>NC_080756.1:23586807-33586807 GCF_020826845.1 Diceros bicornis minor | reverse complement strand
TACTGCTCAGTGTTGTTAGTAAAGGGAAGGGGATTATGAACCTAAACCTGACCCCCTATCCCTGCCCCAGCCTCTTCAGCTCACCCCATTTTCTGTCCATCCCACAGCCCGAGACTGCCAGGCCTCAGCTCCCTTCCTTCAGCCCATATCTGAAAACTTACAGAATTACCTTGGTCCTAAACCATTCCCCAAAGTTGAAATTTGATTGTGTTCGTACAAAAATTTTAGCATGCAACCACAAACACAGTTTAATAATAGCTTAGTTAATGCTTTTCATTATGATGACAAGCGTGGCCATTAATCCGCATTAAGCAACTAATTTTTCTGACTCTATACCTGCAGTTGTCTTCTGCCCTTGTCCCAACTACCACAGACATTTTATCATGTAATTATGTCACCCTTCTTACTCTTCTCTCTGCCTTTATATTTAGCTTCTACATTTGTTGTTATGTGCTGTCAAGATGGCTTTGACTCCTCGCGACCCTATGAATGAGTGATGCCCAAAATGTCCTGTCCTCAACAGCCCTACTCAGCTTCTGTAGACTCATGCCTATGGCTTCCTTTATGGCCATTCCATCTCATATTTGGTCTTCCTCTTTTCCTACTGCCTTCGACTTTTGCCAGCCTTTTTTTCCAAAGAATCCTGCCTTCTCATGATGTACCCAAAGTAGGACAGCCTCAGTTTTATTATTTTTGCCTCCAACAATAGTTCAGGCTTAATTTGCTCTAGGACCCACAGGGACACCTACATCTCATTAGTTTTTGGCGATTGTGACACCATGGACCTGAGCACAGGAGATTTGGACCCACACACCATGCAGCAGAAGGCAATGATAAACCACTGCTTTTGTTTTTCTCTTTATTTTAAACTTATTTTTACCTTGAAAACCCTATGATGAGACAGCCCAAAATGAAATATGAGATAGTTCTGGAAGATGACACCCCCAGGTCCTGAGACACTCAAACAGTATGCTCTGAGGAAGAGTAAAAAAGAACAAGTACAAATAGCACTGTAGCTAATGACGCAACTAGACTAAAGCCAATGGACGTCCAGTGCCAAAGCGCACAGAGTTGAAGGGAAAGTCTGATGCTGTACCACACACACAATTGGAACATGGAACCAAGGTAAACCGAAAATGGTAAAGCAAGAAAAGGAACATTTAAATATTACGGTGCTTGGTGTTTGTGACTAAAATGCACTGGAATAGGACACTTTCAGTCAGACAACTACACAGTGTTCTACTCCAGAAATGACACACTCAGAAGAAACCAAGTGGCTCCAATACTGAGGCAAGATGTAGCACAGGCAGTTAGGGGCTCTAATGCAGGGTCTGACCGAATAATCTCAATCAGACTTCTGGGAAAACCAATTGACATAACCATCATCCAAGTCTATGCTCCAACTGCAAATGCTGAAGAAAATTAAGTTGAAAGTTTTCACGCAGGTATCCAAGAAGAAATTGATCCTACACCCAAACAAGATATGCTGGTAATTATAGGTGACTGGAACGTGAAAGGAGGAAATAAAGTGGAATCAAACGTTGTTGGAAAATTTGGACTAGGGATCAGAAATGAAGCAGGAGATGGGCTCATGGATTTCTGTGAAACCAACAATCTGTCCATTGCAAATACATGCTTTAAGCAACCAGACAGACGACTGTATATATGGACCTCACCAGATGGCCAATACAGAAATCAAATAGACTGTGAAATCAGAAGCAGGAGATGGAGAAGCTGTATTCTCTCTGCCAAAACAAGACCAGGAGTAGATTGTGGTCCTAACCACGAGCTGATGATTCCAAATATCAGAGTAAACCTGAAGAAGAGCACTAAAAGAACCATAGTGCCAACAACATTCCCAACAAATTTAAAGCCCACATAAAAAACAGATTTGCATTGTTAAGTTTAATTGACCAAGAACCAGAAGAACAATGGACTGAAACCAGAAATATTAAGGAAGGATGTGAAAAGACAATGCCTGAAATAAAAAGAAAAGAAAAATTGAGATGGATGACAGAAGAAACACTAAAATTGTTAAGGACAAGCGAGAAGCAAAAGTAAAAGGTGACAGGAGTAGGGTTAGAATCCTGAATGCTGTTTTTCAGCCACTGTCATGTAGTGATAAGAGAACTACCATAACAGCCAATGCAAAGAGATAAAAGAGAATGACAAAAAAGGAGGAACAAGAGGTCTCTTCCAGAAGATTCAAGAAATCAAAGGGAAATTTAAACCTAGATTAGGAATGCTGAACAACCCACAGAGAGGCACACTATCTGGCCAGGAGAAAATGAAGGGAATAAAGGGGAGGTGGAAACAGTACATTGAAAATCGACACAGAAGAGACAAAAGGATCACAGATTCCTTTGAAGAAGATCCCTGTGAGGAAGAATCTGTAATTTTATTTTATTTATTTATTTTTATTTATTTATTTTTTGGTGAGGAAGATTGTCACTGAGCTAACATCTGTGCCAATCCTAGTCTTCCTCTATTTTTTTTCTGTATGTGGGACACCGCCGCAGTATGGCTTGATGAGTGGTGTGTAGGTCCACGCCCTTTTCATTTGAAAGCTAATCCCAATTTAGTGAGTCTCAAGGACTTAAGTTTGTGGAGTGGAGGTCTTTTAAATTAGTGATTCCCCAGTCTGCCTGATCATAAGAATCACCAGGACATGTTAGAATACAGATCATCAGACGAACACCCCTGGAGGTTGATGGAGTGGGTCTAAGATGATACCTAGGAATCTGGATTTTATCAGAAAACCCCTGTAAGTCTTACTTAGGAGCAGGCAAGTTTGGGAAATAGTACCTTAAAGTACTTACTCATTTAACAGTTTTCATTTGAAATGGGGTTCATTTATATTCCAATAATCAGTGCACCCTCTTTTCCCTACTCCCCTCACCTTCTGTGGTCTTTCAATTCCTAGATGCCTTAATTGAGTAAAAAGTTCCCGATAGATTTGTACCTACTGAAAATCACACTTTTGAAGTTACTTGGGCACCAGAAGATGCAGCTAATCTGCCATGTGAAAAGGCAAGGCTGTCTCTTGATCAAACCCTGATTGTGATCAGCTGTGGCGGGTGCGCTGTGGGTGGAGGGTGAGGAGCAGGGAAGATGAAGGCTCCTGCAGCTGACAAGCCCCAGTAACAGCCCTTTGGGAAACAAGAAAGGAGGTCAGACTCAGGAAAGTCGTTTTGCCTCCGTGCCTGAGAACACACTGTTGACACTAAGGAAGCTTATCTATCCTGGGGAAAAGGAAAAAGCTAATTTTAGCAGTTGCGCTTTTATTGTCAGGATTGTATAGCCTTAAGATGGCATCTAAGCTGCTGACCAAAAATGGAAAATTCTGTGTACTTTTAATCTTACTAGGCTTTAAATGTGAATCAGAGCATGGTCAGATTGTTTCTTAAACAAACTGAATAGTTTTCATGTTGTCAAGCCATTGGAGGCCAGAACAGGTACTCAATAAAAGCATTTCTGGGGAGAAATACTGAGGCCAATTCACCACCATTGGACTAGGGATCACCCTAGTGATCAGATACATCCCTCTTCCCAAGAAGTTTAAATTTACTTTGAAGCCAGTGAAATTTACTCCGAAGCCAGCTCTGCCCCCACTGAAGTCGGTCAACATTCAGCCTTTCAGCTTCTCAAGGCTTTTCACCAGCACCACTGGACACTTCAACTTCCAGTTTTGCTTCATTCTCTGCAAAGACACCCCCTTTCTTCGTTTCCCACAGTCTCCCTACAACCTCACCTCCTTCTGAGTTCGCCTGTTCTCTCCTGTCATTGTCCATCTCAGCTTCCCAAAACCTTACCCAGAACACAAACTGGCCAATCAAGACTCACGTGCGGGAGCACCCACTTACATGCTGAGTAAGGTAGCTGGTTCCTGGGGGCAGAAAGGTGATTGGACACAGAGATAAAAAACATAATCCCTGCCCTTCTGGACTCATCATAGAGTGGGGCAACAGACACATGAGCAAGTACATACAGCATGATAATTGCAATAGTCAGGGGAGGAACATCATCCAGACAAGACACGGAGAGAGCCAACGTTCCCAGGAGGCAATGTGTCCAGTGCTTACTCCCCAGAGAGCTTTTCCTGACATACCACTAGGTTTGCCCTGATTATTGAATAAGAAAACTAGGAGGAAAAATGCATATTCCTCTTGCTATTTCATTTAGTAATACACAAATTATGAAGTTATTAATGATATTAGAAGGTTGATTCAATAACTTTCAAATCAAAAATTAGTAGTAATATTTAGAGGAAATTGTGTGTAGTATATGTGTGTGTGTGTATGTGTATCTGAAATCTTCTGAAATCCTCAATTACTTTTTGCTTCTTTTGAAGCAATTTAAGTGGAACTTTAGAATTTGAGACCCATGGGTTCAAAACATCTTGAGTACAGTGAATGGCATTCGGTTAATTTCGGAAATGTACTTTGGTTTCTATGGTGTCTTTTTTCCATGCCGACCTATTTACTGTTTTAAAAACAAACTGAGAACAAACAAGAGCAGCAAATCAAACTTTGGTAAAGAAGACCGTGAACTGATTATAGGTCCCCAAAAGAGCATCACTTAACCAATGGATGTGTGCACTTGGTACACTACACTCCTCTCTGAAACTGGGAAGTGGGTGGATGAGGTAGGCGATGGTCTGTCTGGCTGTATTAGAAAAGATATCTTAGAACTATTACCTATGTAGATATATGCTCTTTGGTTGTTTTTGAAGGTAAGAATATCTTAGCTTCATTGGCTCATTTTGTTTTATCAAATAACTTTAATTGCAGTTGTGAATATTCCCGTCTGTCTTCATGATAACCTGAAGATTTAGAACAGATATAATTATTGCCATTTTTCACAAGTAAAAATGGAGGAAATGAGAAGATGAGACAGTAGAATACGGGTGGAGCTAGGAATAGTGGAGTCAGGCCATCTGCAGAACACTACAACTTCTTTTACGTTTGTGTTCTTAGAAACCCAGGAAACCAATATTTTCTAAGACCTGCTAACTCACCAAATTTGGTGAAGCCTCCAGGTGTCGCCCTTTCCATGCCCACCAACATCTGTGACAGTGACTGGTCCCAGCCATGTGACATGCAATCCCAGTGCATTGTTGGGTTCTGATGTTTTCTTTTGTGTGTGTGTAAGGAAGATCAGCCCTGAGCTAACATCCCTGCTAATCCTCCTTTTGCTGAGGAAGACCGGCTCTGAGCTATCATCTATCGCCAATCCTCCTCCTTTTTTTTTCCCCAAAGCCCCAGTAGATAGTTGTATGTCATAGTTGCACATCCTTCTAGTTGCTGTATGTGGGATGCGGCCTCAGCAGGGCCGGAGAAGGGGTGCGTCGATGCGCGCCTGGGATCCGAACCCCGGGCTGCCAGTAGCGGAGCCCGCGCACTTAACTGCTAAGCCACGGGGCCAGCCCTGATGTTTTCTCAGAATGTTTTTCTTTACAGCCTTATTGAAATTAGGCATATTTCTTCTGACCTGGTTTGTGTAACCTTTATGTTTTTGCAGGTGAAAGAAAATGGTGTTAGGTCAGTTAATCCACTGTTGACCCACAAATCAGATGAGGTACAGGTAACATCGTTATGAAGATGGAGAGGTGTCTGCATATCCCACACTCTCTCCCGTCCCTCAGCTGGCCATAGCATTGGAATATCTTCTATTTTACTAAGTATTTGGAGTTGTTTCTAGTTCTAGGAACTTCTCAGCCTTTCCCTATTCAATTTAAATCAAGAGGCACTTGAGTATCTAGAAAATGCTCAGCACTAGTAGCAGCAAGCAAGGAAAACCAAACATTATAGACAGTGCTCAAGTTCCTCTCCAATATCAAATGAGAATTATTGAAAGTGAGACTTCCGTTTCTGAATAAGTCTTGGCATTAAGCACGTCTTAAACGCTCAACTATTCGTCATGGGAGCCAAGTGGTAACCGCCAAGATTTTTCTACAACCAAAATAGTAAGACTGTGCTTGGCCTGCTAAAATGGGAACAAAGGTACCAAATACCTTGACTATAAAAATCGCACTAACATAGTCAGGTAGCCTAATTTTTAAAAACTAGATTATATCAAAAGTTTAACCAAATAGATCTACCAGCTAAGAGAAACATTATTTAATTGACAAATAATTTTATTGCTCTCTTAGAGAAGTGCAGATAAACTTTGGGATTATCAAAATGGTTCTGACAGCTTTAAAAAAAAACATTAGGCTGATGCCACGGTAACTGTTATTCAGGATACATGACTTCCTTTAAGTAGGGGTAGTCAATGATTGCTCTATTAAAGCTGCTTCAGAGTAATATAATCATTCCCCTTGACAGACTATTAATAGTTATTAGAGCACTTCAGAATTCACTGGAATTCTCTGGAAATAATTACCCAGTTATTAGCATAGACTCCAAACAGACCTTCAAAATACATTTCACAGATTTGCTAAAACAGATTGTAAGTCTGTCAAATGTAGTTGCTTTTATGTGTTGAGGCATTGAGTGAAATTTTAAAAATTAAAAGCTAAAGGCTGCAAGATGGATACCCTAGGTTTTAATGGGAGAACACTGAATTGGAGTGTGGGCTGCCACTGAAGAACTCTGGATGAGAGAGCCTCAGCACGCCATGAACACAGCACCTAGCATGTTTCTGAGCACATGACTGGCACTCACTGATATGATCAATGAATGTACTTATGAACCTGTTGGAGAGGAAGTGATTGGAGATAATTAGAGATTATATGTAATAAAGCAGTAGATTGCATAGCTCTTGAATTGCTCTATCTAGACGAGAGGTTTGACTGGTAAGATTGGGCTCAATGGTGGAGAGTAAAGAGCTCATCCATCACGCATGATTTGAACAGGTACACGCTCAGCCTTGCTATCATGTGACTATTCTGAATTCCAGAACTCAAGCTAGAAAGTGGAAGTTTTGCTTCATTGTCTGTCTCACAGTTTCTTTTTGATCTATTGTCTAACGTATGTTGCTATTGTCTAACGTATGTTGCTAGAATTCTTTTTTTACTCTGTCTACCTTCAGGTGGTTGGACGACGCTGTTATTGACAAGATTGCACCCAAGCTGATCGGGGATCGGCCCAATGCTTACACCTTCACCAAGGCCCTGGGAGAGATGGTGGTGCAGCAGGAGAGCAGGAACCTAAACATTGCCATCATAAGGCCCTCCATTGTGGGAGCAACCTGGCAGGAGCCTTTCCCAGTAAGCTCACTGCCCTGGATTCCATGCTTTGCTTCCAAACCAGCGTCCTTCTAGCCCAATTATTTTCTGATGTCCTTTTTTTTCTTTTCTTTTTTTCCTTTTGCTTCTCAAGATGTATATCTGAGCAAATCAAACACTAACTCATTGTATTAGGGCAAAATTCCATGTTTGCTTCAGGACTAATCCAGCCTGAGGCTCCTCTGGGAGTTACCCTGACTGTCCCACAGGTGGGTCAAGGTCTTAAATTAGCCCCTCATTAACTAGCGCCTCAAAATTCCCATGGGAGATAGTTCTAGTTCTTGCCTTTCCCAGTATAGTTTAGATATACCAGAATGTTCTTGACGGCCAGATTGGTAGTATCACAACTGCCGGAGTAAATAGGAATCACAAAGCTCACAGAAGAGTCTCGGTTTAGGAGTAATACTTTCTACCTCTATATGCCACTTCCTTTTGAAAGTACTTTGAATTACACCGTCTTCTTTGAAGCAATTCTGTAAAGCGTTAGGGCCAGATAAATTCAAGCTCCACTGCTTACTGACGATGCAGACTTTTGAGTTGTCTCATCTGAAACACTGGGCTAATACTACCCAGTTTGGAGAGTTGATCAGATGAGATAATGTCTGAGGAGTGCTTAGTGCAGTGGCCTGATCCCTAGTAAAAGGCTCAACAAATATTACTCCCTCCATTTTCTCCTCTAGTCTCTCTCCTCTCCCATGTTACACACATTTTGACTTTTATGGATAAAGATACAGACACAATAAGGTCAACCGACTTGCTTAGGGCTTGGGAGACAAAAAGACTTTTCTCTCTAACTGCTCCTTAACATACTCTTTCCTCTAACATAGCTAAGCAGGCTAATAAATATATAAATATATCTATAAAATTATATGTAAATAAATACATATATTAATAAATATATAATATGGATGCTATGACTCTTAAAATTTTCAAGAAGTGGATGATTCCTACAAATCATGTTTGAAATGTTCCTCTAGGAGTTAAAATCAGGGCCTAGGTGGAGAAAAAATGATGGTCCATGAATTGGTTAGCAGATTATGATATTAAGACAAGGTCCACTTTAGCCCCGAAGATATCTAAAACAACTTGAAACCATCATGACTCTTACTATGAAAAAAACGCTGGCAGGATTTTAATTCTTACACAAATAAAGTGCAGAAAATAGTCAGTGCCTTGCCATTGATCTTTCTTTTTGAACTTAGAAATACTGGATTAGACAGTTCTATGGACTAGGGTCTCAGTGCTCTTGTTTGAAATTTGTTAAGATCACATGCAGATGTTCCAGAGGTATTAAAATTTTTCTGACATGTGTAACCAATAGAGATCTTTTTTTTTTTTTTTTTTTTAGGGTTGGGTTGATAACCTAAATGGACCTAATGGGATCATTATTGCGGTATGTATAATGATTGTAAATAACTCCTTGAAATGTAGTGGAGGGATAGTAACAAGATGCTTAGTATTGGCTTAGCTTCATTGATCCAAAACCATAAATGTTACTTTACTAACTACAATTGAAGCAAGTTATCTCAATTTTGCTGATTGGAAAATAGAGGCAGAGTCAAATTACTTTTATTATTTGTGGAATATTTATTATCAAGAAAACAGAGGTACTGTGATAGCATCAATTACTATTGGGGGGGGGTTGGAAAGTCTGACATTGAGGACCATATCTGTATTTCCCCTTAGTTACCACAAGATGGGGGTGTTTCCTGCTTTTCGCTGGTTATTAATAGCTCGCATTAGTGCAGCAAATTGAGGGTGCGATAAAAATCATATTCGCAAAGACTATTAAATCCTTGATTATAAAACACATACAAGAGTTTACGTGTGTGTGGATAGAAATTATATATGTACATAAATTACATCAATAACTAGTTCTTAATAGATACGAGAAAGAGAACTCCTGATTGGAGCGAATGTTTCAAATATAGACATTGATGTCTGTAGGAAGCATTTTCAGCGCTAATCCTCCGACAGACCAGGAGAAGCATCAACAACGGTTCCTCTAGCTCAGCAGCTCTTTGCACGAGTCTCCCTGCGGTGAAGACGGGTCCAGCCTGAGCTGTGGTGCCTCACAGTTCACGTGGAAGCATCTTAGGACCAGAAGCACGGCTCTGCTCTTGAGAACAACGAATAGTGTTCAGTTCTCTAACTGGGTTTACGTCTCATTAGAAAATAATCTCGTGCTTCAGACTCTGCCTGTGTTCTTCTCAGAACTAGGTCCACCGTGAACTAAACTACAAATATAAGATAATGAACTATGACGACGTGTCAAAGACAGTGACAATGAGCTTCTTTCTGATTCCTTTATTTTCTAGCAGCCACTCTCTTTCTGTTCCCCACCTGCCTCCAACTCTTTCTTCTTTAAGGCTTAGTTGGGGTTAATGTTTGGTAACTTAGAACATAATTATTTTAACATGATCCCAGAGTGAGTTTTATTACATTGTTTCCAAAGCTGCACATTTATTCAAATTTACTAAAATTTTCCAAACTGGTTTCTTATGTCCAAAACAAAGGCAATCAGTTACCAAAAAATAGAAATTAGAAACGTAAAAAAGTGCTAACCACTGCAAATCAATTATGGAAACATGTGGGGTATAAATACTCAATTATTTCATAAGTCAATAAACATGACTTTTTATTTATTAACTGACATTTAATTATTGACATGACTTGTGTGAATAATTCCCAATTCTTGCACTTATATAACATCAGTGATCTGTGAGGTAAACTAAGATACTGAACAAAAAGTAAATAATGGTGGCCTTTTCCCAAGTAATAAAAAAAGTTTTTGTTAAATGGTAGAATTTTGTTAATTTTTTAAAATAAAATGTTTCTTAAACTTTTAGCATCTACTGTTGCTTGTAAGTTAGCTAGCACTAGCGGAAAACACCATCATTTAAGAAAAAGTAAACTAATATTAAGGGAAAATTTGGGAAACCTTAATTCTTAAAATGTCTTATGAATTAATTTTTAAGATGTGAAAACCTGTTCTTGGTGTTTGTTAATTAAGTAAATATATTAACCTCTCACAAATTTGAGGAATTTCACTCCCTAAAGCAGCCTGAGGACCACTAGTGGTTCATGGAAATACTGGCACTTGAGATGAACTTGGCTGGGAGGTTGGTTAGGCGGAGAGAAGTCAACCTCAGCACGATAACCTACTAAGCAGTGAATAACGTTAGCTATTGTTACTAACAGCATTAGTATTATGTGTCTGATGTATGCTTTAGATCCAGCTGTTACTTAAGCTCTGGTTTAATATTTGATGATCTTTTTCCTGTGCAGACCGGGAAAGGACTTCTTCGGGCCTTAAGAGCTACTCCGAAGGATGTCTTAGATGTAGTTCCAGTTGATATAGTCGTCAACCTCACCTTGGCTGTAGGATGGTACACGGCAGTTCACAGGTGTGGATGCTTAAGCGGGCTTTCAAGGATTTGATGAGGAGGAGAGTGAATATGTTAGGCTTATTTTCAGATTATATTCATTTTATCATAGAATACCCCAAATGTGAGAGGGCATCTGTTTCGATATTTGTATAGTTCCAAATAAGCCATCATATGTGCATTGAGTTGTTTTATAAATACTGCTTACTACTTCGTTGATCATAAAGTAATAAAGTCTTTAATTCATTTAACCATAAAATTTTTAATAACCAAAAAGCTTTTCTTTCTATTTAGTAATCTGAAATACAGCTTCCTTTTTTAAGGCAAAGGAAATAAAAATAGATGAAATGAGAACACATTTATATTTTATGGAACTGCTCAGTTCCTGATAAATGCCAAAAATTCAGATCACCATGTGGGGGGTATTTCCTAGTACAAAGGAAAAAAATAGGTTATTTGCATATTTGGCTCTGTTAGTAAAAGGTAAACAGAATTAATATTTTCTTATTTGAAGTCAGACATTTAGATGTTTCCAATTCAGCACGGCTTAACCAGATTTATGAGAAAACATAGCCTATATTTTTGCCCAGTAACCATGTCCAGAAGTTAGAAATATAACCTGCTTTCTCATCATCATGGCACCTCCATTTGCTCCACAGATATGTTAACCTATTTGAGATCTCTTTCACACACACACACACACACTTTTCCTAGTCTTCTTCCATTTTGCTTATTAACCCAAAGAAGGAACAAAGATGGAAGTGTTGCATAGGTTGCCTTAGTCATGGGAATTATTGAAGTAACTTTGTCTAAATGTTATTTTCCCTTCTCTTTCTTTCATTAGTTCTCCATTTTGTTGTATTTACCTAATTTTATTTCACTTTCCAGACCTAAGTCAATGTTAATCTACCACTGTACATCTGGTAACCTCAATCCCTGTAATTGGGGCAAAATGGGTAAGTGCCTATTGTGATGTAACTACATATCTACTAGCGACTGCCCACACACTATTAGTGTCTGCCACAGGGGAAAAGGTAGACAAAGTGCGTCACGGAGCTTAGAGTCTAAAACAAGATAAAATAATGCAAATTGTAAATGTGTGCAAGTTAGCTAGAATGACTGAGTATACCAAAGAAAGGGGCCAGTGGGAACATCTCGTGATTGTAAGCAATGAGGTCCATTGGCTATAGAGATTTAAAAAATAAATAAAGCCAAGTAAAAGTCAGCAATTATAAGCAATGTCAATGATAAAATACTCCTCCTCCCGAGGCAACTGCTCGCATGCGCACATCCCTTGCCCCTTTGCTACATCACTGAGAATGCGAAATGATCAATGACCAAGCGGATTTAGAAAAGTCCAGTAATATTAACTTTTGTTATTGAGTCAGTGATACTCTTCATTAATTTATGCAGTTAGCCATGAGTGTGACCTTGAAAGTGTTTTGTTGAATTGAAGTAATTAACTCTGCATATAATAGAAAATTATCTAACCGATCCTGTATTCCTTTGTCTGTTTAGGAGTTGATTTTCTTGTGAATATCTGAAACTTTTAGATCATCTAGTTGTTGTTTAGGTACTAGATGTAGAAAAAAAAGTAAATGTACTTGACTTGTTAGAATCTAGTTTTCAGTTCAGAGCACTCTGCTGTGCTATTCTATTTGCAAAGTTATTAGTTCAGTAAAAATTAAATGAAATTATCTACTACCATCAAAGTTCTTTAGATCATATATCCAGTTATTTAGATCCTATGTCTAAATAGTTCTGAAACCATTTGGAAATAAAAATAAATCTCCTTTACCTCAGTAACAGAATTAAGATACCACTCATAAAAAGAAAGCATTAATAGAATCAAATGAGATATCTTCAGCTCTTAAATAAAAAGATGCTACAGGTAAATTCCATTTCTGAGATTCAAAATAGTCTTCTTCCATGCTGAAAATGCTTACTATCTGTTTTATAAAATTAGAGAGTCATAGTTGAAAGTGATCTTAAAAATAATCTAAAATAAATAGTGCTCACTTTATTTCACATATGAGGCCCAGAGAGAGTATGAGCTATTCAAATTCATATGGGGAGCTGGTGCCTGAAATACAGGTAGAAGACAGATTGCTTGCCTCTCTTGAATGTGCAATAACTACTCCATTAGTGACTCTTAAAAGTGAATATGAATCCCTCTGGGAGGAAAAGAGTCCTGGATCAGATGTTTCTTTGTATATATAGTGTACACATTTTTCATATAGATTTCCAGGTAGTGTCTTTTAAGGAGGACAATAATCATATTACCTTAATAAGTGATGTCTTCATCATAATAGAATAATGAACTTAGGCGTATTCTTTGAAAATTCTACGTAAATAAATCAAAATTGAATTCAAATGAATATCTTTTGAAAAGAATTATTGAATTTACAAATGTACATTAAAAGTTGTTAATTAGGTTTTATCTAAGTTATAATATAAAAAGAAAAAGATTATTATGAACAAAACTCTGGAGACAAGAGTGGACAACTGAGTCTGGCATATTCCCAAAGATGTAGGAATACCAAAGAAGTAGAAGACTGTGGTATTTAAAGTGAACCAGCACAAAGAAATCCTGCCTTTATTTTCTCACTTTTACTTACACTTTAATAAAGGTTCCTGGATAACCTAGGAATTGAATGATGGATTTAAGTTTTTCTGAACAATACTTCACTGTATTGACTAAAACTATGTCCCCAAGAAGTTGTCTTAGCGTAAAGGTTTCAAGAAAAGGATCCAATTCTTACCCACTCACATTGTTTGATTTTGCAGGTGACCACTTGCCCGGCATCAAAATCTTAATATTGTTCTCAAAAATTGATTCTTGACTCTACACAGAAAATCTTTAGTCTTTATTATTTTAACCCATTGTAAACGCCATCCACCACAATGAGTTTATACGCTCCTAGACTCAGCACTTATTCTGTTGTTTTTTCCCAGGACCGCAAGTCTTGGCAACCGTCAAAAAATTCCCATTTGAGAAAGCTTTTAGGAGGCCCAATGCTGACTTCACAACCAACACCATCACAACCCTTTACTGGAATACAGTCAGCCACCGTGCCCCTGCCATCATCTATGACTTCTGTCTGTGGCTCACAGGAAGGAAGCCCAGGTGAGAAGTTGGGTCAGTAGCTTTAAGAGTGTCACTGCATGGAAGACTAGGGCCCCAAAGTCCTTAGCCCTCCCTTCAGCTGGGGATCACAGGTGACAACTGAATCTAACACACATATATATAAATTTGGGACAAAGTAGCAGTAGTGAGCAGCCCCAGAGGACCTCTACCTTAGAAATCCTCCATCATAATAGAAGAAGTTACGTGTTAAGGAACTTGCTTGATAAATTCAGCAAGTGGTCATCTGCCCAAAAAGAAAAGCAACTGAGACTCGTGTCTGGGGTTTTCTAAATTGTTAGATAATCTTAAAATGTACAATAATGGAAACAGTCTTACTGACACACACATGGGACGATGCATGATGATCTCATCTTCATTCTCACAACACCCCAAGGAGGACATTCCCATCGTTTCCATTTTACAAATGAGAAAAGAGAAGCTAAGGGAAAGATTTAAAGAAATCTCAAAGGGAGTGACCAAGGAAAGATTTGGAGAAACTTGAACTAGATTGACTGCCACCTACAAATGAGAGAAGAAATCACAGGGAACAAGGTAGAGACAAAAGTGTGCTGATGCTGAGCTAGCACCAGCCAGCTGTGTGACATAGGACATATCTTTCTCTCTCTCTGCCTCACTTGAGTAATATTATATGTGTCTGAGGCATCATCATTATTATTATTACCAAAGGCAATTCCTGTGATCGAGAATCAGAAGCATGAATTCTATGGCCTTCTGTGCTAGCCCCTTTGTAAGGGAGGAAATCTTTCTCAGCATGTGTAATTTCCCATTCTTATTAGCACAGCAAACGTCTAAAACTTAGGCAATGTAAAGTCTATCCAAATTTTCTGAGACCTCATTTAGAGCTCATAACTCAGTAATTGTCAGTTTCTTCTTAAGCAAGATGAAAAGGGGACACTGTGGCTATGGCAAAGATATCTGCATGGGCTTATTAAATAAAGAGAGGAAAAAAAGAAAGACCAAACATTGTAGGCAGAAATGCTAAAGCCTTTAAAATATATCACAGTTGTAAGAAGACCTAGATAGAGAGCAAAGTTCAGTAAGTAGAAAAGAAAAATACAGGAGGAAGGGACCCAACAAAAATCATCATGAGTTTTGTTTGTGAGAAATTAAATGGTGATATTTGTGGGAAATGGGTAGGTTTGTTTTGTGATAGGAATTTTAAGAACAATCTTTATGGCAGAAAGTGCTGGAATCCTTCTAGACCCTTTCCCTCCCCAAGTGTCTTTGGGTGTAATCTTCTATGCATGTACAACCATATATGGACATATGTAAATATAGTTTTGCTTTGCAGTGTGTGCGTGTGTATATAAACCAATGCTACATATTTTCCAACATTTTTCACTAATGTTCCGTGAAAATCTATGTCATTCTGTCTAGCGTCATCTTTTTTTCCCCCTGTGACAAACAACAGGGCAACGATTATCAGCGCACATGCGTTTTTGCAGAATGTGCCCCTGGGTCTGGGGTGGATGCCAAGAGTGCGATTGCTGGACTGGCGGGGGGGATCTGGATTTTGACTACTGCAGGGTTGCCCTAAAGGTAGGCTCTGTCAGTTTGCACTACCACATCAGCACACGAGGGTGCAAATCTGTTTTTTTCCACCCTCATCAATACTTTGCAAAAATCAGTCTTTGAACTGTCAGACTAAAGACAAGGAGCGGTGTCTCTGTTCCTTCGGTTGGCATTCCCCTGAGGGCTGGAGGGACCAGGCTTTCACCCGTTCAGTGGATGTGCACGTTTTCTCCTCTGTGAGGTGCCTGCTTCTGCTTCTCACCTACTTTTCTGTTGAGTTGTCCTTATTAATTTATGGAAACTCGTGTGTGTGTGTGTGTGTGTGTGTGTGTGTGTGTAAATATATATTTAATGTAGTTTCTCCAAGTCAGTTTCTTATCTTGTAATTTTGATTATGAAGCTTTTTGTAAGAGAAGGGAAGCTACATGTAACGTAAGTCTTAAGAGCCTGGAGTTTGAAGTCAGACTTCCAGCTTTAAATCCTGGCTTCACCAATTTAGCCATATAAGCCCTAAATTACTTAACCTCTCTAAATCCTAACTTCCTCACCTGAAAAAAGGGGACAGTAATCATATTTATTTTGTAGGGTTTTACATAAGAGTGCATAGAATATAGTAACCACTATTATTACTAAAGAAGTCTTAAATTTTTATGTGATAAAATGAATCACTCTTTTCCTTTATGGCTTTTGCATTTAATCTATTAAGAATACCTTCTCTACCTGAGAATAATAAATGTATTCTTTCTAGAAAAAATTCTATTATGCTGATATCATTCTGTACATACAATGATATCATTGTACAATGATTATTTTTAAAAATTAAAATAAACATTGAAATCACATCATTTACAGCAGAGTTATAGAATAGATCAAGATTGTCTTAGTCCCTTGGGCTGTTATAACAGAATATCATAGTCTGGATGGCTTATAAACAGCAGAAATGTATTTCTCAGTTCTGGAGACTGGGAAGTCTAAGATCAAGACAGATGTTGAAGGCCTGCTTCATGGTTCCTAGAGATCCATCTTCTCTCTATGTCCTCATATGCTGGGAAGGTGAGGGAGATTTCTGGGGTCTCTTATAAGGACACTAAGTCTCGCCCTCCAAATACTGTCACATTGTGGGGAATAGGTTTCAACATATGAATTTTGGGGGGATACAAATATTCAGTCTATAGCAAAGATGTTAGATAATAAGAGCTAAATGGAAGCCTATTGTGATGTTTGTATCAGGGAAAAATGATTCTACCTCCCGCCTAAGAATTTTTCATGATACAATGAGAGAAGAACCTCATAAGTCATTAGGTGTATAGGCATTAAGATTTGACCAGAAATAAGACCAAATTCCCCAAATAGCATCATAAGTCATTAGTGGGTCAACTACAGTAATCACTACTAGCAAGTACCAAGACTGGCCTAAGATAAAAATCAAATGTTCTATAGGCCAAAGGTGATTTGTAGCCAGACGACCTAAGTTTGAGCATTAGCTATGTGATCTTGAACCTATTAATCCTTCTGTAAGATGAAGATAAATAATACAGATCCTGACTGCCTCACAGAGTCATATTGTGAGGATCAAATAAGTTTACGTATGAAAGCTCTTTGTAAGTTGTTGTCAAGTTGGGAAGTTCTCACACAGAGCTGGTCCAAGTCATGCCCACGGAATTGGAAGATGTGGTCCATCCTAGGTTATGGGACACAGGATGGTGAGATTACAAAAGCAGAGGCTTTTGAGGTTAGTCAAAACTGGGTTGGAATGGTTTGGCTTTGACACTCATTATATTATTGTGGCTACTTAATCTATCTTAAGCTCACTTTGCCCATTCATAAAAATGTAGATAAATACCTACCTAACAGGGATGTTATGAGAATTAATGGAGACATTTTTTAAAAGTATCAGCACCATGCCTAACACAGTAGGTTATCAACAAGTAAATTCTTTTCCTATTAAATCTACATTACAATTGACAGCTGCTTTCAGTTCACCAGATGCTAATACAGTCACCACTCATGCCCAGAAGTTATATACTAAGACATCAGATAAATCCCTTTTTTTTCATTGATGTCTTAGTAGTTTATAACATTGTGAAATTTGGTTTTACATTATTGTTTGTCAGTCACCATATAAATGCATCCCTTCACCCCTTGTGCCCACCCCCCAATCCTCTTACCCCTGGTAACTACCATACAGTTCTCTCTGTCCGTGTGTTGGTTTATATTCCACATATGAGTGAAATCAACTGGTGTTTGTCTTTCTCTGGCTTATTTTGCTTAGCATACTACCCTCCAGGTCCATCCATGTTCTTGCAAATGGGACAATTTTGTCTTTTTTATGGTTGAGTAGTATTCCATTGTATATATATACCACATCATCTTGATCCAGTTATCAGTAGAGAGACACTTGGGTTGCTTCCACTTCTTGGCTATAGTGAATAATGCTGCAATCAACATAGAGGTGCATAGGCCTCTTTGCATTGTTCATTTCAGGTTCGTTGGATAGATTCCCAGTAGTGGGATAGCTGGATCATAAGATATTTCTATTTTTAATATTTGAGGAATCTCCATACTGCTCTCCCTAGAGGCTGCACCAGTTTGCATTCCCACCAGCAGTGAATGAGGGTTCTTGTTTTTCCACAACCTCTCAAACATTTGTTGTTTTTTGTCTTGGTGATTATAGTTCTTCTCATGGGTGTCAGGTGATATCTTAGTGTAGTTTTGATTTGTATTTCCCTGATGATTAGTGATGTTGAACATCTTTTCATGTGCCTATTGGCCATCTGCATATCTTCTCTGGAGAAGTGTCTGTTCATTTCCTCTGCCCATTTTTTGATCTGGTGGTTTGTTTTTTTGTTGTTCAGTTGTGTGAGTTCTTTATATATTATGGAGATTAACCACTTGTCAGATATATGATTTGCAAATATTTTCTCCCAGCTGGTGGGTTGTCTATTCAGTTTGATCCTGGTTTCATTTGCCTTGTAGAAGCTCTTTAGTCTGATGAAGTCCCACTTGCTTATTTTTTCTTTACTTTCCCTTGTCAGAGTAGACATGGTATCTGAAAAGATTCTTTTATGATTAATGTCAAATAGTGTACTGCCTATATTTTCTTCTAGTAGTTTTATAGTTTCAGGTCTCACCTTCAGGTCTTTGATCCATTTTGAGTTAATTTTTGTGAATGGTGAAAGCTGATGGTCTGCTTTCATTCTTTTGCATGTGGCTGTGCAGTTTTCCCAACACCATTTATTGAAGAGACTTTCTTTCCTCCATTCTATGTTCTTAGCTCCTTTGTCGAAGAGTAGCTGTCCATAGATGTGTGGTTTTATTTCTGGGCTTTCAATTCTCTTCCATTGATCTATATGTCTCTTTTGTATCAGTACCATGCTGTTTTGATTACTATTGCTTTGTAGTATGTTTTGAAGTCAAGAATTGTGATGCCTCCAACTTTGTTCTTTTTTCTCAGGATTGCTTTAGCTATTCAGGGTCTTTTGTTGCCCCATATGAATTTTAGGATTCTTTGCTCTGTTTCCATGAAGAATGTCATTGGGATTCTGATTGGGATTGCATTGAATCTGTAGATTGCTTTAGGTAATATAGACATTTTAACTATGTTTATTCTTCCAATCCACGTGCATGAGATATCTTTCCATTTCTTTATGTCATCATTGATTTCTTTCAATAATGTCTTATGGTTCTCATTGTATAGGTCTTTCACCTCCTTGGTTAGATTTATTCCTAGTATTTTATTCTTTTTATTGTGTTTGCAAATGGAATTATCTTTTTGAGATCTCTTTCTCTCAGTTCATTATTAGTATACAGAAATGCAACTAATTTTTGTGAGTCGATTTTGTACCCTGCAACTTTGCTGTAGTTGTTGATTATTTCTAATAGTTTTCCAATGGATTCTTCAGGGTTTTCTATATATACAATCATGTCATCTGCAAATAGTGGGAGTTTCATATCTGTGTTGCCTATTTGGATTCCTTTGACTCCTTTTACTTGCCTAATTGCTCTGGCTAAAACCTCCAGTACTGTGTTGAATAAAAATAGTGAGAGTGGGCATCCTTGTCTTGTTCTTGTTCTCAGATGAGTGGCTTTCAGACTTCCCCCATTCAGTATAATGTTGGCTGTGGGTTTGTCATATATAGCCTTTATTATGTTGAGGTACTTTTGTTCTATACTCGTTTGTTGAGAGTTTTTTATCATAAATGGATGTTGGATCTTGTCAAATGCCTTCTCTGCATCTATTGAGATGATCATGTGGTTTTTATTCCTCGTTTTTTAATGTGGTGTATCACGTTGATTGATTTGCGGATAGTGAACCATCCCTGTGTCCCTGGTATAAATCCCACTTGGTCATGGTGTATGATCTTTTCAACATATTGCTGTATGCGGTTTGCTAATATTTTGTTGAGGATTTTTGCATCTATGTTCATCAGCGATATTGACCTGTAGTTTTCCTTCTTTGTATTGTCCTTGTCTGGCTTTGGTATCAGGGTGATGTTGGCCTCGTAGAATGTGTTAGGAAGTGTTACATTTTCCTCTATTTTTTGGAATAGTTTGAGAAGGATAGGTATTAAGTCTTCTTTGAATGTTTCGTAAAATTCTCTGGAGAAGCTCTGGTGCTGGACTTTTATTTTGGGGGAGGTTTTTGATTACTGTTTCAATCTCTTTGATTGTGATTGTTCTATTCAGATTCTCTATTCTTCTTGGTTCAGTTTTGGGAGGTTGTATGAGTCTAAGAATTTATCCCTTTCTTCTAGATTGTCCAATTTGGTGGCATATCGTTCTTCATAGTATTCTCTTATAATCCTTTGTATTTCTGTGGTATCCATTGTAATTTCACCTCTTTAATTTCTAATTTTATTTGAGCCTTCTGTCTTTTTTTCTTAGTGAGTTTGGTTAAGGGTTTGTTAATTTTCTTTATTTTCTCAAAGAACCAACTCTTTGTTTAGATCCTTTCTACTGTTTTTTTTGGTTTCAATTTCATTTATTTCTGCTCTAATTTTTATTATTTCTCTCCTTCTGCTGATTTTGCTCTCTGTTTGTTCTTCTTTTTGTAGTTCTGTTAGGCATAATTTAAAGTTACTTATTTGTTTGTTAAGGTGGGCCTGTATGGCTATGAGTTTCCCTCTCAGGACTGCTTTTGCTGCATCGCATTTGACTTGGTCTGGCATATTTTAATTTTCATTTGTCTCCAGATATTTTTGATTTCTCCATTAATTTCATCAATGTTCCATTGGTTGTTCAATAGGATGTTGTTTAAACTCCACATCTTCATCACTTTCCCAGTTATTTTCTTGTAGTTTATTTCTAGTTTCATAGCATTATGGTTGGAAAAGATGCTTGTTATGATTTCAGTCTTCTTAAATCTATAGAGGCTTGCCTTGTTTCCCAGCATATGGTCTATCCTTGAGAATGTTCCATGCATGCTTGAGAAGAATGTATAGTCTGCTGTTTTGGGATGGAGTGCTCTGTATATGTCTATTAAGTCCATCTTGTCCAGTTTTTAAGTCCACTATTTCCTTATTGACTTTTTGTCTGGATGATCTATCCATTGATGTAAGTGGAGTATTAAGATCCCCTACTATTATTGTGTTGTTGTTAACATCTCCTTTTAGGTTTTTTAATAGTTGCTTTATGTACTTTGGTGCTCCTCTGTTGGGTGCATATATATTTATAACTGACATGTCTTCTTGGTGGAGTGTCCCTTTATCATTAAATATTGCCCCTCTTTGTCTCTCATTACCTGTTTTATCTTGAAATCTACTTTGTCTGATATAAGTATGGCCACACCTCCTTCCTTTTGTTTGCCATTAGCTTGGAGTATTGCCTTCCATCCCTTCACTCTGAGCCTGTGTTTGTCTTTAGAGCTGAGATGTGTTTCCTGGAGGCAGCATATTGTGGGGTCTTGCTTTTTAATCCATCCTGCCACTCTGTGTCTTTTGATTGGGAATTCAATCCACTTACAATTAGAGTAATTATTGATATATGAGGGCTAAATGTTGCTATTTTATCACTCATTTTCTTGTTCTTTTGCATTTCCTTTGTTTCTCATCCCATGTGTTTTGGACTACCAGTTCATTTTGGTAGTTCTGTATGATGACTCGTTTAGTTTTCCCTTTATTTATCATATGTAATTCTGTTCTGATTCTTTATTTAGTGGTTACCTTAAGGTTTGTATAAAAAATCTTGTGGATGAGATAGTCCATTATCTGATGACCTCTTATTTCCTTGGACTAAGTCGATTCAATCCCTTTCCTCTTCCCTTTCTAAGTTATTATTGTCACAACTTATTCCATCTCGTGTTGTGAGTGTGTGTTTAAAGTGATGAGGTTATATTTGTTTTTGGTGTTTTCCTTTCCTTAATCTTTGATTTTGGTAATTAATTGTTTGCTAACTTATTCTGATAGAGAGCTGCCATTTTTTTTGATTTCGTCTACCTATTTTTCTCCTGGCTCAAAGCTTTGTCTCCTCTTTCTCTCTTTTTTTCAGGCATGAGGGCCTTCTTGAGCATTTCTTGTAGTGGGGGACTCGTGGCAATGAACACCCTTAGCTTTTGTTTATCTGGTAAACATTATTTCTCCATCATATTTGAAGGATATTTTTACTGGATAGAGTATTCTTGGCTGGAAGTTTTTGTCTTTCAGAATTTTGAACGTATCATTCCAGTCTCTCCTAGCCTGTAATGTTTCTGTCAAAATATCTCCTGAGAGCCTGATGGGAATTCCTTTGTACGTTATTTTTTGTTTTGTCTAGCTGCCCTTAATATTGTTTCTTTGTCATTGACTTTTGCCAGCTTTACTACTATATGCCTGGGAGAGGGTCTTTTCCTGTCGATATATTTAGGTGATCTGTTGGCTTCATTCACTGGTATTTCCAGCTCCTTCCCCAGATTTGGGAAGTTCTCAGCTATTATTTCCTTGAACATCCTCTCTGTTCCTTTTTCCCTCTTCTCTCCCTCAGGAATAACTATAATCTTTATGTTGCATTTCCTAATCGAGTCACATAGTTCTCGGAGAATTTCTTCAATTCTTGTAAGTCTTAGTTCTCTATCCTCCTCTATCTGGAGCATTTCGGCATTCCTATCCTCAATAATGCTAATTCTTTCCTCCATATTGTCAGCTCTGTTCTTTAAAGATTCCAGATTTTCCTTTATTTCCTCCATTGTGTTGTTCATCTCCAACAATACTGTTTGGTTTTTCTTTATGGTTTCAATCTCTTTTGTGAAGAAATTCCTGATATCATTAAGTTGTTTATCTGTGTTTTCTTGTAATTCATTGAGCTTTTTTATGATAGCTATTTTGAATTCTCTGTCATTTAAGTCATGAATTTCTCTGCCTTCAGGGTTGATTTCTGGGTGCTTGTATTTTCCTCCTTGTCTGGAAATTTAATATATTTTTGCATAGTGCCTGCTGATGTGTGCTTGTTTTTCCACAGCCTAAAAATATCTGGTTGCAGTTTCCACCTGCTGCCACTGGGTGGGGATCAAGGTCTGTGTTTTCTGAGCCCACTGTGCTCCACAAGTGCTCTGGCTGACCGGCTGAGCTGAAGTGCCAGGCGTGCAGGGGAGAGGGGCTTTCTCTTTTCCCCCCCGATCCTGGGGAGCTTCTCGTTCTTCCCTTGCTCTCTGCTCTGCTGCAGTGCTCAGATGTTGATGGCACCCCCACAAGAGTTATGACTCCTCTGTATGGGAATTTCCCACAGGCTGTGAGAGAACTTGGAGAGCGATGGTTTTCCCGCAGAGGCCTGCCCCCCCCACCTCTGGGAGACGTGCGGACTCTTAGTCAGAGATTGAACATGGAGGGGGAGGATTTCTACTTACCTCTCCCCACTTCCTCCGGGGGCTCCAGCACGTCCACTCTCAGCTGTGGTGCTGCGTGGCTCTCTCAGACATCCTTTTGTGTTGTGTGAGTGTCCTTTGTTGGTATGTGAATGTCACTTTGGTTGTATCTTATCCAGGGAGAGTTTAGAGGAAAGGTCACTCTGCCATGATGCTGACGTCACTCTGAATTTTTTTTTTTAATCCAAGAACATACAATAAAGAAGAAAAGTAAGTTTTCTAATTGTCTACCTCAGAATGCAAAGAATGAACAGTGTATTATTAAGGCTGTATGTCTGGCTCAGTTTTTTAAATTTTTGCTGCTCTTGAGAAAGAGATGGTAGGAAAGAGGAAGAGGAGGAGTGGGGTGGTATTGAAACACCTGATAGAACAAGCTCCTTTAGATTCATCTCCTTTCCTTCTTCAACAGTTAATGTGCAAGGGAAAAAAAGAACAAGAGTTGTAATGAGGAATTGGGGGACACAGGAGAGGGATAATTTTTGTATTTTCTCAATAATTATTTGTCATACACCTATAGAGGAACAGGGAAGCAGCCATCAGTAGTGTGCTGATATTTGCTCCTATCTGATCTTTACCTCAGGATGACAAAGCTCATGAATCAGCTTATAAGAAGCCTTTCCTTAGTGGAGTATTTCATCAAACAGACTTGGGAATGGAGCACAGACAATACAGAAATGCTGATGTCCAGGCTGAGTCCTGAGGACCGGAGGGTAAGGACAGCACTGACATGACCAACAGGAGAATCTTACTCATTTGAAATTTAGAAGTATTTGACCTGAAAAGCTGATAAATTAAGGAAGTTTTAGTTATATATACAGAATTTTTTCTTTCTTTTTTTGGCTAAGAAAAACCAGTCAATGCTATTGACACAATTGCAGAAAAAAGGTTAATGTAGGTAAGAGATCTAAGTTCTTGGACTTTGCTTAGATCCTCACTCTACTCAGCAGTCATATTTCATATGCTTCGTTTCAACACTTTGTTCATCCCCAGTAGCTGTTATCTTTTCAACAAACCCTCGGTACCTCTACCTTTCCCCTACTGTCCACAGCATATGACTTCAATGAAAAATAATAATTTTATTGCTCATAAATTCCCTCATCCACTGTTCATGTCAATGCAAAATCAGTCTGCATCTCCAAAGCTACAGCTCCTTCCTTATCTTTTTAAAGCTAACTCCTACTCCTATGCATTCTGTCCCATCTAAGACCTCCCTCCATCTGTATCACCCTCTCTCTAGCATGGCAACCATCCTCCTTATAATGGTATCTCTTAGACAATTCAGACTTTTATTTCTCAAGACAGGTCTTCACTTTAATTGCCTAGCAAGAGTGCCATTCATTTCTTTACATTAGCTTCTTGGCAGTCAAAAACGTGAAGTACTGAAATCTTTGCATATTCCAAAATTCACAAATATAGAAATCTTTTATACTTTGTACATGTTCCTTCTTTTTTCTCAAAGAGTCATGTGTTCCCTGAGCATTCCCTTAGTTTTCAATTAAACTCTAAATTTCTCACTCTCTTGTTGACATTTTCCACTAAAATTTTTTAAAGAGAAAAGCATTTCTTGATTTATCTTGCACTTGACAGCATGTAGAAGAAACCAAGTCCTATTGAGAAGTAAAAGTTAGATGGCTGGCCAGCCTCACCTGCCAGCTAAGGGTTTCACTCCCACATACCAGCCTCATAGAGCATGATTCACATCCAAGTCCTAGTATTATTTCATGTCATGAAACTTAAGGGTTACTTGCAAAGCCCAACCCCATAAATGTTATATTAAATACACCAGGTGAGATTTAGAGGGATATTTTAACTCAAATCATTGCTGAGTACCTCTAAAATTGACATGAAATAGAGCTATTTTCAGAAATGTTTACATACCTTGTATAGACAAAATTCTTCTAAGCACTTGTATTTGAAATGCATGGATGATATCCAAATCAGCTTATTAAAAGAAACAAAAAAGCTCAAGCTATTGTAAATTATTTTAAATATTAGCTTCAAATTTTATGTAGGCTTATCCTGATTGCATTTTCTCCATGGAATTTACCCATCTAAAGAATTCTAAAGGTACTGAGCTTAGAGTTTCATTTTTGATATTTTACTTTTAACCTAAAATAACTAAAAATTTGGAGGAAAAAAATCAAAGCTGCAGTGGATTTAACATATGCTTTCAAAATATCTTAGCAAAGGTAATAGTCCTGAATACTTGAATGTAATTGCCAAACTCTGGTGTGGCTCAGAATTCAATTTGATTTGCCATATGGAATGAGGATTCCAAACTAGGGCCTCATTGAAATCTGACTTAGAAATGTGAAATAGTATAAAAATGAAAGCCTCTATTTATATAGATGAATAAGTAATATTTAGTGATACTGTGGAAAATAAACATATGCAAACAGTGATACAGAATAACTTTTGGAAAGCAATTCAGCTTTTGGACAAGTCTGTGAAGCTCTCTGGAACTTGTTCCTCTCATCTGTTCTGTTGGTTAATACTCCAAATTATTTCAGAAAGATTTGAGATAACTTGAAATAAACACCTATAATAAAAGAATAAAATAGAAATAAAACATAAAACCAGGGAAAATACGTATTAAAATGAGTCAAGGATAGGAATGAAAAAATAGAATGTCCATAGGGAGTCTACAAGATCCTACTCAGTCACTGCAGTTAAGCAGGGAATTTGTTCTTGAGCTTTTTGGAGACAAATTGAAAAGAAAAATATAGTGTCATGGCATTCTTTGTCCAAGAGGAAAGAATATACTAGTGTTCCATGAGAAGCAAAGTTTTTCTACCACTTAACTCTAAAAGACATGGTTTTTTATGAAGGACTTCATTTGAAGGACATAATGGACAACATCTCTAAAGCAAATACAGAATATAAGTTCTGTTAAGCTGTTCCTTAAGGCTTTGCTTCCCAAAGCTTACCTTAATCTGCATAACGAAGTTGTGATATTGTAGGAATAAGGATGGTAGACCAAGGGGACAACACCAAAATTTAGGAATGGAAAAGAAAAGATGTGTAATTTGTTTTGGTCCCTAACATACTATTTCATCACTTTTAAAAATAATTAATCCTCATTTACTTGAAATGAAGTAAAGACTTCATTTTGCCAGACTAATACCAGTTCCTTAAACTTCCCTCACGAGACTTCTTCAAGGTCACATGTGTGCGCTTGACCCATGTTTAAATATTCCTGTGTAAATGCTAATCCATATTGTTAGTGCCTCTGAAATAACAATTCAAATAATCTCCTTTGGAGGGTCCAACCTAAGTCTTCCGAACTGATGTCAGTCATTTATGTAAAAGAAAATTCACTGAATGGACAAAGCGTCCAGCAGTGTGGTTCCAGCAATCCATAATCTCTTCTTACTTTTCAGGTATTCAACTTCGATGTGTGCCAGTTGAACTGGTTGGAGTACATTGAAAATTATGTTTTAGGAGTTAAGAAGTACTTATTGAAAGAGGATATGGCTGGGATCCCAGAAGCAAAGCAACACTTAAAAAGGTAAGCATAATCAGTCAGTTAATATTTATTGAGCACTTACCGTGTATATCTGATTTTATACCAGACATGAAATTTGACTGGTGGAGGGGAGGAATTAACATTTTTTCTAGCATTCACTACATTAGAGGTCCTTCCCTGTATACTATGCCCTGTAGTGCACTGTTTCATTTAGACTTTACCGCATCTCTATGAGGCAGGTGTCATTTTGGTTATCCCATTTTTATCAAACAGCTATTTAGGCTCAAGAAGGTAACTGGTCCAGAGTAACACATGGTAAGTACAGGATCCACTCAAATGTGGATCCTGCCACCTCCTGTCATAAATGATAAAGAGAAAGAATACCCAAAAGGCAGGAAACTTGATTGTACTATTTAACATGGGCAAATCATTTAACCACTCTTCAAGCCCTTCAATTGCCTTAAATTTCTTTCAGTCATCAATCCCTAAGGGACAAAGAATTCTAGCAGTCTGGTATAATTCTGGTAGAAGCAAAGGATTCTTAATGCAGAGATGATACGGATGGAAAAATAAATTGCATAGAGAGGAAGCTTGCTTGAATAGCCAGCTAAGAACTTTAGAACCTACGCTCTAGTGAACAAGAACCAGGAAGGATTTGTGATATGGTAATATGGTCAAAGTATATTTAAGAAAGATTATGTTAGTCATGTTTGTAAGACAGGTTAAAGTAGAGAGAGGTATGAGAAAGAGAAACTAGTCAGGAGAATATTATGGAAATCTGATTATTCAGAAGGAATGTTGTGGAAATAAATGATAAAAATCAGAAGGTCATCAGGTCTGGCCACATACCCCATGAGCTAATTATTTGCTGGTCACAGCCAGGAAAAGACACGTTTATGCTTCAGACAACATAGTTGGGTATTTGGCACTGTTTTCACTTTGGTTATATATGTCTGTTCCCCAGGCTCCGAAACATTCACTACCTCTTCAATACCGCCTTCTTCCTCATCGCCTGGCGCCTTCTCATTGCCAAATCTCAGATCGCTCGGAATGTCTGGTTCTTCATCGTGAGCCTCTGTTATAAATTCGTCTCCTACGTTAGAGCATCCAGCACGCTCAAGGTCTAAGAACATTTGACAATCTCCTTTTATCTGGAACCTCTCAGATACCTCTAGAACAGCAAACTACGGTTCTCAAGATTAGGAAGTAACAAAGAATAGGCCCAAGTTCATTACCTCTCAAATGTGCTGTCATGTATTCATCCCTATTTCTTAACTATATGTTCTTTTTATTTCAATGAGAGAAGTCAAGTCATATGCCAGCCTATAATCATACATATTTTAGGAAAAAATTACTTCCATATTGTTTCCTAACACTCTATTCTATGCCCTTGAATATAAAACACCACAGTATACCCATCTTCCCATATCTAGCTCTTCTTGAGAGGACTAATGTTGACAGAATAAACATGGAAGAACTCATGGTAGAAGCTGAAATATGCTAAGAAGGGCAGTTCAAAAACCTTGGAGCCGTTCTGGGGAACCCAGTATAAAGGTTTAAAACCAAGATAAGTAGAGGATGAATGGTCTCAACATCCTCACAAATGCCGCAGGTGAAATAATTCTCCACTGCTGTCTCTGCTTCCTCTCTGTGCTTTATGGAGTCCTGGGTGAAGGCTGGGGGGAACATTTTTCTTAACTACACCCACTTCTGAAACCTAAAAAGAACCAAGAGGTGTAAACAATTATACAGAGAAGGAGGGCTTAAGTATATTGGCATTGGGACTCAGTTTATTATACTTTTAGGTAAAAATTAATTCTTGTAATATGAATTTGACAACTATTACTTCTAAATCTTTTGAATCACAAGTTTTCCTGATAGTCTTAAGAGTTTCCTTCTTATTCAATAAAGTCACCAAACTTGTTATTTTGAAGCTGATTTTGCTCAGGCCTCAAGCTGAGTGACTAATGGGAGAGGAAGGTTCTAGTCTAGAATCATAGAAAAACCCAGTCCCCCTGATCTTTCCCACTCAGAAAAGCAAAATTTCCAATAAAATTTTCAGTGCTAGTTTTAGTCTTTTTTTATAAAGTGGGGAAGATGCCTCTTCTGTGATCACTAGGACTTGCTAGTACCTTGATCATTCCAATTATACAATGTTAATTGTACAATGTACAGCAGGAGAGGATAGACTTCATTAAGGGACTCTATAGATGTTGTTTTGTTTAAAAATATTTTATGTATACTGCAAGTGAATTAATCAGTAAAAACTGTATTTATTCCCAAATTCCTATATGAAAAATATAACTGTTACTCCAACTTTCCTCATATGTGAGAGATCAGTGCATGTTGGATTACAGCATTTCATGTTAGGAACGTGATTATTCAAATATAATATCTGAGGCCTGAGCAACTAAAAATAATCACAAGTCCTAGAAAATTACACAAGCATAAAATGTTAACAATGGCAGGTGTATTTAAGCTCACTTTCTGGAATAATTGGTAATACTCAGAGAGGCACATTCAGGTTGTTGAAGTGTACAAGGCCTTAAGCGCTGCTCCTAGCCCAGTGCTACCTGAGATTTTTCTGAACCCCACAAAGGACATTTTAGGGGAACTCTTTCCCAATCTCATCTAAGTTCTGCGAACTACTTCCAGGGCAGACAACCCAGCTCTAAAACAAAGCAACTGGTGACCTTTAGTTTGAGAAGTCTAGAACATACTTTTGAGTGACATTGATTGAGATACAAACTATAGATATGATAAAATGGAAATCTATATAATTCAATGAGATTGGATAAAATAGTTCTAAGAATTTGCTATCTTTTGATTATTGTATGCTTCACCAATTCATTAAATTCCCCTGATCAAGTATTCACATTTTGACTTTTGATTAAATGAAAATTTGAATTAAAAAATGTTTTCCTCTCATCTCATGTTGTCTTTGTTTAACTGCCGACCACTGCAGTAGGTCTCCTCCCTCCTCCCAACAAAAAAGGGTAAAATCTTCCAAAGAAACTTTCAGATAAATATGAACTAACACATAGGTACATAATCCTTCACTTTTCTGACACCATTAATTGGGTTATGTCTACACGCTGAAGCATGTTCCATCTGTGGCATTAGAGAAATGACATGGATAAAATTCTCCTGTGATGATTAAGCAATAAAAGTAGGTATGTGTATGAATGAAAATCCCTAATTATTTTACATCAAGACCAATTAATAATTATTTTAGTGCCTAATATAGACAATGCAATGAGAAAGAACCTTCTACTTTTGGGGGGAAGGGGATAGAAAGTACAAACAAAAGATTTCCATGTTGAAAAAGAAGTTTTGGTAATCCCTATATTCTGCATCCACAAGATACCTGATACAGTAAAAAATGTTACAGAGTTGACGACAGTCAGACAGTCAAGACGTGAGGCAGTTAATACTAGAAAGAGTTAAGGCAGATGGGCACACAACTCGGAAAGACGTTTCTCACAATTTCGTGCTAACCTAATATCCTCACCTCCAGTTAACACCTCATTGAAATAACTGATTTAGAATCTCGAGGTAAATGTATATAGACTGATCTGAGAAGGCACTAATACCCAAGTAGTGTGTTATCTCACAATGAACATAACAATTATAGTAGGGCAGCCTCAAGTTTCCAAAAACATCAATAGTTTTCAAAGTTCAGAGGAATCACATGCAAATTTCCACATGGCTATTTTTCTAGAACTGCAAATCCAGTAATCATGTTCTGAGAACAAAGCAACTACCTATGGTAAAAAGTAATGGTTGTCCCATAAGCCCACAAACAGGTATGGAAAAATGCTCACTGCCTAGATTTCTTTTGAAAAATATACTTTTTAACAAAATAAAACTAGTAATTGCTGGTTTTAAGATGTAACTAGCTTGAGAGTGTTCTGTGAAGTGTAGATACAGTTATGGCAAAGGATACTTAACTGGAGTTGAGTTTTAATAGCTAGAAAGAGCTCTTCTGATACACAAATATTTTAGATGTCTCTGCTTTATTTGAAATACTGATTCCAATCTTGACCTGTATGTGGGTGGGGAGATGTGATGTTGGGCGACTTGTGTGAATTCTAGAAAAATACCTTAAAGAAACTCAAGGTGAGTATAGTACAAGAAATCACCAAATTTCAAGCACTTAACTGCCTGAAAATAGAAAGAAATTCCAGTTTTTATTATATAGTTCTATGAGTTGTTGCCGAAGGTCTGCTTCAGTATGTAGCTTTCATTAATGCATACTTTTCCCCCACGCCTTCTGAGTTTGACCTTAAAATTATTACACAAAATAGCATAAATGAGTTATGATATTTGGACGAGTTGTTAATCTAATTCCTTTTGATAAATACCCAATACAACTTTGAGTTACTAAAACTATTGAAATGTTTCACTGATTATAATCTTGTATTCAATTGTTTATAGGTTTAGACTTGAGTCAGCTGCTCAATTTTCACCATTCATTTTTAATATGAAAAACGTAAAATCAAGTCCAATGTCAAAGAGTGATTTAGCTTCCTCTGGACAAAAGCAAATGTAACCAAGTGATATTGACGTAGTTTTCCTATCAGGAAAAAAAGAAGCTTAAATATAAAGACCTGAGGCTTATTTGGGGTACATGATCATAAAAGGACAAAGAAATTGTTTCAAAATTTGTCATTTTATTTAGAGTCCAAATGTTCAGGACTGAGACACTAAATGAGTCTTTTGTGTTCTCTTCTCTTAAAATTTAAAAACTAAAAGAAAACCAAAACATCCAAGGCAGTTAGTTTCCGCTTAAAATAATGCAAAGTGATTTCATCACTAAAGAAATATTTCAAAAGCAGGGGAAAACTACAAGAAGGAAATACTTGGACATGAGTCCAGGCATTGCCCCGTAAGGCAGTGACAGTGGCGATCTCAATTCGGACAGTGCTGACAGGGGCTCACTGTCCCGCTGAAGGTTTGCCGAGCCCCAGACAGAAGGAGAACTTCAGTACCAGGTGAAAGAGCGCAGTGAGACAGTCAAGATCCCAAGGCTCAGGTTTAACTCATTTTAAACAATCAAAAATATGCATCTTGAACCCAAGTTCAAGACTCAAAGTTTTAAATTTTGAAACAGAGGAGTTGTATATAAATTTACTCTTTACTTGAATTACTAATCCAAGCCAAAAAAATGACAGAATGCATAATAAATCTCTACTTATACCTTTAAAAATTAGATCTTAGTCATTCCTTTATGAATTACAAAGTAGTTGTATTAAAGATGGTAAATTTCGTATTAGTAAATTATTTATTCTAAAAATTCAGTGTTTTCTACCATAATATATACATGACCAAAGTGATATTAATCATCTAAGTCGAAAACTAGAAGTACTTCTGTTATTCTGACTGATATTGAGTTAAGCTTTTCCCAAGAGGTAGTCTGAAGAGTACAAATATGGCAGCAGAGAATTATTCACCTAAATATGTCATCTTTTTATAGACTAATGTATGCAAACACCGTTTTAAAAAACCCATTTCACATAATTTGACATCTCAACTTTTAAAGTAGTTAAGCTAGAATATATACATACAGATATTATGAATCCCCTAAAGAGTGCACAGGAGGGCTGAGTGATAAGTTGGGTATCCTACTAGAAGCACCCCAGGCACAAGCCAGAGCCACCTAACAGGTAAGTCAGTAGCGTTCTCTGCAATAGAAAAGAAATACTTGGTGAGGCAAAAACAAACAAATGCTAACAAGCAGGTATTCTTCATTATCCGTCATGCAAAGGGCTGCTCAGAACCAAGAATTCACCAAAAATCTGACCCTGACTATTCAAGGAGTTTCAGGTGGAAGACTTTCTTGACTTTTAATTTTATTTATTTACTTTTCCCCCAAAGCCCCAGCAGACAGTTGTATGTCATAGTTGCACATCCTTCCACTTGCTGTATGTGGGACGCAGCCTCAGCATGGCCGGAGAAGCAGCGCGTCGGTGCGCCCCCGGGATCCGAACCCGGGCCGCCAGCAGCGGAGCAGGTGCACCCAACCGCTAAGCCACGGGGCCGGCCCTTTCTTAACTTTTAAAATGGAGCAAAGTAGGATTTTGTTTTAAAGAAATTCCTTTTATAGTTGGTTTTAATGGGTCAGATTAATTCCACTAAAATTTTGATATGATATTTGGAAAACATGGAAGCAATTTAAAATGATATTTAGGTACCACAATAACTTTTAAAATGCTTTTTAAAGATACTTAACTGTAACAATGTTAACTGAAAGAAAATAAATCTAAATCAATATTGGTTTTCTTCCCATTAAAAAAAAAAACCCTGGGGCCTGGCCAGTGGCATAGTGGTTAAGATCATGCACTCCGCTTCGGTGGCCCTGGGTTCGCAGATTCCGATCTCGGGTGCGGACCTACGCACTGCTTGTCAAGTCATGCTGTGGCAGGCGTCCCTCATATAAAGTAGATGAAGATGGGCATGGATGTTAGCCCAGGGCCGATCTTCCTCAGCAAAGAGAGGAGGATGGCAACAGATGTTAGCTCAGGGCTAATCTTCCTCAGCAAAAAAAAAAAACCCCTAGGGACCAGCCCAGTGGTGTACTGGTTGGGTGCACATGCTCCACTTTGCTGGCCCGGGAGTCACGGGTTCAGATCCCTACATACTGCTCATCAAGCCATGCTGTGCCAGTGGCCCAATAAAATAGAGCAGGATTGGCACAGATGTTAGTTCATGGCTAATCTTCTTCAGCAAAAAAAAAAAAAAAAGAAAAAGAAAACTCTGAAATTTGATTGAGCTGACAAGCAGATTCACAGAACCAACATTCAATTAGTCTAAAATAACTAAAATTCTAATTAAAATTCCTCTTGAGGAAAAAATAAACAAATGGGACCTCATAAGACTAAAGAGCTTCTGCAAGGCAAGGGAAACCAGGAACAAAATAAAAATACAACCCAGCAACTGGGAGAAAATATTTGCAAATCATATATCCAACAAGAGGTTAATTTCCAAAATATATAAAGAACTCATACAACTCAACAACAAAAAACAAACAATCCGATCAAAAAATGGGCAGAGGATCTGAAAAGATATTTTTTCAAAGAAGATATACAATTGGCCAATAGACACATGAAAAGATGTTCAACATCACTAATTGTCAGGGAAATGTGAATCAAACCTACACTGAGATACCACCCTACATCCATTAGAAAGGCTATAATCACTAAGACAAAAAATAACAAATGTTGGAGAGGATGTGGAGAAAAAAGAACCCTCATGTACTCTTGATGGGAATGCAAACTGGTGTAGCCACTATGGAAAATAGTATGGAGATTTCTCAAAAAATTAAAAACAGAAATACCATACAACCCAGCTATCCCACTACTGGGTATTTATCCAAAGAACTTGAAATCAACAATTTAAAGAGACTTATGCATCCCTATGTTCATTGCAGCATTATTCACAATAGCCAAGACACGGAAGCAACCCAAGTGACCATCCAATGAAGAATGGATAAAGAAGTTGTGGGGTATATATACACAATGGAATACTCCTCAGCCATGAAGAAAGACAAAATCGTCCCATTCACAACATGGATGGACCTTGATGGTATTATGTTAAGTGATGTAAGCCAGACAGAGAAAGACAATCACCGCATGATTTCACTCATATGGGAAGATGAACTAACACGCGGACAAAAGAGAACAGTTAGTGGTTACCAGAGGGGAAGGGGGTTGGGGGTGAGCATAAGGGGTAAAGGGACACATTTATATGGTGACTGACAAATAATAACATACAACTGAAATTTCACAATGTTATCAACTATTATGACCTCAATAGAAACAAAGTTCCTTTTGAGAGATGTTCTATTAGTTCCTAGTCTAACTTCGTTGGAAATAACATCTGAAAAAAAGAAATAAAAACCACAGAGAAGGCTAGTTCATTATTTGGAATTTTCGAGATTCAAAAATCTTTCAAAGGATGTTATGTCAGTTAACTTAATGGCTCTTAATGATAAACGTGTATTTGAAACAATGATGCTTGTTATTTTCTGCAAAATACCATTCAACATAAGCTTTACTGCAAAGTAATTTTATCAGTATGTCTCCTTTTCTCCATTACAAGAGAGAGAGACTGTCCCAACTGTTTTCAAGAAAACATTTTTTTAACCTTTAAAAAAATACATTTGCAAAACTATCACTTGTGACATTGTATTCTCTAAAAACCACCATTTTAAATCTAGTCTTTTAGTCTTCACCTTGTTACTTACCCGGAATTTTGTTTCCCCATTTCCCTAATGATTTAAACCATGGGGATTGGTTGATGATTCTTCTATTATCATTAGGTATTATAAAAGGAAAACTGATGTTGGCACACATATTCCAAACACAGTTTTTAATGGCACTGGAGTGATCTCTCTCTCTCACGACTTTTAATCTTTTATAGTCTGGAAACTTAAAATCAACCCTTTAGTAGTAAGAAAGTTAGAACAACACAATCTAATACAGAATCAATCACATTCAGGACACTCTGAATGCAGGTACTTCTTTTATCATCCAGTTTTACAATTTAACGGACATTGTTTAATATGATAATCTCTTAGATCTGACATTATCTTGTCTCACTTAAACATATTCCTCACACTTCTATTTTATTTAAAGTTACCCTGTTGCCCACTCACCACAACATGTATAAAATATTCTACTTTTCCTCTTAATGTTTCACAAACTGGTAATTTTCATCATCAGTAGTGGATGGTTTTATTCCTCACTCCCTACCCCACTCCCAAAGTAGACCAATAATAGAAAGATCAGATTAGGAAACTTAGCATTTTTTCAAAAAATGTGCTTTCTTCTCCCTAAGTGCCCACTATACAGTTGGTGAAGGATGCCTCTGTTACATGTTATAGCACCTTCGTACCTGCCCCTGTAGGAATTCACCTTAGTATTCCAGGACCCTGCCTTGAACAGTTAGAAAAGTCAATAGCCAAGAGTTTAAAGAAAAGCAGTTACCTTCATAAGACCAAATTATTGGATAAATGCTCTTGTCATCATGGCTTAACATTAATATGGCTATAACATAGGGACCCATTCCTGTTTTCCTTTATTAACAACGTGACCTGATCACAACTTTTTAAAGTCTAGACTAGTTTTCCATATGTTTTACGTATTTTATTCTGACATCATATCTTTTAAAAACAAAAGGACGCAAACATCTGTACTTTATATCAACGACTTTTTCTGTAGATGTGGTTTGACTTCTTTCCTTCAGGCAAGATCTTTGTCACCAAGAAGCAAGGTCTAATTTCGATACTGCCCATTTGCTGTGAAAATATCAGAAGGGGTCATCTTCAAAGCAATACTCCAGTTGGGCTTAGTCACTGATTAGCTGCATAATTTCTTCTAGGACATTTGTAACAGACACAACATATATAGGATTTCAGTTTGGGTTTTTTTTTCTAGGTGTGATTCCTGCTTCTCATTCATATTTTCTTTTCTTTTAATATATTGCACAATATTTTATTATTAAAAAAGGTTTTATGTCTCAGGCAAAAAGTTTTTCTCCTTCACTCGGGAGGTGCTAATGTGTATTATTTTCTAAAAGAGGTACGTGGTTGTTTGTGTGGCCATCCTCAAAGGGGACCTAGGGAGAAAAAAAAAGACCAAAGCATTAGTTTCATTCCTTACACTATTTCCTCTAAACATAATGCTTTATTTTGGGCAATTTCTTTCTGAGCACCAAAAGCTACTATTTACATTTAACAATGATACTATGACTTAAGAGTTCAGCACCATTTATACTATACCACTTACAGAACTGATGGGTTTGTAGGATCCAACTCTGAAACGACAGTAAATTATTTCAACTATAAATTTTCCAATTCCATGTAACATGCCTGTAATAAAAAATAAGTTTATGTTTATGTTTTTAATGAAACTATTTCCTAAATTAATTACTTCCTAAACTGCTGTGTAAGAATAAAAACTCAACTAATTATAATGGACTAGAATAAGGAGGGAAACAAAGCAGCATGCTTCATTCACTTCCACAGTTAAAAATAACAAGACAGGTGAATTTTAAAACAAATGGATTTCTTTTCAAAATCACAAGGCCATATAATTTATTAACTTGACAAAGCAATGTTTTCAAGAGATTTAATACATCTCACATGCACAACATTTTGAAAAATAAATAATATCAACACCACAAATTTAAATGGAATTTAAATGAAACAGTGATGGAGACTTTCATAAAAAAAGCTATTCATTTCTCTAAAAAATATAATTCAAAGTATATAAACTACTCAGCTCCATGTAATACTGAATAAGGATTGGGGTAAAGAAGGAGCTGTTTCCTTTCTTTATCTATTGTACTTAACTCTCAATTTTCATGATTATAATTCTGCAAGTTATCCTTGAGAGAATCCCATGATCTCAGGGCAAAAAGGCCCAAAATCATAAAAACAATATTGACTGAAAAACTTGGTTTCACATACTGTATAGTTCAAAGTACCATAAGACATGATTTAACATATTGTACAGTTCAAAATACCTTACATGAAAAATAAAATTTACATTCAAATGAAGAAGAAAATTTACATTCAACTGTCCACTACTTCTGGGCATTTTCTCATTTAATCCTATAACACACTTGCAAGTTAGATATTACTATTCCCATTTTTAAAGATGAGAAAACAATTTCAGAAAAGGTAGGTGACCTAATCAAGGCTACCACCATGTAAATGACAGAATTTGGATTTAATTCTAGCATCTTTCTAGTTCACTAAGTAATCTCCCTTAAATCACTGAATGCAGTGAACTTAATTATGTTTCATGTGTAATCAATATAATTTTGGAGGTTTCCAATTAAATCTTTTTGCCCTGAGCTAACATCTGTTGCCAATCTTCCTCTTTTTGCATGTGAGCCACGTCCACAGCATGGCCACTGACAGACAACTGGTGTAGGTCCACACCTGGGAACCGAACCTGGGCCACCGAAGCGCAGCGCAACAAACTTAACCACTAGGCCACCAGGGCTGACCCTGGAATTAAATCTTAAAGTAAAAGTTCTTTAAGTATCAAAACATGAGAATGTGTATATTTCTTCCCTCTTTTAAATAAAAGCATCTTAATTTCAGTGTCAGGAAAACTTTTAGAAATTAGACAAAAAAGGAATGAATCTTCACCTGTTGTTGAGAAGATTCCTCCAACAATACCACAGAGTCTTACAAAAAACTGCCAGAATGGCATATGCTCCTCAGTGACTGTCACCATCAGAGAACTGAGATCATATTTCATAAATATCCCAGAGACTCCATGGCTGCCTGCAGCATGGTTAATGACACGCTCCTAGAAGGAAGGCAAAAGGAAGGGGACAGATAGGAGGAGAACAGGATTCACGTCATCTGGTTACTTGCACACAGACACGATGAAGCCCTACGGTCCTGCCACATGAGAGGGACACCCAAATCTCTTTAAGAATTCTCCTACTAGACAAAGCTTTCAGAGTAAATCAAATTATTCTGCATTCTTTGAATGGTTAGCTTTTGAAGCAATCAAAAGAGCAGAATCATTTTCTTTCCTGTTTTCTTAAACAAGTCACTTCACATACAAGTTTTCTATTGAGCTCAAGAGCTTACAACTGTATAGCACATTCTTTTTTCTTCTTATTGCAGTAACATTGCTTTATAACATTGTATAAATTTCAGGTGTACATCATTGTACTTCCATTTCTGCAGAGAGTACATCATGTTCACCACCCAAAGACTAATTACAATCCATCACCACAAAGACTAATTACAATCCATCACCACACATGTGCCTAATCAGCCCTTTCACCCTCCTCCCTACCCCCTTAGCCTCTGGTAACCACCAATCCAACCTCTGTCTCTATGTGTTTGTTTGTTGTTGTTTTCACCTTCTACTTATGAGTGAGATCATACGGTATTTGAGCTTCTCCCTCTGACTTATTTCGCTTAGCATAATACCCTCAATGTCCATCCATGTTGTCACAAATGGCTGGATTTCACCCTTTCTTATGGCTGAGTAGTATTCCATTGTGTATATATATACTTCATCTTCTTTATCCATTCATCTCTTGATGGGCACTTAGGTTGCTTCCAAGTCTTGAATAATGCTGCAATGAACACAGGGGTGCATGTATCTTTATGCACTGGTGTTTTCATGTTCTTTGGATAAATACCCAGCAGTGGAATAGCTGCATCATATGGTAGTTCTATCCTTAATTTTTTGAGGAATCTCCATACTGTTTTCCATAAGTGACTGCACCAATTTGCATTCACACCAGCAGTGCATGGAGAGCTCCCTTCTCTCCACATTCTCTCCAACACTTGTTGTTTCCTGTCTTGTTAATTATAGCCATTCTGACGGGCGTGAGGTGATATCTCATTGTAGTTTTGATTTGCATTTCCCTGATAGTTAATGATGTTGAACATCTTTTCATGTACCTGTTGGCCATCTGCATATCTTCTTTGGAGAAATGTCTGTTCAGGGCTTTTGCCCATTTTTTAATTGGGTTGTTAGTTTTTTTGTTGTTGAGATGCATGAGTTCTTTATATATTTTGGAGATTAACCCCTTACCAAATATATGGTTTACAAATATCTTCTCCCAATTGTTAGGTTGTCTTTTCATTTTGTTGATGGTTTCCTTTGCTGTGCAGAAGCTTTTTATTATGACGTAGTCCCATTTGTTTTATTTTTTTCTATTGTTTCTCTTGCCTGGTCAGACACGGTACTTGAAAATATGTTGCTAAGACCAATGTCAAAGAGCATACTGCCTATATTTTCTTCTAGAAATTTCATGGTTTCAGGTCTTACGTTCAAGTCTTTAATCCATTTTGAGTTAATTTTTGCGTATGGTCTAAGATAATGGTCTTTCATTTTTTTTGCATGTGCCTGTCCACTTTTCCCAACACCATTTATTGAAGAGACTTTCCTTTCTCCATTGTATGTTCTTGGCTCCCTTGTTGAAAATTAGCTGTCCACAGATGTGTGGATTTCTGGGCTCTTGATTCCATTCCATTGATCTGTGTGTCGTTTTTGTGCCAGTACCATGCTGTTTTGGTTACTATAGCTTTGTAGTATATTTTGAAATCAGGGAGTGTGATACCTCCAGCTTTGTTCTTTTTTCTCAGGATTCCTTTGGCTACTTGGGGTCTTTTGTTGTTTCATATAAATTTTAGGATTCTTTGTTCTATTTCTGTGAAAAATGTTGTTGGAACTTTGATAGGGATTGCACTGAATCTACAGACTGCTTTAGGAAGTATGGACATCTTAACTATGTTAATTCTTCCAATCCAAGAGCACAGAATATCTTTCCATTTCTTTGTGTCTTCTTTAATTTCTTTCAGCAATGTTTTATAGTTTTTGGTGTACAGATCTTTCACTTTTTTGGTTAAAGTTTGTTCCCAGGTATTTTAATCTTTTTCTTGCAATTGTAAATGGGATTGTACTCTTAATTTCTCTTTCTGCTGCTTCAGTGTTAGTGTATAGAAATGCAACTGACTTTTGTTATGTTGATTTTGTATCCTGCAACTTTACCACATTCATTTATTATTTCTAAAAGTTTTTTTGGTGGATTCTTTAGGGTTTTCTATATATAAAATCATGTCTTCTGCAAATAGTGACAGTTTCACTTTTTCCTTTCCAATTTGGATCCCTTTTATTTCTTTTACTTGCCTGATTGCTCTGGCTGGGACTTCCCATACTATGTTAAACAAGAGTGGTGAAAGTGGGCATCTTTGTCTGGTTCCTATTCTTAGACGGATAGCTTTCAGTTTTTCACCATTGAGGATGATATTAGCTGTGGGTTTGTCATACACAGCCTTTAGCATGTTGAGATACTTTTGTATGGCACAATCCTCATCAACCAAATTAATAACTTAAGTTTATATTTTGACATGATTTTTATAATATTTCTTTGCTAAGAATTTACAAAATATATTAACTTCTTGTCATTTAAATGATCAGATTTAAAAACAAATCATTTCACTTTCTATTGTTCATTTAAAACTATATGAGATACAATACAGGAAGAAAACATAAGGCATTAATTTGAAAGATACAAATATTTGAGCTACTGGTTCAATTTTTAAGAAATTTTTTTTTTCTTTAAAGGCATATAACTAAAATTATAAACCTACCACAGCATGTACACTGAGTGAGAAAACATTCTATTTCATTCCATCCTGTTTAACACTTCAAAAATCAAGTTTGTACACTTTCTAGTAAATTTCTATTTTTGCTTGAAACACGAAAACTTTTGTGCCAGGCCTTACCTATTTTTAGTAAGCCACAACTAAACTGCAAGCTTTTGGAATACAAATACAAGGGAAATCAAAACAATTTTATGTGGGGCATTACAAAACTTCTTCCCTAATTAGCACCACAGAGCCTTGTAAGCCATTGATCAAGTTTCCAATAAAACAACTTCACCTTAAAGCTCTGGTATGTTCACTACCATGCCAAAATTATAAATACATCGTCACCATCTATATCAGCGGTAGCTGTTTCAGGAATCAGGGTGTCTACGTAACAAAAGACTAATAATGATTCACTTCGGGTTCCAGGACCAATAAAGGTCAGCCTTCTCCCTCTCCATCCCCCTCATAGGACACTTTACCAACTAGTTACCCAATTTTTTTAAGTGAGACACAACTATTTTAGTCACCCTATTAGCACAAATACACCCCCACAAAAGTCAAATGCTCTGGGATTCTCTTTTTTTTCATTTTGATTTAATTTTGTTATTTAAAATATATCCTGGAGACAATTTCGTATCAACGTATAGGTATCTTTCTCTCCTTTTTTTAAAGTTGCGTGTTCCCCCATTGCATGGATGTACCATTTGGGTTGTTTCCAATCTTCTACTATTACGAATAACATCACAATGAATAGCGTCATATGCACATCATTATTGTATTTTTTCCACTGTATCTTTGGATTCAGTTTCTAGAAGGAGGATTCCTGGGTCAAAGGGTAAATGCATATGTCGGTTTGCAGACATTGCCAAACTCCCTTCCACAGAGACTATGCCGTTTTGCATTCCCATAGCAATGTACGTGTTCCTCTTTTCTCCTAAGCCTTGCCACTCTGTACAGTGCCATACTTAGTGAGAAATAGTATCTCTAAGATATGAAATGCTGAAAAGCACAATATATACTTGTATACACTTTACCTAGTTTCTCTCTCTCTCTCTATCTCTGTGTATACACACACACACACCTACACACACAGTTATACATACTAGATTTTTCCCCCTGAACCATTTGAAAAGTTACAAAAACATGACACTTCACTCCTAAAAACTTCAGTATTTAATCTCCTAAGAATAAGAAACATTCTACAATTATTGAGGACATAATAATCATAAGTTACAAGACTATCAAAAGAAAACTCCAAATGAAAAGAAAGCAAGTTTTTAAAAGCACTTAAATTTTGCCTTGGAATTCTTCTGGATACTAGTATTTGAGTATTCACCATTCCTAAACATAATAACAAGAAAACATGATCCCGGAGTAGATGAGAAATCTGTTCAATTGTCCAATTCCCAAACTCTGCTCCTCCTTGTCAGTGTTTATCTATAAGGCCACTCCACCCTGAGGTTGCAGAACATTTGTCCTCTCAATTAGATGAACACAAAGCACTAACTTAGGTAAGCAAACTCTCTAGATCTGCTATCTGAGCCACAATAACCATGCATGACTCAGGGTAGGTACATTAATCAAGAAAGAAATAACACGGAAATCAGAAAGTCTGCTAGCAGATAAAAACTACTTATACCAATAGATAAGCAAACATGTTACAAAATTAAAATATTAAATAATTAATACCATCACAGTTTAATAATTTTGTCTTAATTGAACAGGAAACATTCCCTATGTTAAAATTTTAAAATATACACTTTTTAAAATTTTTTTAAATATTTCAAAAATATTCTTCTTCTCTTGCTCTAAAACATAGTAATATCCATTTCTGACATTTTATTGGCTTAAAATAAAATGTTAATACATTTTAAAACTTCTACAAATTTTAAATTGGGGAGGACACCAACAGTCTTACTCTGTAGCAGGACTATAAAATGCTAAAACAATCATTTTACCAGTAGGACTCAACTTACCCTTTCTGTCACAGAAAACTGATGGGTGTCTGCTGAAATTTTATATGTGTGTAGTTTTGTTGGCACAACTGTAATAAAATATTGGAACATCTGGTTGTCTAGAATAAAAACAAAATGTGTTTTTTCATCAATCCAGTAACAATAAAACTACTGCCAAACATATACTCCTTCTATTAAATACAGTTAACCTGAAATTTAATGCTACTTATGAGAATGTCTAAAAAAAAAATTTTAAAAGAATCAATGAAAACAATGTACTCATACTTGGTAAAACAAGTTCTTGGTAAGCATAAAATAGTCACATACGCACATCTATTAGAAGATATTAAAAAAGATGAACTAGTGACTTAGATATCCTTTATGATCACTATCATCCTCTTATCAAATATGGAAAATAAAAGTAGCATTTCTTTATAGTACAGAAACTAATAAGAATTAAGTTATAATAGTATAACCACCACAAGACAAATTTTCAATTTCTACTAATATCTTAAGATACATAAATAAACCAAAATTGAATTAGCCAGCCTTTGGATAAATACAGGGAATGGGTACCACAGCAGCAAGATAACTAAATAAACTACTCAGTGATGGCCTGGGGTTACTGTGTAATCAAAAGGATCATGTTTATATAGTCATTAGGCATTTCTAGGTTTAACACAAGTCATCATATCAGTATATTACCAATTATTAATTTTAAACAATTAACAGTTCACATAATACAAACATGTTAATTATCTAGATATATATTCCAGAAAATTGAGAATTACATATAACCATCTATAGTTTCAACCAGATGAGTAATAGGGCCTCATTACATATGACCTGAAAAGAGGTGTAGTTCACACCACATGGTAAGAATTGCCTGTGAAAACTGTGCACATGAACAAAATGCATCAATTTTAAATGTTTGGTTCAAAACATTCTGACAAATGTATTCACCCATTTGATCACCACCACAAGCAAAATATAAAACATTTTCATCACCTCACAAAGTTCCTTCGTGCCCCCTTGAAGTCAATCCCTGCTATCTCTGGCCCCAGGCCAATCAGCAATCTACCTTCTATTGTCATAGATTACTTTTGCCTATTCTAGAATTTCATATAAATGGAAGTATACGGTATATACTTTTGTGTGTAATAAAGGGTACCTGTGCTACTGCTGACTGTTAATAATCAAACCTTTCTAGAATAACTCTAGGTTTCTGATGTCTGTAAAATTCTCCAGAGAGGTTTCTAAAATGGTAAATATGCATTTTAGAACTTTGAACCTATACAAAGAAGAAAATTCTTCTTATAATAACACTTTCTTTTGTTCTTATTCTTTCTTTGAATATGGAAAAGCAGTTATGCCCTATAAGCAAATTAACTTTTCAAATATTTAGAGAGCTTTTAAATTCTACTCCTCCTGCTTACTTTTAACTCTAATTTCTTAATCTGTTCTATGGCTCATTTTTTAACATTTAAATTTTACCCACTACTAGGACAAATTCTTTCCACACACATCTCCATTTAAAGATTAGCAACCACTCAAATCACTTAAAGATTTATGTTTATCTGCTACAAGGGGGTTAGAAAGAGGATTATTAAAAGGCATTAATATTAAAGTTATACGAACGATTGTCTACATGCAAATTCCAAGAGTAATTATTAAATACTTACGATCTACAGCAATTTTTTCAGTTCCATCTAAAGGATTAATAATTCCTGGAACAAGCTCTCCAAAAGACAAATGATCTATTCTGTGAGAAAAGTTATAAGCTAAGAGGCAAAAAATAAAACCAATTAAGTAGAGCAATTAAATTACTCAAAACTACGTTACAGATTGGTTCACATTCTTATCTATTCTCAGATGAAAATATCTAAAAGTTGCGGGTATAATAATATAGTATTTAAAACCACATTACTTTGAGGAAAATGCATATAAATATGTGGAAATTAAATGTAAAAGGGTAAGTAAATTCTGACAAATAGCAATATCTCAAATATTACAATTACATACAAATTAACTTCTAAGAAATATTACATCTAATCCTGATAACCAAAATAATAAGTCTTTCCTGGTCCAAATCATCATATAGTAACAGGATTGTGTTATTGTAACAACAAGGATCATGTCTACGTAACCAAATAATGAAACTAATGAGATATATCTTCAATAAGCACCATTGCTAAATGTAACCAAATTGATTTTTTTTGGAATTTATTTTGTCCTCTAAAGCAGACTTTAAAAACTACATTTTAGGCCAGCCTCAGTCGCTTAGTGGTTAAGTTTGGTGCATTCAGCTTCACTGGCCGGGGTTCGACTCCCGGGAGCAGACCTACACCATTCGTCTGTCAGTGGCCATGCTGTGGCGGTGGCTCACATACAAAAAAAAAAAAGAGGAAGACTGGCAGCGGATGTTAGCTCAGGGCAAATCTTCCTCAGCAAAAAAAGACAAAAACAAAAACAAAAAAAAACTAAGTTTTATGACAAATGTTACACAAAACTAATTTGAATACTTTATATGTACGTGTACATGTCTATATTTAGATTTACATATTGAAATAAACTTCAAATATATTCCTTTCATTGTCGATAAAAATTAGCAGAAATGTGTACAAAATGACATAAAGGATACCAAGGCTTTCTTGCCTAACCTCAGCAATTTCTGAGCTATGACTAAATAGAAATACAGGTAGCCTAAAGACAAGAGAAAATGGATTAAAGGCAATAAATTTAATCATCTCTTTTCTCCTTTGGATATCTGTTTTCAAAATAGCTCACTTTCAAAGCTCTACATTGCACCTGCACTAAAAATAAAAAAAAGCACACAACTTTTTTTTTCAAGGATATCTTCACGGAAAAAAATTTCAGAAACTGCTTACAGTCATGGTTGACAAGTGCCGCCAAATGTGCATGACCTCGAGGATGTGGAATTGCTCTGAAAGGAGGAAAAAAAAGATTAAACTAATGACATTTAAATACAGTGGTCTCCCCTTATCTGTGGTTTTGCTTTCTAGTTTCAATTACCCGTGGTCAACAATGGTCTGAAAACATTTAATGGAAAATTCCAGAAATAAACAATTCATAAGTTTTAAATTGCACGTCATTCTGAGTAGGGTGATGCAATCTTGCTCCATCACACCCAGGATGTGAATCATCCCTCTGTGCAGCATATCCAAAATGTATATGCTACTTGCCCGTTAATCACTTAGTAGCCACCTCAGCTATCAGATCACTGTTGAGGTATCGCAGTGCTTGTGTTCTAGTAACCCTTATTTTACTTAATAATGGCCCCCTATACCAAAGAGAAGCCATAAAGTGCTCCCTTTAAGTGAAAAGATGAAAGTTCTCAACTTAGTAAGGAAAGAAAACAAATTGTATGCTGAGGTTGCTAAGATCTACAGTAACTTTTATTACAGTATTTTGTTATAATTGTCCTATTTTATTATTAGTTAATCTCCTAGTGTGCCTAATTTATAAATTAAACTTTATCACAGGTAAGAACGCATAGGAAAAAACAGAGTACAGTTATGCGTTGCTTATCGAAGGTGATATATTGGATACGTTGAGAAACGTGCCATTAGATGATTTCGTCTTTGTGCAAACATCAGAGTGTACTGAAGGGGAACAAAATTTGCCACCCCAAAATGTGTCTCTTTAACATGAGGATTATTTTAGGCTGATTATTTTTAAGAAACAAAAGACTCCAAGTATTTCTTGTTATCTTCCCCCTAATGCCTAAAAGAATTCAGATAAAAAAACATGTCTCAAGAAGCAAGCTATCACTTCAGCATAAGATGAACTAGGTGGTAGACAAGGAGGAACCTAGAAAAGCCTATTTGTTGGGCTCCCTTCTCTATGTTCTTCTGTTTCTGCGTGGCCAAACACTTGCTTTCCAATCATTAGCTCCTGGTCAGTTACCTGTGATTTGCCTTCCTTCCCTTTGAAGTCCCTGACTCTCCCCACCCTCAACATCTTCTTTTGTCTTTAGCTGAGGACAGTATTTAATGGGAGGGCTTTGGTCATTTTGGTGACTGACTTAGCTTTCCTGGGTTTCTTCCACATATACATGTTATTAAACTTTTGTTTGTTTTTCTCCTGTTAATCCGTCTCATGTAAGTTTAATTCTTAGAGCAGCCAGAAGAACCTAGAAGGGTAGAGGAAAATTTCTTCCTTCCCTATAGTACTTACACAAACCTAGATGGTATAGCCTACTACAAATCTAGGCTAATCTTTGTAGTACTTTGTTGTAGTTTAAATATACACTAGATTTCCCAGGAAACAGAGGGAATATTATACTTTGCTTTGTTCACAGTATTACAAACAGTTGTTCACTATTTCAGAATATCATCTCATCAACAGAAATACCATTCATGATATCTGAGCGGCCAATCCATCTGTTTCAGTCTGTATTTGCAGCTGTCATATACCTAATGATTTTACATGTAAGTGGCAAGCATCTGCCTACTTCATTACCTTATCTAATGTACTCATACTTAAGCATTTGCATATTGAAGTACATATCATCATGTTATAAATCATGTTCTTTTTATTTCTCCTTTATATTACAGTTGAGAATGAGATTGTGCCTGAGAGGTAATATGAGATTTTCAAAAAGATCACTACTAAATTTGATAAACCTAATACCAAAAAATTATGAGTGGGTTTATAGGATATCCCTGAGATGATAAGGATAATACACAAACCAAATGCTTTCCATTTGGCCTCTCTTATTGATGGTATGAGTTATGGAGAGAGAAGTAAAACTGGGAACAAAGGCTCATACAATATTTGTCAAAGTTTCTCTCTTTCAGTTATTTTTAGATTAGGATGTTGTTTGTATCCAAAGACACAATAAAATCTTCTAAATTTCTTTCAGCCAACTATTATTTGTTGCCTTCATGAAATCCTAAGGTTCCCAGCTACAGGTTGGGGATGGAGAGAATGGGTCCTGGCAATACTGACACAACAACAAAACATGAACGTTAAGAAGAGCAGGACCACAAGGACAAAGCAAATGTTTGATCTCATCACTATAAACAGTGAAATGATTTTGCATAAAAGTCTAACGCTAGCTCTCTAATTATAAAAAAAAAAGTCTCCAGCCACACTCTTGCCTGCTTTATGGCCTTTCCCTCAGCCTGGATGCCCTCTCTCCCTTATATCTAAAGTTCCTAATCATCCACTAGTGTTCAAAGGTTTCCTCAATAAAGCCTCTGCTGACTTGCAGGTAGGTCAGGTACCTTGTTATATGGTTTCTTATCAGCCATACTTCTCCTTCATAGCTTCGATACAACTATAATTAAATAATTATTAGTGTAATTCACTGTTTAAAGTTTGGATTCTCTCACAGAATGTCAGCACCATAAGGGCAAAAATCCTTTTTGTTTTCACTGTTTCATCCTTAGTATCTAGCATGGTACTTTGCACACAGTAAGTACTCAAAAAATGTCTTTTACAATGAAGAATTTTTCAACTCTGCAACTCTAGATGCAAGGGAGGGAGAGAGGCAGGGAGTGAGGGAGGAGAGAACCAGAGAATCTACTTATTCATTCAGAAATTTACCAAGTTTTTATTGTATGACAGTTTCTGTGCTGGGTGCTGCTCATGAAGGTAGGTGCTCTGACATTTTTCCTTAACTTTTACCTAACTTAACTTTATCTTAGACACTACTAATTTCTAACTACATCAAAATGCTTGTCTCCAATTAGTCAGGGGTTACATTTTGATGAGGATCACCAAGAGAAAAAACAAAACAAAAACCTAACACCATCCAACAAAATGAACAAATTAATGAAAAGTCTAGGTAAGAGCTTTCTGGCTATTAAAACTTGGCAAATAGAAGGTTTTAATTCATATTTACCTACAGCTCTCTTACTTTAATTTATATAAAGTATGACACGACTATTTTACCTTTGTTTTGAAGCAGTTTTCAAAGTTAGTAGTCTTCTCTATCTTAAGACTGAAGCTCCAAGTATCAGTAATAGTAAAAGACTATTAAGAAGTCCTTTAGTACTTAGTTATGTATTATTTGATTAGCACAGAATTTACTTTTAACCAAGCTACCAACTTGTCTAAAGTATTTTTAGTAAGTGAAAAAGAACATACTTGCCCACAGTTATGTGAAAATTCCCTGCTACTTTATTGACATATAGATGACCGCGAATCCTGCAAGCATCAGGAGGCTGTGATGAGTCATCTTCCCTGTTACAAGATACATTAGAATTGCTTACAGCACATTCAATATAGTCACTATTTTGTGGTGAGAAAGCTTCATAGAGGGAAAAAGAAAATCCCTAAAGATCAATTTTTATGTCATATTCTAAATGTCAAAAGTAGAGTAGTAGTTTTTTGAAGTCTACACATTTACAAAAAATCATACATCTACAAAATGGAAAAAAAATTACATAATTATTATATATATATTATATTCACACAAATCCAAAATTCCATGGCTCTTCAAATCTAACCAGAGGACTAAGTCCAATGAGAGAAGAAAGATTAAAAGTAAAGAACTAGTCCAACAAAGACATACTTTTGTCATCTGTTTCTGGTACTTTAGGGGCAGGAGAGGATGGGAATAAGAATGAGGTAAGGGAAGGGCGTGCCACCTAAGTTCAAATAGACAATGACATTTCGTCCTAAGCCAAATGAAAAACTTCTGCATAGTTTTAAACTTAAATGATCATTTTCATGATTACAGCATTTCCAAATATCAGCTATTCTAATCTATAAAAGAGAAAAAAGTGAAATAAAAACACGAAATTCCTAACCAAAATTTATATATCCTCATAATAGTAAATGCAATTAATTTGTTCTTAAAATCTAATACAATTTTATATGAAGGTATACCATACACAAATAAAAAAGAAAAATTAAATGAAAATGAAATAATATTATTTGTGATAATCTTGAGCAATATCACAGGTTATAAATTTAAGAATAAAAAGACGTCTTCATCATACAGAATGATTACATTTTCTCTCAGAAATATGAGATTCAGAGAACTAAACCAATACTAAAATTATGTCGAAGTAAATTCATAATAGTTTCACATTTAAAAAATACACCTCACCTTGGTGGAAGGGCTGTTGATGCACTTTTAAAAGCACTTTTAAATATCACATCTTGAAGCGAATGTTCTTCTTGCAGTCTACTCTGAATCACCTGCAGCATCCTAAACACAACACAAACACGCAAAGGTGCACAAAGAAAGCCAATGCTTTAAAAAAAATAACAATGGTTAGCTGACTTAGCTGAGCCATACATTTATTATTATAGGACTTTATTCTAAAAAAAAAAGTACCAACTTTTCTTTGGTCATTTCCTGAAAAGTAGGAAAAGTGAGGTAGGATGGCTAGAGGTCTAACAGCTGGGCTGCATAAGCCTGTCTGATTCCATCAATAATGGACAGGCAGTCATGGGAGGAGGAGCTTCTGCTCACCTGAATATCTAATTTCATTTTTCATGCACACATGTAGTAATTAAAAGATTCTTACTTTTGTCAGGCACTGAATAAAGCATTATAGATACAAAGAATAAGACAAATAAAGGGACACACAATTGATTTGATAGACTTAAAGTGGGAGATTATGGAACATAAACCCACAGCACAAGCATCCAATTCTCATTACAAATTAAGCCACAGTACCATTTAATATCACCTGATGTCTCCTTTTCCAAAGAAACCTCAACCTTATTCTATTGCAAGACCATTCTAAACAAAATATTATACTCTACCTATAATTTCTAAAAAGAATCCTAAGGCATTGGATTATAACGACCAAGGTATACGTAGAGAATCCATGCTTAGATTTTCTTTTTACATATACCTAGCCACAAAGAACAAATTAGTTGCTTGAAGATTTTTTTGACAAAATTCTTATGTTCACAATAACTTATGAAATTATTTTTTCTGAAAAATAAAATCAAGAATAAAAGCTTTTCCTCTAACACTTCTACTATGTTCTCTCCTACCATTTTCAGCAATAACTTTGTATCCTTAGATATAATTCTATTTTACCTCCTTTAATTCTCTATCTTTAAATAACTAATATCCAAAGTCATCTGTATTAAAGTTCAAACTCAGCAAGTACAAAAGTTATACACAGAGGGGAAGGAGGGATGAACAGACAAAACACAGAGGTTTTTTAGGGCAGTGAAACTATTCTATAGATACTATAATGATGGACACATGTCATTATACATTTGTCAAAACTCATAGAATATACAACACCAAGAGTGGACCCTAATGTACACGATGGACTTTGGATGGTGATGGGTCCATGTATGTTCATAGATTGTAAGAAATGTACCTCACCAGTGTCAGATGTTGATAATGATGGAGGCTGTGCATGTGTCGGGGTAGGGGGTATTTGGGAACTCTGTACTTTTCACCCTATTTTGTTGTGAACCTAAAACTACTCTAAAAAATAAAATATTTTAAAATATATATATTTAGAAAAAATTATAAACAAATATAGGCACTTAAAAGAGGATGCAAATGTAAATTTGATAATATTTCACATCCCACTATAATGATAAAATATTTTCTAAAGTGCAAGTGAGAGATAAAATACTTAAGCACCATCCACCAAAAACACTGGTAAAATAGGGCTATTTCAAATAAGTCATTTTTATACTGTAAATTTAGTTCAGAATAAACCTTATATCTAGAAATAAAAAGCAGATATCAGAAAGGCTATGTCTGGGGTTTGAGAGAGATTAATTGGGATCCTCAATATTTTAAAAAAACAGAACACCAATTGAGAGAAAACAACTCTCTTTTAGCAAATTCTAAAGGTAAAGAATATTTTGGTATGCACATTATGCATGGTATGTTAAGCCTTCAGTATCTCTAGTCCATTCAATAACATTTGTTTAGAAGCAGAACATGATAATCTAGTAAGCTTATGAAGCCCCAAATCCCATTTTCTGATTTATGTCTGAAGACTTAAAATCTTTGGATCTAATGCTAGCAGAAATTGAAAGCTTCATATTTCTGTGTGTCTTGTATTTCCAGAGTTCAACTTTTAGTGCTGGACAGTGGGAAAAGAGGTTGATGAGACCAAAGTGTGTGTGTATATGCGTGTGTGTGTACATTTTAACAGTAAAAACACAATCTCTGCTCCCATTTATTACTAGTCTTGAACACTGAATAAAATTCCAGATGAAAGGAGACTTCTCACTTTAATGCTTCTGGATTTAAATAATGTATTTCATCTCTGGATAGTTTCCTATTAAAAGCACGAGAAGCCCAGAGGCACCTAATATTCATTCTTTTGTTCAACTACATTTGATTTCAACTTTAATTTTAAAATCTCCCCAAATGGTGAAACTGGAAATTAAAAAAGAAAGGTTTTTGAAAGGTACTTAGGAACCAGAAAGAAAAAAGAAAAAGATGGGTAAAAAACAATTTTTTATAATAAACTAAGTAAAGCCTTTCTAAGCACAAGACATAGCCCGGAAACCAAAAAGAAAAAATGGTGTGGGGGTGAAGGAACCACTTATAACAAAGGACTAATTTCTTTAATATACAAAGGATTCTTTCAAGTTATTAAGAAAAAACCCAACAACCAAGCAAAATGGGCATACGGCATGAACAAGCAGTTTAATAAAAAAAGAAATACATATGGGAAAAAAAATCCACAAGGATATTCAATTGATTCACAAAGAAATGCCAACTAAAACAGTGCAACACCATTCTGCACCCATCAAATTGGCAAAAATTTTAAAAAGTCTGGTTACACCCACTGTTGGTGAGGTTGGATAGAAACAAGTACTCTCATGTAGTTTTCGAGTATAAGTGAAATATTTTGGGAAGATATTTGGCATTATCTACCAAAATTTTTTTCCAGTTTTATTGAGATATAATTGACATATAACATTGTATAAGTTTCAGTTGTAGAACATATGATTTGATATATGTATACATTACAGAATGATTACCATACTAAGCTTAGTTAACAAACATCACCTCACATACAAATTTTTTTCCTTGTGATAAGAACTTATCAAAATGTTAATTAAATATCATCTGAAAGAGAAATTCCATTTCTACAAACTTTCTCTCTCTCTATATATATATTCATACAAGTACATAAGGAATTAGGTTCAAGAATTTTCAGTGAGTATCATTTCTAATATTAGAATCTTGCAAGCAATATAAATGCCCATTGATAAGGATCCATTTAAATAAACTATAGTTTATCCATAAAATGGACTACTATATGTACTGAAATGAGAAGAAGTCCAAAATATCAGGTTAGGTGGAAAAAACAAGTTATAGAACAAATGTATGGAATGATCCCATTTGTATTAGGAAAAAAGAACATAAGCAAATACGCAAACATACAGAAAATTATATATGAACAGAAAATTTCTAGAAGGCCACATAAGAAATTTAACTCTGGCTGTTACCGTTAGTCAGTGGCACCAGGTTTATGAAATTATGAGGAGGCTTTTACTTTTACTTTATATCCTTTCTATTCAAATCGAATTTTCAACAATGACTGCTTTTTAAAATTTTTAAAGTTAATAAAATTTTAAATGAAAAGTAAAATGTATTTATGACTCAAAGTGCACTAGGGAAAAGATTAAACATGACTTTCCTAAGATCTGATAAAATTTTTGAAATTGTAAACATTATATCAGATACTAGATTCTGCTAATATTTCATCCAAAGAAATGCCTAGACAAATATGTTAATCTGTGAATAATTCACAAGAGACAAAATGTGATCTAGATTTCTATGAACCACAATACTTTGTTTACTTATTACCTCTGCCACTCTTTTTGCTGTGGTGAAAGATCAAATATTACCTGAAATAAAGGAAAACATAATTACTAGCACTGCCAATTTCCCCTAGGTTTTACAATTTTTCTTTGAGTAAGAAACAAATTTATAGTGCTGTTAAAAACAAATATTCATGATTTACATTTAATCTTCTGTAAGTCAAACTAAAAAATTTTAATATGATATTTTCACTCAAAAATAGTATAAAGAAATTTTTCTAACTGCAAATATTTTCCTGTTACAGTTATCTACATTTATAAAAATGGATACAAGTTGGCAATCTATCATATGTAAAAAATAGTATTTTAGGACTTAAAATCATTTAAATGATGCCAGCATAAAACTTACACATACTTTAAAAAGAAAAAAAAAATACAGCTTAAGTGTAATATTCAAGAATCTAAAGCCCATATTCTTGTTAGGAAAATACCATGATGAAATCAACAATTTTTGAAATGAGCTAAACAATGGTACTATAAGTCCCAAATGTAATAATCAATAAAGAATAAATCAAGAGGGGCTAGCCTCGTGGCGTAGCGGTTAAGTGCGCGAGCTCTGCTGCTGGCAGCCCAGGTTCAGGTCTCGGGCACACACCGAGGCACTGCTTGTCAGGCCGTGCTGTGGTGGTACCCCATATAAAGTGGAGGAAGATAGGCACAGATGTTAGCCCAGGGCCAGTTTTCCTCAGCAAAAAGAGGAGGATTGGCATGGATGTTAGCTCAGGGCTGAACTTCCCCACAAAAAAAAAAAAAAAAGAATAAATCAAGAAATTTTATCTAGGGACCATCTTCATCAATTCAAAGTAACCCTTGGCTACTTGTAGAATCAGAGGGAAATATACAAGCTTCTCAAGGTTTGTGGCAACAACCACAATTTAATTTTGCAACTAGAAGCCCACTTTTGATTTTTATAAAGGTAATTCATAACAAAAGCATATTAATTCTAGTTTTAAATTTATCAGTATTATGAATTATCCCTCCCTAATCAGGGCTAACCTACTACTCTCTTCGTACAAATCCTTGCTCTTTACTCAAAGTAGAAGAATCCTTCATTCTATCAAACAGTTCTACCTCTGTACCTTTGGAAATTTAATTATACCAACCTGGAACCTCATGCTCCTATAACTGTGATCCTCATGTCTATCTAAATTCTATATACCATATGCTCCAGGTTAAATTGCCTCCATCTTTCTGATTACAGTGAAATTACTTTGATTACTCTTCCTGCTGAACTTGTCTATAGCATGTTTCCCAACCTTTTTCACACTATAGCCCAAAAGGAAAATGCTAACATCTGTAAGACATACCATGGCAAACAGATGAGGCTGCATGCAACTGGTCCCCAGTTAGCTGTGAATAAAACTATTGATAGTAGGGACTATGTGCTTCTTCCTTTGACTTCCCCAAACTGCTTGGTATAGTGCTTAGCACAGGTGATTGAGGAACTGCTGAGTAGCCTACTTTGAGCTAGGTATTATGGTACTTAATTCTTTATCTCACTTAACCTTCATAACAACTTTGTGAGTTTATTATTATTCTCTCCTTTTTGCATATAAGGAAGAAGCTCCAAACATTAAAAATTTTTTTCAAAATCACAGATAGTAAGGGTCAATACATAAACTCAGCTCTGTCAGATTCCCCATTTTCCCACATTTTTTAAATAATTCTTTTCTTTAAGTAAAGAAATAGTAATAAAATGTAATAGTAAACAGCAAAATAATAACTATCATAGCAAATTGTGTGATCATGGTTTGGAAATCAATAAAGTTATCAGGGTTAAGTTTTTACTATTCAGAGTGCATATTAAAACAATAAGAGTGAAAATTTGAAAACAAGTAAAAATCCTCTCAAATAATTTTACATTAATAATTCTTATTTAAATATTTTAATATAATTATGACAAGAGAATGAATACTTACCAGAAACACTGTTAAACAAAATTACTGATAAAAACTGTACAATTAAATATTTTTATATTCCTAACTTTCTGGCTAAGACATGACTTTTTTGTTTTTGTGAGGAAGATCAGCCCTGAGCTAACATCCACCAATCCTCCTTTTTTGTTTGCTGAGGAAGACCGGCCCTGGGCCAACGTCCATGCCCATCTTCCTCCACTCTATATGGGACGCCGCCACAGCATGGCCCGACAAGCGGTGCGTCGGTGCGTGCCCAGGATCCAAACCGGCGAACCCCGGGCCCCCAAAGCAGAGCGCGCACCCAACTGCCCACGCTACGGGGCCGGCCCCAGACATGACTTTTAATTATACGACAGTTTAATTTAAATAAAACCTTCCTATTCTACAAATGATTGGAAGAGACGGCAGAAACTGTTTACAATGAAATAATCAATGATCTTGTCACAATTACATAATTCTAACATATTCATTTGTGCCTAATACCTACAAGGCATTATGCTTTACATTTTGTGAACTATAAAGAGGAAAGAATAAAGTTAATGCTTCTCAGGAGCTTAAAATCTAGCTAGAAAGGCAAGTTTTCTAGAAAAAGAAATATATACATATATATAAACAAAATCAGGGACTTAATGAATGTAAACAAAAAAGAGTGGGAATGACAGACATTCAGAATATAGACAGAATGCTAAAGAAACAACATAAATTTTAGAGGATAAGTTCAAGATGATTAAGTCTCCTCATAACCAAATTATCACAATGTTCAAAGAAACATAAAAATGAGGACATAATCTACATTATCATTTTAAATTAGCATCCGCATGCTGGAAATTTTCAAGAACTTGTGCAAGACAGCATACAAGGGAGACTAACTTGAGAAAAGAGCCCAGTAACCGAAGAAAAATCCTCAATTCAGAGTAATAGAGAAAACAGATGATAAAAGATAAGAAGACACTTGAGGAAGAGGCAGTCTCCATCCTAGCAACACTTTTAGGAGTTCAAGCAAGTGCCAGAGAACACATGGTGAGGGCATTTCACAGCAGTGTTATTCCCAGCTTATATGTGGCCTGGACAGTATTCTAAATTAAGCAAGAATACTGCCACAGCTGGCTGCTAATGAGGACAGACACATCAGTTAAAGAAAGGAGGAGTTACCCTAGCTAAATTTAGTCTGTCAAACCAAACACAGAAAAGGAAATTTGGGGTGCCCTAGTGAATCACTCTGCCATCCTGGATCTAATCATGACTTCTTCCTTTCTTTTCAAAAGGATCTGAAGCTCTAATTTGACTTGGGAGAAACACGGTATAACTATATACCCTTCTCCTTTCACCTAGGTCTGAAAAAAAAAAAGTGTGCTGGGGGGAGGGAGAATAGGAACTGATATAACTCAATAGTCTATTTCAACTCTCAATCACTTAATAGGCCACTTATTTCCCCATCCTAAAGATGAACAACAAAATAAAGAAATAAATCGATATATAAGAAGATTCATTAATTTGAAAGAAGTAATCAATTTGAGGGACTAGGGCTAATTTTCCTCTGTAACACCATTCTTAAAAATAAAAAGAAAAGTGTTAAGTTTTTCTAATTATTTCTCAATGAGATTTAGCATCATGAAGACAGCAAAAAAATGGAGTTATCTGTGACATATTAGAGGTAGAAAATATAATCATTGAATTTTAAAACATAATGAAGGCATTGAAAAGAAAATTGATCCCACTACATCAAGGTCATCTCCTAGAACTCAGAGGCAAAGTTCAAAATATGTATCTAACGTAAGAACTGATAAAGATTTTGAGAACCACTCCACAAAATTCAACATCATATGATAAGAATTTCAAAAAGCAGAGGTAAAAGCACTGCTTTGAACATCATTAAAGCAAACAAACAAGCAAAAAAAGACTTAAAAACTCAGATCATTAAGATCATCAAGAACCAAAAAAACTAAAGAGGATCCACACTTGGATATATATGATAAATATTTGAATTTTAAAAGAAAAAAAAAGAAAAGTATTCAGGTAGATAAATACTGTACCTACAAAGGAAAAAATAATTGTGCCAGAAGACAATGAAGGAATGTCTATAAAGTTTTGAGTGCAAAATACCATAAAGCAAGAATTCTATCCTCAGCCAGCCTTACATGTATGAAAAACAGAATGATATAGGCAACCTGCTAGAGTCCATAAAACATAATCCACATATTCTTGCTGATAAAGAAGTCTCAAAAAGTCCCTTCACAAAATGATAAACAAAAAAAAACTAAGAATAGTAGAAAATAAAAGCAATAAAACATAGAGTTAAAGTTGAATAATTATTCTTCAAATAGTAGGAAATGTAATGCAAATGTTAAAAGTGTCTAACAATAATCATCTAGATCTAAATTTCCAGATAATAGTTTAATATGCAGTAACATGGTACCTGAATTTGTAAGGTACCTAACTTCATAAAAAATTACTGTGAAATCAATTTTTTGAGCAGGAATACAGGAGTTAGGAAACAGAAAAGTTCAGAGTGGCAATAACAAAGCTACTTTTTCTTTAGAAATTTCTATTTAAAAAGTGTGTATCAAAAGGCATAAATATATTTTGTTGCTGTAAGCTAAAAATAATTTGGGAATCAAAACTGACCTAACGGCTTCCTTTTTCTCCTCCACACATTCAGTTACTTCTAATCCTTCTCCATCACCTTTAGTCTTCACTCTGCAATTCTGCTTAAAGAAGGGTTCACAACTGTCAAATGGTAAACAAAAGAATTCAAGAATGCATGGGTAAACATAAGTACCACAATGCCAACAGAGCAGCCAGCAACTCAAAGTAGCTGAGAGGTCCATGCTTTATTCTCTAAAGTTTCTTTAGGGCTAGTTCTGACCATGACTTGCTATCACTTGCCCCTGTAATGTGATATCTGCCCTGTAATGTGATACCACCTGCCTCTGTAATGTGAAGATGTTTCTGGATAAATCAATTATATTATATACAACTTGCGCTATGAAGACAATAAGAGAATGTCAGTATTTCACTAACTTTGGGAGATGGAGGTGTGAAGGAAAAAGAAGTAAATGCATATGAAATTTCTCCTCTTAGATACTGCTTCCTTCTCGATTATGATAAGAGAAATACAGCTCAAATATGTTTAAAGACTTAAATTTGGTAAAAGTGGAATACAAACAGGACACAGAATTTCCACATCACTATAGGAAAAGAAGAAAATCTCATCACTACAGACACTATAAGAAAAAAGAAAAGGAAACTATTAGGAAGCATTAAAAAAATATATAAAATAAGAATAAGGTTATAAAACAGACTTTAGAGGCTTATCCAAAGTGCTAACAATGGTTATCTCAAGGTGCTGGTATCAGATATAACTTCCCCCTTCTAAATTTTTACAAAGAATGCGGATTACTTTTGAATTAAGAAAATACATTAAAAAACTAGCTCTGACAAAACTAAAAGCAAATATCAAAACTGTCTTCAAGGGAATAATTCCTCAAAGCACATTATTTAAAAAAACATGTGAATCAAACTTACTGGTTCATAAACTAGACCATCCGCAGATGCAACCATTGTTTCTGCTAAATCCAACACATCTGCTCCAACATCTGCATAAAAGAAATTAGAAGTTTTACATTCTACACTCAGAGCTAAACTATATGTGATATAAACTAAAGTAAGATGACTAACAGAAAACTCAAATATGTAGGGTCACTTTCCTATACTGCTTCCTATATCTGTTCAAAAGTTAAAACAGTAGAATTATACAGAGTTTTGGTGGAGATTATTTGAAAAATTATAATGCTCTTTTTACTTCTTGCTCAGTAAAAACGATGACTCAGAATCTCATGGTAAAAAACATAAACTTTACTGAACTGAAGAGCTTTGCAAAAATTGGCAAGAACCTAATCACAAGTAGTAAATGGCTCCTAAACAAAATAAGAATTATTTTTAGAGTTTAAAAGAAATCTTACAGCAAAGCTGCTGATGACTTTTCAAAAATCAACAAAAAGGAAAAGTTTATTTTGAAAAGGCTAAAATTTTAATGGCATTCAAACATCTAAAATAAGGCAAAATATGATATATTCAGTATTAACACTAACTCATAGTTTAGATACAAAGTATTTCTTTTCTCTTAAAACCATTAACATAAGGAAAAATAAATGGAAAAGGAAAAGACTTAAGGCTGTTCTGAGATGAAATCTCCCAGAAATTAATCTCTTTAATTGGATAAAACTATTTCACACTTTAAAAAATTTTGTCTGAACTACTGAATTCTTGGTTTCTACTTTTCAACTAGTAATTTAAAAGATACCATTCATGCAAAAGCATCCTCAATTTTGAAAGCAATACTAATTCAAACATTATCTCTCTGGGATTTAACAGTTTTCCACTTCCACCAGTATAATCAAGTGAAACCAGTGAAGAAAACAGAAAAGGGTAACATCACAATTAACTTAAAAGACTTGGATCTGTATTTTAATAAGTAAGAGTAAAAGTAAAGGGTGGTAAACTGAAACAGTGAAACCGGATATGTTTGTGGAACGTGGGTATAAAAACTGGTACCGCAAAAAAGAAATAAAGGATATACCTAAACTACAACTCTGATTCACAAAAATTTCCTCCAGTTTTCTTTTATTTTAATTGTACTAATGTGAAAGTGAAATCTCTTCTTTTTATGGAAAAGAAATTTAAAGAATATAAGCTTGGGAGAAAAACAACTTACATTATTAAATAACACTACAATAGCATTTTAAGGTATCATAAAGGAAAAATAAAGTTAAAATATATCCAATGGTTTTTACTAGCAATTGTTTAAACCATAAACTATATATAGATTCATCAGGTTAAAGGGGTACTTACATTGACACTTCATGGCAACAGTAATATCTATATTGATTCTCAATTTGCTAAAAGACAAAAAGGAAATATTAGTACCTGCCAATTAATCAAAAAACATGAGAAATCTAAATCAACTAATCTATGAAAAACTAGGATTTCAAACAGAATAAAATATGTCAATTAGAACTTGAAGAGCATTTCTTACGGCCAAAACAAAGGCACTTTAAAAGTAAAAATTCTATTTTGCAATTATTCCAAAAGCCTTTCTGATTTCACAGGTTATTAACACAGTATCCTTTAATTTAATAATGTCAACTCTACAATTAATAACTCCAAGCATCTCAGAATAAAGTTTTAATCACTGTTTACATAAACCTTATATAGAATATTCCTTTATGAAGGTAGAACTTTCAAAATCAAGAGTTAAGAATCGCAAGTCTTTCTCCTCTATTTATCAAATAAACACCATCCATTAGGCATTATGCCTGATGCCCTACAAATACCATCTTCTTTATTTTTTTATCATGGACCTATAAAGTGGATAGCTTCACAGTTTTGCAGATAAGCCAACGGTGTTCAGGGCAGTGTAAACGCCTGGATTAAGATCACATAACCGGTGAAGTGGCATATTGGAAATTAAGTCTGCGTGACTCAGGAAAAACACAACCAAGTGCCAAAAAAAACCTCTGAGGCTTAAAAGTTTTCCAAGGCCTTTCTAAAATGCTCAATCAATGCTTTATTCTCAAATGATCAGTTCAAATCAAATTAATTTTCAAATATCAGAATTAATTAAGCACTATGAATAACAGAATGAGTATAATCACCTTCAGTCCTGTCTTGTGCTTCCTATCAAAATTTTTTTCACTCTAATAATTTTCATCTGCTTTCAGATTACAGATTTTTAGAGCTTCATAGAGTCTTAAAGTTGTCTAGAGTTCAAACTGTGCTCCAAATAACCCTGGGGTTTAGGCTCAGGAGATGCTGTAGGAACCAGAAGATGAAGCCAAGTAGACAGGCTTCTGAGTGGTACACTTATGTGGTAAGTGTACTTATGTGGTAAACTATGAAAGACTTCATTTGGAAAAAATAAAAAGTGTTTCATTGGTGCTAAAAACAAACAAAATAAGAAAAACAATAAATTCCTTGAAAACCAATGGTATCAAGAATAATACTCATGTTATAGAAGAAGAAACTGAGGCCAAAAGAGTCAGTTGTGTGACTTTTTTGTTATGCAGCAATTTATGAATGTCGACTTAATTCTCATTAGCCCCATGAGGAAGGTACTATAATTACTGTCCCCATTTTACAGAAAAGGAAACTGAAGCATGTGCAGATATAGATATAGTAACTACCCTAAAGTCACACAGCTAGTAAATGGCAAAGCTGGGATTGGAACTGAGAAGTAAATGTCTCTCCCTATCGAGCACAAATCTTAATATAATAAACTCATTATCTTCAATCAATTTAAAAAATCCAATAGTAGAAATAAAATATATTTTGTCTCTTAATTAAGGTACTATATTTTCAAAGGTTTAAAAGTGATGTTATTTACATTAAAATTTAGTTTAGGGACCGGCCCCGTGGCTTAGCGGTTAAGTGCGCGTGCTCTGCTACTGGCGGCCCGGGTTCGGATCCTGGGCGCGCACCGATGCTCTGCTTGTCCGGCCATGCTGAGGCGGCAGCGTTCCACATGCAGCAACTAGAAGGATGTGCAACTATGACATACAACTATCTACTGGGGCTTTGGGGAGAAAAAGCGGGAAATAAAAAAAAAAAAGGAGGAGGATTGGCAATAGATGTTAGCTCAGGGCCAGTCTTCCTCAGCAAGAGCAGGATTGGGATGGATGTTAGCTCAGGGTTGATCTTCCTCACAAAAAAAAAAAAAAAATTTAGTTTAGATATAATTCATAAAAGTCAAGTTATAAGCATATACAACGTATCTTTAGACTATTTATTTTCCAGATCACACAGATCAGTAAGATATTTCAATATCTGAAGTGTAAACAGTTTCAAAACATTAAACAATTTCCATCATTTCAACCTCTAAGGAAAACATATTATGTTCTCCTAACCTTTTTAAACAAGTGCATATTAAATCAGAGAACCTCTCTTTTAGAATTTAACCAGTATTCAAATGATTCTAAAATGTTTCACTTAATGTATGCAATTAATGAGAATTTTTCAGGACTATCTCTTCAGAACTAAAATAAACCAAGTACAAAAGGTTAGACTTTTTTTTCAAAAGATATGTTATCTTTTAAACAATTTGAATCTAAAGGTATTTCGAGGAGAAAAAAATAGTTACCTAGAAAAATCCTTGTCTACTTCATATTCATACTTCATCCATGTATCTTGATATACTGAAAATTCCATTATGGTTAATAAAGCCATAGTGGTAAATGCTATTAGAGAAACTGAGAAATGAAACAGAAAAGAAAAACAGAATTAAAACAATTTTTAAAAAAATAAACAACAAGAAACTATTTTAAATGAGAATAAAATTAGCAAAGAATGCCCTAATATGATTGCCATGTGAATGAATACTATAAAAGACTTTTCTTAAAATGTTCATTATAGGGGCCACCCCGGTGGTGTAGCAGTTAAGTTTGGGAACTCCACTTCAGCGGCCCAGGGTTCGCTGGTTCAGATCCTGGGCACAGACCTACGCACTGCTCATCAGGCCACGATGAGGCAGCATCCCACGTAGAGCAACTAGAAGGACATACAACAATGACATACAACTACCTACTGGGGCTTTGGGGAGAAAAAAAGGAAAAAAGGAGGAAGATTGGCAACAGATGTTAGCTCAGGGCCAATGTTCCTCAAAAAAAAAAAAAAAGAATATTAGAAAAAAATGTTCATTATAGAATTTTTCCTAAAACATCTCAAAAATGAACATTTAACCGTATGATCTCCCTCATTAAGAAGTAGATAATAACAACAACAAACACACACATAGAGACAGAGATTGGATTGGTGGTTACCAGAGGGGAAGGGGGGAGGGAGGAGGGCGAAACGGATAATTTGGCACATGTGTGTGGTGATGGGTTGTAATTAGTATCTGGGTGGTGAACATGATGTAATCTATGCAGAAATAGAAGTATAATGATGTACACTTGAAATTTATACAATGTTATAAACCAATGTTACCGCAATAAACAAAACATTTAAAAAAAAAAATCAAATGAACCAAATAGACCTAAAAAAATAATTTAAAAAATTTTTTTAAATAAATTGAAAAAAAAACAAAGAACATTTAATGAGCACAAACACGAACACAAATATTTGTAATACTGAGAAAGCACTTTGTTTCTTCAATATTAAGAGCATCTCTCATTAAATAGATTTGCCAAAATTTTACAAGACACAAAACTTTTTCTTTCTGATATACAGCAGTGTCACAGATATGATAAATGATGAAAATAAGCATAAGTTTCACAATACAAAGTTAAAAGTAGTCCCCTCACAGTTAAAAATGCATCCATGCCCATAACCCAATTTGAACAAAACTAGTCTAATTTCTTAGATCTTGAAAAGCCACAACAATCTGTGTGCCAGAAATTCAAATAGTAACTCCAAATCTCTAATAAAATGCTCATCCATTTCGGAATCACCTAAATATATCACTTCATTGATAAAAGTAAAAGATCTGACAAAAAAGGAAAGAACTTTCATATACCATGACAAAACACACTTAAAATGGATTGTGCAATAAGAACTTGCACTACTTTCATTAACAAAACAATCACAAAAGATTATAAATAGTAAGCAACCTATTGCACATTTTACCAAATGAAATATTAATCTTATGTGAAATATATTATTTTATTAGCTCTTCATAGGGAAAGAAATAGTAAATACTGTTATAGCTGCCTATTTTTCTTATATATTTCATTATTTATTTATTTAACAAATACTTCTAAACCAGATACTGCCCTAAGCATCTTATAAATCTCAACTTATTTAATTGCTACAGCAACGCTACTAGGTAAATACTGATATCATTCTCATTTCATGGAAGAAGAAATTAAAGCACCGACAGAACGAGTAACTTCCTCAGGTCAGTCAGGAGGGGACAGAACTGGGATTTAAATCCCGACAGTCTGGTTCCAAAGTCTAAGCTCTAAACTATTACCCCATGCTGCCTCTCTCCAGTAATGCGAAATTTAAGAATTTTTATTATAACGTCTAAATTGATTTATTCTTAACCAAAATAACACTGAGGCAGTTTCAACATCATTAAATAACTTCTTCCAAGTTTAATTCTATTTATATACAATAATCTTGTTAATATAATTGTACAAAACTCAACAGCACCAAAGCAATAAAATCGGATTAATTTGTTCAGTAATGTTTTAATAAACACTGCTAAATGCATAGACTGCACTGGATTAGACACCAAAGAGAATATACACAAGAATAAAATTGGAGCAAACAGTGTGACATGAGGACAGACCAGTTACAAAGTTACTGCACAATTCATTGATGAGTTCTTCCTCATGGCTACATTTCTGTATGTTGTTGACTGGATCACTCAGAAGTTGTACTTAGTGAAGGAGTTTTAATTTGAACTGATACTCACCTGTACCCCCACTGGCTGAAGTCTCTACATAGCTGTCAGGAACCTTTGGAAAGGCATCCAACTCTTTCACCAAATTTAAGGTTTTTTTCCGATTCAGTCGCCTCATCTTCAGAAAAACCCTCTTCTTCTTTCATATAGTCATGCTAAGGAATAAATAAATTAATAAAAGAATCCTCTAAAAAGGTAACAAGGTTTCTTTTGTTTTTAGATAACTGACAAATGTCCTTGGAACAACTTAACATTCTCATTCCTCCTTGAGAAACAAACGTTAACACTTATCCACACCTCGCCTTTCTCCATTCCACCCTAAAAGTACCAATGCAAGTAGTACTATTTAACACACTAAATAGCTAAAAAAGAAAAAAAGTGAAAAATACATTCAACCACATTCTTAATACTGAAATATACAACTTAAAATAAGAAAATTTTTCTATTAAATTAACAAATATATAAAAATAATATATTCCCACTAATGGAAGATAATGAAGTAAAATAGTCATGCTCATACATTGCTAACAAGAATATTCACCACTCCCCTTTCGACTAAGTAAATTCCTTTTTTAGGAATGTATCCTAAGGCAATCATTTGGGTTGTGCACAAAAATTTGATTATTAGAATATTTCTCAAATTGTTATTTTTAAATATTGAAGATAGAAACAAATTCCTGGTATCCAATATACAAATAATGATGAATTAAAAGCTCTGAATCTATATAAACACTGAAAATCTTATAAAAGAAAACCTTGAAAAGACTCATGGTACATTAAGAAAAGACTAGAACACCATATGGGTCCAGTTTTACAGAAGACAGAGTAAACATATACAAGAAACAAATTGAGAGCCACCCCTGATGGCCTAGTGGTTCAAGTGGTTCTGCTTTAGCGGCACAGGTTAGGTTCCTGGGCATGGAACCACACCACTCGTCTGTCAGTAGCCATGCTGTGGCAGCGACTCACATAGAAGAACTAGAAGGACTTACAACTAAAATATACAACTATGTACTGGGGTTTTAGGGAGGAAAAAAAAAAATAGAGGAAGATTGGCAACAGATGTTAGCTCAGGGCAAATCTTTCTGAGCAAAAAAATAAAAAAGAAAGAAAGAAATTGAAAGCCTATATAAAAATGTCAAAAGTAGATCATGGTAGGATTTTAACTGCCTTCTTTACAAAATTTTGGACTTTCAAAATTATCTATTTTTATAATAAAAATATTATTTAAAAATTGACTGCTTGGTATTCTCTTTTTGATCAGTATGCCAACTACCTCTGAAATATGTTAGAAAGCCATAAAAATAACTGAATTTTCAAGTATTTATATAATTTTTGTGACTGACATATAAATAATACTATAGGTGATACTATAAAGCATTGCCAGAAATCAAAGTTGTATTAATAAAATCAACACCTAATAGTAGAATAAATCAAATGGTTGCAGAAGTCACTAAAAGAAAAAGAATGTCTCTAGAAGAAAGCAGCAAGACTTGTCTAAAGTCCAATGGGTAGGATTAATATAGAAAGAATAGGCCATAGAAAGCACATTCATGGAAAAAAAGGAGAGTCAGAGAAGTAAAAACTGGCAGCAATCACAAACACTGTCCAAGAGAACAGGCCCTAACCAGGGGCACTACTAATCAGTCCATGAAGGAGCCACTGCCCTAAAGTGAAGTTCGACGCATTAACAGTTTGATTTCATTTGCCATTAAAAACATCCAACTAACTGCCCTTGCTGGTTCCACGCTCACGAAGTGGCCTTCAGATTCTAATTTTGCTGCTCATGTATATGGTTTTCCTAAGAAAAAAGAACGTGTAGACAAAACACATGACAGTGTCTGATCCCCGTGACAGTTATAAAACCGGTATCCTCATTCATAACTTAAGCTTCTGAGCGTTTGTTAGGCATAAGCCACGCTCCCTAAGTTTGTTCAGCTCAGAGAGTAATCAATTTATTTTCTTTGCCTACTTAGTGGCAACTGCACCAAAACTTATCCTTCTTCAATCCTTCAACTTCTACTCATTCTTTCCTATTGGAGTTAAATATTAAATATGTTCAAGCCTTTTATATTTAAAACGAAACTGTCCACTTAAGCTCAAGTCCAACTCTTAACTATAGATCTCTGGCTGCATACCAACAGCCAAACGTAAAAGAATGAGTTGTCCCCATTCATCCACTGCAACTACTTCCTCACCACAGGCTCACCTCTTGACTAAATTTGCTCTCAGCAAGGTCATTAACAACTTTCTTAGCACTAAATCCAACGGACACTTTTTAGTCCTTAACTAATTTTGCCTCTGAGAAAATACGCTGTGTATCACTGCTTTTTCTTCTTGAAACAGTCTCTTACCTTGACTTAAGTGATACTAAACTCCTGATTTTCAGTCTACCTCTAAAACCTTCTTTGGCTTTGCAGACTCTTCTTCCTCTCAGATTCTGCACTAACCCTTTCTCCCAACCTCCACACTTTCCCCAAGTGATCTCTCATCCCTTCAATTTCCATCTACAAGTTTATTCCTCCCAAATCTTTATTCCCAGTCCAAAGCTCTCTGCAGACATGTATATCTTCTTGCCTTCCATACATTTTCATTGGGGCATTCCAAAGACAATTCCAACTCAACTAGTCCAAAAGTGAATACTTCACCCTACCAAACCTATTTGTCCTTCTGTCCCTATCTTAGCTAACGATGACACTATGCACTCAAATGCACAAACTGGAAACACAGGTTACATTCTTAGACTTAAGGTCTTCCTAAATTTCTCTCAAATGTGTCTTCTCTTTTCCAGGCCCATTGAGAAGTTCCTTACTAGGACCCTAGTCCCAACTGCCACAATCTATTTGCATTGCTTCAACAAACTCCAATCTTCAATCTTCCAATTCACTTTCCATACTACAACCAATAATCTTTTTTTGTGTGAGGAAGATTGTCTCAGAGCTAACATCTGCGCCAATCTTCCTCTAGTTTGTATGTGGGATGCTGCTACAGCATGGCTTGATGAGCGGTGTGTAGGTCCGTGCCTGGGATCCAAACCCACAAACCCCAGGCTGCCAAAGCGGAGTGTGTGAACTTAACCACTATGCCAATGAGCCAGCCCCTCATAATATTTTTTTTTTTTTTTTTTTTTTTTTTGTGAGGCGGTCAGCCCTGAGCTAACATCCGCCAATCCTCCTCTTTTTTTGCTGAGGAAGACGGCCCTGGGCTAACATCGGTGCCCATCTTCCTCCACTTTATATGGGACGCCGCCACAGCATGGCTTACCAAGCAGTACTTCGGTGCGCGCCCGGGATCCGAACCAGCGAACCCCGGGCCGCCGCAGCGAAGCGCGCGCACTTAACTGCTTGCGCCACCGGGCCGGCCCCGCCCCTCATAATATTTTTAATAGTACATAAAACCAATCATATAAATTTTCTTTTAAAATCTTTGTATAGGCTCCCATTACATTTAAAGAGTTTGGACTCTATCCTAACACAGTTTACAAAGCCCTCAAAAGCCAGGTCCTGCTTACTTCTCTTCAAACCCAATCCCTCAAAGTCTAAGTTCTAGCCATGCTAAATCACTTTCCATTCTTTAAACATGCTGTTCTCTCTGCCAGAAATATCCTTTCTCCCCCTCTCCCACCTCTATATTAAGCTAACTCCTAATTACTCTTCAAGTCTCAGTCTAGATATCTCTCCCTTGAGGGAAAAAAAAAACCTTCTAAGATCTCAAACTTACTGGTTAGTCATAGCATGTGCTCCTAGAACACTGTGCCTTTTTCCCACTATTTCTCATTGCTTATTTAATTCTCTATTTTCTCCACTGTAATCTTAGGGCAAGAACCACGTCTAACTTGATCTTTTTATCTCCAATGCCTGGCACAGGAGGTATTCACTAACTATTTATGGAAGGAAGGAAGGAAGGAAGGAAAGCGAGAAATTTCCAGAAAGAAGGAGGAAAGGGAGGGAGGGAGGGAGGGAGGGAGGGAGGAAGGAAGGAAGGAAGGAAGGAAGGAAGGAAGGAAGGAAGGAAGGAAGGAAGAAAGGAAGGAAGGAAGGAAGGACGTTTCCCCAAAGAACAAAGAAAGGTAGGAAATTTCCCCAGAAACACCCATGGCAGCACAGCTTTCCAATCAAAACAAACTGTCATACTTAGATAAGTAAATACATAAAAATATAAGATCCACAAAGAGAAGAATTTTTCTGTTTTGTTCACTACAGTATCCCTAGCACCTAGAACAGCAACTGGCACATAGTAGGTATAGCACTGTTAAGCAAATGAATGACACTGTGAATTTTACTTCATAAACTTTCTACATTTTTATAAGCTTCATAAATGCTTTCTTTTAAATTACATGTAAGTATAAAGATACAGCAAGCAGCCAGTTAGTTTTACAAACCCTGTAACAATTCATACAACTTATTCAGCATTCCTTCCTTAAAAGTCTAGCTAGTATATCCAACTTGGCTACCTCCCAGCCTCTAGCTTCTTTCTTTCCTATTCTCCATGATTACTGTTCTAGTATGGGGCACCTTGCCACTCTGCTACTCCTCCTATCCCCTTCTTGCCAGCTCAGCACTAACCTACATCCAAGAAACTCATTCTATCTCCAATATCTGCCACTCTATAGAGCCACTGTTCTGAGATGAACAAGTTATCCAATAACTTCTAGTGCTTCTAAAAGCAATCCTTTCACCTGCTCTGTTATGAAACCTGACATTCTCCTAGTGGTAATTCTCTTCAAATCTCTACTTCATTTCTCAGACACACAGGGTAAAGAAGTAGCATGTTTTATCATGATTTCTCAACCATCTTCCCTTTTCAACTCTATCCTCTTCTAATAATAATAATAACACATATAGAATATAGATAGATATATAATTCCATATATAGCTACACAGAATTACAGCTAACTTTCATATTATATGGTAGGTATTATTTGAAGCACTTTATATATTGATTCATTTGATCCTTTAAATGACTCGATGAAGTAGATACTGTTTTTATTCTCAATTATACATAAGGAAACTGAGGCACAGAACAGTCAAGTAATTTTCACAGGGCCACACAGCAGGTGGTAGAACCTGGATTCAATCCCAAGCAGCTTGGCTCCAGAGTCCACGCTCCAAATCACAGTGTACACTGACTCGCACCTCGGTACTTATCATCTTCTACTAACATCTGGATATATTTATAATTTCCTTAATGACTTCGGCACCTGGATCATTCAGTATACTTCTCTTCCTCCCCATTCCATCACCATCCTTTGGAACTCACAACTCTATGACAATCATCCTATGGCATTCATTCACAATGATAACCCTTTTACCACGCAAGTCTAACAGATCTTCTACTCCAATGACCTCCATCTTAATTCTATGCCAAGCCACATACAAGCAAGGCCATGTTTTGGCTCCTTTTCACTTTTAAAGCTGTTCCACCACTAAAATCCAAAACACTAATCTTCCTCTCTGAGCAGAACCAATTATCCTTCCCGCTCTTTAAGTTCCTGACTAGGACAGAATCTGCTCTTCATTTTCCTTATGTTCTCAATCTCTTGGTCTCCTTCTATTTATCCAGTTCCATTGCTCCCATTCCTACTCTATTTGCCTCTCCATCCAGCTTGGTCAGTCATTTTCAAAAACGCATTCAAAAATATCTTAGATCAGTGGTTTCCAGAATTCATTGCCATTGCATTAAAAAATTTTCTAGTCTGTACCTAAATGAACAAACCAAGGACAATATAGGAATTTTTTTAAAGCTAAATTTATTCAATTTAAAAATCTGTCCTTTATTCTGAGATTATTTCCTTCCTTTTTACGTGTCAAAATGTCCTTTCTTTTATGAAATAATAAAAGTAGATAACAGAGGTTTTCTGTTTGTTCTGTTTTTGAATGCCCTTCTTTAGTAAAATTAAAAACTGGACATCAGACCCTAAATCCAGCCCCTTTCCTCGTTTTTTTTCCTATATATTTTTTGTACTGGTCCGCAATATTTTTTGTACTGGTCCGCAAAATCTAAAAATTTAGGAGCCATTGCACTAGATTCCTTTGCCCACTGGTTGGTGCTGCTCTTCATACTTTAGATAATCTCCAGTACCATATTTGTTTTCTTCGATTTCTCTCCTAAATTGTCATGTATATTAAGAAAAAAAAACAAAAAACAAAACTCCAGGAAGCTGGAGTTTCAACTGTTTCAATGGATAACAGTTGAAACTAAGACAATGCTTTGAAAAACTGCATAAGAAATAAGAAACTACCTTTCATGCTGGAACACAGACACACATTATCAGCACTCAATCTAAGTCATGTCACACAGCCCATATTTCATCATTGCATCTATCTGAATATAATGAGACTATCTGATGCTTTGTCAAAATTAAAATATAGAATTCATGACACTTTTACAGTCTTCTCAATTAAGTTTAATTACTTGTCCAAACAAAAATGGAGACATAATCTATCTCTTGCTACCCACACTTTATGAGCTGCTATTTTTAATATATATTTGGCAATATGAGAAATATTCAATTGGTTAATACATATGGTCATGTTGTGGGTTGAACTATGTTCCCCAAAAGGATACACTAAAGTCCTAACCCTGGTATCTGTGAATGAGCCTTATTCGGAAATATGTGGGTCTCTGAAGGTGTAATTAATTAAGATGAGACCATACTGGACTAAGGTGGCCCAAAATCCAACAACTGGGGTCCTTATAACAGGACCATGAGAATACACATAGACAGAGGGGAGAATACCATGTCAAGACAGAGACAGAGATTAGAGTGATGCATCTACAAGCCAACGATTGCCCAGATGCTAGAAGAGGCAAGGAAGGATTCTTTCTTAGAGCTGTCAGAGGGAGCACGGCACTGCTGACACCTTGATTTCAGTCTGCTAGCCGTCAGAACTGTAAGAGAATAAATCTCTATTTTTTTAAGCCATCCAGTTTACAGTAATTTGTTATGGCAGCCCTATGAAAGTAATATAAGCCATTAATAAGAATGAGAAAGGAGACAGAATAAATATTATCCAGGCCATCACTGAACTTCAGAAATGCAAAGCAAAACTACAACTTATCTGTAATTTTAAATTCCTTGATTATATTGCATTAGACTACTTTACCATAAAATTTTTTTTTTTTTGGTGAGGAATATCAGCCCTGAGCTAACACCCCTGCTAATCCTCCTCTTTTTGCTGAGGAAGACCGGCTCTGAGCTAACATCTATTGTCAATCCTCCTCCTTTTTTTTTTCCCCAAAGCCCCAGTACATAGTTGTACGTCATAGCTGCACATCCTTCTAGTTGCTGTATGTGGGACGAGGCCTCAGCATGGCTGGACAAGCAGTGCATCGGTGCGCGCCCGGGATCCGAACCCGGGCCGCCAGTAGCAGAGCACGCGCACTTAACTGCTAAGCCACGGGGCTGGCCCAAATAAAAATTTTTTTATGAAAGATAACTTAGTTTCACTTTACAAACACTAGATAGCCAAAAAAGAGTACTTATTCTTTTTTCTTTAAAACTTACCTTTACAATACAGTTAAATGTTGTTTTTAAAACTGTTTACCCTAACATAATTCAAATAAATCTAATAACCTTCCAAGTGACAAAAAAACGTTTACTTGGAAGCCAGGTAAGAGTATAAATCTGAGTTTTGTTATCAGAAAACCTTGGGTTACTATTTAGGCACTTACTAGCTCTGTGACAAATCTGGAAAGAGCCTCAACTTCTCAGAATCCTCTAATTTTATTTTACAAGGAGCCAGGGGGACATAATGGTTATCTCATATTTTTAATCAAGATAAAAATGAGTCATTTGATAAATATCTGTTTCTAATTCTCAAAAGAAATGCAAAGATTTGTAGGATATTTGAGATTTATGTTCAAGTCCTTGAGGAAAGTGGGAGAGTATCTGACGTTAGCTAATAATATCATGAATAGACTGAGGATGATATAAATTGATAGAATAAAAGTTAAGAGACTGCAGAGTGATGGCAACACAACAATTTGGAAGTGCCTAGTAGCAATGTGAAGCAAGGACAAACATAATCCTCCTCAAAGAATGGCGTGACTATAGTAACTACTCAATGAAAGTGTACAAAATTGAAGTAAAGAAGTATAAGGAACATGTGAGGAAGAGGTCTTGGACACATGAAATATATTTACAATAGAATGAACATCCCCCAAAGCAAGGAGAATGGGTTAACAAGGCACCTAGAGCAATAGAACTGATGTAGACTGCAATAAGACTGTGTGGAGTAGCAGAAAAGAGGAATTTGTACCTTAGTAATTAAGACAGTATAACAGTTTAAGAAAGCAAGCAATTGAAAGATAGAGTTTAAGGACATATTAACCATACAGAATGAAGAGTGTTTAATCAATTTGGGAGTCAGAAAGAAATTATTTTTAAAAATGTCTTCTTCAGTCTATATTTAGACTATGTAACAGGGCAACATTTTGTAACTACAGAAGTTAGAAAACAAAAATTAAAAAATAACAAGAGCTAATACTTAATGAATACTAACTGTATGCCAGGCATCATTCCAAGTGCTTTGCATGTCTTACTTCACTTAATCCTCACTAACCACCTTATGAGTTAGGTATTATTATTATTCCCATTTTGCAGATAAGGAAACTAAGGCACAAAGAGGTTAGTTAATTTGCCCATTATGATACCAAGAGGCAGAATCAGAATAAATATTGGAAAACTGTGAAACAGAATTTGTAGCAGGCAGACTGCCTAAAAATAACTTCCATTAAAAATAAGTTTCAGGGCCAGCCCTGTGGCTTAGCGGTTAAGTGCGCGAGCTCCGCTGCTGGCGGCCTGGGTTCGGACCCCGGGCGCGCACCAACACACCGCTTCTCTGGCCATGCTGAGGCCACGTCCCACATACAGCAACTAGAAGGATGTGCAGCTATGACATACAACTATCTGCTGGGGCTCTGGGGGAAAAAAATAAATAAAATTATTAAAAAAATAATAATAAGTTTCACTATTTCTTCCAATTAAATCACTACCTCCCAAAGAAAATCAATAATTTATGTTTTTTTCTAATTCTTTTTTGTTGTTGTTGTTCCAGACTAGGCCTGAATTCCTTTGAGAGATCTTTTAAGCTTGATATATTTTTATGATTTGTACCCACAAGCCATTACAATACACAGTTGTGTACTACAGTTTATTAACAAAAAGAAAGAAATTCCTCCCCCTACTCCCCTCCCAAAACCATGGACTTTCTTTTTCTCATGTTTTTCCTCTAAGAGAACTGGAATAATTGCATAACTCAAATAATTTAAAGATACCAATAAACAAGTTAAGTAGACAAGCATATGTCCTGAATTCTTCAGTGAACAACCCTGACTCATTTCTTTATAATGGCTGTATACTGTACTAGAGTTCAGTGTTTCAGGGTAGGCAATTACTTTAAATACTTAAGCACAACTTCAAACAAATGAATAAATCTTGTTTTTAACTGTATGTTTAATTTCTTCTGAAAGCCAGTCTTGCAACATTTTAACAGACATTATGTAACTTTGTGTTAAGTCTCGAGGGCACTAAATCCTAAACATAAAAGTTACTTAAACGTGTTTTCTCAAACAGTGACCTATCAACTGTATATACTACCGTTAGCCAAGGCTATTCTCTACCACGAGTTGACACGTTACCTTCCGAGGGTTTCTTAACCCTCGAGGGTTTAAGAAAAGTAGTGACATTCGGACCTGTCTCCTGTAGCATCTCGCCCAGCCCTACCCCTTTCTCATCTTCCCAGTTTGGCGTGCGAAACTCTCCTTCGAGGCGAGGGCAAGACCTCGGTCTTTCTTAAAAAGAGAGAGCAACTTGCTGCCAAGAATTTGGTATTTGTCTGAACGGGGGTGGGGAGCCAGACACCCGGGAGGATCGGGACAAGATCCGGCTGGTCTTCACACGCGGGACCGTCCTCGCCTGCGGACGGGAGGAGGCACCGGGGCGCCGTGAGAAGCAACGCGTCAGGGTCAGCAGCTGTCGGGGAAGCACCAAAACTCCTTCAAGTTGCAAGACAGCGCAGAGACACCCCAGGGAGAGGGGAGCTCCCAGGCGCAGCGCTGCCCAGGGTCCTGCCAGTAACGCCTCCGGGGGAAGTGGAGCGGCTCCTCGGTCTGGCCCGCTCTCTAGAGGAGAGCGATAAAGACAGGCAGCCAACCCCATGACAGGCTCTCAGTCCCCTTAACCACATTCACACCCTGAACAGCCCTGAACAACCAAGGGAACAGCGCCCAGCGGGGTTTCAGTGTTTTACCTTGTATTATGGTCCCAGCCGACCGCCATCTTTCACAGAAGCCCGGGTCGCCCGGGCTCCCGTGTGCCCGGAAATATCGCGAGCACAAAAGCGACTACCACAGCTGAAAACGTCAAAAAGGAGACAATGTCAAGTTCTCGCGATATTTCCTTTGCTTACGAAGCGCCCCATGAATCGAGAAGCGTGGTTAAGATCAAAAGGGGCGTGGCTAAACCGAGCAGAGGTTGAAACTTATTTTAGGTGCAACGGCGAGGCTGGTAAAGAATCAGCTTCCCCAGGAAGGGGCAGGTTACCTCTCTACTGACACTTAAGAGGCCACAGAACGAATCTCAACTCCTCATACCGTTACTTCATTATTAAGTAGAGACGGGCGCAGGAATGATCATTTGCAACCCTAATACGTATCACTCCTCCACTCTGCAGCACGTGTTGTGCCTTTTCTGCCTTTGCCTCCCTGTTTTCTCCCGTCCAGAACATTTAAACTTCCTTTTCCAGGCATAGGTAACGATTTTAATTATTTGTTCAATGTTTTTCTTGTCTTCCGGATAGTAAGCTCCGTAAGAAAGCACATCTGTCTTCCTCATCGTTATATCGCCAATACCTGCTGTGCGCTCAAATATTTAAGAAAATTGATACTTCATTCATCTTTTCCTAACACTTCATAATATGAGAGGTAATAGAGGAGACTTTGCAAAGAAAGGTTAAATGGGAACTGCTCGAGAGTAAGAGCGATTTGTTACCAGATTTTCCAATCAAACATTGAGATTTTAATTTTCTGATTTATTGACCAAAAAGTCTTACAAATGTATAATAACGGCGAAGCTTATACAGTAAGCACTGTTTTAAACGCTTTACTTGCCTTATCTCATTTAATCCTTAAAACTATGTAAGGTGATACCATTACTTGTCTGTTTAATAAATACACAAATTGAGTCAAGTGGCAGCTAAGTAGATTCACCCAAAGACACATAGCTGGGAGAGGCAGAGAAATCTTGACCACAACACTAAACTGTCCTTCAGAGGAGCAAATCACATTAGTGAATTAAGGTTTATTGAATATGAAATTTCACTAAATTGAAATTATCCTAGAAAATAAGGGCAGATAAAGAGTTTCCACTGATGCAATTTCATTTCCAGATGTCATGTCAGGGTTAGTCCAAAAACTTTACATCAACTTTAAATTGATTTACAGTTTCTCCCTCCCTCACATATTTAAGAAGCAGCGTACTGTAGTGGTTAAGATCACAGACACTGGAGCTAGGATTTCTTGGGGTAAAATTCCAGTTCAACCATTTACTAGCATGTGACCTTGGGCACGTGATTTCATCTCTGTGTTGTTTCCTCATCTGTAAAACGGCGTGATAATATCTCATACGATTGTTATGAGGACTAATATATATGAGTTAATATATATCTAAAGTGCTTCTTTATCTTAGCCACAGGGACACCAGCAGCCTTTCCTTTTTCATGGGTGTAAGATTGTATGGGCTCTTGCTTGGATGGAGGCTGGCTGTTGTTCTCTTAGTTACACCTGGTCCCTGGTCTCCAGAGTAGTCTACTTTCAGGGTAACAACCATCCCATAAGAGTTAGATTTCCCAGTACTATAGCAAAACTGACTAATTTGATCCTACTTATTTAACAGCTCACCATCTTCCAAGCTACCAAATGAAGACTAAATTAATTTCCCTTGAAGATTGAAACCCTGCTTAACTTTAAAGAGGAGCAAGGACTTAATCCTATGTTATTGGTGATGTTATATCTGGAAAACAGTTTGCTTCCAAAAAAAAAAAAAATCCATTGTATTATGTATTATCTGCAGAAGAGAACCAGGAGATACGTCTTAGATTGGGGATTAACAACTGGTGCTAAACAACTTGTATTTTGTACAGATGCTCAAAACGTGTTTTCATGCTTTTTTTTCCTTCTCCATGGTTGAGTATAAATTTTAGCAAGTGAGGAACAAAATTAAGATAAATAAGTATATTAATGGTTTTTGCTATATGAATGTCCCGTAAACACCTCAAATTCAATATATCCCAAGTGGATTTTATAATTTACCCACAAATCTATTTCTTCTCCTCTGTGCCTAGGAAAGTCAACATCACCACTAACCTCAAATTCAATGAGGTTAGAATCCTCTATCCTCTTTGTTTCCTTCTTCTCACTAGCTACCAATTCCAATGACCAGTCAATTTCTTTCATAAAACTATTCCGTTTTGTGCTCTACACCAGGCCTTCATTTTCACTTGCCTTGATTGACTATAATACACACTTGTGCCTGTATTATCCTCTGAAAACACTCGTCAGCCATGTAGTATGGTGATTAAGGTCTATAATCAGAAAAACCTCTGTGCTAATTCTGCTATGAAACCAGCTGTTTGATATAAAACAAGTACTTAACCTCTCTGTGCTTCAATCTTTTCATTGGTAAAATGAGAAAGATAATGCCTTTCTCATACAATTGTGCTTAGAATTAAGTTAATATATGTAAAGTAGTTGGCACATAGAAAGCTATTAAGGGGGCCAGCCCTGTGGCTTAGTGGTTAAGTGAGCGCGCTCCGCTACTGGCGGCCCGGGTTGGGATCCCAGGCGCACACCGACACACCACTTCTCTGGCCGTGCTGAGGCCGAGTCCCACATACAGTAACTAGAAGGATGTGCAACTATGACACACAACTATCTACTGGGGCTTCGGGGAAAAAAAGGAGGAGGAATGGCAATAGATGTTAGCTCAGAGCCGGTCTTCCTCAGCAAAAAGAGGACTGGCATGGATGTTAGCTCAGGGCTGATCTTCCTCACAAAAAAAAAAAAAAAAGAAAGCTATTAAGGTAGCCTAATGGAATTGTCGTTCCCCAATTAAATCCTTATGGGAATTATGAAGAGAATTATTGAAAAAAATGGAGACATAAAGAACTGAGTAACTGGAAAGATAGACTATATTCTCGAACAGCCAGACTTAAAAAAAATCAATCTTTCCCCAAGTAATATATGACATAGTCTTTGCCTCCCACACATAACAGTTTATTGCTGGATTTTGACTACATTCAAATATCAGAGTTTAATCAGATTTTACCCATCCTGATAAAAGTTCTATTAGAGTAAGTAAAAACTATAAAACTATTCCTAAACAAGGTAATTCAATGATTTTAGCAAATTTGTGGAGTCGTGCAGTTATCACCATAATCCAATTTTAGAACATTTCCATCACCCCCATTTTGTTATTTCCTGCTCTTACCCATAGCCTTAGGTAACCACTCTTCTGCTTTCTGGCTCTATAATTTTGTCCTTTTTAGACATTTCATATAAGTGGAATCATAACATGTCTTTTGCAACTGGCTTCTTTCACTTAGCATTTTATCTTTCACTTAGCATTTTATCTTTCACTTAGCATTTTATCTTTCAGTTAGCATGGTTTATCCATTTTTGTAACCATTCTTTAACTATTCTCTTTCTTCAAAAAAATTTTTAAAGGATCCAGGGTGGAGGTGGAGGGGAATCCTCTTTAAAAGCTTTATTTTAGGAAATTGCACAAGATAATAATAACATGAATTGAAAGTCTACTAAGTGCCAGCCGCTATTTTAATCCCTTTGCCCAGGGATTATTAATATTACCTTTTTGTAATATTTTTAATCCCTTTGCCCAGGGATTATTAATATTACATTCAAAAGTTTTCATAAGATTAGCTTTAATGATTAAATGGACTAAATGGAAATGTCAGGAAATATCTGGCACCTAGAAGATACACAAACACATTTAAAACCCTTTTCCCCTAGAAGAGAATGGATGGTAGAAAGCGTAAGCGCCAGTGTGAACTAAGCAAAGTTAACAAATAGTCTGACTGTTATAAGTGACATCAGCGAACACAAATCACAGTGACAATTTGTGCTTTCCAGAGGCAAAGGGAACTGAAGAAAAATGCAATAGTTTAATGCTCTGAATATGTGTGGAACTCCTAATTACCTGGACAGAAGGACAGGTTCTACTCTGAGAAGCGAGTGCTATTAAAAAGGACTTTACATATATTTATATTGCGTAGTGTTTGATATCCACAGAAGCATACATAAGTTATGCAAGATAAACATCTGTAAAACCACCACCCAACTTAACTAGAAAATTATCAATATCATTGAAACGAATTGTGTGTAGCTCCTCCACCGTATCCCACTACCTCTTCACTGCTCTGAATGGTCGATTATTGCTCCCTTGCATTTTTTTAACCATATATTAAGTCTAAACAAAATGATGTTTAATTTTGATTGTTTCTGAGCTTTATATGGTACCCAATCTGAAATTTGCTTTTGAGGCTCAGCACCGTTTCTAAAATTCACCTAAAGAGCCTCTGGACTGTTTTATATATTTTACTGCTATGTGAGTATATCACATTTTGATTATCCATGCTTCTATAGTAAGCATTTGGAATTCCAGCTTTTTGCTGATATTAACAAGGTTTCTATAAACATTCTTGTACATGTTCAATGGTCATGGTTGCATCACTTTCCTCTAGAACACTGCTTTCAAACCTGCCTGCACAGTAGAATCATGTAAGTAGCTTAAAAAAAAAAAAAATTATCCCTGGGGCTGGCCCGGTTGTGTAGTGGTTAATTCGCGTGCTCCGCTTCAGCAGCCTGGGGTTCGCAGGTTCGGATCCTGGGTGCAGACCTGCACATCATTTATCAAGCCATGCTGTGGCGGCATCCCACATAAAGTAGAGGAAGATGGGCACGGATGTTAGCCCAGGGCCAGTCTTCCTCAGCAAAAAGAGGAGGATTGGCAACAGATGTTAGCTCAAGGCTACTCTTCCTCACCAAAAAAAAAAAATAATAAATAAATTATCCTCATGCCCCAGGTGTTTACATGTAATTGCAGCCATGGTTGAAGCAATGCTCTAAGGCATATACCTAGAGGTAGAACTGCTGACTCAGAGGACATTGGCATCTTCAATTTTACTGATTTTGTCTGAGTTTTCCAAGGCTGGAGTACCTAATTATGCCCCTACCACCACCAGCGGTGAGGAGAGTTCCCCTTACTCTATGTTCTCTTTATCTGTTTATATTGTCTTGCTATGCAATTATTTGCCAACTTAGAGAATATAAAATGGCATTGTTTCTTGCTTTTGTATTCTGCTCTATTGTTCAGTTTATTTATCTCTGTAGCAATACCCCCATCTTAATCACTGTAGCTTGAATTGCCTTTATTATCATTCTCCCACTTTATTCTGCCTCTTTAAGAGTCTCTTAGATATTTTGGTCCCAGCAGTTATTTGCCATTATTTGACAATTAGGTTAAAATTTACTCTTATTTTATAAATATCTGTGGGGAATAGAAAAATAAAAGTAATAATGCTACTAATAATAAAGTTGAGACCAAGATGAAAAAAGCTGTTAATCTTGGGTGAGAAGGAGATACTTATTAGACTTAAGTTGTTGACTATTTATTAAATTGACAAAGAATATGCATGAAATGTTGGAACTATATTATTGAAAATTGTATGAAAAAGACAAGGTGGAGGATTAGAGGAAATGAAGTAATGCAATTTAGGGCGTAAGAATGAACAAAAAAAATTTCCGATAATCCAAATGACAGGAGAAATACAGAGCATGTGAAGATGTGGATAGGAAAATAGCTTGCTACAGATTTCTTTAACATAAGAGATTGATGTATAAAACATTAAAACATAAAACAAAAATCAAGTCAACTTATACTTGAACTTTAAAACTCGGCTCAAATATTCCTTCTCCTACAAAACCTTTATCCATCCCTGCAGAAAGTGTTGGTGGTTCCCTCCTAGGCTGCCAGCTCCCAGAGCATGGTGAATACTAATTATCTTTGTATATCGTTCTTCTCAACTAGAATGAGAGTCTAAAGATGAGGGAAACTTTCTCTTCCTAGGTGCCTCTACTTGCCACACAGTAGGTGCTCAAGGATGTTTTTTAATACACACATGAATAAAACATGAGCTCATCAGGTCTCTAATTTCTTTAAAGTTGGTTTTGTGACCGTTTCGTGTCAATTTACACAATTGATTGCAATCTAATACACATAGAGCTTGATTTTGAAATGAAAAAGGAGAGTTCTTGAGAAGAAGAAAAGGTTAAAGTAAGAAATAAAGCTTATGTTCCTCCTCAATTAAATTGTCTTTCAACTAGAAGAAGAGCAAGTCAAATAGTCTAACACAGTTCTATTCGATAGAGAAAAGATTAAAGATAGAAGAATTTAAAAATTACTGCCAACTGAAGCCAAAAACAGAGCACCAAATAGTCTCCTACACTCGTAGGAAAAATCAGGCAGCTTCTCTAGGCAGGACATGGAGTGCTAACCCTGTGTCCTTTGCTGACAGAGCCCTAAAGCATCACCACCAGATCACTGTCCCCAGAGGTCATGATGGAGATTGTGTCAGCACCAAAATTAACTACCAGCAGATCATACCGTGAAGAAAAAAATCTTTAGACAGGCCTGATACTTTAATATACAGCCCCTCTTTAATCCCTTTTAATGTCATCTGATAAAAAAGATGAGAAAAATCCAACAAGAGACAAAGTAAAAATGGTCCAAAAGAGATTAACATGAGAATTAGAGAATTCCTATTACAAATCTCATCTTTCATTTTACTCAGAGTCCCTATCAAAAAGTACAATTTAAGTCAATGAAAGCAGTTTAGACTAATATTCGTGTAAGGGGCTTTTAGTAAATACTAGGATGTTTATAACTCTTTCCCTTTGTGGCATTTACAAGAGAGAGGAGAGATTGAAAGAGAAAGAAGGGGGACAAGGATGAGAGAAAAGGAGATCAGAGAGAAAAATATAATTTTTCTGCCTACTTCCTTATGAGCTGCTCTTTCATTTGGTTATATATGGGCTTACCTAAAGGTGAACTATACTCCCTTTCTGAATGCTGTAATCTTGGAAACCAAATTATAAATTTTGGTGGAAATGTATAAAATAAGAAAAAAAAAATAGTTGCCTCAGGCTCTTACTCATTGTATACTATATATTTCTGTGATAGACTTTAGCATTTAGCCTTCTGGCTCAGGGGCCCCCTTAGTTCTTACTCCTTAATTCTTGGCTACAGCTTACAAAGATCAGTCAACTGAGGTTCAGATAAATGAAATGCTTTACAGCCAACTGAAATATCCTAAAATTTTATCTAAAATTTTCAAAATCAAGTGATATGCCTGATAAATAATTTCTTAAATGTTTATTGCACATTGAAATTGTGAAACTTACAGGGACCTTTCCTGTCTAACTGTGCTCAAGGCATGGTTCTGTGTGAGTGAAATCAAGAATTTTATGGATTGAATAACATTTCCCTTCATATCCTCCAATGTTTACCAAACTAGAAAAAATAGTAAAAGTGTATATGATGGTATTCAAATATGACATATACATGGTATGCTAGGTATGAATTTAATGAGATTCAGATTGTAAGTTCCCAGGAGGCATGAACCAACATTATCTTTCTGTGATCGATGTTTAATATTGAATTTATGGACACACCAAATCCAAGCTCTTCAACCACAAGGGTTGGCAGAAGGACCCCTGAGTTTTTTAGCATCGACAAGAGACTTATTTTCCAGGTATAGTGTTACGTATGTCCTTTCCCATTTATAAACACAGTTCCATGGTACTGCTCTTTCAGTGATCATGCTTCTCCTCCGGTGACAGATGTGATCCAGTCCCCATAGGCAGAAATTCTGGAGAAGACCGTTGGTGCGGAGGGGTGGCAGTTACTGCTGCTCCAGCTCACAACACCCATGAGCTGGGTGTACCGCCCGTCCTGGGTGCACTGCAGTGGTCCTCCAGAATCTCCCTGCAACCAGCAAAAAGAGCAGTTCTCCTGGCTGCGTGATTCATGGTTGATCATGCTAACCCCAACTGCAGAGGATGATCAGACAGCGCATGACTCTCTCTCTCATCTCTAATTTCTGCTCACAGCAGCCTAGGGAACTAGGGCCACTCAGGTAGTTGGCTGATGTTACAGATCTCTGAATCAGATCAAAATCTATATTTTCAAGGAGAGGCTGAAAGCTATATTTAGCATAAATTCATTTAATGCTGACAATACACTGTGCCACGCAGAAAGTTTCATGTATCTACTAAATATAAATGATGGTTTTGAGTTAGATGAAAACATCTTTATATTTTCAGTGCTACTAGAAGTAGGTACTTTGAGCTTCCTAATTCAGCTATGATGTCAAACCATAAGAAATCACTTTTTTGTAGGTCAAAAACAGTTGAATATCATCAATTTCACATAGTTCAACCAAGCAAATGAACGAGTAATTCCTTTTGAGGACTGAGTCCACTTCAAATATCAAATTAGCAATCACATTGCATCAATTTAGCAATGTACTTATTCTTCTCACTTTTAATTTTAAAACTAGCATATGTTTATACCTCTTTATGGTCAGCAGACACCCATTCATGAGACACACTGAGAAGAAACCTCCTGCACTCATCAATGCAGTCCTTGAATTACCATGCATGAGGATGATCCTGCAGTCCCTCCACATACATTGGTGTTTTTAATATCCAGTCCCCAGTAGCTTTGACAAGATGTACTACTGATCAGTGGTACCTCTACCTGTTGCACAGTTTTAGGAAATTCATCTTCTAATAGAAAAAGAATAAAAACACATACAACCTAGGCAAATGCTTTTAAAGGATAAAACAAAAATAGCCGCATATATAAACAGACTCCAAGGGTTAAGTCTCACCTGTTCTCTCTCAGCACTGTAATGATACTGTTAGGTGATTTGTAAAAAACTAATATTAAAAAGCTACTTCTGGGCTGGCCCCATGGCTTGGCGGTTAAGTGTGCGTGCTCCGCTGCTGGTGGCCCAGGTTCGGTCCCGGGCGTGTACCGACTCACTGCTTCTCCGGCCATGCTGAGGCCACGTCCTACATACAGCAACTAGAAGGACGTGCAGCTATGGCATGCAGTTATCTGCTGGGGTTTGGGGGGAAAAAAATAAATAAATAAAATTTAAAAAATTAAAAAAAAAAAAGCTACTTCTGGGGCCATCCCGGTTGCGCAGTGGTTAAGTGCATGCGCTCTGCTGCAGTGGCCCACGGTTCACAGGTTCGGATCCCAGGCGCACACCGACGCACTGCTTGTCAAGCCATGCTGTGGCGGCGTCCCATATAAAGTGGAGGAAGATGGGCACGGATGTTAGCCCAGGGCAAGTCTTCCTGAGAGAAAATAAATAAAAAGAGGAAGATTGGCATCAGATGTTAGCTCAGGGCTGATCTTTCACACCAAAAAAATAAAATAAAATAAAAATAAAAAATAAAAAGCCACTTCTCCACAGTGGCTTTTACAACAGAAACAACAAAAAACATTTCATGTGGGTTCTTTTGTCTTTAGTACAGTCCTAAGATGATAGAAAAATAATATCACTTTATAGAAGGAAAAAGACAAAGCTTACACTCAAATCAGTTGTTGTAAAGCAAACAATATAATCCATGTTTTACATGTTAAGTCTGTACTTTATTCCATTGGTTTCATGGTGCCCTCATTCTTTTGACTTTTGCTGAAGAGACATCACCTTTAGTGATGTCTAAAGGTAACACTGTCTGGAGGCTGACAAATTGAAACTGCATTCTGACTTACTCTTTGGTTTATTGGATATATGTAACTTGTTAACTCAGTTGTAGAACACAGTGGAAGTGAGACCAGAGTCATGGGTTTGATCTTTATATGGATTCTTTCCACTTCATCTTTTCACCCATTTACCATTTATACCAGCCTATCATTTCAGAAAAATGCCTCACATCTTTGGGAATAGGCTCAGATTTTCAAGTATGGGTTTTCACAGTAGCAGCATCTATAGTGTTGTGAAAACAATTGTATGTGTGAGTACATGTGTTCACAGTGCAACTGGGGAGTAATTACATATAAATGAGACAGAAATATTTATTAGGTAATAAAATCACTAGATATTCTCCAACACAAGTTTTTACAAGTATCAATGAACTAGTATTTATGAATCTGATGGCCTAAAATCCAAGCAGTCACCTTTAGATCTATTATGAAAAAGACTTTTTCCACTATCATTCCCAGTAAAAATACAGAAAAATTGAAAATAAGTAAACAGTATACTTGGACTTCACATATATTTGTTTGGATCCTAATCTTGCAAGAGGTAGTGAATATACTCATGATGTGGTTCAGTTATTCCCCATCCAGGAGTCAAACATTTGGAAAGTAAATTTATTTTATCATCTTTCCCTGGCAAACAGATTGGAGATACAAATTCTCCTAATTAAAAGGATGAAAAAGAAAAAGGCAAATATCATGTAGTCCATAGGACTGATATTAACATTTCTCTATTGTTTGCTCTTCAGTGATGGCTCTAGAAATATCTACTTTGACCTGACAGTACCCTTTTTAACCCTGTGATTGAATAAATAAGTCTTCCAGAAGATTCCATCTATTAATTACTCAGAAGGTGTCATCCCAATGTACATGTTACCACTTTGCTCTAGCTATTTCCATATCCTCCTAGGACAATAGAAATATATGCCCTACACTGAGATGTGGGGCTTCTGATTTCTCGTCCATAATCATTTTTAAAAATGCATCTGCCTTTTTGCCCATGTGCCTTCAGGACATCACCTTGTTGAATTTGAGATGGTACTGGAGAAGAATATAATTATCTTCTTTCTTCAACAATATTAAATGAGAAATGGGGAAAAACCACATTTGTAGCAATTTAAACTTTTTAAGTATTTTTATATCTAATTCTATCTTCACGGGTATATTATAAAATATATTAATACATTATACATCTAAACATTCATATTTTTCCTTATCACCAGAATTTGTATATATATAAATATTGCAGGTTTATGTGTGTCTGTGTATATACACTACACACACACACACACACACACACACACGCACACTGAATGCAGTGCTCCTGTGTTTTCCCATGCTGTTTCACTTCATTTGTATCCAGATTTTTACATACTTAAGTGCTTCGGCATATCTGCTATGCCAGACCATTTATTTCAAAGATTTGTTATTTTTACTGCTATCTCTTAATAAAATCACATAAAACTCTTTATAACTTGTCTATTCTTTTCCTACTCATCTCTCTACACATGTACCAACTGGTTCCAAATCTTATGTTATGTTGCTTTCACAGATAATCATTGCTCTATCATATCATTTCCTGCCAGACTTTTTTGAGCTAAAACATTTCCCCCTACCAACATATTTTTTTAATCGGCCATTTTTCTTATTCTGATTTTCTTCACTTACTAGATTATGGTCATATCATTCATATCATTGCATATAGATCTGCCACATCATTCTTTTGAATAGCACACAGTATTCAGATAATGAATGTACTATAATTTATTAATCCCATTGGTGAACACTTAGACTAATTTTTTTCTTTTATAAGATGCATCAAGCATCTCAGATCACACATCTGTGCATTTATGCCAGTATTCCTGGAAAACAGAACTGCTAGACCACAAGGCACACTTTAGAAATTGACAGTTATTGCCAAATTGCCTTATTTTGGGGGTAAAAAAAGGATGGATTGACTTGCACTCTACCCAGCTGTGTTTATAATTTAGAAGTATGTCAAGAATCTTGAAAACAGTTTTGCCCTTAAGCCAGCAAATCTACTTGGGGGAAATTTATCTTAAGGCAATTCTAGACCTAGAAAAATGTATACACATGGATAGTTAATCCAGCATTATTTAAATAAAAAAAAGAAACAACCTATTTTTATAAGAATTACAGAAAGGCTACCATGTAACTATTAAAATTATACTTTAAAAGAATCTTTAATAATGTGAATCAATGCTGCTAACGATAAGTGAAAAGGCAGGATAAAATAAAACTTATAATAGGTATAACAATTATTTAAATACAAACACACAGTGAAGTACAGAAAAGACAAAAAAGAAATAGGCCCAAACGTTCACATGATGGTCATGGGGAAGTGGTGGGGATGAACATCATAGGTGGAAAATTTACTGTCTGTAATGGGATAAAGGACATTTCTCACTCTTACCACTGAAAAGAAGTGAATAGGTACAGATATAGACAAGCTACTAAATACTTAGGGGGAAGAAGATCTGAAAGTTTCATGTTGTTGTTGACATCATGTAGTATTAAGTGGAAAGCAAGGTCCTTGGAGAAGAGGAGAAGGAATAAAGGATGGGGGTAAGTACAGAAGGGATGAAAAGAAGGGGAAATGTTTGTAATGACTGTTGTGGAAGAAAGAAACATGCAGACATGCACACAAGGATTGCTGAGTGGTACTGAAAATGGAAACCACGAGTTTTTAAGGGCATCAAACCTCACCACTGGTCTTTTTCTAGAGCAGTAGTTCTCAACCCTGGCTGCACATTAAAATTTCCAGGGGAAGTTTATCAAATCCTGATCGAGATTCAGGAAAATCCAGGATACAAGATCAACATACAGAAGTCAATTGCATTTCATGTAGAATTAGAAATTAAAAACAATACTATTTGCAATCACTCCAAAGAAAATGCATTACTTAAGTATGCGTACACTTAGCAAAACATATACAGGATCTGTATGCTGAAAATTACAAAATTCTGCTGAAAGAAATCAAAGAAGACCTAAATAAGTAGAGAGACGTTGTGTTCATGGATTAAAAGATTCAACATAGTAAAGATGTCAATTCTCCCCAAATCGATCTATAGGTTTAATGCAATTCCTAATCAAAATCACAGCAGTGTTGTTGTACACAGAGACAAGCTTATTTTAAAATTTAAAGGCCCGGTGGCATAGTGGTTAAATTCGCATGCTTTGCTTTGGCAGCCGACGGTTTGCGGGTTCATATCCCGGGCATGAGGAGGATGGGCACAGATGTTAGCTCAGAGGCCATCTTCCTCAGCAAAAAGAGGAGGATTGGCAACAGATGTTAGCTCAGGGCTAACCTTCTGCACACACAAATAAAATCATATGAAAAGGCACAGGCCTTCAAATTGCTAAAACAGTCTTGAAAAAGAATACATCGGGAGGAATCTCATTCTGATATAAAACATAATATAGAGCTACAGTAATCAAGACAATGTGGTATTGGAGAAGGGATAGCCATAAGATCAACAGAATAGAGATCCCAGAAACAGACCCATGCAAATATGCGCAGTTGGTTTTTGGCAAAGGCACAAAAGCAATTCAAAGGAGGAAAGACAGCCTTTTCAACAGAAGTTTTTGGCACAATTGGACATCCTTAGGGGGAAAAAAGAAGAACCTTGACCCAAAGCTTAAAGCTTATACAAAAATTAACTGAAAATGGATCATGAAGTTAAATGTAAAACATAAAACATTTAGAAAAATAATAGGAAAAAATCCTCAGCATCTATGGCTAGGTGAAGAGTTCTTAGACTTGACACCAAAAGCATAATCCATAAAAGGAAAATGGAGAAATTAGACTTCATCAAAATTAAAATCTTCACTTTGTGAAAGACCCTGTTGAGAGGATGAAAGACAAGCTACAGAATGGGAGAAAAATATTTGCAGTCCACCTATCTGACAGAGGACTAGTATCAAGAATCTTTCAAGAATTCTCAAACTCTACAATAAGAAAAACAATTCAATCAGAAAATAGGCAAAAGAGACGAAGAGACATTTCACATAAAAAATGGCAAATAGGCACATGAAGAGAGGTTCAATATTATTAGCCATTAGGGAGATGCAAACTAAAATTACAAGATATCACTACACTACACACCTATCAGATTGGCCAAAAAATAAAAAATAAAATAATAGTGACAACAGCAAATGCTGGTCAGGATGCAGAGAAACCAGATCACTCATACATTGCTGGTAGAATGTAAAATGGTACAACAACTCTGGAAAAACAGTTTGGCAGTTTCTTATAAAACTAAACATGCAACTACAAGATGACCCAGCAATTGACTCTTGAATATTTACCCCACAGGAATGAAAACTCATTTCTGTTCAATTTTGTTTACACACAAACCTTTACACAAATGTTCATGGGAGCTATATTTGTAAAATCCAAAAGCTGGAAACAACCCAGATGTTCTTCAGCAGATAAATGGTTAAAGAAACTGTCTATGAATGGTTAAACATCCATACCATGGAATACTACTCAGCAATTAAAAGGAGTGAACCTCTGATGTACGCAATGATATGAATAAATCTCCAGGGTGTTATGCTGAGTGAAAAAAAGTCAATGCCAAAAGTTTACATGCCATATGATTCCATTTATACAACACTTGAAATGACAAAATTATAGAAATAGAGAACAGATTAGTGGTTGACAGAGGTCTGAGGGGAAGGTGGAGTGGGGAGGAGGAAGATGGGTGTTACTGTAAAAGGACAACAGTACAGATCCTTGTGGTGATAGAAATGTTCTGTATCTTGACTGTATCAATGTCAATATCCTGCACAATGTTACCATTGGTGAAAACTGGGGAAAAGTACATTGGTGTCTCTATATTATTTCCTACAATCACACGTGAGTCTACAATTAACTCAACATAAAAAGTTTAACTAAAAATAAATTTAAAAAGGAGGATAAGGAGAAAAAAAATACTGATGTCATTTTTCCACTCCTGAGATGGTGATTAATTGGTCCAAAATGCCTTCTGGACTACAGTTTTTTGTTTTAAAAGCAACTCATGGAATTATAATGCACAGCCAAGGTTAAGAAACATTGTTCTGGATGCTTTCACTGACTCAGTTATAAAAGCACAAAAAGCAAACTTTTGATTTGCTCGGGGGGGGGGGGGGGGGGGGGGTGTTGCAGGATGGATGCATTGTAAAGACATCAAAATGGAGATGAGGCTATTGGCAGAGGAACAGTTGAAGAATGCAGAAACTCAGGAGAGAGCCGGAGTAAAGCAGGAAAACTGGCGGAGAGCCCTGTGATTCCGCGGAAAGGTGTGGATGTGAATGGGGGGGCTATCTACAGGCATTCTTTGAAATCTTCTCTAGACCTCCATCAATTAAAAACACACAAAAGCAAAATATTTATGCAAGTACTTCAGCTTTTAGAGAAAGTATCTTAGAATATAAGAAAGTTCTGAAATAATTATTTAACTTTGAAAGTACATACAGTAGTTCTAAGCAAGATGGAAGATAACTGTACAGCAGAGGTTCCAAATATGGAAAAAAAAGTTATCTGTACTGACCTGGTTCAACGGGTTTTTCCAGATGCAACAAGGAGAGATCCTCATTAGGAGGAAATCGTGTGAAGCCAGGGTGAGCGTACACAGCTTTCACTGGCAGCAAATCACTATTCCTTATGTTCGAGAGAGAACTTCTTCCTATTACCAGGTTGTCTGTGACAGTACTTGTCATAAGAAAAGGGAGTGGAGAAACAAATACCACTTTTAATGAAGCCATAATTTTTCAAAATTACTAGAAATATATTCTTTAACATTTCTAATCAACATTAAAATCTTTATTATCTTGAATTCTTAGAAAATGGGGATTTTTCATCAATTCAACCCTTCAGAAAAATTTTAAAGTATCTACTGTCTTGCCTTTGTAACATCAAACAAAATGATTTAATATTTCTTTGATGATTAAGATTCATGATACCTCAAGGTAATGATTCTACGTGTTATTATAATCATAGTATTATACATTATATGATTATATGATGTACTTACATAAGTCATTGAAAGCTATTCTGAAAGTTATAGTTACTCCCTAATGTTTCTCAAAGAAATGTCTAGGGACCACATGCATTAAATCTGGCATGTGCATTAAAAATGCAGAATCCCAGACAGAATTCATCAAATCAAAATTCAGAATTAAGATTCTAAGATTCCATTTATAGCAAACTTCCCAGGTAATTCTGAGCACATGAAAGTCTGAAAACTGCCTCAATTAGGATGCCTCCTTTTGATCCATCTATATCAAAAGTAAGAGTTGGGGGATGGTAAAGAAAATTAGTTTTTGATTTGTTGAAGGTTCCTGCTCACCAAGTTATTTGAGCAAATTCTTTTATTATAAAACCATTTTAGAGACACTGAAAATATTATATCTACTCCTTCAGCTATGGGACATGGTGTGATGGTGTCAACTGTCTCACGACTTCTGGGAGACTAACATTAAAAACATCAAGCAAAGACTGCTCTGAGGAAGGAGTTATCAGATATCTCCATATCACACCGAGACCAAGATTCGGATGAAATGAAAGAAAAAATGTTTCTTTTAAAAGACATTCATTAAAATTCTTTAAAACTTTCAATACCTATCTTGGGAGTGGGTATGATGATAAGACAGTCGGTAGAGGAGAGCAAGGAGGAAATGAATCCACATTTGAGTAATCCTTGCACTCTAGGCATGGTGTTAAGAGACTGATGCAAAAATGTTAAGACAATACTATCTCCATTTTATAGATGAGAAAATAAGGGGGAGTACTGTCAGTTACTTATTAAACATCTAAAAGCAGGAAGCAGCTTTTAAAATTAAAAGCTATTAATAGTAAGTGTGTTAGTGAAGCAGTTTCATCAACCTAATGTGTTCATTTGCAAGATGGACTGTATCAGTGGGAGCTTAATGCTTAATGTTTCTTGTGATGTGGGGAGAGCAGAGGGAACACACCCCTGTGGGCCCTCTGACAGCTCCAGTGCCCCCTGCACCACGCAGGCACACACCCAAAGTTACAGTGTGCCGCTGTCAGGACCCACTGTTTCGCAATCAGAGCGCCTCCACAGAAATGTCGTCCTTGGTGCTGCAGGCTGACGAGCCAGGGCCTCAACATGGCAGGTGCTGCATGGCCACCAACCACCCTAGGCTCCCCAAGCTTGGCTGGCAGCACATTTGTGTTTCTCTCAGACCTTTCTACTAGAAATGGGTCAACAACTGGAATTCCACATCTGTCTTGGGTTGGCAGTCTTCCTGTATTGTTTTCTACTGTTATCCCTTAGAAAAGTAACAACAAAACATTAGATAGAAATACTTAGGAAAGTCTATTAAAATCTCAGAATGGAGGTGTTTATTTCTTTTCTAGGTTCAAAACTAGGATTCTTAGCAAAAGATGAGACATCTTTTCTTCCATTGCTTTAAAATAAGCAAAAAATCAATAAAGCTAACTAAAGGATTAATTTACATATGTTTAGACAAATCAGAACATAAATTACTTTTTAAAAAATAAATATTTCACTCAATCATGAAATGACTAGACAATTGTTCTTGCTGTGGTACTATTTGTGTTATCCCAGTATAACATATCTAGACATATCAAAATACTTTATACTACACGTATTCAAGATACAATGTATGTATAAAGAAAAAGCGTAAAGAACATTTCTAGCAATGTGTTTACTCCATTCTCAGATTTAAAAAGGAATCCACTAGGAAACAAAAACAAGAGATTTATTTCCTTAAATATGAAGAAAATTAAGCTTCTCTATAGCCATATAATTTGGGAATTATAAAATATGCTCATTTGTTCAATTCTCTACTTGAGATTTCTTTTTTATATCAGAAATCTATTTTTAAAAAAGGTTTCTAGCACAGTGGATTTGTGTTCTTTTATCCAATACTCATATTAAAACTGATTTCTACTTTTTCTTCAGGTATGTATAAAATATGGATTCCCTCCTTTTAAATCCATATACCAAAAAATATGCAAACTTCAAAATTAAGACTCTCCTAGATCTTAGAAAACCCACAAAAGGTAATTATTCAAACATATTTTTAGTACATTAAGGTTTACTGCATTACTGTGTATTTTTGCTGCATTTGTAATCCACATTATATGTGGTAAGTCTTAGACTTTTGAGCTGTTTGTATGCATGTATAACAGCAACACTTTATTAGTATTCAATTTACTTAAAAAAAGAAATGAGGCAGCATAAGTATTTTTACTATGAGATGGAAGGGTCAATTTAGAGATGTAGAGATGGAAAGATAAAAGCAATGGTGAGAGAAGAAGGGTCAATTAGGTGAACATCCCTTGGACAATTAACAGTCACACCTAACGATGTGGTTCGTTGGTCTATGGCTCAAAGCAAGGACTCTTCAGAGAGCCCCTTCACTCCCCCATCTTAAGAAAGACAAAGTGACATCAAAAAGAACTTTGCATTCCATGTTGATTATTAGAATTGTTCCTGGAATTACACTCCAATCAAGAGAATCTCCTAATAACAGACTCATTAGGTTTTTTAATCTTAAACACAACTAATGAAATTCTGGCTTAAAAGTAGATTGGATAAGTAGAAAAATCATTACATATGTTTCTATTTTATGCAGGGAAGTTAGTATATGTTCAGTTAAAATATTCTTTTTGGGGGGATCTTTATGGGGGTAAGGGGGTGGTTACTTAATAAAAGAGGTGCGGTAACAGAGACATGGAAACATGCTGAACTCTATCTTTGTTTTTAGCCTGAATGTCCCCACTGGGTTTTTGTTTTTTATTTTTGTGAGGAAGATCGGCCCTGAGCTAACATCTGCCAATCCTCCTCTTTGTTTTTGCTGAGGAAGACTGGCCCTGGGCTAACATCCATGCCCATCTTCCTCTACTTTATATGGGACGCCACCACAGCATGGCTTGACAAGTGGTGCGTCAGTACGTGCCAGGAATCTGAACCAGCTATCCCCGGGCCACCGCAGTGGAGCTCGTGCACTTCACCGCTTGTGCCACTGGGCCAGCCCCCCCACTGGGTTTTTAAAATAGCAAGTGACTGATTTTTATAGTTATGATTATTTTTTAAATAATAATAACAGACATACACATATAGACAGAGACACACACAGACAGACACACACCCCGATTAACTTTATTACCTCACATGATCCATCTGAATTACCAAAGTCTTATGCCTTAAGGAATGGTTTGAAGTGAAGTTATCCTGTTTTCAGTATTAGAGCAGGGTGACCACCAGTAACCCTTAAACCAGCAGTCCCAGGTTCTACTCTAAGACATATGTGGTGGTACCTGCTTTAATAAATATTTTTAAACAATTACTTACCATTGATAGGCAGTTGGGTCCCAATATTGCTTCCTTGTGATTGCTTCTGAATCATATCTTCCAAAATAAGTTTAAAACCTCTTTCTCCCACAGACTCATCAGTCTTAAAATTCACAGTAAAGTAAGCACCACTGGATATCAAGACAAATTCTTTCTTGGAGCCACATAAATGAGCTGCAATGCGAGATTCACTCAATTATTAAAATACTCCTTTTATGCAATAACATAGGTAAAACAGGACAAAGAGGGGACGTTAAATTCCAAACTGTTAATATTGACAAAGAAATAATTATCAATAATATAAGATCGAGATTTGTGGGATAGAATTCATGATTTGATTGCAGCAATGGAAGGGTATAGATTTTAAAAGATCAAAGGGAAAAGAATGAGTTAGCAATTGATACGAAAATAATACACAATTGTATGGCAATCTGTGATCATAAGGATGGGAAAAGAGGCACTTTGGTGAAGATAAATGGACAGAGAAACAAAGTAATAGCATATGGTTATGGACTGAATGTTTGTGTCCCCCAAAATTCATGTGTTGAAATCCTAGTCCCCAAAGTGATGGTATTAGGACATGAGTCCTTAGGGATGTGATTAATTCACGAAGATGGAGCCCTCGTGAATGGGATTAGTGCTCTTATAAAAGAGACCCCAGAGAGCTCTCTAGCCCCTTTTTTGCCATGTGAGGACAGAACAAGAACATGGCTATGAGCCAGGAAGTGGGCCCTCACCAGACACCAATCTTGGACTTCTCAGCCTCCAGAACTGTGAGAAATAAATGTTTGTTGTTCAAGCCACCCAGTCTATGGTATTTCTGTTATAGCTGCCCAAAGTGACTAAGACACATAGGCTGCCCAAATACAGACTAATGGTGATCCTTTCCTAATTCAGAAACACAAAAGCTGGCACAAAGGTGGTCCTGATAATGATAAGACGTTTGCTGTAATTTATCTGTACATGCTGTAACTTAAATTCTCTCAAAATAAAACAATTATATACTACTGGTTTCTCTTAAAGATAATGTTATCTCAGAAATCTGAGAAAGAAAGATGGGGAATAGGGGAACAGTTGATCTCTACATCATTCTTATCCTCAAAGAATCTGGTGAACTGGATGTGATGGGGAACTTTTGGGAGGCATCGTGTCAAGTAAAGGGATTTGGAGTACAGTCAAAAAAAACACTCCAGAAGTTTTAAAATAATGGAAGTTGGAAAATGTTCCTTTGTTTTTTAAAAAGGAGATTTGGGGGTTGGGGATGGCAGGAGACAGAGAAGACAGGGTAGAGGATTTCCAAAGTCATCTGTCAGTGAAGTAGTGTAGCTTAGTGCCTACAGGCACAGATTCTACAGCCAAACTGCTGGTGCGGACTGGCTCTGCCATTTACTAACTATGTGGCCCTGGGCAAGTTAATTAACCTCTCTCTGTGCCTCAATTTTCTCATCTGTATTATGGAGATAAAAATAATACTCACATGAAATGATATGAATTGGTATTTATAAAGTATAAGTGTTTATTAAATAGAAATAAACCTCAGCAAAATTTTACAGCAAATTGTAAGACAGATGGTTTTTGAACACTTGGAGAAGGCATCAGTGGTCATGAGAAGCCAGCATGGGGTCCTTAACATGCCACATTAGATTAACCTAACTTAATTTTTTGAAAGAGCTAATTAGATGGAGGCTAGGGGGAATGAGATAAACTTAATGAATCTTGATTTCAGTGAAGCACTTAATAAAGTATCTTATAATGTCCCTGTGAACAGATATAAAATGTAAGTGGATAATTATATGACTAGGAAGTTTCACAGCTGATTAAATAACCATACAGTGCTAACCTGGAGGGAAGGTCTTAATGGTATGGAAATGGTTCTATCCTTGGTTCTGCCAAGTACAGTGTTTCTATTAATGACTTAGACAGAAATACAGATAACATATTTACAAAATGTGTAGGTTTAAGATGGGTGGCTGGATGAGAAGTAAGGGACTAGTTTAAATATCCATTTAGTTCAATCTTTCATCTAACATGGAGTTCCTTCTAAAATAACCCTGGATGTATGATTATCAGCTTGAAGATATGACATGGAACTTATGAGCATTTTCTGTTTTTGAACATTTCTAATTGCTAGACTATTCTTCCTCATGTTGAATCAAAAAGCATCAATGTAATGACTACCACATGGTAGTATAGTGGCCAGGAATGTGTGTTTGAATCAGAGCACCTGGGTTTGAATCCCACTTTCTCAACTTATTAGCTACGTCACTGGGGACAAGTTACTCAATCTTTTTGTGACTTGGTTTCCTTATGTTTAAAATGAGGATAATGTAACCTACCTCCATAGGATTGTTAAGAAGATTATGAGAGTTCTAAGTTCTTAGGACTATGCCTGAATAATGGTAGTCAATAACTATTAGATATTATTAGGCAGAACAAGTTTCATACGTGGCCTGAGAGTCTCTATGAGAGCCTCTATGAAAGGAAGAGTTATGATCCTTCTGTCTTCTCTCTTCTCCAAGGTAAACATGCCCAGGTGTTCACACCCTTCAGCATCCTGGTCATTACACTCTATAGATGTGTTCCAGCTTGTTAATGTTCCTTAAAAGTGTTGCTTGACAAAGGATGATATTTAATAACCAGTATGACAGGGACAATAGCCAGATAGACTGGACACTGATTGTGAAGGTCTGTGAGACGGAGCTAGTAAATGCCAGCTAAGTGCCAACACTAAATTTGACCATACAAGGGAACTGATTCCTTTCATCTTGTAATTCTTTACTAACACTGCTCTGAAATCTTGTAATATTTGACATCTCCGAAATTTTGATTTCAAAAATCCCACTTTCTCAATCACCACCTCCTATCTATCCAACTCTATTAGTATTTCCCTGCTATAATTCTTTGACCTCATCATGACCTTCTAGCCATTAATCCCATAAACTTTCTAAATCCATCAGCCTATAAGAAAGTGAGAGATTTTACTGTAAAGGGAAGCAGAGAAATGGGGCAATTGCTAAATTTCTTGTTCTATTTTGTTTTAAATGATGGGTAATACTAGAACATGCTTGAAACTGATGAGAATGATAGCAGAGATTGATGACGCTGGAGAAAAGACAAGTAAGGGAAATTTGTGAGAAGCTGATAACTCTCAAATTTATATCTGCAGCCCAAACTTTTCCTCTAGCTCAAGAGCTCTACCTCTAGCTACTTATTGCCAACTCAACACGGACATGCCATAACATTAAAAATTTAACATGGCCCAAACGGATCTCTCTCCCCACCAATCTATTTCTCCCTCTAGTATTTCCCGTCTCTGTAAATGTCACCACCTCCAACATCTCACACTATAAACCTCAGAGTCATCCTTGATTTCATATTTCATTCCATATTCAGTCCTTCAAGAAATCCTATCTATTTCTTGTCCTATCTGGACAGATCTATCTCCAGATCTGTCTACTTCACTTACACTCCATTGTTGCCATCTTCTTGTAAGGCAACATCATCTATTATTTAAAACATTACTAATAGGACATTCTGCAATGATGGGACGGTTCTATATGAGTTCTGTCCAGTATGGTAGTCTCTCACTGTATATAGCAATTGAGTGCTTAAAATATGGCTAATACCACCTTTTATTCCATTTTAACTAATTTAAATGTAAATAACAACATGGATTGGGCAGTGTAAATCTAGATTACCACAACAGTCTCATAACTGTAGACATAATTCACCCTGTCACCCTAAAACCCATTCCCGACACAGCAGCCAGAGCAGCCTTCAAATTATTCTCTTGTCAAAAACCTTTAATGACCTCCCATTGGATTAGAATAAAATCCAAACTCATTACTATAGCCTGAGCTGCACAATTGGGCAAGGTATCCATCTTCCACAACCTCCCCTCATTCCAGTCTGTCCTTGCTCAATCTCCAGCCACTCTGACCTCTGACAGTTGATAGTTCCCCAAATTACTAAGCTTTTCACACATTCAAGGCCATTTTCTCACATTTTGTTCATCAAATATTTACTAAGTGTTAGGTAGTGCTCTCGACACTGGAGATACAGCAATGAACAAGAGACTTAGGTCCTGCTTTCAGGAAATTTTCTTTCTGGTGGAAGGAGACAGATTATAAACAAACAAATATATACTCTTCCAGGTCATGATAGATGCCAAGAAGAAAAGGTGGAGGGGGGCGATTTAGGTCATGTGATAGAGGAGGCCTTAGATAAGGTAACATTTGAAGAGACTCCCGAATGAACTGAGGAAGTGAACCTTGAGGTCACCTTGGGGCAGAAGCAGGAATGTGCTTGGTTAGTCTGAGGTAAAATAAGGAGGCCAGTGTGCCTGGTGTTGGGTGAAGGAGAGGGAGAATGGTAGAAGATGAGGTCAGACAGGTACTAGACACTTTGCACCTGCTATCCTTGCCTTGCCCTGTTTCCTTTTCATTCTTTGGATCTTAAATGCTGCCCTTCAAAGAGGTCTTCCATGACCATCTTAACTAAAGCAGACGCCTACCCACTATTATCCCATACCTCTGCAACTTATTTCCTTCAGATCATTTTTGACAATCAAAAATTATTTCATTATTATTTATTGTTAAATAATATTTTTTTCTTATTTACTGTCTATCTTCCCAAGAGGTGGTAGTGATCACTTATGACTTGTTCACCACTAGTGTCTCCAATGTGCCTAACACACAAGGAAATGCTCAGTAATGAATGAATTTAACCTGTACATTTAATATGGTGTTTACTAGATACTGATGTCTTACCCTCATGGGGTAAATGGAAGAAGGAAGTCCAGATGAACCTTAATTTTGCTAATTTATTTTCATTAAAATATTGTAAAAGCATTGCATTGGAACCTGTTTGGAGGCTATGTAGCACTCCATTTACATTCATACACCTAATTAACAACTAGCTAAAAACTGGTGAATTCTACTTAAGTGAGCAAAAAGATTTGGTAGGAAAAGATAAGTAAGACAGGGCCGGCCTCGTGGCTTGGCGGTTAAGTGCTCGCGCTCCGCTGCTGGCGTCCCGGGTTCGGATCCCGGGCGCGCACTGACACACCGCTTCTCTGGCCACGCTGAGGCCGTGTCCCACATACAGCAACTAGAAGGATGTGCAGCTATGACATACAACTATCTATTGGGGCTTTGGGGGAAAATAAATAAATAAATAAAAATTAAAAAAAAAAAAAAAGATAAGTAAGACAATATAGACAACATGGTTCCATATGTGGGATAGCCCTTCTAACTAGCTGGGAGAGTAGCAATGGGGTTCTATGTTCAATAGTTTAAAAATGCCTATAGAAATTGCATGTTTCATTGAAATAAACATATATAAATATATAAAATTGTATGAAATAAAATTGTATAAACCAGCAAACAAATGGTAGTTTCCTCACTTTCATGTAGAATTATATAAGCTAATTATAGAAATAAGAGTAGTCTCATTTATAATCATTTGACACTTCTGAATTTTTGATTAACCAGAACTTTTAAAGAGGAATAATGTTGCCAGGTTGAACAATACTAAAGAGCGAGAAAGAGAAAAGCAGCCCGTGACATTCAGAAACCTGTCTGGCGCTCCCAGCTAGACCGTGTGTTTCTCCTGTTGGACATAAACAATTTCACAGAACATCAACATCAGACAGGACTCTCTGACTCTGTGATAAGGTGAGACAAAAACAAGGTCATGTGCAACCACCAAAATACCAAACTTCTCTCTCTCTCTGCTAAAATGAGGGATCACTACTTACCAATTGCAGTTTTATCCTTAGTCAAGTCAGACCTCCCCGTGATTGAGATCCTCAATCGTAAAATTGTTCCACTTTCCGACAGCAACCAATACAGCAAAGTCCACTTTCTTAGACCTTCTCCAAAATTACCCAAACAAAGCCCAAATCCTACAGTAGGTTCCTTCTAACACCCTCTAACTGAGACTCCACGGTTTTCCATTGTGTGTGTTCTCCTTCTCCACAATGAGTGATAAATCCAACTTGTTCAACTACAGATGTGTTCCAGAGGTCTTTGGCTGAAGGTCATTGAAGAGAGTGAGAGTTGCAGGGTCTGATGCTATAGATGCCTCATATTAATTTGAAGGAGAACTAATAGCTTGAAATTTTGTATCTTCCCCTCCCCCATACTCTCATTGCTTTAGAATCCTTGATAGCAACCAAACTCATTGATAAGAAAAAGTTAAGCATCTTTGAAATTTCGAAGCAAATTTAATTTAATGGTGTTATAAACCCTGGAATATCACAGAAGAGGACAAGGTCCCTGGAAAAAGATAGTATCACAAATTCTCCTCTTGCCTTTTGTGATATGTGGATTATAATGGTGTCCTGAGAGGCAGAACTGGGAGGGGACTGGAGAAGGTGATGCAATATTGGATTACAACATCTTTGGAAAAGTTTCCTTCTATGAGTCAGTCTCAGAACAGGATATTGCCTGATATCTAAGCATGATGGACACCATGTGGTCAATAAATCTTTAAAGATTATTCAAGCTAATTGGCCTTTTCCTCTTCAACTTACCCTGGGTCTAAAAAGGGCCACCTTAAATGTGAGGATGAAACTTGAGTAAACAAATTTTCAAAAGAGTTACCTAAAAATGCAGTGTAGCAAATGAAACCTGTTAAAACATATGACCTCTTGAGAAAAGCAAAATCAGAGCGTCTCCTAATGGTAAAATGAGATAGGAATCACTGGACTAAGATCAAGAAGAGCTGGGATTGAACGTCAAGATCCAGTGATTGTGGTCTCGTCTCATGCTCATCCCCCAGAGCTCAATAATACTCTGAGATTCTGATGAAGGATCTGATGGAAAATCACTGACAACAAATGATATTGTTCCCAAAGCAAATGTAGGTCATGTTTTCCACATATACGCGTTATATAAATGCCACTTAATGTAGGCCATTTAACAAAGATCAGTTTACCAAGTAATCTTGATTGCTGATCTGGTCCATCATAAATATTGAAGTAATCCCATGCACAGTTCCAAGATTCTTCTGTTATAAAGTCTCTAATCACTGCCTTCATTTTATTTCCTGACATGGAATAAAAATTCCAAGTGCAGTTCAGCATGTTGGGATAAATGTTAGGATAATTAGGAGATGTGATCTCAATAGAACTAACTGGAATCAAATCCAATACAGGACACCCTTGAGGCAAAAAGAAAAAAAATTATTTAACACTGTAATCAAGGAGCTGAGTTACCACTTGAATTTAGTCATTAAAACCTAACCTGTAGTGTACTTTTATTAAATTCTATCACATTCCTTTGCATCCATAGTTCCTTATGTATATGGACACAGGGTTTAAATGACTTTTGTTTTGAAAACCTGACCCCTCCTAAAAGAAGACAGACTGAAGTTCTTTGACTTTAACTCACAAACTGTGAACAAATAAATCACCCATATCTATATTTCAATGTAGTTTTGTTGCTCATATTTAATATACAATCTTATTTAATGTTTACAATCATGAGAAATAGATTGTATCATCTTTAATCTAGAGATGAGTGAACTAACACTTGACATTCAACAAATGTGTCCTAAGACTTTTAGGACTTCCCTAAATTTGCCAATATCACAGAAATATTTCATTTCCCCCACAAATGCAAAAAAAAATAACGTCATATCTTTTAAAATAACTAGGTGGGATTAAAATAGCTAGGGGGATTCCCATAAACAAAACAGATGCATTTCCTACCCATTAATCAGATAAGGTGCTATCTCCTCACTTTCTACTCCCTAATCTGCCCCAGGTCTCCACTAACCTTAAAGTTTGACACAAGGAAAATTAATACAAGTCCATATTTCACTATAAAGCAACTAGAATCAGGACACAAACACCTGAAAATTTTTGACAGAAGTCAGGGTCCCTTTCTTTCTTTCTTTCTTTTTCTTTCTTTTTTTCTTTCTTTTCTTTCTTTCCTTCTTTCCTTCTTTCCTTCCTTCCTCCCTCCCTCCCTCCCTTGCTTCCTTTCTTTCTTTCTGTTTTGGTGAAGAAGATTAGCCCTGAGCTAACATCTGTTGCCAATCCTCCTCTTTTTACTGAGGAAGATTGTCCCTGGGCTAATCGTTCTCTACTTTATATATGGGACACCTGCCACAGAATGGCTTGATAAGCGGTGCGTAGGTCTGCGCGCCGGATATGAACCTGCAAACCCTGGGCCGCCGAAGTGGAGCATGCAAACTTAACCACGATGTCACCGGGCCAGCCCCCAGAGTACATTTCTTACTAAGCAATGTTGAGTAGCTAGGATACTCCCCACTCTATTTCCATAATGTAACCAAAGCCAAGTCAACAGGATTCCTTACCATCTTTATGGTCTTACCTTTATCATTAACTTTAATTTTTCCTTTCATGTAATCTAGAATAAGAGAATATTCAGGGTCAATATATCCAATTAAATACTTTATATTTCTTTATTTTTCTGATTATAAAAGTGATACATGCACATTGTAAAAAATTTTGAAAATACAGAGAGTTCAAGGAAGAAAATAAAAAGTCTCCTATAGTCCCATTCTATAAGATTCTCATATTTTAATGTAAATCCTGCCAGGCCTTTTCCTATGCTATATGTGCATTTTTAAAAACTTGTATGCCACTTTACACCTTTATAACCTTTTTTCCCCCACTTAATTTATTGTGACTATTTTCCCATACTAAATATTCCACATAAATTTAATGGTTCTATATGTTTTATTCACATAGATATAATTTCTATGGATATATTTTAAATTGTAATCTCAAAAACATGAATGATGAGTCAGATCTTTAAAAAACCTCACACATGAGGTATAAATCTATTACATTTCTGCTGTCACTGGGAAAATGTCTGCACTAAAGGTTTTCTATGTTTATCTGAAAACAGAAATTGAATATGTGTAACAACAGTCTTCTGAGTTGACTCTTAACATCTACTTTAGCTCTCAGCCAGGGGGATTCCCATAAGCAAAACAGATGCATTTTTTATCCATTTATCAGATAAGGAGCTACCTTTTTACTCTCTACTCCCTAATCCACTCCAACTAGAATGTCATTTCCTTTATTCAAACAAACAATTATTGAGCACGAACTATTTGCTAGGCACAGTTGTAGATTTTGGAAATAACAGCAGTGGCGCATGCTTGGTGTGACTGAGGAACAGCAAGAAGGCTGGCATGGCTGGTGTGGAGTGAGCATTAGGAAAAATGGTAGAGGTAGTCAAGAGCCAGATCATATAGCATCTTGTAGGCCACTATAAGGACTTTCACTAAGAATGAGTTGGAAAAACACTGGAGGATTATAAGCAAAGGAGTAACATGATCTGAATTATTCGTTTAAAAATGATCACTCTGGTTGTTATGAGTAAAATAGACTAAAGGAAGGCTTATATCAGAATGTTATGGTGCAATTGCTGAGGAGTAGTTGGATTCGAGATCTCTTTTGCTGAAAGGCCCACAAATTAACTAAATCCTATATGGGATGTGGAAGAAAAGCCAAGGATGACTAAGATAATGGCTTGAGCAATTAATTAGTAAAATGGAATTGCCATCTATTGAGATGGGGGAAGGCTAGTGGAGGAAGAATTTGGAGGCAGGGGTAGGAAATCAAGAGTTGAATTTTGGTCATGTTAGGTTTGAAATGTTAATTAGATATTCAAGTGGAAAGGGAGGCAATTGGATATACAGTGCTGGAGGCCAAAAAGGAAGTTGAGACTGGAGATATACATTTGGGAGTTATCTCTGTATAGATGGTATTTAAAGCTAGGGATTGGGTGAGATAATTTAGGTAAAGAAGAAAAGAGAGTCAAGGACTATGTCCTGGGACACCTCAACCTTTAGTGGTAGAGAAAATGACGAGCAACCAAAGGAGACCGGTGAGGTAAGAGGAGAGCCAAGGGAAAGTGATTTCCCAGAAGCCAAGACAAATGAGATTCCAGAAGGAAGGAGAGCTCACCTGTGCCAAACACTGCTGTTAGGACTGAGAAGTGATATTGGATCTGGACTTGTGGAAGTCATCAGTAGCTTTGACAGGAACAATATCCATGGAATGGCAAGAAAGAAAGCCTTATGGGAATGGATTCAATAAAAAACGAGATGGCAAAAGCAGAGACAGTGAGTAGAAATACATTTTATGGAGTTTCACTATAGGAGAACAGAGAAATTAAAGTTTTCCTAGAATTCCATCCCCAACCTTTACCAAACTAGACAAGCTCCCTCTGTTATGTATCCTCATTGCACCCCATATTTTCCCTTCAAAACTTAATATAGTTGTTTTCTCATTTATATTTTTCTATATGATTATTTGATTCTTGACTCTCTCTCCCACTAGACTGTAAACTTTACTAGGGCAGGGACTGTCTTGTTCACTGCTGAATCCTCAGTGCCTTAAACACAGCCTGGTATTAGTGTAAAACCATTTGTTGATAGTCTGAATGACTAAAGGCTTACATGTGAGATTTTATTCTATTTTGTTTATGTTAGTCCCGTAGGGTATACTTTGACTTATATAATTTGAACTTGATACAAGTCTCCTTAGTTATCTCCTTCCAACACTTCTCACATTACCAGACTAAATGAAGCAACATATTTTTTGTAGAAACGCCTCTCCAATTATATTCCAATTAACATTTTTTAATGAGTAGGAATTGACTAATCTTAAGGACTGGAGCAATTCTAAAAACTATTCAGAATTAAGTGTAATTGCAAATGTTTTCTCCATGATACCCAATTTCTATAATTTGCAATAGTTCTCAATTTTTATAATGCTATCAGTGCCTTCACCTAAACTACAGGAATGTTGGGCAAAGCATATTTTTCAATAATCTGGTTACAAATAATATATATGAACTATCCATTAAACAAGTAAAAAAAGAAAAATAACTAATGACTGTTGATACTAGCACTTAAGGAAATTAATTTCAAAAGAGAAAAACTACTTGAAACCTTTTTTGCTAGTGATAAAAACTTCCTACTGTATTGTTACAACATTCCAAGTAACCAGAAAAATAGTCAAAATTCTTAGGTGCTACAATAAAAAATGAAAAATCTGATCAATCTTAAACTTTATGGAGGTTTAGCTTGAGGCCTCCACAGATTACAGAAGTCACAACCTTAAACATTGTCTTTTTCTTCTCCCCTAAATCTGACAAATGAAATAAAGAATTCCAATCTGTTTATTTATTTGATAACACAAATTTCCTAATCAAGCACAATAAAAACAAAAACATACACATAAACAAATATAAAAAAAAAGCAATAGACTTACCAGAAATATGAAAAGAATATCTTAAAGAAAATTCTTCCATGGCCAAACTGACACAGTATGTGAAAATCAACATAGTAAGAGGACCATGAGATTTTTTTTTTTAACTTTATTTATTTATTTATACCCCCAAAGCCCCAGTAGGCAGTTGTATGTCATAGTTGCACATCCTTCTAGTTGCTGTATGTGGGACTTGGCCTCAGCATGGCTGGAGAAGCGGTGCATCGGTGCACACCCGGGATCTCAACCCAGGCCGCCAGCATCGGAGCGCATGCACTTAACCGCTAAGCCATGGGGCTGGCCCCAAAGGACCATGAGATTTTAATGAAGGTATATCTCCTTCACATAATTTTCCTAGCAAAGAAAAAAAAAATTCTTAGTATTCATCAAGGCAAAAGTTATTGAGCAAAAATCCTATTTTTGATATTACAAATTTATACTGTTATCTACTCCAACAAATGAAAATGGGAAAATTAAGCAGAATAAAACCCAATCAGAATCGAGAGATAGATGTTCCAGACTCCTGAGTCTAAGCAGTTCTAAGGAAAGGGTTCTAAATCAACCAGGGCACAGTACTCAGTTCTTACAATGTCTAGAATAACTTGGACCTTTGTAAAGCTGTATATTATAAGAGAAGGTAACATGGTCTAGCTAGGTCCTTAGGAAACTAAAACACTGTTCTTATCATCAGACTCAAATAAAATAATCACATATAGGGGATATATTTGAGCCTTAGCTACATACAACCTTCATTTATCTGCAGCCTAGCCAAATGAAAAAGAGGCAAGGTGCAGTAATTGGCATGAAAGTCAAAACTACTTGCTGATCTAAACGAAATTTTTTAGGCAATAGTTCTTAGAGGTCTCCTGTGGCTCAGAATCCTAGGGCTAATTAGTAATGATTTTGTTCAACCTCCCACTACCCTTGGATTTCTAAAGCATCCTTCAAAAGATGATGGAGTCTAAACTCCTTCACCAAAGACTCTCTCTCTTGTGAACCGGACTGCTAATAGCCAGACTGCTTTCATGAAGTTCTCTGTAACTGTTACCCTAATGAGTCTAGTTCAACTTCTAGAACAAAACATTTTTCTTTCATCTCTTGCTTTTTATAGTTTTCTTTAAGATCAGAATGTTTAATCATTCACGGGAGAAAATTTGGAGAATTTCAAAAAAACTTAGTCATAATCTTGCAATCTAGAAATATCCACTTAAACATATTGGTATGTTTTCTTTTAGACCTTTATTTTAGTCATATATAGCACTTTAAAAAAATTAAGTGATACTATGTAGTTTTTTATCCTGATATTTTCACTTATTACATGTAGAATTTTCTTATCTTATAAAAAAGTTATGTGAAAATATTTTATTTAGTGGCCACATAACATTTTATCCTACGGATTTACTATACTTTTCTTAACCAACTTCCCCTTTATATTATTTTCATGTATTTTTTTGGTCCATTATAAATAAGACTAGCTGAATGAATACCTTGTACATAAATGTAAAGTATACTTGTAATAAGTATGGCTCAAAGCAGAAAAACTGAATAAAATGTTATGAATTTATAGCTTTTGAAAAACATTTCTATATCTCCCTCCAGAAACCATACTCCATATTATACCTCAAAAACAACATGAAAATATCTGTCACACTGCATTTTATTAGTAAATAAGTGTAATCATTCTTCAAAATCTTTTTGTCAATTAAGTATGTGAAATTTTTTCTTATTTCTGTTTGAAATAGGCGACGTACTTTTTCTCATATATATTTATTTGTCTATGAATTGCTCACTCAGCTCACTTGCCCATTTTTCTATTAAGTTATCTCTAGGAAAATGGTAATTCTGAATTGCATTTTAAAATTAATTGGTGAAACTCTTATTTATAGTACTATTTAAAAAAATTTTTCATATCAGGGATCCTCTTAATTCTAAAAGAATACACTTGCGCTTTATACTTGAGTCAATTAGCGGTACAATAGAAAGGTCATAGTCAATGATTAATTATCATAAGGTTGATGATTCAAATCTGCTTCCTATGACAAACCATTTCTAAGTTTAACTGTTACCACACAAATGGGGTTCTCCTACCCAATGCACATTAAAAAAAAGCCTATTATTATGGCATCAGCTTTTGGGAAAAGAAATCAGCTTTATTTTGTGAGATCAATCTGCAGGGAGACAGGGGGAGTGTGAGCCCTCAGATCTGTCTCCCCAGTCCAGGGCTTGGGACACAATTTATGGGATGAAGGACACGGCGGTCTGAAGTGTAGAGATAGATGATTGGAGGTAAGGAGAAGTGAGGTAACTGATGATCTGCACAAGCGTAGTTAAGCTTCATGCCTCTTCATAGGATGCATGTGAACAAAGTGGTGCCATGACCATGATCTGAGGGTGCAGTTTTTAGCTCCTTGATGTCAAAAAGGTCATTTACCCAGCATTTGTGCAGGCCCAGTTGATGGGTTGGTGATTTCAACTGGCCTGAACTGAACAAGGGGTCTCAGTTCCTGAAAGACAATTCTTAATTACTCGGTTGATAAGATGGGACCAACTGAACTGGTCCTGGAGGGCCTGAGATTATATAACTGATCATACATGGTATTTTCTGAAACAAACATTCTGAAAAACGTAGTTTGCTATAAGGCTCATAGTGTCACAGTTTCAAGTCAACAATCCCAGGAACTATTAAGCTTTGCACTGTTACAGGAAAATGGCTCTCTTTAGTAAACAGGTGGCCAGAGGATCACAACTTCATTGTGACAAGAGACAAAATAAGAAGAGATTTAATTTAAATTGTATAGTAACTGATATGTAAATATTCATTAACCTTTCTTATCCATCAAAAGAGGCTAATGGTTAATCCAGTACTTTATGTTCTCAAAATCACTTGGGTTAATAGTTTGGCATTCTCTTGGAAAATGAACAAAAAAATCAAAAGCTTTGGGGACTCTGGTTTTAACATGAAATTTAACCAAGGCCGAGTCAAAGATATTGGGGCCTACAAATTTATTTTTTATAGATTTGAGCTTTTCTAATACTGATTTGTAAACATGCCATATGTTAATTACCCTAAACACTTCTCAAAGTTGTTGAAAACCCCAAATTTGTTATTTGCTTTTTAATTTTGCTTCTGTTAAAGACGTTTTTAGTTATATAGGAATTTATTGATAATTTCCTGTTTTTCATTGCTTTTACTTGAGGTCTTTCTCCATCCACACTTAATTACCTATTTTTTCTACTTTTAATGGCTTAAGGAAAATACTTCTCTCTTTAATCAACTGTTGTATGATGTGATGAACAATATAATTTACATGTTCCCCCCTGATTTGTAATGCCAAATTTATCATGTATAAATGTCTTATATTTTCTGGAGTCCCTTCTGGTCTGTTTATTTCCACTCATGTGTGTCTGTTCTTATACTAATACTACTCTGTTTTAATTATGATTGTTTTAAAGTATGTTTTAATGTCTGATAATGTGCCTCACCATCTGGTCATTTTTTTTCCTCAAAACATTTTCAGCTAGCTCTATTTATTTTAAGGATCAACTTTAGAGTTATTATCAATTTCCTCCTCACTCTCTGAAAACAATTCCCATTGGGATTTTGCTGGGAAATACACTATATTTGTAAATTAATTTGGGGTGAATTAACGTTAATTTTGTTTTCCAGTTTTAGAACATCGTACATTTCTCTATTCAGATGTGCGTGCGTGTGTCAAGTTTTACATTTGCACAATAAATCTAACATTTCATTTAAAAGTTATTCCTAGTTATGTGGTTTTTTTGTTGCTAATTATAATTGACATGATTTTTCCATCATATCTTTTAACTAATTTTTATTGGAATGGTTTTGAGGAGATGATTGTTGTATAATTAATTTATATCTATTTTTCTTAATTTGACCTAGTTATATGACACATAATACATTTTTCAGTATTAAACTATCCTTGCATTCTTGGGATATATCACAGTTGGTTATGTTAAATATTCATTGAATAATCTATCGACCTCAAGCATTGAGTTAACCCCTAGAGCTTGTGAGCCTTATCTGCAAAAACTGAAATAGGGTCATAACACTTTTTTGGGAAGGAGATAGGAAATATTACATATGTTTTATGCACTAATTCTAAGTAAAGAACAACAGATATATAGTTCATTGACATTATAAATAACAAAGCCAATGTATTCTTTCCCTCTTTTTCTTTATTTCTTTGTTCCTCCAAACTTGGTGTACTCTGACATCCTATTAATAAAGAGGCAATAAGGATACAACAATCTAATCTTTTTTTCTAAGCAGCACAATTTTAAGAATAGGAATGAAAATATATATTTCTAATTCAAGCAGAGCAGAAGCTTGGTTTCTTTTATGTTGATTAATATGCATTCTCTCATTTAATTCTCAAAACAACCTCATGAGGCAGTGCAAGTGATATTCAGTAAAGCAAGAAAGGAAGAAGCATAGATAATTTCCAAGGATCCTGGGCCCAGATTCTGCATTCTCCCCATAAGAAGTTATGGCTTTGTTGATGCTAAATTGTCTCAGGAACCAGGAAAGCACCATGTTTATTAACATTCCCTTAAGTAGAAACACAAAGATTGTTAGTAAACCTACTTCTGGGATAGAAATGTAAGTCCAAAGAATAAAATGACAGTGGTTTAGCAATTGGCTGTTTTATCAACTTCGGCAGGACTCCACCTAAGTGGAGAGTGACTTTGGTATCTGGGTTGTTGTTAGGGAGTCAAAGGCCAGCAAAATGTCACACATCCTCTCCCTATGGGCAGTCACCTTGTTTCATTGGGCATTTGTATCCTTGACTAAGTAATTTGGGAATTTAAAACACACATGTATGTGCGTGTGGTGGTGATAGTTGGGTATTTCTTCTTGTAAATCACATGAAAAGTTACTGGTAGATATTATTATCCTCATGTCACAAATAAGGACACTGAATCTCAAAAAGCTTTGGGAACATTCCCAAAGTCACTGAACTACTATGTGGTAGATCTGAGATCTGGACCCAGGACCATCAGATTCCAGAACTCTGGACTGCAATATCCTATCACTTTGGGTAACACTGGTCAGCCAGCCCAAACCCTGTTTCCATTTTCCTTTTCTCTAGTCACCTCCCAGTCAGGTGTGGCCATATGACAAATCTGGCCCAAGAGACTTAAATCTGCTACAGCATTCTTGGAAATGTATATGCTTTCTCCATGGTGATAATCCTTCCCTGTGCACTTCCTTCCTTTTTTTCTCCAGTATAATAGTGAGAACTGACATAGCCAGTATGGAACCATTAGGAAAAGTCCAAGGGAACTGCAGTAATGGCAGCCTTGACAGAGTTGATCTGTTGAAATAGTGGCGCATCTGCCTATCTCTGGATTTCTCTTTCTTTCAAAATAATAAATTTAAGTCACTGTAATCAGGTTTCTGGCTAATATCTAATTGATAAACCCCTTTAATGCCTTGTCTATGAATATTATTTTGCCTGATAAATATACTCTCAATTTTCTTGTGTTACATTTGTCTAAAACTACTTTATTCGTCCTTTATTTTTAGTATTTCTGGGCAAGTTTAATTTAGATATGACCCAAGTAAGCAACATATAGTTGAGTTTTATTTTTAACTTAATCTGAGAGAGTGTTCGGGTTAATCTCAATTACAAAAAAAATACTGACAGTAAGACTATTTCAACATCACATAAGAAGAGACTAATTTATGTCATCTCTAAGTCACACAATGAATATAAAACAATCTAAGAATATTTCATAAAGGAAAATCAATAGCATAGTTCTTCATGGGAAATTAGTTACCTATTAATTTTTGCCTGATCCAAATCCTTCATAAACCCACAGGTGACCTTGACAGGCCAAGGGTGTTGGTTTCATCTGGAAGTTGATAATATCAAGGCGAACGATGTGATTTAAAGGGGCTAATAAACCTCCAGCGGCAACTATGGCACAGATGAAAGAAAGCCAGAAATGCTTTGCACAGATGAAAGTCAGAAATGCTTTCCAAACAGCATATACTGTTATTTACTTTGTTCAGAATTTAATGCATCACTCAGTGAGTCACTGTTATTGACTCCATCTGCTTCTTGGTGGTTGGTTGAAAAAAGACTTTTACTTTAAATTATAACAACTAAAAAATATTCTCTAATACTTAATTTGTCAGAAGTTTTAACTAAGTTCACCCATTATGGTGAACGGTTGGTCAATCATGCATATTACTCTAAATTCTGATTGGCAATCTGTAAGAGTTAAGGACCTATTCTTGCCAGAATATGCCCCAAACTCCCCCAAATCACATCAATTTAGGATTGATATTATATAAGTCTTCACTTTTCATTTCTCACTTTAAATTTATTCTAATGTTTAATTCAGGGAAATTTCTCTTTCCTTTGTGACATTTTAAGCACTATTTATTGAGTAAGCACCATGTGCCACAGGTTTTACATACTTTATTTCAATCTCTAAAACTCTTTGACAGAGATTTGATTTTCCACTTTACCTAATAAATGGTCTCCTTTGTTGAGACAGTTCATCAACACGGATAATCTTACATTCAGTTTTTGGATATTGAAGGCCTTGGATCAGGGATTACCTCAAGATCTATTCTTTAGAAGGGGAGGTAGACAATAATGCCTTAAGCAAATACCAAGTGTTGCTGCTTGTCAGGTGATCTTGCACAAACTTCTTTCATCATAATAAATATTCCTTCCTCACCTCATAGTGGTTCTGTGAAAATATCTTGGGATTTGTATGATTCCTGCTGGTTTGGTCAGAATAACATCCTCACAAGTGGCCACGTGCTCTTGGTTTGAACTCTGGAGAAATTTGGTAGTTTTACTGCTCTTTGGACCTAGAAATAAAGAAGAAAGGAAATTGAGAATAAAACTACTTTTTAAGAGGCTTGTTAAATGTCTTTTCAGATCAGAGCAGTCAGCTTTCCTTCCTAATTATTTTAGAAATAAGTTAACAGGAAGTGGTTAGTTTCACTGAAAAGTCTCTATCTGAAACATTTAAAGATACAGAAAACCAGCACCTCTCTCAGAATCATCTTTGGCATAGCCTAGGGTCTATGGAAGATAATGTGGGATAACTACAGATAATACCAGTTCCTTGCACAATTCCTTCTAAAAGCAACATTCTTAATGTAGTTCTTTAGGAAAAACCTTTCCTGTGATAAGCATGCTTTTCTTTATTATTCACTTAATTTTTTCCAAAATATATCTCTGCAATGCTTTTCGGTGCCACAGAGAGAAGCTAGCTTTTGGTTACCCACACTCATCAAGAGTCAAAAAGCCTCACTAATCACATGTTTTAAAATGCAATCCGATAACTCTGAATTACATCGAGTTTACATTTATGATGCTAGCATCTAACATTTGTGTAGTTTGGTTTCAAAACTCATTCTAACCTTTTATTATTATTATATCACTTATAAAGAAAATCCTGATAGAGAAATAATAAATCGTCCAGAGCTAATCAGCCAGCTAAGATTTAGAACCCAAATCTTCTGATCCACAAGAATTAGGGCCGCAGGAAAAGCTCTCTGTGGTGTAAAATCAAAATCACAGTCAAAAATGTTATCTTGCAATCAACATATCTTAGCCATGTTTAGAAATCACAATTCTGGATGATTATAAGTCAATCAAGTTATCCACTGAGCAGTTTCTCTTTTGGACCTGACCAATCTCAGGTCACTTAAATAGATTTTCCTTTCAAACATAAACTGACTCACCACAGACACATAACTTCTTACAAAACAATGTATAAGTTTTGAAATATTCCTAAAAAGAAAAACATTGACTTTTAACTTTATAAGTTTTTAAAATGACCAAACATACCTTGGACTCTAAAGACAATATAACTTATGCCAAAAGCGCCTTGCACAAGGGAGTGAAATGCCACCCTCACCAGTGGTCCAGAGCTCGTGAAAATCATTAGGTAAAGCCTTCTTCCACATAATTCACCTAGGTTAAAAAAAAAATCAAATCTAATAAAAAACAAGAACGTTCGTTTTTAGCCGTTTCTCTACTTTAGGCATAGCAATTAATGAAACCTATGAGGTAGGAATTTACTCCACTCTGCAAAATGAGGAAACAGGGCTCCAGAACTCAAATGACTCCCCCGAAGTCACAGACTGGTGGAATGAGGAGTCAGGATCCGAACCCAGGTCCATGAATCCAATACCCAACATAGGCTACTATCTCACACTGCTTCCTTGAAGGACAGCAGGTAACAAATCGTTTTATCTTTAAAATGACATTAATGTACCATTTTTTTCCTCGAAAAGTAATCTACTTATTAAAAATATCTCACTGCAAAAATCCACAATGGAAACTTTCTACTTGAAAATTTATTCTTCCCCTAACATCAGTCTTCTTTTGATTGCTTTACTTTGAGAACCAATGTCAAAGATGGAAGGGAAAATTATAACCATAATTCTAAAACACTTCAGAGGGTTGATTAAGAAGGTGTGGAACCTGTGAGTTTCTCAGAGTCAAACTCATCCACTATTAAAAATAATTCAGGGGGGCCGGCCCTGTGACCGAGTGGTTCAAGTTCCGTACGCTCTGCTTTGGTGGCCCGGGTTCGTGGGTTTGGATCTTGGGCATGGTCCTACTCCACTCATCAGCCATGCTGTGGAGGCAACCCACATACGAAATAGAGGAAAACTGGCACAGATGTTAGCTCAGGGCTAATCTTCCTCAAGCAAAAAAAAGAGGAAGATTGCCAATGGATGTTAGCTCAGGGTGAATCTTCCTCACCAAAAAAAAAAAAAAAAAAAGAATAATTCAGTATCATTCTGTAACATTTATTTAAATGTCACCTGCTCAGAAAGACATTTGCTGGTTATACTACATACAACTATACGGCACCTACATCCCAGATACTTTTTCTCTCCCTTCTCACTTCATTTTCCCCCGTAGCTCTTTTACCTAATATATTGTATATTTTATTTTATCTTATTGTGTGTCCTCTCCCCACTAGAATATAAGCTTGGTAAGGACAGGGATGTTTTTGTCCACTTTGCTCACTACTGGATCTCCACAACCCAGAAAAGTCAATCTCTGGCCTACAGTAGGCACTCCACAGATATTTGTAGGGAGGAAGGGAGAGAGGAGATTATATCCAAGAAGAAGAAAAAACATTAGTTGGCATAACATATTAGGGTAAATGATGTTGAAATACTATTTGAAGAACGATCAAATATTTATTTGTAGCAAGTAGAGATGAATGCAGCTCTTGAATGAGTTGCTGGCTCCCACAGGGAAAAAGATAGCATTTTCCAGTACAGAAAAGTACTATCCGACTTGAGTAAGGGGTAATATTTCCATTACGGTATTGCAGTTCTGCTAGCTATCATCTGAAGAGACAGAACAATTCCACAAAGGTCAAGCTGACAATTTCAAGTCAAAGAAATGCTAGGTTGGAAAATTATAGGGGTTCCCTAGTTAATCTACAACAAAGTCAAGCATGGTTTTCAATAGCTAATAATGATAAAGGAAGGTTTTCTTAGAAAATGCTTCTTTCTATATGAGACTCTAGTATATGATAAAGATAATGCTATAAATTGGAGAGAAAATATTTTTTTTAAAAGAAGCAGACATAAAGTCACTTTACCATATGAGAAAATACATTTCAGCAAGATTAAAGTTTTGTTTTAATTAATTTTTTCCTGACCTCAGAATGGGGAATGAATTTTTAAAAATAAAAGCAATGAGGCAAATCAAAGATCAAAGATGTATATGGATAGATCTAAACCAATAAATTTTAAAATGTTTACATTAACATATAATAAACAAAAAGGCAAATGACAACCTTATGAATAAGCACTTATAACTTTTGACAAAGAAAAAAATCATTATACATAAAGCTCTTCTAAACCAATAAAAACAATATTCAAATTTAAAAATGGATGGTAATGACAAGAAATAAGAAAGTACAAATAGCTAACTAACATATGAAAGAAATACTTATCCCCATTAATGATTTTAAAAAAAGTAAAAGTGCCTATCATATTGAGATATTTGGTTATGGGCATGGTGAAAGAGGTCTCATATATTGCTAATGGCAGTGAAAACTGATTCAGTCTTCCTAAGAGTAATTTAGCAATATGTATTCATGCAAAAAAAAAAAGTTCTGAGTCTCTAGGCATTATCCCAATTTGGGGAGATACAGAGAGAACAAAATAGCAAGATCTCTGCTCTACTGAAACTTTCATTTTAGTCAGGGAAATGAAGAAGATGATTTCAAATAGAGACCATGGCTACAAACGAAATAACCAGCGTAATCCGATAGAAAATGACTCTGGGAGGGAACGCATGATGCTGCTGTCGACTGCGAAGGCCTCTCTGCGGAGGCGACCTTTCGGTCATTCACTCATTTACTAAATGCCTTCTATGTGTCAGGCACTGTTCTAGGCAGCGGGGATTCTTGAGGTGAAGAGAGAAAAGTTTCAGTCCTTATGGAGCTCACATTCAACCGTGAGACACAGACAAACCATACACATGAAAAAAAAAAAAAACCCATCATACGTTAGAGGACAATAAGTGCCAAGAAAAGGGCATTCACCAAGAAGCACAGAGGCAGGGGTGATGCAGGTTACATCAGTCAAAGCAGGCCTCATGAAGAAGGTGAGATGACAGTCAAGACTTGAGGGAGGTGAGGGGCAAGGATGAGAAGGAGCTCCTTGAAGAGCTGCGAGAAGTAGATGGACAAGGGCCCCGAAGTATGAAAGTACCTGGAGTGTGATGAGTGTGAGAGGGAGGCAAAAGGCCATGCTAGGTCATGTGGATTTTATTCCAGTGACAAGAAGACCCTGAAGACCGTTTTAATTAATGTGGATGGGGGAGGTGATCTGATCATAAGGGAAACGTGTAAAGTGGGTAGGCCAGTTAAGTTTTTTCCGTAGTCTACGTGAAATAGTATTTATAGAGCAAGATTCTTTAAATAAATATATTTGTGCCTTCTAAATCAATGATTTAATCTCTCAGAATTTATCCTAAAAAAATAATCTCACCCTCAAAGCACTTTTCCTGGCCTCCATATTCTCCTGAATCAAACACGTGTATATGTGCATGTACCACGCACACTCACAATAACATACATAAACGTCTTTTCTTTCCAGGTTTCCCCATCAACTAAATTATTTCCAACACTCTCTCACCTCCCTCTTTACTGAGAGCCAAAACCCTGTAGTATACCCATACAAACAAGAAGTGGCAAGTTTGTTTTGTTGAACAAAAACAGATTTGCCTGTACCTGAAATGAAATGACAGCTGACATGCTATTAGCAAATCTTTTTAAATCTGCCATTTAAAAACCCTTTAATGTTAAAGAGTTTAACATAAAGAGCTTTATGTTAAAACTCAACACCCCCTCTCAGCCCGAGTTTTAATCATTTTTAACTCCTTCTCTATCATAGATACATTTCTGGCATTCTGGCATGGTTCTGCTATGTTTGAAGAAGTTTGGCCTTCTTGTCTTTTTTTTTTTTTCCTGAATACACATACATACACACACACTCAACCTTTAGTACATCTGTTCTGTAAATTCGAATTTGGAATATAGTAAGTGTACCTAGAAAAAAAAGGTACGCCTATTACATGGATCAACCCAGCCCTTGTGGTCTAATGGTTAAGATTCGGTGCTCTCTCTGCTGCAGCCTGGGTTCGTTTCTCAGTCAGGGAACCACACCACCTGTCTGTCAATTGTCATACTGTGGCGGCTGTGTGTGGCTGTGATGCTGAAAGCTATGCCACTGGTATTTCAAATACCAGCAGGGTCACCCATGGTGGACAGGTTTCAGCGGAGCTTCCAGACTAAGACAGACTAGGAAGAAGGAGCTGGCCACCCACTTCCGAAAAAACTGGCCATGAAAACTCTATCAGCAGCAGCCTAGCATTGTCTAATACAGCACCAGGAGGTGAGAGGATGGAACAAAAAGAGACCAGGCAGCATTCTGCTCTGCTGTCCACAGGGTCACTAGGAGTCGGAATCCACTCAATGGCACTAACGACAAATTACACGAATCAATATTTTGGTAGTATTATTACCAGGTCAAACTCTCTCTTGATCATTAACTGCCTATTACAGAAAGGCTCCCAGCACAAAGTTTAAATGCCAGTAGGATTACCGGACATCCTTCTCTCACTGCGGCTTTCTTCAGAAATAGTGAGAACTGAATCTCGACACGTATGAGACCCAGGAAGTGACAGATACTCAACCGTAAATTTTGCCATCCTACTCTGTGAAACTCGGAGCACCCAAGAACACTCCAGTTTTCCTCTATAATCCAGTGGATATCTTGGAGTTGAAAATAAGCCTCTGGGTTCTTCTAGCTCCACTTCAGAGTAACAGCCTGCAATTCAGAATACACGGACACCAGGGACCAACATAAACAAGGCAAAGAAAAATGAGGTTCTATCACAAACTTGAAAAATTTAGGTTTGTAAGAAGAAAATTAAAACTTTATTACTATCAGTTACAAGTTCTTGGGTAAAAAAGATCATCCCACTTAATGTGTCCTATTTTCTTGAAATGAGATTGTAGGAGTAGAATTTAAATCATAATTATTTAAAATTACTTTTCACCGAATTTTTAAAATTTCTCAGAACATGCACAGTGGACTGTATTCTCTAGTCCCAGCATGTTTTCATTTCTTTCCCTCTTCGAGATGTAACTGAAGATCTGTTCCTAAAAGCTTCACTAATTTCACTGAGCATTTATCTTGCTGGGACAAATGATTACCTTCGTGGAATTTGTGACTGAGGCCAAGAAAAGGAGAATTTGCTGCATACAATTGAATGTCTCTCCCTTCTTCCATTTGTTCTTAAGTCCAAGGGCACTTTGGACCTGCAGGGCTACTGCAGAACTTCAGATGCCAGTAGCTCTCCAGCCCACCGACCCTGTAATCAGCTTCTGCTCCTTCAGGTTACATACTCGACTCTTGCCTCTTCCTCTATGTCTATTTCCTTAACAAAAATCTGAGCAATTACAAATTGAAATACTCTATATTCCAATTAACTCATTTTAATGTATGAGTATTAGTTAATTAATACATATGTTATCATATATGCTCTGCCATAGAGAAATTAATAATCTAACCAAAGAGACACAGATGTAAATATACTTTTATGAACAGTAGAATGAAGAGTGGCAGAAAGGAAACGAAATGCTACAAGAATTCAGGATTCTACTTAATTGCCTATTCCTCTATTATTTCTTTATAAATATTCCTTTTTATTTATATGGCTACTATGATCTAATTTTGATATGTATTAGGTCTGCATTGATTTAACAGTAACCTAACTGATTTCCCAGTCTCTAATCTTCGCCTACCATGCCCTCTAATCTGGTGATAGTTAGTGTCTGAAACAAAAGAATTCAATTCTTTCCTTGCTCAAAGCAACTAAAGTAGAGCAGCATGCAAGGTCTTTCGGAGTCTGGCCCCAACATGTCTTTCCAATCTTATCAATCTTTTTTCCTCTCCACATGAATCCTCCGTGACAAGTCTACCTGGAAAAGGAATTCCCAACCAGTCACTGCTTTTTATATAAATGGGGTAAGAATCTCAAAAAACTATTGCTAAGATCCATTAATTCCCTTGTGTAAAAAGCAAGTGGTGGGAGTGGGTGGGTATTAAATGTGGCATAGTCCTAACATTTTATCTCATAAAACATTCATAGAACTAACACAAAACAATATCCTTTCGTATATAAAACTTTCTTTAGCGTGCGTAAGTTTTTCTGACTATATACAAACGAGAAATATCTTTTCTACATTTTAACAATGTTCATTTTCTAATGGCCTCAATAGGACAGTTCAACGACTACATTAGATGGTCATGAGCATCACCACTTATTGACTCTTATCATTGGTCATGCCATCCCTAATCCAAGTGCTTTAAATATATTAACTTACTTAGGTACTCAGTGAAATTGTTCACTAAACTCAAGCCATTGAAATCATTAGGTTTTAGGATCTTGGACCTAACTGCGCTCTCCACCTCAACCCCAATTCCAGATTTACTTTTAATCTATGTATGACTCTTTGACCCTTGCTTTGTCTCTGACTCTTGTGTTGTCACACCATACCACCCACAACTGGTCCCTGAGTTACTCCTCCTCATTCCTAGAAGATTTTAGCAGTCATTTTCTCCAACACTATTCCTGCCAGAAATCTTGCTGATTTCCACAGCCCTACTGATGATGATTCCAGCACCGAAGCTTCTCGATTTCTCAGCTTTACTGCAATGATCTTGTCCTCCACACAACATCAGCTACTCATCTCAATGGTCAGTCCCTAGAGACCTGGTCATTAGTAGTAACTCCAAGCCTTCCAAAATCTCAGTTTCAAGCACCACTCTCTCCAGCCACAACCTTCTATCTTTTCAGCTTCTTCTAACACTCCTCCCACCTTTTGAGACGTGTAATTCATTTGTCCTAGCACCTTTTCTTTGTCTCTAACTCATCTCACATGCTTGCTTCACTCTTTTCCTAGCTTAAATTTCCAATGATCCATCATTTTAATCCCTTCCTCATGCATACACTCAATTCCCTTATACACTTGCGTACTTGGGAAAACCCACTCTGATTGAATCTACTCTCCATCTGCTCTGCATCTGTATAGTACCCCTCAGTGTCTCCAGAGGAAAACATACAACTAAGCTAACTGGTTAGTCTTCCTCCAAATTTATGATCATTAATCTCAGAGGCTTTTATGCTGCCCAACAATCACACTACATTTTCCTGGTTCACGTACTTTATCACTTTTTTAAAGAACTATTTCAGATCTTCTCTTTTTTTCTTAAAACCCTCAAACCCTCTTCCATAACTCCCGGTTTCATCTGCTGAGAAAATAGAGGCAATTAGAAGAGAACTGCCAGAAGCTCCCATCTCCACACGGTGTCCATACTCCACAAGCTACCCATACACCTGCATCAGTGCCTAAATATTCTGCCTTCCATCCAGCAACTATGGATGAACTGCGCTGCGCTCCTATCCAAGAATAATCCTTCTGACAAGGCGCTAGATCTCATCGCCTGTCTTTGACTGAAGGTCATCCCTCTAGCAATTCTCCTCCCTCTCTTGTGCATCTTCTTCAATTTTCGTCCAACTTTTCCCAGTTGTCTACTGGGGTTGAGTGTATGTGGCAGTGGGTAGGGCAGAGATGGGTGAAAAGGGAAATACCCTGACTGTTTGGAAACCAAGAATTATGGTATCATAGAACTTTCATCTCCCTACAAGTCTATTACAGACTTCTAATTCTCCAGTTGCTGTTTGCTTTTAACGAAAAGTCAAAATCCTATTAGCAAACAAACACTGACAATTGTGAGAGAAGTAAGAGAAACACTAACCCTGATGCTGGTCTTGGTCATCTCACATCCAGAGTCTTCATCTCGCAAGATACCTGCAAGTCTAACGATCTTTGTTCATATAGGAATAAATAGCTCAGAGGTCAGGAGAATTCTACGCACTTCTCCAAAATTCAAGCACTTGTTGACAACCACAAGATTTTTAATTTTTTTCACCTGCAACAGCTGTATCTATGGAGTAGAAAAGATCCCCAGACAGTCACAATAACAACTCTCCTTTCTTTCAGCTTAAACTACCAACCAGAATGAAAATACAGAGTATAGTGTTCCAAAGAAAATTAGTGAACCTAGACATGCAATGCCTTTTGCTAAGTTCTTACTAGCTGTATTAATGGGATAACATGAACATCTATTACCTGGCCCAGACCTACTGTCTGTTGAAGGTGTGGGTGGTGGCAATTGTTGTCTTCTTAAGGTTTTCCTTTCATTATTTATCTGAAGTGAAGCAGGACCTGTATCTGGAGAGAACATGTTAAAAATAAAGATGAAAGCCTGAAAACAAAATGTAGTCTGTACCAAAGCAGCTTTTGTCAAAAGAGAATGCAAATCTAGGATTAAAGCAGCTCAGAAAAGATCAGTTTTACCCTAACTCTGCCCAAGGGAGAACTTAGTCCTACAGAATTTGAACGTGCTTAGAAACTAAGATAAATGAAATACTACTTTAGGGTCTTTTCTTTCATAATGCTGATTTCTACCACACTCACTTCTCTCAAACCCACTTAAAAGAAAGAGGCATTGTTTTCATTACATCTGAAAAATATTTACCTTTGATTTTGGATTGGATCCAGTCCAAGAAGACACTCACCCTGGCAAATACACCTGGCTTCCTTGGCTGGGCACAGCCAGCTTCCCACCTGATGATGCCATAGAGGACAAAGGGAACTTTTTCATGTCTACATACTAATGGCCCTCCAGGGTCTCCCTGAAATACCAAGAAAACACTTTCTAGAAAATTACTTTAATCAGAACTCCTGCTTTCAATTTTGGAACAGGAATAACCAATAATGTATTCATAACACATTTCTTTAATTTTTAAAAAATTTATCCTTTGTCTATTTGTATAACTTAGAATACTTAGACTCAAATAAGTAAAATCACAAATGAAAGAGGAGACATTACAACTGATACCAGAGAAATACAAAGGATCATAAGAGACTACTATGAACAATTATATACCAAAAAATTGGATAACCCACAAGAAATACATAAATTCCTAGAAATATACAAGCTATCAAGACTGAATCATGACAAAATAGAAAATCTGAACAGACCAATATAAGTAAGGAGATTGAATCAGTAAGGAAAAACATCCAGCAAAGAAAAGCCCAGGACCAGATGGCTTCACTAGTGAATTCTACTAAACATTTAAAAGAGAATTAACTCCAACCCTTCTCAAACTCTTCCAAAAAATTAAAGAGGAGGAAACACTCCAAAACTCATTTTACAAGACTAGTATTACCCTGACACCAAAGCCAGATAAGGACACTATAAGAAAAGAAAATTACAGGCCAATATCCCTGATGAACAAAGATGCAAAAATCCTCAACAAAATACTAGCAAACTGAATTCAACAGTACTTTAAAAGGATTATATACCATGATCAAGTGGGATTTATTCCAGTGATAAAGGATGGTTCAACATATGTAAATCACTAAATGTGATACACCACATTAATAGAATGAAAGTTAAAAATCATATTATCATCTTAATAGTACAGAAAAAACATTTGACAAAATGTACCATCCTTTCATGATAAAAACTCTCAACAAATTGAGCACAGATGGAACATATCTCAACATAATAAAGGCCTTATATAACAAATCCACAGCTAACATTATGCTCAACAGTGAAAAGTTGAAAGCTTTTCCTCTAAGATCAGGAAAAAGACAAGGGAACACACTCTTACCATTTCTATTCAATATAGTATTGGAAGTACTAGCCAGAGCAATCAGGCAAGAAAAAGAAATAAAAGGTATCCAAATCAGAAAGGAGGAAGAAAAACTGTATTTGCAAATGATATGATCTTATATAGAGAAAATCCTAAAGACTCCACCAAAAAACTGTCAGAACTAATCAACGAATACAGTAAAGTTTCAGGATACAAAATGAACACACAGAAATCAGTTGTGTCTCTATATACTAACAATGAAATATATAAAAAAGAAATAAAGAAAACAATACCATGTACAATAGCCTCAAAAAGAATAAAATACTTAGGAATAAATTTAACCAAGGAGGTGAAAGATCTCTACATTGAAAACTATAAGACTTTGATGAAAGAAATTGAAGACGACACAAATAAATGGAAAGATATCACATGTTCATGGATTGGAAGAATTAATATTGTTAAAATGTCCATACTACTCAAAGCCATCTATAGAGTCAATGTAGTCCATAATCAAAATTCCAATTTTGTATTTGGAATTCTGTATTTTTCACAGAAATAGAAAAAACAATCCTAAAATTCATATGGAACCACAAAAGACCCCGAATAGCCAAAGTGCTCCTGAGAAAGAACAAAGTTGGAGGCATCACACTTCCAGATTTCAAAATATATTACAAATCTATAGTAATCAACGCAGCGTGGTACTAGCATAAAAATAGATACATAGACCAATGGGACGGAATCATGAGCCCAGGAAAATACCTTCACATATATAGCCAACTAATATTTGACAAGGGAGCAAAGAATACAGATCCTCCTCAACTTATGATGAGGTTACATCCCAATAAACCCATCATAAGTTGAAAATATCATAAATCAAAAATGCATTTACTACACCTAACCTACCGAACGTCACAGCTTAGCCTAGCTTACCTTAAACGCACTCAGAATACTTACATCAGCCTACGGTTGGGCAAAATCATCTAACATAAAGCCTATTTTATAATGAAGTGTTGAGCATCTCATGTAATTATTGAATACTGTACTGAAAGTGAAAAACAGAATGGTTGTATGGGTACAGAATAGTTTTAAGTGTATCGGTTGTTTACCCTCGTGATCACACGGCTGACTGGAAACTGTGGCTCACTGCTGCTGCCCAGCATCAGGAAAGAGTATTGTATCACATATTCTTAGCCCAGAAAAAGACCAAAATTCAAAATTTGAAGTACAGTTTCTACTGAATGCGTATTGCTTTTGCACCACCTTAAAGTCGAAAAATCGTAAGTTAAACCATCGTTAAGTCGGGGACCATCTACACTCAATGGGGAAAGGATAGTCTCCTCAATAAATGGTATTGGGAAAACTGGATAACCATGTGTAGAAGAATGAAATTGGACCCCAATCTTACACCACTCACAAAAATTAACTTGAAATGGATTAAAGACTTAAACGTAAGTCCCCAAACTGTAGAACTCCTAGAAGAAAACATAGGGAAAAAGCTCCTTGACATTGGTCTTGGCAACAGTTTTTTGGATATGACACCAAAAGCACAAGCAACAAAAGCAAAAATCAATAAGTAGGACTACATCAAACTAAAATTCTACCCCACATCAGAAGAAACAATCAACAAAATGAAAAGGCAACCTATGGAATGGGAGAAAATATTTGCAAACCATATATCTGATAAGGGGCTAATATCTAATATATTTAAAGAACTCATACAAATCAATAATAAAAAACAATGCAACTTAAAAATGGACAGAGGATCTGAATAGACATTTTTCCAAAGGAGACATACAGCTGGCCAACAGGTACATGAAAAGGTGCTCAACATCACTAATCATCAGGGAAATGCAAATCAAAACCATAATGAGATATCACCTCACACCTGTTAGAATGACTATCATCAAATAGACAAGAGATAAAAGGTGTTGGCAAGGATGTGGAGAAAAGGGAACCCTTGCCACTGTTCGTGGGAGTGTAAGTTGGTATGCCAGTATGGAAAATAGCATGGAGGTTCCTCAAAAAATCAAAAATAGAATGACTGTATGATCCAACAATTCCATTTCTGGGTATACAGCCAAAGGTAATAAACACAGGATATAGAAGAGGTATCTGCACTTTCACGTTTATTGCAGCTTTACTCATAAGAGCCGAGATATGGAAACAACCTATTTTTCCATCAGAGGATGAATGGATAAAGAAGTGGTGGTATATATATATAAAATGGAATATTATTCAACCACGAAAAAAGAAGGAAATCTTGCCATTTGTGACAACATAGATGGTCCTTGAGGACATTATGCTAAGTGAAAAGTCAGACAGAGAAAGACAAATACTGTATATCCCTTATATGCGGAATCTAAAAAAGCTCAACTCATAGAAACAGAGAGCAGAATGATGGTTACCAGGCACTGGGGGACGGGGAAAATGAAGAGATGTTGCTCAAAGGGTACAAACTTCCAGTTATAAGACTAACAAGTTCAATGTACAGCATGGTGATTATAGTTAACAATACTGTTATTACATACTTGAAAGTTGCTTAGAGAGTAGATCTTAAATGTTCTCAGCACAAGAAAGAAATGGTAATTATGTGAGGTGATGGAGGTGTTTACTAACTCTCATGGTGGTAAGCATTTAAGAATATATAAGTGTATCAAATCATCACATTGTTTATCTTAAACTTACACAATGTTATACGTCAATTATATCTCAAAACTAAAAAAAAGAAAAACAACCCTTACAACATAGGATTTGCATTTTAAGGTAGCCTTTCTGATTTTTAATCAGGCCTTTTTTTTTTTTTTTTTTTTTGCATAATGTGTTTAGGACCAAACTAAATCCTTAATTGAATTGTCTTCCTAAAATATAAACTGAGCTGATGACATATTTGATATAGCTGTTTATGTTAAATGAAGAAGTTCCCAGAAGAAATCCTAAATGTGGAGTAAGGAGATAATTTCCTAGTCTGTAATGTAGAACAATTAAAATTTTCTCTGGGCCCATTTTTTTCCACATAAAATAAGATTATATTTAAGACCCTCTTCCAGTTTGAAAATGATCTAATGTGTCAAGTCAGGTTTTTTGGTTTTTTTTTTAATCACTCATTCATTCAGTACCAACACATACCCAATATAGAATTTTTCAGGCAATTAGAAACATTTCACAATAGTGAAAGAGCTTGTCTAATTTATCTTCTATTGCCAGTGCCTATCACAGGGCCCAGCATATGGAAAATATTCAGTAAACAAATGGTACCTATTAATTACTTTAAAAATTATTCAGTGCCTACCATGAGCTAGGAATTCTGAGAAAGACAGAGTATAAACAAATTAGATGGTGATAATTGATATAGAGAAAATATTCAGGGCGAAAACTAGAGAATAAAGGTAGGTGTGAGCATACTTACATGCACACGTATGTGTATGCAGTTTCAATAACATTTGAGCCGATACATGAAGGATGAGAAGGAGCCAAATTTTCAAAAACCTGGAGGAATAGCATTTTATGCAGACTTGATATCTGGGCAAAGGCCCCAAGATAGGCAAGGATGTGGCGAGGTGGGAGTTAGAAGGCAGTCAGTGTGGCTACAATATAGTAATCAAGTAGACAGAAGTATGAAATAGATTGGAAAAGTCAGCAGGAACAGGTTACACATCACTGTGAAGAAAGAGATCACTTTGTAGGCCAAAGAACCTGAAATTTTAAAAAAATCTAAAATCTAAAATTTGTTGTGAGCAAAGAACCACAAGATTCTACATTGCATATCTGACACTCCCACATCTCTGCATTCCAACATTCTGATTTTCACCTTCCTGGATGAGAAATTACATTAGCAGGTCCATTACCTCTGAGCATTCACAAGAGGGTAAAAACCAATTACCTGACAGAAATATTAGAGCCCATTTTATCTAAGCAAGTTTCTGAAGTCACCTTTTAGTAATTCAGTGTTCTCTGTAGAAGAACATTAGCTGCATTTATTACTCAGAATCTCAACTCCTATTTTTCTTCCCTTGTATTGACTGTAAATTTGGTCATGCTGCAGTCAAAGTGACAGTTGGATGCAGCTGAAATAAGAATAGGTGACAACTGAGAGCACGATATTTGGGTCACCTCTGACATGGACCTCATTCCCTACCTCGTTCTTCTTTGCTCTCTTGATACAAATTAAGGTCTTCTCTTAATGTTAGATGCTGTCAAATATGACAGAGACAGTAGAGCCATTTGTGATTTTCTTGATTCAAAGCAGGAAGAAAAACCATCTCTCAAAAGGGGAAGAATGAACATATTAGTTCAGAGTACTTTTCTATTTGGTTTTTATAATATAACGTTTATGTCCTCTAGCAGACTGTGTGAGTGCCATTCCCACATTCCTCAGATCTTGCAGTCCACATCCTGCCTCTGTGCCTAAGGGCTTTCCCCCCTCCAGCCCACCCATGAGGCAGGCCAGAAGTGTAGGAAGTACTCCCCCTGCAGCTCTGAAGCTATGACTTTGGAGAAGTCGTGTATCAATATTTCAGCTCCCTCACCCCTTGGGTGGGACAAATATGCTGTGTGTATTTTGCATCGCTGCAGGGTTAAGCTCAGACCCTCACAGTGGTAGCTGGCTTAGTAGCACATCCTAGATTGGCTACCTTCCTTCCCCTATACCACCTCCTCTCTTTCCTGCTAGTGATACCTGCACTTCCTTAATAGACCACTTGAATCCTTGTCTCAGGGTCTGCTTCTTGGGAATGCAAATTAAGATACATAAGATACAAATTTGAGTAGTGCCTGACAGCTCAAAAGGGTTTAACTACAATAAATTTATATTCAGTGTTAAGAGGGGGCCTCCTTCCTTCTCTCCTCATATTTTCACATGGAAAGACTTCTACCCAGATTAATGCCCAGTTTTCTCTGCATAGAGGTGACATCTACTGGTTCATGTTTCTTAACTGAGTTGGGGAAAAAAACTATCAAAAAGCAGCAAAGACTCAGAGATTCATTCTTTCTTCCCTCTTTACTCTAGACCAGTAGGAAATGATAAATATGGAGAAGTTTGTCTGCTCTCAGACCCAAACTTTCCCCTACATGCTAATCCAGACTAGCATTAAAGGTGGGCTACAGAGTGTTAGAAACCCTTTTTTGGTTGTATACCTGTAGTCACATTCCTCAGTTGGTGTTGTGGATATTAAAGGTGGTGTTTTGCAATCCAGTCATTCACATCCTGTCTTTTTCTTAGTTGATTCTGAACTTGCCAATAGCATGCTTGCCCGACTGACATGTGAATACATCTGTACAGCTTTGTGCCTCTGTAATATCACTGAAGTTAAACTATTGCTTTGTTTTTGCTATTTTTCACCGCATATGAAAACCATTTTTTCAAAAGTTCTCATTTTCTTCTTTGTGATTATTTTATTTTAATGCGTGGAGGAAAATTAAGTGTGAGTACACAGGAGATAATTTAAAACAATAAAACTCCTAAGTTATAAGTAGGACACACTAATTTAGAATCCTTATTTGCTTATTCCCCTTTTCCCAAAGCCTTAAATATATCTGAACACATCTTCCCACCGGCAGGCCAGTTGACTGGTGCTGCCATCTCTTACCTTCCTCATCAGCTCCTCTACGTACCCATCTTGCCCTTCTGGCTGTACAGCTGCTTCTGCCCACTCTCCGCCATCTCAGCAACTTTGGATTAAGTAACTCACTCTTCCTCTTCTCCTACTGGCCTTCACGTTGGGCTGTGGTGTGGTGTGATGCTGCGAGGTGCAGGCTACGATGGCTGTCTGTGGCTTTGAGAGTGGTTTTTTCTTGTCTAAGGAGAATCTCCAGCAGATGACAATTTTCTATCTTCCCCTGCAAAATCAGAATCCTCTCACCTGACAGAAATCTTTCGCTCCAGATGCTGCGAAGCCAGCACAGATCATCTTGTCTGTGATCCCTCCTGGGTGAGCAGAATAGTAAGTGCGTTCGCAGACCTCTCTTCCTAACACGGGCACTTGAATCTGCTGTAAGCGACTTGCTAGGCCACTATCTAATTAAGAAATAGATTCAGAAAAAGAGCTTGATAATGAAGTAAGCACCAAGTGATGTTAAAGAAATATATTTAAGTTCAGACTTGCTCTGCACCAATATAATTGCAATCATTTAGTTTTGCCTAAGCTGATGTAGAATACTGAATCAAAAAATACAAGTTTCTTGTGTAGTATAGCTTCGTTTCCAGATGTGGCATCTTGGTAAAGGAAATCCAATGGCAGGAGAACAGGAGCAGAAACACTTTTTTTCTAGCTTATTTCTGATTTAAATTTTAGTGTTTCAAATATTGCTACATAAGAATTCAGAAAGAGAAATTCAGCAAGATATGAATTATTATACATTATTTATATTATAAATACATATAATTATATATTTATACATATAAATATTTTATGCAAATATATATTATAAATATATAATAACAATATGTTCATATGATTTCCTAAAACGAACTAAAATCATTTTCCTCTTTTTTCTCTATTATCACTGAGGCCTAATCTCAACTCCAATTTAAGATGATACTAATGATGAACACGGAAGAATTTCTTCTGCTACCTGACCCTCAGGTAGGCCTATGTTAACATGCATTCTGCATGACTTATTCTGTCACTTCAGATTTATGACTAATTAAAAAAAGATAAATTTAGTATTTTATAGACCTATACCTTTTTGGAAAAATTAAAAATTACTTTACACTTATATTGTACCTTAATATTTATAAAATCCTTTACTCCAACCTAATAAGACTCACAATGACATTTTGAGGTGGGTTACCACACTGATCTCACACGTAAAAATGTCAGAGCTCTGAAATTTGACCTCCTAGCACCTATGGGACAGAACTAGGACTGAAGCCTAAGTCAGACTTTAAATCTTGTGCTCTTTTTAATGTATTAATCTAATATATAAATAATTTAATGTATTTAAAATCCTCTTTTCAGGGACCATCCTCATCAGCATTGCTTATTATGTCTCAAAATCAAGAACTCCTTTTCTCTCTGAGATTGAAAGAACGACTTCATCTTTTATAAGACCGTAACCACCTCTCAGTTGTCTGGTGGTCATCGAGCTGGTGAAGGATGAAGGTGTTAGAGAATGGGCATGTTTATTCAAGGGCTTTGAAGTCAGCCCATGAATAAATATTTACTGAGTGTTTATCCTTGCTAGACAGACTTCTACCCCTGAGGAGAGAGTGGTAAATTAGGCAGAGATCTGCCTCCCAGAGGCTCCCACTCTAATGGGTGAGATGTGGAAAATGATTACATAAAATAATGTCAAGGACATTTAAGTGCAATGAGATGATAAAACTGTGTAGTCCAGAAAGTGATGGAAGGACAGTCCTGCTCCAGCAAAGTGATCTGAGAAGATTTGAGTTGAGAACAGAAAGATGAGGAGGCAGCTGTGAGAAGACTAGAATAAGAGTTTCCATGTGGAAGGAAACAAGGTACAGAGCTTGAGAAAGCAGAACAAGTTTGGTGTCTAAGAGAAAGAAAGAAAACCACAGTGCTGAAGGTCAGCCAACAAGGGGACACAAGGAGGAAATGAGGTAGGAGAGTTATGTGTAGACCAAACCACACAGAGCTTTCAAAGTCAGGTTAGGATTTCAGACTTTATTATAAACGTAATAAGAAGCCATTGAAGGATTATCAGCTGAGCCATGCTGATTTCAAATCTTAGCTTTGATATTTATTAGCCATGAGATCTTAGCAAATTACTTAAATTTGGGGCCATAATGTCCTTATTCGCAAAATGGGAGGATAAAATCTCCTCATATGGTGGTTGTGAAGATTTTAGGAAAATGTAATTTGGCTGCAGGCAGCACAGCAAACTGTGAACATAAACACTGTACACAGTCAAAGATAAATTCCCGTCTCCTTCAAGCTCTCAGATTCCAAATAAATGACACATATACAGAAGGAAAATATCAAATAAAATGATCTTACAAAGTGAAAATAGGCAAAACACAAACATCGACCCAGTCAGATCTTTCAAATCTCATGGCTTTAAGAACTCTATAACCTAGCCCAGGGTTCAGCAAACCCCAGCCAGTGGGCCAATTCCATGCCAACCCCCACCCCCACCCCCAGGCCTATTTAGTGCAATCCACGAACTAATAATGGTTTGTACATTTTAAAATGGTTGAAAAGAAAATCCAAAGAAGAATAATATTTCATGACACAAGAATATTAAATAAAATTTAAACTTCATGAATGAAGTTCTATTGGAACACAGCCACATCCATTCTGTTACATATGGTCTACGGCTGCTTTGTGCTACAAGGGCAGAGTTGAGTAGTTGTGAGAGAGACTATATGGCCTGCAAGGCCTATAAAACTTATTGTCCGGCCCTTTACAGATCTAGCCTACCTATAATTTTTATTTCTCATGATGGAAAAATATAAAGTAGCTCATTCTTTAATTTGATGAACTATTACAGCTAAATAAAATGGTTTTTATATTTCAGAAAGAAGGGCTAAAACAGATACTGCTTGATATCGTTTCCGTGACATAGTCTCAGAAATATCAACTGGCAGTAATGTTTGTGCAAAAGTAAAATGTTTACCTTCACTACTGCTTCCCCATCCAGTCACAGCACAGATCTCAGAGGAAAACAGAGGTTCCGTGCTGTGCGGGAGACATACTGGTCTCACCACTGAGTTGAACTCCAGAGGAGAGCTCAGTTGTATTAGGGCGATGTCAGAGTCATAGCTCAGTCTATCAAAGTCTTCATGCACCATGATGTGTTTTGCACGTCTCACCTGTATCATTCCCAAGCAAACGAGTTACAAGATAAAGTCAGTGAGTCAAACTATTTCCTTGCACAATGGTCCAAAATAATATTAAATCTCTACATTTCCATACAACGGCAATGAAGATGACTTTGTACTAAATTTAAAAGGGCAATCAATCTCTTTTTATAATTTGCAGAAGGCAAAGGACCACTTTCTGAGGACTTAAAGTCCTGGAGAAACTAGACTATGTGGACCTGTGTACATGGACCTGAATTTGTACTTCCTGACCAGCCTTGCCTAATTCTCAGATTAAAATGTGACCTCAAATTGTATCTTTTTGTGTGTGTGTGTGAGGAAGTTGGCCCTGAGCTAACATCTGTTACCAATCCTCCACTTTTTGCTTGAGGAAAATTGTCACTGAGCTAACACCTGTGCCAATCTTCTATTTTGTATGTGGGATGCCGCCACAGCATGGCTTGATGAACGGTACATAGGTCCACGACCAGGATCCAAACCAGTGAACCCCAGGCCACCGAAGTGGAGCACGTGAACCTAACCACTATGCCACCGGGCCGGCCCCTCAAATTGTATCTTTAAATGTTGGTATAAATGATAGGTGTAAGGGGGCACTAGGAGATTAATACCTAATTACATATTTTAGCTAAAGGTATTCCCTGGCATGTGACAACACTTAAAATATAGGCAGAATGATCTTTAAAAACATTTTTCACCTGTTCAGTTGATTCCTTCAGGGTTCTGTCATGGTCTCCAGCAGCAATGGTCCAGAAGATTGGATTATTCTTCCTGGAAAGAAGAACAAAAGTTTGACATGAAAACACATTTTTCACCATTTGGGCTAACCCCATCTGGCCCTACTAATGTGCACTGTTCAGTTCCACCAGGCGCCACCCACTCCCATGCCTGGTGCCTTTGTGTAATCCCTGTCTGGGAAGCCACACCATACCTCCTGATCTACCTGTGGAGCAGTTCTTAATTACATCTCTTGTCCCCTTCTCTTGGCTATAAAATGTCTTTGGAGCCCTTACCAAATATCAAGAAAGGCTATTTTTAAGTTAAGAAGGTAAAAAAGAAAAATTAGAGCTTATTTTAATTTCACAGTGATATAAGAACACATGAAAACAAATTACATTCATAATGAGGTAGCTTCTGGTCTATGCTTTACTGTGATAAGTATCCAAACACTATATTACAGGAATATATCTCAAATTGTCATCTCTTATCAAATCACTAGGATTGATGAAACTGAGGTTGAAAAGAATTTATCAGTTCAAAAATAGGTAAAATTCACCTATGGTGTTAGCAATCAGGGCACTGATTACTTTTGGGGGGGGTGATAATAAGAAGATGCATGAGGGGAGCTGCTGGGTGTTGGCAATATTTTGTTTCTTGATCTGGGTCCTGGTTACATGGGTGTTCACTTTGTGAAAATTCCTCGAACTGTATACTTAAGATTTGCACACTTTTGATATACTTCAAAAAGACATTTAAAAACTTGAATCGATATCCATTAATTTGCCGTCAAGATCTCCAGCTGAAAAAATATCCAAGGAAAGAGTCCCTCACTTGCCACAAATACACTGTCACTTTAGCTTGAAGATTAATTCTTTCATTTTTCAAAACTGTTTCTTCAAGAAAAGTAAAGTTATTGAAATTATTTTTCAATACACTTTATTCAAAGGAGAAGTTTCTTAATACATGTAGGCATCTTCTCTCTAGTCATAACCATGCTCATTTCAATTCCTTGCATGATAAGTCTGACTCATTCATGAGTTTCAATATGCCTTTATTAAGGGAGCTAACCCAGGTAAAGTGCTTGGCAAGTACCTTACAGATGGTAATGACTCATAATGGTAGCCATTATCATTGTTATTATCTGCCATGCACTCTAATGGAAGGATTCAACTTTATTTTCAAAGTCACCCTCTAAATTATTAAACATTAAAAGTAAAGAAACATTTCTTAAAGCCACTCTACTTCTTTATATAGAGGATAGTGTCCATAATAACAATGAAATAATAAAAATCATGGTAGAGATCATAATGTAGATTACAATTTCTAGTGACGTTTTACGTGCACAGTCATCAAATATCTTTTAATTTAATTTGGTAGAGAACACTGTGAAAAAAGCATATGATAGAGCAACGTTCACTTTGAGGCAACAAAGCCTGAAATTTTTACAATAGTGGGATAATAGCATGAGGTATCAGTTGATGAACGTCTCCATCCTTTCTTCCCACTTGCCCATAATCAAGTTTTGTTTCTTATGTCTTTAGGGTCTTATCCCCAAGACGACAATGGGATGTGTGTCACTTACTGCTATGAGAGAAGAAAGACTCACTGCTGAATTATGAAAGAAAGTGGCTGGAAGATTCTGATGTATAATTGCAAAATGAGTTTAGTAACTTTAACTTTTCCCTACAAGCATTACTATTATAATAAAAATTTTTAAAGAAATCAGGAAGAGTCACTGATGAAACTGTATATAAATTCTTCTTGTGGTTAACTTAAATGGTTCATAAACATTTACAGCTGACTGTGTTTATTCATCTCAATTGACTCATCAAGTTGAATATTCCACTTTGTGAATAAACATGTTGCTCTGGTCTATATCTTGCTACAAAGTGTTATGGTCCATTACATAAATTCAAGAATAGACAAGGGAGTCTGTCAAAGCTTCTTCTGTGCCTCTGGCATCAATGCTAATATTTGTCTTTTCCAAGGCACTAATTTTCACTAAGTAATCAGCTACTATTGAGGCTTCTTTTCCATGGTATATAAAAATGCACTTTGATAGAATTCTTATAAAATGGACTTCTCCAAGGGAGGGTGGCTAGACTGAACAATGTGGTACTGGATTGAGTTGGAAATGTCCACAGGAACTCATGTTTAGCTTAATATAGATACAAATAGATAAATACGTTTATATAAATGGATTAGTATGCATACCTATATTTTCTAGCTGTCAGCTAAGAAAGCCTGGAAGTAATAACAGCCTAGTAGCAACTAGTATACCCAGCACCCAGATCTTGATTTCTCATACCCTTCTCCAATAAAATGAACCAGGGCTCACTGGAGAAACGGCTGATTCTAAGACTGAGAAGGGAATGTATAAGATGAACCTGGAGCATCTTGTAGTGTCACAAAAGGAAAGGGGCATGTCAAAAAAACAAGAAGCCACCCTGAAAGCACTTACAATGGTCAAAGCCAGTGTGTGGTAAAAAACAAAAAACTTTCCCCCTTTGCCCCCAAATGCATAATCATTTTAAATACAGAGTCTAGGAAGATATTTTAAATATTAAATTTGCACAGGAATAGATGAGGACAAAAGATTGTTCTCTGTACTCCCTTCTTCTTATCATAAAGGTTATTTCTTCTTCCCTCCCTGAGTCTATCTGCAAACCCAAACAGAATTCTGAAAGTTTCATGGACCTAAATATAAAACTCCTTCTTCTTCACTGTGGAGTTATATCAAGGGAAGATGAGGCTTTTGAAAAGATACATTTAGTTAAAGAAGAAAGGAGATTAAACAGATAGTAACCACACGGCCATCAACTTACCATATGGAATAGCTTTTGCAGAAGATACAAGATTGGTTTTGGGAGGTGATGTTGATGCAATTTTGCTTGAAGAGTCTGTAGAGGAAAAAAAATTGTGTGTGTGTGTGTGTGTGTGTGTGTGAGAGAGAGAGAGAGAGAGAGAGGAAGATCAGCCCTGAGCTAACATTCAATGCCAATCCTCCTCTTTTTTGCTGAGGAAGATTGGCCCTGGGCTAACATTCGTGCCTGTCTTTCTCTGGAAAAAAATTTTTTTTAATCGAAAATATTTAGGGTAGCCTACGCTAGCTAACCTTGCTTGCTTACCCTGGTCAATCACAAAACCACTCTAATGTTGATCTCACTAATTCTACCTTTCAAATGCTAAATGCCACATCCCATAGATGTGATTTGTTGTATATCGCTTAATATCTCTGTTGTATCTGACCCCTTTAAGCATTTCTTCCTTCCTTGGCTCCATGAAATTATTCTCTTGATTTTCTTGTTTTATCTATGACGATCTCTTCTCAATCTCAGTCTTTTTTCCAGGATCCTATTCTTCAGCCTGAAAGATACTCCATAAGGTACTGTTCACAATTCTATTTTTATTCATTTACATATATATGACTTCCAAATTTTTCTCTTCAGTCTAAATCCCTTTCCTGAATTCTAGATCTAGGACTGCTAGATATCTTTTTTTGGATCTCCCATAAGCTCATAAAAATCCACACATCTCAAATGGAACCAATAGATTTTAAGCATCTACATGGTCTTGTTTTGTTTCTCTGTATCATTTAGTGACTCCACCATTCATCTAGCCACTCAAGCTAGAATCCTGAAAACCATGCTGGAATTTTTCTCCTTCATATACCCCCTTTCTGACAACATATCTAATCAAGCAATATATCTAGAATAAATTTTTCCAATGACTTCCTCACTACTCTCCTGGCATGGAAGTTCACCCCTAATCTCCATCTCCATCTTCCACATTACTACCAAGGTTTGAATTCTGGCTCCAGAATTCTCTGCCAGCTATGCATCTTTGGGAAAGCTACTCAACCTCTCTAATCCTCTGTTCCCTCATCTGTGAAAAGGGGAACAGTATACAAATCTCTTAGGTTTATAATGAGAAATAAATGTGATAATACATGTGAAATGCTTAGTCTATACCTGGCACAGAGCAAGTAATCAATAAACGTTAGCTAGCTATCCTATCGATCTGGTCCTTAAAATTTAACGTCCTATGTCCATCACGACCCAACTCTTGCTTTTTTTATCATTCCCTCCAAAACTTGAACAATGTTGAATTATTTGTAGTTTTTTGTACATCATCCATTCTGTTTCACATTAGGTCTTTGCATATGATATTCCTTTTATCTGAGTAAAGGCTACTTTATCTTCTAGAATGCCTAGAAACCTATTAATCCTTCAAAACCCTCAAACACCCCAAAATAGAGCCAGTCAAGGTCATTGCTGAATTACATTCCCTAACCTAAACACCTACTTTTCATATAAGGTGCTTGGAATCTTTTCTGATCATCTAGTGGACGCAGTTTCTTGGCATCTCCTGAGGTGCTTGTTAAAGCACAGAGTCCTGGGCCCCACCCCAGAGCCATAGAATCTAAATTTGGGGGGGGGTGGGCCCAGGAATCTGCATTTTTATTTTGCCATCTAGGCAATTCAAGCACCCTAAATTTAGGTAAACATGGATAAACTACCTTCCCTATAACCGTTTTCATAAGCAAAAATCACTATTGCACAAGTGTTCATACTCACCCGAGGGCAAAAAGGCGAATCTAGCCTTGAAGCCTTGGAGTTATTTTCACCATCACTTTTAAAATGAATCAGCATCATGTTACCAGGACTGAATACTGGAAGAGGGCTCAAGATTCCACAAAGTTGGCTGTAAACATTTTAGGGAAGTTTGAGTTATAGTTATAAAAAGACTAAAAATCAGAAAACACAGGTAAAACATCATCCAATTAATTTTTTTCCAGCAACTTTGGTTCTCTTCAACTTTGATTTGTAGGCACACCCTTCCATTTCATGTGGGAATTAAATGGTACTTTCAAGATAACAATGCACTGTAATTTTTTTTTCTTTTTGTGAGGAAGATCAGCCCTGTGCTCACATCTGCCAAACCTCCTCTTTTTTTTTGCTGAGGAAGACTGACCCCGGGGTAACATCCGTGCCCATCTTCCTCCACTTTATATGGGACGCCGCCACAGCATGGCTTGACAAGTGGTGCGTCGGTGCGCGCCTGGGATCCAAACCGGCGAACCCTGGGCCGCCGCAGCAGAGCACACGCACTTAACCGCTCGCACCACCGGGCCGGCCCCCAATGTACTGTAATTTTATCTTGCAGAAAAACTCTATAGATAGGGTAAGGACATCTGATTCTTAGTATGCATAGAAACCTCAATTGATTGTTAACTTGTAGACAATGAGAAGAGGTCAAAGAAAATGCCAAACTTGGTATTGTCCCTTCCAAACAACATGGCTACACTTCAAGTGAATAGGTAACACCTGAAATCTGCTTAACCCCACTTTGTACAGGTCTCGTTCTGCCTGATCAAAGGATCCTGTTTCCCCTCACTGTCCTGAATATCCAAATAAACATTCTGAACCTGTGTATATTCCCTGCCTCCAACCCACACTACAACCTAGCTGAGGGGCAAATAGCAGGTGTTCAGGAAGTGGCTACACAGCCAGAAGGGGTCATTTTTTATACTCAGTAAATGGGTAGGTCAAAACTGAAAGTATATTTGAAGTTTTAGTTCAAAAATTAACTTTCAAGATTCATGTAGAAATTATAGCTTTTGGTTACTATTCTTAGACATAAAAATGAAAATACCAGCAATTGAAGGGATTAATACAGGAAAAAAAAAAGCAAGTTTAAAATTTTACCTTAAATAACTGCCAAAGATTTACTCAGTGTTACCATTTTCCTTTTTCCTGGGACTTTCTTTTCACCTTCCAAATATTCTGAAACATTCTTCGAATTTTGCTTGTTTCTATTAAAAACTTTACTGATGAATCAGTTGCTGACTCATGGGTTTTAAAGCTAAAGTTTTATGGCATCCTGAGTTTCCAGTATAAGAAATTCATATCCCTACTCCACCTTGTGGTACCCAAGGAAGCCAGCCAACACTGCAACTATAGTCATGCCCCACATAATGATGTTTCAGTCAAGGACAGACTGCATATATGACGGTGGTCCCATAAGATTAGTACCTTATGTCCTAGGTTTATAGTAGGCTATACCACCTAGGATTGTGTAAGTACACTCTGATGTTCACACAACGACGAAATGGCCTAACGACGTGTTTCACAGAATGTATCCCCGTCATTAAGTGACACGACTGTACTCTGGTTAGTCTCATGCTTTTCACATTAAGTTTAAAGGACAGACTGTTACTCACCTAACTCATGTTCTTCTTCAGGATCACCATAAATCACAACAGCATCATACATACAGTTTTGGTTAAATTTAGTAGTGAGGTCCTCAAATGCCAACTGCACAAATTATCAACATAACCAGAGAAGTGGTCAAGGAAGAGAAGAGAGATACTTTAAAAGATTTCCTCTGTACATTAAAAGGCTCTCAGCCACACCGTCATATTCTGTTGATAGAAGTGTAAATAATTGCAGCTTCTTTGGAGAACAATTTGGCAATGACTACCAGGTTTAAGTGCACAAACCTTTTGACTCAGCAAGTCTACTTCTGGAAATTATATACATCCATATGTGTCCAAAAACAGTGACAGAGGCATGTACCAGCATTGCTGGTATGTGCAAAGACTGGAAACTCGCTAAAAGTCTGTTAATAGGGAACTGGTTCAAGAAATTATGGAACATCACACAATATAATTTTATGATGTTGTTAAAAAGAAGCTCTGTGGGCTCATTTGGAAAGATCCTTGAGATTTTTAAATAGAAAAAGCACTGCCAAGCAATATAAATAAATACATGTTTGTAAATGCTCAGAATCTCTCTCTAGGGATACCTTGGAAACTTATTAATGTTGGCCTTTAGGAGGTAGGAGGGGAGTTGGATGAGAAAAAGGCTTACTTTTCATTGAATTCTCTTTTAAACTGCTGAAACTTTTTAAACTACACACAAGGATCCCCTTTTAGAGAAAAAAAAAAAAGGCAAATAAAAGCTCCTAGTCATAATGGCAATTTAACAGTCCAGATGAAGCAAGTTCTCTCTTACTAACATAGCTAAGTTCTCCATGAAGTAAAGAGCTTCCTTAGTTGCTTACTGTTATAACGTGATTCTCTGGAGCATGAATGAACCAGTGACACCTTACATTCCTGGGATACAAGTCAGGAGAATCGGCAGAGTGAATTGCCCCTTCTTCCACCAACACATCCACACTCCCGCAACCTGAACCTGTGGAAGTGTTGGGAAAATCCAAAGCGAATGGCCAAAGGCATTCCCTCTTCCTCACCCACATATCAAAGAAAAACAGATGGGAATTAAACATCTGAAATTCATACCACCTTCCGAGTTCTTCCGTACAGCAGTAAAGATGAGCTCAAAGCCACTGCCGCTGTTTTCTGCATCAGAAACAAATGTAACTGTGGCCTCATTGGTCTCTGTCAGCAACGGTGAAGGCAATATGTCTCCACAGACCTTACCTTAAAAGAAAAGAAATTGAAATAAGATTACTAAAAAATGGCGGAAACAAACTTATACACATTTGTTTTCCTAATATTATCTTCCATGAACTCTCTGTTCTAAACACACCAGACCATTTAGTGGTCCCTTTAATCATTCCACACTCTCTGCTTCAATGAGTGTATATTCCATTCACTTTCTCATGTCTAACCTCACATATCCAAATTGTACTCATCCTTCAGGCCTAACTCAAAGTCCAGCTCTCCAAGAATCTTCCCAGACACCCACTGGAAATAAGACCCACCTCTTCTGAATCACCACAGCACATTTCCTATTCTATGTCACTTCCTACTTTGTGGTGCACCTTTAGTTACCTGACCAAACTGCTCATTAAAGCAGAAACTGCTTTTATTCTATATACATCCAGTACCTGGTATGATATCTGGTAAATGGTTTATTTTTAACAAATGATTGGTTAAAAAATGATTACTGGATAAATACCAGGCCTGAAGCATGAAATCATTTAGTCAATAAATATTATAACCTTAGCACAATATCTTGTTTATAGCATCCTATCAAATATTTGTGAAGAGATATTTGTCCTAACCACTGGCCTTATGGAGACCTAGAGACCAAGGTCTATACCAGCTCTAGAGACTCTCTATCATGCTTCACACATAATATTTCAATTAAAGTAAATATATCAGTTATGCTTATATAGATTATAAGGTATTCAATAAAATAAATGACATGAAATAATCTATTGTCAAAAGAAGAAAGAACATATTAAAACAACGTAAAGTTCAGCATGTTCATCTAATATATATAAACGAATATACATGAAAATGTTAACAGTTTATCTCTGGATGGTAGGATTATGAATGGTTTACATTTTCTTCCATTTGCTCATTTGTTTTTATAAAATTTTGCAAACATGCACCTGCTTTTGTTATAAAAATGAAAAAATAGACATGGACTTGAAAGGAAGTTTCTGACAACTGAGATCAATTTCATTCAATCCTGTTACTAAACTAGAGAAAGGAATAGAGAAAGTTCAGTCAATATGCTGGTCATTGGTTCCACTCTTAGCACACACACTCCCGCCCCTGCAAGAAGGGCACAGTTTGTAAGATAAAATAATTGCCCTGTGTGCAGAAATCTAATTTCAGATCTTTTAGCTCCTCTGTGGTCATTTCGATACTCTAAAATGACAAATGAAAATAAATGTAGCATACTTACTAATAAGCATTCCACTGCTTGCTTGTAAAGATACATAGTCATGGTCACATCCAACTTGATTTTCTACGTCTAAGCTTGTAAATTTTATCAGGATAATTTTATCTTCTGGTATCATTATTTTCCAGATACATAAGCTGGGCAGGAGAAGGTAGAGAAAGTATAATAAACGGCAGAGTCAAGTGTGACAAAAGATCTAATATCTGGGCTTTAGCTCATAACTCACCAATAATAAAATTTTTACAAGATATTAGAAGATAAAACATAATGGAAATTCCTTATGTGAGAATAATCTGTTTATGCTCGAATTGCTGGCATTTATTCAGCAAATAGAGGAGTATTAATTAGAGAATAGCCAGAAACCACCCTTTACATTTCTTTTAGTTATAAAATGCTAGAATATTGATCTACAAATTGAAGAAACCTAAGATTAATCTCTCTGTTCTAAGCTATTAGTCTAAGTGAAAATTCATGGGGCCAGCCTGGTGGCTAGAGGTTAAGTGTGGGCACTCCGCTTCGGCAGCCCAGGGTTCACAAGTTCAGATCCCAGGTGAGGAGCGATGCACCGCTTGTCAAGCCATGCTGTGGCAGTGTCCCATATAAAGTAGAGGAAGATGGGAATGGATGTTAGCCCAGGGCCAATCTTTCTCAGCAAAAAGAGAAGGATTGGCATCGGATGCTGGCTCAGGGCTGATCTTCCTCACAAAAAAAAAAAAAAAGAAAATTCATAATATTCACCCAGAAGTTTAATTATGAATTATGGATTGACCACATAGTATATGTTAACCTAACCAGCCACATCCTCCAAGGTGAGCCTAAGTCATAGTCCCTGGGGTTGCAATATCATCTCTCTAACTCTCGGCAAGATCAGCTGTGACCATTTACTAACATCTTTAGAAACATGTCTAAACATTTTGAAAGTAGTCTTACATAATTTAACACACAATCCTTTATCTTTATTTTCCTACATGAATTCATATATTATTCAAGAAAAGAAACCCCAGTGGGCCATAAATCCTTAGCATCTTCCATGAGTCACATTCATCTGAGTTCAAAGCAATCTTATCTGGAATCTAACATGTTGGAATGAACTTCTTTCTAAAACTCGGTATTCTTTATCAACAACCTTAGACCTGTTAACAGCCCCGCTGCCCTCTAAGTAATAAATGTTCGGGACTGTAGGAGTTATCCAACTCTTTTATATCCAGTTTCCAAAAACCAAATGCAATAATTCTTACCAAACATCTCCTCCTTAACCAGAAAATCCTTGACTTACTCTTTTTCTATTCAAGCCCATCATCCTGAACATAGATGTAAAAATAGGCTGCCTAAAATATTATTAAAATCACCTTTTAAGCACTTCAATTTAAAAAGCAATAAGCTGCCTAAAATATTATAAAGCTCACTTTTTTAAAGCACTTCAATTGAAAAAGCACTCCACATTTATCATCCTTCTTGAGACTCATTACACCCCTCTGAAGTAGACAGGAGAGAAATTACTCTCCTTTCTCCAAATGGGAAAACTCGGCATTGATATTAAAAGACTCATCACATCTCATATAATAGGAAATATAGTTTAGGCTTTATGACTTCAAAGGCCAGTATTTTCTACTGATTTCATCAAATTATTTTCTGCCTTAAAATCTCTAACTCTGAGATGGAAAATAGATTTCAAATCATATGCCAACCTTGATTTATTGTTAGCAATTGCTGCATTAAAAAGGATTCTGACATCTAGTCAAGCGAAGTGAATGAGGAGTACCAAAATTAATCACTGATTTATTCATTCAAATATCTATTGAGCATTTATGATATGCCAGGCACTATTCTAGGCTCTAAGAAATGCAATGTCTCCCACGGGCATGGAAGGAAGGAGATCACCTGAGGGCCATGTATCTGCCATTTCTGAGAGTCTAGCTACCATCTACCATATAAAGATAGGCTTGGAGGGACTGTATAACTCCCTGCTCCTTCTCCACATTATCTCTTTCTCCCTTACCATTAGCTAATTAACTCCATTTGGCATTTACAAGACCCTTCCACCATTCAAGGCTGCTTAGTACGCTGGAGAAGTCACTAGGTATGAGAATTGGCTCCATACCTTATTAACATTTCTAAAACATGTCTTTTCACATTTGAACATTCTAAAATCAGAAGGACCTCACAATGGAGTCTTACAATTCTGTTAGACCCGGATTGAAAGAGTTCTTCCAGAAAGGACTTGTATTCACTTTGGCCAGTCACCTGGGGGCACTCTCAGCTGCACGCTACTTAATTTTTCTGCTTGAAGAGTTTTGGACTTCACTGGTGGTAGGAATTTTAGACTGTAGACCTGCATGATTCAAATTCTCAGGGAGGATTTCTATCCCTCCCTACATTCAGTGCCAAGGTTGAGGCATGTAATTTTCCACATGGGTGGGCTTACGCATTGTTTAGTCTTACACTGAAGGTATAGCCTTTGGTGTCCCAGCTTTATATGGAGATCTCCCAATTTGGGTATTTTGTTTTCTTTATTGGTGGTACATAAAATAATGATGGATTTTACAACCAGTTTGTTTTAGACTTGTTGAAATATAGTACAAATTCATGCTAATACTGAGTTGCAATGTTGCTGGAAGTCTTCTTCTTCTCTCTAGTTGACTTCTTACTTTAGTCCCTACAAGCTATTTAATATCTTCTTAACTATTTAATCTCAACTTCATCCCCTCAACTTGAAGCAATTGAAAACTTTTAATTACCAGAACAGCATCTAGTGTAAATTCCTTCAACTTTCCCACAGATTACCTTAACATTTTTGGTTGCTTTTCCAGAAAAGAAATTATTCTTCCTTCTTTCCAAAGCTCAACCTTCTTTATTTGGTGTGCTCTTATGAAACTTGCTTCACATATACACGTATTTCTTTCAACTTATCACTCTTACTCTCTTCTGCCCATAAAGACAGTTAAGCCTACCCTTCCAAACAACAACAAAGCCCTCCTTCTCTTGACCCTGCTGCCCTATTACCCAAAAGCCACTGTCTAATCTTCCTCCTTCTCTTCACTGTTTAATTGTCTTCCTTGTCTCAAACAATGGCAGCTCCATCCTTCCCATAGGTCAAAAAAATCTCAAGTCGGTCATAAGGCTCCCTCCTCTTAAAACCCAAATTTTCAACTCATTCGCAAATCCTATGGCTCTACCACTTCTCACCACCTTTACTCTTACAAACCCGCTCAAAGCCATCATCCTTACCTGGATTATTGCAGTAGCTGGTCTGTCAGCTCTTCGTCTTGCCTGTCTACAATCTATTTTCAAAACCACAGCCAAAATGATCATTTTAAAGTGTCAGATCATGTTCCTCCTCTGCTCAAAGTCCTCCAGTGACTCCATATCTTACTCACAATAAAATCCAAAGTCTTTCTTATGTCCTTTAAGTTGGGCAACCACTAATCGCAACCACATCCCTCCACTCTCACTTAGCTCTAGCTCTCTGATCTTGCTGTTCCTCAAATATACCAAGAGTTTTCCTGTCTTACACATGCTATTCCTTTTGCCAGACTGTCTCTTCCCAAGATGACCATCTGATTCTCTCCCTCAACTTACTCAAGTCTTTGTTCAAATACCATCTTTATAGTGCAGTCTTCCCTGACCACCCTCTCTAATATTGCACAACCCAGCACTCTCTACCCCTCTTTCTTGCTTTATTTTTCTCCATAGAACTTACCACTTTCTACTATTATACTTACCATTATTTGTATTATTCCCACTCTCCACCTTCCAACTTTCAACTTGCCCCACAAAGGAAAGCATTTTTGTCCTTTTCGTTCACTGCTGTATTACAGGCACTTCAAATAGTGCCCGACACGTCGTAAGGCCTCAATAAAATTTTTTGGACTATTTGGTGAAGGAGAGATACCAAGTCTTCAACAATCACTTAACCCATTATGAATATAACGTTTGATCCTACAATTCCACCGAATCATCTCCCAAATTTTGAATTGCCATATCCATTGGCATTTTATGTGAACTCATTTTGACTCTTGCAATATCTGATACTACTAACAACCCCCTTTGTCTTGAAAGTCTTTCTTGCAGAGATCTCTTCAATACTTCATTGTCTAAGTTGACTCACGGGTTCTCTGTGTTTGACAATAAATTGGCTGTCATCTGCATAAGTCTCTTACTCAATATATAAATGCTTTCTGGAATCTCACCCATAGCTATCCATGCTCTGCTCAAATACCCACTAATAAAGGAAATTCATTATCTTTTGAGGCAGGGCACTAAGTCTCAGAAATCTCTCAAATTAGAAACTACTTTATATTGGATTGAACACTGCCTGCTTCTAACATGTACCCTCTGCTCCTTATTCTCAGCTCTGCAATTAATTCTGCTTCTCTAGTAGCCTTTCAGACAAACCAAGACAGTTCCTTTCTCCTCTTGAGTCTTCTTTGGACCGAAAATATTCCTAGGTCCTTCCACTGTATCTCCCAAGATGCTGTTTTGAACTTCTTTTCATCTTGGTTATTGTCCATCAGGTAATTTCCAGGTTAGCAATGTCCCTCTCTAAAGACTGTACCTAGAGAATTCCTCCCTACTCTCTCCACGCAGGACCCTAATAAAACAGGACTCTCACTCTTGTTCTGGATGCTATTATTCTCGAAGTTTAAGCAAAGATGGCAAAGGCTTTATTGGTATTATATTAAAGCTAGGTTGACTCACAGAAAGTCAACGTAGACTCAAGCCTTTTAAGTATGGGCCGCAATTAAGCCAGATCATTTCCATCCTATACTTGTAACAAATATTTATATTCATTTTACATTAATTTTATAAATTACAATCTCACCACCATTTTAGCTTTCCGTTGCCTATGTTATAAAGTCTAAGCTTCTTCACATAGAATTCAAGATTCTCTACAACTAAGGCCTTACCATCCTTTTTATCTTTTTTGTCCACTGCTACCCTAGTTCCTATTTACATTAACATTGCTCTCCAGCTGCACTGGGATACACATTGTCCAAACACCCCTGATATTCTCCACCTCCATGACACTGCCTACACACAATTCTTTCTGCCTGGAGTGATCTGTAGAAATCTCCCAGATATTACAGCTACAAAAGACTTCATGAGCTACAAAATCATAACTACTCTTCAATGCCTAGTTTCAATACCACCCCCTTTACTAAAGCATTCCTACTCCCCATCCCTCCCAACCACAGTACACACATACCTCAAAATCACTGCAGTGGGAATTAGTTTTTCCATTTTCCATAGTACCAACATACCCGGGTAGTGTGAATTATAAAGCTTATTTCATCTTCTTTTATAGTATAGCTGTTTTTGTCCAGCTCTCTTCTCCTATAAACTTGTTATGATTATAAACTCATAGAACAGTCATTTACCTTTGAATACCTTTCAGTGCTCAATACAATTTTAAAAATGAATGTAGAAGACTTAAGGAAATGAGATACTTGCAAAACTAATTTCTAAAGCTTAAAGATATCTTTAGCCATATAGAAGGCAAGGTATATAAACAAAAATGTCTAAAGATACTGAAGCTTATAAATAGTAAACTATTTTCCACCTTCTAGGCAACAGTTAACAAAATATTACCATTATTAAGAAAATAAGTGGGACAGGATAAACCACTAAATTCCCATAACAACCTCACTACCAGATGCTGTTAATGTTAGATATTCAAATACATCAATTCAGGTAAGCTCTAGTCTCAATACCACTTGTGTTGATGATGTGTATTAATGCATATCAGAAATACCAATTAGCAAATATTTGCCAAATAAAAAATATCAGGTGAAACATATAGACTTTTATGTTAGTCAGATAAAGTAATTAGATACTAAATAAAATTGCCAAAACATAGCCCCTTAAATGGCCTGATATGGAGTGGTGGGGGGAACCCCAGGAATCCTTCCTACCGGGGATACATACCGATTATGAGACTAGTTGCCCTCTTTCAAATGGGGGTAATGAATCTTCCCATTTTCTCCAAATAACACTGTTCCCTGAGGTCTACAATCTTCCAAAACATAGAAAAAAGACTGATTATTTACCTTAGCTATGGAAAACATTTCAAGACATATGGTAGAGAGTCAGCTTGATGCTGTACAATTTATACTGTGTAATTTATATTTATGGGAATGCATATATTTTTAGGTGCTATGACCTAGACACTGTATTTGCAGACTTCATTAGGAAAATTTCTAAATCATAATGTTTTCTTTTTTTTAATGTAATAGTTTTATTAATTAACCATTTGACATACTTCTGCAATTCTTTTCCCCTACATTTTTTGAGGTATAATTGACATATAACATTATATTAGTTTCAGGTGTACAACATAATGATTTGATATTCGTATATATTGCAAAAGGATTACCACAATAAGTCTAGTTAACATCCATCACCACAGAGTTACATTTTTTTTTCCTTGTGATGAACTTTTAAGAGATCCTCTCTTAGCAACTTTCAAATATGCAATACAGCATTATTAACTATAGTTACCATGCTGTAAATTACATCCTCATGACTTATTTATTTTATAACTGGAGGTTTGTATCTTTGGACACCCTTCACCCGTTTCCCCCTCCCCCAACCCACCTCTGGCAACCACCAATCTGTTCTCTGTATCTATGAGCTTGGTTTTTTGTTGTTGTTGTTAACTCCATATATAAGTGAGATCACGTAGTATTTGTCTTTCTCTGTCTTATTTCATTCAGCATAATGCTCTCAAGGTTCATCCATGTTGTCACAAATGGCAAGATTTCTTTTATTTTTATGGCTGAGTAGTATTCATAATGTTCTTTTGTTTATCTGAGTTCTTCAGATTTAACATTTATCCAATTTTCTCAAATCATGAGTCACACTGAAGCTGTCAAATTTATAGTATGGAACTAATATGGTGTTTTCCCATCTCTAACTAGGATGTCCCGGGTTATAATAAAACAGCTTTGTATAAAGATACTAAAGTAAAAGTACACAAATTTTAGCAATGACACGGCAAGTCTCTATTATTCACTCAGAAATTTCAGACACCAGTATCACATTTTAATTGTTGGATGCTAGAAGAAATAAGTAACTAGAGGATGAGAAGCTTAGAAAGATGATCTTAAAGAAGTGTTATTTAAATAAATTACTTGTCACATTCTGATATTCATTTGACTGTGGAATTAGAGATTATTGCCTGATTTTATTGTCCTTTTAAAATATTGTTATCATTAACCTTTGTTCATGGCTTGTTAACCCTTTAACCTTCTCTTCCAGGTGATGAAAATTCAATAGAACGGACACCAGGCGAGAATTTCCCCCTGCAGTAATGGCAACAAACTGAAAACTTTTACTCTGAAGACCAAAAGAAAGCAAGCTGAGAGCCTGCTCTAGTCAGAGGTAGCACTGGTGTTCAGCTGGACCAACATCAGTAATGCTTCTCAAATCACCAGCTAGGTGGCTGATCTTCGACTACAATGAAGGAGGGATGGACAGAACACTATGTTCTGTTGCTCCGGGTCCTGGCCTCTAAAAAATTGGTTCTTTGGGGCCGGTCCGGTGGCGTAGTGGTTAAGTCTGTGTGCTCCGCTTCGGCAGCCCAGGGTCCACAGGTTCAGATCCTGGGCACAGACCTACACACCACTTGTCAAGCCCTGCTGTGGTGGTGCCCCATATAAAGTAGAGGAAGATGGGCAAGGATGTTAACCCTGGGCCAATCTTCCTCAGCAAAAAGAGGAGGATTGGCAACAGATGTTAGCTCACAGCTAATCTTCCTCACACACACACAAATTGGTTCTTTTACTAAACTACTTGTTCCCGTGAGTTGTGTACGCTTATGCCTCTTTATTCTGCAGAGGCTGCCCCCTGTACCATTTTCTTGTGCACACGCTGCCCCTTGGCATGGCAAGCCTTCTGGTCCCTCAGAACTGAGCCCCTCAGTGCTCTTACAGCTCTCTGGCTTACCTGCACTGTATCTTTTATCACAGCTATTTACTTCTCTGTCTCCCCAAGTAATTGGAAAGATCCTTGATGGCAGGTTTGGCATCTCCACACCCATATTTACCCAATCTAGATTTTAGTGCCACAGAACAAAAATAACTCTTCAAAGCCCCCCTTATTTTCCTACTGTTGCCAAGTAAAATTATCAAAGGTTAATGGAAAAAGAGGAAGAGAGATGATTTATTCTTTGTGCTTTCAAGTAGTTTAAAGAAAAAAAAATATGTCAACTGGATAAATGAAGAAGGAATCCTGTGATGATTCAATTCTCAAAGGCTATTTTCAAATTTCATAAATCCAAAAAATAATCTCAGAAAATCTACACGAACATAAACTTGAAGATCCAACTGGTGTTCAAGTTAAATTGACAGATATCAGTGCTCATGAATTCAGAGATAGAAGCTTATATACATTGGATTAGGAATTGAAATCCAGCCATTCTTGCTTTCTTTTAAAACGTAGTTCTGATTATATCTGTAACATATCAGAGAAACTATTCTTTAAATAAGCATGAGCAATTTTTGATTTGGAATGAAATGAGGAAGGAAGAATTCACAGAAATTACACCCACCTGTGAATATGTTCTGAGTGATAAAATCCATCAACTCAAATACTTTGGAGAAAATGCCAGCTGATGCTCTTCTATGGTTATTTCTTAAAGGAGCCCAATCGGTAGCACAACCAACTCCCCAGGACGTTATCCCAACAAGGACCCAGATTCCATTGTCTCTTCTACAAACAAGCGGACCTCCAGAGTCCCTCTTTTATAGCAGCGAAAGGGAGAAAATTTGTAAATATTCACAGGTTAAAAATATTCTAGCAGGTCCACACATATCAGCATTCATCTCAAAGAGAGATTAGAGGCATATAAGCCCACTGGTCATTGTTCATCAATAATTTTTTTGTTTCTTCACCATTAGTTTCAAGGTGCAGTCTTTTTGCCCAGATGTAACTTCCTTCCAACTATTGCTTGCAGTCTTGTCAAGCTAACATTTAATCTCTCTCTTCCTCCTACCTTTTTGGGAACAATCATATACATTCCAAAATCAGCAGGAGGAGGGGAAATTTCCAGATATATGCTTCCACTACACCTGGTCACCTGCAATTGCTGGGAAAGACTAGGTCATATCCCAAGACTACAGCATCAGTGAATAGAGTCCCCAAGGTCAATCAATGGCTCAAGGCTTTGAAAACAGAACACTTGGGAAGCCTAATTTTGTCCCAGGGGCTATGTGTAAAGGACTGTTGGCTCTCAGACTAAAGGATAAGGAACCCACAATTCCAGGGTCCTTTCTTTAATAATCCTTCAGAATAATAAGCTGCTTTGAGAACACGTGTCAATTTTGTGTTGGATTAAACCCTGCTCAAAAGGCATAAAATTCTTTGAAGGCTTCATCTGAAAAAGGATTGCCTGAAAAGGATGCAGACTAGACAAAGCACCTTTGTGTTTCAATTTAGAAAGTGGCATAATTATAAATGTCTATCTCCCCCCTCCCAAACTCCTCCTGGTCTTGATACCCTCTAGGAGAAAAAAATCAAAAAATTTTTCCAATAGATAATTTCAGGGAGCTTCCCACAGCAGTTTCAAGCTACTTGGCTTTCCAAGTAAATTATCTTCTCTATTTAAAACTTAAAATGGGGCTGGCCTCGTGGCTTAGCGGTTAGGTGCGCGCGCTCCACTACTGACGGCCCCGGGTTCGCATCCCGGGCGCGCACTGATGCACCACTTCTCCGGCCATGCTGAGGCTGCGTCCCACATACAGCAACTAGAAGAATGTGCAACCATGACATACAACTATCTACTGGGGTTTTGGGGGAAAAAAAGGAGGAGGATTGGCAATAGATGTTAGCTCTGAGCCGGTCTTCCTCAGCAAAAAGAGGAGGATTAGCATGGATATTAGCTCAGGGCTGATTTTCCTCACAAAAAATAAATAAATAAATAAACAAATATTAAAAAAAAACTTAAAATGCATGTCTTGGGCAAATTGGTCTCCCTTTCCTCTCTACATCTTGTAAAGGTTAGTCTTCTTTGTGAAGTTGTGTCAGCCTTGGGAGATCATTGCCATTCACAACATCTTTTACCCAACAGTTACTATAGCTATGCAATCTTTGGTCAAACTCTGTGTAAACATTGAATTTTGCACTAAAGGCTAAAAAAAAAAAAAAATTTTACAATGTTTAACAAAAGGTATAATAAAAAATAATTCACAGCTGGACCTAATCAGCTTGCCAAAGTGGTCACCTTGCTTCATTCCATTAGCTTGGAGATGTTGCAATTTTCCTTCCCTCCTCTCCTCCCAAAAAAGAGGTGTGGGGTTAAGAATGGGCATGGGACAGGAAAGAATTCTCTCAGCCCAGGTCAAGTAAACTTTTTCAGTAGAAGCCAGGCGGAAAGAAAGGGAAAGGGGAATTTTGAAGACGTAACTCCCCAAAAGCAGCTCACGGAGAAAGGCAGAATCCACTATCATCCACATGTTACTGAATAACAGCTGGTTTATGCTTTTTACCTGGCAAGTGTTCTTTTCCCCATGAGGAAAACTGGCACAAAGTGTGGTCCTTCCCAAGGGAAGAAGGGTCATACTCTTGAGCACAGTATTACATGTTCTGTCATCCATGATGGGAAGTTCCACTGCTTGCAGGACATTTGAATATTCTGATGCTGTGTAGAAGAGACTAATACGTTAGTCAACAATTGTCGTTATTGAAACAAATCAATAAGAAGCCTACAAGTTTAAAACTATTTAAAACAGATGTTTAACCAAAAATGTAGAAGTCATTTTTTCTAGTTGTAAAGTATATTCTTTCCTAAAACCATATACGCGATAAATGACATTTTTAAAAAATTCAGCCCATTTTTTTTTTTTTTAGGTAACATAGGCAATTGTGTCTTCTCTGAATATATGCTTGAATGTTTCCCTACAAGGAAAACTTTAATCAATAAAGCAATATTTTGTAAAATTCTTTACTTTTTAAAAAATCACAATATTAAAGTTAAGAAAGCTTAACTATTGTTACTATTTCCTGATTATCCCTTTACTGTAGTCTTCTTCATCCATTATAGTTACCTCCAGGTTCCTTTATCTGACACACCAAACCAAAATGGTGGCATGAGGAGTTTTACGTAAAACCTTAAGTATAGACTTTTCTATGGTGAAGACAACCAGAAATCTTCACTGAGTCAGAACTTAGGGGAAAAAAAAAAATCCAGGATAAATGTATTGCTCATGGCCAACAAAATTCCTGCTTCCACTGGGCATACAAAGGGGCCTGGAAAAAATATTATTATAATTCTTTTGATGCCTCTTACTCTCTGAAGTCTTGCCCCATCCACTGGCCATGCAAATAATCCATTCTTCAAATTTATCATCTCTATGGGGAATACAGCTCGGCTGAATAGCAATTCCTGAAAAAATAAATAAACGAATAACAAAAAATCACCAGGTTCACAGACAAGTAATCCTAAATATATTTGGAAAATGACATCCAGGTGACTTCATGGCTTCCACACTTTCTTCCTAAATGTAATGTTGACATATATTTTCAAAGTTTTCCTCTCTCATAAAAAACTATTTCATATTTATAGAAATTTAGAAAAAAATGCAAGAAAAGTAAAATAGGGAAAAAAATAACCCATTGTCATACATACCACAATGACTCCCCCAAAATACTAACATTTTAGGGTGTGCCCTTGCTCTTAAGGGACAGTTTTTCATTCAATAGTAATTGAGCACTACTGTGTAGCAAGCACTCTTCTAGACCTCAGTGAAAAATAAAAAAGATCCCTGCCCTGGCAGAACTTACACTTGTGTTTGTGGGAGAAAGGGAATACAAACAATAAATATGATAACTTAGTTGTTAGGTAATATGTGCTCTGGAAAAATCAGAGCAGGGTAAAGAAGATGAGAAGTCTGGGGATTAGGGAGGATGCATAGGAGATGTAATTTTAAATATGGTAGACATGACAAGTCTCATTGAGCAGGCAACATTTGAGCAAAGCCTTGAAGAAGCTGAGGGAAGGAACCATGCAGTTATCTGGGTGGGAAGCAACTGAAGAAGAAACACAATGGGAAGTCCCTGCAGTGGAATCATGTTATATATGTTTGAGGAACAGTGGGGAGGCCAGGATGCCTGGAGCAGATTAAACAAAAGAAAGTTTAGTAACAAATGAATAAAAAAGAGGTTAGATGTATGGCTAGGAGGAGGGAGAAGTCAGATGACAAGAACACTGGTTCCCATCTGAGTGTAATGGAGAACCATTGAAGTGTTTTTAACAGAGTGACAATCTGACTTACATTTCAAAAAGTATTATTCTGGCTGCTGAGTTAATAATAAACATTAGGGATGAGAAAGTGGAAGCTGGAGATAATTTAAGAAACCATTAAAATTAACCCAGGCAAGGAATGATGGTAATCTGGAACAGGATGGTAAGAGCAGAGAGGGTGAGGCAGAAGCAATACGATTTTTCTGATGTATTAGATGTACAGTGTGAGAGAAAGAAGAATGAAGGATGAGTGCAGAATTTTTAGCTTAAACAACTGGAAGGGTAGAGTTGTCATTAATCAAGATGGAAGACCATGGGTAGAGCAGATTTAGGATGTCAGGGATAATCAGGATTTTGCTTTAAACATTACTATGTTTATATTAAACTGGTACAGAATTAATAAACACAGTTTTCTCCATTTTTTATAGTCTAACTTTTTCCCTACTTACCAAACTTGACTTTGTGTTTTAGATACAGCAGGGCAATATCAGAACTCATATAGCCAAGTCTGTTGTATTCAGGATGGATAGTAATTTTTGAGACAGGAATATCCTGCTCTTGCTTATCCTTCTGAAAGAGGTTGCACTCCCCCGCAGTCACAGTCAGACTTCTAATTTGCTTCCTAAAACCAAAGAAAAATGTTCCAATAAGTAGCTGTTTCTCCTAGGAAAGATTGTCTTGTTTTCATGTAATTAAATGAAAAGTGATTACTGTACCTTTAAGCATTTCTAAGTCTTAAAAGAAGATATACCTTTATTAGTGATTATTACCAACTGTCATAATTCCCTATAAATTATAGGAATCATAAAAAGTCATGGTTTTCAGTCATGGAGTGTTTACATTTTGTGAACTCTTTCTGCTACCATCAGTTGTCTTTCTGCACAAAATATTTGTGTGGCTCCTTTTCTTTTTTTACTCATAAACCAGTCTAAATACGCTCTACCATTTTTAACAAGATATAAAAGTTCCTAGAACTGTCCTTCATTTCCTCATATTAATACCCTCTTTTAATCTAGCCAAATGTGTTATTTCCAAAGTATATTTTCCCTCCTAATGACTGAAGCTCAGATTAAAACTTTGGAGCAACCATTTAACATTTGACATTAATACTTTATTAGAATAGGTAATTATTTTTCCCCACCACTAACTCCACACATTATAGATAACGTCTGGGGTCTCTGATTAGTAGGGCAGGAAGCATGGGAAATCTGGGGACAGACACAAGTTTCTGGGGATCAGGAAGGTCAGTGGGTGGGTAGACCAAATGCCAAAATTAAAAAAGGGGATTAGGATTTAATCTTGCATGGTTCTTAGAGCATCAAATCTCCCAGCCCTATCACCATGAATCAAAGTTTGACAAGTAATGGAAATCCACAACTTACTCATGAAGGCTAACCAGGCAGCGTGCTGCTGTAATCAGATCATCTTGAATCAAGCTTCCTCCACAGAAGTGGTGCTCACCTAATTTTAGGGAGACCTGCCCGAGAAGAAAGTCACAAACACAACTCCCCATAGATGTCGTCGCCTTCAAAAACATTTGAAATCTACTCTTCTAATATGGTATAACATTCTTAAAATACTGATATAAATTGGTTAGTAAGATATTTCCCATGAAGTAAACTTTTTGTCAGAAAAGTCAAGTGGGGTCAAGAGAAAAACTACGTTAACCTGGAGTCGCGATATTTGAAACAAAGGAAAAAATTCGCCGTTTTCTCATTAAGAAATCAATGCCTTCATTATACTGACCTGCCACGGATGTCGACCAACTGTTGAATTTCTCCAATGGAAAGTTCTAGAAAGGAACCCAGATTCCAAAACCGTTTTGGAACTTTTCAAATCAGCTGCACGAATCCCACACTTCAGTCCTGCGTGGGAGAGCACATGTGTGCGCACAGAGCACCTTATTTAAGGTACACTTTATCAAGAGTCCAAGTTCAGATTTTCCTGGCCTGGCACAGATGTTCTGCTATTACTCAGCTGCAGGCTATCCCCTTTCTTTTCTCGAGATGTTCTTGAGACTATCCCACAATCACCCCAGGTTGACTAGAACTTGCTTCACGACTCCTTTGCCCCTTCGCAGCCTGTGCTGCCTTAACTAGAAAAGACCTGGGGGCAGGATGGGCCAGCTCTCCCTTTGGTGACTCCCTTTGGGCTTCCTCCGGGGGGATGCACAGTACATAATTTAGGTTGTATTAAAGACACTGGAGAAAAACATATGCTACTCTCACAGAGAGATATTTGGCTTTAAGTTACTTCTACTTGGTTATTGTTCCTTGGAGGAGGTTCCTTAGCAAAAGCATGGCTAGGAGATGTGCCTATAAACTTGAAGTCCAGAATCTAAAGAATTTCACAAAGAAAAGCTGGCCTAGGCCCTTCCTTGGGCACACCGGGGCCTGCACTCCGCCCCCTCACCCTTCCTCCTTCCCGGCCTAGGGAGGAACGCGGGCTCCCTCTCCAGCGCTCGGCTCCTGCCTGCAGCCTCGGCGCCCAGGCTCCGGGCTCACCAGGCTTTGGGGGAGGCCGATGGCGAGCCACAGCGGCACAGCAGCTCCAGCCAGCGCCCGCGCGCGGGGACCGGCGCGTCTCCCTCGGTCGCAGGCTGCGGAAACCGGGCGAGGAAGGCGGGCCCCGTGCGCCGCAGGCCCCCCCGCTCCCCGCAGCCCGCCCGCCGCGCTCTTCACTCCCGCCCGCGGCGCCGGGCTCGCTGCCTTCCCTCCTCAGCATCGTCCCGAGCCAGCCGCTGCAGCTCTGGCCGCGCCGGGCGTCATGGCAACCCCACCATCCGCCTCTACACGCAGGCGCGAGGTGCCCCACGGCTGGTGGGCCGCTGCCACGTGTGCAGGGGGACCCTACTGACAGACGCCGGGGCAAGGTGGTCAGCCACCCAGAACGCCCGCGCAGACGAATTCTGTCCTAGACCAGGGAGCGTACCCCAAGCCCAGGGGCAAGGAAGCTGGTCAGAGACACGAGACACAGGCAGGCTGACTCCTGTAAGAAGGAAGATTCATGAAAGCTTAACGAGTACTTAGTAGTACTGCCTCTGCTTCTAAGAAACTTGCTGAAGCCCTGGACACTCAAGAGTTTTCCGAGTGGATATGAAAGATCAGGTTTATGCGGCCATTCCTTTCTGGGTTGCAGTAATATCAGCTTCAGTGGAATGAGCCAAAGCTGTATGATCCATCATTTAAGATTATTAAAATGAATTCATTGCTAAGATTATCGTGTCAGCATTTTTTCCATCAATATTATTTTGTAATAAGTTAGCTTGAGATTGGGAGAGGCATAAAGCTACAATTTGTAACGGATTTATATATATATATGTGTTTTTTTTTTGAGCAAGATTGGCCCTGAGCTAACATCTGTTGCCAATCTTCCTCTTTTTTTTTTTCTCTTTTCTCCCCAAAGCCCCTGTATATAGTTGTATATCCTAGTTGTAGGTCCTTCTAGTTCCTCTGCGTGGGACGCCACCTCAGCATGGCTTGATGAGCGGTGAGTGTGTCCACACCCAGGATCCGAACCAGCGAACTCTGGGCCACCGAAGCCGAGTGCGTGAACTTAACCGCTCTGCCACGGGGCTGGCCCCAAGTAACGGATTTATATTTTATCAAAAAATTAGGGCACGGCTCAGTGGACATTCCATGTATTCAACTAACCTGGACACCAAGCCCCCAGGCCCAGTCGTCTCACTTCTGTGTAAGAAAAATAAAAGCTCCTGAGGGAGGAGGGTAAACAGACTGAGGGAGACAGGCAGGAGGTAGACAGGTGGACGGGAAAACAGAAGACAGTCAAGGTGGAGGGAATGCAGGTAGCAGGTGAGGATCAGCTGGGGGCAATGACCGCTGTAACTGCAGAAGGGAACAGGTGAATGGGAACCTTTTGGTGAAAAGCTTATAGAATTTGATTGTCACCCAGGCTTGAAACACACGTCTCAAACCTTCTTGTCTCATGAACCTAAAAAGGATTTCTGTGATTTTTATGTCCCAAGTCTTACTACACTGAAAGTTTCTAGAGCTGCACTGCCTGACACGGTGGACACTAGCCATATGTGGTTATTTAAATTAAAGGTAACCAATATTAAATCAAATTAAAAATTTAGTTCCTCAGTCACACTAGCTACATTTTAAGTGCTCAGTAGTCACCTGTAGCTAGTGGCTACCGTATTGGACAGCACAGATATGGAACATTGCCATCATCAGAGATAGTGCTATTGGAGTGCACTGTTCTTGAGAGTAGCCTCATTTTATTTCAAGTATTTATTTTAAATAAAGATATGTTAGATGACAGTTTCACTGAGTAGATGATTCCTGGGTTTCAAGCTTGGGTGTCTAGGGGACACTGGGAGGGGGCTTGGTAAGGGAAGCACCTCTTAGGTGAAAATAAAGCACTGTACCTCCAGGCTTGAGGACAGATCAGGAAATCTCCAGATATTGTGGCTGCCTGACCAATGGCCCTCACCACTCTCACAAAGATTACCATAACCATCTAGGGCCCCAGGGCACACTATTCTCCAATAAAAGCTCAGACCCTCCAAATGGACCCAAACTCCTCTCTTTCTTCTTAGCAAGAGGAGGTCAGATTAAAACCACTACCAAGCCTTTACCAAGTAAAATGAGAAAAGGAAAGAAAAAATGAACACATCTGCAAGTGCAGTTGGACTCACAATGTTGAAATTCACGGCTAACTTTCTCAAGAGGCTCAGACCCTGTCTCCTTGCACTGTTCTGCATGTGGTGCACACAACTTTGCAGGATTTTCAGTGGTTCCTTTCACACCCAGAAGTCTCCATGGAGTTGAGCACTGTCTCATTTCCTGTTACAGCACAGCTCCCTTTGTTTCCAGAGTTCAAAACTCGCAGCATCAAGTGAGACTTTGTCCTATACAGACGATTGGTCCCTTACAGGACTAACAAAATAATGCCTTTCCATTAAATAGGAAAAGAGCCATTCAATATAAATTGCATACATATCCAATAGCCACGTAGTTTTAGACTTAAATTTGCTAGTAAGATGATGGCTTTAGTATAAGTTAAGTTTATGGTGATGTTGAAGTGTCCAAATGGAAGTGTTCTTTTAAAAAAAAAAAAAAAAAAACTTTAGAAAAGGTAAGGATGTCAGGGAGGGGCAGGGTGGGCTGGACTACCCCAGATTGGGCTTACGATGTATGGGAAATCTGCCTTTAATTTGAACATATCTTCCTTAGGGCAGGATAATAATGATCTGCTATTGGGGGCCTCTGAAGACTCTTGGTGGAAGGCCCAACTCTAAAAATAGTTGTAGAATTAGGAGTGTTAGGTGACTAGCCCACAAGCAACAAGCAAATTATGGGCAAAAAATGTTTTGTGTAAAAAATAAACTTACTTTATCATCCCAGCTAAGCCACTGGTCTAAACTCTAGAACCCTCTCCAAAGTCCCACAAGGCTTAAGATTCAGCACTAAGGGGATTACTGGTGACCTTAGAAACAGCAGTTTCATTTGAATATTTGTTGCAGGGACAGATATGACCGTGACGCAGAGGGAATGTGAAGGACGGAGGTAGAAAGAATGGGTGAAGACAATTCATTCAAATAGTCTGGCTGTGAAGGACAGAAAGTAATGTGGTAGCACCTAGAGACAAAAAGAAATGAAGGATTTTTTTCAAATGATTTTGATGGTAGTTATCTGTATACGTGTTTTAAAATAGAAGAGAATTGACAAGAGCCAGCAAAAGGAAGATATTAAAGATGAAAAAGAAAGAGGTTAAGGAATGGAATGAAGTTCTGCAAGAGGCAAAATAGGGCCCTCTTCTTCCACTGTAGCAAGAGGAGGGAGGGAAGAACTGGGTGCAGTGAGTTTGTAGATGGAGCGCAGGATATTGAGAGAGTACCTGTTTCCTACCCTGTATTTACTCTGTGAAGAAAGAGGTGAAGGCATCTACTCAGCAAGATGAGAGGAGGAGATCTGGAGTGGCTAAGTACTGAAATAGTCATTGTGGGGTATGGGAAAGAGAGCAGACACGGAGCAATACAGAACAAGGCAATGCATGAATGAAGGAAGGAAGATGGTCTTTTTTATTTTTAAAGCAGATTCTTAATGGTGACACGGATTTCAATGGGTACTAATCACTGAGCAGTTGAGAGATTGAAACAAGACAATTACTTTCATTGTATTTTATATAAAATAGACATTTACATAAATTTTATTTTGGAAAAACAAGGCAAAGTATACATAATCAGACTTAAATGGGAGAAATACTTCATGGGATATATTTCTAACTGGCACAGCAAAAGTAATAAAAATGTACATTTATATACAACTGATGAAATCAGGAAATAAAAGCATTATAAACAAGGAACAGGATGCAAGTCATTTCCCCTGACAAAAGGAGGGATTGGTGTGAGTTACAGCAAGTTAAATGATTTCCACATTAAAAAAGCCAGCCATGGCTTCTACAGATATTTTAATTCCTCAGGAGAAAAAAATGTTTAAATCTTTTTCCCCAGAAATATAACAAAATCACTAATTTTTATGTGTACAGACTGCAAAATAAGAGTAGTCACGGCTGCCATGTTAAAGCACTTAGGCAGCTCAGTCCCTTTTTGGGTTGTTTGTGTATGTGTTTTGTTGTGGTGATTATCTTAAGAATTTCTAAAACAAAGGGCAACATTTATCAGTTATCTCTTCAGGTGTAGAGATAACTGATCTACATCAGTTTCAGGACACTCATAGAGCTTGACAGTTCCATAGAACTAACCAGTCCTTTAATGGATGATAAATGGAACTGACACATTTGGTAACTTGCCCAGGGTGAGGTGGCTCCTCGGTGGCAGAGGCAGAAGTAGAACCCAGATCTCCCTATTCTCAGGCTGGTGCAGCCCCCTTATGGACAAGCAAGACAACCCCAAAAGGACATTATGCACATTGGACACTTCCAAATGTGATACACATGTACACCATGTGCACCACTGAGAATGGGAAGAAACTCCTGGATTTCTGGATATAGATATCTCTTTCCAGTTTGGGGTAACTGTTGATCTAAACTTACAAATTAGTGATGACTGTATATTGTGATGGGTGCTGATTTTATGAGTTGTATATGCTAAAGGTTTTAATTGAAAGGATCCTTGGTGATAAAAATGGAACATTTTTATACGAACCAATTGATAATTATGAGTATCATCGACTCTGTTGTATTATTTGATTTTACTGATATTAAACCATTCCTTTGATCGCAGTTATGTCTACTCTTTAAGTTGCATGGCTACTAAGAACAAAAATAATGAGGAAGGGCTATTTTTGGAAGAATTGTTCAACATGTTTTTCTTTTACATCAAAAACTTCAAGAATAATCATAAAAAGTTATAATATTTCCCTATCTATCTTTTTGGCATTGTAAGCTTTTGTCTTACTCAATTGCAGCCTAAATGCAAGATTTGAAAGGTATTTGCTCTTTTAAAAAGTCAGAAAATTTCATTTAGGTAGTTGTTTTGCTATTATTGGGACATACCAACATACAATTTAATCAAAGTAAATGTGATTTGGAAACCAGGAAAAAAATTAAAAACAAACCAACCACCTATAACTACATTTGCTTTGAATGTTGTTACTAATATTCTACAGATTTATTAATCTAAGGTGCAAATCCATCATAAATCAGATATTTTTTTTTTCAAAAACTGATTCTAATGAGTACAATTAAGAAATAATTAACAAAAGCTGACATGTGTAACCCAAAGAGAGACACTGGTCTAGGCATAAACTATGTCATGGACACCTTCTATGAGTCATAAAAAAATATAAGTTTTATGTACTGGGCACCTCATCTAGTACATGTAAATGGCAAGGTGCTTCCTCTCCATTTGAGATCCAAGAATTCTATAGATATAAGGTTAAATTATAATCCGGTTACCACAAGTACAAAACCAGCCCACCAAACCCACCTGTTTGTCAATCTTGGAATGACAGTCTCAACCAACCAATTGTGCCATAAATCATTCTTGAGAATTCTTTGGCTCATTTTAGTCTAGATTTAAAAATAAAAATTGTGAAAGAGTATGAACATCTCTTTTTAAGAGTCATAAACTCCCATTAAAGTTGTTAGCCTGCAGTGGTTCTCCAGTCTAGCTGCATATTAGAATCATAACCTGGGCAGCCAGAGTCCAGAGATTCCCAAAGGTTCCCAGGTGACCCTACAGCCCAGCCAGGGTTGAGAGCCCCTGTGTGTGAGGGAATAGATCTCAACTGGCAGCTGAATGCGGCTCTTCAATCTGAAAGAACTGGAACGTTTAATAAAGACAGTAAGAAACCACACATTTCCTTTTTATTTTCCTTCAAATTACAGTTTTTCTAGGTCGGTTTGTATAGAATGGTTTGGATTGTCTCCTTTAGTCTTGTTGAAAAGAAGTTGTACAGAAGCATTTGCACAACTACTACAAAACCTTGCATCAACCAAGGCACCACCTGTTCTGGAAGTCAGACTCCTATGCCAGGGGCTGTGAAGTACTGTAGGGAGTCGGAATTAAAATGCTGACAATTCTCTTTGTTTTGTGATCGGCTTCAAAATAAAAAACTCAAAAGAATATATCTCAGGATTCCCTAAAATAAAATCTCTTTTCCTCCAAGGTATTTGAATCTTTGGTTTAGTTCACTTATGTTACATCACTGAACTGAGTTTTATGAATACCATGAACAGACTGAAAACATCTGAATCATTTTTAAAATCCTGAATAGTTCTTAAGGTTGAAATAAGCTTGTAAAGCCATTCTCATGGCTTCTACGTCAAAGGACATGTTAAGGACTGCCACTTATTTTGAAGGCAAGAAGAACTGGTTTTAGTTAGGACTGAAGGACGGGTTAGATAGATTGGCAGTAGGAGGGGGGAGATACGTACACAAGGAACTCTAAATGTAGCTGAGAAGAAATAGCAAATGCTGCTCAGAGAAACACAGTCACAAATGAAACTCTGATCATTGGATCAAGTGTTCAGCCAGACTAAAGCACCTCCTGTCTCATCCTCAGCCGCAATCCCTCCTATCCAGGACCCACTACACATTTAATGACCCAGTGCAAAATGAAATTGTGGGACCCCCCGTTCACAAATTAATAAGACATTTAAGCAGAGTATTCAACCAAGCATAAGGTGCTTCTGAGTGCAAGACCCTGAGGGACTGCACAGACTGCACGTCCATGAAGCTGGCTCTGCAATTCCATCCCAGAAAGGGGCTTTCAACTCACATGCCAATCATGCTTCCATTAAGGACAACCTGGATGCATCTCCATGACGAGCCAGGACACTCCGTTTGCATTTGAAAAGGATAAATTCCACATATTGTTTCAGGTTACAAGGACCAAATAAAAATAGTTACAAAATGCATCTAATATCTTTGAAAAATAATATGTGGTTTACTTTTTATAGGCACCATTTCAACTATGAAAACTATTTCATTGACCACGTCTCAGTGAAGTAGTATTAACTCAGGACAAAAATATCTGATGCAACAGTGCTTACTTTTAATGTTCAAAGAGATGCCAGTGTGGGCAGACAGAATGAGACAGAGTCAAAGAGTGAGAAAAAGAGAGAGAGGGGGATGGAAAGGGGGGGAGGGAGACACAGACAGACATGGGGTGGGGGTGGGGGAAGCACACAAAAGAAGGTAGAGAAAGTCTCCTGAAGGCCATGTGACCCTTTTCTCTCAGAAACTTTTAGGCTGTAATTGCCATTTCAGTTATTCCAACAAATATACTCTCATTCCTTTAGCAGCATTTCAAGTAAGGCATAATTCTTTTTCAAAATTTGGGGGTCAGTCTTTTCCGTTAACTTTGTGAGTTTTGGTTACACATTATTCTAAAAATTTGTGATTCAAGTCCTAGGTATTATTTTTAGCTAGAGCCTCGTGTTATTCAATTTGGGGGTGGGGTGGTTATTTTATAATCAACACTGTAGTATATTTCTTGGCTTTAGGACTATGTAAGTATAATTTGGGGAAGAAAAATATTTTAAATAAAATTTTTGATAAATTTATGATATATAACATTAAAAGACTATTAGAAACAGAAGATCATTGGTAATATAAACATTATTAGATTACTGATGCACACAAATGGATGTATGCTAATGCAAATTCTGCAATCCTTTGCATTTAAAGTATTCCTCGCATCATCTCTTTCCAAAGAAGTTTTTCTTCCTTTTATCTAGATTTACCTGGACAAAAAAAAAAATAACAATATAGGGGCAGTGCTTCCTGATCCTGAATTGAAAAGAAGCAGAATGCTTTTTACTCTGCCCTGGCCTGAACATGTGAAATATGTGTGCCTTCAGATTACTATATCTCTGTGACACCTGCCTCAGCACCAGGAACGCACTGCCCAGAGTGTTTTGTTTTTTTAAATTTTATGATGATGACCAAGTTAGAATCAGGTGTTCCAATTTCAAAATATATACCAAAATATATTACCACCCAAACACTAAAGGCTGATCCCTAATTTCTTTAACTTCAGCAATTGAATAATCAACACAACTTTTTGGAGGGGCTGTTAAAACTTAACTACTTTGTAATTCAGATTTACCATTTTTGTATGATCAGTTTTGAAAGCTGCTATTAACTATGTACAAGGAAAAAACTGTGTATATATATTATATATTTTATAAGTTATAAAATAAATAATACTAAAAAACAAATATCAAATTGTAAGTTCAATTTTGCCTTCCTTATCTTTTAAATATAAATATATATATCTTTAAATTATGAATTTAGACTTTTTTCCCTAGATTTTTTAAGCATTCCCCATGAAATCTCCAAAATTACAAATACAGAACCAAGAACTCTGGGTTTCCATCACTCATGTTCTAAGCACAGAATTTTCATTAACACTAGGAAGACAAATCAATAGAGTTCTCTTTTCATCTAGTTAAGAGTCTATGAAGCTTTCTGTGATATATTGTAAAGATTCTTCAATGGTTAAATATATTTTTCAAAAAAATAATAACTCTCACGATGACTGAATGTTAAGATAATAAAGTAGAACATTTCTCTTAGTTAATATTTTTAATATTTCTCATGTAGAATATACTATTTTTTTCTCCACCAAAATAACAATATATTTGGAGGCAGAAACATTTATGATTTTAAAAGCACTTTTGAAATCTTAGAGCAGAACCACTACCCTAGTAATACTTGTAAAAAAATTAAAATAATTTAAAAATTTCCATAAAGAATTAGGGGTACCAAGATCCGTGATTTTTCCCCAGGGTTAAGAATATTCATACGGAATTCAAAAGCTTCCTTTTTGATATATTAGGCAATGGGAAAAGCTTGCATCAGAGCGGAATTTAATTTACTCCTCACCAGGGCTCTAGCAATGTCCTTAGGGGGATATCAGATCAAACTCACTTAACAATAGCCCTTTTCCTCACATATTCCAGAAGGTTCTACAAAAACCATTAGATACTTATTTCTGGTTCTGGAGAATTAAATGAGCCACCTCTTGGTAGAATTTCCCAAATGGCTTATCTCAGAGGATTTATCCTCTTTGCAATATCTCATCTCATAAAGACATGCTCTGCCTTCATAGCATTTCAGCTTCTGTATTTCTGGCCCATAAAAGTCTAAACTAAGAAGTAGAATTACATCTCCAGATTGCAAAAGCAGAGAAATATATGAAGGGAAATCTGGAGTTAAAGCAAACAAAAATCTGTAAAATGTGTACTCGTTGTTTCCCTTCCCTCTCAGACCTCCTTGCCCTTGCTTGCTCTTTTTCTCCTTTTTCATGGAGATACAAGTCTCTCAGAGCAGGGCTACCGGCAGGTGTCCACAAATGTGCCACCTTGAAGTGGGTGTGAGAGGAGAGCTTCACTGGTCGTGCCCCTGCTGATGTGAGAGCAAGGCCTCCATCACTTCTTCCTCTTCCAGAGACACCAGCACTGTGCCTTGAGACTGGGGCGAGTGCTGCTACGTATGATCCTTTTCTCGAATTTCTTGTAACCGTTTTTCTAGGCGATCCAATTTGGCGAGATTTTCCTGCAGCAGTTTGCTGTCTGGAACCAGCTGTAAGGCTCTCTCATAATAAGCTCTTGCGGACACATAGTCTCCCTGTTGAGAAAAAGAAAGAGAATAATTATATTCTGACACATCAGAACATTCTGTCTGAGAACGAGGAGACTAAGAAACAGACCCTCTCGCTCAGTTTAATATTAATGTCCTCATAAGGAAACCCTGTCTGCATGTGTAATTTTATCCTTACCTGTTGGTGCTTTTGGAGAATCCATTTGTTTTAAGTACCAGACCAGCTGGAGAATGTGAAGGATAAGAGTTATACCGAAGGGTAAATGGCAGAAAAAAAGATTTTCAATTCTACTAATGCAGGATATGAAGCTATCATTTCATAGTGTTCTCATAGTGTTATAACTGTTCCTTTGTAATCAAACGGACTCATGGCACTAGAAACTCATATTGAGAGAGAGAGAGAGACAGAGGGAAAGAGAGAGGGGGCAAGAGGGAGAGAATGAGGTGTGTGTGTGTAGGAAATATTTTTGAAACTACAAGAGTAATGATTAAAAAGTAAATACTTTAGAAACCCACTATACCTACTTAGAGACAGGAGTTATTCTAATCTTCAACTTAAAACATAAAATCAACTTTTCCCTAACGTAGGCTTTAATGCAAACGTAAGTTTTTATAAAATGAAAAGAACTGATAAGAATACGGAGTCAAATTTATCCAATACTCAAGGTGTGACAATATGTACCTGCTGGATATTCTTAAAGCAGGAGGGAAGGTATGTCACTCCTGACCTGCTAAAGACACCTGTCTCTACCCTCTGTTCCCTCTGTTGGCCCTCATCTGGTTTGTTCAATGCCTCCCACCCATACGTGCCTGGCCCCAGATGGTCCGTGGCAAATTAGTCACAATTATTAACTTTTTCGAACTCCTTTTCTGCTACTTAAATGTGTTACCTTCCTTATTTGGTCTACTCTCTTTTAGATTGTGTCCTGCCAAGTCTCAGAACTAAGATCATTAGAGATCTCTCCATCCCACAAAATATGAATTTGCTCTACTTTATTCTCAGTTATAGCTCCATGTGGATGCAACTGGTTATTCTCTAAATTTCCATCGCAATTTAAAATAGTATCTCTTGGAGAGAAAGCACTATGTAGCAATAGCAACTAATATTTATTGAATGCTTACCTCTCTTCCAAATGAGTTAATATGTGTCAAGAGCTGATACACTGCCCTGTACATAGTGAGCACTCAATCTGAGACTATCATTATTGTTACTATTAAATAACTATCCAGGCTCTAAGTAAACATTGTCTATTTCTTATAGTATTCACTCATCTCATTGGTGAAAAGGAGAGTAGAAATGACAGAATAGGAAACCGTACATTGGGCATCCAGGTTCTGGTATGTGTACAAATAAAAATATTTCTGATTATTAACACTGATTCTGCTCAGAGGCTAAACAGAATTCTGTACAAATGAGAACCTGGATTTGCTACATTAAATTATTACTATTAGTATTAAATTGTTATTATTTTTTTAAACTCAAGCATTTATCTTCCAAGCGTCTTCTGATGTTTTTTAAGCTTAGTACATACATGTAGACAAATGAACATCTGTGGCTGTTCGAGCGCTCTCAAAATATGTTTCTACTGCAGTTGATTTTGAAATCATTCTTCTAAGAGGCTTCTCTGAATTTATGCCTCAGCCTGGCATCTTCTTGTCTGATCACCACTTTCTCTGTCCTTTCACACAAAATCTAACCACAGAGTTATTTTTCTCTCCCTCAAATTGCTCTTTTCTTGATTAAACTGGAAGCCTTATTATTTTTTTTTTAAAGTTATATCCCTTAATTCAGTGTCCCCAATTCCTAGATGCTAGGTAGGGAATCTGAATTATCCAGTTACTAGAACTGTGCTATCTACTGTGATAGCCACTAGTCACATGTGACTATTTAAATTTAAATTAATTATGATTAATTAAGAATTCAGTTGCTCAGCTGCACCAACCACATTTCAAGTGCTCAACAGCTACAGGTGGATGGCTAGTGGCTACTGCCTTGGACAGTGCAGACATAGAACATTTCCGTCACCTCAGAAAGTTCTACCAGACACTGCCATTCTAGAAAATGCACTAATGTCATAAGGTAGTATTGAAAATAGGACTTTGTGATATGGCCCAGTTTTTGATGCAACTCTTTGATTATAAAGAACGTATTAAAGCTTTTTTTGGTCCATCCACTTCATCCTGCATAAAACTTCATAAAAAATACCATCTTTTAATACCAAGTGATATGAGCAAGAGACAACTCCCTTCTCCCCATCTCTGTGTCACCTCCTTGCAAAGCCTTATTCCAACTCTCCCCTTACCACAGCCCTCAGTCCTTCCTAAGCCCCACCCAGGCTCAGGCAAGGAGTGAGGCCCAGGAATGGGAAAATGCTGCCTGAAGCACACACTACCTGGTGATGCAAACAACACAGAAAGTTAATGATTGTTCTTGAAGGCCTCATAATGATAATCCTGCATCTTTTTCTTTTTCTTTTTCTTTTTTTTGCTAAGGAAGATTGGCCCTGAGCTAACATCTGCTGCCAATCTTCCTCTATTTTGTATGTGAGTCACTGTCACAGCTTGGCTGCTGATGAGTGGTGTAGGTTACACCCAGGAACCAAACCTGGGCTGCCGGAGCCGAGCACACCGAACTTAACCACTAGGCCACTGGGGCTGACCCAAGATAATCCCGCATCTTAACAGTGACATCAAAATGACCACATCCAAGCCATGTGCCTGGTCCATATATTTATACTGGATTGCAGTATATGAATTCACTGATATTAGACCATTTTTAAACTACAAACATGGCAATTTTACATTGTTCAACCTAAAACATGATGTCCACAAAGATGAGAAACAGGATAAACTAATTTTTAATCAGTGTGTTCATTACTTTTTAAAATAATACACTTAATATTTCCTTCTTTAAACTCCAGACACCTTTTTACGGGAAGTTCCTCTAAATTTAAAGCAATGGGTTCAATTGTTAATCTAAAAGAGCTCAACAAATGTACTATTTTCTCTGTATTTCCAGACTTTTTGCACACTCTTGAGTGTATTTACTGTACCTTTTCTAATTAACAATTGAACCCATTGCTTTAAACGCAGGAGCACTCCATCTAAAAACATATGCAGTGTATTACTTGAAAATGTAACTATTTAATATATTATTTAAACATTTAAAATTATGATGTTACTATTTTAAAAGTAAGTTCATTCCATGTTTCCCAACTAGATGTTTCCGGACACCCTAGAATATCATTGAGATCAGAGCTCCGGTTATTCAGCTCTGATAAATGTCATGCTTGGATTTGCCATCTATGTTCCTCCATTAGATCAAGGCTAAGAGTTGCAGAGTAGCTATCTCATTATCCCCTCCCATCTAGTCATGGGTCACCTTTGTTTTGTTGTTTCTGAGAGTGACCAGTTTCCACTTGATAGTAAACCCTATTAGGCCTTGTTTAAATTCTACTCACCATATTGCTATTTTATGAGGGTAAAGTCTGATAGAAGCCTGAAAATAAGTTAGCTAAACAAGAGTGACCCTTTAAAAACATGTCAAACCACGGCACTTCTCTGCTCAAAGTCCTCCAAGGACCCCAACTCATTCGGCATAAAAGCCAAAGACCTACAATCCCCTTAAGGCCCTGCGTGACCTGCCCTATGACCTCTCTGACCCCAGCTTCTACCATTTCCTCTCACTTGCCTCCTCCCTATTTTTCAAAGACAGCAGGCACACTCGTACCTCAGGACCTTGGCACATGCTCTTTCCCTATTTTGCCACATGGCTTGCTCCCTTCAAGTCTCTGCTCAAATATCACTTTTTAATGGAGGCCTTTCCTAACCACCGTAATTTAAAATTTCAGCCCTTACTCCCTGGACCTCCCGATCTTCTTTCTCTCTTTTTTTCTCCATAGCACTTATCACCATCTGATATAGTTTATGTGTGTATACATGTATGTATGTATGTATATGTTTATTTATTTATCGCCTACTAGAATGTTAGCTCCATGAGGACAGGAATTTTTGTCTTATTTGTCCATTGCTGTATTCCCAGTGCCTAGAAGAGTACTTGGCACATATGATGCTCTCTATAAATGCTCATCAAATGAATGGATGAATGAATGAATGACTGTGAATCTTTGATTTCATTAGCTATAGACGATAGTCCCCCTAAGGGTCATTTTCAATGATTCACCCAGAGGTAGCTTTTTCTTTTGGAAAAAAACAAACCAAAACAAAACAAACACACAGAAACAACCTTGTTTTCCAGTAAAAGGTTAGGGAGTAAAAGATACATTAGATAAAAGAAACAGTAAAGTAATGTTTAAAGTAACACTATATCTTGACAGTGAGTTTAGCTGCAGGAAGATAAGCTATACAGAACAAGGCTTTAGTTCACATACGTAGATTCTATCTGCTCTATCATGATACTTCACTTAAGTCCATAAGATTTTTTAATGATAAATAAAATCATGGCATCTAATTTATAAAGATTTATTTCAAAATGGCTTCATGATATTCAATATCTAGATAACATAGAGTGAACATAAACTGTGCTAATTTCACTTTTAAACACGTATGTTTTGGGTAGTCAAATAATTCAAAGCAGAAATTAACAAGAGTCTCTCAACCTCTTAAGAGAGAAGAGAGACAGAAAGAGAAAACACAAAGGGAAATCCCAGTTCACGTGGAAGGGGCTTATTCTCCTACCTTGATATGTTGGATTCCACCCATGTTCATCCAGGCCTGTGCTTGATCTGGATTCAGTTCCACAGCTGCTTTATAGCTCTAAATAGATAAGAAATATCTTCAGTTGTGAAATGAGAACCCATCTTCAATGCTATAGGATGGTAGAAACCACTTTCTTTATATGTGAAAATTTAAATGGTTAATAAAATGAACAGCCACTTCTAGTTCACAGGTGTTCCCTTTTATTTCTATTATTTTTCAAAAGTGATGATTCTAAAGTGGAGGAAACTGAAATGTGTAATTTCCTTGCAGAGCTAACCTTCGGACTTAAAGAGACTGAAGATGCCTGCAGGGAATCCAGGTGATTTCTATTCTAGTGCATCACTTCCCGCTGGCTTGGACCTGCAAGAAAATGGTGCTTTTCGGCCTTTTTCAGTATAAATGGAGTTTGTAAGAAAAAATTTTTTATAATCATAGAATCTTAGAGTAGTTTCCTAAAGACCTTCACCTTTGTGTAGTAATCCCTTTCACACTATCACTGAGCTGTTCCTTCAGCCTATGCTAGAATTCTTGCAGGGACAGGATGATTATGACTTTGTTAAGGACATCTATTTTACTAGGGGGTACTTTTAATCATTAGAAAGCCTTTCTCTTTCTTCTCCCATATGAAAGGTCTTCACATGCTTGAAGAGAGTTACTGACCCTTGAAATACTTTTATTTATCTGAATAACATGTATCTCATTAAATGTAATACGTGTGAGGTATATTTTTAATATTTTGCATGTTGTTGCGCATCACAGCCATGCTCACCACTGAGACCTGATTTTAAGAGTGATCACCTTAAACAGAACCGGAGGCTAAGAGTGTCACCTTCAATTACAAAGCTAAGGATCTGTGTGTCTAATTTAATGCTCCTTGCTATTTTCATTAGCAAGAATCCACCCAAACAAATCCACAAATTAACTAGAATCTGTCCATTCCTCCTCTACTTCAGTTTCAGGAGAAAAAAGCAAATGTTAAGAAATGGTCTCTTAAAAAGCTCCTAAAATAAACTCGAAGGATGTGTCTCTTGGATTAATTTTTATCAGCAGAGATGGGATGTCGTGTAGAAGTCAGGAGCCTGGATTCAAATCCTGGCTCCACCTCTTACTCTGTGTGACCTTCAGCAAGTTACATACTTTCTGAGTCTCAGTTTATTCAACTCTAAAATGGAGACAATGACCGTGCCCCTCTTATATGATTACTATCAAGATTAAATTACTTAATCCATGTGAATCAGACATGAAAATGCTAACACATTTTCACCACTATTTTTAGCCAATGGCCCTACTCCTACCCTTCACAAATCTAGCTACTCTGTAATGACTATTTGATCCACTGGTCAAAATACTTTTGTTTTCAATACAATATATAAGATACAGAATGACGTAGACACCATAGAAATATTTATAACTTAATAATTAATTAAGCATTAAATTGTCATGTTAGTTATAAATAAGAATGATGGTATTGATAATGTTCACAAGGCAGAGAAAAATGCACAATTTCTGCCTCAAATATGCCACTCTTTCTGTTTTAAGGGTTCACATTCAAATTAGTTTTTCCAAATAGCTTTACATGTATTTTCCAATAATATTTTAAAAGCCACTCACTGTTTACTTTCAAAAACAATTATATCCTTTGAAAATTCACTTTTCCCCTGATATATTTAGTGTAATTTTATGATTTCATTAATTCCAGCTTGTGCCTTTACCAGATACAAGGAAAATGGATAGTATATCTGTAACATTTCTATTTATGTTTGTAAATGTGTTTTTTATTTCAAACTGTGTATCAATTATATTCCAGAACTGTAGATATTGAACACCTATAAGACGCAACATGTTATGTTGTAGAACACAGAAAGAAACAGTCCCTTTCCATAAGAAGAGGTCCAATCTAACTGGGGAGCTGACCTGGATGCAAGCATGCGCACAGAGGGGCAGGAGAGGGAAAGAGAAGGGGAAGAGAGGGAGAGGAGAGAGAAGGAGACCTAACAATAGAACATGCTAAGAAATTTTCACATATTGAGGTAAATAGGGTAGCTATTCTGGTTTAAACCTGATTTGGCCTGAACTAAAGAAGCCTGATGTATGGCCTGTCAAACATACACTGTACATCCACCTTAGCCATTAAGGTAAGGACGCATTAAACATTATCTCAAAGTAAAAGAACGTACTCTTTCCTACGATGCCAGCATGGGTGACGACAGTACCGGTACTTCTTTGAAGATAAGTTTTCCTTTCCTGGACATCAGGGTCATGTTGACCTGCTAATCTGTAACTGAACAGCTCTTTGAAACTTTGATGAATATAAATCCCGGGCATTTCTGACGCATGTTCCTTGTTCTAAAAAGGTATAAAACTTCCTGAGAAGCATGCTTCTCCAGAACGCTGTCTTCCTGTGTGGAGACTGTCTTTCCAGCCTAGTCCTCAGCTTGGCTCAAATAAATCTCAGCTCCTCTCTCTTATTTACAGAACGGTTATTGGTTATTCGCATCGACAAACATAATACACTACGCTTCAAATGACGGGTAGAAACAGTACGTGTTTTAAGAGTTCAGAGGAATCAAGGTCACAGGGAGAACAAAATGGTCCAGAGGGCTTCCTGAGGGCGGAGGACACGGGCTGTGTGTTAGTGGATGAGGGAATCTGCAGGGGGTCGAGAGGTGGCGTGGGAAGGCTATTACAAGGACATGTGGAAATGCCCCAAGGTACTCAGGCACCAGCCCAACTGGAATAGAGGGTTACTGAAGGCAAACAGAGAGAGAAGAAGAGGGAGAGAGGGGGAGAAAGAGAGAGAGAGAGAAGCTGGTTTGAGGGCAAAATGTGGAGTACTTCAAACATGTTAAAGATGTTAAATAATTCAAAAAATAATGCAGAGGTACTGTGGAACTCCAAACAGTCAAAAACCAGAGGCTCAATTATAAAAAATAAACTTATAACATTATGTCAATTAATCAGAAAATTCACTCCACAAACATGCCAATGATCCTAGATTTTACTGTACAGTACATATTTCATTAAAGATTGAGGGGATATTAATTTTAATCCATGAATTCAATAATATAATTTTATTAAGTGTTTATACCTCAAAAGCTTTGTCAAGAAGGTTCTGCTCTCTTAGTTGGTTTCCTTTTGTGAAAAAAAGTTCAGATATAACTTTCGGGTCCTTTGGTTTCAGCTGCAGAGCCTTGTCTATAGCATCAAGTGCCTACACAAGTTGGAAATTAAGATAGAATAAATTAGATTAGGTAAGAAAAACTAAGAAATGATAATATTTATACTTTTTGTTCTTATGTAGTAGCTAGCATGGTGACTGACCATCGAAACACATTCTTCATTTTCGCTGATGTTCTCATTGAGAAATAGTGCGGCCCTGACAAAATAATTGCCCTATACCCCAGGTTTCCCATTTATATTGGTGACATTGAAACGTCCCTGATCACTTTATGGGAAGTCGTGAGATACAGTTGAAAGCACACAAGATGTGGGGTCGGATGTCTTGCCCTGACCACATGTCCACCTGGACCACTCCAACAACCTCCTCTTAGGTTCCTGGTGCCCACTCTGCCCCAGCACCCACTGCCCCACCTCCTGCAGCCAGAGATCCCTTCAAAGCATAAATCTGACAATGTTGCTCTTAAAACTGCAAAGCTTCCTCCGGGATAAGGAACAAAACCAGGATAAGGACCCCAAGCTCTGGGGTCTTGTCCTCAGCAACCTCTGTGGCCGCATCTCACACCATGCCTTGCTCCCTCATGCCCATCTCTCAGACAGGCCAACTTGCTGTTGCCACAGGGCTTTTGTGTGCACTTTTTCTTGCCTGGAATGCTCTTCACTGCCCCCTTTTGCCTAATAACTCCTATTCATCACTCATCCCTCACCTTCACATCACTCCACAGGGAACCTAACCTCCCAGACCACTCAGATCGCATGATTATAAGCTCATTAGAGACCATGCCACTCTTTATGACATCACTGAGCACGGCGATAATTCTACACTGGTTTTATGATTACTTATTTAATCTCTGTCTCCTCTTCTAATGTAAAGTCCATGAGGACAAGGGCAATATTTTTTCTTTTTTTCATACCGCTTTATTCCTGGTGCCTACCACAGTGTCTGGCAGACAGCAGGCATTCAATAAATATTTTGTTGGGTCAGTTCATGAATTTACTGGTTATGTGACTTTTAAAATGGAGATAAACAATAACAGTTGCAACACAGGATCAGACTTGCCTTATTAGGTTGTTTTAAGGATTTTATAAAAAGTATATTTGAAGGAATACGGAAAACGATAATGCATACAAATATTAGTCTTTATACCACATAAAATCTTCAGAACAAGGATGAGCTAAGAAAATATTATTTCAAGGGGACATCTTAGGAGTTAAGAGGATATCTGGGAAAGTGTCCATAAAATAGGATACGCCGACTGATGATATCGACTGCTCAGCCTTGTAAATGTGCTGACTGGAGAATCATCTAGGGTCACCCCATTTTCTACTCGTGAAGCCAAACAACTCCTCGCAGTGTCCCCTCTACCTTGTTGTGGAGCTCCTGCTCGCTGTAGACGGCTGACAACAGGCGATAGCATTCAAGGCAGCCAGTCTCCTCTGACACAATGTGGTTGGTCATCTTTTCAGCTTCTTTTGTCTGACCCATCACGGCCAAAACCTGAGCCTGCAAAACCACACTGACTTTTGCTTAGAAAACACTTTGTTATTAGCTTATCAAATAAAGCATCCCTGAATAGAGGCATTCCAGAAATACTCCTGACAAAAGAGCTCAGCATCTATTTGTGACTCACAGAGAGGGCTGAATCACCACCGTTTACAGGCTTTAAGTTTTTGTTGTTTCTTTGCTTATTAATTTAGGTATGCGCACGCATTTGTGCATGAATAGCAGGAACATCAAAGATATTCAGTGAAGTGACTTATGCCTTTTAAAAAAAGTTGACTAAATTGTCAGAAGAGAAATTATTTCCTATGGTTTCAACAGAACACTGTGTTTGTAACAAGATAAGTTTGATTTACTGCAAATCTTAAGAAAAGGAAGAGTAATGATCCAAAAACTGAAATAAAAATATTGTTGACATTAATTTTCCTGAATTTGATATCCACACTGTGATTATGTTACAGAATGTCCTTGTTCTTAGGAACTACATGCTGAACTATTTAGAAATAACGGGTATGAGATTTTTAACTTTCACATGGCTCAGGGAAAAATAACATGTATTAATAATACGTATATGCACACATACACACCTAAATATGCACATATATACGTATATGTACATATACACATACAAACATACATGAGAGGGTGATAGCAAATGCACCAAAATGCTAAAAATTGATCAATCTGGGTGAAAGGGTATATAGAAGTTATTTAATATTCTTGCAAATTTCTGTAAGTTTGAAATTATTTCAAAACAAAAACTTAAATGTATTTTTAGCATCCACGTCTTTGGTGAATGGCTCTAACATTAGTTATATGAATATTCATAAAACAGATAATTATAGCATTCGAGTTCCAGCTCTGAGGCTTACTGACTACAGCTCCCTGTTTTACATGCTGTGCATATATTCCTTGCTTCATTTCCTTTAGTCCCTCTACTCACCAGTGCCAGGCGGAGTTCCCTTTGAGAAGGCTGAAGGGCCACAGCTTCCCGGTAAATCTGCAGAGCCTCTTCATATCGGCCAGTGTTGTAATACAGTGCTCCCAAGGGTGATAAGATCTCGGCTTTGCGTGCCACCTGCAGGGCGCTGAGTTTTGAGAAAGGTGAATTCACAGTTTTCTTCTAATAGGTACATTTCCAAAGGTTGAAATTTAGATTTAGGAATGACTGTACATGGTTTGAGACTCTGCTCCAACATGGTCTTTGTTTTTATACCAAGCAGAATGTTAAAAAAAAAAAAAGACCACGGTGCAACCCTCCAACTATAAGAATGCCTCTAGTGACCTACCAGTATGGAAACTGAACCCCAAGGATCTTTTCCATTAATGGTGATAGACTTGTTTTGATGTATGCACAGTCTTTCATCTACATCCAGTTTTGAAATTGCTATTTGTGGTTTGGGTTGCAGTCAATAGCTTTGGAAAAATAATAGACTAACTAAAGTGGGAACTAAATTCCAACTTTGGTTTAGCACCATGTTGTAACCAGCAGGCAAAAAGTCATTAATTGGGATACCATTTATAGTGTTGTATTGTCCTCTTTGGAGATGAGAATCTGTATTGCCTGAACTGGCAAAATTTGCTAGTATTCTGAGAACCTGTCTGTTCCAATTACTAAAAATTTGATGGGCAATTGCAGAGGTTTTGGGGCAACTTACATAGTGAAGAAAAGGAACTTTACCGTTTGTACCATTCTTCAGCCACACTGTTGTCTCCCAACGACCTGTAGAGTCTCCCCAGGTTCACCATGGCCACGTGATGACTTGGGCTAAGTTTGATGGCCTGTTGGTAATGGGCCACTGCCTTCTCTGGAGAGCCTGTAACCAGTGGTGGGTTGGTAAGAGCAGAATATGCCTTAATTATAAAATACACGAGCTCTTTAATTTCTCTTCTGATGTACATCATTCATCTCACAGCGTCATACCATCAATTATTCAGTTTATAAATTCGCTTGCATTTTGGCTGCTGCTTCTTGCTACTGCTTAACACTGGACCATTCCGCTATTCATTCCCACTTCCAAGGAAATTAATAATAAAAAATCTATAAAAACTAAAACCTATTTCTTTTATTATGTATATTATTTTAGTCAAAGTGTTTTCTGGCCATTGCCCAAGCTAATGTGGCGTTTTGAGAATATCAGTGATTATTATTTATATAACATATTGTTGTTTCTCATTATACAAAAAAGTATTACAGAAAGAAAACCATCCTGAAGCAATTTCTAAGGGTTTGTCTCAATTAATACACTGCAACATAGTAACTGAGGCCTGCTTTAAACCAGTGAGTAGCAGCTGTATCTTGAAAATCTCTTCTTAAATCACACATTTTTATTTAAATGGTATTTGTTTAATGGGACTTGAAGAAATAATAATAATGCCAATTGCATTTGTCCAATGCATTATACTTTAAAACACTTTAACTAAATGAGCTCACATGATCTTTGAAGGTATTTTTGATACTATTTAGCTGTGTTTTGATACCATTTAGTAGCCTCTTGGCATTTAAGAGATACTAAGAAACAAAATTACCACTTCATGGATACAGGAACTAATGTGCAAAGACATCAAGAAATCTGACAAAGATCCCAGGGCAAGTGAGGGTAAAGGCCAGAGCTAGAAGCAAGTCTCTCTAGTCTGATAAGGTTCCCCAAAGAAGTTCCTAGTGAAATTATATCTAAGTGACTGAACTGTAGAACAGTCTCAAGTTCTAAATGGAATGGAACGTTTATTATCTGAACGGAATCTTCAAATGCAAGTTTCACTAGGAGGTGCCAAAAGAGACTCTATGTACACATAGGTCTACGTATAGGACACTGGTGATGGGTAGAATTTCAACAGTATAAAAAGAAATACAAAGAGATGGAGAGAAGATACACATAGTGTGGTCAGTGAGATTTTGGGGGGCGGGGGTTGGAGTGGGATTGTTGTTGTAGTAGAAGGAAGAGGGCTAAACCAGGCCAACAGGAGGTCACTTCTGGTTTTTATATTTTGTGATATCTAATTTATTATTATGTTGCTAATGAACCAGCAGGTGGCACTACAAAACAATTTTACATGCAAAAATAAGGTAAGTTCCCTATGTGTATCAGAACGTAAACTTACATTCTGTAAAATAGAAGAGCTTCAAATATCATAGAAAATTAAAACTCTTTCTAGCATTTCATAGCAATAAAATAATTAAAATTGAATTTTACTGCAAGGCACGTAGTCTAATAAGTCAATGAGAACAGAGTGGTGCTTTTGCATTAAATTCAAGTATCTTTCGTTCTTTATAAATATTCATAACATGCCAACAGTATATGAGGCACAAATCATAAAGAAAACAGAATCCCTGGCCCAGTAAAGTTTTGCATTAAATAAGATGGGAGTAAGTGTATTTTATATAACATCTGTCCTATAAGAGTACTCTATCAATGATAATAATACAGTTTCTGTAATGTATATCAAGTAAGGAACCATGAAACAATTCTGGAAGCTTTTTCATCAGTTGCAGAAAAGTATTTACCATCTGCCAGTAACTAGATTCAGAGGCAGGCTGTGCATCATTGTATAGGAAACTTTCATCATAATAGATTTATAAACTTGTATAAGTGATACTCAAAGAAGACTGTTACTCATTAAATCATCAAGACTACTTCCTGCCACCTGGGGAGTTTTTCTTAGAGAGATGATTATAAGCACTGGGCAGATTTTACTGAACAGAGCTTGAGAATTTAAAGAAAACACAACTCCAAGGTACAATGTGACTGTCAACAGTGAGCTTCTTGCCAAGACAGTGTATTTTACTTCTCAGGCATTATTTGAGTTATTGCCATTTTGCTTGACAGATAGGATTATCTAATCTCCACAGAACAGCTTCTCTTCAATTCCACTTACCAGTATCAACTAAGAAAACCCCATAGTTGTTGTGCAAATCTGAGCTGTCTGGACAGTTCTTTATTCCAGCCTGGTATACGCCCTCAGCTTCCTTAAATCTCTCCTTTAAAAAGAGAACAAAGAAAAATAAATGAGAAAGTTAAAAAGAACCAACAATAAACTGAATAACAGAAGTGGGAAAAGCAGAAAATAATTTACTGAGCATCTACTATGCAATAGGTACTGAGATCCAACACTATGTCTTCTGTCTGAATTAAAGTCAACGCTAACTGCACACAGACCTACAATTCATATCTGTGTTTAGTTCCTTCAGGGCAAACATGCTGATGTTTACTAAGAAGGGACATCTGGAAGGATTTGCGCTTCAGTTGGAAAAGCCTCAGAATGGTTATTTGAAGGGGATGCCCTCCACCCCAGTAACTCTCTGGATGAAAATGGTAATCAGGGGTGGCAATCCAACTGGGAGACAGGGACACCTGGGATATTTGTCTTACGGCTGCATTTGCATAGCTAGCACTCTTTTTGGCTACACTGTATGGTTTACTTGGGGAGATTTTTTTTTGCTGAGGAAGATTGTCCCTGAGCCAACATCTGTGCCCATCTTCCTCTATTTTGTATATGGGACGCTGCCAGAGCATGGCTTGATGAGCAGTGTGCGGGTCTGCGCCCAGGATCCAAACTCGCGAACCCCAGGCAGCCAAAGCAGAGTGTGCGAACTTAACCACTACACCACTGGGCCGGCCCCTATTTGGGGAGGTTTTTAATGGGAAGTGGGGAGGGGAGGGGAGGCTGATGCACATTATGGGAGGGCTTTGGCTTATCCTTTTTTCACTGGAAATATTTCTATAGCTCACCAAACTGTTTGCTGCTTCCTTTATCCAACCTGTGTTTCCCATCTCTGAGCTGTTCTGTCCAACAGGAATATACGTCCCCTCAAAGGCACACCTCCCACCCCTACCTTGTGGCAAAGGCCAGATCAACAGTCACATCGTCAATGGATCGTTTTCTAACGGCACTGGTCATCTTCTACTCTAAAGGTTCACTCTAACACATTTTCATAATTCTGAATTAGCTTTTAGGTACATTTTTCACAACCATCTGAGATTGTCATGTCATATTTTTTTCTATAAGATAGAAGGTAACACGTAATTAACAAGTCAAAGCGACCTGGGTTCTAACAATTACTCACAGGTAAACAATTTCATAGTTTCCCGGTACTGCTGCAAAGGTCAAGTGAAAGGAAACGATTTGGCGTAAAGCACACAGCAACGTTTCTTTTAATATGCTCTGAGCACGGACATTTTCCATAATTTTATCGCAGGTTGCTACTACTAAGCATTCAATCAGACACATGAAGAGGGAATGTACAGCATCAGTTTTCTCAGACATGACACCTTAAGCTTGTAAATAAAAATGCACTGAGTGCTGAGCACTAAGCCAAGAAACCGAAATCTGATTTGACCTAGAAAGATACAGACACTTTACCCTCTGTAGAATGACCAATGTCACCTCTCTGAATCCACACATTTAAGTACCATTTAGGAAACAAAGTGTGGTTTGAATTTGGCAAATCTCATTATTTGAATTTCAAATTCATAGTCCAGCAAAAATGGAGATCCGTGTTTCTCAAAACTTTTTTCTAATTGTCAAACTCAATAAATTGTCAAACTCAGAAAAGTTAAAGATGAATGAAAGTCTCAAAATAATCTTTCAATCTGTTGAAGAGAAGAAAACCTTTATGAAGATATCATCCATTGAAGGACTGACAAATTTGTGTGTGTGTGCGTGTATGTGTGTTACATGGAGACAGGCAGAACACAAATTATATAAGACCAATTAAATTAACAGCTACAGAGTACCATTGGATATTTACTCGCTTATCCATTCATTCAGCACACGTTTACTGCAATGGCTACAAAAGTATGGCATAGTGATTACGAATCGGGCTGCCAGTGTTTGACTACATGGATTGGAATCTCAGCCCCACCATTTACTGTCTGTGTGATCTTACTTCCTCTCTACGTGACCACTTGTAAAATAGGGATAACAGTACCTATGTCATAGGGTTGTTGTGAAGATTAAAACACGTAAGGCACTTAGAATAATGCTTAGCACACAGCCCTTTGTCATGCTAGCCATTATCCTTATTATTACTACTAGGAAGTACTATTAATGCTAGCATGACTAATATCACTGGGAGATAGATGCCAAAGACATGGAGATGAATAAAACAAAATACCTCTATTTAAGGAGCAGTGCATCAAAGAGGTCAGTACAGCTAATCTGGGCTCAGGTGGCCTAGAGCTGTCACTGTGGCCATGTCAGGCATCATGACCCTGTCCAAGTGGCATTTTAGACAGCAGTTTCAAGTTCCTTTCCCATTGAACCTCTTTAACTCTATATGACAAATAATTAACTAACTCGGGTGTTTTTCCTTTTAATTGTTCTTAATCATCTCCCGATACAGATGTCAATAAACACTTAATACCTGAGAGGCAACCAAAGAAAGAAAACCCTCACTAATCCAAAGCTGGGTAAGCAGTTCCTGAAAATCTCGAGTTTCCTGTGTTACCATTTGACCAGTGTTAGTGTTTGACTCCAATGCCATCTTTGTTTTCAAAGGATCCAATTTTCTATTTTACATGGCACTTTTAAAACACACTAAAATAGTCATGGTAAAAATCAAAATTAAAAAATTATTAAAAATACAATGGGTAAGATTTTCAGCAAAGGAAATAAAAGAATATTAGAACTGCAAAGAACATTAATAGACACTAATGCACCACCATTTTTAACAAATGAAGAAACCTGAGTTCAAAGTGGTTAAGAGACTTGCCCCAAATCTCATAGCTACATGGGGACAGAGAACAGAACCTAGGTTTTCAGTGGACCTACAGGGAATTGGTAAGTCTTGAAAAAAAGCAGTATTTCCAGAAATAAACAAGGGTGTCTCTGGCATCGAAAGAAACGATTGCACTTTTGGATATCCATCCATCCATCCATCCATCCATCCATCCATCCATCCATCCATCCATCCCCTCAACAAATATTTCATGAGCACCATCCACACACCCAGTATATGGTGGGGACAGAGGAGTGAACAAGACAGACACAATTCTGCCATCGCAATTCAGTGGGATTCTGACAGGAAGAAGAAATTGCAATGTACTCTGACAGTGCCATGGGAGGAGAAGCACGAGGTACTTGGGAGGCAACCAGAAGTGACACCCAGACTTGAGGTTAGACAGATTCTCTACACCTGTCATGAGCCAACTACCCAAGAACGCTGGTTAGCATTAACTCCAGCAGCTGTGTAACATAAAGATGTGCTTGAAAAAAACCTGTGGCTACTTGAGATCTTAAAAACATCATTATAACTAAACTGTGGGAGAGTTAAAAAGTGTTTTTCCTGAATGTCCTCACATTCTAACTTTCTAAAGTCAAATACAACAGTTAACAACAGATTTCAAGTGCAATTACTGTTTTACCTGATTTAATTTTATTTTTTTCCCCACTTTCTTGCTGCTCTAAAATAGGCAAAGAGATTACCTTTTTCATCTAAAACTTCTCTTACTTTGGGGTTTATAAGCTGGGTTTCCACTAGAAATGCAATTTTCAAGTCCAAAGAAGTAATGGGATTTAAAAGACCATGTGTGTCAAGAGCAAGTAATCACACCCGGTACCCTTGGTAACACCCAAAGGCAGTCTAGAGACTCTGGCTCTGTGAAAAATGTCTCCAATATCTGTCTTCCTTTTGCTTTCACTTGACTGTAAACTTCAAGTAATGATTAACTCCACTTATTAAAAAACGAAAGGGAACCACCACTGCAGGAGAAAAATACCTTCTAGGTGTTTATTTAAAATAAATTCTACCTTCTCTGGAAGGGCAATGCATTTATCTTAAAAAGGAGTATTACTGAATCACTGAAGCACAGTTTTAAGCACTTACTTTCATTCTCCCCACCTGGCTAGATGTCCTGACCTAGGCCTGATCATTCCTAGTCTCCACTGACTTGTGAAGTCCAGAGGAAATGAATATAAGCTATTTATAGGACAATTTTAATTAAAAAAGCTTGTGACCCAGAGAATGGTTCTGACAAGTAATACTGTCTGCTGTACACCAGAGTCTCCAACCAACTGCTGCCTCAGCATGAAATCAGCCTTGGAGGGCGGTGGTTAAAGCAGGTAGCACACAGCCATGGGCTCCTCTGCAAGGCTCAAAAGCATTTTCAGGGGGGCGGAAAGAAAATGGGCCTTGGGGGAGAGAGAAAACATAGCCAACAGCTCCACTTTTTACATGCTGTAATTACCCAACATGTTTTTACCTCAAGGAAGGAAGAGTGAAAAGTAGATCTTCTGTAAAAGGACCCCTGACTGTAATGTACTCTCTCGGGCCAACTCATATGCTTGGAAAACATTTCTTCCAGTTCAAGTTGCTATAACCGGGAGGACATATGGATGTGGGCTAAATGCAGCAATCCTCAAACTTCTTGGTTTCAGGAACTTTTTGCACTCTAAAACTTACTGAGGACCCAAAGGGCTTTGCTGATGTGGGCTACGTCTATCAATGTTTACTGCAATAGAAATGAAGCTGAGAAATTTAAAAGATATTTATCAGTTTATTTAAAATAATAATGAACTCAAACACAACCTATTTATATGAAAAATATCTATATTTCCCAAAGCAAAAAAAAAATTAGTGAGAATAGTGGGCATTATTTCATATTTTTGCAAATCTCTTTAATGTCTGACAATAGAAGACGGCTGGATTCTCATATCTACTTTTGTGCTAATCTGTTTTTATATGTTTTTCAGTTTTTTTTAAGCTATTTTTTATTTGTTTTTTGTGAGGAAGATCAGCCCTGAGCTAACATTCATGCCAATCCTCCTCTTTTTGCTGAGGAAGACCGGCTCTGAGCTAACATCTATTGCCAGACCTCCTCCTTTTCTTCCCCAAAGCCCCAGTAGATAGTTGTATGTCACAGTTGCACATCCTTCTAGTTGCTGTATGTGGGACGCGGCCTCAGCATGGCCGGACAAGCAGTGCGTCGGTGCGCACCCAGGATCCGAACCTGGGCCACCAGTAGCGGAGCACACGCACTTAACCGCTAAGCCACGGGGCCGGCCCCTATGTTTTTCAGTTTAAGTATGTGAAGAAAACCTGGTCTCACACAGACATTTAGTTGGAAAAGGGGAGAATATTTTAACAATCTTTTCATAATTGTGGATACATCATGTAGCGTCTAAAAAACTACTGAACACTCACGAGAGAAGGAGAGTAAAAAAGGCAAATTACTTGTTAGTAGTATTGTGAAAATTGAATAGTCCTTCTTGGACCTCAGGGGTCCCCAGTCAACACTTTGTGAACAGCTGGCTTAATGAATGGCCTGTAACAATGTGTACTTACTGTATGGAAGGTGTAGGGTGTGGTATTCCCAAGTGGTGAAGGACCTATAGAGATGGGGATGGAAAGTTGGGCTTGTGCCCTGACCTCATGGTCATGCATCCGAACTGCTTTCTAGAAGGACTTTGACTCTGGTCAATGAAATGAGCATACAGAGTCATAAGGTATCTCCCCATTAGCTAAATGACTTTATTTACTATTACAAACCTGGGAAGTTTAGGACCAATGGATGTTTAAACTTATATCAATGACTTCTCTAAGAAACTCTTCAAGACACAGCAGCTCAAATCAAAACATAAAGCAGAGATGCCTCCTTTCTCACTCTCTCCTTTTCTTTTCTTTCTTTCTTCTTCTTTTTTTTTTTTTTGGTGAGGAAGACTGGTCCTGAGCTAACATCTGTTGCCAATCTGCCTCTTTTTGCTTGAGGAAGATTGTCACTGAGCTAACATCTGTGCCAATCTTCCTCTATTTTGTATGTGGGACACCTGCCACAGCATGGCTTGATGAACGGTGCATAGGTCCATGCCTGGAATCTGAACCCGCGAACCCTGGGCTGCTGAAGCAGAGTGCGTGAACTTAACCACTACGCCACCGGGCCGGGCCCATTGCTTTTATTTCCTTTACAAAATAGTTCTTCTACCCATCAGTCATCAACATGGACATTTATGAGAAACGTGATGTCAATATGTGATGTCTAATTCTCTTTCTCATTCAACCAAAATGAATCAATTAACTTGGTATTCCTCCTCACCAAGGAAGTGTTAGGTATTTCTAATTCTGCATTTTCTCATCGCCCAGCAGACTGTGATCAACACTACCCTGTGACAATTTAAATGAGAGAAATAATCACTTTAAGGAGGAAATGCCAAGAATCATAAAATAAAAGTTAAAGAGGAAGTAGGACAAGAGTAAGCAATTGCAGGTGTACAATGATGTCAGGAGACCAGGAAAAGAGGAGAGAAAACCCACATTTGCACAGAATTGCAGCTTCCTCCATTTCCAAACTCTTCTCATGCCATTCCACCCTCATTCTCTGCACTTTCAGGCACAGAGCTTTCTTTCTATTAGAGGAAACGATCACATTCTTCCCTACCCCAGAGTCTATTTAGTCTATTTCTGCTAGCCAGAAAGGTTTTCCTATTCATTTTTACCTCGTTGATATCTGTAAGTTCCTCAGGTATCGGATTAAATATCACTCTTTGGTTACCCCTCACTCTCTATATGTCCCTTCCCACATTAGGTTAGGTCTCTATAACATTCTCACTGGTACTTTCTCTTTGCACCTTTGTCACAATTGTGTTAGACACTAGGGAGTAGGCTGTCATTCTTTGCTTAGGGGCAGCATTTCCTTCTAGATTCTAAGCTCCTGAGAATAAGACCCATACTTGCTACTTCAACAATTTCTGATGCTTGGTGACACTTACGGATTTATTTACTTGAAGTCCTAAATCTATCTTTCCAGCCCTGATCTCTTGCACTGCCATCTGTCCACATGCTATTTCCATTTAAATGTTCCACTAACATTCAAGACTTAAAGGTTCTGTGCTGCTGGTGGCAGAGCATGTTGGTACTACCCTTTTCGAAAGCAATTTAGCAATGTATCTCAAGAGTCAGGAAACATGCTGACACTCTTTGATACGGGAATTCTCTTTGTAGGAATCTATCATTAGGAAATCATTCAAAATATCGTTTTTAAAAAGCTATAAGAACAGCAACTAGAATGATATGCAACTATGACATACAACTATCTACTGGGGCTTTAGGGTGAAAAAAAAAAGGAGAAGGATTGGCAATAGATGTTAGCTCAGAGCCAGTTTTCCTCAGCAAAAAGAGGAGGATTAGCATGATGTTAGCTCAGGGCTGATCTTCCCTACAAAATAAATAAATAAATAAATAAAACTGTTTTTATTTTCTCTGATTTTCCACACTTTCCATTATATATATATTTTTAAAGATTTTATTTATTTTCCCCCCAAAGCCCCAGTAGATAGTTGTACGTCATAGCTGCACATCCTTCTAGTTGCTGTATGTGGGACGCGGCCTCAGCATGGCTGGAGAAGCAGCGCGTCGGTGCGTGCCCGGGATCTGAACCCGGGCCGCCAGCAGCGGAGCACGCGCACTCAACTGCTAAGCCATGGGGCCGGCCCTCCATTATATTTTTGTATTACTTGTGTAATTGAAAAAATACTGGTGCAGCTGATTTCATTTCCTCCCTCCTAAAATCTTGCTTCTCCCTGGCTTCCCCTTGGCTGTCAGTGGCCATGCGTCGTCTTAGTCCTTTAGGCGCTCTGCTCTGGAGTTCGTAATTTTCTGTTTTTCTTTTCCTCTCAGCCTTCACATGCAGATAGTCTTAAGCACAAGGGGATTCTTTTTCCACAATAGAGTCTATCCATTCCCCCACTTTCTTCCTGAAACAAGGCTCTCCACTACTCACACCAGAACGCATTTAAAAGTCTCCTCCAAAATACCCCACATATTTCCACGAGATTTTCTTCCTTACATGTTTTAAAACCCTTTCCTTATACATTTACCTTGGCTTCCCATTATCTATCAGTTTCAAACCTGGGCTCCACTGTGGGCCTTAATACAATCCACCATATGAGGTCTTTTTGGCCTGTTAACCTATTTTTTAAATTTCCCCTTCTCAAATTCTCTACTGTACCCAACAGATTTACTTGCTACCTTCAGGTTCCAACAGAGGAAGGAACACTTATTAATCCCAGACAAATCCTAGAAGGGATCATTACACTCCTGGCTTTACTAGCAGTGAGGATGGGAAATGGTGTCAAGAGACAGCAGCATGCTTACAGTGAGAGCAGGGCACGCCAAACGAACCTTGTTTTCGTTCTTTTGGTGGACTCACAACCTTTGATCAGCAGAAGAATTTCAGCAGGTGTCTGACAAAATGTCTCACATTCTTGTAGACAAGACTGAGAGAGGTGAGCTAGATGATCTGTAATTTGATAAACTAAATAAAAATTGAATAACTGTACCTAAAGAGTCTTGGGTAAAATAGAGGTCAACCTGGAGAGAAGATTCTACAGGCACAACGCAGGACTTTCTACTTGCTGCTGATCTTTGGAACATGTTTTACCAAAAGTGTAAATAAGTAACTAAAAGCTATTCTTATTCATTTGCCCATTGAAATATCTGGAAAGAGTAGTTGATACAACGAGTAACCCGGGCCGCCAGTAGCAGAGCGCACACACTTAACTGCTAAGCCATGGGGCCGGCCCCTAAACATTCACATTTTTTAGGGATTTCAGTTGACTGTATCTCCAATCTGAGCCAGAGAATCACGTGGATGAAAAATAATTAACATTATTCATTTTAGGGTGTCATGTAATAGATATACAGGGCCTCAAGCCAGGGAAGTGAGTATTTCTATTCCACTCTGAAATTATTGAACTACAGTTCGAGAAGCCAGTTCAGTTTGGGAGCCCATACTGTCATAGAGAAAACTGACAATCCAGAGGCTATGCAAAGCAACATGACCAGAAGGAAAGTATTTGGAAACCAGGGCAAACTAGAAAAAAGTTCAAAGAAAAGAATTTAGCTTAGAAAAGAGTTGTTTAGGGAAGTGACAAGAGAGCTGTGCTCATAAGCTGTGCTCAATAACCTCTCTGTTGGGGCAGGCCCAACAGGAGCAAATTACAGGACTGTGGATTTCAGCTCAGTATAGGAAAGAGTTTTCTAACATTAGATTGGCCCACAACCACAGTAAGCACGGGCCGAGCACATGCACACATGATGGTACTGGAAGATGGGCTGTTAAGTGAGGGGAGGGTTTCACAAGTGTGCACAGATTGACCAAGGTTTGTAAATACTGCTTTCATATATTCAGAGTATTTGAAATTCTGGAATGCTGTTAAATAAGGTTGTGCCATCAAGAAATGAATTCATTTGTATCAAAGAATGTGAAGCCAGGTGGATTTTTCTCTAACAGTTTCTCTGCACCTCACTTGTGCATCTGAAGCATTCTTGTATTAAAGAATTCAAAACATGAAGATGTTGAAAGTCAGAGAGGGAAGGCAATCCTCAGTGACGCCCGACAGCTGCTGTCTCTCTCTGATGTTAAAATCAATTGCCCAAAGGAGCAGAAGAAAAGAATCTTTCAATCTTTCAATTACATTCTTAGATCTCATGGCATTTTACATTCAAATCTAGAGCAGGAAAGATTGGCAAAAGATGTGACCTTTGTATGTAAGAAAAGATCACGGTTGTAGTTATAATTTGTTTTTCTTAAAAACTGTTTGTAACTTCAACTATGCGACATGCAATAACTTTACATCAACTTGCCATTGTGGTTTACGAAAATTAAATTTATCACGTAATTGATTACAAATATGGCATTGGACACTTCTTAAACATAACTGAAGAAAAAGTATATACGTTGACCTTTTAAATCTTCTACCTTCTATAAAATTTGTTAACAGTAAGATGCTGCAGAATGGACTAAAATAAATTTCAAGGTCACTAAACATCTCAATCATTTTTTTTTTTTTGCCGCGAAGATTTGCCCTGAGCTAACATCTGTGCCAATCTTCCTCTATTTTGTATGTGGGTTGCTGCCACAGCGTGGCCGCCAACAAGTGGTATAAAAGTCTACCCCTGGGAACTGAACCTGGGCCGCCGAAGCCGAACATGCTGAACTTAACCACTAGGCCACGGGGCAGGCTCCTCAATCATTTTTAAAATAGTAACTTTTCATGAACTTGGAGTTCATCAATTTAGAAAAGGAATAAAACTGAAACTTTCGGAGATTTATTAAGGCAAATCACCAACTAACATATTAATCCTTTATTTGTATAAAAACAATAGCAATAATTACAGTGGAGCCTTAAGTTATTCATTAAAATATTCATTAGCACTTAGTTGATGTTAAAGGAGATAGTTTTAGACACTCTTAAAATGTTATAGCTATAAGGTACAATAAAGATAAGTAAAGATAATTTAGAATATTTATCTATTTTCAGATTTGGAAACTGAGGCCAAGAGAGGTAAAGCACTCCTCACTCAAGTCTGTGCATTAGGTTACTATAAAGTGAGGTCTAGAAATGGGTCTCCTAGTTCACCGTCAATGCTCTTACTAGCACAGCATAGGGTAACTGAATCCCAAAGTAACTTACATCAAGACACGCTGTATGAATGCCTGCATTATACAGTGAACTGTTCTAAGCCTTAGAGGAGGAATGGGTATAAAAAGAAGACACTGCTTTTCTTTCTTTCTTTTTTTTTTTTTTTGTGAGGAAGATCAGCCCTGAGCTAACACCCATGCTAATCCTCCTCTTTTTGCTGAGGAAGACCAGCTCTGCGCTAACATCTATTGCCAATCCTCCTCCTTTTTTCCCCCCAAAGCCCCAGTAGATAGTTGCATGTCATAGTTGCACATCCTTCTAGCTGCTGTAAGTGGGACGCGGCCTCAGCATGGCCGGAGAAGCGGTGCGTCGGTGCGTGCCTGGGATCCGAACCTGGGCCGCCAGTAGCGGAGCGCGCGCACTTAACCACTAAGCCATGGGGCCGGCCCGACACTGCTTTTCTTAAAGAAACTTGCAGCCTTGCAAGAAAAATAAACCTCAAAACTGTTTAAATTATAGTTCGAGATATCAACTCAAGAAATAAAAAAATATATGACTAGTTTGTAACCTGATGTGTGTTCCCAAAAATGTTCTAGGAGCTCCAAGGAAATATAACTCACCACGAGCTGGGGAGGTGGAATAATGTTGAGGGAGGAAGTGGAAGTTGAATTGGATTTTGAAAAATGTGGAGGATATAGAAAGGGAGAAAGAAAAGATGGCATTTCAGGAAGATGGAACTGTGTGAATACCTGTAGAGAACTCCCAAAAAACAACATACTGCATTATCACTGGTATTAGGTGAATGATACTGTCATTTACCTTCAGGGTAATTTTCATCAAGAAGAGCAATTTAATGTTTATTATCTGTCCTGGTGAGTTGTGGAAAAAAAGCATGAATGGGAACTATTAACACAATGCTTTATTTCTTTATTCACCTATTTATACCTAATTATTCCACAAAGAAATTGAGGCAGCTTTCAAAAACAGAGAATATAAATTGAATAAAATAAATTATTAAGGAAAATGATAAACAGGAGTAAAAACAGCATATGCAGAAAAACAGACTATACAGTCCAGATGGTTGTTAGTTGGAGGCGGGGGTGGAGGTGGGGTGGAAATAGAGTTGATCTTTCTAGCATTTGCAAGATTTTTCATGCATTAGATTAAAAATAAAACAAAAATCTTATAATTCAAGAGAAGTCTAGCCTTTCCTAACACTGAGACATGAGAGAAATTTCTCCCTTGAGTCCTCATAAAGAAACCACTGAATGATGTAGTAGGCGCTGGCCTCAACCCCATCCCTGACCCTATGGTCATAATGAGTAATTTCACATGGCTGTTCCTCATAGTGTTCCTCAGTGGAGGATTAGAGCACCACACTGAGGCACAATTCAGTTACAAGACAGTGTGGCCCACCTACCCAGCCCTACTTGTAATGTAAGAGTCAAATTTAGAATAGGTACTGGATTTGGAGGGACTACATGTTCTTCAGTTCATATTAATTCATTTATTCATTCAAAATTTATTGGTTGCATACAATGTGACAGACATGGGGATATAGCCATGAATAAAAGAGATAGCCATTCTCACGGAGGTAAATATTCCACTGGTGGGAGAAACACCATAGACAAATAAATGTATGTCAGATGGTGGTAAACGCTATGGGGAAAAACAAGGCAAGGCAAGGTGACAGAAAATGTGGTGGGCAGTGAGAGGTAGCTATTTGAAAGGGTAATCACAGACAACCCATTTGATATGGTAATATTTGGGCAAGAAACCAGCATGAGATAAGGAATGAAAAACTCTAAGATACATGGGAGCAAAGTGTTGCGGGCAGAAGGAACAGTTGTTGCAAAGGCCCTGACCGAGAAGCATGCTTGGCAAGTAGGAGTGGCTGCAAGACAAGCCACCAAGCAGAGGGAGGGTGAGAGGGTCTTAGGAAAATGAAGGAGCCAGGAGGAGGTGAGAAAGGGAACAATGATGGAGTCAATCTGTTCTCCAGAAAACCCTACTGTGTCAGCTTCAACACAAGCCAAGGGCAGCTGGGGACTGCCAGTGTACACCATAGAACATGACCATCATCATTTTAGCTTCAACATCATGCTAAAACATGCATCAAAATCACCCACTATAGACACAGGCTTTTGTCTAAAGCCCACCTACGCTCTACGGAAAATATTAGAGCGAGACAACTAGGCATGTCATTTCTGACACTTCAATATCCATAAAATGTCCTAATTTTGTTTCCTGGTGAGACCTCCAAAGTTTTTCAAATGCAAATTGCACCCCAAAGTACCTGACATGCGGTATCAAATCATTCATTACATTTAAGCCAACTGATGCTGCAGGGTATCTTTCAAAGGTGTTGAGTTTGATTTTAAAGACAACCTGGCAGTTGTATGACAGCGGAATCTACTGTCTATCAAGAGCACTTATGCGTGTCCACAAAACCATATCATCAGTTTAGAGAAGACAATTTATATATGTTTCCCCACAGTAGGGCACATGTGTCCAGGACACTGAAAAGTGGTATCAAATCATTTAGACACAAGTGAAAAGAAGGAGGGGAATCAAAATACTCCTGTTTCATGCCATGAGAAATATCATCTCGGAGGAGCTGGCTCGATAAGCCTCTGTGATCTTCTGACACGTATTAAGATACAGGATCTATAAGATTATTGGTAACTGATTCCATATTGAGTTCAGAGATCCTAGTTCATTAGCAGAAAAATATGATAACTAAATAGTAATAAAACCAGCAACTATCATGTACTGTTCTTGACAGATTTTGTCCCAAAGTGATAGAGAATATACCAATGCCCTATAATGGACCACCTTTGTGTCAAGACCACTTACACTCTACAGAGACTACTGATATGAGAAAACTAGGCTTGTAATTTCTGTCAAGAAGAAAATTGACATAGAGATTAGTGATCCAATATGAACTCACAATTAAACCATCGGTATAAAAATCTGTGTAATATTAATTTACGTATTCAACAGTAAGATTTTTAACAAATATTATATGAAATTAAATAGAAACAATTACCTGTTCAGCTAATAATGAAGCTAAGCTTGAATACGCATCTGCAAACTCTGGACCATATTTAATGGAATCCTTCAGTAAAGTGATAGCCTCTTCTTTTTTCTCTTGGGACCTATAGGGGATAAGAGGGAGAAAAAAAAATCTTTTAATAACGCCTTGTTTAAATCCCCTGGTTATACTTTAACATCTCATTTCTTTTAGCAAAGATTAACTGATTCACTCTGGATTTTATCACAAATGAATTAAACTAGACTGTCTCAAGTTGCTAACGGTTTCTCTGTCTCTGAATTCTCAACAGAAAGAGATGTTAAGATGTAAATGATGCTGCAAGTTATTCACTGATTTTTCTACCTTCTATTTCCTGCTATGCCCTTTTTGTGAGTTTACGTAATATTTTACGAGTTTGCTAACCAGGAAGTTTGACTCTTAGAGGAGCAATGGGCATTAGCTGGATGGCGTAGGAGCCGGTTTTCAAGGATGTGGAAGGTGATTTGAGCCCCTGTGTATTAGTTGTGCCACCGCAGGCTGGGCTCCTAACAGAGGCTGAGCCACCTGTTGGGGACAAGCCAGCCCAACTGCCCATGTTCATCTTTGCTCTTACATCTAAAAGAGATACATTTTATACATAATTTCTTAAATTAGAAAATACTGTGACTACTGGCTGGCAAAAAATGATCAGCTATTTTATCATATTTTTATGAAAAATTGGGGCTGGTTCTGTCCTCTTCATTTTAGTCTTCTCCCAATGATTACACTTCTGGTTCAAACAATGCTCAAAAGTTGTTGCCATTATTTTGAGTGACAGTTCTCTCCCGTTAGTGCCATGGAGTGTCATCAACCTGATATCAATATCTTTCAAGCCAAAAATGTACACCGGCAGTGATCAACTTTGCTACTAACACAATCCCACAAACACTGATCAAGTGCTAATTATAATGCTAACCCATTGTAATTGGCAAAAAAGTGGAATGACAAATAGAACCCCTAGAACTATAGAGAGCACACGACCTAAGGGTCCCCCCATCTTTACCAGTTACCAGTACTGAATTATGTGCTTACATTTTTACTATTTAGGGGCATCAATCACTTATTCAGCAGTGAATACGTACCATATGCTCTGGTAAATTTCCCCATAACATTATTAATTTAATAATTAACAACAATCCCAGGCAGCAGGTATTATTGTCCAATTATACTCATTTTCCTAATTAGAAAATTTGGATTCAGAAAAGTCAAGTGACTCATCATGTTCACATAACCCGTCTTCTGAGTCAAGACCCAGGGCTCTTCCATCACACCACATCTGCTTATTCTAACTACTAAGAAATCCACCTCTTACGATCGTGCTGCTCAAAATGTGATTCACGGACCAGTATCATCAACATCACCACGGGGCTTGTTAGAAATGCCCCATCCGGATGCAATGCATCAGACCCTGCATTTTAAGAAGATCCTCAGGTAATCTGTGCACGTACTAAGATTTCAGCAGACTTGCTCCATGAATTATTGAAGGCAGCTGAGGGTAGCTCCTGCTATAAACCCCCTATGGCTTCAGACTCTGTAGGAGGAAGATCTATAGAGGGAAAACTAATACTGACTCCACAAGTTTGAGTTCCAAGTGCTAGAAGCAGCATGTTACAAGGTGATTTTACCTAGAAGATAAGTCTCCATCACAGACCTTGAAAAACAAAGTCATGTTTCCAGCATAGACCTTGCATTTAGCTACTCAATTTAGCAAACATTTATCATTTTCTGTTATGGGTTTGCTATTTCCCAAGAGAGGTGGCTGGCTGTCCATGCTATCCTCTCCTTACTGGGGTCTAGCTAACTCCTACTTGGCCCCTTCTTGAGGCACAGTCTTGCCCTTGATATCAAGGTGTAACACCTGTGTCCTTAAGTGGATCGTCCTTGGGATGTGGCTTTAAAATTGGATGGCTGTAAGAAATTTGCATTACAGCTCTCTTAGTGCTGCTTTCTTGTTGATTCATTCATTTAGTCAACAATGTTTAAAGCATGTCTGTAGGACTCTGTGGAAGTCCACTATGATTACATACTCTTGGGTTTTTATTCTAAAATATACCTTGAAGTAATTCTTCCATGGACACATGTTTTAAATGAAAACTGATTTTTAATCCTGGTAATTTGACTATTGATTTCATGGTTAGCAGAACTCTTCCTCCAAGGATTTTGTAAATCTTTATTAACGTTAATTTAGAAATCCTTCCAAAATCCAAAGGAAGGTACGGATTTAGGAAATTAAGGCTGAAAATTAAGTCCCTCAGGACATGATTTAGCTTGGACAGTCTTCAAAATCAGCAGAAAAAAACACACAACAATTTGATGTGGGTAAAGATGTCGTGATTTTCATTTGGCATGGCTCACAACAGTTAGAATGGCAACTTAAACCTTTTATATATGAACTCAGCGAGATTAATTACCACTTAACACAGCCTATGAATCTAAATACTTGAGGTCGTCCATTAACATTCATGAGACACAATGGAAAAGTCAGCATCAGAGTTATTCACGGGGAACTCGGATTCTTTATGAAAAACTGTATCTCTATTAATCTCTTGAGGGACTGAATGACACATTTTCAGAAAAACATCTCATCACGCAATTTTGTTTAGTATATGAGTATTGCAAGATGCAAAGACTCGGGCAGACAGGACTTTTCCTCTTGGCTCTGCACTCCTGGATGACTGCTTTTCCCTGGGAGCCTTTGAGAGTCATTAGACACCAATAGGGGTCAGGCACTTGCCACCTTAATGGATATTTTTTAATGTTTTTTATGAAAGCCCAAAAAATTGATAAGTGGTAATTTTGTTGTTGTTGTTGTTGTTTCTGAAAGGGAGATGAATAGTAGGGAAGCTGTATTTCCTCTGTAGCCTCTCTTTTGCTCACTCTTTGGTTCGAGTTTTTGAAATAGGTGTGGTTTTGACACAATAACTTATAGTGGATAATTCATCTAAATGGAACCTTCCTTGGTCATACAGTAACGTGATTTTAACCTGTTTCTGAATTCAGTAGCATTCCGTCTCATATCTACATTACGACCCATGTTCCTCTGCTAATTATCCCATATTAAAAAACAATTCTATTGGATTATTGCAGTCTAGAGTGCACCTTACTCAGTTTTGCTTGCTAACACTTTAGCTCACACCCTTAGTTCACACCCTTTTTCTAGTTCCCTCTGTCTTTTCTTCCTACTACATACAGACAACTGAAAGGTACATTTTTTTCCTAGAGCAATGCTTTCAACACACTCCCTTATATAAAAATCTTCATTATTAATAATATTAATCTTCATAATAATCTTCTCCCTATTGCCTACAAATAGACTCTCAGTTTAAAACCCTCTATAATATGGTTCTGACCAACCTTCCAAACATACCTAGGTACCCACTAATCCAGCCAGACTGGGTGGCCTTTGGCATCTATTCTACAGAACCTAAGAGATCACCAATTCCACTGCTTCTCTACCCTCGCTGTACCCTAAAATCATATGGGGTGCTTTTAAAACGTGGTGCTCTGAGGTTAGGCTTCTTAATAGGAAGCTCTCTATAGGAATATGACAGCCATCCAGATTTGAGAATTATGGATATGATCCAACCTCCTTGGTTTAGAGTTGTGGAAACTGAGACTCAGGGAACCCCAGTGATTTGCCCTGGCCCCAAGCGAAAAAGGAAGGCCTCGCACCAGGTCTTGTGCCTCTCAGGCTGGCATTCTTGCCATGCCACTTCACAGATGGCTTTCCTCTCCTCTTCATTCAACTTCTGCCTCCCTGTGAAGCCTTCCCTGACTTGCCCAGCTCACAGCATGATCCTTTCATCAGAGCTCCTAAACATATAGCAAAATCGGAAACGATATATATGCTACCTTTCCGATATTTTGGTTTTCTTTACCTTTCTGATATTTTGGTTTTCTTTTTGTATCTCTATAAGAGAAAAGATGGTAGGGGAATCACCATTAGAAGCCCTGTTCTGGCCTCCAAAGGGGCAGCTGCCCTTGGTTCTTCGGCTCAACATTCTGAGGAGTAACTAGGCTTGAGCTCACTTTTCTTCTCCAAGGCCTTGGCACATGAAGGGCCCCCACTACTGCCTCCTGCGGGAGGGTGCCAGTCTGTCTATCAGTGAACACTCCATGCAGGCAAGTTTTTAAAGCTTCAGGTTTTGCAATAGGTGCTGGCTGAACATTTACTCTCCGCTAAGGACAGAGTAAGTATTCCTTTGCATGATTTATTTTAATTCTCATTAAGCATTATGAAGTAGGCATAATCCTTTCCATTTTAAAGATTTAGAAAACAATACTAGCCACCACCACTCCAACAAAAATCAAAAAGTGAGATTTGGAGAGCTCAAGTGATTTGTCCCCAGCATAGAGCTGCTGTAACACCAAGATTCTAATTTAGAACTTCAAGTCTAGCCCGTTCCAGTGACAGGCCATGCTTGGCATTTCTGCATGCATTCTGTTAAATGTTATGCACCCTGTCTGTGATCCTTACTAGGTTTTAAGCTCCTTCATAGGCAGGACTCACGTCTTAGTAGTCTTATTTCTTTTATCCCAGAGACTATTACTAGCACATCATAGAAATTCAATAATTGTTGAATTAATTTTTTTAAAACAAACATGGTTTTACTATTTTCTTTATTCCTAGATCTTTCTAAATCTCCTTAAATAAACTTTCCAATATTCTAATAAAATTTGACAGAGGAGGACAATATAATTATCCATTTTATGTCTATTTCGACAGCTCTTTCAATATTATACAAGTGATCCTAAGGAAGACAGAAGCATCCTAAGCCTTAGAGAGATAAGAAAATTCAAGTATAGTTTCTATTTATTGAGCACTTCCTTTTTTAGCAGGCACTGCTAAACAGCTTCTCTCTACCTTAACTCCGCATAGCAGTTAAAAGCACAGACGCAAAAACCAGAAGGACTGGGCCCTGCCTCTACCTCTACCATTTACAAGCTGTGTTTCTTTAGACAAATTGTCTGACCTCCCTGTGTCTTTGGCACACAGTAGGTACTATGTATGTTTTGGCTTTTATTAGATTGTTTAATGTTTCTAAAATCGCCCATTAAAACCTATATTCCCCCTTCTTTTAAAATTAAATTCTAAAATCAAGGAGTATGTGGTGTTTTTGAAATTCCCTCCAAAGTGATAAACTTCCACATTTCAAACTAGTCACCAAAAATCTGTTAGATATTAGAGTGATTTTTCCTGTCTGATACCATAATAGATTTTTAATGTAATAATCATCATTAAATACACAAATGAATAGTGTTGTACTAAATGTAAAAGAACACCAGTAACAGATGATAGTCGTAATCTCTGGAAACCTCATTCTAAGGTAACATCAGGCTGAGGAGACCTAAATGGCAGACTGATTAATCCAGAATGCACTCAGCTGACATTGGAGCCACATAAGGGAGTGAGTCTCCACATTCTAGGGGCGATTGCTACAGGTGAATATGTAGGCTAGAAAGAATCAGGAGCCATTTTGAGCCTCTTCTTCAGCCAAGCCAGGGAAGCTTCTTAGAAAAGAAAGGTTTAAGCAGTTATTTCCACGTAAAAAGGTATAACAAGAGAGGCAGAAAATTTCAAATAGATATTCTCAAACTTCTTAATAATGGGAATTACCCATGTACTCTCATAGTACAGATCACCCCTGGGCCAGCATTAGACAGTATTAAAACTTCCTAATGCATTCATTTTGGCTCTATAAAAAGCAACTTAGGGAAATCAGAAGCCCATTATCAATATAAGCCCCATCTACCTAGGACTACTCTGTTAGCCATTTAGACTGAATTGACAGGTCAATTCAAAAGGGGAAAAGTAAGAAATAATATTTTCCTCTGAATTCACCACGCATGTAATACAGGTAACCAAGTCCACAAGTTGTTTCTCTGAATTGCACAGAAAAGGCTTGAATTAAGTAGCTTGTAACTGGTGAAAAAATTGATAAAATCTAAGCTTAGTACAGACCCCGTCCAATTAGCCCCAGGCACACCCTGAGTTTGGAGTCACAGAAAGGAGCACTCTGAATCCCTTTGGAAACCGATGTCACACTAAGGACACTGGGGACTGTCAGAGCCTCTGTAGGGGGTTCAAGTGGCACTGATGGAACTATTAGGGATCCCTGGATAAGTGAGAGAAGCAGCTAAGAATAAAACCACTCCGGGGTTAGGTAATATTTGTTGCTTCTCAGCATCCTGAATGTCCTTATCTGTCACCAGCTGATGACTGATAATCCTCCATGACCTAAAATACTTTGTCTTCACTTTTCTCTTAGACCAACAGTTCTCAAATTTTACTGCTTTAAGAATCATTAAGTGTTTGGTAAAATGCAGGATCCCAGGTGTCTTAAGATTCAGTAGGTCTGGGGTACGGCCCGGGAATCAACATTCTTAATAAGCCCCTCAGGTGATTCTGTTGAGAGTGGTCTTCAGCCCATGCTTTAAGAAACTCTGCCCTGGTTACAACGTGTGATTTGCCTGGTCAATTGATCCTTGATATAAGACTAAACATAACAGAGTGCGGAAAGCTAAAAAAAAAAAGGAGAAAGAAGACTTGCTGGAGTAATTCGAGCCAAAGAGGAAGGTCACAGTGGCCGGGTGATTTCCCTGGATGATCGACACCTCTGGATGCTGCGTGATGTGGGGAGGCTGGAAGGGGGGGCGTGTGGAGGGTGACACTGGGGAACTGCGATTGGAAGAGGCAGTTTTCTCTCTCATAGAAGCTCTGTTGCGAATGTCCTCTATTGTGCATCCAAGTCTTAGCTCCCGGGATGCCATACAGGCATCATAACACGAATAAAAATCTCCTAATATTCTGCAAGCACAACTCCACTCTCTTAAGTTTCCCCCAGGAACTTCCAAAAGGCTAAAATTCCGGCGATGGGGTTCCTGGGACCAATAACATCTTCATCATTGATTTCACAAGAGGAACATTAAGTAGAAATTAGATCTTGTTCACAACGTGCAAATTTTGCCATTAAATATTTGTAGTTTCACTTCTCTTCGGTTATACAGCAGTGGGACTGTTTTTCTTGTGTGTTAAGTAACAACATTTGCATCATCTCACTTTCCTGGCTCTCTCTCAGTGACAGATATTTAGCAAAAGCAAATAAGGCTTCATCGCATTTTCTTTTAGGAATTAAAGACCTGTGAAGTTTGTCAATTTAGAAAATTTTTTGGATTCCTGTCTAAAATCTCATGACACATTCATTTAAACTGAAAGCAGATGCTTGCTTTGAAAAAGTATTGACATTTTGGGAGAATTTAGGAAATGCCAGTAACAGAAATACATGAATTTGGCAATCCACTTGGCAGCAGTAAAATTTCCTATTAAACACAGTGTGAACCTAGAGTGCTGGGCAGCTCTATTCTTATTCCTTTATTGGGGTGTTTTGCTGTTGTTGGATCCAAAAACGATGTCTCTCTCAGAGGAAAAAGATTATGTTTAATTTTTTTTTGAGGGGGTGCTGATATACTTTACCAGCTCTTCTGAAAAACTGAATTGTGAAAGTCAAATTGTAAATGTCTGACTGAGATGATCTTTTCAGAGCACACATTTTTCTGTGGCTCTACTATCTTTCCTAGTAGAAGAAAAATAAGAAAATTGGATCATACTCTGCATAGCTTCTTTTATGTTCAAGTTTACCGGATACATTTCTGGGCGATGTGATGGAAATATAGCATCTAGTTTATTGGCATTCACCCTAGTTTTTCTGCTTGACTTTTTACAAAGCGACACAGGAGAACTGTCTGGAGAACAAATTCATTAATTATGTGGTGGTGAAGATGGAACTTTTTTTTTCAACTCCAAAATCACACTCACTGTAGTTAGCATTAAGAGAATGGATCACCTGCACACCCCATAGTGGGTTTGCAGTGTCAGATTCAAGTCACTGTGGCAACGATGGAAGTCAGGCGGGGTACCCACCTTATGTGGTGTGAGGGTCAAGCTTTGGTTGACTTTAACACCTCTCTCCCCAGCTGAAAACTGAGGAATGGAATGATGGAAAGTTCTGGTGCTGTCTAGTCACAGAGATGGAGACAGCTCACACAAAGACCTCACACAGGGGCTGGCACAGAGCAGGTCCTGAGGAAATGTTCATCCCGAGTCCCCTCTCCTTCACTCTTTTGGAACAGCTCTTGATGTCTTTATCATCAGCTCGGTGAGGTCACTGCCCTGAACCCCTGCAGCAGAGCATTTGCCCCACGATGGCCTTGACCCTGCGTGTATGGAGCCAGTTCTGTGCCACTGCGTGGAGGGAGCCTGGGAGGGGGGAAATAGTTCCAAGCCAGCATCACTCCAAAGTGCAGGCAAATATTTATGCTGAGCCCTTCCCTGATTTGAAGCAAAGCATGGAAACAATGCTTCCGGGTTGGGACGTGGAGGAGAAGGCAGCTGAGAAGATCCTGATTTAGCCAGGATTCATTTATCCCATAGAGAAAGGGCCACTTTGACGATGCAGTTGAATGCATGTCCCTGGTTTTAGGCTCAGGCTGATTGCTGTCTAAATCTTGGCTCTGCCCTCACCTGATGACTTGGATTAGATGTTCCACCTCCATGAGCCTCAGTGGCCAAAATCTGTGAAATGTGCACATTAATCTCTACCTCTCCAGGTTCCTGTAAGTGTGGAACAGACGCACGCCAGCAGTGTGCTGAGCCAAGTGTCTGGTACATGGGACGATGCAATAAATGTTAGTTCCGCTTGCTCTTTCCCCACTCTCCAACTGGATTCTTATCTGGAATTTCTACCAGAAGCTTCACTAGCTGATTTCCCAGCAAAGGCAGGATCTGTTCCAACGCAAGTATTGCCTTCGAAGAGAAAGGGGACTTTCAAGTTCCTTTCTGGTCTTCTACTTACATTTCAGTTAAGAGGCTAGAAACCTGGAGTCATATTAAAACCACAGATTCTTGCAGCCAGAGAGCTTTATGGGGTCACCTGGTCCCACCCCTTATTCTGAACAGGAGGAAACTGAGTCTCGAGGAGGTTGACTATTGCCTGAAGCCGTTCAACTGCAGGAGTAGAAAATACGTTACCTACTTCTGATTCATTATTAACTTTATACCAAGAAGTTGAGCTTCAACTTGGAAGTGGGAGGTTATGTCCCTGGGCTAGTAATAATTAATAATAGCTAAAACCTATTTCATCCTCATTTTGGGCTAGGTCCTATGCTAAGTACTCACATGCATTCTCGTCTTTAGTACTCATAAAGGACATAGTTACTAGTATTATTTCCACTTTATAAGTGAGTAATTGGAGGCATTGCAAGATAAAATCGTTTCCCAAGGTCACACACTACTAGCTGGTAGAGCCGAGATCCCAAATCACTAAGCTCTCCAGCTCCCAGTCTTGAGGAGAGCACAGGAGAGACGGTTAGCGCGGCAGCATGAGGTCACTGAACGCGCTGGCTCTGGAGGTGCCCCTTCACAACTTCCTGCCTGTGACCCTCCCTCTCCCATTTCCCTGTCTGTAACAGGGAGGGACTGTGCCTGCCCTCCACAAACCCAGAGTGGGCAGGTTCACGAGACAGGAGGAAGCGCTTTACAATTTGTCATTCAAGTGTCAGTTACTATTGTTCTTTTCACTTGGAGGAGCAGTGGTGGCAGAAAGGTTGGGGGCAGAGAGCCCTGCCATGCTGCCCAGCAGAGAGGTGGCACAGCGTGAAAGCAGGTGGGCCTGCTTGCGGGAGGGAGCGTGGGAGGGAGGGTGCAGAATTGGTAAGGAGTCATCAAGAAGAGATGGAAGTAAGCGTCACCTCCCCTAAGCGCTTCTGGGGACAGACTCTGCAGGTCATAGGCAAGTGTGGGCCAGAGGCGACCCAGAGAACGTGCATATTCCTCCTTCTGTCCTTCATTGTTCCCGGCCTACACAGAGCATTTTAAACCTGAAAGCCTTTTAATGATTTCTAACCACTTATATTCTAAATTTAGCCTTTGTGTCAGGGCAAAGTTGATCTCCTACTGGGTTTAAGATAAAAAATGAAGGGCCTGGTCCCCTAAAGTAAGACAATATGTGCAAGAAGCAATGTCCAATGACTACCTTTATTTCTCTTATTCTTTTAATTGACTTGTACCTTCTTTAAGCTACATCTTTAGCCAAGAGTTGTTCCAAGTCATTCCTCAGCACAAGAGCTTAAGGGGACAAGACCACAAATGAAGCCAGTAAATATTATGAGGGTTAAGGGGGTGGGAAAATGATTTTCAGGACAGAGGAGACAGCTGAAAACTCTTGGACTTGACAAAGCAGTCTGGCCTGTTTAATTATCCTCTGTCAGAAATATTTATGCCAGGAAAGAAAACGATGACATTCCAATTCCTTCAAGAAAATGTAAACCAAAGGAGGAGTTCCTTAAAGCTTGCTCTCTCCCACAGGGCTTCCTGTGCAGAAATGTCTTCTGGCCGCAGGAGTGTTTATTGCAGCCATCACAGCAAAACAAAGGATTGAGACAAGGGACCTTTCCTTGCAAACCAAACTATGGATTTAAAACAACTCACTCATGCTCAATTCATTAGTAATCACAGCATGAACGAGGAGAGTTTTGGTGGAAGAGAGATATTTACAAAAATATTTTAACAATGAGCAATCTGTTTATATACAAACAACTCCCAAATCTGGGGAAATAGGTAAACATTCTCATCTTTTCCCAGATAATTCAGTTTTGTACAGACATTGAATATAAGATGAAAAAATGCAAATGAAACCATATTTTAGATGAACTAGAAGAGTTCTCATTTTAAAACCTTTGTAGTATTCTCTCAAATGTAGTTTGCAGGTTTGTATTTCTCACATACTGACAAGTGGCCAGTTTGGCTGGATGTCTGGGTGCACACAGAATGGGAGAACAGCAGAAAATAGAGGAAAGTGGCAGGATTATGGAAAGTGCTGAATGCTAAGACTTTTTGTACTACATGTATGTATGTAATGGATACTCAATGAATTTCTTAAGTACTCTTACATTTCTGCGGGAGGGAGGGGTGGAAAAAGAGTAGATGTTAGAAATAGAAGAGAAAAAGAATGTGTTACAATATAAGCGATAAAATAAACAACTTCAAAAGCAGTGCGAGGTCAACAGTGTCATATTCTTCACTTCAGAGAAATTAAGGAGAATGAGAGCTGAGAGAACCTTCGGAATTCACAGCTGATGTTCGAGAGAGAGCAGCTCCACTCGAGAGCCGAATGAACAGGAGGCGAGGAGGGAGAAGCACTAGGTGCTAACCATTCTTCTTGCTAATTTGATCAGAGACAGGAAGGAGTTAGGAGAACAACTGGAGGGAATACCTGAACTGAGAAAGATTCCCTAGGGGAATCCAGGGTATACAGAAGCTTGTGGGATGGGAAGAATCTGAGGACCTAAGAGAGAGCCCATGAGAATGGAAGGGGGAAAGGGAAAAAAATAGAATCAAGAACGCATGTGGATTTTACACTGATGCCCACTAATGGCTAAAATAAAAAGACTGACAACACCAAATGTCAGTGAGGGTGTGAAGCAAAAGGATCTCTCACTATTGCTGATGCAGTGAAAAGTAGTAGAATTACTTTGGAGAACTGTTTGGCAGTTTCCTAATACATTAAAAACACATGTACCTACAATTCTACTCCTAGATATTTACCCAAGAAAAATGAACATACAAAGACTTAGACATGAATATTCACAATATGAATATTCACAATAACTCAAATCTGTAAACAAACCAAATATCCACCCACAGGAAAACGGATAAACAAATTACAGCATGTTTAGACAATGGAATACTACTCAGCAATAAAAAAAAATGTAGCATGTAACAACACGGAGAAGACTCAAAAAATTATAATAAGTAAAAATATCCAGATGCCAAAAATGTACATATTAAATGATCGCCTTTATATGAAGTTCTCAAACAGGCGAAAACTAGCTTATGATGAAAAAAATCAGAACAATGATTGCCTCAGGGGAGCAAGAAATTTACTGGAAAGAGGTATGAGGTTATCTTTCTGGGGTGATGGAAATGTTCTATATGTTATTTTGGGGGTAATTACAGGAGTATATAAAATTGTCAAAACTCATTGCACAGAACATTTAAGATTTGTGCAATTTTTTGCATGTTAATTATGCCTCAATTTAAAAAAACACATAAACACAGGTGTGAGCACTTAGCCTTATTAAGGAGGCAAGACAATTCTTCCTTCCATGGAAGAACAAAAGAAGAGGGAGTCTGTGAATATGCAGGAAATTTTTAGGTAGGAAGAAGGAAAGCTGCAAAAATTCACCTTGAATGACTTGAATATTCTTAGCAAAAGTAAGGGATGATGTCATCTTCTAGCTGTGTGTATGGGCACCCAGGAGGGGAACAAAGGATACATGTATTAGGAAAACAGAAAATATTTGGGAGATATTATAAGACAGTAAGGGATGAGTTTAACAGCTCTGACCCTCAATCCTGTTTTGTTTCACAATGCTCTCTTCAGAGTTGTTAGGATCCCATTCAGCTCAGATTTGTGTCTTTCACCTCCAACACTTGATAGATTAGATGAGGGTCTAGGGCATACATTCTTGACAGAGGTGAAAACTGCTCCTTGGAGTGGGGATGGTGCAGTGAAAAATATTATTAGATTACATATAAAAGTAAAATTAGATGTTATAGTGGTTTGTGGTCTCTCAACGCTCAACCCTACATAATAAATCTTATTCCTGAGTATTTAATTGGGGGAGGAGGTGATCAGGAAACAATGCTTAAAAAGGCTCCTGGGGTGGAGGTGGGGGTTGATAATGAAAAAGAGTTGAGAAATACTGGTCTAGGAAAGTAAAATGCAGGCAATGGGGTACCTTGGCTTAAGGGCCTAAAATGATGGTCAGGGTGTAAAAAAGTCCCAGTTGAAATAGATCAGATATATCAGAGATGGAACTATAAATTATGAACATAAAAATCAGAGAGAACAGAGATTCTAACAATGGTAAAGAGCAGGGCCAGCAGGAATGAGCAAGTAGAGGGGAATAACACTTGTCCCGGAGGGCATGTCAACATTAAGGTCTTCAAATAAGACAAGTGAGTACAGAGAAGAGTTAGGAGGTGGCAGGTCATAATCAAAACCCTGTCAAAGGGTCAGTGGGAATGACAGAGAGAGGGAAGGGAAGGGTGGGCAGAGGTAAGAGGTTAAGGTCAAAGGGTAACATTTCAGAATTCGAGTACTAGAGAACGAAAAGGTCTGCATAATTAAAAAGCCCACAGCATGGCCATGTTGGTGAATGCCCAAGGTAGAGCAGAAATGGCGGGCCCTGGAGCCAAGGCGGCAGAGGAACCAGGTGATTGACGTAACTGTCAAATTCGCTAAAGATGGCAGCACTGGTTGGAGAGCAAGGGAAAGTCACCGCCTTGGTGCTCAAGTCTCTGAGGACAATGGGGTGCGTCAGACTGCGCCCAGGATCCGAACCTGCAAACGTCGGGGCGCTGAAGCGGACTGCTCGAACTTAACTGCTACGCCACCGGGCCAGTCCCTCTCCATGTCCTTCTATTCTTTATAAATTCAATTTTCTAAAGGATCGGACTAAAGAAAATCAAATGTATGCTGTTATCAAATTCATCTTGTATACAGTTCAATTATTGGACATTCTATTTCATTTTCTTCTGAGTTTTGATTATAAGATTTATTCTAACATCCATATAATGTGCATATCATATCATGTGAATGGAAGGTAGTTTTGGCAATGAAGGAGGTATGATACGATTCTTTTTTATTTATTTATTTATTTATTTATTTATTTTTTCCCCCGAAGCCCCAGTAGATAGTTGTATGTCATAGCTGCACATCCTTCTAGTTACTGTATGTGGGACACGGCCTCAGCATGGCCAGAGAAGTGGTGCGTCGGTGCGCGCCCGGGATCCGAGCCCTGGATCCGAACCCCGGGCCGCCAGCAGTGGAGCGTGTGCACTTAACCGCTAAGCCACGGGGTTGGCCCCTGATATGATTCTTTAAGAGGTTTTTTTTCATATTCTGTTTCAGTAGCAAAACCAGTAACTATTTTACCTAAGGAGTCACAGAAATATTTTCCCATGCCCTGAATTTAAATACTCTATTATATTCTCTTGAGCCTTCAGCGACTTCTGCTTTTTTCATCCATAAAAAGTTTATGCTAATCTTGCCTATTTTCTTTTACATTTTAGGTTCCAAGCAAAGCCAACAATAATTAATATAAATTAAGAAGGCAGGAATGGAAAGCTGTTCTTTATCAATCTGTCACACTGTCAATGTGCTGCACAGAATCATGACAGATTAGCTTCAAAGTCCAGTGAAATGGTCATGGAAGAGGCCAGATATACTTGGGTAATACTCAGTGAAGTCTACTGCTGTGAACAGGTCTAAAGCTGTCATATAATTCCAAAAATTCAAATGAAATCTGTCCTCTCTGCTATAAGATTTCTAAGATGCTCTGACAGAATCACATCTTATTCAGAGCTTCTGGCCTGGACAAAGACTCACATTTCTCTCAAAGTCAAGGTCATTAATAGGTCTGTGCTGTCCAGTACAGCAGCCACTAACCACACGTGGCTATTGAACTCTTGAAATATGACAAGTCTGAGATGTGCTATAAGTATAAAACATACACTGGATTACAAAGATGACTTATAAAAAAAGAATGTATACTATCTCATTAATATTATTACATGTTCAATTTTGAAATTAATTTTTAATATTACTTATATGTTAAAATGATAATATTTTGGAGATACTAAAGTTAAATAAAATATATTATTAAAATTAATTTTACTTTTTTTTAATGTTTTGAAATATGGCTACCTAAAAACTTTAAATTAGAGATTCTGGATCTCATTATATTTCTGTTGGGCAGTGCGGCTCTAGGCTGTACCCCAGTTTTGAGGTGAGCCACAAGGAGGCAGCTGAGTGTGGTCATTAAGGGAAAAGGTACTTGGTCAGACAGATGTAGGTTCAATTCCCATGTCTTCTATTTCCTCACTAAGGGACCTGGGCGCACTCTTTCTCTAAATCTTAATGTCCTCATTTATAAAATAAGAATAATGATAGTGCCTCCCTCTTAGAGTTGATCAAACCTAAACTGCTCGTATCCAAAGAGATAAGTGCTTAGAATGAGCATTAAGTTCTAGATGACAAAAAAGCGCACATTTTAAAAAAGTTAGCTGCCTAATGAGAAATAAATAGGGTACAAATCTTAAATGAAAAGTAAATTTTAGGACCAAATAAAACCAAATTTAAAATATTCTTATCCTCTTTTTGCTTTTGACCCATTGCTACTTAATAGCAGAATTATATTAAGGAAAGCAGAAGCACAATTCAGAGTCATGTAAATCTGGATTAGCTCAGCTGTTTTCTGGGTCACCCATCTGCTACTGAGGGATATAACGTAAACAAACCTTATTGTTTCCTTAAGAAAAACAGGAAGGCTTTTTTCCCCAAGAGGCAATTGCATGTCATTAAATGGGTAAATATTAAGTAATTTTTGGATAGGAGAACTACTTGGGCAACATGGGTAATGGAAAGTGAACAGGACAGGAGTCCAAGAGCAGAGATTCAATCCAGGGTCTGCAACAGCTTAGGCCAGGGTCACATGAGATCTCTGAACCTTGATTTCCTCACCTGTAAAATGCGGATGAGGATGATAATACTTCTCACAATAGATTGTTTTAAAGATTAAATAACGGATACAAAAAACACTTATCTGCAAAAACTGGAAAAGGTTACATAAATGTTAGCTATTATCATCACTTTATTCTACTGGATTCTAAGAATAATCCACATAGACATAGCTACTTTGCTCTCTGGTGTAATGTGAAAGAGAAATAAACAAGAGTGACTTTGTCCAAGGCACTTTACCTCTCAGAACCTTGGTCTCCTCTTCTTCCCTCTCTACTTTAAAGAGCCATTGCCAGGGCCTCATAAAAAAAAAAAAAAAGGAAAAGAAAAGCAACCAGAAAACTACAGTCTTATACAAATGTAAAGCATTGCTGCTGGTTTAGATAATCATTAAGAGTTGATTTTACTGAAAAAGAGAGAAAAAATCCTATGTTTGGTATCCAGGAGTCTCCCCTACTGTGAAAAGTAGCCATTGCAACGTTCCAAAAAATATTTCCTTGTGCTTTTAACTCACATATACTAACTCAAGATAATAGTTAGTGACAATAATATGCGAATTGCAAAAGGAAGGTTAGAGAGTGCATCTCTTGTTCAGGTCTCGGCAAGATGAAATGTAAAAGAATCTCTGCCGTCATTTTCAAGTAGAGCCGCATTCAGCACAATATGATAATCCTAATGGCAGGATATCCCTCCTAACAAGAACCATCATTTTGTATACAGGCCATTAAAGCGGGCTTTTCTGGAAAGAATACTCATCTACATGATTTGAAATCAGTACTATATAATCCAGGGACCCCAAAAGACATTGACAGGATTTTATCCAGCCATTAAGTTATTTGGGCTCTAAGTTAGGACATATATAGATACAACAATGACTTTAAAAAATGAGTCGTTAGAACATCACATAAAGAAATAAGAGCTCATAAAAATAGTAGAGTAAAATTAAAGCACCCTGTTGACATGTAACTATTTATGTATAATAATTAGAATTCATTTTCCCCACATGTTTTGAGTTGTTTTTTTTTTTTTTTTTTGGTGAGGAAGATCGACTCTGAGCTAACATCTGTTGCCAATCCTCCTCTTTTTGCTGAGGAAGATCAGCCCTGAGCTAATATCTGTGCCCACCTTCCTTTATTTTTTGTATGTGGGATGCCGCCACACATGGCTTGACAAGTGGTGTGTAGGTCTGCACCCAGGATTCGAACCAGTGAACCCCGGGCCACCAAAACGGAGCATGCAAAGTTAACCATTATGCCACTGGGTCAGCCCCTTGAGTTATTTTTTTTAAAGGGAGCTTACTAGTACTAAAACGGCTTTTTTGTCACAGCATGTATTTCTTCATTCTTATTGTTTTTCATAATTCTCAATTTTTATCAAATTTTAAAAATAAATTACTTAATTTGAAAAATTACATTTACTTAGTTTTTGCTGATTTATACTTTTATTTCTTTCATTTTAATTGTACTTTCCTTGCATGTATTTATTTTTGTGTAGTATTCCTTTGATTTTGTGTTCCAGTATACGGATAAAGCCATACCTAAACATAAAACTTCAGACTCAAGATGGCAGCTATCACCTTTCGCAATGTTAGATTGTTCTTTGATTAACTCACTCATTCAAATGGGAGTAGACAAAAACATGCATTAATACATACATTAGGAAAAAGAACTAATATTTATATGTAAATGTAAAATTTAAGGAGTAAACAGGAAAGTGAAGAAGATACATAAATTAATGAGGCAATTAAGACAATCCTGTTAGGAAGAGCATAAAAGAACAAAAGCAAACCATTAGCCTGAAAGGTCCCAAATGTGCTCTCTAGAAGTTTAGAGACACGGAACCAATTCCGTAAGTGTGTGGACTGTCAAGCATCCTAACAAGCACATATAAACATACCACTACAATCTGATTCCAATCATTTTCACCTTTTTATTTCTATTTCTGATGTTTTCAATCTTTTTTTTTGTTTGTGGGGGAAGATTTGCCTTAAGCTAACATCTGTTGCCAATCTTCCTCTTTCTTTTTTTCTTCCCCAAAGCCCCAGTACATAGTCGTATATCCTAGTTGTAAGTCATTACAGTTCTTCTACGTGAGCTGCTGCCACAGCATGGCTACTGACAGACAGGTGGTGTGGTTCCGTGACCATGAAACGAACCGGGGCCTCCAAAGCGGTAAGCGCTGAACTTTAACCACTAGGCCATCGGGGCTGGCTCTCAACCTAGTTTTTTTTTTTTTTTTTTTTTTTTTTGTGAGGAGATCAGCCCTGAGCTAACATCCGCCAATCCTCCTCTTTTTTTTGTTGAGGAAGACGGCCCTGGGCTAACATCGGTGCCTATCTTCCTCCACTTTATATGGGACGCCGCCACAGCATGGCTTACCAAGCAGTGCGTCGGTGCGCGCCCGGGATCCGAACCAGCGAACCCCGGGCCGCCGCAGCGGAGCGCGCGCACTTAACCGCTTGCGCCACCGGGCCAGCCCCTCAACCTAGTCTTTTAAGTTTAGAAGTTAAATTCCATAACTGCCACAATTTTCACTACCTTTATTGCCACTACTACCATTGCCAGCACCATCACCAACATACCTAGACTTTATTTATATTAATAAAAATACAAGATGCAAAAGTACCCCTTTGTTTTAGTTTTCAGTGACGCTAAGTGCACTATCAACCTTTTCACAGGGCAGTGAGTGAAAAGCTAACACCAGTGATTATGCCTGGGAGGGCTTCCTAAGAGCAAGTTACCATTATTAATTCCAGGTACACCTCACTTTCTTACCTACAGTACAAACTGGGCATGAGTTGTGGTTATGCCATTTGGTTACATCTTTAGAGCACACTGCCTTTCCTAGACCAGCACTTTTCCCAAAGTATATTCATGGAATATCTGGGAAATGTCCTACCAAAAAAGGTTGACTTGGGAAATGCTATATTCCATTTTCCCTTCTTGAGGAGTAACAGGGCATTTAGCATATTAAAGATTCTTGCAATAAACGAACTATCTTTGCTGAACTCAGTTTCTTAAAGTTTGTTTATTTTATAAACAAAGTTTCTTAAGTCTATTTGACCACGTAACCCTTCCCTATCCCCACCTCTCTACAGACAACCTATGAACATCTCCCAGAACTACTAATACTTCCAGAAAGACACTCTGGGGAATACTCTTTTTTGACTGATAAGGGATAGAATTAATTCAGATAAATATTACATCCTCCCAAAACTTGAAAACCCTAATTATTCCACCCTTGGAATAGGAGACAACAGTACAACCAAATGAGTATTGAGAAGGAAAGGATTTCTTGAAAATATAAGGCCACCGGATCAAACGTACACAGTCTACTTACTTAAGAAGATTCCCGAGATTGAAAAGAGCCCGGTTATGCTGTGGATTTAGCTGGAGAGCCCTCTGATAGTACATCTTTGCCTCTGCTGTGTCTCTCGTCAGTGTTCCAAGGTTATTCAGGGCGCTTGCATGGCGTGGATACAATCTGAAAAATTAGAAATATTAAGCCATGATTGTTCAAAAACTTCTAAGTTGGGACAGTTTGCTTGTTCTTCTCCGCCCTGCTCAGGTATGCCACAACCAAACTGAAACACTGAATTCTTCCTTTATTTTAATTGCACGTCTACGTCACATCTGTTTTCTCCCAATTTTATTGAGTTATAATTGACATACAGCACTGTATAAGTTTAAGGTGTACAGCATAAGGATTTGACTTACATATATTATGAAATGATTACCATAATAAATTTAGTTAACATCCATCACCCCATATAGATAAAAAAAAAATATTTGACACAGTGCTATAAGTAAATAACCCCCCCAATAGTGCAAAAATAAATAGTATGTGAATCTACTAGGGTTAAATAAATTTTAGTCCTTTGGAGTCTACAAATACTTTCAACTTCCTTTAACAGAAAATCCTCATTGCCTCAGGTGCTGAGTTTCTGGCCTGGCGGGATGGCTGACCAGCTGCCTCTACAGTGCCCACTATTTATGCAAGATGCTGGGAGGTCCTTGGACAAGGGATCTTCATAAACATACTTGGAATGGAGCATCAGTTAGATCATCATTATTGAGAAAAGATGATACATAATGTCTCCCCATAAAAATAAACTTTATCCCCAAAATGGCTCTCCATCTTGACTCTCTTTTTCCATTTTATCTCATTTCCCCCTTCTACGGTAATTTGGCACCACTTGGCCTGATACTGTTCTCAGAATGAAAATCCTGACAAACATTTAAAAATCAAAAATTAAATAATGCACAGTGAAGTGAAAACGGCATTCCTAACGTTCAAAAGCAATGTAAAGGATTGGGTATACATCAGTAAACCACATTTATGCTGATTAAGGAAGGATGAGAATCAATTTACTTCCTCAACTCAAAACTATAGAGAAGGCAAATCAGCACCACTACATAGCTTAGCAGTTTCTGCTCCACTTAGCATGGACATATTTATCAGTCTAAGAGTTTTGCTCCATCTCTGTCACCCAGAGTACTTGGAATAAGCCTGTGGAGCTGGCTTTTAACGTAGAAAAGCCAAGATAATGCCAAGTAATAAAAATAGGATCTGTACTTGTCAAGCCTCTTGACAATCAAATGTCGTGCATCCCCCCCACCCTGCTCTGTACCTTCTAAGAAGATCAATTTAATATTGAGACAGAAAGGGTTGCTATTAAAAGGCCAAAAAAGACAAGTTGCATAGCTTTTTTTCCCCTTAATCTTTGCTTAACCCGGAGTTTCCTAGGTTTTGACCATGTAATCCTCCCTCCCCTACTCCCTTATGGAACAGCTATGAACATCCCTCAGAATTAGTATTTCCAGGAAGACATTCTGGCTAATGCTCCTCTTGACTGACAAGGAATAGAATCAATTCAGATGAATGTTACATCCTCCCAAAGCTTAAAAGCCCTAATTATTCACAATGGCTTTGGAGGCTGCAGGGAGAGAGAGATTATGAGAGGAAGTTGAGAAAAAGGAAAAAACACCAGGCCAGTACGAATTAGAGCTTCCATTTAGCATAAATCCTTTTTTTCCTTTGACCAATCCATTCAACTATGATCTTATAGGGACTAGTTCTCAGTGACAGAAGTGAAATAAACTCAATACGCAGGAAATGTGGCTACTGGGATTCTTATGCACTGGAAAAAGTTGTCTCCTGCCACACAAAATAATCATGGTATCTCTGAAAAGCACAGTATTACGGAAAGCTATTTAGAATCAACAACACTCCGTAAGCGTATAAGACGTACATACACGCCCCTCAATCTACTGTTCTTAAGCTTTAACCTCAGCTAAAGACCCGCAGACATAAGATGTATATGACTAAAGTTTAGTTTTATACATTTTTTATAAAAAATATATTTTTTTACATTTACTTTAAATTTTGTACAATCTGTTCAAAAGCTAAGGATGCTGTTAGTTTTTCATTGTTTGAGTACCTTATAAGGCATCTCATTGTTCAAGTAATATTGTATCACATGCTCCAGTTTGCAATTTCCTTTAGGAATATACACCACCCTGATTTATCTGTCTGATTTTCATTACAAACATTAATTTATTTGAGGTTAACTATGCTAAGGTCAGATGTTTATTTTCTATTTCCTGTTGAGAAAAAAAAGAATCCAAAAGAAAAACATGACTGGGAAAAAATTCAACCATAAAACCTGAATTTCAGCAGACTAAAAAATACCCAAAGTAAACTTCATTTTAGGAGACAGCAGCATATTTTCAACCACGTTAGTCTCCGGCATTTCTTAAGTGCCTGGTTCCTTCACGTTATAAAATTGGAATCATCATGTCACTAAATTGCACCCGGGTGATATGGATTATTTATTGGTCTGCTTCTTTAATTGTCTGAATTTGCCAGCAACACCCAGCAGATAGGTCTTGCTCCTTTCTCTTTGCGCTCTACTCCTTCCCATCCATTAGAAACAGCCTTGGAAAAAAACCTCAAATGCAATTTAGGGATATGTGCCAGATTCTCCAATGAGGGCCAACTAAATCATCTGACATCTGACAATGGATGACCTCTAGCAGTGATCCAGGATTCCGCCCAATTGATTTGCCAAGACAATTTAGAGTAAAACCACGTTCTCTTATGCTCTCAGGAAATGAGTCACTTTACGTGGCTGAATTCTCCTGATTCCTGCAAATTTACCTCTAGAGGTTGGGAAATGTACTGAATTAAATACTTCTTGTTCTTTTTTTCAAATAGAAAACGATGAACATAATTTAATCTTTGTAAGAGGCTTGGGGTGATCGTGGTGAACTTCAGTTTTTGTGGCAGGCGGATGGGAAATTGCTTTGGCGGAGTAGAAAAATAACTGTCTTTGAAGTCAGTAGCCATGGGTGACTTTCTAGCTATGTGATTTCGAAGTTACGTCTGTGCTTTAGTTGCTTTCTCGATAACAATAAAGTCAATAACATATTGACCTTCGGTGTGAACAAGTGGGTTTCTATGTGCACAAATGAGAAGGTGGGTATAAAAACACCCATCACCATACCTGTTAAACTACATACATTTAATGCTTTGAGGTCAACTGCAGGACCTCTGGTCGGTTTTACTCGGCTCCCTCCACAGCCCTAACAAACCCATTCCCGGCTGGAGCTGCCAGCTCTCCTTCTCTCGTACGGATTTCCCATCCTCCAAAACATCATTCTCTTCACTGCTGTCGATGGCCTTCGACTTGTTCCCATCAGTCAAAATAACACCCATTATTTCTTCATCACGAACCCTGTAAACATTCGAGTCATCTTGTATCCATCTGTTTCTCTCATACCATGGGTTCTCAGATATGAAGGACGTGTGACCCTCTTCATTTTAAGAATGTAGGAATGTTCTTTGTCAAGCACTTACTCGAGAGCCTGTCAATCCGTCATCATCTGAAGCAAACGATCCCCACAGGCACCAGAGCAATTTCCTCTTAGTCTTTCTGATATGCTCAACACCAAATGGAATTCCAGACATGTGCAATTTTAAAAGCTACATCCAAGGTTAGAAGGAAATTCAAAGTCTTGTGTGACAGATCAATGCGCTCGTGGAATTCTTATTGTAATAACACTTTGTAACACGGACAGCACTCTGGTTCTGGATCAACTCAGAAAAAGACAGTGGTGGGCAGGAAAAGTGTGCCCATATTCCTAATCAATAACTGCCAACCAAGGAGATCATGAGGGGTTGCGGGGAGAGGTGCGTATCCGAATATCCACCTCAGGAATTGGGGGGTCACCACTGGCATATAATGGGCAGGAGCTAGAGGTGTTAAACATCTTGCAATGCATAGGACAGACCCACAAATTGCTGACAGCTCTCCCACTGAGAAACACTGCTTGTCATCTTGGAGTTGTCTTCTGACTCTAAGAGGGCCTGTGATAAGAGACTTCATGCATTATATTCACTCAGTCTTTCTTTCAACAAATATTTATTGAGCACTTACAATGTGCTAGGCCCTCTGCTAAGGGCCCACAGCAGAGAGAAGTATGTTAGAGGGTGATAAACACAGTAGAGAAAAATGAAGCAGAGAAGAGGAATGGGGTATGTTGGGGGTGGCTGCACTTTTAAGTAGGGTGATCAGAGAAGGCCACATTGACAAGACAACATATGTGAGGGGTCCATCCTGAAGGAAGGGGGGAGGCAGCAGAGAAGGAGGGAAAGTGGTCTGGGAAGAGGAAATGACAAATAGAGAGTCCCTGAAATAGGAATGTGCCGTGACTGGTGTGTGCCTGAAGCCCTACGTGGCTCGAGTTGAGCAAGTAAGAAGAGTAGCAGAGGTGAGGTCTGAGAAGTAAGGGCCGACGATGCAGGGCCTACAGCCCTGGAGACAGCTGCAGTGGCTTTGACTTTCACCCTGAGTGAGATGGGAGCCAGCGGAGCACTCTAAGCACGAGATTGCTATCAGTGGAAAATCCCTGTGGCTGCTGTGTTGAGAACAGAGCGAAGGGAAGCAGGGGAGAGGTGAAAACGGGGAGACCAGAGAATACTGCAGGGATCTAGGTGAGAGATGATGGGCAGTGGAGGTGGAGAGAAGTGGTTATATTTTGGATATATTAATAACATTTACTGAGTTTATCATTGCCAAGTATTTAGGCACTGCTTTAAGCCTTTTATATGAATTATCTTATCATATTCTAACACTGCAATGTAGGTAACACCACTATTCTCATTGTAACAGAAAATCTAAACGATATTCTGTTAAAACTGCCCTGTTTACTTATATAAGAAATCACAAATTAAGCTGGTGGAGTGGATGCTGTCTTACACCACCCAGAGACCCCTCAAGCCTGAGGCACTTGTTTCCCCAGCTGCTGACAGCTCACAGCCTAGTTCTTCTCTGGCCATTGCCCTCAGCCTCAGGGAACTGCCTCACCGGAGGCTACCCTCCCTGCCTGCGGGCAGCAATTGGTTGCTAAAGGGGTATAAAGGTTCCATCTCTTGCCTCCATTCATGACAACTCTGAGGGGTCATCCCAGCTCCAGAGCTTCCTAAGGGGTCAGCTGAGGCCCCGGGACTGCACTGCATCTCAGCTTCTCCCTCTGCCCATCTCGAGCCCTGGCTTCCTTCCCTGGTGTCCCAGATAGCACTCCTTAATGAACTGCCTGTGTACAAATCTCTGCCTTGGATTCTGTTTCCTGGGGAACCACAGTGAGTTTTTAAAGTGAAAGATTGGTATAAGGCAGAAAAAAGAGAGAGAGTGAAACATTTTTGAATATAAATTATGAGAATTTTCATTTGGAAATTTAGCCTATAAGTATGGCCATAATGTGACTAAAATTCTAGCTTTTTTCTAAACGAAATAACATTTAATTTCTTGAATTTAATGAATATAACTGCTAGACAACACTATATATATAATGAGAATTATAATTTCATCAACAAGAAGAAACAAAAACAATTTCAAGTGCCTACTTGTGATACTGGAAAGCATATTTAGACTTTTATAAATGAAAATACCACACCAGTGGAAGAACCCATCTCTACTTGTTAAACCTGGCTAACAAATGGTACTGGAATTTTAATTCTTTCTAGAAACACATGGCAGCTGGTATCCAAGGCCACCTGTAGTCACGAGAATTATTTTAAATGTTCATTCAAAATAACCTGTGTAAAGAAGGACTTTTTAAATAGTCATTCAAGCCTGATTTTAAAAAAATGTTCAAACTCCACCAGTTTTATAGACAGCATTTTTCAAAGGAATTACAATAAAGTAATTTTATTGATATACTCAGGACATCAACGAACAGTGGGCTAACCAGACGTGGCTAGATTTCTTTGGGCTCTAATGATATGGCGTTTCTTCAATACTCATTCCTTCATTAGTTCCTTTCCATATACACTTATCACAGGCTAATGGAACCTCCTTGCAGAGCTCCAGTTATCCACATAGGAGGGGATATGAAGAATGATATTAACGGGCTCTATTATCTGACAAGTCTCTATTTTATGCATTAAGAAAATTCCAATCAGAAAGATTTTAGTTCTATCACTTCCCGTGTGTAAGCCAATCAAATAGCGAGTGGAGACTTCTTTTGTACAGGAGCACGAAGAGCACATTCCTTCCCTTGTAGTTACGCCAACAGAAACGAGCCTGGTCAGGGACTTCAACCCCCACAGCCTTCTTTCCCTTCAGATTTTCTGTTTAAAACATCAATAACAGATATATGAGGAGTGGACAAGGCCACTCGAAGAGCCCCATGAATGCGCAAGCACGCTTGAGTACCCTCAGGGAAAGGTGATGCACCTCCTGCTGGATAGGATCATGGAATGCGAAAATCTTAGATGATTTACTATGTATTTCATGTTGAAACCGTACAGCTGTCTGGGTGACTGAGGATCACAGCCCTTTTATCAGGATGGAATCCTGCACATGGCTGATATCCAACCACCTAGGACACATCAGCGAATCCGGGTGTAGCAGGGGCTTATTATAGTAGAGTGGGAGGAAGAGGGCATCTAAGTGAACAAACGTTCAGTGGAACATGGGGCCCTTTGCTGCTGACGGTGGAGAGACCTTCCTGATCACCTGGACGAAGGCGAACTTTATTCTCATTCCCAGGTGCAGGGTTCTTGATGACCAGCCCATTTAACCAACCACTAACTGAGTCAGGCAGGAAATTTAAATATAAGATGACTCTACCATCTATAGGGAAAACTCTTAAAATAGTTTCTTAATTGTCATCAGATTTTCAGATATTCTCTATTCTCTGTAAAACGTACTGGTGGATACCCACACCTTAATAAACTTTCTTTGTAAGCCTGGGCCCTTCTACTCCCATGGGTTGAGTTGCATGACTGCTAAGAGTTAGACGTGTTTATTAACAAATTTATTCCAGTTTTAGTTTTATTGCAATTGCACAATGAAATATCCTGCAAATTGATAAAATATAAATGTGAAAGAGACAGTTGTTATTACTACAAAAACTAAATACTCTGGTAATACTCCAAAAAGGGAAAGTTGCTCAAAAAATTGCTGTTGAATTAGACATGAGAGAACTGTAAAAGACTGGAGGAGAAAAATCAGAACAACCTCAGTCTTTACATTTTTATTCCATTTTAAAGTATCAAAACTGATCATCACAGAAATGAATTATGGATGTGATTTTTGTAGATTCTAATCAGTAGACTCTTACTTATAGAAAAGGACTTCGTTTGACATTAGAAAATTGATGAATGGATGTACATTTGAAATTTTAGGGTGAAATACAACATTCAAGAGTGTGCGTAATTTGTTTTATGATTCTCCACTTTTAGCTGACTTTTTAAGCAAATCAACAAACCACTGGCTAAGTACACATTCAGTATCTTCTGCACTTTATTCAGGCAAGGCCACTATCTCTCCTTTCAGGCTAATTGGATGAGTCTTTTCTTGGGAGCTTTGTACATGAAGAGCTGAAATGTTGGGTGGTCTCTGGACTTTCTACTCCCATCACATGATGTGGAATGGCAAAACCTTCTCCAGGATAACTCAATGGGCAGGAAGCTTTAGAGGTGTAGGGGAAGAAGACAATTCCTCTACCCTCTAGATCCTTCCAGCTGATCTAAGAATTAAATTGACATGAGACAGAAAAACAGGAGAAAATCAAAGTTTAATAACATGTATACTTGGGGTCAAACAGGAAAACCAAGTAACTCATCAAAATGGCCGAAGCTACCAGCTTAAATACCATCTTCAGCTACAGACAAAGGAGGATGTTGGGAGTAATGGTTTGGGACTTCAAACCGGAGGAAGGCAATTTACATGGAGATGGAAACACAAATGTTTGTTAAACAAGTGTTTGCTGGGCCACCTATAGGCAATGTGATCAGAGAGAGAGAACTTTGATAAAAATGGGCTTGTTGGTGCCTTTCTATCATACCTATTTTACATTATACTATAGTTATCTTATGGTATTAGCTCATTCCTGAAACAAGCCTTCTATCTTAAATCCTTTTAGGGAATTAGGCAGAAGGTCAAAGTTTCTTTCAGAGTCTTCTGCTCTTAAAAATAATCAAGGCACATTTTGGGGTGGCCAATTCTGATCCCCTACAGAGGCATATGGCAGATCCACCAGTGGGGCTCTGATTTTCTACCATATAGAATCCCAAGCTTTATAGCACCCCAATAGGTGTAAACATGAGAGTTGTCCCTCACAGCAAAGCAAAGCTAACACTTATGTTTGTTGAGGATTTTAGGAAAGTGTTCTGACATTTTGCTTTGATGATTTGGGTCTTAAACTGAATCTGTAACCTCAGCTGCAGCATTTTCCAGGGGAGATTCCCCTTGTACTACAGAAATACAATAAATGAGGTTCATCAAGAGGGAAGAGAAGTCAGTGGTACTTCTGCATTGTTTAAAAAAATAGAACAAAGTCTAAAAGAAGCAGAATATTCATGTCATATATAATTACCAGTTTAATATAGTAATGCTATTTTTAGAACTGTAACCCAGCCAAGAGGAGATTCATATAGATACAACCCTAATGACTAATTTCACCACTGCCTCTGAGATCTATAGAGTCATTAAAACAGTAATGGATAATTGTTGGAACTGATTTCAGATAATATCACCTTTAACCCTACATTTCCCTAATTATTATCTTTTTTGCTGTGTGCAAATATGGTAAACATCAGATACACTAAAGTTGAAATAGGGAAAGAGCAGTTGGGAGGGGGAGAAATCTCTGTTTCAGCAACTTCCACAAAAAAATAGCAATGTCAAAATAAGTCACTCTTCCAGTCACCTAGGATAAATAATCATCAAAATGATGAAGAGTCCTGGTATTTTCCTTTTCTCTCTAACACAAAGAGTGACAATTTATTTAAATAAAAAAACTCACCCATATCCATTGAAGATTCACCACAGAGGTATCCATACAAAAACAATGATACTTTAAATCAGAAGTATTTTGAGCCTGGTCTGAGAGGATGAAATATTTCACTAATTACTATGTAGTATATTTATAGCTTTAATTGTTTTTTCCCCATTTCTCAAGGGACATGTTTCTTCCAGAAGCACAGTTGCTGAAGCAAACATTCATTTTTATTGTTTCATGGGAAAGAAGAATTAAGTACCCAACCAGCTACTATAATTCTGTAAAATCAGCACAGAGAATTTTGCTTAATTTATACCTTTGCCCCAAGATGTGCCTTAGGGTCTGCCTTATTTTCCTGTTTGAACTTGACAGAAAATAGTCTGTTAGAATGAAACAAATTTAAAAAGATATTGATACACTTCCTTCCAACCATTTTTTTTAAGGCAGACTTACTGCTCTTTTCTTCCCTTCAAGAATGCCAACTAAAATCATGCAACGTTAATTAATTGTTAAAGCCAAAACACACTTTATTTGTACCCTTGAAGGAATATGCCTTTTTAAAAACAACATTTCCTCATTGCAAAAATAATACATGTTCATTGTGGAACATTTGGAACACAAAAGAAAGTATAAATAAAAAAATTAAACCATAATCTCCCCAACCAGAGATAAGCATTGTTAAACATTTGGGTAAATTGGCTTCCAGGGAAAGAATATAATTCTCTATTAAATCTTAAAAAATATCTTCTATTCCTTAATGAAAACTTCTTTTCCTCAATAAATAGCTTTGTTACAATTCTTCCTCTGGGAGATACATTTCTTGTAATCTTTGGAAAAGTATTTGATGGTGAACTTGATGTGTACAGTTCAAAATTTTTGCCATACTGAATATTAAATAACAGGTGCTAAAGTCTAAAAGATTTTGGTTGATGAACAACATATTTATGTAGAACACTGTTCAAAAGCATAATTTTTTAAAATCAGGTCAGTTTTACTTTAAGAATGACTAAGCTTTGAGACACTCCTAGTAGGTGCTTCAGTGAAATGTATGATTTGTTTGGTATACACATTTTAAGCATGTCCCAGAAAATTCAACCAAATGTGGGACAATCTGTAGGGGCATGGAAACCTCTTCAAAAAGCTTCTGTGAGCCTCACAGTACTCGATAAAAGAAAGGATTCACCTTGCTGTATTTTGCCCACATTTGGAGATTCTGCGGCTGTTTAGTTATCATGTCTCCACATGTTCCAGGTTAAATACATTTATTATCTGGGATCTTTTAGAGAAGACCATCTTGTAAGTCAGAGTTGCAATTTAAAAGATACGTAAGAGCGATACAGGCTACTGCTGGTAAAGCAGAACTTAAATTTTTAGTTTCTGTTAAGTCATATCTAAAGCCATGTTTGGTGTACTCTCTTTCAGTGGATGAGTACAAGAAGAATGACAGGGCTGTTTATATATATAAAACATATATGTATACACACACCTTATTAAACATATTCCCAAAATATTCCCAACATGGTAATCAAGCGTCTTCTCATTTTTTCTCTATTTAATACAACTATCAGGGTATTTCATTTCTATACTCAAATGTCTTCAGATAAATCCTTTCAAACAGTAGAAGCCTAGAATGGGAAGAAGTCATTGGAGTAAATATCCTGAGAACTTATGAGTATATTTTTGACAACCAACTCCTGTTTGCCTGCATATAGTTGTTAAACTGAGCGTCACTTCATTGTGTAATGTGTAGCAATGGAAACTTTTACAAGAGAAGTAAGATAGAGTTACCACATTTGTAACGTAATTGAACACTGAGCCAAAAGACTTGGAGTCCAACATATATACCACCTTCATGGAGATGTTGATTGTCGAGAGAAACAAACAAACCCCCCATTTATTGGGAGGGTGAGTGAAATAAACAAGGGCCTGAAAATCACAACAGACACCAGTATGGCACTTACTTGAGGGCTGTTCTGTAGTGGTAGATTGCTTCCCTGTTCCGACCTTGGTCCTTCAGGAAATTGGCGTAGTTGTAGTGAACCTTGGCATTGTGGGGCAAAGTTTGAACTCCAGACCTAAAATTAATAAATAAAAAAAAAAAAGTACTATTTATAGGAATGTTGTCGGTTTCCTTTACATTCTACTCACAGTTTCATGAACCTACATTTGAAATGTCGATTCTATCCATCTAAGCCAAGTCTTCCAAAATATGTGAATTATACGAGTTATAGAACATGCTTCTACAGAAAACAGTGAAGGCAGTGCACAGCTGTGCACAACTAAACAAACATGCTAACTGCATATGAAGCAGAGGTGGCAGGACCTAGTGAAGGATAATTCTTTGGAGAACAACCCTGCGTGTTCAGGTTAATTCAGTTTTTTCCTTCCTTCATTCACTTATAGCCTTCCTTTTTTTTTTTTTTAATTGAGATTGTCTACAAAAATAAATTATTACAAGAGGGATGACTGTAGACTGGCCTCCCTACTAAGTTTTACTGGAATTTAACATTGCCCATGTAGTAAGCCTAGGCTATTTTTTTTTTTAAATAAATGCAGGTATAATTATTCTACAGGTTGCAGATAAGGAAATGAGGTTTTGCTCAGAAAGGTTAAAAACCTTGAATAAATGGTTATTGTATTATACTGCTTGGGCTGCTATAACAAAATACCTGGGGAGCCGCTAGAGAGTGACACCAAAGCTTTGAAGATGACACAGGAGGGGGCGGGGGCAGGAGAGGCTCAGCCTGTCACTTGTGGCTGCCTCACAGACTTACTCTGCACAAGATCATACAGCTGGTAAGCGGCAGAGAGGAGTCTGGTTCTAGAGTCCCTGTTGCCTCACCTGCCAGGAGGTGCTGGCAGGGGGAATGATGAAAGTAGACGGCTTTAAGGGCTATTTGAAAAGAAAACGCCTAGAACTTATACGGACTAAATGTGGAATGCGGACAGTTGATGAGAGAAAGGAAGAGGAAAGGATGACAACCCAGTTTCTGGGCAATTGCACTTTAATGCACTACCTCAGATAATATATTTTCATTTAATTTTTAATTATTAATATATAATTTAATTTTAAAGGTAAGATTAATAGGGCAATTTCATACAAAGTTTTAAAACCTTGGGGAAATATGTTAGGGCATTGTAACCCTTGCTGAACTTTTGTTGAAATAACAGCTTGTAGGACCAGCAAAGACTGCCCCACTTCAAGTCCACTGGCTGGGCGCTTGAGGAACTCTGCAGGGCAGAGAATTCACAGGGAGTGAGAGGGAAGCTAGAGACCAACCCAAGGGCACCAGATCATCCTAAAGCAACAGACTCCAAACTTCCATATGGCTGCTTCGGTGATTTCAAAGGAACCACAGGTAGCCAGAAATTTTTTTTCCGTAGGGTGTGGCTGAAAACAGACTGACTGTAAATCTGTGTCAGGAGCAGTTACACCAAAGCTCCAGTTCCCACTCTGCACATCCAGGTGACTTTTTTCAACTATTCTTTCCCCATCCCAGCAGAAGGCAAGGGGTTTGCTCTCTAGAAAAGCTGAATCAGAGAGACCCCGCACTCAGGAACAACAGGTACAGCTGAGGTCAGGAGGAAGAGCTGTGCCTCAAAAGCAGATTAAGTGGAAATCTGTTTTCCGAATGTTGGGATCCCCCCAGTTCCTTCCTCCTCTCTGAATACTGGCAGCCAGGATTGGACCTGCAGGGAGGAGATTGGAGGAATCCTCTTAGTGGAAACTGATTGATCCAAGACAAAAGATTTACAAATGCTGACATTGGGGTGCTCCAGTGAAACCATCAATTTCCTTCAATCACCCTATAGTGAGGCCCCTCAGCTGCTAAACAGAAGTAGGATTTTAATATAATATTTAAAAAGGACATTACCCAAAGTGAATTTAGTCACAGGGGCAGGATCTGGGTCAGAGTGATAGCAATGGCTTAAAAAAAAAATCCAATTTCTATCCAGGAAAATTTTGGATTTTTCTATCCAGAACTAAACAGTGCATGGTAACTGATAGGTTTTCAAGATGACTTTGATTTCAGCATCGCTATAACTGGCATATGTATAGGAATTGATCCTTCCCTCTGTGAGATTAGCACAGCTGCTCTCATTTACGTTTCACCCAAGGAATAGACAATTATGCCCGTGGAAACATGGTCCTCGCTAAGACCAGGGCATTGTTCAGTGATGGCAAGAGGAAGTAATAATATTCCTAACAGGCAAGCAGACGTGGGTGGAGTAACTGAATCCTAAGAACACACTGCTTTTCCCATTGTTGTTTTTGACCTTTATGTTCTCTCTGTGATATTTTTCTGCTATGTTTTTCCAGTCTCTCATTTTACAACGAACAGTTTGTGAAAAAAGGAAAATAAACAACTGGCCAAAGGCAAAACTTTCCACATAGCTATAATTGGCCAGGCTGCTCTCCCCCCGCAGCCGTCTCCTCAGTTTGCTTTCTCGATGCTATGAATTAGTAATCCCAACTGTTTCAACGGAAACGTGTGGCTTTTACACATATTTACTCCACCAGGAAATGTAGTATTCATATATTATACCGCTGGATCCCAAACCCTATTAATAATTACAATAACGATTATGCATAAAAATCTCCCTTTCAACTCAGGACCTTAATTCGCGTACTTCATATTTCTCCCTCACACCTCTCATTGGCAGAAAACTTGAAAAATTATAGAAATAACAAAAAAGTCACTTCTATAGGGTGTATCTGCAAGTTTGCAGAACATCAATTTGTTTTGGTAGCTCGCTGGACAATAGGTCAGGAGAACCATCCCCAAATTCTTGAGTAGAAAACAAACAGTTTAAAAAAAAAAAAAGGAGCGTTCAGCCAGAGGTTAACAGGAAAGAAAAGTAAGAAGAATTTGTGGTTCTCCTCAATTTGACCTGCCTTAACCTGAGCTTTCACAATGCCACACTTCGGTACTCATAGTACTTATTTATTTATTTTTTTTTGGTGAGGAAGATCAGGCCTGAGCTAACATCCATGCTAATCTTCCTCTTTTTGCTGAGGAAGACTGGCTCTGAGCTAACATCTATTGCCAATCCTCCTCCTTTTTTTTCCCCAAAGCCCGAGTGGATAGTTGTACGTCATAGTTGCACATCCTTCTAGTTGCTGTGTGTGCGACATGGCCTCAGCATGGCCGGAGAAGCAGTGCGTCGGTGCGCGCCCGGGATCCGAACCCGGACCGCCAGTAGCGGAGCACACGCACTCGACCGCTAAGCCACGGGGCCAGCCCCATAGTACTTATTTTGAATCAAGCGCTGAGCCAAGTACCCATTTCCATGGATTATCTCATTTCATCCCTTCAATAGCCTATCAGATGGGTAGTATTATTGTACCTCCCATATTATAGATGAGGAAAGTGAAGCTCAGAGAGATTCAGACTTTTTTCTCAGGTTACAGACCTAGTATGCAGTTGAGCAGAGACTTCAAGCAAGGCCAATATATGGTCAGAATCCTCCTGAAGTTGATCAACATTTGGTGCTAAACCAAAAAGGCACCACGGGACACTAGTAACTTAGAATTTCACTATCACAAAGTTTATATCATTGGTAAGCAAATTACGGCCTTGCGGGCCACAGACGGTCAACGTGTTTACTTACTGTCTTTGGCCTCTTTCCTGAGACATCAGCGGAGTGGAGCAGTCGCAAGAGACTGAATGGCCCACAAAGCCTAAAATGTTTACTCTCTGTCCCTTTACAAAAGAATTGGCCAATCCCTAGTTTATATTTTCCGCCCTGGAAGGTCTGCTGATCTCTCTGGCTCAGCAATTCAGAGAGGAGTTAAGAGAAATATGTTTCCTGCAGAGGATGAGGAGGATCTAGGCCATAAATTCTTAATCAGTGGTCCATGGGTCACTTAAACAGTTCATGAATAGATTCAGAGAGACCCTGAACTGGATGCAAAAGAATATAGGCTCTCTCTGTCTTTCCAAGTACTTCGAAGATTTGGGGAGAGGGGTGGTGGCGGAGGTTTTATCAAATTGTGTTATTACAGTATTACTTACTCCAAACAAATGTAAGATTCTGGGCTGTCACTAGGCCCAGCTGGAGCTATGCAGTTATGCTCTTCTCAGGTGAAGATATCAGCATTGTTTCTTGTTATGAGACTTAAAGAAAATATACCTTGCAGCCATGATGATGAACATCTCTCTTTCTCTCTCTGTTTATACTGGGCTTAGCTTAATTTAGAAAATATAAGATAAAAAATAGGTGTGGCATAGTTTATATATTCTTTGCCTTTTATGCCAGATTTGGGTTCAAATTCTGGCTCCTTCTCTTAACAGCTATTTCAGCTTGGACAAATTCCTATCTTTGGGCCTCTGATGAGACACAAGTGCTGGGTTCTTGTGTTGTTGTGTGTAAGGTTTTTGCCAATAGACATACAAAGCTGCGAGGGGGCCCTCCATCTGTATCTCCTAAAAATACACCTCACAGTGGGATCTGTTTTGTGAGAGAAGGCCTCGGCTGGAAAGGATGGGACTTGACTGAAATTTGGATTTTTCTCCAACACAAAAGTCTGTCCTAAGATATTCTGTAAGACTGTTGATAGTATTGCCAAGCAAAACCACTCCACATAATTAGAGAGGCCTCAATGAGACCATCCATCCTAGGGATGGTCAATGGGTTTATTGTTTGGAACAGTGAAGAAAACTGAAACAGGCCTCTGCCAAGGACATCAGCTTCTGTAGAAGTATTACAACTTTGTCTTACTCAATTGGCCAGCTCCAGGTTTGGGCCTTCACGGCTAATTTAGGTTTTTCTCATCCTTCCATACTCAGCCGAGGCCTACAAGAGAATAGTTTTTAAAGGCCTGGGTTGGTCTTAGTCACTTGCCTGCACTTACACAGCGTCCTGTAGCCTATCACTGTCTACCATTTGCTACATTATATTGAAATGTGTTCATGTATCTCACTCCCATGCAGACTTCCAGCTCCCCTACAGATAATCTCTCTTTCCTCCACTTCATATCCTGGAACACAGTGCATAGCAATAATGTGAAAACATTACATGGTGTTTACCATTTGCCAGACACTGTCCTACGCATCTTTCACATACTCTTTTATTCTTACACTACATCCAGGAGATAAACACTATTATATTTTTAATTTTAAAATGAAGAAACTAAGGCATGGAGTGATTAAGTAACTTGCTCAAGATCACACAACTATTTTTTTTTCCCCCCAAAGCCCCAGTAGATAGTTGTACATCATAGCTGTATATCCTTCTAGTTGCTGTATGTGGGACGCGGCCTCAGCATGGCCAGAGAAGCGGTGCGTCGGTGCGCGCCTGGGATCCAAACCCTGGGCCGCCAGCAGCGGAGCATACGCACTTAACCGCTAAGCCATGGGGCCGGCCCCAAGATCACACAACTATTAAACGATGATACTTGGAGTGGAGCCAGGAAGTCTAACACCAGACCCCACTAACGCTATCTTGCTTCATAGATTCTTGGTAAATGTTTGTTCAACTGATTTGGAGATTACTCAGCACAGATGAATACAAACAACATCTGGTCATAAAGGGAAAAGAATATTCTTAAAGTCTCAGATTCTTAAAAGTTTTCTCAGGACATAGATAAATTATAACAGACAAAGTTTTCTAAAAACTATTGATAACTTTGATTTATAAACAAAATTTCATTTGATCATCAAAGGTCTCTCAGGACACAAAGTCTCTTTAAGCCCATATGTGGAATGGTTGTATTTTAGTAATCAACTGTTCACTTACTACATCCTTGTATCTAAAAGAACAGAAGCCTCTAGGTGCAAGGTCAAAAAGCTTTTTTTTTTTTGGTGAGGAAGATCAGCCCTGAGCTAACATCTGCCAATCCTCCTCTTTTTGCTGAGGAAGACTGGCCCTGGGCTAACATCCATGCCCATCTTCCTCCACTTTATATGGGACGCCGCCACAGCATGGCTTGACAAGCAGTGCGTCGGTGCGCGCCCAGGATCCGAACCAGCGAACCCCGGGCTGCTTCAGCAGAGCGCGCGCACTTAACTGCTTGCGCCACTGGGCCGACCCCTGTTTTTCTTTTTTTAAATTGCTGGCATCAGCTGTAGAGCGTTTGAACACTAACTTGTTATCGTTGAAATAAACTGCTGCCTGCCAAAACCCATCCCCACAGTTGCTCTGATTAAGTAGTAAACATCATTAGAAGACAAAACCACTGTTAGTATCTTTACTCAAGGAAAGGGTTTAACACAGGGCAGAACCATTTTAACATTTCTCATAAAAGCACTGACTATTGAAAGCAAAAGAAAAAAAAAAAAAAAAAAAAAAAAAGCCAGCAGAGACTAGGAGGAAGTTATATTACTGGACTTCAATGCCCTGTGTTTACAGAATCACCTCAGCCCTGGATAGTAACAGGGAACAAGTCCACTGCGGTGTGTGAGAACTGCATTGAAGGTACGACAGAGACTGAACATGATCTGAAGCCTAAAAGTGAAAAAAAGTCATAAAACAAAATCCACACAAAAAACCTCTTATACGGCAACTCGTCCCTACAGTACCCATCGAAATAACGATGATGACAACAATAATGATGACAATGATATAGTAATAATAAATAAACTAAAAAGACATGCAGGCCCAACTAATTTTTTTTCTATTAAAAAAAGTTAAATTGTTGGGGCCGGCCCGGTGGCGCAAGCGGTTAAGTGCGCGCGCTCCGCTGCGGCGGCCCGGGGTTCGCTGGTTCGGATCCCGGGCGCGCACCGACGCACTGCTTGGTAAGCCATGCTGTGGCGGCGTCCCATATAAAGTGGAGGAAGATGGGCACGGATGTTAGCCCAGGGCCGTCTTCCTCAGCAAAAAAAGAGGAGGATTGGCGGATGTTAGCTCAGGGCTGATCTCCTCACAAAAAAAAAAAAAAAAAAAAATATGAAAAAAAGTTAAATTGCTAAGTAGCAAAACCAGATATATTATTTTAAAATAGTAGAAGAGTGAACACAACATTTGTCTTATTTGAACATTTGTTTATTCAATCATTCACTCATTTTTGGCAGCCAGTCTGTACTCCTCCCACAGTACTTGGATTTCCCATGGGGAGTTCCCTCTTGCTTCCCTTTGTGGAGCCTCAGTGGAACCCCAGGGTGCTCTGCCTGCCTGAACTCCCGCCATGGAAGTCAGAGGAGCTTCTCTGGCACATCAGTCATCTCAGTGCCCTGGTGGGGACAAGCAGGCACATGACCTAGGCTCAAGCTCAGCCAGAGGGCTTTATTTTTCCAGGATTTTGATGTGAAGATAGGAAAAATTGGTATAAGTTTACCCATTTGTTCCTGTGAGAGCGCTCAAGACAGAGTACCCGGACGCCAGTTTCCTGTCTGCTACATGCCAGGTTCTTCACCTGTCCTTCAATCCTATGCACTTTCCTAGACTCTTCCAATATGTTTGCTTTTTTTCAAGCGATCCCAACTCTGTCAGTTGTTTGCCTCTGGAGAACAAGTGTTGGGTACCAGCTGAGCAGGGGAGCAAGTAAAACTCGTGTTGACTGAATTGGCCAGTTGGCTCACAAGTGAGGACAGAAGCTGCAGGGGGCAGAGACTGCGGATCCCTGGGAGTTGGGATGCCAGGTGTGGCAGTGCCAGGGGAGCCCAAGTGAAGGGTGGCAGCGCTATGGCATTAGTGAGACAGACTAAGCCCCACAGACATTGTATGATGAGCCACAGGCCCAAGAATGTTTATACTTGAGGACAAGTTTAGGGCTCTAAGCTGACATTGTTATATTCAGAAACAGCTTCTACACCACACAAAAATCTGCCAGGAGATGAAAAAGTCTTTTATTTTCCCGTTCACAATGAATGTTCATAATAAAGCAACTATTATCAGAGATCACAACTTAATATCCTGGAATATTCCAAAGAAAATGTACTACATTTCTCTTTCTTTTAGCTGTGTGCTCACCTTTCCCGTACACTTGTCTGAACAGTGAAATTAGGCTTATCATTTTGTTTTGCTTATAGCTGATTTCACAGCCCAGCTCATCATTAAGACTGTTTCCATCTCAATTCACAGAACCCGAAACCTTCCCATGAGCCATATTTTCATAAATTCACTTAGAAAGAATTCCTGTAAAACTTTATACAATACCACTTTAAAAACTAAAGTTAAGACCCAAAATAAAATTACATCTTCCATTTAAAACTTTACTAAAAAATTTTTCTGGATTAATAAATAAATATTACCAGACCCATGTTACTGCATTTGTTTGGAAACAAATATGTAAGCAAAGAAATCAATGGGAAGAGATCACTTGTATCCATCTAATCATACCTGAACAGGGACTCTCTTGACAGCCAAATTTCGTTCTGTTTCACAGTTTTCCAAGAGAAAAGCAGCAGCAGTAGCACGGTGGATGCAGTCAGGGTGGTGGCCCCACATCGATGCAGCCAAGTGCAGAGCTTGCTCAGTCCGTGCACAAAAAGGATGCAGTAGCCCATGCTGGAAAACAGGGTGGGAGAAGAAGGATTAGTTTGGTAGTGCAGTGGAGGCGCCCTGAGCATTCTATCCCATATACCTAACTTTCAAATAAAGCTTGTCCTGTGATAGAGGAACAAATATAAACTCCCCTATCTTACACAACATCTACATGCTAGTTCTTCAGTGGGCTACACCAGCACATGGGCTAGTTCTTTAACATTCGTTTGGAAGGTAATAGGTTCATCTTGTAGGCTCAAACTGCCCTGGATTTCAGAGGCTCAGGCATCATGAGAGGTCCCTTATGCATGTTGTTGGGTCCTGAATGGACCCTCTGACCCACGCTCCCTCATTTTACTGTCATTGTATGACCCTATTGGCACCATGTGTCCAAATTTGGATTCTGTGCTGCAGCAGGTCCCATCACAGCTCTGTGGGAGACAGTCCTCGAGAGCTCCCCATCAGGTCCTGGGAGGGATGCTGGTTACCAAGGGGCATTGGTTTCTGTCTCCGGGGATGTGCCACCTAGTACATCCCCACTCTGGCCAAAGTCCTTACGCTGAAGGGAAATTACCCACAGGCCAACTCCTGAGCCTTGCAGCTTGGAGCTTATCACAGACAAGCTGTATTGATACGATTCTCTTGCTGACTCTGGCCCAGCTTTCCAAACAGACATGAAGAATCCCTCATGTTATCTGAGTGGGACTTTGGCATGTCAATATCACATCTCTAAAAGCCTTTGGCTTGGTGGATGGAACATGGTCCCTTAGCATCATCTACACACCCACAGAGATGCTTCTTGCCTGCCAACTGGCCTCAGAAAAACACCAACATTTAGTTGTAACCATTATCGCTGTGTGCATTTTAGTCAAACTCACTTCTTCCCAAAGATGATAACTACAAATTATTACAGAATATTTTAAGAATGAAGCAAGCTTGTGTAAAGAAATCCTACATTAGTCAGACACTAATGCTATAAGAAGCCCAAAATTAATATAACCCATTTACTTGTTCAATTATTTATTGACTCTCTCTATTCTGTGACTGGCAATATGCCGGGCACTAAAAATACAATTATGAATAAAACACAGTCCCTACCCTGAAGGAACTCCAGTCTAGTGAAATAGGTTGGTTTTGTAAAAGGAAACACTTGAATATACTCATTTCTAAACACACCTCCTTCAAAAGAAACATCTCTCTACTTTCCTTCTGGTCACCTTCCTAAATGTCTGTGCTTTGGTATCAAGGGTAGAAAAACAAGAAAGAAGCATTGGAGGTGTCTGACTTCAAGACCCTGGGAATCAATTCAAATCAATTCAAGTTAGAGATCTAATTTCATACTTCAAGTCCCATAAGTCAGTTGGTCCAGCTCCCTAATGTTTTAGGGTTCACTCTTTGGCCAAAGGGAATCACCACCCCACCCACCACGGGGGGACGATGGTTTGAGCTAAGGAGGCCTGGGCCCCTGAACCCCCTACCCTAGTCACTGGATTTGATTGCCACAAGTACCTTGCAGAGGCTTTGCACATGCCAGAACATAGAGTCATTAGTGCAAAAATAATAAAAAACCAAAAACACTCTTTCTATTTCCACAACTCTCCATGTTTGGCCTTTAAGATATTAAGGTTTTCGGGGCTGGCCTCGTGGCCTAGTGGTTAAGTGTGCATGCTCTGCTGCTGGTGGACCGGGTTCAATCCCGGGCGCGCACTGAAGCACCGCTTGTCAAGCCATGCTGTGGCAGCGTCCCATATAAAGTGGAGGAAGATGGGCACGGATGTTAGCCCAGGGCCAGTCTTCCTCAGCAAAAAGAGGAGGATTGGCAGATGTTAGCTCAGGGCTGATCTTCCTCACACACACACACACAAAAAAGATATTAAGGTTTTCTAAAAATCTCTCGTTATTGTACAATCGATCATGCTGATGTCATTACTGGCCACCACGGCAGCTCAACTTCATGAGGCTGCTTGCCATTTGCTCCTCTAGCCCCAGCGGGATGTCAACTGTACCTGAGCAGGGTGCTTCTCTGGCCATATCAAGGCCTTCTGGGCTTCATTCTTTCACTCAACAGATATTTAATAAACACCAAGTACGTACCTGACACTGTTACAGCCACCAAGACCTTATCAGTGAACAAGACAGACAGTAATTCCTGCGCTCATGAAACTCACATGGGTGGGGATAAACACCAATAAGCAGATAAAACAGTATGTCACATAGAGTATGACATGTTCGGTGGAGAAAAATTAAGCTGGAAAGAGAAAGAGGGTGTCCAGGGTGGGGAGGAAGTTGAGATTTGATATGGGCAGTCAGGGAAGGCCTCACTGAAAAGGTGGCATGTGAAGGAAGTTCTGAAATGTATGGGGAGTGCACCCTGCAGACACCCACATCTTCAAGGGCATCTTCTCTCTCACTTTGCCTTCATAGAGCAGCACCACTAAGTGTAAATACCGACTGAGCACATCTTATACGCCAAGCACCTTCTATGTATGAGCTCAGTTCGTCTTCACATCCCTGTGGGGCACTGTTACTGGTGTTTAACCCACAAAGATGCTGAAGGAGAGAAAGGTGAACTGATTTGCTGAATTAGGTCATACAGCTTGTACATAGAGGAGCAAATATATCAACCCAGCAACTTCAGATTCCAGAGCCCACACTCCACATGCTGTCCTACTGTTGAGGTTCTGACTTGACTGGTTGGTTCCTGTGTTCTCACACGTTATCGTACAGCTTCACCTACTTCTTCCCAATCCCTCCATTCATGAAATCTCAAAAGTCGTTTACCGTCTCCTTGTAGGAAACAGGGCTGCCATCTGGCAGAGCAGTGGGGAAGGAAAACACTGAGATTCCAACAACTCCAGAGCCATGGCCACAAAGCGGCAGAAGACAAGGATAATGAAGATTGCAAAAATAATTAGCTGCTTCATATGTTTATATGTTTATTGAGTGCCAGACACTACACTAAGTGCTGTATAGGGGCCTGTCCACAATATTTGTAGGGCCTGGCACAAGGACAGTACTGGCTTTAAATATACTATCTAATTTAAAAACTTAATCCTCAGTATCTTCCATTTCATAAATGAGGAAACTAAAGCTTACAGGAGTTAAATAAAAAGCTAGTAATAGAGTCAGATCAGAAGACCCACGGCCCTAACACAATGCTATAATCCAGGAGTCGGCAAACTGTTTCTGGAAGGGGCCAGAGAGCAAATATTTCACGCATTTCAAGCCATAAGGCTTCTGTCCATCCTACTCAATTCTATCTTTGTAGCAGGAAAGCAGCCATCAGCACTATGTAAACAAAGGGGCATGGCTATGTTCCAATAAAATTTATTTATTAAAACAGGTGGCGGGCCAGATTTCACTCATGGGCCATAGTTTGTGGGTCTCTGCTAGAACCAAAATGAAGGAGAACACCATTCCTTTCCACTCAGCACAGGCGTTGCTATCAAGTATCATGATAATTTCTTTTTCAAAAGTCCTTGTATTGACATATGGTTTAAAAATGTTAAGCCATATAAAATAATCTCCACTTAGGTTTGCAAATTTCTTAGAGAGTATCATATTCTTAAAAACTTAAACACAATATCACAGAGATTAAGATGCTTCTCTATTATGACATTTCATGTTTCAACATCTGCTTTAATGCAGATCTTGGCAGCAGGGGGGAGAATCGCTCTCTCCATGGCTAGAGGCAGGGCAAGTTTTCATTTTGAAAGTGGAAAATCAAGCAAATGAGAAACTACATGCTTTTCTGGCCTCGGAGATGAAACCAGGCTCCAGGTTGCTCTGGTTAATCTGGTTAAGGAAAATCTGACCAGAGACCTCTACACAGAGCACAAAGGAGTGACTGCACACCATTGACACTTGGCAAAACATTAACCTGGACAGCCAAACTCTGGCTACTGAACGATTTGTTTAGCTCAGGACCAAGATGCATTTTCAAAGCACGTTTAAGAAGCACCACTGCTGTCTTGGGGAATGGAGCTAATCACTCGCATACAGAGACATATGTAGCCGTGTATTTATGTTAATGTGCATTCACAGACCTCAAAGACAAAAAGCACTTAAGCAAATCTTCCCTTATACCCATTTCAAATCTTTCTCTACTCTATCTTTGTGAAAGGGAAGAAAGTGCAGGGTATAATCTCTTTGGTGAATTAATGCATAATGAAGAAGCTTTTGTATTCAACTTCATAAAAAAGCATTAACTGTTTGGAAGTTCAGGCCAGTTGTTTAAGGACCACTGAGTAATGTTTTATTCATTTTTGTGCACTAAGCACAGGACATATAACAGAGGCTGCTTCCTAAGTGTAGTTGAACACTGCAGTTGAAGGTATCAGAAACTAACATGGAAACAAAGATGAACTTAAAAATGAATCAATCCAAGTTGGGCCTGAAGATGATAAGATCCTCAGTGACATCACCAGGAGGACTGTCCATACTCAAGGGATGGATGTTTCCCTCTTGCTGGTGCCTTCACTCCAGGCCTGGCTTCCTTCCCTCTCAGCCTGGTCCAAGTAGTCACAACCAAATTTTCCATCTGGGCCTGAGAGGCCTTTTGGCCAAAGCCAAACACTTTCCAAAAAGTTAGAAAAACCATCTTCTCTACTCTCCTACAGCACACCCATCTCTAGGACCTGAATTCTGTCATTTCTTCTTCCACAAACCACCATATTCTAGAGTGTAGCTTCTTCACTTTCAAAACATACTGGACAATCCACTAGCTGCTGCTGTCCCTTCCTCTACTCCCCTGTGTTAACACAGACCTGATGCATAGGCATCTGCTGTGTCATGCGTCCAGCGCTCTGTAATTCTCTCCAATACTCTTTTAGGAAGTATCTCCTGTGCTAAGTGATATGAGAAAACACAGACATATAAAATGGTGGTCCCAACCCTGGTGAGAGCAAGACAATCCAGGTTTCCAAAAGAGTGTGGAGGATATTTTAAGATTATTAAAATCCATATAAGAAGTCAGGGGTTTGAGTGTATTTCCCTATGCAGAATCCAAGAGAAAAGGAAAGAAATAGATTCACTAATAACAACAAAAGGTCTTGATGGAAGGGAGGTTGAAATGGCAACACAGGTCTACCTACACCCTCCAGGCAAAGCCACAGTCAACAGTGCAGGGGACTGGCTATGTGACATCTATGCTTTAGTCTCTCCCCTCCACTCTCAGAGGTGCATTTCACAACCTCTTTCAGTATTGCGTCCAGAACGCTAACCTACTAAGCTAGGGGTGTTCACTTTCAAGCACATGAGGTTAGAAAAGAAATGAAGAGGTTTGTAGACCTAAAGAAGAAGGAAGAAAAGGGATGGGGAAGAAGGAGAGGCCTACATCTATGTTGCTTTGATTTCCTTTGACTTTGATTCACCCGATCTCCTTACTGGCACAGGGTAGATTGAAATAATGACTTGCAATTACCTAGCATAGCTTACAAAATCTTTCACTTATATTAGTCCATAGTTTCATCTGAATCCAAATTATACTCTCTAAATTGTACTTTCAAATCATGGTTTCCAAAACATTTGCTATTCACCATTTAGTACTTAACAGACATAAACATTCATTCTTGATAACTCACAGGGATCTGTAATATCAAAGCCATGATTCCAGTCTAGTAAATACTGTTCAAACTTATCCTCACCTTGTGCCATGGGCTGAGCACAATTAATTGAGCACAACAGACTGGCTAACTGATCTTCAGCCCACAAGCACCCCGACCTCCTCTCAGCTCACTTCATTCTCACCATTGGTCTGTTCTGTTATTTTTGTCCATGATCTACAATCTCTAGTTTTATAACACATTCAGTTGAGTCCTTCAGCGAAGTCCTCCTGCTTCCCTTCCTGGTCATGACCTTCACACAGCACTCACCCTCCTGATGCCTTGGTGACTGACCACCAGTCTGGTGCAGCCCCAGGACCCTCCCTACCTGGACACTGCCCTGGAGAGGAGGCCTCACTGGACAAGGTCTAGCTTCTAGATCTCACACCTTCATCTGACTTCAAGTCTCAAAATTCTGGATGGAACAGTTCAAGCTGGCACAGCAACAGTGAAGAGACAAACACATTGAAGTCAAATATTCCCATCCTTACCCCTTGGTATTCTGAAGAATAACTTTCATTGACTTTTGAAACCCTAGTGTAGGTTAATAAGAGCAGGAAGCCTCTGACTGCGTGACACTGGAGGTTTGTCCACTGAGGACTGGAGACACGCAGATGAGTGGGGAAGCCTGACAGATGCAGCTTTCTTTTAAAATACGGTGAGTAACATGGAAAACACCATATTTAAAAGCAGTAGAATACTTCTTTAAGGTAGAAAAACTTCTTTACTTCTTTTCATTACCCATATGTTGGATTTTCCCTTCCAAAAGTATCACTGATCCTTCCTTCGTGCTTTCTCTTCAGACCATATGGTGACCTCACTTTATTGTTCCCTGTGTAACGGTGCACAGCATTTTTCCCTTTCCTTTTGTCATTCTCCTTATGACAAAAGAGCATCTTGTTGTTTTAAGATGACCATGATAGAAAAGCATAAAAAATGAATTCAGAGTTAACACTGAGTAATAATTGAGTGGACGTGGGTAATTTAGCCAACACATACACACACTTACACACACATAAGCTCAGAGGGCCAGTGCACTTGACCTCATAACTGTGAAAACTGCCTATCAGTCTATCTCCTAGGTGTTTAGTTGGGTGGCTCTGTGACAAGCCTACATTGCTTTTCCTTTCCCTCTAACGCATTATACAACAGGAATTTCAAACAAAGAATCAAACTAAAAATCAAAGAGACTGAGTATCTGGCTCTGCCTGGTTCCTGGCCTTTCTATTATTCCTGTGACTTGGTTCCCTCAAAATCTAGTTACTTGTGTCCTTCTAGGTGGCTCAACCTTGTCCCATACCTACCAGCCCTGCCCTTAAACAGAGGGACTCAACATGCTGAGCCCAGTACCAGTCACTCCTGTGGGCAATCTTACTTGTGCTTCGAGCCCCTGTTTAGATATTAGGCTTCAGCCCAATTCCTAAGTCTCTCCCCATGACTTGACACAGATAGGCAAATTCTGACCTGTTCTCACGGACTGCAACCTCTCCTAATAAGCTAATGCCCCTTAAAGAGGGACGTCTGGTGTCGCTCTTGTTGCCAGGGCCCCATTTCCTCCTGACACGCATGCTTTGTGGCTGCTGGCCCGCAGGAACTTCTAGGCATCACCTATTCCTGCTGCTTATGAGGATACCCCATTATCTCACAGCAAAGCCCCACACCAATGCCTCCTGACCACTTCTGGTGTCCACTGCCAGGCCCTTCAGAGAGCCTGTCCTCGTGGCAGATGTATTTCCTTCCTTCCCTGCCTTCTCCCAAGGCACTTATCTCCTTTTCCCTCCTGGGCCCATCCTGCTGAAACTGAGCAGACATAGGTGGTCCCATTCCAAAGCATGACAAAGTCTTTGTTTAAAATCTTAGGGAAAAAAAAATTCATGCTTCCCACACGGTTATTTTGAATCACAAAACAGTTGAACTTTGGAGCTGTAGGGACCTTAGAGATTACGTAGTACAGTGTTTACTGGAGTTTTAGATTTCCCAAACCAGTAAAATTTCCAAAAAGGGAGAGTTGAGTGGGGGAGGAACTGACGGAGGGTTGTGTGTCCCCTGCTGCTCTCATCATCATGTCATAAGAGAAAGGATATTTTAATACCAAAAATATAGGCATGGTTTAATTTCACAATTGTAAAAATGCATAGGGGCCGGCCAGGTGGCACAAGTGGTTAAGTTCACGCACTCCGCTGCAGCGGCCCGGGGTTCGCCGGTTCGGATCCTGGACACACACCAATGCACTGCTTGTCAAGCCATGCTGTGGCGGCGTCCCATATAAAGTGGAGGAAGATGGGCATGGGTGTTAGCCCAGGGCCAGCCTTCCTCAGCAAAAAAAAAGAGGAGGACTGGCAGATGTTAGCACAGGGCTGATCTCCTCACAAAAGAAAAAAAAAAGCATAGATTTAACTTTATGAAAAACTCACTACATTGTCTTTCTCCCCTCACCCTCCAACTTGGCTACAGACCAGGGAGATCCAAGCAACATTTGGGAACTTCTAAGCAGGGTCAACCCTCTGGTTTTACAAATAGGAAAATGATTCCCCCAAGACTGCCAGGCAGTGGGGGACAGACTGGGCTGTGCTGATTCCTAGTCAGTCTTCTTCTTACTGGATTTGCTAAAGTTAAGTTTTTGTTGATATCAAACGATTTTTCTGCTGATTTTAATATTTGGCAAAACTTTGATTTACTCTGAAATAATCATCACTCTCCTCCAGCAGCTCTGAAGAAGACTATGCATAGATGGCTAATCAGAATGGATCCTAATATCAGCTAACAGAGGTAGTGTTTCTTCCGAGGTAACATTTCCCATTTTGCATCCTGAGAAATAAATATTACAGTATTGTTTCAATAGCAACCTGTGCAAGATTTAAAATTCCATTTCAAATTGACAGGTATGATTTGAAGATATTTCTCAAAATTGAATGAGAGTCATCTTTTTTCCAATTTCCCATGTCTTATGTGTCTATAAGCTTAGGGACTATACAACAATACAAATGGCATTTCTTTCTAAGAACAGGGCAACTTTTTATTTTTCTTTCTTCCCTCAAATACATGTTATTTAGCTTCTCCTGTGGTCTCAATTATTCTTGATCAGTTCTATCCATAATATTGTTTCTGCCTTCACTGCTTCCTGTCTAGTCTTTTCTCCTTGCCACTCATCCATGTTTTCTTTTTTCTTTTTTTTTTTTTGTGAAGAAGATCAGCGCTGAGCTAACATCCATGCTAATCCTCCTCTTTTTTGCCGAGGAAGACGGGCTCTGAGCTAACATCTATTGCCAATCCTCCTCCTTTTTTTTCCCCAAAGCCCCAGTAGATAGTTGTATGTCATAGTTGCACATCCTTCTAGTTGCTGTATGTGGGACGTGGCCTCAGCATGGCTGGAGAAGTGGTGCGTCAGTGCGCGCCCGGGATGCGAACCCAGGCCGCCAGTAGCGGAGCGCGCACACTTAACCACTAAGCCACGGGGCAGGCCTCACCCACGTTTTCTTGAAGTAGCTTAGGAATTTGCTCTTTGGTGCTGAAGTGAATAAATCATCCTTAATCTGGCACATGAATGGATATCTGATCACATTATAAGACTTTATTTGAGAGCTCTCAACAACTATTTCTGCTTCACTGATTCTACGAAATTTTAGTCTTATGAAACATTCTGAGGTGGTTTTTAAAAATACAAAAGAAGGAGCCACAAAATTATATGCTTCTCTTGAGATAAGAATAAGAGATCAAAATTTCTGTGAAAGAATGATTTAAGCCCCAAACTCTCCTGCTTGTTCAAAAAGGACATCCACAAAATTGGCATTTATCACCGGAAGAAAAGATTATTCCAGTTTCTTTTGGTGGTAAAACCCTGACCCTAAAGCCATGCAGTGCTAAATAAAAAGCCTATTTTTATCTCTTTTATCCACAGATTTCAAAGTACAAGTGAGAGGAAGATGATATTTTGGGTCTTTCTAGGTTAGGATGGAAGGAGAACAGAAGCCAGAAGATTTAAGTGGCTTGTTCATTGTTAGGCGTAAGATGGAGGACGAAAGAGCTCTGTTGGTCTGACTCATTCTGGGCTTTTTTAACCAAATGGCCAAATCAGCTCCCTGGGACTGATGGGACTCACCCAGGCTTCAGAGGGAGCGGCCATGACTTCTGCGGTGTTCACGGATGAGCATCTAAGGCCAGGATTTGGCTCCATAATAACTTGCAACAAACGTTTAATGGGTAGAAAGTTCACTTTCCTCAGAAAGACAACCAATTGAGCTTTCTACTTCATTTTCCTAATGTTTGCTCAAGTTTTTGAGACAACACAGAATTTCTGCATAAAGATGATGATCTGTATTTTCAGGAATGCCAGTGAGTAAACTGTATATATGTTTTCCTCAAAGCACCTGGGTACTAATGCTGTGGAAAATGGCTGTTTCTTGTCAAGGTTAATAACGGAAGGAGAGTCACGCAGAGAAGATCCCTGTATCTATAAAAGGACATGTTCTTCATCATCATCAAAGCCAATGCGTAGGTTTATTAAATGCAACATACATCATCTGGTGCTTTGACACCTTCCAAGGGATGCCTGCAGCCGCTGTAAGATTCTCTGTGGCCCTGGGGAAGACTTCTGCAGCTCTTTGCCCAACTGCTTATCATTTTCCACCGAGACAGGGTAGCTGGTCACTGCTGAGGAAATCTCTTCTGGAGGAAGTCCCTCATTTTCAAAAAAAACTGTCACTATTTATAAATTGGTTCTGATGAAGTCACTAGAAACTTTCTAAAGCCATAGCACAGAAGTTTGCCTAGACAGGCTTTAATGTCTGACTCAGCCTGGACCTCTTCAGTGGTGCAATTTTAGATAACAGTGGAATCCAGTGCCATAAGTGAACCAGCTCCCTTGTGGTGTTAGTTACATCGATAACTGTGAAGAAAGACTGGGATTCACTAGAGGTACGTCTCACTAAAAAACTCCTAGGCTTCCTCCAACCCCAGCCTCCCCAAATCTGAGTTAAACTCAGGTGGGTGATCAGAGCTGTGGACCTGGCCCAGTGACCTGACCTCTTCATCAGCCTCCAGGAACATCTCTAAGGGGTAGAGATGGTTTCCATCTCCCTGTTACATGGCATAGGCATCTGCCGAGACTACAGCTCTGGAGGAGAAAGTGGCCTGGCTGGGCACAGCGACGATATGGATATTAATCCAGGAGATGCTGGGCAGTAAAGAGAAATCCCCCAAAATGATGACTTAGCGTCAACACTGCAATGCACAGATGCAGGAACTTTGTCTATTTTAGATAACATGAAATGGAGTCAGAAAAAGGTCTATTTAGGATATGGCAGCAGGAGGAGCCAGAGCTGGCATGATCCTGCGAGTGTTTGGAGAACACACCTATCTGGGAGAGAGGAACCCCTTACTTTACATAGGACACCCCACAAATGGTTGATGACAGTATCATGGGCTTCCATAATGTTTACCTAAGAGTCTCTTCCAGAAGAATGAAATTTCAACCTCTGGTTTAAAATTCCAGCCTTTTACTCTGCCTTTATTTCCTCATAAATTATTCTCCTGTATTTGGATTAGAAAAGTTTGCTATACTTGCAAGTCTTTGTCACCCAGAACACCAGACTCCTGAGGATTTAGATCTCAGGACTCTTAGAAGTATCAAGTCTTGATGACCAAATGGAGCTGGGCTGAAAGTACTTTACTGTGTTCAGATTTTCTCCTTTTTTTTCAATTGAGAAAAACACTAAGATGTTACTATGGAGAAGCAATATAGTCTGGAAGGTGAGAGATCTGTCAGTAGACAAGGATCCGCATTCTAGCTCTGCCACCTACTAGCTATGTCACCTTGGGCATGTTACTTAACTTCTCGGAGCTCAGGATTTATTTTTGTGAAATAGGGATAATGGTATCAGCTACCTACCGAGCTGATATCAACAATAATAATACTTAATATTTATTGACCATGTATAACGCAAAACACTTTCTAAGCTTTTTATACAATCATTTAATGCTCACACTATCTTATTGAGTTGGGTGATATTATCTTCATTTTATACAGATAAAAAACCTGAGGCTTATGAACATCATGCTTATGTGTAAGTCAGAATTCCAACAGAGGCCCTCTGACCTCAGAGGCCTGCTGTGAACCACCACCTACAGTGTGAATTAATTGATAAAATAAATATAACATGCTTAGCATAGTGACTGACATATAACAAAGGTTCGATAAAAGTTTTGATACAACTAATGTTAAAATAGTATTAATGACTATGATACTATTTTAAAGAATATTAGGACCTATTAAATGAGTACAGTGTAAGATGTCACTCTGTTAATCAGCAGTTAATAAACTGCTTGAGGGAAGAAACTGAGATTCACTTATTTTTGTGGCCTCAGATTCTAGTATAGCATGCCTGACAAGGGTGCTCTGTGAATATCTGCTAAATGAGGAATGAATAGAGATTCCACTTGGAACCATCAATATTACACAGAAAACCTGGGTGAAGCCACTTTCAACTTGTCTAAGCAAAAACATATCTAGAACAGACATGGATGTTCCCTTTTGCCCTTCAAATTCCTTATTATTGGCAAGGCTTCATAAGCCTGTTATCTTAAGACAATATAGAATACAAAGAATTTGTGTTGGATTTTTGTCCTTATCAAATAGTATTTATCAAGAAATAATCTCCTTCCCAAATTGTGTTGAAGACACACACAAAAAAATTAAGGGCTGCCCTCTCCTTAATCAGGTCAAAACAAGACACTGCAAAGTCTTAAGAAAGCTGTTAGATACTTGGTTTGGGTGTGGGGAATCAAAGGTTATGAAATTCATTTCTCATCATATGTATTTTAAAATTTCTATCTCAATATCAACTAATAAAATTTAATTTAATTAGTTGATATTTAAATTAATTTTATTTAAATTGAAGTTAAAATAAATTTAAATATCTAACTCAATATCAATCGATAAAAAATGATTTCCTTATAATATTTGATTTATGATATTGCTTTTTAGAAAAGTTTATTCTTATACATCATTCATAAAATTACTTAATTTTAGGAAGTTTACTAAAATCCTGATTTTAAAAATGAGAAAATCTGGGTACAAAAAAGCTTCATGTCTTGCTCAAGGTCACACAATGGATAAATGGCAGAACCATTTCAGGGACATTTCTAGGCATCTGAAAAGAAATGTGGCCTTGGAATGACGACATTTGAATAAGATAAGAGAACAGACAAGTTTCAGCATAATTCAAATATTCAGAGCCAAGTGGCATTGTGTAATCACATGCCTCTGAATGCCCTTTATAATTTTTAACCATTTTTTTCCTCAAGGACAAAGTTTCTTGAGATTGTTCTTATTTTTAAATTAAAGAACAAAGAAAGAAGGAAGGAAGAGGAGAAAGAAGGAAGAGGATAGAAGTTAATTGCAATCATGCTACTTAACATAATTAATAAATTTATGCAAATCCACAAATATTTCTAGAAAATTACTATCATTATGTTTAATAAAACATAAATATTGTCATAAACGATTGCTGCTAAAATCCTGAATATACTCCAGTCAATATTTCACATTTAACTGTCGAGCTTTCACCTGGAGGTAAGCCATTGTAAACTAGAGTGAATGTGCAAACTTGATCTCCTCCAGACTTCTCTGTGGCTGTCTTTAGAGCTGAGGTAATAAACACCTTAGCTCCACAAGGATCTAACTGTTATACACGCAAAGGACTATCTCTCTGGAACTATCAATGCTGGTGACAGAGGGCAGGTCTCGTGAAGAGGAAATCGTGAGCAATAATTACCTAGGCACGTAAAGGACTCTCTCGGCCACCACAAAACCCACCCTGAAGAAGAGATTGCTGGCTGGAATGAACGGGAAAACCAGGAACAACAAGCCCACTAAAACTTCCTTGTGCTCCAGTCTCTGAAACACACAATAGTGAAGGACAAATTAATTTTGGTTTAATTCCACTTCCGGCAGCATTTAACCATCTCTTTCATTTTTAAGTTCTCATTGAAGGAATGACTAAATTAGACCAAGGTAAAGCTTTTGATCAGTGTGCTGAATTCATCAGAGAAAGCCCTCAGGCTAAAACCCCTGGCACATCAAGATATTCACACGTCCCCCTGACACACGTTTGCCACCCAGAAACATCTGATAATTGTACAACACAATAAGAGACCATTACTCTTTGTTCCAGGCGGCCCTATAGCAACACTGCTTCTTGGTCTGGCTCCTTTCAGAATCCCTGTCCCCCCAGGGAACTCGTTTTCAGGGAGCAAAGCAGCTGGAGAGAATCAAGCTCACTAAGGCATCCTGGAGAATTATTGTCCTTTCGGAAATAGAACACATTAAAAAAGAAACAAACCCACACACAAAGACCACCAGGAGAAGCACAGCTTAGCATAAAGGAAACTAAATGCGAATGGTAAAATTTAGGGCACCAATGAGGGAGATGATTTGAGCTGAGGAGTTTTTAGCACCTTTAAAATTAAGCCAGCAAGCAAGTATTTATTCTGTGAAATTTTTTGGAATCAAAATTCACTACAATAATTCATTAAATTGACAAAGCACCTTTCTCTAATATTGTATATATTGATTTGTAAAGATTTTTCTGTCAACTATAATTAACAGAAAAAAATTCTTCTTTATTACTAATAATATGTTGTAATGGACACTGTAAAAAGTAGTTTGTATTTCCATTGAGTGTATATGGTATGGACACATTTGAAGAGAGGCCTATTCAAAACAAACCTTAATGTATTGGATGGTATTACTTTTTCTTTTTAAAAAAAGTTTAAGAAGAAAACCAAATAGAACTTTCCATATTACAGTTTTAAATGTTTCTTAGGAACATTTTTAAAAGTTTATTACTTTTAATAATTGTAAAAGACTAAATAAAAGAATTTCAAAAACAAAAATAAGATTCCCTAATACCAACTACTACTACTTTAAGTATACAAAGTAAAAGATTTTAAACATCTTGAAATATTTGTCACCTCAATTTTATTAAAATCTTTGTTTTGCTGACTACAACATAGTAATAAAATTTCTGAGAGCAATTTCATATGAACAAATGTGATTTGGAATATTTCCCCTAAATAATTAACGGTTCTGTAAGCGATGATCTCCACTTTTTACTTAAAGGAAACATACTCTTTAGAATTAAAAGATGATAGACAAAGAAAATAAAGCTTGTATAACAAGCCTTCAACTCAAATGGATGCAATAATATATTTTCTATGACACACTAAAATTGAGGAAAAAATAGGTGAGAAAAGTAGCAAGTTCATTATATTTAAAAGCTGCAAGCTATCTTTGTAATTTAGATTATACTTTGGGTTTACAAAGTACATTTCAGTTCAAGAACTTAAAGTTGACATAATTTAAAGAATAAACACCTTTGTAAGGATCCTGTGACATCAAGAGCAAGAATTTCTTGCTAAAATTAAAAATAAATCCCCAAGAACGAGTGTCTTGTCGAGCGTTCCTCATGAACTCTGACCTTATTATTAAGTATGGGGTTGACGTTCTCTTTTTATAGGTGCACTTTTATTTTTTAGAGACCGTTAAATACTTCTTTCAACTCTTTTCAAAAGCTGAAATACTTTTTACAAAAGTATTCAAGTGTCTTCCCATAGACATTTCTAAAGAGAATTTAATACTCCCCATTTCTTAATCTTACAGAATTAAGAAGAATAAGGGTATAAACAGAACTCCAACTGGGCCATTATCCATGTCCTTAGATAGTGTTTTAGCCAATGAGCTTCCTCTCTGCCCCTCACTGAGGTTATGAGAGAACAGCCCTCACTGGGGATCTGAAAGAGGCATCATCACCCCTTCTCGCCTGACCAAAGGACGCCTTCCTCACTATGGCGACCATATGCGTATGTCCTTTACTCAAGAGAACACTGAGCTCTTCAGGAGCCATTAGGTTGGAAGGAGGTGACAGCAGACGCCCAACTGCAAGCCTGCCTCCCTCCTCATTCGCTGAGCCCTTGCAGTGGGCAGGATCTCCAAGGTGCTCACTGCTGCTGGGGACATGGGGTTGGGTTCTTCAGGCTCCAAGCACAGCCTCTATTCCTTCCATGGCAATCATCCCAGTTGTAATTGCGTATTTATCTGTGTGCTTACTGTCTGTAATGTCTCCACTAGACTGTAAGCTCCATGAGGGTAGGGAGCAGTCAGTTGTGCTCACTATGCATGATCTGTGCTTAGCTCAGTGCCTGGCACTTAGTGGGTGCTCAGAAATATTTGCTGAACAAAGAACGAGGCAAAAGAGAAAACTGGGTGTGAGAAAGAAGAGGGTAGAGAGGGCTTCCTGGTGGAGGTGACAATCTGGGTGTGAAAAATGAATGAATGGCTTGCAAGGCAAATTTGGTGGTGGTTGGTGGGGCAGTGGTCACAGCTAGGTGCATTCCAGGGGGAAGATACAGATTGTACAAAGCAGGGAATAAAACTATACATGTTGGTGGGTGACAAATCTTGAGGGTCTTGTATACCCTGTGTGGAGCTGATCTTTACCTAGAGGCAACAGGGAGCGACTAAATGGTCCCATACGTTTAGAAAAAAAAGCAAAACAGTGTCCAGGAGTTGATGTCTAGATTCAAGTTATGGCCCTGCAACCAACACGTCATCATCAGTCACCTTGAGCAGGCACATAATTAGCCCTTCCGTGCCTCAACTATAAAATGAGATGAAGGAGGCTCAGGGCTCAGCGGTGCTGGATCATCACAAAGATTTCCTGACCAGCGAAAGTCCACATTATTGGAGTTGTGAGATTAGAGGCCACCACTCCGTACTGCTACCAGAGGGGCTGGTCTTACAGCGTGTTTTTCAAAACATTCAATTGAAGACAGTGGCGCTGAGACCAAACTCAATGAAGTTTTGTTATTTTATTTCGAGAAAAGTAATAATTATGAACAAACTCTTTATTCTTTATTCAAATTAAATGAATGATAATACCCTTCATCTTCCCTCCTCCCCATTCAGTCAAATGAGATAGAAAATATTCAAGAACATATTTCTTTCAACTGCAAGTCGATCAGCCAAGCAGAAAGTTGTAAAGTTGGGGGAAATATGTCATGGACATGGCTGAATTTCCTAGAATGAGAAAGACTAGGAAGCAATCCAATTTTGTATCCTGTGGATCACGGATGTGACAAAAGTGGCTAAAACAATTTATAGCTTATTTCAACTTAATAGATTTAGACGAAACTCAAACAAAATATGAGTGGTGGAAAAAGAGAAAATCTGTGACACTTTCCAGCGTACAAAGTGAATTCATTTCTAGGAAAAGAGGCAAATGGAAGTTTACTTATTCCAAATTACATTAGGGGGTGAAAAGATATGAGAATTAAAAGTGCTAATAACACAGCCGTTAACAATACATGTTATTTGTCTGATTAACTGTTCTCTTCTCTTCAGACAAATTAACTCACTTCTGTGAATTTTAAGTTGATCAGTTAAACAAAAGAAAAAGTGTTGATATCTATTGTCATCTGTATGAAAAATGTTTAACAGATTCACTGTGCTAAGTATTAGGTTTGATTTTTCTTTTCTGGCTTGGGAGGATACAGAGGAGCATTCCCCCGAGCTGCAGAGGTAAAAATCTCTTAACACCCCTCTTAGGGTGCCCAGAGAGTGGCTCCACCACCATCAGCACAGCCACGTAACTGACTAAGCAGCTAACGGAAGAACAGTGGTTCTGTCAGAACTAAAAATTACCTCGGAGGAAATCCAGCTCCAGAACCCGAGTCTAGCCTCGTAGCTTCTGGTTTATCCCCTTCTTTCTTACTCCCAGTACACTTTTCAAGGCACAAGTCACAGATGAGGACACAGAGACAAACACACAGAAAGGTACACACACGCGCGCCGGGCCCAGCAGTGTGTGGGTGTGTTCACGAGAACAGGACTCCTTTCCGCCCCATTCAACATAGACAACATCCACTGCAGGCTATTCCCTTCCAGAGAGGCAGAGAACAGGCCCCATTATCATAATGATCATCATCATCACTATTATCACATTTCCTCTCACCTCTAAACAGGTACAGTGCATTTAGGGTGTGAGCGTGTTCTCATAGTTCTACGTAGAGCACAGTTATATTTCACTCCTAAGGATTTATTTGGCAGCTCTAGCCTCTAGCTGTCTGCATCTAATTTATCAATCTTCAGGCAAGCTGATGACAGTAAAGCTCGTCTCTTCAGCCCTGGGCGTAAGGCATTCGCCAAGCTGACAACTGGCATGGGTGACTACTTATTAGGACCTCCTTTTCTTATCTGTTTATGGGTCCCCTTTGTCCATTAGACTATGGCTTCCTGGATGGGAGTCACTGTCTCGTTTAAACTGATCTAGCTACCTGGCACAAATATAATCATTAGTCAACCAATACGTGGTGCAATAGGAAAGGTGAGCGATGGAAGCTGCGTATATGCACTGGGGTTCTCAAGCACCCCAAGAGCCATTTTAGGGACTTGCCACTAAGGAAATCTCGCACTTTTGGTAACCCTCTGAAACACAGTTTTTGCAACATTAATTTGGGTTGAAAAGTTCTCAGTCCTTGAGCATCCAAGAGTATCTTATAGGGGTCTGGCAGAGTTGACCAACGGTACTGAGATATTTTTAATCAGGATATGTACATGCCTTCTATCTCTCTCTAATTCCCTTCATTGCTACTTATTACTACTCAGTCTTGCATGATCATGTGACTTTTCTGCTCAGGAAAAGTGACATCTTTCACTTCGCTGAACTTCAATTTTAACTTTTCAAATATTTCAATTTACTAAAATATTCAATAACTGATTACTATTATTATGGAAGTTCTTTTTAATTGAGGAAGACAAGACATTTAGTCAATTGAAACCCCCTGTGGCGTTATCTGACTGCCTCATCTCTTAGGAGGGGTTTGTTCTGAATTCCCGTTGCTGAGCTGGGCAGAGAGCTAGGCTCATTCTCCGGCTGAGTCCCGAATTACAACCCTGCAGCAGGCAATCCGAATTGTGCAAGTTTAAATAAACTCGAATTTAATCTTCACATCAACTCTGTGGAGGCGAGCATTGTTATCCCCGTCGTAAACGCTTATTTGTCTTAGACCTTTGGCTCCTTCACAAATGGCTGTGACTACAAATCAGCAAGAATGTGGAGGTTATTCCATTATTTTTGTGAGAAATATTCCCCAAGGCTGCATAGGCCTTCGGATATCCTTCCTGCAAAAATCGGGAACCTGGGCTCTCCCTGTGCTGCTTTGTACATTTTAAGAATTTTTCGCAGCCACCAACCCTATTGCTGTCCACAGGAAACGCATCGGTGGGTCTCCACTTGAGCAAATCAGGGGCTCAGGTTTACATTTAAAACATCATGAAAATTGAATCTACAAAAGCCCTTAGGTTTATTGATGCTCTCAAGGATGATGATAATAGAGACTGTACCAAATGGATAGAAAAGCAGTCTTATCCTCAAAACACTACCTCAGAAGCCAAGGAGGATGCTTTCAAGACCAGAATGGGAAGTGCCAAGCTGGAGGAACAAGGACAGAACGAGCTTGGCTGTTTTGGGCAACAGGATTCTTTCTGAGCTCTACACAAATGTACCTTGAACTCATTCCTCAACGGCTGCCCTCTTGTCTACCTGACCTTCACTGTTGTCTGTGTTTTCCTTCGAATTTTATAGCCCTGCCCCCTCGCTCCTCTACCACTGTCTGGCAGTGGCCCAGTTCGCCTGTCTACAGACACAGCTCGTCTGGGGCTCCTCTCCATGGCGATAGTGCTGGTGACAATCCCCTCCTTTGCCCCTTCAGGCCATCTGGTAGGTGTCACTTGGCATGTTGGCTCCACTAACCCTGCCCACATCACTGCAAATGGTCCCTTCATAAGCTCTCTTCGATCACTCCATTGGCTGTGCCATGTGTTTCCTGTAAGGACTGACTGATTGATCAGCTCAGAGTGAAAGAGCATAGTCATAGAAGCAGAGAAGTGGATCCCAAAGCAAGGACAGAACTCTGGCTCTTGTGAGCCAGAAGGAGCCGGCTCCAGCCCACTCCTGTCTCGGTCCCATCCTTACACTGTTATACCTCCTTTACGTTTCAGCCCTTGGGCAAACCATCATTTTTAAGACCATTAAGGCTAGAGAACATTTAAAATGTTGTATAAAAACAGTCAAAACAAATACCAATCTGAGAGAACTTTTTTTCTGGCAAATGAGATTGAGACCAATCCCTCAACAACTGGAGAAGAGGCAGTTTTGAATTTTTATTGCTACTGTGATATCAAATGCGAAAGACCACTTCTCATGACTCAAACAAGATCTGGAATCTGAACTCCATAGCAGCAATGCAGGAGGCAAGAGGAATCTTGGGGCAGTCTTAAGCGTAGAGACAAAAAGAAAAATTAAAAGCTGATTTTCAGAGCCTCACTCATGGATGCCAAATTCCTTGCTGATACATATTCACCTGGGAGGACACAATGTCACACTGCAAGAGGTTTAAGGACAGTCTTGCCAGGACATGAACCCAATTCACATCTCTAATGTCAGCAGGAAAAGGGACCATTTGCAATTTTTTTCTCCTTAGTCTAAAATCAACAGGATAAGCTGAGCTGGGACAGCAAATGGCTTGGGTTCAGGATCTCAACATCATAGCTGCCAACCCACACTCTACTTGGCTCAAGCTGGTGATATCATTTCCTTACTTTCATGTGCTCTGAAATTTACTCATAAATGTATGGGGAGAAAAATTTTAAAAGGGGAAATGAATGAAGAAATTATAACCCCTCAGAGACAAAAGTAGATTTGTACACTCCGTGTCTTCTCTGAGCCAAATTAAACACTGCTTCTTCCCATGCCAAACTTTCTTCACCAAGAAGCACTGCCAGATGCACTGACGAACAGAGCCGGAGGCAGATTAAAATCACAGCATTCATAAACTGACATTTTTGATTTCTGGTCTTTGGTTCTGGACTTCATAGGGTTTTTTGTTTGATTTGCTTTTAATCAACAATCTGAATCTTCCTGCCAACACTAGTTCCTGGGATTGAAACTTCTTATCTCACAAGAGCACACAATTACATTTCAAGGTTAATCAGGTAGAGGAGTGAAGCTCTCAGATTGCTTTACTCTAACTGAGAGTAAAGAAATAAAGTTGGAAATGGATGTTACATTCTGCATAAGTATGTTTGAAATGTTCAAAGAAAAATAAAAGCAAAAGTCTTTTAAAAGGCACTTTATAAGTAACAAGATTGGAAAATATAGTCCAGTGCAAAAAATGCCACTCACTTAAGCAAGCACTAGTAAGGAGTTGAGGGAATTAAAAGTAAATTAGAAAAACATTGTTCAAAAAATGTTTTCCTGATTAGAATGAAACTTTTACAGGAATTTATGGAGACACAGGAGAAGTCAGAGAAATGAACTTTCTTCATCACCATCTGCAGTTCTGAACAAAGATGGGAAAGGCACTAGAAAGCTATGTATTAAAAATACAGTGAGGAAGGAGCCGGCCCCATAGCCTAGTGGTTAAGTTCGGTGCACTGCACTTCGGCAGCCTGGGTTTGGTTCCCAGGCACAGATCTACACCACCCATCAGCGGCCATGCTGTGGTGGCAACCCACATACAAAATAGAGGAAGATTGGCACAGATTTGAGCTCAGGGCGAATCTTCCTTACCAAAAAAAAAAAAAAAAAAAAAAAAATATATATATATATATATATATATATATATATATATATATATATAAAGAGTGAGGAAGACTAGAGATGGAAGGAAGCAGCAAGACAAGATCTCTCCTAAGGTGATGTTCAACTTATAAATTATTATATGTGTGCCATGGGAGGGAGACATGCGGATGGGGCAATAAAAGCCACCTGGTAAGTTGCAAATGGTAGAGGATGTAGGAAAAACAAATATCTCTCAAGCACATACCATATGCCAGAAATTTGACTTAAATTGTCCCACTGAAATTTCATGATAATATTATAGTGTAGGTAATTATCCCCAGTTTCATAGATGAGGAAATTGAGGCTCAGAGGGCTTAAAACACTTATCCAAGTTGATCTAATTAGTGAGAAACAAGGGTTTCAAACTGAGGCTGGTTCACTGCAAAGCCTGTCCTTTCCCCACGGTCCACGTGCCTTTGGAATCCAAAGCTGTTGCCGAGTGTAGGGGGATTGGGGGGGAGTTTCAGCCCTTCACTGCCTTCCAATTTTGTAGCAGAAACACACTGACAGCAGATAAGACCCAGCAAGCAATTTGGAGGTTGCCAAGTAAGACACTTCTAAGGTAGTCTACAAAATCTCACCTCCGAGGCCTGTGACAGAGGGCACCATTGATTCACTTTGCCAGATAAATGCAAACACAGGTATTCTACAATCTCAGGGATACAGCAGGATATGCAGCACAGAACATGTATTCCTTGTCATGTATTCTGTTGAATGAATGGTTTCAGATGGTCCACCTACTCATTCTGACAACCAGCCTCTGGAAGAATGGACCTATCTGTGTCTACCAGCCACAATATGTTAAGACATAATTGATTTGATTGTAAGTCAAAATTATATTTAAGAAGCCTTAAGAGGAGGATAATGATTATTTTGGTATAAAAAATCAAATACTATGATGAAATGGCCCTTCTTCCTAAGGAAAATGAGAGAACATTCATAATCTAGTGACCAGAGAGGCACAATGAATAAGCTAAGCAGACAGGTAGGTGGGACAAAGACATTCTAAAGTTTAATCTACATGTGCTCTGTAAGTTGTTATTGCTCTAAGTTTCCATTTTTAATATTCAACTGTTTACTATGAACAGTGTATATATAAATCTTCCAGGAATATAATACTGTGATAACCACTTAATCTTTTAACATATCTGTCATATTCATATACATATCAGGTATTCACTCAGGAAGGTGGATTTGGAAAATCAAAATAGTGGTGCTGTTCTAAGAGATATGTGTTCATAAGTGTTGGCATCAAAGCTAGCTGGGTGGACTCAGGAGAAAGGAGGAGCGGGGGGGAAGTACCAGGACCCCCTCAGACACCCCTGGTTTCAGGGGAGGGCCTGTCCAGAGGAGGGTCAACAGTGTGCTAGACAGGGTGCCCATGAGAAACAAGGAGAGAAAATGTCAGCAGAGCTCAATCTTGTGCCTGGAACCTGTCCAGAGCAGAGGAGGGAAGAGAGAGAGAGTCCACTGCTCAGAGGCCCAGGACTTGCATCATGCTCACACATCCAGCTCTGGGTGGCAAAACGGAGATGACAAATGTAATGCCACAGAATCCTAGGTCAAGAACTATAACTTAGTAAGGTGACCCAGTGCAGGGAGGCAGGAATGATTAACCAGTGTTTTCCCTCAGTAAGGATTCAATTGGAAACGAGAAGACTGATTTAACTGTGCAAGTAAAGTCATGAGTGAATTTAGCTTTGAAGAAGTGGAGGAGACAGGGAGAGCATAAATTAGAGCATAAATTAGATGCATTTTCATAAATAGTTTTGTTCCTATGGAAATGTACATGCCGGGCAGAAGCAGTCTTCCACCTATGACCACTGCTCAAATATTTCTGTTAAGGAGATGTCCCCCTGTCAAACCCTTCCAAAGCAGGATGCTATAGACTTATTTTTTGTTAAGAAAGACACAAGATGTTTTACTTTTTCACACAGTGAGCACATTCACTAAAATGTATGATTCATCTACCCACTTGGGATTGTCATACAGAAGACAGTCCCTTCTTCCCTCTGTAATCTAAAATGAATAAGGAGAAGGAACCACAAAAATCCTGCACAGCTTCACACAGTCAGGATCCAAATATTTTAGAGCAATATTTCTTGAAGACAATAATTCATCATACTTCATCAAACAAATTACAGAGAAAGGTCTGGCTTACTTCAAGGTTACAATATATGAAAGTAATAAGAAATTTAGTAAGCTTCTCTCTTAACAGCTAAAAAAAGTGAGATTTACTTGTACAATTGAGATTTACAAGTACAATTGAAACTACTATTAATAGTGGATTTGGTTCCTGTTATCTGTCAATGTACTCATCCAAAATCAAAATATCTTCTACAATCAAAATATGTTGCATCTCACTGGATAAGACTCACTTTCCTGCTTCTGAAACATACGGAGATAACAGCTGGATGGATCACTTTGTTTCATCAGGAGTTGTTAAAAAGCTCTTTTTCCAAATATCTGACATGATTAAATAATGTTCTTCCCTCACCCTTAACTGTGCATTCAAACAGCCCTGTATCAAAGTTTAAAAGGCCAAATTTAACAGACTAATGAATGTAGCAAAGGATGGAAATTAAGGCCCTGTGTTTCAAAATAGTATCAAATACTTGTAATTTTCCGAGTTCAGACGTTTGAACACCTATTATCATTCTTTCATTAGGATAGCTTTCCACCAAAGAGCAACAGCATAAATCTCGAAAATGTATACAAGAGAGAAGCAGCTTAATATGATCTGTATGAGGCTTTACATAAAGATACAAGTAAGAATTCTACCACATAGTCCCTATTTTAAAGATACAAGTAAGAATTCTACCACATAGTCCCTATTTGGGAGTCATTTTCTCCTTGGGAAATTCTTACAAGGTAATAGAAAAAAAAGTCTTAGATGGAAAAACATAGGCTAAAAGTGTTTCCCCAACAAGCCTTGGCATCGCGTTATTCCCAAGTGAAGACACTGTCATAGTGAGCACCTAAAGCTATTAATAGGCAGAAAACTAGAGTTTACTGGCCAAAGTCACCCAAATCAGAAGGGACTGTGGTGCCTTGGAACGGAGATAATTTTCAAGGCAATGCCAGGGAGGCTGACATTAATAAATGGTCTTCCCAATTCATCACTTTTTAATACCAAACGCCAGAGTCCTGGATCACACGCTCTCTAAGCCAATTTGGCCATTTAAAGTTGCCAGGTCCTTCTCTAAATACTGGTGGCCTCTGGCAACTAGAGCCAGACAGGATACAAAAACGAACGCAAGTTTTAGATGAAATTCTGCCAAAAGTGCAACAATTTATTAGCAAACAGTCACACACTGGCTTATCATAAAGCTCAAGGGAGTCCTTTCTCTGTCCTCCAGCTCTCCTACAGGAACCTTCCATGCAAGGAACTATATTCTGAAGCAAGAATAGCTCGCTTTCTACTCAGGTAACACACAGAGTACTGTGTCAAGTACCTTCTTTTTAAATCAACAGCTAAGCAGGTGAAGACATGATTCTGAACTTTCTCCAGTTACAAGGAAAACCAGATGTGGAGAGAGAGAGGCGGTGTTACTTTGGTCTTACTTCGGAATCTGTCACTTCAAATACTAGGTGATACCTGCTTCCCCAAACAATAACATTTTATGGATGGCCATGTAGTGTCCCTCATCCCATCATGAGTCTCAGTAGTCACAGTCATTGTCTCAAATACCCACACACACATTTCTAATTACAGCCTCAGTACAACGGAGAACAAGATTCCATCAATCTGTTTCAAGGTCTCACCTTTCACTCACTGTTGACTAGTTGGAAACTCTAACTCTAAAAGAAATGGTTTCAAAGGAATCCTTTTTCAGGTGGTATTGCTAAAGGGATAATAATATGAAAATTCTGTGGTGGTGGCTGTTCTTCTTCAAGGTACAAATACAGCAGGCAAGAAAATGTTTAAACACTGCCCAAGAATGGACTCTCAAAATTCACTTATCCATCCACCCTGATATATCTAAGTCAAGACTTCCCAAAGCACTGTGTTCCCAGGACACTGATCCTGCAAGAAGCCCCTAAAAAGGGTTCCAAATTCAAATAAATTTGAGAAATGCCATTTACTATACATCCCATTTGGAAACTCAGAAGGTTTAGAGCACAGTAATGAAATATGTTAAACTTTTTAAAATCTAGTACTTCTGAAATGCAGAATCTGGATTTAGAGTAACCCAACTTAATGACCTGCGTGATGCTAGAACATATTTGGAGAAATGCTGGTATAAACTGCTCAAGCAGAATGAAGTTAAAAAGAAAAGTTTCCACCTTAGAAGTCTCTATAATCTGTCCCAAAAAATTATCTCACTGTCTGTGAAACAGAAAATTTTCCCTGCATCTCAGCTATAGCCTTCATGCTACAATCGAAAGACATTTTCTGTTGTCTGCCCTTGATAGAGATGAAGAATAGCTGACCACCAGTTTCCATGTTAAAAATCACTATATATTTAGAGAACTTTATTCAGCCATCAATCTGCATAGTCTTGGCTTCAGTCCCGAGAGCAGGAAGGCTTCTTGGCTGGTGAGAGGCATGTTTAGATCATATCGGTGTTTAGAAGGATAATTCTCTCAGAGGTGGGGGGATGGAACGGAAGTGGAGAAAAACAAGCTCTTCTTCTGGGTTTTATTCTATCTTTATTCTCCATACTCAGCATATTGTTTGAAACCAATGAGTGGTGAATGAATTAAATACCTAATATCTTACTGCTTTCCTCTTAAAATGCACCGTCCTGTACCTAAATAGCCCCTACAAAGTTATTCTGCTTGTCGCTAAGTACTCTGACAGCTTTGAAGACCATTTCCATCACATAGCTACATATGTGGCTGCTGACTGCAACTAGTTATGCTGCTCAGACCCCTGGCCTCTACCTATGAGAGACACAGAAAGTATAGGAGCACCCAGGGTGCTGTCGGACACTTCCCCTCAATTCATTTGCCTGTCAAAGTACTCTTGAAAATTTTCCCATCCTCAGTAATGGTTCTCTTGGTAAAAGATGGTCACTGATTATTCGTTCATTCAACAAATATGTCTTGTTACTATCTCTTTATAGTCTCTTTGGGCATTGTGCTTATGGGTAGTCACTTCAAGAATTCAGTAATCAATAACTTCCATCTCCTTTGTATTTTCCAGGTATTATTCTAGGCTTTTTGGAATACATCAGTTAGCAAAACAGACGCCTCCCCCGGACCCACCCCCACCGCCCCCCATTCCCTTCCGGAAAAAGAAAACTCCCTGGCCTTCCAGAGAGCAAAAAAAATAAAAAAAATAAGAAAGAGAGCCAGAGCCTGGCAAGGGGTACCTGCAATATAATAAGGTGAGCAAGAAGTGGGTTGCAATTCTAAACATGGTGGACGGGTAGGTCTTGTTGAGATGGTGGCAATTAAACAAAGACTTGCAGGAGATGAAGGAGTCAGCCACAGTGCTCATTTCACAGTAGGCCATGAGTTCAGGAAGGAACAAGAGAGAGAATGGGGTAGGGGTAGGGTGGGGCCAGGGCCTGTAGAACCATTTAGGTGAATATAAAGGTTATGACTTTTACTTTGAGAGACATGAGGAGCCACTGGAAGATTTTAAGCACAAGAGGGACTTACGTTTTTAAAGAATCATTCTGGTCACTGTGTTGAGAATAGACTGGACCACTGGCACAAGGGTAGAAGCGGGGAAACTAGTTAAGTGACTACGGCAATAATGCAGGTTAGAGATGCTGGTGGCTTGGACTAGGGCGAGAGAAGAGAAGGTGGAGAGAAGTGGTCAGATTCTGGATACATTTTGAAAGTAGAGACAACAGGATTTATTGGTGGGTTGGATATGATATTAGAGAGAGAGAAAGAGGAAACAAGAAAAATCCAAGAATTCTGGGTTGGGCACCTAGTAGAATGCACTGAGATGAAAACGCTGTTGGGGAAACAATGAACGGGTAAGTTCAGGAGTTAAATTTCAGAATGTTGAGTCTGAGACATCATGTGGAAATGCATTTATATAGCACTTTCTTTTCTGAACAACCCCAGGTCCCAGACACATTATTTCATTTATTCTTATTATACTTCGGGTGAGAAAGAAGTTGGAAGACTTTATTGTCAATATTTTGATGTGTAATAATGTAGATATACAAACATTAAAGCTCATATTACAAACTTGCTTTCTTTCTAATATTCTATGCTGCCTCTTTAGGCAAAGTATGTATAAAAAGTAAGGAACTTTAAATTTTTAAGGGGGGGTGATTCTCCTCAGGTTGTATTTATTACAATCGGCATCCCTTTATGAGCTTGTTGGGCATTGCACTTACAGCAAACCACTTAAAGAATCTGGCAATCAATCACTTCAGCCTTCTTTGTATTTTCCAGTACAATAAGCAATTTCCAACGGGCTTTCTGTTTAGAGGGACCTGTTTTAGCTGCTTTTATCTCTGGGAGTCCTAATAACATATTTCATGGTTTTCTTAGAACAAGATGGAAAAAGGTGTGCTCTTTTAAATAGAAATTTCATATTCCGAATGGAAATAGAAAGGATAGAATGGCTCCAGGAGATACAAAAATGTCTTTTGACCTTTTTAAGAGTTTAAAAACAATCAGGAGTATTGTAAGGCTAAGTGGTAATGAGCTTCTTTTATGAGAGTATGAATCATTAAGAGAAATAAAGTGTTAAAAATTAAGATTATTACTCAAAAGGTGTCAATTATTCTGAGTAAAAGCAAATAAGTAGACTACGAACCCTCACTGAGAATCATAAAGCATACAATCATGAAAAAGAAAGCAAGCTGTTACTGACGTCCAAAAACTCCTTTTTCCATTATGCAACTATCTAATTCTTCCATTAATAAATCCAGTGAGTCTTCCAACTAAGGTATAAACATCAGAGGCTGGGTAAGTCATTTTCTTATTAAAGAGTGTGACTTAACGAAAATGTAATTGCCCTGGGAAGGGAAAGAATAAAACAAATTATTTAATGATGTGAAAAAACTCCTGCCAGGCTCAGATCAAAAGCCAAGCAGAGCACCCCAGGTACAACTGAATTGTATATTACACAGAACATGAGGAAGAAGGGTTTGTATAAGGTTCAGATCCAGCACAGGGAGAATGACTTCACAGGTGACATATTAATCATGGGCCAAAAGGAATGCCTTGGGAAGACTTTGCTCCAGGGTCTCTGATTTCCAGGTAGCCACTGAATACAAAGTTGCATTTCTAGTGTCTATTTCGTTCCAACACTCATCACTGAATGGAATGGAGAAATCCACCAATAATAGTAAGAAGTTTTCAGAACAACAAAAGAAAATTATTCCTTTCTTATATCTTGCCTATTTTGCTAAACTTTCAAATACCTTTAAAGACATCTATAATATTTCTACAGTTGGGAGGTTTAGGTGATAACTCCAATGTTCATTTATAAATAAGTCAGTGATATTTGTCACCATTTTCTTCATTTTTTTTTACTAACAGAGTAGTTTTGTGTTTGGATTCTGCCCTTCCATTATATTTGAATATACCTACTTCCAAATTCCAAAATATGCTTAAGCCTTAAAAACCCGAACATATGTTAATACCACTAGCTCTTAGGTCAAGAATTTAACCTCTGTTACCTAGGGTGGAGAAGAAAGAGAGGTTGGGGGGGGCAGGATTAATCTTCAGTACCACTAGAATATTTTTTGATCATGTAAAGCAGGATTGTATATTGAAATATATAGAATCAAAATAGGCAGTCAACTGGATTATGTTTTTTCAAGTCTGGTTATTCCTCCAGAATGGAAAACAGGAGCCCTTATTGTTTTCCTGACTTTGAGCTGTGACAACATTATGATGGTGACAATAATGATGACACAAAGACTATAAAGACAGCTGACAGGGACCCAATGCTTTCCCTGTGCGCCACTGTGCTGAGTGTCTCATGTGGCTTGCCCTGGTTCAATATCACAACGACCCTACACTATGGTGCAGGAACAAGGCTGAACGAGGTGAGCTCAGAGCTGGTAAGTGGCAGAGCCTGGCCTCACACTCAGGTCAGTGCTAATCACTCCACGGCTCCCTCCTCCCAGCCTCAGGACTCTTGATCTGGAACTCAGGGCAGCGCTCCTCCACACACACCTGAGTTGCGTCCAACAGGCAGGGAACTGGCTTCCACTTGAGGCTGGTGTTCACGAATTTAAAGCAGACTACCAAATGAAATTATAGTGACAGAACATACGTCACAATAAGTATCACATATAGCAAAGCAGAGACATAAAACTATGTGGAAAGAAGCAATAGCAATGGATCTTTAAATATGTTCCATTTTAAAAAGAGGTACAAATCCAACTTCTCTATTTTCCAACACTGCATCTGATGAAGCGGTAAGCTCATTTTCCAACACTCATCAGAAAAATGATATAAACAAAAATCTGAGCTTTGGAGCATGGCCTAAGGGCCAAAGTTGACTATAGCTACTGACCTGGAAAACTGTGACCCAAGCAGCAGGACATTATCACCACAGGCAAACAAGTGACAGGTGAAGAAGCCAGCTGAGAGCAGTGAGAAGAGCCTGGATCAGCTGGGCCAGTCAAATCTGAGACCAAGAGGCATCCCAGACAATGGATACTCCCATGGCACTGGTGGTCACAGAGAAGAGACCATCAGGGCCTCTTCTATCAGTGACTGCAATGGTCCAAAGCAGGACAAACTGGATGGATGGGTTGTAAATGGCCTAGAAAGACTGGATCTATAAGTGAATGAGGAGAATTTTCATGCATTGAGGATAGAAAAAGGATGGAGAATGTGGTGCTTGCAGAGAATGGGAATTGAGAAGAAATATAGGTCAGAAGGAAAAAAAAAACAAACTAGCATTGGCATAGAGCCATTCACCATTAAATGCAATCTTCACGCCCCAAGTTCAATTTTATTTTACCATTTGGTATATTAAAACTTGATGCCTATTTTACCAGGTTTCAAAATGACGCTTCCGAAATTTACAAGATGTACTCCATAGTGATCCATATGCCACAATAATACCATAACCTATTATTTGCCTGAGCTAAACGCAAAATAATTTCCAGAAATCTGAAATCATGTTAGGTCAACTGTATGGGTCTATGGCAGTACAATGTTCTATCCCAGCGGTCAGCTAATTTATGGTACAATGGTGGAGTTGAATAGTTGTGACAGACTGTATGACCAGCAAAGCTGCACATATTTACTATCTGGTTCTGGCAAAAAAAGTTTGCCATCTCCTACTCTATCCCATTGTGCTGTATTTGTACTGTACCATAAGCTGCTCCAAGTCCTTTTGGGAATGAGGTAAGAATGTCAATGAGCAAATAATCACTTTCCAGTAGTGGTTCTCATTCTAACCTTACCCCCTTGTTGAGATGCATGGGGGTTTTAAGGAAAGAGAGATCTAAGGCTGACAATCTCTATTTGTCCATCAGATATCTGGCTCCTCTTTTACTGAGTATATTGATGGGGGCTGCGATACAGACTACCATGGAGGTTAATCAAGAGCAAGGCTGAGAAGAGGCAGGAAGAGAGATCCCTGAGATGAATGCAGCCACTTCTCCAAGTGAGAAGACGCATTAGTTCCACCTCCATCCTGCCCCTCCATTTCCAGCAAGTTGTCACTGGTGGTCATCTCCACTGGTGAGGCTGCAGATTCATCCCCATGAGGATCTGAGAATCTGGCTTGTTTTCTAGGGCCCAGAGAGGTGGCCTACAATTCGTGTTGGTTTCAAGGGAGTGACGTGGAAGACCATCTAACTATGCATAGACAGACTGGGACACAACTGTGATCTCTACTAAAAATGAAAAAAAAACAAACCCTTAAAGCCCCATACTTGGGGGAGGAGGCCTCCATTGCCTAATGGTCATTCTCAAAAGATACCCCATTGTTGAGGTCACTATTAGGAAAGTCGGGTCAAATTAGGAAAATCATTAATCACTCTCTTTTTTCTTCAGGTTTTACTTTTAGAACTATGCCACAAGATTATAAAAGGTATAAAAATACCTTAGAATCTTCCCTGTGAGAATGTATAAAGAACTAATACCAAATAAATTACTCTTAAATATAATTGAGGGGTGATTCCTCTGTAATGCAGGGAAATCACATTAGAGGACATGAGAAAAGGACACCCATAAAGAGTAGGACCAATGGTATTAACTCCTCTCAACAATCCAAATGAGACTTGCTACTTTCCTGATATATGTCACTATTTATTGCAAGTCAACAGTCCGACATACAGTCTGCAAGAGTCATAAAGAAAAACCCAAGCACATTCTCAGCCTATGGTTCTCCTGGTAGATAGACATTCACTACTCACAGAACAGAATGGAATAATTAGCCTTCACAGCTTAAATACTCTTCATCTCTACTGTACATACATTCCAACAGAGTGATTATCCTCATCACAAAGAGTGAGAGCAAATTAGTTGACTTTAAAATTCATTGTTAAAAAAAATTCAATCCAGGAGGCCAGCCCCACGGTGTAGTGGTGAAGTTCAGTGCACTTTGCTTCGGAAGCCCAGGTTCACAGTTTCGGATCCCAGGCGCAGACCTACACCACTCATTAGCCATGCTGTGGCAGCAACCCACATACAAAACAGAGGAAGACTGGCACAAATGTTAACTCAGGGTGAATCTTCATCACCAAAAAAAAAAAAAAAAAAAATCCAATCGAATAACGAATTTCTATATTGTCCTCTACATTATGTAATATAAGCTCAAATGTATTCCTAGTGAATAAAGGGTGTGAATAGGAAGAGGAGATGAAGGAGAGGTACAGAAAAAGACAAATTCTACATTTAAATTCTCAAAGATGCAAGTGAACTCTTCTATGATAAATAATAAACTACTCCTTGAGGTCTTAAATTTCTTATGCCATGAAAACAGGACAAACTGTAAACAATCTCTAAATTCATCCTGCAGTAATTTCCAGAGAAAGGAAACTCTTAGATGCTGTGTCCTAGTTCTCCCACTCAACCCTGGAACGGAGCTTGTCAAAAGTCAAACATCTTCTCTTTGAGTTGCTTACCTACAGGGACACTCCACTTGGATGTGGAAGTGATCTGGAGGAGCCTGCAATTTGTAATAGTGTCTAACTTAACTTACTTTTATCAAAGAAAGAATTTGTTTTCGCTTTTAATAAGTGTAAAAATGGACAACAACAAATGTTCAAAGGAGGCCTATGGAGGGTAGGATTTGGAGAGTGGGCAGGGATTGAAAAATAACACACTTGCTGTTTTATTTATTACATGCGTTAATTTGTAGCTTTGTGAAGTCAAAATAATTTCCAGAAAATTTCAAATAAGTGTAAATACAACTGTAACAGGATAGATTATGTCCCCCTCCTCCAGTGCCCTGGTTGATAACAAGAGAGGATGACAGAAGAAGGTTTTGGTAAATTGGAGGAGAAACAAAGGTTGTAAACATATATATTGCCCCCAAATTATGCCCCCTCAAAAAAGGTTAATATTAGCAAAAGAAAGATTTGTATGTCTTACAGATCCCTTGTTGACTCTAAGGTCGTCCTTTTCTTTCAATCCCCATCTCCCACTCTCCACAAACACACACAGAAGCATCTAAATGCTTTGAAGGACCTTAATTCTTTCCCCAGTCTTGTTCCCCTCTGTGGCCTGGCCGTATCAACAAGAAAACCAGACAAAAACACTGGATTGTCAACAACGCCAGAGGCCAAGTGGAAGAAGCATGGCAGGAGAGCAGTAAGTAGGCAGAGGCTTAAAAGACCTAGGCTTGATCCTGTACACACAGACACACACACACACACACACACACACACACACACACACACTCTCACTCCATCATCTCTTTGATGTCATTTCAGTTGTCTCTATCCCTTGGCTCACTCAGCTCCAGCCATGTCAGTTTCCTTGCTGTTCTACGAATGCTCCCATACTTTTCTGCCTCAGCGCCTTGGTACCTGCTTTCTTTCTACTTGAAATACTCTTCTCCAATAGCCACGTGCTCACTCCTTCACTTCCTTCACGTCTCTGCTGAAATAGCATACCTGGGAGGCCAGCCCTGACCTCTTCACAGCTCTTATCAACACTTAACAAATAACATATTTTAAGTGTTGAAGTGTAAGCTCCATGCAGACAAGACCTTCATTTATTCACTGTTCTAATCCTAGCAATTAGTAGGCACTCAATTAAAATTAAGAGCATGAAAGAGGAAGAAGCAGTGAGGCTAAAGAGAACATATTCTCCCTTGAATATAAGCCAGAGTGACTTTTGTATGATTGAGAATCAAAGGTGAAAATAAAAGAAATATTTTCCACGATTCTCTGGACTCAATGTCTATGCTTGTTTATCCAATAATGTTTTTTCTGGTAACGTATTGTATGGCCTCACCAGCTCAATATTTAAGGACACAGCCAGGGATTATAAAATAATCTCATTCCTACACTTATCAATACAGTACATATATCATTTGGAAATATTCAAGGTGAACAGAGCTGTGTTTATTTCGCTGACATCATTACAAACATTTCATCCACTGTTCCTTTTTAGCATAGAAGAATGTCCATAAAGCAGAGCCTCTATTTTCACAAAAGCTTAATCCTATGTTTACTGTCTTGGAGTCAGAGTCCTTAAGATTATGTCCTTAGTAACTAATCATCTCACGGAAAACATAGGATTATCCCCACTTTCAGAGGCTTCTTTTTTTTTTTTTTTTTATAATTTTATTTATTTTTCTTCCCCCAAAGTCCCAGTAGATAGTTGTACGTCATAGCTGCGCATCCTCCTAGTTGCTGTATGTGGGATGCGGCCTCAGCATGGCCAGAGAAGCGGTGCGTCGGTGGGCGCCCGGGATCCGAACCCGGGCCGCCAGCAGCAGAGTGCATGCACTTAACCGCTAAGCCACGGGGCCGGCCCCCAGAGGCATCTAACTAGCAGGAAAATCTGACTTTTAAGACCTTCTAGTGTGTAAGCAGATCAAGAACAGAGAGGCAAGGCCACACAAACATGAGTCAGATGCCAAACCTCTGTCTCCAAACTCTGGAAGAAAAAAATGTAGAAAGTGTAAGTGGCCTCCAAGAATTGCCAAGGCTTTAGTTAATCTCTGCAAAGAATTTTCAAGATGAAAGCCACCACAGAAAAGCTCAATTTTACAATCACCACAGCTGGAATGCTTTGCTAATTTTTTCCCTGATGCATTAAAGTGATGTTGGAACAAATTCCATGAAAGAAAAGGATTAACAGCCTTCCAAGGAGGAAGTTTCCATTCATTCATCATGTTATTAAAGACACTCTGGGGATGGCCAAGGCTCACCCGTGTGCAGGGTCTACTGCCATCATGAAAGTCCATATTTAACACACCTGACCAAGATGACAGCCAGTGGGGACTCCCCACTCCCTGTAATTAGTTGGGAGGGAGTCAAGGAAAACTCTTACTGACACACCACTCCAATGCTCTACTCATTTGCTCCTGCAGATCAATTACAATACAGCAGGCGTGCCAAACCATGAGCTAAGGTCAGACTCTAATAAAACAAACCTCATATTGACCCCCAAACATTTCATACTGTTATTGAGTATGGTCCTTTTATAGGCTTTAGATAATTCACTTAAAAAAAAAAAAAAAAGGGTTCTGCATGCCAAAATCTAATGGAGCAGAGATGCTGTTTATAGTTTTGTTTTGTTTTTTTTAAATTTTTTTTGTGAGGAGATGAGCCCTGTGCTAACATCTGCCAATCCTCCTCTTTTTTTTTTTGCCGAGGAAGACTAGCCCTGGGCTAACATCCGTGCCCATCTTCCTCCACTTTATATGGGACGCCGCCACAGCATGGCTTGCCAAGCAGTGTGTCGGTGCGCGCCCGGGATCCGAACCAGCGAACCCCAGGCCGCCGCAGCGGAGCGCACGCACTTGACCGCTTGTGTGACTGGGTGGGCCCCTGTTTATAGTTTTATTCACTAGGTAACATACACTGAGTGGCAAACAATAAAATTTAGATAAATATTGGATGCAGCAAGCTCTTGATGCTAGAAATAAGGCAGTGAAGAAAACAGAAAAAAATAATCTCTGTCCTCATAGGTCTTACGTCCTAGTTGGAGGAAACAGACATTACATAAAACAACCAAATTATATAGCATTTTAGAAACTGGAAGTATAGTGAAGAAAAGTTAAAAAGTGAAAGGGAGATAAGAAGTGGAGTGGAAGGTATGTGATTACATCTTAAATAGGGTAGTTACGGGAGGCCTCATCAAGAAAAAGATATTTGAGCTCAAGTTTACATAACTCACGGGCATGCCGGAGTTTCTTGAGGATGGTTATTCATATCATCCTTACCTTATAAAATTGATTTACAGAAAGATTAATAAGAAGATTACTTTAAAATAAGCTGTTTGGAGGAAGGAACAGTTTATTCAAAAAATGGTGCAGAGACAACTAGACAACCACATGCAAAAAAATGAAGGTGGACTTATACACCATTCCATATACAAAAATTAACTCAAAATGGATCAATGACCTAAATCTAAGCTAAAACTATAAAACTCTTAGAAGAAAACATAGTTGTAAATCTTCATGACTTGATTTGGTAATGGATTATTAGATTTGACACAAAAATCAATGAATAACAAAATACAAAAATAAATTGGACGTCATTAAATTAAAAATTTTTGTCTATTAAAGTACATTATCAAGAACATGAAAAGACAATGTAAAGAATGGGAGAAAATATTTTCAACTCATCTATCTGTTGGGGGTTTAATATCCTGAATAATAAAGAATTCTTACAAGTCAACAACAAAAAGACGACCCAATTAAAAAGTGAGAAAACAGCTTGAATAGACATTTCTCCAACGAAAATATACAGATGGCCAATAAGCACATGAAAAGATGTTCATCATTGGTCAGCAAGGAAACGCAAAGCAAAACCACAATGAGATACCTCTTCACGCCCACTAGGATGGCTTTAAACAAAATAATGAAAAATAACAAATGTTGGCAAAGATGTAAAGAAATAGAATCCCTCGTACACTCCTGGTGGGAACGTAAAATGGTGCAGCCACTGTGGAAAATAGTTCCTCAAAAAGTTAAATATAGAATTATCTTATGATTCAGCAATCTCACTCCTAGGTATATACCCAAGAGAAATGAAAACATATGTCCACACAGAAACTTGTACAACAATGTGTATAGTAGCATTATTCATAATAGCCAAAAGGTGGAAACAACCTAAATGTCCCTCAATGAATGAATGGATAAACAAATTGTGGTATATACATCCAATGGAATAGTATTCAGCCATAAAAAGGAATGAAGTATTGATACATGCTACAAGTTGGATGAACTTCAAAAATATTATGCTAACTGAAAGAAGTCAGACACAAAAAGCCAAATAATGTATAATTCCTTTTATATAATACATCCAAAATAGGCAAATCCATAGAGACAGAAAGCAGACTAAAGGTTATCAGGGAGTGGGCGAGGGAAGAGTCAGGAGTGATTACTTATTGGGTATGAGGTGTTTTTATGAGGTGGTGAAAAACCTTTGAAATTAGAGAGAGCTGGTAGTTACACAACATTGTGAATACAGTAAGTACCACTAAATTGTATACTTTAAAATAGTCAATTGTATGTTTGTGAATTTCACTTCAATAAAAAAGGTTTTAATCATTCAAAATTTTTTTGATCATATTTTCAGGATCACATACTGTGTTTTATATTCAAATTTCACTTCTGTATTCATTCCAGCCTTTAATCTATTTGTAACACTTGAATCTTTTTTTAATACATCTTTATTGAGATGCAGTTCACATACAATAGAATTCACCCATTTTACATGTACATTTTGGTGAGTTTTCATAAATGTACATAGTTCAGTCACCACCACCAGAATCAAATTTTTGAAAGCATTAAATACTTCAAAAAGTTCCCTCAAGTGTCTTTACAGTCAATCTCCATCACCACATGTTTTCTGTCATCATAATTCTGCCTTTTCTAGAATTTTGTATGAATGGAATCATATAGTATATAGCCTTATATGTCTGGCTTCTTTGACTTAGCCCACTGTGTTTGAGGTTCATCTATGTTGTTTTATGTTTATGTTTTGCTCCTTTAAATTTCTGAATAATTTACCACGTTAAGTTCATCCATTTACAAGTTGAGGTCATTAGATTGTTTCCATTTTTCAGCTACCACGAATAAAGCTTCTATAAATATTTATGTACAAGACTTTTCTGTGGACATAAGTTTCTATCTCTCTTCAGTAGACACTGAGGAATACAACTGCTTTTTTTAATGTTTAACTTTTTAAGAAACCCTCGAATTTTTCCAAAGTGGCTGAGCCATTTTCCATTCCCACCAGCAATGTATGAGGGTTCCAGCTGCTCCACATTCTGGTCAACACCTAGGATTATAATTGTTTTTAATTACACTCATTCTAGTGGGTGGGTAGTGGCAAATCCTTGAGGCTTTAATTTGAATTACCCTAATGACTAATGATGCTGAGCATCTTTTCATGTGTTTATTAACCTTTGTATATCTTCTTTTGTGAAGTGTCTATTTAAATCTTTTGCCCATTTTTAACGTTATTTGTCGTTAAGAGTGTTAAGAGCTCTTTAAATATCCCAGATACAAGTCCATTGTAGATATATGTTTTGCAAATATTTTCTCTCAATTCATGGCTGGCCTCTTGATTTAATTAACATTATCTTTTGAGGAGCAAAATTTTTAATCCTGATGATGTCTAATTTATCAACTTTTTCTCTTATAATTGTACTTCATGGATCTCCAAGAATCTTTGCTTAATCCAAGGTCCAGAGATTTTCTCCTATTTGCTTTTAGAATTTTTGGTATTATTTAATTCTTCTGTTTAGGACTGTAATCCACTTAGAATTAATTTCTAAGTGTACAGTATGAGGTACGAGCTGATATTCACATTTTTTCCTATAGGTATTCCATTATTTCAGTACCTTCTATTTAAAAGACTATCCTTTCCCCATTGAATTACCTTGGCAACTTTGTCAAAAATCAATTGATGATGTAAGCGTGAGCTTAGCTCTCTGAAATCTCAATTCCATTCCATTTTCTACTGACTAGTTTTTTCCCAGAGTTTGGGTCACACTCTCTTGTTTCTTTACATGTCCAGTAATCTGATTAAAAAACTAGACATTGTATGTCATAACATTGTGGTGACTCTGTATTCTATTTTGTTCTTTTGAAATTTGCTGGTTTTCCTGTTTTAATATACGATGAACTTGCCTGGACTCAAATTGAAAAACTTGTTTCTTTGCAGAGAGCTGAAATTTTTGCTCAGTGTTTTTTATCTTTTGCCTGGATCTCTGGGGATCTCCCTTATGTCTCTACAGTTTTGTAATCAGCCAACAATTTGAACTGAGGCTATATACACAGATAGACAACTCAAGCCAGGGATGCTTCCATCCTCTACCGACTGGCCTATGTGTGGGTTGAAGAATTCATTAAAATTTGCAACAAATAAGTAAGTCTCCCCAGTCTTTCAATTTTGCTTATGCTCCCTAGAGAGCCCCATGTGCACAAGTCATTTGCAGTCAGCCATGAATGCATGGAGAGTATATTATTCTCAGCCCTTCTACAGCTCTCTTGCTTCCAAAATCTCCCCCTTAAATTTCCAGCTGCTCTGCTACTCTCCCAGACCAAATCAGCCACCTCTAGCCAGTAGACTTGTGGGTTTTCACACCAGATCTAGGGGGATGGGAACATCCTCAGGCATGAAGCATCTTACCCAATGCAGTAGCAGTTTTTCATAAGGAAACATTTTCAAGTTCTTTGCTGTCTTTGATCATTTGTGAAATGGGTACATTTAATAAATTTTTCCAGTTTTACATTTTACCTTTCTTTTTTTGGAGTTAGAATAACCCAACAACTCAGGCAGGCAGTCATTAGTGGAAGTAGAGTCTTAACCATATTTTAAGTACTTGTGAATATATTGTCATTATCTCATTTCTCATCACATGAAATCAAACAAATTACTTCAAAAATTAGCCAAACACAGCAGAAAAAAAATTTCTTGTTTGCAAACATGAAACTTCAGATTCACTTCCTATAGGGCTGATAGAAACAGTAAAAGAAATCATATAATTAAGGTGGCCATGGTCTGTAACCCCACTAAGGTCTTTAAAATATATACAACTTAATGAAAATTTTAAATACACAAAGTTTTTCAGACAAAAGAGTAGATTCAATTTAGACCCAGACCTCCTGTTGGAAAAAAAGCATTATTGAGTATAGAGTATCTCTTTTCAAATGCAGAGAGTTCATTTGATTTTTAAGAAAATTACCTTGAAGGCTGCTAAACAGTGAAGGCTCAATAAGGCCATCACAACTGCCAGAAGGATGGTGGCTAAGTTCCGCACGTCCCATATGGTCTCTACCAGAGGAATACTGCCCACCTGCCAGTCATAGCACAGCGTGACAGGCGCAAGCAGAAGCCACACGTTGAAGGCCAAGAGGTAGGAATAGGTAAGGAATCTACAAAGAGAAGAAGAATCACTGAAACACAACTCAAGATCCATGACATTTTGCAAACATTCATTCACCATGTTTCTATTAAATAGCATTTCTATACTATCAATGTTGTCATATAGGAAAAGACAAGGCAAAATCGAAAGCCATTCATTCGTTTAGTCATTAAATTGATTATTTTGGAATATATGTAACAGGTTCTAGTCACTGTGGTAGGGTGCTGGCCTTTCAATGGTAAACAAGTAAAGACAGAGTTTCCGTGACATATATTTAAAAATTATTATACAAATAAATACATTACAACCTGAGATAAATGCTATGAAGGAAAAGCTTGATGAAAGTATATGACAGAAATGCTGCCCCGTTGCCACATGCAAAAGAATGAAAGTAGACCATTATCTTACACTATACACAAAAATTAACTCAAAGTGGATTAAAGACTTGAATGCAAGACCTGAAACCATAAAACTCCTAGAAGAAAACATAGGCAGTATGCTCTTCGACATCAGTCTTAGTGTCTTTTTAAATACCATGTCTCCCTAGGCAAGGGAGACAAACAAAAGAAAAAATAAATGAATGAGACTACCTCAAATTAAAGAGCTTCTGCACGCAGCAAAGGAAACCATCAATGAAACAAAAAAACAACCTAACAATTGGGAAAATATATTTGCAAATCATACATCTGATAAGGAGTTAATATCCAAAATAAATAGAGAACTCATACAACTCAACAACAAAAAAATAAATAACCCAATTAAAAAATGGGCAGAGAATCTGAACAGATATTTTTCCAGAGAAGATATACAGATGGCCAATAGGCACATGAAAAGATGTTCAATATCACTAATTATTAGGGAAATGCATATCAAAACCACAATGAGATATCACCTCACACCCATCAGAATGGCTATTATTAAAAACACAAGAAATAAGTGTTGGAGAGGATGTGGAGAAAAGGGAACCATCAAACTGCTGGTGGGAATGCAAACTGGTACAGACTCCAGAAAACGGTATGGAGATTCCTCAGAAATTAAAAATAGAACTACCATATGATCCAGCTACTCCACTTCTGGGTATTTATCCAAAGAACACGAAAACACTAATTTGAAAAGGTATTTGCCCCTCTATGTTCATTGCAGCATTATTCACAATAGCCAAGACCTGGAAACAAGCTAAGCGCCTATCAACGGATGAATGGGTAAAGAAGCTGTGGTATATATATACACAACGGAATATTACTCAGCCTTAAAAAAGATGAAATCTTGCCATTTGCAACAACATGGATGGACCTTGAGGGCATTATGCTAAGCGAAATAACTCAGAGGGAGAAAGTCACATACTATATGATTTCACTCATTAGTGGAAGATAAAAACAAGAACAAACAAACACATAGATACAGAGAATAGATTGTTGGTTACCAGAGGGGAAGCGGGGAGGGAGGAGGGCAAAAGGGGTAATATGGCACATGTGTATGGTGATGGATGGTTAATTAGTCTTTGGGTGATGTAGTCTACACATAAATCAAAATATAATGATGTATACCTGAAATTTATATAATGTTATAAACCAATATTACCTCTTTTATTGAGGTAAAAAATTCCTGGCTGTGTCTCCACACTAAGGTAAAGTGGAAGGAATTCTAACTGACCCCTTTCCGGGCAGAGGAAATTGAGTGTATTTAAATTTGTTCAGTCCACACGAATTCAAGAAGTATTGTTCTAGACCCTTGAGAACTGCAGAACTCTCAGCACATAATGCCTCCCTTCCATCCAAACCTCCACACTAGGAGACGATCAAACCCTAGCACGGCTTCTAGCAGTATCAGGCCACATCCCTGGGATGACTGGACCCCCCCATTAAAATGCCTGCCTAAGAAAGTGCAATGCTGTTAGGAGAATTTACCGTTTGTTCTAGCCAATATCTGACAAAAGGCCCCTGACCTCCCTTTCTTAGAACGTTTACTACAAAGGACTTACAATTGGGACTACGTATCTCTTACAACTCAGAAGTGTCTTTCTTAAGGACCTGAGAGCCATTCCTTTCAAATGTAATCATCAGGAAGGACAGGGTCTGTCTCTCAGTCTCTGTGGGAGGATAGAATCTTAACTTCAACAACTGCCAGCCAGCAGACACAGCCAGCTTAACTGCACTTCTATGACCAACCCTTCGTAATGTTTTACTTCTCTAACTCTACTGAGCCCCAGCTTCCCCCCATCTCTCATCCCCCCTTTAAAATGTCCAATCACCTCTGAACAAATCAGAATGGCACTCAGCTCTTTCCCCTACTATGAGTAGTTACTGAATAAAATATTCTCACTGCTTTAACTAATGTCCAGCTGTATTTATCTCTGACACCCTACATGAGATTAAACCGAAGAATTAGATAAATTCCTTGTCCCAAGGAATACATTAAATAGGCAATAGGAATGTATTAAATTGGCCTATATATTAAATAGGCAGAATGAGATGAGCACCATAAGAGTACAGAATGTGAAGAGAAGGCCTTCCTCATTCGTCAGATTCTTTTGGAGGGATTCTTGGATTGGCAAAGAAGTTGGATCCAATAATTTCTAAATTGTCTTCCAATGTTAAGAGTCAATTCACCATGAATTCCTCTCAACAAGTAGCTACTGGTTTGGAACACCCTTCCCAGACCTTCCCAACTGATCTCCTTCCCTTCCCTCTTATTCCTCCAAGGCTGGCAGTGGAAATGATCACCAAGGATCAGGTAAGGCTCAGTGATGGGGATTATTCACTTCCCCAACAGAGACACGGGTTGAAGGAATGGGGATATTTCAAGTGTATTCCAACACTCTCCTCTCGGTTGTTATTTTTAGTAAAATGTTAGTGTACAAACAGTACAGTATATACTGAAAGCCTGATGAAGTCCAAGCTTTGTTATTTAACAAAAACAAAAACAAAAAAATCGCCTTATTCCCTTTAGGTTTGGGCCTAAGAAACTGTCTCCTGGAAATCCCAACTCCATAGAGAAATGATTGGATCACTTTGGGCTTCTTTTTTTCACAGAGCTTCTAAGCTGATGCTGTCTGCTTCTTAGCTCAGTAAAGATTCTCTGCGACTTGGCTTTAGAGAATGTTCAACCATCAAACTTAGCAGGAAAATCAGGCAGCTATGTCACTCAGTTACACTCTAGGTCTTTTTTTTTTGTGTGTGTGAGGAAGATTAGCCCTGAGCTAACATCCGTGCTAATCCTCCTCTTTTTGCTGAGGAAGACCGGCTCTGAGCTAACACCTATTGCCAATCCTCCTCCTTTTTTTCCCCAAAGCCCCAGTGGACAGTTGTATGTCATAGTTGCACATCCCTCTAGTTGCTGTATGTGGGACGCGGCCTCAGCATGGCCGGAGAAGTGGTGCTCGGTGCGCGCCCAGGATCCGAACCCGGGCTGCCAGTAGTGGAGCACACGCACTTAACCGCTAAGCCACGGGGCCGGCCCTACACTCTAGGTCTTAAAAATCACTTTAAAAAACAGTATCTCTCCTTCTTGATATAATAGTTTTAAGTAATGATTATAAATGGCTGCTAAACTTATTAGGTGAAAAGCTGATGAGGTGCTTTATAATGGCTGGATCAGGCTAGATCAGGTGCCTGGAACTTAGTGATCTATCACAGAAAGGGAAACTAACAGCCAGATGTCCTCCTGATAGACATACATACTACCACCTATGAACAAGTCATGTCCAAAAAGAAAATTAAACTTGAATCTGAGGAGCCCTTTATTTCCAGTTCACATCAAATACAGAAAACATCAGAACACATTAAATGACACCACAGGGATGCAATGTGCCAAATCAAGAATATTGCAAATTCCATATAAGAGACATATCAAACAAAGTGCAGATTTTGTTTAGACGTTGATTCAAACAAATTACTGGTAAAAATGACCACTTATGAGATTGGAAAAATTGAAACACTGATTGGATATATGATACTAGAGAATCATTATTAATTTTTAAAGTGTGATGATTGTATTGTAGTTACATTTTTTAAGGGTCCTCGTCTTTCAGAAACATACTAAAAGGGGTTAGCCCCATGGCGTAGTGGTTAAGTTTGGCACACTCCGCTTCAGTGACCCAGGTTCACAGGTTTGGATCCCAGGCATGGACCTACACCACTCATCAGCCATGCTGTGGTGGCGACCCACATACAAAATAGAGGAAACTGGCACAGATGTTAGCTCGGGGCTAATCTTCCTCAGCAAAAAAAAAAAAAAAAAGGAAAAGAAACACACACAAAATATACACATAAGAAATGAGATGATGTTTGGGATTTGCTTCAAAGTGATTGACTGGGGACTAGGGGGAAGAAGTGGGTGGGAGTATGAATGAAACAAGATTGGCCTTGAGTTGTGATTGTTGAAACTGGGTAATGGGTATGCAGAGGTTCTTTATGCCATTCTTCTCTACTTTTGTACATATTCTATAATAAAAACTTTTTATTAACTAGTGAAAAAGGCAACACAATTGCAACAGGAATACTTTCTTATTTTATGTCGAGCTGCAGCTTGACTGTGAAATAGCTGCAAATGCTGTGCAGACATTTATATTCTAATGTTAAGTTCACATTTTGACCTTGCCCTGCAGGTTAGCCTCAGTTTCTTATATTTTCTAGACTTGCCATACTATAATGACAAAAAGCAAATATAAAGAACAATATTTTTAAAACGTTACAATCTCAATGTAGTTATTTAAATATTTTTTAAATGTTCATTGTGACTTTTTACACAGATTATAACCCAAATAGGTTAAAAAGGTAAAGTAAACCACAGAACTAAAAGCAACTTCCCCTTCCTGTAACACTAGGAAGGTCAAGACTATTAACGTACCCCAAGGATCCCCTTTTATCATCTCCAGAAACTCAGAGACATCACCTACCTTCTAGTGCATATGAATTCAGATCAATGTTGCTAGAAACTCTTTAAATACTATTTGAAATACTGAAACAGCATTGGAAAATTTTTGCAAATTTAAGTATAAAGAAGCCACTTGGAATCACACCAAAAGAAAATTAGATTTTAGGAGGCTAGCTGAACTAGCTGTAATCAGCAACTAAAGTATTTCTTTCTAACTCACTGACTATGAATTACATTTCAAACTAATCATCTTGTTTATTTCTGCTAAAATTTCACAAATAAAATAATCTGTCAAATATCTCTGCCAGCTGGGTTCTTTTTTTTTTTAATTGAAGTAACATCGGTTTATAAACAACATTATATAAATTTCAGGTATACATGATTATATTTCAAATTCTGTATACACTACATTGCATTCACCACCGAAAGTCTAGTTTCCATCCATCATAGTACAAATGACATAAAACTAAAAAGCTTTTGCACAGCAAAGAAAATCATCAACAAAATGAAAAGACAACCTATCAGTTGAGAGAAGAGATTTGCAATGCATACATCTGATAAGGGGTTAATATCCAAAATATATAAAGAACCCATACAACTCAACAACTACAAAACAAACAACCCCATTAAAAAATGGACAAAGGATCTGAACAGACATTTTTCCAAAGATATACAGATGGCCAACAGCCACACAAAAAGATGTTCAACATCACTAATTATGATGAAAATGCAAATCAAAGCCACAATGAGATATCACCTCACACCTGTCAGAATGGCTATTATTAAAAAGACAAGAAATAACAAGTGTTGGAGAGGATGTGGAGAAAAGGGAACCCTTGTATACTGCTGGTGGGAACATAAATTTGTGCAGCGACTATGGAAAACAGTATGGAAATTCCTCAAAAATTAAAAACAGAACTACTGTATGATCCAGCTATTCCACTTCTGGGCATTTATCCAAAGAATATGAAAACACTAATTCAAAAAGATATATGCACCCCTATGTTCACTGCAGCATTATTTACAATAGCCAAGATGTGGAAACAACCTAAGTGCCCATCGACAGATGAACAGATAAAGAAGATGTGGTATATATATACAATGGAATACTACTCAGCCATAAACCTTGATGGTATTATGCCAAGTGAAATAAGTCAGACGGAGAAGGACAAACACTGTAGGATTTCACTCATAAGTAGAAGATAAAACAACAACAACATCAAACACATACATATAGAGAACAGATTGATGGTTATCAGAGGGGAAAGGAGTTGGGAAGAGGGCAAAAGGGTAAATGGGTTCTCTTTTTTTAAAGCAGGAGCAAAACCAAAATGAATTATTTACCAATTTTCTATCATGAATTCTGCTAACAGGAGGAAAGCCACTAGAATATCTTGCTAACAAAATGGAATATACGGGACAGACAGCCAGGAATTCAGCTTGACCAATTTAGTCATGTATTTTCATTGATAAGCTGGAAAAAAGTGAAAAGGTTTCACCTGGAAACACATAAAATGGGAAGGGAAGATGCAGCTGTGGGGGAAGCAGCAGGCAGCCATTGGCACCTAATGAAACTGTGTGGCTCTTTAAATCTAAATCTTCATTTTTATCAAGAAAAAAACTAGACTGTTTTAAGTGCAAAAATATTCATAGATTCTGTGCTTTGCCTTTCAAAAAAACCTTTTCTGCTAAGAAATAACATGAGCGTAACCTATTTCCTTGTCCTAGAAGGATGTCTATGATAGGTACATATGAAAAAAGCATGCACTGCAAGCAGAAATGTACAGCACTTGCTTGTTTTATATAAACATGTCACTGCTCAAAGGATCCTTCTTTCTCTTTCATCTATAAAATCCTCCACCATTTCTACGGGACATTGGGTCCTCTGTATACACATTGCGTCCTCTCGGGAAGGGCGTCGGCTAACACTGTCAATATTAGTCAACACCCACCCTCCATGTAAACCACATTTACCACCACCATGGAGAACCTCCTGCGGCCCCCTCCACCCCCTGCCCTGACTCTACCTCTAGCCACTGGATTTTAGTATCTGTCCTGTCCCGCCCGCAGGCTGTCCCCTATTTTCATCCTCACAATTCCTGAATTACCATTGATGCTTTAAAAGAGTCTCCACAGCCTAACTGTGCCCCAGCAATAATGACAGGCCTTTGGAGGCATAACCTGCTTAGTATCATCATTATCATCTTCTTCTCCTGCCTATCACCTTCTCCAGGACTAGCCATAGAAAGCCACTTCCTGCACTACCCTTCGCAGTAGACAGGCGCCTCTCACTGGAATTCTATAAATGTTGAATGATTACTCTGTATTTTTCTAGGCGCTGAAGGGTAAAAAGATCTAGCTCTCTACCCTCCAAAAGGGTATTTTCACAGCATTGGTGGTAAGAACGCATACACACATTACATGATTGTGTAACAGTGAAATATAAACATCAAATTTCAATGGAGTTCTAAGAAATAACAGACTAATGAAAAATGGAGGATTAAGGAATGAACTCGTAAAATCTACACAGAATTTAAATAGGTGGAAAGATGGGAGAGTCCAGGCACGGCCAAAAAATAAAAATGCCTTCAAATTATAAATGAACGTGACACTTTCTGAAAACAGTTAAGAATATGGGTCATATTAGGGTACAGAATTTAAAATGTGTAATATAAAAAAATAATAAAATGACTCCTGCTATAATGTCTAAAATAAAAAATATCACATCAAGTATTGGTGAGGATGTGGAGAAACCGGAACTTTGAAGCACTACTGTAAATTGATTAAACCACTTTGGAAAACTGTAGGCAGTTTCATGAAAGCAGAATAAATCCAACTTCATGACCTAGCAATTCTACTCCTGTTTATACCCAACAGCATTGCACACATACGTTTACCAAAAGACATTATACGATTGTTCATAGCAGCACTATTCTTAACAGCCCCAAACTGGAAACAACCCAGATGTCCATCTATAATAAAATGGATACATATATTGTAGTATATCCATTCAATGGAAATCTTTTCAGCAAGAAGAATGAACGCAACAACATGGATGAATGTCATAATAGTAATGTGGATCAAAAACAGAAGACACAAAAGAAAAGGAAATCAAGGAAAACCATCTATAGACAAGGACGGGGTGACTGGAAGCAGGATCTGACCCCCAGGATGCCAGGCTGGGCAGACAGTCTCAAGGCAATCCCAGTGGAATGGCTGGTATAGAAGATGGTCCACCAACCCTCATCCCCTTGCTCCTCTACAGCAACAGAGGAGGAGGTGCCAGACAAGTGCTGTGGCCCTGCCTTGGGGCATTCCAGGGCCAAGGTTCATCACTAGCACTGAACACTTGATGCTTCAACACCTGGGAATAGAGATGTTAAGACCATTTCCAAACACTTGCGAAAAAGGAAAAGAGATCCAAATGACTCTCTGGCCAGCTTCTCATTGCATTTTGTTTTTCAAGTTCTTCTGAATTATAACAACCAATGGTCTAATCAAACCAGCTCAATTAAAGGTAGAGTTATTCAAAAAATTCTGGTAAGAATCTCATGATAGGAAATTAAAAGTGAAACCAGGCTGCTTAGGAACCAAACCAAGCAGCTACAAGAAAGGAAGGCAACACCCTCTCTTTGAGCCGAGGGTCGTCTTCACAGCAGCCCTGCTTCTCTTAGTGTTTGCTCCACCTCCTCTCTGCTCACGGGCTTCTCATTCATGCTTCTCATCACTGAGGCTGGAATGTGGGTCATCAGGGCAGCCCAGCCTCTCCTTTTCCCTTGTATTCACACACCTGTCACTTCTGACTTCACGGCCAATTGCCTCACTCTCGGGTTTCAAATTCCTGAGAGCAGCACCTCACTGGCTCGCCTCATCTTCTGGAATCAACTCTCACAGGTTGCTGAACTCCAACTCCTCCTGATCCTTCAGGTCCCAAGGTAGATGTCACTTCCTCTGATAAGCCTTCCCTGTCCCAGCCCCCTCCCTAGGCCAGGCTGGTGTCCCTCTCATGCACTCCCACAGCCTCAGGGTTACACACTGCCCTGTACTGCCAGTCTTCCCACCAAAACAGAAGCTCCTGGGGGACAGGGCTGTATCTTGTGCTTAGTTATCTCCCCAGCACCCAGCTCTTTAAATAGATGGATTTTGTGGGCTTTAAGAAATTAGCCTGATATTAAAATAATGCCTAAAAATCTGGAAATATTTGAATTTTATACTTTTACTTTGGCCTGAGGCAACCATATATTTTTCTACAGTCCAATAAAAGATATCAGCTAGGGTTCCAATTGTCCAGGCACGCAGCTGAAGGGCGCAGATGGAAGAGCCTGCTTTTGTGTAGTCCCACCCTCTTCCAGCACCTAGCGCCATGCTAGCTTGTGGGATATCATCCAATAGTGAGGAATGTACGAGTAAAGATAATCCCCCTCGCATGTCGTTAAAGCATCATTATAAAGCTATGCCTGGCTTACTTTTTCTTATTTTGCATTAAACTGCAATGAATATAGTTTAAATGAGAACTCCTGTTACCATGGCTAAACTATAAAATGACTCTAAAATGTCATTAAGTCTCTCTGACCTTTTTAATGTGCCATTAATACAGTTAGCTTATTAACACAGTCAGCTTCATCAGAGTAGAAAAAATGAATTTCAACATCTGAAACTGTCAGCAACAACTTCGTACCAGTATATCTACAAGAAAGCAAAGAACGCCTTCTGCAAAATGAAGACTTGGTTCATTTCCTACCTAAGGTGTGTTTCTCTCTACAAAGCATTTAACAACATCTTTATTTCAAAGCAACATACTTTCTCTCATTGAGTACAAGTTTAGCTTCCATTGACAAATATGTACTGACTGCTTACAATGCATCAGACACAGGTTTCCAGGTTTCTACACAAGAATCCTGTTTGCCTACCAATGAACTACATCCAATATCATTAAAAATCCCTTAAACATGTACAACATTTTCTAGTTTATTTGATCCCAACAAAATCTCTAAGAAGTGGGTATTACCCTCATTCTTGCATAAGGAAAGCAGGCTTAAAGAGGCTGTGACTTGTTCAAGGGCCCACAGCAAACCCATAGCAGAGCCTGCACACAAGATGGTTTCCTGGATCCACATACAGTTCTCTACTGAATCATATAGTCTTCCATTAGCATTTCTTTATTAATGTAGAAAACTAAAGGAAATATGGTGGATTCAATATTGATATTTCACGGAGAAGCACCTGCCTGAGACCCTGACTCAATTCTTGGACAATGCAGCCAGATGAACTTGAGCTTTTATACAGTTAAAGCAGAGCTGACATAAACTTAAAACCAACGTGTAATCTCCTCCACAGCACAGTAGACAGATGATTACACGGATGAACATGTTTGTTAGAGCACCACACAGCAAGAAATCGAATCCTTAAATAAAAGCTTGAGCTTGGCATTTATTCATCATGAAAAGCGATTTTTGCCTTTACGTTCCAATGTTAGCAAAAAATAAAAGAATTGCTTCTTTAATTTTTATGAGCTTTTCAGGGATTTAAGATTGTAATGGAAACACCATAAGTAGAGTTAAAGGATTATATAGTTTTCTTCAAGAAGTAAAGTATCAATAAGTGATCCAAACCAGCATTTACAATAACAGACCCCTAGTCCAGAAGTAAAATCGGCTACCTCCACCAGCTTCCTCCTCTGACGCTCTCCTTTTTCCTCTTCCTTGTATTTCTCCCCTTCATTTCCAGGGTCCAAAACAGATTAGGTAAATTACGTTACACAGTATCATTTCAACTGAGAAAACTACACTTGGTGACTTCGATCATCTCTTTCATCCCCAAGAACCTACTTTTCTATGAACATAATAAAATACACAATGGGGGAACAGCCCCTGTGTAGAGAGCTCACCAGCCATAGGGGACACAGTTTATACCCGAGGGTTTCAAAAGGGTGACACCTCCCCCACCCCCCATGCCCCTGAAACAGTTAGGCTGCTGGTCAATAAAGATTCTCTCACCCAACTTTGTGACCTATTCAATCAGAATTTCTGCTACATGAACCAGGAAATCTTCGATTTTAACATGCCTCCCTGGGTGATTCTGATATTTACTCTAGTTTGGTAATGACTGCTTTAAAAATCAGCATAACTTCAGTTTCATTTCAAAAAACACGTGTATGGAGGACCCTGTAACACAAGACCCTCCTAGTTGCTAAAGTCAGAACAGAGCAGCTCATTTTGCATAGCTCTCTTTAAACACACGATGTATTTTTTCTTAAATCATTTAAATTTTAATTCAATTTGTTCAGAATTTATTATGAGATAGCACCCATGTTAGGAGAGCTATAAATATTAGGACGACATAGCGCCCTAAGGCTGTAACAATCAAAACCTAAGGTTTTGCGCCTGTCTGAAACTGAAAATGGAAAGACAGAAAAAGAAGCTTCTTTACAAGGAAGAGGAGTTCTATCTTGATCTTATTATTTCCTATCTTGATATGTTCCTACAAAGTAATATAAGCCTTTACCTGTATTTCTGAACAGGAGGAACAGATCGACCCATTTAAGCAAATGTATTCTACCTGCTTATCCAGGACCACATCTCAAGAAAAAACACGATGCTGATAGGCGGCTTTTATATTCTTTTGCTGAAAATGCTATTTTACCTATCTCCTGGATTTGGAAGACAACCATTTTCAATATTATAAAGGCAATACTTCTTCCGTCAAGTATATACTGCTTTACATCCTGCCCCCTTCAAATCTGGTAAGACGGAAAACCAATTTCTAGGCAGCAGGGAGGGGCTTAATAGTGGAAACATTATGTTATCTCGTCTGCGGGCTCCAGCTCTATGCAGAAGCCATCCTCAATTTAGGCTTTTGTTTTTATTTTTAATCCAAGATTTATAAGATTGAATGTCGAAGTATCTCATTTCTAAAGAGACTGATATAAACAGATGAGTAAATCCTGGGCGAAATGCCAATCCTCTGACAGGACAAGTTGCACATAAACCTATTTCATCACTTCTTAAATGTAAGTCCACTGAAACCACGGAAACAGAATCTTCAGACGCTGGACCCCAGAAGGGATACTTCAACGTGATTCCCAGGTGTTTTTGAGATACATGTAGGTTTGGTAACCTGGCTGGAATAAAATCATAAAGCCCCAGATGGCTGCAGTAAGGGCATAATTTGGGTGGTAATTTATAAGAAGTGTCACAAGCACCCATGGTCTTAGCCCTAAAGGACATTTTTTTCAGATAGAACTTAGATTCAAGTTAGTCCTCACACCAAAAGGTGGAGTGCTATACAAACCCTCCCACCACTCAGAATGAGCTGAGCAAAAGGCGAACTGGTAGATTAGAAGAAACCACCCAAACTAGAGGCAGAGAAAGGTTTCAGACTGTGCTGTGTCTGCTCCATCCACCATTTACTCTTCATCAACCCACGCATCCTCCCTCCTTCTGTCATAGAGTCAAGCCAAGAACCCCAGTGCTTATTCTAAGCCAGTGCTGTTCAATAGAAATATAATAAGAGCAAGCATAACTTCAAATTTAAAAAGAATAAAATGAAACATGATAAATTAATTTTAACAATATATTTTGTTTCAATGAATATTCTCAAAATATCTTTACAACATATAATTAATATAAAAACTTATAGTATTAATGGGATTTTTACATTCTTTTTTCTTACAGACTTTCATCTTCAAAATCCTGTATATACTGTATTTATACTTAATAGCACATCTCAATTCAGACCAGCCACATTTGACGTGCTCAGTAGCCTCACGTGGCTCGTGGTTCCCACAGTGGACAGCACAGATCTAGACAATCACTCTGGCCCTCCGCCCCATCCTCCACCTCGCCCCATACTAACTTGTCCTTGGTTTTATCTTTTTAGCTTGAGATTCCTCGGTCAAACTCAAGCCTTAATCCTTGGCTCTAGCCCCTTGCCACTCTCAAATCCAACCTCTAATTTCCCAAATTGCTATCCTGGCATTTTTTGGTCCCTTTGTTTTAGTAGCTGGTTTTTGTCTCTACTCACTCCCTTTTACCTCTGCTGAAAACTTCTGTTCTGGCTCTTGTTTTTACAGAAATTCCATGTGGGATGGGAGGAACAGAGGGATTTGGACATATGAGGGCAAAATTTAATAAAACCTAAATTTAGAGAAATTACAAAGATGATAATAGAGAATTCTTTGTGATTTATAGAAACAGCAGCTACAGCCACAACTATCCAGATGTTCAAGGTGCAAGAACCGTGAAAGACACAGGTGGTAAGTAGGAGAGCCAAGCTGACAAAACAGGAGGTGGGGGATAGACGGGTCCAGACAGAGAGAGTTCCCTTAGTCACCTCTGGCTAAGGGCTTCACCACCTTGCTAGAGAAGGAATTGGAAATTAATGCCAGAACCACACTGTACTGTATCTGTAATTTGTTGTAGATGTAATTATCCAAGTTAACCAGATATTCCACAGCATAAAGTCTATAATTCTCAAGGAAACATTTTGTTACCTTTATGAAGTTATGAGTAGACAAAACCTTTCAGATATTTCTGAAGACAGAACATTGGACAAGGCATTGGGTTGGGGGGATGTTGCAAGTGGTCATTATAATCACATTTCCGGTTTTCAGAGGGGAATATCAGGTGTGTGACAACCCCCTCAGAGGGGCACTTCAACAAGGCTCACTCCTTTCCACGGGTGCTCACGTAACCAGGATCACCATTTATTTATTTGACAATATTCTCAGGATTTATTTTGTGCCAGGCTCTGAGCCAAAGTCTAATAAGACCATGAGATAAAGTTAAGGGTCACCAGGACAGCTGGTACCCACACAGCTATGAGCAAAATTATTCAATACCCAAGTCTGCTTTTAGAATACTTTCCTACCCAACTTTCTGCTAACTACTTCTGTGAACTGGTCACCTCTCTTCCTGAGGGGAAGACACCCAACCCTCAAGTCATCTCAGCCACCTATCAGTCAAAACACCCATCCCTTCAGTGACCAGGTCTTGGCGACATGTTAAGGAAAGAGCAATCTTGAAGCACTTTACACTCTGGTGGAAATAACTAAGTGTATAGGCTGTAAGCGGGGAGCAGTCACTATAAGTTTTATATCAGGGAAACCTTTCAAAAAGAGCTAGTACGTATCTGAGCCTTCATGAATGGGTAGGGCTTAGACTGGAAAATAGACGTTGTAGGTAAACAGAATGGATGGGGATCTGCGAGGGCCCCAAGATTCTGAGGTGTTCTGTTTAGTGGTTCATGAAACATGCTTGAGAATCTTTACTGATATATGAATATGGGGTAGGGGGAGAGCATGTTATTAAAAAAGCTAGACATGGAATTTCTCTCAAGGAGAAAACTATCTTTTAGTTTTTTGTTGCTATTATTCTTTCTTTTTTTTTTTTTTTAAAGAAAACACCATCATAGGCTGTGTCATACACAAAGTTATATATTCATCAAGTCTGTTTAATTCTCCTCCTCCCAGGTACACAGGAGACTCCATTTCTCAGCCCCCTTGTAGTCGGCTGGGGCATGTGATTACTTCCAGCCAACAGGTCTGGGCAGAGGTGCTGTGGATCTCTTGAAGCTGAAACAACATTTGTAAGGTGTGTGGTTAAATGAACACTTGATGATATAAAGGAATCTTTAGCAGTTTTTTTAGGGTATCATGAAGATATGGAGATTATATTTTTTAAAAGACATCCTTATTGCCATGGTCTCATTGTTTGTGCCCCCCCACCCCACCCAAATTCATACATTGAAACCTAACCCCTAATGTGAAGGTATAACGAGGCGGGGCCTTTGGGAGGTGATTAGGTCATGAGGGTGGAGTTCTCTTGAATGGACTTATCAAAAAGACCCCACAGAGTTCCCTTACCCCTTCTGCCATAAGGACACAGCGAGAAGGTGCTGGCTATGAACCAGGAAGAGGGCCCTCACCACAACATGACCATGCCAGCACCCTGATTGGGACTTCCAGTCTCCAGAACTGTGAAAAATAAACTTCTGTTGTTTATAAGCCACCCAGTCTGTGGTATTTTCTTAGAGCAGACTGAACAAAGTAAGACATTTATCTTTTAGAGATATTACATAATGAAATGATGATAATTGAATTGACATTATATCTGGGACTGATCTCAAAATAGTTTAGTGGTGGTGGGGGAAAATGGAGAAGGGTTGGAAGTGGGTGGGGGTATGGATGAAACAAGATTGAACACAGTTGATAAATGTTGAAATTGGGTGATGGGAACAAATACGGGAGTTCATTATACTATTCTCTCCCCTTCTGTACTATGTATTTGAAAGTTTCAGCGTAAGAAGTATGGGCCCCTCCAGCTTTCTCTTCCTCTGCTACACTGACTTAGCCATTCCCAGACGGCAGGACTATAAAATGCAAGCAGCTTAGAACTCAAGGTCACCACCAGGAAGACAGCTTCCCTAGAGAGTGGCAGGATCCACAGCCACCTTCCTGTGAACAAAAATTAAACCTTCTCGGGTTAAGCCATTTCTATTTCAGAGCTTGCTATTACATCAGTATACATGGTTTTAGAGATGATTTTAGTCTGAGATGGCCTGATAATCTAGGGTTGTATAAGAAATTATCAGAAATTTGAAGAGAGGAAGGACAGAGATGGAATAGTGGGCAAGAGGTAGGGCTAAGCAAATAACTGAGACCAGAGGCCTGCTGAAAAAAGTCAGCCAGTGAGGCATCCCCAGGGGAAGGGGAGCTGAAGGATTTTGTAGTATGGTGATGTCTAACGTAAATGATTTGTGGCATGGTTCTGCAATTAGTTCTCCTCCTTTGTCCAAAGATTTTGGTAAAATCTCTTATACATAAATGCCTTATATGGGAGGTATTTTAGGAGGTATTAACATGAAAGATCTATGCTCTGTATCTTGGTTGGCATAAGAAAAGGAAATGAGAACGACCCTGTATGGTAAAACAGGGGTGAAATGGAGACTTTAGCAGGAAAATGAAATGGGAGATGCTCATGACAATATGAGGTTCTAGGGAAGCATAAAAATCCTGGGGAGGGCTATGGACACCCCAGCATGTGGGAAAAGATTTGAACCAATTTTCTTTAAATCTTAAAGAAGAAGACTCAACATGATATTGGGGTTCCATAATCACATGCATCTTTAAACATGTTATTGCCTTCCGAGGGTCATTTTCATGACAAAGCAGAATTATTCCAAGATGGCTTACGATGAGTAACATATTCTCCATACTAGAGTATACAAAGGCATGTCCACTTGAAAATGTCTTAATGACAGAAAGCAAAGCAAGGACAGATCCAGAGGTAGTAGTTTGAGGTGGTCTTTAGAGGCAGAAAGGTAAATGTAGCTGTCATGTCCATAGATGCAGCAGACATAATGAGAGTAGATCTAATCATCCATTCATCCATCATACAATAAACAATTATTATACCTCTGCCCTGGGCTCGGCAGTATACAACCTGCTGGAGATACAAAGGAATATAACATATGGTCTCTGCTCTTGAAAAACCTACATCTAAATGGGAAAGAAAAAGTAGCAAATAGTCCATAACAATAAAAGGTAATAAGACAGAACCAAAATATACGGTCAAGATTGGAAGTAAGAAGGTTCTGGCAAGATCTTCTAGAAGCAGCAATGGCTAAAGAATCAAGGAAAGCATTATATGACTGGAAAGCAGCATGTGAAAAGGCTCTCAGGTAAAAAGGCAGTGGTGCATTTAGGGGACCAAAGCGGGTTAGGGTGGTTAATGTCTAAGGTTAGGGGGGAAGGCAGGGAGGTGTCAAGAGACGAGCCTGAAGAGAACAGCTATGGCCAAATCGCTTACTCTTTATCCTAAAGGGTACAAGAAACCACCAACCTTTTAAATACTTGGCCAATGAGAAATATCATTTGGAAACAGTGTGGAGGGTGGATGTGAGGAGAGCCTACTGTCAGGAGGGAGACAAGTTAGGAGGCTATTTCAGGGATGCAGGTGAGAGACATGAGAGCCTTAAGGAAGATGGTAGCAGAGCTGATGGAGATAAGCAAACAAATTCTAGACACAATAGGATCAAAGGTACAGGACTGGGTGACTGCTTAGAGGGGAGGAATGAAAGAAAGGTAGTAGTCAGTCATGATTACTAGGTTATTTGGCTGGGACAATTGGGCCTGGGGGAACATGCTGGTCAAGAGAAAGTTCTGGATGAAATGTGTATCAGACCCCTCCGACAAAGTTACATACTTCACCTTAGAAGTGAAATCCGGAACCTGGCAAATGACTGGCCCAAGGTCCTAATTTTGCCATAGGTTCCACCAAAGAATTTTTTTTGGCCAACAACAGGTGATAAAAATGCAACCTAACACCCAGGTAAGATAGTAGAGGTAGGAGGGCAGTGAGTCAGAGACCAAAGACCTTTGTCCTGACACCAAGGACTTTGGGGCAGGCACCTGTTTCCTACAACAGAAGATCTGAGTGAAGTAATTGGTTGGTGAGTTGAGAACAGTGTGTTCTTCTCGTCAGTCTCTTCTGACTGTGCATCTTGGCTTTTGGAGACTGGTAAGCTCAGGGAACAGGCTGCATTTAACTATAAAGATAAGAATGAACGCTCAAGCTCAGGAGACAAGAAAGCTTGGAGGGGAACCAATCCAAAGCTAAAGGAAATAAAGTCATTAAGCAAGAAGAGGATCTGGCAAAGTTGGTTTTCTCCTAAAGGCAGAAAGTAGCTATTTAAGGAGCTATAGAACCTGAAACAATTTATCAATGAACCAAAAATATCTAGACAAGGAGCCCTGGAGATTTTGAAAGGCAGAGATACCTAAAAAGGACAACTCGATTGCAACACTAACAAAAAGCTGGGTTAGAGATGTTAAGCTTAAATAAAGGATTAACGAAACAATATTTTGAAAAATGTAAGACATAACAATTTATAAGGCTCTAGACTACCTCAAAAGGATAGGCTGACACTAGAGGCTGGATACTACATGATTTCTGAAGGTATATTCAAGATTTTTTTAATACAAATATATGTTGTAAGTAATGAAAACAATTGTGACATAATATTATACAACTAGGTTAATCAAATTGGAAAGTACCCTTTTTGAATGGGAAACAGTCTTAAAAAGGAAGAAAAGACTAGGAACAATAAAGAGGAACATATAAGGCAAAGAAAGTAGAAATTTATCAATTAAAACATATAAGGTAAATGAGTGAAATAAAGCAAAGACACTGTCTGGCATAAAAACCAAATCTAACAATCTCTTGTCCCTAAGAGATACAAGGAAGCCAAAACATAAATGTGTCATAAGTCGAGGTTTAATTTAACATTCATCATGTCTTTGCACACACAAAAAAGTGAAGGTTACTATTATGAAAATAACATTAGACGTTAAAAAGTATCTAAAACTGAAAATTTAAGAAAAGTGCATCTTAATATTGAAACATTATAGCAACAATATATCCTGAAGAAAAGTTATGAAAATTGTTAAATATAATTACATCTGAAAGGCACAGCAGTACATGACAGCAGATTGAATAGATAAGGAATTAAAACCCCTCTCAATGAACCAGATCCATTGATCAACATCGCTTCTTGATCCAGTATCTCTGAATCTCTTAAGGACAAATGGTAAGATATAATTAGCTGCAGCTTGGCAAAAATTGTTGTGCATTTCTATTTGCCACTGTCAAACTCCCCACTGATTTTTTTTTTTTTTTTTGTGAGGAAGACTGTCCCCGTGCCAATCTTCCTCTATTTTTTTTTGTTTGTTTGTTTGTTTGTGGGATGCCACCACAGCATGGCTTGATGAGCAGTGTGTAGGTCCGTACCCGGGATCCGAACCTGCGAACCCCGGGCTGCCGAAGCAGAGCGCATGAACTCACCCACTACGCCACCAGGCTGGCCCCTGATTTCAATCTTACAAATAGTTATGATGTCCAATCAACCTCTATATACACCTCTCCGTGCATTGTTCTGTGACATCTGTCATATGGACCACTCAATACATATTTATTATTGATGATAAGTGCTCAATAAAATGTTTGTAAATAAACAAATATATACCAACATCAGAACAGCAGCAATAATACTGACAAAAGAGCACCATTTGTTGAAAAGAATTCCAAATGTATGAATAGTAGTTTCTTTTCTCCCCACACTCTGAATAGAACACAACCCTTCCTTCCTTAAAATGCAAAACCAACACATTACTTAAGATTACTTAAAACAATCTAATAAATACTAAGTAAAGTTAAAACAGTTTATTTCTACTGACCTTGTAAGAAAGTAAGGCGAAAATGAAGCTGGATTATCCTGCTCTGAAAAGAGGGGCATAGATCCTCCCATTATCCACAGACGAAAGTACAGCACAACAATCACCTTCAGAGAAAAGAAGATTTGGTAAGAAAACCATCTCTTGTTGGGGTTAAGCCCCACCTTTCAGGAGGATACTTTCAGATGCTTTATAAATATTTTCTTTTCAAACATTTTTTCTAGTGATCACTTCTATAAAATCCTAACATTCAACATGCATACGAAAGATGGAAATAGCTGAGTAGGGAGAAGAGTAGACAACGAAGGTGACGAGGGCAAGGTAAGCACATTCTTAGTAACAGCTGTCAGCATCAAGCACTTGCTGGCTGTTATCCACCGTGCTAAAGGCTTTCCACCTCACCTGAGGCCTCACAACCCTAGAGGCAGATGAGGAAGCTGAGATCAAAGGGAATTCACCCAGAATCCCACAGCTAGTAATTGCAGGATCCAGGACTTGAACCCACGTCATTGGTCTCTAATGCCCAATTTCCATTCACACAGCTCCATGAAAGTTAATTTAAAATATGATAGATAATACTGCTCTGTCTTAAATGAACACATTTGGAAATGTTCCAACCCTTGAATGCCCTGAAGTAGAACCCTCATGAAGGGTTATTTCAACAACACCAGGGAACATCTTTTGTGTCACCCAATGGAATTTTATCACTGAATGCTATCTTGTTGCAAAGGTGGGTAAGAAAACCAGAGGCCAGAGAGACTTCCACGGGGATGAGTTCTGTTTATAGGAGAGTCCACCCACACAGGCCTTTTAGATGTAATTCTTATTTGAATAAGACCAATTACATTGTTTCTGTTAAATCACAGGGAAATCTTTGCTTGAATAAAAGCTAAAGGATTAATTTTGGCGGTAGTTAAGGCTAGATTTTTTATTCCATGAATATCACTGACTTATGTCATGAATGCCTTTTATATAAGTGACTGCAAATCCAAAAACCTAAAATGAATGTAGTGTGACAGACAAAGGCATATCAGCAGTAAATAATGCCTAGGCAGCAATTAAAAACTATCTTAATTAATGCTCACACTATGTCCTGCTCAAACTGAATTTAAATTCTTAAAGATATTATAATGGAAAATGTCAACCATAAAAGTAACAGAAAAAGTATCCTAAACTACCAAATTCCTTAAACTATCGAGAGGGGCAGAATATGCCACCCCAAAATACACCACTTTGGCATGTGGATCGCTCTGAGCTAAAGGCAATTAAGACCCAGTAGACTCACGAGGAGATTTTTACCTCTCCCTTAACTGCCTAAAAGAATTTAGATAGGGGCCCTATCCCAGGAAGAGAGCTATTACCAGAGACCACTTTTCATATCAGAAAGACTTATCTGCATGGCATGGAAAACATTTGTTTACCAAACATTTGCTCTTCTCATCTTCCTGTGAATTGTCTTCCTCCCCTTTGAAGCCCCAGACCCCTAACTGCTTCTCCTTAGCTCAGGATAGTACATAAGCCACAATGACCTGACTGCCTTCAAGTCTCATGTCTTTGTGGGGCTCCCGTATGTAAGTAAATAAATTTTATTTTCTCCTGTTAATCTGTCTTACGTCAATTTAAGTATTAGACCAGCCAACGAACCTAGAAGGGAAGGAGGAAAAATTTTTCCTCCCCAACAATACTATGAAGAGGAAAACCACTGTGATAATTGAAACAAACAAAAAGAATAGGAAGATAACTAGTAGAAAGGGTTTTGAGAATAAATTTTAAAAAGAACACAAGGACTGATATTTGACAACTTTCCATTACAGCAATAATGTCAAATTGCATTCCCAAACAATTCTAAGAAAATTAATCACTTCTGAAACAAGTGTTGAATCATCCCAATTCTATGCAAAGATCCTGGGGAATTCTTCAGAGAAATATTTTGCCGAAACTGTCCAGTCAAGACTCTCCATCTCATTCAGTTTTTGCATATTCGTCTTCTTCCATAAACATGTTTTAGTGTTAAGAAAAAAAATCACATTGATTCTTAACATTACAATTCAAAGACATTTTCATAAGTTTCTACCAAAACTTACCATAAATTTGGACAGGGAATTTATGAGAAACAGCAACGGCATAAGAGACTCGTCTCTTAATCTTCTTGAATAGAAACATCCAACAACGTAAGAGGATGAATAATATGACAGTCACCAAAGATGGCCACCAAGAATTCTCACCCTCTTTGCATGTGCATTCTGTCTTCCTATCAATAAATGGAGTCAATTGCCCATCCCTTAAATCTGTTTTGGTCTTGTGACTTGCATCAACCAACAGAATGTGGTAGAAGGTACACTGTGTCATTTCTGGGCCTAACCCTTGAGAAGTCCTGCAACTTTTGGTTTATTCTTTCAGAATCTAGCTGCCATGTTGTAAAGAAGTCCTGACTGTATGGCTAGAGAGAGAGGTTACATGGAGGGACCCACAAGGATGAGACATCACAGAGAGATGACCTAGCCCAGCAGACAGCTGCGTGAACCTGCTTGAGTAACCCCAGCCAAAAATCATGATGAGCAGAACCATCCAGCTGGACGCTGCCCAAACTAAAGCATTTGGGGCAGATATATGGTGGTTATTCTTTTAAGCCACTACATTTTGGGGTCGTTTGTTATGCAACAATACATAACTGATACAGCCAGGTTTGTGCTGCTGAGACAACTCAGCATCAGCACCTTGAAAGGGACTCAAAAATTCTATAGTTCACACCATCTGTGTCACTGAGTTCACAAATCCCTAGAGTGCTTTCATACATACCTTCCAATGCTTTGTAACATTTATGGCATGTACACTCTGATCCTAAAATCATGTTGTTAAAATCTACTGCTGATTCTATTAAATAACCTGGATCATGTCCCTGAGCCAGGATCAAGTGAAATATTCCTTATTGGATATTTCAAAAGCGTATACATACTTACATAACTTATGACCAAAATGGCCCTTTTTAAGAATGGTCTCATGGTAAGCAGGAAATTTCTATTGCTGCTCGCTGTCAGATACCTGAAACAGGAAAAAAAAAATCTCAAATAAGTGTCAGAGTCCCCCAGACACAATGTTCTCCTTTCAATGTGAATATGCTGTAGCTTGAAGAAAGGCTGGAAAGGATCATAGCAAAGAGCATGGCTTCAGGAGCCACACCACCTGGGTTTTAATCCCTCAGCTCTGCTGCTTACTGTCTGGGAGACCTTGGGCAAATTTCTTAACCTCTTTGCACATCTGTTTTTCTCACTTAAAAGAGTGGGGGGCTAGCCTGGTGGCATAGTGGATAAGTTCATGTGCTCTGCTTCGGGGGTCCAGGTTTTGTGGGTTCATATCCTGGGTGCGATCCCTGGCATGGACCTACACACCACTCATCAAGCCACGGTGTGGTGGCGTCCCACATACAAAATGGAGGAAGACAGGCACAGATGTTAGCTCAGGGCCAATCTTCCTCACCAAAAAAAAAAAGAAACGGGATAATAGTATCTACTTCACAGGAAAGTTGTAAAGAATAAATGAGATAATATACAGAACAGGACCTAGCACTGTTCACTATAAACATTGCTATCCCATCTAATCCCAACTAACCCAGGCAACTATATGGTTACACTGGTCACAGGGATGATCTTAATCAAAATGAGTTTATTTACCTACTTAATTTAGTTAGAGAGCTACTAAGTCTTCAACCCAAAAAATATCTCACAAATGTTTTTCCCCTGAAAAAAGAAAATGTCAAGGTAGCGTGAGGTTGATAAATTTATCCAAAGTAACAAAATTAGTAAGCATCAGTGGTGGAATCAGAGCTCACCCATATGCAATGGGTAATTTTCTTACCTGCCTATGGCCTTTGGAACCAAACTAGGTTACAAGGATGTCAACTTCTAGAGGGGCAGGAAGTTGTGTGGACCCTGCATCTACCAAGGCTCACTTACTTGTACAAAGTGGGAGCTCCATATATCCACATATAAGACACGTGATTGGCTGGCTTTAATAGCAACAATGAAAGGGAAGCAAGAGGAAGCTATTAACAAACCCCAAGCAAAAACCTAAAGCAAGTCGTTTTTACCTACACGCAAATTTCTATTTTTTAAAGTACAGAGTGGAGGAAAAACGTCAAATCAAATCCCATAATCTGGTAAGCATTTCCCACCTCATCCTTATGTCCTCTACCCTTTTTCATTTTTTTTCTTGTACTCTTTTTAATCTAATTTCTCCTCAAAGGATTTCTCCCCAGAATCTCTTAAAATATGCATTTGAATGAGGTCTCTTTACACAATGGGAATATTCTACAGGAGAGAGACCCTTTGTAAAACCTGAATGGGTCAGTATCACAAAGAAATGTCCACCTTGAGGACTGCTTACAAAATATATGTGGTTCCTCTGCTTTGTAACAGTTAAATGTGTCCAAATGATAACATAAGGAGGCAACAGTGTCACTCAGAGGCAGGTCTCTTCCTTCTTGCTCCCCATTTCCACTTCCTGGTTCATAAACAGCCGCAGATCTGACATTTCAAGCACTTAATAAGCGGAGAAAATGAGCTGAGCCCAAAAAACACTAGAGTCAGCTTTTAGCAAGCTCTGGACTGGATCCATCCCCAAGCACTACCTTGGAGGATGGCCAGGATACTGTCAGCTCTCATAACACAGGTGCGTCACTAATGTCCCAAAATAGGCTTAAGGGAGTCCACCTTAAGCTGAAACTGTACACAAGATTTTGTGTATGTTTGCATCTGTGTACTTCTCTGAGGCCAAGGTCCTTGGCTTTGATTTTCAGTGTCAACTGGGTCTTTGATTCCAAAAAAGTGAAAGCATCTTCTCTCAGCTCCTCCTCTATTTACTATGACGACCATTTTCAGGATAACTCAACAAAGACCAACCCTGGATATTTCTGCTATTCTTTTATAGGATGTAAGATAAACGGCAGCGGGAAGGGAATGAGAGCATGGGAAGGAAAAGGTACTGGATGTTACAATACATCTGGATGACAAAGTACTTCTTGGGTCGGTCTGCTTTTGGAAGCTTCATTTCTCAGGTTTCCTCTGTTGCTGGTTTATTTTAACACAGTGGAAAAATCAAAAGTGGTTTCATTTCTACAAAACAATAAACTACCACAAGGCTTAGGATTTTTTTCAATGTGCAACTTAGGTAAATTCATATTTTGTTCCACTGAAAGCTCACTATGATGGTTATTTCAGTGAGTTATATTTATAAAGTGTCCACTTGTTTAGAAATTCTCCCTCCATGAGAAACTCCATTTCCTCAAGAAGTTAAGCTCCTTTAGGTACCAAATAATTTTACTCTTAAAATACAGCATCCCAAAGCAATGAAAACCTAGAACGATACAGAGAGCAATGGTTGAAAAAAGTGACCTCTTTCAAGATTTCTATTTCTTAATTGTTGACCAAACTAAATGAGAAAATAAGCCAAAATGACATGGCCCTCTTTTTTGGTAAACACTTGGTCCGAGGCTGAGATTCCTAAGCTCATACAGGGAGCTCGCCAACGGCTGGATTCTCTGTATCCCTTTCACCTCCCCGTCCTAGAACAAAATTGTACAGATGGAATTTTCTCCATTAGTCTATGATGTATGGTCTGTGAAGCAGAACCGAACAATAACAAATAACAACAACAATAATAAAAATAGCAAACAATTAATATGCCAGACACAAATCTAAGTGATTTATATGTAGTAATTCCTTTACAATTTACAATTCCTTAAGGAAGAACATTATAATTCCTTCTTAATAGAAGAGGAGACCAAAAAACTAGAAGAAATACTGAACTGTTTAGATTCTCTTAGCTACTCACTTCAATCACAAGCTAAAGTGGCTGAAAGTGTTACTGCCCAACCTTCTGCCTGCCGCAAGACATGCCAATAGTCAAGAGGCAAGGTGGTAGGAGAAAAGGACTTTTTTTATTATAGCTTGCTAGCAAGAGGGAAGATGACCAAGCAATGTCTGAAAAAAACCATCCTAAGGGGCACAAAATCTTAGAGCAGTTATATAGGCCGGTGGGTTATAGGGGAGAGGGTTAGGAATATTGACCCTCGGGTGTTACACACTGGGAGTCACCAAACCACATCTTTCAATCTTCATTGATGATGGCTATTAGCATAGATTCTCTGTTGGGGGGTCATCACATACCTAAGGAACTCAAAAGAACAAAGTTATCATCTTATCACAGCTGGGAGGTACGTGCACAAGCAGAGATCGTAAAATCTACAGAGCAGTTAGATCTCCTAGAGGGTGCATATCCAGCTGGGTTAGCTAGTCAGAGGTCATTCAAAGTTACAGTAGGGTTTCTTTTCTACAACATGGCTTTCCCCATGTCAACTTTGTCTTGAGGTGGTTTTAAGGCAAAAGTGCCTTAAAAACACATGGTACTATGCAAATACCATCACTGATAATTTTCAGCTTCAGTCAAATTCTCCACTGTTTTCCCTGCAAAGCCAGAGAACATGCCAACAACAAAACCAAACCACGAGGAAACCACTAGAATAGGAAGCAAGGTCCAGGATTCTGTTCTTGTCCTTCAACTCATTTGGTACATGGCTTGGAACAAGTCTACAGATGCTTCATTTTCTTCCTTTATCATTGAAAGTTGGACTAAATGGTTTCGGGGCCCTTTCAGGTCTAAAATATTGTGATCCTTGGATGTTCTCAGCAAATGATGACATCATAAACGATGACTGAATAAAAACATACAGAAACTTACTGAAATTTCAAGAAAAGGAACACCAGATTAGAGGGAAGCAAATATTAGTTGATCCTCACTTTGAGTATGTTAGAGAAGAAGAAATTTTTCCACTCCCTTTCTAAGTTCTTCTGGCTGGTCTAAGAATTAAATTGACATGAGACAGATTGACAGGAGAAAATTGAATTTAATTACATATGTATAGAAACCCTGAAGATATGAGGTCCCCTGACAGTCAGGCAATTGAGGTTTACATGTCATCTTGAGCTAAGGAGAAGAGGGGTAGGGGTCTGGGAGTTCAAATGGGAAGAAGACAATTCACAAGAAGACAAGAAGAGCAAATGTTTGGTAAACAAATGTTTGCCATGCTATGCAGAGACAATCGGACACAGAGAGGACTTTGATTAAACAGGCCTTGCTAAGATTCCCCCAGTCTACACATCCAGCTCATATTCTTTGTAGATATCTCTGGTGACAGCTCTTCTTGCTGGAACAGGCCCTTTATCTAAATTCTTTTAGGCAGTTAAGGCAGAGGTAAAAAAGCTCTTTCAGAGTCTTTTTTTTTCTTAAAAATAATCAGCCTAAAATAATCCTCCCACCAAAGAGACACATTTTGGGGTGACAAATTCTGCTCCCCTACAAGTAGACTCTTCATAATTTGCAGTCGCATTTAGAAAAAAATATTTTAACATAAGTTTGAAGTATTTAACATTATCAAATTCTGCATTTTTAACAATTTCTGATTTTAGGCAAACAAAAGCAAAAGATCAAAATTATCTAAAGTAAATTTCCTAACCTGTGCTCCCCCACACCCCAAGTTTCCTGAACTCAAATTTTCTATTAACATTTACCTTCTCAGTTGATCATGTTCAAATATTCAGAGCTAAATGTGACTTCTTCCTGAAGCTCACTCTCCATAGCTACTCAGTCCTCAAATCCTATTAAGAGGTCATAGCTGACACCAGGACAACCAGCCACTCTAAGTCACCCATCCATAATCTTGAGAGCTAAATGAATGCTTATTATTTTAAATCACTGAACTTTGTTACACAGAATTATTGTGTTGTAGGGGTTCAGAATGAGTTGCCCCAAGATGTGCCATTCTGGCACGCAGATTATTTCAAGCTAAAAACAATCAAGGCCCAAAAGACTCAGAGAGAACCTTCTACCTTCCCCAAATTGCCTAAAAAGAATTTAGATAGAGGACCTCTTTAAGAAAGAAGCTATCACCATAGATAACTATAAAATAACATGAACTAGGTGTGGTAGACAGGGAGGAACCCAGCAAGGACTATTTGATCAAAGTCCCCTCTATCGCCCATCACCTTGGCATGGCCCAGCAAACATTTATTTACTAAGCATTAACTGTTTTCATCTTCCTGTGAATTGTCTTCCCTCCCTTTGAAGTCCCAGACCTCTACCTTCTTCTCTCTAGTTTAGGATAACATGTCTATCTCATTTTACCTGATTGTCTTTGGAATTTTTCATGCTTATGTGAATTCCCTATGCACATGTATTAAATTTGATTTTCTCCTCTTAACCTGCCTTATATCATTTTAATTATTTGACCAGCCATAAGAATCAACACAGGAAGGGGAGAAATTTTCCCCACTCTCACTATGTTGACAGATAATTGATACATACAACAAGATGACTAATAAATGCTTATGGACTCAAATAGAATGTTAAAAATATTTATCTGCTTTTGCTCAATCCCTTTTCTTTTTCTGTGTTTTCCTTACTCTCCAGTGCTAGATTTGGGTACAAAATAACAAGTTTCATAGTTTGGGATGTAGACAGCAAGGTGGAGGAGGAAAACCACTTGGATGGTACTACTTCTCTTACCTTAAATCCTGGTGGTTTAATGAAGACAATATATTTTCCAGCCCCTCTCAGAATCTATAAAAACCTGATAATTTTTGTGTTAATATCAGTTCCAGTGGCAAACATTTCAGCTACAATGAGTTGTTACTATTTAACATTATACCAATAAATTATAAAAAGCTATATTTGGGGGCCAGCCTGGTGGCACAGTGGTTGGGTTCTCACATTCCGCTTCGGTGGCCCGGGGTCCACCAGTTTGGATCCTGGGCGCGGACCTAATCACCATTCATCAAGCCATGCTGAGGCGGTGTCCCACATAGAAGAACTAGAAGGACCTACAACTAGGATATACAACTATGTACTGGGGCTTTGGGGAGAAAAAAGAGGAAGATTGGCCACAGATGTAAGCTCAGAGTCAATCTTCCTTAAAAAAAAAAAGCTATACATGAAATTCCTTCTAGAACACCAGTCATACTAATTTAATTTCTCCTGCTCTTTCAAGGTAATAAAGGAGATTAATAAAGCACATACTATGACCAAAAAAAAAAAAGAAAAATTTGAATTCAGAGCTTTTCAGAATAAGAATTCAGAGATCCTGCTTCTCTTTGAAACACAAGAAAAAAGATTTCTCAGTTGACCAAAGAAGTAAAGACACAGCTTACATTAGAAAATATCAAAAGCTTAACAAAAACAACAAAAGAAATTTAAGTGTCTTTGGGTTCTCTTTTTAATGCACTTTCCTTGAACCCATTAAGTGCTTCCTCTAAGTCTTAATAACCAAAGGCATTCTACAGGGGAGCAGAACAACCTTTGCTGTCTCCTTTGATATTCAAATGAAGATTGTGAAGGGAAGGGGCTAACTACATGAAGAAGACGATGATGCATTTCTCAGTTCTATCTACTCAGAAACCCATATTTACCTCCAATACCCCATTCTGTGGCTGTGGTAAAATTTTCTTCCTGAAATTTTAAACTCTTAAGTTAGCATGTTACTTACAAAGAAATATTTACTTAGATTATCACACATAGAATTGTGGATATAAAGGCAGAGGGGAATATAATTTCAGTTCTCTTAGCCATTCTGAAAACCAAAGTTAGAACTGGAAGGGATCAAAACAGCTCAGGTAGTTTTACAGGTGAGGAAAAAACAACGAAGCCCAGAAAGGTTAACTGATTTGCAAAAGGTCACGGTCCTTCAGTGTCAAAGGTCAATTAGTTTAGGCTTTATTAATTTAGTCACAGGGTCTAATTTATATTCCTTCTACAACGAATTTAGTCAGAAGCCCCAGTTTTTATTCCTTCCACACGTAATGGCAAAAATTCAGTTTTGGTGATGTTACCCATTGTCTGTCACTAACAGTCCCAGGGAAATTTCAAATCATTAATAATAGGAGATACTAAATGTATTCAACATGCACCAGTCACTACGCTAAGCACTTTACCTTCTTTATTTCATTTAATCCTCACACCAGCCCTGTGAGGCCATACTTGTCCCTATCTTGTAAATCAAGCTCAAGGAGGTACTTACTCAGGATCTCAGTGGCAAGCAGCAGAGGTGAGACCCAAGTCCAGATCCAAAGCATTCACTACTCTATACAGCATAAAAGTAAAATGGAGCTGGTTTATTCATCACACTTTCAACATAGATTATTTATTAAATGGCATTTCTGCACATTAACAACATAACGACCTGTATTTAATTAAAAATGACAAAATTCATCTTCGATATCTTCATCAGGTGGTACAGGTCTACAATAAAACCTTTAATAAGGTTTTTTCACACAAATAAATGAGCTGAGGCAGCACACAATTCTTGAAGGGTCTTTTAAGAAGTACCCTCGTAAAGGTTAATGTATGTAGTGGTTGCCGCAAGTTGGAACGCAAGCTCCAGGTTGGAACGCAAGCTCCACGTCAGGGGGCTGATTCAGAAATTCTCAGTGAGAAAAGATGGCCAGAAGGAGAGTGTGAGCAGAGCTGAGAGGGTGTCACTGCACTGTGAGATGACCAACCAGCCAGCCCTACAGAGAGGAGCGGCAAGCAGAGACAGAGAGTGGGGAGACAAGCAGCCCCCAAGAGTGACAATGGAGCTGACCCCTGAGGAAAATGAGAAGTGAATTAGGTGAGGAGAGAAGGAATAAGACGCATATACAGAGGCCTAGGATGGAGAGAAGGTGAGCAGGAGGAAGTGAAAGAGGTTCACTCTAGCTGCAGGATCTAATACTGGCAGAGTGGTGAGCAGGGAGGCTGGAGAGGCAGGCAGGGGCACCTGCACCATGGGCCTTCACATCTCATTATGGAGTTTGGACTTTATTTTGATGAGCAGCCAATGCAGGGCTTTTACGCAGAGACAACCCAATCCAATTTCCAGCAGAGTGGCGTCAGCACTGTGCCCACTCAAAAAATGGTAGACAGCGGTTATTCTGCAAGTTTCTGAGGTATCAGATTCAGAAAGAGATGAGAGGTTCTAGTCCAAGTAGGTGGAGAGACCTTATTGAAAGGATAAGAGAGAAAAGCACGTGTTGTTCCACTTATTCAGGAGTATGATTTAGGTGTTAAGTCTTTTCTTAAGGTACTTTAATTTTATGTTAATTGGTCATTAATTTGGTATATATAAAAACTTTCTACTAACCAGAATATTTAATTTGCCAAAATAAGAACCCATTACAAGAAGATGCACACTATGTATTGGTATGGCATTTTCTATGTCAAAGGCCTTTTCAATCTATTCTAACATTAATCCTTGAAAGATCCATATGAAGTTGGTAGAAAAGAGAGCACTAGCTCCATATTACAGATCCAGACCTAGTGAGCAGCGGATCCCAAACCAGAATTGAGTCTTCCGACGGCTGGTTCCACGTCTTTTAACCGCACCATGTGGTCTCCCCTCTGACCATGCTGTAAGACAGCATTCGCTGTGGGGTTTCCCTTATTTCCGTCTGCCCAAACTTACTGCACACCAGAGACTCTAAGGAATCCATGCAAATGAAATCACTGGTACTTGCAAAACACGGTTGTGCAGGTACACAAGTAAATTTTTCACTAAGAAAAAAATTAAAAAGAGCCAATGATACTATAATCATATTTTATGAACCTCTTATTGGGATATATGGGTTGATAAATTCACGTACAGTTAAGCTAGTGAAAAAGAGTATTTGATGTTGGATCTGTGCTGGAAAACTGAGGAAACATTTTCTGTTAAAAACAACAATAATAATAGCTACCATTTAGTGAATGCCTGCTGTGCCCCAGGCACGGTTCTTACGTGCACAAAATCCTACATCCTATCCTAATCACATTCCTATAAGATGCGCACTATTAATATCTTCATTTTACAAATGGAGAAACTGAGGCATTAATGGTCAAGTAACTTGTCCCAAGGTCCCACAGGTAGTAAGTGAGGGGAGTCGGAACATAAATCTAGCCTGTGCCCTTAACCACCAATGCTCTGCTACCTCTCACATCACTGTCAACTAAATCTCTGTCTTTACCTTCCCAAGAGGATGTCTGAATTTCAAACACTACTCTTGGAAATACAAATACATCAATAACACATGTTTAAAAGGATAATTATTCAGGATCCCAGTATATACCTGATCCATTCAGGAAATTAACAAAAAGGCTGCTACAACTTCATCACTATGAAAAACGATAAGCTATTCCAAAAGCCATATCCAATTTAACAAGCAAAATATTGAGCACTTAGGTCCTAGAAGCAATATATGAAAGGAATAAAAGCATACATTTAATACTTAATAACAGCTAACATTTACACAGTGTGTAAATGAGTGCACACTGTGGGCCAAAAACCGGCCAAAGTACATGTATTAACTCTTTAAATACACACACACCTATGAAGCAGGTGCTATTTCTATCCTCATTTTATAGATGGGGAAACTGATGCACTAAGAAATCAATGAATTTTCCCAGGATCACAAAGCCATACTTAGCAGACTGTGACTTGAACCTATACATCCGGTTCCCGAGCCCCCACTGTCCACACTACACCACACGGCCTTTCCGTACTTTCTGCACCGCCCCCAGGAGGGGTGCATATGATAAAGGACTAACAGAGCTCAGAGAAGGAAGAAATCAGCATGGCTGGAAAAGGAAGGGAAGCTGCAGGGAAGAGGTGAGACTTGACCTGGGCCTGGAGGACAGAGAAGATGGGAGAGCAGAGGAAGGCAAGAGGGGCCAAGAGGAGAGGTGCCCAGGCAGCAGCAGAGGGACTGGAGTGAGCAGAGCCCGCCCTGGACAATGAGGGCTTCCTGCAAACCCAGCATGCGCAGCCCCTACTCCCGTATTCAGTGAACTCTTCACAGTGTTGCAAAATCACATATCTAAAATCTGAAAAAAGGATAAGCTGAAGCTTCAAAACCCTGACAGCTTGAACAGCAGTAGAATATCTCTAAATGTGATCGATGTTGATTCCATCTCTCTTTTGCTCGGCCACATGTGGGCCAAGTGATCTCACTCTGCAGCTCCCTTTCCCCTAAGCCAACCCCAGTCCTTACCTGGCGTCACCCTTGTTAGTAGGGCTCTCTAGGTACCTGGAGCAGGATTTGTCCCATCTCTGAACTGCTCCCTAGGAGTTTCAAACCTTACCGTCAGCACCCAGGACACAGATGGGGCCACCACTGCCGGTGAGAGGGGTCATCTTCTGCTACAAGTCAGTACCCTTTCTTGGTCTCTCCTCCATTTGTTGCATCCATGTAGAAGGCAGGCCAGGTTGGCCCAGCTGGGTCTCTCTCTAACCCACTTTCATGCTTGTAACTGGGTGAGCAACTTAGGCTGAGATCTGTGCTACAGATCCAGAGAGCTGAGATTTACGGGAAGGAGAAGAGGAAGTCTCACTTAAACCTTCACAAAGCCACTTTCTCCAATCCAGCTTTCCGTCTAGGGCTCTCCCTCCACCCTCATGCACATGCTCTGAAGCAACTCTCATAATGACAGTAAATCCAGAAGCTCTCAATCACACATGGTTTCGTGCACTGAGTTCACGCAGAGGCCAAGGAGGACATATGGCAGCCTGGGCTTCCTGCAGACCACGCTCCTCCTGAAATAGATGGCCTCCCTGCAGCACTGGCCGTGCTGTGGTCAAAGGCCTGCAGCAGCGTCGGCGGTCTATGAAAGCACAACACCATTCACAGGGAGGTAAGCACTGTCAGTCCAGGGGAAGAAAAGCCTTCTCTTGGTCCTAACAAACTCATCCAGAGAATAGCCCCTTTCCCCAGCCCTGACCCCTAACGTCCTTTATATTTAAGGTCAGAGCTGCAGGGCTAGAAAGTGGGGACCAGTCCATCCAGCACAATCTTGGCAAACACCTTTAAAATTCACTTTTCCTACAAGAATCTTACTTTGAGGGGATTCAAGTTTTATTTCACTTGCACTCCATTTTTTACATTGAGGAGAAATATGCTATGTTTTTTAAAAAGGTGAAATTTGTAAGGCTTCAAATCTAAGCAATTTGGTTTTATTTTTGAATTCCAATGCTCACACACATTGAAAGCTTCTGAGGAGAAAATTATAACTAAGACTTCAGAGTAGAAATAAGAATCACAGTGGCTCTTAGCACAAGTACACACAACACAGAAACAATCATTATTCAGATAATTGTCAGGGTTTTAATGTTTGTGTAAAATCTCTATCCGTATTACAGAAGTTAGGAATCCATAATAATTAGTTCTACACAATTTTTTTCAAATGCATGCTTCATTTTGGTTATATAATTTTTAAAACTTTCTCCTAATTTCCTTCTAGACCTAAGAGTCTCATTTTAAAACATAATATTAAAAGCCTTAAGTAGGAAAGTTGTCAAAGAAACTAGAAATTTCAGTCCCAGTAATATTTTCCATATATATATTCAAATATTGAATTATATTTATTTATATTTTACTTACATTTTTCAAAGTAAACATTCAGAAAATAATGTTATATGATATTATCTCTATATGCTACCTCAGTTGTCAGAGGGATCTCTAAGGGTCCTTATGCTAAACTCACAAAAGATGGCACCTTTGATATTATAGGGGGTGCCCTGGGTGTGGTGAAACAACCACAGGCCATGGAGTCATACGGAATCCTGGCTCATTCAGTTACAAACTGGGAGACTAGGTAAGCTCTTTAACCTCCCTGGGGTCTCAGGTGCCTCAGTCGTAAAATGGTCATCATCATTTCTACCTGACAAGGTTGCTGAAAGGATTTCAGTGAGATAAGGTGTGTGAGTGGCTCAAAACAGTGCCCAGCACATAAAGGCACCCAAAGTAGCCATTATCAGAATAGTAAGCACAACTCAGCTGAAAATACTAAACACTATGGCTTATCTTCATGGCCACCAAAAAAAAAAAAAGGAATAACTGAGTAAAGGAATTCAGCTAGGATATGATAGAAAAAGGACTTTATCTCTTTCAATTTCTATAAGCTCTCTCATTGCTGGAAGGAGAAGGGAAAGAGAACAAAATACTTTCCTAGAAGACAATGCTTTAATTTGGCTTTGAACATTCTTCTTGTTCACTGGACTCCTTTAATTCAGCTCGGATACAGAAGTCAGATACTCAAATGTGTTGTGCAGGCATGACCTGCACAAGGGAGCCGATGGAGGAGGCAGAATTGAGGTGACCTGTGAGGGCTGAAATCTAGCCCACGCTCCATGCAACAACTAGTGTGCCCTGGCGCTGACCGCATCTGCCCTGAGGAAGGGAGGCCCTTTCCTAACTCATCCAAGAGAGCAAAAGGTGGCCTGACTCACGCATCATGCACCCACAGTGCCACATGCCCACACCTTTTCTACTTCACATAAGTATCTGCTATTGGCCAGCAGCAGCCCTTCCATTACTGTTTAATACCCACTAGACAGCTTCATTGTCCTAACGACTTTCACAGCAACTTGTTTAATCTAATGTTTCCATTTTCTTTGCAGCCAATTTCATTGTCTCCCTGACATATTATCACAGTGTTGCTATATTTCCAGGCACCAAACCATGTGCAAAGAAGCTTAATGTTCAACTGAAGACTAGCATTTGTTTCTGTCTTAGCTCAGCTGAGTTTTCCTTCCAGATTCAGCACAGCTGTTTTGCACAGTGGGCATTTAATTCATCAAACTGAATTTTTAAAAACCCTAATCACACAGGTCTTAACCTACCTTTACAAACTGCACTGACACCAGGGCCCAATTTGAGACTATTATTTTAACAAATGCATTTTTCCTGTCCTAAACTGACCTCAAGCCCAAATAAAGTCCTCTGAAAATTTTCCAGATCCTAGAGATTATCATACACGAGGCTGGATTGTCATCAAAGGTGGCCAGCCAGTCCAGCCTGCCTAGTACTGAGGAGCTTGCTGGGACATGGGACTTTCAGTGTTAAAACTGAGAAAGTCCTAGAAAAAACAGGAGACGATGGCCACCCTGTAGGCCATCCTCTGGCAGGTTGGTAGAATACAACAGAATAAACTGCTGAAGAGTAAACCAAACCATAAGTTATGCAAAATTCAAAGAAAAAAATTAGTTTCTTTTTCTTGTCCTGGAAGCGTGCGCACACACATGCACACACACATACACCCTCTTGATCCATGACTTGTTATTCCTTATGAATAAGAGTTTAATCAGAAACTAGTGTTTGTCTAGTGGAAGATATCTACTAATTGGTTGAGCTTGTTAGTTCTGAAAATATGAGAACTAGAATTTTCTCGCCCACACTGTCCAGCTGTCACGTAAATCTCTTCTACTTGGATAAGCCAATATAAAGCATTCTTTATAGCACCATTTTATTAAACTAACAAAAAAGGAAAAGAGGGCAGGAAGAAACAAGGATTTAATAACCACTAAGACTGTAGAGAGTTCCCTACATGTGCAATCAACAGCATTGTAATGGCTTTATTTACTGGACTGTAAAGTTGCCTGGTTGATTGTAGTAGAGGTTGATATTTTAAAAGCTACATTTGAATCAAGCTTCCACAAGTAATTAAGAGGAATTGACAGTCTTGATTTTAAAATACACCATGTCTATAAACGACAAATACAATGGTACCTAAAATGATCAATTTTAGCCATAAACAAACAAAACCAAACATTCAAACCAAAGTTCCAAAACCTCATAACCTGTCATTTTGATACATTTATCTCTTTATACTTTGCCATATGTAAATACCACATATTCATTTTTATTTTTAAATATTGGTAATACTTAGTTTAAAAGTTTATGAAAGTTTTCCTATCTTACATGCCACACTTTCTTTTATTATCTTTTCCTTTTAAGAGAGATTTAATCACTACAGGATTATCTAAAATCATTCCCACTCTCTTTAAACACTAAGGCTCCAATTTCCCGGGCCCCATTACTGTAAACACCATACTAAATAAAACTAAAAGTAGATTTTCCCACTGTCCTGTGATCTACTCAGGTAGAAGAACCTTATGAAAGTTAAATGAATCCTTGAGACTGACAAAAATAACAGGTTCAAACTCCAGCAGAATCTATTTGATGTCTTTTGCCCAAGTAGGAGACCTGATCCTTGCCACAGTCAGTCAGCAATCGGTCTCCAGAGGTCCTATCTGCACTCCACCTTTAAACAAGAAAGGCTACCTCCAGGAGTGACAGACTGGGTACAGCATCTGTTCAAGATGTGAGGATATGGCAACCAGCGCTAATTCCATTAGGCAGGTGGGGTTAAGAATCACGCTTGATCCCAGATTCCCTAACAAGCACTTTATGAGAAACTGATCGAAGGTAGGCACCCACAGGCAGCCAAATGAAGCATTTCCTGGACATGCTGGAAGGGGGCCTGAAGCTAGGCCTCACCAGTGTGGATAGCCAGGGAATCATTAACTCCTGACAGAGCTGGCTGGTATGCTACAGTGTGTAAAAAAGAAAAACCTCTTCTCCTTGTATAATAGGATTTGGTTGAGGACCAAAATTATACAATTCACATGAGGCCCCCAAGATGACATGCAGACAAAGATCCAAATCTGATCCTTCTGTGGAAATAGAGGTACAGACAGAGAAACACACCCATCTACCTAAAATCAGTTAGCATTCCGAGCCCTTAGGATTTTCAGGTCCACCTTCCAGAAAACAGCATGAATATATTAACTGGCCTCTAATTTTTCTATGTCCCTCTTTTTTAGCTAGTCAATTTAATGGATTTCACAGGATGGAGGTTATTGCAAATAAAAGTAAAATCAAATTTGCAGCATGAATAACCCTTTCTTGTATCTGTGTTTTGTGTACTGTGATTTTTTTAATTTTTGTTTTTGTATTTACATATCTGAACAACACCAATGAGCCTATTCACAATAGACACTTGCCCTGCAGTTATTCCCATACATAAAATGTGCCATAAAATATGCATAGGATCACAAGCACTCCAAATAAGGTATGTGACTTCATCCATATTGTATGAGCCATTTTCACGCAACTAGATGACTTAATTTTTCATTTGCCAAAGACAACTACTGCTATCATTACACTATTCTAGAAATTTAATAAACCAGTATTTCTGCAATAGTCACAAACTCATCTACTAAACAACCTCGTCTCTTGGTTATACATACAAAAATCAGCGAAGAACAAAAATTGCTTGTGAGCAACCAAAACCAATGTTTCCAACCCACAATTATCTGGTTTTTACCCCAAAAGCAAAATCAGACCATACAGAACTGCTGCTACAGACAAGTACATTGTGGCAGCAACTGGCTTGCTGTCCCCAGACCTTGTTTCTTCTTTTTCTTGAGTACACAACTTCTCTGCATCGCTTATAATTAGAACTCAGCCACACGACTGAGTTCTAGACAGGAGAAGGTGAATGGAAGTGACAGGCATCACTTCCACACCTGGCCCATATAATCTTCCTGTAACACTGGAACACCCAAGCTTTTTCCTCTTCCTGCGTGATGAAGACAGGCACGGAAACCTAAAGCCACTGCTTGAAGATACAGACCCACAAGATGGAGGGAATCTGGGTTCCTGAATCAACAGTGTGGAGGTGAGCTGCTCACCAATCATGAACATTTATTTCAGACTTAATATGAACAAGAAATAAACTTCTATGGCAAGTGAGCCACTGTTTATGGCTGGTGTTATCTTAACTAATAGAGATGCCAATAGTAGCGAGAAATGGCATTTAAAAGCAAGGAGAGTTCTACAAATTCATCTTTTGGAAACAAATATGAGACCCTCAAGAATTTATGTAAGGAACATTAGTGTCTCATTATTTATAAATACTAAATTTTTTAAAACTATAATAGAATAATGTTGGCATGGGTTCCATGAGCTAGAAAAAATCATGGACTTCACATGGGAGTGAAAATTAGTGTAACTCTGTGTACTTTTTTCTGAGTAGCAATTTGGCATCATGCAGCAAAACCTAAAACACTTCCTCAACCTTTAGTAATCACATTCAAATCAGAAATGCACAGAAAGAATTATGTCCATATTAGTGAAAAACTGGAAACAATCTAAATATCTAACTATAGGGGAATAATTAAATTTTAGTATAACCATACAGTGAATAACACCATTTAATCATTTAGAAATTATGTTTAGGAGAATATTTAAAGACGTGTAAACACTCATTATATATTGTTAAATAAAAATAAAAGAGCATATACAGTATGAATCCAGTTGTTAAAAAAATATAGCACATAATGAATCCAGTTGTTAAAATGTATATATATACAACAAAAGATTGGTGAGCTATGTACCTGTTACTGACTGCATGTTTGTGTCCCCCCAAAATTCATATGTTGAAATTCTAATCCGCAGTGTGATGGTGTTTGGAGATGAGGCCATTGGGAGGTAATTAGGTCATGAAGGTGGAGCCCTCATGATGGGATTAGTGTCCTTAGAAGAAGAGACATGAGAGAGCTTCTTTTCTCTCTGCTTTCTGTCATGTGAGCATACAACAAGAAGATGGCTGTCTGTAAATCAGGAAGACAGCCCTCACCAAAAACTGAATCTGCTGGCACCTTGATCTTAAACTTCCCAGCCCCTAGAACTGTGAGAAATAAATGTTTGTTGTTTAAGCCACCCAGTCTAAAGTGAAAAATTTAAAAAGATAGAAACCTTTGAAAGCACATACGAAAATTAAAAGCCAAAGAGTAGACAAAGATGAATTCAATTGGGCCACTCAGTAATTCTTACGGAGCTGACTATTACGTAATGCTCACTAACCAACATTCTTAATGAAAACCCTAAAATATTGCTATGGAGTGATCTCTAGGATATTTTTTTTCCAGTGAAAAAAAGCACATAGGATAAAAGTGTATATAATATGCTACCATTTATCTAAGATGGGAGGAGAGGAAATTGTATATTTTAAAGCTAAACCAACCTGAAGAAGAGAAGGAAAAGGAGGAGAGAAGGAGAGAAAAAAGACCGGGTTACTTGTGGGTGAAGAAAGGGAACAGGTAGAGAGAACTGGGATGGACCTCTCTGAGTACACCTTGTTTTGCAGATTTAAAAGCAGTGTTTATATGATTTTAAAACAAAATTAAGTCCAGGAGAAAAGCAATCCCTAAAAATCAAAAGCAACATGAAACAAATGAGCCATAACTAAACAGAAAAGAACTATATCAAGTCAGTCTAAAACACAGTAATTTTACTGCTGTTGGGGAAGAGGGAGAATTCCCCTCCGCCCTTTCCCTTAAGGTTCTTATGGCTGGACAAATAATTAAAAAACAGGTTAGCAGGAGAAAATCAAACAAAGTTTAATAACATGTAAACATGGGAGAAACCAGGGAAACTGAGTTTCTCAAGAAAATGATGGAGGTTCTCATCTTAAATACTATCTTCAGCTAAAGACAAAGGAGGGTGTTGGGGGTGGGGGGAATCAGTTATGGGAGATTACCAGAAAAGCACAGTAAACAAGAGTAAGGTTATTATGCAGAGTTAAGGCCTCACCTTCCATATTGAAAGTTTCTAGAGATGAGGTCATCCCCACTCTTCCCAGTACAGACAGGGAGATACCTTTACAAATGGAGATTTTCCTTATAAATGTAAATGTTTGTCTGACAACCTTTTACAGGGCTACCTAGAGAATGTGGCCGGGGAGAGAAAGAATTTTGATCAGACAGGCTTGGTGGTGCCTTTCCTATTATAACATCTATTTTCCATTATATTACAGCTATCATATGGTATGATATGAAACAGGCCTTCCTGAAACAGGCCTTCTGTGTTAAATTATTTACGCAGTTTGGGGGAGGGTCAAATGTCCATCAGAGAAAATAATCAAGGTAAAGAGACATATTTCCGGGTGGCCAATTTTGATCTCCCACACGGCAGATCCTAGTACTATATACTTTAAAAACAAAAAGAATTATAAAAAACTCACAAACGGGGCCGGCCCGGTGGCGCAAGCAGTTAAGTGCGCGTGCTCCGCTGCGGTGGCCCGGGGTTCGCTGGTTCAGATCCCGGGCGCGCACAGACGCACTGCTTGGTAAGCCATGCTGTGGCGGCGTCCCATATAAAGTGGAGGAAGATAGGCACAGATGTTAGCCCAGGGCCGTCTTCCTCAGCAAAAAAAAAAAAAAAAAAAAAAGAGGGGGATTGGCGGATGTTAGCTCAGGGCTGATCTCCTCACAAAAAAAAAAAAAAAAAAACTCACAAACTACTTTTAGTAATCATATTGTTCCTGGTAATTTTTTATTGTTATTTTGAGACTGTTATCTGAGGAACATGGAATAAAACAAACAAGTGATTATGCTGGTGGTGTCAGGAACCAGAATTTTCAACGGCAGGAAGGGAGATAGAGATGCACCATCAATGAGGTTAGGTAAAAATCCTTAGAGTTCTAAATAAACTCATTACCTATTTTCATATTTTAAAAATAATTGATTTTGATAGAACTTGCCATTGAAAAGGCCTAGAAACACTGAATTATCCAGTAGCGAGGAGCACTGCAAATGCCCTAATTTTGGTCCTAAAAATTACTCCCAAATAAAAGAAACCAAAAGCTCTTGGAGAAATGGCTGTTTCCAGGTCTGGGGTAGACAATGGATGAACATGGAATACCTGGAATATGAAGGAAGACCAGTGAAATCACATCAAAAGGACTCAGGGGCCAACCTGAAGAAAGCTTCTACTGCCAAAGATGGACATTTGAACTCAACAAGAATAAAACCAGCAAATAAAGTGAAAGAATAAAGCATTTGTCCTGTGTTGCCTATATAAACTGTACCCCCAGGGTAACCAAATATTTCATGAAGGAACGTTTCTTTTGATAGATATTCTAGCTACTAAATGAAGAGTAAGTGATAGAATTAATATAGCACAATTTTTCTACTGAAATAATGGATTTAGACAGATGGCTACTCACTTCACAAAAAGAAAAACAACCAGAATTATTTACTTTCTCCTGGAAGTACACAACACCATCCATGAAGTACTCTTGCCCCTAACAGAAAACCTGAATGCATTCAAACCTCTAGATCTAGTAATCAATTTACAGGAAATGCAGTGGATAGAACACATCAATTGATATCACGGAAATGCAATCAGCAAAATGCAGACTGTGGGAAACATCACAGAAGAAAAAGAAAAAAAAAACAAAAAAACAGAAAACAAATTAAAAAAACAAGTCAAAAGTGAGAACCGCAGAAACTCCCAGCATAAACACTGCATTCCAACCCCTGCACTAGGAGACCTGACCAAAGCTTATCACAGCTTCTAGCAGCCTAAACTAGTTCCTGGAATAACCCATTTCCCTTCTGAGTTCCTGTCAAAAGGATTTACTGTTTGTTCTAATCAACAACACCCCCCCCCCAACCTCTCTTTCTCAGAACAGCTACTAAAAAGGGGTTATAATTGTGAATCCTTCCTCAGTCCTTCTGAGATGTATATGTATCTCCTATAACCCAGGAGCGTCTTGCTTAACAATCTGAAAGCCATTCCTTTGAAATGTCATCATCAGAAAGGACATGGCCACCTCTGTCTCCCAGCCTCTGTGGGAGGATAAAATCCTCACCTCGGTAATTGCCAGCTGCAGACACAATCAGCCTAATCACATTCCACTGACCAACCCTTTGTAATTTTTTGCTGGAGTCTCCACTCCCTCCCCTCCTTACTCATTCTCCCTTCAAAAAAGCCCAATCGCCTTTGCGCAAATTGGAATAGAGTTCAGTTTTTTCCCCTACTATCAGTAGTTACTGAATAAAATCTGTTTTCACCGCTTTAACTAATGTCTGGCCGTGTTTATCTTTGACAAAAGCAAAAAACAAAAAGAAAGAAAGAATAAAATAGCCTAAGAAGGGAGAACCTATGGATTAACAGGGACTTCAGAGGCAAATCAACTAACTGCAATATATAGACATTATTTGTATTCTTTCTAGAACAAACAAGGAAAAAAAGGGGAAATGTAATGAATAATTAGCTATTTGGTGATATTAAGAATTAGTGTTCTTTAAATATGACAGTGCTATTACAGTTGTGTTTAAGAGAAGAGTCCTTTTATTTTAGAGTCCTATTGACATATGTATACATGAAATGACATCATGCCTGGGATTTGCTTCAAAATAATCTGAGGGTAAAGAAGGGGTTGACAATTGTTGAAGGTGAAAGACAGGTCCATGAGGGTTCATTATACTGTTTTATCTAACTTTGTACATGTGTGGAATTTTCCACAATAAATAGTTTTTTAAAAATTAGGATAGTCATTTCACAAAGGACTAGTGTCTATATTATATTAAGAACTCTCTATCTCCATAGCAAAAAATAAAATTACAAAAAAACCAAGCAATCCAATTAAAAAAGGGGCAAAGGATATGAAATGACGTTGCACTATAGGATGTATATGGATGGCCAATAAATACATGAAAAGATGTTCAATGTCACCTGCCATTAGGGAAACGAAAATAAGACCACAATGAGATAACACTGATATTGCTAATATTTATTAGACAGCTAAAATAAAAAATAGTGATAATATCAAATGCTAGGGAGGATCCAGAGGAACTGGATCTCTCCTGCATTGCTGGAAGGAATAGAAAGTGGTACAGCCAGTCTGGAAAATAGTTTGGCAGTTTCTTAAAAATCTAAACCATACTTACCTTACAACCCAACAACTGCACTCCTGGGCAATTATCCCAGAGAAATGAAAATTTATGCCCACATAAAATCTGTACAGGAATGTTCATAGCAGCTTTATTTATAATAGCCCAAAATTGAAAAAAACCCAAAAAACAAAAATGTCCCTCAATAGGTGATGGTTAAACAAACTGTGGTACATCCATATGGTATACCCATATTGCGTAATACTACACCTCAATAAAAAGGAACAAGCTACTGATATACATACCAACCCGGATGGATCTCAAAGACAAATCTTGATTGTGATGGTGCTTATATGAATGTAAAGGTATGATAAAACAGGTTTGAGCTGTACACACACATTGTACCAATATCAATGTTGCTACTGTACTATAGTTATATACAATGTAATCTTGGTGGTAACTGGGAGAAGAATAAAGGGGACCTCTCTGTACTATCTTTGCATCTTCCTGTGAATCTCACAGTTTTTTAAGATAAAAAGTTTTTTAAAAATCAAGCTAATCTAATTCAAAGCCCATGTCTTTCTCCCTGTGCCCTGCTGCCTCATCACTGAAGAACATTAAGCTCAAAGCATGAACAGGTGTTAAGAACTCATAGATTCAGCACCTGCAGTTACCTTATTTTGAAAAGGAACTTAGTATAGGCTGCATTTGGTTACTGTTGTCAGCAACTGAATTATCAGAACTCCTGGCTTCCTTCCTTTAATAGACCAGGTTTGGGATTCAATTGCCCAGAGGGTTTCAAACTGCAGAGGGTTTACAAAGGAAATCAGTGGAAATTTTGACTTTTAAGAAGCAAAGTCAAACTTATTTACATCACTCTTCCCAAAAAAGCAGCCAGAAACTTAATATATGACCCCCCAAAATAGAAGAGAGAAGATGTGTAAAATTAGGATAAACACTGTTATCCTAAACCAGAAAGAAGTTATTTAAAGAAAACTCTCAAACATCTGAACCTAAATTATACTCATCAAAACTCCACATAAACCTCAACAGCTAAAAATGTCCATATGTATTAGGACCTGTAGTCAATTGTGTGTAACATAAATAAGCACTAAATCATGATCTGTCTTGCCAGAGTGTTTCTGAAAAGTGCTGCTAAATGTAACTGTACAATTTTCTCTTTCAGACAATCCAGAAGTTCATAAAAAGCAGTAAGTCCAACAAAAGAAGGGACATAAGAAGAATATAACATACCTGAATGAAGCAAAGGTTGCAAACAGCCTCTCCTAATTATTGAGTTGAGATATTTTCACTAACAGGGTAGCTTATAGGTAAACTGAAAATAATTTATTTCTTATCACTTTGAATAGGGGAAAAAAACCACTATGGTGGGACAAAGTGGTTAAAAAAATCAACACCAGTCAATGCTCCATTTTTACTCTTTTTCTGGGCAAAACATGGGATTTCCAGGGCCAGCTCCAGTGGCCTAGTGGTTAAGTTTGGTGCACCCCACTTCAGCAGCCTGGATTCAGTTCCCGGGCACAGACCTACACCACTTGTCTGTTAGCAGCCATGCTGTGGCGACAGCTCAAATAAAAAGGAAGATTTGCGACGGATGTTAACTCAGGGCAAATCTTCCTCAGCAAAAAAAACATGGGATTTCCAAAGCAGTTTTATTGATATCGACTAGTTAGAGAAGGTTAAAAAGAATATTTGAACCTCAAATGTCTATGAACTCCTACCAGCTTGAGCAAAACTAACAGTAAATCATTTCAGACAGATTTTCTCATATCAGAGGAAATATATGTAGTTTATCTCATTTGACTATACACATCACATCCAAATGGCAATTATAACAACAACAGAAAGATGGCCTTCTCTTTCTCTTTAATCCTCAATTAGTCCTAACGTGCTTTGGACAAATTCACATTTGATTCATTTCCTAAAGTTAAGAAATACCAGAACTAGGGTCACTGGGAGATGTTTCTTTTATTTATTTATTTTTTTGACCCTCTCTCTCACTCTTTGCGGATAAACTGATCAGACCTTGGGGTACAGGATCTCTGGTTCTAGAGTCAGACAGACCCAGATTCAAATATTGACTCTGCTTCTTCCTAGCTATGAGCTGTAAGCTATAGTGGGGATTAAGGGAGAAAATACAGTGAGAGCACTTAGCACAAGACATGGGACACACACACACACACACCACACACACAGTTGGCTATCATCATTATTTTCTAACATTGTTATTGCAAATGACTGGTTACAGTGAACATAGAGAATTTTTCCAACTCAGTAGTTATATAGAAAACGTGTTAACAAGTCCCTTGTTGTTCAGATATGCCATGCTATTTTTAATAAAACTCCAAGAGTTTTTTTCTTTTCTGTTACAAACAGTGCTTTCTATTGCCAATCTAAGAAACTACTTTTTAAAAGGTAATTGGGCGTAAGATGATAAGATCATATCTTTCCAAGACACAGTATTATTTTTACAACCAAAATGCATTCACAGACATTGCAAATACTTAGTTCAACTCTAAGAAAAGATTTTCCTAACTAGATATCAAGTATAACACTCAGCAGCAGCAAAATACATCAACTAGTGCTACATTGCTGGCACAAAGATGCAGAAAACAAATTCCCAGGCATGGTGCAAAGAAGTCTACATCCCATAATTTAAAACTGCCCTATTTATTTTTATGTAATTTTTCACATGCTTCTCTGTTCAAATGCAATAGTACAGTGTCCCTTGTTTCCAAATTTATTTCAAAAAGAAAAAAAACTTTCCAGGAAGGCATATACTAACCAATAAACTAATATTAAATGCAATACATGAAGAGTTTTGTGCTTAAAGATTCATTTTCACTTTGTTACCGAAATTAACATTAGTTTTTAAAAAAAGGTAAAAACAAAGAAACAAAATCTCATTCTATATACCTATGGTTGTAAAACAGTTTTCACAAACCTGACCACTGATTTTAAAAGAGCAAATTACTCTTTTAAGAAAGCATTATTTCCTACTGAAAACATAACTGTCAATCAGAAAAGACAAATAGGCCTAGTATGCAATATAGCAAGTAAAATGACTGAGAAGCTTGGCACACGAGTACAAGCATTTCCTGAAAGCTGTTTTTAGGTGTTATGCTACAAATTCTGACAAAATTGATGGGAAGCCACAATACCAAGGTTAAAATCAAGCAAATTCAAACTTTCTAAATGAGTTCTCTCCTTCATAAGCAAAATAGGCTAGGAGACCTACAGAAGGTGAACAAACTACTCTTTCAGCTCATGTTTACTGTGGTCTAAAACTGTAGACTGCGATATATAGCAGGATCGTTTAAAAAAAAGTGAGCTTGGGATGTTCACTTTCCTTGGCCCTGAAAGTTCCATTATTATCCATTCATCACTCAACAGCTACTGAATTCCTACTGAACTCAATCCAGCAGCTGCTCAAGTCACTAATCTAGAACTTGTACTAAGGTCACCAATCGAATACCCTCACCCATATTTAGTCTTTATCTTACTGAACATCTTGACTACATGTGACATTGTTCATCAAAACTTCTTTCTTAGAAATCTCTGCTCTCTTGGGTTCTTTAAAAACCTTCACCTCTAGTTCTCCCTACACATTTCTCCATATCTTCTGAAGATCCTCTGTGGCTTTTCTTCTTCCACCCACCCCTAATATTATCATTCCCAGATTTCTCTGATTAACATATTTGATTCTCATATTAAACACGATCACTCTATGATCTCACTTTCAGGATTTTTACCATCACATACATGCCAATGCCTTCCAAACAGTGGTGTGTTAGTTAAACTGGCTCTGGTGGGGAGATGAGGAGAAGCAGAAGGAAAGACTTGATTTGTCTCATTTGCTGATTTCTGTGGTATAAATACTCCCTCCATGGCTGATTTCAAGCTACCCACATGATGGCACTGCAGATGGAGCTGGGAAGAGGTGTGCAGACTGGTTCTCTGAACCAGCAGGAGCCTACCCCAGCACACAGCTGCTCTCCTACCCATATCTCCTGCCAGACACCATTCCTGAGCTTCCGTTTCACACATCAAACCACTTCTCCCTAGATTAGGCTTTTCGCAATTTTAACTCATCACGTTCCTCTCTAAATCTCCTCCTCTCATATTCTTTATTACACCCAATCTATAAGGGAGACAATCATCTTTGATTCTTCCTTTTTTGTCATCCACAAGATCCATTCCAGCTTTGACAATCTTACCTCCATATTAATTAAAGTTTCTTTATTTTTTTGTCTTGTTGCTGTATCTCATGAAACAAATGGATACATTTTCACCAAATTTGGAGAGTTTATGTGGTATGATCAGAATTAAAATGTGGATTATAATACATTTTAATATATCTGAGTCTTTTTTGTTATAAATAAGTGAACAAATAAATGGGGGAGAAAAGAAAGCTCTTCCCAAACAGTAGAAAGCCACTAAATAAATGTACAAGGAATGAGAGAATTAGAAAATCACCATTTAGCAACCATAACAGTAGTAAGTGAATCAAGTAAGAAAACATTAGTGGATTCTAAAACTAGTGGGTAGAAGCGTATTTACAGTCTCAAAGTATATTCCCACAATATATTTATGAATTACAAAAGGGGAAAAAATAGCTTCACAATAGAGAAACCTGGTAGATACCACCTTAATTAAATAATCAAAGTTAACATCATCAGTAATGGGACAAATTGACACCCCCACATCATCATTTCTGTTGTATTCCTCCCCAAAATATACAACCTAAATCTAATCATGAGAAAATATCAGACAAAGGGAATCTGAGAGACCTTTTACAGAATAACTGGCCATGTACTTATAAAAAGTCTCAATGTCATGAAAAGAAAGAAAGACGGATGAACTGTTCTAGATTAAAGGAGGCTAAGAGACAAGGCAAGTGAATGCAACACCTGATCTGCGATTTCTTTTGCTGTAAAAGACATTCTTAGGACAAGTGATAAAATTTGAATTAGGTCTACAGATCAGAGAATAGTATTGTTTCAATGTTAATTTACTGATTTTGATAATTGTACTGCGGTTATGGAAAAGAATACCCTTCTGTATTAATCAGCTAGGGCTGCCATAACAAAATACCACAGTCTAGGCGGCTTAAACAACAGAAATTTATTTTCTCACAGTTCTGGGGGCTAGAAGATCAAAGTGCCAGAAGAGTTGACATCTGGTAAGGCTTCTCTTCCTGGCTTGCAGACAGCTGGCCTCTCACTGTGTCCTCACCTGGCCTTTCCTGTGTGCACTCAGGGGGAGAGAGAGAGAGCTCTCGGGTGTCTCTTCCTCTTCTTATAAGGACATCGGTCCTATCAGATTAGGGCCCCACCCTTATGACTTCATTTAACCTTAATTATCTCCTTAAAGACTTTATCTCCAAATATTATCACCCATTGAGGGTTAAGGCTTCAAAATACCAATTTTGGGGGTGGGGACACCATTCCCACATCGTGCTTTCAGGAAAGATAAACTGTTTGAAACATCTAGGGAGAAAAAAGCATCATGTCTTCAATTTACTTTCCAATGGCTCATTAAAAAATTAGATAAGATGGACTGATATAGACAGATAAAGGGACAAAGCAAATGTGGTAAAATGTTAACATTTGCTTAAAGAATGTGGATCAAGAGTATACGGAGTATACCATTCTTGAATATTTGACGTTTGTCAAAATAAAATATTTTAAAATCTGAGTTATAAAGCACACACACAATGCACTTTGGGAGTCCTGGGACCTTTCACAGAGACTGGTGTATAAGGAGAAGACTGCCAACTAAGAAAACATGCCGGAAACAAAAAAGATAAACAGTGGTTTCAACTATGAGCTCCCAGTCAAACATTACCAAGTAGGGTACCCCAGACCACAGGTGCTTATTTGTGATGGCACTGCCTGTCACCTAGACGACTCCATGTGATGTGCTCCAGAGGGCATAGCAGCATGGATTGGATTATTTAAGGATGGTTAATATGTTTTTCTAAGCAACTCAGGGTAGGCCAACAATTCATAAATTTCTCAAATTCCTTGCCTCCTCTCTGCATAAACATCGTGAAGACTATATGACCTATACCATATTTCTCAAATTAAATTAGAACAACTGGTGGGAAGCCCATACCACACTCTTGAAACTCCCTCTGCCTTTCTAATTCTACCAAAAACTTGGATCTTAGGTAACAAAAAAAAGGGGAGTTGCCAGATATCTGCTCCCCAGATATCTGCTCCCCACTGGAGAGGGGTCTGGCAATATGCCACTCCCTAGTGCTATTTCTGCCACTATGGGGCAGCCCTGTGACAGGCATGTCCTCCATCAGACCAGCCAGATCTCAGGTATCCACATCCCTGCCCAGGCAGCGTGGTCCCTTAGAGTCAGGAAGCTCCATGTCTGGGCCTTCCCAATGCCAAATGCCCGAGTTATGGGATAAAGCAGCTACCTGTTGATGCTTTGCATGCATTCTCTTGTTTACTACTTACTCATAACAACCCTTTGAGGTCAGGATGGTCCTCATTTCATAGATGAGAAAAATAAGACTCAATCACTTGACTTAACTGCTAAGTAAAAAATCAGGAAAATAATAGTCATATGTTATGACCGAGTCTGCCCTTGCCTCCAGTATCCATTCCCCCCATTTTCTTAGTAACAGACACACAATTTTTAGCTGGACTCACCACTGACCAACTAAAAGAGTAACATTTCCTCTCTTACGGCTATGTGTGGCAAGTGACCAAGGAAATATAAGCAAAATATCAGGTGGGCCTGCTAAGAAATCTTCTTAAAGAGTGGAGAAGAAACCTATTTGTGTCCTACCTCAATCCTATCTCCTTGAACTTGGACGTAATGGCCAGAGTGTTAGCAACTATTTCAGACTATAAGGGTGAGGGAGAACAGAAAAAATTTGGCAGAACAAAAAGAACTAGACAACTTTGTAGAGCCATCATGCCAAGCCTAGTCTATCTACCTCTAGACTTCATTTAAATGGAGAAAAATAAGTTAATATCTTGCTTAATCCACTGCTTTTTGTTTTGTTTTATTTATTTTTTTAATATAGCGCTGAACTTCTACCAAATACACCCTTTTTCTAGCAAAATATATGCAACATGGCTGGCTCTGGACTCTGAACTTTACTCTCTAACTTTTATAACTTTTACAAGGTACACAGATGAGAAGACTGAGGCACGAGGATTTTTAATACTTCCCTGAACATTTAGAACTTAAATTTATGATGCAAGTCTGGATGTTTTTAAGTTAATAATAATTACTTTCCAGGATTGTTATGATGAATGAGTGAGTAAATGTGCCCCTTTCTGTGTTCCTATAATTTGTCCTCTGTGGTCCTCTGTGGTGGATCCCTTTCCTCCAGAAGCCACTCATTCTCCAACGGCTTGCTCAATTGTCACAGTAAGTAGGGATTACCCTGCTTGGCTCTTCACATCTCTATTGCATGGTAACAACTGTGTGTTCCTGAAAACAATGTTGATTATATGGGACAGATCATTGCGTACTGAACCAAGTCCCTCACTTGAACAAGACTGCATCTCCCAATAGTCACATCTACACTTACATATAGTATCACTGTTGGCCCTGTTTGATAACCCAATAGATAAGGGAATAAACGGATATCCTTTCAAACCCATCCCTCCCATAAAATAATTTGCCAAAGTGACTATCATCACAATGCAAACTGACCCATCTCATAGTCTCTTAGAGAAATTTTTTTGTACTAGGTTGTAAAAGGGCTTGGTACTAAATTCTAGTGAAGAGAGTAATGGATTCAGAGGAAAGACTGCTGCCATGAGTGCATTCTTTGTTTTAAATATATTGCTTTTCTTATGAGATGAGATGGAAGGAAAACGTGTTCGCATCTCAAAACAGGCTAAACCAAGCACTGGGCAATATATGAGATAGGAATCTCAATTTATTTCTAAATCTCAATTACTAAGGCATATTGCTCTTGCATGTTATATATGAGGTGAGACAATAAAGCAATGAGATTAGTTTTTTTATTTGGTTCATAAACTGGCACTGATGGAAATTCCAAAATCAGACTGAGGAACTGCAAAAGGGATGGAATAAGTTTATAGCCAAGATCATTCATTTCAGAATATATAACACTCATTTATATATGTAAGCTCTGGTCTATTTATTAAAACTATACTCATAGTACTTGATCTTCACAGCTCATCAAGTATATATACACACATGTTAATTTGGAGATAAACAGAATTAAGCACTGAAAATTATGTGTGTTTTCCTATTCTTTCAAATGTGAATACACATTTTATTTTACTACATTTTGGAAAAATCTTTGCTACCCCTTGACACCAGGAATAAATAATTGGCTTAAGATGAAACCTCTGTTTTGGATTCTTTACCATGACTGTTAATTGACCATCCCCTGAATCCAAAACTGAGGAAACAATTCTCAATCATTCAGGTACTAGCATTCACAGGGAAAGTATCTCAGAAGGTTTCACAAGACTTTACGGTTACGTGTTATGTGTTAACAACTCATGAGCCTAAAAATAAAAAAAAAAACAAAAACCTACTCTCCCAAAATGGTGTACTGGGGTCTGCGATGAAGAAGGCAGAGGCAGAGAAAAGGGCAAGAGTGAACGGGCTGCACAGATGAAAGTGTGTTAGGAGGAAGAAAGGACATGAAATTCGGGATTATTCAGACTCAACGCTACAAGGCTCAGATGGACACCAGTGACCACAGAAGTCCTGAGGCTGTGTCCAGAAGGTAGCAGATCACTAAAGGAAAGGCCACAACAGAAGACCTCAATAAGTCAAAGAAAGAACTATGAGTAGATGAGAAGGTGCTCTTTTTGCAGAGATTAGACAAGTGTAATGGATAACAACTCCAAAGTACTCTCAGTTCATGAGCACATTTTGATCTAAATTAATGACCTCAGTATACAATGGCATTACTCTGGATAGAGAATGTTCACATGGTTACCAATGTTCTTAATGCATTCAGGTCTTTTTTATCTTCACTGATAGCATTATAATATGATTTGGTTTTCCAAACAACACAATTTTTTCTTTTTAATAAGCTCTTCTTTCTCCTCTCTTTCCCATAATCATGCTTCCACATTATTCTCGTATCTTTCCTTCACGATCTTCTTTATTTCATTTTTCTCCTCAATTCCTCTTATAACCTTTTCCTCTTTTTATTGTGTGTTCTATGCCATTCTTGGTTAGGAAAAAAATATATATACAACTGAGTCTTGAAAACCAGTGACAGGAGTTAAGAGCCAAAGTCCACCAGAATAGTCTCAAAGGACACAGTCAACATCATTAGTCATTAGTCAAAATGAGATACCACTTCACAAACAACTAGGTTGGCCATAATCAAAAAGAAAGACAGTAAGGAATATTGAAGATGTGGAGTACCTGGAACCTTCATACATTACTGATGGGAAATATAAACTGGCACAGTCGTTTTGGAAAACAGTTTTGCAAAAACGAAAACATGAACTTTCTATATAACCCAGCAATTTCCCTCCAAGCTATTCATTCACTCCTCTGAAAAAAATAGAAACATACGTCCACACAAACATTTGTATGCAAATGTCTATAGCAGGATTATTCACAATGGCCCAAAAAGAAACCATTCAAATGTCCACTAACTGGTGAATGGATAAACAAAACAAATAAGCAAAATACAATTGAATACTATTCTGCAATAAAAATAACTGAAATAATGATATGTGCTGTAACATGGATAAATCGCAAAAACATTATGCTAAGTTAAAGAAGTGCAATACAAAAGAATACTTATCATATTTATATGAAATGTCTAGAAAGGGTAAATCTACAAAAAGAAAGGAGATGAGTGGTTGCCTGGGGCTGGGACTGGGGGGAGAATCGATTGCAAATAAGCGTGAGGAATCTTTTTGGGGTGGTGGGAATGTTCTAATAATGGATTATAGTAATGCTTGTGCAACTCTATAAGTTTATTAAAAAGCATCGTGCTGTATGCTTAACATGGGTAAATTTTACAGGACATAAATTACGCCTCAATAAAGCTTTAAAAATACTCTATATCATTTTTTATACGGTGGTGATAAATATTAGTATGACAAGTATCTATTCAGTGGACTCCACTGTAAAATTAGAGATGCATTTTCATGAAAGAAAACTCCGACAGCCTGGGGTTGAAAAAGGTGTTAAAACGCCCAGGCACATTCACAGCATGTTGGATGTTATACTTTAATTCTCTCAGTATTTATAGAGCAGACTGAAATATCCCCTTCATGTAGTATACTCCAGCTTAAAAATTCATCAAATTGAAGCCTTTAGGTTATCGATTATATCCCTTTTTATATTATTAATAGGTGTATTAAAAGTAGCTTATTTTACATAAATGTTTTCATTTATAAATTAAGCATCGCGTGCAGCTGACCTCACATTGGTATTTCTCAGAAAAATGCTGGTATTCTTTCCATGTTCCCATTATTCACATATATCCATATACCTTTTTAATAAATCTTTTCACACCATACTGTAATGGTCCATCCTGTATCTGACTCACTGTATTCTGTAAGCTTCCTAAGCAGAAGTGATATCCTCAATGACGTGCATAACAACTAATATACAATTGCTACTCAGTGAATCTGGTTGAGCCCTACATGTATTAGTTTCCCGTGGCTGCCATAACAAATTACCACAAACTTGCTGGCTTAAAACCACAGAAATTTATTCTCTCACATTTCTGGAGGTCAAAGCCTAAAATGGGTGCTGGCAGGGCCCACAACCTCTGGAGGCTCTTGGGGAGAATCCTTCCTCGCATCTTCCAGCTTCTTGGGGCTGCCAACACTCCTTGTCTTCCTTGGCTTGTGACCACATCACTCCAAGCTCTGTCGCTCCAATCTCAGATCACCTTTTCCTCTTCTGTCTCTTATAAGGACACCCGTCATTGGATTTGAGATCTTGAGACGAGATCCCATCTCATGATCCTTAACTTAGTTATACCCGCAAACACCCTTTTCCCAAATAAAGTCACACTCACAAGTTCTAGGGATTTGAAAGAGGACATACCTTTTGGGGACCCACCATCAAACTCACTACATTACATAATCTAAAGATTAATTTAAAAGTATTTTAAAGATCTTGACAATACCCATACTAAAGTAAAGCACTTTTGCCACCTTACTGATTTACTTTTGACCAGGAAAATAGTTCCTTTTTTTTACCTAGGTCTTCAATCTAAATTCTGAAAATAGATTTGCGATAGGGTTGACTATGGCCTAATGGGAAAATAGGAAGCAACCTTTTCTATGACTGAAATAAATATAATTCACTGAAGCATGAGCCAGCTGCACATTACTCTCCCACACTTTTAGATTTTTCCAAATTTTTCCTTTTGATTGATAGCAGTCACTTTCCATGGTTCCTGTAACTTTCCAATGCTGTTTTTCCATGGGAGGTATATCTGAATACATCTTGGAATGGAATAAAGAATTTTAATTAACTGTAAAAATTATAAAAAGAAATTTTGCTCTTTATCTTGACATTTTATCATAGCCTTCAGTATCAGAAGCACTATTATCTCAGTCTTTTATATACGTACTAGCTTGTGTTTAGGGAAAGGATGTGACCAGTCACACACATTTAGACCCGAGTCACTGCGGTTTAGATGAGTACAGAGTTCTACCACTTTAATGGAGGAGAGGGAACAAAAGAATAACAGATTATTATATGTCTTAAAAATGAAAATAAATGGAAATGATCACCAGCTTTTTAAACCTCACTTCTGGATGTGACTAGAACTCAAAAACAACCAACCTCGATCACCTCATCTTTCAACTAGGGATCTTACCAATATTGTACTACACTTCTACACCGTTCCATCTAAACTTTTAAAGATAAACTGAGAAACTCAAAAGAAAATTAAAAGAAATCTTTTGGTCTGCAAAGATTCAAGGCAACCTCGCCAACACCAATGTTATTCTCTTCCCTTCAATTATACCACACTACTTACAGATGATCTCAAATCTTCCCACAGTACACATTATCCAAGAAAATGAAAAGAAAAGGCAGAGGATACTAAATTTCTTTCAGAGCTTCTGCCTCATTTTTCTCAAAGGTGAGCATGTGGCCACTTTCCAATTTGCATGATTCAAATACTGCAACATACATTAAGATGGAAGATTTAAATAAACCTAAGAATTAACAACCATCAGTGTTAAAATCTACAATTTTTGTTTGTCTATTTTCTTTTCTTATTAAAAAGGATGAAAACTTGGGGCCGGCCCGGTGGCGCGGGCAGTTAAGTGCGCGCGCTCCGCTGCGGCGGCCCGGGGTTCGCTGGTTCGGATCCCGGGCGCGCACCGACGCACTGCTTGGTAAGCCATGCTGTGGCGGCGTCCCATATAAAGTGGAGGAAGATGGGCACCGATGTTAGCCCAGGGCCGTCTTCCTCAGCAAAAAAAAGAGGAGGATTGGCGCATGTTAGCTCAGGGCTGATCTCCTCACAAAAAAAAAAAAAAAAAAAAAAAAAAAAAAAGGATGAAAACTTAAGGTTTATTAATGTTTCACCAACCTATAGCTTTAATTTTTAAAGCTTAAGAAATACATCTGCTAATATTTTCCTAGGATCATTAACATGCTAGGTTAGATACTTAACAAGTTCTGCTGAGGTGGGGTAGGATAAGAAAAAGAAAAGAAAGAGAAACCCTTAATATATGAAGAAGGTATTTTGTGCAAATGAGCGTTACTTATTTTTAAATGTTTAATTTTTTCATTTCCTTATTTATAATTTGTATTAGAATAAACTTGAACTTAACTTATTAATAACTGACGTAGAAGAAATATTATTATTATTATTATTTTTTTTTTTTTGCTGAGGAAGATTCACCCTGAGCTAACATCTGTGCCAATCTCCCTCTATTTTGTATGTGGGTCGCCGCCACAGCATGACCGCTGACTAGTGATGTAGGTCCACACCTGGGAACCGACCCCGGGCCGCTGAAGCGGAGCCTGCCAAACTTAACCACTAGGCCATGGGGCCAGCTCCAAAGAATTATTATTCTTATTTAAAGGAAAATGAAATGCAAAGATTTAAAGGGTTTTTGAAAACCATGCAAGTCTACAGAAGCAGACTTTAAGTTTTCTTGGAAATCATCGTTGTTCACTGTAAAAACTCCAACTATAAGTTCCATGAGAGCAGGAGACTTTACTATCTTTGTTTACCAATTTATTCCCAGAATCTCGAGCAGTGCCCGGCATGTGGTAGATTCTTACTACGTATTTGCCAAATGAATGAAGGAAGAAATGAAAGAAACCTACAGGTCTCACCATCTACTACATACTAGTTGAGTCGGTAGCACTCACCAGGCATAGCACCTGCCTGGATAGTTCTTTTACCTTGATATGAGCATGTATGTCCTGCCTCCCTGGCTTCTATCCTAAGAATAGAATCTATTCTTACAATTCTATTCTCTCTTTGCATTCCCAGTGTCCATCACGGCACCCTCTCACAACTCAGTGTCTGAGGATGATGACGATGATCGGGGACTATAAGGCCTTCTCTAATATTTAACGGGACCAGTGTCTAAAGTAACCACCTTTATAAATAATCTCGCATATGTGTCCCACCACATCTCCTCTGGAGACATTTACAAATAGAGTGTCCTCTTTGTTCTCATGTTTCTAAGTTGTACAAGAATTTCATAGAATACTAGTTTGTTCCTCAGCTGTTCCAGTGTCTCATTTCATTGACCTCCCCCCTCATACCCTACCGAACACAGTCACACTTCAGTACCTACACTCTTGTCTGAAACATAAACCTCTGATATTAATCATCATCACATCATCAAATCCAACTCAACATCTCACACTCTTTCCAGAGTATGAACAGACCATCATATCATGAAAATCTGAATACTATCTCTGTTACCCATCCTTGGAGCCCGGTTCCTATCTGCAAAGTCAAGCGGGAAAGGGGGAAGGAGAGGGTTAAAAATCTCACCACTGGAACCAACCCTACACCCTCCAGCTGTGAACAATTAGGCTTGTCAGCCTTCCCTCCAGGAAACTCCTGCTGCTTTATTAGGACGAATGGGAAACAGAATTTTGACTTTTTGATAGGCGGGATTATAAATCTACCATCAAGACCAGAAGGGGATCAGCTGGGTTTATGTGCACAAGTTGAATGTGTAATTATGGACCCCACAAGATGTTCAACTTAGGAATGCCTAATTGGGTTCCAAGGCAGAAGTGGGAAGAGATGGAGAAACTAAGTTTTTGACTAAGGCATTTCTTTCAATAGAATGATATAGAAAGGCATGTAACAGCTGTGCCCAGCAAGGTTCCTAAATATTCACAGTGCGTGAACTTGGAAGTATCCGCTCATACACAATTCTGCCTTTTTCACGGTTAGTCATGATTTTATGACTTTCTCTGGATTTCATATCTAATTTTTAAATAATCTTTGACATAAAAATGAGTAATCCAGCTCTGAGAAATAGTAAAGATGACAGTAACTTACATTGAGTTTTTCAAAAGAGGCAGATGTGCTAAGAACCCAGACTCAACTATAGATTAATTAATGGACTTTTCCAATCTCTACTTCATGGGACACGGTCTGTTTTTCTAATCTGAGAATTGCCTGTGCACCCGTTTTTGGCTTTGAAGACTTGGTCTTCTGATGAGAGCAATATCCAGAACATGGGAATGCACTGTCCACTGAACAATTTGTATTAGTTATCTATTCATGTGTAACAAATCACTCCAAAACCAAATGTTTATGATCTCACAGTTTCTGTGGGTCAGGAATCTGGGTATGGTGTAGACAGTGCCTGTGGCTCAAAGTCTCTCATGAGATTACAGACAGGGTCTTGGCCGGGGCTGCAGTCTATCTGAAGGCTCAGATGGGAGAAGTTGGCTTCCAAGCTCACTCATGTGGTTGCTGGCTGAATTCAATTCCTCATGAACCGTTGGATGTGGGCCTCACTTCCCTGCTGGCTGTTCACAGGAGGCCTCCCTCATTCCCTGCCACATGTAAGGCGTTTGGCAGCCCTCAGGGCAAACGAGCCAGAGAGTGAGAAAGAACACCCAAGATGGAAGTTGCAGCTTCTGTAACCTAATCTCAGAGGTTACATCCCATCACAAAAGCAAGTCACTAAATCCAGCCCACACTCAAGGAGGAGAGATTACACAGGTGCAGGAATAGCAAGAAGCAAGGATCATGGGGGCAACCTTTGAGCGTGCCTACCACATCATTACTGTAACACTCATTTAAGAGTTATTTTCCTCCAATGCTGAAAGACTGGTTCATTGAAATAAACAACAACAAAAGCCATACCAAGCAGCTAAGGATTGTGGCCCTTTTTAAATTGAAAATAAATAAACTGAGATAAGAATGTGGCCCTTTTGAAATTAAAAACAAATGAACTGAATAAATAGCCAGTGCTCCAGAATGCAGAGGATGAACATGTGGAAGGAAAAAACCAAATAAGGAAAACTGCCTTTGAAAGCATGAATGAGTCATGTGAGTAGTTCAGAAACACAGTGCTTTACTCATAGGTATTAACCTACAAATCCTCTTTCAAAGGGAAGAATTTTCTTTTAATTGATTTAAGTCTCTTGTCATTATCAAGAGAATGGTTTTTAAAAGAGCAACTTATTTCACTGCCAATTTCCATGACTGGTTTAAAGATTCTTACAGCATTATACTCTTGGTAGTATCTAATTCAGCCTGCAAAATACGGTAAACTTTTCTCTTTATTGATTTAAAATACTTTTACAGAAAACCTGGTTGGTTTTTTAAAGGTATCACTAACGTAGATTAGATTTTGCTCAATCTCAAGCTGCATTTTTTGCCAACAACAACCATAATGAAGCAATGAGAGCTGCAAAGTTATAGGAACTCATTCTGCTGAGAAGGAGGTTAGAAATCAGCTAGTCCAGCCCCCTTGTGGTTTTACGCTCCCAGCTGTCAATCTTAAAGGTTACCTTCAGCCCAGCTTCTCTTTAAACTTGCATGGCTCAGTCATTCATAAATTTGTACAAACTCTTTGAAACTCTTTTATATTCCGTGCCCCTCACACCTCTTGGGAAACATTAAATTTGAAGTTGCAATTACTTTTGTCCAAGACTCCTGACTTTGCTTAGGTTGAGTTATTATTATAATTGTTACCTGATTTCAGCTAAAACCAATTTTATATTTGTAAATTCATTCTTGGTATTCATAATGTAAAACCATGACAGTTTGATGAGACAATAGTGATATGCTCTGTTAAAATATAACGGAAAGTTATACCAAGTCTAGCATTGTAGCATCAAAAAAAAAGTGGCCCAATTTCAAACCATGCACTAGAAGGACTAACAAATAAATCAATAAATGAATTGATGACGGAAAGTCAGAAGGGAAAGAAATGAATCTCAGGGGCAAGGCAGATGAAGTCATTTCACAAGGAAATGGCCTACTGGTGACTCCAACATCCCCAGCTCTTAGAGATGGTGCAACTTTGGGGGAGGGGGGAGAAGTGACTGGAATTACTATAATGAATGACAGAATCAAAACCCAAAAGAATCTCAAACAGATAAGAATAAGAGGCCAAACTGAATATACCAAAATTTAATTGGACAATTTGTTTTTAGTATACGAATTTAAGACTTTATAACTTCACAGGTAGAGGGCAAATGTGGAGAAAAATGAAGCTTAACAGGAATATAAGATCTTAGGGGGGTTGCTGACAGTACATTTACTATGATCCAAGAGTGATCTGTCTGCTGCACAAGACTTGACTCTAGGCTGTAAAGTTCAGCAGAATATGCCACCCATAATATGCCGCTTTGGCATAAGGATTGTTTTGAGCTGAAGGCAATTGAGAAGAAGCAGATACAAGAAATGCTCCTTGCCCTCCCCCTATTTACCTAAAAACAGGACATAAATTTTCAAAGGTGTCCCCCCTTGCCTCTCTACCAGGAAGGACAGAAGTTAATCACTGGAGACAACTTCAGACCCCATCAGCCTGGAAAGGGCACCAGAGGAATGTACAGAACAAACTTGACTGACTAGTCTTTATCTACCATTAGTTTCCTCCCATATATTTACCTTCTCACAGTTTGCCACCCTTGGAAGCCTAAAACTGCTTTCTTTCTTCCTATCATTTCTCTATAAGTTTATTTTTCTTTGTTGAAGATGTTACATAACCTGGACTTCTAGGCAACTGATTTGAGTTACTCATATTTTTCCTAGGTATCTCTCATGAATACATGAGGTATACATGTTAATAAACTTCTGTTTGTTTTTCTCTTGTTAATCTGTCTTTTATTACAGGGGTCCCAGCCAAGAACTCAAAAGGCAAAGGGAAAATTATTTTTCCTCCCCTACAGCTGCATGAACAGAACCCCAGTCCATAGAAGGAAGGTGAAAGTTCTATTCCTCTTGGAGTAGATTCAACTCTGCGCATCTCACTTTCTTAAACACTTTGATTAATTATAGCATTTCTACAGAGAAGCATCCAGAATAATAAGAAAACTTAAAATTGTGGTTTATAAAGAAAAGCCAAAGAATGTGAAGGTGTTTATCCTGGAAAAGAAAAGATTTAGGAAGAGAAAACATTGCCTGCAAATATCTGCAGGACTACCGGCAGAAGAAAGGTCCAACAAGTCTTCCTCATCCTAAAGGAATGGGCAGCCTCAGGAAATAGCGAGCGCAGGGTTGCTCAAAGTTCAAAGTAGAGGCCAAATACAGATGACAGCGCTAAGCTGGACAGGGTGCTATGGGTGGGGGGGTGTTGACTCTATTGCCACCAAGGTCTCTTCAAATCCCGAGAGTCTACAGTTGGTCCACGGGTCAAGCTTATGGAACACTTTTCTGGTCATTGCTTGCCTGGTCCAGCCTGCTCTAGAGAAACCTCAGGATGTGCACGCAGATTGATCCCAAAGAATCACGTGTTCTACTTCTTTCATTGCTGATGCTTTCTAATCCCCAAGAAATGTCTGCTTCGGGCCAGAAGAAAAGCACCATATAAGCTATAAAAAGCTATATAAAGGAAATTTGCATTATAGTTTATCTCTTATTACATCCTCACTGGTTCCCCTGGGGCCAAGGATATGTTTCCTACAGTTCTCCCTATGCTTCCTAGAAATAAAATCAATCTACTAGAGATGTTGGCTCAAAGGGAGGCAGAGAATTTTATCACGACTCACACTGTCAGTATATGGTGCCCAAATAATAATGCCACCAGCATTCAGAGAAAGATGCAATGGGGTCAACAGGAAGGGCTTCACGGAGAGAGTGAAACCTGACCTGGGCCCTGAGGGAAAAGAAAGGTTTAGATGGGGAGGGAGGTGTGCATCTTCCAAAAGGCAGGAGCTGGAGCAGCCAGGAATATTAAGGCAGATACAAGAGCAAAAGTAATACCATCCCCACACAATCCCTAGTGCTATTCCCTTTAGCTTGGGACATAAAGGAATCGCATTTTCCTTCTACCCAACCACTGCACGCTCATTTTATCTCCGCTCTAAAGTAATGAAAAATACATCCTGGCTCCTGAATGAGCCACAATGCTAATGAGATAGCCCCATTAGCACCAAGATTTAGTCTGAAGTAATTACTTCCATCTACATTTTGGCTTCCTTCTGGAAGTACTTTAACAGGGTTTGGAGCAGATGCTTTCATCTGGAACACCAACTCCAAGAATCTTAAACCACTTAGGAACAGGCATCCATAAAAATAATTATTTTCACACTTTATGGCTAGAATCAGTTCCGTGGAGTTTATTGTTAATTCTGTCCATGACATTTTGTGTAGATGCTTTTGGTAAACTTTAGTTCCTGTGCTGAGACTTCTCTTTCTACAACACCATTTTGTTGATAATGATGCATGTGTATATGTTTGTGTCCAAACAAAACAGGTGACATGAGGAGGGGAACAGTAGAGAGAGAGGATTGAAAACAGCCAGTGAAGATACATATTCCATTGTATGTGGAAAACATGGGAGTTAGGGTGATGGCAGATAAGGGCAACAGTATTCAAACCCTAAAGAACAGAAGTGGTTTGGCCTGGAGGCCCTGGGTACTATGGGGAAAGACAGACCTGGTGGCAAACAATTACTAACTAGGCAGAAGATTAACTTCCTGCAGAATCATCTTTGTGTCTTTAATTTGTGGACATTGAGAAGTGGTTTGGGAATATGTTGGGGATTGTCTTGGTCTTAGGACCCCTGACATTTGCAGCCCCCCCAAAGTTCTGTGGTAAGCATGGTAACGCCCCTTTCTTGGACCTGCTTCTGCCCCAGCAATCATCATTTTGGTCCTCATGAAGTTTCTGAGTCATGGATGTATTTGGCTGACATGTATTCTGCATTTCCTTCTAGGAAACGGCTTGCTTAGCTACTATGCAATTTCTTTCAGAATCTCGCCTTGCGCTATCTTCACTCTCACTCCCCCACATCCCCAGCGCCCTGCCCACACACACACACAACATCTCACTCTTCTCTGCTCTCCAGCTGCAGGTATTTTGTGCTAGAAATCCAGGGTTCAGAGGGCTACTATTTCTCCCAGCACTTCCCTTTCTCCTTTTTGAAAACCCCTTCCCAACACAAATCACCAAGAGCTGCTAGCCCTTCTTCACTCAAGCCCTGATCTTAAGAGAGAGGTGATAGAAGACAGCACTGCAACAACGAAAACTCCACAGACTCTTATGTTGTCTGTGGGCTGGCCTCAGCACCAAGTGGCCATCCCCCTTTCTTGCTGGCCCTGTCCTTCAGCTGGCCTTGAAGTATTCTCTCTGCAATTCTCCTGTCCCTCTAGTCCTCCCCCAGTCTCACCTTCACTCACAAACCTTCCTAGCCTGCTGCCCACTCCCTCGCCCTATTTTTCACCTCCCACAGCACTTAAAAACTGAGAGGTTTCAGATATGGTCCTCTCTCCCTGTCTCCTGCATTACAAGCTCGTTGAGGTTGAAGATCACCCCGTAGTTTTTGTTTCTATCTCCACAGCACACGGAACCCAGTAAAGCACTCAAATTCGAGGTGATTACTTATTCACAACAGACATGAAATGAACCCCTGTTAAGACACCGAGCACCCTGAGAGACACAAGGATGGCTTCATTCAACAAGTATTGCCCCAGATCCTTTTATCTGGCAGGCAGCATTCCCAGCACTGTGGGATATGTTAGAGAGAAAAACAGACACATGCCCTGACCTCTGGAAGCTTTCGGTCTCCTGAGGGAGATACCACATAAATATACAATTGCAAAATGTGATAGCAGTTAAAACAGAAAGGCACAGAAGAGCATAATGACTGTATAACGAGGCAACCTGATTTACTCTGAGGGGACATGGCCTCTGCTTTTGTACAGTGCTTACACACTAAGGATTTAATAAATAAATGAGTGAATTAATGAATATAGCTAAGGAGTGGGAAATTAAAGTGAAGAAAGCTACCAAAAGCTTAATGTATTTTATTTACTACGTAAATGAATACAAAAGGCACAGAGCAAATCCAGTTATAAAAGACACTGAAAATTGTAGTAGCAAACAATTGGATTGGAAGTCATTTCAGAGATCACCCCAAAACACCAAAAGTGGTTCCTAACCACTGAGTCCCTCTGAAAATCTGAGAACAAACCAATGTTGCACACAGTTGCAGTGGAACTCTCTAAAGCTCAAGGATCCCAGGTTAAGGACTCCTAATTTAAAGGTATTTCACCCATAATGCCCACTCCAGGACAGGACCATATCGCACATTTCCAGACAGAGCTCCAGCATACCCTTCTGGCAGGTCTTTTGGAAAACTTGGGTTTGTGCAATACATTCTAAAGACAAGATATTTTCCATGTTAGAAACACATACACAAGCCCAAACACAAATCCAGAATCCATGTAAAAGAGTTTCAGTGCAATACCCGGCATGTTAAGAAAGAAAATAATGTAGGCAAGAGAGTGAATAGGCAAAAAGGAAGAAAGGAGACAATACTTCCACACCAAACACAGAAAAGAAAGAATAGAATACATTTCCATGTCCCACTTTGTGTGTGTGTGCGTGTGTGTGTGTGTGAGGAAGATTAGTCCTAAGCTAACATCCGACGCCAATCCTCCTCTTTTTGCTGAGAAAGAGTGGCCCTGGGCTAACATTTGTGCCCATCTCCCTCTACTTTATATGGGACGCCACCAGAGCATGGCTGGACAAGAGGTGCGTTGGTCCGCGCCCGGGATCCAAACCTGCAAACCCCGGGCTGCGGAGCACGCAAACGTTAATTAACCACTACGCCACCAGGCGGGCCCCCATGTTCTACTTTTTTAAACACAGGTACATTCAAAAGAAAAATTGTGAATGAAAATTGCACAGATTTTCAAAAGAAAGAGAGAAAACACTGGAAAAGAAATCAGAGATAATCCCCAGTTCCCTGAGCCTGTCTATCTTTTCTCTGCCCTTCTTTCCTTTGGAGGAATCTAATGTCAGATGATAATGGAGCAAACCATAACTGGACGATGCTTTGCCAAGTACACATCTGCCTTCCAAAATGTGTTTACAATTTTGACAATGCCCTTGTATTTACGTTTTTAAAATGCTCCTGTCATTTGTCTTACTGTACACTAACTGCGAGACAGGTTTCCTGAGATTGCTGCAGTAGTCTAATGATGGAGTGCAGGTAAAGTACACTGAAAAGCCTAAAGTACTCTCTGATTGCACAATATGAGTCTCCTTGTCATTATAGAGAAGAAAATGACACCCAGACAATCTGCAGCACGAAGGCAAAACCCTTTGAAACGCTGCTAAGAGAGGAGCGGACAAAGGGATCCGATCAGCCAACGACTGGCTGTTTTGATACCGCTGTAACTATAACACTCACTGCTGTAAAGTGTCTCTCTCCAGCTCTGCTCAAGCAAACAGCATTTGGAGTCTATTTCTGTTTTCTCATTTGTTCCTCTCAGTTCTACTGAACGAAGTTCTTTAATCAAACAGCTGCCACACTGCTAACTGGCTTCCAGATTGAGCTACTCCAAATGCAGCTTGCACCACCTTGCCGGGGTCTACAGAAAATCTTCAGGCCTGTTAGGACACAGCGGATCTCTTGTAAGTCACTTTGGCTGCTCAGGCTCCCCGCCGCACGCCAATTAGTCTGCGGCTGCTCTTTCTCTGCAGCCATCGGAACCACGCTCCCATTTCGGGGGTGTCTCAGGAACCAGGTGACTGAGAAACCAAATGATGCTGATGCCCAATGTACGCCATTAACCCAGACCTCAAATGTCCTTGGCAAAACCTAGCTGAACCCTTAGAAAACCATTTTTAGAGAAGGAAATATAAAAGATGAATATTTTACAAGGAATGAAGGGAAAGTATTTACACAGGAACTAGTTTTATATGATGATTTGGAAAGGGAGAATGGAAAGGATTATGAACGTAAAACGGGTTTCTATGAGGTCAACATGTGCCCCAGCATTGTGCTTTCCTTTCCCCTCAACCATATTGATCCCGTCTACATTATCCTCTACGTTCTATTACCAAAGTCAAGGGCACTGAGCTAGGATATTGGTGTCACTGCTTTAACTCAAGCTGTAAACTGTAAATGACACCATATTTCTAACATTGCTATAATGAAGTGAGGAGGATTGAATAGTTGGAGCAGACGTGGGAGATATTCAGGGATTTGGGGCCTGGAGGCAAAACTTTAAAGAGCTGTTGGAATTCTGCAAGCGCTCAGCAAAATGCTCTCAGAGTCGCTTTACAGAGCAGCCCCCTCTCAGCCGGCTCCTGTCTGGGAGGCTTTTCATGAGGTTACCACTCTCCAACACAACATGGACTTCCCCTCGAACCAATCCGACCTGGAAGAGAATCCCCCAATTAACCAGCCTGCTCATTTCAGACCACTCATCTTACATCAGGTGGAACCACCGCCAATACTATTTCGGGCTGTGCAAGCCACTTTTATGTAAAGACACTCATTACAACATTCAGGTACTCGGACAGATTAACATCTCAAGAAAAAAAAGTTTAACCCCAATATATGCTGTCTTAATAAGAATATATAAGAATGTATATATTATATATTAATAAGAATATATAATAAGAATTATTCTTTTCCTAATCTATTACCTCCTTTTTATTAAAATAGCAATTATCAAACAATTTTCTTATCTAAGGACCCCTTTCATTCAAAAATTACTAAAGAAACCAAAGCATTTTTATGTGTGTTATATGTAAAAAAATAGAAAACATTTTTAATTAATTCATTAGAAATAACAATAATAAACCCATTGCTATCAGCATACTTTATTTTAAAAATCTACATTTTTCTAAAACCAAAAAAAATTAGTGAAAAGAATAGAATTTTTAAAAAATCTCTTTACTAGAAAAGAATAGGAACTAAATTCCTGTATTTCCTTCCACGTTCAATCTGTGGCTACATGCTGTTTTGGTGGAAGTATGAGAAGAAAATCTGTCCTTGCTCAGAGGTAGTTGGGAAAAGGTGGAGTATTTTCATAGCTTTTCAGAAAACTGTGGTTATCGCTCTTTGATACTCCATCACTTAACAAGTTTCGTAAAGCTTACGAATCCACTGGTCTATCTTGAACTTTGAATAAATCTTTTACCCATTATGACAGTTAATTTTGTGTGTCAACTTGGCTAGGCTACGATGTCCAGTTATTTGGTCATACACCAGTGTAGATGTTGCTATGAAGGTATTTTGTAGGTGTGATTAATATTTCAATCAGTAGGTGATGAGTAAAGCAGATTACCCTCCATGATGTGGGTGGGCCTCATCCAATCACCTGAAGGCCTTAAGAGGAAAAAGACTGAGGTCGCCAGAGAAAAAAGGAATTCTGTTTCCAGACTATAACATGAAAATTCTTCCTGAGTTTCCAGCTTTTTTACTCAGAACTACATGAACTGTTGCCCAAATTGTCAGCCTGCCAGACTACCCTGAAGACTCAGACTTGCCCCTACAATTGAATGAGGCAATTCCTTAAAATAAACCTCTCTCTCTACATATTTATCCTATTTGTTTAGTTCTCTGGAGAACTCTAATACGCCCATGCATGATTTTTAATATCATGCATTGGTCATTTGCAAAATATTAGGTCACTCAATTATACAAATTTTCCAAATGTTTATTTCATTATACAATATTTTGAAAATTCTATTTGCTAATATCATCACTGATCTCATCAAAAGTCTTCTAGTGTTGGAAAGTTTGTCAAGAACACAATGGCAGTTAAAAGTTTTCCAAAATTCTAATTTCTGCTGGAAAACTTGAATTTTAGCAATAGTAATAAATACTGTCAGTTGTTTTCCTTGAATTACCAGGCTCATTGCTCATTTTGGAGAAAATGCCTATTAAAAATCCAAGTCTGAATACTCATAGTTTGCCAGTAAATCTTTCTACTAAAAATGATGTTTCATTTAAATAAAAAAAAAGAGTGGCTAGTACAGCTTGCCACTCAAACAATCACATGAGTTCTTGTGCTCAAGAAGTTGTTTTTGGTGGGCAGAAGTGTTGTGTGCATTTCATCACACAGAATATTAAAAAGAGATATACTCGGGCCAGTTCCGTGGCTTAGCAGTTAAGTGTGCGCGCTCCGCTACTGGCCGCCCGGGCTCGGATCCCAGGCGCGAACCGACGCACCGCTTCTCTGGCCATGCTGAGGCCGTGTCCCACATACAGCAACTAGAAGGATATGCAACTATGACATACAACTATCTACTGGGGCTTTGGAGGAAAAAAAAAGGAGGAGGATTGGCAATAGATGTTAGCTGAGAGCCGGTCTTTCCCAGCAAAAAGAGGAGGATTAGCATGGATGTTAGCTCAGGGCTGATCTTCCTCACAAAAAAAAAAAAAAAACAACATATACTCAACTTTTGGGGTTTAATACAAAAATCATTTTACTACTTCATCAAGGGCATTCTTAAGTGAAAATGCAATTTTTTAAAAACTGCAAGTGTGCTGTAGCATATACAATGACTACTAATACAGTTTGGTGCCACTGTCTGGATTTGTGGTAAGGGGCCAGTTATTTTACCCACCACTGCCTTTCCATTTTCAGCGCAAATATCAACACAACACAAAAGGCAAAGAATGTCTTTGTATTATTATGAGAATAGTTTTGACCTCACAGACCCCCTAAAAGGGTCTGGGGCCTCCCATGATTCCATGGAGCACAATTTAAGAACCACAGAACCGACCTGCTCTCTCCCAAGCTCACACACGAACAAAGCCCAGAAGAGAAAATTCAAATTGGCAGATGCTGGGCACAGTATGTTCCTGGTTCTTACTGCCCAAGGAAAAGAGACAGCCCAAGAGCTATGATCTTTAAACTGGGGTACATGTACCAGGGTACACAAAGACTTTCCAAAACTGATTTGCTTCAGAAGTGCAGTCCACATGCTGCTTCTAGTTCTGTTGCCACCTTCCCTTTCACATGTGTCCTCACTCCCTCTTTGTAAAAGAAATGATCTCTCTTATCATCCTGTTTTACAACAGTGCACTACCCTGGATGGTGAATCCTCTCAGGGCACCCAACAAAAGTATAATTAGAAATGTTGGTATCAGTATTGCAAAAGAAAATGACTACAAAGACTGGAGAAAAATCATTTTGCAAGTGAGGTGGTTTCCAATTGAATGCTTTCAACAAAAGTGAAGCAGGACCTAATGGAGTTATTCACTGAGATCATTTAAGATGATATTTGATAAAAGATCAGTAAGTGATTTTTTGGCACATAATCCAAAAGGAGTTCAAAGAATTGAGAAACTTTGCTATAATCAGACTCCTTTCATTCTCATCTACTCATCTGTATAAAAAGTTTTCTCATTCTGAGCATATAAATGAAAAATTGGGACAGCCATGATGCTGAACCCAGATTCAATCCAGTAATAAATAATATTCATCATTTAATACACGAACTGTAAAACAAATTTAAAAAATATCTCCATCTCATTAAGAAATGCATTTTCAATAACATTTTACCTTTCATTCTTAATAAGTATGAACAGAAAATTAAAGCAAATACTTATATAGTATTTATTATGGGCCAGAAACTATTGTAAGCACTTTCCACATATTAACTCACTTAACCCTCATAACCTCCATATTAGGTTATATATATATATATAAATATAATACTTAAGAATCTAAAGAATATAAATACTTAATCCCCATTTTATAGACAAAGCAACTGAAACTAGAGAATAACAAGTGTTAGAGCCAGGATTTGAACCCAGACATTCAGGCTTCAGAGTCTCTGCTTTTAACTACTATTCTATGCTTTTTTATACATTATTTAAAATATTTTGATAAACTGCATATTAATAATAATTATATTCATATCTAATCCAGAAGAAATTTTAATACTTAGAGCCTAAGCACATGTGAAATTAAAAAATCATATTAATTTATTTGCAGATTTTATTGTAAAGAAATACAATATAGTGATTAATAAAAACATAAAACTGTATTACATTAGATGAGATCCTATAAGCCAAATGGAATGGAAATATGAGTTCAAAGTGGAAAAGAATAATGTAAAATTCCAAGTGATAAAAGAGAAGCTTAATCATGTGTTTTAAAAATGTATAATATGAGGTAACAAATCACTTTTAGTATTTATATTCCATTGGTCATATTTAAAACAGGGATATAACAATTTTATTTTAAATTGTCAACATATATAATATATGGGAGATTATGGTCTTTGTAAGTACTAAAAACTCAAGATGAAAAGTTTCAGATGCCAACCAAAATGTAGACATTTGCCAGTAAATCAGAAAAGGGAGTCCATGGTTTTTCAAACTTAATGTAAAGAGTATGTGGATCAAAATGTTTAGAGTACTCTCCTAGATAAGTAAGAATTTCAACAACCATCTCCTTGACCTACAGAATTTTCCTAGAACGGCTTGAAATCCACGAGGTCTGAAATGAGTGAGGCCCATGGAACTCACCTAGAATGACTCTGCCTGAGTTGCCAATATATCAGTGTTCATCAATGGTCATTCCATTGAAAATGTATCTTTCTCCATACTTACTAGGAGGAACAGCTTTATTTATGTATAAAGTTTAACACATCTGTGTTCCTGAATAAAAACTAAATAAACTTAACAATTTCTAAGGGTTTGAAAGAGAGTTAGCAATTATATCCTTTACTTTAAATGCTTCATATTAGATATGAAGTAGTACTATCCTGCAACACTCACTTGTAGCTTGATAGCGGTGTAATCATTTAGTAATTATTATGGGATTCTTAAAGTTTTGTCATATTGGGATTTATAATTATCTCCACAAATGGAAGGATGGGCACTTCATTATAAACTAATGGCCCAATAATTACTCTTCCATTAGGCAACTTGTATGTTGAATTCGCAAGTGATTCATGATTAAGCAATGACAGGCACTTACCAAAAAAGAAATACTCTATAATACAATGCAAATCACTTGCAATAAATTAAACCACTCAAACTGTTTTCTTAGTTACTATGCATGTTCTAAGTTAAAATGTCAAAATATGTACAGGAAGGTTTTGTTTCTAACAATGGTGGAGTATCTTGTGTTGGACCAACCCTCCCACGAAAAGCAACTTTAAAGTTTGTACAAAATATCAAAAATAACTACTGAAGGCACTAGAGAGTGATCCAAAGCAGCAGAAATCAGAGAGGAATCAATCCTGTGAAGAAGGGAACAGCACTGTTTTTTTTTTTGTGAGGAAGATCAGCCCTGAGCTAACATCCATGCTAATCCTCCTCTTTCTGCTGAGGAAGACCAGCTCTGAGCTAACATCTATTGCCAATCCTCCTCCTTTTTTTCCCCAAAGCCCCAGTAGATAGTTGTATGTCATAGTTGCACATCCTTCTAGTTGCTATATGCGGGACGCGGCCTCAGCATGGCTAGAGAAGTGGTGCATTGGTGCGCGCCCAAGATCCGAACCCGGGCCACCAGTAGCGGAGTGCGCACACTTACCCGCTAAGCCACGGGGCCAGCCTGGAACAGCATTGTTTTTTATGTTTTATGTTTTTTTCCTGTTTTTTTATGGCTCTTCATCTGAGAGGAGGGCAAAGTCAGCTCCACTCTACAGGGCAGCTAAAACTCTCATAGAAACTCCTAGTCCTACTAGCCTAAAGAGCTGAAAGATAGAGTCCAGGACAACCATGGCAGATGTAAAGAGAGGGAGAATCCTATAAGGAAGAGAGCCACAGAAGATTGTCCTGAATTCTGCATATAAACTCTGCCCAAATCTCTGGCTGACTTCTGGTATACACGTTCAAAGCAGATCCAAACAGCCCAGTTAAGGCTATAAGATCAAACAGAGATTTCAGCTGCCATCTTGTGACTGGGAACCAAGCAAGGAAAGGGTTAGTGAGAATCTGATCAGTAACTAACATGGGCTGTCAAATGCTTTCCAGATAAGGAGAAACTAAATGTTCTGTTTTGCAGAAGCTGATGTCCCTGTTTTTGCAGATGTTGCCATCCTACAGTGAAACTTACAGAGTTGCAGCAAGACCCCTGCAAACTGCTCTGGCTCCAAGTGTCCAAAAGTTACCATGGACCCATTACATAATGGCATGTTCCTTAAACTCATTACTTAATGACATGTTAACATTGAACTCCTTAGTAACGGTCCCTTTAACTCATTATGTAATAGCCTGCTTACCTGCTACACACGCCTCCTGATTGAGCACAGTTGTTACACAATTGTAACATATTCTCTGCACTCTTGTGTATGAAGTCTCCATCAGCACTAAGCTCGGGGAGGACACTGCTTTGGGAACTGTCCCCATTGTTCTCCATCGTTTATACAAGCAATAAAACTTTTCTTCACCCACTTCAGCTTTGGTTGTGCTTTTCCGCTCTGCACTCACCAATAGACGAACCCACTGAGTTCAGTTACAATGCCATTCCAGAAGAGATAGTTTAGAAGTTTGAGTTTAGCCAAGTTAACCTCCTACAAAAATGAAAAAATTAACACTCTTCAGAGGAATAGAAAGGAATCCAGACTCTCTATAACATATCATGAATAATATCCAGGATACCATCCAAAATCTCTAGACATATGAACAGAAAAATGTGACCCAAACTCAAGACAAAGGCAATCTATGGACACCCAGGTGTTATTAGGAGACAAGAATTTTAAAGCACACTTATTATAACTATCTAGGAAAATATGCCCATAATGAATGAACAAATAGAAAATCTCAGCATAAAATAGAAATTATATTAAAAAGTACTAAACAGAAATTCTACAACTAAAAAATACATCTGAAATAAAAATTCACTGGATGAGCTTAACAGCATACTGGAGTCAGTAAACTTGAAGATAGATCAAAAGAATTGATCTAATCTGAAGAAAAAAAAATAAAACAAATAAAAATAAACAGTATCTCAAAGACTATATGGAACTATGTCAAATGTTCTAACATACATGTAATTGAAGTCCCAGAGGAAGAGGAGAGAGAATAGAGTAGAATAAAAAATATCTAAAGATATAATGACCAAAATATTCCCAAATTTTGTGAAAGATATAAATTTCAGATTCAAGGAATTCAGCAAACTCCACAGTATAAATGCAAAGAAAGCCACACCTGGAAGGAAATAACACATTAAATACAGGGGAGCAACAACACAATAGCTGATGAACTGTTATTGGAAACAAAAGACAATATGAAGCAGTGGACTATTACCATGAAAATGCTGAAACAAAATAAGTAGAGGCAATCATTTAAAAGCAACTAAGCCTAAGAAATGAAGTATGACAAAATGATTTCATGAAGATATAAATCTCTCCCACAGCCCCATGACATGGTCACCATGGTCACTTCTATCGAGGGATTTGAGTAGAACAGAAACAACAGGGAGACTTATTTGTCACTGAATGCCCTTTTGTATCTTTCATATTGACTTCTGAATACCATTTAGCTATTCAAAAAACACTAAATATTTAAAGCCTAAATAATGAAAAAAATTTTTATCTTCTATCTGTTATAAAAATCTTTATTCCTTATTAATTTGCTAGTTCATTCCTAATGATACAGTCAAAAGTTATTAAAATATACATTCATAAATCTTGAGGAAATGAAAAGGAGCATCCAAGAGAGAAGTAAATGAAGTCAGTAAAACTGAGGAGAAATAAAAAGTAATATGAGAAAAAAACAAGACTGAGCTTCAGAAAAGGGAGAGAAGAGCTTCCATCTGTTATAAAAACTACGCTCCTTATGAATTTGCTTTTTCATTCATAATGAAATGACCCAAAATTAAAATATACCTTAATAAATCTAGAAGTAATGAAAAGAAGCACTCCACAGATAAGTAAGGGGAAAAAAAATATGAGTAAAAACCAAGACCAAGCTTTAGGACAGTGAGAAGTGGTCTGCAATTTGGGAAGAAAGCTTAATTTGCATTTAATTTTTACAGTAACTTCCATTTATAGGGTGTACGATAGACAGACTCAGAAAAAAAAGACAATTTCATATTTAAAAGCCACAATTTAGTTCCCTGTACTATTTTACAAGAGAAGCAGTTCAGCATAATGGTTGATAGCACAGCGTTGAGCTAGCCTAAATCACTTCAGGTCATGGTTGTCACTTATTAGCTGTGCAAACTTGGATGAGTGCCTCAGTTTCCTCATCTGGAAAATGGAAACAATAATAGTACCTATCTGATGTAGTTGTTGTAACGATCAAATGAGATAGCACAGTACTAAATTACTTAGAACAGTATCTAACACATAATATAACATTCGATAAATGTTTATAAATGTTACACAGTATTTTAATTAAGCCCTACCAGTGTTCATATAAACTGTTGCTTAAAAACCAATCTGTCTTTGTGTAGAATATCTTCAATAATTTTCATAATTCATTTGTATTTGGTTAAACTTGATAACTATAATCTATTGGCATAGGTACAAAATTTTTTTAGTTTTATGGCTATGATCCGCTGCTCTGGAAAAAGGACTCTCCCCTGCCCCACAACGCCATGATACACTCCACCAGGACTTTTCTCAAACGTAAATAAGCACAAAGTGTCTAAAAATTAAAAGTAGTGTTGTATGATATGTGAATTATATCCCAATAAAGCTGTTAAAAAAGTACCCAACAAGCTCTTCTTTAACAGTTGAAAATTTTGCAATTCATTTTTCTTCTTGTCCTCTTATTTTCATTCTACTTCTCCCACAGAATTATAGCTGATATTGTATACTTTATTGGTCAAGCTGTCATTCTTATTGTAAACAAAAATATGCAGGCAACCTGAAATTAATTACAAAAAATAATATTTCCTGTGGGAGGGGTGGGTGTGAATGATGACTTGATTGGACAGTTACCTTATTCCAAAAATAAAGAAGTTTCACTGACAAAGAGATGTTGACTCTGTGTGGCCTAGACATCTTCATATCACCGTGATCACTTAACAACCTACAGAACGGTGAGTATAGAAACAAGGGATGCGTTGAACGGTGACAGGACAATGTGACCCTGAAAGTGCTGTGAACAACCACAGCACGTGGTGCAGATTCATTTCTAGATTGCAGACGGAATTTCCAAGATGAGATTGTTCCTTAAGACACGCAACTGTGGGTCAAAAGCCACTAAGCTGTCACATGAAGCAGCACAGAGCTCAGGCACTACACTGTATCTGCAGTTAGAACAGATGGAGGTGAATTTCTTGTTGTGATACTGTTGCAGCTAGATCCTCCCATAGAAAAACAACATTGCTAGATAAAATACTTTTTAAATCCAGTTTGCAAATATATTGGTGAGCTGCATAAGAACTTCTCAGAGACCAAAACTCAGGTGCAAGTGGGACACCCAAAAGGTGAGAGGACTATAAAGGTACTTGCTAAGCAAGACTGTAGTAGAGCTTTCGAGTCCTAGGCCTTACAGACATTAGAGAATAAAAGAAAAAAGTCCAGTGACCACCCAAGCTGGGGAGTCAATAAGAGACTCTCGCCCCGCATAAAGCTGGGATTCTCAAGTCACACTCTCACTGTAAGGGCACCACAAGGAAATTAAACTGACCTAAAGACTGGCACTGAATAGAGGGAAAAAATCTCCCTTGAGAATTTATAATCACAAACTGGCCAGCATAAGGTTTTACAGCTTGAATTCGTACCATTATATTCTCCAAAAAACTTCAAGTTGAAATTTAAAGTACTCCTGCGTCTTGCACTGTCCCTCAAGCAAATGTAGATTATGCAACCCTGGCATCCAAAAATTCACACCGAAAATGTCTGAAGAAAAATGAGCTCAGAGTTAATCATCAAAAAATACACAAGTAGGGGCCAGCCCAGTGGCGTAGTGGTTAAGTTCGCGCGCTCCGCTTAGGCGGCCCGGGGTGCGCTGGTTCGGATCCAGGGTGCAGACCTACACACTGCTGTTCAAGCCATGCTGTGGTGGCGTCCCACATAGAGCAACTAGAAGGATGTACAACTATGACATACAACTATCTACTGGGGATTTGGGGAGAAAGGGGAAAAAAAAGAAAAAAAGGAGGAAGATTGGCAACAGATATTAGCTCAGGGTCAATTTTCCTCACACACACACACACACACACAAAATACACAAGTAAACAAAGCACCATAAGACAGCCTGCAGAAAAAAGATGCCAAAATCAGATCCACAAAGACTTCATAAATAGGAATTATCTGAAACAGAATATAAACTCCTAGATTTTATCAAATCTAAAATGCCATCAATTTTCAAATGCATCATTATTTTACTTAACCCAAAGAGAAAAAACAACACTGATAATTACAGTTGTAAGCTGCATCCCAATTTCAGAGATGTCAAAATGTGGGGAAAAAAATGTTTATCTTAGGAAGAATGATATGCAGTTAGTATGTTTAGATAACTGAGTACTAATAAGAATTACCCTGCCTGAGACTGATTTCCTGAAGGCTGGCTTCCTGCAAGGCTCCATGGAATCTTTCCATGGCTGAGTCCTTTTCAGAATCAATCCTGGCAAAGTACTGAGGCAAGAAATCAAGCCAATGGTCCGCTACTGAGCTGCATCCACAAGGCTTGGACATCAGAATCCTCATCACGGTAAGGGAAGGGCTGGTGCTCCCCTGACCATGATACTGAGGTAGCAGAACAGAGGTAAAGGCCAAGGTTTGATTATGCCCTCATGTTATAACCCGAAGGTTCCAACTCCATTCATTTATCATGTTAGGAGAAGAGTGGTATTATCCCAATCTCGCAGCTTAAACATTCCACAGCCCTAGATCCATACTCTTCCTCTTGGTGTCTTACAACTCTCCATGCCAGACCCCTGAGCATATCCCGTAATACAATGGGCAAGGGGGGGAGGAGCACATCTACATGGCCTCCTGTTTCTGTGAATTTCCTCCAATAAATATGGTGCCAGATGGCCCAAGGTGTGTGCTCTTAGGTATTTTACATTTTCTTGCCCTGTAATGTCTAAAGAATCAGTAAATATGCTTAAGAAGGAAAAGAATATTAAAGACTAGGAAGATTTGAATAAAAACCAAAGAGAACTTCTAGAAATAAAAAGTGTAACAGAATGTATTGTATACTTAAAATCTGCAAAGAGGGTAGATGTTATATTAAGTGTTCTTACCACAAAAAAATAATAATTATAATAAAGGAGACAGGAGGAAACTTTGGGAGGTGATGGATATGTTTGTGGCCCTGATGGTGGTGATGGCTCACAGGTATATACTTATCTTCAAACTTACTGAGTTATACATTAAATATGTACCACTTTTTACATGTCAATTATACCTTAATAAAATGGTTTTTTTAAAAAAGTATAACTGAAATATTAAACTCCATGGACAGGTTAACAAACACGACAAATCAAAATGACAGAAGAACTGGTGAAGTGGAATTAAGCCTAATTAAATTATCCAGAATATAAAGAGACAAAAAAAAATGAAAGCAAGGTGAATAAAAAACGGAGGAAAGAGTGAGAAAGTTGAACACACTTCAATAAGAAACGCAGAATGAAAGGTAAGAAAAAATGAAGTAGAGGCAATATGGCTACAAATTTTCCAGACTGGTGAAAAACCCAATCCACAAGTTCAGAACTCCTAACACATCTCAAGCAGGCTAAGTAAAAAAAAAATCCACATTTCAGCTATCAAGATGAAAATGCAGATCACCAAAGAAAAAAATCTTAAAATCAATCAAAAGGAAAATAGATTATACTACAAAGGAGCAATAGACTGACTGGTGATCTCTTGAAACCAACAATGGAAGCCAGAAGTCAGAATATTATTCACAATCCACTGAGAAGTCAGTCCAGAAAAATGGATGTATAGATAAATATATATAAAAAATATATAGATCAAAAATATCTTTCAAAAATTAAAGTGAAATAAAGATAGTTTAAATACACAAAACTAAAGGGGTATGCCACCATCATACATTTACTTCAGGAAATCCCAAGAAATATTTTTCAGGTGGAGAAGTAATTACAGATAGGAGGACTGAGGTCAATAAGAAATAAAGAACTGATATTAAATACTGGAGAGATGTGCGTGTGTGTGCCTGTGTGTGTGTGTAGACAAAGAGAAAGATTTATAAAAACAAGAAAGATAAAAATAAAATACATGACAATAATAGGGATATATGTCATGAAAGGGTGACTATTTTTTGACATATTGAAAAACTTTTAAATTTGTTTACAAGAATCACACCTGAAATATAAGGACTAAAAGTTTGGAAAGAAAAATATATCAGGCAAACACTAACCCAAAGAAAGCCAGTGTAGCTATAATAATTTTAGACACAATATACTTTAAGACAAAAAACATTACTACATGACAAAAAAGGATTTATATCATCAAGAAGATATTACGTTTCTAAACTTATTTATTCTGGATAGCATAGCTTGAAAATACATACAGAAAAACTGACAGAAGCCAAGGAGAAACAAATCCACATTAATCAGAGAAATTCTAACACACTTCTTTCAGTAATTCATAGATGAAAAAAAACAAAAGAAAAATCAATAATAACATAAAAGAGTTGAATAACACTGGAAGAAGCTTGATCCCATAAACCAGTGCTTCTCAAAAATGTGGGTCTCAGGCCTCCTTTACATTCTGAAAAATTGAGAATCCTAAAAAGCTTTTGTTTATATGGGTTATTTCTGTTGATATTTGCCGTATAAGAAATTAAAACTGAGAATTTAAGAAAATAATTTAATATTTAATATTAATATTAAAATTAGATGAATATTAATTTTAATACTTAAAGATATTTAGATTAATAATTTTTTCAGTTATTTTATTGAAATGATAAAGGTTTATAACATTGTGTAATTTCAGGTGCACATTATTATTTATCAATTTCTGTATAGACTGCATTGTGCTCACCACTAGTAATCTAATTTTTTTCCGTCACCACACATATGTGCCCCTTTAACCCTTGTGCCCACCCCCCAGCCCTTCCCCTCTGGTAATCACTAATCTGTTCTCTTTATCCATGTGTTTATCTTCCACATATGAGTGAAATCATGCAGTATTAAACATACGTGGTAAAACCATAAAGAAAAGAAAGGGAAAAGTAAACACAAAATCAGGATAATGTTACCTCTGAGGAGGTTGGGAAGAGAATGGGTTGGAGGAAGGACAACCAATTCACAGGAATCACTGTACTATTAATTCTTTAAACTTTATATAAATTTTAATAAAATTCTTTAATCAAAATTCAACTTTTAAAGTAAAACAAAAAGATTATATAAAAGTGAACCAACAAACATGAGCTAAAGTGCCATATAGTTCACTCTTTTTTATTACGAATGACAATCTAAAATTCATTGTAAAACTTGGTTGTATCTCTGCCAAGTTCTTAATGTAGTAATTTCTCATTTTGAGTTATCAGATCATCATGTAATAAAGGCAGAACTGAAAGACTACTAGTGAATTATTGTGTTTATAAAACACAGAACCCAAATGACAAAAGTACTATAAAATACATTATTTATGTCTGATTCATAATTAATTATATGCCCTAAAGAGACAAGATGCTCCAGTAATAAAGTTCTTGTCATTTCTGGAAAGATATTTATTTGATCTGCTATTTCACAATAGTCCATCATTTGCTACAGCATTCAATCTTCCATAAATAGCATTTCAAAGTCATCGGGGAGCTGACTTCCAGGGGGAAAATATGACATTTAGGACCCCCAACTGTTAAAATACAATCTTCAAATTCAAAACTTTATTTTTGCCTTCTGTCAATGATATTTCAAAGGAGTGCATATGAATCCAAAGAACAGGCTGCCCGCTGGAACGAGAATTCCATTCTGGCGTCTCAACTTTTTAAGCCCTAAGCCTTTATATACAGACCCACCTAGGCCCCGGATTCCACAGCCTGACTGAGCTGGTTGCCAAGTATTTGGCCTGAGCGGAATTAAAAAACATACACCATGTTCTGGTTTGTCTAACACTGCCTGGGAAACAACAGTCCCAGGGGATACCACCCAACCCCCAAGCCTGGGAGAGCTGCAGCCTGCACTGTGGGCCACTGAGCCAGAGATGCAGAGTTAAGGGGTGGGGTGGGCAGCCTGTCTCCTGAAAACATCGCAGATTTCTGCCCTCATCTCTGCCTGTTCAACGTCTCAAACTAGCTTACTAGCCGTATTTGATATCTTTACTATGCGGCACAAGCAATTAACATGAAAACTGCTCTTTAGAAACACCAGGGACATTTAAACACAGTATTTGCTCTCTTAGTAACAGAGAATCCGTGCCATCTCCAAATCTTAATGTAATCCCAGAGCAGCTCCCCCTAGATTTTTAATAAAGCCCTCTTCCACCTACATTTGATTCTCTGAGCTCAGGAGGAAATAAGGCATGTGGCCAACAAGCATATAAACAGAGGTACAGGCCAACTGTGTTCCCCGAGGGGAGCAGCCAGCCCCAGCCTCTCTTCAATTGTTTCTGGAATCCTCCCTGTCTTCTCTCCACACTCATCACAAGCTCTGTAACAATATCTGACACTACCACACCTCCCATCCTTTAACAATCCAAAAATTCCATCCCTGGTTAGGTGCTGGCCATACCTACATAATGCTCTCAGACTACGACAGGAATAACCACTGGGTATCAACAGCACATAATAAAAACATTCCTGAGAACAGACCAGAAGAAATCAGAAAGCCAAGAAAGGCAACACTGCCAATATAGAGATTATTCTACAGTTATAGACTTGTTTACATGGAGAAATTAAGTGGACACATAAAAGATTATCCCTTCCAAATACCTACATGACTTACAAGTAGTGCTAGATGTAGTTAAGAGATAATGAATCATGTAAACATGGTAACAGGACAGCAACATCCTTCTCCACAACCTTCTAGGAGGCACTGCTGAGCACAGCAGGGGGATAACGCTGCTGCTCCAGCCCGGTTAGGCTGAGAGCATCATCAAATGCAATTAAATCACTCAAAACATCAAAATATGGCAAGGAAACCATACACATAATATTGCAGGAGCTCTGTATTTGGACAAATTTGAGGCGTGATTTATTGAGCATGTGCTATAGCACTACATGATCAGAGCAAAGGGAGGAAAAGAAAAAGAAAGGCCTAGTATTGTGGACCCAGACTAATTTTCTGAAACATGAAGTCTGAGATTTTGCATATTGTATATACAGCTGTGGATTAGCAGGAACAGGAGTCTCAAATCACGGGTAGGAAGGAGCCTAGAGCAGCAAAACACTGACATTTATTTTGAACGTTTAGTAGTAAGAGGGTTGACCACTCCATTTGCAGGTGCTCTTGGCAGCCATGGCATTCTCCAGTTATTGCAAAAGGAAAAAGAACTTAAAAATTATAAGCCACACGGTGTTAAGTATCTTCTACCTGGTCAATAGTAGAAACCTTTTTAAAAGAAGGAGACTTATTAAGATGCTAGAGATTTCTTCACAGGAATATTACAATTTGGGGCCGAAATCACAGGGCACAGCATAAATGACACAACATGGTACCTTGAGTATCAGGCTCCATTTTTAGAGCCAGCCCCCTAATCAGCTGTGACAGGGAATGAGAATCCACAAGGCAAGAGGGAGCAGCACCAGATGCTGGGAGACCTCCCAGTTTGGGAAGGAAACAGCTAATAACAGAGCAGCCCCTGTCCATCCGGAAGCTCCAGTGTTGTCACCTGAACTCAGTCCGTGGCGGGGAGGAGACTGCTCACACCAGCTCCCATCTCTAGGGCCTTCTAGACAGCCCTGCCCAGGAGAACTGCACCAATGACAGCTGAAAGGAGGCTCCCACCTCTGAAATCAGGGGGGTGCAGGGTTTTGCAAGCTTGGCTGGGCCTTAAAAATCACCCAACCTGCTCATTCACACATCAGGAAAAAGAATAGCAAAGAAATCAATTGAACTGAGCCAGCCAGAGTCTTATCCTTAGGACTTGACTCCACTTGTCTAACTCCAGGTCCTCGACCGCTTGCTACACAAAGCAGAGCAACAGCATTTGGTAGAAACGCAGACTCTCAGGCCCCATCACAGGTCAACTGAACCAGGAACTATTTCTAAACAAGATCCCTGGAAGATTCCCATGCACATTAAGGTTTGAAAAGCACTGCTCTACACCACACTGTGTAACTCTTCCAACCTAGCAAAGCTCATCTAGAGACAAACTTTCTGCATTCCAATCTCAACTCTTTCACTTACTAGCCATGTGACCCTAGGTAAATTCCTTAAACTATCAGTTTCCATCTGTAAAAATCATCACAATAGCTATCTCATAGGATTCTTGTAAGGGTATTTAATAATTTTTATTTATTATTCTGACTATGTTAAACTCTCCACTTACTCCTCTATCTCCCTAATGGATTGAGAGCTCCTTAGTGGCAGGGAATTTCCTCTGCTTATTCCAGATCTCTCCTGTTGGCCCTCCAGCCTTCTTTACCAGAAGGCTGGTCTGTATGTTCTACATCAATGAGCTGCCCTACCATCTAGTTCACCATGGGGAGCCCTGCACTAAGAAAAAAGGGAGATGAAGGTATTTATTGCCCAGACTCCCTCCCTGTCAGGTCACCTCAGGTGGGTTGGTGCCTCCAACCAAAGGCTCCTAAAGGTGACCTTTCCTGCAGGATTCTGTCGTCCCAGGTTCTGGGTGATAACAGCTCCTCCACTGTTAACTGCCCTTACCTGTGTGACAGTCCCTTTGCAAATAACCCTCGTTCTATGACCCTAATTTGAATGTGCCATTTCTTAGCTCTTCTAACTCCAACCAATACACTATGTCTCCTTCCATTCATCCAATAAATATTCCTGCATGTCAACTCTGCCAGACACTATGCTAGCTGTTGAAGATATAGAAGCAAAATAGAAATGACAAAGTCCCTGTGCCTGTGGAATTTATATTCTGGACCTAATGCTATGTCTGGCACAGAGAGAACACTCTTCTAAATGGAAAAATACAATTTTCTCTTTTCATAAAACTTTTCCTTAATCCTGTATCAAAAGTGCTTGCCACAGGGCACACCAAGAGCCCACCAATTACACATGGCAGATATGCCAACAAGGACTAAGAGAGGATGGGGAATAAGCCACACAGTGAACTGGAGCCTCGCGGAAGGGCAGAGCTGAGACAAGCGCTATTGTATGGACTTTAATCCAGATCTACCTATTTTCATTTAATAAGATCAAAGACTTTGAAAATATTTTACCTGAGAAAGTGATATTTTAAAAATAAACACAGGAAGGTGAGTTTTGCAGCTTTTCCATCAGATCAAATCACTTTAAGCAACCGAACTCCCATCATCTGCCAGAGAATGATCCCCCACACAAATATCCTGCCGGTGCTTTTTTAAAAAAAACATATTTTGTGGACAACAGCCACATTTCGTAGGAGGCGATGGATAAAGCTAAATGTCTTATTAGTAATATGTGCCATTTAAAATTCCGAGCTTGAGGCTTTGCAAAATCATCTTTCCACATCTGCTTGGAAGTTTCATTAAAGTAATACCCATGCCTTAGAGACCGGGAGATACTATCGATTCTTTTCTCCCACTCTTCTTTCCCAAAAACGTCAGATTTACTGCAAGCCAGAAGAGACTCTACACCGAGAAAGATCACCAGAGGATGAGAGCATTGTCATCTGCAGTAGAGGATGGTGGGTGTCAGCACTAAGATGATGTAATTATTTCCTGATGCTAACAAAGGTTTTCACCTACTCTTCCCTCAGCTCTTCTCAATATGCATAAGGTCTGGGAAACTTAGAATAATAGTTCTTAGGTTCCAAAATCTTAATGGTCAACTTAGTCCTGATTCATTTGGGATATAAAAAGGGGAAGGATCACAATGAGAAATTCCACTTAGTATCTGTCTAAAACGGGGGGGAAGCTCTCACTTTATTGGTACTTCTGTTAGAATTTGTTAGTATTAAACACCTCTGTAACAATAAATGAAACAGGAGTGGATTCTACATATTCTTGAGAAGGGTTTGAATTGGAATTTGGAGGAAGAAGCAACTAGTGAATTTGTTGTTAGTGCCGTCGAACTGATTCTGACTTCTAGAGACATTGTGTACAGCACAGCAGAACCCTGCCCAGTCTTTTTGCACCATCCTCTCACCAGCGTCTCACTGACGCTATATCAGACAATGCTCTGCTGCTATTCATAGGGTTTTCATGGCCAGTTTTTTCGAAAGTGGGTGGCCAGGTCCTTCTTCCTAGTCTGTCTTAGTCTGAAAGCTCCGCTGAAATCTGTCCACCATGGGCGACCTGCTGGTATTTGAAATACCGGTGGCATAGCTTTCAGCATCACAGCAACATGCAGCCACCACAGTATGACAACCAACAGACAGGTGGTGTGGGTCCCTGACCGGGAAACGAACCTGAGCTGTGGCTGTGAGACCACCAAATCTTAACCCCTAGACCACCAGGGCTGGCAGTTAGTGAATATCACTTCCCATGTGGTTCCAGTATATTCCTTCCATTACTACACAGTTTTTCTTGGCTACTATTTTCTTTTGCTCATTCCTTTTTCTCTACTGCAACATTCAAGCAACTTTATTCTAATTCCCATAAGCTAGGATATGTATTACAATTATTCCATTTTATCAGAATATTCTTTTTTGGAAATTAGTCAATTGAAGAATATTTATCCAATATAAACTATGTGTAAGAGATGGTGTTAAACACCGTTGGGATTAAAAAAAAAAAAAAGACACACTATAAAGGCTTTAAAATCTTTTTGAAAAAGGTACACACACTAAAGGTTATAAATACACGGTAGCAAGTGATAACTGCAAAATCAGTAAAGCAATACCGAGTGCAATGGGCCTGAGAATAAGGGACAACTAGACTGGGCTGCATGCTCAGGCAGGAGTTTTCAAAGGCAGGAAGAAACTACTGAGTGAATGGAAAAGGAGAAGGTATGAAGGGAACGACAAGAAAGAAAAACAATGGCAACTAGAAACACAAGGTGTATTTCAGTGGAAATGAGGAGTCATTTGGCTTGAGTAAGCTTCCAGCAGAAGGCCCTTCCATCTCCCAAAAGCACCAGGAGATGAAGATAAATAGATGGGCTTGAAGCCAATCAGTCTATGAACACAAGAGAAAGGTACTATGAGAGATTCAGAGATTGCTTCCAAGGTCAGACAAATCCTGTTCTAAACCTGGTTCCGCTATATTCCACCCTGGGTTTCCACATCCATAAAAAGTCGGTAATAACAGCACCTAGCTCAAAGAGATTCTCTAAGCAATAAATAATAAAACTCTTATCACAGTGCTTTTAGCACATGTCAAGGGATAAAGAAAAAAAAAATTTTTAAGTTTGTTCCTATTATTAGCCACACTGAGGGGTCTGGATCTTGTTGTGTCACCATTAAAGGGGTCTTGGTGTAGAGTGACATGATGAATCACTCATCTGGCAAACAACACCCATCAACCTGATCAGAGGAAGGAGACCATTCTTTGCAAATGCCCTTTATGCAGCTTTCTCAATACAGTTCAAAGTCAATCCAACAACACGGATTTGAACTAACTTCTTACCCAGCCACATCACTCCATTATACCCAAGGGCCTCCAGAACCAAGCTCCTACCTCTGTACTCAGCTGTAGGCTCCCAATAAAGCTCTAGTATCTGCTCTTATAGATGCCGAGCTTCACAGTACAGTGAACATGGACACAGGTCAAGAAAGACCTGGATTCAAACGCTCACCACACGTGTTACTCTTGACAAGCTATCTTCTCTGAGCTCAATTTTCTCACATGCAAAAACATGGAAACAATAAAACTAACCTGGATATGTTTTCGTGAGGCTTAAATGAGAGAAGTAAACAAAAAGCAACGAGCACATTATTTAGCACAGAATGCCAGACACTAATTATTATCTAGTTAACCCTGAAAACAACTCTATGAGGTACATGCTTATTATTCTTCACATCTTACAGATGAAGCTGAGGCTTAGAGATGAACTAATCTGCCAAATCCCAGACGGCACGAACGGCAGAGCTGCATCTGAACCAGGCCGTCTGACTCTAGGACCACTTCACTCTCTCCTTCCCACCTACTCAGAACCCCGAGACGGTCATTACACTGACCAGTGTCAGCGTTTCCAGGCCCAGGGCCCCCCTGACCTCACTGAATCACTTGTAAGAACGTCTTTGGTTGACATAGCCATAAACAAAGGGAAATCCTTAATATCCTCTAGGAAGTTGTTTACTTATTATCACATATTTTTATCCCAAATGCCAAAAAGTGACAGCCATTTTGATGACATAGAGAGGTCTCAAGAGTTAGGTTAAGGTCCCAGCTGTTACCACACTCATGTCTCTTTTTCTTCCAGAATTCACACATTTTGATAAAAATTTCCATCTTCTGAACACATTCTGCCTTCTCCCTCTCCTGGCTGCAACCTGACAAAATTTGCAATCAGGCTGGCTTTATTTCTCAGTGTGAGCTTGAATTTCTTATGAGCTCCTTCTCTATTCACTCCTTATCAGTCCCTCCCTCAGTTTCTGTGCCATCAATCATTTGTCTGTACTCAACACATCATGTTCTTTTCTTCACCTGTTTCAATATTGCTCTGCTCACCCTATTATTTTTCTTGGGAAGCTTCCCATTTCTTTGTTTTGACAACACAAGCCCATTTATTTTCATTGCAGTTTCTACAGAACATTAACGCACATGAAGCTGTTTACTTATTTTTCTTTGAAGACATAGACCCAACACTTCACTGGAGAAAATAACTAGCTTCTGATATTATTCCTGGAGTCTTTGTACCTTTTCATAATGCAACAATCCCCTGTTCTCTTTCACTCAACCCAGGGACTTAATGTGCCCTAAAATATCTGTTGGTACATCTGCTTTCTCACTGAAGAGACAAAACGTATCTATTTAAACTATGCTTTGTTCTTTCCTAATCCAATACTGCCTTTCGTCTGCTTGCATTTTCACATGTTGAGTTTGCCCCATGCCTTTTCTAACCTGAAGAGTTACCGGCATGCTCTGATTTTTTCAAGTGGGTTCTAGGAGACGTAAGACTTTTTCATATGGATGAAACTCTGCCCAGAATATCAGTCCTTTTCCTTGCATTTCCTCACATTTGGCATGCCCTTCCTTTGGGCAGCCTCAGTAAGCAGATGGGTGCCCGTGCCAATAAGCCAGAAGATTGGAAGTTATCTTGACAGTTCCACAAACCAAACAGAAAGAAATATATATGTATAAAATATATATATATATAAAATGAATCACATTATGGAAATATCTGAGCAAATGATTTTAAGAATATACAATGTTTCCCATGCTTTTCGTGTTGGACTGCCACTAGCAATTTTTCACAAAGCTTATTTTTTTTAATATAACTTAATTTTATTTTAATTTCAGTAATCGGTTATTTGCAGTTTTTATTTTCTTCTGTTGCTTTTTACAACAGATGCTGTTATGGTAGATATTTCTAGGAGGCATGAATCCTCCTGTCTCAAGACATCCATTTCCACTTTAAACTGTAGTATGATTAAGGGGATTACCTGGGACCTCCGGGGCTATTCCAACTCTGTGTAAACACAGCCAGAACATAATTTGGTAGATCTGTTTGTGTGAGCTCTGCTTCTCAACAGTATTTCACTTCTGTCATTAGAATTAGCCTATCTCAGGCTAGTTAAAAATATCTATTAGTTAAATAACCAATCGTATACCCACCATGCTCTCAACAAACCCCAGAACTACACTGAGCCTGGATGAGGTGAGCAGTGATAAAGCCCATGACAGAAGAAACACCAGCACTCACTCAGAAGTCTGGACCTTCAAGAAGGCATATAACCCTCCGTGTTCTGCGAGGAGGAGCCATCCTCAAACTGACTACCTGATCACGTTTTGAAGTTATGAGATTTCTTACCAAAACCAGCTTTCTCTTTGTAGAGGAAATATATAGTGAGTTGGTTTTAAGAGCAAAGACTCAGGAGCCAGGCCGCAGGGGTGTGATTTCCAGGTTCTCCACTTATTAGCGGCCTCGTGCAGGGCAAGTTACTTATCCTCTGTGGGTCTCCATCATTACATCAGTAAAATGTGGACAATAATGGCATCGGATTACAGAGTTGTTATGAGGATTCAGTGAGTTAATATATGTGAATCTCTTAAAATAATATATGAATATAGTAAATAATAAATGTTAGCTATGATTACTAATTATACTTAATATACTCTGGAGGATTCGTTATTGGAATTCAGTATTATATCCAATAAGAAAACTGTTACCTCATCATTTAGCGAGTGTTTAGTAAGTATTTGTGAAATATACTCATTGAAGTGATGACATTTCATAAACACTCTAGCATAAAATTTGATGGGCACAGAAGAAAGTGACTACACTCGTAACTCAGATGCAAAGCCTCACAAGGTGAGGTAAGTATTACTAAGAGTCACTGTTGGCTCAGATGGACCAGAGAATCAGAGGGTCTCGAGGTCAGGGGGCCAGAAGAGCCATAACCACCTATGCTGGACTGGGCATCAGGTGTACAGCAGATGTTGTTCCAGGTGACAAGAAAGCAAGAGAAAAGAAGACAACTCCCTGAGTCAGCCTCATGTAATTTAGGACTTTCCCAGATTAGATCTCTCTGAATTATTCCAGATCCAAAGATACTCCTCCTTATAGACTATAAGTTAAGGAGACCAAATAAGGTGAAACCTGGAGATTGGAAATTCCTATGGGTACATTGTCTTCCCAGCCACACAGATCTTCCAATCCATTTGCTACATGGAAATTGACTGTATGATGAGATTAACCAGAGGCTGAAGCATAATTTAGGTGGGATAGATACGGTAATAGAAAACAGCCTATATCTACAAAACCTAGGACTGTCATTGCCCCTGAGGAGACAGCAAAGGGAATGACACCAAAGGCAACGTTAAAGTATACTTCAGCTATATCAATACTGTTTCATTCCTTAGCAAAAAAAAAGGGACTGGAAATAAATATGACCAAACGTAACATGGGTGTGTGTTATATTATTTATTCATTGTCCCCTGAATATTTTAAATTTCTCAGACCAAAAAAAGCAGCCTCTTCCTTACTTAAAATGTCTTCCTAAAAAATAAAAATAAAAAACTAATGACATGAAAAACAGATGACACGATCGTCTATGTAGAATATCCAAAGGAATCAACAAAAAAAACCTCCTGGGACTGCTAAGCAATCATAGCAAGGTTTCAGGATACCAGGTTAATATACAAAAGTCAATCACTTTCTATATACCATCAATGAACACGTGCAATTTTAAATTAAAAACACAATACTATTTACATTAGCATCCAAAAAATGAAATACTTTGGTATAAATCTAACAAAATATGTACAAGATCTATATGAGGAAAACTACAAAACTCTGATGAATGAAATCAAAGAAGAACTAAATAAAGGGAGATATAGTCCACGTCCATGGACAGGAAAACTCAATACTGTCAAGAGGTCAGTTCTTCCCAACTTCATCTATAGATTCAGTGCAATCCCAATCTAAATCCCAGCAAGTTATTTTGTGGATATTTACAAACTAATTCTAAAGTTTATATGGAGAGGCAAAAGATCCCGAATAGCCAACACAATATTGAAGGAGAAAAATAAAGTTAGAGGACTAACACTATACATCTTCAAGACTTACTATAAAGCTACAATAATGAAGACAGTATGATATTGGTGAAAGAACAAATAGATCAATGGAACAGAATAGAAAGCCCAGAAATAGACCATACAAATATAGTCAACTGATCCTCGACAAAAGAACAAAGGTAATACAATGGAGCGAAGAATCTTTTCAAAAAATTGTGTTGGAACAACTGGATATCCATATCCAAAAAAATGAATCAAGATACAGACCTTACACTCTTCACAAAAATTAACTCAAATTACAGACTTAAATGTAAAACACAGAACTATAAAACTCTTAGAAGATAACACAGGAGAAAACCTAAATGACTTTGGGTATGGTGGTGACTTTTTACATAAAACACCAAAGGCACGATCCAGGAAAGAAATAATTGATAAGCTGGACATCATTAAAAATAAAAACTTCTGCCCTGTGAAAAATAATGTCAAGAGAACAAAAAGACAAGACACAGACTGGGAGAAAATATTTGCAAAAGACACATCTGATAGAGGACTGTTATCCAAAATATACAAAGAACTCTTAAAACTCAACAATAAGAAAACAAACAATCCAATTTAAAAATGGGCCAAAGACCTTAACAGACACCTCACCAAAGAAAATATACAGATGGCAAATAAGCATATGAAAAGATGCTCAACATCATATGTTATCAAGGAAATGAAAATTAAAATAACAATGAGATACCACTACACACCTATTAGAATGGCCCAAATCCAAAACACTGACAACACCAAATGCCGATGAGGATGTGGAGCAACAGGAACTCTCATTCATTGCTGGTGGGAATGCAAAATGGTACAGCCATGTCGAAAGACAGTTTGGTGATTTCTTACAAAACTAAATATACTCTTACCATATGACCCAGCAATTGCACTCCTTGGTTTTTATCCAAAGGAGTTAAAAACTTATGTCCACACAAAAACCTGCACACAGATATTTATAGTAGCTTTATTCATAATTGCCAAAACTTGGAAACAACCAAGATGTCCTTCAGTAGGTAAATGGATAAATAAACTGTACTACATCCAGACAGTGGAATATTATTCAGCACTAAAAAGAAATAAGTTATCAAGCCATGAAAAAAAACATGGAGGAACGTTAAATGCATATTACTAAGTGAAAAAAGCCAATCTGAAAAGGCTATATACTGTTTCCAACTACATGACATTCTGGAACAGGCAAAACTATGGAGCCAGTAAAAAGATCACCGATTGCCAATTGAGTTGGGGAAGAGAGGAGAAATGAATAGGCAGAGCACAGAGGATTTTTAGGGCAGTGAAAATACTCTGTATGATATTATAATGATGGATACATGTCATTATACATTTGTCCAAACCCACATAGTGTACAACATCAAGAATGAACCTGATGTAAACTATGAACTGTGGGAGATATGATGTGTCAATGTAGGCTCATCCTTGGTGACAAACGTACCATTCTGGTGAGTGGTATTGATAACGGGGAAGGTTATGCATGTGTCAGGTAAGGGGTATATGGGAAATCTCTGTACCTTCCTCTCTACTTTGCTGTGAATCTAAAACTGCTCTAGAAAATTAAAAAAAATCAATTACTAACTAGTGTACCACCATGACCACAATGAAACATTGCTTTGGCATGCCCACAGTGAATACTTTCACAGATATACATTAACTTTGAAAAGTCCCAATCAAAAAGTCCACAAAGCAATACTACCTCTCTCTCTCTCTCTCTCACACACACACACACACACACACACACCATCTTTCAGAAATGTCACACATGAAGTTTCACTGCAGAGCAACACAACTATCCAACATAAAATTCAGCAGATACAATAATCAGGGGGCGAGGATTGCATCTATCACTGAACAGCTAGCGCACTGTCACTTTAGAGAACTTATGAAAAATGGTATTTAATGACTGCTTACAGATGAAATGTGACACATCCTACCCAGCATTTCACTTTAAGATGAAGAATGTCTTTCTAAAAAGTGTTGAGCCAGGTGCTCTAAGCAGAGAAATCCCCCTGATCTTCAGAGTGATGATGATATGGCCAAGAGCCAAGCAGAGCATCAGCACCCAACATGTAAAATGGGGTAAGGCCACTCTGGCTCCACGAGATGCGGAGAAAAGAGGAACAGATTAATGCTCCTAGGATACTTCTTTCCCCTAGAAACAGTCCTTTCTAGAAGCTTCTCGTAAATCTTTCCAGGAAACATTGGAAAGGGCTTGACCTTCTACAGCCTGGGGCAGCCTATATAGTGGAATGAGATGGATGTGGGTTCAAAAACTAGATCACCCATTTTCTAGCTGGGTTACGCTCTGCAAATTATGTAACTTCCCTGAGCCTTGCCTTTCATATATGTAAATGTAATGGGAAGACCTACTTCCAAGGACATGGTAACAGTTAAATGAGCTGATCTGCATTTAAACTCCTGGCTTGTAATAGGCATTCCATATTAGCTCCCTTTTACCTCCCAAAGAGAAAGAGGTAATGAATAATTAAGCCAAAACTCTCAAGACATTGAAAAGTAGCACCACAGATGTATTAGACAGACAGCTTATCTCCCCAGGCCTGATTGTAGAAAAACTGGAGATCTTTAGATTAGTGCACAATAAGAAGTGCAATTGGGTGCTTGTGCTGTACTGGGCCCGGTGCTAAACTCCTCACATACTTCATGCCATTTATAACTATTATTACTAATGATTCCTACTTTACAGATGTGGCAATCACTTAATCCAAGTTCACACTGCTACTAAATGAGAAACCTGGGGCTTAAATCCACTTTGTGTGACTCACCTAACCACTGAGCAGGTCATTGCTGCACCATTATTAAAGGTAAACAGGGAAGGAAATTCTAGAATCACTTTTGGGAAAAACTGCATCAATAGAGACCTTCAAGTCAACTTGAAGTCAACTATTTTCCTTATGTGAAAACTAAACTCTGTTTCTGATATTCAAGCTCTAAAACTAAGAGTCTGATATACTTGGTCAGAATTTATCTTGGCCAGAGTGAATTCCTGGTAGTTAATAGCTGCAGTCTGACGTTGAGCTACACTTGCTACATCACTTAAGAAAACGCAGTCAACATTAGGTTGCAGAGCTTCCAATAGATCATGCCAGAAAAAGATATTTATTTTGCATCTGCTCATTTCCTTTGCCAAGTAGAAAAGCAATTATCTGCGCCAATACAAAATACAACAGCTGCTTGGACACAATACCCATAAGAAGAAATGATGATTTTAATCAGAAACCAGAAATCAAAATTATAAACTTAGCATACTGAATGCATAATAGGCAGGGATTATCACCTCTGTGAAGTTTCCATTAATTTCTGTTCTTGGCAAGAAAATCATAACTTGAAAAGGCTTAAGTCAATTAACAGGTGTGGATAAATCACATAGCTTCTTTCTATCATGGGCAAATGCATCCTCAAGGCTCCTGTTAACTTTTCTTAAATGTGAGAATTCTCCCAAAATTACAAAAATGCGTAAAGAAAATTTTATATTAGACACAACCTTAAAAAACAAAGAGAAAATACTAAGCTTTCACAACTATGCAGGATTCAATTACGGTAAAAATTTCAAACCTACTGCTTTTTCATTCTGAGAAATATAATTAATATCAAATCGTTTGAATTTTTTAATCTTTGCACTTAAATAATATGTTCCATCTGGCTTTATGATCAGATTTTTCCTACACAGGAAACTAAAACAAGATGGAGCATGCCCCTGCACTTGCTGCCCTTCACCTATGAGAATCCATGTCCCCTGGCATCTCTCCCAAGTTCCTCCATGACAGGGCTCTCGCCTACCTTCCCACTACTGTGTCCTGAGCTGCTTGCAATTACACACACACAAACACACACATACATGCCACTCTGCAGGTGCATGCCTCTGTGTCCTCCCTCATGCTGTGCTTTCTGCCTGGGAAGACTGTCTCGCCTTCCTTCAGCTCATTGTCTCATCTGTAAAGACTCAGCTCGAGCCACACTTCCCAGGCTACCTAAGCCATCCTTTCCTGTGTAGCCTATAACTCAGTGTACATAAACCCATCTTTGCACTTGCCACTCCTGTGAGATTCTCTTTCTATTTGTATGACTTCCCCTCCGGTATATAAGCTAATCCATGCTGGGCCAATTAGAGTCTCATTTTTCAGAATTTGGAGTCAGGACACAGTAATTCTAGTCCATCCCTTACAGAGTATTGAACTGAGAGGCTATGTGACGCTAGGATTGAGGCAGCCCTGTACTCACCAAATTAAGAAAAGTCAGTCTTTAAAAAGAGAGGAGGGCCGGCCCCGTGGCTTGGTGGTTAAGTGCGCGCGCTCCGATGCTGGTGGCCCGGGTTCGGATCCCGGGCGCGCACCGAGGCACCACTTCTCCGTCCATCCTGAGGCTGAGTCCCACATACAGCAACTAAAAGGATGTGCAGCTATGACATACAACTATCTACCGGGGCTTTGGGGAGAAAAAAATAAATAAAATCTTTAAAAAAAAAAAAAAAAAGAGAGGAAAGGGGAAACAACATGGATTTTAAAAAGGTAAAAGAGGCACCATGAAGGCCCAAAGAGGCAAAAAATATATGTTTTGACTTTGCCAGTGCCTGGGTCCAGAAACCAGCTCAATATCCATGCTGGGGTGCTGTTAGAGTCTAGTCTATCCTTATATCCCAATTTGCTTAAACAATTTTTTTTAAAAAGTTTTGTTCTTTGTAAGTAAATGATCCCTAAGACATTTGTATATAGTAATTTAATAAACGTTTATTAATCAAATGAATCAACAAACTGTCTCCTTGAAGAATCAACAGGAGTCAGTTTGCAAATGCACAGCATTGATTACATCTGTGACGGTTGAAGGCAAAATATGTAAAAGGTAAAATTTAATCTTTTTTTAATATCAACATTTTCCATCAACACATTTGAGTTAAGTTCCAAAGGCTTAGGTATTCAAGAATCCAAGATGGAAAAAGAAAAGAGAAAATAACAAAATACACATTTGCAAAATGTCCTGCACAATCTATTTAACCACTTAAGAACCTCTCATTACAGCATCTCATTTTAGGGTCAACCTCCAAGTCCCACACAACTTCCAACTACACACATGCCACAGGAGTACAGTAATTAAAAAAGAAGAGAATGGGGCCTGCCCAGTGGTGCAGTGGTTAAGTTCACGCGCTCTGCTTCGGCGGCCTGGGGTTTGCATGTTCGGGTCCCAGGCACGGACTTACGCACTGCTTATCTAGCCATGCTGTGGCTGGCATCCCGCATGTAAAGTAGAGGAAGATGGGCACGGATGTTAGCCCAGGGACAATCTTCCTCAGCAAAAAGAGGATTGGCAGCGGATGTTAGCTCAGGGCTAATCTTCCTCACAAAAAAAAAAAGAAGAAGAAGAGAAAAAGTGACAGCACAGTTTCATAAGAGTTTGACCAAAATAGACCTTAGAGAGGGCATCAAATGGCATAAGACCACCCCATCTTATCTCCCTTGCATCATTTCATGGAAAAGAAAAACAGAAATCCAGAGAAGTCAAGTAACTGGCCCCCGGATCAGAACAAATCAGAATCAGAGTAGAACACAGTTTTCCCACCAACCAGGTCACGGCTCCTTACACTACCCCATGCTGCCTCTTGTTTCTTTACATCCAACACAACCCTGAAAATAGCTCTTTTCTTTTGAAAAAACAATCGGCAACTGTACATTGCTCAGATTTTTCATTAATAGCAACAAGGGACAATGATGAGAGCTTTAATGTTCAAGACATCAAGTTCTCTTAGTCATCAACCATTATCACACCTGCTGCTTAAAATTGTCTGGACATTGGTATCCAATCTCGACTTACCTGAAAGGTTTACCTATCCTTTGCAGCCATAAATTATGTGCTGTAAAGAAGAGAGAAACAAATTGCATTGAGGATATATGCACAGTCTCTCACGGACTTGCATGAAAACCAAAACTACAGTTTTATAATTAAATAGACACTTTTTCTTAATCAAAACTTTTTTCATCATAATTACAGTATGGATCATAATTCCTTTCACAAAGTCACATTCCTTTCACAGTCACAAAGGAAACTGCTTAAGAGAGCCAAATGCAAAGTATGGAAAAAAAAATCCATGATAAAGACTTAACTGTCAGGAACTAAAAGCTCTCCCACTCCAAAACTGAAATGTATTGGTTATTCATTAGGTGCTGAGGGCATGTCTAGCTCTTGAAGTAAGACATAAACATTATTCTTCCCCTCCATCCAACTCTGGCTGGTTGTTTGGGTTTGGCTGTTTCATTTTTTTTCTGAATTATGATACATTAATTGCCTTCATCCCCTAGAAATCCATTCTTATGTTCCCTTTAAACACTTTACCAATACTTCCAGAGGTTAAATCGTTAAGAGCAAATTTTTAACGCCAGGCTCCTCATGGAAACTGCCGCTAAGGCTGATTCAAAATCAATATGCATTTTCTAGATTATATATAAAGTAATAAAGATCATGGTTTGAATAATATGAATAGCATTAAAAATTCATAAATCTACAACATGAACACATCTTCCTATATGGGTATAAGTTGTCTATCTAAAAAACTAGTAAATTAAGTCTTTATTATTTGATTTTCAACCTAATGATTTGTTTATTAAAGTGATGTTTTAGTCAATAGCAATTCTAAATACATCAAAAAATTTTAATAAAAAATAGTCAACTGTTAGTCTCAGAAACTAAGAATAACTCTAAGCATATCTTTTGAGACAACTTACAAAGAAGAAGGCAGTTATCAGTTAAGAATAAATGTTAACACAGGCATTCTATGATCCTGCTAAACCTCAATGAATTTTCCATCATTGCTACAAGAATATTTTTCCTTTACAGTCATTTCCCTCTAAAATATCTTAAGCTCATGAAAAGAAAGAACTAAATATCATAAACAAGTCAAATCAAGAGTATCTGACTTTCTTTCATAAATACAGCAAAGAAAAGGTGAATACTATTAAAAAAAGATTTCTAAACAGTAATTCTTCCTTTTTGGCTTTAGCAAAAATAAGCATCGCGGTCGGGGAAGATAAATTCTAGCATTACCATTTATGAAAAGCCATAATTAAAAGCTATGTTAAGCTCTTTTCATGTGTTAACTCACATGTTCCTCACAATACCTCCTGGAGTGGGTACTGGTATTACTGCCATCTACACATGAGGGAGCTGGGACACAGAGAGTGGAAGTAATTTACCAAAGATCATATACCTGGAAAGAAGTGAAGCAGACTTAGAACCCAGGCACTCTGGTATGAGTCCATGTTCTTTACTGCTATGGACACTGTCTACCTCATAGGTTTTTGTAAGAATTAAAATTGTAGGCTGTACGTAAGACCTGTAACATGATTCCTGGCCGTTGCTAAGTACTCACTCCATGGGAGCTACAGTGGTACCCATAATGTTGATATTGATGAAAATCATGATCACAATGCTTGCTTCTGAATCCTAAGAGAATTTCCAAATCATTTATATTTCCACAATTCCTTTTTCCTTCTGCTGGACAAAATGTCCCTCCAAACGCTTGTTGAATTTTTTAAAAATGTTTTTTCCAAGCATGTATATTTTTAAGATTCTGTCACATTCAATCTACACAACAGCACAAGATCAAAATGTGCAGCAGACAATTTTCAGAGCAACAAACTGGAAATCCCCCCAAATTATCTGAAGCCACCATGATCTATTGCCGGGCATAGAATAATGTTCTGTGAAAGAATTATTTATATACACCCTGAGTGTTTACAATGTTAAGATGAACTGACACTGCTTTTATTACAATCTCTCCACAATCTCTCAGCAGGCTACATTAAAAAAGAGAAATAGAAAAAGAAATTAACCTGGATGACAGCAGTATTAACAAAAAGAGCAAGGAAATCAGCAGCAAACTCCCTCCAACACCTTAATAAGAGCACTAGCTGTTTTCTGCAAAAGAAGGGAGGGATGTTCGGTGGCCTTGAAGTCACCTAGCTACAAGGGACCAAGGCTGAGTATTCCATACGGTGACTGTTGAACCTATGGAAAAGCATGAGGCCTGGGATCCTCTACTAAGGGCCTCCTGTGGCAGTGACAAAATTGCATGCCAACAAGAAATGCCTACATTCTGATAGTTTTCTCTTTCAACATATGTCCCTGTGCATCCAGTTGGAAAGCAGATCCCTAAGCTTGACTGCTCTACACTAAAAAGGAAAGAACTTATCATCCACTGACTGAAATTCACAGAGGATCGAAGATTGCCAAGAATCAGTACCCAATCAAGATTAAGCAGAATGAACGAGGGGCTGTCAGCAGTTAGGAACTCTACCAACTGCTATCCATAAATTCAAAGGAATTTTGCCTTCTTAGCATGTGATTTATTTGGAAGAAGCTTTTAGTGCTAAGTTCTGAATGAAGCCAAGGAACACTTTATTGAAATGATCCATTTTAGTGCTGAACTCAGTTCAAGAACCAAAGCAGATTTCAATAAGCTTTCAGACAAACTCATCAAAGTAATTCTTGCTTTACCACATACTCTGGGTCTGGTTCAGAAGGAATAACATCACTCTCAACTAACGGTAAGGGGATAAAAAATTCTCTTCTAATTCTCTATCCACAAAAGAGAATATTTTTCTGGTAAGTTCCATATTTGGGAAAAGCTACTTTAAAGGAACTTGGGAGCCCAGGCTGGGTAAATCGATCCACCAAAGAACATTGAAGGCCCATTAATGACACTACCCCAATAAACACAGCTCATAATTAAGAAGCCTGGTAACTCTAATTGACACAATCAGTTTATTTTTGAAAAAAACTTTTTTATTTAAATTTTTATTTTTTAAAATAAATTTCTATCATTCCTATGAGCAAACCACCACCATTTGTTCACCCTTCCCAATAAAATATTTCCTTCTCCATTGGAAGACAAATGCCTGAAGCAATTGCCCACCTCCCTTCTCCAGTGCCTTCCCATTTACTAAGCATGTCTGCAGTTCAGTAACAACAAAGGGGACAGGGTCTCAGCAAAAGCTATTGTCAATGCACCATATTAAAAAGAAAAGGACAAACTATGAAAAAGCTTGGGGAATGTATGGGACAAAGATCAGAAGAGGATATCATTCGGATATTGTGTCCAAGTGATAGGATCATGTAAACAGTGATAAAGTTGCTTAATAATAAATAATGTTAACGATAATTATGCTATTGGTTTGGCCGGTGTCATTATAAAATGTAGCCTGGAAGTTATTGCTTTCTTGGGTTCACCACCGTTATGCACCTACCTCCCCCTCAAATAAGTCAGAGTGATCTGGATGCAGCCATCTAAGAACTACATCTAAAGACTGACGTATTTATGCCATCAAAGAAGAGAGAGAATACCATAGCAAAATGTGGCCCAGCTCATCTTTAAACAAAGCAAAGGAAGTGAGGAAAAACAATCAGCAGCAATTAAAGAATTTCTAGAGTGTCTTTAAAATAAGATCTTAGTTAATATCTACTTCCATGAGGTGGTTGGTGTTCTTAATGTGGATTCATCACTGAGCTTTACGCTTGCATTAAGCCATTTTAAAGTAGGCGAGGAGGTTTATTATTATGAACTCAAAAAACTCACTCTTAACTGCTGGATGTATTTTCTGTGTAGACCTATTAGTTAACTCCACACCACTTTCACTGGGTCATTTCATTTTTGAAGCAGAAGTTGAATGAGATTGAAATGAGATTGAAAATGGCTCATCTGAGATCAGTCAACGAGAAAGATGTGTAAAATGGCGGGGTGGGGGGGGGGTTGGGGGACACAAGAGAATCCAATTATTCATCAGTAATATAGGCCTTCAACAGATTTTTTTCTATCACCTGCAAATCTCACTTCACTAGCTCACTAAGTTTCTCTCAAAAGTGATGTAAGGCTGTTAATAATGACCTGAAACACATTTGCCCTACTCATGGGATCATATGTGTAGAAGAAAAGTTCAAAATCCCATCTCAGGAGTTTAATCTGCACAGCATTTCTTACTTTGGGGAAAAACAGTGTAATGCAAGGTCTACAGAAATAAAGCATTAAAACGACACTTAAAAGATCAGTTACTCATTCTATTAGTGAAGGTCAAAATATTTATACATCGCCCCAAGTCCCTCAGTTTAATTACCTCACAATTTCACTTTAGTGCCAAACTGTTCTCTAGCCCTAAACCTGTCTTAGTTTCTTGATTTGCACGCCTATGTGCAAGGTATTTACAAGAAAAACTTTTAAGACCCACTGAAGTGAAAAATCTAACCAGTGTCTTGCCCATAAAGGTAGAAAACGAGCTCGTATTAAGTAAAAACACCATGATCATAATCCAGCCAAGTTCCATGAGAGCAGGGCTTTGTTTACTTCACTGCCATATTCCTAGCACCAAAAATGGTACCCGGCCCATAGTAGGTGCTCAGTAAATACTGTTGAGTGAATAACACCCAGAACAGACCCTGCAGTGTAGCAGAAAAAAGAGGAAATGAACAAGAATTTATAGAGTCAAGGACTGTCTTCAATGTCCATTGTGATCACTGTCATTTAAATATGAAATCAATCCAGCATATATATAAAAAACGACTATATATAGTTACAGATACAGATATGAGTTACAAAGATAAGAGTTCACGTAGAATTCCCTGAGCTTTTCCAACGTGGAAGGGAAAGTGTGTTCATGTGTGAATGAATTTGATGTAAGAAAGAGGGGACGGAGAAGGAATGTTTCCATACAAAACATTTCTCATTTCACATGGAGTAATACGGTAAAAGGTAATACAAACTGAAAATTTATCTGATTCCAGAGTGTATATCCCGGGTCCTAGGTTTTTTACTGCACTTTCTACCCATAAGCCAATCACGAAATCACACAGAAAAACAGGTGGCTGAATAAACGACTTGCAGTAAGATTTTTCCCAGGGTGGGGATTTGTTCCGGTGCTTGGTAACTTCTGAAAACATTTTAACTGACAGTGTTTTAGCCCAATGTTTTGTCAGCCTAATGCCATGCATGCAATACAAATATGTACTAGCAAACAGTCTCGAAGTTCAACCAAGAAAAAAAATCCCACACGAACTCCTCATTCCCTGCCTGTATACTGGAGGTTCACCATTTCACGATGCATCCTGGTCTTCACAAACTCACGCATGAATAATAATATTCATAATAGTAAACTTCTAAGAATGATGCTGCTGGCTGCCATGTGCTGAATGGCCACCGTGTGCCAGGCACCTATTCACATGCTTATCACAGGTACTATTGCTTTTAGTCCTGACAACCAATCTGCGAATAAGGTGCTACTATTACTTTCCCCTTTTGGAGATGAGAACTGAGGCTCACAGACACAAAATAACTTGTCCAGGGTCAAGGAAATGAAGGAGCCAGGATTTAAACGCTGTCTGTGGAGATCTTAAGAACTGGGGTAACAATGCCTCTTTCAACTTTTATTTGCTTTACCTGATCACCTTCTGGCAAAAGTTCATGCATAGTTTTCAAAAATAATTTTAAAACTAATCAAATTTATACTCAAATATATAACACCTTTCCTTTAGAAGAGGGAAAATATATGACAACCTGTCTTTCCAAGGAGAGAAAATGGACCTTCCTGCCCACAAACATGTTAACTTAGTAAGACTCTGACCCAGTTCCAGCTGTGCTGTATACTGCTCTGCAGGCATCATTTTTCCTGAAATAAATAGCCTGGTGCTCTGGGTAAAAAAATGAAAAAACAAAATATAACCTACAAAAGCATGTCATCTAATTCAACATATTAGTACCAATACCCTATAAAGAAGCAAGGCAAGAGGGGCCTCATTTGTGGAGCCAAGAATCTTTCTCCCCCTGAGAGTTCAACAGGGAGGCCAGCTCCACAGAGAATGACACAGGTGTCCTGACTCCTCCCTAAAGCTAAATCCTCACCCAGGACTCTGGACTTTCGAGCACAGCAAATGGGCAAAGCACAGGTTCAGGGGTCAAACAGCTGGAGTTCCAATCCTGATGTTCCCATTTACTAACTATGTAAGTATGGACAAGGTTGTTTAACCTCTGAGATCTTCCATTTCCTCCTGGCAATGGGAACTATAATATCTACCCTGAACGGATATTGTGAAGGTTGCATGGGATAACATATGGGAAGTGCTAGCCCACTTCCTGGTACATGGTAGACGGATAACAGATAGAAAACTCTCTTGCCCCTCCTGAAGGACATTCTTCACTGGTGCGCTAGAGCTGGCTCAAACTGGCTTGCCAGAAATGACTAGTAAATTTTCAAGAATTTTGCAAGCCAGTTATTAAATACAGCCATTACTGAAAATTAAATTATATAAATTTAAAATTAAATATAGTCATACACCGCAAAACGACCTTTTGGTCAAAGACGAATGGCATATACGATGGTGGCCCCATAAGATTAATACCATACAACCTAGGTGTGTAGTAGGCTATACCATCTAGGTTTGTGTAAGTACATTCCATGATGTTTGCACAACAAGGAAATCGCCTAACGATGCATTTGTCAGAATGTAGCCCTGTCGTTAATCAATGCATGACTGTAAATCATATTAAAATCAAAGGTAATAAATACTCAAAGCTCATCACTTCCCAATTAGTTTACTTCATTTTACTATTCTCTGTGCTCTTCAGGTTATTTATGTCTATTGTCTCTTGGCAGTGGAAATACTGCATAATGGTGGGCCACGGCACATCTCTCCTAACTCCATGCTCAGTGACGTCACATTTGTAGCTTGAAAACAGCCATGTTAGGAGTATTTTCATGGAAATTGGCAAACACCACAAGTCAGGATTTCTTTTCTTTGGAGAGCCAGTTATTAAACATTTACCAGCACACCACCAGTATTTGTATTTCATCTTATTTCTTTCTGTTCCAGCATCTTTTATCTCTCCTCTCTACAAGTTATCTACACATACACACACAGATTCATTAAATTTAAAATAAAAATGAAAACAAAAACCTAACACTCCTCCAGTGAACATCCTTTTTCCCCATTCTTTCACTGCCAAACTTACTGAAAATGTTCTATCTATGCTTAATTCCAACACTTTCTTACCATCCACTAATTAATTTATTCATTTCACAACTAATTGAGCAACTACTAATAGGCAGACACAATAAAAGGAATTGGGGATACACATGTGAGTGACACAGTCCCTGACCTGATGGAATTCACAGTCATATTGCAGTCTGACCTCTCTCCCACCTTGAAATCTCCAGTGCTCTATCAATTCCTCTTTTTTCTCCTCCTTTGTCTTCCTTAAATAATTTATTATTTCCCCAAATGTTTTGTCTTCTTTTCCTCATGGCCCTCTACAACGTCAAGATATCCTCACTGTTTTGACTGTTCATCTCTCTTCTTTCTTCCTCGGGAATTTCATGCATTACGGTAATTTTATCCTCCCTCAACCTTCAGAAACCCTATTTCTCCCATAACCTTTCCACCTCAGTAACTGACGCCAACATCCACCTAAACATTTAAGCCAGAAATCTGAGAATTCTTGTTTCCTTCCTTTCCCTCACCCCCTCACCCCAAACATCAGTAAGTCCTATCGGATCTGTATCCAAAAGATATCGCAAATTCACCATATCTCGTCCTCCCAGTCTCTACCACCCTCGGCCAAGACCCTTTCTTTCTCATTCCGCATGTATAAAAGCCCCCTGCCCTTCTCCCTGCTCTACTCTTGCCCCCAACATCACGCACTACAAAAAGCCAGAGTGAACATTTTTAAAAAGAAATGTAATAATTTCTTTACACACTTGAAAAAAAGAAAACCTCCAAAGTTTTCCCCTTCCACTCAGAATAAAATCCAAACTTGCTTCCATGGCCAACATGGTCCTTCATTCTCTGGGCCTGCCCATCCCCTGACCACACTCTTTCCAATCCCCACTTGCTCATTACCCCAATCTGGAACTCTCCGCCCAGATCTTTCCAGGGCTAGCTGCTTCTCTCACTCACAAGGATTCAAGGGGCCTTCTCTTACCAACCAATCGGAATTTGGCCAGGCCAGGCGGACCCACCTCTCTCCATCACACTGTTCACTCACTGTTGATTATTCAGTGTCTGTCTTCCTCCACGGGAACTGAAGATACACAGAAGCAAAGACCTTGTCTTTCTTACGCACCAGGACATCCCTGGTGCCTAGAACAGTGCCCGGCACATGGTAGACGCTCTGTAGATATTTGTTGGTGAATGAATGAATGGAGAAAGATGCAAAAGACAGGCAAAGGTAGGAATAATTGGAAACAAAGACCCTGAGAAGAAGGAGTTTTCTGGGGCTGCACAGAATAATAAAAACAGCTATCTGAAGTGGTAAAGTGCTAATAGCATGAACTGAATTTCCATCTTTATTAAATTCTGCCTTGCCCGTGGCTTGAGCTATTTTAGAGGCAACCTAATTTAGTGAGCACCTACTCTGATAAATCTATGTTAATTTTCATGACTAGGTCAAAATTTTAAAAAAAGAAAGAAAATCTCATGCTTTAAAGATTTTCCTGTATCCTCAAAAATATTTCTGAAAGACAGAATCCCCTGGGCTTCCTCCCATACTTGTGCTGTAATAAATTCCTATCACACACAAAGAGCAGGGAGAAAGAGCAGAGGGAGGGTAGAGCACGCTCCTCCCCCAGAAAACCGAGGGCGCCTATTCTCTGATGCGAGGTTCTTCCACTAGGGAAGCAGTAAAATGTTTGCTCTTCTTAATTGAGGCTTCACAGACACACAGCTCACTCCCTGCTTCCAAATAACAGCAGACAGCAGGGCTTCTACTTGCTTCTTCTAGCTACTCCTGTCTTATCTGATCTAATATAAGGAAAGAACGGAAGGAGGGAGAGAACAAAGGAGGGAGCAAGGGAGGCAGGGAAGCAAAGAAAAAGGGAGAGAAGGAAACAAGGAGAGAGAGTGGGGGGTCACCAAGAACCGACTCAGCACCTCACTTCTCCAGTCATCCTACTCTGCAAGAGGTGAGGCTGGATGGTGACAACGCGCACGGTCGAGGAGCCCAGCCCAATACCTCAGCATGGACCACGCAGCTCGAGGAGACACCGGGAATCCGCTGCTCTTGGGTTCTGGTGGCAATGGGGAGTGGCAGCCACCCCAAGATCCTTTGTGAGGGAACCGCTGCTGCTTCCCGTTCTCCCGGAGAGGGTGCGCTGGCAGTGACGAGGGCTGGGGGCTCCCGGGCTGCCGTGGGCTGCGCTGATGAACGACCCCATTGCTCCTAATTGTGCACAGAATCGAGGGGAAACAAAGTCACACAGAATGACAAGGCTTGCAACAAGAAACAGCAGTCTCCTGTCCCATCCCCAAGTCCTGTTCTCTGGAACCAACCACTCTCAAGTCTTTCAGCTCTTCTGTTTCTGGTATTTACCAACACACACACACACACACTCTTCACCCTTCACCCTTCAAATACATTTCTCTTGTAATAAATACAATTCGAATTCTTATAATTCGGTTGAAGTGGTATTCAGGATTTACACTATTATGATCTTGTAAGATACTGTTCATAGCTGATCCACCCAATGTACTCTCACATTTTTTTTCATGAATCCTCTGAGGTAAAATTCATAATAACTAGCTGAGCAAAAACTAAAAAGTCTGATACTACCAAGTGACGGGGAGAATGTAGAACAAAGGGGATTCTCATACACTGCCACAATCATTTGCAGAGCAATGTCTCAGCACATAACACAGTGAACAAGCATCTATCCGTGGTCCCAGCAACTCCACTTCTATGGTCAGGCCCTAGAGAAACCTGCATGTATATGCACACGAAAATTCACTGCAGCATAATTTTTATAAGAGCCAAAAATGTGAAAATAAGCTAAATTCCAAATCCAGAAAAACGGATAAATTGTGATAATTAAATACTATATATCAGTTAAAATGAATGAGCTACAGCTACACGTATCAACATTGACGTATGTCAAAAGCCCAATGTTAAATGAAAAAGAAAAGCAAGTAATACCATTTATATAAAGTTTGCAAGTATGTAAAACAATAGTGTTTGATATTCACGGGTATATACATATGAAGTAACGGCATACAAACAATTATAGAAATGAAAAGTGCCAAATTCAGGACTGTGGTTACTTCTAGCGAGAGAGGGTAGGGACCGAGGTCAGGGAATGTTATTCTCTGCATATTGGAAATTATACCCTGATTTTAAAAAAGAAATTTAACTTTCAGGAGCAGATCTTTCACTGAAAATGTTTCTTTCTAGAGGTGATGTCAAATAAAAGAAATCCCACTCCATCCGTATGGCCCAATCTTAAAATTTAGGAATAAATTGTTCTTCACATAGGAAAGCGCTTCCAACATTTGTTTCTGTCATTTCTTTCCTGCTGCATGGATCACACAGTGAAAGACCTCAAGAACAACCTACTGCCAAGATGTTTAGTCTAAATTAGCAGATAAAGTCGGGGGGAGACCCCTAAGAGTTTGTGCAAAACTGTGTGTGTGTCCATTATTCTAGGAAAAGGAGACACAGTTTTGTAAATTCCTAAAGGGGTCACGACCCCCATTACACTCATACCCTCTAAGCTGGTCTCATGGTACAAATGTGAGCCCAGGCCCTGAGCAGCAGACGTGCTGGGAGGTCTCCAGGTCCCCGTCCTGTGTGCCTTTCATGGACGCAGGGGCATTCAGGGGTAACCCTGTGGCTCTGGAGTCACACACACAGGGGTCCAAATCCTGGCTCCACTCAGGATTGGGGGACTCTGGAGAGGTTACTTTCTGTGCCTCTGTTTTCTCTTCTGTAAAACAAGGTAACAGGTGTAAGCATTAAGTGACTTCACACCTGTAAATGGCATGGCACCATGCCTGGCATGTGGTGATACTAACTGTTATTGGCCCAGCCTCGCCATCACATGCTCTTGGTTCCTTCTGACCACTTTTCACAACTGTAATCAGTTACTCTTGGAATGACCTATGTAATGTCTATTTCCTCCAATATCATATATGCTCCTTGGAGGAAGGAATTTTATCTGTCTGGTTCTTGGCCAGGCACAGAGTGAGTATGTGTCAAAATGGGTGGATAAAAGGATGAAGGAAAGAATGAGTCTCCACTTATGCAGAGCTGCTAGTTGTGACAGCTGGAAGTTACTAAGAAAAAAAAAAAGCGCAGACTATGGGCTGTCGGACTTCTAAGCTACATGTCAGCAGTATTATTCCCACCATCGGACTTCCAGCAGTTGAGTACGATGAAAGTCAAGACCAATTATTAAAGAATAAAAAAGACAATTATTCCCTTTGAAAACAGCCTCGCGCGACAGTGACCAGACGAAGAAGAAAGACGTGTAGGCAACAGTGGGCTGGAGAGTCCCAAGACCAGAGGAGACAGGACTTCAATTTTGAGGTTAAAATAGCTCTGGACTGGACCAAAGGGGAGGGTCTGCAGTCAGTTGTCACATCCTTCTACTGTCAGTGAGGCAAAGCAGAAAGATGCTAGGAGGCAGAAGAGGATGCGAGAAGGGAGTGGGTAGCAAGAGAGGTTGATAGGTTGTTCTCTAAAAAGTAAAGTGGGCAATGCAATTACTCTCATCAGTTAAGAGGACACAGAGGAAAAGCATGCTCATATAAGCCAAGGGGAGGTCCTCTGGCTCACGGCTCTCTTGGCATGAGCTTGGGTCAGAATGGTAACTGGCCTCCTTCCTTTTACACGCCTCTGAGATTTACAGAGAGCCAACAGAGCACTAAAGCCTATTTAAATTATCTCCAAGTACGCCCAGGCAGGAAGGTGATCAGAATTTAATGACTCGTCTCAGCTTGCTGCCACTCAATAGCGCTGCTCTTATCTTTATGTCAAGAAGTATAAAGAAGTAGGGAATGGGATAAAAAGGCAAGATTTTTTTAAAGACAAAATTCTTCATTGGACAAGGCAGGAGAATAAATCAGCCACATTTTTTAAAAGTTCAAAAGTAAGGGCCTAATAATTACTAAAAATGGGGTCTGCATGTCAAATTGTTAGTAATTATGGATTTGATAGAGGCAGAAAATTATAGTATGTGCTTGAACTTTTAATATGCCTTAGTCATTATTATCATCTAAAACCCACAGGATAAAATGAATGTGCCTTAAAATTTTTAAATGGAAATGGGTAACTAAATAAATTTGTTCTTTAATTTGAATATGATGACGTGTGAGTATTCCTGTATGGTTTAGGTTGGCCCTTTGTGGAATTCCAAAAGGCGCCTCCCAAACCTCTTAAGTAACAGCATCACCCCTAGAGCAAGTAAACAGACTCCAACCTAGCGGTGTTCTTTGATGGATAACACTCAATTTGAATGCAGAGACTCAAGGCAGGCTATTAACACACTGTTACCATTTGGAACCACTCTACTGTGTGAATTAAGATTTCTTAGTAGTACGCAACCAAAACAATCTAGCAATGCAAACTTGCAATTAGCATAGACATTTTTCAATTCCAAATTCAGGACTCATAAAAACTTTATAATCCTCATTGATTTTTATAAAAGTGTGAAGAGTTTGAACATATATAATGCATTTATCTTAAGGAAATAACTTTTTATTATATTACAGTCTAAAGTGAGGTTACATTTAACAAAACGTCATAGTTCTATTTTTTTTTAATGGAAGTTTGAAAACCACTGATGTAAGCAATTCTCTGTACATGCACAGCTTGATATCAAAACTTTAAAATGACTTACGATTTCTCTTGCTTGTGGGATAGGGAAAAGAGATCGTAAACCAAGCACACTCCGAACACCGTGATGCCTGTCTCTTTCACCAGCATTGCACAGGTCCCCAGAAACAAACTGAGCAGCAAGAAGAAGGGAGACGCCGTGGGAGGGAAACATTCCCCAACACAACACTGGCCCACACTCCTGAAAAACAAGGGCGAGATTCTTTTATCTAAGAAGAAATGTGGGTCGCTAAGAAACACCACTTTAAAGATAAGGTCTAACATCAATTTCATTGTATTCTAAGGAGGTAGGTGAGCAAAGATTTCTTCAAGACTGTTCATCATAGAATTATTTAAAATTGCAAAGATGAAAAGAGTAAATGGCCAACTATACTGAATTTGGTACTTAAGGTATATATAAATCACAGTAAAATATGGCATATAACAAATGAACACTAGGGGCCAGCCCCGTGGCATAGTGGTTAAGTTCAGCACATTCCACTTTGGCAGCCTGGATTCATGGGTTTGGATCCCAGGCGCAGACCAACACCACTCATCAGCCACGCTGTGGTGGCGACCCACATACAAAATAGAGGAAGACTGGCACAGATGTTAGCTCAGGGCTAATATTCCTCAAGCAAAAAAAGAGGAAGATCGGCAACAGATGTTAGCTTAGTGTGAATCTTCCTCAGCAAAAAAAAAAAAAAAAAAAAAAAAACATAAATGAACATTAAAAAGCCATTTAAAATGCTACCATAGAGATGTATTTAGTGACATGGAAAGATGTTTAAGTGAATATATTTTAAGTAAATAATACATATTATTAAGCCATATACATGAACTCTGGAGCCAGGTTCCCTGGGTTCAAGTCACAGCTCTGCAGTTAACTCACAAGGGAATATGGGGCAAGTTACTTCGCCTCTCTGTGCCTCAGTTCCCTTATGAGTGAAATGGGATCACAGTGTTATAGGGAGAATTCAATAAATGACTTATTACATTTCAAGTGTTTATCATCATTATCATTATTTTAGTGAAGCTGTTTTCTATGCTTCTGTACACAAAAACAAAGAAATCAGTGGATACATATATATACCAAAACATAACTGTCATTTCTCTCTGTGATGAAAATACAGATGTTTTAGCCTTTTTCTTTTCTTCTGGCTAATCTGCATTTTTAAATTTATTCTCCATGAGGATGTATTAGGTAAAGCTTATTTTTTTCTCAGCATAATTTCCAGCAGGGATTTTCAAAAACCCTACAGCACCGTGAAGTCTTTTTTTCACCTCACAAAACAGAATCAGCCCCACACCAAGAAACATCGCTGTTCCTTCAACAGGTGCCACATGAAGGTGCTCCTACTTCTTTGAAGAGTAAAGGCCAATATTCCTGTAGTTGGGACGTCTTACCCTTATTGTTATGTCTTGGAACAATCGCCTAAAATTATATGCCTAATTTGCAATAGAGTTGCATTTTTCTCCAAAGCTGGTATAGCTTAAACTGCTAAATGTGGGAATGGCGTGCACAACAGATATCTGCAGTACCATGGCTCATTATCACACAGATATGGATACACTACAGGCCGAATCATGTTCCCAAATATATCAAGCAGACAGAAAAAGCCTGAAAGAACAAGTTTAAACTAAAAAGCAATTATGAATCTTGTTCTAACACCAGAGTAAACAGGAAACAACTGGGTTCCTACTTTTCAGATTTTCACAACACCCTTTTATATGACTAGCAATGCAGTGGGAGGTCACAAAGGCAGCACTGAAGGACTGGTACTATACCAAGGAGAGGCTCTGCTCTTTAAATCAAAACCTCATAGGACATAATTGATTTCATTCTTGATCCAAGGTCTAAACTGGTTTATAACATGGTTTCTCAATTTCAGCACTATTGGCATTTGGGGGAAGTGATGCTTTGTTGTAAGGGCTGTCCTGTACATTGTAGGATCCTCGGCCTCTACTCATTAAATGCCAGTAGTGCCTCTCCAGTTGCGACAAGCAAAAATATCTCCAGACATTGCCGAACGTCCCCAGGGGTGTGGTTCAGGAATTTGTCCCATATTGAGAACCACTAGTTTAGAACAGTGTTCTTCAGAGTCACTGGGCTTTATGAGATTACAGGTGAACGAACTGATCCAAAGATCAAGGTTCACAAATCCTTAACCAGTCATCCCACCCCGAGGTAGAGCAACATGGCTCACCGTCCCACTGTTTCTGGGCTGTGCTCTGAGCCATCTGCCGCCTTTCACATTCTCTTCTCAACCTGCCCCTTTCCCTATATGACTATGTCACAACTCAGGTGAGAATCTGATCACTTTGGGGGGGAAAGGGGCAATAGAACGGGAAATTGTTTCATTGCTTTTCAGTCTCCCAAAGCAAAGAGCTTCTGTATTTTGATGAAAGGACGCGTAAATTGGAAAACCACAGTTGAGAAATACTACTTTCAAGTCAGCCTTGTTATTCTAAGCTCTAAGCTACTTTACTGAGGATAATAAAGAGGGAAAAAAATTTAGAACCAAAAGGAAAAGTTAAACAAATCATAGGCAAATAGAAGAAAGGACTACCCCCAGTATATTCTGGCTCAGAACTAAGATTCCAAATTCCACTCTCAGTAAGAAACTACAAGAGGAATGAAGGAGCAAGAGCTTGTCTTCCCAGCCCTGGGAGAGCAGTCCCTTTAAAAGGCTGTGACAGGGTTTAGAATGTGGTTGGAAGAGAGAAGAGCCTAGCATTTGGTAAGAAGCGGCTTCCTATCCTAGGTCTCCGGGAAGCTCACTGCGCATTTCACTGCCAAGAAGCCTCCCTCCTCTCTCAGGCAGATGCTCAGAGTCTACACACACACACACACACACACACACGGCAGAAATTCCCAGGGTACAGCGTGACTATAATCACACAGAATGGCACTCTCAGCCATACATACCTATTGTAGGAGAGAAAGGCCAACAGGAACAGCAGGCATGCTAACACGTCCGCTCTGCCAACAATTCCAGCTACCTGGAAAGTGTGGAAAAATGAAAAATAAAAACCTCAGAAAATTACTCTCAGAAAACCATTACGGAAATGTATTTGTTTTTAGATGAAAGGTATAATAAAATAGAAAACACGTTGTTCTTCAAACTTTGATACAGGATATATGAACCACCTCTGGTTATCATATATATTTAACAATAAGTTTCTAGAAGGAGGAAAAGAGGAAGGAAAGGGCAAGATTTTCACGCTTAACTTTATTTTTAATTTTTCTTCTATAGAAGGCCAATTCACAACATCAAAGATTATTCATTTATTGGTTTATTAGTTTATTCAAAAATATTTTTGAGCAGTGACTGAGTGCTACACACTGTGTTAGTCTTTGGGCACTGCAGTGCTAATGGAGCAGAGGATGTTTACAAAGTACTAGAAAAAAATAAGTTGAGGAATCAATAATTCTGCAAGAATGGGAAAGAGTATGAACTCATGATTATGTGCGAGTGTATGGACATACGTGTGTGTATTTCTTAGCTCTGTCACTGAAAGGACCTAAAAGAAAGACACCTCAGTGGCAGAGGCCATTCTGGCACTAACCACAAGCCATTCCTCCACTAAAGAGAACATGGGCTCCTTGGAGAAGTAGCTGACTCCAGGGCTGAGGCTGAGGAGACACAAGAGGAGCACGGATCATCTTCTCATGCTAGAAAGCAAGAAAGTGCTCAAAAAATGACGGGTACATGTCAAAAGGACACAGAAGCCAGTGACAAGGAGCTCCCACTGACCAAATATGAGACGATTTGAATATCAAAAAAAATAAAGACAGTAACAAATTATAAACCATTGAAAGAAACAGACACTCATGAGTGCATACTGATAATAAATATATGGATGGATGACTGACTGAATGAATGAATGAATGAATACATATATAAGTACATACATACATACAGTAAGCAAGTGAATGAGAAAGAATGGAGAGCTCTACCTTACAATAAAAAGCCAGTTAATGAATGTAGAGGGAATAGTGCAGTTGGAAAATAGCCATTTTGCTTCCAGAAGAGTAAAGATTGGATTGAGCAAGAAACATCACAATATACGAATGGATACTAAATCTAGGGTGTGAAGGTTTGAAGAGGCGCAGAGTATTTGCAGGGCTTCAAAGCACTTCCTCCTCAGTTACTTATTAGCTGGAAAAATAAAAAGAATAATTATACTATGGAGAAAATGCATTACATTGCATTATACCTTGATTGCGGAATCAAACTTAACCTCACCAATAAAGGGCAAATGGATGCATCATGTCTCTGCATGTGCTACCCTGATGACACAGCATCACCTGATATTCCAGCCAGGGATACAGAACCTGAATACAATCATGGGAAAACATCAGACAAACCCAGGATGAGGAATATTATATTCAAATACATAGATAAGTATTTTATATTAATAAAGTATAAAATATAATAATTCTATATTACTATTTTATAACATTTAAACTTTATATTTTAATATCTAATTTATATCATGCTTTACTAATTATATCACAACTCATATTATAATCTATCATAATATAATATTGCATATATTATATATTATAGATACAATATATTATACTTACATAATATATTCTATATGAATTCATATTTTTATATATTTTATATTTTTACATATTTCTATATTATGTATCTACATATAATATATTCATATTATTTTTAATTATATATTATAAAATTTAAATATAATATACATGTAAATCATATGTGTTATAAATTACATAGGTATTATATAATTATAACTATGTATATAGCACATATTATATAACATTACCAATTGCAATTATAATAAATATGTTAATAACATTTTATATTATATACATTCTAACATAAATTTTAAATTATATTTAAAGCTATAAATTATATTATAGAAAGACAATGAAGATTGGTAACTCTTCTAAACTTAAGGAGACTAAAGAGAAACGATGACTAATAGCCTTGGTTGTAGAAAATATACAACTAAATTATTAAGGTGTAAAGGGGGCATGAATTATGCACCCTACTCTCAAGTGCTTCAGGAAACAAATAATATTCTTAAATATAGAGGGAGAAAGAGAGGAAGAATGATACAACAAATCTGGCAAAATGTTAAAAATTGGTGAATCCGGATAAAGAATATGTGGTCATTATATTTTTTAAGTTTAAAATTATTGTTTTTTAAATGTGTTACTTCTCAAAGGGACTGAAATGGAAGAGAGGTGGAGGACAGACAGCTATTTATAAATCTTTGTATTATTTCACTACTTAAAATGTCTGTGCATTTCTCTTAATTTTTTGAAATCCAAGAAATAAAACTGTAGAGAAAAAAAATGGGATGTGGGTCAAAGAATGCTTCAAAGAAAAGGTTACATACAGGCTAGGTCTTAAAGATGAGGAGTTCACAAGGGAAATGAACATAGTCGACATTTCAGGCACAGAAAACAGCATCACTCAAATCATAGAGGACCTGTAGCCCATGGTGTGTTAGAAAATCAATCAACAATTAATAGCAGAAAATAGTTTTCTGAGAAATGTACCTATAAATGTCCTCATATAATGAGCACACTTTGCAGTCATAAAGGAGAGGCAATGACACACACATGGAGCTAGACCATCCAAGGCTTGAATATAGATTCCTTCTCTTGCCATCTGAGTGAGACTCCATTTTGTGATCTTTAATAACTGAGATTTGGTTTTGTTATCTTTAAAATGAGTGTAATGCTCCCTACCTCATGTTACTGTTGAAATTAATGAGATGATATAAAAAGTGCCCGCTCAAAGTTGGTGCCCTGCTTTCTCCCTTTTCCACAGAGAAAGCAGGTGGGACTCTTAGCATTGAGACAGGTTTTCTTGTGTGGCTTATGGAAATCATCTTTTTACTTTAAAGTTTACATGTATGATATTTTAATTTACCTTTATTAGATAATCTAATGTATCTATTAGTTAAAAATCAAAATAAAAAATAATTCAATTATATACCCACATATGGGTTGATAGCAAGTCACATATTGAGAAAAATTCTAGTCCAATCTATACCAAGAGAAACCTGGACACAGCCAAAGAATTTCATTGGCAGTACAGAGTTGAAAGCCATTACCTAATGGGGCTGCTCGGACCACCCACTGTTCATTGATCCATTAATCTATAAGGAACTTGAGCGCCAAACAGGAAGACTGCATGACTCAAGGGCGGTAGGCAGAGACAACGTGGTGTCACCTCAGTATCAAGGCCCAGCTCAGACTCACAGTCTGTAAAGCAACAATTGCACATGGTCTCTTGTGAAGCCCAGATCTGCTCAGTCCACACCACTGCCTCTTTCGAGTATCAGCATCAAGAGCTCAGCATCACCTGCAAGGCCTCCGAAAGCTTACCAAGAGCCCAGCTCACCAGCAATAAAGTCTTGGCATAAGGCCAGGCATCTAGGCCCAGAGGGACACTCATCACAGCACAACTGCTGTGGCCAACTTGGACAACAGCAAGGCTTGCAAGCTGATATTGGGTGTAGCAAGTTGGAACGAGGCAATCAGAAGCTAGGCGAGCATAACTAATACATTAAAGGCGCCTGAAGCCCAACTTCTCGAATTGCAGCTGGGAAATAGCAGCAGCAGCAGAATGTGCCAGCTGGATGTGCCCAGATATAAAGAATGTAGTTTCCCTTGGAGCAGAAGCTCAGAGGAGGTGCTGAAATGTTAGCGCTCACACTGATAGACTTTGCTGCCAGTTCCAAACCACCAAGCATTCACTGAACACCTACTCTATACCCTGGTTGAGCTGGGGTCTCTGGGGCAAGGGGGTTAGATGTCTTAAAAACAAGATGTTTGTCATCAACTACTCTATGTCTAGACCAGTCATTCACTAACTCAATTAGTCAATATCATCATGTTCGATAATTGCATAATTTATTCTAGTCAACCAACATTTTCCGAGGGCCTCCTCCTTGCCAGGTTTTGTGTCAGCTGGAGGGATATAACTTGCCTCAAGGAGTTTAACATCTGGTGGGGAGTCAAAAAATATGATACAAGGAAACTGCACGTATCATAAAGACGAGAAACCATTGCCCTGAGAAGACTAAAGGGATTAATTTTGACTGTAGGATCCAGGAAGGCTTCATGGAGAGGCCGACCTCGTACACTGAAACTTAAAGGACAGGCGAGGAGGACTTCAGGAAGCTCAGGACGGGAGAATGTGAATCCTGGGCCAGAGAGGGAACACAGAAGCATTCCAGGCAGAGGAAACAGAGGTCTGAAAACATGGGGTGTTTCTCGAAAGGAAGGCATAAAGTGATAAGAGCGTGGGGTAAATGAAAAGGGGGCAAGCGTGGGCCATGGGAAGCAAAGATGAATGTTAAGTTGGAGGCCCTTGGGCTTGATTCTAAGACAAGGTAAGGTGAACCATAGGGTGCTTGGAAGTACAAAATGACTTGATCAAAAATACATGCAGATAGATAGAATGTATTTCTGCCTCAAACTGCAGGTTTCCATCACCAAGGGAGTAGCTGTAACCTGGGAACTATATCCTGTAACAAATATTCAGAGTGGAAAAAATCAGTGAACATAACTGGGTAGAATTCAAATAATTTAACATTCAAATCTCCTAGCAAGCTTAACAGAATAACACGTGGACACTGCCAATTAAGGACTTAACCTGCCCCCAAAACTTGTTATTTCTTGGAATACCACTCACAGGATTTGTAGAAAGCATACTGTATGCATAAAGTTATTAATTATTTTATCTGCAAGAATGAGTTCCGTTAGCGTCAGGAACACAGTTAACACACGCCAACAGCTGAAAGCCAGAGTGACTGACTAGCCAGACTGACCGATTCTCTTCTATGCGCTCTGTCCCAGTTCTGGAAACGCTGACCTTAACCTTCAACTCTGTGTGTTAGCATTTCCTGCTCTTGCTTTTGACTTGACATAAGTGCATTCCTTCTAACCAGTAATGTCTCTACCGTGACTGTCAAGTTTTAATTCTCAGAGGAGAATTACAGTGATTTTCCCCACCTTCCCAATTTATCTACTGATTTTTCTCAGGATTCAGGATTCAGAAAAACATATATAAATTTCCCAAGAATATATCAGCAAACTCTTCCAAGAATCACAAGGCCTTGCATGAGGAAAGGTCTGGGTCTACCTTATTCATTGCTATAACCCTGCACTGAGTGAATATATTACAGTCACTCAAATATTTGTTGAGAGATTGAGTAAATAAAGGAATTTGTTCCTGTCTACTTAAATTGGAAATAACTTTTCCCCTCCACTGGGATTCTTGTTTTATTACAACCTTTTGCTTTGTCTTGTATGTATTTACGTGTATGTTCTTTGCCTTTTCTAGGAGCTTGTGAACAAATAGTGGGTAGGGACCCCGCTATCCACCCACATACCCCCTTGGCACCTAGCAGAGTGCCTGCACCAAGCAAGTCGTCATTAACTATTTGTTGATTACGTAATTAAGAGAGCAAATCTTTAATCACATCAGCATGTTTAAACTAAACCCCTCCCCTCAAAAATTTAAATCCTCCATCCTTCCTGGGATAATTAATGGTCCTATTTTTGTTCTTGTTTAACAAAGGGGAGATATATCCCACTAACTTCCTCTCTCGCCACACTATGGTCTATTTTTCTTTTTTTAAATAATTTATCACTATGTCTTCTGTAACACACATCTCTCTTTTCTATTTCTCTGTCCTCCTCTTTCGAAACCTGAACTAATATCTATAATTAAGTAACAGTCTCTTGATTCTACTTCGTAGTATAGATTGTTACCTAGGTCAAATTTCTTTGTCTCTTTCTTACACCTCTCTCATCTCCTTGTGAGATGAGAAATAGCTTTTCTAACATTTTTCCCTAAATAAATGTCCAGCTCTCAGACTCCTTAGCCCCTATAATTGTGTTACCATGGATTTTTTTTTTCGATTAGTACAAAAGCTTGTTGAAATCCTTTCTTAAAGGTCATTTTGCTAACAGGATTATCGTTTTTTCTTAGAATTCAACCTAACTCTATCAGCTCATGATCACACTGTCCAAGATTACCTGCATTTTATGCTCTCCCTCTCTGCAAGCACAGAATTAAGACTGTTATTGTCCTCGTCACTTGCTCTTTCCTGAAAAATTTTCTCCAAGACACTCTAAGCACAGATTTTCAACTGTAATTTAAAAATTAGTTGTCAGAAACATAATATTGTCTGTGGGCTTAGATTACATTGCCATCGACCCAGCAGCATATATTCTATATGGCAAGGAGTGTAGTCTTTGATTATTTCTCTTCATGCGACATCCAAAAAGAATATTAAAAACTTATACATCTCTCTCATCTTTTAAAATTCGTATCTAAAATGTTTCATCATAATGTTAAATACTTGAAAGGATCTAACTTCCCATGCATTACAAATACTGACATTTTAAAATTAGTCCATAATATTACTTTTTAAACGTACTAAATGGAATCTGAAAAGTACCATAGCAATTTGAAGCACGTCATTTTCCACCTACACAAACATAAACAGGCTCTTCTTTAAATGGCAGACATTTTACACCCTTTCCCCTTGAACTCATATTTCCATTTTATTTTCCCCTTAGCATTTTTTCTTAATGTATTATATAGTTATGCTTAAAAAGACTCTATTTATCATCTTCTCTCTCTGTAATAAAAATACACATATAATTAAATTTATTTTTTAAGTCTCTTGTGATCATAAGATTCTAAGTGTTAAATTTTCAATGTTGTATTATTTCAATTAGTAGTAATACATAATTGTTCAATACATCATAAATTATAAAAAATGATACATAAATATTAAATATAAAAATACACCTCTTAATAACACAGGCATAGCAGGTTTCTCTTTAATAAGTTCAGTTATCGATGGCTGAATATTACTTTTTGTTAGAATGATAAAGCATGTAGCATCAATTCTATTCCTGGCTTTCATCTTATAGACTGTTGACATAAATAACTGAGAACAGAAGTAGCCATGTTACAGCAGTGACTTAATTCTTTGAACACCAAAGTTATCCTGCAAAACCACAGTGATCTATCATCTGACATAATGTTTAATGATCCACCAGCTGATAACTCAATCAGGTCCTCCTTTAATTTGGTTGAAAGCAAATAATTTAAGTATACCTATCCCTAGAATTACCAGTCAATAGAGTCATTTGCTTTCACAGCTCCTCAAAAGTATAGCAAAAAGGCTTTACCAAGACTTTCCAAAGAACTACTACTTATACCTCACAATGTTGCACTTAGAGGCAGCTTTTCAGTCTAAAGGACTCAGAAGGGGCTGCGAAAATTACCTTTAACAATGTAATATTTTAATAAAATGATTTTTTTTCTTTATCACTCACTTCAAATATATTTGTGTCAAAACCTTGGGCTTACAGATTTAGAATTTTGTTTGTTGAAAATGTCCATCATATAGTCTAACTGGCAAAACCAGTCCTCATTATCAAACCAATTGGCCAAATCAGATTTCTCGTGTCAGTTCAAATGAAGATATTATTATGCATTCCCATGACAAGCATCTCACTTCTGAATTGAGAACATCAACACAGGTCACCATACCCTACTTTCAATATCACGCTGTATTCTTCACAGAAACACATATAAGACAGAGGAAGATATGAAGAAACCTTACTCTGCATTTATGATGCCTTAATTGAAGGAGGTTTTGCTGACACCAACATATCAAATTGTTTCTTTGTAAGGTGCCCTAGAGATTTGTACGCGTGGGGCATAGTAAGACTCAGTTGCATGGGAGACATTCCTTATTCTTTTTAAATGAGACAAGGGCAACTGAAAGAGGAGGGAGAGGAGAACCCTCTTGGCATCTTTACCCCAAGGGTGTTCTCAGGCAAATAGACTGTTAGGAAAGTGTCCTGATGCAAGCTGAGGCTCTGGAAACGATTCCTTTACAACTCTGGTGCCCATGGACCCCTTGGTAAGTCTCCATCTACCCCTAGCAATACAAATAAAATAAACCAACTGTGGTTACTGAGATGTGAAATAAGGTAGCTTGATAATGCCTTCTCCATGCATGGTTAAGTCAATAGTTTAAAGACCATAGATCTAAACTATCTACATAAATAATTTAAATAAATTTCTCATCACCCACCAAATAACTACACTTCATACGCATACTAAATAACATAGAAAACTATTTGTAAGTCTCTTTCTAACTTGAAGAATGTCAGCCTAACTCTTTATAGTCTTCCCCCAGCACTTACAGTTCTGCATCATAAATATTATAAATACAAAGCAGAGTGAAAAAGGTAAAATATAAACGTAGAGCAGGAACAATGACTCAGCACAAGTATCTCAAAATGCCCCTTGCTGTTTAAAACACATTAGAACTCAAATTTTCTGCAAATAAAGAACTGTGGCCATTTATGACTACCTATAATAATAACAGTGGTTATTTAGAAAAGCAGTTAAATCCTGGTACTGCAATAAGGGCCTTTTGAACATTCAAAAAGAAAAGCTGTCAAGCAGAATGATTTATATATAAAGATAAACACTTTAGTAGAGCTTCGAATTCACACGGTTTTGAAAGGAGAAAAAAGATCAGTTTAGCTTTTATTTTTTTGGTTCATTATTTCATTGCATTCCAATGATACTCACCGCCTCAGTGTGAATAGGATGCACAGCAAAAAGCAAGGCCGTCACAAAAGCAAGCCCACGATTCTTGAAGACAGTTTTGTCACAGGTGTACATCAGCACAAGAGTCACGAGGCAGTGTAAAATTACATTTACTGCATGAAAGTAGAATGGGTTCATGCCAGTCAAAAATATGTTTAGCCTGTAAAAAAAGACAAAAACAAAAGCTGAATTAGCTGCAAGCAGCACATAAGCACAAGGAAAGCAGGAGGAATCCATCATTTCAAAAGATAGGCTTTTCGATTAATTATTTTTAAATGACTCCCAACATCAGGTTATGCTATCTGAGTATCACTTTTTTCCCATCCCAGAATTTTCCTATTTGCAGAAATCACTGCACATGCAAAATAAAACATTATTTCAGAAAACTCTGTGGTCTCCCTGAGAAGGCAGGGAGACAGGTGCTGAACCTGCTTTACCCCCACTCCACTGCTAACGCAAACCCCTCCCCCCCAATACTCTTGCTCTCACTGCAGGCTCTTCCCAAGCAGTTGAATGTTAAAAGCAAGTCCACAGCGCTGTGGATCAGAGCCACAGCCACTGGAGACGAGAAAGAAACCACGAGACTGTGATTGTGGTCACAGTGGGACAAACCAGGCATGAACATGTTCTCTCACCCATGGTGCCACCAGGAACCAAATTTCCAGTTTATACACCTGGAATCATTGTTAAGTACCACCCCACGAGGGATCTTCAGGGAACCTACATGCTATTAGCAGCTGCAGCTGAAATTAAAAGGATGAGCAAAAGCACTGCATTTCAGAATTTGTATTAAACATTTTCTAACAAATTCCCACAGATCTCAGAATCTCAATTCTAAGATTATGATGAAGAAACTAAAAAGAGAACCAGAAAGAGAAAGGAAATTTATTGTTCGACATCTTAAAAATACTTTCCTGAGATATAAATGCAGAACAGAGAGACTTCTGAAGGTTGCCTTAAGTTTAATAACAGGACCTAATGTCCCCAATTGAGTATGCGGGGTTACAGAAAAAATACAGTTGTATAGGGTACGGTTCTCTTGGGGGAGCATACACACTCTAAGTGGTATTGCCTATAGTTATCTATGTTCCAGCCTATTTTACCAAAACAGTAAACCCACGTCTTTATTCTCATGCCCTTGAGCTGCTTCTCTTATAGAAATACCTCCTCTTTGCCAAAACAATTGAGAATGTAAAAGCCAACTTTAGCGATGGCGTGTGCATATTCTAAATACTTGGCTCAGTTCATGCACAGCTTAACCTACAGAATTTTAAACATCTCAAGCTTTATTTGGACACATGAATCTAAATGCCAGAGTCACTAATCGACTCCATTTTCATTCAGACTGAACTAATCACGGTCCTAACTAAGCCTAGAAAAATGAATTGCTGTGGGGGATCCAACTCCAGGACTCCAATGCTAGAATCAAGGCGACTGTGTGTTGGCCAATCCATGAGTGTGTGCACACCCCAACGTCCTGGTGTGAAATAACTCATCCAGAGGGAAAGAGGAACGGGCAGTGAACTAGGGGACTGGCAGGTCCAGCTAAAGAAGGGAGAACAGCATCCTATTCCAGTACCAGAGGACCCACACATGATGAGAGAGCTACTGGAAATCAGAAAGCTCAGGCTGGTGGGCCTGTGAGAAGGGCAAGACCGGGTCCCTATCCTCGGAGAACCTGGGTGCAGTTCCCGGGGAGCCCATCCCCCTGAGGTTGATTTTACACTCTGTTCCACTTCATCAGGCTGAGTTTTTCAGACCAACTAAGCCATTCATTTAAAATTCATACATACTCGTGACAATGAGAGAAAACAGGCAATCTTGCATCTGGTAAGTGGGTGTCCAAATCAGAAGGTCTCTAGGTTGTCAATATGTATCAAAGGCTTTAAAAAGTACATACCCTTTGACGAAAAACTCCATTCCTAGGAATTTTCCATAAGGAAATAACCAGAAAAGCATTACACACACACATATGTGATATCATGATATAAGAAATATATATTTTGGTCTTCATTCAGACTCCTGGTTAGAGATCCTAAAACCTTTGTAATTTTCCTAAGCAATAAAGGTGCTAGGAGCATCTTTTTGTTCTAATATTTGGTCTCTGTCTCCGATTCCTGGCACAGACCTCTTAAATTCCTTGCAATTTCCTAAGTGATAAGAGCACTAGGAGCATCTTTGTTCTAATATTTGGTCTTTGACGCTGGTTTCTGACACAGGACTCCTAAGTCCTTTGGAATTTCCTGGGTGATAGAAGTGTCTTTTGCTCTAATGAGGTGACTCTTGGTGGGCTCCTGAATGGAGGCAGGTCACCAGCAAGACCAAGTCATGATTAGAAGCTTGGAACTTTCAGCCCCACCCCCCCATCCTCCAAGAGAGAGGAGAGGTGAGGGAGATTGAGTTAATAATCGATCATGCCTACATGATGAAGCCTGCATAAAAATCCCTGAACTATCGAGTTTGGAGAGCCTCCAGGTTGGAGAACACATCCACGTGCCAGGACGGTGGTGCACCCCAACTCCACAGGGACAGAAGCTCCTGCACTCGGGACTCTCCAGCCCTCACCCTGTGCATCTCTTCATCTAGCTATTCATCTGTATCCTTTATCATAGTCTTCATTATATAATAAACCAGTAAACATAAGTAAGTGTTTCCCTGAGTTCTGTGAGCCATTACAGCAAATTATCAAACCTGAGGAGGGGGTCGTGGGAACCCCCAATTTGTAACCAAATTGGACATAAGTGTGAATAACCTAGGGACCCAGTACTTGTGACTGGCGTCTGAGGTGGGGGCAGTCTTGTAGGACTGAGCCCTTAACCTGGGGGAATCTGACGCTAACTCCAGGTAGACAGTGTCAGAACTGAAGTGAACTGCAGGACACCCAGCAGATGTCGGAGAATTGTTCAGTGTGGGAATAAACTCACACATCTGGGGTCAGAAGTACTGTGAGCGTGAGCAGAGGAAGAAACAGGAATTTTCAGTGTAGAAAGATGCAAATCACTGTGTTAATTATAAAAATGGCAATAAAGAGAAGGCAAGACACCTGATAAGCCAAAACCCTGATGTATTTGACTATTCCACAGATATTATACGTTAGATCATAACTTTGGATTACAAATAATAGCATTGTTTTTTAAAAGAGGACAAGATAATTACTTTTCCAAAGTATTTGTTATTCAACCACTGAAAAGTAAAAAGCATCATTAAAGATGATGTTATTATTACTACTCTTGTATGAGGTACTTACATATTCTTTTCACCTCCCAGAAATTATATAAAATGGTAGGCAAGAGTCACCTTTATGGTCCATATGTATCATATCTGAAAATGTGCAGGCATTATTCATATAGATTATGATTCCTTGAAATTGGTTAGGACAGAGTGCCTGGTGTTTTAAGTGGCCTCAATTAGATCCCAAAATATAAAAATAAATTGTTAATGGAAACCACTGCAGTAATAAGATAATGGTGTGAAAGTCCCTCCCACAGGTGAATCTAAACTTTGACGAATCACTGAGAATCTAGAGTTAGGAGAGTTTCCCAAACGTCTAAAAAGATGGAGAGTGAACTCTCCAAACCAAAGACAAGTGAGCTTGATATGAAATGATAACATTTTAGAATTTATCCTATTCGTGAGCCCTGGAAAAAGAATCTCTGGTCCTGGGAGCCAATGTGGGTTCACAAAAAGGGGGTTTAGGGGCCAGCCCGGTGGCGCAAGCGGTTAAATGCGTGCGCTCTGCTGTGGCGGCCCAGGGTTCGCAGGTTCCGATCCCGGGCACGCACCGACGCACCGCTTGGCAAGCCATGCTGTGGCGGCATCCCATATAAAGTGGAGGAAGATGGGCATGGATGTTGGCCTGGGGCCAGTCTTCCTCAGCAAAAAGGGGAGGATTGGCAGATGTTAGCTCAGGGCCGATCTTCCTCACAAAAAAAAAAGGGGGGGTGGTTTAACTGATAAATGTCACATTTTAATAGGAGAGGGGATGTGATAGACACATCACATCTTTATTTTAGCAAAAGCATTTATCAATATCTCTCAGAATTTCCTTGCATTTAAGATAGAATAAGATGGATTTGGAGCAAACACAAAGAGGGTTGAGTAAATAAATCAATGTCTCCTTGGATAGAGACCTCCCACATATGTCACAGGATTCTGATATTATCTCCGGTCTGTCCAATATTTTTAACAAAGACTTAAATGAATCCATAGTGTATGCTTGCCAAGTTTGCAGAAGGCCTTTATCTGGGAAGGAGAGTTACTATACTGGGAGACTGACGGATTCACAGAGTTTAAATGCCTGAAATTGTTAGTTAATTCCAACAAGATTAGCCAGAATATGGGTAAGACTAAGACTCACATTTGGACATAAAAGAGAACAAAATACCTGCAATTCAGATTCAAACTGTACACATGGTATGTTGTCCAATGGCTGTTAGTTTAACCTAAACTCAAAGAGTTATTGTACCCTAGCTGTCAAACAGACCAAACCACCACCAGACAGACAGGGAACCGCATAAGTCAAACTATTTTTCATCTCAATTCACTCCAATAGCTATTTATTGAGGACCTACTACAAGTCAGGTACAACGTAGGACCCAGAGACACAAAGAGAAGACATGGCACCTGCTACCAAAGAGTTAACAGCATGGTAGGAGAAAGAGAGGCACTTAAACAGATAATTAATAGTTAGTGAAAGACTCCTAGCAAGGAGAACCTACCAGGTGCAGAGACAGGGAAGAGGGAGGTGTTCTACCTGCAGACGAGAGAGGGAAGGTGGGTGATATCCAACACACACGGGGCAGAAGCCCCTTAGGGTGCTACTTAAATGCTGGAGCACCTTCACAGGACGCTGGGGGGATAGGGAGTCTCCAAGTGATGTCTCAGAAAGGTAGGTTTGAGGAAATGGGGCATGCTCAGCCAAGAGAAGACAGAAATGATACCAAGTTCTTCAGGGGAAAGGATCTTTGCCCTATTTATGGGTATATCCCCAGTGTCTAGCACAATGCCTGGTTCATGGTTGTCACACAATAAATGGATGAATGGATAGACATATGAATGAATGAATTAAATACTGAAGCAACGCACTTACTCTAAGTAGCTCCCAGAGGGGAAACTAAGATCCAACAACAACGTGGCAAACAGACTGCCCAAGAGCCAAGTTTAGCCTGCAAATTGTTTTGTTTCACCTGTATACCTTTTCTTTCTTTTTTTAATTTACCAACATTTTAAAAACAAGTGATTTCATACAAAAATTTCCAGCTTCTCTTGAAAGATTAGAAAACCTGGCAACTCTGGGCCTCCATGGCTGCATGGAAACATTTGGGTGCCCATTTAGATGGTGTAAGAACTCACAATTTGCCACAGTGCAAGCCAACCACTAGGAGGCAGGCTTTAGCTCAAAGAAAGAAGATTCAAAACTAAAATCAGTGTTTGGATAACCAGAAATGTCCGCACAGAATCATGGTAACAGCCCACCTTTAATACCATCTAAATAGAACAATCTCTCAGGTTCCACGTCACCCTGAACATACCTCCATTATAGCACTGATCAATTTTTAAAAACTCTTTTACTATATTCTTCAAATATTATGAGCATTTTTTCATACATTGTAAGAAATTAATTTGTTTTCCTCATTGTATCCATCCCACTTAGCACAGAGTAGATTCTAAATTAAAGTTTACTGAATGAACAAACAAACTTATGTTAAGATGGAAGTTGGAAAAGATCATCTTTTCCTTTCAACTCTAAGAATCTTTAATTTTATTTGATTTAACATTCATTTCTCATTTAAAGCTAGGCCAAGCAATAGGAGATTTAAAAAAAAAAATTGTTTTTTCTGAAATAATCTTAATAGTCATGTCTGACCGGTGGGAAGCCTTCCAGACTTCGGCAAATATGAACGCAAACAGCCCATTCTCCATCTGAACTCCTCTGCCTCCTTGTAAAACTGCCGGGAAAGGGGGGGCCATAATGAGCTCACAGCAATCAGAGGGCAACCGTCCCCTGGAAAGGTCACAGAGTCACACAGTTTGGCACCAAGAAGTCACAGGGGAAGGGGTGGGGAGGTGAGAAGAAAGACCATCGGCTGCCCCTCCATCTCCTCACACTCTCACAGCCTGGAGCTCTAGATAAAGCCCATTACTCTCTTTTAATTTTCTTCTTTGAAAAATAGCACTGGTTTAGAAAAACAAAAACAGGCTTTATCTCTGGAAGAGACTTCCACTAGGGAATACTAGGGTCCCACCTCAAGGGGACCCCAACTCCACTTCAGTCAAACAGCTACCTCCACCAACCGGCAGAGGCCTGGAAACTGTGTAAGTGGTCATGACTCTCCGTTGTGGTGACTTAAGTCTAGGTTTTGGCCCTGAACCTGGAGTTCTCCTGATACATAGATCAAGTAACATTTAAGAGGGCTGCCCACCTACTTATTCCTAGGGACAACGTGATTAATTAGCCACCACCAATGGTCCCTGTGGGTCAAAACATTCTGATTACCTCTGTGTCCCTGCTGCCTGTCATGGTAAATGCACTCACCTTGTCTTTGGCAGCTAAGCTCTGCCACTTGGCCTCTGATACTCCAGGATCCCATCACGCCAGTGAAATCAGAAAGCCCACCTCAATGGTAGCATCTCCCACGTCACACTTGGCCTACAGAAAAGAGCCAATGCAGAGCTTCTCAAAGTTGCAAGTGCCCCCTTACTAACGTATCTGTCAATGTCTCAGTGAAGGGAAAGTCATCTGGCCCTCTCAGGAAATGCAGTAGAGAGGTGAGAGGGAGGTATACAGAGGCAGTATGTGATAAATGCACCCCAACATTCCTGCCTCAGTGCGCTTTTGAATTCCTTTCTCTACATTATGCCAGGGAGATTTTGGCATCTCCACCTCATTAAACATAGGCTCCCATTGAGTCCCAGTGGTTCCCAGGATTCCGAGTCATCTGGTGCGCTAGCTACAGTTGCTGATTCTCTGATAGCTTAGTTGCTGATTCTCTGATCCCATCCCAAGATGTTCTAAGTCAGTAGCTCTGAAATGGGGCCCAGAGATCTGCCCCCAAGCAACTCAGTGATTCAAGACAGGTGATACTCAGAACAATGAGAGATTCAGATCTCAAAGCTTAAAGAAAGGCTGCATATGGTTGCCATGCGTACCAGAAAAATCCAGTTTTCTCAGCAATAAAACAACATACACTCTTTTCCAATAAGAACCACAAACCAGGGAAAAGAAAAAATTAAATGTACCCCTTATTATCTGTTTCTACTGGCTCAAATGATGGGTCATCCGACACCTTGCTGGTAAGTTCCCACAGCCCAATACTAAACACACAGTATATTCTCCTGTCTTCCTCTATCGACGTTCATTTTTCTTCTTCCCCACTTCTTGCCATCATTACAGCTTTCAAACGCTTGTAAGTGGTTTCCATCGTCTTCTTAGATCATTCAACCAATAAATAACAACATCTGGTTCTTCTCATTTTTCCTCTAAGGCAAATCCCTTTGGTCCTTAATCATTTTGGTTGTTCTTCTTTTGCATTCTCTCCAGTACCAGGAATAAATCAGTAAATCATCACCACTTAATGTGTCTCAAGAACCAAAGGATGTGATTTGCAGGCACCGATGCAAACAACAGTGCAGAGGGGAGATTGGTGCTCTGAGACAAAAGCAAAATTCATGGTTTTGGTTTGAGCTGAAGGCATCACATCCTCACCTGGCCATGAGGAAGCTACAGGGAGGGAACAGAGGAAGGGGAACTGGTCAGGAGGATCCCCGCCCCATGCAAGAGGCAGTTATAGTCACTATTGTCACACAAGTACTCAGAGTAGCGATTGCATCAAAGAAAGGGTGAGGAAATTGAGGACCAGATCAGTGACCATATCTAGAAGGCAGTAAGTCCCAGAAGAAAATTTTCAGAAAACGAGTCAGCAAATAAAAAAAATCAAAAGATCAACATCAAATATAATATAGTTAGTTACAACTATAACTGAGTTGTCAATTTTTAGCAAAATTTTTCTCTTTTAAAGTTAAGCATGTGTTTGGTGGAGTTCCTGGATGCAATGCAATTCTGACACTGACTACCTGGAGTTTATGTGAGGACAAAGTCCTACACAAGACTTCCCTCACTTCAGATACCAGGTGCAAGTTCAATGGTCCTCAGGCCACCTGCACGTCTGACCAACTGGCCACAAATTCAGGGGTTCCCTCAACTCCCTCAGATTCGATAATTTGCAAGAACGACCCACAGAATTCAAGAAAGCACTATAGTTATGATTTACAGTTTTATTATAAAGCATACAAATCAAACACAGTCACAAAAAAAAAGACCCATGGGAAGACATCTGGAGGGTCCTAAATATGAACCTTCCGAGTCTTCAGGACACGTCACCCTCTCAGCACAATGATGTATGGCTACCAACCAGGGCAGCTCGACCAAGCTTCAGTGTCAGGTTTTTAACTGGGGTTTCATTATGTGGGCTGATTGATGCAATCATTGGCCACGTGAGTGAACTGAACCTCTAGTACCCCTCTCTCCCCCGGGGACGTTGGAAGGTAGACTGAGATCACGTGGCTCAAAGTCCCATCTCTCTAATCATATAATGGTCTTTCCAGCAGGGCCAGCCCCCATTCTGAAACTATCCAGAGACCCACCATGAGTCATCTCCTCCTTAGCATAAACTCAGGTGTGGTCCCAAGGGCCCAACCATGAACAACAGAGACACTCCTATCACTCAGGAAATTCCAAGGGTTTAGAAGCTCCCTCCCAGGAACCTGGGACAAAGACCAGACAAATTCTTTACTGTACAACACTCAAGGAGAGGAAGTCACAGTCATTATAGCTCCTCTGAGAAAGTATTTTCAGGTCCTTATACTCCATTTGATCCAACCAGAAATGATATTTCATGCCTACCTCATCGACTGGAAGAAAAATGACCATTCCTTACAGACAGCAGGACACTGGCAAGGATGAACTTTAGGCCTCTGAGAGCAGGTATGGAGAGAACCAAAAGTGCTAAAGATCCTCATTCTCTACAGAGAGTCACAGTCTCAGCAGGCTACAACAGAGAGCCACAATTGTCCCTTTCACAATGAAAGCTGCCCCTTAACCTCCCAGTAAGCAGAACCCACTGGAAATTCCTTGTCTGCCTCTGCTTTTCTCTTTGACAGAGGAAGAAAAAAGATAAATAGCCAAGAAATAAGTCAAGCAGACTTTTTCCTGTACATTATAAAGGTGCTGCCCTACCTAAATATTTACCTGAAAAAGCCAAGAATTCACAAAAATGACTGATCGCGTCATTCTTTCAACAGTAATTTATTGAGCCCCTACTTCGCATGCCAGGCACTGTTCTAGGTGCTAAAGATACACCTCATGGAGCTTACACGGTAGTGAGAGGAGATAAAAACCAACAATAAATATATGATGCCAGAGAGCAATGAGGGCTACTAAGGCAAAAAGTGAGCAAGAGAGTAAGGATGAACATGGAGAAGCATCTGCTATTTTAGATCAGGTAGCCAGAAAAGGCTTCTGTGATGAAGTGACATTTGAGCAGAGACTGAAGGTGGTGAGACACGAAGGAATGCACAGATCTGGAAGATTCCAGGAAAAGCATTCCAGGAGGAAGAAACAATAAGTGTGAAGGCCCTCAGCAGCAGCAGGTCTGGCCTGTACAAGGAACAGGGACTCCAGAATGCTGATGTAGAAGGAAAGAGATGACTGATAGACTAGAGGTCAGAGAGGTGGCCAGGGGTCAGATCAAACAGGGCCTCGTGGAACAGAAGCAATTTTTTATCATTTGGAAAAGGGACACTGCCATCACTTTGGCATGATCAACCATTCCTCACCCCTCTTTTTAAGTGGGGTGACTATATATTCAAAGTTAGGAAAAATATGAATGTAGCTCCAAAGGAAGATAGAGAAGACATTTGTTGATTAAAAAGAAAAAGCCTTCATTCTGGGACTCACCTATAAAAACCTTCACAACTCAAAAATATATTCTTCTCATTTTCCATCCCTCCTACACTACCAGACTGTAGTCTAAAGCCTATCTTCTGTCTAAAGCATATCCTAACAGGCAACAATCCTAACCTCCTCCTCTTGGGGTTTCTAAGATAACCTCAGTTTGGCATGTAATTTCCAGAGGTCATTTTTTCATTTTTCTCTATAAAATCTTTATTGCCTCCAATCATATTTTTCCTTGGCTATATCCATCATTGAACATCCCAGACAATCTAATCAAATGTCCTAAACGATCTTCACTTGTCTCCTACCATAGACTTCGAAAACAAACATCAGTCTTGTAGCAATAGACCGTCTCAAAATGAATTCCCATAAAGGCCAAACCAAAAGGAAGAGAAGCAGAAACATGCCCCCGTTTGTTTTAGGTGTTGGCACACACACAAAATGCTGCAAATCTTTACAGCTGCACATATTAAGATATTCTATTTTTTAACTCTGACATTTTAAACCACCTACTTTCACTCTTATGGTTTCTATTACCATCAGAAGCCTTCAGTAAAATAAAACTTTATAGCCAACTAGAAGAACACTATGATCTAATCGCCTAAACAGGGAGAGAAGCAAGAGTTTAAGGTCCTTTAGTTTGCCTTAGTGTCCCCATCTTCAACATAGAAAAAGCACTGGTTCCTCCCTGTTGAAGGAAGTTTCTGCTTGCTTCCTGATATGGAATGGCACTGCTAGCAAGCCAGCAGGAGCTTCTTCTCAAGAAGTGGGGAGGGAGCAAATAAAATTTTAAAAACTAAGCTCCTTTTTAAATCAATCAGGGCCATTTTTCAAGTGGGGGTTTTGGGCATCACGGGGTTTGGCTCTGTGTCCATTCAGTGTCTACAGAGCCACTTAATGTGTTTCTCCTGATTCCAGAGTTGAAAACAGGTCATGGCCAGCGAAGGATAGAGAAGCAAAATTAAAAAGGTTACTGCTGCAGATTAAGTTTTCACAGATGTTTTGATTCCGCTCTACAACGGTCCAAAAATATTCCTGCGTGCCCTTGGAAATGATCTTATGAAAAGACTGAATATAAGATTTGACTAGAACCAGAAATTCATTAGAATGCTAAATTCTCTTCAAGGAACACAAAGAGAGGACCATTTGTCTCAGTTAATGTTTGACCAGAGAAGCGGAACCACCCGGAATGACACAGCAGAAGGGATTTATGATAGACATTTGACCTTTCACAATTGTGGGAGTTGGTTAAAGAGTCGACATAAGGCTGCTGCTTCCGTGACTGTAACAGAAGTGGAAAGCCAGCAGGGCAGGCATTAGGGAAGGCAGGATGGATGGACTTGAAGTAGGGGAAAGGAAGGATGAGCTGGAACCCATGAAGATGAACTAGAATGTACCTCTGCTTCTCACAGCCTTCAAGGCTCCAACTTTAATGACACAAGTGGCTTACAAACAGGCTGGCACTGCTTCCCATGGAGCTGCACACACACCTGCACCATGATTCCAAGTAGCTAAAGGAGCTGTGGAGAGTTCTGGAGGAGCTGCAGACCTAGCTGCTCTTGCACACCAGCAGGTAGTCCAGCATGTCTGTGACAACCGGCTGAGCTGCAACAGCACCCAAACCTACACTGACCTTCTGAGTGGGATCCCGGCCACTTCACTTTCACTTTTGAAATCTCGAAGAAATTTCTCTCGTGTCCAACTTTAACTCAGTACAATATAGGGAAGGAATTTCCAAGAAACACAGTTCCAGTTTAGCTAAACTGACACAGCACAAAGCCACCACATCTTGGTAGCTGCCTTCATTTTCCACTGTGCCCTGCCCCCCAAACTGGTAAAAGTCGACACTCTGAAAATCTATTTCCTCATTTCCACTTCAGCCCATTTCTTTTCTTCAGCCCATTTCTTATTTGAGAAAAACTGTGATTAGTATCTTTCTATACATGCAAGCGCCTTTATAATAAGAAGTATTACACATCCTTACTCATTAATTAATTTATTGATTTATTGTTTATCCTCAAGGGAATTTCTAGCTCTCAGTATGTGACATTTATTCGAAGAATCAAAATAATGAACTACTTTAATAAAAAATAGATTTGAGCGTTGCACTGGGAAAGATCCTATGAAGAGGATGAAAAGATAAGCTACAGAGTGGGAGAAAATTGCCAACCACATATCTGACCAAGGACTTGAACCTACAATATATAAAGAAATCTCAAAACTCAATAGTAAAAAATAAAAATCCACTTAGAAAATGGACAAAAGATATGAAGAGATGTTTTAACAAAGAAGATATAAGGAGGACAAACAAGCACACGAAAAGATATTCACCACCATCAGCCATTAGGGAAACACAAATTAAAATCACAATGAATGTCACTACACACCTGTAAGAATGGCTACAGGGGCCAGCCCCCTGTGGCATAGTGGTTAAGCTCGCGTACTCTGCTTCAGCGGCCCAGGGTTAGCAGGTTTGGATCCCGGGCACAGACCAACACACTGCTCATCAAGCCATGCTGTGATGGTGTCCCACATACAAAATAGAGGAGGACTGGCACAGATATTAGCTCAGGGACAATCTTCCTCACCAAAAAAAAAAAAAAAAAAGAATGGCGACTAAAAAAATAGTGACAGTACCAAATACTAATGAGATTGCAGAGAAACTGGATTACTCATACACTGCTGATGGAAAGGTCTGGAAAACAGTTTGTCAGTTTCTTAAAAAACTAAACACGCAACCACCATATGACCCAGTAATTGCAATCCTGGGCATTTATCCCAAAGAAATAAAAACTCATGTTCACATAAAAACCTATAAATGAATGTTTATAGCAGCTTTATTTGTAACAGCCAAAAACTAGAAACAATGCAGATGCCCTTGGACAGGCAAATGACTAACCTGTAGTATATCCATGCAATGGAATACTACTTAGCAATAGAAGGAATAAAGTATTGATATGCAACAACCTGAATAAACTCCAGAGAATTATGCCAAGCACAAAAAAAGCCAATATCAATAGGTTACATACTATATGATTCCACATATGACATTCTTGAAACGACAAAATTATGGACATGGAGAACAGATTAGTGGTTGTTATGGATTAGGGTGCGAGTGTTATGAATTAGGTATTGATAGATATGAGAGAGAAGCAGGAAGGAGCCTTCTGATTAATCTGTTCTGTATCTCAACTATGGTGGTAATATCGGAAATCTATACAGGTGATAAAACGGCGTAGGGCTAAACACAAACTTAACAAAAATAAAAAAAGTGCATGTACAACTGGTAAAATCTGAATAAAAGCTATGGATTGTATCAATGTCAATTTTCTGGTTGTGATATTATACTATAGTTATGCAAGATGTTATCACTAGGGGAAAATAGATGAAGAGTATAAGAGATCTCTATATTATTACTTACAATTGCATGGGAATGTACAATTATCTCAAAATAAAAAGTTTAAAACAAAAAAAGCATTTGCAAAGCCAGGCAAAGACACTACAAAAAAAGAAAACCACAGGCCAATATTCCTGATGAACATTAAGGCAAAAGTCCTCAACAAAATACGAGCAAACCGAATTCAACAGCACATTAAAAGGAACATACACCATGATCAAGTGGGTTTCATCCCTGGGATGCAAGGATGGATCAACATATATAAATCAATTAATGTTATATACCACATTAACAAAATGGAGGATAAAAATCACACGATCATGTCAATAGATGCAGAAAAAACATCTGACAAAATCCAACACCCTTTCATGGTGAAACTCTCAACAAACTAGGTTTAGAAGAAATCTGCCTCAACATAATAAAGGACATATATGAAAAGCCCACAACTAACACAGTTTTTCTCAAAGATCTCTTTTTCTCTAAGATCAAGAAAGAGACAAGGATGCCCACTCTTGCCACTTCTATTCAGCTTAGTACTGGAAGTCCTAGCCAGGGTAATCAGGAAAAGAAATAAAAGGCATCTAAATCACAACAGAAGAAGTAAAATTACCTCTGTTTGCAGATGACCTGACCTTATATGTAGAAAACCCTAAAGACTCCAACAAAAAACTATTACAACTAATATCTGAATTCAGTAGTTACAGGATACAAAACCAACAAAAATCAGCCGCATTTCTATATGCTAATAACAAACTATCTGAAATTAAGAAAACAATCCCATTTACACTAGCATCAAAAAGAATAAAATACTTAGAAATAAACTTAACCGAAGAGGTGAAAAACCTGTACAATTAAAACTACAAATCCTTGAGAAAAAAAAATTAAAGAGGACACAAATAAATGGGAAGACATCCCATGATCATGGATTGGAAGACTTAATATTGTTAAAATGTCCTAACTTCCCCAAGCCATCTATAGATTCAATGTAATCCATATCAATCTCTCAATGGAATTTTTTACAGAAATAGAAAAAAAGATCATAAAATTCATATGGAACCATGAAAGACCCTGAATATACAAAGCAATTTTGAGAAAGAAGAATAAACCGGAGGCATCACAGTTCCTGATTTCAACCTATATTCCAAAGTTACAGTAATTAAAACAGTATGTACTGGCATAAAAACAAACATATAGACCAATGGAAAATAATAGAGACCCCAGAAATTAACCCACACATATATGGTCAAATGATCTTTGACAAAAGGGCCAAGAATACACAATAGGAAAAGATAGTCTCTTTAACAAATGGTGTTGGAAAAACTGGATATTGACATGCAAAAGAATGAAACTGGACCCTTATCTTAAACCATACACAAAAATCAACTTAAAATATATTAAAAATTTAAATGTAAGATCTGAAACTATAAAACCCCTAAAAGAAAAACATAGAGGGAAAAACTTCATGATACTAAGCTTAGCAATGATTTTTTAGATATGACACCAAAAGAACAAGGAATAAAAGCAAAATTAGACAAGTGGGACTACATCAAACTAAAAAGCCTCTGCACAGCAAAGGAAGCAATCAACAGAGTGAAAAGGCAACCTATGGAATAGGAGAAAATATTTGCAAACCATATATCTAATATCTTATTGATATCCAAAACATATAAGAAACTCCTACAACTCAAGGTAAAAAAATAATAATAATAATAACCTGATTAAAAAAATGGGCAAAGGACTTGAATAGACATTTCGCCAAAGAAAACATACAAATGGCCAACAGATATATGAAAAGATGCTTAACATCACTAATCATCAAGGAAATGCAAATCAAAACCAGAAGTTATCACCTCACATCTGTTAAAATGGCTATTATCAACAAGACAAGAGATAACAAGTGTTGGTGAGCCCTTGGAAAAAAAGGAGCCCTTGTGCACTGCTGGTGAGAATGTAAATTGTTCAGCCATTATAAAAAACAGCATGGAAGTACCTCAAAAAATTAAAAATAGAACTACCTTATGATCCATCAATCCCACTTCTGGGTTTATAACCAAAAGAATTAAAATCAGGATACTGAAGAGATATATGCACTCCCATGTTTACTGTAGTAACATTATTCACAATAACTAAGGTATGGACACAACTTAAATGTCCGTTGTCAAAGGAATGGATAAAGAAAAGTGGTGTGGATGTATATATATATACAATGGAATGTTACTCAGCCTTAAAAAAGGAGGAAGTCCAGCCATATACAATGACATGGATAAACCTGGAGGACATTATGCTAAGTGAAATAAGCCAGTCACTGAAGGACAAATACTGCATGACTGCACTTATATGAGCTATCTAAAATAGTCAAATTCATAGAAACAGATAGTAGAATGGTGGTCGCCAGTGGTGGGTGGGAAGGGGGTGAGGTTGCTGTTCAACAGGTGTACAGTTTCAGCTATTCAAGAGGAGTAAGTGTGGAGATCTGCTGTACAACATTGTGCCTATAGTTAATAATACTTTATTGTGCACTTAAAAATTTAAGATGGTAAATCTCATGTTAAATGTTCTTACCACAACAAACATAAATTAAAAAAAAAAACGGTTTTGAATTCTCAAAGACTTTCATTCAAACAAGCCTAACTTAAGATATAGTTAAAATAGTTTGCATATACTTAAAAGGCCACTTAACTGTTTTCACCAACTACCTAAAATAAAAATCATAAAGACATAATCTCTGTAAAGTGCCTAGGCCAATGCTTGGTTCACACTGAGTAGTTTATAAACATGATTTTCTGTCCTTCCTTACAACAATCTTTAGAGCTGTGTGGGTCTAGCATCATCGATGTGGTCCCTTACACGCGCCCAGCTTTGTGCTATTGCTCTAGAAGATGCAGTTTCACCTCAGGTGACTGTGTAGAGAAAGCTTCCAGAGCTTATTTAAATCAACACCTGTGAGCACAGAAAGATTAGTTAACCTTCTCTTTCTGAAGAGGTACCTATCTCTTTTTAATTAGTGCTGTGTGGCTCTCTAGATTTGCAACTCAATCTTCTCAAAAAAAAAATGTATATCTGACATAGCCAGTAAGATATAATATACAAAGAGCAATGCATCTTATCTAAGATGCAGTTTACAACAAGGGAAGAGTTGCCTCCAGTCCCCCCAACTCTCCTTCCTCTTTGCCCCTGTTCTGTCAAATTCCTGCTAACTTTCCTCTTCATCAATGGCCTTGCCTCACTGTCTACTCCCTTCCTTCACTCCTCCCTGCCACCTCCTGCATGAATAAAGAACATTTTAGAAAGTCAAGAAGTGAGAACACTCTTCCCCACCCTCCACCAAGTGGGCACGGGCATTTGACCTTGAATTTTTCAAATGGAAAATGCTCAGACCAGGCACCAAGATGGTCTCCATGGTTGTCGCAAGTCCAGCACATCTCTCGCTGTGAGCTGCCACACCTTAAATTAACCAGCAGCTCTCACTGTCATAAACGAAAAAGCAGGTCAGTCGAGAAGATAAACATTTCTATTTGTGCGATCTAAGGAGAGTTTAAGAAACATTTTGAAAACTGAAAGCACTGAGCAGTTCACTCAGTAGCTGAGGTTATCTTTCAGCTGAAAACCAAAACCACTTTCCAAGAGGACAAATGTTTATAAAATATTCTCTCTAGAGTCAAACGTCCAATTTCCTCTTCCTCCTTAAAACATTAAACTTTCAATGGGAGAATTAAGTCAAAAGCCCAGGAATTGGGCTTGCCAATTGCTATGCTTTCCTTTTCTAAGTCATCAGAGCCACCTGTCAAGAGACTCTGGCCTCTCTGCTAGGGGCAGGCTTTTCAAGCTGCCTACCCTGTCTCGAATGATTATTACCATAAACACGGGTTCATATTACACCCGTTGGGAAAGGCTTAAAACGCTGATACTGAACCAATATTATTTCAACAGTTTTTGTCTGGCACATTACAAGGTTAAATGCTGAGCCAAATTATAAGGGCTCATGAGTCAAGCTCACGATGTACGAGAGAGCGCTGCCCTCATATCAGCCCGTCTCTCTTTCCCTCTGAAGCTAGCCTTCTTTTAAATTTAAGAAAATACTCCACCCTACAAAAGCCTGACGTTCTCTTGGTTCCGTTTACACTTTATCCACACCAGAAATGCTGAATCATGACTCCGAGGTTGTAAAAGAAAAACTATTTCGACTGGGACGCCAGGATCCCCAGAGGAGCCCACGCTTCTGCATTCCTTTGCTTTGCACCTTTTAAAGCCTAAATCCGGAGTCCGTTCGGCAGATTGGAAAGACTCCGGAAGCAGCCAAAGCTGCAGGTGGGAGACGATCCTATGCTCCCTCGCTTGCTCCTCCCCAAAACCCACGCAGCCCTGGCAGCCCGGCTCCCGCCTCCTCTCCTCGGAACGCGACCCCTCCGCGTCTGATCAACTCCGCATCTGCAAAGCTGCCCAACAACCTCTGAGAAATTCCCAACTTGGAAGCATCACCATCACAGCCACCCCTCCGCAGCTCCTTGCGCCCACACTGGTCTCTCGTGGCCACCGTCTGGCAGGGGTAGGGGGAGCAGAGGCAGCTCTACCAGCCCCCTCCCAGCCCTTGCCCTAGAGACAGCCCGCCGAGAGCGCAGACTCTTGAGAAACTCGATCCCAACTCCCCAGCCAGCGCCTCCCGGGAGCCCAGAGAAGCGGGGCCGAGGACCACCGAGCAGAGCAGCGTGGACAGCTGGGAGAGGAGGGAGGCGTGGAGGGAAGGGGCGGCAAGAAAAGAAACGCCTCCCAAGCGAGTCCCGCAACTTCTCCCAGCCGGGGTTGGGGAGTAAAGAGAAACAGCGGCGGCTACGACCGCGAGGTGAGGGACTCACTTGAAGGTGAGGACGCAGAGCGGCCGGTAGGACTTGTGGCTGGTGTTCTCGGCCATGCCCTTGCCCCAGAAGTCGTTGGTGAAGATGCCCCAGCGCAGCGGGGCGCCGGGCCGCACGTCGGGGTTGTTCACGATCGCCCACACGTCGTCGTGCACGAACTCGCCCTGCAGGGAGCGGCCGTAGCACAGGCAGCTCGCCCCGGCCAGCAGCGCCGCAGCCCCGGCCGGCGCGAGTCCGCAGCCCCGCCGCCGGGAGGGCGCGCGGTCCCCGCCGCCGCCTCGGGCAGAGCTTGTCACCACCATCGCGCCGCCGTCGCCACCGCGGCTCTGGCCTCTCCCGGGCGTCTGGCATCCTCCCCGGCCGGGGCCCCGGCGGCGCGCGGCGGCTGCCCGGAATGGGGCTCGGGCATGGTGCGGCACCCGGCGCACCCGCCGCTGGCGCCCCGCGCTCCGCCGCCGCCTGCGCCGCCGAGTTGGCCCAGCTGCAAATAAACAGCAGTCCCCCCGCCTCCCCCGGCCATCGCCACCTCCTCCGCCCCACTGCGCATGCCCCGCTCGCTCTCGCCTCCACCCCCCAATCCCGGGACTCGGGCCGCCCTCTCCCCGCAGCCCGCACCCTCCGCCCCGGCCGGCTCCTGGTGCGCTCAGCCCCCGGGCGCCTGCATCCCCCCGGTGGCCAGAGTTCGAGCGCAGGTGGAGCAGAGGGCGCAGCGGGGGGCTGCCCCGAGGGGCGGAGAAGGGGAGCCCGGGGTCCGGTCTGGTGTGCCTGGGGATGCTCGCCGCACTGTCCCGCATCCACCTCCTCCTGAACCAGGCTGGGGAGGGCCTCATCTGGCGGGCACCTCCGGGCGCGGCGCCAGGACGGGCTGAGCAGGTGCGCCCCCTGAAACCCCCCACCCCACGCTCGGAGAGAGGAAAGTGGCCGCTGCTCCCCGGGAAGTTCCCGGCTTTTCAGCACCCGGGACAACAGCACCGGAGGCGCCCGGGGACTCGCTCTCCGGCCGGCACCCGCGCGCGCGTCCCCTCGCCCTCCCCGCAGTCTCCTTCCCGGGCCTTTCTGTCCCCCACCCGCCCTGCGTCCCGCAGTCGCGGCCGCCGGGTGGAGGAACCGCGGGAAAGGGAGCTTCCAAAGCGGCTCTCCGAAAGCCGAGAGGAAGGGTCTCCCTGACCGAGGGCTTCCTGCCCTCCCTGCCCCGTGTGATCAGAGGCGCCCCGGCTCTTTTCCTTCACTGCCCATCGCTCTGCTTGCACTTGTGACAAGTCTCGGGTTCGATGTTTGGTTTGGGGCTGGGGGCTGAACAGGCTTCTGAAACATCTTGTTTTATTTTTTGCTGAAACTAGTAAGACAATCCGGGAGATGCCAAGCAAATTACTTTTTCTTCTAAAGTGATCTAAGTGGATCACTTGGGTCTCATTATTACTTCTTGGGCTGTTTGAACTGTTCTTACTGAGTCAATACGATTCAAAAAAAAACAGTGTTAAGGTCTCTGGCTTTGGCTACCAATCTTCCCTTTTTTCTAAAAGTTTGTTTTAAAAAAACTAATTATACTATGTAAATGAATTAGGTATCCGGGAGTGGTGATTACTAGAATTTCTCCAGGTTTGAAAAATCAGTTAACTCTTTGAGACTCCATGTAAATTGCCATTGCTGTGGTTTATTGAAGTTACCTGGAATTTGACACATCCAGATAGAAAAACTTAAAATACAAAATTTGCCATTTTATTCCCATCCTTCCAAAATCCTCAAAAGGTTCAAATCTAAAAAAGAAAAAGTAAAATAAAAGGCAGAAGTTGTTCTTATAGTGACCGAGCATTTGTGTGACTCTTTACTATACCAATTTTTTTTTTTAATTTTTAAGATATATCTGAGCATCAATGAATTAAAACTCAGTGAATTAAGGGAAACATATTCTGTCAGGATGCATTTCGTCCATCTCACTTTGTTTTTTTTTGGTGACTTGAAAATTAATGACATAAATGAAACTGAAAAACCCAAGCATCAATGTTTTCATCCTTGCATCAAAACGTTTTGACCCTTGGTAGTTTTAATATTCAGACCCCAGACACAATCAGTCTCACCACAGAACATGGGGACAGCCTTTCCTCTTTCTCTGTCCATCAGTTTAATAAAAACATATTAAGGGTATACTTTGGGCTACAATGTGCTAAGTACTGGGCTGGATGGCCAAAGCTGCTCAAATTGTGTGTGTGTGTGTGTGTGTGTGTGTGTGTGTGTGTGTATGTGTGTGTAAGGTTAACACCATAAAAATCTAACTTTCTAAGTGAACTGCTGACTAGGATAGTGAAATTGTCCTTGCTGAAATGATAGTAGGTATAATGGGGCAATGTATCAATCCTTACCTATAATTAATATAGGCTTTCTTGAGACAATGTCTTAATCCCAAAGAGTGACTCTAATTACAGATTTTTATGGAGAGCAGACCTTTTCTCCCTCAAATTACCCTTGTAGGAGGTACAGCACTGGCCACCCCCTCCTTATCTGAGCTGTTTTCTTTTTCAGATGAAAAGTTATCAGAGCTCACAATGACAACAGAGAGATGTGAAGAAGGACCAGAGCTCGACAATAGAAGACAATAGAAAAAGGGGAGACAATAGAAAGGGGAGGAGATAAAAGAAATCTCCAAGCAGGATTCCAGGTTCTGAGCACAGAGAGTTTCATTAAGCCTCCCTCTAGGTTCAGTGACATCTCTATTCTATTTAGTTCTGATGATGAATTTGGGATTAATTTACTTTAAAATAATGAGATATCTCAGGTCCTCTCAAGGACAAACCAATAAGTAAATACTCTTTTTAATTAAACAGTTCCTTTGCAGCTCCATCATTTCCTGATTCAATACTGTTCTGTGTTAAGGAAAATAGTGTAAAAGTGTTGATGTCAGAGAAAGAAGGTTTACATTGATATGTCAGCCAATCATCCCTTCTGTTTCCCTCTTAAGGTGTAAAGCACTCATCTTGGCTAATAAAGGGGCACAAAAGGAAATTAGGTTTAATTCTTGTTACTTAGTCTCTGATTATTTTTAAAGAATTTATAATTAGAGCAATACTACCTTCTAAGACACCCTTTGTCCACTCAGCAATTTAAAGCATAAATTATCACAGAAGTGCCTCTCTGAGGCTCATCCAGATTAAGTCACTCTTGCAAATTAAAATGGACCATAGTCCTGAAAGAAATTAGGACACAACTAAAAATAAATGAAGGGCAAGAAGATATTTTAATAAAACAAATTTCAAATTTCAAAAAAGCCCACTGTGCTTTTTCAGCCTCATACACTCCATTCAGGTACACCTCATATAAGGGGACAAATTCAATGTTACAAAGGCAGAAATTCAGGAAAAGAGCTGATAACATAACTTACATTGCAAAATAGATTTTTGTTTTCTAGTTAACTATTCCCTGTTCTTGAAGAAAATATGAAAAAATAGAAAAAAGAACAAGAAAATCAAAATAAACCTGTTACTGGAAAGAATTGGGGTTCTCTTCCCCAATGCACATAAACAGCCAATTAATTACGGCATCAGCTTTTGGGAGAGAAGTGAGATTTATTCTGTAAGATCGATCTGCAGGGAGACAGGGGGCATGTGCCCTCAGAGCTGTCTCCCCGATTCAGGATTTGGGGTGAAATTTAAGAGGTTGGGGAGAGCAGGCTGGCACATGGAAACACTGGTGGGACAAGTTGTGGTTGCTGGGCTTCAAGCATTTATGGTAAGGTTTTAAACATTTATGACAGAGTTCTAAACATTTATGGTAAGGTGGGGAAGGAATTTTAAAACCAGATCTTCCTGAATGAGGGACCTTGCTTCTCATAAGAGTCCAACTTTCAAATTCCGGTCGTATCCCAGTCCTTTGATGCCATGGGGAGGAGGATCTTTGGTTCCATGGTCATTTCAGGTCAAGATTTCTTCTTCTGCGCATGCCCTGGCTATGTGACTTTTCACATTTTCTGAAAAGCAATTCTTAATCACTCTGTCAATAAGAGATGGGGTCAGTTGAACTGGTCCTGGAGGGTCCATGGGTACATACCTACCCCCCACCATATGGGTCTATGGTAGGACAAGCAACATGCACTCTAACAAGCTGGCCCAACACCAGACAGGGCAAGCATGGGATGGTCTTGGGTGCCACATGGTCTGAGGGATGGCTGTATCCAGATATGGGCTCAGGCTGGTGGCGGCAATGGCGGCAGCAGAAGCAGCAATGGTGGCTGCAGCCCCAGGAGAGAGAAGGGACTCTCCAGGGAGGTAAATTGGCTTTCCCTTCCATCCCTGGAACCCATCTCTGTGGCATCTGCACAGAATTAAAATGAAAGAATATCAAAAACTATCTGGGATCTTGCAATTTCTGGCTCTGGGGGAATAAACTTTGTCAGCAAATCACTGCAGGATAACAGCATACACGTGTACATTGCAATAAAGCATATCAAGTGCTTACTAGACTACTTCAAAGAGTTTAGAATCTTTGGTTTTGAAAACTGCTGCAACATTGTGAAGCAAATATCCACAGTCTTAGAAATAGAAATTAAATTTTAAGCTTATAGTATACAATAGAAAAACAGTATTTTCATATGAATGCAATTTTAATTACATACATTTTGATTTTACATTTTAATTATACGCAAATCAAAAAGCCACTTTTAGTTTCTTGTACAACCTCCACAATTTAAAGGAATGTCAGAGGAAATATTAATTGCTATTGTATATATTTACATTAAAATTAAATTCAGACTTACAAAAAACTGATCTATATGAAGAGTTAAATTTTTTTAGAAAAATTATTCCATTGGAATCATCAGGTATAGAAGTACTATGATTTATATTTTGAAATAATTTGCCAGAAATTTGTCCCAATGTTGTCACAGCCTATAAAATATACTTAACAGCTCTAGTCACAGTTGGATCAGCAGAAAGATGCTTCTCAAAATTAAAGAGTATCAAAAAATTCACGAGCCATAGTATTTATTGAATTTCATGGTGTAAATATTCTTACTATGGTAGATTTCATGCTACCAATGTGACATCACTGAACACTGAGATGAGAAGAGATGTATAGTAGTCTAACATTCTACAGAATTTTCACCATACAGATACAGTAGATGTAGGTAAGACCAAGAGCATATTAATAGTAAAATAATTATAAAATGATGAGTTTTATTATCTTTGTTTATTATCTTTGTTTTTAATCTAATTTATGCAATTATAAAGTCATGCATTGCTTAACCAGGGGGACATGTTCTGAGAAACGCATCGTTAGGCAATTTCATCGTTGTGTGAACATCACAGAGTGTACTTACACAAACCCAGATGGTATAGCCTACTACACATCTAGGCTATTTGGTACTAATCTTAAGGGATCACCATTGTATATCTGGTCCGTCATTAACTGAAATGTTGTTATGTGATGCAAAATGTCATTATTCCACGCATAACTGTGAGTTCATATAACTAAATTTTTTACAATGGCTGTGTTTAACAACCAGCTTACGCAATTCCTAAATATTTAACAATCAGTTCTTGTGAACTAGTATGAGTTGACTCCAGCACACTGTCAGATGAAATAAGATTAGCCATTATTGGTATTATAATTTTGAATTTGAATGATAAGTATGGGCAGGGGTGGGGTGTGGTTGTTATACTTGTGTAGTGAAGAATTAACCTTACTTAAAGACAAGTCTGGTCTTTGCCCTTGGCTACTGGGAGACCATCTTTAAGGCCCTGGAGTATCCTGCCTGACAGAGTGTCTGTTTGCTGGGGGCTTTGGCCACTGTACAGTCTAATAATGTGGTTTATGATGGGAGCATCCGGCCACACAGTATCAATTCTGACCTCTGGGGGAAATGGAAACTAAAGATAATAGCCTGACCTTTAGGAGGGGCTGATGACTAAGGGTCAGCGCTGCAGGCAGTATGTGATGAGCCCCAATAAAAACTCTGGACACCAAAGGCTGGGGTGAGCTTCCCTGACTGGCAATACTCCGTGTGTATTGTCACACATTAATGTCAGGAGAGGGCTGTGTCCTGGCCTCATGGAGAGAAGACAACGGGTGCTCTGTGTTTGGTGCTTTTGCTGGACTCTGCCTTGTGCACTTCTTTCCTTGGGTCATTTTCATCTGCATCCTTTCTCTGTAATAATCCATAACTGTGAATATAACAGTTTTCAGTGAGTTCTGGGACCCTTTCTAGCAAATTGTCAAAACTGAGGGTGGTTTTGGGAACCCCCTAAACTTGCAACTGGTGTTGGAATTGAGAGCACTCTGGTGGAGATTGTCCAAATGCTCCTTAACACTGTTTCTCTACTTTTAAATTTTCCTATAATATAAATTTTTTCTGTTAAAAAACTAAATAGCTACCCCCAAAGAAGAATGGAAGAAACAATAGGCACCATCAAAGCTGTAATGGTAAACTCTCTTCTTTTTGCTCATTTAAAATCTTCAGGAAAGGCTACAAAAATCAAACAAAACAAAACAAATAGAAAGAAGGGAGGAAGAAGGGCAGGGAAGGAGGGAGAGAGAGAAGGAATAAAGAAACCCATAAAAACCTAGGGCCACTACATAAATGCTGCTGGGAAGTTGACTTCAGAAACTCATGTGTGATTGTCAGTTTGTTGACATGAGCGTTTTAGAATAGAGAGAACAAATAATGAGAAAAATCTGAAACTTTGGTTGATCTATATAAAATATTTATTACAGTCATCAATATTAAGTGTTTTACATTCTGTGCCATAGAGTAACACTTTGTTTTCATGTGTTTAATTTAATGTGTCACATTTATTTATGTTTTATTGAAATATAAAAATTATTTTGCTAAGGAATTCCCTACCTCACAGATGGTCCTGAGGTCCACTCCTCTCCTCTCTTTGGGAAGTCTGGGGACAGCCAAAATTAGAGGGCTCAGGGCACAAGGGACCTAACAAAATACCTGCCAAAAGCCAATAACATTGCTTGCATCCTATATTATTGAAGAAGTTGGAGAACCTACCATGCCAGTTTTTCTTTGCCAAGAAATACTGTAGTCCCACCTTGTCTGCGGTTTTGCTTTCCTCAGTTTCAGTTACCCGCAGTCAACCGTGCTCTGAAAATATTAAATGAAAAATTCTACAAATAAACAATTCATAAGTTTTAAATTGCACGCCATTCTAAGTAGCGTGATGAATTCTCAAGCCTTCCGAGTCTGTCCCACATGGGAGGCGAATCATCCCTGTGTCTAGTGTATCCATGCTGTATATGCTAGCTGCCTGTTAGTCACTTAGTAGCCGTCTTGGTTATCAGATGGGCTGTCCCGGTATGGCAGTGCTTGTGTTCAAGTAACCCTTATTTTAGTTAATAATGGCCCCAAAGCGCAAGAGCAGTGATGCTGGCAATTCAGATGTGCCAGAGAAGACGCAAAAGTGCTTCCTTTAAGTGAAAAAGTCAAAGTTATTGACTTAATAAGGAAAGCAAAAATATCATACGACCAGGTTGCTAAGATCTAGTGTAACATTTTATTACAGTAATTTATTATAATTGGTCTATTTGATTATTAGTTGTTGTTAATTTCTCACCGTGACTGATTTATAAATTAAACTTTACCATAGATATGTATGTATAGGGAAAAACAGAGTATACACAGAGTTCAGTGCATTCTGCGGTTTTAGGCATCTGCTGGGGGTCTTGGAACATATTCCTCATGGATAAAGGGGACTACTGTAAAGATTATTTCTGCAGATGAACAATTTCCCTTGAGAAATAACAATCTCCCATCTTTTCTCACTGTGCTGCTAAGTCTTATTTCTTGGCCTATTTTTCCATGTGTGAGCTAATCTAGAGGGAGACAAGTGAATCTTTTCAGGCCCCACTGAAACTTACAAAAAAATGAAAAATGTCTTTTGGAATTTTATTTTTGGCCAGGTTTCTGTGAATGAGACAGCCGGGGTTTTTTTTGTTGTGGTGATGGTGGTTGTTTTTAAATAATTTGTCTTTGCACATCTTGGATTAGTGCTGAATATTGTGCCCTTTTCAGTCAGACAGAAGGCAAAGTAGAAGCAGATTCTTGCTTCACAGTGTGTTTCACATACTCTGTCTCTTTCATTTCGCATTTGCTCAGCGATTTTATTCTTTCCCTCTTATGTAGTCTGAGGGATTAGGAGAGTGTTTTATCCATCTGACAACCTTTTTTAAGAGAAGGAGCACTATACATACCTTCTAAGAATCGGAGTGTGCCAGTAAAGCTGTCACTGCTGACTGATTTGTATTTAGGGAAACACCCAAAAGTTATTTTTTTTCCTTCATACTTGGCCTAAAATTCAGAAAACAGCTACTGAGAGGTGGTATCATGAGTGACAGTGATAGCGAACCCATGAAATATGCCGTAAACCCTCTTCCTTTCTGTGCTCATAAAAAACTCGACTAATCAATTGTGATGGTCTTGAACATCAACCCCAGAGGCAATCTGAGAATTCTTCTCAACACAGCCCTCCAGACTGCCACTCTCTGCTGATAGGTTGTCCTGTGAGTTCATACCTCCCTACTATCTCTGAGCCACTGGAACCACCACCAGGAGGCATGGGTACTAAAACAATAATGCCTTCCATAAAAATAAAAGTTTAGCATTACAAAGTGTTTGCATACATATATGAACATGAATGTAGGAATGTCTTTTATATATCTCATGTTAAAATATATATAATTTTTTAGCTTTCGATGTTATCACTTCTATTTGAATAAATGTGTTTCTGATAAATTTTTAAGCAGGTCTAAGAAGATTATGCCTTTTGTATTTTGAGGTGCTTTTTAGGAGGTTTCCACAAGAATTTTCACTATTCTGCAAATGTGTTATCAGATAAGTGAAAATTACCACACAGGGATTAAATTGCCATATTAGAGTATTTCTATGAACAAGATGCCTAGAAAATGTGAAAAATCCGTGAAAAATATTATTAAGAGCCATTTATAAGAAAGTCAATAGTTTAGGCACAATAAGTGCCCTGATGGCTAATGTAGTTTTAGCTGTAATTTATCATCACTTAATCTAATCCTGAGTTTCATTGTCTGCTCCCAAATTGAAAATTACTTGTTTGTGAGTAAAGGAAGATTCCATTTAATCTGTGTTCACTAGAAGTAACAGAATTTAGATACTCCAACTACTCACATTTGTTTCTGAACTAATTGCTCTGTTTCACTTTGAATGGTGTATAATCACCATCTGCACAGAGAACTGGGCCTTTCTCTGCCAGATCCCCACTAGATGGGGGTCCAGTTTCCTAACCTGCGAAAGTACCTCAGAGAGCAATTGTGAAGATTAAATAAACAAAGAGCTTTGTAAGTGTGCTCAGTATAAATTAGTTATCATGAAAGATTATAATGATGATAGTGATGATTTTTCTCTATCTCTTTCCCGTCAGTAATTTTCTTGCTACTTCTATTTCTCTCCATTATGGAAAAATGAAAAATCTGCTATCAAGCAAGCAACTATTAGGTATCTGCTTCCCAATTCCTGACCACTTATTTATTTCTTTATATACTTATTCATTCATTCATTCATTCATTCATTTGTTCATTTATTCATTCACTCTGAGAAGGTGGTTATCAGCCTAACCTGGATTTAGTTTGGACAACCATAGTCTGTTTTGCTCATTGTTGTCTCACTGTTGGTGTGGGATGGAGATTATAAACTCTCTAAATTCCTGGTACCAGAGAATGTCTCCATCGCCAATGAGTCACCCAGCTGTTATGTTGTTTCTAATTTGACTGCCCGGTCACATTGCTTCTCAAAGAAACTTTAATAATTTTTCTTTCCAGAACTTTAACCTTTAACATCACATGACATAAATTTTTAACAGTTACTTCATAGGAAATTTTTTATATTTCCCCATGGTGACAAAGGAATTGCTAGCAAAGTTATTCAGCTATTTTTTCACTAATGTTTATTCCTTTCCTCAATCTGCTTTAAAAATTTTTTTCTTTTAAGTTTCCTTGTGAAGCTGAGTTTGTGGTGAAAACGAAGTAGCCAAAAATAGGAAGGTAACGAAAAGAACTATTTTCTTTTTTTAGGATTTTCAAGGAAATTTTGGGTTTCTTTCCTTTAAAGTTGCAGGTCTGCAGCTTAAGCTTTTGGCTTTATTTGCTTTCATTTATTTGTTGTGAGTCTACTGTAGGAGATAGTGAATTGATATCCTTGTACTAACCCTGGAATAGTACATGGGATGTACTAAAATAGGGATGTCATGGGTATGAAAAAAGTAAGAGAGACTTTTCCTTCCTATAATGGGGAACTAGATGATTCCAATCAACCCTCCTTCTGAGGACATAGAAAACCAGATTCAACAACAACAACATTTACCTCATATTCTTAACAGTAGAGAAGTGTCAGGCCAGGCGAAGATAAAGGATGAGCCCAACATTTGGGGCCCTTTTTGCCCCAGGGATGAGTGAGAGGCTGAGCAGAGCACTGACACCCTCCAGGGACCAGGAAGGATAATACACTTGGAGTCCATCTGTGACAACGTGGATGGACCTAGAGGTATTATGCTAAGTGAAGGAAATCAGATAGAGAAAGACAAATACTGTATGATTTCACTTATATGTGGAATCCAAAAAATAAAACAAATGAACAAACAAAACAAAACAGAAACAAACTCATAGAACAGAGAACAAACTGGTGGTCGCCAGAGGGAAGAGGGTGGGAGGATGGGCAAAATAGGTAAAGGAGATTAAGAGGTACAAACTTCCAGTTATAGGATAAATAAGTCATGAGGATATAATGTACAGTATAGAGAATATAGTCAATAATATTATAATAACTTTGTATGGTAACAGATGGTAAGTAGACTTGCCATGGTGATCATTCGTAATGTATATAAATGTCGAATCACTGTGTTGTATACCTGAAACTAATATAATATTGTATGTCAACTATACTTCAGTTAATAAAAAAAAAAACACTTGGAATCCAGGGTCCACCAAGGATATGTGACCTACTAACACAACCTATGCATAGGGGTGGGACCCTGAAGAAGTCACCCTAGGAATACAGAGGAACTGGAAGTTGGCCACCACTTCTGACTCCAGCCCAGCTCCCAGGGATCTTCATCATCTCAGTAAAGGTGAAAGAAAGACTTTTACTAACAAAAATCGAAAGAGTTTATCACCAGAAGACCAGTACTATGAGAAATGCTAATGGGTCGTCTTCTAACAGAATGAAAATGATTCCAGATGAAAGTATAGAGATAGAGGAAGGAAAAGAATGCAACTTAAATGATAAATATGGTAATATGTGATTAAATCTAGTTGAAAATTGCCTTCTTACAAATCTATAGAGACAGAAAACAGGTTACCAGTTGCCAGGGGCTGGGGAGAGGGATAATGGGGAGTGATGGCTAGTGAGCACCAGATTTCTTTTTAGAGTCATGAAAATGTTCTAAAATTATATTGTGGTGATGGATGCACAATTCTGGGAGTACACTGAGATCCATTAAATTGTACACTTTGAATGGGTGAATTTTATGTGATGTAAATGATCTCTCAATGAAGCTTCTTTTTAAAAAAAAACACAAAAATGTATGACATCAATAGCATGTAAATTAAAAGGGGCTACATGGACTTGAAGTGTTCTAAGGTCATTGAATTGTCTGGAAAGAGGACATATTAGGAATTAGTCATTAAGCTTTACAAGTATGTTTTATGCACATTCTACAGGTATGTCGAGTCATATCAAACAACGCATACACACGTACTTTTTAAAAAAAAGAATGAGAAGCAACTAGGCCAAAGGGTTAATAGTAATAAATGTTCCATTTTTCCAGTCAGTTCCTTCTTAAAGAACCCCTAAGAAAACAGTGATGCGATTTCCAAGTAGAAAGAGAATGGAGACATAAGATTTTTTTCTTATGTTTTCTTCCTAAAATGGTCTATGGAAGGCAGCAGTGGAGTAAAGAATATGAATAAACTTAGTAAACACAATAGACACAAATCACCTCAGACAATGAAAATAGAAAGTTTTAAATAATAGAAAGTTTTAAATAATACAATCGACTTATAGTAGGAAGGCTACGAGTTTACAAATATTTTTCTGCTTTATAGATGCTTTACTATTGTAAACCATTTTCACTCGGCTTTAACCAAAAGCAGGACCAGCACTGTTCTGTTTGCTCCCCAGAGCTTAGCAGATCACCTGCACACGCTAACAAATCAGATATTTGTTAATTGATGGAATGAATAAATGTTTGAATGCATTCATAAATGAAGAGAAGACAGGATTTCTAGAAGCTGGATGTTGAGGATTTCCTGGAAGCAAGAGGGAAAATTCACTTTTTTCTTTTCTATTACAATGTATAAATATCTTCAAGGCTTAAAAAAGAGAAAGTAATACCTTTACAGAATTTTATAAACTTCGAAGTGAAATTGAGTAAATTCACACTCTGGAGGCGTGCACCAGTTATCATCAGACATAGGATTCGCTTTCTACATGGCTACTTCTACTGAGTGATGTGAATTCCGAATTCTCACTTAGAATTATTTCCACCTGCTTTCCTTAAGGTCAGTGCTCTTTTTCCAGACAGCTTTGTCTAAAACTACCGCAAATCTTCTAAAATCTCCAAAGAAGGCAAGTTCACAATTTCTTTTTTTGCTAAGGAACATTCACCCTGAGCTAACGTCTGTGCCAATCTTCCTCTATTTTGCATGTGGGTGGCCGCCACAGTATGGCCACTGACGAGAGGTGTAGGTCTGAGCCTGCGAACCGAACCCAGGCTGCCAAAGCAGAGCACGCTGAACTTAACCATTAGACCACGGGGCTGGCTCCGGAAAGTCCACAATTTCTTATTCTACAGTTTCTCTTCCCTAAGTTTTTCTTTTATCTAACATTAATCGAGAGCTACAATTTAAGATCATTTCTATTTACTCTTCAAGTGTGAATAGAGATCAATTCCTAATATAAATTTTTTGTTGTTTTCCTAACTACTGTTAAATGGTTCTCTTATATAACCATGTTACTTTAATGTCAAAATGAACTGGGTTCTTTTAAAAATCAATTTACCAAGCTGTTGGCCCAGCTTCAAGTTGAGGAGTTTGAACTCAGCAAAAGCTTTACAGTGTCTAAATGACATCTCAGAAGAAACCAGCTCAGAGAATGCTAGTTCTGCCCCACAGGACTTGGCAAAAATGGAGTCCAGGCCTGGCTGTGTCAGTGATGGAAGCTGCCATGAGGTGGAGTCTGCAGCAGAGAGAGGAATGGAGGAATTGAGACAGAGAACGGATCAGCAGCCGGAGTTCATAGGAGGAAATGCCAGTGGTTATTCAAATACAAGAGCCAGAAAATCAGAGTTCTGGAATGAAACGGTTTTGGAGCATAATGGGAGTTGGGTGTTTGTGCAGACAGACAAGAGCAGAGGGGGCTCCAGTACCCGCCACCAGGACAAACCTCACCGTCCCAGGGCTGTGGTGAGACCAGCCTTCACTGATCTGCCAGCTCTATGCAGGGAGACTCTGGTCCTGGGGCATCTCAAAGATGCCCAGCAGCTTCTGATAAACAACAAGACACAGCTCAGAAATGGACGGGGAAATTGTTCCAAACAGGAAAATCTGCACCAGAAATAAGAGTCACAAAAGTGAGATTTCATTCCACTGAGGAATTTGGAATTAGATGGTTGGTATTAAAAAAATTAAGCAGAAATACCTAATTTTATTATTCTTGGGAAGTGACTAGGAAAGCAACATCAGCACAATATCATCAGTGGAAAATGAGCTTTGGCTGGTGATGATAAAGCGGGTTTAGAAAAACATAATAAGAGTTTATTAGAAAAGAGTAATATCATGTGTTTACTTTTACAGAATATTCTTTCTATATTTTGATATGGTTTTATTTATTATAGTATGAAGTATGAATTAATGTTATCTAAAATAATATTTTACATAAATAATATTGATATTGTATATTCCTAGAGCCAAGATCTAAAAGGATCATATCCAGAGATGATCTTTAAAATTCCATGTTTAATGACTTGAGAGGCATAGGCATTGGCCAACAATGACACATCAGAACAGAGCCCAGTCTTGGTTCTTGAGCTGGCATCTGGAAGCCTTCCTCTGTGCTGGGCATTAACTCTTTATTGTTAGGGAGTTGGGAGAGGAAGATTCCAAGGGACGGGCCAGGCTAAGGCAGCAGAGGGACACTATTTACCAATACCTTACAGAATATTTCAACATTTTAACAACCTGTTTTACAGTACACACTGATAATATCAGCTCTGGTTACAGCTCATGTGCTAACTCTGACCAGAGGTCTAAAAAGCACAGTGGCGAAGTGCATGGCTTTGTAGCCAGACTGCTGGTGATTGAATCCCAGACTCACCACTTACTAGCTGTGTGACCTTAGGCAGGGTTATATAATCTGTAAAAAGCATCAATGTGAGGATTATAGGAGTTAATTCCTATCAAGTACTTAGAAGAGTGTCTGGCATTTGTTAAATGCTCAATTTAACCAATATTATCTGTTGATAGTGGTTATCTGGAACACTGTACAGAGCAGAAAAAAATGATTGTGATTGATTAGCAATGCATTCCACAGGTTAGGGAAAGGGTAGTGGCAATAGTAAGTGCAATAAGTTTGCCACCTCTACTCTAGTCCAGCCCCAAAACCCAACCTTATGTAGGTATGCTGATCATACTACTTATCAGCAGCATCAGCACATCAGTGATAAACAGGAGGGAAGACTCTTACAGTCCCTGTAGCTAAGTCCCAATCTAAAATCACCGATGTAAACACCAGTCACTATTTTTCAATATTGGCTGTGATGACTGACAATTTTAAGGTCTTGTCAGGCAAGCGTCCTTCAAAGAATAAACTTTGCTTTGGATCACAATCTGGAAACCTTACAAATTTTATTTCTTCCTCTGTCCCATCTTTGTGTTCCTGATAGTTGATTTGGGAGGTGAAATTTCTCCATCTACTGGAGGATGGCAATCGACAGGTCTGAAGACATAGATGGCTGAATCCTGATGGGGGACCTAAGACCAGAGGTGTAAAAGCAACACCTATGACTTGTCTTTGTTGATTCTAATGGGATCTCTCATACCGGATTTGCACTTCCCAGGCAAATGTCTTCATCTGATATGTATTCTCATTATAACCTAAATTCTTGTGCATATCTTACAAAATGGTGTGATTTCACTAAAGACAATTTGGAATGTAAGTGGCCACTTTGGTGAAATTTTAATATGATTAAAATTGTTCATCCTAGAGATAACTTAGAGCAAAAAGACAAAACAACTTCTAATATTCAATGCTTTGCCTTTTTTTTTTAGTGGTAAGAAGCTTCTAACCAAAATTCTGACTTCAAAATAGCTTCATTAAAGGAGTTTTTTGTCCAAAGCTAATAAAAAATGTGAAAAACCTTAAGACTTTTGATCCCATTAAAATCTCATCATTTCCTACACCTTACTCTAGCTTCTCTTCCTTTGAATACTGCCTCCAGCTACCAACTTCTTCTATTTCTCACTCTCTCCAGGATTGTCTTCCGTTGCCTCCGAACTCCCCCATCCTGATGTATCCTTCCCCATCCTGATGTATCCTTCCGCTCTGCTTCCATCACCAAAGTACAAGTTCTTCTAAAAAGGTCTGCCAAAACAGGATGAGGAGCGGGTAAATTTTAAGTAAAAGGTTTTCCCCAATTCCCCAGAGAAAAGACAAAAATTTACCAAGAATTTATAATACTACTGGGAGCTAGGAATCCCAGTCTCCCTGAACTAAATCAACTTGAACACGGTAGGTTCTTTAGATGCTAAAGTCTGGCTGTAAAGTGTTGAGTGGAAGGTTCAGAAAAGGATCTAGCTACTCCTGATTCCTTCTAACAGAACAGGGACAATAGAAAACATAAGATGCGGGGACAAGGCATATTTACTGGGGCCATACTTGTTACACATCCAGTAAAGACTGAGTTGATATTAATCCAGTTTATAAGCAAAGAAAGGGTAAATCCATGGGAGATTTTGAAAATCATCTTTTCACTTCCTTCTGACAACATTCTGGGTAGATCCACAGATAGTTGCTTCTTCAGCATTACTCTCATTTTTGCGCACGGTTTTAAGCTAGAAATTTTGTTTCTATGGGGATTTGGTTTATAAGCAAGGGCTAGAATTGGAAATTACTTCTCTAATAACACCCACTGGATTTGGCCAAACGTGTTGAGATGTTCTTCGAACAAAAGCAAAATGAGGTAATGGCTTTGCAAATTAAGTAAGGTAGTGCCTGAGTTTTATTTTTTCTCTTAAACTTACTAGAATTATCACTAACTTAAGGGCAAATTCACAGTTTTCTTATAGCTACATTGTTGACAATAAACCCTACTACTATGTTCACTCAAAATCAATCAAAGACCCCAATGGTAGGCATCTCTAATTGCCCTCAGATACCCCAGTCTCCTGTATTATTAATTCTACCCTCCAATCATATAAATACTGGACCCTTACCCAAAACAGCAAAATACTGCAAAAATAATTACAGTGCTATCCCTGAGGCTAGGGACAACACAGAAGTAGGAATAAATATTGAGTCTGTATTTTCTGCATAACAATTGTTCTACATAACATTATGGATAACAAGATCCTCAGAGAGTTTTTCAACTTTAGCAAGAACTTTGCCCTCCTCTAGGGACAAATAGCTCTCAACCTTCTGTCCTGTTAAGCAACTGTGTATCCCTAACAGTGTCTATACTCCTCCAAAGCACTTTTTCTTATGTTGACACTAAGCCTTTACTTGTTTATCACACACAAATCTGATTTATGACTATGGGGTAATATTTGGAGACTTTCATATATTCCAGATGCCTCCACCTTGTATGGGCCATATCTAACTGAAGTGTGCATCCGGTAACTTATAAATAAAGAATGAACTGTACTCTGGAGATTTACTCTTTTTTCATGCACACCATCATACAGTGGAAGGTGATACAATTGGAAAGTTGTCAAAAATATATTATTTAACTTGGCCAAAGTTATAAAAGATACTTCCACAGCTAAACAGATAATATTGGACAATCTAACCACTTTTTATTTCCTATTAGCTAACCTAGACAGTGTCTGTGCCATTGCTAGCACTTTGTGATGCCCTGATCAGGTAGAACAATCCATCTCTAAGCTAAAGGAGATGGTGTCTGGATCTCCAAGGTGAGACCCAAATGGACACTGGGAGAAGTGTTCTTGGCTTGGTTTCACTAGTTTGGGATTATGTCTTCAAAGCACTCTACAGAGACTAATCATCCCTCAGCCCTTACTCTTCATGTGTGTTGTAGCTGCCTAGTGTGGACCCCCAGAATTTTAAGTGCTGCCGTGCAGCCACTGTCATTTGACAAAAGGAGCAACAAGACCAGATTCTGTTTTATCTCCAAACTCTCATTTTGAGATGATGGAATCATCTAGAAATCATGACAATAGTATAGATCTGCAGTGAGATTGCTTTTGTGGCCAACCTCCAGACGAGACAGAGGACCGCTAAATGGGAGGCTTTGAGAACTACAATACCATCTCTATTAGTTATTCAATTGCAATCTCAGGATATCTTGTGACTCACTTAACACTTTCTTCTTTACTCAGAATCTCATCTTGCCTGTATTAATCCTTGCCTTAAGAAATTACCTAAAATGAAGACTCAGCCTGTTTCTGCTATCCTGCCCTAAAAACTTCTCAGCAAAACCCATAAGCAAATTAAACTCTAAGTTAGTAGATAGAAATAATAAAGATAAGAGCCAAAATCAATGAAATAAATTCAATAGATTGAATTGAATTTATAATTAAAAACATTCTCATAAAGAAAACTCTAGGCCCAGAGGATTTTACTAGTGAACTGTATCAAATACTTATGGAAGATATAATAGCAACACCGTATAAAACCTTTCAGAAAATAGAAGGGGAAGGAACACTTCTCACCTCTTCTCTAAGTCTAGAATTATGCTATTACCAAAACCAGACAAAGGCATTACATGCACAGAAAACTAGAGAGCAAAATCCCACATGTATACAGATGCAAAGGTTCCAAATAAAATATTTTTAAATCAGTTTTATCTATATATAAGAAAGTAAGATCAGGATCTTGTAATGTTTATTCCGGAATGCAAGGTGGATTTAACATTAGAAATAAATAATTCAATTAATGTAATTCACTATATTAACATAAAAGAATAAAAATATGTCATCTCAAAGGTGCAGAAGAAGTATTTGAAAAATTTAACACCAATTCAAGACAAGAAGTTCTCAGTAAACTAGAAATAGAAGAGAACTTTCTCAACCTGATAAAGTGTGCCTATATAAAAACTATTTCTAGCATCTTAGTCAATGATTAATGATTATTTCCTACCAAAGATTGGGCACAATTCACGGACTCTCTCTCTCCTGACTTCTTTCTAGCATTGTCTTATCCAGTGCAATAAGGCAACAAAAAGAAGTGACATAAATATGCATGCGAAAGGAAGAAGTGAAAGTGTCTCTATTAGGAGATTACATAGCGTTATATACAGAAAATCTTTAGGAACTTAGAAAAAGCTACTAAAAATAGTAAGTGAACTTAGCAAGATCACATTATACAGAGCCAAATTTAAAAAAATTATTTCTAAATACTAGCAACAAAAAATTCAAAAAGTAAATTAAGAAGAAAAATAACAGTTTCAATGGCATCAAAAACCATGAAATACTTAGGGATAAATTTTTCACAGTATATTCCAGATCTATAAAAAAACACACAAACACCAAAACATCTGGAAAACATTGCTGAGAGAAACTAAAAACCTAAATAAATGGAGATAGGTATCATGTTTATGTTTTGGTAGATTCAATAGGCTAAGATGTTAATTCTTCACAAACTGATCAATAGGTTCAATGTAATTTCGATCAAACTATCAGAAGGTTTTCTGTTTTGCAGAGGAGGGTAGGATTTGACAAACTGATTCTAAAATTTATGAGGAAATATAAAGAACTTAGAAAAATCAAACAATTTTGAAAAGATGAACACAGTTGTAGGGATTCTACTCTCTGAATTCAAGATTTATTATAAAGCAACAGTTACTAAGATGCAGTGTCATATTGGCCTATAGATAAATATGGGGATCAGTGGAACAAACTAAAGAGTCCAGAAATAGACCCAAACATGTATGGTCAATTGATCTTTGACAAAAGTACTAACGTCATTTAATGGGAAAAGATAGTCTTTTTAACAAATGGCCTTGGAAGAACTTGATATCCATAGGGAAGGAAAATGAACTTCAACCCTTACTTTACACCATACACAAAAATCAATTTCAAATGGCTCATAGACTTAAACATAAAGCTAAAACTATCAAAGTCTAGAAGAAAAGAAAAGAGAAAATCTTTGTTACCCTGGGTTAAGTGAAGATTTCTTAGGACACAAAAAACATGAATCATAAAGAAAAAATTTGATAAATTAGACTTCCTCAAAATTAAGAACTCTTGCTCTTTGGAAGACATTAAAAAAATGAAGAGACCAGTTACAAACTGGAATAAAACACTTTCACTACACATATTGACCAAGTACTCCTTTATAAAATATATAAGGAAGTTATAATAATAAGACAATCAATCCAATTAAAAGTTGGAAAATATATTTTAACACATTTCACAAAAGTAAGTTTATGAATGGCCAGTAAGCACATGGAAATGTACTGAAAATTGCTGAGTCATTAGAAAGTGCAAAGTAAAGCCACAACGAGATACCACAATACACTCACTAGAAGGGCTAAAATTAAAAAGTGTTTTATGAAGTGTGGCAAGAATATAGAGCACATGAAACTCTCATACGTTGCTGATGGGAATGTAAAATGCTACAAACACTTTGGAAAATAGTTTGACGGTTTATTATGAAAAATATGGCTGAGCAATTCCACTCCTAGGTGTTTACCCAACTGAAATGAAAATATGTATTCATACAAAGATTTGACACAAATATTCACAGCATCTTCATAACAGACTCAAACTGGAAACAATTCAAATATCTGTCAACACGTTAGTGGGTAAACAAATTGTGGTATATTCGTAGAATTCAATACCATTCAGCAATAAAAAGGAACGAAATATGGATAAATGCAACAATGTGGATGAATATCAAACATATTATTCTGACTAAAAGAAGCTGGACACGAAAATTACACACTTTATTATTTAATTTATATAAAATTTTAGAAATGATAAACCTAATCCACAGTAATTGAAAAGTAAATCAGGGGCCGGCCCGGTGGCACAAGCGGTTAAGTGCGCGCGCTCCGCTGCGGCGGCCCGGGGTTCACTGGTTCGGATCCCGGGCGCGCACCGACGCACTGCTTGGCAAGCCATGCTGTGGCGGCGTCCCATATAAAGTGGAGGAAGATGGGCACAGATGTTAGCCCAGGGCCGTCTTCCTCAGCAAAAAAAGAGGAGGATTGGTGGATGTTAGCTCAGGGCTGATCTCCTCACAAAAAAAAAAGAAAAGTAAATCAGTGGTTGCCTAGGCGGGGGAATGGGAATTACGGATTAAGTGGAAAGGAGCATAAGGAAATTTTTAGGATAATGAAAGTGTTTTATATCTTGATTGTAGTGGTAGTTACACAGATGTGCACATTTGTCTTTGAATTGTACTCTAAAAACGGGCGCATTTTATAGTATCTCAATAAAGTTAGTGTTAAAAATAATTGTTTGACTGAACCATATGAAAAATTGCAGATATTCAGCCAATTTTGACCTATAAAAATGTCAATTTTACAGATGGTTTAATCTAATTTTTGAATGAATAAAGATATTATCTGGAATTACTTCAAATTGAATTTTTAAAGAAGTTTTTATTCTAGGAAATATTTGTGTCATAATGGAAAGACTTTTAAAAATGACAAATATATGCACCCCTCCTCTAAGAACGACTGCTAGAAGGCCACTATTTTTGATGGGTAGTTGAAACTGGTAAGAAAAAAAATCACTGAATCCTATTTTTATTATAAGTTTTAGGATTTCTCATATCTAGTTACCTTTGATCAACTCTAATCAAGAATGATATAGCCCTACCTACCACAGATTTAACTCAACAAACATAACACCCTCAAAAAGATGTTGGGGTGCCCCCGCTGGTGGCGCAAGCAGGTAATTGCGTGTGCTCCACTGCCGCGGCCCGGGGTTCGCAGGTTCAGATCCCGGGCGCACACCGATGCACTGCTTGGCAAGCCGTGCTGTGGCGGCTTCCCATATAAAGTGGAGGAAGATGGGTACGGATGTTAGCCCAGGGCCAGTCTTCCTCAGCAAAAAAAAAAAAAAAGGAGGATTGGCAGATGTTAGCACAAGGCTGATCTCCTCACACACACAAAAAAGATGGTGGAAGATGGTTTAAAAAGTAATAACAACTTCACAAGTCAAAAATATATTTTTATTTTCTTTTTAGTAGAAAACTAGAAATATTAATTTCTTAGGATGAAGACAATCTTCAGAAAACTTCTTAACAAGAGCTATAAAAAGCATTTAAAAATCAAATTTAAGATACTCTCCTTGACAGTACATGAAACTATGTCACTTGCCTAATTTAGAAATCTTATTTTTTAAAAAAACCAAATTTTCAGGGGCCGGCCCAGTGGCGCAAGCGGTTGGGTGCGCACGCTCTGCTGCTGCGGCCCGGGGTTCGTCGGTTTGGATCCTGGCACGCATGGATGCACCACTTGTCAAGCCATGCTGTGGCAGGGGTCCCATATGGAGTGGAGGAGGATGGGCATGGATGTTGGCCCAGGACCAGTCTTCCTCAGCAAAAAGAGGAGGATTGGCAGATGTTAACTCAGGGCAAATCTTCCTCACAAACAAAAACAAAAACAAAAACCAACCAAATTTTCAGGCACAATTATAACAATGTAGTGAATTTCAAATATCAGCATGAAATTTTTGTTTTTCATATCATTTTGTCTTATATGTATTCGTGTTTCTACTTCAGAATGCTTAAGAAATTTACTGTAGTCAAGAAATCCTTCTGGAAAAAAACTCTGTCAAGATGCATTATTACAAAAATAGAATAAAGAATAAAGAGCAGAAAATTGACTGTGACAACCTGGAAAAGCAATGACAACATAGTCAGCCTTTGCTCTTCTTCAGTTCCTTCTTAATATTTTCCTTGCTGACATGCAAGTGGTTAGATCAATTGTCAAGAAGTTGTTGGTTTCTAAAGGGCGCAACCCAGGGTGTTTGATACGTACTGATGTAAAACACACACTAGAAGCATTTCAGGTGAAATTGGTCTCTTGGTATGATTGCCAGATAAAATAGAGTATAATCAGTTACATTTGTATTTCAGATAAAATTTTTTACTATAATTATGTACCATGCAATCTTTATTATATTACAAATTATTTGTTATTTACTTGAAAATCAAAATTAACTAGATGTCCTGTATTTTTATTTGCTTTGTCTATCAAACTTGTCTTTTGCTCTTGTGATGATTAATATAATTCAGTGAAATAATCGTTCACAATTCATTAGGGTTTTCCTAAATTAAAAGGGAATTGAACAAGCTAGCAGAGTTCCTTTCTTATCTTTCAGTTAAGTTATCGATGTTGTTTTCTGGATAACAAATGTTACTCAATTGTTATTTGGATAAAAAGTAAGTAAGTAATAAAACTCATTTGGTTAGGGAGAAATAACCAATATCTCATTTACTTTAGTAAAGACTGTAATGATTCTGGATTGTGTATAGTCCAACTTCCAGAGAGGAAAGAACGGCTTCTCTGAGAAAGGTTGACAGGAACTACATTTTAATTTCCTTTGGAAAATTCCCCATGCATCTGGCTCTGACACTATCCTGTGTGTATGTACATATACACACACGCTTTCTGTTTGTTTCTGTTGCAATAGAGTTCCATGTTATTTTTATCTGAAAGAAAAAATTGGAGGGTAACATGCAGGCATGAAGAGTTGGTGTTTACTTGGACCATGTCATTAACATTTCCAACTTGTTGAGTGGTTTCCACGTTTCTCAGAGGCCTTCCCCCCATAAAAGCTGATGGGTGGGCTGACAGAGCCTTCCAGGCTGGTGTTGGTGTAAGATGAGCCAAGTGCCTGGAAACAATAAAACAGCAATTTTCTGAGAGGTTTACCTGCAGGAAAAGCCAGGAACATAAAAGCCTTTTTCAGTCTCCCACCCTAAGCCTCTTCTTTTCTCTCAGTCCCGGGAGGGGTTTGGGAGGACTGTATCCTGTCAGGTTAATTGAGGGTGACGTTCAATGTCATCTTGGCGGCAGCTGCTGTAATGGCTCCAAGGGAAAGACCACTGGAGCAGGAATCAGAAGAGCTGGGCTCTGGTCTGGCCAGAGTGGAGACTTCATGTCGTGAACAACAGAAACAAGGGCTGCAGGGGTTAGGAAATGTCAGATCTGTGCTCATGGGAGGTGGACAGAGGCATGCAGTCATGATTTGACAAGCAATGGTTCTGGCTCCAGTAGCAGCTACGAACCTAGAGAAGGCTCCTCCCCAGTTAAGTCCATCAGAGCGGGGCCAGACTCTACGATTCATCTTAGGGGGCTGTGCCTTGAAACCGGGTCTTTTTATATTGCAAGACGAAAAGGGCTGTGCCTCCTGGACTCAGTTCCCTAAAGAGAGATTCAGGGTAAGGAGGTCTGGACTAAAGTGATGTGAGGGCTACCAGTGGCATCTGCTGTGGGGTCTTGGTTCCCCAAGTCAGTTCATAAAAGTAATCAATTAACCTTAACCCCGAAGAAGCCTAGATTCTGAGTCCCCCATCCAAATTCACAGCCCATTGGATACTTTCTAATCTAAAATGCATCAAATTATGACAGTTCTGCCTACCATTGCTATTTCTTCTTTGGTAATCTAACAATCATGTAATAGTTTCATTTCCTGGTTCACCCAACAATCCGTAACTATTCCACATGTTAAATAACTATAAACTCAAAATAAGGTCCCTGGATTGCCTGAAAAAATAATGTCTCTTTTAACGGACTTTTTGGCTCTCATGAGGAAGCAAACTATATTTTAAGGGTTTAAAAACCTACGGTGAGGTTTACTTATATGATGTTGTGCTGTGATAGAGAAATTGACTGTGTCTTATTGCCCTATAGGGATAGGACCATCATTAAAGATGGAAAAAGGTTATTAGTCCAGGAGGCCTTACTCTCTTTACCTGAGGGGAAGGTTAGGAGTCCGTATTAAGCTCTTACTCAAGATGGCAAAGGAGAGGGATGAGAGGAAGGAATACAGCCAGACCCTGTGGAGAGAGTTAGGTTCCCCTGAGACTGGAGGAACCAGATGATTGAAACCAGGCCTTTTAAAATCACAGGTTTTCACTGGTGGACACTTATATTCTTCAGTCCCACACAGAGCATCTCAGGAAGTCACAGGACAGTGAAGGGGTGCGTATAGATGCCAAAGAAATGAACTCAAAGTGCTGTAGCCTTGAAAGCCCTAGCAGGTCCTGTGGCCAAGCTATGAAGTGACAGAAGCAGCAGATGCGATGGGCAGCAGCACTGTGAATAGAACACACACCCATCTTAGAATGGAGGTATGGGCCAGACATGAAGACGACATTTCCTGATCCAAACACCAACACTAGCCAATCTTCCATACTGATGACGGACCCGCACCTCTGGCTTGGCCCAGTTATTGCCCGCAAAGGAACAAAGTGTTGGATATTGTCAACTTTGCCTCGTTGAAAACCATGATGGGAAGCCCATCTGGAGCCATCTTTCCCAGCCAGAACTAGAAGTTATAGGACAGGCTGGCCACCAGGCAGAAGCGAAGTGGACTTCAGAGGCTCTGGCTTGGTGTCAGGAGCTGTGGGAAGCACATGAACACTGGCCAAATGTCCTGAGGTCTTTCCAGAGAGACTCTCTGATCATGCTGGCTCAGCCTCCCATCTCCTGTCTGACCTTCCTGGCATCACCTCTAGGCTTCTGCTGGTACTGGTACTTTCTAGACTAATTGGTTCCATTAAATGTGTTTCAAATGCTGATTTTCTGTTTAAAGGATGAGAGAGCATTTCCATAGGATGCTTCTCATTTTACTAACATCACTAATTTCTTTGCTTTCTTGCATCCAATCAATCATTCCACTTCATCTGTGGGTTTCATTAATGAGCCATTGACTCCCTTTTCCAGATCATTAGTGAAGATGTCAAATTCTGACTGGACCTAATACCAATTCCCATGGCTCAATGCTGGCTTCCCTGAGAGCTCCCTGGGGAGGCATTCATCACTCTCATACATGTGCCTTCATTTTCCCAAACCAATTTTAACCTATTTTACAAGAAACGCTTAGGATGTTGTAAAAACTAATGCTTTCCCACGGAACTCCTGATTTTCACAGGATCAGAACAGATGGTCGCATGATACAGCCACTAAATCCCGGCCCCCACTAACCAGATAGTGTGGGCTCATTTATCCATTCAATTTTGTCTCCGGAAGAACAGAAGGATTACATTCTTCTGCTATAATCCTCTGTGCTTTTTATGCCTTTCCAGCATCACACTTTTCTATTGATTTGCCTTTTCTATTTGACAGAAGCTTCTGATTTCAGTCCATATTCTTGGTTATTCTTAGGATGCTTTATGCAAATCTGCAGGTTATTGGATGGCTGTGAAGCTAACATAGGTAGTTTAACTTTAGAGAAGATGATGTTCTCAATGACTTGGAGAGCAGGTATGGTTTCCTGGGGTTTCCTGAACTTTCTTTACCCACTCCCACTGTAAATCAGGTTCTAATTATGTGCACTGAATTAAAGAAAACGATCTACTAGATGAGGTCAACTTGTTTTTATTTTTATCCTTAGGTGCTGGTTATACAGAGTATTCAAGTTTCAACACCAACTTTTTCTTTTTTGCCTTGGAATTTCTTTCTGAAATTCAGGAAAAGAAGAGCACTTTTCTTTCCTCTATTAAATGCTTTCTTTCAATGAAAGGGGAATATAAAATTATATCTCTACTATCACTATAACTTTCAAAAAATGCTTATGGAGGCATTCTGAAAAGAGAACTATAAAATGAAATGTTTGGCTTGATGGAGTGGCAAAATTGAAGACAAATTTTTCTTTATTTTATTATAATTTTGTTCAGTATGATTAGTATAACATAATCTGTAATATACTCTTATATTTAGTCCCTTTGAGTGGATTCTGACTCCTAGCGGCACCCTGCCCAGTCTTTTGGCGCCATCCTCTCACCTTCCGGCGCTATATCACACAACGCTTCACTGCTCTTCATAAGGGTTTCATGGCTGATTTTTTCAGAAGTGGGTGGCCAGGTCCTTCTTCCTAGTCTGTCTAGGCTGGAAGACTCCACTGAAACCTGTCCACTGCAGGTGACCCTGCTGCTATTTGAAATACCATTGGCAGAGCTTTCAGCATCACAGCAACAAGCAACGACAGAAGGGTGGCATTGTTCCTTGACCAAGAAATGAACCTGGGCCCTGACAGTGTGAATGGCGAATCTTAACCACTAGACCACCAGAGACTCTCATATAGTCAGACAATAATAAATGTTTTTTCAGAGCTGTTAAGAGGAATGATGTTTAAAACCTTTGCAGAAATAGTTTTTTTCTGCTTGGAGTCCAAGCTGAAAATGGACCTCCTATTAGCCAAGTGATGTGGCATTTCCTGAGCAACGCCATTAAACATTTCCAGGCAACGGGATCTCCGATATTACTGTTTAGTCATTTCATGCCAAACAGTATGTGGGTTGTTCATGTAACTCAAAAACTATTCTGGAAGGTAAGATGCCACTGGATCTTTGGATGCCCTTCCAAGTTTTAGTGAGGATTATTTGATTTTGTATTGTAATATAGTATAGCATAGCATAGCACTGTAGAACAAATACATAGCATAATAGTTAGAGCATTGACTTTGGAAACAGCATAGGTTCACATCCTGGTCCCGCCACATATTAGCTGTGTGATCTTGGGGATATTATTTAATCTCTTTGAGCTCCAGGTTTTGTCATATGAAAATGTGATAATAATACTTACCAATTGTGAGGATTAAATGAGTTTATTAGGATTCTCCAAAGAAACAGGAATCTATCTATCTATCTATCTATCTATCTATCTATCTATAGAGAGAGGAATACACACACACACACTCACACACAGAGATTGATGATTTAGTTTAAGGAATTGGCTCATGTGATTGTAGAGGCTTGGAGAGTCCAAAGTCTGATAGGGCAGGCTGGCAGGCTGGAGACAGGGAAGAGCTGTAGTTTGAATCCAAAGGCAGTCTGCTGGTGGAATTCTTTCTTTCTCACGAGAGGTCAATCTTTGTTCTATTAAGGCCTCCAACTGATTGGATGAGGCCCACCCACATTATGGAGGGTAATCTGCTTTATTCAAAGTCTACAGATTTAAATATTAGTTTTATTTAGAAAACACCTTCATAAAAACATCCAGAAGACAGTTTGAAGGAATATTTGGGCACTGTGGCCCAGCCAAGTTGACATATTAAGATGAACCATCTCAGTGAGGTAGGGTTTGTAAAGAAGGAGAAGCAGACAGTAGTAAGCATTTAATAAAAACTTCTCATTATTTTATGTATCCCAGTGGCATAGGGGATGAGGATGAAGTTACTGGTTTTAAGAGAAGTTCTTTACTGAAAGTTTCTAATAAAGATGGGCTGGTATATGTCTAAGGAGGGGTGGAGTGATTGCAAGTCCACTGCTTAAGACTAGAGGTGTCTGTGACCCTGAAAATTGGCTACTCTATTTCACAAGGAAAGGAGAAGACCCTGGAAGGATGTGGAACTACAAACTCTCACACCACTGATATAAAGCAAAGGAGAAGATTTTTAGGATGATTAGTCAATGATAAATAGCTGCACTCTCCAAGCTCTGGGGTAATACTAGGCCAACACTGTAGTAAGAAATAAGTGCATACTCTTCATTTTGTATTTTTCTCTTCCAAACCACACATAAAGTGAAGAACCTGATGTTCTAAAAGATACGCCCCCAAAATAGCGCAAGTAGAGAATAGAGAATACTACAATAAAAATGTAAATATTCTGATTAATACTATAGGAAACAAACTTTTAAGACATTAAAGTTTTTTGCAAGTTAATTCAACACAAATTTCATTCTGACTTGACTACTAATAATGACTCTTCCTGGATCTGATATGTTTCAGACTTAGAAGAGTTCAGCAAAGATATGTGCATCCTACACATGCCTCCCCGCTCCTTGGAAAATAAAACCATCTATAAAAGTACAAAAAGTGGTCAATAGTACACAGATAGTGGAAGTAAAAGAAACTACAGGTGTTATAAATGTAGGATTAATTTAAAACATTTTTTAAATAAGCTTTAATGAAAAGTACATTGAAACGGAGACAGAATCAACAACTGGTTGGATATTTCCTTTTAGAAATGTTTTCCTCTTTCTATTGGGAAATGTTTTAAGCCAAGTTTCCTCTCTTGTAACACAGAGAAAATAATATGACCTGTCCTACTTTCCAGAGGAGTTGTGACTGTCACAGACAGCAGGAGGGTATGTGAAAGCACTTTGAAAAATGAAATGATGTAAGTGGAGTTATTATTTTTAGTATTAAAAAGAAGAGAAGAGAGACAGTGTGGGAAAATGGGAAACGTAAGAGCTTTAGAATCAGCCACTCTGGAGGCTGAATATCAACTCTGCCTCTCTCTACTTGTGTGACTGTGAGAAAAGTCTCTAGACCTCTTTGAGCAAAAATGTCAGTCTTTATATACGGAAGTTTCCAAGTGTGTGTATACTTGTGAGTATGATGTGAATCTGTAAATGAACATGTAAGCAGGCAGAGGTGAAATTGCTGCACGAATAGTACATTGAATGGAAGCACATTATGTAACATAGGAGACGCTAAAAAGAAAGTTTTCATTTTTCAAGGCCAAGAGAAAAATACTTCTGTGAAAGGGAGTTACAATGAGTCAGGGAAAGTGGGGGAAACAATCAAGGAGAAAAGCTGGGATGGGCTGAGTTTAGACTAGAAGTGAAACTAGAGAGAGGTTTCAAGTAGCCAGTTCAAATCAGCAGTGTTGAGCTCCCAGCACCTCAGCAGGAGATAGATCTCAGGGCAGTGAAACCACATTATTTGGAAGCATGATAGTCTTTCTCAAACAAATCTCAGAATTATAAAACAAAACAAAGCAGAGGTCAAGTTCTAATGACTCTTGGGACTCACTCTGGATCAAAGAGAAGACATGCTCGGGTCTAAACAACCCATAGGTGTACTTCTTGGGTGCCTGTTATTAAGCTATTGTCTCCTGGCTCCAAACCCACCAGTCTATAGTCAGCTTTGTGATGTTGGGTCTGGAACTCTGCAAGCCACATCTCTGTTTTGCCAACTGATTCTGTGTTAGGCTCTGTTTGCCAATAGGGGGCACTAGAGGGAGACTGAAAGGTTGAGGAGGAAGAAAAGATTCCTCCTTTCTGTTTGCTTCCTGTGGGCTTCCCACCTATTTTCCTGTTCCTGGGAGCATCACCCTTCAAATACTTCTTCACTTTAGTAGTGGCGGTTTCTTCCTCTAATTTCGGTAACACTTGCAGATCCAGATTCATGATACTTTCTCGGTGACAGCTGCACCAGCCAGTCAGCACCCAGCCTCCTTACAGGTCCAGGTCCCATCCACTTCTCTGAGCTCAGAGATACTAGACCCAACTAAGCAGTATAGAGTTCACCCTGCTCAAAGGATGCTCACTCTCTCTACTTCTCTTCAGCATCATACTGGAGGTCTTGGCCATTGCAATAAGGAAAAAAAAAAAAAGAAAAAGAAAAAGAAATATGATCAGGAAGAGAAGAGTAAAACTCTCTCTTTGCAGATAGCATGACGGTGTCTACAGAAATTCCTAAAAATCTATAAAACAGCTACCAGAACTAATAAATAAACTCATCAAAGTCACAGGATCAAGGTTAGTATACTAAAATCAGTTGTATTTTTGTATACTACAGCAACCAACATGAAAATTAAATTTTAAAATTTCTACATACAATAGCATCAAAGACTACAAAACCCTGAGAAGATATGATTCTGTCATACGGGATTTAGTATATACTTTTTTTTTCTGAGGAAGATTCTCCCTGAGATAACATCTGTGCCAGTCTTCCTCTACTTTGTATGTGGGTTGCCACCACAGCATGGCTGATTAGTGGTGTAGGTCCGTGCCTGGGAACCAAACCTGTGAATCCAGGCCACTGAAGCGGAGCACGTGAACTTAACCACTACGCCACCAGGCTGGCCCCTAGTACGTACTTTTGATTAGGTAACAGTAGATGGTGCTGTCTCTCTCATAGCTAGAATATATGGGCAGTCTAGGAATCAGCGGGTTGAAGTAGGAATAGCTCCTGTAATTATTACACTAAATAACCCACTTGCAGAGTTTTTACATCCATATCTACAACTTTAAGTTCTGCTGTTTGGGGGTTTTGGTTTCTAAGAAAGAAATCCTTAGAACAATGGTTCTATGGAACTGGTGTTTGAGACTGCTATTTTGAGTTCCTCATATCACTAAACCAACAGGCAAGGAAAGGGGTTGCTCTGCTATGTGGTTGATCCTGATTACTAAGAGGAAATTGAATTGATGCCAGAAAATGTGAACAGGGAGGACTATTTCTGGAACCCAGAGGACTCTCTGCGATGACTCTTAGTACCCATAATTTCCAGTGGTAATGGTAACTTCGTTAAAAGTTAACTGAAAACTACATCAACCAATCAAGGAAGGAGCCACTGAAGTTTCAGACTTTTAGGTAAAGAACCCTGACCAGCTGAGGTCCTGGCTGATGGAAAACGAAGCATGGAAGGTGTGATGAAAGAGGAAAGTCATAAATTCAGCCACAGCCTTGTGATGAGACACAGAAATAAGTTCTGTAGCAGCTTCACATAGTTTCTTGTTTGTTTGCTGTTGTTGTGTGTGTGTATATGTATATATGAATTATTTGATTCTTCTCTTTCTTTTCCTTATTATTTAATATGTTTTACTGAAGGTTAAATTTATGACTTAATATTTAGGAAACAATATATGGATGGGATGGGGATTGAAAGTGGGGTATAATTAACATACTTCAGAGAGGACTATAAATTATTTACTGTATGGATTTTACCAACCCCATTGTGTGTAGAAGGAAACCATTACATGTCTATTTATATTTATTTTTATCTTATCCTTCTCAATTTATATTTTATAAGTATATTATGTATTAGTAAAACAATACACATATAATTTATAAGTAGATAAATATACATACATCGAGGGGGGCATGCTAAAGAAGCATGATAGGAGTACATGGTCAAAAAAATTTGGATGGCTTAGCGGTTGGGTGCGCTCGCTCCGCTACTGGCGGCCTGGGTTCAGATCTATCCTGGGTGCACACCGACGCACCGCTTCTCCGGCAGTGCTGAGGCTGTGTCCCACATACAGCAACTAGAAGGATGTGCAACTATGACATACAACTATCTACTGGGGCATTGGGGAAAAAAGAGGAAGAGGATTGGCAATAGATGTTAGCTCAGAGCCAGTCTTCCTCAGCAAAAAGAGGAGGATTAGCATGGATGTTAGCTCAGGGCTGATCTTCCTCACACACAAAAAAAGAAGTTTGGAGATTATAAGGTTAGAGCATAGTGGTGTAGAGATCAGGAAGACAGCTTTGCTCCCTACATGTGGGCTACTTAGTTCTGCAAATAGGTACACTCCATTCCAAAGTCATGGGCCATGCTCACTCATCCATTCAATACCACCTGACACATGGCACGGGGTCAGAAATCGAAGGGACCCTAGTAGAATACATCTTTCCTGCTTAAACAATGAGTCCACATCATTGGCATTGGATCTGAAGGCCAGTACTTACACATCCTGAATAAATGGGTCTATTGAGGTCACCCAACTTAGTTGGTAAGCTCCTAGAGGGCAGTGATGTAGTTCGTTGAGAGTTTACTCCTACTCCACATTCTATCTGGCAGAAATATCTACAAATTCCACTTCAGAGTTCCACCAGTATAGTGATGATTGAGGTTCACTGAGGTTCACAAAGGCCCTGAAGGATTACACAGTCATACCCTGCCTCCTCAATCAAACCAGAAGACTGCAAATTATTCACATTGCTCACTTTTGTGTATTCTTGGAACAGCATAGCACCTCATAGAAAAAGTCTTTTGTTAACTTGAGTACTTCCTCTAGGCGGGCCTGATAAATTTTTCTGTATTTCTTCTCTTCCGTCATCCATCCAACTTCTCCATCCATGTCTTCACTCACTGCACATGTATTTACTGAGCACCTATTGAGAGAACAAGCAAAGCTTATAGATGAATAGAATGTCAAAGTCTTTACTTTCCTTTTCCATAAAATGAAGGAATCGACCTAGAGTGACTTCTAAAATTCTCTAACAGTTAGAGATCTGCATCAAGTACTCATCCCAGGCATCCTAAGTTGCCTTCAGATTGATCAAGTTAGCTAAACTCCCAAATTAAAAAAAAAAGTAAAGCCCCCTTCCTCTCACCCCATTTTTTTCTTCCTGCCCAAGTCTCCTTTTTAAAATGTTACTGGATCCAGATCCTGAAATAGTCTAACGATCATTACCTATTAATGACCAGGACACCAGGACAATGAGAAGCTGCTTTGTCTCTGGAGCTGACTACCAGCTGCCTGGCATAGCACGTCTGAGGATGAAGGACTCCCTTTATTTCTACAGACAAAATTTTTCTCTCTTAGAAATAATTGATATTGTTGACAGGTTCCAGCTTGTAATGGCACTGCTTAGTAGGAAAGCTGTTAGGGGAAAAAGCACTTCATTTCTGGATCATTTGGATAATAAAGATCAGAAATATTTAGGGAAATCAAAAAATGTTTCAGCTGACTCCAAATAATTGAGGAGGAGCTTTCCTTGTTGATAAGAAGAGGCACCTTCACCTAAATGGCTGCCAGCACACAAACACATCCACACAGAGTTATATGCCCTAACATTTATCTTACGGATTAGATAGCAATCTCACATCCAAGAAGCCACTCAAAAGTGGAACATTTCCCAAGTCTTTTAAATAAATCTCACTTGCAAAGACTCCTTCTGTTTCATATTTCTGAAATAAAGTAATACAGAACGCTACTACACTTTTGTCCTATATCCATTATTTTAATTAATTTTCAGTCTCCTAATTCACCAGTTCCTGTATTCTTCCTGATCTCCAAGACAGGTATAAAACCTCTTTAATCTATTCATCTAGTATTAACACTGATACTGGTGATTAATCACTTAAATATACTCATGGATTAACCACTACTTCCTTAAACCTTTATGCTTTTAAACACAGCAATTACCCATGTGAAGTTCTCTTGTATGTGAATATTTGTAGAAAGGCTGTGGAGTTTCTTCACCTGAATCAAAAATCAGGCAAGAAAGATTGAGGAGAAAAGGGCATGGATTATGGGCAAAGCCATTTCAACTGCTGTGCTTATAGTGGAGAGATTTCACAGTGATTTATTTTTTTATTTTTTATTTTTTCTAGAGGAGGGTTGTTTTCTTTTACATTTGAAAAGAAAAAGAGTATGGGTGGGATAAGATTTTAATGGATATTTACGGTTTATAGTTAAAATGGATTATGTCATCCTGAGACCCCTTATCACCTCTAAACATGCAGTGAGAACATTCTTTTAAACAGGATGGAAAATAAATAGTTATGTGAGCATTGCCATCTGGGTAGGCTCTGGTGATAACTCTCAAACTCCTCTTAGTATCCTCTAAAAGATACTTTAAATACATTCAGCTGGTTCTGAGTAAGTGCTGTGGGAGTTTAAAGGATTTCAGCAGTTCTTCCACTCTCTGTCAGCAAGAATTTTCTGCTTAAGATCTCCAATTACTTTATGACTTCGCAAACACTAGTGAATGCAAGTACATCAGCACTACTCACAAGCAAGCTGCTTTCAGCAAACTTCCTCAGCAGGCACTGGGCTATTTGCTCACTATGAGCACAGTCTTGAAGGGTCAGAGATGGCCTTGATGGAAGTGAGCAGGAGAACTGGTACTAGAGTGGTTCTGGTTTCAGTCACCGACCCAAAGAATTCAAAAATCGGTTATTGAGATGTTGTCTGAATGGGAAAGCAGCCAAATGTCTTAACAGAGAGTTTTTGGTGATTAAAGATCTCTAAAAGCAACAGTAAATCCAGTTCAGTTCACAAAATGAACCACTGAAACTCAGTGGGGGATGCCCTGATTTAAGGTACCAGGCAAGTTCTGAAGAATTAGGTCCTTTCATACGCCGCTGGTAGGAGAGTAAATTGGAACAACTATTTTGATAAAATGTATCAAAAATTTAATTGTGCATGTCATTTGACTAAATAATTTCTCTTCTGGGAATTTGTCCTAGGGGTATAATAAGGAAAGTATGCAGAGATATATGTATAGAAGTTTTTATTGTGATATTGTCATGGCAAGCAACCTGAATGCTCATATGAGGTACTTGATTAAATAAATTATGGTACATGTTTACAAGAGATTACCTAACCATTAAAAATGGATAAGGTACTCACATGGAACAAGATGTGCATCATACATTTTTAGGTGATAAAGGTAAATTATGTAATTACATGTATAGCTTGAGTCCATTTTTTGAGTGAATGAATAAAGAATTGGATGAGCTCCTCTTGGCTTCCCCACTCCTGGTACCAAATTCTGCATGAGTCACAGTTGGAGAAGAGAGGTAGAATCAGTAGGCTGTATCTATATCAATGTTGGTATCTATCTGTCTGTCAGTCTATCTATCTATCTATCATCCATAAATAAAGGGATTTGTAACAGGGGATTGGTTTATGCAATTCTGGGGGCTGCTTATACGGTCTCTGTGTACTGTGTCCGGTGTTGGAGCTTGAAGTTCACAGGAAAGACAGTCAGGAAGGGACGCTCACAAGCAGGCTGGGATCCTACAAGGACGAACCGAAACCTGTGTCTGTTCTTGTTGCCTCTGTCCTTGGTGACGAGGGTATCCTGCAGAAGCTGGGGCCTTTTGTCACGGAACTGAATACACACACCTTCAGAAAAACGGCAGGAGGATTCAGGGGAAGGAAGAGCCTCTACAGGCCCAGCTGCTGCCTCGTTCAGGGGAGTGTCAACAGATGAACAACAACGTGTGTCAATTACAAAATGGCTACTGCCTTCCCTCTGTCTGCTAAAAATCTTGCAAGAATCTCCCTTGTGACCTTCCCTACCCAGAAATATACAAGAAGAATTCTTGGATATGTAGTTCAGATTAGTCAAGTTGACACACTGCGAAGCCATCACAGAGGCCAAGTTGGGAATGCAGCTTGCGGTGAGAACTCAAGGGCTGCCTGCTCACTGACCCCTGATTCAGGCACACTTGTTCACCCGGACCTGGGTAGGCAAGAATTTCCCACATAGTTTAAATGATTTTCTCTCTGCCCGTGACAATACTGAGCATTCAGAAGTTAAAAACATCTATGATGCTTGAGAAGACTCCACTGTTTTTGAGAATGACTTAACAAAAATCACAATAAAACAGTGTGTAATTGTCCCAAGTGCTTTGCATATATATATATATTCGTTTAATTCTCACATCAAATTTATATTAAAGATGAAGAAACTTCAACACAATGGGGCTAAGTAACTGGCCAGAAAGCAGCTATTAAGGGGCAGAGTACTCTGGTTCTAAATCCAACATGCTTAATCATCATGCTATACTTGTTTCTCCTAGATAGTGACGTAACTGCAAATTGGTATCTGTCATGAAAACCCTGAGATATTGCAAAATCCTTAAAAATCTAATAAAGTATACTATATTCTACTTACTAAAGATAGAAAAACGGCTAACGGATTTTTAAAAACTTATCCAGAACAAAGTGGTATTAAAGTATAATTTTCAAAACAGCCAAATCATAATTCTCACGCAAATACAAAATGAATACATGTCAAATATTTTATTTAATTCATTGATTAATGAGGAAACCAGTAAGAGATTAAAACTGAGTCAAATGAGAAACTGATTTACAGATATTTATATTCTCTACTGGACAAAATTCATATGTATCACTATGAACAGGAAGCTTTTGTTTTGCTATGGACAGGAAATATTGCATTATCATCAGTTTTCTACATGAGTAAAACTATCTCTACAGATTTGTGAATGGCCTTATCAAAGACAATCAAAGGTCCCCATACAAGCACACCCCATACAATCAGATAATCCCTGGAAATTCTGCTAGATAATCCCACAGTCACTTAATGGACATTTTGGTCATCTCTATTGCTCATTTCCAAGGCTTTGACAACTTTTTCTGACAAATGAAATAAAACTTTTTTACTGAATGAAAATGAGCCATTCATAAAACTCTAGTTACTCCAAATTGTATGTTAACTGTCAAATTTTCTAAGGCTCCTTCCTATTCTAAAATTCTAAAAAATAGATATTCCCTGAGTTAGATATTATAAGAATAAGATGACAGTAATTTTATTTTTCTTTTCTAGTTGGTATTATAATTTTGGGAGTAGTGGGAGAATTTTTTAACAACAAAGTTTTATCATGGGAAATAAAAGAAGAATTAAGTTAAAAACTGAGAAATTAGAATAAGACAGACAGATGAGTCTGGGAGTAAAAACTCCTATATGGATAATATAAAAAAAGTCATGTAGTGTACTGTGGGCTACAAGTGTTCCAAGAAGACAGTGTGATTATGTTCATTTCCTCATCGAGAGTCTCAAAACCATCAACTCAATGTTGCTGAGTCCTAAGTAACTGAACCAGCGAAGTTCACCCCCTCCTCTGGGGTCAGTGGGAAAGTAAACATTCTAAGATTTCAATTAGCCCACTTAAGAGGAATGCTTAGCTTTGTGTATTATAAAAAGGCAAAGAAGAAGAACACATTATGTATAAAAAAAAAAAAAAAATGTTCCAGAAGGAAGAATCCCTCCACTAGATTCCTTCTGAAACTTCTGAAATGACACCCCTGGGAGAAGCTGAACTGTAAAACACATTAGAAAGCAGCCTCTCCACCAGTGCAGTGGGACGCGGCTTCTGTGTTTTGTGAAGACGCTGGTTTCACAGGGGCACGTGTGAACTAAGGAGACCAGAAACCTGATTGTCCCTCGGAGCCTCAGGTAGAGGGAAGAGCCCATTTGGAAGTGCTCGTCTGAGTACACTGAGTACCTTAACCATATTATCGCGGCCCTAGAATTGCCCAAGGAGTGTTAGATGGTTGTTTTAAAAAGACTTTCAACTCCTGGTAAGATGGTCATTAGTAGAGAACTGTTAATTGCTTAGGATGCTTTCATCTCTCTCATTATATGGAGAGCAGGAACTGAAAATGGTTTAGCCCATAAATTCATTTAACCTAATCTGTAGCATAAAGCATCAGAATTCATGTCCACATTACCATTGTGGCAGCAGAGATGTACAAAGCTTCTGGCTGAGCGCTGGGTTAACCACCAGAAGAGAGGCCACGTCTTCAAGCTGCTTAAATTTTAGTTAAGCAGATACAACAAGTCTATCCAGCAGAAGGCCGGTAATTCAGGGAGTCGAGGCCAATGCTCCAGATGTGGATCTTGCACCGAGGAACTGTTGGGGCCCCAACGAGTCACCTCCCCAGTGTGGTGCCCCTGTTTCCACATCTGTAAGTAAGGGGATTAGACAAGATGATTCCTGAGATCTCTTCCAGCTCCCAAATTATTTAATTCTCTTTATGAATATGAATTAAAAGGGAGTAAATACAGCTGAAGGCATAAAAAACCGAAGTGTTTAGGACATTGTGGATTAACAGGGAAGACTCAGTTGCAGAGTTAGTAGTAGCAGTCATACAATGACCAATGTTGATTGTGCCCTTACCATGGGCCAAACACTGAGCATAACCCTTTAAAGTATATCTCATTTAAACCTTAAAACAATTGTATGAAGCAGGTTATATTGGTAGGCTCACTTTACAGATAAAGAAACTGAGGCATGGGGGGTAAAGTTCTCTCCATAGATTACACACAGTAGTGGGTCATGTATCTAGTAGCAATTTTTTTTTTTTTTGGTGAGGAAGATTGGCTCTGAGCTAACATCTGTGCCAATCTTCCTCCATTATTTTGTATGTGGGATGCCGCCACAGCATGGCTTGATGAGTGGTACGTAGGTCCGCTCCCAGGATCCGAAGCCGCAAACCCAAGGCTGCCAAAGCAGAGCACACAAACTTAACCACTATGCCACTGGGCCGGCCCTGGTAGTGATTTATTCAAGTGGAACTTGGAGGTAAAACTTTTGGGAGACAATTACTGAATGTCTGGAAAGTCACGTTCAGTAGGAATAGGGGATACACATCCCCTGAACAGATTGCAACACTGATTACTTCACTCTAGCTCCACTATCATCATCTCCTGCCAGGGCTCCTGCACTAGCTCCCAACAAACAACCCCATGGGGTCTCCTGCCACAACCACCCCAAGGCAATTTTCACACTGTAGCCAGAGTGGTCTTTCTAAGAGATGAGTCCGATGTTGTCAATCCTTCGATAAATATTTGCTAAATGAATACACGGAGAGTACAGTGGAGTCCATCCACGTCAGAGAACTGATTGTTGGTGAAAAGAAGGGGGGAGGAGAGAGAGAGAGAGAGAGAATGAATAGTGGAGGCTGAGCCAGGAAATGGCATGATAAGAACCGTCTGAGAAAAAGTAGTTCCAGAAGTTGTGTGTGGAACACTTGGCAAAGAGGGAGACAGAGATGGTGGCTGCCTTCCAGGGTGGGGCTGATGGGAGTGGCCGGGGTGGAGCTGTGCAGCTTGACAAAAGGGCTCAAGCTGGAAACAGGGGAATCCAGGGATTTGAGGAAGGGCTGAATGAAAGGAAAAGGGAAATAGAAAGGTTAACCATGATTTCATGAGTCTTAGGGATCATAATTGATGAGGGAACAAAGCAAATAGGTCTTCACGTACTATTTCCTTAGCACCTTAACTATCAGGAATTTCAAAGGAAATCTGCTTGTGGCAAGCCCAATTTTATCAAGCTCTTCTACATTTATGATGTTTCTAATATAAACCAAACTTTTATCTAGAAATCTTTTCCAGCAAACAAATAAATTTTAAAGATAAAATTTCTAGAGTTTATTGATGATGAAAATTTTTTTTTTTTTTTGTGAGGAGATCAGCCCTGAGCTAACATCCACCAATCCTCCTCTTTTTTTGCTGAGGAAGACGGCCCTGGGCTAACATCTGTGCCTATCTTCCTCCACTTTATATGGGACGCCGCCACAGCATGGCCTACCAAGCAGTGCGTCGGTGCGCGCCCGGGATCCGAACCAGCGAACCCCGGGCCGCCGCAGCGGAGCGCGCGCACCTAACCGCTTGCACCACCGGGCCGGCCCTGATGATGAAAATTTTTGAAGAATACATTTGTCAAATGTTTAATTATTTCAGTAGCCTTGCGTCATGTCCATCATTCTACATTTATATTATACATACCCTCAGGATATAAATCTTCGCTTTTATTTAATCTTCATAATATAATATCTAACTATGCCAATATGAACGATCACTTCGCCTTAACTTTAAACTGCGGAATTATAAGAAGGGTTGAAGAAATTTTTCTAATGTATGAAGTATATTCTTTTAATTCTCAACTTACTGGGCTCAGAAAGGAAATGTGTAATATTTTGTTCACTACAGCTATCTATTTTAGGTCAGGAGATGGCTCAGAAAAACAAATATCACTTGAATCTCACATTTGACTAGGCAAATCTCCACTTTCCAATATGGATTATTTTTGGTCCAGTGAGTTTTGTTCCACTTCTTTTTCTGCTATGTCTAGTTTCACAACAATGATCAATGACTGAACTAGCCTTGTTTCCCCACAGTTGCCTGGAGAATTTGCAGTACAGTATTAGGTTTGTTCATTTACTATAAGGGCAAAACAAAGATGAAATCTTCAGTGTCAATGTTGCTGTTAAAAATACACAGATATTCATCATTAGCTATGTTTTAATTGTTTTTGATAATACATAGAAGAGTTCTATATGGTACACACACTTTATATCTATACTTTTGAGATAAAAACATTGCTTGTGAAAAGTATCAGATTAACGTTACAAATTAAACCCTCTCCCTAGATTGAAGACACCAGAATGGCAGAATATGATTCTCTTTCTAATACGTCGTCTCAGTTCTCAGAGAGGCCACTCCAAAAATGAGACTAATTTTCACGAGGAAAAAAAACATTAACTAGAACTTCAATCTTAAAATAGTCACTTATACGGTGAACATTGACAGCAAGTTATTTTAAATGATCAACCTGAGAAAACACCAGACATTTCCTCTCTGAATTCCCTTACAACATACCGGAATCTTCTTTGAATCTTAAAGCATAGCTGCTTGTGGAAAGTCCTGACTCTTTTAACTCTGGTAGAATTAGCATTATTCAAAAACTCATTCTTGCAATTCAAAACTACAGACCTGCGCAATGGGACTACACTGTCATCTCGAAGCGAGAAATGCATTTCTTTCTGGCTTTTGGGGCATCTGAAAATGGCAGTTTAATCTAGATTCTTTACAAGCTTCCATAGGCTTTGGTGAGAGGTGTCAAGAGCCGGCATTGGTGTCCAACAGACCTAAATTCTAATCCTGGCTCAGTAACTTGTTGGCTCAGCTGGGCCCGCTGTCTCCTTCCAACACTATGATCAAATGCACAGAACTTTTTTCATTTTCTTTCATCAGCCAGATCCTTTCTCATTTCCAAGCTTGCAGACATGTTTTTCAATGCATTTTCCTGGAATACACTTTCTGTTCCCTTTTAGCTGAGCTCATACCACTTGTCCCTCAAGTCTCAGCTCATAAGGTCACTTATTTCTTCAGCAAGGCTTTCTCTGTCCACCAGATTAGACTCCCCCTGATATATATTTCCCATAGCTCCCTGGAACACGTGTCCCCAGTATGATAACAAGTTTCATACTGTACTGTAATTCATTTCTTTAATGTCTTCATTCCCCTTGAGATTGTAAGCATTGCAAGCACAGGGACCGTCTAACCCTGGGGCCTAGTATAGTGCCTGGGCGGGAGTGGGTGTGTAATAAACATCTTTCGAGTGAATGGATGAATGAAAGGTTATTTGTGTCATCTATACCAATTCCTCATCACTTTGAGACTTTGTGTCAACTATTCCAACAATTAAAAGAGATAATGTACATAGGGTGTATAGCTCCAAAAATTACAAGCTTAACAAATGGAAGCTGTCTTTAACAGAGTAGTTAACACACTTGGGGCCATGGTGTGAAAGATAATAGCAAGTCTAAGAAGCTGTTGGAGCCAAACAGAAGCCACTTCAGAATGCCCTAGCTCAGAGTGCACAATTTTCCAGGAAATGCCAAGCTCAATTGCCATGGCAACCAACGAAAATAAGTGTTGCCTTATCATTTTTAGGAAGAATTTCCAATGTTGTCTTTAGTGTAGAATCCTACTTTTCGGATTGTTAAATATTAAGAAACACAAACCTAAGCCTAAGGTCATAGGCTTATTAGTATTGTGGTGATGCATTTTCTTGTCACATCGCCCCAACCGAACGGAAGTGGCTAAAAGGTAGGGATTGTATCCTTCTTGGTATTGACAGAACGCCTAGTCCAGACCTTTCCGTTTAGTAAAGACTCAACACATCTTTGTTAAATAAAATTATCAAAATAATTTTGGCTTTCTAAAATAAACCTTCAGATTTTACCTGAAATTCAGGTGGTATTTCTAGGTATCTACTGATCATCTCCATTCAGATGCTCTGTCATCTCCTAGAATTCAACATGTCAAAAAATAAAGTTTGTTATTCCCAGTAACCCAAACCAGACTGGCTCCCTCCCCTACCATCTAATATATTCCAGTGTTATCACTATTATTATAGAAACCTCAAAATTACTTTTTAATTTTTTTTTGCTGAAATAATAGAGCTTTTATATCCAATCTATTACAAGATCAGTAATTACTACGCATTGTTTCAGGGCCCCATCTCAGGGCTTGATTCCTAATTTCCCAGAGAAACATCTCCATGACCAATTTCCTCACCATTGCAACTGTTAATCTTCCTAAACTCATTTGTGTGCCCCTCCTTTGCTCAAGAACCTATATGGCTCCCTATTCACTAATACACTCAGAACAGACTCCTCTGCCTGTTTCTTGGGGTTCCCATAGTCTGCCTCCAATAATTTCTTCATCTCTGTCCACTATTTTCTCACTGTTCCAGAAGGGACCATTTGCATCCTGATTGTTTTCCTCTACTCCTCACATAAACATATAAGCCATGCTCATTTCTGTAATGCCTTCTCTCCTCCTCCCCACTTAATCAAATCTTACTTAAATTGTTCTTGGAGGCCTAGTTCTCACACTGTTCTTCCTTTCTTTCAACTTGCATTGTCATTCTAGCCATCTCCTCATAATTTAGCAATTAAGTATTTTCTGTTTTTTTGATATTCCCTCCTTCTTCATACACTTACAAATCCACATGTACAGGTGTCACTGGGCTGGACCCTAGATGAATGCAGATGAATAAGATCAACAAGACAAAGGTCCTGCTCTTCAGAAACACTGCCATGGACACACGCTGTATTATCCGCCTAGAATAACATCCTCCTCACACACACCCCTTCTTTTGGGAAATGCCCCTTTACACGTTGAACAAATCAAGTGGAGACACCATTTTCTTATGGAACCTGCTCTCTTATAGCTGATTGTCCCTGGAGTACATAACAGATCCAAGTCGGGACAGTCACAGTAAAGCAGCTTACATCTCTAGCCATAGTTAATTGGAACCTGTTGGAAACCTTACTCAAGCTTGATCAATTGGAGTCCTTCTTGGATGTTTTGAATCTCACCATAGGCAACAGGTTTCAGTCTGTTCTGACCATGATGTGTGAAGTAAGGCCGTGTGCCACAAGCCATCAGCAGCCATGTTTCTCATTGATGGACAATGTAGGCTGATTGAAGTCTGCTATTTTCCTGGGTATGTCCCCAGAGCATCCAATAAATGCTGAATGGACATGCCTGATATTTACTTAATGTCCATTGTATGCAGAATACTACCTCAGGCATTATGATAAAGAAACAGAAGAAACGGGATGGGGATTAACATACATTAACATATTTGATAATCATGTAGTGACTGTTTTCTCCATTTTCTGAGGAAGAAACAGAGGCTCAGATAGTTAAGTAACTTGCCTCAACAAGTTTAACACAGATGGTAAGTGGCAGAGCATGGAGCATGGACTCACACTCAGGTCTGTCTGGTGCCTAAGTCTATGCGTTTTCCACTTCACCATGGCTCCTGTCTTTTCAAAACTTACACATTTTTCGGGAAGATGAAACATACAAATATTAATTAACTTGAGAATTGGTTATGCCCTCCGGATGTTTACTGATCAAACAGATGCCATTTAAGTGTAGGGTAACTTGGATGGCAAGTCAGCAAGTCCCAGGACCTACCACAACTGCAGACTATAGCTTGATCAGATCTGGGGTAGATGATTGATTTTGGCAGTGCTAATTAATAAAACCTGCCAAAAAAATATAATTGTAAACAGAAACAACGTTTGACTATAATACAAAAACAAAGTAACGTAAAATATCCCAGCATCCATTCAGAGTTTGGCTGTTTCTGTGATGACCAGAAAAGTGATAATGAAGAGGTATTCATTATAGCCGGGGTTTCTGGCAAAACTGTCACCACATTTCTCTCTGGAACACATTATATTGTTTTTTGTCTGCTGTGGTCTATTCTTATTTCATTACCAACCTTTGTAGATAGCATGTGTGTATGTCTAATTTTGTCTCATTTACAAATTCGGTTCAATTTACATTCAAATGATTTTCAGGCTTTCCCTTTTCTGCTGTGGCTTAAGCCACAACATATGGGAAAAGAGGATGAGTAGAGGCTTGAAAAGAATCAGTACCAGAGGAGAAATAATTGCTTTAATACTAACATCAGAGGAAGAAGGGAGGATGTCCTCAGGGGTTTCTGTTCTCCAGGCTTCTTTAAGGGAAGTAGAGCTTGGGATTGGGAGGATGAAAGAGGCTGGTCTACTCCTTGGCGTGGTGTTTGTGTCAATCAGGGTTCCTTGGATGCAAGCAACAGAACCAACCCTGACTATTATGTAAGAAAGAAATATATTGGTAGGACAGTGGGTAGCTCTTGGGATAACCAGACAGGGGCGAGAGGCAGTCTTACTAAAGGTAGGAGCCAAGAGCCAGGACAACCCCAGGAGTCTAGCACAGCAATGACTGAAGTCAGCTGTTTTTTTGTTTTTGCTTTATGAGTCATTCTTCCACTCTTGGCTAGGTGAGGGCAGGGTACTTCTATTTAAAAGACCATTAGTGTTATCAAAAGAAGAAAATAGACGCTGCACATCAGGAAAGTGATAAATACCCACTACAACCCCCCTCTAGCCCTGCCTTCCTAATGACCCAGCTCAGAGCTGCTGTTGCCAGAGGCATCTCCCAGAGCCCAGAATTTATCATGCCAAACCTGCAGTTTGTACCTCCTGCTCTGCCTTTTCCTCTGCACATAGAATTGGAGAAGTCCTAAGGACCTTGTATATCTCTCACAACCGCGTGACTGTCCCGGTTCTATGGGATAAAGGTAAGAGTCTCTGAATTTTTTCTGTCTCCCACAGCAATGGAATCTACTCATTCTGTCAGTTGTCGATAGTCAGTACAAATAGTAGTTTCTAGTTTTCGATTCCATTGTCCTGCTGTAGGAGACCTGCAAGTGATGATCAGCAGCTGTTTACCAAGCATAGCTCCACTGAATCCAATAAAGGTGACAGCTTTGAATTGGTATTCAAGATGCACAATAATTGTGCCCTAATGTACTGAAGACAAGGATTAAAAGCTTCTCTCTGCAGATATAAAGTACATTCTACCAAACCTAATGTTTTCTTGGTGCTCAAATTCTTTGATCTTTCTGCAATATTTGGCATTGCTAACAATTTTCTCTTTGAAATTGTTTTCTCCCTTTGTTCTAATCTGTCCCTCTCCTACCTTTCTGATTGGGTCTCTTCTGTATTTTCCACTTATTCATGAACTTAATATGCTCTAAATAAAAGAGAAAAATAATTTCTAGTTATGGTTTGAATACAGTTCTCAGTAGAAATAGTGAGTATCCCAGTAGGAAGGCAGAATACAGTTGTAGGACATTGGGGTTGGCTAATGTTCAGAAATCTTGGAAGCGGGTGCTGGCATATCACAGTTTACCATTGAGTACTAGGTCTTCTCTCACCAGAAGAAGGATCAGCAGAAAGGCTCTAATACCCCAGAAAGATCCTAGCAAGACACAGAAGCAGGAGAAGACTGAGGCTCTAGGCAAATTCCTGGAACAGGAAATAGAACCACAGCAGGAAAACAGGTATCGTTTGGTGCATGAAGGACACTGGGTCTTGGGCATGAGGTAGGAGTCCAGAATGGGTAAGAGTGATTTGCCATCCAGCTCCAGAATGTGAAGTTGGAACAGCTTAGGTGCCGTCTGCCTCAAAACCCTCAGGTGAAGGAGAGGTGGTCAGAAGAGGGGAGGAAGGAAGGATGTGGATGAAAATCACAGAAGAATTTTATAACATCTGAAGCTGACACAAAGCTGCAAAGGACAGAGACTGATATAAGGCTCAGTCACCTGAGTGCAGGGAATTTTGGTCCAAAGTGTCAGTTGTCCAATTATGTGATGTACTATGGCTAACAACAGCCCTCATGACAGAGACTTTGGGAATTTAATTCATGGTAAGCTCAATATAAATCAATACTATGTTTTGACTTTTCAAAAATGTTAATTCAACCATAGATTGCGTTAATGAAAGTAGAATATCTTAAAGATTAGAGATGATAATTCTGTTCTACTCTATACTGCTCAAATCCCACTCAGAGTATTACATTCAGCTCTGATTTGGAGGAATATAAAAAAACAAAACTGAGACATTCAAAGAGAGTTAACAGGGAGAGTGATATTTCTTATAACGACACTGTACGAGAAACAGTTGAAGAAACTGGGGGCTTTTAATCAAGAAAAGAGAAAATACAAGTATAATAAAAGCTGCCTTCAAATATTTGAGAGGTCGTCATAGGTAGAAGAATTCAATTTCTTCTGTGTTGCTTAATCTATAAGTAACAAATGTATGGACTTTTCAGGGAGATAGATTTCAGTTCAATATCAGAAAGAATTTTCAAAGAAGCATAAATATCCAAACATGAAATGAGTTGCTCAGAAAAACAGCAATTTCTGTCACTAGTGCTGTTCAACGTAAATATTTGAGCATTTCATGGGTATATTAGGACTCTTTTGGTTGTGACAGAAAGCCAATTCAGGATAACTTAAGTAAAAAAGAAAACATAAACATATTAATTGTTTTTTTGTGTGTGTGTGAGAAAGATCAGCTCTGAGTTAACATCCATGCCAATCCTTTTCTTTTTGCTGAGGAAGACTGGCCCTGGGCTAACATCCGTGCCTGTCTTCCTCTGCTTTATATGGGATGCCGCCACAGCATGGCCTGACAAGCGGTGCATCGGTGCGCGCCTGGGATCTGAACCCCGGCTGCCAGCAGCTGAGCGTGTGCACTTAACCGCTATGCCATGGGGCCGGCCCCCATATTAATCGTTTTAATAAACATTTCTTGAGCTTCTACCAAGTACTAGGCATGGTTCTAAATACTGGGGATAGTTAACAAAAGACACAAAAAAATCAAATATCTCTGATCTCATGGAGTATACATTCTTGTGGGGAAACAGCCAATAAAAGATATAGGCTGATATAAACATATACATATACGTATGTATACACACACACACACACACACACATACACACGTTGTATAGTTTGTGCAATGCCCAATGGCACCCAGATGAGAGGGCAAACAGGGCTAAAATCGGATCTGAACCCCACAGCTAAGCCTCGAATCCCAGTGGGTTGCATTTTTAGCCTGGAGGCAAGGTAACTGTTTTGTAATTTGTGGCAAGGCACCGAATGCATCCTTTAAGACAAAAGAATAAAATATAGAGCATGTTAGATCACAACAGTGCTGTGAAGAAAGCTCAAGCATGAGGGGACACGGATGGCGTTTGAGTAAAGACCTGAAGGATGTGAAGTCAGAAAGGTCAGAGGCGGGAGAGCACGGACATAGGGCCCTGTGGACCGCTGCAAGGGCTCCAGCTTTGCCGCTGAGTAAAAAGCGGAGACAGTGCAGGAGTGATGTGATCTGAGTTACAGTTCGAGAATATCGTCCTGGCTGCTGGGCTGAGAACGGAGTGAAGAGAGGCAATGGCGGAAGCAGGAAGTCCAGGTACCAGGCTGCGGAGGTAAGAACATTGTGAACCAGACTAGGGAGTAGCAGAGCAGTGGTGACAAGTGGTTGGATTCTGGATATACTTTGAAAATAAAGCTAACAGGATGTGTTGATGGATTAAATATGGAACTGGTTTAATTAGAAAGACCAGGAATAGGACAGACATCAGGCATAGCTCAGTCCAGGAGCTAAAATAACAAATTCAGGCTCCATCTCTCTTCATTTCTCAGATGGCTCATTATACACAGCAGGCATGATGCTCACATAAAGCCCTGCGCTCATATGCCACTAGCTTAAGGAGAACATCTTCTCCCATGGCTCTGCCCGAGAACCTTATGTTTGTGTCTTGTGTTTATCCCTGGGTCAACAACCATGGCCAAGTTTGGGTCATATGCCCACTCCCTGTAGGAGTAGGAGGATGGGTGGGGACAGGCAGTGTCAGCCCAATTGAACTTCAAGTGACACACAAGTTTCCTGACTAGTCAAGTGCCAAGCCAATAGATGAGAGTAGATTATAGAAAAGTCCATGTGGATAAGCAGGAAAATGGCAGATAAATTATGCCCAGTATGGAATGAAGATGAACAAGTCTATAATTCCCTCTGAAGCTGTTGTTCATAACCAGATTTTTTTAGAGAGAATGTTTTGAGGGCCTCTCTATTAGTTTCCTATTGCTTCTGTAACCAATTGCCAACAACTTGATGGCTTAAAATAAGACAAATTTATTATCTTATGGTTCTGGAGATCAGAAGTCTGACACGTTCTCACTGGGTTAAAATCAAGGTGTCACCAAGGTTGTGTTCCTCTGGAGGCTCTAGGGAAGAATCCATTCTCTTGTGTTTTCCAGCTTCTAGAAGTGGCCTGCCCCATTCCTTGTCTCATGGCCCCTTCCTCCATCCCCAAAGCCAGCAGGGTAGAATTTTTAAATCTCTCTCTCTGTCTCTTTCATTGGGCCCACTCAGATAATCCAGTGTAATCTCCCCATCCCAAGATCCTTAACTTAATCAAATCTGCAAGGTCCCCTTTGCCATATAAGGTAACACTTTCATAAATTCTGGGAATTAGGACATGAACATCTTAGGAGGACATTATTCTGCTCACCACAGCCTGCCACGCACTTAGCCTCATTTTTGAAGACAGTTGCCATATTCACAACTTTCTTGAGAGTATTAAAATATTCACAGGTGGTTTTTATCATGTTAAATATAGCCACACCCACTCAGCCAGGAATAGGCCTCCTGAGACAATGGTTGACCATCCAAAGGACTGCTTCTAGAGTTCTTCTCAGGGAAGACATTGTATCCAAGAGGGAGAGAGGTCAAACCAATCAATGTTATCCTTTGGGGTGCTTGAATTGCAGACATACAAAGAGTATGGCCTGTTGGTAGAGTGATAAAGATGGAGAGATACAAGGAGAGAAGGCAGTAAACAGAAGCCATGACTTTGAGAGAAGAGTGGAGAGTCAGACAGACATGGGTAGTCCAGAAGAAAAGCAAAGCAGGAGAGGGAGGGCCAGAGCCTCAAGAACTCGTCAGCGAGACAGTGGACTTCTACACCTTGGGTTGGCTCCTTTCTACTCCTTGCCCCAAAGTGGTTGTTGGAAAACTGGATCTACTATTGCAAATAAACAATTACAAATGGGGTTCTGGTTCCTACGTATGCAGCAGCTTAGATTTTTTTCCTTGTTATTTCCATCTATTCCCACCATAAATCCCTCTAACTGAGAGCCTGACCATGTCTCTCCTCCCAGCAATCTGGAAGAATCTGACACAAGAGTAAGTCGTGAAATCTGCCCAGTGAAGACATTAGAGAGACACTTGGATCAGATCACAAACAGTATAGATTATCCCCATAAAAGTTGACCACTACTTCCCAATAAACTCCCTCTTTGGTGGCCTGACTCTAGAGAGAATTCTTATATGATCACATGATAGTACCAGGCTTGCTTATGACACTGTTTTTTAAGGTGAAGACTCTGCCAAGTTATGATCAGAATTAAAACAGAGGGGAACTCAATGAAATAAAATAGATGGGGGTTTTGTATATGAAGAAAAAAAAGAGAAAGGAGCATTTGGGACAAGAGTAACTTAAATTTTACGGTGCATATGTGTCCTTATGTAGATTTTCTTAAAGGCAGAATCTAAAGCCTATTGCCATCCACAGACGCCATGGAAGCAACACGATGGGTCTGGAATGAGGCCAGCAGAACTTGTAACCCCACCCTCTTAAGCCAAAACAACAGTGACAGGCATGAAATTACTATTTATGAGGTTATAAGTCCTAATGGGATATATTGTATATACAAAGAAAAATGCCACCCACAGAGCTAATTCTTTTCCATGTTTGAATGTAGGCTGAGAAGCTCTGGGGTAAGAAAGCCAATCTTTTCGGTTTGTTGTTTAACATTTGGCCAGAGTTCAATAACCACCCTTTTTATACAGTGGTTCTTAATCTTTTTTAAGTCACGGACCTTTTTGAATATCATGTGAAAACTATGGACCCTCTCCTCTGAAAAATGAACATACACCATTTTGCATAAAATTTCAAGGAGCTTATCGTGTCCCTGAACCACCGTGGACCCAAATTAACAAAACAAAAATTCCAGGATATGAAAGGTTAAGGTGTATGCTGTGGGTGATTCCACCAGATACCACTTTTGCTGATTCTTTAATTTTTTTTCATTTCCTAATGCTGCTCATAAGCATTTATGGATCTTTGCATAATTTGTGCATTTTAGAGATGTTTTCTAAAAGGATAGGAAGATCCTGGCTATAAATGATTTATAGAATGCTTCTTGAGTGGAGGGGCAGAGAAATGCTAGATGGAATTGAGTTAACAGCGCCTTCCACATTTTTCTCTTTGCCGTCCTAACATAGAGGCTGCCTCAGTCTAGTTCTTCCTCTTTGCTTCATTTTAATAAAAACATTGAAGTTTAGATATTTGAATCATTTATTTCAAAACTTCTCAAACTTTTGTGCATCAGAATCATGTGGAAGCCTTGCTTAATTGCAGATTTTAAAGATCTATGCCCACAATTTCTGATTCGGTAAGTATGGGGTGTAGCCCAAGAATGTGTATTTCTAACAAGCTCTCAGGTGGTCCTGATGTTACAAGTCCTAGGATTACATTAGAAAGGCAGTGATTTCATTTATTTTAAAGATGAGGGACTGAGACCTGCTCAGATTTCCGTTGCCTTTCCTCATTTCTACCCTGCAGATGGACGAGTCCACTTAATCTTCGTGCCTACCTCACACAACAATTAGTAACAATGAATGAGACGAGGTTGGCAAACGCATCAAGCTCATTCCTGCCTCAGGAACTTGTACTTGCTTCTTTAGCCAAAAAATGCTCTGCCCTTATCATCACATGACTTTCTGCCTCACTTCCTTCACATCTCTGCTCAAATTCTCTCTACTCTACCTTTCCCAACCAGCCTGTGTAAAATAGATCCCATCACCCTCTGTCTTCTTACACCGTATGAACTTTATTTCCAGCAGTCACCTAACCTGAATCATGTGCTTGTTGGTTCATCGTCTGTGGATGCAGCTCCGTGAGGACAGGACCAGTGACTCCAGCTCCTAGAACTGGGTCTGGAACATGATCAGCTCTCAGCAAATATTTTTTCAATTAATGAATAAAAGTATATTTTATAGTATAAATTTTATTCTGCTTTATGTGTTTACAGCCTTCCATGAAATTATTAACTTTTTCTATAATTTTGTTATTTTCCAGACTTCTATTTCAGCAGCAGTTATGATTATAACAATAAAGTTGGGTAACAATGTTTAGACATTGTTTAGACAAGAGAAGTGAAAAAGTATTTAGATTGATTTATTTTAAATAAATTAGTTAACAAAGTAATTTATCTTAATGCAATGCAAATGATACCTGTTAGTCTTTGTGATTTGGAGACTACAGTAGTCAAACAGAAAAGGCCTTAAGTGAGAGGGGGTATCTTTTTAGAGATCTAGGGGAAATTGGTATTCCACTTGATTGCTTTCATTCATTTTTGCAAAAAAAAATATATTTTTGGATGACCTGCTACATGCCCAATACTGTTCTAGGCTAGGGATACAGAAGATAATAAAATGGAAAAAAAAATCACTGGGGGCCGGCCCTGTGGCTTAGCAGTTAAGTGCGCGCGCTCCGCTACTGGTGGCCCGGGTTCGGATCCCGGGCGTGCTCTGACGCACCACTTGTCCAGCCATGCTGAGGCTGCGTCCCACGTACAGCAACTAGAAGGATGTGCAACTATGACATACAACTATCTACTGGGCTTTGGGGGGGAAAAAAAGGAGGAAGATTGGCAATAGATGTTAGCTCAGGGCCAGTCTTCCTCAGCAAAAAGAGGAGGATTGGAGCGGATGTTAGGGCTGGATCTTCCTCATTAAAAAAAAAAAAAAATCATTGCCCTCAGCTTTCATAGTAGTGGAAAGAAGGTAGAGAAAAAATATACAATATAAATATATAGTATATTAGAAGGTAATAAAGGCTTTGGGGGGAAAAATGTGGAAGGAAGAATAAAGAGTGTGTGTGTGTGTTTGTGTGTGTGTGTGTATGCAATTCTAAACAGGGTAGTCAGGAAAGACCTCACTGAGAGAAGACTTAACTGAGGGAAGAGAAAGAGCCATAAAGATATCTCAGAGAAGCATATTATGGGCAGAGAGTAGGAAGTGCAAAGACCCTGAGGCAGAACCACGCCTAATATATTGAGGAAACATCAAATTGGCCAGAGTACCTGGGGCAGACTGAGAAACAGGGTAATAAGTAGGATAAGAGGTTGCAGAGGCTGGGGGTCCAAATCATGTAGGGCCCTGTAGGCTCCTTAAAGATGTATGGCCACTGGTGGGTTCTGGGGTAAAGCTCAATTGTGATCTGCCTAAAATTGTGATTTTAACAGCATCAGCTCATATCCAGGCTCTGGACTCCCCAAAGAGAAAACCTGAGTCCAGAAATGTTTTGTAAATACCTCACTGTTTCAAATTTCTCTCTAATAAGTTCTGCCACAATACATTGTTGATTTAAAATACTTACTGATCATCTACTAAGAGCCAGGCGTGGTGGGTAACTGTTTTTTAATGACGAAGGAGAAAGAAGTGAAAGCCATTATTTAGTGAGGTCCTTGGAGTGCCAGCCAGGCGGGGGTGCCGGGCGCTTGGCCTCTGCTGTGTTAGACTGCGCTCTCTGAGAGCTGTGGGCCAGCAGGGAATGTAAACACTGTGCGCAGGGAACAGCGAGGGCTCTGTGAAAGGACCCCGAGCTTGCAGACGAAACACCACCGGCTCCGTGAAGCAGAGCAGGTCACTTCTGACCATGGCTCCGTCCGGTCTTCACCGAATGGCCGACACAGGAGAGGGAGCGCTGCGCGGTGGGTCCCGGGCACCAGCAGGGAGTAACCGGTGGTCGGGGATGGCAGAGGAAAATGTGGGGGCACTGAGGAGGAGGAGGGCACGACAGGAGGCCGGGGGAACTGGTGGGATCCGGATCCTGACGAGGTCTTAAGGCCTCAGGGGTGGGCACCAGGAGCCACTGACAACGTCCAGAAAGGGACAGCACTGTAAAGCCACAGATGCTTGCCGGCGGGAGGAGGGGGAGGCTCCTGGTTGGGGAAAAGCAGGAGAAAGAAGGATCGAGATGCTGTCTATGGGGAAGTCGAGTCTGAAATGAACTTGTGTTGGGACAAAGCATTTCAGGCTAACTTCTAAGCGTAAGCTAACTTTTAAGTTTCATCCACATACTGCAACTTCTGTCTAGAAAGGGATAGCCAAGTGGGAATTTTTACATTGGCATTAAGGCTGTGATTAGGGGAAAATTCCTTAGGGCAGAAAAGGACGTCAGCATATTTTTCTAATTTACATTTTAAATAGTACAAGTGTTCCCAGAGGGCTGGTGACAGACATAGCTTCTATAAATATATTAAAGTCAAACAATCTGCACACAACTGCCAGCCTGCTGAAGACTCCCACCCCCTTCCAGATTTAACCAATTTTTAAAGGCAGTTACACTTGGAAATTTTAAACCTGCAGCTAATCGATCTAAGGAAAAACAGAGTTTACTCGAATAACATGGCAAAGGAGCATTTCCCCCACCCCTTGTTTTTTCAGCATTAGAGTCTGGGAGACCTGCTCAGTCACCAAGGATGTGGAGCAAAACAGCATCGTGAGGGGCAGGCAGACTGGGTGGGGTGCAGGGTAACAGAGGGAGCACCCGGTCTGCAGAGAGGCCCAGCTACAAATCCAGATCCCAATCCCACACCCTTCCCACAGATGTGTACACACACACACACTCATACATATATATACATACACACATACACATATACATAATTTATGTATACACATACACATACGTATATGTATACACATATACACATACATACATATATATACACACAGTAACACATACATGCATATATTTATTTCTATATTTTTCATATGTATGTATATTAAAAACCGTAAGCTCATTCTGATATCTGCAATTTTAATCCTACACCACAGGGTCTTACATTTTTTAATTTGTCACTTCTTTCTCTGATAGTGTGAAACCTGCCTTTTATTATCCACCATATATTTACTTACTTTTTCAGTCCTCATGAACACATAAGTGGTTTCTGAATTGCTAACCCACACTCCTTTGAGAAACCAATTTGCCAGCTCAAGTACAATATTTATGTACAGGTCCAGTTCTTTTTGCTTTACAGTAAACAGTCAAAATACTGTTTTCCAAAATTGCTTAGGTTAGTTCTTTTTTTTCCCATCCCGTTCAGTGTAGTTATGTTATTCATTTGTAATACAGGTAAGTTTGATTTTTTACTGTCTGTATTCCATTTTGAGTTCCATATGCATTCCATATAGAAAAAGTCCATATGCATTTTTCAATTTGATTGAAACTGAATCAAATTCAATTGATTTTGAATCCTCACTGATTTTAATGACTTATGTATTCTTTGAGTATGTGAGACATTGTTATGGTTCTAAGAGTCAGAGCTATGTAGAAAGTTATCATCAGAAAGGTGTCTCTCCCCCAATTCCTACTGCGCTGTTCCCATTTCCCAATATTTCCACCCCATTCTCTCCTATTCCCTGTGGGTAATCTCATTAGTTTTCAGTTTACCCTTCCTGTATGTCTGTTGTATAAATGAGCAATTACATGTATAATTTCTTGTATTCTCTTTTTTCTTACCTAAAGGGTAGCATACTAAGCATACTCTTTGTACTTCGGTCAGTTGATTTTTGACAAGTTGCCAAGGTAATTCAACAGAACAGGAATAGTCTTTTCAAGACATGGTGCTAGAACAACTAGATATCCATTAGGAAAATAAAAATGAATCTTGCCCTTTACCATACCATCCCATCACCTGCCCCCTATAAAAAAATCAACTTAAAATGGATCATGGGTCTAAATATAGAAAAAAAAACTATAAAACTTCTAGAGGAAAGCATATGAGAAAATATTTATGACCTTGGAGGAGACAAAAAATTCTTAAGTAGGCCACGAAATTTTTATTTGAAGCTGCTGAGATTGAGGTAAGTTGTTACGGCAGCAACAGAAAACCAGTACAGAGGGCATAGCAAACACATGAGTCAAAAAATCACCAAAAATGTCCTGAGGAAGCTGCTGCTCTTGTTCATGTTTTATTTGTGTTGGGAGTTGAGGGGAACCGATAAATTACAATCCTTTTCTCACTGGAGTTCCTAACCAATTGCAAGTTAGACATAGGAGTCAGGCAGATGGAAACTAAAAATGTAAGAAGATGAAAATATTACTGTAACGTATTACTTGTCAAGTAGATATTGGAGAAAATGGCTTGGATCTGTGAGTCGAGTGGACTTTCTAATACTCCCTGCTCTCTTCTTGACACCTTGGAACAGCCTACCCGAAGAAAATTTTCTGCCCGTAAGTCTTGTGCTGGCAGAAGAGGACGTCAGAAAAGGTGGGGCAGAAAGGGAAGTCAGAGAGATTGGAAACATGAGAAAGATTCAACACGCTGCCTCTGAGATGTAGGGGAAACACGCAAAGACCAGAGAGAAGTCTCCAGAAGCTGAGGGTGGCCCCAGCTTTGCAGCCCTGAGGACAAGTGAACCACTGGCTAATGGAAAACTCGGTCAAACCTCTAATGAGAGATCACCGCTTAGATGTTTGTGTGGCTGAAACCCACTGCAATAAAATCAAACACAGCTTGGAAAGGATTTTATTTTTAAGACTCATTTTAGTGAAGGTTATTAGTGACTATAGAGAAGATAACGAAAAAAATACTATACTGTGTGAAAATAAAAGTGGTTTCAGAGTGGAAAATACTGGGTAATCTTTCTAACTTTGTTACTTGCTCTGGCTGTGAGAACATGAGGGAGTCCTTTCTCTGAGTTTCCATCTTAAAATAGGAATTACACTACATGCCTAAGCACAGGTTTTCTGCAATGATATAATGCAATAACATACGTGAAAATGCTTGGAAAATTGGAGAATGTTATTTAAAGGTATCATTTTCCTTAATATTATTAAAGATAATCTCCTACCATTATTAAACTCTTAGGGCATGATGTAGGTGCTTTTAGACGCATCTCCACTGGCACTTGGGCATCATTTATCATATCTAGAGAGCAATTTTCTAAATGAGAGAGACTTTCTCTTTTCCCTGGTCACTGGCTGTGGCATGTCTACAATGAACTCTATTTCAAATGCATAGTTGATGTGAGTACTGCCTATGAAAATGAATACATCTTAAGGAGGAAAATACTGTCACATCCAAGGCCAATATGAAATGCAGCAAAAAATCAGAATAGCTGTCTTAACTTCTACCTGTGAATCTGTTGCAAACACATTAATAAGCTAGTAAGGTTCATTTGCAAGTCTTGTTTTTCAAGCTCCTGAGAACATTTTGAGTTATACACAGGGGTTCACAGGGGTTAGCAATTACTAAACTGCCAAGTTTGAGGTGCAAAATTGAGACACAAAGAGCTTGAGCTCAGTATAGCTAAATCTTTCTCACCAATGGTCCGGAAGAGAGATTCTGCTCATTATTATCAAGGGCCATTAAGGTATGGAAGGAGCACACTAAAGTTTAGATCTAGAATTTTAAATTACATATCTCAATTAAAGAAAATGCAGAGATAAAATTAGCTTTCTTCTCAACAAGTTGACCTTGAGTCTGGGAAGTTGGAGGGAGAAGATGCAAAAGAGTATGCAAATGTAAGATGGATAAATGCTGGGGCCCCGGAAACAAGCAGCTGACTTGAGAGAGACAAGACAGCTGACCAGAGAGAACACTGTTGAGTTCAAGAACAAAAATCACAGAGTAGAGAGGACAGAGCCTTCCATTCCCCCTGGTCATGATTGGACCCTTTCTAGGACACTCTGTGTGATTCTTTACTTCACAACTAAGGAGAGAGTTTGGAAAGGTGATTATAGTGTCGAGAATTAAAATTATGACCGAAAGATTAAAAGAAGTACTGAGACTCAGTCTAAAGTAGAGAGAGATGGAAGATAATTGGAAATTCATCCTCTTCATGTGAACAAAGAGCTCTTGCCCTATGAATAGTGCCTGGGGGTTTTTCATGGAAAAACCCTGAAAGGGAATGGTTTAAAAATTTTTTTAAATTCAATTCAATGAGGTATGTAATAAGGAAAGGTGTAAATCTGATGTGGTAAATATGACAAACATTTATCAAGTGGCTAGAATGTGACAGGGCCTCTGACCTCTCCCTTCAAGGGCCTCCCTATCTGTCCAGGGAGGTGGTGAGTGCTGGGGGTGAACCAAACATTCTGCTTTGGGAAGAAAAGGGGAACACACTTGAGCCAGGAAAGGTGCCACCTTGGCCAAATTTTGAAGGATGCTTGAGCCCAGGAAGGGTATTTCAGGCAGAGGGAACAGTGTGAAGGCTTGAGATGACATGGTGTGTTTATAGAACAAAAAATGACTCAAAAGTGCAGGTTTGTAGAACACAAGGCAGGATAAAGTTAAAGTGTTATAATTCATTGAGTGTCGATTTGTATGACCTATGCTCTTTGCTTTTGTACATTATCTTGGTTAATCCTGTAATAACCCTTGCGGGTAGTTTTGTTAGTCTAGGTTGGATACAAACTCTGAACTCTCAGTGGCTTAGCATAGTAAAAGTCTATTTTCCATCTCCTAAGGTTCCAATCTCATAAGCAGGTAGCCTACTTATATCTAGTAGCCATAACATGTTGAACATGTGTCTTCCAAGGCCGCCAGAGCAGAGGACAAGAAATAGAGGAGACATTTTGGTTCTTAACTGCTTACAGTTACCTCTGCTCACAGTCTGTGGGCCAGAACTAGTCATATATCCCCAACTTCACTGCAAATGAGGCTGGGAAACGCAGAGAAGCACACGCATATTTGGTGAGCACTAATTGTCCCTGCTCTGGGAAAGTATGAGTTATTTATCACTGCATAATAATTATCACAAATCTAATGTCTTAAAACAGCAGACATTTATCATCTCACTTGCTGTGGTTCAGGCACAGCTTAGCTGGATCCTCTCTTTCCAAGTCTCAGAAGGCTGCAATCAAGGTGTTGGCTGGGGCTGGGGTCGCATCTGAGGCTTCATTAGAGGAGCATCTGTTTCCAAGCTCTCGTGGTTGTTGGCAGCATTCAGTTTCTTGTGCGCTATTGGACTGAGGGCCTCAGTTTCTTGCTGTCTGTCAACTGGAGGCCCCCCTTAGTTCCTTGCCACATGGGCCTACCCAACATGGCAGCATCCCTCCTCTAAGTGAGCAAGGGATGGTCTCCCAGTGAGGTTAATGTTGCAATCTTATGTAATGTAATCACGGACGTGACATCCAGTCACCTTTGCCATATTCTATTGATTAGAAGCATTAACGGTTCCACGGTTGTTTGAGGGAATTAGATTACACAAGGGTGGGAGTACCAGGAGGTGGGAACAATTGGAACAATCTTAGAGTCTGTTCACCACAATACTATCATTATATCCCTATTCATCAGAAAAGGAAATTGGGCCACAGGCAGGATAAATGATTTGTCTAAGTCCTCACAAGCAAGGAGTAGAGTAGGACTTCTGGTTCATTTGATTCTAAAACCCATAATTTTAGCCATTACATTGTACTTCCCAATTATGAAGAGCTTTCTGTTATGAGAAGGTTGGATTTTATATCCTGTAGACCATGGAAAATAACAGGCTCAGATTTTCATTTTAGGTAGATCAGTTGACTATTGGAATTGGATTTGAGAAGGTAAGACTAATGGCAAGAGGCAATTTAGGAGATTCTGACAAGAATTTAGATGAGAGATGATGAGGGCTTCAAACAGGACAATGATAAAAGGATGCAGTAGAGGGGATATATTTGAGAAATGTTGGGGATGTGGGTAAAATTGCCAGGCTTGTTGATTCACTGCTGGTGGTGAGGAAGAGAGACTACTTAAGGATGAATCCCCAAATACTGACAAGCTGGAGTCATGATGTCACCTCTCACCCTCCTGTTGTGCCACCCTCCTCCTCATCCACTACACTCCAAATATCTTACCTTATTTCTGATTTTAGGCCCCATCAAGCTTATTCCACTTCATAGCCTTTGCGCTTGCTGCTCTCACTTCCTGGACTACTCTTGCCCCAAATCTCATTGCTAACTATGCCTCCTCTATTAGGGCTCACCATTCACTCCACCGCGTTACTGAGTTTTTTGTATGCACAGCATATATTATTAGCTAAAAATATCTTGGTATTTTAGTATTGGTTTTATTTGCTTTCTTTCTTTGTTAGTAATGTAAACTCTTTGGGTGCAGGCAACTTATTTGTGTTGTTTATTTCTGTGAGTCCAGTGCTAAGAACAGTGCCTGCCATGTAGTGAGGACTCAATGCATTAGATTGAATAAATGAATTAGATTAGGTTGAATAAATGAGTGGTGGGCTAGGCATAAGTGAAAATAAAAGATCATTGAGGCATCTTAGAGGTCAAGTGATAGGTGAAGGGGGATGAGGGTTTAAGAGATCTAGGAGAATAAAATGTGGTAGACTGACAGGGACTATTGGACTTCAAAGTTTCAGAGGGAAGGATCTAGGAAATAAAAATGACCTGTGTGACCACAGGAATGGATAGCTGACATGGAGCAGAGGTCTATGCGGCCAGAGTGGGAGAGACCAAGGGACAGAGACGCCAGGCTATTGGCTCAAAGCTCTGTATGCCAGAGAAAATATTATGGCAGGAGAGGAGGAGCTGACAGGACTATGAAAATGGTGCTCAAGTCTCTGACGACTGAGAGAGAGGCACCTGGACCTGACTGAGGGAAAAGAAGAAAACAGTGACTGGGTGGGATGGCAATTGCTCCAAACGGGCAGGGGATTTTCATGATGGTAGACAGTCCAAATGCTTTTAACAATAATCCTATAAGGTAGGCTTTCTTGTTACCCCTATCTACAGATGAGGAAAGTGAAGGATGAAGGAGTAAAGTAACTTGCCCCAGCTCATAGAGCTGACAAATGGTGGGTCCCAGATTCAAGACAGACAACCTGAGTCCAGAGCCTAATTTTCTAACTACCATACAACTTGGCCTCATGAGCTGATCTCAGTTCAGAACACATGACTCTTGACACCCAGTCCCAGAATTACTTCAGAGGATCAAAAAATTGTATAGCTAGACAGCAACAAGGCTAATCCACTCCTAGAGTTCATTCATTCATTCATTCATCATCAAATATGTATTGAGCTCCTGCTCTGCATCAGGTACTTCACTTATTTTACATTCATTATCCTTTTTAATCCTTTCAATCACCTTATTAGGGCACTCTTGAGAAGTATTATTGTCTCCAATTTATAAAGAAAAAACGATTTCAGCATCTCCCACAGTGCTAGGTATAAAGTGAATCCTTCACCAATTCTAGCCGAATTTCCTTGACTTGAACCTGTTTATAACAAGATTTGTTGAATTGAAGGATGCTACCAGCACAGGTCCTCAGCCTAAGGCCTTCGTTCCCTTAGCACCTTCTTCTTTAATTCTAAATACTTCTATTTGAGCACCCTCTATGAAGAAGCTGCAAAATTCATTCAAATAGAACCAAAAAAATAATGGTTCAGCGGATTCTTGTCCAAAAAATTTACATTTCTCCACCCATCAACTTATAGAGGGACAGATGCCAAACTTTTATAGATTTTTAGTTCAGCCAAATTAGTTTCTCTGCTCTCTGCTTGCCAAACACAAGCCAGACTCTCCTTATACCAATGAAAACTTTATTGTTACAGGTATCAGTCAACTCCCTAAAAATTCCCTGAAATCATTGTGATTTCAGCAACTCCTGTCCCCCAAACATCCTTTCCAGATTGATCTTGTGAAAACACCTCATGATTGTCACTCCCTGGAGCATCTACAGCACGTTCTGGGCCGCGTGTAAGACACTAGGCAAATCACTGGGGCACAAAGCTCTCAAGGACAGAGACAAGGTAGCTCAAGTCTATCATATCATTATTAGAGCCCGACTCCCAGTGGGAATGTAATACATACTCGGAGCTTGCCTATTCTTCATCCAATCATTCTCCGTGGGATAGGATAAAAACGACAGTGTAGGTGAGTGTTCCCAGCTTTTCTCTCTGCCAAATAAATTAGGCTCTGTTTTGCCACTGCTCATTTCTGCCCCCTCTGCCTCCCCCTGAGAAGGATGCACTGATTGCTCCTATGTTTGTTGTGAGCCAGAATCAGGATATGGGATGAGGGATAAATGTTCCCTTCCTATGAAACAGTAGTGAAAGGGAATGTGGAACTGTCTTTCCCAGAGGCTCTTGAGTGTGGGGAGCTGACACCTAGAGAGGGTGGAGGGATGTGATGATGATGAAGGGCTTGGGACAGAGGCTGGGAAGGGCAAGAGAGAGGAATGACTGGGAAGGGTCATGAGGATGAAAGAAGCATGTGATAGGCCCTGGGAGACGTGAGTGTTAAATCCTATAAGAGGAAGGGAATTTAGCAAGAGTGACGTTTGAGTTTTCCTTCTTCAAGAAACATGAATGAAGGTTTGAATTCCTATTGGACTTCCCTTCTTTGAATTTGACGTCCCTCCCAAATAACATATGTGGATCAGGGTTATAACTCAGTGACATATGCAACAAGCATTTACTCAACTTGTCTGATGATCCCAAACATGATTATGCAGACAGGGGATAAAAAGAAATAAGTGATAGTATTAGAGATACTTATAGTTTAGCTAAAGAATGAAATATTCATATTTGTACATTAGTTTATAGCTTCCAAAATTGTTCTTTATTTATTGATGGAGGGAGTATGTAGCGCTGGTCTTTATAGATTATCTCTATTTTAGAGATAAGGAATCTGAAGCTCAGAGAAGACTCGACAGTGGCTGTCATCAAGTAAGTAGCAGAGTCAGAAATAGAGCTCATGTCTGGGCAGTACCAAAGCTTGTCCCCTCTCTGCTTTTTCATACTCTTTCTGGTCTAGGAGGGAAAATGGAACACTAGACAGAGACCTTGCTGCAGAGGTCTAATACCTGATGTGTAAAGTGGTTTTTGTATGAAAGAAAGGTGCCCAAGTGACCTTTGAGAATAGAGTTGTGATTCAGGGCAGGTTAGGTAACACAGGTGATCACCTCTTTCTTGGCTGTAGAGAAGGTCCCACATACCTCAGCACTTGGCTGGGGAGCAGGCCTCATGGAGAGGAAGAACAATATCTCTACAAGCTTTGGGATATACTCTGCCTCCTTGTGCACTCTAGGGATTCCTTCTTTATAAGAAAGGGGATCTGATTGAGTCAGTTTGTCGCTATTCCATATGGAGTGCTCTAAAGGGTAGGGTCTGGCCAAAGCCCAGTGGAGGTTTTGGCCTCCCTCATGTCCAGCCTGCCCCATGGGTGGCTCTGGTTTGGGCAAGAGTCCCCGATCAATCAGTGGTGGCCAGGGTAGCAGGGTTGGTTTCATTCCCCAAACTTGGCTCAAGCTGTGGTAGCTTAGTGCACAGAGAACTGGAGCTGTTTTCTTCAGCAGAGGGCTTGGAGTGTGCCGTGCAGATGGCCTCATGGCCCTTTCTCTAGGGGCTGTACAATAAGGTGCAGAGAAGGAAAGACTGTGACTCAGAGGCTGATGGGCACCCAGGAGCCCTGCCACAGTGCGATACTTCACAAAATAATAAATGTGTTATCCTTAGTGCTCACCTAGGCACAATAGAATCTTATAATCTCATGTTCTCTTATATTTTTTCCTTCTAAGCAGCACTTGTTTTTAGTCTTTATTTCCATTTCTCTGTCCCTCTGTTTTGCTATTCACAATGTGTTGATGCAGATTCCGTTTAACAGGGGAAGAGAGATATTTATGCTGTTTAATTTTAAATGATTATAGACATAATTGAAAAGAAGCACACAAAAATGTATCACCATTAAGGAGTGACAAGTGTCCCTGAAAAAAAATGTTTAGAAACTTCCACCATTTGCCTCACCAGTACATTATTTTATTTCCTATATTTTAGGTTTATATGAGAAAACACGAAGCAATCTTGTCTGTACCTCAAGGTTTGATTGCTTTCAAAATAAAAAATATATTTAAAAAAATTAATACAGTACAAACAAATGAACAGTCACTAGTACATTCAGGGTAATTTAATATAATTCAATTCAATTAAATATCATTGCTGTAAAGAGGGATTAAAGGCTCAACAGCTGCACTCTAAGTATAGCAATTAATGTAGCTAGAATTCAGGAATCTGAAAACTACCCCATTACGTTTCACTAAATCGAAGTATCTCAAGAGCAGTTGTTGAATCATTATTGGATTAACAGAGGATTGTTGATGTTACATCACTTAAATCATAGGTCTTAATCTCTATAATAAAGTCAAGCCTTACAGTGTTTGCAAAGCAGAACAAGATCCTGGGACTGGGGAGATCCGTTTCAGCCCCACATCCCTCCTGCCATATTGACACCCACTCACAGCAGTGGAACGTATTAACAATGCATCTGGTCAGGGACGTGGAGTTATTAGGGGCTAGACTTAGAAGCAGAAAGTGAGTGGACAGCCACTAAACTGTGATTTGAGAGATTCTAGAAAGAGTCTCTTGACCAAAATAATATCCCCTGCCCTCTGTCAGGATGTCTGAAATCCAGCTACTGGGGTTATGGTCCTTCCGGTCTTAAGGGTTTTCCAACATTTCTGTTGCTAACGAGACTGCTTGGTTCTTTCTTTAAGGAACAAGACTTGCCGTTCTGACCGTTGTCACTAGACAGATGGTGATTCAGCTAAGCATAGTCATGTGATGGTTTCAGAGTGGATAACCCAGAGGTGTGATGAGGTTAACAATCCAGCTGGTTAAGTCTTTCCCACAATTATATTAAAAAAAAGACAAACTAGCTAAATGCAAGAGCTACTTCATTTAGCAAGATTTAAATGAATAACTTGATACCCCCTTACATTAAAATTTCTTATCAATTGCAATTAGACTTACTCTTGACTTCCAAAATTAAGGTGAAAGTTTTCTTAAGATTGCATAGCTCTGAAACTGTATTTCTGAATCAACTTTTATGTAACTGCTTTTTGTCTGAGGGAGATTTTTTATTTTATTCTAGCTGCATTGAGGCTCAGAACCTAGTCTCCTTTGGCGTCTTTTATTTCTTTTCACAGGCTTAATGGCAAAGTTTCAGTGTGTTCTCTCTCTCTCTCTACTCTTTTGACTTTTCTCGCCATGGTTAATTGAAGAAAATCACCAAGAAATCATGATAATCGTGTACCAAATTTGGTCTTGTGAAAGTGTTTGCCCCTTCATTCTCACTATTCACTTTAGCCATGCCCATTCAATTCCTGGAACACCAGTCTGCTCCCAAACCCTCAAGAAAACTGTTGACAGAGATGAACACGTCAGCCACAATATCTGCCTCAAACCTCAGGCCAAATTCGTTTTTCACATCTTTCTTTGAAAGATTGAAAACAGATTTTGAAGAGAATACAATGGCAATTTTCTTTTTTTTCTTTTCAAACACAGTTGTAGAACTTCTGGTAGGGACGTGGTGTCAGCTTAATTCTGAATCTTGCTTCAACTCCTCTTGGAAACCACATAGAGAAACACAGAGAATTTTTTGAAAAGTCATAAAATTTGTTTACAGTGAAGCCAGGAGACAGAGAAAACCTGCTAACTCCATTTACATTTAAGAACTGCCAAGAACAGCTGAGGCCAGCGAAACTCTATAGGAAACCACGTGGGAAGCATCAGGAAGAATGGAAAGTACAGAGGGGATAGTGGTGGTGCATCTCAGAAATCTCCAGAGGATTACTCCCTCAGAAGGAGAATGTCGTGTCCCCCCCCACCCCCACCCCCCCCACCCCACCCCCCGCCAAGAGATCTGCTGCAGGTGGGAGTTAGATCAAAGAGGTTAGATGTACTGGGAAAGGATGAGAAGAAAGGTGTGGAAGGTGCCCGGGGTATCCAGAGTTGGCATATTTCAGAAATCATCAACAAAATACACACTCAAAAAGTGTGGGGATCGCCTTGAAAGGCAGGTTCTGTCTCCTGGTTTCAATAGTTGGTGAAGGAAATAGGGGAATGTAGGGCTGGCTGAAAGGTGGCTAGAGAAGCCACCTCAAACCACGATACATTCAGAGAGGCACGGAAGATGTGGCTACACAAGTGTCATATTTAAAGGAAACGTTCCTCACTGTACTCTCAGAGGAGGTAGAGCTCATGAATTGCTATGCCAGGAAAGCTAGCCTGGCCCTGACTCCTCCTCCTCCACCTCTAACCTCTTGCATAAGCTGGTTCAGGACAATAAAACAAAAAAAAAATTAAAGGAAATGTAGAGTAGTCATGCAAAAATGCTTTAAGAAAATATGTGGAAAAGAACAGCAAGACCTTCCTACAGCCAAACAAAAGTTTTCAGGGAAAGTTGCTATAGAGCACACGAAAATTATAACCAAACAAGCTATCATTAATTTGAAAAAAAATTAAGTGAATCTCAAATATGAAAACCAAGATAGATAAACTCAAGGAAGAGAGGAACAAACAACAGAAGGTGATGTCAGAATTCAGGAAAGAAAGAAAAAAAGTTACAGAAAAAAATAAACAAATTAGAACAGGCACAAGGGAGATTCGACAACAGTGAGATCACAGTAAAGGACACAGAGGATAGAAATGGGGAAAACAAACCAAATAAAAGAGAAATAAAGAGATAGGATTAGCAGCAAATCACAGCTATAGAAGTGAAGTGAAGCAGAGCATAGCCCTTCTATGCTTAATTGGAATTCCAAAGAAGAAACTCAAAAGAAAGCAACAGAATGAATATTTTAACATATAATTAAAGACAATTCAGGGCACACTGAGCAAAATGAGTTGGCCCAGAACCATCAACATGGAGTCACACTTTGGTGAAGTTCTCGTCTTTATAGATATAGAACAAATCCCTTTAAAGATATAGAAAGAATCCTTGCCCTTTGGGAAGCCAGGCAATAGGATGAACTCACTTTTAAGGGAAATAAAAGCAGGACGGCATCAGACTTCTGTACAAAAATATTCTGTACCAAAGACAGCGAAGAAACATCTACAGTACACTCAAGAAAGGAAAGGGAGGTCGAGAGTTTCATATTCAGCCAAGCCTGACTTTGAGTAAAAAGGGAAATAATTTTATTATATTTTGATGTCATCTTTAGAGAATTGGATTAATCAGAGTTCTTTTTATAGTCTCATCCAAGTTCAATACACTGTCTTATTTTATGTATGTATGTATGTATATATACATATTCGTGTGTGTGTGTATTATGATTGTATTATGCATATATGTTTCTAAGTAGGTAGGTAGGTATTATTTATGTAATAACATAATAAACTCAATGAACCCAACTATAAGAACTAGAACATTATAGTAACTTATGCCTACTTATGGACACCTCCATCATGCCATATCTCTACCCTCCGATACCAGAGGTAAGAACTATCCTGAATTGTGAGTGTGTGTGTATTCCTAAAATATATATACATTTTTTGTTTTTAACTTCATGCATAAGATATTTTCTGTATATGATCTTCTGAGACTTCAAATCTAATGCCCCTTGAATTATAAGGGGTACAATTATTTTATGTACCACTGTATTAGTCAGACAGAAACCACACCAGTTATTTGACCAGAGGAATTTGACATAAAGCACTGTTACCAGGTATAAAGTTGTTTTCCACTGAAAGGGTTAAAAGAGAACTCTAAGGTATCTTGGAGTTACAAACTGCGGGAAGAAGCTACCATCTCCTCTGGCTGAGAAAATAAAGACAACTAAGGGACAAACTTAGAAAAGGGCCTTATGGGGCTGACAGTGAGACCTCTGAGGAGGAAGCACTGCTCAGTGGTGCAGGTGTCTCTGAGCCCAGAGGAGGAGGCTCCCTGGGGCTCTAACTCAGGCCTCTCAGGATGGGGTGGCTGCCTCTGGTAAGATGGTTTTACCAAACTGGTTCAGCAAGTGATGGAAAAACCACGAGCTGGATTCAGCTGCTGCTACAGGAATGAATTGCCGCTGCTCCTGTGAAGAAAGACTGCTTAGGGGGAGATCACAGGCACAGGAAACAGGAAGCCAACAGGAGGGGCAAGCCCCTTCTTCCTCCTCTAGAGCTGAAACCTCCGCTAGTGACCCCTATTGACAAAGCTTTTAATAGAGCCAGCTGGCAAAGCGCAAGTGTGACTTGCAGTCTCTCAGTGCTTGTATCACAAAGCAGATTATAGAAGAGAGAATTTGAAGCTAAGGGACAATATCTTAATAGCTGACACAACCACTAATAAAAAAAAATTCTGCCAAGTAAGGTAACATTTCTGAGATGTTGTGAGAAAAATCACACAAGTTAGAATAGGTGAAATATGGTACATGGCTGATTGGTTCATATTGTTGGATTTAGCTGTAGAGTATTCATTTTGACTACTATACAACATTCCATTGTGGAAATATACCACAATTTATCTATTCTTTTGTTGAAAGCTTTTGCATTATTTCCCGGTTTTGCTACTGCAACAACAATATTATGAATGTTTTTTATGTGTGTCTTCTATATATTTGTCAAAATTTTCTCTTGGATATAAATGCTGGTGTAGAATTGCTGGCTCTTAGAGTTTGTAAATGTTCAATCTTAAAATATGTTACCAAACTATTTTTCACAGTAGTTGTACCAATTTACGTTGTAACCAGTCATTGATAGATCCTGTTGTTAGGCATTCTCTCCAGGACTTGGTATTACAGATAGTTTTGAACATGTAAGAACTCAGGAAATATTGTTCATGTGAACATGGGACCCCACGGAAAAATTACTCTTTTCAAGGAAACTGCAAGAGGACACACTCCAGCCAACAAGTAGATGACTGGGGAAATTTTGGCAAAGGACTAATGGTGAGAACTCCACTTTTATATATCTGATTGTCTACATGACCTCTAACAGATATCTTAAACTTATGGTTAAAAATGAACTCCTGCTATCCCCACCAAATCTGTTCCTCTGATTGTCTTCCCCATCTTAGTTAATGCTAACTTTATCTTTGTAGTGCTAAGATGAAACACCTTGGGGCCGGCCCCGTGGCTTAGCGGTTAAGTGCGCGCGCAAGTGCGCGCGCTCCGCTACTGGCGGCCTGGGTTGGGATCCTGGGCGTGCACCGATGCACCGCTTCTCCAGCCATGCTGAGGCCACGTCCCACATACAGCAACCAGAAGGATGTGCAACTATGACATACAACTATCTACTGGGGCTTTGGGGGAAAAAAAAGAAGGAGGAGGATTGGCAATAGATGTTAGCTCTGAGCCGGTCTTCCTCAGCAAAAAGAGGAGGATTAGCACGAATGTTGGCTCAGGGCTGATCTTCCTCACAAAAAAAAAAACAACAAAAAATGAAAAACCTTGGAATCACCTTGAATCTTCTTTTTTTTCCTCATGTTCCTTATCTAAATTATCAGAAAAACCTTTGGGATCTACCTTCAAAAGGAGTCACGAGACCAATCACTTCTCATCATCTCCACAGCACTACCACACTGGTCCAAGGTACCATGACTTTCCACTGGTTTATGGTGATAGCCTCCTAACCATTCTCCCCAATTCTATCTTGTCTCCCTTCAGTCTTTTTCTCCATTGGGCAGCTTCAGTGATCCTTTAAGTGTGTAGGTCATGTTATTCCTCTGCACAAAATGGTCCAATGGATCCCTATGTAACTTAGATTAAATATCAAATCCTGGGGTCAGCCGGGTGGTGTAGCGGTTAAGTGTGCGTGCTCCGCTGCAGCAGCCCGGAGTTCGGATCCCGGGCGCACACTGACACACTGCTTGTCAAGCCATGCTGTGGCGGCGTCCCACATAAGGTAGAGGAAGATGGGCAAGGATGTTGGCCCAGGGCCAGTCTTCTTCAGCAAAAAGAGGAGGATTGACCACCGATGTTAACTCAGGGCTAATCTTCCTCACAAAAAAAAAAAAATCAAATCCTTATAACCTCAGAGTATATCCTTACAATCTCCTATAGGGTTCTGTGTGAGCTGGTCCCCCATTAACTTTCAACCTCATCTCCTACTACTTTACCCCTTGCTCATTCACTCCAGTCATATGAGCTCCTCCCTATTGCTCAAATAAGCCAGGTTTGCTCCTGTTTAGGGTCTTTGCACTAGCTGTTCACTCTCCCTGGAATACTCTTTTCTCAGCTGTCTACACCGCTCGGTCTTTCTTCAAGTCTTGTTTAAGTGTCACTTTCTCGGTGGGCTTCCCTGCCTACCTTGATTCAAATTGCAAGCCGTCCTACTCAATGACATTCTCTGTTCACCTTCCCATGTTTTAGTGTTCTCTAAAGCACTTATTACCATCTAATATACAAACTTTATATTTCCTCACATCTCAGAAACCATCAATTACAAGAAACACTATAATTTTATGTACCACTAAGAAATTAATTAAATTAAAAATTGCTTTTGGCCGGCCCCGTGGCTTAGGGGTTAAGTGCGCGCGCTCCGCTACTGGCAGCCCGGGTTTGGATCCCGGGCGCGCACAGATGCACCACTTCTCCGGCCATGCTGAGGCCTCGTCCCACGTACAGCAACTAGAAGGATGTGCAACTATGACGAGCAACTATCTACTGGGGCTTTGAGGAAAAAAAAAAAGGAGGAGGATTGGCAATAGATGTTAGCACAGAGCCGGTCTTCCTCAGCAAAAAGAGGAGGATTAGCGTGGATGTTAGCTCAGGGCTGATCTTCCTCGCCAAAAAAAAAAAAAAAAATTGCTGCCAATACGACATTACTTTCTTATTACTTCAAAATTATTTTACATTCACTGAAAAAGCTATTTCAGACTTATCTCGACATTGGTTTTTATTACATATTGCTATTGTGCAAACCCAAGAGGAAAATATCAGCAAAATAAATTGTTGAAGATATTCCTAAAACGTCATCATATTCAGAGTTCAGCTGTTCTGGATCATGTGACTCAGACTCATCGACACGGTTTCCCCGCAGGACACCGTGCTGTGTGCCATCAGGAGCTTTGGTGATGCAGCATTTCTCAAGAGTGCTCTGCTGGTGTCTCCAGGAGATTGTCCCAAACTGCTGACTTCACTCTACAGTTTTGATGTATGTGAACAGGCAATAGTGGCTACATCTTGATTGACAAGCAAGCCAATAGCAACTGTAAAGCAAGTACCAACAAACCTCTTAGGTGTTAAAATGTGCGAAAATGTGTATCTTTAAATAAATTATGGTAACGGTTACTTATTCATTGCCTGTCTCCTTGTACAAGATGCTCAGTGTGAAAAGGGCAGGATTTTTGTCTGTTTTGTTTCCTGCTCCAGCCCCAGGGCCCAGCACAATCCCTGGTACTTAGTTGTTAATTTATTCTGCTGTCCTGAGAACCATTAAATTAGAATAACGAATCCTGCTTTCTAGGCTCCACATAACCTCTGTGAGATTACGTTGAATGAATGAATCCTCTCTGCCCTGAGTTACTCTTTCTTTTTAAAATTGGCCACAATTTACAACTCTTGCTTTCCACCTCTATGGGGGTTCTGATTCTGAATTAGACATTTTCCACTCGTGCATTTTATAATTTCTGACAAGAATAGGAAAAGTTGTAGTAAAGCTAATGGATGGATGACTGCACTCTGAAATTGTACACCTTTGATAACATTCTATCTGAGAACACACCATTGCTTAAAGGAGAGGATCAAAAACATTTATAAATAGAAACTGTCATTCATCAGATCTGGGAAAAAAAAGAAATATTGCTCAGTTGAATCACTGGAAATTTTCTTGTGTCAGAATGAACCAAACCAAACTGACCTGATGTGATGTTCTCTGATTTTATTTTATTGTCAAATGAGCACCTACTGAAATGACACCTTACAAAGAAGATAGGGAGACAATTTCTAGCCTGATTCCTTCACTTGCTGCTTTTAACATCTTGGTACATTTAGTCAGCACTTATTGAGAACCCACAGGTCCATGATGCCTAAGAAATTATGGAGTAAAGGAAACAGAGCCCAGATAAAACCAGCTACCTAGAGGGAAGATCATTGCAGATGCATTAGTTAGGTCCCCATATACTGAGACTAGATCCTTCTGCAAATGGTACATGGGACCTAATTTAGTACATAAGAAAGCTTAATTCTGAACTTATAAAGCAAAAACTTTCATTTTCTAGTGTAGTTACACACTAATTATGGTGACTTCATTTTTATTTTTTAACCAAATTAAGCTTTAAAAAGATTTATTTTTTGGCAATTGTATCATTGCTTTTAACTTGATTTGCAGAGTCTACCTGAAATTTGGAACCATACATATTCTGTTTATTTTCGTTGTATCAGTGAGCAGAGTTAAGAGGAGAGTGATCTTCCAAAGGAATAAAAGCAATTTGACTTATTACTCTTTAAGACATTACCATCAACAATTTTTGTTGTGTGAAATAGTTAAATTAATAGTAATAAAAAAGAAACTCTGTGGCAGTTCTAACAGGCTCATCGTGTACAGAACTCGTCCATCCTTTTACCCTCCAGTTTCTTTCCATCTTCAAAAAGAGTGAGGTGCATGAAGAATGGATGATGAAGTCAATTACATTTTTATGCCCTTCAGGGAAATAGAAATTACCATGTTCTTGGCTGTGTTCTGTGGCTGCTGAGAAAAGTAAACAGAGAATTGAATACTCAGAAATCAGCAAGCACTGACTAAATACTTAAGAGTGTGTGCCCAGCCCAATGCTAAATATTGGAGTAGAGAGTGGAGTGGGGGAGAGAAGAAAGTCATAAATATATGTATAATACATATATAAATGCCTGCTATGTATATATATACATATGCCTGCTATGTATATATCTTAAAGATATAGATATATGTATACATGTCTTCAAGGTGCTTTGCTATTGAATTCTCAGCATCAGTACCATTTTCCAATCCCTGCGTATCCAATGTGATAAGTGATTATATAGCATAGCATGCCTGATTTTAGAACAAAAACATGCACAACTTTGGAAACTATTGGTTATCCTATTTATTTATTTATTTATTTATTTATTTATTTATTTATTGTGAGGAAGACCAGCCCTGAGCTAACATCTGATGCCAATCCTCCTCTTTTTTGCTGAGGAAGACTGGCCCTGGGCTAACATCCATGCCCATCTTCCTCTACTTTATATGGGACGCTGCCACAGCATGGCTTAACAAGCGGTGCGTTGGTGCACACCCGGGATCCGAACCAGGAAACCCCGTGCCGCGGCAGCGTAGCACGCGCACTTAACCGCTTGCGCCACCGGACTGGCCCCTGGTTATCCTTTTTAAAGATTTTGACATTGTTCTTCATCTCCTAATGGTGTGTTCATAATTTTCACCATAACATCTTTCTTTCCACACTTACTTTTCTCTCTTGGTCTTTCCCTTGTTTTACATGTAAAGTGCAAATATTCAGAATGTATCAGATTAAGAATGTTTCCATCTCTAAAAGTCTAATATGTTTAATGAGTTTGGGACAGATGGCTAGTCTGCTATTAATGCAAATTAAGTTTTCAAATAGTGGACTAAGTTGCAGAAAAGAGGTACCCAAAGATAGCTTAGAAATATGAGGGGAAATAGATGATGATGAACTCTGAAGTCTTACCAAAAATAGTGTTAATAGCCTTTACAATGGCATGGTGTCCCAGAGATATACTTCCTTTTATAGACAAGAGTGAACATAACAAGAGTTAGAGGCCCATCTAAAGTTTTGCAGAGCAACAAGAAATATGTGCCAGTAAAAATACTTTCTTACGATTCAGTGGACAAGAAAGCTGCCTTCCTCCGCCCTGAGTTGGTAACAGAATTTGAAGATGGCCCCTGCAGGTTGAAGATGCTCACTCACGGTGTGCACAGGCAGAGGGCAGAATCCGGCGTGGCCAAGCTCACGTCTACATTCTTACTAATAACCTTTGCACATTCTTCCTTAATAAATGAATCTCTATCTCTGGTGATGTTTGTTCATTTTCCCACATTTGAAAAGCAAGTGAGTTAAGCAAAAGTCCATTCACTCCAACATCTTCCTTTATGACTTGATGTTTTTTTATTCAGTAAGCAAGTATTTTAAAATCCAGCACTTAGATTTTGCTGGAAAGGCAACATGGAGTTAAATACTTTCCCCTGGGATCACATTTACAATCTTATGAAGGTATGGAGTGGGAAAATAGAGCCATCATAAAAAATTGCACTTTATAGCATTTTCTCATCTATTCGGTTATTAAGGTATACAAGGTTACATGGAGTCTAATTGAAAGTACAATCCATTATTCTAATGTAGCGGTTCTCTGCATGGCAGAATAAAATTAATGGTGTCACCAAATAACTATCACAAAGTGACAGCTCAATAAAAGACCTGGGGAGTCAAAAGCCTGGTTATTATTTTACAAGAACAATCCTGTTCTTATATTTAAACCCATAGCCTATTCAATGCAGACATTTATGAAAATTAGATTTCAAGTTGAATATAGACATGAGATGTTGAAAATAGAACCCAACAGCAGAGAGGCATGTCCAGACTTACAAATATTCTGGCATGATTCTGAGAAACAGTTTTGCAGTAATGCAAAAGTCCTTCATGCACATTAAACTGATCGATTGAGCAACTGCCTTTGCTCTGCATTTATAACCGTTTGCAGTTTCCAAACTTAATCACCTGTAGTAGTAGAGTTGACCCAGTTAGTAAAGAACAAACACATCTATTCCTACAAATGAGCACATTAGCAAGTATTAACTCGAGACAATGCCTGAAAATGTTTAAAAAAGAATCACCCATCCTTCCAAAGAGGGCTTTATGGTCATATAAATATGACCTATAAATTCAATCATATCTTCTCATTTGCATAAAGTTTTGTGTTAAAAATATAGGTGACTTGGGGCCAGCCTGGTGGCGTAGTGGTTAAGGTCGTGTGCTCTGCTTCGGTGGCCCAGGGTTTGCGAGGTCGGATCCTGGGCGTGGACCTACACACCGCTCATCAAGCCATGCTGTGGTGGTGTCCCACAGACAAAACAAAGGAAGATTGGCACAGATGTTTGCTCAGGGACAATCTTCCTTACCAAAAAAAAAAAAAGAAAGAAATATATATATGTATGTGACTTGATAAAAAAAAAAAGTGGCAGAGGTGGGAGAGAAGGACAGTCCCCCAGATCAAATGCTTAACAAATATCAACCTGAATCTGAGGTCCGTGAGTTCATGTCATTGCAGTTTTTAAGCATAATAGTTTGAAAATGTACAAGTTACACCATTCTAGGAAAATTCAGTTATTGTTTACTCTTCATATTCAACCTCTCACAGTATCTTAGGAAGAGGAAGAACCTTGAAGATGATCTATTTCCTCCTCATGTCTGATGCTGACTTTTCCTCTCTCCTGCTCCCGTGTGGGAATACCTATCCTTTTATTAACAGCTCAGGGTTTTTATGTCTTTATTTATGTTTCAAAGTGTAGGACAGATTATGTGACCCTAATTAAGAAGAAGGACACCATTTCAAGCAATGCAAGCTATCCATGCTGTCATTCTCAAATAAGTAGAATGAAAAGTAACACTCCTGTCTCACTTATTAAAATGAAAACCACACTAGTCATCCATAGAATGTATAATTTATCATTTGTTTTTTGTTCAATTTCTGTTTCTAATGATCTTTTCACACTTCCCTCTTTCAAAAGAAAATAATCTGACCCATTATATTTCTCATATGGAAGCCTCTGTATTTTTTACAGATTTCTACATTTCTACAAATTACTGAAGAAAAGGTTGAAACTTTCAGAATTTCACGAGATATTTTAAACAATGCCACAGCCGGTTAACACTGAACAGGAGTCCTTAAAGTAGGTCATTTCTAAAGGAAAATAAACAGCAGTGAAAGAGGCAGAAACATACCAGAAGGCATTTGGACTTTTGTTTATTACAGATTTATATCCCAGGAAATGTGGGGAGGAAATAAGAAGCCAGTTTTCCCAAAATTAGGTTCTAGGAAGCAGAGTCACACAGGCTAACTGAAGCACCAGCCCCCAGTATGATTCCCGCACCTTGGGGGACTGTGATATTAGCAGATTGTGAGAACTGTCTCCTCAGTCCCCACCCCTACTCCTCCTTGCCTGAGGTCACTGCTCAGTGGGCAGTTGAAACATTAACTTCAGAGCACCACTTCCCATGCAGGAGACCAGATAACTTCTGACCCACGTGAACCTGGTTTCCTGTATTCCGTCTACACTGAGATGTAGTGAAAGAGAATGAACTTTGTAGTCATTCCCTACCACACACTAGTTGCATGATTTTATGTAAGTACCATGAGCTCCTGTAAAACGGGAATAATAACGCTTAGTTTACACAATGAATGTAAGGAATTAAGCAGATATGTGACAACATATAACAAAGTGCTTGTTTTATGGTAGGTCTTCAATAAATTCCAGGTGTTCTTAAATTGTCAGATAGACCAGTCTCGGCAATAAATAGTCTGCCCCAACCGAAAGAGAATGGTTCAAGCTTCTTCTTTACTTTAAACTTGGCAGGCATAACAAATTGCTCCTCAGAACCACAAAAGGAGAAAATGCTCCTGCCTTGTCTCATCTCAAATTGAGTTTATGAACAGAGAATAATAACTCATCTGGGACCACCCATCTAGGAGCAGAGTACCAGCTTGTTTCCTGTATCAGTTAGCATTTTTGATTGCAAGCAACAGAAACCACCTCTGGCTATTGTAAATAGAAAAGGAATTTATGAGAAAACTTGAGATTTGCTCACAGAACTGAAAGGAAGGTGGGAAACCAGGCTGGGGAAATGTCTGGAAGTAAGAGAGCCAGGCAGCAGGAACCAGTGTTGAAGTTGTGCCCCAGGACACCCCTGGAGGCATCCCCTCCCCTGCTGCCATTGGACATCATTGCCACAGGGCCCTTGATGCTGCCCAGCACTCAACACCGCCCTCTCTAGATTCTGCTGCTTGATTGCTGCTGCTGCCACCCCGCAGCCATGAATATTTCTAATGCGTCTTGAATTTTTAATACTTTTGTTGAGATTCAGATTTCGTGGCTGTCTAAATGGCAATTGTCAGCTATATCCCCTCAATGGCTTTCAAAGCAACAATTAGCCAAGTTTTGAAATACCAGTTTTAAGGAGATCTCCTTGGATAAGGAGAAAGCTGAGTCACTGCTATCTCCCCTAGAGAGGAACGTCACGTATTTAAATGATCAGCTCTATTAGATTTCTCCACCTAGAATACCACTCCTATTCCCATGCATGATCCCAAGTCCAGACAGGCTGGACTTGTGACGAATCCCTTTTTCACCTGAGTACAGTGGTTCTCAAATTTGATGAGGTGGCAGAGCACCTGGATGTCAGCTCCCTGAACAGATAAAATGCTTCAAGGTAGGCACGTCGTCTGTTTAGGTCAAGACGGTACTTCCAGTGTCTACATGGTGCTTAGCAAAGAGCAGAGACTCAATAAGTATTTGTTGAATAATATACTAAATTTGAACTACAACAGGACATTTTGGGTACATTAAGCAAGTACAACTCATGGTAGATATTCAAAATGCAATTTTATTTTATCTTCCAATGTCCCTTTAGCATTTATTTATCCCTTTCCATTGGATAAAATCTCTGGCGGACTCATTGACTATCTTGGTCTCTCAAATAGTAGTAAATCACTTTAAATTAAGTTGCAAAACATGATCTTGATTCAGAAATTAGAACATCCGGTCCAATGTATTAATCAGTACTTCAGACTTCATTTCAAGGCAAGACATCCCATCTTACCAAGGTCTGTAGTATAGCAGCCAAACAAAGGACACCCACTGGTGAGGAGAAATGGTGGCTGGAATCATGAAAGTTCAGTAAGGGAAAGAGCACCACCTTCAGTTGTGGCTGGCTTGGGACATCCCATTCTGGGTAGAAAGCTTGGGTAGAAAGAGGAGACTTGTACCTTTTCAGGTGTGCGCACGCCTGAAAGTGTGTAAGTACTCTGTTCATCTCATTGTTTCTGCTTTTGGAAATGATGTACTGCCTCTTAATCGTGAAGGGTTTTAAGGCCAATCACAGCCCACTTATAAGGCTGCCAACTGGGGATTGGCCTGGGAGTCTAAAACCTGTTTTTTCCTTCACTTTGGAAATATGCTGCTGGTTAACTCCGGTTTGCCTAGTTCGTTGACTTCTGTGTCCTTCGCTATCTCCTTTTCTTTCCACTGTTTCATTACCTATGAATGCTTCCTATAATCCAGATCTTGGGAAGCACTTGTACTTCTCTCATTCCCATTCTCCTCTGAAAGTCTCACACTACCTGCAGCTTCAGTATCACTCCTTCGTGAAGGACTCTCAAAATCAGTGCCTTTAGGTCAAACCTTCCTCTAAGCCTACTGAACTTTTCCGTTTGGATAATTTACCTCAGACTCAACACATCTAAACCCAAGTTTAACATTTTACCTAAAAAATCCTCTTTCTCCCCATTTCCATCACTAGTTCTATCATTCTCCCAGCCAACAAATCAAAACTTTTTGCATCTTCAACAATTCCTCCATATAATCATTCTTCTTGATTTGTAAAAGGTCTTCCTCTTGTCTACTTCTTTCCATCAGCTGTGAATTCAACACCAAGGACAGGCCCTTATTAGCTCATTCCTAAATTAATACAGTAACCACCTAGCTCTCTGCTCCTGAGTCTATCCTCCTTTAGCTCCTCTTGTATGTAATTGCCTGATAACATTCCTGGTAACAATCTCAAGGGCATGAGGTCACCACCCTCAAGGAAAAACATTCAACAATGCGTTCTTGGATATGACATGAGGTCACCTTTCATCAGAATTTAAGCCTGCTACAATCTGTCCTCAGATTACTTTTATAAACCAATTCTATTTTATTCTTTTACAAGAACTCATCCTTGGCTGACTACCTAAGAAGCAACCGAGGTACATTTTAAAAATACATATTTTCAGGCCCCAGCCAAAACCTAAAAGCTTTCTAGGTGATTCCGATGTTTGGAATCCACCATCTTATGATACACACTCCTTAATCCCATATCCATATTTAAGCTTGTATTTTCTCCATATTCTAGAATAGACTTCCTTTTGCTTTCTGCCTTTAATGTGCATCTGTCCTTCAAAAACTAGATTAAGGCTGACTTGTTCCCTAATCTTCCCCCAATCATCCAAGCCATAAAAATCTTTCTCAGATTTTGACTCCCATAGTACATATTTTATGACTTATTTGACATTTACCTACAACACTATACTAACCTACAACACTATACTAAACTATCTTTGCTTTTTTTTTTGTGAGGAGATCAGCCCTGTGCTAACATCCGCCAATCCTCCTCTTTTTTTGCTGAGGAAGACGGCCCTGGGCTAACATCTGTGCCCATCTTCCTCCACTTTATATGGGACGCCGCCACAGCATGGCTTGCCAAGCGGTGCGTCGGTGCGCGCCCGGCATCCGAACCAGCGAACCCCGGGCCGCCGCAGCGGAGCGCGCGCACTTAACCGCTTGCGCCACCGGGCCGGCCCCTATCTTTGCTTTTTTTAAAGCTCTTTTTCCTCTCTTCCTTCTTCTCCTCCTCCTTTTCTGCTTTCTTCTCCTTCTACTTTTTAATAAAAAAAATGATATAATGAGGATTTCTGTGTAATCACTTGGTTTAGGTTTTACATATATCTTTCCTTGGCTTTTCGGCTACTACTTTAAAGCAGGATTCTATCTTCTCTGTCATCTCCTCCATGGTATATTGCAAAGAGTGTGTGCTCCATAAACACGTGTTGAAAATATCTCATAGTGAGATAGTCTTGTGAGATACAATTGAGACAGTACAAAAGAAAGCCTCTAACATGAGAGACACAGACTGAAACAAACAGAAGGATTATGATGGAAACAGACAGTTCAGGGAGAAAAAAGCTTTAGAACATCATTCATATCCTCAGAGACAGAGAGGAATAGATATTGCATCCATTAAACAAGAGGAGACAATATAAAGTAACTATCAAAGGACCAAGAAAACTTTGGATGTTAAAAATATATGGACAAGAATTGAAAATTCAACATAATAACTGGAAGATAAATTTGAGGAAAATTTCCCAGAAATGACAACAACAACATGAACATAAAGACTTGGAATATACATACAAAAATATAAAACATCCTAGGAAAGGTAAGTAATATAGTCAAATTCAGAATTCTCCCATAATGTAATATGGTAATGTAGTATGGTAATCTAGTATAAAGGTTTAACCTTTATAAGCACATAAGTATTGAAAATAACTATAGCTACAACAATTTGTTAATGGATACACAATATAAAAATGATGTAAATTGAGCAATAAGATAAAAAAAGGAATAAAAGGCATCTAATCGTAAAGGAAGAAGTAAAATTATCTCTGTTTGCAGATAACATGATCTTATATATATAGAAAACCCTAAATACTTCACAAAAAAACTGTTAGAATTAATAAACAAATTCAGTAACATTGCAGGATACAAAATTAACATATAAAAATTGGTTGCATTTCTACATGTTAACAACAAACTATCTGAAAAAGAAATAAAGAAAACAATTCCGTGTACAAAGCGTCAAAAACAATAAAATACTTAGGAATAAATTTGACCAAGGAGATGAAGGATCTATACACAAAAAAATATTAAGACATTGATGAAAGAAATTGAATAAGACACTAATAAATGGAAAGATAGTCTATGTTCATGGATCAGAAGAGTTAATTTTGTTAAAGTGTCCATACTATCCAAAGCCGTCTATAGATTTACTGCAATCCCTATCAAAATCCCAGTGGCATTTTTCACAAAATAGGAAACACAATGCTAAAATTTGTATGGAACCACAAAAGACTCTGAATGATAAAAACAATCTTGAGAAAGAACAAAGCTGGAGGCGTTATGCTTCTTGATTTCAAACTATATCATAAAGCTATAGTAATCAAATCAATACAATACTGGCATTAAAAACAGACACAGACCAAGGGAACAGAATGGAGAGCACAGACATAAACCCACGCACATATGGTCAACTAACATTTAACAAAGGAGTCAAGCATACTCAACAGGGATATGATAGTCTTTTCAATAAATGGTGTTGGGAAACCTGGATATACACACACAAAAGAATGAAACTGGACCACTCTCATACACCACTCAAAAAAATTAATTCAAAATGGATTAACGACTTAAATGTAAGATCTGAAACTATGAAACTCTTAGAAGAAAACAGAGGAAAAGCTCCTTGACATTGGTCTTGTCAATGATTTTTTGGATATAACACCAAAAGCACAAGCAACAAAAGTAAATACCAATAAGTGGGACTACATCAAACTAAAAAGCTTCTGCACAGCAAAGGAAACCATTAACAAAATGAACAGCAACCTAAGGAATGGGAGAAAATATTTGTCATCCGTATTTGTGAGAAGGAGTTAATATCCAAAACATAAAAAGAACTCATATAACTCAATAGCATTAAAACAAATAATCCAATTAAAAAGTGAGCAAAGGACCTAAGTAGACATTTTTCCAAAGACACACAAATAGCCACCAGGTACATGAAAAGGTATTCAACATCACTAATCGTCAGGAAACTGCAAATCAAAATCTCAATGAGATATCACCTCACACCTGTTAGAATGGCTATCATCATATAACTATTGCGTGCTAATCAATTGTTCCACTGGAGCTCCAGGAATGGCTATCGTCAAAAACAGCATAACAACTGTTGGCAAGGATGTGGAGAAATGGGAACACTTGTGTGGGGTTGATGGGATTGTAAATTGGTGCAGTCACTATGGAAAATAGTATGGAGGTTCCTCAAAAAATTAAAAATAGAACTTCCATATGATTCAGCAATCCCACTTCTGGGTATATATCTGATGGAAATGAAATCACTATGTTGAAGAGATATCTTCACCCTCATGTTACTTGAAGCATTATTCACAATAGCCAAGACATGGAAACAACCTAAGTGTCCATCAATGGATGAATGGATCAAGAAAATAGACACATACACAAAATTCAGCCATAAAAAAGAAGGAAATCCTGCCATTTGCAACAACATGGATGAAACTTGAGGGCATTAAGCTAAGTGAAATAAATGAGACAGATAAAGACAAATACTGTGTCTCCCTTACAAGTGGAATCTAAAAACAATAAACTCATAGAAACAGAGAGTTGTTTGGTGGTTGCCAGGAGCCGGAGGGTGTGGGAAATGAGGTAATATTTGTCAAAGGTACAAAGTTCCAGTTATAAGATGAATATGTTCTGGGGATCAATGTATAGCATGGTGACTATAGTTAATGCTATATTATATGGGCTGGCCCTGTGGCTTACCGGTTAAGTGCACGCGCTCAGCTGCTGGCGGCCCGGGTTCGATTCCTGGGCATGCACCGACGCACCGCTTCTCCGGCCATGCTGAGGACGCGTCCCACATGCAGCAACTAGAAGGATGTGCAACTATGACATACGACTATCTACTGGGGCTTTGGGGAAATAAATAAATAAATAAAATTATTAAAAAAAAATGTTATATTATATACTTGAAAGTTGCTAAGAGAGTAGATCTTAAATGTTCTCACCACCACCACAACAAGAAAATGGTAATTATGTGAGGTGAAGGATATAACTATGCTCATTATGCTAATCATTAGCAATATATACTATACGTGTATCAAATCATCACATTGAACATCTTAAACTTACACTATGTTATGTGTCAATTATATCTTAACAAAGCTGGAAAAAAGACATGATATATGTATATATATATTTGATATATATATAAATATTTTAAAAAATATATTATATATATCAAATATGTATCAAGAAATGTTCACTTTATAGTCCATCTCCCAGAAAACTACATAGGTGGCTTTGATGTGTATGTTTCCCTTATTGGTGATATAATTTGATCATCCATCAAGGTGTTGCTGGATGTCTCCAACATATAATTACTTTTTTTTCTCTTGTAACTAATAAGGAGTCTGTGGAGAGACACTTTAAGACTACAGAAATATTATACTGATTATCAAAAATTTCCCCTTGGTTTAACATCCACTGATAACCTTGCCCAATCCAAGCTTTACTATGATGGTTGCAAAATAATGATTTTTGAACTCTAGCACTCTCTTCACGTGTACCGTTGATGTGTGGTAGTCTACTGTGAGCAAGAGTTCTCTATCCTCCTCTTCTTCCTCCTCCTCCTCCTCCTCTCTCTCTCATAAGTATGGACTCTTGAATTTTAGTTTTCTTAATAGTTTATACCTCATTGCTATACCTAATTATTGTGATGTTCAAATTGTTTCATATTTGGCCAGTGAGAACCCCTTTAAGATGGACCTTTTATACTTACTACATTTCCCATCAATTTAGTGAATACTTCTTTACTTTCTGGTATAAAAAAATGTTCCAGGCCTATCTTATACCTACCCTTCTCCAGTCTGGGATCAGCCACTTTTACAAGGAGCCCTGAGAGCGAATGGTGTTCGAAATTCAGATCTGAGAAAAACGCTGTTGAATTTGGTGATTATGAAAACTTCCAAGAAAACAGTTCTAATAGAGGGTTGGAGTAAGAGTCAAATTTCATAGGAATAAATAATGAGCAGGTGATTTTTCCCAGGTGACTGATAAAGGCAATAAGAGCTATCAGTTCCAAAGAGAAAAAATTATTGGGAATGGGTTCTCCAAGAAGACTTATGGAAAAGGAATTTAAACTAAGCCTGCAGAATTGGAAGAACTTGGATCAGTGCCTCTTAGGCAGTGTAGATTATTACTGGGCATCACTGTTCCCAGCCCTCACAGAGTTCATTCTTGTCTTCCCCATTCCCGTATTAGTAACTCCCTTCCAGAACAGCAAAGAAGGTATATTTTCTATTGTTAAGGTGTAGTTTTTGATATGAAACCAAAAGATTTGTCCCATTAATTGTATTTTAGATGTTTTATATCTATACTTATTTTTTGTCCACCTGACAAATGGGGTTTTCAAGTCTCCTATTATGAGAGCATGCATTCTGCATCTTTTCCTATTTCTCTAATCAACATCTGCTGTAGTTACTATAATTTAGCCCAGCAGTGAGTGGTATTGCCAACAGTCTAACCAACTTTATGTGAAGTATTTGTCTTATATATTCTTAGCTAAAGGAATCACAGCTTTGCTTGCTTTGCAAATTTGTCTTGCCAACTCAAAGAAGAAAGATCAAAATAAACAAAGTCCATCTACCCTCCCTACCTACCCTAATCCCATGTAAAGGAACAACAATAATTCTCTTCTCTGTCTTTGGAATAATGAAGCAGACTATATCAATTAATTGTTCAAATAACTAACATTTTCTCTTGAAGGCAAAAATTCTCCACATATTTTTGAAAATTATTCATCTAAAGTTTATAAAAAATTATATAAAACCAAATTAACCTTCTATTCACACAATAAGACCATTATTTAATTTTTCTGATTCTTTTAACTCTTGTCCATATGTACATATTTTTTTAATAAAGGTAAACATAATTTAATATTCTCTGCTTTTTGATTAAAAAAAACATTTTCCCCACTATATCACATGAGCTTTTTCATCCTTTTAGACTATATTATAGTCTAGTAGTCAAATAGCAAATATTCTAGACAATTTCCTTATTGTTAGGTCTTTTCACTGCTATAAAAAATTTGCAATGAACATCTTCATATCTAAAACTTGGAAAAATAATTATCACCTTATACTAAATCTCCCAGAATAGAGACTAATATATTAGAGCTTGATTTTATTAGAAATTAAGAAAGACTACAAAATTAATGAGCTAAAAGTTCAACTCAAGAAGTTAGAAGAACAATAGAATTAAAGAAATGAGAAATGAAGATGAGAATTGAAATTAATAAAATAGAAAAAATTACACCATAGGATCAAACCAAAAGCTAGTGTTTTGAATCAACATTAATGAAGACTGATGTTTTCTACCAAAATAATTTTTAAAATGCAAAGAAAATCTAAATAAACAATATCAGGAATAAAATCAGAGACATAACTATAGGTCTAGTTTATGGTATAGTATTTTTGTTGTAGAATTATGCTATTTTTCCTCCAAAATAAGTATTTATCAGAGGATAAACATATATGATTTTAAAAGCACTTTTGAAACATTAGAGGAGAGACGATATTCTAGTGATACTTGTAATAAACCTAAAATAAGTTTAAACATTTACATAAAGAATTAGTGGTACCAAGCTCTTTGATATCTCCTAGAGACAAAGACAGCCATCTAGGACTTTGGAGTTTCCTTTTGACATATTGGGATAATGGAAAAGCTTGTATTAGACTGGAATTTAGTTTACTTCTTAACAAGGCTCTGATAATATACTCCTGGCTCAATTAATATCATCCTTTTCCCCACATCAGCCCAAAGGTTCTGCAAAGACTGTAGACACTCTACTTCTGGTTCTGGAGAATTGCACGCATCTTCTCTTGATAGTGTTCCCCAAATGAGTTACCCTTGGAGGATCTGCCATTTTTGAAATATCTTACTTCATAAAGAGCCATCTAAGCTTTTGCATTTTGGGACAGAAATGACTCAGCAATGGAATTACATCTCCCAATTACAAGTGCAGAGCAACGTAGGGTGGTAAAGCAGGAGCTAAAATGAAGCATAAGTCTATCGGGCTAAAAGATTTTGTTTTTTCTCCCCTGCCTCCTTTATCTTTTCTTGCATTTTGTATTTTCTGCCATGGAAATGTATCAGCACCAGGGTAATGGGCACCTGTTCTAAAATATACCATTCGGAACTCAGAATGAGAAGAAATCCTCATTGGTTTGGCCCTTACCCACGTCAGAATCAGGCATTCCATTCCTATCTTCCCTTCTAGAGGCACCGGCTTTGTCTCATGGGATTGGATACAGGCGCTGCGACGTCTGACCCTTTTCTTGAATTTCCTGCAAGTGTTTTTTCCTAGGCATTCCAGTTTGGCAAGATTTTCTTTTAGTAATTTGCTATCTGAAACTGGTAGTAAGATTTTCTCATAATGATCCCTTCCAGGCGCCTAGTCCCCTGTGAGAGAAAAGGAAGAAAACAGTTATATTCTGATCCATCAGACTGTTCTCAGATTGGAATGGGGTAAACTAAGAAAACACTGCCTGGATGAGTTATGTTATCCTTGCCAGTTTATGTCTTGAAGAACTCATTGTTAGTTTTAAGTACCCAACCAGCTGGAGAATGTGAAGGAAAAGAGTTATACCACAAAGTTAAACAGCAGAAGAGCAGATTTTTCAATTATGTTTATGAAAGGTATGAAGACATCAGTTGAACCTTCTGGAAGTAACAGCTGGGCTAATGTTTCACAGTGTTCTCATCAACTAGAGTCTTGGCTAGAGATTCATATTATTGGAAGGAAGGAAGGAGAGAGGGGGAGAGAGAGAGGGAGGGAGGGTGGGAAAGAAGGAGGAAAAAAGAAAGGAAGAAGAAAATGGTTTTCTGAAATCACAGGAGTGATGATGAAAGAGTTTAAGTGTATCATACGCACTGAGTGGAGTTATTCTAATCTTCAACTTAGAAATATGTACATACGAGTAACCTTTACATAGTATAGTTTAAGTGAAAATGTTAGTTTTTTTAAATTAAAAGAACAGATAAGAATAACAGTATCAAATTTGCCCAGTCCCCAAGATGTGTGGCAGCAATATCTACTGGACACTTAATGCAAGAGAGAAGATGCAGTTCTCTAGCTCCACCTGTCTGTCTCCTGACCTGCTAAACACACCGTTCCCAGGTCTGTTGACCCCACTTGTTATGTTTAATGCCCCATAACTAGTATCCTCAGGTCTGCCTGGTCCTAGGTCATTGCCAATCAGAGCTAACTACTAACTTTCTCCAGGCCCTTTCCAGCTATAAACCCATTTTCTCCTTGATCTAGTTCACCCTCCTTTTGGATCCATTTCCTGCAAAGTCTCAGAGCTAACATCTTTTAGTTTTCCCTATTCTAAAAAAAAAAAATGAGTTCTCTGCACTTTATTCTCTGTTTAAAGCTCACATATGGATGAGAAATGTGTACTTTCTATATTCAGTCATAGATTAAAACAGTGTCTCTTGAAGTGAAAGTACTTTGTGCAACTAAGGACTAGCATTTATGGATGCCTGTTATGTTCCAAAGGAGGAACCACATATAAAGGGCCAGAACAGAGCCTGACTCACAGTGAACACTCAATGTTCTGCTGTCATTATTGGTACCATTATTACCACCCAGACACTGTGTAAAAGTGTCTGTTCCTTACAGCATCACTTGTCAGGAAGGTGAAGAGGAGAGTGGGAATGAACAAGCAAAGAACTGCCCTTTACGGTTGAGTGGAATCTTCAGGCTGTCTTTGTGCCCAGGCATGTTTCAAATTTGTTCTTATTATTAAGACTCTGATGAGGAGGATTAACAAAATCCTGAGTAAGGAGAATTTAGGACTGCTACATTTCATTATTTTTTTTCAACCCAAACATTTATCTTACGAGTACCTTCTGATATTTACTAAGGTTCACACACATGTGCAGTCAACTGAGAATTTTCAAAATACGTTTCTACGGCAGCTGGTCATCAAATAGTTTTTCTAAGAAGTTTCCCTGAGTGGAAGGATCCAGTCTGGGGCCTTGGAATCTCCTTCTCTAATCACCCAGGATTGTCTCCTCTGACCCTTCTCTCAAAACCCAGGCGGAATGTGGCGATACTTAGTTTCCCAAATTTCCCTTTCATTATTTCTCCCCGACAGTTCCCTAACAGAAGCCATTAAAAGTAGGTTCAGAACCTTTCATTTGATATCTTTATTCCCTGTATCCTAAGGTATTAAATCTTCAATTATAGGACATTTTTGTAAAGAAAATATAGCTTATGACACGGCCAGATTGATGCTACTATTCATTCACGGAGAATGTTGGTGTTGTTTTTTTCATCCAGTATTTAACCCCATCCCAAACTGTAAAAATACTTCCTTTTATTACCAAATATTTTGAACTAGAGACATCCAGGCTGCCCACCATTCTCACTTCACCTCTTGGCTTCACTTCCTCTCAGAGTGGCATCTCACTTTGCATCCTTATCTCCTTACCACAGCCTGTAGCCCATGGTAAGCCTCATCCAGTCTCAGGGAAGGAGTGAGGCTGAGACCTGGGGCAAGCTAGCCTGATGCACAATGTACCCAACAGTGAACCTTTAGGTCAAGTAAGACCTAATTCCCATCCATTGGTGGCATCCACAGGGCAACATCAGATGCAGTGCACCTGGCCAGCAGGTTTACTATCATTCAGACCAGGGTTCGAGTCCTCAGGTCTGATGAAGGTTCTGCTCACATACACAATTAGATTTTCTATTTGGTGAAGGCCTGCCAGTCACAGGGTCACACCCACATCACCTCCTCCATCCCCAGTGCCGTGGATCACCTTTCAGGTCTAGGTGTTTTGCCGTGTTGTGTTCTTTAGACTGGTCCATTTTCTGCACAACAATAAGCCCTGTTGTCCAGTGAGCACTGTGTTCATCACAGCTACAGGACGAGGCTGACATTCTAATCTCTGCCCTGCCATTTAATCTGTTTACATTTTCTGAATATGGACTGAAGAGCACAGAGGCTGACAGGAGCAAAGCCTGAGAATAGCTCAGTTGAACCGGAGTGGTCCTGCTCAAAGTCCTCCAAAGGTCTCCAACTCGTCCAGCATAAACGCCCAAGTCCCTACAGTCACCTTCAGGGCCCCACGTGATCTGACCCCTGTGATCTCTGACTCACTTTCTCCCATTTCCCCTCCCTTGCTCTGCTTCAGCCATGTGTCAATCTGCTGTAACTCAGGGTCTTTGCACTTCCTGTCTTGTTTGCTTTGTCTGGAATGCTCTTCTAGATTGCCACATGGCTTGCCCCTTCATGGCTTTTGGGTCTTTACTCAAATGCACTTTCACTGAGGCCTTCCTTGACCACCCTAATTTATAACTACAACCTCAATCTCCAGCACTGCCCATTCCCTTCCTTTCTTTACGTTTCTCTGCAGCATTCATTTGCGTATCTCTATGTTTGTGTCCATCTGCATGTATATATGGATTGATCGATAGGTCCTCCTCTATTAAATAAAAGCCCCATGAAGTTAAGATTTTTTTCATTGTTTTATTCTCAGTACCTTGAAGAGCACCTGACACTTAGGATACTTTTCATAAATATTAGTTGAATAAATGGATGAACAAATGAATTCTGGGGAATCTTGTCTTTTGTTAGAGATAACCAATATGGTCTCCCTAATTTCAGTTCTCCTGGAGAGGAATATTTCTCAAGGGTAGCTTTTGCTATTGAACAAAGCAAGCTTGTTTGCCAGTAAAGGCAAGTATTCTACACGTAAGAAATAGGAAAATAATATTTGACGTAATACTTAAGTCTTGACACTTAAGTCAGGCTATGAAGAAAAGGAACCATGCTAATCACTAAAACGTGGTTTCTCAACCTCAGCCATATTACTTTGGGGGTCTGGATAAGTCTTTTTTGAGGGAGCTGTCCTGTGTGATTTAGGATGTTTAGCAGCACCCTTGACCTCTCACCCACTAGAATCTAGTAGTGCAACCAAGTTGTGACAACCAAAAATGTCTCCAAAAATTGCTCAACATTCCCTGGGGGACAAAATCCCTTTATTTGGGAACCCTTGCTCTAACAGGACTTTATTTCAATAAAATGGATCTTAACTCATGTTCAATGATATCTCCCATAAGTGCATATGATTCTCTTTATGATCAGTAAAATCATGGTACCTAATTTACACAGATATATTAAAAACAAGGCAAGACATGGGAGCCAGAATATTCAGTATCTAGCTAAAACAAGGCAAAACGCAAACTGTATTAAATTTACCTTTTAGAAATCTCTCTCTTTTTTTTTTTTTCTGTCTACGGCCATACCACCCTGAATGCGCCTGATCTCGTCTGATCTCGGAAGCTAAGTAGGGTCAGGCCTGGTTAGTACTTGGATGGGAGAAATCTCTTCTTTGTTTTAAAATAATTCAAAAAGAAAATAACCTATTGCTTTCAATTATTTGAGAGAAGAAAGATATAAGGAGAAAAATGAGGAAAACTCAGTTCATATAAAAATTATTTCTTTCTTACTCCCTGATGAGTTGGAGTCCACTCATGTGCATTCAGGTCTGTGCTTGATCTTGATTTATTTCCATGACTTCTTTATAGCTCTAAATACATCTTTAAAAACATAAGTATCTTCATGTCACAAAACTAGATCCCTACAGGTTTGTAGAAAGCATTCCTTCACGCATAAGAATTTAAATGATGAATGTAATAACCCTCGTGGAACAAGCCACTACTAGCTTACACAATGACCCATTTTCTTTCTATTATATTCTGAAGTTTCATGCACAGTGTAAGTTGCTGATTCCAAAGTGGAGGAAACTGAAATGTGTAATTTTCCTGCAGAGCTAACCTTGTGGATGAAAAGAGGCTGAAGATGCCTGCGGGGAATCTGGTTGATTTCTATTATAGTGCATCATTTCCCACTGTCTTTGACCTGTAAGAAAACTGTGGTTTTCAGCTGTTTTCACTATAAATGGAGTTGGTAATAAAAATTTCTTATTACCATAGAATCTTACAGCAGTTGCCTAACCCAGCTCAGCACTCAATGAAGTCATGCCTTTTATGATATCACTGACATGGTTATCCAGTCTATGCTTAAATGTCTCCATGTCTGGATGCTCATTACTCTCCTTGGGAAGCCAATCTCACTGGTGGAGAGTTTTAATTACTAGAATATCTTTATTTTAAGCCACAATTTGCTGCTTAGTCTAGAGCAACACACAATGAATTTCTCCTGCCGTAAGAAAGGTCTTCAAATGTTTGAAATGCATTATCACTTCCTCTTAAGTTTTTCTCTTCATCTGAAAAACAAATATTGTATTAATGCAATGTCTATGAGGATTTTCTTCAAATGTTTTTGTGTGATTTGCAGTAAAGAAATTCTCCCCAATTTTCAATTTTAATAGCATGATCACCATAAACATGTTAACTCAGATTAAAGAAAAAGGTTAATAGTTGTTGTCAATTAAATATAGATTGTACATTTAAAAATTAGTAATACACTTTAAAGGTCTTTGTTATTTTACTTATCAAAAATACAACTGAACAGATGCATCAAGTAAACAAAATCAAGTCCACCCTCTTTCACTTTAGTGTCACAGAAAACAAGCAAATGAGAAAGTATTTTCTTAAGAGTAACTGTTAAGATAGCTGGAGTTCGTATTTTTGGATTAACTAATATTGAACAGTGGTGGGAGTAGAGCATAGTAGGCAAAGACCTGGATTGAAATCTTGGCTGTGTCACTTATTGTGTGACCTTGGAAAAGTTACTTATCAGTAAGTTGATTTACTTCTAAGACGGGATAACAGCAATATCTATCTTATAGGGTTATTTTGAAGATTAAATTAATTAATGCATGTAAAAGTCTTAGAATAGTGCCTGATATGCAGTAAGTACTCAACACATTCTGTTATCAATAGCTCAATATTCTAGTCTTTATATATCTGTTCTCTATATAATGATCATTAATACCTTTGTTTTCAAAAGCAATGTATTATGCATTTACCAATATGTGTATATATACATGTATACATATGTATTTATAAAGAAAACTATGCTCTTAGTTATAAACATAAGAAGACAAGTGTTAAAAAGATTTTTTGAGTAAGAAATATTCACATAATTTCTATTTCAAGTCTGTCATGGTTTTACGTGTTAAGGGTTCAAGTTCAAACCCATTTCTCCAAATGTCTTTGTACTTGCTTTTGAATAATATTTGAAAAGTAACTCAGTACTTAATTTTACAATACAGTTTTGTCATTTGGAATTTTACTTGTCCGTAATACAATTGTATGTTCTTGTGACTTCAATCACTCCAGCTAGTTGCTTTACCGAAAAAAAGGAAAAGGTATGGTGTTTTACGATATTTATATTTATTTGTAAATGTCATATTAATGTGCAAGCTGTGTATGAATTTTATTTCAATGCTGTATATGTTGAATGCTGAGCTGCAAGATGCAAGACACAATGATGTGAACACAGAAAGAAGCAGTCTCTCTCCTCAAGAAACTTTCAGTTCTGTTTAGGAGATTACATCATATTATATTGAATATATATATATGCACACACACACATATAAACATATATTCCTGTTTATATATTTATATATAGTCCTGTTTAGATTATATATATTAGGAGATATGTAGCTATAGATATCTCCTAGATCTATTATCTAGATAATAGATCTAGATATCTCCTAATATATGAAATCTCCTAATATATAAAATAAATTAGTTGGCATAGTGTGTGAAATAAGTGCAGTGGGGTGAGAATCAAAACCCTCCTATTGTTCTTGACTTTCTCATTGAGAAATAATGCAGTCCTGACAATTTCACAGATTTTCCATTGATCAATTACTGACAATGAAATGTCCCTGATCACTTTACCAGGAGGTCATGTGATAAAGTAGAAAAAAAACAAGATTGGGGCCAGACGTCGTGCCCTGACTGTGTGTCCATCTGGACCACTCCAACCACCTCCTCTTGGATCCTGGTGCCCACTCTAGTCCCAGCACCCACTGCCCCTGCAGCCAGCGATCCCTTCAAAACACAAATCTGATCATATTTCTCTTCTCCCTAAAACTCCAAAACTTTCCATTATTCCCAGGATAACAAACAAAAGACTTGACGTGGCCCTGCGTTTGCATCTCACCTCAGGCTCCTGCTGGCTCATTCTCAGTTCCTCAAATAGGCCATATTCTTTCTTGCACAGGGCCATTGTGTGTACTCTTTCTTTGCCTGGAATGTTCTATTCCTGCCTCTGCTCTTTTGAGACCATGTCATTCTTCATGTCCTGATTGAGTACAGTTATAATTTTACCTAAGTTATGGTGTGATTAGTTGATTAACGTCTGTCCCCCATCTGGACTAGAAGTTCCATGAGGACAAGAGCAACGCCTTTTGTTCTGTTGCTGTTAATGCTGCTCTATTCCTATTGCCTCTCACGATACCTAGCACAGAGCCAGCACTCAAGAAACAGTTGTTGAATTAATTCATGAATTTAATGGTTGTGTGACCTTTAAAATGGAGAAAATGATAATAGCTGCTACACAAGGCAGTTCATCTGCCTCACAGGGTTTTTACAAGGAAAAAATGGGACAATATATTAAAAGGAGCATGGCAAACAATAAAGCACACAAATATGAGAATTCTTGATAATAGAAATAGCTACAAACAAACGGAAATAATAACCTATAAAATTTTTATACCAAACATGAGCCAAGAAAATTTTATTTCAAGATGGAAGTCTAAGGAGTTAAGTGGGTATCTGTGAAAGTGTCCATAAGATCAGATATGCCGACTGATGATATCAAGAGTGCTCAGCCTTGTAAATGTGCAGACAGGAGAATCATCTAGGCTCACGCCGTTTTCTTCCCATGAATCCAAACAACTCCTCGCAGTGTCCCCTCTACTTTGTTGTGGAGCTCCTGCTCGCTGTAGACGGCTGACAACAGGCGATAGCATTCAAGGCAGCCAGTCTCCCCTGACACAGCGTGATTGGTCATCTTTTCAGCTTCTTTTGTCTGACCCATCACTGCCAAAAACTGAGCCTGCAAAACCACACTGACTTTGTCTTAGAAAATACTTTGTTATTAGCTTATCAAATAAAGCATCACTGAATAGAGGCATTCCAGAAACACTCCTGACAAAAGTACTCAACATCTATTTAGTGACTCACAGAGAGGGCTGAATTCCCAGTTTACAGTACTGTGTATGTGTGTGTTTGCATGTGACTAGCAAGGATGCTCAAAGGAAACTCAAAGAGATAACTTGTGCTTTTTAATAAAAAAATTGACTAAATATGTCAAATCATGACTCAGAGCCACAGTACTGAATGATTGCACATGCTTTAAACAGACGAGCACTCTTGTAGGAAAAAATTTCATTGACTGCATATTTAACGAGAAGGAAGTGCATGGAACTGAAAGTTGAGATAAAAAAGCAATTTTGGTGTCCATGATTTTGACAAATGGATCTAATCCCGGTGTTACATCAATATTTATAAAATAGATATATTATAGATATTCTGGTTTCAGATTTGAGGCTCATCAAAGTCTTCCCATGTTGCTAATCGTACTTGTTTTCCCAGCTTTATTGTCTACAGTCTTCTACTGGCCAGTGCCAGACAAAATCCCGTGGGCTGCAACTTCCTAGTAAATCTGCAAAGCTTCTCCATACTGCCAGTGTTGTAATACAGCGCTCCCAAAGATAATGTCACCCTTTATGTACCACCTGCAATGCACTAAATTTTAAGAATCAACACTTTTCTTTCAAAAAGTATGTTTCTAAATGCTACTAAAGATTTGAGGAGGAGCATCCTTAGACTGAAACTATGCTTTAACGTGATGTTTGAGTTTATTTCAAGAAAAGAGTAAAACATAAAATAGTTATGTCACTATCCTTTGGATATAAGGATGCCTCTCTCTACTGAGTTACTAATATGGAACCAAGGGTCATTCCCATCAACGATGACAGACTTGTCTGCTAATGCACAGGCTTTTATCTACTCGCATTTTAAAAATTGCTAGTTTTTTTGGGGATGTAGAAAACAAAGATGTAGAAATGAAGAAAATGTAGAAAAATGAATTCAAATTTGAGTTTCATTAACACCATGTTTTAATCAGGAAGATGGTCAGTCTAAATAGCATAGTATTTATAGTTTTTTAATTATTATTTTTGAAGAAGAGTCAATGCCAACTAAATATTTGAAATTTGCTAATACTTAAAGAGCTGGTCTCTTCCAACTAGCTAAAAAGTTAACGAGCAATAAGTAGGTTTCTGAGCAACTTGCAAAGTGAAGAAAAGGATCTTTACCATTTTTGGCCATGCCTTTGTCTCCCACTGGCATGTAGTCTCCCCTGGTTCACCACAGCCACGTGATGACTTGAGCTAAGGTTGATGACCCACGGATCATGGGCCATTGCCTTCTCTGGAAACTGTACCAGTGAACGTTTGGTAATACCAGAGCTTTCTTAGTTATAAAACACTTAACTCTTCAATCTCTCTTCTGACTTATATGAAGCTTCCTTGTTATTAGAGGGTCATACCATCAATTTCTTTTCCTTGCCAATGCCTAACTTCAGGCCATTCACTATTTATTCCAATCATCAAAGAACATAACAAAAAACTAAAACAAAATAAAAACCAAACCCCATATCTCTTTTTATTTGTGAAAGTTTAATAAAAGTGTTTGCTCACCAACATCCCAGTAAATATAATATTTTGCAATTACCAATGGCTTTTATTTATCCAAATCATTCTTGTCTTACATTAAGATAAATAATAGACTATTATAGAAAGAAAAAATCATCCTGCAGCAAATTCTAGGAGTCTGTCTCGATTACTAAGCTCAGATGTAGTAACGGATACATTGCTCTAAATAAGTTTATATCAGTCGAACATTGAAATTTTCTTTTCCAATCACACATTTTTGTTTTGCTGGTGTTTGCTTTGATAGGACTTTCAGCCATATAATAAAGCCATCTTGCATTTGTCTAGTGAAGTGTATGGATTGAAAAACTCGTGATCTCATATGATCCTAATGGTGTTTTTTATTTTTAATCACTTAGCTGCCTAAAATTCCTCTTGGGATTTAAGAGATATAAAGAAGTAGAAAAAATTACCATTTTACAAACACAGAAGCCAAAGCACAAAGAGGTTAAATGCCTTGACAAAGATCTCAGGGCAAGTGAGGTTCAGGGGAAGAAGAATCACGTCTCCCTAGTCTAGATACCTTTCTCCAAAGTAGCATCCAAGTGAGATTAGATGTAGATCATTGAACCTGGTATACACTTTCCCTAATGGAATGTTGATTCTCTACACAGTAATCATTTCAGGCGTGCCATTTTAGAATGCAAGTTTGACTAGCAGATGACAACAGATGAATCTATATACAGATACACAGCAGGTGACGGGGAGGGATTAGGAGAACTTCACAAGTGTGAAAACACCATGACAAAGAGAAAGAACATTGTTGGCAAGATAAGTAGAGCAGTCAGTGGACTGCTTTGGGGGTTTGTTTGTTTCTTAAAGTAGAAGAGGCTAAGCCAGTCGTTCTCTTGAACTCTCTGCTGGTCTTTGTTAATGTGTTAATTTTGTTAATTTCTTAATGTGTGTAATTCCTAATTTGTATTATGCTGCTAATGGTCAACACATAGAAATACACAACAATTTTAAATGTAAATTAATCAAACTTCTTAGGCAAATCAATATTAATAAATCCAAGATATAAATTTATATTCTTGAAAATAAGAGAGCTTCCAATTTTCCAGAAAATAAAAACCCTTGTGTACATTTCAGGGTGGAAAAATAATTAAAACAGAGTTTAACTGCAAGGCAGGCAGTCTGCTGGGCAATGATAATGATGTTATGTTTTTGCATTAAACCTAAAATTTTTCTTTTCGTTATTTATAAGCATTCACTATATGCCAAGAGTATATGTGGTTCTGCCCAGATCATAAAGACAATAGGATCCCTTCTCGTATAGTGTTGCTTTAAATAAACTGCAGTAAGAGCATTTTACAGAGTGCCTGCTATACAAGAACATTCTATCAATTACAAAGGTTAGTAAATGTGGTTATATAATGTATATTAAATAAGGAAATAACCAACAAACACTAGCTTTCATCTGTAGAAAGCTAGTGTCTACCCTGAGCTTATGTCTAGATTTAGATGAAGTTTCTGCATTGTTTTAGAGAAACATTTCCTCATTGTGTATTTATAAAAGCTTGTATAAATAATGCAACAAGAAGTCTGCTATTCAATAAATTATCAGTACTACTTCCTGCAGCCTGGAGAGTTTTCTCTGGAGATATGATTATAAGAACGGGGCAGATTTTACTGAGCTGAACTTGGAGAGCTGGAGAAATCACGGTCCCAAGGTACAATATGACTGCCAACATTTTGAGTTTCCTGCCATGCTCAGTGAATTTTATTTCTGGGGCATTATTTGGGTTACTGCCATTTGTTTGATAGATAGACCCAATCAGCATTATCTAATCTCAACAAAACAGCTTCTCCTTAATCTCCCCTGCCAGTGTCAACTAAGAAACCCCAGAGTTGTGTAAGTCTGAGCTCTCTAGACAATTCTTTATTCCAGCCTAATTCATTTTTTCATCTTCCTTAAGTTACTTCTTTAGAAAAGGATAACACAGAAAATACGTAAGGGATTTAAAAGAAATTAACGCTATAATCTCCACTGAGGGGGAATAAGAGGGGGAGGTAGAGGGGGAGGGTACAATGGGAAAAGAACTAACATTTACTGAGCATCTACTATACGCCAGACACCATGATTCTCTCTTTAAATATTTGGATGCATTGATGTCAATATTAACCATGCAAAAATATCTACAATTCATATCCATGTTTATTTGCTCCAGACTTAGTTTGTAGAACCCTTAGGTAACTTCTAGTTTTTAGCTGGAAGATGTAGAGAGCAGGAAAGAACATCACACCCATTCTTACAATGGGAAAAGTTGGATACACTGCAAATTAATGACTTTTCTTGAGCCTGTCAGATAACTGAGGTCGCAGAGCAAACAACCAACCCAAGAGAGGGAAGCCTGCAGGGAGAGACAGGACCTGAGCATTTGTTTATCTGGGGCAGATGCTACTAAACGCCATATAAACCAGTAGGAAGATTAAACCAGAAATGTTAACAAACTGGTACAGGGTGAGTGAAGGCTGGTTGGGAGAGCGTGAAGCCCCTGGGGTCCACAGACATGGGGGGATATCTCCTGTCCTTGTTGCATTTCCCTCCAGGAACCCACAGGCTCTAGGGTGCCAAATGTGCCGTCCTGGTTTAACGGAGACTGAATGGGACCCGGGTTTTCAGTTTTATAACCAGAAACAGGAGGTGATTCTACTAAGATTTCACAGGAAAGGTGAGAAAGCTGAGAAAGCTTCTGTAAGCTGCTGCCTGAGAACAGCAGCCACTGCCCATGTCTGCCCAGACCAACTAGGAGAAGGGAACGAGGCGCCACAAAACTCCTCCAAGACCCGTCTCCCGTTCTCCCGTGCACTAACCCCAGCTTCATGTGTAGTATAAATATGTGCTTTGAAAAATCCATGGACACTTTAGATCTCAAAAACACCCACATAAACAAACTCAGGGGAAATGTTTTTCTTGAAAAAGTTAAAATTAATTACCTTACAAGGTAACTTCCTGCAACAGAATATAACAGTAAACAATAATGCAATTACCATCTTACCTGAATTAATTTTATTTCCTTGCTTTTTTCCTGCTCTAAAATAGTCAAAGAGAACATGGTTTTTCATCTAAAACCTCTCCTTCTTATACCGGGTTACTCCACTAGGTTTCAACTAGAACTGCAAATTTTGAAGTTCAAAATTTTAACAAGGGAATTCAAATTAGCACACATATCAAGATCATATAATTTCACCTCTACATTCCTTAGCCCCAAAGAACAGTCTTACAATTCTGGGCCAATGGAAAATGTCCTATGTATTTGTCTTTCTTTTCCTTTCAGTCATGACTCTGAATTTCAAGGAGGAATTAAGACTCCACTTTTAAGAATATGAAGAGAAATCACTACAGGAAGAAAATACGTGACATGCAATATAATTAACGTCAATTTATTGCTTTGTTCTCTGTATTGAAGCTTAATTTCAGGCAGTTCCTCATCCACTTAATTTACCAAGTTAGAAATTCCTGAACTAAGCCCAGCCATTCTTGGGCTCTACAGACGTTGTGAGTTCAGAAGGAAAAGAAGATAAAATATTTACAAGTCACCTGTAATTAAAAATGCATGTGACATAGAGAGTGGTTCTGACAGTAATACTGTCTGTCTACTGACAGTGGTGTGCTGGATCCAGTTGGGCTCATCGCTTTCAACTTTGCGTTCAGTGACATCATACAGGTAGCTTGAAATTAGCCACACTGGGAGTACTTACACCGTGGAAATTGGCAAATGCTACACCCAGAAATGTTAACAGGTAAACATTGCTTAATGGATAATCTCTAATAACATACGCTTCCTCCCTAGAAGGGTAGGAGTGGGATTTCCAAGTCATGAAGGAGCTATAGAGAGGGAGCTAGACTTGAGGGGCTACTGCTGGAAAGCTGTTCTAGTGCTGAAACACTTTCTGGAAGTATTTTTCACCCCAGTTAATGAGTCATAAATTACCTCCCATAAACCAATTTCTTTTCAAAATTGTAAGCAAAAGACTGTAGTGGGTTAATTGTGTGGCCCCCAAAAGATATGTCCACATCCAAATTCCTAGAATCTTTGAATATATCCTTATTTGGAAAAAGGGTGTTTGCAGATGTAATTGGTTAAGGAACTTGAGATGAGATCATCCTGGATTACCTGGGTGAGCCCTAAACCCAAGGACAAGTGTCTTTATAAGAGACAGAAGAGAGGACACAGAGGAGAAGTTCATGTGAAGACGGAGGCAGAGATTGGAGCCAAGGAAGCCTGAAACGCATGGACCCATCAGAAGCTAGAATAGGCAAGGAAGGATTCTCCCCTGGAGTCTCCAGTGGGGGTATGGCCCTGCTGGCACTTTATTCATGACTCTGGCCTCCAGAACTGTGTGAGAATAAATTTCTAAGCCACTGATTTGTAGTAATTTGTTGTGGCAGCCACAGAAAACTAGGACAAGGAGCAACAGGAATTAAGATTTCTTCTAATTATTTCTTTAAGACACGTACTATCAAGACTCACTAACTCAAAAGATACAATAGACATGCATCCTCTTTCATTCTCTACCTTTGTACTTATTTCCTCTACAAAATAGCTCTCACACTCATCTGTCATCAATATGGGCATTTTGTGAGCAATTCACTTTCCTATCTGCTCTCTAGCTCATCTTTCACATACGGCTGAAATGAATCATTTAATCTGGCATTCTCCCCACCCCTCTACTCAGCAAATGTTGGTTCTTTTCTAATCTGGGGTTTTCTCAGCAGCTAGCAGGGTGTGATCAAAATCAAACTCTGACAATTTAAGTAAGAGAGAAATATCACTTTAAAGAGGAAATGCCAAACATTATCAAATAAAAGCTAAAGAAAAAGTGTGACATGAGCCAGCAGCCACAGGACTATAGCACTATCAGGAGACCATGAAAAGGGAAAAAAATAGAAACGACTTTCTGTGTTTTGCATACAATTGCAGCTTCCCACTTTTCCAGACTCATCTCATGGCAGCTTTACTCTCATTCTCTCTACTTCCAGGCTCAGTAACTGTTTGTATTCCTGGATACCTGCAGCTAAGAAGTAGTTTAGATTGACTTGGCCATTCATATAACAGTATGAGTGGCTATGAAATACCTCTTACCTTTTGACCTAGGAATTCTACTAGGAATCTGTCTTAAGATGATTATCCCAAATCCATTTTTAAGAAGTCATATGCATGAAGACATACATTTCCACAAAAATAGGAATCTAAATGACCAACAACAGGGAAATCATTAAATAATCTCTAATACGTGAATTTGATAACTACTAAGAAGCCACTAAGATAGTGTTTATGAAGGCCATGTATTAACATAAAAGACATGTGCAATGTTTTATATAATATAATGACAAGTGAATAGAGCAAGACACAAATTTGTAAACAATTTAAATGTGTGTGTATGCATATATGTAGAGAGAATATTAGTTTTATATTGTACTGTGACTAATTAGCACAAATTTAGCAGTTTAAAACAACAGTCATTTATCATCTCACAGTTCTAGAGGTCACAATCTGGAGCTCAACTGGATTTTCTGCTTAGGGTCTCACGGGGCCAAAGTCAATATGTTGGCTGTGCCAGGTTCTTATTTAGGATCTAGGGAGGAATTTGCTTACAAGCTCATTCAGATTGTTGGTAGAATTTAGTTCTTTGACTTTATAGGACTGATGTCCCCATTTCATTGCTCTCTGCAGTCACATTCCTTCTCATGTGACTCCTTCCATCTTCAAACCACTGATGGTACATGGAGTCCTTCTCATGTTCGAATCTCTCTGAATTTGCCTTTTGCTTTTCTCTTCTGCCTTTTACAGATCTCTTATGATTATATCAGGTTCATCTAGATAATCTCTGTATTTTAAAGTCAACTGACTTGGCACTTTAATTAAATCTGCAAAGTCCCTTCACAGTAGCAGTACTTTGACTAGTGTTTGACTGAATACCAGGGGATGGGACTCTTAGCAGGGCCATCTTTAGAATTCTGCTATCATCTATCTATCTGTCTGTCTATCTATCTATCTATCTATCTATCTATCTATCTATCTATCTATCTATCTATCTATGATGGTTAATTTGATGTGTCAACTTGACCAGGCTAAGAGATACCCAGATAGCCAGTTAAACATTATTTCTGGGTGTGTCTTTAAGGATGTTTCTGGAAGGGATTAGCATGTGAATTGGTGGACTAAGCAGATGGTGCTCCCCAGTGTGGGTTGATATCATCCAATCCATTGAGGGCCTAAACAGAACAAAAAGGTGGAGGAAGGTTGAATTCGCTCTCACTCTCACTGTCTCTCTGCCTGACTCTTTGAGCTGGAACATTGATCCTCTGCCCTTGATGCTCCTGGTTCTCAGAACTGCAGACCTGAATTGGAATCTACACCATCAGCTCTCTGGCTCCCAGGCCTTCCGATTATATCACTGGCTTTCTTGAGTCTCCAGCTTGCAGAGAGCAGATTGTGGGACTTCTCAGCCTTCATAATCAAGTGAACCAATACCTTATAATAAATCTATTTATCTATAAATATCCTATTGGTTCTGTTTATTTGGAGAACCCTGGCTAATACTCTATCTATCTATCTATCTATCTATCTATCTATCTATCTATCTATCTATATCTCCCCACAAAGGGAGGATGGACTCCTCATGCAAAATTTGATTCAGATGGCAAGACTAATGATGCCACACATATGTATATTCTATAGGAAAGACACCAAAATAATAAATTTTATGTATATATATTGTGGTTGGTGGGAGGGTTATTTTTTTTTTTGCTTTCTCTTTTTTCAAATATCCCATTATATTTTTATATTACGTAAACAAACAACTAATCTGATTTTATTACATCCCTTCCTAAAACGTTGCCTCTCGCCAGTGTCCCCCGTCAGTGACATCAGTGGCTGTGCTGCTTCTCAGTCCTCTAGTTGCTCTGTCCTAGGTCTTTAATTTTCTATTTGTTTTACTCCTTCTTTCCTCATGTTCAAACTGGCCTCAAGTGCAACCAAATCCTCTTCCATGACGGATTCTATCCATTTCAGCACTCTTTGCCCAACTCCAGGCTTTCAGCCACTCTCACCAGAATGTATTTAACACACCCCATATGGTCTAAATATTTTCCACAAGGGTCTTCTTTCTCACATGGTGCTTCAAAATTCCCTTCTTAAAACATACCTTTGCTTTTTGTTTTCTACTAATTCAAATTTGGACTCCAGTGTGTGTCTTATTACCCCCTTCATATAATCTTTCGTCAACTTCTTACTTTATTTTAAAAATTTCCCTATTTCAAATTCTCTACTTGGGCCAAGCAAGCTTTGCTGGGTTCACCTCCATGCTCTGTACCCATCCATCTGTCTGACTCCTCCCTCTTGTTCAAACCTACCAATTTGATGATGCCTTTCTCCAGTACTGCTTGGTACTTATTTCTATGGAACTTCTAAATATATTGTTAAGGATCAGTGGGAGAAGGTATTTGAAGATATGCAACTATTATGTAAGATATTGTTGTAGGATAGCATAATCATTAATTAATTATGGTTACTGGAAAGGTCTCATAACAGTTAAACCTAATATTTTTCCAATTTTTAATAACTGTAAAGGAGAGTTCTAGAAATAACAGATTAGTGAACACAACATCAGTCACAGGCAAAACACTAGAAGAGATTATGACACCCATGGTTTCTCACTAAGAATATGAAATATGATCAGTAGAAGCAATAAGAAAATCATTTCAAACTAGCCATATTTTTTTTCAGGTTTACTGAGGTTTAACTGACAGAACTAACCATATTTTTGATAGACTTCATTAGCCTCACTCAAGGGAATGCTGTCAGCAAGGTACCTTACAGAGAATCTCATGATATCACTGTAGATGAGACTGAAAACTGTGAGCTGGATGATAATAAAGTGGGTAAATTCATAGCTAGTGGAATAACTGCATCCAAGAATCTTGATTAAGACAGAGGTCCACTTGAAGAGAAGGTCTTACAACTACGCCCCAGGCGTAACATCAGTCTGCCCCCGCTTAGCACTTTCATCAATGATTTAAGTAAACATTCAGAAGGGATTGTTACCAAATTTGTCAATTAAAATAGCTGGACAAGTTTATTAAGACAATGAGTAGCAGAGAAAAATCAAGAAGTCCCAGGAAATCTAAAATTTCAGGCTGATATCAAGAAGGTGAAACTAAATACAGACAAATATGAATCCTTTCACTCAGGTTTATTTCACCATGGGTGGACATAACAAAAGTTCACACTAAAAAAAACAATAAAAATAGGGATTTATGTTGACTACATCTCAAATATGAGCCATCAAATCATGTAAATGCAAAAAATATATATTATTTCAGGGTAGATGACAGATATGCGGCGTCAGTCCAGTGCCAGGAAGGTAAATATTCTCTCTCTACCCTGAACTTCCTGAACTATAGCTCAAAATCCATTTCAGATTCTGGGTGCCATTTTTTAATGGGGGAAATAGGTCATCTGAAACTAGTCAAGACAATGTTATCAGAAAGATAACTGAATGAAAACCCTGGGAAATGGTGGACATGTTGAAAAAAACGGGATGTTTGGCTTAGAAAAGACGTGATTAGAGAAGGAACATGGTAGCCATGGTCATACACTTAACAAGCTCTCAGATTGAAGAACAGGGCCCACCGGGTGCAAATTACAACTCAGTGTAGGAAAGACCTTTCTAACTATTTGTCCCCAAATTAAAATGTGTTTTCTTGTCTAAGAGCAAGATCCCTCCTCCTGGAAGTTTTCAGGCAGATGCTGGATAATTCCCTCTGGGATGTGTTATACATGGAGATTCCTGCATTTTGGAGGATGTTGGATTGAGAAAAGGGAGATAACATCTAATGTGTGCTGCTGCTCATATAATCCTCTTTCCTCCCTGTAACCAGATATGCACATCTACAATAAGTGTGGGCTGTGCATGTGGACAGACGGTGTCCCTGAAAAATGACAGGTGGTTGACAGAGGGTTTCACAAGTTGTGACAGATTGACAAAGGTTTATAGACAATGATTTCATATAGTGTGGGTGTCTGAAACGCTGAGATGATAAACAAAGTGGTATCACTACTGACAAAATTTGTTTGCCGTTGAAGAAGTCAAGTGCGTTTTTTTGTTAACAGAGTCTCTGTGCTTTGCATGGGTATAAGAGCATGTTCTTGCTATTATTGAATTGTTATTATCAGTAACAATAATTATGTTAACTTGTCATAGAATTCAAAACATGATGATCAGGAAAGTCACAGAGGGGTGGACAATCCTGAATAATGCCTATCAGCTACTCTGCCTCTTGGATGGTAAAATTAATTACCCAAACAGTTGAAGGAAGAAACTTTCAAAGCTTCAGTTTATTTCTCAGATGCCATAGCATTTGAGAATTACATTTAATGTAAGAAAGACTGGCAAAGGATGTAACCTTTGGATATGGGACAAGATCGCGGTCTCACTAATCTTTTGTTTTTCTTTAAAATAGCTCAAAACCTCAGGTATGTGAAATGCAATAACTTCACCTCATTTTACCCTTGAGGTTCACTCAGATTAGATCTATCGTATTACTTATTCTAAAATATGACATCTGTCATTTCTTAAACATAAGTGAAGACAAATATATATATATGTTAACTTTTTTAAACCTCAATCTTCTATAAAAACTGTCAATAGTAAGGATGAAGGCAAAGATCAGCAGAAAGACACTAAAATCAATTTTGAGGTCACTAAACATTTAAAAATAGTAATTTTTCACAAATTTGGAGTTGACCAATTTAGAATTGGTAATCATTCCAAGGCTGAGTGTTTAATTAGAACGTCAGAGTGTGGTTAAATATAAACTCTATTTTAAAATATTAACATATTTGCATTGGGATAATATTATTGATTACAGTGGAGATTTAAATTATTCATTATAATATTGGTTAGTAGTTTATTGATATTGAAGGCAATAGTAATAGACACTCATGATATTTTAGATCTAGAAGAGAAAGATCATTTAGAATATTTTTTAGCATTTAGATTTGGAAACTGAGACCCCAGTAGATCTAGCCCCTGCCAAGGCCCATGCAGCTGGTTACTGTGGAGTCAGGTCCAGAAGCCAGGACCCCTGGTTCACAGTCAAATGTTCTTTATATTACCTGGAGGATAAATGCAACGCAAAGTAAATTAAGCCAAGAGATACAATAATTGAGGGTCTGGTTTATACAGTGAACTACACTAAGCTCTGTGGGAGAAGTGTGTACACCAAAAAGCTTAGCACTTTTCTTAAAGAAGTAGTCCTAGTTCAGGAGAAAAGCCAGAAAACTTAAAAATCAACACAAAGTTTAAATCATGGTTCAAGATACTAGACAGGAAATAAAAGTACATGATTATGTTGCTTGTCAATGTATGTACCATAAGTGTTACAGGAACACTGAGGAAAGATGGGGAGGTGGAAGTATGCTCTTGGGAGAAAGTGGAAGTTGAATTGGATCTTGGAGAATGGTGGGATTTAAAGAGAAAACAGGGAAGATGACATGCAGGAAGATAGAATTGTATGAGTAAATATAAATCAAATACATATCTGCCAAGTACTCCCTCAAAATAGTGAATGTGCTGTCATGTGTACTAGGTAAGAGATACTGTCTCTAAGAGTGATTTTCATTTAGAGAGAGCAATTACATGTTTAATATTTATGCTGGTTGAGTTCAGGGGGAGCAAACAAACAATAAACTAAGAACTATTAATTCAATGCTTTATTTATTTTTTACCTTTATGTCTTTCTTCCCACAAAGTAATTGAGGCAGCATGTGACAATATATACAAAAATCATATAAAATAAATTACTGAGGGAAAATAATAAACCCAGGAGTAAGAGGAAGGCTAGTCAACAGAAAAGTACAGTATACAAAGCCAAATGGCTGTTCATCAAGGGTACAGATTTGACTAGCAAAATTACTTACCTATCAATTAAAAATAAATCTGGGGCCCGGCCCCGTGGCTGAGTAGTTAAAGTTCCACACACTCTGCTTTGGTGGCCCGGGTTCATGGGTTCGGATCCCAGGTGCAGATCTATTTCACTCACCAGCCATGGTGTGGCAGTGACCCACATATAAAGTAGAGGAAGATTGGCACAGATGTTGGCTCAGGGCTAATCTTCCTCAAGCAAAAAAAAGAGGAAGATTGGCAGAGGATGTTAGTTCAGGGAGAATCTTCTCCAACAAAAATTAAATTAAATTAAAAAAAACAAAGCTGTAACTCAGGAGAGGAATTTTGCCCTTGTGTTTGCATAAAGAAGTCACCTCATGATGTATGGGTGATGGCCTTGACTCCATCTCCAAACCTATAGCTATAAAGAATAATTTCACATGGCTGTTCCTATAATGTCCCTTAGTGTAGGACAAGAACATTATTTTGGGGCATAGCCTGCTGAAAGCAATTCTATGCAGGGCCTCAAATGTGTGCCCCACACGCCCTAGATCTCTGATGATCTGAACATCTTGATATAAGAGTATATTTCCAATACATACAAGAACGGATGAACTACATATTCCTCAGTTAATACTCATTCAAACATTCCACAAATTTTATTGAACACTTATTATGTGACAGTCACAAGGCAGACAGCAGTGAATACTATTCGATTGTGGGAATGCAGATAACAAATAAATAAACAAATAAGATAAATGCCATCTCATAAACGCTATGGAAAAATCTAAACCAGGGCGAGGTGATAGAGAACACGAAGGGGGTGGGCATTGCTTCATTAGAAAGAGTACTCATGAAAGGCCTTTCTAATATAATATTTGAAGAGAGACATAATTGAGATAAGGAAGCTACAGGGATATCTGGGAGAAAAGTGGGCAAAAGAAACAGTGCAAAAACCCCAAAATGAGTCTGTTTAAATAATAGCAGGAAGACCAACAGGTTGACCTCGTCATAAACATTATTTCTCAGTACTGGGCTTTGATTAGAATTTGATGAAAGAGAGTTCCAAGGTTATAGTCTGTGGTGAGAACTCACAGTGGAAGTATGCTCAGTTCCAGGTTGAAGAACATTCCACGTTCTTGATAATCAGCCATGTGGAGGGCAGAGGGAGAGTCCTCTTAAAAATGAGAGAGTGAGTGCTAGGTGCCTAGAGAACACAGATGGACAGAGCCGGTATCTTCTTGAGAAAGAAGTTCTGTGTCTGCTTCAATACATGGGCAAGTGGGTGGGGAACTCCTGACAATCTATACCATACAGCACGGCCAACATTATTTTAGTCAAAATATTAAAAACAAAAAATTCTCATGCTTTAAAATCACATACAGCCGTAGAAAAATCTAAAATGTCGAAAGACTGTCCCAGTTTAGTTTCCTGGCGAATCTTCCAGGATTAATTGACCACAAATTGCAGCCCTCGGGAACTGATCTGCAGGATAGAACAATTTACTGGATGTAAGCTGATTGAATGCTGTGGGGCATCTGTTAAAAATGTTGAGTTTAATTTTAAAGATATTCTCTGGCAAGAAAAAAAAAAAAAAGAACACTCTCTGGCTCTTCGCTAGGTTGCAGTGTTTTCCTTTTTCGCCTTCTTTTCCTTTTCTCATCCATTCTGGCTCTCCTGCTCTGCGGTGGGACGGGGCCGAATCCTCTGCCCACCGAGCCCTCGCCTTTCTTCTCGTCCCCGCGCTGTTCTCTTTCTGCCCTTTGACCACCGCCACTGTTGCACAGCTGGTGTCGGTGCCGCGCTGTTCCCCCCATGTCGTTCCTGCAGCCTATGGCCCAGGCCACCTTGGGTATTTCTGCTCAAGGTAACCACATCCCTCTTTAAAAATTCCGCCCAAAAAGAGAAGATGCTTTACCCGACTCTCTCGGCCGTTATCTCATGGCGAACTTTGTGACCAAGTATACAACTACCCAGAGGGCCTAGAAGTGCTGTATAGAGAGCAGTTCGAATTCAATGCTGAGCCATCTTGGGAACCTAGCTGATGATAGGGGGGTTCCATCTCCTAACTTGTCCATTTTGTTCCATATTCTAAGGACCCAGACAAAAAGCCTGGTGGCGCTTCTCTTGTTTTTCCTGGTTTATGATTTTCGGCTTTGTGGAATAAGGCTGAGATGAAAGGATTTATTCACGATACAAACTACTCCGTTGGCCTCTTGGATGAAGGAACAAACCTTGGAAATGTTATTGATAACTATGTTTATGAACATACCCTGACAGGAAAAAATGCATTTTTTGTAGGAGATCTTGGAAAGATTGTGAAGAAACACAGTCAGTGGCAGAATATAGTGGCTCAGATAAAGCCATTCTACACAGTGAAGTGCAACTTCGCTCCGGCTGTACTTGACATTTTGGCAGCTCTTGGAACTGGATTTGCTTGTTCCAGTAAAACTGAAATGGCTTTAGTGCAAGAATTGGGTGTATCTCCAGAAAACATCATTTACATAAGTCCTTGCAAACAAGTGTCTCAGATAAAGTATGCAGCAACAGTTGGAGTGAATATCATAACATGTGACAATGAAGTCAAATTGAAGAAAATCGCAGGTAATCACCCAAATGCCAAGGTCTTACTACATATTGCAACAGAAGATAATATTGGAGGTGAAGAGGATAACACGAAGTTTGGCACTACCCTGAAGAACTGTAGGCATCTCTTGGAATGTGCTAAGGAACTTGATGTCCAAATTACTGGAGTTAAATTTCATGTTTCAAGTGCTTGCAAAGAATCTCAAGTATATGTACATGCTCTATCTGATGCTCAATGTGTGTTTGACATGGCTGGAGAGTTTGGCTTCACAATGAACATATTAGACACTGGTGGAGGCTTCACAGGAACTGAATTTCAATTGGAAGAGGTTAATCATGTTATCAGCCCTTTGTTGGATGTCTACTTTCCTAAAGGATCTGGCATTAAGATAATTTCAGAACCTGGAAGCTACTATGTGTCTTCTGCATTTACACTTGCAGTTATTATCATTGCAAAGAAAGTTGTTGAAAATGATAAATTTTCCTCTGGAGTAGAAAAAACTGGAAATGATGAGCCAGCCTTCATGTATTACATGAATGATGGCGTTTATGGTTCTTTTGCAAGTAATCTGTCTGAAGACTTAGATACCATTCCAGAGATTCACAAGAAATACAAGGAAGATGAGCATCTGTTTACAAGCAGCCTTTAGGGTCCATCCTGTGATGAGCTTGATCGAATTGTACAAAACTGTCTTCTTCCCGAGCTGAATGTGGGAGATTGGCTTATCTTTAATAACATGGGAGCAGATTCTTTCCATGAACTATCTGCTTTTAATGATTTTTAGGGGCCAGCTATTTATTACATGATGTTATTCAGTGATTGGTATGAGATGCAAGATGCGGGGATTACCTCAGACACAACGATGAAGAACTTCTTTGTGCCTTCTTGCATTCAGCTGAGCCAAGAAGACAGCTTTTCCACCGGAGCTTAAACAGGCATTAACGCTTCTTTAGATCTGAAGTTGCAGGTTAAGCTTGTCTGGTCTACATTCCAGTGTGGAAAAAATTCGAACAATCTTATTCTGTTAATTCTCTTGGAAAAAAAACTATTAGTAATAGCTATTTGGGACCAGACAAAATCAGCTTTTATCTATAATTCACTGGGGGTAATTGAGAGATTTAGATAATATATCCAGATTTAAACTTAACCAGTTTGTCCTACCCCCTTAAGCGTTTAAAACAAATTATGTAACAAAATGGATGACTTAGTGAAGATGGAAGCCCATTAATTGGTTTCCCATTAAACCGTTTACAAAAAAGTACAGTTTTTATACTAAGGATTCGTGTTAAATAGTCTTGTAAAGTTAAAGTCTTTCACCCAGATATATCAGATGTCAGTGGAAGACCAGTGTGACTTCATTAGATACATTTAGTGTATTTAGAATGTGTAAATTTGTGCTTTGAACTGTAGTTTAATAAATTTAAAATTGCATCACAGTATTTGTTGTATTTGACCTAACATAACCCTTGTATGATTGCAATAAAATTTTGTGTAGATTTTACTGTTTTTTCAGGCTAAAACTTTGGGAAAGGGGCTAGCTAGCAAAAGTAGTTTTGAACTAGATGTGTATACGGACTGTTTGAAGGTTATTTTCCTTTATAGCTCATGAACATTTAGTTTGGTTCAGTACATTTTTCAGTTATTTAATTAGTAATTTAAGTAAAATGTTTGGTAAATCATTGTGAAGTGAAGATTCATTATGGAGAGTTGATGTGCAGTAGGCATGATGTTTAACAAGTTTAACACCAAAAATGTTAATCCTGCATAAACCAATTGTAATAATTAATAGGTGTTTCTGTATAGATAGAATGCATAGAGTACATTAGTAAATTTTTGAATCACAAATCTTTTGGCTGAAATGGGAGATTCTATTAAATGCTTTGAAGAAAATTGAGGGGAGGGAAATAAAGTTGCAGAAAACTCTGCAGCACACTGAAACTTAAAGAAGGGCTACATCTATATCCAGAAACCTGATGCTCTTTTGCACAGAATATTATTTAAATTCAGAGTTGTGGGGAGTTGGGGTGAAGCACACCTATTTTCAGTTTCTCAATTGCAGTGATTTCAAACTTTCCAGGTTTGTTTTGTTTTAGCTACTAGTTTCTTGTTATTTCCCATTTGTTCAGCTTAGTAAATTACTTTTAATACTAAAATTTTATGGTGACTGGGGGAAGGGAGTTAGCATCACTCACCTTACAGTTGTTGCCAGGAGTTTGTGTTGTTCACTGCTAGTATATTGGTAATCCTAGATCTCAGAATCACAATTAATAACAGGGGTCATTTTTTCCTAACTTATTCTATGTTCAAATGTGGAACTTCTGTCTCCTAAGAGGAAATGTGACTTCACTTTGGTGCCAATGGACAGAAAATTCTACCTGTGCTACACAGGAGAAGTTTGGAATGCACTTAATAGCTGGTTTTACACCTTGATTTCAAGGTGAAAAGAAATTGACCATGAATCTCTACTAAATTTCAATTGCTTAAACCAGTAGCTGCTTAATATTTTTTGATTTGATTAATGCCCATTTGAATTTCGTGGGTTCTATTAAAAAAAAATTTAGGACCCCTAAATCCATTGTCATCTAATTACACTTGGACTTTTCCAAGGTATAATGTGGGGTTTTATGCAAAATTCCAAGCTACCATGCAACTTTTTTTAACCGTGATAAGAAGGAGGAATTGTTGCCAACCTTCTTTACATGTTGTGCTTAGTGGTCCAGAAATGCCAAACCTTTTAAAAGATGGTATGACTCTGAGTCCTTGGCTTGACTATACAACTTTGAGCTTCATGACATGTCAATTCTGCTGTATTCATAGGAGAGCTATTCCGTGTATAACAGCTCAGAGTTGTAGATACCACATGTGAATGATATGGTAACTTTAAAAAAAGTCTATAGTCTATTTGAAGACTGTTTGCCATAAATCTGAAATTTGAACTTAGGTATTTCGATTTGGTATGCTAAAAAAGTACTGAATTAATGTAATGATCCTTTTTAACAATATTGTAATCTCAGTTCAGAATTTAACTGAAAATATAAAACCCAAATGATTTCTATATAGTAAATTGAACTGTAGAGGTTAAAAAAAAAAAAAAAAGAAGACCCGCTGTCTGTTTTGGACATTTCTAGATATTAACAAAAGCATGTAATTATTTTAGAGAAGACAATTTATATTTTTAATTTCAATAGCAGCGGGCATGCACACAGGACATTGAAAAACAGTGTCAAATCATTTAGACAAAAATGAAAGAAACTACATCTGTGTTATATGCCGTTAGAAATATTCTCTCTAAAGAGGCCATCATCACAGCTGTCCTGGATCTTCTAAGAGGTATTAAGATGTAGATTCTGTAAAATTATCAGTAATTGGATCCATTTGGGTTGTGACCTAAACAATTCCTAAGTAAAGCCTGAAGAAAGATAATAAAGTTGCAAACAATATTGTTCATGAAATATTTTTCCCCAAGGAGATAGAGAATATACTAATATAATGGATCATCCTAGCTACCCTACAGTAGCAAATATCTGTGTGAGAAACCTAGGTTTCTCTTTTTTAACAAAAGAAAATAGTCATGGAGATGAGATGTCAGTTACGAGTTTACAAATTAAAGCCATTCTATGAAAATTTGTGCAATCTTAATTTATAAATTTTGAAAGTGAATTAAAAAATATTGCGTGAAATTAAATGGAAACAATTACTTGCTCAATCAATAAAGAAGCAAAGTTTGAATAGCCATCTGTTAACATGGACCATATTTAATGGAATCCTTCAGTAAGATGATAGCATCTTCTTTTTTCTCCTGGGGTCTATAAATTATGAGAGGGCGAGAAAGAACACCTTTTAAAAACTCTTCATCTAAATGCTTTGATTAGATCCTAATATTTAATTTATTTTAGAAAAGATTCAGTGATTTACGATAGATTTTTATTGAAAGTTGATTAAACCAGGCTTTCTCAAGATGCCAATAGATTCATGTCTCTGAATCCTCACTAGAAAGATCTGTTAAGGTTTAAGGGGAGCTGCAGACAATTTTTTGGTTTTTCTACCTGCATTCTTGCTATGCTGCTTGGGAGTTTGGGTCAGTACTTTCTAAGTTGTTCACAAAACCTCTACTTGACTTTCAGCAGAGCATCGTCCAGGGCAATACCGGTGCCTTGGGGCTGGAGTCACAGTGATCTGGAGGATGACTTGGGTCTCTAAGGTACTGATCACACCACTGCAGGCTGTGCCCCAGGGCGGCTGAGCCACCTGCCTGGGACAGGCCTGGCCATTTATCAAAGGGCAGGTGATTTGATACACAATTTACGTTGAAGGATGTGAAAGATCAGCAAAAATGTTCAGCTAGCCTAACACTGTATTTTTATTGGAAGGAGCTGGTTCTGTCTCCCACTGGCTCAGAGGCCCCTGGGAGTTACCCAAGGCCTCAAAGTTACTGCTGTCTTGGTGAAGACTCATTGGTGCCACAGGGAGCCATTGTCTGGGTCTTACTGTCTTTACAGGCATCAAACTGCTCTGCTACTAACTGACCTGAACAAACGCTGCCTGAGCCCCTGCTCGGTGCTGGGCAGGGTCCTTGGCACGAAGCGGGATGAGGAATAGAGCCCTCGGAACCACAGAGAGCACGTAACCTGTGCCTACCATTCAGAGTCAGCAAGCATTCACTGAGCAGTGGCTGTGTGTGGAGCACGCTCCCGCATTTTTATGTTAAGTTATTCATTAATCCCCACAAGGATCCCGTGAGGTGGATGTTATTGTCCTATTATTACTATTATATCCATTTTCCTCATGAGACAATTTAGATTCAGAGAAGTCAAGTGATTCATCTGTGATCACATAACCAGCCAGCCTTCAAACTCCAGGTTCAGTGCCTTCCGCCACCCCGTATCTGCTTATTCTGCCCACCTATTCAGGAATCCCCTCTCGCTCTATGACCTTTCTGCCCCAAGTGTGGCCCATGGACCCCATCTTAGCATCACCTGGGAGCTTAGAATTGCAGAATTTCTTGGGATCCACCCAGACCTACTGAATCAGACCCTGCATTTTAACAAGCCCCTTGGACAGTCTGTCTGCATACTGAGAACTGCTCCGTGAATCATCAAAGGCAGCTGAGAGCAGCGCCTGCTGCAGAGCCCCTCTGGCTCCATCTCTGCAGGATGAAGTTCTGTAGAGGGAAAACTAATGTGACTCCATAAATTTTGGTTTGTAAGTGCCAGAGCAGCTTATTACAAGGTGATTTCACCTAGAAGGCAATTTCCTATCACAGACGTTGAAAGAAATTATATTTCCCACGCAGACCTTAGGTTCAATGATTCAGTTTAGCAAACATTTATCGTTGTCTGATATTTGCCAGGCCCTGAGTGAGGTGCGGTCTTAGTGATTTCCCGTGAGAGGTGGCAATCCAAGCTACTCCCTGCTTATTGTGATTCAGCCAATTCCTGGTTTGTAAAGTTGCATGTTTATAATAAAATTGCATCTGCAGCTCTCTTATTGCTGCTTTCTGTTGATTCATTCATTTAGTCAACAAATATTTAAAGAGTGTGTGCAAGACACTGCAGAAGTCCATTATGCTTACACATACTCAGCTTTTAGACTAAAGTATCCCCTGAAGTAATTCTTCAGTAGGCACATATTTTTTAAACAAAGTTTTATTGTTGTTTTTAAAGCACTGGTAAATTTATCATGGATTTTATGGCTCATAAAATTCTTCCAGTTTAAGGATTTTAAAACTCTTTACCAATTTTTTCCTTGGAAATTTGTCCCAAGGAGTAGTAGACTTTGCAAACAAAGGCTGAACATTGCTAGATTTATTGTCTCCATAATAATATAACTTGTAGGCTTTTCAAAATCAACAGAAAAAAAGAAAAGACAGCAACTTGATAGTAAAGATTTAATAGCACTTAATTTATTTGACTTTATCCCAGGACTGACCTTTTATATAATGATTCTATTAGAGTACTTGGCATTAAACACAGACAACGCATTTATATTTCAGGTCCCCCTTTCACATTCATTTGCCAGATCAAAGGTGTCACTATAGTCATTTGCTGGAAACTGCTTCTTTATGGGAAGCTATACCTCTAAAAATCCCATGAGGGACTGATCCACTACAAAGAAAAGCATCTTATCACATAATTTAATTTAGTATATGTATTAGTCAGTGTTTTCCAGAGAAAGAAACCTAGAGGATGTGTATATATAAAGAAAGAAATTTATTATAAGGAATTGGCCCATGTAATTATGAGGCTGGCAAGTCCAAAATCTGCAGGGTGGGCCAGAAGCTGGAGACCCAAGAGAGATGATGTTTCAGGTCAAGTCCAAAGGTAGTCTGCTGGAGAATTCTCTCTTGCTTGGGAGAGGCTGGTCTTCTTGTCCTATTCGGTCCTTAAACTGACTGGATGAGACTCATCCACATTATGGAAGGCAATTGGCTTTACTCAAAGTTCACCAATTTAAATGTTAATCTCATCCAAAAATACTCTCCAAGTTGACACATAAAATTAACTATCACAGTACAGAAGTATTACAAGATGCAAAGCCTTGTGGCACAGAGAATATTTCCTCTTAGCTCTGCACCACGGGATTACTCTATCTTTGCTTGGAAACTACCGGAGAGTCAATAGATACTGAAGACTTAGGCCAACAAGTTTGGTTCATGCCACTTTGAACGATGTTTTATTAAAAGAAGATCTTCAAGCCCAAGAAGTTTGTAAGAGGTAATTAGTTATTTTTTAAATCCAATTTATTTAGGTAATTTACATACAATTAAATGCAACTAAGTATACACTCCAATGAGTTTTGATAAGTGTTTATACCCATGTAACCATCACCTCAATTGTTTCCATCACTCCAGAAAGTTCCTTATTTATTGACCATTTTCTTTCTGCCAGGTATCATGTTTAGTGATGCATAATATGTTTTAATTCTCATTAAACATTTTGAAGTAGGCACTATTATTCCCATCCTAAAATAAAACAGGAAATGTTTAGGAGGTCACAACATTTGCCCAGTCACCCAGCTACTTACTCAGTGGTAATGCTGGGATTCAAACCTGTGCATGCCTGACTTTGGTTCCTTAACTACTGCAAGGCACTAGCTCACTGAGTACTTCAGCACCACAATTCTCATTTACAACATCAAGTTAGCCAGTTCCATGGGCAGGCCACACTCAGCATTCTCCTTCCTCTACTTACTCTCTTATGTAGCTATGCACTAGTCTGTGATCCTTACTATATTATAAGCTCTGACAAGGGTGAGATCCATATCATAGTAATATCTTCTACCACCTTGACCCCAGAGACCACTCCAGTGATCTACACAGTGGCAATTCAATAAATATTTGCTAAATAAATAAAACGCAGTGTTATAATTTTGTATATTTCTAGCTTTTTGTAATTCTCCCTATGTAAGTTTTCCTGTTTTCAAATGATATTGAGAAACATTTTAATTACTCTTTTGATGTGTCTGAATTGGTGCAGCAGTGCAAATCATAGAGATATTGTCCTAAAGAAAACAGAATAATCCCAAGCCTCGCTTGGAATAATAAGAAAATAACGATTAGAACCTCCAATTATTGGGCATTTACTACCTAACAGGCTCTGCTAAATAATTTATTTGCCTAGCGGTCAAAAGCACAGTCTCTAAAATCAGAGTTCTCGGGTTCAAATCTTACCTCTACTTCTTATTAGCTGTGTTTCTTCGGAAAATTATTTTATACCCATGTGTTTCAGTTTCTTCATCTTTGAAATGGGGTAATAATCGCACCTACATAATTCATGAGAATTAAACAACTGAAAACACTTAGAAAAATGCCTGGCACATACAAGGCAACTTTTTTGTTACTATTATCTCATTTAAATTTTTAAAAATCACCAATTAAAACCTAGCTCTCCCTTTTCTTAATGAATTTATAAAATCAAGGAGAATATTACGGTTCATATTATCCCACAGAAAATTTAAGTAAGACTTTAGAATGACTTTTCCGTGATGAAACTTTTGACAGAATCATCGTATCATATCCATGTACAAAATGCATCTCTGAACTACACAACTGCACTAAATGTAAAATAATGTTACTAACAGAGTCATTAACTCTGGAAACCTTATTGTAAGGCACACACCAAGGTGAGGAAGGCTAAACGGCAGACCAATAGTTCAGAATCCACTCAGTTGACATTAGGGACAAAGGAGTGGATATGCATTTTGTGGGGTTATTACTAAGGGTGAATATTAAGCTACAAAAAATACAGAATGATGAAAGACTGAATGCTTTTCCCGGAAGATCAGTGGGAAGACAACAATGTCTGCTCTCACCACTTTTATTCAACATTTTACTAGAGATGGTAGCCAGGACAATTAGGTGAGAAAATGAAATAAAAGGCATCTATATTGGAAAGGAAGAAGTAAAACTATCTCTATTCTAAATTGATGTGATCTTGTACACAGAAAATCCTAAGGTATCCACTAAAAACTATTAGAACTAATAAATGAGTTCAAGAGTTTGCAGGATACCAAAATTAATATATAAAAATCAATTATATTTCTATACAATAGCAATGAGAAAAATGAAAATGAAATTAAGAAAACAATACCATTTAAAATGGCATAAAAAAGAATAAAATAGGAATAAATTTAACAAAAGAAGTGCTAAATTTATACTCTGAAAATTTCAAAACATTGTTGAAAGAAATTAAAGAAGATATAAATAAATGAAAAGATGTCCCATGTTAATGGAACAGAAGACTCAATATTGTTACAGTTAATTGATTTTCAACAAAGGTGCCAAGACAAGTAAATGGGGAAAAAAATCATCTTTTCAACAAGCGATGCTAGGACAACTGGATAGCCATATGCAAAAGAATGAAGTTGGACCCTTACCTCACACCATATACAAAAATTAATTCAAAATGGATTTAAAAATTGGGAAAAAAATGGATCAAAGACCTAAATGTAAAAGCTAAAACTACAAATCTCTTAGAAAAACAAAGGTATAAATCTTCATGATCTTGGATTTGTCAATGATGTCTCAGAAATGACATCAAAAGCATAAGCACAAAAGAAATCATGGATAAATTGGGCCTTATCAAAATGAAAACTTTTGTGCTTCAAAGAATACTATCAAGAAAGTAAAAAGGCAACTAATAGAATGAGAGAAAATTTTTGCAAAACAGATATCTATAAGGGACTTGTATCTAGCATATATAAAGACCTCTTACAACTCAATAATAAAAGACAAAGAACCCAATTAAAAATGGGAAAAGGATCTGAACAGATATTTTTCCAAGGAAGATATACAATAGCCAGTAAGGACATAAAAGGATGACCAACATCATTAGTCAACAGGGAAATGCAAATCAAAACCATAATGAGAAACCACTTCATACCCACTAGGATGGTTATAGTGAATAAGTCAGATAATGACAATTGTTTTTAAGGATATGGAGAAATCAAATTCATACACTGTTGTTGGGAATGTAAAATGGTCTGGCAGTTTTCTAAAAAAGTTAAACATAGTTACCATTTGACCCAGCAGTTCTATTCCTAGATATATACCCAAGAGAAATAAAAACATACATCCACACAAAAACTTGTCTATGAATACTCATAGAAGCATTATTCATAATAGCCAAAAGGTGGAAACAATACAAATACCTGTATACCCATACGATGGAATACAATTTGGCAATAAAAAGATATAGAGTATCAGTATACACACTACAACATGAATGAACACTGAAAACATGGCACTGAGTGAAAGAAGCCAGCTACAAATTATCACATATTGTAAGATTACATTTATAGGAAATGTCCAGAATAGGCAAATCTATAGAAACAGAAAGTAGATGAGTGACTGCCTAGGGTTAGGAAGGATGGGGGTCAACGGAGGGTGATAGCTAAGTGGTATGGGGTTTCATTCTGGGGTAATTAAAATATTCTAAAATAGATTGTGGTTTTAGTTGAACAACTCTGTGAATATACTAAAATTATTGACTTTTGTACTTTAAATGAGTGAATTGTATGGTATGTAAATTATATTTCAATAAAACTATTACAAAAAAACCCCCAGAGATATAAGGACATAGAAAGTTTGAAAGTAAAAGAAGAGAAAGATATATATCTTATAAAGATAAGCTATACCATAAGAAAGCTATACCAAAATCAGGCAAAGTAGACTTTCAAGCAAGATGTGTTACTAGAGATAAAAAAGGACATTTAAGTAGGATAAATGGATCAATCTTCCTGATGATACCACAATTTTAATCCATATGCAACCAGTAATACAGCTTCAAAATATGTAAAGGAAAAACTGATAAAAGTGAAAGGAGAAATAGACACTCCACAGCAAAATGAGACTTCAACACACTTCTCTCAATAGCTGACAGAACAAGCTTACACACACACAATCAGGAAGAATATAAATAATCAGAATAACATATTAACAAATTTACCAAACGGACATTATAGCACACCGTGACCAACAACGGTGGAAAATATTCTTTTCAAGTACACAATAGAACATTTACCAAAACTATCTATATGCCAGGCCATAACGCAAGCATCAACAAATTTCAAAAAAGTGACACGATTTAGAGTATTTTTTCTGACCACAACAGAATTAAGATAGATATCATTAGCAGAATCATAACTGGAAATCTCCAACGAATTGGAAATTAAGCATACGCATCTAAATTTCACTGTTGGTTCAAATAAGAATCACCCTGGGAATTAGCAAATATTCTGAACTAAGTGAAAATGAAGGTATGACATTAAAAAAGTTAAGATGCTGCTAAAGAAGTGCTTAGAGGGAGTTTTAGCTTTAAACGCACGTTAGAAAAGAAGAAAGACCGAGAATTGGTGGTTTTAATTTTCACCTCAAGAAAATGAAAAAGGTACAGCAAATCAAGCCCAAAGAAAATAGACACAAAGAAATAATAAAAATGCCTGCATCCTAAAAATGTCATAAGTATTAAAAAAGAATGAATGTAAAAAGTTTGAATCAGTGCCTGAAACATAGTTAAGATGCAAATTGGCATTAGTTATTTATTGTTATCATTAGTACAGGGACAAGAATAACTGGAAGATCTATCCCATTTCTCCTCAGGAGCAACATTTGCATTTGACGATGTCTGTCTTCATTGTAATAGCCTCCTCCTTTTCGGGGGGGTGGGGTGGAGTGGGAGGAATCAGCTAGTGAGGCTTCTGGTAGAAATTCTAAATGGAAATGGAAAGTGGGACAGGAGGAAGTAGAGCTAACATTTACTACATTGTCCCATATGCCAGACAGTTGGCTCAGCACACTGCTGGTGTGCGTCTAGTCCACACTTACAGGAACCGGGAGAGGTAGAGATTAATGTGCACATTTCACAGATTTGGCAACTGAGGCTCATGGAGGTGGAGCATCTCACCCAAGTCATACAGCTGGTGAGGGCAGAGCCAGGATTTAGACAGCAATCAGCCTGAGCCTAAAACCAGGGACATGCATTCAACTGCATCATCAAATTGGCCCTTTCTCTATGGGATAAATGAATCCTGGCTAAATCAGGATCTTCTAGCTGCCTTCTCCTCCATGTCCCAACCCGGAAGCATTGTTTCCATGCTTTCCTTCAAATCAGGGAAGGGCTTAGCGTAACTATTTGCCAGCACTTTGAAGTGATGCTGGCTTGGGACTATTTCCCCCCTCCCAGGCCCCCTCCATGCACTGTGGCACAGAACTGGCTCCATACACGCAGGGTCAAGGCCATCGGGGGCAAATGCCCAGCTGCTGGGGTTCAGGGCAGTGACCTCACCGAGCTGATGATAAAGACATCAAGAGCTGTTCCAAAGGAGTGAAGGAGAGGGGACTCGGGACGAACATTTCCTCAGGACCTGCTCTGTTCCAGCCCCTGTGTGAGGCCTTTGTGTGAGCAGAACTTTCCATTATCCCACTCCTCAGTTTTCAGCTGGGGAGAGAGGTGTTAAAAGCAACCAAAGCTTGATCCTCATACCACATAGGGTGGGCACCCCACCTGCCTTCCATCGTTGCCACAGTGACCCGAATCTGACACTGCAAACCCACTATGGGGGGTGCAGGTGACCTACTCTCTTGATGCCAACTATAATGAGTATGGTTTTGAATTGAAAAAAAAATTTCAATCGTCATCACCACATAATACGAATCTGTCCTCCAGATAGTTCTGTGGCTTTTGTAAAAGTCAAGCAGAAAAACTAGGATGAATGCCAATAAATGAAATGCTATATTTCCATTGCATCACCCAGAAATGCACTCGGTAAACTTGAACCTGAAGGAAGCTACACAGAACATGATCCAATTTTCTGCTTTCTGTATGGGAGAACATATTCATACTGTGCAGTAGAGTTATAGAAAAATGGATGCTCCATAAAGATATTCTCTGTCAGACTATTTAGAATTCAATTTGGTATTTTAGAAAAGTGGTAATGTCTAATTTTGTATAAAACTTTGTCAGACAAAAGGAAACAATAATCTTTTTCAATTGAGAGAGATGTTGTTTTGAGATCCAACCAAAAAAAACAAAGTCAACCAAGGCATAGTAATTAAGGGGGTTCCCAGGACGCCAGAGTCACTGCTGTAAGGGGATCACCGAAGTCCTTTATTTCTGCTAGTGACGTTTCTTAAATTCTCCCCAAATGTCAATATTTTTACCAAACAAGCATCTGCTTTCACTTTAAATAAATGTGTCAAAAACTTTAGCTGGAAAACTAAAAAGTTGATCTAAATTGATTAACAAGTCCTTAATTACTGAAAGAAAATGTGGTGAAGCTTTATTTGCTTTTGCTAAATTTCTTGTCTTGAAGATAGACCCAGCAAACTGAGATGCTGCAAATGCTTTTATTCAACACATAGGAAGAAGTGTCAGTGCTGAGAACCAGAGAGAAAGTTCCCTCTGAAACCAGGATGTTTACCGGGAAATGTGCACCCTTCAAACATGATCTAATTGCTAGTAAATTTTCCTCTTAAAAAATCTATGATGGTATATCCAAAAAAAAAAATCTACGATGAAGTTGTTCCTGGTCCCAGTATCCTTCTTTCAGAGATGTGACCTTTGGGAGGTTCTTGGGAGAAATGTGGACAGTGGGATGTGGGGTATTGCTTATGGAAACATTGGGAATTTTTGTTCATGTTGTGTTAGACATTTGGATCCATGGGAGCTAGGGCCTGGTTGTTTCTCACTTGACTCAAAGTGAAACAGAATTTTTATGAGAAAGAGAAATTTCTCGTCATTGCAACATTTCCCAGTGCTATCCCACCCCCAGCCTTGTCACCTCACCAGTAACCACAGTTATTATGATCATTGAAAGTGAGCCAGCCACTGTGACCTTGGCCCAAATTGTCCCAGGGAAGTCTTCTATTTTGATTAGTTTGCTCTTACCATCTTGATACATTTAGTCTAATGTAAAGCATTAAGTGATCAGGAAAATCCCACATGCTAGTGTTTTTCAAAAGGTCGCCTAAAGGCCACTTCCATCAGATCACCTGTGGTGCTTATTACGAATGCTGTGGCCTGCCCCAGGCCCACGATATCATTGAAGGGCCTAGGGCTATGCATTGTAATAAATACTCTAAGTAATAATTATAATATGAAAATTTGATAACTGCTGATCTAGGGGAAAGGCCATAGAAAATTATAGATCCTTGCTTGTTAACACTATTAGATAAGGAAGTACAGATTGCTAAAGGGAAATAATATTTCTTTATCCTAATTTTTAATCTGCTTATCTCATTTAACCAATGTCTTAGTCCATCCAGACTGCTATAACAGCAAACCACAGACTAGACGGCTTATATACAGCAGAAATTCATTTCTCACAGTTCTGGAGGCTGAAAGTTCAAGATTAGGGTGCCAGCATGGTCTGGTGAGGGCCCTCGTCTGGGTGGCAGACTTCTTGTTGTCTCCTCACATGGTGGAAGGGGCAGGGGAGGCCTCTTTTATAAGGGCATTAACCTCATTCCTGACCTAATCACCTCCCAAGGTGGGTGGTGATTACTAATACCACTACTAATACCATCATATATAGCATTAGACTTTCAACACAGGAATTTCAGGGGACACAAACATTCAGACCACGGCAACCAGAATTCCCTGGTTCCATCCAGTGCCAACTGCATACTCTTAACAGAAGCTCTGAGAGTCATTAGTGTGTTGCCCTTGATATCACATGATTTTCTAAAGGGATTCAAGCATTCTTTTCTCTGACTTCAGACTAAAGTTGACCCATGGCTAGTTGGACAGAATATGTACTGATCTATTATCTGCTTGTACAGCTGATTCAGCCATTTTTATTTTATCTGTTTGTTCAACACATATGACCCAGAGATTTCAGGGTTTGTCAATATAGTATGGAAAAATAACCTGCAGATTTTGTTACATATGACACTTGCCTGACCAGTTCGGAGGAAACTTTATTTTACTAATTATTTTTCCTTTCTGTATACACCTGTCAATCCAGTTCAAATGGTTAACATGATACTGCTTTATAGATGGTGGCTAAGTAAATTCTTGGCTTCTGGTTTCCCTAAATTATTTATTACACAGTCAAAATAATGCATTAGGAAGTTTTAATATTGTCTGATGCCATCTGGGAGTAATCTGTATTCTCAGAGTAAATAGGTCATTCATATTAAGAAATAGCATAATAACAATCTGAAACTTCCGGTATGTCTTTTTAGTATCCTCTTCTGTTTTTACATTTAAGTAACTTCTGAAAAAACTAATCATCTAAGAAGCTGGCTTGTCTTTCTAAAATGGAAGTTTCATGTGTTTTTCTTTTTCTTTCTTTCTTGTAACCATTTTGTGTGTGTGTGTGTCATGAGAACGTTTAAGATCGACTCTCAGCAAATTTCAAGTACCTAATACAGCATTGTTAACTACAGTCACCATGCTGTACATTAGATTTCTAAAACTTGTTCATCTTACGACTGAAAGTTTATACCCTTTGACCAGCATCTCCCCAGTTCCCTCACTCCCAGCCCCTGGTAACCACCATTCTACTCTCTGTTTCTATGAGCTTGATTTTTTAGATTTCACATATAAGTGAGATCATACAGTATTTGTCTTTCTCTGTCTGACATTTCATTTAGCATAATGTCCTCGAGGTTCATCCATGTTATCTCAAATGCGAGATTTCCTTCTTTTTTATGGCTAAATAATATTCTATTGTGTATATATGTGTGTGCGTGTGCGTGTGTGTGTGTGTGTGTATGTGTATATATACCACATTTTCTTTATCCATTGACCCCCCAATGGATGCTTAGGTTGTTTGCTGCATTCCTTAATTTTGGTCCCTGGGTGGATGAGACTGCCTCTAGTACCTTGTTCAGTAGGGTTGCATTCGGACAAAGGTCCACTTCAGGGTCTACAGTTGGGTCCTCAGAGAGTGGGCCTGTCACCAGGTGTGCAGCCAGTGTAGCTCCCACCAGGTCTCTGGGAGGGGTCCTGATGGGTCACTGGGTAGGTCCCTCAGCAGGCAGGATTAGTCCTGGACCATGGCTGAGAGGTGCTGGTACTGAGTCTTAGGGCTATTTCAGGGTCCACAGCCAAGACTGAGGTCTGCAGACCTCGCTCTGGAGGCATGAATGGGTGTGTCTCCCACCAGGTCCCTCGGTGGGCTGGACTGCTCCCTTACCATGGCTGGAGGGACTGGAGCAGAATATAGCCTTGTTTCAGGTTCTCCTGAGGCGCAGACAGGAGTGTCTCCTGCCAGGTCGCTGTGCTGGTAGACGGCTCGCAGACTGCAGCTGGGAGGGGTTACAGCTGAGTAAAGTGCCCTTCCGGGATCTCCAGAGGAACAAATAGGAGTGTCTCCTGCCAGGTCCTTGTGCCAGCAGGACTGTTTGTGGACTGCAGCTGGGAGGGACTGGAGCCGAGTATAGGGCCCTTTCAGAATCTCTGGGGGTGCAGAAGGGAGTGTCCCCTGCTGAGTCCCTGTGCCAGCAGGGCTGTTCCTGGACTGTAGCTGGGAGGGACCGGAGTCCAGTTACAGGTCACTTTCAGAATCTACAGTCAGACCGAGTGTGGTGGGCTTACCTCAAGGGGCTCCCAGACTGCAGCCAACAGGGGCTGGAGCCGATTCATGGGACACTTCAGGATCCACAGCAAAGACTGAGGTCTGTGTGCCTATTACTTGGGTGAGTTTGACTACTTCCAGGTTCCTTGGTATATGGTGTTGGTGTCAGAACCGAGCCAAATGGAGCTGCAGCCGAGACCTTGGGGATATGGAGCTGTTTCTGTTTCTGTAGCTGAGACGACAGTCAGTGACTCAGCCACCTGGGCGAGGTCCTGGCTTTTTTTCTTTTTTTGTGTGTGTGAGGAAGATCAGCCCTGTGCTAACATCTGCCAATCCTCCTCTTTTTTTGCTAAGGAAGACTGGCCCTGCGCTAACACCCATGCCCATCTTCCTCCACTTTATATGGGACGCTGCCACAGCATGGCTTGCCAAGCAGTGCGTCGGTGCCCGCCGGGGATCCCCACTGGTGAACCCCGGGCCACTGCAGCGGAGCATGCGCACTTAACCGCCTGCGCCACTGGGCCGGCCCCAAGGTCCTGATTTCTGAAAACAATTCTCCTTGGTCTTGGACTCCACCGGAGTTTTACAATCTCCTACCTGGATCCCAAAGCTCCCACGCTGGTACTTTTGTCTGTGGATGGCTGCCAAATTATTGTTGCCTAAGAAGGATACAATTGGGGACCTTCTATTCAGCCATCTTGCTGACTCTTTTTCTTTTTTTGTTAAATGGTTTTATTGAGATATAATTCACATACCATACAATTCACCCATTTAAAGTGCATAATTCAATGGATATCAGCATACTGACAGAGTTGTGCAAGTATCACCACAATCAATTTTAGAATATTTTCCTTACCCCCCCAAAAACCCACACTTCCTAGACATCACACCCCAATTCTCCATCCTCCACAGCCCAAGACAACCACTAATCTACTTTCTATGTCTACAGCTTTGCCTATTCTGGACATTTCACATAAATGGAATCTTTCAATATATGGTCCTTTGTGACTGGCTTCTTTCACTTAGCATCATGTTTTCAGTGTTCATCCATGGTGTAGCTTACATACTGATACTCCATTTCTTTGTATTGCTGAATCATATTCCATTGCATGGATATACCACATATTGTTTATCCATACATCAATTGATGGGCATTTGGGTTGTTTCCACCTTTTGGCTACCATGAATAATGTTTCTATGAGCATTTGTGGACAAGATTTTGTGAAAGTATGGGATAATAGGTGAGCATTCTCATTCTTGTATAGATAGCTAGGGTTTACAGAAGAATTTGAATATGAGTAAATAAAAAATTTAAATAGAAACACATTTTAAGTGAATCAGAAGAGTTCTCATTTTAAAGAAACTCTTAGATGATTTCCTTTTTAGAATTCCCTCAAGTTGTGTTTTGGTGGATTTGTGTTTTCCATCCACTGCCAAATGTTTAGTTTGGATGGAAGACTGGGTTTACATGGTATAGGAGAGAGTGAAAAAACAGCTGTGGAAAGTGGCGGATTATTGAAAGCCCTTTATAAATGCTAAGGCTTTTTATGAGTGTAGACAATCGGTAATCATGGATGATCTCTGATGTCCCTAAATTTAGAGGGGGTAGAGGAAGAGTAGCCACCAGATTCAGAGGTTGCAGAACAGTACCACAGAAGCAAAGAAAGAGCGAACTTCCAAAAGAAGGGAATTCAACAGTGTCAAATTCTGCATTCCAGAAAAATCAAGGATGCCAACGGCTGAAAGAACTTAGGAATTCAGAGTTGATGTTCAAGAGAGCAGCTTGAACTGAATGGGTGGCAGGAAGGTGAAGCAACAAGTGCTGGCTCCTCTTTATGTCAAGATGGCAACTTGAGAATGTCTTGAACATTTTGAAGGTAAGAAGGAGGAAAACCTGAAGACATAAGAAAGAGAAAAACCATAATAGAGGGTGGCGTTTGGGTGAGAAATAGAATAAAGAACACAGGTGGAAGTACAGCCTTAGAAAGGTTAGTCAGAGATCTCGAGTCAAGATGGCGGCGTAAGCAGACTCGGAACTCACCTCCTCCCGTGGACACAGCCAATTTACAGCTACTCGTGGAAAAATTACCCCTGAGACAGAACTGAAAACTGGATGAGAGGAACTCCTGCAACAACGGACAATCCTAACTGAGGCGGAAGAGGCAGAGACTCCCTTCTGGAGAGGAAAAACGCCGCCTTCACAAGCCGCCAGCTTCACGGCCGCCGGGAGCAGCGGACAGGTCCGCAGCCCTCCCTGGAGGCGCGGGGCCCTGAGCCGGGAGCGCCCCCGCTGTGGGCACTTTGTGGACCCAGCACAATCGACACCAGCGGCATAATATCTGACTTTGCCTGCTACTAAAACATTGGGGAGCACCCCCAGAAAACCCGGTTCACAAAGAAACTAAAACCGGCTCTTAAAGGGCCCGTGCGCAAACTCACCCGTTTCAGAAAGCAACCTAAGATCACCAGAAAGAAAGGTGCACAGTGCTGTGGTGAAAAGAGACTCACCTGATAGGCCCTGAGTGCATCTCGGTGAGGGGTGAGACCTCTCCAGGGACTGGGACATTGGCGGCGGCCACTGTTGTGGCCTGGTGTGGGCGTGCTGACACAGACGCCATTGGAGTTCTCCCTGAGGCCTGCTAGCCCAGGGTCTGCCCCACCCGCTAGAGCACCAATTTAATCCAGCTCAGCCCGAGTGGGCAGCCCACCCTAGAGACTGGCCCCACCCATCAACAAGCCCTCAGGCAACGTGTGGGCCTGCATAGATTGGTGACTGGATTCTCTGCAGCCTGGCAACTGAACCGACTTTAGCAGGGCAGGGTGTTCACAAGGAACGGGTGGAGAGTGTGGGGCGGTAGCGGAGTGTGTGGGGCTCCCGCCGTGGAGAGACTGGGTCCGCTTGGGGATGTCGGGGCGCGCACACGGGGCAGGACTGTGTTGACTGTGTGTGTGGACCTGTGGGTGGCAGGGCTTGTCAGCCGCAGAAGACTTGTGCTTCTCAAAGACCCACATAGGGGGTTTGCCCCACCTTCCAAAGCCTGAAACAATTGGGTGCTCCTGTGCCTGAGGCCAGCCCCACCCAGCTGCAATCCTCAGAGAGCTGACAAGAGACCTAATAGGCTAGAGGCTTACAGCAATTGTAAGGCCCTGAGCCTAACAACCTGCCATGCTGGGGGCCTACTCACTTAAAAGAAATACTGCAACACAAATGTGCTATTAGAACTTGCAGCCAACTGTGCTGGGGCTCCCCACACCTGATAAAGAGACTGAAGGGCCCACAACAACTACAAGCAGCTGAGCATTACAACAGCTGGCCAGGAGCATAACTCGGCCTCCCTGGGTGCCTACAGGGAGAGCAAACAGGCCACAACAGAAGGACACATGTAGCCCACATAGGGGTCACCCCTGGAACATTGAGAACTGAGGAAAGCACACTGGAAACCTTCTAAGGCATCACTTACATAAGGTCACCTATCCAAGAGCAGGAGACGTAGCTGACCTATCTAATACGTAGACACAAGCACAGGGAAAGAGGCAAAATGAGGAGGCAAAAGAATACATTCCAAGTAAGGGAACAGGACAAAACCCCAGAAAAGGAACTAAGTGAAACAGAAATGAGCAACTTACCCGACAGAGAGTTCAAACTAAGAGTGTTAATGATGCTCACTGATCTGGGGAGAAGAATAGATGAACTCAGTGAGAATGTCAACAAAGAAATGGAAGATATAAAAAAGAACCAATCAGAAATGAAGAATACAATACTGGAAATGAAAAATTCATTAGAGGGACTCAAAAGCAAAGTAGAGGATACAGAAGAACGGATCTGTGAGCTGGATGAAAGACTAGAAGAAATTACCCAAGGTGAACAGGTAAAAGAGAAAAGAATTAAAAAGAGTGAGGACAGTCTAAGGGACCTCTGGGACAACATCAAGCACACTAACATCCATGTTATAGGTGTCCCAGAAGGAGCAGAGTGAGACAAGGGGGCAGAGAATCTATTTCAAGAAATAATAGATGAAAACTTCCCTAACCTAAGGAAGGAAACAGACATCCAGGTACAGGAAGCACAGAGAGCCCCAAAGAAGATAAACCCAAAGAGGCCCACACCAAGACACATCATAATCAAAATGTCCAGAATTAAAGATAAAGAGAGAATCCTAAAAGCCACAAGAGAATGTCAGGTTACATACAAAGGAAACCCCATAAGACTATCAGCTGACTTCTCAGCAGAAACCTTACAGGCTAGAAGAGAATGGTACGATATATTTAAAGTGCTAAAAGGAAAAAACTTACAGCCAAGAATACTCTACCCAGCAAGGTTATCATTCAAAATGGAAGGAGAGATCAAAATTTTCCCAGACAAGCAAAAATTAAAGGAGTTTGTCACCAAGAAACCAGTGCTACAAGAAATGTTAAAGGGACTGATTTAAGGGGAAAAGAGAAGACCACATATAGGAAAAATTATCTATTTCCATGATAAGAACGTAATGGATACAAATGTACAAAAAAGAGGTTAGATATGATATCAAAAACGTAAAAGGACGGAGGAGGGGAGTTAAAGAGTACAGCTTTCAGACAGAGGCCAAACTAAAGTGACCATCAATTCTGTATAGAAGAAGAAAGGAACAGAGAAGGACTACTAAAACACTGAGAAAAAAAAAAAAAGTTAAAAAACGGCAGTAAGTACATATTTATCAATAGCTACTTTAAACGTCAATGGACTAAATGCTCCAATTAAAAGGCATAGGGTGGCTCACTGGATAAAAAAACAAGACCCATATATATGCTGCATACAAGAGACACACTTCAGACCTAAAGACACTCACAAACTGAAAGTGAAGGGATGGAAAAAGATACTCCACGCAAATGGCAATGAAAAGAAAGCTGGGGTAGCAGTACTCATATCAGACAAAATAGACTTTAAAACAAAAACTGTAAAAAGAGACAAAGAAGGGCATTACATAACGATCAAGGGAACAATCCAACAAGAGGATATAACACTTGTAAATATCTATGCACCCAATGTAGGTGCACCTAAATATATAAAGCAATTATTCACAGACATAAAAACAGAAATAGACAGTAACACAATAATAATAGGGGACTTTAACACTCCACTTACACCAACGGATAGATCATCCAAACAGAAGATCAATAAGGAAACATTGGCCTTAAACGACACACTAGAACAGATGGACCTAGTAGATATATACAGAGCATTGCATCCAAAAACCGAAGAATACATGTTCTTTTCAAATGCACATGGAACATTCTCCAGGATTGATCACATATTAGGCCACAAAACAAGTCTCCATAAATTTAAGAAGATTGAAATAATACCAAGCATCTTTTCTGACCACAACAGTATGAAACTAGAAATCAACTATAGGAAGAAAATCAGAAAAGCCACAAATACATGGAGATTAAACAAAATGCTACTGAACAACCACTGTGTTAATGAAGAAATCAAAGAAGAAATCAAAAAATACCTGGAGACAAATGAAAATGAAAATACGACATGCCAGAATTTATGGGATACAGCAAAAGTGGTTCTAAGAGGGAAGTTTATAGCAATACAGGCCTATCTCAACAAACAAGAAAAATCTCAAATAAACAATCTAACAATGCACCTAAAGGAACTGGAAAAAGAAGAACAAACCAAGCCCAAAATCAGTAGAAGAAGGGAAATAATAAAAATCAGAGCAGAAATAAATGAAACAGAGACCAAAAAAAAAAAGAAAAAATTAATAAAACCAAGAGCTGGTTCTTTGAAAAGATCAACAAAATTGACAAACCTTTAGCTAGACTTACCAAGAAAAAAAGAGAGAAGGTACAAATAAGTAAAATCAGAAATGAAAGAAGAGAGGTTATAACAGACACCTCAGAAATACAAAAGATTATAAGAGAATACTATGAAAAGCTATATGCCAACCAATTCGACAATCTGGAAGAAATGAATAAATTCTTAGAATCGTACAACCTTCCAATACTGGATCAAGAAGAAGTAGAGAATTTGAATAGACGAATCACCAGTAAGGAGATGAAACAGTAATCACAAACCTCCCCCAAAACAAAAGTCCAGGACCAGACGGCTTCCCTGGTGAATTCTACCAAACATTCAAAGAAGACTTATTACCTATCCTTCTCAAACTCTTCCAAAAAATTGAGGGGGGGGGGGAAGCTCCCTAACTCATTCTACGAAGCTGACATTACCCTGATACCAAAACCAGACAAGGACAACACAAAAAAAAGAAAATTACAGGCCAATATCACTGATGAACATCGATGCAAAAATCCTCAACAAAATACTAGCAAATCGCATACAACAATATGTTAAAAAGATTATACACCATGATCAAGTGGGATTTATTCCAGGTATGCAGGGATGGTTTAACATTTGCAACTCAATCAACGTAATACACCACATTAATAAAATGAAGAATAAAAATCACATGATCATCTCAATAGATGCAAAGAAAACATTTGACAAGATACAGCATCCATTTATGAGAAAAACTCTGAAAAAATGGGTATAGAAGGAAAGTACCTCAACATAATAAAGACCATATATGAGAAACCCACAGCTAATATAATCCTCAATGGTGAAAAACTGAAACCCATCTCTCTAAGAACAGGAACCAGACAAGGATGCCCACTCTCACCACTCCTATTTAACATAGTACTGGAAGTCCTAGCTAAGCAATCAGGCAAGAGAAAGAAATAAAAGGGATCCAAATTAGAATGGAAGAAGTGAAACTGTCACTATTTGCAGATGACATGATTTTATATACAGAAAACCCTAAAGAATCCACCAGAAAACTTTTAGAAGTAATAAACGAATATGGTAAAGTTGCAGGATACAAAATCAACATATAAAAATCAGTTGCATTTCTGTACACTAACAACGAAGTAGCAGAAAGAGAAATTAAGAATATCATCCCATTTACAATTGCAACAAAAAGAATAAAATACCTAGGAATAAACTTAACCAAAGAGGTGAAAGATCTGTACACCGAAAACTATAAAACATTTCTGAAAGAAATTGAAGAAGACACAAAGAAATGGAAAGATATCCTGTGCTCTTGGATTGGAAGAATTAACATAGTTAAGATGTCCATACTTCCTAAAGCCATCTATAGATTCAATGCAATCCCTATCAAAGTTCCAACAACATTTTTCACAGAAATAGAACAAAGTATCCTAAAATTTATATGGAACAACAAAAGACCGCGAATAGCTAAAGGAATCCTGAGAAAAAAGAACAAAGCTGGAAGTATCACACTTCCTGATTTCAAAATATACTATAAACCTATAGTAACCAAAACAGCATGGTACTGGCACAAAAACAGACACACAGATCAATGGAATAGAATTGAAAGCCCAGAAATAAACCCACACATCTATGGACAGCTAATCTTTGACAAAGGAGCCAAGAACATACAATGGGGAAAAGAAAGTCTCTTCAACAAATGGTGTTGGGAAAACTGGATAGCCACATGCAAAAAAATGAAAGTAGACCCTTACCTTACACCATACACAAAAATTAACTCCAAATGGATTAAAGACTTGAATGTAAAACCTGAAACTGTGAAACTTCTAGAAGAAAACATAGGCAGTATGCTCTTCCACATCGGTCTTAGCAACATCTTTTCAAACACCACGTCTGACGGGGCAAGAGAAACAATAGAAAAAATAAACAAACGGGACTACATCAAACTAAAAAGCTTCTGCACAGCAAAGGAAACCATCAACAAAGTGAAAAGACAACCTAACAATTGGGAGAAGATATTTGCAAACCATACATCTGATAAGGGCTTAATCTCCAAAATATATAAAGAACTCATGCATCTCAACAACAAAAAAACTACCAACCCAATTAAAAAATGAGCAAAAGACCTGAACAGACATTTCTCCAAAGAAGATATACAGATGGCCAACAGACACATGAAAAGATGTTCAAAATCACTATCAGGGAAACGCAAATCAGAACTACAATGAGATATCACCTCACGCCCATCAGAATGGCTATAATTAACAAGACAGGAAACAACATATGTTGGAGAGGATGTGGAGAGAAGGGAACACTCATACACTGCTGGTGGGAGTCCAAACTGGTGCAGCCACTATGGAAAACAGTATGGAGATTCCTCAAAAAATCAAGGATAGAAGTACCATATGATCCAGCTATTCCACTGTTGGGTATTTACCCAAAGAACTTGAAAACACCAATTTGTAAAGGTACATGCACCCCTGTGTTCATTGCAGCGTTATTCACAATAGCCAAGACTTGGAAGCAACCTAAGTGCCCATCAAGGGATGAATGGATAAAGAAGATGTGGTATATATACACAATGGAATACTACTCAGCCACAAGAAACGATGAAATCCAGCCATTTGTGACAACATGGATGGACATTGAGGGTATTATGCAAAGTGAAATAAGTCAGAGGGAGAAGGTCAAATACCGTATGATTTCCTTCATTAAGTAGTAGATAATAATAACAATAAACAAACACATAGGGACAAAGATTGGATTGGTCCTTACCAGAGGGGAAGGGGGGAGGGAGGAGGGTGAAAGGGATAATTCTGTACATGTGTGTGGTGATGGGTTGTAATTAGTATTTGGGTGGTGAACATGATGTAATCTATGCAGAAATAGAAGTATAATGATGTACACCTGAAATTTTTACAATGTTATAAACCAATGTTACTGCAATAAAAAAAAAAAAAAAAGAAAGGTTAGTCAATTTGTCTTCCCAAAGAAGAGCAAAAGAAGAAAGAAGATTAAAAATAGGGACACTTGGAGGCAGAGTAATGGCAAAATGAAATTATTGTTTGGATGACCTCAGTATTTTCAGTCAAAGCTAAGAGTGCTTCCTTCTTCATGTATGTATATGGGACAGTGGGCAGGGGAAGGAGAAACAAGTATCAGTATGCTGGACATATTTGGTAGGTATTATAATAAGCCCACAAAATGTGAATTGATGAGTCCTAAACCAAATTCTTATTTTTTATTTATTTATTTTTTTCAGGGCATTGTAAAGATCCCTGAAATTTGTAATTTCTCTTCTTCAATACTAGGCAGCCTGGATGATGGCTTAGGAAAAGCAGAAAGCAGGCAGTGGGGTACCCCTCTAGAGTTGGGGACTGCAAGGCTATTTCAAGGACAGGTGTGATCCAGTCTAGGGGGATACCACATGCATGCATTATTCAATGGCCAAGTAAGGTTAGAGATGGACGTAGAGATTGTAAACATAAAGAAAAGTTGAGACCAGAGGTCTAGACAACTGAAAAGAGCATGGTAAAGAGTAGGGATGATGGAGTGAGGGGGAGAAACACTGGTGTTTCAGGAAAGAAGAAGTGCAAGGTTAGGATCTGGGGAGAGGAAAAACGACCACAGAGCAGTTTAAAGGATGCAGATCTTTGTGTGTGTGTGTGGGTGGGTGGGTGTGTGCATTTTTGGTTAGTAATTTATTAAATTTACCTGTCATTTGATACACTCTGTATGGAGCCTTTGAAGTGCTGTTTTGAGAGTTTATTTACAATCATTAAAGTAGATGGTTCTATAAATTATATTGTAGTAATTATAGGCTCCTTAAACTCACAGCATACATATATTTCAACATTTAAATAGAAGCCCATTTTCTTCAAAAGTAATTTTCTACTACTTTCTCATAAAAACATGAAAAAGACAATATTCATAGTTTCAAAAACCTACAGTTAACTCAAACCAAGATTTTTCTACAAATGATACCTCTTTCCAAAAAGTTTAAATGATATCACAGAATAATATAATGTTAAACCAAATAATCTCACCACAACAGAAATATTGTGCAGTATTTCTTTTTAACATTTAATGCTGGATTTCAACTGTCTATATGCTATGTAAACACACCAGATTAATCTATGTCATTTACATTTATGCAGTAGACTGTCATATATGACCAGTTACCATATAAGCTATTGTACCATAATTACAAAAATGGCGAAAGGCAATCTTTACAAAAGCTTTAAAAAAATCTTAATAGAAGGCAAAGAACATCACCTTAATTTTCTGTGAAAATTACTTCTCTTCCTCCTGACTTTTTTTTCCCTTTAAGTAGTACCTTTTATAGCATGTTAACACAAAGATATTTATATCACTTTTACTTGTTAGCTTTTTGCATGACTTTTCTTTTTTCATACACTGAATTTATCAAAAGGCACCAGCATTAGACTCCTAAGTAGTTTCAGATTTTTTGTTCCTTTTTAGGCTCTCCTAGAACAAGTTTGCTCAGAAAAGGTAACTAAGAGCCAGAAAAAAATGAATGATACAACACAGCAACTTGAAATTTGTACCCTCCAAAAAGTATAAACATATTACTAGGCCCTTTGAAGTTTTCATGTAGGACAAGAAATTGGAATAACTTTCTGAACATAAACATAAAAATAGAGCACATTTATTAACAGTGGGAAAACTCTAACAATGTATTAAATCTTATAGAATAACACCAAATGCATGAGAAATTCATTGCCAGATATTCTGATGCGTTATCCTGACAATATGCCTGATACATACCGCTAACATATAACAACGTGTGGCGTTTATTTCACAAGGAGAAAAGATAACAAGTTTCATCACAAAAACAGATTTACTACTGGATTTCCACTTTGATTAAATTCTAGAGATAATTTTAAAGATAAAAAATAAGACACACAAAATAAAAGTCTTTATCTTAATACTCTTTATGCTCTTACGATGTAAAACATTTAGAAACTTTTGAACTCCAGAAATTTTGGCCAGTTAACCCATTTGGCCTTAACGTACTCTAAATTTCCTTTTGAGAAACACATTAATGTTTTCGGTCCATCAGTCCAACATGGGTGGAGCAATTCTATTTCTTTTTCTTCTTCTTTAGTGGTCCCTTCTCAGAGCTGCTATCTGTGCCAGTGCTGCTGCTACTGGAAGGGCTGGAATCTGCGTCTGAATCAGAGAAGAAGGAAGAGCTTATGGAGGAGGAGAAGGTGATGACCTAGGGGAGCTTTCATCAGTGTCGCTGTCCTCTGAGGAGGAGGAGGTAAATGTTTCTCCACTCTCTGATGAAGAATCACTAACTCAGCTGTCACTGCCATTGCTATTAGAACTGATTACACTCTTAGACCTCTTTTTCTTGGTCTTTCTACATTAGTTTCTTCAATGCTTTGTTGTAATAATAATGTTTTCTTTTTCTTTTAAAGCTTTCTGTAGTTCTGCTGGTCTTAAAGGCCTATGTAGGTATTTTATTTTTCCTGTGCATTCTTGAGATCAATGTCCAAATTCCAAGCATTTCTGACATCCTACGTGTTGCTTATTCACTTCAGCTTATCCCAGGGCTATGAGCCAATGCACAGGAGTCGCCATCTTAGCACGGCTGAGGCCTGCCCTGCTGGAGGAGGAGTCAGGTCTGAATCATGACCCCTCCAAAGATCAGGGTGGATAAGGGAGGGGGGGGAATGAAGGAGTGTGAGAGATGAGCGGTTAAGGTCAAAGAGGAACATTTCAATATTCAGGCAGTAAAGGAAGAAAAGATCTCCATGATGAAGGGAGCAGTGGCTCAGCCATGCTGGTGAGTGCTGGAAGCGGAATAGAAAGGAAAGGCCCCATAGTGAAGGGCTCAGAGTTGCCGAGAGACCAGGACCAATAGTCACTAAGGACAATAGCATTAGATGGATAGCAACAGAAAAGCGTGGCCCTTGTGCTCAAGTCCTTGAGGATATGGAAGAAAGTTCAGGACACTGTGAGATGACGTTGATGAGGATGGTGGGTATGAGGTGCTGGATTGATCTTCAAAAACTTGGGCAAAGAGCTCTGGAAAGGGCTATATATAACTTGGACAATGAAGGGATGAGAAGAACATAATAAGGGTGAGACGAAGGATAAAGAAAGTTAAATATTAATGTGTCACTATCACTGGGACCATGTGTGTGCAGAATTTGCTAACCCCAGAGATCTAATCAGAATATGAGCATTACAATGCGGTCAGATCCATCGGGCCTGGAGTTTTAGATTCTTTGGGACTTCAGGAAGAGAGCTGGGAAGGAGAGTTCTATTATCTTGAGTCTCTGAACTTCCATTTTCGAAATGAAAGGTTGTATGGCTTGTTCCAAAGTTATAAAGAAAAATATTCCCTCAAATACTTGAATTGATTTCAAAAATAATGGTTGCCATTGTTTTCTTAATCCTTAATTCTCTTGAAAATCAATTTGCCAAAGAATGAAATTGTTGTTAGTGCCATCAAGTGATTCCAGCTCCCGGCACCCCTATGTACAGCAGAGTGGAACTGCTGGGTCTTCTTGAACCATCCTCTCGGCTTCCAGTGCTATATCCAACAATGCTCCTCGGCTCTTCCTGGGGTTTTCCTGGCCAGTTTTTTCCGGAAGTGGGTGGTCAGGTCCTTCTTCCTAGTCTGTCTTAGTCTGGAAGATACCACTGAAACCTGTCCACCATGGGTGATCCTGCTGGCATTTGAAATATCAGTGGCATAGCTTTTAGCATCACAGCAACACGCAGCTGCCACAGTATGACAACCAACAGATGGGTGCTGTGGTTCCCTGACTGGGAAATGAACCTGGGCTGTGGCGGTGAGAAGCCCAAATCTTAACCAGTAGACCACCAGGGCTGGTGGAATGAGATTAAAGAATGTTAAATATATTTCATCATCAAATCAATCTTCTATACTTCTCAATTATTAAACTACATTACATTGACCTAGGCCTTTATGGATTTCTGCTCATCCATAAAAACTAAATTTAATTTTGCCTATTTTCAGGAAAAGATAATTTCTTTATATTTTAATTTCTAAACAAAGCCAGTGATAATCAATATAAATTAAGAATATCAACATGAAAGCTATTCTTTATGAATCTCTCATACTGGAACTATGTTATACAGAATCTTGGCTAATTTCTTTCTAGGTTCATAGGTTCTTTCTAGGTTCCACAAATGATTGTGGAAGAAGTCAAAGTATTAAGATAACATTCAGAGAGTTCTTTTACTGTGGGAAGACTCAAACCTAGTAAGCTGTCATATGGTTCCAAGGACACAAATAAAATGTGTCCCCTGCACACTAGCATTTTTCCCGCAGGAATGGAATGTTCTGATAGGCTCTCATTTTTAGAGCTTCGACGCTCATCAAAACCTCACATTTATTTCAATAAAATTCCTTAATAAAGGATTCTGGGGAATATCCCAGTTTTGAGGTGGCCCCAGGGAAGCAGTGGAATGTGGTATTAGGTGTGAGCCCCCAGAGAGAACAGATCTAGGTTCTGTTCCCAGGTTTTCTTCCTGGGACCTCAGTGCATTGTTTCCTTATTTATAAAATGAGAATAAGGACAGACTCTACCTTGTAGACGCACCCAAATGTAGTCTAAGTGGCTCGCATCAAAAGAGCTAACTTTGGTTCTTGAACCTTAATTTTCAAATTTAAAAAAGAAAAAAAAGGACAATAAAGGACATAATTTAAAGAAAAATATGATATGCTCTTGTAAGACAGAGAGACAAAACAAAGTCAAAATCAAATTTAAAATATTGTTTTCTGCTTCCAGACTTTGACCCACTGCTACTTAGAAGTATAAATATCTTGAGGAAAGAGGAAATAGAGCTCACACTTATCTAAATGCAGATTAGTCCTGCTGTTTTCTGGGTCACCTCTCTCTGCTCTTTGAGATACTGGCTCAGGGGAATGTAAACTAAATTTAATATCTCCTTCAGAAAGACACAGGAGGGTGCTTTTCTCCAATGAGGAAAACACAAATCATTAAATTTGAACACAAACAATTTTTAGATTGGAGAGTTTTTGCGCAACATGGGTAATAGAAAGTGAACAGGACAGGAGTCCAAGGGCAGGGATTCAATCCTGGGTCTGCCACAGCCTAGGCCAAGGTCACAAAAGATCTCTGAACCTTGGTTTCCTCATCTGTAAAATGGGGATGAGGATGATAAAAATAGCTATGGCTAAAGTTAGCCTGAAAATTAAATAACCCAAAGAACATGAAATAACCCTGTAAAGTAGAAAGTATTATACAGATGTTAACTATTACCATTATTCTAAACTACTGAATTGAATTATCTACACTGAACACAGCCATTCTGTTTGCAAAAAACAAACAAACAAGGCTCTGGCCTGGTGGCGTAGTGGTTAAATTCACGCGTTCCACCTGGGGTTTGTGGGTTCAGATCCTGGGCATGGACCTATGCATCGCTTATCAAGCCATGATGTGGCAGGCGTCCCACATATAAAATAGAGGAAGATGGGCACAGATGTTAGCTCAGGGCTAATCTTCATCACACACACACACACACACACACACACACACACAAAACAAACACACAAACAAAAAAACCAGACTGTAAACTAGGGTGACAATCCAGGTCCGGTCATCAATTAGTTGGGTGATCTTCCACAAGTCACTTCATCTCTCAGGGCCTCAGTTTCTCTTCATCCTGACCTACTTTGCACACTCATTGTGAGGTCCTCATGAAATAAAGAAAGGACCACACTTTGAAAACTACGAGTACTATACAGATGTAAGGCATAGTTATTAACTGGGATAGTTATCAAGAGTTGACTTTACTGCAGTGGAATTAGAGAAAAGAATGCCTATGTTGGTTTTTCTTGAACCCCTTTTATTGTGAAAAGAAGCCACTTCCATTCTTCAAAATAAATTGTTTTTCTAAATTGAACTCATATGTACTAATTCAAGAAAACAGTTACTGGCAATTTATGTGAATTGAAAAGAGAAGATTATAGTATTGATCTCTTGCCTAGGTCTTGGCAAAACGAAATTTAAAGAATCTCTGCCATCCTTCTTGTGTGGAGCCACACTTAGCACCATGTTATCACATAACTGCAAGGTATCTTTCATAAGAATGAAATGTCATTTCGTACCCAGGCCATTAGCTGGTTTTCTTGAAAAGAATTAGCCAAGAAAAAAAAATCCACATGATACTTGAAATCAGTCTTTCATCGTATTATATGATCCAGGGACCCAAAAAAGTATAAGGAATTTTTCCAGCTTTTCTGTGATTTGGGCTTTAAGTGGAACATGTTGAGAAACAGCAATAACTTTAAAAAAATGAATCCTTAGAACTACACGTGAAGAAATAAGTGGCCATAAAATCTAAAAGTAGTAGAATAAAATAATAAGCATCATACAGTCCTGTATTCTAAATAAATACTGTAATAACTACACTCATTTTTCTTTCATCTTTTGATTTTCTTTTATTTTCTTAAGGAGTTTCTTGGTGCTACAATGGCAGTTCTGCCTCAGTATGTACTTCTTCAGTCATCCTCGGTGTTCGTCCTTTTCAGTTTCCATCAAATAGTACCTGGTTTTAAAATTAAGTTTTTTAAAAAAATTTTACTTATTTATACTTTTTAAACCTTCTTTAATAGCACAATAATGGCATTTATTTTTTGGGTTGTGTGCCCCCTTCATTTTGTATTTCCTCATGAGCTCTAAGGCCATTTTGCACATATAACTTACTTCACACCCATGGTGAATGTTCTCACCATATACTATATTAAAATTATTCCATAATTGACCAATACCAATGCTTCTATTTAATGGGATTGAAGAAAAACATGAACACACACATATAAAAGCACAAGTCTCTCTGTGACTATGACCCCAAGAGTCAGGTGTGAACAGGCAGGTGCATTATATTGCAGATAGCAAGGCAATTACATCAGTTCTGTTAACGGAGAGGCTAGAAGAACAAAAGCAACCCATTAACTTTAAGGGCGATCCGGAGAGAGCCCTTGACAAAGCATTAATGGAAGACAGAACCTGAGGTGATCATGTCAATCAATGTGTATGTATGTTCAGCTGGGCGACCATGACTTTACTAGAAGGAAAGAGATAAGATTATGTCTGCTTAGAATAATCAGAATTTGAGAATAATTATTCATTCTGATGGGACAAAGATATTTTTATAAATAAAAAATAAAAGTTGGTCTTATTGCCTCACTAAAATTAGTTTAATAAATTTCAAATTTTCAAAGCAAACCCTTCAAAATATTTTTATTTTTATTTCTGAAGCTTTAAACTCAAAATACTTTTATTTATGGTTAATTTTAGCTTTTCATCCTTGTAGATAAAGGAGAACATCCCAATAACATGATGTGTGATGACTGAATTTCTGATGAATTATTTTAATTCAGTTAAAAGCATCATCAATTATTTATTGAATACAAGGAACCTCTGTAGGATGTACAAACATGAATAAGCATATTCTCTGCCCTCCAGAAGTTTATAACTACAGAAACTATTTCATTATTTATGTAAATTCTCAGCTTCTCAAAGGACATATACAAATACTTCATTACTTTTCTTTGATTCTAACCATTTTTTTTAACATTTTGATTTTTTTGTTGTTGCTTTTATTTTTTTTTATTTATTTTTTTTTTTTTGTGAGGAGATCAGCCCTGAGCTAACATCCGCCAATCCTCCTCTTTTTTTGCTGAGGAAGACGGCCCTGGGCTAACATCGGTGCCTATCTTCCTCCACTTTATATGGGACGCCGCCACAGCATGGCTTACCAAGCAGTGCGTCGGTGCGCGCCCGGGATCCGAACCAGCGAACCCCGGGCCGCCGCAGCGGAGCGCGCGCACCCAACCGCTTGCGCCACCGGGCCGGCCCCAGTTGTTGCTTTTATTTTGACCAGTTTGGAAGTAAAACATCACCACCAGCACTACCATCACTAACAACATCACCTTCATAACTAAGGTTTATGTTAATAAATACACATGATTCGTCCAATTCTAATCCAGTCTTAATGACCTAATTGCATTATCACCTCATAACATGGCAGTAAGCAAAAACCAAACAGTATTCATAAGAGTGAAGGTTACCACTACTGATCCCAGCTCACTTTGTCTCTTATTTATAGCACAAACTAGGCATTATAAACGAGTTATAATCCTGCATGTTTTCCCCCAAATTACATTCCTTGGAATGCTGGTCTTGAGAAATGCTCTTTCCTGAAAATCATTCCTTGGGCAATGCTGTATCCATATTTCGCTCTTAAAATTTCTCAGGATACATTAGTATATTAAAAGCTCCTGCAATAAAGAAATCTATTTATCTTTGCTTAACCCAGCATTTCCTAAGTTGATTTGACCAGGAAACTCCCCGCTCCCACCTTGCCCATTTAACAGCTAAGGACATCCTTCAGAACTAGTATTTTCAGGAAATCACTTTGAGAAATGTTGTTGTTGACTGGCAAGGGAAAGAATTAATTCAGATGGATAGTACAACCTCCTAAAGCCTGGAAAACCTAATTATTCTGCCCCAGGAAGAGGCTGTGTTACAGTAACTAAAACAGTGTTTAAATTACAGTGCACCTTGATGTTCCACTTCCTTAAAAGATATTTCAAGATTTAAAATGGCTCCATTATGCTGTGGATCTAGCCAGAGAGCCCTCTGATAGCACATCTTTTTCTCTGCTGTACCCGTGGTTGTCCAGGGCACTTGCATGGTGGAGACATGACCTAAAAAAGTGAAAATGTTAAGCCATTTGATTGTACCAAAAGCTCTAAGTTAGGCATAGTTTGCTTGTTCTTTTGTCCCCAGATACTCCACTATTAAAACTGAACACTGGTAAATTTTCCCTCAATAAGAAAACCATTTACACAGAGTATTAAAATAAGTAACTACCCAATAATGCTTGATTTGGAGCTATGAGGCAAAAGCTACCAGCATTAAATAAATTTTAGCTCACTTGGGGCTAAAATTAGTTTTAAGTTCTTGCATTAGAAAACCTTGCTTGCCTGTGGTGCTGAGTTTCTGGCCCTGTGGGGCTGCTGACCACCTGCTCACACAGTGATCTCTGTTTGCACAAGATGGCAGAAATTCCTTGGGTAAAGGATCTACATTAGGGAGAAAGGAAAGTGTACAAAATTTCTGCCAAAATGGTTCTTTCTCTTGATTTCTTTCTCTGTTTTGTTTCATTTCCTCCTTCTTCTGCCACTAGGCTCTACCTGGCATGATATATTTTTTAGCATTGAAATCCACAAAACACTACTGAAAAGGTTTAAGCAATGCACAATTATGTGGAAAACAAAACAAAACAAAAACCAGGCCAACATTCCCAATGTTCAGAAGCGGGTGCAGAGGAGGACCTGCTGTATGAAGTTCAGTAAACCAAATTTGCACCAGCTAAGGAAGCAAGAGAATTAGCTTATTTCCTAACTCAAAACTATAAAGAAGCCATATAGGCACCCCTACCTGACTTAGCTGTTTTTGCTACATTTAGGGTAACATTTGGCGTTTAGTAGGTTCTCTCCATCTCTCTCACCCAAAGTACTAGAAATAAGCCTATGTGGCTGGCTTTTAACATAGAAAAGCCAAGATAATGCCCAAGTAATAAAAACAGGATCAGTGCTTGGCAAGTCTCTGGACAATTAAATGCCAAGCCTGTTCCCCTGGATTGCCCCTTCTAAGATCAATTTATATGGGGAAGAGCAGTTTCTATGGAAAGGCCAAGGAAGACAAGCTGAATTAGCTTAAAGGCCCACACGAGAGCTTAGGAAGCTGTTTTGAGAGACATATGCGAGGCAGCTGGACAAAGAAAACGCACTGAGCCTCAGAATGCCCCCACTGCTTCTCTCTGGACATTTTTAATTGGCAAAGACAGTTCAAGGGCCTTCTTATCCCCCCAACAACACTGTAGGCAGTAACGAGGGGACAGCAAATCCCAGGTGCCATCTCTGAGAGGCAGCTAGTAGATATCATAGCTACAGCTGCAGCATAAAATACCCTTGTGCTAACCCACTCAGGCCTTACCCTAGAAACTCTCCTGGACAATTGTGTCTAAGAATTACTTTGCTGCTTCTTGGAAGTTGTTATAAGAGCACATCACAGCCAGGACTGTAATTCAAAGGTTTGTTTTATCTACCTACCTATCTATCTACCTATCTCAGCTAAGCTCTCTGACTACTGATAGATTTAAGGAATGTCCAGTGAACATGGTGAGGCAATTCCCATGCTCTTACTTCCTTAATGACAAGCAGTCATAGAAAGCATACTTGAGATCTTTTCCTCCCTTCATCACAGAAGTAATTTCTTAAAGCCTAATCCTTTTCTTAGGAGAGAGAAGCAAATATAAACACTGTGAGCAAAGAAAGGCTTCCATATATCCCCTGCACGAAGATTGTCTGCAGCTGCAGAATCATGAAGTTTCCAGGGAGAGGACTGCAGCCTGGCCACAATCAAATTTGGACTTGGCTTTAACAAATAGCCCCAAACTGTCAAGGAATGGGATTGCTAGTATTTATAGTAACTTACTGATTCTATTACCAAGTGTAGCCCTCCATGTGGATAATGTGGAGATAGTTTTTGTTCCTGGTAATAGCAAACGTCTGGAAGCAATAACCTCTCTTACCAGGTATCTGATTAGGTGAAAATTCCTTTGGGGTTCATCTCATCACATGCAAGCATTGCATTCATTATGAAACAAAGCTCAATTTCATTACAGGATTCTTCAACAATCAGGTCAGGGAAAGTATCACATTTTATTTTGATTTTCTATAAAGTCAATGCTTTCTTAAAAAATGTACATGTATTTTTTACTTACCACACACTCATGCAGAAACAATACACACTTTGTGTATTTCCCCTTTAAACATGTGTTTGAACTAGGTTGGGGCTTGAGGTCTCCAGCAGAGTCAAGTACGAGTATTTTCTTTAGGAAAGATGAATAATTCAAGAGATGTCAGTCTGAGAAAATTTCAGCTCATCTTGAATTTGACTTCTACAGGTATATCATACAAAACTTTTGTTGGTAATTATTCCCTACTCCATCTCAAAAAAACAGAGTCTCATTGATATAACTCAACAAAAGCTTTACTGAACTGAAGCAGAATGGTGCTTTTCAGGCCCTCTTTTGAAGACTAGCGTGAACAGCCAGTGTATTTTCCTTCTTACAGTCTATTCAACATTTGTATTGTTTATGGGGACTCTCACGCTATTGCTTTTCCATTTTTTTTCTGTGAGTTGAATTTTTAAAATTCGCCATAAGGTACTGTGTTTGATGTTTTAGAGTAGTTCTGAGGTGAAAGAAAGTTTATTTTCATTTAAAAGACAAAATAAATACAGAAATACAGTTTAATGTGCTGAAGTGTAAAGGAAAAAATTAGTTGCCATGGAAATAATCTCTAATCCACGAGAATGTTAATCCTTTTAATTAAAACATTAGAAAACAAATGCTTAATAAGGACAATGGCTATTTAATCATTTAAGGGGCTCTTAATTTCTATCTAACAGCATTTCCTTAATCACAACTAGTAAAATTGGTAGGCAAGGACATGTTATCCCCTCCACTCTAACCATTGTATTTGTGACATGTGACTAGGACATAGTCTTTGGGAGGGAGGATGTGCCTAAGGGAAAAAAGAAAAGCCCAGGAACAAAAAAAATATGTCCAAATAACCTATGTCAGTAGAGTTGATACTGGATATGTGTGTTATATTTTATAGTTTATAAAGTATTTTCCATTCATTAGATCATGTAGTTTTCACAATTCTTTAAAGTAAAATTACTATTGTCCCTACACTACAATTGAGGGAATCACAGCTGGAAGAAATTAAGTAAACCATTGATTATTAAAAAATATATTAATAATTATTACTTCAATCATGTTAAGAACCGATGTTCTTAAAAGAAAATGCAAGGCCAATGTTTCCTATCAATCTATGAGCTTTCAAAAAAGACAATTCAGTTAAACTCTCAGGATAATAGCCCACTAAGGAAATGGTAAATGTGTAGCTACTAATTAAGTCTTCCATTGGGATAATTACTTCATTTAGTTTCATCGGCCATCTATTCAGCTTTTAGGGACCAATTTTCAAAGAGAAAAGTGAAATAAATTCAATTTTTAGAAAACTAGGCTACTAAGACTTTCTTTTTTTAAAGAAAAACTTTGTTCCCTCTTATACAAAATGAACATTACATTCTTCAAAAGTATGCATTATGGAAAGCCGATTTAGAAAAGATGACATTCAAACAGTGGATAAAACTTAGCTTCCAAGTTTTATAGAAAAATGTAAATTGAAATATAACATGCATTCAGCTCTACTATTCTTAACTTCAACCAAATGTCCACAAGGTAAAGTCTGGAAAGCAATAAAATGGGACTATAATCCAGACAATACACGAAGATTACTTATTGATGAAATTTATATGATTAAGTCTTAATTTTATATTTGATTTCAGTCATTTCCTTTAGATTTTGTTATAGTCTGTTCAAAATTCAAAGATTTGGGCCAATTTTTTATTATTTCAATAGTTTTCTTACTGTAGTATATGCATTTCTTTGCAATTTTCTTTCTGAGTGTAAACACCATTATTATTTGTTGGATTGCCATTGCCACACGTTAACTTATTTGAAGTTAACTACACTAAAGGTAAGATATTTATTTTCTATTTCATATTTAGAAAAGATTCAAAAAGAAACTATGGCCAGAAATTCATAAACTTGAGTTTCACAGGACTAAAAAATGCCCAAAGAAACTCTCTTTCACTCATGTTAGTCTCTGGCATTCATTAAATGTTTAGTTCTTTCCTTAACCCCGGGAAGCATTCAGTCTGTGATTTTAACCTCAACTTAATTCCTGTCGTTACACTTGAATTATCATGTCAATAAATTGCCGTTGATAAAAGTAGCTAATCCTACTAGCTTGCTTCTTTCGCTATTTGAGATTGTTATGAACAATTCGGATAGTCACTTTCTGCTCTAATTGTACTGCTTCCAGTTCATAATGGATAGATCTGACAAACACTGTAAGGTGATTTAGGAAAATGTGACGTCTGCTCAAGTGAAGGGTCTACTAAGTAACCTGACCTCACAAAAGGAGTGCAGGTGACTTCTACCAATGACCTAGAAAGACTCTGCCTATTTATTTTCCAAGACAGTTTACAGTAAGACCATTGTGTCTATTTCCTCAGGAAGTGAGTCTTGGTAAATCACTGAATTGGCCTGATAGCTGAGGGTCCAGCTTTAAGTGCCAGTGGGGTGGGTAGGGATTTTATTGAATGAAACTCTTTCTAAATCATACTGTTACACTTCTCTGCTCTTTTAAACAGATGATAGTGACCATAATTTAACCTCGTCTTGGTGGCTTAGGATGAGGATTATGAGCCTCAGTTTTTGTGACAGGGTGGGTGGGAACTGGATTGGTGAAATGGAAATAGAACTGGATTTGGATTCAGAAGCCCTAAGTAACTTTCCTGACTATGACACTTCATAGCTGCATAATTTTGGCTTTATGTCTGTGTTTTAGTCTCTTTCCCTTAAAAATAGGACCAATAACATCTTATTGGGCTGCTATGCGAAAAAATGAAATGACTTGTGTAAAGCCATCCACTACTACACATTTACGGTATGTGCATCAAATGTAGTGTCTCCATTCTGAACTTACCTCCTGGGGGGAGAACCCTTGCTCTGTCACCTGGAGGTGCAGTGGAGTCCGTGCAATTGCAGGACCTCTGGGCAGTGGTACTTAGCTGGCTTCACAGCCTGAGTGAACCCATGCCAGGTTGAAGCACCTGGCTCTGCTTCTCTCCTATTCTTTTTTATCTTCTCCAAAACCAATTTCTTCGCTGCTGTCAACGGCCTTCTACTTGCTCCCATCAGTCAAGATATCATCCATTATTTCTCCATCGCTAACTCAGTGACACTCAAGACAACTTTCTCTTACACCGAGTGCTTTTGTGTGTGAAGGATGAGTGACTGTCTCTCTCTATTTCAAGACTGTAAGAAAGTGTGTTGAGAGTTCACACCAAAGCTTGTCAATCCTTTATTATCCAGAGCAGATGATCTTACAGACACCTGAGCAGTTTTTCTTGAAACCTCTCTGAGATGCCAACATCAAGTGGAATTCCAGGCATGCTCAATTTAAAAGTCTACATCTCAGGTTATAATAATATTCAAAGTTCTATGAGAGGTGTCTGTGTGACAGATCAACATGCTCATGGAATCCCTGTTGCTATAATACTTTGTAGCATGAATAGCACCCTTGTTGGTGGATAGCCTCAGGGAAGAGAGAGTGGTGGCAGGAAGAGTGTGTACCTATTTGATAATTGTCCTCTGAAGAGATCGGGGGAGGGGGGCATGTCCTTCATTCTCTCTCCAGGAATTTGGACAGGACATGGATTCCATTTGTAGGGGGCTGCATTAGGCCTCCTGTGAGGAACTCCAAATAGACAGATTAGAGTAGCCACTTATAATCCTCACTGAAATCTTGAGTTCGGGAAATTTCTTTCATAGGAAAAAAAAAAAAAGGATGAGGGAATGAGCCAGAAAAAAGTCTTTGTGCATCCAAATACCTTTATAAGAAACGTGAACATTATAACATCTTTGAATATTCTGGGATTATAACATTTTCAATCACCAAATGTTATCCTGTGTGAGACCCCAAAGTGTTAGAATATAGAAGAACATGCAGTCTCTTCTCATTTTTCTTACGTCCTAGAAACTTGATTCACTGGTAGGCAGGTGTTTGCTAAAACCATACTAAAGTGGACTGGTTCTATCAGGAGTTAGACTCTGTTAAAAACCAATTTTCTAGAAAACTCAGAATTTTTTTGTAGTCACAGTCACACTTGTTTTCTTCAATGTTCTGTGTGAACTTGAAATGCCCAAACCGTCCTTCCCAAAGTTAATATGTCCTAATTAATCATATAAATCTTTTGTCCTTTCAAGAAACAAACAGCCAGAAATCAGGATCTCTCTTGAGGTCCACTCACAGAGAATATGGTCTGGGTCAATAGTTCTCAAAGGAAGGTGCTTAAGAATCTCTTAGAAAGCTTGTTAAAATGTCCAAGGGCCCCATTCTCGGAGCTAGTCAAGCAGTAGGTCTGGGGTGGCACCTAGGAATCTGTTCTTAAAAAGCACTCCAACTACAATCTGGATTTCTCTCTTCAATGAGCTGTGATTTTGATTCAGTGTTTGGGGCTGTATCAAACTCCAATGACTCACAATCAGCCAAGCACAATCACAGATATCTCTTCTGAGGCTGGACATTATAAAGGCAATATATGCTAATACACTGATACAGCAACAGTGTAATGCCCTCATCTGTCTCTAGTGAAGACCCACATTTTTTCTTTAAGCATCAGCCTTCTGACTCTCAGTAGAGCAGTAGCATCTATACAATTGGATAGTTTTAATGCGAGGCCTACTTCTCTTTAGTTCCCCAAGTATTCCCACTGTGGAGACCACTGCACCACCTACAGTACCAATCTTAGCTTAGAGATTCCCAGCCCAAGGCAAGCTGTCTCCATAAGAAACATCTAGAAATGTGGGGGGGTATTTCTGGTTGTTACAGTGAATGGGGGTGCCACTGGAATAGAGTGGGCAGGTGCCAGGGGTGCTAACCATCCTGCAGTGCATGGGACAGTCCCACTAAACAAAGAAGTGTTCCACCAGAAATGCCAACAGGTCACCCATTGAGAAACTCTGCTCAATGTCACCGAGTTATCTTCTGTCTTAAGGGCCCTGTAGCCCTTACGCATTCACGTTCATTGACTCTTTCTTTCAACAATTTTTAAGCACCTACAAAGTGGCAGGCCCTCTGCTAAGTGCAGAGGACACAGAGGGAAAGAGAATTCTATCTTTGTTTTCAAGAAGCTTCCATTGTGGAAGACAGAGAAGAAAATCGATTTATTTCAATCCAGTGTGATGAGGGCTGACAGAGAGGAGCAGGGGATGACAGGAGCACGTGGGAGGACAGGCACTTACTGAGGTCTTTGCAGAGAGATGAAACGTGACCAGGAGAGGCAGAATGGTTGGGGTCTGGCGTGGGGGGAGGGGGTAAAAGGAAGAAGAGGAGGGAAGACTTTCCAAAGAGAGAAAGCAATGCCCAAACAAACCTCAGGCAACTGAAAACATTTCAGGCTGATGAAGCGCCGGGTAGATGTGAGGAGAATAAAGGACAGAAGCAGGCTGTAGAGAGAAGATGATGAGCTTAGTTTTAGATATTCCGAGGTTGAGGTGCAGAGGGCAAACTGTGGAAATGTCCTTTAGATAGTTGGGTAGATGGCTCCGACATTTGGGGAGATAGGGGGTGAAAATACAAATTTGAGAGTTGGCACAAAGATTGTAACTGAAGCTGTTGAAACTAAAGAGATCTCTTAATAAAAAGCAAGATCGAGAAGAAGGGTTTTAGAGTAGAAGAAGAGGATTGGCAGAACATCTGAGAAAGAGGGTTAAGAGTAGTTGAAGAGATTGTGATGTATCTTAAGCCAAGAGAAGAGAGAGTTTGAAGGAGGAGAGAGTGGTCAACAATGTCAAAAGCTGCTGAGAGGTCAAAGAGGATGATGCCTAAGTAGTGTCAACTGGATTCAGCCACCAGGAGGTAGCTGGTAACCATGAGGAGGGCAGCTTCACTTATGGCATGGGAACAGGAGGGAGACTGCAGATAACCAAGCAGTGAGAGAGACACAAGGAAAAGGACACTGCAACTCTCTCAAGGAAGAGTGGACCACCACTAAAAGGTGGATAAGACACAGGAAAGGAGAGAGAGGGTGGAGGAGAAGCTGGAGGAGAGAAAGAGGTGCAAGGAGGGGTGTATATTTGTTCATTTAAAGAAGAGAGAAACTTGAGAGCATTTACATGCTAATGCGATGAGCCATTAGATTTTAAAGGAGGGAGTATAAATATTGAAGGTCCCTGAGAAGCCAGAAGCTGGGAATCCTGAGCACAGGAGGGAGGTGGGAGGGAGAGTAGTGATAAGTCTTTTATGGAATTGCTGTAGGGAGTTGAGGCTATCCTCCCACGATGACTTTGATTTCCTTTCATCTCAGTTATATAGTTTTTATTTCAGACAATTTATGTGTTAAAAAAAAAAACTCAGCATGAATAGTGTGTGTATACATGCAGCATTCATTCATTCAACAAATATTCACTGTAGGCCCGCCATGTGCCTGATGCCACCCTGTGTGCTGAGGATATAAACAAAAAGATCTGTTCTTCTAGTGGAGGCAGACAGACAAGTAACAAAACACTAAGTAAATCTGTCAGAGGGTGATGAGAGCTATGGAGCAAAACAAATCAGGGGAGAAGGAGAGGAAGTGCTAGAGGTGGGGGTGTTGCGATTTTATGTAGGATGGTCAGGGCAGGCCTCATGGAGAAGGTGACAGATGACTGGAAGGGAGAGGGGAGGTGAGCCATGAATGTATGAGGGGAAAAGCACTCTGGGCAGTGAGAACCACAAGTGCGAAAGCCCAGATGCAGGGCTGTGCCTGCCGAGCTCCAGGAGCAGCGAGGAGCCCGATGGGGCTGGAGCTGATGGAGCAAGAAGCAGCAGTAGGCGATGGGGACAGAGAGGGATGGGCCCGACTGTGCGGACCGTGTGAGGGCTGTGACTTTCACTCTGGGTGAAGTGGGGCCCATGCCGAAGTCTGAGCAGAGGAGTGACTTGAACAGAGAATCCACGAATCCCAAGGTTGCCCAGGTGAGAATAGATGGGGCGGAGACAAAAGTGGAGGCAGAAAACCAGTGGAAGATATGGCAGGATCCAGGCTAGAGATAAGGGCGGCTCCAATGGGGACCGGGGTGGGGTAGCAGTGGAGTGCAGAGAGGTGCTTGGATTCTAGATATAGTAAGAACTAATACTTGTGCAACATTTACTAGTGCCAGTGACTCTTCTGAGAGCTACACGTGAATTAACTCATTTAATTCTCACAATGACTCTATGAGATAGGTACCACTACTAACTCCATTTTAACAATCTAAAAAATACCCTGCCCAAACTGCCATATTGACTCAAATAATAGAATATCAATTAAACTATTTTTGAAGGTTAAGAGAGGTATGGGGCCAAAAACAAAACACCCTTTTTTGAATAAAAAGTATTGTTCTTTGATTTTGAAATTTAGTTTACAAGTATGACCACTATGAACTAAAACTTTAGTACATTTTTAGTTTTTTGGTGAGGAAGATTGTCCCTGAGCTAACATCTGTGCCAGTCTTCCTCTGCTTTGTATGTGGGACACCTGCCACAGCATGGCTTGATAAGCAGAGTGTAGGTCCGTGCCTGGGATCTGAACCCACGAACCCCAGGCCGCCAAAGCAGAGTGTGTGAACTTAACCTCTACGCCACTGGGCCGGCCCCACTAGTAAATTTTTTAAATTAAATAATATATAATTTCTTTGATTTAATGAACATCCATTTGTTACTTTGCCAGACTTAATTAACACAGCACATATAGAGAGACTGTAATTTTATTAACAAGAAGAGACAAATAATTTCAAGTTTCTAATTGTGATATCAAATGGATATTTTGGGGCATCTACAGGAAAGTCCCAAAATAGTAACACCACTCCAACAGAGGAACCTCTCTCCGCTTGTTAAACCCGGGTAACAAATGGGTAACAAATGGTGTTGATATTTTAATCCTTCCAGAAATATACAGCAGCTGGTATCCAAGGCCACCTGTAGCCGTGAGAGAGCTATTTTAAATGTTCTTTCAAATAAGGAATGTAAAGAAGTATGTGTTTTTTCGTAATATTCAGTGAATTCTAATTTTTTTTTATTTTAAATTTTACTGACTGCATTTTTCATTTGGAATTATAATAAAATCATCTTAATAAATGATATCACAAGATATGACTGAAGAGTAGGTTAATTTGTAACTGAGATTAGATTTTTTTGGATTTCATTACAATTCAATCAATATGGGGTTTCTTCAATATGCATTTGTTACTTTGATTACCCAATCACATTTATCAGAGTCTAATGGAATTTCCATACAGGAGGCATGACAAGGTAGTATATTAGTGACACCATTCTCATGACAAGTCTCCACCTTATGTATTATATGAATTTTAATCAAAACTATTTGAGAACCAAGCAACTGAGGCACATCAGCAAACCTGAGCCCACTGGGTGCAGCAGGGCCTTATGGGAGTGGAGTTTGAGAAAGGACATCTAGGTAAAGAAATGTTCGGTGGAACGTGGGTAATTTTCTGATGACAGCACTGAGAACCTCCAAATCACCAATCAATAGACAATTTTATTTTCCATTCTTAGATGCAGGGTTTTTGATGACTGGCCACATTAATCAGCCAATAATTGGGTTTGAATAATAGGAAAATTCATACTTGATACTAATTTACCTATGATAGATATATTTCACCGATAGAAACTCTTTTAAACAATCTCCACTTCGTCATGTCACCAGATTAATAGACATCTCCCATTTCCTCTGTAAAACATATTGGTGGGTGCCCATAACCTAATAAACATTCTCTGGTAAGCCTGTGCACTTCTGCTCCCATTGTATTGAATTGCCTGACTGCTAAGAGTCGGCTGAGTTTATTCCCAAATTTATGCCAGTTGTACTTTTTGTCAAAATTGCGTAAAGTATCTGTAAATAGAAAAATATAAGTGTAAAAAGGACTAGTTGCTATCTTTACGACAACTATGTACGTGATGTGGGAAGATAATGTCATGATGCGGAAGTTGCCCAAATAGCTATTGAATAAGGTATGGGTGAGACAACTGGAAGAGACTGGAAGAAAATATAAAAACCTCGGATTCTCTAAATAGATGGATACACAACTGTGTTTAAGTTTTCATTCCACTTTGTCAAAGCTATCGAGATTGATAACTGTTGGTGGGTTTATGAAAGAAAGATGAAGTGATAGTCCAATCAGTGGGCTCTCACTCAAAGAAAATCCCTGGGTCTGACATTGAAACATGGGTGAGTGAATGCATATTTGCTCATTTTAGGTTAAAATGAAATGTGTCAGAGAATGTATAATTTGTTTTATGATTCATTTTTAACTGACTTTTAAAATTAGTCAGCCAGCTGTTGGCCAAGTACCCATTCGCTCAGAGGGTTCCTTCTGCGCTTTATTCAGGCAGATGCACTTGATTTTTGGGTGGTTTTATTGGATGACTACTTTGAAGTTCTTGTGTGGGAATAGTGAGCTGATTTTGGATGGTCACTGGAGGAGGAAAATATGTATAATTTATTATTTGCATCCACTGTAACGGAATGACAGAAACATTCATCAGGATAACTGGGGTTTATTTACAAAATGGCTTCACATGAGTCACTCCTCCCTGACTTCACCCCCTTGGGTACTACCCTCCAACGTTAATTTCTTGGACTGACAAAATATGGCAGAAGTGATGCTATACAACTACTGGGTTGGACTTAAGAAGCCTCAGACCTTTTGCTCTCGTTCTCTTGCTGCCATGAGAGGCCACGCAAGGAAGCCCACGCCAGCCTCCCCGTGGATGGCAAGTCACGTAAAGAGAGACCCTGGAAGATAAAAGACCACTTCAAAGAAAGAGGGGTCAAACCAGCAACTATTTGTCCAGCCATCACAGATGAGGTGCAAAATGTATGAATAAGTCCATCTTGGATGCTCCAGACCCAGTGACGACACCAGCTGCCTGCAGACACGTGAGTTTGCCCAGCTGATACCACATGGAGCAGAGACAAGCTGCCCAGCTGAGCCCAGCCTGTTGGCAGAATTTTGAGCACACAAATGATTGTGATTGTAGGCCACTAACTTTGGGGGGTAGTTTGTTACACTATAGTAAGTACCTGTCACAAAACTGAATGATCGCAAAACTTGAGAAGCCTATGGCAGCTGTTCCAGTATGTCTGGAAATATGTAATTGCAAGCTTTAATGCACCAGCGACAGTAAAAATAAGAAAGCTGCCTCACACAAAAAAGGAAAGCTAACACTCCTGTTTGTTGAAGCTTTAAGAAAAGGATTCTGACAGTTTTCCTTGATTCAGGTTTTAAATTAAACCCATAACCTTAGAAGCAGTATTTTCCAGGGGCGATTTTGCTCATACTGCAGAAATAAAATACGGTATACTAAAAAGAGAAAGGGCAGTGGTCATTTTACAATATTTTAAAAATAAAATAGAAAGGTGGAGAAGCAGAACAGTCATGTTGTCTATGAATACCAATTTAATATTGTGCTAATTTGAAAAATATAAGCGAGACAAATCAAATTGGTTGTTATAGATGAATATAACCCTGATGACAAATGGAACCATTGTCTTTGGAGAATCAACGTGTTCATTGCAGCAGTAACAAACCCTTGTTAGAACTGCTGTCTGATACTATCGTCTAATCCCTGCATTTCTCCAACTATTCTCCTCCCCGCTGTGTGCAAATATTGAGAACATTAGAAATCTTGCACTTAGAGTGAGATCAGGACAAATGGGAGAGGAGGAATTCCTCCCTCAGGAACTTCTACAATCTCAAAGTAAAAACAATCTTCCAACCACTTGTGTAAATAATCATTTAGATGATGAATCATCCTTGCATTTTCTCCTTTCTCTCCAGTGCACGTTAAAAAGTGACAATTTATTTCAAAAATGTCCAACACCATTTGAATATTGGCAACAGGGGGCTCCACGCAAACATGATAATATTTTTAAAGCAGAAAGTGTTTTCAGCCTGGTATGAGAAGATAAAATATTTCAAAAATTACTATGTAGTGTATGTGTAGCTTTTTTTCGTTTCTCAAGAGACATGTTTCTTCCAGAAGCCCAGTTGATAAAACATGATTTATTTTTATAATTTCACCAGAGAAGCTGAAAGTACCTAACCAGCTTCAATAATCCTGTAAAATTAACTACCAGTGATTTTTGCTCATTTTATGTCCTTATTCCGAGCTTTGCTTTAAGGATTGCTTTATTTTTCTGTTTCAACCTGACAGAAAAATAAGCTTTTAGAATAAAAAGAAATTACTAAAATATTTCTTTCCATCTTATAGTTTTCAGGTAAACTTAGTGTTCTTTTTATTCACTCTAGAATAATACCATCTAAAATTACTAAATATTAGTTAATTGTTAAAGTCAACATCACCTCATCTGTGTCCTTTCAGTTTAAAATGACATTTTCTAATAGCTGAGGTAATAAGACATTCATTATAGAACATTTGGCAAATAAGAAAATCTTAAAAATAAAATGAAAATCAAGTACAATCTCATGACCCCAAGATAATCACTGTAAATTTTGGTAAACTGGCTCCTAGTGAAGGAATATGAATGTTTAATCAATCTTAAATATATCTTCTACTCCTCAATAAGACATAAAACTTTGGTCTGATTTTCCTTTTGTAATTTACATTTCTCGTAATCTTGGGGAAAGTTTTCAATGGACACTGTTTTAAATTATTTGCCAGGCTGAATGTCAAGTGAGTGATGAACAATATCCTGGTGCAGAATATGGTGGAAAAGGATAATTCTTTCTACACTGGTGTAACCTCAACACAATCAAGACACAAAACGTTTCCATCACCTCTATAAGTTCTTTTGTGCCCTTTTGTAGCCAATCACCTCTGCTTATCTGTGGCACCAGGCAATCATTGATCTGCTTCCTATTACTATAGCTTTGCCTTTTCTAGAATGTCATATAAATGCAATTATACAGTATATGATCTTTTGTGTCTGGCTTCTTTCACTTAACATAATGGTTTTGAGATTCATCCATATTGTTGCATGTAGCAGTGCAATGTTATTTTCATTACTAAGTAGTAGTCCATTATATGGTTATACAATTATATGGTTATACAATTCAGGTTGGCTGGATCATAGAGGGGAGTCTAGAAGTGGAGCAATCCTGAAGGGGCCTGGTGGGTCACAGTAGAGACTTTGAGCTTTATTTTAAGAGCAGTAGAGAGTCACTGGAAGTTGTTAAACAGATGAGTGAGACCAACTATATAGCATTTTAGAAAGACAGTTCTGACTGCAGAACGGAAATGGATTGGAAGGAGGCAAGACTGGAAGCCATATCAGGGTTTGTTTCAGTAACCTAGGGAAGAGAGAGATTGTCCAGAACCACAACAGGGCTGCTATAAAGAGTTACTGCAAACTTACTGGCTTAAAACTGCACAAATTTATTACCTTACAATTCTGGAGGTCTGAAGTTCAAAATTGATCTCACTGGGCTATCATCAAGGAGTCGGCAGGGCTGTGTGCCTTCCTGGAGGCTCCAGGGATGAATCCCTTTCTTTGTCTTTTCCGGCTTCTAGAGGCTGACACATTCCTTGTCTCATGGCCTCCTCCTCCATCTTCAAAGGCAGCAATGCCTGGTCAACTCTTTCTCATGAGGTCGTCTCTCTGATTCTGAATCTTCTGTCTCCCTCTTCCCCATTTAAGGGCGTGGTGATTGCATTGGGCCTACCTGGATAATCTAGGCCAATCTCTTTATTTTAATCAGCTGATTAGCAACCTTAATTCCATTTAGCCTTAACTGCCTCTTGCCGTGTTCTTGCCATGTAATGTAACATATTCAGACATTGGGAATTAGGGTGTTGACATCTTTGGGGGGCATTATCCTGTCTACCACAGTGGGTATTGAGAGAAGTGGAAGGATTCAGGAGATATTCAGGAAGCAGAAGTAACAACAGTTTGTGATATATGACTTTTTGGAGAACAACCCTACATGCTCAGTCGATTCAGCTTTTTCCTCTCTTCTTTCCTTCATTCTCTTATAGTTTTGCATTATTCAGGAAAAAAAATCTTGGTGGCTGACAAAACCAAAGCATTACAATAGGGGAAGTATAGAAAAAGAGGTCAGAGCAGAAGAGACTCAAGGAAAAATCTGAGTAAATGGCCAAGATTTCCCTCTAGAAATAGTTCTGAGATCTCCAACACACCAACAAAGGAGTGATTTCTACACTTTACCCACAGTCATGATGATTTTACTCTGGAAAATGTTCAGAGAAGCATTACCACTTACCTTAGATAGCTCTTTAGAAAAATCTCAGTAATTACCCAGAAAGCATCTAGTTTTAAACAATATAACTTCCTGGTGATACCTCCAAGATAAATGACCACATTTCCTCAATTCTAAAATGCACATTTCCCCACATTATGTCCCTGAAATCAGGACAGATGTGGATGTTTAATGTAGTGTTTATTCTTTTTTTTTCCTCCTAAAAGCTGTTTTCAGCTGATGAAGTCTTACAACTATGGGTATGTTGTAATTGTGTAATGTCCTTTTAAATAACTAATGAGTTGTTCTGCTATACTGAGTTGTTGGTTATATAAGGGTTTCCGTCAACACTGAATATAATTATTTTAGAGTAATTGATCTAAAGACAGTTATAATAGGCTGAATAATGGCCCACAAAGATATCAGGTCCCATCCCTAGAACTTGTGAATGTTACTTTATGTGACAAAATCTTTGCAGATGTGTTTAAGTTAAAGGTGTTGGGACAGGGAGATTATCCTGGATTATCAGGGTGGGCCCTAAATGCAAACCCATGTATTTTTATAAGAGGGAGATTTGCCATACACAGAGGAGGAGGTAATGCGAAGACAGAGCAGAGAGAGATTTGAGGATGCTGTCCTTGAAGATTAGAGTGATGCAACCACCAGCCAAGGAATGCCAGCAGCCACCAGAAGTTGAAAAATGCAAGAAACAGATTCTCTCCTTGAGCTTTCAGAGGGAACGTGGCTCTGCTAACAATCTTGATTTGGCCCAGTGATACTGACTTTGAACTTCTAGTCTAAAGAACTATGAAGGAATAAATTTCTGTTGTTTTAAGTCACCAAGTTTGGGGTAATTTGTTACAGGAACCACAGGAAACTAATACAACAGTTTTTCTGGCAGTAATTATGCAGCAGGACCAGCTGTTTGTTCAAGACAATCCTATTTCTATTTCATGACAATAAAAAATTCCATGGTGGCCTATGAGAATGTTTTTCTGTTAATGTTAATTAAGCAAACTCTACTTTTTTTTGAATACTTCAATGATTACAGTGAACTTTCTGGTTGTCTCTCTAGTAAATATCCCACTGCTCCTCATGATGTAATAGGCACATAATCTGGGCAGGAAAATGGACCCCACTCCCGACTCTAGGGTGGGCTCTGCTCGATCTAGCCAGGTTAAAAACCCATTTCTCCAACCACAATGATTGTCCTGCTAAGACAGACAGTTAATAAACAATTGGCATTCCCTTTGCCATAGACATTGGTATGGACCCAAATCAGACTGATGAGCTGTGAAGAGACGTTCGAGAAAGATGGTTCCTCACTCTTCTGGGAGAGAAATTAGAAGGTATGTCTTTTCCTACTGGATATGAACAAGGAAGACACTAACAACATGGTAGGCAGAATAGAGAGATGCAAAGATATGGATTCTAGATGACAATGTTGATATGCCAAATTCTTTATTGTGCATCTATTATGAGCTAGAATCTGTTTTATGCACTTTATATGATTAATTTATTTAATCCCCATAACAATTCTGTGAGGTACGTTACCAATCTTGAATTCTGTTACATAAACCAACAAATTCCTTCTGTTATTTGAGTCAGTTTGAGGTTTTTGCCACCTACAATCACGTACATTCACACTAATACAGCTCGATAGCTTTATCTGGGGTAGCCATGGGGAGGTACATAACACCACATAAAACCGCCACACACTGTAGCATGAGCAGAAAACTCCTGCCTGATTTTCTGCAGCACAAGCCTGACCAGTCCCCAACTTGGAATCAGCCCTAGTTTCTGCTTCCTGCTGGGCTGTCAAACATCGTTGGTGAAAACTACATAACTGAATAGCATGACACTCCATAATTCCAAGTTTCCCACTTCATTTTAGACAGCAGTGCTACTTACATATTCCTTCATTTGTTACTTAGCTATCTTTTGAATTCTCCAAAGGATAATTCCAAGTGTGTATTGTTTTCCCCTTGGGCCCTCGTTTTCACCTTGTTTTCCTGCTCTCAGCAGCAGACCTTGCTTCTCCTGTCATTCAGATGGGGGACATCACCTGTGAACATCCTCAACTACTCCACTCCATCCTTCTTTCTCACTCCTTCATGGGCCACACCTGGATTCAGCTGCACCATGCCCTTCAGCTCAAGATGAGTTCCCATGCCTGTCTATTAGCCCAACCTCCAGACATCCTACTGGGACTATGCACATAACAAGGGAAAACTGAACTCTTTAATGCCCTCTTCCTCTCATCAAAATCTTGCTTTTCTCCCTGTATTCCATATTATTGTAGTAATTAGAACATGAAGAAAAATGGAAGTGGGTGTAGATGGAGGCACGAGGCAAAGCTTTGACACAGCTAAATCAGAACTTTCTGTCTTGCAAGCCTCAGGAAGATATGGGATTGTACTAATTTCTCCAACTGCTTTAGGAAGGGCTTGATGTAGACAAGGACACTGACAGGGCCCAGTCAGCTCCCTCATTGACATCTCACATAATGGGAAATTGTCAGGGGTGGACCTAGAAGGCTATAGTCTTGTACGTGCGTAGAAACACTCCTGAGCATGATATAGGAAACTCCCTTAACTGTGCTGAGATAAATAAATAATAATGGATTGGCAACAACTTTATATTGGGAGTGTCAAGAAACAACAAGAGGGTAGGTATCACATATTTTTTTACAGTCCCCCAACTTGGGAATCTCTCTTTTATTCTTCCCTCTCCCTAGGCTGTATCCACTGGTTACCTTCCTCCGAATCATCACCCAACCATTGCTTCTCCTCTGAATGCTACTGGAGAAGGTAGTCTCAACAGCCCTGTGGCAGCTGGTAGTATCTTCCCTCATCTCCAGCTGAGGAAATCCTGCTCATCTTTCAAAGCCCAATTGAAACATCATTTCCTTTGTGACTACTACAATGACCTCTCTTTTCTGCTTGTCCTGTCAGAGATGGTTGCCCATCCTGGTCTCTGGCCCAGTGCTCATACTCCCAATATAACTTTGCATGAATAGTCATGTATTGACAGACGATCTTTATTCAACTTTGTGCTCTATGGTAGTAGGGGGAATGAGGAGGGGGGCAAAGACATGATATCTTCTTCATCTTTATAATCTCTGCTCCCAACACTCCTGTTGATGCTATTTGGTTGAACTGAATTTCCTGAATACAAAAATACATGAATAGACACATTACTAGAAGGCATAATTCCCAGGAAACACAGCCAATATAGGCTCTGGGATTGTTGTGTTGTGGAATTCCAAATCGCAATGCATTTTGGGGTGGAGAGAAGTTATGAGTGGGGAAAGGCAGAGGTGCCACACACTCCTGTCTAAAGAAACTGCACAAGTCCTACAACAGATCTATTATAATCCCTTTAAGTCAGTCCTGAAATGACCTGGGAGAAGAGCACCAGACAGACAGAGTTGTAAATTGGCTCATCTCTGCCATAGATCAGAAGTGCAGTGGGCTGAGACAGACACATGAAAAGGACATAGAGATGATTACTTTTCAAAGGGATATAAAACACCTGAATGGTGTAATACATGAATATTTCAGTATCACTAAATTCCCCACCACATTAGAATCTGTCATCCATACAGAAATAGATGGTTTTGAACTTATCACCCTCCTATTTCCAAACCAGCAAATGTAAAAATGATTCTGCATGCTTCTTTGGACAAAACGTTGCAAATGACAGCACAGATTGTATTGTTTGTAGACTGTTGACAAGTTTTATGCGAAAGGTTGGAACTTGCCTCCTTTTAACTTCACTTCCCATGTGCCAGGCACTGTTCTTTAAGCACTTGTCTAAAGGTAGGCATGACTGTCCCTTGAGTTGCAGGTAAGGAAAGGGAGGTTTCTCTCAGAGTGGTTTAATGACTTATTCAAGGTCACCATCCAGCAAATGAGAGACCAGGATTTGAACCTCAATCTGATGGACTTCAAAGCCCGCTCACTTAACTACTAAGAAGAACATAATCCTCTGTAATCAGGTTCAGGAGGTACAGCCACCCAAACGCCACCAGAGGCTGCTGCTAGCAGAAGGGGGATATGAAGTGTTCCCCGGGTGAAGGAACCCCTCTACTTCAGGCCTCCTCAAGTTGTACAGAACCAACTGTTCCATTTTGTCTTATTTCCTGTGGAATTTTTCTTCAGGAAGGATGAAAAGGGTGGGAACAAAATAGGAGGCTAAAGGTTTTTCTCTCTGCTCCTCCGTGCTGCGGCCATCCACCTAGGACCCTTGTCTTTTGAAGGCAACACAAGGGAGGCCTGTTGGTCATTTAGAGCTGCTTCAGCTTGGAGGACCCTGTTGGCCTTTTCCTGGGGAATCGAGCCATAGAACTTGTACTTCCCAAGATGCCTCTTCCACATCCCTCTCATTGTCTTCAGGTCTTCAATGTCACCTCCAGGAAGCTGTTTCTTGCCACAGCTTCCTGTCTTTACCCCAGTCAGAGTCTCTACATTGTATCCACATCTCTGGTTTGTTTGTCTCCCTCAATAGACTGGAAGTTCCTTGGGGACGTGAACTCTGTCTTCTCTACTCTTCTATCTCCAGTGCTCTGCTAGAGATACATATGAATAAATGATTCTTTCATATTACCTGTTATCAGCTATCAAGGATCTGAGGATCTGAGGATCAGAACTGGTAAGTCTTATTTTATGGGATAAGGTGAGGACGGTGATGAGGGAGGATTCAGGACACAAATTGCTATTAAGGCAAGGATCAAGGAGGGGCATTGGGTGGGGTTGGGGTAGATGTGGGGCTGTATTGGTGCAGGGATGGGGTGTTCCCCATCACCACAGGATACTGGGCACCTGCTGTGATGGAGGAGGCAGCATGGAAAGGGCAGAGAACAGAAAGGGAGAAGAAAATACTAGCAAGAAGTTTATCAGTTCTCAGCATTGCCTTAGACCAATCTTGGGGCCCTTCTTTAGGCTTTAGAAAATGATAAGAAAAGGGAAGTTTTTTTGTTTTAAATAAGGGACTTTCATTTGGCCTAGTTATGTTGTTTGGGACCTTTGCACATTTCAAATATTTTATTTAACTCAATTCTTAATGAAGGTACCAGTAAGATGTTAAAACCACTTCAAAGGAGAAGTCAATGAACACAAACACAGACACACACACGTACATATACAATCAGGAATGATGAAATATATTTGCTAATAGATGCAAAAGTGGTTGATACCAAATAGGGCAGAAAAACATAATGCTTGGAGGTTATCTTTCCACAGGGTAGAAATCAGTTGTATCTCCATAAGACAAAATTTCTTTCCTTTTTTTATGACAAAGATCATTTGCATTATTGTGAATTTCCTATAACTTCTATCCATGCAAAGTTGTAAAATAGTCTAATTAACGCAAAGACTATCAAAGGGGTCCACAGCTGTAGAATCAGAGTCCCTGGAGTGTCCCCTGGACAAGACACCAACACTCCACTGAAAGGATAGCCAGCAAAATTTTTGCCCAGTTCTAAGTCCTGGATAATTTTCCAGACAAAATGAGTTGAAAATGAGAATGACTATGAGTAGGGAGTTAATTTAATAAGATTGTAGTTCTTAGACTTTTTATAATAGGCTAAGGACAGTAGCACCTTATATGTGCCGTGCATAATTCTAAGTACTTTTTATGTATTATCTATCTTTTTTAATCTCTATAACCCTGTGAACTATGTACTATCATTTCAAATTACAAACTGAAAACTGAGCATAGAGAGGTTAGGTTATTTGACTGAGGTCACACAGCTGGTAAGCCGCAGAGCTGGAATTCCAACCCAAGGAGTTTGGTTCTACAGTCTGTTCTCTGGCCTGAACGGAGGTAGGGACAGTGGGGAAACATAAAAATAGATAACTTTGAGAGCTATTTTGGAGGAAACAGCTTGGAACTGCTGTTGATTAGATGGGGGCGGGGTTGGGGCGATGCGCAAGGTGAAGAGGACAGCCAGGAGGGAAGAAGAGATGATAAAATAGAGGAAGGAATTAACGATGCTTTATTTCATGTTTATCTGGTATTTTGAAAATTGGAGAAAAGTTTATCAGATTATATTGTTATGGTGTTATTTTATTGCAAACAAGTGTAAGGTAGTATAAACTATAATTGTCCCTGGCTGGAGACGGAGTCCTCGCTGTTTCCAGGAGATAACACTGTTCTCATTAATAGAAATTAGATTTCCTTGCAGCTATAATTATAAACTCCTCTTCTCATTTACATTGGACATAGATTAGGTTGGAAAATGCCCTCCTCTCCCAAACAAACAGGTAGTGAAGTTGAACATCTTTCAGCTTTTAAATCAGAATTGGCTTCAAATCTTGGCTTCTTATTTTACTGGTTTTGCTAATTTGGATGTATTAGTTGCCTTCATTGATTACCTACGTATAAATCATTGAGTGCAATGCTGGCATGTGGTAAGCACCCCTGGAAGCGGTCTCCATCATTAGCATTACCCAACCGGATGAAACCCACGTGCTGTGTTCTTCTGGTCCTCATGGATCTTGCCAATGGAGACACGTCACTCACAAAGCTGCGGCGACCTTGTATCTATCTCCTGAAAATGCCTCAGACAGTGGGACCTCTTTTGTGCAAAGAAGCTCATCTGAAAAAGGCTGGACCTTGACCAAAATTTGGATTTTCCCCAACACAAAGGCCTATGGTAAGGTGTTCTGTAAGATTGCTTCTAGTACAGAACCATCCTAGATGTAAAATCAATGAGATATCATTGGATTATTGGCATCATCTGTGGAGGGTTTGAACACCAATGCTTAATCCTTCAAATAAACTGGTGTCTACCAAAGATCCAGTCCCCAAGGTACGGTTGCTATTGGACGGTGAGTACTTTTAATTAGGCAAGAGCCTACCCCAAGACAGAACCATCTTAAAGTTTCTTACAAAAGCACCCACATTTAAAAGAAGGAAGAAAAAAATAAGCAGAGACTAAGAGGAAGCTGAATCAGTACTGAATGTCAGCATGTCTGTGTTTACCAAATGACCTTGGTACTGGATAGCCTGAGGGAAAGAGGCCATTGGAGTCTGTGAGAACTCCATAGAGGTCATCATTCTTTTGCAGGCTAATGGTAACTCCAATTGGGAACGTGCTGAACGGGGACCTACAGGATGAGAGAGACTGAACAGGACCCACAGCAAAGCATTGGGTGAGTTGTCTTGGATGACGTGCTCATTCCAGCTCATATCACACTGCTTCCCCCACTGCCTTCCTAAAGACTCCATGCATAAAATCCGGCATCTGACAATGCACTGGTGAGGGAAGGAGCTGGTTTCCCACCCATTTCAGAGAAATGGCAGAAGACAATGATGATGACAATAATGACGATGATGGTGGCTAGTGTTTATTGAGTGCTTAGTAGGTGTGAGTCGCTACATAACACATTCTCATGCTCAACATTTGTGGGGTCTGGGGCAAGAGTACAAATGGAGGTCATATGCCCTATGTTTACATGTTTAAAAATTATTAATCAAGCTAAACACTTAAATAAAATACATCTGTTGTCCTATTTGACAAATGTTCCTTCATAACAACCTGGGAGCCATGAGTCTGAGAATGCTAAATTCGTCATTCTGTGTAGGCATGTGGAAGCCCAGGAAAAGGCAGCCCCCAGCTCATAACCTTCTCTTCCCCCTCACTCTGTGTGATTCTGCAAGGGGCCGCAGGTGTGCACACGTGAATATCCCAGGCCACAAATCCAAGCTTCCCCCACAGCCTTGCTAACTGCCACTCCCTCGCCACCCCTCAGGAGAGGAGATGCTCATACCGGCCAGGGGGTCAGCCTTCAGGAGGAAAAGAAGTCTGTAGAGGCCCCTGTAAAGACTAGGGGACATTTGGGCGGGGATCTGGGGTTCCTGGTGCCCAGAACTTGTTCTAGAAGGGAAAGCATGAACTGGGAGACCAGGGTGGCGGTGGTGGTAGTGGTGGACACTTCCTTGCCATCCCTCCACACTTCCAGATTCCTTGCTTTGTAAGAAAGAACACTGTTACGGGAGGGCCAGAGTAGAGTCTCTAAAGCTCAGGACGGAAATCTCATGCCTGGGTCTGAGGTATACTGGCTTTAAATTCATCATCTGATTCAAAATTTTGTTGTTGCTAGTGCCGTTGAGTAGATTTCGACTCCTAGAAACCCTGTGTACAGCAGAGCGGAGCCCTGCCCGGTTTTTTGCACCATCCTCTCACCTTCTGGTGCTATATTAGACAATGCTCGACTGCTATTCATAGGGTTTTCATGGCCAGTTTTCTCTGAAGTGGGTGGCCAGGTCCTTCTTTCTAGTCTGTCTTAGTCTGGAAGCTCCGCTGAAACCTGGGCACCATGGGTGACCCTGCTGGCATTTGGAATACTGGTGGCATAGCTTTCAACATCACAGCAACACGCAGCCACCAAAGACAGGTGGTTTGGTCCCCTGACTGGGAAACAAACTCTGGATACGGCAATGAGATTGCTGAATCTTAACCACTAGACCACCATGGCTGGCTACTTCAAAATTTTACAGCTCTTAAAATCCCATGAAGTTGCTACTATTACAATTCTATTTTACAGGTCAGGAAACTTAGACTTAGAGGGTTCAATAAGGTGAAAATTAACAAAGGGAAACCTCATTTAAAATGAAGTCAGGAAGTCAGAAGGGGGAGCTCCTATTTGGTACCATTGGAGGTCAATTACAAGAAAGATTGTCAATTACAGATGCCAACAGAAAGAAGTCCATAAGAGGAAGATAGTCAATTACAGACCCCAACAGAAGTTCTCAACAGGAAGGAATCTTCAGTTACAGGAAGAAATGTGCACTGCATCCCAAACAGAAATCGACTACCACAGCAGCTCAGCCAATGAGAAACCACCCCCACCCTGATCTCTTGCTTTTCTCCAGTGGACTTTCATTCAAAACAACGCCTCCCAATTTCCTCCATAAAATAATGTTCCTCTCCCTTTTTTGTTGGATTTTCCTATAGTCTGCCATAGCATGCACATCCCAAATTGCAATTTTTGGCTATTCCTGAATAAACTTGTTTTGCTGGTAAAATAACTGACTGTCTTATTTTTAAGGTTGACAATAACTTGCCCACTAGTGATGGAATGCAAGCAGGGCAGTCTTGCCTCCAGAGCTTGCCACTTACGTGATTCAGTAGCCAAAGATATCTATATAAAATAAAACAGATAATTTTTTCAAAACCACTGAAATGAGATATGGCTTAAAGTCATAATTCACCTCAAATAATCTCTACTCAGGTTTGACACTATCTTGACAAGTGTCACGTTGCTTAAAATCCTAATACAAATATTACAAAGATTAAGATGCTCTCCAATACAAAAGATCTTTCAATGTCTGATTTAATCCAGACCTCATCAATCCAAGTATTGAAAGAAGCGCCCTCTCTCCATCTCTAGGAGTGGGACAAGGCCGCTTTTTGAAAATGGAAATTCGAGTGAATAAGAAACAATGTGCTTTCCTGGCTCTCCAGGGAGATGAAATCAGAGTTCAGCTGGTCCTGGTTGTGAGGAAAACTCTGAGCTCTGATCAGAGATCTTTATACAGAGCACAGAGGAGCCAGTGCAAGCCACTGACATGCAAGAACCAAAGACAAACACTGGTTGCCAGAAGTGTGGTTTTGCTCCATACTAAGAATATGCATTTCAGATGCGTTTTCAAAACACTTGAAAAACACCACTGCAGTCTCAGGGAATGGAGCTTATCCCTGGAACATAAAGTTCATCATTCTTTTGCAGGCTAATGGTACCTCCAATTTGGAACGTGATTTTATTGACAGGCTGTTCAGCATTCAGCACTTCAAATAAGCAAAGATACTGTGCTTCTCTCACTGACACTTTTATGGAGCTTGTCCGAAGGGGATTTATCAGGACAGGCAAATTAGCAACATTTGACTGTTCAAGTTAGAATAAAACAAATTTTCTAGCTAAGCTTTAAAACCTGTCATGTTAGAACTTTGTGAGCCTTTAATTTCCATGTAAATTGTTCAAATGCACTTTCATTAATCACTCCCAGAAACTTTTAAGTGATAAAAGAACAATACTTTCCATTCTAACTTACATAAATAACTTTCTAATTTTGGGTCAAGTGTTTTATGGGTTTTATGGTGTTGCTGTGGCTTTACTTTTTGATTTAATTGCATGCTGCTTAAAGATCCTCTTTTCTACTAGAGAGCATTGAAATCCTACCTTTTTGCACGTTAATAAGTTCACAATCTGTTGAGAGTACCTATAAATAACATTAACGATATGAGACAGATACAGTTTTACCATGTCATTGTTTAAAAAAAAATCACAATTAGGAACTGTTCTAGATTAAAGGAGACTAAAGAGACTCTACATATATATGCTATACTTGATGCTATACTGAATGGTGGGGGGAAATGCTATAAAGGATGATATTAGGTCAATTGACAAAACTTGAGTGCAGATGGCGTGTTAGGCTATCCTGTGTGTGTAGAGAAAGAGAAAGCACACAAATGATAAAGAAAATAAAGTGTTAAGTGTTAGCAAGAGGTGAATCTGGGTAAGGGGTATATGGGTTTTCCTTTTACTAGTCTTATTTTTGAAACCTTTTGGTAAGTTGGGGATTATTTCCTAAAAAAGTTTTTAAAATGACATGTTACAAAAAGAAAAACAAGTCTCCTTAGAACTTTTTTCTCCTGGAAAATTCTTTCATGTGTTATTCACAAGCTTAACTGTGTAACCATAAATAAATATTTAATATTTACTTTCTTTGCCTTATTACAATCCTATTGGTTCCAGCTGAGTCGGGGGAAGCCTGGCTAAGAGTCATCTTGGCAGCAGGCAACCAAGGAGGAGCTGTGCTTGGGGAGAAAGAGGCCAGGCCATGGACTCCCCTTCTTCCTGGAGCTGCTCTCCCAGCACGAAGCCCTGGAAGTCCTAAGCCTTCCTGTACTGCGAGGTGCTAAGTGGCTGGCACTCAGCCAGTGCTCCTGTGTGAATGAATGAGTGAGCCAATAAATGAACAACTGCAAGGAGAATGATGGATCTTTTAAATAATTTCATGTAAAATGTAGGTAGTTGACTTCCACTTCTGGGAAAATGGAATATACACACTTTTCCCTATTCCACCTGGTAAGTACAACTAAAAACCCTGGACATTATAAATAAAGTAAACCTAAGAAGACTCAGGATCCAAGGAATGACACAGTTGTGTGTTCCCTGGCTCTTCTCTTTGCCTTATGTAGCCCAGATTTGGAACTGGGGAAGCCAGTTCCAAATGCCAACAGGTGCAGACAAAAAAAAAAGAGCCATTGAAACCTGCCCTCTCTAGCCAAAGGACCAGGAAAGCGGCAACCTAGGAAGACAGGGAACTTTTAGACAATAACTGCTCTACTTCAGCCAAACTCCATGGAAAACACTACGGCCCCATTCTCACTATGCCAGCAAATGGCCAATGGGGAGCTAGACTTCCCGGATGTAACAAAGTGCCTTGATTCTCTCCCTCCTCTGATGGGGTAGTGTCAGATGAGGCCAAGTAGGGAGCTGGAACTTTTATCTCCGGGTGGTAACAAACCCTGTACCTCCCTCCACTCCCAGGGTCAGTAGAGACCACCTGGAGAGTCTATACTTCCACTCCCAGCCAGCAGTAATGAGACATCCCTTCCTGTCCCATCAGGGGGTTTAAGAGGAGGCCCACTGGAGAGTCAGGACTTTCACCACCACCTCAGTGGGTGTCACAAATGTCACAGGGGAGTAGTAAACAGGCACCCTTATCCCTCCACCAGGGAAGTGCTAGTGGAGGCTTAGTGGGAAGTCAGAAGTCCCATCCCTACCTAGCAGTAACCAGGAGCCCAACCACCATGACCTTGGTGTCAACAGAAGCCACTGGGATTAGAACCTGGAATTCTAATTCCACCTGGCAGTAACAAGGTGGGACTCTACTGCCCTTGCCAGAAGTGTCACAGAGAGACAGTTAAATCAAAAGGTTTATATACGATCCAGAGTCTTACAACATAATACCCCAAATATCTAGATTTCAGTTGAAAATGATGTCATACCAGGAACTGGGAAGATCTCAAAATGAATGAAAAATGACAATCAGCTGGTGCCAACACTGAGAGAACAGGGATATTAGAAATATCTGACAAAGATTTTAAAGCAGCCATCATTAAAATGCTTCAATGAGCAATTATGAACATGCTCAGAACACATGAAAAAATAGAAAGTCTCAGCAAAGAAATAGAGGGTTTCAGAAAGGAAATAAAAGGATACAAAAAAGAACCAAAGTGGGGGCCGGCCCCATGGCATAGTGGTTAAGTTAGGCATGCTCCATTTCGGCGGCCCAGGTTTGCAGGTTTGGATTCCAGGTGCTGACCTATACCACTCCTCAGCCATGCTGTGGCAGTGACCCACATACAAAATAGAGGAAGATCGGCACAGATGTTAGCTCAGGGCTAGACTTCCTCAGAAAAAAAAAAAGAACCAAATGGAAATTTTAGAACTGAGAAATATGATAACCAAAATAAAAAGATCACTGGATGGGCTCAATACCAGAATAGAGGGGACAGAGGGAAGAGTCAGTGAACTGGAAGATAGAACAATATAGGTTATCAAATTCGAACAACAGAGAGAAAATAGACTGAAAAAAGATGAACAGAGCCTCAGTGATCTGGACTATAACAGAACATCTAATAGTCATGTCATTGGAGTCCCAGAAGGAGAAGAGAAAGAGGGCATGGCTAAAAAAGTATTAGAAGGAATTATGGCTGAAAACTTTCCAAATTTGGCAAAAGACGTAAACTTACAGATTCAAAAGCTGAGAAAATGCCTAATAGGATAATTCCCCAAAAAACTCACATCAAAGCACATCATAAAATTCAGAAAACTAAAGACAAAGAAAAAAACCTTGAGAGCAGCCAGGGAGAAATCATGCGTTACCTACAGGGGGAAAACAATTTGAATGACAGTGGATTTCCCATCAGAATCCACAGAGGCCAGAAGGAAGTGGCCAAACATTTTGTCACTGAAAAATGCTGAAAGAAAGGATTGCCAATCCAGAATTCTATATCCAGTGAAAATATCCTTCAGGAATAAAGGGGAAATCAAGACATTCTCAGATGAAGAAAACCTAAGAGAATTTGTCACCAGCAGACCTACCCTAAAAGAGTAACTCAGGGAAGTTCCCTAAACAGAAAGGAAATGATTGAAGAAAGAAACTTGGAACATCAAGAAGAAAGAAAGAGCCCAGTAAAAAAAATATGGGTAAATAATAGGCTTTCCTTTTCCTCTTGAGTTTTCTAAATTATGTTTGACAGTTCAAGCAAAACTTATAACACTGTCTGATTTGATTCCAAATACAGTCATGTGCCCCACAGCGACATTTCTGTCAATGATGGACCACAATATCCGACGGTGGTAAGATTAGTACCATACAGCCTAGGTGTGTAGTAGGCTATACCATCTAGGTTTGTGCAAGTACACTCTATGATGTTCACACAGTGATGAAATCACCCTATGACGCATTTCTCAGAACGTCTCCATCGTTAAGCGATGCATGTCTGTATACGTAGCCTTAAGACCTATGGCTTATCAGCATCTATCTAGGAGAAAGTAGAGGGAAGCATTAAGGAGTCTGACAAACTTGAAAACAGAAATAAGGTAAAAAATCATTTCAAAAGGGAAGATTAAACTAAAAGAGATGCCTAGCAAATGGATTTAGAACCAAGAAATAATGAGTGGATGACTTTTATACTTTAGCCATACACATACACACAGGGAACACAGATACAGAGGACCATGCAGTGGACCTCAGAACTATGAAAAATGTGTATCAAGTTATTTACTGGTGTTCTCAGTGGAATGGCTTTTTGACAAGCCCAGGCTACTTTTTCTGTCCTTGTATTGAATGGTACTGTGAGGCGTAAAATAAAGGTACCTGCCTAATTCCTGGGCTCCATACTATTCCTGTGGCCTGGCTCCTTTTAAATCCAGATCTGCTTGAGTCATATCAGCAGATTCAATCCTGTCCAGTCCCCACCAAGTTTATCTTACACAGAGGAACTTGAGTTACCAAGTTTATCTTACACAGAGGAACTTGAGTTGTCTAACTCAACCCTCTGGATGGCAGTCTTGCTCTGACCTCGAGCCTCTGCCTGGATATTAGATTTCAGCTGAGTTCCTGAGTCACACCCCACGAATTCAGGTAGATAGGCAAACATCTGACCTGTTCTTATGAACTGCAAACTCTCTTGGTAAGCCCCCTGTGCTATTGCCCCTTGAAGAGCAGGGTCTGGTGTTGCTCTTGTCACCTCACCTCAGTGGCTAGTGCTCCATTTTCTCCTGACGCACATTCCTTGTTGCTGTTTGCCCAAGTGAACTTCTAAGTGTCACTGGTCCCTGCCACTTATGAGGACACCCCATGACCTCACAGAGAAGGCCCCACACCAATGCCTCCTGGCCCCTTCCTAGTGCAGATGGCAGATGCACTTCCTCCCTTCCTGCCTCACCCCAGGGGCTCCATAAGATTCTAGATCCGTGCCTTTCCCTTCAGGGTCCATGCTCCTGAATCTAACAAACATAGGCAGACATATCCCAATACACAAAAAGAAAAAAAAAAAAAAAAGAAACATTGTATAAAGGTTTAAGGGGGAATACCCCCCACATATTCTCTACAGCATTATGTTGGATTGTACACACACACACATGCATTGAACTGGAGAGATGGAAGGGACTTAGAAATTATGCAGAATAGTGGTTCCCAGATTTTCAGATTTTCCAGATGACTAGAATATTAAAAAAAAAGGGAGACAAGGAGAGAGAATTTGGTTTTCCTTAAAAGAGACATCTGCTTTCACCATTATTTAATAAAAGAAAGGGCATTTTGAGAATAAGAACACAGGATAAACAGTCAGAGTTTAAAAATGATATAGAGTAGCTTTATAAAAAAATAAGCTTTATAAAAAAAATAATATTGTCTTTCTCAAAATTCTTTTTTTGTTTGGAAACACTTTCCTAGGCTGACAGTGTCACCCTAACCAGTATTCAGGAATCACTGAGAAGGGCCAAGCCTCTTGCTTTACAGATGAAAAAATAATTCATTTACCCAAAGTTACTAACCAATCAGTGGCAGACTGGGGCGTACTGATTTCCAGTTCGACGTTCTTTTTACTACATTTGCTAAGTTAAGTTTCTGATCATGTTAAATGGCTTCCCTGTGGGGAATAATATTGGCAACAACTATATTTAATGTCAAGTAAGCATCCCTTTCCTCCAGTGACTGAAGAATCAGCAGTTCATAGTCATCAATGTCTCACCAGAAGGGATCTCGTATGTCAGATAACAAAAAGTAGCGTAACTTCAATGGTAACATCCTTGAATTTGTATTCTAAGAAATAAATATGGCAATATTTAATTAATAAATAAATATTGCTTCGGTGGAGATTCTTATTTGGTAAAAATTTGCTTTTAAAATTGATTGCCATGATTTGAAGATTTTACTCAAAACCGAAAATCACAGAGGTCACTCTTTTCAAATTTTTCCGTGTCTCGTGTGTGCGTTAGCTTAGAGGCTGAGCAATCGAACAGCGTCTCTTTGTAAGCTTAGAGCTATTTTTAATTTTCTCTTTCCCCAACAACATTATCCAATTTTTACTCCCACATTCTCTTATTTTTGATCAGTTCTATCCAAAGATATTAATTCAGCTTTTCTCATTCCAGTCTATTTTTCCACAATCATCTCATTCATGTTTTTCTAAAGGAGTTTAGGAATTTGCTCTTTGGCACTAAAGTCAATAAATCACCCTTAATCTGGCATGTGAATGAATATCTGATCACATGCTATGACTTTATTTTGAAAGCTCTCATCAACTATTTCTGCTTCATTAATCCTAAGAAATTTTAGACATTTGACTCATTCTAATGTGGGTTTTATAAAAGACAAAAAAGGAGCGTAAATGTATAAGTTTCTCTTAGGATAAGAATAAGAGATCAAAAGCTTTAGAAAGAATAACTCAAGCCACAAAGACTCCTGCCCATTCACAAAGGACACCCATAATCTCTGCTCTTTTGTCTGACTTTTTTCTTCCTCACAAACTGTTTTCCCAGTTCCAGAAACTCTACATGAGAAAATAGCTTGTTCACTTGCAAACTTTTGCCACACAAAACCAGGCAATTTGCAATTTTGATCACAGAATTCTCCAAAATATTAAATTTTCATCACTTAACAGAATTGAAAGAAGTGAATATTTTACTAAGTTGTATCATTTTAACTTAGGCAGAAATATAGTTTAGAAATTAAGAAATTTGGCATTAAACAACAATTAACAGTACAACTCTGCTGCTTAAGAGCTGTGTGACTGGGCAAGTGACTTGACCATTCAAACCACACTTGTCTCTTCTGTATTACCTACCTAATAGAGTTGATAGTGACAATAATCATTATAAATAGTTAGTATTTATGGAACATTACTATTCTAGATGTTGTGTTAAGTATTTTACATGATTATCTCATTTGCTCCTTAAAGCCTCAGTACAGTGAGGCTTGAGGTCATCACAGCTAGTGGTTAAGCCTGAATTCAAATCTAGAACCTCTGACTGTGGAAGCCATGCTGGAAAAAATGTCTTAAAATGAGTCCTGTATGAGACAATGAATATAAAGTGTGTAGCGTATCTGACATATTGTAAGGGCTCAGTAAAAGTTTGCTATTATTTTTTATTAATATCCAAAGAATGTTTCAATTAATACAAAAGAGAATATAATAACATTTTAAGGGATATTATAGCTTATTGAGTGTTCTGGGTAAGCACTGACACTGACAGCCACTAGATTCCTTGAGGACACGCCCTGAGTGACATTTACTTCTTTTGCTGAGATTCTAATACTAAGCACCTACTTTAGAGTAGGTGATCTATAAATACCAGCTGAATTAAAAGGTGTTTAGAATGGTCATGAATATTTAATGAAGTCCTTATTTAATCTATCACAATAACCAAAACTCCCAAAGAAGACCTTGGCATTAACAACTGGCCCAAAACAAAGGTCCCTGCCTCCTTTTGCCTGTCTGTAATTTGGCCCTCATCATTGGCAAGGCTTCGATAGACTGTTATTTCAAGACCTATTCAAGATGCAAAGAATTTTGTCCTATTTTGCCCTTATCGAATAATATCTATGAAGTAACCATCTGCTTCTCAAATTGTAATCAAGTCATATAAAGCAAGCTAAGGGCTGATTCTCCCTTAATCAATTCCAAATAAGATCCTGAAATGTCTCAAGAAAGCTTGAATAATTGGTTGTTGGGAAATAAAAGATTTTGAAGAGTATTTCTAAGTACAATATATGGTTTTGATCATTTCTAATTACTAGTTCAACATCAGAAGAAAAATGGTTATTTATTCATATTATTTTGTTTTACTATACTCTCTTTCAGTAAATGTCATTCTTTTTGTTTTTGTTTTTGGTGAGGAAGATTGGCCCTGAGCTAACATCCATCGCCAGTCTTCCTCTAGTTTGTACATAGGATACTGCCACAGTATGGCTTGATGAGAGGTGTGGACGTCCACTCCTGGGATGCGAACCTGCGAACCCCAGGCCACCAAAGCAGAGTGCACGAACTTAACCACTATGCCACCAGGCCGGCCTCAGTAAATGTCATTCTTATATATCATTCACAAAATAAATAATTTTAGAGATTGTTTAGTCAAATGCCTCCATTTTACAAAATAAGTTTTGCACCTTGCTTATGGTCATACAACTGATTAGTGGCAGGACCATGACTCTATCTCCTGATTTAGGGATTTTCCAGGCATCTGAGAAGAAACATGGCCTCAGAATGATGCAGTTTGAATAAGACAAAAGACAAGCTTCAGAACAGTTCAAATATCCAAAAACTAAGTGGCATTATGTAATCACGAATATCTGAATACTGTTAAAATTTTTAAACTTTATATTTTTTTTCTCAAGGCCAAATTCTGAAGAGATTTTCCCTATCTTTAGTTTTTTTAAAAAAGGAAAAAGCTAATTAAAAGTCAGCTACTTAAACACAATTAATTAATGATTTTATGCAAATCAACACATTTCTAGACAACTACTTTAATCACATCCCAGAAAACACAGATGTTTGATCAAAGATTTTGGGTTAAATTTTGCTGTTAAAAACCTAAGAAGGCCAGCCTGGGTGGCCTGGTGATTAAGTTCGGCACACTCTGTTTTGGTGGCCTGGGCTCGGTTCCCGAGTGCAGACCTACACCACTCGGCTGTTAGTGGCCATGCTGTGGTGGCGGCTCACATACTTCCTCAAAAGAGGAAGATTGGCAGTAAGTGAATCTCCCTCAGCAAAAAACCCAAAAAACAAAAAAAACCCTATATGTATTCAAACTGATATTTCAAATTTCCTGTGAATCTTTCAATTGTACACAAAGCATTATAAACTAAAGTGGACAGGCCTGAATTTAATCTTGTACAATGGTGTGTGAGGTTGTTTTTAAAACACTATAATGAAAACCTGAGATTGCATGGATCTAATTGTTATATGAATAAAAGTTTTTCTCTCTGGACAAATAGAGGTTGATGATTGAGGGCATGTCTCATTAAAAAAGAAACCAAACACAATAATTACTTAGGCATGAAAAAACTTTCGTGGCCACCACAAAACCCACCCTCAAGAGGAGTTTGCTGGCTGGAATGAATGGGAAAACCAGGAATAACAAGTCAATTTAAATTTCTTTACGCTCCAGTGTAACAGTCTGTATCTTCCAAAAATGGTCACAGCCAGTATTTCTGGTCCCACATGTTCCTTCTTGATTTTGAGCAAGGTTTGCGGCTGCCGGGGTGAATGAATGGAATGTGGCAGAAATGATTTTGCATAATGTCTTAGGCTAGGTCATAAAGGAGATATGGCTTCCGCCTGACTCCCTTTCTCAGGGTGCTCACCTTGGGACCCAGCCACAGCGTTGTGAGGAAGCACAGGCCACAGGGAGAGGCTACCTGTGGGTAACCTGGTTGACAGCTCCAGCTGAGCATCATCTGCCTGACACATGAGTGAGAAAGCCTTCGGATAATTCAACCCCAGCCTTCGAGCTGCCCCTGCTGACGCCAAGTGAAGCAGAGATGAGCTAGCCCACCGAGCCCAGCCCAAATTGCACTTTCCTGAGCAAAATAAGTGTCCTTGTAAGCCACTGCTTTTGTGGCCTGCTACTCAATAATAGATAACCAGAATGTCCAGTTTTTTTGTTTTTTGTGTGTGTGTGAGAAAGATCAGCCCTGAGTTAACATCCGATGCTGATCCTCCTCTTTTTTGCCGAGGAACATTGGCCCTGAGCTAACATCTGTGCCCATCTTCCTCTACTTTATATGGGACGCCACCACAGCATGGCGTGACAAGCAGCGCGTCGGTGCCCGCCTGGGATCCGGGCCCACGAACCCTGGGCCTCCAAGGTGGAGCACTCACACTTAACCACTTGCGCCACCGAGCTGGTCCCCAGAATGTCCAGTTTTTGAAAGGCACAATCATGAAGGACAAATGAATTTTCATTTAATTCTATTCTATTAGCTTTTAACCATCTCTCTCATTTTCAAATTCTCACTGAAGGAAGGAATGAATTAGACCAGTGTAAACATTTTGATCAGTGTGCTGAATTCATTAGAGAAATCCCACAGGCAGGAACTTGGCACATCAAAACATTCACATGTTGTGCCCCTGACACGAAATTGCCATCCAGAAACATCTGAGAGTTGTATGGTGTGGACACTGGGCTAGGTCTGAGCAAAATGCTAATCGGAGGAGACTACCTTCAGCAGCCTCTGTTCTTTCCTTCCTACACCTTACAGCATCTTGTCCCCCAGCACCTAGTCCCCTGGGCAGCAAAGCTTCTGGAAAACTCCATCACACTAAGGTATGGATGGAATTTTAAGTTGTTGTCTTCTCAGAGATGAAAAAGCAAAGCTGACTCTAAAGGGAATTAATGGTCGTGTTTTAGGTGCCTGTCTGAGAGGTTGTTTGAGCTGGAGAGTTTTCTTGGCACCTCTCAAATTACACCAGTAGCTGGGAGCGTTCTAGGCAGAAGGTACAGAAAGTGCCAAGACAGGATGATGTAAAATGCTGCAGTGTATTTACGAGCCATCCCCTGTTTCTTGAGTGTAGAGTGGCAGGAGGAGTGGCAGTAAATCAGACCAAACATGTGGGCAGGAATCAGAAGGGGAGGGTCTCGCTTGCCCTGCTGTGGAGTCAACCCTCACCTAGCAGCCGTTGGGCAGCTACTGAAGAGTCCCATGCACACAGGAGGAAAGTACCCGGATCAGGAGTCAGCAGGCCTGGAAGAAAGTCGTGGCTCTTTCTGTCTTTAGGGGCCTGATGAGGCTCAGGGCTCAGTGGGGCTGAGACATTGCAAAGATTCTCCAGCTCTGAAAGTCCACGTTATCTGAGTTATGTCACCCTGAGACAGGAGGACAATGGGGTGAGAAAGGTAGAGATCCCACAGCATGAGCTGTGAGATATGGAGCCGCCACTCTCTACTTCTTCCAGGGCACGAGCCTGAAGAGGCCAGGAGGGGATCTGTGCTTTTATTTTTAAAATATTCAATTAAAGACCATGACAAGATACCCACACTCCATGAGGTTAATTTTGAAAACAATACTATTCACCAAGTCTTCTTTAACTTCAAATTCTACTGTTTATGAGACTATTTTCCATCCCTCCTCCCCAATAAGCCAACTTGGATTTAAAGTATCTAAGATATTTCTTTAAATTGCACGGGCATCTGCCAAGTAGAAATTTGAAAAATTAGGCAAAAATATGTCTCCGAGATAGGTCTGAATTTCCAAGGACGAGAAATACAGGGAGAGGAGCCCAATTTTGAAACTGGGGATCAAAAATTGGCTAAACGTTTTTATAGTTGATTTGACAAAATTGCCTTAAAAATTATAGCTGATTTCAGCCAAATAAATTCAGATGAAACTCAAACACAAAGTGAGGACCAGAAAGAAGGCATTTGTGGAATCTTCCAATGTAATCATAGTGCATTTGTTTCTGGGAAATGAAGCCAATGGAAAGGTACATATTCCTAATAATACAAGGAACTGAAGAGACATGAAAATTAAGACAGTTAATGATACACATAGCATTTCTGCCTCTGATTAACTATGTGACTTAAGACTTTTCTATACTTTAATCTGTTACATATATGTAAAAAAGGTGATGATGGCACCCTAGCCTATCTCATAGCAAACCTGTAAAACAGTTGGTGGGATATTAATAGATTCCCTGCGGCAGATGCTACTGAGTTTGAATTTCATTTTCTGGCTTGGGCGTGTCTTCTCAGCTGGAAGGAGGTAAATATCTTTTCTCAGCACTCCTGTTAGAGTCTCCGAGGTGACTGAGTGTAAGACCAGATTGTCACTTTGTTGCTATCGTCACAGCCACACATCTGGCCAAGCAGTTAACGGAATAGCAGTGGCCTTTCCCAGGGCTGTCAATTACCACAGGAAATCCAGCCTGGGGCTCCAGTGTAACCTGGAAGCTTGGCTTCCAGAATACAGGGGACAGGGAGGAAACACACACACACACACACACACACACACACACACAGGCAGTCAGACACGCAGACATATGTGTATGTCCACACATGTACACAATGACACACACACAGATATATTCACACAGCCCTTCACACATATACACAGACAAGACAGATATAGACAGTCAGACAGACAGACAGACACAGATATACCCACACACCAAAACTTGCATATGGAGACAATACACAGATACCTGCACATGCCCACACATGTACACAAAGATAGACACACACACAAATACACACAGACACACATACATCCATACAAAAACAAGACAGACATGGACATTCAGAGGGACACATACACATATACATACACACCCACATGCGTACACAGATACACACACACCCACATACTCCTACCCAAAGACAGAGACAGACACACAAAAATCCACATATACGCCCACACTACCCACTCTGCCTAGAAACACACATTGTGGCCAGCAGTGTGAGGGTGAGTGTGCATAAGGGGAAGAGGCCCCCCTGCCCACACGGCACAGACTCCATCCACTGCAGGCTGTTGCCTTCCCACGGAGGCAGAAAATAGGCCTCATGATAGTAATTATTATTATCATTTCTAATATAGCATGTTCTAACTCTAAACAGGATCTTGGTGTGCTTGGGGTGTGCGGGTGTTTCTCGGAGCTCTACACTCAGCAGTAATATTTCAACCCTAAAGATCTGTTTGGCAGCCCTAGGCTCTAGCTGTCTGCATCCAATTTATCAATCTCTGGGGAAGCTGATGACAGTCGAGCTCCCTCCTTCAGCCCCAGATTAAGACACTTGCCGAGCGGACAACTGGCGTGGCTGCACCTCTGCTTCCTAGACTCTCTACTGGATTCATATGCAAGGCCACATGTTCTGAAAACGCATCCTCTTTCCCACCAACAAATATTAGACACAGCAGTCCAGAACAGGGCTGCCCACCAGATATGAGGCAAACCCCAGTACACAGCCAAGTGTGCAATTAGGGGGTCCTAGCATCCCTCTTTAGGGTTTCTTCTGCCTTCTGCCTCTCCTCTCGGAGTAAAGATACTGCTTCTTTCCTCCGTGCTTTCAATTACAATCCAGAGAGTGGAACTTGGGAGATACAGATCTAAACGTCTGGTTGTTTTCTCTCAGTGGGTTTGTTTGTGCTGTAGGAAGGTAGCTGATTTTGAGTAAACAAATCATGGGCATTTCAGATCTCCTAGTCATCCTTTAAGACTCCGTTTCTCTTCTCCTTGAAACCTTCCTTGACTACTCCATGCACACCTCCCTCTCCATTGTCCAGTTTAGATGTCCCTCTCCTGGCTACTTCCAACACCCTCTACAAATGTCTGTCATTGCACTTAACTCATTATTTTGTATGTTTATGTGGCCATTTTCTCCATTACACAGTGAATTTCTTAGGGATATGCACAATATATTCAAATTTGTCATCTCAGGACCAGGTACATGCAGAATAGGTACTCAATAAAAATGTGCTATGTTGGGAAAAATTCACAGTTAGGGCTGCATATTTATCACTGAGATTTATCACAGGCACTTGTGTGACTTAATGGGAGTACCCCCCAAAGGTAATCTATCTCTGATAAGCCGCCGACACACAGTGGGTGTGACATGAAGTTGAGGTGGCAAGTTCTTGGGCCTTGAGCACCCTGGAGTGTCTCATAATGGTCTGACAGAATTGATGCTTGCGGGAGATATTTTTCATCAGGATACAATGTTTGCTGTCTGAAATTCTTTGTATTCATTGCTTTCTATTTGCTCTCTGATGACCACAATAACTTTCTTACTTGGAGGAATCAAGCAAGAAACAACATGTTTCAGAGGCATTTATTGTTTTCATTATTAAAGAATAAATTTTAAACGGAGAATGCTAAGTATTTTTAATCAACTGAAGCCCGTCGTACACCATCTGATCGCACAATTCTTCTTTGACGTTCCTGAGAAATATGTTCAGAATTCAGTTACATGAGATGGCGGGCTGGGCCTTCAGATAGTGTATTCACTAGTTAAATGTCTCCTGTATATGGAACTTTCAGCATGACAATCTAAATTTGTGCCAGGTACAAAAAAATGCTTGTTTCATCCTCATAGCAATGTGATGGAGGTAAGTATTATTATCTCCATTCAAAATTGGTATACGTCTTATACATTTGAGTATAAGACCTTTGGGTCCCTCACAAATAATTTTGATCACAAATGTTAAGCCTGCAAATGTGAAGACTATACAGGTCTGACAAAGGCAGAACTCAGGAGCCATTGTATGCTCGTTAAGGATTTCTGCAGCCTCATGCCTCTACTGTTGACCGCAGAAAATGAAATGGGGAGGTGTTTTTGTTTTTGTTTTTGGTGAAGAAGATTAGCCTTGAGCTAACATCTGTTGCCAATCCTCTTCTTTTTTGCAGAGGAAGATTGGCCCTGGGCTAACATCCATGCCCATCTTCCTCTACTTTGTATATGTGACACCTGCCACAGCATGGCTTGATAAGCAGTGCATAGGCCCGGGATCCAAACCTGTGAACCATGGGCTGCAAAAGCGGAGCACGCGAACTTAACCACTACGCCACCGGACAAGCCCCTGAAATGGGGAGTTTTTAATGGAGCAAAGCAGAGGGCTAGGTTTACTTAACACATCACAGAACTTTGAATCCAAGAAAACTCTTATACTTGTTAACACTACCAGTGGTGACGCTAATTGGGATTACAATTAGCCTTTACAATTTTACAGATTTTACAATTTACAAATTTTACAATTTGGCCTTTTGAAAGGCCAATTTCTTCTGCAACAGGCACTGCCAGGTGCAATAACGGTCAGAGAGCTGAAGGCAGAGGAAAATTCAGTGTGTTCATACACTGATATTTTGCATTCTTGGTTTTTGAGTTCTGAACTAGATCTTCTGCACCTCCCTTTCAGTTTTGTTTTGTTTTGTCTTTAATCAGTAGCCTTAAACTTCTCACAGACTAGGTCATGAGTTTCAAATTCCTTATCTCATAAAAATTATGATCAGTGCATTTTATTGTGTGTAAATTACACCTAAAATAAAAACAGAACTCTTTATTTCACAAGACCAAAAAGTACTTTCCTGGGTTAAGCGGGGTGGGATACTGCAACTCTATGATTTTCTTTTTTGCTATAAACATGAATGAACAAATTTGTAGCTCTAGTTAGAAATATGAGATACATTCTACTTAAATGTTTTCAAATGTTGAAAGGAAATAAGGCAAAGCCCTTTTAAAAATCACTTCTCTAGAAAAGGCAAGATGAGAAAAGCGCAGGGTTTAGCACTGACCCTCCATTCATGGTTTGAGTTAAGCAATTGCTAGAGAGGAGGAGGGTTTTAGTGAATTACAAACACGGATAAATCTTTTTCCAATTGGAAAGAAGCCACTACAGGGCTTTATGGAGATTTGGGGAGTATCCAATAATATGAACTTTCTTCATCATCTATGGTTATGACAAGAAGTGGGAAAAGAGATAGAAAACTGTGTGTGTGTGTGTGTGTGTGTGTGTGTGTGTGTGTGTGTGTGTTTTAAGAGTAAAGTGGAGAGCCAGCCCTGATGGCCTAGTGGTTCAAGTTCAGCATGCTCTACTTCCACAGCCCAGGTTCACTTCCTAGGCATGGACCTACACCATTCTTCTGTCAGTAGCCATGCTGTGCTGGTGGCTCATGTAGAAGAATCAGAAGAACTTATAATTATACACAACTACGTACTGGGGTTTTGGGGGGTAAAAAGGAAGAGAAAAAGAGGAAGATTGGCAACAGGTGTTAGCTTACGGTGAATCTTCCCCTGCAAAAAAGAAAAGAAAAGAAAAGAAAACTGAGCAAACCAATATTTTTTTTAAAAAAAGGTAAAGTGGAAAAAGAAGATAGAAGGAAAGGGTTGGCCTAGATGACCTATCAGATTTCTTACAAATTATAAACTCTGTGTGTGCTATGAAAGGTAAACATGTCAAAGGAAAAACAAAGAAAAAAACCCAAAACACCTAATAAGCAGCAAACGATGGAGAGGAGGAGAAAAATGATCGTCTCTTGAGTATTTACTATGTGCTAGATGAACCCTCATGGCAACCCTACCAGCCAAGTAGAATTATTCGTACGCTAAAGATGAAGAAATGACAGCTCAAAGAGATTTCATATCTTAGTCAAGTTCATCCAAACAGTGAGAGGTAAGGCCAGAGTTTCAGTCTGACACTTGGCTGACTCCAAAGCCTGTCCTCTTTCCACAGCTTATCTGGCTTTGGACCCCAAATCCATTCTCAAATATGAGATGCAATTCCAGCCTGTCCACTGCTTGACTCCTATGCACTCTGCCAGCAGATGAGATGCAGTAATCTGAGGCTGCCAGGTAAGACTGCCATGGTGTTTTAGGAATATCTCAACCCTACGGGTCTCTAACATTGGGGCATCACTGCTTCACTTTGCCAGCTGAATGGAGACACAGCTATTCTATAACCTAGGGAGATGCAACTCCAGAATAGGAGAGACCAATTAGTCTGTCCCAGCATTTTATATGGACCACCTGCTTATGCTTCCAGCATCTGGAAGAATAGACTCATGATGTACACCAGCCACAATATTTTACCTTACAAATAAAAAAATTATAGAGCCAGCCTTGATGGCCTAATGGTTAAAGTTCGGCGCACTCCACTTCAGTGGCATGGGTTCATTTCCTGGGTGTGGAACCACACCACTCGTCTGTCAGTAGCCGTGCTGTGGTGGTGGCTCACATAGAAGAACCAGAAGAACTTAAAACTATAAACAACTATGTACTGGGGCTTTAGGGGTGGAAAGGAAGAAAAAAGGAGGAAGATTGGCAACAGATGTTAGCTTAGGGCAAATCTTCCCCTGAAAAAAAAAATCGGGGTAGTATTATTTAAAAAAATAAATTATATACTAATAGCCTTCTCGCCCTGTTTATTTTAACATAAGAGTTCAAGTGCTCTGCTGATATTGCCCTTCTCAGTAAGAAGAGCCAGAGAGGGCTGTAGAACATTCACATTCCAGGGACCACAGAGGGCCCATGAACCAACAGCATGGTTGAAAATCAGCCAGGTGGGACAAAGGTCTTCTTAAACTCTAAGCCCATGCATACTGTATTCCTTGTCATCACAACCATGATGTTTCTCTTTAATACACAATTCTTTACTCCATAAAATTTTCTATTAACTTCCCAGTAATGTAATTTTGTCATGACCTCTCAACCTTGTAACTTATTTGCTACAGGAAATTATATTTTCTGCTAACGTAATATAACATTTGCTATAGGATTCTGACTTTGTTGAAATCAAGAGGTACATAAACTCACAAGCCTTGTGTTAATTATTCTACTATTATGTAGAACATTCATTCATTTATTCATTCACTCAACAAATACTTTCCAAACGTCTATTCTGTGCAAGTCTTGGTTCTGGCACCAGGGATAGAGCGGTGAATAAAGCAAAGTTCATGGACTTCACATACTAGTGGAAAGCTAGACAATAAAGAAATTAATGCATGCACAATAAAATGCCAGGTCGTTGTAAGTGCTATGAAAAAAGATCAATTAAGATAAAGCTATGCAGGGTGTTGGAGTGTGTGATTTTGGACGGTATTTGGGAAGGCTTCTTTGAGAAGGGGCATTAGAGTAGAAACCTAAATCAAAATGCGGGAATAATCCCTGCAACTTTCAGGGGGAAGAGCATTCCAGGCAGAGAGAATAGCAGCTGCAAAGGCCTGAGGCCTTTGGTTAGAAGGCTTTTTGGCTGACTCTCTCCCATGACTGTAGACAATAAAATTGTTTATTATAGCTCTGATCCAAACTCAACCTGAAGCCTTATTTTTCCCACAATAGATACATGTACATATACAGAGGCAAATACAAACACATACATTTATAATAGTGTTGCAGCTTGAGGTACTACAACACAAGGCAGAGTATTATCAGGGTTCTCCAGAGAAACAGAACCAATAGGATGTGTATATATACAGAAAGAGATCTGTTATAAAGAATTGGCTCATGCAATTATGGAGGCTGGAAAGTCCAAATCTGCAGCGTAGGCTGGCAGGCTCAAGACCCAGGATAGCCGATGGTGCAGTGCCAGTCCGAAGGCCAGAAGGCAGAGACCCAACGGGAGAGCCAATGATGCAGATGAAGTCCAAAGGCAGTTTTCTGGAGAATTCCCTCTTGCTTGGGGAGGCTGGTCTTTTTGTTCTATTCAGGCCTTCAACAGAATAGATGAAGCCCAGCCACATTATGGAGGACAATCTGCTTTACTCAAAGTTCACCAATTTAAATGTTAATCACATCCCAAAACACTCTCCAAATTGACACATAAAATTCACCATCACAGGCAGTATTGTTCCCAAGGCAACAGGAAACTGCTGTAGGAAGGCAGGATGGGCTGAGACCAGGCAGATGTGGGGAGGGATATCCACTCAGCTACAAACTCTCACTTGGGTGAAGGGGGCTGGGTTTTGAGTCCCACTTTCAGAGCATGCAGTGTTGGGTATTCACTCAGGTGGGCAGAGTTGGAAAATCTAAGAAGTGGTAGTGCTCTAAGAGAGACGTGTTTGTATGGCAGGACCAAAGCTAGTTGAGTAAACTAAGGGTCAAGCAGGAGATTGGGCAAAGTACCAGGACCCCCATCAGACCTACCTGGCCTCAGGGAAGGCTATGGAATGGGGATGGGCACTAGATAGGGCAACTGATCACAACTAAGAAAAGAAAACCTAAGTAAAACCCCATTCCTGTGCTCAGACCCAAAAGAGAAGAGGAGGGTGTGCAATAGTTCAAGGGCTGCTCAGAGGCCACACTTTGCATCTCATTCACCACACCTCGGTCCTGGTTGGAGAGGAGTGTGGCTCAGGTAATGACTGGGCCATGGAATCCTAGGTCCAGAACACTTCAACTAGCAAGTGAAGTCATCAGTGAAGTCAGCTTTGGTGAAGTGGAGAAAACAGAGGTAGAGAAAATGAGAAGGTAGCTGCCATCTATCTGTGTAAATTAGACGCATGCATTCATGGTTTTGTCTCCATGGAAATATATATGCCTGGACAGTAGCCTTCTACCATTGCTTAGCACTGCTTTAGGAAAACATTTGTCAACCAAAATCTTCCACGTCATCCTCCCTCAAGGAATGCTTCTCGTTCATCTGTCACTAAATTTTGACACGCAGAAGGTGGTGCCTTCATTCTATAATCCAAAATAAACAAAAAGAAAGATCCAAAAATTCCACAGTTTTACTTACTTAGTGAAGATCCAAATAGCTTAGAGCAACATTTCCTAAAGGCAGATAAGAATTCACCATGGTTTATCAAACAAACCGGCAGAGAAATTCTTGGCTTACTTCAAGGCCACATTATATGAAAGGAGTGATAAAACTAGTAAGCATCTATCTTAGCAGCAAAAAAAGATGTAAGAGGTTTATTTGTGTAACGGAGCTTTGGGGGAAGCTACTATTAATAGTGTAGTGGATTCCTGTTATCAATCAATGTATTCATCCCGAAGCAAAATATCTTCTAAATCAAAATATAGTGTATCTCTCTGGACAAGATCCACTTTCCTACTTCCAAGTACGTGATAAAGCATGATAGATTATTTAGCTTCTTAAGGGGTGGCTAAAAGCTGTTTTTAGAGAAAACTCACTTGATTGAATAGTCCCCTTTCCCTACTTTCAACTGTGCAAACACCTACCTTCCATAGCTTAAAAGGGAAATGTTAGCTAATAGAATGTAGTAAAGGTCCGACATTCTAAAATTGTTCAAATATCTGTATTTTTCTGAATTCAAACACTCATACACCTATTTGCACTGTTTCATGGTAAGGAAAATGAATTCTTAAAAGGACTACTTTCCATCAAACGTCATCAACCTACGTCTCTTAAATATATGTAAAAAAAGAGGAAGCTTTGTATGACTCATATGAGCCTTAAAATTACATTAAAGAGTGAAAAATCCAACACATCAATTATTAATTGAGAGTTATTTCTTCCCTTTAAAATTCTTTTCAGAATTTTCAGAATGTCAGAGGGAGAAAAGAAGAGTAAAATTGTTTCTCCAACAACTCTTCTCATTCAATTATTCCTACGTGAAGACATTATCATAGTGAGGACCTAAATCTGTAGGAGGCAGAAGGCTAGAGTTCACTGGCCAAAATCACTTAAATCAAAAAAGGACTCTAGTTGACTAGAATGGAGAGGAAACCCCAGTGTTCCTCTCAATGGATTGCTTTTTAGTATTGAATTCCACAATGCTCCTACTGTGAACTAAGCTAAGCCAATTTGGCCATCTAAAAATAGCCAAAGACTTTGTAAGAGCCCCCAGTGATAAGAACCAGATGGGATATAACAATGAAGCAAGTGTTAGACAAAATTCTGCAGAAATACAAACTTTTTTTATTGAGATGTAATTGACTTACAACATTGTATAAGTTTAAGGTGTACAACATGTTGGTTTGATACATTTATATACGGCAATATGATTATTAGAGCAGCATTAGCTAACACTTTTATCGTGTCACATATTTATCATTTCTTTTTTGTGTGGAGAATAGTTAAGATTTAGTCTATTAGCAACTTTGAAGTTTATAATACAGTACTGTTGACTATAATCACTATGATATGCATTAGATCTCCAGAATTTATTTATCTACTAGTTGTATCTTTGTGCCCTGAAACAACATCTCCCCAATTCCCCCACTTCCCAGCCCTTGGTAACCATCATTCTACTCTCTGTTTTTTTAGATTCCACATATAAATGATATCATACAGTATTTGTCCTTCTCTGTCTCACTTATCTCAGCACAATGCCTTCAAGGTCCCTGTTGTCACAAATGACAGGATTTCCTTCTTTTTCATGGCTGAATAATATTCCATTTCATATGTATATACCACAACTTCTTTATCCATATATCTATTAATGGACACTTAGGTTGTTTGCGTATCTTGGCAGTTGTAAATGAGGCTGCAAAATGAACACGGGTGTGCAGATATCTCTTCAAGATACTGATTTCAATTCCTTCAGATATATACCCAGGAGTGGAATTGCTGGATTGTATGGTCATTCAATTTTCAGTTTTTTGAGGAACCCCCATACTGTTTTCCATAATGGCTGTACCAATTTACATTCCCACCAACGGTGTATAAGGGTCCCTTTTCTCCACATTCTCACCAACATTTATCCCTTGTCATTTTGATAAAAGCCATCCTAACAGGTGTGAGGTGATATCTCACTGTGGTTTTGATTTGTGGAAGCAAACATTTATGAGTAAGTAGATGCAAAGAGACTACATCACCTGCTCTTGGAAGCTCGGGAAGTCCCCCTCTGTCTTCGGGCCCTCTTAGGAGAACTCTACATGACAGATTCACCTCGAGGATGTTGACCAACACTCTGAGGCAGGACCAGCTCACCTTCTAGTCAGCGCTGTGGACAGAGTGTTTTCTGCAGGGACACACAACCAGACAGAGCTGGGGTTCTGCTTCATGAGGCTACTGCACTTGCCAGAGCTGGACCTTTTTTACTTAAAGGCAATAGTGCCTGTAAACTCTTTCTGGCCAGACACTTGGTTTGATCACTACTTATTTCAACAACGTAAGATTATTTTCTAACAATCCTCATACTGAAGAACAAACTTCTGGTGTAGATTTTGACAACAATATTGGAAGTGCTTGTATAGACTCTGTGATGGCTAGTTTTGTACGTCAGCTTGGCTATGGTGTCCAGCTGTTTGGTTAAAAACCAGTCTAGATGTTGCTGTGAAGTTTTTTTTCAGATGTGATTAAACTTTACAATCCGTAGACTTTAAGTAAAGGAGATTACCCTCCATAATGTGGGTAGGCCTCATCCCACCAGTTGACGGCCTTAAGAGCAAAGACTGAAGTTTCCTGAGGAAGAGGTAATTCTGCCTCAGGACTGCAACATAAAAACCCTGCCAGTTTAGTTTCCAGTCTGCCCTGCAAATTTCAGTCTTGCCAGCTCCCATGATCGCATGAGCCAATTCCTTAAAATAAATCTCTCTCATATGTATGTGAGAGTATATATACATACTGTTTCTTTCTCTGGAGAACCCTAACTAATACAGATCCCTAAGGAGCACAGACTCCTGATTTGGGTACTTCAAATACTAACCTGATTTGGGTACTTCAAATGCTCTAGAATGTACATTCAATTTCACTTAATCTCACACACTTTCAACACAGTGTGAAAGTAAATTACCAACCAGACAATACATCACCTCATTCTGTGGGTCAGCTTCCCTCGCTGTCCCTTATATTTATTTATTTTTGCCTCATTTCAAATTGACAGTTAAGTGGATGCAGAAATAACTTCTCCAGTACATCTTTCTAGTTATATATATATATAGCTCCTGGAAGATTCATTCAAGAACTTGAGAACTTCCTACAGTAACTACAAGTATGTGAAGAGTTATCTCAGGTGATCCTTCCGCTTTCCCTGGGGAAGCTGTCATGTCATATAGTGGTGAGTAAGCTATTCTAGGTACAGTTCTCCTCCCCAAATTCTGTCATCTCATGACCAGCCTTATACTTAGCTCTCATTTCATCAGGAGCCGTCAGAGTCACACTCATCACTGTAGCAAAAACCAACAAGCACATTTATAATTATAGCCTCTGCCTTTACTGTTAATATTAAAAACAGTGCGTTCAGAAACCAGAACGAGGATTAAGATTCCATGAATCTATTTCCGGTTCTGAACACTCATTGTTGTCACTCCACTGTGGCTCACTGAACAATATCCAAAACTGTAAAAGAAACTATTTCAAAGGAATCTTATTTAGGTGGTTTTTAAAAAAGCATATCTCTTTGGAGATTTTGCTGTTATTTGTAAAAGTAAGAATGTGGCAAGTTAGAAATTTTTCATCATTGCATGAAAGTCCACTTAATTTATCTACCACCTGCAAATATCTGAATCAGTATATCTCCAAAAAAATAACACAGAACACAATCCTAAAAAAAAGCCTCTAAAAAAATGGGTTATATGATCAAATAAATTTTAGAAATGGATTTTACTATACCTGCTCCTACCCTCCTCAAGAAACTCACAAAGCGTAGAGCAGAGTAAAGGCCCATGAAGCCCTTTAGTAAAGAAGTCTGTTTAACTTTGTTAAACCTAATGTTTCTGAAATACATTTGATAACAAAATCTTTATTTTGAGTAACTTTCCTTAACAGTCCATGAAATGCTAGAACATACTTTGAAAAATGTTGATATAAACTATTCCAGACAGAATGAGGTTAAAAAGGAAAGTTTCCACATTAGGAGATTCTATAACTTCTCTCAAGAAGTCATCTCAGTATCTGGCAAACAGAAATCTTTCTGTATCTGAGATAAATCCTTCATGCTACATTTTAAACATTTCCTGCTGTTGTGTACTCAGCAGAGAAGAAGAACAGCTGGTCATCATTTTCCATGCAAGAAATCATGATTCATTTAGAGACCTTTATTAGGGCATCAATCTACGTTCTTTGCCACAACAGGAATAAGTACAGTGATTAAATCTTTCTTAGATATGCATCTTCCATAACTTAACTATCTTTGTGGCTTTATTTGAAATCATCTACTTTTTCCATTACCTTTTTAAATGAGAAAGACCCGAAGTTTAGTTACTCTGTTAGAAATATGACCTGTACTTAGTACCATGGTGCTTACAGACTACTGCAGAGTGGTACCTCGTGTGGGAGCTGGGTTCAAAAGCCAGCATATGAAACAAAATCATGCAGAGTCAAAGTTACTCTTGGAAACCTATTAGAAAGGCTTGGCGGTGGAGAGGAGCATGCCATCTCTACAGATGCCCCAAAGAGACGGATTTCCCTCCAGATCTGGGACCACTGGCTGGACCAAATAAAGAGGTTGGCTTCCTCTCAGAGGCCACGTTATATGAAAAATGCGTATCTTTAAACACTGGAATCCTGTTCACCACAGCAAGAGACTCACCCCATGAGGGCTCACAGGAAATGGAACTGAAACTGATTGAGAGAAGGACAAATCTGTACCTGTCATCTCCTGCTCTCTCCTGGGACTACACTCAATGAGGGCAATAGTGGGAAATTTATCCACACTATGTAAGTTGTTGTTTTCACTCTCTCTTTCTCTTTTTATTTTTGATTTTGATTTTTAAAATCAATCTAGTATACTTGTGTTTGTGTAAACGTACCTGTGATGCAAATAACTATATGTCAAATGTACTTGATTATGATTGTAGTTAAATTTTTAAAAATCTATTCAATTTTTTCTAAGTATGGGAAGAGGAATCATTATTTTTTATTTAGTTTTATTTTGTTTAATAAACATTCAACAAACCGGTGCTATATGCAAAGAGTGGAAGGACTGTTGGGCAAAAAGATAAATATGACCCAATCCTTGGTCTCAGAATTCATATTTGATGGAGATAAGCATAAACAAAACTAAAATCCAAATAGGACTGTATTAAGTATCATAATAGTACAGGAAGGAAAGAAATTAATTCTGCTTAAGTCTTGGAAGAATGTTGCACCAAGAAGTGACCTTTGAGTCAGGCCTTGTACAATGGGCAGGAGTAAATACAGAAACGTGTGTGTGTGCCTGTGTGTGTGTTTGTATGTGTTCGTGTATGTAAATGTATAACGTGCGTGGGAGGGAGTGGGGGGCGGGAATTTTATACCAATAGAGTAAGAGAAAAGACAAATAGACCTGAAATGAAAAGTCTGTGAAAGAAAGAGCCCACAACCTGGAACTTTGCTCCTTGTGTTTCTGGAAGGTTGGACAAATAAGGGGAAACAACAAGAACTGAAACTGGAAAGATGGCTGGGGCCAGGTTGTGAAGGACCCTGCATGCTCTGCTAAAGAATATGGACTTAATAGAGAACAAAGAGACCATGATGATTTCTTGGCAGGGGAGTGGCATGTTTAGATCGTATTCATGGTGGAGTGAACGAAACGGAAGTAAGGCAAGCCAGGCTCCTCAAGGCAGCCGTTAGATCTTATTCTATTTTTATTTGCCACTCTCAGCATAATATCTAGTATTTTGTCTTATATTTTACCACCATTTTTTTTCTGCAAAGACATTGCCCTGCATATATATATATGTATATATCCCTCTCACTCCCATAAAAGCTATTCTGCCTTACTTGACTACTTTGCCAGTTTTATAGTAATTTTTCACTTCCATCGAGTTCTCCAAGTGAAGACCCCCATATGGTTCAGGACATATAGCTATATACGTAGCTGCTAACTGCAACTAGTCGTGCTACTCAGGCACCTGGCATCTGCCTAAGAGAGACACAGAAAGCACAAGGGGCAGATGGATGGTGAGGGGAAATAATGGATAAAACCCTTCCACTTCACTTCTTTTGTGTGAGTCCTCTTGAAAACTTTCCCATTCTCAACAATAGTGCTCCTCGTAATAAAAGGTTAATCATAATTCATTCTTCCAAGCAATATGCATCCAGTGCCAAATGAATGCCAGGTTCTATTCTAGGTTCTCTGGGCTACATCAATGAGCAAATTTCCATGCCAACATTCTAGTTGGGAAGAGAGATTGTCAGGCAAACAGATAGTAAGCAATAAATATGATAAGTGAATTATGTATTATTTTAGAAGGTGATAAGTACTATGAACAAAAATACAGATTGAACAGATAAAGAGTATCTGGAGGGTAACATGGGCAAGGATGAGTTGCAATTAAAAGTGATGGTCACCCTGCTTAACATCATTAATTATAATGCAAATTAAAATTAAAATCACAATGAGATACCACTTCATGCCTCCTAGACTGGCTAAAATGAAAATGACTGATAAGAGTAAATATTGGTTAGAACTCTCATACATTGCTGTGGAAATGTAAAAGGGATTAACTATTTTAGGAAACTGTTTCAGGCAGTGATAGTGACTGGAATTAGGGTGGTAGTGGTGGAGGTTGAAGACTGAATGCAGTTTAAGGAAAGAGCCAATAGGATTTATGACAGATTAAATGTATTATATAAGAGAAAGAGGAGTCTACAATAATCTAAGATATTTGGTCTGAAAAACTAGAACAACGAGCTTGGTAATTACTAGATGGGAAAGAATTCAGGAAGTGCAGGTTGGGGTGGTGGGAATCAGAAGTTCAGTTCTGGATGTATTAAATTTGAGATGCATATTTTATATCCAATAGAAGATGTAATTTAGATAATTGTATACGAATCGAGAGTTTGGAGAAGTCCAAGTGGAAGACGGAAATGGTGAGGTTGACACTATACAGATGGTATTTAAAGCCAAGAGACTCATCAGATTATCACAGATATAGAGCTAGAGAAGATAACTCAGAGGCTATAAGAAGTCCAAGGATCAGCCCTGGGCTGTTACGACATTTAGAAGGAAGGGAAACGAGGAGGTGACTGAGACGAGGTGACTGAGACAAGGTGTCCAGTGAGGCAAAAGGAAACCTAAATGAGAGTGAAGACAAGCGAAGGAAGAGTTTCAAGGAGGAGGACAAATGAACCGAGCTGAATGAAAGGTCAAGATGAAGCTGACAATTGGCTACTGGATTTGAAAATGAGATCCTTGGTCACCTCAGTAAGAGTTACTTTCATAGAGTGGTAAAAACAGAAGCCTACCTGGACAGCATTCAAGAAAGAAAAGAGAGGTATAAGAGCAATGTGTATATATAATGATTATGAAGTTTTTCTATAAAAGGGGAATTTAGGAAGGAGGTGGTAGTTGAAGGGAAATGTGAGGTCAAGGGAGGGTTTTTACAAATATAAGATATTACCGCATGTTTGTATGAGAACAGCAATAATTCAGTAAAGTGCAAGAAAAGTGATGATGCCTGACCTTGAGGAAGTGAGAGGAAGTGGGCTCTAGAGCACAAGAGATAAGTGAGAGTGTGTGGTCCAGATGCAGGTGAGCCAGGACACCTGGTTGTGAGAGTTCGTGAATGTCCTAGTCTGATCATTTATATTTTTTAGTGAAAAAGAAAGCAATATCATCAGCTAAGAATAAGATGTGTTGGAGATTAGAGGAGAGAGGAGAAGGTGTGAAAGGTTTGTCTAAGAATGAGGGAGAGTGAGTGGACCGGAGTAATGGAGCAGGATATCATGGTAGCACCAAGGGCCCACTCGAAGTCTTCGGTCATGAATTTAAAGTGAGACTACCAAAGGAAAAAATAGTGACTGAAGATAAGTGACAATTTGCATCACGTAGCAAAGCAATGACATAAACACTATCTGGGATGGGATAGTGGCGTTAAATCTTTAAACATGCTCTATTTCAAGATAAAGTACAAATCCATGTTCTATATTTTCCAACACTGTATCAAACTCTCGCTAAATAAATGATTTAAAATAATCTCAGCTTTGGATTTTGCCATAATTACTGAATAGGATAATGTGTCAATAAAACAGCAGAAAGCTGTCACATAAGTGATAGGTTGGCAGGTGGAGAAGTCAGCTGAATCTGGGCCCAGTAGAAGAAAACAGCAGTGAGTTGGCTAAGCGTAAAACCAAGACACCTCATTGAGGCCTAGTCTGGACACAAAGTGATGATGGCCATGCCCAAGGCAACGGTGGTCATGGATAAATGGATCATGACAACTTATGGTCATTGCCTTCTATGTGATTGCACCTCAGAACAGCCTGATATGGGTGGTATATGGACTATAAAGGTAGACTTACAATAGCATGAAAACAGCTTTTTTTTAAGACTTATAATAGCATGGAAATAACTTTTGTTAACTGATGTGACAGGATAAAAAGTACGATTCTTGGGTAGTGAGGGAGCTGACAAGCAACGTAGACTAGAAAAGGGAACACAATCAACTTCGTCATGGAACCATCACTACAGAATGTATTCGTTCTCATTTCCTAAGCAAGACTTTTTTTTTCTTAAAATATGATATTTATTCTATCAAGCTTCATGATGGCTTCTTCTGGAATTTAAAAGAAGTATTCCAAAGTAAGCTATGTGACATAAAAAGTTACAAATCTTTTATATACTTGATCCAGATACAAGGTGAATTCCTGGCAAGCTCAAGCACGACCAGTTTCATTCCATATGTCTTTGGGTCTACAATGGTCTATTCTATTATTCTATAGGCGTTTCTCTAACCTACTCCAAATCCATTTTGCAATGAAGTGTGAATATAAATAGAAAGATAAATAATATTACGTTACTTCTTTCTCATGCGTGTGTGTGTTCATGCTTGTGTGTGTTGAGAGAGATGTTTGTTTGACAATCTCTGTATCTATCAGATGTCTATTCTTTTGGAGAGGAAATTGCTGGAAGGATGTGATATGGATCAGCATGGAGGCTAATCAAGAGCAAGGCTGAAAACAGATATGAAGGGAGATCCTGAGATGAATGCAACCACCTCCCTAAGTGACAAAATGCATTAGCCTCACCTCCATCACAACCCTTCATTTCCACCAAGCTGTCACTGGTGGTCACCTCTGTTGGTCAGGCTGCAGATTCATCCCCACATGGACCTGAAAATTTGACTTGTCTCCGGTTCCCAGAGCTGTAACCTGTGATTTGTGTTGCTTGTGTGGAGAATGATGTGAGAAAAGATGGATGGATGGGTGGAGATGGATGGATGGATGGATTAGGACAGCTGGTTACCTCTACAGGAAAAGTAAGCCTTTAAATCACCCTTCCAGGGGTGTTTCACTGCCTCATACCGTAAGTAAAGGACATATCATTGTTTTGGTCATTATTAGGCAAGCCAGATTTTCTCTCATACCCCCAACCCCACTCAAAGTTCTCCACTTACAAGTAAGCCACATAAATGTAGAATGCATAATAAAAATAATCCTAAACCTCAAGACACCTGAAAGAATGTAATGAAAAACCAATACCAAATAAATTTTTCATAAATAAAACTCAATTATTCATAAATAAAACTCAATTTCTTCTTGTTATGCAGGGAAAGCACATTAGAAGACATAGGAAATAGAGAACTATAAGAAATAGATCCAATGACATTAGTTCTGCCAATTAAAATCAGACTGGCTATTTTCCTGATTTATGCCACTATTTACTGCAAACCAACATGCTTAGTCCAGCTTAAACCTGTAAGAGTCATAAAGAAAACCCTACTGCATTTTCAGACTATGGTCCTTCTGGGGTATAACATTAACTTTTCATAGAAGAAAATGGAATAATCAGCCTTCATAGTTTTAATTCTGTTTATCTCTACTGTAAGTATAATCCAATGGGCTGATTATTCTAATCATAATGGTCAACAAGACAAATTAGTTCATTTAAAAATTTATTGCTGGGGCTGGCCCAGTGGCGCAAACTGTTAAGTGCGGCAGCCCAGGGTTCACCGGTTCGGATTCCGGGCGCACACCAACGCACCACTTGTCAAGCCATGCTGTGGCGGTGTCCCATATAAAGTAGAGGAAGATGAGCATGGATATTAGCCAAGGGCCAGTCTTCCTCAGCAAAAAAAAAAAAAAAAAGAGGAGGGTTGGCAGATGTTAGCACAGGGCTGATCTTCCTCACCAAAAAAAAAAAAATTTATTGCTAACTAAGGACTCAATCCAACACTAAATTCCTAAATCATTGTTTATGTGTTGTAATATATGTTCAAAGTCAATCTTAGTCTTAGCGTGTAGAATGGGAGTAAGAGAAGGATATGATGGAAAGGTACAGAATGGGCCAAGTTCTATACACAAATTCTCAGTGTGATTTCCTTTAAGGCACACAGGCCTCAGAGATGCAACTTGAGCTTTTTGATAAATAGGAAGCTAAGCATGAGGTCTTAAATTTCTAATGCTATGAAAAAATAACATAAATTTAAAACAATCCCTATATTCAATCTGTAATTATTATAGAGAGAAGCTAACATATCTTAATGCTTCTACCCAATTCTGGATAATAATTTGTGAAATTCAAATATGTATTCTTTGGTCTCTTATCTATGCTAACCCTCCAACTAGTTCATGGGAAGTTAGAAAAAAATGAGGAGACTTGATCTATATCTCTCTGTATACTGTACCTCTCTGACTTCATTTAGTACCACTCTATCCCTGACACAGTCTACTGCAGCCCATTGCCTCCCTGTTGCTCTTGAATATGTTAGCCATGCTTCTTCCTTAGGGCACTGGCACTTAACCTCCTTCTGCCTGGAATGCTCTTCCCTCAAATATCTAAGTGGCTCACGCCCACACTTCCTTCTGGACTTGTGCCAAGTATTGTCTTTCTTGAGATCTCTGTCTTGATGTCTACACAGCATTTATCAACACTTACTTCTGATACACACATAGAATTTTGTTTATTAGTGATTTCCCTTGACTACAGTCTAAGTCCATGAGGCTGGAACCTTTGTCTTGTTCGGTGCTCTAATCCTAGCAACTAGACAGCTACCTCACCTATACTAGGCACTCAACAAATAGTACTTGAATGAAGAAAGAAGAAGAAAGACTAGAAAGAGGGCTGCCTTCCCTTTACCAGTCAATTATACCACTTGGTATAATTGAGAATCAAAGAAATATTTTGCTTGATTCTCTGGACTCTGTGTATGTGCTTTCTCATCCAATAAAAGATACTCTTTCCGGTAATGGACTTCCCACCCTCTCAAAATTTAACAACGTAGTTAGGAGTTATAAGATAAATTTAGCCCAACACTTACTGAATATAGTGAACATGTTGCTGAAAACATTTCTAGATCAACAGAGTTGTGCTTATTTTGCTGACAGTTTTGCATAAATCTCATTTATTATTCTTTTTTAACACAGAAGAATGTCCATAAAAAGGAAGACCTCTGTTTTCCTGTCAGTTCACCCCTGCTGGATGATGGACAGAGTCAGAGTCCTTAAGATCACTGCCTTAGCAACTAATCATTGACCATGAAAAATAGGATTGTTGGAAATAATGATTGAGGCAGGAAATAACATTCCTCAAGAGGTTACTAACTAGCAGGAGAATCTGACTTTTAAGGCCTGATTCCCATCTTCCTTTCAGTGCACCAACAGACCAAAAAGGAGAGAGGCCAGGCCACAATAACATGAGATAGAAGCCAAACCTCTGTTTCTAACACCTAAAGGAACAAAATGTAGAGAGCATAAGTTGCCTCCAAGAATTTCCTGAGGCATTTGTTAATGTATGCAAAGAATTTTCTGGGATGAAAGCCACTGTAGAAGGACTAAATCTTATTATCTCAATAACTGGAATGCTATTTTTTTTTCATCCTGCATTAGAGAACCTTTAAAAAAGATTTCACCAAAAGAAAAGCCTTAACAGCCTTCCAATAGGGAAGTTTCCATTCATTCATCATGTTAACAAAGACACTCCCAGGAGGGCTGGGGCTCACCATATATGAGTCTACCGCAATCGTGAAGGTCCATGTTCAATACACCTGAAGGAAATGACAGCCTGTGGGGACTCAGCACTCTCCTTAATTAGTTGGGAGAGAGTCAAGGAAACCACTCACTGACATACCAATCCTGTATTCCACTACATTTGCTCCTTCAGGTTAATTACAATAGAGCAGATGTACTAAGCCGTGAGCTAAGGCCAGATGCTAATATTTCATATCCATCCCCAACATGTCACGATGCTATTGAGTTTTGGTTTCTGGAAAACAGTGTTTTTCAAAGCGTTTCCTCTACTACCAGCATCCATGTGATCTGGGAACTCATTAGAAATGCAAATTCTCAGGCTTCAGGACAGATCTACAGAATCCAAAATTTGAGGGCTGGAGTTCAACAATCTGTGCTGTCACAAGCCCTCCAGGAGATTCTGATGCATTACTTTATAAATTATATTTAGTTTACATTAAAAAGAAAAGGTCTGGTTATCAAAATCCACTTGGACAAAATAATCGACTTATGACTAGTTTATTTATTTATTTAGCCAATGTATACCAACTGCCGTCATGTGATCAGCATTGCTCTGGAGGCTGGAGATTCCGCAGTGAACAAAACAGACACAAACCCTGACCTCATGGAGCTTACATTTTAGTTGAAAAGGGAAAATGAGCAAAATAAGCAAATTATGTGGTATTTCAGAAGATGATAAAAGTGTTGTGGAAGAAATAAAGCAATGAAAGGAGGATGGCGCATTGACGAGAAGGGGCATGAACGCGTTTAAAATAAGATGGTCAGAGTCTACGCTACTGAGAAGGTAAAATTTGAACTTTGGGTCATATAACTAATCAGTATGTCAGAATTTGTTAGAGGATGGTTTTTACATCATTTTTTAAAAGTTTACTTATAAATTGATTTATAGAGCTATTTATGTCAGGCTTCCGTTTAAGTAAGTATGTTTTAAATACTCTACAAGAATTTTCAGAAATACACATTATGCTTTGTATTCAAATCTTAGTTCTAAATTTATCCCTGCTTTTACTCTATTTGTACATGTTTAACTTTTTTTTAGTACTCAAAAGTATCTCTTTTAACCGTTATATTAAATCAATTGTTTAAAAATTAATCAGAAAACAACAATTCATATATGCTAATTTCAAACTTTTGATCCAATTCTCCTAGAGTTGGTAGAAAGAGAGAAAAGAATGCTATAGTTAAGGTGGCCATGATCTTTTAACCCCTGATAGAGCCTTTTAAGATATGACTCATCTATCAGTAAGGATTAAAAGGAAACAAACAGTTTTGTAGTTTGCAGAGTAGATTCAGTTTAGACCTAGACCCCTGGGGAAAGTGTTACTGTGTTATTATGGACTGAATTGTGTCCCCTCAAATGTTGAAGCCCTAACCCCCAATGTGACTGTATTTGGAGATGGGGTCTTTTAGGAGGTAATTAAGGTTGAATCAGGTCATAAGGTTGGGGCCCTAATCCAATAGGACTGGTGTCCTTATAAGAAGAGGAAGAGACACCAGAGAGTTCTTTCTGCATGCCCAGAGGAAAAGCCAGGTGAGGACACAGTGAGAAGGCAGCTGTCTGCAGGCCAGGCAGAGAGGTTTCGCCAGCAACCAACCCTCCCAACACCTTGATCTTAGACTTCCAGCCTCCAGAACTGTGAGAAAATAAAATTCTGTTGTTTAAGCCACCAAGTCTATGGTATTCTGTCGTGGCAGCCTGAGCAGACTAATACATGAGTATAAACATCCCCTTTTAAATACAGAGAGTTCATCTGCATTTTGAGAAAATCTCCATGAAGACTGCTGAGCAATGCAGGCTTCCAAGGCCATTAAGACCACCAGAAGAAAGGTGACTAAATTCTACATGTCCTTTATGGTCTCTCCCAGAGGAATGCTGACCGCCTGTCAGTAGTATCACAGAATGTTGGGTGTGAAAAGTAGCCACAAGTAGAAGGCCAGGAGGTAGGAATAAGATAAAGAATAACTGAAGCACAACTCGTGATCGCCCTGTTTGTATTCAATAACATTTAATAAGATAAAGGAGGACAGAGTTCCTTACATGGATTCATTTAAGTTGATCATTAAATTCATCATTTTTTGATACATCATTGATCATTTCTTGGTATATTTATATGGACTACTTACTATATTAGGTGCTGACTATTCAAAGGCATAGGTTTTTTTTTTTTTAACATATATTAAATAATATACATGCAAACTAATATGTTACAAAGATAATTGCTATGAAGAAAAAAGTGCTATAAGAGCATTTGATGGGTTCCTGCCTTGGTGAGATAAGACTTTCCTGAGAAACAGACATTTGAGCTGAGCAGTCAAATGACATTCTAAGTAGAGGTGAGAGAATTCTAAAGTGGGTGGAGTGCAGGAAGCTCTGTGTGAGATGAGATTGAAGATGCAGCCAAGGGCAGATCATGCAATGACCCAATTATTCAAGAAATATAAGAGAGCAGGATGTTAAATGAAAACATGGGAATATAATCAGCAAAATCCAGGTTGTGAGAAAATTTACAGGAATGAATGGCCAGTTTCTCCAACAAATGTATCGCAAGGGAAAAAAAAGAGGGAGGAATAACCTATAATTAAAAGGGAGTTAAGTGACATATTGACCATTTACAATATGCGGACCTTGTTTGGATCCTGATTTGAATAAACATACTGTAAAAACTTGAAACAAAATAGGGAATTTGAGTTGGATATTTGATAAAGGAAGTAGTCTCAATGTTTTTAGATGTGGCCATGATAATAAAGTTATTTTTTTAAAGGAATCATAATTTACAGATCATGCTAAAATATTGACACATGAAATGACCTGAATGTCTGAATTTGCTCCAAAATAATTCAGTATAGGGGGAAGGAGAAAGTCAGTAGGACTATAGACGAAACAAGATTGGCTGTGAGTTGATGATTCTTGAAGCCGAGTATTGGGTGCTTGGAGGTTACTGTGCTGCTCCCTCTTCTTTTGTGTATGTTTGAAATCATCCATAATAAAAGTTTTCAAAAGGAAAAGAAATAATAAAAACGAAGGAAAAGGGCAATACAGCTGCAAGTGTACTAGGGAGAATTAAGACTATGCATTTACCCAAACCGGTGTCTCCTTTCAATCCATATACATTGTGCTCAGAAAATTCAAGACACAACCTACATTCAGTGCATTTGAAGTCAGATCAATGCTGCTAATAAACTTTTTCAACGCTTTTTGAAATATTGACACAGCATTGAGAAATTCTGCAAATTTAAGCAGAAAGAATCCATTTGGAAGCACTCCAAAAGAGAATTACATTTTAGGGGGTCTATTTGAGCTCACTGTAATCTGCAACTCATTTTTTTTAACTCATTGACTATGAATTACATTTCAAACTAATCATCTTGTTTATTTGTGCTAAAATTTCAGAAACTAAGTGAAAAGCTTAAAATTTCTGTTCTGCCAGGTCTCTTTTTTAAAGCAAAAGCAATTTTCTACCATAAATTCTGCTAATGGGAAGAAAGCCATTAAAATATCTTGCCAACAAAATAGAATATACAGCAAATATAAGCCAGGAATTAAGTTTAAACAATTTAGTCAAGCATTTTCTTTGGTTAACCAGGAAAGAGTAAAGGAATTTGTAACAAGAATATATGAACAGGAAAGGGAAGATGAGACTGTAGGGCAATCGGCATCCATCACCTGGCACCTAATTAAATTGTGCGGCCCTTTAAATTAAAATTGTCATTTTAATCAAGAAATAAAAAAATTTCCAGAATGCCTTAAGTTCAAAAAGATAACCAGAGCTCTGTTCTTTGTCTTTGAGGAGCCCTTTCAAGGAAGAAACATCAGGAGCCCCAAATACTTCCTCAGCATGGGAATATGTCTGTGATAGGTACACATGGAAATTAAACCAAAACAAAAAACAAGCAGCATTGTTTGTCCTGTGCCAGAATGTTACTGCTCAAAGCCAAAGGATCCCTCTGATTCTTTCACTTAAAAACCTCTTGTTTTCATAAAGACACAGTAGGTCAGTCTGCTTGATAGAACTTGTCTTCTTCTTGGGGAAGAACATTGTCTGACTTTCGCAAGGACACCAGTCTCAATATCAAACACCTTTAAGACCAGCACATGGCACCTCACCCTGCCCCAACTCCATCTGTCTTACTTACCAGGTGTTGATGATCTGACCTGCTGGACAAGGCTGGCCCCTATTTTTGCCCTCAGCTGTACTGAGATAGCAGTGATGCTTCAAAGGGCCTCTAGGCCCTTAGCACCAGCTACAATAGGTCTATACAGGTATCATGTGCTCTCTGCTCTTAAACATCCCTAGCATCTCATTCCCTTGTCAATTACTTTTTCCAGGATCAATCAAAGAAAGTTACTATCAGCACTTCTCTTGGCAATGGAACCACAGCTCCCATTTAAATTCAATAGATGTGCAGAACATGCCCTCCATCTGCTTAGGCTTATACTCCAATGGTAATAACCACACACACATACACACTTTCATCACTTGGTTGAACGGTTTATGTGTCACCATTCAAGTGTCAATGGAGTTCAAGAAATGAGAGATTAATGAAGAAGAGAGGAATATGGGAAGATCTGTCAATTTTCCAGCTAGAATTTAGATAGCTGGAATGGTGGGACACGGTCAGGTCCAGCAGGGGCCACTGAATAAAAAAGGCTTCATACTATGAACAAATGTGACATTTTTCTGAGGCTAGTAAAAATACAGTTCAGACTGTGTACTATACAGTATCAGTAATTATGAAATTAGGTTGGAGAGGTTGCCCTTTATAGCAAGCTGTAAAGAGCCTTAAATTCCAGATGGTATAATAAAACTCGTTTTTGCAGTTTTCTCTGGAGAAGATTTTGAACAGAAAAGGAGAGATCTGACAAAATCAATGAGCTAGAAATATCGATCTGGTGTGAAACATTAACAGAGCACAAAATAATGAAGGTCTTGATGGGGGTAGACAGTGATAATGGAAAAAAAGGAAGAGGAGAAAAGCTTCTTCAAAGAAACAAAACAAAACCAGGATTCCGAGACTAACATACAAGAAAGAAAATGAAGAGGTGAAAGATAGCTCCTGCCTCTGGCTTAGGTGAATTGGTAGTGCGTTGCCAGAATAGAACGTATGGGAAGGGAATGCAAGTCTATAGAAGAGAGCATGAGAGAAGAGAATAAGCTCACTTATTGGCAATCTGAATTTAGAATTACGGAATTATGGAAAGAAGCTTGCTGCTCAAGGATATTGTAGTCAGAATATTTGCTTCAGACAGTATAGCGGGCTAGGCTAGATGAGCCTCAGGGTCCTGCCTAACTCTTGTATTTCTAGCCAAGTAAATAGCATGCGTGGAGTTAGAGAAATTGTTTTTCTGGTTATCTCAGGAGTTTGAGTCACTTCAAGAGCCAGAAGACATGGGTTCTGCCACTGGCTAATACTTTATCACCTCTAGGCTCTAAAATCTGTCAAATGCAGATAATCAAATCACAATTTCAGTTGGGTAGGGGATCCCCTTTCTAGCAAATACTGAGATTTTATTTCAATCCTATTCTCACTGGGAGTTTCCCATTAGCTACACTATGGGAGTCTTCATACTGGCTGGCATCGCTTCTATCCATCCATCCATCCATCCATTCCCCACTCACTGACATTATCATACATTATGCAGTGATCAATAACCATTACCTTTTCACTTGATTCTACTTTTAGAAGAAGAAAAAAAAAGTGACATTTTATATACTGGGGAATTCTTATTCTAATAACTTCAACCAACTAACATCCAAAGGTTAAACTGGGAAAATAGTGATACTCAGAGTTAGTCCCCTAGTGACTTTGTAAGGATCATATGGCATATTGCTGCAACAATGTTACCTTGAGGGGCTGACAATCATAGCTCAAGTTCAAGTAGAGTCGGTAGATTCCAGTAGCTACTAAGCAGGCATCAAGACCAACGGCACAGACCGTGGTGCTTGATAAGCACTGGGAGCTTGATGAGAGTGTGCAACAAAGGAGGCTCATTTAAGGAAAGCGGTATAAACCAAGGTTGAACTGATTGGGAACAAAGCCAAACCCCCGGTCACAGGCCTAGCAGTAGGAAGCCACAGGCAATACCCAGTCAGTTGATAGCATAGAGGGTGGTGCTCCTTAGTAACTGTCCAGGGAGGCATAGAAGAGTCTCTGGAACCCATGAGAGCAAAGTAGAAGGTCCAGACAAGAGGTGTGACTCTCCCATGAGGATATTCCAGGCTTTTGACTCAACAGGAGCCCTGAAGCACATTGCTTCAGCACTTGGAATAGAGAAGGAAAGACTGTTCCTAAAGAGACACCAGTAGACTCTCTGGGTGGTTTCCCAGTGAGTTCAAGATCTTCCGGCTCATAAAGCACAAAGACCCATTTAAGCTAGTTCAAGTAAAGATGAGGTTTCTTTGAGAATACAGGAATCTCATAGAAGCCAAGGACAGGAAATAATAGTAACACCAGGCATCTTGGAACTAGGACTGGGCAGCCCCCCAGAAGCAAGGCAGCACCCACTCTCTGGGTCACAGGTCCTCTTCATGGCCACCCTGCTGTGCCATTGATCCACCTCCTCTCTCTGCTCATGGGCTTCTCATGCTTGTTCATAGCTGAGGCTGGAACATGGTCATCTGGGCTTCCCAGCCGTTCCTTTTCTCTAGCTTCATTCACCTGTCACTACAGTCTTCACAGCTCACTCTCATGTTTCAAATTCCTGAGAGCAGTACCTGATTAGCTCACTGCATCTTCTGGAATCAAGTCTCACAGGTCGCTGAACTCCAACTCCTCCTGACCTTCCAAGTCCTGGTGTAGATTTTACTTCCTGACAAATCTTCCCTGTCACAGCTCGGTCCCCAGGCAAGGCTGGTGTCCCTCCTACGAGCTCCCAGTGCCTCAGGGCTTAGCACACTGCCCTGTAACTGTCCGTCAATGTGTCTGTCTTCCCAGAAAAACAGAAACTCCCTGGGGATAGGGACAATTTCTTGTGTATGGTTATTTCCCCAGCACCCAGCTCTTTAAATAAATAAACATAGACTCAATGGGTTTTAATAAATCAACCCTGTATTAAAATAATGCCTACAAATATGGAAATACTTCAAGTCTGTACTTTTTGCCCTTGCTGAGGCTGTACATTTCTATAAAAGCACCTGCTAATCCTTCCAGTTGTTCAGGCATCTAGCTGAGGGCACACACTGAAGATCTGCTTCTCTTAAATAACCCCTTAGTACCTGTGAACTCAATCAGCGAGCAATGAATGAGACTGCAGTTCCCTTTACAGCCTACAGAAATGTCAATAAATGAATAAAGTTATACCAGATTCTTTTTTATTTTGCATTGAACAATAACACAGTTTAAATGAGGATTTTCCTTACCCCGGAAAAATCTAAAGTGGATTCAAAATGCCATTAAGACTCTGAATTTTCTAATATGTATTAATGTAGTTACCTTATTAACAGAGGTAGATTCACAGGGGTTAAAAAAAAAGTAAATTTCCACATCTAAGACTGCTGGCAACAAACTCTAAACCACATATCTGCAAAAAAGCAAATGAACCCTTCTGTAAAATGTGTACTTGGTTCATTTCTTACCTGTAGTCTAACTCTGCTCTAATGTATTTATTTTAAATCAATGTATTTTCTTTCTCTCATTTTTTCTCTTGGTTTCATTCAATCAACATGTACAGATTGCATATTCTGCACCAGGCACATGTTTCCAGACTTCCAGACAAGAATCTTGTTTATCCACTAATGAACACATTGGCAATCACACAATGCTTTCTGGTTTATGAAGCACTTTCGTATAAGAAAAATCTGATACCAACAAAAACTCCTTCAATCTTACAGTGCAGGAAACAGCCTAAAGAGGTTAGTGTGACTCTCAAGGTCACTCCAAGTACATAGCAGAGTCCACGTGACACTAGGTTTTCTGGCTCCAAATCCAATTCTCAGCTGCCTCATGCGGCCTCTCATTCCCACTTCTTTATCAATGTGGAGAATGGACAGGGGAAGAGGTTGTGTCAACTATTGCTGTCAAATATTGCTTCTGTGGAAACACCTGCCTGAGACCCAGACTGCTCAGCAGTGAGCCCAGGTGAACTGGAGCTTCCATGTGACTAAATCAGGGCTGACATGAGCTTACAATGAGTGTATAATCTCTTCTAACAGCACAGTCAATAAGCTATTACACTGCTGAAAATTTTTGTTACAGCATCACACAGCCAGAAATAAAATCACAAATTAAAAGCTTTACACAGTGTTCACTAGAGCTGGCATTTTTGTCATTATGAAAACCATTTTTGTCATTAAGTTCCAATTTTTCAAGAAAAGGATTGTCCCCTTAACTTTCTTCAGTTTCTCAGCAACTGAAGATTTTGATGGAAATATTAATATGTAGGATTATGTAGTTTTCTCCAAGAAGTAAAAAGCCAATTGTTAGACTGGATCAATATTTTCCTCCTGCTGATCCGTTATCCAGAGGCAAATTTTGTCACCTCCAACAGCTCCATCCTCAGACACCCTCTCTAGAGACAACATAGGTTGTTCCACTCTCCTCTTCATCCTAGTTCATACTATTTCCTTTCCTAAGTCTGAAATTTAAAAAAAAACTAAATGAAAATTAAATGAAATTTAAAAACTTAAATATTTTACCCAACCATTGTGCCATTTGAGCTTTGAAAACCAAATGAGCAAACTAGATGATCTTTTCTAATTTATTTATTTTTTATTTTATTGAGGTCACATTGGTTTATAACATTGTGTAAATTTCAGGTGTACATCATTATATTTCGGCTTCTGTATAGACCTGCATCATCTATACCAAAAACTAATTTCCATCTGTCACCATACACATGTGCCCCTTTACCCCTTTTGCCCTCCACCCACCCCTTTCCCCTCTGGTAACCACCAACCTGTTCTCCTTATCTATGTGTTTGTTTATCTTCCACGTATGATCTCTTCTAAACTCATGAATCTATTATTCTGTGAATAAAGTGACCTGTAGAAATCCCAGAAACACTTGGATGCCTTGTTAAATACACAGATTCTCAGGCCCAAGCCCAGACATACTGAATCAGAATTTCTGACAGTGAAGTCTAGAAATCTTTATTTTTAACATCCTTCCTTGGGTGATTCTAACATTCACCCCGGTTTGGGAGGCATTATTTAAACCAGTGGTTCTCAAAGTGTGGTCCCTTGGTCAGCAGCATCAGCATCTCCTGGGAACATTTTAGAAATGAGAACTCTCTGGTCTTGCCCCAGACCTACTGAATCAGAGACTCTACGGATAGAGCTCCAGAAATCTGTGTTTTATCAATTCCTCCAGGTGGTTTTCATGCACAGCATATCTGAGAACCCCTGATTTAAACAAGAGAATAGTTCCATTTCAATCCAAAAAAACCCAGGTGCTAAGACCCTCCTAGTAAAGTCCCTGGGTTACTTGCTGCAGGGAAAAGGACCAGCTCATTTTGTACTATATTATTTTTAAAATGTGCATTTCTTCGGACAGTAATTGAGAATTTACTGTGTGCTAAGCACTCTGTTAGAAGCTTCTTAGGATACAGGTATTAGAAAGATACAGTTCCTACACTCGAGGAGCTTACAATCTACTGAGACAAACATTTTCTGTAAAGGGCCAGAGAGTAAGTGTTTTAGGCTTTGTGGGCTACGTGGCCTCCGGGTAGCTGTTCCGTCCTGCCATTGTAAAAGCAGCCACAGATAATAGGTAAACGAGTGAGCTTGGCTGTGTTCCAGCAAAACTTCATTTATACATACTAACATTTGGATTTCATATAATTTTCACATGTCATGAAATATTATTCATCTTCAGAGTTTTTTCAAACCATTTAAAAAATGTAAAAACAATTTTAGGGACCTTACAAAAACAGGTGTGAGCCAGATTTGTCCTGTGGGCAGTGGATCACTCTAATATAAAACCAGGAAGGCAGTAACAAAATCTCAGGGTTTCAGTCTCTGTGATGTCATCAATAGAACTTGAAGGGTCAGGAGAAAGAGCTTTTTTGGAAAGAAAATGTTGAATTCTGTCTTAAATAAATAGCCGTTCTGTCATTTCCTATCCTGTTGTTTTCCTAAAGTAGCACATGCCTTTTCTTACATTTGTCCACAGCAGAAACAGACTTGTCCATTTAAGTAAATCTATTTCATCTCCTCATCCATACCACATCTCATGAAAATAACATGATGCTGACAGGGGGTCCTTATGTTCTCTTCCTATGGGTCCAATTCTATCCATTTATGCAGATATGGAAGCCAAGATTTTCAATATTATAAAGGCAGAATATCTTCAACCAAGTATACACTACATTACTTCTCTCCTTCAAGTACTAGGAGGTGAAGATTGAAGAGAGTTTGGACAACATTCAGCCTGCCTCGAAAATTGCCAGCTTGCATTGTCTACCTCAGGCTCCAACCCTTTGGAGAATCATAATTAACTCAGGCTTTTTGTTCGTTTGTTTTTAATCCCAGAATTCCATAATTAAGTGCTAAGACCCAATTTCTGATGATTAATATTCACAGAGATATAAATGGCACTACTCTGACAGAACACGTTACATATCAATCTATAACATCAGTTCCAAAATTCAAGTCTACTGAGTGTGTGAAATCAGAAGCTGTGGGCACAGCACCCAGAGTTGGTACTTTTAACTGCTCCCCTGATGTCCTTGATGCCCAGCCAGTTTTGGGAACAACTTTCTACATTACAGTGGCTACAAAGTGAATCAGACAGCCCTGAGGGGCTCCAGCCAGGGCATGCTATTGGATGGCCATACTCAGGAAATGTCATAGCATCATGTTACTGGATGATGGAGGAAACATTTCAGCTGGAACTCAAATTCTAAGTTGTTCATCACAACAAAAGTAGAAATGAAATGCAAACCTCCCACCACCCAGAATGAGCTGAGCAAAACATGAGTTGGCAGCTTAGAGAACATCCAAACCAGGGGGAGACAGAGGCTGCAGAGTGCACAGTGTCTGCTACATCTGGCCTTTATATCTGGCCAACCTTCCCCCTTTTCAAGCTCCTCCAGCTCATAAAGTCAAGCCAAGAACCCCAGAGCGTGTTCTAGAGAATCGTTCCAGCCCTCAACCCCACCCTCCTTTGTCCATTCTAACACAGCCCTGTTCTCATCTTTTTGGTTCAGGATTACTGACTCTGTACTCACCCTCCAATAGTTGGCTTGCATCTCCTTCCACTCTCAGTTGTCCCCAAATCAACATCCTGGCTTTTTGTCCCTCAGTTTTGCTGCATAGCTTTTGCTTCTACCTACTTCCCTTGTTTTTGCTGAAAACTTCTGTTCTAGCACTTGCTCCTATAGAAATTCCTGCTGTGGTAGGAGGGATACAGGACTTTGAACATATGAAAGCTCAACTTTATTAATTAGGAAAAAAAGTGACTTACTAGCTAACTATTGAAGAACTACATACAAAATATAGAGAAATCTCTGAGACCAATATAAACATACAGTTACACAAATGCAGTTTCAGCAATTCAGACTTTGAAGGTGGGAGAACTGTGACACATTTGGTATTTGGTGAGTGTCAGAGAACCAGGCTGACAAAAGTAGAAAGCGAGACAGACTTTGTCAGCCAATGGGGGAGGGGGCGGGGGGAGGAGGGAGGTGTTCACCAACTCCCTAGGGAGTTTATATTTTGTTTTATATGAAATTATGCTTAATTTAAGTAGAAAGTCATGTTTTTCCTTCTACTCTATAAGTTCAGGAACTCTCAAAGAAACCTACAGGTGTGCAAATTTCTATAGATATATTTTAAGACAGAAAACTGGACAAGGGATGTGACATGGAATTTTAAATGATTATCAAAATTCTGATGCAGTGTGGGATCTGAGGTGGGTGATACTCTTTCAGAAGGGACATCAACAAGTCTCCCTCCTGCCTTGGTGCTGAGTGTATCTCAGGCATCCTCATTCCTTCATTCCACCATGTACAGAGGGTTTAGCTGGAGCTAGGTCAGCTAAAATATTTCAATCAGCCAAAGTCATTAAATATGCTGAGAAATTTTTGGTGCCATCAGTGCTGTTGCCACTCCCAGGAATATAAGGAAAACTAGGCAGCATATAAGTTTGACATTAGCACACCCTCCCACCTAACTTACTGACATCGAGTCTGTGAATGGGCGGTCCCTCCTCTTGACTTCAAGGCTTGCATCCCTCAGGGCGTATGCCTGCCCCAGACCTCTCACCACACCACCTATGCCTGGACCTGCTCTCCCAGAGAAGGCTCACACTGCAAAGTCACCAGGAGGACCACCCACTCGCTCAGGGACCAGATCCTGGCTGTGCGTCAAAAAGAAAGCAATCTAATTGAAGTAATTCATGGTCTGGCACAAATAACTTGTACATTTAAACAATTAGGAAGTGAAAGTTCACTGTGAGTTTTACATCAGGAAAACCTTTCTCTGAAAGAGGTTAAGACTTGAATTTGGCCTTTATGAATGGGTGAAACTCATGGGCAGGAATCAGAATGGAACACCTATGGGTTAAGTAAACAATGCGCGTCCGTGTGTCTGTCCCAAGATTCTGAAATGTCCTGTTCCAGTAGTGAATGACAGTGGCTTTGACAATATGCTTGAGAACCTTTATTGATATATAAATATAAGAGAAGAAAAAGATGCTAGACAAGAAACAAAGTTGGCTCAGGAATTTATCTAATATTAGATTGTGTTCATCACGTCCTGCTTCATAATGCTTTTCTGGTTACACAAAAAGACTGCATTTCCCAGCATCTTTGCCTTTAGTTGGAGCCATGTTTTGAGTTCTGGCCAACACATTTGAGCAGAAATGTCGTATGTCACTTCTTGGCTAAAATACCTAAGAGCTGGTGGAGCTAACTGAATATTTGATGATATTAGAAAATTGTGTCATCTTTTAGGTGTCATAATAGTATAGTGATAGTGCTTTTAGAAGGAATCCATATCTTTTAAAGGTACATACTGAAATATTTACAGAGGAAATTTCTAGGACCAGTTTCAAAATAGTTCAGTGAGAGTAGGCAGGGTGAGTGGGGGTTCAAGTGAAACAAAATTGGCCATGAATTGATTACTGTTGTATATAACTGAAATTTACTATTATAAAAAGTTTTTGAAAGATAAGTTGGTTTGAGACCTCTTGGCTTGCCCTCTTGCAATAGTAACCCAAAAGCCACCTTTTCTGAAGGTAAAGTTGTAGGCCACCACAGTGTGGAACCCCAGGTCACTGCCTAGAAGAGAGTTAACCTTGAAGACCCAAAGCGAACCTTGTGTGAACGAGATAGAAATCTTTATGTGTTAAGACAGTGAGATTTGGGAGTTGCTTGATATCTCAGTGTAAGCTAGCCTAACTTGAATAATATGGAGGTAGAGTTGATTCTGAAGATGGTTTAGCCTGGAATAGCCAATATGGTCTGGAGCTAGACAAAGACATAATTTATAAGATAACTGACCACATAAGAAACCAGCAGGACTTTGGGAAGGTGTAGCACAGAGAAGGGAAGAGAGGACAAGAGGGAAAGGCCAGGCAACACGGTGAAGGGAAGGGGCTTGCAGAAAAAAATCAACCAACAGGAAACCACCTGTGGCAGAGTGGCTAAAGGACTTTAAAAAATGGCATTATCTAACAAATTGGATAATCTAAAAGAAATTAATACATTCCTAGAATCATAAAACCAACCAACCATGATTCTTCATGAATCATGAAGAAATAGAAAATCTGAACAGACCAATAACAAGTAAGGAGATTGAATCAGTAATTAAAAGTCCCCAACAAAGAAAGGCCCAGGACCGGAAGGCTTCATGGTGAATTCTATCAAACATTTAAACTCTTCCAAAACATTGAAGAGGAATTGAAGAGGAATCTCAAATTCATTTGCATAAATTCATTTTACAAGGCCAGCATTACCCTGATACCAGAACCAGGTAAGGATACTACAAGAAAAGAAAACCACTGGCCAATATTCCTGATGAACATAGATGTAAAAGTCCTCGACAAACTACTAGCAAACTCAATTAAACAGCACACTGAAAGGACCATACACTATGATCAAGTGCAATTTATCCCTGGATGCAAGGATGATTCAACGTACAGAAATTAATGTGGGATACACCACATTGGCAGAATGAAAGATAAAATTCAGATGACCATCTCAATAGATGCAGAAAAAGCATTTGACAAAATTCGGCATCCTTTCATGACAAAAACTCTCAACAGGGGCCAGCCTGGTGGCGTAGTGTTTGGGTTCACGTGCTCAACTTCGGTGGCCTGGGGTTCGCAGGTTTGAATCCCAGGCGCAGACCTATACACAGCTAACCAAGCCATGCTGTGGCGGCATCCCACATACAAAAAATAGAGGAAGATTGGCACAGATGTTAGCTCAGCAACAATCTTCCTCAAGCAAAAAGAGGAGGATTGGCAACAGATGTTAGCTCAGGACCAATCTATCTCACCAAAAAAAAAAAAAAAAAAACAAACCCAAAAAACTCTCAACAAGTTAGAAATGGAAGGAAGGTACCTCAACATAATAAAGGCCATATGTGACAAGCCCGTAGGTAACATCCTCCAGCAATCCCACTTCTTGTTATATATCTGAAGGAAATGAAGTCATATCTTGAAGAGATATCTGCACTTTCACGTTCATTGCAGCATTATTCACAATAGCCAAGTCACGGAAACAACCTAAGTGTCCATCAATGGATGAATGGATAAAGAAGATACGTATACATGCACACACATGCATGCGCACACACACACACACACTGGATTATTATTCAGCCATAAAAAAGAAGGAAATTGTGCCGTGTGCAATAACATGAATGAACCTCAAGAACATTATGCTAAGGGAAATAAGCCAGACAAAGAAAGACAAATACTGTATGATCTAACTCTCATGTGGAATCTGAAAAGAAAAGTCAAACTCATAAAAACAGAAAGTAGAGTGGGGGTTACCAGGGGTTGGGCAGTGGGCAAAATGGGGAAATGCCCGTTCAAGGGTACAAACTTTCAGTTACAAGGTGAATAAGCTCTGGGAATCTAATGTACAGCAGGGTGACTGTAGTTAATAATATTGGATTATATACATGAAATTTGCTAAGAGAGTAGACCTTAAGCATTTGCACCACGCACAAAAAATGACAACTATGTGAGGTGATGGATGTGCTAATTAGCTTGATTGTGGCAATCATTTCACAATGTGTATGTATATCGAATCATACACTGTATGCTCTAAATACATATAATTTTATTTGTCATTCATACCTCAATAAAGCTGGGGGAAAAAACACTGTAGGTCTATTCTGGGTTCAACACTGTACAATCTGCTGGAGATACAAAGGAAGGCATGGTCCCAGCCCTCAAGGACCTCACATCAAAGTGGAGAAAAGCCATAGGCAAATGATCCTATCTCGTGTAATAAGACAGAAGTAAGTATAGGGTGTTGGGGCATTAGACATAAACACTGGGGTTAGAAACTTCAGGAAAGAAGTCCTAGAAACAATGTAAAAGCAGCAGTAGCCAAGGATAAAGGAAAGAGCATTCCAGGAGCAGGGAGAAGCTCCTGAGAAAGCTGTGAGCCAAATGGAACTTGGTATATTTGGGGAGCGGAGAGTAATTTAGGATGAATAATGGCTAACGTAAAACAGGAAGGGCAAGGGGAGGTGTCAAGAGATGAGGCGAAAAAGATCAGCAAGGGCCAGATCACAAAATTGTGCCTTGCCAATGAGTATTAGTCTCCACCCTAAAGGTTGCAGGAAACCACTTACTATTTTAAGAGAATGAGAAAGATCAAGTGCCAGCAGTGTGGAGAAGGGATCTGAAGAGGCGCAAAACTGGGGACAGGGAGACCAGTTAGGAGGTCCAGGTGAGTCAGGATGAGGGCCTTAACCAAGGTGGCACTGGGGTTGGAGATAAGTGGTCAAATTCTGGAGAAACTGAATGATCAAAACCACAGGCCCTGGTGACTGTGACAGGTGAGGGAGAAGCAGTAGACAAAACGATTGCCAGGAGTTTTGGCCTGAACAACTAGTTGGGGACTATCCTGGGGGACTTCTATAGACAGGAGGAAGCTGTTCAGAGACTGCACCTCACTCCTTACAGGTTGCTAATGCAGAGGCTGCCTTTCACTTTCCTTCCAATCAAAATATAATGACTCCTTTATCTTCTAACTTTTAATTACAGTTTTCTACACAACTTGAAGGTAGACACATTTACGATTCAATGTCATGTCATTCAATTGATCAGTGCACTCTATTCACTACAGGTTGGAAAAGTTATTGATCAAACACACAGAAGTGCTGACAGCCTGCAATACGTCACTTGAGATAAAATATAAATGTGAAAGATTAAAGGGTTCTTGTCACTAGTATATCTCAAATAATGATCCCTGATTAGTAATCATCCCCTGTGTGATTCGACAGACCAACTGATCAAAATTAAGAAGTCAAGTTCCAAAGGGCACCCAAATTTTTGGTAACATAAACTGTTTCTCAGTCATGCTCTTTTTAGGTAGGGTTTATGCTGCTTATCTTCAGTGTATCCTACTTAGAAGCAGCATGACAAGTTACCAGCACGACTTCAGGGGGTCAGAAAATCCTGCAGGAATAACATTATCTCTAACTGGACTGAAAGAATCTTTCCTGCTTAGTTGGCAGTCCTAATATTAACTTAGAAATTAAGATGTTATAGTAGAAAGATTTCAAGCTTTATAGCCAGAATGTAGAAGTTGGTGGTCTGGCCATGCTGGATGACCAAGAGCAAGTCACTGAACCTCTCTGAGACTAAGTTTACTCCTTTGTAAATTTGGAAAATATTTGCCCATCCTACTTACCACCCAGGGGCTTTATATGGTTACTAAATAGGTAATGATTGGGAAAGCTCTCTACAGTTGCATAATTTTTAATTTTTCACTAATTACCATAATACATCATTCACCACAAGTCACCATTATTATTATCTCAACCTTTTTGGTGAAGTCATACAGCAGAAGAGATTATTCTAGAAGGTACTATGTAAATGCATTTGAGATGAACATGAAGGAAAGATTAATTGGGTGGGAAGCCCTCTCTGCCTTCTCACATAAGCATAAAATAGTGTTTTGGTTTTTTTTTCTCTTCAGTTTAGTTAAAGCCGAAGAAAGAAACTTCTGGGAAAGATGAACAAACAAATGACAGGGTTCTTCCTCTTAGCTAAATTCAGATGAGATAATCCAAAAAAGAAGGAAACTCAAAGAGAAACTCACAAGAAGATATTATTTGAAACAGGAGAATGTAATAGCAAATGTCAACAAGTTAGGCATGGAACACAAACCCAGGTTTGAAAACCTGGGTTTAGTAGTAGGGCAACTGCTAAAGGAACAGAAAGCTAGAAAAAGCAGCCATCATCTGAAAACTGCTTTACATGATTGTAGAGCAATTTATTCTCACTACTTTAAAAGAAGAGATCATTATTACCAAAACAAAGTGCAAAGATACCATTAAAAGTTGTGTGAAATTTATAAATCCTATAAAAGAAGTCAAGCATCAGAGGAGACCATTAGGAACAGAACTGACATTCAGAACGAAGAATCTGTGATAATAAAAACAGACTAATTGAAAGCACAGTGAAGTTACACAGACCACGGCAAAGAAAGAGAAATCTACAGAACCAGGGAACAAACCAAGGGTGTTCCAACTTGAGTGTAATCAGTGTACCAAAGGACATACAAATGCAAGCAAGGCGGAAATCTTACCTAGGGAATAAATTAAAAATAAGTTTACAGACCGTCAAGATATCAAATTCTAATACAGATATCTTGAAGGAATATGAAAAGCCAGTTGGGAACAGTCTTCACTGAAATATACCTGGGTACCTACTTGTCACGTTTTTAAAGCTTGAAACACATGAATAAAAGAATATGAGGTCTTGAGAAGAAAGGAGTGAAAGAAGACGAAGGTGTGATTAATGGGATATTTTGATTCCACACTGCAGATTATATAGCCTGAGTACAAACACTTGGATAGACTCACGCAGAGAAGTCGTGGATCAAATTTCGACCAGAGCCCTCTTCTAAAGAGTATTATTACTTTTATCATGTGTGTATGTCTGGATTCCTGGGAGTTGAAGGCAGGGAATGGTAAATGAATGACCTGAAGGATTGATTTTGCCATGAGATCCACCAGAGAAAGGGAAGAATATTTTTTTCAGACCACCAGATGGGAAGAGGCCACAACACACCTCTTTGGCAGCTAAGATGGTACAGTTTGGAGAGCAGTAAGTTGGAGATGAAAGGAGCAAAGGGCAAGTACTTCTTTACTGATGACAGAACATCTGAGAGAAATCACTGTTTGGTGAGTTGAGAGCAGTCTGGCGTGGCAGATTACACTTGCTCTTGTCCATCTGTCTCTTTTGACTATGCATTTTAGTTTTCTGGAGACTGGTAGCCCCAAGGAACAGGCTCCATCTTACCACAGAGGTTAGAACACCCTGATGCTCAGACTTAAGGCAGAAGGCAGGCTCCAAGAGAAATCAACCCAAAGCTAAGGGAAAAGGAGACATAAAAGAACACAATCCAGCAGAGGTAATTTTTCTCTTTGAAGACAAAAGATAGCTTTTGAAAGTTATAGAAAACCTCAAAAACCTGAAAAAAATTATCAATGAAGTCTCATAGCTAAAACTATTTCAACGAGGAGAAATGAAGATCTAAAAACAATGAAAGATACCTATTAAGGACTGGTGGATTGCAAGCTTGATAAAAGGAATGGCTAGAAATACCACGTAAAAGAGTTAATTAAACCACATTATGAGAAGTATAACATATAAATATTTTATAATGTGTTCCAGACTATGCCAAATGGGAAAGCCAGCATAGAATTTAGGTTTCCTATCACCTTTAAAAAGATATTCAAGATTAACTTATTTAATTGAAATGTATATTAAAAGTAATGATAACTGTGTCAAAACGTGTTGTTAAAAATATGTAATCAGATTGGTAGATAATTTTTTCACTGGGAAGTAAAAAGTTTAAAATCAGCTACAGAAACATTATAATAAAATGGAATAAAAGAAGGCAACAACAAATAAGAACTTACAGGGCAAAAATATTAGTAGAAAGTTATCAATTAAAATGTGTAACGCAAATTAACTAAACTCCATATAAAGCATAGGTCACTGACTGGCATAGAAACAAAATCCAACAATCTGATGCCTATAATAGATACACTTAAAATTAAAATATAAGCGGGCTAAAAGCTAAGGGATAATTTGAAGTCTATCATGTCTGTGCAAAAAAGAATACAAAAAAGAAAAAGAATGGAGGTTTCTACTATGGCAAAAATTAGGACAGGTTAATAATGTTACCATTATATTAAACAAATAAATTTACATATAAAGTTATATTAAACAAGAGACTATCTAACAATATTGCATGTGTATGTTCCAAACAACATAGTAAGAATATATTCTGAAGAAAAATAGATTAAAAATGGGAAATATAATTGTACCTGAAAGCCTCATCAATTTACAATGTCAAGTTTAGTAGATATGAAATTAAGAATATAGATATGACACAATTTTAAAAACTGTATCAAACAATAAATGACATAAAAATAACTGTAAAAGTGCAAACTTAATGAAAAGACAGAAGAACCACTTTTTTTAAGGTCCTTATAGATTATTTTTTGGGATTGCTTAGATAAGAAAAACATAACTAATAAATATCAGAAAGGGAGAAAATCTATATAGCCTATATTTTTACCTTGTAATGTGATAAATAACAGAAGCAGACTCCAAAACTGCTCAAATATGTGAAGATTTTTAAATTATGCCCTTACTGCCTATATCATGGAGAAAGTCCAGATTAAAATAACATATTATTTAAAGGATACGTATATTATTATTTATATATAGAATAATAAACATACTACTGGGTATATGTTAATACTATGGAATATGATATTATCATAAGATAGTAAATGCTAAGGAGATATAAGTAGAATATAATTTTCATTAAGTTTTATTTTTTCTATAGAGCTGCTTGAGTATATTAAAAATCACAGAGTATATCCCTGTGGAAGCAAGATCCAGCAAAGGCAAATTTCTTTGCTGTGAGTGTGTGTGTGTGTGTGTGTGTGTGTGTGTGAGTATATGTATCACAAAGAAGAGATTTATCAAGGCCTTGTAGACAAAAATATTAAAAATATAGTAACAATAAATAACAATAAAAACTCATATATGGAACACTTACTCTAGAGCAGGCACTGCGCTCAGCACTTTTCATTCTTATCTCATTAACCTCCCACTCTCCATCATCTATACCACTTACTACTCTCAGCTTCCACCAAGTCACAGGGGATAGAAATTGGCCTACCAAATAGAGTAAGGGTAGAGGACTAGCATGACATTGCTGGGGGCTTTTGTTGAAGGTCTAATTTGTAAATAAGTTTTGATAAAACAGAAAACATCATTTAAATCATTCTAAAGCAGCTAAAACAAACATCAAAAGAAACTATTACCACTGGCTGATTTTAAGATAAAAGGGAAAGAACTTGAAGTGTGAACATCTTATTAGACAAGACATCATATTATTTATATTAGACATCGTGTTTTTATAAATAATCTCAATGGTGTAGAAATTAAGATGTTGATACTCACTAATATTTCACTTTCTCAAATAAAGTCCAACTCTGCTTTGGTCTCATTCTTTCAAATAACCGCCTCTGGGTCTCCATATGCCGCTCAGAATTGATTTTAGAGGTTTTGAAAGAACACGAAAGAGAGTTTATTGAACGTCTCTAAATACCTTTTTTCATAATTATCATTATAATCATCATTGATAGCATGGTGACAGTCAATAAATATCCTCCAAAAAAAACTCCTTCATAGATGAAACTCTTCAGTGCCTATTTTTAAAAACTAGACCTCAAAGTGAGGTTGAATGTAAAAGAATGAAAAGTACCCCCAAATAAGCTAATTTAGCATTATTTACACAGCTTCCCATATAAATACTATATGTCATATATACACGGTGTAATAAAATATTTAAATAGCCCCTTAACCAAACCAACAATGCCATAAATGTCTATGAAAGCCTATCATTGAATCAGATTCATTGATCAACATTACCCCTTGTTCTACTACTTCTAGAACTCCTGCAGACAAATGGTGACATAATTGAATGTATCTTTGCCAAAATACCCATTCATTTCTATTTGCCACTCTAACTTCTTCGCACCTTGAATAGATGTGACTGTTCTTCCCTCAATGTACAAAACTAAAATATAACATTGCAGAATTATTAAAAACTATCCAACAAATACCTAAATGAGGTTTCAAAAATGTTATTTCTACTGACCTTGCAAAAATGCAAAGCAAAAATGAAACCGGATTCTCTAGCTCTGAAAGAATAGCACGGACCCTTCCGTTATCCACGAGCAGAAACACAGCAGCGCAAGCACCATCACTACAGAGAAGAAAAAACGGATGAGTAAATAACCACTCAGTGGAGTGAGACGACTTTCTGGAAGACTTCTCAAGACACTTTACAAACACTTCTTAGGATGAGCATTTCTATCCTGGTCATGAACTGGAAGCAGCTGGGTAGAAGGAGACTAAGTAATGAAAGTGATGAGGCAAAGGCAAAGCTGGGCAAAGGTAACAGCTGCCAGTTACTGTGCCCTTCCCGTCATTGTGCGAAATGCTTTACATTTTATTTTATCCTCATAACAACTCTAGGAGGCAGATAACATTGTCCTGCCCTTTACAGGCAGGTTGAGGCTTAGAGAAGTGAAGTAATCTGTCCCGGGTCATACAGTTAGTAAGTTGCAAGAGCCAGCCTTTAAAATCAAAAGCCCAAGCTCTTAACCATTCTGCTCACACTGCCTTCTGAAAGGTATTTTTAATGTGATTCATAGTATTGTTGTTTCTTGCATGAAAACAATTAGAACAATGCCAATTCTTGAATGTCCTGAGACAAAACACTAGCAAAGGTTTATTTCAACAGACTCCAAGGAAAGGTTTTTGTTTTCTTTCTTTTTATCCCATTGACTAGTGGGACCCTGTCTCTACGTTGGGCAAGAGAACTGCAAAGGCTGAAGTGACACTGCAGCTGAGATGAATTTTGTCCATAGGCGAGTCTGGACATTCTTCCCATCTCAGTTAGGACCAATTACATTGTCCTTGTTGAAGTCACTGGGAGTTCTTTGTTTGAATATAAAGTAAAGAATTATATTTTGAAGTAGTCATGGTTGGATTTTTACAAATGAATATCATGGACTTATTTGTAGAAGTGGCCAAAATCCAAAAACTAGGATTAACTGTAAACCATAAATTGATAAGCAGCATCAGTCTAATATATCAGTGTGATAGTGGGTATGCAATAATTTAACATCATCTCAATTTCACACTTTTATAATGTCGTCTTTTAGGGTGGATCAAGGTAACTGGCAAATTTCCAGACTAAGTTTAAATTCTTAAGGACATTTAGGGCAATGCCAATTGTAAAACTAGCAGGAAAAGTATCTTCAAAGAATATGACTTTACTGAAAATAGTATGAAAAGAAATCTGATGATGGAAACAAAAATAATGACTAGAAAATAGCAAAGTGAGCTTTTGAGAAGTAAATTATTCAAAGAACAAGTGGATTGAAATTTGACAACTTTCATCATAGTAACATACATACAATTCCCGGATAACACACACACACACACACACACACACACACACACACACAAACACAAGTAAAGACTTTTAGGGCAGCAATGGCATCTTAATTTAATCTCCATTTTATTCTATTTTTAGGATAATCCTTTTTTCCCACAAATATGTTTTTATGGTGGGTAGATAATCACATTATGTTGGTGGCTGACATTACAAATAAGCAGAAAGACATTTTTATGTATAGCTTTTGATAGGAAATTTATGAGACAGAGCAACATCACACAAGACTGGCCTCCTAAACTAGCTGATTAGGAGACTCCAAGGACCCGAGAGAATAACGAATTTTATGGGACCATTGAGATTCAGCAACTTGAAGTGGATGAACAAATTTCCATTGTTATTAGATCATGTTATTAGACTCCAATGCAGAGACTGTTAAATATCCCAGGTCACGTCTTAGAGCCAAATTAAAGTAAAAACATTCCTTATCAGACAGTCCAAAGCATATATGTACTTACATAGTTTATGACCAAAAGTCTTTTAAAAAAAATGGTCTCATGGAAGTAGAAATGTCTATTGCTGCTTTTCGCTGAATACCTGAAACTGGAAGGAAAAAAATTTTCCCCCCCAAAATGTTAAGATTCTACTACATATATAGATATATAGGAACATATATAATGTTCCTCTTTCAAAAGGAATATGCTCTAGTTTCCAAAAATGTTTTGTTCAACCTGCATTGATTGCAGATAGCTGGAAAGGACCAGAGTGACGAGCATGGCCTCTGGAGCCAGACCATCCGGGTTTCCACCCCGCAGCTCTGCTGCTTGCTGCCTGGGAGACCTTGGGCAAATTTCTTAACCTCTCTGCACCTCTGCATTCTTCTCAATTACAAAATGGGAACAAAAATAGTGTCTACTTCATAGTTCTATTCTGAAGAATCAATGAGTTATTTTATGTTATTGTATTTTTTATATTGTTATGTTACTGTATTTATTTATATTATTGAAACAGACCCATTTCTTATACTAAAAAAAGAGGAGATACCCAGGTTGGGTGAGGTTATGTGATCTCCCCAAAGTCACAGTTAATAAGCATCAAAAGTGGGCTCAGTGGCCACCTGCTTTATATCTTGGGTCATTATTTTCTCTATGATCTTCAGGACCACAATTTTAAATTATATGATCATTTACTTTCTATACAATGTCAAATTTTGCATAAATTCTTTAGTTATATCCAGAGGTAATTACTATGTGTGAACCACATGCAAATTAACTACATATTAAAGGGCAGAGAGGAGACAAAAACAGTTGCATCTAATCCTAAAATCCTGTAACCATTTCCCTCACCCTTACTGCCCACACACTTTTCCTTTTTCCCTGCCCTTTTACTATTTTTTAAATCCAATTTTTTCTCAGAGGATTTCTCCCCATCTCCCTCAAAATTTTGCACTTGAATGATGTCTCTCTGGAAAAATCCTTCTGTAAGGCCTCACAACAAGAGTGAATTAGTATCTCCAAAAGAAACTTTTACTTTGATATTTAGAAATTGTATGTGGTTTCACATATTTTATAACAGTTCAATGTACCCAAATGGCACAGAGAGGAAACAACCAACTCACTCAGATCATGTGACTTCTTTCCCCATTCTTCCTCCCTCTCTCTCCTCATACCAGGTCCCCTGTTGCCATATCAACAATCCTGGCAGAAGTGGTACGTACCTAGAAAACTGGCTATCCAAGTATTTAGGGAATGGAGAAAATGTGAAGAATCTGGAAAACACTAAACTGAGTCCTTTTCAGCAAGCCCTGGACTGGATTCACTCCCACGCACGTATTTATTGTTTTTCTCCCTCTCTTCTCTGTTAGCTCCTAACAGTGGGCTTGGCAGGGTGGAAGCCCAGAGACACTGTCAGCTTTCCCAAAACAGGTGCAGTTCCTGTCCCAAGATGGGCTTAAGGGAGTCCACAATCCTTGAAATTATAAGTAGTATTTTGCATATATTTGCATTAGTGCAATTTCTGAGGTAAGAGTCTACCTTTGATTTTCAATCTCAGCATAATCTGTGATCCCACATTCCCAACGCCCTGCTAAGCATCCTCCTCCTCTCAGCCCAGGCTCCCTTATGGGTATCGTTTTCAGCTCAACACCACAAAGACCAAACTCTGGATACTTCAGCAACTGCTTTACAGGATCAAAATAAACAGTAGCAGGAAGGGAGAGAGAATGACTGTGGGGAAAGGTGCTCAGGAGGGCTGGAGGTGAATATAAAAGTGCTCCTGAAGTCTCATTTTTTCAACTTCTTCTTTTGTTTATTTATTTTAACATAGTGGATGAAATTAGAAGTGGTTTCCCTTTTCTGAAACAATAAACTTCATGTTTCGGAGTCTCTTTTAAAATGTTATATTGAGGTAAATTTCTCATCTTGTGGTTCTCTGAAAGCGTGCAGAGGTTGTTATTTCAAGGAGTTTTATGTATGAAGTTCTCCTTTGTTTGGCAATTTCACCTCCATGAAAAATTCCATTCCCTCAAGAAGTGAATCTAAAGGGACCAAATAATTTACTCTTAATTAAAAGTTAGCTTCCCACAGCAATGAAGGACTAGAATGATCAGTGGCTGAAGAAATGACCTCTATTTCAAGGTTTTTATTTCTATTTGTCAACTCATAATAAAACAGAAAATAAGCCAAAAATGATCTGGCCTTTCTCCCACTCTAGATCAGAAGCTGAAATTTATAAATTCATACAGAGAACACTCCAGGGGTTGAATTCTCTAAATCTCTTCCCTCTCCCCTTCACCCCTATAAAATTAGCCTGTGGGATTTTCCCCATCAGTCCATTATATATGGCCTGCAGGACTGAAATTTAACAACAACAAAACCAAAAGTAGCAACGGGAAACCATTTGTACGTGCCAGACACTGTTGTAAGTGATTCAAATATATTAATTCATGTAATACAAGTCAAGTCCAGGGGCAAATCATTATAAGCCCCATTTTATAGATGAGAAGAACAAAGAACTAGAAATAATACTTAATCATTATATCAGATATTCTCAGCTACTTAATTTAATCATGAGATAAAGAACCTGAATGTGCTGTGTAAATATAAGGTGCTTAAATGTCGTTAGTTACATTTCAATTTCAGTCAAATTCTCCGAACTTTGCTAATGCAAGACAGCCAACAATAAAAACACCTCAAATTCTCTGAGCATTAACATCCACCTTCTCAGTTGATCAGGTTCAAAACCTGAAAGCAAGAAATTGCTTCTTCCTAAAATTCAACCTCTGTAGTTGGTCAGTCCTCCCTCCTGTTGATTCTGCCTTCACAAATGCTTTTCTTTCTGTGCTCCCTTTTCTAGTTGCCCTGGAAGTTCCTCAGTTCAGGTCCCTGTTATCTCTCCCCTTGATTACCTCAAAGTCCTCCCTTCCTGGTCTTCCCAACTCTAGTCTTTTTCCTCAATGCCATTCACTCCAAGGATAGTTTCCCTCTTAAAAAACAGGTCTAGCTAGGCCCTCTGCTCAATACCTTCAGTAGCACTCACTGCAATCAGAGGTGGCATCTTGGGCAAGACATTTGTCTAGGTAAAGGGATTTGAGACTCAGTTCTAATTCTACTACTTACTGGCCCTGTGGTCTTGAACGTGTTATTTAACCTCTTTGAAACTAAACTTCTTCATGTGTATAATGAGGGTATGTAATATTTGCTTGACCTACCTCATAAGCTATAAAGATTTTTTTTTAAATGTGAGAAGCTTCTTTGAAAATTATGAAATTCATTTCAAATATAAAGCTCTTACTAAAGCTAAAGTCCAAATTTATGGACCTGGCATTGAAAGCCTCCAAAATTCGGCCATGAGCTGCATATCCAGACGATCTCCCACTACAGACACACCCAAATCCCACCAATGCTCTCTGCGTCCTCCTCCTCTGTACTTTGAACCTCTGAAGATACAGCTTCCTTTGCCCAGAATGCCTTTGCCTTCCAGGGCCCCTATCAGAGACCTGTTCTTTCTTTAAGACCAAAATAAAGCCTCACCTTCTCCAAGAGGGTGTCCACAACCCCCCACTAGGACTTAATCTCTCCCTTCTCTGGACTTTCATATCATTTAGTTACCATTTCATGAACTCCTACTGATACCGGCTCAACACAAGGTTGACATGAGGAAAGCTATATTGTAGAAAAGAAACCCTACTGTAATTTTGAATGATCTCTGACTAACTAACCCAGCTGGATATGCACACTCCAGGAGACCTAACTGCTCTGTAGATTTTACGACCCCTGCTTGTGCATGTACCTCCCAGCTGCGATAAGAAGATAACTTTGTTCTTTTGAGTTCCTTAGGAATGTGATGACCCTCAAACAGAGAGTCTGTGCTGATAGCCATCATCAATGAAAACCAAAAGATCTGGTGTGGCGACTCTCAGTCTGAAACACCAGAGGGTCAACATTCCTAACCCCATCCCCTATAAACCACCGGCCTATATAACTGCTATAAGATTTTGTGCCCCCTGAAGATGGTTCCTTCAGACATTAGTCGGCCATCTTCCCTCTTGATAGCAGCAAGCTGTAATAAAAAGTCCTTTTTCTCTACCACCTTGCCTCTTGACTATTGGCATGTCTTGCGGCGGGCAGATGAACTCCGCTTTGGGCGGTAACATTACTACATGTTTGACGTTGTGCCAATGCATATAGGTGTCTATGCATATAATCATCTGTGCCTATAGTCCTCACAGTCGCCCTTAGAGGTAGACATTATCTACCTTTATAAATGAGGAAACTGGTCTTTAGAACAATCAATACCTTGGCCAAGGCTACACAAAATGTAAAGAGCAGAGCTTGACTTGTCCAGGTCTGTCTTCTTTGGGAGCCTCTGCTCTCAACTCTATGTACACTCATCTTTGATGTCTATATAATAGCTCTTACCAAAATCAGCCTGGTAGTAGTCAAAATGCATTTATCCATCTCTCCACAAGTTTGTGAGCTCCTAGATAGTGAAAGAACTTTCTTTCTCATTTATTTGTACCACTAAATGACTACTATATCCCTTATATATAGCAAGATGATCAACAAATATTTACTGAGCTGAAATGAACTTACAAAATCTTTATAGCTCCCCCAATTAGAACTTTCTCTCCCCACCTCCGCGCTCTCTCTCACTTTTTCTCACTCTCTTGCTCTCCCTTTTTCTTTTCTTACCATTAAGTGCTAAATCAGGGTGGAAAGTAAGAACGCTCATGGTTTGGAATATGGACAGCAGGACGGAGGAGAAGAACCACTTGGAAAGTATTGTTTACCCATCTTATTTCTGGTGTTTTAAATGAAAATATTCCGTTAGGGTCTCAAGCCCTTCACAGAATCTATAAACACTTGATAATTTTTGCCTAAATATCAGTTCTGGTGACCAACACCTCATTGCAAAGAGTTGTTACTATTTTTCATTATACCCATAAATTGCAAAGAGTTTTATATAAAATTTCTTCTAAAATGTTAATCATACTAATATAATTTTCCTTGTTCTTTTAAGCAATAAAGGAAAAGAAGATTTAGAGAAAAAGAAAAAGAGATTAGAAAATCGCACATTTTCTAAGAAAGAATTTGAATTCAAAGTATTTAGAATAGAAATTCAGAAACCCTATTTCCTTTTGAACAATAGGAAAAAAGACTTCTCAACCAACCAAAGTAGCAAAGACACAGCTTACATTAGGAAAGATTACAGTTTAACAAAAACAACAAAGAGACTTTAAGTGTCTATGGGTTCTCTCTGGAATGCACTCCCTTGAATGAATGAAGTGCTTCATCTAAAGCTTAATAACCAATGGCATTCTACAGAAAAGCAGGACAAGCTTTGATGTCTCCTTTGATATTCAAAGGCAGATTCTGAAGGGAAGAAGCTGTCCAACTAGTCAAAGAAGGTACTCAAAAATATCTCCACTGCACCAAAGCTCAAATTAACCTTCAATGTCCTGTTCTACAGCTACAATAAATTTTTACTCCTAAAACATTGAACTCTTATACCAGCATGTTACTTACAAAGAAAGGATTGTGTACAAGGAAGTATTTCCTGTTATCATACTAGGAAATGTAGACTAGGAGATATGGGGGACATGTGGGAATATAATTTCAGTTCTCTAAACCAGTTTGAAAATCATTAAAAAGATTACAAAGTTCTAGTATACTGTAATCGGAAGGGACCATATGAGTTCCTGTAGTTTTACAGATGAGAAAAATGAAGTCACAGATATCAAATGACTTGCATAAAGTTATACAGCCATGTAGTGTCAAAGTGTCAAAGGCCGGCTGGAGTTCAGGTTCTTTATGCTTACTGCAGTGTTTTTCTCAATACGCCATATCACTAAGTCAGTCTGAGACCCCGGAGTAATAATTTCTATTCCCTCTACAATTAATAGCTTTAATCAGTTTTGGTGCTATCGGCTATTTCTGTGGTTAGCAGTCTCAAAGAAGTTTTAAATACAACAACAAAATCTAGTATTTAGTGCATTTAATATGTACTAGTCCTGTGCAAAGCTCCTTGCATGCTTTGCCTTATGTAATCCTCACAATAGCCAGCTGAGTTAGAACTCTTCCCTGACTTGCAAGATGAGGCTTAGAGAGGGTCTTATCCAGGAGCCCAGAGCCGGTAAGTGGCAGAGGAAAGACCCAAATCCAAAGCCATCAACTAACCTAGACCCTATAAAAGTAAAATAAAAGTCAATTTATCCAGCATGTTTTCAACATAATGTCTTTTATTCACTGGTATTTCTGAGCGTCTGTAATACAACAATTATTGATTTTTATTTTAAAAACAACCTCATTCACGCATCTTTGATGTCTCCGTAAGTTAGAACAGTCCCTGGAACATAGATGGTACAAAACAAACATTTGTCAAAAAATGAATTTAGAGCAGTGTGCAGTCCTGAAAGGCCTTCTGCAAAATATTTTAGAAGATAAATGTGCATACTGGATACTGCAAGGTAAACAGAACCCCATGCAGAATAGGCTGATGCAGAAACCCTAAGTGAAAAACAGCTGACCACAGACAAAGAGTCTACACCTTAGGTGAGAGGACAAACCCTAGGCCGGCTCACTGCACTGTAGTTGCTGAGATGAACCAGTCAACCGGCCCCAAGAGTCCAGATCTGCATCCCAGGCTGAGAGAAGCTGCAAGCAGAAGCTGGGAGTGCGTCGGGGACAAATGCCCTGAAAGAAAGACACCGAAGCTAGCACATGAAGGATGATGAAGAAATCATCAGATGACTGAAGACGACTTAGAGGGAAGAGTATATGCAAAAGCTTAGGGTTGGAAGAGAGCAAGGCACGTGGGGAGGAAATGAAGGAAATTCAATGTGGCGCGTGTATCAACTACTGGCATAGTGGTGAAAGGTAAGGCTGGAGAGTGAGGGGAGGTCAGAAGAAACTGGGCTTTTGAAGCCTGTTAAGGAATCTGACCTTTATTCTGAGGGCAGTGGGGAGCCAGGGAAGGGCTTTAAGCAGATGGCATGATCAGATTTTGAGTAAGGCAGCATCTGCAGCACATAACGTGTGTACAGTGCCGCTCTGGGGTCCGTGGCAGAAAGCATCACCATGGAATAGGGTAATGGGTGGTGAGGCAAGGCCCAAAGACCAGAGGGCAACACCAGTGATGGGAGCCAGAATAAAAGGTAGACGTCAGTACTCTGGGAGAATATCTGAGATATAATCAGAGGAACTTTTAGAAATATTGAGAAGGCTCTAGTGGTAGGAAGTAAAAAATTTTTAAATCATGGATGAGGATGAGTGAGAAAAGCATGTTCTATGTATTTGTCAATATGATTTGAGTGCTAAATATTTTCTCAATGCATTTCAATCTTCTCCTAATTGGTCATTATGTGTGAGAATTCTCTATTATCTGATCATTTAATTTGCCAGAATATCAACCACTCACATAAATATACACATTATGCATTTATTTATCACTTCATAGATTACATGAGTCTTTTCCATCCATTTTCTTATTTAATCCTTAGAAGATCCTGTGAACTGGCAAGACAGCAAGCACTGTCCCCATATGATAGATGAGGCTCACAGACGTGAAGTGGTCAGAGGCAGTGAGCAATGAACCAGAATTTGAGTCTTCTGAAGTTCAATGTTCTCTTATCTACATGACCACAAGTGTACAGAATTCAGTGTGTTTTTTCTTCTATCTCCATCTGTCCAAACTTGTTGCACAGCAGAGGCTCCAAGGAATCCAGGCAAACAAAATCACTGCTACTTGCAGCACATAGTCATGGGGGCACATAAGTCAGCTTAACGCTAAGAAGATTAAAAAGAGCCAATGTTGCTGTAATCATATTTTCTGAATCCCTAATTGGGACACACAGGCCAATAAATTTTAGTGAAATTAAGCTAGTGAAGCAGAATATTTTACATTGGGACTGTCTTGGAAAATTGAGGATATACCACCTTATAATAATAACAACAAATAACATTTACTGAATGCTTACCTTGTGAAGGGACTTTTCTAAGTGCTTTACTTGCATTAATACGTCAATCCTCAGTATAAGTCAATGACAATGGGTACTATTATTACCTATATTTTTGAGAGGGAAACTGGGCCCCTGAGTGGTCAGTATCTTGCCCACGGTGCCACAGCCAGTAAGTAGAGTTACATTTAAACCTAGGCCATACTGAACCAGAACCCACGCCCTTAACCATTGATGCACTGCTACCTCTCACATTATCACCAGCAAAATCTCTGTCTTCACCTTTTCAGGAGGATACTTGAACTTCAAATACTATTTCCAGAAATACAAATAAATCAGTGTATATGTTGGAAAGAATGATAATACAGGATAACAGGATATTGCTGCTTAATTTGGGAAACCAACAAAAGAATGGCTGTAACGTCATCACGATGAAAATGATGAACAATTTGGACATCAATATTCAATTTGAAAAGCAAATATTGGGCAGCTACTATCTGCCCAGCCTTGTGGTGGACCGAGAGGTAATGCAAAAGATGGAAAACATATCTGTGAATCTGACCTCCAGGAACATCCAGGCAAGCCTGAACAAAATGCACATATTAAATATTTTAATAACAATGGCTAAAATTTACTGAGAGCACACTTGGGCCAGACGCTGTTCTAAACACTTGTGTTAACTTTTTCTATCCTCGTAACAACCCCAGGAAGCAGGTGCTACTGTTATCCCCATTTTATAGAAGAGAAAACTGAGGCACAGAGAGGTGAATTAACTTGCACAGGGTCACGTGACCAGTAATTAGCTGAACTGATACTTGGACCTCGGCAGTCTGGTTCTGAGTCCACACTCTCAACACCAGTTCTCTTTTTCTTTATCCCAATTTTGTGCTTGCAATTGGGTGAATAATTTAGGCTGGAACCTGATCTGCAATCCTAGACGTCTCAGGTTTAAGGCAAGGGGAAGAAGAAGCCTCACTTAAGCCTTAATCCCAAACCAATTTCACCAATGCAGCCTTCAAGAGACGGCTTGAAGATATATTTATCAGATATTTAATGGTAATTAAATCCTGATGTCCAGTCTGCTATTGTTCTTTGTATTTACTTCAGTAGTCAAGAATCCTACCTGGAGGAAGCGTAAGCAGAAGGTCAGGGAAGGGTCCACCTTCCCATGGCTCTTTCTTTGCATGCCTCAAACCCAGAAACAATCCAAACATTCATCAGCAGGTGAACAAATAAACAAATTGTGGGGTATTTCCAAAGTCAGCAATAAAAGAAAAAAACTACTGAAGCAACAACATGGATGAGTCTCCAAGTAATTATGCTGAACACAAAGAGTCAGACACAGAAGAGGATACAGTCGTGCGCTGCATGGCGACATTTCGGTCAATGATGGACCGCATATACGACAGTGGTCCCATAAGATTAGTACCATATAGGGGCCGGCCGGTGGCGTAGAGGTTATGTTCACGCGCTCCGTTTCGGCGGCCCGGGGTTTGCAGGCCAGGATCCTGGGCGCGGACCAATGCACCGCTCATCAAGCTGTGCTGTGGCAGGCATCCCATATATAAAGTAGAGGAAGATGGGCACGGATGTTAGCCCAGGGCCGATCTTCCTCAGCAAAAAGAGGAGGATTGGCAACAGGTATTAGCTCAGGGCTAACCTAAGCTAATCTTTCTCACCACAAAAATAAATAAATAAATAAATAAATAAATAAATAAATAAATAAATAAATAAATAAAGATTTGTACCATATAGCCTAGGTCTGTAACCTAGGTCTGTAGTAGGCTACACCATCTAGGTTTGTGTGAGTACACTCTATGATGTTTGCACAGCAGCGAAATCGCCTTACACGTTTCTCAGAACATATCCCTGTCATTAAGTGATGCATGACTGTACACTATAGGATTCCACCTATTTGAAATACTAGAAAAGACAAACCTCATCTATAGTGACAGAAAGCATGTCAGTGGTTGCCAGCGCTGCAAGTGGATGGGGCATTAACTAGGAAGGGGCACGATGAACTTTGTGGGGTGTTGGAAGTGTAAACGATTCTGTTTGGAGTGGTAAAAATGTTTTCTATATTAATTCAGATAGTAGTTAACGTGGTATATAAATTTGTCAAAACTCATTGAAATGTACAGGTAAGACGGGTGCGTTTTTATGTGGGATTCTGAATTGGGTCTTAAAGCAGACAAAGGACATTAGTGGGAACAGCGATAAGTTTTGAATAAGGTCTATAGATTACTTAGTAATATTGTATCAATGCTAATTTCTTAGTGTGGTTTTGCAATTTTTCTCTAAGTCTAAAATAATTTCAAAACAAACAGTTAAAAAAAATTTAAAGTCCAGGAGTTTCTTGAGCTGAGTTCACACAGGGGCCAAAGAAAACACTTTGTAGCCTCAGCTTCCGGCAGACAACAGCTCCTTCTCAAATAGATCACATCACAGTCGTGGTCAGAGCCCCTCAGCAGAGTAGGTGGCCCTAATAAAACTCTGCACAATTCAAAGGGTGTAAACAATGTTGATACAAGAGAAAAGAAATCTTTTCTTAGCCCAAACAAAACTTATCCAAAGAACTGGTCACATCCCCCCTCCCGCTCTCAACATGGCTTTATATTTAAGGCATGAGGATTTGATTATCATTGCAGATGGGGCTAGAAAGTGGGAAATAAGTCATTCTCTGCACAATCTTGCCAAATACCTTTGTTTCATTTTTGCTACAAAAAAACCCCACCACATAAAACATCAGGCAATGAAGGCGAGTGACCTGAGAGACGGAAACAGTGTCCCAGCTTACTCTCCTGGAGAAAGTTTAAGCAAGTTTCCAGGCCACAGTGCAAGGTGGAGCCCCGAACTCTTCTGGGCTGGACGGGGAGTCCCAGAAGGCTACAGTGGCCAGAGATCAAAGGGCAAGGAGAAGAGAGAGCTGTCTGAACAAAGAGCTCCGTAGATCTGTAGTTGGAACTCTGGTTATTTTTACCTTGAGGACAAAGTTCTGCCTTATGTTAAAAACAGCCCGTAGATTTTTTTCAAGGCTTCACTTCTAGAATATTTTATTTTATTTTTTACGTTGAATTTTCACTCACATGGAAAGCTAGCTCCTTAGGGAAAAGCCATAAATAAGATTTTAGAGTAGACATGAGAACCTAGTTGGCCCTAGCACAGAGTATTTAAGACATACATACAGACATTATTCATGTGAGGATCTTAAAGTTTGATTAGCACGTCTATTGGTATTGTAGAAGCAATGTAAACATCATAATCATGGTTTATATAAAAATGAAATATATGCTCCTTTTGGTTTTGTAATTTTTGAAACCGTCTCCTAATTTCTCCATAGACCTGAGAATCTATATTTAAGACACAGAGAGGAAATTTAAGTCAGAAAGTTACTAAAGAAACTAGAAATTTTGGTCTGTCCTATCATGCAATATGTATGCATATTTGCTTGTAATTTAATATTTTTAATCAAACCAACCTAAGTATAAGGTATTTCCAATGTAAAAATCAGAAATCAATCAAATACCCCAGTTTGTTGAGTTGTTCATAGATCCATATCTGTGATGCGTCCTGAGAATGGGGAAGTCTGTATGCAGAGCCCTGCTCATCTACCCCGGTCCTTAGGTGGTCTGAGTGTGGGAGCGGATTGTAATTACATGGCCACACAGCCAGAGGGAAGTCACTAAAATACAAACCTATAGACAAAAATAAACACAACAAAAACCAAATTTATCCCCAAGTTTTTCTGTCCTTATCAAAATAGGTTTTTATGTGTTCTTTTTTGTTTATTTTTTATTCAGACATTGCCTCTGGGTTCCTGTATTACCCGTACTAAGAATAATAGTAGTGATTATATATTGATGGTCTCACATAATCTTCGCTCTAACTGGGTGGGAGCTATTATTGTCATCATCATCACTCACTTTGGTCACACAGCCTAAAGTCACACAGCAAACGAATGACAGACCTGGGATGTCACTAGGGTCCAGATGACCCCACTAGCCCACGCCTTTCTCCATGGCACTGATCTGCCTCCTTGTGGCCCCTAAATAGTAACTACAAACTGGTCTGAGCTACTCACTGACTGGGCTTCCTGATGATGGCTATTGTTCTGGTTCTTAAAATCCTTTCATCAGGACCGTTTTCCCCTTGGCAAACTCTTTAGTTTCAGCTCTGTGACTTTGGGCAAGTTCCTGAACCTTCTGAAAAACCTTCTGGGCCTCTCTGTCTAGAATGATCTCTAATGATTCTTCTCATTCTAAGCTCTCAAAAAAAAAGGTGGCCTCCTTGCTACAGGACATCTGTGTGTGGCGAATCCACTACAGCCCAGGGAGGGAAACAGACCTGTGTGCATCCGGCTCAGCCAGTGATGAGCTGACGGGCTGGGCAAGTCATTTAATCTCCTGGGTCTTAGGTGCCCCAGCTGTAGAATGGTCATCATCATTTCTACCTGACAAGGTTATTGAAAGGATTTCAATGAAATAAGGTGTTGTGAGTGGCTCAACACAGTGCCCAGCACATAAAGGCACCCAAAGTAGCCATTATTAGAACAGTGAGCACAACTCAGCTGAAAATATTCAAATCTTATGGCTTGTGCCTTCTGGGACCACACACAAATAGGAAACAATTGCCTCCCTCAACCCAGGAGTAAAAGAATTCAACTTGGATAAGTACAGAAACAGGACAATCAAAAAGTACATCAGTCTCCTCCTTCCTGGAAGGAAAGGAAATTGTAACACAGTATCATCCTAAAAGATAAGACTGTAATTTGACCTTCAACATTCTCCTTGGTAATTCAGCTTAGATACTGAGGTCAGACCACTTCAGTGCAGTAGTGTGAGGGCACCCAGCTGAGGTGCCAAATAGTGACAGAAACAACACGTGCTCGGGCTGTAGACTGCATCTACTCTGGGGAAGGGAGGCCTTCCTACTAATGTACAAAGTGCCCTCCGCACACCAAATCATGGGCTCTGTGCCCGCACCTCTTTCTAATGCACGCACGGGGGCCCTGACACTACTGCCGTTCAGCACATATGGACTAGACAGCTTCGTATTGCTAATGACCTTCACAGAGACTTGTTTAATCTAATGTTTCCATTTTATTTGCCACCAATTTCATTTCCTCCCTGATGTACTATCACATTATTGCTGTATTTCCATTCACCAAACCATGTGTGAATTAGTGTTCAAATGAAGAAAGTCATTTAGTTTTTCTAAGCATGTTGGAGCAATGAGCATCTTACCCATCTGTATTTCTCCTGCCATCCCAGCCAGGGCTTTGCACAGTAAGCCTTTAATTCATCCAACTGAATTTATGAAAGAAAGATTCCATTGGTACCCTCTCTTTTAAAAATCTGACTAATATTATGGTCATGTTTAAAACTGTTATTTTTAACAATACACTTTTTTGGCCTAAACCTGAACTCATGCCCGAATCAAACTCCTCTGAATATTTTCTACCATAAAGTTGTAGATTCTAGACGTATACACGTAAGACTAAGTTACCATCCTCCAGCAAGTTGGTAAAACGAAAAAGAATAAAGACTAACCAAAAATGCAAAGAAAAAAACACTTCCTTCATCTTGCTCTGCTATATCTCTGGGATCCATAACTCATTTATTGTGTATAAAAAGTGTACAAAAGCAAATGTTTCTCCATTGGAAAATAAATACTAACTGGTTTCAGCTCATTCGTTCTGAAAATAGGAGAACTACAATTTTCTCATCTACACTTTATGGCTGTCAGACAAGTTCTTTCTTTGGATTGAAATCAGCCGATGTAACATTTTTTACACTTTTGCTTTATTTAAATCACAAGAAGAAAAGGAAGAGATGGGAGGAACAAGAGTTTAATAACTCTTAAGACCATTCGGAATAAACTAGTATGTACAATCTAATGGGTTTTAAAGATTTTGTTTAGTGAACTGAAAAGCTGCTTGGTTACTTTCAGTGGCAGTTCATATTTTAAGACCTGAACTCAAATATAACACACATTATGTTTGACTAACAGGATTCTACCATTAATTTCTAATTACATCATACCTACCTATACTGAACACTGTGCTACTTATAATATTAATCCAATTAAAAAAGACAAAACTATAAAATTTGCATATATATTATGTTTTGTTACTTTTTGAATCAACTTCATTGGGTATAGTTTACATGAAATAAAATACAGATTTTGTGTATATACTTAGATACATTTTGCCAGATGTATACATTTTCTTCTCCTTCAAAAGTTCCCTTGTGCTCCTATGCAGTCATTCCCCACTTCCCCCTGCATGAGGCAGCCACGGATCTGCTTTTTGTCACTATCAGTTAGATTTGACTGTTCTAGAAATTCATACAGCATATACTCTTTTGGGTCTGGTTTCTTTCACTCAGCAGTATGTTCTTAACATGAATCCATGTTGTTGTATGCATCAGTAATTCATAGCTTTTTATTGCTGAGTGGTATTCTATGGATAGGATATGGATTATTCTATGGATATGGTATGGATATGCCACAATTTGTTTATACATTCACTTGTTGATGGACACTTGTGTTGTCTCCATTTGGGGTATTATGAATAAATCTTCTATAAATATTCATGTACAAATCTTTTTTGTGAACAAGTGTTTTCATTTCTCTTGGATAAATACTCAAGGAGTAGCATTGCTGGGTCTTACGCCAAGTGTATGTTTATTAAAAACTACCAATTATTTTTCAGATAGTTGTACTACTTTGCACTTTACTAGAAATGTATGGGAGGTCAGGTGCCTCACACCCTCACACTTGATATTATGAGTCTCTCATTTTGATCATTCTAGTGAGCAAATTGTGTCCTCAATGTGGTTTTAATTTGTATTTCCTTGATGACTCATGATGTCGAGCATCTTTTATGTGCTTATTGGCCATTTATAGATCTAGTTTTATGAAATGACTGTTCAAATTTTGTCTCATTTTTTCAATTTGGTTGTTTGGCTTAGTATTGTGCTATAAACTTTCTTTATCTATTTTGAACGCAAGTCCCATGTCAAATATATATACTGTAGGATTTTCTTCCAGTCTGAGGCTTACCCTTTCATTTTTATTTTCTTAATGATGCTTTACACTTTGATGAACAATTTATCAGTTTTTCCTTTTATGCTTAGTGCCTCATCTCTCCCATCTAAAAAATCTTTGCCTACTTGAAGGTCACGACAACGTTATTTTTTTGTTCCTTCTAAAAGTTTTATAGATTTTGCTTTTACATTTGTGTCTATGACCCATTTAGAATTCATTTCTTATATGGTGTAAGGGAAGGGTTGAGGTTGGGTTTTTTTCCCTATAAGGATATTCAATTCTCTCAACACTGTTGACAAATCTATCCTTTCCTTATGAAATTTCCTTTTTATATCAATAGACAGATCAAACGTGAGTCTTCTTCTGGACTCTGTTCTGCTGCATTGATCTTTATGTCCATTATAAACCAAAATCACACTTTCTTTATAGTAAGTTTTGAAACCACATTGTATAAGTTCTTCAACTTTTTCTTTTCATTGAAATTGTTTTAACTATCCAAAGTCCTTTGAATTCTCAAAATTTGCATTTTAAAATTTAAAAATAAATTTTTGGAAACAAGCCTGGTGGAATTCTACTTAGAATGATGTTGAACCTTTAGACCAATTTGAAGTGAATTGACATCTTAACCATTTTGAATGTTTTGAATCATGAACACTGGTATATCTCTCCATTTATTTTGTCTTCATTGATTTCTCTCTGCATTGTTTTATAATTTTCAGTGTACATGTCTGGTACATATTTTGATAAAATTATCCCTAAAGTATTTCATGGTTTTGGCTATTGTAAATGATATTATTTTAATTTCATTTTACAGCTGTTGGTTGCTGGTATATGGAAATAGTATTGATCTTTGCATACTAACTTTGTATCTTGTTACCTTCCTAAACTCACTTATTAGCTGTAGAGCTTTTTTATATACATATTTTTTCAGAACGTCTAAGTTCATGATCATATTGTCTATGAGTAAATCCAATTCTACTTCTTCCTTTCTGATTTGTATGCATTTTAATTTTTTCTTGCCTTATTACTCATGTTAGGATATCTAGTACAATGTTGAATACAAGTGGTGAGAGCAATCATTTCCATCTTTCGCCTAACTTTGTTTAAACCTTCCCCACTAAGATAAGTTATAAGAAAGATGTAAAATATAAGTTGTAGATTTTTTTGTAGATGCCTTTCATCAGGTTGAAGAATTTTCCTTTAATTTCTAGTTTGCTGAGAGTTTTTAAAAATCATTAATGGATGTAGAATTTTGTCATATGTGTTTCTGCATCTATCAAGATGATCATATGAGTATTTTCTTTATTTTTTATCTTATTGTGTTAACATGGTAATTAATAAATAAACCAACTATGTACATGTGCGTGTGTTTGTGTGTATGTGTGTGTGTATTTACCAAACAACTTGCATTGTTGAGATAAACCCCTTGGTTCATGATGGTGTATTATCTTTATACACATGGTTGGATTCAATTTGCTAATACTTTGTTATCCATGATGACTATAATTTTGAATTTATCCCATTTCATGCCATGTTCACATCTTCTCACTCATCATCTCCATTCAACTGAAACCGCATCTTCTAGTCACTGATAACCTCCAAATAGCTAAGTGCAATTATCTTAATTATTTTTAGTTCTTAGTCTCACTAACTTTCCTGTAATAATCAGTAGCGTTGGTCATCTTCTCCTTCCTGAAATTTCCATTCTTTTCTTTCCTGACTTTGTATTATACATCTCATTGCTCTGTCGTTTCCTTTGATTCTTCTATGGATTCCCCTTTTTCCTCCTAGTCTTTTAGCACGGGGCATAGCATCTACCCTGGTATGTCTTCTGCCTTTACATGAACATGTCTTGCCACTCTAGATTCTATTGTAAGCCTCTCTTTGCATTGCTGGTGTCCGCTATGACATCTTCTCACAACAGATGTTCAGAAAGTACTTATGGATGACAGCAATAGTGGATTGTGGAGACTTCTCTAATATTTCTAAGAGGTTTGGTCTCCAAAGAATATATCTCTATAATCACTTAGCATATTACATTTGTTCTGGAGACATTTTTAAATAAACTATCTCTTCATTCTCATGCTTTATACAGAACTTCATAGAAAGTCCAAGAAGAAATCTTTCTTCTGTGGCTGCTCCAAAAAACAGTCACACTTCAGCAGTGACACTCTTCCCTCAAACACTGACACTCTTGCACAGACCTCTGACATTAACAGTCACTATGTCATTAAATCCAAATCAATATCTCATACTCTTTCTAGAGTACGGACAGAGCATCACTACCTTGAAAATCTGAATACTATCTCTGTTACTGATCCCTGGAGCCCAACTCCTATCTGCCAAGTCAAGAGGGAAATGGGAAAGGAGAGGGTTAAAAATCTCATCACTGGAACCAACCCTACACCCTCCAGCTGTGAACAATTAGGCTTGTCAGCATTCCCTCCAGGAAACTCCTGCTGCTTGATTAGGACTAAGAGGCAACAGAATTTTGACTTTTTGATAGGTGGGGTTATAAATCTACCATCAAGACTGAAAAGGACAAGCTAAGTTTATATGCACAAGTAAAATTTTTAACTATGGACCCCACAAGATGCTCAACTTACAAATGTTCTATTTGTTTCAAGGTAGGAGTGAGAGGAGATAAAGGAACTGGATCTGGACTAAGGAATTATTTTCTTTTAACCAAATTTCACAGTAGGGCAGGTAACAGTGCACAGAGCAAGATCTGTGAATTTCTTTGGTGTGTCAACCAAAGAATCTTTGCTCATGTGAAATTCTTCCTTTTATACGTCTAGACAAGATTTTATTACTTTCACTGAACTTTACACTTTGTTTTTTTACACGTTAACTTATGTGAAAATGAGTACTTCAACTCTTGGTAAAGAACACAGTAAAGGTGAATAAAACAAATTGAATTTTAGTGTATCTTATTAATAAAATAAAATCCTATGTGAGAGAACAAAAAAATTATGTTAAACCATAGGAGAGTTTTAACTCCCTTTAAATGCCATTTTATTTTTAAAAACTCCATGTTTAACAGTGAGTGGGGGGGACACTACCCTCTATCCACTCTGGGTTCTTCTGGCTGGGCTACAAATTAGATTGACATGAGATGGAATAGCAAGAGAAAATCAAAGCTTTATAACATGTATACATGGGAGAAACCAGGGAAACTGAGTTTCTCGACAAATGGTGGAGGTTTAAACCTTAAATAGTATCTTCAGGTGGACAAAGGAGGATGTTGGAGGTGGGGGGAAGTCAGCTATGGGAACAAGAGTATGCAGATTTCTAAGTCCTTGCTTTCCACACTGATAAAAGTTTCTAGAGTTAAGGTCATCCCCCTTTCTTCCTGGTACAGAGAGGAACATACCTTTACAAATGGAGATTTCCCTTATAAACGTGAATGTTTGGTGTTAGCAAGGGCCCTCCCAGTCTATTGATAAAGTAACCAAGGTAAAAAGACATATTTTGAGGTGGCCAATTCTGATGTCTCACAACTTAGGTAAATATAGCTTCTCATTGCACATAAGTGTAACAAAAATGCATGTAATTATAAGCAAAATTTTGCTTTCAAAATTAATTCCTTTTCAAAAGCCAAGAAGTCCCTAGTTGTTTTAATTCATCTTTGGTGTGCATGACCAAAATCTTTTAAACTGGTACAGTATTCAGCCAGAAATATTCTCAGTTCCCCAATTGGTGGTCAAGATACCTATTCTTAAAGAGTTCTATTTGGAGAGATTACCTTAAATATTTGATGGTCTTTTTCTGATCTCCCTATATCCAAACTTGCTCTGACACATCTCTAGTCTGCCACTATCTCTCATAATGCTCCCAGAAAAATCTTTATGGAACATAAATCATTCCTATTACTTCCTTGTTTAACATCCTCAACATTTCCCCGTAGAATTCAAATACCTTACCATGGCATACACAGTCCTTGAAGATTTGATTCTAACCTCATTTCTATCCCCCTACATTCATATAAGCCAGCCCTAGTGGTCCAATGGTTAACGTTCAGTGCTCTCACTGCTGCAGCCTGGGTTTGTTTCCTGGTCAGGGAACCACATCACACCACCTTGTCTGTTGGTTGTCATACTATGGCTGCTGTGTGTTGCAACGATGCTAAAAACTATGCCACTGGCATTTCAAATACCAGCAGGGTCATCCATAGTGGACAGATTTCAGTGGAGCTTCCAGACTAAGACAGACTAAGAAGGACCTGGCCACCCACTTCCAAAAAAATTGGCCATGAAAACCCTATGAATAGCTGCAGAGCATTGTCTAATAGAGCACTGGAAGGTGAGAGGATGGTGCAAAAACACTGCTTTGCTGTACACAGGGTTGCCAGGAGTTGGAATCCATTCAACAGCACTAATAACAACATATATAGAGGCAGGAACTCTGTGAGGGCAAGATCTCCATCTATGACATTTTTTATTTCTGTGTCCCAACACCTTGCACTAGCACTTAATGCTTCTAAATGGGTGGATGGATAAATGAGTGAATGAATGAAAGATTTTATGTCTTTCAGGCCTACGTTCATTGATAGTGCTCCCATTAGAAACAGTTCATATGATGTTTATGAAGACAATTATATGCTTCTAGATAGGATCCTGATGTATTTGTGTATCTATTAAATTTCAATAACATTTTGGATAAGAGCGAGGGTTTCAGATTAATTTTTTGATTTCTCACAGTGCTCTATACAAAATAATTCCCCTAACAATGTTTGTTGAACAAAATTGAATGTTCCTCATGTTCTCTACATATCCTCTTCCTATGCTTTCTAGAAATAAAATCAACCTATTGAGGCTGCTTTGTGTGTGGCCCTGCCACAAAGAGAGAGACAGAGAATTATGACATGAAACACATAACTGAGTTTTCGGTGCCCATACACGACCACCACCATCTTTCAGAGAAAGATGCATTTGGTGGTCCGGAAGAGCTTCATGGAGAGACTGAAATCTCATCTGACACCTACAGGAAGAGAAAGGTTTAGATGGAGAGGGAGGTATGCAAGAGCTTGAATATTAAGGAGGAGACAAGAGCAAAAGTAATACAATCCCACACACTCCCCCATGCTATTCCCTTTATGTTGAGACATTAGTATAAAAGGATTACATATTCCTTCTGCCCAAAATTCCACTTTAATTTTATTGCCATTCTAAAGTCATTAAAAACACACTCTGTCTCCTCACTGAGCCACAACGCTAATGAGGTAGTACCATTAGCATCAGGATTTAGTTTGAAGTAATTACTTCTAGCTACATTTGGCTTCTTCACTGAAATGTGGGAATGTGAACAAGTGATTCTGGAAGTACTTTAATGGGGTTTAGAACAGATGCTTTCATCTGGAACACTGGCCCTGGGAATCGTCAACCACTTGGGAACAGACATCTATAGAAATAATTATTTCTGTTCAAAACAAATAACTAGAAACAGATTCCTAGTTCCCAGGATTTTATTGTTGACACTACTGATGACACTCTCTAAGGGTATTTTTGGTAAACTTGTTTCTGTGCTGTGGTTTCTCACTCTACAAAGCCCCCCACCTCTCTCTTCTTTTTTAAGTTGATGGAGTTTTTGTTATTCTTGTTGTTTTGTTTTTTAAATTGTGACAAAAGAGAAAAGAATAAGAGAAATAACGCCTAAAGATTAGGCTTTATTGTTGATGTGTGATGTGGGGGGAGGAGCAATGAAGAGAGAAAATAATAAACTGCTAGCAGAAAAGTGGATTTCATTATTGTGGAAAACATGTGATTGGAAGTTGTGGTGGATGAAGCTGTCAGTACTCCTGTCTTTGAGAGGATGAATCCTGGGGCTGTCTTGGGTCTTATGAGGCAGACATACTGGGAGCTTAAGAAGAAACAGTTACTGGACAGAAGGCTGAAGGTCCCAAAATAGACACAAAGTGGATGCTTGGGATTATGTCGGGATGTCTTGGTTTTAGAGCCACACTGCAGGATGGTCCACACATGCACGTCACCCTACCCCGAAGGGCCCCTCTGCCATGACGGGCACAGTGATGCTCCCCCCTTGGCTTGGCTTCTGCCCCAGCCATCCTCATTTTCATCCTCATGAGGTTCACGAGACACGTAAGTGCTGCTTGGCTCATGGGTATTCTGTCTCCTTCTACAACAGGGCTTGCTCAGCTGCTATTATGCAGTTCCTTTGAGAATCTTGGCATTGTGCTCTTACACAAGTCTCATCCCCCTCTGCCCTCCAGCCTGGGGCAGCCTGTGCTCCAAGGCTATCTTTCAGAGCCCTACTATTGCTCCCAGGGCTGCCCTTTCTCTTTTCTGAAAACCCTTTTCCCCATCGCTGATTTCCCACAGCCTCCTAGACTGGCTGTAGCTCCAGCCCTTAGCTTCTGACAGTAAGCAAAGCACTTATTTCTAGTGCCCGAGGAGAGAGGCAGAGACAGAGGTGCAACCGGGAGAATTCCGCAGACTCTTACGGTATCCTTGCATTGGTACCTGAATCACATGGTCTTCCTCGTCTTTCTTGCTGATCCTGCTCTTCAGCTTGACCTTGACGTGTTCCCTCCCCTGCAAATCCTTCCCCACGTCGGGTCTCCACTGAGAAGCCTTCCTTTCTAGCTGCTCACTCTTCCCTCTCTTCTCTTCACTCCCACAGCTCTTCACTGAGAGCTATGGGTTGGATACTTTCTTTCCCTCTGCTGAACTGTAAGCTCCGCGAGGTCCGCATCATGTTGTATTTCTTCTCTTTTCTACCCCTCCAGCACTCCATGGTGATTACTTGCTTATAACTGACACAAAATGAGTCTCAGTGAGATACTAGGCACTGGAAGGTGACAGAGATATATTCATTCAACAATGATATTTTGAGATCCTGTTGCATGTCAGGGAGTGTGCCCAACACTGAGGGACTCTGGCCTCCTGTAGCTTTCCGTCCAGTGAGGGAGACATCCTACAAATATTTAATTTGGGGAGTGATAAAATTACCATGGAGAACTACAGAATACATAATGAGTTTATAATGGGGGGATCTTACTGAGTCTGAGGGGAAATGATTTTGCTCTGGCACAGTGTGAACTCACTAAATGAATGAGTGAAGGAATGAATACAGCTAAAAGGAGGAGGAAATATGTGCAAGGAAGCTCGCAACAAACTGAATACACTCTGTTTACTAAATAAATCCATGTGAAATACAAAAAAGAGAAACTACAAATCATAATCAATAAAAATCATAAAATAAATGATTTGACTGGAAGTAACTCTAGAGATCATCCATAGCTGTGTTATTAACATTTCTGGGACCCCCTGGAACTCTGAAACCACAAATGTTTGCAGACAATTGCAATGGGACCCTCTAAAGCCCATGAATGCCATGAGAAGGACTCCTACTCTAAATGCATTTTTCTCACAATACTTTTAGATATATGACATCATGTACAGTCAGAGTATGTTCGAATTTTCCAATCAGAGCTGCAGCATATCCAGAATAGCAGGTCCTCTGAAAAACTTTGATTTATTCGATAAATTCCAAAGAAAAGATGCTTTCCTTGAAAACAAATCCACATGAGTTCAAACACAAATCTAGAATATATTCTCTTAAACTTTTGTTTTTTGGGACACGCAAAAAAGGAGAAATAGTCCATAAAAAAGACAAATCCAAGATGTTTGGAATATTTGCAAGTCAAATCTGTATCTTAAATAGGAATAAAGTAAAAACAAAATGCTATCTCAGTTTTCTTCTCAGTAAAGTGAGCTATTTGATTTCTTTTGTAAACATAGGAATAAAAGAAAGTGCTGTTTCTGTTAAGTATACATGCTTCCAGACTAGTTCTTTCTAGTAGGAGAAACATCAGTGAGAAAGGATACTAAGCAAGTGTAGAACAGCAAAATGAGGAAGAGAAAAAATAATTGGTTTGTTTCTTTTTACACAACATAACAAAAATATAAGTTTCAAATTCAGAGAAAATTTTCAGAGTTTAGGGACACCATTTTACAGAGTGGTTTTAAAAACATAGTCTATAGGGCCAGCCCTGATGGCCTGGTGGTTAAAGTCTGTGCTTTCTGCTTCTGCGGCCCAGTGTCTGGTTCCCAGGTGTGGAACCACACCTGTCTGTCAGTTGCCATGCTGCGGCGGCGACTCACACAGAAGAACTTGAAGGACTTTCAACTAGGATATACAACCATGCACTGGGGTTTTGGGGGAAAAGGAAAAAAAACAAAACAAAAAAACATAGTTTATGGAGCCAAACTGCTGGATACAAATGAATCTGAATCCTTTTTGAACTGACTGACCTTGTTCTACATATTTAACCTTTCAGAGCCTGTTTTCCTCTTCTGCCAAATGGGAGAAATAATAATAACAATAATCATAAAAACAATAGATAATAATAGCCTCATAGGGCTGTGTAAACATTAAATAAGATAACCCATGTAAAATGTTCAGAACAATACTTGGCACATTAAAAAAAATTCAGGAAAGAAAGTGGAAAAGAAAAAAGGAGAAAGAAAAAAATATTTTCAGATTAAAGAGAGTTGAGTAAAAACAGAATAATAGGTTTCCATGCACAACCAACATCTTTTAAAATTCTTTTAAAATACAATATCAGAAATAAGAGTTTTGAGGGAGGGAAATTTCACAGATGTCCAAAAGAAAGAGGCAAGACGTGGAAAAGAAATCAGAGAACCCCCTAGGCTGAGCCTGTTTATCGACCCTTTGCTGTTCTTTCAGAACTCAACTCCCAGATGGTAATGGAGCAAACATGACTGGAGAACATTCTTCCAGCTCTATGTCTGCTCTAAGAACTTGGCTTTAAAATCAACGTATGCCTTTATGTCTCCATTTTTTTAAAAAAATGATTTTAATAGCTTCACTCAGTGTTTATTGATGCTGACCTATAAGATAGGCTTATAACATACAAAAACGTACATAAAACACAATGAAAGGCAAAAAATGCTATCCAAATGCTTCACCATCATGTGAAAATAGATGTAAAGAAAATTATGCACAGAAAGATAGGCACTCACAGCATGAGGCAGGTTACCTTGAACAAGCATGAAATGGTTAATTTGCCAAGAGAAGGACCAACATTAGGATAGGATTAGGCCAAAGGAGGTTTTTCTGACAGCTTTGCACTAAATAAGACAAGCCCCTCACTGGTTGGCTGTGCACGAAAATTCTTTGTCCCTCCTCAGAGGAGCAAGCAGAGTTTATAGTTGATTTCTATTCCCGTTGATTCTACTGAACAACATTCTTCAATCAAGCAGCTGCCACACTGCTAAGTGGCTTCCAGACTGAGCTCCAAAGGCAGCATGCACCACCTTGCCGGGGTCTGCAGAAAATCTTCAGGCCTGTTAGGACACAGCGGATCCCTTGTAAATCATCTGGCTGCTCGTGCTCCCTGCCGCACGCCAATTAGTCTGCTGGCTGCTGTTTCTCCGCAGCCATTAGAACCACACTCCTGTTTGGGAACCACTTGTCTGAGAACCAAATGGTGATGATACCCAATGTTTGTCATCAACCAGGGCCTCAAATGTCCTTGGCAAAACCTTGAACCCTTGAAGACCATTTTCAGAGTAGGAAATATGGAAGTTAAATATTTTACAAGGTAAGAAGAGAAAGTATTTACTCAGGAACTAGTTCTATGGATGATTTGGGGGGGGAAATAAAGGAGATTTCAAGGTACACAGATTTCTGTTTTTTTAATCCAAAATGTTGCTTCTTCTATGCCTTCCAACCTATTGAAATGTTCTGCATTGTCCCGTAAATTCTAATGAGAAAAAATTAAATGCACTGAGTTAGGATTTGGTGACTCTCTTTTTAACTCAAGCTGTAAACTGCAAACGACAGTATATTTCTAACACAGCTACAAGAGGGAGGTTAGTGGAGTAGTTGCAGCGTACACGGAAAATGCTCAGGGATATGGGATCCAGGGGCAGGGCATAAGAAAAAATTGTTGAACTTCCATATGCACTTGGCAAAATGCTCCCAAAGCCACCTTACAAAGCTGCCCTGTATCCACTGGCTCATCTCAGAGACTCTTTTCACAAGGCTCCACCACTCTCAAATGTATTATAGCTTTTCCTGAAAAAAATAAAAAGAAGTTACATGGAAGAGAATCCTAAAGATGAATACTATTTTCAGATCATTCATTTTACAACAGACGGAAAACACAGTAAGAGTATCATATTGTGCAGAAAGACAAACACCATATGATCTCCTTTATACGTGGAATCTAAAAAAGTCAAGCTCATAGAAACAGAGAGTAGAATGGGGCTGGGGGGTGGGAGATGCTGGTCAAAGGGTACAGACTTCCAGTTACAAAATGAATAAGTTCTGGGCATCTAATGTACAGCTTGGTGACTATAGTTAGGAATACTGTATGGTATACTTGAAATTTGCTAAGAGAGCCATCTTAAGTGTTCTCACCACAAAAAAGAAGAATGGTAACCGTGTGAGGTGATGGATGTATTAATTAGCTTGATTGTGGTAATCATCTCACAATGTACACATATATCAAATCATCACATTGTATACCTTAAATATATACAATTTTTATTTTTCAGTTATACCTCAATAAAGCTGGAAAGAAAAGCATTAGGGGAAGGTGAGTGAAAGGTATATCGGAACACTCTGTGCTATCATTGCAACTTTTCTGTAAATCTAAATTATTCCAAAATTTAAAAATAATTTTAAGACCATAAAAAAAAAGAAATATACTGTATGAATGTAACTTAGAAAAATCAGAATCTTTTAGGTTGATAATAAGATTATGGGTGACTTTTTCACTATGTTTTAATTTTTTTCTGTAATGTAATACTGTCTCTATCATTTACAAAAATCCAAAGAATATGCACACACAAAAGAGTATCGTTTTGTGTAAGAAACTACTCTTTATGTAAAAATGTCCAAACAGGTTAAGCCCTGAAGACAAAATTTAACCCACAACATGTGCTCAACCATAATAACAATTCTTTTCTTCCCAACTTTGTTTCCTGCTGTTTACTAACATGCCACTCTGAGAACCCACACCCAACAGGCCAAGAACAGAGAACTCAAGTTGGCAGATGCTGGGTGTGGTATGTCCCTGGTTCAAACACCCAACAGAAAAGAGGGCCCCTAGAGCCAGCCAGCTCTTTAAACTGAAGCCGTTGTCCCCAGGCCACACACATAGTCTTTCCGTATGTGTTGTTTCCTTAGATTTGCCTGAGAAGGCCAGCAGTCCGGATAGCACACTGTCTCTCTTTCCCAGGAGCTATTTCTACCACTTTATAGAGAGAAGACAAACCCTTCCCTGTCCCAGAATATCACAAAGGTCCACTGTCCTTGAGGGTGAAAAGCCTGCTGAGGCACCAAACAGAGGTGTGATCCGAACATCGGTGTCATGGTTGCAAAGGAAAATGACCAGAAAGACAGAGAAAAAAAATTTTTGCAAGTCAAGTGGTCTCCAAGTCCTTGCTTTCAGTAAAATTGAACCATGTCATCCAGTGAAGGATCAATTAAAAATATTTGATGAAAAAATGGTAAGTGATTTTTTGGCTCAGATTGTGTAACTCAGATTGACTGATTTTGTTATACATTAGGGAAAAAAAAAACCCTTCTTCCATTCTGGTCTACTGATTTATGTAAAAAAGCTTCTCTCTGTAATGTTACGATGGAAAATAGGGATAACACTGATGTGAGCAATAACTGATATTCATCATACATTTCCAATAAAATTTTAACTTCTGTATCAACATAAAAATACTAACAAACACATATATGGTGCTTACTATGGACCCTAAGTGTTATACATTTTTAACTCATTGAACTCCCCTCTAGGGGAGCTAGCCCTATGAGCTACATATTATTTTTACCCCATTTTACAGTTGAGGCAATGGATGCACAGAGAGATTAAGAAACTTTCCCAAGGCTACAGAGTTGGGCAGAGCTGGGTTTTGGATCTAGACAGTCTGACTCTAGAGCATGTGTCTTAACCATACCCTGTGTTGTCTCAATGCATTTATAATAAGTATATTTATGTTGTTTGCATTCGTAACCAAATTCAGAAACATTTTTATATATAGAGCCTTGTAGTCATAGTTAATTTAAAATTTGAAAATGTATATACAAATTTTTATTGCAGAGAAATATAACAGAGTAGTCGATGAAAGCCATTCGATTTTAAAAAGTACTATATTCGGATAAAATATTATACTGGAAGTGGAATGAAAATAGAAGTTTAAGGAGAAAAAGAGAAGACAAAATTTGAATTGTTAAAGGAAAAGTCTATGTATTTTTTTAAGAATTTTATAGTTAACATCCATAAACCCACCACACAGACTCTCCATTAACATTTTATTGTACTCGTTTTATCACAACTCCACCCTCCTATTCATCCATACATCCTCTCAATTCGTTTTTTAAAAGCTTTATTGTGTTATGATTTACATACCATAAAATTTGCCCATTTTAAATGGACAATATGAGGATTTTTATTAAATTTGTAACAACTCTGCAACCATCTTTGTAACCCAGTTTTAAAATACTTCCATCAGGAGCCGGCCCGGTGGCACAAGCGGTTAAGTACGCGAGCTCCGCTGCAGTGGCCTGGGGTTCACCGATTTGGATGCTGGGCCCGCACCGCGTGTCGAGCCATGCTGTGGCGGTGTCCCATATAAAGCGGAGGAAGATGGGCACAGATGTTAGCCCAGGGCCAGTCTTTCTCAGCAAAAAGAGGAGGCTTGGCAGATGTTAGCTCAAGGCCAATCTTACTCACAAAAAATAAAAAAATTAAAAATAAATAAATAAATAAAATACTTCCATCATCCCCCAAAAGTTCCCATGTGCCAACTGCAATCAATTCCCAGTTCCACTCTCAGCCCTTGGCAATCACTGACCTGCTTTCTATCTCAACAGTTTTTCCTTTTCTAGAAATTTCACATAAATTTGAATCATCTATCATGTGTCTTTTGTGGCTATTGGCTGGTTTCTTTCACTTAGCATAATGTTTTAAATTTCACCCATATTGTTGTGTGTTCAGTGGTTCATTCCTTTTTATTGCTGAAGAGCACTCCATGGTGTGGATGTTCCATACTTTGTGTATCCATTCACCAGTTGATGAGTATTTGGTTTGTTTCCGGTTTTTGACTGGGAGCAGTGAATAATGCTGCTCTAAACATTTATGTGCAAGTCTTGTGTGAACATATGGTTCTATTTCTCTTCAGTAGATACCTAGGAGTGGAATTGCTGGGTAGAATGGGAAATGGATGTTCACTTTTTTCAGAAACTGTGTGCCTGTTTTCCAAAGTGGCTGTAGCACTTTACATTCCCACCAGTAATGTAGGAGAGTTTCTCCACATCCCTGCCAATATTTGGTATTGATAAACTTTTTAATTTTAGCCATTCTAATGATGTGTGATAGTATCTCATTATGGCTTTAATTTGCATTTCCCTAATGACTAATGATGCTAGGCATCTTTTCATGTGCTTACCAGACAGTGATATTCTATCTTTGGTCTATTATCATCTTTGGCCCATTTTTAATGGATTTGTTTGTCCTCCTCTTTTTTTTTTTCGGCTGAGGAAGATTCACCCTGAATTCACCCTGAGCTAACATCTGTTGCCAATCTTCCTCAATTTTTTAATGTGAGCTGCTGCCACAGCATGGCCACTAACAGACGAGTGGTGTCATTCCGCGCCTGGGAACCGAACCCAGGTCGCCAAAGCAGAGTGTGCCGAACTTTAACCACTAGGCCATCGAGGCTGGCCCTTTTCTCCTCTTCTTATAGAGTTATGAGTTCTTTATCTATTCTGGAGTCTTTTATCAGATATACAATTTGTCAATATTTTCTCCCAGTCTTTGGCCTGTCTTCCCTTTCTTAATGGTTAATGGATTCATTTCCTTAAACTTAAAGAGCAAAAGTTTCAAATTCTGATGAAGTCCAATTTATCAAATTTTTCTTTCATGTATCATGCTTTTGACATCACATCTAAGAAGTTTTTGCCTACTTGAGATCACAAAGATTTTTCTCTTATGTTTCTTGTACAAGATGTATAGTTTTAGCTCTTACATTTTGGACTATGATCCATTTTGAATTAATTTTATGTATGGGGTAAGGTAAGGAAGTATCTAAATTCTTTTGGGGGGAAGGGGTAGAGGTGTTTATCCAATTATATATATGCAACATTTGTTGAAAAAGTTCTCCTTTCCCAGTTGAAATGCTTTTGCACCTTTGTCACAAATCAATTCACCATAAATATGTAGGCTTTTTTTCTTTACTCTCCATTCCGTTTCTTGATCTATACATCTGTCCTTATACTAATAACACATTGTCTTGATTACTGCAGTGTTCTATAGTAAGGTTTAAATTAGGTAGCTTTCAATCGTTTGACTATAGGTATTTGGGTGTGATCACTTTCCACATTTTTTTAACTTGGGGTTCTTTGGATCTATAGATTAATACTTTTCATCAAATTTGAGAAACATTCAACCATTAATATTTAATTATTTTTTTGTCCCTTTCTCTCTTTCCTCTCTTTCTGGAATTCCCATGAAATATATATTGATAGACAGAACAGTTTAATGGTCCCTGAGGTATCATTCATTTTCTTCAACCTTTTTTTCTCATGATCTTTGGATTAAACAATTTCTATCGATCTGTCTTCAAGTTCGCTGATTCTTTTTTTCTTCTACCATCTCAAATCTGCTACTGAGACCATCTAGAGAATATTTCATTTCATTCATTGTTTTTTTTAAACTCTAGAATTTTCTTTTGCTTCTTTTATAGCTTATTTCTCTAATGATATTACCTATTTGTTGAGTTATCGTCATCATATTTTATTTTAATTCTTGGAACATAGTTCCTTTTAATTCTTAGAACATATTCGTAAGCACTGCTTTGAAGTTTTTGTCTGATAAATCCAACATATGGGCCCTCTCAGTGTTATTTCCTTTTTTTCTGAATATGAGTCACATTTACTGTTTTTTTGCAGGTCTCCTAAATCTTGGTTGAAAACTGGACATTTCAGATGATATATTGTAGAAATTATGAGCTCTATTTTAATTTTCTGAGGGTTTTGTTGTTGTTGTTGTTATAATTTTCCTGGACTTAACTTTGAAATCTGTCTTCCCTATAATATGTAGCCTTTGATGTCTCTGCTCAATTTTTTATTCTTATCCATATTTTTGGGCTTGATTTCCTAGGGAGTGCTTCTGGGTCTGCATTCCTTAGAAGCTAGCTAATGATTTGGGAAGACATGGCCCAACCACCTTGAGCTATACACCTTCCATCTTTTGTGAGGCAATCTGTGCGTAGTTTGGGGAACATATTCAAAATTACAGCCAGTTCTGAGTTCTGTCTTGCTTTTACTGTTTGCATGTGGGAAGTCTTCCAGTCTACCAGGCATGAGTGCAGAGCTTATCTCAGTCCTTCTATGACACTCTCATTTGCAGAGTCTTGCTGTTGATTTTCTGGCTGATCCATAGCTTGCCTCAAACAGGAACATGACATCGAACTATCAAAGTTTCCACTAAGGGGCCGGCCCCGTGGCGTAGCGGTTAAGTGGGTGTGCTCCACTGCTGGCGGTCCGGGTTTGGATCCCGGGAGCGCACTGACACACTGCTTGTCAGGCCATGCTGTGGCAGCGTCCCATATAAAGTGGAGGAAGATGGGCACAGATGTTAGCCCAGGGCCAGTGTCCCTCAGCAAAAAGAGGAGGATTGGCATGGATGTTAGCTCAGGGCTGATCTTTCTCACACACACACACACACACACACACACACACTCTAAATAAATAAATATTTTTTAAAAAATTAAAAAAATAAAGTTTCCACAAAGTCGATAAGTTTTAGTTGACAAAACAGTGATTTTGCTCTCTACCTCAAATTCTTTGCCCCCTCTAGGAGCAAAGCTGTTTGTTTTGCCAAAGTTTGTATGTTTTGTATCTATCTCTACTCTGGTAAGCTGGCAAAACTACAGCTGGAAAGAGTGGCTGGGAGCTGCCCCAGGCAAGAAGGCTGCAGATATCCTGATGTTATACCTGTAGCTCGGGAAGTTCTTCAGCAATAAATGCTTCTTAATTTTTTGTCTGCCTTTATTCAGTTTGCACAGCCCTGAAATGGTTGTTTTTGACAATTTTGTGCAGTTTTACACTTGCTTATTTCTCCAAACTTTCTCTTGCCATAACCAGAAATCCTTCTTATTCGTGTATTCTTAAAATAGATGCTGATGGATAACAAATCACCTCTGTATTCAGATTTTATTGGGTATATTCAAAAGCGAGATAAAACAGTTTTCTTTTAAATCATCAACACTTACAGTATATGAGAAATGACATACTTTTGTAAACTCTTAACATGATTAAAATTTAAGATACCAACTTAAAAATGTGTGAGGGCAGTTTGTAAAAATTTAGTAGGTACATAAAACAAAAGTTTAAAAGTTCAAACTCCCAATCCTAGAGGATGGGAAAGTTTCCAGATCCAACTCCTGTCCTATAAAAGTTTGAAATACACCAGGTTGAATTGAATCAAGCCTGTTGACTTTGCCTCGAATGGCTCAGTTTTAGTAAAAATGACTCTGTTCTGTACCCTATTACATCCCGCTTAAGTTTTACTGCATACAAAATAAGTACTAAATACATTTAACAATTTCTAAGGGTTAAAATTAGGCTAACAATTGCATGATTTAGTTCTGATGCTTCATATTAGGTTTAAGACTATGCTTACATATATCATACAACACTCACTTATTGTTAGAAAGTAGCAAATAACAGTTATTTAGTAATTATTCTGGAATTCTCAAAATCTTATGATGTTATGGGTATATAATTCTTTCCAAAAAATTATGCATTTTATTTTAATCTAACAGACCAATAACTGCACTTTAGTTAGGCAAGTTGCCTCCTTGGTTTTCAAGAGATTTATGATAAAGCAAGGACAGGCACTCACCAAAAATAAATACTCTACAAAACATTGCAGATCACTCACAATGAAGTAAACTTCTCAAAATGAACATTATGGTACCAGTTACCGTGTGTGAGACATGTAAAAACATCAAAACAAGTAGAGGGCAATAACTTAAAAGCAACCAAAAAACTAAGCATCTAAGAGGGACAAATGTATTTCACACAGTAGTGAATTTCTTCATTCTAATCCCAATATGTCCCAATATATCCCATAACACAGTCTCAGTGGCTCCCTCTATGGAGGGAAATGGTAGCTCGAGGGCAGGGGGCAAGAGAGGGACTCATTTTTCACTTACTGCTTTTTTGGACCTTTAGAATTTGACTTCTAATGCCACGTGCATGTATTATCTATCCCCCAAAATAAATAATTTTAAAGTATAAAACAATGGAAAATATCTTCTACTTGTTATGTAAGACATGTTTCTTATTAACTCAGCTATTACATTTCTAATGAAATTACCCAATTTTCTTTGCATACACATTAGTAAATCAAATGTAAGGAAAACAAGAGATAAGTAATTGGAGTCAGCAGAACCAAAGAAAAAGCCAGGATGATGAGGGAAAAAAAGACAAGCTTAGGGTAGAGACAGTAAGTACAATACGAATTAAAGAATGGAAAATGTGGAATTCAGGGGGAAATCTGGGTTTTTATTCACTGTTTACATCACTTTCTGCTTTGAGATTATATGGCAGGCTGACTAGAAAAATTTGGTGATTTCAGAACTAAAAGATGGAATTTAATTCTCTGTAGTATCAATTTTTTTTTTTTTTCCTGAGGAAGACTCACCCTGAGCTAACATCTGTGCCAATCTTTCTCTATTTTGTATGTGGGATGCCACCACAGCGTGGCTGCCCAAGAGCAGAGTAGGTCCACACCCGGAAACTAAACCTGGGCCGCCAAATCAGAGCACACTGAACTTAACAACTAGGCCACGGGGCTTGCCCGACTGTAGTACCAATTTTTCCCAGATGATTATCTTACAAGAGAAGGAAGTATAGAGGTTAAGAACACTGGCTCTAAAGTTCAAATTAAGTCTTTACCATTTATTATTAGGTGGCCTTGGGTACAGTACTTAACTCTCCTCCCCTCCATTTCCATATCAGGAAAATAGGTTAATGACAGTAACTACCTAATATGATGGTTGCAAGAATCAATGAGGTAGCACACACAAAATGCAGAACAGCCCTGGCACACAATAAGCAGTCGGTAGATGTGAGCTATCATCGTTTAGCGTTAACAGTGTTGATATGAATCCCACGGCTTAAAAACCAGTGATACAATTTGTCACTGTGCAAAAGACCTTCTGCCGTTCTATTATTATTTTTATGTATTTGGTTAGACTCGACAAATATGAATTAATTGATAAGATTAAAATTTGGTAGATTTTAGAATGTTTGTCACACGCAGCTCAGAAAAAAGGCAACCATGCTGACACCACACTGCCATGGTGTCTGTGTACATGTTTCATGATGCCCAAGTCAAAAGAGTAAGAAAACAAATACACATGGTGAATTTAAGGAAAAGAAAATTTAAAAATTCAAGATGAATGAAAACTCAATGGGGAAGCTACCTTATTCCAAAAATAAAAAGTTTCACTGTGAAAAAGACACTTACTCTACAGTGCATAGATATCCTGACACCACAATGACTTTTTAGCTGCATATTGAACAATGAGTCCAAAAATACAGAATGCTTTTAAAGGCAGCAGGACAAAGGGGATCCTGAAATACCTTGTGAACAGCCAGACCACGTAATTGGGATTTGTTTCCAGGCAGTCAATCAGCTTGTTGAGTGGCCAAAATGGTACTGTTGCTTAAGATATGTATGCCTGGTTCAAGAGCCACTGAATTCTGTCACTTAAAACAGGTCGCAGCCTACCTTAGCTCTGGAGTTGCGGAAAGACTGACTATCTTAATGATATCACGTCTCCTAAAATTGATCTATAAATTCCATATGATTTTAAATCTTATAAGTTTGGGGGGCCAGCCTGGTGGTTAAGTTCACATGCTCTGCTTCGGTGGCCCAGGGTTCACAGGTTCGGATCCTGGGCACAGACCTATGCACTGCTCATCAAGCCATGCCGTGGCAGGTATCCCACATACAGAGGAAGATGGGCACAGATGTTAGCCCAGGGCCAATCTTCCTCAGCAAAAAGAGGAGGATTGGCAACAGATGTTAGCTCAGGGCTAATCTTCTTCACCAAAAAAACCATCTTAGGGGCCGGCCCCGTGGCTTAGCAGTTAAGTGCGCACGCTCTACTGTTGGCGGCCCAGGTTCAGATCCAGGGCGCGCACCGACGCACTGCTTGTCCAGCCATGCTGAGGGAGCGTCCCAAATACAGCAACTAGAAGGATGTGCGACTATGACATACAACTACCTACTGGGGCTTTGGGGAAAAAAAAAAAAGGAGGAGGATTGGCATGGATGTTAGCTCAGGGCTGATATTCCTCACACACACAAAAAAAACTTACAAATTTGAAACAGTTAATATCCAAGAATAGCTAAGAACCCATAGGAAAAAATCAGAAAAAAATAAACTTGTTGAGAGCAGCTATTTTACCAAACATCAAGAATTATTATAAGGCTATAATATTTAAAACCATGTGGTATTAGCACAGGGAAAGTAAAAACAGACTCACAGATATATGAAAACTTCTTTGGGGAGAGGCTGGACTTTTTTTTCTAAATCATATTCTGATTGTTGGTTTCTCATAGAGTGAAAGAAGTATACTCCCAGATTACTCCACACACACCAAAAATAATCAATTACAGCTTCTTTAAAGACTCAAATATGAAAAAGCAAAACTAAAATTTTTAGAAATAGAATATAGAAGGATATCTTCATGAACTTAGAATGGAGAAGGATTTCTTAAATAAGACACAATAAGTGCAAACCATAGAGGAAGTTGTTAAAACTAATAACTGTATTTGTCTGCTTGGGCTGCCGTAACCCAAAGTACCGCAGACTGGGTTGTTTAAACAACAGAAATTTGTTTTCTCACAGTTCTGGATACTAGAAGCCAAAATTAAGGTGTTAGAAGGGTTGATTTCTTCTGAGGCCTCTCTCCTTGGCTTGAAGAAGGCCGTCTTCTCCCTGTGTCTACACATCATCTTCCCTCTGTACCTGTCAGTGTCCAAATTTCCTCTTCTTATTAGGACACTAGTTGTACTGGATTAGGGCCCACTCTAACAAACTCATGTTAACTTAACCATCTCTTTTAAGATCCCATTTTCATATACAGTCACATACTGAGGTACTGGGTGGGTAGGACTTCAGCATATGAATTTGGGGTGTCACAATTCAGCCCATAACAACAACCCAATAGACAAATGGGCAAAGACTTAAAATGGGCACTGCACAGAAAAGGAAACCCCAATGGGCAATAGTACACTATGAAAATATGCTGAATCTCATTAGTATCTGTAGAAAAACAAGTTAAAAACCATAATGACACACCACTTTGCACCCACCAGATTGGTCAGAATTTTAAAGTCTGACAGTATCAAGTATTGGCAACGATGTGGGTCAATTGGATTGCATATACTTGGCTGATGGGACTGAACATTTATTTAATGACCTTAGAAAAAATTTTGGTTCATTCAATAATGTTAATGGTGTCCATGCCCCAAGATTCAGAAATGTCAATTCTAGGAATATTAACTAGAGAAAGTCTTGTACTTCTATACCAATAAGCATGTAAAAATTGTTCATACCAGGACTATTTGTGGTAGCAAAATAGCAGCAAACCAAATGTCTGCCAATAGCATTATGGATACATACTGGTACAATCCTATAGTGAAATATTCTGCAGCCACTGAAAGGAATCAATAATAGCTAAAAACAAAAATGTAGATGAATCTCAGGAACATAAAGGTGAGTGAAAAAATCAATTTCAAAAATAATACCTACAGAATAATGATTTGATTTATATAAATTTGAAAAACTGAAAAACTAAAAAGTATATTTTTAGGGATACAAACATATGTGGTAAAACCATAAAGAAAACAAAAAGAAAAATTAACATAAAATTCTGGATAATGGGTCCTCTGAGGCAGTTGAAAGGGAGTGTTAGAGGAGGGATACACAATACAGAGATATTCACTGAATTCATTCAAAACTCAACTTTATCAAATGTTTTATTATAGTTTTTGTTATATATTCAATGTTTTGTTATATATTAAATACAAAAATATTTTAAAGTGAAAAAATTAGAATACATAAAAGTGCATGAAAGAATGTGAGATAAAAATGCCTAGATGGTTGTTTTTAATTAGAAATAAACAATCTAAAAAATCTATATATAATCTATATATAACTCAACTATATTTCGCCCAAGTTCTAAGCATTGTCATTTCTCTTTTTTTTTTTCGGTGAGGAAGATTAGCCCTGAGCTAACATCCATTGCCAATCCTCCTCTTTTTGTTGAGGAAGACTGGCCCTGGGGTAACATCTGTGCCCATCTTCCTCTACTTTATATGTGGGATGCCTGCCACAGCGTGGCTTGATAAGCAGTGCACAGGTCCACGCCGGGGATCTGAACCCTCAAACCCCAGGCCGCTGAAGCAGAGTGCGCGAACTTAACCTCTACACCACTGGGCCGGCCCCTGCCATTTCTCATTTTAAATCATAAGATTACCACGTAATAAAAGTAGAATTGGAAGACAGCAAATAATCTTGTTTATAAAACACTGCATCCAGATAAATGTCGGTAAAATGATTATTCCCCCACAAATCTTAATTAATTGAATGCTCTCTGAAGATAAGTTGTTACCATATTAAATTTTTGTCATTTTTAAAAAGATATTCATTTGATCTATTTCACAACAGCCTGTTATGTGAAAGCGTATTCCATTTTTCACGTACAACATTTCAAATTCATCAGAACTACCCTGGAATTGATCTGGGGGGAAGGGAACAAGGTACATGGGTCCTAATTTTTAAACCAAATATTCAAATTCAAAATGCATGCAGGTGTATAAACACGTAAATGATACTCTAAGGAAGGGAAGCTGAATCCGAATAACAGGCTATCCAGCAGAAAGAGACAAATTCCATCATGGACTCTTACTTTTTTGCAAAACCCAAGCCTTCATATACAGGGCCACTACCTAGACCAGGGACTCCACGGCCTGACTGAGTTACCAAGCATGGGCCCAAAAGGAAGACAAAAACCATACACCGTGTTCTGGTTCATCTAACACTGCTCTGGAAAACACAGTGCAGTCTCAGGGGACACCACCCAACCCCACAAGCCTGGGAGAGCTGCTGTCTGCACCGCAGATCCACTAGGCCAGGGGTGGGTTGAATAAAGGAGGTGAGGCCTGCAGAGGAGAAGCCTGTCTTGTGAAATTGCCCAGATTTCTGCCTGAACCTCTCCCTGTTCGATAGATATTTTTGATATTTTTACTACAATTCAAAAGCAATTAACATGAAAGCTGCTTCCAGAGACATAGGGGATATTTGAACACAATATCTACTTTGCTAGTAATAAGGACTCCATCATCTTTCCAACCATAAGAAAATCCCAAAGAAGTGTTTTCTAGATTTTTATAGCTCTCTTCCAGCTACTCCAGATCTTCAGCTCAAATGGGAATAGAGCATTTAGCCAAGATAGACATATGGACAGAGATACAGACCAATTGTGCTCCTCTTCAAGGGTTTTTGGAACCCTCATCCCTCTCTTACCACACTCATCACAAGCTTTATAACAATTTCTGATACTCCATATATTTTATCCTTTTAACAATCCTAAAAATCCCATCCCCGGTTAAGTACTGGGCATACTAATCCTAAACCATGGCTGGAATAATCATTGGTATCAATAGCACATAATAAAAACATCCCTAACCACAGATTAGGAAAAATTAGGAAGCCAAGTCATTCGACACCTCTAATACAGAGATCATTCTAAAGATGAACAGACTTGTTTCTGCTTGGAAATTAATTGCGTGTTTAAAAGATTACCCTGTCCAAACATCTTCATGACTTGTAATTAGCCCTGGATGTAGTTAAAAGATAATAAATTACATATACATGGTAACAGGACAGCAAACACCCTTCTCCACAACCTTCCAGAAGGCACTGCTGAGCACAACAGGGGGATAACACTGCCGCTCTGGCCTGATTAGGCTGAAAGCATCGTCAGATGCAATTAAATTTCACAACATGTCAAAATGCAGCAAGGAAACCATAACACGTAATGTCACAGAAGTTCTGCATCTGGAGAAACTCATTGCATAATTTATTGAGCGTATGCTATAGCGCTGCATGATCAAAGCAAAAGGCAGGAAAAGAAGAAAGGCCCAGTATTGCGGACCCAGACTGATCATCTGACACACAAATCTCTGATTTGCACAGTGAATGGAGTGCTGTGGAACAGAGCCCTAAATCACAGACACAATGCTTGGAGATTTAAGGAAACATAACAATGAAACGTTCTTTGAAGCTTAAGTTATAAGCAGGTTTATCATTTTCTATTCATAGGTCCTCACAGCTATTACAAAGGCAAAAGCAGTCTGAAAATTATGAGTGTTAAGCACAGCATTGGCTAGCCACATTGAGAGTTAGGTATCTTCTGTTAGTCTAATAGTAGAAACCCTTTTAAAAGAAGATGGACCTTTATTAAGATGCTAGAGGTTTCCTCACAGCAATATTACAATTTGGGGCTGAAATCACAGGGCACAGCAGAAATGACACAACGTGGTACCTTGAGGATCAGGCTCCATTTTTAGATCCAGCCCCCTAATCAGCTGTGACAGGGAATGAGAATCCACGAGGCAAGAGGGAGCAGCACCAGATGCTGGGAGACCTCCCAGTTTGGGAAGGAAACAGCTGATAACAGAGCAGCTCCTGTCCATCTGGAAGCTCAAGTGTTGTCACCTGAACTCAGCCTGTGGCAGGGAGGAGGCTGCCCACACCAGCTGCCATCTCTAGGGCCTTTTAGACAGCCCTGACCAGGAGAACTGCACCAATGACAGCTGAAATCAGCGGGGGCAGGGTTTTGCAAGCCTGGCTGGGCCTTAAAAATCACCCAACCTGCTCATTCACACATCAGGAAACAGAATAGCAAAGAGATTAATTGAATTGAGCCACCCAGAGTCTTATCCTTAGGACTTGACTCCACTTTTCTAACTCCAGGTCCTCGACCCCTTGCTACACAAAGCAGAGCAACAGCATTTGGTAGAAACGCAGACTCTCAGGCCCCATCACAGGTCAACTGAACCAGGAACTATATTCAAACAAAATCTCCCAAAGATTCCTATGCACATTAAAGTCTGAAAAGAAACTGCTGCTCTACACCACACTGTTTTAACTCTTCCAATCCAGCAAAGCAGATTTAGAGACAAATTTCCTGGATTCTAGTCTCGACTCCTTCACATACGAGCTAGGCAAATTCCTTAATTTCTCTTTCTCTCAATTCCTTCTGCAAAATCATCACAATATTTACCTCATAGGGTTCTTGTGGGGAGTACACAAATGATCGTATGGAAAGTATTTAGCATGAGGCCTGGCATAAAGTAAATTCCATATAAGTTTTAGCAATTATTATTGTAATATTACTTTTATTTATGATGATTTGAAGAGGAAAACATTAGAAAAGTTATCAACATCAAATTTTGCATGTATATGCCTCTGTTTAAAAATGTAGATTTTGCAAGGCTTTTAAGCCTTGATGTAGTGACTCCCTGGTGTCTTCAAAGAACAAAGAAACTTCCAGGCTCAACACAAAAGGACTGCTTAGTGTCTTTTCTCTGCTTTGTACTCCAGTCTCGTCTTTTGCCCCAATGCCGAGAGTTCTGGATTATCCAGTAGGTCAACTAAGCATGTTTAGGACACCCACAAAACAAGCCACATTTCCACCCTAGCCGACAAAAATTTAGAAAAGTACAGCTCTATGAATCTATTGTAATTTTGCAATCAGAAAATGCAGAAAGAAGTGATTTTAATTTTTGCATACAGGTAAGTTTTGGGTTACTACAAAATGTAAAATCTTTCCCCAATTTTTATGCATGTTATTTCTTTTCCCCACTTAATTACACAAGCTAGGAAAGAGTAAAATTTATTTTTGATTACAGACATAGGGGCATGTTTGCAGGCTCTCCGGGACTTAGATAGCTCCATCCATTGTGAACTGCTTATAATTTTTCCAATGTATTAGATTCTCTCCATTCTATGCATTTTTACATGCTGCACCGTTAGCCTGAAATGTCCTTTCTTGATTTTAACCAGTATTAATAACTTCCAGCTAAAAACCACCAGGAACATACTAATGGTGGAACAAGTTGAGTTTATTACTCATTGCACAGAGGGATAATGCCCACCTTGGGGGAACTCTGGGAAGCTTTAGTAAGAGGGTTTAGAAAGAATCTATTACAGGATTGGGGCTAGTAGTAGGTGAATATGGGTAGGAAGGAAGAGCTTTGCTAGGGATTGACTGCTGTCTATGATTGAGTATCTCAATAAGTTTTATCAATAAGGTGGAAGAAATGAAGCAAAGCTAAATCCTTAATTTGTAAAGAAGGAATAGTCACTCAAATTATCCAAGGTAGAGGAATATTTGGCCATTTTTGTGGTTTGGACAGTGTCCAAGCTTTTGTCTATGTTCAGATGTGATTTCAGAGTGCTTTTGTTTTGACTTGATCCATCCAAGCACAGATCCGTCAACATTTTCTGATGTTGACGTTCTGTGAAATTGTTTATGTGCAACAGAATACCTCGGCCTCACTGTGGGTGCCAGGTCAATTCCTAGCTGTCAGAGGCTAGTTTTCTCACCAGGAAGACTCTTCATCATTCAAAATCCAGGAATGCTTCTGTAAATCCACCCACCCCTCTCGCTCTGAGTTAGATATCTCTCCTTAGTGCTCCAGTTGTGTGCTGGGTACACCACTTCTGGAGCACATGTCGAGCACACTGTCCGTGTCTGTTTACTCCTCAGTCTCCTTAGATTGGGAGCTCTTGCTGGCAGGACATTTTATCTGTATTTACCGAGTGTCTCCTGTTTCCCCCCAAGATCTTCTCTACACCCTGCTCCACTCTATTCTATCCAGAAGCCTGCCCTATATCGTCTACAGCTTGCTCCCGTGTCCTCTGTCTTCTAGTTGGATTTCAATGGGGACCCTTGACAGGAGATAGGAGGAAGGGAGAAATGGGAGGTCAGGGTATTATTCTTGTGGCACTTGCCCTGCCAGCTTGCCTCAAGATGGATGTGTCACTCCCTGCAAGTCTCAAGGTAACTTTCTACTATATTCTTTCCTTCTGGGTTCAAGTAACCGTTCTCTTCCCTTCTCCCTTCAGACCTAGGGATGATAACAGTAACTCTGCTCTTACTAGCCTAGGGTAACACACCATCCCCTGTGGGGCCCTATACCTGCCTTTGTGAACAAACCTTCCTCTAATTATCCTAACTTGAGTGTGTCTTCTTTTCCTGTTGTGATTGTGGCCCATACACTGTGTCTCTATCTGGTTATATGTCTACTTCTGTGCCACATATGATTCTACTGCTGAGAATAAGACCACAACCTCATGGGTTTACATTCTGAACCTAGCCCAGTGCCTGGCACTCATTTGCATGGATGGATATATTTACTCTTCAAATTAAATGTCTCCCTTTTTTCTGTATTAAGAGTGCTTTCCAGGTGGGTGGGAAAGAGATCACTGGTTATGTGTACAGATTATCCTGAAAGGACTCAGGGCAAGATGGGGAATAAGCCATACAAGGGGAATATTCCTGGAATCAGTGGTGGGGGTGAACGCAGGGAGAGCTGTTGGGGCAATGGAGGGGTTGGGGCATGAAGGGGGCTATAAATTGAAACAGAAGGTATAATTATTTCTATCTAAATCCACTTATTCTTACCTAATAAATTCAAAGACACTGAAAATATTTTACCTGAGTAAGAGATTTTTAAAATGAACACAGAAAGGAGGTTTTAGGAGCTTGCCTATCAGATCCAATGACCACATGCAGCTCAACCCACCATCTTCCCAAGAATTATCCCACACACAAAGTTCTGAGGTCGCTTTCTCAAAATGCATTTTGTAGAACACAGCCACATTTCTTTACATAAGAGGCAGATGGATTACGTTAAATGTATTATTAGTAACATATACCAGTATAGTTCTGGGCTTGAGTGCCTCACAAAACCGTCTTCTACATCTGTCTGCAATTTCAACAAAATAATACCCATACCTAGAAACAAGGAGATGCTATCCTGTCCTTTCCTCCACTTGTCCTTTAAAATAAAGTCAGACTGGCTGCAAGCAAACAGAGATTCTACATTTGGAGCCATTTCTGAAAAAGATCATTGGAGAGCGACAGCATTGCCATCTGCAACAGAGGATGATGGGTATTAGCATGTGGATGATTTAATTATTTCTCGATGCCAACAGAGGTTTCACGTGATTGTTCTCCAGCTGTTCCATATTAAAATAAATTGCACAAGTTTAAAAGAACCAGTAAACAGGGTAATAATGATTCGTATGTTCTTGCATCTTACTAGTTAAATTTGTACAGAATTACTTGGGATATAAATAAGGCAGAAACCACATTGAGAAATTATACTTAATATTGATCAAAAAAGGAGAAAAAGCCTCTTTGAGAATGATATTTTTTTAATTCCCTGTTTTATGCAAGGCAATATAACAACGATACAAAATAGCTACATTCTGTCCTCTAAAAATTTCTGAAGGCAAGATGGGAAGATATTCACAAAAGAGAAAAGTCATGGGATATTAGGAGATCTCAGATTATCTCACAAATATCATCTCTGTTAATGTAGGAAATAGGAACAGATTCTACATGTTCCTAAGGAGAGTTTGGAGACAGGAGAAGCAAAACAAAACTAATCATGAAAACCTGATTCTTGCAATATCCTGTCAGTGAACTAGAGTTCCTACTATAAAAGGTTTAGTTCAGCAGGTATAGAAATGGATTGAATAGCAGCCTAAATGTCTAGCAAAGCAGACATATATTTAAAACACACACACAGAACACGAAACAACATGATGGTAAAATATCAGAGAATAAATATTAAGCTCTTAAAAGAAAAATTTTAAACTAGATACCTATTTAAACTACAGAAATTGCATGCTTCTTGTGCAACCAAATGCTGAAAGACGACACAATAAAAATTTCTAAATCTAATGCCAGTTTACTTCTAAATCATCTCTCTCTCATTTACGTGAATGAATTCAGATAATTAAGTAATAATATCATGATATATAAAAATTTCGTTCAGTGTGAAGGCTATTAAAAAGACGCATAAGAGAAACAAAATGCTACTTAACAGCTATATGTGATATAGATTTTTCCTGTCACATTAGCTGCTGCATTTTATTACACATTTGAGGATTACGGGCACATGGTTAACCAGTCGTCCAAAACGGAGTGTAAACTCCAACACAACCCTGGTATGTTCCATCCATTTTTTTGCCTTTTTGTTACAGTTTTTTCCTTGGCTATGATTTTCTGCATTCATTCACTTTCTTTCCATTGGAATAATCAAGACAACAAAGGCTCTTTATTCTAATATCCATAAGCTATGACTTGTGCTATGATTTTATAATAGATTTGTTTTCTTTCATGTTTTAAAATTATCTCTCTTGATGAATATATTATTTTCCTGAAATTAGCGAATTAGCTGATATTTATTAGTTAGACGACGTGCAAAGTAAGGATTTCTGGGGATTAATAAAGAGAAGACATGGACCTCAAGGGCTTAGTAATTTATTTGAAAGGAAAAGGCACAGACACATGAAAGGCTAACTAAGAATACAAACTAGCAAATGATAATTGCTGAATAAGTAAATCAATAATAAGTGCTATGGGTTTTCAGATAATTTGCAATCTAACTGGGCAGGGCATTCAAGAAAAGGTATCAAAAATTTGCTTTATGCCAAAAGAAATTATGGGGGAAGGTGTAGAGGTGGATGACCATAGTGGAAAGCCATGGCAATCGGAAAACACAAGGTACATTTCATGGCAGTGAGGAGGGGGATTTGGCAAGAGCAAACTTCTTTGAAAAAGCAGTGGAGGATGAGGCCAGAAACGTGGACATGAGGCCAATCAGCCTACAGCTGCAAAGACAGCCCAGGGGGGTGTTAAGTCATAGGCTCTGAGACCAGACAGACCAGTCCTTTCCAATTCTGGTTCTGCCACCTGCCAGCCGTTTCCTCATCTGCAAAATATAGATGATAATAATAACTACCTCAGAGAATTCCCATTCGTAGTAAATGGGAAAACTCCCTTCACACTGTGTAGCACATATCAAGGGGTCAACAAAGTATGAGTTCCTATTATCAATCACACTGAGGGGTCTGGATCTTGTTGTGTCACCATTAAAAGGGTCTTGGTATATAGTGACATGATGAATCATTCTGTTATAATCACTGGTCTCCAGAACCAAGCCTCCTGCCTCTGTACTCAGCTGTCAGTTCCCAATTAATGCTCCATATCTGCTCTTAAATGTGCTAAGTGTCACAGTACAGTTAACATGGACTTGGATCAAGAAAGACCTAGATTCAATAGTGACTACATGTGTTACTCTTGACAAGTTATTTTCTTTGAGCTCAATTTTCTCACGTCAAAAAACGTAGGGCTGGCCCGGTGGCATAGCAGTTAAGTTCGCACACTCTGCTTTGGCTGCCCAGGGTTCACAGGTTCAGATCCCGGGAGCAGATCAATGCACCGCTTGTCAAGCCATACTGTGGCAGCATCCCATATAAAAGTGGAGGAAGATAGGCACGGATATTAGCCCAGGGCGAATCTTCCTCAGCAAAAAGAGGAGGATTGGCGATGGATGTTAGCTCAGCGCTAATCTTCCTTACACACACGCAAAAAAATGTAAATAATAAAAGCAATAAAAAATATATAAAAGTAAATAAAAAAAGCTTGTGTATGTTGTTATGAGGCATAAATAACTAAAGCAAAAGCTTCTTACCAAAAGAGCACACTATAAAGGTGACAATGTTAGCAAACACATTCAAAGTCCCACTTCATGCTCAGCACTGGGCATTACCTAATTTAATCAGCCCAACAAGCTGACCAGGAACACATTTAGGTCAAAATTACCATCTTCTGAACACAGCCAGCCTCCTCCCTCTCCTAGCTGCGACCTGACAAAATCTGCAGTCAGGTTGACTTCATGCCTCAGCGTGAGCCTGAACTGCTTATGAGCTCCTTCTCTGTTCAAGCCCTCGCTCCTCATCCGTCTTCCCCTCAGTTTCTCCGTCAACAGTCATTTTTCTGTACTCAACACCTCCTGCTTTCCTTCACCTGCTTCAACATCACTCTGCTTGCCCTATCGTTTATCTCGAGGAGCTTCCCATTTCTTTGCTTTGACAACACAAGGCCTGGTTTTTTTAATGTCAGTTTCTGCAGAACATAAATATACCTGCAACTGTTCACTTACATTTCTTTGAAGACCTCCGTCTAGCACTTTACTGGGGAAAATAAATATAACTTCTAAGAATAGGGCTCAAGTCTTTTTACCTTTTAATAGTACAATGATCAATGACTCTCTTTTGCTCTCTTACATGTATGATGCATCTTAAAATGTATGTTGCAATATCTGTTGCCTCACCAAGCGGCAGCCAAAAGCTATCTGTTTAAACTATGGTTCACTCCTTTCTGCTACGGGATGACATTCCGCCTTTCACTCTTCCACCTGCGACTTGTACTTTGGGAGAGAGAGTGCTGTGCCCATCAGGATGACAGATTTCTTCTCAAACATCCAGCTCAGTCCGCCTGTCTCTTATGGGACCACACGCCTTTGCTGACCTGAAGAAGAGGTGGCCTGATCTGATTGTGCACTTGGTTCTAGGAGACACATCATATTTTTCTTATGAATGAACCCCTAACCTCCATTTAAGACATCAATACTTCTTAAGTTTCCCTCTCAGTTTCCAAGTTCTTTCTCGGGGCTGCCTCAGGATGCGACCTGCATCCATAAACTGGAAGATTACAAATTATTTTGAGAGTTCTACAAACCAAACAGAAAAAAACAAAATTATGTTGAATAGCTGAAGAATCAATCTTTTGGAGTGTGCCACATTCCCCATGCTATTTGTTGGACCACAATTATCAATTTTTTGTGAAGCTCGATTTTATTTACCCTTATTTTACTTCAATTTCAGTAGTTGGTAAATGCATTTCTATTTTGATTTGTTTTGCTTTTTACAACTGAAACAGTTATAAGAGATATTTCCAGCAATCACAGATCCTCCTGCCTCGAGGCAGTTAGTAGTTTAGTTAACAACCACTTTAAGCCTTACGACGATTATGGAGATTACCTGGTACCTCCGGGGTTATTTCAATTCTGTGTAAGTGTTGTCAGAACATAATTCAGTGGATCTCTGGGTGTGGACTTTGATTCTCAACAGTACTTGGCTTCTGTCGCAATCATTAGCCTACTCCAGGCTAGTCAAAAATATGTAATAGTTAAATAACCAGTCATATCACAACTGTGGTTACATCAAATGTAGAACCAAGCTGAGCCTGGGTTAGGTGGGCAGAGGTAAAGCCCATGACAGAAGGAGAGAGCAACACCCACTCGGAAGGCTGGACCCCCACACATGGCGTAGAGCCCTCAATGTCAGCCAAAGCAGTACCATCTTTAAGGTAAAAATCCTGTCCACTTGTGAAGTTATGAGACTTCCTGCCATAGCTCGCTTTCTCTTTACTAAGGTGAGTGAGTGAATGGTTAAGAGCAAGGACTCAAGAGCCAAGCTGTAGAGGTTTGATTTCCAGCTTCATCCCGTACTAGCTGCGTGATCCTGAGCAAGTTCCTTCTACCTACTGTGCCTCCGTTTTTTCATCTATAAAATGCAGATAATAATACTACCAACTGCACAGGATTGTTGTGAGGATTAAATAAGTATGAGGGCATTGAGAATAGTGCCTGAACATAGTAAAGACTCAATAAATGTTAGTTAGTATGATGGTTAGTTTTATGTGTCAACTTGGCTAGACTATAGCACCCAGTTAATCAAACAGACACTACTCTGGTATTGTTGTGAAGGTATTTTTGTAGACATGGTTAACAGCCACAATCAGTTGACTTTAAGTAAGAAAGATAAGTCTCCATAAGCCGGGAGAGCCTCATCCAATCAGCTGAAAAGGGCTTAAGAGCAAAATGTAGGTTTCCCTGAGGAAGGGGAAATTATGCCTCTGGGCTGCATTGCCAGCCCAGCCCAAGAGTCTCTGCTGGCTGGCTCGCCCTATAGATTTCGGACTTCTTAGCCAGACTCCACAATCACATAAACCAACACAATTCCTTGACAAAAACTCGATTCTCATCATTCACAGTAGTTATATTCTACAAAGTTGTCACAAATACTGAGTTAGTGAATATGGAACCATTGCTTTAAGGAAAATACAAAGTTAGGTTCTTGTGAGCCTCTGGTCACAACATTTTTGTCAACCAATCAGTACCTAAGAAGGGTTTCACATTTCCTGGCCCTGGGTAACATGAGCTGAAATTTCTTTGGCTTTCAGCCTTGCAGCATTGCTGTCTCCTATGCTTTTGTTAATCGTCTCATGAATCGGTCTCATGAATCCACAAATTTAGCCACTTTTCCATCTTTTTCACAGCTTCATCCCACAATATAGTTGTTACCTTCGCAAAAGCAGCCTTGTACAGAGAGGTGAATTTCTTCTTGTTTTTTCTGTTTATACTGTATTGTTGATTCATTAACATTGAACTCACAGCCAACAGCGCTACAATTCACGCCTGAATGAAGCTTGTCGAGCTTACATATTTTCCCCAGGAGGCACATCACAGCCTTCTCATGCTTAGGAACACTGGACAGCACCTTGGCACTACATTTGGGGGACACTTTAAACCGTGAAATCACCAACAAAAATATGAAAAATGTGTCATTAAATAGACCATGAAAAGGACACTTGTTTACAGTATGAGAGAGGAGACAAAAAGGCAGGCGTCTCCTTGTTCAGCCTCAGCTAGGATTATGCACATCAGGTCATTCAAACTTTTTGCCCCTCTGTGCATATCTGTGAATGACCATGAAAGCACCACGAATGTTGATTTTGGGGTTACAAAATACTTTAGCAAGTAGGTGAATTTGCAAATGTGAGTCCACAAATATTGAGGATCAACTATACATACATCTATATATAGTATAAACAGATATCTAAAAATATCTAAAAATACATGTACCTTTATGCTGTTTGCTATGGCTTTTTCCTTTGCAGAGTTATTCTCTACAGCTCTGGTTCTCAATTTTTTATTGTCAAATCTGGATCTATAGTGTGGAGAAACCATTTAAATGTTTATTTTCCTGGAAAACCACCATAGCCCGTTTTTTGTTTTTTGCGTTTTTCTTTTAATCTTCAGAATGATCATTCCTCTTTGTTGCAAGCCACTATGTTTTTCCTTTAGAATGACCCTGAGAGTCACACTCCTTATCCTCCTACTGGTTTTGTTTCTCTCGTAGAACTCTGACTGATACGGCCACTACTATTAATTATTCTAGATATGTCTAAAATCCCCAGGAGATTTTTTATTGAATTCAGAATTGCATCTGATTAGTAGGTGTTGAATAAATATGAATAAATATTTGTATAATTAAATTGACAGAACTGACTGTGTTTCATAAAACATTCTGGCCTAAAATGTGATGGGAATGAAGGGAAGTTAACCCACGTGTAACTCGGGTGCCCACCTCCCAAGGTGAGGTCTCACTGAGTGATGGTTGCCCTGGGTGCATCTTCCTGCCAGCATGAAGAGGAGAGCAGTGTCTACCCATCCAGACCGAATGCCAGCTGTGCAGTACGTATTGTCTCAGGAGATAAGATAGGAGAAAAGAAAAACAAACCATCTAAAAGGGAAACAATATCATAGGACATCGTTAATCAACGCAATTGAAAAGTAAAGCAATATACATGGGCTAAAGTGGCATAGCAGAGGAAAACGCATCACAGCTTAGAGGGAAGGAGATTTTGAGCTAAGGGGAGTTAAGGGAGGGGTCTCAAAGGGATGTGACTCTCAGGGTCATCCTGAAGGGACAGCACAGTTGCCTGCAACAAAAAGAAATTATCATTCTCAAGATAATTAAAAAACAAACAAACAAACAAAAAACAGGCTACGGTGATTTGCTAGGAAAAGAAACATTCAAACATTTTCTCCACAATATAGATCCAGGTTTAACAATAAATATGACAATAAAAAATTGAGAGCCAGAGCTGTAGAGAATAACTCTGCAAAGGAAAAAGCCATAGCAAACAGCATAAAGGTATGTGCATTTTTGTTCACACAGGTGTCTTAAACCTGTAGCACCCAAAGGCATAATTATCTATAACTGAAATTGCAACATTCCTAAAATGTAGGAAAACTTGCCTAAATACCAAGAGCAATAAAGAGAATTCTTGCAACAGAACACATAAAAGGAAGGACAGATGTTGGGTTTGAAGAAGTCAATATTTGCCTTACAGAGGAAAAGAAGATATCTTTTTGGTTGTCTTCTCTGGACTAGAACACACAAAAGAATTGTCCTCAAACTAAATAGTTCCTAGATAATTTTTTTTCCTTGTGATATCCTAAATATTCCAGGGGTAATTCAATCTAAATGATACCAAGAAAGCTACCTTAGTGAGTGACCAGTTAACAACTACTGACTTTTTCATTCAGCAAACATTTATTGAGCCCTTAATATGAGTCAGGCACTATTTCAGGAACTGGGAATACAGTAGTGAACAGGAGACTTGAGGCCTCTGCATTTACGGAGCTTACATTCTACTAAGGGGTACAAACAACAAACAAATAAAGAAGCAAAAAATGGCAAGTGGTATTAAGTGTTATCAGGAAAATAAAACAGAGTGATGTGATAGAGAATGACCTGGAGCTGCTTTAGATTGGATGGTCAGGGATGGCCTCTCTGAGAAGGCTGAACATTTAAGCTGAGATCTGAATGACAAGAAAGAGCTGACCACACCAAGATCCAGGGGATGAGCGTTTCAGAGGGAAAGCCAGCACAAAAAGCTCTGCACTGGGATGCACTTGCCGTGATCCAAGATCAGAAGGCAAGTGTGGACGGAATGCTGTAAGCAAGGGAAGAATTGGTGGAAAATGCAGTCTAAGAGGTGTGCAGATGCCATTCATGGAAGGCCTTTTAGGGAGAGTGAGAAAGAGGGATTTCATTCTAAGTGGAATGGGAAGCCAAGAGAGGTATTTAAGCCTGGTTAAGACATAATATTGATCTTTCTTAAAGATCACTCTGATTGATGGGTGAATAATGGATTACAGAAATGGAAGGCAAATTAAGAGCTTTTGATTTAGACTACATGAGAAATCATGATAGCTTGGATTAGGATAAAGGCAAAGGAGGTGGAGCAAAGTAGACAAATTTGGGATATGGTTTGAAAGTATTGTTAAGAATTTCGTCAGGAAAAGGGAAAATTCAAGACTACTTGAGTGACTGGACAGAGGCTGATGCCATTTGTTGAGATGAGGAAATTTGGAAATATTTAAGAAGGAATTTTGAAACACCTATTAGACATCTAACTGAAAATGTCAAGTGGTCATTTGAATGTATGGATCTAGTGTTCAGAGGTAGATATAAACTTGAATGTCAACAGCTTATATATGGTATATAAAGTCACCAGACTGGGTGAGAACACTAAGGGAGAGAGCATGGATACAGAGAAAAGAAACCTCTCTTCAGAGGCCTAGGGAATGCCAACATTTAGGAGTCAGGCTGATGTGTGGTGGTAACCAGCCTCTAAGATGGCCTGTAATGATCTTTGTCTCCTGGTATCTATGCCCTTGTGTAGTCCCTCCCCGACAATAAATCAAGGCCAGCATGTGTGACCAGCAGAATACTATAGAAGTAATGGTGTATGACTTTCAAGGTTTGGTTAAAAAAGGAATTACAACATCTACCCAGCTCTCTTTGTCTGCTCACTCAAAAGAAAGCCAGTTGCCATGTTGTGAAGACACTCAAGCAGCACCACAGAGAAGGCACATGAGTGAGCCGGTCCAAGTTAAGCCTTCAGATGACTGCAGACCCACCCGACATCTGACTGCAACCTCATGAGACCCCAGGCCACTCCCAAATTCCTGACCCACAGAAACTGAGAAAGATAATTAAAAATTATCGTTTTAAGACACTAAGTTTTGAGGTGATTTGTTAAGCAGAACTATCACAAGTATTGATAGGGGAACAAGCAAAGGAGACCAGGGGGAAAAAGCCAGTGTATTAGGAAGACAGCCAGGAAAACCAAGGCAGTAGAGAAAGAGCTATAAGTTTGAAGAGAGAGAAGATGTGAAACAATCATTTTGGAATATGGGAAAGAGAACAGACTAGAAAGCTCAGTAGGATTGACAGGCAGCATTGAGTCCCCATTTGAGATTTATATTCATAAATCTACAAGTTACGTGTTTTTCTCCATAAATATTTAGTTATTTGGATTCCAGCAGAGTAGGTAGGAAGTTGGGGTTAAGTAGAGTTTGCCAGGTGACTATGAAGAAGGAAGAGAGAAACAGGGGAGTTAATGCTGCATGAGAGGGACTGTAAAGATGGACCATGGACTCTAACATGAGTAAGAAAGATAGTGACGACATGGAGGGCAACTGAGAGTGAAAGGCAGTAGGATCTGAAGCTTGGAGACCGTGGTGGAACAGAAGAAATGCTGGAGAGGAAGGATCAGAGTAAGTGAGCTGGAAGGGAAGGAGGCAGGGGTTAGACATTAGTTTGCTTGAAACTGAGATTTTAGATACTCTGTAGTCGTTGATGGAGATACGCATAAGGAAATAATGATAATTATTTTTAAATACAATATCTTGCATTTATTAAGCATGTACCGTGTGTCAGATATCATTTCAAGAACATCACCTTTATTATCATTTCTCCTCACAACAACCTTCATTTTACAGACAAGGAAACTGAAGCACAGAAATTAAACAGTGTGCCCAAAGTCAGACAGCTAACGAGCAGCAGCACTGGAATTCAAACCTTGGCAGTCTGGCTCCAGAGCACACATTCTTATCAGTCTGCCACAATGACTGTGAGTGAGTAGCCAACGACAGCAGCAGAAAGAGGTATTGTGCAGTGCTTCCTTTTTTGAAGGAAGATGGAGGAGAGGCAGCGAGATGCAAGTATAGGAAGTCTAGTCCATATCTACTCACTGAGGTGTGTTCCTGGAGAGAAAAAATATGGCCTCTACTCAAGAGGACTGCAATGTCGTCAGGGGAAATTTAGGTTTCACTTAGTCAAAGTAAGTGAAGAGAATGCGGACATACAGGCCCTTGCCAAAGACAGTTCTTGGGTGAACAAAGGAAGTGTTTGGGAAGGCAAGAAGAGGTAACAGGAGAGGTCAGATTGGGGGAGATCCAGAATAGGATTCAGAATGTGAGTGTTGACACATAACCTGGGAGGTTTGGGCTTCTGGTAGCAACGGAGTCAAAAAAGAATGAGATGCATGAAATGAAAGGGTCCTGTCATTCTGTTCAAACTGGAGGGTCTGGGGCCACTGGGCAACTCTTCTCACTTTTACTTCCCAGTGGGATGAGTGAAGGCCATCCAGTGATCAGATGTTAGGGACTTGACAAGATAAAATCTAGGAAAATCCAGGAATTTCTTCCATGTTATCCTGGAGGGGCTAGAAGTTTAGCGACAAGTTTAAGGACTCTAAGGCTCTTATAATCTCAGTGTCATCCTGGGAAACAACTTCCTACACTGAGCCAATTATTAAGAATTCAGGGCTACTCCAGCAGAGATATCTCTGGGTCATTTGAGAGCCACAGAAACTTGGTGACATAATACCTTAAAGATTTAGGGGACTAAAAAAGCATAAAACCTGGGGAGTCCTAAAGTGTATTTTGCTTCACTTCCAATCCATTGTCTCTGAGGGAACTGACTGTATGGCCTCATTAACCAGAGGTTGACTCAGTTTCCTGAATAATTTAGAAACGGTAGGCAAGGTCTCAGAAAAGCAGCCTATGAGTGGAAGTCTACACACCAAACTCACCATAGTTGTTGCCCCTGAGAAGAGGCGAAAAGAATAGGATTTTATTTTATTTTATTTTATTTTTATTATTATTTTGGTGAGGAAGATTAGCCCTGAGCTAACATCTGTTATTGATCCTCCTCTTTTTTTTGCTGAGGAAGAGCAGCCCTGGGCTAACATCTGTGCCCATCTTCCTCTACTTTATATGTGGGACGCTGCTGCAGCATGCTTGATAAGCAGTGTGGAGGTCTGCGCCCGGAATCCAAACCTGCAAACCCTGGGCTGCCGAAGCGGAGTGAGTGAACCCAACCACTACACCACCTGGTCGGCCCCAGGATTTTATTTTTTTTAACGTAGTTGAGGGAGACATTAGACACATCTGCAGTGTTTCATTTCCTGGAAAGTCTGGAAGAGTCACAAATACTCAAAGTTTTCTTTCTGGGGCACTAAGACTATGGGTGCTTGTTTTATTTTTTTATATACTTTTTTTTCTAATTTTTTAACTGTTCAGGAAAAAACAAACAGGAAAAGCAGCTTACGAAAGAATTACTAAAAAATATGCTCGTATAAGAAATAGAATAAGGAATTGAAAATTATAAACATAAAAATTAAAATTACAAGACATTTCATTTCTAATAGGAGGTGTACTAGACCAGGTTTGCCTTTTTCCCTTTCTTAAATTCACTGCCTTACTTTCTTTTCAAGAAACTAATGACTCGCTAGTGCACGACCACGACCAATTACAGTGAAACATTGCTTTAGCCTGCCTATGGTGAACGCTTGCACAGACATGCATTCATTTCAAAAAGTCCTGGCCAAAAGCCTATAAAAGTAATTATGACCTTGCTGAAAAAGATCCATCTCCCAGAAACGTTACACATAAAGTAACAGAACTTTATGGAACAGAACATAAAGGAACATAAAGGAACAGAACAATCCAACAAAAAAATCCATCAGAAATAATAATCAGGGCCCAGGTTTTCATTCCATCAGTGAGCTGGCTATCACTTTACAGCCCTTCAAAAGTGTATTAAAGGGCTGCTTAGAGATGGAGTGTGACACATTTCATATTTTACTTCAAGGTGAATAAACTTCTTCTGAATAAGGCCCTGGACAGTGAAATCCCACTTACCTGCAGTGCGATGATGACATGGATAAGAGTAAAACAAATTATCAGTGTCCAATGTGTGTAAAATATAGGCTAAACACGCTTGGGAGTCACAGGGTAAGGACAAAAGTAGATTAGAACAATGCCCTCCATGTCTGCTGAATGTTTCCAGCTGTGTAAGAAGATACCATGGGGACTCGACCTCTAGAACACGGGGCAGCCTACAGAGTGGAGGCAGGCAGATCTGGGTTCAAATCCTGGATCTTCCCCTTTCTATCTGTGCAAGGTTGTGCAAATAATACAACCTCCTGAGCCTTGCCTTTCACATGTGTAAGTGTGGCAAAAAGAACTACTTCATGGGACACAGTGACAGCTAAATGTATTAATTTCCTGGCTTGTAGTAAGTACCCCATGGTATTTCTCTTTTCCTTCCCAATGGCAGAGAGGTAGTGAAAAGTTAATCCAAAACTCTCAAGGAATTGAAAAGTAGCATCATAGATGCATTAGACAGGAAGCTTCTCTGATCTGACACTCTATTCTCCCATTTCAAATTTCAGAAAAACTAGTCAACTCCATGAGGATTATCATATAATAATAACAACAACATCAATGAATGTCTATTAAATGCTTTAAGTTGTGCTGGGTCTCACATTAAAGTATTTCTATACTTAATCCCGTTTAAATTTTACAACTGCCTCATGAGGCTGTATTACCATTATTTCCATTTTTGGAGTGAGGAAACAACCTAAGTTCATAGTACTACTAATTGATAAAGGTGAGACTTGAACCCAGTACTTCTGACTCCAGAGGCTAACTATGTACCTAACCACTAGACTATGCTACTCAATCATTATTAAAGATAAACAAGAAAGGAAACTCCAGAATGATTTTTCAGGAAAAAAGTATACCAGTACAGCCCTTTAAGTCATTATGCAATTTTCCTTATGTAAAAACTAAACTCTCTTTCTTACTATTCAAGCCCTAATGCTAAGAGCTTTGATACTACAGACTTTGTCGTATAACCTTGATCAAAGGGAATTCTTGACAATTAATAGCTGCAGTCTGATGTTGAGCTGCACTTGCTATATCACTTAAGAAAACACAGTCAACATTAGGTTACAGGGCTTCCTACCAGAAAAATCAAACCAGAAAAATATATTTATCTTACATCTGTTCATTTTTTTTTTCAAGTAAGTAAACAGTCATCTGCTCTAGAACAAAATTTACCTGCTGCCTGCATGCAACAACCATAAGTTAAATTCCAAGCCAAACCACATAATTAGTTGAGCTTTACATATCAACCATGTACACAAGAATAATCCGGATGAAAGTGTGTTTAATAAAAGGCCTTTATTTTAATTTTCACTGGCAGACCACAAATGAAATACATTCTCTACTCTTTTCCCCTATTCTTCAAGGGAATTTAGGCGTACCTTTATCAATATAAACTAGCTGCCATTCATTATTATAACAACATTATCAAAACCAGATATAACAAACTTTGAAAATGAGGCTATGGGGGCCGGCCCAGTGGTGCAGCAGTTGAGTTGGCGCGTTCCGCTTCAGCAGACTGGGGTTTGCCATTTCGGATCCTGGGTGCGGTCCTACTCACCACTCAGCAAGTCATGCAGAGGCAACATCCCACATAGAAGAACTAGAAGGACCTACAATTAGGATATACAGCTATGTATAGAGGGCTTTGGGGAGAAAAAAGGAAAAAAAAAAAGAGGAAGATTGGCAACAGGTGTTAGCTCAGGGCCAATCTTCCTCAAAAAAAGAAAAAAAAAGAAAATGAGGCTATGAATGTTTACTGTGTTTGTAATAACAAGTAAACAAAACATTATTACCTGTATTCATTTCATTTCCAATTATCAACTTTGTGAGGATGTATTTCTCCTCTTCCAACCAAGGTCTCAAATCTCACTGACCAGTAGACCACTCCCATTTTACCCAGCTATATCCAACTGTAAGTGTTCAGAAATAATGAAATTAATTAGAAGCTAGAAATCAAATTATAAACTTAGCATATTGGATAAATAATTGAAAAGTTCCCATTAGTTTTTACGTCATTGTCATTGTCGTTGTCAATTAATTGTTAAAAAACAATTACTATCAAGTGTCTTGAGTATTTTCAATCTTCACATTTAAATAATATGTTCCGTCTGGCTTTTGATCACTTTTTGCCACATATGAATCTAAATCAAAGATGGTCATGCCACTGCACTTGGTGCCATGGACAGGAGTCCCCTTGGCATCTCCCTCGACTTCCTCCATGACAGGGCTCCTGGCTACCTCCCCAGCCTCATCCTGCCCACTATGCAAGTCCTGAGCTGTTTGCTGTCGCACACACACATCCCGCAGTTGCACGCCTCTCACGCTGCTCGTGCTGCACATTCTGCCTAGAGACGTTCCCACCTTTCTTTAGCTCACTGTCTGTTAGGACGCAGGTCCAGCTAAACATCCCATGTTGGGCAGGATGCTCCACCCTGTGGCCCTATAGCACCTTGCACAGACATCTATCATTGCACTTTTTATTTATATGACTTTCCTACTAGAGTGTAAGCAGACAACTAACCCATGCTGCACCAATCAGTCTCTTTTTGGAGAACCTGGAGTCAGGACACAGTAATTCTAGTTCATCTCTTTTCAAGACAAACTGAGAGACCATGCAAAGCTGAGATGGAGGCTACTCTGCACACTTCAAATGAGGGAAAGCTAGTCTTTTAAGAGAGGGGAAAAGAAAGACCACATGGACAAAAAGCAAAAAGGAAACCACAAAGTCCTGAGAGGTGAAAAATAAATCAGTTTGACTTACCATTTCCTGTGTCCAGAAACCAGGATCACGTATGCAACCTTGGGTTCTGTGAGATTCTCATGTATCCTTCCAATAAAGTTTCCATTTTTGCTTAAACAATTTTGAAAGTGCTTCTGTTTCTAACAAGAAACAAATGACCCCTAAGACACCTATGTACCGTAAGTGATGAATACGTCTGTTAACTTAATGAACCGACGACTGCCTTTATTAGGTCAGAACAAGGATTCCCCCTCAGCCTCAGCAGAACCTCCAATTTTGCACTCCTTATTGAAAGAATAGCAATTTTAGAAAAGAAGAAAAATGGCAACACAGTTTTATAAGATTTTGAATATAGAAGAACCTTAGAAGGTATTCAAAAACTTGAACCTCCTCCAATTGCCACCATTTTAAAGATGAGAAAATAGAGACCCAGAGGAGTGAAATAACTGGCCCAAGGTCATATAGCAAGTCAGAATCACAATAAAGCCCATGTTTCCTATCAGAAAGCCATTTCTCCTCTCCTACCTAACATGCTTTCTTATCTCTTTGACTCAAGCACAACCAGAGAAACATCTATGCTGTGACATGAGCTTTGAGAACAGCAAAACCAATCAGTGGTTTTATTTCTTGCAGATTTTTCAAAAGTAGCAATGAGGGTCGATGATAAGAGTTCAGGTATTGAAGACATTCTGTTCTCAACCATGATAACACCTTAAAGAACGACCAGAGAGGTTCTCCACCTTGGCTGTAAATCAGAGGATTTAATGATGAATCATGGGAGAGATAAAAGACAATCTCTCATTTTCTTTGCATAAAAATCAAAATTACAGTTATCAAATTAAATAAGCAATCGTTTTAACCAATAATATATGTTCCTCATATTTGAAGTATATATCGTAATTTCTTTCACAGCCACAAATAAAAATTACTTAAAGCTAAATGCAAAGTATAAAAGAAAAATCTATGATAAAGACTTAGCTATCAGCTACATAAAGCTCCATAACTCAATAACTAAAATGCATTGATTATGCATTATACTAGGTGCAGACACTTAACAGCCCTTAACCTCAACACAGGCATTATCCTTTTGCCCATCCAACTCTGGGTGGTTATTTGAGTTTATTTTATTTCTTTTCAAATTATGATAAATTGGTTGCCTCTATCCCTTAGAAATCCAGATTTATGTTCTCTTTAAATACTTCACCAGTACTTTTGAAGGTTAAATCTTTAAGGGCAAATCTTTAATGTTAATCTTCTCATAGAGACTGCTGCTTAAAGTGATTTCAAAATTGATATGCATTTTCTAGCTTATGTATAAATAATGCTAGCCATGATTTACATAATACAAACAGTATTAATATTTGTAACATCAACATGCAAAAAACATGGCTTCTTATGTGAAAATAAAGTTTATTTATCTAAAAATTGGTAAACTATGTCTTTGTTTATTTCTTGCATTTCAACCTAATGATTTATTTATTTAACTAATGCTGCTTTATTCAGCAGAGACTCTAAAAATGTCAAAAGGGTATTTACTCTTGACTAATTGCTAGTCACAGAAAAATAAGTAATAAACACAAGCAGTTCTTTTCAATCAATTTCTAATGAGGATGGCGTTCTTCAGTTAAATAAATACACTCTTCTGTTAGGAATGTGTGTTGACTCAGGCATTCTATGAGCATTCTAAACACTGATGAACTTTACAGCATGACCCCAGCATATTTTTTATTTTCTATTTCTTTATACTCTGTTTTTGTTCCCTTTCAAATGTTAAAAGCTCGTAAAAAGAGAGCTAACAACATATCATAAATACGTCAAATCAAGATATTTTCCCTAATGAACCCAACAGAGAATGAGGGAAGATTGTAGAAAGAATTTGATTCTCGACAATAATTCTTCAATGTTGATTTGGCATAAAATAAACATGGGGAAATCCTAGCATTGGCACTCATTGGCTGTCTCTATGTATCAGATTGTTTTAAGCCTTTTCACGCGTTATCTCATTTATTCCTCACAACAACCCTGTGGGTACTTGTGTTTTTGCCATCATATACATGAGGAGCCTGAAGCACAAAAAGTTTAAGAAATTTGCCCAAGATCATATACCTGACAAATAGTAGAGCAGAATAAGAACCCAGGCACTCTGGCATGAATCCATGCTCTTCACCACTCTGTATATTGCATATTTCACATGCTTTTGTAATAGTAAAATGTTAAAACATATGTAAAACAATTAGCATAGTTCCTGCCTTTTAGTAAGTACCCAGTTGGGGATAACTATGGTGGCCACTGTAATGGTTATTGGGTTGATAATCATCATCGTGAATCATTATGTTTATTACTGGATTATAAAACAATTTTTATATTCTAAGTTATTTTTATGTCCACAATCCCATTTCCTTCTGCTGAAAAAAAATTGGCCCTCTAAGTTCTTCATGATTTTTTTTTAATGTTTCAAACATGCATTTCTGGCATTCTGTAACAAGCATTCTACAAAACGTAGCATTACTCAGTGCTCAAAGCATGTGACATACGATTTTCAGAGAAAAAAAAACATTGGAGTTTTTAACCAAGTAACTTGGGACCACAAGGATTAGCTGCTGATCTAAAATTATGTTCTCATGAAAGAACTAGCATTATATCTTCTGAATTTTTATAATATAAAGATAGACTGAGGTTGCTTTTATTATAATCACAACCTCTCAGCAGGCTACATTAAAAGGAAGGAGTGAAGAATGGAGGAAGACAGGGAAAGAGAGAGAGACAGAGAGAAGAGCTAATTTGTATTTTGCAAAAAAGAATGGACTGATGTTTGGTGATCTTGAAATCACAGCTCTTAACCAAAGATAGAGAATTCCATATGGTGACTGATAAATGGAAAAGCTTGAGACTAGGATACTCTACCAAGAAGCCACTAGGACAGTGACAGAATTGCCTGTCAACCAGAAATGCCTATATTCTGATAGCATCTCTTTCAATATATGATCCTGGGCATTTATTAGAAAGTAGATGCCTAAATTTGATTAGTTTCAACTGAAAGAGGGAAGAATTTATCTATATTTCCATTGACTGAAATTCACATGGTCAATCAAAAATTGCCAAGCACCAGTACCCAATTAACATTAAGCAAAATGAACCAAGGACAGCACTAGCTAGAACCTTTACCAAATGCTACCCATAAATTAAAGAAATTTTATCCCCTTAGCATATGATTTATTTGGAAGAAGCTTTTAGTGCTAATTTCTGAATGAAGCCAAGAATCATTTTATTGAAATGAACAATTTTAGTGTTGAGTTCAGTTCAAGTACCAACACAGTTTCCAATAATCTTTCAAATGAACACATCAATGTAATTCTTGTTTTACTACATTTTATGGGGACTCGATTAGAAGATATATATATATATAATATATACTATATAATGCATTCTCTGCATTTCACTATAAAGGAATTTGAGAGTCCAGCTTGGGTAAATCAACCAGTCTAAAGAACAATGAAGGCAGGACTCTTTACAACAAAACTCTCTTCCCTAATTAAAATCATCAAAGGAAGTTAGCTCATAATTTAGAAAATTAGCTATACCAGTCTAATAAAGTTTGTTTTATAAATTTCCCAATAGCTTCCATCATTTCTGATGATAAATGAGGTTATCTGGGCATGTTCCCAGTTAAATATTTCCTTCTTTACTTAAGGATGTTTGCCTGGGCATCAATTTCACCCAACTACCTCTCCAATGCCTTAACATGCACTAACATCTCTACCTCAGTGTACCCAGCATTAACAAAAATCTATGGACAGTTCATTGTATCTTAAAAATAAAAGATATTTTGTAAACAATATAAAATCTTTAAGCAATTGAAAAAGCAATTGGAATTTAATAATTCAAATAATAAGATATGTAGTGAAGGTTTTTCTTTAAATAATAAATTATTTTAAAGCAACCAGGTTACACTGAAATACAAAGAGTGACAAGCTCCTTGGAAAAGAAATGGGACACACAAATTGTTTCAACTTTGGCATAGTATGGGAGGAAGAGATCACCACCATAAAAGTAAGTAGGAAAAAAATAAGTGAAATTTTAACAAATTCTTATATGGTGAGTATGTCAGTTTAGATCTCTGGGAGACCCAGACTTAACGAGAGTCTGTGCTCATTCACTAGCTTTTATCCAGGGGCCTCTGCCGGGTGCTCACAAGATGGGACAGAGATGGAACCTGGAATAGCCCCTCTCAGTGGAACACATCTCATATACAGCGAAATCTGGAAGACACTAAGGATGGGGCAGGAAGTTTTCCTGCCCCAGTGTACCTTTGTCTGCTCTCAGACAAAGGTACACTGCAGAGGATGAAGGGCTAGCAGCAACAGCCATCTGCAGCTGAGGGAGGGTTGGGACAGCTGCTTGAGTCCAGGACCCTAAATTGATGCAAAGCAGAGGCTTACTTTCACTGTGAGAGGGCAGGACATGTGCCCCCACTCAAGACTTCCCTTCAAGACTCCCTCACTCTGTGGTGGGGGGATTGTAGTAAGGACAGAGGTCTGAAGCACTAAGAAAGCTCCACCCCCAAAATGTAGGTGAACAAAGCCTTCCCAAGACTGAGGCTAGATCAGGAGAACCAAGAATCCTACCAGCCTTCACCATGAACTGCTACCAAATAACCAGCAATAGCAATCTGCTACTGGGGGAGAGCAAGAGCATGAGAAAATATCATTTGTAGCTCAGGTGTGCAGGTCCTGCTGATAGCTGAAAGCAGAATAGGAACCCTGAAAAAAGCCCTACAGTAATGCAGGCCTCATGCTAAGCACAAGGGTCAGCAGCCCACCATGGGAGGAATTTGAAGACTGGGGCACTGAAGGTGACTATAGCAATAACAACAACAAACTCAGTTCAACTACTGATAATTACTCAGGGTCCGTCAAAAGAAGCAGTGTGCCAATTTCAGCAGTGCATCAACACATAAAATATCCAGTATTTGATGAAAATAATGACACACAAAAAAGCAAAAAAAAAGACACATTATCAAGTAATAAAGCAGTCAACAGAACCAAATCCAGAAATGACTCAGATGTTAGAACTATCAGCTAGACAGGGACTTTACAATAATTTTAATTAATGTGTTAAAGGATTTAATGAAAAAGGTGGACAACATGCATTCACCAATGGGAAATTTCAGCAGAGAGATGGAAACCATAAAAAAGGAATCAAATAGATATTCTAAATATATACATATGTACATAGATGCATATATATGTACATATGTATATAAATACATATGTACATATACATGAAAAAAGGAGATCATCCAAGATATGTGGGACAACATCAAATAGTCTAACATACATGTACTTGGAGTAAAGGATAAAAGAGAGAGAACAGGATAGAAGGAGTATTTGAAGAGAGAATTTTCAGAATTAACAAAACAATAAATCACAGATCCAAGAAGTTTAGAGAGCCCAAGCAGTATAAATACCAAGGAAAATCCACTAAGGCATGTCATAGTCAAATCATCGGAACTCAAAGATAAAGGGAATATCTTGATGGTAGCCAGAGAAAAAGAAACATTTTCTAGCAGAGGCACAAAGGTAGGAAATCAAACAGATTTCTTGTCAGAAATTAGGCAAGCAGAAGATAATGGAGTCACATCTTTAAAGAACTGAAAGTGGGGCCGGCCCCATGGCTTAGCGGTTAAGTGCGGGCGCTCCACTGCTGGTGGCCTGGGTTCGGATCCCGGGCGCACACCGATGCACCGCTTCTCCGGCCATGCTGAGGCCGCATCCCACATACAGCAACTAGAAGGATGTGCAGCTATGACATACACTATCTACTGGGGCTTTGGGGGAAAAATAAATAAATAAATAAAATTATTTAAAAAAAAAAAAGAACTGAAAGAAAAAAGTTGATTGAGCCTAAATTCTGTATCTGGCAAAGTTAACTTTCAAAAACGAGGGCAAAGTGAAGATTTTTCCAGACAAAGAAAAGCTGAGAGAATTAATCACCAGCAGACCTGCACAACAAGAAATGTTAGAGGATGTTCTTCAGGCAGAAAGAATATGATACAAGACAGAAATTTGTATCTACACAAAGAAATAAAGAGCATGGGAAAAGGAAAACTATGGGTAAATATGAAAGTTTTTTAAAATTTTACTCTCTTTAAAGATAATGGTCTGAAGTATAAATCCTTAAAAGGCACTGCACGTTTCAGAAAATATCTTGAAGTAAAATATATGAGAACAGTAGTGCGAGGGACAGGAGGGAGGAAACGGAAGTACACTATGGTAGGTCCTTACACAACACAGGAAGCACCATAATATCATTAGACAGTGAACTGGCGTTAAGTTAGAGATGCGTATTTAAAAACTCTAGAACAACCAAAATAATTATAAAGACATATAACTAATAAGCTAATAGGAGAGATAAAATGGAATCATGAAAAATACTCACTCCAAAAGAGGATAATAAAAGAGAAACAAAGGAATCAAGAACAAATGGGACAGATAGAAAAGAACTAGAACTAAACACGTCTATAATTATATTAATGGTATAAGCACTACAATTAAAGGCAAAGATTGTCCGACTGGATGAAGAAAAGCAAGACCTAATTATATACTTTTTAAAGGAAACTGACTGTAACTACAAAGATTAAAAGAATGGGAAAAATATACCATGCAAATACTAATCAAAAGAAAGTTGGTGTGGCTATATTAATACCAGAATAATTGGACTTCTGAACAAGGAATATTACTATTTATTTAAAAAGAGACATTCCAGGGGCCAGCCCAGTGGCATAGCAGTTAAGTCCGCGCACTCCACTTCGGCGGCCCGGGGTTCACAGGTTCGGATCCCAGGTGCAGACTGAGGCACCACTTGTCAAACCACGCTGTGGTGGCATCCCATATAAAGTAGAGGAAGATGGGCATGGATGTTAGCCCAGGGCCAATCTTCCTCAGCAAAAAGAGGAGCATTGGCAATGGATGTTAGTTCAGGGCTAATCTTCCTCACACACAAAAAAAGAGAGACATTCTGTAATGATAAAGGGATTAATTCAGTAACCAGACATAGCAATCCTAAATGTGAATATACTTAATTACAGAGTTCAAATATACAAATAACAAATGATATTACAATAGTTTTGTTAGTTGGTTTGGTTTATAACAGCCATAAATGCTATAGCAAAGTTACTGCTCCCTTAGTGCCCACCACCACCCCCTCTCTGCTTTACCAAGTTAAGTGATAATGGTCTTGATGTAGTCATCATAAGGTTTATAAGTAAAGACTGGGATATTTCTATCTTGCAAAAAAATAAAAATTTTCATAGCAACATACATTCTGAGTTATCTTTAAACAAAGAAATGTTGTAAGAAAATGAGTGGAAAGAAATGAGAAGAAACTAGTAGTGACACATAGAGAAGCTGGGAGGGAAAAAAGACTTTTCAAAAAAACAAAAATTAGATCCTCTTTCACGGCATTGCTTGTTCTCTGAATTAAGAACATTTATTATTAATTAGGCTTAAACTTTTATCAAGAGACTTTAAATGAAGAGATGAATCTATTAAGCAAACATGATTTCACAAACATCACTTTAACTGTGTATATCTTCTGTGTAGACTCACTATTTAACTTAACAACTTGTTCATTCCATTATTTTATTTTTGACAGGGAGCAGCTAAATAAAGTCAAGCACTACTCATCTGAATTCAGTCAACAGGAAAAGTGATTAAAACAGGGGAAGGGGGAATAACGGGTGAACAACAATTTCTTTCTGAAGAAAATGTTATTTATTAATAATACATGACTTAATTACAGAGTTTTTTTCTATCACTTACAAATCTCACTGCCCTAGGTCGCCATGTTTCTCTCAAACCAGTATGATGCTGTTAATAATAATCTGAAACACGTTTAACCTCTCATAGCATCATGAGTATGGAATAAAACCTTAACAGTCCACCTCAGGAAATTAAATAATAGGATAATTTATACAGTGTTTTATACTTTGGGGAAAAAACAAAGCACAAGAGTGATGAAAATAAAATATTAAAATGACACAAGAGTTTGGTTACTACAATGGAATGAGTGTTTGTGTCCCCCCAAAATTCATATGTTGAAGCCTAAATCCCCAATGTGATGGTAGTAGGAGGTGGGACCTTTGGGAGGTAATTAGGTCATGAGTGAGGAGCCCTCATGAATGGGATTCATGCCCTTACAAGGGGCTGAAGAGACAAGACTTTCCCCCTTCCACCCTCTGAGGACACAGCGAGAAGATGCCATCTATGAACCAGAAGGGGGCCTGCACCAGACATTAAATCTGCCAACACCTTGATCTTGGACTTTCAGCCTCCAGAACTATGAGAAATAAATTTCCGTTGTTTATAAGCCACTCAGTCTGTGGTATTCTGTTATAGCAGCCTGAACAGACCAAGCCAGTTACTCATTCCAACAGTAGCAGTTAAAATATTTATATGCTCCTTATATCCCTTAATTTTACATACCTTACAACTTCACTTTAGTGTCAAACATGAAACTAAGTCCAATCTTGTTGCAATAACTTGATTTACATGCTTTAGTGCAAAGTAATTAAAATAAAGAGTTTTAAGATTCACTGAGTAGAATAATGTTTCATCCACAAAAGGTAGAAAATGAGCCCATTTTGAGCAAATCTTTGACCAAAACATCATGGTCATCAACCAGCTAAGTTCCATGAGGACAGGATTTTGTTTCATTGACTGCCACATCCCCAAAACACCTGGAATAATGCCTGACACATAACAGACACTCAATAAAAATTGTTAAATTAATGAGGGAATATGAGAGACCCTGCAGCACAGCCTGCTGCAGAGAAGAAAATAAATACCCATGAATTCACTGAGCTAAGAATTGTCTCAATGCATAGTGAGACCATCATTAAAATGTGAAACACACACTCACACATGTATCAGAAATAAGGAAATAAAGATAAGACTTCATATGCAAATCTCTGAGCTTTCTAATGTTAAAGGAAAAAATTGTGTGTGTTAATTTGACGTAGCAGTAGGGTGAGGAAATAGTATTTAAATACAAAGCATTTCTCATTTCACAAGTAGCAATTCAGGAAAAAGATAATAGTAAATGAAATTCTTCTGATCCAGAGCTGAGTATACCCACAGTCCAGGATTTCCAATACAATAAATTCTACTTTTAAGCCAATCACTACAAAAAAATAAAATTAGGCAACTAAATAAATGAAATGAGAAAGAAAGGATTTTCCTCATGCTTGGTGACATCTGTAACCCATATTTTATTTACCAGATAAAGTATTTAGCCAGATTTGTGTCAGCCTCAGAGTAATGAACTCAACACATTTTCACCCTAGGGTTTTTTGCTCAGAAACAGTTCTCACGAATGAACTAAACAACAATGGCAACAAAAAAAAACCTCACAGAACATCATTACCTCATTCCTAAACTGTGTATCTCAGAATCTCAGATCCACCATTTCTCACAATGCATTCATGCTTTGCTATGGACTGAATTGTGTCCCCCCAAAATTTATATGTGGAAGCTCTAACTCCTAATATGGTGGTATTTGGTGGTGAGACCTCTGGGAGGTAATCAGATTTAGATGAGGTCATGAGCATGGAGCCTTCATGATGAGATTAGTGCCCCTAAAAGAAGAGACACCAGAAAGCTTGCCTTCCCTCTCTCTCTGCCATGTGAGGACACAGTGAGAAGGTAGCTGTCTGCAAGCCAGGAATGGAGCCTTCACCAGGGGACTGAGTCTGCCAGCACCTTGATCTTGGACTTCCTAGCCTCCAGAACTGTGAGAAATAAATTCCTGTTGTTTAAGCCACCCAGTCTATGGTATTCTGTTATAGCAGCCCAAGGTGACTAAGACACGCTTACAGGAAAATAATAGGAACGATAATAAAACAAACATAATGCTACAGTCCCATTGTCGAATAGTTATCCCTGTATTAGGACTTTAGATATGCAGTCACATTTAGTCCTCACAACCTCTCCTAAGGAAGATATTATTGTCATCATCATATTACATGTGAAGAAACTGAGGCTCAGAGAGATTAAACAAATAGCTCAGAAAGCACTGGAATCATGATTTAAACCAAGACCCCAAACCAATCTGACCCTGCAGGCAGAGCTCTTAAGTCCTAGACATATCATCTCTTCAGACTTTTTATTAAGCTCAATTAATCCACCTCCTGATACAAAAGAACAAATAAATATTGCAAAAATTATGTTAATACTTTGACAACATACACAAAACTGACAGCTTTTTTTTCAAAAGAAGGAAGTTACCTTCCTTGCTCACAAACATGACAACCTGTAAACCCCTCCCAGTTTCAACAGTGCCATGCCTTGCAGTCCAGTGACCTCACTCTCTAAAATTGCTGGTGTTTGGGGTTAAACATGAAAATAACCTCAAAAGCCCACCACCTGACTCCTCACCTATGCTAATATCTTGCCAGGACTCCAAACTCCAACCTGCCTACAGCATGGCCTCATGGTCAAAGCACAGTTCTGGACACAAGGCCATGCCACCACTTACTCATTTGGGAATCTCAGTTAGTGATTTCACCTCTCAAACCCTCAGTCACTTCATATGTAAATTGAGAATTATAATGTCTATCCCAAATGGCTATTGTGATGGTTACATGGGAAATTAACAGAAGAGCCTAGCACACCACCTGGCACTGAGGAGACTGTACCACATGCTTGTTCTCCTGCTCCTCCTCCTCCTCCTTCTCCTCAGACCCTGCTCATCCTCCCCATCCCCTACTCTAGGACCTCCTTCTATCAGTTACCCTCCTGGTCCAGCCTCTTCTCCAGTCCTCCCTAGGGGTTTTCCTCCCCGTGACTATAGCCATCCTCAGAAATCCTTTGTCCCCTAAATTTAAAATAAATATAAAACCTGCCACTGCTCCAGCTAACATCTTTTCTCCCCATGTCTTCATTTCCAAGCTTACCAAAGTGTTCTACACTCTGTTCCAACACTGCCTTACCTCTTGCTCACTGGTTTATTCATTTCACAAATATCTGAGCACCTACCACGTCCGAGGCCCTGTGCCAGGCACTGGGGATACAGCTGGCAGCACACTGACATGGTCCCTGCTCTCGGGGTTCACCATCCCCTTGAAGTCTGACTTCTGTCCCACCATTCTGCTGAAATCACCACGCTGACAGTCACCAACACTCTCCTAATTCCTCATGTATCTCCTTCATCACCTTCTAAACAAATGAACGAACCTCTTTTCTCTCTCCCTCAGGGATCTCAGGCCTTGCTGTTATGTTTTTCCCTAAACCCCTATCCCCAGCAAATCCCTCCTCTAGTGTTTGTATCTCAGTAAAGAGCTTCCCCAACCACCCAGTCGTTCAAGCCAGAAACCCAGGAATCCTTGATTCTCCCTCTCCTCCTTCATCCCATCCATTAGCAGGTCCTGTTGACTCTGTATCCAAAACATATCCCTCAACTACACACATCCATTCCTTTCTCACTTGACAGTGTAACAAACAGCTTCCTAACTGGGTTCTTTGCTTCACTCCAGCCCCCCATAGCCAATTTGTCACACAGCAGTCAGAGTGATCTTAAAGAAAATCCAATAATGTCATCTCCATACTTTCAAAAGATTTTAAAATACAAACTCCAGGGCCAGCCCGGTGGCGCAGCCATTAAGCGCACGTGCTCTGCTTCGGAGGCCCAGGGTTCGCAGGTTCGGATCCCAGGTGCGCACCAACACACCGCTTGTCAAGCCATGCTGTGGTGGCGTCCCATATAAAGTAGAGGAAGATGGGCACAGATATTAGCCCAGGGCCAATCTTCTTTGGCAAAAAGAGGAGGATTGGCATCGGATATTAGCTCAGGGCTGATCTTCCTCACAAAAAAAAAAAAAAAATTACAAACTCCAAATTCCCCCTTCTACTCAAATTAAAACCCAAACTTGCTTCCACAGCCAAAATGGTCCCACATTATCTGGGCCCTGCCCACCACCTGACCTCGCCCATTTCCTCTCCCCACTTGCTCGTCACCCTCAAGCCTGGGACCCCCTGACAGGTCCTTGCAGGGCTGGTCCTCCTCTCATCCAGGTCTCAGCTCAGATCTCACCTGCTCAGGGAGGCCAACCCATCCCTCTCCATCACAGCCTGTTTCACTGTCTTCACAGCGCTGACATCGTTCCCTCATTGTTGGTTGTTTAGTGTCTGTCTTCCTCTACCACAAGGGAAGCTACACAAGAGTAAGGACTTTGTCTTCCTTATTCACCAGGATATCTCTGGTGTCTGGAATATTCCAGGCACATGGTAGATGCTTAATAAATATTGAGCACCTGCTAAATATTAAGGACCTGCTAATGGATGGGATGAGAGAAGAGAGGGAGAATAATTGAATGAATGCTGATGGGATGAAAGAATGAATGGATAGAAACAGACAAAGAAGGAGATAACTAGGAAAAAGGCCTTGAAAAGAGGAGGTTTCTGGGACTTCGCAGAAGACGTAACTTGTAGTGGTAAAGTACTAATGCTATAAATAGAACTTTCCTATTTATGAAAATTCTTACTTGTCCTTTAGAAGCAGCCTAATTTAGAGAGCACGCGTGCTGGTAAATCTATGTCAATCTTCACAGCTGAATCAAAGAAGACAACAAAACTACAAAGGCTTTGGAAAATCTTGGGCTCTAAAAGCATTTTCCTGCCTCTTCACAAACAAATCTTAGAGGCAGAGTCCCCTAGGCGTCCTCCTGTACTCGTGCTGTAATAAATTCCTTCCTAACACAAAGAGCAGGGAGAGACAGCAGGGGGAGGGTAGAGCACTCTCCTCCCCCAGAAAACCGAGGGCGCCTGTTTTCCAGTGGCCCGGGCTCTTCTGCCAAGGAAGCAGCAAAACGTTTGCTCTTCGTAATTGAGGCTTCACAGATCCACACCTCACCTCCCCCTGTTCCTAAATGAGGGCAGACAGCTGGGCTTCTGCTTGCTTCTCTTTCTCTGCTTCCGCTGCTCCTTGCCTTCTCTAATCTAATAGAGGAAGAGAAGGAAGGAAGGGAGGAAGAGAGGGAGGGAGAGAAAAAGGGAGGTGGAGGGAGGGAGGGAGAGAAGGAGGGAAGTCACAAAGAACTGACTCAGCACCTCACTTCTGTGGTCATCACAGGCTGCACTAGGTGACGCCGAACATTAAAACTCTCACAGATGAAGAGCCCAGCCCAGGACCTCGTCGTGGACCACACATGGGGAGTCCACGGCTCTTGGGTTCAGGTGGCAAGGGAGAGTGGCAGCCATCTTAAGCTCCTCTGTGAGGGAATTGCTGCTACTTCCGGTTTTCTGGAGAGGGTGCGCTGGCTGTGAGGAGGGACTGGGGGCCCCATGGTGCTGTGGACCACGCTGGTGGATGACCAGTGCCCAAGTGCCCTCCATTGCTCATGGAATTGAGGGGACACAAAGTCGAACAGAATGACAGCAGTCTCCTGGCCCACCCATCCCTGTCTCAAGTCCTGCTCCCTAGAAGCAAACATTTTCACATATTTTCCTTCCTTTATTTTTTTTCTAGTATATACTTCCATGATTTAAAATAACACAAGTATATTACTAGTACCTGATTTGCCTATTTTCAGCATTATCACATTGACTTCTTTCTATGAAAACTAGGATTTGGGCACCTTACATTATCATCACCATCAACTACCCACACACGTGTATACACGTGTACACACGTACAAACACACACTTCCTTTCCCCTGCATCCTTCAAAGACTACTCTCTCACAACACTCAATTAAATCAGTTTTCGTATTTCATTACTATGGCCATGTAAATATTGTTTGTCCCTGATCCACAGTTTACTACAGTTACGTTTTCTTCTTTGACCCGCACTGGCATGTAATTTCACACCTATCAGATTGTCAAAAATTGAAAATCTGAGTATTGGTGAGAATGTAGCACAAAGGGAATTCTCACACATGTTGCTGTGAGTATGAACTGCTACCTTCAGACTCTATGACTCTGGGGAGGTTACTTTCTGTGCCTCTGTTTCCCCTTCTGTAAAACGAGGATAACAGGCTGATTGTGAGCCTTCAATGACTTCATACCTGTAACGGCCTGGCCCCGTGCCTGGTACATGGCCAGGACTCAAGAAATACTAACCGTTATTGCCCGGTCTCCCTGTTACACGCTCTCATCTGCACACTTCCTTTACAGCAATTATCACAACTGTAATCAAGTGTTCATGTAATTACTTATGTGATGTCTGTCTCCCCACCAGATTATAAACTCTTCAAGGACAAGAACAACTCTTGTTTTGTTCTCAGCTGTACCCTTACTGCTAGTAGAATGCCATGCACAAAATAAATATGTGTTGAATGCATGGATGAAGGAAGAGTGAGTGAATGAGTGCCCCCACTAATGCAGAGATGCTGAGTGTGAGGACTAAGGTTTCTTTTAAACCTCAGAATTGGAAACTCAGAGCTACCAGGCTCCTAAGCTACATATCAGCAGTGTAATTCCTTCCACAGACTTGATAGTTTGTTATGATGAAGGTCAAGACTGGTTCGTGGAGCAGAAGGAAGAATTATCCCATTTGAAAAAGAAGCCTGTCTCTACAGAGATGGGATGAAAAAGAGTAAGAAGTGTAGGTGACAGCTGGCTGGAGAGTCGCAAGACCACAGGACACACTAATTCACAGAAAAAATTAAAACAGCTCTGGACTGGACCAGATGAAAGAGTGTTTGCAGCCAGTTGTCACATCCATTTGCTTCAGTTGTCACATCTGAAGTGAAGGGGAAGGAAGTTAGGAAGTAACTTTGGAGTGCATTTGAGAAGAAAGGAAAGCAAGGGAGATCAGTGTCTTGGTCTCTGATAAGTAAGGCTGGCCTGCCAATTTCTACATGATATTACCTTACAATTGTTCCACGGGTCAGGGGGAAAGAAAAGAAGGAAAATCTAATAGGACCCCAAGAGAGGGGCTTGGGCTTGTGGCATTTGGGTACTGGGGCATTTGGCATAAAATCCTTGCTTGAGATGAGCTTGGATTAGAGCGATAACTGGGCTCCTTGCATCTTACAAATGGCTGGCAGTTACAGAGAGCCAACAGAGCCGCAGGATCTATTAAATGGTCTCCAATTATCAACTTCACAGGCAGGAAGGTGATTAAAATTTAATGACATAGCCAGCTTGTTGCCATTCAATAGAGCTGCTGTCATCTTCCTGTCAAGGAGAACAAAAAAGTGGGAAGTGTTGAAAAGAAAAAAAAAAAAAAAGAATATTTTTAAGGTAAAATTCTTCATCTGACAAGGTAGGAGAATAAATTAACCACATAAAGAAAAAGATCAAAAGTGATTTTGCCTTATAATTACTGACTTAGAGTTTGCATGTCAAATGGTTGTTATTTATGGATTTAATAGGGAAAGAAATTCTCAGTATGTGCTTCAACTTTGAATATGCTTAGTCAAAACATTCTTATCAGTACTCCACACATTAAAATGCATATGCTTTACACTTTTTCCCTTTAGTTAGATGGACTACTAAATAAAGTTATGCTTTAGTTTGAATATGATGTACAACAATAAAGTAAGAACATGTCTATGTGGTTCAGATAGACCCTCTGCAGAAATGCAATAGGCAACTGTCAGAACTGTTTGGAGTAATTTTTTCCAGCAGCATCACTGGAGGAAGTAAACAGGCTCCAAGGTCAGCAGTACCCTTGTGGGACATCATCCACTTGGATGCATTAGTCACAACCAGGGCCTCCACTGGGAAGGTATAGGGGGCTCTAAAAAAGCTCTAAAGACAATATGCATCAGACCTGGCGAAGGGCAGGGATATGGGAGCACGGCATAAAGAGGTAGAAACAAAGGATGTGTGTGTAGTAACTTTTCGTTGGTGATCTTAAGCTATAGATTCCATCAGTGTGATTTTGACATGTGATAAACACAGTAGCTTTCCTTGTGTGGTCAATTGCCTAAAAGCAATTTGCAGTGAAGTAAATAGTGCAGGCTACAAGACAGATCTTTGAAAATCTTGATTATAACTAATCTTCATGCTAAGTTATGGCAGAGACAGATCTCAGGGCAGCATCTACTTACTGGGAGCCAGCACTAGCCAGGCTGGTAGTCCCCATGTGGTCCCAGACTGCTACTCCAGTCAACGAAAGTACCTGTTTTTCTCTTTCCCACCCTCAATCTCTCTTCCTTTCTACTTGTATCTTGTACCAGTCAGCTGTTAGCGACACCTACAGGCACAGCATAGGCTCACTCACCAAACTTAAGAGCTAGTAGTTTAGGAAGAGCAGTGGAGACCTCAGAAAGCTCAGAAAGATGACCACAGAGCTATTCAGTACATGCACTGGTAACGAGTCACTGTGGTGCTCACTCTGACACATACACAGATCCCTCTTCAATAGAAGCCTTGTCGTCCCAGCTGCTGGGAGTGCTGATGGCATCTTTAGAGATTGCTTCAGTGGCAGGGCTGTCTCACCCAAGGTGACGTCCCTTCCCAGAGTGACCAACAACCAATGGCTGATCAATGAGGGAGTTTAAAGGTGTTGATCTCAGGGGCACTTTTCCAAAAACACTTTGCGTGTGAAATTTCTTTTCCGAATCTTCTCTCTGGGACCCAATCTACAACGCTTGGTACCATGAATGATCCATAAAAAAAAAAAAAGGTGCTAAGACAGGGTTCTCCAGTGAATTTTACCAAACATTCAAAGAAGATTTAATACCCATCCTTCTCAAACTATTCCAAAAAATAGAGGAAGATGGAACACTTCCTAAATCATTCTACGAGGCCAGCGTCACCCTGATACCAAAGCCAGACAAAGACAATACAAAGAAAGAAAATTACAGGCCAATATCGCTGATGAACATGGATGCAAAAATCCTTAACAAAATATTGGCAAACTGAATACAACAATACATTAAAAAGATCATACACCATGATCAAGTGGGATTTATACCAGGGACGCAGGGATGGTTCAACATCCGCAAATCAATCAATGTGATACATCACATCAACAAAACAAAGAATAAAAACGACATGATCATCTCAATAGACACAGAGAAGGCATTTGACAAGATACAACATCCATTTATGATAAAAACTCTCCACAAAATGGGAATAGAAGGAAAATACCTCAACATAATAAAGGCTATTTATGACAAACCCACAGCCAACATCATACTCAAAGGGGAAAGACTGAAAGCCATTCCTCTGAGAACAGGAATGAGGCAGGGCTGCCCACTCTCACCACTCCTGTTCAACATAGTACTGGAGGTTTTGGCCAGAGCAATTAGGCAAGAAAAAGGAATAAAAGGAATCCAAATAGGTAACGAAGAAGTGAAACTCTCACTATTTGCAGATGACATGATTGTATATATAGAAAACCCCAAAGAATCTGTTGGAAAACTATTAGAAACAATCAACAACTACAGCAAAGTTGCAGGGTACAAAATCAATCTATAAAAATCAGTTGCATTTCTGTACCCTAATAATGAACTAATAGGAAGAGAGCTCAAAAAGATAATACCATTTACAATTGCATCAGAAAGAATAAAATACCTAGGAATAAATCTTACCAAGGAGGTGAAGGACCTATACAATGAGAACTACAAGACATTATTGAAAGAAATCCATGATGACATAAAGAAATGGAAAGATATCCCATGCACGTGGATTGGAAGAATAACATAGTTAAAATGTCTATATTACCTAAAGCAATCTACAGATTCAATGCAATCCCAATCAGAATCCCAATGACATTCTTCACAGAAATAGAAAAAAGAATACTAAAATTTATATGGGGCAACAAAAGACCCCGAATAGCTAAAGAAATCCTAAGAAAAAAGAACAAAGCAGGAGACATCACAATCCCTGACTTCAAAACATACTACAAAGCAATAGTAATCAAAACAGCATGGTACTGGTACAAAACAGACACACAGATCAATGGAACAGAATTGAAAGCCCAGAAATAAAACCACACATATAAGGACAGCTAATTTTTGACAAAGGAGCTAAGAACATACAATGGAGAAAGGAAAATCTCTTCAATAAATGGTGTTGGGAAAACTGGACAGCAACATGCAAAAGATTGAAAGTGGACCATCGCCATTCACAAAAATTAACTCAAAATGGATCAAAGACCTGAAGGTGAGACCTGAAACTATAAAACTCATAGAAGAAAATATAGGCAATACACTATTTGACATTGGTTTTAAAGGAATCTTTTCAGATGACATGCCTACCCAGACCAGGGAAACTAAAGAAAAAATAAACAAGTGGGACTTTATCAGATTAAAGAGCTTTTATAAGACAAATGAAACCAGAATCAAGATGAACAGACAACCCACCAGCTGGGAGAGAATATTTGCAAAACATACATCTGACAAGGGGTTGATCTCCATAATATATAAAGAACTCACACAACTGAACAACAAAAAAACTAACAACCCGATCAAAAAATGGGCAGAGGAAATGAACAGACACTTCTCCAAGGAAGATATACAGATGGCCAATAGGCACATGAAAAGATGTTCAACATCACTAATCATCAGGGAAATGCAAATTAAAACAACACTAAGATACCACCTCACGCCCGTTAGAATGGCTATAATCACCAAGACAAAAAACAACAAGTGTTGGAGAGGATGTGGAGAAACAGGAACCCTCATACACAGCTGGTGGGAATGCAAACTGGTGCAGCCTCTATGGAAAACGGTATGGAGATTCCTCAAAGAATTAAAAATAGAGATGCCCTATGACCCAGCCATCCCACTACTGGGAATCTATCCAACAAACCTGAAATCAATAATCCAAAGAGGCTTATGCACCCCTATGTTCATTGCAGCATTATTCACCATAGCCAAGAAGTGGAAGCAACCTGTGTCCCTCGTCTGACGACTGGATTAAGAAAATGTGGTATATATATAAAATGGAATACTACTCAGCCATAAAAAAAGACAAAATCGTCCCATTGGCAACAACATGGATGGGCCTGGAGCATGTTATGTTAAGTGAAATAAGCCAGAAAGAGAAAGACAAACACTGTATGATCTCACTCATATGTGGAATATAAACAAACACACGGACAGAGAAAACTGTATTGTGGTTACCAGGGGCAGTGGGGGTGGGGGGTGGGCACAAGGGGTGAAGGGAGTCATATATATGGTGATGGACAAACAAAAATGCACAACTCAAAATTTCACAATGTTAAAAACCATTAAACATCAATAAAAAAATAATAAATAAAAATAAATAAATAAATAAATAAAAGGTGCTAAGACAGGGTTTGGTAGCTGGATCGTGAATCACCCCCTGCCCAGCTAACAACCAGGACCCTCTCTCCCACGGTAGGTGAAGCACAGATAGCCCCTGGAATGGGGTAGCAGTTCAATTTCTAAAACTTTTGGCAGAGGTAAATTGGGATGGTATACTAGTAGAAGGGAATGCATTAGCTGGTATCTGAGATATACAGAGGAAGGAGCAGCTACAAGATAATGGAATTAGCTGTTATTGCTATGCTAGACATTACAGAGGAGGTGGCAGGGGCAGGGAGACAGATAATGAGTAGTTGAGAAATTAATCGCCAGTTAAAAGCTATGCATGAGAGCCTCCTTGGTAGCCTACAAAGAGGCTTCCCCCACCCCCATCCCCCCCTGCAGAGAGGGCAGAGAAAGCTGAGGATCAGATCTAGGACTTAATTATCAGAGTAGCTGAGCTCTAAAGAAAGTTGAACTTCCATCTAAACCAAGTCTGTTATGCCAAGGTCAGGTCCCTGGTTGGGGAAGAATGGGACTCTGAATGGATAAAACATCTGGGTTGATGCCCATCATAAATTTTGAATCCCCAGGCCAGAGACCTCAGAACCCTCGTAAGGCTATAGAAGTGGCCTACCTCTCCCTATCAAGAGCTAACACTCCTTCTATCCTTGCTTGAAGATGATGCAGAGGCCTCTTCCCTCTGGAAGATAATATGTATCCCCCTTCGGGAAAGGAACTATACCCCAAAGCTGCTGCAAGAGCTAGCCAGCTTGGACCAGCAAGAGTGCACAAGGAATTGTATTCTGAGGGTTCTCAGTCAAGAGGACCAAGACATAAGGTTAGATAAAAGAGAGATTATCAATTAGTGAGCATTATTCTAGGAAACAATATCTAAACCCTTAGCAAAGACTCCAGGAGATGGTGTGAACTTGCTACCAGCAAGGCTCCAAGAAGCATGGAAAAAACCATGACCTATGCTAAATGAGGTGGAAATCTCAGAATTGAATGACAGACAGTGGAAAATGGCATAAAAGGCTCAGAGAAGGGGCACACTGAAGTGGATATACTACGTAAAGCCTGAAAGGCCACCAGATGATATGTTCCTCAGGAAGGCCTGGAGGATATCCCATGTGTTAAGGCCACAAGGAACAAACTAGTGAGAGGGTCATCAATGCCTCTCCTCTGTGGGCCAGGACTGACATCAAGAGAGGCCATTACAGAGCAAGGCTCACTGATTGCAACGTGGAAGACAGGATCTCAAAGCAATAAAGGCTGCTTAACACAGCGTAACTGTCAAAATCCAAGTGAGAGCAATTATCATAATGAGCAGCAAGGTTGGAGCCAGAGGGACAGAGAGCCACAGAGAGGTCTTGAGATGATTAATAGAAGGCAGTGTTCTAGGGACCAAGTAGATGGGCAGCTAATGACGATACTACTCGGTTTGTACCATCAAAATAAATCAAGCATGGATTATCAGGAGTCTGACGGGAGCATCTCCAATAAAAAGTAAGAATCCCTTGCAGAGTTTCCAGACATGAGCAACCTTTTATACACGGAACCCACTGACTGAGAAAGAGGGCAAGTCTCCAGAAGGAAGAAATTCTCCAATACCCTCTAACACCACAGCCAAGTAAACATAGAAATGATTGCCTTGGTCCTTCCCCAAAGGAACATATGGCCATTTACTTGGGTAATTGTGTACTGGGAAAAGGTCCAAACATTTTTGAGGACCATTGGATCCAGGTCTGAATTGACACTGATACTTGGAGTCTTGAAGCATCATCATAGCCAGTCTCCTAAAGTGAGAGTATATGAGATTCAGGTAACAAATGGAGTCTTGGCCAAGATTCTACTCACAGTGGATCCACAAGGCCCACAGATCCACTTGGTGATCGTTTCCCAAATCCCTGAATATATAATTAGAATAAACATACTTAGTAGGTGGCACAACACTCACATTAGGGCCTTGGGCAATGATGTTAATGCTATTGCTATGGGGAACACCAAATGGAAAACAGTTTTAGAAGCTGGCCCCAACCCCATAGACAGCAGTTTTACTTCAGCCTCACTCAGGAACACCCTTGAAAAACAATCGCAAGAGAAAATCCTCCCAATGGCAGAGCTTTGAGTAGTGCACCTGGTCTTCTATTTTGTGTTGAAGAGAAGTGGCCCCAGATTAGAATATATATAGAATTATTGATAGTGGAAAATGGCTTGGGTGGTCATGAGCCTAGAAGGAGAAAAATTGGAAAATCAGGGACAACAATGTCTTGTGTAGGGACATGAGGGTGGATATATGGAAGTGGGTTGAAGTGTGATATTCATTTGCATGCTAATACCCACCAGAGAGCACTGGACTACCAAGTACAGAATAATAAGTAACCCAACCAGTTGACATCAGTGAACCTCTGTAATCAGCTACCTCAGTGCTAACATGACGGACATAGGAGAGTAGTAGCCTAAGCAACAGGAGTGGAGGCCATGTCTGGGTCAACAGCATAGGCCCGCTGGGCAACCAAGGCCAATCTAGTTACAGCCACTGGCAAATATTCAATGTACCAGCAACAGAGACCAATACAGTGGCAAACTGACATTGGATCCTCTCTACTCTAGAAGGTTAAGAAATTCATTCTGAACTTTCCTTCCCACAGTGCCTCAGCCAGCACCACTGTTTGAGGGCTTATAATGTATCTGATTTACTGGCACAGGATTCTACATATTATTGTATCAGACCAAGGGACACACTTTACAGTAAAGGAGATGTGAAAGTGGACCCATGACCATGGGGTCCATTGGACGTACCACACACCACAGCAGCCAGAAGCTGCCAGCTTCATAAAGCTGTGGAATAGCCTATTAAAAGCACAGCTGAAGCAATATGTGGGGATGTAATACTTTACAAGAAGGGGGCCTCATCCTCCAGGATGCGGTACGCATGTTGAATCAAAGACCTTTATATGGTGCTGTGTCTCCAAAAGGAAGAACACGTGAGTCCAAGCACCAAGGACTGGAAGTCCACTTTCCATCATGCCCAGTGACCCACTTGAGAAATTTGTGTTTCTCTCCCACAACTGTGGGCTCTGCAGGTTTAGAGGTTCTCGTTCCTAAATGGAGATCACTTCTGCCAAAGGACACACAAAGAATCTCATTGACTTATAAGCTATGACTGTTGCCTGGGCACTCCAGGCTTCTTATGCCAAAGGACCAGCAGGCAGAAGAAGAGTCACCATTCTAGGCAGGAGTAATTGCCCTTGGTCATCAAGAAGAGGCAGAGTTGCTGTTGCATAGTAGGAATAGAGAGGAATAAATTTGGTGTCCAGGCAATCCACAAGGGTGCCTTTTGGAACTCCCTTGCTCAATTTTTATTGTAATTGAACAAGTGTAACAACCTGGACCTTAGAAAAGTGCGGTGATCAGGTCTCAGACTCCTGGGTGATAAAGCTCTGGTTCCTGCCACCAGGTAAGCCACTAAGACCATCAAAGGCACTAGCTGAACGTAAGAGGAATCTAGAATGGGTACCGGGGAAGGGACATGAGTAGCAGCTGTGGCCCTAGACCAGCTCCAGCAGTGAGGCTATTGTTTCATCCCACTGATCTTCCTCTTCCAAGTTTCCCCCAGAAAGAAGTCCACTGGAATCCTGGAAGAGCTGGTCCCAGAATGAATAGGAAAAACTGGACTCAAGCAGCATGAAGAATGGATCGCCCAAATCTCCCTCTAGTAAAGAACCTGCCTGATGCTGAGAGAGCTGTCAGCAGACAGCCTCTGGCTGTCATACTGTTCAGGGATTGCCTTAGCAGCAGAGGGCTGCCTCGCCCAAGATCACATCCCATCCCAGAATGGCCCACATCCAACAACTGATTGATGCAGCCTCTCAACCCAACTCAAGGCCATTCTAGCCAGAGAGCTCTCCACGGGGTCACCCAGGCTGTCATTGAGCCTGCATCACATGTCAACGTTTCCCTCTGCCCAATCTGCTCCCTCCCTCTCCCTTCCACAGGTGCTAATCCCAAGGACACTCCTTAATAAACATCCTGCCCACTAAATTCTATCTCTGAGTCTGTGTCCCAGAAACCAGCCAGCAGGAGTCATCTAACCTCAGTGTCCTCAACTCTAAAATAGGGGAAATACCTGCCCTGTTCACTTCACAGGGGGAACAGCCAAATAGCATACTCTACATGTCAGCATTTTTAAAACCATGAAGAGTTAGACAATGACAATGCTGCAATTACTATTGTTATTATCTAAATAATCATGCCCTCAATTCTTCCATTCCCTACATTTTTCTAGTGTGATCCAGTTTTTAATAATGTTAAAACTTGAAAACTATTAGGGAGTTCTAGGTCTAGGGTGGATTTGCTACACTGAAAAGGCAAAAAGAGCTTTGACTATAAACATAAATCTTTTTTTGTTTGTTTGTTTTTTGAGGAAGATTGGCTCTGAGCTAACATCTGTCGCCAATCTTCCACTTTTTTTTTCTTTTTTCTCCCCAAAGCCCCAGTACATAGTTGTATATCCTAGTTGTAGGTCCTTCTAGTTCCTCTACGTGGGATACCTCCTCAGCATGGCTTGATGAGCAGTGAATAAGCCCATGCCCAGGATCCAAACCAGTGAACCCCGGGCCACCAAAGTGGAACATGAGAACTTAACTGCTACGCCACCAGGCCGGCCCCTATAAACATAAATCTTATTTCTCCTTCACAAATTAAAAAGCTATCTAGTACCAGCACTTTTTTTAGTTATGGGCTTCTATCACATTGCATATGCATTGCTATGGAAGCAGAAAGAAATAATCCTTTATCTACCTTCACAGATTTTAAAAACAAACAAAACAAAATATGAACCAAAACAAAACCATTGGCCTTGATCCGGCTGTTCTTTGCCATCAATGCAACTCAATGAAGCAGGAGCGGCCACCACCTGTTCTCTCCCTGGGGGTGAGCAAACAGGCCAGCTCTGCTCTGTTAATTAATGTATGGGCAGGAAATGGGTTTCAAATAGGCTAGCATCTCACCTCTGTGGTCTTGTAGTCTAAAAAGGTAGCCTACTGGTTTGCAAGTGGGTCCAGCTGCCTAAATATATTGTGGTTGCTCTGGTTAAATGATGAGGCAAGAACTTTCTGGATGAGCTAGCTACTCTCAAAATATCCAGTGGCCGGATTGACCACCTATGAAGATGGCATCACCCTACCCTTCCCATTTGATTTAACTGTCATTTGCTTCATGCCAGACCCTGAGGTCACAGACAGTTTCCCTAAATTTAAGCAGCTTATAATTAAGTGAGAATAGAGACTCAAAGACGATTTACCCATCTGCTGGGCCACTTGGTATTCAAACTCCCCAGAAAAACATCCTTATCAATACTTTTCCATCCCCTTCATCACAGACAGGCCAAGTGCACCTGGGATGACAAACTCTAGTCATCACCGTCTCTCGTCTGCACATTACAGGGTAGCAGCCTGCAGTGGAGAACGGCAGCCGGTGGGAAGATGTTACTTAGTTCACCAGTACCCAGCACGGAGCCTGAATCACAGTAAGATGCACATAATAACTTTCCACTGAAGGTGAACAGTCCAACCTCCATCCCCTGACCCCTAGACCCTCTCTAAAATCCTTGGCACTTAATAAAATGGAACCAGTAATTGCATTAAACACCAAGAGCAAGCTGAAATTCTTGGTAGGCAACCTCATTAACTAGACTTGAAAAAATTAGAGTCAGGTACAAATAATTTTTTGGTAACTAATGTTAACATTTTAGGCCAAAACTTTTTAAACAGTTTTCTGCAAAAACTTTAGATTCTTCAGATGTGCTCCAAACATTCCACAAATTTTTAAGAATATATTTTTCAATTTAAGAAATGGTAATAAGAAAACAATAAATGCACTCAAATGTGTCATATACTACAGAAGATCATCAACACTGATAAACTCGTGGGCTGCCAGGTCAGTAAAATTCCCCATGCCTTCTCTGGATAAATCTGAACTTTTATAAATGTGTCACTAATTGAGAAGCTATTCTTTGCCTATATCTTTTTGCAATTCTTACCTGCCCATATCAGCTTGTGAAAAATTGTACAAGCAGGTGCACAACTACACACAAGTGCTCAGCTCAAATAAACATGACACAGGCTTAGTGGCACTATCTACTGTTATAAGCAGTTGTCATTATTATAAGTTTTCAGTGCTTGTGAGCTACATGGCCATGGAGACAATTTTACTTAAACTCTCTGAACTCGCAGATCAGCAAGGTTTTACTGAATAATAAGCCACCCCAACATTTAGTGGCTTAAATTTCTTTATTTAACACAGGATTGTATTGGTCAGCAGTTTGGAAATAGTTCAGCTGGGTGATTCCTCTGTCTCTTCCGAGCTCACTCATGCATCTGCAGTCCACTGCTGCATTGGTGCTGCTGATTTTGGCTGGCCGTTCGCACGTGTCTGGAGTCTCAGCTAGGACAGGTCATCTTTGCTCCATGTGGTCGCTCCTCCTCACATCCCCCAGTGGGTGGCCTGGGCTTGTTCCCATGGTGGTGACAGAATTCAAAGAGAGAATGGGTGTGTGCAAAACCTCTTGTGGCCCAAGCTCGGAATCTCCCTCTTCATGGTAGGGGAATAATTTGTGGTCATTTTTGCAATCACCTACTTGGTTTTCTTCTCTGTAATTATAAGAAACTGCACATAGCTGTTGTAGTAAATGGGATAACATGAAGATCACAAAGTACATTGGAAGTGCTCAACAAACATCAGTGCCTTTCTCTTCTCCCTTTCTATTCAGACTAAAGAGGTGGGGCCACAAAGCAACGAGATGAGTTTTCTTGTGCAGCTCGTGGACATCATCTTATTAATTTAAGGTTTAAATGGATGCTGGTTTTGGTCAGCTTTATTAGACTATCAAATAAATCGATTAATTACAAATCTATATAAAATTAACTTAATTATATGTGCACATATGTATTGATACCAAGTCACACATACAGAGAAATTCTATGCCAACCTATACTAGTGAGAAATCTTATCTCCGAAGAGACCCCAATGAACCAATTCCTCTCAGTATTCAATCCTTGAACATGAGTTGGTCTGTGACTCACTTATGACCAACTGAATATGATGAAAGTAGTGCCAGTTTCCAGGCACAGACCTTAAGAGACTGGTACCTTCCATTTCCTATGTCTTGAAACACTAAATCTTAGAGCCCTGGTCCTCCACGTAAGAAGTACAGCTATGCTCCACCACCTCCAGTTGTTCCAGCCCTCAGCTATTCGGAGCATCACAGATGAGTCTCCAAGCAGCATGGAGTGGAGATGAATGGTCCCTCCTGTGCCCTGAATTCCCACAGAATCATAGATACAGTATTAATAATAAAATTTTTTTAAGCCACTAAGTTTTTAGGGTAGTTTGTAATGCAGCAATAGAGAATTGGAAAAACCAAAAAACTCTGGACATAGTTGAGTATTTTCATTGGGAGCAGAGAGCTGAAATCTATTACCACAGTGCTGCTGCTAGAACACTCACAGTCCACTGATGCGCGAATCTGAGAGGACCTAGGAAATCAGGAAGCCCAGCACGACTTGAAGGAGGTGGGCAAGGGGAGTGTGGTGTCACCATGGTGTCAAGACCCAGCTCCGGCTCACAGCCCGGAAGGCAGTGAATGAGCAGAGCAGCTGGGAGGCCCGGGTCTGCTCCGTCTACACACGGCTCCTTGAGCGCTTAGCTCAGCATCACCTGCAGAGCCTCCTGGAGGTTAAACAGAGAACCAGGCTCCTCAGTGACAAGGGCCTGGAGCAAAGCCAGCGGCTTGGGTCTGGAGGAACACCCATCACTGCACATGTGCATAACACAAAGCACAGACAACAACACGAGCTGCAGGTGCTCCTGGGGGTGGCAGGTTGGAATGAGGCAGTCACAACTTGGGCGAGCGTGGCTCATGCTTTCATGATGCCCCGAAGCCTGCTTCTCACCCCGTAGTCCAGTTAGGTGCCACTGGGAAGCCTCAGCAGCAGCAGAACGTGCCAGCCCAATGCACCCTGCTATAAAGACCGTAGAATCCCTTGGAGTAGAGACTCAGAGAGGAAAATAGTGTCAGAGCTGCTAACACTGACGCCAGATCAAAAACCAATTATCACGTGAGTGAACACACTGAGAAGGAGCTATTCATCTGGCCTCTTCAGCCACCTCTGTACACTCAGATACAAACACCAAGCATTTACTGAACACTTACCATGTGTCCCATGTTCTTCTGGGGTCTCTAGGAGGGTGGGATCAAATTTCTGAAAAACAAGGTGCTAGCAATCAATCACTATATGTCTACAGAAAGCATACACTGAGATCCAATTAGTGAACTCCACCAGATTCAAAAATTGAGTGTTTTATTCCAGCAAGTAAGTATTTTTTAAGTCCATCCTATTTGTCAGATACTGTGCAACGAGTTTAAGATCTGATGGGGAGTCAAGACACTTGGAAATTGCACACATCCTAAAGGGAACTAAGCGTCATGGGAAGACCCAGAAGGAAGGGAATAATTTTGACTGGAGGATCTGAGAAGGCTTCGTGGAAGAGATGGCCTGTGAACAGAGACTTAAGGAAAGATGAGGAGGATTTCAAGACGCAAAAGCCAAGGAAACATGCATTCAAGGCCAGAAAGGAAAAGATGCATTCCAGGTAGAGTAAGCAACAGGAACAAGAGAGCAGGGGTCTAAAACAACAGGGGGAGTTTCTGGAAAGGGAAGCATAAAGTGACAAGAGAATGAAGTGAATGAAAGGCGTAAGGGAGGGAAGTTGGAGGCATAGCTGGAAGGGAAGTTGGGGCCACACTATGATAAATGCCTTGAATGTCACACTAAGGCAGGTGGAATTAACTGTATTATAAAGAAATGCTAAATGGTGTGGTGCTAGGAAGCACAAAAAGACCAACTCAAAATAATCAAAAAATTCATGCAAATGGGCAAAAAGTATTTCTGCCTCAAACTGCAAGCTGCTACCACCAGGGAGAACTTCACATGTCCTTCATGTCATCAGCACCACCGGGAGGGAGAGGACTGGGTCCGTCACAGTCACTGCTGCATCTCAGCTCCTTTCAGTGCTGCCGTGCACTGTGGACATGAATATTTGTGAAGAGAAGGAGTAAATGAATTTTTCCCTGTCTACCCAAGTTGAAAATGGTTTCTCTTGTTTGTGTCAAAACATATTGCTTGTTCTTATAGCCATTTATATGCTTTTTGTTTTACTTTGAGATTTTAAGCAATTTATGGGCAGAGACCAAGCTATGTCTATTCACATACCCCCCAACACCTAGCAGAGTGCCTTGCAAACAGCAGTTACTCATTATTTGTTGAGTATATAAATAATATAGACGAAAAAATAATCTAATTACATCACATCACCACGTTAATCTAGACCAAAAAGAAAACTACCTAAATTTGCCATTCCACTTCTGGGAATATATTTGAAAGAAATAAAATCACTATGTCAAAGAGATATTTGCACCCCCATGTTCATCGCAGCATTATTTACAATAGCTAAGACATGGAAACAACCTAAGTGTCCATCAGCGAGTGAATGGATAAAGAAAAAAATATATATATACACACACACACACACACAATGGAATGTTATTTAGCCATGAGAAGGAAGGAAATCCTGCCATTTGTGACAACATGGATGCACCATGAGGACATTATGCTAAGTGAGATAACTCAGACAAACAAAGACAAATACTGTATGTTCTCACCTATATGTGGAATCTGAATAAAATAACCAAACTCGTGGATACGGAGAAAGATTGATGGCTACCAAAGGCAGGGGTGGAGGATAGGGAAAATAGATGAAGGCAGTCAAGAAGTACAAACTTCCAGTTATAAAATAAATGTCATGAGGATGTAATGTAGAGCATGGTGACTACAGTTAACAATACTGTATTGTATATTTGAAAGTTGCTAAGAGAGTAAATCTTAAAGGTTCTCATCACAAGAAAAAAAAATGCAAGGTAACAGATGTTAACTATATGAGGTGATGGATGTTAACTAAACTTACTGTGGTAATCCTTTCGAAATATATACATATATCAAATCATGATGTTGTACACCTAAAACTAGTACAATGTGATATATCAATTACATCTCAATAAAACTGGAAGTAAATAAATAAATTTGCAGTCACTTATGGCCTTTGTTTTTCATGCAACACTAAACAATGAAGAGATTTTTCCCATTACTCCCTTTCTCCCTATAATCTTTGTGTGTGTGTGTGTGTGTGTGTGTGTGTGTGTGTGTGTGTGTTTTTCTACCCCTTTGTCAGCTACGAAATGCTTTTTTTTTTTCCTATTTCATGTTCTTAGAAAGTTGAACTGGGGTCTACTTAAATGAGTCTTCTGTTCCCTGGTGTAACTTGATTCCTAGGACAAATTCTCTCCCCTCCTTCCTATAGCTCTCCCATCTTCTTGCGAAGGCAAACAGCCTTCTCTAACACCTTTTTTCTAAATCAATGTCCAACCCTCCAATTACTTTGCTCCTCTACCTTGTTTCCATGGATTCTTTTCAATTAGTGCCAAAGTAGGTTGAAGCCTTTTTAAAAGGTCATTTTACTAACAGGAGATTCGCCTTTTCTTAGTCTCTAATCTAAATTCTATCAGCTTGTGATCATATCGCCCAAGCTTCCCTACGGTTTAATGCACTCCTTCCCTCTCTGCAAGCTTTGAACTGGGAGACTTCCCTGCCTGACTCATTTGTTCTTTCTCCCAATAATTGTCCCCACACTATTAGCACAGATTTTTAACTGGATTAAAAGCAAATTAAAAAGCTTGCAAGAGATATAATACTACTGTCCATGGGCTATACTCTAAAAAAAGGAAGACACTGCCTACAGAGGATGTCATGGGACATTCTGTAGAACTTGGACTCATGATCTTTGGCCTTTTTCCCTCATGCATTTCCTAAAATATTTTCTTTAAACTATGTATTAAATTTCACCTTTTTAAAATGATACTTAGATTTTTTTCATCATAATTTTAATCAGTTGAAAGGATGTTATTTCCAGGGCACCATAAGTGCTGGCATTATAAAATAAAAGTGATACCACTGCTCTATATGTACTCCATGGTATCTAAATGCAATAACAATTAAAGCCCATAATCTTCTATTTACAGAAATGTGAACAAGCTCACTTTACATCCTTCTTTTTTCTTCTGAAATTCATATTTCCACCTCAGCATTTTGTCTTACTGTAACATATTTTTATGCTTGAAATTCTTTTGTTGACTGTCCTATTTCTCCGCATCAAAATACACACGTAATTTAAATTTTTCCTTTTGACCATAAGGCTTTATAAGTGTTAAAAATTGTTTGGATTAAGTTGTTCTTACAGTTATTATGACACACAATCAACATAACTATATTATAATCTTTTATAAATAAGTATTAAAAATAAAATATGCACTCAATAAAATACTTGTGGCTATTTTGAGTGTTTTGGGCTTTGTTTGTTAATTCTTGTGTCTGAGGTTACTATTACTTGTTGCTAGAAGGAGAGAGCGTGCAGCATCACCTCTACTTCTCGTTTTTGTCTTTGTAGATTGTTCAAATGAACTAGTGAAAGAGGAAGGAGGAGTTGCGTTATAGCAATGATTCAGTTCTTTACAGAAATAAGAACATCGCAGGGGAACACAAAGCTGTATGTTGATTTGTTTGCACCTTAATGAAAGGAGGGTTTGTTGACACCAATATCTCAAACCGTGTGTTTGTTTGGGGCCTCAGCAGTTCTGTGGCACAATCCCACTCTGAGTGAGAGGTATGCCTTATATTTGTAAATTGAAACAAAGGCAATTGTGGAAGGAAGGAGGGGAAAGACAACTAGTTTGATGTTATGATCACAGGTACAGGTTCAGGCAATTTTAGGAAAATGGATGTTGAGGTACTAGAAATCCATTCTGTCATGCTGTGCCTCATTGTCCCTGTAAAGTCTTTGTGTACCCTCGGCAATACACACGCCCCAGCTGGCTTGGTGTGAATTAGCTGTGGGTACTGTGGGAGAAAAAAAGTGGTCTCACAACGCCATCTTGGTGCTTGATCAAAGGAAGCTCATAGAGCCAGAGTATCTATACCTTCTAGACAAATAACTTGGTGTCATTGCCCACAACATAACTGTATTTAAATTTCAATAACTTCAAATACAATGTATAGGTCATATAATTCCGTCTTTCTAATTTGAAGAATGTCATGCTAACTTTCTTTGGTGATTAGAGAGCAGTCACAGCTCTGCATTAAAAATACTGTAAATATAAAGGAAGAGTGAGGAAAAAAATGCATAAATTTAGAACAGGAATAATAACTCAGCATGATAGGCAGCTCAAAGGATGCTTCCTGCTTAAAACTCCTAGGATCTTGACATTTCTGTAATAAAAACTGTGGCCCCTATTCTTACTTGTAATGATAATGGTGGTTAATTAGAAAAGCAGTTGGTCCTGGAGGTACAAGAAAGGCAATTCTGAACACCAATAAAAGGAAGCTGTCAAGCAGATCCAGCCAATGATTTATAAAGATAAAGAAGCTACTTCAGTGGAGGGTTTTTTCCCCCACTTCTCATCACATATTATTTCAAGTGGAACATTTGACTTTGAGAGGGAAAAAGAAAAGATCAACTTAGCTTTTACTTTATTTTTGGCCTCTTATTTCATATTTCAATTATACTGACCACTTCAGTATGAATAGATTACACAATCATAAGCAACACCATAACGAGGCAAGTCCATAACTTTTGCAACCAGTTTTGTCACAGGTATACACCAACACAAGAGTCAGTGGGCAGTAAAATGATACTTACAGCACAGAAATACATTAGCTAAAAACAGAATATGTATTCTTACATTCAAAGAATACCAAAAAAAACAAATACCACGAGGAAAGCAGAGGGAATTTGTTATTTATAAAGATAAAGGTATTCAATTAATCAGTTAAAAATTACTCCCAACATCTGTTATTCTGTATATTTGAGTAAATATCACTTTTTGTCCTAAACCAAATTGTGGGGAATAACTGCAAATGCAGTTCAATACTATTTCAAGAAACTTTGGTTTTGCATAAACAGCAAGTGGCAGATGCTGCCCCAGTTCCTCCCCTCAACCCCCACACAAGGCAGTCCAAGCCCTCCTACTCCTGTGCTACACTGTCAGGCTTTTCTAAGCTGCTGAATATTCACAGGCAAGTCTTGCAGTGTTCGAGACAGAGACACAGTGACCAGAGATGAAGCAGAAATCACCGAGCCTGTCCTTCTCTGGTCATACCTGCAGCTGGGACGAACCAGGCATGAACGTGTCCTCCAACCCGGGTGCCACTAGGAACGACCTTTCCAGACTATGCATCTGTAAACATCATCTAATTACCACCCCACAAGGGAATCTTCAGGGCATCAAAATACTTATCAGTAGCTGCAGCTGAGATTTAAAAGGGTGGGCAAAACCGCAATTATTTGGACTTTTTATTAAAAGCCTGGTAATATAAATCCCTTGCTGAACTGAGTAGCTGAATTTTAAGATTATAAATAAACTAAAGGAAAAGAGAAAAAGGAGAAACCCATTGTTCACTCTCCTAAAAAAAAAATTACCTGAGATAAAAATGTAGAACAGAGACTTCTAAAGGTTGTCTTAGACTTTTTTTTTTAACAGGATATAGTATCCCCAACTGAGAAATGTACACGCAGAAGGTGGGGATAGGGAGTAGGAGGCCAGGAGGAGAGCATATACTTTCTCATTAAAGTTGCCTATACTGTCTACACTCCAAACCATTTTACCAAAACAGTAGTCTCATGTCTTTATTCTCATGCCTTTGACTTTCTTCTCTTCTGCAAACACTTCCTCTTTGCCAAATGATTTGAGAATGTGGAAGTCTAGAGTTTACATATGGCATATGCTTATGCTAAAAACCTGATACTTGCATAATTTATAGCCTACAGAATTTTGAGCATCCCAGATTATAGTTTGACAGATCAATCTAATGGAAATATAAGAGATCTTGTCCACTCCATTTCCATTCCCGCCCACCGGAATAAATTGAAGTAATTGTGTGCCCACCAAAGGCCAGAAAAATTAAATGTTGGATGGGGTCTAACGCCAGTGGTCCACAGCGAGACTTGACCCAATCGTGTGTTGGCACACCCTCTGTGAAACTCAGTTTTCTTAAGACCCTGATGTGAAATAGCTCACTTCACAGGTCCCACCCACAGGAAATGAGGAAAGAGCAATGAACAACTAGAAAGTCCAATTAAGACATGAGGAGAGCATCACACTCTGTAGAGTGGAACAGCGGGAGTGTGACTAGAAATTCGAAAGCACTAAGAAAATAAAGTTGTGAGAGAAGAGCAAGATGGAGAAGGTCCTAGTCATCAGAGACCCGTCTCAGCTCCCTCAGAGCCCATCTCCCTGTGGCTACTTTTACACGATTTCCCTCTTTGTCAGGCTGAACTTTCCAGAACAGAGCCGTTTGTTTAAAATTCATTCACTCTTATCACAACGAGAGGAAACAGGCAATTTCATATCATTGGTGGACATCTAGGTTGGAGGAGGATAGCTTCAAAAGCTTTGAAAAGTACATAATGTTTGAACAATTTCACCTCCAGAATTCTGATACGAGGAAATATCAAGGGAAGTGCACAAAGTTTTATATGTACAGGAATGCTCCTCGTCACATTAATATAGAGCAAAAAGTTGAAAAATAAAAAACTAAATGTCCAACCATAGGGAAATGATCAAATTAATTTTGGTAGCATCATACCATGAACTATTATGGGCACTTAAAAATGATAATGTGAAACTATCTTAACATGGAGATATATTTTCATTATATAAGTATCTTTAAAAAGAGATTATAAAACAGTGCAGTGGGTTCCTATTTTGTTTTTAAAAGATGAATGCAGGGAAAAAGTCTCAAAGGTCTTACCTGTATAACAAAATAAGTTATAAACAGAATTGTAGAAGAAAATGTTGATTAACCATTGTTCAGATTAAAAAACAAATTGTAGAACAATATTACATTATGACTCCCAGTTAAATAAAATAATCATATATATGCATATATATGGTGTGTTCATTAAATATATATGTGTGTGTTCATTAAATATATATTATATATATATATAAAGAATGGGAGAATATACACCAAAATATTAACCAGTGGTAGGATTACACATGGTTTTATTTTCACTTTTGTACATACCTGAATTTTCCTAATTTTCTACAAATACTTATTTTTCATGATCAGAATGGAAAATTCCTGTTCATTCCCTTGCAGATGAAAGCCACGAAGAGCCACTGCTAGCTTCCCACGTCATGACATCTAAACACTGGTCATTTCACATTTTCTTTTCGGTATTGAAAGCCCAGGTGTGAAGGAGGGGAGCAAGGTAAGACACTCATTAAGTCAGATCCTTGATGCGCATGACTGATTCCACAGACACAATAATTAAGACCGAACATTTAGATTACACAACATAGCGCTTTTATTTAAAAGGGACAAAGAAATTATCATATTTCTGAAAAAGAAGAAACATCTTGAGATGGTATTATTATTCTATTACTACACTTCTATGAGTTACATGAAATGATACAAAATGGAAGGTATGTGTCGTGTTTGGTGGTCCACATGCATCCTATCTAAAAATGTGCACATGTGATTTACATGAATTTTTTTTCTGAAATAGATTAGGAGAGAGTGCCTGGTGTTTGAAGTGTGTTCAATTAGATTCCAGAATATCAAAAGGAATTGCCAAATATGGGGTGACTGCAGTAATGAGATAACTAGGTGATATACCTTCACGTAGAGCTTGAGATACTGCCGAACTTAACATATAAGAAATCACCGAGAAATAAAGAGGAGTCAGAAAACTGGAGTTCAAAAAATTTCCTAATTTTCTAAAACGTGGCAAGTAGACTCTAAAACTATAGATGAGTGAACTTAACACCAAATGATAAAACATTATGGAGCAGATTACTAAACAAATGTTTGTGAGCACTTAGAAAAGGATCACTGATTAGACTGGAAGCCAATACATGCTCAGAAAAAATAAGACTTAACTAATGAACCTCATTTTTTTTTTTTTTTTGGTCAGGAAGATCAGCCCTGAGCTAACATCTGCCAATCCTCCTCTTTTTTTGCTGAGGAAGACTGGCCTTGGGCTAACATCCGTGCCCATCTTCCTCCACTTTATATGGGATGCTGCCACAGCTTGGCTTGACAAGTGGTGCGTCGGTGCGTGCCCGGGATCCAAACCAGCGAACCCCGGGCCACCACAGTGGAGTGCCCACACTTAACCACTTGCGCCACTGGGCTGGCCCCAGATTAACCTCATTTTTTAAATGGGATAATTGATCTGAGGGTGCTATAAAAATATTTGCATATTTACTTCTGAAAAGGCATTTATCAAAATCTCTCATAAAATCTCTGCATACAAGATGGTGAAACGTGAAGTGGATGAAAGCCCAGTAAGGTGGAGCATTAGGATTCACGAGGAGTAGTGATTGAGGAGTCCATGTCATCCCGAATGGAAGCCTCCAGCCTGTGGGTATGTGCTTATATGTGTGTGAGTATGTCAATGCAAAACAATCAATAACATTCTATAGATAAGAGTCTTAAGGTGAGTTTTACTTGAGCCAAGCTGAGGATTATAATCCCGGAAGGCAGTTTCCACAAAGGAAGAAAGCGTTCCAGATTTTCAGTATGGTTTTATACCTTTTTAGAACAAAGAACATACAGTAAACACACTCAGGATATATATTCATCAGTTTCAAAGAGGTATTCAGTGTCAAATTAACAGGTCAACAGGACCCTGATGTCTGGGAAAGGGAACTATCTTCAGGAGTACTAATACAGGCCTTACCGATACCAGTGGGGTAGGAGGGGAAATATGCATTCTTATCTTAAAAGAGTACATTCTTTTACTTCAAGATAATGTTTAAGGCATTCTTTAATGGTTAAAGCAGATGTACAATGTATGTTTGATAGGCCATAAGTCAGGCTTCTTTAGTTCAAGCCGAAACAGTTTTGAACCAGAATAACCAGCTAACCCATACTTCAATATGTGAAGATCTCTTGTCAAGTGTATGGATGTGAGGGTATGTGATTATGTGTACGTATACATAAACGGTGAGTGGGCTTTGATAAATAAACGAAAAGCAATAGGATATTTTGGAGCATATGAGGAAGCCATTTGGTTTAAAGCTAATTCAACCTGACCTTGTTTTTCCAAAAGGGCCTGATGTGGCCTGTTGAGCATGCATTGTACATCTGCTTTAAACATTTACCATGTCCCAAAGACAAGAATGATACCCCTAAAGGTACGGATGTAACCTCCCCCATATTGGCATTTCCTTTAGGATAGGCATCTCTCCCTAAACTAAGGATTAATTACTGACCTGCTGTGCTGTGTGATCTCTCCCTAAACTAAGGATTAATTACTGACCACTCACTTTGTGACCATTGACCTGCTGACCACTGATCTGCCGTGTCAGCTAAGCATCTTCTGAGAATTATAAAAGGGACATTCCTATCACATGTGATGTATGCTCTTTGTTCCAAGATAGTATATAACCGCTCTGCACACCCCACTTCTTTGGTGCTCTGCCTTCCTTGGGGAAGGAAGGCCCCTGGTTAGTCCTCAGATCTGGTTCATAATAAACTCACCCCCATTTTGATTTATAGATTGATTATGGATTATTTCGGTCAACAGCTCAATGAAGAGCTACTACACACACACACACACACACACACACACACACACACATTACATTGCATTGCAAATTTTCCTCAATTCCTCTCTTTTCCTTACCCCACACATTAATGCTTCATTGGATTCTTTTAACATCTCCAAAGTATGTACCCAATATGTCTGCTTCTTACCATTTCTATTACTATCATTTGGTTGAAGCCACCACCACCCCCTCACCTGGACCACAGCAAACACCTCCTAGCCAGTTGTCTACATTGATTCTCACTCCCTACAATTCATTTTCTACACAAAGCCAAAGTGAGCTTTTAAAACTTAAATTAGATCACTCCATTCTTCTGCTTAAAATCCTCCAACTCACTAGAATCAAATGAAAACTCCCTCCCCTGGCAGACAAAGATCCCTGGCTGGCTGCCCCCCTCCCCCCTCAACAACCGGGTAATTGTAACACTCTCTCTCTCCCCTCCCCTTGCACTCCAGCTGCTCCCACCTTAGTGCCTTTGAACTAGCTACCTCCTTTGCCTGGAATGTTGCCTCCCTGGCCCAACTCCTTTTTGTCTTTGAGATTTTAGTTTAAACATCACCTCTGTAGAGAGGCCTTCTCTGACCACTCAATGTTAAGTAGTCATCCCTCACATCACCCTCTTTTAATTGTGAATCTCCCAGTTAGGAGACAGAAGCCACATCAGGTATTTTAAGATAGAATTTAATATTACGTTAACCAGGTATCAAGTTGTTAACTAGGTAATTGAAAAGACAAAAAGAGAACACTAAGGTATCACAGAGGTAGCAACTACTGAAAGCAGGCTCCAACCCTGAGGCTGGAGAAACAAATGAAAGAAATTGGAATTACCCCAAAGAAGAAGCTGAAAGTGAGACCTCAGAGCTTGGCCATCAAATGATAAAACATTCTGGAATAGATTACTAAACAAATGGTTTGTGAGCAATTAGAAAAGAATATCTGATTAGACTAGAAACCAAAATGGGTCACTTTCATATGGTTCAACCTAACAGATTATTAAGTTCCTGTGGGCAGGAACTTCTTCTGTCTTGCTCAATAGTTTATGTCCAACACTAAGATCACTGTTCGTTAAATGTTTGTGAATTAATAAATTATTGAATTCTTGATAAAGTTTTTAAACATTAAAATGTAAAAAACATAATTTCACATTTCTTTGATCTGAAAGATACTTTAAAACTTTGCCTCATTAATTATTGCTATACTACACTACAGTGTAACAGTTAAAAGATGTACAGAATTGATGAACCGAAAGCCAAATAACATAAAGTTGATGGTATAAGATTCACAATTTAAAGGATACTAACCTGGAAAGACACATTTAAAATGCTTCCTGGAGGTCCAGTCTGTTAAGCCTGGAGTTGAAGGCTTTTTGCAGGCAGCCAATCTCAACCTAATTTGGGGGAAATCAATAAAAACTCTCATGAAAGCTTCCCCTTGTTTCAATTGCAGAAGCCACTTATCAAAATTAAAGCTCTCTCAGCCTTTTACTGTCAAAATAAATGACAAATACAGGGTTTTCTATGCATGCCAAGTTGGTTTCACTACCTGTTCACACACATTTCAGACACAGAGAGCCTTGAATCACTGGCTTGTCTCTGCTTAAAAACAAAAAGAAGAGATCAACAAGAGATTTTCACATATTGAGGTAGAGGGGTAACCATTTGGGTTCAAAACTGATTGGGCTTAAACTAAAAAGGCTCACTTGCGGCCTATCAAACATACATTGTACATCTGCTTTAACCATTAAAGTAAGAAATGCACTCTCTTAAGATAGGAATGCATACTTCCCCTCCACCTCCCTATTGGTAACGCCCCTGTTAGTCCCTTTCCCCATCAGGGTCTTATTGACCTGCTAATTTGCAACTGAATACCTCTTTGAAACGTTGATGAATATGTATCCTGGACGTGTTTAGTGTATGTTCTTTGTTCTAAAAAGATATAAGACTGTACTGAAAACCATGCTTCTTGGGAATGCTTTCTTCCTTTGTGGAAACTGCCTTCAGGGGTTATAACCCTCAGCCAGGCTCAAGTAAAACTCACCTTATCTCTCTTATCTATAGAATGGTTATTGCTTATTTTGCTCGACAAGATGAATTCACATTTGATACAAGGGGAGTGTAAACCATTTCCCCTGGCTGTTCCACCCCAGGGAGATGACAGGATATCAAAGTTAACTGTCCTCAAAGAGGCCACCTGCTATGGTGGTTAAGACCATGCAGTTAGGAGCCAGACTGCCAGCGGGGCAGTCTTGGCTCTGACACTTCTTAGTTGTGTCATTTGGGCACGTCACTTAAACTCTCTGTGCCTCAGTTTCCTCATATGTTTACTTAAGTAATAATGGAACATAATTCATAGGGTAGTTGTGAGGATCAAACTGAGTCAATACAAGTAAAATACTTAAAACTATAAATACTACGTACACTCCATGGTTCCTAAGTTTCTAAGTATCAAAGAATCTCCTGGAGAGCATCCAACAACTGCTGATTCCCAAACCTCAACTCCACAAATTATAATTCATTAAGTCTGGAGGAGAGCCAGAGATCTGCCTATTTACTAAGCGTCTCAGGTAAATAAAGGCAGGCAATTCCAAGACAATAAGAAACACAAGTCTACAAACTTCAGGGCAAGGAACAGTGAGCTAATTGCCACACTTTCCAGCCAAAACCAGCTCTCTCTGGTAATTCGTTGGCACATTCACTACCATTTAAGCTAAAATCCAGGAAAGAAGAAACTATAATATGCTCCTTTATCATCTGTGTCCGGTGTCTGAAATGTTGGGTTCTATAACACTTTCCTGTGAGTTTGCACAGCCCAACACTAAACACACAGCGCATTCTCCTGTCTTCCTCTAAAGCCCCTGGTCTTTGTTCTTCCCCATCTGTTGCCATCATCACAGCTCAAATGCTTGTAAGTGGTTTCCATAGTCTTCTTAGATCATTCAACCAATAAGAAATGTTGATGAAAAATAACCAACAACCATTCTACAGATAAGAGAGATAAGGTGAGTTTTACTTGAGCCTGGTTGAGGGTTATAACCCTTGAAGGCAGTTTCCACAAAGGAAGAAAGCATTCTCAAGAAGCATGGTTTTCAGTACAGTCTTATATCTTTTTAGAACAAAGAACATACATTAAACACGTCCAGGATACATATTCATCGAAGTTTCAAAGAGGTATTCAGTTGCAAATTAGCAGGTCAACATGACCCTGATTGGGAAAGGGACTAATCTGGGCATTACCAATAGGGCGTAGGAGGGGAAGTATGCATTCTTATCTTGAGAGAGTGCATTCCTTACTTTAATGGTTAAAGCAGATGTACAATGTATGTTTGATAGGCCGTAAGTGAGGCTTTTTTTTTAGTTTAAGCCCAATCAGTTTTGAACCCAAATAGTTACCCCTGTACCTCAATATGTGAAAATCTCTTGTCAGGTGGCAAGTCTCAAAAGAAAATCCTTAGAAAAGGAAGTCAGCAAAAACACAAATGAGACCAGAAAAACATTATCTTCTTTTAAAATGGTTGCTGGGGGCCCGGCCCGGGGCGGCCCCGTAGCTTAACAGTTAAGTGCGCGTGCTCCGCTACTGGCGGCCCAGGTTCGGATCTTGGGCGCGCACCGACGCACTGCTTCTCTGGCCATGCTGAGGCCTCGTCCCACATACAGCAACTAGAAAGATGTACAACTATGACATGCAACTATCTGCTGGGGCTTTGGGGAGAAAAAAATAAAATAAAATAAAATAAAATGGTTGCTGGGTTAATGGTTTTTAGCAAAGGTTTCCTTTCTTTTAAAGGTCTGTGATTGGTGGAGTGCTGAAGGGAACAGAGCATCAGGTTGATTACTTTGAGGAGAAGCTATTTTTAGGTCCTTGTACTTGATTTAATCCAAGAGGGAAAAAAATTCCCTGGCTTCCTGCTTGTTGACTGAAAGAGAAAAAAAAAATGACCCTCCTCAGGAAAGCAGGTTACCAACATGGCAGGAATTTAGTTCTGACTTAGTGGGTAGGAGGAGAACTCCCAGCAGTTCTGGGTTTCCCCTCAGGGTATTTACAGACTTGAACTTCACAGCAAGATCCACCAATAACCAGGATTCAACATGTTGTCCAAGAGGAAGTGCTGAAGATCCCCATCGTCCACAGAGCGTCACAGCCTCAGCAGGTTCCGGCTGAGAGCCACAAGAGTACCCCTGGGAGTCAGAGTGGCTCCCTAACTCCCAGCAACCAGGACCTGTGGTGTGTCCTAACATCCTAGTTAGGAAATAAGGCCAAAGAAACTTTATACCTGCATTAAAAAAAAAAAAAAAAAAGTAGGAGCAACCTTATGAATTATCTGGAAAAAGTTCCTAAACATTCACAAAACGATCATTCATTCACTAACATTTATTGACTGTTAACTTTGCATGCAGGAACTGTTCTAGGAACTAGGGATATACTTTCCGGAGCTCACACTGTACTGGGGACAAACCTAGAGAATATCTGGGCTAAGAGAATTCCAAGAAAGAAAAGGAGAAAGTGCAGAAGCCCTGAAGGGCAATGTGCTTGAGCGTGCTTGGAAAGCGCAAAGAACAAGGGCTCTAGATCGCAACAGGAGTGTGGAGTGAGCGAGACGAAGATGCATCGAAGATTACATCCCAGAAGTAACCAAGAGTCAGATCAAACAGAGCCATGTGAACAGAAAGCATCTATTATCATGTGTGTGTATGGGGGATGGGGAGGATGCCATTACTTTGGCATAATCAGGTGTTTCTTTTTTTTTTTTTTTAAGTAGGAAACAGAGTACTCAAAGTTAGGAAAAGTGTGAATACTGCTCCAAAAGAAGTCAGAAAATAAATTAGGTGATAAAAAATCGACTGTTTCACAAGATGCCTTCATCCAGGGACTCACCAAATGATATACAGGAAAACCCCCATTATCCAGGAGTATCGCCCTCCCCTTTTTCTCTCACACTACAAGCCTGGGATCTAAGGCATACTATTTCAGTCTCCATTGATTACCTCATCTTCTCTGGACACCTCAGCTAATATTAATTTGGCAGATAGTTTCTTTTTCTCTGTAAAACTTTCATTGCCTTCAATCATGTTTTATCTGAGGTGGATCCCTGGAGATCCTTACCCACAGTGGCTCGAAGAGTCACTGCACCTAAAGGTTATGTTATAAATATTTGTTGAATGATTGAATGAATAGTTTGTGTGGCCATCCGTACCATGGAGATGTTGTTCCCAGGGGGAATATAAGATTTCTCTAAGAGTTGAAGACAGTCTATAGGTATTTAAGGCAAACCACCTAAAGGTCACTTAGTGCTCTGTAATTCTTTCTTGCAGAGGAAGTCTTCCACTTACTCATTGGTACATATGGCACTGCTAACAATCCAGCAAGAGCTTCTCACCAAGGCGATGGAGGAAAAGCTAAACACATTTTAAACAATAGGCCCTTCAGAAGGGGAGTGTTGTACTAAACTAAAATGGAGTCACTTATGCCAGAAACAAAATGGAGACAGTCAACGCAGGGGCATAAGGGAAACTTAACCTAACCTTACAGGAATTTACAGTTCTTCTCACAAGTCAGCAGAATCCCCCAGCCAATCCCCAAACGCCAAGTCTGTTCACACCATCTTTAGAAAGAAGACCACTAGGCAACCAATCAGCTGAAAAAGACAAATAACTTCCAGGTTTACCCAATAAGAGTCCCTTAGTCTGTGAGCAACTCCGAACTCATTGCTCCGGTCGTCTTCAGTTTCCCAGCTTGCAGGTGGAAAGCCTGGCAATAAACCCATCCTTCTGCTGTGCTTTATTCGGTATGCAGAATTTGGTTTTTGACAGAGAAAATGGGCATCACGATTCCTCTACACACTTGTAAATAATTCACACCAGAAATGCTGAATCAGGACAACAGAAATGCTGAAACATGACAAAAACTATTTCAGTTGGGAGGTCAGGAATAGAAAGATCGCAGGCCTCTGTGTTCCTTTGTATCTTTTCAAGTCTTGATGGCAAACGTTTTTTGACAGATTGGTGAGGCTCCGTGAGCACCGACGGGTCGGGATCCTTTCTTTTCTCCCAAGATCCTCCTCCTCATCTGCAAAGTTGCCCACGAACCTGTTCAAGATTCCCAACTTGGAAGCAGCGCTCCCAATCCACATCCGAGGCCTCTAAGTCCACGCAGTTCCTCCTTCGCCGTGGTCGGCCAGGTCTAGCGAGTGGGGTGGGAATGTGTCCCAGCCCCGCAACAACGGAAAAGGCGTCGGAGAGCGAAGACACTAGAGGAAGCTCCATTCCGACGCCCCAGCCCGCGCCTGCAGGACGGTTCCAGGTAGGGCTCCTAGATTTAGCAAATAAAAACACAGGACGCCCTGGGTTTTACCTGGCAAACCTAGCCCCAGAAGCCCAGAGAGGCAGGCCCGAGGAGCACAGGAGAGCAGCGTGGGCAGCGGAGCCTGGAGGAGAGCGTGGAGAGAGGGTGGGGGAAAAATAGCCAGTCCCACAACTTCTCTGAACCCAGGGGGACGGCTGCGACCGCGCGGTGAGGGACTCATTCGAAAGTGAGGACGCGGAGCGGCCAGTAGGACTTGTGGCTGGTGTTCTCGGCCATGCCCTTGCCCCAGAAGTCGTTGGTGAAGATGCCCCAGCGCAGGGGGGCGCCGGGCCGCACGTCGGGGTTGTTCACGATCGCCCACACGTCGTCGTGCACGAACTCGCCCTGCAGGGAGCGGCCGTAGCACAGGCAGCTCGCCCCGGCCAGCAGCGCCGCAGCCCCGGCCGGCGACACCTCGTCCGCCCCACTGCGCGCACGCGGATCGCGCTCCCCCACCGCTACCGCCGCCCCCGCCCTAACACACACACCCGCCAAAAAACTGGGGAACCTACGTAGATCCCCCCGGGCTCGCCGTCACCCTCAGCCCGCGGGTGCCTGAGTTCCCCGGCGGCCAGAGTTCGCGCGCAGGTGGAGCGGAGGGCGCCGCGCGGGGCTGCCCCGAGGGGAGAAGAAGGGGTGCCCGGGGTCCGGTCTGGTGTGCCTGGCGATGCTCACCAACTCCCCCATCATCCTTCTCCCGCTTGAACGGGGTTGGGGAGGGCCTCATCTAACAGGCACCTCCGGGCGCGGCGCCAGGACGGGCTGAGCAGGTGCGCCCCCTGAAACCCCCCACCCCACGCTCGGAGAGAGGAAAGTGGCCGCTGCTCCCCGGGAAGTTCCCGGCTTTTCAGCACCCGGGACAACAGCACTGGAGGCGCCCGGGGACTCGCTCTCCGGCCGGCACCCGCGCGCGCGTCCCCTCGCCCTCCCCGCAGTCTCCTTCCCCGGCCTTTCTGTCCCCCACCCGCCCTGCGTCCCGCAGTCGCGGCCGCCGGGTGGAGGAACCGCGGGAAAGGGAGCTTCCAAAGCGGCTCTCTGAAAGCCGAGAGGAAGGGCCTCCCTGACCGAGGGCTTCCTGCCCCCCCCCCTGCCCAGTGTGATCAGAGCCGCCCCGGCTCTTTTCCTTCACCGCCCATCGCTCTGCTCGCGCTTATGACAAGTCCCGGGTTCGGTCTTGGGGTCTGGGGGCTAAGTTGATTTCTGAAACATTCCTCACCGTTTTATTTTTTATTTAAACTCTGGAGGCAATCTGCGAGATGTCAAGCAAATTACTCTTCCTTCTCATCCAAGTGGATCATTTGGGTCTGATTATTATTTTCTAGGCTTTGCACATGTTTGAACTGTTCCTGCTAACGATGTGAAAACAACTGCCAAGGTCTCTGGCTTTGGCTCCTAAACTTCCCAATCTTCTTCAAGGTCCTTTTTCTTTTTAAAATAGTAGTTAGAAACCATCAATAATTAGATATTCCAGAATGCTGCTCACTAGACATGTCTCTATGTTTGAAAGTCTGTTAACTGTTTCAGGCTTCTTGTAAATAGAATATAGTTTCATGTTAATGAAACAGAGAACCAAGAGGTTAAAATCTTCCCTAGAGCAAAAACTTTGAGATGTTTTGCTAACTACAGCTGTGCATACTCAGCATAATCAACTGTTTTTCAAAACTAACCAGGTCTTTCTGTCCCTCCTTAGTATATGAGTGAACTGTCTTTCCCAGGAAGTCAAGGTCCCGATGTCAAGATTCAGCCTCAGAAGGCAAAATGCAGGCTGAAGATGAAAACTAACCAGAAAAGCCCAGATAGTCAAGGTAAAAGAAATTCAGTCTTCAAGGCCAAAGGCAGGCTGGTGGGAAGGCACCAACCAGCAAGGCCACATGCTCCCCCTCCCCTACCTGAAACCCTAGATAAAAACCCCTACCTTTTTCCCTGCAAGGTGGCGGATCTGAGTTTTAACTCCCATCTCCTGGTCTGGCTGCCTTTTGATAATAAACCTCTTTCCTTGCCACAAGCCTGGCATGCCAGTTATTGGCCCTCCTGTGCAGCAGAAATGAACCTGTGTTTGGTGAGGTTAATAGTAGTGGACCTCTGATGAGCCTTCCAGATCCTCCTTCAGGACTAAAGGACTTATTCCCTCAGTTCCTGGCAGTGCTGCAGGTAAGGAACACTCAGGTGTCTGTTCTCTTCAGAATTGCCTTGGCTGAAAAGGGTCATCTCTACCAAGATTACCTCCAGTTTCCAGGAATAGCATGTATCCAATGACTGATGGATGTTAGGTTATGAAGGCCAGCCTGACCCTTTTTCCCTAACTAGGAACAACTTTGATGGACCACTCCAGCTTCAGGTCTTCCCAAGGGGCCTTTGTTGAGGCCACATCATGGCCCAGCTTCTCCCTTTGCCCAATCCTGATTTCTAACCCAAGATAATTTGGGCATCCCCTCAGGACCTGCTCACATCCTTCAGGCCACTAAGGCTGGAGACCTGGGTAAGACACATGCCCTCCTGAGGGTGGGAGAAAAATGCTACAAGTGTTCAGAGACCTGTCACATCAGTAAAGTATTTAGGCATCAAGTAGCCAGGACAGTCCCTCCAAAGTAGAAGACAAATCGCTGCATCTTGCGCCTCCCATCCCCCAAAAAGGAAGCACAATGCCCAGTAGGCCTCTACTGGTTCTGGAGGCAGTGTATTCCACACCTAGGAATACTATTCCAGGCAAATACTGGGACACAGAAGGCTGCCAGTGTAGAGAGGCCCAAAGCAGGACAACATTGTGCAGCAGGTCCAGGCAGCAGTGCAAGCTGCCCTCGTCCTTAGGCCATGCATCCGACAGACCCTATGTTAGAGGTTAGTGGTTGGAAAAGACGCTGTTAAAGTGTTTGGCAAGGCCCTGAGGGAGAATCACAATGTGGAACCATAGAGTTCTGAGACAAGGTGAATTATACACGCTCAAAAACAGCTCCTGGTGTCTTACTGGGCCCTGGTAGAGATCGAGTGCTGGACTCATGGACACCAAGTGAACATGGCCAAAATGGCCCGTGGTGATCTGGATTCTGCCAGACCCACCAAGTCATAGGCTGGACAGACATAAAAGCATTCTGACATATGATGGAAGTGGTGCATCTGGGATAGATGTACAGATAGTACAAATAGGGATAGAGGTAGCACAGCTGGCAGGTACTGGCTCATAGAGCCAGTTGTTAAATTTCCAGGAATTTTGCAAGCACAACCATTATTAAAAATTAAATTACATACACTTAGAATTGAATAAATTATATTTAAAACAAAGGCAAGAAATACTCAAAGTTTATTACTTCCTAATTATTTTACTCCATTTTACTATTACCTATGCTCTTGGGATTATTTGTCTTTTATATCAATATGGTCGAAATCCTCTCTAAAAGTGTGCTACAGGACATCTTTTCACAACTCCATATTCAGAAATGTCATGTTGGTAGTTTGAAATTGGCCATTTTGGAAGTATTTCTACCATGTAAATTGGCAAGAGCTGGAAAAGAGAGCTTGATTTATTGTTTTATTGATTGTCTACACAGACTGTAATAGGGAAAATCTTGATAGTGTAGATTAAATATGAAAGTGTGTCATTTCTATAACCATTACATTGTGAATAGCACAAAAAAATTTAAGGAAATATTCTTCTAGTATTAGAAAACTACTATCCCATTCAGCCAATAAGTCAGTCACATCATTAGCAAAGGAGTCAAGTTCTAACATAATCTTTGTTGTTTCACTTTTGTCTTACTCATTCAAGTAAACAAAAATAGCAATTAACATTCATGTTGAAACTAAATTAATTTGCTACTTGCACCGATAGGTTGGCTATGGATGCAAGAAATTTGACAAAAACAAAAACATTGTGTAAGAATCATTTGGCTATATGGAATTTAAAATAAAAAGCATTGTTTATTTTATTATTATTTGTAAATTGGGTGCTACACATCCTTCATATTAGTAGAATTTATAATAAATCTATTTATGTGTATTTCTATAAACTGGATGTTTGTATCCCCAAAATTTATGTGTTGAAATTTAATTCCCAATGTGATGATATTTGGAGGTGGGGCTTTTGGGAGGTGATTAGATCATGAGAATGGAGTCCTCATGAATGAGATTAGTGTCCTTATAACAGAGACCCCAGAGAGCTCCCTTGCCCCAACCACCCCAACCACAGCAAGAGGATAGCGTCTGTGAACCAGGAAGTGGGGCCTCACCAGACCCTGAGTCTGCGGGCACCTTGATTTTGGACTTCCCAGCCTCCAAAGCTGTGAAAAATAAATCTCTGTTGTTTATAGGCTACCCAATATTCTGTTATAGCAGCCCAAATTGACTAAGACATATATATGTGTGTGTGTGTGTGTGTGTGTGTGTGTGTGTGTGTGTGTGTGTACATTTTGAGAGCCAGAAGTGGCTAGAGAAAGCAGAGACCTCAGTGTCGTCCAGCAATTTTGCATCAGTGCTCCACCTATAGCCATCTCACACCTATAGCCACATGAGGATTTCTTTTGACCATCTGACAGAAGAGAAAAAACCCAGAGCTTGCTTCATTCTGAATCTACTTAGCAGACAGGTGTAAGCATTACAGTGCCACTCAGGAATGGCTACAAATGGGCCCAACAGCTTGGGCTCCAACTAATGAAGGCTAATCTAGCTACTGCCACCCCTGAGTACACAATCTGACAGCAACAAAGACCCAATATGGCACTATTCCTCTAAGACACCAACTGGGCACTTGGTGGCAAGTTTACTACAGTGGGTCCCTTCTATCCTGGAAGGGCCAGTGGTTTCTTCTCACAGGAATAGACAACTCTTCCTATGATTTTTGTCTTCCTGTGTGTGTTTGCCTTTGCTGCCCACAGAACCTCAGCCAGCATCACTATCCCGGAGCTTACAGAATGCTTGATTCCATACAACATAGTATCCAGTCAGGGATCCCACTTCAGTGAAAAAGGTGTGGGAGTGAACCCATGGCATGGGGTGCACTGGTTGTGTTACATGCCACACCATCCAGAAGCAGCCAGTCTGACAGGGCATTGGATTATCCTGCTGAAAGTGCAGCTAAAGTACCAGCTCAGAGTCAAGTCCCTTCAGGTATGAAGTGCTATCCTCCAGAGACTTCTCTATGGTGCTGTGACCTAACAGGAAGAACACATGGATTCAGGAAACAAAGATGGGAAGCAGGAATAGCCCCACTTACCATGACTCCCCATGCCCCTGGGGAATATTGTGCTTCCTGTCCCCTGAACCTGGGCTTGGAATGCTTAGAGATTTTCGTCTTCAAGGGGGCTACTCTTCAGAGGACAAAGCAAGGGACCCATTGACCTATGACTGCTGCCTATCTCTTTGGACTCCTTGTGTCCAGGGACTGTCAGGTGAGAAATGAGCTAGCATCTTGGCTGGGGTAATTGACCCTGATCAGCAGGATGAGGTAAGGCTGCTCTTACATAATGAGGCAGAGTGGACTAGGTGTGAAAGTCAGGCGATCCACTTGGGTATCTCTTGGTATTTCCTTGCCCAAATGTAATTGTAAACGGACACGCCCAGTAACGCTGGCCTGAGAATGGGATGGTTACTGAGGGCTCAGATGCCTCAGAAATGAGGGCTTGAGTCACATTACCAGGTTGTAAAATAAAAACTCCTCTTTTTCCACATTCTACTCTCTGCTATTATCACACTCACACTTCTAGCCACCAAATGTGTGTGGGGTTTTCCCATACCAAGCAATTCTCTCACGTAGCTGGATGTCCTATAACAAAACTCGATTCTAACATTATCTACCTGGAGACAGTGTCAAATCCCACAGGTTAAGGGCTCAGTCCCACAAGACTTCCCCCACTTCAGATGCCAATCGCAAGTCTGGGTTGTCATCTATGCTTCCGAGCTACGGGCTATAAATCAGACATTCCCACGACTTCCTCTGGTTCAATAATTTGCTAGGATGGCTCAAAGAATTCAGGAAAACAGTTTACTTACTAGATTACTGGTTTATTATAAAAGGATATAACTCAGAAACATCTAGATGTAAGAGATGCACAGGGCAAGGTATGGGGGAGGGGGTGTGGAACTTCCATGCCCTCTCTAGGCGCATCACCCACCCAGCACCTCCACGTGTTCACCAAACTGGAAGCTCTCCGAATTCCTTCAGTCAGGGTTTTTTATGGAGGCTTCATTACATAGGCATGATTGTTTAACTCCGTGGCCATTGAGGATTAACTCAACCTCCAACTCCTCGATTCTCCCTGGAGGTCAAGAGGATGGAGGCGAAAGTTCCAACTCTCTAATCGCGTGGTCAGTTCCCTGGTAACCAGCCCCTCATCTTTGCAGGCTTTGCAAAAGTCTTCTCATTAACATAAACTCAGGTGTGGTTGAAAGAGGGTTGTTATGAATAACAAAAGCTGTTCCTTTCACCTTTATCCCTCTTATCACTTAGGAAATTCCAGGGGTTTTAGGAGTTTGATGCCAGGAACAGGGATGAAGACCAAATATATGTTTCCTACTGTAAATCACAATATCAGACAGGTGAACCATCAAGACCTGCAGAAGTGAAAGCTGAGGGTGACAAGAATTTAGAATGGAAAATGGAAGAGTAAAGACAATGAGTACCCATTGCAGTGCTGAGAACAACAAAAATGAGAGCTCTTGTTCATCCTACCACCCTCCCTCTTCTGAGTATCCTTTCGGGAAGAGAGGCCAGTGGGAACCACGGAGTCTGCATACCCATGAGAAGTGAGTCTGTATGGTGCAGGTGGTGGACTCTGGAAGCCATGCAGGTGTATTGCCCAGATCCTCCTTCAAGCAGGAAACTGCTCCAGGAGTGCACCAGCTACAGTGCCTTCGTGATCTGCTGCAGCCTTTGAATGGAGGACACACTCTCCCTGGGAAGCTTCAGCAATGACTGAACACAGTGGGAGTTCTAGGGTGTGGCCCTTTCTGTCCAATGCAGGACAGTGCTAACAGTAATATTTACTCTGAAACTCTGCATTGAACTGGTCAAGACGTTCTCATAACCGCACTGCTGTCTGAGGCTCTCGTTATGCATTCCTCCCTCTTTTCCTCTCTCCTTTCATAGGTGTCAGATTTTCACCGAAATGGAGACTTTTCTTGCCTATCCCTATACCTTCTCTCATTTATCTTTTTTATCTTTACCTTTTACCTCCAAAAAATTTCTTATACTTCTAATTCCATCTTGACATCTGCTTCCCAGACAGCCAAAACTGACTTATATGGTCATTTATTTATGACAAAGATACAATTGCAGTATAGTAGGAAAATGACCACTTGTTAAATAAATGGCATTGGGCAAATGAAATATGGGGAAAACTTGACTCCTACTCCACTCCATGCACAGAATCAATTCTAGATGAATTTTAGACCCAAATGTCAAGAGTAATAAATGAGTTTTTTTCCAAACAGGATCTAAAAACACCAACCATAAATGAAAAATTGGATAAATGATATATTGGATTTCATTAAAATTAAGAACTTCTGATCATGAAAAGACACCATTCAGAGAGTAAAAAGGCAAGGCCCTAAGTGAAGGGAGATATTTGTGATTTGTATATCTTATAGAGATCTCATGTCTAGAATCTACAACAAACTTCTTTAACCCAATAAGAAAAGAATAACCCAATTTTTAGAGAGGGAGTATATTCGTTTCCTACGGCTGCTGTATCAAATTACCACAAACTTAATGACTTAAAACAACAGAAATTTATTCTCTCACATTTCTGGAGGCCAGAACTCTGAAATCATGATCACTGGGCTGAAATCAAGGTGTTGGAAGGGCTATGCTTCCTCCAGAGGCTATAGAGCAGAATCCATTCCTTGCCTCTTCCAGCTTCTGGTGACTGCTGGCTTTCATGGGTTTGTGGCCACATCACTCTAGTCTCTGCCTCTGTGGTCATATTGCCTTCTTCTCTTCTCTCTACCTTCTCTTCTGTCTGCAACAAATCTTCCTCTGCCTCTCTTATAAGAATACACATGCTTGGGGCCGGCTCCGTGGCTTAGCGGTTAAGTGCGCGCGCTCCACTACTGGGGGCCCGGGTTCGGATCCCGGACGTGCACCGACGCACCGCTTCTCGGGCCATGCTGAGGCTGTGTCCCACATACAGCAACTAGAAGGATGTGCAACTATGACATACAGCTATCTACTGGGGCTTTGGGGGAAAAATAAATAAATAAAATTATAAAAAAAAAAAGAATACATATGCTTGCATTTAGAACATACCCAGATAATCCAGAATTATCTCCACATCACAAGACCCTTAACCTAATGACATATGCAAAACATCTTTTTCCAAATAAGGTAACATTTACAGCTTCCAGGGATATCTTTGGGGGCCATAGTTCAAGCTACTTTAGGGGACAAAGGGTTTGAGCAGATACTAGACAATAGGGATATCCAGATGGCTGACAAACTCTCTCATATCACTTCTAATTCTAAAATTCTATCAGGGTCGGCCCCGTGGTGTAGCAGTTAAGTGCACGCGCTTCACTGCTGGTGGCCCAGGATTCCGATGCTGGGCGCGCACCGAGGCACCGCTTGTCAGGCTATGCTGTGGCGGCGTTCCATATAAAGTAGAGGAAGATGGGCATGGACGTTAGCACAGGGCCAGTCTTCCTCAGCAAAAAGAGGAGGATTGGCATGGATGTTAGCTCAGGGCTGATCTTCCTCACAAAAAAAATAATAAAATAAAATTCTATCAATCTATGAAAATCAGTATTCTTAAAGTTGGATATTATGAGAACAATATGACAGTCTTTTGCTGTTATAGTTGTTATCATTGTTTGAGGGATAATTTAGACAGTTGTAACAACAAAGTTTATTGTTAAAAACTAAAGTGAGGAAAAGAAATAAAAGAAGAATGAATTTAAAATATAGACACTGAGAATGAGAAAGATAATATGGAATCGGGAGTAAGAAAAAGGAGACACAGGTAATGTAAACTGTTTACACCAAGAGCTGAGGACTGACTACAAGTCTCCTAAAATGGCAACTGTGAATAAATTTATTTCCCTGTGGAAAGTCTCCAAACGATCCTCTCAGTGTGACTGAATCCTGAGTAGCTGCAGCAGCAAATTTAATTTCCCTGTGTCATGCAGTGAGAGAGAAGACATTCTACTGATCCCAACTGGGCCACTTAAAGGGAACGCTCAGTTTTCTATCGTCACAAAAACAAGGAATATATTATGTAAGATTTTTTAATACGAGAATCCAGAGGAATAAATCTCCCCCCAACCTCTTTCTTTCTCTCTCTCTCTCTCCATGTTTCTTTCTTTTGTAAAAAATTATTTTATTGTGGTCATCTTGGTTTACAACATTGTGTAATTTCAGGTGTACATTATTATATATCAGTTTCTGTATAGACTGCATCGTGTTCACCACCATTCGTCTAGTTTTTATCCGTCACCATGCACATATGTCCCTTTACCCCTTTTGCCATCCCCCCACCCCCTTCCCCTCTGGAAACCACTAATCTGTTCTCCTTATCCATGTGTTTGTTTATCTTCCACATATGAATGAAATCCTATGGTGATTGTCTTTCTCTGTCTGGCTTAATTTGCTTAACATAATACCCTCAAGGTCCATCCATGTTGTTGCAAATGGCACGATTTTGTCCTTTTTATATGGCTGAGTAGTATTCCATGTATACCACGTGGTATATACATATATACCACATCTTCTTCATCCATTCCTCAGTTGGTGGGCACTTGGGTTGCTTCCACATCTTGGCTGTTGTGAATAATGCTGCGATGAACATAGGGATCCATAAATCCCCTTGTATTGTCTATCTCTCCATCTTTCATTGTTGTTACACCACTAACTTGGTGAAGGAAGCGGAATAGTTAATCCCTATGCAAGAAGTTGCATAGGCATCTCTCCACCTGTGCAATGGAAAACTGCCTCTATGTTTTCTAATTGCTGGCCATGGTCTCACAGGGGGCTGTGAAAACTAAGGGGACAATGAACAGGATTCTCCCTTGGGGCCTAGTAAACTGGAAAAGCGAATTGGCAGGGGCTTACCTGAGTAGATTCAGAGGCCTCCTAACCGTCTTGTCACAACCCCAGAAGTGCCTCACTTACTCCAGGAGAGCAGTTCAAGTATTTGATCATTAGGGGGTATTAGACTTAATAATTTAGAAAATATGCCTGGTAAGACAGTTAATTAAATAAAGTATTACTCATTTAAGTTGCTTTAGTCTCTTCCATTATGTGGCAAGTAGGAACTGAAAATGGTTTAGCCTATCAACCCATTTAAAATAATTTGTAACATAAAGCATCAGATTTCATTTCCAGATTTCAGCAGGCTTTTTGGTGCAAGGCTTCTAGCTGACCCCTGGGCCAGTCACCGGAGGAGGGGCCACACCCACAAGTTGCTTAAATTTTACTTGAGATAAAACACACACTGATGTACAGAAAAAGTTCTGTGGTGCAAGGCAAAAAAGCGTTGACCTTGGAGATGGGGGACCCAGGGTTAGTTCTGGTTCTAGAACTAACCCTGATGAATGTCACCTCTCCCACCTTGTGCCTACATTTCTAAATCCATAAATGAAAGAATATGATAGGACAGTTTCCAAGATCTCTTCCGGGTCTAAGATTAAATGGCTCTGTTCTATGAATATAAATCAAATGCTATAGATAAATCAGGAAAGATGTAGTAGCAATACTAGTCGGTAACTTTTATTGAGGTCTTACTATGTGCCAGGCAACGAGCTAAAATCTTTACAAGCTTTTGAACCATTAAAGCCTTAAAACAACTCTTAAGGGCAGGTATTATTATTATATTCCTTTTAGAAGAAAACAACAAAAACAAAAACAAAAAAAAAACCTTTCCAAGATCACACAGCTACAGTGGTGGGTCACACAGCTAGAAGAAGTGGCTATTCAAGTGAGACTTGAAGGTAGAAGGAATGGTAGAAAATTTAGGGACAATGTGATTTTGATAAGCATGGGGGATACACACCTCCTAAATCGGTGGCGAAACCATTTATTTCACTCCATCTCCACTGCCGAGATCACTGCTTCAAGCCATCATCATCTCCCATCAGGACTCTGGCACAGACCCCCAACAAACCACCCCATGGCTTCTCTTGGCACACCCAGCCCCATATCCAGGGTGATCTTTCCAAAACACTAATCTGATGTTGCCTTTTCCCCAGTAAGTATTTGCTGAATGAATCCATGAAACTTACAGATTATTGGTGTTAAAAGATAAGAAGGACTTATTGCTGGCGAAAAGAAGAAGCCAGTGGCGGTCCCAAAGGCAGGTTTAGATTTGTGTAGAAAAACGAAGGGAGCCTCTGTAGATTCTCGACCTGGGAAATGGCATGATAAACACCATTTGAGGAAGTTAGTTCTACCACTGGGTATAGAACACACTAACAAAAGGGGAAAAAACCAGTCAGGGTGCTGTGGAATTGTAGTCGTGACAATGTAAACTTGATTTTTTTCAAGCTCTTCTCCATTTATGATGTTTGTAACAACCCAAATTTCTAACTAGAAATCCTTTCTAGCAACAAAAAGAGACTTTAAAGAAAAAGTTTCTATCAAACTAATAGCTCACTGATGATGAACATCCTTAAATAATCTATTGCTCTAATGTTTTACTAGCCAGTCCTGGTGGTCTAGTGATTAAGATTCCACAGCCTCAGTTTGTTTCCCGGTCAGGGACCCACACCAGACATCTGTCGGTCATCACACTGTGGCGGCTGTGTGTCGATGTGATGCTGAAAGCTATATCACCAGTATTTTAAATACCAGCAGGGTCACCCATGGTGGACAGATTTCAGCAGAGCTTCCAGACTAAGACAGATGGGGAAGGAAGACCTGGCCACCCACTTCTGAAAAAATTGGCATGAAAACCCTATGAATAGCAGCAAAGAATCATCTAATATAGCACCAGAAGGTGAGAGGATGGTGCAAAAAGACTGGGTGGAGTTCTGCTCTGCTGTGCACAGCATCACTAGAAGTCAGAATTGACTTGACACTAACAACAAAAAAATGTTTTATTACTTCAAGAATGTCAGGTCACACCTGACATTTGATTTTTATATTACACATATTCTTGGAGTAAATATTTTGTTGGAATTAAGTCAAAGACCCAATTCTCAGTCTCCACCTATATTTTAACCTCCATAATATTATAGTAATACCAATGTGAATGGTAATCTTATCTTAATTTTTAAAATAACTCCAACATATAAAACATATTCCCTTAATCCCTAGCATGTTCATTCCGAGAAGAAAGTTATTATGTTTTCTTCATGATTGCTCTCTATTCTAGGTCAGGACAGAGCTCAGAAATACAAACATTACTTGAATCTCGTATTGGACCAGGCAATCTGTACACTTTCTAATATATGTTATTTTGGTTCAGTGAGTTTCATTTCAATGCTTTTTCTGCTGTGTCTAGTTTCACAACATGATTAATAACCCAACTTGTATTGGTCTCACCACAATTGCCTTGAGAATTTGCAATACTAGATTTATTCACTTACTATAAATGCAAAACAGATATGTAATTTTCAATGTAAATGTTGCCCTTAAAATACACAGATATTTATCATTGACTGTTTTATAATCAATTTCTTGGTTTTTGCACACAAAAGTGTTCTATGTAGTAACCATTAACTTTTAAAAGTAAAATATTGCCTCTGAAAAGTAGCAGATTAACAATATTGCAAATTAAACTTTTTAGCTAAATGTAGCATAAAGGTAGAAACCATTCTTCATACTACATATACCCTCTGAATTCTACCTCAGAAGGACCACCTGGAAGACCAAGAATTATTTTCCCAAGAGAGAAAAATATTAAATATAATTTTAATAATAAAGGAATTTATAAGGTGTTTATGTTGTAAATAAATTGATATCATGTTATTCCAATGATCAACCCCAGAAACCACTGGGCTTTTTTCCCCTCTGAATTCTCTTACCAACCCACTGGAATTCAGTTCTCTGAATCTTCATGCATAGGTGCCTATGGAACATCACTGCCATTGCAGAGTGAGCAATATTCCACAGGCCTCCACAGTGGTTCTAATCGCAGCCCAGGCACAGCTTGGCTTAGCTGGCCCCTCTCTGCTTCCACCTCTGGATTCCAAAAACTTTGATCAATTCCTTCTACCTGCCAGGGCCTTTCTCGTCTCCAAGCCTGCATAATGTCATTCATGTTGGAACATTCTTAGTCCCTTTTCTGGCTTGGCTAGCTCTATTTGTCCTTCAAGTCCCTGTGAGAAGATCACCTCTTCAGCAAGGTCTTAGATTAATCTAATCTCATCTAAACCCTTAGATTAGATTAGGTCCCCCAATACACGTTCTCATTGCTCCCAGTCTTAGCATAACAAGAATCATACTCTCATTAATGTCTGCTTTCTCCTTTAGACTAAAAGCTCCATGAGAGCTGACAGTCATTAGGTGCTCCATAAGACTTGATCTGCAGAACTATTTCAAGGATTAAATGAGATAAGGTATAGCGTGCTTAGCCACACAGAGTAAGGGTTTAATATACAGAACCTATTTTCATTATAGCAGTTTACATGCTTGGTGCCAAAATGTTAATATAATAGTAATTCTATAAAGCCATTGGAGCCAAACAAAGGTCACCTTGAAGTACCTAGCTTAGGAAGACTGGAGTGGTCATATCCCTAGAAAATCATCAAAGCCAAACTCAACTCCCACGGCATCCCATTGATCCAAATTTTGAAGATCAGTTTGCCCTTTAAGAACACTTAACAAAGCCTAACTTACTGTACATTTCCACCTTTCAGTTAGAAAATAGTAAAAAATACGATCAAAAGAAGGTTAATGAACTACAAGATAACTCAGAAATAATTTGTGAGTTTCATAGGATAAAACAACTGAGTCAATGTATCGATGTAGATGGGAAAGAGGATTTTCACCATGGGAAGACAGATTTTTTACAGCAAAGAAGTAGAACCAACCCCTAACAAATGTAGTGGTGTAGATGAATCTCAAAAACATTATGCAGAGTGAAAGAAAATAGACACAGAGTACACGATACATCATTCCATTGGTATGAATTTCTAGATGAGACAAAATTGATCTATGGTGACAGAAAGATGACTAGTGGGTATTGGGACAAGGAGAGTAGGATAGAATGTAAACAAGCACCAGGCACCATCTTGGCGTGATACAAATGTTCTATATCTTCACTGGAATGGAGTTTACATGGGGGTATATATTTGTCAAAACTTATTGAACTGTACACTTACAGAGGTACATTTTATCATATGTAAATTAAAGAACAAAAAGTTGAAAGTTATTTTTACGAAAGAGACTATGGTGCTGAAAGAATTAGAAAGACATTATCACTTTTTTTTAAAAACATAGAGGTAGTACTAACTTGTATCTTTTAAATGTTTAAATTAATCACTGTGGAAAGTTTCACATGTGTGTGTGTTTGTGCATATATGTGCATGTGTGTGTATGTATTTCAGTTTGCTGTTATTCCTGAACTGCAAAACCCCTGCATCTTATTAGTAATTAAAAATGAATTATCTCAACTAGGGTGATGTGACTCTGGGGCCACACTCTTAGCCACTATTTTGTACTACCTCAGCTTTGGTTGCCTGAATGCCTGAAAACTTCACATTATATGAAGATTAGCAGCTCAGTAATATAATGTTAGTTGGTAAGCGCTCTCCTGATTGAACCCAGGTCCTAACTTGTATATGTAGATCACAGAAATGTACAGGAACTAGAATCTTGTAGGCATAGCCAACTTTCCATGTTGTCTTTCCCATATGCCACATTTTGGCAGAGTAAAAATAGATCCATTATATGAGAAAATATAGTAATAACTTCTGAAAAGCTAGGAAATATTTCAAAGCTTGTCAAACCAAAGCCTGCAGCAAATCCTTCTTTGACATCACACAACTACAGATGTCTCAACGTGTCTGCCTCCAAGGTACTCAGCAAGAGTGATGTGGATCATGGCACACCATACGCTGGGGAAGCATGCTGAATGAATCTTCCTTGTCACTTACTCCTCAAGTGCAGATGCGACAGTCGTATAGAAAATAGTAAGAGTGTCCTAGTTCTGTTGAGAGAATCATTACAAGAGGGAGACTGTCCTTAGCTCAATATGATAAATACCAGATTGATGTTTTTCTATTTACATAAGTAGAGTTTCTGCTGAAATCCATGACTGAGAGAGATTAGAATAGGTAACAGTTACACAGAAATTTGGCTTTGCTGGAACTGAGATTGGCCAAGAGGGATGCTACCCATCCAGTGCCTCATTCTATGCCTGCTCCAGAGTTTCTTGGTGCAAACTGGAAGCCCAAAAAATAATAATAATAATAAACATTATTAATTATTATTAAAGCAGATGGGGGACTTCGCTGATTTAGTTCCAGTCACTGGAAGAGTCACAAACCTTCAGAGTGCTCTTAAGTATGTTTGGTTTGCTTAGGAAATCTAAAGCTATTTGAATCTCACTAGCCTGTTCCCTTTTTTTCAACACTAGGAAACTTGATCTGCAGAGAAAGAAGAGTGCACTTGAAGCTTAGCTGAAATGTAGCTGCACGAAAATTGTTCAACATAAGAGAAACAGCCTCTAAAATACTCTAAGCTTTCTTAGTGTTTCTTAGTGCTAAATTGTAAGATGTATTTCATTGTTTTCAGGGGAGCTAAAGTCACCATAACTTGAGTCAAAACAGGTATTTTTCAAGGTTTTGAGTTCTTAAAACTTCCAAAACAATTTGTTAAATAATCTGATCAAGACAACTCCAGGGGGAATTCTGCATCTGCTGGTATATGGCTCAATAAACTTGCGCCAGTCACTCAGCCTCTCCAGATTTAAGTGTTTCTATGATTAAGAAATTAGACCTGACACATTCAGGGGCATGTGACATGGCTTAAAAACAGCAAACAAAAATATCTATGAGTTTACACACATTATCTCTCTCAATCCTTAAAACAACTATGAGGTAGTGTTTATTAAATCCATTTTTACAAATGAGGAAACTGAGGCAGAGAAAGGTTAAGTGATTCTCCTGCAGCCACAGTGCTACTAAGAGGAGGGGCAGAGTTCTTATGAAACACTGGCCTGTCTGTTTCCAAAACCCATACTCCTCACTCTCTCTCCCTGCTTGTCTCCTCTTCTTTTCAATAAGGACAATAGCCCAACAAACCGCATTTTCATTTTTCAAAGTAGTCTCCCATTCATGGTCTCGTTTGATAACCACAACTCCTCTGCATGACAGGAAAGGGCAATAATGTGTTCTTTATAATATAGGTGTGGAAACAGCAATTTAGAGACTTTCCCAAGGTCACGACCCTAGGAAATGTCAAATTCGGCATTGAATTCAGTCTTCTAATCTCATTTCAATGTGCTTTTCATTACATCTCATTTTTAAAAATCAAGTTGACCCTAAATTTATAACACTTGCATTTCTTTTTTACTTCTGGAGTCTGCGCATTCTTGAGCCCCGTGCGTTCCTTTAGAGATGGTTTTCTTCTCAGTGGGGACACAGAGATTCTTATATAAAAAGATGCAAATGCCTTTGTCAAGAAATTCCAAATCTGAAACGTATCAGAGCCAGCCAGGGGCACGGTCGTTATTAGTAAAGTCTAAAAGAAATTTGTGTCAAGTTTATTTATACACTTTAACGTCTTGAACATTTGATTCCCTCAGTATCTTCCACTGAGTTTTCATTTTGACCCTCCACATCTCCTGCTTTCTCTATTCTGAGGAGAAAACCTTTTGGATCTTTTCCTTCTGGATGTTTTGGAAGAGAAAACTACCAAATAAAATGTTATAAACTGTTTATGGTGTTAGCATTGCTTTTCCCAAGATACAGAGGACTGCAGCTGTTTATCATTTATGGCTCATTCTAAAAACCCTTCTCTCCTGCTTTCATGAGTAGTGCCAAGATTTAATAGCTCCATATCCTTCCAGGGTCATCTCCTACCTTTATAAAATATAGTAAGTGATTGGAAAGTTCACTTAGGATGCTAGTTTTAAGAAGTATATATGCAACTACCCAACCACTCCTAAGTCGTGTCCTAGCCAATCCTTATTAGATGCTTTTAGCAAAGTACTTTTCTTAAAGCCGGCACTTTAACCCTCATCCCACTGTCAGTGAGATACATAAAATGAGTGTTTATTCAGGGCTTATGAACTGTCAGTGCTTACTCCTTATGTACATTACCTTCGTGGTCCTCACAACAACTTAATCCTCACAATGCGTGGTAAGTTTTTTTAACCCTCACTTTTCAAATGATGAAACTGAGTAATAACGCCCAAGATCATACATCTAGTATGTGATAGGACCACAATTTGAAACTAGGCCTGTCATTCCAAAGTCATTGTTCTAACTACTATGCTATATAGATGCTATGCAGCTCTGTTCTGTACTGTACTATACTATACTACTCCAGATTATTCCACTTTATACTTTTGCACTCTATACCATGTCACTCTATATGATACTGTATTATCCTATGCTAGACTATACTATGGTATACTATCTTATATCATATCACATTATGTTATACTATAGTATAATATACCACACTAAAATATAACATACAATATAATATACTGTAACCAGAATACATTATCCATATAAACTGTGCTATACCATACTACATTACACTATGCTATACTATTCAACATGAGTTAATTTAACAATTTAATTTAAATAAGCATCATTGTAACTGGAACACGAATACAAGGTCATCATGGGAGAACGGTTTACTGGTCACACAGTATAGCCCATGTGACACTCAGAATGAAGTGGTAAAGCTGGAGCATTGGAGACTCTTTGCCCGGGAAACATTTAATAGTTTTGCTCAGGAAATGCCACAGCATTTGGCTAATGGGAGATCCCTTTTCACTTTGGGCTCAAAACTAAAAGATCTAGGGGGGGAATCTTTCCCCAAAGAGATTTTAAACACCCTTGATTTTCATAGTTTTGGAAGAACATATCCTAATCTGGAATGTATGAGTATACTGCATAAATAACTCTACGGAAATTATTCTAAAATAACGAATAATTTACCCAGAATTATGCAACCTCGGAAATCAAGCTTTTCTTTCTCTTTTTTCCTTCAGCTTGTGTCCAAATGCATACTTTTACATGTTAAAATGATAGCACAGAATACAATAATTTTGTATTCAGCTTTCATTATACTCACTTTTTTTTTAGAGTATTTTAGTAGAAGAAAGAAAGGTGCTTCCAGTGGTCACACCAAAGACGAAAAAGTTGATGATGAGGCTCTCCTGGAACTTCAATACATTCTGTACCTAGCAACCTAGAAATACAAAGAAAAGAAAATCAACCTTATCTAATGAATTATCTCCTTTGATTTAAGCCACAAATTTAGAACCATATTTATACTGAGAGTGAAGGAAAACAGGCAAGTAATTCCTGCTCTTCTGGTCATGAAACCTTTCGCTTCTCCAAAGTTGAACGTTATCCACTCGTGTTAGATTCACAGCCATCCAATAACCTAACATTCAGGAAATATCCTGAGAGCTAGCCAAGATGGTACTGAAATCAGAAGCTTCTGTGAAGTAGAAAAGGCACATCAATAGACAAGTGTGAGTGCTGGAACGGCATAAACAGCAGAGAGGATTGTAGCCCAAGGGTGTAATCCTTTTTCCGTTCTTTAGACAAAAGTGAATGAATAAACGATCCTGCACTATGCACTTAGTGGAGGCTAGAATTTCATGGTTCTGTATGTTGTGCTGTGTAGAGTATGACCATCTGTGCCTTCATCCCCAAAATATGAGCTTCTTGGGTAAACATTAATATCTATGTCCCAAAAAGTGTTTAAAAGTGAGTTAAAAAGTGTGTTAAAACTGGCTTGGAATTATGAAGGCACATGTATGAGAGTGAGGAATGCCTCCCCAGGGAGCTCTCAGGGAAGCCAGCATTGAGCCATGAGAATTGGTATTAGGTCTGGTCAGAATCTGACATCTTCACTAATGATCTGGAAAAGGGAGTCAATGGCTCATTAATAAAATGCACAGTTGAACTGCAATGATTGATTGGATGCAAGAAAGCAGAGAAATTAGTGATGTTAGTAAAATGAGATGCAACTTAGGGAAATTCTCTCTCATCTATTTAGACAGAAAATCACCATCTGAAACCCATTTAATGGGAGCAATCAGTCCGGAAATCACCATTGCCAGCAGAGGCCTGGAGGTGATGTCTGGAAGAAGGTTAGACAGGAGATGGGAGGCCGAGTCAGCACAATCGGAGCGTCTCTCTGGAAAGACCTCACAATGGCTGGCCAGTGTTCACGTGCTTCCCACAGCTCCTGACACCAAGCCAGAGCCTCTGAAGTCCACTGTGGGAGATCAAGATTTGGCCACCCTGAAATATATCTCTTTACCTTGATTGTTTTCTCTGACGGACATTTGACCTCCCCCACTAACTGCCTAAAGAATTTGACATAGTAACTCCTTCCTGGAACAGATCTTCTATCTGATGGCTGTAATATAATGTAAAATAGATGTTACAATAGAAAAGGCACCAACAAGCCCATCTTATCGGACGTTCTGTCTCTCTGGCCACATTCTCTGGATGGCCCTGCAAGGAGTTGCCAGACAAATATTTACATTTATAAGGGAAATCTCCATTTGTAAAGGTATCTCCTTCTCTGTATTGGGAAGAAGGGGGATGACCTCATTTCTAGAAACTTATCAATGTGGAAAGTAAGGCCTTAAATCTGCATAATAACCTTACTTCTGTTTACTGTGCTTTAGTGGTAATCTTCTGTAACTGACTCCCCCCACCCCCAACATCCTCCTTTGTCCTTAGCTGAAGATGGTATTTAAGACGAGAATTTCTGCTATTGTGTTGAGGAACACAGTGTCCCTGGTTTCTCCCATGTATACATGTTATTAAACTTGGTATTATTTTCTCCTGCTAACATGTCTTGTTAATTATTTGGCCAGCCATAAGAACCTTAAGGGAAAGGACAGAGGGGGATTCTCCCTCTTCCCCCACACCACTCTGCTTCTGCCTGGTGGCCAGCCTGTCCTCTGACTTCTAGTTCCGGCTGGGAAAGAAGGCTCCAGATGGGCTTCCCATCATTGTTCTCCCCAAGGAGAAGTTGATGAGGTCTGACACTTTGCTGCTTTGAGGCCAGTGTCTAGGCCAAAGTCAGAGGTGTGGGTCCTGTCAGGGGAAGAGGGAGAATCTCCCTCTGCCCTTTCCCTTAAGGTTCTTCTGGCTGGCCAAATAATCAACAAGACAGGTTAGCAGGAGAAAATAATACCAAGTTTAATAACATGTATACATGGGAGAAAGCAGGGACACTGCGTTTCTCTACACAATAGCAGAAATTCTCGTCTTAAATATCATTTTCAGCAAATGACAAAGGAGGATTTTGGGGGTGGGGGAGTCAATTACAGGAGATTACCACTAAAGCACAGTAAACAAGAGTAAGGTTTATTATACAGCCCCAAGACCTCATCTTCCACATTGATAAGTTACTAGAAATGAGCTCACCCCCCCTCTCTTCTCCAAACAGAGAGGGAGATACCTTTACAAATGGAGATTTCCCTTATAAATGTAAATGATTGTCTGGCAACTCCTCGCAGGGCCATCCAAAGAATGTGGCCAGAGAGACAGGACTCCCGATAAGATGGGCTTGTTGGTGCCTTTTCTATTGTAACCTCTATCCTAAATTATCTTTTATAGCAGTCATGATAATAACCCCTTCCTAAAACAGATTTTTTTTGGTTTTAAATTCTTTAGGCAGTTTGGGAGGGGAAACTCAAATATTTTTCCTGAGCTCTCTGAGTCCTTATTGTCTTCAGCTCGAAATAATCCGCATACCAGAGTGGTGCTTCCTGGGGCAGCTTGCCCTGAGCACCATCAGTCCAGACCCAGGATTGAAGGCGAGGAGTATTTCTGGGTAGACTTGGAAATTATGTCTTAATCTCTGGCTTAGAGCTGATGACAAGTTATCTGAGGTAAAGTTGAAACCAACCAAGACTCAAACCACTTTTCATTACAGCATTTGCAGGAAGTGGATCATGGACTACCCGTTGTTTGCTGCTGTGTATCACATCCATCAGCTTAAAGGCAAACCCTAATTATTCTGAATAAAATTTGCATTTGGATTTACACTTGTCTTATAGCTCTACGCTGACCTTGCTCCCATTAGATCTCTTATTAATGCTCACTGCTGCTGAGCTCCTGCAGTGATTGCTGCTCATTAGTTAAGAAATAGCCATTCTAGCTATGGGGCGAGAAAGTGGGGAACAAAACAGCTAGCATCTCATTAGTGTGTACAAATTCTCTCTCCAATACATGGGTGAAAGAATCATTGCATTTCTTAATGTTTCCAAATTGAGTTAAATCTGCATGCATTGGGAGGACATTTAATATCTCAATTGACAACAAATCTGAGCGACATAGTCAATACAGAAGTTTGAAGCAGAGCCTCGGGCCTTAAGTCCATCATGATTGCCTCCCAGAGGATCACTTGATGTACAAGCTCATGTCCTCCCTCAAAGGCAGGTGTCATTGCTATTCACAGTCCTGCTCTGCATGGCACTCACTGCTTCTGTGACCATGTGGCTTGGCCATTGGTCCTACTGAGACTTTCAAGGCTGCAGACTGCGGGTTCACACCCCGGGCATCCATGGACCATGCTGTTAAAGTCCTGCACCTCTTGGGATTGGGCAGATAGGTCTCCACCAGTCAAAACCTAGGATTAGAAAAAAAGGGAAAATAACTGGTTTGCCCTCTCTTTCACGTTCTTGAGCCCAGGCTTTAAAAAGGCTTCTAACTCTCCTGCCCCAAGGTAAGGAGATATTGTGCCTCTAGACCAATAGCCTGCTCACACTCTTGAGTGGGGAAAGGGAAATTTCCTCCTCTCTCATTGTTTAGTGAATGTCTTCATCAAGTTATCCTGCCATAGGGTATTTCTTAGGTTATCCTGCCACATGACCATATATGTTGACCCTGAGTTTAAGGCTTATGATTTTTAAACCCTAAAAAAAAATAGGTTGTTTTGGAGTAAGATCTGTTCCATTATTTAACCAAAATTCAATCGAAGGAAATTATTTTATCATTATTTTTCTGAAGTCATTCAGATAGTTTATTTTAAGTTTATGGTTATTTAATATTTGGAAGAGTAAGGATTACTATGTGAACATGAATATAAAATACTACATGTGAGAGCTTAGTTTGCCAAAGCAGAAATGGCAATGGCAGGCAGAACTGACACAGTTCTACGCATTTTAAATCAGAAAGTATCCGACAGGCTGTGGACTTGGATGGGGCACTTCAGGTGAAGGTTAAGATTAATTGATTACTGTTACAAAACCGACTTGGGGAACCAAGACCCCACGGGTAACCCCTCGCATCACTTTAGTCCGAGCCTCCTTACCCTGAATCTCTCTTTAGGGAACTGAGTCCAGGAGGCACAGCCCTTTTTGTCTTGTAATATAAAAAGACCCGGTTTCAAGGCACAGCCCGCTAAGATGAATTGTAGAGTCTGGCCCCGCTCTGATGGACCTAACTGGGGAGGAGCCTTCTCTAGGTTCGTAGCTGCTACTGGAGCCAGAACCATTGCTTGTCAGATCATGACTGGATGACCTCGTCCATCTTTCAGGAGAAAAGATCTGACATTTCCTAACTCCTGCAGCCTTTGTTTCTCGTGTTCATGACGTGAAGTCTCCACTCTGGCCAGACCAGAGCCCAGCTCTTCTGATTCCTGCTCCAGTGGTCTTTCCCTTGGAGCCATTACAGGAGCTGCCGCCGAGATGACACTGAATGTCACCCTCAATTAACCTGACAGGATACAGTCCTCCCAAACCCCTCCAGGGACTGAGAGAAAAGAAGAGGCTTAGGGTGGGAGACTGAAAAAGGCTTTTATGTTCCTGGCTTTTCCTGCAGGTAAACCTCTCAGAAAATTGCTGTTTTATTGTTTCCAGGCACTTGGCTCATATTACACCAACACCAGCCTGGAAGGCTCTGTCAGCCCACCCATCAGCTTTCACGGGGTGAGGACCTCTGGGAAACGTGAAAAACACTCAACAAATTGGAAATGTTAATGACATGGTCCAAGTAAACACCAAATCTTGGACGTTTCCTTCCTGTACCTCGCCCCAGCTAAAAATGACATGGAACACGATTGTGAAGGAGACATTTTAAAATGTGAGAATGTGTGTGCGTGTGCACGCGTTTGTGTGCTCCAAAGGGAGAACCAAGCCAAAGGCGTGGGGAATTTCCAAAGGAAATGAACCTTCCTCAGAGAAGCATTCTTTTCTCTCTGGAAATTGGACTATATACAACCCAGAATTATTATAATCTTCCCTGCAATAATGGGTTGTCAGATATTTCCCCCTTTATAATCCGGTCTTACTACTTAATCACTTACTAGTTTTCTCCTCACATCTAAATAACATGAGTTGTCCAGAAAACAACACTGATAATTTAGCTTCAGAAAAATAAACCCCTTTCTAACTTTAGAATATGTTGAGCATTTTTACAAATATTTAATGGATAATGGACTATTATTTTCCTGAATAATGTCAACCATCACAAGGTAGCGAGACCAACTTCACATGAACTGCTTCTGCTGTGTGTCGCACATCAGCAGCTGTAAAATGCCCTGGCTTGGTATTTAGAAATTAAACTTCTCCTTGACAAGTAATCTAATGCCTTGGGTTCCATTGAAGAAGATGGCAGGAAAAGATTGGAAAAGACTGAATGGTGACTCTGTTGTCATTGTTCTTCCAAGTTGTTATAGTCACTTTTGCTGCTTTTATTCCAGTAAACACAAACCTTATTCTAATTCTGTAATGATGTGCCTAAATACATTTTGTTCTTGTAAGACTTCCTGTCCACAACAGGCACAATAAACCTCTTAATGCTCCAATGCAGCCACAGTGAGCACATGGCAGGAAAATATCAGACACAAGAATTTCATGCCGGCACTTAGAATTGACTCTAGCTGTTGTAATTGTGACTAAACACTAGTTGTTTTTTCAAATAAGTTATCTAAATTAAGTGATGGTACTATTTCATACATTGTTAGGAAGGGTAACTTGAGTTTGATTTTGAAGTGTATATTCACATTGTTCTTGGGAAGTTTTCAACAGATTGTCTGTAGACCTAAAAAAATTTGTGTGTTTAATTTCTACTCAGAAGGAAAGAAAAAACATATTTTTTATTTGTAAAATTATTATTAAAATCGGGTTCTACAAAGTTTCTGAGGATATTTTACTCAGAATATGTGGGACATATGTGGTAGGAATAAAGAACTACCAGGTGATAAAGATCTAAAAGATACTCTAGAAATGGTATTCAAAGATGATATTTTTTCTAGTTCCAATGACCTATCATAATTTTTAAGGGGGACAGGGTACTATAGGGGAATGAATATATCTGTAGTTTGAAAATGTCCTTCCCATTAAGATCCAAACTTTACTGAAGATGTTGGTAAACAACCTCTTTCAAAAATGAATTGAAGTAATTACAGATAACATCTTCATTTGCTTATTATTAGGTTAAAACTTATGAAACTGATATTTTCAAAGGTGAAAATTAGTCAAATATGGGAAATTTTTCATATGTTCAACCTAATATTTTCTTCTTTTCATTTATCATTATGTATATCCTTGCTCCATGTCAGTATTTGATGTGGGTTTATAATAAAAGACAGGTATAATAAATCCATTTGCACAAAGGACAAAGGAACGGGGCTATGTAGCAACATGGGAGGGATAATTGTTTTGGAAATTCAGTCTAAGGATAACTACCACAATTGAACAGAAGCTAATTCAGAATTTCCTGGAAGCCAAAACAAAACTGGAACAGAAGTTACATAGCTCTTACCTGAGAAAGAAATACATAGATATTCACAGATGAAAGTCAAATTGTTCCTAGATATTAAGAGAAATATATCAAGTGAGCTTTCATATTAGAGGTATTCCTGAAGTTAATATCTAATATTTATATAATGTTATGTAGTTCGTAAATCTTTCTCTCGGGAGTGATTTGATTGAAATTAATGTATCAGTTGAAAAGAGGAACTTCGAGAGAAACTGGAAGTAGCACATCCCCGCGATTGGATGACGACAGGAGTACTTTTGCTAAGGAGGGCTTTTTCTCTGGACGTCCTCTGATTTCACGTACTCACCAAGCTGATTTGGTTTCCAAAGTATGATTCCATATTGGAAAGTTATTTTATATTGTGAACTATTAAATTGATTTTCAGATAAAAATTAAACTAATGTGTATTAGGCCAGTCAAGCTGGGGTTTTTTCCCTAAGACTCTGGACAAACTGATATCAAATTTCCAGATTTGTTAAGTTGGGAGACCAAACGGCGATGCAGGAAGGTAAAGGCAAACTTAGGAATTTTTTTGGATAGATTTACTTTTCCAGACATCCTCCCACCCCATTACAATTTCAATATGTGTTAAAGAGAATGATTTCTTTGTTTTTGCTTTATTGAGATATAATTGACATATAACATTGTGTAAGTTTAAGGTGTATAACACGTTGATTTGATACACTTATGTATTACAAAATGATTACCACCATAGCATTAGCTAACACCTGCATCACGTTACATAATTACCCATTTCTTTTTTGTGATGAGAACATTTAAGATTTACTCTCTTGGCAGCTTTCAAGTATATAATACAGTATTATTAACTATAATCACTATGCTGTACATTAGATCCCCAGAACTTAATCCTCTTCTAACTGGAAGTTTGTACTCTTTGACCTATGTCTCTCTTTTTACCCATTCCCCAACCCCTGGCAATCACCATTTTAGTCTCAGTTTCTGTGAGTCTAGCTTTTTAGATTCTACATGTAAGTGATATCATGCAGTATTTATTTTTTTCTGTCTCACTTTTTTTCACTTAGCATAATGCCCTCAAAGTCCATCCATGTCTCAAATGGCAGAATTTTCTTCCTTCTCATGGCTGAATAATATTCCATTGTATATTTATGCACACCAATTCTTCTTTATCCATTCTTTTGTTGATGGACATTAAAGTTGTTTCCATATGTTGGCTACTGTGAATAATGTTGCAATGAACATGGGAGTGTAGATATCTCTTCGATGTCCCCTTTTCATTTCCTTTGGATATATACCAAGAAGTGAGATTGTTGAATCATATGATAATTCTATTTTACATTTTTTGAGGAAACTCCATACTGTTTTCCACATGGCTGCACCAATTTACATTCCCACCAAGAGCAAAAAAGGTTTCCCTTTTCTCCACATCCTCATCAACACGTTATTTCTTGTCTTCTTGATGATAGCTATTCTAACAGGTGTGAGGTGATATTTCATTGTGGTTTTGATGTGCATTTCCCTGATGATTATTGATGTTGAGGAACTTTTCATGTACCTGTGGCCATCTGTATGTCTACTTTGGAAAAATGTCTATTCAGTTCCTCTGCCCATTTTTAATCAGATTGATTTTTACTGCTGAGTTGTATGAGTTCTTTATATATTTTGGATATTAACCCCTCATCAGATATATGATTTGCAAATATTTTCCCCAACACCATAGGTTGCCTTTTCATTTTGTTGATGGTTTCCTTGCTGTGCAAAAGTTTTTTAATTTGATGTAGTCCCATTTGTTTGTTTTTGCTTTTGTTGCCTTTGCTTTCGGCATCAAATCCAAAAAATCATCACCAAGACTGATGTCAAAGAGCTTCTTGATTTCTTGTAGGAGTTTTATAGTTTCAGGTCTCACATTCAAGTCTTTAACCCATTTTGAGTTGATTTTTGCATATAGTGCAAGATGTGGTCCAATTTCATTCCTTTGCATGTGGTTATCCAGTTTTCCCAATAACTTTTATTAAAAAGACTATCTTTCTCCACTGTATATTCTTGTTTCATTGTTGTACATTAATTGACCATATATGCATGGGTTTATTTCTGGGCTGTCTATTCTGTTCTATTGATCTATGTGTGTGTTTTTATGTCAATAACATACCATTTTGATTACTATAGCTTTGTAATATTGTTTGAAATCAGGAAGCACGATGCCTCTAGCTTTGTTCTTCTTTCTCAAGATTGCTTTGGTTATTCAGGGTCTTTTGTGGTTCCATGAAAATTTTAGGATTGTTTGTTCTATTTCTGTGAAAATGTCATCATAATCTTGATAAGTACTGCATTGAATCTGTAGATTGCTTTGGGTAGTATGGACATTTTAACAATATTAATTCTTCCAATCCATGAGCACAGAATATCTTTCTATTCATTTGTGTCTTCTTCAATTTCTTTCATCAATATCTTATAGTTTTCAGTGTACAGATCTTTCACCACCTTGGTTAAATTTATTCCTAAGTATTTTATTCTTTTTGATGCAATTGTGAATGGGATTGTTTTCTTAATTTCTCTTTCTGATAGTTCATTGGTATATGGAAACACAACTGGTTTTTGTATATTGATTTTTGTATCCTGCAACTTTACTGAATTCATTTATTAGTTTTAACAGTTTTGGTGGCGTCTTTAAGGTTTTCTATATATAATATCATGTCACCTGCAATTAGTGACAATTTTATATCTTCCTTTATGATTTGGGTACCTTTTATTTCTTTTTCTTGCCTAATTTTCTGGCTAGGACTTCTAGTAGTATGTTGAATAAAAGTGGTGAGAGTGGACATTCTTGTCTGTTCCTGATCTTAGAGAAAAAGTTTTCAGTTTTTCACCATTGAGTATGATGTTAGCTGTGGGCTTGCCATATTTGGCCTTTATTATATTGAAGTACATTCCCTCCATACCCACCTTGTTGACAGCTTTTATCATGAAAAGATGTTGAATTTTGTTGAATGCTTTTTCTGCATCTATTAAGATGATTATATTAATTTTATCTTTTATTTTGTTAACGTGGTGTATTACACTGATTAAGGATGATTGAGGATGTTAAACCATCCTTGCATTCCTGGAATAAATTCCACTTGATCATGGTGCATGATTCTTTTAATGTACTGTTCAATTTTGTTGAGGATTTTTGCATCTATGTTCATCAGGAATATTGGCCTGTAACTTCATTTTCTTGTAGTGTCTTTATCTGGTTTTGGTACCAGGATAATGCTGGCCTTGTAAAATGAGTTGGAAGTGTTTCCCTCCTATTTTAATTTTTGGAAGTGTTTGAGAATGATTGGTATTAATTCTTCCTTAAATGTTTAGTAGAATTCACCAGTGAAGCCAACTTATATTGGATTTTTATTTGTTGGGAGGCTTTTGATTTTGATTCTATCTCCTCATTAGTAATTGGTCTATTCAGATTTTTAATATCTTCATGATTCAGTCTTGGTAGGTTGTATGTTTCTAGAAATTTATCCATTTCTTCTACATTGTCCAATTTGTTGATGCATAATTGTTCATAGTAGTCTTTTATCATCCTTTGTATTTGTCCAATATCAGTTGCAACGTCTCCTCTTTCATTTATAATTTTATTTATTTGAGTCCTTTCTCTTTTTTCTTGGTTAGTCTAGCTAAAGGTTTTTCTTTTTGGTTTATCTTTTCAAAAAACTATCTTTTAGTTTCATTGACCATTTCTATTGTCTTCTTAGTCTCTATTTCATTTATTTCCACTCTGATTTTTGTTCTCTCCTTCTTTGTGATAATTTTGGGCTTAGTTTTTTCTTTTTTTCTAGTTCCTTGAGGTCTACAGTTAGGTTGTTTGAGATTTTTCTTTTTTATTAATGTAGGCATTTACACTATAAACTTCCTTCTTAGAGCTGCTTTTACTGCATCTCATAAGTTTTGGTATGCTGTGTTTCATTTGTCTCAAAATAGTTTTTCTTTTTCTTTTGATTTCTTCTTTGATCCATTGGTTGTTCAGGAACATGTTGTCTAATCTCCACATATTTGTGAATTTTCCAGTTTCTACAGAATCAGATTAGAATCTTCTATACAATCAGATTACCCCAGCCAAGACACATAGACAATGCCCAGCATTCCACTGAAAGGACACTCAGTAATTCTTTCCCCATTTCCAAATCTTTCACATTTTTCCTGAGAATTTTAATTCCAGAAAATTTTAATTCCACTTCCATGGGATATTTCTCAACAAAAACTAGTGGCAACAAAAATATTCCCAGCTCCACACTGCCTATTTCTCTTCCCATCACCATTATGAAATTTAAGTTTGCAGAGTTTTGTTTATTTAAATTTTAGATTTGGAGTAATAATTTAAGAGTTAGGATCATCAGTTTCAAAAAGGATCATATTTGGATTCAGCATCACCAGAAAGCAGTTTATAATTATTCTATTGATAGCCTAAAATCTTGAACAAATTGTACGTCCTTCCAATAGTTTTCAAAAGACAGAAAAGAAATATTACAAAGACAAGTGTAAAAGTAAAATTAGTCTTTTTCTACTAATTCTTCTATTATAGGCCTCACTCCTTCCTCTTCTTCTGGTAGCAAAGTGTATTTTGCAAGATTGGCTCAGCTCCAATTTTTCTCCCATAAAGAATCTGAAGCTTCACAAAATTCTTCAAATTGTGTCTAATTTAAGCATAAGACACGGGTAAGTCTGTGTCCAAATTAGCGAAATCGGATTATGAATAGAGGAGTCCTCAGAGATTTCAAAGTCCACTTAATTTGATGATTCCATTATAATGCAAATCCCTCCTGATTAATTTGGCTGGTGTGTTATTACAGAAGAGGAAAACATATCTCTGAGTCAAAGGACCAAGGGTACCAATTGTTGGCTGGGTGACAAGAAGCATCTGAGGGCTGTTGGAGACGCCTACCAAGTGGGTTGCTTGTTGACTTTGAGAGAGAGGGATGGATATAGTGGTAGAGTTTACTGTCAAAATTGTAGCATCTATATCTATAAGAAAAGTGTAATTTTGGCTCTTAAAAGTAAAGGACATGGGGCCGGCCTGGTGGCGCAACTGGTTAAGAGCATGTGTTTTGCTGTGGCAGCCCAGGGTTCGCTGATTCAGATCCCGGGCACACACCAGATCCCAGGCACGCACTGACGCACTGCTTGGCAAGCCATGCTGTGACGATGTCCCATATAAAGTGGAGGAAGATGGGTACGGATGTTAGCACAGGGCTAGTCTTCCTCAGCAGAAAAAAAAAAAGAAGAAGAGGATTGGCAGATGTTAGCACAGGGTTGATCTCCTCACAAAAAAAAAATTTTTTTTAAATAAATAAATAAAGACTAAATGACAATTCTCCTTGTGAGTTTATGGAAAGAAATTGTATTAGTCAGGGTTCTCCAGAGAAACAGAACCAATAGGATATATATATACTATATACACAGAGAAAGAGAGAGATTAACTATTAGGAATGGGCCCACACAATTCTGGAAGCTGAGCAGTCCCATAATCTCTTATCTGCAAGCTGGAGACCAAGGAGAGCCAACGGTGTAATTCTAGTCTGAATCTGAAGGCCTGAGGACCAGGAGAGCTGATGGTAGATGGTCTAAGTCCCAGTCTGAGGGCAAGAGAAGACCAATGTCTGAGCTCAAGTAGTCAGGCACAGAGAGTGAATTCTCCCTTCCTCTGCCTTTTTGCTCTGTTCAGGCTCTAAACAGATTGGATGATGCCCACCCACATTGGGGAGGGAAATCTGCTTTACTCAGTCTACCAATTCAAATGCATTGTGTGCAGGAAAGGCAAATCTGTATCAAGAGTAAGTCTCTATTCCAGTAAGAACAAACACTGCCCCTTCCGTGAAGGAAGCAGTCCAATGTAATCAACCTGCCCCTAGGTAGCTGGCTGATCACCTTGGGGAATAGTGCATGTCAGGGACTCAGTGTTGGTCTCTGCTGCTGATAGACTAGGCACTCAGCAGGGACTGTAGCCAGGTGAGCCTTGGTGAGTGGAAGTCTATGTTGCTAAGCCCATGTATAACCTTTATCCCTGCCACCATGGCCATTTTGTTCATGAGCCCATTGGGCAATGACAGGGGTGACTGGGGAAAGAGGCTGACTGGTATCCACAGAACAGATCATCCTATCAACCTGATTATTAAAATCCTTCTCTTCTGAGTCATACTTTGGTGAACATTCACATGGGACACAAATATCTTCATGGTTTTTTCTCATTCAAGGAGGTTTATCCACATACTTCTTCCCCCTAAATTTACTTCTCACCAGTTTTCCAATTACGTTCCTTCCAAGTCCCTGATCATCCAGCAAAACCATTGGTCATAGCCCAGGAATTGGTATAAAATTTTATGTCTGGCTATTTCTTCTTCCAAGAAAAATGAACAACTCGAGCAGTGCACTGCTCAAAGTTCTACCTACTGGGAGGATTTCCCTTTACCACTCTCCTTCAGGGATATTCCAGAGAGGGACTATAGTTCTGCAGCTGTCCACTTTTAAGTGGTGCCTGCATATCATGCAAAACCATCTGTAAACCAGGTGCAACTCTTCTCTTCTTCTGTCAACTGATCATAGGAAATTCCCCATGAGGCCATAGGTGCAGGCTGGGACAAAGAAGGCAGTGTAGCAGGAGTACGGACCATAAGGCCTTTGGGACACTTCTTCACATAACTTTCTTCAGGGCCTGCTTGGGCCTGATCTCATATATACCACTGCCATTTGATGGTGGAGTGCTGCTGTGCACACCCACCTTTATGGCTTGGTGGATCAGACAATATCCAGTTCATAATGGGCAGCTCAGGTCACCATGGTAACTTGGTGGCCCATGGTTAAGCATTCAGTCTCTACCAAGGCTCAGTAGCAGTCCAAGAGCTATTTCTCAAAAGGAGACTAGTTATCTTCAGAGGATAGCAGGGCTTTGTTCCAAAATCCTAAGAGTCTATACTGCGATTCACCTATAGGGGCCTGTCAAAGGCCCCAGACAGTATCCCTATCTGCCACTGACACTTCAAGCACCATTGGATCTGCTGGATCATATGGCCCAAGTGGTGGAACAGCTTGCACAGCAGCCTGGACCTGTGGCAGAACCTTCTCTTGTTCTGAGTCCTACTCAAAACTTGCAGCTTTTTGAGTCACTCAGCAAATGGGCCAGAGTAATACACACAAATGAGGAATACATTATCTCCAAAATCCAAAGAAGCCCGCTAGGCATGTTCTTTCTTAGGTGTAGGAGAGGCCAAATGCAACAACTTATCCTTCACCTTAGAAGGGATGTCTTGATGTGCCTCACATCACTGGAACCCTAGAAATTTCACTGAGGTAGAAGATCCCTGAATTTTTGTCAAATTTATTTCCTACCCTCTGACATGCAAATAACTTACCAATAAATCTGAAGTAGTTGCTACTTCTAGCTCACTAGGTCCAATCAGCATAATGTCACCAATATAATGGACCAGTGTGGTACCACATGGAAGAGAAAGGCAATAGAGATCCCTGCAAACTAGATTATGACATAAGGCTGCAGAGTTGATATACCCCTGAGGTAGGACAGTGAAGGTGTATGGCTGGCCTTGCCAGCTGAAAGCAAACTGCTCCTGGTGGGTCTTATTGACAGGGATGGAGAAAGAGGCATTTGCCAGATCAACAGCTGCATATCAGGTACCAGGGATATTTTCATTTGCAATAAAACCACATCTGGTACAGCAGCTGCAATTGGAGTCACCTGGTTAAGGTTAGGATAATCCACTGTCATTCTTCAAGATCCATCTGCCGTCTGCACAGGCCAAATAGGCAAATTGAATGGAGACTGGTGGAAATCACCACCCCTTGCATTCTTCAAGTCCTTGATGGCCGCACTAACCTCTGCAATCCCTCTAGGAATGCAGTATTGCTTTTGGTTTACTATTTTCCTCAGTAGGGGCAGTTCTAGTGGCTTCCATTTGGCCTTTCCCAACATAATAGCCCTCACTCCACAGGTCAGGGAATCAATATGGGGATTCTACCAACTGCTAAGTATATCTATTCCATTTATGTATTCTGGAACTGGGGAAATAACTACAGGTTGGGTTCAGGGACTCACCGGGAAAAGGATATGAGCTAAAATTCCATTGATCACCTGACATCTATAGGTTCACCTCATGGTGACATTTTGGGTTTCTTGTAATTAGTGTCAGTTCAGAGCCAGTGTCCAGTAGTCTTCAAAAGCTCTCATTATTTCCTTTTCCCCAGTGTACAGTTATCCTGGCAAAAGGCTGTAGGTCCTTTTGGAGAAGGTTGGGAGAAAGAGTAACAGTATAAATATTTGGTAGTGTACCGGGGTCCTTCCTCAAGGGGACCCAGTCTCCCCTTCACTCAAGGGGTTCTAGGTCTGTAAACTGGCTCAAGTCTGGAAACTGATTGGGGGGCCACGAGTCCCTGTTTTTACCATTCAGGTTAGATTTTTGGTTCAGTTGACCTAAAACTTTTTTGCTTATACAGATCAAGTAAGAATTTAGTAGGCTTTACATCTATTTCACTAGGAACACCATGATCAACTAGCCAACTCCACAGGTCTGCCTGAGTCAGACTATTCTGATTGCTGCTTTGATTCTGCAGTCCAGTATGGTAACCATGCCCACCTTGCCTTTAGCAGTTGAGTGTGGCCACTCAGCCCCTGCCATCCTGGGATCCGATTACTCACATTGCATTTAGGTTTCCCAATTCAGTGACCAGTATAAGGTTAGGCCTACAGAGAAGAGCAATCACAGAGCTCTTCAAAGATGCCAGGGCTCCCCTCACAATATATTTCTCATGGTATTGGTGAATGGCATGTCTTCTGGACCCTCCCAGTCTGAGTGAGTAGGTCTTAAATGACAAATCCACTCTAACGTTCCAATCTCCTTAAGCCTTTGAATCCTTTCCTCTACATGAAACCAAGGCAGGTCCAGCATTTCCAACTCACTCACCGTGGGCCACCTTTTGGTCCATGTTTCAGCCAACCAATTAACAAACTGTTAGAGCCTTTTCTAACGCCCCAAGACGCAACAATAAATGCAGAATCTCTGTTATCGAATCCACATCAATAAATTGAACCTGATCCAACTTTACGTTTCTGCCACCATTATTCCGCACCCTCAGTATCCATTCCCACATATATTTCTGGATTTCTGTCTGTATAAGTTAGAAAACTCAAGTAGTTCTTTTGCAGTGTAGTGTACATCCTTATGGGTCACACTTTAGGGGCCTGCTGGGACTTGAGGCTAGGTATAGGTCTGGAAGCAAAGAGGGGTATTAGGGGTGGGTCCTGAGGAGAATTGGCATTGTCTTGTATGGCAACTGCCTCACGGGTGGCCATTATAATTTCTTTAGGCAATGCAGGGTTAATCCCCTCAGACTCAGGTAGAAAGGCCTATTCCACTGGGAGTAGGGAGGGCACTTCCACTGAGATAAGGAGCTGTTTCGGCTGTGGGTAAGGAGGCCTCTTCCACTGGCAAAGAAGACTCATCAGAATTTAGGGGCTCAGTGTTCCCAGCTTCATCATGGTCTTCTCCTAGCATGTCCCCATTCCAACTTTCAGGATCCCATTCCTTCCCAACCAACGCCTTCACTTTAACAGCTGGCAGCCTGTGAGGCTGGGGGTTCAACTTGTACTTTAATTCAGCCCATCACAGGATGAGATTCTGCATTTGACTTGCAGCAATCTCAGCTCTGCAGCTATAGGAAATAAGACTCTCCTTCAGGGCACACATAGACGCTCTTAAATCATTTATGCAGTACTTGAGCTGGGAATTAGAATCCCTGAGCTCATTCTTTTCTTTCACCACTTTGTCCAGCGTTGTTAGGAGCAACCAGCCAACCTCATTGTATTCACTAGTTTTCCAAAAATTTTCAAAAGTATCATATTCACAGTCACCCAGATTCTTGTTTCTTATAAGCAGTTGATTAGGAACATCCCAATTGAGATATTTTACATATCTCTATTGCCAGACCACACCCTGGACTATCAGTGCTCTTTACTACTAGAAATAGTCATTAGCATCTCTAAATCTAATCAGATTAGCAAACCAATTCCAGCAACTCCAGAACCAATTCATAAAACTTTTATGTAAAATTCTGTTCCTGTAGAACCACTTCCAGTACCAAAATCTGTATTAGTCAGGGTTCTCCAGGGAAATTCCTTATATATATTATAAGAAATTGGCTCACCTGATGTGGAGGGTAAGAAGTCCCACAATCTATCATTTACAAGCTGGAGATCCAGGAAAGCCAATGGTATGGCTCCAGTCCAAGACAGAATGCCAGAGGACCAGGAAACCAGTGGTGTAAGTCACAGTCAAGGTTAGGAGAAGACCAATATCCCAGCTCAAGCTTCAAGTGAATTATTCCTTCTTCCCTCCTTTCTTTTTTGTTCTATTCAAGCCCTAAACAGATTAGATGATGCCCACTCACATGGGGTGGGGAGGGAATCTGTTTTACTCAGTCTACTGATTAAAACGCTATATCATCCAGAAACATCCTCAAAGACACACTCTGAAATAATATTTAATATTTAGGCACTCTTTGACCCTTTCAAGTTAATACCTAAAATTAACCATCAAAGAAATGAAAGTTTGGCAGTACATTTGTTTTTTGTTTTTAATTTGCAAAGCTATATCTTGTTTTGGATCTTACTTTTGTTCTAAGAAACCTCTCAAATTTTGGCCAAATGTTATAAACTTGTTAGGGAAGCTATTTCCCATTCAATAGCGTTTGTTATTCAATAAAATCTCCTATTTTTCACTTAGGGCCATTCACCAAAAAAAAAAAAAAAAATGAGAATACCACAGGAAAGCATCTGCCTGTGGATTTACTCCAAAATGTGGCTTGACTTGACTCTTAGTGGCTGCTTTTGATGAATAGAAGTTCGTAATTTTAATGAAGCCCAATGTATCAATATTTTTAAGTTAGTGCTTCTGAGTCTTTTAAAGCAATATTTGCTTACCTAAGGCCATGAAAACAATCTCCTTTGTTGTCACATATAAGTTTTAATATTTTACCTTTCACATTTAGGTCTGATCCATCTAGAATGGATTTTTGTGTAAGGTGTGAGGTAAGAGTCAAGATTCCTCTTTTTTTTCCATATTGATATCTAACTGACCCACCATCATTTACTTAAAAAACCAACCTTTTCTCCATACTGCAGTGGCATCTTGGCAATAAACAACTGTGTGTATAGGAGTAGGTCTGTTTCTGAACTCTATTCTGTTCCACTGTTCTGTTTGTCTATGCACCAACATGACACTGCCTTAATTATTGTTCAGGGATGAAAAAAACAGATAACATGGGAATAAGGGCTAAGGAGAAGATATATTACTATCTTGAATCTTAGGAGCTTACTTGTTGGGCAAAGACCAAAGATGAGGGTGAGGAGTGAGACAGGATGGGATTTATCACTTCCTGGTAAGTGCTAGAACCCTGGTGTCAGACTCTGGTGGGTGCGATTATGAGAGAGAGAGAGTACAACCCACTTGGGCTTGCTCAGGTTGAGGGCAGACTTGGCTTTGTCAGCAGTGGACCCATATGGAGTAAATATAAAAATTGAAACTCAAGATTGTAATGTGCTCTTGGACAATAATTCCTAGGAAACAATTCATACCAGATAAATTTCCATCAAAATATAGGATAAATGTATGGTATAATTGTGAGAATAATTGAATTAGTACAATTTCTTGGGTTTGATATTTGACATAAGTTTTTTTTATATAACAAAGGCAAACTAAATGCAACTTAAGTAGTCAAGAAAAATGTGATTGGTTAGCTTAATTGTGGTTCATCCTTATGATGTAATACTACACAACTGTTAGATGTCATTTTATAACAGAATAATTAATCTCATGAAAAAAATTATCTAAAAAAAGCTTTGTATAGAATAGCACATTTAACAAAATCCCAATATACATTAAAGAAAATGTATTTCTGTGCATTGATAAAAGACTCGAGTAAATATATCTAAGTATTTGCAGTGGTTATTTCTGGGTGATAGGATGAGGATATTTATATTTTATTTTTTATGCTCTTCTGTATTTCTTCAAGAACTAGTAATATTTTAATTATTATAGGAAAAATAATTGCTTTTTTTTTTTCCATTGTAGATTCTACATTCATCCTTCCTGCCTGTATGACATTGGGCTAACATATTTACCAGTGATATTGGACATATCTGACCTGTGCATATAATTATGCACAAAAAGCACAAAAGGTAATAACTGAATAAAGCGATAATAGAATAAATTTCAAATTTCATAATACCTTCTTGCCTTTGATTTATTTTAGCCCCATTCTAATTTCTTTCAGGAATATAGTTCTTCCTCATTTGCATGGGTGACTTAATCTGGGTGAGCCTCAGGGAGGCATTTCAGTAATAATTGTTTTAAATTGCTGTGGGTGACAAAAGGTGTCTCAGAAAGTAGTACTACAATAACAATAAATGCTTTAAGTATAAGCAGATACTAAATAACAAGGCTTAAATCCTGTGCCTGTGCAGTCCCTTTTGTAGCCAAACTAAGTTTCCCACGCTTCAAGAGAGAAGCAGACAGCTCGATAGGCTGGCATAGTAGTGTAAACCTTCTTTCTCAGACATCAACCCTTTTACACTATTTCTCTTAACACAGAGCAGTACTGAAACAAGGAAAGATGAAGATGCAAAAAACGGTTTAATATTTTAAAATATTTATTTATTGCTTTGTCTCTGAGAAGATGTAAGGTATGTTAATATTTTAAATAAAATTAATCCCAAATGCATCATCTGAACCAGACAGAATCTAGATGTCACTGAATCTAGAGAAAGCTTAATAAAACACTGGGTGCTCAGAAACATGGAATCAAGCTTGGAAGTGTCTTTTCTCCTGCTCCTTTTAGTCACCTCTCTGGAGTCCCAGCTGTCTGCACATGAGCACCGCTCTTCAATTCTTCCATTGTCAAGGAAACTCATCTTGGTTTCCTCTAAAAAGGAGACAATTCAGAGAAGAAGTGGGTGGGCAGGGCTAGCTTTGATGATGATTTGAGGAAGAAGAAAAGGTCTGCTCTCTATAGAAAACTATGATTAGGGGCCAGCCCTGTGGCATAGCAGTTAAGTGCACGCACTCGGCTGCTGGAGGCCTGGGTACGCACCCACGCACCGCTTGTCACCAGCGTGGCGGCGTCCCACATAAAGTGGAGGAAGATCGTAGGGATGTTACCTCAGGGCCAGTCTTCCAGAGCAAAAAAAGAGGAGGATTGGCATGGATGTTAGCTCAGGGCTGATCTTCCTCACAATAAAAAAAAAAAAAAAAAAGAAAACTATGATTAGAATTACTCTTTTGGGATAAGGCTTTGTCACTACAAAGCTCCTATAAAAAATATAAGCACATTTCTTAAGAAGCTTAACACATCAACCTATTACACCTACTAACAAGGACAATTTCACTATTCTATTTAGCTGTTAACTTAGAAATTGTGATTGTTAAATTTATGTGTCATCTTGACTGGGCCACCGGGTGCCTAGATATTTGGTCAAAGATTATTCTAGGTATTTCTGTGAGGGTGTTTTTGGATGAGTTTAGCATTTAAAATGATAGACTGAGTAAAGCAGATTGCTTTCTCTAATTTGGGGGGGCCTCATCCAATCAGTTGAAGACCTGAATAGAAGAAAAAGGCTGACACTTACACTGAATAAGAGGGAATTCCTCCTGCCTGACTGCATTCAGACTCAAACTGAGACATCAACTCTCCCTGGGTCTCAAGACTCCAGCCTTTGGATTAAAACTCCATCATTGGCTCTCCCAGGTCTCCAGCTTTTCTGGGACTTGCCAGCCTCCATACTCAAGTGAGCCAATTCCTTATTGGTAATATTCTAGATGTCTAGAATATTATGGAGTTAATTTCACACATATATACCAACTTTGTGCAGGTTTGGTCATCCAGGCCAGTCCATTGCACATTTTAGCACAGATTATGCCCACAGTATATAGGTGTATTCGTCTGGTCAGCAGCAAAGAGACCGTTTTCCTGCATTGTAAGTTGCCTGGGAGGAGGCAGGGTCCTCTGTGTGGAGACAGACTGAGCCCAAGGAAGAGCTAAAGCTACCAGAGTGTAAAATAATTTTGATGAAAACATTCATGCTCTGAATTTTCAATCTCATTTCTCATTCAGTAATTTTTAGGTCACCAGAAATGAATGGAAAATGGATAAAACGTAGCCTGTCTTGGAACATTTTTGTTCCATGTGAATGTGTCACTCCATTCAGTGAGTGTTCAACTACTCAAATATTTTGCCTCAAATTCTTTTTTTATTATTCAATTTATTTAAACTAAAAAAAAAAATTCACCCCAAATTCGAATTCTTTTGTTTGGAATAAATTTAGGTACTAAAAAGGCAAATCAATGAAGAATTAGGTATTTTAAGTTTTTCTATTTGGATGTGTCAAATTCCAGGTAACTGAACACAGTAACATATAGCAATGGTAAGTTTCAAAGGGCTTAAAGAATTAATAGATTTGCAAACCTCAAGATAAATCAAGTAGCACTCTGGGATATCTACTTTGTTTACATATAATAATTAATATTTTAAAATACAAAACAATCTTTCAGACAGGGAAATTTAGAAGCCAAAGCCAGAGGACTCACACAGTTCTTTGCGTATTGTTAGCAGGAACAGTTCAAACACGTGCAAAGTCCAGAAAATAATCATCAGACTCAAGTGATCCACTCGGATGAGAAGAAAGGAATTTGCTCGGCATCTTCCGTATTATCTCAAGAGTTTACATAGAAGCTAAAATGAGGAGAAATGTTTCTGAAACCAACTTAGCCCCCAGCCTCAAACCAAAAATCGAACCCGGGACTTGTCATAAGTGCGAGCAGAGCGATGGGCGGTGAAGGAAAAGAGCCGGGGCGCCTCTGATCACACGGGGCAGGGGGGGCAGGAAGCCCTCGGTCAGGGAGACCCTTCCTCTCGGCTTTCGGAGAGCCGCTTTGGAAGCTCCCTTTCCCGCGGTTCCTCCACCCGGCGGCCGCGACTGCGGGACGCAGGGCGGGTGGGGGACAGAAAGGCCCGGGAAGGAGACTGCGGGGAGGGCGAGGGGACGCGCGCGCGGGTGCCGGCCGGAGAGCGAGTCCCCGGGCGCCTCCGCTGCTGTTGTCCCGGGTGCTGAAAAGGCGGGAACTTCCCGGGGAGCAGCGGCCACTTTCCTCTCTCGGAGCGTGGGGTGGGGGGTTTCAGGGGGCGCACCTGCTCAGCCCGTCCTGGCGCCGCGCCCGGAGGTGCCCGCCAGATGAGGCCCTCCCCAGCCTGGTTCAGGAGGAAGTGGATGCGGGGCAGTGCGGCGAGCATCGCCAGGCACACCAGACCGGACCCCGGGCTCCCCTTCTCCGCCCCTCGGGGCAGCCCCCCGCTGCGCCCTCCGCTCCACCTGCGCTCGAACTCTGGCCACCGGGGGGATGCAGGCGCCCGGGGGCTGAGCGCACCAGGAGCCGGCCGGGGCGGAGGGTGCGGGCTGCGGGGAGAGAGCGGCCCGAGTCCCGGGATTGGGGGGTGGAGGCGAGAGCGAGCGGGGCATGCGCAGTGGGGCGGAGGAGGTGGCGATGGCCGGGGGAGGCGGGGGGACTGCTGTTTATTTGCAGCTGGGCCAACTCGGCGGCGCAGGCGGCGGCGGAGCGCGGGGCGCCAGCGGCGGGTGCCCCGGGTGCCGCACCATGCCCGAGCCCCATTCCGGGCAGCCGCCGCGCGCCGCCGGGGCCCCGGCCGGGGAGGATGCCAGACGCCCGGGAGAGGCCAGAGCCGCGGTGGCGACGGCGGCGCGATGGTGGTGACAAGCTCTGCCCGAGGCGGCGGCGGGGCTGCGGACTCGCGCCGGCCGGGGCTGCGGCGCTGCTGGCCGGGGCGAGCTGCCTGTGCTACGGCCGCTCCCTGCAGGGCGAGTTCGTGCACGACGACGTGTGGGCGATCGTGAACAACCCCGACGTGCGGCCCGGCGCCCCGCTGCGCTGGGGCATCTTCACCAACGACTTCTGGGGCAAGGGCATGGCCGAGAACACCAGCCACAAGTCCTACCGGCCGCTCTGCGTCCTCACTTTCGAATGCGCCCGTGTCCGGAGAAGTTGCGAGACTGGATGAGGAGAGTTTCTATATCTTGCTTCCCCTTCCCCTCCGCGCCTCCCTCCTCTCCGGGCTGTCCATGCCACTCTGCTCCGCAGTCCTCTGCCCTGCTTCACTGAACTCGTGGGGCGGATCCAGGGGCACTGGTTGGGGAGTCGGGACAGTTTTCTCAAGTGTCTGCGCTCTCGGCGGATTGTTCTCTCTGGAGAGAACTGAAGGCAAGCTGAAGGAGCCTGATCCTCACTTGCCTCCCCCCGCCCTCGCCCCTGTAGTGACCATAGTACGGCCGGCTCCTGAGAGGGTTGTGGAAGGGGGCGGGGGGAGTGGGACGCTGCTTCCAGGGTGGTAATTTCTCAGTCTTAGGGGCAGCTTTGCAGATGGGCAGACTGAGCCCCTGTGTGGTCCTGTTCAGTCACAGCAGGAGGTAGCTGGGATCTGCCAGCTGCCTGGGTTAGGGGAAAAAGCAAAGAAGGCATCAAAAATTGTAAAGGGTCTGAGATTTTACCTTGCTTAGAAGCAAACAGCTTGCCACAGTTTTATAGATGCTAGCAGAAGACAGAAGAAGCCTGGGTCAGAAATAAAAAGTACCTCATCGCTTGATTATTCAGGACTGAACAGTCAGCATGAGCTTCATGTTCACTTGCTTCTCCTCACCTCCGAAGTCCCATGGGAGTGATGCAAGGAAGACCTAGATGGATATTTCACCTACAGTGGATCTGTGTCACAGCCAGTGAACCCCAATATTTTAAAGGGGCTCTTAGCAATCGCCACACCCCAACCATTTCCCCAGAGAAGACATTATCTTAATCCTGGTCAGGAAACAAATCTGGCCTCTCTTCCAAAGGGAGACACTATCTCAGATATCCTTGAAAAGAGCCTGAGACAAGAGCTATAACAAGAGGTATAGAAATGGCATGGAGAATTTCTCCCCAAGAAGAAGCAGGAGTGGACCCGCTCCACCCTTGGCTGCTCCCCCAGCCTCCAAGCTGACAAAACCGCTAGCAAGCAAGACCCTCTGGCATCCTGGCAGAACTGGTTTTTACTTTATAAACTTGCAGTTACTCTTCAGCAATCCTGATGTTTCTGATGTGAATAATTTGAAGTGTAAGGGGGAACCGAAGATTCTTATGGTGGAATATTTGATTTAAATGTGGGCTAGACCTAGGTTTTTTATTGTACAGAGAATGTGAAAAAATGGCCTTTGAAAATTATCTGCAAAATGTGTTTTATCTTCATTATCCAGAGAAGAGAGGGTTAGGAAGGAAGTCTGATTCATGCTTCAGAGAAAGTCTGAATGGGGGGTGGAGATGACAGAGAAAGGTCATATTCCAGGGTCAAGGGGTTTTGGTGTATATTGTGTAGATGAGCTCACGAATGGAGTCATGGGAGACTTCTTATGCAGAAATCTTTTGTAATCAATAAATTCTTACTCTCTTCCTTTGGAGCCATTTGCATATTTTTCCTACCGTTGAGTACCCAGTTATCCCACTTTTAAAGAAGGAATGTTTGATGATGCCAAAGTCATGACATTGTTCTTCTGATGACGATAGGTATTTTCTGTTCCAAAATGTCCTGTGTAATCTGACCCCTGGCTACCTCTCCAGCTTCATGTCCACCTCACGCACTCACTCCAAACCAACCCTCAAGATCCTTTGTTGTTCCTCATGCACACCAAACTCGCTGCCACCTCAGGGCCTTTTTTTTTTTTTTTTTTTGGTGAGGAAGATCAGCCCTGAGCTAACATCCATGCTAATCCTCCTCTTTTAGCTAAGGAAGACTGGCTCTGAGCTAACATCTATTGCCAATCCTCCTCCTTTTTTTCCCTAAAGCCCCAGTAGATAGTTCTATGTCATAGTTGCACATCCTTCTAGTTGCTGTATGTGGGACGCAGCCTCAGCATGGCTGGAGAAGTGGTGCGTCGGTGCATGCCCGGGATCCCAACCCCAGGCCGCCAGTAGCGGAGCGCACATACTTAAGTACTTAACCGCTAAGCCACCGGGCCGGCCCCACCTCAGGGCCTTTGACTGGCTGTTTTTCTTCCTGGAAAGTTCTTCCTGCAAGCCTGGCTTGCTCAGGCTTTGCCCAAAGGGCCCCTCGTCAGAGACCCCTTTCCCGGTTATCCTGTCTCAGACAGCAAGCACTCCTTCAGACCTCACCCATACTCTCCTACCTTGCTTTGTCTTCAGTGGCACCCATCACTATCTGGCCTTAGATATTTATTTGTTTATTCCTACCCTGCCCCGGCCCCCACTACAGTATAAGCTCTGTGAGGGCTATCCTTACCTTCTAGAACAGTTCATGCCACAAAGTAGGTACTCCATAAATGAATAATTTGGGGAACGTTCAGCAACTTTCCAGATAATTTTTAAGACAGGGCTATCTTTTTTTTTTTTTTTTAATATGAGAATAAGGTCTCCTTGGTCTTATTTCTTGGCTTCTTGCCTTTCTCTTTCTTGCTGCAAAAGAAAGCACAGGTGCCTATGAGTTCCCTGGACACACTCTGAGGATTTGGGTGGGTCCTTATTATTGGCAGCTCTGATTCTGAGAGCACCTCTGATTCTGTGTCTCTCAGCTGGAACCTGCTGGGCTGTGACTGAGGAAGAAGAGGATCTTCAGCACATTCACATCTTCCTCCTCTTGGATGGCACATTGAAGCATAATAACTTGGTGGGGGCATCCTTCCTAAATGTGCAAGGCTGTAGTCATTGTACTTCCCAAGGTCAAATCCACCCACAAGGGTTCTATCCATGCCCTTCTGTCAGCAAACTGCCTTCCATTCATGCTGATGTCCACTTTTCCCTGAGGAGAGGTCACTTTTATTTCAGACAAAAAGACATATCCATGAAATACCGTTTCCTAACAGATTGGAGTAAAAAGACCTGAGAATAACCTGTCCTCAAAGGAGTTAATATGCCTTTCTCCTCCCCTCAGCACTCCAGCAAACACCGACCTCTGAAGGACAGCTAGGTTATTGCTAAAACTAATCACTCAGCAACCGGTTACAAAGAAGATATTTGGCATTGATATGATCTAATTTTTAAATATTTGCTGACTTCCTCTTCTGAGGGCTTTCTTCTGGGACTTGCCACCTTCTATGTGTGGTTAGTGATCTTCCTTGTCCTCGGTTCCCACACCCCTTCTTTGGAGCAGTTGTAACTGAATACTAAGGGGACAGCAGTGACATTAACGATTCCTGAACTTGGCCATGGGTGTGGGCTCCTCTTGATCAGCTTTCCTTCCACTTTCCCCATGCTCCCTCCCTCCCCTTTCCCTTCAGCCCGTGTGAGGATGTCCCGCATTAAATTTGCATCACAACCATGAACTTTGCTTTCACCACCAAGTGCAGTGTTGTGTTTGCATTGGTGCCTGCAAATCACATCCTTTGGGTCTTCAGAGCCATGAAGTGATGCTGATTTGCTGATTGTTCCTGGTACTGGAAGGAGTGCAGAAGAAGAGCAACCAAAAGAATTATGAGCCAGAGAGACTCACCTTAGAGGTGTGAAGGATGACATGAGTGGAGCCATATTAAAATAGAGCCAGAGCAACCATTTCAGAGGAATTGCCTTGCACGTCTTGTTTTCTTTGTTTTCCAAACTGCACCAAACTGCCAACTCCAAGAAGTCAGGAAGGACAAGAATATTCTGTTCGTGAGGACTGATAAAACTGGACCTTGCTGATGACAGAATAGCTAACTAATCAATGAAGTACAAATCTAGCCTTGCCTCATCTAGCACCAATGAACTCTTCTTTAATACAGCTCACCTCATCCTCCCTTTTTTCCCATAAAACCCCTAAGCCCCTCTCCTGTAATCAGAGCATATTTTGGGTTTCTGCCTGAATCTGTCTCTCCCGAATTGCAATTCTAATTGCCCGAATTAATATCTGCTGTTTAAATTGTAGTGACTTTTCCTCGGTTGACAAGGAAAAACCGGAAGAATCAGAAGTTGTTATGGATTGGTTGAGTGATCTAAGAACACTATGGAAACCACTTATAAGCATTTGAGCTGAGATAATGGCAAGAGATGGGGAAGAAGAAAGACCAGGGGCTTTAGAGGAAGATAGGAAAATGTGCTGTGTGTTTAGTGTCGGGCTGTGGAAACTCACAGGAAGTGTTGTAGAACCCATCATTTCAGACACCGGACACAGGTGATAAAGGAGCATGCAGTTTTTTCTTCCCTGGATTTTAGCTTAAATGGTGGTGAATGTGTCAATGAGTTACCAGAGAGAGCTGGGTTTGGTGGGAAAGTGGGGCCGTTAGCTCTTCACACGCTGCCCTAAAACTTGCAGATCTCTGGGCTCCCTCCAGCTCTATTAAATTACAATTTATGGAGGGCAGCTCAGGGAATCTGCTTTGTACCAAGCACACTGGGTAATTCTTAGATACCCAAAAGTCAGGAACCCCTGGTTATGGTAATAGCTAACATTTATTTATGTAGCATTTACTGGGTGCAGCGTTTACTGTTTTAAATATTTAATCTTTTTTTTGTTGCTGAGGAAGTTTCGCCCTGAGCTAACACCTGCAGCCGATCTTCCTCTTTTTTTTTTGTATTTGAGCCACCATCACAGCATGGCCACTGACAGATGAGTGGCATAGGTATGTGGCCAAGGGCCAAACCTGGGCCACCGAAGCAGAGCTAACTTAACTGCTAGGCCACCAGGGCTGGCCCTAAATATTTAATCATTTTAATCCTCATCACAGCCTCAAGAATTAGGTATTATTATTATTGCTACAGTTCTACAGATAAAGGAAACTGAGGCACAGAGAGGTTAAGTGATTTGTGCTCAACTGATGCAGCTAAGTATCAGAGCCAGGACTGCCCCTTACCTGGCAGTCTGGCTCCTAACTCCATGGTCTTAACCACCACACCAGGTGGCCTCTTTGAGGACAGTTAACTTTGAAATCCTGTCGGCCTCATGGGATGAAACAGCCAGGGGAGACAGCTTATAATGCATTTTTATCAAAAGTGAAATTATCTTTTCTTTTTGTTTTTAAACAGAGGTTAATGAGTGATTTAAGACTCTCTGTGCACACGTGAAATATGAGTGAGCACGTAGTGATTGGAAAACCCTAGATTTGTCCTCTGATAACCTGGTCATAGGGCTTATGTCTTTTTGTTTTGACAGTTAAGGCTGGGAGAGACTTAATTTTGAAAACCGACTTCTTCATTTGAAATAGCAAACAGCTTTCATGAGAATTTTTATTGCTCTTCAAAAAATTAGGTTGAGATTGCCTGCCTGTGAAAGGACTTCAACTCCAGTCTTAAGACACTGGACCTCAAAGAAGCATTTTATGCAAGTCTTTCCAAGTTGCTATTCTTTAAATGGTGACACTCATGTTGGAAACATTCTGGGTTATTTTGGGGAGTTTTTTGTTGGGTTTTTTTGGCGGCATTTTGTTAACCAGATTCTGCTTTCAGCCATTATGTCCAAATTTTTCAACTCATACTATCTACTGTAGAATAATAATATTATAAGGATGAACAGAGGCACTCCAAGATCTTGAATTACTTTCTACATTATCACAAATGAAGATTCTGCCCATCGGGAACATATATTCTAGTAGTGGGAGGCAAAGAATAAGCAAATTATGAACAAACAGTCCTAAGACTCTATGGGCCTACTCCTCCAGACAATAGACAGAATGAAGAGAACAGTCAATATCCTAGAAAAACACTAAAGGAAAGAGCATGCAGAGCATGTGTCTTGACATGAGTACAGCCATGTTTGGCCGCTCCATTGACCTATAGCCACCAGCACACAAAGAAATACAAAGCTGCTTTCTGTGTGGTGGGAACTGGCCTTTTCCCGGGAACTGGCCTTTCTCCCACGGAGGGAGTTGTAAGTTGTAACAGTTCAAGGCTCTTGGAGCGTCATAGCATGGGATGGACTGGCCATCTGTGCCGGGCTAAGACGATAACCAAAGAAAACAATGCATGTACACAACCGCTGGGCTGGGACGTTAGCCAAGGGGCTCAGTGCACGTACTCCACTGATAACCATTTGTGCATGGGAACACTGGATGCTTGCTCTGTAAACTCTGTAACTGCTTATATAAACTGCTGGAGACTGAGACCCGGTGAGAGTTCCACCTGTGGAAGGGACACCTTGCCCAGGACGTGTAATCCTTGCCCAGCCGCGTAGATTGACAGGGCTCTCCCGGCAGTGGGGCGTGGATATTGTGAGTAACTGATTTGATGTGAGTAATTGATTTACTGTGAAGTAACTGATTTGATGTGTTCTCTTTTCGGTCAACCTGGTGTTTCTCTTTCCGGTTGATTTGTGTCATTTCCCTTCAGTCGATCTGGTGTTTCCCTTTCCGATGGATCTGATGTTTTTCCCTCTTATTATATGACCTATTCGGATCTGCTGCTATCTCAGCCGATGTGGATGTTTTCCCTTTCCAGTCAAGCTGGTGTTTTTTCCCTCTTATTATTTGACCTATTCAGGTCTGTTTGCAGACTATCGCCTTTACTATCCTCTATATAATAAAATATACCTTCAGTCCATTTGTTTGGAGTGGAAAGTGTCTTTTACATCTCCGATCGAATCCCCGAACCTCTCATAACAGCACGTTTCTTGAAATGAATGAATAAACAACATAACATAGGAAAACATAATATAGCATCAAGACAATGTTGAGCAATTGGACCCTCGCGCAGGAATATCTGCCCTAGTGCTTCTTTCCTGGAAACTCGTATCGCAGCTTCCCAGGAACACGCCTGCCCTGCATCTGGTTTGGACCATCTTGATTCCCACCCTGAGGTGTTTCTCTCCCTCAGACTGGCGGAGATTCTCTAATCATCCACAAAAGTATTAAAACTCAACTCAGTTTATTTATATCTTCTTCCCGGGGATGGAAAGGAGACTTCCCTGATGATTGGGATCGTTAGAAATTCCCCTGGGAGACATGGACACATTATGGTCTTCCTGTGTCTTAATATGGATTTACCAGCAGCCCCGGGGAGCCATGTGTTTTTATGCAGTTCCTGTTCTAGAAGGGTAACTACCTGCAGTGTTTACAGTGTACAGGCCCTTCGGAAATGGTCTCAAGTGACTTTAAATAAATAGAAGTGAGTTAGAGGCAGTTTCGCTGAAGCATGTTATTTATTCTTGGTAGGCTCCCTGGGGAAGGCGGAAATGATGCTATGTTGACCTCCCTCCTCACAAGGAGAAAGTTTTCTGGGGAGTCTTGGTGAAGGGTAGGGGAAGGGGTGAGGAGGGCGGGACAGAGAAGGGCTTCTTTGGCCAGTGGGGGTTTGTTACTGTCAGTAAACCGGGTTGGAGATAGAGATGCGCTTTTACAAACGTCCCAAGATCTGCAATTGAAATTTAGGGATGGTTACTTAGGAACATCGGGATGATGTGGAATATTAAAGTGAAGAGACACTCAGATATTTCAAGCAGAGTGAAAGAAAAAATATTCCACTCTTTGCTTTATTGTAAGGAGGGCATCTTAACTTGGGCTTTGGGGTTTGGCCTGGGAGGGAGGCTGTGGGAGATCAAGATTTGGCCACCCTGAAATATATCTCTTTATACCTTGATTGTTTTCTCTGAAGGACATTTGACCTCCCCCACTAACTGCCTAAAGAATTTGACATGGTGGCTCCTTCCTGGAACAGATCTTCTATCATGATGGCTATAAAGATAATTAAAATAGATGTTACAATGGGAGGGGCACCAAGCCCCTTTTATCAAAAAACTCTGTCTCTCCCTGACCACATTATCTATAGATGACCCCGAAAAGAATTGTCCTCCTGCCCTCTGAAGTTCCAGGCCGCTACCCACCCCCAACACGCTCCTCGCCTTTAGCTGCAATACTTAAGAAAGCAGCTTAGACAGAGGGGCGAGTTGCTCATTTCTGAGTTTCTCCCATGTATACATGTTATTAAACATGGTATTATTTTCTCCTGCTAACCTGTCTTGTTGATTATTTGGCCAGCCATAAGAACCTTAAGGAAAAGGGCAGAGGGAGATTCCACCTCTTCCCCCGACAGTTTTGGCGTAGTCGCCAGGAGCCACACTGGCTGGCAAGTTGCCTTCTCTGGCTGGAAGACCTGCCTTCTCCCTGGACTACTGCAGATGATGAGATATGGGAACGCCTGACGAAAGCCGGCAAAAGGTAAGACTTCTTACCACGTCAGCCTCCCGGAATCTCTATCTGCGGAGTCCGGCGGAAGGAAATGGTGAGAATTTTTTCTCTTTCTAAATTTAGATTGGCAGGAGAAAATATTTGGGAAACTAGTTTCTTGTGCTTTTAGTGACTCTTGGTTTAAATTTGGTAGAGTACTCTTAGTTTTTGATCTTGATCCCTTTTCCTCCCAGAGTAGTCTCTGTCTTGTTCTGTGTCCTGAAAACTTGGCTTTGTGACCAGTGAGAATATTCTCCTTGGTCTCCACCATACGGAAGGTGCATTTACCGGGGTGCCCCTTGGTGGCCAGTCAAGTAGACTGGGGTTCCGAACTGTCTCTTTGTCCGGCTGTGCCAAGATCTTAGGGGAGTTTGTCATAAAGGGCCCAGTCCATAAGGGCTTTTGTCGTCTTAACCTTCTTTGCTTGTTAGTGCTGGAAAAATCCTATTCCAGTATCGCCCGCCCGGTGTCACAGATTAGCGGGTCTGTGACTGGAAGCGTCCCACACTATTGTGGGAGACCGGAGACACCATCCTTACCGCCTGTGCAACGAAGGTCTTGGCTTGCTCTGAATCTTTGGGAGTGAATTCTGTGGATCACGGGGGCTACATCTGCGCCCTCACCAGGGACGCCTCTTGCGTCCATGGTAGATTTATTCTAAGCGTGGAAAGTTACCTCCGGGTCTTTCCTTAAAAAGGCTTATTGGTTCGAGTCACTATTGGAATAAATATACAAATGAAGATCCTACTCGTCAATGGCCAGACAACGGATCCTTTGAATTGGAAAAACTTCTAAATTAGGGGAAAAAAATTGTTTTGAGAGCTCTCACATAATTGTTTAATTGGTACCTAAGAAAAGGCCAGAAAAAAGGAAGGGAAAAATTTGACTAACCTTAAGACCTTGACTCAGGTTACAACTGAATTGAGAACATGTAAAAGTGTAAGTGTTGATAAGATTATAAAGGTTGGAATGTTTGAGCTAATTTTATGTAAAGAAGTTACATGAACTTTGCCTGAATATGTTTTAAAATGTCTGACTGGGAATGCTTCTCTTGTCCAAAATGAGAAGACCAAGACCTATTGATAAAAATCTTAATGATAACTATGTTTAAAGGTATAAGAGGTGATGAAATTTACATGAAATTTTGTAGAAAAAAACTGATGTTATTTCTATTACAGAACTGGTTAACAAAAATAGTAATTTAAATGCTGGCTAATTTTATCTAATGTCTTATGAAGTCTTTTAGGCAATCTAAATAATTATTGGGAATAAGTAACTAAATAGTTGTGAAAAAGATGAATATTGGATGAACTTTAAACAATAATTATGTGTTATGGTGGTTACAGCTTCCAAACTCTTTTTGGTGACTTATAACTTGAGAGTTTTGCTAAGTTTTATGATAAAAATTCTCTGAGTATCATCATTTGCAAATAACATAAGATATTAGACATTAATTGCTAAATGTACGTTTGTCTACTTTTGGCTTTTCATTACAGGAAAACTAAAAGGTGTTTTGGGTCTATTGGTAAACATGTGTTTTATTAAAAGATTGTACTATAAAGTAACATATGTCTAGAAATTATGAAGTGTTTATAAATTTTCCAAGCCACAAGATACTAATGTAAAAGAAAGTTTATAATTGTTTAGTTTTTACTTACAAATTAAGGTTTCTAAAGGTTAAAATTTCTAATTAGTATATGTGATTGAAGCTACTAAATATTAAGAAAAAATATGTCTGTGTACAAGGAAAGTAAGATGTATAAAGGAACAAAGAATGGAAATATTTTATTTGGTTGATTAAGAAAGATAAATTTGTCCTCAATTACTAGGAGGGAAAAGAAAAACATGGGACAAATTCTGAATGTAAAAAGAAAGTTATAGGTTTGTGGAAGAGGAATTCTGGAAAAGGAGTTTTTTGCGTGGTCAAGTTGGCTAAGATTGAAATGAATTTAATTAAGTAAATGAGTTCTAATAGCAAAAGTAAGCTGGTGCAAAATTAAAATTTGGTCTTCTGTCTCTTAAAAGGATAATTTGCTTAAACTTGATAAAGAGGTTATAAAAGATTTTTCTTTACCTTTGAGTAAGTCTACCTAAAAGACAGAAAAAAAAAAGAAAAAACCTGTTAAAATAATTTCCTGTGTTCAAAAGACTGAGGTCTCTCTATTAAGGCTTTTTGGACTGTTAATGCTCTGTTTGCTTTGACTTTTTATATTTTTGACAAGCTCCCCAAAATTCATATCTTAAATAAAGTCTTTTTTTTACTTTTTTCTTTGAGAATTTTCAAAGGGCCCTGGAACTTCTCAAAGAAATTTATTCTCTTCCTATAAGGGGAAAGATACTAAACTTATTAGGCTTATTCAGTATGTTAAATTACATGGAAAGCATTGTCAGACAAGTGATGATAAGTCTGCTTAGGTGCTATTATGTGGGTAAATGTTATTGATATAGGTGTTTTAAAATTGTATAACATTACTGAAAATCTGATATGTCCTGGTTATCAGTCATAATTCTGGTTATTATTTTAAAGTGTTGTATGTCACAAAATTAACCAAATTTCTCTGTCAATTGCCATTTTGAGGTCTTGTTCTTTACAGACTTATTTCTTTGCTCTAATGCTTTTGCAAAATATGTTTCAACTTCAGAAGAATTCATGGAAAGGACTCTGATATTTACACTGGAATACAGGTTTCTGACAAACTTTCTGATCATAAAACTGAACTTGGTAAGAAATTACAGAAATCTGATGGAGAGACTGATGACTTCATGAAGCTGCTAACAAAAAGACTGGGATCGAGAATGGATTACACAGGACTGAATGAACTGATAAAGATGATTATAATTTTTATGATCTTTCATTTGAAGTATTGCTAAATTTTTAATGTTTTGTTTTTTCAGATTTAAAGAAAACTTTTTCTCTTTTCTCCTGAGCTAGCTATGATTTATAGCAATTTGGTAAATGATACTTTTGTAAGTAAAATTAAAATATTTATCTTTTTCTCTCTATCTGATCCCTCGAATTTGGAAACTCTTAGTGAGTGAGTATTGTTGTTTTCATGGCAATATAGTTATTTGCATAAGTTCAGTAAGAATCTGTTCTCCTTATAACAGGACACAATTGGAAAGACTGGTTATATTACCAAGGTTGTGACTGGAACATCATATTTGCGATATAACCATACAGCTTTTGAGGAATGATGATTGGACTTTATGGAATAAAGCCACGTGGAAATATTGGCCTGGTACCTTTATGTTCCAAGCAGCACTTACCAGGATAAGTAAAGAATGTCACTTATCTGGCAGGTACAAGGAACCTCGAAATATTTTGGGGAAACCTCGGAAGAGAGGAATTCACCCAAATCTATAGGTATTGCAGGCAAAGTCTGATGACAAAATCCTTGGCTTGGCTTTCCTGGCCTCGAGAGGCCTTTAAAGTTCAATCTGAGATTCCTTATAAAAAGTTCCAGCAAAGCAGATTTAAAAGAGCCTATGTGATCAATTGCTATTCTTGCTGTACTTATGTAAATAATTGGGCCAACTCTATTAGAACTAGACTTATTTTGCAAACTAGTTAGTTTTAATTTGGCTATCTTTGATAAAAATGAGGGTGATTTTAGAGAGAAAAATTATATTTCAGTAAAAACTATAATATACATTTGTGGATATTAGATCCTAGTTTTGTTAATTGTCTTTTAAGGTTTTTGTTTTATATCTGTCGACTGGACTGGATCCTGATTTCTTCTAGTCTCCTGAAATATCTGGCTACAGATGTCCAAACTAACATTTTTGATTTTCTCCATCATTTCCATTTGAAATCCCTGAAAACTGAACCTGCCCTTTTTCCTGAAGCCTTACAAACTGAAGCTGATGGACTTGATATAAACTTAAGAGATGACCTGACGACACCATCAGAGACATTTAAACTGCAAAAGATGCTTTGACGCTGACATATAAAACCTTAACTGGCTGTCCTCTAACTCAGAAACTGCTTTACAACTTGCTCCAACCATTAACCTTGTTTTTCTTTTGTTTACATAGAAATGCTTCTATTAAATACTTGATTGCTTGCTTCCATAATATAGGCGTAACCTTGAGAGCCCACCTGCATCACCACCTTCCAAAAGGAACTTAATTGAACTGATCTATCATCAGGACTATGAAATGTGTTCAGTGAGATGAAACAATCTACCAACTCAGCTTCTGGACTATGAAACTTCTTTAAGTTTCAAAAGGACTGTGAAACTTTTAGTTTCAAAGGCGGGACTGTGGGAGATCAAGATTTGGCCACCCTGAAATATATCTCTTTATACCTTGATTGTTTTCTCTGAAGGACATTTGACCTCCCCCACTAACTGCCTAAAGAATTTGACATGGTGGCTCCTTCCTGGAACAGATCTTCTATCATGATGGTATAAAGATAATTAAAATAGATGTTACAATGGGAGGGGCACCAAGCCCCTTTTATCAAAAAACTCTGTCTCTCCCTGACCACATTATCTATAGATGACCCCGAAAAGAATTGTCCTCCTGCCCTCTGAAGTCCCAGGCCACTACCCACCCCCAACACGCTCCTCGCCTTTAGCTGCAATACTTAAGAAAGCAGCTTAGACAGAGGGGCGAGTTGCTCATTTCTGAGTTTCTCCCATGTATACATGTTATTAAACTTGGTATTATTTTCTCCTGCTAACCTGTCTTGTTGATTATTTGGCCAGCCATAAGAACCTTAAGGAAAAGGGCAGAGGGAGATTCCACCTCTTCCCCCGACAAGGTCATCTTTGAATTCTTTGAAAATGTAGGCAAAATGTTGTTCATGTGAGCACACATGCATTTTTCTGGGGAGAACATTCTTAGCCTTCATCACACAAAGGAATCTGTAAGAAACCATCTTGCTCTTCTCTCATTCCCTCAGGAGCTGCTACTTTTATATTCCCTTCCAGGGAATTTTTATATTCCCTTATATCCTCTTCCAGCCTTGCTGTCTTTGTTTCTTTTTTTTTCTTTTAACCTGAGCTGTTTTTCAAAGAGGATTAAAAGAGAGAGATGTACTTTATCTAAAGCACTAGGCTTCTGAATTTGTGAAGAAGACAATACGTGTCTCTTCTCCTCTTTCCCTTCAGACACTGTTCCCATGACTTTCCTAGCTTTCCAGATTATGTGCCTGGACCTTTCCTGGAAAATGGTGCCCTCTGGAGTCAGTCAGCTCATTACTGCCCCTCCTTCCTGGGCTGTTTTCCAAGAAGGCTGAGAGAATTTTACATGGAGCCAAGGTGATTGGCATTGATATTTCCCACAGTCTGGGAGGCTCTCAGTCTGTAAGAGATTGCTATCAACATTATTTCAAGAAGAAAAATTGTTTTCTTTTCCTATTACCTGGCCTATTTTTTAGTGAGAAATGAAGACTAAACCAAATACAGTCAGAGACTCATAGAACTGAGAGACCATCATTTCCAACTTCCAACTCAGTACAATAATTATTCATGCATTCATTCAATAAACTTTCATTTAGAGCCTACTCTGTGCTGAGTGTGGAGGATACAATGATGGAAAAGACAAAGTATGAAAAAGTTACTCATGATCCATTAAAAGGGACAGCTAAGGAGTTTTAAAAATTGCTTAGATGCTGTAATGAAGGTACATTCAGGGTGATGTGGGACCTGAGATCCTTTCCTTTTTGGATGGATTTCAGGTGGACTGTCGTCCAGCGTTGCCTGAACAGTTTTGGTTACCCAAGCACCTGTCCCAGTTTTTAAATATCAATTCTTTCTTTGACTGAGCTGTAATTGCCTCTTGGTTACCAGTATATTGAATATAAATACCCAAAAGGTCAAGCTGATGTGCTAATTGCATGAATTGAGCCGAAAATACTTTTCCTCTCTCAAAGAAAATATACTTCCTTCCATTTCTCTCCTTGAGACAAGCAGTCATTTTGGCCTGTCTTTTGATTTCCTATGTTTGCTAGTAATATAGACCCAAAAAATATTCCACTCTTCTCTTTACTAAGGAGAACAGTAATGCATGTGTAAAGATAAATGATAGCTTCCAGTTGGGAACACAAAAGGATTTACAGGGACTATGGCAAATCATGAACAATGCCTACTCTAAATGAGTGCCCAAATAATCTATCCAGGCTGGCCCAGTGTTGCCAGTTCTTCTGACATTTCAAGAGAAGCCAGAAATAAGATTTTTTTTTTTAAGTGTGAAATCTGACTTTTAGATGTTGGCATATTAAACACATAACAGCTAATCAAAATAAGTTCACAGGCTAGACCTGGCCCTAGGGCAGCCTATTTGCCACATCTGAGTAGACAATACTCTTAGTAACTCCAAAGAGGAAACTTCCCCTTTGGGGGTTACTCAGAACAAATATGTTCCTTCAGTATTTCATTCATTCATTCTTCCAGCCTTGTACTTATGCCAATATTTACTGAGTGCGTACTACGAGCCAAGCACTGTGCTGAGCACTGGGTATATAGTGGAAAATATGATAAAGACCCTGTCCCCCAAAGAATTTGCTCTTATTTTCATCTTTCATCTTCTCTCTGCTGAGCCTTTTACCATAAACTTGAGCCTTCGAGAATGCCTGTTTCCTCTTGTCATCACCTGATTTTAAGTGAATAGCTTAGTTGGTCTGGAAGACTTAGCCTGAAGAAGTGTGAAACAGCATCAGTTACCTGAGTTACCCTGAGGGAACTGAATCTAAATTCTGTTTTCTCTGAGGACAGAGACCTTGGTCATGTCCTTTTCTCCAGGGTTTTTCTGATTTTTGAAGCCCTCCCACCACACACGGCCCCTCTTGATAGGGTGTGTGGAGGTTTTAGTTGCTCCTCCCAGTAGTCCAGTCCTCTGCCCTCCCTTCCTTATTTCCTCTGGGTGGGCCATAGAGCAGCTGGGTTATTTCACACCACAGCCCAGTCTGGATCAAGTCTCACTTCAGGGCAGATCCTACCCAACATTTCGATTTTCTAGCCTTTGGTGGGAGAAGTTTTACTTCAAATTATTCCAGTGGGAATGAAAATTGAGTGGACAATGAGCTCTCTTTCCTATTCCAATTAGACTGATTTGTCATACTATAGTGTAGGATGTTCAAAATCTATAGGTTATAAGTTATGATATATCAGGTATTTAGAATTAGCATCTATTATCACCAAATTACAAATCCACCATAATTATTTTGAAAATGGAGTGGTCAACAAGATCTCTTTTCTGTTCCAGGTAGACTGATCTGTCAGAGTATAACTCGGGCTGTTTAAAATTCTGTAGATTGTTAGTTATATAAGTAATCAGATATTGGGAATTCTGTAAGGTCTAAACCAACATGGCAGCCAGTAACCACATGTGACTATTGAACTCTTGAAATGTGGCTAGTCCAAATTGAGATGTGTTGTAAGTGTAAAACATACTGGATTTTGAAGACTTTGAACAAAAACAAAAGAATATAAAATATCTCAATGATTTTTGATATTGATTACAGGATGAAATGATAATATTTTGGACATATTGGCTTAATTAAAACATATTATTGGGGCCAGCCCAGTGGTGTAGTGGTTAAGTTCATGCGCTCTGCTTCAGCAGCCCAGGGTTCACAGGTTCAGATCCCAGGCATGGACCTACCCACTGCTTATCAAGCCACACTGTGGCAGGCGTCCCACAAATAAAGTGGAGGAAGATGGGCACGGGTGTTAGCTCAGGGCCAATCTTCCTCAGCAAAAAGAGGGGGATGGGCAACAGATGTTAGCTCAGGGCTAATCTTCCTCACAATATATATATTTAATTATATATATATAGTTAAAATTAGTTTCACTTGTCTATTTTTCCTTTTTTTAGCATTTAAAATTACATATATGGCATGCATTATATTTCTGTTGTATGGTGCCAGTCTAGACTTTCTTTTTCTCAGTTGATTTACCAAACAAGAGGTATTCACATAACAGAAGCAAGTCACAGCACAAGGATGAAGGCTGGACTAGTGTTTTGGTAAAATGCTTTAGTGTGTAGACATTAATAGATAACATCTGTTAGGTTGTATGGCCCTCCTCTGACCATGCTCTCTACATTTGCATTTTCCCCTACGACAACATTCATTCTGTTGGTAATGATATGACTTCTTAGTAATTTTAAGGCAAACTTCAGAAGTCTCTTTTGTCTGCATTGCTAGCTCAAGAAATTTTTTAAGAGATTAAATAATATGTTCCTTTTCTTTCCTTTTTTTGGGAGGGGATTCTTTTTTACTTTAGCTATAATGATCTTATAATTCAGGGTTTCAGAAGAATATAGGAATTTCTGTAAGAGGGTTTTTATTAAAAATTCTGAAAGTTGTGTTTTTGCTCATCCTATTTATTTCAGCTGCAACAATGAATAAGCTATCTCCTGCCCCAAAGCGTCCCTTGTAAAGTAATAACTAATTGTGCTTCCAGATGCATAGTTGAGGAGGTTGGTTCCTAGTGGCACTGTGGTGAGAAAAAAATATTTATGCCTCATTTTTCCCAACTCTGGATATGATCACAAGGGAGGTCATCTCTAGCGGGTGACACTCTCACCTCCAGCCCTGCAGGACTCGCCTTTCGACCATCATCTGCTCAAGAAGAGCCCAGAAGTGAGAGAGTAAAGTATTTCGAGTTTGGATTGCCTTGCATGTGAAGTGAGGAGAAAAAACTGGTTCAGCCTCTGTCTTCCTGTTTTTTCCATGACACCAAAATTTCTCGAAATATAATTACTGTATTTGCAGTGATTTCTGCACAATTCTGGAATACAGAAAAATGATGCATACTCAAATTTATAGAATAACCGAATATTGGCAATAATTTTTAACTAATCAATCGAATAGCTTGTCTTTATAAATGATAGAGTTTTCTCTTGGAATTTTAACAATATTAAAATCTCTTTATAGCTAACGCAGATTCATTACTTTGGTGGGTTTTTTCCCTGGCTAAACACATTTTTGACAGGCACGAACCCATTCTATTTCCATGCAGCAAATATAATTTCATACTGCCTCGTGGCTCTTGGGCTGATTTATACCTGTGACAAAGCTGTCTTCAAGAACCGTGGACTCACTTTTGTTACATATTGCTTTTTGCTGTGCACTCTATTCACACTGAGGAACTCAACGAAATAATGGATGAAAAAAGAAGTACAAGCTAAATTGATTTTTTTCTCCCTGCTTGATTCAAATAACAACTGGTGAACAGGAATAAAAAAGCCACTAAAATATTTTTTTTGTCTTTATAAATAATATATTATATATCTGCTTGCAATTTCCCTTTGTGATCACAGTTGCCTTTATTGAACAACCAGGATGAACAGGGTATTTTTTAAATTATTAAACACCATTATCATTAGAAATGTGAATAAAGACCGTAGTCTTTTACTGCAAAAAATTGATATCTAAGGTTTTAAGCAGCAAGCATCATTTGAGGTGCCTACTATCAAGCTGACTCATTATTCTTGTTCTAAATTTACACCTTACCCTTTCCTCACCCTGCCTTTTTATTCATGGTATTTATGATGCAGAACTGTGAATGCTCTGAGAGGACCATAAAAAAGTTAGCAAGGCATTCTTCAAGTTAGAATGACAGGCTATGTGACCTAGAAATTATATTGCAAATTATTTCATAAGAAGTCCAGTTATACTGTGGGAACAAAAATAAAGTTATTGATTTATAAGGTAGAGATATTCTGGCTCTCGGTGATGCACCGAATTGGAATTGTCTGGCTTCCTGTGCCCATCACAATAACCATAGGCAGTCTACTCTAAGCCAACTGGAATCCTATACATCTCAAGAGGGACAAAGACTTCCCCAGGGGCACATGGGCATGACATTGTTTAGGGAATCGGTTCCCAGAACCTTAACTGCCATCCTCACACTCTCCTGAAACTGATTTGCCTGAGAATGTATCCGTGGTCCTGGCATCATGATGATTCTCTTTTCCCTCGTCCCTGTTCACACTGAGTTTTCCTTCTATACAAACCTAAGTCATCATTTTCACACATCCAGAATCCTACTTACAGCTCTGGTGTAAAAACCTGAGGCATGAGCCAAAGGACGATTTGCAGTACTGGGGTCAACCAAACCATCTCTTTCTCCCCATCTCTTGCTCAACAGGGTAAAGCATGGCATTAGAAATAGGGTATTTTGCCTGTGTTGGGATGTTCTGAACTCAGAAGGGAGATGATTCTCATGGGAATGGGTATCACAGGTTTATCTGAATGTAGAACAAGAAACCAGACTTAGTGACAGAAAGCACATCTGATTTGCAATTGGCTTGATAATGAAGACTGGCTTTTTCCATTATGCTGGCAGATATCGTTCATAACCTGAATGACTTAAATCTCCATATTTTGATGAAAATAGTTAAAACATAATATTTGTATTACATACAAATATATAAATATATAATACAAATATTATATTTTAAAATATTTTATTTATTTCTAAAGTATTATTTTGGCAAAAGTGTAGTATAAGTATTTCCATTTTACAACTCATTCTAAGTTTGTTGGACTAAGCAGGAACCTCTAAGCAAAAGAGTAACATATAGAAGAAAAAGCTTTGATAAAGGTAAAGCCATATAGACTACAGTAGTCCCCCCTTATTCACGGGGGATACATTCCAAGGCCCCCAGTGGATGCCTGAAATCGTGGATGGTACCGAACCCTATATATATTATGTTTTTTCCTATACATACACACCTATAATAAAGTTTAATTTTTAAATTAGTCACAATAAGAGATTAACAACCATAACTAATAATAAAATAGAACAACAATAACAATATAGTGTAATAAAAATTATGTGAATGTGGTCTCTCTCTCAAAATACCTTGTTGTACAAATTTAATGCCTTTTCCATCTTAGCTAAGCACTTATCACATGCTGTGGCGGTAACTTATGCAGTTTGAGGTGCGACAGCAAAACTAGCACGAATTTCTTTTTCCTTCTTCACAATTTCAGAGATAAAAGATTCGTTCTTACCATAGATCTTAGCAACCTCAGCATACGATTTTTTTTCTTTCCTTGTTGAAAAGAATTTTCATCTTTTCACTTAAAGGGAGCACTTTAGCTCTTCTCTTCAGCATATCCAAATTGCCAGCCTCACTACTCTTGTGCTTTGTGGTCATTATTAAGTAAAATAGGGTTGGTTACTTGAACACCAGCAGTGCGATACCATGACAGTTGATCTGATAACTGAGGCAGCTACTAAGTACTATCGGGTAGAATATACAGTGTGGATACCTGGAAGAAGGGATGATTCACATCCTGGATGGGACAGAGCAGGACAGCATGAGATTTCATCACGTGATTTAGAACAGCCCAAAATTTAAAACTTATGAACTGTTTATTTCTGGAATTTTCCATTTAATATTTTTGGACCAGGTTGACTGGGAGTAACTGAAACCTGGGAAAGCAAAACCACGGATAAGAGAGACTACTGTATTTCCCAGAAACTAGGCAAATGAATGACTCTAATGACAGAGTTACAAATCATTTTGCAACAGGTGGGTTCCAGTTATTTCCTTTCAACAGAGGAATTGAGTTGTCAGGTGCTACAACATTGAAAACAGTTTTAAACGATAAATCACTACGTGAATTTTGGCATTCTGAAAGGAGTTCAAAGAACTCATTCCCAATTCTCATATACATGAACGATCTATAAAGAAAAAATTAGGAATATTGTTGATGCTGCCCACTGTTCTGTTCTAGCAATAAATAATATTCACCCACAGATACAAGAACAACAGCCCCCAAAGTGCATTATTACATTTAATATTTAATTATCAAAACTTGTTATGCGTGAGTGTGTATATGTGTGTGGTTTGATCAACTCTGTATTAATAACAAAGGTGATGACAAGTTAATGCCAATTAAATTTTGTAACACTTAAAGCCTTACAGCTATGGGAAATTGAAATTGTTAAATTTATATACATATTTATGATGTTGAGAGATGAAGTAATTAATAAGAGATTTTCAAGCATAAATATATATGAAAGCAAGCTAAAATGCTGCAGGAGAAATGGAACAGAAATATTCCTTTCAGGAGAAAAGGAAGAATGTAAAATATCCCAGCTATTAAAGAAGAGCTTCTTCAAGTTCGTGTAAATGATAGATGATGGGGTTTGACATCAACATGGTATTTAGATTCCACTGGGTACATTTCACATGGTGATATTAAGGTTTCATTTTAAAATGTCAGTTACACAATGAACTGAAAATCCTTTCTATTTAAAATTATGATGCAAATTTGAATATTAACCTAAAAGATGAGAGAGGTTACATAGTTTTTTAAAAATTCTTTTATAAGCCAAAAAAGTAAAGGGCTTCAGCTGTAAACTATAGAATTTCTGACAGTGAGTCATTGGCGGTATGTCACGTTGCTTTAAATGCCAGCATTATACTTCTGACAATTTTATTTTAGTCCAGTTGAAAATCCACGTGTAGACTCCCTTGGAGACAATTATTAGGAGAAGGAACAAATAAGTAGGGTGGGTAACCATCTTAATTCAATGCTTGCAGAGAAGGCGTGCACGAAACTGCTGGTAACCTTGGACAGAGTGATTACAAACTGTTAGAGGCAAGTTGGATTATAAGGAAAAGAGAACGTTCTATTAGTAAAATAATCTTTAAAAAAAGTTTCAGCAGGCTTTAGTACTAAATGAAAAGAATCCATGGAAACAGGATAAAAGGGGTGAAGGAGACTGGGAGCAGATATTCATTTAGGAAAGGACCTTAGAGACGGCCATTCACATTCACGAGGTGGGAGAGGAGTAGGAACAAGGCAAAGAAATTGTTGACAAATTACCCTGGGAAATGAAAAACAAATTTATTTTAAAAAGCAGACTGCAGTTCAGGTTTCTCAGGAGGAAGAGAGAGAAAAAGGAAAAGAGATGTACTTTGTACAAAACATAAGGATAAATTATACTTAAAATAATTAAAGATCGTGGAGGAAAAAAAGGAGTAAAGAGAAATAGCTGCCCTTTGTTGAATTAGGAACAAAAAGTAGACTGTAACTGTTAAAACGAAGGGTGGGAAAATTAAAAAAAAAAAAAAACAAAAACACCTTCTTTTGGTGTTCATGTGGCTTCACTAGAGTATTTCCTCTGCCATATTAATTAGACACTCGACAACTAGTCAATAAATGCAGACTGGGTAGAAGTCACTCTCTAGGTACTGGGAGGGTACATGGACAGGCACAGACTGGTCCCTGCCCATGAGTTGCTTAGAGTCTCACGGGACAGTAAAAGAACATAAAAATAACTACAAGAACTAGCAGTTTGTTGTGATACAAACCAGAATCTCTGCAGGGAGAGAAACTGATTCCAACTTGGGTAGGCAGGGAAGAATTTATTCATTTACCCATTCTTTCCACAAATATTCATGCACATGTTTTGTACCAGCATGGACTGCACAGTGTGGCAGGAGCCCTGCCCTGCCCATGTGTCAGACCTGGTGATGCAAGGAGGGGCTTCCTGAAAGTGCGATGGCATAGGAACTTCCCCCAGCTCAGACCTCCTCTCTGGACGTGGCCGCCTGCAGTTCGAGGCAGAAATCTGTGTTGCCTGTTTGCATGCATTTTTCTTTGACCATGAGTCAACCCAGTCCCTTTTTTATTCCTCAGCATCCCACAATTTAGCATTTCGTTATAATGGAATTATGTCTGCCTCTCTCAGCGTGGCATTCAAGGCTTTTCATGCTCTAGCCCCAATTTCTCTTCCAGCTTTGCCTCTCATCACTCACACTTTCATTTACTCCATGCTCTTGTCGCTTTATGCCTCCCCTTCTGGAAACACCCCATCTTGTTTTAGACGCCTGTTCCTATACTCCTCTTGTTTCCTCTGCCTGGAATGCATCTTTCTCTTTCTGGCCTTGAATGCAGGTTTCCTTCACTTCTGCTTCCTGAAGTCCTCCTTGTCTATCCTTAAGTCTAAGTTCACGGGCCAGCTCTTCTACGAAGGCTTCCCAAGTCCTTCAGTCTAAATTACTCCTATTCTTCTGACTTTCTGTGGCAATTATTTCTTCCCTCAATGGCGTGTACAGACTGGTATCATATTTAATACCCTCTTTTGACTCCCCTCCAGAGGCAAACTCCTTGAGGCTGGTTGTATCCTTCCCATTGGCACAGTACCTGACAAATAGGAGAAATTTGGAGAATGTTTGTTGACTGGAATAAAACACACAATTATTGAACATGGCGATGTTCAATAACGTGGGCCTGGTGTGTAGACTGACATTAGTTGATTACCAGCACTTAATTTTTCAGGGCTCTAATTTCCCCATAATTCCCAGCATAAGCTGGGACATAGGGTAGATGCTCCATAAATGCTTGGTGTTTGTATCTGAGTGTACAGAGGTGGCTGAAGAGGCCAGATGAATAGCTCCTTCTCAGTGTGTTCACTCACGTGATAATTGGTTTTTGATCTGGCGTCAGTGTTAGCAGCTCTGACACTATTTTCCTCTCTGAGTCTCTACTCCAAGGGATTCTACGGTCTTTATAGCAGGGTGCATTGGGCTGGCACGTTCTGCTGCTGCTGAGGCTTCCCAGTGGCACCTAACTGGACTACGGGGTGAGAAGCAGGCTTCGGGGCATCATGAAAGCATGAGCCACGCTCGCCCAAGTTGTGACTGCCTCATTCCAACCTGCCACCCCCAGGAGCACCTGCAGCTCGTGTTGTTGTCTGTGCTTTGTGTTATGCACATGTGCAGTGATGGGTGTTCCTCCAGACCCAAGCCGCTGGCTTTGCTCCAGGCCCTTGTCACTGAGGAGCCTGGTTCTCTGTTTAACCTCCAGGAGGCTCTGCAGGTGATGCTGAGCTAAGCGCTCAAGGAACCGTGTGTAGACGGAGCAGACCCGGGCCTCCCAGCTGCTCTGCTCATTCACTGCCTTCCGCGCTGTGAGTCGGAGCTGGGTCTTGACACCATGGTGACACCACACTCCCCTTGCCCACCTCCTTCGCATCATGCCGGCCTTCCTGATTTCCTAGTTCCTCTCAGATTCACGCATCAATGGACTGTGTGTGTTCTACCAGCAGCACAGTGGGAACAGCTTTCAACTCTCTGCTCCCGATGAAAATATTCGTCTGTGTTCAGGGTTTTTTTTTGGTGTAAGCCAGTAGAGAATTTCTTTTTATGTGTGACTTGGTGTCAATCTATATGTATGCATGTAATTGAATTCCTTTTTATTTAAATTTATACTAGGTTTATTACACTATGTAATGAAGTTAAAGCAACCTCCATGTGAACTTTAAATTAATAAAATAATTTCCTCAAACCCTCAATGAAGCAAGTTTAATGTTTTGTGGCTTCAGCCTCTTTCTCTGAAGTGGAAAGAAGAGAGAGAGTCATCGAGGTTTCTGGAGCATCTACGTTGTGTATATTCTCTCATTAAATACAATAATCACGTGAGGTTGGAGGGGTTCTGCTCATTTTAAGATGACAAACTGAGGTTCAGAATGTTTAAGAAGCACCTGGTCCATGTTTAGACAACTAGCAGCTGAAGGAGTGTGGATTCAGATCTTGATGATCTAGCTCCAACACCCACGCTCATTAAACTGCCTCTCATTTATAACTGTAAAGTGGGCTTATCTTACAAGGAAAATTACCAATGTATTTCCCAGAAAATTATTATCTACTATTAATTGATAATTAATTCTCCATTCTTGCTCTTTTCTTTGCTTGAAAAGTCACCCTTGGTCCCTCCTTTAGTGAACTCCGGCTCACTCTTGAAGAGTTAGCTCAAAATGTGACTTCATCTTTGAAGCACTCCCAAACCACATCCCACCTCCACTCTTATTTTGTTCTTGCATTATGTAGTTCTTTACAAATGCGCCTTAATTTTAGGACTGTGTGATGGTTAGTCATTTGTGCCTCTCTCTTCTCAACTCCTTATTTTAATCACCCTGATACGCCAGAGTCCAGCATGGTGACTGCACTCAGCATTTGCTCAAAAAATACTTTTGAAAAAATAATTCAATGAACAAATTTTGATGATGTAAATTGACTCCGCATAGAGGGAAGTTAAAATTAAACTAAATATCATAATCCTGCACTGTCCTTCCACAACTCTGTGTAAAGTCATTGGTAAATTTATGTGACCATGAGCACATGCCCAAAGTAAGGGTACAGCTCCCCTGCAGGGAAGAGCTCAGGCAGCTTCTAAGGACCAAGGACAGGACACGAGAGCAAGTGATGTTGATGTGCTTTGTCGGGGGAGAGGGAGAATCTCCCTCTGCCCTTTCCCTTAAGGTTCTTCTGGCTGGCCAAATAATCAACAAGACAGGTTAGCAGGAGAAAATAATACCAAGTTTAATAACATGTATACATGGGAGAAAGCAGGGACACTGCGTTTCTCAACACAATAGCAGAAATTCTCGTCTTAAATATCATTTTCAGCCAATGACAAAGGAGGATTTTGGGGGTGGGGGGAGTCAGTTAGAGGAGATTACCACTAAAGCACAGTAAACAAGAGTAAGGTTTATTATACAGCTCAAGGCCTCACCTTCCACATTGACAAGTCACTAGAGATGAGCTCATCCCCCTCTCTTCTCCAAACAGAGAGGGAGATACCTTTACAAATGGAGATTTCCCTTATAAATGTAAATGATTGTCTGGCAACTCTTCGCAGGGTCATCCAGAGAATGTGGCCAGAGAGACAGAACTTCTGATAAGAGGGGCTTGTTGGTGCCTTTCCTATTGTAACATTTACCCTACGTTATCTTTACAGCCATCATGATAGATCTGTTCCAGGAAGGAGCTACCATGTCAAATTCTTTAGGCAGTTAGTGGGGGAGGTCAAATGTCCTCAGAGAAAACAACCAAGGTAAAGAGATAGATTTCAGGGTGGCCAAATCTTGATCTCCCACAGCTTCCTGGAGGGGAGCCTGATTCCTTTGTGAACCTTGATCTTTGGCTCAGTTTATTGACCTGCATCTGTACAATGTGTTCTCACAAACGAGCCAGTGTCTCAGTTTGAGAAACACTGTTCTAAACCAATTTAGACTTAGTGATGTCCTGTTATGTTCTTGATTATATGAAGTGGTGCTGTGGAAATCTTAAATCAAAATAAGCTTACAGTCCCTGATTACAAAAGAGAATCAATCCCCACTCCTTTGTTTGACCTTGTTCCTTCGGGCCTTCCCAGCAGGGGGTTATTATGTTCTAGTGGGAACTCAAGGCCTGAGGTGTTCGGATCTGTCCAATAACAAGCTATGTTATTGCACATGTCTATTTTGTGTACCATTCTCACTTTTAGAAGTGAAGGCATTTTTAAAGGAGCTGATCTTTAACTTTTTCATTGAAACTACCGAATGTCTCCCTAGAAAACTGCATATCCACCCAATGTTACGAATATAATTTTAGGGATGTAGGAAACTGCAGCAGGTAAAAAGAACAAACGTAAGATGTCCCAAGTGCAGAACTATGGACCTTCACTTCAAAACAAGAGGAGCAGACAAGTGTGGCTCCTGCTGAGAAGAACAGCCCCATTTCCTGATAGGGAAAAATTTCTATTTTAAAAGTAAAGAAAATTTTTGCAGACCTGAAAAGATTTTAGAAATCTCTCTTTGAAAATATACTTAGAAATATAAATTTTACCAAACTAATAAATGCTCATTGAAAAAAAATTAGAAATACAGAAAAACCACCTGAAAATAAAATTATCTATAGTCTCAAAGCCAAAGAGAAATGCTGTTAATATTTTATTATGTGTCTTTACTGACTTTTTCTGTGTACATACACATTTTTACTACAATAATATAGTGATGATAATTACTAATAATTATTGAGCATTTAATATGTTCTAAGTGTGTTAGATGCATTACCTTAGTTAAACCCAAAACAACGTTATTAGGTAGTTTCTATTATTTGATCTATTTTACACATGGTGGAATTGAGGCACAGAGAGGTAAAGTAATTTGCTTAGAGTACACAGCTGGAAAATGCCAGAACTATGATTTGAACACTGGGAGCCTGACACCAGAGACCATGCTCTTATGGTGTAAATACTATTTGGAAATCTGATTATTCTCTTAAACTTATTTTGAACATCTTCCCATGTCACTAGAAATTATATATGTACGTCATTTTAAAACAACTGTGTAGGATTTATTTATGAGCATGTATCATAATTTATTTTTCCAATGCCCTGTTACAGGATATCCAACTATTTCAACTTGGAAAATATAAATAATTCATCATGTACATCCTGAAGCTAAATCTTTGCTCATCTACTTAATGACTAGGTTAGAACAGGGTTAAATTGCTAGTAGACCTTATATTTACAACTTGTTATTTCTTAGCGACCCATATTTTTCTTAGATTAAGAGAATCTCGATCTTGTTTTTTAGGAGTATGGACCAGTGTCATGTGGGGGAACGTTTCCCTCCCATGGCTTCTCCCTTTCTCTGATGCTCTGTTTGCCTGTGGGGACCTGTGCGATGCTGGTGAAAGAGACAGGCATCACGGTGTTCAGAGTGTGCTTGGTCATGATCTCTTTTCCCTACCCCAAAGCAAGAGAAACTCTAAGTTATTTTCCTGTCTTGATATCAAGTAGCAGGAAGATGTACAGAGAAATTTTCTTAAAACACTGATTTTCAAATTTTCATTAAAAATATAGTAACAGAACTTTTTTTCAAATGTAATCTCATAGGAGACCCCATCATAATAAATAATATTTATTTTACTAGAATATATTTATTTTATAAACTCAAACTTTTAACATTTACTTATAAAATCAATAAGAACTACATAGCTTTTTTGGTGAACAAAAAATTTGGAAATGAAAAATACCTATTAGCTGCAAACTTATAGTTGTATCCCGTTTATTTCAGTTTTTGTTTTGGTTGCACAGTACCAAGAAAACCCTTGATTCACATAGGTGAGAATTTGCAGAAGTTTTTTACGGCTTACCATGAATTTCTGAATAGTCTTCAGTTAAACAGATCCAGACACTTGAAAAAAGATTAAATAAAAAATTTTGGTTTCAGAGACCTGTCCTTAAACATAAATAACAAGCACTTGCATTACTTATTACAGAAATATTAGTAGAAAGACCCAAACATTTACAATAATCACAGCTATTTATAACAAAATATTATCAAAATATATGTTAATTAGCTTGATTGTGGTGATCACTTCACAATGTACATATATATCTAAACATCAAGTTATTATACCTTAAATATATATAATTTGTCAATTATACCTCAATAAAGCAGAAAAAATATTACCAAAATGCATTATACTAATTTATTTGGTTACAGCAAAACTAACTAGGCTTCTGGCAATATCAGCATTTGCGGAGTAGATGTGTCTAATTTTTGCCTGTCATTTGAGTCTGGCACATGTATGCTGCGGGAGTACACAGCGTGTATGTTGTGGAGTATACTTGCCTGATTAACTTCACATGGGCTGACACGGACAAGCCTGAGATGCAAAAAGACAGAGCCAGAACTCTACCTTCCTCAGCAGGGACACTTTTTCATTTTGAGTTTACATGAGGACACTGAGGTTCATTGAGTTTAAGTGACTTAAATTAGACAGTGGCCCTGTAGGAGTGAACCTCTGTCATTACACTTTGAGTCCTGGGCTCATTATACCTCTTTACGGCTTCTCCATGTTGTTCCTGCCACTTGTTGACTGGTCATTTGTGGTGGTTGACTCGGGGCCTGTGTGGGCCCCTCTCTGAGTACCCCTTAAACTGCTAGCTCCAGAGTGAGCAGCCTCCTGAGTGTGGTTATCAGCGAGCCTTGCCTGGGTCCACAGGTGTTGCTAACAGCTGGGTTGCACAAGCCCTAAGTAGAGAGGAGAAAAGAGGTGACAGGAAAGAGAATTTGGAGCTGGTCACACTGATGGGAGCAGTGAGCTAGGATCATGTGGACAGGCAAGGATGACGCCCCAGGGCTACCCAGACTGGTGCTGCTGGCTCCCAAGAGATGGATATGGCTCCAAGACCTTTTTTTGTGGTAATTCGGTATCAAGATTGGGTGTAACCATGTCTTTCAAAGATCCATCCTGTATCCTGTGTGATTTGGCTCCAGGCAAGTGATCACAGAAGGAAAGCTCTCATGTTTGTCACATGCCATAATCACATGGATACATTTTATAGCTGAAGATATACTCATGAGGAGAAGCCACTCATCCTTTGCCCTAAGCTCTTTTTCCTCATTCTCAGACCCTTGCTCCCTCTCCAGGTGCAACATCTGACCTATCTTTTCTTCACAGCCCTCTTAGACCCTCCTACTCCTTTCCGGGGGAGCCCTGGGCAGGTACTTCTGGGATGACTAGAAGGCAGAGAGGCACATTGTTGTTAACATCAAAGACACCAGTCATTAAGCCTGTTACAGCTAATGACACCAGTAATGAAGCCTATTAGCATTCCACAAACCACACAGGAAGATCAGTTGATACTTTTTAGTCACATGTTATATTCAAATAACCTTTTTTAATAGCCTATTTTCGTTTTTAAAAATTAAGCTTATGCATTTTTACCTGTAGGTTATTAATGATAAGAATAGCTAAGGCACGTTCAAAGTTTAAGCACGTCCTGTAATTTTCTTCCTCTATTAAATCCATAAATAGCAGCCATTTGACATGCAGACTTTTAAGTTTTTAATGGCAATAATTATAAGGCCTTATCTCTTTTGAACTTTTCCTTTTTTGCAGCTAATTTATTCTCCTGCTTTGTCAGATGAAGAAATTTATCTGAAAAAAAAAATAACTGTTGGTTGGTTTTTTTTTTTTTTTAATTTCCTATGTCTTTATTCTCCTTGACATGAAGATGACAGAAGTGCTATTGAGTGGCAACAAGCTGGGACGAGCTGTTCCATTCTGATCACCTTCCTGCCTGGGCATGTGATCCTAGGAGACTAATATCCTGGCGCTCTGTCATCTCTGTGTGAATCCCAGAGGGTGAAACAGGCAAGGAGCCCCGTTTTCACTTTGACCCAAGCTCATGCCAACCACGCATTTGACTGCAAAGACCTAATGGTGCCCTGAAAGCCACGAGTCAGAGGACCTCCTCTTGGCTTACATGAGAATGCCTTTCCTCTCTTTCCTCTCAACCAATGGGAGTAGTTGCACTGCCCTCCTTGCTTTTTAGAGAGTGACCTATCAACCCCCCTTGCTTCCCACTCTTTCTTGCATCCACCTTGTCTCTACCTGCTAACTCCTTTCCACTTTGCCTCACTGACAGCAAAACGATATGACAACTGACTACAGATGTGTTCTCTCATTTGGTGCAGTCCAGAGCTATTTTAATGTCCCCATTGAAGTCTTGTCTCCTCTGGTCTCAGAATTCTCCAGCCCACTGTTACTCCTTTCTCTCCCCTTCATCCTGTCACTGTGGAGCCAGGTCTTTCTCAAAGGGAGTAATTGTCTTTTTTGTTCTCTGCATGACCCTTCTTGACTTTCTTCATAACAAACTAGCAGAAGTTCTGTGGAAGGAATAATACTGCTGATATGCAGCTTAGAAGGCCCATAACTCATAGCTTCAAATTCTGTGCTTTTCAAAACATTTAACACTGACATCCAGCAACTCTGCATATGTGGAAGCATTCATTCATTCAATATGTATCTTGTGTGTCTGGTACTCTGTTAGGCATTAGGGATAAAGCCAAATACAAGGCAGATATGATTCTTGCCCTCAAAGAGCTTATAGTCTGATGGGGGAGGCAGGCACCACATAGTAGTTACAGTATAATTGATTACACCTGTGGTAAGTACTACAAAAGGAAAGTTCAGACTACCATGAAAGTATATGACAGGAGACTGGCCAATAACAGTTAATGATTCTTGAGTGCTGACCACCCAAGCTCATGACAACCCTGTGAGGCTGTTACTATTTTCATTTTACAGAGGGGGAAACTGAGGCTTAAAGAATGACCAGCCCAAAGAGAAGCAGCTAATGAGGGATGGAGCCAGGATTTGTACCCACGTTTGTGTGACTCTAAAGACTTTGTTGCTAACCTGTGTGCACTCCCGCCTCCCATGGAAGGTACTCAGGACAAGAGTCAGGAGACTTCCTAGTGCATCTGCTGTCAAGGTCTGGGCTTACATTTGCACCATGAAACAGTTCTGCCAGATCAAGTTTTCTTAGTGTTTGGTGGGTCATGGGCTCCGGGCATGGGCAGTCACAAACTCTTAGATATTCCTCTCATAGAGAGGTGGGGTCTGTCTTTCCTCCCAGTGAATCTAGACCAATAGAACATGACAGGAGTTTCACTGTGTTCTTTTCTATGCCCAGATGTTAAGAGATTGGCAGCTTCCACTTTGTGTCTCTTGGAATGCTCGTTCTGAGGAAAGTCGAACACCAGGTAAGAAGTCAGACCACCCTGAGACCACCATACTGTGAGGAAGTACAGGCTATCTGTGTGGAAAGGCTGTGTTGAGAGAGATACAAGCCAACCTTAGCTGTTACAGCCGTCACGGTCCAGGCACCAAGAAAGAGTGGAGCAACCATTTTGGTTATTCCAGGCCCACCAGGTTCAACAACGAGAAAAGTTGAGGAAACAAGTCAACAGCCAGAACCAAGACCAGGCATGTACAGCATGTACAGCTATTTGAGCCACTCCAGCTGAAGCTCCAGTCATCATGGGATGAACACAAGTCATTCCCTCTGTGCCCTGCCTGAATTCCTGACTCAGAATAGTGGGCCTGATAAACTAGTTGGTGTATTATTCCACTAGCTTTGGGGGTGGTTTGTTACACAGCAGACCGTTTGAGAATCTAATGTAAGCACTGGACCCTCCTCCCAAAATGATGCATATACATATACAAAATTTTACACAGAATCTTAGTGTCCACACAGCCCCCAATTTATCTGCTGATTCTAGACAAGGTGCCTTGTCACTGGACAATTTCTGAGGCCTTCAGTTTTATGATTCAGCCCATAGGAAAATAAAACAAAAGCAAAAACAAATGCTAACTTCACTTCAACCAGTGAAATTTATTCCTAAACTAAATTCAGGCTGCAAGAACAAAGTGGGATTTCTTTACCAAGCATCTTCTTTCTGGGGGGACATTTTTAATGAAAGTTCGCTTTCTTTTCCTTTTTTAAAAAGTTATGATTTAATGCCTCACACAAGGTAGAAAAAAAAGCTCATAGATACAGAGAATATATTGTTGGTTATCAGAGGTGGGAAGTGGGTGGTGGATGAAATGAGTGAAGGGTGTCAAAAGGTACAAATTTCCAGTTATAAAATAAATGAGTCCTGGGGACGTAAGGTATAGCATGGTGACTATAGTTAATAATACTGTATTGAATATTTGAAAGTTGCTAAGGGAGTAGATCTTAAAAGTTCTCATCACAAGGAAAAAACGTTTTTTTGTAACTATGTATGTAGATGACAGATGTTAATTAGACTTACTATGGTGATCTTTTCACAATATACACAAACACAGGATCATTATGCTGTACAACTGAAACTAACATAATGTTATATGTAAATATATATCAGTAATATTATACCTCATTGATAAAATAAAATAAAAAATAAATTATACATCAATAATAAAATAAAATAAAATAAATTTTTTTAATTACGATATAATGCCTAAAACAAAGTAAAGTACAAAGAAAAACATAGTGAAAGTCTGTGTTCCCACCTCCCAGCTCTGCCAACTCTTGGCAGTGTAATATATCTACCTCATTTTTTAAAAAAATTATAGATATATTTGAAATCTCCTGTAACACTTCCTACATCAGTCTCCTTCCCCTCAGAAGTAATTATGATCCTGAATTTGCTGTTTATCATTCCTATGCATATTTTATTACTATTACTTTGTAAGTATATAACCATAAATAACAAATGGCATTGTTTGACTTATTTTCATGTTAGCACTGTATTTATCATTGTGTAGTTTACTTCTTTTCCTTTTCATCATTAGGTTTTTGAGGTTTACCCTTATTGATACACAGAGTCAAATTTCATTAATTTTAACTGTTGTATAATATTTCATCTCCACAATTTGTTTATCCATTCTCCCATAAGTTATTTAGGTTATTTCCATGTTTTTCTATTACAAACTATGTTATAACAGTGCACAGTGTCCTTGTGCGTGTAGATGAGAGTTTCTCTCAGCTATGTACCTAGAAGTGGATTTACGTGGAAAACCCATGCCCACTGTACCATATCCAGAGAAACTGCTCTTCAGAATAGATGTGGCAATCCACAGTCATACCAGCAGTAAGGCCACTCTGTTCCACATCCTCACCAAAATTCAATAGCATCAGAGTTTTTAACTTTTGTTAATATGATAGGTATGAAGTTAATGCTTAGATTGACCCAAGAAAAAAATGTATTCATAGTTCAGTGTGTGGTTCTGCTGTAAACAATATTTACAATGATCACAATAATTTAATACTAAATACTGATCTAATCAAAAATTATAAGAGAATTTTAAGTATAGGAAGATATGTGTGTGTGTGTGTATGGGTGATATTGGTAGTGGTGGTGGTAGTGGTGATGGTGATGGTGGTGGTGGAAGTGGTGATGGTGGTGATGATGGTGGTGGGGGAAGTGGTGATGGTGGTGGTGGTGGTGGTAATGTCATTTAAGAGTGATTGAGTCATGTTTTCACAGTAGGAAGTAAATACGATAATATCTAAAATTTAAAAATCAGAAAACTGTTGTATGATCATGTTATTTAGAAACATGAATGCAAACACCTAAAAAAATGACAGTATGGAGATTTCTCAAAAAATTAAAAATAGAACTACCATATGATCCAGCAATTCCACTTCTGGGTTATATCCGAAGGAAACAGAAACACTGATTCAAAAGGATATGTGCTCCCCCATGTTCATTGCAGCATTATTTATAATAGCCAAGACATGGAAGCAAGCTAAGTGTCCATCGATGGATGAATGGATAAAGAAAATGTGATATATATATACATATACAATGGAATAGTATTCAGCCATAAAAAAGAAGGATATCTTATCATTTGTGACAACATGAATAGAACTTGAGGGCTTATGCTAAGTGGAATAAGTCAGACAGAGAAAGAGAAATACATGATCTCACTTTCATGTGGAATCTAAAAAAAAAACTACAACAACAAAAAAACTCATAGATACAGAAAACAGATTGGTGGTTGCCAGAGGCGGGGGGTGGGGGATGGATGAAATGCATGAAGGGAGTCAAAAGGTGCAAACTTTCGGTTATAAAATAAATAAATCATGGGGATGTAATGTCCAGCATGGTGACTATGGTTAATAATACTGTATTGTATATTTGAAAGTTTCTGAGAGTAGATCTTACAAGTTCTCATCATAAGAAAAATAATTCGTAACTGTGTGGTGATGGATGTTAACTAGACTTCTTGTGTTGATCATTTCACAATATATACAAACATCAAACAAATCATTATGTTGTACGCCTGAAACTAGTATAATGTTATATGTCGATTATATCTCAATAACAATTTTTTTAATTTTAAAAAAATGCTAAAAGATGAGAATGGTTGCTTCCAGGAGCAGGACTAGCACGTGGGACACTGTACTGCTATTCCTTCTTGCAAGCCTTGCCCTTCCATTTGACTTTGCTTTCCTTCAATTCCATATGTAATCATTGCTGATGGGACCCTCCATCAGCACAGCCCACAGAAGCCTGGGAACCCCCAGCCCTCCTCACTGCCAGCACACCTTCTTTGAGAATCAAGCACAAAAAGACTTGAGACATCTGCCACTTCCCATTGCCCCCAGACCATGCTCACAGATTCTCCGTGTCCCCACGTGCTGTGTGGTCTGTGAAGAGGTACTGGGCTGGGCTCCTCGTCCATGTGTGTTTTCAACTTTCAGCATCACCCAATGGAGAAGCAAAGTGCTGAGATGGTTCTTCGTGACCTCTCCCTCTCTCTCCAATTTTTCCCTCCCTCCTTCCTTCCTTCTTTCCCTCCATCTTTGCCTTATATTCGATCAGATTTGAAAAAGGAGTAGCTGGAGAAGTAAGCAGAAGCCCTGCTGTCTGCTAATTTGGAAGCAGGTGGTCAGGTGTGGGTCTGTGAAGCCTCAATTAAGAAGAGCAAACATTTTGTTGCTTCCCTGATGGAAGAGCCTCGGGCTTCAGAGAGCAGGGGCCCTCGGTTTTCTGGGGGAGGAGAGGGCTCTACCCTCCCCCTGCTGTCTCTCTCCCCTCTTTGTGTGTGATAGGAATATATTACAGCACAAGTATGGGAGGAAGCCCAAGGGACTCTGCTCTCAGAAATGTTTTGAAGAGGCAGGAATATGCGTGGGATTTTCCAAAGCCTTGATAATTTTGGTGTCTACTTTGACCCGAAGACAGCTATGAAGATTGACATAGATTTACAAGCACAGGTGCTCACTAAATTAAGCTGCTTCTAATGGGCAAGTAAGAATTTTAATAAATAAGGAAATTTTACTTACAGCATTAGTACTTTACCACTTCAACTTATATCTTCTGTTCAGTCTCAGAAAACTATCTTTTTTTAGGACCTTTGTTCCTAATCATTCCTCCTTTATTTCCCTCCATTTATTAAAGAATTTGTTGTTTCATTGACAAATATTTACTGAGCATCTACCATGTGCCTGGCATGTTCCAGGCACCAGGGACGTCCTGGTGAATAAGGAAGACAAAGTCATTACTGTTGCGTAGCTTCCCTTCTAGTAGAGGAAGACAAACACTAAATAACCAACAATGAGGGAACAATGTCAGCTCTATGAAGAGTGAAACAGGCTGTGTTGGAGAGGGATGGGTTGTACTCCCTGAGCAGGTGAGGTCTGAGCTGCTGGATGAGGGGAGGACCAGCCCTGCAAGGGTCTGTCACAGGGCCCCAGTGTTGAGGGTAATGAGCAAGTGGGGAACAGTAGGGATGAGTTCAGAGGTTGAGCATGGCTCTGATAATGCAGGGCCATTTTGGCTGTGGAGGCAAGTTTGGGTTTTATTCTGAGTAGAATGGGGAGACTTGGTAGTTTGTATTTTAACAACTTTAAAAAAGTATGGTGACATCACTGAATGTGCTTTAAAGATCACTCTGACTGCCATGTGACAAATTCGCTTTGGGGGGTGGAATGAAGCAGGGAACCCAGTTAGGAGGCTGTTACACTGTCAAGTGAGACATGAAAGGATCTTGAGCTAAGGTGGTAATGATGACAATGAAGGGCTGTGGACAGTTAGGGGTATATTTTGGATATAGAGTCCACAGGACCTGCTAACGGATGGGATGAGGGAGGACAGGGAGAATCAGGAATCCCAAGGTTTCTGACCTGAACAACTGGGTGGATGGGGAAGCTCCTTATTGAGATAGAAAGACTGGAGGAGGGATTTGCTGGGGGTAGGGGCTCTGGGGAGGATATAGTCACAGGAAGGTGTGAGATCCCTGAGGGACAGAGAAAAGGGGTTCATTCCTTTCTTTAGAAGGGTGATGGAGGAGATAAATGAGGAATTAGGAGAGTGTTGGTGGCTGTCAGTGTGGTGATTTCAGCGGAATGGTGGGACAGAAGTCAGACTTCAAGGGGACAGTGAACCCCGAGAGCAGGGACCATGTCAGTGTGTGGTCACAGCTGTATCCCTGGTGCCTGGCACAGGGCCTGGCAAACGGTAGGTGCTCCTCAAATATTTGTGAAATGAATAAACGAATGAGTGGGAGGTAAGGCGGTGTTGGAACTGAGTGAAGAACACTTTCAGTGAGTTTGGCGATGAAGACATGGGGAGAAGGAGGATACAGCTGGAGCAGTGAAAGATTTTATATTTGTTTTTAATGTAATGGACAAAGGATTCCTGAGAGTGGTTATAGTCATAGAATAGAAAAACCTCGAGAGAGTACTGATGAAAGATGCTGGACCAGGAAGGATGACTGAGGGAAGGAGGTCCTAGAGGAGGCAGGACAGAAAAGGAGGAGGAGGAGGGAGGGGAAGAGGAGGAGCCTTGCTGCAGGATCTCTCACAGCCCACCAGTCAACAATATTTACTGAATACTGGTTACACGTCAGGCATCATTCCAGGCGTCGGGGTATGTGACAAGAAACAAAACAAAACTCTGCCCACATGAAACTTAGTTTTTTGTAATCATGAGCTTTTACTTAAAATAGACTCACTTTCTATCTTTTGCAGATGAAATATTGGTTAGATTTTCACACAATGAATCTAAAAATCTTTCTTGTAATTCCCTTGCAGAGAAGCATGTCAATCAAGTTACTTAGACAGGGTTGGGTTTAGAGCACAGTTTCACGTTTGGCACCAAAGTGAAATCACAAAGCATTTAAAATTCAGGGGATTTAAGGATGCATATAAATATTTTGACCAGCACTGTTAGAATGGGCTACTAAACTCTTGTGTTGTGTTAATATTTTATTTTCGTAGACCTTGTGTTTCGTTATTTTCTCCAAAGTAGAAAACACTGTATAAATTATCCTTACATTATTTAATCTCTTAAGGTAGAATATTAAAGTTTTATTCCACACGTACGGTGCTAGAGAGGCAAAATGTGTTTCAGATCATCATTAAAAACCTCATCCCAGTTTTGAGAAAAACTTGATGAGCCAGTGAAGTGAGGTTTGCAGGTGACAGAAAAAAAGAATCTGTGATTAAATTATGTATTATAAATAAATAACAGTGTTCTCTTCAGAACAAAGTTGTTGTTGTTCCCCACTTTCCCCATTTCAAACACCTTTCCTTGGGACTGAATTCAGGTGAATAGCTCCTAGCTTCATTCAGCTGCTCCCTGTCAAAAATGAAATAACTGAATAAACAAAGTGTGAAGTTATAATGAGTCTACACAGAATATACAGCCACCAGTGAAAGTGATGTTTGTGCAATCATGTTTGCTTAACAGATTAATCTCTTCACTTTAAAGTCTCTTGATGAAGGTTTAAGCCTAGTTAATAAGTGCATGTTCTTAACTCACAGCACAAACAATGTCATGAAATGGGATTTAACTTCAGATTTTTGAAAGAGTTCATTTTTTTTCAGTTTCCCTTTATGACACTTCTAGTTTCTTCCACTTCCTTCCATTCATCCTCATATGAATTTTCTCTCTTTAAAATTGTGCTAGGAGCCAGCGCTGATGGCCTAGTGGTTAAAGTTTGGCACATTCCACTTTGGTGGCCCAGGTTTGGTTCCCAGACGCGGAACCACACCACTCGTCTGTCAGTAGCTGTGCTGTGGCAGCAGCTCACATAGATGAACTAGAAGGACTTACAACTAGAACATGCAACTATGTACTGGGGCTGTGGGGAGGGGAAAAAAACGTGCTGGGACGTTTGCTCATGGAAGGTAGTAATATTCCCGTCTTTAGTTACAGACCTTATGATGAACGTCAAGACCATCATGGTTTAACTTGGTGAAGCAGAAATATGGCGATGGTGGGCACTAAGGGAGCAGTAACTTTGCCACAGCATTTGGTAACTAGCATAAACCAAACCAACCAACAAAATTATTGTACTATCATTTATTTTTTATGTATTTGAACTCTGCAACTAGGCGTATACGTATTTAGAACCATCATATTTTCTTGATGAATTAATCATTCATCATTATGGCATCCCCTCTTTGTCCACAGTAATATCCCTTGTTCAGAAGTCCAATTAGTCTGATATTAATATAGCCACTACAGCTATCTTTTGATTAGTATTTGCATGGTATATTTTCCATACTCTTAATTTATCTATGTCTTTATATTTAAAAAGTGGGTTTCCTTTAATGTGCAAGACCTATGTAACAGGGTCTTGCTTTTCTTCACCCAGTCTGACAAACTTTGTCCTTTCATTGAAGTGTTCAGACCATTAACGTAATTATAAATATGTCAGCATTTAAATCTGCCATCTTGCTAGTTGTTTTCTATTTGTCCCACTTATTCTTTTTCCTTTCTCTCCCCTTTTCTTGCCTCCTTTGGATTTATTGGATTATTTTTTATGATTCTATTTTATCTCTCCTATTGGCTTATTAGTTACACTTTTTATTTATTTGGTTGCTCTAGGGTTTACATTACACATCGTGAACTCACCACCGTTCACTTTCAAATAATATTATGGCACTTCCTATGTTGTGTAAGAACCTACCATAGCGTTCTTCCATTTCCCTCTCTCTTGTCCTTGGTGCTACTGTTCTCATTCATTTTACTTCAACATGTTTTATGAAACACATGATGCCTTTTTGAGGATTTTTACCTCAGACAATCATCCTTTAAGGAGATTAAAATCAACAAAAATGTTTTTCATATTTACCCACATATTTTCTTTTTCCCATGCTCTTTATTTCTTTGTGGAGATACAAATTTCTATCTTGTATCATGTTCCTTCTGCCTGAAGAACTTTCTTAACATTTCTTCTTGTGCAGATCTGCTGGTAATTAATTCTCTCAGCTTTTGTTCGTCTGGAAAAATCTTCATTTCACCCTCATTTTGAAAGGTATTTTCACTGGATACAGAATTCTGACAACTGATGTTTTTCCTTTCAGTTCTTTAAAGATATGACTCCGTTGTCTTCTGTTTGCCTAATTTCTGACAAGAAATCTGTTCCACTTTCTATCTTTGTGTCTCTGTAGGAAAGTTTCTTTTTCTTTGGCTACTGTCAACATTTTCCCTTTATTTTTGGGTTCCAGCAATTTGACTATGATGTGCCTCAGTGGATTTTTCTTGGCATTTATACTACCTTGGCTGTCTGAACTTGGATCTGTGGTTTGTTGCCTTTTGTTATTTTGAATATCATTTCTTCAAATAAGTCTTCTGTCTTGTTTTATACTTCTTGTCCTTCTGGGACTCTAAGTACACATGTGTGAGGTCACAATAAGCTGTTATTGTCCTACATCTCTCAAATATGTTCTTTTTATTCCACTTCTTTTTTCCCTTTGTGATTGAGTTTGGATCATTTCTATTGACCTATCTTCAAGTTCACTGATTCTTTCCTTTGCTATGTCTAGTCTGCTTATAAGCCTGCAGGAGGAATTCTTCATCTCTAGTATATACATTTTTAGTTTCTAGAATTTCTATTTGATTCTTTTTTATTGTTTCCATCACTCTGCTGAAATTTTCCATTTGTGTATTCACCTTGTCCAGCTTTTCCACTAAAGCCTTTAACACATTAATCAGAGTTATTTTAAAGTCCCTTTGTGATAATGCTGACATGTGGGTCATTTTGGAATCTGAATCTGGGTCTGTTAACTGATTTATCACTTAATAATGTGTCTTTTTTTTTTCTTTTTGGTGTGTCATAATTTTCATTGAATTAACAGATACTATATGTAAAAAACCAGTACAGACAGAGTTAAATACAATCCCATTTTAAAATGGGCAAACTACTTTTTCTATCAGGCTTTAGTGGTTATTAGTAGTTGAGCTGGAGGTTGTTGTTGTTGTTGTGTCATTGTTACTATGGTTACCTTCAGCTCACCACAGTCTTCAAATCAGCCCATTATGGGCTGCTCCTACTTTGTGCTTAGATTGAAGCCTGGATTGCCTGAGGTTTGTTGTTTTTGTTCTCTGTTTTCCCAGTGTTCCTATTCTGCTCTCAGCTATCAACAGGCCCTGCATGCTGGCTTCCGTGCCTGCATGGAGAATGGCTTGTTTCACATTTTGTTCCTCCCCCAGCAGGCGATTGTTATTGCTTGTTATTTGGTGGAGGCTTGTGGTGAGGGTAAGTGGGGTTTCTTGGTTCTCTGGATACAGCCGCGGAATTAGGAAGGCCTTATTTTCCTGAATTTTAGCGATGGGGCTTTCTTAATGTTCCAGACTTCCCCCCATAATATTCCATGCCCATCGTCCCCCCTCCCCTGCAGCCTTGGTCTGAGGGGAGGCTTTTAGGGGGAGCTCTTGAATGGGAATAGGTTCCTGCCCGTCTCCCACTGGTAGCAGACCTCTGCTTTCTGTCAGGCCTCAAGCAGCTGTCCCACCACTCCCTCAGCTGGGGAGAGCTCTTGCTGCTAGCCCTCCTTCTGCTGCAGCAGAAATTGAGGGTTGAAACCTCAGTTGAGAAAAACAAACATTTTGCTGCCTTCCTGGTAGAAGAGCCCCAGGCATCGGAGAACAGGCGCCCTCAGTTTTCTGGGGGAGGAGAGCGCTCTACCTTCCCCCTGCTGTCTCTCCCTGCTCTTTGTGTGTGACAAGAATTTACTACAGCACAAGTATGGGAAGAAGCCCAGGGGACTTTGCCTCTCAGAAATGTTTGGAAGAGGCAAACAAATGCTTTTTTTTTTTTTTTTTTTTTTTTTGTGAGGAGATCAGCCCTGAGCTAACATCCGCCAATCCTCCTCTTTTTTTTTGCTGAGGAAGACGGCCCTGGGCTAACATCGGTGCCCATCTTCCTCCACTTTATATGGGACGCCGCCACAGCATGGCTTACCAAGCAGTGCGTCGGTGCGCGCCCGGGATCCGAACCAGCGAACCCCGGGCCGCCGCAGCGGAGCGCGCGCACTTAACCGCTTGCGCCACCGGGCCGGCCCCGCAAACAAATGCTTTTGATTACAGAATTTTCTGAAGGCTTTAGGGTCATTTTTTTTCCGTTAACCTGACCCAACTGAATATTAACATAGACTTATCAGCAGAGGCACTCCCTAAATGAGGCTGCCTCTAAAAGAGCTCAAGTCACTGGACAAATACAATCTTTAATAGACCTGGAAATTTTGTTTATACTATTGGTACTTTAACACTTCAAGTTACTTCTGTGCAGTCCCAGAAACTCCCTGTTTTCAGGGTCTTTCTTTCCAATTATTTTTACCTTTGCTTGTTTCTTGGATCTTGCCCCATTCATTCATTCAGTCATTCATTTATTCATTCATTCATCAGTAAATATTTATTGAGCATCTACCATGTACCTGCCATGTTCCAGGCACCAGGGATGTCCTGGTGAATAAGGAAGACAAGGTTTTTGCCCCTGTGTAGCTTCCCTTCCAGTAGAGGAAGACAGACACTAAATAACCAACAATGAGGGAACAATGTCAGTGCTATGAAGAGAGTGAAACAGGATGTGATGGAGAGGAATAGGTCAGCCTCCCTGAGCAGGTGATGTCTGAGCTGGGACCTAAATGAGGTGAGGACCAGCCTTGCAAGGACCTATCATAGAGTCCCAGGCTTGGGGGTGATGAGAAGGTGGGGAATAGTAGGGGTGAGTTCAGAGGATAAGCAGGGCCCAGGTAATGTAGGGCCATTTTGGTTGTGAAAGCAAGTTTGGGTTTTATTCTGAGTGGAATGGAGAGACTTTGGAATTTTTTGGTTTGTTTGTTTTGTTGTTTTGTTTTTCATGGTGTGGGAGTGACACAATCAAGTTTGCTCTTCTAAATAGTTCAGTTTGGCTTCTGTGAAGCAGGGAACCCAGTTAGGAGGCTGTTACTATTGAGTGAGATGTGAAAGGATCTTGAGCTAAGGTGGTAATGATGGCAATGAAGGGTTATGGACAGTTAGGGTATATTTTGGATACAGAATCAACAAGACCTGCTAATGGATGGGATGAGGGAAGAGAGGGAGAATCAAAGATTCTTAATTTTCTGGCTTGAATAACTGGGTGGATGGGGAAACTCTTTATTCAGATAGACTAGTGAAGGGATTTGCTGGGAGTAGGAGTTTAGGGAAGGATATAGTCACAGGAAGATGTGAGACCCCTGAGGGAGAGAGGAAAGGTATTCATTCATTCATTTAGATGGGCAATAGATGAGATATGTGAGGAATTAGGAGAGTGTTGGTGACTGTCAGTGTGGTGATTTCAGCAGAATGGTGGGACAGAAGTCAGACTTCAAGGGGACAGTGAACCCTGAGAGCAGGGACCATGTCAGTGTGTGGTCACAGCTGTATCCCTGGTGCCTGGCACAGTGCCTGGCAAATGGTAGGTGCTCAGATATTTGTGAAACGAATAAATGAATGAGTGGGGGGTAAGATAGTGTTGGAACTGAGTGAAAAACTCTTTCAGTAAGTTTGGCGATGAAGACACGGGGAGAAGTAATGTGCTAACTGGCAGAGAGAGCAAATTTTAATTTTTTTATGAACTTAATGGATAAGGGAGACTTGAATTTGTAGTCATAGGAGAGATAACTGTAGAGAAGAGAGATGAAAAAGCTGGTCCATGAAGGCATAATTGATGGCATGAGGTTTTTCCACAGGGGAAGGGAAGTTGACACCTGCGTCGCATCTATTAGGTACCAGTAAGTAGGCTAGCACATTATATCCCTTATCTTACTCAACCATCACAATAGCCCTTTAAGGTAAAGTTGCCAGATAAAATACAGAACACCCAGTTAAATTTTAATCTCAGATAACAAAAAGAAATTTATTATAAGTATGTCGCACGCAGTAATTTTAGTATTAGTATGCCCCATATAATATTTGGGACATATGTATATTTTCTAAAAAGTATTCGATGTTGATCCAAAATTCAAATTTAACTGGGTCTTCTATATTTTTATGTGTTAAATCTGTCAACCCCACTTTGGAGTAGATAATACAATTGCCATTTTTCCTGAAGGAAACTGAGGTTCTGATAGATGGAATAACATTGCTCACCTTCACAAAGTTATTAGTAAGTAGTAGTCAGGATTGGAACCCAGCCTGTCTGGCTCCTTGAGCCTGTGCTTTTCCCATTTGCCGAGCCATGGCGGATTGGAGTCGAGTCCCCGGCAAAGGCTCAGCTCAGTGAGTCGGCCCTTTCCCACTTGTACGTGTGCCTGGTCTCCCGTTAAACTCTCAAGGGTGGGGAGCCTCTTGAGATCACTTTTGTGTCTGCTAAAATCACCATTTACTAAATGATTCCTGATGGACTTCTAGGTGGGACATTTTTGCTAACACATTGAGATGAATGACAAACATGAATAATTTGTTAATCTCCAAGCGCTGGGCTAATTAGGAGAGTGAGCCTGAGTAGACAGCATGCCGCAGCCCTGCTGAAGTGGGCTAGTGTTTACCCAGCTGACATGTTTGAGCGAGGACAGCATCTTTCCCTCTTTTGAAAAGAAAGCTGAATTTTTTTCTTTTATGTGGAAATGTATTTAGTATTAAAATTATTGGAGAAAACTATGCTTGTATTTTTGGAATAGGACACGGGTTAGATAAGCTTAATAAAACTTCTAAGAGGTGATATAGTCTAGGACTTAAGAACTCTGCTGTCAGAGGGACTGGGGTTTGAATGTTGCTCCACAATATGTATGATATTGGGCACGTTATTTAACATTTCCTAGTCTCTTATTTTCTGTTCTCAAAAATGGGGATGTTGAGGGGGACGCCCGGCGGTGTAACAGTTAAGTTCCCGCACTGCACTGCGGCAGCCCAGGGTTCACAGCTTCGGATCCCGGACATGGACTTACGCACCGCTCACCAAGCCATGCTGTGTTGGTGTCTCATATAAAGTAGAGGAAGATGGGCACAGATGTTAGCCCAGGGCCAATCTTCCTCAGCAAAAAGAGGAAGGTCAGCAACGGATGTTAGCTCAGGGCTGGTCATCCTCATAAAAAAAAAATGGAGATGATGATGACAATAACACCTTCCCTACAGAGTAAGTGTGAGGACTAAATGTGACAGTATGTGTCAAAAACACAGAAGTAACTATCATCTTCATCACTGTCAGCCCAGCACCAGCAGCATGATTACTATTCCTGAGTGTGCTTCTGTTTGTAAATCATGGTGTATCCGCATTTTACAAGCTGGGAATAAGGTTATGTGAGAATTTTGTTGTTGTTTAATTTTGACAGCTGTTTGTGACAAATTACTTCACATGAATTGTACTGCGGGCATTGGTACAAGGCTGAAGCAAATCTGCCAACAAATCTGAAACAAATCACCAAATTTCCTTTTAGTAAGGAAAAAAATCTTTTCCTACTAAATACCACCTCCTTAGTAGCCTGGATTTATATGCCACTCAGTGATTGTCTCAAAGGAGAAAATTCTTAATACCTTAGGGAAATATTGGCCTGAGGATATTATACAGCTCTGTCCTACAATCAGATAAAATTTAAATTGATATTGCCTTTTCACTATATTACTCCACATTATTCACTCTTTCCTCATCCTTCCCAAAACACTAAATTCATGCCCATAGCTTTTCCCTCTCACATTAGAAAGCTCAGTGCATTCTACATGAAATATTACCTTCATTTTATATTTCTAATGAATACAATATATATTCATATATAAATATATATAATTATATGATATATGAATTACATTATATATCTTATATTATGTAATTTATATACAATATATGAATATATAATCATTATATATAATATGTTACATATATTATATTCAATATATATATAGACTCTTGACTGATTTCATTTCCACTTGATATTGACTGAAATACTCACTAAGGACAATTTTTGACTCGGAATTTGTGGACATTCCCTCTCTTCTCTTTTCTGCAGTAGCCCACCCTGCAGGGTCTGTCACACTCAGTCACTTATTCAGTAAATATATGTTGAGCATCTACCACATGCTGAGCTCTAGTCTTGGTCCTGGGGGTACCGCAGACCACAGCACAAAACCCTGCCCTCATGGAATGTAGCTGGTGATCATGATGTCTTTGCTCAAAGTTTTCTACATTTTGTGGATGAGGCGTGGCTTAGATCGTCACTCAGTGGATCTTTAAAATCTTTCTTGTAATTGTCTTTGCATAGGCAAGTAGATCAAGAAATTAAGACAGGTTTGGGAGTAGAGAACAGTTCCATGTTGGGCATTAAATTAAACCACGACGTATTTAAAATTCAGGGTATTTAAGGAGGCGTATAAATATTATGACCTTCACTGCTGGAATGATTAACCAATCTTTTAAGTGTCATTTTAATGTTTCATTTTCAAAGACCTTGCGTTGCACTCTCATCTCACAAAGTAAAAATCACTGCAAAATGTTCCCTCTTGTTCAAAGTCCTAAGATGGACTTCCGAGCTTTGCGTTACATACACTCAGCTCTGTGAGTAGACCGAATCATCACAACCAACAACAAATTGGTTTTGAGAGAAACTTGCTGAGCTTTTGCACACCTTTCCTGTTGCTTGATCTCAGGCCATTCTCAGTCTCATTCAGCTGCTGCCTTGGAGGAAGCGAACAAATGAACCAAGTGCGGAGCAAGTGGAACTAACGATTACAAAATGACGTTTGTAGGTTCATATATGTCTAATGAATACCCGCACCCCCATTTCATCATCTACTGCTAAGTAATAAGCCATCTCAGAACTTAGTGCTGTAAAGCAACCATTTTATTAGACTCATGGGTTCTGTGGGTCAGGAATTCAGAAAGGGCACAGTGAGGAAGGCTCCTCTCTGCTCCATTATCTGTGTGTGACTTGTATGGCTAGAGGAGACCTGAGGAGCTGGAGCTAGAGGATCCACTTCCAAGATAGCTTCTTCATTCTCGTGTTCAGCACTGGGGCGAGGATGCTGAAGGACAGGCTCAACAGGTTTGTCAAGCTGAATGCCTACATGTGGTCTTTCTGGCGTTGCATTATAGGACAGCCAGACTTCTCTCATAGTGGCTCAAGACTCCAGGAGCCAATATTCCCAGTAAACAAAGTGGCAGCTGCGGCTCAGAAGTCCCACAGCACCACCTCAGCTGTACTGCATTGGTTGAAGTGGCCACAAGCTCACGGAAATTCAAGGGAAAGAGACAGATACCTCACCTCTCAATGGAAAGTGCATCAAAGACTTTCCAGCCATGTTTTAAAACTTCCACATCCCATCATTTTAAATATCTTGATGAAAATTTAAGCCTAATGAATGAATAGATGTCAAAGGAGGACTTGGCTGATTACTTACATATTTTTCTTAATCAGATCACACATCATGAAAGCGGATGTAATTTAATATTTTATTTTAAAGGTTATTTCCAATTTTTGTAAGAGTTCTTCTTTTCTCCACACTTTCTCCTTGAATTTTCTTTGTTTGGTGATGTGCTAAGCCGCATATTATAATGGAATTCTTCCTCTTCTTGGGTGATAGAAATACTTTGTTCTGTTGATGATGGCTACAATAAGACTGTTGCAACTTTACTCAGTGGAGTTAGGAAACTGATGATGCTGGGCCCTGAGGGGACAGTAACTTCCAAGCAGTGTTTGGTACTAAACCAACTATCATAATTCCTGTAAAACCATTTGTTATTAAAACAATTTCATATTAGTTTACACTAATGATCCCATCAACTGAATACACTTCGAATTTCTTCATGCCCTTTTCTGATTTTCAGTTCCATATGCATCCAAAGCTGTTACATCATTTACAAAATATATATATTTTAAATATAGTGAAATGAAAATAGCTTCTGCTAACAGTTAGTACCCTTGATGTTACTGGATAACAAACATACTTAGTGCATGTTAAGGCCTTGCAGAGGGAGGTGAGTAAACAAAATATTTTACTGGGAAGGGTGTCCAGATGACCCTATTTTGTGATAGATGAGACAGAAATGGTGGGGACTGTTGTAAAAATTTTTTTAACTGTTTGTATTAGTCTAGTGTTGCTAGTTTCCTTAATTATGGTCTGTGCTCCTTGGAGGAGAGCCATGAGGGAACAGGGTTTTGTCCTACAGAGCTCTCCTGGCTTGAATGTTCTTTAAGTCAATTGATTTATCCAAGTTGGATTCTCAATTTCCTGTGTAGAGGCTTCATAGAAATACACAGATTACCAGAAAATTATTCCTTTTTGAAGCTAAAGAGCTTGAGGGAGGTTTTTGGTTTTTGGTTTTTTAAATCATTAGTTTTTCCTAACCATTAGTGGAGATTGTTATTCTTTCTGAACCAGACCCCAGAGTATGCGGTAAAAGAGAAATTACCTTGATGTGTTCATCTGAAAGCTCACTGAAAACTGCTGTGGTGTTTGAACTGAGCTCAACATTAAAATGGATTGTTAAAATAAAATGCTTCTTGGCCCCTTCTAGAACTTAGCACTAAGAACTTCTTCCAAATAAATCACCTGCTAAGGATGCAACATTTTAATTTTAATTTCTGGATAGCAGTTGGTAGAGTCCCTAGCTGCTGATGTCCCTGGATCATTTTGCTTAATGTTGATTGAGAACAGTGCTTGGCAGTCTTCACTCCCCATATGAATTTCACTTAGTGGATGAGAAGTTCTTTCCTCTCTCAAAATATACAAGAGGTTCTCAAAGTGCGCTCCAACCGACCCCCCTTGGGGGGTCTCCAGGATTCTTCCAGTTGGTCCACAGGGTCAAAACTATTTTCATTGTAATACTAAGATGTTATCTGCCTTTTCACTACATTGACATTTGCACTGATTGCACAAAGGCTGTGGTGGTTAAAACTGCTGTCCCCTTAGCCCAGATCAAGGAAGTGGCACCAAACTGCACCAGCAGTCACTGTATTTCTTCACTGCCAGGTACTCGCCGCCCCTGATGAAGCAGTAGAAATTGACTTTATTAAATCTTCACCCCTTGAGTAAATTTCTTCTTAACATTCTGTATGATGAAATGGGATGTACACACAAAACACTTCTGCTTCATGCTGTGGGGGAAGAGGGAGAATCCCCCTCTGCCCTTTCCCTTAAGGTTCTTATGGCTGGCCAAATAATTAACAAGACAGGTTAGCAGGAGAAAATATTACCAAGTTTAATAACATGTATACATGGGAGAAACTCAGAAACGAGCAGCTCATCCTTCTCTCTAGGCTGCTTGCTTAAGCATTGTAGCTAAAGGCAAGGAAGGTATTAGGGGTGGGTAGTGGTTTGGGATTTCAGAGGGGAAGAAGACAATTCACATGGAGATAGAAATGCAAATGTTTGTCTGACAACTCTTTTCAGGGTCACCTATAGAGAATGCGGCCGGGGAGAGACAGATTTTTGATAAGAGGGGCTTGGTGTCTTTCCTATTGTAACATCTATTTTACATTATATTACAGCCATCATGATAATAACTCCTTCCTGAAACAGATCTTTTGTTTTAAATTCTTTAGGCAGTTTGGGAGGGGAAACTCAAATGTTCTTCCTGAGTTTTCTGAGTCTTTATTGTCTTCAGTTTGAAATAATCCGCATACCAGAGTGGTGCATCTTGGGGCAGCCTGCCCTGAGCACCATCAATACCAAAGTAAGATGGTTGTCTTCAAGAAAAGCATTTGTGTGATCAAGTGGGTTACAAGCTGAACTAGCGGCTTTTTTTAGGGACTACCCTTTTCACTCGAAAGAAGGACTGACAGACAAACTACATTTTTTTAGATTTGAGTATTTGGAAGATATTTTCTTGTAAACGAATGAGGTAAGCCATCACTTCAAGGAAAATAACTGGTAGTATTTGTTGCCAAATGTAAAAATTAATTTCAAGTGAAAGTCAGAGTTTTGGAAAATTTATATCTGTACCTTGAGCTTCCTACTACATACAGTCTTTTCTGATGATATAGGTTGGATATTAATGAATATGATTTTTTATATCCCATAATGAAATGGGTCATTATTTGGAATATCTGCATATCTTAGTGAACCAATAATTTACAAATGACCAATGTATGATGTAACAAAATCATACATTGGTAAGAGATCCATTGAAAGTGTAAGTTAGACCAATTATTTTAATGTAACAGGACACTAAATGTTCATTTGACAAGGTTTCAGAATCCAAATTGCAACTAACCTTTAAAAAACAACCACTTATCCAGTCTTGGTATAGTATCAAAGAAGAGTATCCACAATTGTCCAAAACAGCCAATAAAATACTCCTCCCTTTTTCATCTACATATCTATGTGAGGCTGGATTTTCTTATATACTTTAACCAAAACAACATATCACAACAGACTGAATGCAGAAACAGCTATGAGAATCCAGTTGTCTTCTCTTAAGCCAGATAGTAAAGAGATTTGCAAAACAATGGCACTTGCTCACTAAATTTTTTGTTTTGTTCTGGAAAAAACATATTTATTATGAAAATATTTATGTTAACGTGTAATGGGTGCATTATTATTTTTAAATGAATTAATAAATATTTTTAATTTCCCTGTTTAAATTTCTAATACAGCAAACACTGATATATGTGAGACACAAGAATGAACACTCTTTAGGGCCTCAATAATTTTTAAGAACATAAAGGGGACTGAGCAAAAAGTTTGAGAACTGCTGGTGTAGACTAATCTGATTTCCAATTGGATGCACAGGGGCATATGTTGAAAGAGAAACATATCAGCGTGTGAATATTTCCCATTGGCAGGCAATTCAGCTACTATCATAAGTGGCCCTTGACATAGCATCTCATGCCTCATTTTTTGTGTTCTTCCATCCACTAAACAGTCACCATATGGAATTCTCAACCCCTGGCCTGAGTAACTGTGATGTCAAGACCACCATGCTTCTCTCATTTCTTTTGCAGACTGCAACTAGAGCTCTTAGGCCAAATTTGGGGAATTTACGTTGTAGTTATTTGCTTTGTAGTTAACGCTGCTGATGTTCAGATTTGGATTTCGTTTTCTTTTCTCTTTTTCTCTTCCTTCCGTCTCTTTCTCTTCTTTCCATTTTTTGTTCATGTCTTTATTTTTCTTTTCTTTGTTTTTTAATGTGGTTCTCTGAGAGGTTGAGAAGATTATAATAGAAATAGATCATTTTTATATTGTAAGCACAAAGTGGATATATTAATATTTCTTTCCAGAGAACATCATTCTATACCAGAGAGTAAACCTTGTGATCTCAAACAAATTGGTGAAAACACCAGTTTGTAGCTCTGAAAATTCTATAGCATATGGTTTGAACACTGAGTGGTACTATTCCTTGTACAATGCATGTGACCATAAAATATACGTGCTTGAAAGTTTAAAATAAATCATTAAGAATTTGGAAGACCATTTTGTCCAGCATAGAGAAAACAAGATTGGACAAATATAAATAATTTAGAAATTACTTTACAATCTACTAGCAAATATCATGATCATAATTATCATCATTATTACCATTATGATCATCATCATAGCTGCCATATATAAAAGGAAATTTTTGAGTCATAGCAGTCCATGCATGGAAGACGGCAAAACTAATGTTCTGTTGCATCTCAGCTGGTTCTAACGAGCTCAAGCTGATGAAGAACCATGAATTTCGAGTGACTTAGGATGCCACAGCTTTATTGATTCCAACCAAAAATTCTCCTGATCTATGAACGTTGGGACTTGTTTTAACAATCTCATACAGCCCTATGAACTCATTCCTGCCTATCCAGATGGCTAGTTTTATTCTTATGTAGAATAACACCATGAATACACACACACACACCCCCTCTCCCACTTTCTAGCTCTTGAATATTTATAAGATTGAGTTGATTTCATTTAAAATACGCTTTTTAATATATTTAGAGTTCCGATGATAAATAAGCATCTATTAAATAAACAATTGGGTTAAAAACCAAAAAAGGACATAAATGTGATTTATTAAACTTTAGATAGACGAGCTTTATAACCATGTAGGAAGATGTGTTTCTTGTGTGTCGACTTTACAAATTTTTACTATTTTTCACATCTGTGCAATTCATGGTCATCATTATTTATACATGTTAGAAAATGTATGTTGCTTTTGAAATCACCCTAAGCAGCAGTTTCCATGAGAGAACTGACATTAGAGATGTCTTTTTAAAGATTTAATCTCCATATATAGGTGAAGTATTTAAAGGGAATGTAAGTATAGATTTTTAAGAAACGGAGGCATTTAATATCACACACAAACACACACAAAACACCAGTCTTAGCTGGATGGAGGGAAGGATCAATGTTTGGTTCTTACATTAAGGGCTGCACATACCCTTTGTACCTAATGAATAACCAATATATTTCAGTTATTGATTAGTAGAATGTTATGTATCTGACAGTTACATCTTTATCATAGATTTTTATTTTTTGTACTTTGCATTTGACATTTTTAGGTAATCTTTCCTCATGACTGACTATGAAAGGATTACAAACTATACTAAAATTATGATGGATAAATATTTTTGGTGAAAGAAAAAGTTGTTTATTTGTCTTGATAACAGTAATTTTGGTTTTCAGTAAAGTCAATAAGATATTATGTATTTTTCCCCAATGAAGATTGTTTCTATCCCGTGATACTTTACTAAATCATGTCATTTACAGCTCTAGAAGACAGGCAAATGCTTCAGAGAGCTAAGTCCTTGTTTAAGCAGAGGCTACAGGTGTCATCATGGTTGATGACTAAAAGAATAGAATATCTTGAAATTAGAGCATGCACCAATGTTTCTTACTTCTGTTTTTGAAAAGTCTGAACATTGTCAAACCACTGATTTGTTTTGTTCTTTTGAAGCTAGTAACGTAGAGGATAGGTATTTCCGAGTTCTAGAGGCAACACAAGGTGGAGAAAAGAGCGGTGGCCTTGTGGTCGGAAAACCTGGGTTCCACGTGATTCCCCCCGGATCCTGGCTCTCTGTGGGACTTTGGGCCAGTTATTATACACTTCTTGATCTCCATGTTTCTCACCTATAAAGTGAAGGTGGGTCACTTGCTGGATACTTTCCACAGTCTGTTCTATCCCCGAAATTCTGTAAAACTGAACTGCCATTTTTCTCCTTTTTTACACACTCTAGTTTCAATGGCACGTGTATAGTTGGAGGTTGTGTGGAGAGGTGGGCCTTGGGAAGGTCTTCTTTCTCTGAGCCAACACATTCCTGGAGCTCTTGGATTGAATACAAGAAGTAATATTTTTACATTGATATTAAATTCAACCAAATTAGACACCATAATGGGAGAGACTCTCGTGGTGCTTAAATAAACTGTGGAGATTGTTTTGCAAATGAGCTTTTTGGCATTTTCTATTCTCCCTCTACCATCTGAATTCCTGTCTATGTATAAGTCTTTGAAACAAGTCAAATATATTGACTGAAAATTTTGAAATAAAGAAAAAGCAGATTAAATTCCACACTTTGTATAATTTGCCTTCACTGTCATAGATTTAACAAAGCTGAGCATTTATAAAGTGAGAATCTGTTGACTCTTAAAAAGCAGCTTATGGATTCATTTATTTAATAGACATACATTGATCACTTACTCCGGAAATCTGGGCAATTTCACAAGATTGGCTTCTCCTCCCCAGGCCTCACCTCCTATATTCGACCCATCCCTAGCTGAGCAGCCCCGGGGTGCAGACAGCAGCTCTCCTAGGCCTGCCGGGTTGGCTGGTGTCCTGAGACTGCACTATGTTTTCCAGAGCTGTGTTAGATGAACCAGAACGCAATGTATGGTTTCTCTTCCATTTGGGCCCATATTTGGTAACTCAGTCAGGCCGTGGAGTCCTGCGTCTAGGTAGGTCTGCATATGAAGACTTCTTTGGTCTTGCAAAAAACTAAAGTGATCACGATGGAATTCATCTCCCTCCATAGTCAACCTGTTGTTCTGATTCAGATGTACTTCCTCCAGACATCACTTACATGTTTATACACATGCACGCTCTGAGAATGTATTAGTACATAGAGGGAGAGGAATAACATTTTGAGTTTGAATATTAGGTTTTTTAAAATGGGACCTTATAAAGTATGGACTCTGAGAATGATGTGTTAATGTAGGTTTATCAATTGTAACAAATGTACCACTCTGGAGGAGATGTTGATAATGGGGGAGTCTGTACACATGTGGGGGCAGAGGGTATATGGGAAATCTCTGTACCTTCCACTCAATTTTGCTGTAGACTTAAAATTGCTCTAAAAAATTAAGTCTATAAAAAACAATGGGACCTTGTATGTTGTTAACATCACCGCAACCCTTTGCGCCTGGAAGTCCTTTCCTGTGTATTTCTGATGACCTTGAAATGTTATGCAAAGAAGACAAAATCTGCTTGCACATAATCGGCTGTTGTGAAATAGCAGATTATATGAACGTCTTTATAAAAATGACAAAAACCTTTATACTAGAGCATTTGCCTCCACAGGGCATTCACCTAATTATGAACTGGGAATAAATAATATTTTTATGGTATCTTGACATTTACCTGGGTGCATTGTTTTATAAACAACATTACTCACTCACAGTCTTTCAGTTCTGCCTTTATTACATGGTGATCTTATAATTCTAAATGAGAAATTTCCACATTAGGAACTCAGCATATTTACCATCAAGTTTTATAAAGATTCTTAGGTTGTCACTGGATAATAAAAAAATGACATTTTAAATTTTATCTCACACTCTGTGGTTTACCCTGCTATATTCTTTTTTGTTCACTTTTTTACTAAATTTTGTGTTAAATATTAAGTGGACAAGAAAGAATTTTAGTAGAACATATATGAAGTTTAAAGAACGACAAAACAATGAACCTTTGTACTGGATGCTGTTCCCCCATCTTATTCCCTTTTCAAACTCTGGACATCTGGACTGCTTCTAGTTCTAGCTATTACGAATAAAGTTGCTAGGAACATTCTTGTACAAGCTTTTGATAGATAATAAGTGTTTTAATATCCTTCTCAGCTAATTCTAACATCTGAGTCAGTTCTGGGTTGCTTTTCGTTGACTGATTAGTCTCCTCTTTATGGGTGTGTTTTCTTGCCTCTTTGCAGACCTGGTAATCCTGATTGGATGCCAGATATTATGAATGTTACCTTGTTGGGTGATGGAAATTTTTGTATTCCTATTGCTTTTCTTGAGCTTTGTTCTGCTGTGTAGTTAAGTTACTTGAAACGGTTTTCTCCTTTTGGGTCTTATTTTTATGGTTTGTTGGGTAGGTCTAGAACAGTGCCTTCTTGTTGGTAGCACCTTGAGTCACTACTCCTAGTGACCCTGTGTACAGCAGAGCAGAACCCTGCCCTGTCTTTTTGCACCATCCTCTCACCTTCAGGTGCTCTATCAGACAATGCTCTGCTGCTATTCATAGGGATTTCATGGCCAATTTTTTTGGAAGTGGGTGGCCAGGACCTTCTTCCTAGTCTGGAAGCTCTACTGAAACCTGTTCACCATGGGTGACCTTGCTGGTACTTGAAATACCCGTGGCATAACTTTCAGCATCATAGCAACATGCAGCTGCCACCGTATGACAGCCAACAGATGTGTGGTGTGGGTCCCTGACTGGGAAATGAACCCCAGCCACTGTGGAATCTTAACCGCTAAATCACCAAGGCTGGCTGGATCAGTCCCTAGTCTAAGCTAATTATTCATCTCTACCAAGGCCATATCTGCCTGAAAACTTTACCCAAGGCCTCGTGATTTGAGTTTTTCCAGTCTGGCTGGTGCGAATGGGCGTTATTCCCAGTCCTTCATGAGAACCAGTCACTGTTCCCTCTAATTCTTTTGATGGTTTTTTCCTGAATCTCCCAAATCTTGAGTAGTTTCCTCATACACTTGCTGAATATTTGCAAAGGCCCTCCGTAGATCTCCAGGTTCTCTCTCTGTTCAACTCACTCCTCTCTGGTACTCTGCCCTGTAAACTCTAGCTGCCTTGGTCTCCCTGGGTTCTCAGCTCCATCTCCTCAGCTCAGTGAGTTTACCTCAGTTTCCCCTCCCTGCACCACAGCCTAGAAATTCTTGTTTGTTTCCCATCTCTCAAAGGTCACTGCCCTTCATTACCTGATGTCCAATGTCTTCAAAACTCTTGTTTAAGTATTTTGTCTTTGAGGGGGTTGTTTCAGGTGGAAGGTAAATCTGGCCCCTGTTACTCCACTTTGACCAGATAGAACCACTATTTTGTACCATTGTCTAGCACTCTGGGAGGATTTTACCCTCCTGGGCGTGAGGTCATTATTAAATTCAGGATACATGAGAAGTTTGCCTTTCTTTAAAAAGTAGGAGAAGTGGCTAATGGGGGGAAGGGGTGGAAAGAGAACCAGAATGACACCTGGATGCCACCACTCCTCAGGCTTGTCAAGGGTGAGGAACATTTCCAAGGGTTCTCTATTCTCTCTGTCTGAATCAGGAAAATATTCTGCCCAACATCTGCCTGCATCAGCTTTTGTTCTGGTCCCCACTGAGGTTTTGAGGGTTTGGCGACGGTCCATTAGTTAAGAAGAAGAAATAAGGTTGGAAAGAAAATAATTCTTGTTAAAGCTAGGCACATGTTGGGAGTTAAACTTTTTCTTGAGAGGTTAACCTGTCTGAATACCTGAATGTTGTAATGAGTGTCTTTATAGAAAAGTGGCTTGCACAGCCCGCAATAGTATTGGCGGTGGTTCCACTTGATGTAAGATGAATGGTCTGAAATGAGCAGGCTGGTTAATTGGGGGATTCTCTTCCAGGTCAGATTTGTTCAAGGAGAAGTTCATGTTCTGTTGGAGAGTGGTGACCTCTCACGAAAAGCCTCCCAGACACAAGCGGGCTGAGACAGGATTGCTTTGTAATGTGACTCTAAGAGCATTTTGCTGAACGCATGCACAATTCCAACGGCTCTTTAAAGTTTTGCCTCCAGGCCCCAAATCCCTGAATATCTCTCACGTCTGCTCCAACTATTCAATCCTCCTCACTTCATTATAGCAATGTTAGAAATATGATGCCATTTGCAGTTTACAGCTTGAGTTAAACCAATGACACTAAGATCCTAGAGCAATGCATTTAAATTTTTGCTATTAGAACATGAAGGATAATGCAGAGTAGTTTTGGTAAGTTTGAGAGAAAAGAAAGCATAGTGCTAATGCAGCATTTAGAATTCATAGAAACTTGTTTTTCTTTAATAAATCCTTTATAATCTCCCCTTCTAACTCATGACATGAAACTAGCTACTTCCTTATTTTGTAAGATATTTACATTTTATATTTCTTCCTCTGAAAATAATCTTCTAGGGGTTCACATAGGTTTTGCCAAGGACATTTGAGGTCTAGGTTAATGGCGTACACTGGGCATCAGCATCATTTGGTTTCTCAGTCATGTGGTTTCTGAGACACCCCTGAAACAGGAGTGCGGTCCCAATGGCTGCAGAGAAAGAGCAGCCTGTAGACTAATTGGCGTGCGGCGGGGAGCCTGAGCAGCCAAAGTGACTTACAAGAGATCCTCTGTGTCCTGACAGGCCTGGAGATTTTCTGCAAACTCTGGCCAAGTGGTACAAGCTGCATTTGGAGTAGCTCACACTAGAAACAAGTTAGCAGTGTGATAGCTGTTTGATTAAAGAATGAACATTGCTCAGTAGAAATGAAGGAAACAAATGAGAAAAATAGAAATCGACTATAAATTCCATTTGCTTCTCTGAAGAGGGGAAAAGAATATCATTGAACACTATACCTGTGAGAGGTCTTTCCTGTTTGCTGCATGCATATCAAAATTACCTCCCTTTGGCTCCTCATATCCTACTATTGACCCTTCTTTTAGCAACTTAATCTTTATATCTGTACAAGGGGACTTGCCCTCCTGCTGTGGGTTATCTATCTTTCTTCACATCATCTCTTCATATACATAATGATGATGAAGCATTTTATACTTTAAATATATTTTATGCTTATGTACATTATATCATTGCCAGCCCTGGACGTCTAGTGGTTAAGATTCAGCACTATGAATTCAGCATCATGCTACCGGTATTTCAAATACCAGCAGGGTCACCAAAGTGACTCCAAAGTCCCTACTCTTAAAATGACATACTAAAATCTGAAACTTTTCTGCAAATATTGAAACTTATTTTCTTCCTTCATACCTCCAATTTCTGTTTGTTATAGATGGTGTAGAAATATTTATTCTGTTATGTACTGAAAAAAGAAATAAACGTTAATTTAAAAATCTTTTCTTCCTGTATTCCAACACTTTTATATACGCTTTCCAATTAATTTCTCTCTCAGTTGCAGAAGTAGGCTGAAAGAATATGCTTTTGGCAGAAACAGCCATTTGTCTTATTTCCATGTTTCTGTTTACAACAAAAAGAATCTTAGCTCATTCACTCAGGGGAAAATCAACATGGAGTTTTGTTGGGATGTTACTACTGATTTACAATGCTGATGTGATTGTATCCAAATATTCAAACATCTTGGATCTGACTTTAGAGACAATTTCTCCTATTATGCATCTCCCGGAAAACATGTTAGTCTAAGGCTCGAGAGAGTACATTCTGGATTTTGTTTGACTTTTGAATTTTTTTCACATGAAACATACCTTGTCTTTGGAAATTATTGAACAAAACTAAGTATTTCAGAGGACTGCCATACTCAGTGAGCAGGAGCTCTGTTTGGGAAGTTCCACTGTAGTTCTAACTCTAAGCAGGCATTATGAGTAAATGCTTTCAGATCAGGGGTCATTGGCTCAAGGTCCATGGCCTTTAGCAAGTCCTGTTTCAATTGTCTACAACATTTGTTTATCAGAATTCCAGAAGGGTTCGTAAAAGGTTATGAGCCACTGCTTTGGATGACTTCTAAAGTCACTGCCAACAAGATCATTTGCTTCTATAACTTTCATTCCTTACTAATTTTCCCTATATTTCATATACATCTATTTAGTTAAAAAATGAATTAAATTTGTGGGGCCTTTCTTGTAGTTTAAGTCTTCGTCTTTACTCAATTATTTTAAAATCCCTACTGGGCTAGGCACTGTACCAAACAAAGCAAAGACTATGTCCTCTCAGATTAAACAGGTCACTTCATGTACATTGCTCTGGCATCACGTATTTTTCCACTATAACGTGCATCACACTTTGCAGTTATGAACAAGCAAATACCATGGGTTTCAGATCTCAGCTTGTTTCTAAGTGCAGCAGGGATAGGAGAAGAAATACAACATGATCTCCGCCCTCAGTATAGAAAGAGGATCATTCCTGAAACCACTCAATTAAGAACTGTGAGAGATGAAGAGGAGGAAGGGAGGGTGGGCAGCGGGGAAGGAAGGCTTCTCAGTGGAGACCTGATGTGGGGAAGGATTTGCATGGTACTGGCACAAAAACAGACATGCAGATCAATGGAGTAGAATCGAAAGCCCAGAAATAAACCCACACATCTATGGACAGCTAATCTTTGACAATGGAGCCAAGAATATACAATGGAGAAAGGAAAGTCTCTTCAATGAATGGTGTTGGGAAAACTGGACAGCCACATGCAAAAGAATGAAAGTAGACCATTATCTTACACCATACGCAAAAATTGACTCAAAATGGATTAAAGATTTGAACATAAGACCTGAAACCATAAAACTTCTAGAAGAAAACATAGGCAGTATGCTCTTCGACATTGGCCTTAGCAACATATTTTCAAGTACCATGTCTGACCAGACAAGGGAAACAATAGAAAAAATAAGCAAATGGTATTACATTAAACTAAAAAGCTTCTGTACAGTGAAGGAAACCATCAACAAAACGAAAAGACAACCTAACAACTGGGAGAAGGTATTTGCAAACCATATATCTGATAAGGGATTAATATCCAAAATACACAAAGAACTCATACATCTCAACAACAAAGAAACTAAAAACCTTATTAAATAATGGGCAAAAGATCTGAACAGACATTTCTCCAAAGAAGATATAAAGAAGGCGAACAGGCACATGAAAAGATGTTCAACATCATTAACTACCAGGGAAATGTAAATCAAAACTACAATGAGATATCACCACACTTCTGTCAGAAGGGCTATAATTAACAAGACAGGAAACAAGTGTTGGAGAAGATGTAGAGAGAAGGGAACTCTCATACATTTCTGGTGGGAGTGCAAACAGGTGCAGCCACTATGGAAAACAGTATGGAGATTCCTTGAAAAATTAAGACTAGAACTACCATATGATCCAACTATTCCACTGCTGGGTGTTTATCCAAAGAACATGAAAACATGAATGCATAAAGATACATGCACTATGTATGTTCACTGCAGCATTATTCACAATAGCCAAGACTTGGAAGCAACCTAAGTGCCCAGCGAGGGACGAATGGACAAAGAAAATGCAGTATATATACAATGGGATACTACTCAGCCATGAGAAACGATGAAATCCAGCCATTTCTGAAAACCTGGATGGACCTTGAAGGTATCACGCTAAGTGAAATAAGTCATAGGGAGAAGGTCAAATACCGTACAATCTCACTCATAAGTAGAAGATAAAAACAACAGCAAACAATCACATAGAGACAGAGATTGGATTGGTGGTTACCAGAAGGGAAGGGAGGAAGGAGGAGGGCGAAAGGGCTAATTAGGCACATGTGTGGTGATGGATGGTAATTAGTCTTTGGGTGGTGAACATGATGTAATCCATACAGAATCGAAATATAATGATGTACACCTGAAATTTACATAATGTTTTAAACCAATGTTACTGCAATAAAAAAATTAAATTAAAATAAATTCAGACTTACACAATATTGATTTGTATGAAGAGTTAAATCTTTTTGGAAAAATTGTTCTGCCAGAATCATCAGCTGTAGATGTACTAAAATTTGTATTTTGAAATAATTTATTAGAAAATTACCCTAATGATCCCATGGCCTATAAAATACTCTTAATAGTTGCATCAGGAAAATAATCCTTTCAAAATTAAAAATTATCAAAAATGGTGATCTTGAATATTCTAAGAGTGACTGACATCACTTTCAATTATATGAATTCAAAATGAAGTTGTTAATAGTACAACGAACTAATAAGTGAATTTTCAGAAAATCCATCCATAAGAAAACTCTGTGATCAATCAAGATATCATATTAATAAAGTATTATTATATTTGCATTGTATACAAATATAACACCAAAAATAATATTTTTATTTGTTTACTTTTTCCTTTGTGTCACAATTACCCATGTTTATAAGTAATAAAATATTTTTAAAGACAAAACTTTACACTTTAACTGCTCTTTTTCCCTGCATTTTGAACACAGATGCTCGCATTTTTATTTTGCACTGCCTGTTACATAGCTGCCCTACATGTTTCCTCTCTGTTTGCATAACCTCTAATAATGTCACTCACCACTTTTGTTTGACTTGTCTGCTCACTGAGGAGGCCAGATGATCTTTACAGTGTCTCCAAAGTGACTTGAGTTTAATTTTTCCATTTTAACACTAGGATGTTAATTGAGATGATCAGAAGACAAATTTCCAGATCCACCATATGCTATTAGTACATTTGATCAATCTTCCCAAAGCAGGATTGAACAAGAAAGTGATAGTCAATAGATAGAGCATGATTTATGATATGCTGGTGAGTGGGAAGAGGACAGTGGAATTAGGTAGAGGTAGTGCAAACCTCTATTTGACGTAACATGTCCCTACCCAACAAGGGTGCTAGTTATAGAACAGACCCAACCCACCATATCCATATAGAAGGAAAGGATTTTGTAAATGAAAGAAGCATAAAGATCCTTTGGCTCTTAGCAGGTAACTTTCTCCTATAAAACAAGCAAGAGCTGCTAATGTTTTTTTGCAGAGCATAAGTTTTCATATGTGCTATCACAGGCATATTTCTGGAACAAGGAAATATTTTAGCTTTCTGCTATTTCTTAGCTGGAAAGCAGAGCAATGAGTATATTTTTGCATGTAAAGAATTCTGAATTATTTTTAATTCTCCTGACAAAGATGAAGGTTTGAATTTATAGAGCCACACAATTTCATTAAGTGCCAGTTGATGGATGCCAATTCTCCCATGGTCTTATCTTCCCCCTTCTTTTCCTGTTAGGAAGCCTCTTTACTCTTGCTAGGCTAAACAATGAAAATTCATAACTAACTCGTTTAAGCTGAATTTCCAGTTTTCAATGCTATCTATTCTAATTTGTTAGCAAGACATTTCTTCCCATTAGTAGAATTCATAGAAGAAAATTGGTGAATAATTCATTTTGGTTTTGCCGTTGCTTTAAAAAAGAGAGAGAGAACTGGCAGGGCAGGTTTCAACAGATTAATGAGCTTCTGAAATTTTAGCAGAACTAAACAAAATTATTATTTGAAAAGTGATACACAAGTCAATGAGTTAAAAATAAATATTTTAGTTACTGATAAAGCTGGCTGTACTAGCATCTTCCTCCCAAATCAAATGGCTTCCTTTCTGCTTAAAAAAAAAAAAAAAGGTTACAATGCTATGCCAGCTTTCCAAGTAGTCTATAAACAGTTTATTAGCAATATTAATATGAATTCAAATGAACGAGAAAGTAGGGGATGTCTACCAGTTTTTATTTAGGATGGATATCTTTTAAAAGGGGACACCACTTTGGGTAATCATGACCCTTATAGCATTAAGGAAATCCCTTTTAGTTCTATTTTTATTTTCTTTGTTTTTGAACCTATTTGGTTTGCAAAAGCAGCTGTTTAAAAACTCACAATGGGGCCGGCCCCGTGGCTTAGCAGTTAAATGCGCGCGCTCTGCTGCTGGCGGCCCGGGTTCGGATCCTGGGCGCGCACCGACGTACCGCTTCTCCAGCCGTGCTGAGGCCGCGTCCCACATACAGCAACTAGAAGGATGTGCAGCTATGACATACAACTATCTACTGGGGCTCTGGGGGAAAAATAAATAAATAAATAAAATTATTAAATAAATAAATAAAAATAAAATAAAAACTCACAATGCATATATTTTTATTTAAAATATCTATCTAAATAATTCCATTGAGATTGTAACTTTTTAAAAAATATTATTCTTTCTATTCACCTTTTTCAATAAGACAATGCAAATTTAGAATGCAAAAAGAGGCTGAGGACAGCACACAGGCCAAGGCCAAAAAGAGAACTTGAAATCAAAATGAATAATGTTGCACATAGCTGCAAATACTCCATGATTCAAGCTGCGGCTAGATGGAAAATAAGAAAATGTTTCTGTTCCAATTTTGCTTTCCATTTCCCCGAATTTTTTAAAAGAGTGCTTATTATGGATAACATCCAATCTGTACAGAGGTAGAGAGAACAGCACAATGAACACCACGTACCCAGCACGCAGCTTCAACAATCATCAACACGTGTCCAGCCCTGTTTCATCTATATTCAACCATCCCACCTCACTCCCACAGGATTATTTTGAAGCAAATGTCAGACGTCATATCATTTTAAAAGTATATATGTTAGTACGTATTTCTAAAAGACAAGAACTTTTTTTAAAAAGTATAACCTAAGGGCTTGCCCTGTGGCCTAGTAGTTAAGTTCGGCAGTCTACGCTTCAGTGGCCTGGGTTTGGTTTCCAGAAGCGGACCTACACCACTTGTCAGCTGTGTGTCATGCTGTGGTGGTGACCCACATACAAAATAGAGGAGGATTGGTACAGATGTTAGCTCAGGGACAATCTTCCTCAAGCAAAAAGAGGAAGCTTGGCAGCAGATGTTAGCTCTGGATGAATCTTCCTCAGCAAAAAAATATATATATATATAACCTCCATACAATTATTACACTTAACAAAATGAACTGATTCCTTAATATCATCATATATCCAATCAATGTTTAAATTGCTCTGATAATCATCTTGTAAATGCTTTTTAATAGTTGTTTTGTTTCAAATCAAGATCTAAACAAAATCAGCACATTTAATTTGCTTAAGATGTCTTTTAAGTCATTTTAAATCTATAGTGCCCCTTGCTTCTTTTTATTTTTCATTGTAATGCATCCATTGATGAAGTTGGGTCATTTGTTCTGTAGTTCACCACATTCTGGATTTTGCTGATTGTGTCTCTGGGTTATCAATCTACTTGTACTTTTGTTTTCTGTCTTTTCTGTAAACTGGTAGCTAGACCTAGAGGCTTCATCAGATCAGCCTCTGATCGTTTCTTTGGCATGAATACTTCACAGATGGTTTTTTGTACTTCCATTAGGAGACTGTCTGGTTTTCTGCTGTGTGGTACTAAAATTGATGAGTTGGTTCTGGTGTTTTCAGCCTGATCAATCTCCATCAGCTTTTGACCTAGTATTTTTAGCAGCTGTTGCTGATGGTTGCCCTAGATCCAGTATTTCAAGAGGAGGAGGTTGTAACTTTTCAAAACATGTTTTAAGAGCCAGGGTGAGGGTGTGATGAGGGACAAAGCTGTGCTATCTTCCTGCAAAATTTGATCATCACAAGAGTCTTCACTAATTTGGTGGGTACATAGCATCGGCCTGGACACCGTACACAGGCAAGCCTTACTACTGGAGGATGCAAAGGTAACCCAGGCCCAAGGCCAAAAGGGAAAAAGCAGCAGTCAAGCTTTCAACACACACTGCACTATTTGTACTTTAACATTTGTAGAGGAAAGAATAGTGACACACCACTGAAATATGCGCATCCTCACTTTCACTTCTTTCATCCCACTTACCCACTGAAGTTTGAGATTAGGGGGAATGAATAATCCCTCTCCTTGACCCTCAGTCCCATCACTGCTGAAGATGTTCCATTGCCAACCTTGGGGGGCTAGGAGGAGAGGGCAGAGATCAGGCGGGAGGAGCTGGGAAGGGTGTTCCAGACCGATAGCTACTGGTACATTCTGTTCAACTGGACATTAGTTGCCAAAATCTTTTTTTTTTTTTTTTTTGTGAGGAAGACCAGCCCTGAGCTAACATCCAATGCCAATCCTCCCCTTTTTGCTGAAGAAGATTGGCCCTGGACTAACATCTGTGCCCATTTTCCTCTACTTTATATGGGACACCGCCACAGCATGGCTTGACAAGTGGTGCATCGGTGCTCACCTGGGCTCTGAACCTGCGAACCCTGGGCTGCCAAAGCGGAGTGCACGCACTTAACTGCTGCGCCACCGGGCCAGCCCACCAAAATCTTTTTTTAACTGACCAATATATAACCTATAAGAGAACCAAACTCAATGGCATCATGAAATCTTGGGGATGGATATGAATTATTAGAATTTAACCTTTGCTCATAGTTTAGCATGACTGCTATATTGTAATTGATCTGTAGGAGCAAACGTAATGGAGCATTAGACTGGTATCACAGTAAGAGTTTTCCTTGACTCTCTCCCAACTAATTAAGGTGAGTGCTACATCCCTACAGGTGGTCATCTCAGTCAGTTAAATATGAACATTCATAATGGCATTAGACCCCACACATAGATGAGCCTTGTCTTTCCCCATAGTGTTCTTGGTAATGTGATGAATGAGTGAAAACTTCCTCCTTGGAAGGTCGTTAGCCATTTGTGTGTGTGTGGAATTTGTTTCAAAGACTCTTTGAGGTAGCATGGGAAAATCAAGAAAGCATTCCAGTTGGGTTAATAGAAAGATTTAGCCCCTCTGTGGTAGCTTTCATTTTGAAAATTCCTTGCAAACATTAACTAATCCATCTGGCAATCCTTGGAGGCCAGTTGCACTCTCTACATTTTGTTCTTTCAGAGTTTATAGAAAGAGATTTGGCTTCTATCTCATGCTTTTGTGCCCTGGTCTCCCTCTTTTCCTGCTTTGTTTATACACTGGAAGGCTTCAGAAGTCAGATTTTCCTGCTAATTAGTAACCTTTCAAGGCAGAGAAAACTATTTTTTCTGTGTAGTGATTAGTTACTAAGGACATGATCTTGAGGGCTCTGACTCTGGGACAATAAACAGTGAAAGTAAACATTGATGAAAATAAAAGCCCTGTTCTGTGGGCATTTTTTTTTTCTGTAATAAAAATGAACAATGGATGAGATGTAAGCAAAAATGTCAATACAGTAATTACAACTCTGTTGACTTAGAATGATTTCCAAGTGACATATGGACTATATTGGTAATAAGAGTTTCTTTGAAGTGATTTTATAGCACCAGCTATGTCCTTAAATTTTTGAAAGAGTATATAAGTACAGTTGATTACTAAGGGCAAAAAAACTTTTATTGAATGAGCAAGCATACACACAGAGATATACAGAGTGTTCAAAGGATGATACAAAACATTTCTTTTATTTTCTCCTTGAGTTGACTCTCAGTTGTACCTAATCCACCTCGAATGATAAGCAAGGGGAGTCTGTCCTCTTTTGTCTCCCTTTTCCTTCCTCCCACATTCGCTCAGTATGGATTGAGTGCTTAAAATGGACTACACACTTTTCCAGTTGACCGGACTAGAGCACTAAACAAAAGAAAGAGCCTGCCCTTACTGAGCTTACAGTTGAAATAATAAATATAAATATTTGTGTATATATGTATATTTATATTAGGTACACATATAATATATGCATTTATTTATGTAAATATTAATTTATTTTTTACATATATTTACGTAATGCATGAATCTGTGTCAGGCGGTGATAGTCCTGTGAAGAGGTAAGGGAAGACCTCAAAAATAAGATGATATTTGAGCAGTGAGACAAAGGAAGTAAAGGAGTGTGTTGTTTGGCTATTTAGGGAAGAATAACTCAGGCAGAGAAAAAGCAAGTGCCAAGGCTCTGAGGCAGGAAAGAGCTGAAATGTTCAAAGAACAGCAAGGAGGCTGGCAGCGTGGGCCAGAGGTAGAGTCATATACAATGACATCAGAAAGATAAGGCAGTGTGTGTGTGTTTATGTGTACAGGATCAAGCCTCCATCTTTTTAAGCCTCACTTACTGTCCCCTCTCCTGCCATGTTTCTTCTTCCACTTGGCCTCTGATTCTGTTGACAATCAAATGGTTGTGTCCAGTTTTCTTCTTGATGGAGCCAGGCCATGGATGGTGAGGGACAAAACTAGAGAGAAAAAATTCAGGTTCTTTAGATGCTTCTGCATGTGTTTGCAGGGGGTGAGGATTAATGGAAAAAAAATAGCCTTCTAGTCAATAAAGAGCATACAAGACATACAAACCTTTCTTTTACTAATATCACCTCCTTTTAATGCCTAGTGTTGGTGCATTTTTATGCTTACAATCTTTGTCTCTTCTCCACCTTACCAAACACCTTCTTCTGCCATCCTACCTTGATATGAGTCAGGGAGGTGATGGGGTGGTGGAATATTCTATCCTGCTACAATTATCATCAATATTTCATTTCTTCACTTATATTAAACTACAACTTATAAAGTTACAGAGTAAGACATATAATAAATAAAACAGCAATTAAAATAAAATATCAAGTGCATTATCTTCCCCTTCTCTAAACTCCACCCTCCAGGTGCCAGTACAGAACATTTGTTCTGGTACATTTTTACACTTACTGAAAAGAAACACTGTATGTTTGAGAAATAAGTTAAATTAGACATTGTTTCAAGTTGCAGAATATTTCAGGCCACTTGAACACCAAGTCGCAGAATAAGCATAGGCAGATGATGCAGAGCATAGATTTTTTCACTTGCCAAAGTTTTGTCCAGAGTTGAGGAGAAGAGTCAAGATTCAAAATTCACTGTTATGTTATGCTATGGAAATAACTACAAGACGAAGTTAGAGATTGATTCTAGTTTTCTATTTTTTCATCACCTCAGAAACTTTGAGTTGAGTGATAGATTATTATTGGCCAGAAAAAATATCTCAGTTTAGGGGCCTGCCCTGAGACTTAGTGGTTAAGTCTCTCATGCTCCACTTCAGCAGCCCTGGTTCAGTTCCCAGGCACAGACCTACGCCAGTCGTTGGCAGCCATGCTGTGGTGGTGTCCCACATACAAAATAGAGGAAGATTGGCACAGATGTTAGCTCGGGGCAAATCTTCCTTAAGCAAAAAGAGGAAGATTGGCACAGATGTTAGTTCAGGGCGAATCTTCCTTAAGCAAAAAGAGGAAGATTGACAATAGATGTTAGCTCAGGGCAAACCTTCCTCAGCAGAAACAATATCTCAGTTTGTACTTCAGAGGAATTGTGGCCCTTATTACTTGTGAGAACATGAATACTACAGAATTTGGTCCATCCTGTGCCTTTCCATCATCTCCTACTATCACACCCTGCATGTGCTAAGGCTGGATTTAATCTTACGGGATGCAGAGATCAATTTAGAAATTCAGTACTGAACAAAATCCTTTGTCAATAATGATTTTAAAATGATTTTTAAATGAACTAATTTGCTCTCAACATTTGTGATTAGGATAATCACTCTGTTGGAATGTATGTACAGTAGAGATAAAGGGTATTTAAGTGGTGAAGGCTGATTATTCCATTTTCTTCTATGAATAGTTAAATGTTTATACAGCAGGAGGACCATAGACTGAAAATGTACTTGGGTTTTCCTTTGTGACTCTTGCAGATTCAAGCTGGACTAGGTATGTTGGTTTGCAAGAAATAGAGACATAAATCAGAAAAAAAGCCAGTCTAATTTTGATTGTTTAAGAGAATTAGTGCCATTGGATCTATTTTTTTATAGTTCTCTATTTCCAAAGTCTTCTAATGTGGTTTCCCTGCATAACGAGACACATCCCTGAATTTTATTTATGAGTTATTTTATTTTATTTATTACTCATAAGTAAATTTTATTTATTTATGAGTAATAAATTTTATTTATTTATGAATACCAAATAAATTTATCTGGTATTATTTAGTTTTTAATTACAATCTCACAGGGTATCTTGAGACTTGGGGTTATTTTTATTATCATTTTACAATCATGTGGGTACTTGTAAATGGAGAACCTTGGGTGGCGTTGAGGGTAGGAGTGACCTGATTCACCTAATAATGACAACAACGAGATATCCTTTGTTCATGGATATGAAGCAGTGGAATCCCCACAGCAGGGCAATTTGAAGGCTTTTTCTTTTCCTAGAGGAGGAGACCACCTGTCCCAATGTAGCCACACATCCGTTCATCCTTTCCTACATCAGTCCCTTCATAACCAACACAAATCATAGGCCACAGCTCTAGGACCTGGAAAACAAGCCAAATTTTCAGGTCTACATGAGGACAAATCTGCAGCCTGGCCAATGGAGGTGATCATCAGTGATAACTTGGTGAAAATGGAGAGGTTGGGTGGGGTGAGGTGGGGCTAATGCAACTCCTCACCTTGAGAGGTGGCTGTATTTATCTCAGGGATGAGATACCTGTTCTCAGCCTTGCTCTTGACTAGCCTCCATGCTCATTCATATCCTGCCCTCCCCACATCAACCTGCTCACCAAAAGAGCACACAGATATCTGACAGAAAAACAGAGATTGTCAAACAAACCTCTCTCCCAAAACACTTACATCCCAACAAGAAAGGAAAAATAGAATGTGGGCCACTCTTAGTTATCTATTGCTGTATAACAAATTACTACAAACTTAGCAGGTTAAAACAACCCAGGTTTATTATCTGACAGTTTCTATAGCTTAGGAGTCCAGGCACAGCTTAGCTGGGTCCTCTACAAGGCTACAATCAAGATGTTGGCCAGGGCTGGGTTCTCAACTGGAGGCTTGACTGGGGATGGATCCACTTCCAAACTCCTTCAGTTCTTGGCAGAATTCATCTTCTTGTAGCTGTAAGGCTGAGCTCCCTAGCTTCTTGCTGCCTATCAGCCAGGGGTTACTTCTAGCTCCTATAGGAACTGTAGTGCACAGTTTCCTGCTAAATGGTCCTCTCGAGAGGCTCCCTCACAACTTGCAGCTTACTTCTTCAAAGCCGGCAAGGGAGAAAGTCTCTAGCATCAGTTTGCTAGCAAGATGAAGACTTATATAACATGTTGTAATCACAGGAGTGATTACATCACCTTTGCCATAGCCTAATGGCTACAAACATGTTCACCCCCCATCAAGGGGAGGGGATTGCACAAACACATGAACAATAGGAGACAGGAATCATAGGGCCACCTTAAAGCCTGTCTACCACATTACTGTGAAATGATTATTTGCTCATTATACCTCATTCCAAATAGGTTATGGATTCGATTATGGATATACAGTGCAATACAGCAGATCATGGCACTGACATAGATATACACAATAAACTGAAGAGTAAACTGGAAGGAATTCTGCATCTATCTGAGCCATATTTAAGGTCAGGTGATTTATTAGGCATATAGATCACTTGGGAATACTTTTGCCAACTCCAGAAAAAAACAATCATGATATTTAGGGGAATAAGCATCATTAGTTGATCATTATCTTAATAAATAAGTATAGAAGAGATCTGTGAGAATTCATCTTCAGCTTAGTCCAGGATGTCTTGGTAATTTGCAGTACTCATTCCCCTTATGTTTACATGAACCATAATGAAATTTGCCCCAAAGTCTTTGGATATTTTTAATTGGAAACGATGGTCGTGTGGGTAATGGCCCAGCTGTTTCACTGCCTGGTACAAAGCCCTGTCTACAATAGGTGCTCAGTAACAGTCAGTTGAATGAAATGAGTGAGAGAAGAAAGAAGTGAGTCCATGAGTTTTGGCTGCTTGTATCTCAGCCTTCCTGCCATTTAGCATAGAAAGCTGTGCAGAGGAGGCTGTGATGATTGAAACAACTCATCTCCGGTGAGGATTTCATCTGGCTTGTCACTCTGAAGTCTCCAGAGAGGGACCCTCAGAGCCAATTAATACTAATTACCCACCTGGGTGGTGACTGTGACTTCTGCTTCAGTTCCTTTAGAAGTGAGGGTTGGATGGAATTTAGGCAAAAGAAAAACTGGGAGGGGTAATTTTCCAAGGAATGCAAAAGGACATTTTGTGGACAAAGGTGAGGAGTCAGGTGAGAAGGGCAGAAACCCAACCTGAGTATCTGCGAGTCGGGAAGCCAGGGCATCCTTTAAGCTGTGCTGAGTGGAGCTCAGATGCAGAGCTTGGGAAAGTGCCAGCAAAGTTTTCTGCAAGCGCTCCTTAGTTATCTGAAGGCTCCTGGACACATTCATCATGATCTTCCCTCCCATAAACGGCCCCTTACAGTTCTCTGCAGAGTGATTCACGGTCAGGGTGAAAATCGTAGGAAATTGCCTTCACACAAAAAATCTGCTCTCTGGCTCCAAACAGTCAATAACTCCCTAGCCCCAGGAGACACACTTTTTTCTCCTACTCTTAGTCATTTTTTTAGTGATTTGTCTGGTCGTATACTGTATATGTTATCTCAGAGACTCTGCTGCAGTCTTCGACTTTGAGACTGTTAAGCAGATTTTCACTCAACATTCCTGTGAGCTTCCTTGCAAATCACTCTCGTTCTCCTTCTAAAGGCTACCTTTGAATGATTAGTAGAATTTAACTGTTTCTTCTTTTTCCTTCTATTTTTTGGGGAGCGAATACATACTTCCTAAGAAAGTTCTAGAAATCTCCCATCCATCTAATTCAAACATTTCTTGATGTTATCACTTCACAGTTGGGTTTCCTCAAGAGGCTCTGCGTGGCCCTGTGGGGGGTGTTCAGGTCCTGAGGTCACTCTGGGATAGAAGGATCAGAGGTGAGGAGCAGGGGCAACGTCCGGGATGTAGGGGCAGAGTCAGTGGAGTCCACGGGAAGATGATGGAGAAAGAAGGGGATGGAATTGTGGGGTTGGATGTGTCAGGAAATGGGAGCAATGTGAACAAACCGTGGGAGTGACTCAAGGGAGGAGAATTTGTATGAATCACAAAGAGTTGCACAGTCTCACTTGACATCAGAAGGCATTCTTAAAAATAAAATTTTTAAAAAACTAGAAACTTTAAAGAATCTATGAACTTATAGGAATTTTTTTTAACTTGGCAAAGAAGATTTAACTGATATCCATTCACCTGGGTCTCTGTCCTTCATCCATGCCTCTGTTTGTACCTCCATCTACCACAAGGCCCCCGACTTGTTTCTTCTAGTCTTCTCATCCCAGTGAGATGTTTAACTTTGCGAAAGTCATTTCATCTCTAAAGGTTCCTGTATCCTCAGCTATAAAATGAGGGGAATAGATCATTGCTGGCTAAGGTCACTTCTAGTTCTTCAGTAAATTGATTTTATCATGACTAGTGTCCCCTGTCAGATCCCCAGAATGACAGTGTGGATTTCACACCTACTCATTGTCTGATGAGCCCTGGAGCCGGTCCACTCTGTGTTGGAGGCAGCCCACGTGTGCACATGGAGGAGCGCTGCCGCGAGTTCCAGATCAAGAGTCTTGAGGCTGGGACAAGTGGAGGCTGTGGAGTGATTAACACTGACCTGAGTGTGAGGCCAGGCTCTGCCATTCACCAGCTCTGAGCTCACCTCGTTCAGCCTTGTTCCTGCACCATAGTGTAGGGTCATTGTGATATTGAACCAGGGCAGGCCACAGGAGACACTCAGCACAGTGGCGCATATGCGAAGCATCGAGCATCTGTCAGCTGTTGTCACGGTCTTTGTCATCATCATCGTCATCACCATCATCAAGAAATTGTCACAGCATAAGTCCAGAGGCATAATAAGTCTCCTGTCTCCATTTTGTAGGAATAACCAGACTCTTTAAAAGACTTAAAAAAAGACAAAGAAAAAAATTGCCTGCCTTTTTTGAGTCTCTATTTTTCAAGGTCCAGGCGTGTTTCCGTGATCAGAATCTATGTCTGATGCTACTGCCGCTTATGAAAATTAATCATCCCCCCTCCCCACCTCCCTTCATCCTTGACTTCAGGTGATGGGGAGCTTGTTTAAATTCTTGTCATAAGAGCTAATGGTAGTAACATACTTTCAGGTTTTTAACGCTTGCACATAGTTTGGGAAGTCAGTATGTTCAAATGTAACAGAAGAGAAGAATCATAACATAAAACTACTCCATTTGTTAAAACTGAATATTCATTAAAGGAAGCAAAGAATGGGAAAATTCAGTGACTTATTTATAAATAAGCATTACAGTTATCACTAAGCAGGCAAGCTACAGAAGGAAAACATTAGAGATGTTTTTAAAGGAGATTGGAAATTTAGCAAAAATAAGCTGGAAATAAATAAATCACCTTCTTTTGTTGTTGTTCACAAAACCCCTTCCTACTGTTGCTTGATTTCTCCATCCTTCTGCACGGTGGTGGTTGGAACAAAATAGACACTAGAAATGCAACTTTTTATGGTGGCCATCTGAAAGTCAAAGGCCCTTGAGCAAAGTCTTTCTCAAGGCATTCCTTTTTGTCAATTATTAATATATAACCTGTGAAGTTATTCTCCTTGTCCCGAGTGGAATTTTACACAAATCCCTCTTCCTGAGATTATGTTTAATACTAAGTCCATTGTACCTGGAACACTGTAACTGGTTGTCTTTTGACATAGGTCTGACAGAGTTTTTCACATCATTTAATAACTTAACTTTTTAAATTTGCCTTCACAAGATAAATATATTTTCAAGAATCAAAGTATTTAATTAACAAAATGACTTACTAAACCTGCTTCTCACATGTTTATTCTTGTCCCTTAAAGAATCTCTAAATTGGGAAAATTGGATAATTGTGTTATGGAAAGAGTAGAGATCACCAACAGCTTTATTTCTTTTTCTTGATTTAAATGTTTTTATTTTTACTCCTTGTGATTCTGACCAAGATTTCATAATCTGTATTATTAGCTCAGTGTGCCAAAAATAATTGCTACTTTTTAAATGGTAAAGTCAGTTTTAACCTGAAAGATACTTAATGCTCCATACTCTTACAAAAGGAACTCATTACCATTTAGTCACTGTATTTCTGAATTTCTGAAAATTGTTATAAAGGTCAAAAGTCATTTTTATATTCTGGATCCATCCTGTCCTTCCTATTTCTGTTCAGAACATGGAATTCTGTTTAAAGGAACACACTCTTTTTCTATCCTAAGAAACTAATGGAAAACACAATTAAGGATAAAAGCAGCTAAAGCAAGTTCACTACATGCAAAGCCTGTTGGAAATTGCCTAATGCATTGGAGACTGACGTGGCTAACGTCAAATTCTTAGTGTGTTTCTATTTAGCCCTAAATATGCTACCTAAAGCGCCTGTAAAAGTGAGGCAAACATGATGGAGACAACCTCCTGAGGGAGAAAACACTACCAACAATAAACCAAGTAAAAAGCAGTTGCCTATTATATAGGGGGAAAAATGAGGGCTATGCTTTATCTCTGAATCTTTAGATAAACTATATAATTTTTGTATGTGTTACTTTTCACACTTGGAAATTTTGATGATGACATGGTCTTCTACCTCTCTTTCTGAAATGTTACGAGAAAGAATTAGATGGTATATGTAAGGGACCTGAGGGCGTTCAGAAACAAAGGTGTAACGGAACTGCATCTATCCCTGAATACCAGCTGCATCTCACTCATCAAAACTGCACTGCGGTCTTCTGCACAGCCTGTCCCCTCACCACAGTCTTCTCCTTCTTGGTGATGGAAAAGCCAAACGACCAGTTGCTCAGGACAAAATGTTTGACAGCTGTCTTTCTCTCAACCATTATATCCAATCCATCACTAAATATTTTCCGATCTGCCATGAAAATATATCCACTTCTCACTGTCACCCTGGTCCTAGTCGCCATGCTTTCTACCACCTTACCTCTTTGCTTCTAACCTTGCATTTTCTCCCCACTCTATTCTTAGAACAGCAGCCAGAATAACACATTAGACATGTGTTAGACACATCACTCTTTTGCTCAAAATCTTCCAGCAGCTTCCCATTTTACTCTGAGTAAAAACTTAGGACGGCAATCAAGATCCGACGTGGTCTGAGCCCGATTTGCCCAACTGTTACCTCTCCCACCACCTCTGACCTCCTCCCTGCTTGCTCAGCACCAGCTACGCGGTCCTCCTTGCCTCTCCTTGAATACAGTGGGCACCGTACTGCCTAGAACCTTTGCCTGGTCCTCTGAGGCCAGGAACACGCTGCCCCAGGGTTCCTCCCTCAAGTCTTTACTGAATTATCCTCTTCCCACTGAGGCCTCCCCCGAGCACTCTGTGTAAAATTGCAGCCAACCCCCACCCACCCTGAAGCCCCGCATTCCTGGCACCCGTTGTCATGCTCTATCTTTCTTTTTTCCTGTAATACTTATCACATTTTTAACTACTACATAATTTACTAATTTGTTTGTCATGTCTCTTGACCCCACTCCCCATCCCAGTTAGAATGTTAGCTTCATGGAGGTAGGGAAGTCTCCTTTGTTTGGCTCATTGATATATCCCAGGGACCATAGAATAGTGTCTGGCACATACGAGGCACTGCATCCAAATTTGTGAATGAGAGGATGATGAGTGGCCCTGGTTACTAAGAGAACCACTGCCAGGAATGGGGAAGAGGATTTTTAAGAGGACTCACACAAGGTAATTAAGGGGATTTTGTCTAATTATGATACTTAGCGTAGTCTTACTTGGAATGTAGTTTTATTTGTTCATCTCTACATCAATTTTGAAGTCTTCGGGTGCAGAGTAATATTGTATTCATCTTTTTGCCCAACAGTCCTTTGCATATAGTGGGTGTGTGCTGAATGCTTATTGAAACAAGGTTTATGGAAATGAAACAAAACAAAATTGAACAAACTTACGTTGCCTTGCACTTTATATACATATTTATACATATATATTTAGTCAAATTTAAAAGATAAATATGTATATGTCTCCTAGATATATTTACACAAATCAATTATACTTGATCAGTAAAAATTTTCAGAAGAAACAAAAACCGAAAACGAGAAGAGAGAGTAACAACTTATAGAGTAGGTAAATTTCTGGCTATTTCCTTCAATAAGCATAGTCCCAGAAGAGAGCAGAGGATGAGAGGGGTGAATTTGTCCTTCTGTCAGGCAATGTCAGTTCCTATGAGCCCTCATGGTGTGAGAATCTTGCTGTGGTAAATGGGATTCTAGTGTTTCAAGATATGCATTTTTCATACAACGTGACATCCTTACATGAGTCTTAATTTATCTAGTGCTCAATCAAAGAAATAGCCATTCATCCCAGTTCTGAAGAATGATTTCTCTGGGTTTGGCTTCTTCAAAGATGTATTCTTCAACATGGAGCCTTTCTAAAGGATTTTCAAGAGTAATCTTGACTATGCATGATTTTTGCTTTATTTGCTGACCATAGAGCCTAATCCTCATGTGACCCTACAGTAGTCTCTAAGCACCATGGCATTCCAAGTAGAGCCACAAAGATGGTTATTCCTTGTTGGAGATTAAATCCTAAGATATATTTAACAAATTGGACTCACTGGTGTTGCAGCAGAGGAAGTAGATGGACATTGTAATAAGGTTCTCTAAATGAATAATGATTTCTTACGATGAAAATGGTGATCTGCTGCTCTCATCTCTGCTTAGGAGAGAAGAGCAGGAAATGGGTTTAAAATATCACAAGAAGGATGTATTTCAGACACAAGAAAGATTTGCCAGATACTGAGATGGTTTCTTGAGAGAGGTTTTGTGTGGAAACTTTTCTTTTTAACCTCATTCTGTCTGGGGTAGTTTATCACCAGCATTTTTCAAAGAGTGTTCTAGCATTATGCAGGATGCAAGAGGGTTTACTCAAAATAGGGATTCTGTCATCAAATAAATTTCAGATTATTGGAGAAGTGTTGATTTAGACATATGAAGGTGGGTGGATAAATTGTACAGACCTGTAATGGCCCCTTCAGTGCACTATCTAAAAATTGTCTAAACTTATCTTATCCCTTCTCTCAAGAATAACACCAGCCATACAAATCTTCACAGAGTTATCCTTTAATAGCACCACCTAAGCAAGGGTTTCTTTGGAGTTTTTTATTTTAAAGTTATAGAGAGTTTCTAACCAGTCAACAGTAAGTGTAAGAGATCTTGCGAGGAAAGCCATCTGCTCACCTTATTGACTGTTGATTAAAAAAGAGACACAAAAGTAAAAAGGAGGGACAAAAGCCCAGAATGAGGCTTTATATCATCTGTGTGACAGTTTACTTTAAAAATGCATCGGTGTCAACATGTTGCCTGAGTGTAAGGTTAAGTTAACTTTAATGAACACTCTGGGGGTAGGTAGTTGGCTTTCAAAGGGCTCTACTCAGGAGTCCATGCTCTTGAGGGGCCTCCACGTGCTCTTCCAATATTGTTGTCAAAATCCATACCAAAGGCTTATTCTTCAGGATGAGGGCTGTTAGAAAATAGTTTTATGCTGGTGAAATAAGTGGTGGCCAAGATAGGCGGTTGGCTAGGAAGGTTGTACAGGTACCATCACCCTTAAATGAAAGAGGTCTGAGATTGGCAAGCCCAGCAGACTTAAGGAGCTAGAACCTGGGCTCTGTTTGGCCCCATGTCCCCACACTTCATGAAGGCTCTGAGCCCAACCTGACTAGGAGGTGGGCTGCCCTGCCTCAGAGGATTCTTACATTGTCCTCGGGGCGAGCTTTCCATGCGAGGTTGTATAGGAGAGCCTCGAGACAGTGGGGACTTCCCTGAGCCTACAAGGGTAGGTGGTGGAAAATTCTTTTTATACTTGCATGCTAATAAGTGTTTGTACTTCCAGCTGCATTTTATCCAAGACTTGCTGTAGTGTTACATCCCATCAGGCTCTAAACACCAGGCACCACCAGTGTTTACAGAGGACCTGGCAATCTTTAAGCTTCCAAATTGGCTCAGGTTGATTTCCAACATCAGGACTCTGGTATTTGGTATTAAAAAGTTACCCAATGAGAGGAACATTTTTAATGTCAGCCTTCCTGGAATCGCTAGAAAATTCTAGTCATTCAAATCTTCACAATTCCTTTTGACATTGGTGACTTTGGCCAGTGGATTCTAATCATCTATATACAGATACTATATATAGACAGACATAGGACCTTATTTAACAAGGGCTTTTTTGGGTAACAATTTAATGCCAAATGTTGATGGAAAACCAGTTTTACTGCTTGCTTTTAGCCAAACACATTTTTTTCTACATCTTGAAGGAATTTTCTAGAAAAAAGTAACTCCCAATTAGTGATCATTGAGCTGAGTTCTTGCTGTGTCTTTACCACATTTTCAAGCTTCGTGTGGATCATATAAAGTTTCCTCTTTCTTGGATACATTTTAAAGATTTGGGTTGATACCATTTGATGGAAAGCAATCCCTTTATGGATGTGTCTTCCATGTCTTGACGCATGTGTATGTGAACGTCTGCTGAGCTCATAGAAGTACAGATATTTGGTGCCATTTTTGAACACAAGGCTTCTTTTTCTACCTATTGATAAATTTTATTAGTCAATTACAATTGCCCTTTTAAATGATGGAGGTAGGCTGTTTGAATATACATTCAATTATGGGGGAAGTGGACTGTATGGGGGAAGTGGACTGTATGGGGGAAGTGGAAGTGAGTTATCTGTAAAAGTAGCATTTTATACACCTCTTAAAAAGCAAAATAATCCATCACACTTTTATCACCATATGTCTCAGAAGTAGGAAATTGGGTCCTGTTCAAAGAGATGCAACATATTTTGGTTATAGAAGATACTTAGCACTGCTTAAATGCAGCATGGATAACAGAAATCATATCTACTATTAATAGGAGCTCCTCCAGAAGCTGTTTTGCAAGTAAATCTTTCTCTTCTTTTTAGCTGCTAAAATAGAAGCTTCCTGGATTTATTGTTACTTTCATATGTCATAAAGTAAGCCAGAAATTTCTCACCATGTTTGTTTGATAAAGTATGATGAACATTTGATTACCTTCAGGAAATGCAGCTCTAAAATACTTGGATCATTACTAAGTGAGGGAAATTGTACATTATATTCAGTTTCTTTTCCTTATTGATTTCAGATTACTGAGCAAAGGTACCATCTTCCAGGTGACGATCAATAGGAGGTGGTAGAAGAATGAGATATTATGTCTCATAATTTTATAAATACACTGATTTTAATCTGCCTTCATCTGTCTATCATTGGTGCCTCTTGGGAGAGAAAGTTTGGCCTTGGAAAAGCAAGTTTTACATTGGCTGGGAGAAGACTGAGGTATATAAATCCACTTTTGTCTCCCAGGTATTTAGTTTCTTCATTTAAATTTTTTGTGTGTGTGAGGAATACTGGCTCTGAGCTAACATCCGTTGCCAATCCTCCTCTTTTTGCTGAGGAAGATTAGCTCTGAGCTAACATCTGTGCCCATTTTCCTCTATTTTGTGTATGGGGACGCCACCACAACATGGCTTGATGAGTGGTGACTTTGTCTGCGCCAGGGATTCAAACCTGCAAACTCCAGGCCACCAAACAGAGTGTGCGAACTTAACAACTTCGCCATGGGGCTGGGCCCCTGAGTTTCTTCACTTAAATTTTATCAATGAATTTTAGAGCTTATGAAAGTCATAAAATGAATCACCGGCTGGAGCAGGGTAGAGTGTGGCTGGCAGCCATGCCATTGAGGTCCTGAAACAACTATTTTCTGTCCCAGTCAGCTTTGTCCTGTTGCTTTCAAAGGAAAGAAAAAGCTAAATGAGTCATCTGTTCATGTCTGCATTTGAGATAACAATGTGGCCTGTGCTCGTGTCATGGGAGATTTGTCCTGAACCCCTCTGCAGCATGGCATTGTGCCAGTTTAATCCCAAATCAGAGACACAACTGAATAGAAAATCATTAGGAAAGATGACAGAAGTGATTCAGCTTCTCAGAAGCAGCTTTTAACTTTTCTTAACTTAAGACGGCCCCCAGACTCTCTTGTCTACGTTGCGGTCTGTCTGTGTACGTGTCTGAGTCTGTCTGTATCTGTGTGGTCTCCCTGTTTCATCAGCTGTGCCCCGTGCTCTGGAAGCTGAGCTAGGAGTGAAGAGCTTCCAGGTTACACTTCGGCCCCAGAGCTGGAATTCATCTGCGGTAATCGACAGCATTGAGGAAAACTGCTGCTGTTCCGTGAGCCGCTTGGGCAGACGCGTGTCTGTGCCAATGGCAGCTGAGAGACTCTCTGGGCCTACATCGGTCACCTTGAAGACACTTACAGTGGTGTTAAGAGAAGGTATTTACCTCTTTACAGCTCAGGAGGAGACTTTTCTGCGTCCTCTCAAGCCAGAAAATGAAAAGCAAGCCCAGTAATAGCTGCCATGGGGAGTATATTGATATCTCACCTCTTGTTTGCACAAGTTTGCTAGGAGATAGGATAGGTCAGCTCTCCACACCTTTATTTTAAACTGATCATCCAGTTAAAGCACAAAAAAGTCATTCTCCTGAAGTCACACAGTTGATCATAGGTAGAATGATGTATGTTGTTAGTAGCTGTATTATTAGGTACTTTAATTCCAATCTCTATTTCCTTTCCTCATGTAATTAGGAATAAGTCAATTTCCATTGGACTCTTTTCCTAAAAACGAACTAGTCCCTTTGGAAATTAAAGCACTTCCTTTGGAAAATGTCCCAAAAGTCCATCTTTTTAGTCTCTTGGTCTTTCTGAGTTTCATCTAAACCTATTAGGCTGAAAAAAGCTGTACATTGTTTAGCAAATTTTGTCATATCTGTGATCCCCAAGATCCAAAACGGGGCTGTCCTCCCAGTTTTTCTTGTCCTAGAAAATTTAGCCATGTCCTAGTGAAAAAAATTTTTCCAACTTCCCAATTTTCTGCTTGGCACATTCACTTGTATTTTGAAGAAATATCTTCTTAAATATTTTAAATCTGAGCTGATTGAAGAGGAGGAAGGATCAATAGTAGTATGGACAATTAAAGTTTAGCTTAAAGAATCATTTGTGAACTTTGTTTTCAAAACCATCTTCATGGAAATGGGACAGTTTGCCCTATCTTAGGTGGGATATTTTTCAAATAAAGAGAAACACAAGCTTCCTTCTTGCCTTTTCAGATCTGCAGTCCCCACTAGAAATAGGGAGCGGTGGCCTCCACTGCTCCCCCCCCCCATGGCCTCATATCAGAGGGTAACAATTTGGATAACACCAACTTTCCGAGCTAGAGGAACCTTTGGATCCCAGTCCCACTGGGCTGAGCTCTGAGCTCTAAGCCTCACTTGTCTCATTTTATAGTTGAAGCACCTTGAAGATGGAAAGGCAGATGTGCCTGCCCAAGGTGACCAATGGTGTATTAGTGGCAGGGGCGTGACTTGAGTCTGAACGGCTGTTCCTGATCTGAGGCTTTACTTTCCACGCATGAGGAACCTCCCCATGGCCTCTAGGTAAAGGTCAACTGCACAGCATGTCATAGAAGACCTTCATGATCTGTCTCCTGCCCACATGTCTAGTCTTATTTTCTGCCATTCTTCCCTTGCACTTCACACTCTAGAAGGACGGAATGGCTCTTAATTACACTGTGTGGCATTGGACACCTACCTGCCTTATACATTCTGTACCTTCTGCCTGGAAATGTTTCTGGAACATTCTGGAACCCCTCCCTCAATGTTTTCTGCCTTATAAGCGTTCACTCATTTTTCACATCCAGATTGTCACCTCCACAGGATGCCCTTTCTACCCATTCCCCTTCTCCCACCCAATTTTCTTTCTTGCTCAGAATATTTATTCATTTATTGATTTATTCAACAAATATTTCTGCGCACCCACTAAGTACCAGGCACTGAGCTAAGCACTAAGTATGCACAGTGAGCACAATTGACCAGCTCCTTGCCTTCATGGAGCTTACAGTCTAGTGGAGACGTTACAGACTGTAAGCATATAGATAAATATGCAATTACAACTGGGATGATTGCCATGGAGGGAATAGAGGCTGTGCTTTGAGCCTGAAGAGCCCATCCCTGTGTCCCCAGTAGCAGTGAGTGCCTTGGGGATCCTGCCCACTGCAGGGGCTCAGAGAATGAGGAGGGAGGCAGGCTCAGGAGTTGGGCATCTGCTGTCACCTGACACCTGCTTTCTCCCAACCTAGTGGCTGCTGAAGAGCTCAGCATTCTGTTGAGCAAAGGACATACACGTATGGTCACCATAGTGAGGAAGCAGCATTTGGTCAGGCAAGAAGGGGTGATATTGGGGGTGTGAAGGCAATGCCTCTTTCAGATCCCCAGCTAGGCTGTTCTCTGATAACCTCGATGAGGGGCAGGGAGGAAGCTCATTGGATAACACGTGATCCAGGACTATGATTAATGGCCTGGTGTAAGTGCTGTTAATACCTGCACTCGTCTTAGTTCTTAGGATTAATTAATAGGGTGTATTACATGGAAAGTTCTCTATGGTTTTCTTTTTAAACATTTTTTAAAAGAAAAAACAACATCATGCATTAAATACAGTAAAGTCTATTTTAAATAGGCCTCCCTTCAAATGTATCTTATTACATACGCACATTGAAATGCAAACTATTTTTATGGTGTCCATTATAACATATTATTAGTAATAAACAGAATTTTTTCCTGGTATTTATAAATGACAGAAAAACTTCACAAATTAATATATACAATATCAGAGAAAGGCGCTTTCTCAGTTTAACGAATTGTAATGATTTCTGATTCAAAAAAACCTCATGGAACAAACACTTGCTTACTGGTTTAATTTGAGAGGTGCTAAGAAACTCCTTGCTCAAATGATTTCCCTCATTGGTGCTCCAAATTTTACCATTCTCATTTAATTTCCTTCATGCTAAGCTGTGCTTCTCCTGGTGGGCTTTGTGTGTGGGTTTGTTTTTTTTTCCAATGCGTTCTATTTCCGAAAGGACAATAATTCTCCAGGATGCCTTAGTGAGCTTGATTCTCTCCAGCTGCTTTGCTCCCTGGAAACGAGTTCCCTGGGGGGACAGGGATTCTGAAAGGAGCCAGACCAAGAAGCAGTGTTGCCATAGGGCTGCCCGGAACAAAGAGTAATGGTCTCTTATTGTGTTGTACAATTATCAGATGTTTCTGGGTGGCAAACGTGTGTCAGGGGGACGTGTGAATATCTTGATGTGCCAGGGGTTTTAGCCTGAGGGCTTTCTCTGATGAATTCAGCACACTGATCAAAAGCTTTACCTTGGTCTAATTTAGTCATTCTTCAATGAGAACTTAAAAATGAAAGAGATGCTTAAATGCTGACTGAAGTGGAATTAAACCAAAATTAATTAATCCTTCATTATTGTATGTTTCAGAGACTGCAGCACAAGGAAGTTTTACTGGGCTTGTTGTTCCTGGTTTTCCTGTTCATTCCAGCCAGCAATTTCTTCTTCAGGGTGGGTTTTGTGGTGGCCAAGAGAGTCCTTTACATGCCTAGGTAATTATTGCTCACGATTTCCTCTTCACGAGACCTGCCCTCTGTCACCAGCATTGATAGTTCCAGAGGGACAGTCCTTGGCGTGTATAACAGTTAGATCCTTGTGGAGCTAAGGTGTTTATTACCTCAGCTCTAAAGACAGCCACAGAGAAGTCTGGAGGAGATCAATTTGCTTATTCACTCTAGTTTGCAATGGCTTACCTCCAGGTGAAAGCTCGACAGTTAAATGTGAAATATTGACTGGAGTATATTCAGGATTTTAGCAGCAGTCATTTACCACAATATCTATGTTTTATTAAACATAATGATAGTAATTTTCTAGAAATATTTAATTTGCATAAATTCATTATGTTAAGTAGCATGATTGTAATTAACTTCTTCCTGTCTCCTTCTTTCTTTACCTCTTTTTTTTGTATTTAATTTAAAAATGGGAAATATGTTAAATGAGTAGTGTGGGGGATCAGAATTGGGCACCCCAAAATGTGTCTCTTTGGCTTGATCATTTTTAACAAAAGACTCTGAAAGAAACTTGGACCTTCCCCCTAACTGCCTAAAAGAATTTAAGGTAGATAGAAGGCCTGTTCCAGGAAGGAGCTATCACCATAGATAACTATAGTGTAATGTAAAATTGGTGATATTTTAAAATAGGTGATATTCTGTGATAGACAGAAGGGCCTGAGCAGGCCCATTTTTATCAAAGTTCTGTCTCTTGGTTCACATTGCCTACATATGGCCCAGCAAACATTTGTTTAACAAATATTTACATTTCCATCTTCATGTAAATTGCCTTCCTCCCCTTTGAAGCCCCAGACCACTACCCCCAACATTCTCCTCTGTCTTTAGCTGAAAATGGTATTTAAGGTGGCAGCTTCTGACATTCTGGCAAGTTAACTCAGTTTTATTTAGTTTCTCCCATGTATACATGTTATTAAACTTTGTTTGATTTTCTCCTGTTATTCTGTTTCATGTCAATTTAATTCTTAGACCTGAGGGTAGAGGAAAGACCTGAGGGCAGAGGAATTTCCTTCCTCCCCTACAGTTGATTTCAGGTGGAGTACACACTAAAAAAATAGTAAGTATGCAGGGAAATATGTTAATTAGCTTGACTGTACTAACCATTTCACTATGTATATGTATATTAAATCATCATGGTTTATACCTTTAAATATATACAATTTTTATTTAAAAATAGATAAATGAAATTTTTTTTGATTTTTAATAATTAAAATAAAAATGGGAATAATCTTAAGAAATCTGCTGCTGAGAAAAAATTAGTTTAAAAATTATAAAGGGCAGGCATTCAGACGTGTGAGATTACATAATGCACTTATCTCTGACTATTTGAACTGTGCTAAATCTTGTGTGTTCTCTTGTCTTATTCAAATGTGAGCATTCCAAGGCCATGTTTCTTTTCATATGCCTGGAAATGACCCTGAATCGAGGAATGGAGTCTTTATTCTGCCAATTATTAGTCATGTGTCCTGAAGCAGGACGTGAATCTTTTTTGGGCCAAGTTTTCTCATTTTTCAGAATCAGGGCATTTTATTAAACAATCTCTGAAGTTATCTCATTTTAGAAATGATATATAAAAATGACTATTTTCTGAAAGTCAGTTATCATAAACCAAACTATTATAAACAAATCATTATTTTTTATGATTTTGAGCTAGCAATGAAAGTGATCAAAATCATATATTTCAGTCAGAAATGAATTTCAAAATTGTGGATCACCTGGGCCGGCCCCGTGGCTTAGCGGTTAAGTGCACGCGCTCCGCTGCTGGCGGCCCCGGTTGGGATCCCGGGCGCGCACTGACGCACCGCTTCTCCGGCCGCACTGACGCACCGCTTCTCCGGCCACGCTGAGGCCGCGTCCCACATACAGCAACTAGAAGGATGTGCAGCTATGACATACAACTATCTACTGGGGCTTTGGAGGGAAAAAATAAATAAATAAAATTAAAAAAAAAAAATTGTGGATCACCTAAGAACCAAGTACTTAATAGCTTTCCTGAGACATTTCAAGATCTTGTTTTCAATTGACTAGGGGAGCAGTCAGCTCACTACGTGCTTTAGAAGGCTTCAGCACAATTTGAGAAGCAGCTTATCGCTCAGTAAATAGTATTTGATAAGAATAAAAATAGGTCAATAATTCTAGGTATTCTATGTGTGCCTTCTGCTCCCCCTCTGTTCTAGTTTCAAAGGTACCCAAATACACCTTCCTCTCAATTGCACTTTGAAATCTGGATAAAGAGAGGGGGACTGGCTGTTTAGTATCCACTATCTGCTTAGCGCTAGGGAGTTCTAGGGTCAGAATTTCATCAGCAAAATATATAGGAATAATATTTTATTCTGATGACAAGTGCCAGTTTTATGGGTGTCCTTTTTGAACTGGCAGGCATGTTTATGGCTTAAATAGATCTATCATAAATTTTTTGCCCTCTTATTTCTATCCAGAAGGAGATATATAATTTTATGGCTCTTTTTTTTTGTGTTTCAGTCACATTTCAAATGACTAAAATTTCTTACAATTAAAGAAGTTGAAATAGTTAATGAGAGATGTCAAAATAAGTAATAGATTCTAATCATTCATGCTCATGCCAGAATAAGATAACTTATTCACTTTAGTACTAAAGAGCAAATCCCAAGCTAGTAGAAAACTTGAATGGGTTGGAATGGGGAAAAAGTAGACAGAATTAGCAAAGGCGGAAATGATATGTGTGATAGAACTTGTTAGAATAACTGAGAATACAGATGGAAAAATTGGATAAATAATCTGGGAAAGAGAGGAAAAACTAAAAATGGCTGTAAATTTTAAAAGAGATGCTCTTTATACTGTACAGTCCCTAAACTTACAGATACTTGAGACATGAGGAATTTGAAAAGAGTGACCTTCTGTTCTTTTCTAATGCAAATAAAAATTTCAAATCATATCTATCAGTATAAAATGAAATTTTTAACCAAACAAGAATCTCAGTAAAAATGAAGCTTTGTATTTATTTCTTGAGATACGATGTGAGGAATATTACATACAATATGTGGGATCTATTCTGATGCAGTATCTCCATGTGAATCTCTGATGCTTCAGAGTCGCTAGAGAAGAGAGATGCTTGAGGCTGAATCTAGTTGTTGCCAATGTTATTATCATCAACAGGGAAGGCATTTTATGTTATCAGAAACTTAATTTAGGAAATGTAGTCAAAAGAACACTGAACTAGCTGGTAACTTTGGAAAATCATTGAAATTTGCCACATTACCACTTTCTGGTCTGTCAAATGAGAGAGTTGGCTTTCCTCAATGACTTCCAAATGTTGGTTGAAGGAACACTGTGGACTGTTAGTCCATGACAATTTTTACTGATCTGTGGCCACACGGGAAGTAAAAGAAGGCAGTGTGATGAGTTTTTCATAAAGCTAAATCTATGCAGTTTTTAAATTCTGAGACTACTTCTGTTCTACTTTATTACTGTTAGAATGTCCTTTCATTTATGAAATGATAATAAAGGCAGATGGTAATTTTATTTATTAACATCCCTACTTGGCAAAATTAAAAGTATTAATAATTATTAATTATTAATATTCTTACTTGACAACCCTCTGACAGTCCTCCCAGTGTTTTTCAAAAATCTAAAATTCCAGTGCCACTAGATTGCATGATTTCTAAGATTTCACCTACCTCTAGAGTTCAATTGTTTTGTGATTCGAAGTAATGTTGTAGAGAATATGTGGGGACTGGGCGAGGTTGAACCATCTGATGAGAGACAAGTCACTACAGGTTTTTAGGAGTCTGGACCACAGAAATCGTAGAGAGCCCAGGAACCAGGCACAGCCTTGATGCTCTGTTTGACCATCGGATAGAATTAATACACTAGAGAAGCAGGAAAAGCAAGATGGGCTTGTCAAAGAACCATTCTACTAAAACACTAGTAAATAAATCAGCATACAGTGTTCACAAGTTTCTGAGATCAAGGGCACCTGGGCATGCCTGACCATATAGACATCCAGTGGCTCCTGGTCCTGAATCTGTTTGTCATGCATTCTTGTCACGGCCACCTGAAACACAAGAACAAATCTCTATCTTCATGAGAGGAGAATTGTTTTATAGGAATGACAAGAGGAAAAGAAAAACAAATTTTTTTTAAGTCAAGTATACAATTTTGCTGTCCGTCAGGATATAGAAAGTCACAAGAGACTGTCAATCATGCTCTAACAACAACAACAAAAACAGACCAGATAAGCCACAAAATCATAGTTTTTCTAAATCAATCAGAGTGCTGAGGATGCAAAGAAACCTAAGTGACTTAAACTCCAGAAAGTGAAAAACCCTTTATAAGCAAGAAAAGGCCCCAGGCCATTCTTGTCCCTGGTGGTGCAGTGGAAGAAGGACAAAGGACCTGCCATAGACTAAGGGTTAGGAGAAATCAGCTAAAATTTTAACAAACACTTAGCAGCTACTTGTAGGCTGGCATTACAGATTATATTTCCAAGGAGCCGAAGCCACAGATAAATCTATACCCATTCCCCAGTTCTTTGCCATGTGTCTTCACCTGACGGTGGAGAAAGTACAGACAGCTGAGAAAAATCGATTGAGGATATTCCATATGGTGCAGGAGAGCTGACAAAACCTCCCTTTCTCCCCCAGGCATTCCAGACTTTCAGAAGGCAAGGACTAAGAGAGAGGCGGGAGAGCCCAGTAAGAACCCTCACAAGGATTTCCTGCAGAATGTGATCTCCCTGGGTGCAGAAAACCTGGGGCTGGCCTGGAGATCAAAGCAAACCCCCCGACTATGTAGAGAGCTGATATCCAGGCTGTAGAGCAGAGAGAGCTCCTACAGTTTGGAAAGCTGGCTGTTTGGACATAAAGCACAAGGATTAATTCTGGGATTTCGTGCGAGCTCACACTCAAAGTGTGCGGGAACAAAGTCCTGACCCTGCTCTCAAAATATTTGAAACTAGCCATGAACTGAGTAAAACTAAAGCTGCACGAAAGCCTGCACTCAGGTTAACAACAGATCAGATTGGCTCATCTCCTCAATTAGCAGCCTGATGTAGGAAGGATCCTGATTTCTATGGAGGCAAATATTATTTACCTCAGTCTCTACTATTCTATTACACAAAATGTCTAACATAAAATTAAAAATCATGGGACACACAAAGAAGAAAGAAATGTAGCCTGTGGTCAAAACAGAAAATAGTCAATAGAAGCAGAAAGAGAGGTGATGGTAGTGTCAGACCAGAATTTTAAAATGATTGTAATAAAAATACCAAAAGATGTAGTGGAAAGAGTAAAATAAATGTGAAGAGATGGATAATTGCAGTAAACATAGAAACTGTAAAAAAGAACCAAATTGAAATGGTAGAAATAAGACATACAATAACAGAAAAGAAGAATTTATTGGACAGGTTTTACAGCAGACTGGACTCAGCAGAGGACAGAATGAATAAATTTGAAGACAGGTCAATATGTACTTTCTAAACTGAAACACCAAGAGCAAAAAAGAGTGGGGAAGAAAAAAGTACTGTGATATTTGCGCCAATATCAGATAATCTAACATATGTGTAATTGGAGTTCCAGAAAAACAGAAGAGAGAAAGAGACAAAGAAATATTTGTAAAGATAGTGGCAGAGAATTTTCCAAAATGTATTAAATATACTATCTCAAATATTAAAAAGTTCAATAAAAAAAAATGATGCCAGAACAGCTAAATATCCTTATTGAACAAAATGAACTTTGACCCTCGTCTCACTCCTTCCACAAAAATTTATTGAAGATATAGAACTAGATGTAAAACCTAGAACCATAAAGATCCTAAAAGAAAACATCAGAGATATCTTCTCCATCACGAGGTTTCTTGGTCAAGACACAAAAGTACCAACCATAAAGAAAAAAATTTTAAATTGGACCTCATCTGAGCTAAATTTTTCTCACCAAATGTCACCTGAAGAAAGTAAACATGTGATCCACAGACTGGGAAAGCTGTGTATATCTGACAAATGATTATAACCATTATGTATAATGAACTACGAATCAATAATAAAAAATGAACTGTTTGAATAAATGGGTAAAAGATTTAAATGGACAATTCACAGTAGAAGTTATATGAATGCCCTCTGAGTAAATGAAAAGTTCTGTATTAGTTATCAGAGAAATGGCAATTAAAAAAATTATCATTTCATACCTACTAGAATGGCTAAAATTTAAAGAGAAAAACTGACATCACCAAATGTTGACAAGAAAGCCAAGCAATGGAATGCTCATACATCACTGGTAGAAATTTAAAATAGTGCAGTCACTCTGGAAAACTGTTTGGCAGTTTTTTAAAAATTAAATGTGCATTTACCCTATGACCCAACAATTCTACCCCTAGCTATTTTACTCAATAAAAATGAAAACACATGTCCATAAAAAGATTTTGTACAAGAAAGTTCATAGCAGTCTTATTCTTAATAGCACAAAAGTGGGAAAAGCCCAGGTATCCATGAATAGGAGAATGGATAAACATTGTAGTACATCCATACAACGAAATACTACTCAGTAATAAAAAGAAGCAAACTGGGGCTGGCCCGTGGCGTAGCGGTTAACTGTGGGCGCTCGGCTGCTGGCGGCCCAGGTTCGGATCCTGGGCGTGCACCGAGCACCGCTTATCAGGCCATGCTGTGGCGGCATCCCACGTAAAGGTAGAGGAAGATGGGCATGGATGTTAGCCCAGGGCCAGTCTTCCCCAGCAAAAAGAGGAGGATTGGTATTGATGTTAGATCAGGGCTGATCTTCCTCATAAAATAAAAGACATAACTAAAAAGAAGCAAACTACTGATACATCAGAAATGCGGAAGAATCTCAGAAACATTACACTGAGTTAAAGAAGACAGACACAAATAATACACACTGAATAACCATTTATTGCTTCTAAGAAGAGCTAAAACTGATCTTAAGTAAAAGAAGTCAGAAAATAGTTGTCTCTGAGGCAAAGAACAAGGGAGAATTGCTTGAAAATTGGTATGATAGAACTTTCTAGGTTTATATTAATGCTTATATTTTGGTTTTGGTGGTACTTACATGGGTATTTCTTTGTTTTGTTTTTGGTTTTGGTAAGGAAGACAGGCCCTGAGCTGACATCTGTACCAAGCTTCCTCTACATTGTATATGTGACGTCACCACAGCGTGGCTTAGTGAGAGGCACGTAAGTCAGCGCCCACGATCAGAACCCGAGAACCCCAGGCCGCCGAAACAGAGTGTGCCACCTTAACCACTATGCCACCAGGCCAGCCCCTTACATTTTAATTGACAAATTCCATTAAATTGAATTCTTAAGATCTATGTATTTAATTGTATGAAAATAATATCTCAATTAAAAATAATTTTGGGAAAACCAAAAAAAGCTGTCCTTCACTGGACAATACGCTGGACAATGTTTTGCTAGGGAATGGTAAAGTGAGGATCTATGAAATCTGAAGTGAATCAGAGAAGGAAATAATGTAGAAAGATAAAGTTTTTATCAAACACTATCCATGTTTTATTATGCATGTCAGTAGGGGGAAAACAGCAGGAAAATATCAATGTTTGGAAGATGAAAAGAAGGAGACCATTTGGCACAGAAACGTGTTACTCTAGTTACCTATTTCTGTATAAAAAAATTACCATAGAAAGCTTAAAAAAGAAAGCTTTAAAAAGAAAACAACATTAATTATGTCAGTTTCTGGAGGTCAGAAATCTGGCTTAGCTGGTGGTTCTGGCTCAGGGTCTCTGATGAGGTTGCAGTCAGGCTGTTTTGTGTAACTCCGTTCAGTTGAAGGCTTGACTGGGGCTGGAGAATCAGCTTCCAAGAAGGCTCACTCACATGGCTATTGGCTGTAGTCATCGGTTCCTTGCAATGTGGGCCTGTCCACGGAGCCTCCAAGACATGGCAGCTGGCTTCCCTCAAGACTAAGTGATCCAAGAGAGCAAGGCAGGAGCCACAATGTTTTTTATATCCTAGCTCAGAAGTGCAATACAAAGGATGAGTTCAAAGCAGAGGTAGAGTCTCTCTGCAAGTTTGTTTACCTACCTTTTGGGCTAAGAAATAGATTAAAATTCTAGTTTAGAACATCATGAGGTAAGGATGGAAATATCTGACTTCAGTGTTTGTCTCTTTGCTCTTGCTGTGCCGGCATGAACTGTTTCATCCAGCCCTTTGAGACCTTAACTCAGAAGAGGATTTGAGAAGCTACACCTTGTCCAGTGAGGGCTGCTTTCGAGGGCAGTGCCCAGATAGGGAAGGTTCCGGGGTTGCACTAGACTTGGTGACTGCTGTCAGTCACCAAGACATCATGGAGGTGAGTGCTGTGTGAAGGTCATGACCAGGACGGGAAGCAGAAGGACTTTGCTGGGACTCAACTGAATGTGTTATAAAACTAGAGATTGTAGATCATGGACAAATGTAACACAGAACAGAGCAGTGGAGAGAATGAAGTGAGCTGAGAGGAGGTCGAGGTGCTCATGAGCTGAAGATCAACTGGCCAGTCTGTGACATGGCCCAGGGCATGAGATGAGGACAAATTGTAACATTTGTTTACCGGACTGGAATCAAGATCTTCAAGTTACCAAACCATGTTAGGCATAAAAGATAATTATATATGTCCATTAAGTCCCACATTGTGAATAACAAATGTCATTGTAATTTTTGGAGTTAAAAGAAAAATTTGAAGAGTCTATGATGAATTCGAATGAGCCTAAATGAGAATAACATATGTAACATTTTTAGAACATGTGCTGTGTAATCTTAAGGTATTGTTTTAGTCTACTCATGCAAATGAGGTGACGGATGAGCCTAAGTTAAAGGAAAGCAAAGCAGAGAAGCGCCTTCCTCTCGCTCTCCTTCCTCCTTCTCCTTTGTTTCTACAAAACTCTTCTTTCTTTGCTAACATCTTTTGCTTTCAGCCATTAACAAAGCTGCTTTGGCAGGTTAGAGTTCTGGAACGCTCCAGAGAAGAGCGTCATGAAATGTGCTTCCCTAGATGGATGAGAGAGGCTAAAAAGTAGATAACACACACCCAGCAGTCCTAAAGCTGACTGTGGCTTTAGTCTGAGGCTGTGAATGGATCTCTGAATTGATATTCAGTTTCTCTTCCCTTGCGTTTCCTTGTCACCACTGGTGAATGTCATTTCTTTTTCCATTGGAATCTGCAAAACAGATACATTTCAAACCAGAGATTTCTTACACAAACTAGGAATTTTTAAAACACAAAGACATACAAATTATATATATAAATATATAATAGTATTAATATATATACACATATGTATACCCATATATAGATATACGTAGGTATACCCATACATATGTGTGTATATATACTAATAATTGAGCTTACTCCATATGATGCTTTGTTCTTGGGAAAATTATGTGTATATCAAAATTTTTTGAAGTAAATAATATCTCACAGGGGAGTTAGTATTTTAAGAATATTTTCAGAGAATTTTCTTATAAAGCAAATGATTGCCCTCTGAGTTAGACAGTTTCGGTAAATCTGAACTTCCATAAATGGGGTTTGCTTTAATTGTATATACAGATCTAATCCCATGTTTCATTGACAACTTAGCTGATCATATCTGAGACGCATATCTACACACCTGACTGTATGCTTGAAGACACTGCACCTTACAGTTCACAGAGGGGGTCACGTGAATTATTTCAAGTGTTCCACCGACAGCTCTATAAGATAGGTGCGACTTGAAACGCTATGTCCTTTTAATAAAGAAACAAAGGATCAGAGGGTTTAAATGACCTGCCTGTGGCCACAGAGCTCATAAGAGACAAATAAGAAGCCAGGTCACCTAACTCCCTATTCTAAGCTATTTATTCTCCACTGTATTTCATTTTTCTATGTTTAACCTGCAACAGTAAACTCTGACTAGAAGATTTTTTTATTTGAATTGTGGTAAAATATTTGTCACATAAAATTTACACTTTACCACCTTAACCATTTTAAGTGTACACTTCAGTGGCATTAAGTACATTCACATTGTTTTGCTACCATCACCACTGTCCACAGATCTCTTTTCATCTTGTAAAACTGAAACATTGTACCCACTACAAACAATAACTCCTCATTCTTCCCTTCCCTGGCTCCTGGCAACCACCATTCTACTTTCTGTCTTTATGAGTTTAACTACTCTAGTTACCCCATATAAGTGGAATCATACAGTATTTGACTTTTTTGTGACTAACATTTCATTTAGCATAATGTCATCTAGATTCATCCATGTTGTAGCATGTGTCAGAATTTCCTTCCCTTTTAAGGATAAATAATATTCTGTTATATGTATATACCACGATTGGTCCATTTATCTTTCAGTGGACATTTGGGTTGCTTCCACCTTTTAGCTATTGTGAATAATGCTGTTATGAACATCGGTATACAAATGTCTCTTCAAGACCCTGCTTTCAATTCTTTTGGGTATATACCCAGAAATGGAATTGCTGGATCACATGAGAATTCTATTTTTAATTTTTTTAGGAACCATCATAGTTTTCCATAGAGTCTATACTATTTCCCATGCCCACCAACAGTGCATAAGGGTTCCAATTTATCCACATCCTTGCCAACACTTGTTATTTTTTGGTTTTTGATAGTAGCCATCCTAATAGGTATGAGGTGGTAGAAGCTTTCTTTTAATAACAATTTTATTGAGATATAATCCACATGCCATACAATTCACCCATTTAAAGTATACAAAGTGAAATGGGTGAAGATAGTCAAAAAGGTACATGCATATGTAAAGTGTACAAAGCAATGACTTTTAGTATATTCACAGAATTATGCAACTATCACCACTGTCTAATTGCAGAACACTTTCATCATCCCACAAAGAAGCTCCATATCCATTAGCAGTCATTCTGCATTTACCCTCCACCACCCCCAGCCCCAGGCAATCACTAATCTACTTTCCATCTCTATAGATTTGCCTATTCTGAACATTTCATACAAAATGCAGTCTCTTATAACTGGCTTCTTTCACTTAGTAGCATGTTTTCAAGGTTCCTTCATGCTATAGCATGTATCAATATTTCATTCCCTTTTGTGCCTGAGTAATATTCCATTGTATGGATATATCACGTTTATTTGATCCATCCATCAGTTGATGGACATTTGGGTTTTTTCCATTTTGGGGGAATGCTACTATGAACATTCATGTACAAGTTTTTGTATGCACATGCTTTCATTTCTCTTGGATGTTTACCTCACAGCAGAATTCCATGGGGTTTTATGCTAACTCTGTTTAACGTTTTGAGAAACTGAACTGGAACATTTTTGATCCACTGCGCATTATAGTACCCTAGTGTCCTTAAAAAATTAATACACTTCCAGTAGACTGGATTGCAGACAATCATCTACCCCCTACCTATAATACATAAATACTTTAATAATTCTCTGCTTCAGAAAATAAACATCCAACAGCAAAATTATGATAGCTTTGTGATGGTTAATTTTATACATACATCAACTTGACTGGCTCAAGAGATGCCCAGATATCTGGTTAAACATTATTTCTGGGTGAGTCTGTTAGGGTGTTTCCAGACAAGATTAGCATTTGAATTGGCAGACTGAGCAAAGCAGATGCCCGTCCCAGTGTGGGTGGAGATCATCCAATCCGTTGAGGGCCTGAAGGAAACAAAAAGTGGAGGAAGGTTGAATTCTCACTCTGCCTGACTGTAGAGCTGGGACATCAGTCTTCTGCACTGGGACTGAGACTTACACCATCAGCTTCCCTGATTCTCAGGCCTTCAGGCTTAGACTAGAACTGCACCACCAGCTTTCCTGGGTCTCCATCTTGCAAATAGTACATAACGGGACTTCTCAGCCTCTATAATCATGCGAGCCAATTCCTTATAATAAATCTCTCTCTCTCTCTCTCTCTCTCTCTATATATATATATATAAACATATATATATTTATTTATATATGCTATCTCTATATATGTATCTTGTTGGCTCTGTTTCTCTGGAGTGACTAAACAAGTATTATTTTATATTTTACATTTTCGTTGTTTATTGAGCATTATCAATACTCCAGATGTTGTCATCAATGCAACAATTACACAAGATAATTACTATTATTATCTCCACCCACTAGATGAGAAAATTAAGATCTAAAACAATAGAGAACCAATAGAGATATAATGTGAGCCGCACTCACAATTACTCATCATATCATGTAGATCATTTTAAATTTTCTAGTAATCAAAAATAAAAAGAAACAAGTGAAATTAATTTTAATATGTATTTTATTTAACCTAAAGTTCCAAAATAATCATTTCAGCATGGAGTCAATATTTTTGCAAAACTACTAATGAGATGTTTTATATTATTTTGTTCATACTTTATCTTTAAAATGTAATATTGCAGGAGCTGGCCTGGTGGCATAGTGGTTAAGTGCGCGGGCTCCAATGTGGTGGCCCAGAGTTTGCAGGTTTGGATCCCAGGTGCACACTGAAGCATCATTTGTCAAGCCATGCTGTGGCAGCGTCCCATATAAAGAAGAGGAAGATGGGCATTGGTGTTAACCCAGGGCCAGTCTTCCTCAGCAAAAAAAAGAGGAGGATTGGCAACAGATGTTAGCTCAGGGCTAATTTTCCTCACACAGACAAAAAATGTAATGTTGCATTTTATAGTTAGAACATGTCTTAATTCAGAACGACAGTTCAAGTGCTCAATAGTCACAGGTGGCTAGTGACTGATGTGTTAGACAACACAGATATAGGTACTTAAATAATTTGTCTTTCTCACACAAAAGCCTGAACTCTTGCTCATAACTAGGCTATATTGCCTCTCATACCTAGAGATATCATATAATTTTCAGAGCTGATGGGAAATCAATGAGATGAGAGGAGTTACCTCATATTAAAAGGTAAATTAGAACCTAGATAGTTTCTCAGAAGGTAAAATGAATGACCTTGCTCTCCAGGTTGCTTCATGAATATGCTAAGGATAGTTCAGGAAAAAATACATAGCTATATGGGTCTGCCTGTGTTGGCGGTGGCGCAAGTGGTTAAGTGCTCGTGCTCCGCTGTGGTGGCCCGGGGTTCGCTGGTTCGGATCCCAGGCGGGCACTGACGCACTGCTTGTTAAGCCATGCTGTGGTGGCGTCCCATATAAAGTGGAGCAAGATGGGCACAGATGTTAGCTCAGGGCCAATCTTCCTCGGCAAAAAGAGGAGGATTGGCATCAGATGATAGCTCAGTGCTCAACTTCCTCACACACACACACAAAAAATGCACAGCTATATATCTATATCTCTCTATACTGAATTTAAAGAAGCTCTTGAGACCCAGCCTACAGCATAGGCAGCTAGAAAAATGCTTGATAGATGATTTTGGAAATTTTTGGAATATGAAGAAGCTCTGAATTGCAGTTATACACAACCTTCTGGAAATGTTTCTATCCATCAGATCTTTGGATAAAGAAATCACAAGGGTCTGCTTTGTCTTGGCTCACAGAAGCCAGCAGCTTCCAGGTTTGGTCTGACCCAAGGAGTCTCCACTGCACAGAAGTCACTGTCCCCCTGATCCTTCCATGCTGCAGCCTTGAACACCTGCCTGGTTCAGCATTCTAGAGCTTTACTCTTTAACTATTTCAGACCAACTCCATGAGGCCCAAATAAGAGCTTATCATCCAGTGATTTGTCAAGTGCATGTAAATGTAGGAGCTCAACAGATCAGAATCAAGTAAGTTAGAGATGTTTTTGGTCTAGACTCTTTAAATTTAAGTAAATTTCAGTAAATCTGAAACTTGCTTTTAAAATTTTAGGTTGCTTAGTCCAACTTTTTAAAACAAGTTTCAAGTGATGGAGTGTCAGGTCAGCCCTTCAATAGAAGCCTCGAAACTTGCAGATAAATTGAAGCATGGTTTTGATGATTGAGAAGAAGGAGGAGGAGAAGGAGGAGGAACAGTTTGCTCTTTTCTTTCTTTTTCCTCCTTCCTTCTTTCCTTCCTTCTTTCCTTCCTTCCTTCCTTTCTTTCACCAGCAAACTTGGTACATACAGTTCTTGGTAAAATATATGGAGGCTTTGGGGCCAATACTAGGTCAACTGGTTCAAATGCAAGAAATAGTCAATCAGGCGCGCCCTTGCAGGTGCTGCTGTACCAGAGCCCTCAAAACTGCAGCCTTAAGAAACTCAGTCAAAAATCTTCTATGCCCTTATCCTTATACTAAATTGTTGCTACTTTTTATAAGAACTTTAGAGACTTGGAGGAAAAAACTATTTCCTCAGAGCACAGTTACTTTGTGAATAGTTAATATCTATTACACTGTATCTTATTTGTTTCCTTGTCTTTAGCCCTTGTATTAGTTTCCTAGGGTTACTGCAACAAAGTATCACAAATTGGGTAGCTTAAAACAACAGAAATTTATTCTTTCTGTTGTTCTGGAGGCCAGAATTCTGAAATCAAGGTGTCAGCAGGGCGGTGCTCCCTCCAAAGGCTCTAGGGGAGAATCCTTCCCTACTTCTTCCAGCTTCTGGTGGCTCCAGGGGTTCCTTGGTTTGTGGCTACATAGCACCAACCTCTGCCTCTATATTGACATGACCTTCGCCTCTTCTCTCCATTTTTCCACTCTGTATGTTTCTTATAAGGACACTTGTCATTGGATTTAGAACTCACCTAGATAATCCAGGATGATCTCAGCTCGAGATCCTTACCTTAATTACATCTGCAAAGACCCTTTTTCCAAATAAGTTCACAGTCACAGGATACATGGATGCATTTTTTGGGTGCCACCCTTCATCCCCCCAGCAAATCCCAATTCCTTGAGGCATAGAGTCACATGGGTTCACTGGTACCTGACATATAACTTGACACTTTATTTCTAAATGCAGTGGCATTTTATTATAATATGAGAAACCTTGGTTCTGTTCATAGGGGAGGAAAAATTTTCTTTTTCCTCTACCCATCTTAGGTTCATTGGCTGGGGCTCTGAAAATTAGATTGACAAAAGACAGATGAACAAGAGAAAAACAAACAAGTTTTTTAATACATGCATCACGTGTGTGTATGGGGACACTCAGTGATGGGTAACTCAAAGGAGTGGTTAGAACTTGAGCTTATATAGCATCTTAGCAAATGACAGTAAGTTTATAGAGAAGTGACAAGACAAAGGAAAAGGACTTCAAGCTTCTAGAGGCAGCAAATTGTGGGAAGGCAAATATATGGGTCAATATCTACTAATGGTAGATAAAGGTGGTAAGGTTTGTATGTAGATCCTTCCAGTGCGATCTCCAGGCTGATAAGGGTCTAGAGTTGTCTCCGTGATTAACTTCTGTCCTTCCTGGTTGAGAAGGGAGGGGTGACACCCTTACAAATTTATGTCCTGCTTTTAGGCACATAGGGTGAAGGCAGAGAGCTGTCTTTGTATCTGCTTCTTCTCAATTGGCTTCTCCTCAAAATACTCTTTATGCCACAGTGGCATATTTTGGGATGGCATATTCTGCTACCCTTCATGTTGATAACAAAACTATAAAAATTTGCAAAACACGTCAGTCACACTTTTCTCTGATGAACGGTTTTGGAATAACACCGTGAATACATTCGCCCAGGCCCCGATAGGAGCTACAGGTGTGAACCCTTCTGCCCAGAGGCTGAATTTCTTTCTAGCTTCTCACTCTGCTTTGAAAACAGTTGTGACCTGCGCATATAGAAAAGTCACTTCATAGAACTCTTCTATTTCAGAATTTTAGCCTACCCTACCCAAACCAAATCAGTTACTTTTGGTTTTTTAGAATGTTATTATTCAAAGCACAAAAGATACAAGTTTACCTAAAATTTTGAATTTTTTTACAAAAACAATGGTAAGATTGTGTCTCTCACCTATCATTATTGTTATTTATGTGTACGCACAGCAAGTTGCTATGAACTTATTTACATGTTAAAAAGGCACAATTTCATTCTTTGTAATAGAAAAGAGGTTCTCTTTGCTGTATGTAATTAAAATAAGAAGTGAATTCATAGTAAACACAGTAAAATAGTTGTCTCAAAATTTGAAAATTGTCATCTTTGTAAATTGATGTGAATTAGAATGGGAAATACTGTCTTGTCACATCACTTAAAAGCTACCGAGAGTGGTTAGCAAAAGTATACTCTTTACGTAGAGATTAAACAAAGTTTTAAAAGTTTAAAAAGCAGTTTTAAAGCTTTGCTAAAGTGTGTTGATTTGCATTTCCTGATAAATTCCCTTCGATCATGCATCATAAAAGTGGAAGGGAAAGATGTCTTTGGTTGTTATCGGCACTGCGTGCTGTGCAGCTTGTGAAAAAAAATCACATTCATAATTGGAGATATCAACAACCTGGGAATGAGAGATTGTTTCAGTGTGGGAAGGATTACTCCATCCTCTGAGACAGCCATGGTGCTCCTCAAATATGCCTTGAGAACACATCTTAAGTGTGTCTTCTTCATACTGAGCTAAACTTGAGTTTGGCTTTTGATTCTCCAGGTTATGGTTTTGTCAGGTATCAGTAGTTTGCACTGGCTCCTTTGTAAAGGTCTCTGGTCAGCAGCCCAGATTTTTCAGCAGAAACGGAGCAAGCTGGCCTCTAGTTTCATCTTCGAGAAGGCCAGAAAAACACATGGTCTCTCATTCGCTTGATTTACCACTTTCAGAAAGAGGACTTGCCCTGCCCCGGTCAATGGAGTGAGGGCACTTCTCAGAACACCCTGGCACAGCCCTGGCTGTTGCAGTTTGCATTAAAGCAGATGTAGAAAATGCACTCCTGTAGTGGAGAAGATCTTAATCTCTGAGATATTTGTATCAGATTTTTAAGTAATGTGATACTTGCCAAGAAATTTTCAAACCTATGTAGGGTCATTTTATACGGGCTATCACTAATTTAAACTATATCTCAATACAGTGGCTTTTGAAAAAATTACCTGGATTTTATTTTATTCAGATGCCTGTGTGGACACATTAATTGGAAGGGAATGGTGTTCTCTTTCCTTTGGGTTTTAGCATCGCTTTAGGGGCAGGACTCAAGTCAGATCACCCCATCAGACTCCACTGGCAGGCAAGTTATTTCACCCTCATCTGCAAAAGGGGATGATACTGGTACTTACTTCATAGAGTTTTGATGAGGACTCTAATTCTAAATTAGATAATATGTGCATGTCCTGAGGCCTATGCATTTGAGGTTCTCTGGCCCTCCTCCATCAATACTTTTCCCATTGGAGTGAGAAATCTGAGACAGGCTAGGGGCCGAGGGATGTGGTCATTTGAAGCCCATGTTCCCACTTCCTAGACCAAGTTCTGTTCACTCAGCACCCCAGAACTCTGGCCCATGTGGCCCTGAGCCCACTTCCAGAGCCTATGCAAACCTTGTTCCTGCATTCTTCCTCCTGGGAGCTGACCAGTGAACGTGTCTACACCTGAGAAAGGACCAAGGAGCAGCTGTTGGCAAGCGTGTAGAGGAAGCTTGGACGTGTGGCAGTGTGGACCCTGCTGGTGCTACATAGAGCAGTGAGTGGGCTGGGGCTACCCTCTCCTGCAACGCCAGCCACAGCCCTACACAGGACTCCAAGAAATCTGAGGATTCAAAATTCAAGCATGGCCTTCTGAGTTATTTTGAAGATATAGTTTTCAAGATTGGAGGATAAAATGTGTTATTTAATAGTATTTAATAATTTGTTCACTTGATTTATAACTTGTAAATATTTAGACATAGGGTATGTGGCCTCCATTCATACTCTTGCCCCAGGTCCTGCAAATATCAGGGGCAGGCTCATATGAAGAACATGCTGGGCACTTAGTCGGGATTCAGTAAACATGACCTATCATCTTCATCGTTATTATTATTATTTGTCATCATTATTCTTGTCTTCTGCCTCTTAAGGCAATGTGGCCATTCCTCTGGAATGACTGGAAGATCAGCTGTCTCGTTTCCCCCTGCTCTTCTAGGTGCTGGCTGTATTTCCTGCAAGAAGGCGGTAAGCTACTCTTGAGAGTTAATGAACAGAGTATTTAGAAGGAAGCAAGGGAAACGGTGTGAGGATTCCTGGGCTCAGTCAAACCCCCAAATCAAGAGAGCATAATGATTAAGTCCTTTCTGGGCTCCAAAGCCTGAAATTCCTGGATGCAAATCTTTACTCTGCCCTTTATTAGCAGTGTGACCTTGGCCGAGTTACTTCATGTTTCTTCTCTTCAATGTCTTCACCAGTAAAAATAATAGCATTAAAAATATTGACTTTAAATATATTTTATGTCACATGTATTTTAATACAATAAAAAAAGAAAAAAACATTGACTTACATTGTTGAGGATGAACCAAAATAATATACTGAAAGTCCTTGGTGCTTGGTGTGTGCTGGGTAAAGATTAGCTCTTAGTGATATTACTTTATATAGGTAAGAAGGGAATGAACTGGCATTGATGCCAAATGGGTAACTGCATGGCTCGCTCCCCTCCTATTTCAGGGCTTTGGCCGAATGCCACCTTTCCCATGAGTTCTTCTCTGACAACCCTATTTAAAATTTTAATCTCTTCCCCATCCCCACATTCTCTAAATCTTTCCTTGCTTTCTTTTTCTCCAGAGCATTTTATCACCTTGCAATATACTGTATGCTTTCCTTCCTTTTCTATGTCTTCTCCCAAAAGTATGTATTAGAATGTAAGTTCTATAAGAGTGTAGGAGGTTAAATGATGCTCCCCTAAAATATTTGTCCACTGGAACCTGTGAATGTGACCTCCAGACTTTTGTCCTCCAGACCTGTGAGAGAATAAATTTCTGGGTTTTTTTTGTTTTTTTGGCTTGATTATTTTTCTTTCCTGTTTTCTATCTTCTTTCTTTTTCCTTTTTAATTGTGGTAACATTGGTTTACAACATTGTATAAATTTCAAGTGAACATCATTATACTTCTATTTCTGCACAGATTACATCACGTTCACCACCCAAATACTAATTATAATCCATCACCACACACATGTGCCTAATCATCTCTTTCTCCCTCCTCCCTTCCCTCTTCCCCTCTGGTAACCACCAATCCAATCTCTGTCTCTATGTGTTTGTTTGCTGTTGTTTTTTCTTCTGCTTATGAGTGAGATCATACAGTATTTGACCTCTTCCCTCTGACTTAGTTCACTTAGCATAATACCCGCAATGTCCATCCATGTTGTCACAAATGGCTGGATTTCATCGTTTCTTATGGCTGAGCAGTATTTCATTGTGTATATATACCACATCTTCTTTATCCATTCGTCGTCCCTTGATGGGCACTTAGATTGCTTCCAAGTCTTGGCTATTGTGAATAATGCTGCAATGAACACAGGGGTGCATTATCTTTATGCATTGGTGTTTTCATGTTCTTTGGATAAACACCCAGCAGTGGAATAGCTGGATCATACGGTAGTTCTATCCTTAATTTTTTGAGGAAACTCCATACTGTTTTCCATAGTGACTGCACCAGTTTGCACTCCCCCCAGCAGTGTATGAGTGTTCCCTTCTCTCCACATCCTCTCCAACACTTGTTGTTTCCTGTCTTGTTAATTATAGCCATTCTGACAGGCATGAGGTGATATCTCATTATAGTTTTGATTTGCATTTCCCTGGTAGTTAATGATGTTGAACATCTTTTCATGTCTCTATTGGCCATCTGTATATCTTCTCTGGAGAAATGTCTGTTCAGGCCTTTGGCCCATTTTTTAATTGGGTTGTTAGTTTTTTTGTTGTTGAGATGTATAAATTTCTGGGGGTTTTTCTTTTTGTTTTTTTTTTTTTTGTGAGGAAGATCAGCCCTGAGCTAACATCCATGCTAATCCTCCTCTTTTTGCTGAGGAAGATCGGCTCTGAGCTAACATCTATTGTCAATCCTCCTCCTTTTTTTTCTCCAAAGCCCCGGTAGATAGTTGTATGTCATAGCTGCACATCCTTCTAGTTGCTGTATGTGGGACGCAGCCTCAGCATGGCTGGAGAAGCAGTGCATCAGTGCATGCCCAGGATCCGAACCCGGGCTGCCAGTAGCGGAGCATGTGCACTTAACAGCTAAGCCACAGGGCCGGCCCTAAATTTCTGTTTTTAAGCCACCCAGCTTACAGTGTTTGCTGTTAGCAACATATGTCAGGAAACTAGTATAGAAAGTATGAATTTTTGTCTGTTTTTGTTCTCTTATGTCATCTCAGCACCTAGAAGAGTGCCAGATTCATAATAGGTATTCAGTAATTATTTGGTGAATGAAAACCCAGGACCCAAAATTTCTCAATATGGCCATGGAAGCATCTTATCCAGCCTAGCAAGTGTCAACAAACTTTTTACATTAAGAACCAGATAGTAAATATTTTCAACCTTGTAAGCCATGTAATCTCTGTTGCAACTATTCAACTCTGCTGTTATAGTGGAAAAGCAGCCATAGACAATACATAAATGGATGAGCATGACTGTGTTCCATAAAATTTATTCCAAAAATTGGTAACAAGTCAGATTTGCTGACTTCTAGGCATTGGAGAGCAACCTCTGAATGTCAAGATCAACTTCTTCTCTGCCCAAGAACCATTTGGCAGCCATCTCAGTTGGGCACATTTGCATGGTCTGTTCGGCAACAAAAAGTTGTTTTGAGGAAATCTTGATGCTTTACAGTGGAACACAAAAAGTCGTGGAAGTAGGAAGTGTTTCTCAGTTCTTAATTTTATGCTAGAGACTGTGTTCTGCTGTGAGCAAGACTTAATTCAAGGTATTTTTGACATCAGTGGATGGTACAGGGTGGGGTGAGGGGCAGGCAAACTCCTCAGTGAAGCTGTCATTGCCCAGTGGTAAGTAGGATGGTGACTCCCTCAGGTCAGCAGTGAACCCTGAAGCCTCAGGGTGCTGGACCACCCAGCTTACAAACAGGACTTGAAGCCTGGAGTTGGAGGTCACTCAGATTGACTTCCCAGTTCTCCAAAGCCGGAAGACTCAAATGCTTCTTTCTTTCCTTTCTACATTGATACCAAAGCTCAGACATTTAAATAGGAGAACAGAAGGAAAGTAGAAAGATGCATTTTAAAAGAAGGTATGTATGCCTAGGAATGAGCATATTTAGGTGTTCTCTTTAGCCACACCAACCTCACCCAGTAGACTGCAGTTCTTTGAGAGCAGGGACTTTGTTTTACTTATCATTGTGTCCTTAGGGTTTAGCATGTGGATGAACTCATAATAGAGAATGAATGAATGACTGAATGAATCATTGAATAGGCTATATTCAGATAGAAAGATAGATAAATAGAAAAATAGATAGATAGATGTGCATATTCACACATATACACACACATAAATTCCCAAATACACGGTGACTTTTTATATAAGATTCTCTTACTATAGCTTGCTTCATCCTTAAACTATTCTATAATTATTTGTAGTTTTCATCTTTGCAGAATCAGATTGTCGCTAAACTGTACACAGTAACAAGAAAAACCATTCCCATGTTCTTCTGAGCCCAGTCAGCAAGCAAGAAGTATCTCTGTGGGTACAGAGATGATATGAGGGACCACATTCCATCCATGAAGCCAAAGGTTTTTAGAGGCGTGATATCAACATGCCCAAGTCCCACTCGGATAACACGTGAGCTCTTGTGTCTGTCAGGAAAGCTGGGCCAGAGTTGGGAAGAAAATCGTATCAGTGCAGCCTATCTGTGACGATCTCCAAGCTGTGCTGCTCAGGCGTCGGCCTGCGGGTGGATTTTCCTTCAGCATAAGGCTTTGACTGTCCAGAGTGGGGGCATAGTGGGCAGCACATCCCGAGAGAGAGAGAGAGAGACCAATGGCCCTTGGTGACCAGCAGCCCTCCCAGCACCAGCCAGGGAGCTCTCGGGGACCGTCTGCTCCACAAAGCTGTGATGTGACCTGCTGCAGCACTGAGTCCAAATTTGGACCCATGGTGCCAGCAGCGTGATACAATGCCTGTGACATGCGGGAGCGAGGGTCAGGGGCTCAGTCAGGATCTGAACATGCCGGGGGGGACTTGTCATGATGCCTGAGCTGCTGAAATCCAGGGCAGTTAGAGTGTGTGAGACAAAACTCATATGCTGCTCTGTGATAATGAAGAACCAGCAAACATGTTAGTGTAGCCCTTTAGAGAGCTAACAAGTGAATGTTTCTCAAGGGAAGAATGAGCTCTTTATGAAAGTCAGGTATACAGGATAGAATGCTCAGGGGGCCTCCACTGCACTACCAAACTAATCCTTCTTCTCCCACCCTGTTTTCCAGCATGGGCTACTGCATCCTTTTTGTGCACGGACTGAGCAAGCTCTGCACTTGGCTGCATCGATGTGGGGCCACCACCCTGACTGCGTCCACCGTGCTGCTGCTGCTGCTTTTCTCTTGGAAAACTGTGAAAGAGAACGAAATTTGGCTGTCAAGAGAGTCCCTGTTCAGGTATGATTAGATGGATACAAGTGATCTCTTCCCATTGATTTCTTTGCTTACATATTTGTTTCCAAACGAATGAGGTAACGTGGCTCTGGTAATATTTATTAATCAAGAAAATTTGGTAGTGCTCTGAATGGAAAATGTAATTTATTTGTGGTCTTAACTTTAGTATTTTCAAATGATATTATATGCAATATGACATGGGCTGGTTGTAAAGTGAATTTATGAAGAGAAGGCTCGTGGGAAGGTTTTTGGTCTGTGAATTTAGATGGAAACAGTATTAATGATGAGCTGGGCTGTAAAATCAGCTATAAACAAAATGAAACCGATAAGTCTAATTTCATTCTTCAGTCAAGCGATTAGCAAAGGTGTTCACACAGAAAGAAGAAAGAGAAATGCAGTACATTTGTTTTAGAATATTCTATGTATGTTAAGTTGTGATCTGTAGTCTAGTTGCTATACAAGGAAATGAAAAACTTTTTCATGTCCTGATAGGTTTTTATGTGGTACAAGCTGTTTCTAAATATAATCACGTTAAATCATAACCCTATACTTGTAGTAAAGTATAAACATTCTTTGAGCCTGTCACTCATCATGCTGTGCCCAGGGTTTCTCCTTCACCACTTCTCCAGCAACAGGGACCTTCACTTGGCTTCTGCTTGTATCTCAGCACCATTTTTACCTGCCTCAGCTCCAACAGACTGCCAGTCTATACTCTATTCCAGTTATTTATTCCTGCTAAATTAGCTGTCTGTCCTCATTAAGACCAAATTGGCCAATTCTATCAGCCTGGTTTCTCTTGCATCCCTTCTCAGCTGGTACTCATGGTTGGTCATTTTAGATGTGTATCAATTATCCCACCTGTTACCCCTTACCTCCCTCTCTTGATTTTCCTTGTGCTTTGTTTGTTAATCCCCAATCTTGGAAAGAATCCTCTCCCCACTCCTTAGGTGCAGGCTGCGCATAGTGACTTCCTTCTAAAGAGTACATGATGGAAAGGGGGTAAAAAGAGGAACTTGACAATGGAGAAACCTGCCAAACACTACCTCAACCAGGTGACCCAGGTCAACATCAATATTCATAAATCATTTGCTGATAGTATGTACTTTTGATACCATGGGAGGTTACATGCACAGAGGAAAGACCATGTGAGAACCCATGTAGAAGGCGGCCACTTGCAAGCCTAGGAGAGAGACCTCAGGGGAATGTGATAAAAACACCACTTTACCTATGTGGTCTTCCTCCCAAAACCCATAACCCCAGTCTTATCATGACAAAAACATAAGACAGATTCCAGTAGTGGGGCATCCCGGAAAAACAGAATCCTCTCGTCTAGGTTCCTTCTCCGAGTAAAAAGCCACAAGGTTTGCTGGCTGTCTTCAAAATGGTCTGCTGCCCCACAAATTTGTTCTCTTTGTCCTCAGCTGTGTTGTGATGGAAACTTGCTCATCTCTAGTTGATGGCTCATAATATGTCCCCGTTTCCCAGTTCTCATTGCTCATTCCTCATTCTCCATCGCCTCATTCTATGCGTGACCTTGATTCCTCCCACGGTTTGGTTGTGAGCATTGAGTGAACTGAGGTATGCGAGGTGCCTAAGGTCTGTGAATAGAATTCACAGGTGCCATCTTCAGTCTGCTGAGAAGACAGAGGTCAAGTGGAATGAGTGCCCTCTGCATGCTCTCTATTTCACAAGCTCTATTTTCATCTTCCTCTTTCCTACTGTCTCAGAGAAAGAGTTGTGTCTATTATGAAGTGTATAAAATGTCATTGGATTATTTCTGAAAAGGCAGCTTTTATCACTTGCACAGATCAGTGGCTAAATTAATTCAGAAGTGTAAATTTTGAAGAATAAAATATTATTGGTAATTCCAGTCACAAGTGTCTCATTGGCTCATCCCAGTCATTCCAGTCTCATTAGTGTCTCTCCCACCAGCTGCCGTTGAAAGGTGATTTTGATTTAACAAAACTTTAGACAAGAAAATAAAAGTCCTTAAAGACTGAGGCGTTCTGTGTCAAACTGCTCCACCGTGTCAGGGTTTACATAATCCCCGGGGACTGTTTGTCAGTCTACACTACACTGGGTTTGCATTAGTGGCAAGTAACAAAAACTGACTTTGGATAACTTAAATTGAAAGAATACATTAAAAGGGTGAGGGAATCTCACAGAATTGAAGGGAACGTTGAGGAATCTGGCTTGTAACAAATAAGAAATGGGAGATGCTGTGGGCTGAACTGTGTCCCCACAAATTCATATGTTGAAGCCCTAATCTCCAGTACCTCACAATGTGACTGTATTTGTGCCTTTATTAAAAGGTGATTAAGTTAAAATGAGGCCACTGGGGGGGGGCCTTAATCCAATTTGGCTGGTGTCCTTATAAAGAGAAGAAATTAGGACACACAGAGAGACACCAGGGATGCGTGCACAGAAGAAAGACCATGTGAGAACCCAGAGAGAAGGTAGACATCTGCAAGCCTAGGAGAGAGACCTCAGAGGAAACCAAACCTGCTGACACCTAGCTCATGAACTTCTAGCTTCCAGAACTATGAAAAAATAAATTTCTGTTGTTTAAACCACCTAGTCTGTGGTATTTTGTTATGGCAACCCTAGCAAACCCTAGCAATACAGGAGCTTGACAGGAAGCTCTAAGAATCGTCAATGGAACAAATGCGTAAACTCCCACCATTTTTGTCTCTCCTCACATAAGTCCTGGTAGAGAGAATCCCATTAGCAGAGCTTGAATTCAGGTCATATACCCTCACTTCCACCAGGTTAAGGAGATGACTGGCTTGTCCAAAGGAGCCTCCAAAGGGGACTTCTTTGTATTCCATGAGGGAGGGAATAGAGAACCTTGAGTCTCGCTAAGAATGCACACAGTAGGGCCGGCCCAGTGGCTTAGCGGTTAAGTGCACGCGCTCCGCTGCTGGCGGCCCGGGTTCGGATCCCGGGCGTGCACCGACGCACCGCTTCTCCGGCCATGCTGAGGCCGCATCCCACATACAGCAACTAGAAGGATGTGCAGCTATGACATACAACTATCTGCTGGGGCTTTGGGGGAAAAAATAAATAAATAAAATCTTTAAAAAAAAAAAAAAAGAATGCACACAGTAGGCAGAGAGGGAATCTCCCCATAGGAAATCCAGGTGTGGCTAAGGAGGAATAGACTCTGGGATGCCCCCCAAAAATGATGAATATTCCCTATATTCTGCTTCTGATAAACCATTATAAGTAAACTCATCTGATTTTGAAACTTGACAATTTTACTTTCTTGATAGAAAATCAAAATTCAGTTTGGCATGCATGCCTTCTATTTTTTAATACGCAAAGTAGTACTGTGTAGGGGCGTGTGAAATTAACCTTCGCCTTTGGGTTTCATTCTGTCTCTATCATACCAATCTACCTTCAGCATCATTATCACAGTTCGTGTTGGACCTGTTCTCTCTGACTGCCCAGGGCCAAATCTTTCTGTACAGACAGAATTTAGCATCCAGTAATGTAACGTCCTTTTCGTCTCTTTTTTTTCTTAAAATATTCTTTTCACTTTTAAGCTGTCAAAACTTTTATAAGGAACTTCAAAAGAGTTAAACCCTTGCCTGAACAGCAGTGGTGTCTTGATCTAGGCAACCTTGGGGAGTGGGTCTTTGGAAAGACAGCAGCTTATTTCAAGGATAACAAGTTGGGGTTCAAACCCTCACAACTGGCACCAGCAATTCAAAGAGAGCTCCTTCATCTTGCATCTAGAAGGATGCTGTTCTTTTTGAGAAAGTATGTAGTCAGTCAAGATTTGATTATTTAAACACACCATTACACCTGTGTGATGAAAAGACTTTGTAATCTGAGAGCCCAGTGGAGAGCATCTGAAAGAATTTCCTTAATATTCAAAGAAAAATTGTCATTTTCTTTAGAAACCATTCCTATCATCGTTTTTTATTCTTTATACTGAAATAACACTTAGGAATCTAAGACTTTAAATGTATACTTATTCCCTCAAGGCCAGAAGTCTTTATAAATGTATCTATGCTGAGTAATGTTTGGATGAATTTAACACACATTCACTGCTATGAGGCAAAATAGTGAAATATAGTGTTTGGGTTTATGTAGGATCTGCATAGAACTGCACTTCTCCAGTTCTCCTCCTGGGTTTATCATTTACTAAGTACGTGACTTTGGGCAAGTTACCTGTGATTTTGTGATTTATAACAAGAAATATCTATATTTGGTCTTAGTCTCAGCTCCTGGAACAGAGCTCCTAAAACTCTCAGAATTTCGTAAGTGATGAGAGGCATAAAGGTGTCTTCTGTTATGTCAATGAAGTGACAGTCTGAAAAGCCCATAGGTAACCTAAGGATGGAGCTGGTTGCCAGGGAAACCAACCATGTGATTGGAGGGTTGCAACTTTCAATTCCACCCACTCCCCACTGCCTCCAGGGTGGGAAGAGGGGCTAGAGATTGAGTTCAATCCCCAATGACCAATGAATTAATCAATCATGCCTGTGTAATGAAACCTCCATAAAAACCCAAAAGGACAGGGTGTCAATGCAAATAATCCATAATCAACCTATAAATCAAAATTGGGGTGGGTTTATTATATGAACCAGGTCTGAGGACTAGAGCCTGGGAGCTTCCTTTCCCAAGGGAGGAAGCACTCTGAAGAAGCAGAGAGTACAGAATGGTTATATACTGTCTTGGAGCAAGGAACATCCATCACATATGACAGGAATATCTCTTTTACTACAGTCACAAGATACTTTGCTAGCACAGCAGGTCAGTTGTCTCAAGGTGAGCCCAGCAAGTTGGTGGTCAGCCCATCAGTGATCACAAGATGAGCACAGTGGGTAGATAATTAATCCTTAGCTTCTAGGAAGAAATGCTTATCATTAAAGAAACACTGATTTGGGGGAAGCAACATCCCTGTCTATAATGGCATCATTCTTGACTTTGGGACATTGTCAGTGTTTAAAGTAGATGCATGCTCAACAGGCCACTCAGGCCTTTCTGGAAAAACAAGGTCAGGCTGAGTTAGTTTTAAACCAAATGGCTTCCTCACGTACTCCAATATATCCTATTGCTTTTCATTTATTCATGAAGGGTTTGAAGAACTTCCAGGTTAGTGAACACGTGGAGATTGAGGGAGAATGGCACCTCTGGAGAAGGCCACCATTTCCCCATATCTCACCCTATGCATCTCTTCCATCCCCCTGTCTGCTGCATTTTCAGTCTGACGGGTCCCCCTGCAGTTTCCCCTGGCAGGAACTTTACACACAAGAAGCACAAGAACCCAGCACTGTGTTTCATAACACCACTAATGAGGGCTTCCATTTATTGGGATGCTGTGCTTCAATGGTTGACACATTTTAAATCAGTCTTTATAATCCCATTTTACAGCGAGAGTGACTAATCTGCACAAATTGACACAGTTAGTAAGAGGAGAGCCAGGATTTGAGCATGCATCTGATTTAAAAGTCAAAGAATACACAAACTTTTGTTTTTATGTTTTCCAACCTAAACTAGACCCAGCATAAGCAAAAAGAAATATTCACGATCATGCTGCAAGGAATTCTTTTTTTTTTTTTTTAATAATTTTATTTATTTATTTTCCCCCAAAGCCCCAGTAGATAGTTGTATGTCATAGTTGCACATCCTTCTAGTTGCTGTATGTGGGATGCAACCTCAGCATGGCCGGAGAAGTGGTGCGTCGGTGCGCACCCGGGATCCGAACCCAGGCCCCCAGCAGCGGAGCGCGTGCACTTAACCGCTAAGCCACGAGGCCGGCCCGTGCAAGGAATTTTCTTTAATTCCTGTTAACAAGAAACCATCTGATGTCCTAACCTGGGGACAGTGATGACTACACATCTTCACCTGGCTATAGTTACACCCCATGCTACCTTACACCTGTTTGGATTAAAACTATTACTGAGATAACTTCCAAACTGATCAATTTTTCCTCCAAAGTCTTCAAAATATTAAGAAAGACCTAAAATAAAATATCTTTTCTTTGAGATCCAATTCATAGACTCTCTGAAACTTGCTTAGGAGTGTCCACAGACCACAGGTTAAGAATCCATGGCCCATGCTGTGGTGGCCCGGGGTTCGCCAGTTCGGATCCCGGGCGTGCACTGATGCACCACTTGTCAAGCCATGCTGTGGTGGCGTCCCATATAAAGTAGAGGAAGATGGGCATGGACATTAGCCCGGGGCCAGTCTTCCCCAGCAAAAAAAGAGGAGGATTGGCAGATGTTAGCTCAGGACCAATCTTCCTCACAAAAAAAAAAAAAAAAAAGAATCTGTGGCCTTGGGTCAGCCCTGGTGGCCTAGTGGTTAAGTTCTGCCTGCTCCACTTCAGCAGCCTGTGTTCAGTTCCCAGGTGTGGACCTACACCACTCATCTGTCAGTGGCCATGCTGTGGTGGCAGCTCACATACAAAAAGGAGGAAGATTGGCAATGGATGTTAGCTCCAGGCGAATCTTCCTCAGCAAAAAGAAGAAAGAATCCACGGTGTTGATCAGGAGGAGAGACTAGGATTGGGACAATATTCCCTGGCCACAGAGGACTCCCAATTGTCCGTTCACTGGGAGAAAGGTGATGGGCTCCTGAGGGAGTAGATCTCACCATAATTTAAGGACAAATATTAACACTTTACACCAGGAGTCAGCAAACTACAGCCTTTGGGTCAAATCCAGTCGGCCACCAATTTTTGTAAGTTTTATGGGAACCCAGCCACGCCCATTTGTTTACGTCTTCTCGATACTGCTTTCATGCTACAATGGCAGAATTGAGCAACACAGATCCTACGGCCCACAGAGCCAAAAATATTTATTTACTCTCTGGCGCCCTACAGAAAGTTTTCCAATCCCTGACCAAAATGATCCTCTCTCTGCAGGAAGCACATTCCTCTTTGCTGTTCTCTGAATTCCTGAGCCAGAGCGCAGCAGATCTCCTCCTGCGGTGAGTATAAGCCTTGTGGGGGTGACGTCCTAAGGCTGCTGGTTTCCCTGCAGTGATTTTTGGTGTCGCCTCACACATGGGCTCAACCTAGCGACTGATTTTGATCGTGTACAGGAGACAGTTAAACAGAATGGCTAAGAGCTTGAAGCTTTGTTCAAATTCCCACTCAGTTGCTTCCTAGCTTTGTGACCTTAGAAAAAAATTTAACCTTTCTGCTTCAGATTCCTCATCTTTAAAATGGAGATCTCAATAATACCACCCACCTGATAGGGTCATTGACACAATTAAATGAGTGAATCCATGGAAGTGTTCTGTCTAGTCCGGAGCTTTGTTTATAATAAGTATTCTGTAAGAGCTAGCCCCTGTAAGTGCAGACATTGTCAAAACTAGGTGTCAGGTCAAAGGAGGGTCCAAAATTTAGAGAGAAACAAGTTATCCCTTTCCGATCCTCTGGACCTCTTGCTGAACGCTACTTTTTTTTTTTAATTCTGTTTGCTTTCTCACCTGGGATTCAGACATGTCCTCCTGCTCTGTTGTCCAGTAATGTCAAAAGAATAAGTTACTATTTTTAAAACTTGAAGATACAATTGACAGAACTTGTTTTTCTACCACTTTTACAGTTCTACAACAAAATGGTATGCATAAGAAACAGGAAGTAAGATTCTAAATTGAAAGGAAGGGCTTTCATTATAATCTTAACTTGCTATAATTATAATAATGATTTTGGATCTACCAAAATAATTTATGACCTTTAAATTTCCTTGTGGAGAAAATATGCCAATAATTGCAATATTTCAATTAAAACCCTTAGAAGTTGTGGGGGAAGAGGGAGAAACTCCCTCTGCCCTTTCCCTTAAGGTTCTTCTGGCTGGCCAGATAATTAACAAGACAGGTTAGCAGGAGAAAATAATACCAAGTTTAATAACATGTATACATGTGAGAAACCAGGGACACAGTTTCTCCACACAATAGAAGAGATTCTCGTCTTAAATACTATCTTCAGCTAAAGACAAAGGAGGATGTTGGGGGTGGGTAGTGGTTTGGGATTTCAGAGGAGAAGAAGACAACTTACATGGAGAGGGAAACGTAGATGTTTGTCAGACAATGCTTTGCAGGACCACCTATAGAGAATGTGGCCGGAGAGACAGGAATTATAGTAATCAAGAGTATGTAGATTTAAGTCTTCTTCCGTCCTGGTAAGAGTTTCCACAGATAAGGTCATCCCTCACACTCTTCCCACTACACAGAGGGAGATACCTCACAAAGGTAAATATTTGGTAAACAGAACTTTGTTAAGAATGGGCTTAGCGAGGACCCTGCCAGTCTGTCTACACCCAGAGTTAAATTCCTTTAGGCAGCTTGGGGGAGGTCAAATGTCCATCAGAGAAAATAATCAAGGTAAGGAGATATATTTTAGGGTGGACAATTTTGATCTCCCACAAAGTACTAACCTGGGACATCAAGAAAGCGAACACAGAAGCCTGACTCTGGAGACAGAAGTAACCTCGTTTGTTTTTTTTTTATCCCATTTTTATTTTCTTTTTGCTCATTGTAAAATGAAAGGCAGGAAAAGAGAAGTAGAAAAATGTTACAGGGAGATTTACAGTAGAATACAATGGGAAAAAGCAGTGTGTTCTTTGGATTGACTTACTCCACCCGTGTCTGCTTGGCTATTATGAATATTACAGCTTCCTCTTGCCATCACAGAATGATGCGCTCATCTTTTCACACTTCCACAGGGCCATTTGTGTAAACCTCATTTGAAACATAAATTAGAGAAACTATGCTAAATGAGCAAGAAGCAAAGTATCAATTCCAATAAAAATGCATCCATATCAGCACAGTAACAGAAATGCTTAAGTACATTAAGAGGATGATGATCTTTTAGCCTACAATGTCTCTGCAACCTCCATCTTACCAAGCACTCTTATATTTAGATGGATAGAATTTTTTCTGGATAGAAATCAGAAGTTTTTTAAAACATTACTACCACCATCATGCAGATCCTGCTCCCCTGAGTAAATTCTTAATTCATTTTGGGAACCATATTATTTTTAAGTTATATTAGCAGTACTAGCTAACTCATGTACATCGAAAATTGATGAAGCAGCCATTTGTAAGTTTGGGATCTGCTGCTCTCGGATGCTCTGTTTTCCTGGCATCAGTCTCTTCCTTCCACACTCCCTGCCATTTTCTCACTTCTTTGAGATTTCCTCAAGCTCCCAGTTTGTGTGTTCTAACTGGAGCAGCCTTGGCCGGGACTGAAGGTGCAAACAGTCCCCTATATGCAAAAATTTCAGCCAAATTTTAATAAAAGTTTACATTATCCAAATACATTTCCCCAATAGACTCCAACACTTGGTACAAAATTTTCTTGTTAATCTCACCTTTAAATCAAGTAATGTGTTAGTTTCCCAGGGCTGCAGTAACAAATTACCCTAAACTTGGTATCTAAAAACAACAGAAATTTTTTCTCTAACAGTTCTGGAGGCCAGAATTCTGAAATCAAGGTGTCAGCAGGATTAATTCCTTCTGGAGGGACAATCCATTCCATGCCTTTTCACTAGCCTCTGGTGGCTGCTGACAATCCTTGGCGTTTGTTGGTTGTAGCTACATATCTCCAAACTTGCCTGCATCTTCATATGCCTTCTCCTCTGTATCTTCTCTTCTTCTTATAAGAACACTTGTCATTGGATTAGGACTCACTCAGACTATCCAGGTTGATCTCATCTCAAGATAATTTAATTACATCTACAAAGACCCTTTTTTCCAAACAATGTCACATTCACAGTGAACATATCTTTGGGGTGGAGGGTACCATTCAACCCACTATAAATATTAAATTAAAATATGTTATCTTGGAGAAATATAACTACTCAGAAACCAGAATCTCATCAGTAACTTCTTCCTCTAGCCATTCTCAGCTTCCCACTTGGTCTCTCACTTCCAATCTAATCATCAAGAGGTCCAGGAAATTTTCTCCCAAACAGATCTCAGCCCATCTTTTTAAATTTTTTTCCATTGTGACATCCTTAGTTAAAGTGAGGGAGCAGGGACTGAACAAAAGTGCTGGGTTGAAATCACAGCTTTGCTATTTATCAGCTGTGTGACCTTGGGCAAATTACTCAACTTCTAAGCTCATCAGTTTCCCATCCGTAATTTGGGCATGATAAAATTATAAGGACCAAAGGAATTAATATATTTAAGTGCTTAGAACAGCATCTGAAACCTAGTAGGCATTCATGAATGCTAGCTGCTATTCTTATTCTAAGTCAAAGACCTATAATCTCTTTAAATGAACAACCTAGTCCTAGTCATTTTTATTTTAAAATCACTGTGTTACCAACTATAAAGTCCAAACTTAAGTTTGATAAAAAATAACAAAACAAATATTGATATGACCCTTTTGGGAAAAAAATCAAAAAAATCATTTTCAGAATTCAAAAACTGTCTACAGAATTAACTATTGTGTTTTGCTCCAAAACTATAAAGTGAGCTAACAGATCAAACTTCCAAATTGAGTGGTGCAAAAAAGACATTTAGGGGGCCGGCCTGGTGGCACAGCAGCTAAGTGGGCGCGCTCCACTTCGGCGGCCCAGGGTTCTCAGGTTCAGATCCCAGGCGCGCACCAACGCACCGATTGTCAAGCCACGCTGTGGCAGCTTCCCATATAAAGCAGAGGAAGATAGGCATGCACGTTAGCCCAGGGCCAATCTTAGCAAAAAAAGAGGAGGATTGGCATCGAATGTTAGCTCAGGGCTGGTCTACCTCACCAAAAAAAAAAAAACACTTAGAAGATGGAAAATTCATTTCCTTATTGAAGTATGTTACATCTTCTTATTAACAAATATGGACTTTAAAAATAATAGCGTTCATTTTTCTATTGTGTCTTTCATACATGAAAATTAACACAAAGAACAAGGTTCTATCAGTGCCAGGAAAGGTAGAAGTAAACAAGAATACCAATTAGTTGAGAGTACTCTTCATGAAAAACAGTCCTTAGGCAAAAATCGAGGCCTTTCGGAGACACAGTAATACTCTTCCATTCTTGGGAAGTTGTGTTAAAAAGGGAACGGGAAGGGAGGGAGGGAACTGACTGAGCATACAAGGTTGTTCTGTAAGGAACCATCTCTCACCAAGTCTTGTCACTTCTGCTTCCCAAATATTTCTTGAATCCCCTCCCTTCTCTCTGTACCCACTGCTGCGGTTCTGGCTTTTAGCTCACCCTCCTCCCTCACTGCAACAATTCGAAGAGAAGTTGTTCTAAAGTGTTCAACTGTTGGTTTCACTTTTCTCTTTAAAACATTCCACTGACTCTTCCTGTGCCTCAGATAAAGCCCAGAATCTCTAATGTCACTCCCAAGGCCCCTCAGGGTCTCTCCACTCCCAAACTCAGCCTTCTAAGATCCAGCCACCCTGAATTTCCTGCAGTCCCTCAAAAGCCCCACACTGTCTTTTCTCTAGGTCCTCTGCTTAGGACATTCTGCCCCTTTCCAGACCCCCAATCTAGATCCTAATTTCTATCATTCTTAGGGTCTCAGCTTAGCTGTCACTGCCTCCTGGAAGCTTTCCCTGGTCCCCATGTCTGGGATGAGGCTCCTCTTCTCTGCTCCCCTGGCACCTTAATCATCTCTGTAACAAACCGTATTGTATTTGCCCAGATTCCCCACCCTCCTGTAAGCTCGTTGAGGGCAGGAACTCTGACCGTCCGCAGCACCCAGCACAGTGCTTGGCACATAGCAGGCCCTGCCTATCTATTGAATTACTCAGATTTTCAAATGCTTGAAAATTAGTTTGTCCAGAACCTTCTCACTTCTGGAATTCCCCCCTATTAATGATTCTGCTATGGTCTGCACAGAACTTTACCTTTTCCTTTTCTTCTGTGCATTTGGAACTCCACTGTTTGCATTGTCAGCCAGGCCAGGCATGTGATAATTCTCTCAAAAGGACCGACTTTACTACCCACCATCATTGAGTAATTAAGGAACTTTCCAAATCCCTGTGCACACTCCTAGGTCTGGAATGTGTTTTCCTTCCGACAGGCACCCCTGAGAACTGTGCATACAAAGGAGGGAGCAGTGACTTTGCAGGCTAGGAGGGAGGTGGGAGAGAGTTTGCTCACAAACCGATAGCATGGTTTTCCCCACTGAAGGAAACCAGAAGATGGGAGAGAATAAAGGGAAAGAAGGCAGAGAATGAAAGGGTGTCACACGTTGTATCTCATCTCTTGCTTTGTAGAGGTGGTTGTGGCTATGGGTTATCCTCCTTTTTATGAAAACCATTTAATCTTTTCTTTCTTTGGTTCTTTATCCTGCTCACTCAGATCAACTTAGGCTATTTCCTCAAATCTCCATGATTAAAAAGCCTGCCCCTTGTAGATGGAGACACATGAAAGGAAGAAAGGGTTTGCCTAATGCCAGGCTTCCCCTCACAGGATGACTGTCTGTAATTATCCTCTGCAGGGTCTCGCTTTGCTGCAGCGCAGCCTCCATGTCCTCACATCTTCTGCCCACTGCATCCTAAATTAGGAAAGCCAGTCTGGCCTGATAATGGAGAGTTACGTGTTTCCCTGGTTGTGTGATGTGCCCTCGAGTCTATAACTGAGCCCAGCTGTGCTCCCAGAGATGCCTCAGGTGAGATGACAGAGCCCTACGAGGCTCCAGGTGTGTCTCTAGCACATACAAACTCTTATGTCTACCTGCTAAGGGCATTTTGTTCATATGTGGATAGCATGTTTGTTCGAATGTGCACACCTGCCTTCTGCATCATTTTCCACATGGGTATGTTTTGTATCTCACATAATTCTCACATTTTGAAGGTCCTAACCTAGAGAAAACCATTCCAAATACAGATTCATGAAACTATGAGTAAAATGTGAAGAAAATTGACAACATTCCTAAGCACTACTTTTTACTGCTTTTTAAAAAATATATTAATTTTAAGTCTAGAATTAAAACTCTGCCCCACAATGCCAAAGTTCACTACAACTACGCCAATTTTCTGAAGGACCAGGGTCAAATAGGGTAGCCATCTAGCACTACAGAACAGCCCTCAAGTAAGCACCACAGGGGTGTTGGCTATTGTGCTTTTCAGGCCCTTGTCTATTTCACTCACCTCTCCCAGTGTGGGGCAAAGAGCTGGAGGGGGAGTAGTGGGTGCAGTGGTGGTATGTGTGTTTGTTTGTTCCTCTTGACAATGAACATCTCCTTGGAGGTGATGATATAGGTCTTGGACTCTCTGAGTCTTTTGGCCCAATATTTGAGTCTGTTATAAATAACGGTAATTCCACCTTGCTTCTAACTCTTGGTGTTTTCCTGTAAATTTCCACTGCTACGCATTATGCAATGAAGTGACCCTCAGTTGAATACACACATGCCCATACATAGGAGTTAGTTGTCAAAAATACACTGGTGAGTTCTCAGGACATGTATTCCAATCAATTATTAATGTTGTGTATATGGAAAATCTAGGTCTTTCACTGCTTGAGGGAGATTCCTATGGAAACATTTGAAAGCAATTAAGATGCCCTACCATGTCATGTTAGATTAAGAATAAAATGTGGGGGCACTTTTTTGCCATGTTTGGAATTTAAGGCTTTTTAGAACATGTATGTATTTTTATTTTTCCCAGGTAAAGAGTTCTGATGCTCTCCTCACACCTTTCATCGGGATGCAGTATATCAAAAATGCTTATGGCTTATGCTTCATTCTTAGGCAGAGACCATTACCATAGTGCTCTCAGGCACTCTTTTCATATCTCAATGCTGAGCTCTCATGGTGGCCATATCCCAAGATTCCAGACAAGAAATATGTTTGACCTTAAACATGTGGAGACTTGACAAATAAAATATATGAGAGTATAATAAAGCAAGGTGAATTCTCTCCTCTATTGAATACTATGACGTTCATAGAAGCCCTTTCAGCAGGATTCTGTACGCCACAGATTGGCCCACATTTGGTTGAGTTTTCCAATACTCAACCAATTGTAGATGCTTGAAACACATATACCGATAGGTATATATAATAGACTAATATGTTTCACTTAAGATATTTACGCTCTGTTTTCTAAAGTTCCTACCGGGATGTTCTTAAAGATTGGTTTTAAAAATTATCATTCTTACAGTCACTAGAATTTTTTGTTTATTTATGTTTTGGAACAGTATTCTTCACCAGTGAATTATTCATCAATTACTTAGTATTCAGCATAACCAACGACTTAAAGCAGTACACGAAAAACTAGCAACCAAAAACTTTCCTAAGGATCGCAAGAAAAATTCCAAAGGGAAAGTCAGAGCAAAGCCTCCTGTTTTTATTGAGGAGTAGAAGACATGTTTAAAGATGTAAGTACTCATATTCCTTTGTTGGGAGGCAGTTTACCAAAAGGTCACAGCTCTATCTTAGATTGCTGGAATTATGTTGATTTTTACCTTCTTAAAATGCTGTACTTCAGCAATCAGAAAATATCATTTAAACTTTAAGGGTATATTTTGGCTTGAACAATGAATTTACATTTAACAATTTTACATGGCATTCACAAGGGGAGAAAACGATTACTAAGTTTACCCTAAAAAGATGTAGGGTGAAAGGAAATGTTTTAGTACAGTCATGTGCCACATAACAATGGACCACATATACGACGGTGGTCCCATAAGATTGGTACCACAGAGCCTAGGAGTGAAGCAGGCTATACCATCTAGGTTTGTGTAAGTACACTCCATGATGTTCGCACAACGACGAAGTCACCTCACAACACCACCTTTCTCAGAACGTGTTCCATCATTAAGCACCACATGACTGCATTTTATTTTTCATTCTTAAAGTCTATTTTCTGTCAGGTTCAAACATAAAAACAAGGCAGACTTCAAGTCACTTGGGATAAAGACGTAAAGGGAGCATGATTCACTGGTGGTCGATTTTAAAGGATTTCAGTAGTCAGTTGGACACTTGGAGCATCTCTTCAGTGAAACGATAAAATATTGTTTTGTTAACTGTGCTTTGGTGAGAAACATGTCTCTTGAGAGATGAAAAACAAAACAGTTAAAGCTACAAATATACCACACAGTGATTGATGAAATGCTTTATCCTCTCAGACCAGGCTCAAAAATCTGGCTGGTTCCAAAGTGTCCTCCTTATTGTCTGGAGGCCCTTGTTGTGAATATTCAACAGATGTTAGCGTCTCTTGAAGTAAATTGTCGTTCTTTATCAACGTTGGAGAGAAAGGAAAAAATACTAGATTATTATTTTGGTGATTATCATAGGTAATTGAAAAATTGCCTTTATTTCGATATTGCTACTTTTACATAAAAGTTGCTGAGGGAGGAATTTCTTTCCTTTCCAAGTACAGTAGCCATCTCTCCACTTCAGCAAGACTTTCTAATTTTCTCCATATTTGCAGACAGCGAAAATGAGAATAATAGGTAAATGCAGGATTAAAGTATCCGCAGTCACTTCCAACAATCATCGTTACAGCTCTAAGGACTACAGATTCCAAAAGCAATAGTGAAGTTATTCATTCAAATTGTATTTATTGCCAGCCAATCACTTTTTGGCTGGCTGTTATTTTTCAAACTAGCCTAATAGTAAGCTGGTAATCATATATGACATGACTATTCTGTGTCTTTTAAATTTTTATTTTATTTTTACAGTATTGCAGAATTACCTCTGCCCTCTTCTCTCTGGGTATGGCCCATTTCAATATATTTGTATAGTGTGGGAAAACTTCCTCTGGAAAAATACTTCATTTAAGGTTACAGTTTCAGTTTAAAACCTGAATCATCCATAAAAAAAAGCAAAAACACTTCCCTTAAATCTTCAGCAAACAAGAATGTTAGCTTTGCTTTGCTGTGAGGGGCAGCTCTCATATTTATACCTATTCCAGGTTCTATAAAGTTTGGGATTATATATGATGGGGGATCAGAAAACCACTGGTGGATCTGCCATATGCCTCCAAAGCTTTCTGACCATTGAGTTACCCTGGGGAAGGGTTCTACCATTCCACCTCATGTGATGGGAGTAGAAAGTGCAGAGACCACCCAATATTTCAGCTCTACCTGCACAGACACTCCCATGAAGTGTCTCATCCAGTAAATCCAAAAGGAGACACAGTAACCGTGTCTGGATAAAGTGCAGGAGATGCCCCTTAGTGAACTCCTAATTGGCCAATAGTTGGTTGATTAATGTAAAAGGTTAGTCTAAAGTGAAGAATCATAAAGCAAATAATATTTAACCCTAAACGTTTTATTGTAACCTAAACCATACAAACGTACATTCACCCGTATTTTAAAGTCAGGCCAAAATCTTTTAATAAGAGCCCATTGATAGAAAACCAAATCCTCATTCTCATACCCAAAATGCATCATCTCTGATTATCATCAGTTTTCACAGCTTTAAAGTGGAATGAAAATTTAAAGACACTTGCAAGTAAACTAGGTATAGAATCCACGATTTTCAGGGTTTTTTTCCTTCCAGTCCTTTACAGTTGTCTCATCGAACTGAATTTTATTTTTTCGCCACTTCACTTTTTCAGTTTTTCCAAAGTACTTACTTGGTTTTCGTTGATTTGACAACTCTTTTCACGCTCCAATTTTATCCGTTTATAGAATATTTTACCAAATTATGCAACTACAGTAAAAAGTACAACTGAACAAACTTGGGAATAAACATTAAATGACTCTTGGCAGTCAGAAAACCCAGCCAGTGGGAGCAGAGGAGCACAGGCTTACCAAAGAGCAGTAAGAAAGAGCAGTGCACTTCCTCAGTGTTTATTAGGGTGCAACTCAGCAGATTTCACAAAGGGATTGGAGGATGTCTGCTAACCCAGTGACTTTCTTAGGTGGAGATTACTTAAAAGAGTTTCTGTTATAATGAAATATATCTACTACAGGTAAAAGAGTAAAAACTGTGGTTTCTACTATCGTTCAGACTCACTGGATGACAATTATTGGTTATTTTCAACTGGTCATCAAGAACTCTGTATCTGAGAATGCAAAATAAGGTTTGCTACTGCTGGTGAGTCAGGCTGGTCTCTCCAGTGTCGCCAGAATATTACCCCAGGTTCCACTGATCATTTGTCAGCCTAGAGGTCCTTCCTACCACTCTACTCTCGTAACACCCCTGTGACACCCAGTGCTCTGAGACTTGCTGATGTGCCCCAGGTGTCTGGATGTCAGCCATATGCAGGATTTAATCCCGATGAGAGGGCTGAGATCCTCAGTCACCCAGACATCCATTTTCTTCTTCATGTGTACAATTTTAGCACAAAATAAACAGTAAATCACTTAGATTGATGTTCTCCTGCAATATTTTGGTCCAACAGGAGATATGTTACCCTGCTCTGTGGGGGACTCAAGTGGGCTTGGGCAGCTGTGGGACCTTTGGAATGGCCTTATCCACTGCTAATATGTCTGTTATTGGTGTTTTAAGCAGAACCTCTGAAAGGAAAGAAAACTGTGCAAATGGGATTGAAGTTCCTGATCGTGTTGTTTTCTACTCATATAACGAAAAAGGAAGGACTATGTTCTTAATGATTATATACCAAAGAAACTCTATGCCACTTCTTAATTTGCCAACACATGGTAAAGGAATGGACTGACAATGTTTTTATTAAAATTCATGTAATGCGTAGGGACTTGTTATGATGATACTGCCCATTCATATAGTACTTAATCGTTCTTCCTGCGGGGACAACTGGGACTCCTCAAGAAAATTCCATAAGACCTGGATGTTTATTTTTTCAATAAGAAAAAAAATATTTATTTCAAAAAGAAATAAATGGGTGAAGAGTAAAGAAACATCATTAGAGCTGTAATGAAATATAACAAAAGACGATTGCAGGTGCAAATTAATCCACTTTCTCATGATATCCTAAGTGCATTCAATAAGATTATTATATTACATTTCTTAGGAAAAGTTTGCTCAATAAAATGCGTATGATTTGAACATTGTAAAAACTAGGACTCACTGAGTAGGAGAAAACACCACCTTATTTACATAGCTTATTTCGAATGAACTTTTAAATAACTCTTATAACTACAGATGGCCTCAGATGCTGGCTGGCATGTGTTTCTCAAAGGAATTAAAATTCCAACACCACTTGTTGTCCAGGTTTAACACGGGAGAAGTTTCCTCTGCTCGACTGGGGTTATTAACATATGGGTGCTCACGTTTAGAGACCTGAATTTCGTTTATGATATCTCATTTGGAAATGTGACATTATTTTTGTGCCTTCTTGTTAACGAAATTACATTCTCACTGTACGTGTGTTAAGTCTGGCGGTCTTGATCATTAAATCCAAGAAGCATTGTTTTATTTTAAAAAATAAACTAGAGTTCTTTTAGGCACATAGTGGTCACATGTGTGGGTGCTTCTTAAAATCAAAGCACTATAATTTTCATTCACAACGACTTTTTTTGCCTCAAACCACTCTTGCACATCAAAAACCAGCTTAATGGAGGATCTATTGTGAGTCGATGAGCAATTTTGTCAGGGTGTTGTTTAGATTCTCTGTAAAAATGGGGACAGTGGCATTAGCTATCTCACCGAGTTTGTGAGAATTAAATGAGTTAATTCATGTTAAGCACTTAGAACAGTGTTTGGTGCTAACTGGTAAGTTCTCTGTTAGCTCTCATTACATTTGATTCTGACCCACCTCTCTGCACTCCACTGCTACCCCACCCCGGTCCCCCTTGGAGCCGCCGTTATCTCTAGCCTGGATCCTGCCATAACTTCCACTGGCTTTCTGCCTCTGCTTTTTTCTCCGCCCCATCTATTCTCACCTGGGCAACCTCGGGATTCGTGGATTCTCTGTTCAAGTCACTCCTCTGCTCAGACGTCGGCATGGGCCCCACCTCACCCAGAGTGAAAGTCACAGCCCTCACACGGTCCGCACAGTCGGGCCCATCCCTCTCTGTCCCCATCGCCTACTGCTGCTTCTTGCTCCATCAGCTCCAGCCCCATCGGGCTCCTCGCTGCTCCTGGAGCTCGGCAGGCACAGCCCTGCATCTGGGCTTTCGCACTTGTGGTTCTCACTGCCCAGAGTGCTTTTCCCCTCATACATTCATGGCTCACCTCCCCTCTCCCTTCCAGTCATCTGTCACCTTCTCCATGAGGCCTGCCCTGACCATCCTACATAAAATCGCAACACCCCCACCTCTAGCACTTCCTCTCCTTCTCCCCTGATTTGTTTTGCTCCATAGCTCTCATCACCCTCTGACAGATTTACTTAATGTTTTGTTAATTGCCTGTCTCCCTCCACTAGAAAAGTGGATCATTTTGTTTATAGCCCAGCACACAGGGTGGTATCAGGCACATGGCAGGCCTACAGTGAATATTTGTTGAATGAATGAATGAATGTATACACACATTACTAGTACTAATTTTTTAACATATGAATTGTCTGAAATAAAAAAAGATATTTCTTGATTAATTTCTTTTTTATTTTTAAATTTTTCTTCTTCTATACCTCCATTTCTCCTAAGGCATTATCTGTTGTGTTTACTCGCTCTTGTGTTCCTTCTAGTCTTCATTTATAAACTGATTTTCTTTTCTTTTATTTCTAATTCTTCTCTGAACTCAGTCACCTCATTTCTTTTTGTAATTCAGATTTATTTTTCAGATGTTGTATCATGTTTAGCCCATTTTGAAATAGAAGGTTACAGATTTTATCTGGGTTGTGGGTACATCTTCTGGCGTGCTTTCGTTGTCTCCGTAGATGTTATTCTACTCGTAATTTTTATTTTTTCTCAGGAAGATTTGCCCTGAGCTAACATCCACTGCCAATCTTCCTCTTTTAGTATGTGAGCCACTGCCACAGCACGCTCACTGGCAGTCAAGTGGTGTAGGTCCACACCCGGGAACCAAACTCAGGCCACTGAAGCAGAGCATGCCAAACTTAACCACTAGGCCACTGGGGCTGGCCCTCATAAGTTTTTTTATAATAGCTTTATGTGTGATTTGCCCTTGATACTATCATGCTGCTCATGTTTGTGTGAAACTCATTTTCCTGAACTTTCGGAATAAGGTGCAGTTCAGGGTAGGATTTCTAACTGCACAGACATCCCTGTCTGTGGCTTTTTTGTAGGATCCTAACATTTCCTGCCTCCTCTACTTTGGTCTAGATCTTTCTTCCCGTGGCCTTGTTGTGCACGTCCTGATGAGCTTCGACTCCACTGTCAGCATTCTCTCCTCAGTGTGGGGCCCTGTCCTGGGAGGGTCGGTTGTGAGGGTTCATGGGCCATCACTGCTGCATCCCTTTTTCTACTTGCCTGGAATTCCATTTAACATTGAGTCCAACCAAGAGGCATGGAAAAAAATTTGGTTTGGTGTCCGTGAGGATCATCTGCTTTGGCTGATCAAGGATCAGTACGCTTTAGGAGGCACCCCCCACAAAGAACGTTCCTGCATTCATCCTTCACACCCAAGAACACACAGTGTGGTGGAAACAGATGGATACAAGATGACTCGAGTCTTCACTCTGTTAACGTTGAAGAAATAATGGATGATAGTTTTACTGAAGGGAACAAGCCAAAGGCTTTTTCAGAAGATGGGATATCTACAGGAGAGACAAACAGCTAGAAGTTTCAGCCTGGCCTGGGCTCATGAGGCCTGTGGTGATAACTGAGTCAACTCTGAGGTCCTGCAGGGGCGTGTGCTCCCCTCCATCTCTACGTGAAAGACTCAAGGACCCTAAAGTACACCTGTTGTAGGAAAGAGTAGGTTCAGAAGAGAAACAATCACATTTTTTAGACAGAATGTAGTAGGCATGGCCATTACAACTTCTACACAAATCATTTCAGTGGTTCCTCAGCCACCTAGTGAGATGTCCTATTGGCTCAGCTTTTGCAGGGAAAGAAACTTAGGCACAGACACAAATCCAATCCACACGGCGAGAAAGTGTCATAGGTGTGAAGGAGCCTACGGCTTCTGACTCTCAATCCAGTTCTCATTCCACTTCACCAGAGCAGCTTCCCATCCCTCCTGCCACCAAAACAAGAAAAGGTTAGATTATATTCACAATATTCCGTGAATAGCATTTTTAAACAAGAATTTCATTGGATAAATTCCCTACTTTCTGGTGCTTACAGGGTTAAGTCTCAAGTATCAGAAGAGTCAGCTGTTTAGAGGACTCATTCCCTGACTCTTCATCCTTGGTTTTCCTTTAAATCCTGTTGGCAAATAAATAGCAGAGGTTTTCTGGATCACCCTTGAGATGAGTTCAGGTTAGGTTGGTTGATCATTACTTCCTGGGGATAAGAAAGGAATCCTGCACAGAGCAGGAGAAAGAATGACATAGCGAAAGTACAGCGCCACATCCTGAAATTGAGTTTATCTAGGGTAGTTTTTATTCCTGAAAAACCAAGGGTTTATGGGTGATTTTTTTTTCTTGGCAGTTATATTTTTCTGTTTGATTTCTTTTCTCAACAGGAAATAGAAAATAAATATCTGACCCTAAGCATAGTTAACCTCCAATAAATAAAATCTGGGAATGAAAATCAGGCAAGTAAATCTGGGTGTGTACATGCACAAAGGAAATTGCAACCTAGAGTACTTGATGAAGTTTTACCTAAACGTGGAAGTACTAAAAATCACATAAACAATAAAAAATGATGACATCCATAACTTTTTAACAGATATTGCAAACTCTAAAGGAAATTCTTGAAATGAAAAATAAATCTAAGCTTTAGTTGTATAAATTTCACCAATCGCTAATTTCTGTATGGCCTGTATATAATCCTTTCTCTTTTTTTGAGACTCAAGCCTGTAGAACTTTGGTCAACGATAGAGCTTAAAAATAGTAGAACCAAAAGCATGTTGTATTTTAACTTAATTTTTATATAACACCTGGGAAATCCAGTTTTGTTCATTTACTGAGTGTTATTGATTTTAAAAGTCTTTCAATTATGCAATATTTTTCAGAAATGTGTTCATTTTGTGTGATAGGAAACAAATTTTTCCAGTTAAAGAAGTAATCTTATTGGCCCAGTTTCTTTAGAAATACTTCCCTTCTGTTTAAGTACTCTTCACTGAAATATTAGAGTTAAATGGATTGGCCAAGGGAAAAAAAGCAGCAGTTCTTCCACATTGAAGATCAATTGGTGGTCACATATTTACATATAGCCTATGCTATATGACTGTTGAGCTATATGACTGTAGCTCAAAGGGCTGTAGTCACTGTGGTACTGAAGGCTGAGTCACTGCTCACGTTGTGTAGGTCAACAAACAAACTTACCAGAATCGTCTGCTCTTAATACTTTTAAGAACACAAGTGCTTCTGAGGTACTAGTTATTTTGTTTGTTTGCATGTTTATTATAACTTACTTAGTTTCTCCTATATTTGGTTTCCTCAACTGTAAAGTAGGCAAAATAATAGTTTTTCCTGAAAAAAATGGGAAAATTAAATGACATAATATATGTAAAAGTACTCTATAAGCTTCAAAGTACAAAACAAATGTAAAATGTCATTACCACTATTTTGGATCATTTGGTCTTATTTTCTTTTATTCCTGAATTCCATTTTTCCCTTAAGCAAATACAATGGCTAAGAGGGAAGGAAATAATTTTCTTGCCTACCTGCTTAACTACTTCTGCTTAATGAAATTCTGTTAGATGCAATGTAAGAACCCCTAAATATATATTGTGTTTATCAAACGTTTAAGCTTTCCAATATCTGAATAAAAATTCTCAATAGATTAGAGATTTTTCCATGACAACTAATTTCTTCCCTGTGTGTTCCTTTTCTGTGAAGCTCATTAAACTATACATCTCTGTACCTATATTTGTCTTTTAAAATGAAACAATGAGGTTTACTACTTGAGTATACTGTATATGCTCTTATAATAAAATTTTGAAATTCATCTCATAGAAAAAATGATTTTAAAAAATGGTGAGAGCAACCAAACACAGTGGCTATTCACAATAGGACTAAAAATCATCAATCTTTTCCAGTTCAGTGAAGTATTTGTTTTTTATACCAGTGGGACTCTGTGAGTTTCTTTCAACGGGGTAAGGAATAACTATGAGCAGAACTTTTGTATGGTATATCTGTAGAAATCAGGGTCAAGATATGTGTAAGTTTATTCTGACAATTGGTGTGGAAATACGGACATCTCTTAAATTATTCACCTTTCCAGTAGAAATAATCCCTACTTGACTTTTCTGAAGATCTCAAGCTCCAATGTAATTCAAACATGTATTTAATTAAAGAGAAAAACACAAAGTAGGTTTCATCCTCACATGGGTCTGTGGTAAACAGGAGGAAAATATATGTTTTTTAAAACTAAATTCATAAAAAATAAAAAGTGATATCTTTTACTTGGTTGTTGAAGAATAAACTCATAAAAAATCAAAAGTGATATCTTGGGTCCAGCCAAGTGGCATAGTGATTAAGTTTGCGCACTCTGCTTCAGTGGCCCAGGGTTCTTGGGTTCGGATCCTGGGCACGGACCTATGCACTGCTCATCAAGCCGTGCTGTGGCAGGTATCCCACATATAAAGCAGAGGAAGATGGGCTTGGGTGTTAGCCCAGGGCCAATCTTCCTCAGCAAAAAGAGAAGGATTGGCAGCGGATGTTAGCTCAGGGCTAATCTTCCTCACACACACACAAAAAAGTGATATCTTTTACTTGGTTGTTGAAGAACATTTTTAATAAAATTCAGCTTTGTTTCATAAATAATGTAGTGCTCACCTGAGGTTGGGTGAAGCTGCAGAAATTTTTACCAATCAGATACCTATAGAGAGAGGATATTACTTGCAGACCTTTGTCATTACCAGGAAAAAAGATGTCTACACATTATCCAGATGGAGGGCTGCAGCTTGGTAATAGAATCAGTAAATTACAATAAATGCCGACAAGCCAACTCTAGCGTGGGGCTATCTGTTAAAATAAAGTCTCTACTCTGAGCGCAAAGGCCTTCTCTGCTCACAGAGCTCATATTTTTTTCTCTCTCCTTCTTGATGTTTGTTTCTGGTTTTGAGAGCTCACGGATGAACTTATTTTCTGTTTCAGATCTAAAAGAAAAAGAAGAAAAAAACAATTCCGTAGTCAGTGAACATGACTGTTTAAATGACAGTGGGATCCTGAGTGAATATAAAGTCCGAGAAGGTGGGCTGAGAACCAGCTGGAAAGGGCAGCTGCATGGCAGTGTGGACGGGCATCTTAGCACACGGGGGACCCCACTGTGGAAGCTCTTGTTGAATTTGGTCTGACCTTTCCCATAGCAAGTGCTTTCACCTGAGATATTCATTTCAAGGGCCCCCAAACCCAGACAAATAAGGAAAAGGTCAAGTTTTAAGAAATTACCTCTTCTGTGATAAAAGAAGGAAAAGGTTCCGGGTAGGCTTCCCATGATGGCTTCCTTCATCCCGGAAACATTGAGTGTGGGAATTATCCACACCGTGTTCACTGGACACCCCCAAATCTATTAGAGGTCATGGAGCTTTTCTTAAATTAATAAATCCTGACTGAGATATACTCTTTGTAGTCACTTCCAAGGAGCAACAAAGTAGTTCCTTTGTCTAAGATACCCAGGATCTTTCACAGGCGTGGAACACAAGAGTACTTTTTTTTCAACACAAGGGTATTTTTTGCCTCCCATATATCCTCCAGCCTCTGTAAGAGACAGCACATAGGATTTGCTGTCCCTCAGTTACCGCTCAGAGTGTGCTTGAGGATACGGGAGGCCCTAGAATAGCCTGTGAATGAAAGCTGTACACAAGAAGTAGCCGGATTGTTCCAGCTCAGAGTTGTTTTCTCTCTCTGTCCAGCTGCCTCTAATACTGTGTCTCGCCATGCAACTTCCTTAGCTGTTGTGTGGGCCATTTAAGCTATTACAACGTGTCTTCCTTGGCCTTTCAATAGGAATTCCTTCTGCTCTAAAATTAAACTGATCTTCTTAGACCAGACAGAACAGGGGGCAAGCACGGCATTTGATTGTCAAGGGATTTGATGAGCAGAGATCCTGTTTTTATTCCTTGGACATTTTCTCAGCTTTTCTACGTTAAAAACCAGCTTCCCAGTTTTGTTTTTTGGGTGACAGAGATGGAGAGAACCTCTTAAATTGCCAAATATGTTCACTCTAAATATAGCAGAAATTTCTAAATCATATAGCTGTGATCATTTAGCTTCTTCATTGTTTAGGAAGCAAGTGGAATCCCCATACTTCCTACGTCGGCACAAATTTTCTTTATTTGCTTTTGAATTTTGAGAGTGCTGGCCTAGTTTTTTTTTTTTTTACATAATTGTACATTATTTAATATTTTTATTTTTATAGATTTTGCCAGGATTTTTGTGCTGTGAACTACATCAGACAAAGTAGAATCTCATAGCAGAAGGAGGGGGAAATGAGACAAAATGATGAATCTAGATGAAGAAACATTTTAGGGATATCATTTATTTTTATGTGCTTAAGTTTTTATACCTTTCCTTCTTTGTAATGCTAGCTTTACAGATGCCCTGATTGAAAGACATTTATGTAAGCCCCTCACATACAAACCAAAGAATTCCCACCATCTTGTGTAGACAGCATTATGCGAGCAGGTTGTCAGCAATCCCCCCAGGCCAGAAACTCAGCACCTCATGAGAATTTTCTACCAAAAGAATTTGCAAGTAGCTCTATACGCCATAAAAGGTTAGAATTTATTTAATCATGCTAACTTTGTGTAATATTTCTAAATCTTGCATTACTTAGAGGTTATATTTATACTGCTGTGTGTCAAATCTATGCTCTCCTGCCAAACTTGTATACCTCCAGCAGCAAAATTTATAAACAACTTTAAATTGCCTTTTTCTTTTTTTTTTTTTTTTACAAAAAGGAAGTTGACTGTAAAGATTGGCACAGTCTTACCCTTTCTGAAGAGAAAGTAAAGGAAGATTTCAGTGTTTTATTTTGGTTGTGGTATACCTGGATTAAAAAAAAAAGAACAAGCAAACTGTGCCAAACTTAGAGATGTTTGACAATCATGGCTTAGCATTTGCACTATTTTAGGTTGTATCCACACTATGCAAGTGCCCTGAACAACCTTGAGACACTGACCAGAGATACAGCAGAAGCAAAGATGTACTATCAGAGGGCTCTCCAGCTACATCCACAGCACAACTTGGCTCTTTTAAACCTCAGAAATCTCCTTCAGTAAGTGGAGTCTGCCACTGATCAAGTGGCCTTGTGATTCCCAGAAATCTTTTCCTTCTAGATTCATTGAGTTGTAGTGCCATGGCCTCTTCCTCGGGCTTATTCGGGCTTTCAAGCTTTGGGAGGATGTAACATTCATCTGATTGATTCTATCCCTTGTCAGTCAAAAGAAGTATTTACCAGAGTGTCTTCCTGGAAATACAAGTTCTGAGGGATGTTCACGGCTGCTTGCTAAGTATGGGCAAGGGAGAGTCCAATGGTCAAATAAACTTAGGAAATGCTGAGTAAAACAAAGACAAGTAGGTTCCTTTGTTACGAGAGTCATTAATGTGCTAACTCATCTTGTGAATCTTCAAGAAGGGGATTTCTTCAGAATTTCCCAAGAAATTCTTTTTTGGTAAAATTTTCCCAAGACAAAGCACTCCATGGATATACTTTTGGGAAAAGATTGGCCTAGGGAAAGGAAAAGGTACTTTAAAGTGTTGTAACCAAAATAACATGACTACAACTCATGATTACAACAATTTTTACTAGAAATAGGAAACAAAGTGAGATTTACCTCTGGTTAGTAGTGGTAACATTTGCCCTTACGAATGATTCCTAGACATAACCAATGGTGTTTGCTTTTTACTCACTGCTCTCTTAAGGGTTGATAATACAATCAGAGTCATTGAAGACTGGGTGACAAGTGGAGTTCTGCATCTTGTATTCCGTTAATATTAATACCAAGCGTGATGGTAAAGGTGACAATGGCCATAGTGGAAGTGATTTTGGAGAAGTAGTGGTGGGAATAGAGGTTGAACTTCTGAACTTAAAAGTCATGTTGATGGCGAAATAAAGGTAAAAATAGTTGGAATAAGGGAAAGTAGTGATATGTTTATCTCTACTTGTTAGGACATTAACCACACACATACTGAAACTGTTTTCATTTTATAAACTTCTGGAGGCCAAGATATATACTTGTCCATTTTTGTACATCTTAATGTACCTACAATGGTTCCTTGTTTAAATAAATCAAAATAACTCATCAAAAGTTTGGCCATCCCACATCATACTATCGTAACACCCCATTTTATCTACAAAAATGAAAAACTAAAATGAATGTTAAACTTTTCTTTAAAAATAATCTAAAGGGTTTTCTTTTAAAACTCAAAATTTAATAAACTATTTTGAATATAGTAATAAAACTAGGTTTGCTTTTTTATGTATAAATGTTTATGTTTCATCTCGATTAATAGTTATTCTAGAATTCCGAATTTGTCTAAGGATACATCATTTTCTTATGTGTGTACATAAGCTTCTTTAGGAAGCTGTTTTGCTGGCTCAATCCATTCCTAGGAAAGTCACAGTTGCCCAGATGAGCAGATGTATATACACCTTGGTTAACATGGTTACATTCATTTCTGTCTTTTATGAATACCTTGTCAAGGGCTTCACATACAGCCTATTACCTGCTCCCTTACCATCCCCTTTAAGGTTAGTATGTAGCTTATGCTCTTTTCTCTTCACCCTAATAGAATTGACTTAATTACCTCAATATTTCAGTGGAATGCATCTCTTTCTCCTACCTTTTTATTCACTTTTAGAGGCATATTCACATAGAGGTTCTTCCCTTTTACTAATTTGTGTGTGAATGTTTGTGTGTGCATGTTTATCTTCAGCCCTATGTTAAGAGAAGCATCGATTTGAGTTAATCATGGAATGATCTTAAGCTAGTACAGAGTGATAGGTTGTATCATTTATGTTTAAGAATGGCTTCATCTGTCTTGTTGGAACAAAAAACCAGGGGGATACACTACGGAAAATAGATGCCAATAAATTACTGTTTTTAAAAAAGTGAAGGAAAAAATATAATTCAGTACAAGCTAAGTAAGTTTGAAAATTTAATGATTTATTGCTATAATTTGGCATAAACTAAAAATGATGAAATTGAACAACGAAGTACATGCTCTGAAAGCTCTATCATTTTTGCACCAAGAAATTCCTTAAGAAAATAAAAGGAAATCAAAGAATAGGAGAAAATGAGTGCTAGTTATTTTTTTTCCCCAACTTTATTGAGGTATAATTGACAAATGAAATTGTAACTAGTTATTGTTATATTATTTAGTTTTAGGACCGTTTAATGATTATTATTTTACTCTGGTATATTTAAGTTATTATTGCCACTTATTTATTTTTTAAAAACCATTGCCATATTTCAATATGTCTTGCTTAGGGATCAAATAACAGAAAAACTGGGAAAATTCCTTTCAATGCGTTTTTGGGTCCCTGGACCATACAGTATCATTAAAATCTTTTTCAAGACTCATGTGGATGTATGTGTGATTTTGGGAGGGGGAGGTTGGACAATTCTTTCTAAAGGAACCAGCTTTAATGACCTAGCTACAAATGTCATTTCATTGTATCGGAAGATTTCCTTCCATTAATGGTTATAACACTGTGCTAAGGTGGCTCGAAATGAAAACAATAGTAGAAGTCTCTTAAATTTCATTTTACCAAGTCCTAGGTAAGAGAATAACATTGTGAACTTTCCTTTTAAATTTACACATTATCTTTAGTATGTGTGAATTTAATTTAGTAAATAATTGATTTTTTTTGAGCATAGAAATCATTATTTTTGACAACAAAAGTTATTTATGGGTAACCAATAAAAGAAAAATTTCTCTAATTCCCTCAGCTCCTGATGTTTAGCCAAGCTAATGACAATAGCTTACATTTACATACTACTTTGTAGATTTCTGAGTGCCAATCATTATTTCATTAGAACTTCACAATTAGTCTGTGAAATAAAAAGGGACAAAGAAACAATGGAAGCCCTGAAGGTCAATGACTTGTTTAAGGTCACACAGCAAATTAGTTTCAGGGCTGAGGTTGCCAACTTGCCTCTCCACTTACAGATTGTATTATCTGTAGGTAACTCAATCCAGTAGATTAGAATTGTGACAATAACTAACATTTGAATAATACTTTATACTTTATAGAGTTCTTCCATACTCATTACTTAATTTCATCCTTCCAACAATGTTTTGAGATTGGTATTATTATAATCATTCCATGTAAATATAAGGAAATCGAGCTTCAGCAAAATTATGCAACTTTGATTTTGGTTGTAGAAGATTCAGGCTTGAATTCATGCCATTTGATTCCTTGTCCACTTCGTTATCCATTCCTCATGCTACTCAAATACCTCTCCCTTGCAGAAATATATATTTAACTTTATAATGATGTGTGTTTGCACCTTCAGGGAAAAGCATCTTCCTAACTATTTCTTACAGAGACAATAAAATTAGTCCCTGAGTGACAGAGATGACCCAGAAAACAGCAGAGATCATCCAAATTTAGATAACTCTGAACTTTAGTACACTTCCCTAAAGATATATGTGCTACTAAACTATAGCAATGGGCCAAAGGCAGAAAGAAAGAGAGTACTTTCAATTTGATTTTTACTTACTCAATTGTACTAATTATTTAAAGATTTTATTTACTTCTCTCTGAGCAGCTAACTGTTTTTTTATTTTTACCCTTTAAAAGCGTTATTCTTTACGTAATTTGTAACAAGAAAAATTGTGAAAAACTTGTAAAGTACTTATGTAATGCAAATGATTCTCATCCATAGAAATGCAAATTGTTCCCAGCAGAATGCAATTGATTATTGATTGCCCTGCAGATACTGTTCAGTTTTGTTTCTATTCATAAAATAATCTCAGCATTCTTCTGAATTCTTCTTTGAACTACTTACAACATGGTACTGGTTCTCTCATTAATTGAGTTAAATAAAATCTTTAGCATATATTTAGTTTATGTTTGTATAACAGCCATGATTTCCCCTTTAAAAAATCCTTTAAATCTAGAACTCAATGTTCATTCTAAGAACCCATGCCAGCTCTTTAGAGGTGATGAGTTTAGACTAGATTTGAGTGGCCCTGTGAGGCAGGTACTATCATATACATATCATGAATATAAGAATATAAGGAAACTAAGATTGGGAGATCAATAATGTGCTCAAAGCCCAAGGGCAAACCATGAGTGTAACCATCACACTCTCTTGCCTCCCTGCGGCACCTCAGGGCTGGGATACTGCTGGGAGTTCTTTATTAATGACAGGGACTTCGACAGAAATGTGAGTCTTTGTCCATCCAAAAACTCTAATAAGACATTGTTCTTCCAAATCATCCCATTCCCAAGGGAACATCTTATAGCATTTGGAATAGATTTTATGTGGATCCTTGGAACCATATGACAGGTCAGCTTTGGGCCTTTTCACAGCAGGAGACCACATTGAGTATTCTCTAAATACTTAAGGCTTCTTCCATGACATTTCACTGAGCCTTGAAACTAATCCATTAAGATTCTGTGCAGCACAGTTCCAGTGTGAGGGGTTGATAAGGAACAGCTTTCCAAGCTGGTATCCTTAATTTATATCAATTACTGCTGGTTAAGCTTGGGAACTAAAATGTAAGAAAAATTATATGTTCCAAAAGTAGGTAAGATTAGCATAAATTTTTTATGGATGAACAGAAGTCCCTAAAGGATCAGAATATTGTAATAGAATATTTTATTTTGGGGTATTGTAACACTATTCTGCAACTGCTTGCAGAATAAATTGCAGGTAAAATATTTGTTGATATTTACTACTGAAACTGAAGATAAAAAGAATTTCTCATACATGTCATACCTACCCCATCCCTAATACTACCCTCAGTCACAGGCTAAATGGATGTCAGAATGAACTCTGTAAGCACTACTCATGAACTATATGCAAGATTATTTTGATAATAGCACATATTTAATGGGTTTTTTACTCTGATTCTTTAGAAAATTGAATTTCAGGAAAATAGACAAGTAGACATGTAATCATTTGTTTTAATAATAATAATTTTCAAAATACATTCAAGTATTGGGGATAAATTTTTTTTTTTTTACGGCTTTTCAACCAGATGTACTGCTGCTCAGTTCATTCCTGGAGCTTCAAGACTGCAAGTCCAACCCTTCCTACTTTCTACCAGAAGCTCCATAGAATCCATAATGCCAGGATCACTTGTCAATGAATGGGAAATACAATTCTACCCAAATACATTTTATGGTGTTGAGAAAGAGCTAATATCTTCATGTTCCGCACAGTCAGGGTTTCTTGAACAAAAAGTACTGGCAAATGGGGTTAAAGGATGACCGACCAGTAACCATGCCTTGGAAGTTAGAAATAGCGAATTTCTTCTGAGAGATTTATGGGTTTCTCTCCCCCGGAGCCATTTATTTATATTTCAAAGGGTAATAAAATCCTGAGCCATTCCAAAGAGCTGTAACACCTGGGGACCTTCTGCTTTTCTTCCAACAGAGGGTTTGTTTACATTTAAAAGATAAGCTTTCGCTCCTTCTTTCTGGAGAGGAGGGGCACTTGTACAGCAGTTCCTATATAAGCTCCCGGTTTCATAATGTCAGTGGTCCTCTCCTGTATTATGGATGCTATCTGTATATGCAGGGTGACACCTGCCCTCATCACACTGCCCCTAAGAGAAACTAGGGCATGGGAACCAATACTAAGATGTTCTCTAAGTAAATAACCATTCTCCCTTTGATCCAGAAACCTCATGTTTGCTGTCAGGAGAAATATAAATGTAGATATTAAAAACTTATCAAATAGAATGTTACAGTGAAATTCATTGAAGGGATTTTTGAAAAGTGAGAACTCTTTCAGTTCATTTAGAATGTGCTTTTATTTGCATTTTATTTACTTATACTCTACTTTTTATATAGAACTGAGTTATCTGTAAAATGGTGATTTTGCTTACCTACTTCTCAAGATTTGGGAGTTATTTCTATATAAACAGATTTCTAATTGTTAAAACGGTTTTGTGAGTGTTTCTATAACCCCTCCCCACCAAAATCTGTCCATTCAAATTGTGATTTCTGTTGAACCTAGAATGAGAATGTTGTTAAGAAATCCATAGCGGGCCGGCCCCGCGGCTTAGCGGTTAAGTGCGTGTGCTCCGCAGCTGGTGGCCCGGGTTCGGATCCCGGACGCGCACCGACACACCGCTTCTCTGGCCATGCTGAGGCCGTGTCCCACATACAGCAACTAGAAGGATGTGCAACTATGATGTACAACTATCTACTGGGGCTTTGGGGGGAACATAAATAAATAAATAAATAAAATCTTTAAAAAAAAAAAAAAGAAATCCATAGCATGGAATCTCCTGATTTGCAAGGGAATATCTTTTTCATGATCCTTGCTTTTGCCCTGATGGCTGGAATAGACACTGTTGAAGCCAGAAGACAATTTTGCATACGAAGCCTTGTGGGTGAGAGCAAATTTAGGAAACCCTGCTTTTGTTTTCATTCTCCTAGAAAACATGGAATGTCATTTCTGTCTTCCCTTGCATAAATATTTCTTACAGAGTATAGACTACTTTATCAATGATCAGAACTGTCACTAGTCTCCCCTATCAGAGAAACTATTTTCCCAAGCCTGATAGGCTCATAAACTTTTCTGGGTGCTTTTGAAATCTGTCCCTTTAAGCCTTTAGCTTGAGTGATGACTTGAAACAACTCATGAATCAGGATGTGGGTTGAGAAAGGAATGATTCAACTAAAAAGATAAGAGAAATGAGACATACTCATTGGAAATCACCTTTTGCACACATTACTTTTGCACTGAGATGCTCAAAAGACTTTTTAATCTAAAAGTGTTCTATGTAGGCCAGGAAAGGAAACATGAATAATTTTAGAGTAAAGCAAAGAGGAAAAAAAAAAAAAAAACAAGGAAGTGCTACACCCTGTATGTTCTCTCTGGATCACACCTGCCCTTGTGGGGAGCTGCTTGCCTATAAGTCTCCCTCCTTTTGTGATGACTCCCCATCCATTTTTGGCAGCTATCTGGGGCAGGTTCTACCAATCTCCTGTTTTCACCACCCTCAAACAGCGTCCAACCTCCCTAGCTTGGTGCCTTCATGCTGTGCCATCTGACGGCTGGGCAGTGTTGCAGTGCTGTCTATCCCTCACCTTTCCTGTTACCCTCCTTCTCCAAAGAACAACAGCAGTTGACATAGCACTTCCCCTTCTCTTGTGAACCAAACCACTCAGAGTGGTTAGTAGGACAGGCGTCATCAATCTCATTTTTCAGAAAAGAAACAAAGTAGAGAAAGTCATGCTCCAGGAATCTGGGGAGCTGATGTTTCAGACTCTAAAACCAGAGCTCTTTCTATTCTATCACACTGTCCTACTTACCAGTCTTCCATTTCCTTTCCTCAGGAACAGTGACTGGGAGAGCTTAGCTATTAGCCAGACTGGAGATTAAATCTCAACTCTGCCAATTAGCAGGGTATGAACTAGGGTACTTTATATTACCTCTCAAAGTTTCAGATTGCTTATTTATAAAATCAAAATAATATTGACACCAACCAGCAAGAAAGGAAGAAAAAGTAAAATAAGACTAGCTTGTCAATTAGGAAAAAATAAATCCAAATATCAGCAATTATATTAAGTATAAATAGACTAACTGCACCTATTAAAAAATTAAGATTGGCTGGAAAAGTCAAGATGGCGGCGTAGGCAGACTCTGAACTCACCTCCTCCCGCAGACGTAGCCAATTTACAACTACTCGTGGAAAAATTACCCCTGAGACAGAACTGAAAACTGGATAAGAGGAACTCCTGCAACAACGGACAATCCTAACTGAGGTGGAAGAGGCAGAGACTCCCTTCTGGAGAGGAAAAATGCCACCTTCACAAGCCACCAGCTTCACGGCCACCCGGGAACAGCCCACAGGTACGCAGCCTCCCTGGAGGCGCGGGACCCTGAGCCGGGGAGCGCCCCCGCTGTGCGCATTTTGTGGACCCAGCACAATCGAGATGAGTGGCGTAATATCTGACTTTGCCTGCTACTAAAACATTGGGGAGTACCCCCAGAAAAGCTGGTTCACAAAGAAACTAAAACTGGATCTTAAAGGGCCCATGCGCAAACTTACCCGTTTCAGAAAGCAACATAAAATCACCAGAAAGAAAGGTGCACAGGGCTTTGGTGAAAAGAGACTCACCTGATAGGCCCTGAGTGCATCTCGGTGAGAGGTGAGACCTCTCCAGGGACTAGGACATTGGCGGCGGCCATTGTTGTGGCCTGGTGTGGGCGTGCTGACACAGACATCATTGGAGTTCTCCCTGAGGCCAGATAGCCCAGGTCTGCCCCACCCGCTAGAGCACCTATTTAATCCAGTTCAGCCAGGGCAGGCAGCCCACCCTAGAGACTGGCCCCACCCAACAACAAGCCCTCAGGCAACTTGTGGGCCTGTATAGATTGGTGACTGGATTGTCTGCAGCCTGGCAACTGAGCCGACTTCAGCGGGGCAGGGTATGCACAAGGAGTGGGTGGAGAGTGTGGGGCGGTGGTGGAGTGTGTGGGGCTCCTGCCGTGGAGAGACTGGGTCTGCTTCGGGAGGTTGGGGTGTGCACACGGGGCAGGACTGTGTTGACTGTGTGTGTGGACCTGTGGGCAACAGGGCTTGTCAGCTGCAGAAGACTTGTGCTTCTCAAAGACCCACATAAGGGGTTTTCCCCCCCTTCCAAAGCCTGAAACAATTGGGTGCTCCCATGCCTGAGGCCAACCCCACCCAGCTGCAATCCTCAGAGAGCTGACAAGAGACCTAAAGGCTGGAGGCTTATAGCAATTGTAAGCCCCTGAGCCTAACAACCTGCCATGCTGGGGGCCTACTCACTTAAAAGAAATACTGCAACACAAATGTGGTATTAGAACTTGCAGCCAACTGTGCTGGGGCTCCCCACACCTGATAAAGAGACTGAAGGGCCCACAACAACTACAAGCAGCTGAGCATTACAACAGCTGGCCAGGAGCATAACTCGGCCTCCCTGGGTGCCTACAGGGAGAGCAAACAGGCCACAACAGAAGGACACACATAGCCCACATAGGGGTCACCCATGGAACATTGAGAACTGAGGGAAGCACACGACAGGCCTCCTAAGGCATCATTTACATAAGGTCACGTATCCAAGAGCAGGAGACGTAGCTGACCTACCTAATACATAGACACAAGCACAGGGAAAGAGGCAAAATGAGGAGGCAAAGGAATACATTCCAAGTAAGGGAACAGGACAAAACCCCAGAAAAGGAACTAAGTGAAACAGAAATGAGCAACCTACCCAATAGAGAGTTCAAACAAAGAGTGTTAAGGATGCTCACTGATCTGGGGAGAAGAATAGATGAACTCAATGAGAATGTCAACAAAGAAATGGAAGATATAAAAAAGAACCAATCAGAAATGAAGAATACATACTGGAAATGAAAAATTCACCAGAGGGACTCAAAAGCAGAATAGAGGATACAGAAGAACGGATCTGCGAGCTGGATGAAAGAGTAGAAGAAATTACCCAAGCTGAACAGGTAAAAGAGAAAAGAATTAAAAAGAGTGAGGACAGTCTAAGGGACCTCTGGGACAACATCAAGCACACTAACATCCGTGTTATAGGTGTTCCAGAAGGAGAAGAGGGAGACGAAGGGGCAGAGAATCTATTTCAACAAATAATAGATGAAAACTTCCCTAACCTAAGGAAGGAAACAGACATCCAGGTAGAGGAAGCACAGAGAGCCCCAAACAAGATAAACCCAAAGAGGCCCACACCAAGACACATCATAATCAAAATGTCCAGAATTAAAGATAAAGAGAGAATCCTAAAAGCTGCAAGAGAAAGTCAAGTTACATAAAAAGGAAACCCCATAAGGCTATCAGCTGACTTCTCAGCAGAAACCTTATAGGCTAGAAGAGAGTGGCACGATATATTTAAAGTGCTAAAGGGAAAAAACTTACAGCCAAGAATACTCTACCCAGCAAGGTTATCATTCAAAATGGAAGGAGAGATCAAAAATTTCCCAGACAAGCAAAAATTAAAGGAGTTTGTCACCAAGAAACCAGTGCTACAAGAAATGTTAAAGGGACTGATTTAAGGGGAAAAGAGCAGACCAAAAAGAGGAAAAATTATCTATTAACATGATAAGAGGGTAATGGATACAAATGCACAAAAAAAGAGGTTAGATATGATATCAAAAACATAAAAGGAGAGAGGAGGAGAATTAAAGAGTAGAGCTTTCAGACAGAGGTCAAACTAAAGAGACCATCAATTCTGTATAGAAGAAGAAAGGAACAGAGAAGGACTACTAAAACACTGAGGAAAAAAAAGGTTAAAAATTGGCAGTAAGTACATACTTATCAATAGCTACTTTAAACGTCAATGGACTAAATGTTCCAATTAAAAGGCATAGGGTGGCTGATTGGATAAAAAAATAAGACCCATTGGGCCGGCCCGTGGCTTAGCAGTTAAGTGCACGCGCTCCGCTGCTGGCGGCCCAGGTTCAGATCCCAGGCGCGCACCAATGCACCGCTTCTCCGGCCATACTGAGGCCGCGTCACACGTACAGCAACTAGAAGGATCTGCAGCTATGATATACAACTATCTACTGGGGCTTTGGGGGAAAAATAAATAAATAAAAAATTAAAAAAAAAAAAAAACAAGACCCATATATATGCTGCATACAAGAGACACACTTCAGACCTAAAGACACTCACAAACTGAAAGTGAAGAGATGGAAAAAGATACTCCATGCAAATGGCAATGAAAAGAAAGCTGGGGTAGCAGTACTCATATCAGACAAAATAGACTTTAAAAAAACTGTAAAAAGAGACAAAGAAGGGCATTACATAACGATCAAGGGAACAATCCAACAAGAGGATATAACACTTGTAAATATCTACGCACCCAATGTAGGTGCACCTAAATATATAAAGCAATTATTAACAGACATAAAAACAGAAATAGACAGTAACACAATAATAGTAGGGGACTTTAACACTCCACTTACACCAACGGATAGGTCATCCAAACAGAAGATCAATAAGGAAACATTGGCCTTAAATGACACACCAGAACAGGTGGACCTAGTAGATATATACAGAGCATTCCATCCAAAAACCCAAGAACACACATTCTTTTCAAATGCACATGGAACATTCTCCAGGATTGATCACACATTAGGCCACAAAACAAGTCTCCGTAAATTTAAGAAGATTGAAATAATACCAAGCATCTTTTCTGACCACAACGGTATGAAACTAGAAATCAACTATAGGAAGAAAATCAGAAAAGCCACAAATACGTGGAGATTAAACAAAATGCTACTGAAGAACGACTGGGTTAACGAAGAAATCAAAGAAGAAATCAAAAAATACCTGGAGACAAATGAAAATGAAAATACGACATGCCAGAATTTATGGGATACAGCAAAAGCGGTTCTAAGAGGGAAGTTTATAGCAATACAGGCCTATCTCAACAAACAATAAAAATCTCAAATAAACAATCTAACAATGCACCTAAAGGAATTGGAAAAAGAAGAACAAACAAAGCCCAAAATCAGTAGAAGAAGGGAAATAATAAAAATCAGAGCAGAAATAAATGAAATAGAGACCCAAAAAAAATAGAAAAAATTAATAAAACCAAGAGCTGGTTCTTTGAAAAGATAAACAAAATTGACAAACCTTTAGCTAGACTCACCAAGAAAAAAAGAGAGAAGGCACAAATAAGTAAAATCAGAAATGAAAGAGGAAAAATTACAACAGACACCTCAGAAATACAAAAGATTATAAGAGAATACTATGAAAAGCTATATGCCAACCAATTCGACAATCTGGAAGAAATGGATAAATTATTAGAATCAGACAACCTTCCAAAACTGGATCAAGAAGAAGTAGAGAATTTGAATAGACCAATCACCAGTAAGGAGATCGAAACAGTAATCACAAACCTCCCCAGGAATAAAAGTCCAGGACCAGACGGCTTCCCTGGTGAATTCTACCAAACATTCAAAGAAGACTTAATACCTATCCTTCTCAAACTCTTCCAAAAAATTGAGGAGGGGGGAAGCTCCCTAACTCATTCTACGAAGCCGACATTACCCTGATACCAAAACCAGACAAGGACAACACACAAAAAGAAAATTACAGGCCAATATAACTGATGAACATCAATGCAAAAATCCTCAGCAAAATACTAGCAAATCGCATACAACAATACGTTAAAAAGATTATACACCATGATCAAGTGGGATTTATTCCAGGTATGCAGGGATGGTATAACATTCACAAATCAGTCAACGTAATACACATTAATAAAATGAAGAATAAAAATCACATGATCATCTCAATAGGTGCAGAGACAGCATTTGACAAGATACAGCATCCATTTATGATAAAAACTCTGAATAAAATGGGTATAGAAAGAAAGTACCTCAACATAATAAAGGCCATATATGAGAAACCCACAGCTAATATCATCCTCAATGGTGAAAAACTGAAAGCTGTCCCTCTAAGAACAGGAACCAGACAAGGATGCCCACTCTCACCACTCCTATTTAACATAGTACTGGAAGTCCTAGCCAGAGCAATCAGGCAAGAGAAAGAAATAAAAGGGATCCAAATTGGAAAGGAAGAAGTGAAACTGTCACTATTATTTGCAGATGACATGATTTTATATATAGAAAACCCTAAAGAATCCACCAGAAAACTTTTAGAAGTAATAAACGAATATGGTAAAGTTGCAGGATACAAAATCAACATACAAAAATCGGTTGCATTTCTATACACTAACAACAAAGTAGCAGAAAGAGAAATTAAGAATACCATCCCATTTACAATTGCAACAAAAAGAATGTAATACCTAGGAATAAACTTAACCAAAGAGGTGAAAGAGCTGTACACAGAAAACTATAAAACATTGCTGAAAGAAATTGAAGAAGACACAAAGAAATGGAAAGATATTCCGTGCTCTTGGATTGGAAGAATCCAAGTTCCTAAAGCAATCTATAGATTCAATGCAATCCCTATCAAAGTTCCAACAACATTTTTCACAGAAATAGGACAAAGAATCCTAAAATTTATATGGAGCAACAAAAGACCCCATATAGCTAAAGGAATCCTGAGAAAAAAGAACAAAGCTGGAGGTATCACACTCCCTGACTTCAAAATATACTACAAAGCTATAGTAACCAAAACGGCATGGTACTGGCACAAAAACAGACACACAGATCAATGGAATAGAATCGAAAGCCCAGAAATAAACCCACACATCTATGGACAGCTAATCTTCGACAAAGGAGCCAAGAACATACAATGGAGAAAAGAAAGTCTCTTCAACAGATGGTGTTGGGAAAACTGGATAGCCACATGCAAAAAAATGAAAGTAGACCCTTACCTTACACCATACACAAAAATTAACTCCCAATGGATTAAAGAGTTGAATGTAAGACCTGAAACTATGAAACTTCTAGAAGAAAACATAGGCAGTACTCTCTTCGACATCAGTCTTAGCTACATATTTTCAAGCACCATGCTGACCGGGCAAGAGAAACAGTAGAAAAAATAAACAACTGGGACTACATCAAACTAAAAAGCTTCTGCACAGCAAAGGAAACCATTAACAAAACGAAAAGACAACCTAACAATTGGGAGAAGATATTTGCAAGCCATACATCTGATAAGGGGTTAATCTCCAAAATATATAAAGAACTCATGCATCTCAACAACAAAAAACTACCAACCCAATTAAAAAATGGCCAAAAGACCTGAACAGATATTTCTCCAAAGAAGATATACAGATAGCCAACAGACACATGAAAAGATGTTCCAAATCATTAACTATCAGGGAAATGCAAATCAAATCTACAATGAGATATCACCTCACCCCCATCAGAATGGCTATAATTAACAAGACAGGAAACAACAAATATTGGAGAGGATGTGGAGAGAAGGGAACTCTCGTACACTGCTGGTGGGAGTGTAAACTGGTGCAGCCACTATGGAAAACAGTATGGAGATTCCTCAAAAAATCAAGGATAGAACTACCATATGATCCAGCTATTCCATTGCTGGGTATTTATCCAAAGAACTTGAAAACACCAATGGGTAAAGATACATGCACCCTTGTTCATTGCAGCGTTATTCACAATAGCCAAGACTTGGAAGCAACCTAAGTTCCCATCCAGGGATGAATGGATAAAGAAGATGTGGTATATATACACAATGGAATACTACTCAGCCATAAGAAACAATGAAATCCAGCCATTTGTGACAGCACGGATGGACATTGAGGGTATTATGCAAAGTGAAAAAAGTCAGAGGGAGAAGGTCAAATACCGTATGATTTCCTTCATTAAGTAGTAGATAATAACAACAATAAACAAACATATAGAGACAGAAAAAAAAAAAAGCTATGATTGTTAGTCTGGATTAAAAAGAAAAAACTAAACATATGTTCCTCAGAAGAGACATACCTTAAATAAAAGGACCTAGAATAGTTAAAAGTGAAAGGATAGAAAATGATAAACCATGCAAACATTAACCAAAAGATGGCTGATAGAACAAATATCAAGCAAAGTGGACTTTCAGGCAAGAAGCATTTTTTGAGATCACAAGAGACATTTATAATGATAAGGAGTTGACCCACCAGGAAGGTAAATAATTCACATCTACATGTAACCAATAATATAGCTTCAAAATATATAAAGCAACAATTGACAAAAAATTAAAAGAGAGGTAGACAAATTCACAGAGTGAAAAATTTTTAAATCTCTCTTAATAGCTGACAGAACAACCTTAATCAGTACAGATATAGACAATCAAAATAACCTAATTACCTAATTTGACCTAATCGACGTACATAGAAAACTACAGTCAACAATGACAAATTCACATTTTTTTCAAGCGCACAGGGAACATTTATAAAAATTGATTGTGATACTGAATCTCTTAATCTCAAATTCATGTGCCTAATGAGTGATAAGTCAATCACTGAGACATCAGTGCTTGGAGACTGAGAAAGGTTTATTTGAATTGGCCAAAATGAGAAGGCAGGATAGGTTCTCTCAAATCTGCTAGAACAAAAGAAGAAAGCAGGGGATTTTATAGAACTAAGGGCTTGGGAGGAGGAGTTTCAGAGAAACAAAGGGAAAATACCTGTTTCTTTTACTCCAGATAAGCCCTTGGGCAATCAGACTTCTGGGGGCTGGTTATCCAGTGATTATAACTTTCTTGAAGGCATTCTTTTTCTTCTGCAAAACAAGCTCATAAATCCTTGTGACCCTTGAGTCACCCCTCAGGTTAAACAAGAAAACAGCAAATTAACAAGACTAACTTCTTTTCATCTGTGTCTGTGTTGGGAACAAGGTCAAGAGTAATCATGTTCTCATTGAATATTTACGGTAACCATCAGGTACCTGGCTTCAATCCTCACTGTTTTTTTTCTCCTCCTCATTCTTGTAGGAAGCGAAGCCTTAATCATTCTTCCTGCTGAAAGGGGGTGAAGATGGGGAAACTGAGGAATGAAATTTTTCAACCTGAGATTGAAAATACTCTCGAGTACTGGGTTTATATTTTGCATTTTAAATTATCATTATTTGGGTGCCTTTATCTATAGTCTTAGAAGAGCACTTTATTCCACATTTGATAACAACATTAATCAGGATATGGCCTACAACAATAATAAGCATGATGGATAACCCAAATTTAAAGATATCAATATCCTTCCAGGTAAAAGAGAGGGTTCAAAAGTGTGGCCAGAACCCAAAATGCAAGAACCCAATTCATTTTACTTATCTGACTGTTTGGTGTCAGATGTCTTAACCTGGAATAGCAGCTTAAGGTCTTTCAGAGGCTCACAAGACCAGTTTTTTCCCTTTTCAGCTTCTGGGTGCTCTGGTCATGGCGGAGAGGCAGGCGGGGGGCAGGGAGTGAGCCTCACTTGGGTGTGATGAATCCACAGCTTGACTCCAGCCAATTTGACTCATGAATGGGTGGTCAGGAGGACTTCATAAGGCCTGGTCCACTTGGGGGTTTGTTGATCCTCTGGGCCACGCTCCTTTCAAGACTTAAGGAAAACGTCTGATGGGAATGGGGACCTATGAGAGGCAAACTCAAAAACAGAAGTTAGAATCTCATTTAAAAATTTTAAGTGCTGCCTAATTACTACTTTCTTCTGTTGTACATAATCTCCCTCTGTTGGTGAAGCCAACAATGGTCTCCCATACATCATTTCAAAGGGACTCAATTGAAGCCTACTTCGGGGGGCTACAAAGATGCTCAACAGGGCAGAGGGTAACACCTTGTCCCAGGTTAAATTAGTTTCCTGACGAATTTTGGCAACTATCTTCTGTAATGTATGGTTCATCTTTTCAGCCTTTCTCGTCAACTGGGCCCACCATGACGCATGGAGTTTCTAAGTGATCCCCAAAGTTCTTGATACTTCCTGGGTTATCTGGGAGATAAATGCGGCTCCGTTGTCACTCTGGATTGATGTTGGGAGTCTGTACCTGGGAATGATCTCCTGTAGCAAAGCTTTGGTCACTTCAGCGGCCTTCTCAGTTCTGAAAGGGAAATCTTCAACCATCCTGTAAAGGCATCTATGAATACTAGGAGATACTTGACATTCCCAGAGGCTTGAGGTCTCCTCTCTTTAAGGCCTCATATAGAGGTTTTACAATTAGTCCAAAGTTGGGTATCCAAATCTGACAGAAGCCTACCATCCTTAAAAGTCCCCACAATTGTTGGCAAGTAGTGGGAGTTGCAACTCAAGCGATTGCTTCCCTCCTACATGGGAGCAGGTTTCTCTGTCCTTCTGACAGTTCAAACGCCAAGTATTTAACAATTTTTTTACAAATTTGGATCTTTCTCTTTGAAACATCTGTTAACAACAGAGTAGGTAGCCCCCATATCGATGAGAAAGTCAATTAACTTGTTCCCCACTGTCATTTGAACCCAGGGGTCCTGTGGGGATATAACAACAGGTTGTTTCAGTCTAAGCAGAGCCCCTGGGTCTCTTCATTCTTCGTCCATATCTCTCCCCTCTATTTCCATCAGCTGGGTTGAGGGAGTCTTACCTTCTTTCACCATCTTCCCATTAGCTCATCCATGGAGCACTGCTGCCAGCAGAGAGGGCTGCTGCTTCATTTTCCATTGTTCCTTCACATCCTGGACCTGATCTCTACTGTCGTAAACCTTAAAAGCAAGCTCAACCAAGTGAGAGACGGGCAGCCAAGGGCACCACCCACCTTCTGTAGTTTCCTCCTGATGTCCAGGGCACTCTGACTGAGGAAGGTCATGTTGACCATTTCTGATTCTCCAGGGCCTCAGGATTAGCATCTGTATACTTCCTACATGCCTGATATACCCATTCTAAAAACTGGGAAGGATGCTCCCGCAGTTTTGGTTGAACTTCTTAAACTTTGTTTAAACTTTTAAGTTATGGGACTCCTTTTCTTAATCCTTCCAGAATACAATTCCTGTAGTGTTCTGGGCAGGACATTACCCCCTCATTTATATCCCAATTTGGTTTAATTGTGGGGATGGCCTCAGTGGAATCAGGCCGATTGTTCCTATCCTGGAAATGGAGCCGATAGGCTTCCTCTTGTGCCTTTTCAATAACCATATGGTGTTCCTCAGCCGTGAGTAAAATATTCATTAAGGCTTGGATGCCAGCCCAAGTGGGGTGGTATGTCAAAAAGTTATTCTCTGAGGAGGATTGAGGTCCTCTCTATAGGAGGGATTATTGTTCTTCCCATTTAAAAGATCTGAAGTAGAAAAGGGGGGATGCACCCACATCATGCCTGCTGGTTAGCCGTTAGCATTCAGATTGGGAACTGTCAGAGGGGAAACTGCCCTGCTTGAGGAGCCCCTGCTCCCTGGCCTAATTGCATGCCCTGTCAGGTACTGGAAGGAGAGATCTTATCTTGGCTTCCCTCAACTATTGGGGGTTGTGCGGCTCCTGCGCCCTGCCCCCCATACAGGGGTGGGTCGGAGATTGCCATGGGCAAGAGGTCCACTGATCATGGAGCAGCAATCGAAGGAGGCGGTGCTGGCTGAAAAGGAGGTGGCACAGGGACCAGCAGGGGGGCCGGGGGCTCTTGGGAGGATTTAAAGCACTGATCAAAATTTTGTCATCCTCCATCGTGCCCTTGGAGTCTGGAAGAACTGGCTTGGGCTTCTCAGTCTTTTACACCCTCAGATTGCACCTCCTTTGTGCCGACTCATTTTGGTGCAACAGCATAAAAGCCTGTTCGTATGGAATTTCATCCCATTTCCCTTCTCTGTTACAGAATGACTCCAATTGCAAGATGGTAACGTGACTTAGAGAGCCATTAACAGGTCACGTTTCTCCAGAGCCTAAGGAGTACTGTGGCCAGGCAACATTAAAAAGGAAAATCATCTTTTTACATTTCATATGCTCATAACTAAAAGCAATCCAGTTTTGGAGTATGCATCCCAGGAGGCTGCATTCAGAGATCAAATTAGTGTTCCCCATAGCTGACTCACACACAAGACAAATGCACCAACACAAAGACAAAATCCCACTCCTTCAGGACAATAGCAGAAGGTGAAGTCCAACAATCCCCTAGATCTCTCCCAAACGAGAGTCCCTCCTTTCCAATCACACAAAATGCATTTAGACAGAGAATTCACAACTGCACATGTCATGGCAACTCACCTGGCAAATGCAAAACCAAAAGTAGACCAGGGTCCAATGCATTTCTCCACTCCAAAGGGGAGGGTGGCTGCAAGAGCAGCTGACACTGGCAGGAAGCGGGGAGTGGCAGAGGAAGTCCCCCAGGCAAAGACACCAGGGCAGTTGCTGGGGACTGCTGACCACTCAAACCCTCACCAGGGCCTTCCAGCCACCAGCACAAGACTCCTGGCTGGCTCACCAAAATTGATACCGAAACTCTTAATCTCAAATTCGTGCACCCGATGTGCAATAAGCCAAGCACTGAGACATTGGTGCTTGGAAATGGAGAAAGCTTTATTCGAATTGGCCAAAATGAGAATTTAAGATTAAGAGGTTTGGTATTAATTGTATGCTGAATCATAAAGCAAGCATCAGTAAATTCCAAAACATTGAAATCATTAAAACTATGCTCTCTGACCTCAATAGAAGTAAGTTAGAAATCAGTAACAAAATAACTAGAAGATCTCTAAGTCCTTGGAAATTAAGCAATATTCACTAAAAAAGAGTCGCAATAGAAATCTTAATATATTTTTAATTGAATGTAATACATCATATCAAATCCTGTGGGATGCAACTAAAACAGTGCTTAGAGAGAAATTTATAACCGTAAATGTGCATATTAGAAAAAAGGAAAGGCTGAAAACCATTGAACAAAGCCTCCATCTCAAGGAGCTAGAAAAAGATTGGCAAACAAAATTCGAAGAAAGTAGAAGTAAATAGTGCCTATCTTTAATCTTGTGAATATTAAATATGCATTAGTATTTAATATGATTATCATAATGCATATTCAGTGCTCAGCTTAATGCCTAGAACACAGTTTAGATGCTTTAACTTTTAGTTATTATTGGTTATTATTAGCCCAGGGACAAAAATCTCTCTTACTTCCCATATTAGCTTGCCAGGGCTGCCATAACAAAGTACCACAAGCTGGGTGGCTTGAATGGTAGAAATTTATTGTCTCACAGTTCTGGAGGCTCGAGGTCTGAAATCAAGGTGTCAGCAGGGTTGGTTCCTTCTAAGGGCTGTGAGAGAATGATCTGTCCCAGGCCTCTCACCTTGGGTTGTAGATGGCTGCCTTCATTTTCACATGGCATTCTCCATGTATTTTCACATCATCTTTCCTTTGTAAGTCTCTGGGTCTAAATTTTCTCTTCTTATTAGGACGTCAATCATATTCGATTTGGGCCCACCCTAATGACCTAATTTTATCTTGATTACCTCTGTAAAAACTGAAACAAGGTCACATTCTGAGGTACTGGGGGTTAAGACATAAACCCATAAATTTGGGGGAAACACAGTTTAACCCATAACACTGTCCAATTTTTTAAAAATTGACACAATTCACATACAGTAAATTTCACAGATCTTAAATGTATGGTCAATGAACTTTGAGAAATGTATAAAACCATGTAACCCACATCCCTCTCAAGACAGAGAACATTTCCATCACACTAGAAATTTTCCTCATGTCCCTTTTCAGTGAATCTTGCTTCCAATTTGAAAAACACCTCCTTATGGTAAAATGAATTTACATCAGAATTTGGAAATGTGAATAATCCATGTTCTCTCCCTACAGTTGATTAGTTTTGGGTAATCAACAACGTCTTTGACACTCAGTTTTCACATTTGAAAAAGGAATTATTAGCTGGGTGTTATTATAGACCGCTCTAGTTCTAAGACTCAGTGGTTGACGATGACTCTAAGATTCTCAACTCTTAAACCCAAGTGTCAACTAAAGAAGCCCAGAGAAGAAACCACAGGTCCCTTTTCTCTTCAGAGGCAATATTTCTCTTCAGAGGCAGTGTTTAATGAATCCTTCTGGAGACAATTCCCCCAACCTTTGTAGGAATCTGTTAGTGATCTTTTAGCTGGAAATTTTAGGTCAGGTCAGAAGCTGGCTGATTAGCGGGGAAGGAGCAATGGTTTTAACATTTGTTGAGTCTTATCATCTGCAGACGCTCTGCCAAGCACAGTACTCATGCTAGCTTCTTAAATGCTTTCAGATACTGGAGAGGCAGAGGTTAACCTTCATTTCACAGACTAGGGCCCTACGGCTCGCAGAGGTAATGCAGCCAACCCAAGTCACACAGCTGGTGCGTGGAAGACCCAGGATTGAAGTAGCAGTTGTTCTGACCCTCTAATCAGTGACACACATTAAACTGCATGGTCAAAACTGCCCTTTATCAGTAGGGCTCCAGCCTCCCTACTTTGCTTCAGCCAGAGCAGCTTGCTTTTATCTGTTTATCTACCAGGCTTCTGCGTATGATTCCTTAGAAGAATGGGTTCCACAGCTGAAATGTTTTTAATATCACTGGCCCACACCATTCAAGGACACGTCTGCACTTCCCAGCCCTCCTGGCAGGCTCAGTCCCACAGGCTCTTCCCTGAGGCCCAATAACCCTCTCCACCCTGAACCCTTCCCCAAGGGACTTGTCCTCGTATAAACGCCAAGGAACGAGAAAGTTTGAAAAGGACTTTCCTGACCTCAAAACCTAGATTAATTTCTACTGGCTTCTCAAAGGGTTTCCACAAATGAAATCTAGAAAAATGAAATAAAATTTGCCACATCCTAGCATGAGAATATTACTTTGAAAAATGGTTTTTCAATGCCTTAGAAAGCAACGTGTGCCTTGCTTTAAAAGGTCCTCATTGATACAATTCCAAACTGAGACAGTGATTAATTAGGGATTGATTCTTCTTTTTTTTTTTAAGGATTCTCCAGAGGTTTTATTTAGATGGTCATGTCCCCGGATGCACTTGAAATAGTTTCAAATTTCCCATTTATATACAGCTTTTCAGAAGCATATCTAATAGTTTATACAATGAGTATTTATTTGTACAATTTTCCTGTTTCTCAGACAAATTCCAAGGGGGAAGGGATCGTAGATTTTTTGTGTGCAAAATCATTCTAGCAAGTACTTAGTGCCCTTCTGATATGCAAACCTCAGTCTACCCAAAAGCAGGATTTAGAAGAGACTTCTTCCCTGGCTATACCAGGGGAAGAACAGGGCTGACCATGCTCCAGAGATCTGAGATTCTGAATGTGGACCTGAGTGCAAAGTGATGGGAGGATAAATAAGGCACTTCTTCTCTATGGTGTTGTGATGTGAACTGGGCATTTATAGCCGTATTTGGAAATCAGAAGGTACTTCTGTAATGAAAAGGAAAGTAATATGTTAAATAAAAAATAGAAAACTGAAGAAGAGAAAAACAGCAAATTGGCCTCCATTAAAATTAAAAACTTCTCTGTGAAGGACAATATCAAGAGAATAAGAAGACAAAGACTGGGAGAAGATATTTGCAAAAGACACATCTGATAAAGGACTGTTATCCAAAATGTATACAAAGAACACTTAAAACTCAACAATAAGAAAACCAACAATCCAATTAAAAAATGGGCCGAAGACCTTAACAGACACTTCACCAAAGAAGATGCATGGACGGTAAATAAGCATATGAAAAGATGCTGCTCATCATATGTTATCAGGGAAATGCAAATTAAAACAATGATATACCACTTCACACCTATCAGAGTGGCCAAAGTCCAGAACACTAACAACAGCAATTGCTGGCGAGAATGTAGAGCTCTCGCCATGAGAGCTCTCTCGTATGAGAGTTGCTGGTGGGAATGCAAAATGGTAGTCACTTTGGAAGACAGTTTGGCTGTTTCTTACAAAACTAAACATTCTCTTACCATTCAATCCAGCAGTTGTGCTCTTTGGTATTTAAGGAGTTGAAAACTTATGTCCACACAAAAACTTGCACACAGTTGTTTATAGCAGCTTTATTCATATTTGCCAAAACTTGGAAGCAACCAAGATGTCCTTCAGTAGGTGAATGGATAAACTGTGGTAGATCCAGACGGTGGAATATTACCTGGCACTAAAAATAAAAGAGCTATGAAGCCATGAAAAGACGTGGAGGAAACTTAAATGCATATCACTAAGTGAAAGAAGCTAATCTGAGAAGGCTACATACCATATGATTCCAACTATATGACATTCTGGAAAAGGCAAAACTATGGAGACAGTAAAAAGATCAGTGGTTGCTAGGGGTGCCAGGGGGGAGATAAATAGAACACAGAGGATTTTTAGGGCAGTGAAACCCCTCTGTATGATATTATAATGTTGTATGTATGTTATTAAACACTTATCCAAACTCATGCACTACCGAGAGTGAACCTTAAGGTAAATTACGGACTTTGGATGATAATGATGTGTCAATGTAGGTTCATCTTTGGTAAAAAATGTACCATTTTGGCGAGTGATGTTGATAAAGGGGAAGGCTATTTATGTGTGGGGACAATGAGTATACGGGAAATCTCTGTACCTTCCTCTCAATTTTGTTGTAAACCTAAAGCTGTTCTAAAAAAATAGTCTTTAACAAAAAAGACAAAGGAAATTCATAAAACAGTGTCCTAATTAATCTAAAGGACTTAAATAACTATCATGATCATTATGTAGTTCATATGTGCCAAGAATACATGCTATTTCTATGCTTTTGTCTGTGTGTGTGAGGAAGATCAGCCCTGAGCAAACATCTGCTGCCAATCCTCCTCTTTTTTGCTGAGGAAGATTGGCCCTTGTCTAACATCCACGCCCATCTTCCTCTACTTTATATGGGACGCCGCCACAGCATGGCTTGACAAGCGGTGCGTCAGTGCGCACCTGGGATCCGAACATGCAAACCCTCGGGCCGCCGAAGCAGAACGCACACACTTAACCGCTGCACCACCAGGCCGGCCCTGCTATTTCTACGCTTTTATTAGAGATATTCATAAATACTTAAAAATATTATGGTGCCCAGATAGTCACCAATCATTAAAAGTGAAATACAGGCATATCTCACACACATTGCACGTTGGGTTCCAGACCACCCCAATAAAGCTAATCTCACAAAGCTACTATCATGAGCCACACAAATGTTTTGATTTCTCAGGGCATATAAGAGTTATATTTGCACTACACTGTAGTCTATTAAGTGTACAGTAGTATTATGTCTAAAAAACAGTGTACCTACCTTAATTACAAAATACTTTATTGCTAAAAAATGCTAACCATCATCTGAGCCTTCAGTGAGTCATAGTCTTGTTGCTGGTGGAGGGTCTTGCCTTGATGCTGATGGCTGCTGACTGATCAGGGTGGTGGTCCTGAAGGCTGGGGGGGCTGTGCCTATTTCTTCAAATACAGCAATGATAAAGTTTGCAGCATCAACTGACTCTTCCTTTCATGAACGATTTCTCTGCAGCATGCAATGCTGTTTGATAGCATTTTACCCACAGTAGAACTTCTTTCAAAATTGGGGTCAATTCTCTCAAATCCTGCTGCTGTTTTATCAACTAAGTTTATGTGGTAATCTCAATCATTTGTTGTCATTTCAACAATCTTCGCAGCATCTTCACCAGGAGCAGATTTCATCTCAAGAATCCACTTTCTTTACTCATTTATAAGAAGCAATTCCTCATCTGTTAAAGTTTCATCATGAGGTTGCGACAATTCAGTCACTTCGTCAGGCTCCACTTCTAATTCTAGTTCTTGTGCTGTGTCCACCACACCTGCAGTCACTTCCTCCACTGACGTCTGAACCCCTCAAAGTCATCCATGAGGGTTGGAATCAAATTCTTCCAAACTCCTGTTAATGTTGATATTTTGACTTCTTCCCATGAATCACAAACGGTTTTAATGGCATCTAGAATGGTGAACTCTTTCCAGAAAGTTTTCAATTTACTTTGCCCAGATCCATCAATAGAATCACTATCTATGGCAGCTATAGCCTTACGAAATGTATTTCTTAAATAACAAGACTTGAAAATGGAAATTACTCCTTGATCCGTGGGCTGCAGAATGGATGTTGTGTTAGCAGGCATGAAAACAACATTAATGTCATTGTGTATCTCCATCAGAGCTCTTGGGTGACCAGGTGCATTGTCAATGGGCAGCAATAGTTGGAAAATAATCTTTTTTCCTGAGCAGTAGTTCTCAACAGTGGGCTTAAAATATTCAGTAAACCGTGTTGTAAACAGATGTGCTGTCTTCTAGGCTTTGATGTGCCATTTATAGAGCACAGGCGGGGTAGATTTAGCGTAATTCTTAAGGGCCCTAGGATTTTAGAAACGGTAAGTGAACATTGGCTTCAACTTAAAGTCACCAGCTGCATTAGCCCCTAACAAGAGAGTCAGCCTGTCCTTTGAAGCCTTGAAGCCAGGCATTGACTTCTCCTCTCTAGATATGAAAGTCCTAGATGGCATCTTCTTCCAAAATAAGGCTATTTTGTCTACATTGAAAATCTGTTGTTTAGTGTAGCCACCTTCATTGATTACGTTAGCCAGATCTTCTGTATAACTTGCTGCAGCTTCTACATCAGCGTTTGCTGCTTCACTTTGCAGCATAATCTTTTATGTTATGGAGATGGCTTCTTTCCTTAAATGTCATAAACCAACCTCTGCTAGCTTCAAATTTTTATGCTGCAAATTTTTATTTACTCACCTCTCTCAGCCTTCACAGGGTTGAAGAGAGTTAGGGCCTTGCTTTGGATTAGGCTTTGGCTTAAGGCAATGTTGTGGTTCTTTGATGTTCTATCCAGACCACTAAAACTTTTTCCATATCAGCAATAAGGCTGTTTAACTTTCTTATCATTGGTGTGTTCACTGGAGTAGCCCTTTTAATTTCCTTCAAGAACTTTTCCTTTGCATTCACAGCTTGGCTACCTGTTTGGTGCAAGAGGCCTTGTTTTCAGCCTATCTCAGCTTTTTTTTTTTTTTTTTTTTTTTTGGTGAGGAAGATTGTCCCTGAGCTAGCATCTGTGCCAGTCTTCCTCTATTTTGTACGTGGGATGCCACCACAGCACGGCCTGATGAGCGGTGTGTACGTCCACCCCCTGGATCCGAACCTGCGAACCGTGGGCCACCGAAGTGGAGCATGCGACCTAACCACTACACCACCAGGCCGGCACCCATCTTGGCTTTTGACATGCCTTCCTCAATAAGCTTGATCATCTCTAGCTTTTGATTTAAAGTGAGACGTGCAACTCTTCCTTTCACTTGAACACTTAGAGGATGTTGTAGGGTTATTAATAGGCCTAATTTCAATATTGTTGTGTCTCAGGGAATAGGGAGGCCCTAGGCGACAGAGAAAGACAGGGGAATGGCTGGTCACTGGAGCACTCAAAACACATACATTTATGATTAAGTTCATCATCTTATATGAGCATAGGTCGTGGTGCCCCAAAACAACTACAATAGTAACATCAAAGGTCGCTGATCACAGATCACCATAACAAATATACTAATAATGAAAAAGTTTGAAATATTGCAAGAATTACCAAAATGTAACACAGAGACACAAAGTGAGCAAATGCTGTTGGAAAAACGTCTCCAATAGACTTGCTCAACAAGGGTTGCCAAAAACCTTCAGTTTGTAAAAAACAAAATATCTGTGACACACAATAAAGCAAAGTACAATAATATGAGTCATACCTGTACAAAGTCAGTTGAAATCAGAATGAAAGTCCTGTGTTGTAACTGAAATAAACTACCCTCTTTTTAATAATATTAGAAGGATTAGATTTATTCTGATATTGAATTTACCTTTAAACAGACACAGAAGAAACGTATATTCCCAGATAAATGTCTGTGATGTCCTCTCCAGCAGGGGCTTTAGATATTCAGAGAGCTGCTACAGTGAGACGTAATGCTATTCACCGCCTCACAAAGAACATTAGAGGGAGAACTGAAATAATAGAATCACCACTGATATACAGCAGAAATTACAAACACAGGCAACTCTCAGAAAAACCACTTAGAATGTATACAGCAAACATTGCATGATACTATAATACCACCTCCAATGCTTGAGGTGAATATCAGAGAGCAAGTATTATGAACCCAGAAGCTCTTTTAACAGTTAGCTTCTGGGTTTGAACACAAGCCTCTAGTTTTTTACTGGCAAATGATTATATTCAAGCCTAACACTGGACAGATTTTAAGGCAGCTTCTAATGTCAAAGAAATTAATACCTTTATATGTGAGTAGGAAAATAATATGCAAAGTTCATCCATCTCTGAAACTCTGCCTACATACACTTGAGCAATATTTATGCACACACTTTATATGTACTAAACTGAGAAATAACCAACAAATGGATGAGTACATGACTTAATACAAAACAAATTAAGGGAGTTTGCTCACATAAAGAAGAGTAACACAGGCATTTTATGAAAAAATGGTAGAGAGTTAAAATAATAAATATAGAACCACAGGCGCCTCAATACACTTTTTTTTTAAACTTTGTACTTAGTAAAAAAATAACTCTTTCTTTTGGTTTACAGTTCTATAATTTTAGCACATGTATGGATTTGTAAAACCACCACAACAATCAGGATACAGAACAATTCCATCAGTGGACAAAAGACTCCTTTCTGCCCTTTCGTCGTTAATATCTGCTCCCACCCTTAACACTTGGCAACACTGATCTATTCTCTGTCTCCATAGTTTTTGAGGTTTTTTTTTTTTTCTGTTCCCATTTTATTTTTCCCCTTTACCACAAGGGCACTCATAGTATGTTTAAGTGTATCCTTAGATATGTATGTATCCTTGAAAGCTATATAGTGTTATTGTGCATGTGTGATTTTTATTAGTTTATGTTATTTTTTTAAAGGGTACAATTCAGTGGGTTTTAGTATATTCACAAAGTTGTGCGGCTATCACCGATATGTAATTCTGGAACATTTTTATCCCTCCTTCCAAGAAAAAAACCTGTACCCATTAACAGTCACTCTCCATTCTCCCATCCACCCAGCCCCTGTCATCCATTAATCTACTTTCTGTCTCTATGCATTGGTCTGTTTTGAACATTTTGTATAAAAAGAGTCATACAATATGTGTCTGGCTTCTTTCGCTCAGCACAATGTTTTCTAAGTTCATCCATGTTGCAGCATGTATTAGTATTTCATTCCTTGTTATGAACAAATACTTTTCCTTTGTATGCATATACCATATTTTTTTATCCATTCATCTGTTAACGGACATTGCGTTGTTTCCACTTTTTGGCTATTATAAATAATGCTGCTATGAAAATTCATGTACAAGTTTTTGTGTGGACATATGTTGTCATTTCTCCTGGGTAAGTAACTAGGAATGGAATTGCTGGGTCATATGGTAACTTTATGTTTAAATTTCTGAGGAGCTACCAAACTATTTTCCAAAGTGACTGCACCATTTTATATTTTCACCAGTATTGCGTGAGAGTCTCAATTTCTCTATATCCTCTCCAACACTTATTTATTGTCCATTTTTTTCCTTTTTATTTTTTATTTTTTTTTTGCTAAGGAAGATTTGCCCTGAGCTAGCATCTGTCGCCAATCTTCCTCTTTTTGCTTGAGGAAGATTCACCCTGAGGTAATGTCTGTGGCCAGTCTTCTATTTTGTATGTGGGTCGCCACCACAGCATGGCTGGCGAGTGATGTAGGTCCGCTCCCAGGAACCGAACTTGTGCTGCCAAAGTGGAGCATGCCAAACTTAACCACCAGGCCACGGGGCCAGCCCCATCCGTGTTTTTATTACAGCCATCCTAGAGGATGTGAATTGGTATAGCATGGTGCCTTCGATTGGCATTTCCATAATGAGTAATGATGTTGAGCATCTTTTCATGTGCTTATTGGTCATCCACATTTCTTCTTTGGTGAAGTGTCGGTTCACATTCCTGGCCTCTTTTTTAATTGGCTTATTTGTCTTTTTATTGTTGCATTGTGGGAGTCCTTTATGTGTTCTAGATACAAGTCCGTTATCAGATATACGATTTGCAAATATTTTCTCCCACAGCACATATCTGAAGGTTGTCTTTTCACTTTCTTGATGGAGTCCTTTGAAACATGAAAATTTTAAATTTTGATAAAGTCCAATTTTTCAAAATTTTCTCTTATGGATTGTACTTTTGGTGTCATGTCAGAATTCTTTGCTTAACCCCTGATAAGGAAGATTTTTCCGTATATTTTCTTTTAAATCTTTTATAGTTTTACATTTTATATTTAGATCTATGATCTATTTTCAGTTAATTTTTGTGTGGGTGTGTGAGGAAGATCAGCCCTGAGCTAACATCCATGCCAATCCTCCTCTTTTTCCTGAGGAAGACTGGCCCTGAGCTAACATCTATTGCCAATCCTCCTCCTTTTTTTTTTCACTTTTTCTCCCCAAAGCCCCAGTAGATAGTTGTATGTCATAGTTGCACATCCTTCTAGTTGCTGTATGTGGGACACCACCTCAGCGTGGCCCAACAAGCGGTGCGTCGGTGCGTTCCTGGGATCTGAATCCAGGCTGCCAGTAGTGGAGCGCATGCACTTAACCGCTAAGCCACGGGGCCAGCCCCTATTTTGAGTTAATTTTTATCTAAGGTATGTGGTTTTAGTTGACTTTTTAGTCTCTTGCATATTGATATTCAATTTTTCCAAAACCATTTGTTGAATTACTCCACTGAATTGCCTTTGCACTTTTGTCAAAAATCAGTTGGTCTGGGGCCAGCCCGGTGGCGCAAGCGGTTAAGTGCGCGTGCTCCGCTGCGGCGGCCCGGGGTTCGCTGGTTCGGATCCCGGGCGCGCACCGACGCACTGCTTGGCAAGCCATGCTGTGGCGGCGTCCCATATAAAGTGGAGGAAGATGGGCACAGATGTTAGCCCAGGGTCGTCTTCCTCAGCAAAAAAAGAGGAGGATTGGCGGATGTTAGCACAGAGCTAATCTCCTCACAAAAAAAAAATCAGTTGGTCATATTTGTGTGAGTCTGTTTCTGGAAGCTATTCTGTTCATTGATCTAAATATTTATCTTTACAACAATACCACATGTCTTGATTACTATAGCTTTATATTAAGTCTCAAAATCAGGTAGTTAAGTTTTTCAAGATTTTTTTGGCCATTCTATGTACTTTGCATTTCCATATATATTTTAGAGTTAATTTGTCAATTTCTACAAAAAGCATCCTGAGATTTTGATTGGAATTTTATTGAATCTGCAGATCAATTTGGGGATAATAACGTCTTAATTTTATGAGTTTTCCAATTCATGAACATGGTTTATCTTTTCAATTATTTTGTGCTTCTTTCATTTCTCTCAGTAATGTTTTGTCATTTCAACATAGAAAACCTTTTAACATAGAAAAAAACATATTTTTGTTAAAATTTCCCCTAAATGGTTTTATGCTTTTGTTATGCTTCTATATGTGCCATCTTTCAAATTTCATTTTCTAATTGTTTATTGCTAGTATATAGGGAGATAATCTTTGTAGGCTGATCTTTTATCTGTCAAGCTTGCTAAACTGACTTGCTAGGTATAGTAGGTTTTATTACTTTTTTGGAAGAGTACTTGGGATTTTATACATATTCAATTATGTCATCTGTGAATAAAGACCATTTACTTCTTCTTTTTCAATCTGTGTACTTTTAATTTTTTTCTTGCCTTATTCTACTGACTAGGACCTTCAGTACAATGTTGAGTTGAAGTGATAAGAATAGACATCCTTGCCTTGTTCCCAATTTTAGTCTTTGACCATTAAGTATAATTTTAGTTGTATGTTTTTTGATGATGCTCATTATTTTTAATGCTTTCCTTCCAATCATGGAATGGTTTAGCAAAAATATTTGCATACATTTTGAAATAATTTAGACTTGGGACTAACTTCCCACCTTGCCATATCAAGTCACTCTTAGTACAGAACTGGCTCCACATATGCAGAAGCCAATCCATAAGGTGGCAAGCGACTGCCTACCGGGGTTCAGAAGCAGTTGCCTCAAAGAGCTAGTGAGTATGAGCTATTTCAAAGGAGCAAATAAGGAGAGGGTGCGATCTAAAATTACTGAGTCCCTACACTCTATCAGACCCTGTGTGAGGCATCTCCATTTCTGCTCTTCTTATCTACACAGAGTCAGAACTTTTGAATAATTCTGTTCCTCCATCTTCAGCAGGGAAAAGTGAAATGACCTGAGGCAACCAAAGCTTCCCTAATCACACTATGCAGGATGGGATCCCAGGCCGCCATGACCCAACATGATACTGCGGACTGATGACCCCAGGCAGGCACAACTGATTTCCTCTTTCTGTGATTTTTGACCTGACAAAAGTTTAATATGTTACCACTAAGAATTTATATTTTCCCAAAAGTTCCTTTATTTGACTTGTGTAGATTCAGAAGAATCCCCCTAAATTAGGTGTTATATTTCCATTGTATTTCCCAAGGATGCACTTAGAAAGCTTAGAGTTTTATATAATTTTTTTAAGGTCTAGAGGGAAGAAAAAAGGCCCTACCTAATCATTTTCAGATGAGGAACTGAGGCTCAGGGAGATTAAGTGGGCTACTCAAGCTTGCACAGCCAGTGGGTGACAAACCCTGGACTGGAATGGAATGTTTTAAAAACTCATATGACTGTCATTTTCCCCAGGACCAGCATAAGTACTAAATCCACTTACATCCTAATTAACCAGACTATCATGGTTTTTCACTGACCAAACTCAAATTTCTCAGTTCCAAATTTGACGTCTAATCTAGTTACTCATAATTATCGTTAAATTAAACAATTTTAGACACATCCCCCTTCCCTTAAATGGATACAAGATGAAGAAGATACTGTGACAAATTTTGTAGAGAAAATTGAAAAGTATTGACGCAGAACAATAGATGTTTTTTGCAAAGTAATTGTGACATTTTGAACATAAGGCCTACACAGAATATAATCCGATTTTCTTCTCTCTGTACATAAGTATTTATTCAGACTGGATGATGTAGCGATAGAAAAATGGGTGTTCTAAAAAGATTCTCTCATTCAGACTTTTTACAATTTAACTCACAAAATTCAATTTTTTTAGAAGAGGTCACAACATCTAATCTTCATGTATAATTCAGTCTGTTAGGGAAAAAAAGAAGAAGGAACTATACTCTTTTTCATTTGAGAGCAACATTGAGAATTTAAAAATTAAAAGAAAAAAAAGACTCCCACAAAGGAATAGAAATTAAGCCCTCCCTGTAGTTCAGATTCATACTGTGGTTAATAGGGAGTATACTGCCACCAAGTGGTTTGCTAAAATCTGCTTAATTCTGTAACTGCTGTGTCTTAAATTCTCCCCAAATATCAGTGCTTTTTCGAAGCATCTGTTATAAGTTTAAATGAAAATATCATGAAACCTCAGACAGGGAAAGCTGAAGACTCTTCTTAAATTGACAAACTAACAAGTCCTTAATTGTCAAAAGAAAACATGGTGAATCTTTATTTGCTTTTTCCAAATTCTGTCATTGAAACTGCCAGGAAACCGAGGTGATACAAATACTTTTACTGAACGCATGGGAAGGCTGATATGTGCCACTGCTGATAACCAAAGGGAAAATTCCCTGTCAAATGACAGATGCTTAATGAGAAAATTTGCGTCCTTTGAATAGGGTCTAATTTTAAGTAAATGTTGCTCTTACAAAACATATGATGAAGTTGGTACTGGTCCCATGCCCCCACCACAACGCTCCACTTTTTGGAGATTCCTGGGGAATATTTAGAGACTGGGGCTTCCAAAATAGTAGGAGATTTTATTCATGTCGTGCTGCCTATTTGGATACCACAGGAACCAGGCCAAAAGTGGACATTCAAAACAGAGCTCTTATGAAACAAAACTTCCTCGTCTCATCGCAGTAGTTCCCATCGCTACACCCAAAGTCAACAAATAGCTGATGCTAGGGCCAAGTACAGGAGTGGGTGTGCATTTTGAAGAGTAAATACTAAAGGTGAATATTTAGGTAAGAAATAACTCCAGCCTCCACATGTTACCTTGGCAACCAGAGGTATCTTGTTAGAGCAAGTCAGCCAGTCACTGTGACCTTTGGCCTTGGCTCACATTGTCCTAGGCATTCTTCTTTAACCTCTTTTTTAGCTTTTAGCATCTGGTTCCATCCAGCCTGATATCAAGCAGTAATTGATGGGCCGAAACTCTGCGTGCTTACTAAGGCAGTGTTTCTCAAAGTCATGTAAGACTACCTACATCAAAATCACAGGGGTGCTTACTAAGAGTGTTAATTCTAGGGCCCTACCTCAAGCCTACTAAAATTTTTTGGGACTCTGTGTTTAAGCAAGCACTCCACATGCCCTCAAATTTGGGGATTACTGACCTTAGGGAAAGGTCACAGAGCAATGGTTCCCAAATTTAGCTACAAAATAAGATAATCTAGGGATCCCTTTAAGAATACTGATACCTGGCTCCTACTCCCAGATATTCTGATTAATTGGTATGGGGTGTCACCCAGTCATTAGGATTTGTAAAAGCTCTCTAGTATGTAACAAAATCTGGGAACCCGTCACAGAAGATTCTAGATCATCACCCGATGACTATTTAACAGATATGAAAATAGAAGATGTCAAAAGGTAATGATATTGCCTAATCCTGGAGCTGTTTTTACCCTAAACTGCTCGTGCCATTTAACCAGGAGCCCCTAACAGTTCCATCAGTATCAATTACCCCCTCAACAGAAGTTTTAAGACTTTTAGTGTGTTGCTCTCAGTTTCACTTGATTTTCAAAAGGGATCCAGGGCGTTCTTCTGTGGGACTCCTGTGGACCCACGGCTGGCTGAACAGGGTGTGAACTGAGATGATATTTATTTGTACAGCTTTTCGACCGTCTTAATTTTAGCCATTCATTCAACAAATATTGGCTAATTAATTCAGGCTTTCTTCATTAATATGGAAAAACAACCTGTGGACTTATTAACCTATATCACATGATCGTCAACTCAGAGGAAAATGTTATTTTACCAATTTTTCGCCTTCCAAATTAATTTGTCAATTTAGCCAAAATGTTTAACAGAATAATCCTATATAGATGGAATTTAGATCCAAAATTGGCTTCTGGTTTCCCAAAATATCTTATTACACGGTCAAAATAAATGCACTGGGGTGTTTTAATAGTGTCTCATGCCATCTCAGGGAGAGGGGATCTGTATTATCAAAGCAGACAGGCTGTTTGCATTAAGAAATTACGTTAATACTCATCTGAAATTTCCTACACATCTTCACCCTTTTAACATTTAACTCCAGAAAAACTACTCTGCGGGGAAGCTTGCCTAGTCTCCCTAAAACGGAGATTTTAGTCTCCCTAATAGGTTTCAAATGGTTCCTACTATTTCTTACCTGAATATTCACCTTCAGTAATTACTCTACAAAATGCACACTCATTCCTGTGCTTGGTCTTGATTCTGAATGAATGGTCTGCATTTTAGGCCTCCTCACCTCTATGTTGGCCTTTGAATGAGACTTCCAGGGAGAATGACTCTATTTGTTACTGGTGTTACCTTACATTTAGTGCAATGCTATTATTATGTGTGTTTATTATATAATTTTATTTATATTATTTAATTATATATTAATGATGATCATTATATTAAAAATCTATTGTGCTATCAGACATGAGGAAAAATCATTCTGCTGTCTAACCTAAATTTTCTGTAGAACAGTTTGAACTGTGGAAGGATTTTGCCTATTTGGGTTTTCAAAACACATTATATTCTCCTTAATTTTAGAAAATAAACAAAAGGAAAAGATAAATAGTTTATGGTAATTTTAAAAAATTAAATGAGATAATAATTGCCAAACAAAAATAATGCCTTCTACATGCCTGGCACTTATCTAATCACTTAAAATCATCTAATTCTCACAATAACTCTATTATATTATTGTAATATTATGTTATTACAATAGGGTCAAAGTAATAAGATCCACACTCTGCCCTCAGTGCAGATTATTAACTAGCATAGATCACAGCCAAGTGCATAAAAGCATAAGAGAGTGACCTGAGGGAGAGAGAGCTGAGTGGGGCCTGGCAGTCGGACTGGCTAGAGTCACAGCTGCAGTTTGGAATCCTGGTGTTTGGGTGCCTGGGTAGTCAGTGCATGCAGTGGATAAGAGCATGGAATGGGAGTCAGACACACCCGGAATCCAATCCCTGCCCAGTGACTGAGGAGCCGGGTGACTGTGGACAAATTATATGGCATCCCTAAGCCCTGTTTTTGTTTTTGTTTTCGTTTTTTATTGTTGAAAAGGAAAGCTAGGGCCCGCCCCATGGCTTAGCTGTTAAATGCGCGCGCTCCGCTACTAGCGGCCCAGGTTCGCATCCCGGGCGCGCACCGCGCACCGAGGCACCATTTCTCCGGCCATGCTGAGGCCGCGTCCCACATACAGCAACTAGAAGGATGTGCAACTATGACATTCAACTATCTACTGGGGCTTTGGGGTAAAAGAGGAGGAGGATTGGCAATAGATGTTAGCTCAGAGTAGGTGATCCTCAGCAAGAAGAGGAGGATTAGCACAGATGTTAGCTCAGGGCTGATCTTCCTCATAAAAAAAAAGGAAAGCTAATGCCTGTGTATGCATTTCCTAGAGCTGCCATAACAAAACACTGTTACAGCACAAAATTGGGGTTTTCCTACCTGAGGCGCATAAAAAAGCCAATTAATTACAGCCTTAGCTTTTGGGAAAACAAAACAGCTTCATTGCTAGATGGATCTGCAAGGATATGGGTGGTGTGCCCTCAGGCCTGTCTCCTTGATCCAGGGCTTAGGGCAAGGCAGTCTGAAGTGTGGAGATGGCTGATTGAAAGTAAGGAGAAGTGAGGTAATTGATGATCTGCGCAAGTGTAGTCAAGCTTCATGCCTCTTCAGAGGACGCATGTTCACAAAATGGTGGTGTTACCATGATCTGAGGGTGGAGTTTTTAGCTCCTTGATGTCAAAAATGTCACTTATCAAGCATTTGTGCAGGGCCAGTTGACGGGTTGGTGGTCCCAACCGGCCTGAACTGGACAAGCAGTCTCAGTTTCTGAAAAACCACTCTTAATTACTCTGTTGATAAGATGACGTCAGTTGAACTGGAGAGCCCGTGGTTACAACACCACAGACTGTGTGGCTTAAACAACAGAAATTTATCTTCTTGCAGTTCTGGAGGCTAGAAGTTCGAGATCAAGATGTCTTCTGAGTTGGTTTCTTCTGAGGCCAATCTCCTTGGCTTGCAGATGGCCACCTTCTCAGTGTATCCTCATGTGGTCTTTCCTCTGTGCTTGTGCATCCTTGGTGTCTCTGTTTGTGTCCAAGTTTCCTCTTATAATAACACCAGTCATGTTGGATTAGGGCCTACCCTAAGGGGCTTATTTAATTTAATCACCTCTTTAAAGGTCCTTTCTCCAAATACAGTAACAATCTGAGGTACTGGGGGAGGGCTAAATTTAGGGGGGACACAATTCAGCCCATAACAGACTGTTTCATAATATTAATGAGAATTAAAATAAATAATACAAATAAATCACTTAGCAAGGTACCTGGCAATAAACGAGGAAACTTCCTGGGATAATGGAAATGTTCTATATCTTCATTTTGGTGGTGTTACATGGGTCAAAACTCATTGAACTGTGCACTTAAAATGTACGTTTGATTGTATGTATATTAAACCTCAATAAAGCTGATTAAATAATATTATATTACTACCAATCAACTTCTCCACCTCAATGACTTCCTTTAAAAACATTTTAAAACATCTTTCAAGGTATAGCAAACTTGTTAGCCTGAACCCTTGATAACTAATTACCCCCAAAAGATTCCCAATCAAAAGCAGAATTATCCTAGAGTGTGGAGCTAAGAAGTCTTACACTGGAAGTCTTGGCATCTTCCAATACTTTCATATAAAACTAAATTACCCAACAATGTGTTTTTCCTGGGAATACGTCATCCCCTCAAGGAATTTTTAGAGCTATAGTTTTCCATAAGGAAGCTGAGTTCCCAGCGTGTAACTTTGATGTTAATGGAAGAGCCCAAGTATTTAAATTCACCGACTTAGTCATTCGTCTTAGGTGCCACTCTACCAGAGTTGGTGTAAAGACTCTTAAGAAGCTCCATTTGAAATGAAAATTAAAAACATTGAAACATTTTTTCCTCTGCAGATTTTGAATGGCATCCAAGTTAAATTATTATGGAAACAACCACAACACATCCTGAGGGACTTAATTTTCAGCCTTGGTTTCCTAAGTCTACATCCGTCCTTGGGACATTGGGAGAATTTCCAAGTTAACATTGATAAAGACTTATGAAACCTCAGAAGTGGAGTTCTCCTAACCATAAAATCAGTAGTAAAATGACCAAGATTTTTCAAAATCTTCCTTTAAAAAACATGTCCCCATTCAAGAATTGCTTCAGGATATAATTTTGTGTTCAAACACAAATACATATATAAACACGATGGACTTCTACAGTGCTTTGCACAAGACCGAAAGGTATTTGTTGTCTAAATGAATAAATATGTTATTTGACTAAATGAATAAATCACAAAAAAGCAGTATTAAGAGAAGTACAGATGCAATTTTATTATAAATATGCAACTTTAATAAATCAGGAATTGGCTGAATCACAGTTAGCAGGAAGTAGCACAGATGACCACCTCCCTCCGGAAATCGCTAAGACTGCACCTCACTCAGGGCCTGGCAAATAGCAAACAATGATAAATGTTTGCTAAACTGAATCGTTGAACATAAGGTCTGCGTGGGAAATATATATTTTTCAACGCCTGTGAAGGAAACTGCCTTCTAGGTGAAATTGCCCTGTGATGAACTGCTTCTGGCACTAAAGAACTAAAACTTACAGAGTCAAAATTAATTTTCCCTCTACAGAACTTCGTCCTGCAGAGATGGAGCCAGAGGGGCTCTGCAGCAGGGGCTGCTCTCAGCTGCCTTTGATGATTCACGGAGCAGTTCTGCTGAGATCTCAGTGTGCAGACGGACTGTCCAAGGGGCTTGTTAAAATGCAGGGTCTGACTCAGTAGGTCTGAGTGGGGCCTGAGACTCTGTATTTCTAACAAGCTCCCAGATGACGCTGAGCTGGGGTCCATGGGCCACACACAGGGCAGCAAGGTCATAGAGGAAGAGGGGATTCCTGAAAAGCTGGGCAGAATAAGCAGATACAGGGTGACGAAAGGCACTAGACTTGGAGTGAGAGGACAGGTCATGTGACCACAGACCAGTTGCTTAACTGTTCTGAATCCAAATTGCCTCATGCAGAAAATGGGTATAATAGTAATAATAGGACAATAACACCCACCTCACAGGATCCTTGTGGGGATTAATGAATAACTTAATATAAAAATGCAGGAATGTGCTCCACATACAGCCACTGCTCAGTGAATGCTCGCTGACCCTGAATGGTAGGCACAGGTTATGTGCTCTCTGTGGTTCCCAGGGCTCTACTCCTCATCCCGCTTCATGCCAAGGACCCTGCCCAGCACCGAGCAGGGGCTCAGGCAGCGTTTGTTCAGGTCAGTTAGTAGCAGAGTAGATCGACACCTGTAAAGACAGTAACACTCGGACAACAGCTCTCTGTGGCACCAACAAGAGAGAGTCTTCACCAAGAAAGCTGTAACTTTGAGGGTAACTCCCAAGGCCCTCTGACCCGGCAGTGGGAGACAGAACCAGCTCCTTCCAATAAAAATACGGTGTTAGGCTAGCTGAACTTTTTTGCTGATCTTTCACATCCTTCAACATAAATTGTGTATAAAATCACCTGCCCTTTTATATATGGCCGGGCCTGTCCCAGGCAGGTGGCTCAGCCTCCCTGGGGCACAGCCTGCAGTGGTGTGATCAGTACCTTAGAGACCCAAGTCATCCTCCAAATCACTGTGACTCCAGCCCTGAGCCACGGGTATTGCCCTGGACCATGCTCTGCTGAAGGTCAAGTGGAGGTTTTGTGAACAACTTAGAGAGTACAGACCAAAACTCCCAAGCAGCGTAGCAGGAATGCAGATAGAAAACCTGAGAATTACCTGCAGCTCCACTTAAATCTTAACAGATCTTTCTAGTGAGGATTTGGAGACACAGAATCTGTTAGCACCTTGAGAAAGCCTGGTTTAACCCACTTTCAGTAAAAATTCAGAATAAATCTTTTCTAAAACAAATGATATTTTTAAAATCTTCTGAAAGTATTTAAACAAAGCGTGAATAAAGATGTTGTTCCCTCTCCCCTTCCCCTACTTCCCTCACCCCATAATTTATAGGTCCCAGGAGAGAAATGAAGAAGCTATCATCTTACTGAAGGATTCCATTGTTGACTGAGACAATCAGTTTCCATTTAATTTCACACAATATTTTTTAATTTAACTCAATTTTATAAATTAATATTTGCCAGTCTTTCATACCTTAAATGTGACTGAAAAATGCTATGAGATCTGTGAATGCTGTTGAAAGATTGATAAGTTCTCACTCCCCTCCACAGGCATCAAAGCCACAGAGCAGCCCTCCCCCTCTCTGACTTTTGTTATTTCATCTTCACGTGTTGACTTCTGTAGAATGCTCTAGATACACACACCAGGCACAGAGAAGCTATTAAAAAAACATGGATTTGACTCATTCTTTGGCAGCCAAGAAATTCATTTCATGATGACACCACTTTCCTCAGCATCCCAGCTTTCAAAGCACCTACAGTACATTAAAGCCTTGTTTTCAAACCTTGGCTGTCTGTTGGACCTTAATCCCTCTTTCACCTGAAAGTTCGCTATGTATACGAGCGTAGCTGTCGTGGCACTTCTTGTATGATCTCTTTGTTAAGCTAAACACACCATTTCTTTTTACCTCTTCCTGATTTGCTCTAGTTTCCTCACATTTCTCTTCCTGCTCACAGTGTTTGTATTACCTCTGGATTGTCCATTTTCTCCATGAAAATAAGGCACCCAGAATTAAACTGTTTTCTCGAACTCTGGTTCAGTAAGTTCAGGGTAAAGTAAGAATATTTACTTCCCTGGCTCCAGACCCTATATGGATCAGTCTACTCCAAAGTGGCTTTTTTGTTTTTGCCTCTCTATGACTTTGTGGCGCATATTGGAGATACAGCCAACCGAAGCCTCTGGTGACTTTTTTTCTTACACGAAGTTTTGTTAAGCCAAGTCCCACCCATCCGGCAGTTGTGTAGCCAATTTCTTAAACCTGAGTTGAAGGATTCATATTTATCTGAACTTTATTTCATCTTCTTGACATTAGTCTGAAATTTTAGGCTTTGGGGGACTTTTTTTCCCTTTTTTTTCTGACATTCATAGCACAAACCATCCTTTCTAGCTATTTAATTGGGCAAATCTGATATAAATATTTTCTGATTATTCATTTAAGTCTTTGATAAAAATGCTGAAGAGATCAGTAACAGAATGATTAGTATCCTCTTTCTAAGTGGATCTCTATCTTAACCAAGATTCTTGGTACAGATTTTCAACCAGCTATGAATTTACCCACGAAAGGATCATCCAGCTCACATTTCTTAGTCTTGTCTACATGGTTGCCAAAGATGCTTTGTCAAATACTGTGCTGAAAGCATTCCCCTGATCAAGGCTAATGAACGTGATCAAAATGAATCTGGAATGCCCTGTTCTTAAGGCTTCTATTGACTGCCATTTCTTGTCTCAATGACAATAAAACTATGGGTGTCACAATACTTTCTAGTATTTTCTTTGTGACTGATATTATGTTCACTAGTCTGTTATTTCTAGAATCTGTTTTTACAGAATTTTTTAAGATTAGAAAAAAATATTAGCCACTAATTGTAATTCTTTAAGGATTATGCCATACTCTAACAACATATTACCTAATATTTGTGCAACACTTTTCAAATATTTTATCACACTTGAATCTCACTAGGATGCTTAGAAAGTCCACATTAATAAGGATCGAGGTTACATAGAGTAAAGCATCCCCAAACGTGGGTAGGATAGATGATACAGACTTGAGAGGGGATTTTGAAGGAGGAAGCAAGAAGCAAGTACGAAACATGGAAGTGAAACTCAGCAGAGCCTTCTGGCCAAAGTAGAGAATTTGAGATGCGGATATTTATAAAACAAGGTAACAAGTTGAACAGAGATTATATAGAAAAGGGTAGTAAAATCTACACTGGGGTTCAAATTTGAAATTGGTAGATAAAGGAAGCAAAGGTAGGTTTGTGAGGAGAGAACTAGGTAGACTATCGGTGGCTGTCAGATACATTCTAGCTACAGGGGCTGAGAGCTGGGATTTGAGCAGAGGATGGTAATGGATGGAATTTGTTGTAGAAGATTCCACTGCACTTGGGGATAGTTTGAGTATGAGAGGTAAAAGGAAAAGACAATTAGAAAATTAAGAACTCCAGAGCAGAGCACCAAGAGGACTGAGAAGACACGTGGCCACTCAAAGCCACGGGCAAGCCAGGAAGAAGCAAGATTTTAGGAAGAAAGGAAATGAGACCCACTTTCAACGTTGGTTTTCTCTTTTTTCACTCACGCAAGTGATATAAAAGATATAATTGGAAGCTTGGAAACAGAAAAAATAAAAACTCGCATCTGATCTGCCACCTGAACCCACAATTATTATCATTCTGGTACATTTCCTGGAGGAACTTTGTAGGTAGTTCTGCTCACATGCTATTGTATTACATTACGTTATATGTATTATTGTACATATTTTCCATGTGGCTACAAGGAACTAAACTATTTTAATAGTTTTTTAGTATTTATCAAATTAATGTATCATAAGTTTCTTTATTCCCTTGCTGTTGGTCATTTAGATGCCTTTCAACTTGGGAAGGGAGGAGCAATGAACATACTTATGTTTATGGCTTTCCAAAAATATATCTTAAAGTATTTATTATGATGAATTCCTAGAAGTAGAATTCCTGGGTCAGCATGTATGAATATATTTCATGACTCTTCAAATGTGTTATTAATTTGCTTCCAAAAGATGGTACCAATTTCCACTTCCACCAGCAGTGTTCAAAATTTAAGTCTCAAATGTTAATGGACATTTATATTGTAATGGCATATGGACAGTTGAGAGTGAGAGAAAATGAGGCTGGAAATATAGATTTAGAACTTTTTCATATATAGATAATAAATAGGGTCAAACAGGCAAATTCTCCAGGGGAGTGAATAAAAATAGAGCATAATTTTGGAAGATGAACTTTAAGGGAATATTTTTAAACTTCTCATTTTATAGATGAGGTGCAGAGTGAAATGGCCTGCCCGAGGTCATACAAATAACAGGTAATGAGGCTGGTGGGAGTGGGGAAGGGAAAAGAAAGGGAGGTCATAAAAGGAACAGTGAAAGGCATTGGCACAGAAGTTAAAGAATAAAACCTTGTCAAACAGGAGGTGACAGCACCACTGTGTCAAAAAACAGCAAAAAAAATCAGAAAACTGAGACAGGAAAACAAACTCTTGGATCTGGAAAGAGTGTGGTCTCTGGCTTACTGATTCCCCTTCTGATGTGGTCAAAACCTTGTTTATGACTCGTTTTACAATTTCCATGAGACAGTCTCGCATGCCCCTACTTACTCAATCACCTCTGGCTAGGAGCGAAGGGATTTACCTCAGGAGGTGATCAATGACTTTAATCTCCTGCCTATGTATTCCTTGAGGCATACCGTACCTTGGAATGCAAGGACACATCTCATTCATCGTCCCCCATGCCCTAATCTTTGAGACTAACCAGATCACCTAATATTTTTTACTTTGCCATTTCTATAGAATAGTAAAATAGCTAAAATCGTATATAATGGCCCTGCACAGATACTTGCATTGCAGCTCTTTACTGCCCATGCATCCTGTCCCCATGCTGAAACACTTGCGCAGCAGTCCTTTACTGTCCATGGGCCTTGTCCCCGTGCTGAACACGAAATAAAGGTGCACAAATAAATGAACGGCTCATGTCTGAAAATTCCTTTTCGACTCATGACTCGGTGCCCCGCATCACTTCAATCCTCCTTTCACGCTAAGAACTGGCTGTTACCCAGCTTCTCAAACTTATAAACATTTACAAGTCCACAAACATTATAAGCTGCATGGTTTTGCCCCGGGGAATAGTCACCACCAGTAAAAGAAAAAAAAATCCATTTTTTTATGGCTCTGACCACCTATAAATTGTTACTAGCCTCAGGTTTGAAAACTATTAAAAAAAAAACTAGACTAATTAACTTAGTAGTACATCCAATTAAATATTTTCCTTTCATGAATTTTGGTATATGACTTCACCCAGCACAAGAACAAAAAGAAAATGGGAGCAATGAAGTCTGAGCTTGTAGTATAGACTGAAACTGAAGTGTCCAGGATCAATTTCTCTTCTTCTACAAGTATGATCCTTTGGGTATTTTCAGACACTCATGCCACTCTATGAATGCACAAGTCAAAATAAACTGTACTTTGCCTTAAGGATTCCGGGAACAGAAAGGTCAGTGTTCCTGGAAGTAGAGAAAATGAAAGCAAATGTATCTGAGATGAGTGTGGCTCCGGAGCAATAGGAAGCTGCAATTACCTGCCACATGGTTTTCCTTTCTTTTTTTCTGTCCCCTCCCCCCAACAATTTCATGGTCTCCTGACAGTGCTATACCTCTGTGTTTGTGGTTCATGGCCCATGTCACATTTTTCTTTAACATTTACAATTCTTGGCATTTCCTCTTTAAAGTGATATTTCTCTCTTGCTTAAATTGTCACTGCGTTGTGTTGATCGCACTCTGCTGGGTGAGGAAAAAAACCTCAGATTAGAAAAAAAACATTTGCTGGGTAGGTGGGTGGGGAGAACGCCAGATTAAATTATTCATTTCCACTGCATGTGAAAGATGAACTAGAGAGCAGATACTGAAAAGTGTTTCTCAGAAAATGCCCATATTGATGACAGATGAGTGGGGGAACTGTTTTGGAGACAGCAGAAAAGAAGAGGGAGATCTGCTTTATCTTTTTAATTGGTGTGTCTTGTATTGCATGTTTCTTAGAAAAATAATTAGCATAAACCTAAACTCCCTTGTCCTCAACTTCCTAGAGATGTGGTCACTTAGAAAGTCAACTGGCTGTTGGAGAGATAACTTAGGACTCCATGTGCTTACATCAGGGACTAAAGTGAAAAATTTCTAGAAGGTGGTTCAGACACATGACCGTGATGTCAGGACACTAGGCAAGTTTGCAGTGGTGGCAGCCCACAAACCCATCTCCCCTTCGTTAGCTTGGAATACCACACCTTATCACTTCTGCACAGTAGGTATACATTATTACACACCATCCATTAAGACAATACCCATGTCTCCTCCAAGCTCTTGCTACCCGAATCACAAGGAAAGTTTTCCACCTGTATCAGTTGTGCCAGGAGGGAAAATAACTTTCAAGAATCCTTTACCTTCTTCAGAAGATCTACTTTTCACTTTTTCCTCCCCAGGATAAAAAGCATGCCGGGGTGGGGGATTATACATAAGAAGGGAGGGTTCCCTATGTTCTATTCCCTCCTCATGGCTCACTTTCATTTTCACCCTGCTGCAAAGGTCCATGATCCCCAGAGACGACCCCTCCGCAGAATGCTGCCCCTCAGCTTGCCGTCCACAAGGCTGATTCGTGGTGGGGGAGCGACAGCTCAGAGACTCTGGTGTAGAGCAGACAGTATGGCTGTCAGCACTGTTCTCCAGGTCACGTGCATTTTTAATTAAAGACATCCTGTTATGTACTTTACCTTCTTTTCCTCCCGAATTCACAATGTCGAGAGAGAACACAGATGGCCAGGCTTGGTTCAGAACCTTCTAACTTGATGAATTAAATGAAAGATGAACTGCTTGGCAGTGACTACTTAAAAATTATTACACAACTCAAAAATACGTAAAAATTGGACTACTTAGACTACTTAAAAATAATGCATTGCCTTCCCCAGAGAACACAAAAATAAGCTTTTTGTAAAAAAAGATATACCAAGTATTTCCCTTCTACAGTGTTTCCCTTCATATATTTTACAAGTAGAGCCTTAATCACTCCTTGAAATTTAGACTCATGAGAGAAAGGGAAAGAAAGCTGGCTGCTAAGAACACTTTCCACTGAACCAGAGTTTTGAGGCTAAAGAGATTATTTGCTCTCATCACTGATGATCATTTGGGATTCGTTGCTATCCTTTAGGACTTGAAAATTGAAATCCAGTTCAGAAATCCAGAAATAGAAGCAAAACATTTAGGTGAAAAAATATGATGTCTTTGCCTACTTTAATTAGCAAAAAAAAAGTGAGGGAAAATAAAATTGAAGCCAGTAATTGCATTTGGAAAACTGTTGTTTAGTGCTATATTTTGCTTCTGAAAGCTAGAATGTAAGGGAATTGATTTTAATGTATCTTTTCAGGGAACATAGTTTGGTTAAAACAATGCTTTTGAAATCTAAGGCATCCACAGGGTTTTTTTTTTAAAGCACATCTTACATTCCATGTGCTGCTGCAGTTAATGAGACCAGGTGTGCTAAGATAGGGTGACATTTGGATCATGACAGCACTTGATGTGAATTTCTAACACATTTTATTCACAAGCTAAAGGTGTTATTTCCGAGAAAATGTTAATTATCACTCTGCATTCCCTTTTCATTGTTGTGGTTGAATACTCAGTAGTCCACACTCAGAGCATCTTAAAGAAAATACTGTCATGGGCTTTACACTGGATCACTTGCTTTTATCTGACTTTCAGAGCTGAGCTATGAAGTCGTGAAGTTGTTTCATCGTGGTTGAACCTCAGTAGTTTTAATTAATCAATTTTACCAGCTATTACATAAAGGTGAAAAAATCTGATGACATGATCTCAGTTGTGAAAAATGAGTAGTTGGAAATCTAAATGGTTATACAATAAGTGTTCTGATAATACATTTAACCAGTGGATACGGATGGGGCATGGCTTAGTGTGAGAAGATGCAACCCATTCCCACAGGGCATAAATTTGTTTTGAAAGAAAATTAAAGAGATGTCTCCAGGATACTTGGTCTCACCCTGACTTGGCTTGTAGGTGCCTGGTGTAGTTTAAGTGGTATTGGTGGAGGTCTTGGGTGGCCCCAGGACATGACATGGAGCTGTGGCTTACTGGTCCTTGTCTGTCACTAGTGCCTGACACGGGTTAATGTGAGACCACAAGAGAAGAGGGGTGTGGACGAGATTGTCAGGCACCTGGTTAAATCAGGGCTATTAAAATGCCTCACTTTAGTGCACTCAAAACTTCCCCTCAAAAGTGAGTTAATGAACAGAGAGAAGCCCTGAGGATGTGGTTAAAAAACGCCTGTGAAAGTTAATAGGCTGGTGTTGAATCTGGCAGGACTGTGACCAGAAATGAATTAGCAGCAGGGGGCATGTTCTCTGATGTGTGAGGATCTACATAAATGAATTCAATGAGGAGTAGAAGAGATTTAGTGTTGTCAAATGTTTATTCAGACTGTTCAAAAGCCCTAAAGAATGGGGGTAGGTACTGGAAATAAACATGCCAACCTGGTAAACGAGAAGATAAGCTCGCTTTGCTGTTTGTGTGGTCCATTCAACTAGTGTGGGGTACTTTGTGCAAAGCATGCCTAAGCAAGGAGTCACACAGCCTAATGCCTACAGGTAGGTGATTCAAGTCAAATGAAGAGCATAAGCCTCATTTAATGGAGAGTCAGCTTCTTCTAATAGTGTCTATTAAAGGGATGTGAGTCTTGAGATGTCAGATCTTTCAGTTTTTCAAGAGAAATCTAAAGGCTGGAATTTTATGTAAAATTTCTCAATGTTTGTGACTAATTAAAAAATATTCATTCATTTTGTGAGCCAAACTAAACACGCTATGTTTTGTTGGATGCACTCTCTAGCCTAGGCAGTGTGGGGCATGATCCTGCCCTCAGTGGAGAGACAGAACATCAATCCTGTTATGCAAGCTAAAAAGTGGTCATGCCTGGAGTGCATAGAGGTGACCAAGACCTGCAATGCAGGCAATAGAGAATAGTCCACAGGGGAAGTGGCACTGATCTGGGCCCTGAAGCACAGGTAGGATTTAGAGGTGGATCAGTGAGGGTTGTGCATCCTGCCCAGAGTGGGAAGCTCAGGTTGATTGTTGTGAGTAGCCAGTAGTTCAGTGTGCTACCAGCCTTGGGCTGTGGAAATGTCCCTAATGAAGACAGGATAAGGCAAAGCCCTCCCTATAATCTGCATGAGCTCCCATATACACACAAAAGTTCCCCCAACGAATTCTGCAGTGGGGGTTAAAAGTGAATACGAGAATTTGAAACTGTGGAAAAGCAACTTGAAGCACTGCCGATCCTGAACAACCCTAGTGGAGCAGCCATTGTTCCAGAAGCGGTCGCTCATTTTCATCTGGAGAGTTACTACGCTAAAAACGAAAGCTGCACACATCTGAAAGGGCAGCCTTTTCAACTAAAGGGCATATGGACTATGTCCTCTCTAGGACTTCAGCTGTGTATTTGCAAAGCCAGGTAAATCTTCAGAATACAAAGCATGCAATTGATTTTCATTTTATGGAGCTTAAAAGGAAATATGGGAGGCCTTCCCTGAGGCCTAATGGTCAAGTTCAGCGTGTTCTGCTTCAGCGGCCTGAGTTCAGTTCCCAGGCGCAGACCTATACCACTCATCAATGGCCATGCTGTGGTGGCGACCCACATGCAAAAAAGAGGAAGATTGGCACAGGAGTTAGCTCAGGGTGAATCTCCCTCAGCAAAAAAATTAATTAGTTAATTTAAAAAAGGAAATACGGCCACCTTTGGCGAAAGGGCTTCAATAAGCTCGCTAAAGCGCAGACAGCGGCAGCTGCTTTACTGGGCGGCCCAAGCATCACAATCTCTTTCCTTTTTCCTTCCTGAAACTTTATAAAGTTGCCTTATAAGGAAGATCACCACCTCTAGGAAGAGGATGTTATACTCAGGTCACTGAGAAATTAGTTCTGTGTCAGCTCTTTTTCTTCTAGTTGTGCCAAAGAGATGTGTATGTGGAAAAAAGATAACTGATATGTAGTTCATGTTCCACACACAGTAGATTATGCATTCTTAGGATATTTGTTGAAAAATAAGACTCCAGGAATTTTAATAACTGAGTTTAAAGTTAGTAAACATTGATATGAATTGTAGACGTTTTTCACAGTCAAGATTGACATAAATGCAGCAAAGTATGTAAAGTGTCTATCACAGTGCCTGGTATATAGTATTGGCACTCCGTAAATGTTAGTTCTTTTCCCATTTGATCCTCCCTCCCCCATTAGAGTTTTAGCCTTGATTTTTTTAATGCCTTGTGCATTTTCTTTGTTATTCTCTTTCTTTTTATTGAACAATTATCTTTTTTTTTAAGGTAACCTTGGTTTATAACAATATATAATTGTCAGACGTACATCATTATATTTCGATTTCTGTGAAGACTACATCGTGTTCACCACACAAAGTCTAATTGCCATCCATCACTGCATCAATGTGCCCTATCACCCCCTTCACCCTCCCCCCTCCCCCCTTCCCCTCTGGTAACCACCAATCTAATCTCTGTATCTCTATGTTTGTTTGTTGTTTTTTTTATTTTCCACATATGAGTGAAATCATAGGGTATTTGGTTTTGTCTAACTTATTCACTTAGCATAATACCCTCAAGCTCCATTCAGCTCTTTTAAAGAGCAATTTGAGGAAGCTGAGGAAATTTATCAGGTTGAAGTAAAGAACTATCTAGAAAGCTCAGACTTATACCACTGCAGGGTTTTCTTAGTCAAACCTGGTAAGGGAGACTAAGGAGAACCTGTTCTGTTGAGATGAGATAATGCTGATCAGGTCTATATATCAAGAAAATGACAGTAACCCAAAGAATGCCGCAGAAATAAAGTTCACTGGGCTCAGCAGGAAGCTCACGCTATGTAGACAATCACATTGTATCTTGGGACTGTGACTACTCTAAAGCATCAAGTTTAGCTCAGCAAAATGTGCCCAGCTGTTATCATCAGATCCGTAAGCAAACTCTGCAGGACTTGGGAAGTGGTTTTGGTGGTTTAGGAAGTAGTGGTCTCCTCTTAGCGTCATTTATACACATTTTTAAATCCACAATCTTATAATATTCCTCAATGGTGCTGCAGAACCTGCATTTAAATCTAGTCACGGTACATGGTAGTCACTAGTTTTCCACAGATAACACAACCTTCAGTATTTTTCCCTCTTTCCTTATTTAATATGCCTTACAGAAGCTATATGATAGTTGATAGGGTGCTCTTGTATGGCAGGTGCTATATAAAATACACTTACTGTATCTTATTTAATGTAAAATACATTGGGCAGGAATTCTGTTTTTTTATGGTCTGTGCAGAGCTCCATATATTGTTGGCATGTAATGAATATCTGTAAATAATGAAAAAGAAGATGTTGAATTCAACGCAAGAACGTGATTTCATTCTCATTAACTAATAGACCGGCTGCCTACAGTAAAATTCAGCTTTGATTATTTTTCCAACGTGACAGGTTCAAAGAAGTTTTTGTTTTCTGGTACATTTAAGCTTTTCTGTTTTCTAGAACATAAACTATATTATGAATTAATTTAAAACTGACCTGCCCAAGAAATCTGCTTTTATTCTTACATATAAAATTGCTAGAGAGTCTTACCTACTCATCTATAAGCAATATAATACAAATTAGGGGTTACACAATTTTAACGGTTTTAGGAAATAAAAACCAGAATAGACCCCAAGAAAATAGTTAGTCTAATCTTCTTCCTTCTACTTCAACATAAACAGATAATCAATCTCCCAGGTCAACCCACTATCCATTCTATTTATCCTGTCAACACTGTACTTTCTCTTTTTCTTTGTGTTTTCATATTTAGGAAGCTCCCCTCAATTCCTTCCCTGTCACCTACTACATATAGATTTGTCTGTGGGGCGTCTCTAGTCTCCCGACACTCAAACTTGCATTAATCAGCCCATCTGAAAAAATTACTATATACAGAATAATCATTCCATTAGGGAAAATGCATACCAAGTTACGTTACCCAAGTTCAGAAATCTCACTAGGAAGCTTCTTTGGAGAAAGTTATCTACACTAGAGAGCTGATTCTACTTCTCGCTTTGAACTTCTCTTACCCTGGGATCTCTGTTAAGGTACTAAACCTCTTTGTGCTTTAGCTTCTGTATCTGTAAAAGTGTAATTTTTCTATTTGATTTTATCTCATAATTCAAGAGGTTTTAGGTAGCTAAGTGATTTTTTAAAATACTTGCTGGGATTATATGAAATCACATAGACAAGTGTTTTAATCCATATCCTGCATTGGACAAATGCAAGGTAGTGTTGTTACCATTATAGGGTTAAAAGCTCTGTTCATGTAAATATTATTAAAATAAAATTGTAGCTTTAAAAGAAATGTTTAAGCTCTAATTTACACACACTTATTTAAAGTCATATCTTCAAGTGCTATGTTCCAGTGTAGTCATTAAGAAAGTCCCTTAGAAATTGCTGAAGGATGATTTTCTTTGTCTTAATAGGTTGCAGATATTTGAATAAATGAGTCACTGATAATCTCAAAATGTCATATTAGCTAGGCTGTTGGCCCACAAAAACTTTCACTAAAACACCTCAAAAAGCAAAAGAGATGTTTTAATTTTTATTAATTATTATATTATTATGCATGTAATTTTAGTATACCTAAAAGCTATTGTCATAATTATTGTTGTTGCTTTGTTATTATTTTCTTTGAAGATAGAAGTAAATAGTAAAATGGTCTAAAGTTAAGTAGTGGTAAGGAGAAAAATTTTTAAAGCAAGCTAATTTACAAACTGAATAATTGATGGCATGGCTGTAATAATGAGGCAGAACGATGTGTCAGAAGAGAGATTGAAGAACTCAAGTGTTTTAGAAATAAGGACTGTTTTGCTCTTACCAACCTGAAAGCTGTTAGAGGGGATCTAGAGAAGGTGGTGGCCCATTACCAACAGGCCATCAAACATAGCCCAAGTCAACACGTGGCCATGGCGAACCCTGGGAGACCCTACTAGTCACTGAGAGAGAACATCGTGGTTGAAAAAAGGTACCAATGGTAAAATTCCTATTTTTCACTTTACAAGTTGCTCCGAGACCTCAGCATTGCCCATCAACTTTTTAATTAAAAATCAACTGGAGGCGCCAGCCCCATGGGTTAGCGGTTAAGTGCACGTGCTCTGCTACTGGCGGCCCGGGTTCGGATCCCGGGCGTGCACCGAGGCACCGCTTCTCCGGCCATGCTGAGGCTGCGTCCCACATACAGCAACTAGAAGGATGTGCAGCTGTGACATACAACCATCTACTGGGGCTTGGGGGGAAAAAAATAAAGAAAAATGAACTGGAAGAGATGTGCTCTTAGGATATTAGACAATTTCATCCATTTGGATGGTACTGATTTTCTTTCTCAAGAAGAATAATATACAAAATATTACAAATGATACCCTAACTAATGACTGGTTAGAACATGGGGTAATGAAGCCAAAGCTGGAATAAATTCGCAATGGGAATTAGCAACTTTAGCAATAGCAGTAGATGAGAGACTGTGCAGAGGGCAGAATGAGTCTATCCTCTTTGATGGGAATGATCCTGGGGCTCTGGTCCCATATTAGTAGCTCGGTTGAAAGAGCTACCATTATATACAAAGGGAAACATCATAACCTTTTTTTTCAATCTTTTTCTTGATATAATCTCAAAGACCATGTCGGCACAAGATTCAATCCCTGGACAGTCCTCCCCAACTCTAAATGTAGACCTTTTGGAAATGCACCTTTTAAAAAAGATGAAATCTGATGCTCTGTTCCTAAAACTCAGCACATTGCAGGTGGGGCGATACACTCACCCTTGGGAGGCCATGTTAGAACCGCGGGCGTGTGAAGAGGCTCTGCAGACTTACCGGGAAGCTGCGGTCCTTCAGCCTTCTCACAGGGAACTCCGCCTGGCACTGGTGAGGAGAAGACCACCAAAAAACAAAAAAAAAGAAAAAGGGAACTGGGAAAATGAGTATGGCGTGTGACATACGGAACTCTCAAAATGGAACCAGAATATCTGTGCTAGATCCATTTTATAAATATCAATGTGCCACTCGCGTTAGATCCACTCACCAAAATCACAAAAAATGCTTTTTATCTCATAGAAACTCTCTTTTAAAAAGCTCTTCCTTCTCATTGGAAATACAATCAATGAAACTTTTCTTACAAACACACCGTCGTGTGAAGAACTTAAAAAATTATTTAGCACTGTGGTTCTAGGTCACGATTTGATATACTTAGTCAACTTTTTCTTTAAAAGTACAAGCCATTTCTGCAGGTTTCTTTTGGTCATTCTTGCTAGTCACACACACACACACACACACACGCACACACGAAACAGTAAACTGTGGTACATACAGCCCTAGCTGTGTCACTAAATAGATGCTGAACGTTTTTGTCAGGAGAACAAATATAATGTAATAAATATATAATAGTATATATATAATATATTATAATAATTAATATGTGTATTATTATAATGTAATATAGTGCTTCTAAGGCATTTTCCCAATGCCTCTATTCAGGGATGCTTTATTCGATAAGCTAATAACAAAGTGTCTTCTCAGCCAAGACCAGTGTGGCTTTGCAGGCTCAGGTTTTGGCCGTGATGGGTCAGACAAAAGAGGCTGAAAAGATGACCAACCACGTTGTGTGAGAGGCGACTGGCTGCCCTGAGTGCTACCGCCTGGTGTCAGCCGTCTACAGCGAGCAGGAGCTCCACAACAAGAAAGCCACTCTTAAGAGTTGTGTTTAGACTCAAAAGTAGAAAAAGAAATGACATAAATAATTCATAAATTTGCACAGTGAAAAGACTGAGCAATCTTGAATATTGTCACTTGGCGTATTATTCTCTCCTGTGGAAGCTTTTCACGGATAAACTATCAATCTTAGATCTCCCTTTGAAATAGGATGATTTTGTTAGCTGACCTCTGAGCTAAAGATTTTACGTGATATTACCTCATCTTGTCCTCAGTAATCTCTATAATAAATAAAGACTAACAGTTGTGCACAATGTTGCTTGCCATCCTCGTGCTGATACATTTTATCTTGATAATAATCCTTCAAAGCAGGTGAACCACCTTCTGTAGAAGCTGTTATTATTTATCTCTATTTTAAAAGCCACACAGCCAGTAAATTCATAAATAAACACAACAAATATTTTTGAATGTCTATTATGTGCTAGACACTCTGTGGGTACCAGGAATTGAATAATGAGAAGAACAAAGACACTGCCTTTGTCCTCATGAAGCTCACAGTCCAGAGTAAGAGGTAGATATCAAACAAGTAATCACAAAACCAATGTAGAATTATAGCTATGCTCTCCGATGTCAAAGAGTGGCATGGTCCCTAAAGAGCATATAATCAGGGGACCTGAGTGGTCTGGGAGGTCAGGTTTTCCCATGGAGTGATGTGAAGGTGAGGAGGGGGTGATGAATACAAGTTTCAGGGACAAGAGGGCAGCAAAACAGCACGTGCAAATGCTCTGGGGCAACAGCGAGTGGGCTGTCTGAGGCTTGGGCATGAGGGATCAGGGCACGGTGTGAGATGTGGCTGCAGAGATTACTGGGGACTAAACTCCAGAGGGTTTGGGACCAGGGCAAGGGTTTTGTTCCTTATCCAGGGATAATCTTTGGGGTTTTAAGCAGAAGAGCAACATGATCAAATTTGTGCTTTGAAGGGATCTCTGGCTGCAGGAGGTGGGGCAGTGGGTGCTGGGGCAGAGTGGGCATCAGGGACCTAAGAGGAGGCTGTTGGAGTGGTCCAGGTGGACACGTGGTCAGGGCAAGACATCCAACCCCACATCTTGTTTTCTTTCAACTGTATCTCACGACCTCCCTGTAAAGTGATTCAGGGACATTTTATTGTCACCAATCTGTAAATGGGAAACATGGAGAATAGGGAAATTTTTTTGTCAGGGCCACATTATTTCTCGATAAGAAAGTCAGGAAAAATGAAGAATTTGAATGTTTTGATTCTCACCCGACTGTGCTATCTGACATACCATGCCAGCTAATACATAAGAATAAGAAATACACATTTTATCATGTTAGGTTTTACTCTAATCCACTTTCATTCTGTCTTAGTTTCCAATCTCTGCAGACACTTAATGCTATAGATGAGGCTCTTTGGCTGAAATCAAAGCATCCTAACATCATATCCGAGCTTTTGTTCACAGAAAGAAACTAACAAGAAGAGCAAAAACTTCTTGACAAAGCTTTCGAGGTAGAAACATTTAATCGAGTCAAGGCATTATGTTTATGAACTAAAGTCAGTACTCCAATCTTTAAGTATGTGCAATAAAATCTGACGTCATTGACATGTTTGTCTAATGAATCTTTTGGTTAATTGACACGATGGTTTAAATTTATTTTTATAATTGACCCTTCAGTTTTTGATTATTTAAGCTCCCACAATACGTCAGGGTTATCATTTTCAGTTTTCTCTTTCCGTTTGCCTACCGAAAGCCTCTCTTCCAGCGTGACTAGCGCCTAAATACTCCCTGGGCATTTCTCTACCTCTGCGCCTGCCCACATCCTTGGAATAGCCCGCTACACCCTAATTCGAGCCCACTCATCCACGAAGATGCGCCCAGTTTCTGCCTCTCTTGAAGCTTTCCCCGACCCGTGTAGACACTCTTACCTTGCTTCCTCTGAACTCCTCCAATACTTACCGTCTGTACCAGTCATTGGAAAGGCACGATCTGTTGAATCGTGGTGTTAGGTCTCTCTGTAAGTATATTTTATGTCCCCTACTGGATTGGAAGTTCTTTGAGGAGAAAGACTGCTTCTTTCTACATTTACAACACTGTGTCTTGCATCCAGTAGGTGTTTATTATCTACAGCATTAAAATAAAAGGTATACACAATTTGCTCATTGATAAACATTTACAAACAGAAACACCATATGTTTTTCTTTTATCTAGCAAAGCCAGAGGCTGGAATCTGTGATATCTTAAGGTCACATCAATTATATTTTGGACCAAATTCCAAGTGACATAATTTTGTCTCAAAATGAACAAATGACTTTTAAAATATTAAAAGCAAGTGCAAACACATTTGGAGAAATTAAATTGATGTTGAATCCTCAACAGTGATAACAATGTCAAATTTGAGATGGAAATTATCTGGATGTTCTCTTATCTGGTAAACATTTTCAACACCAGGCTTCTTAAGTTATTATTACTCACATTTTCATTGTAAATCTATAAATATATATACTACATGTATACATATATATGTAGATATGTTACTAAAATTATAAAGACATTGTTTCGAAAATAAAGGCATTTGCTAATTGACCAACGGATCAAATGACCGTTATATGGAGGAAAAATATATAGAGTAGAATACTGAGCTAATAATAACAGCTAAAATGTGTTGGGTGCTTACTCTACGACATACACTTTTCTAAGAACTTTGTATGTATTGACTAATTAAATCTTGGCAACAACCCTATAAGATAGGTACTATTATTATCCCCATCTTACAAATAGACTAAGACACAAAAAAGATTAAATAACTCACTCAAGGTCACACAGCTAATAGGTGACAGAGACAGGATTGGAACTCAGGATTTTAACCACTATACCATATTCCTTTTCTGCTTAAATATTAATTGATCTCAAAACATATACCCTGTAAGTTTATTTTAACAGTTTCTCTTAAGATCATATTTCTTCACTATTTGCTTCTTTTAATGAAACTAACATGATGAAGGGGTGGATCAGATTTTGGCATTTCTATAACGTTTCTTTTCTGTTTGTAAATGTCTTATCAATGAGCAAACTGCATATACATTTTATTTCAATGATATAGATATTAAACACCTACAGGATGCAAAACACACTGTTGCAAACATTAAGACATACGTATCAGTTTTAATATATACAAATAAGTCTTCATAATTGAGGGCAACATTGCTAACTTTTGGCTTTATTATTTTGAATTAATATGTCTATGATTGCTCTATTGAAATTGAAAAATCACAGTGAGTATCCTCTTGCTGCAAAACAAACAAATTTTTTAAATTCCTAAAAGATGTGGTACTTAATGGGATACTTGTTTTTCAGACAAAAAAAAGTTGGGACGGGTGGGATAATGCTCTTCAAATACTTGAAGACATTTGCTGTGGCAGGAGAAATTCATTTTGTGTTGCTCTAGATAGATGAGTATCAAATTAAAACTGAATATTAGAAACTAGAGGCATAAAAATTTCAGCTTCAAATAAAGAGACTTTCTAGTCTTTCTAGACTTTCTTCCACTAGTGATCTTGTCTTTTTTAAAAATCATTGAGCACCTTGTCATGGAGATATTTAAGCATAGGCGGGGTGACCAGATTAGTGCTGTAATAAAAGATGTTACTGAATTGGGTCTTGAGATGGGTTAGGCAATTATCTTAGGATTGTATGATAACAAAAAGATTTCTAGGGCAAAATTTTCATAATGTTGGATTTGGCAATAATTTCTTGGATATGACACCAAAGGACCGGTAACAAAAGAGAAAAATAGACATATTGGACTTCATGAAAGTTAAAAACTTTTGTGCATCAAAAGACACTATCAACAGAGTAAAAAAGAGACACTCAGAATGGGAGAAAATATTCGCAAATCATATAACTGATAAAGGATTAATATCCAGAATATATAATGAACTCCTAAAACTCAACCACAAAAGAAACAAATAACCCAATTTAAAAATGGGCAAAGGACTTGAATAGACATTTCTCTGAAGAAGATGTACAAATGGCCAATAAGCACATGAAAACTTGTTCAACATCACTGATCATTAGGGAAGTGCAAATCAAAACTACAAGGAGATATCACCTCACACCCATTAGGATGGCTACTATCAAAAAAAACCCCAGAAAATCACACGTGTTGCTGAGGATGTGGAGAAATTGGAACCTTTGTGCACTGTTGGTAGGAATATAAAATTGTGTAGCTACTATGGAAAACAGTATGGCAGTTCCTCAAAAAATTGAAAATAAAATTACCATGTGACCAAGCAATCCCATTTCTGGGTATATACCCAAAAGAATTAAAAGCAGTGTCTCAAAGAGATATTTGTATAACCATGTTCATATCAGCATTATTCATAATAGCTAAAAAGTAGAAGCAATCCAAGTGTCTATCAACAGATGAATGAATAAGCATAAGTGGTATATTTATACAATATAAGTATAAATGGTATATTATATTATAAATATAAGTGGTATATTTATAAATATACAATGGAATATCATTCAGCCTTAAAAGGGAAGGAAATTCTGTCACATGCTACAACATGTATGAACCTTGAGGACATTATGGTAAATGAAATAAGCCAGCCACAAAAAGACAAATACTGTGTGGTTCCACTTATAGGAGGTATCTAGAGTAGTCAAATGCGTAGATACAGAAAGTAAAATGGTGTTTGCAAGGGGATGGAAAGAGGAGAAAATGGGAGTTATTGTTTAACGGGTACAGAGTTTCAGTTTTGCAAGATGAAAAGAATTCTGGAGATGGATGAATTGATGGCTGCACAACAAAATAAAAGTACTTAATACCACTGAACTCTACACTTAAAAGTGATTAAGATGGTAACTTTCATTATGTGTATTTTACCACAATAAAAAAAAATTGGGAGAAAAAAAGATTTTTTACCAACTCCATTAAAAGCAGTTTTTAGAACAGCTGAAAAGCACAGTTTTCTTGCAGGTCCAGGCCAGCAGGAAATGATGCACTATAATAAAAATCACCTGGATTCCCTGCGGGCGTCTTCGGTCTCTTCAAGTCCACAGGATTATCTCTGCAGGGAAATGACACGTTCCAGGTTCCTTCACTTTAGGATCAACAACTTGTGCTGTGCACGGTGTTTTGCAAAATAATAGTGACTGGTTTTATATTATTTAAATAATAGAAAATAATAGTGATCATTATTGTATTAACCATTTAAACGTTTGAATGTGGTTTCCACAACCCTGCAGTGTTAAAGGTGGGTTCTCGTTTCCTAACCTTTTTTTATCTATTTAGGGCTATAAAGCAGCCATGGAACTGAATCCAGATCGAGCACGGGCTTGCACGAACATGGTGGACTCCAACCATCAGGACAGAAGAAATAATCCACGTCCATGTGGACTGGGTTTTCCCTTTCTGTTTTCTCTTTCTGTCTTTCTTCTCTCTTAAATGGTTAAAAACCTATATCTTCATTGAATTTTTTGAAGACCAAAAACGTGAATGTTTAAAAGTGAAATTAGCAGTTTGTGCTCTGCCTTATGTATCTGGGTATTGAGTATCATGAATCCCTTGTTTTTCTGAAAAAAAAAAAAAGTGTATGAATGAGGCACCATGATTTTACTGATCACAAATATGGATCAGGAAGTATTACACACAATTACAAACTAATTTATGTGAACTGAAGTCCTGTTGGAATTTAGTTGGCTTATTTTTCTCACAGTTTTACTCAAATGTCAAGACTAAAGAGTTACTATAAATACTATTTTCCTATTTCTTATATCTATCTTTTTTCTTCCTGACCTTTACTGGTAAATAATCTTGCTTTTTCTTCCTTTTTTTCAAGATAAAAACTACTATTAATGAATCTTCCAGCCAAGAAGGGCTGAAAATTATTTTGAATCTATCTAATAAAAGCAAAGATTCACCATCTTTTGTCCATTTTTCTCCACTCTGACTCAAGACTCAATACTTGTCCACTCCTAGCCCTTCGCCCGTACTTCCCTCCCAGCACTCACCCCACCCCCACCCTTCGCCATTGAATGGCAGGAGACTTCTGTTCAGGGCTTCCTCAGCTGTGAGATCTGCACCCATCCACCCGACCCCTCACCAGCATGCCTTTCCATGGAGAAAAACAGAATAAGGGAGAGTTGGCGCTATCTCTGATTTAGCCTCTTGCTTATACTGTCGCAGTAAATGCTTACAGGATTGACTGTCTCTTTCATTTTGGCTCGTCTTCTTAGTCAGCTGCTCCAATACCTCACAGCTCAGCTCTCTCCAGCTCAGCTGAGCTCTTGAGAATTAAACAAAACAGACAGGGCCAGAAGATTCTAGGAAGATGGTGGAGTGGGAAACACCAGGAATCAGTCTCCCAACTAGACAACAATTGCAGTGCCAGAACCTGCCTTGTGTGACAATGCTGGTGCCTCTGGAAAAGAAAACAGTGCTGGAGACCCTGCTTTCATGTCAGCAAGGGCACCCCCAAGGAAACTTTCCTCTCCCTCCGAATTCAGGGTGGCATATTTTGGGACACACACTGATAACTCTGGTGCTGAGAGATTTGTATTTCTGTGGCAGAAGACATAAAGGAAACTAGAAAGAGGGAAGGAGGAGAAAACCTAATATTTTATCCATTTATACTTGGTTTTACTTCAGGTTTCATTTATACCCTTCTCTATACTTGCAACCCGGGGGGTCTCATTCCATTTCTCAGTCTTGAATGTCCAAAAATACAAAAGCTTGGATGCTATGGAGGCAGAGCACTTATTCTTGAAGGAGTGAGATATTTCAAAGGGGGCAAATCCTCCATGGTAAGCCAGTTGGAGAATGCTACCAAAAGAAGGCTCATTTGATTCTCGAGAAACACGCAATATTTGGGACATACATATAGAAAAAAAAACAATCATTCTTTATCTGAAATTCAAATTTAATGGGGTATCCTGCTTTTCATTTGTTTGTTGTAAATCTGGCCATCTTCCTTTAGCTGGGAGCACTCATCCACATGTTTGTTTGTTTGTTTTGTGAGGAAGATCGGCCCTGAGCTAACATCTGTGCCAATCCTCCCTTTTTTGCTGAGGAAGACTGGCCCTGAGCTAACATCCATGCCCATCTTCCTCCACTTTGTGTGGGACACCACCACAGCATGGCCTGACAAGTGGTGCGTCGGTGCACACCCGGGATCCAAACCCGGGCCGTCAGCAGCAGAGCGCGCGCACTCAGCCGCTAAGCCACGGGGCCGGCCCCACGTTTGTCGTTTTTGTCCCATGCCATGGAATGATTGGATGGAGAATAGTCAAGTCAGCATGCGTTACATTCCTACTGGGAACCTGGCTCTAGGATGATATGAAAGAAGTAAGTTACAACACCCCATCTTTGAAGACTTGCACAGGGCCTTCTGCATGGTGAGCATTCCAGAAATCTTCGTAGATGCTTGAGGGAGTGAACGATACCGTGGGACTTTTGTAAGATTGCTACGTCAGGGTGTGTGGGAATCACAGTGATGTCAGATGGTCTTTAGGGAGCTGGATGCTGCTGGTAATAAAGTTTTTATTGGAAAAAACAGTATTCTGCAGAGAGATAAGAATTCCATTTTGAGAGAAATAAATCTGATTGAACTAAAACACCATAACAGTTTGACCTATGTCCCACTGCAATTTAATGGATTAGAGGCTGCAGTTGCTGGCCCGTTCTTCTCTTTTCTTTTCCTATTTGGGTGAAATTTGCCACTTCTTCCTTGACGGTGTCCTAATGGAAAGGTTTGAAATTAAAGAGGAAAGAGCTGATCTGAATATTTATCAGGCATGAGGTCTGCATCAGATTTTCAGCAGAGGCCGTCAGCTGAATTGGGTTTCAGGCCCAGCAAGCTTGGTACCATACTGCTATTCACCAGTCTTTTTGAAAATACTTCAAGTCCAGTGAATTCAACTCAGTTCATGGAGAGCTCAGCACGGTAGGAGATGCTGGGTAGACAGAGACTCACTAGAGTCTGCCCTTGAGAAGCCTGTGGAGGGCTGATTGCACACACTCCTGCCTCCTCCGGGACATCGCTCCAGTGGTTCCCTCCTCACTCCTGACATCAACACCATCATTTTTTGCTCTGTCTCAGATTGCACCATCAGTATACAAGCATGCTGCTAATTCTCCCATCCTAAAATTAAAACAAAACAAAACTTCCTTTGGACCCCACTTCTTCTGCCAGCTACTGTAGTATTTCTTTTTACCAAAACTCCTAAAAAGATTTTTCTAAACTCATTTTCCCCAATTCCTCATCTCCCATTCTCTCTTAAACCCACTCTAATCAGACTTTCCATCCACCCACCCCCAGTTCCCTGATACTATTCTCGTTAAGTTCACCAATAACGCCATGCTGCTAAATTCAATGTCCAATCTTGGTCCTTAGTGTAACAGATTTAACAGCAGTATTTAAAACGGTTCATTACTCCCCCTCCTTGAAGTTCTTTCTTAACTTCCAAGACCACAGGCTTTCTTGGCTTTCTTCTCATTCCTCTGGTTTGGGCTGCAATAATGCTATACAACAAACAATCCCAAAATCTCAACGACTCACAAAAACCACCATTTCACTTCTCACTCACGGATCTGAAGGTGGCTGTGGCTGACAGGCTGGACTCCAGGCTTCTGGGGCTGCTCCTAGGCCTTTTTTAACGCTTCTTTGTGTGTGTGTGTGTGTGAGGAAGATCAGCCCTGAGCTAACATCCATGTCAATCCTCCTCTTTTTGCTGAGGAGGACCGGCCCTGAGCTAACATCTATTGCCAATCCTCCTCCTTTTTTTTCTCTTTTTCTCCCCAAAGCCCCAGAGATAGCTGTATGTCATAGTTGCACATCCTTCTAGTTGCTGTATGTGGGACGCCGCCTCAGCATGGCCCAACAAGCGGTGCGTTGGTGCACGCCCGGGATCAGAACCCAGGCTGCCAGTAGTGGAGCACACGCACTTAACCGCTAAGCCATGGGGCCGGCTCTAAGCCTTCTTTTATTCAGTGTCATCTTTTTGAAATTCATCCATGTTGTTGCATGTCTGAGTAATTCTGAATAGAAAATACAGAGAGGGTGGCCTGTGAGTAGAGTAGAGAAGATGAAGAAAAGCACAAAGTAAAGAGGTAAATAAAAGCCATGACAGTTCCTCAAAACATTAGACATTAAATTACCATATGATCCAGCAATTCCACTCCTGGGTGTATACCCAAAAGGATTGAAAGCAGGGACTGAAACAGACACTTGTACACCAATGTTCATAGCAGCATTATTCATAATACCCAGTAGGCAGAAACAATCCAAATGTCCACCAATAGATGAATGGGTAAATAAAACGTGATATATACATACAACGGAATATTATTCAGCCATAAAATAGGATGAATTCTCATCCATGCTACTATATGGAAGAACCTTGAAAAGTTATGCTAAGAGAAATAAGCCAGAAACAAAAGGATAAATACTATATGATTCCACTTACATGAGGTACCTAGAACAAGCAAATTCACAGAGACAGAGAGTAGAATGGTGGTTACTAGTGGCTGAGGGAGGACAAATGAGGAGTTAGTGTTTAACAGATACAGAGTTTCAGTTAGGGAACATGAAAAATTCTGGAGATAGACAGTGGTGACGGTAGCACAACATTGTAAGTGTACTTAACGCCGTTGAATTGTACACTTAAAAATGGTCAGAATGATAAGTTTTATGTCATGTATATTTTACCACAACAAAAACAGTTTTTATAAAAACAGTTGTTCCAAGTTTCTCTCTAATAATTTCTGCCTCAATACAGTCTTTCATTTAATAGGCCAGGTAAGGTGGGTAATTTTTTTTTAAGTAAAAGAAGAGAGGCAGCCACCATTTATTGATGCCCACTGTGTACACGTTGGCTCTTTTATCTTCAGATCCTTCCTTCCTCGACATTTGGAGATAGAAGTCAACAAATGTGCACCAAGAACAGCGAGGGCTCTGTGAAAGGACCCCGAGCTTGCAGACGAAACACCACCGGCTCCGTGAAGCAGAGCAGGTCACTTCTGACCATGGCTCCGTCCGGTCTTCACCGAATGGCCGACACAGGAGAGGGAGCGCTGCGCGGTGGGTCCCGGGCACCAGCAGGGAGTAACCGGTGGTCGGGGATGGCAGAGGAAAATGTGGGGGCACTGAGGAGGAGGAGGGCACGACAGGAGGCCGGTGGAACTGGTGGGATCCGGATCCTGACGAGGTCTTAGGGCCTCAGGGGTGGGCACCAGGAGCCACTGACAATGTCCAGAAAGGGACAGCACTGTAAAGCCACAGAAGCCTGCCGCCGGGAGGAGGGGGAGGCTCCTGGTTGGGGAAAAGCAGGAGAAAGAAGGATCGAGATGCTGTCTATGGGGAAGTCGAGTCTGAAATGAACTTGTGTCAGGACAAAACATTTCAGGCTAACTTCTCAGCACACAAAAAGTCTCATCTGTACACTCCAACTTCTGCCTGGGGAGGGATACCAAGTGGGAATTTTTACATTAAGGCTGTGATTACAGAAAAATTCTTTAGAGCAGACAATTATGTCGACATATTTTTCTAGTTTATGTTTTAAATTGTCCAAATGTTCCTAGAGGCCTGGTGACAGACACAACTTTTATAAATATAAAAAAGTCAAACGATCTGTACACAACTGCCAGCCTGCTGAAGACTCTCACCCCCTCCCAGATTTAACTGGTTTGATTTTTAAAGATGGTTGTGTTTTGAAATTCTAAACTTGCAGCTAATCGATCTAAGGAAAAACAAGAGTTTACTCGAATAACATGGCAAAGGAGCCTTTCCCCCACCCCTTGTTTCTTCAGCACTAGAGTCTGGGAGACCTGCTCAGTCACCAAGATGTGGAGGAAAACAACATGGTGAGGGGCAGGCAGACGGGGGCGGTGCAGGGTAACGGAGGGAGCACCGGGTCTGCAGAGAGGCCCAGCTACAGACCCCGGTCTTGTCCCTTCTGAGTGGCATGCCCTTAGCTGAATTACTCAATCTCCGTCCCTGAGAGGCAGCATGGTGGGGCAGCCAGACTGCCCCGGGTTCAAATCCTCCTCTGCCACCTCCTTGCTAGTGACTTCTGGCAGAGGGACGATGGTAACACAGTACCTACCTCATGGCATTGTTATGAGGATTAAATGAGTTAGCTCACATGAAGTACCTAAGAGAGTACCAGGCATGTAGAAAACACTGTATAAATGCTTGCTATTTTACTATCAGTTAAAAAAACATATACTCTCTCATAGGCTGCTTGTGACAATTCGCTGAGATGGGGAGGAAGGCAATATTCATGGGTTCAAATCCTAAAATCCTAGCTCTACCACTAATCAGCTGTATATCCTAAGACAAATTCCTTTATGTTTCCATACTTCAATTTTGAGGTTGGAAGAGACATGCACTTACATAACTTAGCAAACTTAGCATAGGATCTTGCACATAGTGAGTGGACTGTAGTTATGGGCTGCTATCCTGCCATACCAGCAACAAATGTTACTTCCTGCTGTCCTGATCATTCTCATTACTGACTTTTATTCCTAAGAGGAAAAGACCCTCTGGTCCAGTGGGGTCAATGCAGGGTGGTCTCCAGGTAAGGGTTCTTATGGGCTGAATTGTATCCCCCAAAATTCATGTGTTGAAGTCCCAACCCCCACTACCTCAGATGGTAACCATATTTGGAGATAAGTTCTTCAAAGAAGTAATTAAGTTAAAATGAGGCTGTTAGGGTGGGCTCTCATCCAATATAACTGGTGCTTTTATAAAAAGAATAGATTTGGACACACAGAGAGACACCAGAGGAGTGCACAGTGGAAAGAACATGTGAGGACACAGTGAGAAGGCGGCCGTCTACAAGCCAAGGAGAGAGGCCTCAGAAGAAAACCTGCTGACACCTTGATCTCAGACTTATAGCCTCCAAAACTGTGAGAAAATAAATTTCTGTTGTTTAAGCCAATCAGTCTGTGGTGTTTTCTTGTGGCAGCCCTAGGAAACTAATACAAAGGTAGAAAATCTATTCCGCGTATTTCTAAGAAAATGATACTCCATTTACCAAAGTCCAAAGTGGGTGTCGATTTATTCAGCAATCATTTGTTGACCTCTTGATATGGGTGAGGCCCTGTTCTAGTGCTGGAGGTGCTACAGTGAAGCACTGTGTCCTCAGGAGCTCACAGTCCAGCGGGTGACCCTGATGGTAATGGAGGAATTGGCCACACTAGCTGTGCCACCCTGAACATGTGGCCTCCAAGGTTGTCATGGCAGGAGAAGAGGAAGGTGGAGGAGGCTCAAAGGCCTCACATCAATTCCACTCCCGGTCAACTGTCACATGGCCCCAACCTAACTTCAGGAAAGGCTGGAAAACATGGGAAGTGTGTGGAAATTTGGAGAGTAACTGCCTCAGGTAGATACCTTTATTATCTCTGCATTCTGTTAGAGAGGTTAAGTGTATTCCCCAAGGCCACACAACTAATAAGCAGTGGAGCCAGGAATCTAATCCAACTGTCTGAATCTAAAACCCACATCTTAGCCACCACACTGTACTGTCAGATCATGAAGAGCTTTTTATTATAAGAATATTGATATTATCCTACAGACGATGGGGGCTACTACAGAGTTTTAAGCAGAAGAATGGCATGATCAGATTTTCCTTTTGGGTAGATCACGTGGGCTGTGGTTTGGATGATGGCTTTGAGAGAGCAAGGCTGGAAGCAAAAAGGCCACTTGCAAAAATAGCAAGAAGCTTTTGCAATTGTTCAGATGAGAGACGTTGAGGGCCTCAAGTATGGCAACGATAGAAGGAATCGAGAGGAGGGACGTACTGGAGAAGTTTGGGGGACATGGATATAATTAGCCAGACTTATTGATTTAGTATGGGGGTGAGGAACAGGAACTATTCAAGAAAGACACCTTTGCATTTGAATCATGGCCTGGAAAGATGGTGTTACCAGTGAAAGCAAAATACAGAAGGAGGAGTAGATTTGCTGGAGAAAATGGTGATTTACATTTTGGAAATGCTGAGTCTGAGGAACTTGGGAGACAAGTGGCAATGCATATTCAACTGCTTATGGAACAATTGCAAAGCTTAGGGAAGAAGTTGGAGTTAGGGAGTCATGAATATGTAGGTGGTAGTTGAACAAGAGAGGGAGAGTTGGAATCCTGTGGAAAACAATCATCAAAAGACCAAGTTCACAAGTGATGATAGAATCAAAAGCAGGGTTCAGTATAAAGAACACCAGCTGGGTTTTACCATTCAAAGTCATTGAGGACCTTAGTGGAAAGAGCTTCTGTGGAGTGGGAAAGGTGAGGCAGAAGTCAGCCACATTCCAGAATGAAAATGAATGTAAAATGCTACCACTTTTAATCCTCTCAATAAGAGAGGTATTAGTGTCCCCACTTTACAATGAAGCTCCGTGGTGACTTGCAATATCATGCAGTGGCTAAGAACTCAGACTCTGGGGTGGTGCCATCTCTGATTGGGTTCCTTGGAATTAAACTGTGAGATGGATATTTGTATGTAGGTTTGTTGGGGAGCATTTTCAAAACCAACATCTATAAGGAAATGAAGGAAGCAGGATTGGGCAGAGGTGATGAAGTAGCTACAAAGGACTAATCTGATCTCGCAGAGAGCTCTTGAGTTAGAAAGGGACTTCAAGTTGCCCCTAGCGTAAGCAGTGGGGTTTTGGCCACATACTGACTAGACATTGGATGTGCTACCCTCAAGAATGTATATAATCTTGGGTGAGGCAGCTCCCTTTGGACAAGGGCAATGCCCAGAGAAGACCTCAGCTGAGAGCCATCAGAAGCCAACTCTCGGGCCAGCCCCGTGGCTTAGCGGTTAAGTGCGTGCGCTCTGCTGCTGGCGGCCTGGGTTCGGATCCCAGGCGTGCACCGACGCACCGCTTCCCTGGCCATGCTGAGGCCGCGTTCCACATACAGCAACTACAAGGCTGTGCAACTATGACATACAACTATCTACTGGGACTTTGGGGGGAAAAATAAATAAATAAAAAAGTATTTAAAAAAAAAAAAAAAAAGAAGCCAACTCTCCCAGAAGCTGGGGAAACAAATGCCTCAGCTGTGGACACGATATCTGGGTAGCACATGACAGCATCTGTTACACTGCCTGTCTAGGTACCAATCTCAGTTCAGCCATTTACTAGCTGTGAGACCTTGGTTAGTTTCTTCATCTCTCTGTGCCTCCATTTCCTCATCTCTAATGTGAGAATAATAATAAACTTACCCCATAGAGTTGTTGTGAAAATTAAATGAGTTAATAAAACCACTAGAAAAATGCCTGCCACATAGTCAGCACTTCATAAGAATAAGCTACTATTATTAAATGTAGAAATGCCACTGCAACCCAGGTCTTCTGATTTCTTCATACCTTTCAGCCTCTATTCTTATTCTGTTTCCAGTCTATGTAGTACATAAGCACTGTGTGCTACATCGTGCTACACATAACTATTTTGCTCTTTACAAAAGTAGGTATTAATTTAGTATTACTAAGACAACGATCCCTAACAAATAACCTGGAAATTTCGGTGGCTTGCAGCAATATATTGCTCCCTCACACATCTGTGGGCCTGAATCCTAGCTGCAGGCTGGGTCCAGGCCTGCTCCACGTCTCTCATCTTTCTTAGATTAGCAGTATGCACAGCATGTTCTTCTCATGGTTGAAGGCAGGAGCTCGAGAGAGCAAGCTCAAATGTGCAAGCATGTTTCAAGCCTTCGTTCACATCTGTTGCCATCCCCTGGGTAAAGCAGTCCAGGTGGCTAAGTCCAAAGTCAAGCATAGCAGGGTGAGGGGGTATACACAGCACCCATGGAGGCTGAGGGAAGAGACGGATGGAAATTTGCTAAACAATAATCTTCCATACATCTTGATGAACAAAATTCGGTAATAGAAAAGAAGATACTTGTGACCAGCACAATACCAAAAAAAAGGCTTTAATTGAAAGCCTTGGCTAAATATTGCTGGTACATCTGGCTGTGTCCTTCTAGCCTCTCTCTAACTCAGTCTCCTCATTTGTAAAACATAATTATAATACCCCCTTCTATTTGACTCACAGAAATGAGATATCACTATTCTCATTCACGTATCATGCTTTTTTGTAGAATGCTGCAGCACCTCTTTTTATGACAAATTGGCATTTTCTGCCATCTAGCATGGTTCTAATTCTTCATTGAGTGTTCCAACATGGGCACTGCTCCCAGAGGACTGCCATAAAAAGCCTGGAGAATGCAGCAGTGACGTCCCTAAGTAGACACCATGCAGATTTCTTAAGCACTAGGTCTTCATTTTATGGGCTTCTACCTACCCTGACAATGATGAGTATATAGTGAGCCCTCCATAATTTCTAGTTGAATTTCCTGAATCCCTTCTGTTTTCAAGAAGATTGATTGAGGAGAGGATGGTAACCAAACACTGTTGAGACCCGAGACACAATTCAGCCAGTGGCCTCTGTGAAAAATCTAATGCAAGACTCATTGCCTATCTTAGTTTCTAAATACTCAGCTCAGCACTTTCCAAAAACTTCTCTTGGACACTACCTACAAAGAAGCAGCGAATTTCCTCAGAATGGAACAAAAGAATGATGATTCAGCAAACTGCAGCTTCCGTTCCAAAAAAAATTATATTTCTAATCCATTAAATTAGAGTGACACAGATGCCAAACTTTTGTAGCTTCTTAGTTCAATGAAATTAGTTTACACGAATATGAATTCCTCTTCTCTCTGCTTGCCAGAAACAGGCAGAATTTCTTTATTCCAATAAAAACTTTACTGCTACAGCTCCTTAAACACATTCTGAAATCATTTTGATCTCAGGAACTCTTTCATACCTCTGCCAGATTGATCATACAAAAGTGCTACAGGACTTCCAGAGGAAAACAGGAGAAAATCTTAGTGACAGTTAGGGCTGCCATAACAAAGTACCACAAACTGAATAGCTTAAACATCAGAAATTTATTACCTCACAGTTCTAGAGGCGAGAAGTCTGAGATCAAGGTGTTGGCAGGGTTGGTTCCTTCTGAGGGCCGTGAGGAGAAACCTGTTCAATGCCTCTCTCTTCTTCTGGGCCTTACCGGCATTTTCGGCATTTGGCATTTGGCATGCATCACCCCAATCTCTGGCTTATGGTCATAGGGCATTCTCCCTGTGTGTGTGTCTTTCCCCAAATTTCCTCTTTTTATAAGGACACCAGTCATCTTGGATTAGGACCTACATAATGAGCTCATTTTAACTTGATTCCCTCTGTAAAGACCCTATAAAATAAGGTTACATATTGAGGTACTGGGGGTTAGGACTTCAACATATTAATTTGCAGGCTGAGGACACAATTCAACCTATAACAGTGACCTTAGGTTAGACAAAGATTCCTCACAAACTATAAAAGCACAAACCATAAAAGAAGAAAATTCATAAATTGGATATCATCAGAATTAAACACTTCTGCTCTTTAAAAAACACTTTTAAGAAAATGAAAAGACAAATGAGCTAAAGACTGGGTGAAACTTTTTGCAAAATATATATCTGATAAAGCACTTATGTCTAGAATATATTAAAAAAAACTTAACAATAATAATAAGACTCAATAAGAAAAATATAACTCATAATCAGAAAATAAACAACCCTACAAAAAATGGGCTAAAGATTTGGACAGACACATCACCAAAGAAGATATATAAATGGCCAATAAGCATGTAAAAAGATACTCAAAGTCCTTAGTAATCAGGGAAATGCAAATTAAACCCACAAGATACCCCTGCACACCAATACGATGACTAAAATCAAGATGATTCACAATACCAAGTGTCAGTAAGGATGTGGAACAACTGAGACCCTCATATAGCCACGTTGGAAGCCAGTAGAGCAGTTTCTTGTAAAAGTCATTATACATCTATCATACAACACACCAATCCAAAACAAAAACCTATATTCACACAGAGGCCTTTACATGAATGTTCATAACAGCTTTATTCATGGTAGCCAAAACCTGGAAACAACCCAAATGCTCATCGACTGGAGAATGGATGAAGAAATGGTGATATATATGTACAATGGAATATACTCAGCAATAAAAATAATGAACTATTAATACATGTATGAAAAGACTACATACTCTATATTTCCATTTACAAGCATTCTAGAGAAGGCAACATTATATAGAGAGAAAATCAACCAGTGGTTGACAGGAGCTGGGGGTAGTGGAAGGAAATTGACTGAAAAGGAACACAGTGGAAGTTTTGGGGGTAATGGACATTCTGTATCTTGATTGTGATGACTGTTAGAAGACTATACATTTGCCAAAAACTCACTGAACTAGATCCTTAAAAAATTGAATTTATTTTATATAAATTATTCCTGACTATTTTTAAAGTGCTACAGTATCCCTCACTCTCTCAAGCATCTACAAAGATTTCTGGAGAAACCTCCCTCCCATCGTCCCCACAAAGTCTCAACGACTGGGTGATGTAGCTCACTCCTTTCTGCTCATCCCTAGAGCCCGCTGCCCGGTAGAAACACAATGCATGCTTGCTGACTTGATTATTCTCCATCTAATTATTCCATGGAATGGGATAAAAATGACAAACCTATGGGTAAGTGTTTCCAACCCCACTTCCTGCCAAATAAATCAGGTTCTGATTGTTCCCACTGCTTAGTTCCTTCCCTCTTCTTCCTCTGAGTAGAAATAAGTAAGATTCAGGTTCTTGGGAGGCAGAATTAGGAAAAGGAGCTGAGGTTGAAAGGCCTATTCTCATGGAAATAGGAGTGAGAGTAAAAAGGAGGCTCAGGGGGATCTCACACCTGGAGGTGCGGGGGGCCAGGGGCAGAGCTGGAAGAGGTGGGTTGGGGGGAGTTAGAGAGAGGACTAGGGTGGGCCAGGAAGGGTAAGGGAGAGGGTCCTTCTATGGGGAGACAGTGACAGGCCTGGGAGTTGCAGGTGCTAGAGAATAGTGGGGAAAGGGGATTTTAATAACTGTCTTCAAGTTCTGTCTTTGACTTGTATTGATTTGAATTCCTGTCTGTACTGTTCTTTGAATGTGGCTCCACTCCTGAATGAACCACGAGGGTCATGATTTCAAGATGATCATACGTGCAAGAAGCATTTATTAAACACCTTCTGGGGATCCCACATCTTACTATGCAGCCCAGGGGAGGCAAAATATATAAAAGACAATACTGGAGATACATGATTAGCTAAGAGATGAAACATAATCGGTAATATTTGTATAGCCATTTACAACTTTCAGAAATCTTAGTACGTTTGATACATTATGATTTTATTGAATCCTTGTAAGAACTCTATGAGGTAAATAGGACAGGTAATATTTGTATTATCTGAACTAAATGATCTGACGGTGGCTGATATTCAGCTCAGTGGCAAGAATCTGAAAACTTGTCCTCTTTGTTCTTTCTGCAGCCTCTTGCTCTCTCTGGTGTGGGAAGAAACACGGAGTACAGAGACTGAAGCACAAGCCCAGTTTCTGGTGTGTCAAGTGGCTTTTCAGGATTATAAGAGACATGCCTCGTTACTTTCAGTGACAAGGTCTCTCGTAAGATTCAGGAGCATGTTAGGTCTCACAGGTCACCAGCTCCCTCTTGGCTATTCAGTCCCTCTTGGTGCCAAAGACTTGGCTACACAGCAGGCCTCATGGAGCACCAGCATATATCGCAGCAAACATTGAGACATAACTTCCATTTCTGCATATCTCTTGGAGTCCCTATTTACTGTAAAGAAAGGATCAAAAGGATCAATTTATCACCATCCCCTATGGAGCTCCTCTACAGAGCATGGTTTTGCCCAAAACCCCAAAAGGCATCTGACCTCCCCTGTTCTCTTCCAAAGAGGGCTGTGGGTACGGTAGGCAGTAAAGAGTGGGTAGAGACTGTGATTCCAGGCAAATGATACAGGTAACCCTGCTATCGTACTGTATTTCCTGAAATAATAAATATACAGGCTTGTATTTAGTGATTGTTTGTTTTGTTTTGTTTTTGCCACAAGGTAAACCTACTACCTCAGGTGCTCTTATGTTTTTGTTTTAAATCCTTTCAGGCATCACAGGACTTCATAGCACTTACTTTTAATTCCCCCTACCCACCCACTTGTCTCCACTACATTCTCTCGGCTTTGCCAATCAGAGTGTGCTGATCCAGAATTTAGCTGGTTAAGGAAGAGAAACATCCATGCTTTTATTTTTTCAATGACTCTGAGCCCAATTCAAAAGCAGTACTCATATGTAGGTATCATTTATCATTAAGGGATTATAAAGGTCCCTGAAATAATCATTTTTAAAAACTTATACAAATTATCAGTGGGTTATATTATTTACTGTGTTGTAAAGTTTCGTGAAAAAAATCATGAAACAATTTGTCTGTAACTTAAGGTTTGAGTGTTTTCAAAATGAAAAATAGATGATTTTTAAATATAAGTATATTTTAAATATAGCACAGACAAATGAGTCATGACTACTGTATTCAAAGTAACTTAATATCACTCAATTCTATAACACTGTCATAAAGAAAGATTAACAGATCAACAGCTGCACTGTAAGTATAGCAATTACTGTTGTTGGAATTCAGGAAACTGCAAACTACCCCCATCTATATCTACAAACTACCTCATGTATTTAACTAAATCAAAGCATCTACAGAGCAGTTGTTGAATCAATATAGGATTAAGAAAGGATTGTTGACATTACGTCACTTAAATCATAGATCTTAATCCCTATAATAAAGTCAACCATTGCAATGTTTGCAGAAGAAGAATGAGATCATAGGACTGACCTCTTTACCTAAGATGAAAGAGTCCATCTGGAGAGATCACATTACAGCAGCAGCCTAAGCTGTCACTCTCATATCCCGTCTCAGCATTTCGTGGTAGGCCTCCCCACTTTGTCTGGGTGAGTTTATCAGGGGTTATTAGGACTAGACTTAGAGGCCAAGAATTATCAGTAGGCAGTCATCTACACTGTGATTTAGAGAATTCTGGAAAGGATCCCCTTCCACAAATATATGTCCTCTACTCCCTTTTAGGATATCTGAAATCCAGTCTTGAAAGCATTTCAGACTTCCTGACATTTTTGTTGCTCAAGAGGCTAGTTGATTCTTTCTCCAAAGCACAAGACTTGCAGAGCTGACCCTGTCATCTGGTGGGTGGTGATACACGCAATACTAGTAATGCAGTGAGTTTGGAATGGATAACTGACACCTGATGAGGTTCATAATCCAGTCATTTATGCCTTTTCTTTTAAAGTGAGCTTTAGCTAAATACACAGTATAATATACATAGCAAGATTTAAAAGAATTACATGATACCCCTTTAACTTAAAGATTACCAATTGAAACATAAATTACTCTCGGCTTACAAACTTACAATGAAATTTTTCTGAGACTATCACAAGGCTCTGAAACTATATTTTACATCAAAAACCCAGCTGTCTATTGTATGTGATTGCTTGTCTAATCAGAGAAAGAAATTACTTTTTTTTTTTTTTCCTGGTTCTAATCATTAGCCCAAAGCATCTTCTCCCTCTGCATCTTCTATTTCCTCTGTAAAATCCCATTGCCTTCTCTCTTTCTTTGCATCCCTGACTTCTTTCCCCAAGATTAATTGAAGAATATCACTGAGAAATTATGATACTTTCATATTTGACGTTGGCCCTATTAAGGGATTTTCCCAAAACCGCTCAAAATTCAACTGAGACATGTGACCAACCTCTTGTAACATCACTCTGATCCCCAACTCCCTTGAAAATTGTGCACTGAAGTGAACAAACAACAGTCACAATATCTGACTGAAACTCTGAGCCAACTTTTTTTTGTCTTGTCTTTCTTCTGAACACTATAAATAGATTTTGAAAACATGCTGAAAATTTTTTAACATACTTGTAGGATGTTTGATGTAAATATGTTGGTAGTTTAATTATGAATCTTCCCATGACTTCTCTTGAAAACCACAGGGAAAAACACAGAAAGTTTTTAAAGCCACAAACTCAATTTTCATGAAACTAGGAAATATAGAGAGCCTACCATATCTGAATTGGATGGAAGTGTTTGCAAAAGCAGCTGAGTTCAGCAGAACTCTTCAGGAGTCTGGGCAGAAGGCAGAAAAGAGAATGTTAGGAAAACACAAAGGGATGTAGCAGGAACAGCCCTCAGAAATCACCAGCAAAAGTATTCTCCCAGAAGAGGAGGACCTCACCCTGTGTGAAACCTGCTGTGGACAGGATTGAGTTTGAATAGGTTTCAAGTGCTGGGGAAAAGAAAGAAAGAGAAAGGTGGAAGGTGCCCAAGGGTATCCAGAGTAGCAAATATCAAAGCAGCAGACAAAAGAGACCCTCTAATAATGAAGGGATCAACTTCTCAGGTAGGTACAGCATTGGCTGAAGCAAGCAGGAGAGTGCAAAGCAGGCTGTAGATACCATACTGAACCAGGTGAAGCTCAGAGGGGCATACACAGAGGTGACGTAGTTAAAGAAAAAAAAGAAAAAGGGGCAGAAAAATATTTGAAGTAGTAATGACTGAAAACTTCCCACATTTGACAAAAAACATTATTCTACATAGCCAAGAAGCTCAACAAACTCTAAGTAGGATAAATTCAAACAGAGTCACACCTAGACACATCATATTCAAACTGCCAAAAGACAAAGACAAATTTTTGAACATAGCAAGAGAAAAACAATTTACCACAAAGTAGCCTCAGTAAGATTAACAGGTGACTTCATCAGAAACCATGGAGGCTAGAAGGCAGTGGGATGATATATTCAAAATGCTAAAAGAAAAAAAGTCAACTAAAAATTATACATCCAACAAAACTATCCAAAAATGAAGGTGAAATAAAGACATACCCAGATTTTAAAAAGATTGAGAGAATCTGTTACTATCAGATCTTCTCCTACAATAAATTCTAAAAGAAGTCCTTCCATCTGAAAAGAAATGACACTAGACAGTACCTTGAAGCCACATGAAGAAATAAAGAGCACCAGTAAAGGTAATTACATGGTGGATTAGTTTCCTGTGGCTACTGTAACAAATTACCAAAAACGTAGAGGCCTAAAACAATGCAAATTCGTTATCTCATGGTTCTAAGTTTAGAAATCTAACACAGGTCTCAGAGGGCTAAAATCAAGGTGTCAGCAGGTCTGCATTTTCTTCTGATAGCTCTAGGGAAAAAAACCAGTGAATTCCCTCTTCCAGTTTCTAGAAGCCACCTGCATTCCTTGACTCATGGTCCCCTTCCTATATCTTCAAAGTCAGATATAGGACTGGTGGGTTGAGTGCTTCTCATATCATGAGACTCGGACTTCCCCGCTCTGCTTCCGGCTTCCACTTTTAAAGACATTGTGATTACATTGTATCCACCTGGCTAATCCAGGATACCCTCCCCTATTTTAAAGTCAGCTGATGAGCAGCCTTAATTCCATCTGGAACCTTAATTTCCCTTCACCATGGAATCTAACATAATCACAGATTCCAAAGATTAGGACATAAAGGTCATTGAGGAGCCATTATTCTGTCTACCACACACAGGTAAATATAAAAAACAGTATAAATATATTTTTTACTTATTTCTCCTTTTAATTGATTTAAAAGACAACAACATAAAATAATGATACAGCTATATTGATGTACTTATAATATATAAAGATGTAATCAATATGGCAATAGTTAATTATACACAATAATAACACAAGGGAAGGGGGAGGAAAGAAAGCTATACTGAAGCAAAATATATACTATTGGAATTAAGTTAGTATTATTCTAAAATAGATTGTTTTATGATAAGATGCATATTGCAATCTCAAGAGTAACCACTGAGAAAATAATTCAAAAAATATATAGGTAAAAGAACCAACAAAGGAATTAAAATGGTACATCAGAACATATCTATTTAACATAAAGAAGATGATAAAGGCGGAACAAAAAAAGACATGAGCTGTGTAGAGAAAAGTCTCACTATACCAACAAAGGAGGTAACCCTTGCCCTACTCACATGCACTTCCCTAATCACCTGCCAGTAGCTGGTTCAGGAGAATACAAGGCATCAGATATGAATTACAAAAATAAATGATCCATTTAAAAAACTCTATACTGTAATAAAAATGTGGGAAAGCACAGAAAACTTTTCTTATAAAAAAGAAAATCTACCAGAAAGAGCTGTCACGCAACAGCTAACAATTGTATTCAACGCAAATCAAAACCACAAGGTGATATCACCTCACATCCATCAGAATGGCTATTATTAGAAAGACACGAAATAACAAATGTTGGCGAGGATGTGGAGAAAAGGGAACCCTCATACACTGCTGGTGGGAATATAAATTGGTGTAGCTACTATGGAAAACAGTATGGAGATTCCTCAAAAAATTAAACATAGAGCTACCATATGATCCAGCAATTTCACTTCTGGGTCTTTATCCAAAGAACATGAAAATACTAATTCACAAAGATATATACACCCCTATGTTCATTGCAACATAATTCATGATAGCCAAGACTTGGACACAACCTAAGTGCCCATCAATGAGTGAATGGATAAAGAAGATGAGGTGTATATATATATCTGACGGAATAATAGCCATAAAAAAGATGAAGTCTTTCCATTTGCAACAACATGGAAGGAACTTGAGGGTATTATGCTAAGTGAAATAAATCAGACAGAGAAAGACAAATACCATATGATTTCACTCACATGTGGAAGATAGACAAACAAACACATAGATACAGAGAACAGATTGGTGGTTACCAGAGAAGAAGGGAGTGGTGGGAGGGCAAAAGGAGTAAAGAGGCACGTGTGTGTTGTGATGGATAGAAATGAGACTTTTGGTGGTGAAAACAATGTAGTCTATACAGAAACTGAAATATAATGATGTACACTTGAAATTTATATAATATTATAAACCAATGTCACCTTGATAAAATGTGAATATTTACACCTGAAAAAAAGAATTGTATTCAAATAGAATCACAATTATGAAGGAAGACAGCAAAGCAGAAAGAGAAGAACTGAGGGAAGAAAGAAAGAGACAACAGACGTTGAGGGCTGATACATAAAAGGAAGAAGAGGAAGAGGAACTGCCAGGACTCGGGAAAGAAAACCAAAAAAAATCAAATGTAAATGATAAATTATTTAAAAGCACAAGGGAAAATAGATGTTATGGAAAGCACAGAAAGAGACAGACAGGAAAGAAATGGGGAAAGCGAGGAAAACGAAACCAAAATAGAGAAAGAGATCAAAGTGATTAGAGATAAAATCATAGATATAGAAGACAGGCAAAGGATATCCTACATATGCATATAGTCCAAAAGAAGGAAATCAGAACAGTGGAAAAGAGCACATATTTGAAAATGTAATTATAGAAAATATTCCTGAAATACATGATTTAAGTCTATCTGTTAAAAAGGCACACTGTGTATCAGGGAAACTTGGCCCCACACCAACAATACTTAGGCGCATCTTGGTTAAGCCGTCGTCTTTAAAGAAGAAGAAAATCATTTGGAAACGCAAGCAAAAGGATTACATCACTTATGGGAAAAAAAAAAAAGAAAGAAAGAAAATCAGGATGCTACCAGATTATTCAACAGCAACATTTAATGCCAGAGAATAGTTTAAACACTTATAATATACTCAAGGAAAGTATGAACCAGCCAAGTTTTACTTCTAATCTAAAGCCTGCAGAAAATAGCTTTATTTAGTTTTGACTCATGTATAAAATTAAATTAATCAGAAGTCTTGGTTCCTGACATATTTTCATCCATAGTCTACGCATGTCCTTCAAATATGTATGTACACATATATGTATTTAATTTATAATTTTATGTTAAATTATTATTAAAATAAGCCATTGTATTAAATAATACCATAAATATCCATGAAACCAACATAAGAACTTGAACAATAACTTTCATCTACCTTTCCTATCCCTTCCCACCAGAGGTGTCACCATCTTGACTTTTTTTTATTATTCCCTTGTACACAGATAGTATTATCATATATATGTATTGATAAATAAAAATTGCTTTGTTTTAGTTGTTTCAACTTTATACAAAGGGCATCATATTGTATGTAATCTTCCGACACTTCATTTTGTCCACAATATTACCATATTTCATTGAATATAAAGCCCCATCAAATGTAAGATACTGCATTATTTTACGTAATAAAATAAGAAAAAATAATGTCTTCTAATTAAACAATGACGTCTTCAATTGTAAGACATATCACAACTTTACAGATGTTAAAATGACAAAGATGAGAATTAATAAAATATAGCACATTGCTAAGATTCATCTATACTGTTGAATATGACTGTAGACTATGAATTCGGGCTGATGTATAAAATTCAATTTGAGGAATATACCTTGATGTACTTATCTATTCGCTTTTTGATGGTCATTCAGTTTTTCCTATTATAAACAATACTATTATGAACGTTCCTGTATGTGACTCCTGCTATACCTGTGCAAGAGTTTCTCTTTAGTGGGAGTGAAATTTCTGGGTCATAACAGAATAACAAATGTTTAACTTTACAAGTCGTCGCAAACCTGTTTTGCAGTGGTTGCACCAATTTACACTCCTGCCAAAATTGAGGTTTTGATCACATTCTTCCCAACAATTAATACTATCAAATGGCTTTGAACATTACAGAATTCAGGGAATGATGTTCATGTGAACTCTTCTTATGGAAACTACTAGAGGAAAAACTGTAACCGGCCAAAGAATGACTGAGGAAACGTCAATAAGACGACTTCTCAAATATATCTACCTGTAGCTATAAGGCCAAAAAAGGGTAAAAATAAGGATGACAGAATAGAATATGAGTGGCATACGATCTGACAACTTAAAAAAGATAAAACTGAAAAAATGGAAAGAGGGAGAGAAAGTAGAGAAAAGAATAATTTCACTGACCGCTTCATCTATAATATAGAAACCAAGAGACATTTAAAGTTGAAAAATCAAGTTTTAGAAGTATAACATACTCAACAATACAAAAGTCAACACTAAGAAAGGCGATATTATTAACTAAAATTGTATAATGAAGGGGAAGAAAAGAATACAAGCTAATTTTATGCTGCTCATATTAGAAAAATTATAGATATGATTCTAAAGAAAAAAGAGAATAAGGGTATTAAATAAAGATATAATTATGTAGCCACTAAACAAAAGAGACCACATAGAACAGACTTTTAAAATGGTACATATATAACATTATAGAATCAAAATTAATCAAACCAATAAATGTAGGTCTAATTTACCTAGTAAAAGAAAATGATTGATTTTCAGACTGAGTCACAGATCTAGGTCACAAACTCAATTACTAGGCTATATATAAGAGTAACCCTAAAAATAAAATTATTCAGAAAAGTTAAAAATAAAAAGATGAACAAAGATATACCAAGAAAATGCAAAAAAGGAAGAAAATAGTGGTTGCAATATATTAGAGAAGGTAGAATTCAGGCCAAAAAGCAATAATAAAGGTAGTTTATACTGCCAAGGCATACAAACCAAAATGAAGATGGAACAGTTATGAATATCTCTGTACTAACAATGTAACAGCAAGGTTGCTAAAAACAAATTGTAGGAGACACAAGGAGAACCAGGTGGAAACAGTAGTGGTAGACTTGATTTCATTTCTCTCAGTCCAAATCAGATCAAATAGACCAAAAAAAGGTATATTTCTGCTTCTGGATATAATGGAATGCATGGTAGAAAAATGCTCCCACTGAGAACAACTACAAAATCCAAATAAGTTTTTTAAAGTCATATTTTCTAAGGCATCAGAAAGCTGCAAAAGCAAATGATACTAGAGGAAGTAAAATTCCAGAAACTAAGAGGAGAGAGAGCCTTTTATAAATGAGCTGAGAATCTGCAGTTTCCTTTCCCAGAGGTATTTGCCAATTCTGGGCATGGGCTAGAGGCTGAAGATCTGGTCCAGACAGAGGGTTTCTGTGGGGGAGACAGAGAAACTCATAGAGCTTTTGTTATGCATTCAGGACTAGAATGACAAAATTGGAAACCTGAGAGCCAGTCTCTCCATCTCAAGATCTTCACCTAATTCCAAAGATGTGCATGGTGGGAGATTAAAGAGCTAAACTGAAACCTCTGAAAAGCAGGGCAGAAATTCCCATAGTTCATTGGTGCCAGGGAGACAAAGACCTATCCGTCTCTTAACTGAAATCTCTAAAGGCCCATGCCCTAGGTATGGGGCAAACAAGAAGTAGACTGAATCTTTCCAAAACTGCGATCTAGCGTCAACCTAGCTCAACCTTGATTGGATTAAAATGAGTTCTTCCCGGGGCGGCCTGGTGGCGCAAGCGGTTAAGTGCGCGCGCTCTGGTGCGGGCCGGGGTCGCCGGCTCGGATCCCCCAACGCACCGCTTGGCAAGCCATCCTGTGGCGGCGTCCCATATAAAGTAGAGGAAGATGGGCACAGATGTTAGCCCAGGGCCAGTCTTCCTCAGCAAAAAAAGAGGAAGATTGGCAGATGTTAGCACAGAGCTGATCTCCTCACAAAAAAAAAAAAAAAAAAAAAAAAAATTAAAATGAGTTCTTCCTTCTCCCACTCTATTTTCTTAGAGAACAATTTGAACTTTCTCCATGGAAAGGCATCATCATCTGGAGCCTCTATTTTTTTTACACAATTTCCAGTATTAAATAATAAATTACAGAGCATGCAAAGAACCACATGACTAACAATCAAGAGAAACAAACATAGACAGAGGAGCTTGTTAAGGAGAGGTATGCAGAGTTTTCCCTAAGTACGTGTTAGAAGTAGGAGCAGTGGAAGCAGCCAAGCTTTCCATGCCAACCTTCCCAGCTGCCATCCGCTCCTCTGCGAATTACCTGGAGCGCTGGCAACTTTTACCTTCTCATCTCTCAGGGACAAGGCCCACCTTGCCCTTCAAAATTCCTTTCCCTCTTTATAGCCTAGCATAAGGGGAAAAAAATTATATTCACCATAGGAGGTGATAGAGGTTTAGGAACATAACAACCTCATCAATAATCCCAGTTATGGCCACCTCACCCCCAGACCCAGTCATCAGTTTCCCAGGCAACTAGTTTTAAAATTTCAACCTGCTTTTGCTCCTAAGCGACATCTTCTAAGTGTCTCATTTTTCAGCTCCTTTATGATTGTAGTTTCCTGAATTTTTATAGTGTGATCTGAGGCGCAGCTATACTATTTTTCAAGAACCATAATCCCTTTGAAGAACATAGCATTTTTGTAAATATAAAACAACACAACTTGGTTTTAAAAATGAAGTATAAAATATTTTTTGCCTAATCACCCTCTTTTTCCTTTCTGCCTGCTTTTTATTCTAAATTATAAAGTGAAAAAATTTAGAAACTAAGAATAAAGACAATTCTCCTTTTATAAAATGTCAGACTCATGGCTATGAGGACACAGTTCCCCAAGGCAGCCGCAGGCCTCCCTCTACAAATCCCTGTTCTACAGATAAGGAATCTCCTAACAAGCCAGTGTCAAAATCAGGAACTAAACACAGACTCAGATTTCCTAAACTGTTAGGTGAAAAATTACCTTTATCCTCCCTGAACAACTTTGGCTAACAATTAATTAGTAATATCTAATAATAATAATATTAAAAATAATAAAGAGCCTATAAAACAGAGAATCATTCAGTTTGACTAATGTTCTAAATGGAGAATGTGAAACTGTTCCTTGATAAGTGATTACTATAAAATTGTGGCTTAATTTCTATGACCAAAAATACGATCATTTACCTTTCCTCCTTTGATTTTTTTTTTTTTTTTTTTTTTTTTTTTTTTTTTTTGTGAGGAGATCAGCCCTGAGCTAACATCCGCCAATCCTCCTCTTTTTTTTTTTTTGCTGAGGAAGACGGCCCTGGGCTAACATCGGTGCCTATCTTCCTCCACTTTATATGGGACGCCGCCACAGCATGGCTTACCAAGCAGTACTTCGGTGCGCGCCCGGGATCCGAACCAGCGAACCCCGGGCCGCCGCAGCGGAGCGCGCGCACTTAACCGCTTGCGCCACCAGGCCGGCCCCCTCCTTTGATTTTGATTTTCATAAAAATCAAAACAGAAATTGGCGGTTTTCCAAGAGTCTCAGGCCACAAAGATCATCTGCAATTTTGGAAACAAAAACAAAGATAACCAAATGATTGATATCTTCAAGTTGTTTTCTTGAACTGCTGTCAAGTTGATAGCAGCTTTTAGCTTCCAAAGGAAGAAGTCCTTCTAATCCCTTTTTATGTCTAAAATATTAAACTTTTAAAAATTCAAATCATCCGGCAGGAGTTCTTCTAGCATGTTTATCATGGACAAACTTCTTCCATGTTTTTTCTCTCCACTTCATGTTAAGATCCTAACAGTGAGATGCATTAATGAACAGAGAAGTGATGGTTCATTTTACGTGGCAACTTGACAAGACCATGAGGTGCCCACATGTCTGATCAAACGGTATTTCTGGGTGTGTCTGTGAGGGTGTTTCTGGATGAGATTAGTATTTGAATCTGCAGACTGAGTAAAGCAGATTGCCCTCCCACATGTGAGTGGGCATCATCCAGACCATTGAGGGGCTAAATACAACAAAAAGGTGGAGGAAGGGAGAATTCGTTCACTCTGCCCATTTTTGAGCTGGGATGTTGGTCTTCTGCACTCAGACCGGAACTTACACCATTGGCTCTCCTGGGTCTCCAGCTTTCGGAAGGCAGATCGTGAGACTTCTCAGCCTCCACAATCGTGTGAGCCAATTCCTTATCTTATAACCCCTCTCCCTCTCTTTCCTTCTCCCTCTCTCTCTGTATATCTCCTATTGGTTCTGCTTCTCTGGAGAACACTGACTAATATAAGATGATTAACTCAACTTCATTTTTTGTCTTCAGGGCTATCAGTATGATCTCTTATTGGCTATGTTCTACAGTTACTGAGAAAAAGTGGCAGGCTCTTCTCCCTCTATCTTTTCTTTCTTTTATTCTTTTTTTTTTTTTTTTGATTTTATTTATTTTATTTTTTCCCCCCAAGGCCCCAGCGGATAGTCGCGTGTCGTAGCTGCACATCCTTCCAGTTGCTGTATGTGGGACTCGGCCCCAGGATGAACGGAGAAGCGGTGCCTCGATGCGCACCCGGGATCCGAACCCGGGCCACCAGCATCGCAGCGCACGCACTCAACCACCAAGCCACAGGGCCGGCCTTTTCTTTTATTCTTAATGGTCAAAATACTCAGACTAAGAATCATTCTGTCTCTAAAACTCTAGTAGGTATTTAATGAATTTGGCACATACACTTGGTAGGTTTCTAATACAAGCTAAATTTTCAGATAAGAGGAGAGTGAGATAAAGAGGAATCTAAAGAAAAATTAGAAGTCAAAGGGGGAAATAAATGAGCATGATGAAGCACAAACCTTGACAAAAATGGTGTCAATGACATTGAAATGGCATGTTGACTCATAAGTGTTCTTTTTAAAGGCAAGGAAGGACACACTAGGAGGTAAGAATTCTAGAATGTTTTACAGAGAATCAAGAAATTTGTGTGGGTAAAAATAGTTTTCGAAATTCTGGGGACCAAAATAGTCAGCCTTCTTCTGCCTGGTATTGGTGACAGAGCGTGAACGTGGCCCCAGGGTGAAGGTCAACTGCCCGACGGCCCCTCCCCTGCTTGTCCAGTGGGCGTGGGCACAGGCGGGAGCTGGCCATGGTCCAGCTCACTTCCGTATTCTTATTTATTGACTTTTAGAAACTCTCCCTTAATGAATGAAGTTTCTTTCTCTATTTCTTGTGACTTCTGTACGTTTCTACAGCTTTCAAAAGAGCAGAATTATGCAAAGGTGCATTCACTTGAAGGGGATCAGGATATGCCACTCCACAATACGCCACTTAGGTATAAGGATTCTTTTGAGCAGAAGGCAATTGAGAATCAACAGATGCAGGAAGAGTTCTCTGTCCTCCCCTTGTCTACCTGAAAGCCAGGCATAAATTTCCCTTTGTGAAGCTGTGCCCCACCACCACTTGGAGGAAAGAGGAACTCTTATCACCGGAGATGGGCCGTCAACACCGAGGCGAGTTTGCATAAACAGACCTTCCTAAAATAACACTTCTCTTCCATTAGCTCTCCATGTTCTTCCTAGTCACTCGCCAATGATTTATCGTCCCTTGAGGCCCAAACCTCCTTTCCTTTGTTAAAATGGTATATAAGCCCCTAAGTCTAACCACTTCTTTGAGTTTCACTCCCATGCACATTAATTAAAAATTGCATATTTTTTCTCCTGTTAATCTGTCTGTTATTAGTTTAATTCTCAAGGCCCCAGTTACTGAGCATAAGAGGATAGAGGAAATGTTTTTCCTCCCTGACACACTCCATTAAATTTTTTTAAGACTCTCAATAGATAGATAAATAATAGATAGATGATAGATAGATACAATATCCTATCTATGTATAGAGAGAGACCTATTTTCCCACTGTGTTCTTTACACGTGTGTATGTATATGTATATAGTATGTGTGTATGTATATAGATTATATAGTGTATATACATATACACTATATAATGTATATAGATAGATTATATATATATAATCAAATGCTTTTAAACTCCATACTTAATCTTTGCTTTGAAATTGTCATAAATTAAAAATTACCCTGAAGGGCCAGCCCGGTGGTGTAGTGGTTAAGTTCCCACGCTCTGCTTCGGCGACCTGGGGTTCACAGGTTCAGATCCCGGCTGCAGACCTACGCACTGCTTATCGAGCCAGGCTGTGGCAGGCATCCCACATATAAAGTACAGGAAAATGGGCACATATGTTAGCCCAGAGCCAATCTTCCTCAGCAAAAAGAGGAGGATTGGCAACAGATGTTAGCTCAGGGCTAAGCTTCCTCACCAAAACATAAATAAATAAAATAAATTACCCTGTAGACCACATTTACAATCTTATAAAAGCATGCAGTGGGAAAATAGATCCACCATAAAGAAATACACTTTACAGCATTTTTAAAACATAGCTCTTCAATTATTAGGGTATACTGCTAATCACAGTTAGTACAACTGGACTATGTTGATTTCATTCCAATACAATATCTCATAGAGGGTCTGTGAAACCAGATTGACAGCATAATCCATTACTCTAATTTAGTGGTTCTCTGCAGGGCAAAATAAAATTAACAGTGTCACCAAATAACCATCGCCAAGTGACAGCTCAACAAAAGACCTAGAGAGGTAAATGTCTGTGTTATTACATTACAGAAGCAATCCTATTCTGTGTTTAAACCCCACAGTCAATTCTAACTCCAGATATCTCTGAAAATCAGATTTCCAAGTTGAATATAAACATGAGATGGCAAAAATAGAGCTCAAGGGCAGAGAGGCCTGTCCAGGATTGTGAATACTTTTGAAAGAGAAAAAAATATAGCTTTCCAGCTGTGCAAGTTCGTCATACACATTAAACCAATCTGTTGAAGAACCTTCTCGATTGCATGAGTTAGTAGAGCTGGCCCACTGAGTCAGTGTAACTCAAGATAATGCCTGAATATGTAAAAAATTAATTCAGCCATGGTTGCAAATGGTGTTTTATACCCATAAAAATACAGCCTATAAATTACATCGTGGCTTTTCATTTGTAGGAAGTTTTGCATATTAAAATGTAAAGCTGACTGAAAATAAAAATAAATGATAGTTCCTGGGAACAAATGCCTCACATCTGTAAACAAGATGTAAACTGAATCTAAGCTACAGATTTTGTCATATCTGTTTTTAGATATAGCTTAGTTTGAAAGTAGACAATCTAGACTATTTTAGGGAAATTCAGTTATATTTACTCTTCAGTTTCAACCTATTACAGAATCTTGGGGTGAGGAGGAATCTTGGCGATTATCTAGTTCTGCCTCATATCAGAGGCCAGCATTCCCTCTCCAGTGTTGTCATATGGGTAATATCGGATTGTTTTCCTAGGAATTCAGGGTGTGTTGCCTTTATTCATACTGCAAAGTATAGGAGAGTCTTAATGAACAGTTAGTTATTAAGTTATCTATAGTTATATTAGTTATCTATATTATTATAGATATGCTATAGATAACATATTAGTTATCTATAGCAGCATAACAAATTGTCACCAACCTTAGCAGCTAAAAACACCAATCATTTATTATCTCACAGAGTTTCTGAGTCAGGAATCCAGGAGTGGCTTAGTGGATGATTATGATTTAGGGTCCCTCAGGAGGCTGTAGTCAAGCTGGCAGCCCAGCCTGCAGTCTCTGAAAACTTGACAAGGCTTAAAGCATCTACTTCCTAATTCAATCACGTGTCTATGGGCAGGAGGCTTCAGTTCCTCTCCAGGCGGGCCTCTGCATAGTGCTGCTCATGACACGGCTTCCACCAGAGCAAATGTCAAGTGAATGAGGGAGGGAGAACGCACCCAAGAGGTAAGTCACAGTGTTTTATAATCTAATCTTGGAAATGACACGCCATAACTTCTCCTGTATGCTATTGATCTCACGATCCAACCGTAGCACAATGCGAGCGGGAACAATACAAGGGATAGCAAGGCTCACTGGGGCCATCTTGGAGGCTGGCTACCAGAAGCAGAGAAAAGTAATCCACCTGGAGTCACATAACTCTCTAGATGCAAAGTGCTAGTTTGTTTCCTACACCAGTTAGCCTTCTTAGTTGCAACTAACAGCAACCAGCGCTAGCTAACTTAAGTAAAAAAGGAATATAATGGAAAAAATCTTAGTTTCTCACAGAACTCAAAGGAAGGTCACAAATGAGGCTCAGAAAATGTCAGGAACCAAGAGGTATTTGCTGAGTGAATATATTAAATTTAAAAGATAATATTTGAGGGGCCAGCATGGTGGCATAGTGGTTGGGTTTGTGCGCTCCTCTTCAGCGGCCAGGGGTTTGCATGTTCAGATCCTGGCTGTGGACCTATGCACCACTTGTCAAGCCGTGCTGTGGTGGCATCCCACATATAAAGTAGAGGAAGATGGGCATGGATGTTAGCCCAGGGCCAATCTTCCTCAGCAAAAAGAGGGGGATGGGCAACAGATGTTAGCTCAGGGCTAATCGTCCTCCCCAAAAAAAAGATAATATTTGACACTAGTTTAGGTACTATACTAATATAAGAAGTATATTAAACAATCACAACCCACGGGATATAATCAAAATGCACATTTATGTTTACCTTCCACTTGCTCTTTAAATTTTATCCACTGGCAAAAGTTTTTCCCCGTTTTTAGAGGAAAACACCCAGCAGACCCAATGATTTTCTGATCACTCTTAGGTAATAAAAAGCCCCACAATCACTTGATACTGAAAACATGATCTTGATTTAAAAATTAAAATGTCCAGCCCAAAATATTAATCAACATTTTGGTCTTCAAAGTTGAAACTTCTCCGGCACCTGCCTCTGCCCCCACCCCCGCCCCCAGGGTGTGAGTATTAGCCTTCTATTGCTGCTGTAAGAAATTACCATAAACTTGAGGGCTTAAAACACACAGATTTATTGCAGCTCTAGAGATCAGAAGTCCCAGATGGGTCTCTTTGGGCTAAAATCAAGGTGTTGGCAGGGCTGCATTCCTTTCTGGAGGCTCTAGGAAAGAATCCATCTCCTTGCCTTCTCCAGCTTCTAGAGGCCACCGGCATTCGTTGGCTCTTGGCCCCTTTCCTCCACCTTCAAAGCTAGCAATGACGGCTTCAGTCCTTCTCATATCTCATCACTCGGATCTTCTCTTCTGCCTTTAAGGAACACTGTGATTACACTGGGCACACTTGAATAACCCAGGATATGCTCCATATCTTAAGATCAGCTGATCATCAAAATGAGTTCTATCTGAAACCCTAATTCCCCTTTGCTATGTAAGGTTACATATTGACAAGTTCTGGGCATTTGAATTTAAACATGTTGGGGGAGGGCGAGTGGTCATTATTCTGCTTACCACAGCCTGTAACAGAGCAGCCAAACGAAGGACAACCACTGGTGAGGATTAACATAGGTGGTGGGATATCAAAGAGGAGGAAGGGAAAAGGCATCACCTGGCGGTAGCAGCTGGTTTAGCTTACATCATATTCTTTAAACCTGGGTTGAGAGAAGAGGCTGAAAGCCTGTCGGATGTAGGCACATTGAGAGAGTAAACATCTGCTTATTTGTTTCTGTCTTCAGAGAATCTCTGGCTATACTGCCCGACCACAACCCCATTAAGGGACTAGTCGGCTGGGGGGGTGGCCAGGATGGAGCACAGCTGTAAGGAGAGCTAACACCTCACGGGAATACATTGGAAATACGGGGCAAGGTAATGAAAGTTTCCAAACACAACTTCTCATTTAACTAGTGAAATAAAAACTGGTCTTGTTCCCACCAAAGTCGACAACATCCTCGTGAAGAAATAAACGCTTCTTGCTGGTATTTACCAACGTGGAACCTTTTGTTTTATGTGAAAATGCCACCAATCCTGAACCACCCAGCTGAGTGCTGTTTGACATCAGCAACCACAGGGAGCTAAAGATTATGAAATGGAATTTGCAGTTTTGCTTATTGGAAATGACCAATACTGAGTTACGTGGTTTGAAAAACTGTGTGTAATAAATGCATATAATAAATTTTTTATTTTGAAAATAGAAGTATACACATTTTATCAATTAAAAATCAGTTTCTGACTCCACCAAATAAATGTTGAGCAAATATGTAAATATCACTAGATTAAAGAGGAAACCAAATTATTGGCCTTCTTTAGATATTTGTTTGACTATAATTGAGCAAATAAATAATTCAAGTGGGATATTTTAAGTCCCACTGACCTCTCCAATCTAGCTATTACCAGAGAGTCTTCCTTTGGAGGGTTCTGGAACATGCAGGCTACCAATAATAAAACCACCATAAGCAAAGCACTACCTGGGTGCTAGGTTTCAGTAGTAAGTAGGACACAGATTTGGCTCTCAAGAAGCCTATATTACACAATTATTTGATTGTAAGTGGGATACATAATTCAAAGTTGGCATAGGGATCCTAAGAGGAGAAAGGAGTCTCTAAGAAAATATTTATGTTCCAAAGTGAAGGTGGCGAGGAATTTATCAAGTAAAGGGTAGGAGGAAAGAAGAGAAAAAGCAAAGAAAAAAAATTTTTTGCCTCAAATGTTGTGGCACATAAAACCTGTGCACTGGATTTAGAAACCAGTAGATCAGTAGGGACCGCAGGGTCCACAGGCGCCATCTTACCTCCTTGGGCATGTATCTACTTCACCTTCCAGCTGCTGCTACTGCAAAGGTGTCTTCTCCTTCCCAAAGCCAGGTGCCTCCACAGGAACCTACCTGTCTCTGAGATCTTATCTGTGGTCTCTGAGATGCCTCTAAGCTCCAAGCTCATTGGCAGAACCTCAAATATCCCTTCATTCATCTGTTCATATTAACCATGCTTGGTCACCAGATGCAAGATATATAAAGAAAACAAAATGTGGTACAAAATACTATGTAAAGCACAGTCTCTGCCCTTGAACTTATAATCAGTGGCATGAGCAATTCAAGGCAAAACAAAACAAACAGAAGTGCTGTGAAAAACAACAGGAAGGAGCTAACTCCAAGGCCGGAGATTACCTGCTCTGAAGGAATTCTAATTCACTGATGTGTTTAAGGAGAAAGGAGACCAGTGGAGTCAGACTGTCTGGAAATCAGCAGACGTGAGGGTCAAGCTGCAGAAGTTCCCAGGAGAGAACGACTGCAAAGGTGAACCATTAAGGGGACTGTCCTCACTGGCTAGACAGTAGGAATGGTGGGTCATTCTAAATAAGAGCTGTGGGGTGGGACCCTGGGCCACACTGAGAGGTGCCCATGAGGCCTTGCTGTGTGGTTCTCATCCTCCCCAGGTTTTCCCTTCATACCCTACGAGGTCCTCTGGGAAAAAGTCTCCATGAGGTCACTCCTGCCTGAGTTGCTCTTTGCTCCCTACACATTCCAAACCCTTTGGGCAGCCTCCAATTACCAGCTCTTGAGAGGCACCGATCTACTTGTGAAATCTCTTTTTCAAGTTGGGTGATCTCCAGGGTGAACTCCCTCTCATATGCCCTACAGGGAGCACGTGCATCACTCACCTCCCTCCATGATGGCAGAGCCTTGCACTCCCTCTTCCCCACGACGACACAGCCCTCTCCTCCCTATGCCAGCACTGCTGTCTGCCTCAGACTCTCCCGCCAATCTGCCACTCACTTTCTGTTGCATACATGCCTCTCTCCTGGCTGCAGGATCAGCCACAATTGTCCTCGTGTTTGTGCTCCTTCCTAAAGCAAAGTCCAACCCTTTGTCCATTGATTTTGTGGCCTTACTCACTAGCAGACTGCCCAAGAAGTTTCCAACCCACGCAGAGTCAGCACTTGTATGCTGATCTCAATGGAGAGAGTGAAACGGGGACAGGAAGGATTACCGTGTAAGGTTTATCTGGAATAATTTTTTTTACAGATGAAATGCATGTGCGCGCGTGCACACACACACACACACACTCACACACACACTCTGGTGGTCTTTGATCACAGGACCAGGTTTTCCTTGATTTCCTCCATGGACTTATCACAGTTTCCAGTCTCCCTTGCTGAAAAGAAAGCTGGACTGTAATTCATTATATTACTTAAATGACAGAATTTAAAATAATTGTTTTCTGCCTTAGGATTTTCACTGATTAACAATTTACTGGCTCAGTGTGGTCTTACCATAAATTAGAGGTGGGGAAAAGGAGCTTACTGTGGTACTAGGTAAGTAACTGAGAATAAGATGGACAACATTTATCGTTTTGACTGCTCCTAATCTGACGGCGGCCCATCAGAAAATGGCTTGGTTTCAAGTACCTTTTCCTTTCCTTCAAGGCCTTGATGTGGTTGAAGGCCCTTTGCTTTTTCAGAGCTTCTGTTGCGTGGATGCCATGGTTGATGAGACAGGCTCTAGCTCCCAACCACTCCCCACTCTCCAGCTGCTCCTGATGGGCCCTTGTTATCCTCCCAGACCAACGGCTGCCTTGCTCAGGTCCCCACAAGTCAGCAAAACACACTGATGGGTTTTTATCACTGGCCTAATGCACCTCCACATTTCAGAAAACATTTCACACAGAAGAGTTCAGAATCTGGGAATCACTCCGCATTTTATTTTACAGTACATTCATGTAAGTTCCTGCATTTCCAAGGTAACCAGATCACATTCAGGTTAGCACTGCTGGTAACAAAATTATACAACTACCCTGGCTTCAAAAACAAGATAGGATGATACACATGAACACCTCTTTCCCTTTAATACTGCAGAAGACAATACATCACAAAAATAAAATTACATGCCTTTTACAATCCAGTGTGAAGGCATATTATTTATGTTAAAATTAAACCATTTGGGACATGGGGAGAATAAGAAGAGTTTCAAAGCTTAAGATATCTAAAATTTCCCCAAATGCCGTCTTTCTCTTCTAACCACCAGTTGGCACATTCAGCATCAATGCCTTGGGAAGAGAAGGACAGGGGAAAGCAGGGCATCATTTAACTCCAAAACTCATGGCTTCTTAGGCTACTTCTGTAAAAACTACTTAAATAACCTAAAATTCTAAAAAGAGTTAATATTAACAAGGGATGGCAATATAGGAAGCACCTGGAGAAAATTCCTCCAGCCACTGATGAGAAATAGAAGCTGCAGACATTTCGCAAAAATGGAAAACTGTGTCACATCCAGTAATATATTAAGTTCTGAAAATATATTTTCACTTTACTGAATGAAAACAATATCGTCTATGTTCTGGTCTCAAATCAGTTCAGAAAAACAGCTGTAACCTCCATCTGCAATATTCCCTATAGGCTGTCTTACATCTAAGAGTGCAGCTGACCAATATCCCCAACCCTTGAAAGATCTAAGAAGCCAAACTGAGCTACAATAAAGACTAGAACGAATCAGGTAGGAGGAAATTCAGATGTGTGAGAAAGCAAGAAGTTATTTGGGTCTTTTTCCCAGATAAAAAATATTGTTACAAAATGTTTTGGACCCGGGTCCAACACAGCTGGAATGATAAGTTACTGAAAACGCAAGCCCCCATCCAGAAAGACAGCATGCTTATGCAGCACCTTTCTCCTAGAAGTTCAATGTGCTTTAGGACAATTACCAATTCATTGCGAAATTAAGTACAAGACTCAGAATATACTGGGACTTATCGTTAATTCCAGTGACTAAAGAGTCCCTGCCACTTGCAGCCAAAAAATTTTTGAGTCCTGAACTTATCAGGTTACGAATGAAATTGACACTCATATTTGCTGACTCCAAAAGAAACACCATCCCTTTCAGAAGGGTTGAAAAATATGATGGAAGAGGGAATAAGACACTTCTTATGAAAGCCACAAAACATCTTATGAGAAACCAGAGCCAGTGCATATTTCACAACCCCTGAAGAAAGCCCCCAGCAGCAGGGTGAGCAAGGGGAGCAGTGATGTTTTTGAAACCAGAGCGACTTGTAGCTAACTGCCTGACAGTAAATTCACATAGTAAAATGCAGAATAAGTCAACATAGAGCCAAGGTTTACATTATATCTAGAAATATGTTTTATGCTTTAAAAAAAATTGCAATGCACTCCAAAAAAATGTTTCAGATAATTCATGTACAACAGAAGGCACTGTTATCCGCATAAATCCATTGATTCTGCATGGCAAAAACCTGAGACGTGCAATCAATCCAAGCCTCGAAAACCACCTTGGTCGTTCATCCTTTGGAGCATGTTTGTCCTTTTCAGTCCAATGATTTTGTTTTTCTTTAATTTCATACATTACAGTAGCTGCTTAAAATATATATTTCAGGGTGAGAAAGGTCAAAGGGGAAGGGGAGAGTGGATAAAAGTGCTGCCTAGCGCCAGACGGTAACTGGCACAGCAGGAGCGGTCCCTCCTCCTCCCCGACCCTCACCTTCGCCTGGTGAAGTACAATGTGGCGATGACATTTGGTCAGCTGAGGTTCCTGCTTTCAGTTGTTGCTGGGCATAGTCCCAAAGTTAAACGCCGAGAGGACTCCTTTGTTTTCAAAGGTGAAGCCTCCCTGTTGTTCGATCTTCTTCTTTGCCTCTGGCATTCACCGAGAGAAAGGGAAAAAACAAAGAGTATTTAAGGTGACAAGGTTGGAAACAACCTCAAAGGAGCCAGATTCTTTATACTTAGCACTGTGAAGGAATGTGACTCGTGGTATTAATTACTCTGCCCAACTGAGCATTGGCCTTTAACAGACCCATGTCAGGAAGCAGTTATGTTTACCATCATGGAAAAACGATTTGCTAAAAATGAGTGAAATGAAAACAAGCTTCAAAGTTGGGTTCCGCCCGCTCCACAGTCTACTGGTGAAAGGACGCTCAGACCTCTCACATCAGGAGGGCTGATACAGAATCTGTGCAGGACTGAAAATCTACGTCTACGCAGAAGAACCTGGGTTCTAAACTCTAGATGCCTATTCCATGATGTTTCCCACTAAAATATTTTTTTTAATTACAAAATCTTTTCCATTGATTTTCCAGGAGGGACCATAATAATGTCTGCATAAAATAATTTCTCCAGTTTAAAAACTGAAAATCAAAAAGAATCACCAACACATACAGCCCAACAAATAGAAATGGAGAGTATTTCATTTCCAGGAATATAAGCTCTTTGCAAGAACTCATAAAATGCCTTTGGTCCATCTGTGGTTAAGAAGTTTAGGTGGGTGATCCAATTGATTAACTCTCCCTCAGCAAGACTCATACCAACCCTTACGTCTTACCTTTGGCTCCAAAATAGGATAAGGATGTGAATAAGAACACCACTAAAAGACACATATTAATGCACAGTGTTTTGCAGAGCTAAGATATCATGAGTTATTAAAAAGATCATACAATACTCATAATTTCTTATTATCTTGACAGGTTGGCCTCTAACAATTTTAAAAAGTTACTTAGGTGCCACCAGGCTGATAAAATAAGGCTATTGGCACTCCTCCACACGCACTCGAATCAGGAAATCACCCCGGCTGACCTGCCACTGTCCTCCGGTGCTCTGCCAGTGTGTACACCTCCTGCAGCGCCCTCCTCTGATCCTCACTGAGCGGTGCCATCAGCAGTTGGTACCAGGCAGCATCCCGATTCTGCACAGCTGTTGCATTTTGGGGATGCATAGGGGAAGGAGGAAAAGATAAAGGAGTCCAGTGGCAATTATTATTTCAGAGAATAAAAGTGATGTGATCAAATTATAATGATCACAGACAGTAAGACACCAAGAGAACAGTACTATGATAAACACAAGGTGATAAAACTTATTCCAACAAAGAATTATTCCTGAGTACTCACTTTAGTACCAACTATGTGGGGCTATCAGAGGAAGGTTAGGACACCAAATCTCTGCTTTGCCTAGTTCTCTGCCTCCATCACCATCTCCTCTTCGTCTTGGAGTTTTACTAACTATGAATGCTCCCTAAAATCCAGATCTTGGGAAACCCCTGTACTCAACTTGGTACCATTTTCCTCCGGAATTCTCATCCCACCTGCAGCTTCAGCACTGCTCTTATACCAAGAACTCAATTTTGTACCTTTAGGCAAAACCATTCCCTAAGCTTTCCAGACTTTTCCATTTGGATAGCTCACCTCAAAATCAAATTGAACATTTTACCTCCCAAGCCCTCCTTATTTCCCCATTTCCATTACTAGTTCTATCAGTCTCCTAGTCAACCACTGTAAATCCCTATCATCTTTAACCATGCCCTGTCCACATCCAAGTCTCTGCTGCTTTCTTGAAGTCTTTCACCTATAGGCTTCTTTCCATCGAATGCCATCCTCCCACTCCAGGGTCCTATTACTCCTAAATTAACAAAGTAATCTCCTAATGCTTGGTTCCTGAGTCGAGTCCCCTTCAGTTCTTTTTGCACATCATCATCCGATAACTCCCCTGAGGAAAACTACTACATCCCCGAGGTCACTTCTTTACAGAAAAACGTTCAACAACACGCCAATGGGCAATTAAATAAAGACCACCTCAGTCCAGAACTCAAGGTTGGTACAATTCAGTCCCATTTTATTACTTCACAGACTTTACACAGTGGTCCCTACACGATGATCCAAAGCTGGTTGCCTATCACTTGAGGAGGATTTTCAAAATTCATATCCTGAGATCCCCCCCAAGACCTAAAAGCTTCCTTGCTGATTATGAAGCATACCAGGTCTGGAAGCAACTGCCTTAGAGCATACCCTCTGTATTCCCATCTCCACACTTACGCTCTTATTTTCCCCATGCTTTGGAATATCATTCCCTGTACTCTCTACCTCTAGTTCCCGCTAAATTTCAATAAAAGAGGTGATTTTATCTTTGTATTTGTAACGACACTAAATAATGCCAATATATTACACTAGCATTGTCTTGTTAGTAACAATATTTTATACACAAGGATGTTCACTTATTTAATTGCTTATAATGGCAAAAAAACTGAAAATACTTTTATATGTCCATCAGTGGAAATAAGTAAAGTATGGTATTACCATAGAAATAATATGTAACTATAAAACAAATGATTTATATTAGTGGGATTTTTTTTCAGTATAATTTCTTTATAATAATTTTCTAAATATTTTCATTGGTTTATTTATTTTTATTCTATAAATTTTCCATTTACATCTCTCATTTTTATACTGGGTTATTGGTCTTACTCATTTAGAGGAGGCCTTTGTAAACTGTGGATCTTAAGCCTATGATATGTATGTGACAAATATTTTCTCTCAATCTTTTACGAGTCCTTTAACTATTTATAGCGTCCTTTGCTGTACAAAATTGGTAAATTGCTTATGTAGTAAAAAGTTACTCTCTTATGGCAGCTGGACTCTCTTCCTTCCCAAAGGGATTGTGAATTGCCAATAAGTTTATGGTCACAATTTTTAAGCGACATATGTGAGATACTTTATTCTTTTCCGTAAAAATGCTTATCCATTTCTACCCAGAGGATGAGCAATATATGCAGACACTCTTGCCTGAAATTACTTTTGTGAGGATAACCTGAAGCCTCACCCTGCCACTTTATGATGATGAAGGTTGCTGGAACTGGGTGATGGGTGTTTCATTGTGCTATTCCCTCTCATTTTGTGTATGTTTGGGGATTTCTATAATAAAAATAAATATAATTTTTTAAAGGAATCTAAACCAATTTTGGGCAGATCCCAAAACAACTTCTAACACACGGAAATGAAAAAAGAGTTTAGAAAAAATATGTGAAGATTCAGAGAGTAAAGACATACTTAGCAGAGCTTGTGTAAAAAACTGATATTCATCCACACTATTGTCAAGGTCCAGTGGAGTGCTAAATCCCTCAAGGGCAGTCTCTTCCAACACTTCTTCATCCCAGTCATCATCATCTTCCTCTTCGTCTTCACCTCTTCCATTATTTGACTGCATTGCTTGAGCAGTTACATTCGTCTCCTCTTCATCACTTGAAATCTCCTCTGTGAATCCATTAATTATTTAAAAGGAATCAAAACACAAAATATAAAATTATTCCATAAAGAAAACAAAAATTATAAAATGACATTCTGGAAATGGAAAAACTACCATATAATTTTATATAAAATTATAAAAATAAACCTTTTCTTAACTACAGTTTGCAAGAATGAAAAAGACTTTATCCTCCTCACTGAAAACAATTTCCAACTATTCTTAAATCTGTGGTCCAGCTGAACATTACTACTGTTTTGCTATGGCTGCCTCACATTCATTCATATAAAAATACTATTTAACTACAGATTCCCAAATTAACTTCTTTCAAAAAATAAGACAAAATGATATGTTTTAAATAACAATGACCTCCCACTGAGAATTTGGGTCTCTTAACAATTAACTAAGTTGGTTATGAACTGCTCAGAAGTCTCAAATGAGAAGGTTATTTCTGCTCATATAAACAAAAAAACATAGAAATGTAAAGGAAAAATAGTTAGCCTCATGTAGGTTGAAAAGTTGTCAGCTGACTTGTATATCACCATGGATTCTGTTTCTATTTTCAGTGTCGGTCTGTTCCAAGCAGTTAGCCCAGAACTGTAAATAACCAGAAGGTAGTAAATGCAGAACAAAAGCAACCTAAGAGGAAAAACCTGGAGTAAACCCAAACCAGTCAATATTAATCTAAAACTAGTTCTACAAAACACGCTATACTGAAGCACCTGGATTAAACTGCAGGGTAGTTTTAGGGATAAGGCAAAAAACCATAGTTTTGACCACATACATGGAAAAAAATATATATATACATACACACACACCCCTACACACACCTACACATACATATGGCAAAGGTATAATTACAAAGACAGCAAGAAATACCTTTGCTAATTAATCATTCTATACTTCAGTAGGAAATTCAACAAGGAAGTCTGGAATATTACCAGAAAACATCCCTCAAGTCATATTAGTTATAAACCAATAGTGAGCAAAGCAAAAAATTAGAAAGAGAACATTGTCACATACAGAAAAAAAGAATTCTACAATTGTTGGCACATACTTAGCCAAAAAAAAAAAAAAAAAAAAAACTTCTAGTAAAGAAGCATTACTACAAAAGACCTACGAAGAATTCAGAAAAACAAAAAAATTAGAAGACATGCTTTGTGTTGGCGGCGGGGGAAGGGTACCATTCTCGTATATGAACAAACTGGGATGATGCCAGTTAAATGCAAAATGTTTTAAACCTACACATGCTGAAATCATAGAATTTAGCATCAAAAATAGAGCTGTATGTTTTCCAGGAAAAGTTCTGATTTTTATCAGTTAAAGAAGTATCTGTTTTTAACCAGAAGAGGAAAAACTCCACGTTACTTCCTGGGCCCTAGCAAGTAGTTTTGCAATACCATAAAATAAAGATCTAATGTTCTTGACTCTAACAATCTTATTGACTCTTGATTAAGCAAATCACCTTCATTTATGTCCTTTATTCTAAATTTATTAATATGTAAACCACAAATATCTCCCAATTATAATGTTTGATGAGGAGTTACCAAAGAACCATTATACAAAAAATCAGGCACTCTCTACTAATCTGCTGTACTCACACTTCTGCTCTTAATCTCATGGTTCTTTTAATTCATGGCTGCTGCCTTCACTGAGACTATTGGCACAAACAAGAAAATGAAATACTGGGTTGCTAACTTATTATCAAGACCATTTAATTCTGTTATAAATGTATTTCCCAGCGTGTAACAACATTCATTGGGCTTAATAATAAATGATTTAAGTGTCAAATGTGAACAAATCTAAATTTACATCACATGATATAATTAAGTCTACCAAACCCAAAATATTTCTTAAATGGACAACAGGGCAAAGAATGTAAATCTGTTTAATAACTCCAAATAGACTAAAACTCAAAGAAAACGTATGCTCAAATAAAAATCAATTCTAGCATACATTGCAATTAGAAGACTTTACCATTTTCTTCCATATCAGCTTTCTCTGCTTTGGAGCGATCTTCCCGGTTTACTAGCTGTCTAGTAGCACAGACCTGCTTTAGGCCAAGGAAAAGGAAAAGAATTGAGGGCACAATCTGCCCCACCACGGCATCTACTGCAGGAGGTCGATTTTGTAATTCCAAAAGGATACTCAATCCTATTATACACATCTTCCGGTCATGATGCCTACAAATTACAAAGGAAAAAAAACGTGCACATGAGAAATGAGGACAAATTCTGAATGTCCTCCTTTCAAAAAGAATGTCCAAGGTATACCCTAAGGTTCATTCATTGGAATTATACAGAGGTATCCCCCATTTTGTACTCATAAATCCTATGTAAATCAAGCTTTGTAAACCAATAATTATCATCACTTAATGGGAGTCTGCAGTTAATATGTTAAATCCTGCTGTATTATCAATTTATGATTAATATAAATGCTATATGTGGGCCTTGGCATAACAAGTTTTATTAAAGCAGGAATACCTGTATTTGACAGCATAAAATTCCTATCCAATGAAGAAAAGGAAAAATTCCTTAGACTTAAGTCTTCATTAGATTGGTCCACAAGGTTTCTTGGCACATATATTATACCACTAATCCCAGGTGCCAAAAGCTATTTCAAAAACTCAGCATCTAATAAGCTGAACTTAATGACTGTAAGTAAACATATTCAATGTCCTCTGCTATAACACAGGATGAGGAAAATTTAATTCTGAAGGAAAATATTTTGACCAATATACATTACACACATTTCTTTACTAAATGTTTAAGTTGTTTAAACCTAAAAATATTAAGAATGAAAACACTACTATATTGGTATATAACACTCTTAAAATTGCAGGCATGAACAAAAAATTCATTGGCAATGATTAGATTTATTAAAAATGAGAGTAATATAAAACAAACCCAATGATGAATATATTACAAGCTTCTGTTATTCTTTATTATTTGCATTGCTTGATTCATTCAAGTTACTAATGCCAAAGTAGTATACTATAACAGGAACTGTACTTGACCTGAGGGCTTTCTCATCCATGTAGCCCCTAACTAGTAGTGTACTGGGTGTCAAGAGGATCACAGCAGGAAAGATGATTATCAAGTGGGGCGCTAAAGAATCCAAGGAAGCACAATCCCAGAATGCCCAGCCTATGCAATAGCTGAGACAGCCTTTCTATCTTTGGAAAACTGCTTATAGATGCTAATAAAGAGAGAAGTGCACCACCTGAATCACTATGAACGACCAAATCTCTACTCCGTAAATCTTGGTCAGAGATAACTTTAAGCACAATTTCCTTTTAAAGTATGTTCTTCCCTTTAAGGCTTTAAGAAGACATCTAAATCAGGGACAAATTCAAGTCTCCTACAAGTAGAAAAATTAGAATACACATAGCAGCTTGTAAATATGTCCCCCATTCCTATCCTACCATCCTAATTCAGGCCTCCATCACGGCCCCACCACTTAGCAGTGTCCTAACTACTCCTCCTGCTGGAAGGAAGGCTTTTCCCCTCAGCAAACTCTTCTAAAGGATATCTTACAAAACTCAGAAGAACACTAGTTATTTCTAATGTTTTAAACAAATTAATCAGCAATCTAGGTCAAATTCTAGTACAACACAGTCACTAACATGTGTTGGGTTACGTGAGGTGAGCATATAACTACGATTTGGGACCTCACTTTTCCTGTGTTTGAAAACTAGGACAGTGCTTCACATAAGGCCAAACTCTCCTAGCAGGGCAGCATCTGGGCTACAACTAAGAATCCTTCTGACCTCACATCTGAGAACAGGCTCCCTTGAGATCTGCAAAGAGTTCAATATCCTGGTACATGATAGCATTACCAGACTGGTACTTTCCTTAGAAACCTGCCTCCATTTAGAATGTTTTTACCCATAGACACTTAATAGGCATGGAACCTGGATGGACACTGAATTCTTGTTGCCTAGAGATATAACAACACATAGAAGTCAAAAACAAGTGGGGAAGGGCTATAGCTAATTTTCAGAGCCTGCATTCTTTTCACTAGATTATACTGCTGAAACACATCCTTAATTCTCTAAAAATTAAATATTATGTTAACAATACACTAAAAATAATTCTTAAGATATGAAAATTATCTTTTTACATGCCATTATCTGTACATATTAAAAAGTCAACTTCCCAGAAACAGAAATGCAGTGCAAAATCCAAAAGACACATACCCAAGAAAACAATCTGTGTCATTCATCCACTGATTTATAAACTGTACAGTTATAGGTCCAGGGTTGTGAGGCAACTGAATTCGTTCTAAAGTATGTAGCAGCAAATCAGGGTTGTAGTACAAGGCAGCAATTGCAACCTGAAGACACATAGTACGGAGCTCACTCGTTTTGACCCCTCGGGTTAGTCTCTCCAAAACAAGCTGAACAAAGAGTGGAATGCACTAGAGGAAAAAAAGAAAAAGAGAATCAACCATACACAGAGAAACCAAGTAACTTTTATAGAAAGCTGAATGTTGGTAAAGAGTGTTATCAATAAATAAGATACTCTTAATGACAACAAAATTTTTGCTTATTTAAATCGTTTTTAGAGTTATTAAACAAATTTATATTCTCATAAAAAGCCAGAGAGATTAAATAGCCAAAAAGAGGTCCTGGAGCAGTGCCAGGAAGTCCCCTTCCCTTTTAGGTGCAGATTACAGTTAGTTGAAGATTGTCCTATAAGAGTCCACACTCATATGATGGCCATAATCCAAATGTAGACTCAGTCACTTCCACATTTAAGGTAAAAGGACGAGGAGGGAATTTTTCTTCGATAAATCAAATTGAAAATAAATGAATGAAACTCAGAATAAGCATGATATGATCAGAATTTCTCTTGAGAAATAAAATTCCTAAATAAATAAATTATTTATTTTGTATGGGGATGTAATGCACAGCATGGTGACTACAGTTAATCATACTGTATTGTATATTTGAAAGTTGCTAAGACAGTAGATATTAAAAGTCTGCATCACGAGAAAAAAATTTTTGTAACTGTGTATGGTGACGGATGTTAATTAGACTTATTGTCATGATCATTTCATAATATATACAAAGATCAAATTATTATATTGTACACCTGAAACTAATATAATGTTATATGTCAACTATATCTCAATAAAATTTAAAAAACAGAAAATTCCTGTTGGTGTAAGTAAAAGACTGAAGAAAAAATGGTGGACTTCGCACATTAAAATAAAATCATCTGACTCTAATTCTAAAGTGCAATATTGATAAACTAATTTTATTAGAAACCTTAATAGTGATTTTCAATTAAAAGGAATGGGCTGAAATGATTGTGTACAATAAAATTCTGAGGTCTTAATATAAGCTCATTTTAAAATTAAACTTTAAAAATCAAGGTTTTGGGCGAGGATGGGATGAATAGGCAGAGCACAGAGGATCTTCAGGGCAGTGAAAATACTCTGTATGTTACTATCATGGTGGATACATGTCATTACACATTTGTCCAGACCCATAAAATGTACAACACCAAGAGTGAACCCTAGTGTAAACGGTGGGCTCTGGGTGATAATGATGCGTCAGCGTAGGCTCATCAATTGTAATCAGTGTACTACCCTGGTGGAGATGCTGATAATGGGGGAGGCTAAGTATGTGTGGGGGCAAGGGGTATGTGGGAAATCTCTGTATCTTCTGTTCAATTTTGCTGTGAACCTAAAACTGCTCTAAAAACTGAAGTCTATTAAAAAAATATTCAAAGTTTCATGTAGAAATTTAAGAGTTAAATTTAATATGTTTTCTTTAGTAGGCCAAACTATCAATACATTCAGATCAGCAGAATACTAGCCTTGTGTAGGATAATATATAAAACCAAAACACATGATTACATGTGCTACTTTTAAGATTGATATTTTATAAAGAGATGACTAGTTCGATTAACTCTATTGATTTGTTCTCACATCCAGTGTCCTGATTTGTTGACACAACAATATAGCATATAAGCTACATTAAAAATTATTACTATGGTCAAATAATTACTGTGAATCAATGAAGCCACAAGGAAATGTAAACTAAGTTTGAAAAGCTCTTTTTGGGATGTTTTAATAATAAAGTTTCATTTTAACAAATATTTATGATTACATGCAAAACCATTAAGAATATAAAAAAACTTTAAGGTTTTAAAACTAGTAAAACTAAAATTATCCCTTTACATTATATTAAAACAAAACCAATTATGAAGACTGATTATGCAGAATATCTCTATTTACTACTATGGAGTGATCTGCAGGATATATTGAAGTGAAGAAGGAAAGATGGAAAAAAATATGTATAGTATGCCATTGTTTAAGAAGGTGAGAAGAGAATAAATATATATATATATGTGTGCTTACTTTTTAAAATGAAAGGATGAACTAAAAACTGGGGGGGAAATGGGGAAAAAGAATAACGGTCTCAGAGGGGACAGGGATGGAAGATAGACTTCCCTGAATATACAGGCATACCTCATTTTATTGCATTTGTTTTATTGTGCTTCGCAGATACTGTGTTTTTTAAAAATTGAAGGTTTGTGGCACCCCTGCACCGAGCAAGTCTATTAGCACCATTTTTCCAATAGCATTTGCTCACTTCATGTCTCTGTGTCACATTTTGGTAATTCTTGCAATATTTCAAACTCTTTCATTATTATTATATTTGTTATGGTGAACTGTGATCAGTGATTTTTGATGTTACTATTGTAATTGTTTTGGGGCGCCATGAACTGCGCCTGCATAAGACAACGAACTTGATAAATGTTGTGTGTTCTGACTGCTCCACCCAAAGGCCATTCCCCCATCTCTCTCTCTCTCTTTGGGCCTCCCTATTCCCTGAGACACAACAACATTGAAATTAGGCCAATTAATAACCCTACAATGGCCTGTAAGTGTTCAAGTGAGAGGAAGAGTCGCATGTCTCTCACTTTAAATCAAAAGCTGGAAATGATTAAACTTAGTGAGGAAGGCATGTCAAAAGCCAAGACAGGCTGAAAGCTAGGCCTCTCGAGCCAAACAGTTAGCTAAGTCGTGAACGTAAAGGAAAAGTTCTTTAAGGAAATAAAAAATGCTACTTCAGTAGACACATGAATGTTAAGAAAGCATAACAGCCTTATCGCTGATATGGAGAAAGTTTTAGTGGTCTGGATAGAAGATCAAACCAGCCACAACATTCCTTTAAGCCAAAGCCTAATCCAGAGCAAGGCCCTAATCCTCTTCAATCCTCTGAGGGCTGAGAGAGGTGAGGAAGCTGCAGAAGAAAAGTTTGAAGCTGGCAGAGGTTGGTTCATGAGGAAAGAAGCTGTCTCCATAACATAAAAGTGCAAGGTGAAGCAACAAGTGCTGATGTAGAAGCTGCAGCAAGTTAGCCAGATGCTCTGGCTAAGATATTAATGAAGGTGGCTACACTAAACAGAAGAGTTTCAATGTAGACGAAACAGCCGGACATTAGAAAATACCATCTAGGACTTCCACAGTTAGAGAGGAGAAGTCAGTGCCTGGCTTCAAAGCTTCAAAGGACAGGCTGACTCTCTTGTTAGGGGCTAATGCAGCTGGTGACTTTAAGTTGAAGCCAATGCTCACTTATGTTTCAAACTCCTAGGGCCCCTAAGAATCATGCTAAATCTAGTCCGCCTGTGCTCTATAAATGCAACATCAAAGCCTAGAAGACAGCACATCTGTTTACAACACGGTTTACTGAATATTTAAAGCCCACTGTTCAGACCTACTGCTCAGAAAAAAGATTCCTTTCAAAATATTACTGCTCATTGACAATGTACCTGGTCACCCAAGAGCTCTGATGTACGGCAAGATTAATGTTGTTGTCATGCCTGCTAACACAACACCCATTCTGCAGCCCATAGATCAAGGAGTAATTTCAACTTTCAAGCCTTGTTATTTAAGAAATATATTTTGTAAGGCTATAGCTGCCATAGTGATTCCTCTAATGGATCTGGGCAAACTTAAAACCTTCTGGAAAGGATTCACCAATTCTAGATGCCACTAAAAACATTTGTGATTCATGGGAAGAGGTCAAAATATCAACATTAACAGGAGTTTAGAAGCAGTCTGGATGACTTCGAGGGATTCAAGACTTCAGTGGAGGAAGTAACTGCAGATGTGGCGGAAATAGCAAGAGAAACAGAAATTAGAAGTGGAGCCTGAAGATGTGACTGAATTGCTGCAATCTCATGATAAAACTTGAACGGATAAGGAGTTGCTTCTTATGGATGAGCAAAGAAAGTGGTTTCTTGAGACAGAATCTACTCCTGGAGAAGATGCTGTGAAGATTGTTGAAATGACAACAAAGGATTTAAAATATTACATAAACTTAGTTGATAAAGCAGAGACAGGGTTTGAGAAGATTGACTCCAATTTTGAAAGAAGTTTTATTGTGGGTAAAATGCTATCAAACAGTGCCACATGCTACAGAGAAATCATTCTTTTTTATTTTATTTTATTTATTTATTTATTTATTTATTTTATTTATTTTTTTTTTTGGTGAGGAAGATCAGCCCTGAGCTAACATCCGTACTAATTCTCCTCTTCTTGCTGAGGAAGGCCAGCTCTGAGCTAACATCTATTGCCAATCCTCCTCCTTTTTTTTTCCCCCCAAAGCCCCAGTAGATAGTTGTATGTCATAGTTGCACATCCTTCTAGTTGCTGTATGTGGGACACGGCCTCAGCATGGCCAGAGAAGCGGTGTATCGGTGCACGCCCGGGATCCGAACCCGGGCCGCCAGCAGCGGAGCACGCACACTTAACCGCTAAGCCATGGAGCCGGCCCGAAATCGTTCATGAAAGGAAGAGTCAGTTGATGCGGCAAACTCCATTACTGTCGTATGTGAAGCAATTGCCACAGGCCCCCACCTTCAGGACCACCACCCTCATCGGCCAGCAGCCATCAGCATCAAGGCAAGACCCTCCACCAGCAACAAGACTACAACCTGCTGAAGGCTCAGATGATGGTTAGCAATAAAGTCATTTTTTAATTAAGGTATGTACACTTTTTTAAGACAGAATGCTATTGCATACTTCATAGACTACAGTACACTGTAAACATAACTTTTATAGGCACTAGGAAACCAAAAAATTCATGTGACTCGGTTTACGGAAATAGTCTGGAACTGAAGCTGCAATATCTCCAAGGTATGCATGTACCTTGTTTTGTAAATTAGACTTTGGAACTATCCATATGTCTTATATATTCATTAAAAAAATTTTTAAAGCAATCCCTAAAAATTAAAATAAAATGAAATAAATGAATCAAACAGATTATTTTAAATGACTTTAAATTTATGATTTGACTGTATTTTGGCTATATATATCCCCAGCATACGGATATACCCTGGTGATAAAAAGAGGTACTAAAAATTCTTAAGACTTCAATAGTAATCATATATTGGTGATAATATTGGTATAATTACTCTGAGACTGAACGTACATATTAGTGGGATAAAGCAAGTAAGTAATTACGATGAGAACCAGGATTTTTGGTATGGGAGATATAGATCAGGATCAATTAGGTTAGGTAAAATAATGTAGTCCCGAATTTGAATCGGAAATATCTGTGTGTATTAATGATGCATTAATCTTAAAAAGATACGATATGTATTTCCTAGCTCTCTTTTGTATAAATAATGACTAACTCACTAGCAATGAATATCCCTTGTGCTTACAGTCTTGAAATACCATTTCTCAGGGTAGGGCAGGAAATGTACAAGATGAACCTGGAACATCTAGTCATACCAGATAGCAAGCAGACTACCAAACACTACTAGAGTCAGGTCAAAAGCACTCATATGACAAATTCAAGAGGCTCCCACTGGCCAAAGTTGAAACAACTTTGTATACCTGAAATATAGTGAAACATATCAAATAAATTTCAGTCTATAAGTTCATAATAATTCCAAGAAAAAGCAAAAACAAAACACCTCACTGGTCATCTTTGGAGGATGCTAGGAAACGAACATTATCTTGAGTCATGGTAAATAAAGGGAAATACTCAACTATTCCTGAGAGTAATCTGATGATTGATGAGAAAACATTTCTCTTCATAGAAATATTTCAGCTAACAAATGAATACAGAATGACAGAATTCGAATATCACCACCAACAGCACTAACATCATGAGATGAGAGACAACCAGACATTCTGTGCCTCCTGGTAGAACTACACACCACCATTTATGAAGTATTCTTGCCAAAAAAAAAACACAAATGAATCTGACCAAATCTCTAGATCTAACTACCAACTTACAGGAAATGCAGAGGAATGTAATGCCAAGGCCATACAGTCCTTCAGCTGTACCTGAGTGCACTATAACAGTAATCTCACCAACATCAGAGATCCCCTAGTGTCCTTAACTTTCTGACAGAAATTCTTGAATACCAACTTTCTAATCCCTCTGCAACCCAGTTTTAGGAGTAGAAACCCACTGTATTACATTAGAAATTCTAATGCACTAACTTCAAATGCATCCATCCAGCTAAATGCAATTCTTCTATTCAACTCTTCTTCATAATCTACTGGACTCCTCCAAACTGGAATTTCAACTTTTTCCACTTTCTACAACTCTTCCTATTTTACTGAGAAGTAAAGCCATTGGAATTAAGCTTCCACATCCCTTCTTTCTACTTCAAGACACATCTGTATATCAGCATTATGCAAACAGCACTTTCACAACAATTAATAGATGTTTCTTGGGTTTGGAAAACAAAAAGATTCCAGAGTTAAATTAATTTTGGAAACACAGAATACTACCACCCCCTTAGACACATTTTCAGATAAAGGTACTAGGGAGTCAAGCAATAATGAAATCTGTTAAATTTTGATTTATCCAGTTTTTCCCAGACTTATGTAACCATTGAATACTTTTTTATGAACACCTACTAACACCATTAGATGGTCACAGTTTGAGTAATATCACCTTGATGTCATCTACTGTCCATACTTTCTGTATTTGTGGAAAAGATGCTCTTCATACTTTCCAAGTTAAACCTGTGCTCGTGGGCTTTTCCCTGCCCTCCTCATCTAACGCCTTGTTTTTTCTGGTGTTTTCTGTGCAATGTGTGCAATGATTCCCACTGTAAATCTTGTTCTATTCTTCTATTCCAAATGCCAGTAGCCTAGAGCAGAACCAATACTCTCAGACCTCAACTAGCAATAGCCTCCTTGCTCATCTTCATATTCCAGTATATGCAGGAGTCCTGTTTAGATTAAGGACACTGCTAGCAGACTCATCTTTCTAAGTCTCTACCTTTGATCATGCCATTTCTCTGCTCAATGGGTTCTCTGTTCAACTGCTTACAGCAAGCGTTGGTAAACTTTTAGTAAATATTTTCAACTTTGCAGGCCACATACAGTCTCTGCTGCATATTCGTCTTCTTTTTCTTTTTTAAACATCCCTTCAAAAACGTAAAAACCATTCTTAGTTCCTAGGCCATAGAAAAATAGGTCACAGGCTGGATTTGGCCCACAGACCGTAGCCTGCCTACTTCTGGCTTACAGAATAGATTCTAAACTCTTTGACATGGATTTATTCTTTATCCTTCTGAATCATTAGATGCTACTGCTCAGAATTCTTCAAAGCCAGTCAACAGGACTAACCCCTTCTCTACTCCCTCTCAAATCCTGTGCTTTACTACCTCCTTACTTTGTTGACATCACAATTTCTTTTTACCTCCACTATATCACCTAAAATAGCACTCACTGATGAAGGGGAAAAGGAGCCTTCAAAAATACCTGTAAAACTTTATCAATCAAAAAAAAATGGGGGGGGGGGGTTGCTCTCAAAAATAATGGAGAATTTGGTGGTAAGCAAACCAGAAGAGGCTCGTAGCTCCTAATTAAAACAAGATAAACCATAGGTTAGCAGTTCATGTGAGGAAAAGAAGTAAGGAGACAGCCAAGAAGAACCCTCCCAGGGTCAGAATAAACCTCAAACATGGACTTTGAAAACTTCAAAGCAGCCATTATAAATGTTTAAAGAATAAAGGAAACCATGTTTAAAGTAAAAGAAGCTATGATGACAATGTCTCAGATATAAAATATCTATAAAGACACACAAATTATTAAAAAGTATCAAATGGAAATTCCAGAGTTAAAAAGTAATATAAGCAAAATGAAAAAGTCACTAGAGGGGCTCAATGGTAGATCTGAACTGGCAAAAGAGAGAATCAGCAAATCAGAAGATAGAACTAAAAAGATTATGCAGTCCAAAGACCAGAGAGAAAAGAAAATGCAGTAAAATGACCATTAAGCACAACAACATGTGTGTAACAGGAGCACTAGAAGGAGAGTAGAGAGAGAAAGAAGAAAACATATTTGAAGAAATAATTGCTAAAAACTTTCCAAATTTGACAAAAAACAATCTATACATCCAAGAAACTCAACAAAATTCCAAGTAAGATAAACACAAAGAAATCCACACACAGACACATCATAGTAAAAATGCTGAAAAACAAAGAGAAAATATTGACAATAGCAGCAAAGAAAACACATACATCATCACCAAGTATAAGGGAATGCTAATAAGATGAACAGCTACTAATCATTGTTTCTTATCAGAAACAATGGAGGCTAAAAGGCAGGGGGATGGCATATTTAAATTGCTGCAAGAAAAAAATTGTCAACCAAGAATTCAGCAAAGTGAATTTGCAAAACCGAAAGTGAAATAAAGACATTCTCAGAAAACAAAAACAGAATTCATTGCTAGCAGACCTACCTTACAAGAAATACCAAAGAAAGTTCTTCAGGCTGAAAGCAAATAACCCAGAAGGTAATTCAAACACACACGCGTGCGCACACACATACACGTACACATGCACACACACAAAGTTCCAGTTAAGGTAATTATGTAATTATAAAAAAGAGTAAAAACAGTATTTCTTTGATTTTCTTCTCTTAACTGTTTTAAAAAGCAACTGCACAAAATAACGTTAAAATTGAATTTTTGAGACTATAAAATATAGAAATGTAATATATTCAACATTAACAATACAAAGGAGATATGAGTAAGATTGTACTGGGGTAAGGAAATGACACCAGATGGTAACTCCAATCCACAAGAACAAATGAAGAGAACTGAGAAACAGTAAATAAGAAAGTTAATATAACCAACTCTATAAATATATACTTGGTTGTCTTTCTTTTCTTAGCTTCTTCAACAAACATAAAATTACAAAAAGTAGTAATTATAAACAATGTATTATTGGGTTTGTAACATATATACGTAATATATATAACAATAATAATACAAAAAGGGAGAAGAGGGAATAGAGCTACATAGGAGTAATGTGTCTCTCTCTCTCTAAAATTAAGTTACTCTAAATCTTAAGTAGATTCTGATAAGATAAAATGTATATGGTAAGCCCTAGAGCAACCACTAAGAAATTCTTTTTTAAATAGTGAAAAACACATTAAAGGGATTAAAATGTAACATTAGAAAAAAATTTTTTTTAAAGATTTTATTTATTTATTTATTTTCCCCCCCAAAGCCCCAGTAGATAGTTGTATGTCATAGCTGCACATCCCTCCAGTTGCTGTATGTGGGACACAGCCTCAGCGTGGCCAGAGAAGCGGCGCGTCGATGCGCGCCCGGGATCCAAACCCGGGCCGCCAGCAGCAGAGCGCGCGCACTTAACTGCCAAGCCACAGGGCGGGCCCAGAAAATATTTATTTAATTCAAAAGAAAGCAGTAAAGGAAGAATAGGGGAATAAAAAAGAATGAGACATATAAAAAATAAAATGACAGACTAAATCCACGTGTAACAATAATAACATTAAATGTGAATGGATTAAACAAAAGGCAGAGAATGTTGATTGGATAAAAAGATCCAACTATATGCTGTCCAACTATATGCCTATTAGTGTAGGGGCCTGCTCTGCCCACCAGCATGCCCCAGGAAGTCACGTGCCACCGGGAAGCACAGGCAGCCCACACTGGGGGTCGCCAGCAGCAGTCACACGCCAACTAAAATGAAAAATTCATTAGCGGGAATCAATAGCAGATTAGATGATACAGAAGAACAGATCAGCTATCTGGATGACAGAGTAGAGGAAATCACCTAAGCTAAACAGAAAAAAGAATTTTAAAAAGTGAGGATAGTTTAAGGGACCTCTGGGACATCAACAAGCATACTAACATTCGCATTATAGGTTTCCCAGAGGGAGAAGAGAGAAAGAAAGGGGCAGAGAACTTATTTGAAGAAATAATAGCTGAAAACTTCCCTAACCGGGGGAAATAAATATCCAAGTCCAGGAAACACAGAGAGTCCCAACAAAGATGACCCCAAAGAGCCCACACCAAGACACACAATAACTAAAATGTCAAGAATTAAAGACAAAGAAAGAATCTTAAAATCAGCAAGAGAAAAGCAATAAGTTTCATATAAGGGAACTCCCATAAGACTATCAGCTGACTTTTCAGCAGAAACCTTTTAGGCTAAAAGGCAGTGGCACAATATATTCAAAGTACTGAAAGAAAAAACCTACAACCAAGAATACTCTATTCAACAAGGTTATCATTCAGAATGGAAGAAGAGATAAAGAGTTTTCCACACAAGCAAAAACTGCAGGAGTTCATCACCACTAAACCAGCATTACAAGAAATGTTAAAGGGACTTCTTTTTTTTTCCCCCCAAAGCTCCAGTAGATAGTTGTATGTCATAGCTGTACATCCTTCTAGCTGCTGTATGTGGGATGTGGCCTCAGCATGGCCGGAGAAGCAGTGCGTCGGTGCACGCCTGGGATCCGAACCCGGGCCGCCAGCAGCGGAGCGCACACACTTAACTGCTAAGCCACGGGGCCGGCCCCGAAAGGGCCTTCTTTAAGCAGAAAAGAAAAGACCACAAATAGAAATAAGAAAATAGGGCCGGCCCCGTGGCTTAGCAGTTAAGTGCGCGCGCTCCGCTGCTGGCGGCCCGGGTTCGGATCCCGGGTGCACACCGACACACCGCTTCTCTGGCCATGCTGAGGCCGCGTCCCACATACAGCAACTAGAAGGATGTGCAGCTATGACATACAACTATCTACTGGGGCTTTGGGGGGGAAATAAATAAATTAAATTATAAAAAAAAAAAAAAAGAAAGAAATAAGAAAATAATCAAAGAAAAAAATTTCAGGCTGGCTGCATGGCTTAGTGGTTAAGTGAGCGCTCCGCCACTGGCGGCCCAGGGTTCGGATCCCGGGCATGCACCGACGCACCGCTTCTCCGGCCATGCTGAGGCCATGTCCCACACACAGCAACTAGAAGGATGTGCAACTATGACATACAACTATCTAATGGGGCTTTGGGGAAAAAAAACGAGGAGGATTGGCAATAGATGTTAGCTCAGAGCCAGTCTTCCTCAGCAAAAAGAGGAGGATTAGCACGGATGTTAGCTCAGGGCTGATCTTCCTCACAAAAAAACGAAAAAAATTTCACTGGTAAAGGCAAGCATATAGTAAAGGTAGTGGATCAACCACTTAGAAAGCTAGTATGAAAGTTAAAAGACAAAAGTACTAATATCATCTATATCTATAACAAGAGGTTAAGGGATATGCAAAATTAAAAGAGGTAAAATATGATGTCAAAAACATAAAACAGAGGAGGGAGGAGTAAAAATGCAGAGCTTTTAGAATGTGTTCAAACTTAAGAGACCATCAACTTAAAATAGACTGCTATATACACAGGTTGTTATATATGAACCTCATGGTAACTACAAACTAAAAACCCATAATAAATATACAGGAAATAAAGAGAAAAGAAACCAAATAACACTAAAGTCATCAAATCATGAAGGAAGAGAGTAAGAGAAAAAAGGAGTAGAGAAGAACTACAAAAACAACAGAAAACAATTAATAAAATGGCAGTAAGTACATACCTTAAAATAATTACTTTAAATGTAAATGGACCAAATGCTCCAATCAAAAGACATAGGGTGTCTGAATGAATAAAAAAACAAGACCCATATATATGCTGCCTATAAAAGACACACTTCAGATCTAAAGACACTCACAGACTGCAAGTGAAGAAATGGAAAAAGATATTCCATGCAAATGGAAACAAAAAGAAAGTTGGAGTAGTGATACATATGTCAGACAAAAAAGACATTAAAACAAAAACTGTAACAAGAGACAAAGAAGGGCATCACATAATGATAAAGGGAACAATGCAACAAGAGGATATAACACTTGTCAATATCTCTGTACCCAACACAGGAGCACCTAAATACATAAAGCAAATATTAACAGACATAAAAGGAGAAATAGACAGTGACACAGAATAGTAGGGGACTTCAGCATCCCACTTCCATCAGTGAATAGATCATCCAGACAGAAAATCAATAGAGAAACTTTGGCCTCAACACATTAGACCAGATGGACTTAATTAAAAAAACATTCCATCTTAAAACAGCAGAATACATGTTCTTTTTGAATGCACATGGAATATTCTCCAGGACAGACCACATTAGGCTACAAAACAAGTCTCAATAAATTTAAGAAGACTGAAATCTTATCAAGCATCTTTTCCAACCACAACAGTATGAAATTAGAAATCAAATACAAGAAGAAAACTGGAAAAAACACAAACATATGGAAGCTAAACAACATGCTACTAAACAATCAATGGGTCAATGAAGAAATCAAAGAGGAATCAAAAAATATCTTGAGACAAATGAAAACAGAAACACAACAGTCCAAAGTCTATGGGACACAGCAAAAGCAGTTCTAAGTGGGAAGTTTATGGCAATACAGGCCTATCTCAAGAAACAAGAAAAACCTTAATCAAACATTCTAACTTTACACCTAAAGGAAGTAGAAAAGGAAGAACAAACAGAGCCCAAATTTAGTAGAAAGAAGGAAATAATAAAGATCAGAGCAGAAATAAATGAAACAGAGACTAAAAACACAATAGAAAAGATCAATGAAATTAAGAGCTGGTTCTTTGAAAAGATAAACAAAATTGATGAACCATTAGCCAGACCCATCAAGAAAAACAGAGAGGTGGGGCCCGGCCAGTGGTGTAGCAGTTAAATTCACGTGCTCTGCTTTGGTAGTCCAGGGTTCGCAGGTTCGGATACCAGATGCAGACCTACGCACTGATTATCAAACCATGCTGTGGCAGAGTCCCATATAAAGTAGAGGAAGATGGGCATGGATGTTAGCCCAGGGCCAATCTTCCTCAGTAAAAAAGAGGAGGATTGGCAACACATGTTAGCTCAGGGCTAATTTTCCTCAAAAAAAAGAGAGAGGGCTCAAATAAATAAAACCAGAAATGAAAGAGAAGTTACACCTGACACCACAGAAATAAAAAAGATCATAAGAGATTATTACAAACAATTATACACCAACAAATTGGACAACATAGGAGAAATGGATAAATTCCTAGAAATATACAATCTTCTAAAACTGAATCAGGAAGAAACAGAAAATCTGAACAGACTGATTACTAGTAATGAAATTGACTCAGGAATCAAAAAACTCCCAAGAAACAAAAGTCCAGGACCAGATGGCTTCATAGGTGAATTCTACCAAACATTTAATGAAGAGTTAATACCTATCCTTCTCCAACTATTCCAAAAAACTTAAAGAAGGATTGCTCCTAAACTCATTCTGTGAAGCCAGCATTACCCTGATATCAAAACCAGACAAAGACATCATAAAAAAAGAAAATTATATGCCAATATCCCTGAAGGACATAGATGCAAAAATCCTCAACAAAATATTAGCAAACCAAATTCAACAATACATCAAAAGGATCATATACCATGATCAAGTGGGATTTATTCCAGGGATGCAAGGATGTTTCAATATCTGCAAATTAATCAACATGATACACCATATTAACAAAACAAAGAAGAACATCATATGATCATCTCAATAAATGCATAAAAAGCATTTGACACAATTCAACATCCACTTATGATAAAAACTCTCAACAAAGTAGGTATAAAGGGAACATACCTCAACATAACAAAGGCCATATATGACAAACCCACAGCTAACATCATACTCAAGGGTGAAAAGCTGAAAGCTATTCTTCTAAGATAAGGAACAAGACAAGAATGCCCACTCTCATTCAACACACTATTGGAAGTCCTAGCTACAGCAATCAGACAAGAAAAAGAAATAAAAGACATCTAAATCGGAGTGAAGAAGTAAAACTGTCACTATCTGCAGATGACATGATACTATACATAGGAAGCCCTAAAGACTCTACCAAAAAACTATTAGAACTAAAAAATGAATTCAGTAAAGTTGCAGGATACAAAACAAATATACAAGAATCAGTTGCATTTCTATACACTAACAACAAACTATCAGAAAGAGAAATTAAGAAAACAACCCCATTTACAATGACATCAAAAAGAATAAAATACTTAGGAATAAATTTAACCAAGGAAGTGAAAGACCTGTACATTGAAAACTATGACACTGATGAAAGAAACTGAATATGACCCAAATAAATGGAAAAATATACAGTGCTCATGAATTAGAATTAATATTGTTAAAACATCCATACTACCCAAAGCAATCTGCAGATTCAATGCAATCCCTATTAAAATACCAATGGCATTCTTCACAGAACTAGAAAAAAAAATCCTAAAATTTGTATGGAACCACAAAAGACCCTGAATAGCCAAAGCAATTTTGAGAAAGAAGAACAAAGCTGGAAGTATCATGTTCCCTGATTTCAAACTACACTACAAAGCTATACTAATCAAAAGAGTATGGTACTGGCACAAAAACACACACATAGATAAATGGAAAAGAATAGACATCCCAGAAATAAACCCATGCCTATATGGTCAGTTAATCTACAATAAAGAAGGCAAGAATATACAATGGGGAAAAAACAGTCTATTCAATAAATGTTGTTGGGAAAACTGGACAGATACATGCAAAAGAATAAAACTGGACCATTTTCTTACACCATATACAAAAATAAACTCAAAACGGATTAAAGACTTAAATGTAAGAACTGAAACCATAGAACTCCTAGAAGAAAACAGGTAGTAAACTCTTTGACATTGGTCTTGGCAATATTTTTTTGGATATGTGTCCTCAGGCATGGGCAACAAAAGCGAAAATGAACAAATGGGACTACATCAAACTAAAAAGCTTTTGCACAGCGAAGGAAACCAATAACAAAACAAAAAAGCAACCTACTGCATGGGAGAATATATTTGCAAATGATATATCTGATAAGGGGTTAATATCCAAAATACATAAAGAACTCATGCAATTCAATATCAAAAAACAAACAATGTGATTAAAAAATGGGCAGAGGACCTGAAAAGACATTTTTCCAAAGAAGACATACAGACGGCCAACAGGTATATGAAAAGGTGCTCAACATCACTAAATGCAATCAGGGAAATCCAAATCAAAACCACAATGAGATATCACCTCACATCTATCAGAATGTCTATTATGAAAAAGACTAACAAGTGCTGACAAGGATGTGGAGAAAAGGGAACCCTTTGCACTGTTGGTGGGAATGTAAACTGGCGCAACCACTATGAAAACAACATGGAGGTTCCTCAAAAAATTAAAAACAGAACTACCATACCATCCAGCAACACCACTTTTAGGTATTTATCCAAAGAAAACAAAAACAAAAACAAAAGATATATGCACCCCTACGTTCTCTGCAGCATTAATTACAATAGCCAAGATACAGAGGCAATCTAAGTGTCCATCGATAGATGAATGGATAAAGAAGATGTAGTATATATATACAACGGAATATTAGCCATAAAAAAGAATGAAATCCTGCCATCTGCTACAATATAGATGGACATAGAGGGTATCACGCTAAGTTAAATAAGCCAAACAGAGAAAGAAGAATACCGTATGATTTCACTTATATGTGGAATCTAAAAAAACAAAACAAATGAACAAACAAAACAAAACAGAAACAGACTCACAGATACAGAGAACAAATTGCTGGTTGCCAGAGGAGAGGCGGATGGTAGGATGGTCAAAATAGGTGAAGGGGATTAGGAGGCACAAACTTCCAGTCATAAAATAAATAAGCCATGGGGATGTAATGTACAGCATAGGGAATACAGTCAACAATATTGTAATAACTTTATATGATGATAGGTGATTACTAGTCTTATCAGGGTGATCATTTTGTAATGTATATAAATGTTAAATGACTATGTTGTACATCTGAAACTAATAAAATACAGTATGTCAACTATATTTAAATTAAAAAAAAACATTATGCTAAGTGAGAGAAGTCAGTCACAAAGATGACATATGATTCTATTTATATGAAATGTCTAGGACAGGCAAACCTATAGAAAAAGAAAATAGAATAATGGTTGCCCAGGGCTGGGGGTGTGTTAAGGGAAAATGAGGAGGGACTACTAAGGGTACAGAGTTTTTTGCAAGATACTAACGAAACGTTCCAAAATTGATTGTGGTAATAGTTGCACAATTCTGTGATTATATTAAAAACCATTGAAGTATACACTCTAAATAGGTGAATTGTATGGTATGTGAATTATATCTCAATAAAGCTGTTATAAAAAAATACATGGAGCAAAAATTACAGAACTGAAAGAAAAAAGAGACAACTCCACAGTTTTACTTGAACAATTCAATACTTTTCTCAGTAACTGAACATCATACCACAATTGTATCAAAACTGAACTAATCTTATTGAAAATCTATAATATTTTTTAAACTGGTAAAAAGAAACTTTTTTCTTTTTTGCACAGTACCTTCATTTCTGGTTAAAAAAGCTATCTAGGAATATTTCAATAGCATACACAAAAACAAAGGAAAAATGCAAATCTCTGGGAATCCAACTGAGTAGAATTTACACATTTATCTTCTTTAAGATTTGCTTGGGGCTGGCCCCGTGGCTTGGCGGTTAAGTGCGCACACTCCGCTACTGGCGGCCCAGGTTCGGATCCTGGGCGCGCACCAACGCACCGCTTGTCCGGCCATGCTGAGGCCACGTCCCACATACAGCAACTAGAAGCATGTGCAGCTATGACATACAACTATCTACTGGGGCTTTGGGGAAAAAAAAAAAAAAAGGAGGCGGATTGGCAATAGATGTTAGCTCAGAGCCAGTCGTCCTCAGCAAAAAAGAGGAGGATTAGCACGGATGTTAGCTCAGGGCTGATCTTCCTCACAAAAAAAAAAAAAAAAAGATTTGCTTGATAGCCCCTTAATTACAGTCATGTGTTGCTTAATGACAGGGATACTTTCTGAGAAATGCGTCATTAGGTGATTTCATCATTGTGCGAACATCATAGAGTATACTTACACAAACTTAGATGGTATAGCCTATTATACACCTAGGCTCTATGGTACTAATCTTATGGGACCACCATCATATATGTGGTCCATCACTGACCAAAACATCATTTTGCGGTGCATGACTGTATTACATACTTTTCCTATGTTATCTCTTTCTCAGCTAGAATGAAAGGTACAATTTCCAAATTGAGTATTTCTCTTTGTCACTTAAGTAGGATTTGCACCAGCAAGCACAAACTATAGGCTACCTTTTTAATTTTCCATCATAATATAAACAAAATGTCAATCAGGCCCGTAAATTTTAAATGTAAAAATCAAGTATGGCGCTTTCCATACATATATTACCTGATCAATTCCCCTTCCTTTGCACTGAAGAATGATGACTTCAAGAAGTTTGGCTGCATGACATTCTGCATCTTCTCCTGCATCTCCACATAGTACCTACAGTAATTACATTAGCTCAGCAGTGAATGCATTTGCATAGAATTTAATCGAGTCCACATGAAGCAAACAGCCCATAAAAATTCAGCCATTAGAATCACAGCTTTGCTTGCTTTGTAAGTTTACCTTGCCAACCCAAAGAAGGAAGGTCAAAATAAAGTCCATCTAACTTCTTTATCTACTCTAACTCCTCATAAGCAGTAATAATACACTTAATTAACTTGGGATTAATAAAGTAGGCTACATGAGTTAACTGTCTATATAAACAAAGCTTCCATTTAAAGGCACCAAAACAACAAAACAATAAAATGAAATCAAAAGAGAACAAAATAATCTTCTTTTTAAACAATGAAACAAATCCTGTATTTTTCTGTTCCTTTTGAATTCTGGTCTATGTGTACCCATTTTTTTCATAATAATAACCATAATTTAATATTATACATCTTTTAATTTCCCCACATGGACTTTATAATTAAAAATATTTTCCATGAACATAACTATTTAGGACTATACAGTACTGCAGCAGATGAATATAACAAAGTTTACCAGACTCTCCTCCTATTGTCAATTCTGTATTTTCACTATTATAAACAATTTTACAATGCACATGTTCATACATAAAATTTAAAATAAGGTTGCTTTATAATAAGGTTCCCAGAAGAGAGATTCATAGAGTAGAGGCATGCCTATATTAGAAATTAAGAAATATGGAAACATTAATAAGAATTCAAACACAAGACATAAGAAAAAGAACAGACAATACAAAGAATAAAAGTGAGACAGAAATTTAAAATATAGACAAAAAGAGGTAACACAGAAAAACCAAAAACAGATTCATTGAAAAAAGACTTAATGAAGTTGACAACTTTTGTCAAAATTATTTTTAAAAAGCAAAATTGAAACACATTAGGAATGAAAGAGACATAAATACAGATAAGAGACAACAAATAAGAGAATACTATATTGCTTATATAGCTGAAAACTTAGAGGAATGGGACAATTTCCTAGACAAATACAGCTTAAGAAAACGGAATAAAAAAGAAATTCCAGATAAAGATGATAGGTTAAACACTCCCATTTAATTTTATTCCTTCCCAAAAGGCCATTAAAATGAGAGTAAAGAGATTTTAGAGGCATATATCCACAAAGACAGAGAAAAGGAAAAAAGAGAGAGCTATAAAATTTTGAAAGCTGGGAAACAGATGGATGGGTGAGCGGCATCTCAAGCAGGTAGCTGGCAAAGCTAAGAGTCAACCCTGTTTGCATTACTTTAACACTCTCCCTCTGGGGCAGCATATCTGGATCTATATGTGAATGGGCTCTGGAACCAGAATGCCTTGGTTCAAACTCCAGCTCCACCACTAACTAGCTGTGTTTTTAGAAAAGTACTTAGTCTCTGTGTCTTACTCTTCCCATCTGTAAAAGGAGTATAATAATATACTTATGTTGTGAGATTACATGATACAGAAGGAAAAAAAGTCACTCTCTTTTTTGAAAATTGCATTTACTTGGTTTTTTTTGTTTGTTGGTTTTGGGGTTTTTCCCCGCCAAAAGGAGAAACAAAATATATTTCAGTCATTTAAACAAGGAGCTCTGGAGCCAGACTCCCTGGGTTCAAATGTGGCTCCAACACGTAATAGCTATGTGACTTAGGACAATTTATTAAACATCAGGCACAATGCAAGAAATTGTGCCTCAGTTTCCTCTTTGACAAAAAGGTGATACCTGCCTCATAATGTTGTAAAGATTAAATAAGTTAATATTGATAAAGTGCTTAGGAAATACCTGGTATACAGTAAGAGTTCAATAAGTATTAGCTATTATTAAAACTAAGAATACGAAATATATCTTAATTACTTGATAAGTATAAAGACATCATCGTGAATATCACTTTTACTCTATCTGCTATAACACATAGCAGCTGCCAGTTACCAATGGACTATGTAGGACTGCAATGTTTTCTACTTGTTGCTTTCTCCTTCCCTTTCCCTCACTAGCAGCTGTCTCTATAACTTATGAAAAAACTGAAGACTGCAAGTCGATTATGATTTAACAAGCTGGGTTATTACAGACCTAATGAATCTTCAAAAATCATGATTCTACTCCTTTAGTTTATATGATGAAACTTACAGACTTCCCAAAATCTCCCAGGCTCTTTATAACTGCACTGAGACCTAAATCAGATACACTGATTATCATTTCAAAGCTCTTAGATCCCGGGACACCTCTCTTCTGGTGAGGAAAATAGGTTGTACGCTTGCTGTTTTACTCCCAACTCCAAGGTCAAACTTAGGTTTCTGGCTATTTGAGCTGTCTTAAATTTGCCAGCTCTATGCAATATAGTTTTACATTGATGTACATACCTATATTCACCTAAAGAAGAAGGAAAACATTATTTAGTCATCAATGACTCCAAGATATAACCAATAGAGGGCCAGATCTAACCTGTGACAAAGATAACACAGTAGACAATGTTTGTCTTTAAACATAACAGTAGCCATTATGTGGCTTATAAACTATCCTGTATTGAGCTAAATGATGTTGTTTTTCCAACTATTCCAATTTTTTGTTTTATGTTATTTATGTTTAAATTACCTATACCTAGTGGCTTCCAATATATACATTCAATTAAAAGAAAAATCAATGATTGAAAAATTGTACTATCTTCCTAGCCCTTTTATTTAAATCAAGTGGCAAGTTTGCATTTTTGAAAAAACATGAGGAAAATTATTTACCCTAAACATTATAAAGTACACAGCTATAAAAGTGGCAAACATTTCTTAAGCACAACACACAATATGAAATGTTCAAATTTCAATTCCAAACTCCATTTGAAAATACAAAATGGCAAATATATGTTGCTGAAGGCAATACAGAACTCAATGTATAAGAAACAAATTGAAAAGGTGTCCCGAAGTAAAACACTCAAACATTAGTAAGAACCATTACGACAATTGATTAGGACATGCTTACCTTTCTACACATTGTAAAAAGTATTTCTAAGTGCTTTGGGTTTGATAATAAAGTATTTGTATCTATTGTCACATAATTATGCAGGAGAGGCATCATGTCTGGAAAAAGATTCAAAATCCCAATGAGACTTGAGTAACAGGAGTAGAAATAAGTTATTCCCACTGAAACCACATTTCTGTAGCACTCAGACATTATTATCTTCCCTTGCAACCACAAAATGCTAGAAACGAAAGTGATAAATCTGCCATTTTATAGATGAGAAAAATGTAGAACAGAAAGATTAAAATGCTCATCATTTATTACAGTAATTGTTCTGAATTTTCTTTTTTTTTTTTTTATGAGAAAGATTAACCCTGAGCTAACATCTGTTGCTAATCCTCCTCTTTTTGCTGAGGAAGATTGGCCCTAGGCTAACATCCATGCCCATCTTCCTCTACTTAATATATTGGACACATGCCACAGCACAGCTTGATAAGCGGTACATAGGTCCGCCGAAGCAGAGCACGCAAACCTGACCACCATGCTACCAGGCCAGGCCCTGAATTTTCTCTTTTGTCTCCATAGCACTTATCACCATCTGACATACTGTATATTTTCTTGCTTGTCTGTGTTTCCCACCTGCCCTCCTCCTCACACTAGAACGGAAGCATCAAAAGAGCAACGGCTCTATTTTGTTCACTGCTGCATTGCCGCATTGCTGAGCTTAGAACAGTGCTTGGAATATAGTCAGTATTCAGAAAACATTAATTGAATTCATGTACGGATATATGCTCTGATTGCAAACTAATTTAAGATACAATAGGAAATACAGTCTCCCTCCTATTGTCTATATTCCTAGAGCTGAAAAACACTGCTACAATAGCACTACCCTTTACTCGACAGGGAAATAAGAACAATTAATTTTGGATAGTACTGAAATAGTATATGCCTTTATGTCAAGTGTCAAAGGAAATAACATCTAGACACAGAAAAGCAAAAATGTTACATGGTCAAAGTCATACCTGTAAAGTATTCAAAACAATCCTGCTGAAAAACCTCATATAATATACCTAGAAGCTGCCACATTTGAGGAGAAATACCATGGCAGGTTAAACTATATGCCAGGGAAAGGATTTCTTCATAGAATTCTAGAAAGAAGAAAATCTCGAGTTAGAACAGTAGGAAATAGCAAAAATTAAACACAAAGACCACACAGAGGAGGATTGAGGCTATGCACTCATGCATATTCCTCTTATCTCTAACGTGCTTCTGAGCATCCCTTTCTCAGCATTCACATCTTCAGCTACATATATTTACTACCTTCCATTTCTTACCAAGGTCTGCCCTCCACTCAGCAAGACAAGGCAAAGATTAGTTTTTACTAAACTTACTTACAATACTGAAAAAAACATTTAATATTTTGTAATATATAAAATATAGTTTATGCTTATAAAACTATATTATAAATGCATACAAGAAGGAATAGATTATCATATTCTCTCATGCACAGAATTTTTAATTTATAAATAATTAATATTCTTTGGAAAGCTTAATTAAGCTAGACTAAAATATCTGCTTGTCTCACATATTTTTACAAACTATATACTGGACAATATTGTGTCAATTTACAAAACTTGTAAAATTTTTTGTGTGTGTGTGAGGAAGATCGGCCCTGAGCTAATATCTGCCAATCCTCCTCTTTTTGTTGAGGAAGACTGGCCCTGGGCTAACATCCCTGCCCATCCTCCTCTACTTTATATGGGACGCCGCCACAGCATGGCTTAACAAGGGGTGCACTGGTGCGCGCCCGGGATCCAAACAGGCGAACCCCGGGCCACTGCAGCAGAGCCTGCACACTTAACTGCTTGCACCACCCAGGCTGGCCCCCAAAACTTGTAAAATTTGTACAGTATTTTTAAATTTACCTCAAGACAATAATACCCACTATAAAGCAGAAGAGCCCAAAGGGAATGTTCTTGTATTTGCACATTTGTTTATTATTACCCTCAGTCAAAATTATATCTAAACATACAATCAGAAAACACAAACCTCAATACAAACACTACAAATAATTCCTACCATGTCACTGAGTAAAAAAGTCTAACTTCAAAGGTTTTTTTCCCCCTCTTACTAAATAAACTAATATTCACACTGGAAGGCTGAATCAAGTTTTTTTCTGTAACATTATTTAAAACTTAATATATTCAAAAGCTAGTAATACAGATATTTGCCTTACTGAAAGCAAAATATGATGTAAATGATGGATATTGGGAAATAATTTGTGATGTAAGACAATCACTTGAAAAACAACAAATTACGTGAAAATAAAATTCTGAAAGTTCTGTTCATCATTACCCCATGTTGGAAGATAAGGAAAGGAGAACAAACGCCACTTCCTAACGTGAAGATAGACAAGGGGCCCAGTGTTTCCTTTCACGTGTGCATGCCCTGGCCAGCAGATGCTCAAGACCAAGACATTGAAACTTGAGGGAGACGAGACACTAGAAGGCACAAAGCTGTTACAGACTGTTTTTTGTGGCTGTGTTGGAGTCCGAACTGTGGTGGGCAGCAGTCTAGGACCCAGTGTTAACAAAGGCAGCACTGGCCTTCTAAGCAGACCGTTTCTATGGCAGAATCCTGGCTGGCTCTGGCCAACTCCAGTCTTCCCTCTGATTCAGTCAGCTACCAAATATCCTTCCACCAAATTCCATTTATGCTCCACTGACCAGAAGTTATTTCAATTATTCCAACTAAGAAGACTGACTGTTAGGGTAAGAAGCTTTTACTAACTTTGACTTCCTGCGTAAGATAAAGAAGTTAAATCACTAATAGCTAAGCCTGGCTTCTAATAATAAATAAAATTTTATGAGTAAATTATCAAGAAAACAGGCAAAGGAGGGAGGGAAAGTGGGACAATGGAAAGAGCCTGGACCATGGACACAAACGTGGTCAGACTGCTGTGGTGGGACTCCTGGAATAACAGATTCAGCCCAGGACATCTTCTAGAACAAGTATATATATATATATATATATATATATATATATATATATATATATATATATATATATATATATTTTATAAGGAAGATCAGCCCTGGGCTAACATCTGATGCCAAGCCTCTTTTTGCTGAGGACGATTGGCCCTGGTCTAACATCCATGCCCATGTTCCTCTACTTTATATGGGATGCCGTCACAGCCTGGCTCAACAAGCAGTGCATTGGTGCACGCCCGGGATCCGAACCGGCAAACCCCGAGCTGCCACAGCGGAGCCCGCGCACTTAACCCCTTGCGCCACCGGGCAGCCCCTAGAACAAGTATTTTTAATCTGAGATCCTATATGGCCAAATATTCATTCAAAAAGGGCTATTAACATTACTCATCATAGCTCAAAACATAAGCGAGATCATCCATCACCCTGGGACTACAGATGGGATATTAGATGAGACAGGCAATTGGAACCATGACTTTCTCCTCCGCCCACTGAACCCAAGAAAGAGGTTCCTTTCCTTTTCTTAACATCTACACGTTGCTCAAACCTAACAGCTGGTGTAGGTAGATTACAGAAGGTTGGTATAAACTATTTCCCTTTGCCTTACTTCACAGTTTCCTCCTCGAGATCACTTTACTTTAAATTTAAATGGAGAATTTTCAGTTAAAATCTTTTCCATGAATAAGGACATAAGTGAATATATTCTTTTCAGTTTATCACCTTCCCAATTTTAACATCTTCTCCAATGACAATACAGTAGTCCCTCCCTTATCCGAGGTTTCACTTTCCGAGGTTTCAGTTACCCATGGTCAACCGAGGTCCGAAAATATTAAACGGAAAATTCCAGTAATAAACAATTTATAAGTTTTAAATCTGGAGCCATCCCTCTCTGTCCTGCCCGGGATGTGAATCATCCCTTTGTCCAGCGTATCCACACCATATAGGCTACCTGCCTGTTAGTCACTTAGCAGCCGTCTGAGTTATCAGATAGACTGTCGCAGCATTGCAGTGCTTGTGTTCAAGTAACCCTCATTTTACTTAATAATGGCCCCAAAGCACAACTTTATTATTAGTTATTGTTGCTAATCTCTTTCTGTGCCTGACTTATAAATTAAACTTTATCATAGGTATGTAACTATAGGAAAAAACGTAGTACATATAGGGTTTGGTGCTATCTGTGGTTTCAGGCATCCACTGGGGATCTTGGAAAGTATCCTCCGCAGATAAGGGGGGACTACTGTAATATTTCAAGATCCTGAAAAGTATAGATAAGTAATCACAAAATAATTCTTGCTGCTACCTAGCAGAAGAAAAGCAAATAATTGTAATTCTAGAGCATGTAAGCAATTGAAAGATGAAAAACTTCTCTGCCTTCCTTTTTAAATGCATTTCAAGTATACAATCATTTTTATATCCCTTTTCCTGTGTCTTGGTACAATACTCAAATAATTCCAAAAATATCCTTACTTGCCTAATCTTTATACAAATTGATGTTTTACTAAAAAAAATGGTTTTCTTTGGGGGCTCTAAGGAGTAAAGTAAAACAAGACTCCAATCATCTCACATACATCACTCTGTTTATTAGTGTAGCACTTTCATTAAAAATTCCTTTGGTTTCTATGACAGGAAAGGGCTTAAAAAATTAGTCACCTAATTTCCTGCAACTAGTGACTATTCTTTTCTGGCTACTAGATTATGGTGTCTGTTTTGCATTTGCTCTGGTAAGAAAGGAAAGAAAGGAGCGTGTATCCAGGGATCCTATTCGCAGAGAGTACCTCCAAGTCACTGTTTTCACCTGCATGAGAATCATCTTGAATACTTGGTAAAAATGCAGATTCCTGGGCACTGCCTCAAACTAAGAATCAGAATCTCTGGGCTTACGTTCCAGGAATCTTCATCTTAACTAGCTCCTCAGTGATTCCTATGCACACCAAAGTTTGAGAACTACTGCTTCATAGCAATGACTTCAAAAGTAAGGGGCATGTACCCTAGGCAGTGTGCAAGATAATCCACTGAGATGGCAGAAAACTGTATTAGAACACTTTATACACATACTTTTCATCTCATCCTTTTACATTTCTATTTTTATGCATGTAAACACAGTATAATAACATATGCATATTGCCTATAAATATATATTCAAATATTATTCACATATATTAGAAGTACATGTACAATTTCTTACTAATTGGGTGAATGATAAAAAGTTTGGGGACAACTGCTCTTAAGCATTAACAGGCTTTTCTTGCATCTTTCTACCTACATACTATATAGGTTGCACCTCCCTCATGTCCAAATGACTTGGGGCTGACATCTTCAAAATGCTTGGATATTAGATACTTAGGGAAAAGCAGCCTTCCCTACAAATTCCCATCAGTTTATAACATCTAGCATTAGTTACAAATTCTATTCAGAAGTCAGGCACTATAATAGATAACAGAACAACAATTAATTCACACTTCTAATAAGACATAGGCCTATCATTTCACATTTTTCAATCTCAGATTAAAGTAACCTCACCTGAACCTCATCCTAGTTCATTTCTAAAAACGTAAAATTTAAAATTTTCTGCCCTTTAAAAATTCCAAGACCAAAAATTCTTAATTGGATGCATTGTTTATCTTTAAATGAAAATACAGATATCTAATATTAGAAAGTATATCTAAAAATTAAAGAGAATGCAATCTTCTCTTTCTCTAAATTGTCCATCTTGTTGAATTTAAAGGGCTGAAAATTCACTGGAAGTTCATCAAATTTTTTAAAATTCTCAATGTACCTTTCTACTCAACCTGTGAACTTACCAATTACATGTTTCTGTAAAACAAGATCAATGATCCGTAGACAGATATTCTCTAACTGCTGCGTAACCTAAAGACAAATTTTAAAATTCATCATGAGAACCCTTAAGTTAATCTATAATTTCAATAGTATCCCAATAAAAATACCAACAGGACTTTTTTAAGAAGAGAAATTGACAAATGAATTCTAAAGTTCATGTGAAAAATTAAACATGCAAGAATACCAGAAAATTCTGAAAAGTAAACTAATGATGGAAATAGAAGTTATATCTATAATAAAATTACAAATTAGATTAGTTCCTTACCTCATATTTTATACCAAAATAAATTCCTAATGGATCAAAGATTTCAATGTGAAGACTTAAACCATAAAAAATACTAGAAGAAATAAAAAGAATTTGGGGATAAGCCTGAAGAGGGAAAATAACTCAGAGCCCAGAAACCAGAAATGAATATATTGAGCCACTTGGCTTCAAAAATTAAAAATTTCTGCATAGGGTAGGGAGAACTCAAGGTGAAGATAAATGAAAAATTGAGTGAAATATTTTCAAATGGTACCACAGACAAAGATAAAATTCCCCTCACATGAAATCAAATCAACAGAAGAAAGGCAAAGGTTATAAAAAAGAAATATAAATGGATCTTAAGCTTATAAAAAGAAGTTCATTCTAATACATAATAAGAGTACAAATTCTAAGCACAAGATTAACACTTTTCACCTATCAGAATGGCAATGATCAAAAAAGTAGGGGCTGTACACTGATCTGGGGAGTGTAAATTGGTATATTCTGTGAAGGACAAGTTAGCAATATGCTTCAAACTTACTCATACACATATCCTTTGACCCAGCAATTCTACTTCAAGGAATTTGCCCTCCAGATACATTATTACGTGTGCAAAACGACAGGGGAAAGGTCATTCACTGTAGCAGTGTTTGTGATTACTAACAACCAAATGTCCATTTAACAAGGGATAGTTAAATTACATCCATTAACAAAGGACTGGTTAAATAAACTTGATATATCACACAAAGGGGTATTACGCAACTATTAAAAATACGTAATTTGATTGACTAATGTGGAAGGATCACCAAGATATATTAAGTAAAAAATATCTGATGAAAACTGTATGCTATTGTTTTCATTAAAGAAAAATACACATACTCATTTTTTGCTTGGATATTTATAATAGAAAAATCTCTGGAAGAATACAAAAAACCTGGTAAAGGAGCTACCTCCTGACAGGAGAATTAGACAACTGCGGAGCTGAGTGAGAAGGGGAAATTTCACTGAAAATCTTTTCACACTTTTTGAATTTTTCAACATACATTTGTACCAAATATTTTTTAAATAAGTAAAAAGTAAAATCCAGTATGGGTTACATTTTTCATCTAAATACCCTATTTTGACTTTCGAGCATATTCTTTTAATATTCAATCTAAACTACTGTCTTAAAGTTCAAATGATCCAAATTTTCCCAGTTTAAAAATCTGTCAATGTATTTAAAACCATTAAGCAAAACTGCCTATGTTTAAGCATCTGTTTTAGATTTCTAATTTCGCTCTTCATAGATTAAGTATTTGTACACATATTCATACACATATGATTCCTTTTAAGGAAATACTGTTTTCAAAGTTTGCTTTTAATAAGCCAAATTCAAAATCATAGGACAGGCAATCAGGAACTAAGGTTCCAGCCCTTGTTTGCCTCTAATTATCTATGACCTTGGTAAAGCCATTTAGCTGAAGGCTTTAAGTTTTTTCATCTGTAGGCAAGGAAGCTGGACTTGATTAGTGCTTCTCAATTTTAACTCATGCCTCTCTTGACAATCACAGTAAGTTCACACACTCCTTTAACTTTATTTGAAATTCAAAATAAATTTAATATCAAGAGTAAAAGAATTAAAACAAAAAGATAAAATGCTGTTTTGTTTTCAAACTAACCCTGCTGCTCATTCTACTACTGCCCATCCTCCACACACACAGTTGCAAAAACTGAACTAGGTGATTTCTAAGGTCTCTTCAAATTTAAAATACAAGTTCTACATGTAAGGGGAAAGAATCGTCTTTAAGTATACTTGTTGTAATTTAATTTGGAACATCACACTGTTCCCAAGAGGCCCACTGTTCCCCAGAGGCCCATACAGTTTCAACAAGGATACAAAAATAAAATAATGAATTTGGAAATAAAAATTCACAGTAAGCCTTTTAGGTGAAGGAAGGCCTGCCCAGGAGAAGAATATTGACCTGGTTATAAGAGTCTGGTAATCTTCCATTGGTATGTGATAAACACGGGATAAAGCAAGAACCACAGGGTTTAACAATGCTATTTAAAGAACTAGCATCTGCTTCCCAGAACTTGCTGTATAAAACGAGAGCTGCCATCATTGCCAAACAAGTCAACTTGCGTTCACAGAAGTAACGAACACAAATCTAATCTGAGTTAAGGAGAGGCTATGTGCTACTTGGGGAGGAGAGTGGCAGGTTTTAGGTGGGGATAAATTGATACCAGAATAATCTGACTGAAAACCCAAAACTCTGTGCCCATGAACAAGTCTTTCGATGCTACCTGAACCTAGTTTTCCACATCTGCAAAACGAAACTAACATTACCTGCTCTCTCTCAGGGTGATGTTTTCAAGATTCTATCAGCTAATGGATGAGAAAGCATTTGATAACTGTCTCTACAAATTCTTATCCCAATGCTGTTCTGGAATTCAGTTTAGGAAAGATGACGTTTAAGGTCTTCTTCTCTTCCATTCTCACAATATTTGTTACATCAGAATTTTGTTCCATTATTTAATATTTGCCACTGTGATTGAATGGCTATGACTCTCTACCAAGACTAGACTGTGGGTTCCAGAAGACAGAGCTCATGTCTTATTCAATTTGGTATTCCCCAAAAACCTAGCATGGCACATAGCAAATGTGATGAACTGAACGCAGATTAGTACAAAAGGATATACTATATACTTTACAACAACATGTAGTATTTTCTGTCAATCATTTTAATGTGTTTTTAAAATTTGAGAGTAATTTTTAAAATCTAGCAACATAACTAAATAGCAATTTAAAAGTCAAGACTTTAGAATTCATGCCCATTGATCACATAAATTTCAGTTGTTACTGTAATGACATAAGAAAACATAAAGAAATCCCACCTCTTTATGATCTTCTACAACTGTCAAGATAGTATCAATGGTATGCAAAATTCCCATTGCCATTACTGTTTTGTCTTCAATTTCTTCATATTCATCACTTTGAAGAACTTTGCCAAATATCTCAGCCTATGAAAATAACATAAACATATTCAGTAATTAGTACTATTATACCCACCCCTCACTACTATAAGTTAGCAAAAGGGCAGTGTCACACATCTAAACGTCAACATTGCTCAAATTTTAAGTTATGTACTTTGCCAAGTGAATCAATGATAGAACCTATGTTTTAAATATAGCCATTTTTTCTTATCTAGTCACTTAAGTGGAATATACATTAACTATTACAATAAGATAGCTAATATTTAACTTCTGATTGTCATTAAACAAATAAATCCAAAATCTAAAAAAACTGAAATCTAGTAAATACTCAAATGAGAAATTCAATAGAAGCTTTACAAGACAAAAATCAAGGAATCACCTAGAAAATGAAAGAAAAAGAACAGACATGGAAGACAAGAGAGAAAAGGTAAGGAAATTAGAGACTCAGTCCTGGCCTAACATTCCACATAAGAACGAGGGAACAGAAAAATGGTATGGAGAAATTCATCAAGGAATCAATACAAGAAATTTCCCAAAATTGAAGGAAATAAGTTTCCAGATTCAAAGCTCAGAAAGTGAAAATTCAGAAAGTTTACATCAAGGCACATCACTATGAAATCTCAGAATATTATAGATAAAAAGAGATGATCCTAATTGTTACTAGCTTTAACTGTAACTATAGAAATTAACAACTGTCTGAATTATTAGAGCAAACATTTTTATATTAATATTTCAGTTACGTATAAAACCGAACTCCAAATTTTGGAGTTTTTAATTTATTTAGATTATTCACAGCTTTTATACCAAACTAACATAAAACATTGCCCAGTCTTACCAAGTGTTGGGTCATATCAACAGCAATGGAGGCTACTTCTTGACTGTATTCACATATCATCTTCTGGATCACATTAGTAACATCATCATTTTCTGTCTCTCTAACAATGTGCAACAGCTCCTGCATAATAGGCCTCACATGAGGCTTCATATATTCCTTAGCTAATGCAACAAAACAAACAAAAATCGGTAAAAAATTCGCCATTCACAAGTGGTAAAAGGAATTAACTTGGTCACAAAGTAAAGTGAAAGAGGGTAATATGTTCTACATACTTGCTCCACGATGAATGAGTTACAAAACTGTACCAAAATAATCTTCACCAACGTATCAATTTTCCCATGAGTAATATAGGGATAATCAGTCCCGCACAAGAAAGAACTGTCCTGCCCAAATTGCCAATAGCCCCCACTGAGAAATCCTAATTGTACACATGCTCTGTCATCAGCATGACTTACAGAACATGAATATGATATCAGGATACAAGTATAAAAATTCATGTACATGAAAACTATGCCCAATACTGATGGTGCCCATTCTCTGCCCCAACCCATCTCTACCCACACTCCTCCCCACAAATCCTTATATAATATTCAGTCCTCCTGTTGAAATATTGTTGAATAGAGGAAAACTCAGTTCATCTACTTCATAAAGCTGAATTTCTTTTCAAAGGTTTATTTGAACTTTGAACAGGATATTCTTCTAAACAATAAAATGAGATATCTGTGTTATCACTCACTAGAAATATGACTTGCTACTTTCACAACTAGCAGAATCACAGAATCCTAGAGTTGAAAGGAATCTTGAAGCCATCTAGTTCAACCCTTCTACGTTTAAGTATATGGAAACCTAGGCCTTGACAGATCATGTGCCTCGTCTAGGTTTTCATGGTAAGTTAGTAGCACAATCAGACTAAAACTCAGGTCTCATGATTCCCAGTCTACTCTAGCACCTAACCATTATCAACTTGATTCCTAATCTAAAATTTTTCTGGAAACCAGTCAATAGAAACTCCTAAAAAGGGCAAAAATAAACTCCTATAAAATTCTGAGGGGACAGGGCCGGCCCCATGGCTTAGCGGGTAAGTGTGCGCGCGCTCCGCTACTGGCGGCCTGGGTTCGGATCCCGGGCGCACACCAACGCACTGCTTCTCTGGCCATGCTGAGGCCGCGTCCCACATACAGCAACTAGAAGGATGTGCAACTATGACGTACAGCTATCTACTGGGGCTTTGGGGAGAAAAAAAATAAAGGAGGAGGATTGGCAATAGATGTTAGCTCAGAGCCGGTCTTCCTCAGCAAAAAGAGGAGGATTAGCATGGACGTTAGCTCAGGGTTGATCTTCCTCACAAAAAAAAAAAAATTCTGAAGGGACAAAAGCTCAGAAATCCAAACCATGAACCTTAAGACTTAGAAAATCATCCTTATTAGGGAAGAAAGTGAACAAAACTATTTGAGAAGACTGTGTCAAAAAATAAAATAAAATAAACCTTCTAAAAGGTATTTTTGGCTCTACCTTGTGTCTGGTTAGAAATTAATGACTGAAGAGCAAGGGCAGCTTCAACTTTGACAGGCATCTCCTTATCTTCAATCAGGCTCTTCTTTGCTAGCTCAACTGCATTTCTTAGATTGAGCTCATTGTGAAACTTCAAAGAACTGAACGTGTGAAGAACCCAACAGGACTATGAGAAAAAAGCAAGTAGGGAACTATTAGAATTAGGGCATTCTGTAATAATGTCATACACATAAGAACTTCTTACTAAGTAAGATATCATTAATTCCACCAAGTACTATTTGTTTGGTTTTGGAGGACAGCATATTATCCTTAATTGCTAACTTCTGGATTTCCCAGTCTTTTTATAAAAAGAGGCAGTGTCACTACTTCTAAATTACCTATATACAATAACATTTTTCACAGGAAAAAGGAAATAGAGCCAAATTTAAGTGTCTCTGAAAAAAGAAATCCTGTTTATGCTTTTAATAAATATTGTGATTCATAACTAATTTATTATTTATATGCAAAAGCTACCACAAACCAATGTTTGATATTCATTTGCTGGTCTTCACAGCAAACAAATGAAACATTCTTTTCCCTTACACTAACTGGCTTAGCAAACTTTCTTTTTTCACTCACATAAGGTACAAAGAATTTTAAACCCTGTATAGATTACCAAATTTTAAACTAGTAGACCACAGAACCATATTATTACTTTTTTTAATTCTCTTTGTGCATAAAACACAATCAATAGTAATTAATTTGAATTACTACAGACTTTTATTAAGAGAACTACAATTCATACAGCCTGTCAAAGATGGCAGCCTACCTATAAAAACACTTACATGCCCTCTGCATCTCTAATCTACATTTGCCCAAATATTTCTCCAGTGACTATTATCTTCTGTTTATAAAATACTTCAGAGGGTACAAAGCATTGTTAACATACGTCATTTTTAGCAAGACATATTTTTGTGTTGACGGTTATAAAGATAAACACTAGGCTCTTGAATTAAAGTTCTATTTTTATTTCTCCATAAAATATCTTGATTCTAGAAGTAATATACACTTAAAACACAAATAAGTTTGCGTGGATTATTATTTTCTCCATTTTAATAAGGCATATCTACCTAATACACTGGAAATCATAATTAAGTTTTTAGCCAAACTAGAATTTCATGCTGTTTTGGACACTGAAAATTAATCACTTTATGATTTACATTGTACCATTGCTGTAACATCATCCCTCTCACTGCATGTTTTGCATCTGCTAGGGGAAACTGAAAATAGCTGGAATTAAAATCCATAAATCCCTTTATTTACTAGTTTGTTCTTTATTCAGCTTATGTGACCATAAGGAACATTCCAACTGATTTCGTCTCAATTTGTGGTAAAAGGTCGATTTATCCAAAAACATTTAGTTCAATAATTATCTTACAAATGAAGATTTTAAGGTACATAATGGAAATATAGAAAACTTACTCTAGCTCGAAGATATCCCAGGTTAGACAATAATAATGGAAATACATGATTCTGCAGCAATAGCTCCATTTGGTCCTTGAATAAACTCTTCTGTTAGGAAATAGAAATTAAGTTTCAACTTATCAATGTCTTTTTCACAGGTAAAAATCACATCTAATAACGTATGTTTATTATGACTATACCTTAAAATACTTCTATTTACAATTTTGTAAAATTATATGACCTACATATTGCATGTTTTAAAACAAGACAGAAATAATACCTTAAATATAATTTGGTACTGACTGATTTTTGTAGAAACAAATAACACTCAAGTCATTTTGTATCCTTTTTTTTACATAGCAACAATTTCACACTAAAAACCTAACGAATAAAAAACTCGAATTTTCTTCTTAATTAAAGACACAGGTGACAGAAAGAAGGATATTTACAGTCAACTCAATTATGCAGAAGCAGTCACCAGTTTTAAATTTAAATCCATAACTTTCATATTCTCTCATTTGCCTGTACTTCAGTTTTATTAAGTAAATTAAATTTTGAGTAGCTTAACCTTCAATAAAATATCAGCTAGGGAACCAATCACATGCAGGGCTCCATCTTTCTTCCTAGGGTCAAAGTTCGGGTCTGTTAGGATCTGATAACAGAACGCCATCATTTTTGGCAATACCTAAAGAAAGAGAAGAATCCATTTTAGTCTACATGAGTTTTCAATGCCCTACTGAAGTATTAAATATGATGTGCAAATTTTCAAAAATAAAGCCATTTTATTGTGTTTTATCAAGCAATTATAATTAAGAAAACAAAATAACCCTTTTCCCTTACTAGGACAGAAAAATATTGTTAAAGTGACAGGTTATAACTAATAATATAATTTTTCAAATACTAGGGGTATACTAGAGTGTCAAATCAACACAGGCTGCTTTTCAGTTTGGGATTTAAAAAGATAACTATATACCTCTTTTCTTTTCTTTGCAGCAGTATATAAGAGTGTCTGGGCTGCTGTGGTGGGAGAAGCATAATCTTCAAAAATATCTAAGATTTTAAAAGATTAAACCATGTTAGTAGAAATATAATTACTTATTATAGATTTTAAAAATGATTGAGCACTATTCCAAAATCAAGAAATAAAACAGTCTACAATTACATTGGTTTACAGCATAAAAAAGCTAAGGATATATCATCAGTGCTCTCATGCACAGTAATATTCACCGAACTCTACAGGTTGTCCTTTTAAACAATCATACTAAAGAAAACAATACATATTAGGCTCATCTGTTTCACTGAGAACAGGAAAAATGCTTTATCTCTACCAAAAAAACAAAAATTTATTTAGTGCTTACTAGGTGCCAGGCACTATTCTAGGCTCTAGGGATACAAAGATCAAACAAAAGGGTTCTCATGAAGCTCACGTGGTGAGAGAAAGAAACAGATTATACACATACATACATAACAGGTCAGGCTAAGAATAAATGTAACAACAGAGGAAAGAGACAGAGAGAGACAGAGTATGAGGTGCTAGTTTAAACAGGGAGTCAGGGAAAGACTCTCCAATTCTCTGTTAAGGTAACATGTAAGCAAAAATTGAATGACTGAGGAAGAAAGCTCTACATGGAAATCTAGCAATAAAGCTCTCCAAGTAGAGGAAAACGCAAGTGTAAAAGCCTTGAGGGACTGCAAGGACAGTGCTAGGCTCTGTCTACAGGTACGGTCAGCAGGTATTCAATGGGTATTTACTGAATATACATCTATTTAAAACATATCACTTAAGGTCATGAAAGTTTTCACAAATTTCAGAATAGGCAGTTTTATATAAGAATCTAAAAACTTGAAAAGATCTGATATGTCCATATTTAAACATAAAAATAAAACCAAATCTGAGTCTTTGCCTCAAAATATAAAATGCAAATGTAACAATGCTAACAACTAACATTTATTGCATACTTTCTCTGTGCCAGGCACTATAATAAGACTTTACAAGCAACTAGTAACTAAATCAGTTAGTTCATGTGTATTATCCCACTTAATCCTCCCAACACTATCATCATTGCCTGTTTTATAGCTGAAAACATTGCATCTTGGAGGGGTTAAGTAACTTGTTCAGTCACACAACAAATAAGTGACCAACCCAGCATTCACACCCAATCTGCCTTAACACTAAAGCCCGAGCTCTCATAGTTTTTACCAAATCTAAAGACATTATTATTAATATCAGTCAACGCATTTAGGTAGGAATGTTTTGTTCATATAAATAACTGCAAGTGGTAAAAATATAAAAAGAAAACTAATACCATAATTGTTCTCCCCTATAGTCATCCAAAAGTAAAAGAGACATATCAAATAATAGCCTCTGCATTCTAGTCCACAGTAGGAAACAATTAAGGAAAAAGCACTTCAGTTAGTCTTGAGTTATCTATATTCTCTTTTAATCAATAAAACGTAAATTCTGTCACTCAATACTCACAGCTCTTAATTATTATATTTCTAAAAACTGAGACACTATCTTATTTGATATGAAGAATAACAAACAATGGTTGCTTTCTAAAAGCTAAATAAATACTCTGCACATTACAAATCACACAGGTATCATAGAAAAGCTAACCACTAAAAGAATGCCTTGAAGAAGACAGAAGATTGGCTAATCATTCTGCTCCTAGGAAAACAAAAGCACTAGGAAGAGAAATAATAGACCATGCATATGTGTAATGGTTTTCAAAAGGAAATGGTAGAATGGAGGGATAAAGCAGATGGTAAATATTGTTTCTCATTCATTTGCTTTTACTGTACTTTGTCTCCAAGAGAAGAGGCACTTCCTCACTTACTGAATCAAATAATACTCAACACACAGTACTATAAAAACAACATAGCCCAATAATCCAGCATCTATGCCAGCAGGCTTAACTCAAGTAACTCAAGTAGCTAGAGACAGCTGGCCTGACGAGGGGAAAGCACTGTGTTGTCGCAGTACCTTCAGCATGCCTTGGGCAGTGCTAGTTTTATCAAGTATTTATTTCAACATTCACTGAAGGCAGACTAGAGCCATACACCAGTAGAGGAATGTAGAGGTGTAGAAGGGATGGAGAATGCAAAATAAAGCAAACAAATAAGATAAAGTCCCTGCTCTCAGATATCTCTAAGTTGTGGGCAAAACAAAGGTACACAAATAACATTTTGCTATGTTAAGTGCCTGAATAGTCCATGAAGCAATTAATTCAAACTGGGGATAGAAGGGAATGAACTCAGGCAACTTACACAGTTCAGCAGCTTCCAGGAAGATCCAAGCTAAACAGACCCCTGGAGACCTGGGCCATACATTGGGGCCCCTGTAGGGAATCTCATTCCTTTGTGGAATACTTAGCCCCTAGGATAAGGAGGCAAACTAAATTGGGATCCTCCTAAAATATGCAGAAATCCAAAAGATCTCCCAGACTGAGAACAACCCAATCTACAAATGGGTATCCCAAAAGGCACAGAAAGGCATCATCAGAAAAAGTTATAGATGGCTCCATGACTGCTTCAGTGCCCGTAAGAGGGATGCATAAACTGGCTTTTCCTCTCCCACACCCAAAAGCCTCAAGTCCATTGGTTCAACAGAACATCAAACTCTCATGAGTTTCAGAGTTTATCATGCAAAGCAGAACTTTGAGAAGGTAACAAAGTAATAAAATCTGCATAAAAATAATAAATTTAGTTATATTACTTTACATATCCAGGAACTGATGAAGAATAAAATCATCTCAATTACCAAATTTCATCCTTATATACTCATATGGATCTTCCTGCCACAGTTCTTCATCCTCATCTTTGTAACACATCACAGAAAAAATCACATCTTCAGAGATATTCTAAGAAGAGAAAAAGCAAAACAAAACAACAAATGCAATATAGGCTATTTAAATTTGGGGAATACCAATAATGTATTTACTGACAGCCTTTATGATGTTAGTTTTCCAAACTGTTATATTAGTCTTTCTGTTAAGTTTGCATTGGCGAAGGTGAAAGTGGGAAAGCAAGAGCTGGGGCAGGGGTAGAGAATTAAACATGAGATTGTTTAAGCAACAACTGATTAAAGGTATAGGGAAAGAGATGAATGTAAATGCTACTCTTTGAAGCAACAGCAGGGATAATAAAGTTTTACCAACAAATATTAAACATACCTTGATTCTTTAAGGAATAGAAATAAATAGCAAGGCAAGGTTATATTTACTAATATATTTCTTATTGCGAACATTTTTACATTTCCATTTTGGTCCTAAATGTCAACATATCAACAATATTAAAATTTTCTTTTTCCGTTTTCAAAAATGTGGATTTCGGGGGAAAAGAAATCACATCTAATAGCCTCTTGGTACACTTTTATTAATGCTCTACTAAGACCTTTTGTGCTCTAACAATTACATATGTAAAAACAGGATCATCTCTTATCACTTATTCCAAATTAAATAGTTCTAAGAGGAAAAACTCAGCCTAAGGACCATATGAAAATAAGGCCAAAGGCATCAAGTAGAGAAAAAAATGCAATCACAATTCACCCTTACTTTACAGGAACACAGTAAATAAAATGAAATCAGTGTCTTTATTAATCACAAAGAAATTATCACTATTTGATCAAGGGGATTAGGCAAACACTACAAGGTGTCCACAGAAAACAATGCAAAAGATATTGTATTTGTAAGACCTGTAATAAGATAACACTAAACAAATTCTATCCTGGATACCAGAGATAAAGTAAAAGAATTTATTTTCCTTTTTATATACCATCTTAGAGATACATAATTTAAGAATTCATAGTTCAAGAGGAAAAAAAAATTCAGTTCCTAACAACTTTGAATTATCCAAAACTATCCATATGCAAATAAGAGTTTATGTAATCGCTCACAATTTTCCACTCTCAACTGCTCTTTAACACAATGCTGAATTCTACCTTTAAGTAAACAATTGATACAAAAGCAGAAAACTTTAACTTCTGCTATAGAACTTAACAATCCAAAAAAAGAAATAAAAACCTTGTTTGCTCGTACCTACAAAAGAAAATGGTCATGTATCAGGTTTCATTTCCTGCAAAATCACATACCCTGGTGACTGTTTTCAAAATGCGATCACACAAAATACCTCATTTGATCCAGCAACCTTTGGATAAGAAAGGTGGAAAAATATTAGCTAACTTAGAGGAGAAACTGAAGCTAAATGAAATTACAAACAAGATCGACTGAATCCAAGTCTCCCAACTCATAAAACTTGAAGGCCTCACGCTTTTCAAATACTTAAATTTTCCAGCCCTTCATATCAGATATAAAACGGCACTCATTTGAAATTATTAATGGAAATAAAAATATATTGAACATAAAATACAGACACTTACTTTGTCTAGGAAACCTAAAGTAACAGAGAATAATTTTGGAGAGCTGCTCCCTGACACCAACCTGTATGTGTGGCTTCATCTGTTTCCAGGTCACAGAATGAACAATCCCTTGGTTGAGATAGTTGAATGCTTGCTGAAGAACACGGGGGGCTACATACTCTTTCTGTCTATATTGGTCTAAAATTTTCAGTAGTACCTATAGGAAAATAGGAAGAGAAAATATATGAGAACATAAACAATTTTAAGGTTAAGGGGAGGGGCATTTTTAGGCATGACATAAAACCCAGAATCCATAGAAATAAAAATTAACATATTTTTAGGGAAATCAATATTTTGTGAGAAAGCTCATGGGCAGTTATAATTGTTAGATAGATTCATGTTATATTGAACTAAAGGGCGTCTCACTGTAATTTCTAGCTATTTGTCCTACTTCTAACTTATGGAACTACTCAGAATAAGTCTATACTCTATTCCACATACTGCTCTTCAAATAAATTATGATTCCTGTTAAAAAAATAACAACAGATTTGACTAAAGGAACATTGAAAACATCCATACAGCAAGAGATACCATAACAGATTTTAATATTTGATAAAGGTGCATTTCAAATTGGAAGAGAAATGATAAGTTACCCAAAAAATAGTATTGGGACAAATGAAAAGCCCTCTGAAAAAAAATTAGGTTGGCTCCCTAACTAAACTTCATACCAAAATAATTCCAGATGGAAATATTTCAACAACAACAACAAAAAGGAAAGCATAGAATTCCTAGAAGAAAATGTGGAAGAACTTTATTTTACAATCTCAGACCACAGGAAGTCTTCATAAACATAACACAAAACTGAAAAGTTATTTTTTAAAAGATTGATTAAAAAAAAAAAAGACTGGCTTATGCACCCCTATGTTCATCGCAGCATTATTCACCATAGCCAAGACATGGAAGCAACCCAAGCATCCCTCAACTGACGATTGGATAAAGAAGATGTGGTATATATACACACAATGGAATACTACTCAGCCATAAAAAAGACAAAATCGTCCCATTTGCAACAACATGGATGGACCTGGCGGGTATTACGATAAGCAAAATAAGCCAGAAAGAGAAAGACAAACACTGTGTGATTTCACTCATATGTGGTACATAAACCAACACACAGGCAGATAGAACTGTTTGGTGGTTACCAGGGGCAAGGCGGGGTGGGAGGTGGGCACAAGGGGTGGAGGGATGCATTTACATGGTGACTGACAAACAATAATGTATAACAAAAATTTCACAATTAAAAAAAAAAAGACTGTTTATAAGGAAGGAACCATGCCCAAAGCGGCTGTGACTGGCCCAAGGACCCTCAGTCAGAGGCAGCACTATGACAAAGTCTAAGTCCCCCAATTCCTGGTCTCCAGAGCTCTTCACTACAGCAAGCTTATAACTGAACTGCTGAATAAATAAAAAGGGTTCTTTCAGAACACGTACAGAATTTATAAATTCAGAACATGAATTCAGTTCAAGTTATGTAAAATTCAGCTTTATAAAATTTGTCAGAAGTCCTACCAACACCCAGATGCCCCTTCTGCAATGAAGGCTAAAAATGGATGTCCTTGAACATGGCTCTTCCTAATCTGGTTGCGGCTCATACAAAGTGGAGGCAGCGGGAGATGAGATACAACAGTAAGGGAGAAAACAGTTTTTGATTAAAAAAAAACTATTTTTAAATACTAGGAATATATACCTTGAATAACCAACCAAGGTACAAAAAAGTTTATGACATGGATGCAAAGGCATGAAATTTAAATGTGTGTGTTTATACATAAACACACACCTTTACCTGATGCTGGAAAAACTCTACTGAACACACTTCAAGAGGGCATCAACTTTAGGATGCTTAATGGGCTTTCACAGCAGTGGAAAGAGCAGAAGGCAGAAGTGACCAGCCTCCTGATTATCCTAGTAGCCACAGGGAATTGCTGAACAGCTAATATTATTCACTATTCACTAATTTTCCCTATAGATTATCTCATGGGCCAACAAAATAATTTGTGAGAAAATTATAGCCATAGCTTTCCTAAATTATTGCAAGGTACTATTTAGAAATGATAATCCATATGATACTAGACAAAATGATAATCCATAAAAGGAAGTATTCCATGTAAGATGACAGGTTTGAAGCATTTAACTTTATATCACTGACAATAAAGAAGACTAAGAGGTATAAATTTATAAAAATTTAGAAACACCATCTACATCATTAAAGCCTTTTACTATGTCTGATTAATCTTTGCTTCCTCAATACAGTCCTTACACAGCCAGTGCTCACTAGTTATTAAATTTTATTTGTTGAAACATAAACAAAAATATCATGATTCAAAAGGCAAGACAGATCAGCCAATCTTCATACCTATTTGTCCATCATAGTTTTTACATATTAATATCAACTTGGATTATATCTCAAGAACTCCTAGTTTTCACTGTATAGAATGGTTCCCAAACTTTCACAAAAATGTATAAGTTCTCAGCTGAAAGTCTTAGATTCTGAGCTCAACTCCTCTTAAAATAGATCAATTCGTATTCTATAAATCTTCTGGTAGAAACGCTTAGAACAAAGAGGCGAGGCCCAAAGAAATAGAGGGTAAGAAACTCATAAGAGAGAGTTAATAGAAGAACCCAATCTAATACTGGTGACTGCCACACCAGTATCACAAACTTAAAAGGTTTGAGTCCAGCATCTAGGAGTCTGGAAGGGCACTTCTTGTGGTAGCTGCCCTAGGACATTTGGTTCTAAAACTGATGGAGCTGTGTTAGATTCCCAGAGCTGCCATTTCATCCCTATAAATATGCAACGTATTAATATGTTTGTAACCTAACTTTTAAAGGGATAGAAATGACTTAATAGCTTTCAGTAGTAACCACCCTTCTATTTAAAAAGCGTAGGTTTGGGCCGGCCCCGTGGCTTAGCAGTTAAGTGCGCGCGCTCCGCTGCTGGCGGCCCGGGTTCGGATCCCGGGCGTGCACCGACGCACCGCTTCTCCAGCCATGCTGAGGCCGCGTCCCACACACAGCAACTACAAGGATGTACAGCTATGACATACAACTATCTACTGGGGCTTTGGGGGAAATAAATAAATAAATAAAATTTAAAAAAAAAAAGAAAGTGTAGGTTTATTACCTGCTGAATTCCCACTGCATAGGTTTTCAAAAAGAATTCAGAAAATTCAAAGTACTCTTTTGTGACATTTCCTGGGCTTCCATATCTTAAAATACAAAGACAAAATGTTTAAATACAGTTAATTTTAAAAACAAAGCATGCTCACTAGTTTAAATGCAGTCCCTTGTTGAAAGATCTATTCTATTTGTGCAGAAAATGAACACTTTCCCCTTTTTTCACAAGCCCCAAAATGAAATCATGGTGAGCTGTTCTTAGACTCTGGCCATACTTAAAATTTCAGACAGAAGCTTCCACCTACTTAACCAAGAGCTCCTAAGGGGCAAATATTACAAATAGAAATATGTTTTATCTGACATATTTTCTTTCCAATAAATGCTTTTCTAATTAAATCTGACTAACTTTCCTACGGATCTGAGTGGCCAAGCACCTTCTTGTACCATTCCCGGACAGTTCCAATGAGCTAAACAAGGTCATTTCTCCATTCTTTATAAAGAACAGAAAGATCCAGAGAGGACTGTCCACCTCATTATGATCTCAAAGTCAACAATCAGTTCAGCCTGCTTTAAAACAGAGGGCGACTTTTTGCCCTCTGTGGCTCTAAAGACAAATGATCATATACCATGCAGCATCAAGGGACCTATCCAGTTTTATTATAACCAATACTGAGATACTGACCGTAAGATCCTGAATCTAATAAACAGAATTACCGCTCAAAGAGACGCGCTACAATGTGCAGTGCCCACTTCTTACACTTCCACCAGACTAGTTCTGGTCTGTCATCCTCATCAATTTGCAGAGTCTCCTATGGGAACAAAAGCACCCAGATTAAATTCATGCATAATAAAAGGGTTTATGTGACTAACAAAGGCAGAATAAATCTTGATACAGATTGAGTAATATTAAATGTGAATTTAGATTGCCATACACATGCAAATTCTTACTTATAAATTGCTAGGTAGGAATTAAATAAGCACAGCAAATTTCAATGCTGTTGTTCACATTTATCTCCTATCTTTAAAAGTTCCAAATAAGCAGAAAACAAAACGCAAAACACCATATCCCTTGAGGAAACACTCTGGGATGACAGAAAAGTTCTATGTCTTGATTTGAGTGATAGTAATACAAAAGTATGCTCATCAAAATTCACTGAACTGTTCACTAAGTTCTGCGCATCTATGTACATAAATTAAACCTCAACATATTTTGTCCCAAGACGTGGACAGAGGAAAGAATACTGCACACATTTGGAGACAAGCTTAAATTCTAAAATATTTGATATATTTTAATTTAGCTAATTTGATTAGTTATTTGAGTTAATTTGACAGATGAAATATAGTATCATTGTTATTGCAGATAAAAATAAGACACCACCTTTCACCTATCAAACTGGCAAACTTAGAATTTAATGTAACAGACATTTTCAGTCACTGCTTATTAAAGTATAAGCCAGGGCACTGTTTCTGGAGAACACTCTGCAAGAACTGTCAAAGCCTTAAGTACTGCTAGGAGTTTATCCAAAGAAAATAATCATGCATGTGCATAAAAATTTAACTACGTCCTCATAGTTTAAAACACTAAAAAACTAAAACAACCTGAACATTCAGCAAATAAAGCATTCAACAAAAACGACAGTATAAAAAACATTCATAATCATAGGGCCAGCCAGGTGGCGCAGCAGTTAAGTGAGCGCACTCTGCTTCGGTGACCTGGGGTTCGCAGGATCCCGGGTGCGCAATGACACACCACCTGTCAAGCCATGCATGCTGTGGCGGCGTCTCACATAAAGTAGAGGAAGACAGACATGGATGTTAGCCCAGGGCTAATCTTCCTCAGCAAAAAAAGAGAGGAGGGTTGGCATCGGATGTTAGCTCAGGGTTGATCTTCCTCACAAAAGGTCATAATCATAAAAAATATTTATAATAGATTTTAAGTGAAAAATGAATTTCAAAACAGTACCTACCCATACCATTTTTATCAATGAAATACAGCTGTATATTGATGCAGAGAAAAAAAGACTAGAGGAATAAACATCAAGTTTTAAAAATGGTTTTGAGCATTTTTAGTAGGATTAAATATAGTTATTATTTTATTAATTTTGCTTATCTGAACTTTCTAAAAAATGAGTATGTATCATCAACTATTTTTATTACAGAGTAATTTTTTTTCCCAAATAGCAGGCTGGGATAATAAATCAGTCTACCACAAATATTCCAAATACAAGTTGTCCCCATTTCCCCAAAGAACAGAAGCCCCTTCTTACAGGAGGAACAGTCCTGTCAATAATGGTTCGGAAGATCTCCATCCATGCTGTCATGGTTTGGTTATTCACCAGCTGAAGAGGCAATGCATACTGAAAGCAAAAGAACAACAACATCAAACAATAACTCCTCCCCTCCAAAAAAATCAGAATGTTATCTATATTGGAAGGTTGAAATATATGCAATGGCTAACATTTGACCATGCAAACAGTAATTTCAAATGGTTCAACTTAAAATAGATCTATAAGCCTATGTATGTAAATCAAATTTTTAAAATCTAGAAGTATACATGCCACGAATTATGTCTCCAGGCTACATTTTTAAAATCAAAACAAAATTTAATACAGATAAAAAATAAAATAAGGTCACTTTTACTCATCATGAGATTCCAGATAAGTGATTTTTTACCATTTACCCGTGTGTGTGAAATTTTTTATTTTTCCAGTTTTATTGAGATATAACTGACATATAACATTGTGTAAGTGTAAGGTGTACAACATGATAATTTGATACACATATATATCACAAAATGATTACCACAATAAGGTTAGGTAACACCTTCATTACCTCACATAATTCCCTTTTTTTTGTGGTGAGAACTCATTTTAACCACTTTAATGAAAATATTTACCTCATGAAACATTTTTGCTATTACTTCTCTCTACACTGTAGCATAACACCACAGTCCACTGTGTCACACAGTGTGCGTCCCCCCGCTACACTGTGAGCTACGGGAGATGAGGCATAGCGCCTCTGAATCCACACAGTCCAAACCCTGCTGCATGCTAAGGACATGACGATGAGCAAGAGACATAGTCTCTGTCTTCACAAAGCTTACACTCTAGTTAGGGAAAAACACACATTTAAACAGGAATTACAATATGGTGTGATACACAGTACAGATAAAAGCAATACAGTATGGATAGAGGGGCACGAGAGGACCACCTAATGCACCTGGTAGTGTCAGGGACAATTTCCAGGAAGAAGTGATATGCCAGCTGAGACCTGGAGAAAGAGCACAAACTGACCAGGGCATCATGGGGAAGAACAGTGCTCCGGGCAGAAATACAGCACTTTAAAGGCGCAGAAGTGAGAAAGAGCACGACCTGGTCACGAAGCTGAAAGAATTTCCCTATGGCTGGAGTGTGAAGCACAAAGCTAAGAAGGATAAAGCATGAGATGGGGAGACGAGGGTCTTATAGGCCCTGTGAAGAAGGTCACACTTTATTCTGAGTGCACTGGAGCCTCGTTTGGGCTTGAGATAGGGAACAGAGAAGGAGCAGACTCACGGTTGGGGGAGAGTGATGCTGAGTTCACTTTTGGACAAATTGAGTTCCTAAGTATGTATGGAATATTCAAGTGCCCTGGACACAATAAATATTTAACAAATGCTTTGTAGACAAAATCAATTAAATTGTATCATACTTCTTAAAACAAATTTTTCTGCCTCTTCCCAAATTGTCCAACAATCACTTTTCACTTATATTATCACTATAATTGTGCCTCTTAAAACTCTCTAAATTTTTGCTTCCAGGATTCTCAGCTGGAGAATATTACTATAGTAGCATATAATAGATTACCAAAATGGTTAAAAATGTTGAGATTTTTCATTGGATTTTTTAGGTTTTTGACATGTACATGTTGAGAGAAAAAATTTCAGATTTTGCCCTCTTAGTTAACCAAGTAGAAGTAGAGGCTTTGGGGAAATTATTTCATTAGCCTCTGTCTTACTTCCTGATTCCTGGCTAAGCTTCTCCGAATGGGAAAGGGAAGTCTAGCCTCTGAGTAAACGAGATATTACATTCTCTAATGGCAAAACATCTCACTGAATAAAAAATGTTTGCCTCAGAGTCAAGTGATTCTCCTGAGGAAGATTTCTGAACAGTGCTTTAATAAAAAAACAAAAGCACCATAAATCTTCCTTCCTTATTACTTAAAAAAAAAAAAAAGAGGGTGAGGGAATGTATTTTCTTAGTATCCTAATTTCTTCCCTCTTCTCAGATGTGCCACCTTCTCCTTTCTTTCTCCCCCAAAAGAGCGGAGCTGAAAAAAAAAAAATCTGCCTCAGACTGTCTCTATTAAAAGTTTAAAAGACGAAGCTAAAAATATAAATCTTTATTGAAGTTAAATATTCTGAAACAGTACAAAAGTACTTAAGTCAGATATGAAGCCAAGAACAAAACCAAACTCTCTTGGCTCTTCAGCTTGATAAAACTACCCTCTTGCCATGACTAATTTAACTAGAAAGCATGTAATAGAGCTTTAATTCATTCGTCATGAAACAGTTTAGACCAATGACAATTATTCTTTCTCCATGCAGATCTAAATAATTTACCCAAGTCTTGCAAGGATTAAATTTTAAATACTTTTATATTTAAAACATTCCCTAACTTCTCTAATTATTTTTTAGGTTCGTATATTAATTTTCTTTATAGCTTTCAGAAAAGAAAAAAGAAGTAGTTTAAATGAACAGAAATGAGGCACTAAATCTTCTGTATTAGCTTTAAACTGGGTCAAATGCGAAGAAACTACCATCAGTATGATTTCCCAATAAAAGAGGGACTCTCTTCTTTTCCTTCCTCTTCTCCTGTAATCCTAACTAATTTACAGGCAGAATGCTATGGACAGATTAGTCAAGTAAGCAGGTTTTAGGGCAGTTAACTACCCTGCCAGCACTTCAGACCCTGGAGTGAAAGGCATATGGACATTGAATCTCAGCTCTGCCACTCAGATAACCTTGGACAATTAAGTTAATTTCTGTGAGCCTGTTCCCTCATAAGAATTTTTTTTTAGGAAGCATGTGAGAATATATAACAATTTTTAATAATAACTGACACTTACTGAGCACTTTCTATGCGTCAAGCAGAAACACAAGGCACCATATTTGTCTTCTGCAATAGAAACTTACCTGAACGAGTGCATAAAAGATTTTCAGAATCTGTTTCTGTAGTAATACAGAATAATGTGAGGAATCAGGAAGGAGCTGCATGATTTGCTGCTGAATACGAGGCAGAAATATTTGCATTGCTGCTATAAGAGGTTCTCTTTCCTCTGCTTTCTTATATCTACATGAGCAAAGACAAAAAGAGAGAAAAATAATTTCTCCCCCACAAAAGAGAGATCATCAATGAATGAAAAAATATATTTTTTAAAATTATATAAAGCTAACAAAACAAAAATACTCCAAACATTGGCTTACATTTCGTTTGGATTGTTAGAATAAACTTGGAAGGAACTTGGAAAAAGCGCATCCCTGTTTTAGGCAGAATACCTATAATCTTTCTAGAAGAGTTAGACTGGTTTAAAAGAATCCAAGATGGTTTTGCAACTTTCCTACATGAATTTTTCTAGTACTTAAATTAATTTTCATCATACCACAATTCTTCCTATAAAATACAAGTTGATATGCCAGTTTAAATAGACATTCCTATTACAGAACAAATAATGTGGGGAAAAAATATTTCCTCTCCTACTATCCTAAATTGAGAAGTTCAAATAGTTTACAAACTTAGGTGCTCTTAGATCATTTTCACAGGTATAAATCTACAGTATTCTCTAAAAATTCTAAAGAGTATGAACTAACTAGTTTTTTAAAAGGAAAACTACAGGACTTTGCATGCAGGAGTAGTAATCCTCTCAGAAACCAGAAAGCAATGCTATTAAATGCAACACTAGCACCCTCGCCTCCCAAGCAATGTTTATGGAAAAGAAAGTCATTAGCAAAGAAACTAATATTTTCTATCTTGCATCCAAAAAGGTAAATATTTGCTTTACTTAATAATGTGTTCACTTGAAGACAAATGTTAAGGTACCTCTATATCAGTTTCCAAGGAAAGCTGTTAATAAATGGTCCTCTGAAACTAACAAATAAGTTTGAGAAGCACTGTATATCATATCACTGCCTTAGAGATTAGCAAATTAAAGATTAAAGGTTCTTTGAATAACTGCAATAAATAAACATGTTTAACTGTGTGTAACCCAACATTTCCCAAACTAACCTGATTCTGCAGAACACCCATAGGAGACCCCTCTATGCAATTTAATTCTTTGGAAGTAACACAAGTCTGGTATCTTCAGCCAATAGAAATCAACTTACTCATATGTCTTCACCAGTTGATACAGACATAATAAACTGCCAAGCCAGCTTCCACTGCTCTGTGACTGCAAGTAATAGTCTATCTTGTCGACTACCGCCGGCCAGTGACCAGGGAAATCGTATTTAATGATGGCACGGAGACACATTGTTAACTGGACTCTATACAGTGGGGGGAAAAAGTTCAAAATCTAAGTCGTTATAAGTATCAGGTTTCAAAGACCTCTCATATTTCACAGAAAAGCACTCTAACTCCTATTTACCTACATTATATCGTTATTTATCTGGGGTGGGGGTAAAAAGAGCAGTCCTATAAAGGAAAAACTCCTCAGTAGCTCAACTCATTGAAAATAAACAGAATGGAGGATTTCCCAAAATGAATGACGCCTTTCAAATGGTCTTATCCTAAATACAGCTTTGTAAAAACAATGAGTTTAAAAATAAATTCATAAAAAATTTTCAAAAAAAAGAGAATGAATCCACCTCAGCTTGGCAAAATTTCCCAGCTTGTTATATTTTGTATTTTGGTTATAATATCCTAAAAAGAAAACAAAACAAAAAAAGTATTGTATCATATCAACTGGAAAAACTTAGCCTAAAAATGGTCAAAGAAAGTAAAACAGAGGCCTGCATAATGGTGGGAAAGGTCTCTGTGAGCCAAAACCTTGAACCATCCATTATCAGTTAACAGCCAACAGGATGTGTTGCACTTATCAAAACTTTCTGAGGGGCCAACCCAGTGGCGTAGTGGTTAAGTTCGTGCACTCCGCTTCGGCAGCCCAGGGTTCACAGGTTCAGATCCTGGGCGCAGATCTGCATACCACTTATCAAGCCATGCCGTGGCAGGCATCCCACATATAAAGTAGAGGAAGATGGGCATGAATGTTAGCCCAGGGCCAGTCTTCCTCAGCAAAAAGAGGAGGAATGGCAATGGATGTTAGCTCAGGGCTAATCTTCCCCACCAAAAAAAAAAAAAAAAACCTTCCTGAGATACTAGTTTTTGTACTTTCAGTATAAGAAACAAGCATTAGCTAGCAATTCCTGAAGAGGAAAGTTAAGAGCTATTTCCAAAGAAATAAAGAAAAAAGCAACAGGAAAGACATAAAACAGAAAAAAAGAAATCCCTTTAATAAAACCACAAAGCTAAGCAATAAAAGATATGATGTCATACTCTTAGGTCAGTAATCATTTCCTCAATGTGATACCAACTATAATTGGCATTAAAAAGAAAACGAGAGAAAAAATTTCTCTTCTACAAACTATCAATATGTCCTCACATGGTGATTTGCAAATGGTTAGAAAGTGATCCTGGGGCCCACCCCACGGCTTAGCGGTTAAGTGCGCATGCCCCGCTACTGGCGGCCCGGGTTCGGATCCCGGGCGCGCACTGACACATGGCTTCTCCGACCATGCTGAGGCGGCTCCCACATACAGCAACTAGAAGGATGTGCAACTATGACATACAACTATCTACTGGGGCTCTGGGGGAAAAAAAGGAGGAGGATCGGCAATAGATGTTAGCTCAGGGCCGGTCTTCCTCAGCAAAAAGAGGAGGATTAGCATGGATGTCAGCTCAGGGCTGATCTTCCTCACCAAAAAAAAAAAAAGAAAGAAAGTGATCCTGGCTAAATTAGGACTCCATAGTGCCAAAAAAGCATGTGTTCAGTTGAACAGCCAATAACTTGAATTCACTGAAATGAAACAAACAAAATAATGCTTTTCCTTACGTTACCAAAACTATTTGAAAAATTTCCTTCACAATACTTTTAAATAAACTTCAAAAATATTTCTTCAAGTGTGATTACAATCAAGCCTTCAGTACCTAAAAGAAGCAAAGCCACAAAGAATTATCTCATAATAAAGATAAAGGTCTGTTCTTGGGCTACCAGCCGCTGTTCCTAAACAACAAATAGGTCATATTTGTGTGCAATAAAACTGAAAATTTTCATTTTTTTAAATTTCATCTTCAGGTTGACCCTCTCAATCCTTTCTCATTCCAAGTCAAGCAAAGAATGGCTATGAACGGCCATCCTTTCATATATTACTGTGTAGAAGCATTTCAAGATTCAAAGAGATCTGAAAACGTAAAGATTTTGACAAGAAATGGATACATAATGGTACCATAGAGGAGCCAGTGCAAGGGTGGCATTTGGGCAACTGATGCTAATAATGGTGATTTTTCTTTAACCAGTACACACATTTTCTCCTCTTAACTAACAAAATAACTGCACAAAGACGAGTTCAACGTTTGTTCTCCTTCCTCACCATTCCCCTCATACTTCCTTCCTTTTCTACTACCTATGTCATAATGTACATTAGACGCTCAGAGATAGTTATATCTAATCTCTTGACATTAAACAATTTCATTCCCCTATCTCAGTTTCTATTTCCCTCCTCCATTTTCAAAAAAGAACCTAATGCTAGCTCATGCTGAAAAGAATTTGTTTCTCCTATTTTAAGACTGCAAAACTTATGTGACTCTACAGCTGCACTGTCCAATTGGGGCAGCCACTAGCTACAGGGGCACACTTTAAATCAATCAACATTAAATTAAAAGTTCAGTTCCTCAGTTACACTAAACACATTTCAAGTACTCAATAGCCATCCATGCCACATGGCTAAATATTAGACAGTGTGGCTACAGAAGATGGCCATCACTGCAGAAAGCTCTTCTGGACAGTCCTGCTCTATAGCACCTAACCTGCATTTGGAAACCAGGAGACAATTCTTCTAGTTTATACCTACTCTATCCTATCTTCTCCAAAGGAAAAGATACTCAGTTCATAAAAATGAATAAAAAGATGGATAAAGTGTTCAAGAAAAGTGGTAGGTTAAAACTCCCACAAGTCAATTTCCCTGTATCAAGGAAAAGAAAAGCAAACAGTAAAAAGTCAAGAGATCATAACTAAGAACATAGGTTACTTACATAGCAGGGATTTATACAATTTTAGTTAAGCATGATTTTTGCCTTAACTCTTTCTGTGGCAACATATGGCCACTAAATCTTTTCCAAAATATTGTGAGGCAAAGACAAATAAGCAAAACAATATTCTTTGAGTGCTCATCTTCATTACTTTACCTCTTTAAAAAAACGAACTTGAAGCTGATGATTAAATCCAGCCTCCCCCATCCATATATTTTGTGCTTCCTACTAGTCACATAGATATAGTATAATGTACCTCACTAGATCTGGAGACCGAATTATTCCTTCCACAATGTTATCACGTATTTGCTGGCGATCGTTTTCATGAATGTTGAATGGAAATATTGCTTCTCCCGGTGGAGGTTCTCGGTCCGGCCAGTACTGTGTCACCATGTTCTTCAAGTAAATGGCAGCTAAGTTAGAGAAAAAAATGCTAATGAAGCAGTATGGAAAAGGTGGCTTTAATTCAGTTTTAAAGAGCATGAAAGGCTAAGCCCTTCAATGCTAACACGACACCCAGCAAAAACGGAGAATCTTACAGTCATAAATAGCCAAGTGAGGAAGGGAAAATGGATAAGAACTTAAAGATTCCTCTTTAGCTAGTAAAGCAAGTTTAAGCAGAAAATCTTTCATTAAATCAAGCTCCAGAGATTATATGACAGAAAAACGATCTAGGAATCAAGTATGTATCCTTAGACTAAATACAAGGTGGTCTAAATGAGATCCTCCTAAATGTACTTTGAGATCATAAGAGTCACACTGTTCATACTACCTAATGACTCAGTTGACAACAGGTGAATTCTACTGCCCTTCAGGTAGATTGCTTATTTGGTTTATTTTCTTTCACTGGCTACTATCCTGCACTAGCATTTTGAAATATCTATGCTTTTCATAGTATTTGGTAATTTTTATCTAACCCTTTTAAAATATTTACCACGTGTAAATATAATAATGGGGAAAAGGACATCAGCCTTCAAATATTTTTGGAAAATCTCAGGAAATTTCTTATCTGTTTATTTCTATCAAAATACGTAATCAGTGATTTTGTTCCCATACTTTTTAACCATGTTCAACATTTAACGAAAGGCTGCTGAAAGAAACAAGCTGACATACTGCTGCAGGGTTCTGATAGGGAATGTGAAGCCTTCTAATCATCCCAGCTGAACACTGAATGTAAATAAATACTTACTTACAATGTCATATTCTTATATATACATAATATATAAGAATAAAAAGAAGTGATCTGCAAAGCATTATGAGTTTATTCCCTTAAATTTCTCCTCTCTCTTCTTCCCTCACCTAACCCCTCCCTTTATCCCAATTTTAACATAAAACTAAATTGGCTCATAAAAGCATTATACCACAGAGAATAAACCAACATGTTCTACACTGGCTATAATACAACAGAAATGTAATGAAATTACGAACTTGACATCCTATAAGCTTCTTTTTCATTAGTTTTGATTCAATGAAGTTCTGAAAAAGATAATTCCTCCTAGGATTTCCACTTTTTTGGATAAAAATGAAAATTATTTGAGAGAGAGAGAGAGAGTGTGTGTGTGTGTGTGTGTGTGTGTTAGTTTGGGTTTTTGTCTTATTTGTTTTTAATTTAGACCACACAGGCTCTGAACTAAGTACCATCTTTTATCCCAGTACATTTATTATATTATATAACACCAATTGGCAATAAAAACTTATAGACTGCTAAAAAAATGAACAAATGAACTAAGAATATGGTCCAACCTGTCAGCAGTTCAAACTGATTGCATGAGATTAATCTTTGCACAAAGAAAAATCAACTATATTATACACAAAATCATTTTAATTCCTATAGAACTAGTCTTGAAAATAAAAGGCAACCTTCAGACAGCAAAGAAACAGATATGGTAAAATCATAGACTTATAACTCAGGCATTAAATGCCGTTAATTTTACAACTAAAAAATATTTTTATTATGGAGCACCATTCAAGACAGCCTATATAAAAGGCACACTGACCAATTTGTATACGTTGAAATAAATCTGCAATTAGTTAAAATAAAATTGAATTTAATGTAATAATTTGAAAAGAGGATATTAATTACTCTTATGGATAATCGCAGTTTACTACAGATAATGAAGGAAAAATACCGAAGATAATTGAAACTGTATCAATAATCTATAAACCTCCCTTTAATCATTAAATTCAAGTATCTATCTAACCATCTGCCAGAGCTAAGAAACAAAACACAAATACCATCTTAATCTATTCATAGAGAAATTAAGTATTAAACTTTGTTTTTCTGCAAAATCCACTTACCATTCCAAGCATCTTAAGCTTGAAATTACCACTCTAAAACGTATACACATTTCCCTCCTTCACGAGCACAATGAATCATCACTCAAGCTCTATGCTCTGGACCCAGGGCCACAACTACGCAGGGTTCCATAACCTCAAAGCGGAAAGGGTGCCATTATAAACTCAGCAAAGCAGAACGCTGTGCTTTTTGAGTGGATATTTCTAAGCTTTTCCATTTTTCATCATAACTAGTAGCCTCTCTCTCCCTTGTTGTTATTTTAATCTGTTAGGCTAGGAGAGGCTAGGAAACCAGATAACAAAGTGTGTATACTCTATCTAGAAAAAGATTCAATAGATTCTGAGTAAGAGCCAAGGAGCTTCCTACAAATAAGACACATGAGTTTTAATAAAGGAGCTTCTTGAATGCTTCTGAACTGATCAGAGGCATCTTTCTGTTTACTTCTAGGTTCTGTATTCTAGAATGCTGAGGTTAATATTAACAAATAAATAACCTGTGAATAACTTAACTATCAATTGAATTTTTATATCCTCTCCCTATCCATCTTTTGGAAATACGTACAAACAAACTCAGAAGAACAAAAAGCAGGCAACTTACAGAACAGAGAAACCACGCTATTTGTCAAACGATGGTCTCACATCAGTCACCAACGATGACTTTTTTTTTTTTATAATTTTATTTATTTATTTTTTCCCCCAAAGCCCCAGTAGATAGTTGTATGTCATAGCTGCACATCCTTCTAGTTGCTGTATGTGGGACGCGGTCTCAGCATGGCCGGAGAAGCGGTGCGTCGGTGCACGCCCGGGATCCGAACCCGGGCCGCCAGCAGCGGAGCGCGAGCGCGCGCACTTAACCACTAAGCCCCGGGGCCAGCCTTCAGCTACTACTTTTAAATCCAAACTATTCTTCTGCTCATAGCAACTCCAAAATGCACTAAAGAAGTCACATTTCTGAACCTAGTTTACATATGTTAGAGCATCTCTCTTCTCTTCAGAGGTAAGGAGTAAAAAACTGAAAACAAAGTGACTTGAGAGATTCCTGATGACAACTATCCTAAATTTAAGATGGGCTCCCTTCTCTGCACACTACATTATAATATTAATAATGCTATTATGCCTATCAATACCTAAAAAGGAAAATAGTCAAGCAAACATCCAAATTTATTTTGTTTTGCTTGCCAATGTGAAAATATTACATTGTTTTCCTATTCCTTCACAGTAGGATAATAAAGGACATTCACTAAGGAGCTTGCTTGATGGTAACAAGAATATTTTAGAATTGTACACAGACAAAAGAAACAAGAACTGAATATTTTACAGAACTATGTCTTTCTACTTAATATTAACATAATTTTTTTACAGCTTTATACAGGCTGATTTTTTTCTTTTAATCAAAGATCATATCATTCTTTTTTAAATGTCATGCTAAAATGATAAATTGTCTGGGTGTCACCATAAGGTTCTTGGAGCATCCTTGTATTTTAATAATAGATTAAATAGGACAGATAATTTATAAATGGCATTTAAATTTAGGATAGTTATAATATAGAATTTTAAACAGTGTATTTCAGACTCTGTGATAAAATGGATGCTTCAAGACAGAAAATTGCCCTAAAAAATTAGAAATTATCAACTACCAAAATAAACTCTGTCTTGTGGCTAACAGATTTGAAATCTACATAAATTATAAAGAAAAAATTGCCTTTAAATGTTTATATTTTATACCAAAACTTAATTATCTAAGTTATTAAGATTCAAAGTTGTATACAGTTGGTGAAGATAGGGGGAACTTAGCATTCTAAAGTAGTGTTGATAGAAAAAGTAAGCAAAAGCAACTTGGTGATAAGATTCAAATGTTAACATCGTTAATATCTATTTACCTAGCATTTCCATTTCTTATCATTTATTCTGTGAAAATATTCCCACAAGTATCCAGAGATATATGTCCAAAGATACTCATTTTAGAATTGCTACTATCAACAACAACAACAAAAAGAAACAATAGAGGAAATGTCCCTTAATATCAAATTGTTTAAATAAACTATGGTAGTTCTGTACAAAAAAATAGTGAACAATTGTTAAAAAGAATGAAGTATATATATATAAATACACTGACATGGAACAATCCCCCAAGGATACATGGTTAAATGGAAAAAGAGGAAGTTATAAAACAGCATGTGTAATATAAACAGATTTTTGTTACTTTTTAAAACCATATCTACAAGAAAAAAAGAATTGGAGAACCATGCACTAAAGTTGAAAGCAGCTACCTTTGAGGGTGGGACTAAGCGCAATCTAATGTATAAATTCTTTGTTTTTGTAATGTTTATATGTCATATAAGGAAGATATATTAATTTAATAAATTGCTTTAAGATCTTTAAACATACTATTTCTACAAAGCTTCATAGGAACTTCACAATGGCCCTTAAATACTTAGGTCATTAAAATAGGTTCCATTTAGCAAAATGTGGTTCAGAACAGCCCTATTATATAAAACAAAGATTAAACAACTGAGAGTTATGGTTTCAAAAATCTTACACAGAAGTTTTATAAACCTTACTAAAGTAAAAAATAATTCCAACGTGAATGTTTTTTTCCATAGGTTTTTCTTGTCTTAACCACAAAGAGATCTTTTAGGAAATCATACCTACTGTTATAAATATTTTCCCAAAGCTAATGATTCCTTACATTTTTTCTGTTATGTTCAAGTAAAATTAAATACTTTTATCAGCATAAAGAGTATAATCTCATTTCTATAAAACTGTTTATCTATCCTTCTACCTGAGCACATGCAAAGACTAATAATGTTCACCTAATGTTAACGATGGGCATTTCTGAGCAATGAATGTTGGGTAATTTTTTTACCCTCTTCTTTGTATTCTTCTGCATTGCCCATATTATTTATAATGAGTATATGTCACTTACATAATTTAAAAAGTCTTTTTTTACATGTATTTTTTAATTAGCTACTGTCATTTTACCCCTTTTATCTTGAAATTAATATCTTTTCAGGACTCATGATGCACCAAGACTTTCTCCATTTTTTTACCTTCTGGGCTCTAATGACTAGCTCATAAAAAAAGAAAAGAAAAGAATACACAACATCATGGAACTACCATAAGATCCCACAGACTTAAAAGTAAGTTTCATGTTTAAAACAAAAGTTCTGCTCCCCAATCACATGGTTAGGAATATCTGTGTGATACATTACCTCCGTAATCTGACGGATGAATGGAGCTTGAATTCACATACATCAATTCATGGTCTTAATATATGGGCCCAAAGGCTAGGCCACAAGGAATCAAAAAGTTAGGGAAATTAAGCCATTAAAATTGGATAAGCTAAGGGGAAAAATAGCAAAGTTAAAGAGGCAAGGAATTGGTAAGTGGAAGGGAGAGGAGGAAAGAGAAAGCTAGGGGAGATTTAAGAGCTCAGTACCTACCTCAAAGTTTCCAGAGAAAAAGAAAGTGAGTTTTTAAGCCATTAGAAATACTTCAGGCGTGCTTCCTATTTTTTCAAGAAATCACAGATATTTAGAATTAAAATAAAACTCTAGTTCTACTTTCACCTATACATAAACTAATAAAGGATAAAAAACCGACTCACCTGCCTGGCGTACTGGGAATTCCACATGGTCAGAGACTATAATCCGAAGTAAACTGGGGGCAAAATTGATTATCTTGTAGGACTGAAATTACAAAGAAACATTTTATAAAATAGGGAAATATAAAAGAATAACTATTAGCACCTGTTCCTGAATATATTACTAACCAAATAAAGGAAAACTTTTAAGGTGAGAGAAACTCTCCAAGGCAAAATGAAGATTAATAAAATACTTCAAGTCAAAAAAACTTACAATAAAGTGATGACTAAAAAGTATGAACATTTTTATGTTTTTTTTTTAACACATATTGTCAAAATGTTCTCCAGAAAGGGTGTAGCAATTTGCACTCCCAACGGTGTGTCCATCTATCCAATACAGGGATTAGCACCTTATTCATATTTTAAATTACATTTCTGCTAGGTTGAATTTTTTTCCTGTTTGTTGGCTATTCGTTTTCTTCTACTCATTCCTTATTCCCTTTATCCTTTTATAAATGGAATATTTGTTTTATTCTTAATAAATTCTAAGAGCTATTTATGAATCTAAAATCTCAACCTTTTATTTGACTATACATTGCAAGTTTCTTCTCAGCTTATTTGTGCTTCAATTTTGTTTACGGTATTTTTGAAAAGAGGAAAATATGGGCTACAGAAAACAGGAGATCTGACACAGGATAATGGACAACATCATGTTAAATAGCTACGCATGAGCTATGGGGAGGAACCAGTGGGCCTCACAAGACAGTGTTGAGAGCTGTCATCACCAGCTGTCCTCTGCTGCTGCATCATCTTTTAAACTTAACGATGCCCAAGTGAGCCTGTGGTGATGGAGTGCCTGCTGCCTGGTCATTTCTCCCCACAGACAGGTTCTACTTTGACCTACTCCCAAGTTTGGCCATGGTGACTTCAAAAGTAAGAAAAATACAGAGCAGCCCATTCCTTCTGACCATATTCCCTCCAGATGTCTAGTACCTGGACCATGTTACAGCCCTGCCACATTCCCAGAGCTTACACTTGGCCTTGCCTGCTGACATTCCCAGAAAAGACTCATAAATTCTCAGTGAGGGTAAAGCCAGACAATGACGCAGAGAGTCTGTTCAGCTTACCTCCTCCCAGGAGGAGGATCTAGGGTGGCATCCCTTTCAATACATGACTAGGTTTATGCACACCACTCCGTTTTTTAATTTATCATCTTTCCTATTCATTTACTTATAATAGCATCTATTAAGATAAATGTTTGACTAAAAAATTTGGAGAAAGCTGGCATCTAAAATATTGATACTTTCCATCAAAGAACATTATGCTTTCCAAATCTCTCTATATCCTTCAGTAAAATTTTGAATTATCTTATATTTGTTCTTCCTTTCAACCTGTAGAAACCTCAGAATCTTAAATCTGTTATATATGAAAAATTCTGTTTTATCCATAATTAAACCACCAGAATTTTAAAGCAGTTTTTAAGAAAACAGATTTAACAGCAGTTTACAGGAGTCAAAATTAATACAGATTCAGCCCAATCTTCTATACCTTCTACATTTCCATTATTATAAAATAACTCATGTTTATAACTTTTGAGATCCTGGAAGATCTTGTAGTGAATCAAAGATTAAAACATCTATAGTTTTGTTCTAATCTATATAGTTTAGTTACTTATTTTAAAAATCTTATCACATGTAAGTACAAAATAACTTTTATACTTAGATTAATGCTACTTATTTGAGAGTAGTTATTTTAGAGACTACTTTTATTTCAACACTGTTGCCATTGTACACATTTTGGAACTCCTTTTTTTCCAACTGTTTGCCATGTCAAAGACCTTCTGCCACTTTTCGTCTTCTCCCTTCAGCCTTGATTCAATCTACGTGAATTTGGCCAGCTAAGATATTCAGTGCTAAATTCAGATATATTCTCATACTACTTTCCTCACAAATAATCATCGAATTTCATTTCCCACCTTGGGCTTCAAGTTTCTAAGAAAAAAAAAAAGACATTTCTCAATGATGTTTTTGAGGATATTTACTTTATATCCGTGAAGTTTTCTGAAAATAAGCAGTTGATCTGCTTAGCCACATTCTGCATTTTATGAGAACTCATTTAACACAAAGACCCGATGTCTTCCCATTTTCCGCCTCACCGCCCCCACTACATTAACTTTTCTGGTCTTCCAAAAGGCCAGGTTGAGGGCCTTGACTGAACTTGCTGTTCCCTCCATTCCTCTCCCAGCTCTTCACCCGGTTCACTCCTTCACAACACTTAGGTCTCTACTCAGTGTCATTCTTCAGAGAATGACTGCCTTATTTATACATCCCAACACAGTCTCTCCAGGGCTTTACTCTCTGTAGCACTTACGACCTGAAACTATATTATTTACTTGTCTATATCCCCACCAGAATGCAAGCTCTATGAGAGCAGAGTCTTGGACTAGTGCCTGCTAGAACTCGATAAATATATGTTATGCATATAAGCAAACTCTCTTAAAAGGCAATAAAAAGGACGCCTACAGATGCACAGAAAAGCAGGGATTGCAAAGCTTGGCAATGAAGGTACATATTTTTATTTCCCTATTGAGGCCACATAGAGAATGATTTATTAAAAGATGACACCTTTCTGGATGAGTTACTGGAGCAAGATATCTACTCATTCCTACTTCCCTATGCTGCTGCTAAAGGGACTTCTGGGTTTAGAGACAGTGAGAGATATGTACAGGATGCATTCTTAATATCCTGAGATAAAACTGAAAATGCATTTTCCCAGAGAAACAATATCACGAATACAGTCAAGGAACCAGTCGCTGGTAACAGAAATATGTTGGCTACACACAAAAAAAATAGCTCCAAATAAGAATTTAGCCTTTGGAACACAGGCTGTTATGTTTTCAAGTTGCCTACTCTTCTAAATGGCAATTGACAAATCAATCAGTACACTGTAGGAGCTGCCCCCATTTCCTATGCAGAGCATATTTGCTGAAGGGGGACCTAGACTAAAATAAATGAGCTGGACTCCAATCACTTAGGGTAGATTACCCACCTGTTTATCCAACAAAGTAGGATGTTACAGTGGTAGTAAAGGATAAGCATACAAAACCCCACCTTATAACCATGTTTTACTATAAGGTTATGCGACAGTATATGTTAGTCTTCTACTTACAGACAATTCAAAAAATATTTAATGAAAGCATATTATAATCCAAAGCATTATATAAAATATAAATGTTAAATGAGTGGCATAGGAATAAGCTACTTTGAGAAGTTGCAGAGGAAACTGCGGTCTATGATAAGTTACGTAGACATGGAGCAGGGCAGAGTGAGGATGGAATGGATTTGGATCGAAATATCATGAAGATAAAAAGAATTGGGTCCTAAATGTGTCTTCTAGTTCTGCAGGCTTTCCCACCTATCTTTTCCACTTCTCTAAAGTCGACTGCACTTATATACTAATGCATCAGAAACAAAGCACAGGCAGGCTAACAGAGGCAGGAAAGCACAACATGGGATCAAAGATATGATCCCTATTCACACTATCAAAGTAATAGTGATAACAGCTGGCCTCATTGTGAGGCGAAAGGGGTCACAAACAGGCCAACTCTCCTGTTCACACTAGCAGATTGCAAATTCAGCTCTTGCTTTGTTCCCCTAACCAATCCCTGGATTACTATTCTCCTAGCTAATCCACAAATAGTACATCTACTCTGCAAAGCCCAAGACAGGTACTGACACTAACTTCCCCCTCTTCTGAGTGACAGTCCTCTTTCCGAGGCACCAATACATTCCCTTTGGGCTTCTGCGCAACTCAACCTTCTCTCCGGAGTCAGTGTCTCCACTCTCCCTTTTATCTCTTGGGAATCCTGGATTCACACTTACTCCAAACTCCACCCAGATTTCCCATTAAAATAATCCCTTTCAAAGATTCACAACACATATCTGGACTTTAACGTCAACTCCAACCAGGGAAAACCTTAGTGAAGTCCTACAGAAACATTCACTTAGGACAGTTGTTCTCACACTTTAGGAAGCACAAGATCACCTAGCTAGCTAATTAAAACGTGATTGGGCTCCACTCACTGCGTTTCTGATTCTTTAAGTCTAGAGTGACTTAAAGTCTATGGGGATAATCTGCACGTCCAACAAGTTCCTAGGTGATGTTGATGCTGCTCATCCTGGGCAACACTTTGAGAACCACTAATTTAGGTATATTCCTTTACATTTTAAGGATTACTGCAACCTCAAACAGCTGTCACTCTATCCTGGGGGTAGACTTTAATTTGTACTTTTTAGTGAAAGGTCTATAATTCATTCTTACAGGTGAGGAGGAGAAAATAAGGTAGAGTTTGGGATCATTAAAATTTTGAAATATGGTGGTAAGGCTGGAATTAGGTCAAGGCTAGTTAGTAGGAATAGAGGATGGAGGATAAAAGAAAGTCTTACACATTTTAGCGTTTATAAGAAATCCCTCCAAACAAACATTACTCGACGTGTCTTTTGTAAAGCAGCACCACCATGAAAATTGCCTATTCTTCCTAGAGCATTTCCCGACAGCATTTCCCAGCGCTCCAACAAAATTCTGCCAATCAGTGTCAAAACAATCCTGCCAACCCCACAGAAGCAGGCGATGGGCAGGGTTACCCACAGCAACACCTAAAAAGGGTTGGGTCCGGAGAAAAGCTGAACTCAGATTTGAATTTTAAGTGAATTTTCCCACCCTCGTCCCCAAGTCAGCGTACTGAAGGAAAAGAAATTACACCCTGAAAACACAAGCAAAGCTTGCTAAAGCTTCTTTCTGCGGACCAGGCGGGCTGAATAAACTGCACTGGGGAAGGAAACCGACACAACAAGATGCAAAGGTGGCCAACAGGTGCGCGAGCTGTTCAGAAAAGATCCGGGGAGCGCCGCTAAACTGGAGCCGGGCCGGGGGGCGGGACAGGCCGAGGGAAGCGTCAGGGTCCGGAGCCCCGCGGGGTGGAGAGGGGGGCGCCGAGGAGGGAGAGCTCGGCTAGCCGGCGAGAGGCGCCGCTCCGGCGGCAGGGGGGCGCCGCAGGCCCGCTCCTCACCTGGTTGAGCTCGTTCTCAGCGGCGATCCGCAGCTTGGGGTCGATGGTGCCCTTCAGCGCCTGGATGATCCGGTTGAGGTCCATCTCCCCGGGTGGGGGCTCCGCGGCCCCCGGACCAGTAGGCCAGACTGCAGCTTTAGTTTTCTTCTGACCCTCTCAGCCTCCTCCTCCGCGACCCCTGGACTACCTCACGCCCCACCCCCCGCCACCGTCGCCACCTGCAGCCACTTGCTGCGCCACTCTGACTCCGCGCCCCCTGTCCTCCCTTTCTACCCCCCACAACTCGCTCTCCATTCACCCTTTTACGACAGCCGGTGGGAGGCGGGAGAAGTGAGAAGAGGAAGCGGCTCTTCCTTTACGGCGGCCTCTTCCCCCGGGCGTGATGCTATGGCCGCCCCCACAGGCGGCCGCCATGCTGTCGTACGGAAAGTGGGCAGCTTCTTCCCCGGAGGGAGACTGAACTCACTAGCTCCGGCAGGCGGCCGCCATGCTGCCGTACGGAAAATAGCCTCCCGCCGCTTCCCAGTGGGAGAAACGAGCTGGCTAGTGGTCTCTTTACAGCTGCTTCCAAATTAAGCATCTATGGAGGGAGTGGCACTTTTTGTTAGTCTGAGCACTGACTGGGCATCACAACTGAGCCTGTTCCAGGGCAGACTTGTTGGGACCTTGAGATTATCTGGCCCACAGAAGGACGCGGTCCCCTGGGTCTGTGGGAGCCATCATTTCATTCATTGACTGAACATTTGTTAAACATCTATTTTTGAACCAGAGTACTGAGATATTTGGGTACCACATTATAACAAGATGAATTCGATGCAGGTTATCTTGAAGGAACTTACAATCTGATAGAAGAGACTAATTTAAACAGATAAAATTTATTTACAGAGTAACTGTGGAAATAGATCATAAAAACTAGCTATATGCCTGAGGGTTTCCGAAAAACTTCTGGACCTTCTCAGAAAAGTAGTGAAAAGCAAGAAGGGTTATACGGTTTCCACCCACTGTGGCCATATCTGGCCCCACAATTTCAATGGCATAAAAATATTAAGGAGCTAGTTTTTCCTGAGGCTAACCCAGAAAGAGTCCTCATTACATTTAGCAAAGAAGATGACTGTGAGCAAAATACATCTGAGGGGATGTGATCTTTCCAGGAGCAGATAAGATAGATTTGTTCAATCAAGAGAGTAGAAAATATGTGGCAGAAAACTTGGCTTCCTGAAAGCTATTTCCTCTGCAGAGGCTGTAAGCGGGACAATGCCCCTCAACTGGGTGCAAACATGCCTAACAATATGTCTCTGATTGCTTCCAGTTTTGCCCATCTTTAATCCATTCTCCATACTGCCATCAGAGTTATGTTTCTTAAAGGTTAATACTGTCGTGTCCCTTCCTTGATGACATCTCATCAACATCAAGATAAAAAACAAAGTCCTTAGCACCACTTCAGAGTCTTTTGAAACAGTGTCTTTCACCTCCACACAGTTTCATTAACCCACTCTTTTGGACCTCATGATAATCTAAAACTCCTTGACCTCTGAAATCTTAACTCCAATATCTTCTTTTTAACTTAGGATCTATTCTTCCATCTCTCTCCCTCAATAATTCTACACCTGTTTTCCAACTCAATCACTTTTCCAATTCTCCTGAGTCTCCCCACTCCTGACCACACATCCTTCTTTGCTATTAAACACCCAATTCAACTTCTCAAGTCTATCCTTGACCCACTGTGCAAACTGATACCAATAAAAAGGTGTGTGCTTTGCTAAAACTCAACAATTGCATTCCTTGTCTTTGATCAGCACCATCTTCCATTCTCTCACCAATTGTTCCAACCCTCAAGACTCTTCTCAAATTCCCTACCCCTTCTCACAGAGCCCTGCAGAGATGAGCAAAGTCATCAGACTCAACTTGCTCAAACACAAATTAATCCCTGCTTACCCCTCCTCACCTCCTTCTCTCTAGTCTGAACCCAATCCTCTCCCATTTCCTCTGGGACCTTGCTCCATAAATCTCTCTCCTCTCTTCTATGTATTTTTTCATTAAAATAAATTTTAGGTATTATTACATGTTGACAATATGTAAAAGTTTGTCCTATATTTTAAGCCTCTTTCTCTCCCTCGATTCAACCTCGGCCTAACAACATTTCCCCCCAGTTAAAAAACTATCTTTCTTCAGTAATGCTTTCTAATTATTGTTCATTCTTTTTCATTCCAAAGAATGGTCATTGTCTTTACTTCCTTACTTCCTATTCATGCTTCAATCAGCTATCCCCAGGCTTCTGCCCTCATTTCCTCCACTGAAATTGCCACGCAAAAATCAACACTGATCCCTCAGATACCAAATGCAAGAGACATTTTCAGTTCTCAGATATCAGAGAGAGATATCTGACACTGTATTATATGCTTTTAAAAAAATATTTCTTTCCTTATTTCTCTTAAAGAATATATTCCTAACCCTTTGATTACTCACTTGATCGGCCAATTCTTAAACACTGGTGCTTCCCAGGACTCTGTCCTCAGCCCTCCTTTCTTTCTCCTCCATCCATTCTGCTTTAGTAATTTCATCCACCTATATAACTTTAACCATCAACTCAACAGGGACAATTTACAAAACTGCTTCTAACCAAGATCTCTTTCCTTAAACTAGATGTATCCAAATTTCTACCTGGATGTACCCAAATCCTTTAAGGCACATGTCTAAAACTGAACTCTGGTAGCACTAAAGATGGTTTGGAGTAGGGACAAACTTGATGCAGTCATTCCAATAATGTAAAAGGAGAGAAGTAAAAAACAGTGACACCACCAAATACGCTGGCAAGGATGCAGAGAAACTGGATCACTCACATATTGTTGGTAGGAGTGTGAAATGGTACAGCCTCTGTGGAAAACCAGTTAAACAAACTGTGGCACATCTATAACCATGGACTTCTACTGAGCAATAAAAAGGAATGATACACACAACCTGGATAAATCTCCAGAGAATTATGCTAAGTGAAAAAAGCCAATCCCAAAAAAGTCAAATACTATCTGATTATACTTATATAACATTCCTAAATTGACAAATCATAGAAAGAACGGATCAGTGGTTGTGAGGGGTTAAAGTGGAGGTGGGGACAAGACAGAGAAGTGGGTGTGACTATAAAAGGGCAACATGAAGGATCCCTGTGTGATGGAAACGTTCTGTATATTGACTGTATCAGCGTCAACATCTTGGTTGTGACATTGTACTACAGTTTTGCAAGATGTATCATTGAGAAAAATTGGATAAAGAGTATACAGGATCCATCTGTATTATTTTTTACAACTGCATGAGAATCTACAATTATCTCAAAAGAAAAACTTTAACAAAATTAAAAAGAGAATTGATATTCCCATGCAAACTTCATATGCTTTGGAAAGACTCAGCGAAAACAAGTTACTAAAAAACAATGCTGTCAAATTAGCAGTGTCCAAGACAACCGGAAAACACCTACAAGCATCTACCATTCTGCTCTCAGATTTCTTTACAAGTGTTTTAAAATAGCTTTCCCTAAACTATAACTTATGTTTAACTTACAAATGGTTCATTGTTTGAGTCTCCTTTTTTTTTATTACTTTGCTTAATATGAGGATGTCTATATTTACTGATATCCTCTACCATGTTTAAGGTAGAAATTTGAGCCAGCTATGTTGTCTTGTATTATCATGGTTTGCATATGCCTTACCTCTCTGCCTGTTTCTTCACCTGCTTCCAAAAGCTGTCATGACAACTAAATGAGATAAGCACATTGCTCATGCTATATACATGCTCAATGTTAACTATTATCATTGTATTCTATTTAACATGAGAGAAGAGACACCTTATTCAACTTTTGATGAATGTGACATAGTACGACATAGTCTCCCACTATGCCTGGCACATAATAAGCAATAAATAAGTACTGGTTGAATTAATAAATGAATGCATGTGAGAGAAAAATAAGGGGTCTGGAATAGGATATCCACAGCAGGAATAAAAAAAGACAGATATGAGACATTTCACAGGTTCAATCAACAGGAATTTGTGACTGATTAGATATACAAAGTAACAAAGAGACATCAAGAATGATTCTCCAAGTTTCAAGCTTTGCTGACCTATAGAAGTCATTAGCAAGGGAAAATGCAAGGAGTGTTAGATTTTAGAGGAAGGATGAGTTTGTCTTTGGACATGTTGAACTACAAGTGCTTATGAGTTATACAGCTAGAGATTGCCAGTGACAACTGGAAATCCCCATCTGGTACTCACAAAAGAGCTGGGTTAGAAGGCAGGAAGTATGGCAGGGGAAAGAAGGAATAAAAGGATGGAGTTAGAGAACTGTGAGTCATCTGTGTACTATATAGGTTAGTTGACACCCTAGAAGTGGATGACATTACCCTAGAAATATAGCATAGAGAATAACTGGCATGATTACAGCTCAAATTACAGAAAGTAATTTCTTAATCCAAGCACTGCCACTATGGCCTTTTTTGAGATTTAACATTTTAGTCTTCTAAATGCAATATCACACAGCTGTCGTCCCATCTGTTGGTCCCAGCTCATCTGCTGGTCGATGTTAGTAGGCTTGAATCTAGTCCATACAGTAAAGAGGAAATGGAAGCTAAAACCCAATGCACAAAAATCCCTATCTGAAAGTTTAACAATACATCTTTCAAACCATGTTAAATAATCTGTAAGCGAATACTGTAAAGTTCGTGATTAAACACCTTTACTCCAAAAGTGTCTATACTGGCAGAGCTCTACATCATGTCACCTGAAATATATGCAAGAGTATATGCATCTACCTTGTAAATTTAAGATCTTTAGTCTTTTGTTAATAGAAGTCAGCAGTAATCTTTAAAATGTCACATAACCAAAAGCCCTGAGTAGACTTTTCTAAAAGAATGTGACAGACCTCTCAGTTAAAGAGAAATTAGAAGGAAAAAAAAGTCAGTGATATATAAGCTAAAGTAATAGGCGGTTAGGAAGTTTCTGAACAAAAGCCAGAAACTTCACTCTCCAAGAGACCAAAACGGTAGTGGTGGGGGGGTGGGAGGAGGGAGAGAAGCTCAAGACAGTATTAGCTAGGACTAAAGAAGAAATATTTACTTTCAAGTCACTTTTTTCCTCAAAATGTTGTTCTTTCATTTCCTCAGGCTTTCCACGTTTCTCATTGGAAAAGGAGTCATCCTGCCTCAGCTTCAGGACCTGTGAGAAACTGTAACTTATGACAGCCTTCAAGCGAGTCCACTTTGTTCAGTTCACAAAGTATTTAGTTTGCCATAGCAAAGCTTAGTGCACCACTAACACGTATGTGTGCAAAAGAGCGATGGAAAATATGGTGAAGGCGACAGCACCTAAGAACTAAAGAGGAAGAAGTACTGCAGAAAACGTTACGCTGTACTTGGACTTGTGAGAGCCAAGTCTGGCTCAGGCACTTCCGCTTGTGGCCTTAGAAAGTCAATCTCCAAGAGTCTCAATTTTCTTATCCCTTCAAACAGTATCTACCTCTCCAGGGCCATTGTGAGGACCAAATAAGATTACGCAGATGAGAGGACTCTGTAAATTATGAAGTGAAATGCAAATATTAGTAAAACATGAAAGGTATTTAGGTTTTTATGGTAAAACTTTTTCAGACATTATCCCAGGCTTAATGATAATTAAAACAAACCCTCAAGCTCTGTCCAAGGAAAGACAAGGCAGGGTAAGTACCACAGCCATCTACTATTTTTTCTTTTACTTTAAAATTTTTAACAAAAAAGTGATATGTACATTTCAAGTTCTACAGTAAGATTCAGAATGTAAAGTAAAATTCTTCCACCCTCCTACTACAACCCCCTTTCCTTAAAGCCAAAACTACCAAATTGCTTGTATATACCACCAGAAAAAAATGATTCAAGTAATGACATATACATGCTTTTAGAAATTGTTACACAAACAATATTGCACACTCTGCTCTGTATCTTCCCTTTTGACTTATTTAACCAATTCCCTAGTGATGGGCATCTAAGTTCTTTCTCATTTTTGCTATTATAATCAATGCTATACAAAATACCTGTATGCGTGTATCTCGGCATAATTCTGTAACTATTTGTAAAGTCCTAGCAGTGGAATTTCTGGGTCCAAAAGGATGTACGTTATCTTGACAGTTATTGCCAATTTACTCAGCAAATATGTACCAATTTTATTTCCGTCTACACTATGAGTGCCCATTTCCCCACGTGCTTACCAAAATATGCACTTTAAAACTTTACATATGCTTACTGATCATTCTTTTGTATGCATGTATGAACTGCCTCTTCACATGTTGCCTTTTTTTTTGGCCATCTTTTTCTTATTGATTTCCTCCCACTGCAGGTGGTCATTTGTCTTTTGAGATTATTTCCCCTAAACAGAAGTCTTAGGGGAATAAAATCTATGTGTCAAATTTTTCCATCCTTTCTGGCTTCTGGATTTTGTGTCCCACTTAGAAAGTTCTTCCCTACTCCCACATTGATGTTCTCCCCCAAAAAATCATGCTACCATGAACACAAAGTTAACAAGTCCCACCTCCACATTCAAAGCTTCCAATTATTTTTTTAGTGCCCCATTCTTAAATATGGTCAACCAATTATCACAAAACTCTGAGCAAATATAACAATATAGATACGAGATTAGAACAAAGAGAAAAAGTGTAGGAAACAGACTACAAAGGGAAGAAAACTTAAAAAACCTTTATCCGTAGAATTAGAAAATAATGCAATCATGAAACAAGAACAGAATACATATATGTAAGGAATGTTCAGATAACAGAAGTGTACTGATAAATTTTAAATGTAGCAGAAACTTAAAACTCTGTAAAAAGGTAGGAAGATAAAATCAAGGAAATCTCCCAGAAAGTAAAACTTAGAAACAAGAGAAAAGATGAGAAACTTAAATTACCAGTCCAGGGAGGTCTAGCTTCTAAATAGCAAATGTGCCAGACGTAGAACAGAAAAAATAAGGGTATGATAGAAATCAAAGAAATAACTCAACAAGAGATTTGCTCTCAGCAGATGAAATGGATGAAATTGACATGCCTGACGTGTCTGAACATCTGAATATCATCCATCTTTGCAACCCCAGAGCTAGGTACAAATTACATAACTCACATATTTGAAAGACTAATTGTTTATTTCAAGGTATGAGGCCCTTGAAATAAAATGAATAAAAGAAAAAGGCTTGAGAAACCTAGAATTCGTGAGCCTAAAACCTCTTGGTATCGATAACAGGTAACAACAATATTTTACAATCTGCCATGCAACGTCTTACACTGGTAGCAAGCAAGCTATACCTATCAGTTGTCCACACCTGCCCAAAAGCTGAAAAATGAGGACAAAGCTATTGGCCTAATCATTGAAGTGGTGACTAAGATACCCCTGAGACAGATTAGCAGATAGAGGACCTAGATAGACAAATCTAAACTTTTTTCATCAAAATAAAGTGTTTGGCAGGGGAGCAGAGTGGAATTCATATGGAAAAACTTCAACGTCTATATGCCAACAATTTTTTCACCTTATAAAATATCCTAGTTATCACAAGCATCACAATAGAACATCAGTGATTAAAGCTAAGGAATTAAACTTGGCAAATAGGAAAAATTAAAATATAAAAACATAGTATGTGATGTCAAAGCACTGTAAAAATATAGCTATTGTGGAGTTGAGAAAGTTAAAAAAAATAGCATGGTTGACAGATAATTGGTACAGGAAACAAGTGAGCAACCTCTCAAAAAACATTTCCTGCTTTAAACACCTGCATTTACTCACTAAATCATTTTAGAGGAGATAAGAGTCAGCAGCTCACAATTTTGCGGGGAGAATTCACTTAACAAAAGACTAAAAGATTTAAAGTGAAAGAAAAAGACTTGGGGAAGAATTTAGTAAATAGAAAAACTTACTTTACCTCCCCCATCTCCACCTCCAGTAAGACAACTAAGTATCTATAATATTCAGGGACTACATAGTAATCATAGGGAATGCCTTTCTACTTCAGTCATATCTACAACAAGATCTTCCCAATAAAATACAAATTCTTTACACAAGGTCCATAAATGGGCTTTACGTATCTATGGATCCCCACTCCATCTCTTGCAAATGTATCTAAAATCTGTGCATGTGTATATCTTTCTATAAAGACATTTGGACTTTTACTAAGAGCTTCCAGAAGAACTCGTTTCAAAAAGTTATACTGCTTCAGAATGAAAGATTTATCCATTCATTCTTGTAAGTCTAAGAACAGTTAATTTCTAGTTATCTTTACCTGTAGAAAAATAGTATTTCACTTCAAGTACTCTTCTAAAGAAAAGGGAACCCTCATACACTGTTGATGAGAATGCAAACTGGTGCAGCCACTATGGAAAACAGTATGGAGATTTCTCAAAAAACTAAAAATAGAAATACCATACGACTCAGCTATGCCACCACTGGGTATTTATCCAAAGAACGTGAAATCAACAATTCAAAGAGATTTCCACACCCCTATGTTCATCCCAGCATTATTCACAATAGCCAAGATGTGGAAGCAACCCAAGTGTCCATCAACAGATGAATGGATAAAGATGTGGTATATATACAAAATGGAATACTACTCAGCCATAAAAAAAGACAAAAATCATGCCATTTGTGACAACATGGATGGACCTTAAGGGTATTACACTAAGCAAAATAAGTCAAAGAAGGACAAATACCATACGATTTCACTCACGTGGAAGATAAACACATGGACAAGGAGAACAGATTAGTGGTTACCAGAGGGGAAGGGGGTGGCGGGAGGGCAAAAGGTATAAAGGGGCACACATGACGGATAAAAACCAGACTGTTGATGGTGAACATGATGCAGTCTATACAGAAACTAAAATATGATAATGTACACCTGAAATTTACATGTTATAAGCCAATATGACTTCAATTAAAAAAAAAAAGATAGACATATATAGATCAATGAAATAGAATTGAGAGTCCAGAAATTTAAAATAAAAGTATTCTCCTAAAATGTGACTATTATCAGGAGAGGATACTCTTGTTGTTGGACACTTACCTTAAAAAATATAAAGAATCACTTACAATACTTTAAGTAAACACTGATTGTGTGCAGGAGAAAAGACTAAGCTCAAGATTCTAACGCAGTAGAAAACATAATGGCTACAAAGGGCCTCCCAGAACTTGATAACAACTGTTCTTAAACATCAAGTTTTCCCCTCATTATTTAATCATAGTTCTACTTTCCTGTATACTTTTTAGTTTGTGTTCTGGATATAAAAGCCACGAACTAATTTATTTAACTGGAATACTAATGTCCCTAACCCACAAAGTACCTACCATGAGTTGAAAAAGTTCTGTTAAACAGTGAATCACATTCATTCTCTATCTTTAGAACACTATACCAACATTTAACATCATGGAGAGTTAAACATGGCTTCAGGGTTTAATCCAGCTCAAAAATATTAACTATAATAATTTAATGCTCTTATACCATCTTCCTGAGATTATTTAACACCTCAGAGTGAGAGGAGGATGAAAACAAGAACTTTCTGCCTCAGCAAGTGACTTGCCTTGGTTGCAGAGTAAGAATGCCCTCCTCCAACCCTTAATATATTCCAGAATATTGCAATCGAAATGCTTACTTTTAAAAACTGTTCTTTAAAGTAACTGAGAAATAAAATATTAAGTTTTTATTAATGAGAAACATATACAAGCTTAAAGTGTGAAGTGTGAGAAAATGCTACATGTCTAGAATGGATACTAAACTCTGGCAGTGCCTGCTATACTGCATAAAACAATATATACTCACACACAGAACCCTGAAGTTTTCAGAATGAGAAAAAAACAATTATAGCACCTAACATTTATTAAATGCTTATGTGCCAGGCACTGTGTTAAGTCTTTTAGATATATTCTTAGTTGAACTTCAAAATTGCACTCTGAGGTTGATCTGTCATCATCCCCATTTTACATTTGGGGAAACAGTCTTAAAAAAAAAAAAAGATCTTAGAGGTTAAAATCACTTGCCCAAGATCAGTTACTAAATAGAGATCTTAGAGGTAAAATAATTTGCCAAGAACACAATCAGCACTCAAACACAGCATTGCCTGATGACAGACCTATGCTTTCAATGACTAAACATTTTGCAAAAATTAAACTGAGAACCCACTAGAAAGCGTTAAGACTTAATGATGGTGGACCAGTAGTCCCACCTGTGTATCTCTTATTGTATCCTGTATTATTACACATGTAGTAGGTACCTGAAGATAGCTAACTAAAGGATAGCACATGCCCTATTGCAAACAGCTTCAAGGAGAATGTGATTTGGCCAATGGAAAACAGAGGAAATCTTCTCATGAAATGACATGTAAATAGGAGAGAAAAGTTAACTCTAAAAGGAGTTATTATATATAAAAGGCTTATTTTAAAATAATAGCATGAACTCATGAATACCCATTCAAGAGTTATCAGTGATGAATACTATAAATTAGATATTTTACCTCTCAACTAAATGTTTAATCAAATAAGAACACTGAAGGTGCAGGTAACTTTTTTATTGAGGCACAACAAGGCATTATAACTTGCCTGAACTTGAGGCAGTCAGTTTAGTAAGCTGAACGTTAATACAGTTAAGGATTAAGTGCAAACAATATACATTCACAGCTTGACTAGCGAGGCTACATCACAATTTATAAAGTGCCAGATTAGTGCTAATTGTCATTCAGCTTGAAATTTTTCACCTTGGAGAGGAAAACAAAAAACTAAGGACCTTCTCCTTCCTCTAGGAATGAAAACATTTTCCTAAACCAATCAGTCACAAGGGCAAGGACTACTTTTCCTTTAATCCCGCTAATTAGAACACCATCCTTTTATTGTCAATTCTGAACTGACTTTCAATCTTGATAAAGAAGATAGCCTGAAAACGTAGAATATTTCCAACTACTTCCATAAATTGCTCCCCTGTGCAAACGTAACCATATCTGGTCTCCCTGGAAGAGCTGAAGAATTGCATGATTGCTAGCAGTTTCATGGTCTGGAGCACCATCATTGGCATAGGCAGATACCAAGACCTCTTCATTCTTCATGAGGTTGACATACAGTGGCACATTCACTGCCAGCTTTAGCATGTGAAAAATGAAAACGTAAGTGCCATTCACCGGACAATTAAATCTACCAAGCTGAAGATCAAAAGTTTCTCCCAAGTTGTTCAGAAGAAGATCAAACACAATAGGTTGGTCTAAAGTTCCAGGGGCGAGATTAGAGGTTCTGGCTGCTGAGAAGGCAACTCGCATCTGCTGAGGCAGGGGATAGACGTGTACTGGCAGTATGGTGGCTGCTGGATTTGTCACTGGCACATCCACAGGGGTCATGCTACGGGAGTCTCCTTGTCCAGAGTCACCACTGTTAAAGGTTTCGTTGTCTCTCTCTGGGCTGCTCACCTGAGAAGAATCACTCCACCCTGCTGTTTTATTAGCAACAGTGAGTTTCTCATAATGAAGCAGTTAGCTTTGAACACAATATTTAACATTAGTCGGCTACTGAAACACAGACAAAGATACATTTTATAGTAAATTCCAAAAAAAAAAAAAACCCAATAACGTATAGCTGCAGTATACTTTTCTAGATTTTTCTGGCAATAGGCTTTTATACTACTATTCTAAAGCCAGAAGGGGACTAGATGATTTTATCTGGTAGCCTCATTTTTTTTTTTTTTTAAGATTAAGAAAATGAGGCCCTCAAAGGTTGGATAACTTACCACTAGTTAAGGTGATCCAAGTCTAAAACCCAGGTTTGAACACTCTTTTTACTTCTTTATCTTTCTCCCATAATTCTCATTCAGTTCTTAATTCCTCAGTGATAAATCTACTCAAAGTATCTAATGTAGAAGGACTCAAGAAAACTGAGGTAACATAAAAGAACCAACTTTTAGAACTACTAGCCACTAGCCATTCAAAGACATTTCCCCATGATTAATGCTTGTTCTTTATTTCCAAGTTAATGTGATATCATGAAATTTTAATGTTTTCAGTACTGTAAGAAAACACTGCTCAGATATAAAGCAAAAGCAATGAGAATATTGGCTACTTTCTTAAAATGAAAAAAACTCTGTTTTCCTGTGACAAAGTTAGTTAATCTTCAGTAATTCTTGATTTTCTCAGTTACCCTGAATCTTTCAATAGTACCTTTACATTTTAAGAAGTATTACAAGTATCCTGCTTTTGCTTCAAGTCCTTGTGTCTTAATTGTTGTTTATTCCAATCTATCAATGTCATGACACTAGAGTATCTACAAGTGCCCATTACTACAAAAACCATGATCCTGAAACATCACAGGAAATTATTTGAAGTCAGCATAGTGAATACATATCTCAGGTTAAATTATGCTCTGGTGTCAAGCAAATTTTTAAACACACACCCCCCATACACTTTTAATTAAACTAACAACTGATTTCTGCAGCCTTTCTAGTAGTCTAATATCTTCCTGAGGTCTTCAGCACTACACTTAAGCAACTGAACGCCTCAAAAGATAGTACTGAAAACAATGTACTTTGGGAAGAACTTGAGAGAAGATGAAGAAAGATCTAGAGGTATGTTCTGGGTACACAGACTACTCAGTTAATTATCCTTACCTCTTGAATTCGCCCGAGGACCGCCAGATGTCCCTCCTCGCTTGTAACACTGCTGGAAATTATCCTAAAATGAACACATAATATTTACCTTGACATCAAAAATGCAAGACGATAATTAGTTATTACACAGGATTACTGGCTGGTAAATTTGTGAAATTCAAGTCCTCTTAGCCCTTTATTTGGCTTCTCCAGCAACCAAAGCTCAGATGTCTCCAAACACCAAGGAAAACAAACCAAGGGCAACAATAGCAATACTTGCTTCATTGGTTAATTAACCTGACCAATTAGATATGTTAATAGTTGCAAAAACAATAAAGCATCTAGACAACACTATGTAAAAGATACAATGCCAGGGGCCAGCCCGGCGGCGCAAGCGGTTAAGTGCGCGCGCTCCGCTGCGGCGGCCCGGGGTTCGCTGGTTCGGATCCCGGGCGCGCACTGACGCACTGCTTGGTAAGCCATGCTGTGGCGGCGTCCCATATAAAGTGGAGGAAGATGGGCACCAATGTTAGCCCAGGGCCATCTTCCTCAGCAAAAAATAGAGGAGGATTGGCGGATGTTAGCTCAGGGCTGATCTCCTCACCAAAAAAAAAAAAAAAAAAAAAAGATACAATGCCAGAGAGTGAGGGAAATTCAGGCATGGTCCTCTGTCCCTCATCTCAATACAAAAGGAGATAATAAAGCAAGAACACAGACTTTTTCAATCTTGCTCAATCTTAAACCAAACTGTGAGGACAATTACAAACTATGGTAGGGTTTTTTTTGTTTTAACAGGAGACTTGATAAGAATTATATTGCATGGGGCCGGCCCTGTGGCTTAGTGGTTGGGTGCGCATGCTCCGCTACTGGCGGCCTGGGTTTGGATTCCAGGCGTGCACAACGCACCGCTTCTCCAGCCATGCTGAGGCCGAGTCCCACATACAGCAGCTAGAAGGATGTGCAACTATGACATACAACTATCTACTGGGGCTTTGGGAAAAAGGAGGAGGATTGGCAATAGATGTTAGCTCACAGCTGGTCTTCCTCAGCAAAAAAAAAAGAGGAGGATTAGCACGGATGTTAGCTCAGGGCTGATCTTCCACACCAAAAAAAAAAAAAAAGAAGAAGAATTATATTGCATGAATGTATTATTGCCTGGAAACACAACCTAAGATCTTCAAGAAAAAAAGTTCAAGAGGCAACATTTCAAACTGATTCCCAAGTATGGTGAAAGTCAGCCTCCTACAATTCATGAAAAGAATTATTCGTAGTGTAATTAGATTAACACATGTAATAAAAAAATTTAAACAGGACAAGCAGGTATGCAATAAAAACAATAATTAAGTCTCCTACCCCAGACGCCTAGTCCTCTTCCCAATAGCAAGCACTATTATTAATATCTTACATTTCTGCAGGAAGAAATGCAAAGCAGCACACAAAAACACTCGAATATTGGTGTTAACAACAGACAGCTCCATTACTGAAGTCTATATCAATCAATGCACTCCTTGCACACACAGTACCTGATGATCGTGTAATAACAGCTAACATTTGCATGCCTGTTATACACCTGGCATCATGGTGCCAAGCACTTATATGTATTAGTTCACTTAATCCTCAAAATATCTCATAAAGTAATTCTCACAACACTTCAGAGTAAGATGACTAACTTGAACAGATGAGTCTTATCTAACAGATGAGGAACTAGAGCTCAAAAGTTTAAGTAACATGTCCAAGGTCACACAACAAAAGAAGTGGTGAAATCAGGGGTCAAACCCGAGTCATTCATGTGACCTAGTGTATTCTTCAAGATATGTTCTTCACCCCTTTTCAATACTGCCTCTGTATAGACATCTATCTTACCTCACGTAACTAAGCTCTTCAAGCACAGGTACTTTATATGTTACTAACGGAACTCAACATGATACCATATATATATTTAAAGGCTTGTAGAACTTCAAAACTGAAAATGCTGATGTAGTATAAATTCATATCCACATGTGACCAACGACAGGGAGTTCCCAAGGTCTTTTAAGTGGAATGTCTAACATCCTCCTATTGGTCTTTTATCACATGTAGCAAAGAAAATTTGCTGAGCTATTCAAATCAGAATAAACAAAAATTAAACTTATAAAGAAGGGCTTTGCTGTACTTGATATCTAGAAAAGTTAAATTGAAGGCAATATAGTAGAGTTAGGATCATGGGCTCTGGAGTTAAGAAACTTGCATCTAATTTAGTTTTACCATTTACTTGCTGAGTGACCTTAGACAAGTTATTTAACTTATTTCTGGACCCCAGTTTCTCTTATAGGGTGAAGGAGTAAATGAGTTAATGCAAACAACATGATTAATAAAGTCCTTAAGACCTTCTAAGTTCTGTATAAAGGGCAGTAGTCATTTATCCTCCTAGGGTTATTGGAAAAGCTTCCAATTCAACTCCCCATAGTACTTACAAGTAGTTCCAAAACGAAGAGTGCCTTTATACAAAACAAATTACGACTCTGCTACAGTTTAATCACCAGTTTAACATCAACAACTGTACTACTATTCAACTGTGACAACTATTCTTACCCTTTGGGAATAAGATGTTCCAGGATACTCTCTAGCTTGGAACTGTAGCTGGCTATAATTTCCATTGGAAATTGAAGGAGGTCCTCTATAAGTATCAAAACCTAATAAACAAACAACTTAGATAAAATTATGGGCAAAACTAAGCTTTTAAATTTAAAGTTTAAAACTAAACTTTTAAATAGTCTAATTCTATACCACTTTAAAAGTTAAATTGATCCTATAATTTAATCATTAGATTTCTGCCTTTTTTAAGAAAACTATACTAATATTGCTTCCACAATAAAACACACATTTATAAAATATTGCTAACATATGTAGACTATTCAGAAATTTATATGTAGAAATTTCCTATTGCTGGGATGCGGGTGGGGGTGGGAAAGGGAAGTGGTAGGGCAATTAGGTAGTTGGGGCCTCTGTCTAGAGCACTTTTGCTAATACCAATCAGTGACTAGAATACTTGGAACCACATCTAAAACTTAAGAGACTATCACAGTTATAGTCTCAAAGTTTAAGTTTTCATCTGTGATATACTCTGATAGACAAATAACTAGAAAATGGACATTGTCTAATTATAATGTAGTTTGAGCAGTCAAGTCAATTAACAAAAGAAAGACATTATTCAAATATGAAAACCAAAATTCATCCCTGGAAAAACAAGATGCTCAATCTTTCATTTCAATAAATTACAGGATCAATCTGTTTTTCATACAAAAAGTTTCTTTGTTATAAACGATAGGTATATTAAAAATACTGCGTTTTGCAGAAATAGGGAATTCTCCATTATAAATGGCGACTACAAAAAGGAACAAGGTAAAGTAAAAATAGTTTGAGTCAAGTAAATATATAGACAAAATAATTCAGTATAATTAAATTTTATTCAGAGCATACCTTTATAACCACCAGGGGACCGATACGAATTGGTTAGTAATCTCCCACCACGAGTACATCCTCTAACAGATCCCCGGCTATTGACAAATGGTTGAGAGGGTCTGGGAAATACATTCGTCTGTGCTGGGTAAAAGGCAAGGCTACCATTGCTTACTTGAATAGTTCCATCGGGATAACTTGCTGCTTAAGGAAACAGTTTTAGAGTCCAAGAGTTAAACGGTAATAAATTAATATTCTTTGTACTTTAAAGTCACTGTATATCAAAAACCTTTAATATAATTTTCTCCCTTTTAAACAAAACAGGTGCTATATATATGTATGTATACATATAGAGAGAGATACAGATCTCTCTCCATATATATATATATAAGTAATAGAATATTATTCAACCTTAAAAAGGAAGGAAATCCTGACACATGGTACAACATGGATGAAACTTGAAGACATTATGCTGAGTGAAACGGCCACTCACAAAAGGACAAATATTGTATGATTCCACTTACATAAAGTACAGTCACGTGTCGCTTAACAAGGGGGATACGTTCTAAGAAATGTATCGTTAGGCGATTTCATTGTTGTGCAAACATCACAGAGTGTACTTACACAAACCTAGATGGTACAGCCTACTACACATGCAGGCTATATGGTAGTAATCTATGCAGTCTGTCACTGACCAAAACGTCGTTAGGCGGCACACAACCATACCTAGAGTAGTCAAATTCTTAGTGACAGAGTAGAATGGTGGTTGCTTAGGGTTAGAGGGAGAGGGGAATGGGGAGTTAAATGGGTACAGAGTTTCAGTTGGGGAAGATGAAAAAGTCTTGAGAAATGGATGGTGGTGCTGGCTGCACAACAATCTGGATGTATGTAACGCCACAAAATTGTACACTTAAGAATGGTTAAATGGTAAATTTTATGTTATGGATATTTTACCACAATTAAAGGAAAAAACAGGCTAACTACTCCAGATCAAGGAGTAAAAGATAATGAATTTTAATTAATACTGTAACTGAGAAGGCATATGACAAAAATATCCTTTATGTAAATCACCTGCCCTATGTTTTCACAGTACAGGTGAGAACAGAATGAGGTCATTTGTGGCTAGGTCCAGGGATTTACATTTACTACCTCCTATGAATAACCAAGTACCCAGAATCCTTAATTCATCTGCTCAGGCTTAAGTTTTAGAAAACTTAATAGGGGTCTGAAATACCAACAATAAAATCTACAAATGCTTCTTAAATTAGGAAATAACTACAAAGTTGCCTATTCTTTCATGTATTAGAACAGCATAAGAGATCAAAATAGTCTCCCATCTCTAAGCAAAGAGTGGAATAAGCGCACTAAGTTATATCTTCTCATTAATCACTGCTTTGTTATAAGAGGGAAGAAAAGAGAAAAAGCCCAATAGTCATCTGTCTGTACTAAAAGATTTAACAGAATGGTTTCACAACCTTCATAAAAGCAGCTGGATAGTGCCCTATCTACTTCTCTGTCAATGGGAATCAAAGCAATCAGATTTAAAAACATGAGCCTACTTCAAGGTTAAATCAACCATCTAAATTCTACTTCTACAAAGTTAAAATTAATAAGTGAATTTAACTAAATACAGGAAAAGGCATTAAGTATTTCTTAACACTTGAACCTTTGAAGAGATAATGCTAAGTAGTCAGGAAAGAACCTCTAAAGTGTCACTACAGGCTTGCTTTCCTTTCAATTAGCTGTCATCTAGATCTTCAAAATATCAAACGCAAAGATCTTACCAGACTCTTGAGAAAGGACAGTCTGTTCCACATGTATAGCTGGCAGTTGGCACTGGGGTGGTGTTTGCGTACTTGCTGTAGTAAAACTCTGATTGTAGCCAGATGAATAAGGGGATTCTTTTATTTCTTGTTCTTTCCGTGGAGGCAGAGGTGCATTAACATTAAATACCTTAAAAGACAAGGGTACATTGAGTTATTTGTGAAGCTTCATAGAAAAGGATTAAGGGTAACACCCAGCAAAACTCGGCAACATTCAAAAACTTTTATTTGATGGGCAAAGGACCTGAATAGACATTTCTCCAAAGAAGATAAATGGCCAACAGGCACATGAAAAGATGCTCAATATGTTAGTCATTAGGGAAATATAAATTAAAACCACAATAAGATCACTTCATACCCATTAGGATGGCTATTCTCAAAAAAACAGAAAATCTAAGTGTCAGCGAGGATGTGGTGAAACTGGACCCTCGTGCACTACTGGCACGAATATAAAATGGTGCAACCACTGTAGAAAACAGTATGCAGTTCCTCAAATAGTTAAACAAAATTACCATATGATCCAGCAAATTCCACTTCTAGGTATCCACCCAAAACAACTGACAGCAGAGACTCAAATAAATATTTGTACACCAATATTCAAAGCAGCATTACTCATAAAAGCCAAAAAGTGAAAACAACCCAAGTATTCATCAACAGATGAATGGATAAACAAAATGTGATATATAAATACAAGAGAATATTTAGCCATAAAAGGAATGAAATTGTCATCAATGCTACAACATGGATGAACCTTGAAAACATTATGCTAAGTGAAATAAGCCAGATACAAAAGGACAAACATTGTAATTCCACTTATATGAGGTACCTAGAATAGGTAAATTCATAGAGACAAAAAGTAGCAAAGAGGTTACAAGGGGCTGGTGAGAGGGAGGAATAAGCAGTTATCGTTTAATGGGTACAGAGTTTCTGTTGGATGATGAAAACGTCCTATAAATAGATAGTGGCAATGGTTGCACAACACTGTGGATGTACTTAATGCCACTAAATTATACACTTAAAAATGGTTAAAATTGGGGCCAGCCCCGTGGCCGAGTGGTTCAAGTTCCATGCACTCCGCTTTGGTGGCCTGGGTTCGCAGGTTCAGATCCTGGGTGAGGACCTACTCCACTCATCAGCCATGCTGTGGCGGCGACCCACATACAAAAAAATGGAGGAAGACTGGCACAGATGTTAGCTCAGGGTTAATCTTCCTCAAGCAAAAAAGGAGGAGGATTGGGCAACAGATGTTAACTCAGAACAAATCTTCCTCAGCCAAAAAAACAAAACAAAAAAAAAAACGTTAAAATAAATTTTGTTACACATATCTTACCACAGTAAAAAAAAAATTTCTATTTGATTTCTGACAGAATTTAAACCCAAGCACAAAAGTTAATCTTCCTGCTATTATGCTATCATAATAATGCTTACTGAGAATGAAAGCTAAATAAGGGAAGAAGGTACTTTTTCAAAAACTAAAAATGAATGAAAAAATCTGCCATTTACTGAATTTCTACTATACGACAGGCAATGACCTGTCCAGACCCTGGCCACTGTCTGTAAAATAGCACTTCTATTACTCTCTAGCCCCCTTCTCCTGCTCCATTTTTCCTCACAACACATAGCACTTGATTATATATATATGAGTGTTTTTCTCTCTAGCCCTCCCACCTCTGTAACAAAATGTAAGCTTCTTGAGCACACGGACTTGTCTCTTTTTCAATGCTACAACTCCACTGATTAAGAACAGTGCCTGGCTTCATAACTACCTGTGTTGAATGAATGAATGAATGAACAAACGAAGAAACAAACAAGAACCGATTTGTACTGGATAGGATTCAAACAGGTAGAGAAGACAGATTGATATGAGCAAAAAAAGTATTATGATGAGAATGTGCATGGCAAGCACAGGGGACTTGTCTGGCAGGTTATGCCAGACTTCAAAAGTTATTGAGTGTCAGGCAAAGGACTTGCAATTTCATTCTGTAATGGACCACTGTTTGCTTTTAATTAGGAATAAGAAGAAGTTAATAAAACCAATGTGGCAATACTGTGCAGGATAGACTGACAAGGAAAGAGGGAAAGCGAGCTGTCTGAAGTGGCCAAGCAGGGAGCGGTAAGACGTGTGAATGCAGGTGTCTGAATTCACCAGCTTGTCTCCTTGCACTGTGCCTGCTTTCCACTGCCACTCCACTGGCCCCGCCATCACTCAAAAGTACCTGGAATAGGACATTAAGCACCCCAGGAAAGGTACTTATTGACTAAGACTTTTTGTCGTTTTCTACAGAACTGTGTTTATACTATTCTGTGTTTAGAGAATAAACATACAAATCTAGTTGTAATATTACCTTAAAAAAAGTTTTAAACTACAATCTGTAGAGGAATATGTAATTCAAAATACCACACAAATCTGAACTATTCTCCAAAAACCGGCATGAGATCAAGATGAAATCAAATGAAAGTTTCAACAACGATAGAACAACCAAGTATGTGTCCTGTATTTTGGGTTACTGATGCTATGGAATATCACTAGTGTGACATTAGTAATGGTTAGTATTATATTAAGCTGTTCATAGAAAATTATGTTTCTCACCCACACATTTCATTTGTTTAATATGGGTCCTTAGCTTTGCCTGCTACTAATTTTCAGAGAGGGGAATATGTTCTGATAAGATAACCCATTCAAAATTCTCAAAGCTTTGGATTTAATACTCTTCCGCCACAAACAATATTTCCATTGGACAAATGCAAATTCTACCAGCCCAAATAAGAGTAATACAAATGGCAAATTTTTTCACATAGTACCCAAAAATAGACGTAAGAGAAATAATGGTTTTTTAACAGGAATAAAGAACTACAATCACCATTCACGTTTCATACTCACTGTCTGCATGGCTTGAAAGGGTGCCGTGTTAATGGTTACTGAACTACTACTTGCTGGAGGTGACTGGAAGCCCTGTTCAGAGCCCTTTGACATGGGAGGATTTGGAGAAGCTAGTGAAGACGGTTGCTTGCTTGGGGGAACTGCTGCCTGGGGAGGAGAAATGCAGCATCAGCCAATCACCTGCCATATAACAAGCAGTTAACTTATACTAAACCCCAGACTGGCATCAGTCAGCAAGTTCTATAGGATGACATTTGGACATAGAAATGCAAAAGAATAGCTTTTGCTTACAATTTCAAATCTCAACTGCTGAGCATGCACACTAGCATTTGCTTTGCACAGCTTGCTGACTATGTGAGAGAGTCTTACTATCAATCAGTCTAACGGATGAGGGACTGAACTTTTATGAGTACCTAGTCCTTTTCAAACCCTGTAATGGTATTTTCCAGTTAAGAATCTAATTTTATTCCAAGTTTATACATAAGAATTAGGCTTAAGAAAAACTTTGGGTTAGTTGCTTAGTCAGTGTTAATTTTTCTCTATTTTAAAGTCTCGTTAGTGGATTTCTAAGTCAGCTGCCTAAAAAAGAAAACCAAACCTGATCTAATCTAAATAATCCTTATTTAAGGGAATAAGCAAGTCCTTGATATAACAGAATATAAATCCAAAGATTTAAAAAGATAGCAAAGACCAATCCTAATCAGATTATGAAGCAGACAGCTATGACTCACTTGGTAACAAACACCTCCTCTTCTTAAAATGAGGACCCTCATAATTTCAACTTAGACCAAGTCAGCACCATAAAAACTAATGCTTATCTATATTCTTACAGTCTATAATGAATATATATATATTCTTGCATAATAGTTAACAAAAGATAATAAAACACACGAGTTGCTAAATTAATCCAAAAAATCATCTTACTTTGCTATATCTCAAGGATTTGCTCAAACTCAGCAAAAATTATCACTTTAGAATTGAAAGCACAAACATAGTATTGTCAAAATGCTTTTGAAAAAATTAGCCAAAAAGAGAGTGTAACTCATTCCAATTGAGTCAGTGCTAATATTAACACTATAAAGTTATTGAGTCTTCAGTTACATGAATGAAAAGATTTTTCTTGTAAGGATTCCTTCAATATAAATACAGTGAGAAAGTTGACCTAATCCTACCTAGAGCTTTTCATCTTTTTTTGACATTAGCAATTTGGACATATTTCTTGTATCTGATAAGGTAATACACTATTAAGTCTACTTGTATGGCAAAGTCACAAAAAAGTTACCTGTATAAAAGTTCTTGGACCACAACATCAATAGAAAGCAATACATTAGTGAAGTATAAATACTAAATCATTCAACTGATCATGTCTGTAATTCGTAAGATAAGCTGGTTCTGCTATTCTTTAAGACAGAAAAGAAATGAAGACAATGGCCTCTCTTTACCTCAGGAGTCTCTGAGGTCCGAAACTCTGTTTCAGATCCCGAAGAAGCCTGATCGGTAGTAACCAAGCAAGTATTTGAGCTACAAGTAACTGGAGAAGAAGTAGCCTAGACACAGGAAGATACAAAGCATTGTAAAAGGCGCATTTTGTTCACTTCGTATTTCTTGGGCCCCTGGCTTCTCAAAATGTTACTCTTACTGAGAACTCACTAGTGCTAAACACTGCATTAAACACTTCACACATATTAATATATTTACTCCTAACAATGAGGAGGTTGGTACAACTATCCCCATTTGACTGAAAATCAGGCAAAGGCAAAGCAAGGTTAAGTAATTTACCCAAGATCACACTAAAATTAAGTGGTAGAGCTGAGATTCAAACCCAAGAAGTCAGCTACTTTGCCTTTCCAGGCCTGGTCACCAAAGCTACATATCTAATCCCATCCTCACTTACCAAGATTCTTGGTCCTGGAAACCTGGGGCCAGATTTTCCATCTGGCACTCAAGTGAGTTCACTGGAAGATGAGCTCAGGGTACATTTAACACTCTAGGCACAGCTCTGCCAGGGATCATAATAACTATGCTTTTACTCTAAGTGCTTTCAGTGTCTTAAAGAGGTAGGAAGAAGTAGTATAAACAGAAAGGATAAGCTCTACACAAATCACAATAGCACCAAAATTCTAACAAAAAAAATGAAGCTAATAATATGTATAAAATAAAAATTGGGAGAAAGCACAATAGGAACTAAGGCTATGACAACTCTAACCAATAAAAAGCTAAGAGAGTGGCTAGGAAGGAATTCTATGGCACAACAGGTAGTAAAATACAACAGAGAGACCCAGAAAAATCTAGCAATCACAAAGTCTGAGAAGTCAGGGAATCCACTACTTTTATCTAAATGCATGGATGTGGTTCTCAGAGCCCAAGTGATAAAATGGGTGACCTGGAAACTAATTAATGGTAACCAAATATCAGAGCAGTTATGTTTCAGTGACCTTCTAGAAGGGGTCATCATGATATGTCACTTCCTGGGAAGGAGACAGGGACCCAGTTTTTAAAAAGTCCTATGGAAAAAAATTTTGAAATCCTTTAGAACATTTTATATACCTAAATAAATAGGCGTAATTTAGATTTGACCAAAATATTAGAACTATTACAAGATTGGAGTGTTTCTAAAACTAGGCCTTTCTTCTGGCTCTCTCATTAAAATAATGAGACAACTGCCCAAAATAAGTGGGACTGGCTGCTGTGGGGACATTAACCCTCTCTTGCCGCAGAAAGATTCAGATGCTAAGTTCAGGCAACTCAGGCCACTTCATAGTTAAGCTTTAAAAGACTTTTGAACTTAATTAACAACAAAAAAGATAAAGATACATTCTTTAGTACTTATTTAGAAGTTATGGCAGTTTTTGCTTCCAAATTACAGCTCTTTAAATAGACCAGCTGGAGGTAGTTTTAAGAATTGATGAGTAAACATGATGTTGGAAACGAGTGGTTTCAAAAAAATGGATGTGCAGATGCCCGCAGGGAGCTTATTAAAAATACAGGCGACTAGATAACACCCCTGGAAATTCTGAACCAATAGGTCTAAGGTGATATTTAGGAGTATCTATTTTTATTAAAATAACCAAGTGATTCTGATGCAGCCATCCACAAGCCTGCCCCTAGAACTGCTAAATTAGACCAGTAGCTTTTCAAAAAAAAATTTAATTTGTCAACTGCAAGTCTCATGTAGAACCCTAACAGCTGAAACAGATAAAATGGAACTCTTTAGTTATAGCAGTAAGTGGGGTGATGGACCTTGCTCGACAAATACATTTTGAAAATTGAGCCACACCTTATCAAACTAAATATAAACCACTGTAAACAAATGGTATTTACTCAGAAGTTTTTGGAAGGGAAGGCAACAACTGTTGAACCACCTGGTCAAAATATTTAACCTACTGTCAAAGCAGCTACTGTTAAGAAAATTGCCGTAAGGTTTACAGAGGGATCCTGACAAATTTTTTTAAAAAGAAGTGATCAGAAAACTAGCAAACCTTGAACTCACTATTGATGGAAATGCAATGTGGCATTTACAGATCTCAATGATCGAGTCCCTTTACATCTATAGGTGTGTTCTGTGAAAATTAGTTCTGTGAAAATGAGTGTTAACTATTATGTGGGAAGGGAGAGAAGACTGGTTAACTATGGGTTAAACAAAATTAGTTTCCTTCTTTAGACCCTTTACTATGCTGATACACTAACTGACTTAGCTCAACAGCAAAGTAAAATTCTCAGATAAGGTACCTCTGAATTCTTCAGGCTTGCTCTTTCCTTATTAAAGTTAGCTAACCTTCTCTATTATAACAGATATCCTCTCTATGGTCATTAAAGAATCTTTTGAGGACCAGTTGTACTTAATCTAAAAAACTAGATAACCTTAGAACATCTTCAATAATTCAGTTAGGTATATTAGAATCAGTAAGTCTGATCCTCCTTGCCAAAGCAAGAGTTTCTTCCCTGATGAGCAAAGAAGAATAAATGAAAGATTACTTTGGACAAGTTACCTGTAATGGCTCTTGAAGAAAATCACTTTGACTGGATACATTTTGTTCTGTAGATGCTGCAGAGAGTGAAATCAACAGTAAAATCACTAAGGAAGGAGAAAAGTTTATGCACATCAACTGAGTGGAAACTAAAGTTTATACTTTACAAAAAAGCAGTAGCTGGAAGGACTAGGTCTCAAGTCCATCACGAACTTTCTCTTAGAGCTCTAAAAAGAGTCAGAGAGAATTGTAGAAGAATAGGATACTAGTTTCGTCTGTGATACATAATGACTTCTTAAGGGTAAACAGGGAAAAGCAGCATTTCAAGGCTTCCAAAATAAAGGAACTATGACTTTTAAAAACAAGTGGTAATAGGGGCCGGCCCGGTGGCGCAAGCGGTTAAGTGCGCGCGCTCTGCTGCGGCGGCCCGGGGTTCACTGGTTCGGATCCCGGGCGCGCACCAACGCACTGCTTGGCAAGCCATGCTGTGGCGGCGTCCCATATAAAGTGGAGGAAGATGGGCATAGATGTTAGCCCAGGGCCGTCTTCCTCAGCAAAAAAAGAGGAGGATTGGCAGATGTTAGCACAGGGCTGATCTCCTCACCAAAAAAAAAAAAAAAAAAAGTGGTAATAGTCATCCAGAAGATAAAATCTGAGCTATCATGAATAGTAATTAACTGATATACTTAAGTTTCAAATTTCAAAGTAAGTCTTAGTTGGGTCATCTGTCTCTTGGGTGTTTTTTTCCTCTTTGATCATGTATTTATTAATATACTTTTCAATTACATAGTTTCAGTTTGGTTTCTTCTAATTAATGTCTACCACTTTTGTTAATTACTCTGTATTTATTCTCCTTACTGCACTCAGGTATCACTACACCAATCTTCCAGCTGGTGAGCACTGCTCACTACAGCTGGACTACAGCTTTGATTATGTCACTCCTCTCCTGAGATAAACTAGTGTAGAGCAAAAGCCTAAAGTTCAAAGCATCAGATCAGATTCAAATCTAAGCTCCAGCGTTAGCCACTGTGTTAATCAGTGTGCTAAATATCACTGAGGTAATTTCACTCATAGGATCCAAAAGCCTCGGTGCTAGATTTATAGAGTGGAAAGGAGTCAAGCAAGTTCTAGTCAGAATTCACTCCAAGTAGAACATAAAAAGTTGCAAAAACAGCTATTGGACATTTCCATTCACCCATCTGGAAACTTACTCTAAAATGCAAACAGGTCAGTTAAGTACACTAATATCCCAATGGTAATTTACCCATATATGATATGGGTAACTGATAACATACGGATACATTCAGAATAAATTAACACAGATATAGTTCAATCCTTAAAATATCTAGAGTAAACTTATCTGTGAAAGAAACAACTGTTAGACCTACAGCTGTTTGTTCCAAGTCTTAAGAATGATTACATACCTACTGGGCTACCTGGAGTAGCTGAAGGCGGCTGTGACGATGGAATTGCACTTGAAGGTTTGTCAAAATCCAGAATAGATTCCTAGAGATTTTAAACGAGTAGAAACAAAGATTATTCATAATAATGTCCATAGCTTATAAGCTATAGAAATCTAGCTAATAACTAACTCAAGATGTTAATAACTTAGTCTTTATAGGAGAAGAAATTAAGAGTTAAAAATAAAATCTAAAGTAATTGTCAAACTTAAAGGTTGCCTCGTGTTAAACTATAACAGTAACTGTAAGGCCTAACTTGGAAAACTCCTGACTTGAGGTCTTAAACATAAACATTAATCCTGGTGTAGACTAAACTCTTATTTTATTATACCCAACCAATGAGAGGGTCTAATTATTTTATCTCAACCACTAAACTAGCTCATGCTTTGAAACACTTTCATGATGAGAAGCCATTCTCTTCTCCCATCTGCCTATCTTGGTTCTTCCAGAAATGTTTCCAACATTTTGAGTACTTAAACCACACACTTGTAGTGATCATTTTAGTTCTTTTATTTATCTTCAAATAATCTGAATGGGTAAACAGTTCCCTCATTTTACAAACAAGTAGAGGGTTGGAGGCTAAATAACTTGTCACAAATTATACAGACGGTAAATGGTAGAAATGTGATTTAAACACAGGTCTAATTCCAAAGCTCAAGATTTCTTTTAGTACACAAAAATATCTTATTTGTCTACTTCATCTCTCAGTAATATTACACTATTCTGAAATTCTGTAACAGAATTTCATGAATGAAATTGCACCTACCGAAATACCAGGCATAGAGTAGGGTCTCACAATCTAAGCAGAAACTACTGATGATCTACAGCAGTAATATTTGAGCACTTTAAGTTTTTTATATGTTTAATTCACTTTATTCCTTACCAAAAACTTAGGAAAGGAACTATTACCCTCATTTTTCAAAAAAGAAACTGAGGTAGAGAGTTAAGTAGCTTCCTAAATTCTCAGAGCTAGGAAGTGACACAGCTAACAACAACTTTATTATAATGCTTCAGATCAGAAACTAGTAGCTCCATGAATATCATTTAAGATTCACTTAAGAACGACTCATACTTGCATAAAGTTACAAGTTCCTTGAATCTGGGTCATCAGATCCTGCAGTTTTTCTTTCCTCAACACTGGATCCTTTGGAAGGGTAGAGGAAGAACCTACAGGCTGATGCAGAGGCTTAGGCACCTACAAGATAAACCATAAGGCATAAGAGTGAAGTTCAAATTCAACAGCCTATACAGGAAACTCAGCTTATAACTACATCTTAATGAAATCAAAACACAGCAATGCTCATTTATCAGATTTATCTCAGGTAAAGAATATCCACATAGATACATTTTCTACATAATTTAAATAAACTTTAAGCACTTTTTTTCCTTCAGAACAACTTTAATGGAAATCTTTCTAAAACACCCTCTTTTTAAAGGGAAGACCCAGAATAACAGCATTTCCTCGATAGGAAGTTGTTTCATTATAAACATCAGTTACCATATGTCCTCTATGATAAGATGCCACTGATTGTAAGACACACCAATGATGTGGGTTTTTTCCAGGGGAAAAATTACTACTACCATATTAAACATACATCCCATTTTTAAGATGTGTCTGATTTCAGAAACATTAAGATGTAAATACTGAGAAAATACACTATTATATTTTGTCATAAAGAAAGTATACTTCAGGGGACTACTGATGTTTATAAAGTGGTTAACCCTCAGGCTAAATTGCTTAAGATTGCTGTCCACCCTGAATTAGACCTCATGTTTACTTCTTACAGTTGTCAACGTGCCCGTCACTACCAGCTCCTCTTCTCCACCTTCTAATTCACTGGGAAATCCTAAGTTAAGCTTGTCAAGAGTGTCATATAAAATAAGAGTTAACAGACCCTAAATTAATACATGAAAAGCTCTTTTAGGAGAAAAGCACAAGCTTCAGTGATTAATTTCATGTTATCTAGTCTTTAGGCTTTGAACCTTATTTTGCCCTTGACTGTACTTAGTTATGTTCCAGACAGCTGAGATTGTAAGACAAATACTGTATTATACAGAGAAGTGTCTTCTCAGTCACTGAAAGAACTTGCAACTTTAAAATAATGCTGTCTGTGACATAAAAGCAAATTAAATATGAGTTCCGACCTTTCCAACTAAGCACCTCTGATTTTAAATACCATTCAACAAATAGCGTGGCATCAAAATTCTGGTATGGTAAAGGCTCAGCATTGCTATACCTAGTGGAATTTCAAATTGGGTTTTTTAAAAAGTTTTATTGAGGTATTAAATTGGTTTTTTTTTTTTAAATAATTTTATTTATTTATTTTTCCCCCAAAGCCCCAGTAGACAGTTGTATGTCATAGCTGCACATCCTTCTAGTTGTTGTATGTGGGACGCGGCCTCAGCATGGCAGGAGAAGCGGTGTGTCGGTGCACTCCCGGGATCTGAAACCGGGCCGCCAGCAGCGGAGCGTGCGCACTTAACCGCTAAGCCACGGGGCTGGCCTCTAAATTGGGTTTTTAAGTGTAAGCTTGTCAAAATAGTTGTCATACTACAATTACTGTTGTGTGATATTTGGTTAATGAAATAAGGCTATCAATCTTCCGCAGGGTCAGGAAGAAGCTAAAATTAATATTAGCACTTGAAGAAAAGAGAAAGAAAGGAGAGCAAAAGGAGACAAATAACTCTTCAATTCTCTTCCCATAAGGTAGAACTGAAGTAGGGGTAATTTATTTATAAAATGCAATGCTTTGACTTCCCCAAGCAAAATGTTTTTCACACTGTTAGAGGACCAAAGACTTATCAGAAGGCCTTTAGCTAAAAAGGCATGGAAGTGCAAGGAACACTACCAGACAGAGATGGAGAACACTGGGAGGAAAAGACGTTCACATTTCTCAGCAAACAACGTGGTAACAAGTTTGCATTTAAATGGTGGTAAATAATTTATAATTTAATAAAAGGCAACACTAACTAGCATCACATCCAAAAATTATTCATCATAAGCCTTCTTGTCTTCCTGAAATAGGTTGTTTGTCATTAACAGAATAAGGCCTTATATTTGAACTAAATCTCATACTCTAAAACCTAATTACAGAATATCTAATGTCTATAGTTTCCATCTCCAGAAAATTCTTATTTTGAAACAAAAATAGAGAACTAATTCAGATCCTTCCCTGACTACTGGAATGTCTGCAACCACCATGTACCTTCTTCAAAGAGTACACACTAATCACAGTGACTACAAATGAGTGTGAGGGAAGCAAGACAATACAGAAAAATGTGAAGTCTGTCAGAAAAAGTCACACATGTGCCAGGTGGAAGATAACACGAGATACAGTCTAACAAGTCTCCTACCCTGTGACATGCGTTCACATTTCTCACTTGCTCACATTATGGTCTTGCCTGAACTATCCACTATTTTGATGTCATATGTCATTAAAATTTTGCCATTAAGGGGCTGGCCAGGTGGCGCAAGCGGTTAAGTGCACACACTCTGCTTCGGCGGCCCGGGGTTCGCAGGTTCGGATCCTGGGCGCGCACCGACGCACCGCTTGGTAAGCCATGCTGTGGCAGCGTCCCATATAAAGGAGAGGAAGATGGGCATGGATGTTAGCTCAGGGCCACTCTTCCTCAAAAAAAAGGGGAGGATTGGCATCGGATGTTAGCTCAGGGCTAGTCCTCCTCACAAAAAAAAAAAATAAGGAAAAAAAAAATTTTTGCCATTAAAACAATATTCTCTAATTGTGGAAATTTCATCTCAGGTTAGGCTCAAAAGACCAACTACGTTTACTTCCAAGTTTCTAGGAAAAGAATAAATTATACATTAAAGAGTTAAGTGAAATACTTTATACATTAATTTACAAGGGTTTTGTAGGTTTTTTTTCAAAGATAACTAAAAGGTTATCATTACCACAACTCCTTATTTATGCCTACACTGACAGAAGCAGACTGATACAGATCAACTCACATCTTTGGGTTCTGTATTAAACTTCCTGGGCAGGAGCTGGTCATTTGGTATGAGGCTTGCTGTAGCTACTCCCCAAGACTTTGGAGAAATCTGTGACTGTGGTGTTAAAGGGTGTTTTTGACTCTCAACATTGTTTTCCCAGGATTTTGGAGTCTCTGGTTGTCTTGAACCCTGTTCTTCACAGATGGGAGTGGTCCATGACTTGGTGATGTCTTGTTCACTCTGCGTAGAAGACGTCCAAGACTTTTGGGTTTGCTTCTTTGGATCTTGTTCTTTCTGCAGCTGAACTGGCCAAGGCTTTGGTGTCTCCTGCTTCTTCTGTTCCTCTTGAATGTATCCTGCTTTGGATTTAGGATTTTCTTGCTTCCACTGGCTGGGACTTGGCTTAGGTTTGGAGACATCCTGCTTCTTCTGTTCTTCCTGCAGAGTGGACCTGAGTTTTGGAATCTCTTGTTTCCTCTGTTCTAAGGAAACTGCAGGCTTTGATACCTCCTGGTGCTTAACAGAAGACTCCCAGGTCTTGAAGGATTCCTGTTTCTTCTCCTGACCATCTGGTTCAGTAGGCATATCCCAACATTTGGGGAGATTTGGTTTTCTAGCATAATCTGCTTCCCAAGATTGCTCTTCATCTTGTTTGCTTGAATAATCGACTTCTGTCATGTAGCGTCTGTTAAGAAACTAGATCAGAGAAAAAATGTGCTTGAGTCATAAAATTTGTAGACCTTGAGGGGAACACTGAACTTTATTAATATTCCTACGTCCATTGGTCTGAGCCCCTGTGCTAACTTCTGTCCTTATTCTACCTGAAAAGACCGTCCTTTTTGTCTATTCCTTTCCCCTCAAATTAATGGAATACAAACTTCAACACTTCAGAAGTAGCAATCTATACTTGACTCACCTAAGACTGTTCAGAACTGCACGTCACGGTGCCACCTTTGCTTGATCCAAGCTCTTTTACCAAGGTTGTTCCCCCTCTGCCAGCCTTAGGACCAGTGTACCCACCTGATTTGCTTAAGTGTTAAAGCACCGGGTAGTTCAACCACACAAAGTTATACTGTTTAACCTTAAGCCTCATGTTTCCTGAATTACCAGCCTTTTCTTTATTTCCACTGTATATCAATCATACTGTGGTTTTGCCTCTTCCATTCTTTTCAGCTTCCATGAATTTCAATGTCAATTAGAAAGAGAACAAATACCCTCTTCAATTACCAATGTGAGTAAATTCTGGCAAGAGCAAAATCATACCCATCTTAAATTCTAACACAGGGGCCAAAAATAACAATAACAGCTAACACCTGAGCAGTGATTGTCTGCCAGGTCAAATTCTAAGTAATTTAGAATTTGACTCCTTTAATCCCCACAATAACCACAATAACCACATTATTATCCCCATTTTATGGATGAGGATAACAGACACAGCTGGGCTAGATAGCTTGCCCAAAGTCACTAAGCTAGTAAGGTGCAGTGCCAGGATTCAAGCATAAGCGATCTAGCTTCAGAGCCTCAGCTCCTCACCACAACACTATACGCAAGTCTCAAAAAACAATTCAGCAAATTACCTTTCAGTATCTTACCTCTTGTGGTTGTATCTCTGGCTGTGCAAGTTCCATAAGAGACTCTGGGAAGATAAAGGGAATATTAAATAAATACTAGGTAAACTATAAGTCTGTAGACTGAATACAACCATAATTCATTTTAGCAACATATTTCAGAAGAGTAATAGAAAAAGGATAGTACAATTAAGTGTATTTATGGCAGGAGTAATTCTCACTACTGCTTGTTGGTCAAAGCATGTAGTCCGAGGCCAACTGAAGCCAGTAGCTCTCCTTATATAAGACACTTTTCTAAAGTCAAGTTGCAGTTAAAACCTGATTTCTGATTGAAAACAAGACTATCTCCTCTTATCCAAAAATACAGCTTCTTTTAAGTTGGAATTATAGCTGCGGTCCCATGGGGTAAAAATTAGTCATCTCAGCTTGAAATAGAGCCCATAAAGGCTTCTCCAGCAAGCCAGTTTACGGCTGGGAGCAGGGTAGGGGAGCGGAGATACTGAAGCACTGGACTTAAAGTATTAGGAACTAAGAGGAAGTGAACATGAAAAGTGACTTGAATCTTGCTAGCAGATATCAAAACCCTGCATGGACCACCTCCTTAGAAGTGATAGTTCTTAAATCAATCCAGCCTCAACAAACAAAAACAAAAGTATTTCTTCCCCAAGAAAGTAGAATTTTGAAAAGTATATTTCTTTTACTGATTTTGGCAATTTTTCCCGAGTCAATATGTTAACCTTAAGTTGTTTACGTTCTCGTTCTACTACAGTATTGGATTCTACTGGAACTTACATTTTAAATAACAATTTTAAGTGGAACTATCTTATAGTTTAACAAAGAGGTTCGTTCAAATTCCAGTGTACTATCTTGCAACAAAGTATAACCTAATGTTTCTATTAAGCTTCACTCTATAAATCATGGTGATAAAGCCTAGAGATGTTTTCCACACCTAGACTTATCCTGCAACAAGATTTCCATGCATGTAGAATCTAACAAATTAAAAAAAGGTAATCATTTCACAACGATTTTTTTTTTTAATTATTTTTATTTTATTTTTTTCCCCCAAAGCCCCAGTAGATAGTCGTATGTCATAGCTGCACATCCTTCTAGTTGCTGTATGTGGGACGCAGCCTCAGCATGGCCAGACAAGCGGTGTGTCGGTGCGCACCCGGGATCCGAACCCGGGCCGCCAGCAGCGGAGCACGCACACTTAACCGCTAAGCCATGGGGCCGGCCCAACACAACGATTTGACTCATTTGGTTAAGTGTTAAAAATGCAACCACTGTAAAGAATTTCAGAGGTCACAACAAACCTGACTCTTTGACAGATTCAGTCTTCAACAATTGTTTTTTCTTCTCTGATTTTATTAGCATTTCTTCCTCCAATGATACTTCTTTTTCCTTAGCATTTTTTGGAACTGGGATACTTTCAAAATAGCCTGAGTTCAGCAATTTAGACAGCAGATCTTTCATGTGTTTGTCTAAGAAAGAGTAATTAAGACTTAGTTATCACATAAACTAATAGTTCATGGAAAATTATTTGAAATAGAAATCCTAATACGATTTTATCCTAGTTATAGTATGTCATTATAGTATTCCACATTAGGGAGGATTCAAAGAACTAGTCAGCACCATGAAAAGTAAACATGCAGTCCATCTTTATGTCATGCTGAATCGATACAAATTTTAAAGATGAGAATCCCAAAGTTTAACAAGTTTCTTAAGTTTCTGTGGGCCTCCATTTCCACCATTTGAAAAACGACTAAAACTCAGAATCACTAATCAAAGACTCTAATATGTTACAAAAGCACACACCTATTCCCCAAGCTGAGAGGAAAGTCATTTCTCCCATCTATCCCCAAGACATCACAACTAGCAATAATTACTCTATCTCCCCCAAGTAATTAAGGCTTTAGAGAAGTAACAGTTCCCCAAACATAACCATTAGAAAACCCTATCTTCAACAATCTCTAAAGGATTTTTAAACTACAAAATTCCATGATGAAGATTTTACTCTTGAGTTATGCCATACGTCACTCCTAGCACATCATTATTTGATGATCAAGAAAAATCTTAAAATGATGTTAAAGTTGCTGCACCATAAATAGGTCTAAGGTCTATTTCATTTTTAATACCCACTAAAAATATAATTCCCAAATCAAGCAGAGTTCCCATACTTGATTTGGGTCTATTATTCCTTTCACAGAGTACTATGACATAGATTTTGTCTTTTAAAAAAAAAATCAACTTTGAGATATAATTTACAAACAATAAAATTCACCTATTTTAAGGGTACAGTTTTAAGAGATGCACAGTCGTGTTACTTCCAACAGAACCACGATACAGAACATTTTCAACAACTCAAAAAGTTCCCTCATGTCCCTTTTGTAATTAATTCCCTCACCCTATTCCCTAGCAACCACTAACCTGCTATCATTTTAGTTGTCTTTTCTAGAATTTCACATAAATGTAATGATACAATATGTACTCATTTTTTGTCTAGCTTCTTTCACTCAGCATAATTATTTTGAGATTCATCCATGTTGTTGCATGTATCAATAGTTCATTCCTTTTTTTATAGCTGAGCAGATTCCATTGTATGGATATACCATATCTTATTTATCAATTATCAGTTGATGTACATCTGAGCTGGGTTCACTCGGGGCTATTATGAATAAAGCCAGTATGAACATTCATATACAAGTACCTATGTGAACATATGTTTTCAATTCTCTTGGGTACTGGAAATGTAATTGCTTGGTTGTCTAGTAAGTGTACACTTAATTTTGTAAGAAACTGCCAAACTATTTTCCAAAGTATTTGTATTATTTTGCATTCTAACCAAGAAATAAATTTCTGTGATTTAAAGGACTTAGAAATTTTGCAATTATACATACTCAGATATTTTTTAAAAGGAAGCAATAACTAGTAACAAAAATGTTTACCAGCTTCTAGTGAGTTTTCACTATCCTAAGCTAGTACACATAACGATGTACTTCACGTCCGGCCATTTGTACTTGGTCATTTGGCCACAGTCTATTTAGGAAGCCAAAAGGACTCTTTCTCTCCAGATCATTTCCAGATGGCTAGACAACAATGCTTCAGACTATACGCCAAACCATTCATATTTTCTTAGGCAGATCTGGTAGATAAGCCTTGATATTAACAACGTGTGGATTTATGATTCCGAAATAGAGTAGGTTCTATTATGCAGAATAGAGTACTGAACCCCAAAATGGTCACGCTAGTGTTGAAGCTAGCACTAGTCCTTAGCTCTTGTTCCCAAATCATAGTGACATGCCACTTCAAAATTCTCCCTAGGTTCCATTTTAGTGAGTATAATTATACAATAGCTGCTTTTAACAGAACTAAACAAAGAGATCATTCTCCCGATGAATATATTATTGTCAGACATGTAAGTTCTGATGGACTGACACAGTTTCAGCCCTCAATATCATACTAAACTTCTAACATAAAGTTTAGTATTCACTGCATAAGTCCAGAGTAGAGAAAACTCACATGTCGTTCCTACCACTGCTTTCTCACTACCTTCCAAAAGGTCCCAAAAGTACAAGGATGACTGCTCCATCTGGTCTTCAACACTGACAAGGAAAAGCAGCAGCAGAACAAAGTGGCTTTAGACGTACATATATACATGTATATGGAGCAGTACAATTTATACAGTATAACCCATCAACAGTCAAGACGTTCAATGTTAATTCTGTCCTTTTACTAGAAAAATTGAAATTTTCTAAAAGACGACTAAATGCCCATTTATGGATTTCAAATATAAGCATTTTTCCTTAAAACTACTAAAATAAAGATTTTACCAAATGCAGCTATTAAAGAATAGGCCAAAAAGAGTTTAAAGCTGTCAATGCAGTATCATTTATTATCAAGTATATGTTCTAGATGAAAGAACAGTGGAATGGAAATATTAAGAGCTGCATTTGACTTTAAAGAGAGCAGCTTATTTTTCAAATTATGTTTCACTTACATTTCACATATCAAAGTAAGCTACATTCCCTGAATCCACTAAAGTGAAGTAGGAGAAGCAAGCAACCAAATAGGTAATGATGATAGAGCAGACTATCAGAATGGGAATAAAAAATATACACATGGCTATATATAGGTAATAAAGAGTTTTATAGGTTTCTTCCTGATACAGGGCTTATTTCTAATAACAGCTGAAATCTGACTCTGCTCTACCTCAGCTAACGAACACAACATTGGAACAACCTGTACCTAACAAAGCAAAAGCATAGGGATCTACCTGTTCATTAGCTGATTTACTCCATCAGACCAAAAACAGCAAATGGATAATTATAGGGGAAAAAAACTGAGTAGACTCAATTTGCTGGTTTTGTATGTTAAATTATCAGATTTGTTTCTCAGTATTTATTCACAGCATAAGAACACCAAATAATTCTGACTTTGCACGTTTAATGATACTGGCCAAGTTAAATTTTATTTACCTCCACTTAAGTACAACAGTAGTAAGAAGGCAAAGACTCTCAGGTAATAAAGAGCCTGAGATAATTATAAAGAAAAATTTTAAGAATATATCTAATTGGTATTATGGTTAATACTTGAATAAGATTAAAATTTGATATTCAGACATTATTTTTAAAAATCAGCGTTACAATAAAGAAGCATGTTAATGAAGTCATTCGAATTCCCTTTCCTTCTAGACAGTCTATCAACCCTGTAAGAGGTCTGTGCTGGCCAACATTTCCTATGTTGAATCAAATTAAGGTTTTCTTAGTTAATTACTAAATATACATATAATTACAAAGCTAGACTAAAGTGTTATGTGTTCTATTTCAGGAAAATATTTTCATTAGCTTACCTCAGACTTTCATTTCTTTCAGGGCAGGTCAGTTTTGAAAATTTAATGAGGTAGTCAAGTTCTTTTAAAGGCAAATACACTGCACCATTCAAGCCCCCTTTGAAGTCTTTCTGTACATGTTCCTGTGTCAAATTCTGTAATACATACTGAACTTGAAGTATAGTGCGAAGCTTTTTCTTCTCGGCCTCAAGTTTTAGCATGTGCTCCCTTCTCTGGGCCTTCTTCTGCGCTTTAAGGAGCTGTTAAAACAAATGCTAATTAAGGTTGACAACTCTCCACCACCCCGTATTAGCAACTGACAGTCTACAAAAGTCTCATCCCAAAGTGTTGAGACTAGATGATAAATCTCAGATACAAAACACTGACTATGAAACTGACCAATTCATTTAAGCCCTGCTTCCTCGTTCAGCTAAAGAAGTCACTGAGTAATACACTGGTTTGTCTCAGGTAACCAGAACCGAGGGAGTCCAAATATCTGACTCCCAACTCCAGGCTGAATCTAGTACCTCTGATAACACCATGATGAGAAGCAAAGTACCTATCACTGATGTCCATATTAATTCCAAGGTTTTACTTTTCCATATTTACGCATATCAAGCCTTTTTAGGCCAAATATTTTAAGAAAACGCTTTAGTTTAGTTTTGGGGTTTTTTTAAATCTCATGTTCCAGGGGAAGAATATTTAAACTAAAATGGTCCGTTTTCAACTAAGCAAAGAAGACTGGCCTAAGGCATAAGGCATTGAAAACCAAATAGAAATAAAATGTCTTATAAATGTAACGCCAAGAAACAGCCATGACAAACAGGTTTTGTGGGGTTTTTTGAGTAAAATTAACAGATATTTTCATAATAGTTTGTCAGTCTGGATGCAGCTGTATCTTCCAATATTTAGCTCACAAAACACATAAGGAAAATTAGTGGAATCTAAGGTTTCCCTCAAATAAATGTGTGTGTGTAAAGTGAGCAGCACTGAAGTCTACTCTAAAGCTCAGAACTACAATACCTTAAAGTCTCACATAATACATGGGTCCCAGAAGTGGCTTCCCATTTATAAAATACCAATAATAAAAAGTACCATCCATTTCCACTAAGAAACCTAAAACGTTTTTTTCCCCATAGCTTTTGTTCTGATTGTAATGTTTCCATCATATTGGATAGTTTCTAAGGCATGAAGACTGAGAACAAAAAAAAAAATCTAAAAGATTTTTCCTATAGATAGGTTAAAGTACTCTGAGCCATATAGCATCAATATTTAAAACTCTAGTTCATAAATCCTAGTAGGTTAAGATTGGGGGGAAAAAACCTCAAGAAAAAGATTCGTTACGGCATTATTACTTTCTTTCTAGGGGGTATGAAAGCAACGTCGTAAATTTACTTGTGCTACCACCACGGACAAGAGACAATGGTAAAGATAAAATTTGGAGAATGTGAAAAAGACTGGTTGAGGGTTATGTGGGTAGGATGTTTTCTTCAAGATGGCAAAGGATCAGAAAAGCTTTTTCCAAGACCTCAATAGGGACTTACACCAATAACACTTACCAAAACTACAGGATTCTCAGTTTCTGCTTGAGAAGAGGAAAGGAGAAAGGTGACAACTGCTCTCCGAGACAGTGGGATTCTCTTGGACACAGTTTCACGATGGTATAGGGCAAGGCACCTGATGCTGAGGGCATCTTCAGAACTTTATCACACGACTCCTCAGATCTCTCCTTAGCCACTTCCCAAGATTGGCTTGGGTGTTCCTACGGGCCCATGCTACCCTGAACTTCCCCTATCAAAGTATCTATTAAATGGTTATCCTTTTATTTATCTGCATCCCCTTTAGACTGCAGCTCCACGATGACAGGGACTAGATCTCTGTTGTTCACCAATATATCACTAGCGCCCAGCATACAGCCTGACACACAACAGGACCTGAAATATTTGTTGAATCAATCAAGTATCAAGTAAGAAAGTATAGTGTCTCCTAGATCATATTCAGATGTCATGAAAACCACTGACAACAGCCTATTTCTCCTTATTTATGTGGAACTTAAGAAGTCAAGTTACATCTCCTCTTTTTCCAGTCTGGAAGGACCAGATTGGAAAAAAGGAGAACATATGAAGTAAACCACTATCAACCAACAGTACCGAATAAGTTTATTTTTCTGAACCTTGCCTTAGAAAGATAAATCCTCTCCAAGGCACAGAGCTCATATTATAAAGACAAAGAGAGATGTGGCTGGGCTGAATAGGAAGGCTTCCAACTTTAATTTGAAGGGAAAGAAGAAAATGTTACACAAACTGCAAAACTGGCTATCAAAGAAGAGGTTTGACAAAAGACTGTAGTAAAAGAAGAGTCCAAAAATTACTAGGCTGGAAGGTACTGGCAAGCACTTCTGGGGTCTTGATTCATCAAGACAAGCTCCAAGTCCTTTAGTACCTCACCTAAAGTGAAAGTAAATCTACAGCACAAATAAGGAAAAATAACCTCATGGATACCAACAAAATTTGGTGGGTTGGGAGCTACCACTAGACTACAGCAGTGGAAGACCATGTAAATACAGAGATACCGTATCCATGGTATAAAGAAAAGAACACAGTTTTTAGGGGCAAAAAGTAGCTAGGGCCCTATCTTCACACTACCACTTATTGGCCATATGACTTTGAAGAAGTTCCTTTTGTTCTGAGCTTCAAATTTCTTATCTGTAAAATGGGGCTATTCATATCCACTTTCTAGATTGCTGTAAAAATCAAGTGGACTTACACAGGCGCCTGGCACACGGAAGGTGTTTTAAAAAAGATTTAAATCTAAAAAGAAGAAGAAAAGAACACCATATATTGAAAAAATAAACACCTGAATGGAAAAATAAAATTTGATAGAGTAACTTGGAGTAAAGAGAGTTGATGGAAAATTTTAAGTATTATAGGAGTATATTTCCAACCAGATGGAAGATATGAAAGATCTTTTCATAGTAAAATGCACCAAAACTAAACAAACATAAGCAAGGCAGGAGGGGGGAATCAATCATACAACTATAAGAAAAACATTGACTTAAAACTATTATATCTAAAATAGTCTAAAAGTATTTAATAACTGTGGAATTAACAGAAACTACCAAAATTAAGTGATAAATGCATGAATGAGTTAAAATATGCTATGACTGACAAAAAGAGCTAATATCATCTTAGACTTGCATTCAGAGAAGTACCCAGAAAACAGAAGGTAGTGGCGCTATACTAGGCTATTTTAGATTTACACACAATCTGTTAAGACTTAATTACATCAGACATCCAGAAGAGAGCAACTCAGAACTATATTATAAGGATTAAGATGGCAAATGTTTTTAGCCTAGAAATGATGTTTTGGTTTGTTTTGGTTTGTTTGATGCCAAAGGAATGGAGAAGAAAATTTCAGTTCACCATACAAGAAGAAAATATCCAAAAAGTAGAAGAGACAACCTTATGAGGCATGGTCCCCATCCCAGAAAGGAATTTACAAAAATATTTCCTCAATTGTTAAAACACGGTCTTGAAAAGGCTTTCTAATACTATGATTCAGAAAAAGTGAAGAATACTTCATTAATGAACGTTTAAGACCTCATATTTACTACTGATTAAATCTGGCAAAGATAAAATTTGAATTCCCAACATAGAGAACCTGACAGGCAGTGAGACCAGACTTAATTCTATTTAACATGAATCGTTAAGTTTTCCTAATAACTGTTATGGTCTCAAGAAGAGTCTGCCAATTCTGTTTCCTAATATGTTAAATAATGCTAAACTTATAAGCCTATATTATATAAATTTATAAGCCTATATTCTAAAATATCTTTAATAAATGTATCTATCAAATATTTTTTATTCTCCTTCTTGACGGTTTCTATAATTCCACAGTGAAATAATATATATTAGATAACTAATAGTTCATGCACAATGTCTCATATTCAGATACCATTTGTATTCTCTTGAGACTCCAGAAATCTGAAAACACTAGTTCATCAGTAACTATCCTCAACCTCCTATCCCCAATAAAATATCAGCAGGAATTAGCTGGATGGTAACCAAGCACCACTATTAGACATGGACACTTTCTGCAACATCAGTGGTTAAACTTGTTTCAGGAAAAGCACAGAAAACATACTTACATCTTGGCTCAGTCCAGAAAAGGTTTTCTGAAGCTCCTTGGCAAATTCTAAGTTATGTAGCACTTCTTCATATTTCTCTACTGCTTCCTGACACATAAGATAAGAAAACATCAATTCTGTGAACTTCTAAGTAAAAATATGTCAAATAAGTGTTCCTTAAAAATAGTAGAGGAGATTTAAGATTTATGAACTAGCCAATTACTATACATACTCAAAAAAGTAGGGAGAAAAGTATTTAGTAAAAGTTATATAAAGGTAAATTTAAAAATTCAATTTTTATACTAGAAATCTGAGTAGTAGTAATAATAATAATAATAACAATAATAATAATAGGGCTAAGTCCTTATCTATAAAGTCTAATGTCAGACAGGCCTCTGGGTTTTAACAGCAGTGAGCCGATAGGATTCCTCTGTCAATATTCATTCACTACTCAAAGGTATTACACAAGTAGCATAGTGAGGACCACACAGATGAAGAAGCAACTTCAAGAAGTTTACACTATAGGGGCCGATCCGGTGGCACAGCGGTTAAGTGCGCACGCTCCACTTCGGCAGCCCAGGGTTCACAGGTTCGGATCCCAGGCATGCACTGGCGCACCGCTTGTCAGGCCATGCTGTGGCAGCATCCCATATACAGTAGAGGCAAGATGGGCACAGATGTTAGCCCAGGGCCAATCTTCCTCAGCAAAAAAGAGGAAGATTGGCATCGGATGTTAGCTCAGGGCTGATCTTCCTCACAAAAAACAACAAGAAGTTTACACTATGGTAGAAAAGACTTGTAAACAATTACCTACAACAGATAAAATTAAGTATTGTAACAGAAATATTGCAAATTTAAAGGGGCAAATTTTTTTAAGATTTCACAGACAAACAAAGTCAACAGCCAGAGAAGGGGTGGTTTTTTTATGGGACTTACACTAACTCAAATCTACACAGAAGAACAAAGGGCCAATATGAAATAGAACAAGGTGGAGAACTTGTCCAACCAGATAAATACATATTATGAAGCCTCCATAACTAAATTAGTATAGTATTCCACTTCTAGGTATCTATCCAAAAGAAATGAAAACATATATCCACATAAAGACTTGTATGCAAATGCATATAGCAGCATTCTTCATTAAAGCCCAAAATTTTTAAAAATCCAAATATCAGCAACTGGTAAATGGATAAACAAAATGTGGTATAACCATACAAAGGAATACTAGTCAGCAATAAAAAGAAATGAATTACTGATACATGCTATAACAAGGATGAACTTCAAAAACGTAAGGCTAAGTCAAAGAAGCCAGATGCGAAAGACTATTTTTTTTTTTTCTGTGAGGAAGATCAGCTCTGAGCTAACATCTGATGCCAATCCTCTTCTTTCTTCTGAGGAAGCTTGGCCCTGAGCTAACATCTGCGCCCATCCTCCTCCATTTTATACGGGACGCCGCCACAGCATAGCTCGACAAGCAGTGCATCGGTGCGTGCCCGGGATCCGAACTGGCGAACCCTGGGCCGCCCCAGTGGAGCGCGTGCACGTAACTGCTTGAGCCACCGGGCCAGCCCCACAAAAGACTATTTTATATGAAATATCCAGAAAAGACAAATTTATAGAGCTAGAAAGCAAAGAAGGACATAAAAGGGAACTTGGAGGGGTTATGGAAATGTTCGAAAACTGGATTGTCATGATAGTTTCATAACTCTACAAATTTACTATAAATCACTGAACTGTACACTTACAATGGGTTAATTTTGTATGTATGTGATACCTCAATAAAACTGTTTTTAAAAATAGTCTGATAATAACAAGTCTTTACAAAGGTATAGAGCAAAGAGAACTCCTATGTACTATCAGTATTAGCATAAATTGGTACAATAATTTTGGAAAAGAGTTTGGCATTTTTACCTACAAAGTTGACTATGGGCATACCCTACAGCCCAATAATAGGTATATACCCTGAAAAAATCTTGCACCTGTGTCTCAATAACACATATACAATTGATCAAAGTAGAATACCAAAAAACAGCTAGCAATGCAAACACCCATCTATTTACAGACAACTCCAGAGTAGAGAAAAGCAAACGAAATACAGCTACTTGCATCACTAAAAATCCTAAACATAATGAGTGAAAAAGACAAAAATACAGAACATATAGTATGGTAACATTTATTATAAGGTACAAAAAAGCAACTCTAACGGATTTAAAGGCAACAAACAAGGGCTATTAAAATAAAAGCAAGGGAACAAGGGGAAAAAAGTTCAGGTCAAGTTATAAGAACAAGAAAGTACTAGGAAGGAGCTTCAACGCTGTTGGTAATGCAATATTTGAGTTAAGTGATGGGTTCTGATGCTTACTTTATTAGGCATTATAACTTACATGCAACATTTTGTTTGCACTATATATTTCATTATAAAAAACACAGAGAGGCCTTCCAAATACACAACCAAGAATGCACAGATAACATAACCATAATATACAGTCCTCGGAGGGATGTAAAACTAGAAAGGAATACCCCTCCACATCTACTCCCAAATGGTATTAACTTTGACTCCAGAAAAGCAGGATGGAATGGGAACTACCTCAACTTCCCATCATCAAATGTGGATCCATCCTTTCTTTACATAGTGGAGGAGATATCCTTCTACCTGTGCCCTGGATCCTATTTCATTCTGTCTTCATAGGAAATCTTACTCTATGATTCTTTCTCGAATGTCTTGAACTTCTCCCTCTCCATTGATGCTTAAACCTGCATTTAAAAAGTTCAAGTCTCCCCTAACCAAGAAAAATTAAAAGTGCCTTTCTGGCAATCACCTCCTTCCAGTCTCAAACAAATTTCAAAAATGTCTACACAGTCTCCATTCCCTCTCCAGCCCTTATCAACCTGGATTCTGTTTGCACCATTCCACCAGAACTGTCCCGGATGAAGTCAGCAAAGTCAATCCCATCCTTTAAACCTATGGATTTTTATAGCTCTCATTTTAGGTCACGTCTCAGACTTCAACATAAAGGCACCCTCCTGCTCTACAAATATCTCTTGTTTTTATAACACTAAACTTCCATTTTCTCCCATTTCTCCAGCTGCAATAATAATTTTTCCATTAATTTCTCTCACCCCAGTTTTTAGCACTCATAAAATAAAGATAAGGACCAACATCACAAAGATGTTGTGCAATTTAAGTGATTTCATATGTATAAATCACTCAGAATGATGCCTGACCCTAAAGTAAGTTCACTATAAATATTTTTAGCCATTATTATCCAAACATTAAGTGTCAGAGTTCCTCAGGACTCTGTCCTAGGCTTCTTTTCTGCTTTCTATACTCTCACCCAAGACAGTCTCATCATTTCTCATGGCTTCAATTAGCAGCCATATAGGTAATATATCTATACACTAAACTTCTCTATGTTCCAGACCGGTATCTTAAATACTTCCTAGACATCACCCCTAGTATCTCACAGGCACATTAAAATCATTGGTCGAAAATTGAGCTCTTTATCCCATCCCCTCAAAGCCTTCCTCTCCCCCAGTGTTTCCAAGCTCAATAAATGGTTTTGCCAACCACCCAAGCCAGAAACCTGGAAACCACTCTTGGCTCTTCCCTCTACTCTTACATCCAGTTACCAAGCTATGTTGACTTTACCTCTCAAATCCAGCTACTTTACTCAAACCTCTCTGCCGCTACCTCGGTACCAGCTCCCGTAATCTCTGAGCTAAACTACAGCCAACCCTTACCTAGTCTCTTTATATCCAGATTTACCATCTCCAAACCACTCTTCACACTGCAAAGTGATTTTCTTAACTATAAATCTGTAGTTATTCTCCACTTAAAACATATCTATATGATTTCTGATGCCCTTAGGCAAAAAAGCAAAGTCTTTAAATGGCATACAAAGATCTGCATAATGTGGCTTCCCCCTCCAGCTTCATCACTCCATCCATACTGGTCTTTTTTCCAGTTTCTTAGAAAGGCTTTTTGTAAAAACATTCTTTTCTTCTTCAGGGCCTTCACACATGCTAGCACCTGCCAGGCCTACTACTCTTCCTCCTTCCCCACTTTAACTGGCTAAGTCTTACTCATCTTTTAGGTCGTAACTAAACCCCTTCTTTCGCAAGGAAGCTGTCCTCAACTCTCCAGACAAGGTTAGATTCCTCATTACAATCCATTATCATTCTGTACTTCACCTTAGCAACCATCACATTTGCTTATTTCCTGCCTCTCTTCCTCATCACATTATATTCACGAAGGCAAGGATCACATTTGTCCCTTAGGTACTATAACCCTAGCATTAAGCACAGCACCTCCCAGAGTAGGTACTTAACGTATTTTTGTTGAACAAATAAAAGGTAGTTCAGAAAATGATCTTAGAGAGCCTCAAATATCCTCAAGATTCTGAACAGAATTTAAAACATTTGAATAGAATCATACACTGAGATTTCTGTTTCAAGAAAAAAACACTAGAGGGAATAGGACTGGTGAATTAGAAAGGAAGGTCTCACAACAAGATTAATTAGGAAGCTTATGTAACATTTAAGTGGCTTGCCCTGACTAGGCCAACAGCAGTGGGACTACAAAGGAAAAAAGATTCTGTATTATGTAATGAGTTTAGCATTATGCATTAAATAACATAGCTCAGAGTTGAACAACAAGGGATGGGTACCAATTTCTTTTTTGTGTGTGTGTGTGAGGAAGATTAGCCCTGAGCTAACATCTATTGCCAGTCCTCCTCTTTTTGCTGAGGAAGACTGGCCCTGGGCTAACATCCGTGCCCATCTTCCTCTACTTTATATGTGCGACGCCTGCCACAGCATGGCTTGATAAGCAGCACATAGGTCTGCACCCAGGATCCAAACCTGTGAACCCCGGGCCGCCGAAGTGGAGCACGTGAACTTTACCACTACGCCAACGGGCTGGCCCAAATCCTAATTCTTTAAGGATGAAAACTTCAGTGGAGCTGAAATCATCAAGTGCCCCTAGCCTTTTGCTCAAGCACTCACTTGAATCTCAGGTCTCCACTTCAAATCCAGATTTGAACCAAAACAGATGCTGAAGTTACAAATGGGACTCTAAAAAAACTTCATTAAGACATTCTTTTTACTATTTCAAAGAAGAAATCTAGGTTTATGTTAGCAATCTTAGTGAAATCTTACAAGTCTGTAGCTTAGTCTTAACAGGTTACTTAAGAGTTATTACTAAAAGAGGTTACAATAGCCAAGCAGATCATAGAAAGCTTATTTACAATATTACAAATATCTGTTGGATTAAAGAAGAAATACAAACTGAAATCACAAAATTTCCAGCCAAGAATATTGAAAATACAATATCAAACTTATAGTATACAGCCAAAGCAGTGCTTGCAGGAAAATTCACAGCAGGGGAGGGGGGGATAAATTAAGCCCTCAACCCCAAGTTAGAAAATGAAGCAAATAAACCAAAGGAAAGCAGAAAGATAGAAGGAATGGAAGAGAAAAAAAATAAATCCAAAAGCTGGCTTAAAAAAAACACGAAAACAAAAACCCACTAACAAGAGTAAATTGAGGGCCGGCCCCGTGGCTTAGCGGTTGGGTGCGCGCGCCCTGCTGCTGGCGGCCCGGTTCGATCCCGGGCTTGCACCAACACACTGCTTCTCCGGCCATGCTGAGGCCGCGTCCCACATACAGCAACTAGAAGGATGTACAGCTATGACCTACAACTATCTGCTGGGGCTTTGGGGGAAAAAATAAATAAAATTATAAAAAAAAAAGAGTAAATTGAGGAAATACGACCACACAAAATTATAAATAAACAGAAGTAACCCACAGACTTTTATAAAAAATTACTTTGCCCCAATCTATGCAAATAAATTTTTAAAACTAGATGAAATAAGTGTTTTAGGGAAAAGTCTGAAAAGTTTGACTTCAAAAAAAGAAAAAAAAACTCAACAAATCAATTTCCAAAGAAAAAAATAGAGAATATTTTCAAAGAGCTCCCACCAAAAAAGAACTAGGCTCACATAGTTTCACAAAACAATTCCACCAAACTTTAAAGACCATGTATTATGGAAACACTGACATGATATTAAAAAAGGAAGGGGTGGATGAAAAGGCAGAGCACAGAGGATTTTTAGGGCAATGAAGCTGTTCTATATGATACCATAATGGTGGATACACATCATTATACATTTGTCAAAACCCACAGAATGTACACCACCAAGAGTGAACCCTAATGTACACTATGGACTTTGGGTGATGATGATATGTCAATGTAGGTTTGATTGTAACAAATGTCCCACTCTGGTAAGGAATGTTGTTAGCGGAGGAGGGTGTGCATGTGTGGAGTCTGGGGGTATATGGGAACTCACTATCTTTCTGCTTAATTTTGCTGTGAACCTATACCTGCTCAAAAAATAGGAAGGGGCAAAAATAAAGGCTCAAAAAGTATCTATATTAAGCTAAGCTGTATGGAAAATGGAGAGAGAGGAGGCAGAGAGAAGAATATTTGTTTATATAGGTTAAAGAAATTCTGGATGGATATACAAGACTCTATTAGCAATTATTATTTTGTAAGATGAGAAATGAACAGAAGAAGAACAAGGTGAAAGAAAAGTTTCATCTTTTTTAGTATTTCCTAATTTCTGAACTATGTGAATGATTACCAATTTTAAAAACTAAACTTAGAGCTTTTTAATTAAATACTATACTATTGACAACAGTTCTCTGAGGGGACAGATTATAGATTTTCTTTCTTCTGACATAGCTGCATTTTCTAAATTTCTACCTTAAACATATATTGTTTGTATGAGATGTTATTTCTCAAAAGTACCACAAATTATATGCTTAACCACATCTAAAAACCTAATATTCAATCGTTTTATATTTAGTAAATCTAAATGTAATAAATATTTTACATTCCTACTATATGCTATACACTATTCTAAGTACTAGGAAAACAGCAGTGAACAGACAAAATTTCTACTTTAATGGAACTTACATTGTAAGGGAAGGAGAGACAAAATAAAACTTTACAGTTTGTCAGAGAAGTACTTCTATTAAGAAAATTAAAACAAGGAAAGCAGCTAAAGAGTGTGAATGCGGAAATGGAGGTATAGTGTTGTCAGAACAAGCCTCACTGAGATGACCTTCAAATAAAAAGCTGAAGGAGGTTGGGAATTGAGCCATTTAGACATCTGGGAAAAAAAGCATCCCAGGCAGTAGGAACAACATGTACAAAAGCCCTGAAGTAGATCTGTGTCTGCGATGTTTGAAGAACAGCGAGGCGGCCAGTGTAGCTGGAATGAAGCTAGCAACAGAGAGAAGTGTAGGAAAAGCAATAAAGATGTAAAAGGAAGTGGGGAGCATATTTTGTAGGGCTTTTTATAGGCCATAGTAAGGACATTGTGCCACCTTGATGGGAACCAATGGGAACTTTTGAGCAGAGGAATGACCATCTGACTTACATTTGAACAGGATTACTGAGGCTACATACTATGTTGGGGAGGGAGGGGGAGAGAGAGAGCACAGTAACAGAAAAACCTGTGAGGAAGCTATTACAGGAATGCAGATGAAAGATGTGGCTTAGACCAGGATAGCAGAAATGGAATTTATGAAAAATGGTCAGTTTCTAGATTTATTTTGAAGGTAGAACTGACCAGACCTGCTGACGGGCTAGATGTGACGTATGATGAGAAATTCTCCAAGGTTTCTGGCAACTCCATCTTTCTATTTCATCAAGCCTTTAACTGACATAGCTAAGATGAAGGGAGGAACAGGTTTGGGGGTCAGGGTGAAGTCACGAGATGTCAACTAGGCAGCTGGACTCAGGAATCTCGAGTTCAGAGGACTGATCTACTGCAATATACATTCTGCAGTTGTCAGCACATTACTCGAGAAATCAGAGTTAATACTATAGAAGAAACATGTGGTTCATGAAGACAGCAATGAAATATTGAGATTAAAAGTTTGCCTGGCTGGAGCTCTAAAATATAGCGTGTCCTTGACATTTTTTAGAGAGTTACCATGAGAACCATCAACCTTCCCACCCCATCCCCCATATTTCCCAAAAATCAAAACACTACTATAATAGAACACTTCCTTCAAGAATATTTACACATACAAAAGTTTTATCACTTTAAAAGTTATTGAAAATACCATGACTACTTGAAAACAAAGCCACGTTGAAATGCTGGATATCCAGCTAAGTCCTCTCACCAGCTATGTGAGCACATCATGCTCAGAGCTCACACAATTCAAATCTGTGCCTCAGCAAAATTATAATTTACTACATCACAAAAATTCTAGGTCAGTGAAGAAGAGCCAATACAGCAAGGGACAAGTCCTTGAATGCCAGTATCTATGATACACAACTAAAAATCTTAGTTGGAAAAGATGCAAGACAAGAGATCTACAAGCTAGATCAAATAACTTTTAGATTAATTTTGTCCCTTCTTAGCCAGAAGATGTGATCAGGCCAAAATGTCAAACATCAATGAAGCATTTTTTTAATTCCATATTGCAAAAACTCTCCTTCACCAAATTAGATAAAATTTGCATTATCAGGTATACCATGGACAAGCTGAACAATATTTTAAAAAGTTGTAAATAGTCTAATATTTATAGTAAGGTTTAAAAAAATAAAAGGCCAGATATCTATCAGATAAACATGCCTCCTACGAGGGGACACGGCAATCCACAACAGAAAACTTGGGAGAAACCATGAAAGGAATAAAGGGGAAGCAACTGGAGAAAACCAAGGCAAGCTAGAGTAAATATTCTTTTACATTTTAGAGCAGAAAGATGTCAGGTTTAGAATATACCAGAGAACAGCAGAAATCTAAGGTATTCCCTCTTCTCCTTCAGTTCACTCTAGCAAAAGTTTAATTTAAATCCATATGTTAACTCTTAGTGATAGTCTACATTTTCACTCGTATTTAACAACCTGCACCCCCAACCATACCATCTCCTAGTGTAAAAGAAGTAGAGTCAAATTTGTGAGATCTAACAGGCAAAGAAGACAAAGTCTTTTGGAAAATCCAGTGGATTCTCACTCTTCTTTTCTGGCCTATCAAATCTTTGATCTCACCAAATCCATCTAGAGTTTTATTGAGAAAAGGAAACCAGCAAGTCTGACCAAAGGATCATAAACCACTTACCAACTGGTCTGGATTAAGGTGCTCTCCATTTTTCAGGCGATCCTTGTAATCTTCCAGTTTGAGCTACAAAAAAGACACTTGTATCTACCATAGTCTGATATAAAATTCTGAAGCAAAAAAAACAAATACCAGTCCTTGTTTCTTATGAAAACAAAGTTCTTGAAGTAAGCTACCAAATTGTAAGAATAACATCTTAGTACAAGGCAGGCAGCAACTGTCGGTGAGTTCTAGTCAGGGGAAAAAATATTAAACACAATCAACATTAGTCTGGAACTAGAAAAGTTACACAGTAATAAAACCCTTGTCTCTTACTGGCCTCTATTTATAATTAGACTACTTAACACATAGGGACTTAACTAATCAATCATATGCTCCTCACCCAGGGGTTCTCAATCAGGGGCAATTTTGTCTCCCAGGGATATCTGGCAATGTGTGAAGATATTTTTGGTTACCTCCAAATTACAACTTGGGAGATGGAAGAGAGGTGGAGAATGCTACTGGATCTTGTGCATAGAGGCCAGGGATGCTGCTAAACATCCTACAATGCACAGGACACTTCCCCAGAAGAAAAAACTATCCAGCATAAAATGTCAATAGTGCTGAGGCTGAGAAATCCTGCTCTAACCTCATGCTTAAACTGTTACCTGTTGAATTATGCGGCATTTGTCCAATAGGAAACCTCCTAATGAAGTACAGAAATGTCAAGCATTTCTTTTCTAGCATTATACTAGCCCCAACTTGAAGCTATTTTTCATATTAAATTTGATGTTTAAGTAAATACATGACAAATAAATTGCATTTATTGTCTCCATAATAATGACATCACCCACTATGGTATTATAAAATTAATGTTTAGGCTCCTTCCATATGCTTTATAGCTTTAAAACACTATCTCAGATGCTTGAAACAAAAGCATTGCTACTGTCAGATAGGTATTCAAAACTAAAGATGTACTATAGTTAAGCCAGTGAGTTTAAGTATACATATACATATAGCTTCTCCAGCTGGGGAAAGACATCAATGAGCCTCCATCAATAGACCCTGCTTTGAATAGATCCTGCTTTGACTAGTTTCCCACAGTGGCAGGGAATTTGTGCTGACCAAGGCACACTCACCTTATCATACTTGTGATCAACTGCAAGCATTCAAAAGACAACTGATGAGAGCTAGGGCTAGAGAGAAGCTACTAGTTACTAGCCCTTCTTCACTACCTTCCTACTGTATAAAAAAAAAAAAAAAGGAAAAGAAACAGAATCAACTAGACTCTTAAAAAAATCTCTTCACATTCCTCCACTAAAAGCAACTTTCCTAAGGTTTAACTAGGTCTTGGCATAAAAATATTGAAGAGTTCCTAGGTCCAGATAGTTAATCACTCAACTTACACTCACAAGCAAAAGAGAATCATGACACAACAAAGCAAGGTGCAATACTGTCTCACAGGCTACATGACTCAGGAAATGAGGAATGATTTGGATCTTTACATCAGCATTTACTGTAATGTTAGGTTGATTATAACCCCGAGTCTCTTTACAAGGCTCTCTACAATGCTTTCACCTTCCAATCTTAAATGATCACCTAGCAACACAAAAATTAGTGCTAAAACATTTTCTGGCTCTACCATCATTAAAGCTTCCAATGACTGCAGCAGCTATACTGCATTATCAACTGCTGCAGAGTCACAAGGAAAACAAGCTAAAAAATCAGGCTATTACTCATCTCTGAAAAGAAACATTAATATTACACCCAAGGAATTCATCTGACCCCAAGTATCAATACTTTTCAAGTATTTCAACAGTAGCATGTATAATAATTTTACTATGAAGAATATTTTTATTCAGTTATGCTGACAAATCAAACAGAAAATGTTTAATATATCCAAGATTTAGTCTGCTTGTATGTTTTCAGCCAGCTAAATCCCACGGTTAGTTAAATCTTTAGGAAGGAAAACCTATGAGCCAGCTAGAAAGCAAAAACATCAGTTCCTTAACCCTTTAAGATGGTGCATATAGACGGCCGGGAGAACAAAAAAAGTTACCTTCTTTTTCTCGATGTTTCTAATTTTGTGTTTAAGGCATATGAGTCCATTATCAATATAGGTCTCATATGCTTGGGAAGGAGAAGCAGCGGAACTGAGAGCAGACTGCAAGGGGCTCATGGCCCGCTGACTTTCCCCATGCTGACTGTGGTTCACTTGGGGCTTGGCTGACTTCATATTCCCCTCTCTTCCCTCCTCTGAACCGCCTGAAGGTGACTGGTAACCAAAAGGAGATGAAGAGAGTTGCACCATTGAAACAGATGAGGCTGAAGGAGGGAAGAAAAAAAGAAGTTTGTAAACATAGAAGTAAATTAGGTCTAGAGGGACACACTGGGGCTTTAACTTCGCTGGAAAGTCTAGACCCTCTCCCTCAAAATTCTCTTCCACAGAAGTGAGCTCAAACCCCAATGGTGCTTTAGACACCGTGCTTCCATCTCCCTACTTTTTAAGGCAATTAGTGCCAAGCACTAGCGCCTTTACGGCCTTTACGTAGCCAAAATCTATAACACGGGAGACGTTTCCAGAAATTCAGTTTTCCACACGGGGAGAAGGAACTACCAATCAAGCAATGGCTTTACAGCTCCTCTCTTCTCATGAGGGCAATCCACATTCCGAATAATTTCTATTGTCAAGTGATGACACACAAAAATAAGCTTTCCACATTGGGACCTTGAGGCAGCCACTCGAACCTCTGTACATTACCCCTCACCACCAGGCCCAACCCCAATCATTAACAACAACATTTACAAAAAAATCCTGAACACACACAATTCTAGAGCTCTGATTCACTAACTGAAGGGTAGCTTCGTGAAGAAGGCTAACTTCCCTTTGATTGCTCTGGGGCCTACAACGCCACTCCGTCACTACTGGACATTTGCAGTGAGGCACTCTCGGAAGATGCGAGCGCCCCGAGTTGGGTTTCTGTTGTGTTAGACTAACCCGTAACCACTTATAACCCCACTGGTTTAAGGGCTCATGCTAGGGAGCCTTACACGCCCTAGTCAGCGGCCCTCACATCGGAGGTATCCATCCCACTCCCCTTGGGAGCGCCCCAAAGCAAGGGCATAACAGGCCCCGTGCACCCCAGCGCGGATGCCGAGTCCCCGCAGGGGCCCGCGCGAGAGGCTCCTCTCCGCGGCGGTCACTAAGGCCCCGGAGGGCACTGACCCCCGCCCTTCCCGGCGCCCTCCGGACGCCGAGCCACCGGGCCTGGACCACTACCGCAGGTGCCGCAGGGGAGGCCGACCGGAGGAAAACGCACGGCCCACCGGCCCTCGAGGCCCCGCCCCTCCCCGGGGATGCTGAGCCGCCCCTCCACCTCCCCGCCGCGCCGGCCGCCCAGCCCTGCCCGCCCTCGCCCTCGCCGGGCCGGTCGCCTCCCCCCGCCGCCGCCGCCGCCGCCGCCGCAGCCCGGCTTCACCTCCGCAGGCCACCGAGGCCGCTGCCGCTGCCGCAGCCCAGGCCCGCCCTCGAAAGCCGGCGGGAGCCAGGAGAGCTGCGGAGGTGGACCGGCGCCACCCCGCACTTGCGTCTCCTCCTCCCGTCTCCCCCCCTCTCCCCTCCCTGGCCCCGCAGGCGGCGTCTGCGGCGCCGGGCGCTCCGCCGACTCAGCCGCTCTCGCCCAGGCCCGCCCTTTCCGCCGCGCCTGGCTTATGTAGGCTCGCTCCCCTCCCCCCGCGCGCGCAGCCTCGGGCCGCCCCACACCGCCCCCTTCCGGTGCCCCGGCCTCCGCGGGCTCCGGCCAGGGGGGCGTATGTTCCAGGCCCAGCTGCGGCGGGAAATCGGTCGCGAGAGGGCGCGTTCTCCCCGCGATTGCGCAGATGGCGGGGCACCAGGTGGGCCGGGTGTGACGCGAAGAGCCGAGCGCTGTGGACCCCGCAGCGCTGCCCGACCTTGCTGATTGCATCCGTTTGCAATTGGATGTGCCACCTTGAACAGGTGATTTCCATCACTCGAAAAGGGCAGCGCACCCTTTGTGGAATTGCCAGTTAAACCGAGCTTGAGCCTCTGGTGGTGTAAGTGGGCACTCTTGAAACGCAGGGGTGCCTTTGCCCCCCAGATTCCATCCTTCACAGTAGGATGAGGAAAATCACCGTTTCCTCAGAAAGGACTCAGCCTGTAAGAGCAGAATGCCCCAAATCAGCGTTGCCATCAAAACGGAGTGGGTGACTCCGCAACCTTCAATAATAAGATTGTGTTTGTTTGGGCTGTTATTTGTTGCTTTGACACAAATGAATTCGTTAGTACTCAGAGAAAAAGCTGATAAAAATCTTGGTCAGGTTGTATAAAATTAAGGGAAAAAGGTGAAAATACATCAATGTTTCTGAAGGAAAGGACGGTGTTTCTCATCCCAAACGACTAAGAGAAAGAAAAAAACACAAAACACCCAGCAATACCTCAGCCCCAACACGTGTCCAGCTATTACACCAAATAGCATTGGCCCTGAAGCTCTGATAAAAGTTATCTAGACTAAGAACAGAGAAAAATTAGAAGTATACTCAAGGAATCAAAGTTTCAGTTTAAAAAGTGTTGGTGGAGCCCACACAAAAATTATCTTGATTTTTAACACTTTTTGATACAGTAATTTGCCAGTTATTATCTGTGTTCTTTTCAGTCCCTGGTGACATAATGTACCTTAATGTTGCATTTTAGCTTTGAATCTCTCAATCCCATGTATGACCTTGAGTGTCAGACAAATATTAGAGTGTCCATTTGTTTCACTGTTTATAACCAGAGAAAGAACAGAAACGGCCGAACATGAGGGGAGGAGGGCTATGCCTTCAACCTTGATGAAACAAAAAACAGTGAACTTAGTAAAAAAAAAAAAAACTGAAATAAAAAAATGTGGATCAATAAGTAGGCACCAAGTTACAGCACTTGTTGTAGCCTGAGCTAATAATGAACCTGAGAATGTTATTTCAGTCATATTAATCTTGAAATGTTTGCCTTCTAACTAAGAAAAAACTATCCCTTGGGTCATATAGATCTGGCCGTAGAGCCTAAATATTCCACCAAATGGAATAATGCGGAATAAATCTATACAGAATTATTTCTCAACATGGATTCAGAAAATGAATCAGGAAAGAATGTAAAAGCAAAAATAATTAAATTTCGAGTCCGGTAGGATCCAGTCTGTATAAGCATAGTGTAACATCTGTAGGAGATTGTACCTCAGTAGATAATATTGCAGCAATGTCTTCTGAAAAAATGAAAAAGATGATTCAGAAAAAAGCTTTCCTGCTAGAAAAGATCTTTAAAGCTAATGAATCTGGCTTATTTTGAAAGCACATGGCCTCCAAATTTTTATTTGTCAGAGGTTTTGTTTATTTTCCCCTCCCCTACTCACTATTTCCCCCAACACCTGACTGTCTTGCCGACTGTGAGGCAGTATTTGTGGAAAGCCACCTCCAAGCTTAGCAAGGAATTGCTATATTTAAAATATGATAAGAAGTGTTGTTTCAAATCAAGAGAAAAGAATACATTCATTCATTCATTCATTCGACAAATATTATTATATGGCAGTTATATCTCAATAAAGCTAGTGGGAACAAATATTTATTGGTCACACTATGTGTTGGGTGACAGAAATATAATGGTGAGGGAGACAAACATAGCCCCTGCCATCACGGAGCTGAGTGGGAATTCAATAAAACTGCAGGAATAAATAGCAAAAACAACCAACTCAGTAAAATAGAAAAACAAAAATACTTAAGACTTATAATGGATGGTTTGATTTCTGTAAAAACAGCCAAACTTTACATCCCTTGAAAATGTGAAGCCTTTAAATATGCATTGTCTGGCAAATGTATGGTTCCTGCAGGGATGGTTATGCTGTAGTCACTTAAAATTAATGTAGCTTCATGTTGTTGAAACTGGAAAGATTAATTCACCAAAGGATTTTGAAGCTAGTAGCATATGAGTAAAGATATGAGAAATTATCTTCGATATTTTGTTATGGGTGATAGAAATCTGCTTCTCAGTGGCTCTACAAATCTTTATGGAGTGTTGCCACAAAAAAAGACAAGAGACCAAGAAAAATAACAAGAAGGCTGAAAAAGAGAGAGATTCCCAGGGAAGAGTGAACATAATAAAGTTGTTTAAAAATATTGCACCTTCACATACTTTCAGATGCATAGGGTGTCTCTTCAAATATTTGAGGAGAGAAACTTATGAAAGTAAAGGATTAAATAATATAGACTTCAGGTAGAAAAAAAAGTTGCCATAATAGTTTGAAGCATTTTTGAAAGAATTCCTATAATTTCTAAGATTAATATTTTTGTGGGCTTATTTTTTTCATAAAATTATAGTACCCTATTCCCAGTGATTTTGTTTATACTGTTCTTCTGGTATGGGAATTACTGCATTAATAGTGCTTCACCATGGAGTCCCTTTGAAATAAAAGTTCTTAGGAGAGAAATGGTCAGTGTAGAACTTGTGAATGTGTGTGTGGTTAATAATAGCAAGCCCATAAAAATATGATTTCCGTCCAACTTTGAAGTATTGTAAAGTGTCAAGAGCACAGATGTTGGAGCCACACACACATGGATTTGATTCTTACTTCTGCCCCTTACTAGCTGAGTGACCTTGGGCAAGTGACCTAAATTCTCTGGGCTTCAGCTCCTTCAGCTAAAAGACAGACAGACATAATACCTGCTTAACAGTGTTGAGAAGGACTTCATTTCACTTATGAAAAAGCTTTTTGTAAATTGTGATTTTGTAAAAATTTAATTTTAAATACATATTAAAAAGGCTAGAAGAGGACCAGCCCCGTGGCTTAGCGGTTAAGTGTGCGCGCTCCGCTGCTGGCGGCCCGGGTTCCGATCCCGGGCGCGCACCAACATACCGCTTCTCCAGCCATGCTGAGGCCGCATCCCACATACAACAACTAGAAGGATGTGCAACTATGACATACAACTATCTACTGGGGCTTGGGGGAAAAATAAATAAATAAATAAAATTATTTTAAAAAAGGCTAGAAGATATTTTCCTCTTTATTTTTTACAGCATATGTTTATTTTAGATAACAAATGAAACAAAAAATTTTCCCCAAAACATGAAAACTACTCTCTCCAGAGATAGCCACTATTAATTTTTTGCTTACATCCTTCCAGACTTATTATCTCTGGATAATGAGCCATGAAAACATATCCTCCACTGAGGTATCTTCATTTGCTTCTTTTCCAACATTTCTCCTGGTAGCCTGAGGAGAACTAGAGAAATTTTAGGGCTCTGAAACCCCTCCTCTTATTTTGAAGATAAGGTAAATAAAGCTTCTGGACATTTGTGAGTTTTCCGAGGACCTAAAGAATCCAGGTCTCCTTATGTACATTCCAAGCTGCTTCAACCCTTTTCCTTGTTGCTTCCATAGAGAATACATAAAGTGTAGAGATAGGCAATTACACTGGCAGAATTGGAACCAAAAAGAATACACAATTCAGTGTTACTGTATCTTCAAAGGAATTCATTCAATAAGACATCTTAACATAGTCATATCTTTTGACCCAATAGTCCTTATTATAGGAATCTCCCCTATGGAAATAATCAGTGATGCAGACAATAATTTATTTATAAAAATGCTAATCATGGGGCCAGCCCGGTGGCATAGCGGTTAAGTTTGGCGCTCTTTGCTTCAGCAGCCCAGGGTTCACAGGTTCGGATCCCAGGTTCACAGGTTCAGATCCCAAGGGCAGACCTACACCACTCATCAAGCTATGCTGTGGCGGCAACCCACGTACAGAACGGAGGAAGATTGGCACAGATGTTAGCTCAGGGCCAATCTTCCTCACCACAAAAAAAAGGAAATGCTAATCATAGCATTTTTTTAACTGATGAAAAATTGTAAACAACGACCTAGGCATTCAACAATAGAGAAATAGCTAAATAAGGTGACTCTAACCCATGAATTATAATTCAGGCAGTACAAATAAGTTTTTTAATGAATATTCAATGACATGATATTATATGAAGTAAAAAAAAGGCAGGATAATAACATGATAGAAAACATTATTTAGTACAATTGTGATTTTGTAAAAATTTAATTTTAAATATATATTAAAAAGGCTAGAAGATATTTTCCTCTTTATTTTTTACAGCATATGTTTATTTTAGATAACAAATGAAACAAAAAATTTTCCCCAAAACATGAAAACTACTCTCTCCAGAGATAGCCACTATTAATTTTTCGCTTACATCCTTCCAGACTTATTTCCAAATATCTATATAACTTTTTTTACAAAAAATGAGAATGTACTAATTTGGTAATTTGGTAATTTGGTAATTTGGTAATTTGGTAATTTGGTAATTTGGAAAAACAAATTTTCACCTAAAACTTAGTAAGCATCTTTCTATTAAAACAAGTTTTAACTCTGAGTTAGCTTTGGGAGATGGAATTTCATATGATTTTAATTATCTTTACTTTCCTGTGGACAAGTTAGGTGTTAGAAAAATAATAAATAATGCTTTTAAGTGATACCTCATTATTTAACAGAAATGTTAATTGTCCAAATGGGAACCACAACAATAATATATAATAGTAATTATTTGAATAAAAGGTAATCTGCAGGGCTGGCCCAGTGGTGTAGCAGTTGGGTTCTTGCACTCCACTTCGGCAGCCCAAGGTTCATGGGTTTGGATCCCAGGCGCAGATCGACACACTGCTTATCAAGCCATGCTGTGGTGGCATCCCATATAAAGTAGAGGAATATGGGCACAGATGTTAACCCAGGGCCGATCTTCCTCAGCAAAAAGAAGAGGATTGGCAACAGATGTTAGCTCAGGGCTAATCTTCCTCACACACACACACCAAAAAAAGGTAATCTGCATAATTCTTTCTCCCATAAAAGGCTAAGAATCCTAAATGAAAGATGAAAAAGTAATATAGTACCAGTTATTTTGTCATTTGAAAAAATACTTATCTACCATCACTTTGTTACCCCAGAATTTCTCACATAAATTATTTACTCATTTTTAATAACCCGTACATCTTGAAAGAGTTCAGTTTCTTAGATGTGACACCAAGAGCACGGTAATGAAAGAAAAAATAGGTAAATTGGATTTCATCAAAATTGAAAACTTTTGAGCCAGCCCTGATGGCCCAGTGGTTAAAGTTCAGGGCGCTCCACTTCAGGGTGTGGAACCACACCACTCATCTGTCCGCAACCATGCTGTGGCAGAGGCTCACATAGAAGAACTAGAAGGACTTACAACTAGAATATACAGCTATGTACTGGGGCTTTGGGGAGGAAAAAAAAAAAGAGAGAGGAAGATTGGCAACAGATGTTAGCTCAGGGTGAATCTTCTCCAGCAAAAAAAAAAATTGAAAACTTTTTGTGCTTCAAAGGACACCATCAAGAAAATGAAAAGGCAATCTAGGGGCCGGCCGGGTGGCGCAAGTGGTTGGGTGCGCGTGGTCCGCTGCGGTGGCCCAGGGTTCACCATTTCGGATCCCGCGTGTGCACCAATGCACCACCTGTTAAGCCATGCTGTGGCAGTGTCCCATATAGGGTGGAGGAAGATGGGCATGGATGTTGGCCCAGGGCCGGTCTTCCTCAGCAAAAAAGAGGAGGATTGGCATTGGATGTTGGCTCAGGGCTGGTCCCTCCTCAGAAAAAAAAAAAAAGAAAAGGCAATCTACAGAACTGGAGAAAATATTTGCAAATCACATATCTGATAAAGTACTTGTTTCATCAATAATATATATTATGTATACAATATGTTATACATTTTTATATATTATAAGAATATGTGGGGGCCGGCCCGGTGGCGAAGTGGTTAAGGTTGTGTGCTCTGCTTCGGCGGCCTGGGGTTCACGGGATCAGATCCCAGGTGCAAACATATACACCACTCATCAAGCAATGCTGTGGCAGCGTCCCAAATACAAAAAATAGAGGAAGATTGGCACAGATGTTAGCTCAGGGACAATCTTCCTCACAAAAAATATATATATATTCTTCATATATATATATATGAAGAACTCTTAAAACTAAATAATAAAAAGACAAGTAAACTAATTTAAAAATAGGTAAAGAATCTGATTAGGTATTTCTCCAAAGAAGATATACAAATAGCTAATAAGTCCATTAAAAGATGCTCAACATCACTAGTCATCAGAGAAATGCAAATCAAAACACAGTGAGATACCACATCACACCTATTAGGATGACTAGAATCAAAAAGACAGATAATAACAAATGTTGATGAGGATGTGGAGAAATTATTTGGAAATCTGGTATACTGCTAGTGAGAATGTAAAATGGTGTAGCCACTCTGGAAAACAGTCTGGCAGTTCCTCAAACAGTCAAACATACAGTTTCCATATGACCCAGCAGTTCCAAGTATATACTCCTAAGTATATATGCAAGAGAAATGAAAACATATCTCCACACAAAAATTTGAACACAAATTTTCATAGCAGCATTATTCAAATAACCAAAAAGTAGAAACAACCCAAATGTCCATCAACTGGTGAGTGGATAAATAAAAATGTGGTATACCCATACAAAAGAATACTATTCAACCATAAAAAGGAATGAAATATGAACATGCTACAGCATAGATGAACTTGAAAACATACTGCACGAGAAAAGCCAGACACAAAAGGCCACATACTGTATTATTCCATTTATGTGACATGTTCAGATTAGGCAAGCATATAGAGACGGAAAGTAGATTAGTGGTTGCCTAGGGCTTTGAGGAAGTTTTAGGGGAAAATGGAGAGTGACTGCTAATGTGCACAGGGCTTTTTTGTGGAGTGATGAAAATGTTCTAAAGTTGATAGTGGTGATGGTTGCACAACTCTGTGAATATACCAAAAAACATTGAATTGTACACTTTTTTTTTTCACTGAGGAAGATTCGCCTGAGCTAACATCCATTGCCAATCTTCCTCTTTTTTTTTTTGTATGTGAGCTGCCACCACAGCGTGGCCACAGACAGACAAGTGGTGTAGGTCCATGCCCCGGAACCAAACCCAGGCCACCAAAGCAGAGCACACCGAACTTAACCAGTAGGCCACTGGGCCTGTCTCAAATTGTACACTTTAAATTGGTGAATTGTATGGTGTTGCGGGTTGATTTGTGTCCACCAAAATGATACGTTGAAGTCCTAATCCCTAGTGCCTGTGAAAATAACCTTATTTGGAAACAAGGTCTTTGCAGATGTAATCAAGTCAAGATGATGTCATACTGATGAGGGTGATTCCTCCCCAGAGCCTTTGGAGGGACCACAGCCCTGCTGACACCTTGATTTTGAACTTCTAAGTCTCCAGAACTGTGAGAGAATAAATTTCTGTTTTAAGCCACCTAGTTTGTGGTAATTTGTTACGGCAGCCCTAGGAAACTAACGTATATGGTATGTGAATTATATCCTAATAAAACTGTTTTACTTGTTTGTTTTTTTAAGGGCTCTTGGTTTGGTTCTGTCATAAGTGGAAATTTATATACTCATGGCAGAGAGCATTGAAAGTCTAGAAGACAAAAGAAAGGCCCTAACCGTGCAGATTTCTCCCTGGGGACATGAACTTATGTTTTATGCATATGTAACTGTCTTAGCTGCCAGGCAGTATAATTCAGTGTGGTTCCTGGGGTTTTATTCTTTCTTATCTCAGAACCCCTTCTCCCACCTGTGTTTACTTCTGTAACTGGGCCACAAATAAAGCAATCTGGTTCTCTCCATTTTCTTACTTCACTTATTTTCTCAGTTTATTACAGATTCTCTGATTTCCTAGGAAGACATATTTCCCCCAAATAATGTTTATTATCCAAAATTGGATACTGTCTCATTTGTACCATGGGATTTTAATTTATGGGGGTGACTGAGTGACAACACGGAGAGGTCAATGCCATTGAAAGAAGGTTTTTATTACTTACATTTCCCAAGCGGTGGGGCGTGCCACACCATGCAGGGCCACGTGGGAAGCAACAGATTTTGGTAAGGAGGCAGAAGCACTAGCGAGGGGAAGGCATAGGCCAGAGCCTTAACTGGGGTTTCTTCAGGAAAGTCAAGGCAGAGCAGAATAAACAGTTTAGGATTGGCTGGTTTGAATAATTTCAGTGGGGTCTGTGCTGTAGGGGTAGTCTCATTGCTGTGGGATGATTTAGGGCAGGAGAAATATTGGCTTGGTGTGTGAGAGTTAGATCAGAAAGTGTGTGAGTTTCAGACAAGCTGACTTGCAGGAGAAAGTTTAACCCTTTGGCCGTGATTAATGGATGCCAAAAGTCTACTGTGAGACTTTCTCATAATAGAATCTGAGAAAACACAGTTAGAACAAGTACCCTGTTACTTTTTACCTTCAGATAGAGTCCCATATCTACTCAAGTACACTGCCTGGGAGGTTAACAGCCAAATAATATTCCCTGATTGTATGGAGCCTTGGCCCTGGGAACTAAACTGTTCCTACTTGATCCAGGCATTCTCTCCCCCTTCAGGCTCCCTGAAACCCTACATCCCTCCCAATTAACTGCCAGTCTGTCCTAACTGGTCTGATCATCTCCTCTATCATCAATGAGAGGTCAAAACAAAATGTTAGTAGCTCACAACTGCCGTCAAGATAAAATGTTCTTTGTAAATTATTTAAATTCTATTTTTGAAAAGCTAATGCAATACAGCGACTTTACGGAAGGAAAAAAGTCTCCCTCACTCTTATCCTCAGTTCCCTTCCTCCAAGGCAACCAGTGCTAACTGTTTCTTGTGTATCCTTCCATCGATTTTTATGCCCATACAACAAATACATATATTCTCTCACCACCACCATCTTTTTTAGCCAAATGTTTGCATACAAACACTGCTACATCTTGCTTTTTCCTCCTAACAGTGTATCTTTGCAATCATTCCATATCATTATGCAGGGAGCTTCCTCATTCTTTCGAACCAGCATAGTATTGTACAGTATAAATGTATCATTGTATCAATTTGTTTAACCACCTTTAGCAAAGAATGCGAAGGATATTTCCAACCTTTTGCCGTTACAAACAGTGCTGCAATGAATAGTCTTATTCATATATCATTTTGCACTTTTGTGAGTGTATCTGGAGGAGAAATCCCTAGAAGCGGAATTACTGAATCAATTGTGTTTCTGATAGGTGTTTCCAAACCGCCCTCCATAAAAGCAGTAACATTTAGACTCCCATCAGCAACATACAACGAGGCCAGATTATCCTCACCCTCATCAACATGTAGCACTGCCACCTGTGCCTGGCTCACATTCTGCAGACCTGTCAGTGTGTTCCTGTGACTTCCAACTGTCAATATCTGCATCCTGGTGCCCGAGGGCCCACCCTTCCCACCCCCAGTTGCAGAAGATTTTCTGTGGGGGAGGTCAAAAGCACAGAAAATTACCCCCCCCACACACACACACACAAGGGGCAGGCTTAACCCATGACTTTTCAGCTGCTTCATCCCTCCGGTGGGATCATTCTGACGTTTGTATGTTCCATTATCTTCCAGAGTTTTCCCACAAGGTAGCTGGCTTAATAATGTACCTTTCATTAGCTGCCTTACTTTTTCTGTGTCACTTTCCTACTCCCCTTTCCAGTGTCCTCTCCCAGCTGCCCCATTTGAAGTGCCTTCCTTGGATTCTTTTCGTTTGGAATTAAAATAGGGCAAAAGTGGAGTGAGCAAGCTCCACTCCCCTAAGGCAACTGAGCTACTTCCTGTCGTTTGGTCCGAATGTTCCTACACCTGTTTCACACTCATCACAATGTTGATATTTTTCAGTCTATTGGAAACCAGCCTCTTTAAAACCATGCTGCTATAATGAAAGCTTTAAAGCAGATGTCTGTGCCAGAATAAATTCAGTGAATTACCTATTTTAAAAATAAGAATATTTACCTTAATTTCAGGAGGAATCCTGAGAGAATGAATATTCTCTTCCTGGAGGTTGGCAATGACATGATTCTTGGCCATGGAGAAGAAAGAGAAAAAAACATGTTGATTTTAATAGGAAATTTTAAAGAAGATATAGACTTTTAAAACTTTCCTAATAGCTTTTTTAAATGCCTAACAGCTACAAGATAAACAACACAGAGGAAAAGAGACTAAGTGAACTTCACTTAAATGTTTCTCCATTGATGCAATTTTTTTTCTTCAGACACAGGTAGGTAAGAGCACTAGCTAAGTGTAAGTCAGCTTCTTAGAAAGTAATGGGAAAGTAATTCACAGGGTTGTTTTGATGATTAAATGAGCTAATAGATGCAAAGTACTTAGCACATTGCTTGTCACATAGTAAAGACTCAATTATTGGTAGTTATTCTACGAAAACAGTTTCCACTCTTATGCCATTGTCTACTCTAGAAGACTAGTAAGGATTCAGAAGAACACATCCGATGAGAGTTCTTGACCATGAGGACAGCCTAGAGAAAGGAAGTAGGGCACTACACAAAGTGTTCATACAACAGAAACCCCACATCTCAGGAGAGTGCAAATCAGAAGACAGCACAGTCTCCTTTCCCACACTTTGCTTCGCTCAGGTTGTCCAGACTTCTACTACGAATGTGTAGTGGGGGGCATCACAGGAGTTGCAACGTATAGGAATAGATGAGGCCTCTTGCCAATACTGGAGCAGGCATATCCTCCTCTCTAAGACCATTGCTTTTGCAACCCCTACCTACCACTAGCATTATTGTTACCAATGCCTAAAACATCTTTTAGTGTCGCAGCAACACCACCTCTCCTGCAAAGCAACCTGTGCTATGTTTGTTTGTTCGTCAAAAGTGAAATTTGGGGGTGAGAGGTAGAGGGTAGGAAATGGGAGTCAGCAGGGAGAATATGTCCTGTATATGTCACGGCATCTAAGGTGGCATAGTGGCATAGTAGAAAGAGAGCTGGACTAAGACCCAGGCAGGCAGAGTTCTAATTCTGGCTCTTCCTGTGACAGAGTGTGTGAACCTGGGCAAACTACTTAATCTGTCTGAGAACAGCCTTTCAATAAATCATCAGCAAGTGCTGTCAACTCCACCTCCAAAGCATATCTCAATTCTGTCCACTTTTCTCTGTGTATACTACCACTAAGCTATAGCAACAGCCTCCTCTGGATTTCTTATTTCCCTGCTGGCCCCACTACAATTTATCCTAAACACTGAAGCAGAGGAATATTTAAGAATTTTAAAACAGCTCAAAACTCTTAATGGTTTCCCACCCCACTTAGAAAAAAAACCGTATTACTTAACGATGGCCATCATGATACCAACCGCCCCCCCCCCATCTGAACCTCTCTTACCTTATTGTGGATGGCAGACTCTAAGGTGGCCCTGTGGTCCCCACCTCCTGGAATTAACACCTTATATAATCCTCTCTGCTTGAGTGGGTGGGACCTGGACATGTTTTTACCCAATAGAATACAGCAAAGATGATGGGCTGTCACTTCCCTAATAACATTACATAAGATTGTAGCCCACCTTGCTAGGAGACTCTCTCCCTCATTGGATTTGAGGAAGCAAGCAGCCACGTTGGGAAGGCCCACATAGCAAGGAACTGAGGGCAGCCTCCAGCTGACAGCCAATAAGAAATGGAGGCCCTCAGTCCAACAGCCTGCAAGGAACTGAATTCTGCCAACAGCTTCATGAGCTTGGAAGTAGGTCCTTAGAAGAGCCTCAGATGAGAACCCAGCTCTTGCCAACACCTTGACTGCAGCTTTGCAGAAGACCTACCTAAGCTGTGCCTGGACTCCTGATCCACAGAAACTGTCATTTTAAGCTGCTAAATTTGTGGTAATATTGTCATGCAGCAATACCTAATTCTTATCTTCCATCACATTCATCATCCTCTACAGTCTATACACTGGGCCTTTGGGCTACTGTCTCCATATGTCAAGGTTATTCCCTCCTAAGGACTTTTACACCTGCCATGCCCTCTACCTAGAAGGCTCTTAACCCAACTCTTCACTTAGCTGACTTTTTCTTGTCATTCGGGTCTTAGTTCTAATGTACATTCTTATCTACTTATCTAAAGTTCATCATCTACTTATCTTCTTATCTAATGTTCATTCTTATCTAAGTAGCCACTCTGACATTAGCACATCATGCTGTTTTAATTTTCTGCATAGAGCTTTTCACTACCTGTAAAAATTTATTTATTCTGTTTCCTTACCCTAGAATGTGAGCTATTTGAGAGCAAGGACCTTGTCTATCCTGTTTCCCACTGTATGTCTAGAACCTAAAACAGTGCTTAGTACTATAGTAATATTCAGAAAATACTTGTTAATTATCATTAAATGAGCATTGGGCAATATTTAAGCTCCATCCATGCTAAAATGATCTCAGGTCCATAAAGGGACATATGCAAAGATGTTCTTTGAAACAATATTTGTGGTACAGTGAGTGGGAGACAATCTGGGTGTCTGTCGCTGGGAGAGTAGATTAGTATAATGTGGTAGAGGCACACATGGAGTACTGTGCAGCAATTACAAGCAACAGATCAGGTGTAGACACTGAAACATGGCTGGACTGAAAGCATAGTACCCAAGACTAAGATGTATAAGAAGCACATTTTTTGTAAACAAAAATATTTGTGCACACAAAGATACATATTTTATAAGAACAATACAAACAAATACAACCACATTAAATAGGTTAGATACTTTCCTACAGGAGGGGAAGGAGATGAAAGTAGGAAAAGAGGTTACGAGGGAATAAATAAAACAAGACAAGGACCTTGCACAAACTAATGATGATAATGTGCTAGGAATTGGGCTCCATGATTAATTCAATCTTCTGAAACTGAGAAGCAGAATTAAGACCAAACAAAATTGTGTGAATCAGAGATCACAGGAGACATCATAAAGCGTCACCAGCCTAAAGATAAGAAGTGTTGCACTAAATACTCGGAAGTGACCTACACTAGAAAGCTCACTGTCATTCTTGACTAACTTTCCCTCTCCCTTCCAAATTTTCTCTTAAGTTAGTCTCCACCTCCCTTGCGTCTCCATCATGATTAGACTTAGTTTCTATTTTCTTGACACTGCTGCTTCACAGGCAGTGCCATGCTCTTCTATTAGGAAGCATGTAACATGATTCTCTCTCTGTGTGAGGTTAGAGCTAGTAATGATCTATGGCACAGTCCTTGTCTCAGGGCTCTTTAGTCATTTTGATTATGTGAGGCTAATTTTCTAGTATACTCCTCAGGGAAAATTCACGGGAACAATATTCTCTGAGTTTTTAAATGCTCATAACAGTTTGCCTGTAGCCTTTATACTTAAAAGTCAATTTGGCAGGGCCGGCCCCGTGGCTTAGCGGTTAAGTGTGTGCGCTCCGCTGCTGGCGGCCCAGGTTCGGATCCCGGGTGCGCACCGATGCACCGCTTGTCCAGCCATGCTGAGGCCGCGTCCCACATACAGCAACTAGAAGGATGTGCACTATGACATACAACTATCTACTGGGGCTTTGGGGGAAAAATAAATAAATAAAAATTAAAAAAAAAAAAAGTCAATTTGGCAGAATATAAATCATTGGCTCACATTTTCTTTGCTTAACACATGATGAACTTTCAGACCTCTATGTTTCAGCTTACACTTTTCTCCACCTGGAATGTCCTTCCCACTTGTCACCTGCCAAACTCTATTCAGTGATGGGCCCAGCGGCGGCTTTCTACTACTATGAATCATTTCCTGTCTCCTCCTGACAGAATTAAGTTCTACTTTCAACAGTGTTCTTATGCAACTTTCTACATTTCTCTATTACATCACTTAGCACCTTATACAAAGTTTCAACTTGTAAGCACTTACTATATGCCAGGCACAGCTGAGCCGTGTAGTGGACTAATTACATGTAATGTACTATAATTTTATTATATTTCTCTTCTTGTATATCTGTGTGTTTGCTCTGGAATTAAAAACTGCCCAATGTTTCTGTTTGTCTAGTTTTCTAGGCAAACGAAAGAAATTTATATTTCACTTTTTCTTTGGTGACTTCCTTTAATTTTCAGTCACTATGTCATCCCTAAACTCTCACCCAGTTGCCTCTATTTCAATACGTGTCAGCACTACACGTTCTCTAGGATTCCATTTTCCTGGAGCGCTCTGTCAGAGCTTTCTAACCAGCCCCAGTCTGGACTGCTGGCTCTCTGGTGGTGTTATGTGAGGTTTACCTTCACCCACATCCTGGGACTTCCCTTTGCCTCTTTTTTTGTTTTTTTTATGATGGATTTCCTGTTTTCTGTATCTTATGTTATCCCTTTCTTGAGTTCCTTTCTGTAACTTTTTGAAAAATGGAACATGAGAGGTGAACTATTAGAGATTAAAACTTTCTTTATCCTAGAAGGATGTGCAGCTATGACATACAACTATCTACTGGGGCTTTGGGGGAAAAAAAAAGGAGGTGGATTGGCAATAGATGTTAGCTCAGAGCCGGTCTTCCTCAGCAAAAAGAGGAGGATTAGCATGGAAGTTAGCTCAGGGCTGATCTTCCTCACAAAAAAAAAAAAAAAAAAACTTACTTTATCCTCACAAGTGATTGACAGAGGGCCTACTTTATAATTCCAGGTTGATAATATCTTTTCTCTCAGAATTCTGAAGACATTGTTCTACTGTCTTCCAGTTTCCAGTATTGCTATTGAGTAGCCAACACCATTACGATTCTGAATCCTTTACACGTGACTTTTTTTTTCAACCTGGAAGCTTTTATGATCCTCTTTTTAGCTCCAAGGTTCTAAAATTTCAAGAGGAGGTGCCTTGGTGCACTCAGTGGGCTTTATCAATCAGAAACTCAATTCTGAGTAATTTGTAAAAATTATTTCTCTGTGTCGGCCCCGTGGCTTAGTGGTTAAGTGCGCGCGCTCCGGTACTGGCGGCCTGGGTTCGGATCCCAGGCGCGCACCAAGGCACCACTTCTCCGGCCATGCTGAGGCCGCATCGCACATACAGCAACTAGAAGGATGTGCAACTATGACATACAACTATCTACTGGGGCTTTGGGGAAAAAAAGGAGGAGGATTGGCAATAGATGTTAGCTCAGAGCCGGTCTTCCTCAGCAAAAAGAGGAGGATTAGCATGGATGTTAGCTCAGGGCTGATCTTCCTCACAAAAAAATTTTAAAAAAATTATTTCTCTGATAACTTCCTCCCCTCTATTTATTTATTTATTTCTCTCTCACTCTGGTGTGCTATCTCTGTCTGTCTGTCTGTCTCTCTCTCTGGAACTCCTATTATTCAGATATTGTAACTCCTGGGCTGATTTTCTAATTTTCTTATATTTGCTTTCCTATTTTCTCTCTCTCTGTCTTTTTGTTCTACTTTCTGAGAGATTTACTCACCTTTGATACAATCCTACTTTTTAAAAAGTTTTTCAGTGCAATTAGGAAAACACCAAATATGAGCACCCAGAATAGAGCTTGACACATGGGACTAGGTGCTGAGTACACAGTTTTTGAAAAATGAATGGATTTCAACCTCCAACCTGCCACTTCGAGTTTAGGGATCAAAACAGCTGACAATAGAGCCAGCCCTGATGGCCTAGTGGTTAAAGTTCAGCGCACTTCACTTCAGTGGCCCAGGTTCAGTTCCCGGGCGCAGAACCACACTACTCGTCTGTCAGTAGCCATGCTGTGGCGGTGGCTCACAAAGAAGAACCAAAAGAATTTACAACTATACACAACTATGTACTGGGGCTTTGGGGGGAGGAGGCGGGGAGGAAGAAAGAAACAAAAAAGCAACCAACAAAACAGCTGACAAGAGCTTTTTTCCATTCTCCACGCTTCCTGCCTCTCACTGTACTCTCTGTGCGTTCTCCTGCACACCGTGCCCTGCAAAATTGAGGAAGTCAAGGACTTTCAGCTCACAGCCAGGTGAAAGGATGTCAAATCTGTAAGATCAAGAAAAATAAGGATAATGTAAAGTTTAAAGTTTGATGCAGAAGATACATTTATATCTTGGTCATCACAGATAAAGAGAAAGCAGAAAAACTGAAGTAGTCCTTGCCCCTTGGGTTTGGCAGTGAAGGAGCTAAAATGAACCAGGCACTGGTTTGAACTGTATTAAAATTTTTTAATTCTTTAAAAATAAAGCTGACAATATGCTTCATGAATTTCCCATTGCCCTCTTTTTCTTAGAAATAATTACTATCGGTTTAGTTTTGAAAGCAAATTTTGAACTATATAACATGCTTTCCCATGTTGTTTACATAGGCTAATTTTTTCTAAGAAACCAATAAATTAAAAAGTAGCAATTATTCAAACAAGCTTATTTACATGCTAAACCTAAACAACAAACTGATATCTGCTCTGCTATAATACGGTAAAATAGCAAGTGAAAAAATCATGTAGCAGTAACTATGTGCTCATTTCATGTTCTAAATCATTTACAACTTATGACAACCCTATGAGTTAGTTACTATTGTTATCTTCATTTTATTGGAAAGGAAATTAAGACACAGAGCGGTTGAATAACATCCCCAAAGTCATGCAACCATTATGTGACATCTATTGATTTTTAAAATTTCTATCTGTTGATTTTTTATTTCTATCATGATTTTTATCTTCAAGAGATCTTTTTATCCTCTACACCTGGCTTTTTAAAAACATCTCATTCTTTCTTCATGAATGCAATAGCTTCTTTTATCACTCTGAGACCATAACTTGTAGCTCTTAATTTTTCTGCTTCCTGTATTGTCTCAGTTACCTCTAAGTTCTTTTCTGTTTGTTTTATCTCTACTTTTTCATGCTGGAGCCTTTCCTCAAATATCTGGCAATTCTTACCTATTTATTTATATTTAAGAGTGAGGCACTAAGACCTGTTAAGATCTGTGTGGGGAAGTAGGACATATTAAATTGTAGACTTCACTGCAGAACGATTGGGCAGGGGCCCAGGCACTCCCTCGGGAACACCTCCCCACAAATGTGTCAGCGTCTCTAGGTCTTTCTTCCTGGGGTGGTCATATTCCCCAGGGAGAAACTCTGCCTCCAGCTCCTTACCTTGGCAGGTGTCAAACTGGCTGCCAGTATTCTGGGAGCCAAGTTAGGGAAAGAGGTTTTAGATTCTTACTTTATAAGATATCAGTTTCCACTTAATCCCCCTGCTTTCCGCAGCGCTCCTTGCCTTTCCACTATGCCTGAACTTGGAGTCCCTCAATTCAATAACCTCCCATTTTCTGCTGGGGTGGGTTGCTTGGTTGCCTGTTTTATGGAAAGGGATATAAGTGCCTAACTGCTTCATTTCCAGAATTTCAACCCATCTTTCTGTTTTCAACCCTACCTCTCACTCTTGCCTTCAGAGATAACTGGAACCACAAATCTTGAGATTTTCCAGAGCCCTAAAGCAGGGTTTTGCTTCTTGCCTTCCCTCTCTGCAGGCAGTATGGTTTCAGCTTTTTCTGGCCTGCTAGATCAGTTAGCAATTGCCAATCTGCTTTTTGGCTTCCAAAATTTTATTGACATCTCTCAACTGCTCTTCTACTTCCTACTCTTGTCTTCTCTCATGTTCTCTTCTTCCTCATGGGCTTATGTCTTTTTCAATCCCTTAAGTATCATTTGGGTGGAGATTCAGGATGGAGCAGAGGTAAGTGCGAGTAGCCCATCTTCCATGCTTAGCAAGAAGCCCGTGCTTTCAACCTCTCTGTTAGCTGTCTTTGTGTGTAGCTTACACATCTATCCTCCACACATATTATGATTTTCTTGAACACAGAGACCTGAAAATAAACAAGTTCCCACACTTCTAGGAAAAGATAAAATGTTCTGTAGTTATGGCAACAAGTAACCACCAGAACCAGTTCTAAACTGGTTTAATGGATCAACGACAGCTTGCCTCAGTTTAATGAATCAATGGCAACTTGCCTAAGTGAACACACTTCTGGAAGTCAGCCAGAAACAGCCCCAGGCTTTCAAAAGCCAGCCAGTCCACACCATTCTCATCTAAACAACCAGGTTTCCACAGCTGGCATCAACCCACTCCTGCCTCTGAATGTCCACCAACCCCTCAACTCCACACTTCCCAAGCACTACAGAAAATCAGCTCCTTGCTTCACTGGAAGAGACTGTGCTTCAGTAAGTATTAAATTGGGCTTTTTGTTTACATATTGAGTGGTAGTCTTTTCCTTCAACAGACCTCTCAGCAGCTACCACCTATCTGGCATGTGGGAGGTTCTCAGTGAGCAGATAAGGGAAGATATCCAGGGCAACTGTGTCCAAAATAAAAGGGCCTGAGCTATTTGCCCTAGTGAGCCCTGTGCAAGGGTGAGCAGGTATAAAATTCATTCAACATTCATTCATTAGTCCAAATTTATAGGTACCTGAGATATGAAGACTATAAGTATCTGCATCCAGAAGCAATTATGTTTCCCTGCCACCTTTGATTCAATGTGGCTAACCCTTTGAAACCTGAACAATGAGTGGTGGTTAACCGCTTAATGGATGGGGGTTTTTTGTTTTGTTTTACTATATTTTCAACTATGTTTTCTTTATCCTGGATTAAAGAAGCAAGGGAGACTGTCCCCTCCACAGAGATAATATTTACAGTAGCAAAAGTGATTCTAACAGATAGACAAAAAATATCCCATATGGAACTTAACTTATTGCAGGGTTAAAGGTTCTCCAAGTAACACCACTGGGAGAACATGTGCACTTTGGAAATTAACTTCTTTTCTGAGCATCAAAATTCACTTGCCTCTAGGATCCCTGACATGATGCAGCAGAAGTTTCTTCCAGGAACGAAAAACAGGGCTGCCGGGTTACAGTAGCAGAGAGGAGACAACTACTACTAGCACAAGAACCTCCTGCCCAAAAAAGAAATCTGAAGGGTGCGGGGCCGTGAGCGCGGAGGCGAAGACGCCGCTCCCGCCATCGCTTCAGCCACAGGCATCGCTTCGGACCTCCTTTTCCTGGACTTTCTTGACATCCCTTCCTGCTCCATCTTGATTGGAGCTGCAGGTCCTCTATCCGTGATCGAGGCCCTTCCCGGGGGAGACAAGCAGAACCCTGGCTCCCCACTCCCCCAGCGCCTCCCAACCACGAAAGCTGCGGGCTCTCGCTCTAGGCTCCCTGCCTCGCGCGCGGCACCCCCTGATGTCCCGGCCGGGGCTCCGGCACGGAGATGTGCCTTCTGCTCCCGGGATGTAGCTTGGCACCTCGCCGTTCTCTTTCCTAACAATTAACTGGTTTCGAAGACTTGGTAATTCTAGAACCTGATGAGACGACCTCCAGGAGAGGAAGTCTGGCGCGGTTCTGTTGGCAGGAGCTGCGCCCGTGATTATCCCTCATAAGGTCTCTTAAGGCCCCGATCGTGGGTGCTGGTTTGTCCACAAAGGTGAATATGCTTCTCTGAAGAGGCTCCTGCCACATTAGGCGTCAGTGAAGGAAGTTTGGGGGAGGGAGTACAGGCCAATTTTGGAAAAACAGGATTCCCTTCTTCCTCTGTCCTTTTGATAGGTTTTCAGAAGTGGAAAGGAAGGACCTAACACACTATCCACACCTGTGAGGTTAATCACCATCCATATGGGGATGATTCCCAAAGCTTTCTAAGCACAAATCTCTCCCCTGACTCCAGACCCATAAATCCAAGTGCATGTTAATCAGCTGCCACAAGGATTCCCAAAACCCAACATGTCTAACCTCGACTTCTGCACGCCCCAGCGCTGCTGATCTCTGTAATTTCCTGTCCCAGGATAGGAAGTCTGCCAGTCATGCCTGACTCCCTCTTGATCAGCCAACCCCACCTCCAACACACACACACACACACACACACACACACACACACACACAGTAAATCCCCAAAACCTGTCTCTTTCATAGCATTCAATTCCACTCTTTTTTTTTTTTTTTTTTGCTTTCCTACTCACACAGCGTTAGCTTAGATCATCACCACTTCTCACCTAGTTTACAGCAACACTCTTGAACTTGTCTTGCCCCATCCCTCATTAAAATCTTTCAGTGGCTCCCCCTTGCTCTTTTTTTGTGTGTATGAGGAAGATCAGCCCTGTGCTAACATCTGCCAATCCTCCTTTTTTTTTTTTTTTTTGCTGAGGAAGACTGGCCCTGGGCTAACATCCGTACCCATCTTCCTCTACTTTATATGGGACACCGCCACAGCATGGCTTGACAAGCGGTGCGTCGGTGCACGCCTGGGATCCGAACCGGCGAACCCCGGGCCGCCACAGTGGAGCACCGGCACTTAACTGCTGGTGCCACCGGGCCAGCCCCTCGCCCTTGCTCTTAGCATAAAGCCTAAAATTCATGAGAAAACTCACAGGAGCCTTCAGAGGGGCCCCTCTGCAGCCTCACTGCTCCTCTTCTCCCACTAGAATGCAGCCCTCCAGCCATGCAGAACAGCAACAATTCCCTGGACTGTCCAAGCTCTCCCGCATTTGGGGGCCTTTGCACACAGTGGACCCCTGGCCTGAAGGCTTTCCCCTCCTCTCTTTCTGTTTGTCTCTGTCTCACTCACAGTCAGGCTTAAGTCTTAGCTGAGGCATCACTTACTCCACAATGTCTTCTTGGCTCTCCAAGAAGGGCTCCAAAGCACCCTGGCTTCCCACTGTTCTGATCTCAACCCCTGCATGAAAATGTCCCTTTTCCCTGTCTGTCAGCCCCTCCTTGAAGGTAATGACTATGTCTGGGTCGACATTTTATCCCCAGCGTTGGCTCAGTGCCTGAGTCATCTTAGACACTCAATAAATACTAGCCTAATTAACTGAATCCAGTAAAACTATGAATTTTACTGATGAGGAATCTGAGGTCAAGGGCCAGAGTTGTCAAAGTCGTTCTGCAAATTGATGGAGTTAGAAATAAAGCCCAACGCTTTGGCCGCATCAGCCAGCACTCCTTCTGCGACACTAGCTGAAGAACACGGCTTCAGTAGCATGAGTGTGCCAAACAACGCTTAGACACTACCCATTAGAAAGCAATGTGTTTGGCTTAGATTCTTGCATATCTACTAGATAAAGCCTGTTAATTGTGTTCATTGAATTCTCAAAAAAACTTCTTATTTTTGGCAAACATGATCTGTCAGTTTCCAAGAGAGAGTACGTTTAAAATCTCGTACTATAATTATAAATTTGTCGATTTCTCCTTGTAGTTTCACCTGCTTTTGATTTATGGATATTGAAGATCTGTAGTTGGTTCTATGTAACGTTGTAACTGTTATATCTTCTTGGATAAGTGTTCCTTTCATCATGAAATGTCTTTCTTTATCTCTTTTAATGTTTTCACCTGTAAATACTATTTTGTTATTTGCATGACATATATTTTTTAAATAGATCTTTTTCTGATTTTTGTGCATCATTTGAAAGTAGCGTTAATCTTTTCTTCTTAGGCCTATTTTAAATTCTTTATAATGGACAATAAGAAAAAATTTTAGGGCACCAAAATTTCAGGGCACCAAGAGACAGAAGCCAGTCAAAGGGTACTTCTGTTTTTCCCGTTATTCTCTAACTATCTTAAACAATACTAGAGATTCCTTAAAAAGTTGTACATAGAATTTTTATCATATGACCCAGCAATTTCACTCCTAGGTATATGCCCAAGAGAAATGAAAACAAATGTCTACACAGAAACTTGTACACGAATGTTCATAATAACGTTACTCATAATAGTCAAAAGGTGGAAACAACCCAAATGCCCACCAACAAATACATCCATAGATAAATTGTGGTATATACAAACAATGGAATATAATTTAGTCATAAAAAGTAAGGAATTACTGATATATACCACAACTTGGATAAATCTTGAAAACATTATGCTAAGTGAAAAAATTCAGACACAAAAGATCACATATTGAATGATTTCTTTTGCATGATATATCCAGAATAGGCAAATCTACAGAGACCGACTAATATGGGAAGCATATAAGTGGTTGCCAGGGGATGAGAGGGCAGTAACTAGTTAATGTATGGGTGTTTTATGGGGTGATGAAAAAGTATTGAAACTAGAGAGAAGTAGTTACACAACATTGTGAATATATTAAATGCTACTGAATTGTACACTTTATAACAGTTGAGTGGTCTGTGAATTTCACCTCAATAAAAACAAATAAATAAAACAATGCTAGATATCGCCTTCTGCTAGTGAGATGGATTAGTTTTTGCACACTTGTAAGCAGTTCTGATCTCATTTACTTATCAATGAAACAGGAGGTTTGTCTGCAATTTACAGCCAAACTTGTGGGCACGACCAAGTGTCTGCTTCAAAGGGGGAAAGTGTTCTCTTTTTATAACATCTCTTGGGGCAAAAACTGCGGGCTGTAGTAACATTCAGTTGTAATTCTCGTACTTGAGTTACACTGAGGAACAGACCGGATGGGCAGGCTCTTCTTCAACAGCCAGCAACATCAAACAATAAAAAATAGAATAATTTCTGGATAAAGACTTCTCTTAGATATTTGGCAAAATTTACCCTGTTCTTATCTCATTTTGGAATATATATTATTTATCTTCTGGAAAAAGGAACCACATACATCTTATTGGATAAGATATTTCATAGTGGATTTTTCTGGGCTCAGTGATCTTCATTTTTTCCCAGGTGACTCTAGACACACAATCATTGCCCTTCTGTACCAAATGTTACCCCTGCCTGGCACAGACATCCCCAAAGAAACACTGTTGAGACGTTTGAGAAGTGGAATTGGACACATTTGCAAGGGTTTCCTGGTGTATGAGTTAGCTTTTGCTACATCCCAAACTACCTTGAAGCTCAGTGGCTTAAAATAACACCCAGTTATTCAGCTCACAATTCTGTAGGTCAGCAATTTGGGCTGAGCTCAGTGGGCAGTTCTTCTATGGTCCTGTTCACGCATTTGCAGTCAGCTGCTGAATATGCAGTCAGCTGGCTGGTCTACTGGGGTTTGGCTCGTCCTAAGTGGCCTCACTTGCAGGTCTGACAGGTGGCTGGCTGTCAGCGGGGACACCTTGTTCCTTCTCCACCTTGGTCTCTCATCTTCCACCAGGCTAGCCCAGGCTTGTTCACAGGGTGGCAGTGTTCAGAATTTACATAGTCTCACTTCCATCACATCATTTGGTCAAAGAAAGTTATAAGGCCAGCCCAGATTTGAGAGGTGGGAAAATAGACACCACCTCTTGGTGGGAGATGTATTGTGACCATTTTTGCAATCTCTTACAACTGAAGTCACTATTCTTGCTGTAGTAACCCACGACTCCCCATACTGGTTGCCCCTGGACCCCCTCTTGGCTTTGACAGCCTCCAGGCGTGAGGCCCACATGGTTACTGATCCTTTGTGACCATACTCTTCCTTACATCAGTCATGTTCTGGGTTACTAGTTCCCTCTTCCATCTGATTCTACATTCATTCGGTCTCAGAAAACTCTCACACTTTCTGATCCACTGAGAATTTCTTTCTTATTTTTGAGCATGGCTGTGTTCACTTAGAGTTAGTGAAACCATATGATTTATCATCTTAATTGTGACTTTTGAGAATGAAATGGGGCACTATGAATAATTTTGCGAGTACAGCAGGCATAAACTGAGATGTCCCTATTTAAAGCCCAGTGGTTAGAAGCACAGGATCTTGGACCCACATTACTTGGGTTTGAATACCAGCTCTGACAATTATTTGCCAGTTACTTAAACTTCTAGTAAGTTTCTCCATCTATTAAATGGAAATTATAATAGTACTTACTTTACAGAGGTTTTTAGAGGCTTAAGAGAGTTGACTTAAATACTTAGCCATTATTATTATATTATTTCTAAGCTCTGCAGTGGATGGAGGGATTGCCTTTTTCATTTAATGTTATATTATATGCGTGTATGATAAAATTATTTCAAAATTTTTGTATTTATTAGTTTTAATGGCTATATGTAATTTCATTGATTAAAGTTTCTACAAGTGACCTAAAAATTCTTCTATTATTAAATATTTAGATCATTTTTAGTTTTTTTCCTCATACAAATGATAAAGCAACAAACTTCATTGTGGAAAAATATTTTATACAATAAATTATTTCCTTATATTAGTTCTAGAAGTAAAAATGTCATATTAAAGAGTATGAGTATTTTAAGGATCTTGGCATATATTGCCAAATTGCTTTCCCAAAGGATTACATTAATTAAGACTTTCATGAGCAATATCAAGAAGTATTGACTTTAATACAACTTCACTAGCATTATCAGTAAAAGATAAAATGTGCCAACTTGTACTCATTTTAAATATAGTTCTAACAAGCTTGTTTTCTGATTTCCCAGCTCTCCCAAACCAAAAGCAAAAAATAGAAGCAAGGTAAAGGATATCGAAAAAGATAATTGGACATGTTTGCTGATAGCTTCAGGGTGAGAGGAAAGACAAAAATAAAGAAATACAAGAAAAAAATTCCTAGACATCCAGGATTATTTGATGGAAAAACATGTCTTCAATCTTCAACAGTCCATGATATCATTGTTTGTTGTAGGATATAACAGTTAATGTTCATTATAACACTCAAGGATCAAGAAAAATCCAGAATGTACTGAATAAAATTTGTTTTCAAATGACTTCCATTAAAAAGTAAAATAGAAAACTTTTATGTCAAAAGAGGACATCGATTGCTTGCCGTTATTTTATTTTTAGGTCTTGAGTTGCTGTGAAAAGTCATATGGCTTTGTTGAAGGTGCAGTGAGAAAAGGGGAAGGGTGTGAGCTGCGCATATTCCCCTCTTATTCAGGAATCAAAGTGGAGGATAAAAGACCAGGGAAAAGGACAGAAAGACTTTTTTAAGTCTCAGAACTTCTGCCATTTTCTCATGTTGGTTATTATTTTTTATCCCCTTCCTGTTTTCCTTGAAGGCAAAAGGGCCTCTCTTTATGGATCATCTCCCCAAGCAGCAAGGAAGTGGGAAGTTGAGGAAGCCTATTTCCCCTCCACACTTCTTCAGGCATACTGAGGGTGAAGAGAAGGGTAGAGTGGCTGGCTACACACCTAAGGAGAAAAAGCAAGTCTATCCCCTTAGCTCTGCAGCAAAGAAAGAATGAAGAACTTGGGCGTCCATCCCAGTCTGGAGAAAAGGCCACTATTCTCTAACTTTATCAAGCATCAAAATCACCTGGAGAGCTTGTTAAAACTCAGATTGTTATCTCCAGAATACATGATATAGTAGGTCTGGGTGGGGCCTGAGAATTTGCATTTCCATCAAATTCCCAGGTGATGCTGATGATGCAGATCCAGAGACCAGACTTTGACAACCCCTGCAGACAAAGTTCCCAATCCTGACTAATCATCAGAATCACCTGGGAAGTTTAAAAAAAAAAAAAACAGATTCCTGGGAGCCTCGTACCAAAATCTACCGATAAGACTCTTCAGAAGAGGGACCGAAGGAATCTTGATTTGATAAAGAGCTCCATTAGATCTTGGTGTTCAGCAGGTGTGGCGTCGCACAGCCCCAGAGTACCTAGAAGTATGCTAAGCACTTAGTCAATGTTTAATAAAGCCTTGACTGATGGACTGATTCAGACCCACAGAGCACTTTCAGCAGTTAAATGTGACTCCTTTCATATGCTAGTTTTATTTGATTCATGATGATGATGTTCTTCGGAGAATATCTGTACTGGCCTCCTAGCCACATAAAAATGAGCACTTTTGTAAAGGAAGTTCTCATGATTCTCATATAGACAATAAAAAAGACTTCTGGCACAGCCATGTAAATCATCAAAGTATTTCCATGGCAACAACATGACCACATTTTTTTTTTAATGCCCAAATGGAGCTATCTCCAATTTATCCCTTAGAAGTAGTTGTTTTTTATCCAAATATCCTAGCAGTATAACCAAACTGGTAGCTCATACGCTAATCAAAATCGCAGTTGGTTAGAGCTTCCCAGGCAGCACTACTATCTTTCCTGATATTCGCCATACGCTGGTTTTTACGACATATTTTTCTTGGTAATAGTCTAAATATTCAGCAGAACTTAAGAGCAGTACAATTATTGTTTTTAAGTCTTTTATTAGATAAGAAGCGGGGTCGCCAGTTCAACGACCTTTTCCAACCATAAATTAGAGGTTGGAAACTGTTGGCCTGAACTGCGTCATTTCATCTTTTCTTCATTTCTGTGATGGCCTATCTTGCTTCTAGGTCAAACTTCTTGCTAATGAACTTCTAAATTCTGTCCAACCTATTTAGCTGAAGTGGATCATGAGCTTTGGCTTGCTGCAGATTGGCACAAACGTAGAAAAAGTGACTTATGAGCTTAACTCTAAATTGTGGTTCATTTGGGTAGGTCAGTTACCGTATAATCTGTAGATTGAGTATTGAATTCATTTCTGAAATTAGACAGTAGTGAGCAATTAGGATGCCAAATGGAAAAACACACTCCACGTTCATTAATAACATGCAAATCAGAATTTCATCATTCTAAGTGTGACGACAAAGAACCCAAAAGCAATGTGAAAATTAACTTAATTGGAACTATTGTAAAATTATTTTCAACATCATATGTTAAATTAAGGAGTTGCTTTGATTGCTAGGTGGATAATAGAGAAAGCCAAAGTATTAAGCCCACTTACAATTTGTGCCAGTGCTTTACAAATTGCTTATTTTCTAGTACTGTCACAACACTTAATAGTGGTACATTTAATAGGAAGACGGTTCAAGTTGAAATAGATAACAGTTAAGTAGATAATTTCAGGGAAGACTACAGTTTTTCAAAAACTTCTCAAAATGATACATCTTTTGTATGCGGAAAGCTAAAAATACATCCCCGGGATCTAGTACTTTCCCCAGCACACAGGTGGCAGTCAGTATTTGTTGAAGGAAGGAAGGAAGGGGTGGAGAGAGGAAGGAAGAAATGAATAACAGGAGAAAAGCTTTAAATCTATTTTATCTCCTTAGCACTGGAGGAGTCTGGGTGCTACAGAGAAACAAACTGGGAATCAGCTGTGATCCTTACCCTAGGATTAGTTAATTTCATCTTCCAAATCTCTTTTGCCAGCCCAATCCTCTCCCAAGAAGTCCAGACTCCAGCTCTTACTTGACACTTCTGCTTCAGGCAGTGAGGCTGACAAGTTAAGAATACAAATGCTGAAACCAGACAGCCTAGGTTCAAATCTCTGTACCCCACTGACTTAGCTGTGTGACCTCAGGCAGGTTAGGTATGTTGTAACTTGTGTTGTAAAAAGGTGTGTTGTAAAAACTAAATGAATTAAGATGTGTAAAGCATTTAGAATAGTGCCTACACGCCTGTGGTAGGCAGCTTCTGACATAGCTGAATACTCTTTGTATTCAGCTCCTGTGTAATTCCTTCCCCTTGAGTGTGGGCTGGACCTAATTACTTGCCTCTAGAAACAAATGGAATATGACCAAAGTGGTGGAATAACACTTCTGTGATTAGGTTATAAACGACTGACTTCCATCTTGCTAGCACTTTCTCTTCTGGCACTCTCTCTGATGAGGTCAGTTCCCATGTTGTGAGATGCTCTGTGGAGAGGCCCATGTGGCAAGGAACTGAGGGAGGCCTCTGCCTAAGAGTTTGTGAGGAAATAAAGCCTCTGTCCAACAACCTGCAAGAAAATAAATTCTGCCAGCAACTGCTGGAGTGATCTGGCAAGAGCATCCTTCCCAGTTGAGTCCTGAGACACCTGTGTGAGGGTCCTAGAGGTGGAGGACCCAGCTAAGCCACAGCCAGATTCCTGACCTACAGACACTGTGAGAAAATAAATATTGTTTTAAGCCACTAAGTTTGGGGCTAATTTGTTATGCAGCAGTAGATAATTAATACAATACTCAAGCACCCCACAAGTGTAAGCTAATAACAGACATCTCAAATTTCATATCTCCTTCCCTAGTACTCTCATCTCAATACATGGGACTACCATCCATCCAAGCCGATCAAACCAAAGCCTACCAAAAAAAATCATCCTTAATTCGTCTCTTTTTCTCAACTCCTCCTCCCCTAAATAAACTAGCTTTATGAATATCTGAGTAAGAGTATTTCAGGAATAGAAAGTTCAAAGGGTGTTAGGCAAAAATAAGCTTGGATTATTTTAAAATGAGGAAGCAGGATGAGAAAACCTGTGTGGTTAGAGCTACCAGCAAGAAGAAGAATGATGTACAACAGAGTTAGAAAGGAAATCAAGGGGCCAGATCACTTAGGGCATTGAAGGTCATGATAAGGAGATTGAGTTTTTATTTCAAGTGTAATGGGAAGTAAATAGAGGGTATTAAGCAGAGCTATGACATAGTGTCACCATTTTAGTCCTAGTCTTAGTCCTAGTAAAACCCTTTGGCTACTGCATGGAATGAGTTTATAAGAATACTAGAGTGAAGCAGAAAGTCAAATTAGGGAAATACTCTAGTATTCTAGGTGAAGCACGATAATACTTTAGAGTGGGTTGAAAGCATTGATGATGAAAAGAAATGGACAGACCAGGATATATTTTGGAGGTAGGGCCAATAGAATTTACTGAATAATTGGATGAAGAAAACAGAGGTACTGTTTTCTTGGCTTATTGGTGTTTAGCTTGAGCCACAGGGGAAAATGAGGGAGGAAAATGTCTAAGGGTAGAAATCGAGATTTCTCTTTTGAACATGTAAGTCTGAGATAAAATTAGGCATCCAGGCGGATATATCAAGTGAGCAGATGGATACAACCCTCTGGAGTTCAGGGGAGAAGTTTGCCCTAGAGGTTGGGAAAAAATCAACATAAAGATGACATTTAGCCTTGTAGGGGAGGAAAAAAATCCTTTCCTTCTTCCCTCCAAATTTCTCAGCTGGGTCCCTGTAACAAAAGACAGATTAATAAGAGAAAAACAGAAGTTTATTAACATGTATATCTCACATATACATGGATGGGAGAGACTCAGGCAAAGAGTAACTCAAAAAGGTGGCTTAGAGCTTTGGCTTATATACCATCTTCAACAAAGAATATTAAATTTGTAGAGAAATAACAGGACAAAGGAAAGTAGTTTTAGGCTTCCAAGAGCATCAAACTGTGGAAAGGTAAATATACGGGAGGAAATGAATGGAGTACGTTTTGCTTGCAGATTCCTCTGATGCTGCCTCTGGGCTAATAAGTCTAGAATGTCTGCAGTAAAGGAAAATTTATATCTTGCCTTTAGGCAGAAAGGGGGAGGGTAGACAGAGCTTTTCCTGCATTTGCTGCTTCTTAATTGCCTTTAGCTCAAAATAATTCTTATGTCAAAGAGGCATATTTTGGGGTGACATATTCCGGGTTCCTTCAGCATCCAAGAACTGCCGGCGAGTATCTAGGGAGAGAGTGTACATGGGGAAGAGGCCCCATCCCTGAGCCCTGGGCTACCTCAAAATGTAGGGGTCTAACAGAAGGGGAGGGGCCGGCAAAGAAGACTGAGAAGCAGTGGCCAGAGAAGCCAAATGAGTGACCCCCACCCAGGGAACTATGCAAAACTATCTGAATTTGAATAAACCCCCAAGAGAGTGGGGACAGTAGAAAACCCTAGAGATGACTGAGATTAAGCTTCATACCTGGGCTGAATGAGGGTTTAGAGTCAGATATTTCCCTGATACAGAAATTTTTTAAAGTTATACTGCTTGCATACCTGAGTTTGGGGATGGAGAATCATAATAATAAAATAATTACATACAATTTTAAATTTACATAATTAACTAGGTTATTTATATGTTTTTATATAAATATGACAAAATAGTGAGTGCCCTGAAGACAGAGAAAAGAGTAGGAAAGAGAATGAGAAGGAGACTCAGTTGAGATGCAGCCTCCAGGAGAGACTCTCTGAGACGTTGTCACAAAGAGAAGACAATTCCAAAGAGTGACTCTAGTGATCCCAAAGGAAGAATTGTTTGCTAAAAGGTGAGAGAACAGAGAGAGGAAAGCTATTGAAAGGATAACAGCCCAATTCAAAGCTTGAGAAATAGAAGGTATGTGAGAATGACCAAAAATCCCTGAGGAAGTTTAGGGGAAAACTGAGCCTTCAGAGGAAAGAAGGTGAATTAATCATTGTTTGAAAAGGTTAAGAAAAAGTTAAGGATATAGGTAGACTGCAACTTGTCTCAATTGGAGTTCCTCATCTGAACCTCAGAACACGTAATGTGATTTGAGTGACTATTTCTCAGTTCTCACAAGAATAGTAAGTCTAGAATCTGGAAAGGGTGGCACCGGTCTAGACGCATGGGGGAGAAGTTAACGAGTTCCATGCAATGGATGCCGTAGGGCACTAGGGCTTAATTGTTCTTGGAATCCCAGTTGAGAAAGGCCTCTAGCAAAGAAGTATTTGAAAAAAACACAGTAACAATAACAGAAAACAAGCATTGGAGCCTAACATTTAAAACAAAAATGGAGATCTCACCTAGTGGAATCTCAGGCCTCACTGAGCCAACGTGGCGTGATTCTGGAGTGGGGAGGAAAGCCATTGCCTACTCTAGCCTGTCATTCTGTGTTTACAGCCAGTGGGCTCTCAGCTGCTCATTACGATAACTGCACCCGCCTTGCTTATAGCACTTGAGCTTCAACACCTGGCCTCTATTATTTCAGGACCCTGTCATCCGCATTACTATCAGTGAGCCCAGTCTGTAACAGCATCTCCTACCAGCAACCCTGGCCATCAGAGCTCTAGACAGCAGCTGCAAGAGCTTCTCAGTGATATTGCTACCTTCTCACTAGGCCACGCTTTGTGACCAGGGTAAATGGAGTGTCCTCTGGGCTCTCCCATGGAACATAGCTGCTGGTGGGTTTTCTGGCCTGCATAGTATATTCAGTCTAGCTTGCCCACTTCTCTGGACATTTGGATTCCTTCTTCCACCGTTTGCCATGGCCGTTCTTCCAGTCCTACCTCACCCAATGTGGGCTAACACTTTTTTCAAGCTTCTAAGGGGCACCCTTGCAGTGTAGTAGCGCCATCTCCTGGGGTCTTTGCCGAGGTGTAAATCCTGTACCACGAGAGAATTCTCTCACGTAAACAAACTCTCCCTTTTCCAATGTTACATTCTGTGTCCCTTGATTCAGCACCCTCAGGATCCAGTCCCAGCTCCTGACGGTACACACTGACCAGGTGTGGTCACGCTACCTCCGAGTATACTCGCTTTCTCGCTGAGCAGGCCCAGCGCCTCTCTGGCCGGGTTAGGTTGTAACTTGACCCTAGTTATGGGTCTGATGGCCCAGAGGGGAGGTAGAGATGCATCCTAAGCAAGGCACCGGTTTTCTTGCAAGGCAGGATCCTCTGCATCATCTGCAAATAAACAAGAGGCACTAGCCTTTCACAAAGAGGAGTGGGTCACTTCTGCAGGCCCAGAGGGTCCAAGGGAATCTGAGGATTCAAGATGTTTTAGTGCATCGACCCAGATGTCCCCATCCAAACTAGGGCCCTGACCTGAATACAGCAGACCAGCTAGAGTAGAGCATTCAACACTCTTTGGAACTCTGCTGCTTTTACCATTTCTAAGTCTTCAGCTTTACTGCTCCCAGGCTACAGGAGACGGGATTTATCTACAGCCAAGAAAGCACTCTGGTTTCACATTTCCCATCACATTGGTGAGTAATCATCCTCAGCCTTTCATTATCTCTCTCCAAAGTATCAATGGCCCCAAGTGACAGCCATCTAATTCCAAAATTCTTACATTTACTTAATTTCCCCTGAAACTCCTATGATGTTGCACCTGCCAATGCATCACCTTCCATCAGTATCCCATCCCAATTTATCACCTGTAAAAGTTTTACATTTCCAAAATTGCACTGGAACTGTATGCCTGGGCTATTCATGCTCCCCCTACTACCAGCAATGGGGACTTTATTGCAGCCAGCCAGGCCCGGCAACAAAATCCCATTGAGAGAGGGTTCCTAGGACCACACCCAGGACCAACTGTCATTGGTGGGTTCACCTCTGTGATACTGAGGTTTCTGTGCAGAGGTCATTGGAGAGTCCTTGCAGAAACAGCACCCGTGACTGGTGAAGATGAAAGACCGGGCAGAGAAAAAGGTTGAAGTGCAATGCTGTTGCAGCAGAGATCTCAGCGGATACCATGGGGAGCTCCAGAGCTGGGCTGGCGGGCCCTTCTGTGAAATCCCAGACTGAGGCAGGGTGGACACAGGGTGTCCTCCACATGAAGCAGTGGTTGGATATGCACTGTCCCTGGGGAGGGAGCATAAGCTTGGGCAAAGGGTCTCTCTTTGGCTGACGGCAAGTCAGCAGAAGAGCCCAGCTGAGCGGCATCAGCCAACAACTCCCCAGACAACTAGAGGAATACGCTGTTTCTCAATCTCGACGGGGAAACTGGGTGAAACACCACAGCATCCACAATGCTCTGCGACATGAAGCACGTCACTGAACTTGCTGGGACAAGGAAATAATACCAACCTCATCTGATACCCAAAAGAGTAAATGAGAAAACAAGTGCAAGCCATTTGTGAACTGTTAACAAGGTTATTCTTTCTAGCCTGAATTCTGAAGCAATCTCATCACCATCTTTCTATTACGCCCCATACTCACGTCTCATCTCAAGAACAGGTAGTATTTTACTTCTCTACCGAGATTTATCTTCTGTCAAAATTGAGCCATTTTAAATTGGAGTCAGATCTGCCTTTCCAGAGCAATTGCCTTGCTGTTTTGAACCTTTGAACTGGGCTAAAATGGCAATTGTTTTACAAGCAATTGTTTGAGAAGTCAGGAGAACGGACACCCTGATCACAAAGACTGAGGATTGTGGACTTTCTGTCTATTCTGAAGATAGAATCGATGGTCCATTAATGTTTAGCCAAGACTAGCTCTCTGCCTCCAACTCCAATTAAAATTCTTTGCATTACAACCTCCCTTCTTTACCTTTAAAAGCTCCTGACTTTTACTCCCTAGCAGGACCCTATTTGGGTTTTTACCTGAACCTGTGCTCCCCCAATTGCAATTCTGCGATTGCAAATAAACACCTTGCCTCTCAAACTGATTTCTGTGTTTGCAGGTTGACACTTTAAAGACAATTTTATTATTTCTCCAGAAAGCTGCAATTATGGTTTTGTGACTTGGCTAATTTATTACATGTGTCTTTGAGTTGTTTTTCATCATAAATTAATTTCTAAAATAGGCCCTATAATAACCAAATAATTTATTAGTCTATAATGTGGGACTCTATAAAGAATAAAATTCAAGAATTTGTAGTCCTTAAAAATTGAAAACTGCTCTCAAAAATTTTTACCAGGTCAAAGAAGATTCAGAAATGAATCATGCAATTTTAAATAATTCTCACTAGAGGGAGATAGTTACAAATAAATACTTTTTTACACATAGCCTCAATTTCTGAGCTTAAATATATTTCAGACATGTATACTAATTGTGTGTCTAAATTTGTCTAGTCAGTCTGAGCATGTTTTTAAATCTCAGAGATACATTGAGTTGAAGATAGAAGGTTAGACCTTAAGCAAAATTCTAAAGTGAGTTTAAGAAACTTCTTACCTCTTTACAAACATTTTGGAACATTTGAAATATTTGTGCAGTAATTCTAGTGCATTCACAGATATGGTGTCACCTTTCGTGTTTAGAAAGAGAAAGTCAACTCTATGATCTATATAGTCCCCTCCAACTTTAACCTTCTGTGACCTATAAAATGATCAAGTTTGGCATGTGAAATGTAACAGCAGAATTTATATAGGCAATAATTAGAAATACATTAGTTGAGAGTTATTTTAAAATGTGTTTATAATGAATGGAGCTACAACATGATGAACTGTAAGGAATTTAGCGTATCTTGATTTGATTTCATATATTAAAACAAGCCAACAGCTTGAGAATAGAAGACACACTATCAACACCATGTTTAAACACGATTTATGCTATTGATTAGTGCCCTCTATAGTGTCATTAGCTACAGTAAGCCCTTGTTTTCAAAAAGGAATTGGGGGGGACGGCGGGGGTGGGGGTACTAGTTTCCAAATTTTCCCATGTGGAACTTTGTACCATTGCTGTTTTTTCTGAACTGTCCTGAACAGAATTACATCTGTTGCCCCTCCTCTCCCCGTCCCCCATCTTCTCCTTCTCCTCTTCAGTGACTTCTAAAATCTGAAAGTTTTCTACTCTTTCTCACTTTAATATCTTGACTTGGTAAGGACTGGGACAAAACAATGCAGAAGCAAGCAGGAAATAAGAAGAGTCAAATTGCAAAGTGGTGCAAAGTAGAATACTTTGGCTCTGAAGTCGGGTTGACCAGGATCTGGACTCAGTTACATGGGTTATTAGTTGTATGATCTGGATAAATTCCATAATCTCTAGAAGCTTCCCCGTCCTCATCTGTAAAATAGAGACAGCGTTAAGATACTTGCAGGTCTTCAACGCATGTAAGTGTGTAAAGCACTCAACAGAGTGCCTCACAGGTAAAAGGCCTTCCGTACACATCGGCCATTGTGATAAGTGAGACATTACTGGAGGGGTAGGAATGGCAGAATCCGGGCTGTGCTCCAGGACCAAACTCCTGAAAATCAAACCAAGGATTTTGGATCAGGAAGGGAACTAGAGATCATCAAACCCAATCCCCTTTTTTTTTAAAAAATGATGAAAAATGGGGCCAGAGAGGCTATGTGGCTTTCAAAAGTTGACACAGTAATCTGTCTGCAATAAGAGAGCCATAGTGATAGATCCGCGGTCTCCTCACTCCCGGTTCCATTGCTCTGTCAGGGGCTACAGTCCATGGCCCAAATCTCTTCTAGGGGGAGAGCACTGAGTTGGGCTCAGGAATACACAGAGCGCCAGAGGAGGGCGGCCTTTCCTTGGGGACTGTAAAGAAGTTAGAAGCTCTCTCCACTTGTGGATGAGGCTAACCCATCACTGTTTTTTCCATGGTGATTTCTTTGGGGCTCATCTCCTTATTCTCCTCTTTGGGTTCATATGGTGGGAATTGATCAGAGACTCAGTGGCATCAGGATGGGGCTCAGAAGCTAGGATACAGGAGCTAAGTACTTAAGGGTGGGGGTATTTTGTCAACTTTGCTAGCTTCTTCCTTAGTAGGGCAGTGATCTTTCCCAGTCCTAAAACCATAGTTTGGCAATACAGGAAAGGAAGCAAAGCACAGATTAATGCTCTAGGCTGTGCCTCAGTCTAAAGGGGCCCAGAGGTCCTGTGATCCACCCGAGGCTGGCCATGTCGCCACGGTAACTGGCTACAGTGGAGCTGGTGCAGCAGCTCTGGCCAGCAATAAGGGATGTTCATCACCCGAGTGACCGCTGTGGAGGCCTGAGGGCTCAACAACTGGGGTCACGGCTGCTTTTCCCCCAAAAGATGATGATCATCCACCTCTTCCTTCTCATGGGTTCTGTGTTCTATAACCTTCATCTTTCCACCAACATCGTATGTGCTGCTTATTTTGTGCTCTAGGCAAACGAAACAGCTGTTTCAGTTACAGTGCTGCCTTTAAATTATGGATCCAAAATAATAGCCATAGCATGAATTAGCTGATGTCAAAAATAGCCCTTTTCCTAAAGCCATTTACTTTACGCTCTTCATTTCATGTTAAACAGCATAAAACTTATATTCTCAAAACCAATTGCTTTAATCTGGGACATGTGGAAGTAGTATAAATAAGTGAACTGAATGATTCAAATGCAATGACTTCTATTGGTTGTCCTAAAATTCTTCTATGGCATAATTTTGAGAAACTATTTTTAGTGAGGAAGAGAACAAAGAGTTGTTCCACTTTTTAAAAAAGGTAAAAAGAGAGAGAGAGTGACCAGAGATTTCCTTGGTCAGGGCTTCATTTTTTGTTTAAATAAAATAATATGGAGGGCCGGCCCCGTGGCTTAGCGGTTAAGTGCGCGCGCTCCGCTACTGGCGGCCCAGTTCGGATCCCGGGCGCGCACTGACGCACCGCTTCTCCGGCCATGCTGAGGCCGCATCCCACATATAGCAACTGGAAGGATGTGCAGCTATGACATACAACTATCCACTGGCACTTTGGGGAAAAAATAAATAAATAAATAAAATTATTTAAAAAATAATAATAATAATATTGAGCCAAAGAGGAAAACAAATATAATATCAAACTATTTACAAAATAATGAAAATGAGAATAATACACAGAAAACTTAGTTTAGGACATGTGATCAAGCCACAGTCAGTGGTAAATAACCTTAAACCTTAAATGCTTTCCTTCTTAAAAAATAAGATTGAACTATTCAACTTATAAAATTAGAATAGATAAAATAAATCTCAGAAAAGAGAAAATAGAAATAAATTAAAAGAAAATTAAAAACAGTAAAACTGATAAATCCAATAGCAGGTGTTTTGGGGGAAAAATACAACAAAAGAAACATCTTCCTGTCAAATTCAATACACACACACACAGGAGAGAAAAACATAAATAAGATAAGAAATGAGAAATATGCTGGAAATTTTTGTTATAAAATAACAAACATCAATATATGCAGATAAACAGAAATCTCAATAAACTGGATGATGAATAGAAAAATTATAACGGCTAGAATTGACTCAAAAGTTGTAAACTTGAAACTTACAACTGAAGAAAAAATTAAGTTCTTGAAGGAATGTCTACAGAAGCTTTCCAAGCTCAGATAGCTTTGCAGGTAAATTATTTCAAAATTTCCATAGCTTGACAAAGATATGCAAAAATATGAAAACTAATTCATTGACCAGACTTTGTTTCTGCAGCAGAACTCATTTACATCCCTGGGTTGGAATCATATCATGACCTCTTTCTTCCATTTACTCATGGAAGTCTGCAGCTCTCACTCAGGCCGCTAAAACACCTGATTGAACTTTTCATTTCTTTGGCTTTTAGAATGTTAAAATGTTTTTTCTGGCCAGCTCTATAGACCTCTGATCTTAATGAAATTTTGCCTTCTTTCATATTCTTTTATGTGAAGGACCACCCAACTCTTGAACATTTTTAAATGGCATCTGATTGCATTCTGGGAAGCTCGGTGGCTTTGAGAGACCATGAGGTCATACTTCTTAAGGTCATTCTACTAACTAGTCCTTCCAGTTATTAAAACATTATAAAACCACAATAATTAAAATGAAGTGATATTGACACAAGAAGAGCTTTTCAGTGAAGAAGAGTAGAGAGCCTAGAAACAGACACTAGATTTTAAAAGAACTTAATATATAATAATTACTAATCAACAGGAAAGAGGGAAAATGTTCTATTTATTGCATAAATGGTGTTATAAAATTAGGTAGCTTGAGATATAAAAAAAAGATAAGTCCCAGAAGAATTAAAGATCCAAATATAAAACAAAACTAAAAACTATAACATGAACATTTATCTTCTCTTTGAATAGGAAAAGACTTTTCTAAGCTTAAACACATAAGAAGATAATCACAATCCATTTGACTGCATAAAAATTTAAAACATCTATATATCATTAAACATAAAACCAAAAAGCAATAACCAGTTGAAAAACATAACATAACAATTGGTTAATATCCTTTATATATAAAGAGTTCATACAAATTGCTAAGAAAAATACTAAGACCCCAATAGGAGACTGAACAAATTACATATAAAGAAGTTTCCCAGAAGAGGAACTACAAATGGAAAATAAACATGAAAAAATTAACCTCACGCACCACCAAGAGTGAACCTAATGTAAACTTTGGACTTTGGGTGATGATGTGTCAATGTAGGTTCATCGATTGTAACACATGGACCATTCTGATGGAAGGTGTTGATAATGGGGGAGGCTATGCATGTGGGTGGCAGGGGGTATATGGGAAATCTCTGTGTCTTCCTCTCAATTTTGCTGTGAACATAAACTGCTCAAAAAAATAAACAAAAAAAGACTATAAGAAAAAAAACCTCTCTAGAGATCACACAAAAACAAAATTTTAAAATGACATAATGCCCACTTTTTCTGTGAAGTTACAAAGATTACAAAATGAATATTCAGCGGTGACGAAAGTATAATAATATAAGCAATATAAGCACTCTCACATACTTCTGATGGGAGTTAATCAATATAACATCTCTGGAAAGCCATTTAACGCTATCAAGCATATTTAAATATGCTACCTTTTAATCCAGTTTGTCTATATATTACTAATATATATATAGGATAATAACATTTTTATTGAAATATATTTGACATATAATATTGTATGAATTTAAGGTGTACATGTTAATTTTGAACATTTATATATTGTAATATGATTGCCATTGTAGCAACAATTAGCACCTCTATCACATTACCTAATTATAATTTTTTTTAGTGGTTGGAATAATTAAGTTATAGTCTCTTAGTGAGTTTGATGATTATAATACAATATGGTTGTCTATATTCACTATAGACAATAACATTTATCATCTCACATAGTTTCTGCAGGTCAGGAATCTGGGAGCAGCTTAGGCGGGATGGTTCTGGCTCAGGGCTTTTTAAGCTGTTGGCCAGGGCTTCAGTTCGCTGAAGGCTTAACTGGGGCTGGGAGATCTGCTCCCAGGACAACTCATTCACATAGCAGTTGGTAGGAGGCCTTAGTTCCTTACCATAGGAACCTCTCCCTAAAGATGCTAAAATGTCTTCACAATGTGTCGGCTGTCTGCTGCCCGAGTGAGTGATCCCACAGAAAAAGAACAAGGAAGAAGCCACGATTACTTTTGTGACCCAGCCTCAGAAGTCACACTTCATCATGTTTGCAATTTCCTATTGGTTACACAGAAAAGGTCTATTTGGTGTGGAGTTGGGGGTGGGGAGAACTTAGACAAGGACAAGAATACCGGGGGAGAGGGATCATTGGGGGCCATATCGGAGGCTGGTCACCAGAGTCTACTTGTAGGAATCTAATTTAATCAAATGATCTGAAATGCAGACAAAACTTTATGCATTAAGATATTCATCGAGGGGGCCAGCCCCGTGGCTTAGCGGTTAAGTGCCCGCGCTCCGCTGCTGGCGGCCCGGGTTCGGATCCTGGGCGCGCACCCACGCACCGCTTCTCTGGCCATGCTAAGGCTGCGTCCCACATACAGCAACTAGAAGGATGTGCGGCTATGACATACAGCTATCTACTGGGGCTTTGGGGAAAAAAATAAACAAATAAAATTAAAAAAAAAAAAAAAAAAAAGATATTCATCGAGGGCCCGCTCTGATGGCCTAGTGGTTAAAGTTCAGCATGCTCCACTTTGGAGGCCTGGGTTCCGTTCCTGGGTGTAGAACCACACCACTCATCTGTCAGTTGCCATGCTGTGGCAGCAGCTCACATAGCAGAGCTAGAAGGACCTACAACTAGAATATACAACTATGTACTGGGGCTTGGGGAGGGGGAAAAAAAAGAGAGAAGAAGATTGGCAACAGATGTTAGCTCAGGGCCAATCTTTCCCAGCAAAAAAAAAAAAAAAAGATATTCATCAAGATAATATTTATAATAGTAACAATTTGGAAACATAGTATTCAACAATGGAACTGGTTAAGTAAATTACGGCACATCTATCCAATGGAATATGATAGTCAATCATATGTTCATTAAGTATTTTAAATTATTTTGGAAAATACTTATGCCCTGGTGTTATGTGATAAATAAAAATTGTTTATAATTATAACATGGAGTATTTATAATGGGCTAGGAATTGTTCTAAGTGCTTTACATGCCTTAATTATCTTAACCCTCATAATAACCCTACAAAGTAGATCACTAATATTATTCCATGTTACAGCTAAGGAAACTGAGTTACAGAGATAATAAGTAAATTGCCCAGATTACCATAATTAGAAAGTGGAGAAGCCAGGATTCAAACATAAATTATCTGACGATGTTAACCACTATGCTGTATCACCTCTTACATATAGTATCATAATATCATGTGAAATATATATAATTTTCATGTTTATGTATATATTTATACGTATAGAAAAAGGACAAGAAGAAAACACACTAAAATATTAATGACTACTACCTCTGAGTGATGGGATTATGAGTGATTACTTATTTTTTATACTTTTCTCCATTTTCAAAATTTTCTAAAATGGGTGTATATGATGTAGATCATCAGAAATAATCCTTTCAAGGAACGACAAATATTATTGGGACACTGTGCCTAGATTCTAGTGGCAAGAAAGCAAAACAATTTAAACTCACTGATCTTGGAAGAACATTACCAAAATTATTTCGTTTTCAGTCCAACACACTGCAAAATCATTTTGTGGAAGGTGGAATGTATTAGTCCGTGTGCACGTTTTATGTACACAAGTATAAAAAGAATGACAACAGATATCTTGAGAATGTTTCGTAGAGTTTGCAAAGCTCATTCACATAGTTATTCACTTGATGACCCAGCGTACTTCTGCAATTAACATCCTTCCCAGCTATTTATATTATTCTTGAGATGTTTGAAAAGTACCCTTTGTTAATTGGAACTGAACACAGCCAAATCCTTCCAGGGCATGTGGTTGTACAACACTCACAGAGGAGAGCAACCAATTGTATGTGTGTACACCCGAGGCAGAATTTGTTTAAGAGAATTGAAATATGTTCCAGTTGAATCTTTTCCTTCTCTGGCTAGTAGTTATCATTCTAACAGTATTCTTTTCAAAGCTTAATTACACAGCCATGAAAATACTGAGCTTAAGCCTGCTAATGGGAAGCAAGTAATCCACTCCCTCTTTGAAGGTGCATTCATTCTTCCAGGTCAACAGGGTCACATTGCAAGATCCTGAACGTTAGTGCACAGTTAAATTAGAACCTTTATGGTTGAATTTGCCTAGCTAAGTATCTTAGCTACTCAGTTGTCCTTAGCAGAACTTTGTTGAAGGGTATATTTTCATTATTTCTTGCCAAATTTTAAAGCCTGGCATGTTGTGTTATAAAAACTAAGTAATTCTCCCATGGGGAAGGGAACTATCACAGCACGTATTATATATCTTCCTCCGTACTTATTTAAGAAAACATAAAAAGGGATTGCCAGGTGAGTAGAATGTTTATTCTGAATCTAAATGACAAAACAATCTTTTAGAGGGTGTACAATCAAGAAAAAGAAGGAAATTTGGGTATTTTCCAAGGGTTGAAGAAATGGTTACGTGCATAGGGATAAAGGAAAGAGGCAGCAACTTAAATTGTAGGTCTAATGTCCTCAAAACAAAAGGCACAGTTGACAAAGTGTCTGGTTGATGTAATGGGAAAACCAATGACTCAGGTTTCAAAGGAGATTTTCTTTTTTATGCTTGAATTATCTGGTTTGTCTGATTTAACTACATAATCACCAGCTTTCCTCTTTATGTTAAGAAATGACCAGGTATCATAGTATGGCAGAGAAAGTCCCATATACCCTAGAATGTGTCCAGTTGTGCTCCCTTGGTGTGATCCTCTGACCAGCTGCAAACAAACTCTCATGTGCTTCACATTACCTGCAAACTATTGTAGTATATGGACAAACACAAAAATGGCCACAAATTCTTTGAAGCAACTTCCATCAGGATATAGAGTCTATTTCCCGATCTATTGAACGTGGACTGGCCTTGTGACTTGCTTTGGACAATGGGACATTAGCAAACGTGATTCGAGCAGAAGCTTGAAAACATTTATGCAATGGGGCTGGTCCTCTCTTGCTGCTTTTGGAAACAAGCTGCTTTGAGCAGAGATATCTCTTCCATTTCAATAACCATCAAGCTCAACCCTTCTGGTAAAACTATTGGCTTAATTAAAATGTTGTTTTTGATAGAAGATATTTATATTTACTTGACAAGGAACTATGCTAGCAGATTTATGAAAGTCATGAAAATAAATACATTCCTATCTATGTCCTAGAGGAAATAAAGTAAGTCAAAAAGAAATAAGGCAATAGCCTTAAAAATATACAGTAGGGTCCCAACTAACAAATAGGTTGTATTGTAACAGTTATTTCTAAGTCAGTTGTCTGGATCTTAGAACACATATTCACACATCTATCACAGTGCCTGGCACACGGCTGGTATGCAAGAAATAGTTCTTGAGTAAATGAATGAATGAATGAATGAATGAACAAATGGAAAGTATAAATGGCTGTTATATTCCCTGAACTACAGCAAGAAAGAAACTTCATGTGTTTTATGATGGTTAGTTTTATGTGTCAAACTGGCTAGGCCATAGTACCCAGTTATTCAATTAAACACTAATCTAAGTGAAGGTATTCTTTAAATATGGTTAACATTTACAATTAGTTGACTTTAAGTAAAGGAGATTATCCTTGAGAATCTGGGTTGGCCTCATCCAATCAGTTGAAAGCCCTTAAGAGCAAAACTAAGAGAGAGAGAGAGAAATGTCACACTTGGTGACTCTACGTGAAGGGCATATAGAAGTTTATTGCACTATTATTGCAACTTTTTGAAGGTGTAAAATTTTTTTCAAAATCAGAAAATTTTTTAAAGGCAGGAGGAAGGTAAATGGAGTAAAAGTGTTTAAAGTCCTCACATTGTCTGGGAAGTGGGAAAAGGACTTATTTATATTAAAATTTTAATTAATCAAGGTTTCATGTTATAAATCTCTTGAATAACCACTAAAAGAGCAGTAAAAGGATTAGGAGTAACAAGCTAATGTGGAGAGGGAGGGAGTGTTAGCAATAGAATAATAAAAAATAATTACTCCAAAAGAAAGCAAGAAAAGTGAGAAAAAAAAGAACATAAAACACATGGGATAAAAGAGAAAACAAATAGTAAGATGATAGACTTAAATCCAAATATATTAGTAATTACATTAATTGTAAACTAACTAATTTAAAGAGAATGGTTGTCAGACTGGATTTAAAAAATCATTCTGTTTTCATAATAAAAGTAAATCATTATTTGCTTTTTTCACTCTGTTGACATTTGCACTGATGGTGGAAAAAGCAATGATGGGGAAACTACTAGCACCTTAGCCCAAGTCAAGGCAGTGACAACAAACTGTGCTAATAGCCATTGTGCTCTTCACTGTGAGGCCCACGGAAAAAAAAAGTCAGTTTCACTTAAGAATGCCCCTGATGAAGCATTAAACATCATTAGTTTTGTGAATCTAATTCTCAAGGACAGTTGTTTTTAATACAGAAGGAATCCTAGCAGTCTTCTCCTCCTGTCTGATTCTCATATACAAATCACCTCTTCAGGATTCGAATAAATGGTCAATTAGTTTTGGCTTGAATGCTGCAGGGGATAGGGAATATGTTCCTTATAATAGAGCTTACTGAGAGGTCATCTATTCCCATTGCCATAGCCCTGAACAGCCTCATAGTACCCCCAGAGAACAGTTGCTCACTTCCTGGCAAAGCAAACTGTGCCGTCTTTGACCATGCTAGCTGCTGAAGGCAACATTTCAGCAATATTATAACACCTTGGAAAATATTTGGTTAAAAAAGCTGGAGATTTCATTAAAATTACAAACCAGATAATACCAAAAGAGCCAGGAGTTTACCATATATAAGATAGTCATATCCACATGTTGTGGGTGTACACATTTTGGTTTTTTTTGTTTGTTTTTTGTTTGTTTTTTTTTTTTTGTGAGGAGATCAGCCCTGTGCTAACATCTGCCAATCCTCCTCTTTTTTTTTTTTTTATGCTGAGGAAGACTGGCCCTGGGCTAACATCTGTGCCCATCTTCCTCCACTTTATATGGGACGCCGCCACAGCATGGCTTGCCAAGCAGTGTGTCAGTGCGCAGCCGGGATCCGAACCGGCGGACCCCAGGCTGCCGCAGTGAAGCGCGCACACTTAACTGCTTGCACCACCTGGCCGGCCCCACATTTTGTTTAACCTTCTAATAAGCATATAAAAATTAATAAACTACTATGGCTCACTCCACAATTTACACACACACACACACATCTTTGAACACACTCCCTAAATTTGTTTTCAGAAACTATAATGTGCACATCACTAATGCTGAGAATTGTGGGAAATACAATTAGATACACAACAATAACTGCCCTTACAAAGCTTAGAGTGCTGTGCCTTTCCTGTAGACTCCTGGTGGCTTTTACTCTGGCCGTCATTCTCTGTCTAAGAAGTAAACTGTGTGACCAGTAACCACTGTGGCAAGGAAGAACTAGCATCTTATAGAAAAGACAAACAAAAAAAGAGCCAGGAATATAAAACAGCTGACATGTTTAAGTTGACATGATATGAAAATGTCAGCCATGTTTAATATTAGTCACAGAGACTCAAGGAACCCAAATTGTATCTGATGATCTTTAGGGTTCTATTTCTTGGAGAGAATATTTCTGACAAAGTTGCATTTCTTACATTCCAACTAATTACCAAGGATGTCCAGGGCGAAAAGCTGCCTGACCAACTTCTCTGGTGGATCTTACTCATAAAGTGTGTTCCACCAACAAAAAGGGACAGACTGATGCACACACAGCAAACGAGCGGTGGAAATCTGCGTTGCGTATTTTGTGTTGGATTTACAAAAAAGCACAGATTTCTAAAATCTCTGATGGCCAGCTCTATCCATCAGCATCCAGGAAGCGCTTCCAATGATGTGATTATGAGAATCACGTCACAGGAGGTATTTAAAAAATGACTTCAAATAAGCGGTCAATAAGCTCGGGAATAACATAGAAAAATCTAGCTAACCTAATCTCTTCGAGAAGTATAAAAGCTAAAAAAGCCCAAATTTGAATTGAACAAACTAATGAAGGCAGTAGTTCTGAAAAATCTTTTGGGGAATAAAAACAATGCCTAGCCTAGCAAGAGATGGTGATGGATTTAAGCTACGAACCAACAATCTTCTAAAAAAAGAATTTTTAAATGCTGACAAAGAATTCTTATGAGGCACAGACGGGGGCTCGGGGCAGGTGAGTAGCTAAAACAACATGACATATAACATTATTTAAACATTAAATAGGATTTCCTGTCCTCACAGAATCTATCATCTCCACTTCATGCAGACTTTATTCTCTTCTCTTTATTTTATTGTCTTGAACTTCTTTGCCAAACGCTAGTCAATATTTGTTTACATTTTTTTCTTCATAGAAGGACACCAACAATAAAACTTTCATTTTAAAAAACTGTAATCAATGTATACGCAATCTTGTATTTATATGCCAGTAGAAAAGGATGGTGGAAACCAAATCAGGAATAAATGAGAAAATAATGGTGACCAAAAATAAAAACTCGTTTTTAAAAATCAATCACATAATGCTGGTAATAGTAAACATCTACTGAGGGCTTCCTATGAGCCAGGCCTCATGTAGCACTTATCATGTAGTAACACACACTTAGGACTTACAACAAACTTGAGGGTGTCAGTTGGGTCGTCTGGGAAGCAGATAGAGTTGGGCATGCAACAAGTTTGTGGAGGCACAACCCCTGTGAAAGATAAAAGGCAAGAAAAGCAGGATTGGGCAGGGAGTCTTCAGGCCACACTGGAGATCAGACACCTATTAAGGGGAAAGGAGAAGCAACAGGTCGGGCAGAGAGAGCCTCACAAGGTCTTGACCATCAGGAACTTGGGAGCAAGGTCTGCCCATTAGAGGAGCCCCATCTTGGGCTGAAATGACTACGCCGGTACCCCGGTGAGCTCAGTCACTGGCTGGGGACTACCCTAGAGGATCACGATTGTGCCTCACAATCTGAGATGGATCCTGAAGGTGCTAACAGCTCAAGCATTCCTCAGAGCTGAACAGCAAGTCCTTTCTCGAAGGGAGATCTGAGCGCTGCACCTCATAATGCCACAACGAGGTAGGTTTTATCATGATCACCGTTTTTGAGAAGGAAAAACGAAGCAGAGAGGTTCTGTAAATTTCCCGAAGTTACATAACTAGCAAAGGGCTAATAAAAATGTCTCCTATTTTCCTCGTGGCTGATACTAAAAATTATTTTATAACTTATTGGAGTTTTTAGAAACGTTCAACTCTCCTCAATAACTCATTTACAAAAAATTTTTTTTATATTGTGTTTTATATTGCTTTTAAACCTGCTAAGTATACAAAAAGACTATCATGTAAAAGTTTTCATTTTAAAAAGCAAAATGATGTGGGAGAATATAGTCCACGTTCCAGAAATGTTTAATCTTATTTTTCTTTTCTCCCCAGTCAAAGGGTGTTGTTGCTTTTAACAATTAAATCGCTGAGCTACCGTCAAAGGTGCTAAGTTTCAATGTGGATGAAGAGTTTACAGCGTAGTTTTAAACATCTGAAAACTGGAATTGCAGGAAAGTGCTCAGAGAGCCATAATTACAGTAGCTCTCCCAGGTGCTGCCATAACAATTTTATTGCCAGCACACTGTTCTTTTTTACCTCCTTCGCTAGGGAGGTAGAAAGGCCAGAGGAAACAGTCACACAGCATGCAGCCTCGCAATGATAGGTACCGTTTGCGTAACGACATTTTCTACATCGATTTCTTTATTACTAGAGACTCTTTCTCCTTCCCCTTCAATGCTCATGTTTTCCTGACTCTGAGGAAAACACAGCTTTGGGCGAGCCAGAGTCAAGGTGACACAGGCCTTCAGAATTTCTAGACTCCTCCATTTTAGCCAATTCTTTTGCCATAATCAATTATGGAAGAGAAGAAGGGTAGAAGAAACCTAGGGAGACAAGTTTTAAAGCTAGCGTTGGAATCGCCTTTGCCATGAAAAACAATCCTTCTGGCTCTTTAGTTTTGTTTTTAACATAACTTTTAAAAAACACGACATAAGTTTTTTGTGGAAAAATTAAAGAACACCAGGAGGCAAAAAGAAAAAGAAAATAGCCACCCAGAGCTATCTAACACTTTAGTGTAAGACCTTCCAGTATCTCACTCTCTCGTGTACTTTGGTTTTGCTTTTGTTATTTTTTCAAAATATAGGATCATTTCTAAAATATTATTTTGTAACTGGTTTTTCTTTACTCAATCTCATGAACATCTTTTTACATCAATAAATTAATTTCTACAAATTTGTACATGTGGAACATTTAACCCCATTGTTAAACATTTGAATTTTTTTCTTGTCCTTCTCTTTCTCTATTAAAAATAGCAATTTAGTGAACATCCTTGTAGCCAAATTTTTTTTTGTAATTTTTTGAGATAAAATTCACAAAACAAAATTTACCATTTTAACCGTGTTAAAGTGTACAATTCATAGGTTTTAGTATATTCACAAGGTTGTGCAACCATCACCACTATCTAATTCCAGAATATTTACATCACCCCAAAAAGAGATCCCACACTATTAGCAATCCCCTCCTCCCCTATCCTCTATCAACCACTTATCTACTTCTTGTTTCTATAGATTTACCTATCCTGAACATTTTATACAGATGGAATTGTACCACATATGTGGCCTTTTTTGTCTTGCTTCTTTCACTTACCAAAATGTTTTCAAGATTCATCCATGTGTGGCATGTGTCAGTACTTCATTCCTTTTTATGGCTGAATAATATTCAATTGTAGGGATACACCACATTTTGTTTATCCATTCATCATTTGATGGACATTTGTGTTGTTTCTTCCTTTTGACTATTATGAATAGTGATGCTATGAACATTTTTGTACAAGTTTTTATGTGGGTGTATGTTTTCAATCCCCTTGAGTATATATACCCAGAAGTAAAATTTCCGGGTTATGTGGTAATTCTATTTTTAACTATTTGAGGACCAGCCAACTGTTTTCCACAGTGGCATGCCATTTTATATCTTATCAGCAATGTATGAGGGTTCTAATTTCTCCATATGCTCATCAATACTTATTTTCCTTTTTTAAAATTATCATTATAGCTATCCTAGTAGGCGTGAGGTGGTATCTCACTGTGATTTTGATTTACATTTCCCGAATAAGTAATGAAGCTTGAACATCTTTTCATGTGCCTACTGGCCACTTCTATATCTTCTTTGAAGAAATGTCTATTCAAATCCTTTGCCCATTTTTTTAATTGGGTTGTCTTTTTATTGTTGGTTGTAACGGTTCTTTATATATTCTGGATACTGTGCCCTTATCAGATATATTATTTTTCAAATATTTTCTCCCATTCTATGGGTTGTCTTTTCACTTTCTTGATAGTGTCTTTTAATGCACAAAAGTTTTTAATTTTGATAAAGTCCAATTTATCTATTATTTTCTTGTGTTGCTTGTGCTTTCAGTGTCATAGTTAAGAAACTGATGCCTAATCTAAGGCCATGAAAATTTATACCTATGTTTCCTTCTAACAATTTTATAGTTTTAGCTCTTACATTTAGGTCTTCGACCCGTTTTGATTTAATTTTGTCTATGACATGAGGTAAGCATCCAAATTCATTCTTTTGTGAGTTAAACCTTATATGCAATCTTAAGTATCTACTTTGGATAGACTCCTAGAAAGAGGACATACAATGCTTCAGTTTTAAACATAGAAGTTAGATTTCCAATTCCAGCCACAGCTCCATCATCAGTGAAGACAAAAGAGGCCAGAGTATACTTAGTCTCCAACAAAACATTATGTTAATGTTCTTTATAAGCAAAGGACCAAAATCAACAAGAAATTATTGGATTGCCACCTAACTCATCTGCCATTGCTATTTCTGTCTGCTACCTCTACCATCTTAATTACTTCTATCTGGTGCTTTTTAGAACCATCACTGTGAGAATTCATTTGAGACCTTATCTGTCAAATCACTGTGGCTGTTTCATCTCTTTAAAGATTCCACATGAAGAGACGGCATGGAGGAATGGGTGAGGACACAAGGCTCTTCACAAATGTGAGAACCTGAGGAAACCATTTATGGCTATCAACCCTTGATCATCTAAGAAAACAAACTTTCCTTTATCCTCTAATTTTCCAAACACGGATCACCTCCCCTTTCCCTAAACTTTCTTTCCTTGCAGCTACAAAATAGAAACCATTGATGTTCCCATCTCTTCATCCTGCCATGTTTCATCAGTGCTGATAAAGCTGTAGCGAAAAAACGGCCTTGACTCTCCTGCCATCTATTGACTTGGAAAAGGGCTTATGCAGCAGTGGAACACAAACCACTACTGGGAAAGAGCAGGAGCTGGACAGTGAGCTCTGGATTGGAAGACAAAAGATCAAGGCTATTATTGCATTGGGGCTAGGGAGTGGAGAGTTGGATTTACAAGTGATTTTTTTTTTTTTTTTAGTTTGTTAAAAACAATGTTGTTCCATTATCTTTACAATGAGAATATTTTTTAAAGCCAGACAGGTTGGCTTCTTAGTTATGGTTATGTGTTCTGGTGTAAAGAGGGTCATATTTAATACACCCATTGCACCCTACATAATGTGAAGATAATATCCACTGTCAAGAAAAAGTGTGTGAACTTGTTCATCTAATATATATATATTTAAATCAATTAAAGAAGAAACCTATATCTACCCCAGTAGTAACTGAGTTTTCTCGCAATGTGAAAAAATAAATAACTAAACTGTAGGCTTTAAACATAGTTGAGGTCTAAAAGCTCTCTCCCTCAGATGAGTAAAAAATCAGGCAGCTTGGTTCTCTGAGCCATCTGGCACAGCTGATGCCGGGAACATGCACTACAATCAGGGTCAAGTGGGCAGTATTTTCTGTAGAGAGCACACTCTGCAGTTTCACTTTATACTCTGTAAATTGCAAGCAATGCTGCTTCTCTGAGCTCCTTTGATTGGAAAGAGACAATTCCACATGACATTATTTTTTCCTCTACTTCCTATCGATGACAAGCCTCCTTTTCCACGACATATGAAGTCCATTTAATAGAATACCTTGTAGGAAAGATTTCTTAAAGAGGACGTAAAAACATGAACCATAAAGGAAAAAGGTGATAAATTAGTCTGTATTAAAATTAAGAACATCTGTGTTAATTAACTCAATTGAGAACTCCCGTCACAATACATATAAGTACGTATATCAAATCATTATTGTACACTTTAAATCTCTTACAATTTTATTTGTCAATTATACCTCAATAAAGCTGGAAAAAAACCAACAATTCTCACCCTAGTTATGTATTTGGAAGTGTTTGGAACTACTATGAAAACTCAGCAGTTCTCAGGTCTCAGTTCCTCAAAACCTAGAGTTGACCAAGCCAGACGCACTTCCCTACACACCACCCAAAAATAAACTAAAATCGGGCCTGGCCTGGTGGCATACAGTTAAGTTTGTGTGTTCAGCTTCGGCAGCCCAGGGTTCGCTGGTTCGGATCCTGGGCGCGGACCTACACACTGCTCATCAAGCCATGCTGAGGCAGCGTCCCATACAGAGCAACTAGAAGGGTACAACTATGACATACAACTGTCTACTGGGGATTTGGGGAGAAAAAAAAAAAGGAAAAAAGGAGGAAGATTGGCAAAAGATGTTAGCTCAGGGCCACTCTTCCTCAAAAAAAGAATAAATAAAATAAAATCAAGAACATGTGTTCAAAAGATACCATTAAGAGATCTAAAAGGCAACCTACAGAGGAGGAGAAGATATTTGCAATATATATATGCACACATACCACCCCCCAAAGGACTTGTATCCAGAATACATATAAAATGCTTACAAATCAATAAGGAAAAAAGACAATCCAAAAGAAAAAGACATTTCATAAGAGGATATATGAATGACCAATAGACATATAAAAAGGTACTCAACTGATCAGTCATGAGGAATTATGTGGATTAAAACTAGAATGTGACCAGAATGGCTAAAATGAAAAGATACAAAATACCAGATGTTGGCAAGGATATGGAGCAACTGGAACTCTCCTACACTGTTGGTGGAGTACAAAATGGTATGAACACTTAGGAAAATTATTTGCCAATGTCTCCTAAATCTGAACATATGCATATCCTATGATACAATAATTCCATTCCTAGTATATACTCAACAGAAATGCATCCATATGTTCACCAGAAGACTTGTACTAGAAGGTTCATTGAAGCTACCCAAATATCTGTGAAAAAATTATGGTGCATTCACATGATAAAATACTATACAGCAAGGAGAAAATAATCTAAAACTCTATGCAACAATATAGATGAATCTCACAAGCAAGGTTTAGCAAAAAAAGCTAGACAGAAAAGAGTACATACTATACAATCCATTTACATAAAGTACAAAAACAGGCAAAATTAATCTATATTGGTAGAAGTCAGGGCAAGACAGTGACTGGGAAGGAGCATGGGGGGCTTCTGGAAAACTGATAATGTGTTTCTTGAACTGGATGCAAGTTATTAATAACTGGGTGTGCTCAGTTATTAAAATTTATCAAACTGTACATTTATGATAGTGCCGTCTCTTTATGTATTACACTTTGATGAAAAGTTTGAAAATAAATGTACCCAGGGAAGCTTACATTTTTAGTGGCTATATGGTTTATCTATAAATACTTTTCAAATTATTTTTTTAGTCTCTCAGATTTCTACTTAACTTACAGAATTTTTGGTATTGGCATTAAAATTGTTTCTCACTAGTTAGCCTTTCTGAGCCTCTGTTTTCTCATCTGTAACATGAGGACAACGGTAGTGTTTATTAAAAACTCTAGTTTTTTTTTTTGTGAGGAAGATCAGTCCTGAGCTAACATCCGCGCTAATCCTCCTCTTTTTGCTGAGGAAGACCAGCTCTGAGCTAACATCTATTGCCAATCCTCCTCTTTTTTTTTTTTTATCCCAAAGCCCCAGTAGCTAGTTGTATGTCATAGTTGCACATCCTTCTAGTTGCTGTATGTGGGATGCGGCCTCAGCATGGCCGGAGAAGCCGTGCGTCGGTGCGCGCCCGGGATCCGAACCCGGGCCGCCAGTAGCGGAGCGCAGGCACTTAACCGCCAAGCCACAGGGCCGGCCCTAAAAACTCTAGTTTTAAAGTAGAGTAAGTTTTTAAAAGCCAATGTGATTTTTAAAGTGCTTACACAGTGCCTGGTGCAAAATGCTCAATAAATGGTAACTTAATACCTTCCCCCAAACCAGTGGGACTGGTTTAGAAACCGTTTCCACGCGTTCAGATAGCCCCCTGTACTTACCCCTGTCCTAGCATTTGTTACTATTTTCCAAGACTGTAAGGCACTTGAGAGCAGAGATAGTGTGTAGTCTACCACAATATTCTCAGCCCCTCGTTCGGCATCTGGTGTGGAATAAGAACTCAATAGTTATTAAACAGATGATTGAATAAATAAATTTATGACACTTTGCAACATCTATTATTTTATTGCTAAGTTATGGAATCACGTTCATTTTCCCTGAAACGAGTTTTCTTGGTTTCTACCATCCACTAATAACTTCTCCCAAAGAGTTCCGACTTGATTCTGTTCCAGGAGAACCTCTTTGCACTATTTCCTCATATTCTTTATGACCTGTCACGTCAGGGCGGCTGTGGAGCTTCATTTTTACAATGCTAAATCTAAATAACCGGCTTTCTACCTTCCATTCTCCACCTTCCTTAAAAAGCCTTGCAAGTAATTTCATCTGTCCTGGCCCATTTCAGTGTCCTCAGTAGTCTGGCAAATGTGAGGACTTATCCTTGATGAATAAGCCAGTTTGGTTGTCCCTACCATTTTCTACCGAGTTTCAACACGATTAGGAAAAAATAATTTGAGCCTAAGAGTTATGGGTATCCCACTGCTTGGGAGGCAAAGGAAGAAACTAGCAGTCCCCAGGTAAAGCCAGGTTTTTCTTCCTTTCCATCAATGACAAGGCTTAATAACATGACTCCAGAGGGAGGATGTCCCAGTCCGTAAAACACACCACGCTGAGATAAAGGCAGGCAGACGGAACACTACAGTGTGGAGAGGAAACAGCCGGTTGATAAGCGTGTAATGTAGAACAGTGCTGGCAACTGTCTTTCCCCCTTCTCCCTCAAATCTAGGAAAGGTCCATAAACCCACTTTCTCTAACATTTCACCAAAATGATCTCTTGGACTTGAAAATAAACAGCCCCCACTCCCAACCCTCCATCACTCCCTGGTCTCCAGAGTAGTGATCTTCATATATTTTTAAAGTAAACTTCTTATTGACATGTAATACACATACAGAGAAGTCCACAACTCTCTCCAAACCTTTTTGATCTCTCTCCAATGACTAAAAAAAGGGGTATATACACCCCATTTTTTAAAATATATTATGCGCATGTAGCACTGTGCTAGTATTACGGACATTATAAAACAAATAAAAATAGGAAAAAATATATCTTAAAAGTTCTCATCACAAGAAAACATTTTTTGTAACTATGTATGGTGACGGATGTTAACTAGACATTGTGGTGATCATTTTGCAATGTATGCAAATATCAAATCGTTATGTTGTAAACCTGAAACTAATATGTTATATGTCCATTATACCTCAATTAAAAAAAAAATAGGAGAAAAAAAGGATGAGAAAAAATAAACAGAAATAGGAGTTCTAATTTTTCCTTTGTCTACCTCAATGCACTGGCCTTGCATACTGCTCTGGAAACTTCAGCTGCACAAACAGTGGCAACATGCTGCATTCACAACCAGATCAATCAGAGGCTCAAAGGAGGGCCTGGTAACTTCTGGCCTCAATTGTATGGCATCAACTTAATCTCCAAAAATACACTGGACAGACATCTAGGCTGTCCTAAACTTTTAGGACTTTGGCCACAGCATCTAAGAATGATATCTAGGAATTGTGATATTGAAGAATTGAGTCCCACAATAGCATGTGTTTATCCACAATGGCAGTCTTCTGGGATAAGGGCTTTTGGAGAAGAACACATGTATGTTTTCTTTCTTTGTAATAATTTAAAATTAACTGCAGAAAACAGTAAGAGTTACCTTTTAGTTCTTACTAAAGATTAAAATTATCTTGGTCAAAAGGAAATAGAAATAGATTCTCCAAACATTTTAAATATGTTTCTAAGGCTTACATTTAAGCTAAAATAACTCTTTAGGCTGACTGTGGATGAAGCAATGGGTTAGCTCCAGTTTTAGCTTTCTAACTAACTAGCTAGGTGACTGTTAGGTAAATTCTTCTGTAAAATGAGCATGCTAAACTGGATGATCCTAAAGCATTCTCAGAGCATTATGTGTGACTAGCACCACCTCGTGGACATTCATATGGTAATATGAGATAAGGGAAGCTCCGTGGCCAGGATAGAAAAACTGCTGGTTAAAATACTAGCAAAGGTCCTATCGCCATTCACAAAAATTAACTCAAAATGGATCAAAGACCTGAAGGTGAGGCCTGAAACTATAAAACTCGTAGAAGAAAATATAGGCAACACACTATTTGACATTGGTCATAAAGGAATCTTTTCAGATGACATGCCTACCCAGACTAGGGAAACTAAAGAAAAAATAAGCAAGTGGGACTTTATCAGATTAAAGAGCTTCTACAAGACAAACGAAACCAGAATCAAGAGGAACAGACAACCCACCAGCTGGGAGAGAATATTTGCAAAACATAAATCTGACAAGGGGTTGATCTCCATAATATATAAAGAACTCACACAACTGAACAACAAAAAAACAAACAACCCGATCAAAAAATGGGCAGAGGAAATGAACAGACACTTCTCCAAAGAAGATATACAGATGGCCAATAGGCACATGAAAAGATGTTCAACATCACTAATCATCAGGGAAATGCAAATTAAAACAACACTAGGATATCACCTCACGCCCGTTAGAATGGCTATAATCACCAAGACAAAAAACAACAAATGTTGGAGAGGATGTGGAGAAATAGGAACCCTCATACACTGTTGGTGGGAATGCAAACTGGTGCAGCCTCTATGGAAAATGGTATGGAGATTCCTCAAAGAATTAAAAATAGAGATGCCCTATGATCCAGCCATCCCACTACTGGGAATCTATCCAACGAACCTGAAATCAACAATCCAAAGAGGCTTGCACCCCTATGTTCATTGCAGCATTATTCACCATAGCCAAGAAGTGGAAGCAACCTAAGTGTCCCTCAACTGATGATTGGATCAAGAAGATGTGGTATATATATACAATGGAATACTACTCAGCCATAGAAAAAGACAAAATCGTCCCATTTGCAACAACCTAGATGGGCCTGGAGGGTATTATGTTAAGTGAATTAAGCCAGAAAGAGAAAGACAAACACTGTATGATCTCACTTATATGTGGAATATAAACCAACACATGGACAGAGAAAACTGTATTGTGGTTACCAGGGGCTATGGGGGTGGGGGTTGGGGGGTGGGGTGGTGGGGACAAGGGGTGAAGGGAGATATATATATGATGATGGACAAATGAAAATGTACAACCCAAAATTTCACAATGTTAAAAACTATTAAAACATCAATAAAAAAAAAAAAATACTAGCAAAGGTCTTAGTTCTTCCTGGCAGTTCTACATGGCAGCCTCCTCAATCATTCATAGTTTACTGGGAGTATATGAAATGGCTTTAGTTCTTCAGAATAAAATGAAATTTTTAATTTTTTAACCATGACAGATTTCTTCTTTTTAACAACTGACAAGACTGACATGCCCAGGATGCTCTAGAAACAGCCAGATATTTCTACTGCACCCCTCATCACTGGCTTATTTGGAAAAGAAAAAAAGCATTACAAAAAGACCTGAAATCTGTCTAATGGAGAATTTAAGAAGCAGAGTCACAAGCGGCTAGAACCAAAAGCACCCCTGAAATTGTGCACTCCACTGGCATTGTCTTGAGCACTAGCGTAACTGGAGAAGGGGGTGGCATTTCTGCTGCAATGTGAATGGCGCTCTCTTGGAGTTGCTCCAGGAGGCTAGGCTGGCCAAAGCAGGCAACTGGCCTGGCTTAAACTGTTTGGAGATTGGGCCTTGAGGCTAAGAAGTATGTTGTACTATTTCAGCATGTTTTATGAATTGGTTCCATAGTACTGTTATAGCACAGCCAAATTTTACCCTTCAGAGATCATCCTGAGAGCCTATCTTGGCCACTCCCTCAATTTCAGCACACTTTTGTGCAGCTTAATTATATCTGGCATCGCTTCATGCCCTCTGTACAATTTCCCAATCCTGGGATTCATGTGCTGCCAGAGTATTATAATCTTGTAGTGAATACATTTTCTCCTTTAAGCACTGAAACTTAAGAAAGCTTTAGAGATTTTTTTTAGGGGTAAGTGTCTTGAAGTGTACTGTTTAAGACCTTTCCTGTGTTCACCGTAACTATAGATAATAAAAAAGTTCTCATTTCTACCGCATCCAATCAGACCTCAGTGCTAAAGGTTGAAAGAGCAAATGATGGCACAAACATATCACTGTGCACCTATCATAGGCCAGGCCCTTTATGATGCACTCTCGCATTTTATTCTTACTACAACTCTGTTTGCTATTATTTCCTCCAATTTACAGAGGAGGAAATGAGTTCAGAGAAAGTTTATCAGAGATCATAAAGCCATTAAGTACCAAAACCAAGATTTGAATTCAAGTCTTCTGATTCTAATTCCACTGTTTATTTACCTATGTTTTAGTGATATTAACTAATAAGCCCATGGCCCAAACATAACCCCCTACCCTCTATCCACCATGTCTTTACTTCTGAATGAGAACTACAGAGAAATCAAGAAAATAAAAGTCAAATGCAATTAAATGGCAAGGATAAGCTCAACAACCTTAACGAGCTAGGATCCTCGGAGGATTTAAGGATTACATGATTTCTCAAGTGTCAAGGGACTATTTAGAACAACACCTAGTATGGGTTTGGACATAGGTGCTCCATGAATATCTGATTGAAAGGTTGTTTTAAAAGTCTCACAGTATCACCCCACAGATTATTCATTTACAAAAGGAAAAAAATGTACTTTAAAATGGAAAAATCTGGCAGTCACCATCTTAACCAAGTGATCAATCTTAGCATCACCAACAGTGGGGCAACTTGACATTATGTGCTTCTTGATGTGGGGCAATAAGAGACACACCACACAGCCTGTTATAGTCTTGCCAGAAAGTGTAATCCAAATTTACTAAGAAAACCACCAGAGAAAATCCAGGATATGGGACATTATACAACTGACTGGGATACTTCAAAAAGTTCAATGTCATGAAAAAAGAAAAAGGAGGCAGGGAGGACTGACTATTCCAGATTGAAAGAGGAGAGACATAACCAAAGGTATGCATATACCTGGACTAGATCCTGGGTAAGGGAAAATTTTTTTGTGTGTGTGTGAGGAAGATTAGCCCTGAGCTAACATCCATGCCAATCCTCCTCCTTTTGCTGAGGAAGACTGGCCCTGGGCTAACATCCATGCCCATCTTCCTCCACTTTATGTGGGATGCCACCACAGCATGGCCAGACAAGTGGTGCCTCAGTGCGCACCCAGGATCCGAACCCAGGCCGCCAGCAGCGGAGCGCGCATTTAACAGCTACGCCATGGGGCTGGCCCCGGAAAAAAATTTTTAAAGACATTTTGGGACAATGGGGACAATTTATTCCATACAGATCATATTAGATATTACTGAGTTATTGTTAATTGTCTCAAGTGTGGCAATGGCACTGTGGCTTTATGTAGAATATCCTAATTCCTAGGAAATGAATGTTTAAGTATTCAGGGATGAAGTAAGTGTCATATTGTCACAACTTACTTTCAAATGATTCAGCAAAACAAATCAGAGAGATCAAGTACATGTGGCAAAATGTTAACAGTTGGTGGATCTAGGGGAAGGTTATATACTATTGTACTATCCTTTCAACTGTTCTGTATATTTAAAATTTTTCAAATTTAAAATATTTTTTAAATTCTTGAAATTCTTCAAGACTGTTAGCATAAATTCAACTCTTCTATGAACATGACTTCTGAAAATACAAAATTGTAATCAATCAGTTAATAAATATTTATTGTGCTCCTACTTATACATTAATAACCACTGTGCTAGACTCTGGGAGCTAGAGTGGTGAAAAAACAGACATGGCTCCTGCTTTCATGGAAACTAGTTAGCACATAATTCTGTGTGTGTGTGTGTGTGTGTGTGTGTGTGTGTGTTGGGGGAGGCAGTGATTGTTCTGGAAGACTTCCCCAAGTGTGTGTGTGTGTGTTGGGGGAGGCAGTGGTTGTTCTGAAAGGCTTCCCCAAGTGTGTGTATGTATGTGTGTTGGAGGAGGCAGTGGTTGCTCTGGAAGGCTTCCCCAAGTGGTGCCTAAACTGAAACCTGAAGGATAAGTAGGTGTTGCCTAGCTATAGGAAGGATGGTGGGGAAATGGGTCAGAGGGAACAAACAGTACATATGAAGACACTGATGATTGAGTTCCTCAATCTGGAGAGTGACAGGAACATTTATTCCTGCTGCTTCCCTCAATCTCCCATCCTTTTTACATAGCCTGTCTCCTGGTTCCATTAACCACGCCTTTGCCTCAACCCTTCAGACCAGAGGTAGGACCAGCACCCTAACATTACTAGCCCCAATGTTACCAGTCCAGGGAACTGCACTTTCCCTTGGGGTTTCCCTGCACCCTGTGCACACCTTTGTAAAAATTCCCTTTATTAAACTTTCCTCAAATTATCCAATTTCAATAAGCCATGTATTTCCTGCCAGCACCTTGATTGATAAAAAGCTCTAGAGATAGACTTGGGAGATGCCTGCATATTTTGGATGGTATTTGGGACAGTGGGAATGGAGATGGTCTGGCAAGAGGGCTGAAGATGAACCCTGGGCCAAAGAGCATCTGAAGTAGGAAAACCCGGAAACTGCAGTGTTATCAGTCAAGAATGTTGCAAGAAAGAAACCATCAATTGCATCAAGTGCTCTTGAGAGGCTGGACAAGTAAAATGAGGGTTTTCGAATTCCCCATGAGAGAGCCATTAGTGATCCTTGGACCGGTGGGGGCAGAATCAACACTGGAACGGATTGTAAGGTGGTTGGCGGCAAAGAATGTACTTGTTACCTTAAAAAAAAAAAAAAAAAAGGAGGGCCGGCCCAGTGGCTTAGTGGTTAAGTGCGCGCGCTCTGATGCTGGCGGCCCGGGGTTCCGATCCCAGGCGCGCACCAACGCACCGCTTCTCCGGCCATGCTGAGGCCGCGTCCCAGGTACAGCAACTAGAAGGATGTGCAGCTACGACATACAACTATCTACTGGGGCTTTGGGGGAAAATAAATAAATAAATAAAATCTTAAAAAAAAAAAAAAAGGAAAGAAAAAGGACAATTGTTGAGATTCCTATTTTAACTCTACTGGTGACTTGAAGAATCTTGAGATTTTTGTCTTAATTTTTGAGATTTAAGTACAAACATAAAACAACCACTCTTCTTTGCAGTTACAAAAACCAGTACCTAGACAATGTTAAAGCTAATGCAAGCTATAGAAGTGTAGAGAATTGAAGTTCTAAAAGAGTAAATAAATTATTTTCACCCTTTCAGACACTGAGACAAGGGGCAGGCTTTGACAAAATCTTTTCACTCTCTCTAAACTGAAAGATTAAGCTCTTTTGCACTGAAGCCTGCAACTAAGTATGTCCAGGACCCCCTACTCAACCTACAATAACAAGCAGTTTCTAACCAGGGTGCAAGATATTTGAAACGTAAGCATTCTCATGGCCACAATGAGTAACCGAACTCCACAGCTCGAGAAATCGTTAGACAGAACCCTCAGATCCCTTTCTTTGAGAACATGAGCCCATGAAAGAATCTATCTTTGATCCAATTTGGCTTTCTCCTCCCTTCCCAGTTCACTGAACATCACACAAAAATGATGGCCAGGGCATCACAATGCTGAATCTGGGGCATTAGGAAACTGCTCTAGTGACACTGAATCAAGAGGCTCTCTGGGTATCTTCTATTCTTCACAGCAGAGCAAGCAGTTAGTTCTGGCAACTTTCATTTATTTTTAGAATATCCAGTTGTTTCACTAAACCTGGAGACTATTTTCTCCATAAAAAAACCAGCATATAATACGTACTTTCAACATCAAAATTAAGAAACAAAACTTGATTAACCAATTCAGACAGAGTAACGGTTAACCTCTCTGCAAGGGTAAAACTTGCCCCTCATTTTCAGCCTTCAGAAGAGACCCAGGTAACCACCTCCAAATTCTGGTTAAGACAGCACCGCGGCTATAGTAGAGACAGGGCCCAGGGTGGAGAACAAAGGCTTTGGAATCAAGAAAGCTGATTTTAAGTTACATGACCTCCTTGCACCCCCACTTATTCACCTGTGAACAGGTTTTCTGGTTTTTTTTTGCTTTGCAAGGTCAGTTGAACAATGTCTAAAAGTGCCTGGCCCCTAGTAGGTGCTTCCTAATGGGGGAGCCAGTTTTCTTATTTGCTTTTACAAAGCACTTGTACCGTGGGGCAGAGGCCCAATTTCAAGAGACTCAGTTAGGAAAAAAAGAGGTGCTGTGGCAGACAAAACTCTCAGGTGCCCCTCATGATCCCCAAACCCCACTTCTTGGTGTTCATTGTGTAATGCTCTCCACTTGAAAGTGGGCAGCACCTGAGAAGACTCCATCTCCCTGGCACACTGGCTCTGCAGACCTGCTGGCTTGATGCAGTCAGCAGCCATGCTGGGAGACCCCAGATGGCAAGGAACTGAGGGGCCCTCCAGCCAGTAAGTCTGGGTTCTCCATCCTAAAGCCTTAGGAAATGAATTCAGCCAACAACCTGATTGAGCTTAGAAGTGGATTATCCTCAAGTCTCCTGATGAAAACGCAACCCAACTGATAGCTTGTTGAGAACTCGTGAGACCCTGAGCAAAGGACCCAGCTAAGCTGTGCCTAGACAGAAACTGAGATCAATTTCTTTTAAACCACTAAATTTGCAGTCATTTATTACACAGCAATAGATAGTACAGCTGCTGTCCTTTTCCACTATCCTAGGTCAACTTGGTAACTTCACAGTAACTAGACCAGGTGCTGGCAAAATCACCTGGACTATCCCTCAAATTTAAACCCTAACAGTAGTATAAAAGGTTTGGCCCACAGGATCTACCTTTCCCAGGTAATAAACAATCTGTTTTTAAAACTCTGATATGGATTACACCTCTTTGGATTCCTCATAATTCTGTATATTATTTTACAGAAGTTTGCAGGCTCACAAAGGCCAGATGACTCAAATGGCTAATAAGGGGGAGAGCCAGGAAACTGAGAACCCAGGTTTGACCCCAAAGCCAAAAATCCACCTTTCCCTATAACCAACTTGTATAGTTTCCCCACAGTCTCAGTGATGTTTCCCACTATGCCCATAGACAATAATAATGAAACCACATCATAAACATTAAAACACTGGCGACATTTTGTCCTTCATTGTTAAAATCATCTTACCCACTAGGTAATTATTGTGCACGTCAGTTAAAATGTCTTTTATTTTAAAGTCTTTATTTCTCAGTAAAGAGGACTTTTTTCCTTCATGGCTTGTTAGAACACTAAGGGCTTAAACTGAATACTAAGGGCTTAAACTGAATATCTGTGAAGGCCAAAAACATTAGTTATTCTTACCTAAGAACACCTTTCAAACAAAGCCACAAAACAGCTTCTTTTATTTTCTAATAAGACTAAATTTATTCAATAGCCTAGTAAAAGTTTTGATTATAAGTATCCAACAGTATAAAAAGTACAAAACAGATTTGTAGATTTCTAATATATTAATACAAAGTGCATGACTACATACAGTACATCCTACAGGCAAAGAGAGGTGGAAGGGAAAAGAAGACTGTGGTTGAGGTCTAGTAATAAATAAATAAATACAGAAGTAGAGATGATCCATATTATAGTATATTCTACCACCAATACTGCAGCCAAAATGTACAAAAAAAAAAAAAAAAAAAACCATTTCAACATAACTCAGGAGGAAGGTGATAATGGCTAGGACTCTTGGAATACACCTCAAAGGCTGTGGGAGAGCCAACCCAACTCACTGCGTAGTCTGTGCTTACGGTGGCTTGTAGTTTTTTCCAAAAGGAAGAAATATAAAATTTTAAGTTTAGATTAAGAACTATAAAACTATAGGGTGCCCATAAAAAGTGGCTCACTCCTTATTGTTATTTATACTATCCAATCTTTAAAATCCAGTTTTAAAAATAAGCACTGAGTCATGTTATTATAAGGTAGGCAAACAATCCTCCCTCATTATGAAAAGTCTGAACTGGTGATATACTTTTCCTGAACTTTTAGAAAAGAGGCAATGAGAGTACTTTGGTTTGGGTTCAAGTAAGAGGCTTTTAATGAAGATTTTAGAACTGAAGAGCTCCACGTTCAGGATTTATCATCTAACATCTCAATATTCAGAAAGCCTGACTAAAAGAAGCCAAACCAAAACCAACCCACTCAGCATTAACATATACCTCTTTTCTTTGAGTAGAATTTTACTTTAATATGAGTGAAAAAAAACCCCAAACCCTAACAGGTTAAAACAAGTCAAACACCCACTCTACACAGATAAAACCTTCACAAAGGTCAACTGAAGTAATCCAGAGCTAAAACTGAATTGTGCAGATTTTCGATGAAGTCACCAGTCATGTAACACAAACAAAAGTCAATTATTTACACACTCAGCAAGCTCTCTAAGAAATGTGCCCCAAGAAGTATTAACCTTTTTGTGTGTGTGCCATCCTGAAGACTTGCACATTTTATTTTTCAGATAATTTAATTTTTAATAGAGTGTGTTCTCTACCATATGGTAATGCTTTGGTACTACTCAAATAGGATTGCTTATCCAAAAGACTTGACATTTCCCCAAGAGGAGCTGATTCTGTCCTAGAAGTTTCATATAAATTAAAATCTTTATCAAATATCAATATGGAGGGAGGTGACATTGGATGCAACATATACAGTCAAGTTACTTCTCTGTCTATTTAGAAGTTACTCCTTCAAGGTATTTGTACCAGAGAGCTTAATCTGTCCTGCTTAATATTCAGTAGTACAGGTTTCAATCATCAGAACCTTGGCAAGACCTTAATATTTCAAAATTATTAACAACTACCTCTAGGGGCAAGTCCATGTTACTGAGTTATGACAAATTTATTATCATGAAGGAAAACAAGTATAGTCAGCCATCTTAAAAAATGCCCCAACCACTGCTTCTCAATATAGAAAGACTACAACTACATACGTTTATCATACAACAAATCCCATCTCTGTCCCCTGAAATTCCCCTAGTTTCATTCATTAGAAGGGGATTAAAAAAAAAAAAAAAAGACTTAAAGAGCACTTTACAGCAGCATTCAGCTTTCCTATGCAATACTCAGCATCTTAAATATTATGTACACTTTTTTCTTTTAGTAAGCTAGACACTGGCTTCAGAGTTGGTGGAACTGGAGGAAAAATAACCCATTCGAAACTATTCTAGAAATTGTCTTTTGGCAGAATAGCAGGTATCCGAGTTAAAAACGGGAGGGTCATTTTGTTGCTTTGTTTTTTTTCCAAAATTTAAATGTTTTTGTCCCCCTTCTACATACACCTCAGTCACCACTCCTGAGTGGAGACGGGCAGAGGCTCGGGCCCCTGCTCCTCCGGCTTCTCAGCAGCTGCTTTCTTAGTGCTGCAGCAAGGCTTGAACAGGTGCGTGTCGATGAGGACTTCCCCAAAACGGCCTTTATAGATAATCCCACAACATATTTTCTGCCTAAAAGAAAAAACGGAGAGAGAACAAAATATATTAATAAGGCAGAAAAACAGGAATACCAAAAAAGAAAAAAAAATCTACTCATCATTATACGTAACTAGGACAACATGACCAAAAGGTTCTACTTGTACAATCTCATGGCATTCCAAATGACAGGCTCCCGGAGCAACCCCAATTAGCTAGGTAACGGGGATTACTCAGGTCCCTTAAATCCTACACTAGAGTCTTATCAAATATTAAGGGGAAAGAAGGCATCCTGAGAGACAGCAGTCAGTTTAAGAGGCTGCTCCTAAAGTTATAAACTGTTTCTTCCAAAAATCACCAACTCTTGAGGAAAAATAGCCACCATAAACAGGCTGATACAGCAGCCGGTTTTATTTTAAATACTGAGTAGATAAAATATATATACATGTACTATCAAATATACATAAAGGCATAAAAAATGACAACAAAACGCACACAGATCACACATGCTAAGGGAAAAAAATGATCATTCCTTCCCCGCCCCATGCCCCTCTCTAATTTTACCATGTTTGCATCTCTAAACATATTGCCTAGCTTTCTCACATATATATATAAAATCAGATATATATATATATATATATAAACATATATATAAAATCACATTGTATGCTGCAACTTTTTAGCTCAACATTAATTTAGGTTCATACATATTGTTAGAGATTTCATTTTAACTTATATATAGTATTCCATGTGATTATATCACAGTTTATCCACTCCTTTTGATGGGACAATTTTTGCTATTAAAAACATGCTGTACACATTGGTTCATATGTCTAAAGGTTTCTTCTAGGTTATGTTGCTGAAATGTAGGAATGGGAACACATTCAACTTTACTTGAAAATGCCAATTATTTAGCATTGTGGTTCCCTTCTATTCCTCTTTTACTAAAGGTTTTATTTTAAACCTTCAAGGAATGTTCAAATTTATCAAACATCTTCAGTGTACCAAGTTGTTACATATTTTTTCCCCTCCTTTAGAAACTGTCAATGTGGCAAATTACATTAGTCGATTTTCTAATGTTTAAACTAATCTTACATGCCTACAATAAATCTAATCTGGTCATGATACACTGTTTTGGTATCAAAGTTATTTTAGCCTCATAAAATGCTTGAGGACTATGCTCTCTTTTATTCATAATCTGGAAAAGCCAGTGCAAGATTAGAACCATTCGTTTCTGGAAGGTTCGGTAGAACTTGCCTATCTGGGCCTGGAATTTTCTGAAGGAAGACTTCTGACCACTGAATCAGTTTCTTTATGAGACCATAAAGAAGTCCGAGACAGTTTTGGTAAACTGCCTTTTTCTACTAATGTATCCACTTCACCTATATGTTCAAATTTATTAGCATATAGTTGTTCTATCCATTGCCTTCTAAATATCTGCTTTATCTAGAGCTAACTCTCCCGTTTCTTTCCTAAGATGCTTATGTGTAGCATCTTTTCCTTGATCTGCTTTATCTCTAAGTAATTTTTCAGTCAGGTCTTATTCAAGAACTACTCTTAGCTTTACTGATCCTATCCACTGCCTATTGGTTTTCTACTCCATTTATTTCTATTCATATCTTTCAGATTTCCTTGTTTTTATTTTTATTTATATTGGGCTTCATTAATCTTTAAATTGGATATATATCACTTCGTTTATTTTTAGTCTTTCTTTTGTAAGAAGCATTGAAGGCAATAACTTTTCCTCCATCTACCTTTTTAACTTCATACCACGTTTTGATTTGTGGTATTCTTCAGTTATTTTGGGGTTATAAAGGTTTTCTAATTTATATTATACTTGATTCTTGGACCCATGGTTTCTTAATTTACAAATATATGGAGGTTTTCTTTATCATTTTGTTTTGCTAGGTATATTTGTAAATTCTCTACCCTTCCCTTCTCTCTGGAGGTTTTACACTCTTATTTTTATTCTTTTAGTGGTTACATAGTTAATTAATCAAATTCTAAAGTTATTTAATATATTTATTCTCAACAATGCAAAGGATGTTAGGATACTATAACTCCTACCACTTCTATTACCTTGACTTATATGTTATTGTTGTCATGTAGTTCTTTTTTTTTTTTTAACTCCTACAACTATTGTCATTTTAAGCAGTCAGTGTTTGTTTACATTTGCTGAAATATTTGCTACTTTATTTATCCTTCTGAGAGAATTTCAACCTAGGATCTCTTTTTTCTGCCTGTAGAATTTTCGTTACTGAGTGTCAGCTTGGCAGCAAACCCTCGATTTTTTATTCTAGTCCCAAAGTCTTATGCCCTCGTTCACAAAAGATGTCTTTGCTACATACATATAATTCTAGGCGGCGAGTTATCTCTTGGCCCACTGAAGATATTAATCTATTGTTTGCTGGCTTCCTTTGTTCATGCTGAGAACTCAGCTCTGGGTGTTTGTTGTTCCTTTGAAAATAATGTCTTTATTTTCTCACTGCTTAAAGATCTATTTTGTCTTTCATGTTTGTAGTTTCATTATGAAGTGTCTATGGGTGAATTTTCTTCACCCATAAGATAATTGCTAATTATTTTGCTTTTAATTTGTTAGTCTTCCTGAATCTGTGAACTAGAAAATCCTTAACGACTTTCTCTTTGAATATTTCCTCTTTCCTAGTCTATTATTTCTTTTTTGACTTTGGGGGTCCCACATTCACCTAGCATTTGGCCTCTGATTATTCCTTATTAACCTGCCTACTTATTAATGCCATTTTAAAGACTTAAAAAATATATATTTCAGGGTCAGCCTCATGGCGTAGCGGTTAAGTTTGCATGCTCCGCTTCGGCGGCCCAGGGTTCCCAGGTTCGGATCCCAGGCACCCACCGAGGCACTGCTTATCAAGCCATGCTGTGGCGGCGTCCCATATGAAGTGGAGGAAGATGGGCACAGATGTTAGCCCAGGGCCAATCTTCCTCAGCAAAAATGAGGGGATTGGCAACAGATGTTAGCTCAGGGCTAATCTTCCTCAAAAACAAATGTAAATATATACATTTCTAGCCCTTTTACTTTTTTCAGTGGGAATGTTGGTCAGAACGAATACCTAGTCTACTTCATTAAAGGAAATTTAGGTTCCCTAACATGATTTTTATTTTACATCAATTTTAATAGGAAAAACACACAAAATCGCAACTCTCAGCTCAATTCTTGCTTAATACACCTCCAACCATGTGTGCTACCAGCTTTTTGCCAAATGCCATTTAATTGCTGAGGAAGCGGGAAACCATTGCTTGTAATTAAGAAGGTTTGCTGGTTAGAGAGAGATTTTCTGTTGCTTTTACCTTTTCCAGTATGTGAGATCTAAAAAGGAAAAAACTGGTGTTCTGTTAGAGCCAGAAGCCATCTCTGTATCTGAGCCATCATCTGACTGGTTACTATAACAAGGAGATTGAGCTGGGGAGGCACTTGAGGTGGTACTGTGAGCATCAGAATCTGCAATAAAGAGAAAAAAACTTATATTTTCATATATGCAACTGCAACTAAGCCTCAGCATAAAACACTGTGAATGAGTTAGTAAAAAGAAGAAAAAAAGAATTTATTTTCTATTCATTATTGTTATCTGAAGACATCTGTACTCAAGTGCTTCTAAAAGAAAATGAGGGCTTAAGCTTCCAGGAAGACAAGAACAGACATACTTTTCACTAGTCCTCCTGCTAATAAGTACAACTAAAAACCCTGGACGTTACATATAAAACAAACCTAAAGACTCTGAAAGTTGGCCACAGCTAGGGAGCTCAAAGCCCAAGAAAGGACGTGGTGGTGAGTTCCCTAGTTTTTATGGGTTTTCTTTTTGCCTCATAAATCCCAGTCTTGGAGCTAAAGAAGCCAGCAACCGAGAAATGCCAATGGGTGCAGACAAAAAAAAAAAAACCAGCCAACAAAAGCCTGTTCTCTCTAACCAAAGGACCAGGAAAGGAGCAGCCTAGCAAGACAGGAAACTTTTATTAGACAATAACCACTCTACTCCAGAGCCAAACTCCACAAAAAAAAACAGGCCTCCACCCCATCCACCCCAGCAAAAGCCAAGTGGGAGCCTCGATTTCCATTCTATGAGGCCCCCTCAACACCTCCGCCAGGGTGGTGTCAGAGGAAGCCTGTTGAAGAGTCAGGACTTGCACTACGGCCCACCAGGAACAGGAGCACCCCCGCCATATGGGAGCCTTAACTCCTACCCAGCAGCAATGAGGAGCTCCTCCCACCTCAGACGTCAATGGACCTTGAGTGGGTATTAAAAATACCACCTGGCAGTAACAAGGTAGTGCCCCTCCCCCACTTCCCCTGCTGGAAGGGTGTCAAAAAAGCCAGTTAAAACAGAAGGTTTAAATAAGATCCAGAGTCTCACAATATAATTTTAAAATGTCCAGGTTTCACCCCAAAATCACATCATATCCAGAACCAGGAAGATCTCAAACTGAATGAAAAGAATTAACACCTCTAACAGAGATGTTAAAATTATCTGACAAAGATTTTAAAGTCAGCCATGATAAAAATGCTTCGACAAGCCAACATGAACATGTCTGAAACAAATGAAAACACAGCCTCAGCGAAAAGGTCAAGGAAAAAAAAAATAATAAAGAGTATAAAGAAGAACCAAGCGGAACTGAAATTAAAACTGAAAAAAATACAATACATGAATTAAAAAGCTCAGTGGATGGGCTCAACAGCAGAATAGAGGGGACAGAGGAAACAATCAGTGAACTGGAAGAAAGAACAACAGAAACTACCCAACCTGAACAACACAGAGAAAACAAACGAATAGAACCTTAGAGACCTGTGGGATCACAATAAAAAAATCTACCTTCATGTCATTGCAGTCCTGGAAGGAGAGGAGAAAGAGGGTGGAGGTGAAAAAGTACTCAAAGAAACATCATGGCTGAAAACTTGCCAAATTTGGCAAGAGACATAAACCTATAGATTCAAGAAGCTGAGCAAACCCCAAACAGGATATACTCAAAGAAATCAATGCCAAGACACATCATAATTAAAGTTCCGAAAACTAAAGACAAAGAAAAAAAATCTTGAAAGCAACAGAAGAAAAACAACATCTTACCCATAAAGGGAAAACAATAGATCCTGATTTAATAGGAATAAAAGCAATTTGTTAAATACAAGCTAAACATGATTTGGTATTTTTGCGCTCAGAAGACTTCATATAAATTTACAAGCCGGAAAAGAAATCTTTTGGTTGATAGTCACCATGCTATAGGGCTATCATACTGCTATTCCACAGTGACAGCAATATCAACAACAGGGGTTAAGCCTAACAGACATCTTACTTTTAGCTCAGGACTGTCCCCTCCTATGATAGGTGGATAGAGCAATCCTCCAATTCAAAGAACCAACCAAATATTTATTATCTACTAAACATAAAATCCTGTGTCATATCCTGCATGGGAAGAAACAGACTAAAGAAAATGTTTTTGAATACAGTTCACAAGTGTTGTGTATTAACAAAAGTTTACATAAAATAGCATAAAATTAGGTATCTAAAACAAAGATACAATTAAAACACAATTAGTGTTTTTAATACGTTCATTTACTTCCAATATATGAATAGCTTAACTTCATAAAAAACAAGCAAAGTCCTCAAGTGTAGCAGGCTTTAAAGGACTAAGTCTACTGGAGTGTTTAAAAGAATTCCCAAATAATTAACAGCAGCAGCGGTCAGCTCTATGCTGCTGAAGAAAACTCATCATCCTGGAAAGTGCTTAATATTCACGAACCATTTGAAATTGCAGTTATTCAACCATTTTCTACCCATAAAAATGACAATTCCATACGGTTTAATCTATACCTGGGATACTTGGATATAACTAACTATATACAAAGGCAGTTAGGAAGAAAAATTTCTGGAATGTAGGTCTCAAAGTCCTTCACAGAACTGCAATTTTTAAAATCTTAAAAATTAGGTAGGATTTGGGAAGACGCAAAGGAGTAATAAGATAGCGTGGGGTAGGGGCTGGCCCTGTGGCTTAGCAGTTAAGTGCACACGCTCCGCTGCTAGCCGCCGGGGTCCAGATCCCAGGCGAGCACCGATGCACCGCTTCTCCGGCCATGCTGAGGCCTCGTCCCACATACAGCAACTAGAAGGATGACATACAACTATCTAGTGGGGCTTTGGGGGAAAAAAATAAAATAAAATTATATAAAAAAAAATTTTAAGATAGCATGGGGCAGGCAGGGACAATGAGCAGAGTTGTGGAAGCAGAATATACTATGCACATGAAGGGACCTGACTCAGCCCAAATATTCTTTGCCTAAAATAGGACCTCCAAAGACTTGCTAGGGGTTTTCAACTTTATTCTTTTTTTTTTTTTAAAGATTTTATTTATTTATGTTTTCCCCCCCAAAGCCCCAGTAGATAGTTGTATGTTATAGCTGCACATCCTTCTAGTTGCTGTATGTGGGACGAGGCCTCAGCATGGCCGGAGAAGTGGCGCATCGGTGTGCGCCTGGGATCCGAACCCGGGCCGCCAGCAGCAGAGCACACGCACTTAACCGCTAAGCCACGGGGCCGGCCCCAACTTTATTCTTTAGCAACCAGAATCACCACAGATTTTAGGAAGAAGATGACAAAAAGAATAGCTAACATTTATATAGGAATGTTTTGTTTTGTTTTACAAAACCACTTTCTACTCGATTATCCCCATTTCCCTGATTAGGAAATTTGGTTAAATGTTAAGTGACACAAGGGTCACATATTTGTAAGCATCAAGGACTATAACTCACATCCAGATCTTCAAGCCCTAGGTCCAATGCCTTTTCAGTACAACACAAATGCAAGAATGTCTCAGGAGGAAGAATACAGGTACATGCAGGATGCATGGAAGCAAACATATAACCAGAGGCAGAGAAACCATTTAGTGGGTGATGTATAAAAAATAAAATATCTCAAAACAGTTATGTTGCACACAGGTGCTAGCAATTCACAGTGCACCTGGGAAAACCCTGTTTCACTCTGAGGCTCCAAAACCCACACCTTTTCAAAGGGACTTATTTTCAGTCTCCAGCTCCTCCAGAACACAGCTTTATCATAAAAATCTAAAATTACACTGGACATATTCCCTTAAGTAAGGAAAAAGTTAGCCAGATATCACTTTCCCTATAATTAAAGGGAGGAGCTAAGAATAAACATATGAATAATCAATTCCTCTAGCCTTCAAGTGGTAGAAGAAAATTACTGTTTTCCCAAATGTTCATTAAAACACCTAGTGAGAATGGAGGGTAGAGCTAAAGTTAGTCCTTTTTTCCCCTTAGTGATAGATGATTAGAAAAGGAACATGTATAATTAAAATACATACATATTTGAAGTTACCTAAATATTTTACTATAAATGAACTAAAATATTTTAGCCAAAGATCAAATATATCATTTTTAACTATGGACTCTGGTAGCACCTATTTACTCGAGAGCACAAAGTCGATACCAGATCTGGAAAGATGCCAGAGTCCTGGGGAATTGGTCATACCACCCCAGTGAACAGGGTGGTATTGTAGAAAGAGCACAGGGCTTTGAAGTTAGACAAACCCAAGGTCAAATTCATCTCTATCACTTACTAAGTGACCTGGGTCAAGGTTAAATCACCACTCTGTACTTCCTACCCTAATCTCTAAAATAGAAATCACTGAGATAATTACGGATGTAAAGTGCTGAGTACATATACCAAAATGCTCCAGAGATGATAGCTCTCCTTCCTTCCTCCCTCTACTTGATCTGTAAATTTAACTGTCTTTTTCCATTATTCTAAAACAAGCATTGATTGATAATATCTTGTCTAACAGGGTCCTACAATTTTTTTTTAATCCTGAAAACTCCAGTACAGGTCCACAACCCATATCTACAATTCCGAAAACAGAAGGTTTATTCCTAACCCATTTGGCCACAAAATCTGGCCTGACCTGAACTATAATTTAGGTAGTTCAACCTGACTAGCCTATTTACAGTTTATTTATTCCACCTATGTGAATTTTCCTACATTTTTGCTGCAGAAATACTAATGTGTTTGATTCAATAGTGCTGCCTCAAAACCCCCCAGGGTGATACAAATGTAACATAACATTATATGCACTGCATTTCCTTTTCAAAATCTGGAATCTAAATTCCTAAATACAGATGTACACTACAGGTGTCGTCCTCCCCAACGACTTCCTATCAGAGTATATGAACCTGATATTAACTTGTTATTCCTTTCCCGTTGCATCACCCCACACAATACACATTGCCTCCTAAACCCGCAAGTCCTGAGGCTAGCTTTACCGCAATATATGAGTTATGATTTCTCAAGTTACACTCCAGAAAGCCTGGGCTTTGATCTCAGATCGTCCACTATTTACCTTTTTGCATATCTCCAGGCCTCAACTTCTTATGCACAAAAATCAAGTAAACAAGCTCGAAAAATGCATCTTCTAGAAAATTAAGATGTCAATAAAGAGATCAGAGTGGTCTCAGCACAATGTGAAGAAGTGGCTAGCTAGTGAAAGTACTTTTACGAGCTCAAAATCAAAGATAGAGTTCCAACATTTCACAGAAATAAAATGATATCTCTACCAAGTCAACATTGCCTTCCACACTCTTTTTTAAAAAAAGCAATAAAACGATCCATACACATCATATGCCACTCCCCGACAAAAATAAAAACAAAACAACTATTCTTAAGTACACATGTTTCAATATCAAACTTACTGTGACGTTTAAATTCCTTCTGCAGTTTACTGATCTGGTTGCTTTTTATCCTGTTTCCAGATAGAGTTTTCGCTTTCTTTGGTTTCAATGTAGTCTTTAGACTGGGTCCTGCTCTTGCATCTACCACCTGGAAGAAAACACTGAATATTTAATACCTTTTAAAAAATGACACCTCTGTATTCCTTTGGTTCGGACGAATGCCTATTTTAAGGAGTCAAATTTGAGAACCATAGTTTTCTACTCAGAGAGCCCATGGCCACTTTTAATCATCACACGGTATTAAAGAATAAGTAGTTATCTAGTGGTTTGTTTTTTTTTTCTTTGAAGTAGGTTAATAACAGGAGTCTGCTGGACAAAACATTTAAACAGATTTATACATGGTGAGAATGTCTCAAGTAGGTAAGGAAAAATCAAGCCTAATAACTAACGCTTCTACAGTGTGATGTTTGGCAGTTTACAAAAAGCTTTCATATACTTTTATCTTCACCACAAAGCAGTAAAGGGGCTATTCTTGTTACTCCAATTTTAGGGTGAAGGAAGACAAGTTAAATTCAATTATCTACTTTGCCTTATTCACTAAGCTTTTATGGGCAAGGGGGTGTGGAGGGAGACAAGACTCAGATCAAGGTTTTCAGACCTAGGCTTTATGCTCTTTTCACTAGATACCCTTAATCCCTGAGGTCATGTTCTCCCACAGTCTAGCACGGCCATTGGTCTGGCCCCTATGGTCCCAGTTCTCATGCATTAATTCGCATTTACTCTTCGAAGATTTCTCCCCTTACATAAAAAGGTTGCCATCACCTTCAAAATCACAATTTGAATCTTCTCCAGAAAAGCTATTAATTGAAGAAAAACTCACTTTTTTGTAAGTTAACAGACCCATAAAACCTATCATAATAATGTAATGTTGTCACCAAAGTACAGTAGAAGGCTAGTGTAGGAAAAAAGGTAAAAAATAAATGCCTGCCTGTTTAAAAACAAATATTTTGTATAAATGTCCTAAATCTTCTGAAAGCTAGCATAAAGAAGAATTAAATAAGACTTAACAGTGTTCTGGTTTTTGAAAACCAGAGTTTTATGAAGAATTCTAGTGACATTATAAAGTGAAAGGGCAAACAGAGCACATATTTACATACCAGTTTGATCTCAATTAGTTTTACCTATAGAGAATAACAGCTTCCCCCTAATTGAGTGATTACTATGTGTTACATTTTATATGTATCATCTCACACTCAGTTCTCACAACAGCTGTGTGAGATAGCTGTTATCTTTGCACTTTATGAATAAACGTAACATGCCCAAAGCTCACAACCAGTAAGTGGTAAAGACAAGATTCAAATCCAGTTCTGATTTTAAAACTATGTGCTCATCAGTACCAACACAAGTCAGGATAAATGTTATGCTAAGAGATGAAAAAAGGATCCACGTCTAATTAACTCTAGGAATTTCTGGGTTAAACCTAAAAACATGTGAATCTCCAAAATAGGTATGTTGGATACAGCCTTAGGGAGAATGCCACACCAAGCTCTTTTGCTTCCCAATCAGCCGAAATGTTAAGTGATTATATCTGAGCAGCAACCAGTGTTTTTCCTTATTCTTTTCAGACTTTTCCACCCTAGGGACATATTACTTCCTAAATTAGGGGCAAAACTAATGTACTTTAAATATAATTGAGAAAGATGAAAGATAAACTAACATGATTCCAGTTTTTTTTTGATCCTGCTGGCAATTTCTTCCATCTTTTCACAAGCAGGACACAGGCGTTACAGATGTCTCCTGATCGGGTCTCATGCAACCTGATAAGAAAACAATCAAGCCTTTATCAGTCTCCTTTATGTTAAAGAAACCACGCAAGTACATTTCTCTTAGGAAAAACTCTCCATTTATAGTTTACAGATGCTATTTTTAATTGTCCTGGATGATCCAGTTCCACTGTTTCTGTATTATTTCAGAAATATAATTAACTTCTAGATCCAATGAACCAATTCTATATACCACAATTTGGACATTTTAAAATAAAGAATGTTTTTAAAATTAAACAACAGTAAAATTTAAAACCTAGGAGATCCTGGTCACCATATTTTAAACAATGCTGTCCAATTAATCTTTCTTGAAATGTGTAGATACTATATAAGGAACAAAATGCCACTCTTTAAGTAAAATAATGTGCCATGATATTCTAGTTCCACAAAACACAAAACCAGAGAGGCACTGTAATTTAAAAAAAGTGATTATATCTGCATAGGAGGGAAAAAGTCTATAGGACTAGTTGCCAAGCTGTTTTTAATTATATCTCTGAGGAACTTTCATGTACTACATTTTTTCTGTATTATAAATACATACAGAAAAATACTGATAATATTTATTATGTATACAATTGGAAATGAAGATATTAAGAGAAAAATGTAATTTAAAAAGGGAAGGTCGGTAGAGACTCTTTCTGACAACCTTCAAAATAACTACAAAGTCTGGGATTAACCATAAATCAACAAATGTTTTGATAAGAAAAACAAAGTGGTGAAATTAATTTCTAACATGGGAAATGGTTCAATGTTAAATACTTTATTTTATCCAAGTATTTGTTGTCGCCTTGCTTGGAAATATTTCCCTATAATGTGATCTTTTTCACTCTGGGAACGGTACAAACATCAGATGATCTTACCCAAAACAGCTCTGGAAGTCCTTTTCATAGCGTTTACTGTCAGTGAATCGAGAACTGGAGGACTTAGCTCTGCAAATACAGCAGCCCTCTATACTTCGGTACATCTTTGGCTTGTGAAAACCAAACATCTTTTCTTCTGGGCAATAGTCTGTAAAGCCAAGGGAATTGACACAGCTTTGTTGAGAGCTATAACAAGAAACCATTAAGAGAGAGCTCTCTGCTCCACCCCACCCCCAGCAACTTGGTTTTACATGACCAAGCCACACTGGAGGGCTCCGAAGAAGACCTGGATCCACCTCCGTTCCTGCCACTAGCATGGCAAGTGTAGAGAACACACAGAATAGCTCAACTATTTAACGAGGCCCCTACCACCTCCTTCTATCCTCCTGGCAAACACTCATTCCAAAAATGGGGAGAGGGAGGCATTTTTTAAAAATCAAGCTTTTAAGTAGAAAATACAACAAACTCTCCTCACAATCCTATAAAATGATGGAATCAAACACAATGAAGGACCTGCCCTAAAATTTAATCTAAGGCGCCCTCTTTTATTTTGCACCTTTGCATTAACGTGATTCCCCTCTGGGGAAGTTATGAGCATTTACCATGACCACTATTTGATACTAAGCACACAAGTAAGCTCAATATGTATCTACTTTGCCCTACGGGAAATTAGAGGGGATTTCTTCTGTCATAAATGGGAAGTTCTAAAGCAGGCAAGTTGGCCCTGAACTGAAACTACTAAAGGAGAATGTAAAATTTACAAATATCCGGGGTTAGAATGTAAGAATTATAATTTCATAAATTCTTAAGACAAATTAACAACGAGCTCATGTTGCCTGACCACTGGTCTGCCCCTCCGTTGCTAGAGAGGTTTTTGGAGCTCTTCTATGAGGCTCTGTGCCTGAGAGCAGTAATAGTGGGAGGCAAATGTCCAAGAAATGGAGAGTGAGATAAACTGTGATTCCTGTGATCAAAACAATGTCAACATCAAGCAATGAAGCTCAAGGGCTAGATGCAGCAAAAATGTAGCAGGCAGTAAATCTGCACCTTAGAAGTAATTTACAATATTCAAACCAAGGGCCAACTTCACCAAACATCTGGGCCAAGAGAGGTGATGAAAAGGCAATGATTATAGAAACTAAACCCCAACGGCCAAATTCAGAGGGGGTGTGTGTGTGTAAGGGTCCAATTACAAATTATCACAAAAGCATCAGATAAAGCATCAGTAAGAGACAATTATTAATCAATTAGATTTGTGCCCATAATTTTAGGAGTTATAACCACAGATCACCAACCTTTTACAGTTCTCTTAAAAATACACTCAAATATATGAGAGTAAAACAAAAACTTCAGTATTTGTCTTCGGATGGTCTCTTATCTGATCCCATTCCGTTCCAGCTCTGGTTAGTATACCAGAGCAAGTATTTATGAAAGTGATTCATTATAAACCAATGTTACCACAATAAAAAGAAAGAAAGAAAAAATTAACTGGCAGATGCCAAATTAATAAGGAAGATGATGAAACTCCTAAAAAAAATAAAGTGATTCAGAGAAATAACCAAATATCCAGGCTGTGTGTGTGTGTGTGTGTGTGTGTATGATTGAGAGATTCTGAAATATAGACAGAGGATTTATATTATAATTTGTTTTTAAGAAAAGATTTTATTAGCAAATAATTAGCTAAATACTGAAGCTTTCCTTTTAAACAGGGGCTATTGTTCATCAAGTGATTTTCTTTAATGTTTTTGTTGGTGAAGGGAGGCAGCAAAGGAGAGAGATGGGTGGGGCAGAAAGGCACTGATGCATTTCAATAATTGAGTCTAAACTAACAGTTACTCCAATTTAAGAACTGTTAAAACTGGAAAACAAAATACTCTTAGTTGATGCTAATTATTTTTGTTAAATGAAATACCTGGTGATTTTTTTAAGAAGAACATGAGGAAGTTCCTCTATATATAGCAGGAAAAGGTATAGTGAGGCCTGTGAAATGAGGCAGATTTCTTCAATCTAACAACAAACCCGCATGACAAACGAAAAGAAAATGGCCTCCTAAAGAAAACAGTCATGTGTTGCTTTGGAAAAAACAAGGTTAAATGACACAGAATTATAGAAACTGGAAGAAAAAAGTGCTAAGAAAGTAGAAGTTATTGCTTTAATTTTTATATTCCTGTTTTGAGGCAAAAATGTAATATAACTCTCTCTAGTCCTTGCACCAACCTGTGGGCTCTCCAAACTCCCCTAACACCCTCCATTACCACCAAGGTCAAAAGTCCACAGTTCCTCTTACAGTCGTCAGCTTCATCAATAGCTCTACGAAACTTCAGCCTCCCTTCTCAGCAAGGACAAAGGAAGTACAGCAAGAAGAGCCAGTGCATTCCATTAATACACAGACCAAATGCTATTACAACAGATAGATTCCTATCTCTACCCTCACAACCCCCTTCCCTTCCAATAAATAAATATGCTATCAAAACTATATGGGATTCAGATCATCTCCAAGATATGAACTACCTTCACTGAGGCTGGATTTGACCAAGAAGCCATAGTTTGTGCCAACTATCACGCTGGCAAGCTGTTAAGGAATGCTAGGGCTGTAAACACTGGGGCTTTCCTTTTCATCAGCAGCTATTGTGCATCAAATGTCCATCTTCAATATGATTTGTTTATTAGTGGGGATCTCCACAAAACTTACCCAACAGTCCCCGCAAGACATTCCTTTCTTTCTTCAGTTTGAGGAATTTGCTTCTTAGACATCAGGGAAAATAAAATAGCCTGATGTCTTCTGATTGATAATCTTTCATGCAGCTCTGTGACCTTACACTTGTCCAAACAAAATTCTTCTGTCTATACATCTGAGAGGGAGCTAAATCTCAGGGTTCACCCTCTTCCAGGCAGTGCTAAATGCAGTGAGGTGGCACACACTTGTCTTGACGCAACACACAGGTAGTGCACGAACCTTTGATTACTAAATAAACCTATTAAACCTTTTCTGAGCTTATTCTCGCCTTGAGAGGCACCTGGGAATCTGCAGAGAATACACAGGGGTTTCATTTTGGGCTTTGTTTACAGCAACCCGGTTAAGCAGTGGTTGGTGTTTAACCATTTTGAGCTTTGGGGAGCCCAGAGATTAACTGAAAGTATTTTTACCAAATCTATAGACCCATTAATGTTTTTAAAAAAAGGCAAAAAAACCTACCTAATCCCTGGAGGAAAACTAAGGCCAAGATGTCTCTGAAACCAACATACTTTATATATTTGAGATGGGGGTGGGTGGGCGTGGCACAATTTAATTTTAAACTTGGAATTTCTGTCATTTCAACAAACCTGGTGATTCTTTGGAATACTTCTTACGTAGTGCCACATTTGTGCAATATTAAACGATTCCTCCAGAACAATCTATTTTGTTTGTTTAAGTGACACTGTCAGCTATTAAACTATTTGGGACTTTTGCATCTATTCTCATAGGTGTCACATCACTCAGCACTATGTTTTAATAGAAGGAAACAAATACCATCTGCTTCCCAATTGATGACTAGCTACAGATAAGAGTAGACCCAATACATTCTCACCCTTAAGCATATGTTTGGCGAAAGCAGAAGAAAATTAAGCCTTGAGATAAAGCCAAAAATCACGAAAGACTTAAAATGCTGATTAAAAACTGTCATTTGTCTTCTAAAATTAGATAGTGGTGATGGCTGCAAAACTCTGTAAATATACTAAAAGCCAGTGTATAGTACACTTTAAAAGAGTACATTTTATGGTATGTGAATTATATCTCAATAACTTGTTTTTAAAAATAAAAATAGACTGGGTTAGAAGTTCTCCTGTCTTTTTTTTTTTAATTTTTATTTATTTATTTTTTTCCCCCAAAGCCCCAGTAGATAGTTGTATGTCATAGCTGCACAGCTTTCTAGTTGCTGTATGTGGGACGCAGCCTCAGCATGGCCGGAGAAGCGGTGCGTCGGTGAGCGCCCGGGATCCCGGCCCGGGCCGCCAGCAGCGGAGCGCGCGCACTTAACCGCTAAGCCACGAGGCTGGCCCGAAGTTCTCCTGTCTTTATTCATCATTGTAACCTAAGCATCTAGAATAGTGCCAGTCACTTAGTAGGTACTCAATAAATGTGTTGATTTAACTTTTTAAAAAAGCTGCCATTTGTCTAGCACTTCACGTGTTAAAAAGCACTTTCATTGACATTATTTCTTTGGCTACTGTCAGCCAAATAGCTACAAATTTTTAAAATACTCTAACAGTTAAAGACAAATCAACCACACTAAAATTACTGTTCTATTCAATTTAATTCAATCTCCCAAAGTTAAAAAGATTCAAATTAATACCTAAATCAGCAAAAGCCATAAGAGAAATAACTGTAATTATGTGAACAAAATATGCATAGACAACAAAAAGTGAATTTTTAACACACAACAATTAATTCTAAACATTTGTTTTGATTCATTTGTTGGGGTTTCTTCTACTTTAAAGCTGTAAATTTCATATAAATCTAATGATTAACTTAATGAAAGGATGGAGAATGCAACCTCAGCGTTGAGACAGGAAAGGGAGAGGTAACCATTGTATATCAAAGATACAAAAGGGCCAATTCTAATCTAAACTAAGAGATTATGAAGCCAAAGAGCAGGGATTGATGTCTTATTTTACACTTAATTCAACACACATAAGGTAAGTTTACTGAGTGCAATATAATATAAACGGGAAAGAAAAGGAATCTTCACAGCAATAGCCAATACTGAAGGGATGCTATTTAAGCAAAGTCTTCTGATAAATGATTCTAAGCTTATAGATGATCTCTCACAAATTTTAACAATACCAAATACTTGATTTTAATCTCCAACCAGGAAACAGTATGAAAAAGAGTGAAATGCAAATTTTAGAGGCTTTAGTACCCTTTTTAATACGGAATTAGGAGTCAGCGAGGTGAAGAACTTAATTCTGCAGAGTATTTTCTCGTCTTTTCAATCTTATAAGGGTGTCAATTTTACATTTAGGAAAAGGGAGAGGGTTCCTATTATGATAAATGTAACATGTTTGAGGCTAACCTTAGTTGGTATGCTTTGAAGGACACCAGTAGTTCCTCCAACATAATAACTTCCCCAATTCCACTTTCTAGATTCCTTCCGGGTATATTCAAAAATACCTTTCAAAACTCAAAATGCCACTGGATGAACCAGATAGAGGAAAACTGAGAGAGAAGTAAGAATACCAAGGGTGATAAATCAACTTTATAGTTAACTTTACAACTTGTCCATGCCATCCTGGGAACGGAAATGCTGATATGCACAAATTAGGGGTATAACCTCCCAAATTAAAGCATTCCTAAATTAAAGTGTTCTTAGTTGTCAATAGACCAAAACCCTATAGCTTCTAATTACCACTTTTTCTTTCTAAAAACCAACTGATCTAGACCTTTAAAAAAATACACAAGATATTGGAAGCAACCTACAAGTCCATAGATTCTCTGACTGGTTAAATTACGGTGTGTCTTAATACTACAGAATACCGTTTCAGCCCTTAAAAAGAATGCAGTAGATCTACAACATGTGCAGGGAGGGAACTATTCAAGATTTCTATCTTGTTTTGTGAAATAAGCAAGCTGAATAATAGTTATACAGTATAATCCCATAGGATGTTTTTAAAATGAGACCCTAAATACAGAAACTGGCTTTTTAAAGTAGATTTTTAAAAACTAGTAACTAGTGCTTGCCTCTGAGGGGTGCAAGAATGAAGGAAGCTTACTTTCACTTTAGTCCCTTCTATACCATTGTTTTTTCACCAAGAGCACCACGCCCCAAAACCTCAGTTGTCATCACACACCTTGACTTAACTAAAGAGGAATCTGAAAAAGCCCAGAGAGCTTAAACAAACTTCCTCAAAGACATACAGACGGAGTGACACATTAGGAAATGTACTCCACGGGAGAGAGTACAGAACAGACTAGCAAGAGCAGAACAGACATAGGGCCGAATGGGAAGGAAACTGCAGAGGAGAGACAAGCAAAAGATTTGTAAAGTGGGAAGGAAGCAGCGGTGAACAATGACAAAAGGCACCAAGCAACCAAAGACAACTTTGAAGTGAAGGAGACGCATTTCTTTAGAGCTGAATTTTAAATGACAGGATGGAAAGGAAGAGAAATAAACATGAAGAAACACTTCTGATCAAGAGCTCTGAGCAACCCTGAGCTGCTGTAATTGGTAAGGCCACCGTCGACACCATCTTAGTCAATGGTAGGCTACCTTTCATCGCATATGAGTACAGGATCCAGCAAACACTAACAGTGTACCTGGTGCAACACTCTTCACAAAGGGTCAAACAGGATACAAGCGTTTTGTGTTCTCCTGCTGCTAGGCCACTTGGTCGCAGCATTCCCCAACAACGAGATGTGTTTTATCAGCGCTTAAGGAAAGCCATGGAGCAATTACACAGTATTATTTCCTCTTACCTGCTTCTAGATACCAGCCCACATCCCAGCATCCAAGGGTCTGAATTTACTTTACTTATTCACTTTTAAGCAACAAATCTAAACTTGCCTGAAGGAAAACTGAGAAAGGGGTGGTGGACCCACTTGTTTGGCAATAGCTTCTCCAAACATGCACCCAGTCTCTGAGAAATTATATGGTAAAGTATTTGTGACTGTGGCTGCCTATGGAATCCACACTTAGCAGAAGAGCCTAGAACTCATCCTACAGGAAAGGGGTCAAACTCAGAAATAAGTCCTCAGCTGAAATAGCAGAGGTTAAAAATAAATATCACAAAATCCAGGTCTGAGTTTTAGATAGTGTAAAAAAACATACTCGGTCCTCTCATTTTGATAGTGTAAAAAAATTCTGGGTATTCCAATTCCAGATTAAGAGCGATTCCAGAGGATAAGAAAGTTGTAAAGGTTGGGGAAATCATATTTATTTGCTTTTAAGGGATGATTATCAGTTAGGAAATGGAACTATTGTGAGTCTGGTGAAAAAGGCACTGAAACGACTCAAGTTGGAGTCTATTTCTGCTTCTGTCTTTACAACTGAATAGAAAGTCACTTCTAATTTTATTTGCCCCTCTGTAATATTACGGTAAAATCTCACTTCTACTTTCCAGGGAAGCTGTCAAGCAAGAGTATGAAAATATCAGTGTATGTATACCATTTATTTCCATGAATTTGTAAGACTTGCACATCACAGAAATATAAACTCCATCTGTCCCAGGGCGTGTCCAACGAGTTAAACTGAGGGTAGAATGCTGATTTCTGGAAAGTTTTCTTTTAAGCCCAGGTCTGTGAGAAAAGAGGAACTTAACCTTTTCAGAGAGACTTTAAGGTCATGAAACTGGACCATATTCCCTTCTGTGGAGCTGTTCTCCCGTTTTCAAGCTTGACAAAAATGTTAAGAAAGGGAGTATGGTAGCACACACCTGGTCTGACTCAAACCTCAGGAAAGTTCCTTAAGCTCTCTGACCCTTCCATTTTCTCATCTATAAAGTAAGGATAAATCCCAACTCTTCTGAATAATATCTGTAAAGCACCAACACAAAGACTGGCAGTCCTAACATTTAAATGCCCTAATTATATAACCTTCTCTTCCAAACATGCTCTTCCTATGTTCACCTGTCTTGGTTATCATCCATACAATAACATAAAAAGTCTAGAAGTCAACTGGGCTCTCCCTTCTCATCCTCTGCATGGCCCCTGCCACGCCCACGATGAAGTCCTTAGAGATTCTGCTTCTTCCTTCACTTCTCTGGTTCATAGCCCTTCCATCCCTGCTGTCTGGTTGTCCCCTATCACAGTGCTTCAACTCCTGTCGGAGCCTCATAACTGACTTCCCTGCATCCTTCAAACAGGTTGGTATCTCCCTAAAGTTCAAATATTAATCATCCCTTCCAAGTTACCAACACTGGCTTCAGGATACTATCTAAACTTCTTGGCAAGAAATTCAAAGCTTTTCAGGATCTGGTCCTGCCTACCAGCTGCTCTCAACTTGGAAGTCTGATATTCCAGGAGGGTCAAACAAACTTGAATAACTAGCCACATCTCTACTCAGGCTGCTATTTCTGTCTGAGATGGTTTCTCCTCCATCTCCTGAATCTGGGAAATTCTTTAAGTATTCTTTCTTTTTACAAAACCTTTCCATACCTTTATTAGAATGCCCAACATACAGGATTTCACATACTTGTTTACCGTATTATCTCCTCTACTCAGTGGTAAACTGTTGCAGGGCAGGAACTAAGTCTTATATTACAACCAGGCACTGACTGTACACAGTACACAGAAACGGGTGGAATTTGCTAACTACTCGAAGAGTAGGGTAGCCAAAACAGACCTGAACAGCATATTTAAGGGCATGGAATGGGAAATGGTGTTCACAATAAAGATATATATTTAAAAAACTGATGTTTTGAATGGAGTCATTTTTCTTTAATATTTAGTTTATAGACTTTTGTAGAAAAAAATTGTGAGGTTTAAAGATTTCCAGGAAATGTAAACCAAATGAATTATTTTAATTAGAGAAGATTAATAGGAAACAATTCAATGCTTTCATAACAACTGGTAAGAAAAATATTTCTTGCTTATTTCAAGCAGGGACGTGGGGAGGAAGAGGAGATTAGGAGAATAGTGTGGGGAGAAATGAATCTCAAAATGAGAGCTATTTCAACTCAGCATACATTAACATCAACCAAATTAAAATAACATTAAGCAAAATCAAACTTATAATAGGTGGAAACAGCTAAATATGATGCTAGAAATAAATTATCTTAGTTCAACTGTAACTTTTGTACTTGAATATGTAATAGCAAATGTGGCTGTGACTTTTGTATTTCTGGTGCAAAAAGAAAAACTTCCTCACTGGAAAACACACTCCCTTCTTTTGAACTAGATGCATTTCCAGATCATTTCCATAATACAGAAAACCTTGCAGATTCAATTAAAAGAGAAACTGGAGAACCAAAAGATGACAAAATATTTTCAATTTATAACCCCGAGTCAAAACTAAACATGGGAAATCCAGGACACTGTTGTGGACAAAGAAATCAGGAAGAAAGAAAATGGCATTTTCTAGATTTCCACAGGACTTTTTGGTGTAAAATGGTTGAATCAGAATTGGATAGGCAACCAGGAGTTGAAGGTAGTGTCTTCCCAGAACCAGTTTCTGAAGGTGGGGGAGGGGACGAAAGACACTCATTCTTTCCATTCAACATTCACTGACTATTTCCTCCACCAAGGCCTCAGTTGTGTCTTCTGTGAAATGTCACCTTTCCAAAGTTGTGAGGACAACAGTCAATATTTACCAAGCACATTACTTGCCTAATTATTTACAACTCTATGAACTAGCTATTATTATTGCTATTTTGCAAATGAGAAAACTAGACCACAAAGTGGCTTACTTCAGATGATCACAGCTTTGAACCTAGGGGTTAACCCCAGAGATTTCTTAAACAACTAACCTAGTGCTCAACAAATGTGTTCCCTTCCTTCTTAGCCAATTATATTCCCAGCATCTCCAAGGAAAAAAGAAAATGTCTTAATTTTAAAGCAACCTACTCTGTGCCTGGCATGGTAAATTAATTTGTCCCCAAAACAGCTTAGCAAGTTGGTTTAGATTTCAAATAAGGTTAAGCTTTCCCCAGTGAAAAACTTATTTTACATGGAAAATCATTCTCAAATTGCTTTTCTGACATAAATCTGCCTGAGTTTGAGCCCCACGAGCCAGGTTTTCCCAGGGTCTGATTACAACTCTGGGAAAAAACTGACCATCCAGGTTCCAGATCTACAGAATTAAGAACAGGCTGTGATAGCAACAGCAGCCTTGAAGCCTCCTGCCCACCAAGGTTCCAGAATATACAACCTACTGAACTTTTCATCTCTAACCTCCCTCAAAAGTAATGCAGAAAGGAAAGGCAGCAGAGACTCTGTTTGTGTCTTTCCCACTCTCAACTCACTCACCTTGATAAACCACATCTCTGTTGCACATATCACCTGATATTTAAAACAAAAACCATTAAGCTCTATATATGTGAAATTTGAATTTTCCCAGGATATTGAAATTCCAGCCATAACTCAACTATAAAATACTAATTAAGAAAAACAAATTATCTCACAGTGTACTTGCAAATCACCTCATATGCATTCTAAATACATGACGCAGAGAAATAAGTGCCCAAAGGGAAGCTGTAAAGTTATTAAATCCAAAGTTTTCCATTTTCTTGACATGTTCTTTCCATTCACTTCAGAAATGTACTGCTACTAATATTGGTTGCCTTTACGTATTTGTAAATTGGTGGACCAAAACTTGAGAAAAATGTGTTTAATGACAAAACAATGAAAAGCACAGAACAGATTTCAATTTGTATGAATTTTTTGGTGTGTGTGGGCATTGCATCCAAGAATATTATTTTTCTGTAATGACCACTTTTAGATTCTAACCCTTAAACATGATCCAAATGCAGGAGAAATCCGGAAAGAAGCAAAAGACATGGTGCTGCTTATCGGATGTCTAGACTGCAGGCAAACCCCAAATACCAAAGAAGCATCCATGTGTCAAACTAGCATAATTTTTGAGCTATGCCTGGGGCCACATACCAAAAAAAAAAATTAGCTTGAAAAAAATCTAAGAGGGGTAACCAGAAGGTCAACCCCAGTTCACAGGAACTAGGAAGAAGCTAGCAGGGATAGCCAGCCATTACCTTGTGTCATCCCCTCCAGCAGCTTCCTCCCTGCCCCCATAAAAATCTCCAAGGCCCAACTCCCTTTTGGCTAGCTTCTTCAAGGTCATCCCGAGATAACGCAGTGAACAATTACCAAATACCGAGCCAGGCATACCTCTAGGGCCAAAAAAGATCCCCCTTCCCCAAATCATTATATAAATACTTTAAATGCCATCAGGCTTTTCTCCAACTCCACGAGAGACAACTCCCAGACTTTTAATTTAATTTAGATTGAGCAAGTAATAAACTGTTCGGTTTTGCAACAAAAATTATTGAAAGCCTTTTCAAGTCTGGCAAACTCCAGTTCAAAAACAGGTGCTTTCGGGATACTTTTAATGACAAGGTCAAATTCATTTTTTTAATTATTAAAAGAAAAACGGGGGGGGGGAGTTTTCTTAACCTTCCTTAGGACAACGTGACGAGCAGGGGGAAAGGACTGCTGGGGTGAAACTGTCTCGCCTAGGGTCCATGTTTGGCTAAACGGCAATTCCTAGTCTTCCGAGTGCCTGTAGTCACCGAAGGTTAGAGCGAGAAAATAAAAACAAAGAAACCTACTAGGGTCATAGTTACCAGCACAAACTGCACCACCCTACCACCCCAGAAACCACCCCACCTCACCCCCAGCAACCAAAACAAACGTCGCCCCTCCCGGTTCCCCCTCCCACACGTCCACACAAAGAAAAAAGCACGCACAATTCGGCCACAGTCCTCACTTCCCTTTGTAGGACAACAGGGAGCCCCGAAACTTCCCCACGGTGGTTTTTCGGGTGTCGTCGGGGCAGGGTCCCCTGAACGTCCGGGCCACGGCTCGGCTGCGGGGGAGAAGGGTGATCGTCGCCCTCGCCGGGTTCCCCGAAAGCAGCAAAACGCCTCCCCCGTCCTCCCACCGCCCTCGGGTCCCCCCGAACTGCGCTTGTCCCTCGGGCACGCGGTGACGGCCGCGAGAGAGGCAAGAAGGCAGCGACTGCAAATGCTCCCCGGGGGACGTGTTGGTAAAGAAAACAACTTGGGTCGGGGAGAAAGTTGCGGTGGAGAGCTGCTCGCGGGGCGCGGGCGGCGGGAGGCGAGCCGCGTCCCCGGCCGCCGCCCCCCTCACCTGCGCCGGAACAACGGGCCCCCGCGCCCGCCCGCCCGCCCGGCGCCTCCCGCAGGCCGCGCCTCCCGCACGCCGCGCTGCCGAGGCTTGTTCCTCCTCATGGCTTTGCCCTGACGTAATTCAAACATGGCAACAGTTCGACTTCAAAGGCGAGGCCACAGACCTCCCAGACACAGGCTCCGGGCTGCGGGTAACGGGCCGAGACTCGGGGCCACGCTCGCCCGGCCCCCCGGCGTCGCGGCAGCCGGCGTTTGCGCCGCAGCGCCGGGGCCCCCGCCCGCCGCCCCCCGCGCCCTCCCGCCCGCCCGGAGCGCGGAAGCACGCCGCCTCCCCGCGCACCAGCATGGCACCTCACACCGCAGCGCCGCCAAAGTTTCCCCGCGACGGGCCGAGGGACAAAAGCCCCTCCTGAAACTCGCCCGAACTTCGGGGGGCCCGGCCCGCACGGCGCTGCGCCCCGAGCGCCGGCGGGGCCCGCATGGGCACATGCAGCTCTTTGTTTTCTGTCCAGCCGGGCGCTGCCTACGTGCAGCAGCGGGGATGTCGGATTGTTTCTCAGGGGCGAGACCCTGGACGGTCCCCCCGGGGAAGGGGCCGGACCCCGCGCCCCGAGAGCCCGGAGCCCCGTCCTCCCCTCGGCAGCAGGCCCATTTCATCCAAGTTTTGCAATGTCCTTGATGAGAAACGCCCAGATGACCCGCCCCGCACCAGCGGAGAGTTGGCGACTTTCACTCTGCTTTTTAAACTGGCAAGACGCCATCATCGGCAAATCACATTGTCCGGCCGGCCGGCCCCGACAGCGGCCGCAGCGCACGGCTGACCCGGAGCCGGACACTGAGCCAGACCTCCGGCGAGAACCGGGGTCGCAGCCCCAAGCACGTGGTCTGTCATGTTCCGCACAAAAAGCAGTGCCCTGCGAGTTGTCTCACTCCTTCCGCGCAGACAACGCCGCCGCCGCCTCCATCCCCGAGTCAACTTGGCTCGGACTGGCCATCTTAAGCCGCACACGGTCGCCGAGCAAGCCGTGGCCGTGGCGCCCACATCTACGCTACAGGTGAAGAAATTGCGAGCAAAACTTGAGGCTCCGCAGCCACCTCGGACCCCCGCGCTGTTGGGCGCGGTCCGGGGGAAAAGGCGTCTGGGAGCCGGGGCCGTTTCCGAGCGGCCGCGTGTTGCTCTCATTGTCGCATCCGCATCCCCCCGGAGTTGGGCAAACAACGCCACGCCGCGTGCACTCCGGCAAACCCCGGCGCGGACCCCCAAGGCCGATTTAAACCCCCTCCCGCCCGCCAGCTCGCAAGTAGACGGCAACTTAGTTTTCGAGCGAATGGCGTTTATTGTCCACCCGTATCAAAACACGCGCAGGGGCTGCAAGAAACTCCACCACGAGGTGCAACAACGGCGCCGACCACTCCCGGGGCGCGCGCCCACGCGGGTGCACCGACCCGGGGCCCCTCCGCAATTGCCAGCGAGTCGTTTTCTCTCGGGCCTTTGGGCCACCGGGCTCCTTTTCGCCAGAGAACACTGCGGCTGAGAAAAGTCATTGTCACCTTCAACGTGGATCCCTCAACTCCAGCGACTCCTCACTCATCTCCAGGCGCCACTCACTTCCCCCACCCAAGACTTTCGGTTTCCCTCAAAGACCCTCCCCAATTAAAAGACACACTAAACCTGGGTATACAAAACATCTGGGGTCTGAAGATCACGAAAACAGCGTCCCCAGCAATGCCACCTCCAAGACAAAACTTCCTGTGTGTGTGTTGTATGTGTGTGTGTGGAAGGACTGGGGGAGGAGGGTGAGGTGAAAAAGAGAAAAAAAAAAAAACACTCAAATCAAAACCTCGTGAGACAGTTTTGCACCCGAGTCATGGTTAGAGCCACTCACCTTCCAAAAGCAGCCGTTCCACGCGCAAGAACGTTCCCGAGGTGCGGAATGCACGCCAGGCCAACCCCCCCTCCAATCGCTCCCTCCTCCTCAACTGCCTTGTCTAGAAAGATTGTCTCCTGCAGTTCTGCAGTTGCTACCGCGGGCCGGGAAGGTGTAGATTCCGCTTTCCCTCTGCGCACGCGCGGCTCCCGGTGCAAAATTCTCCTGAATCGAACTTATTTGCATACGGGGGCGCGCGCGTCGAGGGCTGGGAGGGGAGAAGGCCCGGCGGCCGCGCGCGTTCCCGAGGTCTCTATTGTCCTTTTAAGGGGAGAAGAGCCGCGGCGCGGGAAACGCGGCGGCCAGAGGGAGACGGGGGCGGGGACTGCTTACTACGGCTGACGTCACGTAAACAAACGCCCCCTGGCTGGAGGCCGCGGCGAAGGGGGAGTGGCGGGATGGGAAAGGCGGAAAGGTTAGCAACCCAGGGACAACGCTAGGCTGCGTGACGTGCTATCCGCCCTGAAGTTCTTAGGGCGCACCATTTCGCGTTGAAAAATAGTTTTGAAAGCTGTTTTTACAAGATTCTCACACCTGTGTCCAGTTTCTGGCCTGAGGTGACAGGGAAGGTGATCTTGCAAGCACCCAGACTGAATTTATACGTCTCCCACTTTTCCTAAATTGTGTTTGAAGTTGAGTTTTGAAGCTTTTTAAAAAATCCTCTGGGACCAGCAGAGGTTTATTTTTCGTGCAGTTTTAATGAGTCATTTCATCAAGTCCCTTTTTGACACTCTATCCATTCACAAACTCCCGCCTGCCATCCTCAAACAGTAACCCAACCCATAACAATCCAATTTTTTTTTTCTTCACTTCGGCCCTAAGATTACAAGCCTGTCGAGTTGAATGGTTGTTAATTTCCGTGGGAACAGTGTCGCTTTCCTAAAGACTAGTCAGTGGAAAGCCAGTAATCTGGGGACGTGCATACCTCCTCCAGCTGCTTGTAAAGGGTGTTCCACTCGCCCAGAAATAATACCACTCACTGGTGGTCTTGGGAATTGAGGAAGTAGCCAGTGAAGTGCAGACTTCCCCTTATGGAATGTGTAATAAGCCAACAATCTAAACACTTCTTGCCCCAGGAGGGGAAAAAAAAATGAAAAACTGAAGTAACTCTTCTCAGATTGATAAGTGAAAAATGAAAAACGATTGTGATACACCTTTATTCCAAAAACACACCTCACATCAATAGGCTGAGACCCTGATTTAATAATAGCGGGAGGGTGGGGAAAGAGGAAAGATGTTTCTCTAAGAAACTTACTAGTCCCAAGCTACAAAAGTGTGGACATCAGCCATAAAACTTAATCATCTGCTGACAAGTTTCACTGCTTTCACTGTAGTGTCAACAATATGGATTTAAATAGATACTTCTGGAACACTAATTTAATTCAACAGCCGATTCCTAGTACATACAAGACAAACCCACTTCTGAAGTTTTCAACCAATGCTTTTTTTCTTTAGGTTCTGTAACATACTATTTCTGTAACTGTATATGAAAACCATATATTAAATACCTGCAAAGGAGAAAAAACTGACGCCTCTCACTAAAATGTGAGCTTCCTAAGGGCAAGAATTTCCTATTGTATTCATTTTTGTACTCCAGTGCCTAAGACAGGGCACAGCAGATAATGGAGTCTGAATAATTGCTTGTAAAATAATAAATCAATGGACATGTTCAAATGTATTATAGATTTATCTCAAATCAAAACAGCTTTACTTTAGTTTAGAATTTTTGAATTGAACCTAAAATGAGTTTGAAAGTTATAATGATCACCTGGATTGATGTGATGCCTGTCTTTATTGTAACAAATAAAGCAGAATAGGCTTAATAACTATTTCTGGGCTTTCATTGGTGGCAAACAGGACCCTGAGCGTAAACTCTTACTTTCTTCTTTTTGAAGAGAATTTTAAAAAGTTGTCCTGAGCACTTGTTTGGTTTATGATAGATCCTCCAAAAATAATTTCAAATTAGTATATGCTTTTGAAAGTATGAAAATTGCAAGTATAATATTTTTCAAACTTCAATTATTGCTTACTGGATATATTTATATATTTTTTATATATATAAAAATATATATATTTATATAAGATATAAAGCTGTACCTTGAATGCCTTTTCTCTTGAAAGTTTAGTGAAGGATACATATTGTAATCCAGGGATGGAATGGGTTCAAATGTGCAAGCAATGAAGGAATTACAGTATTTAGGATATACTGTTCAGATAAGAAAGTACCTGGAAGCTTCAGAGGTACCGAGCTAATACCATACAGCAAGACTTCCTCTGCTCTCCAAGTAGAGGTCAAGAAGTAATCTGGGTAATTTTTGTAGGAAAGGTAACAACAAAATCCGAGAAATTTGAGTTCTTCAGACTCTTAAAAAAAAAAAAAAATCCCTGCTGTTTTTGAACAACCAGGTGCATTCCAAAGTTTCTTTTGTTCATTTGGTTGCTTGAACATGTCGTTGTGGCTGGCTCTTTCCAGGGCCAATAGCTCATTTATGGGGTACTTTAAAATACTATTATCTAAATAGCCCAAGTGAATTTTTCACCATAAAAAAAGAAAGGAAGAAAGAAAAGAAGTAATTTATAATATATAAATTTGGATTATAGGAGATTGAATTATACCATGTTAGGAAAATTGAGGGTTTTTTTTAATGACTGTAGTGCTATGTTGCACTCACACTGAGTTCTCAAAAATATTGAAATTGAAAATATAGTAAAAATTGAAATTGAAATTGAAAATAAGTTGCCAGATACTCTGGATAAGCCAACTACCTTGCTTATAACATGTTGTCCCTGCTGTAGAATTATCCATAATGCTTGAATCTTTACATTCATTTAGCAAACATTTAATGATCATAACTATGTGCCAGATAGTAAAACCATTTCAGAAGTGGAGGGGCTCAAGTCCCCTTCACCTCTTCTAATTTATTTCTATATAATTGTATTTTATTTGCTACTTTTTCTTCTGTAGCATTTATTGCCTTCTTTTGAGACTTAACTATTGTCAGCAACTGTACAATTTATTATAATATTCTTGGAATGGAGGATGAATTACATATAAAGGACTGAAAAGGACAATTCTTGCTTGGTAACGAAGGATATTATCAGCAATTTAGTAATGTTTGTAATGACAACTCAAACTAATGATTGTTTTTAAATAAAGGCTGATACCCTCATCAGACGCTGGTGCCAACCACATCAAAACATTTTTGTTGAGCCCAGGAAAGAGCTGATTATTATTATTAAATATTGGGTTTGGTTCCTTCACAGGTAATAGCTATAAAACTAAACCTTTTCCTTACACCAAAATGAGCACAGTATTGTGTTATTTAAATCCTTTTGATGTTCAACTAGCAAGTAGTCAGAGCAAATCAGATAATTTTAAGCTATAAGGTATAGAATTGGACATGTGATCTAAGCAATCCTCCAACAACCGTTGACAGCTGCTGCAAAAAGTTATCTATTACATAATCAAAATTAACTTTTCAAATTTCTGCACTTAAAGAATTGTCACAATTTTATTCTTAGAAAGAGTAACCTCTGAATTTATAGAAATTTTAAGTCATACTATCTTATGACATTATGACATCTTAAGCATACTATAAAAAAATCAAATTACTGGTAACAAAAGTAATTTTATTTTAAGAAGGACATTGACAAACTAGAATGAGTTCACAGGAGAGTAAATCAGGATGATGCAAGAGCCTGGAAACCACAGCATAAAAGCAATAATTGAAGGAGGGGCTGTGTTTTGATTGAGCAAGAGAGCAATCTTTGACTATCTGAAGAACCATCATTAGAAAAACGAATGGGCTTGTGTTTTTATGCTTAGGAACCAAATCAGTCTTGAAAATCGTAAGAATATAGATTCTTGCTAAACATCAGAAAAATTTCTAGACATACAAATGGTCCAAGGAGGGTTCAGGATACTTCAGAATGCAGCTGCCCATCACTAATGATGGTATCACAAAAATAAAACCAAGAATTTCATTTCAATGAATTACGTTATTTGCAGTATAAAGCTTGCTACCTCTAAACTCCTATTGAACTCTATGGATCTGTGATTCCATGGGATAAATGAGTGGTACCAACAATAAGTGCCTCAAGTTTGGGCAGGGATTTATCACTGTGGCTGGAGAGGTTAGGAAAGTCTTTTTGGAGAGGATGGGATTTGAACTTGGACATGAGTTTGTTCATTCATTCATTTAACAAATACTTTTGAGTATCTACTAATTGCCAGGCTCTGACAATAAAATGATGAACAATGCAGAAACAGTCTTTCATGGAATGTGGGAGGCAGGCGTTCCAAATAACCACACAAATATAATTAAAAACTGTGAGAAATAAAATTAAAAAAAGTAGTGTGAGCCTAACCATGTGTGGCAAGGGAATCTGATCTAATCTGGAGGTAAGAGAAAGCATCTTTGAGGAAGTGAAGTTGAATTATCAGCAGGATTAGATGGAGAATTGAAAAATGGAAAGAGGATTGAACCGGTGGCAACTTCAGGAACAAATTCATAGAAACAGCCAAAGTACTTGGGGTGGTGAGGAAAGGCACAACTAGGAGAAGAATCATGTCTTTGATTGAATAAATGTCATACATGAATCCTGTTTGAGGAAGAAGATAGTGTAAGGTGTTGGAGACCAAGAGAAATCGGGATTTAAGCCCTACAGATCTGGAAGTACCTACATTTGAGTTGGAAGTAGTCACATGCTAAAAGTACCCCAGCGACAAAAATCTATGATTAGATTACAATTGGTTTAATCAACATGTGTTTCTTCTATGAAAATTTATTTTTCTAAATGTCAATAAGAAATTGATCCCCCAGCCATGGAATCCACTTCCCGGAAGATCCACTGTTCTAATTATTCATCTCATTACTGAAGGCAAGCATGCCACATCATCAACAGATGAACAAGTGCACAAGCAGACACATAAAACGGAAAGTCAAAGAAACATGCTGGGTCGCCGTTTCTAAGAGCTTTGGGAATAAAATATCCAGGATTCTAGAAGAATTTGATATTTTGCTTACAGTTAATTAAAAAAAATTTTAATATACATTTTTAAGAATTTGAATTCTTATCATGAATTTTTTAAAAAAAGAATGCAGTATTGAGGCATAGATCAGCAAATAAGAGTTATTGGTTTCAAGGTTTTAGATGATACAAGCATTAATAGTTTATCTAGATATATTGTGAATCTAGCAGTGCTTTAGTGTTCCAGAAATGGAAATGCAAAGTAAAGCAGATGAAACAGAGATAATCAATGTACCATATTGCATTTGTGACAGTGGTTAGATAAGATGGTATCATCAGAGAGTAAAACATATTGCATACGTCTTCCTAGAAGGCAAGGTTTAGCGGATGAACATAACTTAAATTTCTTTACAGGAATAGAATGAGCAAATATACCTCAGGTTTGTTGAAAATAGGAAAGGGCATTAGTACTCAATTTGTTGACAACTAAAATGCTACTGTAATGCCAAAAATATAATCTACACTTGAACTCATAATTTAGAAAATAAGATTTTGTGGAAGGGAATAGAGGACTCCAAGATTTTTGAAACTATTTCTGAAAAAATGCATTCTTTAAAATTTTACCTTCCATCATTTCTTCAAATCAGAAGAGCTGCCAGTCATGCTAGAATGAATTTCACATATTACATGATTAGGTATTTCTTGTCCAAATTCTTGATTTGGAAAACTGAATATAAACAAAACGTCTTCCTGTTAACTTTTACTATAATTGATGTAATATAATCAAAAAAGAAAATTTATAAACTTTCCCTATTTTTGGCATGTCATGAGTATTATTTAAAAAGAATGTTGCAATTAGAGGATGGAATTAAAAATTTATATCAAATAACTTTTTAATCCTGGAGTCAGGGAACTCAAAAGACTTAAAAGATTAATAAATTTAACTACATAAAATTTAAAAATTTGTACATGGGGAAAAATTACCATATAGTTAAAGAAAAAAAGTCAAACTGAAAAAAATCTTACAGAATCAAGGCATAATTTCTTTCTTTTTTTAAAATATTTATTTATTTATTTATTTAATTTTTTGTGAGGAAGATCAGCCCTGAGCTAACATCCATGCCAATCCTCCTCTTTTTGCTGAGGAAGACTGGCCCTAGGCTAACATCTGTGCCCATCTTCCTTCACTTTACGTGGGACGCCCCCACAGCATGGCCTGACAAGCGGTGTGTCGGGTCGCCCTGGGATCTGAACCCCGGCTGCCAGCAGTGGAGCGTGTGCACTTAACCATTACGCCACGTGGCCAGCCCCAAGGGATAATTTCTTAATATGGGTAAAGAATACGAAAAGTTAATTCACCAAAAAGTATATAAATGAAAAAAAGCATATAGAAAGGTGCTGAACTTTATTCATACTTTATAACAAGATTATTTGTAAATTTTATAACTTTATTAATAATTTTTACTATAAATAGAATCAACTACATTTTATCCAGATTTGATTGTAAATAAATTTGTTTGATAATATCCAGGGTTGATGACCGTGTAGGAAAAGAAACTCTCATACTCTGTTATTGGAAGTATAAATTATTCATTCCATTAAGACACCAATTTAACATTATCTATTGAAATGTAAAACTTTTTGTTTGGTTCCACTTCTAGGAATTTCGCCTAAGACATTCATACAGGGCACACAGATGTGTGTATAAGGATATTCATTCCAGCATTATTTGTAATGGAAATAATCCAAATGCCTATCAATAGGGAACTGGTTAAGTAAATGTTGGAACATCGATTAAATGGAATTCTGTGCTGCGATTACAAAGAATGAGGTTTCTTTATGTACATTGACATAGGAAGATATTAACATGCTATTAAGTGGATAAAAAGCAATTTCCAGAAAAGTAGGCAAAGTATGATTTCATTTGAGGGGCAAAAAAGAATGTATATATATACGCAGTCATGTACTGCCTAATGACAGGGATACGTTCTGAGAAATGTGTCCTTGCGTGATTCTGTCATTGTGCAAACATCATAGAACATACTTACGCAAACCCAGATGGTATAGACTACTACATACCTGGGCTATATGGTACTAATCTTATGGGACCACCCTTGTATGTGAGGTCTGTCATTGATCGAAAAGGTTGTTGTGCAGCGCATGATTATATATATCTCGTATATGTATCTCATTGTTTGTACATGCATAAAAAGTCATTGTAAGGAGACAAACCACAGTGTTAATCTCAGTTACCTCTGAGGATAGAAGTGAGAAAGTGGGAGGAGTGATTTTTATTTCATATAATTTTTTCCTCTCAGAACTTTTATGAGCATCAATTACTTTTATAGTATAAAATATTTTAAGATAGAAAAACACCTATTAAAACACATGTATCACATAGGAATGCAAGCAATGTTACTAAAAGAAAAAGTGTCTGTATTAGTTTAACAAATGAATTACTGAGGTAACTGATAGATTCTGGAACCCAAGATCCATATCTGGTTTGGCTTTAAAGCTTCCGAAATATTTCATGTGGTACGTGCATAGAAATAGCTATAAAATCATGCAGCCCATGAAAGCTCTTCTTTCTTTCTTGTGGAATTCCCTTCCCTCTCATCTCTGAATATTTAAATCCTGCCGATCCTTCAAGTCCTAACTTAAAAGCTAGCTCAGGTTCAGCCATAATTATCATTTATTGATTGCCAGCTCTGGCTCTAGCATAATTCTGTGTGCTTCCACATGTTTTATCTCTGATCGTTGTTTAAAACCTTCACGATAATCCTGTGACATAGACGTGAGTCTCATTTACACATGAGAAAATGGGCTTTAGCAGTTATAAGGCTTATGTGGTGTCACATGTGTTATAGTAAGTGGTGGAGGTGAGACAGGAAACCAGATCTCTTGAGTCCAAATTCCAGATTCATTCCGCTTTACTCCTGGTTGGACTTCTTGATTTCTCAAACAGGAAGTAATATTTTCCTCCTCTCAACTCTTCTAACAATTTGTCAATGCATCTTAAGACACACATCAATTTCTGCTTTATATTTCAGTTATTCGTGTACAGCCTTGTGTCTCTATATGACAATGAGAGCTAAATCTAATAGTTTCAATCCTTGGAAGGCATGAAAATCACCTGTGAAATTTTTTTTTTCTTGTGGTGAAACACACCTAATATAAAATTTATCATCTTAACCATTTTAAGTGTACAGTTCAGTGGTATTAAATATGTTCATAATGTTGTGCAACCATCACCACCATCCGTCTCCATAACTCTTTTCATCTTGTAAAGCTGAAACTGTGTACCTATTAAACAACAACTCCTGGGCCGGCCCCGTGGCTTAGCGGTTAAGTGCGTGAGCTCCGCTGCTGGTGGCCCGGGTTCGGATCCCGGGCACGCACCGACGCACTGCTTCTCCGGCCATGCTGAGGCCTCGTCCCACATACAGCGACTAGAAGGATGTGCAGCTATGACATACAACTATCTACTGGGGCTTTGGGGGAAAAATAAATAAATAAATATAATTATTAAAAAAAAATAAACAACTCCTCATTTTCCCCTCCTCCCAGCACCTGGCAACCACCATTCTATTTTTTATCTCTATGATTTTGACTACTCTAAGTACCTCATATAAGTGGAATCATATGGTATTTGTCCTTTTGTGACTGGTTTATTTCAGTTAGCATAGTATCCACAAGGTTCATTCATGTTGTAGCATATATCAGAATTTTCTTCCTTTTTAAGGCTGCATAATATTCCATTGTATGTATATTACCACATTTTTCTTATCCATTCATCCATTGATGGACACTTGGGTTGCTTCCAAGTTTTAGCAATTATGAATAATGCTGCTATGAACATGGGTGTACAAATATCTCTTTGAGACTCTGTTTTCAATTCTTTGGGGCATATACCCAGAAACAGAATTGCTGAATCATATGATAATTCTATTTTTAATTTTTTGAGGAATCACCATACTATTTTCCACAGGAACTATACCATTTTACATTCCCACCAACAGTGCACAAGTGTTCCAATTTCTCCACATCCTCATCAACATTTGTTATTTTCTGTCTTTTTGATAGTAGCCATTCCAACTGGTGTGAAGTGGTATCTCATTGTAGCTTTGATTTGCATTTCCCTGAAGATTAGTGATGTTGAGCATCTTTTCACGTGCTTATTGACCATTTGTATATCTTCTTTGGAAAAATGTCTCTTCAAGTCCTTTGCTCATTTTTGAATTGGGTTGTTTGTGGGTTTTTTGTTCAGTTTTATGAGTCCCCTGTATATTCTGGATATTAACTCTTATCAGATATATGATTTGCAAATATTTTCTCCCATTCTTTGGGTTGCCTGTTTACTCTTTTCATATTGTCTTTTGATGCTAAAAATGTTTTAATTTTTGTGAAGTCCAATTTGCCTGTTTTTCTTTTGTTGCCTGTGCTTTTGGTGTCATATCTGAGAAATCATTGCTAAATCCAATGTCATGAAGCTTTTGCCCTATGTTTTCTTCTAAGGGTTTTACAGTTTCCTCCAGCTTTGTTCCTTTACAAGATTGTTTTGGCTATATGGGGCCCTTTGTGATTCCATATGAATTTTAGGATGGGTTTTCTATTTCTGAAAAAAAATCATTGGGATTTTGGTAGGGATTGCATTGAATCTCTAGGTCACTTTGGGTAGTATTGACATCTCAACAATATTAAGTCTTCCAATCCATGAACATGGGATGTATTTCCATTTATTTATATCTTCTTTAATTTCTTTCAGCAGTGTTTTGCAGTTTTCATTATACAAGTCTTTCACTTCACCGATTAAGTTAATTCCTAAGTATTTTATTCTTTTTCATGCTATTGTAAATGAAATTATTTTCATAATTTCCTTTTCAGATTGCTTATTGTTAGTGTATAGAAATGCAACTGATTTTTGTGGGTTGATTTTGTATCCTGCTACTTTGCTGAGTTCATTTAGTAGTTCTAACAGTTGTTTTTGTGAAATCTTTAGGGTTTTCTACATATAAGATCATATCATCTGTGATGAGGCTGAAGACACGCTACCCCAAAATATGGCACCTTGGCATATTGAATATTTTAAGCTAAAGGAGTTTGAGAAAATGGGAGAAGCAGGAAGGTCATTCTTATCTCCCCCACCCCCACCCTTCTCCCCTGAACAGGTAATAAAACTCTCATGTGAAAGATGCCCTCTCTATACCCAGAGGAAAAGAGCATCCTTATCTCCAAAGACAAAAGGACACCTAGAAGAAGCTGAACAAACAGGCCTTGCTAAGTTTCCCTCAGTTTACTACACTTACCTCATACTCTTTGACCTATCATATTTCTTCACAATTGTCCACACTTCATCAAACCTAGCATAAAAATACTCAGATTTAACTGTTTCTTTGGGTCTTCATTTCCTTACAAAAGCTCTCATGTCACATAAAAAATAAATTTGTATGCTTTTCTCCTGTTAATCTGTCTTGATCCATTTAATTTTCACATGCAGCCAGGGACCCTAAAAGGGTCAAAGGAAATCTCTTCTTCCCTACATCTGTGAACAGAGGTATTTTTCCTTTTTCTTTTCCAATTTGGAAGTTTTTAATTTCTTTTTCTTTCCTATTTGCTCTGGCTATGACTTCCAGTGCTATGTTGAATGGAAGTGATGAAAGTGGGCATCCTTGCCTTGTTCCTGACCTTAGAGGAAAAGCTTTCTGTCTTTCACCACTGACTATGATGTTCACTGTGGATTTTTCATATATGGCATTTATTATGTTGAAGTAGTTTCCTTCTATTCCTGGTTTGTTGAGTGTTTTTTATCATAAAAGAGTGTTGAATTTTATCAAATGCTTTTTCTGCATCAATTGAGTTGATCATCTTGGGGGGTGGGTTGTATGTTGAACCATCCTTGCATTCCAGGAATAAATCCCACTTGGTCATGGTGTATACTTTTAATATGCTGCTGAATTTTGTTTGCTGGAATTTTGTTGAGGATTTTTGCATCAATGTTCATAAGGGATGTTGGTCTGTAGTTTTCTTTTCTTGTAATGTCTTTGTTTGACTTTGATATCAACAGATCTGTGAACTTTTAAAATATGTTCATGCCACAGACCAAGGGAATCAGAATTTCTGAAGCTGATGCCTGGTTAATTGCATATTTAAAAAGCTAATTTAAATCATAATTAAAAATCTGATGCTCACCAACGATTGAGGACTGCTATGCTCATCCAGACCTGATTCATCTTTGAATTTCCATAGTGCCTTGCAAACGGCAGATGCCTAATAAGTATTTGTTAACTTACTCATAATCATTAATGATTTTCGTAAATCAAAATGTAGAATCAGAGCTGCCTTTAAAGGAAGAAAAGTCCAAGTGATTGGGTGATAGGGACACTGTGAAGATCAGGTGGCATAAGCTCTAGGGTGGTAGCAGACTGTGAGGGTAAAAGGTGAAACAATTGGGGCACAAAGGTGTGCTCAAACACGTCTTAAATATTTACATAGAAACAGCCATAAAGAATGAGGAGAACAGGCTTATTAGGTCTTTCCCTCAGGCTATGTACTGCCCTTTTATGATGGCTCTGCTCTTTCTTTTTCTTTGAAAGTCACCTTTATTTTATCCAGATCACACCTGCATAATGTTTATGCTATATTGGAAGAATAAAGAGTTTGCCAGGGCTCCCCCAAATTCTCTTGAACTTGTAAGATAGCAAAAGAAAACTAGATCATGCTGGCAGTGCTTTGAAAAAGGATGAATTTATCTGGGATGGGGAAGGGGACTTAAGGGGACCACATCAGGAATGTGGTTAAACAGGACTGACTACATATGCACCATAAAATATGGTGTTTCTTACCTGAGGAATTGCCTATCAAGGGAGCCATTTTTGTTGACATTTCTGTCTGTTAGCCAGACACTTTTACAATAACAACAAAAAAAATCTGTGTGTGTGTGCGTGTGTGTGTAAGATTAGCTGATGCTTCACTTTTCTCAATCTTTTATATTAACTGTCAGTATAAGAATTCAGAAGTCTTGTTGGAATTTGCTGTAGTTAGATTTGACCTGAAATGGGCTGCTCTTATTACACAGGGATGGTAGAGCTGACCCATAATTAGTAAAGCACATACTTGAGTTGTTTTTCATAATGTCCACAATAATAATCACTAATAAATAACTTTATGCACATAATCTGCTATATGGTAAGGATACGCAATGTTATAAAATATACTTCCTACCCTTAATGGGCTTCTAGCCCCATGAGGGAGACATAACAGTTACATAAAAAGTAATTACCCAAATACACAAAATAAAGTAATATAAGCTCTGTATTAAATGAAATATACTCACCATTATTGTTGTATGAGGTCGGATGGTCTGTGCCCTGAAGGAGCTTGTAAGGAAACAGACAAGTAAACAGATAATTTCAGCATAGCGTGATAAAGTATACACAAGGTACTAAGAGAGCACAAAGCTGGAGTATTTAGCCCAGCCTGGTGTTCAGAGAAGCCTTGGAGAAAATGCTGCTTGAGTGAATCCGGAAGGATGGAAATAAGGTTGACAGGTGAACAAACATGGGCAGGGCTTTCCAAGCTGCAGGAACAGCGTAAGCAAAAGCCCATAAGTAGAAAGAAGTATGCCACGTTGAAGGAACACAGAATTATTACAGTGTCAAGTGCATGATTGGGATTTATGAGGCATAAGTCTGGTCAGGTCATGGAGGGCCTATGAGCCGTGGTAATAAAGAGCTTGGACTTAGGCTGTAGTCAATGGGAGCCATTAAAAACATTTAGGCAGGGGAGTGACATGATTAGATTCACGTTTTTAAGTATCTAATTCTAGGTGAAGTGTGGAGAAAGAATTAAAAGGAAATAAGACTGGAGACAGGCTGGTGGCTTAAGATTACAATGCTATAGTTTAGGCAAAATATCATTAAGGGCCATAACTTGATAAGAATGAACAGAAGAGGACAGATTTGAGAGATTTCAAGGAGGGAAAACAAGTACTTGGTTATTGACTGAATGTATATGAAGAAAAGCGAAAATCTAGAATAACTCCTGTGTTTCTCATTTGAATGGTGGTCACAAGAACTGAGGTTGAGAAAACTGGAAAATGAAAAGGTTTAGAGAGGAAGATCTGATTTGAGGAAGGAAAAAAGAGACGGTAGAAGCTAGAGAGGGATGGAAGATCAAGGGAAGTTTTTTGTTTGTATGTTTTGTTATATTTTAGTATGTGAATAACTTCGTGCTCATAGGCTGAGACTCAGGGTTGCATTTTATGAGTCATAGTAGGCACTCAATAAATATTTGTTGAAAGAATGGAAAGAGTGAGTAGAGAGGAAGAAATTGGAGATAAAGAGAGAGTATGTCTGATAAAGTAAGGTCCTGGGGAAAACAACATGGAGTAGAATTGGGAGCAAAGGTGGATGAGTTGGTCTCAAGCAGTAGAAGGATATATCATCCTCTAAGACTCACAGGGAGGATGTAGCCATGGTGGAAAATAAAGTCACGTTTTTAGGAGTTGGAGCAGGTCAGATATCTGTTGCTTGATGACCTTGATTTTCTCAATTAAATGGAAGCAAGTTAGTCTGTTTAAGAGTGATGGTCAAGTGCTTAAGTAGATTGAGAAGAATAGTGAAGTAACCATTGCTGAGTGGAATGGGAGACAGTGCTTTCAAAGGATAAATGAAAGGGTTTTTGAGGGGGGTTGAGGATTTAGTTGAGACTGGACATCATAAACTTGTAGTGATGATGATCTGTAGTTGCCTAATTTTTCCCCGTTAGCAGGACTCAGGAGTTCTAGAGACAATAGATTACTGGATAGGTGAGAGAGAAGACATGGATGCAAAGAAACGGAGGATATTAGAGAGAGAGTGATTTAAACAATTAACCATGCTGGTTGGACTTAAAGAAGTAAGACAGATAGGGCAATGTGGGAGGCTGAATAATGGCTCTCAAAGATATCTTAATGTACAGAACCTGTGAATGTTACCTTACATGGCAAAACAGACTTTGTAGATGAGATTAAATTAAGGATTTTGAGATGGAGAGATTAGTCTGGATTATCTGGGTGGGCCCTATCATCACAAGTGTCCTTATAAGAGGGAGGCAGAGGTAGCTGTTAGGAGAGGGAGAAGGCCATTTAACAATGACAAAAGCAGAGATTGGAGTGACACAATTTGAAGAGGGAGGAAGGGGCCACAAGCCAAGGAATCTAGGTGGCCACTAGGAGCTGAAAAAACTGAGTTAATGGATTCTCCCTCAGAGCCTCCAGAAGGAACCAGCCCTGCTGACACCTTCACCAGCCCAGTGAAACTGATTTTTGACTTCTGACCTCTAGAAATCTAAGAGAATAAATTTGTGTTGTTTAAGCTACTAAGTTTGTGGTGAAGGGGAGGAAGACTATCCTCTACCCACTGTGGGTCCTTTCTGGCTGGGCTACAAATTAAAATGACATGATACAGAATAACAGGAGAAAACCAAACAAAGCTTTATAACATGTATACATGTGAAAGACCCACTAGGTAACTTGATAAAATGGCAGAGGTTCTCTTCTTAAATAGATTTAGGTAAAGACAAAGGAGGATGTTGGGGGTGGGAAGAGTCAGTTATGGGAGATTACCAGAAAAGCACAGTAAGGTTATTATGCAGCGTTGCCCACTACATTGATAAGTTTCTAGAGATGAGTTCATCCTGCCTTCTTCCTGGTACAGAGAGGGAGGTACCTTTACAAATGGAAATTTCCCGTATAAATGTAAATGTCTCTTACAAAGGATGACTTCTATTTTTACTTGGAGTGGGCTTAGCAAGGACCCTCCCAGTCTATCCATACTTGGAGTTAAATTCTTTTAGACAGTTAGTGTGTGTTTGTTGGGGGGCGGCGAGGGGTGTCAAAGTTTCTTTCAGAGAAAATAATCAAGGTAAAGAGACATATTTTGAGGTGGCCAATTCTGATCTCCCACTGTGGTAATTTGTTACAGCAGCAATAGAAACTAATACAAGCAAGAAGGCTTGTCAGAAAAGCTGGACCTTGGAGGAATGGTAGGACATGTCTAAGCAAAGATGTGGGGATGGGGAAATGGGTGATAAAAAATGCAGATAGGGAGAAGATGACAATGCTCCCAGCATTCTCAGGAACCAGGAGACCAGTTTGTTAGAATAAAAGATAGTGCTGGGGAATGAGGCTAAATTGGTAGGGTGCACCAAAATGCTGAGGGCCCAGACGGCTTCCTTAATGAGTGGGCTGTGTCCTGTGGGCTTTGGGAAGCAACCAAAGGAAGACGAACTTAAAGTTGATTTGTAAGATTTTGGAGCAGAGAAGGACTTTAAATAGGAAGACTGGTTAAGTTCCCTATAGTACAACTATTAGATGAAAAGACACTTGATTAGGGTTAATGGTAATGTATATCTTTCAGGGGTCTCCAGAGAAACAGAACCAACAGAAGATACATATATAAAAGAGATTTATTTTAAGGAATTGGCTCAGGAAATTGTGCGGGCTGACAAATCTGAAATTTGTAGGGTAGGCCACCAGGCTGGAGACTCAGAACTCAGGCAGAAGATGACACTGCAGTCTTAAGGTAGAATTACTTCCTCTCTAGGAACCCTTGGTTTTTGCCCTTAAAGTGTTTTTTGGGGACCCACTCAGAACCCCAGAGTTGGTATAAAGATTATCTTAGCTGCTGAGGATATTTGAGATTCAACAGATGGAGAAGAAGCCTTCTCAGAGCTCTATTATCTGACTAAAAGCAGCAACTCCTGAAAGATAAGGCTGGCATAAATTCCTCTTTAGGGCAGATCTATTCCCAGAAGGGAGAATGTGAATAAACCTACCCTAATTCCCTTCTACAGGGGAGGCTTTTTTATGGCCCTGAAGGAGATGAAAGACTACTCATACCTGTCTAGACAAACTTTATCACAAACTTGCATATCTCCTGTTTGTTCTCCTGAAAACCCATTTATCTTTCCAAAAAGTCATTTGTTTTCCCACTAGTGCCTTTCTCCCCCTCCCCTTCACCTATTAAGATTCTAACCACTGCTTTGAGTTACTCATCACTGAGTTCTCCTGCTATATGTACATTGCACCAGTAAATAAACTGCTTTTTTTCCTCCTGTTAATCTATCTTTTGTCAGTTTAATTTGAAGCTCCCATTCACTTGATATAAGAGGGTAGAGAAAAAGTTTTTCCTCCTCTATACTTTCAACTGATTGGATAAGGCCCACCCACATTATCAAAGATAATCTCTTTCACTTGAAGTCAACTGATTGTAGATGTTAAACACATCTACAAGATACCTTCACAGCAACACAAACTGAGTTTAGTGTTTGATGGAATAACTGGGTACTATAGCCTAGCCAAGTGGACACATAAAGTTAACCATCACACGAGGGCAAGGAGGGATGGATAATGTAAAAAAAAAAATTAAGAAAACAGCAGGATTTGGTGATTGGCTGGGATATGGGGAAAAGAGAAAAAGAGATCCAAGGTTTTAGGCTTGGAGGCAATGTATCTCACTTCTGTCCTACTCTTAACAGTGGGTACTACTGTTCCTACCCTTAACTTCCATCTCACTCTTGTTCTACCCTTAACAATGTCACATTTCTAACAACTGATTGGAGTTATGGATGCAGTGTGTAGCCATGTAACAAAGGTCTGCACAGAGATGATCAATGACCTTGGCCCCATCCATGCAATACTTTAGGTAAAAGTAATCCCAATAGAAGTATTACCATCGTGGGCCGGCCCCATGGCTTAGCGGTTAAGTGCGCGTACTCTGCTGCTGGTGGCCCGGGTTCGGATCCCAGGCATGCACCGACGCACCGCTTCTCCGGCCATGCTGCATACAGCAACTAGAAGGATGTGCAACTATGACATACAACTATCTACTGGGGCTTTGGGGAGAAAAAAAAAAAAAGGAGGAGGCTTGGCAGTAGATGTTAGCTCAGAGCCGGTCTTCCTCAGCAAAAAGAGGAGGATTAGCATGGATGTTAGCTCAGGGCTGATCTTCCTCACCAAAAAAAAAAAAAAAAAAAAAGTATTACCGTCGCTGTTACAGAAAGAGCAGTCTGTTACCTAAGAATTGAATAATCAGTCAGACAGGAGAAGAAAAAAGCAAGAAATGTTGTAATAAGATTTTCTGAAACATGAGAGAGTTGTCACTTTCCTCTGGGCAGTGCCATGCTGATTAGTTAATGCACTTGCTTTAATCAGTTGAAATTTAAGCAATTAGCGTAACCTTGAGCACAGGTTTACAAGCTTTCTGCATTTGACGTAAGATTTATTTATCTGGGTTGGTGTTTTCCTGAGTTTCATTTCTATTTTTAGGTTTGGGTTTCTTTCTAAATGACACCCGGGTACTACTTGTAAATTATAAGCTTGGCGTTCTGGCAACTGTAATAACGAAAACCTGAAGCACGAAGATTAAAAACCCTGCCTGGCCAGGTTTTAAATTGAGTCTGGACGCACTTCACTTACTCTGTTAGACGGTAACTTGTTGCCAACAGAAACTTAAAGAAGCACTTTCTGCAATTAATATGTTAACTATCATTAATGGCTTTGTTTTCTCCAGACAAGCCAACGGCAGAGGCTTTAGTCTTGATAAACTGGTTCTGAGAAATGAAAAGCACGTGAGTTCAGGAACGAGAATACAACCCAGCAGCGACTCTAGCTGCAAAATGCTTTTTGCCCCTCCAAGGTTAACTAAAACCTTTGAACTTAGAAGCCAATATGACAGACTTTATTTAACGTGTCAGAAATGATTGGTGACACAAGCTTTATAGCCTCCAGTCCAGATCTTACTAAACAAGCACACCTCTTTCTACAGCCGCTGGGACACCAAGCCTCCAGTACACCCACGACTGCCCAGTTCTCCAGACCAGCACTTCGTCCACTCTGGAGAAACCATTTCAAAACCTCAACTGATTCCTCATGCTTTCCTCAGGGTGTCTGTGATCCCATTTTCCTACATTTCAGCCGCAGACCAATGGCTATGGTAGAGGTTGGGGAGGGAGGGAACTAATGTTTGATATGGGCCCCTATTATGCAAAGCACCAGGCAGTTTATCTCTCTGTTTCGCTCTATCCCTATGAGCTAAGCATCATTGTTATCAAACCCATTTTATCACTGAGCAAAATGAGCTTGAGAGAAACAAAGAAACGTCTCACAGCCAGTAAGTGATGGAACTGGGGTTGTACCCTGGTCCTTTTGAATCCAAACACTGGACCTTTAATTAAGCTGCATTACAAACTCTTGTTTTACGTACTTAGTTTATACACGATAAAGTTCTGGGAAAAGGAGGCCTTTTCTCAGCTTGTCTATCACTGTGCATGTGGGGAGCAGTCCCTACAGCTTCCCCACGCAGTAGACAGTTCCCGAAACATTTGTTTACTTAGTACAAACAAGGGAGAATCAACTTGGGCTTCTGAACTTTCCTTACAGCTTCCAAAGGACGCTGTCCATCTTCCATTTTAATCTCCTTGGTGTGGTGGAAGAGGGATGGACCATTCAATGAAGGGAGCCACAGCAGCCTACATCACCTCCCGGTAGGAGCTGGGGTCACTGGCTCACCAGGTCCTGAGCTCTGGGATAATACAATGAGCTGCCAGTTTCCTTCCGACATCACCGCTAACGCATCACACAGCAACGTGGCTGTACCATTTCCAAGGGATTTCATATCCATTGTCTCATCCCAACTTCAAACACCAGTCTCAGAAAACAGAGTTGCAGGAAACTTTCATTCTACCCTCCACTCTGTGTGCTGGAACAAGAAGAGTAATAATATAAGCCTGTTCCTGGTTAATTGCAGTTAATAAATGCATGATTCCAGTCTGATTGTCCACAGGAATCAGATTTTTTCTCAGTCTCATTTTAACTTGTGAGGACATGAACTGAATTATGTGGAATGACGGTTGATCTGTGAAAGATTCCCAAATGATGAATTCAGGGCACTGATGAGTGTCTTTCCCAGCTAACTTTACATTTGTGCTTTTCTGCCTCCATTCCCCCTCCCTTCTCCTGATCTAGAGGCTCATGGATGAGGAGTGTGGTCAGAATGTCTGTGATTATTTCGTCTTCTACAGCAATCCCAAGGGCCATGAAACTACATGTGTGAAGATCCAACTAGAGCTTTTCTTGAAATTTTGGGTTTAGACTACCCAGGATCTGCCACTTATTGGCTACGTAAACTTGCAAATCATTTAACATCTCCTAGTCTCACTTTCTTCATTTCTAAATGAAGATAATAATGAAACCTACCTCACATAATTCCTATGAAGATTAAAAGAGGTAACATCTATGAAATGAAGATGCTTATTAAAGGTAACTCCTATACTTAAGTGAATTATTATTAGTTATTAGTGGTACTGGTACTGGGGCAAGGATAAGTTTTACCAGGTTGTTCCAATCACACCGCTTATGCAATTGCCCATAGAATAGAGTTGATACGTAACAGGGACAGAAAATTTCTCATCAGTATAGTACCTAAGAAAGATGGAAATACTTCCCAAAGAACTGAACTATAAAATCAAAATGCAGTCAAACGAATACAAAGATATACTGTCACCTTTAAAGACTTTGGCTCACAGTTTAAACGAAGAAAATGAAGGACATGAATGTAAATGCAGCATTCTTCTGTCAACCAGAAGGAGTCGGGTGAGGAGGGAAGGTTGCTGGTAAGCAACAAGCGCAGAGTGAAGCTGGAGGCAGACACTGCCCACGTTAGCCCTGTCCAGAGGACAGCGTGTCCGCTCAAGCCTCTTCCAGGATCCTGTCTAGTACTTCCCGTATATCTTTATCCTCTTGCTCCGTTAAGATTATTCCCATTTGCATTCAGATATGCTCTGCTATCTCCCATCTTCAAATCCAACCCCTCCAGACCCCACATTCCCTTTTTAGATACTGTCCCATTTCTCTGCTCCCCATCGTAAACAGAGGTTCTGAAAGCATTGTCTGTAGTTCCCGACTCCATTGCCCACCTCCCGTTCATTCTTCAGCGCATTCCAGTGTAGCTTACCCCCACTGCTCCATTGAGGAAACTCGAGGAGTCCATCAAAAGCCCTTCTGTTTGCCAAAACCAGTAAACACGTTTCAATCCTCATCCTGCTGGACTTCTCGGCAATTGATGCATGTGACCAGTGGTTCCGTGTAATGCTCCCTTTTTGGAATCCGTGACACAACACTCTTGGTTTTTCTGCCACCTGCCTGGCTGTACCTTTTCGGTTTCCTTTGTTAACACATTGGCTTATACTCAAGAACTAAGTGTAAGGAGTTCTTCCCATCTCAGGCCGTCTTCTTAGGCAGTCTCATCCATTTCTATTGTTTTTTTCCGATGATGCACGGATTTGTACCACCAGCCCAGATCATTCATGTGTCATGAGACTCACATATCCAGCTAGTAGTTAATGTCTCCACTTGGAAGTCCTAAAGGAGATCTTTTTGTTTTTTTAATAATTTTATTTATTTTTTCCCCCAAAACCCCAGTAGATAGTTGTATGTCATAGTTGCACATCCTTCTAGTTGCTGTATGTGGGACGCGGCCTCAGCATGGCTGGAGAAGCAGTACGTTGGTGCGCGCCCAGGATCCGAACCCGGGCCGCCAGCAGCAGAGCGCGCATACTTAACCGCTAAGCCACCGGGCCGGCCCTAAAGGACATCTTATACCTAACATGTTAAGGCTGAAATCACTCTTTGATCTTTTTTTCTCTTCTCTTTGGACTATCCTTCTTCATTATTTCTTAATGCAGTTAATGGCACTACCAACTCCCAGAAGCTCAAGCCAATAACCTGAAAGTCATTCTTGATGCCTCCCTCTCCGTCACCTACCATATCCACACCAGGCCTAGCGCTATCAGTTCTACCTCCTACATGTATCTCGAATCCAGACTTCCCTGCCATCACCTAGTCCAAGCTATCATTTTATCTCCTCTGCACTAATGCAAATAGCCTCCTAACTGGTCTCTCTTTTCTCTCTCATCCTTCTTCAATTAATTTTCTTTTTTAAAAGGTAATTTGGAGCATTAATTAAAATTCTTCAGTGGCTTTCCTCTGAAGTTAGGATAGAATCTAGAATCTAGAACCTTTACATAGGGCTCTTTTTAAGCCACTCTCTTCCTTCCCTAATGATACTTCAGGCATGCTTCTCTTTCATTTCTAGTCAAGCTCTTTCTGGCCACAGGGCCTTTGCATACACTATTTCCTTTGCTTGGAATTCTCTTCCCTTCTCTTACTTTGCTTTATCATTCCCCTCCCCCAGGCACTTGTTGCCTGGCCAACTTTTACTCACTTTCAAGTCTCAATATTCTCTCCTCAGAGAGGCCTTTCTTAACCTTCCAAGCCAAAATAGGTCCCTCATAATTCTTTCTCATAACTTCTCCTTCATAATCTTTCCTATAATTTGTAATTACACATTTACTAGTATATTTATTTGTTGAATATCTTTTTTCCCCATAGACTGAAAGCTCCATGGGAGCAGAAATCACATGTCTTTTGTGTACCGCCCTATACTCTTCCTTACTAAAGTGCCTGGGACATAATAGGCACTTAATAAATATTTGTTGAATGACAAGTAAATTAATATCCTCCTGATAGGCATATTCTACTGTGAAAACAGACATCAGAGCCTGAAGTAAATATTTAAGTCACACAGCTCGTGTAGATCCCCCTTGCTTGGATTCTAGGCTCGCCAACCAGTCTTTTGATCATTTGCCTTCTCATTTCTAATTCAAACAGCTTCAGGACCCATGGGGGCATAATCAAGTTCAGCTGAAATTTAACACCAAAATTGCTGATTTGTCACTTGCAGAGCCACATGCCTCAGCCCCCAGTGTGGCCCCAAGTATTCGTCAGGGTCCACTTCTCTTCTCCACCCAGCCCCTGGTGGAGGATGTTATACTTCCCAAGGGGCTCTTCTCAGGGCTTTCCCAAATGGGTAAGCCTCAAGGATCCACTTAATACTCTGTCTCTTTTGTCTTCACTATGCTGCATGTATCTCCCAGGACTCTTCCCTCCAAGCAAAAGAACCCAATTCAAATAAGTTCGAGCACAAAAGAGGCCTGATCAGGTCTCGCGACCCTGCAAGGGCCAGGGAAAGCTGGAAGCAGGATCCTCTAAGCCATCCGGCTCTGGTTCTCTGCCCCTCAGCTCAGCTCCTCTCCTCCTGTTGGCTTCCTTTTGTCTTACTGCAGACAAGTTCTCTCCATGTATTTGGGGACACAGCTGCAACAGGTCCAGGGTTTCATGCCCAGGTCCCACATCCCAGACAGGAAGCCACATGTCCTGCTTGGGTGATATCTCAGTTCTGTGTGGCCAGGGATGTGGCATCCCAGGTTTGGAGTGGCAGAGAATAGTTTCCCAAAGGAGGGGAAGAGCGAGGTGACAGTTGGAAGAGGGGATAAAGTGTATGAGGTAACATTAGAATGTCTACTATGCTACTATTTTATGCATAAATAGTGAGGCTGCCTGTTATGGGTTGAATTGTGTCCCCCAAAAAGATATGTTGAAGTCCTAACTCCCAATACCTCAGAATGTGACCTTATTTGGAAATAAGATCATTGCAGATGTAATTAGTTAAGGTGGGGTCACATCAGAGTAGCGTGGGCCATTAATCTCATATAACTAGTGTCCTTATAAGAAAAAATTATTCATGGCACTGGTTAAACAACACTAAGGCAGATTTTATTCAGAGGTACTATCATGATAGGTGTAGGGATCACTGCCATAGGGTTTTGCAGTGGGGAAGACAGATTGGGCTTGATTTCAAACACAGCAAGGAAAAGTGGGAATTTATAGCCAGGGAGCAGGGTGGGGGCCAGTGGATAGAAAATTACCCAGAGGAAACATCAGAGGTAAGGAAGGATTTCTCGCTAAACTAACCTAACAGGATTCTTGCTGAAGGCAGGTTGGGGTGATCAGACATCACCTGGGGCATGGTGGAAGGTGACAAACCCAATCAGATATCAAGTATGATCAGATATTGAGGGTGGGTGACTCTGGCTAAAATTGGGTGACGCAAAGAAGGATATAGAACTCCAAAAGTTGAGGCCTAGTTGAGAGGACAGTTCAGAGGAGCCTGACTAGAGTTTGGTCAAGGAGAGGATCTTTTTTTTTTTTTTTTTTGTGAGGAAGATCAGCCCTAAGCTAACATCCATGCCAATCCTCCCCTTTTTTTGCTGAGGAAGACTGGCCCTGGGCTAACATCTGTGCCCATCTTCCTCCACTTTATATGGGACGCCGCCACAGCACGGCCTGACAAGCGGTGCATCGATGTGTGCCTGGGATCCGAGCCCAGGCCACCAGCAGCGGAGCACGCGCACTTAATCACTACGCCACAGGGCCAGCCCCCAAGGAGAGAATATTTATCATGGAGAACACCATGTGAGGATAGAGGCAGAGATTGGAGGGACGCATCTATAAGCTAAGGAACAACAAGGACTGCCAATTGTCACCAGAAGCTAGGAGAAAGTCATGGCACAGATTCTCCCTCGGAGTCCCCATAAGGAACCAACCCTGTTGATGCCTTGATTTGAAACTTCTAGCCTCCAGAATTGAGAGAGAATAAATTTCTATTGTTTTAAGTCCACCAGTTTGTGGTACTTTGTTATAGCAGCCCTAGAAAACTAATATAGGGCCCCTTTCCCAAGTAGGAATGGCCTTTTGTCTCTTGGGCTCAGAATCACATACAGTTTCTCATAAGACCTCCCTATACCTTCTGAGCAACTTCTGATTATACCTCACTCCCTGTGGGGGTTCAAACCTAGTCCAGGAGTCTGGAAGGAGACACTGCTGCCATCACCATTGTATCTGCTCCACTCTGCCCATTTCTCTCCTCCCTACCCAGTAACCATGGTCCCCCAAGGCACACAGCCAGTGTAAGCTTTGGCTAACGCAGGAACACACTGCAATGGGCCTCTCTTACCACAGGGAGGGAATTCTTTGATTATGGTGACTCAGTATCTCTTCAGTTGGGCAGTTACATTTGTCATTGGAAATGAATAATTTGGCATTCTACTTCATACATTCCTATCTTTGAGCTTTGTTAGTGAGTCAGTATCTGAGTCTTGTTTGGGCTGCTAATTAATTTAAGACTCTGAATCTGCAAAGGTGACAGCCAAACTTCCTGGGCCTGTCTGGGGGATATCTAGGAAGGCCAGGTGACACATCTCCACGACATCCCATTGTCCCTTTCCACTGAAATGTCCTGGTGGATAAAACAGACCCTGGTCAGAGAACTCTTTCCTGCCCATGGACCACGCCCCTCAGTCTTATTCGAGGATTAGAACTAAATGTGGCTGTTTTTCCACTTTATCCCTGAAAGCTGCTCTGATTTTATTTTATCTCTAATTTATTTTTATCCTACAGAAAGTAAAATCCTCCCCACAGATTCGTTCTACTGTTATTTAGTGGTTGCTTCAAATTCCCAAGAATACTTGTCCTTGGGCATAGTGATTTTATACCACTAAGTAGCTATGAGTGCCTGTAGGCGTGCATGGGTGCTTGGCTTCAAATGAGTTGCTTTTACAACGTGATAACCTCGTGCCATATGTTGGGCAAATATCTTGGCCATAATTCACAAGCAACTGACACATTAATAGATCCTCTGCCGTTCTCATTGTGGGGACTCTGTGTTAGCGGCCTTTGTCTACCATGGATCTGACAAAGGCGAAGGATTAGCTCACTGACGCTCGGAACACAGTTGACAAGGGATTTAGTGAAAACAAAGCCAAACAAACGAGGCAGCTTCCACAGGCACCTGGCTGAATAAATTAAACTAGATTGAATCTTCTGTTATAACGATGACAGAAAAGGAGGTAAAATATACTTTTCCTAATGAGTTTCTTGACAGTCGTTTACTGTTTAAAACTTGCTATTCCCGGAAAGCAGCAGCTTTGCAAGACACTTTCCATTGGGTCTTTAAGGCTCTTTGACTGGGTCTGGACCCCCAGAGGTATTGTGCACACCTCCTGCAAGCCTAGCCACTGGAAGCCATTGCTTCAAAGTCAGTGCTCGAAAATGAACCCAAGGCTCTTTTCCCCTTGGCCTGCCCTGGCTTCTGAGCGGTCACACTGGGATGGGCTCAATGCAGGAGAAATTAAATGTGCCCAGAAGGGAAAAGACTGAATTGAAGTCACAGTCTAAAAAGGACTACGAAAATAGAGACAAAAGACATGAAAAAAGGAAAAATAGCACCAAAGTTTACTAATAAGCTTGGTGTAAATTAACACTGTACAGTTGAATTTAAGATTTTCCGGGGCCTGCCCCGTGGTGCAAGAGGTTAAGTGCGCGCGCTCAGCTGCAGTGGCCCGGGGTTCGCCGGTTCAGATCCAGGGCGCGCTCCGACGCACTGCTTGGCAAGCCATGCTGTGGCGGCGTCCCATGTAAAGTGGAGGAAGATGGGCACAGATGTTAGCCCAGAGCCAGTCTTCCTCAGCAAAAAGGGAGGAGGATTGGCAGATGTTAGCACAGGGCTGATCTTGTCACCAAAAAAAAAAAAAGAAAATGAATTTAACATTTTCTATGGGTCTTTCATTTGTTACAAGTTGGCATTACCAGCCAGCACGAGGCACCCAAATGCAAAAGTACAAAAGAAAAAACATTTTTCACTTTGTAAAAATGAACACATACAGGATTATACAAGTGCTCCCTGGAAAGGTGAAAGTCTGCATAGTGTGACTTGAATGAAGCCACACCTGTCCAAATAGAAATTCCCCTCAACCTGCCCTCGTGCAGTCTCCTCCCACTGAGAATGTCCACCAACAGGGTCCTGCAACAAAACCAGTAATGGAGGTTCCAGAAGAATAGAGTCAAAATATACTGGGACTAAAACATTACCTAGGAGTGAAAAGAGTAATGAGGTTAGCTTTCACCTGTTAATAAATCGTAATCAACCAGAGGATTAGCTACTCGTCTTGGTAGATGTGGGATTTATGTTTGACTTCTGCGTGGGATTGGGGTGCCCACCCCAAACAGGAAGTGACCAAGGGTCATAGACAGTAGAATAAACAAAGCATGTGACACAGACAGGGAGGCGCAGGGAGGCAGCACGTATGTAAGATTACTCGCTGAACCCACTCCAAAAAACTGTTATTACTGCCACTTCCTAAACTGTCTAATTTTTCAGCAGATTACCTAAGTTTTATGGGCCTCAGTTTCCTCATCAGTAAAACTAGAGTCATAAAACCACTGTCATAGGACTATTGTGGAAATTAAATAAGATATATATGTAAACATGAACTTATCAGACAGTATGCACTTGAAAATATACACTTTCTACCACTTTTGCTACAGGATAAGCCGCGATTGTGAAGGGGAACAGGTTATGGGGTGCAGTGATTCTGAAGTGTGGCCAAGGTTGGAGACTGCTCCTTTAACTGATTAATAAAAGTCTTTCTTCATATAACTGTTATCATCAATGGAGACCTCAACTGGGGCATTGGCAAATTTTTTCTATAAAGAGTCAGATAGTAAATATTTTAAGCTTTGCAGTTCATATGCTATCGCAACTACTCATCCCCAAAAAGCTGAGAAGCATACACAGGCAACACATAAACACACGAGTGAGACAGCGTTCCAATAAAACTTTATTTTTGGACACACATTTGAATTCCATATAATTTTCACATGTCACAAAATATTATTCTCCTTTTGACTTTTTTCAACTATTTAAAAACGTGAGGGCCGGCCCTGTTGCTTAGTGGTTAAGAGTGCGTGCGCTCCGCTGCTGGCGGCCGGGGTTCGGATCCCGGGCGTGCACCGACGCACTGCTTCTCCGGCCATGCTGAGGCTGCATCCCACATACAGCAACTAGAAGGATGTGTGGCTATGACATACAACTATCTACTGGGGCTTTGGGGGGAAAAATAAATAAATAAATAAAATCTTTAAAAAAAGAATAAATAAATAAATAAATAAATAAATAAATAAATAAATAAATAAAATGAAAACGTGAAAATATTTCTTAGCTCGAAGGCCATATAAAAACAGGTAGCGGGCCTGGATTTGGCCTGTGGGCTCAAGTTTGCTGACCCCCATTCTGGATACCGGGTTATTTTCTTTAGATTCATGTTTAATTTGCATATCAACCTGATGAGCTAATGTCGGGAAGGAAATTCATTTTATAGCAAAGGAAACTGAACTTGGGGTCAGCTGTGTGACTTTGGGCGAATTTCTTAATGTTTCTCCGCCTTAGGTCTCCCACCTTGTGGGCTTGGTACAGGATGAAATCAGTTCAGACACAGAAAGCACTTAGCATGGTGCCTACCGCAGAGTGGACACCTCGTAAATATTAACTGTCACTTCCCCAGGCATTAAAAACTCTTCTACAACATGATTTTTAATGACCTCATGGCATTCCGTGTAGATTTTCATGACTTATTTAACAAAGTCACTAATGTCGGACATTTAATTTATCCTTTATTTTCTTTCCTCAAAAGGAACTCATAATGATTTCGTGGAAAATTTTTTAAGTGGAAATAAGAAAAATAAAAATTTCTCATAATGCCATTATCCAGAGATTATAATTGGTGTCATCATTATGATATATGTTTTCTCAGGTTTATTTTTATCTTGAAACAGAGCTGGGGTTACATTGTACCTACAGTTTTGTAGCCTGAATTTTCACTTTTCACCATAATGAAGAGCTTTTCTACCTCTAAGATCCTGACCTTAGAACTCCTGGTCTCTGACTTCTGTTCTCCTTGTTTAACTGGTGCCTTCCCAGTCCCTCACACCGATTCCCATAAGGGAGCCTGTGCTGACCATCTGGTTCTCTTGACATTATATTTCTCACTGTAAAGCTACAAATTGGCTGCTGGCTTGCACATCAGTCTCTTAGGAGTTTGGTTACTGTTAGCTCCCACTGTGAGCCTGACTGATCACCTCCAAAATAGCAAAATAGGGGTTAGGGGATCTGCTGAGAACCTTGAATTATGACCTAAATAAAGGAACGAGTCCCGACTGAATAATCTGTCAAACCCTGTCATCCTCCTTCCCTGACATCTTTATTTTGCTTTCTTTAAGTGCCTCACCAATTATTGTACGTGACGACTAGTATTTATCATTTGAAATGGCAAACAACTCTAAGTGGCTCTGGTGGAGGGCAAGTTCAGACATCGTTACTAGAGACCGGCTGAAAGTGGATGCTCCTTTGGAGTATTATTTGAAGTGCTGACTTTAGATACACAAAATGCCAAACTACCTCTCCCATCATCCAAATATCTTTTTTTTTTTTTAATAATTTTATTTATTTACTTATTTTCCCCCCAAAGCCCCAGTAGATAGTTGTACGTCATAGCTGCACATCATTCTATTTGCCGTATGTGGGATGCGGCCTCAGCATGGCGGGAGAAGCGGTGCGTCGGTGCGCATCCGGGATCTGAACCCGGGCCGCCAGCAGCGGAGCGTGCGCACTTAACCGCTAAGCCACGGGACAGGCTCCAAATATCTTTTTATCCTTCTCCTTCCTGGTTACATTATCAAGGAGGTAGTATGTAGATTTCAGAACTCAAATTTTGAGCTGCTCTTTTTTTGTGTGTGAGGAAGATCAGCCCTGAGCTAACATGTGTTGCCAATCCTCCTTTTTCTTTTTTGCTGAGGAAGATTGGCCCTGGGCTAACATCCCTGCCCATCTTCCTCCACTTTATATGGGACGCTGCCACAGCATGGCTTGACAAGCGGTGCCTCAGTGCACGCCCGGGATCCAAACCTGCGAACCCCAGGTTCACGCCAAAGCAGAGCGTGCGCACGTAACCGCTACGCCACCAGGCTCCTTTTCTGCTTACACATAAAGTCAGGCACTAGCACACGCTAGGCTATAAACTGGACTGATTTGAAAAGACCACTGAAATCTGTGCTTTGATATCCTACCCACCATGTCTACTCTGGGCAATGAAAAGAAAGTTGGACGCACTTAAGTTTTGAAGACAGATGTTTGTTGATCTGGAAGTTGAATGGCATATGTGGGTCCTAAGAGTCTGTGTACCTGCTGATGACGGCAGAGTGGATGCAGCAGGTCAGCCTTTGCATTTTGGGTGCATTTGTGTGCGCTCAGTGATGTGGACGCTTCCCTTTCATCTGTGACAGGGCCCCTGCAGAGGCACAGAGACCTGAATACAAAGACGAAAACACCTCACCACCTGGGAGTCAGCGGCAGGTTCAGGCACATCCATTCCTGGGGCATTTGAGCAGCTGGTTTCCACAGCATTGCCCCGGAACAGCAGAGGTGCAAGTCAGATCAAAACCCAGTAAAACAGTGGCCCCCTAACATCACCTTCAACCTCCTCCTACCCCATCTCCTGCCACAAAAAACCTAATGTGGCACTTTGTCAACTAGCCATCAAAAATCTTCTTTTGCTTAACATATTTCCAAGGAAAAATTACAAGGATTGTTAAGCTCCTTTTAAAACACATACCAGGAAGCAATTATTGAAGTAAGAATAATAAGTAAGGGAACACTTACTCTTCTTATGTGCCATGCATTGTCATATTCGTGGTTTATTTAATTTAATCTCGGAACAACCAGGGGAAACAGCTTATTAGCAGACCCAATCAGAGGATGAGGCCGGATGGCCAGGTAACACCAGTGTCAAACATCCTAAATGGCAGAACTCAAATTTGAAAGCAGATCCGCTGCCCTCAAATCCATGTCCTTCCCATGATCGCACCACTACACGTCTAGAGCACAGCTGTCGGCAAGAACCTTCTCAGCAACAGTGAGCAGCTGAGCAGAAAGCAATTGCAGGAGAAAAGGCCAGAAGGAAAACCGGTGAGTAGGGCAGAGAGGGCAGAAGCACATGCCAGAGGCTGCGATGTTATTTGGAAGCTTTTTTTCTTAAATAGACAGAGGTGTGTTCACATCTGGGTGTGTCTCTCAAACATTCATTCATCCTGCTTGGGCACAATAGGCATGTGGGCAGATTGGCTGCAGGGGTGGGGGCGGGGTGTGTAGGGGGAGACTGGGGAAGTTGCCACCGTTGTAGTTTACAGCCGGCACAGGGTAACAGACGGGCCACCAGGACAAGGGCGCTGCCCTCCATGTAGCAAAGGGCAGGAGAGTGAACCAGAGCCCGCGGGACAGTGCTGTTACCTGCCCCGAGGCGCCACTGGGCACTCCGGGAACCCAGAGGCGGCCCCTTATTCAGATCTCAGGGTTAGGTCAGAGACAGTGAATGGCCTGTGGGTTGAGTAACTAGAAAATGAAAGCAGCAAGAAGCACTTTGGGCTTTTTTTTTTTTTTGCAGGGGACTCACAACTGTGACTTCCTGGAACAGATCGGTTGGCTAGAAATAAAGGTGGAGGAACTGGGCGGTTTGCAGGCGAAGGCTCAGTACCCACCTTTCATTCAGAAAACCCACAAAAGTGTAGCCTGAGGGTGAGTGTGAAAGGAGCAAGGAGTGACTCCACCCACTCTCTTCTGGAGTCAAGGGCAGTGGGCCCACAGTGTCTGAGTGTGTACCTACATGCCCCCATTGGCACGTGTGTGCACAAGGGTGTGTGTGTAATGGGAGGTGAGGGCAGGGCGGCTTGGCTCCGGCTGGCCTGAGCCTCTTCCTGGGGTTGCAGCTGTGCTCCAGGGCAATCTGCTGTGGACACAGTGGGTGTACAAAGGGGCGCCAAAGCAGAGGAGGGATTCGGAGTCTTGAGAAGGAAAGTCATGACTTTCTTCCCTCCCTTCCTTCTTTTCCCTACAGAGCCTGCAGTCTTGGGGCAGAGATATGGACGAATCCCTAATTATAATACTAAGGGCCAAGTACTGGGATGACAGGTGGGAACACCATTGGCTCTAGAATTCAGAGGGCACTGAATCTGGTGTGGAGGAGGGGCAGAGGTCCAGAGGTGTTCTTGGTTATCTATTTCTATGTAACAAATCAACAAAAACATAGCCACTTAAAACAACAAATGTTTATTATCTCACGGTTTCTTTGGGTCAGGAATCCAGGTGTGGCTTAGCTGGGTGCCTCCTGGCTGAAGGTTTTTCATGACATTGCAGTTATGTTGTCGCCTGAGGCTGCCATCTCATCTAAAGGCTCAGCTGGGAGAGGACCCGGTTCCAAGCTCACTCACACGGCTGCTAGAAGGATTGGGTTCAGGCTGGCCCCGTGGATTAGCAGTTAAGTGTGTGAGCTCCGCCGCTGGCGGCCCGGGTTCGGATCCCGGGCGCGCACCGACGTAACGCTTGTCCAGCGAGGCTGAGGCCGCGTCCCACATACAGCAACTAGAAGGATGTGCAGCTATGACATACAACTATCTACTGGGGCTTTGGGGGGAAAATAAATAAATAAATAAAAATTAAATAAATAAATAAGTAATAGAAGGATTGGGTTCTTCACAGCTGTTGGCTGGAGACCTCCCTCTGCCACGGACCTCGTTACAGGGCAGTTCAAACATGGCAGCTGGCTTACCACAGAGCAAGCAAGTGAGAGAGAGTGAGCCCCAAGAAAGAAGCCACAGTCTTCACGGACCCTAACGTCAGGAGTGACATCTCATCATTTCTGCCGTATTCTGTTCTTCAGAATCACATCAGGAAATCCAGTTCACACTCAAAGACATGAATACTGGGAGGCAGGGATCAATGGGGGCCATCATAGAGGCTGCCTGTCACAGTGTCCACGCTGAGACCTGCAGAGTGAATGGGAGTCAGCCAGGCAGGAGCGGGGGAGTGAGTTGGGAAGGCAGGTGCAGTGAGCCACAGCTGTAATTCAGTGCTGCTGAGTAGAGTGGGTCACAGGGGTGGAATTGTGTGGTGGAGAGGCCAGCAGCGCCCAGAGGGCATAAAACTTTGTAACCCAGATTTGTGAAGGTGGACTTTGTTTTGGAGGGATGGAGAGCTTAAAGCTGGAGGCTAAAATTTAATATTTGGCTTTAGAAAGATTACACTGCTATGGGGCGAATGGGTTGGAGGGAGAAAGAGGGAGGCCACTGGGGGATTTTGAATTAAGGTTGTGACTGGAGAGACAGAATGGAGTCTAGAGATATTAAGAAGTTTGAATCCATTGGATATAGGGACTGATTGTCTACTGTCTGTCTTCCCCTCCTAGAATATAAACTCAACAAGGGCAAGGATTCTTATTTTGTAGACTCTGGTATCCCCAGTGTTTTAAATGAATGAATGGGTTGCCCCCAGGCTTCTGGCTTGAACAACTTAGTAGAACCTTTCTCTGAGATATGAAACACAGAGGACAAACGTGGCTAGGAACTTAATATTGGAGAAATGTTGGGTTTGAGGTGCCTTATGGGACATCCAAGAGTACATGCTCAGTAGGCAGTTGAAATGTGGGGATCTGGAGAGCTTCCCAGAGAAATCGTGAGAGCTGCAGATTTGAGAATCATAAGCACCCAGATGCCAATGGTGAGAGTGGATAATATGGCTCAGGGTCAGTCTCCCTGAGTTTCCAGGACACCCTGAACAGCAACAGCATTTTCAACGTATAGGGAGAAAGGCCAATTGTCATTCACAAAAGGAAGCCCAAAATGTGTGGCCAAAGAAAACCAGGAATCATGGGAAACCAGTGGGTAGTGAGACAAGAGCATCAAATGTGAGGTAAAGACTGAAGAGCCTAGTGAGTTGAAGCACAGAGTGGATGGGGCAGGAGGTAAAAAGGAATGTATTCCAGAAATGCAAAGCATTATTTAATACTTTAGAAGTTAAAATTGCTAATTCCAAATTCCATTAAAAGACCAAAGAGATTAGCCTTCAGACAGCACTTCCCCAAAGTTGGTCTTTGTAGCAGCCACTTAAGAATCACCTGGTGGGCCGGCCCAGTGGCGTGGTGTAGTGGTTAAGTTCGTGCACTCCGCTTCGGCGCCCCAGGGTTCACCCGTTCAGTTCCTGGGCGCGGACCAACGCACTGCTCATCAAGCTAGGCTGAGGTGGCATCCCACATAGAGCAACTAGAAGGATCTACAACTATGACATACAACTATCTACTGGGGCTTTGGGGAGAAAAAGGGGAAAAAAGAAGAAGATTGGCAACAGATATTAGCTCAGGGCCAACCTTCCTCAAAAAAAAAAAAAAAGAGAGAGAGAGAATCACCTGGGAAACTTTTCAAAAATACCACTTCCAGGATATTTCCCTATAAAATTAGTCTCCCAAGAGGGAGGCAGGGAAAACTATAAATTTTTCTACAGCAGCCAAGTGATTTTGAAGTGTGATAAGGTTTTGAAATCGCTCATTTAAACCTCTAAGAGCTACAGATTCATATTTGGCTTAACCTCTTTTAGAAGAAATAAAGGGGCAGAAATTCATAGATTGCTAAGCTGTTAGAAGCTGATGGTTAAATTTCAGATTTTAGTAGGAAATTTAAGGCAATCAAGAAAATAAACTCCCCCACAGTTAAAAAACTATAAAACACAACCTGTATGTTTATTATCAAGAAAATGCTGATGACTGTAATTAGGACTATAAATTTAGTTGAGAGTAAATGAGAGCTAGATTAGCAAATAAAATTGTCTATAAATATTTGTAAATCAGTTATCCTCCTAGGGATGGTGGGTGTCTGAAGAGCAGAGGGACAGTTCCCAGCTCTGACTGGGTGGTATGTCTTCACTGACGATGAAAAGCTCTCCAGCTCACCATCACCTCTTCTCAGGGACAACGACCTTCTCCCCACTCCTAGAGCGCAGCCTGAGCTGCACCGCTCTTTCCACTTCATACCACTCTCCTTTGTCTCTGGTAGTTTAATTTTGATCCTCACAAGTCCATTAAAAGCCCCTTCCGGGTCCTCGGGGACCCCTGGCCTTGTAAGCTCCACAACCACGGAGCAGCCTTTCCAGGACGAAGTCTGCAGAGCCCCCCGGCAGGCCTCCTGCTCACTCCCTCCCTCTCCCAGCCCCCTTCAGGCTGGCAGCAGACCCCCAGGGACTTACCTCCCTTCTTCTGCAAACATCATTCAAAGTTCTCCAGCCATCCTTCCCCTTTCTCCGGGACTTTAAGTTGAAATAGTTTTCCCATTTCTACCTTTTCTTGCCGTCCTTAAAGATACGTACACAGGTTTTTCATTTGTTTTATAACATTTACTCCTCATCAGGGAATGAAAATTACAAACACAGGACAGCTAGTTAGCCACAGCCCCAGCTTCCTGGCTCAGGGGAAGTCTCTCTAGCAAAGCTCAGATGTTTACATCTTCAGGTCAAATGGCTCCAAACAATAGGTGCCCTTTGGTTTCACCTCACTGGGCAGAATGTGCCTGGTTTTACCAGTCTCCTGCCCCACACAGGATTTCTCTGGGCTCCTTAGAGTGTTTTCTTAAAATTAGTTCAATCTCAATCTAATTAGTCCACAAAGAGATGCAAATAAAGTATCGTTTCTCTTCTATCAAGAGGGCAAAAAGTAAAAACGAAGCCTGATAACACCCAGTTTTGGCCGGCGTGCTGGGAAGCTGACTCATTCTTGCACTGCTGGAGGGGTTCTGAATCAAGAGCCTTAAATATGTGCATACCCTTCAACCCAGTAATCCCACTTCTAGGAAAATATCCTAAGGAAATAATCAAGAGATGCAGTCAAGGATTTATGAACAAAGGATATTCGTTGCAAAGCCATAATTGAGAAAAACTGGAAAGGACTTACGTGCCTCCCAGGTGGGGCTTGGCTCCGCCAATCCTCCCACATCTCTACGACGGAATGGGCTGCACCCAGCACGCAGTCATCCATGGGGCACATATTTATTAAGGCCCTGCTCTGCATTAGGCCCTTGGCTGGGTAAACAAAACAGGTGAGTTCCCAAACCCCTGGAAGGTGCACTTACTAAAATTCATGATCTCCTAAAGCAATTTAAAAATTGTTCACATTATGTCTTGGGGGGGAAGCAGGTTACACACTGTATCACCCCCACTCTCTCATCCCCTGCCAAAAGCAGTTACCGAATCCGAATAATTTTTCCTTCAGTGGCTCTCCCTGGTCGACCTCGCCTTTGCTTTTCAAAAGCAGATCCTAAGGCTCTGGGGTAACCTGATAACAGCGGAAAGAACACCAACATGGAAGTCGTCCGATTGGTTTCTAGTTCCAGGAAGTTGCACGACTTGGGGCAAATCATGTCAGCTCTGGGGCTGTTTCTAATCAGAATAATGAAAGAAAGGGCTGGACCAATCTTTCAGGTTCTTTGAGTCCAATAATTTTTGGCTCTGGGACAGAAGCATCCAGAGATGAGGGAATCTTATCTCTCGGCTAAAGGGAGGGGGAGGCCGTGAACCCTTGAGGACCTGTGCATTTCCGCTGTGGGGAGTTCCAGGCCGCAAGAAACACAGGGACCATCTAGATAGAAGGAGGATAAAAGTACCAGAAGACAGGCCTGTGGGTCCCGAGGAGGCTGGGAGGTCCCACAGGCTCGGTCCCAGGCCTCTCCCTGCACCCAGCTTTTCCTCCCTCTTAGCAGACTCCAGGCCCACAGCCCGCTTGGGTAAGCAGGCCACGTCTTCCCTTCGAGTTGCTATTTAATATTAATAAATAACAGCTAACAATTATTGGGTGCTTCCAGGTGCAAAGGTGATTTCCAGTTACCTCACTTTCTCACAATGAAAGAATGAGGTCCATTCTGCTAGTCCCATTCTTCTCAGGGCAGAATGGGGGCTTCTGGGAGGTTACAGAATTTATAGGGAGTCACCCAGCTGATTGCCAGGCCCAGGGCTCTTCACTTTTATTCTGGGCAGGCCTCCTCTTTTTCTGAAAGGGCAGTGGGACAGTCTCCCATTTTATTCCTCCTTCCTGCTGCAGAAGCCCGGAACAGCTTCACTATGGTGGGAAGGGTTTGTGGAGTACCATCTGGGAGACTGAGATAAATCACAACACGTAGGTTAGCGGGGTTGCCCAAGTTTATAAACGATCTTAGAATGGAGCTCCCTGCTTCCTTTTAGAAACCGCCTTCCTCCCGGCCCTCCTCCCCACGGTGCCCCACGCCGTCCACCCTCGGCAGGGTGAAGGGCCGGCTCTGAAAATGCAGCCAGGAAGGAACAATACCACTCTCTCACCGACAGGGAGAGAGCAATTTGCATCTCAGACGAGCTCAGATCTCGACGCCCAGTTTGGACTCTGACCTTTGCAGTAAAGGTCCGCTCTGGGAACTTCCCGAGATCTGTTGAGGTTTGTTGCTCCGAAGCCGTAAGGACTCTTTGACATTAATATCCGTTTAATTTAGGAATCTAAAAAGGCAGGTTAGTGTCAGAGTTCTAGGAGCTCCCTGAAATTGTACAGAAAAGTGTGTGTGTGTGCACATAGGTGCACTTTTCTGGGGAAAGTGTTCCTAGCTTTCCTTGGATTCTCAAAGGGGCTTCCAGCTGCCCAAAGGTTAAGAACTTAAAGTGACAAGTGAGTGGTTCTAAAGGGGACAGTGGTGCAAATCCTGGGGGAGGGGGAGGAGGGCGGAGGAAAGAGGGAAGGACTTAACCTAACAGCCGCAGGGAAGGTATTCAGGTAAGACCTCACACAGACGCAGGATTTTACTTGGAGGGGGGAGGGGGCTAACATTTCTTGTGCTCTTACTGTGTGCCACGGATTGTTCTAGATTAAAATTTACAAGGATTCGTTAATTCCTGTAACAACCCTACGAGGTAATTAAGATGATTGTTCTGGCTTTGCAGATTCATTCATTTAGTAAATATTTGTTTAGTGCTTACTATGTATGGGCACTGTAACCAGAGCTGGGGATACAGAGGCTAACAAAATAGTCAAAAACGCCTCTTTTCGTGGGGCTTCCCTTCCCCTGGAGTGACAGATGAGGAACCCGGGCCCACAGAGAGCTGAGTATAAACACGGGGCCTCAGCTGGAAAGCAGTAGGGATCGGAACCCTGGCAGTATAACACTGGAAACTGTATTTTTTTTTTTTTAAGGAATGGATAATGACTTTAAACAATTGAAAACTAAAAATTTCTGTGCAACCAAAAACACCAAAAATTAAAAAGAAAGTGAGAAAATATTTACATCGTATAAAGCAGGCAGAATAGCTTAAAAATGTTAAACTACAAATTAAAACCAAAAATGCACATTAAAACAGAAGAAATGGGCAAAGATTACTAAAATAATTCAGAAGAAATATGAACCATCACTAATGTTGAATCCTGGCTTCCTGAATTATCATCACAACAGTCTGTTTATTGCTTACACGGGAAGGAAGAGCATTACCTTGACGAGTCTTAGCAGCCTATCAGAGGGCAGAGGGCGCAGTTTGGATGTTTACTGAGGTTTTGAAGACGGATCTTAGGCAGGTCTTTGAATGGGGAGGGGCTTGGTTAGGACTGGGTAGGATCTGATATAATAGTTAAGGATTAACGGACACAGCCAGGCAAGGATTTTAAGGAGAAGCGTTTAAAGAGTCATATTAGGGGCCGGTCCGTGGCTTAGCGGTTAAGACCTGGCGCTCCGCTGCTGGCGACCCGGGTTCGGATCCCGGGCGCACACCGACGCACGGCTTCTCTGGCCATGCTGAGGCCGCGTCCCACATACAGCAACTAGAAGGATGTGCAGCTATGACATACAGCTATCTACTGGGGCTTTGGGGGGAAAAAAAGGAGGAGGATTGGCAATAGATGTTAGCTCAGAGCCGGTCTTCCTCAGCAAAAAGAGGAGGATTAGCATGCATGTTAGCTCAGGGCTGATCTTCCTCAAAAAAAAAAAAAAAGAGTCATATTAGTATGCCATGTGGAAACCTGGAAGCTAAAATGCAGGTCAGGGGCTGGCCCTGTGGCTTAGCAGTTAAGTGCGTGCACTGTGCTGCTGGTGGCCTGGGTTCAGATCCCAGGCGCGCACTGACGCACTGCTTCTCCGGCCATGCTGAAGCCACATCCCACATACAGCAACTGGAAGGATGTGCAACCATGACATACAACTATCTACTGGGGCTTTGGGGAAAAAATAAATAAAATTAAAATGCAGGTCGGCTTTACTTTGCAGGAGTGTATGATGGGGTGTGCGTCGGGTGTGTTTCTTCACATTAGGCACTTGTTGGGTTCATCTTCACATTAGGCACTTGTTGGGTTCATCTAGGTTGACCTGACCTGCTTCTAACCTTTGGCATAGAGTGTCCAACATCTTAAGATTCCTCAGTGCTTGTGGATAAACAGGTGATGGTACTAAGAAGCCCATAGAATGAGGTGGAAGGGAATAGTTGGTAAATTAAGTTATTGGGTTTTCTCTCTTTTTTTTCATTTTAATTACAATATATGTATTCTCAGCTTTTCAATTAGATTTTTAGAAACTTTATTGAGGTATCACTGACATTCAACAAACTTTTCATATTTAAGGTGTGCAATTTTGGTAAGATTTGATGAGTATATACCCATGAAACTATTACCACAATCAAGATTATGTACATATCGGTCACGCTCGAAGTTTCCTTGTGCCTCTTTGTCATCCCACCCTCCCCCGCCCCCACCTCCAAGCAACAACTGATTTGTCTTATGTCACTACAGATTATTTGCATGTTTTGTTTGATTTCATACAAGTGGAATCCTATAGTATGTATTCGTTTTTTGCCTGGCTTTTTTTATTCAGAATAATTATTTTGAGATTCATCTATGTAGTTGTGTGTATCAATAGTTTACTCCTTTTATTGCTGAGTAGTGTTCCATTGTATGGGTATATCACAAATGGTTTGTTTTTTTTTTTAGATTTTTTTATTTATTTATTTTTCCCCCCAAAGCCCCAGTAGATTGTTGTACGTCATAGCTGCACATCCTTCTAGTTGCTGTATGTGGGACGCGGCCTCAGCATGGCTGGAGAAGCGGTGCGTCGGTGCGCACCCGGGATCTGAACTGGCGAACCCCGGTCCGCCGCAGCAGAGCACGCACATTTAACCGCTTCCGCCACTGGCCGGCCCTGGACTGTATCTTTTGTTGTCATAGCTAAGAAACGTTTGTTTAACCCAAGGTCATTTACCCTGTGTTTTCTTTTAAAGTTTTATAATTTTAGGATTTACATTTATGTCTATGATTCATTTTCAGTTAATTCTTGTATATGGCGCGAGGTGTGGCTCAAACTTCATTTCTTTTGCATATGGCTAGTCAGTTGTTCCAGAACCCTTCACTGAAAAGAATATCCTTTTTGCTGTATTTGCCCTCGCAACTTTGTTGAAGCAATTGACCATACATGTGTGGATCTATTACCAGACTCTCTATTCTGTTCAATTGATCTATTTGTCTAGATTTACCTCAATTTCTCCACACTGTATTAATTACTGTAGCTTTATTATAAGTATTGAAATCAGGGAGTATAAGTCCTCCAAGTTTGCTTCTCTTTTTCAAAGTTATTTAGCCTCTTCTAGGTCCGTTGCATTTCCATATAAATTTTAGAATCAGTTTGTTAAGTTCTACAAAAAAGACTGCTGGGATTTTGAATGGGATTGCATTGACTCTGTAGATCAATTTGGGGAGAATTGACATCTTAATAATATTGAATCTTCTGACCTATGGAACACACTGTATTTCTCCGTGTATTTAGAACTTCTTTAATTCGCCTCAGTGGTTTTCAGTGAGCAGGTCTTTAACATTTTTTGTCAAACTCATCTCCAGGTATTTCAGATTTGTAATGTTATTGCATATAGAAATACAACTGGTTTTTGTACATTGAGTTTGTATCCTGCTACCTTGCTAAACTCACTTATTAGTTTTAGTAACTTTTTAGTAAATTCTCTAGGATTTCCTACATTGACAATCATGTCATCCGTGAATAAAGACAATTTTACTTCTTCCTTTCCGATCTTGATGCCTTTTTCTTGTCATATTGTACTGGCTAGAAACTCTAGTACAATGTTAAATAGAAGTGTTAAGAGTGGGTATCCTTGCCTTGCTCTTGATCTTTTTTTTTGCTGAGCAAGATTCACCCTGAGCTAACATCTGTTGCCTGTCTTCCTCTATTTTGTATGTGGGTCACGGCCACAGCATGGCCGCTGAGAAGTGGTGTGGGTCTGTGCCCAGGAACCGTACCCAGGCTCCGAAGTGGAGCATGCTGAACTTAACCACTAGGCCACTGGGCCGGGTCCTACCTTGTTCTTGATCTTATGGGGGAAGTGCTTAGTCTTTCTCCATTAAGTATGGTGTTAGCTGTAGGTTTTTGTAGATGCTCTTTAGCATTTTCTGATTCATGAACACAGTATATCTGAGATGAGGAAGTTTGATGAGCTGTTTTTTCCTAAATCATGAATGAATGTTAGAATTTGTCAAAAATTTTTGGCATCTATTGAGATGAGCATATTACTTGCTTTTATTTTTTAGTCTATAAATGTGTAAATTATATTGCTTAATTTTTGATTTTTGAATGTTAAACCAACCTTGCTTTCCTTGATAAGCCCCAATTAGTCATGACATATCATTTTTATCACTGGATTTGAATTGATAAGATTTTATTAAGAATTTTTACATCTATGTTCATGAGAGTTGTTGGTCTGTATTTTTCTTTTCTTGTAATTTCTTTGTCTGGTATTGGTATTAGGGTAATGCTGGCTCATGGAATGAGTTGGGAAGTATTACTTTGTTATGGACTAAATTGTGTCCTCTCAAAACTCATATGTTGAAGTCCTAACCCCACAGTACCTCAAAATGTGACTGTATTTGGAGATAAGGTCTTTAAAGAGGTAATTAAGTTAAAATGAGGTCATTGGATGGGCCCTAATCCAATATGACTGGTGTCCTTATAAGAAGAGGAAATTAGGACACACATATGCACAGAAGGAAGACCATATGAAGAAACAGAGAGAAGGCAGCCATCTACAAGCCAAGGAGAGAGGCCTCAGAAGAAACCAACCCTGCTGACACCTTGATCACAGACTTCTAGGCTCCAGAACTGTGAGACAATAAATTTCTGTTGTTTAAGCCACCCAGTCTGTGGTACGTTATTATGGCAGCCCTAGCAAACTAACGCATATTTCTTCATAAATTTTCTGGAAGAGTTTATGTAGAATTTTCATTATTTCTTCCTTAACTTTTGACAGGATTCACCGGTAAAGTTATCTGGGCCTGGAGTTTTCTTTCTTAGAAGGTTAACTATTCAATTTAAATTGAATAACAAATTCAATTTCTTTAATAGGCTATTCAGGTTATCTATTTTTTCTTAAGTGAGCTTTGATACTTGACATCTTTACACTTGATCTTAGCCAAAAGGCCGAGAAGCGATGATACTTGACATCTTTAAGAAACTTATGCATTTCATCTAAGTTGTAAAATTTATCGCCAAAATGTTGTTCATAGTATTTCCTTATTATTCTTTTAATATCTGCATTTAAGTCACCTCTCTCATTCCTGATATTGGCAATTTGTGTTTTGTTTCTTTTTTTCTCTAATCAGTCTGGCTAGAGGTTTATCAATTTCATTGATTTCTCAAAGGATCACCGTCTACTTTCATTGATTTTCTTTTTTTTTCTGCTTTCTATTTCATTGATTTCTGATTTAATCTTTATTATTTTCTGCCTTTTTTTTTAGTTTCTTATGATAGAAGTGTAGGTCATTGATTTGAGACTTTGTTTTCTAACACAGGTGTTTAGTGCTATTAATTTCTCTTTAAGAGCTGCTTTAGATGAATCTCACAAATTTTGGTATGCTTTGTTTCCATTCAGTTCAAAATACTTTCTGCTTTCACTTTTGATTCATTTTTTTTTTTTTTATAATTTTTATTTATTTATTTTTTTCCCCAAAGCCCCAGTAGATAGTTGTATGTCATGGTTGCACAGCCTTCTAGTTGCTGTATGTGGGATGCAGCCTCAGCATGGCTGGAGAAGCAGTGCGTCGGTGCGTGCCCGGGATCCGAACCCGGCCGCCAGCAGCGGAGCGCTTGCACTTAACCGCTAAGCCACAGGGCCGGCCCTTGATTCATTTTTTGACACTCGTGGCCAAAGAACATACTTTGCGTGATTTGAATCTTTTAAAATTTATTGAAGGCCAGACCCAGTGGACTAATGGTTAAGTTTGGTATGCTCTGCTTTGGTGTCCTGGGTTTGGTTTCTGGGCACCAACCTACACCAGTCACCTATCAGTGGCCATGCTGTGACGGCAGCTCGCATATAAAGTAGAGGAAGGTTGGCAACAGATGTTAGCTCAGGGTGAATCTTCCTCAGCAAAAGAAAATTAAAAAATAATAAAATAAAATAAAATTTATTGAGACTTGTTTTATGGCCCCAAATATGATCAATGTTGGTAAATGTTCTTTGTGTACTTGGAAAGAATTTGTATTCTGCTGTGGTTGGATAAAGTATTCTATAAATATCAATTAGGTCAAGTTGGTTGATAGTGTTGACAAGTCCTCTATGTCCCTACTGATTTCCCTACTGTTTACTCTATCAGTTATTGAGAAAGGAGTGCTTATCCTACTATAATTGAGACTGTCTATTTCTCATTGATTCCATCGGATTTTGGTTCATATATTCGGAAGCTCTGTTATTTTTGAATAGGATGTGAGAAGTCAAGGAAAAGTTTTGGGGCATTTAAGAACACAAGTGATGGGTAGGTAAATTATAGACCTTGGGGGGCCAGCCCGGTGGTGCGAGTGGTTAAGTGCGCACCACTCGGCTGTGGTGGCCTGGGGTTCGCCGGTTCGGATCCCGGGCGCACACCGACGCACCGCTTGGTAAGCCATGCTGTGGTGGCATCCCACATAAAGTAGAGGAAGATGGGCATGGATGTTAGCCCAGGGCCAGTCTTCCTCAGCAAAAAAAAGAGGAGGATTGGCAGATGTTAGCTCAGGGCCAATCTTCCTCACACATACACACAAAAAGATAGACCTTGGGATTATGTTATTTTGGAGGATAGGGAATATCTGGCTCACACATTGGCTCTAACTAGGGAGATTCATTCTTAGGCTTTGCAGCCCAGAGATTTTAACTAGGTTAAAGTATCTATTTTAATCAAAGTATAGCACGTCAGGATAAAGAATTATTAAAAATATTAGGTTGAATCTATGGAGTTGTTGACATTTGCCTTTGACCTACAAAAATGGTAATTTCTCACAAAGCAAGGAGGTATTCATTATAGCATTGTTCAGGCTAGTGAACCATTGGGAGCTATCTAGATGTTTTTCATGATAGCATTGAGGAGAATACTGAAAAACTGGGAGTAATCTAAAGTCAAACAATAAATCATGCCACATCTATATTGTGCAATAAAAATTAATGCTTTGGGAGATTAATAACTCCCTTCCTTTGTGTTCTCATCCAGTTTTATGACGTTACATTCCATCTATATATGCTGGCGACTCCCAAATTTACGTCTGAAGTCCAATTGCTCACAAAATCTAGACTCAGACATTCAATTTCTGGTTCACCATTTCCACTTGGATATCTCATCAGTATTTGAAATTTAACATGTCCAAAACTGAACTACCTCCAGAGCCTGTTCTCCCCACATCCTTACTCATCTCATTCAATGGAAATTTTAGCTTCATCCTTCCAGTTGTTCAGGTCAAAATCTTCAGTCATTTCTTTCTTTTTTCTTTTTTTTTTGGTGAGGAAGATCAGCCCTGAGCTAACATCCATGCTAATCCTCCTCTTTTTGCTGAGGAAGACTGGCTCTGAACTAACATCTATTGCCAATCCACCTCCTTTTTTTTCCCCAAAGCCCCAGTAGATAGTTGTATGTCATAGTTGCACATCCTTCTAGTTGCTGTATGTGGGACACGGCCTCAGCATGGCCGGAGAAGTGGTGCGTTGGTGCGCGCCTGGGATCTGAACCCGGGCCGCCAGTACTGGAGCACTCGCACTTAACCGCTAAGCCACGGGGCCGGCCCCCTCAGTCATTTCTTGCTCTTCTTTCACTCATTCCCCACGTTCAACCAATCAGGAAATTCTCCGGCTTTAGCTTCAAAATATACCCAGTACCCAACATTTTCCATTGCCTTAATTGCTTCCACTGTGGTCTTCTTTCCTTTAGCGTGCAAAAGCCTCCTAACCTTAGTAACTACAACTAGTCAGTGTTTTTTATTAAAATTAATATTTTAAAGGGTAGTGATGAAAAGTGTATACATCTGGACCAAGTTCAAATGAACATGGCAATGTCTGCTCTAAACCATTGCCTCATCAAGTTTGGAGACATGTGCTCTATCTTCTCATCTTTTCCTCCCGCATTTTCCTATTTCCTTCGTTTCCTGCTTAACTGAATGTAAGGAACTAAATTGTTCTGGGCGTTTATCAATCTCTTGCCTCTCAGCTCCAGATCTACCTTTCATTGCCTGCTCTGCAACAATGGAGTGAGACTCTCTTATACACATTTCTCCTTCGCCAGGTGGCACAATGTTAACCTTTGTCAATAGAATTCACTGGAGAGGCACTGGATGAGGGAGTGTCTCTTCCTGGTTCTGCTGTGCCCCCCTCTGCAGGCTCCTGCAGCGTGCAGCTCCTCGCTCTTGGGGCATCAGCAGCTAACCTCACACGGCAACCCCTCAGGTGGCTCTGCAGTGAGTTTTACTGGTATAGCAACCCCCCCCCCCCCCCATGGATTGCTTCCCACCAAGTTCTGGGATATGGCACCTCCCCATGGATGCCTCCCTGGCACCTGTGGACAGATTCCAAATGAGCGTGACTGGTGCAGCATCTGTCAACTTCTTTGCCATCCAGTGGGCCACGGGTGTGCCCTCTTTAATAAAGTCTGGCTCTCAGCCTGAGGGGCAGGGGGCTCTTTTAGTTTTGCCTTGCCTCAGCCCTAGAGTTATTGGCTGCTCCTTATATACGTGATTCTAGTATTTTTCAGTTTTTTTTTTTATTGCTTAGGAGCAAATCCTCCACTATTCCAATTTCTTTCGTTTGTGGTGGTTCATTTTATGTGTTGACTTGGCTGGTGCCCAGATATTCGGTCAAACATTATTCTGGATGTTTCTGTGAAGGTGTTTTTTGGATGAGATTAATATTTATATTGGTGGATTTACAGTAAAGCAGATTGCCCTCCATAATGTGGGTAGGCCTCATTCAATCAGTTGAAGGCCTTAACAGAACAAAGACTGACCTCCTCTGAGCAAGAAGGAATTCTGCCAGCAGATTGCCTTGGACTTGAACTGCAACTCTTCCCTGGGTCTCCAGCCTGCCAGCCTACCCTGTAGATTTTGGATTTACCAAGCCTCCACAATTGTGAGCCAATTCCTTAAAATAAATCTTTCTCTATATATGTACATACAAATCCTGTTGGTTCTGTTTCTCTGGAGAACTCTAATACACAGTTCTTTACATTAAACTACCCGTTCATATTGTTATGTGGTTTCTGTCTCTTGATTGGACCCTGATGAATACACCATTGTTCTCCTCTGAACTCCCAATCCGTAAATGCAACTGCCTCCTCAGCATCTCTACGTGGATGTCTAACGGGCACTCCAAACTTACATCCAAAAGTAAGCTCTTGATGTTCCTCCTGCAAACTTATTTCTCCTACACTTTTTCCAATTTCAGTTAAAGGCAACTCCATTTCAGCGAGGCCTTCCCTGGCTAACCACTTACAATTACAGTCCATCTCTAAGCAGCCCTAGCCATACCTTTGATCCCTCCTCCTTGCTTGTTATTATCTAACTACTGTATGTATTACTTATCATGTTTATTGTGTAACTCCTCCATTAGAATATAAATTCCATGAGAGCAGGAATTTGATGTGGGTGTGTATTTAAACTACTGTATGCCCATAACCTAAAGCAATGCTTAACATATACTGGGTAAACAATGAATCTTTCCCTTCTGTTTTTACTATGGACTATAATGCTAGTTATTTTTGAGTGTCTTAAGAAATACTTCTTTTTCCCAAGTTCATAAATACATTCTATATTTTCTTCTAAAAATTTTGTTTTGCCTTTTACGTTTAGGTTGTTAAGCCAAGAACTGATTTTTCCACATGGTGCGAGGTAGGGTTCAATTTTCTTTTTTTTTTTCACCCCTTCTAAATAACCACTTGCCCAGCAGGCTGTATTTTTACTGCATAATGGTTTTGGTTTTCTCTCTCTACTCTCTGAAGTCACTAGCCCTCTGAACCACTCAGTATTACGATTCTAAAATAACGAAGCAAAACAAAGTTATCAACCCCACAGTTTTATTTGTAAAGAACAAAGCATGAAAAGTCATATTTAAATGTACTCCAAAACCTGAAAAACCCACGTCAGTTTCTCTGATATGTATGTTAAAGTGCTTGATATCACAATACTCTTTAAATTTTATATTATGTTCAGGTGAGGAAAAAAAAATCCAGTTCTGATGCATTTTGTTAACAATACAAAGAAAAACAATATAATTTAAATGGAGAAATGCTCATTTTTAAAAAAGATACACAGGGTATATTTATACATGGTTCAAGTGTAACATAGAGGATTTTTTTCTATACGTTTAACACCCTCATTTGATTGACAACAGGAACTCCCAACCATACCTCCCTACTCCCAGCATGCTTTGGGGTTTGGAATGAAGACTGGAGCCACATACACACATTCAGGTAACTGGATCAAGCGTGATGCCCTCCCACAGAACCCAAGGATACCCTGGATTCCATCAAATGAGGAGCAATTTTTGGATGATCTTTTTCCACTCTGGCATTAATTGCTCAAGGTGATACCTTTCTGGAGCCAATCTTTATTTTGTCCTCGAGAGGATGATCAGCTCTAGTAAGATCTGGGAGGACGAGGCTCTCCTTGGATTCTTCTGATCACACTCCATCAGCACTCCCTTCAAAAAGCTTGGAAATCAGTTTGATTCAGGAGATTTATAAATGTATTTTAATAGGAATAGGACCTGGTAGTTCATTATTTGTTTCTGTCTTCTTTTTATATTGAATGGTAATATAAGAAATACTTATATAAGAAACAGGGACTTCAAAAGACATAGATGACTGGGAAATAGGATTCAGTTTATAAGAGTAGAGAAGAGCTCAAGACTCCATTCTCAATCAGCGAAGGTGCGTTAATACTGAAACGTAAATAGCGAAGGTTCAGATTGTCCTTTCAACATGGTGAAAAGCAATAGATTAGTTTCTGTAAACCTCACAGAGAAAATACTCACAGTTCTCGAAATGCAAATCTACTGAAAAATCATAATTCTTAGCAGAAAGAAGATATTTCATTATTAAGAGCTACACACCCAATGCTGTCAAATAAATATTTCCCTGGGGATCTGAGGTCCTTGTCTATTGCCTTGTTTCAAAATATCTTAGAGGGGTCAACATACTCTACACACAAACTGTTATGTATGGTCTCCACCCCTTCTTCACTTGATTTACATACAACAGTGCTTTATTGCCAAAAAAGGAAATACGGGCAATTCAGTATTTCCCCTATATCATTCATATAGCGTGACAGAAGTTCATTAAAATGATTTTTAAAAAAGCCATGTTAAAGTAAACACCACGGGGTTACAAAAGGTACAAAAATGTGTGAAACATTTAAAATAAATTTTAGAGAGAAATCACAAACTTTTGCAAGTTTTAGTTTTCTTATACCAACCTCCCCACCCCCCAAGGGGAAAAGAGGATGGGAAGGGTTGGGAGGGCTCACTTTTGTTCTCAGTAGCCTGTTTTTCCCCACCCAGAACCCCACTTTATACTACCCTACATTGAGCCTCAGTCATTTTAAGGGGCTAATGAGTCCCAACAGGGTCATTATACATAATAGGGTCTTATACATAATACCAACGTCAGTGTAATGCCACTGTGTCTCAAAGGCTGAGATCATGAGTTTCAGGACATTTGAAAACACTTGGAAAATAAATGTTTCAAGCGGTAATATTTTTGGCAATTTAGTTTTAAAACAATTTCTTCTTAAGCTATTATTATGTGAAAATACTAATTATGGTTCCAGGCATTATTTTTAATTTATTTTGAGGAAAGCAGTCAATTACAAAATTGATTTTTATTTACCTTTGAGGTGATCATAAAGCAATATACTAATTTTAAAAATTAACATAGCCGAAAGGATACCTCTAAATGGGTAAGGTCCTTCCACAAGTCAGCTTGGAAGGCTATGTACATTTATTCTAAGGATTCTGCTACTGTCCTACTCGAACTCTTTTGGTATTGTCTCAGAGACAGTTATAAGGCTCATAAGAACTCTTATTTCTTTAGAATTGTGTTTCTTATATGACCCCAAAATCTGCTTGAACATCCTTTTTATTCATCGATTTGGATCCTAAGGACTTTTTGTTATTTCCAAATATTCAATTTCTTCTGAAAGGCCAAGACTTACCATCACTGGTAATATTCAAAAGCATGGGCTGCAGGCCACCCCAGCAGCTCACCAGGAGGTCCCCACATGTTAGGAGCGCTGGCTGCATCACTGGAATAAGTACATGGGCTCCCACGGTGACCACTTCAAAGGGCCCAGCGTTATAGAGGATGTCTCAGTTCTGGCGTGATTCTTTCTTTGAAATTGGTCATTTCACTGTTATAGTCATACTACACAAAGCGGGATGAAACTTTAGGTATAACTCTTTTTTGGGGGGTATTACTTTTTAAAATAATGGTTTTATTCACAGTCACAAATCCAATTTTGCTCCCAGTTTTTATAACATGTAATTCTCAAAACTTGAGAACAATTTGTTAACATGAATAATCCTTATAAATGATTATTATACATGAATATTAATCCTTATTTCCTACTTGTATAGGTAGACGAATAAAGATCCAAGGGTAGAGAGACTATTAATATGAATGCGTTGGGGGTCAGTCTCACGCAGCCTGGTGTAATAAAAAACATGAAATTCTAGACCCTGTGTTGTCATTGAGCAGCTGTAGGGGTAAGTATTTCATCTCTCTGATCCTCAAGTGTTCCCGTCTATAAAATGAGAAGGCTGGACTAGAGGACTTGATTCTAGCGTGCCATCCGAAGTCATCTCTCTGGTTGCCCAGATTGTGTCAGACGCATGGCCTTATGGAAAAGGTAATAAGAACAAAACCCTGGATTGGCTCATTCTACGGTTTCTGATCACCGAAACACAGTTGGAGGCTGGTGTGAAACAGGTTCTGGATGTTTCTCATAAGAGACTTTCCATGTCCCTGGCATAGCTACACCACTGTGGACACACTTTAGCCTCAGCAAACAAACCTCTGGTCTACCCAGGTCACCCAGAACCATCTTCTTAAACCCTTTCCGTGGGTTTCTAAATGCGGCCTTCGCCTGCCCCTTTCCTCCTCAAGTACTAAGTCACATATTACGTATTAAAGGGGATGCGGCTGGGCTGCCCGGCTGAATACAGTGCTCGATGAAGGGAGGGAGGCACTTGTTGCATTGGTTTCTTCCTCCAGGAAATAAGGGAAACAACACTGTTGGCTACAGCCTAGGACCCTCCGCATGCACAAGGCTCCTGAGAGGCCGGGCTTTGCTTCTCAGCCACAACAGGCAATAAAACCTGAGCCCGGCTGAGGCAGCTTCACTGCTAACAACGTGCACATGCCTAATTCGAGTTACAGGGCCTACCATAGGATGAAGGCTTCATGTAACTAGCTGATACCACAATAACTTCCTTCTAAAACACCAAACTGGAAAGTTACTCACAACGTTTGGTCTTTCAAGACTGTCGCCTCTTGTTCTGCTTTCATTTTGCCAGCCTGGGCTGCACCGGCTTTTACCTTCTGTGGGTCACTCGTTTTACCTTATTACCCCTTCTTACAAAGGAACATAAAGCTTGCCCTGAACCACCCAGAAAGGGTTCATTCTTTCTCTCTCCTTCTGTTATTTGCATTATCATGGTCAACAAATACTTTCACAAAAACATTCCAAGCCACACACAGCCCTCCTCCTTCTTAGACATTCCTTCCATTTCCTGAGAGGGGGATGGGCCCAGGGCGAGGGGAGGGGTGGCTGGGACCTAACAAAGACGGGGCTTGTGGTTATCCTTCAGAGGTAAGGGACCGCTTTTAGATGGCTAAACTAAAAGTACAGAATCAAACTGCTGTTTGCAGTTCTTATGACTATGAGGCCAACCCTTTGAAATTCACATTTCCCCAAAGTACCTCCAGTAACAAGAATAAAAATGCCAAGAATGAAGTTAGTCTAGGCTAATCTTTCCAAAGTGTAAAGAAGTTATAATCCCACAATTTAACAACTTCTCAGGGCTTTGTGTGTTCTTTTTCCAGTTCAGCCAAGCTCCTGGGGTCCAGTATTTAAAATATTTGAATTATATCTTCATCTTGTGCCGACGGAAAAAATTTTTCTCAGGACTGGAAAAGTGACTCAATTCAATTGTATGAAACCATTTGTAACTTAAAAGATACAGTGAGAACTATCTTGTACAGTAGGTAAAGCTGTTTACATTCACAATACAAAGGATCAGACACCAGGATGGAAGGATGGATGGCTACGGCAAAACAATGCGTTCTGGGTTCTGCTGCGATACCTGGAGGGAAAAAAGGCCCGACTAGGTTGCACTGTATTTACAGGTTTCCTGGCTTCTTCCTGACTAGCACCACTCTCCCCCACCAATCCTGGCGCTTTTCAGCTACTTAAGTCACGGGAATATTCAATCTAAGAAAAGTATCTTATTAGAGTAATATAATTTCTTAAAGAAGATAGTATATTTACACACATCTAACACATGAAAATACTCTATTTTATACTAAATTCCGGGTTCAAATGAACTACAATACAACATTTTGCCTTGTCTGGCACGTGAGGATTGTTCAGTCTGGGGATCCGGCGTGTTGCCCCCTGCAGTGACTCACTGCCTCGTCAGACAAGTCCAAATCGGTGCCCAGAGCTGGGAACGTTCAGAAGCGAGGGGTCTGGACTGAGAGTGTCTAGCCAGCTGGGTTACACATCCACTCCTTTGATGAGCGATCCTTCTAAGACTATGGTGAAGTCCTGAATGGTCTGCAGAATGCGGATGAGGGAGTTGACAGTCATGCGGTCGCGCAGGAGGGCGCTTTCCTCATACATCCGGGTGATGGCAGGACACTCGGCCAACAGTGGAATCCACTGTGGGAGCAGGCGATCCCTACAGACCCAAACAGAGACAAGTCCTGAGCACTGCTGACCTCACAGCACAACAGTGCACACACCGAGCCTCAACGGGAAGGCGTGGGGCTGGACGGGGCAAAACCTAGCCAAGCTCTGCGGTCAGCAGAGAGTCAAGAAGCTGGATGTTTACTGGTTAAAAAGATACAGTAATGAGACAGTGTAAGCTAATGAGAAAACCCAACAGATTCTAAAAGTAGGTCTGGACAAATTGGCCATAAGGATTTATGCACATTAAAGAAATTCTCTATTCTGATTTTACCACTCTTAAAGAGAGACAGAATGTCATTTTGTATTTCTTTTTTACAAGGATGTTACTGAGACATCTGCGGCAAGGCATGACAGAGTATATTGACCTTTTGGGAAGAAAGACTACATCAAATAGTAGGGATTTGCAATTTTTTTTCCACTTATACAACATAACAAGGTAAGGAACAAAATCAAAGCAGAAAAACATTAAGTAGATTTTATAACCAAAAGATGGGTTGCATTGGTCTAATAAATCAGAACAGTAAAGAGATAAATGGAGATAAGAATCATGTTCAAAAGGAACTTTAAAAGCACAGCTGAAATTGGGCCCCTTTTATTAAGAAGAAATACAGAACTTAAACCAGCTGTTCCAGAAGGACAAAATCTCAATCTTCAGTGTTTCCTGATTAAACTCTGATATTAGTTATCTGTCACTAAGTCCTAAGATCTCCTTATTGAGCATCCCTCAATATGCCTTTCATAACAAAGGGCAGCCATAACTAGGCCATCCTGAATCTCTTGTCAGGGCTCTAGGGGTTTAGAAGAAAACAAATATTGCACAGATAACTTAAAAAAAAAATCTTCTATAGGCTTGTGTTTCATTTCTTAAAATTCCAAGAGCTATTTCTAAATTAATGGATTGTATAACTCCTATGTGTCACTTTTAAAAAACACAGGGGTAGGAAATAGTCTTAAAGAGAAGACTTTATATAGCAATAATTATTTATAGAGTGAGAATTCCACAATGTTATTAAATTTAGAGCAACACGGTGTGTATACACACTATACACGCTCTACATAGTAAGTATACACGTGTTTATGCGTCTAATCATTTACCAACCTACTTATTACCTACTACCTACCTTTGGAGCCAGTATAGTATAATGGTTGAGAGCTTGGGCTCTGGAGTAAGACTGGGTATGAATCTTGGCTCTGCCTCTTTCTAGCTGTGTGACCTTGGGAAGGTTTGTTAACTTACCTGTGCCTTCACGATGGGGATACTGGTTGCTACTTCACATAGTGGTGGTGGTGGTCATAGGAGGATTAAATGAGATAATGTACTTAAAGTACTTAGCCTAGTGCCCAACATATAGCCAGTACACAATAAACAGTAGTCACATCATAAAACTTGGAATGAAAGAAACCCATGGGAGAACTTTGGGAGAGGCACAATCTGATATAACTCTTTCTGGACTCTTGTTCAACACGTAACAAAGACAGGGAAAGTCAAGAACTGGCTTTATACCGTGTTCCAAGGCAAACTAATATCTGGAATTTGCCGTCCTTTCCAATGTTCCTGGGTGCAGTATTAATAGCATTTACATAGTGGCAGAAGGTTTTGCAGGATGATTTCTGAATAAGGACATCATCTTCATTGTCTAGAATCTGGTCAGTGGTTTCAAAATAAGCAACCGCTTTCTCTGGAGAAGGAAGTCAGAATCATATCACAATAGATACCAATATTTTATATGCAGAAAGATTAATCACTTAGTTTATTCTAGAAACACTAACAATGCTTTGCATTATAGCCAGTCTTGAAACCAAAATCGTTACTTTATCATTGGTTTACAATGAATTGTAGAGGTCCATGTTTCATGGTGGAATAACATGCTCCCAGGAGTCTATTTTCTAATCTAGACTGCATTCCAGACAGCTATGAAGTTTACTCTCTTTAGAATACCTTCAAGAAACGGAAATTGGCAAAAAAAAAATAAATAAATAAATAAAAATGGACTTCTCTGTTAAGACTGGAACCTTTTAGGAATAAGTAGCAAAGACATGTCACCCTTGGGATGGTGCCCTCTGTTCTAGTTATTGAACAGCTGGCTTTAACATTTTGCAACAAAATCTTTGAAATGGAACTGATTCAGTAAATCTGAGGAAGAGATATGTATACACAAATCAGAAGCAGGAGCAGTCAGATTCTAGGCATTCCAAAAGAAAAAAAAAATCACTCCTGGGGGCCCAGCTCTGTCAATTTTCCTTTCTTTGTCTAAAAATTCTAAGTTGGATGAAATCAACTTCATCTAGGCGTTATTTACAAAACACAAAATGATTTATCATCCCTTTAAAGAAACTGGGAATTCTAGAAGAACTGCATACCAAAGTGAAGATTACAAAGCTTAGCAAGCTAGAGCACACATTCCAATAGAACTTGCTGTGATGATGGAAATGTTCTGTGTCTGCAAGGTCTAATTCAGTAGCCACTAGCAGGGCTGGTGTGACTAAGGAAGTGAATTTTAAATTTAATTTAAATTAAATCCATTTAAATTTAAGTAGCCACAAGTGGCTAATGGTTACCATATTGGACAGCATGGAGCTAGAGTAATCCTTTTAAAACATAAGTCATATCATGTCACTCCTTAGCTCCAAGCCTCCCAATGAGGTTAAAGACCAAAGTCCTCCCAATGGCCCAGAAGGCCCCACACAACCTTGCTCTGGCAGTAAACGCCCCCCTCCCCCAATATTCCCCTCCTCTCTCTCTCCCTCACTCTGCTCCAGTCACACTGATCTCCTTGCTATTTTATGAAAGACCAAGCACACTCCCACCTTAGGGCCTTGGCCCCAGAGTTCTCTCAGCTGGAGTGTGCTTCTTCCAGATATTCACACGGCTCCTTCCTCACATCCTCAAAGTCTGCTCAAATGTACCTTGTCAACAATGCCTACAACTGTCCCCTTTAAAAGAGTACTCCACACTGCTTCCTTTTCCCTTGCTCTATGTTCTTCCAGATCAACAATCACCTTCTAACATACTAGACAAATTGCATATTTGTTATGTTTTTGTGTATTGTTTGTCCTCCTGCCCCCACCAGAATGAATGATTGTCCACCACAGGAATTTTTGTGTTCTGTTTACTTATATCTTGATGTATATCTTGAGCATCCAGAATAGTGTTTGGAATATTGTGGACACTGTAAATATTTGTTGACTGAATGAAAAGCGAAGATAGTGCTTATTTAATATTGATTTTTAAAAACATACTCTCATCACTAACTCTTATTCACGCCAATTCCTGGGTCTTTGAGTTTTCTAAGAAATATTTCAGTGCCCTTATAATAACATCCATCCTCTTTAATTTACCTATGAAGTCCCAGATGAAGACGTTCTTGTGAAAGATGCGGGCGGATTTGAACCCATGGTGGAAGACTTGTTCGAGGGCTGCAACCAGGCCACTTTCCCCACACAGCAACACAGTGAGGCTTCCTCTCTGTGGAGCACAACACACAGGGCCCAAGAATAATCTGCTGCATCTACGTTTAAGAAAAACACTAGAGAAACAAGTGCTGAGGGTAGCTATGAAGCATGTTTTTGAAGCTACTAGAGAGTTTACAAATGAAAATTAATGCACCCTCTATTGCCTTATGTATCATGTAGGAAAGTGGCTTTAAAATCCTACTATATTCAGTTCTACAGCCCATCATACCTCTTTTTCAGGTTTGTGAAAATGTTTGACAATATTGTTCACTGCTTCTCCAATGCCTTCTTGGATCTGTCCAGCATTGGGTTCTGAAAAATAATGAACAGTGGGCTGAATTCTCACGGAAGGGAAATAAACCAAAGTACGATGGGATATCAACTGTCTCCACCTATGCAGGAAACACTTCACCAGAGCAGCCTGGCTTGTCAGGGCTCCATGAAAGTTGCCTCGGGCCAGTTTGGCCAAGTGGGAGGCATCTTGGCGTAATGGAAAAGAGTCCAAGAAACCCCTGGATTCAAATCCCAGCCTTGCCACCTGCAATCTATAACCTTGGTCAAATGCCTAACTTCCTCCGAGTTTGAGTTTCCTTAACCTAAAAGAGGGAAAATACCCACCTCATGGGTCACTGGGGAAAGTGAATGAGATATTAGGTGTAAACCATCTGGCATGGTGCCTGTCACAAAGTGCTAGCAAGTCCCCAGAACTGCGGAGTGAGGTGGGAAGACCCACAGCATCATTCCTCAGGTACCCCTTATCCTACCTCCCTCTGAGTTCCGCAGTGGGCATGGGTCAAGGCTTCGGAAGCTCTGAACGGCTAGCCTGGAATGTGTGTTTTTGCTGTTGTGTTTAAATTAAAGGAAAGACGCAGGTACACTGGAGCACCCTGCCCGAAGCCAGAACTGCCTCCCTTTCAGGCTAGTCAGTCTGTCTGGGCACTGCTTCATTCTGCCAGCCAGCACTCGCTCGTCTAGGTCCTGTTCCTGAGAGAGAGCTTGGTGGGCTGCTCAAGTGGGATCTAAACCGCCTTTGCCTCCCAAACCCCAAGAATGGTTTAAAAAAACAGGTGGTCAACAGGCTTCATCCAGGGATAGAAGTAGGTAATAAGAGAAAAATTAAGTATTTGGTATTTTCTTGTGGTGATTAACTATTAAATCTAATTTACATATCACACTATAAAAGACAAACTATATATTCCAGTGTTTAAGAATCTCTGAATTGATACTGCTGGAGGATTTCTTGCATAAAACATTCTTCAGGTAAAATTCAAGTAAGTTTTTTCTACACGAATGCCTAAAAATTGTTAAAATGGAAACCTCTTATGATTGAAGGAATAATACTGTGGCCTCTTCAGCTCCTAGTAATTTTTTTATTTTTACCTTTCTCTGAATATTTTCTCTTTTAAACATGAAGATCTACTTTGAAAGCTTTTATTCGTTCCAAAAGTGCCCTGTACCAATCAGTAGTATTTTTAAACCGATTTAAAACTTCTCGTTCTTTAAATATCACCTTGAACACATTGTGAGAAAATACGAAGTTACTCATCTCTGAGTTTCAGGTTATTTAAAATTCTCTGCTTATTGAGTAAGGAAAGAAAATAGGACCAAAAGTGGGGGATAAGGCCTCTCAAAACAGTAACACCCCACAAAACTGGACTGATTCAGAAGTTGTAATATTTTGAATGGACTGAGCTAAAATCTACTTTTTAATTTTTTTTGGGGTGTGTGAGGAAGATCAGCTCTGAGCTAACATCTGATGCCAATCCTCCTCTTTTTTGCTGAGGAAGATTGGCCCTGGGCTAACATCCGTGCCCATCTTTCTCTACTTGAAATGGGATGCCACCGCAGCATGGCTTGACAAGCGGTGCGTCGGTGCGCGCCCAGGATCCCAACCTCAGGCCACCGAAGAGGAGCGTGCACACTTAATCACTACGGCACCGGGCCGGCCCCTACTTTTTTGTTGTTGTTGTTGTTGTGTGTGTGTGAGGAGATCAGCCCTGTGCTAACATCTGCTAATCCTCCTGTTTTTTTTGCTGAGGAATACTGGCCCTGGGCTAACATCCGTGCCCATCTTCCTCCACTTTATATGGGACACCGCCATAGCATGGCTTGCCAAGCAGTGTGTCAGTGTGCGCCTGGGATCCGAACCGGTGAACCCCGGGCCGCCGCAGTGGAGTGCGCGCACCTAACCGCTTGTGCCACCAGGCTGGCTCCTGGCCCCTACTTTTTAATTTTAAATCAGCATAATTAAGATATTACATACAATAAATTTACCAATTTTAAGTGTGCAATTTGATGAGCTTTGACAGATGTGCAGTCATGTCACCACCACCACAGTCATACTACAGAAAATTTCCAGCAACCTAAAAAGTTCCTCTGTAACCCTTTTCAGTCAATCCCCTTCCAGCTCAACTCCTGGCCACTGGTGATCTGCTTTCTATCATTATTACAGAATTTTATTATTACAGAATTTAATACAAATGGAATCATAGAGTATCTAGTCCTTTGTGTTTGGTTTCTTTCACTTAGCATAATGCTTTTGAGATTCATCCATGTTGTCAGTGTTATCAGTAGTTTGTTCATTTTTATATAGTGCTGAATAATATCCCACTGAATAGATAGACCACACTCTGCTTATCCATTCATCAGCTGGTGGATATTTGGGTTGTTTCCATTTTGGCTCTTATGAATAAAGCTTCTATGAATATCTGAGTACAAATCTCAGTGTAGATATATGTCTTCACTTCTCTTGGGTAAATTTCCAGGAGTGGGACTGTTGGTCAAGCGCAGCCAAGTATATGTATAAAAGAAACTGCACAACTCTTTTTCCTTTTGCATTCCTACTAGCAATGTATGAGCATTCCACTGCTCTCCATCCTCACCAATATTTAGTATTATCAGTTTTTTTAATTTTAGCTATTCTAGTGAATGTGTGGTGTGAAGTTTACTTCTGAGGGCAGAAAGGAATTATGAATCAGGGGAATAATTTGAGAAAAAATGTGGTGGATTTTGGGCTGTACCATTCTAGTAGTTAATATATCAAGATGTGCTAACAAATGGATAGGGACTAATATCTAAGGAAACTGTTTTGTTAGCAAACTAGGGACCTTTTAGGTACCTTTGTTATTCTACTTATGGTTACTGTCTATAGCTGAAATACAATCAATTCACTGAGAAACTTCTGTCATTTTTTACTAAGTCATATTGCCTCTGTATTAGTTTTCTGTGACTCAAGTAGTAGATTACCACAAACCTGGTGACTTAAAACAACAGAAATTTATTATCTCACAGTCCTGGAAGCCAGGAGTCAGCAATCAGTATCACCGGGCAGAAATCAAGTCGGCAGGGCCACACTCCCTCTGGAGGCTCTCTGGAAGAATCTGCTCCTTGCCTCTTGAAGATTCTGGGGGCTGCATCACTCCAACTACTGCCTCCATCTTTATACTGTCTTCTCCTCTGTGTGTCTAATCTCCCTCTGCCTCCCTCTAAGAATATGTGTGATTGCATTTAGGGCCCACCCAGATAATCCAGGATAATCTCCCCATCCCAAGATCCTTAACTTAATCACATTTATTTGCAAATATCCTTTTTCCAAATAAAGTAACACTTACAGATGCTAGGGATTAGGATCTGATATTCTTTTTTTTTTTTTAAAGGAGTGGGAGGAAGTTTATTTTTATTTATTTATTTTTTTTGCAAGGAAGATCAGCCCTGAGCTAACATCCGTGCTAATCCTCCTCTTTTTGCTGAGGAAGACCGGCTCTGAGCTAACATCTATTGCCAATCCTCCTCCTTTTTTCTTCCCCAAAGCCCCAGTAGATAGTTGTATGTCATAGCTGCACATCCTTCTAGTTGCTGTATGTGGGACGCGGCCTCAGCATGGCCAGAGAAGCGGTGCGTCGGTGCGCGCCAGAGATTCCAATCTGGGCCACCAGTAGCGGAGCGCGCGTACTTAAGCGCTAAGCTACGGGGCTGGCCCGGATCTGATATTCTTGGGAGACATTATTTAGCCTACTAAAGCCCATAATAGTATAAATTAAAAGTTTATTATACTATTAAAAATGGCATATGAACACAGTATCCTATCCATAGAACTCACTCTTTCATACTATTTTGTTTTATCACTTCTGTAGGAAGTTGGGAGGTGGGGAGAGGAATTTTTAGAATTCCTCTTAGAATACGGGGCTCTGGATAGCTGGATGTGGCTATCCGGGAGTACTGTAACATATAACTGTCCTCATTCCTCCTTTAAGCTTCAGGTAACATATTATTTATTCATATTTCCATAGCTTAATTAAAACAGAGCATGCAGTTTTTATCGGATTTTAACATCTCAATTCTTCAGGCTTTTAATTATTTGTTAATGTCTAGCCTTATTTTTTCCCCTTTATTCTCTCCCCCCTTTTAAAGTCCCTTCTCTCAAATTAATTTTCCTCAGCTTTCTTCTTTTTAATCTCCTTACCACAATTCATTAATGCAACAGTTTTCTGTGAAGTGGCCGCATGAGGCCTGCACCATTCAAGAGACAGTGGAAAATAAAAAAAAATCAACTACTTACTGGTCGTTTTTCCTGTCAGCGAAGTGATGCTTAGTCTCCTAGCCGTGGTGGGTGATTTCTGCTGGGGTGGAGTCCGACACTGCTTTACCAGATCCTCATCTGCCGCTGATGCCATCAATTCTCCAATAAGAATTCTCTCCAGGCTTCCATCATCAATGCCTTTCCCCAGCCACCGCCCACATGGGAACCTGGTAAGACAGAAAAAAACTTATGAATCACCAATATTTTACTAATTTTAATCAGAATTTTTTAAATGACACCATGGGTGAAGCCCATCATTTTAGTGCTTGTGGGTTGTTTTTTTAATTATGAAAAATTTCAAATGTATAGAAAAGTAGAACAGTATAAGAGACGCTCATTTTTATCATCTAGACATAACATTTTTCCATCTGCTTCATTTTCATTTTTTGTTGAAATATTTAAAGTAAATTACACATATCAGGACATTTTACTCCTAAAAACCCTCCAGGATGAATCTCTGAAAAGTAAAGACATTGTCTCTTACATAGCCATAAATTGTTATTACACTCAATCAACTTAAAGTAATTCTTTACTATTTTCTCATACTTAGTCTATATTAAAATTCTGTGGTTAGTTTTGACAAAAATATTTTCAAGCTAAAAGTTAATGTGGGAGTTAAGTTACAGGAGAAAAGAGAACAATGTTCCCACAGAGGAGTGCTGGCTGTGACTAACAGAGCCTGAAGAGCCTTTTCTCTTATTGAAATTATTTTAAGATTTTCACACCAATCTTTTTCAACATTTGTGGACTAAGCATTAACAGCAAACACAGTATTTTTTAAAGTATTTTTAAGTATTTTTTAAATTTTAAAGTATTTTTTTGGGCAATTTTCTAACAAAATAAAATTTTGTATCACATAGACAAAAACAAAACAACCCAAATAACTAAACTAAAATTCAGAAGGCAGTGGAAAAGCTTTAGAAAGAAAACAACTTGTAAACCTTTTCCTGTCTAAAGTCTCAACAAAGGATGCTGACTTCTGAGGACATTTACTTACCTGTATGCATGTCCTGTGATTTCATTTCTGACCATGACACAATCCACTAGCCATTTGGCTAACAGTCCCGAGTTATCGTGACCAATCTGAACAGTTGTCAGCTTCCCCAAGTTCTGGCACTGTGGGGACAGGACCATAGGTTATTCAGCACCCGGTCCCATCTCGCTACCTCTCAGCTTTAGCAATGGCACTTCGGTTCCATCTAGTTGAACAACTGCAGAGGACCCAGCCTGCACAATGTGTTCTGCTATGCACTAGAGAAATATGGTCACATCTAATATATCCCATCTAATGAGACAGGAGACATGTGGACATTAACTATCAAATGAGGGGGTCTGCACAAGGTGCTAGACCAGAGACATAAACAAGTGCCAGGAGAACACTGCCAAAGGAATGATTATTTCTAACTGGGGCCCAGAAACATCACAGAGACAGTGGTCTGCGCCTTGAGGGATGAGAAGAATTTCGGGAAGTGGGAAAAGGATACTATTTAGATTCAGTTACAGAGAGGTCAGAAAAACAACTACAGATATAAAAAAATCACCGACACGACTATTTTTCTGTTTCTAATAAAATACTAAGAAAGAACTGACCTCAAATCTCACCTATTAGAAGTCTTTGAAGCTATTGTAAAAAAAAAAAAAAAGCACAGTTATCAACATCCTTCCTGGCCCTTTGGAGAAAAGTACAAAAGAAGCAATGGTAATAGGAATAGTAAAAATAAATATCAATTAAATTCTGACTTTTAAATTCTGATAAAAGATCACAGGCCCCAACTGACTATGTATGGTTGGGAACATCAGAGCTATGAGCTCTTAAAGCCCTAGATTTCTTCGTATCACAGTGAGAAGGCCTTACAGTGATCCCGGTGAGGGAGGATGGCATCTTGAATTAGTTGTGGCAGCAGAGACGGAAAGAAGCAGGCAGACGTCAGAGAGTTTGGAAACAGCAGTGATGGGACTTATGATGCAGTTTATGTTTCATACTTGGTAGTCAAAGAAAAGGCAAGGGTTTAATCTTTTATACACAGATGGCTGTGAGCCTACTGGATAGACAGGGCCAAAATGGGCTCTTGGGGGTGTTATGACTCTGAGTGGAAAGTGCTATTCCTAGACCCCAAGGAACACGAGAACAGGACCCTCAGTTAGTACCACGTCCCTCCTGAAACAAGAGCAGGTGTTTGTCTTCTTCCTGCAGGCAAGATCAACCTGCACGTGGGCTCAAACATATGGGAATACTTCACCAGGTGAGACTGAAAACTGACTACAATACTGGAAGGTATTTCTACAAAACCACTTTATAAATGTCACCATGTGGTTTACAAGCCATAAGCATGGATGTCAGCTCTCCTGCCTTTTTGTCCTTTCGGCCAGGTTCAGGCAGGGAGCATTTCACAGTAAGGAAGAGAACCACTGTGGGGAAAGCATTTACTTGAACGTTCCCTACTTGCCAGGTTCTGTGCCAGGCACTGGGAACCATGGGACGGGACCTGGAAAGCCGAAAAGTCCACCATTACAAGTAGAAGAACAAAGCTTAACAATTAAAATACAAAACCAGTTAGCCTAAGTGTTTCAGACAACTTGAGGTATAGAATCACAAAAACGATTCTGCACACTTGAGTATTGCTTTATATTATTTGATTCAAGAAAAAATGAAAAAGTGAAACTGGAATCCTTCTGTGGAACTACGTATGACACTTTCTGCTAAGAAAGGTATGAGCTGAACCTACCTCAAAAGTCATTTCGAGGAGGTTTTTGGGAATCTGCATGACTCCCGTGTCTCCCAGCTCTCCGGACACACAGATCCAAGGGTTCGAGGTGATGATCGCATTGCTCAGCTTTTTGATTGGGATGATCACTGACCTATATGGAATCACTGAAAGAGAAACGCTGACATTAATTAAAAATCACAATTAAAATTCTCCTGAAGACAAAACAAGCATATATTAAGAACTCTGTTGGCTTTCACAGATAATTTGCTTTTTATGATCTCCCAAGATGTACTTAAACAAAAAGATGAGATCATAACGCCTCCCAGTTGAGAAAGCTGAGGTCCAGTTTATAAGCCACAAGTCCCAATACCTGTGGTGGTTTCCACAGCATATACATCACCATGCATGCATGGCAAGCATAACACCATGGTGATATACATCACCACTACGTTTACAAACAATCTCAGGCAGCACCAGAATACCTGAAGACATGAACATTGACTGTGCTACACAGTATTTTCATTGCTTTAATGTTTTTATTAATTTTGTCCCCAAATCGAGTACAAATGAGCATGGTTACTGGTATGGTTTCCCATGAAAAAGGGGGAGGATGACTTCTTGGATAGCATCTCCTTGTTGCTGATTTTCTTGGGCAAAGCTTTAAAGCACTGCACTTCACTACTTTCCCATCCCAATTTTACAGCTCAATACGCAAGCCAAGAATAACAAACAACGGCACTTCCATTCTGGACGTAACATAAAGTTATAAACTACAACTTGGAAAGCTATTAAGGTGACTCATGTGCAAGAAGAACCCCAGGGAAAAAACCAAGATATGGAAAGAGATCCGTGTGAAACCTCTTCCTTCCGAAGGCCCTTCAAAGGCACACCACTAGATGTCACTGTCCTGTCACTGTCTTTTGCTCAAATGTAGAAACATGGTCAAGTTAGACATTACACACTCCCTCCATTTTCCTTTAAAAAATGGGGATGGCTCAAACACATTAGGGAATTTTATCCTTAGGAGCCATATTCTTTTTTTTTTTTTTTTTAAGCAGGGTAGAATCAATATTTTCTGCTGGTATTCTCTGGATTTCTGTTCATTCATTCACAAGAGGGGTATCAGAAGCCCTCCTTGAAAGAACTGACCGTAGGATGAAAAATATTTACTGAACAAGGTGCCCAGATACAGCCCTATGTTATGAGCTTGTGGTTCACTGTGCTCTTAGATGAGGAAAATGAATAGGATAAATGGTTCAATTCCCTAATTTTATATAAACGACTTTCTTTAATGTTGGGTGAATAACCTTTCTTTCTGTCTTTTTATTTTGGCTGAAGGAAAGGAAAATGTCAAGAGGAAAGGCCATACTTTCATGGTTTAATAATCACCAGAATCAAATGGTTTTTTAAACTGAAAGCAGAAGAGGTTAGTGCAAGACTCTATTTTAGGTACCAGAGGCTTCTCTCATTTCTTTCATTGACAAGATTAGAAAAGCTGCAGAAAAAGGCCTGTTTAGGGCCAGCAGTTCTGCGGCTGCAAAGGGCCCACAGATGCACAACAGTAATTTCATAAAGTATAAAAACAGTAATATTATTAAACTCAGAATATTTCTTTCATGAAGTATCTCAATTCCTCAACCTGAAAGAGTTAATGCAGATGAAGAGAAATCTGCAGACATAAGGAGGATCTTAGGAGCCCTAACTGCCTCTGCTGCTATTTCTTCTCTTTCAAAACTGTTTATAACATCTTAGCTTTGGGCCGGCCCCGTGGCTTAGTGGTTAAGTGTGCGCGCTCCGCTACTGGCGGCCCGGGTTTGGATCCCGGGCGTGCACCGACGCACCGCTTCTCCGGCCATGCTGAGGCCGTGTCCCACATACAGCAACTGGAAGGATGTGCAGCTATGACATACAACTATCTACTGGGGCTTTGGGGGAAAAAAGGAGGAGGATTGGCAATAGATGTCAGCTCAGAGCCGGTCTTCCTCAGCAAAAAGAGGAGGATTAGCAAGGATGTTAGCTTAGGGCTGATCTCCCTCACACACACACAAAAAAAACATCTTAGCTTCTTCTATCTGCAGTAACCTAATAAACTAATAGTAGCCTGACAGATATTATAAGTTGGCCTAATAACCATTCCAACTCCATTTTTCCTTGTCTGCCTCTACCAGAAACTAGAAAAGCCAAAACCTACATAATTCTGGCCAGTGAAATGTTAGTGATGTTTATTGGGATTTCTTGGAAAATTATGTTTTTCTAGCACAGATTCTGACCACTCCTCCTTGGTATTCCATCCCTCTTCCTGCTGAAAGGTAGACTGAGAACAGCCACCTCGTGATCATGAGGTTGATGAGCACATACTGAGGACTGTCTAGGAGGAGAGAGACAAAGAGCCTGGGTCCATGATGGCACTTTGGACTGCCTACCACGAGACTTCTCATTATGTAAGAAAAGTAAAACTGTCAATTTGTTTAAACCACTGTTTTCCAAGTTTCTGATCCTTGCAGCTGTTGAACACAACTCCAAACTGGTACAAGTAAAAATTCTCCAAGTAGGGAAGGGGACCCACTGCAAATAAGAATTAGTAACGGTGAATAGAATAAATGCTGTAATTCAGCTCATCGAAAACACCTCTCTAATCAGCATTTCCTCCCTCTACAGACCTACAATGTCTAGCAAGATCCTGAAGTCTTTCTGAATCATCAAAGTTTAATGATGTTCAGTTATATAAGTTTAATATTACCATATACTGATTCTTTGAATTTATGTGTTTCAGATAAGATACTGGGATATTTGTTTAATAAAACATTCCTTTTCACATCCATCCCATTTCCTATTGCAGATTGGGTTTCCTGGGAAGCAGACTTTGAGTCAGAAATTAGCATGCAGAATGTTGCTTCTGGGATCAGCATGTGAGGAAGGAAGCAGGATTAGTTGAGGGAGCTGAGCTGTGATGCAGTCACAATGAAGTCCTCAGCTGATCCCATGGTGGGTTCTGGGACAGGCCATTGACAAGTCATAGGATGCTGGCTGGCCCCGCTGGGAAGGATCACCCTGGGTAAGGTAGTTTTCTTTGGTGAGCACTCGGCCCTGGAGCTGACAGCTGAAGGCTGTCTTCTGGCAGGACTCTCAGCAGCTGGGGCATAACCTTCATTCCTAATGGAGATCTGGGAGGTGCTTCACGGTGTCTATCTCACTGTACTATAGTATGTCCCATTTTTAAAAATATAAACTCTTGGGCCGGCACGGTGGCCTAGTGGTTAAGTTTGGTGCGCTCTGCTTCAGTGGCTCAGGTTTACGGGTTCCGATCCTGGGCGCAGATCTACACTGCTTATCAAGCCATGCTGTGGTAGGTATGTCCCACATACAAAATAGAGGAAGATGGGCACAGATGCTAGCTCAGGGCCAATCTTCCTCAAGCAAAAAGAGGAGGATTGGCAACAGGTACTAGAGCAGAGCCAATCTTCCTCACCAAATTAAAAAAATAAACAAACTCTTATTCTATTAGTTACCCAAGCAACTCTTCACTTAAGGGTCAATTCTCCAGACTTACTGATAGTGGTGAACACGCTGGTGAAGCAGAAATAGTCCACAGCATTGAGGGAAAGAAGATGGTAAAGAAACTGCTCTCTTTCTTCTTCACAACGTAGAAAAGCATAACGCTTATAAAGTTTCCTAGGAAAGGATAAGACAAGAACAAAATAATAGTAGAGTATATTTTTCATTATGTCTTCCTTTAAAAATAAGGAAGCTTAGACAAGCTATGGGTAGAAACTTTAATCTGGAAAGAACAGACAATTCACAAAAATGGACATATAAACAATTAATAATACATTTTAAACCTAGTTAGTAATTAAAGGAAAAAAAAAACCCCATGAATCCATTTTGTCTATCAAACTAATAAAGATTTAAAAGTGATGGCCAGTGCTGATAAGGGGTGGGGCAAATGAACAGCTATTCCCATAGACAGTGGGACTGAAAATTTAGGAAAGCAATTTGTTGGTAAAAATTATTTTAAACCAGTCATACCTTTTGACTCATTAATTTTACTTTTAGGACTCAGTCCTAAGAATACAATATGAAATGTGGGCAAAAATTTACTCAACTGTCTACTAAAATAGTATTTGTAAAAGTAAAAATATATCATGGTACACCTATTAAAAATAAAGTTAGGGGGTCCAGCCCCATGGCCTAGTGGTTAAAGTTCCACGGGCTCTGCTTTGGCGGCCTGGGTTTGCAGGTTCAGATCCCGGGTGCAGACCTACACCACTTGTCAGCCATGTTGTGGCAGCAACCCACATACAAAATAGAGGAAGATTGGCACAGATGTTAGCTCAGGACTAATCTTCCTTAAGCAAAAAGAAAAAGAGGAAGATTGGCAACAGATGTTAGCTCAGGGCAAATCTTCCTCAGCAGAAAAAAAAAAAAGTTTAGGAAGAGTTTTAAAAATAACAAAACTACTACTCCTAAAAATAATAAGTAACTTTTTATTAAGTACTTATATTTAAGTGTTTTTCCAAGTATTTTTTAGTTATTAATATATTTAATCCTCATGACCATCCTATGAAGTAGGTCTATTAGCATCCTCCTTTTATAGATGGGAAAAACAGAGATACAGAGTAGTTAAGTATCTTGTCAAAGGCCATTCACATAGTGAATAGTTAAGGCAGTATCTGAACACAGGCATTCAGACTCAGAGCTTACACGCTTATGATATAGCAAATTGTTTATGATAAAATGTTAAGTTAAACAAAGGATACTGAATTGCAAATATAGTATAATCTTAACAAGAAAATGCACAGAAGAAAGTACAGAAGAAAACAGTGAAATAGTATTCACTTTTATGTAGTAGGATTTTAAAAGATTATCATTTTCTTTTTTTTTTTTTTTAAAGATTTTATTTATTTATTTTTCCCCCAAAGCCCCAGCAGATAATTGTCTGTCATAGCTGCACATCCTTCTAGTTGCCGTATGTGGGACGCGGCCTCAGCATGGCCAGAGGAGCGGTGCGTCGGTGCGCACCCGGGATCCGAACCCAGGCCGCCGGCAGCACAGCGCGCGCACTTAACCGCCAAGCCACGGGGCCGGACCAGATTATCATTTTCTTCTTTGTACTTGGGCCACAATGGGCATCAATGACTTACAATGGGCCGGGAGGGGTGGGAGGCACAGCCAGTTTTGAGAGAACAAGGTCAGGTTCACAAGCTATATTTCACATTGCATTCTTTATCAAACCTATTCTTTGGACATTAAGACATCCTAAAATGCTCCAGGGGGTAAGTAATCCAACTGTGATGTGTACAAACGCAAAACTATGGAAAGAATTGGGTTACCAAGATGGGATTCCAACACCGTCACGTTTGAGGTCTTTGTTGAATTCTTTGCATACTTTTGCTCTAGACAACCCAAAGTCCTCAGCCTTCACATTAGCTCTAAGGTACATATTATCCGGATGATGCATTTCATCCAGGAAAGCGAAACTATCAAAACAGTTAACAATTAACTAACAATGCACTTGATGGGTTTCCTGGCTCTAAACTATTGAATGTAAGCATTGACAGGACTCTCAGAAGAAGTCCTTTACTGTGAAGTTGTTTTTTTTTTGCTACTCCAGGTTTTGCTGAGATCTTTACAATATGACAAAAAGTTGACACAAATTCAACGTATCTTTTGGATGTCACTGTCAGTCTGTGGGGACTACTGAGCTTTTTTTCTGATTAGAGTGGAGAAACCTGGCCAATGGCTGTGAAATTTGCGCTCTCCCAGATATAACCAAATATGACATCAAGACAGAGTTTCTGAAGCATATGCCTGTTCGAAAGGAAGCATGCATGTGCACAGGAATCAGCAATCGATGCTGAAGAAGCCAGTTTGGCAGCTCATGCAATTTGCTTTGCAAGCACACAGGTGAAAGAAACACAAACGCCTCCAGAGGCAGTCTCTTACTTGGTGAGCGGCTGGTTAGAGAGCAACTGCTTGAGATGCTGGGACAGCAGCTTCTTCTCCAGAGACAGCCTGATCCACGCCCGAGCCCGTCCCACATCAGTCTTGATCTCACTCATGTTTTGAATATGCCTAAAGAATAGCAGCAACAGCAAAGATGTAAATCCCAAGGATAACCCTGAACTGGAAAAGAACTAAAGGGTTACAGGACTTTGCACAGAAAACTTCTTTTACACTTGGAAGAAGCAACAGGTAATACACAATTGACGTTGATTAACCCTTCAAAGGTTCCATCTGAATCACGAATTTAGTCCCACGTCAGAATTACCACTACAACACAAGCACACAGACAATATCCTAAGATAAAGCATTTAATGCTATTTCCACTTTCAGGTTTTTATTATGTTCTTGTTTCCGCCCCATAGAGACTGTGAACTTGCACTTGGTTATTCCTGACCCTCAGGAAAATAAAAGTAATAAAACAGGCTGAATAGTCAAGTTTTTATTCCAAATAATTGTTCTATAGTTTAACCAAATATTTGGCACAACTTCAATCCACTGAATTATTTCTCAAGCGGCCCAGGACAACATATGGAAAATATGAAATCTTACTTTCTATGGCATTAGGAGACAAGCTGTCTGTGCTGAAAAATTCAAAATTCTTAAAAATTTGCAAGACTTGGAAAATTTTGTGGCCACAAAAAAACCGTGTGGTCAAACCCCAATTGAATGTTACACAGATGTATAAGTTAGTATTCTGTGTAGAAGTCAATGCTATACCCCGAGGGACTGAATTTATTCTCCTAAATGATTTTCCTCCTAAGGAGGAAGAAGGGTTGGGCAGGAAGGGCAAGCCTAAGGGACGGGGTAATTGTAAAGCCACCACGGTGAGTCACTGAAGTCTTTGTGATTGTGACCCATCATCTCCTTCTTTCATTTTTTTTGTTCTAGAATGACTCATCCTAACTGTAATAAATATTGCAATGAACCCTTTTCCCTAATGATTCTAAGCATTCAGAATAGTGAGTATCCTCCTTGCCAAACACACACATAATCTTTCTCTTTCTTTTTTTCTTCCTCTTTCCCATTTTCCTTCCCTCCCTCCCAATCCCTGGATCTGAAGATTTAGGCCCTCAATCCTCAATGCTGATATATGATCAAACACTCTTGATAAACAAGACGTAAAGCACTATATCACATCACATAGACAAACCAAAGGGGTGGCTTAAAAACAAGTCAGAATGAGAAGAAGAAAGAAAATTCTGTTGTCATTTTTGTGGGGCTTAGCCAACCTCACCTGATCTCTGAGAATTTTTTTCAGAAATTATGACAGACATTTTATCTTTAAAGTGCTAATACCATTATACATGGTCACAAGTGGAGAAAGTTGGTTCATACTAGTGGTGGTGGCAGTGATGGGGCACTTGACAACCCAAGCTGGCACGTCCAATATGAGCCTATAGAACAGCACTGGCTGTTCCTCAACCCTACTGACATTTCCCAAATGATGACACAGCTGACTAAAACAAGGGGGAAATGCTCAGGCATTTACCACTGAAAGTTCAACAGTATTTACAAGGTACCCCCGTGAGTGCAGTGTCAGGTTAGAGCTCCCATGACCCAGGAAGACCAAGTTGATTCAAAGTGTATTCACTGAAAATGAATTTATATGAGGTTTGATAAGTACATATGTTGTGTAATCTTATCCTAAGTATTCTTCCTATTATAAAACAGTAAAATCTACTGAAATTAGTTTTATGTTGGCCTCAAACAAGTATCTGGAGACATTAGGTAGGTGAAGAATGACAAAATGGAAAATAATTATAATTTAAAAAACAATCTACGTTTAAGGAAAATGGGAAGGATTGGAATACATAAAGTGAAACCTGTTTTATTTAGGTGATAATCAGCATTCCCATCATAAAAGCATTTGTACTAGTTTTTTTGGAAGGAGGCATGGGAGTCTGGAGATGAGGCCACCAGACTCTTCTCAAACCCATCTTGTTCACTGGCACCAGGGCAAGTATTCTGCCTCAAATATTGCCTCCTTAATGTAATTCCTTTGTTCCATACCTTCAAAAGCTCACAGGATATAGCCTGAACTGCTCAGGCTTGCATTCAAGGCCTACTACCCTCAGACTCAAAATATCTTCCTAATACAAAAAATTTCATTCTGGGTAGTTGACTTGCATGGCTTTGCATCCCATTACCCGAAGGACTTACTCTCGTCCAGCTTCCCTATTTGATTCTACTCATGTCTGAAATTCCAGCTTCTTCTAGAAAGCTCTCCTTGACCATGACAGCCTTCAATGGCCTCTCCAATTTATGAAATTCTGCAGTCTAATTTGCATTTATCATGCACTGCCTATTACTTCTATCATTTTCTCTTGGTATACACTTTTCTCAGTTTGACAAAAGCTCCCTGAGGACAAGGAGCCCAATACTTCTTAGCAGTCATGCATCCTTCTTTGTATCCTATAGGGCCTAAACCATGTTAGGAGCTCAAAAAACTCTGCTGTGTTGTAAATCTATATCTAATTTTATGCTTTAAAACAATTTCTACGTGTTGTGTTATTAAACTTGAATCCAAATCTGTTAAAAGTTTTTCTGAGAGGCCGGCCCTGTGGCTTAGCAGTTAAGTGTGCGCGCTCCGCTACTGGCGGCCCAGGTTCGGATCCTGGGCGCGCACAGATACACTGCTTGTCCGGCCATGCTGAGGCCGCGTCCCACATACAGCAACCAGAAGGATGTGCAGCTATGACATACAACTATCCACTGGGGCTTTGGGGAGAAAAAGGGGAAAAAAGGAGGAGGATTGGCAATAGATATTAGCTCAGGGCTGATCTTCCTCACAAAAAAAAAAAAAAAGGTTTTTCTGTGTAGTTATACCATTTGAATCTGTTATTTTTTTATTTTGGGGTGAGGAAGATTGGCCCTGAGCTAACATCTGTGCCCATCTTCCTCTGTTTTATGTGGGATGCCGCCAAAGCATGGCTTGATGAGCAGTGTGTAGGTCTGTGGCTGAGATCTGAACCTGCAAACCCCATGCTGCCGAAGTGGAGTGCGTGAACTTAGCCACTAGGCCACCAGGCCAGCCCGTGAATCTGTTTTTAATTGGAATAATTTATTATAGGTAATTATAATGGCATTCAGTGTAACATTATACAAGTATTACTTCCAAAATAGATCCTGTTAATTCAGAGAAAAGCGCACATGGTACAGTTTAATTAACTTATTTACCTGATTTGTTTCTAACCTTGGTACAAAGTTTTCTAATTTAGAGAAGTTTTTTTATACTTTGTCTTATCTGATAGTCACAATGACTAGCGAGAGATCATCATTATTTCACTTTAAAGATGAGAAAACTGAGACTAAGTGAGCCACCCAAGTTCACAGAGATAACAAGCATTATTCTAGAGATGCCACCCATTTTCTACCAGTCACTTCTTCGTGGCACTCACATTCTTGGAGAAGCTCTCCTTCTGGAGACCCAGAAAACACAGCCCTAGGTACCATCCGGACCTAGACCCCAGGCTCCTAATCCCTCAGCAAGAATTGACTGGATAAGAGGCACATGCCTGTTCTAAGTTGAGCCAATCAGATTTTCTCCCAGAAACTGGGAATTAGTACACTGGAAAACCAAGTTAGTTTTTCTTGGACACTTAAAATAAGAAAGGGTGTTAAAGTCAAGGCTGGGTGAGCGTGTGCACAATAAAGCAGAAAAGGAGGGGAGGGCAAGGGGGAGGCAGAGATGACTTGCTTCTAGTGAGACCAAAAGAGTAACCTGTGACAAGGCTGTTTCCAACTCAGGCACAGTTCTTGTTCTGGGATTCTGGAAGATACCCTCATATATCTCCAGTAAGTCCCTCTTTTTTGGCTGAAGCTAGTTTGAATGGGCTCTGTTCCCTAAAACCAAATGATTTCTAAGAGTGGCAGCACCTAAATTTGAATCCACATTTCCTGAGTCCAAAACTGCTGCTTATTTCAATGTATCACGAATGAAACCCTAATAAATATTTAGAGAAATCAAGGAATTAGCCAATTTTAGTTTAAGTTCACATTCTGTACAGTCATAAAAACTCCTCCAAGTCCTTCCCAGGGGTAACAAAATCAATCATGACTACTTAATTTTAGTGCAGAATAAAGTCAGGTGCTTATAAGCACATATGCACACATTATTTATAAAAAGATAAAGTGACTAGCCAATTTACCCTCAAGTAATTTATTCCCATCTTTATATGTAAACAGAATATTTCCAGGATTTACTCAGACATTCTGTTCATTTGTTTACATATCCAGAAAATCTATACTTGAATTATAGTACTCACAATCTCCTAGATCATGCAATGTTCTACTATGCCCCTCATCATTAAATACATTTAATGTATTAATGTCACTAAGAATAAAAGTCTCTTTGAGTAGCTAGATGATATGTGCATGGCTACTCTAGAAAGAAATCAGTAATAATGGTAATACCATGATAATACTCCTCTTTTATATGTAAATAATCTGTACAATTATTAACTGTCCCCAGCCTTTCCCTTTGGAACAAAAAAATCATTCTATAACTAACAGTTTGGCATCTCTAAAGGTCTTGGGGAGTCGTCTGAGTTACCAAGACAAAGAGGACAGCCTTTAGACGTGTCTGTCCTGGACTCCTGCCAGCTGCTAAGCAACCTGGTGCAAGACTCTTGACACCATGAGAACTCAGAGTCCCTAAACTGCCAATGTCTTTGTCTCAGGAGATAAACTCAGGAAGACAGGAGGCACTGGCAGAGGCATGTGCCCAACAGAGAACACAGACTTGGAGGGGTCTGCTCCCTAATCCTTAGAAAATAAGGTTTTTCTTTAATTGTCCAGATTGAAAGAAATCTAAGTTTAAAATACTACTTGGGAGCCAGCCCTGATGGCCTAGCGGTTAAAGTTCAGTGCTCTCACCACTTTGGTGGCCTGGGTTTGGTTCCTGGGCGTGGAACCACACCACTCGTCTGTCAGTAGCCATGCTGTGGTGGCTCATATAGAAGAACCAGAAGGACCTACAACTAGAATACACAAACTATTTTTTTTACTGGGGCTTTGGGGAAAAAAGAAAAAAAGGAAGACTGGCAACAGATGTTAGCTCAGGGCAAATCTTTCTTAGCAAAAAAATTATAAATATTATATATGGGGTGTTTTTCTTTAAGGAAAAACATCCACATCAACTATCTAGGTAGTGATTAGGGACAATGAAGTACCTGCCAAGAACTTGGAAACAGGGAAATCAACCTGTCCACCGAGAGTTATACTCTACAGTAAACATATCATGAATAAGAACAACAGTATCTAAAAAGCCATCTTAAAGAGGCAGAATGAAGTACAGAAAAGGGAGAGACACCCATGGGCAGTGTTTCTGCATGGCTTTCCTGAGATGACATCAGTCCCACGAACATGAGGATCACTCGCTTGGAGCTGGATGATCAAGCTTCCACGTCTCTGCTCTGAGGACAGCAAGCAGCCTTCCGATTTTAATCTGGCTTCCAGGCAGAGCCTACCCATTATCAGTGAAAGAGTATCAAGTCATCTGGTTAGGGAAATGATAAATGACCCAAATCCAACCCATTATTTTTCCATCTTTCTTAGGTATTTGAAGTAAAAGTCTCTTGGTTAGCAGGAGTCAGCATCTTAAAGTCTGATTACATTTTGGTTTACTAGTGATTTGGTTTCTAAGCTTATGAAGCTGAAGACTAGCACACGGTCTGTGAAGACCTAGAAAGGGTGCTGCTATGCAGGCCATAAGAAACTCGGAAGTCACACACATTAGGACGGCCATTGTCAAAAAAACAGAAAATAACAAGTGTTGGTGAGGATGCTGAGAAACTGGAACCCTTGTGTACTGCTTGCGGGAATGTAAAATAGTACAGCCACTGTGGAAAACAGTATGGTGGTTCCTCAAAAAATTAAACATAGAATTACCATAGGATCAAGCAATTCCACTTTGGGGTACATCCTCAAAAGAAATGAAAGCAGGGACTCAAACAGAAACTTGTACACTCATGTTTATAGCAGTACCATTCACGACAGTCAAAAGTGTGGAAACAACCCAAATGTCCATCGATGGATGACTGAATAAACAAAATGTGGTATATGCATACGATGGAATATTATTCAACCTTAAAAACGAAGGAAAATCTGATACGTGCTATAAAACGGATGGACTTCAAAAATATTATGCTAAGTGAAATACACCAGATGCAAAAGGCACAATTCCACTTATATAAGGTACCTAGAATAGTCAAATTCATAGACATAGAAAATAGAATCATGGTTACCAGGGGCTGCGGGGGGGGGGGGTGGTGGGTAGGGAAAATGGGGAGCTATTATTTAATAGATATAGAGTTTCAGTTTGGGATCAGAAAAAAATTCCGGAGGTGGATAATGGTGATGGTTGCACAACAATGCGAATGGACTAATGCCACTGACTGCACACATAAAAATGGTTAAAATGGTAAATTTTATGTTATATACATATATATATTTTTTACCACAATTTTTAAAAAAGGCATAGAAAGATGTTAATGGTAGACTCTAGGTGGTGAGTATAGGGATGTGTTCACTTTTGACTTTTCTATATGTTTAAAATTTTTTCTAATAAAATGTTAGGGAAAAACTCTGGGAAGTCAGCTTGTCTTTTCCACACAGTGCCCTTCCGCCTTACTAAACACTTTTTGAAAGCAATCAACCAATCAAGTTTTATTAAAAGCATCTATTATTTGGCCAAAACATCACTTTAGGATACTCAGGGGTCTCTTTCAGATTTTTTTATAAGACAAAGTCTGAAAATTGAAAGCCAAAGTGCCCCTTAAGTGAGAAGTCACAGGACATCAATTTTTCAGTTGAGCGTCCTGAACAAATACAGATTATCCAAGATATGCACTCGTACACTACTGCCAACTTGTTTGTGCCCAGTCACAGCTGGCATTTTTTGGCGACACGGCAAAGGCTGAGAACTTGCGTCTAGTTAGAAAGAGACCTGAACTATAGTCAGCAAACCTTAGTTCTAGTTTCATTTCTGCTGTTAATTGGCTTTACAGTCTTAGACTTAACCTGTCTGGGCCTGAGTTTCCACATCTATAAAGAGAAGAAGCTGAGCAATATGACTCCTCAAGTTTCTTCTACACTCTACATCTTACACTGATGAGGAAAAGATACCTCAGCAATCATCACCTTTCTAAATCTTGAAAACTGTAACCAATACAATTCCACAGCAGTTTGGCCAGGTGAATCATGTAAGGATATCTGTAAAAATGTTAGATACACACACACACGCACACACATTCTCTCGCTCACACTCACAGAGCTTAAAACACAACAAATCTTTCATTTAACAAATATTAACTGAGTAATTATGTGATAGACTCTGTTAAGACTTATTAGCAATTTAACAGTTTCACATGTCAGACAGATGCCCTTCTCTCATGAAGTTTACAAATAGCCTTAGAAAAACAGACAAATGAGAGCTATGCAGAGAATTAAAATAGGGGAATTTGAAAGAGTGACGGGGTGGCTGCTTTAGACCATACAGCCAGGGACGGCTTCTTGGAAGAAGTGACATTCGAACTAAGATTCAAATGATACGAAGTAGCCTGGCCTGTGGAGACTCTATAGGAGTGGGGATCAGAGGGAATCTACCAGGTGAAGGGAACGGGTAGAAAGAGGCCCCAGGGCAGGAAACAAGTTTGGCACGCTGCAGGAAACAAAGAAGCAGTCAGAGGGAGAGTGATGGGAAATAATGCTGCACTTGGACAGGGGTCAGATCAAGTAGGGCCCTGCCAGCCAGGGCAAGTGGTTTGGACTTGACTCCAAGATCACCATCTTACCAGTGGGGAGAATGAATTACAGGAGCACAGCACTGAAACATGGGGACCATGATGTAACCCAGGTGAGAAATTTTAGGGGCTTAGACTAGAGAGGTCACAGCTCATTGATCTAACATTCAACAGGAGACCAGCAACTGTACCAAGAATTGTACCCCTAGATAATGGTAAGCTATCTGCCTCTGCATATCTATAATAACAATAGCCCTTATACATTTACTTTGTACCAGGCTTGGTTTTAAACCAAACAAAGAATATAAATATATGTTTTATTTTGAAATAATCTGACTTACAAAAATGTTGCAAAAGAAGTACAGAGAGGGCCGGTCCCGTGGCTTAGCGGTTAAGTGCGCACGCTCCGCCACTGGTGGCCCGGGTTCGGATCCCGGGCGAGCACCAACGCACCGCTTCTCCGGCCATGCTGAGGCCGCGTCTCACATACAGCAACTAGAAGGATGTGCAGCTATGACATACAACTATCTACTGGGGCTTTGGGGGGAAAAAATAAATAAATAAAATCTTTAAAAAAAAAAAAAAAAGTACAGAGAGTTCCTGCATACACAGTTTCCCCTAATGTCGATGTCTTACATAACCAACCTAAGACTAACATTGGTACAATACTATTAACTGAACTACAGACTGAATTCACCAGGATCTAATCCACAATCCAATATTGCATTTGGTTGTCATATCCTTGGTGTCCCCCAATTCATAATAGTTCCTCAGCCCTTCCTTGTCTTTTATGACCTTGACACTTTTGAAAAGAGTACTGGTCAATTATTTTGTAGAATGCCCCTCAAATTTTATTTTTCTGATGTTTTCTCATGGTTAGATTGAAGTTATGCATTAAGGCAAGAATCTTGCAGAAGTGATGTACTCTTCTCAGTGTGTCATATCAGAGGGTCCATGATGTGATGTCTTATTACTAGTGATGTTAACCTCGATCACTTGGTTAAGATAGTGTCTGCTGGGTTTCTCCACTATAAAGTTACTATTTTTTCCTTTGTAATTAACAAATTCTTAGGGAAGGATACTTTGAGACTACGCATATATCCTGGTTTCACCTTAAACTTTCAACCACTAATTTTTCTACTTCATTCTTCTACATTTATTAATTGGAATGCTTCTGTGAAAAAGAGCTGTACCATCACTCCCATTTATTTAGTTATTTATATCAGAATAGAATCATGGATATTTATTTTATTCTATGCATTATGCTCCAATACTACTGTTATTTATTATGTTGCTCAAATTGGCAGCTCTTTCAGGCTGGGTCCTGTGTCTTTATTACATGATCCTATACTTTTCTGAGTACTTCCTTACTTGCTGGCACCAAAGACGCACTAGGCTTATCCTATATTTTCCCTTCCCCAGCCCTGCAATCAATCACTTCTCTAGGGAGCCCTGGTCCCTTCCATTGGAAAATGGTATTTAGAAACCAATATGTGGGCGCTAGGTGTGCTCACTGTTACCGGGGTATTACTACTCCTAGCCCCTCTCAGTGGAAACAGCTTGGAAATATATCAGTGATTGCCAGGGTTAGGAAATTGGTAGAGGGGCTGACTCAAAAGTAGTAGCACAAAGGAATTTGTGGGATGAAGAAACTGTTCTGTGTAGGGAGTCAAGATGGCGGTGTAGGCAGACTCTGAACTCACCTCCTCCCGCGGACACAGCCAATTCACAACTATTCGTGGAAAAATTACCCCTGAGACAAAACTGAAAACTGGATAAGAGGAACTCCTGCAACAAGGGACAACCCTGATTGAGGTAGAAGAGGCAGAGGCTCCCTTCTGGAGAGAAAAAACGTCACCTTCACAAGCCGCCAGCTTCGCAGCCGCCCGGGAGCAGCCCACAGGTACGCAGCCTCCCTGGAGGCGTGGGGCGCTGAGCCGGGGAGCACCCCCGCTGTGGGCATTTTGTGGACCCAGCACAATCGAGACCAGCGGCATAATATCTAACTTTGCCTGCTACTAAAACATTGGGGAGTACCCCCAGAAAACCTGGTTCACAAAGAAACTAAAACCGGCTCTTAAAAGGCCCGCACGCAAACTCACCCGTTTCAGAAAGCATCCTAAAATCACCAGAAAGAAAGGTGCATAGTGCTTTGGTGAAAAGAGACTCACCTGATAGGCCCTGAGTGCATCTCAGTGAGAGGTGAGACCTCTCCAGGGACTGGGACATTGGCAGCGGCCATTGTTGTGGCCTGGTGTGGGCGAGCTGACAGAGACGCCATTGGAGTTCTCCCTGGGGCCTGCTAGCCCAGGTCTGCCCCACCCACTAGAGCAGTGATTTAATCCAGCTCAGCCAGGGCGGGCAGCCCACCCTAGAGACTGGCCCCACCCAGCAACTAGCCCTCAGGCAATTTGTGGGCCTGCATAGATTGGTGACTGGATTCTCTGTAGCCTGGCAACTGAGCTGACTTCAGTGGGGCAGGGCGTGCACAAGGAGTGGGTGGAGAGTGTGGGGCTCCCGCCGTGGAGAGACTGGGTCGACGTCCGGAGGTCAGGGCGCACACACGGGGCAGGACTGTGTTGACTGTGTGTGTGGACCTGTGGGTGGCAGGGCTTGTCAGCTGCAGAAGACTTGTGTTTCTCAAAGACCCACATAGGGGGTTTGCCCCACCTTCCCAAGTCTGAAACAATTGGGTGCTCCTGTGCCTGAGGCCAGCCCCATCCAGCTGCAATCCTCAGAGAGCTGACAAGAGACCTAAAGGCTGGAGGCTTATAGCAATTGTAAGCCCCTGAGCCTAATAACCTGCCACACTGGGGGCCTACTCACTTAAAAGAAATACTGCAACACAAATGTGGTATTAGAACTTGCAGCCAACTGTGCTGGGGCTCCCCATACCTGATAAAGAGACTGAAGGGCCCACAACAACTACAAACAGCTGAGCATTACAACTGCTGGCGAGGAGCATAACTCGGCCTACCTGGGCACATACAGGGAGAGCAAACAGGCCACAACAGAAGGACACACATAGCCCACATAAGGGTCACCCCTGGAACATTGAGAACTGAGGCAAGCACACTGCAGGACTCCTAAGGCATCACTTGCATAAGGTCACCTATCCAAGAGCAGAAGACGTAGCTGACCTACCTAATAGGTAGACACAAGCACAGGGAAAGAGGCAAAATGAGGAGGCAAAGGAATACATTCCAAGTAAGGGAACAGGACAACTCCAGAAAAGGAACTAAGTGAAACAGAAATGAGCAACCTACCTGACAGAGAGTTCAAACTAAGAGTGTTAAGGATGCTCACTGATGTGGAGAGAAGAACAGATGAACTCAGTGAGAATGTCAACAAAGAAATGGAACATATAAAAAAGAACCAATCAGAAATGAAGAATATGATACTGGAAATGAAAAATTGGCTAGAGGGACTCAAAAGTAGAGTATAGGATACAGAAGAACGAATCTGCGAGCTGGATGAAAGACTAGAAGAAATTACCCAAGCTGAACAGGTAAAAGAGAAAAGAATTAAAAAGAGTGAGGACAGTCTAAGGGACCTCTGGGACAACATCAAGCGCACTAACATCCGTGTTATAGGTGTCCTGGAAGGAGAAGAAAGAGACAAAGGGGCAGAGAATCTATTTCAAGAAATAATAGATGAAAACTTCCCTAACCTAAGGAAGGAAGCAGACATCCAGGTAGAGGAAGCACAGAGAGCCCCAAACAAGATAAACCCAAAGAGGCCCACACCAAGACACGTCATAATCAAAATGTCTAGAATTAAAGATAAAGAGAGAATCCTAAAAGCTGCCAGAGAAAGACAAGTTACATACAAAGGAAATCCCATAAGGCTATCAGCTGACTTCTCAGCAGAAAACTTACAGGCTAGAAGAGAGTGGCATGATATATTTAAAGTGCTAAAAGGAAAAAACTTACAGCCAAGAATACTCTACTCAGCAAGATTATCATTCAAAATGGAAGGAGAGATCAAAAATTTCCCAGACAAGCAAAAATTAAAGGAGTTTGTCACCAAGAAACCAGTGCTACAAGAAATGTTAAAGGGACTGATTTAAGGGGAAAAGAGAAGACCACAAATAGGAAAAATTATCTATTTCCAGGATAAGAGGGCAATGGATACAAATGCACAAAAAAGAGGTTAGATATGATATCAAAAACATAAAATGAGGGAGGAGGGGAGTTAAAGAGTAGAGCTTTCAGACAGAGGTCAAACTAAAGACACCATCAATTCTGTATAGAAGGAGAAAGGAACAGAGAAGGACTACTAAAACACTGAGAAAAAATGTTAAAAAATGGCAGTAAGTACATACTTATCAATAGTTACTTTAAATGTCAATGGACTAAATGCCCCAATTAAAAGGCATAGGGTGGCTGATTGGATAAAACACCAAGACCCATATATATGCTGCATACAAGAGACACACTTCAGACCTAAAGACACTCACAAACTGAAAGTGAAGGGATGGAAAAAGATACTCCACGCAAATTGCAATGAAAAGAAAGCTGGGGTAGCAGTACTTATATCAGACAAAATAGACTTTAAAACAAAAACGGTAAAAAGAGACAAAGAAGGGCATTACATAATGATCAAGGGAACAATCCAACAAGAGGATATAACACTTGTAAATATCTACACACCCAATGTAGGTGCACCTAAATATATAAAGCAATTATTAACAGACATAAAAAGAGAAATAGACAGTAACACAATAATAGTAGGGGACTTGGACACACCACTTACACCAACGGATAGATCATCCAAACAGAAGATCAATAAGGAAACATTGGCCTTAAATGACACACTAGAACAGATGGACCTAGTAGATATATACAGAGCCTTCCATCCAAAAACTGAAGAATACACGTTCTTTTCAAATGCACATGGAACATTCTCCAGGATTGATCACATATTAGGCCACAAAACGAGTCTCCATAAATTTAAGAAGATTGAAATAATACCAAGCATCTTTTCTGACCACAACGGTATGAAACTGGAAATCAATTATAGGAAGAAAATCAGAAAGGCCAAAAATATGTGGAGATTAAACAAAATGTTACTGAACAATGACTGGGTCAATGAAGAAATCAAAGAAGAAATCAAAAAGACGTGGAGACAAATGAAAATGAAAATACGACATGCCAGAATTTACGGGATACAGCAAAAGCAGTTCTAAGAGGGAAGTTTATAGCAATACAGGCCTATCTCAACAAACAAGAAAAATCTCAAATAAACAATCTAACAATGCACCTAAAGAAACTGGAAAAAGAAGAACAAACAAAGCCCAAAATCAGTAGAAGAAAGGAAATAATAAAAATCAGAGCAGCAATAAATGAAATAGAGACTAAAAAAACAATAGAAAAAGTTAATAAAACCAAGAGCTGGTTCTTTGAAAAGATCAACAAAATTGACAAACCTTTAGCTAGACTCACCAAGAAAAAAAGAGAGAAGGCACAAATAAGTAAAATCAGAAATGAAAGAGGAGAAATTACAACAGACACCTCAGAAATACAAAAGATTATAAGAGAATACTATGAAAAGCTATATGCCAACCAATTCGACAATCTGGAAGAAATGGATAAATTCTCAGAATCATACAACTTTCCAAAACTGGAACAACAAGAAGTAGAGAATTTGAATAGACCAATCACCAGTAAGGAGATCGAAACAGTAATCAAAAATCTCCCCAAAAATAAAAGTCCAGGACCAGACGGCTTCCCTGGTGAATTCTACCAAACATTCAAAGAAGACTTAATACCTATCCTTCTCAAACTCTTCCAAAAAATTGAGGAGGGGGGGAAGCTCCCTAACTTATTCTACGAAGCCGACATTACCCTGATACCAAAACCAGACAAGGACAACACACAAAAAGAAAATTACAGGCCAATATCAGTGATGAACATCGATGCAAAAATCCTCAACAAAATACTAGCAAATCGCATACAACAATACGTTAAAAAGATTATACACCATGATCAAGTGGGATTTATTCCAGGCATGCAGGGATGGTTCAACATTCGCAAATCAATCAACGTAATACACCACATTAATAAAATGAAGAATAAAAATCACAGGATCATCTCAATAGATGCAGAGAAAGCATTTGACAAGATACAGCATCCATTTATGATAAAAACTCTGAATAAAATGGGTATAGAAGGAAAGTACCTCAACATAATAAAGGCCATATATGACAAACCCACACCTAATATCATCCTCAATGGTGAAAAACTGAAAGCTATCTCTCTAAGAACAGGAACCAGACAAGGATGCCCACTCTCACCACTCCTATTTAACATAGTACTGGAAGTCCCAGCCAGAGCAATCAGGCAAGAAAAAGAAATAAAAGGGATCCATATTGGAAAGGAAGAAGTGAAATTCTCACTATTTGCAGATGACATGATTTTATATAGAAAACCCTAAAGAATCCACCAGAAAACTTTTAGAAGTAATAAACGAATATGGTAAAGTTGCAGGATACAAAGTCAACATACAAAAATCAGTTGCATTTCTATACACTAACAACGAAGTAGCACAAAGAGAAATTAAGAATACCATCCCATTTACAATTGCAACAAAAAGAATAAAATATCTAGGAATAAACTTAACCAAAGAGGTGAAAGATCTGTACACTGAAAACTATAAAACATTGCTGAAAGAAATTGAAGAAGACACAAAGAAATGGAAAGATACTCCGTGCTCTTGGATTGGAAGAATTAACATAGTTAAGATGTCCATACTTCCTAAAGCAATCTATAGATTCAATGCAATCCCTATCAAAGTTCCAACAACATTTTTCACAGAAATAGAACAAAAAATCCTAAAATTTATATGGAACAACAAAAGACCCCGAATAGCTAAAGGAATCCTGAGAAAAAAGAACAAAGCTGGAGGTATCACATTCCCTGATTTCAAAATATACTACAAAGCTATAGTAACCAAAACAGCATGGTACTGGCACAAAAACAGACACACAGATCAATGGAATAGAATCGAAAGCCCAGACATAAACCCACACATCTATGGACAGTTAATCTTTGACAAAGGAGCCAAGAACATACAATCGAGAAAAGAAAGTCTCTTCAACAAATGGTGTTGGGAAAACTGGATAGCCACATGCAAAAAAATGAAAGTAGACCCTTACCTTACACCATACACAAAAATTAACTCCAAATGGATTAAAGACTTGAATGTAAGACCTGAAACTATGAAACTTCTAGAAGAAAACATAGGCAGTACGCTTTTTGACATCGGTCTTAGCAATGTATTTTCAAGCACCATGTCTGACTGGGCAAGAGAAACGATAGAAAAAATAAACAAATGGGACTACATCAAACTAAAAAGGTTCTGCACAGCAAAGGAAACCATCAACAAAACGAAAAGACAACCTAACAATTGGGAGAAGATATTTGCAAGCCATACATCTGATAAGGGGTTAATCTCCAAAATATATAAAGAACTCATGCATCTCAACAACAAAAAAACTAACAACCCAATTAAAAAATGGGCAAAAGACCTGAACAGACATTTCTCCAAAGAAGATATACAGATGGCCAACAGACACATGAAAAGATGTTCAACATCATTAACTATCAGGGAAATGCAAATCAAAACTACAATGAGATATCACCTCACGCCCGTCAGAATGGCTATAATTAACAAGACAGGAAACAACATGTGTTGGAGAGGATGTGGAGAGAAGGGAACTCTCATACACTGCTGGTGGGAGTGCAAACTGGTGCAGCCACTATGGAAAACAGTATGGAGATTCCTCAAAAAATCAAGGATAGAACTACCATGTGATCCAGCTATTCCACTGCTGGGTATTTATCCAAAGAACTTGAAAACATCAATGCATAAAGATACGTGCACCACTGTGTTCACTGCAGCGTTATTCACAATAGCCAAGACTTGGAAGCAACCTAAGTGCCCATCAAGGGACGAATGGATAAAGAAGATGTGGTGTATATATACACAATGGAATACTACTCAGCCATAAGAAACGATGAAATCCAGCCATTTGTGACAACATGGATGGACACTGAGGGTATTATGCAAAGTGAAATAAGTCAGAGGGAGAAGGTCAAATACCGTATGATTTCCTTCATCAAGTAGTAGATAATAACAACAATAAACAAACACATAGAGACAGAGATTGGATTGATGGTTACCAGAGGGGAAGGGGGGAGGGAGGAGGGCGAAAGGGATAATTTGGCACATGTGTGTGGTGATGGGTTGTAATTAGTATTTGGGTGGTGAACATGATGTAATCTATGCAGAAATAGAAGTATAATGATGTACACCTGAAATTTATACAATGTTATAAACCAATGTTACTGCAATAAACAAACAAAAAAAAATAAAAAACGAAACTGTTCTGTAATGTGATTGTGCATTTGTGAAAATATTTAGAACTACACACCAAGAAAGAGTGAATTCTTCTGTATATAAATTCAACCAACCAATCAACAACCAGGATGTGGGGAGAACCCAAAATACAAACTAACAAATGAACCTAACTGTACTATAAATGAATAATATAACCACTGAAGGGAGTGGAGGAAAAAAAGAACTAATCTAAGTTTTGGAAAACAGTTTTTGACTGGATACTGAAAGGCTAATTGACAAAGAAAGCCAGAGCTGTTCACAAGACTATGCTTAGTCAGTAAACTTGTTTCTTACAGGGATATGGGTTAGCAATTCTGAAACTACCTTATGTGTATACGAGGGTTGCACAAATAAGTAAACACATTGTAGATAATGACAGCCAGGTTTCTCATGGCTGGAGAAAGAAATTACAAATAAGGGGAAGGCTAGAATGATCCCTGTGGTACTGAACTGGAATCAGAGATACCACTATGAATTCACGGTTCGAAAAAAATTGTGTGTGTGTGTGTAAAAATATATACATACACATACAAAGATAGAACAGAAATAAATACAGATGTATGTGTATGCATGAGTTAGTATACATACACTTATTTCCAAATCTATTTTGGGTGCTTCACATTTATTAACTCATTGAATCTTTACACCAACATTTTGAGAGAAACACTATTTTTTTGGTTTGTTTTTTTGTGAGGAAGACCAGCTCTGAGCTAACATCCAATGCTAACCCTCCTCTTTTCGCTGAGGAAGATTGGCCCTGGGCTAAGATCTGTGCCCATCTTCCTCTACTTTATATGGGAGGCCACCACAGCATGGCTTGACAAGCGGTGCGTCGGTACGCGCCCAGGATCCGAACCTGCGAACCCCGGGCCACTGCAGCAGAGTGCACAAACTTAACCTTTATGCCACCGGGCCGGCCCCAGAGAAACACTATTTTTATCCCATTTTACAGGTAAGAAAACTGGGAGTATAAGCAACTGCCCCAGGCTACAGAGCTAGTGAGTGGCAGAGCTGAAACAGCAACCCTTATAGGCTGGTTCCAGAGCCCAAGGTCTCAAGCAGCATGCTGTACCGCCTCTTACAAAGTGAAGGGAGTATATCTAAGCAGGACACCTCTCCCCAAAAAAATCCAACAACACGAAGGAGATAAAAGTAAATAAGCAGGAAACTGGAAAGAGCAAGGTAGCCTTATGAGAAGTGTCCATTTCCTAATTAGGTTTCAGAAGTTTGGCCCCTGAGGTCACAGCTGCAAAGCTTTCAACAACCATCACCCTTAAGTGATGGCTTCTGTAAAATCACTGCAGGACACGTGTGGTTTTATGTTTCCGTTAAGAGAGGCGGGATCATTTTCCACTCATAGTTACAACTATTCCTCACACGCTGACCAGCAAAAGAATCATAAGCCATATGAAGACAACTACATTTCACCTACCAAGGAATAATGATATAAATATGTAAATTGATTCAGATAACAAAAACCAACATTTACTGACCTCATACTATGAGCCAAGCACTTCTCGAAACTTTTAACAGTAATGGACTGACTCATTTAATTCTCATAATAATCCTATGAGAAAGAGAACCATTTTTATCTCTATTTGAGAGATGGGAAAACCGAGGCACAGAAGAGTTATGAAAGTTGCCTAGGGTCACACAGCTGGTAAGTTGTAAAGCCAGGATGTGGTACCACTATACTATGTTGCCACTCATAAAAGTTATGCTTTTCAGTTGCAAGTATCTGACAAATCAAATAAACATCAATAAGTAATATTAATAAACCACACCATAAAAGACAAGTCTCAAGTGTTACAAATGTTATATAACATTCACTTTAAACCCACATATTTTAAGAGTTGACTAAGTATTGTACCCAAAATGTTTAAAAGAAAAAAGCCTCTGCCTTCCTCATTCAATAAATCTATTCTAAGTATGTTGATGCCTTCTAATGATTTGTAAGACCAATAATTGCAAGTGATAATTCTCAGATTTGCCTTTGTTTCAAACTAAATCTACCTGAGAGCAATTTTTCTGCCAAGTAACTTGTCATTATTTGCAGATTTTTTGGTCTGTATCTGTGGGCAGCAGGTATTTAACATTTTAAAAAACTGAACAAAAGAAATTGTAAAATAATTTAAGGATGCTTCAAAACTCTTCTCAGCTGCATTTTCCCTTTGGATTTAATGTCGGGAAATATATAATAGTATAAAAGTAAAATAAACAAGATTATAAAAAATGTTTTCTTCAGAACACATAAGCAAAAAATACACATAGCCATAATTATTTGAGCAGTTTAAGTGAAAGCCATAAATATTTCAAAGTTATCAGAATGTGCTAGCACATATAACAAATACCTCATGTCTTGGATAAGAGAGACCCTGAGAGTTGGCAACATAATTCCTGAGTCAGATTTTCTTCTTTCTGGTCCCAGGGCAACTATGTAGAAAAATATCAGCAAAGTATTAGAAAAATAACAGTAAGGACTTAAAAAAATCTACATAATTCACATTCTATAAATAAATACTTTGAAATTACTTTGATAAGAACAAATTTTAAAGACAACAGAAAAGCTCAAATTCTTTTCTCTGAATGTTGCTACTTTATTAATACAGTAAACTAGCTATTTTCTTTCTAGTTAATCGAGGGTTGCATGTGGAAATTTAAAATGAATCATAATAGCCCACTTAGCAAATAATGTAATGTGTGCAAATTTTGGCCATAAGCGGCCAGTCATTTTCTAAAGTTATTCATTCTAACAGCTCTGCATAATTACATGAAAGCAATGTCTATAAATTAAGCTACTAAGGACGTGAATCACTCTGGGTTCATGAATTGTAATCATACAATTTCCCTATACTCTGCAAGAATGTTTAAAAAGGAAAATCTAAGAGTGTGGGTTCTCTAGTCTGATAAGTTGCTACTTCAAAGTTCAGAATCCGAACTACAGTACGTATATCACGCAAAGAGAGTAATCTAAATGGACATTTAGAAGTATAACGTCCATGAGTCATTCCCTGAAGAAGCCTGAATAGCTAATGTTTATAAAAGAAGGAAAGATCATTCTCTTATACAGCAATGGCTAAGCAATCAATTATTGGCCAATGTATTGTAGTGGGAGCGTTCAATCTCACTTTAAATGAGATGCCATGGAGTTTTGTGCCCTTTCTTTATTTCCATTTTCCCATCTGTAAATGAAAACTAAATTGCAACATCACACTTAGCAAATACATGGATAAAATCAGAATTTAGGATGTGGGCTTTTGCCGTATATTAAACCTGCATTTTCTCAGTTTTTAGATCCATTCTGCTTTGGGGGGCTAGGATACAATATCAGAACGCCTAAACATATACGAAGCTGGCACTGAAGGAAGATAGGGAACATTTTGGTGGATTAGGATCTGCCTGTTTTCGGCACTCAGTAAAAGAGGCTGGGTTGGTACTTGGCAGGTATAAGTGAGCACTGATGGGGCTGCCAGGACAAAGAGAATGTGTCCAGGCCAACCTACAGGCGTACTTTTGAGGGCCTTCCATACAGTGGTGATAAACAGGCCATTTGTCATGGCAGTTTTGGAGGGAGTTTTCAATGGGTCAGTGAAAACACTGGTTCATCTTGACACCCAGGAGATAACAGACACCAAGGAAATTGTTCCAGAGCCTTGCAGAGAATATGCTATGTTTGTCTTCCCGTCTGAGACTATCACCACTTAAGTGTGTTATTAATGGAAGCACATCTCAATTTTGGGGGACAGAAGGAAATACCTTGGAGAACGCCTCTACACTCCAGATGATCAGACAGCATGAAAAATGGCCACAGGAGTAGTAAGAAATAAGTTGAGAAGAGAGAGAAAAAAGATCACGAGGCAGGAGAAGGGAGCTGAAACCAGAATCAGCAACTTGGCTAGAGAGAGACATGGCAATAAGAAGGAATCATGCCTCTGGGAGCAGAGAACAGGTGAGAGATTTAATAAGTGAGGAGTCTGACATTTCAAAAGGCAGTAGCATGCACAATAAGAGCATTCACAGGCCTCAGCATGTTCTGGGAATCCTATTTTGGAAACCTATATTCTAGCCACTCTTCACTGATCAATGTTCTTAGACAAACGATATACTTTTTCATGTCTCCGTGCAATTTGTTAAAGTCGTTAGCTCATCCTTTAACACATGTGTATCTTTCTCCTTGTTCATAGCCTATTCATCACTTGAGACTGAGAGCAGCAGAGCTGAATGGTTAAGAACACGGCTTTCTCAAAGCCTGCAGAGAACTTAACAGCTGGCTGACTTTGGGCGTGTCACTCAACGGCTCTATGGTCTGTTTCCTCATGTGCAAACTGCAGACAGTAACAGTACCTACCTTATTCAAATAGATGTAAAGCACTGAGAATAGTGCCCGGCACAAAGTTTAAGTCCTCAATAAATAAAATAAAATGAAATTGAGCTTTAATTTAGCTTCTGTGTGAAATCTTTCCTTTATAGAACCATCTATAGTCTATAGGCAGGTAAGTAATTAATAGAAAACTTTTGATGAAGATAAGATGATTGAAGAGTGACTCAAAATTCTTGGGCTAGATCCAGCATAACCATTTAGAAGCAGTATTTCCACTCCCTTCTGCATCCTATCCCACCTCTGGCTAATTAACTTAAAACTCCATTTAAAGTTGAGTGGAATTTTGTCTGAGGATTCAAGTTCAAGAACAACACCTATGTCTAAGCTGGCCAACATTTTTAAAGGCATGTGCTTTTGGGTGATATGTGAAGAACAGTCCTCTCTCTAGGATTAAGTGCATTCTGAGATCCTTTCTCTGAAATAGGACTTCAAACTACCGGTGCAGTGACTTGGTCAGAATTTGACTAGGTCAAAATTAACACAGTCTGAAAAGACACGGAGGAAACTTAAATACATATTACTAAGTGAAAAAAGCCCATCTGAAAAGGCTACATACTATATGACTCCAACTATATGACATTCTGGATAAGGCAAAACTATGGAGACAGTAAAAACATCAGTGGTTGCCAGGGGTTAGGGAAGAGGGAGGGACGAAAAGGCAGAGCACAGAGATTATCAGGGCAGTGAAACTACTCTATATGATACTATAATGGTGTATTTATGTCACTGTACATTTGCCCAAACCCACAGTATATACAACACTAACAGTGAACCCTAATGTAAACTATGGACTTTGGGTGATGACATACCAATGTAGGTCCATCAATTTTAAGAAACGTACCACTCTCGTGGGGGATGCTGGTAATGTGGAAGGCTATGCATGTAGGGGGGAGGGGGTATATGGGAAATCTCTGTACTGTCTGCTCAATATTGCCATGAACCTAAAACTGCTCTAAAAAATAAAGTCTATTAAAAAAAATTAAGATAGTCTATCTGCTATGGTCCTCTTGCTAAGACGGACATTTTCCATTCTTCTGCAACCCTTAAAATGTCTGATTCCTATTTAGTGCTGCTTCTGAAGGAAAAGTAATGATTTATCATCTGTTCTTATCCTGGGTCAATGCTAATAAGAGCAGTGTTCAAACCTACTGTGAATTTCTTGGAGGATCTTTCCTCAGTATGAAAATGCAGACTGTTTACTGCCATTAATTAGGAAGCTTAACAGTTGGCAAACAAAAAGTATTTTTTGGAAAAAAAAAACACCCAGTTAAATCTGGAAAAGAAAAGTCAATGAACTGCTAATTTCTGTGTAATTAGAACACATTGTTTCTCAAAAATGAAACATTTTATTATAAAACTGATGTTTTTATATATATTTCACACTGTCATATTTTTAAGTCGTACTCTTCATGGGCCGAATCACCAGAAGTGTTAGAGCAATATTTATAAAATCCACTCCTCCAAACAGACAATAAATTTGATTTCCAAAGCTACATAGCTTATATTAATCCTACTTAGGATCAGTAAAACATTTAGCTTGTGTTCATTCTTACATCACTAGCCCTTCATCAACGCTTGACAGCTCAGCACAAGTAGTGATTGCATGAGGCTTTGACATAGTTGATACTTCTTAGCCTCAACTTCAGAGTTTTGTTGGTCCTACTACTGACTGATTGAAGGTCACTGCAAACAGCTAGGTCTCTGGTCTCCAGCTCAACCACCCAACATTTGACCATCCAAAACCATGAAGCTGCCGGTGTTTCCCGGCAGCTGCTCACTCTAACAGCTGGACATTTTTTTTTTTTTTGTGAGGAAGATCGGCCCTGAGCTAACACCCATGCCAATTCTTTTTTTTTTTTTTTTTTTTGCTGAGGAAGACTGGCCCGGGGCTAACATCTGTGCCTATCTTCCTCCACTTTATACGGGACACTGCCACAGCATGGCCTGACAAGCAGTGCGTCAGTGCACACCCGGGATCCAAACCCGGGCTGCCAGCAGTGGAGTGCACACACTTAACCGCTATGCCACGGGGCTGGCCCCCAGCTGGATATTCTTACATACCTCATTTGGCACAAGAGTCAAATGCGTCTACCTCCCTGCCTTAACTTGACTTTCCAACATTTCATCCTATAAATGGCTATTTCTTCCTAGGAATTTATTTTTCCTAATTAGAGTAAACTACCTTGGTTATGGTTTTATAGTCTGAACAGTTAAACTTTCTCTGAACATAGGTAAGTGTCAGAGACAGTTTCAGGGCACATGCCAATGTGTTTTTACTTTTTCAACAAAAAAGGGGGCAAAGGAGATGGACACCAGAGAATGCTTGTAAACTTGATTTCAATCTCTGTAACTATAGTTACATCTTGGGACATCAGAACCTTGACATTCTGTTTAGAGGGACTCCAGGGCAATATAGTATCCAAATCATATTTCTAGCTGTCTCATTGGATACATTTAAAAACTAGGTTTCCAACAATAAACACCACATTCAGGGTAGTATTGCCCTCTAGAGGCAGTGAGGGGAATGGAAACAGGGAGCTTCAATCATAATTTGCAATGCTTTATTTCTTAAGCTAGTGGTTGGCTTTTGAGTTTTTAAAGGTAGAATTTTTTCTTTCTTACATTTCTGAATGTCTAAAATAATCCATAATTTTAGGTTATGGATTTCTAAATAGGTGATTCAGTATAAAACATTTTATCTTGGGGCCGGCCTGGTGGTGTAAGCGGTTAAGTGCACGTGCTCTGCTGTGGCGGCCCGGGGTTCGCCGGTTCGGATGCTGGGAGTGCACCGATGCACGCCTGTCAAGCCATGCTGTGGCAGCGTCTCATATAAAGTGGAGGAAGATGGGCACGGATGTTAGCCCAGGGCCAGTCTTCCTCAGCAAAAAGAGGAGGATTGGCAGATGTTAGCTCAGGGCTGATCTTCCTCACACACACACAAAAAAACAAAAAACATTTTATCTCTATTAGCTTTCCACTGTTAGTTCTACTTTTTGTGAAATAGATGGTTATTTTATATAAAGAAAAGCTAGCTCCTTGTGCGAAAAATACACGGTAGGGAGAGCATCTAGGAACCCTACAGAACTCTAATTAGCTAAAGAATTATGACACTTCTAACATGAGATGTCTTGTTATAAACTGAAGAAATCTGATTCCTGAAGATTTTTGAGACATATACACATTTTTCCTCTGAAAGATTATTAATGACGGTTATAAAACGAAAAAAATCAGTATATACTACACCCTAATACTGGTGAGAGTAAAGTATACCTGTGTGATCCTTTATAATCCATTAGGGGTTTTCACACATTATTTTATTGGATCAACATTACAGTCTCGGTATAGCTAGTACTATTTTCCTTATCTTTGTGGATGAGGAAGCTGAAGATCAGAAAGGTCAAGTGATTTTTCCCAGGTCTCACAGCTAGTCAATAATATTGCTCCTTCTACTTTACCCCACTACTGGCAAGATGGGGTAAGTTTCAGTTTGAGAGAGAGAAGTAGAGACAGAGCCATACGGGATTCATTCGTCACATGGTCCAATGCTGCCATGGCTGTAGAAATAATCAAGCCAATGAACTCTCACCTGGTGATTCTGCAAGGTGCTCTTGTTTCTCTTCTCTGTCCTGAAATTGAATTAAATGTGACCACAAAGCCGACTTCCCCTGAAAAATAGAAGGTACATATATACATTCTTTCATTTTATAAGGAGTAATCCATCAAAGAATAATTTCTCATCAAAACCATTCACATTGAAATGGCCATTCTGAAGCTGGAAGACCCAAGCTCACCCAGTCCTAGCTGTGTGACATTCTGAGCATCTCACTCCATGTGTAATGAGGGTTGTCCTTCGCCTCACTGTTCTCAGTGAGCGACTGCCAAGAGTCCGGGGAAGGGCGGCTGAGCAAAGGCCAGAAGTGCAGGCACGGAGATATCTGACTTCAGCTCACTTGTTATTGAGTCGTACGTAATTAGGGCTCTCTACCCTGGCCACGGTAATAACCAGGGAATTAAAAGGTTCTAGCAGCACAGAATGTATTTGCGTACATCCACATGCAAAATATGTTTGGATGTATGCAATGGCAGCAAGGGAAGAAAACTGGGGCAAGAACAGAAAGAGAAAAGGGGAGGAAGAAAGAAACATGACACAACAGAAAAAAATCAGAAAGGGAGACTAGAGGGACCAAAGCAAAGAAACCATTTGACTTTTTCCACCCTGAATAACTAGATAACTTACAATGGTAAAGAACTGTTAATTCTGGCTCACAGATTTGTTTCCTGGACAGTGACGAAAGCAGACACTTAATGGAATCCACAGGGGATACAGCCTCTGCAGTGAATGTGCTGTTTTACCCTTTCCTGTTTACCAGGAAAGAGCCCCAAATCGCCTTCTAATCATGGGTTATATTTTCCTTTCCTGGAATTAAAATGCTTGTGGTATATTTCTAGTCATCCTGTGACAAACAAATATATCTTTTAATTTTTATGATATCTTTCTCTCTCTGTTACACTTCTTAACAGGGCTCCTACCCGGCCATGTCACCAAGACCCCCTGAGGCTGTTACCTGCTTAACCTGCAGGCCGTGGCTCCATATCCTTTCCAGCAGGTCACAGAGGCTGGCGATCAAGGTGTTCTCCTCCAAGCCAGTTATGTTTGCTTCTCCATGGCCCAGTTCCACTGCTTCATGTCCCATCTTCTCCACCAACATGCGCTTTGTCTGAAAACATCATGTGTGGTCACAAGTGTTACCCCACCAGTGAGGCCAAACACCAACAAGTCAATTACTGAATCAGGAGACCTGGGTTCCCTTCACTATATTTCTAATTGCAGATTTTTAATCATCTTGGGTAAAGTGTCTTAATCTCTGTGGTCAACTAACTGGAATAATATCATCTGTACTTTTACTATTTTGTCAGAGAAATAGAGGGTCACTAAAGAGAGACTATGATACTATTTTAAAGGATCCCCAAATAAATGTTTATGTACAATATTCACATCACTAACATGAGTAATACTGAGGAATTACACTAGACCTAAAAAATGTACTGTCAGACTCTGAAACCCCATCCTGTCACCACAACTCGCTCTCCACTGCCCCCGCATCCTAGCATTCTAAAGATACTTGCACTTTTGATTGCACTTAAGCAAAAACCGCAATATAAATGGGCAGCTTTCAGTTTTTTCAGAACTCTCCAACTTGTAAGTGAATCAGGCCTCTTTTTTCCCTTCTTCTTTTCCTCTTTTATCAAGTCTCTGCTCATGAGTATACACCAGAAAATGGAAAGGAAATGGAAATCAGTCTCAAATAAGTTAATTTATAGCAGTCTTAGCAGCTCTTATAAAATGTAAAGTAAGAGAGAATCTGGTTCCTTCAGGCAGGGACCTTGTCTGTCTGATTCAACACTGTATGCTGATGCTGAAAATAGTGCATTTATTGAATACGCAGTGAAGGTACTCAAGAAATGATTGTCAAATAAATGAATGAAGATACTGCTTAAAATGATGTCTGTCAATTTGTATTGCTACCTCCAATAAACACAGATATCAGACAGGAGACTAGTGTGTAATACACACAGCTAAGGTCTTCTTCCTTATGGGTATATATACACATGTATGGGCAAGGATAAGGTTCTACATAGGTGCACATACAGACAGACACAAAAAACCTGTTGTCTTTCACATAAGATGCTAATATCCCCGACACAACTTGTGACTGGCTTAATATCTGTTTGTGTTGGAGAGAAAGACAGCAATGGCTGAAAAGGTGAGAAAAACCGTGTGGGGCCCCCATGTCATTGATTCTGTGGGCAATGGAGAACACATGGAGGTTCACGACCCGAGTAAAGAGCACGTGAGGTTTATGCCCCAGTACCAGTTCTCCTCTAGGGAAGCTACAGGCTCAAATACGGGAGCTGACTCAGCTCATCTTAGCCTCACACACGGAGTCAACATGGATGCACACTGTCCCGCATCAGTGAGTAATACGTACCTTCATTCTACATTCTTTTAATAAGCCTTCCACAAATTTACAGTTGGTTTGTGCAATCACTGCGGGAGAGAGGTCTGACAATTTGGGTTGCCTCAGGTTTTTTCCTAAACTTCGTGCCTCTTGCATATATTTCTAAAAATTAAAGAGTATTTTTAATGCATAAACATCAGACATTCTTCTGACCTACTTAACCTTACACAAACAAGTGCAGGAACAACAAGATGCAAAAAAAGGTCTTAAGTGTATACGTGCAACAGCAATTCAAGTTTTAGTGCATCAAAAGGCAGAGACGTTCATACTCCCCCCTCAACTGTTAACCCTGTGAAAATGAGGGTGACAGAAACCCCATCATGTTAAAACTCATTCAAAACAAGATGGAATTTCATCTAGTTTAGTCTTTTTATGGGGAACACCCAAGGCTGTGATTAGTCAGGATCATGGCTGAAATGACAAAATGCAGGCGCCTGGATTACAAAGCCAAGGTTCTGCAGGAATCTAGGGATTCTCAGATCACTGGTTTCCTCCTCTCCTCTCCCTGCAGATCAGAGACTTACACATTTCCAGCCTCTTAGGCAACCCAAGTGCTTGCCAACCCTACACTGTGCTCTAATCAAGGCAAAACAGTAAAATCAGGGGCTCTAGAATCTGGTTGCAGCGAATTTTATGACCTTGGGCATATTTTCTTATTTGTAAAACGGGCATAAAACATGCCCACCTACCTCAGAAGAAAGGCTATGAGATCACTCTGAAAACTATCATGCGCTCCATATGCAGGAGGCCTCTGGTGTCTGTAACATGTTTGCTATAGCCCTCCTTTGCCTTGCTCCAAGAGAAAGTGGAAACATTGTGGAACAAGTGGAAACACTTTCAAAGTCAGTGATGGCTGAGGGAGTACCAGACAAACCCAGTCCACTGCTCTTGAGCTTTGGTTAGTGAATTCCCAGGAAAAAAAAATCACTACACATGATTAGCATAGGATATCAGCTTTCTCTCTCCTTTCTACGCCACATACAAAAGCTCATCCAGATACCTTATGTTTGCATCAGGACCACAGGGCAGAATCTCCAAAAAGTCCAAGTGTCTTAGGATCATATTTAGAGAATAACTGCTCTAAATCATATAGTAAAACTAGCAGTTTGTTGGGAAGAGAGAGAGATTGCAAGCCAGCACATCCTCCCACAGACACATATGTGAAATCTATCTTTACTATGTTAAGGGAAGAATTTGGTATTATAAGAGAAGATGTGTAAAATCCTTTGCATTCTTGAAATAAAAGGAAGTTTGTACATTGAATATATTTTCCCTTTGGAAGAAAACTAATCTGCTAAATCTGGTACAAATTTTTTCAAAATATCATTGATTAGAGATTCACCTGATCAGTTTACCTGCTACCTCCCAATCCTCCTGACAAAAGGCAGCGTTAACAAAATAATCTGTTTCCTTTCCAGCGCAATCATTTCAAGGACAGATTTAAAAATCAAATGAACTCTGCAAACATTTAGTTCTCATAACACTTGTGTTTACTTCTTTCTGCTTCAAGTCTTTTTTAGAAGGTCAAAGAAAGAGGAAAAAGTGAGAATGAGAGACAACTATCACCACCAGGAAAATTAAGTGTAACAAGGTCTATCGAAACATCCTGAAGGTTTTCAAATAAATAAAAGCAGGAAATGAAATGTTTTAGAAAAACCAACCTGAGATATAAGGCAGGGATTGTAGAGAATTATAATACCTGCATTTCCGATCATTTCAGGTGGTACTAACGTTATCTGGAATATTACAAATCAGAGACAAAAGGTTGTAAAAACGTTAACTAGTGAATTTGTGAAAAGGGTTCTGCATCTACCCTAGCCTTAATTCCTCCACCTTTAGGACTTGTGCAAACGCAGAGAAAGCTACTACAAGACTCAATTCTCACGAAGAGTTAAGTATCAAATTTGGCTTAGGAAGAAACACACTGGGTAGAAGAAAAAGAGTGAGGAACACGGTCAGGCAAGAGGCTAGGAAGAAGCCTCTGGCATTTTTCTTTTTTCTGAAATATATGAATAATTAGATTTTTAAAAGTCAATAAATGGATAAAAATTCAGTACTGTTTAAAGTTTATGTTCTATTTTACAGATGAAAACAATGGGGCTGTCCTTTGAGTGGCTGTATTTACCAAGCCCCCAGCACATGTCGGGCAGGTATGGTTATTAGCCAACAGTGAACTCCAGGGAGCCACATGTGAAGTCTCCTTCTGAGCATCTCTGCTGGAGTCACAGAACGAGCAACATTCCATGGACACGCACAGCAAGGACAGGGGTGGCATGAGGCCCTTCCTCACAGGAGGAAGTGAGGCCGCCCCTGCTATGGCAAAAACAGAGCAGTGCCTTTACAGTAGACAAGTAATGATAAAAACGTGATTTTCTTTGGGGCAGTTGGAGGAAAAGGTGTATTTTAAGGTGAAAAATGGAGAAGAAAGAGAAATCTTTCCCAAGGAATATTTTTACAATAACGTCCACTTCACTACAGAGGGAAGTAACCCCAGATTTCTTCTGAGATTTCTACTATGCTCTTCATTTCTGTCAAAGCCAAAAGCAACAAACCATTAGGAACTACCTATGAAAATCTGTCCTATTATTCAAAAAACACTGAACTAACTTCTCTCTAGGACAGGCTCACCCTGAATTTTCTAATAAACACCTTGTCCCTCTAACTGGCACTGAGTTTGTGAAGAGAAGACCATTGTAAAGTTAAGTAAATTTATGCTAATATGTCATAATGGAAAAAAAATACAACCAAGAGTGCTAAGTTATTCTTGCTCTCAGGTGAGTAGCTGTTTAGTCTGACCTGCCGTGAAGGGTTACTGGGAAGAGTACTGGTCTGGAAGTCAGGTGTCCTGGGCTGTAGGCCCAGCTTTGCCTTTGTGTGTCCATTCAACTTTGGGCAAGTCTGTTAGACTTTAGTTAAATCATGCCAGGTTGGACAAGATTCCTCTTAGCACAAAGATTCTATATTGATGACCTGATTTTCTGATCACATAAAATACAGACCAGGAAGGATAAATTAAAACGCTGTGGAGATAAAACCTAGCAAAAAAAAAAAGCTGTTTGAAAATGAATCACTTCCGCACTTCTGCAAAATGCTTAAATAAAAGGGAGTTTAAATATTTAATATATTTCCCATTTGGAAGAAAAACAATTTGCTATATCTGGTCCCTCCCAACCCCCCACCAAATCCCATTGATCAGGGATCTGAATGATCAGTTTTACTTGGCAACAGTATAGAATTACTCGTGTTAACACACACCACCATGAAAAGGTACCAAATGGGGGCCGGCTCAGTGGCATAGCAATTAAGTGTGTGCACTCCGCTTTGGCTGCCCGAGAGTTCGCAGGTTCGGATCCCAGGCGTGCACTGACGCACCGCTTGTCAGGCCATGCTGTGGGGGCGTCCCATATAAAGTAGAGGAAGATGGGCACGGATGTTAGCCCAGGGCCAATCTTCCTCAGCAAAAAAGAGGAGGACTGGCATCGGATGTTAGCTCAGGGCTGATCTTCCTCACACACACACAAAAAAGGTACCAAACACACGAGGAAGTGAAGAGCAAAATGGAGAGGCTGAGAGTTCACGCCACAGGGTGATGTGAGGCATTCTAGAACTATGTGCACTCACGCATGTGAGTAATTCAAGGAACACCAAAGACAAGATTCAGGAACATCTGCAAAGCACTTTCGGGCAAAGAACATACCAGGCAGTACTCAGAGAAGGATTTTTTAGGAAGTCGTGCAGGAGGAGGTGGACCCTGATCCCACTCCCAGAATGCCATGGAGTTCTGAACCAAAAGTTCCCCGGAAGGCTAAGAGGATGGAGAAGTGCCAATGACAGAAAAGCAAAAAAGAAAAAAGGGAGAAAGAGACAAGCAAAACAAGCATGCATATGATAAAGTCACAGCAAAAGAAAGGGGACAGAAGAAAATACAGCAGCATGAAGAAAAGCACTAGACAAGTTATGCTTCCGTTCTCAAGAAAATGTTTAAAATCATGTACGTATGAACACATCAACAAAAACCAATATATATTTGGAATGATGTTTCCTGCTTTATTTCTACATATTTGAGTTTAGAAAATAGTTAACAGATCTTCTTTTTCTGCATTCTTCTTTTGATCACAAGAAATAATCAAAACTTACTTATAATTATTCATATGTGTAACTGCAGTTTTATTCTCAAGTAGTACAAATAAAGTATAAAGATCTTAATTTAAAAACACTTTTAAAAATGGTGTCAGCAAGCCAAGGACAAAGCACAGGCAAATACATTTTTACTTACTAAGTTTAAATTATGCTCGAAACTTAGAAATGTCTACACAATCTTGTAAATTTTTCTCCCTACAGGAGACACACTGACCAAAAATTTATCCTAAACCTAGGCTTTACTTGATGTGGTATACAAGGAGACTTGTTTTAGAGCCTTATTTTAGATGTATTAAAATTACAAAAATAGAAAAAAACATGTTTTCTGCTGTAAGTCAATACAAAAGAATTACTATTTTAAAATATAACTGAAACATTTTTTAGAAGAATGTGAAAGAACCTAGAGAAGGACACCTACTGGGCTGAAAAGGCCTAGCTCATGGCTCTCACATCAAGGCAGCCCACATACCTCCCTCAAGTCGTTGTCCAGTCCAATGTGCTCGGAATGCTGGCGAAGGCGGTCTTTCCTGCGCTGCGTGGTGGCACTCCGACTTACCCAGCGACTAAAAAAATAGAAGGTGTAGGTTAAACAACCAACCAAACCAAAAAAACGTGGCCACTTATCTTTAAGATAGAAAGAAGGAACTGTTCAAAACAAAGACTGACAATACAGTCATGCGCCACATAATGACGTTTCAGTCAACAACGGACTGTGTATGTGACTGTGGTCCCATCAGATTAGCACCATACAGCCTAGGCGTGTAATAGGCTATACCACCTAGGTTTGTGTAAGCACACTCTGTGATGTTCACACGATGACAAAAATTGCCGAAAGACGCATTTCTCAGAACGTGTCCCCGTCATTAAGTGACTCATGACTGTACTTATTTTTCAATCAATTCTTTTTTTAATATATAACACCTTTATTGAGATATAATTTAAATACCATACAATTCACACATTGAAAGCATATAATTCAATGGTTTTTAGTATATTCATAGAGATGTACGACCATTACCACAATCAATATTTTTTCAAAACTGAGGTTAAAAATGCTCAGTAACTTCTCTGTAATGATCCTCTCCTTTCCACCTTACTTGCCCAAAAGAGCCCCAAATCCTGGATGAACACTACTCTCTCACTTCCCTATTCTTATATCCATGTAGATTAGTTGATTTCTCTCATGACTACGCATGAATCACTTTACCTGCCCTTTATCACTCTTCCCAATTCCCCTCAAAGACTATTCCAAACCTTTCACTTTACCCTCAAGTGCCTCCACTCAACTGATGACCCACTCTTACCTCCTCCCCCCTGCCCTCTACTTCAATGCATACACACAGACACCTCATCTTTATTCTCATCCTGAAGTATAAAATATATCGGCCACGGCTCAAAACTATTTCTTCCACCTGTATTCCCTATTCTCTCTTGCCTTTTTCAACATGCTCCATTAGTCACCTCCTTTGCTGTATCTCCAATTTTTTTTTCTCTATTGAACATTTCCCTTCAGGTTACAAGCATGCTGGTCTCTCTCTTGACCCACAGTTATGTTTAAATCTCTTTCTTCACTCTTCTCATGTAAAAATTCTTAAAAAGAAAAGTTTAGATGTAAGGCCTCTACTCATTTACCTCCGGATCTTCAGTTCATCTCAAATTACCTTCTTCCCATGAAAATGCTCTTGATGAAGCCAGTGATACCACTAACTGCCATATCCAATGGCTATTATTCAATTCTTAGCTTACTCAGACTCTCTGCTATGTTCAGTACTGCTGATCACTCCTATCTTAAAACTCCAGCTGTTTTCAGCTACCTCAGTGTTTCCAATGGGATAAGTGCTCTCACCTTTGAGCCTCTGTCCATGAAATTTTCTCTCAACTTCTATTCATCTTTCAGATAGCTTAGAGGTCCACATAGGAAGTGTTCTATGATTTCTCCAAATCTAAATTAGCTACCCTCTTGTACTTCCCAACAGCAGTATCTACGACAGTGTGTGATAGTTACTTCTATTTTCTATAAAATCCTCTCTATTATAAAATTTTGAAGGGCTGGTATCATGTCTGTCAGCCATTTTACTGGCAGAGTCTACTCCATCACCTGCCCCTTCTATAAATAACTCTACATAAATAATTGCAGAGGCAGTCTAACATTTAGGTTTACAGACTTTCATCACAGCATATATTCAATGACAAATTCTGTGTTTCCTTTATTCCAAGACTCACATTTTGGCTTTTAAATGTTCCTGAAGTTAGGGTGTGTCTTTCACTCCAAAAGCATGATGAATGCACAATTTTTCCAAAGAGCTTTTGAGTTAACAGCAGATCTTACAACCAACAGTTACTCAGAATCTAGTAAATGTCCTCAAAACAACCTAAACGTTCAACAGTAGGGGGTGCTATACAATGAGATATCATATAGTCATTAAAAAAATCAAGTTCCTAGGAACATTAGTAATATGAGGGAGTGCTCGTGATACAATAATGAATAAAAAAGCAAGATATAGCATTGTATAAGCAATATTCTTATTTTGTAAAAAAAAAAAAAAAAAGTGTGAACACGCGCATGTGCACACACACCAGGATCCAGGCCCTGGAAGAGCTTGACACCAAATATTAACATCTCATGGTGATGGTGTTACGGGTAGTTTTAAAATTTACCCTACCGGGCCGGCCCCGTGGCTTAGCGGTTAAGCGCGCATGCTCTGTTGCTGGCGGCCCGGGTTCGGATCCCAGGCGAGCACTGACGCACCGCTTCTCCGGCCACGATGAGGCCGTGTCCCACATACAGCACCTAGAAGGCTGTGCAGCTATGACATACAACTATCTACTGGGGCTTTGGGGGGGGGGGGAAATTTACCCTACCACTTTCCAATATTCTAAATTTTCTAATGAGCATATATTATTTTAAATCAAACTATTTTAAAAAATTTCTTAGATCTTGATCTGTCACCCCCATGACTATGTATTCATCACACTATTCTAAGAATATTTACTCTTGAGTATATCCTTGACAGCACAGAGCTACACAGAATTTAAAAAATGAATTAACACTTTTGCCATTCAGGAAAAGTTATATTGCATTACTAGACAATTTATTATTTTTAGTTTTTTCATTAATAAAGTATCTAATTTACAAAAAGCTTAAAATGAGCAATGTTGCTTCCTTTGTTGCTTTTTAAATAATTTATGCATGTCTTTGGTTTCAAGCTTCTGAATCACCTCATTTTAGTCTGCTATTTAGAGGAACATTGAATAATTATGATAAAAATGGTAGCAAGGAAGGTAGCCCCTCTTAAAATAGTTTTAATAAAAAAAAAGGAATAGGTTTATATCAGGAAAAAAATGTACAAAGATCTAGTGATAGATCGTTGAAGTGGAATCCTTGGAAATGTCCCTACAGCAAAGGATCAGTGTAAGACTGTAAAAAGGATACAAAGAGGGGCCGGCCCGGTGGCGTAGTGGTTAAGTTCACACACTCAGCAGATTCGGATCCCAGGTGCAGACCTACACCGCTCATCAAGCCATGCTGTGGAGGCGTCCCACGTACAAAACAGAGGAAGAGTGGCACAGATGTTAGCTCAGGGACAATCTTCCTCAAGCAAAAAGGGAAAGATTGGTAACAAATGTTCGCTCAGCGCCAATCTTCCTTACAAAAAAAAAAAAAAAAAGGATCCACAGAGAATTGGGGTAACTGAAAAGGATGATCCATGAAAAAACATATTAAGACACTGACCAAAGTTTTCTGCTTGACCAAACTTTAGTCAGTCAGGCTCCTGAACCTTCCAGGCCTACCTGTGCACTTCCTTGTAAAACCCAGTTTTACCAAGAACTCTGCTAAGTCAGTCTAGCAGGAACGTCCCCCCTCCTCAAGGTACATACATGATCATGCTCATATATATCTGATTGGCTTGCTCATCTGCCACCATCCCCCAGGGGATGTCTAATTACCTTGGCCTGCCTTCAGTAAGAATCCTGTTAGGTCGGTTTAGTCAGAAGCCCCCTTACCCCTGATGTTTCCCCTTAGTAATTTTCCATCCACTGACTCCGTTCTGCTCCTTGGCTATAAATTCCTACCTACCCACCATGTATTCAGAGCTGAGTCCAATCTCTCTCCCCCGCTGCAAACCCCAACACTATGGAACTACACCTATTACCATCGCCCCCCTTGAATAAAGTCAGTCTTAGCATCTTCAACAAGTTTTGTATTTTTTTTTCTTTAACAACTCTGAAGCAGAATATAAACACCAGCTGATAAACTTATATAACAAATAAAGGGGAAGAGTAAAAGGTAAGTAACAAAAAAAACATACAAAGACCTGGGTATAGATCTTTGACATGGAGGACCTAGAAACAGCCCTGTAGCAAAAAAAGTCAGTGTAAAATAGTAAAATTTGTTCAGGGATTTAAAAAATTAGGGTTACTGGGTAGGGTGGTTCAAATAAATAGTAAAAATATGGAAGAGAATATAAACACCAGCTAATGAATTTATATAATAAATAAAGGGAAGAAGTAGAATCTAAATGGCAAAAGTGGAAAAGGCTTTAGGTAAAGGACAAATATTAACTTACATATTATAACCAGCATCTCACTACATACTCTGTGGGACAAAATGCCCAATTTAATTTTATTTTCAAAACAGGGAAACAAGCATCTGCTTAAGAAAATTACTATGAAGTCCACACATTCTTGGTCTTGTTAAGTAATTTATTCTTTGCATTATTAAACCTCATTTACTAAGCATAATTTTACCAAAGATGATTACACTCTCTGAAACACTAAAGATTGCTTATTTGCTTTTGCCTTGTAAGCAGCATATTAAATTCTCTCTAACAGTTGATCACCCATTTACACAGGCATGGTTATAAATTCCTTTGCCCTGCAATTAGTTCTGAGCTATTTTCTCTTTCAGACTACAATCTACATGAAAACGTAGTGCTTGGGGCTCAGTGTGGAAACGGGAAAGCTTGAGATTATATATAAGATCAAAAGCAAGAAAATATTGCAGTAGGATTCCAACATTGAAATCTTCCCTCCTAAGCACTCCCTACTTCCCTCCCCTGTTTTATTTTTCATCACAAATCTCATCGCTATCTGACAGGTTACTTCTTTTACATATTAAGTTTCTTTACTGTTTGTTTCCTCAGTCTTGAAAGAAGGGATTTTTGTTGTTTTGTTCATTGCTAAAATCCCAGTGAACAAGACAGTGCCTCACATTCAGCAGAGATTCCATAAATATTTGCCAAAGGAATGAATGAGCAATCTAACGCTATGAAAAGGAAACAAGGGCCGGCCCGGTGGCTTAGCGGTTAAGTGCGCACGCTCTGCTGCTGGAGGCCCGGGGTTCGGATCCCGGGTGCGCACCGACATACCGCTTCTCCGGCCATGCTGAGGCTGCGTCCCACATACAGCAACTAGAAGGATGTGCAACTATGACATACAACTATCTACTGGGGCTTTGGGGGGAAAAAAAAATAAATAAATAAAATTATTAAAAAAAAAAAGGAAACAAAAACTACCAAAATTAATAGTTTACTTCTATCAAAATGCTTCAAACAATTAGGATACTTTACAAACATAAGAAAAAAATGAATAATCTGATGACTAACCTGTTTCTGATGGAAAATTCTTATCCACTTCTGAAAAACAGAACAATGTACCTAGTACCATGATCTGGAAAGTTTGACTCCCTCAATGGTCAATACAACACTCTTAGCACATTTTTAAGTTCAGTGTTTATGAAAGCAGGGACAGCTTTTCAAGGGAGGGTAAAACTCTGCAAATTAACTGTATATATTGCCACTTCCTTTCCTTTCAGACTCTAGTATTTATCATTATAAATCTCCATCCTCTTACAGATCTCAGCCACAAAACTGGGAAATATTCATCACTGCTTTATTTAAAGCACCTTGGGAAATAAAGAGGTAAGTACCAAAAATACCGCAACATACAGTTAAGCAGATCATCTGAAAGATAAAACCATCATAAGCCAGCTTTTAAGCCAGCTTTTAAGAACCTTCATATTATTTATACTTATTTATTTTGGGCCATTTAGGTCAAAAGCCATAATTCCACCTTTTATTCCCCTCACTGATTCTCTACTTGCCTTCTGAAAATTCAGGCAGCTTAATGCCACTTCTATTTTGTGTACCCAGTTTTTACTTCAGTCTGCTATCCCATTTCTTCACCACTGCCTGGCTTCTTTTCCCTTTCTTTCTCTGATCCTCTTTAATGAGATCACATATGTTGTAGAATGTTAGGGTATTTTCAGATGAGAAAAGAGGCAAGCAATTCCAACTTGTCCAAGGTTCCTAAGCCAGTGAGCGGTTATGAACTAAATTCCAGAATTGCTGATTTCCAACTCAACGCTCTTTCTTTCCATCTTACCATACTCCCCATTAATACCCTCCTTCGCATCCTTTCTTGTAAAACCCTTCTTTATTACTCATTTGTTAATAGAACACTTGTATTCACCTAAAATCAAGAACTCTCCTAAACCCAAATAACTGTTTTCATTTCTAACCATATTCAGATATTTTCTGAATGGAATCATCTACCATAAAAAATGATAGAGTTTATCTTTATTTTTGGTTGTTTTGTAGTTTTTGTACTCGATACTTAAAAAGTGAAAAAGATAGTGTTATGGGTTGAATTGTGTCCTGCAAAAAGATATGTTGAAGTCTTAACCGCAATACCTGTGAATGTGACCTTATACGGAAATAAGGTCTTTGCAGATGTAATCGATGAGGTCATTAGGATGGGCCCTAATTCAACATGACCGGTGTCCTTACAAGAAGAGGGGAATTTGGACACAGACACAGAGAGAAGACAGCCATGTGAAGACCGAGACACAGACTGGAGTTATGCTACTACAGGCCAAAGAATGCCTGAGGCTACCAGAAGTTGGAAGAGGCAAGGAATGATCCTCCCCTAGAGGCCTCAAGGGAACATGGCCCTGCCAATACCTTGATTTTGGACTTCCAGGTTCCAGAACTGTGAAAGAATAAATTTCTGTTGTTTTAAGCCATCGAGTTCATAGCACTTTGTTAAAGCAGTCCTACGAAACTAATACAGATAGTGAAAAGTAGAACTTTTCTAATTCCATTAGACAGTATTAGCATAATATTTAAACACAGTTATTTAAAGTGAAGCTATTCCCAAGAGTACATTACTTAAAAGAGAAAAAAATCCCTAGTTTTTGGATTTTTTTACATGATGGAATTCAAAGTCAGATACTCAGAGTATCAATTCATATTTCATATGGATTAATTTGGTCTTTGAAAACAGTAATCATATAAGATGTTTAATGGTTAAACATTGCCCCATTAGAGTTGCAGAGCATCGCACCCTTCATTCATTCCTTCAACCAACTACTCAAAGAATGTGCTTACTTGTTATTAGTTGGTCCTGTTGCCAAGACATCGGACTGTAACTTTGGAAAGAATCCTTGCTCATATTTGCCTTGACCAATTTTCATATCAAGTAGATGTGGGTGGATTGCAGTGTGATCCATTTTCATCAGTCGCTGCTCAATTGACTGGGCTATAAATTAAATTTATAACAAATTAGAGACATTTCATTGGCTAAACCTTAAAAAATAATGCTTCCTCCACTCATGCACCTATAAGGAACTCAATCTTTCTGACACTCTGAAATAGATTTCTACAAAAGCTCTTCAGAAATCAGTATAGTGTAAGCATAAAAAGGTTAATTTTAAGTAAATATTGGATGATTAATTTCCATGGTATTTTCTGCCTTTGTCAAAAGCAGGGCAGTGAGGTTGAAAAATCTATAATTCAGTTTTGAAACAGTTTCCCTTAAGTGGGAAATTCAATGTTCTTAATGAAAATATGGTTCTAAGTATAACACTAAAGAAACTGATGGCAAATAAAATACTTTGCTTAGCTGAATGACAAGTAAAGGGAAGGAAAAAGCAAGCACAGTGGCCTTATATTATTACTTTATTTCTCTGTACAAAGAGCCACTAAATATTCGTGGTTCTTCATTTGCAAAAACAAGGAACCGTGTGAAGTTTATTACCTCACTTTTAGCAACAGTCACATTCTCATTAGTAGGAGTCATTCAGGAGTGCTTATTAGATCAAGAGGGGTAGAGACAAAAATAAAATAAGCAGGCATTTAAAAAATGTCCAGAGGATAAGAAACTGGCCTTTTAAAGAATAAAACAGGCCAAACTTAAAAGATAGGAATTACTCAACCTTTCTAGTTTTAAAACTACTTAAAGTTAGGAGGATGTCTCAAAGACCCAAGAAACACTGAAATATTTCTCTGGTAAAAAAAATCTGATCTTAAATGTTTTCATCAACTGAATTTTCAGGAGAAAGTGTAATATTTGACAATCAAGACTACGTCTCTGATCCTTTGCCTAGAAATTACTAAGAGAGGAGGACAAGCAGTAATTGTGGTTGTGTGATAAACAGAACACAGCATGGGAACTGCTAATCTTGGGATTTAAGACAAGTAAAAGAAAATTTTTATAAATGTTTCATAGAATCAGTTGATTTTGCCCCTTGACACATCAGCAGATTGAATACTGCTGGCAATTCCCCATACATAGTCTAAAAAAAATTTTTTGGGGAGGGGAGGGGTCTGTCCCTGACACACGCTACTCTCATCAAAAGAATATGCTTAATACCATCTTGCGTGAGGCCAGTGCACCACCCAAGCCAGCTGTTTGTGTTTGAGAACAGCATTAAGGGAAGCCTTGTGGAAGTCACTACTACCCTCTATGACTCAAACTTCAAAATGTTGGATATCTACTTTCAACTTCCCTAATTTTTCTTCATAACCCATATGAATTTATCCAATACTTTTTCAAATTTCATTTTATTTTTAATGTGTAACTTGTAACTTCTCTTGAAACACAGACCATATGTTCTATGCTGGGCAAAAGGATGTCACGTTTTAATGTGAAATGATATTTAATTTTTAACGATGCCCCCTGGCTCTCCACAACCCTATCTATACTCTCAATGCTTCCTAATATTTGTGAAACACAATTAATAGATGGCTTAGGCAAAATAAGGCTTAGATTCATGGCACGGAATTCTCTGAAGTCCCTGCCAACTTTATGTTCCATGAAATAGTACAAAATTCCATCTTTGTCAATGAGTACTTCTGTCCTCACGAAAGGAAAAAAGGAAAAGTCAGCTTCAGTTTTTCCGTTGGGTTTAAAATGGCAGAGAAATCTTTCTGATATTGAGTTATACTCCTTTAGTTAGGACACTTTTTAAAAACAAAAATCGTACTTCACAATGAATTATTCTAGGGTTTACATTTAAGATTGCCATAAGGAGCATAATGCAATGTTACTTTTCAGTAATTACAGTGAATAACTGAACATTCAGAAATTATTAAATGCCTGCTTTGAGAGGTCATGGGCCTGTTGTTATACTCAAGGGTTTGTGTCAGTATTCATTTTCTGTGATTGGTGAGGAAAAAGAAAACTCTGCATTACTATCAACTTCTTGTCTTTCTGCACAGAAATCATGAGGTTCTGGTGCCACAATGTCAACAGCAGATAGCCTCTGCTTAAAGAGTTCACCTGCAAATTAGAATTCTTTTTAGTTAGAGGCAAAACAAAAACAAAACAAGAAAAGACAAAAAAAATACACAATAAAAATCCAAGGTTGACAACAAAATCCCAATCTCTACAGCTTTTGTTGGGGGAGGGCAAAAGACAATTTGACCAGATAAAAGAAAGAACTGCATCATTTTTGAGTGGTACACATAGTCACAGCCAGCTGTCTCTTTTTACTTCTTAAAAAAGTCTTTGATACATTAAGCTCCTAGGAGACTATTGCTTTAGCCAAATCTCATTTTCATATATGTTAAATCTATAATGGTACATTTTCAAGAGTATTATATAACTCCTGTGATGATGGTGGGAGTATCAAATTCTTTGAGAGGCTGAAAGAAAATCTACTTTAATTGAAAATATTTTCCGGAAGCACACAAATAAAAGAATCAGTGTTTAGCTCCATTTTGTCAGGAAGGGAGGAATGAAATTTGTTCAACAAGGCATTATACTATTCATATGGCTATTAAAGCACTGAAAGTCATACCATTCTCTGAACAGGCATAGACAATTTCATTCTTTCTACTTCCTCAGTTTCCAGAAACACAGAGTTAACTGCCACTCCTTGAAGGGGCTCCAAGGATCTACTCTCATAAGTGGGAATACAACAGGATGATGCTTCAGTGAGTTATCAGAGAGACCTCTGAGGTTACATAAAAGACATCATTTACATACTTCTTTCCTTAAATATGCTACAACTACAGCATCACCACTCCTGTGACTTTGATCTATTTAAATAAAGTGAGAAAGGCAAGCAAGAGAGGCAGACCAAAGAAATTCCGCATTCACTGCCACCTTTTTCTCCAGAGGAAAAATTGCTTTTGAATAACTCCTACATTTGAAGGGAAAGAAAGAAAAGGAGGGGGCACTCAGGTGATAAATATCAGTTTATTTGGGAAAGAACGAGTTAGGAACTAGGTACAAATTATAAAATTGTGTGGATTGGTAATTTTACTTGTTTCTTTATTGAATGAACAGCTAACATGGTAGTAAGGCTTCAGGTGCTAGAATCAGTCAAACCTGGGTTCAAATCACGGCTCCACCCATCACTAGCTATGCAATCACAAGCAAGGTATTTAACCTCTCAGTTTTCTCAACTGAAAATGACAATAGTTATGATACAAAAGTAATGTGTCTATACCCCCTCATGGTTAAGATCAAATGCAAAAATGCATCTCAATGTCCAGCACTTAATAAGTACTCAGTAAATATTGACTGCTAATATGATTATTTATTGAATGGACTATATTCCACTTCCAGACAAGACTGGACAAGACTCATAATTCTCTGAGGGAAAAACTGGTGTCAGGGTTGGGGAATCTCTAATTTGAATTCAAGAATCCAGAGATTTAATTTCAATAAATGAAGCTATTATAATTAATGGCACCACTAAAGTAAATATACTGTTTTAATTATGTAAATCAGGTAGCATCTCAGATTTACTATTTTTAATTTAATACTTACCTTTTCTTGGATAAAGAGACAAGAGATGAGAAGTAAAATAGCAACATAAGCAGCAAGATACAAATTAACTTTTTTTTCCATTAAGGCAATAAAGAGAGACAAAAATCATAACAACTTCGTAGTTATACTCCATTCAATTTGTTATCGTTTTTCCTATTCTAACAGAAGAGGAATGTCAAGTAGGAAGAGGATGGACATAAACTCACAGAAACAGAAGGAAACAAAACTACAGAAAGCATCTCTTGATACAGTATAAGGATTAACCTTGAAGTCTAAAACTGAAAATTAATTTTGCGGTTTATAAGGCCAACAGTGTGTAAAAAAGAAATGATCATGGATTTTAAGTTAATTTAAAAAGGCATGGCAATTGTACCTGCTTCTTTTAAAGTGCTGCATTTCTGATATATAGACGTCCTCAAGGTGGGTGCCCTTACATTATACAGTCTTATCTTCTCAATCCGGGAGTCAAAGACCCGAAGCAAAGGATCCTTCTCTTCCCACTGAGACATAATTTTATTATCAATAAAGGTGGCAAACATCTGTGTTTCAATGAACCGTGAAAGAAATGGCAGGTAAGGCTCAGGCTGGTCAGACAGAAACGAAGCCTGTAATCAGATGATTAGAAAATTATTATTGCAAAGAGACCATCTCAATATTACACGATAAATCTGAAAATTATCTGTTGCGAAGGTCACTCTTCTTTAACCTTATAACACACAAAACTGACACTTGAAATTCAAAAATCCTTAAAAATTCACTTTCCTTCCTTTCTTCTAAATTCATGGAATTTAGGTCACCTCAGTCTTTAGCACCGATCCCACCTTTCAAAATTGATTTACATTTTGATCCTCACGACCATTATGCAGAAAAGAGAGCACCATTAATGAAAGATGGTGATCAGTTGCTACACATCGTCAATCATCCTCTTCACTTACCATTAAATTTGACCCCTTTCCCCAGCTGGCTGTAATTTCTGCTTTCTATTCCTAGCCTATGCAAGATACCTCCAGGTCATAAGGCAATGAGGTGATTAACGGATACAATAATGATATATACATGAGTAAGAACCTTAAAAAAAACCAACGTGGAATTTGTGCTTACGGGTGAAATCTTTTTGTTCTTTTTTAAAGTGGATGTTTTTTAGGCCACAACTCTGTTAGAGACTGATGGATGAGTGTTAATTCAAGATTAAACTCCTTCCAGACCTGTGCTGACAGAATAGTCTGGGCCTTAACAACTAAAAAAAGCATAGCCTGAAAAACCATCTGGAGCAAGCCAAGCCTTTGGAAAACATGTACAACCAGCCGCCCGTTCCTGTTACCAGCTTGTCTGCTGCACGGGATGGCTCAGTAAATGGTAATCAGTTCCTATCTCAAAGTGTTGATTTTTTTCCTGTGGTTCCTCAGGTCCATGTGTGTACAGGAATTCTAGCCGCAGTTTGGTACTAGCTGTAACTTGGAAGTGAATTACTATTTCAGCTGCTGGGTTGGTTTTGCTTTTCCTTCTGTGGAGTAGATGCAGTGTGGCAGAAGCCAGAAGGGGAGAGGTGGAAGGGTAAGTTCTGACATAAGGTTACTCTCCTTAATACTCACCAGCTTCTTTCTAGCATATTTATTTTTCATTGTGAAATTTAGGAAGCCTTTTAAAAACTTCCCAAAGTTTTCTGAGAAACCCAAACTCAATTAAGTGCCTCCATAGTTTAGATGTAATTACATAAATGCAAATTGCCAGAGAGAGGCTCTTGGTAGTCTCTAGAAATCAGCTCACTTCTTCAAAAGGTATTTTACAGATAAACATCAATTTTACTTTTTACGAAGCAAACAACCTTTTTTTAAAATGGGCCAAATGTCTGGCTTTTCATACTCAGACCTTCCTGGACTACAACCTCTAAGGTCAGCAAAGACTTGGCTTGCAGGACTACTATGTGATAGTCCTGTAAATTTTCCTAGTGAAAAACGAGATGACTACAAGCCTTCCGGAATCCAACACGAAACTTTCATTCCTCTAGGGGTTATACAAAAAGAATTCCATTTATAGTTTGAAGCTACATAAAGATTAGGAAGGAAGAAAGTACCAGTGCTCAATTTAGATAAGAATTTGAATTGCCGCAAGGATAAATCACGAGTATACAGAGATTAGTTTCAAGTTGGACAGGAAAAAACGTGGAAAAATGGTCAAGCTTAATGAGAAAGGAACCTAAGAGCAGGAATACATTTGGAAAAGGGAAGTCTTCTTAATTTATTAAAGAAGTTTTTCTCAAATATAACGTGCATTGGAACTTAATGGTTCAACATAGTTTATATCCTCCATCTGAAAAAATATCTGATGAAATCATAAAATAATCTTTTATACTACCTACCTTTGGAAAAATTTTTTATTAATACTTATTTGTCAGATGCTCCAAGATTGTAGATTAGTCTCTTAGAATGTATTAGTCCCTTTGAGCGGTCTTTCATGACGCAAAGACACCATTTAGCGAAAAGCCATAATTCAATCTAACAGCAATATCATGCCTCAGCAACCAGAGGCAGAGGAATGAACTATACGCTGGTGACTCAAAAGAGTTAGTGCCCAACCCTAAGTGCTTTGCCTGAAAAAAAAAAAAATCTGATGGCTATGTCAAGAAAATCTGGCAGAATACTCTATAGTAAACCTTATATAGAAGCTTCAACTTCAGCAGGACAATCAGACAAAGCTTCTTCCAAGGTTTACTATAGAGTATATTCTTCTGCCAGATTTTCTTGACATAGCCATCAGCTTTTCTTTCTATCTTCCCTTTCCAAAAACTGGAACAGAGCCTCAGACTTACAGTCATAAAACCTAATTTATTCACTCTTTCTGTCTTTTGATCCAAGAATCAGTTAAAAATTTGGCTTCTGAAACTAAACTGTTTGTTACCTCTACCTGGACAAGTTGTGACTGCACTTTAGGTTGAAGACAAAGTATAAGGATTTATTAGAAAAGGAATAAGCCCCACTGAACTAGACTTGATCCTAAAATAAGAGTAAATAAAACTTTTACAAGGTCAGATAGTATTACCAGATCTGAAAAACCTGTGAAATTTAAGAGTTTCTATAATTCAAGCATTTTCTAAGTACAGAAAATTCAAAAATGAGGGTAAAGGCAATTTAACACATTTCAATGACTAGCTTAATGAGCTAGATGATTTGCTTTCCTGTGAAATTATTTCCTCTAGTGTAAAATACTGGTAAAGAAAAGTTCTTAATGGGAAGAGAGAGAGGAAAAATCTGAGTTTAAAAAAGTTGACAAAATCAACAATATGGCCACTAAGAACCATAAGAAGGGAAGCTATGGATCTTTTTACTTTGTCAAAGTTCTGCATCTGTTCCCGGTTGGTCAGCCAGGATTCCATGTCCTGGGCAGTCTGAATCACAAACGCTTCGTAATCTGCAAACATCTGTGTAAACCGGTTAGCAAAGACCTCTCGGAGCTGGACATTGAGTTGGTAGTCCCTTAGTTCTGCCTCTTCACATTGTAATTTTACATCCTTTTCTTTTTCACCCAGAGGGGCAGAGAGGTCCATTTTTTCCACGGTCACACCGGTCCGCTTGGCCAGAGCCTGGAGGCGAGCTATGGTTTCATTGCCCTTGAGTAACTCGTACATGCTGATGTTATTAGCGGAGATGTTGCCATTCTTCTTGTCATTGACCAAGTCTTTCAGAACCAGATTCTTCAGTTTGGTGGCACTCTCACTGCAATGTAGGCTGCCCTCAGGAGGAATCCCAAATTGAAGAAGAACCTCAGAGAGTTCCTGGATAAAATCCACTTTATTGGGGAACTGTGGAAATTCTTCAGGCAACTCAATAAAATGGTTGTCAATATCCACGAAACACAAATTAGCCTGAAAAAGAAAAAAGAAATACAAAGGTTTTAAAATACAGGAATTTTATGCTCTAAAATATTCTTGGCAACTATTATAAACAACATCATAGATTACACTGCCTTTTATGTTAACCTATGTAATAGTCCTATAAATTCTCCTAGTGAAAAATGAGATGATTCCTCAAGGTTAAGAATTTTTTATTCTTTAAAATAAATCTCTGTTGCGAGCATTTTTCATTATGTGAGTATTTTTATACCACATTTACTACATGAATAATTTTCTTTGGGTCTTATCTATTTATTATAATGTTGACATGATTCAGTCACATATGGCATCCATTAGGCCTTTCTACAGTGGTAAAGGTACACAGGCTTACAGTACCTCACAATTAGAAGGCAGTGGGTAAAATTTTCACTGAATGAGCCTGTACTTTCTATGCCATTCCACTGCTCTAACACCATTTGTAATTTAGAATTAACAATAATTGCTAAAATTTAGCAGCTGTAGTACCCCAAAATGGGAAGAAATTGGCAAGGAGCAATCCAATTCACAGAAAATCCACAAATTTTCATTTTATCCAAAATTAACTTCAACCTCTTGGACAGCAAAACCATTTTAGGAGTCGTTAGACAGCAGGAGGCAGAGAGAGGTAGTGGAGGCAAATGCTTAGAGAACTATAAATGATTAATCTTTGGATAATTAAGAGTTGTCTTGGGAGATTTTTTTTTTTTTTGTGAGGAAGATCAGCCCTGAGCTAACATCCATGCTAATCCTCCTCTTTTTGCTGAGGAAGACTGGCTCTGAGCTAAGATCTGTTGCCAATCCTCCTCCTTTTTTTTTTTCCCCCCGAAGCCCCAGTAGATAGTTGTATGTCATAGTTGCACATCCTTCTAGTTGCTGTATGTGGGACGTGGCCTCAGCATGGCCAGAGAAGCGGTGCGTCAGTGCGCGCCCAGGATCCCAACCCGGGCCGCCAGGGCACAGTTAACCGCTAAGCCATGGGGCCGGCCCCGGGAGATATTTTTGAGTTAAGGAAGAGAGGAAATAGAAACCAGAGGAAATATTTTTTTGAGTTTGCTTACACTCTAGATTTTGAATAAAAAGACTTTTAAATATTTCCCAAATAGATATGCAAAATTCAAGAGGGCAAGTACCTGCATAAAATTCTGATTACTCCTCAGGTACTTGATTATAGCAGACTTCAAAACTGTATTTTACCTTTATTGTTCATACCCTCTTAATCAGAACAAGGCTGTCAGTGTAAAGGAAGACTGTGCTCCTAGACTGGGTAGGAAGGGGGTCGAAGGTGTAGCCCATCAATAAAACTGATCCTGACTGCATTAGTGGCTGAACATAGGGCATGGGGTGCAAGTCAATAAACAGAATAGGAAGCTTCACACCTCGTGTTTCCTGGTCTCTCCCTCTCCCACTCCCAACCCCCAGGTCAGCAAGGAGAGAATTTATACTGTCTTCTGATCTTGAATTCCAAGGTAAGGTGAGAAGAGGAGAGTAAACAGTGGGGTCTCTGTTTTTCTCTTCTGATCCCTGCTCTTCATGCTAGATGCTGATGAGCAAGAAGGGCAGTAAAGCTCCAAATTAAGCTCTATAAAAACTCAAGATTTTCCCCCATCCCAAAACAGAGAATCAATAATGATTCTTCAAGCCCGAAGTAACCCTTGAATGCAACCCTTTAATTCTGCAGATGAAGAAATTGAGGCCCAAGAAGGTAGGTGACTTCCTGACACCTATTCCAGATATGCATCCTCAAACAGCCTAGTGGCTTAAGGAATTTTTTTCTCTCCATTTTTCCTCATCTCCAATGTCAAAAGTTTTCTCTAAATAAAGTAAGAGCTGAAGTCACATCTTGCTGAAGACAGTAGTGCTGTCTACAGTTTTCTATAAATCCACATCTTTATATGTTTCTACAGTCTCACTAGAAAGCAGGATATATTGAAACGCTTAAAGGGAGAAAGTAGGTCACCATAATCCAATCTTTAAAAATGGAAGAAAAAAATTTCAACTTGCTAATCTAAATGTTAACCAGCAACCTCCCACCACTTACACTTTGTACTGTCTCCTTCATTAATGCCTTCCTGCTATCCTTTTCTATCCCTCTCCTTCTCCTATGAAAAGAGAAAATGATACATTTGGGGACATTTTAAAGCTTGTTATGCTCAGGTAATCGCTGCTGAGCTGAAAGCGTCTGGCAAGGTGGGTGTTCCAGCACCACAGCTGGGGCCTGTCTGCACGTTCCCACGAGTCTCTCCTATCCTCCATGTCTGCTTAGCAGGGCCCAAGTTGGGGCTTTGATTATCACAAAGCAGAAACAGGAAATATGAACTTGTGTTATAAAAAGTTATCGAAGAAAAACCAAAGAGCCCTTTTTCTAAAACAAACAAGAATTCCATACCATAGGATATCCTGATAAGTCACTTTCTCACTTCTAACACCATTAAATTTAAAAAATTCTATAAGAACAGCTCAAGAAGTATTACATACACAATGAAAAACATACTCAACATCCAATTTTATGTTGTTTTAGGACTAAATATTTCTATATTTTTACTGATCAACACTGCCCAGAAGCCTTCATGACATGTAATTACTTCCAATTAAAAACAACATTCCCTCGTAAGGGAGCAAAGACCCGAAGCTGACTTCTCTCTTCTGCCATGAAGCCTTCCTACGTCCCTATCTTAAAGGCATATTGATTTTCTCTGTATATATTCTTAGTTCATTCATTCCTCTAACTTATTTTTTTTTTTTTTTTTTTACATTTTTATTGATATTTTAATGGTTTCTAACATTGTGAGATTTTGGGTTGTACATTTTTGTTTGTCCTTCACCCCATATATGACTCCCTTCACCCCTTGTGCCCACCCCCCACCCCCACTTCCCGGGTAACCACAGTCCAGTTTTCTCTGTCCATGTGTTGGTTTATATTCCACATATGAGTGAGATCATACAGTGTTTGTCTTTCTCTTTCTGGCTTATTTCACTTAACATAATACGCTCCAGGCCCATCCATGTTGTTGCAAATGGGACGATTTTGTCTTTTTTTATGGCTGAGTAGTATTCCATTGTATATATATACCACATTTTCTTAATCCAATCGTCAGTCGAGGGACACTTAGGTTGCTTCCACTTCTTGGCTATGGTGAATAATGCTGCAATGAACATAGGGGTGCATAAGCCTCTTTGGATTGTTGATTTCAGGTGCGTTGGATAGATTCCCAGTAGTGGGATGGCTGGATCATAGGGCATCTCTATTTTTAATTCTTTGAGGAATCTCCATACCGTTTTCCATAGAGGCTGCACCAATTTGCATTCCCACCAGCTGTGTATGAGGGTTCCTGTTTCTCCACATCCTCTCCAACATTTGTTGTTTTTTGTCTTGGTGATTATAGCCATTCTAACGGGCGTGAGGTGGTATCTTAGTGTTGTTTTGATTTGCATTTCCCTGATGATTAGTGATGTTGAGCATCTTTTCATGTGCCTATTGGCCATCTGTATATCTTCCTTGGAGAAGTGTCTGTTCATTTCCTCTGCCCATTTTTTGATCGGGTGGTTTGTTTTTTTGTTGTTCAATTGTGTGAGTTCTTTATATATTATGGAGATCAACCCCTTGTCAGATGTATGTTTTGCAAATATTCTCTCCCAGCTGGTTGGTTGTTTGTTCATCTTGATTCTGATTTCATTTGTCTTATAAAAGCTCTTTAGTCTGATAAAGTCCCACTTGTTTATTTTTTCTTTAGTTTCCCTAGTCTGGGTAGGCATGTCATCCGAAAAGATTCCTTTAAACCCAATGTCAAATAGTGTGTTGCCTATATTTTCTTCTATGAGTTTTATAGTTTCAGGTCTCACCTTCAGGTCTTTGATCCATTTTGAGTTAATTTTTGTGTATGGCGATAGCACATGGTCCACTTTCATTCTTTTGCATGTGGATGTCCAGTTTTCCCAACACCATTTATTGAAGAGACTTTCCTTTCTCCATTGCATGTCCTTAGCACCTTTGTCGAAAATTAGCTGTCCGTATATGTGTGGTTTTATTCCTGGGCTTTCAATTCTGTTCCATTGATCTGTGTGTCTGTTTTTGTACTAGTACCATGCTGTTTTGATTACTATTGCTTTGTAGTATGTTTTGAAGTCAGGAATTGTGATGCCTCCTGCTTTGTTCTTTTTCTTTAGGATTTCTTTAGCTATTCGGGGTCTTTTGTTGCCCCATATAAATTTTAGTATTCTTTTTTCTATTTCTGTGAAGAATGTCATTGGGATTCTGATTGGGATTGCATTGAATCTGTAGATTGCTTTAGGTAATATAGACATTTTAACTATGTTTATTCTTCCAATCCACGTGCATGGGATATCTTTCCATTTCTTTATGTCATCGTAGATTTCCCTCAATAATGTCTTGTAGTTCTCATTGTATAGGTCCTTCACCTCCTTGGTAAGATTTATTCCTAGGTATTTTATTCTTTTTGGTGCAATTGTAAATGGTATTATCTTTTTGAGCTCTCTTTCTGTTAGTTCATTATTAGCATATAGAAATGCAACTGATTTTTGTAGATTGATTTTGTACCCTGCAACTTTGCTGTAGTTGTTGATTGTTTCTAACAGTTTTCCAACAGATTCTTTAGGGTTTTCTATATATACAATCATGTCATCTGCAAATAGTGAGAGTTTCACTTCTTCGTTACCTATTTGGATTCCTTTTATTCCTTTTTCTTGCCTAATTGCTCTGGCCAAAACCTCCAGTACTATGTTGAACAGGAGTGGTGAGAGTGGGCAGCCCTGCCTCGTTCCTGTTCTCAGAGGAATGGCTTTCAGTCTTTCCCCGTTGAGTATGATGTTAGCTGTGGGTTTGTCATATATGGCCTTTATTATGTTGAGGTACTTTCCTTCTATTCCCAATTTATTGAGAGTTTTTATCATAAATGGATGTTGTATCTTGTCAAATGCCTTCTCTGCGTCTATTGAGATGATCATGTGGTTTTTATTCTTTGTTTTGTTGATGTGATGTATCACGTTGATTGATTTGCGGATGTTGAACCATCCCTGCGTCTCTGGTATAAATCCCACTTGATCATGGTGTATGATCTTTTTGATATATTGTTGTATTCGGTTTGCCAATATTTTGTTGAGGATTTTTGCATCAATGTTCATCAGCGATATTGGCCTGTAATTTTCTTTCTTTGTATTGTCTTTGTCTGGTTTCGGTATCAGGGTGATGTTGGCCTCGTAGAATGATTCAGGAAGTGTTCCATCTTCCTCTATTTTTTGGAATAGTTTGAGGAGGATGGGTATTAAATCTTCTTTGAATGTTTGGTAAAATTCACTGGAGAAGCCATCTGGTCCTGGACTTTTATTTTTTGGGAGGTTTTTGATTACTATTTCAATCTCTTTACTTGTGATTGGTCTATTCAGATTCTCCATTTCTTCTTGGTTCAATTTTGGGAGGTTGTATAAGTCTAAGAATTTATCCATTTCTTCTAGATTGTCCAATTTGTTGGCATATAATTTCTCATAGTATTCTCTTATAATCCTCTGTATTTCCATGGTATCCGTTGTAATTTCTCCTCTTTCATTTCTAATTTTATTTACTTGAGCCTTTTCTCTTTTTTTCTTAGTTAGCCTGGCTAAGGGTTTGTCTATTTTGTTTATCTTCTCGAAGAACCAACTCTTTGTTTCATTAATCCTTTCTACTGTTTTTTTGGTCTCAATATCATTTATTTCTGCTCTGATTTTTATTATTTCTCTCCTTCTGCTGGCTTTGGGCTTTGTTTGTTCTTCTTTTTCTAGTTCTGTTAGGTGTAATTTGAGGTTGCCTATTAGGGCTTTTTCTTGTTTGTTAAGGTGGGCTTGTATCGCTATGAGTTTCCCTCTCAGGACCGCTTTTGCTGCGTCCCATATGGTTTGATATGGCATGTTATCATTTTCGTTTGTTTCCAGATAGTTTTTTCTAACTTATTTTTTTTACCTTGTGTTATTAATATTTGTAAATGACTTATTTTGGAAAGCAGAAATCAACTCTTATTTATCTTGATGTCTCCCAGTGTATCCTACACTAGTAGTATAAGGGACAACACTTTGCTGAATGAATAAATAAGGCTCAAGGAGATGGTCATTTTGTGGAACCCTAAAAATGTAGGCAGGAGGAAGAAGTATCCAGGAACGTGAGGCTAGGGCAGCTCTGTCCATGCTTAGTAAGGGATCTAATTTCTCAATGGCCTTAAGCTGGCATAAGGGTAAGCCAGAGGAAAACATTTAAACCATTCCCATAGAATCTCAGGGCAAGACATGGCAAAAAGAAAGGTGGCAAAAGCAATTCTGTTTCCGTTTCTCTCTTGATTTTTTTGTCCACCATTTACTGTGAAGATGAGCAAGAATGGTAGAAAGTGAGGTACTATTCTATGCAATTAATTCTCAGTGCTATATCTTTCCACCATCACTCTCCCCACTCCACCCTCCAAAAAGCAATTTAACAAATGGTTACCTGTGCCTATCATTTTGGAATCATGGGGAAAGCGAGTGGGTGGTTAATTATAAGTCATTTAGTTACATTAGTTAGCTAACAGTTAAAATCATACCTTCTTAAAATAATCATTTCATAAACTTATCATTTTCACAACTATTTTAAGAAGCCCTGTCACTATTTTTAGATATTATTTTATTTTACAGTTTTCAGGGAAAGCGGGGTGGTGAGTATTACTAGTAAGTGTATTTAAGCCACTTTTTAAAATGGCTATTTTTATACCCACTTCCTCCCCCAAATTACGTGAAATACATTATTTCATCTCATTGTAAAATGATACCAGAGCAAGGTGATATACTGTTAAGGCTTTTCTTCTAAAACAGCACTGTACTAATCTATACTTTCTATACAGAAGCACTGCTATTGTCACACTTGATTCAGGTTATTTCATATTATTCTACTCTATGAATAGATGGGTATGTATATTTATTAAATAGTGTTGATTCAGTGAATGGAAAATTAGGAAATCAGAGACATTATTGCTAGAGCTTTCAAAATTTTTAAGTTCATCTTTAGAGTCAGAGGATATGCACAGAGACAGCAAGATTTCCCAACTACAAATACATCAAGATGGCATTTAAAAATTCTCAACCATTACTACTCATGCAAAACTGGAAAGATAACAGTTACACACCTAAACAAATGGTCTTATAAAATATCATTTGATTCACATACAAACAGACCAAATATTCAACAAGAAACTAAAACATGTCACTGTTTAAAGTCTTTAAAACAAAATGCATTCGGCTAGTCTATTTCTTTTTCCTTGAAAATTTAAAGGATTTACTTCTTTGAACCAAGAAGATACTTAGATTAATTTAGTAGAAGAGAAAACAAGAGAGTTCAAGTAATAGAAAAAAGAGGGATAACAGGGACACACAAGCTCAAAAAGAACAAGACGGTTTGCATGTGTGCTCTATACGATCTGAATCAAGCTATTTCCTCCTGAACAAAAATGTTAATTTTGGTAGGGAAACACTCATTAGAATAAAGTAAGCAATGGATGATTACAGGAATCGTTACTGGCTATAATGGCTGTGGCTTAGTGTGTTATTTTAAATTCACTTACTAAAATGAGAATCTCCATGAGAAATAAGAATAAGTAAAAGTGAAACACAGCATGAAAGATTTTATTAAGAAAGGTGCTAATTAAATAGCTAATAATGTAATGTAATTAACCATTTTATGTTTTTTAATAGGCCATGGCACTCTCATCAATATTCCATTTCCAAGGCTTTACAACTGTAATTCTGAGCACTATTAACAACTGCTAAAAATTAGATTCAAAATGCTTTCAAGAATTCCTGTTTATTTTCTTAACATTAGAAAATACAATACAAAGAAAGCCTCGTAACCTTAAGGTGACCTAAAAACTAGCGGTTAAAATTTTTATCTCGGCCACCTAGCCACGCTGACATCTAGAAAAAGTTGACAACTAACCTAAGGTCTTAAAACAAAGAATACTGAAGTATTTGCTATTTCCATCATCCCTAGCTTGCTGAAGGATGTTACTTTTCATTAGATGGAGGTCAAGAATTAAATTCACCTCAATTAATACAATGATTTTAAAGGATGTTAAAATTGGACTGTATCGTTTAAATACAAAATTTATAACATAAATGGAGGAAAAGAAATGAAATGTTATTAGAATAATAAAGCAACTAGAGAATACTACTATTGCTCCATCTTTACAAATTTACAGCTGTGAAAATTTGCCATTGTCCTGTTTTGAACCACATTTAATTGGCGACTAGGTCAGGGTAACCACCAGGAGTCAGGATCTGCATTCTATGGCGCAGGCTCTGCCCTAGACCTACTTGGGAGAATCAGAACAGTCAGAGACACAGTTTGGACAAAGACAATGCTATTGAACAAAAGTAGCCTTGACCTAAATCAACAAACAGCAAATGCTTCATCGTTCGTTGTAAGTTTTACCTCTTGAGGAAGTTCTAGTTTAGAACGGTCAGTTCCTTCTTTTGACTGAAGGCCCATCAGATAAGGGACAGGAGCATCAAGAAAATGTAGCAGAGAAGCAGGGAGGATGGGCACGTAAACATGCTGCCACTGAAATGGGAACAAAAGCGTGGTGATGCCTTCCGCCACGGTCATCAGGCGTTGATAATCTGCACAGAACAAGGAAAAATGGAGAAGAGTCCAAGTAAAAACACAATCACTGCATTAAGCCTGAAAATATCAATTTCCAGAAAAAATTGTTATGCTAATTGTTATAAGTAAATAAATAAAATGTTTCTTTATGACCATGCAGAAAACAGGCCAGTTCTACCCCACCATAATTAAAGAGTTAAATGGTTTCACTTAATTGTTAAGCATAATTGTTATGCTAATTGTTATAAGTAAATAAATAAAATGTTTCTTTATGACCATGCAGAAAACAGGCCAGTTCTACCCCACCATAATTAAAGAGTTAAATGGTTTCACTTGAATGGTTTTAAGGGGTATGGGTAGGTGGGAAACATCAGCATACCTATTGCTTCTGAAATCACTGGTGTGTGAATTTACATTCTCTTAAACGCAGAGGAAATGAGAACTAATAAAATTGCTCTTGGCACCTCTCCCATTGAAAACGTATAAGAACATCGCTACTGATCACTTTTTGTATACAGGCATATCTATACAATCCCCAATTCAGAAGCTTTGTTTCTTGTATATATCATCACAGCTATAGCCTATATTTATCTTGATTGTATTTATCTTAGCCTTTATTTTGTGGGTACAAGAAATCAATAGATATGTACATTCATAGTCACACTTCCTATGCTTTAACCCCCAATGACAGAACCACCAAATCTAGGGACAAAGTGAAAGTTACCAGAAAATTAAAGGTTGTTTTTTGTCACTGTGTTTCGTTTACATGAACTAATTTGTCAAAACTAAAAACTGTCTACAATAGTTAAGTGCCCTCTTTTTCTTCCGTTTCATTGAGCTATAATTGACATATAACATTGTATTTTTTAGGGGTAAAACATGATGATTTGATATATGTATATATTGCAAAATGACTACCACAATAAGTTTAGTTAACACCCATCACCTCACACAATTACATATAAAGTGCCTTCTTAAACCACTCTGCCATGGATGCGTTATACATACGTATGTCTCTCATCCCTACTTAAATCCTTGGAGGCAGAGCTGTTTCAGAATTGATTACTATTATTATTTTTTAATTCAGAAAGGTAATATTGTGCATACACTGTATACATGAAATATCTAGGGCAGCACTCTGTAATCAAACACAGTAATATTTCTGCAGCAAACTATATGAGTGTCCCAGTAGGGCAGATAACCAAAGAATTTAAATAGGGTCACTTTGGTTCAGGTTTGGCTTTGCCAATAAATGAGCTACAAAAAGAATGTTTGGTTTTCAGAATTTTTTTGGATTTGAGAATTGGAGAGAAGGGATATTGTGGAATTGTAACAATCCTGTCACAGAATTCACTGTGCACAAATACAGTAAAACCTGAGGGAGTAAGACTTTGGAAGAGTCTTTTAAGAAAGGTTAAAGAAAATGATCAGATGCTATTTGGGTCACATCAACTCAAAGAACACGTGACGAGGCAAAAAAGGCAAGTTTTCCATTTAAAGAATCTTCTTGTATTGTTTTATAATTTGTAAATGACTACCTTTAATAGCCTATAATGAGATTTTGGTAATGAATCATCAGCCATCCATAGCCCAAGTGCACTTAAAAATTTTCATATTTGATTCATTATTAAAACTTAAATTTTAGGTGTAAACCTGTTTACAGGAATTCTAAAAAACAAATACCAGGTGGCCTGAGGGGTGGGGTCAGTCATATGAACTCAAAGAGCTATTTTGACCCAATTACCTGAGGTGGGGATATGAAGTGATAAATAAATGGAAAGCAACAGGATATATTGGAGTATACGAGGAAGCCATTTGGTTTAAAACTAACTGGCCCAGGGGCCGGCCCCGTGGCTTAGCAGTTAAGTGCGCGCGCTCCGCTGCTGGCGGCCCGGGTTCGGATCCCGGGCGCGCACCGACGCACCGCTTCTCCAGCCATGCTGAAGCCGCGTCCCACATACAGCAACTAGAAGGTTGTGCAGCTATGACATACAACTATCTACTGGGGCTTTGGTGGGAAAAAATAAATAAATAAAATCTTAAAAAATAAATAAATAAATAAATAAATAAAACTAACTGGCCTGACCTTGTCTTTCCACAAGGGCCTGACGTGGCTCCTTGAGCATGCACTGAACATCTGCTTTAAATATTTACTATGTTCCAAAGACAAGAATGAGGCCCCTAAAGATAGAGATGTAACCTCCCCCATATCAGCATTTCTTTCAGGATAAGCATATCTCCCTAAAGTAAGGACTAATTACTGACCTGCTTGTGACCTTGTGACCACTCACCTTGTGACCACTGACCTGCTGTGTTCACTCATTTGCTGTACCAGCAAAGCAATCTCGTGACTACTGTAAAAGGGACATTCCTATCATATGTGAGGTATGCTCTTTGTAATCACTCTGTACACCCTACTTCTTTGGTGCCCTTCTTTCCTTGGGGAAGGGCTAGACATCAGATCTGGCTCATAATAAACTCACCTCAATTTTGATTTATAGATTGATTACGGATTATTTGTGTCAACAGAGGATACCAGGACACACACACACACACACACACACACACCAGCTGAGGCCCAGAGAATCTGGGCTGAGATGGCTGGTATTCTGTGAAGACAGGGAGGCAAGGGGTGGGGCGGGGTGAGAGGTGTGGTCAAAGGAGATCAGAGGATCAGCTACTTACCACTCTGCCAGTGATCAGGTAGATGTCTGAGCTGTAGGAGACAAGGGTCTTTCATCACGAGGGTGGGGGTTGATGGAGTGCTGACCTGAAATCTGCTGAATGCCCCACTGGAAACCATGGTGTAGTCAGAACCACCTGAAGCTCTGCACTATGACAAGACTCCATTATGGCGCTTGCCCCATCGGCTTTCTCCTCCACTGTGGGCTCCTTGAGGGCCGAGTGGTATCTGTTTTATCTCATTTTGCCCACAAAGCACAGGGCCTAGTTCACGGCCAGTGCTGACCAAAATTTACTGACGCTACTGAATGTTATACTTTTCTCTTCTTATTGCAATAGAGAGTCCTAACAAAACACACATACAAAAAGGAGTAGGAAGGCATGCAGATAAGTACTTATAAAAAGACCAAATCTAGGGAAACGTCCTTAGGATTCTCTTCTGTGGCCATCTATTTCAATCAAGGATTGGAGTCTTTTTTATTTTTGTAACCTCAGCACTTAGCACAGTATCTGGCATATAACAGATGCCAAAAAATATTTTTGAATAAATAAATGAATTAGTGGGATAACACTATATAATTTTGCTGGCTATCCATAATTTAAACACACTTGATTAGATTTTGTCCACATGAGACTAAAGAACCACTAATTTTTCAATAGGAGAAAATGCTAACTACTCAGAAGAGAAACTATTCACTCAAAAATCACACTTCCTGGATATTCATATATTCAGTTAATTCTGTGCACGCCCAGGCAGTTTATAAAGAAAATTCAAATATCCATTTACTAAGCCATGGATATTGTTCATTATACAGAGAATTGTTACCAAGTAACTCATTCTAACTATGCATAAGTAGACCTTATAGGGATTAGAACTACTGTTTAGAAACAAATATCATATTTTAACAATTTTTCCTCGTCTATATTAAATGTAGAGATTTTAATGGTGAAACATAATGCAAGTTTTCTAAGGTCCTTCAGAGTAGGAAAGGACTCTCAAGAAGCTTCCACAGCTTTTTGGAAGTGACTAGAGAATGGAAAGTGCAATGTGCCCCACCAGGAAGGCATATTCCACATGTCACTCCTCAAGTTTGAGGAGAACAGAGCTCATTGAAAAGTAAGAGAAAGAAAAACATAACTTCATATTCACTTCATTTAAGTATTTTATGATTTGACTGTATTCAAAATGTACAATATGTCCCAGGTAGATGGGCTATTAGAAAAACAACTTGACTGTTCTTGTCTATACTGGCTAACTTTTTTTAAAAATTGCTATTAGTTTTACTGTGGGTTTCCATGGAGTTTTATTGTCATAAAAATAGTTACAGAAAAACTATTATCAGGGTTTGTTTCTTTGGGGGGGGTACTGTTAATTATAAATTCATTTTCTAAGACAATCACTTCCTTAATAAAAGGTCAACATTTCTAACTCAGCTAGCTTCTTAAAAAAAAAAAACCTAAGATCTAGGTTTAAAAAAAGAATTATATTTTCTACCATACTAAATGGGAGGAAAAAAACTACTTAATAGTCCTTAAATAATTTAAAGTAGGGGGATATTCCTCCTCCAATCCCTTACCTCCAACTTCTAAACACCTTACTGAAGAATAATTTTTTAAAGGAAAAGGAGGAGTGAGAAGATTCATTTTGTTAAGAAGTACTCAGTAATCATTTACTCTGTCAATGCTCTTCAGTCAGAAACCCCGGGAACACACCTGGATTTGAACAATTGGGTTGATGACTCACTGGAGAGGGAGAACACACAGTGTGGGTACTATGGGGTGCCCTGGTAGGAGGGTTTGGAGACAACCTACTGTAGGATTGGGGCTTGGTTTGGATGATTTGGGGGAGGGTCTAAGGAAGTGGAGCTTTGCTCTGGATTGGACGCTCTCAGAAACCAGGGCACTTCTCTCCTGGGTATCGCAATAAATCTGATCTGTAGGGATGGCAGACTAAAGTGGGGATAAAGCTGTAACTGGTGAGGGAAGTGAAGTAGCAGTTACCAATTTAGCAAGAGAGGAGGAGGTTTGGTATTCTGTGGGTTGCACAGTGACCTTGCTTGTAGTGGATGTTCCTGAGAGACTGTTTATGTTCTATAGCAGAACAACACAGCTTAGTTGTGAGCACCAGATCAGTCTGCAATAACAGTGAGGCCCAGCTGTGAGAGTCAGATCAGTTCCCGGATGCCAGGGGCTGCATTTTTTTCTCAATTATAAGCCAGACACAGGTGAAATGCTCGGAGATTTAAACAGTCAGATCCTGTGCCCGTTATCTATTTATTGCCTCTCAGCTCCAAATTCACTCAGTACACAGTCTATGATAATGGAGTGAACTGGAAGCATTTTCTTTTACAGTAAGCATATGTTAAGCTTTGCCAGTAGAGGGCACTGGAGAGACACTGAAGGAAGAAGGGGTTTCTCTTCCAGGTGTGCAATATCCAGTGTTTTGTTTGTTCTTGCTCCTGTTACATGGTCCATTAGTGGTGTGGATATGTGAGGACACCTGGTGGTACATTTCCCCAGCCACATGCCCAGTGTGAGCAGTCGCAGCAACTGGGCCAGTGGTTACCTTCCCATGGAACCTCCTAACATGGATACTGCACACTCAGCTCTCACACCATGGTGGTGCCCTGACAACTTCTGTGCGCCCGCTCACCAGCCACAGCTCACTTGTGCCTAGGAGGTTTGTTTTCTGCTTGCCCGGTAACTGAGGATCAGCTCTGGCCCAGGCAACCCATTTACCTTCTCCACCATCCAATGAGCTGCAGCCATACTTTCTTCAATGAGGTATGAGAATCTCAGCCTTGGGAAGTGGGCCCCCCTTTCAAGTTTGTCCTTCCTAGGGTACCCTTTAGAGTTTTCTTCATGTCTTTATAGTTACTTTCCCTGTATTGCTTAATAATTCTTCATATTACATTAAATCTGTCTCCTGATTGGACCTAGGCTGAAAGGCAGAGAGTTTTAAGCAGTCAAACCAAATCCCTAACATCTTGGCTATTTTATTTACTGTTGATGGGAAAAATGTTCAGTCTCATAGTGTAACTGCAGGCCCTCCAGGACCAGTTCAACTGACCCCATCTTATCAACAGAATGATTAAGAATTGCCTTTCAGAAAATTTGCAAAGTGATGTAGCCAGCGCACATGCCCAAGAAGAAATCTTGACCTGAAATGACCTCAGAACCAAAGATTCTCCTCCCCATGGAACCAAAGGACCAGGACATGATTGGAACTTAAAAGCCAGACTCTTGTCAGAAGTGAGGGGGTCCATCATTCAGGAAGATCCAGTGTTAAAATTCCTTCCCCACCTTACCATAAATGTTTAAAACCTCATCATAAATGTTTAGAATCTCATCATAAATGTTTAGAACCTTATAAGTCTTTAGAATCTTTCCATAAATGCACAATCAAAACCTGTCCTGGCCCCGTGGCTTAGTGGTTAAGTGCGTGTGCTCCGCTGCTGGCGGCCCGGGTTCGGATTCCAGGCGCGCACCAACGCACCACTTCTCCAGCCACGCTGAGGCCGCGTCCCACCTACAGCAACTAGAAGGATGTGCAGCTATGACATACAACTATCTACTGGGGCTTTGGGGGAAAAAATAAATAAATAAAATTATTAAAACAAAAAAACAAAAACCTGTCCTGGGGCCGGCCCCGTGGCCTACCGGTTAAGTGCGCGTGCTCCGCTGCTGGCGGCCCGGGGTTCAGATCCTGGGCACGCACCCATGCACCGCTTGTCAGGCCATGCTGTGGTGGTATCCCACATAAAGTGGAGGAAGATGGGCACAGATGTTAGCCCAGGGCCAGTCTTCCTCAGTAAAAAGAGGAGGATTGGTGTGGATGTTAACTCAGGGCTGATCTGCCTCACAAAAAAATTAATTAATTAATTAATTATAAAACAAAAAAACCCTGTCCCGCCAGTGTTTCTATGTGCCAGCCTGTTCTCCCTAACCTCTTAAATTTCACCCCAAATCCTGAATCGGAGAGATAGATCCCAGGTCACATGCTCCCTGTCTCCCTGTAGATTGATCTCACAGAATAAAGTTGATTTGTCCCCCAAAAGCTGATGCCATAATTAATTGGCTTGTTTATGTGCCTCAGGTAGGAGAACCTCATTTTTGTGAGGTAACAATAGAAAACACAAACACTTTAAGTGATGGCAACTAGCACCTTGGGCTATATTCTTGCTTTGATTATAGAAAACTTTCACATGGGAAGTAAAAATAAATTATACATTTTCCCTTCTTCTACTAGACACTGAAAGACTGATTTACATGGTCTATTTTTCCTTCACCACAATTCCACCCACTTGTGGGTGTTCTATGTCTACTCCTCTTTCTAGCTCTGTGTTCTCTTCAAGATGGGTTGAAATGACACACACTTTTTAATAATGCAATTACTTAGTAGAAACAAGACAATTCTTTTTAACTGAATCAAGAAATAAAAGGTAGAGTTTTCTTCTTTACACGTTTAATTTAAATATTTTGGGAAAATTTATTATTTCTTTGATACTCAAAGTGATGAATGTGTAAAAGAATTTATTTTCATATTTAAGACATGCCTCAGCATGGCATATGAGGCTCTTCATGATTTGGCCCCTTTCCTGCCTCATTTCTTACTACCCCATATGCAGTCAAATCATCTGCTTGCAATTCACTTACTGAATGTGACATGTTTTCACAGGTCCCTGTGATTCTGTATCCCCTTCTCCTCTGCCCAGAATGTCCCTCTCCCTTGCACTGCCTGGCTAAGTTCCACTTTTTCCTTAGGCAACGGTTCCTTTGGAAAGCCTTCCCTAAACACTTCTTATCAGCACTGGAGCCTCTTTCACATGCTTCCACAGTACCCAGTCTTTATTTCCATCACAGCAATTATTCATCTCACTAAAACTATTAAAATCCTATTATAATTAACTCTTTCTGTGTCTCTCTTCCCTACTGCACCATCATCTGCTGGAGAGCAATGACTGTATTTTTAAATCTCATAATTTGTAGCATTTGGTATATGGCCCACTACAATAGTCAGTGGTCAATAAACATGTATTGAAAAATTAATATGTTAACATCTAAGGCATGTAAAATGAAACTATTTCAACGTTAAAAAAATTATGCTTGACCATGTTATATAATAAAACATACTGTCAAAAATTTGCCTAGCAGTGGCTTAGGCACAGACCCTGAGATGTTCCTGGCTTCTGCCATCTCATCCCCTGGGCTTGGCCCCAGTCCACCAGCATCACTGTGGAGAACAAGTTCAGGCCCACAGGGACAGCTGAGGGGCCTGGGCTGGGGCTGAGGTTGGGGGTATGGGACTGTACCACAGGCTGGGGAGCTGGCTAAGTGGCACAGCAGCTCCACTGTTGGCTGGTGGCACAGTGCCCCAGAAAAAGGCCACATCTAATGGGATTTATGTACTGCGAAGCACTGCCAATGAAGTGTGAGGCTGGTGGTGTCCAGCACACCTCCAGGGGACGTCCTGATGCAGCTGCAAGATTACACACACCGATGACCCCAGGGGCAGTGACTGGTTACTACCTGAACCATGCTGGCTTCGAGACCTTGCACCCAGGCATAATTCAGCTCATCTCCTGAGCTCCACAAATTCATCTCGGATATTGCCAATGATGCCTTAAAGTACTGCAAAATAAAGGGCACAGTCTCTGGCAGCTCTCGAAGCAGGGGCAAGGACTGTAAGTACTCTAACGACAGAGAACTTGACGCGTGCCCTCAGCAAGTATGTCATCAATGGGAAGAAGCTGCACTACTTCATCTGACCTACCCAACCTAAACGTACTTGTCCATCCCCACGTCCTCACACCAACCTGTTTTCATACTAAACTTTATCGTGACCAAAAAAACACTGCCTAAAGTTCATGAAAACGTCATAAAAGGCAAAGTACAAATGCAAATTAAGATAAAAAAAAAATCACCCTCAAGGCCGGCCCGGTGGCGTAGCGGTTAAGTGAGCTGAGCATGCTCCGCTGCCGTGGCCACAGGGTTCGAAGGTTCGGATCCCGGGCGCACACCGATGCACTGCTTGTCAAACCTTGCTGTAGCGGTGTCCCATATAAAGTAGAGGAACATGGGCACGGATGTCAGCCCGGGGCCAGTCTTCCTCAGCAAAAAGAAGAGGATTGGCATTGGATGTTAGCTGAGGGCTAATCTTCCTCACACACACACGCAAAAAAATTCACCCTCAGTGATGGGTGAAAAGTGAGCTACATTATGCTTTTCAGATTGACAAAGACTGAAAAAGAAAACCACAGTAAATGTGTGGAGGAAAGGGTATTCCTATACATTCCTTTATGGCAGTATAAATTGCTAGAGCTTTCTATTTGGCAATATTTATCAAAAGCATAAAAATATACAGATCATTTGACTCAGCATTCCCAATTCTAGGAATTTACCACATAAACATACAAAAACATACATACATGGATGCTTATGTATAAAGTATCATTTATAACAGTAAACTATTTGTAATGTCCTAAATATCTAACAAAAGAAATCTGGTTGAAAGAATTATGGCCAGTTATGTAACAGCATATACTGGAGCTTTAAAAGCAGACCTATCTTATTAACATGGAAAACCAAAGTGTGTTTGGCAGCAGCAGGAAGTAGCTAAGTATCAAAAACTTGCAGAAATTTCACTTCTGGGTATATGTCCAAAAGAACTGAAAGGAGAGTGTTGAAGAGATATTTGCACATCTATGTTTATAGCAGCATTATTCACAGTAGCGAAAGGTGGAAGCAGCCCAAGTGTCGATCGCTGGATGAATGGATAAACAAAATGTGAAGTATACATACAACAGAATATTAGTAAACCTTAAAAAGGAAGGAAATTCTGACACATGCTACAACATGCATGAACCCTGAGGACATTATGCTAAGTGAAATAAGCCAGTCACTAAAAGACAAATACTATTTGATTCCACTTATATGAGGTATCTAAAGTAGTCAATTCACAGAAACAAGAAATAGAATGGTGGTTGTTAGGGGCTGGGAGGAGGGGGAAATGTAGAGTTATTGTTTAATGGGTACAGAGTTTCAGTTTTGCAAGATTAAAAAAGTTCTGGAGACTGGTTGCACAACAATGTGAATATATTAATGTGACTAAACTCTTCACTAAGAAATAGCTAAGATGGTCAATTTTATGTCACGTGTTTTTTTACCACAATTTAAAAAACTTGCTGAACTAATCTATATGGAGATAATTTGTGGGCAATGGAATCCATAAAAAAAAGATAAACTATGAGAATACATAATTCTAATTTGACTTGAAAAAGACTTTTTATTTGACCTGAGATGACTTTTTAAAAAAGTATACATGTGTTTCAAAGTCAAATAGGGCTTGCAAAATAGGTAGTGAAATAAGGACTCACTAAGAATTGTTTTCTATATTAAAGGTTCTTGTTTAATTCAGAATTTTAAGAGTAACAAGTACATTAATCACAACAGTTAGCTATGACATTCTGTAGAGCCTCCAAAAAATCATCAGCAATGGATTAACATGAGGCTTTTTTTTTTTTTTTTTTTTTTTTTTTGCTGAGGAAGATTTGCCCTGAGCTAATGTCTGTTGCCAATATTCCTCTATTTTCTCATATGTGAGCCGCCACCACAGCATGGCCACTGATGAGTGGTGTAGGTCTGCGTCCAGGAACTGAACCTGGGCCACCGAAGTGGGGCGCACTAAACTTAACTACTAGGCCACCGGGGCTGGCCCAACATGAGGCATTTTTAAAGAAAACTATTTAAAATAAAAATATAGCTCCAGCTATCCCACTACTGGGTATCTACCCAATGAACCTGAAATCAACAATCCAAAGAGGCTTATGCACCCCTATGTTCACTGCAGCATTATTCACTATAGCCAAGACATGGAAGCAACCTAAGTGTCCCTCAACTGATGACTGGATAAAGATGTGGTGTATATATATATCATGGAATACTACTCAGCTATAAAAAAAAGACAAAATCGTGCCATTTGCAACAATATGGATGGACCTGGAGGGTATTATGTTAAGTGAAATAAGCCAGAAAGAGAAAGACAAACACTGCATGATTTTACTCATATGTGGAAGATAAACCAACACACGGACAGACAGAACTGTTTGGTGGTTACCAGGGGCAAGGGGGGTGGGAGGTGGGCACAAGGGGTGGAGGGATGCATTTATATGGTGACTGACAAACAATAATGTACAACAAAAATTTCACAATAAAAAAAACACCAAGAAAAATATAGCTCTCTCTAAATATAAACATATCTATAAACTCATAGAAGTATAATTTTCTTTTCTTTTTTTATTTTTTTGCTGAGGAAGATTTGTCCTGAGCTAACACCTATTGCCAATCTTCCTCTTTTTGTATGTGAGCCACCACAACAGCATGGCCACTAACAGATGAGTGATGGAGGTCCGCACCCGGGAACCAAACCCAGGCCGCTGAAGTGGAATGCGCCAAACTTAACCACTAGGCCACCAGGGCTGGCCCAAAATATAATTTTCTAATACCCATGAGGACCTGTGAAAAGTACTCTCTCTTACTGCTTCAACAGAGGTTAAAACAAAAACAAAATAAAGTATCTATGCACATACTATGTAGTTAAATTATTTAATGTAGGTTAAATATAATTAGTAATTGTTGGTAAAACAGAAAACAGATCTGGATTATTTTCCTAATTTATATTATTAATAGTTAAATTATTATGCCTAGCAGTTGTCATATTCTATAATAACTGCCACAATCAATCTGTTCTATTTTAATTTTAGTTCAGTGATCTTTTTTAAGCACTTCTATTTATGGCAGCGTGGTTGACTACAACTCCTAAACTAAACTAAAAATGCTAAATAAAATAATTTTAAAACACCCCAATACATGAATAATTACATTTGTGAAAAATAAGAGGAGGCCAGGAACAAAATGGGAGCAAGAGTCCAGTGTGGTAAAGCTGAAGTGTCCGGCTGTCTTTGGGGTGTTTCCTGATCCAAGGTGGCCCAGAGCTTCGGTTTTATTTCTGTGCGTCTTGGAGGACAAAGTCCAAGAAGGGCTGGGATTCAGACAGTAGATCCTCTTGCACAAAGCTAGGACCCAAAAAGGGTAAAAACCTCAGGGAAAGGAGATCAAGAAAAGAAAAACAAAGACAAAACAACACAAGAAAAAAACCAGTACTGCCAAGGAAAGATGTCTGTCTTGGCCCTGGCTCTGGGAGGAAGGGGAAAAAGGCCTCCCCGAGAATTCCTATCTACTGGCCAGCTTTCAGGTATGTTTGGGTCCCAGACTCATGCTATCTGTATGGCCCAAAGAAACACTAAGGTGAGAATTTTAATTTAAAGTAAACCTATGTCACCAGTGAACTCCAATGCCCAGTGAAAGAAAATACAAACCCTTCCTGGAGGAATAAACCCTCAATCCTCAACCCATCAGATACTGAATTTATCTGAGAAAGAACATAAAATATTTATGTTTAACAGGTTTAAGGAAATTAAAGAAAGAATTAAGGAGTAAGACTGTTTATAGGGCCAGTGAAATTAAAATGTCAAAGGAAGGATCAAATATGGATTAGACACAAGTAAAAAGAGAATTAATAAACTGGGAGACAGACATAGAAAAATCACCCAGAGGGTAGCACAGAGACAAAAAGATAGAAAAAGAGATTGAGAGATATGGAAGATTGAGTGAGACAGATCAACATGTTTAATTAGAGTTTCAGGAGGATAAAAAAGAAAAAAGACTGATGGAAGTAATATTTAGAAAGATGAGTGAAAATTTTCCAACACTAGTGAAAGACATTAAACCCTAGATTTCATGAAACACAATGAATCACAAGCGGGACAAATAAAGAAATCCTCATCTAGATAAATCACAGTCAAAATACAGGACACGAAAGACAAACAGAAAATCTTACATATAGCCAGAGTTGACTTCTGGCCAAGGAATGACAGAGTGACTGTGATAGACACCTTCCCAATAGCTACACTAGAAACCAGAAGATAGTAGAATATTATTCTCAAAGTGCGCAGAGAGGAAAAAAAACTTTTAACCTAGAATTGAATATCCAATGAAACCATCTTTCAAAAACAAGGACAGAATAAAAACATTTTCAGATGAACAAAGTCTAAGAGGGAATGCCACCTCACTTACGGAACTTCTAAGGATACACTTTAGGAAGAAGGAGACTGATCCCAGAAGAAATATCTAAGATACGAAATGGAATGTGAATTTTCAAAAAATGGCAATTAGGGGTAAATTTAAACAAAGTGTATAAAATAAAAATTATTAATTTGAAGGATTATCAAAATTCTGAACAACTATAATGAGTAAGCCATGATAGGGGTGACTGGAGTCAAAGCATTTTACAGTATCTGGTTTTGTTTTTGGTGAGGAAGATTGGTCCTGAGCTAACATCTGTTGCCAATCCTCCTCTATTTTGTATATGGGACACTTGCCACAACATGGCTTGATGAGCAGTGTGTAGGTCCATGCCCAGGATCTGAACCCTCAAACCCTGGGCCGCCGAAGCGGAGCACACAAACCTAACCACTACGCCGCAGGGCTGGCCCCCAGTATCTGTATTTTAAAGATTATGATTAATAAAATTAAGTGTTCATGTTAAAAATCTCAAAATTTACCATTAAGAAAGAGAAACAGCATATAGCATCTACACTAATTAAATGGAAAAAAACTACAATGAGAAAAAACATTTCAATTATTTCAAAAGAAGGCAAAAAAGAAAAAAAAAGAGGGAGAAAAGCAAGACAAATGGTCAAAATAAATGAAAATGTAAAAATTCTTAAGAGTTGAATAATGAAAATACCAGATACTAAGACCTGTGGGATGCAGCTAACACAAGACTCAAATGCCTTAAGATGCAAATATTTGGGGGTGGGGTGGGTGTAAAATAATGAGCCCCAAGGAAGTAAAAAACAAAACCAGAAATTAATAAAACAGAAAACAAAGATACAATAGAGAGTACCAACAAAGGTAAAAGTTAGTTCTTTAAAAAGAGTAATATGGGGCTGGCCCGGTGGCGCAGGCGGTTGGGTGCGCGCGCTCCGCTGCGGCGGCCCGGGGTTCGCTGGTTCGGATCCCGGGCGCGCACCGACGCACTGCTTGGTAAGCCATGCTGTGGCGGCGTCCCATATAAAGTGGAGGAAGATAGGCACAGATGTTAGCCCAGGGCCGTCTTCCTCAGCAAAAAAAGAGGAGGATTGGCGGATGTTAGCTCAGGGCTGATCTCCTCACAAAAAAAAAAAAAAAAAAAAAAAAAAAAAAAAAAAAAAAAAAAAAAAAGAGTAATATAATTGACCCACTTTAGGTAAAAATAACCAAGGGAAAAAGAGAGAAGGCACAAATAAGTAGTATTAGGAATGAAAAGGAGGACAAAACTCGATATAGCAGAGATTAAGAAGATAAGGAAATATTACTAAGAGTTTATGCCAATAAACTAAAAGCTTAACAAAATTATTCGTAGAGAAAACAGAAATGAACAAACACTGATTCAAGAAGATACAGAGGAGCTTCTGGGTGGGTCAACACACCGAGGTGCTGGGAGGGTGGTATGCCTGGAGAGGGCATGGAAGCTCTGCCCCCACACCTTCTCCTATGCCTCTCTTCCATATGGCTGTTCTCTAAGCTGATGACAGTAAGTAAAGTGCTTTCCTGAATTCTGTGAGTCATTCTAGCAAATTATGAAACCTCAAAGGGGGCTGTGAAAACCCCTGAATTTGTAGTTGGCTGGGCAGAAATGTGGGTGGCCTGGGTCCCCTATTCGCGGCTGGTGTCTGAGGTGAGGGCAGTCTTATGGGACCGAAGCCTTAAACCTGTAGAATCTGATGTTAACTCTAGGTAGCTGGTGTCAGAAATGAATTGTTGGTGTCAGAACTGATTGGTGTCAGGGAGGAAAGAAGTTCTCATTTAGTGTCAGAAAATGTGGGATTCGCTAGAATGGCCCAGGGTCACGGAAGCATGTGGTTTGGGAAGAGAAAGGATGAAAAGAGCAGGAGATGAGGAGCCTTTGATTCCTGGGTGGCCATATGGTCAACCATGGTATGGAGCAGCAGCTATGCCGAGATAAATTACTGAAGGTGAAAGTTACCAATGGAATTTATAGATGGATCCAACTCCCAGTGAGTTGTTTCACTGGATGCCTAGAGAAATGCAAACCAATAAGAAAAAAGTGAAATATACCATCCCTTGGTTATTGTTATCTATGATAGTCAAAATGAAATTAAAGGAGAGTGCTGGGTCAGACTTTGATGCCGGACCGAGCTCAGATACTGGTCAATCTGAGCTTCCGCCAACTAGCTTCAAAGCTGCCCTCAAGAAGAAAAATTACGCAGGGACAACAAAAACCACCTCTAAGATCTCTGGTCACCAAAGTCCATGTCAGGGGTAGGGGGCGCAAAACCAAGAAACTACTAAAACCAGGGAGTATAGTGTGAAGGAGCTGTCTAATTCTATAGATCAGTGTCACCAGCTTCCTGAAAATCTTTACTAAAATGGACTGAGAGTAATTTAGGAGCAGTCTCTTTGTTTTTAATGCTGCAGAGTGGAAGAATATGTTTGGGTTGATGCAGGACCCACAGTTACCTATGGTACAGTCACAGATGGCTATCCATGAACCAGACACACAGCAGGTTATTCCCAAGGGAACAGCCAGCCTGGTAGACTGGATAAAAGCGACTGTAAAGTCTATTTACCCTGAGAAGGGGGACTGCCCCACTCCCCCTATAAGTGCCATGTGGAATACCCCAGATGAAGCAGTTGACATGATTCATATACAAGCTGTGTGGAATGGGCTTTATGATAATTGGGATATTCACCCACTGAACATGCCCGTTACCCAGGTCATGGTAAATACCATGGGCCCCTTTGGCATGGGCCCCTCATGTAACCTTACTGCCACAAAAATCCAACAGTCAGAGAAGCCTTAGCAAATCTGCTGTCTCAGCTTCTCCTCACGAATCTTACAGATGCTAATAAAAACATTAGGTTAATTAACAAAAAAATTCAGAGAGGCAGAGGGGAGAGTCTAGGGACTCCTCCTAGCAGGGTGGAAAATTTTAAATAGTTATTGAGAAATGGGGTGAATAAAGCAAATACTGATAGGAGCAAACAAAGAGGAAAAAGAAGGGTAGTGTCAGGGGACTCATCCCAGCAGGGCAGAAATCTTTAGATGGTTATTAAGAAATGGGATGAAGAAGACAGACATTGCTGGGGCTGAAACAAAGGTCTTAATACAGTGTTATCTAGGATTGGAAGATCCTAGACCAAAGTGATACCAGATCAAGACAAGGTTGACATGAGTGAAGCCATTGTAGAAAAGAAACCCTATTGTAACTTAGAACGACCTCTGACAAACTACCCCAGCTGGATATGCACCCTCCAGGAGATCCAACTGCTTTGTAGATTTTACCACCCCTGCTTGTGCATGTACCTCCCAGCTGCGATAAGATGACTTTGTTCTTTTGAGTTCCTTAGGAATGTGATGACCCCCGAACACAGAGTGTATGCTGATAGCCATCATCAACAAAAACTGAAAGATACGGTGTGGCGACTCCCAGTCTGTAACACCCGAGAATCAACATTCCTAGCCCCCTCCCCGCTATAATCCACCGGCCTATATAACTGCTGTAACATTTTGTACCCCCTGAAGATGGTTCTTTCAGACATTAGTAGGCCATCTTCCCTCTTGCTAGCAAGCTGTAACAAACTGCCCTTTCTTTTCCACCATCTTGCCTCTTGACGATTGGCTTTTGTCTCTCTGCGAGCAGATCGTGCCCTTTGTGTGGTAACAAAAGGGATCCCTGCTGGTCCCCCTACATTAAAGGGCCCTAAACAAGTTGAGTCTATTTACCCCAGTTTGAAGAAATTTAAAACACAGGGAAGGCAAAGACTGTAATGAGAAACCAGACCTGGAATCGCCTGGGCCAAGAGGCAGGCAGATTAATCAAGACAAAGAATGACAAAAGAGCCAGGGTCTCTTGGCTTGACCCCCTGCTGGGATCCCAAAGCCTAATGCACAGAGCAGGTAGAATGGTCAGGGGGTGGAGAAGAGAAGTTTCCGGGACTCCTTTACATGGGAACCTCACACACTGTGGTACTTTCAAAAACCGTTGGTGAAGTCTTAACGCAGGCTACAATTAGACTGATAGTATAATCACGGGCCCATTTAGAGCCAGTTCGACAGACCCTACCTCTTATCAAGGGTGATTAAGAATTGTCTTTCAGAAAATTTGCAAAGTCACATAGTCAGAGCATGTGCAGAAGAAGAAATCTTGACCCGAAAGGACCGCGCAAATCTCCTCCCCACAGAACCAAAGGACCAGGACATGACCAGAACTTAAAAGTCGACTCTTACCAGAAGTCAGGAAGAGTTGGTGTTAAAATTCCTTCCCCACCTTGCCATAAATGTTTAAAACCCTACCATAAATGCTCGAAGCCCACCAATCAAAACCTGTCGTGCCAGCGTTTCTGTGTGCCAGCCCGTTCTCCCTAACCTCTTAAATGTCCCCCCAAATCTTGAATCGGGGAGACAGACCTGAGGGTACACCTTGTCTCCCTGCAGACTGATCTTGCAGAATAAAGCTGATTTCTTTTCCTAAAAGCTGATGCCATAATAATTGTTTTTTTTAATGCACATTGGTCAAGAGAATCCCAGTTTTGCGTGGTAACAATAGAACATTAAAACAGAAGGCATGTAAATTGCCCTTCAAGCAAAATTAATTGGTCATACTAAACAGGAATAAGACTGCCCGAGCCCACAGTAGAAAAGAAGCTGGAGTGCTAGTAGGGACCAACTCTATACAATCACCCTGGTGGAGCACAGACTGGGGATTATGGCAAAAGCCTGTGAACACCTCCCAGAGACAACTATTGGGATGTTAGACTAGAGAATTCCCATTTGAGAGGCAACTACTAGCTTACTATTGGACATTAATCTAACCTGCCCCTATGACTGAAAGACATAAAATAATTTTGAAACCTGAAATACTCATGATGTCTTGGGTGATGTTGGAAAAACACTCTAACGGGGAAGGCAACACTCAGAAGAGTTCCATAATAAAATGGAACCTGTTTATACAGGATCTTGTTACGAGGAGAATGCAAGGAGGAAATAGAACCAGGAGCCTCTTTTCCCACAGGACTGACTCTGGAACTGAGCGAGCAGCCGTCAGATTCTATCATTACTTGGACAGTGCCCTATAACCCCTCCCAACTGACCAACAAAGAGCTGTCTGGTTTACGGAAGACAGTTCCACAGTGAATGGACGACATCCTGTTTGGAAGGCCACCACACTAATCGAAGAAGGTAAAACAGGTCAGCTCAGTGGGCTGACTTGCACGCTGTTTCCCTATCAGTGATGGAAGAACTGAACAATGGTAAAAAGCCCATATGTTTGGGTTTTTACTAATTCACGGGCAATGGAAAACTGGGCTATTCAAAGGATGCCTGTATAAGGCGTGGCCCTATGTAAATCACTCTGGGAATTTATGGGGCACGTTAAAGTAGGACATGTTGATGCCCATTAGGAGAACCCCCTTCTAGGTTCGGGAAATGATCGGAACCACCAAGTGGACCTTTTGGTGCACTCCCTTGGAGTGGCCACCTGGGCCCATGAAATGAGTAGACATTAGGGGGACTGCAGCAATGCAGAGATGGGCTGAATCTAGACATATGCCTCCTACACTGTCTGAGACACAAAATGCCAGCAAGAACTGTTTTGTCCGCCAAAAAGAGAGACAGAAGCTGCAGATGGCTATGGGGAAGATTCCCCGTGGGCTGGGGAGGGGGGTGGGAAGCCCTGCACACAGCTGGCAAGTGGATTACACTGGATCAATGCCAGTAGCCCTGGGGGTGCTATAAATGGGTCCTACCAGGAATAGACACTTACTCCGAACTGGGCTTTGCATACGCGGTGGTAGATGCAAATGCTTAAAATACTATCAGAGAACTGGAACAGAAGATACTCTACCAATTTGGGCTGCCGAGTTACATTTCTTCAGATCAAGGGACACACTTCAGAGCACATAGTGTCTAATAGTGGGCAAAGAGATATCACAACAAATGGACATGTTGCTTATCATCTTCAGAGTAATGGTTCAACAGAGAATAGGAATAGGCTGTTGAAACATTTGCTGTCTAAAATGGGTGGAGATAAAAGCCTTCGCGAGTGTGTGCTCACACTTAACATGAGGGGCCCTAAAGGACGGTCCCCACTAAATAGATTCCTCTCTTCTTCTGGTGGATCTGAGGAAAAGATGATAGAGGTGGATGCTGGTATGACTACAATTCTTCCCAGGAGGGAAGGATGCTGGTATGACAACTTTTTATTTTCTTCCCCACATCGCCTCAACTTTCTCTTTCCTACCTGATGCAGGACCAGGACTACAACTACAAGTGTCAGAGCAGTAATAATTCCAAAGCAAGAAACTGTAACTCTATTTTTAAACCTTTATGTCAGAATTCCTAAGAGCCTGATGGAATGGGTTATGCCTTCAGTCAATCTGGCAAAACTGAGATTAACAATGAATGCAGATGTACTGCCTAGTGGTAAAAACAGCCTACTAGTTCTATACTTGTGTAACCTTACCCTTATATGAATGGGTGTGGACTGAGGGGGGGAGGTACGTGTTAGACTAGTATTGCTGCAATCTAAACCAGCACTGTGGCTGAACCTAATGTCTCTTCCAAAGGTGGAAAAGTTTGGGTATAAATGGAAAGGAGGAGAAATAGTAGCTGAGGGTAAAGGAATGAATAAAAGAGTTATGTAATAAGGGGAACCCAATATTACAATAATACCTTGAAAGAGGCTCAGAGCAAGAGGTGACCATGTCTTTTAGCTCAATTATATCAGATGCCTTAAAATGGTGAAGCCATATATTGCTGAGACCACTAACTGCTTTTGAAACCTGACAAGATCAAATGGAAGCCTGCAAACTTCAATGGCCCTGCCCTGGAAGACAGTTTCATACAGTAGGATGATGGTCTGAACTAACCGTTAATGACTGAATGGGACTAGTGTGCCAGCATCTTTTTAACTGTTAGGATCCTTTTGCTATAAGGGATCCGTGGTCAAAGACCAGGGGGTAGAGTGTGGTATAATAAAAAACGTTTGGTCTTTGTTGCCTGTTGTTCTTGTTGACAACGATTACGAGGATCAGGATAATAATGATGAAGGAGGAGGGGAAAAGGGAGGAGAAATAAAAAACCTAAATAAACCATTCAAGACACTGAATTGGTACTTAACATCTTCCCAACAAAACCAGTTTACAGAAAATAATTACAACTTCAAATAAACTCTTCTCCACTTTATCTTCCAGAGAAAAATGGAATACTTTCCAACTTATTCTCTGAAGCTAGAATAACCTTAATATCAAAAACCAGGCAAGACAGTACAAGAAATGAAAATTAGTAGCCAAGTCATTAAAAGACACAGATGTTAAAATTCTAATCAAAATATTAGCAAAATAAATCAAGCTATATATTATAAAGGTAATAATACATCATGACGAAGTCAAGCTTATCTCATGAATATAAGGGTGGAATGTAGATTTTTCACCTTACTAAATGATTACAAGGAGAAAAACATGTTCACCTTACTTGATGAAGAAAGAGCGTTCAAGGGCTGGCCCCGTGGCCTAGCGGTTAAGTGCGCGCGCTCCGCTGCTGGCGGCCCGGGTTCGCATCCCGGGTGCGCACCGACTCACCGCTTCTCCGGCCACGCTGAGGCCGCGTCCCACATACAGCAACTAGAAGGATGTGCAGCTATGACATACAACTACCTACTGGGGCTTTAAGGGGAAAAAAATAAATAAATAAAATCTTTAAAAAAAAAAAAAGAAAGAGCGTTCAATAAAATACAACATACATCCATGATTTTCAAAAACTTGGAACAAACTAGGAATAAAAGAAAATTTCTTTAACCCGGTACAAGGTTATTTACCAAAAACACTACAGCAAATGCTATACATAGTAGTGAAACAATAAAAACATTCTTTTTAAAATCGGGAAAGAGAGAAGGATGCTTGCTACTATCAATTCCATTCTATACCGTACCGGAGAGGCTAATAAGGATTATAAGGCAAGAAAAAGAAATAAAGGTAACAAAAATGGAATAGAAGAAACAAAACTGTCATTATTTGCACATTATTATCTACTTTACTATTATAAAATTTTACTAGGAGACATCAAAGAAGACACATAAATGGAGAGAGATATCATTTTCATGGGAGAGACTCAATATTTTAAAATTGTCCCAAAATTGGATTCAATGCAATTCCAATAAGAGAACTGTCTATCAGATTCCAAGCTTACTTGAAAGCTACAGTAATTACAACAGCGTGATTTAGTACAGGGACAGAAAGATTGGCAGAATAAACTGAAAGCCGAGAAATACACCTTCATATATAGGAACTTATATATGACAGAAGTGGTACTGTAGATCAGAGGGAGGAAGAATGGTCTATTCAATAACTAGTACTAGGATAACTAGTTACAGATATTTCTAAAATATTAAATTTGATCTCTTCCTTACAAGATAAACAAAAATCAATTTCTTACAGACTAAGGCCTAAAATGCTAAATGTAACTTCAAAACATTTAGAAAAAAATGTAGACTATTGTTATGATCTTAGAAGATTTCTTAAAAAGAACAGATAAGGTGAGTCACAAGTTAAAAGATTGGTAAACTGGAATTCATGAATATTAAGAGTATCTTAATTCATCTAAAGACCCCTAAAAGAAAATTAAGAACCACAAATTGGAAGGAGATATGTGCTACACGTATAATTGACAAAGGATTAGGTTCTTGAATATAAAACAAAAAATCATTTGGAAAAATGTCTTAATATTCTGTTTGTCACAAAATAAAGCTAATAGTATAAAAATATTGGTCATAGCAGGTCAAATTCTACTGCTTTTAGGATACAGGTCATGAGAACCACTTTCTGCCATCAAAATATCAAGTTTGCTTTTATGATTTATAAACTCCATAACCAATAAGCTATGATGTTCAGTTGAGCATGACTAGCAGTTTGTGATTAGAAGGCTTCCAACTTTTTCAAGAAAACGTTACGTAGCTTCTACTTTCTGACAAGGTTAATCCATGCACAATTTACCAGAGGGAGTGGGGGAGTACTGTGAAGGCACACAGGCAGGCAGTGCAGAGTGGGCTGTGGCAACTGCTTATTTCCATTGTGAAGAGTCAAAGGAAGTAATAAGCAAGGCCCAAAAATGTTCCTGAGACTTTAATTATTGGTATCAAAAGGCACACAGTGGTGTTTAAATTCCCCTATATTTTATTCCTCCACTATTCCTTTGAAAAGAGGATCATACCCCAATCTTCCCACTGTCTTGCCCCAGGTATTCCCAAGCTACAGAAGAAAGTGCTCTTTTCTGATATGGGTCCTAGAAAAGAGCCTTTATCTCCTGGGTGCGTTCTCTACTTAAAATTTCTAGCTAGTTACCACTGCAAAGTGACTGTGATGTACATGCTTTCTAAATAACAGATGGAATCTGTTTAAATGGGCGGTGGACCAGAATTTCAAATCAGTCTAGAAGGACATCTTCATCACTGAAATCCACCTACTTTGATTCATTTTGGGTTTTCATGGTAATTGTTCAGCACTTGCAATGTTTTTAAATTTTACGGCATAGCTTTATCAGTGAACAAGAAATGAAGTAGCAGACGTTATTAAAAACCCCTTAACACAGTCAGGAAGAATGAAGGAGGGCACCAGAACACAAATCAACATAATGACTCTTTTATTTCATTCATTTAAATGAAATGTCTTTCTCTAATGGGAGAGACATTGTCAATGTTAGAATTTGCATTTACACAGAGCTTTCATTTTACACTCTATAATTATTTAGCATGGTACCTTTACAATAGACCTGCAGAGTGAGTTTATAATTTAAAAATAAATATTGAGAGATAAGGAAAGGTTAAGTGCAGTGCCCAATACAGTTAACATGGTGATTAAGTGCTCTGGAGAAAGACAGATCTGAGCCCCATTCTTAGCTCCACCACGTCACCTAACAGCTGTGTGATGTTGGGCAGGTTACTTAGCTTCCCTGAGGCTCAATTTCTTCCTTAATGAAACACAGATAACAGTACTAACTCATTGTTGAGAAGATTAAACGTAGGGGAAAAAACCCAAAACGTACAAGGCATTTTTATAGTACAATTCCTAACGCAGAATGATTTCAGTGATGGTTACAAAATTACTGCATGAGAATCTTTTTTGCATGACACTTTAAAAATATATATGCATATACAGTTCTATAATCACAGAATTCACTCTTGTTGCCGACATAGGACCAAGTTACCAAAAAATACTCATTTGAGTACAAAAACATGCTCATGAATACTCATTTTTCTTCCTTTGAAACTGAAATAAACAGGCAGATATTAATCAACTATAACTTTCAACAGACTCCATAAACCAGATGGGATGAGTTAATCAAACAGCAGAAAGAGAGCTCAGGACAGATCGTAAGCAGTGAGACGTACAGTGCTATTTAAAATAGGAAGTGTGATAATGGAAAGTTTTTTCTAAAAAAAACCATGACTTTCAGTATAAGACAACATTTATTAGGTTCTCAACCCAGAATCAAATGCCTTGACTATTTAACAAAGTTATACTTTAAATGCAGTAATATGTTGGCCCTCACAACTTAAGATACACATAATTTATTGAGGATTATGTAGGACTAATAAAATTAAGAATTATTACTACAACACTGGTTATCATTCAGTCAGCCAGTTCTGCCCGAAATATTTTGTACAGGTTTTCTTATTTAACCTTCATAATAAGAGTGAAAGAAACCAACAAACCTGTTATCCCCATAAAGGTAAACTGACTGACACTCAGGAAGATTGTGTAACTTGTCCATGGTTACAGTTAGTCACTGACAGAGCAGAGATTTGAACTCAGGATTGTTACAACTTGAAAAACCAATATTCTTTCTAGCCCAAACTGCTTCTCTAGGTAGAACATTAGGAAACGGAACTAAATGACCTTGAAGATCTTTTGTAAATCTAAAATCTAAAATTCTTTTTCCTAATGAGCTAATATACCTGAGGGTATTAAGCTCCAAGCCCCCGCCCCTTCTACCAACTCTCCAATCCCTATCCCTTTCAGGGAAAAAAAGAAAGGAAGAAATAAAAAGGAAGAGAGCATTGTTTTTTTTTTGGCTAGTGCCATCAAATCGATTCTGACTCCTAGTGACCCTGTGTGCAGCAGCGCTGAACCCTGCCCGGTCTTTCTGCACCACCCTCTCACCTTCCGGGGCTATTTATGGGGTTTTCATGGCCAATTTTTTTGGAAGTGGGTGAGGTCCTTCTTCCTAGTCTGTCTTAGTCTGGAAGCTCTGCTGACACCTCTGCACCATGGGTGACCCTGCTGGTATTCGAAATACTGGTGGCATAGCTTTCAGCATCACAGCCACATGCAGCTGCCACAGAATGACAACCAACAGATGGGGGGTGCAGTTCCCTGACCGGAAAACGAACCTGGGTCGCAGTGGTGAGAGCATCACATCTTAACCAAGAGATAATTACTTAAAGTTAAATCTTTCAGATACAAAAGGGCAACCTGCAGGTAACGAGGAGCACTAAGAAAAAAGTAAGAACAGGGGAAAAGGAAAGAATTTATTAGATTGCCCATTAGCGAAGAACTTCCTGACAACAAAATTGAGACACTGGAACACATTATCAGAGAACATTATGTAGGATAAACTGAAGAAAATACAACCTCGTGAAGGACTGTCAACACACAAATAGTGTCAACACACACACAAGATGGGGAAGTACAAATATAGCCTACTTGGCTCAGCCTCACTTATAATTTAAAATAGAAAAGAAAAAAAGGAAAGTGGTAAAATAAGCTTGACAGCAGCAGTCAGGAAATTGCACTGTAATTCTGCCAGCCTAAATACAAGTTAGCAAAATGCTAAGCCAAATATTTGTGCTACATTTTTCAAAGGACCCATCAATGCACAGGTATCATTTTATTTTATTTTTATTTTATTTTTTTTGTTTGTGAGGGAGATCAGCCCTGAGCTAACATCCGTGCCAATCCTCCTCTTTTTGCTGAGGAAGACCGGCCCTGAGCTAACATCTATTGCCAATCCTCCTCCTTTTTCTCCCCCAGGCCCTAATAGATAGTTGTATGTCATAGTTGCACATCCTTCTAGTTGCTGTATGTGGGACGCAGCCTCAGCATGGCCGGAGAAGCGGTGCATCAGTGTGTGCCTGGGATCCGAACCCGGGTCACCAATAGCGGAGCGCGCGCACTTAACCGCTAAGCCACAGGGCCAGCCCCCGCACAGGTACCATTTTATATTTTCCTTCAATTCACTATCCCCAGTAAGACACAACATCTCTATTTCCTCTGCAAATTCATATTCAGATTGAAACCAGTACTCTGGTCTAGGCCTCAACATTAGTCATCATAAAGCCACTGGTAAAATAAAACCCAAATTTTGTTAGTTTCTTAAGTATGTGTTGGGAGAACTTTGAATAAAATATATCATGAAGATAACTTCCTTCTGGGATTATAAACAAAACAAAACAAAATAAAAATCTCCCTAATTTTGGTGGAACTGTTAGATGGAGGAGAGCGGTGTCTGTTTCTCGCCTGCACCGATTCTCTTACCACGTGAAATCACCTGCAGGCTAAGGTCCAACGTTGATTGCCTTAGGAAGCTGCAGAGTCAACAACTTCATTTATCCCCTTCCAACGTCAGCTGAGTTTTTTTTTTTTTTTTTCAGGAAGATTAGCCCTGAGCTAACATCCGATGCCAATCCTCCTCTTTTTGCTGAGAAAGATTGGCCCTGTGCTAACATCCATGCCCACCTTCCTCTATTTTATGTGGGACGCTGCCACAGCACGGCTTGACAAGCAGCGCGTCAGTGCGCACTGGGATCTGAACCTGCAAATCCCGGGCCAAAGTGGAGCGTGCACACTTAGCCACTACACCACCAGGCCGGCCCCTCAGCTGAATTTTGATGTGAACTTTTACTAATCTGTCAAAAATGAGAAGTCTACATGTTCTGGTAGTAACATGATTTTCTCACTTTCATTATGAAAAGGAAATATGTTTCTTTTATGATTATTATGTATTATCAGGAAAAAAAGGGGTTATTTCCATTAAAAAATAAATACACTCAAGTCAGCCAAGTTAATGCTTACATATTCCTTCCTGTTTTCCTCTACAGCCACTGCCACTCTAAAGAGAAATAACTCCTCAGCTCTGGTCTTACCTAAACCTGTTCCTTTTACACAAAAAAAGACTTCTGACCTTTAATTATTTGGTTCTAATAATATACCCCATGGAAATACAGTAGTTGGTAGCATAAGTACTGGTTTGAGGGAGACTTAAAACTCTCGAGAAGACCTACCTTGTGAGTAGAGAAGGATCTGCATCTCGAGAAGAACACAGGTGAACACCTGCACCAGATTCTCCAATCCCAGGAGCTCGAAGGCCTCTCGAAGAGGGTAATCAGAGAGAGGGAGTTCGTTGGGCCCAGGCCTCTGGCAGATGACGGGTTCATAAACACCATAAAATTTCAGTGATCTCCCTGGAGGTGGAAGGGGTACCTCATAGAGAATATTGTGGATGTAGCTCTCGAGGGGCAAGGGGGGTGGCTGCTGTGAGGTAACCGCCTTGTGAAGCTGGATGAGGAATTTCTTGCAGGCCTGCATGAAAGGCAGCGGTGTGATCAAACATATACTTTTTGAAACATACAGGGTGTCTCTGCTGATGTCATAGGAGTTGTAGCGCTGGAGTTTCAAAAGGGAAGTTGTATCTGCCTCGTCAATGCTGCTTGCCAGCGAGTCCATGCTGCAGGAGGACGAGGCGTACACGCTGCTGTAATGCTCTGCGTTGTGCATCTGGTAGAGCGTCTGCATGGCTGTGCAGATCTGTTTACTCGTAACTTCTTCATAGAAAGTGAGAACAAAACCGTAGGTGCGAGAACCATCTTCCCGGGTAATTATAAATGAGTGGAACTGCGGGTCTTTATTGTCAGTTTGTGTTCTGAAAGATAGCCCTTTAGGCATGCACAACTGTGGAGGAAGGGGGAAAAAGCATCAGAATGCAGTACATAAGTAACTTCAAACCAGGAAAAAATGTTTGTGAACCTCTATCCAGGCTTGTGACCTTCAGTAAGTCATGTAACTCCGCCTCAGGTTCTTGACCTACAACAAACGCTACACGAGTGACGTGAAGACAAAATAAGCAAGGACACTTCACAAAGATTTAATATTTAAGTACTATTTTTGGAGGAATGATGATAATGTGTCAGAGGCATAGGGAAATAGGTGAAGGCTCATTTGATAAACGGAAAAAAAGAATCATAAAAACAGTATCATTTTCGCTATTTTGAACAGTATGCTATATTTGAGATACTATGCCTAAGAAATTAGAATTGATCCTTCAAAACATTTCAAATGAAATAAATAAAACAAATTAAAGAAAATGTGAAATATACTAAGGGAAACAGAACTTGTAATTCAACTATCCTAACGTAATAATTATTAATTTTTATATATTCCTTTCTACTTTTGTATAACAACATGCTTTCTGCATAGAAATAATCTACCACGCATTATTACATTGCACTTTTTTTTTCAGATTTAATAATCGATCTGGTGTAAAATTTAGAAGTTCTCCCAAATTCTCACATTACCAAGAAAACACAATTCACCTTAAAAGTTATATGTCCTTCATTCAAACTGTCAGCAAACATTTATTAAGTGCCTTGATGAGCTGGGCCCCGCGATGGTGATACCACGGTGAGAAAGACAGACACGGTCTTTGCTCCTCTGGAGCACCCAGTCCAGCAAGGATGACAGAGGATTAAAAAATCATACAGTGGGGGCCGGCCCGGTGGCACAAGCGGTTAAGTGCATGCGCTCTGCTGCGGCGGCCCGGGGTTCCCAGGTTCAGATCCTCGGCGCGCACTGATGCGTCACTTGGTAGGCCACCCTGCGGCAGCATCCCAATATAAAGTAGAGGAAGATGGGCACGGATGTTAGCTCAGGGCCACTCTTCCTCAAGAAAAAAAAGGGGAGGATTGGCATCGGATGTTAGCTCAGGGCTAGTCCTCCTCACCAAAAAAAAAAAAAATCATAAAGTATGGGAAATGCTAAAATAGGGTAAATATAGGCTGCTATGGAAAAACAGCAGCAGGACATAAATGAAAAAAGAGGGAGCTACCAGAAAAAAAATGAAGGCAGGCCAAAACTTGAAGATGAGTATGGCTTAGTGAGAAGATGACAAGAGAGAGAGGATACATGAGGGTTTGAAGAAGTGAAACCCGTGGGGAACAGAATGCAAGGTGGGCGGAGACGAGAGAATGCAAGACAAATAATTAGCGGCTGGGTCAGGAAGGGCCTTGGTGAGTCATGTTAGAAGTCTGAGAAGGACAATGGGAAGCCTCTGAGGGGTTTTTAGCAGAGGGGAGACAGAATCAGATGTGCCTCTGAGCACATCAACCTTTCTGCATTGAAGAGCAGTGGTTTTCAAAGGGGTTCCAAGGAGGCAGCAGGAACGCCTCAGGGCCTTGGAGTCATCTTTGACTTCTCTCTTTCTTTCTCATCCCATTATCCAATCCATCAACAAATAGCATCAGTTCTATTTTCAAAAATATATTCAGATGGGCCGGCCCGGTAGTGTAGTGGTTAAATTAGCATAGTCCACTTCTGCGGCTCAGGGTTCGGCTGAGGGTTCGCTGGTTCAGATCCCGGGCATGGACCTACACACTGCTTATCAAGCCATGCTGTGGCAGGCGTCCCACATATAAAGTAGAGGAAGATGGGCATGGATGTTAGCCCAGGGCCAATCTTCCTCAGCAAAAGGAGAAGGATTGGCAACAGATGTTAGCTCGGGGCTAATCTTCCACACACACACACAAATATATATATATACACACTCAGAAAGGAATTACTTCTATCTTTACTCTTACTATTCTAATCTAAGCCACATTCTTCTTCTGCCTAGATGACTATTTAATATCTTGCTAACCAGTCTCCCTGCTTTTGCCCTTGTCCCACATAGTAGCCACAATGATCCTTAAAAAATGTTAGATCTTGTCACTCTTCTCAAAACCCTCCAGTGGTCTCTCGTCTCACTGAAAGCCAAAATCCTCACACATAAGGCCCTACAAAGACCTGGTCCCAGCAACTTCTCGGCCTTCATCTCCCAGTACCCTCTAGCTCACCTTCTCTGCTCCTCAACACTGGCCACATTGCTGTTCTGTGAACACACCTAGCAGGCTCTTGACAAAATATGCTGTTCCCTCTGGTTAGAACGATCTTCCCCTAGGTATCCACCTGGTTCATTCCCTGTGAAGAACTGTGTTTTCTAAAAATGATTCCAAAAAAATTTCTGGTTCCACATGCTCTTCCAGAACCTTGCCATTCTCCCATCAAGAGCCTGGCTGGGCTGCTGAAAGTGCCAAAACCAGGGACTCACAAACTTGTTCTGGCTCTGTAAAGAGCCAGATAATAAATATTTTAGGCTCTGCAGGCCATACAGTCTTTGTCACAACTACTAAACTCTACCACTGTAGCGTGAAAGCAGCCACTGACAACATAAAAGGAATGGGCATGACTTTGTTCCAATAAAACTTTATTTATAAAATAAGCAGTCAGCTGGATTTGCCTGAGGGCCATGGTTTTGCCCACCCCCCTCTAGTCAAGTAAAATGCAATGGAGGTGGCAAGTGACACTGAGTGACTTTTGAGGCAAGACTAAAAAACGCAATACAGCTTCCACCTTTCTCTCTCTGGTCACGTACCCTGGAGCCCTGATCTAACATATAAGAAGTTGGGCTAACTCGAAGCTGTCATGCTAGAGAGACCACATGGAGAGACTGCATAGAGAGAGAGGGAGCCCCAGCTATGTTCCTAGCCCAGGAGACACACCTGTGAGTGAATGAGCCTCAGATGATTCCCAGTCCCCAGCCTTCAAATCACCCCAACTGACTTCCAGTACAGCAGAGAGGGGCTGCCCTGCCAAACTCTACTCAAACTGCAGATTTGTAAGCAAAATAATGATTGTGTTGTTTTAAATCAAGAGGCAACAAACTACAGCCCTTAGGTCAAACTCAATCTGCCACTTGTTTTTGTAAACAAAATTTTATTGGAACACAATCACGCTCATCCATGTAAGCATTGTCTATGGCTGTTTTTGCACTTCTACAGCAGAGTTGACTAACTGTGACAGAAACTCTATGGCCCACAATGCCTCAACTATTTACTATCTGGCCTTTTGTGGAAAAAACCTGCCAACCCACGTTTTAAGCCACTTAAGTAGTATTGGGATGGTTTGTTATGCAGCAAGAGATAACGGAAACACTCCTTTACTTCCTGTAAGCCTGCACATAAATAACACCTTAAAGAGGCCTTCCTTTACCTTTCCATAAAAAATAGTGTTTTCATCCTATAAACGCCATTAACATGTCACCTCTCCTCTAAAAAGTCTTTATTGAAGGAAGCAATTAAAATGTTGCACCACCTTATACATATGTACACTGTATATTGACACACATTACTAGTTTCTCTAATTTTGTTTGATCTCTAGATTGCAAACCACTCAAGGACTGGGTAATAAGCTTAAACAGTCAAGAGTACCACACATAAAACAATATAGTATTTGGGGCCATACTAAATGGTGATTATTGATAAGGATAAAAAGCAAAAACTGTGAAGTTCAGCATTAGTATACCACTGGAAATGTCTTTATATTTCATCTCACTGAATATGAGAATTGGAAAGAACCAAGGGAGCTTTACTTATTTTCATATATGTTGCCAAGAATTAAATTACTGTGTATATTTGGGTAGAATAAAATATAGACTTAGGTAAACACAAGAATACCCGGATTTGCTAGAGGAAAAAATTGCTTATTCCTAATCTTAGGAATAAGTTTATAAGGAAAGGCCACGGCAGGATCTTTTCATACTTATGCCTTCACATTAAGGCTGCTCACATCATAACAAGTCAGTGAGATCCTCTGCTGATAGTATGAATGAAAACTCATGTGACACATTTACTGTAGTCAATAAAAATTGTAGGAAGGATGATTTGAATTACTCTTGCTCTAAGCTAAGCTCAAACTTGTTTAGCATAGTGCATGGTACATAAGTATTCGATGAATAAATGATGAACAAGAAAACAAACAAAAACAACAGTTGGGAGTACAGGATCAGATTTACCTCATCTCTTGATTCAGTCTGTACTTCTCTTTTTACATCAAGTAGACAATTCAGAAACATAGTGACCTCCAAAGTCAACATACAGATTTAATTTAATTGATAGGCTTTCCTGACATCATAAACCACAAAATTACAGCTCGAACTGGTTTTGAACAGCTGCCAAATATTCCCTTACTGGTTTGTAGCTATCTTGAGCACGCATTCTAACATTTACAGGGAAAGCTTGCCAAAAGTTCTGCTCAAATTGAAGAATGACTTTCTATGCTACAGATAACAGATGTAAGATTCTTAAATTCTCTTCCTACAAATCAAAAAAAGTAAAAATTATATTTCTAACCTGGAAACCATGAATTGGAAAATGCTATTGCTTTTTTCATTTTTAAAAGTGAGAATCGTTGTATGAATTGTCAGGTATATTTTTCAGAAAACCTGAGATGATATAAATCAAGATTTGCTCACCATGGCATTCAACAACCTCTTGTTATCCCCTAAGATTGCTGTTCACTAGCAATATCCCCTCCCCACCCTACTCTCCCACAACAGAACAACTAAAAATTTAGAGTTGTCATTGTTGACCAGATCACCACTGGTAATCAGATTAGTTAAGCCAAAGTGGGCTCACGTGCTGTGTTTCTCTCCTGGTTTGAGTGACCAAATGTCCGTATTATCTCTCTGGACTCTTTCAGGCAGTTCAGCTAGAATTTTAATGATTCCTTTTTCCATTTTCTACAGTTCTGACTCCCATGCCCCTTCTCTTATTACACAAATAAAGCAGAAATTTTTCAGAAAACTCTCAAAGAGTTGGTCAGTTTGCCCCTCCTTCCATCTCTATCTTTCTCCTTTCTTCTTTTAATAAACATTTATTTTATGTCACATATTGCATTAGATCTTGGTAACTCAAAAGACAAATATGAAAATAATCCCTTACTTCAGGGAGCTCACAGTCTAATAGAAAAGACAAACGTATAAACCAACGGTTACAAAACAATGTGATCAGTGCTGCTGGGGAGTGTGTTCAAGATGCTATAGGAATAGAGATGAGAGAGCACCTCACTCCTGCTTAAGAGATGGCTTTGCAGTGGAGGTGACACCTGAATAGACAGGGACAGGGAAGGGAATTATTGTAAGCAAGCAAATATTCCTTCATTTATTCACAGATCTGAACCTCTACTATGTGCAAAGCTAAGGATACAACAATGAATAAGAGAATGTTCCTGTCCTAATGGTGCTTATGTTATAGCAGGAGACACAGAGCTGACAACTAGCTGCATAATTAATTAATTGCAATTGCGATAGTGCTACAAAAAGGTACAAGGCGCTAAGAGAACCTAAGGGGACCTGACTGAATGTTGGAAGGATGGTGGAAGGTGGTGGTCAAGGATGGCTTCTCTGAGAAAATCATGTTTAAAATGAAATCTGAAGGGTAAACAAGAAGTGGAAGAGCCTTTCAGAGAGAAGTGACAGTGTAAGCGGAAGCTAAAGTGTGAAGCAGGAAGGAGTAGGAAGCCAGTTAGACAGTTACTGCAGGAGTCCAGGTAAGAGAGCTTGGTGTTCTGGAGTGAGGTTGGTACGTAGAGACAGAGAAGCAGCCGGACAACTGACTGTCTACAGGAGAGGGTGAGAAAGTGAGAACTTGCAAGGATGATGCTAGATTTTTGGTTTAGGCAGCTAGGTAGATGGTTTGTCCCATTCACCGACCAAGGTTGGTGAGAAGATTGTGAATTCAGGTTTGGACATACTGAGTTTCAGCTGCCAGTGAAATGCTCTAACTGCGATGTTAAGAAAACAAGTGGGCTTCCCCAGTAATGGCTGGATTAGAGCCCCATTTCCATGATTTTCTTGTGAGACGTGAACTTAAACTTGGGTCAAAATGAGGGCTTACTTTCTTTTTAATGTCAAACCTATTAATGTAACTAAGAGTTATCCATTTCAAATTCAAGTACTTGCTGAGTCTGTAAAAAGTACATAATGCCCTTTTTCCTTTGACTCTTGCAAGACAGGCATGTGAATAGGTTTTTTTCAGCCAACCTTTTACCCTTTAATCTTTGCTCATCATTCCACTCCACCCTTCTTTGTGATCAAAGTAAATAGTAAACTGTAAACTTAGAGCTTTATAGATTATAAAGAGCTTTATAATAGTTATTACTATTTTACTACCTGAAATATCATATATCAGATGTTTCATTTAGGGCATAAATACAAAATAGAATCTTTATATTTCATGTAACTTGCTTAAAAAGGTACTGACCATATTTTCTTCCTAACAATTCCTGGGTTTACTCCATTCATAAGGGTAAGATCTATCTACTAGATCATTACATAAACAGTTATAAATGCCAATAAGCAGATTATCTCCAAGAGATCTGAAAAGGGGGGGACAGGCAGTGAAACTTCATCTCTGCTTGCAATGCTGTGTTTCATTTAAGAGAAAGGTATGGATCTGAAGCAAATTTGTCAATGTTGACATGTGTTAGTTCTGGGTGGTAGGTAAATGATTGTTGTATTGTTCTCTCTGTTTTATGATACTTCTGTTTTTTCTCTTTCCATAAAAATTTCTGAATCAGCAACCAAAAGAGACACAAAAAGCAATTAATTCAGAAACAATTTTGCCTGTCACTTATATCTACTTTCTATTACATTTGCACTGCACTCATATACATGGAATTTTACATAACAAAGTTCAATGCTTTGGGGTACTTAATTTCTGTGTGAAATTAATGACTCTTATTCAAAGCACCACTTGGGTTGTTAGAGGAATGACTGATACTACAGAAGGCGAGGACTCGCTGGAGTGGGATTTTGCTAACAGCAAGAACAAAGCTTTATACCTTTAGGTGGGAATAAATTATAGCTTCATACAAATGAACTTACTAATAAATCAAAGAGGAAATTAAGGGCAGTAAATCTGTGACCCAAATGCAGACTAGTTTAATGGGATGCTTTTCAGATTTTAAAGGAGTGCCAGCAAATCCTTTTTGATTTGCAGTAATAAACAAAATGCTGTGTGGTGCTTAACCATCAAAACACAAGCCTATGTTTTATTCTTCAGAGGGACACTTTCACTGCTTACATAAAATAACCTCAGAGGCCAGGGGTAAAGAAAATATCAAAGACAGATCAAGGAATCTGATAATTACTTTAAAGATGAACGTTTTGCAGAGAGAGGCAAAAGCCATCACAGATATCTCACTATTAATCCATTCAAATGATTAAAAGAAAGAAAACACATCAAGTGTGGCATTTTGTTCCAAATGACTGTGGATTCATAATGTAGTAAGAACCTAGTTTTGGACACCATTCTGATTTCTCACAGAATAACTTATACTTTGAAATATCTTACTAAGTTAGGAAGATGTAGGGTTATAATCTATTTACATTCTTATCCATTTTTCCATTGCTTCATTTAGACACTCTTTCTTTAATATCCTTCCATTAATCTGCTGGCATAAGCAGCTGATAAAATTATTTTTTATCACTGCTGTTTGTTGACTATTTTAGTCAGAAGCTTGTCTGTGCCCCTCCAAGTCTCATAAATATAACTAACAGTTGTGTTCTACTTAATATCTCTAGTGCTGTCTTCACCAAAGATTAGGCTAGGCCCCACAGCATTAACTTCCAGCAAAATGGCATCTCCCATTATTTTGATATTGGGTAACAGTTTAGAGAAATAACTATACTGCGCTCTGCAAAAATTCAAAGTCAAAGTGCCAAGTGCCTTAGGCATTTGTCCTTAGAAAAAGTACCATGCCACTGCCTCCTTGGAGCAAGCCCGGACTGGAAAGGGTTTACTGTGATACACAAATACCACAAAGGGTCCAATGTGACCCATATCATTTTGGTGCAGGTCAAAACTAAGTTACATAGTTTTTCTTTAAGGGAGGCAGCATGCAAGGTGGGAAAAAAGTGAGCTAGAGAGTAACAATTATCTGGATTTAATCTCTGAGACTCCCTGCCTAACTCTGGGCAAGTAACCTAACCCCTGCAAAATATGAATAAGAATCCTCACTGGGCACATGTAAGCATGTATGTGAAGTAACATACATGAAGTAACTGGCAGGCATCTACTAAAAATTAATTTCCTTCCCTCATGGGATTACCTCATACAGGGGTCTTTCAGCTATACCTTTAAAATACTCAAAAAGAACTACACCTTTCAGTGTCTCTGTTCACATTTAATCATTTTGTGCCTATGGTGCCTGATCTCTGATTTGCTCACTTTGGGGCTCCCTGATTTTTATAATCACAAAGTTCATGGAGATCCAAAATATTATCCAGGCTTCTAAGTAGGACCCTACCTAAATGATCTGAAAACTATGACCTACTATATTTCTAAGAGTCTCCAAAGGGACTCATAATCACCATTGGTAACTCATTACATTAATTCAAATTCCTTATAAACAAATTCCTACTAATGTCTAAATGACACATTGAAGGTCCTTTCCCTCTTTACTTGCAAATATGATAAGTTACAGGCCCATCATACAACATTCCTTGAAATATGAAAACCATAACCATGCTCCTTCTATCAGGCTCCTCTCCAGGCAAACAAAGTAATATCACTGCTTATCAACGCATCTAAGTATTAATTAATACACACTCACAGCACAGCTTAAAAGTAGGAAAAGAAAACGGGCTTTGAGGGTCTGTTGTGTACACTTATTAGCCTTGGGGACCCTAGGCAAGTTCCTTAACTTCTCTGAGCTTCATTTTCCACATCTGCAAAATGAGGATAAGATTATCTTACAGAATTGTTTATTTAAAGGGTTAAATTAAATGAAATAATGTAGACATTCAAAATATAGTCACTAGTGTCATCTTAATAAAATAAAAAGCAGGCTAAAGAGGAAAAGAAAAATACCTACCATGTTCACTGCATCTTGATCAAAAGGGTTCCATTCTATATTCTGAGGATAGTGGGCCAGAACTTTGGATTTGAATGTTCTTCTCAAAGGACTCTGGTCAAAATTTTCACCTACAACAAATAATTAATAATTAGTTAATATCTGAATTTTTTTCAAAAGCATGTCATAGTCATTTTTATTTTGTGGATATACTGACTGATAATGTTGAAATCTGATTCAATTTCTACCTCTAACAGTCTGAGTTGTAAAGTTCTCAATGGACAACTGAAAAGGAAATGTTAATAAGAGATCTGCACTTAAAACTTCAGAATCTGAATTTTAAAATCCTGGCTAGACACTGATACTAAAAATCAAGATATGCTAAAACAGTCCTTGCTGTAACCTAATTGTTGTCCTCATTTCACTATGTGGTGATAAAAAAATCTATTTGGAAACATTTAATTCACTGAAGAAACATCTTGAATTAAGCTAATCATACTTTTTAGGATCCTGAAATTTTGTACATGGATAGACTCAATGCTGCAGTGCTCAAAGGGGGCAATTTTGCTTGAGTTTCCACAAAAATCTCTGATAAATGTGACCGCGTTTCCAGGTTTTTACAAGTAACAGAATTAGAAACATCATTACTGAGTTGTCTAGTTTAGCAGACAGAACACAGTAAACACACTAACCTCTGAAAAGAAACAAGCTATTCCAAGCCAAATTCATCACCTGCCAAAATTCTAGAAAGATAAAAGCAGGCTATACTTTAACTATTAAATATAAGAAAATTCAATAACAGCTGTCAGCTCAGTTCTTTATCTCCTTGACCAAAAATTAACTCCCATTAGACCTGTTACCCCCAAATACTAAGTTTCATAAAATATTTTAATGTGGATGGATCTTAAATTCTCAAAGTCAAAAAGCTGAGATTGGGGAATTAGAAGACCTTGGAGCAATATCATTGTCTCCTACATAAAAATCTCCTGGGTTTTTTCTACTTTTTAAGTTCTAATTCAGTGCAAAACATGAGCTGTCATATCAAAAGACAAATGCCACTTACCAGTATTTGTACACGTAAAAATATCATAAAGCAATTCATGAGTCATACTTGGACATCTAGTTAGACTCAGTTTCCATTTTTGGTAAAAATATGAAAAGATGAAGACTAAAACACCTTTTAGTGCAAAATTAACAGATGACAGAAGGAGGGAAAAGTCACACTCTAAAATTTTATTGGAGACGGCAATATAAAATATAGAGGAGCTTTTTTGAATAAAGGCACATAATTTAAACAGATCTGCTGCAGCAAATAATTTACGGTTTCTAATTTAAGCCCTTGGCTAATGATCATTTTCCTTTGGACTCCTCTTACTTATTCAGGCAAGCACTTCATCTCTCTATCTTTCTACCCCATATTTCCATCTTCTAAGAGATAGAGAGCTTCCACTTCTAGAAGAAAAACTGTCAAAGGTGTCCCTAAGGAAAGTTTATCAATTTTTGCATCATGCTTCTAAGGTATGTAAACATCAAAAAGTCAATGGAAAAATGTGAAAGTGTCAATGTGTCTGAAAAAAACAGTCAAGGATGATTGATTTTAGAAAGGGTAAATGATATCTTTAAGCTGATACTAGATTCTCATGCAAACATTAAGAAGTTTTAGATTATTCACTTCATTTAAAAAAAAAAAGGTTACTTTTCACTTCAAGTCAGAGAAAAAACAAAACAAAACTTCCCTCCTGGTTCTAAAGATCTATGCTGCTGACTGCGCTATTGACACAGCAACAAGATATCCTCAGATAATAGCCATCAAGAAACGCTCTCTCTCGTCAGTGCACCCTCAAATACCAGAAATGCTTATTTTTATCATCCATAAACGTAAAATAAAATACGAAACACTGCAGGGGCAGAAGAAACACTACATAAAGCAGGATATAACTCCTTGCAACACTTACCTTTTAATGAATTCCTGCCTGAGTTTGGTTAAAATAGTAACATTAGGTTCATTCATAAATCAAGTTATTAATGGGACAGGAGATAAATCAGAAAAGTCATGACAGTGCCATTTTCAATATAATTGTTCTGTTAACTAAGGACCACCACACCCTCTTGAGGCACAATGAATCAACCAGAAGAGAGAGAAGGAAAACTACTTCTGGAGAGAAAGATTTTCACAGAAACAAAACATCCATGAAACAGAAACACAAATGAAAAAACAGAACTACCACCACCACCACCACTTCTTATTAGACTGCCAAAGCGGGGGCAATAGGCAAGATCATTGCCATATATACAGCTGTCTTGGCAAACACTTTGAAGGAAACTGGAGGAAGAACCAACTATGTAGAAATTCTGATAACACTGTTAAGGATTTAGAATGAGTAGATGCAGCTGCTACCAGCCAAAGAAGACAACCTTCCAGATGCCTTTTGGAGACGTGAGATGGGGGAACAACCTACTCATCTCATTTTGAACCTATGTTTTATAAACCTCTAACTTAGAATTTCCTGCTAGGACTTAGCAGGAGAAATGAATCAGTCTAAGAATTTGGATTCCAAGGAAATGAAAATTATACATAAGCAGTCTTTATTTAACTTAAAATCCACCTTTTAAACATTATCCTGAAATGAACAAGGATTATAAATTTGTGCAAATATTACTATCCCCCACTACAACTACATGTAGACTTAATTCCAAGTAATACTGCCAAGTAACCTCCTATTAAGCCGCAATTAAGCCTTTCCTCCTAAGAAAATAGGACATATCTGCCAAGACAGCTGAAAGACTAGTGAATAATTTTTTGAAGACTTGAAGCAAATGAGGTCTTTATGAAAATTAAGATGCAGATGAGAGAACAGAAATACCAAATAATACCGATTTTTCTGCCCAAGCAAAAATGAATAAAGAAATAATTATGATGGGCTTGGGGTGAATTAAAATAATGATTTCTAACACCTCAACTTTTATTTTTATTTTTACCTGAAGTCGTATTTGCAGCATCCTGGCTCTTGCCATGACGATCTGCTTCTAGCCATTGGTACAAAACTACATAATGTAACAGAAACAAAAAGCTTTATGAACAAAGAAACACAAATAAACAAAAAAGCAAAAATGACTTTGAAGAATGGAAAATGAGAATAAAAAATTAAACAAAAGCAATTAAGCGTGAGACATTAACATCAATGGAATGTAGCTTAACACCGATAGTATGTAGCTTATAAACTATTAGTAATAAGAAAGCAAAGAGAACAGGTAATTGTACTTTAATGTAATAAGTGAAATGCTATTTAAACATCTGTAACAGTTATTCACATGGGAAAAAGCACACATACTCTTTTCTTATGCTAATTTGAAGAGAAATATCAGGAGAAATGTTTCTACAGTCAGATATAATAAAATAAGATAGTAAGACTAAATGACCAACTTGAAACATTACATCCCAACCTCTGCATACCTATCAGAATGACTGAAGTCCAAAACACTCACTATACCAAATACTGACAAGTATGTGAAGTGACAGAAATCTCAAAAATTGCTGGTGGGAATGCAAAATGGTACAGCCACTTTGGCTGACAGTTGGGCAGTTTCTTACAAGGCTAAACAGTCTTACTGTACGATCCTATAACTCTAGTCTAATCAGGAGAAAATCAGACAAATTCCAAGAGCAGCAACCTACAATATACCTGGCGAAGACCCGCCAAAACTGTCAAGGTCATCAAAAACAAGGAAAGTCTGAGAAACTCACAGCCAAGAGGAGCCTAAGGAGACATGACAACTGAATGTAATGTGGTATATCGGATGGGATCCTCCAACAGAGAAAGGACATTAAGTAAACACTAACGAAATCTGAATGGAGTACAGACTTTAGTTAACAATAATGTATCAATATTGATTCATTAATTGTAACACATGTATCATACTACTATAAGATGTTAATGATGGAAAACTGTGTGTGGATGGGATGGCGGGTATATGAGAACTCTGTATTATCTTCTCAATTTTTCTGTAAACGTAAAACCGCTCTAAAAATCAAGTGTATTTTAAAAATTACATTTCACTACCTAAGGACAAAAGCATATATTATATCCAATCTTATAAGTAGTCTACCTTTTGTAAATCACTATGCAAACATAAGCTGAAGTTTGCTCTGCACTGAGATTCCATTTAATCAACTATCCTCTTAAGCACTATTAACTAGGAAGTGCCAACTCTTGGAGGAAAGTTTACTATGATGAGGACATAGGTTTTTAATAAATTCACACTAGAGCTCTGTAACTTAGCAGCTTTGAAGACTGTTAAAACTTCTGGATGTCTTTTATGGGTTACCCAGATGTCTACAACTTTCAGACATCTTTAAGGAGATGTCAGTCTTTCCTTTAAAGACTCAGATACTGATAATGTAGGGTTCTAATGGCCAGGAAACCTTCCTATCCACACCTCAAAGGTTTGAGTGATCCCAGGAGAGTAGCAAAGGCTGAGCTTCTCTACTCTCGGGGGCTATTTACCCACAGACATTGTGAGAAACTTTCTATGCCCTCCATCCACAAAAACAACAACGAAAACAAAAGGCTGGGAAAGTTGCCTGTGGAACTCCTGAAATGAAGGAATAAAGGAACTGATTCATTATAAATGACGAAGGGTGCCCTGAAATCACCAAGGAAGTTATCTGGATCTTTAGGGACAGCCAGGACTGTGAACCGACATCTCGCTCATCACAGATAAATGGCGCCAAACAGACCTCTGAACAGCCTACACACCTACATCCAGTGTGCAAGGCCCCAGGTGAGGGTGCCCCAGTGGGCACACAAGTCAGCACACTCCTCCAGGACACTGCACACTCCCGGAGGCAAACAATTGTGACAACTGGGACTAGCATGAAAGAATTCGAGAAGCAGACTTCATTCATTAGGTATATACCACAAGTATTTCCTCTCTAGTTTACAGGAGTGGTAGCAGAGTAGAGCAGCAGTAGACCATGACACAAAAACCTCCCCATTTGGAAAAGCAAGCATGAACTTTACAACTGACCCTGAATATCACTCTCACAAAAATGAGACACGAAGTAGGGAAACTAATCCACTAACTAGTCTAACAATTCTCTTAACTCATATCTAAAACCTATTCTGCCCTGATTAAGGTGGAAATTTGGCTGCGTTCAGGGTATTACTAGGAATATTTACCAATAGTTCCAATTATTTCATATAGCCCTTGTTTCTAGTTTTATCAGAGAAAAAGTATGAAAGCTATTCCAGGTCAATTTACTCTGACCAGTTACACAGAGAATTGTACATAAGCAAAAATCACTTTAATAGATTTAGAGGTTCAATTATTTTATCATTGCCTCCAGATTACCAAAGTTCAATTCACTACGGTTTAAATAATTCAGAGAATTTCCAGTGAAATAAGTGCATCTGCTTCACGCAAAGCTATAATGTGAATCACTATTAGACCAAATTTGAATTTCAAAGTCTACTTTATAGCACATACAGTCATGTGCCACATAACGTTTCAGTCAACGACGGACAGCATATAAAGATGGTGGTCCCACAATGCAGCTGAAAAATTCCTATCATCTAGTGAGGTCGTAGCCGTTATAAATAGTCCAACATATCACTCATGTGTCTGTGGTGATGCTGGTGTAAACAAACCTTCAGGTCCTTCAGGAGGTATTCCAGAAGAAGGCACTGCTATCATAGGAGATGACAGACAGCTCCACACGTTACTGCCCCTGAAGTCCTTCCATGGGACAAGGTGTAGAGGTGGAAGACAGTGATAGTGAGGATCCTGACCCTGTGTAGGCCTAGGCTGATGTGTTTGTGTCTTAGTTTTTAACAAAAAAATGTAAAAAAAAAATATTTAAATAGAAAAAGCTTATAGAATGATAATATAAAAAAAGAATATTTTTGTACAGTGTGTTTGTTTTAAGCTAAGTGTTATTCAAAACTTTTTGAAAGAGTTAAAAAGTTTTAAAAATTTAGTGTAGCCTAAGTGTACAATGTTTATAAAGTCTACAGTCGTGTACACTAATGTCCTAGGCCTTCATATTCACTCACCACTCACTCAGTCACTCACCCAGAGCAACTTCCAGTCCTGCAAACTCCATCCATGGTAAATGCCCTATATAGGTGTGTACCATTTTTTATCTTTTCTAGTGTATTTTTACTGTACCTTTTCTATGTTTAGATACACAAATACCATTGTGTTACAATTGCCTATAGTATTCAGTACAGTAACATGCTGTACAGGTTTGTAGCCTAGGAGCAATAGGCTATATGACATAGCCTAGGTGTGTAGTAGGCTATACCATCTAGATTTGTGTAAGTACACTCTACGATGTTCACACAAAGACGAAATCACCTAACATCGCATTTCTCAGAATGTGTCCTATCATTAAGTGACACATGACTGTATTTAAAAAGATCACGTATAACTAAAAAAGAAATGTAACTAATATTTTTACTTAACATACCAGAATGTATATGGGAAGTTCTGGAAGGATTGAGTTCCAAACATTTCTTACCTCTCATAAAGTATCTGAAATACGTCATAATACAAAAAGTCTACTACGTTTGTAGATGATGTTAAAATACCAAGAACATACCTCTTCTCACTGTGGCTGGGAGCATGAGATCTGGGCTTTTAGTGGCTCCATGCTTCCTCTCAACTGGCACTGGGAGTAGGGACCCTACTTTCAGCTCCAAGCCACTGGTGAGGATTTCTACAGTCTGTGCACGGGGTTGCAAGTACAGAGGGATTGGTGCGATTTGTGAACCGTGGAGCTATTTCTCAGCCTGAGTGGCCCTGTTGCGTATTTCTTCATTCATTCCCTCTCCGAACCTTCCCATGCCTAGAGCCCCAGTGAGTTCCCTCTCTCATTATCCATTTCCACCATAGCCTATGTCTGACCAGGGTATTTCTCCACAGAAAATGGCCAAGCACCATAATATTCCCCTATCCTCCTGTCCCTGAAGGATACCACAAAAGTCTAGATGCTTTAAAGAAATTTTGCTGATGGGAACAATGAAAACAGACAGGAAGTTAAAAAAGGTAATCTCTTCTGCCCTGTCCCTTTTTTCATTTTGTTCCTTTTCTCTCTAAAGGGAAAGTTAAAACACGTGCACTCACACCCAGACAGAGGTAATAAATGGTGGACAGAATATTCAGAGTCAATAAATCTTCCCCAGTATTCTGATAAAGGTGAGGAGAGGCAATGGAGAAGTATGGATGCTGCCTATGAAATCCAGGCTGAGGCCAATAGAAAGGGAGGGTGTGGTGGTGAGGTAACTCTTCTTCCAATGTCTACCCCCCTAGGCCCCCAACTGTCTGTCTCCAAAGATCCAGCCTGAATTGCGATGAGCTGGAGTTGGGAGAGAGAATACTGGGCAGCAGTGGGTCCTACAAGAGAGACTGACTAGGGAAGGAACAAAGCGGGTAGGGTGGGATACAGGTTAGTACCTAAAACGAAGAGGCACTTCTGCGACATTCGCAGAGAAACAGTTACTGTACATGGGCTGTCTCTACATCACAGTAAGCTGTCCTCTTGGAAGCAGATCCCCCTAGGAGGCTGCATATTCATTATTCATTCTGATGGCTTTACCACTATTTAAATCATCTCTGAGCAGGTGACATATAAGTAGAGACCTGATAAAGCAATAATCATCATCACAGTTAACACACAGGGCTTACTACAGGGCAGGTGTTATTCTAACTGCCCTACATATATTAACTCATTTTGTCATCACAATTACTCATGAAGTAGGTCTTCCTATTATTCTCGTTTTACAGGTGTAGAAACTGAGGCAGAAAAAGGTTAAATAACTTGGGCAAGGTCAGACAACTAGAAATTCAAATCTAAGCAGTCTGACTCCAGAGTCTGCTCTCAATTCCATGTCTGAGGTCATCTCAGCAAAGAGTATTTCAGGCAGGGGAAATAGCAAGGACAGAATCCCTGAGGCAGAAGTGAGCTTGTCATGGCTGAGATGCAGCAAGGCCAGTACATCGATGCACTTAAGTGAGGCGGCGGAAGATGACGTCAGAGAGGTAACCAGGAGCCAGATAAAACAGGGCCTTGTAGGGGGCCGGGTGGCATAGCCGGGTTAAGTGCATGTGCTCCGCTGCTGGCGGCCCGGGGTTCAGATCCTGGGCACGCACCAATGCACCACTTGTCAGGCCATGCTGTGGCGGCGTCCCATATAAAGTGGAGGAAGATGGGCACGGATGTTAGCCCAGGGCCATTCCTCCTCAGCAAAAAGAGGAGGATTGGCATGGATGTTAGCTCAGGGCTGATCTTCCTCACACACAAAAAAAAACCAAAAAACAAAAAAACAGGGCCTTGTAGGCCGTGGTGAGGACGTTAGATTTTATGTGAAGTATCATGAGAAGCAACTGGAGCGTTTCAAACTGAGAAGTCACTTTGTTTTAAAAGGGCCACCCTGGCAGCTGAGAGAATAGACTGTAGTGGATAAGACTGGAAACAAAGAGACCAGTTAGGAGGCTTCTGGAATAATCTAGGCAAGAGATGATGGTGGCATGGATTGGGGAAATAGTGTTAAGCTGGTGAGAGTGATAAGATTCTAAATATATATTAAAGGCATAAAAGATATGATTTGCTGACAGATTAGATGTGAGAGAAAGGAGTAGTCAAGAAGGATATCACAATACCACGGTTTCTGGTCTGAGCACCTGGAGGAACAGTGCAGCTATTTACTGAAACAAGGAAAAATGGAGAAGGAGGGAGTTTTTTGGGGGGGCCACGGGGGTCAGAGGGCTGGAATAAAGAATTCAGTTTTGGATATGTTAAGTCTGAGATGTCTATTAGACATCCAAGTGAAATTTTTCAGTAAGCATTTAGATATATGAATTTAAAATTCAGGGGAAAAGTGAGAGAAATTCAGGGGTCAATATCAAGTAGATGGTATCTAATGTCACAAGGCCGGATAAGATCACTAGGAAACAAATGTACATGAAGAGAGGCAGGCCAGGTCACAGCCCTAGGGGACTCACAGAACACTAAGAGGTTGGAAGAGGACAAGGAACTTGCAAACAGGTGAGAAAAAGCAGCTGTGAGGTGAGAGAAACACCAGAAGCACAGGCATCATAAAAGCCATGTAAAGAAAACCTTTCAACAAGGAGGGACTTGACAACGTGAAAGTCACTGTGACCTTGACAAAGAGATTTCTGTGGAGTGCTAGGGGTGAAAGCCTGTCTGGAGTTGTTCCAAGGAAGAATGCAAAGAGAGGAAGTGGACGGAGAGAGTACAAATAACTCTTCTGAAGAGTTTTGCTGGAAAGACGAAAAATGGATAATACTGGAGGAGAATATGGGGTCGAGCAAAAAGTTTTTTTTTTTTTTCAAGATAGAAGATATTAATTCATTTAAGCAATATTTCCAGTGTGCCGACACTGTGCACCATATTGACTGACGCTCCAGATATGATCCGTACAGTCCTCTGAGGATCCCTCAGCCTCCTGCCTTGCCTTCCTAACTCAACCACAGAGAGCTGACTCCGCCCATTCCATACTATATTATGGCTGATACAGGTTGTACTCCCCAAGGAACCATGCTTCCTATCCCCAGCACACAGCTTATCTACTTGATCCTTGTAAGACTTTATACGTGACACTGAACCCGCTAGGAACTGCATTCTCTCCAACGAATCTTTTCTCCCTCTGGCACTCCCTGAAACGGTGCCAAACCATTCTCACCGGGATAAGCCACGCCAACTATCTTAGCACCAGTGTACAGCTATCACTGATTCCCGATCTGTGACAGTGGGCAGGTGCTCACCAACATTCACATTCTCCTCTCCTTCCCAGCATCCTTGCATCTGGGTGGGGGCCAAATGACTAGTTCTTGCCAATGAAATGTGAGCAGAAGTGAAGTGTGTTACCTCCAGGTTGAGGCACACAATCTGGTTTTTTTCCTGCCATCCATCAGCTAAATGCAAATGGTAATGAAGCCTTAAAGATGGGAAGGTCACACAATGGAAGAAACTTGGGTCACTGAACGTCTCTGCAAAATAGAGTCCCTCCTCCCCTGGGCCTACATTAGACTAAACACGAATGAAAAATAAACTTTTATTGTCTCAAGACATTGATAGTTTGGGGTTGTTGTTACAGCAATTAGCTATTTATATGTCTCTGGGTTAGCCTGAGTTTTTATGTTAGTTTTGACCTTCTGACTATAATGCTAATCCCTGACTATATTGTGCCTTCTCTTCCTTAGTAACTCTCTACATTGCCTATTACCGTTTTCAAATACATGACGAGTATAGTTCTTCAAGTATGGGACAGAATTTGTCCATTTTTTTATGGATGCTCTCTACCTTTCATAGAAGAAGCCAACCACCCACTACTAAGCTACTAATTAAACAGGTTTTAACCCATGATGGGCCTGCTAGCCTTTCTAAATACACAACTCTAAATCCAGCTGGAGATCTTGCAGGTGCAGGCTGCTGGCCATGAAGAGCATCAAGCAAAAGAAGCTGAAAGGATCTCTGAAAATTCATAGACCCTACTGAAGAGTGTTCATCAATAAAGAAACCTGAATCCTGGTAATCTTAAAAGTTTATCTTGATTAAGATCTTAATAAAAGTACATCAACATCAATCCTGTAAGTTTTGAAGTTCTAAGAGATTCACAATATACTTCCTTCTTGATTCCATCAAAATTAAAGAGCCATACCGTATTTAGCTAACACTAAATACAATTCAATTACTGAAGTTTATTCAGGAGAAACCAAAAGAGCACACAACACAGCTATTCTGTTTCAACCCCAACTGGAGGTACTGCAGTTTAATTCTATCACTAACCACCTGGAGCTAGCGCAGATGTCACCTGTAAAAGGGCAAGGTCCCCAATAAGACTGGCCTGACTTCAGAGGTCCCCAGGCCACCTGCATGTCTCACAGACTGCCTATACATTTGGGGGTTCCCACAACCCCCTCATGTTTGATAATTTACTAGAACAACTCACAGAACTCAGGAAAGCGCTACACTGATGATTACAGTTTTATCGCAAGGGATACAAATCAGAAGGACCAGACAAATGAAGATACACACAGGGTGAGGTCTGGGAGGGAATGCAGAACTTTCATGCTCTCTCCTTGTGGAATCAGGAGAGGTGTCACTCTCCCCACTCCCCATACACACAATAATGTGTTTATCAACCAGGAAGCCCTAACTAAGCTTTGATGTCTACAGAGGTTTTATTGAGGCTCCATGGCATGATTGATCAATCACTGGCCATGCGACTGGACTCAATCTCCAAGCCCCTTCCCTCCCCAGAGGCCAGGTTGGTTCAAAGTCCTTCTGGTAACCAGACCCTACCCTGAAGTTACCTAGGGGCCCATCATTAGTTACCTCATTAGGATAACACTCCTATTACTCAGGAAATTCCCAGGGTTCTAGAAGTTCAGTGCTAGGAACTCAGGACAAAGACCAGACAAATTCTTATTAGGCACTGTGGATCCTACCACCAAGCACAACACAACAGTAGACTATTTACTTGCAAAAATAATCTTAACAATGAATCCAGGACCTAGAGTCCTCCAATAACGAGGAATAAACAAAGCGCTTTGCTCCTAACCCATGCTTGTCATACTATCCCTTTCGTAACAAAATATGAAACAAGAAAAAAACTTCAGAAAGTCATTGAAGTATTGTAACTGATATCATGAAACTCTCTAAGAGGAAAGGGTCCATAATTTTCAGGTTAATCATCACATAAGTACCATGTGTTCACGAGTGCTTAGTAAATTTATTTTATAATTTTATTATTATTATTCTGAAGAATACATAAGAGATTTTCAAATAAAAATTATACCCAAGAAAACAAGGTTCTAGTGCTGGTTGAACACCCTGGGGTCTAGTAGCCTAGGGCAAATCAAAATTTCTTCGAGCAAAGGTTTCCTCCAATATATAAATTACAGATTATTTTATTACTATAACAATGCATTATTAGTAGTATTATTAGATATCTATCTTCTATGAGAATTTTTATCCAATGTATTTCTGGGAAAGCATATTAATGTTATTATTCATGTTGCATTTTATTATACAATATAAAACAAATCTTTCCCTATTGCTAAAAGACTTATTCTCTGCCAAAGAGACTCCAGGAGAGCCACCCTTTGACTTCAGGAACAAAAGAAAGTCATCTACTGTTAAAACATTTATAGCTGACAAGTAATACTATAGAGCTAGAGTTCTAAGATGACTCAAACTGAAATTTTTCTGCTGCATGACTCAAAGAAGCAGTTATTTGCACAGAACTAAAGAGACCTTTGCCTCCATTTCTATTCATTACTTTTTGCTGCCAATATTCTCTCCAAAAAAAAATTTTTTTAATTGAGGTAACGTTGGTTTATAACATTGTATAAATTTCAGGTGTACATCATCATATTTTGACTTCTGTACAGACTACATCGTGTTCACCACCAAAAGTCTAGTTGCCATCTGTCACCGAACAAATGTCTCCCTTTACCCCTTTTGCATTCCTCCCACCCTCCTTCCCCTCTGGTAACCACCAATCTTTTCTCTGTATCTATGTGTTTGTTTGTTTGTTGCTGTTTTATCTTCCACAGATGAGTAAAATAATATAGTATTTGGCTTTCGCTGTCTGACATTTCACTTAGTACAATATCCTCAAGGTCCATCCATGTTGCCGCAAATGGCAAGATTTTCTTTTTTATGGCTGAGTAGTATTCCATTGTGTACATATACCACATCATCTTTATCCATTCATCCGTCAATAGCCACTTAGTGGGCCAGCCCCATGGCTTAGCGGTTAAGTGCGCGCGCTCCGCTGCTGGCAGCCCGGGTTCGGATCCCGGGTGCACACCGACACACCACTTCTCTGGCCATGCTGAGGCCGTGTCCCACATACAGCAACTAGAAGGATGTGTATCTATGACATACAACTATCTACTGGGGCTTTGGGGGGAAAAATAAATAAAATTATTAAAAAAAAAAATAGGCACTTAGGTTGTTTTCAAGTCTTGGCCATTGTGAAAAATGCTACAATGAACATAGGGGTGCAAATAGCTCTTCAAGTTAGTGTTTTTGTGTTCTTTGCATAAAGACCACATGGTAGTTCTATTCTTAATTTTTTGAGCAATCTCCATACTGTTTTCCCTAATGGCTGCACCACTTTGCATTCCCACCAGCAGTGTATGAGGATTCCCCTTTTCTCCACATCCTCTCCAACACTTGTTATTTCTTGTCTTTTTAATGATAGCCATTCTGACAGGAGTGAGGTGATATCTCATTGGGTTTTGATTTGCATTTCCTTAATAATTAGTGATGTTGAACATCTTTTCATGTGCCTGTTGGCCACTTGTATATCTTCTTTGGAAAAATGTCTGTTCAGATCCTCTGCCCATTTTTAAACCATGTTGTTTGTTTTTTATTGTTGTTGAGTTGTATGAGTTCTTTATATATTTTGGATATTAACCCCTTATCAGATATATGATTTGCAAATATCTTCTCCCAATTGGTAGGTTGTCTTTTTGTTTTGTTGATGGCTTCTTTTGCCATGCAGAAGCTTTTAAGTTTGATGTAGTCCCATTTGTTTATTGTTTCTTTTGTTTCCCTTGCCTGAAAAGGCATATTCAAAAAGAAATTGCTAAGACCAATGTTAAAGAGTGTACTGTCTATGTTTTCTTATAGGAGTTTTATGATTTCCAGTCTTACATTCAGGTCTTTAATCCATTTTGGGTTATTTTTGTGTATAGTGTAAGATAGTGGTCTAGTTTCATTCTTTTGCATGTGGCTGTCCAGTTTTCCCAACACCATTTATCAAAGAGACTTTCCTTTCTCCATTGTACCTTCTTGGCTCCTTTGTCAAAAATTAGCTGTTCAGGCCAGCCCTGGTGGCCTGGTGGTTAGGTTCAGCACACTCTGCTTCGGCGGCCCAGGTTCAGTTCCCAGGTATGGACCTACACCACTCATCTGTCAGTGGCCAATCTGTGGCAGTGGCTCACATACAGAAAAAAAAAGAGGAAGATTGGCAATAGATGTTAGCTCAGCGTGAATCTTCCTCAGCAAAAAAAATAAATAAAATAAATTAGCTGTCCATAAATATATCGGTTTATTTCTGGGCTCTCAATTCTGTTCCATTGATCCCTGTGTCTGTTTTTCTGCCAGTACCATGCTGTTTTGATTACTATAGCTTTGCAGTATACTTTGAAATGGGGAGTGTGATGCCTCCACTTTTGTTCTTTTTTCTTAGGATTGCTTTAGTTATTCAAGGTCTTTTGTTGTTCCATATACATTTTAGGATTCTTTGTTCTATTTCTGTGAAAACTGTTGTTGGGACTTTGATAGGGATTGTACTGAATCTGTAGATTGCTTTAGGAAGTATGGACATTTTAACTATGTTAACTCTTCCAATCCATGAGCACAGAATATCCTTCCACTTCTTTGTGTCTTCTTTGATTTCTCTCAACAATGTTTTACAGTTTTCGGTGTACAGGTCTTTCACCTCTTTGGTTAAATTTATTCCTAGGTATTTCATTCTTTTTGTTGAGACTGTAAATGGGATTGTATTCTTGATTTCTTTTTCTGCTATTTCACTGTTAGTGTATAGAAATGCAACTGATTTTTCTATGTGGATTTTTGTACCCTGAAACTTTACTGTATTCAATATTTCTGTATTCAATATTTCTAATAGTTTTTTGGTGGATTCTCTAGGGTTTTCTATATATAAAATCATGTCGTCTGCAAATAGTGACAGTTTTACTTCCTCCTTTCCAATCTGGATCACTTTTATTTCTTTTTCTTGCTTACTTGCTCTGGCCAGGACTTCTAATACTATGTTAAATATGAGTGGTGAAAGTGGGCGTCCTTGTTTTGTTCCTATTCTTAGAGGGATAGCTTTCAGTTTTTCACCGTGAGTATGATGTCAGCTGTGGGTCTGTCATATATGGCCTTTATTATGTTGAGGTAATTTCCTTTTATACCCATTTTATTCAGAGTTTTTATCATAAATGGATGTTGAATCTTGCTGAATGCTTTCTGTGCATCTATTGAGATGATCATGTGATTTTTATTCTTCATTTTGTTGATGTGGTGTATCACATTGACTGATATGCAGATGTTGAACCATCCTTGCATCCCTGGAATAAATCCCACCTGATTGTGGCTTATGATCCTTTTAATGTATTGTTGTACTCGATTTACTAACATTTTGTTGAGGAATTTTGCATCTATGTTCATCAGCGATATTGGCCTGTAATTTTCTTATTTTGTGTTTTCCTTGTCTGGTTTTGGTATCAGGGTAATGTAGGCCTCATGAAATGAGTTAGGAAACGTCCCCTCCTCTTCAATTTTTTGGAAGAGTTTGAGAATAAGTATTAAATCTTCTTTGAATGTTTGGTAGAATTCACCAGGGAAGCTATCTGGTCCTGGACTTTTATTTTTTGGGGGGTTTTTGATTACCGTTTCGATCTCCTTACTTGTGATCAGTCTGTTCAGATTCTCTATTTCTTCTTGATTCAGTTTTGGAAGGTTGTATAATTCTAAGAATTTACCCATTTCTTCTAGGTTATCCAATTTGTTGGCATATAGCTTTTCACAGGATTCTCTTATAATCCTTTGTATTTCTGTAGTATCTGTTGTAATTTCCTCTCTTTCATTTCTGACTTTACTTGAGCCTTCTCTCTTTTTTTCTTAGTAAGTCTAGCTAAAGGTCTGTCAATTTTGTTTATCTCTTCAAAGAACCAGCTTTTACTTTCATTTATCTTTTCTATTGTGTTTTAGTCTCTATCCACTCTGATTTTTATTATTTCCTTCCTTCTACTGATTTGGGGCTTTGTTTATTCTTCTTTTTCTAGTTCCTTTAGGTGTAACATTATATTGTTTATTGGAGATTTTTCTTGCTTTTTAACGTAGGCCTGTATTGCTATAAACTTCCCTCTTAGTACCGCTTTCACTGTATTCCATAGATTCTGGTATGTCATATTTTCATTTGTCTCCAGGTATTTTTTGATTTCTCTTTTGATTTCTTCGTTGACCCAATAGTTGTTCAGTAGCATTTTGTTTAATTCCCATATATCTGTGATTTTTCTACTTTTCTTCTTGTAGTTGATTTCTAGTTTTTTACCATTGTGGTTGTAAAAGATACCTGATATTATTTCAATCTTCTTCAACTTATTGAGACTTGTTTTGTGGCCTAATATGTGAACTATCCCAGAGACTGTTCCATATGCATTAGAAAATAATCTGCAGTTTTTGGGTAGAATGTTCTGTATATATCTATTAAGTCCATCTGGTCTAATATGTCATTTAAGGCCAATGTTTCCTTATTGATCTTCTGTCTGGATGATCTATCCATTGATGTAAGTGGGGTTTTAACATCCCCTACTATTATTGTGTTACTGTCAATTTCTCCTTTTATGTCTGTTACTATTTCCTTTATATATTTAGGTGCTCCTAGGTTGGGCACAAAGATATTTACAAGTGTACCTCCTCTTGATGGACTGTTCCCTTTACCATTATGTAATGCCCTTCTTTGTCTCTTGTTACAGTTTTTGTTTTAAAGTCTATTTGTCTGATATAAATATTGCTACCCCAACTTTCTTTTCATTTCCTTTTACATGGAATATCTTTTTCCATTCCTTCACTTTCAGTCTGTGAGTGTCTTTAGGTCTGAAGTGTGTTGCTTGTAAGCAGCATATATATGGGTCTTGCTTTTTTATCCATTCAGCCACCCTATGTCTTGATTGGAGCATTTAGTCGATTTACATTTAAAGTTAACTATTGATAGGTAGGTACTTATTGTCATTTTGTTACTTTCTTTCTGGATTTTTAGAGTTCTTCTCTGTTCCTTTCTTCTTCTCTTGCTCTCTTCCCTTGTGGATATGATGACTTTCTTTAGTGTTATGTTTGAGTTCCTTTCTCTTTATTTTTTGTGTATTTATTATAGGTTTTTGGTTTGTGGTTACCATGAGGTTCACATATAATAACCTATGTATATAGCAATCTATATTAAGTTGATGGTCTCAAGTTCAACCTTATACTAAAAGCCCTACACTTTTACTCACCCCCCCTACCCCATTTTATGTTTTGTGTATCCCTTAACCTCCACTGTAGAGACAGATGATTTTAGCACTCACCAAAAAAATTTATAAGGAGTCAGACACACAAGTAACTCAGTTTAGTTTACAAAGGGATACCAATTGACATACACAAGAATACCACTTTCTTCCTCCTAACCTCCTCAAAAAAAAATTCTGCATAAGAAATCAACAAATTTCTCTAAAGGAAAGATATAAATTACAAGGTAGGAAAGGGGTTATATCTGTTTTACTAATGCTCCTCATGGTCTATGAAATTCTAACCTGAGCAAAGTAGGGCAAAACAATGTTACTAACAAGAGTCACTGGGAAAGAGAATCTTCTTATAAGAAGTAAAAAGAAACATTATTATTCTAACAATTACCTGAAGCTGTTGGTAGCTAGAATGCTCTGCTGATGTGATTTTTGCTAAGCAAAAACAGCCTCTGAGTCTCTCTGCATCACTGTGCACTTTTATCCAAAGACCTTTCAGGCCCCTCCTCTAATATGCTGAATGTTAGCTACAACACTCGGGCTTTACAATAAACTAACTAGACTCCAGGTTTTTAAATGGTATTGAGGTACAGGACAGACCCGTGAAATCATGGTGCATAGACATTAGGAGGAGGACAATGTGACCTATAAGATGACCAAGACCTTACCATTTCTACAAAAGACTCTAATTCCCAAAGCTACTGTCTAGCACATTAACGAAAGAAAGAAAAAAATCAATTCACCTTTGGTAGAGAGGGAAAAAACGCCATTTTAACCACTTTCCGAAGTTTTCAAAATTAACCTAAAACAAAACAGCTAAGAAAGATAAAAATGGGAGGGAGGGAGGGAGTAAAATCTTCCTCTTCTGTATAGGAAAAACAAAGTCTTCCTTCTTCCCTCCATCAAAAAAACATAGAAGAGGGGCCGGCCCGGTGGCGCAAGCGGTTAAGTGCGCGCGCTCCGCTGCGGCGGCCCGGGGTTCGCTGGTTCGGATCCCGGGCGCGCACCGAAGTACTGCTTGGTAAGCCATGCTGTGGTGGCGTCCCATATAAAGTGGAGGAAGATAGGCACCGATGTTAGCCCAGGGCCGTCTTCCTCAGCAAAAAAAGAGGAGGATTGGCGGATGTTAGCTCAGGGCTGATCTCCTCACAAAAAAAAAAAAAAAAAAAAAAAAAACATAGAAGAAAAATCTCAAGGTGATCTCTAGCCCTGAGTTTCAATTCATAATTCCTACTACCCACCAAGAATCTCCACTCGGTGTCTCATTACCAGCAGCTTCAACACTTTCAAAATTGAACTCATCTTCTCCCCCAAGGCTCTTCCTCTGTTAACAATGCCAAAATTCAGGTAGTTATCGAAGTAGTACTAACTACTTATTCATCCCTGAAGATGGGTTAACTCAACACTAAAAGTAATTCTATCAAAAAGGGATTCATATTCACTATTTTTAGCACTCAGACTATCTGGTACATAGCTGGGATACTTGACTGACTGGGAGTCTCAAGATTTCTAGATTTAGATTTTAGATTTCTTCCCCTTCCTTCACCTGGACCCTTCTTTCCTTCCATTTTCAAATAGTCGCTAAATTTTGCAATTTATACTGCCTTATTAACCTCCAAATCAGCCTTTCCTTTCCATTTTCACTGCCACTTTGTTAATTCTGAACCTCAAGCCAGGCTCAGAATATTGCTGCAGCTTGCTAACTAGTCTCTCTGCCATACACTGTACATAGTACTCCACTTCTAATTCGGATCTCGCTCTCTTCCTCTTCTCTCGCCTCCCTTCTCTCCTCCTCCCCCTCTTCTCTCACTCAACAAGTATTTATGGAGCTCTATGAGCCAAGGCACAATTCTAGGTTCTTGGGATATAACACAACAGCAGACTGTATTTTCCAAAGATGACGACAACAATATCTCCTGTCCTACTTGCTTTTCTGAAATTCCATCAGGAGGTTGAGTCCATGTCCCCTGGAAAGGCCTTGTGACTGCCTCAAACATAACAGTACAGTAGAAGTGAGGCTGTGGCTTCCAAGGCTAAATTATAAAAAATGTTTTCCACCTTGTTCTCTTGGGACTCATGTCCTTAGAATGTAGCCACAATGCTTGAGAAAGCCCAAGTAACCTCTGGTCAAGCCCATAGGGACAGAAACTGTGAGCCCCAGCCCTCAGCCTCAGCTGAGGTCCCTGCCAACAGTGAGCAACAGCTTGCCAGTCATGGGAGTGAGCCACCTGAAAGTGTGTCCTCTGGGGGCTGGCTCCGTGGCTTAGCGGTTAAGTGCGTGCGCTCCACTACTGGCACTCTGGGTTCAGATCCCGGGTGCGCACCGACGCACTGCTTGTCCGGCCATGCTGAGGCGGTGTCCCACATACAGCAACTAGAAGGATGTGCAATATGACATACAACTATCTATTGGGGCTTTGGGGAGAAAAAGGGAAAAAAAAAACAAGGAAGATTGGCAATAGATGATAGCTCAGGGCCGGTCTTCCTCAGCAAAAAGAGGAGGATTAGCATGGATGTTAGCTCAGGGCTGATCTTCCTCACAAAAAAAAAAAAAAAAAGAATGTGTGTCCTCTAGCCTCAGCCAAGCCACTTGGATGATGCAATATGAAGCATGGCACCAGACTCTGACCAAAGTGAAGATCTGGGAGCAAAATAAATGACTGTTCTTTTAAGCTAACATTTTTGGGTGGTTTCTTATGCAACAATAAATAACTGTAACAAACAGTAAACAAAAAGGCAAAAAATTCTTTTCCTCGTGGAGTTTACATTTTAGGAGGAGATATGTTGGAAGACAAAAAGTGTAATGGAAAGTTAAAAAAAATAAGAGTAGGGTGAGAAGGGCAGTGCAGAGCACAGGCTGCAATATTAAACAGGGAGGTGAGGGTGGGTCTCATTGACAGGTGATGTTTGAGCAAGGACTTGAAGGAGATGAGGGAATTAATGCTATCTCTTCAGGAAAATCAAAGTGTATTAAGATGCCAATCTCCTAAATTCAGTCCCCTGTCACCTAGATTCTAGATTGCTTGGATGGCACTTGAGGACTACTGTGATCTAGCCCTGACCTACGTGTCCAGCTCCAATCCGACACTCCCCCCCTACGTCCCCCACACCCTGCACTAGAGCCATGTCAAATGACTTGCAGTTCCCTTTACCTCCAGTGTGCTAGGAGTCCTTTTTGCAAGGCTTCTTGTGTCTGGAATGTCCTTCCCCTCCTTATTAGTTTTCTGTTTCCCCCTTAATAAATTACAACAAACTTGGCAACTTAAAACACCCACATTTATTATCTCACAGTTTCTGTGGGTCAGAAGTCTGGGCACAGTGTGGTTCAGCTGGTTCCTTTGCTGCAGGTCTCACAATATCAGAATCATCCCGTTGTCAGAGCTGCATTCCTTTCTGGAGGCTCTGCGGAAGAAGCCCTTCCAAGTTCATCCTGGTGGTTGGCAGAACTCAGTTCCTTGCGGTTACAGGGCTAAGGTCCCTGTTCCCTTGCCGGCTGTCAGCTGGGCTGCCCTTAGCACCCAAGACCTCTCTCTGGTCCCTGCATTTGGCCCCTACATCTCAGAACCGGCAGTGGCACAATGAACCTTTCTCACACTTGAATCCTCTGACTGTCTTTCTGTCAAATCTCTTCTGCCCAGTCTGAGTTTCCGCTTTTTGGGACTCGTGCGATTACATTGAGCCCACATGGATAATCCAAGCCACTCTATTTTATGGTCAGCTAATTAGTAACCTTAATTACATCTGTAAAGTTCCTTCACAGCAGTACCTAGATTGGTGTTAGACTGAATAACCAGGAGACAGAAATCCTGGGGGGACAGTTTTAGAATTCTGCCTAGCAAACCTCTCCCTCCTTATCTGCCTACTGGGCTCCCACCGGTCTTTAAGATTCTACTCAGATGAGACCTCCTCTGGGAAACCTTTCTTGACATGTACAGGAAGAGTAAAGAGTTTCTTCCATAACACAATATAAAATCTACAAATTAGAACAGATAATTTTTGTGGTCCAATATTTTTTAAATTCCATGAGCTTAATTTTTAAATGAACCACTGTTGTACAAACATTGTACTAAATATGTACCTGTCGATGTGTTAAAATAAAAATTTCCCTTGATATGTTCAGGACACAGCATTTCTCTTCTTTTCTTGGTTGGCACATAATGCGCAAATATAATGCCTTTTTTATTTTTCCAAAGAAAACAGAACTGTGAAGTTCTTGGAACTCTGTCCTCATAATTGCTATTCATATTGCTATCCATTTACCATATTGCATTAAAACTGTTTTAAACTCTATCTCCTCCTTTAGACTTAAGCTCTTCAACACATTATTCATCCTTACATCCTCAGCACCTACTTAATACTGTGTCTGGTACATAACATATGTTCAGTGTTTTTTGAATAAATGGGTAAATGAATGGAAATATACTCTTAGGTCTGAGTTACATACTCCAGAATTTGTAAGGCTTACTTATTCAAAGTACTGGTAGCTGTGAAAATGATTCATTTCAAAACTTTGACTATATAAACTGAAATGTAATTTAAGTAAAAAAATACAATTAGCTCATTTTTTTAGAACATTTTATTCTTTTCCAATTTCTATTGACTTGTAAATTAAAATCTGATACCTACCTTACTTCAAACATAAGAACATAAGGATATTATTATTGTATTGTATACTCACTGTGGTGTCACATGGTCCGAATTTTATTATTCTTTGCTTTGAATCCTAGATTTCATGGCTAACTTTTTTTTTCAAAGTCAACTTTAGTTTTCTGAATGGTTTCAGATTTACAGAAAAATTGAGAAGACAGTACAGAAAGTTCCCATATACCCTCCAGTTTCCCCTATTAGTAACTTCTTACATTAGAATAGTACACTTATGGGCTGGCCCCGTGGCTTAGCGGTTAAGTGTGCGAGCTCCGCTACTGGCGGCCCGGGTTCGGATCCCGGGCGTGCACCAACGCACCGCTTCTCCGGCCATGCTGAGGCCGCGTCCCACATCCAGCAACTAGAAGGATGTATAACTATGACATACAACTATCTACTGGGGCTTTGGGGGAACAAAAGGAGGAGGATTGGCAATAGATGTTAGCTCAGAGCCGGTCTTCCTCAGCAGAAAAAAGAGGAGGATTAGCACGGATGTTAGCTCAGGGCTGATCTTCCTCACAAAAAAAAAAAAAAAAAGAATAGTACACTTGTTACAATTAATGAAGCAGTATTGATATACTATTATTAACTAAAGTCTATACTTTATTCAGATTTCCTAAGTTTTTACCAAAGGTCCTTTTTCTGTTCCAGAATCCTATTCAGGATACCACATTACACAAATGTCATCATGTCTCCCTAAGCTCTTCTTGGCTGTGACAGTTTCTCAGACTTTCCTTATTTTAGATGACACTGACAGTTTTGATGAGTACTGATCTGCTATTTTATGGAAAGTTCCTCAAATGGGATCTGTCTGATGTTTTTCTAGTGATTAGACTGCGGTTATGCATTTTGGGGAGGAAGACCATAGTGGTATTTTCATCATACCACATCAAAGATACAGACTACCAACATGACTCATCACTGCTGACGTTCACCTTGATCACCTGGCTGAGATACTGTCTATCAGGTTTCTCCACTGTCAAGTTCCTCTTTTTCCTTCCCTTTCCCATACTATAGTATTTAGAAGGAAGTCACTATACCCGGCCCACATTTAAGGAGTGGAGAGCTGTGCTCTATGCCCTTGAGGGTGGAGTATCTACATAAATTTTATTTGAAATTCTTCTGCAAGGGAGATTTGTCTCTCCTCCCCCATTTATTAATTTATTCAATCATTTATTTACATCAGTACGGACTCATGGATACTTATTTTGTATTTTGGGTCATAATCCAATATACTTTTATTTTGTTGCTCAAATTGTTTCAGCTTTGCCCACTGGGAACTCTTCCATTTGGCTCCTGTGCCCCTTGACCTGCCCCTACCTATATGTTGTGTTTTTGCTTTTGTTTTTGGCACTTCCTTAATTTCTGGCACCAAAGGATGCTCCAAACTCGTCTTCTATATTTCCTGCCCCATTTCTAGATTAAGCCATTTCTCCAGGGATCCTTCAATCCTTTAATTGGAGAATGGTATTAGAAACCAAGATCTGGGAGCAAAATATGCTCATTTCTACTGCGGTGTCATTGTTTCTAGGCCCCTCAGAGATTAACCTTTTTTTAACTTTTTACCTAAATACTCAGAAATAGGGTAAGGTTGATAATACTAGTTTATAAATAAATTTTTAAACTTCTTTATAACAATATTTTGTGAAGTATTTGTTCCTTGTAATAAAAATATTTTCAGTGGTTGCCTCGTATTATGACTCCACCTTTCCCCTCCACTCTCCCAGCCTGCCTCTACATATTTCTCAATTCTCAACCTGGAGGGCAATGGGAGATACAGTTTTTAGCGTCTCTGTTGAGATCTTTGGAGAAAAGATGCCAGGAATATTTTTACAGACTTATTAACTGCTGGTTTTATAAGTTTTGTGTACAAATGTAGTTGCAAAATAGGTTAAACCCTTAATGCAAATAACTTTACCCTACACTGCCCACATTTGGAAAGATTTCATAAATCTCATCCATCCCAGATGGAGACAAAAGCTGAGTACATATTTCTGAGGAATTCTGGTATTTCTCAGAATTGTTTATTTTCGATGGTCTGAAATCTTTCAAATACTAAACACTTTATGTTTTATTATATAGAAGGGCATTTTATTTTATTTATTTTTTTGTTTTTTTGTGTGTGTGTGAGGAAGATCAGCCCTGAGCTAACATCCAGGCTAATCCTCCTCTTTTTGCTGAGGAAGACGGGCTCTGAGCTAACATCTATTGGCAATCCTCCTCCTTTTTTTCCCCAAAGCCCCAGTAGATAGTTGTATGTCATGGTTGCACATCCTTCTAGTTGCTGTATGTGGGACGCCACCTCAGCATGGCGGGAAAAGCAGTGCGTCGGTGGGTGTCCGGGATCTGAACCCGGGCCACCAGGAGCGGAGCACACGCACTTAACCACTAAGCCACGGGGCCGGCCCTAGGAGGGCATTTTGAAGGAAAAAAAATATTTTCTATTCCCTAGGAAGTCTGTTTTCACTATGGTCTTTCAGCAATACTCAAGGAAAATTACATTTGAGGTTTATTCACTTTATCCCATTTTCTTGCCTACACTATACCTTCATTATTCATGAACTCTATGATTCAAGTTGTCTAAACTAAAGAGCTTTATAGAGACTTTAGAGTAGTTTCTACCCTAATATCTTATTTATTTCTTAAAAAGCTTTCCCATTACATTCCAAATATCTTTACAAAGGGATTTGCCAATTTGACAAATGCAATGTTACCTTACTTTATTTTTGGCTGAATTCATAATTTTCACAAAGGTTTATGCAATTCTTCTTTTCACAATTAGTAACTTTATGCAGCGCTGTTTACATTGTTGGTTTATGAACGTAAAATGTATTATATAACTTGGTTTATTCATAGATTCGTTTATGTTTGGTTATTTAGATGTAAACTATAAATTTTTGAAGTAAGAATTTGAACATTAAGTAGAAATCTAATGATATTAAAGAATTATTTAAATTTTTTAGGTTTGATCATTGTATTGGGGTAATGTAAAAACAGAGAGGCCTTCTTTTCTGGAGATATATATTGAAATATTTCAAATAAAATTATACGATGTCTGAAATTTGCTTAAAAAATAATACAAGGGTGTAGAAGAAACAAGATTGGTCTTGAGCTGATAATTTTTGAAGCTGGACGATGGGTATATAGGGGTTCATTGTACTACTCTATCTACTTCTGTATGTGTTCAAAATTCTCCATATAAAAAACTTTTTTAATTAACGCCAAAAGAAAATAGGTCATTAATGATAAGCTTAGTAAATATAAGTCTAGCTTCAGAAGAGAGAAAGTAAATATTTCAATGTCTCTCTAAAAGGTAATGACTCACTCTCCTCCTTTTGTAAGACAACCACAATACCATTATGACACCTAAAAAATAAATGATAATTCCCTAATATCAAACATCCAGCCATTATTCACATTTCCAATTATTTCATAAATGTCATAATTATTTTTGTTTGTATCAGGACCCAAATAAAGTCATATTGTGACTTGTTGATATGTCTTTAAGTCTCTTTTAGGTTTCCCTTCTATGTCTCTTTTTTTTCCTCCTGGGGTTTCTTTGTTGAAGAACTTGATGGAATTTCCCACAGTGTGGATTTTGTTGATTGTATTTTTATACTATGGTTTAACATGCTCCTGTCTTCTAATTGGTAATCTCGAGTTACACTGTTCAATAAAGTAGCCATTAACGTGTGGCTATGTAAATTTTAATTAATTAAAATTAAATAAAATTTAAAATTCAGTTCCTCAGCTGCATAAGACACATTTCTAGTAGCTACTGTATTGGACAGCGGATGAAAGAACATTTCCATCATCACAAAAAAGTTCTACTGTACAGCACTGATCTAGAGGCTTGATCAGGTTTAATTTTTTTTGGCAAGATTACCTCACAGGGGTGGTTGTGTACTTCCATCACAAGGCACATAACGTCAAGCATTCTATTTCAAGACCCAGGGGTTCATTTTGTATAGGAAGGCAAGATAAATGTTTAATTCTTTTCCTGTATTCAATAACTTTCAAATTTAATCAAAAAATCTAAAGACCATTTTCGGCTCTCACTCTCCTTGGCCTTTCTATAGTGTTTGACACTTGAATCTCCTTGCTCCCTTGTGTTCTGTGACATTAACCTCTCCAAGTTCTTTTATCTCAATGATCATTGCAAAAGTCTCCCTGCTGTAGTATGTGTTTATCTTATTCCTTTGTTGGACAAATGTATTCTGAGATGGTTATCCATGTGAGTCCACAGAGCAAGGTCATCCCCTTGTGGGTAAAGGGTATTGTCTCCCTTGAAGAAGGTGGACATTCCCATTCTTGATCATCTTGGGAAAATACATCTTATGACATAAAAAGAAAACATGGAAGATGGAACTTAGAGTGATAAGAAGAAGGAACTCTTTCCTCTCTCTAGACCTCATTCCCTTGAGCCTAGACTACAAGCAGTCCAGATATGCTTAACAACTCTCTTCGCTTGTGGGAGAAAAAGAATCTCTGCCATGTGGAGGCAGATCCTGGTATCAGCAAGGAGGCAATCTTCTACCTGAGAAAGAACACAACTCTTAAGAGCCCCAAAGGACCAACTCATTCTACGAGCAATGAAAGCAACCACACGTAGATATTTTCCTAAACTGGTTATGTTACTTTCCATTTATGATTTCCTTCTGTTATCTCTAAGTATTTGGTGAAGTCTTACTTATCTCAGCGGTAAGAAATAAGAGACGTCAGCATAGTAAAGAGACAGCTATACTCCCTAAGACTAACACAGTACAAGCAGCATTGATTGGTGAGATCCCCAAGTGGAAGGTGAATCTTGGTAACAAGATTTGGGGTGAGAAAGTTCAGCTGCCCCTATCCAAGTTGGTAACCAATTCTTATAGACTGGGCAGTTATCAAAGGAGCTTGCTGTCAGTTACCGCCATAGGTTTCTCTTCTTCTACTGCTCCCTATATATTTGTGTTCCACTGGGTTCTGTCTTTGCTCATTTTTTCTTACGCTACAGACTCCAGCAGCTTACACCACCACTTACATTAATGACTTCCAAATATATTATCTCTAGCCTGATCACTCTTCTCTCCAGGTCAGCATTTCCAAGTGCCTACTGGAAATCTTTACCACAAGCTGTTACAACTCAAAGTATCCTGAACTGAACTCCTTATATGTCTTCCAGACTACCTCTTCTTCCTCTATTCCTCATGTCAGTGATACCAACACTCATCCAGGTCAAAACCTGGATTGACTCTCCCCTCTCTTGAAAAAGGCTGAGGAAAATAAAATGGAATGAAAGAAATCCCTTCTAGCATACAAAGTGCTTTCCGTAATAAAGAGGATTAAATATTCTCGTAACGTGCAGAATGACTCTTAGCTGTGTCTGGAGCATAAATATAGAATGACTACGCCGTATGTGACCTTGGGTAAACTACTTAGTCTTTCAGTGTTTTCCAGAAAGGAAAATGGCAATGATGAGTGAGGTTATGTTATAAAAATAGTAAATACTATATAGGTTATTTTCAAAATCCTCCTCCAAATGTTAGAAAAAGTGAACATGGCAGCAAGCATGCCTAATAGCATTCTTGACTTACAGAGTCAGTTCTCCATTTGCTTGCATCAATTTTTCATTAAAAAAGAAAATAGACCCAAACTCTTTAGTAACATGAATCTATTATTCGGTACTGATATGTGGTTTGAAGAAATGCCTTATAGTTACTAATGTAAGACAACAAAAGCAGTATTTCTAACAAATATTGTAAAAGCCAGAAAAAAAAAATTTGTGCGTGTGTTCCTGAATATAGAAGGTAACCCTGAATAAAAGATGATCCACAAATCAACATCACCCAAAGTCATAGTTTACAATAGGGCTCACTCTTGGTGATGTACATTCTAGGGGTTTTGACAAATGTGTAATGACATGTATCTACCATTACAGTATGATACAGAATAGTTTCACTGCCCTCAAAATCTTCTGTGCTCTGCTTATTCATCCCTCTTTCCTCTAACCTCTGGCAATCACTGATCTTTTTACTGTCTCCATAGTTTTGCCTTTTCCAGAAAGTCATACAGCTGGAATCACACAGTATGTAGCCTTTTCAGGTTGGCTTCTTTCACTCAGTAATACGCATTTAAGGTTCCTCCATGCCCTTTTGTGGCTTAGTAGCTCATCTCTCTTTAGCAGTGTATGGATGTACCATGGTTTATCTATCCATTCACCTATCGAAGGGCATCTTGGTTGCCTCCAAATTTTGGCAATTATGAATAAAGCTGCTAGAAACATCTGTGTATAGGTTTTTGTGTATCTATAAGTTTTTAATTCTTCTGAATAAATACCAAGGAGTGTGATTGATGGATTGTATAGTAAAGTATGTTTAGTTTTGTAAGAAACTATCACACTGTCTTCCAACATGGCTGTACTATTTTGCATTCCCACTGGCAATAAATGAGAGTTGTTAAATGTTTACTTTTAACTTTTACTAATTTATTTAGATATTATATTTATGTTGTCATCCTTGAAAACAGTGGCTCTGTCGTCATTACAGCTATTTTTTGAGTCATCTAACACGACTATACTGACTATAAAGAGTTAATATAACTTAGTTATATATGTAACTAGATAAAATTATACAGAAAACAATATTCTCTCTACTTTAACAAATAAACTAATGAGCTCTAACAATGAATCTTAACTATTATTTTGAAGTCTGTGAGTAACCAGGGACATGGACACCTCAGGAATGACATTTACTTCCCACTTTTACATAAGTGGCAGTAAAAATGGTCTAATCTGCAGGATACAGAATAAGCTTTCTTAGTCAAGAATCACACATTCTTGGAGTCACAATAGGAAGAGTTCTTAGAGACCAAAGAGAGACTCACTTCCAAAGCCCTACCTGGTAATTTCTTTAGCTCAGTGAGTACGACCATTCACTCAGCGGCTCAAGTCGGACGGCTGGAGTCACCCTTGACTCCTCTTTCCCTGCAACTCCCCACATCTAATCAATCACTTTATCCTACTGATTTAACCTCCTATTTTTCTTAAATCTGTCCAATTCTCTCCATCCCACTGCCACTGCTCTAGTCCGATTCAATGTCGTCTCTCATCTGAATTATTACAAATGTCATCACTGTTCTAACTGCCTCCAGGCTAACACCCCACCAACTCCTACACCACGATGCAGCCAAGAAATCTTTCTAAACACAAATCCAATGTTACCCCCCTTCAAAACCTTTCAATAATGCTTCTTTATCCTAAGGATAAGTCTCAAATTCCTTAACATAGCTTCAAAATTTTACACCATCTGACTCCTTCTGTCTTAACCTTTTCTGCAGGATTTTCCTTATCCTTTGTATTCTGTACTCCAGCATGTAGAAATTCTAGCTGTTCACCATATGTACAATACTCTCTCAAATTAGCCGACTTTTACACATGCTATTCTGTTTGCTACAAATATTTCTTCCAGTATTGTCGCCCCCATCCCACCTGCAAATTCTTGGCCACCCTTCAGAGCTAAGCTATTATAGTCATTTCTTCTGGAAAAGCCTGCAGCTCTATGAGGGTAAGAGTTGTATCTTATTCACTACTGAATCCCCAGGGCCCACACAGTGTCTAGTACAACAAGAATTCAAGGACCATTTACCAAGTAAATGAATAATTATGAACATGGGATTGCTACTGACTTTGTGTACAGATTTTTATCTTGTTTGTACAAATTCTAGAATAAAAGTTGTATAGTAATATGAAGGTCATTAAGAACTTAAGATTTGTGATTATAATTATACTGAAATTATAAATTAAAATTACTGTTACTATTATTGTGAAAGTGTTTGCTTCTTTCACAATATTATATAGAAATAGCTGAGAAATAACCAGGGAAGCTGCATTATGAATTTGGTGCTCCTGTATGACAATTCCAAATACTTATAATTTTGTAGATAAACTTATTTGGTGAACAAATTTTATTGCCATAAATGTTTGTTAAATTGTACTTCTGTGAGAGAATATGCTAAGTCAAATTCTTTTAGGATGAATTTTTTTTTCAATATTTTTATTGTAGTAAAAGACATAACATAAAATTTACCATCTTAACCATTTTTATTTATTTATTTTTTGCTGAGGAAGATTCGCCCTGAGCTAAAATCTATGCCAATCTTCCTCTCTTTTGTGTGTGGGTCGCTGCCACAGCATGGCTGACATGTGGTGTAGGTCCACACCCGGGATCCAAACCTGTGAACCCGGCTGCTGAAGCAGAGCATGTCAAACTGAACCACCAGGCCACAGGGCTGGCCCCTTAACCATTTTTAAGTGTACAATTCAGCAGTAGTCAATATATTCATAATGTGCAACCATCACCACAATTCTTTACATCTTGGAAAATTGAAACTCTATACCCATTAAACAATAACTTCCCATTCCTTCCACCTACTTAGCCCCTAGCAACCACCGTTCTACTGTCTCTATGATTCTAATTATTCTGAGTACTTCATACAAGTAGAATCATACAGGTCTCTTTGTGACTGGCTTATTTCACTTAGCATAATATTCTTAAAGTTTATCCATGTTATAGCATCTTGAAGAATTTCTTTCCTTTTTAAAGCTGAATAATATTCCACTGTATATACAAACCACAACTACTTATCCATTCATCCATCAGTGGACACTTGGGTTGCTTGAATAATGCTGCTATAAACATGGGTATACAAATCTCTCTTCAAGACTCTGCTTTCAATTCTTCTGGGTGTATACTCTGAAGTGGAATTGCTGGATCATAAGGTAATTCTATTTTTAATTTTTTGAGGAACTGCCATACTGTTTTCCACAGCAACTGTACCATTTTACATTCCAACCAATGGTGTACAAAGGTTTCAATTTCTCCACATCCTTACCAAAATTAGTTTTCTGTCTTTTGGTAGTAGCCATCCTAATGGGTATGAGGTGCTTTTAAGATGAGTTTTAAAGGCTTTTCCATTTTGTACTAATGAACGAAAATCTAACAAACTTGAACTTGATTCAATTACAATAAATAATCCGTAGACTGTGATTTAGAAAAACTATGTCACATACAAATAAATACTTTTTGCACCAAGATGAAACTTATTTATTCGCTAGGAACACAATATTATTGGTGGTGAATAGACTGTTCAAAATTCTGTATTGCCAACCAACAAATAACATACGCTCATAAGCATTTCTTGCTATGAGCTTAACCAGGTATATTTGGAATATAGAAAAATTATTAGTAATGCTTCTTCTCTTAGTGTTTACAGAAGAAATTCTTGGGAAAGCAATAATTCAAGCTGATGAACAGAGACAATTATATCACAAAAGAGAGGCTATACAATATATTTTTAAAGAATTTAAATATACGCATTAAAGCCACTCTTTCAGAAAAATAATTCTTCTGTTTATTTTCTACATAGATGTATGGGTGTGAAAACTAGGTGTACAGATTACTCTTTCTTTCTTTTTTTTTTTTTTTTTTTGCTGAGGAAGATTAGCCTTGAGCTAACATCTGTTGCCAATCTTCCTCATTTTTTGCTTGAGGAAGATTAGCCCTGAGCTAACATCTGTGCCAACCTTCCTCTACTTTGTATGTGGATCGCTGCCACAGCTTGGCTGATGAGTGGTGTAGGTCCGTGCCTGGGATCCGAACCCACAAACTTGGGCTGCCAAAGCGGAATGCACCGAACTTAACCACTACACAACGGGGCCGGCCCTGGGTTACCTTTATTTCTTGTGCAGTATTCCTGAACTTGCTCCTTTTGATGACAGTAACTATGTCATTTATTTATATTCATTTCCTCTAATGATGTATGACATGTTTTCTGTGTTAGTATATCTCATGTCTAAAAGAAGTTAAACCCAAGCCATGAAGAAGCTTTGGCCTGTTATTTATTTTTTCTACTCTTCATTAATTTGATCTTTCATTATGAATGATTTTAGTCACTTTTCAGTTCTTTGGCTGCAGAAAAAGAAACCATTTGTGTGTTCCTTCAAGACCCTGATAAAATAAGTGACTACCGTTACTATTTGCCTACTTATGAACTGGCTATTGATTTGTATATTATTTAAGTTCTTTGTCTCTTGTGCTGCTCGGCTTTAAGGCTATTTATTTTCCTTTTTATAATTAAAAAAATATTTCAAACATATAGAAAGTAGAACGGAAATAATGAACACCTGTGTGTAGGTGTCTTCCACCAAAATTCAACAAATGTTAACATGCTGCTGTATTTGCTTCACAATTTTTTAAAACAGAAATAAAACTTTAGAGATAGAATAAAAGTCCCCTTTGTGTCCCTCCCTGACCCTTTAGACCTGGAGCTCAGAACATCAGCCTGTCCTCCCTCTGCCCACCCTATCTTCCAGAGCTCAGCTTAAATCCTACCTGTATAAACCACCCGACTACAGCCCACAGTGACTCCTCTTTTCTCTAAACCATACCCACTTTATATCTAATGTAGGCAGATCTTCATTTCTGCTATGAGTTCCCTCCAGCTTGAGCTTACAGTAGCCTCTGACTACACTGCTCTGTGTCCTGATTCCATACTGCTGTTGCTGTCTTGGTCCTGAGACATAAGGTAAAACTATCTCAGCCAAGGCAAAGGGCAGTGAACAGTACAGTGCAGTCCTGAATGGGAAGCGCACACTTGGTAAAAGGAAGGCTCTCCCTAACCACACAAGCTGCAGTTTACGTTAATAGCCTTAGTTTCATTAATAGTTATATTCAGAGGTTGCTCTGTAAGAGAATTCATTTCCCATAGGAACAGTGTTATAAGGTAGTTACATCTCCCTATCTCCCTAGCCCTAAACTAGCAGGGGTGTTTTGTTTTGTTTTTGTTTGTTTTGTTTTTTTTTTTTTAACTGAGGAAGATTGGTCCGGCCCTGAGCTAACATCTGCTGCCAATTGTCCTTTTTCTTGAGGAAGAATGTTCCTGAGCTAACATCTGTACCAATCTTCCTCTATTTTGTATGTGGGAGGCCGCCACAGCATGGCTTGATGAGCGGTGTGTAGGTCTGTGCCCAGGATCCGAACCTGCGAACCCTGGGCCACAGAAGCAGAGCATGTGAACTTAACCACTATGCCTCTGGGCCGGCCCCCAGCAGGGGTGCTTTTAAATGACCCAGGACAGGGATCTGCGAAGGTCAGAAGGGAAACGGGGACAGAGATAAAAGCTCAGAAGTCTTGAATCCCCAGCTGATGAAGGGCTGGGAGATGAAGCACATGGGCCCAGGGAGTCAGATGCGACTTCAGGGAATCATTGCATGGGGTTCGTCCTTCACGGTGTCTTTCTCTCTCACTCTCTTCTCTGTATTTGCCTTTTCTTTCCCCTTTTCCCTTCCTACACCTCTCCTTCTTACCCTCAGCTAATTACTCTGCCCCTACAGGCTCTGGAGGGCCCTTCTTCCTCAGCTCAGCCTTGCACTGTTGGGGTGAGAAGCCTGCGTTCCCAAGAGAGGATCTGTGGGCAGGCTCTGCAATGGGAGCAGTGCAGAGAGATGAGAGGAAGGGAAAGGGAGCCTGGTAAACTGAAGCTCTGGAAATCAGAGACCTACCTCTTAGGTTCTGGCTCTCTCGTTACATAGCTCATCTTACCTCCTCATCTAGACTGCACGTCCCCCACCAGAGATCGCTCTATAAACACATCAGATCTGATTCAAATATTTCCAAAAACAACACTGCATAAACGAATTATTTATAACACACTAGACTTGAATAAGATTTAAAAGATTACGCAGTCCATGTACCCACCTCCCCCATTTATAGCAAGCAAATCTTTCAAGCAGCTTTTAATCAAGCCTTTAGAACTGTATACTACCTTCTCTTCTCAACCTAACTTAAAATCACCTGAATCCCACACTAACTGCATCATCCTCAACCAGCATAGCTAGTTTTCTGTTCTTTCTTTCTTTATCTGTTTTGCTTCATGCTGTGCTAATTTAACCTTATCTTGGTAAACAAGAAAATGGTCCGCATGTGACAGACTGTAGCTGCGGCAACTGCAGCTGGCCTGTGTGCAAACCAATTTTGTTCATTCCTCATCCTGGCAGGGAGCCCTGCCCTAGAACTGTCTGGGGACTAAATCAGCACTAAACCTGTGTCAGAAAGGTTGCTGAAAGCAGCCCTGGAGCAAGGCCGCGGTGACAAGGCTGTTAGGAAAGGGATTAGGACAAATGCAGCAGCTGGGTAAGAATCTAAGTGAGGAGTTCTGCCCGTGACAGTGAAACTGGGGCCCAGCTTCTCTTCTATGCCTTGGCACTTCTGTGGAAATGACTTGGAAAGAGGATATGGGGAGAAAAGAGATGCACCAAAGGCACCAAATTTGCTGTAGTTCTTTCTTTCTGGGATGTTGGGTGCTTGGTGACCAACCAGAAAATGTTACTTCCTTCAGACGGTAGCAAATGGGAAAGAAAGAAATGCGTCCTTTGCCGCTCTCTGTGGTTGAAAACACTGCACGGCTTCTCTTTGGGTATCTAGTGAGTTAGACGGCGTGGTTTTCTACAGGATGAACCTGAGGTACAAGACAACAGGAGATGTGCCTAACAAGAGCCAGAGTAGACAGAAACGACTCTAACTTTGTCTAAAAACTTTGTTAAAGAATAAATTCCTCAACATCAAATGATCAAATATTGGAGTATTTTTTTTCTTCTTAACTGCTGGATTCAGTCTACACCTTTCAGTGTATGACACTCATTTTGTACTAGAACTTGAATGAGAATGAAGCACACTCAATCCATCTTTCAATTCCATTAGCTAGATACACACTGTTTAATAATAACTTCACAAGTACCCATCAAAGAAGGCCACTAGGCTTCCCTAAATACCACCAGATCTGTGGGGCTGGTACAGGAGCCAAAAAGGGTCAGTCCATTTTGTCTGATCACAGTAATTCCTGAACATATGGTTGTTTTTTGTGTGCCTGCTCACAAAATTTTTATTATATGACTAGTAAGACAGTAACTGCAACAGATGTGCATGTACAATGAAGTTTTTTTATAAAAGCTTTATTGAGATATATTTCATATACCCTAACTTTCACCCTTTTGAAGTACACAATGCAGTGGTTTTTAGCATATTCACAGAATTGTGCAATCATCACCACTACCTAATTTTAAAACATTTTCATCTCCCCAAAAAGAAACCCTGTACCCATTAGTAGGCAGAGTTTTTGACAGAGAAGCCATTCCTATTTGCTAGGAGTGCTCATTACCTGTGCAGGCATTTCTTGGGCTTTGTCAACTGGAACACAGCAAAAAAAAATTTTTAGAGTGTTTAGACGACACCTAAAAAGTCTCAAAAAATATTTATCAAGTAAACATTTTCTCTAATCCAATCTTATCCATGTACCAGCTTGGGAACTTTCGTTACATAAATAATTTATTTGCAGAAGAGTGAATAAACATTATTCAACTTACGGATTTCAAAATGCATTGTGACCTCATCTGCAAAAGCCAGTTTCCTACAGATATTCTGAGTTGAGGCTCTTGTTAATAAAATTAGATATAAGGGCCTAAAGAATTTTTCAACCTTCTTTCCCAAATATATGAAAACAATTTTACATTATCATAGTTTCCAGATACCTATTATGAATGAAAATGAAACACTTTCTAATCAAACAGCTAGTGTTACTGCCCAACACGGGGCCTTCTGCTCGTCACAAGACATGCCAATAGTCAAGAGGCAAGGTGGTAGGAGAAAAAGGACTTTATTATTACAGCTTGCTAGCAAGAGGGGAGATGGCCGACTCATGTCCAAAAGAACCATCTTAAGGGGGCACGAAATCTTATAGCAGTTATATAGGCCATTGTGTTATTGGGGAGGGGGTTAGGAATGCTGACCTTCTGGTGTTACAGACTGGGAGTGCCACACCAGATCTTTCAGTTTTCACTGATGATGGCTATCAGCATAGACTCTCCGTTCAGGGGTCACCATATTCCTAAGGAACTCAAAAACGCAGTTATCATCTTATCGCAGCTGGGAGGTACATGCACAAGCAGGGGTCGTAAAATCTACAGAGCAGTTAGATCTCCTGGAGGCTGCATATCCAGCTGGGTTAGTTTGTCAGAGGTCATTCAAAGTTAGAATAGAGTTTTTCTTTTCTACAATACGGCTTCCCTTATGTCAACCTTGTCTTGAGCCGGTATTACTAGTATAAAAGTTAGACAGGTAATTGAACTGAAATAAATTCAGTCAGCAATGAAAAAAAACAGAAATATAATGTGAGCCACATATGTAATTTAAATTTTTCTAGTTCTCACATTTTTAAAATAGCAAAAAGAAACAAAAAAAAGTAATTATAATGATATATTTAAACAGGAAAAAGTAATTGCAATGATATATTTAACCGAATGTATCCAAAGATTGGTTCAACTTGTAGTCAATATACAAAAATTTTACTGAGATACTAAGTCTTGGAAACCTGGTGAGTAATTTTCACCTACAGCACATCTCATTTTGGAACAGTCTAGTTTCAAGTCCTCAACAGCCACGTGTGGCTAAGTGGCTCCCAGCCGGAGGAGCACAGCCTTAGACGACTGAAGGCAGTTTCTCTTTCAATTCATCCTGAGGGACTGCCTTAGTTCAGGTACTCCCCATCTCTTTCCCAGATTATTCCAGTAGACTCCTAACCAGTCTTCTTGTCAATCCAGCCTCTATAGCGCTGCCAAAATGATCTTAATATGCTAATATGCCAATCTGATTATTACAATCCCCTGCATAAAATCCTGCATAAAAATCCAAATTCCTTAGCTTGCAGTATAAAACTTATACTCAGCCACTGACTACCTCTCCAGTTCTGCTTACTACAGCTATAGTCAATTACGTGCTGTCATATTCTTACCTTTCTGCCCTTACAAACATGTTCCTTCAATTTCAGACATCCTCTCGTCAACCCCTGCTAATTTAGCAAACATCTGCTCTGAGTTCAGCGCTACGTTCTCACTGAAACTTTCCCCATTTCCCACCAGGGAAGGTCAGATGCACTCCTCCAAACTCCCTTTCACAGGATCCATCACATTGTGCCGTGGAGTCCAATTTTATGAGAGTTTGGCTCTAATACAATCACGTTAGGCTAAAACCAGACTCAAATTACCTTTGGAAATTTCTGAGGAAACCATGGCCATATTGGGAACTGAAATTTGCTGTTCTCTGCAGTCCTAAATGCACCTTCCTCTGGGATTTGGGCACATCTCCATTTCACAGATGAGGGAAATATCAAAGAAGTTATGACTGGTATGGAATTTTAAATTAGTAAGGTTGCTAACATTATTCTTAGGCTGTCCCATGATTATCAGCACTGCTTTTCCAACATCTTGTTAAAAAAAAAATCACTGGGATACTATTATCTATCTAAGGAGGTTATTTTTCTCTTTAATCCTCTTGCTTCCATTCTATTCATGCTAGTTCTTGTTCTATTCTAACCCACTCTAATCATTAAGATGGATGTTGGAATGATTGAGTCTTCTGGACAGAATATTTCTTTTTCCTCACTGATGCTTCCTCCCTCCTCCCATCCTTCCACATTTTTTTAGGTCAAGGGAGGTGGTAGTTAATTCTTGAGTCTGTTGTAGGTGTGTGAGGGAGAGTATAGCAAAATTCTTAAAAACATCATTAAATCTCTAATAACTTACTACATCTGAAAATTCAGTTCTTACCTGATCCCGGTGAAGCACCAATGACAAAAAATCTCTAAATACCTTTCCGTTTTTAGGGGACAGGGCCTGCATGCAGCATGCAACTTCCAATTCATTGAAAGAGCCATCAGCCCTTAAGACAATTTGTGTGTCAGTCATTCTGCAGGCATGGAAAAGGACCAAGAGAGGCTACTGAATGCCCACAGCCCCTAATTCCAGGGAAAGGGCTGTTCTTGGGTCTAGAATGGGTCTATGAAACTCCCACACCTTGGGATATAGGGGACCAATTTGGTAGATTCCCTGAGGATGCTTACCATCCCTAGAAGAAGAAGGAAGGTAAGAGAAAATCGATCTATTCTTGCAATTTTGGAGGATTTAGGAGGCTGGCAGGAGCCGAGAAGGAGATGGCTTAGGCCATCCTACAGCTGAGTAGACACACACTTACGTGGGAATACAGTGGCCCCGGTGTAAGGCGGCATATCCCTTACACCACTCCACCAAAGAAACGTTATTTTTGAGTTAATGCTTGGACATCTTATTAGTCAGTTTTGCCATAACTGTGTTGTTCTTTATTTCTCTGAAAATAAACTCTTCCTTTAAAAAGTATATGAGGTATGTGGAATATAAACTAACAGAGAGAAGAGTTTGGTGGTCACCAGGGGGAAGGGAGTTGGGGGGTGGGCACAAGGGGTGAAGGGGCGCATTTATATGGTGACTGACAAATAATAATGTACAACTGGAATCTCACAATGCTATAAACTATTATGACATCAATAAAAAAATTTAAAAAAGTACACGAGGAGTTACACAACATTGTGAATGTACTAAATGCCACTAAATTGTACACTTTAAAATGGTCAATGGTTAACTTTATGTTATATGAATTTTTACCTCAGTTTTTAAAAATGAAAAAGTATATGACGAGAAAAATGCTGCAGGATTACCAAGGCCGTCATATTTTCCTTTACTGTGGGTACAGGACACACTTGGTCCTATAATGTTGCCCAGGAATGGATCACGAATCCTAAGACTGCTGTGATGGGCTCTGAGAGAAGAGATTATAATGTCAGAATACTTAGCTCCCAGGATGTGATTAAGCTCATTTTGTTCATCAGTAAAGTGGCATCATAACATTCTTTCTAGCATATTAAAGGAAATGAATCCTAATTAACATCTGTAATAGCTCAGTAAGCCTCCTTGTTGTCTTTTAAGTGAAAACTACTGAGACTTTTTTTTTTATCTCCAATTTTGAATCATCTCTTAGAAACAGTGGTGGCAGAATGTATGCGGTAAGGGATAAACAAATGCACGGAATAAAAAGAGTTGGAAAGATGCTTAGCAATAAACATAGGAATAACTTATAAATTATCATATTTTTAACGAAATTATCTTTTATTAGAAAATTCTAAGCATCCATTCCCTTGTCGTAAAATGTCACAAAAAATGGCCACCAAAAATTCATCCCTTTCCTGGTATGTGCGTGCTGCCTTTTCTATCAAAAGGAGAGATCTATTTTTCCTCCCCTCAAGTCTGGGCTGGTCCTGTGACTTGCTTTAACTGGCAGAATGTGACAGAACTGTCACTGTGCCAGTTCTAAGCCTTGCCCTTAAAAGTCCTGGCAGGTCCTGTTTTTTCTCTCTTAGAATCCAGCCACCATGTAAAGAAACTTGAGCTAAACCACTGAAAAATACTGAGGTGACATGGAGAAGGGAGGAGAGGCCCACCTGGCCCCCAGCCGTTACAGCCACCCAAGGCAAGTCAGAGAAGCTGTCTCAGACACCTAGCCACATTAGTGACCCCAGTGGACACCAGAAGAACTGCCTAGCCGATCCAGATAACTGTAAGAAATAATAAATTACTGGTGATTTAAGCCACTATGGAATAGTCTGTTACACAGCAATAAATAACTGATAAATCCCACATTCCCCTAACCAATTTTCTTCTAGAACCCTGGATTTAGAATTGGAATTGAATTTCTGCCAATAATAAAAGGACCAATCAGTTTGATCCCCAAAGAATCTCAAAACCTCTAAATTGAATATTTCTCTAATTTTCAAAACCAAAAGTCCTTATATCTGACAGAGCATTTGCCACCAGAATATTTAAAGAATTCCTATAAATCAATAATAAAAAAGACTTTTGTAATGGACAAAAGACCTGAACAAGAGAATAAATATGATATATACAGTCAATAAGCAAACGAAAAGGTGCCCAACATCATCAGTCATTAGGTAAAATACAAATTAAAACCACAATGAGACACCACCTCACACCCACTAGAACGATTAAAATTAAAAAGACAATACCAATACCAAGTGTTCGTGAGGATATGTACCAACTCATATATTCTTGGTAGGAGTGTAAAATGGTAAAACCACTTTAGAAAACTGTTGGGCAGATTCTTATAAAATTAAACATATACCTAACCCATACACCTACAATTCTACTCCTAGGAAAGCATATATCCACAAAATGGTTTGTACAAGAATGGCAGCTTTGCTCATAACACCAAAAAACTGGAAACAAATGTCAACCAAAAAACAAAAGGATACACAAATTGTAGTATATTCATTCAATGGAACACAACTCAGTAATAAAAAGTAATAAACTACTTGATGAACACAACAACATGGATGAATCTTAGTGACTTTTTTTTGAATGAAAGAAGCCAAACAAAAGATTTCATATGAAGTTTAAGAACTAATCTGCAGTTCTTTCAGCTGGAACCACTATCTTCCAGTAATTCATCAAAATAACCAACACGAGGGGCCAGCCCGGTGATGTAGTAGTTGAGTTCGCACGCTCCGCTTCGGAGGCCTGGGGTTCGCAGGTTCAGATCCTGGGCGCAGACCTATGAGCCGCTCATCAAGCCATGCTGCGGCGGCATCCCATATACCAAACAGAGGAAGATGGGCACAGATTTTAGCTCAAGGCTAATCTTCCTCAGCAAAAAAAAAGAGGAAGATTGGCAATGAATATTAGCTCAGGGCCAATCTTCCTCAGCAAAAAAAAAAAAAAGAGGAAGATTGGCAATGAATGTTAGCTCAGGGCCAATCTTCCTCACCAAAAACTAAAAATAAAAACCAACACGAAGGGAAACAGGAGAGGTACCCGGTATATGCTCTCTAGGCCTTTTAGAAAACACAGAATTGTTCCTTTGGCTACATACATGTGCATCTACAAAAAAGGTGATATTGTAGACATCAAGGGAATGGGCACAGCTCAAAAAGGAACGCCCCACAAATGTTACCATGGAAAAACTGGAAGAGGTCCACCTGAGGAAAGCAGAGGAAGTACATGAGCAAGTGAGTTTTTCAGAAGTTAGGCAAAGAGGAAAATTATTTTTATAGCTATATATGAGAAGCTTAGGGTAAACGAATAGAGCATTATTAATTAAGCCCTGTTGACATAACAAGAATAAATTAACAACATAGTTTAATAACCTTGATATCTGAACCTCAATACTTTTGTTCATAAACTTTTTGTAAAACAAAAAATAATTCCTCAAATGGGTGATTGGTTTTTTAAGGACTCAAGAGATTTTTCCAGCCTTTTAACAAATATTTACTGAATAGCTTATATGAATAAGATACTCTGCTGAAAGAGGTGAGGCAGCGAAGATCCAAAAATCCAGACTTCTATAGTACTATCTCATAGTAATATCTCATAGAATTTATTCACTACAATATGCAGATTCATTACATATAATATGCAGGAGTATAATGATTACTGCACTCAGCAGACTCAACAAACGTTACCGTACTATCAGCAATCTGATGCCAGATTAATTCACACAACCATCTGTACAACTAATGAACGAAGCTGACAACTGGAACTTTTCAAAATCTATCTGATTTATCAAATGCCAACCCATCAAGATTTCCGGACCACAAGAATACCATTAAAAAATTTTTTTATCATAATAAGATACAGTATCTGCTTTCCACCAGATTTAAAAATTAAATGGGGAGATAGGACACCATTCTTATTTCTTCTTCAGGCCATAAGACCTATGTAACTTACATGACAAATGACTGATAAAGAATATTATACTATGGATGACTGAAACAAGAGATTACTCATCACAGGTCCCAGACTAGGATAATTTTAAAATTTGCCTAGACAGACCAATCTCACACAAAAATTTATTTTTTTACATCCCTGAAATAAGTCTTTAAACTTCTGTTCCAATGACCTCGTGAAATAATATCCTACTTTTTAAACAGTCAATCATTAGAAAAAAAATTTTTAAGAAGCAACCTGCTTTCCTGTAACTCATACTCTGTAGTCCCAATTCGGCTCTCTAGACCTTGTGAGGTCCACATTCTCTTCTTCAAGACCAGGCCTCAAATCTTCAAAATTGGTTGACATATTCACTAATTTCCTCTTTTACCATTTCTCAAGAAAACAGTAAATAAAGAACCTTTACCATCCTATTCTCTAGTCCCTGGATTCAGTAATTAAAAAAAAAGAAAACAACACTGAACACCTATTCTCTGCCAAGCATTAATATTCTATATTGTAGGTACTGGAGATACAGCAGTGAATAAAACAGACATGGTCTCTGTTTCACAGAATTAACATTTTAGAGGATGTGCTCCAGTTAATTAATGCATATCTTAAAATCTGTCACCCTAGTTCAAGGCAATTGAATACAGTGGAATTATTCTAAACATGACATACAACTAACGCAACCTAGGAGTCACACTAAAATTTTTTTTTTTAATTTTTTTTTTCTCCCCAAAGCCCCAATACATAGTTGTATATCATAGTTGTACGTCCTTCACGGCTCTTTTTTTTTTTTCTTTTTTTTTTGTGAGGAGATCAGACCTGTGCTAACATCTGCCAATCCTCCTCTTTTTTTGCTGAGGAAGACTGGCCCTGGGCTAACATCTGTGCCCATCTTCCTCCACTTTATATGGGACGCCGCCACAGCATGGCTTGCCAAGCAGTGCATCGGTGCGCGCCTGGGATCCCAAACAGTGAACCCCGGGCCACCGCAGCGGAGCACACACACTTAACCGCTTGTGCCACCGGGCCAGCCCCCCTTCATGGCTCTTCTATGTGGGACGCTGCCTCAGCATGGCTTGATAAGCAGCACGCAGGTCCGCACCCGGGATCCGAACTGGCGAACCCCAGGCCACCAAAGCGGAGAGTGCGAATTTAACCGCTATGCCACCAGGCCCGGCCCAACTAAAATTTTTTTTGATAACCTGATCATATTATTGAGTTATGCAGTCAATTCATTTTTTAAAGTGAATATATAATTATACGCCAAGTATATACTAGGAACTACGAATATAACAACAATAGAGTATACTCCTGCCCTCAAAGACTATGAAATCCCATAAGGAAGACAAACAAATAGACGACTATAAAGCAGTGAAATAAGTATTATAAAGGAGGTGTCTACAGAGTGCTAGAACACAGGGGAAGGGTACTTGACTTGGAATATACAGCAGAAGTTCTCCTAACCAATCTCTTCGTAACTAATAACCTGGACTGAACTAATGCTCTGTTTCTCCTGTGAAACATAATGGCTGGTGTCCACAGGAGCCCAAAAATACTCATGGCCAGTATCATTTCTGCTTCCTCTACTTGAATTTGTTTCCACAGCCATTCCCAACCCGTTTATGCAGTTGCACATGATACTGAATTCATAATTTAATTATTAAGTAAACCTATAAAATATGATAGTGAAGAGAGTTGTAATTTCTATGACAATGAAGCTGAATAAACTTATAGGCAAGTTGCTAAAAAACACCCTGCTGTCCAATTAGATACAGGAAGACTGAAGATTAGGGTAGAAAATCATAAAAATCTAGAAGGATTTTGCACTCAGATTTCTTCAAAATGGCTTTAAATTCTCTCTCCACTGTAAAGAAACAAAAACTAAAAATCATAGATAATTCATTACATGTGGGGTTTATACAAGAAGCATCACAAAAAAATTACAGTCAGCAGATCCTTATTCAAAGAAAAAGCCTTGGTCCTAAAATAAAAGATTTATGAAACATATATATGTAGGTTTTAAGAGAAAATGTTTAAAATATGCATGCAACTTTTCTTCAGAGTTTATCAGACTTTTTGATTAACTGGTACCGGCTACAGTGGAAAAAAGCCTTCAACTGCAACAGTCCCCTAAAGAGAAGTTAGGACACCAAGAGAGGTGTCAGGCTGCCGCTGTGTAGGGGGTGATTAAAGACATAGACTTAAGTCTGAAAAGGTGAAAACTGAAAGGGGAAACAACCCAAGCAATAACATGAGCAACAGCACGAACAAAGTAGACCCGGATTTGTTTACCAAACTCTGAAACGTTGGGATAAAGGCAGCCTCGGACAAGACAGTTTTTATTGGAACAAAATCATCCCCACTGCAAAAGAGGCTCCATGAAAAGCAAGGACCTAACTGTTTTTGCTCCCTGATTTACCGCCTCACTGAGGGAGCCTGGAATGCCTGGAATGAAGCAGGCCCTCAATAATTCTTTACTTAAGGCTGAATGAATCAATCAAACGAGCTAGCCACAACACTCTCTGACATTTACAAAAGAAGGAATATCCATGAAATCTGAGCAATGTAAGCTTAAGATAAGCAGAGGACAGTGTGACCTGACCCATCAAAAAATAAACTTAGAGACCCAAAGAGTTTCCCAGTGTCCTCTCTCACCCTCTTCATCTGGGGACCCTACTCTCTAGTTTTATTGATTGTCTCACGGCTTCTCAGGCCTTTGTCCCTGTTCTCTTAGGCTGAAATGCTCCCTTTGCTTCCCTTTTCTTCATCTATTAAAATTCTGTGCCTCAAAAGAAGATATACAAATCGCCAATCAGCACATGAGAAGATGCTCAACATCATTAGTCATCAGGGAAATGCAAATCAAAACCACAATGAGATGCCACTTCACACGCACTAGGATTAGACTAAAATTAAAAAAAAAACAAAACAAAACAGTAACACATGTTGGCTAGGATGTGGAGAAACTGGAATCCTCATACATTGCTGGTGGAAACGTAAAATCGTATAGCTGTCTTGGAAAATAGCCTGACAGTTCCTCAACCTAGCAATTCCACTCCCAATTTCAATACTCAAGATTACCGAAAATATATATCCACACAAAAGCTTGTACCTAAATAGTCACAGCAGTATTATTCATAATAGCCAAAAAGTGGAAATACCCAAATGTCCATCAACTGATGAATGAAAAAATAAAATGTAGTCTTATAATGGAATAATATTGGGCAATAAAAAGGAATGAAGTACTGATATGTACTACAACACGGATAAACTTTGAAAATATTATGCTAAATGACAAGTTAGACACATATTGTATGATTCCATTTGTTTGAAATGTCCAGAACAGGTAAATCTATAGAGACAGAAGGCAGATTTGTAGTTGCCAGGGGCTAAGGAGAGGGGAGAATAGGGAGTCAACATAGGTATGGGGTTTCTTTTTGGGATGATGAAAATGTTCTAAAGTTGACTGTGGTGATACTTTCACAATTTGGTGAATATACTAAAAGCCACCAAAACTGTTCAATTAAATGATATGTTTGGGATGTGTAGGGTATGTGAATTACATCTCAATTAGGTTGTTTTTAAAAATTCTACACATACTTTAAGGGAAAGTTCCAATGCCCATTTCTCACCTCCTCTCATCAAAATTAATAGTTTCCTCTATGCTGTCAAACCAGTGGTTATCATATGAGTTATATATATTTATTTTTATTTTTATTTTTATTTTTTTTGCTGAGGAAGATTCGCCCTAAGCTGACACCTGTGTGAATCTTCCTCTACTTTGCATGTGAGTCACCACCACAGCATGGCCGCCAAGAGTGGTGTTGGTCCGTGCCTGGGAACCAAAACCGGGCCACCAAAGCAGAGCACACCAAATTTAACCACTAGGCCACAGGGTGAGACCCTAAACTGAGTTACATATTGCTGATATTAGAACCCAAGCTACTGAATAGTGAAAAACTTTTTCTTCTTTGCATCCACTTTCCCAAGACCTAACGAAGTGCATTACATAGAGTAGGTAACAGAATAGGTATTTAACCTATCTTTATTGTACTACAGAATTAATTAGCCTCAAAGAGTGATATAGGCAGATAACATGAATGAAATTAAATATATTTAGTCAAACATCTATTAAAAAGATACAAATGGTTAAGAGTTATTCTAGGACTCACTCTGCAAATGATAACATGGATGGGGCTGGAAGTTCTGATGGCAGAAGAGAATGGACTAGATATCCTCTGCATCTAACCCAGAAAATATGTCAAATCCTACAAGCTTCTTATCTAAAGTTCAGCAATGCTTTGTGGCTACACAGTCTATTGCTCCTGAGTTTTACCATCTTTCTTTCCCTTAGAAATAGTCACTTGCTCAAATAATGCACAAGTTGCAGTGTGTGACAATTTACACAAGGTAGCATTCCTGGGGAAGATTTATAGCCTTTTTAGGCATCAGTCTCTCCATAGATGAGAGGACACTAAAGAGACATAACCAAATGCAATGTGCTATCCTGGATTGGCCAGTGGAACAGAAAAAGGACAGTAGTGGAAAAATTAGTGAAATCCAAATAAAGTCTGTAGTTTAGCTAGCAGTATTATTCCAATGTTAATTTCTTCCTCCGATAAACGTACCACAGTTATATGGAATGTTAACATCTGGAGAGATGAGAGAAGGGTAATACAGGAACTCTGTTTCGTCTTTGAAACTTTTCTGCAAATCTAAAGTTATTTCAAAATGAAATGCTTTGCTGTTTTTTTGTAAGCAGACTCTCTACTGTGAAGTAAGGCTAAGTTGGATACATCCATCTAAAGTTCTTTCACGCTAGGAACGTAAGATCACGGGATGAATCTGTGAACAAAACAAAGATTCTTGCCTTGTGGTGCTTATTACTTCAGTAGAAGGAGACAAAAAATTTCATAAATAATTAAGTTATGTGCTATGTGAGAAGGTAGTAAGTGCTAGGAAAAACACAACAGTAAGGGATCGCAAGTGGGGAAGGGGAGGAGCAAGTTTTACAACAGTCACATGGAAAGGCCTCACTGAGAAGAGGACATCTGAGCGAGGACACGAAGGGGAAGAGGGTGTGGGCCAAGGATATTTGGGGGAAGAGCATTCCAGGCAACGGGAACAGCTAGAGCAAAGGCCCTAAGACGGGCGCGTGCCCAGCTTGTTGAGGGAGCAGCAGGGCAGTCAGGGCAAAGGCAGCACAGTGAGTGAGGGGAGGAGAGCCGGCTAGAGAGGTCAGGGGGCAGAGCACAGGAGGACTTTGCCTTTTCCTCTCAGCAAAAGACAGGTCAGTGGAGACTATGCAGGGGAGTGCTGTACTCTGACTTAATGTTTTAAAAGAATCTCTCTGGTAGTTACACAAGATCACCTACATGGTATTCTTGCCTACAAATGTGTAGCTTGAACCTAACCATGAGATAATCAGGTAATTCCAGAATGTGGGACATTCTACAAAACAGGCCAGGACTCTTTAACAGTCAATGTCACGAAAAACAAAAAAGGTGAGGGGGACTATTTTAGATTAAAGAGCCATAACAACCAAGCACAATGAACAACCTTGACTGAAACCATAAACAGGGGTGTGTATTAGTTTCCTATGGCTGCTGTGACAAATTATGACACAAACTGTGTGTCTTAAAACATCAGAAATTTATTCTCTCTCGGTTCTGGAGGCCAGTAAGTCAGAAGTCACTATCATTGGCTGAAAGCAAGGTAGCAGGGCAGGGCCGCACTCCCTCTGGAGGCTTGAGAGGAAAATCTGCGCCTTGCTTCTTCCCGCTTCTGGCGGCTGCTGGTATTCCTTGGCTTGTTGTCTGTATCACTGCAGTCTGCCTCCTTCTTTATACCACTTCCCCGAGTGCACGCGTGCGTGCATGCGTGTGTGTGTGTGTGAAATCTCTCTGCCTCTCTCTTATAAGGATACATGTGATAGCATTTAGAGTCCACCAGGATAATCCAGGATAATCTCTCCAATTCAAAATTCTGAATTTAATCACATCTGCAAAGATACTTTTTCCATTTAAGGTAACATTTAGGTTCCAGGGATTAGGACCTGATATTTTGGAGGGCTTTTATTCAGCCTACTACAGAAGGGAAAGGTATAAAAGACATATCTTAGACATTAGATGATACTGATTTAACAACAATTTTCTTAGGTGTGATATTAGTGTTGCAGTTACAGGATATTTGATATTTTTCAAAATAAGAATTTGCAGGAAAAAACATTTTTAAAAAGTATAGACTATGGGGGGGAGGGACAAAGGAAGAAGCAGAAGACTGTGGAAGCTGTAATCTGGGTAAGAGATGATAGTAATTCTGACCAGGGTGTTTGCAGTGGAGTTAGTGAGATGTAGCTGGATTCTGGATATATTTTGAAGGTAGAGGCAACAATTACTGATAGACTAAATGTGGAAGGTGAGAGAAATAGAGGAATCAGGAATGACTCCAAGGCTTTTGAGAAATGGACTGACTTAGTATCAACTGAGAAGAGGAAAATTACTTATTATGGGAAATAACAGGAATCCAGTTTGGGATATATTAGTTTTGAGAAGATAATTCAAAATGGAGATGTTGAGAAGGCAGTTAGATATCTAAGTCTAGATTTCTGGAGAAAGGTCTGGGCTATAGACATAAATTTAGCAACATTCATCAGGAGAGTGCTAAAACTGGATCATATTAAAGTCATGACATTGGACTAGATCACCAAGGGAGAAGACGGTGAGAGCAACCTATAAAATCACAAGGTGGTGGACATCAGGGCAGAAAAGAACTACAGAAAATTTTATAACCTCAGTCATCCAAAGATTGGATGGAACTGGCATTTCTTTAAGGAAACTGCATCCACTGAAAGAAGCCCAGACTACTTAAAGATCTTAGAAAATTTTCTGGCTCCCTCAAATTTTAAAATACACACAGCTAGTCAAAGGGCAGGTCCAGAATCCCTGAGATGGGGGACTTAGGACCAAGATTCCACATAAGCATTCCAAAATAGCATTCCAAGTCCCACAAAAAGAATTAAACAACCATCACTCAAGAAAATACCCTTCTAAAAATGCCCAACACAAAATTATGTCAATTTTTATTAAGAATCTCTTATATTACATTTTTTAAAAAGTAAGATAAAGTGATAAAAACAGGTATAGCTATATTTGCCATATCAGTGGCCAATGCTTTAAATTCTGCACCCTCCAAAACCTCCATTCAGCACAATTGCCCTTCCTCTAATTTATTACTGCTTCCAATAGAGGATCTAGAACTTCTGTGTTACACAAATCAAACACTATAGCATTGTAGATCAATTTTAATGAAACTGAATATAATGGGACACATTAACTAAATGGAAATAGACTAGTAATATATCTAAGGAGGAGCAACAGTTTTTTAAAACAATATATATGATATTGAAAATGATAAGTTTCAAGATATTTGTGAAAAGTCTGAAATATACAACATTTTGAATGTACATTCATTTTTCTAGAAAGAAGGTTCAAACATTCTTCTACATTCTCAAAGGGATCCATGATCTCAACATAGTTTAAAACTTTCAGGTTTGAAAATTAACACTGCTAGAGACCTGGAAATCAAAATAAACCGCCAACTGAATGTGTCAGAATTGAAAAATTATTGAATTTGAAAAATAGAATACACACTTTCACACCTTTAAAAACAACTACATTGACGATAAGAAGGGAAATTTGTCAAGTTCAAGCCATGTTCAGACACGATGAAAATTCTCCAATGAGAACATGCTCCAAAGAATTTCCTTAACAGAACAAGTACATTTACTTCTGAAAGCTCTAAGCCTTAGAGGAACACACTTGGGCTTCAATTTAAGTTGCTGCTATCAGTTACCAAAGAGGTTATTAGCTAATTCCTCCTGCTTCTAATAATCAGCCAAGATTCAACTCTCATTTTACTCCAAGAATCTAAAAAAGGCTTTTAAATTAGAGAAATGGGTAAAACCAAGGAAGGTCCTCAGTTAAATGGGCAAAACACGAAAGGGAAGGAGAGGCAGAAACAGGCTTAATCATTACTTTCAACTTGGTTCAGTTTATTCAGGGCTCAAAGACATTCATGCATTCCTGAATCTAAAAACTCCTAATACAGTTAACACTAAATATAAAATTTGACTTAAAGTCTCTTCAGTTCTATACACAATACCAAACACTTACAGTCTTACTATGTGGTAAGAACTGTTCTTAGCACTCTGTTTTAGCTCACTTAATCCGTGTGTGTGTGCATATATATATTTTGTTTTGTTTTGTCCTTAAGGACTATGGTAAACTGATTTTTGCTTAGATTTCAACTCTCTGGACTGACACCAGTATCATATCCCAATCATCCCTAAAGGTTCACTCTGGGGTTTGATTAAGAAGTGTGACTTCCATAAGAAAAGCCTTCGAAGTCCTGAATCCTGGCATCAGAGCTATCCCAGATCTGGACTAAAGGTCCTACTGTGGCTCTGTTCAACCTGGGATTACATTCTTTCCAGGATGAATATAAGAATCTCATTCAGTTCAAAACTCACCCAAATATCAAATGGACTCTGCAACTGCCTTGATCTCTCCAGCAGAAAATGACATCCTATATCTCCATTCTACTCACCTTAACAGACAACCTGGACCTAGCCTAAAAATAAATCAAAGTAGCAAAACACATCTAGACTACCCATTCAGTGACCATGAAGGTCTTCACCCAGACCCAACAGAGAATTATTTCACTCAGGTAATATTTATAGAAGAAGGTATATTAATGAAAAGTGCATATTTTACAATGTTCAGTGAAAACATAGGATAAAAGGATACGTAAGGTAGGAGGAAAACTATATAAAACCACATTAAAAAGTGAAAGGGAATACAGTCAAATATCAACAATGGTTGTGGCTGGGGTTTACGCTTCTAAAATATTTTTTTTCTTTATTTTCTCATCTTCTTTAATAATCTGGCATTAATTTGCGCTTTTTAAATATCATTCTCTAATTATAAACTACATATATGACCCATATAATAATCAATCTAGATAAATTAGCTTTATATTAGAGCATATTTGTTTATCCCATTTCAAAATGTTATTTCCTAAAGAGTGTCATTCTATAACCATTTTCTGACCATTTCCCCAAATCCTTACCGAAACCAAGCTCTCTCAGCTATGTTCTTTCTCCATTTTATTTGTTTCAACTCCTCCCTGAAAAATACACATTTAGTGGGAATCAAGTTTTTATTGCACAGAGTGTAAAATCACTCCGGATTTAAAAGCAACATTGTAACAGCACATCTAAAAGACCTCTGGAAGAGCGGAAAACATTTGCTGAATGCGCACTTCCTGTACCCTATTTTAAGTATCTTTGTCCTATAAAAATCTGGTAATATTTGATTGATACATTCAACAACAGCAACCAAAATCTATTTTGAGTTTACAGTTTGTGAAGTGAATTTCCAAAAATATCAATCACACTAACACATTCAAATTTAGTTGGCACAGACACATTTGCAATGTTTAACAGAAACAAACAGCCTATGACTCGCACATGGAGGATGGCAGCTCTGAGTTTCTCTCTTTCCAAGAAATGTACTTCATGAGCCATTATGCTTTTTTCCTTCAAAGAGTTTCTCTCAGGTTAGTGCCACGTTGCTTCCTATTAGACAAGTTAGCACTGAGAAACCAGTGCCTGAAGCTATATACATATAAAATCTCAGTCTGTGACCCTGGCAAATTCACATTTCTTTTTGTTTGTGTTTTACTTTTCTTCTTTTTTTTGGTGAGAAGATCAGCCCTGAGCTAACATCTGCCAATCCTCCTCTTTTGCTGAGGAAGACTGGCCCTGGGCTAACATCCATGCCCATCATCCTCCACTTTTTATATGGGACGCCGCCACAGCATGGCTTGACAAGCGGTGCATCGATGCGCGCTCGGGATCCAAACCCCGGGCCGCCGCAGTGGAGCGCACGCACTTAACGCTACACCACCGGGCCAGCCCCTTTCTTCTTTTTCAATATATTTTCAAACATACACTAAGGACAGAGAATAAGGGAAAAGTATAAATAATCCCTATGGACTCTTCACTTAGCTCCAACAATTATCAATATTTTGTCATTCTTGTTTCATCTACTCCTCTCCCAATTTTTTAAGGAAGGGAGGGCTGGAGTTGTTTTTTTTTTTCTTTTTGGTGAAGATGATTGGCCCTGAGCTAACATCTGTTGCCAATCTTCCTATTTTGTATGCAAGATGCCGCCACAGCTTGGCTTGTCGAGCAGTGTGTAGGTCCACACCAGGGATCCAAACCCGTGAACCCTGGGCCGCCAAAGGGGAGAGCACAAACTTAATCACTATGCCACCAGGCTGGCCCCTGCAGTATTTGAAAACAAATCTTAGACATGATCAGAAAAAAATTTCTCACTAGCAAACTTGAAAGTTGTAAAGATACTTGTCTTCTTTCATTTAAAGCTTGCAATATTAAAAATATTTAACATGTTAAGATATTAATGTCTAGAATAGCTTAAGTTAGAATCAGACTTTTAGAGGTGGAAGGAAACACAGATATCATCTAATTCCTTGCTATTCAAATTGTGATAGTTGGGCCAGCAGCACTGGCATTACCCAGAAGCTTGTTAAAAATGCAGAACCTCGGGGCCGGCCCGGTGGCACAAGCGGTTAAGTGCCCGTGCTCTGCTGCGGCAGCCCGGGGTTCACTGGTTCGGATCCCGGGCGGGCACCGACGCACCGCTTGTTAAGCCATGCTGTGGCAGCGTCCCACATAAAGTAGAGGAAGATGGGCATGGATGTTAGCCCAGGGCCAGTCTTCCTCAGGAAAAAGAGGAGGATTGGCATTGGATGTTAGCTCAGGGCTGGTCCTCCTCACAAAAAAAAAAAAAAAAAAATGCAGAACCTCAGGCCCAGCACAGACATACTGAACCAGACTGCAGCTTAACAAAATCCCCAAGTGACCGGCCTGCTCATTAAAGCCTGCGAAGCATGGCTGACTCTACTCCACCCAGTTGAGAAACCTGAAGCCTAGAGAGGTTAAGTGACTCTTCGAACAGGAGTAAAACCCAGAGGATCTGATTCTGAGACCAGGTTTTTTCCTTACGTGACACACTGCCTCTCAGCAAACCTGATTCCCATCACAAGACCCTTTTGGACTTTCACATCCTTCTGAAAATTCAATTAACAAATAAGAGAATTTACTATATGATAATGTTTTTTAATTCATGAGAGAGGCTGACATTTTCCCAAATACTATATTATATGCTGGAGCAAAATCTGTAAATTAATCAAACTTCTTCCTTCTTTCGGAAAAAGGACAGACATTTTCAGCACGAGTGCCTTCAAGGGGACCAATTTAATTAATTAATGGTGATGTATTTTTTCAAAGGTCAGTACTATAGTCTCCTTATGCAGAGAATATATTATTGGGTGCAGCTGAAAACTTGGGCCTTTTAGCATAGGATCGATAAACAGCACAGAAAGCCAAGCTCATTTTCTAATTGGCTTCAGTAAGACAGTTTAGAAATGAGTTAAAATGTACCATCAGCAATGATAACCAAGTCTTCTTGTTACACTAAAAAGGCACTGCCTTTTTTTCTTAATTCTAAGAAAATAAATTACGATCTTTTTAAGGAAAATTGTGAATGAAACCTAAGATTATTAAAATTATTTTAAGAGGCAAATATTACTTTAATTATAGCATCTAAATTGTTTTTACAAAATTATTTTTTTTTGTCCTATGGGCTTCCATAAGAGGCCATTCTCAATTTTCAGAAGAGAACTTTACGACACCTGAAATTTCAGAGGCTTTGCAGAACACTATTAAGAAAGCCATTGTTTACAGAATAAAGAGTTTCTGCATCTTTCAGTGGGGTGTGTTTTCTTAACAAAATTCTTAACAAAAATGTGTTTTCTTAACAGTGGAGGGTGAAAAAATGTCAAAACCAATAATATTCCTTTAAGAATACTGGTAAAAGAGTAAACTGGTACAGCCTTTATGGAGGGCAGTTTGGCAATATGCATTAAAAAATAAAACATGCATGCCACTTGACCCAGTAGTTCCCCCTTAGGAATGTGACCTAAAGAAATAATTAAGGGCCGGACCCGTGGCTTAGCGGTTGGGTGCACTCGCTCCGCTGCTGGCGGCCCGGGTTCCGATCCCGGGCGCGCACCGGCGCACCGCTTCTCAGGCCATGCTGAGGCCGCGTGCGACGTACAGCAACTAGAAGGATTTGCATCTATGACATACAGATTTCTACTGGGGCTTTGGGGGAAAAAAATAAACAAATAAAACATTAAAAAAAAAAAAGAAAGAATTAAAATTGTCTGCAAAAATTTTCCTACTAGGAAGTCTGTGCAATACTGTTTATAATAAAAAATTCAAAACAACCGAAGAACCTACAGAAAGTCAATAAATAAATAAGAGTGCATCATAAAGTACGTGGTGTTCTACTATTGGGAAGATAATGTAGGGCTGGCCCCGTGGCTTAGCGGTTGAGTGCGCACACTCCGCTGCTGGCGGCCCGGGTTCGGATCCTGGGCGCACCGACGCACTGCTTCTCTGGCCATGCTGAGGCCGCGTCCCATATACAGCAACTGGAAGGATGTGCAACTGTGACATGCAGCTGTCTGCTGGGGCTTTGGGGGGAAAAAAAAAAAGGAGGAGGATTGGCAATAGATGTTAGCTCAGAGCCAGTCTTCCTCAACAACAAGAGGAGGATTAGCATGGATGTTAGCTCAGGGCTGATCTTCCTCAAAAAAAAAAAAACAGTGCAGGGGGAAGCTGCTCTTAAGTCTACCAACTCCTAAACAAAACCAACCACACAGACTAGTCATCTTAAGAGCTCACTATTCGTGATAATCTAGCTCTCGCCAAACTCAGACAAAGAGCCAATTCTAAAGTCATATGGAAGTATATCACAGACCACAAAGTTTCACTGTTCTGTTCAGTAATTCCTCATCAAGGGCAGTTCTAAATTTCCTTATATGTGATGTACCAATATGCAACAGAGCTTCCCCGCCCTCCTTTTTTTCTTTTTCTTGGGCTTGGAACAAAAGGCAGTCGCACTGGTGATGCTTCAAAGTGACACGAGCTCTCAGTTTTCCCATCAAAGATCATTGCAGTGAAACCGAAAAAACAGCAAAATAAGAACACTGAACCCCAGCTCTTCGATCTATGGAGATGTATAGACCTCCTGGGTGCAAGAGAAAGTCTCCCCAGGAATTCCTAAAACTTAGATGGGAGATCCAAATAACTCCCTTTCCTAGTCTTTTAGTTTGTACCCAAGTGTCACAAGCTTTTATTTACAAGGTTTATTCTGACCTTGCAAATAAAACTGGGCATTTTATTAAAACTTCTCTGAACCCATTACTCCATGAATAATACAAGAAAAATACTCACACTGATGGAGAAAAACACATTTTGCACACTACTCTAGATCAACTCCCCTTTGCTCCCTCCCCCTAAAGGACTGGCTTAATTACAGTAGTAAAACCCAAACACGAATCAATCTAATGACTAGGAATTGACTATGCATCCACTTAGCAACTGAAAGTTTATTTTAGTATCTGAAACTCTGTGGTTCTTCAAACTAGAAACCTCATGAATATAGTCTGATATTGATTTTTTATTAACAAATGCAACTAACACAATTTCATCCCTCATTAGGAGAGATTTAAGCCTCTTTTGACTGCCAATTTATTCAGCATTGTTGAAGCATTACCTGTATAGAGAAAAAAAAAGTATACTTGTCCCTTCAAATATCAGTTATTTGATCACCAAATATCCTTTAATTCAATGGTAAATATGTCATTTGCAACAAAAAAGGTGAAAAATGAAAAGCAAACTTTCTACTATCTAGTATTGGTCGATAATCCTTATTACTAAGGGAAAGGAAAATAATCATCCTCCAACCTTTTTTAGTTGAACCCTTCCATTAGTACAGGAAATGAACTGATGGCAAATCAAGGTACTCTCCATAAGTTCCTTTTCCTTAACAAATCAAATTCAAAGACAAGCGTAAGAAATGGGAACACAGAAGGGAAGAAGAGAGAAGAAAGGAGAACACGGTCTCCTAAGCCATATTATAGGTCAGAATCAGCTCCATTAATCTAATTGAAAGTATGAGCAAGGTTTTTCCATAGGCTACATCAGCTACCTCCTATTATTCATTATGATGTACTGCTTCATCCCATAAAGTTGATAAAACACAAATATTTCAGAATTATCTCAGGCAAGGAGTAAAAACATAAGAAAAAAATGTTAAAACCCTACTATGTCCAATAGCTGGTCATTTTCAAAATTTATAGTACTAATACATTATTAGCAGTAAGGATATTCTGCCTATATTTTGTTTCATTGTTCAGTTTAAGGAAAGTATAATGGAAACACAAGAATCTGAGCGCATTTATTAATATCTGTTTGGCAACTGTATACTTGAAGTTTAATCAAGGAAGTATTGACAGGAACAAAATCACAAGATGTTAATCCACCAGGAAAGGGGTCAGTGTGTGTTCACTCTGATCTTGAGTTTACTACCAAATGGAAACTTTAAAGAATTTTATAAGGGAAGGAAAAGGGGGAAGAAAAATACTCCGAGTGCTGCTGTCATCCTTCTTTATTTACTATTCTATCCTGTAAAAGTACTCATAATTTTTTCCCTAAAATGTTTCAAATGTGCTTACTGATGACTGTCTTAATGTTAGAGTTTCCATGAGCTATCATTGGCCCTTTTCCCCTTCTCTCTCGACGTTCTCTCCCTTGGTGATCTAATCCAGTCTCAAAGATTTAAATATATGCATAATTTATAATTCCAGCTCAGTCTTTTCTAACTGCATACATCTAACCGCAGACTCGACCAAGATATCTAATAGGCATCTCAAACTCAGCATGTCCAAAAGTGAATTCCTGATCTACACCACCCCTCCTCCAACTTGTGCAACCCACAGTCTTCCCATTTAAGTTGAAGCAACCTCATTTTTCATATTTCAAGTTGCTCAAGTCAAAACCTTTGGAGTCGTCCTTGATCCCTCCCTTTCTCTCACACCCCACCATTTGGTAGGGAAATCCTATTGCTTCAATCTTCCAAATATATCCAGAAACTGATCATGTTTCACCATCTGTTCTGAGCAGCCATCATCTCTTACCTAAATTACTGAAAGCTTTCTAACACATCTCCCTGTTTCTGCCCTTGTACTCCTACAATTTAGTCTTCATACAGCTGCCAGAATGATCCTTTTAAAATCAAGTCAGAGGCTTCTCCTCTGTTCAAAATCTACAATGACTCCTCATCTCCCTTAGAGTTAAAACCAAAGTCCTTTTAATGATACAAGACCCTTCACAATCTAGCTTTCAGTTACCCTTCTGCCTTCTCCTCCTGTTGTTCTCCCTGTTCACCCCTCCAGGCTCCTTAGGGTTCCTTTAAGTCACCAATCACCAAGGCCCCACTGAGGGCCTTTGCTCTTGCTGTTCTCTTAGCCTGGAAGGCACTTATCCCAAATATCCTCCTGACTAACTCCCTTAACTTCCTTCAAGTCTTTGTTCAAAGATCACTTTTCAGTGGGGCCTAACCTGTCCACTCTATTTAATATTACAACCAGCCCCCTCCCCACCAAAAAAAAAAAACCTTACCCTTGGTGAATTTATCTCACCTAGCAAAGACTTTGTGGAAGAAAGTACTAGATCCAGAGGGAATATATTCCCATGAGAAAATGAAATAAGAGATTAGCTAGAACCTTTTATCAAGGGCCCAGCCACATTTAGGGATTTGAAAAGAGAACTCCATATGCAAAGGATGAAGCAAAGAGATCAGTTACCAGAATGGATCTACACTCAGAGGGCCTGAGGCACACAAGCATACGGCTGTTACACACTAATCTAAGAGTCCCATGGGAAAACAAAACAAAACACAGTTTAAAGCACCGCAAAGCATTTCCTTATCCACACATGGCAAAATAGAAACAGTAAGGAAATATATCCCAATTCCAGGTATATGCAAATAAATAATTTCTGTTCCATATACACTTTGTCTCTAAGAAAAGAGGCTTACCTCAGACTTGATGTTCAGCTTAAAAAAAAAAAATCACATCATCATTTTGAAATTTGATTAGCCAACCTCTGACTTCCTGAATTTAAAGTTTCAGTTTTTAAAAAGGATACCTGAAACTCCAATCTGTTTAGCAGAGGGACGTAGAGTGACATAATCTAGAGTGACAAAGAGAAAAACTTGCCATTTCAAGGGGGAATGAAAAATCAACAATTTATTCCAACATGTATGGAACCCAACATTTGTCAGACCCACGATATGAGCTGATATGGCCTCAAGAGCGTAGTGATCGCATCAAAATGAGATACAAATATCAAACACAGGAGCATTTTTTTCTTCTTTTCAATATATTTATCAATTACATTGTCCATGGCTACATACTCCGGAAGTTTTCCCATTCAACAGCTGGCCAATGAGCTTCTATTATGTGCATGGCACTGTACTAGGTGCTGTGGGGTCATAGAGGTAAGACGTTATACTGAATGTTTCCTATGTACCCCAGACACTATAATATCTCATTTATCAACACAGAAACTTTATGAGTTAAATACATCCCTGTTTTAGAGATGATAAACTAATGCTTAGAGAATTTAAGAGGCAAAACCAGCAAGCAGCAGAGCTGGGATGTAACCTCAGGCACTTTAACCTCCAGAACCCATGCTCTTTACAACTGCTATGCTAATCTGTTTCGCTCAAGTAGCTTCAAGTCTAGAGGGCAGAAAGATACGCATAGAAATAACGTTAACACACATGGCCAGCCCCACCTCTTTAGTGCCCAAAAGTCTACCTGACAAATAAAAATGGCAAATTGCATACCCACAGGTAAAGAGTACACACATTTTATACTACAGAATCACTCCCTAAAGGACAACTTTAATTTTAAATAAATGGCTTGTAGCTGTATATGACTTAGGTAATGATATCAATTTTACAAGCAAAATAAAATAAATGAAAGTAATAGATAAAAGCAACTAGTTGACTAATTTTCAGCTTCTTCCTTTCTACTCTCAAAAAGCCACTCTGTAATAACTTCAATTTAATTACTTCAGTGACAAGACTTCCAATTCTGTCCAACTCATCTCTTCCTAACACATGGAAACAAAATCAGGTGACTCATAATATAGCACAAAATTAAATACCACTTTAAGTATTTACCTAGAAACTTCTTTTTACAAATTCTAAATACTTATATAGAAAAGGCTTCCTTCTGCCTCTAAGTAAAACTTCTTTTTGCACATTAGCTGCACAAAGCTTCCTAAGACAGATGGGCAGCCTGCAAGGCCTTCAAATCCTTTGTTTAAAAGGTGGCAAATGGGTCCTACTGACCATTAAAGTCAGCCAGGTTTCTGGGAAGCACTGACCCCAATAAAGCCATTATGTTTCCTCATCTTGCAAGACCAGAGCAGACAAAGGAGCCAAAGCTAAAAGAAGAGAAACCAAAGGAAGATTAGACTTAAACAGTAAAATCCATATCATACAAATCTGTGACACAAAACAGCCCGTATTTTTCAACACCGTTGTTACAACATTAACCTACAAACACGGAAAGACTGACCCCACTCTGTTCTTAAAATCTTAATCACTCAACTAGGTAAAATCTCAGCAGTTGGTATCAACACAAACTGCCAACCTCCTTTAAAAAAAAATATGAGGGTTCTCTTCCCATGTAAAAACAAGGAGATAACGGAAGAAAATCATATTTGAACGTTGGAGACATTCCTAAACAGTGGCAAAGTTTCTTCTGAAAGAAGTAGGTATAAATAGAAAACCTAAAGACTCTGGCAAAAAACTGTTAGAACTAATAAATGAATTCAGTAAAGTTGAAGGATACAAGATCAATATACAAAAATCAGTTCTGTTTCTATACAACAACAATGAACTATCAGAAAATGAAATTAAGAAAACAATCCCATTCATAATTACATCAAAAAGAATAAAATACCTAGAAATAAATTTAATCAAGGAAGTGAAAGACTTGTATATTGAAAACTATAAGACATTAACGACAGAAATTGAAAAAGACACAAATAAATGGAAAGATATTCTGTGCCATGGTTTGGAAGAATCAAGACCATTAAAATGTGCATACTACCCAAAGCAATCTACAGATTCAATGCAATCCCTATCAAAATTCCAATGGCATTTACAAAGAAATAGAACAAATAATCCTAAAATTTGTATGAAACCAGAAAAAACCCTGAATAGCCAAAGCAATCTTGAGAAACAAAGCTGGAGGCATCACAGTCCCTAATTTCAAGGTATACTACAAAGCTATAGTAATCAAAGCAGCATAGTACTGGCATAAAAACAGACACATAGATCAATGGAACAGAACAGAGAGCCCAGAAATGAATCCATGCTTATATGGTCAATTAATTTACAACAAAGGAGCCAAGAATATACAATGGGGAAAGGACAGTCACTTCAATAAATGGTGTTGGGAAAACTGGTCAGCCACATGGCTGACCAGCCACTATCTTACACCATACACAAAAATTAACTCAAACGGATTAAAGACTTGGATGTAAGACCTGAAACCATAAAACTCCTAGAAGAAAACAGAGGCAGTAAACTCCTTGAAATAGGTCTTGGCGATGATTTTTTTAATCTGACACCAAGAGCAAAAGCAGCAAAAGCAAAAATAAACAAGTGGGACTACATCATACTAAAAAGTTTGTGCACAGCAAAGGAAACCATCAATAAAATGAAAAGGAAACCTACTGAATGGGAGAAAATATTTGTAAATCATTTATCTGATTAGGGGTTACTATCCAAAACATATAAAGAACTCATACAACTCAACGGCAAAAAAAACACAAACAATCCAATTAAAAAATGGGCAGAAGATCTGAACAGACATTTTTCCAAAGAAGATATACAGATGGCCAAAAGGTACAGGAAAAGACACTTAACATCATTAATCATCAGGGAAATGCAACTCAAAACCACAATAAGCTATCACTTCACACCTATTAGAAAAGCTATTGTCAAAAAGACAAGAAATAAGTGTTGGTAAGGATGTGGAGAAAAGGGAACCCTTGTGCACTGCTGGTGGGAATGTAAATTGGTGCAACCATCTCGAAAAACCGCATGGAGGTTCCTCAAAAAATTAAAAATGGAACTACCATATGAACCAGCAATCCCACTTCCGGGTATTTATCGGAAGAAAATGAAAACACTAACTTGAAAAGATATACGCACCCCCAAGTTCACTGCTGCATTATTTGCAACAGCCAAGATATGGAAACAACCTAAGTGTCCACTGATTGGATGAATGGATAAAGAAAATAGGGTATGCATATATACAATGGAATATTATTGAGCCATTAAAAAAAAAAAAGAAATCTTGCCATTTGTAACATGAAGGGACCTCGAGGGCATTATGCTAAATGAAATAAGTCAGACAGAGAAAGACAAATATCACATGATCTGTCTCATATGTGGAACCTAAAAAAAAAAAAAGCAACAAGCTCACAGATAGAGAGAACAGATTGGTGGTTGCCAGAGGCAGGGGGTGGGGGTGGGAGAAATGGGTGAAGAAAGTCAAAAGGTAAAAAAAAAAAATTTAATTAAAAAAACAACAAAAATTAAAAAAAAAAAAAGCCACTTGGGTAAGTGGGCTCTTTAAGCTTCTCAATCTCCTCACAAGACAGCCCTTTTAAGACATCAACATCCCCTCCCAAGTGTCAGGATGTCCCTCCATTAGAACCCATATCAATGAGTTTGAGATTAAAAAAAAAAAAGTAGGAATAACTAGGTGAATCTCAAGTTACTATTCAATAACAAAGCAGTCTCATGAGCTTTGAGAAGAATTTATAAGACCAATTTTCAGAACTTCTTTTTTGAATGTTAATAATCCTAGTACCTATGATCTGAGGTAAAAAAAAAAAAAGTTAATTTTCAAATATAAAAGGATTATTTATGATCTCTCTTGATCTACGTCCTAAATCATTTCAAAAGATCTCTGGGAAATTACGAGGAAACACGCCAACGTCTTTAAGAAATAAAATTTTTAAGTTTACTTTACTAACCATATGCTCTCTACACCAAAAATAAAATTTCTTTAATGAAAATGAAGGCTACTGCTTAATGATCAGAAGAGATTCGTAATTCAGAGACCTATGATACTTTAAAGCATAATGAACTGTGGTCATAACCTTAGCCATTGTTTGTTCTCAGATTCTACATTACTTAATTTGCTCCACAGCTTCTTTTGCAAGAGAATGTGAGTATACACAAACTTTGAGTGTCTATTCTTTATTGATTACATCCACAGCCACAAGGAAACAAAACAGGGGCAACTCCAGATTGGCTACCAGATGATGAGAATATGTGAGGATCTAATGGAAACAAGGCAGGAACTGTTGGAGCCCATGAATATTTCAGAAGAATAATGAGAAAGTGTGCCAGATGGGTTTGCCTGCAGCTGGCTAACTACTAAATTTCTGACCAAAGCCAAATGCTTCCTTACATAATTTATCAAGCACTTTTCAATTCCCTTCCACCACCACCCTTTTCATTCTTTTTTTTTTCCATCTCCCTTTTTCTTTTGTTTTTTAAAGAGCAATAGCACCATCACTTCTCTTTCAAAGTAAGACTACTAAAAAAATTTTTTTAAAACAAAAGAACACCTGTCTGCCCTGTACTTCAGCCTGAAGCATGAATCCAGGTGTTATTACTGAAGCAAAAATGAAACAAAGGAAGTGCTACAAAAGCCTAACCACCCTTTTTTAAACAAAGTAGTTTAAAATAAACACTAATTGCCAAGGGTTAGCAACAGCATAAACATAAATCAACTCTGCTGAGCTGTCAGAGGTGAAGACTCATCCTTTCCAGACACTGGTCCCTGCCTGCCACTCCAGATCCATCTTCCAATATTCTACCCTCTATTTCAGATACAAAAGCAGCTGAGTTCACTTGTATTCTCCAGTTCTTTCAACAATAAAAATAATAATAAATAACATTTGAGCACCTACTATGTGCCAGGCACTGTTCTAAGTATCTGACCAGCAAATCCCAAGAGGAGTTAGAGACTATTATTAGGTAAAGAGAATTTAAGTAATCTGCCCAAAGCAGTCTGGTTTCAGAGGCCACACTCAAACTCTGCAATACTGCCTCTCTAAAATAGTAGATCTGTATTATTTCTTTCAAACACAGATTGCTTCAAAATCCTGCACACTACTACAGCTTTGCTATACTATATTTAAAATCATTGCTGAAGATTATAAACCCTAAATCTGAAGTCTAAAAGCTTAAAGATTGCCAAAGTCAGTGTGGTAGCCCGGCTCCAAGAAGGCTCTCAATGATCCCTGCCTCCTGGTATTCAGAGCCTTGTGGAGTTCCCTCTCACAGCGTACCAGGGTTGGTCTGTGTGACCAACAGCATAAAGGAGAAATGATGGCATGCCACTTCTGAGATTAGGTTATAGAAAGCTGTGGCTTCCATCACAGCAACCCCTCCCTTCCCCGCTCCCGACTCTCTCCCTGTGATCACCTGCTCTGAGGGAAGCCAGCAGCCACATCATTAGGACATAGAGGCAGCCTATGGAGAGGCCCAAGTGGTGAGGAACAGAAGCCGGCTAACAACCACATAAATGAGTTTAGAATCAGATTCTCCAGCAGAGATGGGCTGGGCCCTGAGAGGACAGCAGCAGCCCCCCGCCAACAGCTTGACTGCAACCTTATGAGAGAGAGACTCTGAGCCAGAACCATCCAGCTAAGCTGCTCCTGGATTCTTGACCCCCAGAAAGCACGCAAGATAATAAACACTTGTTTTCAGTGCTAAATTTTAGGATAATTTGTTCCGCAGCAATAGTTAACTAATACAATCAAGCAGCCCTACTGACAAGCTTAGTTATAAACAAAAGCGTTAAAAGAAAGAGCCTTCTAAGATTTCTAAATTTCTAAGCTGGGATAACACTGATGCTTTTAATAATTAGTTACTTTCTCAAAATCTATGTCAATATAACTTCAAAAAGGTTAAGCACACATAAGATTTAGTTCTTGATTTAACTGTTGCATTTGGTTAATGAGACTAAGACGTCATATTGTTTATTCAATACAAAAATTGTTTGTAACTGGGATCTGAAGATTAAACAGAAAATCTCACTTTTTAGAAGTGTACATAAAAGTCCTTATCTTTAGAGACACATTCTAAAATATTACGGATGAAGTGACATGAAATCTGGAACTTCTTTCAAAATAATTTTGTAGTGGTAGGTAAGGAGTAAGGAGTGAGGAGGATGAAGATGAAAAAGTATCGGGAATGAGTTGATAAATTAGTTAATGGGCACATGAGGGTTCACTATACCATTCTCTCTGTTTTTGAGTATGTTTGAAATTTTCCATACTAAAGTTTTGTTTTTTTTTTTAATCTTCTAAGCAGACAAAACATACTCTACACTGAATAATTTCCTACTCTACCACCATAATCCATCTAAACTTCCACTCAGCATAGCAAGACTCCATAAAATCAAAGTGATGTCACATAATTTGAAGAACTGTATCTTACCAAAGAAAAAGGTTAATTAAACCAAAACATGTGTTCTGTACTTCTTTGGATAATAAAGTTTTGCTTTTTTAAGTAAAACTTTTATTAATGCAACATGTGCAGTTACACTTGTGGATGTCTGTCAACTATCTATCAAAAAAAGGATTATATCTATTGAGTCCTTTTAAATTTATGTTGTTGAGCCCTTCTGACCAATTTATATGTCTTGCTTATATGGGTGCCTTTGGTTAATTACATGTAGATAACAGATGGGTAACCAACAAAATCTGCAATTCTCATTTGTAAAGCAGCCCAAAGTTGGTCCTGTTTTCAGTCAGAATGTGATTTAACTTAACATACAATGGGTTTATTACTGTTCTTTTTTAAGTATAAGTGCCCTGCTTTCCGTCGAATTAAAGAGGTGGGCTCTTTTACACATGAGAATGGTTAAGTTCTCTGTAGTGAAAGGGGCCTGGATTTGGACCCAAAAGAACCTTCCTTGTGATTCTAATTCTGCCACTAGCAATGCAAATTTAGGCAATTCATTTAGCATCTCTGTACATGACTGCCAACTGCAAACTAGGGATTGTGTTTGACTTGCTATAAACAATAAAAAATATAACTTGAGCAATACCTTTACTATTAATGTTATTAAAGTGAGATAAAAAGGCAATAACACGGGTAAGAGAAATATATCAAAGTCAACAGGTAAGAGTATATTCTAGGATTAATAAGAAACATGTCATGGAACACAGAGAATATCTCTTGAAGGGTACACAAGAAATGATGACTATGGTTGTCTGGGGAAAGGAACTGGATGGCTGGGTAAAGGGATGAGACACATATATATTTTTTTTTTTTTGAGGGGAAGATTAGCCCTGAGCTAACATCTGTTGCCAATCCTCCTCTTTTTGCTGAGGAAGACTGGCCCTGGGCTAAAATCCGTGCCCATCTTCCTCTACTTTATGTGGGACACCGCCACAGCATGGCTTGACAAGCCATGCGTCAGTCCGCGCCCGGGGTCCAAACCTGCAAACCCCGGGCAGCTGCAGCAAAGCGAGAGAACTTAACCGCTACCCCACCAGGTCGGCCCCGAGACATATTTTTTAACATAATCTTTTTGTATTTTCTGAAAATGATACCAAATGAATGTGTTATCTATTTAAAAATTAATGGATAAAATTAGCTGTCAATAAAAAAAAGGACACAATCACAGGGACTGTCTTTGAATGTCTAAACTCGAGTTCCAGCAACAGCTCAAATCTCATCAAAGTGCCCGAGGCTTAATCCAATCAACTATGTTAATGAGGATAATACCTAATGTTTATTGAACAATTACAACCCACCAGGCTCTATGGTAAGCACTAAGCATACATTATCAGCCAATTGGTATAGACAGTTCTAGAGAAGTATCAGATGACCTGAACATTCTAGGTGGAAATACCTAGAACCCAGTGCAAGCATCTGCAGACATCCACACTGGTTAGATAGCTGTTCGCTGTACAAGCTCCAAAATGTTAGAGCATATGGTTCCCTGCCTCGTGACTGAAGAATGCAGATGCATTCGGAATGCACTACTAAAGCCTGCCATAAAACAACAGTTCATTTTAACTACAAACTGAAGCATTGCAGAAAAACGGTAAATTATTTACTAATTAACGCCCAACGAATTATCCTACCTCTAAGATAAGTTTCAGCTTGTATTGTGGGCAGTTTCTATATTTTTCTTCATTATGGTATTTTTATACTTTATGCTTAAAAACACAGATTCAAATTAACACGCACACATTCTTGGTTCCTTTAAAAGAAGAAGAAAGGAAGGGAGGGAGGAGAAAGGGGGAGAAAGAATGCATGAGTTACGTCTATAAATAGAGGTTATGTCTATAAATAGAGGTAAGTGTGACATTATGGAAAGAACGTACAACTCTGGGTCTGAAGCTCTGAATTCAAGTTTTAGCTCCACTAACTTGCTTGTACACACATCCTTTAACATAGTTAATCACTACTATCATGATAAGATGTGGAGAAAGCGGTATTAATCCTCCTTGCTCTAAAGGAAAATAAAGTCATACCAGTACCATCACTACCACAAAGTCAAAATTGACCTCACCATCCATCCTCGGAAACTTACCTCCTCTTATGTTCCTTCCTTCTATGAATGACAGTATCATAGCCCTGTTGCCTGGGCCCAAAATCTGTCATGAGCATCTCATCTCTCCTTTAACCTCACATAAAATAAAGGTACCCAATTCAACTCATCTAATGTCTATCCTATCTCTTATGGCTGTCCTCTCTTCTCTACTCCCACTGTCCTAATTCGGGCCTTTCCCCTCTAGTTTGTTTTATAGAACAACCTCCTACTTGGTTTCCCCACTTCTAGTCTCTTCCCAGTTCCGTTCTACACCCCTCATCCAGAGTGATATTCCTAAAGCATAGCTCCGAGCATGCCATTCCCTTATTCAAAACCTTAGAGGGAGTCTTTTCTGTCTTTCAAAGGGCCCTCTACATAGTCTAGCTATCAAGTGGGTTGTCTCCCAGCAGCCACTTCCCTCCCTCTTCCACTGTGAAACAGCCCTGCAGTTCCCACCCCAAACTGGTCTCTACATAGCCAGTTTAATCCCATCTTCCTCGCCACACTGATGGTTTGAGGACGGGCCTCAGGGAAGTGTGACCTAAAGTGGTCTAATCACAGCACAGATCCACACTTTTGTTTCAGGACATGAGTGAGGAGCAGAGGAGAAAAGTTAAACCTCTTCTAGGGAAGGTGTAACAAGCAAACGCGAAGGCTAAACTACTGCCGCCATTTTATTACCATGAAGGAAGCGGCCCTGAAGAGGAAGCTGGCACTGGGGATAGAGGGAGCATAAAGAACCGCAGTGAAATGGAGCTAGAGCTCTGCTCAAATTACACCTGAACACTACCACCCCCCCAGAAAAACGTGTTGGGTGAACTAGCCAAATTCCTTTTTTCTCAGGTCCTCTTTGACCTATAACCATAAGCATTCTAACTGACAGAAAAATCCTCCAAAAGCTAGATTCAACCTCTCTTCCCAACTCATCTCCCACTCCATGAAATGCTTAACAAGGCTAGTCTACATATCTCTTGTAAGCGTGTGATGTGTACATCTTGTTCTAGAAACAAAAAGTAGGAGCAGAGATCTGGGCATAAATCAACCCCCCACTCCCCCACAGTTTGCCCTTCTACTTAATTTTGTGATTGTGTTACATTCTCCAAAAACTTATGCCAGTCACAGTACTTACAGCAACTAAAATTCACCTCAATTCAGCCCATCCTAAAAAATAACTAAACAGAAACAAAAATGCAAATAACACCTCTCCAGATAAGAACTGCCTAGAGTTCTCTTTCTCTCTCAAAAAATTTTTTTTTGTGGAGGAGTAGTTTCGTTTCTTTACTCAAAAAAATTTTAGAATGCACTGTTATTACTAACAAAAGTCATATCCACGTCAGTAAATTGACAGGTTCAAAGAAAATGAGAGAAGCACATCTTTCCTTGTGTAAGTTTTTCCAATTACTATGACAAATATCCCTTCTTTGGTATCTTAAGGTCTTTGGTTGGTTGGTTGGTTTAAACACATGAAACTTATGGTAAGTCTGTTTTAGGAGGAAAGTCATTTATAGAAGGGATCTAAAGGCACCAACAGCAAAAACACTGCAAGACGATCAAAAGATTGTCCCTGTTCTTAACATTCTACTACGTGAAAAGGAAAACTGCGGGCATTCTCTGCATTCTCTGCAGCTAGTGCCAGCACTGGCCATGACATGTTTACACGGCCCCTGCATGGGGGACAGGAAGAGAGCTGTGAGGGCCAAGTGTCCAGGCTGCTGCTGTTTCTGGATTCAGCATCCCTAAAATATTATTCTCTCTCAGCAACCTGAAGAGAGACAACCAGATTTTCCATCCAAGGTTTCTTATACATCTAAACATACTTCCCTTCTGCTATGTGACTATGAATAAATCGGATTCCCAATAAGACAGAGACCAAGAGTTTATCTTATTTGTTACTAAACTACCTCTTTTGCTTACTAGCTTCTCTTTCCTCTGTCTTCCCATCACATTTGTCACCAGTGCTTTCCTCTTCCTTTTCCATAATGGGGAAAAAAAAATTTAATAGATTATTTTAGCACTAAACGCCTGAAATTCAAAGCTACTCTTTCATTTCCTCTTAATTACTGATAGTACAGAAGATTTTGGTTAAAAAAAAAAAAGTGTTGCAAGTACTGAGGATTTTAAGGATTTAATTTTTATCCCTCAAAGTAAACACCTGAGGTAGACAACGCCATTTTAGTTATTCATTCATTCTTTCTTTTTTTCTTTTTTTGTGAGGAAGATCAGCCCTGAGCTAACATCTGTGCTAATCCTCCTCTTTTTGCTGAGGAAGACCGGCTCTGAGCTAACATCTATTGCCAATCCTCCTCCTTTTTTTTCCCCAAAGCCCCAGTAGATAGTTGTATGTCATAGTTGCACATCCTTCTAGTTGCTGTGTGTGGGATGCAGCCTCAGCATGGCCGGAGAAGCGGTGCCTCGGTGCGCGCCCAGAATCCGAACCCGGGCCGCCAGTAGCGGAGCGCGCGCACTTAACCACTAAGCCACCGGGCCGGCCCCGCCCCATTCACTCTTTCAATCAATAATTATGTACAGAGGCCTTTACAGATGTCATACACTAAATCAGTGGCAATGACTTGGACAAAAAAATAAACCCTATTGTGCTTCTGGGATTATTGCTCAGCTCATTTAACCACAACATCTCAGGAAAATGGTCACTCTGGCTTCTAATTAGTGACTAGAAATCAGCGCTTCTATTTTTATTTTAAATTCCACCCCTTTGGGATAACAGGTGATTGTTGTTTTCTTTAATGCAATCCTGTATTCTCCAGTTTGTAAACTGAGCATGTATTACTTTTATAATTTAAAAGCCACAATTTTTTAAAAAGCACTTACTGCTTTTTATTATTTCAAACCAATTGTATTTACCCTCACTGCTCGTGGAACATTCAGTTGCAGGAAGTGCCGTGTAAACCAAAGCCCTAAAGCTTCATTAGTATAAATCCTTCCGCCAGTGTGTAAAACAGACATTCCTCAGAAAATCCTACTAAAATGTCTGAAGCAGAGCAAAGGCTCAGTGTTCTGGATAAACTTGAAGATACTGTGTAAAACAACAATAAAATACACAGATAACCCCCAAACCTTTATTGAAACTAATTTTACCCTCTTTCCCCAAAAAAACTCTTACACAAACTAACAAGCAGCAAAACGAAATGAGTGCATCTCCTTGTGTCTGTCCCTGATTCTCTTCCTACTCTATTTTAGGCATCTGGTAAGGTGTCTAGAAAGTGTTTATCATAAGATAAATAGGTTAAAGCATTGATTCTCTCTAAAAATATTCAATTTGCTGCTCTTGCAAGACACCCTCTGAATCCAGATTTTAACTTCTCATACCTAAAGAGACAACAACAGGGAGTAAACAGTTGGGTCTCGCTGGAGTTCCCTAATCTTGGAAAGGTCTAATTTTCAGCCTCTCCCTAAATAAGCAACATTACTTCACGATATTTTACTCCAAAGAAACAAACATATTTAGTCATACACACACCCACAAAACTTTAAAGTTCCTATTAGAAAATATATAGATACTTTGGACAGTATTAAGAAAAACCAGACTTTTTAAAGAAAAAAACATTTACAAAACTTATGCCCATAACTAATCTGAATGTTCTCAATTCTAAGAACATCTTTTAAGGAAGCTTAAAGCTTTCTGTTGCTGTGTAAGGAAACCTGGGTTGACTGAGGAGAAGCTCACAGGCCCATAAGCTCATCACAAAGCGGCAGGGTCAAAAGGCAGAGGTCGGGTAACAGGGTGCAAAATAGTTCCCACACTTGAGAGAAGACTATATCTCATTATTTCAGAAGACATTAAAAACTATTCAGTTGTCTTTACTAAAATGATACAACTACTTACACTCTCCTTTAAGTCCCAAGGCAAATCTGAATTTTACAAAAGAATTTCTTATTTTTAAGAGCAAGGAATTTAAGAAGTTACCTCTTTCTTTCCCCTATATTTGAAAAACACACCAATCTCTCTCCCACACATACACCAATACTTCAGCTGTCCCTCAAAGACTGATTTTCAGATAAAAGCTGTCACCTGGTCTATTCAACAGAGTTCAATGGGGCAAAGAAATAAATATTAAATGTGCATACATGTCAACAGACATTTCACATCAAGGCCTCTGCCCCCTAATGATTCAAAAAGTATGTCTACTTCTTAGCCTTATGGCCACATTCAGAAAACGCTAAATTTTTACTCCTGCTTAGAAAAGATTTCATTCCAGGAAGAGTGAACGCGATTTTGTTAAACTTTCAGTAGGCACAACATATGTGCGGAGACTACAATGACTCCGCTGGCAGGCAATTACATCTGTGGCGGATCCAGAGTCTAGGGCATTGTCTGGACATCTCTGTACCATTTCTCACACTCTTATCATAAAATCTGTGATCCACGTAGAAGAGAGTGTGAGAGAGAGATGGATGAGATCAGGAAAAGAGGATTTTGAATAACAGATGTGGTTTTAATTTTTTGTTTTCCACCAACTTCCACCCTCCATACACACCTACTTTAACTCTCTCCCCACTGGCCCCTTCCACTAGGGGCAAGAGGGTTTAGAAGTGGTTCACAGCAAATGAGACCTGTCGGTCCTCCACTATGAGGAATACACAAGATTTTACATTTGAGCGCACAGAGTTTTCATGTATTTATTTTAAATCAAATTGTGACTAGGGCTGCCAATGGAAAAATAAGCACTGCCAGACAGGAGTGAGAACAACTAAACAAAATAACCTATTTTGGCATAATCACCCCAGTGGTACCAATGCTTGTGTTTTAATAAACTGTGAAATCACAGTCACTGTTCTCGTGAACAATGGCACAAAGCAAATGAAGTCAAGTACGAAAGCTCCTTTTCCTGGAGCTGAGCCAGAATATTTTGAAATCCAGACAAAGTTTATTTATTAAGAAAAAGAATACACTTGAGACAGGACACTGGCAACGTTTTTAAACAATCTGTTATCTTGTTACCCTAGCCACTTAAATTTCCTTAAAGGTTAGGGTTAAACTTTAAAGTGAAGCGAAATTAACCTAGAAAATAAAACAAAACACTGTGGTCCTAAAAGTGAATCATCCATAAGCTTTAAACTTAGAACGAATGGGTCCTAAATTCCTACTGCTCGAACAATTCTTATTCAAGTCAGTATCTCATCCTCAAGGAATTCCAGTTGATATGCTGGTGCTGATTCTTCTGACAGGAAGGACTTTTATGTCAGGGAACTGTACCAGAGTAGGACATGCTCACTCTCCCTCAAAACAATTCATGTCTCATCTGCCCAGGGGGGAAACAATACCTCCTTGCTATTTTAGTCCTGATCTACAGCAAAAAGAGAAGAAAAAAGATATAAATTTAATATACAGAAAGAATATTGCTGATCTGCAGCTTGTCCCTGTTTTCTCAAAGGACCAGGAGAGAAGGAAAAGGAAGGAAACTGAAGGGATATTAGAAACAGAAAGTATTAAACCTGAAAGGCTGTGGGAAATAAGAAACTCTTCCCAGTTTCTGCTGGGGATGAAGGTAACTGGAGGATTTAGTTAGACATCAGAATTTCTTCACTCTGAGGTTTTTGGAAATTTTTGCTAAAAGAATATTCGTTTTCCACAAGTTTTTATAGATAAGAGAAACGGAAAGAGCAATAGGAGATAGCTTCACGAGGACTAAGGTGAAAATAGGAGTGATCTTGGAAGAAGGGATTAGGAAAAAAAAAGTACAAAAGCCTGGTCTACGAGCAAACTTGTGCCAAGCTGTACTGAGGACTAAAGACTACTGGAAACTTAATTTATGTATCACTTCTACACGAATGGTTCCTCAAACTATAGAATATTTTTTTGTGTTAACTACACGACAGTAAGAGTGTGTTGTACTAGAAAATAGGAAGACAGGGAAGGGCAAGAAACCTGGCCTCTCCTGGCGTGGGCAGGAGAAAATGATGCAAAGCAGGTGGATTTACATCACAAGGCCTCTGTGCCTTGTGGGATCTAGAAAACAGACTACTTAAAATTATCTTGAAACTGGTTTCACTGTTTAAAACCTAGAGGTCCACAAGCTGTATCTAAGGATTCGGCACACCAGTCCTCACAGAAGGGCTGAACTTAAAAAGACTCTACAACTCTAAAATTGTAATTCTGCCTCATATTTTTATTACACTCTATAGTTTAAAAGCTCTTTGCAAGACAACATCACATTTTATAATCTAGAAAAGTATCTAGAAACAATCTAGATCAGTATAAGTGCTGAGAAACATATTCCCATGGGTGTCCTCAGATTAAGGAACAAAACTTTTTAAAAATCTACAGGGAAGGGAAGCAAATAGACTACTTTTGCAGTGGTATTCCTAAGGGAATATGAATACATGAAAACTGTTCACAGTTCCTCAGTAACAGTAGATTAACAAGATCCACAACTACTGGTATGGGACACATAATGCCACTTCTTTCTCTTCCGTGCAGGAAAAGCCCAGAGGAATGGAACTGAGTGAGATGACATCATTAAAGGGAAGACCTTGAATCCATTCCGCTTCTATCATTTACAACCTCAGTATTTCAACTATTGTTAATAATTACTTGTGACCCAGCTCACAAATGGCAGGCTCGCTAATGAGTGACCAACCACCCAGCAGTTGAGGACAGGTGGTCTGGAGGACCTGGAGGGGCAGCAGGGCACAGCGGAAGAGACTACGCTTTGGAGTCAGACAGCCTGGGATGCAACCCCAGCTTTGGCCTTTACTGTCCCTGTGACTTTGGGCAACAATTCACCGAACCTCAGCCTCCTCACCTGTTAAGTGATGAAAGTAATACCTTCAAGTTATTGTGAGGATTCAAGACAATGTTTGTAAATCACCAACTACAGTTCATGACCCAGTAAATGTTAGCTACTTTCATAGCTCATCGCATACAGGTGGTTTCACGGAGCTACTTCTGACTTAACGATGCTAGCACATCTTTGAAAGTCATTTAAAGAAAGCATTATTTCAAAAATAGCTTTCTGTACCAGGGATATATACAAGTTTATAAAAGAAAAATAAAGGGTATTAACTCAAGAAGTCCTTGTTAATTAAAACAGTTACAATATTTGATTTAGACTAAAGTTAGTAAAAGTCATGGATTCCTGGGAAAAGTACAGGGATGTCTGAGAGAGCAACTGTTCCATGTTCTATCCTCATGATGTGCTGTCTCAGCAGCATATAAAATACTTTCACTTTTATTCCTAGAATTCTCAGTTCTTACCTCCTTATACTCAGCCAACAACCTCTGCATTTTGTTTGAAAAGTAATGTGGAAAAGAGTCTCATACTGAAAATTTGGGGAATCTCTGGCTAAAAGGTCATTAGATGGTGCCATCTTAAAAGTCAAGCCTTAGGAGGAACAGAACACTATACAAGGCATAAATGGAAAAAATATATATAAAGGACTAAATTATAGAAACAAAGAGAACTGTCCTGGCTGACCGTGCCTCCAAACCAATGAGGATACCCTGGAAGAAGGAAACTGTGAATGCAGTTTCCTAAGACATTCCTCTAAAATCACAATGGAAGCTACAAGTGCTCCTAGTACAACCACTTCCTGAAACTTCATAAACACTACCCACCATTTATGTGCTCATCACTTGGCACTACTGTATAAATCAATATGACATGTTGTTTGCTTAAAAAAAAAAAATCAAAGCCTTGCTGGTACCTGCCTACTTGCTTGCATAAAGCTGGTGTAAAAAAAAAAAAAAAGGTATTAATTTTATTTATCATAGCTTATTTCAAGAGGGAGGAATAGGCTAACAAATATTCTAGACAGAAGAAATTTTACTATCTCTCCACAAAGCTGATATATACCTTTTTAAAAATCTAATCATTCATCCACTTCCTTGCTTTTTCATCAGTCTCAAGGTTCTCATTAAAAAAAAAAAAAAAACTCCAGCTTCCATTTTAGAGGTTAAAAACCAACACATAAATCAAATATACTAACTTTTATTATCCATAACAAAAGGAAAAGTTATATTTTTGTCCATTTCAAATTATCTCATTCATTTACTCAAACAACCTATCTGAGTCCCTATTATGGCCCAGGCACTGTTTTAATCGCTACTTTAGAGACAAAGGTCCTGCCTTCTAGGAGCCAACAATCTAATGGGGAAGACTGATATTAAAAAATAAAAGTAAACAAATGCATTTACGGTATATTGTCAGGTACTAATAAATGTTATCAGGAAAATAAAGCAGGTGACTGGCAAGAGTGGGGCAGGTAGGGGTAGGAAGGACGCGATTTTATACAGGATGGTCTGAGAAGGCCTCTCTAAGGAGCTAACACTTGTGCAGAGACCTCAATGATGAGAAGAAGCCAATCTCACAAAGATGTAGGACTGTACTTTCCAACAGGGTAGCCACTAGCCACATGTGGCTACTGAACATTTGAAATGTGGATAGTCCAAACTGAGATGTGCTATAAGTGTAAAACACACTGGATTTTGAAGATTTGGTAAGAAAAAAAGAATGTTAAATATCTCAGTAATAATTTTTATGTTGATTATATATTCAAATAATATCCTAGATACATAAGTAAAATATATCATTAAAATGAATATCACCTGTTTCTTTTTACCTTTTTAAATGTGGCTACTAGAAAATTTAAAATTACAAATGTGTCTCACATTATATTTATAATGGATGATGCTGGTCTAGCAGAGAGGATTCCAGGGAGAGAAAAGAAGATGAACAGCCCATTAGACAAGAAGAAGCCTGCTGTATTTAAGGACTTGCAAGAAAACCAAAGTAGCTGGAAAGAGTGATCCAGTCAGAAAAGGTTGGAAAGGTAGGCAGAGACCAGATCATGAAGAGCTTTGCAACCCAGGGTGCTACAGACTGCACATCTGTGTCCTCCCCAAAATTCACATGTTGAAATTTAATCCACAATGTGATGGCATTTGGAGGTAGGCCTGAGAAGGCCTCTCTAAGGAGCTAACACTTGTGCAGAGACCTCAATGGGTGAGGTCATTCACCCTTTGGGGGGTGATTAGGTTAAGAGGGTGAAGCCCTCATGAATGGGATTCGCGCCCTTATAAAAGAGATCCCAGAGAACACCCTCACCACTCCCACATAAGACAGCCATCTACGAACCAGGAAGAGGGCCCTCCCCAGACACCCGCCAGCACCTTGATCTTACACTTCCCAGCCTCCAGAACAGTGAGAAATAAATTTCTGTTGTTTATAAGACACCTACTCCATGGTCTTCTGTTATAGCAGCCCGAACAAACTAAAATATAGGGCAACAAGTGTGAATCTTAATACAAAGGAAGCTATTGAAGAATTTTAAGTGGAAAAAAATTATTCCAAGATCCCATTGGCTATTTTGTGGAGAACTGGCAGTGTCATCCATACTGCTAGAATACAGACGTCTAGAGATTATCTAATACAGTAATTTCAAACAGGGGACCCTGAGAGTTCCTATAGATAATAATTGAGAGTCCATGAACTGATACTAACATTTCAAAAGGCTTATTAAAAACTGCACCTTTCCTGTAGAGGGAACTGCACAGACTAATTGATTTTTTTCCCTTTCCTTGTGGCTGAAATTATAGTTACTCAATCGGTCCTCATGTGTGGTATTTATCGGTCATGCATATGTGGTATTTATCAGTCCTCACGTTCTATATATCATTTAGGATGAACTTCTTTTAAAACTATCAACTCACCTAAGGACAAGCAACAATTTATGCTAAGAAAAGACAGGTGATAAAACCCACTAAGAAGAGCAAAGAGGTTAAAAAAGTTGAAAGTGGTATTTTTAATTACATAGTAAATGCCTTATATTTATATAGTAATATATTTATAAACATCCATTAATAAAAACAAAAGTAACATCACATATATGCTCTTCTAATTTTTTTATAAATGAATGAAGGAATGTATGCAAGAGACATTACCAATGCTGGCCAGAAGAAGAGACAAGCTAGGTCACATCATAAAGGCGATAAAGATTAGCAGTCTCCCTCTTAATATCTTTCCTATATAGAAGAGTTAAATCTCTTCTATAATCTAATCTCATTTGATTGTAAGGTTATCCATGTGGGGTGTGTATACTGGGAGACTTTACAATCTGTATGATTATGTTATTAAGGAGGCAGCAAATGCAGTGGTTATGGGCATGGATGGGTCATGTCAGACAGACTTTCGATCCAGATGTCTCACTTAGATGAACCTAGGTGAAATACTTAAACTATCTAGCCTCAGTTGCCTCATCTGTAAAACAGAGAAAACAGTGCCACCTCCTAAGGTTGTCATCAGGATTAAACGAGGTAATGACTCTGAAGCATTAAGCACAGTGCTTGGTATGTGGAAAGCGCTGAATAAATGTTAGTTATTTTATTATTACTATTTCATTGTAGATTCTTACAGAATGGTTACTGTCACCTATATACTCTACAACCTGGCACACCAGAAGCATTTAACATTAAATAATTAATCCAAAGTATGATGGTGAGTTATTGCTCTGCAAAAACAAAATTTAGGTCATTATCAACCAAAAATGTTAAGAATCTGGATAAATGGCACTTGTTTCCTAAAGCACCTTATGTAGGAACTATCTCTACCCTTCAGTAAAATATAGAAGGGGAAAATGTTTTCTTCCATATGGAACTTCATGGAAATTATGACAAACGACGCACTGTATTCTAAACATTTACTTTTATTACTCCAAGAGCGGCTGTGACCAGCATAGGATACACTCAGGAATTTCAGAACAGTCTGTCTCACCCTCAGCAGCAGATATGACTTGCACTCCTCCAGCTTCCTGGATCTCTCCCCGTCCCCTTTCTTCCCCTTTCTCTTAATATTTTCTCCTCCTTCAAAGACACTTATGTCCCTCCCTGCTCCCCTCTCCCTTCCCATCTCACCTTCTCTGGTCTTCTGAGTTCCCTACGCTGGATGTGCTGCATTAACAAACGGAGCAGCAGCCTGAGCTCCGGGGTTATCACAGGAGCCGAGCTGCACTCACTATCGGGCCACTTGTACTATAAAGAGTTTGACTCCCAGGGGATTTTAAAATCAAGTTATCACTAAATCACAGCAACTAGACCTTGAATCTTCTTTGGCCTCATTAGAATGGAAGCTAATCCTTGCACTACTCCTTCCCCAGCCCCCCAGTTATCAGGCCAGACCTTCCCAACTCCCAACTGTAATCTACTGTGGGCCAAGAATGTCAACAAAGCTAACAACTGAGGCACTACCAATGGTGGTCAGATGGGCGGCTCCCACTCCACCCAAGCCTGTACACCTGGCCATTGTTTCTAAAGGACATACTTTAGCACAGTCTTGACAGTGACATCCCATCTGGAATAAGGGCAAGCCTGAAATGCTTGCTGAACTCAAGTCAAGCTCAGCTGTTTTCTGAGCTTAAATAAAGTAACTATGGGGCACAGTGTACTAGAACAACCAGGCTCTTGAGTCTGGCATCTGCTGCTGCTCAGACGTGATCTCTAAGAGGGCACTTGATCTCTCGGCCTTGGTTTCTTCACTGTAAATGGTGTCTAAGGTCCCTTCCAGAATACTCTTGTCAGTCTCCACTAAATTTTACATGTGAATTTAGACCATGGTCTCCACTGCCTCTAAGCTCTTCTGGAAACCACACTCAAGACAACCAAAGCTAAAAATAGCTAGAGGCACCAAGGAAGAGATCTAAACAAAGGCCTGCGGCAGGATCTCACCCATCAGACTTGAGCAGCTATCAGCGGGACTGAATCTAGGCTACCATGGGAACGCTTTAAGAATATTCTGGTCATCACATACTACGTAGACTTATGTAAATGTAAATTTTATATTCATTCACTTATTAAACACTGTGCACAATGTATAAGGTAGTATGAAAGAGAGAGGCAAAGATCCTTTCCTCTTAGGGGCTCGCAAATTTTCGTTACTTAAATAAAGGTCTAATTATGTCCTTCATTATTCCATTGCCTAAGAGATTTATTGCTGTAAATCAAGGCACGTTAAGTTCCTACAACTAGGTCTTAGAGGAAATGAGAGCTATAAAAGAAAAGTTCAAAAAGATGTCTGCCTTCCTTCACATCAACTCATTCCAACAACTTACTTCTATTTACACCTTCTTTCTTCTTTATGCAATAAAAAATCCAATTGGAAATCTTTTTCTTATCTTTAACATTTAAAGGAAATTTAAACATTTCTGCTTTAACATTTAAAGGACATTTTTGTTTATGGATAAAGTGCCATTGAAAATACACGTGAGTAGGAGAGCACAACAGCTGAGATGTGGTAGAGAAAGGACAACAGGTAATACCAGTACATCTCTGTGTCTGTGTGTGTCTGTAAAATTGCTAGGTCTTTCATTTTTAAATATGTTTTTATTCATATTTAAACTATGTTCAGCTGTTAAACAACCTATTTGAGATGAAAGAAGTCTTTCCCATTGTTGGTAAAGCTGGGCTTTACTGGGAGAAGTGTCTAAAAAACAACCCAAAGGCTTGATAACTTTATCGTAAGGTCTTAAGTCTATTTAATTGTTACTGCATCATATGGTTTGTGTCCTTAATTTGATTTCAATGTCCCACCACCTGCAAAGTGTGAATTCTACGAACACGCATATGGTAAGAACAAGTCTATAAAGCAAGTGGTAGAATTTATGTTTAATAGAAGTCAACTAAGACCTTCTACAAGCAGGGTGAGAACTTGCTAAGAAACAGTGTGATAAAAATAAATCAGTTCCAGAAAAGTAAAATAGAAACTTAACTATCATTAACTTTGAAATTAATGCAGCAAAAGAGAAACAACCTTCTGACTAATTTGCCTAACTCACCGGCCTTGTTTCCTGACCCCCAAATGTACCTCTACGGAAACAGTCAAGCAGATTGTTAGTTGGGAACATGATATTACCTTCTCTTGCCTTCCTCTCATCTCCCCGGCCACACTTCTCAATCTCCTTGCTTGTTTCCTCCTCATCCTCCCACCTCTGAATGTTGGAGTATCTCCAGGACTCAATCCTTGAGCCTCTTCTCTTTTCTATCTACACTCACTCTCTGGGTAATGTCACCCAATTTCATCACTGTAAATTTATAACTAAATATAAATTTAGACCTCTGAGAGATGTCCTGCCTACCTGATACCTCCATTTGAATGTCTAATGGGCACCTCAAACTTAACATGTCCAAAACTGAACTAATCTTCTCCAGCCTGCTTCTCCATCAGTCATCCTATTTCAGTAAATAGAGAAGCTTATAATTGTTTAGGCCAAAAATCTTAAGAGTCATCGTTGATCACTTTCTTTGACTATGAATACCATATCTAATTCATCAGCAAGTCCTGCTAGCTCTACCTTCAAAATATATCACAGGGGCCGGCCCGGCATCGTGGTTAAGTTCCCAGGATCTGCTTCCTCGGCCCAGGGTTCACGAGTTCAGATTCCCAGCACGGACCTACACACCGCTCATCAAACCATGCTGTGGCAGCGTCCCACAAACAAAATAGAGGAAGATGAGCACAGATGTTAGCTCAGGGCTAATCTTCCTCAAGCAAAAAAATATATACATATATCCAGCTTCTCACCACTTCACTGCTACTGCCTTGGTCCAAGCCACCAACATCTCTCACCTCAAATAGTGGAAGAGGCTCCTAACTGGTCTGCTCTATCCTTGCCCCTGATATAGTCTAATCAACATCACAGCCACAGCGATCATTTTAGAAGGTACATCAGATCTCCTGATTACAATGCTTGAAACCGTCCAGTGGTTTCCCATCTCAGAGTAAAAGCCTAACAATTGTCTATGAGGCCCTACACAATCTCCCCCACTCTTTCTCTATGAGCATGTCTACTACTCTCCCCCTAACTCCGCTCCAGCCACAGTGGCCTCCTTGCTGTTACCTGCACAAACTAGGCACTCTCCTGCCTCAGGTCTTTGCAACCCACAGAGACTTTCAAAGCCGTTGAATGAATGAATGATACCAAAATATTAACAGGCAAAATTGGTTGTTACCTCAAGACACCAAGTACTACGAAGAGCAGAAATCTCAAATAATTACCCATACTCACACAGCATTGCAAAAAGAGAAGCCAGGGGGCCGGCCTGGTGGCGCAAGCGGTTAAGTGCGCGCGCTCCGCTGCGGCGGCCCGGGGTTCGCTGGTTCGGATCCCGGGCGCGCACCGACGCACTGCTTGGTGAGCCATGCTGTGGCGGCGTCCCATATAAAGTGGAGGAAGATAGGCACAGATGTTAGCCCAGGGCCGTCTTCCTCAGCGAAAAAAGAGGAGGATTGGCGGATGTTAGCTCAGGGCTGATCTCCTCACAAAAAAAAAAAAAAAAAAAAAAAAAAGAGAAGCCAGTTTGTTTCCAGAAAACGCATTAAAAATTAATTTTTTACTGTTTAATTTTGTTAAAGGCATTTGCACTGCGCCTAAAGAGTCCCAGGGCACACCTATAGGTGTTGTTTTAGCTTTACTAGGCATACAGACTTGAGATGGAGAAGAGAAAAATACAGCCTTTTTCCTTCATCAGTCACCACTAACAGAAGGCCTCCAGGTGACCAGGTGCCACAAATGCTTAGGATGTTAAGGGAAGAAGGGATTCTAGAAAAATAAAATAATCCCTCCACCAATCCCAAAAGAGGAATCTCTCCAAATCCCTCTGCAGACATGTTTTCAACTTCATATTCCTTAACAAAGCCATTCTTAATATGTACATGAAATCTTAGTTGAAGAAACATGATTACATAATAACACATACAGAAAAGTCTGGTACTCATTCCTCTTTTCCAAAAAAATTTTAACTAAAACTAGACTTATAGTTTGTTTTTTTTACCGTGAAACTGACTTAATAAAAAGATACTCACTTAGCTAAGACATGGGTTGATGGGTACTGTATTTAAGGCTGAACAGTTCTGTTTACTATTTATTATTTAATATATTCTTCCTAGTCCCCCTCCCAAACGGAAAAGAAAAAAAAATCCACATTGGTGCAATCAATAAGGAATGCTATGTCCAAAAGAAGCTGTTCTGAAAGGCTATGACCTAAGTGTTTAACACTGACACAGATAAAGTTCAGGCAGTAGATGTCACTTGTCTCACTCACTTAAAAAAAAAATCAAGATTCAGATCCCAAGGCAAGCAGAAAGAGACAGGCGTGAAAAATGCAACCAGTCGTTTCTCCCCCCGCCTCCTCTCGACACTGCGCACTCATCTCCCCCCACCCATCATCCTTTAACGGCCCCTATTCCCAGCGTCGGTTCCCCAGCTCGGCCCTGCACTGCGCCATCAAAGGAGTCAAGAGGCGGGACCGGTGCCCCTCCAGGAAGACCCAGGCAGTAACACCAGGTGCGCCCAACGTAGGGGAAAATATCCAACTCCTTCAACTCGGAAACAGTGGAGGTAGTGTCCACAAAGCGTCGTGCCGGGTCCCGAGCTTGATCTAAGGTCCCCGCCAGCTCCCGTGACACTGCCAAATCGACCAGATTCCAAAAGGTGACCCGACCGTCATAGCAGCGCCCGAGGCGGGAGGCGGCACAGTCAAGGATGAAGTCCAACTAGCCTCCCGCCCTGCGCTCGCCCGCGGGGCCACCACCGCCTCGGTGGGCGCGAACCCGCAGCCCCGGGGTCCCGGAGGGGGCCCGAGCGCCGCGTCACGTGCCGGGGCTAAACTTCGCAGCCGGGCGCGGAGGGTGGGGGGTGGGACACACGGGCTCGCAGCGAGGCCGGGAGTCCATGCGGCCAGTGACTCACGGGCCGCCTCTGCGTGCAGCTGCAGGCGAGGGGGCCGGCGGGCCGTGCCCTCGGGGCCGCCCCCGCCCCTACCCCCGCGCCCGTTATTAATAACCCCGCGCCGGGGAGCCGAGAGCCCCCGGCAGGCGCCAGCCGAGGCGTGGCGCCCGGGCTCAGCAGCGCACCCTGCACGCGGAATAAATAACAATGTCATTAAATCGCCGCCCGAGCGCCCGTCCGGCCGGGCAGCGGGCGCCGCCGGGAGCCGACTCTGTCTGGAGCCCGCACCCTGCCTCCCGCGCGCCCCCCGCGCGCCCCGAAGCCCGGCCTTACCCGCCAGCTCGTCGGGCTCCAGCCCGCTGTCCGCATCGATGCCGCACAGCACGAAGTAGTGCGCGAAGCGGCAGGCGGCCGGGGAGGAGCCCGAGCCCGGGCCGGGCGCCGCGCCGCTCCCGCTCATCCCGGCCGCGCTGCTCCCGCCGCGGCCGCCGCTCGAGAAGGCTCGCTGCCGAGGCGGCCGCTCCAGCTGCGGTCTCTGCGCGCCCGTCCTAGGGCGACACCGGCGCGCCCATGGCCGCGCAGCCGCCGCTCGTCACCGCAGCCTCGCTCCGAGCTCGGCGCCAGGGAAGCGGCCGCGGGCTCGCGCCCAGTGCGGCCCGCTCCCGGGCCCCGGAGGGGGAGGGGCGCGCAGGGGGAGTGTCGGCGTGAGAGGCCCGCGCCGCCGCGGCTGGCGCCCGCCGGTCAGCTGAGCGCCGCTCGGGCTGTGGGAGCGCGGGGAGGGCGGGGGCGCCGAGGCCCGGCGCGGGGGCGCGCGCTCGCGTGTGGCGGGGGCGCGCGTCTCAGCCGTGCGCGCGCGCGCCCAGCGGGCTCTGAGGGAGCGCCCGGCGCGGGCGGGATTCGTGGCCGGCAGCCCGGGCTGCGGTGCCCGCCGGGGGCGACCCCGCACACGCCTCCAGGCCTCGGCCAACCACCCAGAGGGTTAGCTGCAGAGCCGGCTTCTGTGTTCCAAAGAGGATGCTACCTATCCTAATTTAAAAAAAAAAAAAAAAAAAATAGCTTTGGGGAAGGTTAACACTCGCTCTAAGATCATTTCCCACAACGGTTAGGACCATCAACATCTTTTAAACCGTGACATGTGCAGATACCTATCTGATTTTAAGATCCTGGTCCTTGAATCCTTGCCCCAGCCCTACCCCCATTCACAAGCCATTCTTCCTCAGTGAATCAGTGACAACTCAACAGTGAGGGGGAACAAAACGATATCCACAAGCGTTGAGACTTCTAAAAGGACTGCAATTGCCAATCGCCACCCCCACTCCACCCCCACCACCACCCCCCAATTCCGTAATTTATCCTGACATTTTCCAGGTCAGTGTAAAGTAGCCAAAGCACTCCAGTTCCCCAGACGTGTACTCTTTTCATATTATCAGCTCTCCCTGCACGTACAATCGGAGGCTGATAAAGCATCAGGAATTAGACCCTGAACTCTGCTGCTCACAAGCCATGGCTTTCTTACTCTGCTCTTTCCTCTGATTTTCCCTTCTTTCCAAGAAGATCACCAACCAGTTCGTATTCTTTTGAAAGGTGAAAAAGGAGAGATCCCATCTCCACGTTGTCATCCCTTCCACATCACGCTCTACTCTCTTCTTTTGCGATTTGGGTATAAGGGATGCGGGGGGGGGGGGGGGGGGGGGGGGTTGCATGGTGAACACCACTAGTAGACACACAAGCAAACCTTACAGGGAGGTGGACTGGGAGAATGAACCTCAATTATTTGACTGAATAGTGTTCTTCCTGGAAGATATGTATGCGTGCATACCATCATTTACTGTAGCTTGTATCCTCACTTTGTCTCTCTCTTCAATTTTGTGTTTTTTTTTTTTTTTGTGGGGAAGATCAGCCCTGAGCTAACATCCATGCTAATCCTCTTTTTGCTGAGGAAGACCGGCTCTGAGCTAACATCTATTGCCAATCCTCCTCCTGTTTTTCTCCGCCTAAAGCCCCAGTAGATAGTTGTATGTCATAGTTGCACATCCTTCTAGTTGCTGTATGTGGGACATGGCCTCAGCATGGCCAGAGAAGCAGTGCATCGGTGCCCGCCCGGGATCCGAACCCGGGCCGCCAGTAGCGGAGCGCGAGCACTTAACCGCTAAGCCACAGGGCCGGCCCTCAATTTTGAAATATAAGAAGAATCAAGAAATCAGGATGAGCCACAGCCTGGGTAATTGATGTTTAGCTTGTATTGCACCCTGCACTGTTCCTTCAAAACACTTATAATGACTTTTCCTGTGTCTGTCTTAGCTGGATTGTAAGCTCCACAGAGCGGAAGTCGTGCTCTCTGATTCATCATATTTCTAGTATCTAGCAGAAGTCTGGTCCCACCTAGCCCCTCAATTTATATTTGTTGAATGAATGAAAGAGTGGTTCTCTAGGTAGTAGTAAGTTGTTGATGCTACTAGGAAAGTACACAAACTTTACTATCTGTAACATATTTACGAACATATGCTAATTTACTGTTATACAATTATTGCTTTTCCTTATATAGAGAGTACTGAAATATGTAAAATAATTTCACTAATAAGGAGGGTATGGGTATGTGTTTCTCCTGACTATCTTTGGTGGTAGCGTCTTACAGAATGTTTATTAGATTCTAGACTATTTAAACAAAGCACAATAGAAAACTAATTTACAGTTTGCGCTTGCCAAGAGACATGTCACATTTTGTTCATTTGAAAAGTAACTGATTTATGAGCTTGTAAGCCCTGCATTAATGTTTTTTAGGTGAAAAAACAGAAAGAAGCCCAAACAAACAGAATGCGTTCAATTATGATATGTAAATCTCATCAAAATAGACAAAATCTCTCAAATCTTCCCTAAAGCTTTCAAGAGAACAGTCACACATTACAAAATTAAACACTAATTTGAAAATACCTGGGTACGCGTTCCTAATTATCACTTCAGAATGACACTGTGTAGGTATATTCTGCTTTCAGCTTGCAATGAAGCAAAGTTGAAAGGATAATCGAGAATTAACTATATATCATTGCATACATGTTTTCCTCTAAAATAATGACAGAAATAAATTAGCTTAGTGGACAAAAATGACTTGAAATAAATCTTCCAAAATATTTAAATTGTTTTAAGGAGGAGAGAGATCATATACCTCTGCCCATGCTAAGACAACCCTTATCAACACCATTCTTTACCTCTACCGTGCTATCCACACAGACACACGACCAAGAAAGAAGGGATTGTTAAAGTAACTATCCAGAGCCCAAGACGCTTGTTGGACCACATTTTACTAGTGGTCAGAGTCACCGTATGCCACCACGTTCGTAGTGCTCAGTCAATTCCTCACTATTCTGCTTCACACAGGCGGCAGACCTGGCAGGGCTCAGCTACTCCAAGCATAAGTCATGCTCTCCATTTGAGGTTTTACCAGCGAGTCCTTCAGAGGTAGCAGCTCATTGCTCAGGTACTTAGAGTATTGCCTTCCGTTCTGCCTTCCATGCTGTTGTTCCTTGTGCATTTGCTGCCTGAATTAAGAACAATAATCCCAACTTTCACCTCTAAATAGCACAAAATATGCCAAGTAATCACAATTCCAACAAAAGGAAATCTTGAGTGACATTTTCTTCTGCCAGGGTTTTAGCTTTCTGGGAAAATTTTATTACAACAAAAGGTTATTTAGAAAATCAATAATCATATTCCCTCATCATAGTTTCAGAAAAAGGGTTAGTTTATGCCAATAAGAGTTTGGTAGCAAAAACAATTGACTCACAATTTGCATAAATCTGTTTATCCCTTATTCAATGAGTCCAAGATTATCAAGAATTTCCTTTATGTAAGTCACTGTGCTAATGCTTTGAGACTATGAAACTAAATAAGACATGATCCCTGTTCTTCAGGAGTTTATAGTCTAGTAGGAAGGAAAATATTTTTCAAAATAATTAAAATATGAAAAATAGATTAAAAGTAAAATGTGGTATATTCCATATGACAAATTCAAAAAGGGATATGGATTTAGTGAGAGAGGTCAAATCTTATTAAGAATTCCAGTAAGGGGACCAGCCCTGTGGCGTAGCGGTTAAGTGCACGCGCTCTGCAGCTGGCAGCCCGGGTTCAGATCCCGGGCGTGCACCAATGCACTGCTTGTAGGGCCATGCTATGGCGGCATCCCATATAAAGTGGAGGAAGGTGGGCACAGATGTTAGCCCAGGGCCAGTGTTCCTCGGCAAAAAGAGGAAGATTGGCATGGATGTTAGCTCAGGGCTGATCTTCCTTACCGAAAAAAAAAAAAAAAAAAGAATTCCAGTAAGATAGTATGAAAGAAGTGGTAATATTTGAGATGGGCCTTACAAGAGGAATAGCGATTCATCAGGTAGAGATGGGAAAGAAAACGTTTCCAGAAGAAATGCCCCAGATATAAAAAGTGTGTAGCGGACAGTAGTTCAGTTGGAACCAGAACATGAAAAGCCTTGAATGCCAGGAAAGTGGGGTTGACTCAGTTTCTTATACTCTTATATCTACCTTGCTGATACCTGAAAGCTAGTTTTAGCTAGCTTTGAGTGAGTTTAACACAGAATATTTGAGGTCAGCTAAACCAACCCCCTCATTTTACAAATAAAAATACCTGAGTCTCAGGCCAGCCCTGGTGGCCTAGTGGTTAAGTTTGGCATGCTCTGCTTTGGCGGCCCGGGTTCAGTTCCCGGGTGCAGACCTACACCACTTGTCTATCAGTGGCCATGCTGTGACGGCAGCTCACATACAAAATACAAGAAGATTGGTAACTGATGTTAGCTCAGGGTGAATCTTCCTCACCAAAAAAAAAAAAAAAATCTAATTCTCACAGAATTTTGGTGACGTACCCAAATACACATTGTTAGTGGCAGAACCAGGAGCAAAGCCTAAAATACTGGACTGTACGATATCTTAAAGGCCCTCTTAGTTCTAATGTCTGTAAGTCTATGAAATCTCTTTACTTGAGTTGACTCGTCTTCCCCTATAAGTTGCTTACAGCTTCTTTTCAGAGATCCACTTTGGAATTTGATTATTTTATTCTTCTTATAATGAAAAATTTTCAAATATACAGAAAGACCAGAATAACGAACACATGTATACCCATCACCTTGTTTTAATATTAACATTTTGCCGTTTTTATTTCATCTATTTCTTTTTTACTCAAGTGTTTGAAAGTAAATGAGGCATAATAACATTTGTCAGCACTCTGATTGTCTCAGTTTGTCGTATCTACAGTTTCACATGAATGTTTCTTTACCTTCTCAATGAAATCTCCAGACCTTCTTTTCTCCCTTTACCTCACATAAAATGTCTGACATTAGTTTCTATTCACCTGGTCCTGTTCTTTCACTCTTTTTTTCAGTAATACTATAGTAGATTCATATGTAACTGTTTTCTCAGGACTGCCCTCTTCTGAGAATCCCCTCCCCTTATTCCACCCAAGTTGTTCTTTCAGGAGCTATGATGGTATGATACAACTTTACTCACACATCTCTCCCTCCTCCCAACACAGTGGATTGGTCTAGAAGAAGGCTTGCAGCCCAAGCTAGGCCAGTGAGCGATTTCCCAGCAGTTTTGGACTTAAGGCCCAGAGAGTTGAGGGGGTCTCCCTGCAGGTGGCCGATGTCGCAAGCTGAAAATCGCAGGAGATATCAGCGGTCACGTTTCTATTCTGTGAAGAAAGATGGTCTGCAGTGAGAGAGAAGAATGAGCCTGACACTCAGAACAGAGAAGACAAATGGAGCAAGCATCTTCTCTTGTTATCATGAATTTGACTTTTTTGCTTAAGCTAATTTAAATTGAGATTCTGGCACATGCAGCCAAAAGAGCATATATGTAAGTATGATTTGGCCTGGAGATGTCAATGGGAAGAATCAGCAAAGCCTTCAGGCTACCCTTGGCCAAAAGGTATAAAGACCACTCTAAACATCCCCCCAATTCTAAATTCCACAGACTTGAAGGGAAGCTGTAATTCTGTGTGTTTTCAAGGTCTCTGTACAAATATAAATATGTAAACCTTATGAAAACTAATTGTACCTTATCTGTCTACTTATTGAAACAATTGTAAAACTATATTAACAATATCATAAACTTATTTTTTTAACTGTTGATAGACTATATTTTGTGTTCAAAAATCTTAATGTTGAGGGGCCAGCCTGGTGGCATAGCAGTTAAGTGTGCGCTCCACTGCGGCGGCCCGAGGTTCACAGTTTTGGATCCCGGGTGCACACCAATGTACCACTTGTCAGGCCATGCTGTGGCGGCATCCCATATAAAGTAGAGGAAGATGGGCACAGATGTTAGCCCAGGGCCAATCTTCCTCAGCAAAAAAAAGAAGAGGATTGGCATTGGATGTCAGCTCAGGGCTAATCTTCCTCACACACACAAAAAAATCTTAATGTTGGGGCCAGCCCTGTGGCGTAGTGGTTAAGTTCAGCACACTCTGCTTTGGCGGCCCAGGTTTGTGGGTTCAGATCCTGGGCATGGACCTACACCACTTGTCAGCCATGCTGTGGCAGCAACCCACATACAAAATAAAGGAAGATTGGCACAGATGTTAGCAGGGGTGAATCTTCCTCAGCAAAAAAAAAAAAAAAAGAAGATTGGCAATAGATGTTAGCTCAGGGTGAATCTTCCTCAGAAAAAAAAAATCTTAATGTTATGATGTTTGCAATACATATGTCTGACAAAGGTCTTTTATCCAGAATATTTAAAGAATTCTTACAACTCAATAATAAGACAATCGCATTTTTTAAATGGCCAAAATTTAAAAACACTTGAAAGTTGAAAAAACACTTCACAAAAGAAAATATATGAATGACCAATAAGCACAGGAAAAGATGCCCAACATCACTATTTCAACAGGTAGAGATGGAAAGGATCAAGGATGACAAAACCATGAAAAAATATTGCTTCATATACAATAGAATGGCTAAAATTTAAAAGATTGACAATACCAAGTGTTGGGAAAGGTGTATATATTTGCTGGTGGGAATGCAAAATGATACAACTTGGAAAAGAGTTTGGTAGTTTCTTATAAAGTTAAATATACACTGACCATATGTCCAGACAAATTCTACTCCTATATATTTCCCAAGAGAAATAGAAACATATGACCATGAAAAGACTTGTTCCCACAAATGTTCATAGCAGCTTTATTCATAATAGTCCGAAACAAGAAATAACCTTACTAATTATCAATTTATTGTCTCTCAGGTTTGAATCCACCCTTCTTTGCCCTACTTTGTGATAGCAGATCTGGAATCTGTAAACACTTCTCCCCTGCCAGCTGGCACAATGTTCGGCTTTGTCATTGTGGAGGGACACCAGAAGATGATATCAGCACAAAAGCACTTCCCTTCTAGGTTCTGGTCCTCCTCCAATATTTTTATTCAGTACAGGTGCTAACAGCTGGTAGCACTCACCTCTATAGCCCTCACTGGCCAGTTTCAGCCACTCTCAGGCCTTATTCTTCCCACTATCAGGCTGTACTGCAGTCCAGCTCCAAGCCGCTGACATCATCTGGAAACTGCAGGCCCCCTGTGGGCCAGCCTGTGTCCTTTGGCAAGTCTCTTCATCACTGACAAGCAGGCTGTGCAATCCTGTGGTGGCTACACTCTTCAAAGAGGTCTGAATCAAACCCTGTGAGGGGCGGGGCATCCTCTCCTAATGCTTGGTTCCTTCAGATTCCACTCTCTCTCCTTCTACTTGCTGCTTCTAGATCCCATAGAGTCTTCTTTTACCCCTTTAAGTTGTTAACCCCCTTTGACTAGTTAACAATTATGTTAATTTTCCTGTTCAAATGACTGGTTTCTGTCTCCCGAGTGATATGTAACTTAGATGTCCATCACCAGCTGAGTGGATAAATAAATTGTGTACTTGCACCATGGAATACTACTCAGCAGTAAAGAGGAATGAACTACTGATACATGCAACAAGGTGATGACTGTCAAAAATATGCTGAGTAAAAGATGCCAGATGCAAAAGAGTCCACAGTTTATTATTCCATTTATATGAAGTTCTAGAATGGGCAGAAAGCAGATCAGTGGCAGCCTGGGTCCAGGGGTGGGGTGAGGTGGGGAACTGACTGCAAAAGAGCTCAAGGGTACTTTCTGGAGTATGAAAACATTTTATATCTTGATTGTAGTGGTGATTTCACAGGTGCATACATTTGTCAAAACCCATTGAATTAATATGTCAATTATATCAATTAAAAAACCATTGAACTGTGCTCTTAAAAATGGGTGCATTTTAATATGTATAAATTATACCTCAATAAAATCTATTTACGAAGAAAAAAAGCCAAAAGATTTACATCAATTTCTTTTTTTTTCTTTTTTTTTAAATTTTTTGTTTATTGCAGTAACATTGGTTTATAACAGTGTATAAATTTCAGGTGTACATCATTATACTTCTATTTCTGCATAGATTACATCATGTTCACCACCCAAATACTAATTACAACCCATCACCACACATTTTTTTTTCCCTGATACTTAATGATTTTGAACATCTTTTCATGTGCCTGTTGGCCATCTGTATATCTTCTTTGGAGAAATGTCTGTTCAGGTCTTTTGCCCATTTTTTAATTGGGTTGTTAGTTTTTTTGTTGTTGATACATCAATTTTTAATTGCATTCTATTTTTCAAAACTTCATAGTTCCTAAAGTTCAACTCATTTTTGTTGATTGACAAGAACTGATTCAAATTCTTACAAAAAGTCTTGTTCAATATTCATTTTTTGAGCTAGCATATTTTAAGGAAGTTTGGCGTGCTGGCAAAGGGGACAGCCTGCAGAGTCATACTGCCTGGGTTCAAATCTCACTTCTTCCTTTAGAACCTATAAACAATTTGCTTAATGTTACTAAGCTTTAATTTTCTTTTTTGTACAATAAGGATCAAAAGAGGGTTGTTGTGAAGTTCAAAGGAGATAACACATATAGAGTACTTATCAGAGTGCCTGGCACACAGAAAGCATAGAATCCATATAAGGTATTGTTTCTAAGTGCCAGGCATTGAGCTAAATATTTTGACATACAATATCTCATTATTTGGCCTTTAGCAGAAGTTATGGGATTGGAAAACCAGTGCTTGGATATTATTACAAATATTTGAAATACTTAATGAAAATTCCAAGATCCAGTGCTTTTTGGTAGCCCCTCAGAATACAGCAGGATATGACCAACTATAATCAGACAGAGCCAGTGGGGATATGCCAGACCCTAGCCCTGGACCCACTCAATGAGGTATGATAAACCCTGGGTTGGGTGGGCGGGAGCTGAGTCTATGCTGGTGCTAACAACCGAGGCTGAGTCTGGCAGTCAAACTTGGCATCCTAGGCAGGCTACAATCTCTAGACGGTGTCTAGACAGTCAGCAAAATGGGTCATAAGGTTTAGTTGTGGCAAAAGGTGGCAGAAGGGAGGATCCAATGCAAGTAGTATTCAGAAGTCTGGCCAAGCAGTCAGCCTCAGGAAGTCTATCAAGTCATAGCTTCTCCAATTGGATTAAGAAGTAAAGAAGGTGTAGTGTGTTGAATTGTGTCCCCCAAAAAGATATGTTCAAGTTCTAATCCCTGGTACTTGTGAATGTAACCTTATTTGGAAACAGGGTCTCTGTAGAAGTAATTAAGTTAAGGATCTCAAGATGACATCCTCTGGATTTAGGGTGAGCCCCAAATCCAATAACTGCTGTGTCCTTATAAGAGAAAGGGAGATTTGAGGTTCAGTGACACACAGAGGGGAAGGCAATGTGAAGATAGAGGCTGATATTGGAGTGATGTTGCCACAAGCCAAGAAATGCCAAGAGTTACCTGCAGACAGCAGAAGGTAAGAGTGAGCCATGGAATGAATTCTCCCTCACAGCCTCCAGAAGGAACCAACCCTGCCGATACCTTGATTTTGGCCTTCTGGCCTCCAGAGCTAAAAAAACAAATTTCTGTTCTTTTAAGCCAGCAAGGTAATTTGTTTCAGCCGCCCAAGGAAACTAACATGGAGGGGAACCGGCAAGGACCCAGTCTGAAAAAGGAACCTAGGTAGTTTACCAAAGTTGGACCCAAGATAACATAGGATTTAGAGCTCATGGAGGAAGAATGATGTTTGCATATAAGATAGGAGCCCAATTCCAATAACCTCGGCACAATGACAAATTCTAAATAGAAAATGTAGGGATGGGGCCTGCCCGGCAGCATACTGGTTAAGTTCACACAGTCTGCTTTGGTGGCCCAGGTCTGGATCCCGGGCGCGGACCTATGCACCGCTCATCAAGCCATGCTGTGGCAGCATCCCACATACAAAATAGAGGAAGGTGGGCACAGTTGTTAGCTCAGGGTATTCTTCCTCAGCAAAATATATATATATACATATATATATATATATATTAAAATTTAAAAAAAAAAGGAAAAATCAGGGACAAGATTTGGTAGAACGTCTAGATTTGAAGCAGAAAATGGGGCAAGAATACGCCTGAAAATCATATTCAAGTGTTTCCATCAATCTGAAGGAAAAGCCCAAAAGAGGCCAGAACCTAAAACAGTGCAGTGTTGGGTTTTAAAAGGTCAATAAACATCTTTCTCCCCCAAGATCAGAACCAGTTGAGAAGACATAGGACACCGAGAGGTGGTGAACAAAATACGGACTCTATTACTGATAAAGCTAATTAGAAGAGAGAAATTTAGATCTGTGGACAAAAAGATTTGCTGCATTACTCCCTGTCCCTCCAACCTCCTCTTCCCCAGGACAGACCCTGGCACAGCACACAGAGGGGGTATTTGAGCCTGCAGAGCATCTACATTTATCCTAGTACTGCTGTTCCGTATAAGCTCCAGGTGGAAAGAAAACAACTGAATCTCTGATGCTTGAAACCTTTGGTTAGATTAGCTCCATCCAGTGGAGAAACGAGAACCATGAATGTCAGACTTTACTATCCCTCAGTCAGGGGAGGAGTAAGCAAGTGGTGAAGGAGGGCCCAAGAGGGGGCCAGCTCCGTGGCATAAGTGCTGGCGCTCTGCTGCTGGCAGCCCCGGGTTCAGATCCCGAGCGAGCACTGATGCACCACTTGTTAGACCATGCTGTGGCGGCGTCCCATATAAAAGGGAGGAAGATGGGCATGGATGTTAGCCCAGGGCCAATCTTCCTCAGCAAAAAGAGGAGGATTGGTATGGATGTTAGCTCAGGGCTGATCTTCCTCACAAAAAAAAAAAAAAGGAGGGGCCAAGAGAGTTACAGTAGTAGAATTCTCTCTGTAAGGAAACATAAGGCAAGAGAAAAGGAAGTTCCTCCCTAAGAGGTGTTTATTTAATCAGAATCCATTCCCTTGCTCCTTCGTTGTGTAGCATTCATATTGTTGGGGTGGGATTGGCCTTACTCCTAGCTCTAGAGTGAGGCTTTGTGAACATATATCCCTTGTAAGAGTTAATGATTCAGGGATCGACAACTGTCCTAAGCTGGTCTAATCAGTGTGAGGTTCAGGACTTCTGTTTGATAGTTGGAGAAAGAAACACCCTCTTTCATCTTGGATGTAAATAAGGAAGTATACAGACCTGAGAATTGCTGGTAGCCCTATAGGGAAAGCCAGGCCAAGAATGAAGGCAGTATACAGAATGGGGCAGAGCCAAGAAAAGCTCTGAAAAGCAAATTACATTATGACCTCTGGATCAAATCACTCAGGAAGCCTGCCCAATATCTGCCATTTGTCAGTCAATGGGAGCCAATACATTCCTTTTATTGTTTCAGCCAGTTTGAGTTATTTTCTTTTACTTGCAACTAAAAGTATACCCTCAAAAATAAAGGAGTTGATCTCTAAAATCCCTTCCACTTAAAAAACACTATATCTTGGGGCCAGCCCTGTGGCCTAGTGGTTAAGTTCGGCGTGCTCGGCATCGGTGGTCCACGTTCAGTTCCCAGGTACAGACCTAAACCATTCATCTGTCAGTTGCCACGCTGTGGGGACAACCCACATACAAAATAGAGGAAGGTTGGCACACATGTTAGCTTAAGAAAATCTTCCTCAGCAAAAAAAACAAAAAAAAATTAGATCCTAAATCTAAAAGGAAAGAAATATATAATTCCCTATTCTGGAAAAAATCCCAGAGCTATCTCTTCTTAAGGCGGTGACAGTGATATGCCACTAGAGCCTCAGGTAGCTAAGGTAGCCTCCCCTCTGGGAATCAGACCCCATAGGATGAGAAAGAAATCTTAGCAGTCTTCTACAGAAAACATTTTCCTTGATTGGCTGGGCTCCTTCTCACTAAACCAAAATCAGAATATAAGAATAGCGATTAAAATGCAGATTTTCTATCAAAATTTAGAACACTTGTACCTTTTGATTCATCAGTTCTGCTTCTCAGAATCTCTCCTACAGTAATACACAAGCAAAGGATACATGTACAATGATGTTCCCTGAAACATTGTTCATGGTATTAAAAAAGTGGAGACAATCTATTTCTACCAAGAGGAAGTGGTTATATAAATTCTCGTATATCTGTACAATGTAATGCTAAGAAGGAGGCTGCACTGATGGAAAAAAATTATCTAATATGTGGTTGAATGGAAAAATCAAGAAAGAAAAATATATGGTGTGGCTCTATTGTTTGTGTTAAAAATAAACCATACACATATGTTTGTGCTTAAAAAAATATGAAAGGCTCCCACTTATCATCTTTCCTATTTCTGTACTGTTGAAAATTTTTACAACAGGCATCTATTGCTTTTTGTAGTTCAAAACCTTTCTTTTTTAAGTATGTATATTTTTCTGTGAGAAAAGATTGTCAACATTGTGAGTCATGGTTATTCTTACATAAATAATCAAACTTGTAACTATTTTATTGACTCTTGAGACTGTATTGACATTCTTGAGACTAATTCAAATGACTATATATATATTCATATCTACATATATGTATATATGCATGCATGATCATTTATTACTCAACAATTCTTATTGTGTGCCTGCTATATGCCAGGCAGTGTTCTAGGAATAAGTCAACAAGTAAAAGTCCTACAGATATATTGTGCCGCACGTATATAAATCCAAAATAGTCTCAAGAATATAAGTAACTATAAATATTGAAATGAAGCAAAATGTATATGTTTATGTATGCATAATTTTTAATCATCAACAACATTTCATTTGAAAGCAGCCCCATTGCCTAGTGATTAAAGTTTTGTGTGCTCCACTTTGGCAGTATTGGGTTCCCGGGTGTGGAACCACACCACCCATCTGTCAGTAGCCGTGCTGTGGTGGCGGCTCACATAGAGGAACTAGAAGGACTTACAACTAGAATATACAAGTATGTACTGGAGCTTTGTGGAGGGAAAAAAAAAAAAAGAGAAAGGAAGATTGGCAATAGATGTTAGCTCAGGGCGAATCTTTCCCAGCAAAAAAATAAAAATAAAAAAAATAAAAACAAAAAACATTTAATTTGGATATTCAGTGATGAACTCGATTTCATGTTATAAATTTGTAATCTTTCTCAATTTCATCTATAAACCTTATGGTTGAAAGCACTGAATTGGATAGCCAACTAAATAAAACTACCAATCTTGATCTGGGTATATTTTGGACTCAGCATCTTAGACTCTTAGCATCTGCTGGAATTTGAACCTGAGTTCTCAGTTTCAGACTTCACATACAATTTCTAACGCCTCCTTTATATCACAGAAATCGCACTCATCTATTCTCTCCCACTCGGAGTTCAGAGGCATTTGTAGTTAGTCCCACACAATTTAGTACTGTAATATTAATTAATTCAGGTATATAAATCTTTTCTTTCCAATTTGTGCAGCTGAGAGATTCTGGAGGTCAGGAACTATTTTTTCTTTCCTCACATCCACACATCACACAGTTTATTCTTTCAGAAAATTGATTGACTAAATGCATCCCTCATCTTCCTCAACAAAGAACGTTCATTTAAACTAAAAATAGAATGCAGATCCTCTGTGCTTTTCAGTCATAATCAATACGACTATTCATGAGGCAATTATTTTAAGCTTAGCAATTCAGACATAATCCCATCATTGAATTAGGCTTGAGATCTTAGGGAGAAATTTCAGGATGTTTATTCACCTTAGCTTGCTTCTAAGCAACTGTCATCCTCTAAGCTTATAGCCCCTCCATAGGCATCATTTCTAGGGAGCAATTTTAGCTTACATAATAGTTTTTGGAATACAATGTGGAAAGTACCTATTCTGTTTTAGGAAAACCATGGAGTCTCTCTCTGTCTCTCTGTTTTTAAGAATTCTTCTTCTATGACTATTTCCTTGAACTTCAGACTCCAACAATAATTAAAGGCAGCAAGAAAGATGCCGGGAGAAAAGCCAATTTAATTGTACTATCCCGGATTATTGTTTCTGACTTCCAGCTTGCCCATTGTGATTTTTTTGGCAGGAAAAAAATTAATATCAGACTCCAACAATCTTCAAACAAGTAAAAATTATAATCTGGTGGGTGCCTATTTAAAGTAACAGAATCCAAGGCAACACAGAGGCTTAATTTTAGATATGCAAGTTATTAACTAAGAGTAGGAAAGAGCATTATCTAGTAGTGAAGAGCTAGGAGCATGAAACAAGCATTTCAAATTTATACTCCCATTTCTTCAAGGGTTGAGATGGATAAAATAACTTCAACTCACTATATTTAGCCGCTCTGTCCTTAAGTTTAGTAGACTAAACTTTGCTTAACTCTTTATCACTTCACAAAATTGTTGACTATCTAGGCTTATAAAACATCAAACTATTTGTCTTAGTTCGGGCTGCTATAACAAATTACCATAGACTTGGTGGCTTAAACAATAGAAATTTATTTCTCACAGTTCTAAAGGCTGGGAAGTCCACGATCAAGGTGCCAACAGATTGGGTGTCTGCTGAAAGCCCTTTTCCTGGTTTACAGACAGCCACATTCCTATGTCCTCACATGGGGGAAGGGGAAACAGTGAAAAGAGTTAAGAATATCTTATTTAGGAATATATATATATCACACACACCATATAATTTATAGCTAGAAATGTTAAAATATTGTGAAGCCACCTTTTCAACATTGTTGGGTAAAAAGTGAGTTCTGAAGACTCCTCTAAGGCAAAGTTTATAATAGGTATGGCCAGTTTATATTAAAGAACTAAGTCAACAACAGAATTAAAAATTTTTAACCCTAAAAATATTTACTGAAAAATAGAAAGCTTGCTAAGTTAATATCTGAATTTAGACACTAAAACGTCTGTCTTGTCTGGTAATGTAGTATTTTAAAATGTTATCACTGGCTTCAGGCAGGCAGTAGCTACGCGAAGGTAGCAATTAATATGACAGCAGTTGAGCGTTGAGACCAAATTAGGGGGAATTATTTACTCTTATTGCTATAATTGGAAGTGTATGGGAGGCACCCAGAAGCTACTATAAAGGGGTTATAGATAAATACACACTACTTTTTATATTCATCTTGAAATGTACAATTTCACAAAATCCTTTCAAGAAAAAACAACCCTAACAACCAATTATCTGAAAAAGAAATAAAGAAAATGATCCCATTTATAATACCATCAAAAACAAAGAAATACTGAGGAAAAAACTTAACCAAGGAGGTGAAAGATCTCTATTCTGAAAACTACAAGACATTGATGAAAGAAATCAAAGAAGACTCAAATAAATGGAACGATATCCCGTGTTCATGGATTAGAAGAATTAATATTGTTAAAATGTCAACACTACCAAAAGCCATCTATAGATTCAATGCAATCTCTATCAAGATTCCAATGGCACTTTTTACAGAAGTGGAAAAAACAATCCTAAAATTTATATGAAACCACAAAGACCCCAACAAGCCACAGCAACCCTGAGAAAGAACAAAGTGGGAGGCATCACATTTCCTAATTTCAAGCTATCCTGTAAAGCTATAGTAATGAAAACAGTATAGTCCTGGCGTAAAAACAGACAAAGAGATAAACGGAACAGAATTGAGAACCCAGAAATAGACCCAAGAGTATAGGGTCAACTAATATTTGACAAGGGAGCCAAGAGTACTCAATGGAGAAAAGACAGTCTCTTCAATAAATGGTGCTGGGAAAATTGGATATTCACATGTAAAAGAATGAAACTAGACCCTTATCTCACACCATTCACAAAAATTAACTTAAAATGGATTAAAGACTTAAATATAGGATCTGAGACCGTGAAACTTCTAGGAGAAAACATGAGGAAAAAGCTCCTTGACATGGGTCTTGGCAATGATTTTTTGGATATGAGAAAGAGCACAAGCAACAAAAGCAAAAAGAAACATGTGGGACTACATCAAACTAAAAAGCTTCTGCACAACAAAAGAAACTGGCGGTCGGGTGCGCGTGCTCCGCTGCGGCGGCCCGGGGTTCTCTGGTTCGGATCCCGGTCGCGCACCGACGCACTGCTTGGTAAGCCATGCTGTGGCGGCGTCCCATGTAAAGTGGAGGAAGATGGCCACCGATGTTAGCCCAGGGCCGTCTTCCTCAGCAAAAAAAAAAACAGGAGGATTGGCGGATGTTAGCTCAGGGCTGATCTCCTCACGAAAAAAAAAAAAAAACTATCAACAAAATGAAAAGACAACCTACAGAATGGGGAAAAAACTCTGCAAACCATATATCTGATAAGGGTCTAGTTTCATTCTTTTACATGTGAATATCCAGTTAAAAATAATCCAGTTAAAAAATGGGCAAATGACCTGAATAGAATTTTTCCAAAGAAGATATACAAATGGCCAACAGGTACATGAAAAGATGCTCAACATCACTAGTCATTAGGGAAATGCAAACTAAAACCAATCAAAACCACAATGAGGTATCACCTCACACCTGTAAGAATGGCCATTACCAAAAAGACAAGATATAACACATGTTGGTGAGGATGTGCAGAAAAGGGAACACTCATACACTGTCGGTGTGAATGTAAATTGGTGCAGCCACTATGGAAAACAGTATGGAGAATTTGCAAAAAATTAAAAATAGGGGCCGGCCCAGTGGCGAAGTGGTTAAGTTCACATGCCCCGCTTCGGCTGCCCAGGGCTCCTAGGTTTGAATCCCAGGCACAGACCTACGTACCACTTATCAAGCCATGCTATGGTGGCGTCCCATATAAAGTAGAGGAAGATGGGCATGGATGTTAGCCCAGGGCCAATCTTCCTCAGCAAAAAGAGGAGGATTGGCAACAGATGTCAGCTGAGGGCTAATCTTCCTCACAAAAAAAAAAAATTAAAAATAGAACTACCATATGATCCAGCAATTCCACTTCTGGGAATATATCCACAGGAAACAAAAACACGAACTCAGAAAGATATCTGCACCTCCATGTTCATAGCAGCATTATTTACAATAGTGAAGAAGTGGAAACAACCTAAGCATCCATTGATGGATAAATGGATGAAGAAGTTGTAATATATATATAATATATACATATACACACACACACATACATACACACACAATGTAATATTATTTAGCCATTAAAAAGGAGGAAATCCTGCTATTTGTAACAACGTGGATGGATCTTGAGGGCATTATGCTAAGTGAAATAAGTCAGACAGAGAAAGACAAATACTGTATGATCTCACTTATAGTGGAATCTGAAAAAAAAAATCTAAACTCAGGAAAAGAGATCAGATTTGTGGTTACTAGAGGAGGGGTGTGGGGAGGGGAGGAGAAATAGGAGGAAGATGGTCAAAACGTACAAACCTCCAGTTACAAGATAAATAGTACCAGGGATGTAATGTACGACACGACGACTATAGTTAACATTGCTGTATGATACACAGGAAAATTGTTGAGTAAATCCTAAGAGTTCTCATCACAAGGAAAAAAATTTTTTTTCCTTTTTCTTTTTATTGTACCTATATGAGATGATGGATGCTAACTAAACTCATTGCAGTTATCATTTCACAATATACGTATGTCAAACCATTATGCTGTACACCTTAAACTTATAGTGATGAATGTCAATTATATCTCAATAAAACTGGAAAAAAATACCTCATATATACTCTCTCAGCTCACGATTTAGATTTGCAAAGGACCTTAGTTATATCCAACGAATATATGTCTTTAGTTATAGACATAATAGTAAAATAAAATGGGCAAATAACAAAATACATTGTTAAAAAAAAAGAAAAAATAACCCTATAGCAAGCGAAATATAGAAAACAATTTACAGTCTTGTACACTGTGTGTCCCTTTTTGAACAGAGCCATAGTCTTCAAATATTGGATAAATGTTGAACTCTTTTCTTAAAATTTTGTTATGGAAATTTCCAAACACACACAAAGTAGAAAAAATAGAACGATGAGTTCCCATGTATCTAGTACTGGGATTCAACATTTATCAACATATGGCCAATCTTGTTTCATTTATAACCCTACTGTCCCCCACCCCCACCACACTAGGTTATTTAAAATCAACTGTCTGATATCATTTCACCAGAAAATACTGTAGTATATATATCTAAGAGATTAAGACTCTTTTTTTTTTTTTTTTTGCTGAAAGAGATTTGCCCTGAGCTAACATCTGTTGCCAATCTTCCTCCATTTTGTATGTGGGTCGCTGCCACAACATGGCTGCTGAGGAGTGGTGTAAGTCCACGCCCAGGAACCGACCCAGGCCGCTGAAGCAGAGCATGCCAAACTTAACCACTAGGCCATGGGGCCAGCCCCAAGGCTATTTTTTTAAAACCACAATTATAATGCCATTTTCAAACTTAAAAAAATGAACACCTTAATATCAAATAATATACAGTCAGCAACATTAAAAATCTTACTGATAGTCACCTAGTTTACATACCATTTAGTAGTAACATAAAACTTTTTCAGATTGAACTTTACAGGAATCTGAATTTTTGAGTTTAAGTATTTCCATGTATTGTTTTGTGGGGCTGAAACTATGTTAAAATGAATATATCTTATAAATCTCATTCCTATATTTGACAGATTGGTTGGTTGATTGATTTTACCCAAGGACTAGAAATGGAGCAAGTCGACTGTTTGCAGACAAGAAAGAGAACAAAACTGAAATCCCACCTCTCCACTTTTAAACATAATTTCTCCGAGTCCAGAATGGAAGGAGAAATATTTTGGCATCCTCTTGCCTAACGCCATGGCTGACTTTCAGCTGGTCTATGCTGCTACTATTGCACTCAGTATTAAAATATTAAAATTTTTCTTAAAAGGTGAGAACTACTACTCTAGCACGTCCACCCTCCTTTCTCCCCTCAACCCCATCCCTGGCTTCTCTGGCCCTGCGTTAGAGCAGGCCTGGGCTCTGGTAGGCAGCTCTGCTGGCACCCTAGTGGGTGATGCTTACTGCCCATTTGGTCTCCCTCACCCTGGTCTGCCAGCCTGCCATTCCACAGAGAACCTTCTGTGGCTACTTGTGGGAGCTGTGGCCACCACAGGGTATCAAACTGGTCGTTACATATTTTAAGTATCACTTTTACCCAAGTCCCTTCATTATTTCCTCTTGTTTGGAGTTTAGGTGAATTTAACTAGGGCTACTGAGATAAGTGTGGACTTCAGAGTCAGACCTGGTCCAGATCAGGATCCATCTCCTGCATTCTGGGCAAACTCTAAGTCACATCGTCTTCATCTGTAAAATGGAGATAATGATAATAATATCTAATTCATCAGATTGGTGGGAGGATTAAACGAGATCAGGCTTCAATGTCCAAATGTCTAAATTTCCACTACAGATCTCGATTTTCTCTACCAAATCTCCTCCTCACAGAGTTCTCCCCGTTTCCGCTCACAGCACCACCATTCACATTTGCTTAGGCCCGAAACCAGAAGTCATTCTTGATTCTTTTGCTTCTCTTACCACTAACATCTAACCCCCAACAATGGGGTCTACCTTCAAACATATCTTAAATCCAACCACTTTGTGCCACCTCCATCACTATCATCCTAGATCAGCCGTCCTCAAACTCTGGTTTAAGGATCCCTTTACACTCTTGGGAACTATTGTGGGCTCCAAAGACCTTTGTTTATGTGAGTTATATTAATATTTATCATTAGTGTTAGAAATCAGAACTGAAACAAGTTTAAAATATTTATTTATTCTTTAAAAAACAATAAGTTCAAAAATGTTAATATAAATTATATATATATATATATATTAAAGTAGCCATATCTTCCCAAAAAATTTAGTGAGAAGAGTAGCATTGCTTTACTTTTGTTTTTTTTCCAATCTCTTTAACATCTGGCTTAAAAAAAAAAAAGGTTGGATTTTCATATCTGCTTCTGCATTCAATCTACTGCAATATCGCGTGTCATGGAGCCTCTGGAAAACCCTGCTGTATAATCATGAAAGAATGAGAATAAGAAAAGCAAATAATGTCTTGGTGTTATTATGAAAATAGTTTTGACCTTGCAGATGCACTAGTATGTCTCAGGGATTCCCCAGGGGTCCCCAGAACACGCTTTTTAACAAATTTTTAGAATTGAGATAAAATTTACATCCCGTAAACTTCATTTTTTAAAGATATACAGTTTGATGGTTTTCAGTATATTCACAAAGTTGTGCAACAATCACCATTATCTAATTCCAGAACATTTCATCATTCCATTAGCAGTCATTACCCATTCCCCCTCATACCAGCACCCGGTAACCACTAATCTACTTTCTTATTCTATGGATTTGCCAATTCTGGATGCTTCATAAAAACTGAATCATGTGATATATAGTCTTTTCTGTCTGGCTTCTTTTACTTAGCATAATATTTTCAATGTTCATCTTGTAGCATATATCCATACTTCATTAGTTTACGGCTGAATAATATTCCATTGTATGGATATATCACATTTTATGTTTTCATCAGGCACTGGACATTTGGGTTGTTTCCACTTTTTGGCTACTATCAATAATGCTGCTATGAACAGTAGTGTACAAGTTTTTGTGTGGACATATGTTTTCAACTCTCTTAGGTATATACCTAGGAGGAGAACTGCTAGATCATACAGCAACTCGATGTTTAATTTTTGAGGAACCACCAAACCGTCAAGACCACACTTTGAGAACCACTTCCCTTGTCTGAACCACTCTCACTGACTGTCTGGACTATTTTGAGAGTTGCCTAAGGGATTTCCCTGATCCGCCCCGGTTCCCTGTGGTTTTTATTCCACACAGCTGCCAGAGCCATCTTTTTAAGAGCTCACATTAGAGCATCTCACTCCATTGTGTAAAACCCTCCGACGGTTTCCCATTGCACATAGAATAAACTCCAGACTCCACCCAAACATGGTCTAGTCCCTGCCTACATCTTTGACTGCGTCTCCTCACCACGCTACCCCTCACTCACTATGGTCTAGTCCTGGCCTTCTGCTTTTCAAGCACGCCAAGCCCCTCCCACCTCAGAGCCCTTTAACTTGTGCCCTGTGTCTGGAACTTGCTTCCTCCTAATCTTTGTGTGGTTGATCCTTCTAATCATTCAGATCTCTACTTGAAATTAACCTTCTTAGAAGGGCCTTCCTTGACGTCCCCGTCTAATATCACCACTCCCACCAATTGCTCTTTACCCCTTTATCTGGCTGTATTTTATTCAGAGTACTTACATCATTTACTTACTGGTAAGAATGGGCACACAGCAGAGATTCAATAAATATTTGGGAATGAGTGCATAAGAAAAGGCAAAGGCACCTAGTGTTTCAGTTATCTGTTGCTGCGTAACAAACTATCCCCAAACTCAGTGATTTAAAACAACAACATTTTAGCTTGGCTGGGCTCAGCTGACTGATTTTTCTGTTGGTCTTGCCCGTGGTCACTTGTGTAGCTGCAATCAGCTGGCAGATTGACTAGGGGCTGGGCTCAGCTGGGCCTCCCCCTCTCTCTCACATGGCCTCTGCCTGTGGTTTCTACAGCAAGAGAGTCAGATTTCTCACATGGCAACTCAGGGCTCCCAAAAGCAAAAAGTAGAAACTATTGTCCTTTCAAGACTTAAGGCTGGAACTAGCATAGCATCACTTCTGCCAAATTCTGTTGGGTAATAGAGCCAACAAGGCCAGCTTGGGACTACACAGAATCATGAATATCAAGAGGAGTGTTACATGGGAGTGGGTGGGGAGGTAACCAATGAAATTGACAAGCACACCATGCAAAGGCTCTGTTGTTTTATCTATTGTTATTATGACTATTTGGTAGCTGGAGAGGGAGGAAATTCTCTAAAGGTTTCGTCTGTATTGCAAATTATAGCATCTTTCCTAATGTAGAGTTGTATGAACAGGAGTAAGAGAAAACTTATTAATTATTTTGAGTATAGAAGTCTTTGCTGCAACTTGATCAAAAAGCATACACCTAGATATAGAAAAATTTTATTATAGACTCTTTGCAGCTATATTTGTTAAAATGGAATTCTGACCCGGGCAGCATAGCATGGTAGTTAAGTACAGGGCTCTGGAGCCTGACTGCCTGGGTTCTAGTCCTGGCTGGACTGCTTACTAGCTGGTGATCTTGCACAAGTTTCTTAACCTCTTCGTGTCTCAGTCTCCTCATCTGTGGAATGAGAATGGTGATAATGGTACCTACATTATGAATTATTGAGAACTAAGTTAGTTAATATCTGTAAAGTACAGGATAATGCCACATAGTGATTGGTAGGTAAGCCTTTGTTAAATAAAGCACCAATTGCAGGAAAAAAAGAATACTGAAATGTTAATTCTAACAGCATCAGTAATTGCATTTATCGACCAGTAGATAGGCTTTTTTTTTTTTAACTTGCCAAGAGGCAGTTGAACTAAATCATGATAAAATTCACCGGGACCTAAACTAAACCCTTCTCTCCTCCAGGTTTTCTCCAATCATTAACTATATAAACACAACTAGTGATCATTCTGACTAATCAGATAGTTCTTTTTTAAAATTTGTTTTTGCAATTATTTAATCAGAATTTCTTAAGACTTTGAACTTTATCGCACTTTCTTTCACTTTACTTAATAACTCTTTTAACAAGTCCTTTAAAAGACACAGTAATGACAGGCAAGTTAAGATAATATTGAAAGCAATGTCGGTTTGATTGTAAAGGGTTGAAGGTCACCCATAGCTGTGGGTGTCATAGTCCTAGGAGAGCTGGTGTCTGGGACTCAGGTTAAATTCAGGGCCAATCCAGGAATTTCTCTTGCAGTTTGATTGGCATAGGACTATTCCAGACTCCATAGCCTCTTCATCTACAAAACACAGAGTCCCCAGGCAAACAGTTTGTGAACGGGGGGCCTAGAGTTAATCCAGTTCTCACCAGAGCATTCCAGGATAAATTCCCAGACCAGATTGCTACTGACAATTTTAAAAACCCTGGAAAAGATGGATTCATTATGAAAAAGATTAAAATATCACCGTATGTTTATGTGTCATAGTAGCTTTTTAAAGTGTTTTCAGTGCTCTACCATGAACAGCCGTCGGAACATAGCGAGAATAATATAATAATTATTGCTTCTATGACAATCAGCATTCCGAAGATGAAAGGTCAAAGCAGCAGGTTAATTATAAATGAGAGTATCTGTGGATCCTCTGACCTGGCAGTTTGTCTGACTCTGAGTGAATTATGGGGAGGACTGTGGGTTCCCTTTGTCTTCCCTGTGCTTCTTCAGTACACGTACCTGCCAAGTACTGAGCACTGACAATTAAAGCTTTAATTCTCTTCTCTTCTTCTAATTTCCATTTTTTGTGAAGCTATAACAATAAAGGGGAAAATGGAAGGCACGCTTAATCTTACCACCTCAATGCAATTATCTTCATTTCTACACATCTCCTTCCAGACTTTATCCAGATGCATGCAGGTTTTCACATAATTATCATCATACCATGCTTTTTAATTTTACTTTTCCTCCTTTTATAGAAACATTTGTTCATGTTTCGTAATCCTAATTATTATGGCTTCACATTCCTGTTCGTTGGTGTGTGATCACTTACTTAGTCATTTATCTATTAGTCTACGTGTAGGTTGTTTCCACTTTTTTTTTTTTTGCTACAAAAGTTGTGGTGAACTTCTCCGTTCTTATACCTCCTTTGGCATTTTTTCCATGCAATAAATTCCTAAGAAAAAGATTATGTTGTGGCAGACTAAATGTTCTCAAGATGGCCACAACAATATCTCCCAGCCCTATTGTTCTGCAACATGACCTTGACACGCCCCCTTGAACTTGGGCTGGCTCTGATTGCTTTTTTTTTTTTTCCTTTTTTCCAGTTCTTTTTTTATTTTATTTTTTATTTATTTTTTTAATTTTTTGTTTATTGCAGTAACATTGGTTTATAACATTGTATAAATTTCAGGTGTACATCATTATACTTCTATTTCTGCATAGATTACATCATGTTCACCACCCAAATACTGATTACAACCTGTCACCACACACATGTGCCGAATTATCCCTTTCGCCCTCTTCCCTCCCCCCTTCCCCTCTGCTAACCACCAATCCAATCTCTGTCTCTATGTGTTTATTGCTGTTATTATCTACTACTTGATGAAGGAAATCATACGGTATTTGACCTTCTCCCTCTGACTTATTTCACTTTGCATAATACCCTCAATGCCCATCCATGTTGTCACAAATGCCTGGATTTCATCATTTCTTATGGCTGAGTAGTATTCCATTGTGTATATATACCACATCTTCTTTATCCATTCGTCGTCCCTTGATGGGCACTTAGGTTGCTTCCAAGTCTTGGCTACTGTGAATAATGCTGCAATGAACACAGGGGTGCATGTATCTTTATGCATTGGTGTTTTCAAGTTCTTTGGATAAATACCCAGCAGTGGAATAGCTGGATCATATGGTAGTTCTATCTTTGATTTTTTGAGGAATCTCCATACTGTTTTCCATAGTGGCTGCACCAGTTTACATTCCCACCAGCAGTGTATGAGAGTCCCCTTCTCTCCACATCCTCTCCAAACATGTTGTTTCCTGTCTTGTTAATTATAGCCATTCTGACGGGCATGAAGTGATATCTCATTGTAGTTTTGATTTGCATTTCCCTGATAGTTAATGATTTTGAACATATTTTCATGTGTCTGTTGGCCATCTGTATATCTTCTTTGGAGAAATGTCTGTTCAGGTCTTTTGCCCATTTTTTAATTGGGTTGGTAGTTTATTGTTGTTGAGATGCATGAGTTCTTTATATATTTTGGAGATTAAGCCCTTATCAGATGTATGGTTTGCAAATATCTTCTCCCAATTGTTAGGTTGTCTTTTCGTTTTGTTGATGGTTTCCTTTGCTGTGCAGAAGCTTTTTAGTTTGATGTAGTCCCATTTGTTTATTTTTTCTATTGTTTCTCTTGCCCGGTCAGACATGGTGCTTGAAAATATGTTGCTAAGACCAATGTTGAAGAGTGTACTGCCTATGTTTTCTTCTAGAAGTTTCATAGTTTCAGGTCTTACATTCAAGTCTTTAATCCATTTGGAGTTACTTTTTGTGTATGGTGTAAGGTAAGGGTCTACTTTCATTTTTTTGCATGTGGCTATCAAGTGTTCCCAACACCATTTGTTGAAGAGACTTTCTTTTCTCCATTGTATGTTCTTGGCTCCTTTGTCAAGATTAGCTGTCCATAGATGTGTGGGTTTATTTCTGGGCTTTCGATTCTATTCCATTGATCTGTGTGTCTGTTTTTGTGCCAGTACCATGCTGTTTTGGTTACTATAGCTTTGTAGTATATTTTGAAATCAGGGAGTATGATACCTCCAGCTTTGTTCTTTTTTCTCAGGATTCCTTTAGCTATTCGGGGTCTTTTGTTGTTCCATATAAATTTTAGGATTCTTTGTTCTATTTCTGTGAAAAATGTTGTTGGAGCTTTGATAGGGATTGCATTGAATCTATAGATGGCTTTAGGAAGTATGGACATCTTAACTATGTTAATTCTTCCAATCCAAGAGCGCGGAATATCTTTCCATTTCTTTGTGTCTTCTTCAATTTCTTTCAGCAATGTTTTATAGTTTTCGGTGTACAGATCTTTCACCTCTTTGGTTAAGTTTATTCCTAGGTATTTTATTCTTTTTGTTGTAATTGTAAATGGGATGGTATTCTTAATTTCTCTTTCTGCTACTTCGTTGTTAGTGTATAGAAATGCAACTGATTTTTGTATGTTGATTTTGTATCCTGTAACTTTACCATATTCGTTTATTACTTCTAAAAGTTTTTTTTTTGTTTTCTGGTGGACCAATAGAAGATGGCTATAGTGATGCTACACCTGTTTTAGGTGTGGCCTTTAATTGGCCTGGTAACACCTATTTCCTGCCTCTAGAAAGAGCAACTATCCTGAGACCACCATACTATGAGAAGCCCAAGCCACATGACGGAGCCCTGGGGTCTGAGCAAGAAAAGCCCAGGAACATCAGACATGTACGCAAAGAAGCCACCTTGGAAGTGCATCATCCAGACCTTGCTGCCCCACAGGAAGCCAGGCGGACAAACCACCCATCAGAGCCCTTCCCAAATTCCTTACCCACAAAACCGCATGCAAAATCAATGGTTGCAGTAGCCACTAAGTTTTGCAGTAGTTAGTTACCTAGGAATAGGTATTTGAAACATAGGTCAAAAGATAAAAACTTTTTCCCCAAATGCTGGCAAAAGCATTTCTAACAGGATTGAACCAGTTTATACAATTTGCAGTGTCTTAAAAAGTCTATGTTTTGTAAGGAGCAAGCCTTAGAAGGGCCCTGTTATCTGTACTATTTCTGAGTTTCTTCATTGCAGGCAGAGCAATAGCATCTACCTTTGGAGGGGATTTCACTTTGGCCTCCCTTCTGAGAATGTGACCTCTCATTTGGAAGTCCTCTACCAGTTTTCTTATCCTCATCATCTCTAGTTTGCTTCCTTCTTCTTTCTTGTTCCCCCTCCTTCAAGCTCTGCTCATCTTCAAACAAAAATAATACCTACCATTCATCTACTTTGAATTTAAACACATGAAGCTATTTTTTTGTGTGTGTGTGTGAAGGAGATCAGCCCTGAGCTAACATCTGTGCTAATCCTCCTCTTTTTGCTGAGGAAGACCGGCTCTGAGCTAACATCTATTGCCAATCCTCCTCCTTTTTTCTTCCCCAAAACCCCAGTAGATAGTTGTACGTCATAGTTGCACATCCTTCTAGTTGCTGTATGCGGGACGCGGCCTCAGCATGGCCGGAGAAGCGTGCGTGGGTGCACGCCCAGGATCCGAACCCGGGCTGCCAGTAGAGGAGCGCATGCACTTACCTGCTAAGCCACCAGGCCGGCCCCACATGAAGCTCTTTAAACTTACTTGAAGAAAGCTACCAAGAATGGCTGAAGTGTGCGTGGATGCCTGCATGGTACATTAAGGATAAACTCATACTTGATTCATAAATTCATTCCAAAACCTTTCTGAGCACCTATAGTGTGTTAAGTTCTCTCACGTAGAACTCTAAGTATCCGGTGATAGACACTAACTCAAATTGGATTGAGGCACATGGGCTTATTTAATGGCACCTGGAATTGAGGACTGGTTTCAGAAGTGGCCTGACTCAGGGCTCATACAACGTGAAGGAGAAACAGACTTCTCTGATTCTTGGCTGACTCTGCTCTCCTCTGTGTGCTGGTTCTGTTCTCAGGCTCTGAGTACTTGGTTGAAGTGGCAGCTCCAGCCTCACAGCCTCTTAGGTTCAAATTCAATGAGAGGAAGAGAGAGATTCTTCCGGGGAGCTGCAGCGTGAGTCCTGGGATTCAACGACTGGACCATCTTGGGGCTTGTGCCCATTTTTGAACCAGTCACAGTGGCCTGGGGGACGAGGATGTGCTGACTGGCTTAGGCTGGGCCACCTGTTCCAGCCTGAGTCAGGCACTGAGAGTGGGGAAGGTGAAGCCAGAGTACTCCATCCAAGATGCAGGGGCAGAACAGCACACCCCGGCTGTCCTCTCCCGCTCCTGTGCCGGAATCCTCTGCAGACACTATGGTGTCATTGAGAGCAGTGGCTCACAGTCCTGTTTGACTAAATCCTCAGCCCACCTGCACCCCCTGTTTAATCAACGCCTCCCTCTAAGAGTGTCATTTCTATACTCAGTTTTCTTTTAGTGCACTAGATGCAAGGATATTTCTAAATGTTTTGTCACTTCTCCTTTGAGATGCCACAAAATACCCTTCTCTACGAGGAGAAGCAGCCTCCAGGGGAAGGAAGGAGGCCAACAGATGAAAAGTTACTTCTCTCCCTCCACTCCTAGGAAAATACAAAATTAGAAGCTTTCAGGACATAAAGAAAAAGGACCAGAGCTAGATTCCAGATGTGGAGTGACAAGTATTTTACAAAAGGAGGCAGCTGGATTCACCAACGCGCTGAGGTTCCTTCTAGTTATAGGATTCTATGATTCACATCCTCTCTTTCAGAACACGCAGTTTGGGGTTTGTTTTTAACAAGGGGAGAGGGCAGTGGCTCCTGACGTGGCGGGAGGAGGGGGCGAGAGGAGTCTTTTCCGGAAGGAGGAAAGAGGCAGGAAGCTGACGGAAAGACACACCGCACCCACTTCCCAGTTGTAGTGGTCAGGCTTCTGTGCCTCATTCCCCCTCGGATTTTGAGCATTTTCACAAATCCTCAGAATTCAAATCATCAGCTCGTACTTGACAGCTTTATTCCCTTGGCGCTTGAAAAGTAAATCAAAGCTTGACGGCTCAGACCCTGGCAGGAGCGTTTAATAAAGATGTTCATGGAGAGGTGGGGGCAGGCCTAAGGACCACAGCCACCTCTCAGGGTCTACTCCAGATCCAGGCTGCCTTCCAAGAAGTACAGCAGGTGGTGGGAATGACAACATGGCCCAGCTCTGTTGTAGAATGAATTTGCAGCCCTCAAGCCATGTCGCTGCAGAACAAAGGGCTATGAGAAGGAGAGGAAAGATTGAGAGTGGAGATGTTACAGGTGCAGACTGGTCTAGAAAGCCCTGACATGCCAGCAAAATGCTTGAATTCTTACAAGAGAAGCAAAGTAAGCAACACGGGAAAACAGCCGGCCGGCCAGGGGAGGCAGAGGGAACTCCTCGGGTGAAGCTGCCCAGCGAGCAGCATTTCGGCGCTGAGCTGCAGGCAGAGACTCGGCCAAAGCATTGAGGAGCCCTGGGCCCTCGACACGGGTCGAATGAACGCGCGGTTTCAGCATTTGTGCTGATGTTGCCTCGTTTTATGTTTTCTTTCTGTGGATCCACTTGTAGGTCAGAAGAAATGCAAGAGCCACACAAGCTACGCAACAAGCCAGTATGTTCTGGTTTGCCAAGGGCATTGCAAACAAACAAGCACTCTCCCCAGTGCCTCTCCCTTACAGACCTATGCCTCTATAGAAGGATCCAGACTCCCTCAGGTCATATTAAAGCCCTAATTTCATCCTTTATCTGAAATACAACAACTGGAGAAATGGGAAATGTAATTTGCAACCCGACAATGTTGAATTCTACCTGAGCCACGCGAGCCCAGAAAACAGTGATGGGATTAAGAAATTCCCCAACAGCGCTTTGTGTTCTGGAAAAGGGCTTACTGTAAAGACTCACCCTTTCCCTGTGACTCAGATAAGACTCCCGGATGCCCCTTGTTTACCTGTAACAAGGCCAGACAAAGACCCTCAAAATTCTCTTCCTTTGCCTCATAAATGATTAGCTGAACCGCTTGTCCCCACTGACCTGTTGCAACAAAACGCTGTTAACCAAGCTTTGGTTAAGTTTCTCTCCTTCCTCCAGGACCTGGAACTTTGGCCCACCCTCGCTTCTGAGGATAGGCTGGCCTCAGGGTCAAACATTCTCTATCTACCATCTGATCATGACACTCTTTCATGCCCCTTCCCCATGACCGGTTCTTCCTCACCTTGTTTACTTTTCTCTATAACAGAAAAAAAAAAAAAAAAAAAACAGTTACTTTTCCTAACTCTTGAGATGTTTGCAGACCTTATGGTCACAGCATCCTCCTATTGCAATAGTCCCTGCCCCCTCCCCCCTCGCAATAATCCTTTTGAATAAAAGTCTCCCCTTAATATGTCTGGATTATATATATTTTTTGGACAAACCAGAAATGGAAGACAATCCATCAGCTTCCTTTTTGAGCTCCTTCTATCAGTAGAAGTCACGTAGAAACTGAATATTGTTGATTCTTCAGCCCCTGAAAGGGTTTCCAGAGTCAATGTGGCTTGCCAAGAGAATGTGACCTCTGACAAATCATGAACAGGGTAGATAGTCTAAGTTAAATGCTTACCATGCATTAGGCACTGTTTTAAGTGCTTTATATACACTAACTCATTTAATTTTCCCAGTTTCCATGAGAGGTAGGTACTATTTTTAGCTCTGTTTTACAAATGAGGAAACTGAGGCACAGAGAGGTTAAATAACTTACTCAGGGTCACATAGCCAGTGAGTGGCAGAGCAGGGATGTGAAGTCATGGCAATCCAAGGCCATGGCTTGGGCATTTAGCCACCCTGCCAGGGCTTTGTAAGGGGTGGCGTTCTGGGGATGCTCCTTCTGGTGGGTGGTGCCCCTATGGATAGGAAGGATGTGAAAAAGAAAAAAGAGTCCTGACAACTGTCGGCTGGGAACTGGCTTAACATCTACCAAATGTAAACCATCTCACAGAGCAGCATGTCCAGTGGGGTCACTCCGTGACTGCCATGGAGTGAGACCAAGAGGAGACCTCTCTCCAATCCTGCCTTCAGCACAGGCAAAACCAAGAACACGGTGCGAACCACAGAAACGACCGAACATCCCCCTCTCCTGGCTATATGAGCAGCTGCTGCTTCTTTATCAGTGACAGTGTTAGCCGCATCCCGTTCCTGCCTCCTCCTCCATGAGAATCACGGGGGGAGGAGGCAGGGACGATTCCCAGTTACCCGCACTTTCTGACAGCACCTAATCCAGAGCAATCCTCACTCTGCTGACCTTCTCAAAATCATCTAACAGAAACCCCAATCCGATTATAAACCCCTCCTAATTCCCTCTCATCTAGACGCCGCACAGTTCCCCAGGGTTTGAGGCCACCCTTGCTTTATTTGACTGCAGGTGTGAACCTGGTGGGCTGGCGGGCTTTAATACAAGCTTGCGGTCCGCTGAGGGCCTGAATTTGATGCTTTCCTTTGCGCCACCTGGTGGTTATAGCCAGTAATAGCAGGAGCTTCTACCTGGGCTGGTTCTGGAAAGACCGCTTCTGGGGTTGCTTTCCCCTTTCTGCTTAGTACTCTTCCTTCCATCTTCTTAACCATTCCCTTCCCCGTTGCTCTCCCCACCTCCGAACTCCCCCTGGAAAGGCTTTATTTCTTTCGGGATGGAGTAAATAGTTTACCATACTGAAGAGGTCTCTCTAACTTAGTTATGTTCAACTCCATTACGCCAGCTGGGGAGCCTCAAGCCTCAGCCTTTACATGTCCTTGTGGTTTCTCAACGTACCTGAGAACGGAGAAGCGGACTCAGCAGAGACCTCTGTCAGTACAGTTAGGTTCTAGTTATGGGAATAGAAACTCCAGAAGCATCTCTACCACGGCTCCTCTTCCCAAAGTTTCTGCCCCTGAAATGAAGGGTAAAACTTTTCAAACAGTGAAATTATTGTTCTTACTAATATTCCCAAACACTAATCACCAGTCACAAAACATTGTTTAGTAGTGGGCAGAACATTGGCTCTTTTGTTATCTATAGCTGCATGTCCTACATAACAACCCATGGCTGTGACCCAGATGAAATAATGACAGCAGCACACATCTGGAACATTCTTTTTGGCACATGAGTGTAAGTTTATGATGTGGAAACTCAAATACACGTGGTATGACTGCAGCAGACTAAAGACAATAACCGCTCTATACAGCAACGTGGTAATGAGAACGGATGGCATCCTCATGTGCTTAACTTCTGTTACAACTACACCACATGAAATTTCTAAGATGATACGATCAGACCGCATTAATGCTGTTTTCCATGACACTGCTTTAGTTATTTCCCAGAGCAATAATCTCCGATGGTGAAATCAATATGATTTTCAATCAGATTTGGTTTTTTTCTAGATATTTTCAGGTTATTTTATAAAATACAAAACCTATATTACTTAGCGAAATGATAGATATTTTCAGTATATGATGTGATATTTTCTAACAGTGCTGCAATGACTGTTATACATCACTTTTAAAGTTCCACAAAGAATTCATTGATAAATAAATTCTCATTGTAAAAAATTAAAATTTAGAAATATACAGAGTAAAGGGTGAAAGTCACCCATCATTCCCAACCCCTCTCCTCAAATCTCATTTTCCTGGAATAACCACTATTACAAGTTTTATGTGTTTCCTTCCAGATCATTTTTTATTTGCATTTACATTCACATATATGCACATATTTAATAGGTAATAATAGTAAACAATGCTTCCGTATTGATGTGTTTCAGATACATTGTTATTTAATCCTTGTAGGGGAGGCAAAATTTTACTTCTGCCCTCTTAGGGTTTTCTGCTGGGCCTGAGAATTAAACTAACATAAGACATATTAACAGGAGAAAAGCATACAAATTACTTAATATAAATTTTATGTGACATGGGAGCCCTCATAAGAAAATGAAGGCCCAAAGAAGTGTCAAAACCTAAATGCTTTTATACTAGGCTGAACAAAGGGAGGCCATTATGGAGAAGTAACTAAATTTTATGGGGAGGCTGAAGGAAGATAAGAATTATTTTAATAAGGTCTGTTTGTACAGCATTATCTTGGCTACAACTTCCTGCCCTTGATGATAAGAAGGTTGCTTTCATTTTGGTATAGGGAGCACATCTTCCGTATGGGGGTTTTATCTCCTGCTTTTAGGAAGAAAAAGGGGAGAGTCAGAGCGCCCTTCTTGTACCTATTGTGTTTTTAAGTGCCTTTAACTCAGAATAATCCAAATGCCAAAGTGGCCTATTTTGGGGTGACATATTTGGACACCCTCCATCTTCACAACAACCTTTGAGGCTGGTGCGGTTATTTATCCATTTACAGATAAGGAGCTGGAATCCAGAGGAGGTACCCAAATCGTTCAAGTGGCACCGTTGGTAAATAATGAAGCCAGATTTTGAGCTCAAGTTATCTGTGTTCAGCATCCCAAATTCTCAGTCACTACACTGTGCCGCTGCCCAATGGCATGTTCAATATCACCCCAGCTGCTTTTGGTTTGCTAACCACAGGGGTTGAGTGGACTCCATGCACGTTCTATGTGATGCTGAGTGGCAACTGATCAGACTGCAACAGTGGTCCCAGGGCAACTCTGAGCAGCTGACCCTGAGCCGATGCGAAGCTTCCCTGCAGTAATGAACACAAAGGAAACACAGTGAAAAGTGCTGCTAACTTGAAGCTACAAAGGCAGCCAGTCTAAGCCTTCATGGGTTGTCAAAAGCTAGGGTGGATTTCTCAGTGAAACTGCAAGATTTATTTAACTGTCTTAGTCTGTCTGTTGGGTGAAATTAAATTCAGGAATATTTCATCACAATCACCTTCTTGCCACAGTCTTGACCTCCAACCGGGTTCTCTGAATTCTGCTCCAATTCATCAAGAGTGAGAGAGTAGATTTGTCCTTGATCTCATTTTACACTCCCGTCTTGGTTTCATCTATGTAATGAGGATAATCCCGGCCCTCTTCCTTCAGAAAATTGTGAGGACATATAAGTGGAAGCACTTTATAAACTAGAAACCACTCCAAGTCTGCCTCTCTGACTTGTGCCCCTTGCGTTCCTCTCCGGGCTGTGAAGATGGATAAATTCGCTCTCAGCATCAATTATTAAGAAACAATTAGTGGAAGTGCTCACATGTGATTAATGCTTTCTAAAGAACATTCGACCAACACAGACTCTACCTCTGTAACCTCTTGTTATGAATACCTGGTTGAAATATTATAATGGTAGAATGCCATTCTTCTTTGCTTATGTAAGTGCATTCCCTCCTAGGGAGTATGGAGCAATGAAATAAAAGCTGCATTAGGTGCCTGGCACACAGTAGGCATTCAAATATCTATTCAAAGAGTAAAAAGGAAACACTGGCCCCACTTTAGCCCTATTAAATGTTGATGCATTTAAATTTATCATACTTTCCATATGCATCAGTTTTTCTCAACTTAAGATGGAGAAAATAATGTCTACCATCTTCTTAGCCTCTTAGAGATTTCATGAGATTGAGATCATATATGAATTATTCTATCTCAATACATAGATTTAAGATATTTTTATATATGTATTTCCCCTTAAGGCCCACATAGGTAAGCTGAGTTATCGACATCAGTGTGTCACCCAGGGCATCAATGGTAATTCACGTCTGGGAGTTAAGCAAAAGTGACCAAGGCTCATTAGACACTATGTAAGGCAGGGAAATGTGTGTAAGAAGGAACAACCAGAGATCCTAACAGGGAAGCAGCATTCAGAGTTCAGGAGGTTTCACAAAGTGAATAGGAACTAGTTAATATTGGAAAGAGCATAAAAGGCAAAGACTCTTCAGAGGTCAGCCACAGCAGGCAGGAGCCTGGCAATCAACGAGAGCGAGCTAGCCAACAGGTTACTACTGCTAGTTCCAGTGCAGGAGCTAGTTGCCTGATTTACTCTGTCCGTGTGGAGTTCCTTCTAGCTTTTCTCGGGAGGGTTTTGCTGACACGTGGAGCTGAAGGTTGATGTCAGCTCTTAGAGAGAAGCCATCAAGATCCAATCAGTTGATGCTGCTTGTAGCTGTTGCCATGTTATAGGTGTGTCTTCATGGCCCCATCTGCTGCTGACATGAGTCATTCTTGCAAATAAAATGTATATTAATACATTTATATGCATGATACACCTTATGCAAATCCTGTGAGTGGTGTTACAAGAAATAACACATTTGGGAAGCAAAATAAATGCTTAAGTTGGCAATTTCCATATGTGATTCTAGTAATGCTGTTTCCTTACTGGGAGATCTGAATATTACATTGTTCAAATCCTACCTACTAATGTTCACTCCTAGTTCTTCAGTGTTTGAATATTTGCTATAGGCTATAGTTCTTTGTAATACTACTAAACTTAATATTTATTAATTATTGAACAAATTTGTGTCAGATATCCATAACAATGAATAAAGAGTAGGAAGAATGTTGTTGGTAGTTTAAGAAGAACTTACGGTTTCTGGAATTCCTGGAGATTCTGTCTTCTCATTCTTGAATCCCAAAGGTTAATATCTGTCAGGAATTTGGAAACATTACTCTAGTTTAATGCTCTTTGTTGTGTATGGGAGGGTGCAGGTTTTGCAACTGTGGAGAAGCAAGACCCTACAAATGGCTGTAGGTTCTAATTGTAATGTGGTCTGAAGTCTAAAGGTGGGAGTGGAGGAGTGAAGGGGAGTAGGGTCGGTGTTTTTCCATCTATGGAGAGTGGTTTATAATTAGAATATTATTCCAGGTTAAGTGCAATCTTGTATAGGTTAAAATGCTTATGAAGGTTAAAATGTTTTTTGATAATGTCACAAGGATGCAAATGTTTATTTAATTTCTCCCTGTTATTAGAAAGCTCACAGAATCCAAGAAGGTGAGATTGAAATGGAAAGATGAAACTGATATTTACAGGAAGTTTCTTTGTTAAAAATAATGATTACTGATTGTGGCAGAGCTGATTCTACGTGTTTACCAAATCATTTCATTTTCCCTCTGAGCTCAGAGGAAGATTACATTTCCCAGCATCCCCTTACATAAAACACCTCTTGCAATCTTTCAGGCTGGCTCTCTCTCCATCTGCGTCACTGGAAGTGAAGATTCCAAGATGGAGGAGTGTTACTGCACAAAATTGGGGTTCTCTGATGCCCATAAGCAAGCCAATTAATTATGGCATCAGCCTTTGGGAAAAGAGATCAGCTTTATTTTGCGAGATCGATCTGCAGGGAAGGGGGGTGTATGCCCTCAGATCTGTCTCCCCGATTCAGGATTTGGGGTAAATTTAAGAGGTTAGGGAGAATAGGCTGGCATGCAGAAACGCTGGTGGGACAGGTTTCAATTGGTGCGCTACAAGCATTTATGGTAAGGTTTTAAACATTTATGACAGTGTTCTAAACACTTATGATGGGGTTCTAAACATTTTTGATGAGGTGGGGAAGGAGTTTTAACACTGGGTCTTCCTGAATGAGGGACCCCTCGCTTCTGAAAAGACTCCTACTTTCAAGTTCTGGTTGTATGCTGGTCCTTGGGATCTTTGATTCCGAGATCATTTCAGGTAGCAATTTCTTCATTTGTGCCTGCCCTGGCTACGTCACTTTGCAGATTTTCTGAAAGGCAATTCTTAATCACTCAGTCGATAAGAGATGGGGTCAGTTAGGGGCCAGCCTGGATGCTGTAGCGGTTAAGCGCTCTCAACTGCAGCGGCCTGGGGTTTGCAGGTTCAGATCCCGGGTGTGCACCGACGCACTGCTTATCTGAGCCATGCTGTGGTGTCGTCCCATATAAAGTAGAGGAAGATGGGCATGGATGTTAGCCCAGGGCCAATCTTCCTCAGCAAAAAGAGGAGGATTGGCAATGGCTGTTAGCTCAGGGCTGATCTTCCTTACAAAAAAAAAAAAAGAAAAAATAGATGGGGTCAGTTGAACTGGTCCTGGAGGGCCCGTGGTTACAGGAGGCACAGGGTAGAAGGTGCAGCGATCCCTTGATTTGCTACTTAGTGAATAGCTGCCCTGGTGAACCTTCTAACCAGGAACATCAGCACAAACGAGAAACAAACATTTATAGGGTTAAGCCACTGAGAGTCCAGGATTTATTTGGTACTCGCATAACCTATCCTATCTTAATACCCTGGCGCAATCTTCCTTACTCTTCTTTTAAGGGGAGGATCATGTCAGCCTGTGGAGAAACACCATGTGGGATATACGGTGTGGTGATTATCAAATAGGGCACATTCATATTGTAGTATATATGCAACATTACAGGAAAATGCATTCCCCACATTTGGAAATAATGTACCCACTGAGAAATCAACCAACAAAACCCGCATTTAATAGATTAGGCTACCATCTGTTGAAACAACCTCAATAACCCAAGAGCTCTTTCCATTAAACCATGTGCCTCCCTCATGACTCCTATACCCTATTTATTCATTGTGATTTAATAGATTGCAATTTATTGTTCTTTGTACAACAGGCTCTTGGAAACGTGGTAGTGTAAGACGCAATCATGGTGCCCTGCCCAAGTTGGTTTGTGGACTGTGAAAAGAAGGACCAGACCTGGACTGTGGGTTCCCCACCAGCTTTCTGCTTCCCAGGAAGACCTGCTTTAGCAGCCAACTAGGCTTACCAGCCAAAATTTCTCATGTGGCCCCGTCGTCCTTTAAATACTTTAGAGTAACTTAGGTCTTAAAATTGTCAGCAAGAGGAAACAGCTGAAAGGGAAAAGCAAACTACTCAACAGCATTGGTGCGAGAGACGGGGCCCTACAGCCCTTACGCAGCAACACCACGTGTCTTCATGGGGAACTGAGTGGGGCTGGATGGCTGCCATTGTCTTGACTGATGGTTTGGTTTAGTCTAGAATCTGACTCCTGTCTTGGCATAAACAGCGCTTACGCAGACAAACGTAAGTGCGACCGTTTATCTAATTTAAAGGCTTATAAAAATCTAAGGTCAGATTCTTACTTAGACTTGGTGTTTCAGAGTTCAAAGAGATAAGATAATCTACTGCAACAGATAAAGCCACTGGGGCCATGTCAGAACTGGAATAATTCTACAGGCTCTTGAGAGAATGGAGAAGTGAGTCAATTACCCTCAAGACTGCATTTAAAAGCATTTACACAGGGATTGTTAGTGACACAGAAAAAACTTAATTACATTCTGAATCTCTGGTAGTTTCTAGGTTACAAATACTAATTTGTAAACAAGTCCCAACTGAATGAATGCGTTAAAAAGCGGGTTGCTTTTTCCTTCTCAAACCACACTGAAAACAGCCCTCCCCCACTTATAGCTCCCATAGCTGGGCAGTTATGAGCCAATGGTGTCCCCTGGTGACTAACAAGGGGAACCATCTGGCACAGTGTGCTGCCTCTCTTTGTATCAGCCATCTCTTTACTCTTGTACCTATGGACACCATTTCTGAAAATCAAAGGTAAAAAAAGTTGGATTTAGGTACTCTGTATGAATTTACATGTTATGGGAGTTTCCATTTCTAGAGAACTAAACTGGATAATCAAATTCTTAATTTTATTTCACAATCTTCAAATATATATTTCTAATAGTTGGCACATATTCTTTAATTTTCTTCTTTTTCTTTACTATTGCATCAGTGGACATTCGACCGAGGCTTAGGACGTGTTCCTCTGAGAGTCATCTCTGTCTCGATTGTATTCTATTAACATGGTCAACATGTTGTCTTTATTTTGAAATTTTCTCTGATTTTTTAATTAAAATAAGGGAAAACAGAATAAAGTATTAAATCACATGGGCAAACGTGCCAAACAAAGATGGCGTACTGTCTGCTGGGGGCAAGGACCTCTGTACAAGGGCCCAACTCCGTCGTTTGCTGGGTACCGTTGTTTACCATGTAAAATCACAGGTCTGAAACATGCAGTGGGGGCCGGCCCCCTGGCTTAGCGGTTAAGTGCGCGCACTCTGCTGCTGGTGGCCCGGGTTCAGATCCCGGGCACGCACCGACACACTGCTTGTCCAGCCATGCTGAGGCCGTGTCCCACATACAGCAACTAGAAGGCTGTGCAGCTATGACATACAACTATCTACTGGGGCTTTGGGGGAAAAAAATAAAATAAATAAAAATTTAAAAAAAAAAGGAAACATGCAGTGGTCGCAAGTATGAAAGTCAAGGACTTTTATAATATTTTATTTTTCTTTTTGGAAACTCTATCCTGCCCTTATTTCTTAAAGCTGAGTTATTCCATTCCAGACAGTTTTTTTTCCTCCCACATGGATACACATCATTTTAAGGAAAATATATCTTCCTTTTGTCCTCTTCTGTCTCTGTCTTTCAATTCCATGTACAGGTGCAAAACCACTTCCAATAGTGGCTGGGGGAAGAAAGCCATATAAGTCCTGAGTGAAATAAGACTTTCGAAACAATTTTGAGTATCAACCTCTAAAACCTTTCAAGTGCGCACATGTTTCTTTTCATCTTGTCACAAATTTCCATTTTCCTTTTCATCCATTTAAAAATCTACCCTGTTTTTCTTCAAGTGTCAACTTTCAAGATAAATAAAAAGCTACTGATTATATTTTTAATCATTGTTCCATTTATTTTCTGTTATTACAATAGAAAGGTCTGAAATTTGTTTTTAAACTGCAAACACGTGAGTCTTCAGTGATAGCACGGCTTGAAGAGCCTTTTGTTGGAGGTCCTGGGAACTAAGCATCATCTATTACAATGTTTCTGTGTAAAGATATATCCAAAAAAAAAAAAGGAGGAAAAAGCCTCAAAAAAAAAAAAAAGATATACTCCAACCTCTGAAATAACAAACAGATGAGGACTTCTTGTGCTAAGTTTATAAAAATTCTAGCTGATTGAACTCATGCAGGGATATAAGACTTATTAGTAGTTTAAATAATAATAATTATTATTATAAACGCTTATCAAATGTTTCCTGTGCTCCAGGCCCTGCTTAAGACATTTCTATGCATTGACTCATTTAATCCTCATCACAAGCCTGTGCCGCAGACACCTCCTGTTATCTTGTTTTACAGACAAGGATGCTGAAGCATAGAGAGGTTAAGTCACTTATTCAAGCTCACAGAGCTAGTAAGTGGTGGAACAGCTTGACTTTAGAGCCACCGTAATCCGCTCTTTTGCAGAATCGATTCTGTAACACAGCATATTTTGAAATCTCAGTTAACCAGAGATTCATATTAAAGCTGCGCGAAGTTGGGCACCAAGTCTTATTCATTTTTGTTTCTCTCGCAGTTTTACCCCTAGCACACTCTCAGGAGAGTTGTTGGCAACTAAGCTGGTTGGGGATACCTCTCTCTGATGGCTATTATCCTTCATACACAAGGATTCTCTGTTCCCAATATGCCCCCGAGGGACATGCCTTAGCAGGTGTGAAAGACGGTCAGCGCTGTAAATGTTGATTTACTCGGAAGAGCTGAAGAGTGGCTTTCGACACTGGTGCAGGTGAGTCCCTACAGGGCTGGCTGGGAGGGGGACAGCCCCCGCAGCCTGTAGCAGAACCTGGCCGGGTCAAGGGTCACCGTATACCCGAGGCACCTGCTTTGCTCTGGTCCCACCCATTCCACCAGCGGCCTCCCTGTCTCTGTTTAAAACCTTGGGTTCTGCCTGCTGATCACTGCCAGAGATGGTGGAGCCAGGGACGCTGTGGGCCATGTGAGCTCTTGTTGAAGTAGCCTGACCAAAAAGAGTGGGGCAAAGTTCTTGGGTTTCCCTTTCCTTGGAGTCTTTTGCTACATGATATGGTGGGAGCGGGTGGGTGGGAGACTCTCCTGGACGCTGTCTCTAACATGTGAGGGCCAGCTCGTTTCCTCCCTAGCACTGATACCAAAGTTCAAGGCATTATTTGTTGAAGCCAGAAGCTGTCCAAGCAGGTTGTTGAAGGAGAGCAATTCTGATATAACTAGAGACTACTACTGGAAAAGAAAATGGAGAGATAAGAGAGTATAAAGGACAGGATACAGAAGGAAGTCTTGAGGCAGATGGACCTGGATTGGAATCCAGGTTCTGCAATTGCCAGGGCCATGTGAATTTAGGCAAGTTACTTAAGCTGTTTGGCCTTAGTTTCCATATACTGTATTAAAACTGAGAAGAATCATCTACTTCACAAGGTTGCTATGAGAAGTAAATGAGATAATGTGAATGAGAACCTGCCATGCAGTGGCACTCGATAAATATTGTTTTACCTTCCCCTGAATTCCCTTCCTGTACTTCTGCCATATGAAAAAATCATTAGGCAGAATTGGCTGAGTCTAGGAGGGGAAAAGACACTAAACTTTCCTGGACTACATTTTTATATGGATAAAGGTTTTTGCCACTGCAAATATAAGCAGCACTTAGCTCTTGGAGATATCAGTGATATTTTTCTCTGATGTTCTTTAAGCTCCTGAGAATCACCGTGGGCTGAGGGTTGGGGACAGACTGTGAAATACTGCCTGTTCCCACTCCCAGAAGCATATATGACTCAATAGACAGGACTCTAGTGACCTCCAGATGTTGTAGAGAAAATTGAGCGTTAGTGTGCATGACGTTAAAGCTGCTTTTCCATTCTAGCAGCCTGTGATTCTAGAACCTACCATGAGTTTCCTCTTCTGAACAGACTGCTGTGCAGAATAAATGAAATACTTTATATAAGGGACGTGAAACGTAGTACATAGGTGATACCAGGTCATGATTGTATCATCACTGTTAATAATAGCTAATTATTGACTTGGACATCCAAATCTGATGGAGGCAGGGAAAGTTGGTGAGGATAACTGGACTATTCTTCCATCTTTTTATAATGGATAATTAACATACAGAGTTGTTTGAGCTTGGTGATGAGAAAGCTTTTCTTTCACCTTCCCAATACTCCTTACATTGTGTACTCCATTTCCAGAGGCCATTGACGTGTTGACAGCCACAGAACTGCTGTTTTCATTTTGTTACTCCTCTGATCACACACCTACCATGACTCCCAATTAAAGTTCCCAATGGAATCCAAGCTTCTAAGCCTGGTGAATCGAGACCTTCCACCAGCTGGGTCCAACCTATCCTTCTAATTTCATCTCCCACTCCCCGGCGCCCGTGAATGCTCCTCTCTAGCCAGACTGGGCTCTTTATCATCTCCAGAATGAACTTGTAAATTCTTGCCTTTGACTCTGTGCTTGAAATATCTTTCTCCTTTCTCATTATCGAGTCTAAATCCTTAAAGGCTAAGGGATATAGTACGGTGTTTACGTACACAGACCGGGAACTAGACTGCCTGGTTTTGTCTTCCCAGCTCCACTGAGAATTATTTATGAGACCTCAGGCGTGGTACCTAACCTCCCTGTGCCTCCATTTCTTTACCTGTAAAGCAGAAGTTGTAACAGTACCTACATTTTAGACTTATTTTGAAGCTTAAAAGAGACAATTTATATCAAGTGCTTAGAACAGTATCTAGTGGGTAGTATGTGACCAACAAGTGTTAGCTGTTACTGTTAATGTTGTCTTCTCGGACTGGAGCCTTTTCTGACCACCCTGTTTCACAACAATGACTCCTTTTTCTAAACTCATATATAATCTCTGCTACTTCTTTGCCACATATTCATTAATTCCACAAATATTTATTGAGTGCCGATTATGTGCCACGCAATGTTCTCAGTGCTGTAAACAAAGCGAATCCCTGTCCTCACGGAGCTTATGTTCTAGTGGGGGAGACAAGCAGTGGACAATTAAATAAGTGAGACAGACAGTATGTCAGATGGTAATAAATGCGATGGAAAAAAATTAGGCGGGGGATTGGGGATGCCGGAGTGGGCATGGCGGTGTTGTTATTTTATCTAAGGTGGTCAAGCGCCCTGGAAAGGTGCCCTGCCAGCAGAGCCCTGAAGGAAGCAAGGGAGAGCCTTCGATATCTGGAGAGAAAGAGCATGCAAATGCTTGCTTCGCTCGTGGGAGCAGCAGCAAGAAGGCCAGGGTGACTACATCCTCCAGACGGCAAGGGGGAGAGTGCTGGGGATGAGAGCAGAGCAGTAGGGAGGGCCTTGAAGGCTATCAGGGCTTTGGCTTTTTTCTGAGAAGGAAAGCAGTTTGTATAAGTGTGTCTTTTTCCCCTGGGTACTATCTCCATCAATTAACCCCTGTATCTTTAGCTTCTCTCTCTCTATTGTTTTTTACTTTTCCTCAATGTAAAACAAATTTAAGTGTCATTAAGAATTTTGTCCTCTGGTTTATATCCTCATCCAGTGACTGCACTAGTTCTCACCCTCCATTTCCACAGCAAGGTCCTCGGGAAGTTATGGTAACATGCTTCCTCATTCTTCCTGCAGCAGGATGCTTTCTCCCACACGGCTCTGCTGAAACTGCCCTGTCGAGGCCGCTGTCAGACACTTTAAAACATTTCTCTTCCTTGGCCTCTGTATAGCCTTTAGAACTGTCGACTCTCCTTCCTTTTAGTTTCTAGGATACGATTCTTTATAATTTTCTTCCCACTTTCTCTCCTTCCTTTTCCAGCCCTGTATCAGTGAGGATGGGTTTGGCTGCTCGGTGATGTCATCCAGAATCCTGGGACCTGGTTGTGTGGTACCTCCCTGTCTGGTCACCAGGTGGTGCTGAAACCCCTGGTTGGTAGTATTTGTACCTACTAGGACAGCGTCCCGTACATCTCATGCCATTTTACCAGGGAGGCCTGCCCTGACCACTCCATATAAAATATTACTGTACCTCAGCCCGTTTTCCCCCATTCCCCTTATTCTGCTTTTTCTTCTTAGGAATTATCAATAGCTGACATATGCCTTTATTTCTTTATTATCTGTCTCCTCCATGAAAAAGTAGGCTCCATAAGGGCGAAGATTTTGTTCTCAACTGTGTCCCCCACAGCCTTGACGCCTGGGAGGCAATGGCACTGTTTGCTGAAGGAACAAATGAATCCCATTTTCCAGAATTGGGTCACATGTCCACCCTTAGACCCACCACTGGCAAAAGGGGAAAGATTGGTCACGATTGGCTTGAATCGGTCATGATTCACCCTCAGCGCTGAGTCCACTGCTGCCCAAAATTAAAGAAGGGAGAATGGCTATTGGGTGAGCAACCAACAGTGCCATACAACTTTGGCCAGTTTTTCATTTTTCTACCTTTTCATTCAGTGTTAGTATTCCTCACATTCCTTCTTTGGTAGTTTTCTCTTTACACCACATTCTTCTTGAGTAATTCCATTCACTTCCTGTCTGTCACTTATAGGCTGATGCTGCCAAATGTATGTTTCTAACTCAGGTCTCTCTCGGACCCCAGACCTGTAGCAGGGTGACCAGCCGTACTCTGCCTGGGCCTTTCTTGGTTTTGGCACTGAAAGCCCCATGCCCCAGGAAACTCCTCAGTCCTAGGCAAACTGGAATGATTGGTCATCCTACACAACATCGAACCCAGAACGCTCTTGAATGCTAGAAGTAAATCTGAGTGCCTCTAGAACTTTCCATAATCACAGAGTCTCTTAGTTACTTCAAACTCAATATAAATGCAAATTTATATCTTCTACCCAAAATATATTCCTTTTCTTGTACTTCTCTAACTAGGAGAGTATTACCACTATGCATACAGTTCTTTAAATCAGAAAGCTGGGTGTTATCATCAAAGGAAAAAGTCTACTGTGCATTTGCCTTGGTTCTTTGCAAAATTTCTGGATTTTACCAAAGTCTGAGAAGGTTCATTAGAGTATGTTGCTCAGGTAGAAAAACAGCCGAGAGCCACATTTCTGAGTATAATGTCTCTGTGTCTCTTGAATCTGTTGCTTCCTCCCTATTCCTGCTGCAATTTTAATTAAGATCATTTCTGCTGTGGATTAAGCAACTGTCTATTGCCTGGTCTCTTTGAATCTAGTCATACACTTTCGCCTTCCGCAATCCATTCTGCATACTTTCTAAATCTTATCTTAACTCTTGATGCTTTAAATCATGGATGGTTCCCTTTCATGGTCTGAGTCCTATCTACTTGTTCTTCCTCTTTTCTAAAAATTTCCCCCTTTACTCTCTTGATCCAGCCATTCTCAACTACTTCAACTTCTGGAACACATCCTATACTCTCACCCCTCCATTTTTTCCTCAATCTGACTCCTTTGACTTGAGGGTCCCCTGTCCCATTCCAGCCTAGCGAACTACCAGTCATCTGTCATGCTGCACAGTAGTTACGAGTGTCGGTGGTTATGAGTGTGGGTCGTTATGCCTGGTTATAAAGACTGCTCAGCTTTACCACTTCAGAGCTGTGTGACTTTCGGCTAGTCCCTGAACTTTACTGAAGCTCAGTTTCCTCTTCTGTAAAATGGGGATATTTGTACCATAGGATTGTAGAGAGGATTAAATGAGATAGCAATCTGTTAATAGTGTTAACTATTATTATATCAAGAATTAGTTTAGGCTCCTTTCAAAAGCCTTCAATGAACCCTCTCCTTCCCTGGCTCTGAGTTTGGATTAGGAAGATCTCCTCTGAGTGCCCGCAGCATCCTACACTTAACTCTAGTATTGATCAAACTGTAATATAATAGTCTTCCTCGTAATTTTCTCCATGAGATGATAAGTTTCCTGAGGACCTTGACTCATTCGTCATTGACTTTTAGGGAATACCTAATGGCCTGGACACAACAGGAACTCCCTTTTGCTCAATTTATCTTCCTGTCATTCCCCTGAAGATAAGGACAGTATTTCATACTTCTTTGTATCTTCCATAGGCCCTTGATACACCATACCTCTCCATGCATAGCTTTATCTACATCTACTGTCCATTTCACTTGATGGGAAATATGTTCCCTGATAGTTCCTAAGAATCAGCCTCTTTCTTGGTTCCAAGTCCACATTCAGTCAGCTACCTCTCGTGGGCCAGCTGAATTGGGGAGGCTGGGTCACATAATGTAGACAAGCTGGTAGAAGCCCAGCCCTCTAGATCAGATCAGGGACCTCTGTGGCCTGAGGGAAGGGTAGCTACCAGGGAGGTGGATTGTGAGCTGAGGGGACATCCTCATGGGGTCATACCACACTTTATAATGCCTTGCATGAATATGGTCTCTTGATTCCCATGCAGAATTCCAAATAATTTATGTAGACACTTTGTTCTCCAGTAGGGGGAGCATAGCTCCCCATCCCTTAAGTGTGGGCTGTACATAGTGACTTTCCTGTACATAGTGACTTTCTTCTAAAAAGTACAGAATAGAAACGAGGAAAAAGAGTAACTTTCCAGTGAGGAAATCTGATAAACACTGCCACAACCAGGTAATCAAGGTCAATATCAATAGTCAAAAATTATGTTGATAGAATGTACCGTTGATATGATACCATTTTACCATTGATAAAAATGGCCCTTTGTTTCTGTGATGTTCCTTCCTAAAACCCATAACCCCATCTTATTATGAGAAAAACATTAGACATATTCCAGTAGAGAGCATCCTGCAAAATACCTGAACAGTACTCTTTAAAACTCCCAACATCATCAAAAACAAGAAGTCTGAGACACTGCCACAGCTAAGAAGAGCCTAAAAGGGCATAACAGCTAAAAGTAATATGGTATGCTGGAACAGAAAAAGAATATTAGGTGCAAACTAAGAAAATCTGAATAAAACATGGACTTTAATTAATAATAATGTATCAATATTGGTTCATTAATTGCAACAAATGCACCATACTAACTACATAACTACATATATGTTAGTAGCAGGGGAAACTGGGTGCAGAGTATACGAGTTTCATCTTCTCAATTTCTCTGTAAATTTAGAACTGTTCTAAGAAGATAAAATCTATTTTAAAAATGAAGGAGAAATTAAGACATTTTCAGATTACAAAAACTGAGAGGATTTGTCCATAGCAGACAAATAGTAAAAGGAGTCTTTCAGGTTGAAATGAAAGAACATTAGAAATGGTTTTGTTTGTTTGTAACACTTTTTTCTTACACTATCTGATTTAAAGGGCAACCACATAAAGCAATAATTATAAATCTGTGTTAATGGGCATACAATGTATAAAGATGTAACATGTATGACATTAATAGCACAAAGGAGAGGGCAAGGAATGAAGTTCTATAGGAGTAAAATTTTGTATGCTATTGAAATTAAGCTGGTATTAATGTGAACTAGGTTTTTATAAGTTAATGTATTAATTGTAATCCCCAGGGCAACCACTGAGAAAATAACTAAAAAAAAAAATACTAAAACAAATGACAAGGGAATTAAAGTGGTACACCAAAAAGTATCTATTTAACAGAAAAGAAGACAGTAATGAAGAATAAAAGAACAAAAAAGAAGTGAGACATATAGAAAACAAGTAGCAAAATGGCAGAAGTAAGTCCTTCATTATCAGTAACGCTTAATGTAAATGGATTAAAACTCTAATTAAAAGGCAGAGATTAGCAGAATGGATAAAAAAACATAATCCAACTATATGCTGTCTACAAGAGACTCACTTTGGATTCAAAGACATAAATAGGTGGAAAGTAAAAGAATAGAAAAAGATATTCCATGAAAAGAGTGAGCAAAAGAGAGTTGGAATGGCTATAACAATATTAGACAAAACAGACAATTAAGACAAAAATAGTTATGAGAGACAAAGAAGGACATTATATAATGACAAAAGGGCCAATTTATGGAAAAGATATTACAATTATAAACCTATACACACCTAACAACGAAGCCCCAAACTACATGAAGCAAAAACTGACAAAATTGAAAGAAGAAGTAGAAAATTCAATAACAATGAGTGGAGACTACAGTACCCCCCTTCAATAATAGATAGAACAACTAGACAGAAGATCAACAAGGAAATAGAAGACTTAAACTACACTATAAACCAACTAGACCTAACAGATATCCATAGAATGCTACATCCAGTGACAGCAGAATACACATTCTTCTCAAGTACACATGGAACTTCTCCAGAAAAGACAGTGTCTACTGTCTAGGTGAGAAAACAAGTCTCAATAAGTTTAAAAGTATTGAAATCATACAAAAATGTGTTCTCTAATCACAATAGACTGAAATTAAAAATCAGTAGCAGAATGAAATTTGGAAATTTCACAAATATGTGGAAATTAAACAACATGCTCCTAAATAACCAGTGGGTCAAAGAAGAAATCACCAGAAAAAATAGAAAATACTTTGAGATGAATGAAAACAAAAACACAACATACTAAAATTTGTAGGATGCTGCTAAAGCAGTGTTTAAAGGGAAATTTATAGCTAGAAATACCTATATTTAAAAAAATAGAGATTTCAAATCAATAACCTAACTATATTAGTTTCCTAGGGCTGCCATAACAAAGTACCACAAACTGGGTGGTTTAAAACAACAGAAATTATTGTCTTACAGTTCTGGAGGCTAGAAGTCTGAAATCAAGGTGTCAGCAAGGCCATGCACTTTCTCCCAGCGTTGAGTAGTTACTGGCAATCCTTGGCATTCTTTGGTTTGTAGCTGCATAACTGTAATCTCTGTCTCCATCCTTATTTGGCCAGCTTCCCTTTCTATGTCTGTGTCTTTACATCGCGTTCTCCTTTCTGTGTATCTCTATCTCTATGTCTCTTCTCTTCTTATAAGGAAACCAGTCACATGGGATTAAGGGCCCATCTTACTCCAGTATGACCTCATCTTAACTTACATCTTACTTACAACTTTGCAAGATCCTATTCCAAAGTAACATCACATTCACAGGTAACAAGAGTTAGAACTTCAATTTATCTTCTTGGGGGCTACAATTCATCCCATAATGCTAATCGTTACCTTAAAGAAACTAGAAAAAGAAGAGCAAATCTAGCAGAAAGAAGGAAATATAAATATTTGGATGAAATAGAAAATAGAAAAATAAAACACAATCAAGGAAATTAAAAGTTGGCTCTTAAAAAAAAAAAGTTGGCTCTTTGAAAATATCAACAAAATTGACAAACCTCTAGCTAGATTGATTAAAAAAAAAGAAAAGTGGGAGTCACAGTTTAGTCAAATTACTAAAACCAGGAACAGAAGAGGGAACATTACTATTGACTTTACAGAAATAAAAAAAAATTGTAAGCAAATACTATGAACAACTTTTTGCCAATAAGTTAGATAACCTAGATTAAATGGCTAGATTCCTAGACAGACACAAACTATTGAAATTGACTCAAGAATAAATAGACAGTATGAATAGATCTGTAACAAGTAAAGAAACTGAATTAGAAATTAAAAAAAAAAAAAATCCCAGGACAAGATAGCTTCACTGGTTAATTCTACCAAATGTTTAAAGAAGAATTAACACCAGTAACACTTCCTGACTCATTACATGAAGCAAAACCAGAGACATTACAAGAAAAGGAAGCTGCAGACCAATATCCCATATAAGCATAGATCTAAAAATCCTTGAAAGAATACTAGCAAATTGACCAAAATATAAGTGCTAAAACTACAAAATTGTTAGAAGGAAACTTAGGTGCAAATCTTTGCCATCTTGACTCATTCTATGGTTTCTAAGTTTTAACACCAAAAGCTCAAGCAACTAAAGAAAATATAGATAAATTGGACTTTGTCAACTTGAAAATTTTTGTGCTTCAAAAGACACCATAAAGAAAGTGAAAACACAACCCACCGAATGGGAGAAATCATTTGCAAATCATGCGTCTAATAAGACTTTAGTATCCAGAATATATAAAGAATATTAGTAACTCAACAATAAAAAGACAAATTACTTAAATAAAAAATGGACAAAGGAATGAATATGCATTTCTCCAAAGAAGATAGACAAATGGTTAAAAAGTATATGAAAAGATGTTCGATGTCATTCGTCAACAGTGAAATGCAAACCAAAACTGCAATGAGACACCACTTCACATCTACTAACATGGCTAGAATCAAGAACACAGATGATAAGTGTTGGCAAGGATGTAGAGAAATTGGAATTATCATCAATTGCTGATGGAGGTGTAAAGTGGTGCAGCCACTTTGGAAAAAGTCTGGCAGTTCCTCAAAAAGTTAAACATAAAGTTACAATAGACCTATCACTTCCACCCCTAGGTGTATACCCAAGAGAAATGAAAGTATATATCCACACAAAAACTTGTACACTAATATTCATAATGGCCAAAAAGCAGAAACAACCCAAGCATCCATAAATTGAAAAATGGATAAACAAAATATGGTATATCCATATAATAGAATATTATTCAGCCACAAAAAATGTATAAAGTACTGGTTCATGCTGCAACATGAATGACCTTGATAACTTTATGCTAAGTGAAAAAGCCAGTCACAAAGGATGACATATTGAAAGATTCCATTTATATGAAATGTCCAGAATAGGCAAGCTTGTAGAGACAGAAAGTAGATTAGTGCTTGTTAGGAGCTAGTGGGAGGGAATGAGGAGTGACTGCTAAAGAGTAAGAGTTTTTTGGTTTTTTTTAAAATTTATTTTATTGAGGTCTTATTGGTTTATAATATAGTATAATTTCAGGCGTACATTATTGGATATCAGTTTCTGTATAGACTACATCGTGCTCACCACCAATAGTCTAGTTTTTATCCGTCACCATGCACATGTGCCCCTTTACCCCTTTTGCCCAACCCCCAACCCCCTTCCCCCCTGGTAACCACTAATCTGTTCTCTTTATCCATGTGTTTTTTTATCTTCCACATATGAGTGAAATCAAACGGTGTTTGTCTTTCTAAAGAGTACAGGTTTTTTAGGGGGCAATGAAAATATTCTGAAATTAGTGGTGATGGTTGCACAACTTTGTGAACATACTAAAAATCACAGAATCATACAATTTTTTTTTTTTTTGGTGAGGAAGATCGGCCCTGAGCTAATATCTGCCAATCCTCCTTTTTTTTTTTTTTCTGCTGAGGAAGACTGGCCCTGGGCTAACATCCATGCCCATCTTCCTCCACTTTATATGGGATGCTGCCACAACATGGCCTGACAAGTGGTGCGTTGGTGCGCGCCTGGGATCGGAACTGGCTAACCCCGGGCTGCTGCAGCGGAGCGCATGCACTTAACCGCTTGCGCCACCTGGCCGGTCCCAGAATCACACATTTAAAAGGCTGAATTTTATAGAATGTGAGCTATATCTCAAAAAAAAAATAAATAAAAAGAAGCAAAGGGTAATGCTTTAAAAGATTATGGTGCTAAATGAGCGGGTTTAATGAACTGCCAGGCTCTCCAACAGATCCAATGATCAAAGACAAAACTAACTCCTGAGTATTGTCATTAGGTCTTCAGTTAACTCCGGTCTCAAGCATCCGATTCTGAGAAAATGCATTGGAAAAGATCAAATGATTCTCTCCACTCAGATGCTCCTTGGTGGCACCAAGATGATTGCTTGATCTGCTGAAATGGAGCCTCTCAAATATGTTACATGCTATGACCCACTACAGAACGAAAACTTTTAAATTCATCTTTCTGCAATTCTCCAATTTTGTGAGCACCCACAAGGTGTCCAACAATTTAATTCTATTCTGACACTAACTACCCGGAGTTAGCATCAGACTCCACAGTTTCAAGGGCTCAGTGCCACAAGACTACCCTCACCCGGCCCCCAGGTTACCCACACTTCTGTCCAACTTGGCTACAAATTTAGAGGTTCCCACAAATCCCTCCTCAGGTTCAATATTTCACTAGAATGACTCACAGAACTCAGGAAAGCACTTTACTTACTATTACCAGTTTATTGTAAAGGACACACCTCAAGAACAATCAAGTGGAAGAGATACATCAGGAGGGTATTAGGAGGGGGGCACAGAGCTTCCATGCCCTCTCCAGGCACACCACTCTCCAGCATCTCAATGTGTTCACAAACCTGGAAGCTCTCTGAACCCCATCATCTAAAGGTTTTTATGAAGCTTCCATTACGTAGGCATGGTTGATTAAATCATTGGCCATCGGTGATTGAACTCAATCTCCAGCCCCTCTTCTCTCCCCTAAATTCTGGAGATGGGGCTTAAAGTTCCAACCTTCTAATTACACGGTTGGTTCCTCTGGTGACCAGCTCCCATCCTGAAGCTATCTAGTGGCCTGCTAAGAGTCACCTTACTAACATAAACTCAGGGATGATTGAAAAGTGCTTGTTATGTATAACAAAAGATGCTCCTATCACTCAGGAAATTCCAAGGGTTTTAGAAACTTTGTGCCAGGAACTGGAGACAAAGACCAAATGCATGTTTTTCGAGATACCACAGGCTATCCCTTAGTCTAAGGATTCTAACAGTTAAAAGATACTGGCACATTACTAGTGTCCCATTCGGTCATTCATAATTAGTCCAGTCCATCATCCTTATTGTATGAAAATGTCTCCCAAGGTGAGGCCACTCAGGTTTGCAGGCTTCTATTAGATCCTGTCACGTTCCACAAGCAGAAGAGGTCTTTTATTTGATTTCTCTTATTACATAACTCATTTATTCATTCCTTTACCCTCAGCTACTATTCCTCCTTCTTTCTAATTATACCCAAGCTTTTCCACCTTTGGAAGGGACATTAAGTTTGGCCACTGCACTGGTCTAGATTGCAGGCAGCAACACTAGTCTAGCAAGTACCTCTCCTTCAGCCCATATCCATATGTATAGCGTGGGGTTACAGAACTAGTATTTCTATTTCTATATAGCTATTTCTACCACTAGATGATACAGTTGCATTCACTGTTAACCCCAATTTTGCCAGATAGGGTGAAGGCACAACCTTCACCAGGGATAAAGACCAAATATATATTTTATATTATACCACAGTCTTGAACAAGCCTTTGTGGGAAATCTGTAAGATTTCAGAAGATATCTCTGGAATATGATCCATCTGTTCAAATCACACTCCTGGGAAAACCATAAGGATAGAACATTGGTATCAGCCAAAATCTTTATGTCCTTTTAAATCTCTACAAATTGATTTAATTAAGTTTCTTCCTCATAGGGTTATAAATATGTTCTTACTTCTCTGTCTCTGTTTTCTAGTTGGGTAAAGCCTTCTCGTGTTGTAAAGCAACTGCTTTGACAGTAGCAAATAATCTTTTTAGCTTTTATATTTCCCACTTGGAAAAAACCCACCTAATTTGCATAGTGATAGAGGAACCCAATTCACTGAAATAGTAATTAAGGAAATCTCGATGGCTCTGTCACCCATAAACCTTACCATCCACAGTCCTCAGAGAAAATTGAATGAATCAATGGTAACTTGAGAAACTACCAGAGGAGCTTCAGTAGCTGTAGTCAAAGGCTTTGCCCTTGGCTCTCATGGCCATTAGGGTCACTCCAACAGGAATTCATAGACAATCCTCACATAAGGTGGTCACTGAATACTCCATGAGTCTATGGATCTTACCCTCATCCTTGGCTCTGTTCTTTTACAGTCCTATATGGCAAAAGGTTATAGAGGGTTAACGCAGATATCCAAGTTTATAATCAACAGGTCCAGTAGATTTTCCTGAAGATAAACCACAGGAACCCCTGCATGATCTTCTTCCCAGAGACCTAGCTTCTGAATTTGATAACATTGTAAGACTGTTCTTGAACATCTTGGGAGGAACTTTATCAGAAACAGAAGGCATCACGATGGAGACCATTTTCTCAAGAGCCTCACACTATGAGCAGGTGGCTAGACATAAATAATTTCTACCAAATTGGAATCAGGATCCAGGCACACCCAGAGTCATTGACTGCCACACCCTTGTCTCTTTCTCCTCCTTTTCTTGGCTATCTTTTCTTTCTCTGTTGGTTTAAAGCTTTTATTGCTAAAATGAAATTCTTAAAGTTTCTTCCCATAATCTTTGTTACTTTGGATAAAAAAGGAGGATGAACAAAGAAAGTGTTACACAAATCCATTAATATCAAATCTCATTTCCCTACAGACTCACGGTGGGGATGGAACTTGTTTTCCCTCCTAATCCCAGGTGGGCCAGTTCAGGCTGTTTTAACAGAATACCGTAGACTGGGTGAATTAAACAACAAATATTTATTTCTCACAATTCTAGTGGCTGGAAGTCCAAGATCAGTGTGCCAGCGTGGCTGGGCTCTTGGTGAGGGCTCTCTTCCCACTTTACAGATGGCGGCCTTCTTGCTATATCGTCACATGGTGGAGAGCAGAAAGAGAAATGAGCTCTCTCCTCTCTCTTCTTTAAGGGCACTTATCCCATCATGAGGGTTCCGCTATTATGACATAATTACCTCCCAAAGTCTTGGGGACTAGGGTTTCAAGACACGAAATTGGAGAGGATATAAACGTGCAGTCCATCATAGCTGATGTTAAAAGGATTTAGAGGCGTTATTCAAGGCCCTCTGATAAAATCTCATGCTAGCGCTTGTCTTCACAGTCATTCACTATACTCCCCTCTGTGCAACCACTCATTTGACAAATGATTGGAATTCAGCCTCAAAGGCAAAAGTCATGGGAAGCATTGATGCTTGTTCTTACCAGAGTATGAGATAATCTTTAGGAGTAATGTAGATCTAGTAAACTAAAAAAACAAGGTATGATCAAGTCAAGATATGAGACTTAATATCCCAGTTGACCAAGATGGGGGATTGCATGACCCTGACAGACTGGAAATTTTCCACTGAGGACCGAGCAGATTTTGTCCCGACAGCTCTTCTGCCCCACTCCTCTTGCACAGGACTTTAGCTCCTATCTGCTCCTCTCCATCACTCTAGGTAAAATCTAGATTGTTCAAGATATGGCTGTTAATCCTCAAGAACAATCTCTCTCTATTCCTCAAACAAGCTAAGCTTTGACAGACCCCTCTTCCTAAAGTACCATAAAACATTCTACTCATTGTCCCGAAGTTGACTGCTCCTCTTGAGATTTCTCCTGCCAAGTATTATCAAATAAAGTCTCATGCTAAGATTCTGTGGTTAATTTTTTTCCACATAAGCAATAATTAAGCTTTCTAAAATGCTCTCTGGGGGAATGCCTGGGTCCTTTCAGAATCATTACCTGAATGTCTGATTAAGGTGAAGATAAAGAAACAGAGCAACTTATCAAGACCTGGAGGAGATAATTCAGAAGTTAACACTGAAGTCAAACAAGTGAAAGAATGAAGAAATCTTAGAGCTGGAAAGCAGATTAGAATGGTTTTCAAATTGTATTTGAGGGTCATTGTCTGCCAAACTTTTGGGCTGCTAGTCATTTGTGTCTTTTGTAAAATAGACAGATTCCTCAGTTCTACTCCAAACCTACTAAATCAGCATCTCCAGGCGAGGGCCTGGGAATTGGAATTGAATCAAGTGTATTAGTGGTTCTTATCATCAGGGGAGTTTGGAATACATTGTTCTAGAACTGTGTTTGTAAACAGAACTGGCACTTGGAGCTTTTAAAATTAGAGCTCCCCAGTTGCGTTCTGAAGCCTACATCTAAATGTGTAGTGAGGGATGTGCATGTGTAATTTAAAAACTCTTCTCTGGTGAGACCCACCGACAGCACTGGCTTCCCTGGGAACTTGTTAGCAATGTAGACTCTCAGGCACCACCATGACCTGAACCGGCATCTGATCTTTAACCAGATTCCTAGGTGATTGGCATGCATATTCAAGTTTGAGAAGCATTGCCCTGGGGTACTCGGAGGTGCAGGTATTTCCATTCCCAACATTTATGTAGGACAAGTGCAGGCCTCTCTCCAGAGGGGATGCACCAAGGTGCCTGTGAAGAGGAGCCATTACACCTTCTTGAGTTCTGGGTAATATTTCATTTGAAAAACAGTTTTTGCTGATGAGAAAATTGGAAATAGACGATGGTAAAGTGATACTATGGAAAGAAATTGAAGTAAGAGTAAGCAAGATTTGAGCTTCAGAGTTTAGAGGCTACAATATGGCTAGAAGGAATGTTGGGGGACATGTCTTGAAACTGTGTTAGCAAATGGTTTCTCCTTAGGGTGTATGCTTATTTGAGGCTGCTAAGAGAAGGGGGTCATGGCAGAAGACACTCAGGCTATCCTTGGGGTCCCCACTGCTCAGACCACTTCATCTCCTTAGACCTTAATTTTGACTTCTGTAAACAACAAAGACTTTAGCCAGGAACAAGTCCCTTTCAGCCTTAAGATTGGAAAACTGGGAAAAAGCTACGTTTTTATTCCGTACTAAAAATTAAAAACAAGTTCACTTTCAAAGTTTCATTTGTAATACTACATTTGTTAAGACAAAAATGACTGGCCTTTGAATTTGACTCTCTTGTTTGCTGTCCTAGAACTTTTCTGTATGATTTCACATCAGTAATATAGGTAAGGAATTTCTAGCCACTTTCTGATCTCCAGGAAGAATAAATGAATCTGTGGCTTTCTGAGTGTTTCCTCTGGGCCAACAATAAACTCTTCAAATCAGTTTCATAATTTTCTAGTGAAATACATGTACTGTGTTGTGGAAATAAACGAAGAGCAGTATGTATTCAGAGTTTGCTATAGCAAGGGAGTGAACTACCATCACTTACATTTGGCAGAAACTCCCAGGGGAGTGGGAAGTGTCCAAGGATGCTGAGACTGGAGGCTGGTGGCGTGGGGAAGCAGGAGGTGGGCCAACTAGAAGCGGGGAGTCATATGAAATTGTTTTGGGGAGCAGATGTGGCTTTCTCTGATTGGTCCTGAGTTGCAAGTGGGGCAAATACTAAGGAAGCTGGCAGTCGTTGATCTAGTCTGACTGTTTTGGGCTAATTGCTGCGGAGGTTGTGGTTTGGCTCCTGGGACTGGTTGCTGCAAAGGTTGCGGGTCAGAGTTCTATGCTCACACAGGGTGATCATCGTTCTCTGTTATTCAGTCTCTCAATATGAAATTGTTGGAAAAAGATATGGAATTTTTTTTTGCTTCTAAGAATAGCTCCTATCTGTCACAAGCTATATATAAAATATATTTTGAAGCATAGAAAATATATTCTAGAGCTAATCTATCCTAGACAACTTTTGCTTTTAAAAGATGTAAGAGCCCGTGTCTATTGAAGACCAAGTCTCTGATCAAACATCACCTCAATTATCTATTCACAATCTGATCAGCTTGATCAATAGGTATATGTGGGGGAAAAAACCCCAACAAAACTAATTCTGGCCATACTAAGCCAGATCCCACTTACTAAAGATCATCTTTCTGTTTTTTTTTTTAATAATTTTATTTATTTATTTTTTTCCCCCAAAGCCCCAGTAGGTAGTTGTATGTCATAGCTGCACATCCTTCTAGTTGCCGTGTGTGGGACGCGGCCTCAGCATGGCCAGAGAAGCGGTGGCCAGAGAAGCGGTGCGTCGGGACGCACCTGGGATCCGAACCCACGCTGCCAGCAGCAGAGCGCGCGCACTTAACCGCTAAGCCAAGGGGCTGGCCCATAAGATCATCTTTCTATTAATGATGCAAGTAGATAGACCAGACTCCCGAATTTAGAACTTAATTATAAGCCTCTTGTACGGTTAACTAATTCTTCAGTTGATCGACCACTTATTTAAACGATAATTTTCCTCAAAAGGGTAAAATCATTACTCCCACATGGATATAAAATGAACACTTGTTAAAGACTTTTAAAAACTCACTAATGAGGAAACTGGCGTTAAGGAAAAACCAAAATGGAGGCCACAGTTTTCCGATACCGCGAAGCCAATCACCCAGAGCCACATAACCAAAACTTCAACTTCCTGATTTCCCCAAAATGCTGACTCTGACCTTCAACAAAACTTAAGCTTTCTTCATGTCCGAGTCACCTTGCAGCTTCCCAGCCAATCAGCTACAAGCAAGGAAGCTTACTCAAGGCTACTGCTCTAATGTAAGTTTCTAGTAACCAATCACAATAGAAAGCAATGTACTTCCTCCTTCAAGCTTTATAAATTGAGCTGTGGAACTGTGGAAAGCTGAGCTTCTTATTGCTTTTGATTTTGAAGTCTCCCTGTTTTCGAATAGTTTGTTTCTCGCTCAATAAAATATTCGTATCAGGTAAGCTCTCTGAATTTTCTTTTGACACTGTAAGCTATCACAACTTGTTCAAAGGAGACTCCAATGGATGCATTTATAGATCCAGGAATATTGAATCTGCAAATGGAGGCAAAACTGGCTTCTTTCTCTACAGAGCAGGAGAGAAGGCAATTGGACAGGACAGAATTTGCACGTCTATAGTCAGGATTTCTTTAGGATTGCTGTTGGCTATCTACAATTTACAACATTGTGAAATAGTTCCCAGAGAATCAAAATCAGATGACCCAGAGGGTCATTATGTTAAACAATGTATAGTTTTCTACTGGAGCATAAATTTTTCCCTATAACCATTAGAGAGAAATTCTAACTACAGAGATCCTTATAGTTAACAACTCTATCCCTAGCTTAATTTTTCTTTGTTACATAAGTTAATGGTTTATGTGAAAGCTTGTGCAGGGGCCGGCCCCCTGGCGTATTGGTTAAGTGCGCGCGCTCCGCTGCTGGCAGCCCGGGTTCAGAAGCCCAGGCGCGCACCGATGCACCGCTTGTCAGGCCATGCTGTGGCCGTGTCCCATATAAAGTGGAGGAAGATAGGCACAGACGTTAGCCCAGGGCCAGTCTTCCTCAGCAAAAAGAGGAGGATTGGCATGGATGTTAGCTCAGGGCTGATCTTCCTCACCAAAAAGTAAAATAAAATAAAATAAAACTTATAAAAAAAATTAAAAAAAAAAAAAAAGCTTGTGCATATGTCAGTCATTACATTTTAAGAATTTAGAGCATATCAAATAAGTGCTCATGGAGAAAATAAAACCCTAAGGATAATTTCCAAACAGTTACATACATTTTATTAAAAGTTCTCGTATTTTTTTTCTCCCCAAGCTATAAAAGCCTTATGATGTTTGACAGTACCACACAGCCCTGTGGGCATAAAATAAATTTAAAAATTGTAAACAAATTTTTAGGGAAGTAAAGCATCACGGTAAGTTGTAATTACCATGACTATCAGTGTGATATTGGTTCAGAATGGAAAAAAAAAGGGCTGTGAGTTGAATATCATTCCAAGTCAACTAGGCAGGATGTCCTTTCTCTCCCATTCAAGAAAGATCTCAAAACCCAAGTCAGAGAGAGTATTCTCTGGGTTATAATCAAGGGATAATAACCTTGAATCCACTCTAATTTGTTTATTTCTTAGAGTAAATCATTAATTCATTCAACAAATATTTGTTGATCTGCTAGCATGAGCTCCACCTTGTTCTTATGTTCAGGAAATAAAGCAACAAATAAAATGGACAAAATCCCAGCCTTCAATAAGCATGTGGAAATGAGTCATAGGGAAATGCAAATTAAAAACCCCAATGCGATACCACCCCACAACACTAGTACAGCTAACACTGAAATGACTGACACTGCAGTGGGTGATGTGGAGCTCTTGCACACAGCTGGTGGAATGTTAAAATGGTGTAACCATTTTGGAAAACTGTTTGGCAGTTTCTTACAAAGTTAAACATACACCTCTAGTCTAGCAATTCTACTCCTAGGAGTTTACCCAAGAGAAATGAAAACATATGTCCACATGAAGAGTTCTACAAGAATGTCCATAGCAGCTTTCTAGCTTTCTTTATAATGGCCTCAAACTGGACACAACACAAATGTCAATAAACAGAAAAAGAGATAAACAAACCGAAGCATGTGCATACAATGGAATGCTACTGAACAACGAAAAGGAACGAAGTATCAACATAGGCAACAACGTGGCTGAATCTCAAAAGCATTATGTTGAGCAAAAGAAGCCAGATACAAAAGAGAATATACTGTATAATTCCATTTATATAGACTCCAGAACAGGTAAAACTAACCTATAAGGATAGATGTCAAAACAGTGGTTGCCTAGAGTTGGGTGGGTAGATGTGTGAGATTGACTGAGAAGGGGCCGGTGGGAACTTCTGGGGCATTGGGAATGTTCTGTATCTATCTATAGGTGTGGGTTACATGTGTGCAAACATCAGACTGTTCACTTAAGATTTATACACTTCAGTGTACGGGAATTAGACCTCAATTAGAAAAAAAAAAAGGAAGCAAATCTCTGTCCTCTTGGCAAGTCTCTGTCCTCAGGAGGGTTCAATAGGCAAAATAAGTGATGAATGTCTATGGGGAAAAGCAAAGCGGGGAAAGGAAGGTTTGCAATTTTAAATTTAAATTTTTAAAATTTAAATAGGGTGGTCAGACCTCACAGAGTTGGTAGCGTTTGAGCAAAGACTTAAAGGCGAGGAGGGGTAAAAATCCTCCACAAAATACTAGAAAACAGAGTTCAGCAGCATATGAAAAGGATTATATACCGTGACAAGGTGGGATTTACCCTGGAAGGCAAGGATGATTCAATATATGAAAACTGATCAGTGTAGTACACCATGTTAACAGAAGGAAGGGGAAAAACCACATGGCCGTCTCAACTGATGCAGAAAAAGCACCTGACAAAATTAAAAGAGATGAGGGGTTAGTTGCGCACCCGTCTGAGTGAAGGCCGTTCCAAGCTGACGATACAGCAACTGTAAAGTCCCTGAAGTAGGAAACAGCGAGATGGTCAGCCCAGTGTGTTTGAAAAGTTGTTGAAAGGGGGAAAGCAGCAGGAGTGGAAGTCAGAGAAGAGGCCAGGCTTGCTGTGAAGGGAAAGGCAATGGGATGCTATCGGAGGGTTTGCAGTGGAGGATGACGTGACCTGACTTCCTTTTAAAAGGATCCCTCTGGCTTTTTTGTTGAGAACAGACCACAGGGAGCAAGGGTGGAAATCGAGAGGTTACTTAGGAGATTATTACAATAGCCCAGGCTAGAGGTGATGGCGGCTTGTACTAGAGGGAAGCAGTGCGGGTGGTGAGCAGTGGTCAGATTCTGCATGTATTTTGAAGGTGGAGCCCGCAGGATTTGCTGGTGGGTTAGTTGTGGAGTGTGTGTGTGTGTATGTGTGAGAGAGAGACAGAGACAGAGACAGAGACGGAGAGACAGAGAATGTGTCATGGATGGTACCAAATGTTTCTCAAACTTTGGGCCTTAACTATTATCAATGATGAGTATTTCCTCCATATCTGACAACTAGACAAGCATGCCAGTATGTGATAACATTGTGGGTGAGAATCTCTGCTCTGTATATATAACAAAGTCTATTTCACAGTTTCAGTTTTAGTTTTTTATTTTTTGTTTGTACCATGTTAGCTCAGACACACCTGGCCGATATTAAGCTAAATCATCCCTAGATGGCACTGTCACTTTAGTTAGTTCAAGAGGTGAGAGCTCAAACCCTTGTAGAGCTGACTGGTCTTAAAGGGCCAGCCGTCTGGATTTTTAGGTGTGACTTAGTGACCTGTGTTTAAAAGTTTGCCTAGCGACTAACTGAAGGAGCAGCAACTGCAAACCAAAGATAGGGAACCGAAAAGAGGAAAGTTCCAAATTCACACAGACATGGCGCTGTAGATTGGCTGCAAGGGCAGTTTGGTGGAGAGAGAAGCTAGAAGGAAGCGGAAGCTTTAGAGAACCCAAAACTTCAAACTTCCTTCAAAAGTCTTGGGAGAAACACATTCTAGGGTTGCAGAGGCAAATCACACTTGCTTGGGTACAATTTATCTGTTTGCCTCTCGAGGCTGATTTTAAAACTAAACAGAAATGGCAATATTTTATTAGAAATATATTTACAAATTTATTTAGAATTTATATTTATAAACATTTACAAATTATATGTTATGTCTATAAATAATATTCCCCCCAAATGGCAAGAGAAGTTATTTTTTTCTTATCGTGCCAGATAACAAAATGTGAATTAAAATCATGATGAGAAACCACTTCACACCTACTAGGTTGGCTATTATCAAAAAGACAATAACAAGTGTTGATGAGGATGTGGAGGAACTGGAATTCTCATACACTGATGGTAAAATGAGAAGGTAAAATGACACAGCCATTTTTGAAGAAGTTCACAGTTAATCACACCACCATATAATCTATCCATTCCGTTCCTAAGTATTTACCCAATGGAAAAGAAAGCATATGTCCATGCAGAGACTTGTGTACAAATGTTCATAATAGCTTTTTTTGTAATAGAAAAAAAAAGAAACCCAAATGTCCATCAATAGGTAAATGGATAAACAAACTTTGTATATACATATAATGGACCATTACTTAGGAATAAAAAGGAGTGAACTATTGATTCATGAAACAACATGGATAAATCTCAAAATAATCATGTTGACTGAAGGAAAAGACAAAAAAGAGTACATTCTGTATTATTGTATTTATATAAAAATCTAGGAAATGCAAACAAATCTATAGTGACAGAAAGCAGATCAGTGGCTGCCTGGCGATGGAGAATGTGTGGAAGGACAGGAGGGGGAGGGATAACATGGTATAACTCTGAGTATGTCTGTAAGTGAACATAGTGAGGCCATCTTGTTATGCTAAATGACCCCAGCCCCACCTCTGTGTGACTACTCAATGCTCTGCACATATTCTAAAAGAATTCACATGCTCTCCTGATTTATGGCCTCCATTTACGCATGTACTCCCCTCTAGCTTGATAAACTAAAACTTTGTTCTGTGAGTTTCTCTTCAGGAACAGGCTGACCACAGGTGGGAAACACATCTACAAGATATTCGTCATCACTGACAGAAGAAAAGAACAATGAAAGACCCTGGAGTCCGTCATGCCTGAAAGCCAACATTTCTAAACCCACGCCTTACTGCCCATTTTCCCTATACTACTACCTCAAGATTCTGTAATTCTTGAAAATGGGTTTTTTGAGACATTAGTCACCTGTCTTCCAATTATGCTGGCTAATCAAATTAAAACTACCTTTCTTGATCCCCAACTTGTTGTAATTAATTGGCTCACACCTCAGCAAGCAGAGTGAACCCATTGCTCGATATCATGTTCACTGTCTTGACTTTGGTCAAGATGGTTTCACGAGTATACACATATCAAAACATCAAAGTGTGCACTTTAAGTATGTGAAGTTTATTATATGTAAACTATACCTCAATAAAGCTGTTAAAAATAAAATTAAAAAATGAGGCACTGATATGTAATATTTGTTACTCATTTACTTGCTTTTTCTTTCATTTAACAGAGTTTATTGTCTAACTGTGCCAGAAGATAAAAGAGGGATGAGATGGTCTGCCTCGAAGTCGAGTAGAGGAGCCAGGCAATGAGAGGTCTGCAGGATATTCTTGGCTACACCCATAGGAAGCTAAGAGAATGTCCAGATCAGTGTGTGTGTTGGGGAGAGCTTTTCAGAGGACCTTGACCCTGAGCTATGTTCTGAAGGATGAGGAGCATATTTAATGAGGCTCCAAGTCCTGCTAAGAGCTTTTCCTGGATCATGTTCAGATATGTCCAATTCTTTCCATCCCTGCTGCAGTTGCCTTCGTTCTGCCCTTATTATTGCTCACTTGGATTACCACAACATCCTCCAACAGGTGGTCTTGTCTTCAGTCCTGCCTCTACTTGCTACCTGCAGCTTAAAACATTTTTCTTTCTTGTTGTTTTTTTTTTGTGTGTGTGAGGAAGATTAGCCCTGAGCTAACCCCTATTGCCAATCCTCCTCTTTTTGCTGAGGAAGATTGGCCCTGGGCTAACATCTGTGCCCATCTTCCTCTACTTTATATGTGGGACACGTGCCACAGCATGGCTTGGTAAGCGGTGCATAGGTCCTCACCTGGGATCCAAACCTGTGAACCCTGGGCCGCCAAAGTGAAGCACACGAACTTAACCACTATGCCACTGGGCCGGCTCCTTAAAACATTTTTCTAAGACTCAAATATGTTCCTCTCACACTTAGCTGAAAACCTGATCTTCAGTCTCCACTCTTAAGCCTTACCAACACTATCTCCATATTTCCAATAGTGATAATCACAGTTTTAGTGCTTTAATCATTTATCAAGCATTTACCATATGCCAGGAACTGTGCTAAGCACTTTACTTTTATCTCATTAAATCCTCCCAATATGTTGTTATTATTATCATTGCTATTTAACAGATGAGAAAACTGATTCTTAGTAAAGGGGAGCAAAAACTTTCCTCTACCCTCTTATGTTCAGTATCTGGGACCTGCAAATTAAACTGACAAAAGCTAGACTAACAGGAGAAAAAGCAGAATTTGCACGCACAACACATACACACAGGAGAATTCAGTAATGAGTAACTCAAAGGGGGTGGTTAGAATTTGGTGCTTGTATACCTAATTTAGTAGGTGATGGGGAAGGGGAGAAAGAGCACTTATGGGAATGACTTTTTGGAAAGATAAATGGTCCTTTAGGAGACTAGAAAGGAGATATGATAGTCTTGGGACAATGTCTGTTTGGGTGTGGTGTCTACTTCTCAAGTCCGAGAAGACTAGATTTGCTCCCGGGGAGGAGGTTTATGACAACTGAGTTCTTTTGGGAGGCTCTGCTTTAGGCAGATAAGGGATTTCAGGAATTCAAATCCGTTCAGCTCAAAATAATTCTTATGCCAAAGTGGCATATTTTGGGGTGGCATATCCTGATCCCCTTCATTAGGAAGGTTTAATAATGTACTTGAGGTCATATAGCTAATAAGTATAACTGAATAGCTTGTTCAAAAAAACCCTTAAAGACAAATTTGAGTACGGAATAAAAATAATTGCACTTGCAAGTGAGTCTAGTTATTAGAGAACTGGCTCTCTGACCAAAAATGTAGGCAGATATTTAAAGGCAAAAATCACAAGGTAAGACGATAGCTCAATTATCAGACGGTTGAAGAGTCTGCTTGGTTGCATTTGGGTCAAATTTGATAAAAGCAAGACAGTTCTTTCTTTCAGTTAAAAACAACAACAGATCAACCCCAAACAACAGAAAAGAAAATCCAAGTCTGTTTTTCGTGGTTATCTGGCTTATCTTATGGGAATGTAACGCCTTTTCTAGACTGTAGAAAGTAAGTTTCAGAAAATCCGTTTAAGCTGTAGTATAGAGAATGAGATAGAGGATAGAGGAAGCAGGATTGCAGAGAGACCTGTTGCAGGAATTCAGGCAAGTGATCATAACGCTGAACTAAGGCAATGGCAGGAGGGATAGAAAGAAATGGATCAATCAAAAAACTATTAAGTGGTGGGCAGGACATGCAGCATTCCTTTTAGCCTATTTCCAACTTTTGGATAAGGTGTCTTCATATTATTAAATGCATCTTCCATGATGAGCACCAAGATTTTTACTGGAAACTCTCTTTCGTAGAAATATTAGGCTTGCCTCCATTCCCTGGTTTCTTGGGCAGTGATTGGGATGTTCTTGCTATTCACAGAGATAGAACACAGAAGCTGGTTAAAAACAATTCTTGGACAAATTGATCTTGAACATGTATTAAGGTTTATAGCTAGTAAGAGAATCGAAGAGTGTATGGAAACAAGAAGTTATAGTTGAGAAAGGTTTACATCGGCAGCTAATTTTTTAAAAAGCAGCTAGTAGGTTAATGAATACAGTTTGATTCACAGTCATAAAAACGCCTATTTTAGTTCTCAGAGGAAATCTAGGGCAGAATACTCTGAAATGCCAATCAATCCTATTTGAAGTGCCTATCAATTCAAATGCCATTCATCTAAGAAGCAAATGATAAGGATGCGTCTGGGGCTGATAATTGGAATAACAATTTCATTCCCCTGTAGATGTGCCTAGAGGTTCCAGTTTACAGGGAAAATGGGAAAGTCTTAAACTGAGAACAGAAGCACAGAACCGAAGCAACAAGCTCTAATTTTGAACGGCAGCTGCCAGTTCATTTCTCAAACTGCAGACTAAGATGCAGAAATGTGCTTTGCCTATTTCTTGGGTCAATTTTTTTTTTCCCTTTGGCACTCTAGAGCAGGTTTTAATTGTTGTCAGGTGATATGGTCAGTTAATTTGAAATGTGTTGAATGAGGGGTTGGAAGATGGACATATAGGTCCAGAACTTGAGTGATACAGATTGCAAATAGATTTAGATTTTACGTTTATGGAAATTATTATAAAAGGGATTACAATTTAATCTTAGTTGACTGTAAGCATCATAAGGGCTTATACTGTGTCTATTTTGCTCATCAATCTGTGCACAGTGCCTAGGACTGTGTTTGGCACAAAGCAGATGCTCCACAGTTTCAGAATGGATTTTTTGGAAATCAGAATTTGAAGTTCTCTTATTTCCGAAGTGAGGTCAGGGCATGCTGTGGTTTCGCGCTTCCTGCCCCTTTAAGAAAGCGCAGGAAAAGGGAGAGCAGGCGCTGCTGGGACGAAGGGCGCAGGGCGGAGCGGGAGGGCTGGGGACCCAGTGTTGCTGCTCGGCGGCAGCTTCCGGCTTGGAAGCGGAACCTACGTTCGGTTGTAAAGAATGCGAGAAAAGAGGCTCAAGGGCAAGTGACAGACGTGCCCTGAGCTTAGCTTCCCAGGGCGGTGTTAGCAAAGACAGGTAAGGAGAAAAGGAGGACTGTGCCTGCCCCTTTAAGATTGTCTCCTATCCTCTTGGAGGGAAAAATAACGTGGTCACAAACACCGTTGGAACTTACACTTTTTACCCTGTCTTCTTTCCTTACCAGTTAACACATGTACAGTGTCCGCCACATAAACACGTATTCATAACCGATGTTCCATTGGCGCTGGGGTGGAGGGGGAGGCGTCGGTCTAGAAGACGTGGTGTCCAAAACCCAAATCATCTCATATTTACTCTGCTTTATTTTTAAACCTTAGGCTTATGCGATTCAAGGGCTGACCCAATACTGCCTAACAGAATTAGTTCCCTGAGAAGTCAGGCTGTTAGAGACCCTGGGATCCTGAGGGCACAAACCCTCAGGTTTGTGGGAGAGCTAACACCCACTGAAAGTCTCTCCTGAGTTCACACACTAGTGGCCTGACAGGCATTTTGGCCTGCCCTGTGTTTTGATATTTTAATTAATCGCCAGCGTTTAAAAGTGGAGTTTTATATGTAAATATCTGGATTATCTTGAGACATTGGAAGATCTGGCAGCATGTTCCTGCCTGGCAGCAGTTTGCTGGCCCCTTTGGACTGTTGAGAAACAGTCTCCAGGTTGTCATCACCGCCCTTTTACCTTATAACCAGCCTGCATCATTCATTTATCCACAGTCTGGCTGCTGGCTGGCATTTAAGTTTGTGGCCCCTTCTCTAAATACTTGGGTGGATATAAGACTAAAACATTTATGCAGAACAGATGAGAGGTCCCAAACAACTTGGGTGTATAATTTGTGTTAAAACTACTCTTCCTCATTCCTACTTATTCTTATCAAGGTGTTTTCTGTTGGAACAAGACTTTTCAGCCCAGGCTTGGTAAGGATCATCAGAGATATTTACAGAAAGAGACTTGGGAGTTAATATTCTTTTATTACAATTAAATCCATAAAGTTTTTTTTTTTAGAATGTGTTTTTTTTTTTTTGGTGAGGAAGGTCAGCCATGAGCTAACATCCATGCTCATCCTCCTCTTTTTGCTAAGGAAGACTGGCTCTGAGCTAACATCTATTGCCAATCCTCCTCCTTTTTTTTCCCTCAAAGCCCCGGTAGACAGCTGTATGTCATAGTTGCACATCCTTCTAGTTGCTGTATGTGGGACACGGCCTCAGCATGGCCGGAGAAGCGGTGCGTTGGTGCGCGCCCAGGATCTGAACCCCAGCCGCCAGCAGCGGAGCGCCTGCACTTAACTGCTAAGCTACGGGGCCGGCCCTAAAGTTTTTTTTTTTAAGGAAAAAATCTGAGTCTTGATTACATTGATGTTTTATGCTACGACAATCTTTATCAAAATAGGGTGTAGTCAGTATAATTTCTATGCTGCTGCCCACAGACAACTGTAGTTTGTTAACGTCGACACCTCTTGGCTAGACTTCATAAAAGCAAGAACTGTGTGTGCCCTGTTAATTGCTCTTTCTCACCACTAGAATCTAAGCTTCCTGAAGAGGGGGACTTTTGTTTGTTTATAATTGCCAAGCGTATACTTGATTTTCTGTAACAGGCATGTTCCTGAGGATTTCTCTCAAAATCAAATAGTTGTATATTTGTTGTTCTAAATTATTAAAAGCATCCTGTTGTGAAAAGACATCCTTGTAAAAGATTGAATTTTCCTAAATTGATGCACCTATGTCTTCATCTAAAATGAACTTGCACTTCTGAATCATCTGCTACAGAACTTACACTGTAATATTGTCTTACTACGTAATAGGATTTGGAACTGCCAGTGAGCCTTGGAATTTTCAGTATTATTTCTGTTTTCAGAGATCCAGAGATTCCAGTTGAGAGCAAGTTGGCAGCCAGACCCTTGTTCTTTCCCTGTGAGGAGCAGCTCTTACCAACAGCAACATTGACAGAACCTGTGTTTTGGAAAAGGCCTGATGGCTTTGAGCCTAGGCTGGAGAGCATTTGCCCTGCTTCCCATGAACCACTTCGGTGTTTCTCTGAAGGCTGTGAGGAACAGTGGTCCTCCCTTGTTTCCCTGGGGCCACTGCCCCTGGAGAGGAACTGGAAGCTTTTTGGACCCTGAGATGAAAGCTTTCCTGGAGGAGAACACTGAAGTCACCAACAGGGGCAGCCTCACCCCCGAAATCCAGTTGCGGCTTTTGACCCCTAGATGCAAGTTCTGGTGGGAAAGAGCTGACCTATGGCCCCACAGCGACCCGTACTGGGCAATCTACTGGCCCGGAGGCCAAGCCCTGTCTAGGTACTGCCCCTGTTGAAATGGGAACCTTTAAGGCTGCTACAGATCCTTTCTCTTTTCAGCCCCTTCCAACTCTGCATTCTCCTTGCCGCTGACAAAAAACCAGAGCAAAACCCAAAATTCTTGTTTTCCTAATTTAGAGCAGATTAAGAATATTTTTTGGTGCTTTGTTGCACAGTTCTCCCTTCTACTCCAAGCTTATCAAGGTATTTCCCCAAATATAGTTCTCTCCCTAAGAGAGATGCTAGGGTCACCTGTCGAGACCCTAGATAGCTATAAGTGATCCAGAAATCTCACAGTATCCTCAGGTTCATGGTTCATAATGTATGGCCAGTGCAGTTCCTCAATGGAACCTAAAGCCCCAGTCCTTCAGTTCTCCTAGTTTAATCCTGTAAATGTTGCTCCTTAAGCCTCACACTTCCTCCGTCGTTGCCTCTCCATCTCCCAAAGAATAAGAGATATGAGTGATTGGGCTGCTCAAGGATTCCCTCTTCTTTAGTGGTTTGCTGACATCTCAGGTGAACTCTGGACCCGAACCTGTGTTGTTAAGGTTCCCCCTTCCAGCTCCCCATGCTGCAAAGGTCTTCTCTACTACATTTTCTCACACATTCACACTATGCTTTTATTAAAACACAGCTGCTGAAACAAAGCCAAGGACCTTCAGCATTTCATCTAGTCTTTGCTCTTGGCTTGGTAAATGATTTAATGTTTATGCTTTGAGGTTACAAAGCTGTGAAATGAGAAGGATGTGGATTTCTCTTTCACAGGAACGGTATGGCCTAACAGAATTGATGTTGTATATACAGTCATGCGTCACTTAACCACGGGGATATGTTCTGAGAAACGCAATTTCGTCACTGTGTGAACATCACAGAGTGTACTTACACAAACCCAGATGGTATAGCCTACTACACACCTAGGCTATATGGTACTAATTTTATGGGACCACAGGTGTATATGCGGTCCATCGTTGACCGAAACGTCATTATGCGGCACATGACTATAGTTTTAAATGCAAAATAAATAAATGCAAACATAGAGCTTTTTGGAGAATCCCAAGGACTAGAAAACTTTCCAGGTGGTATCAAACAATTCCAATTTTCTGGTTGTTGTGTTGCCAAATTTTCAAGCTTTATTTACTTACATCATATTTTTAAAATACTGACATTTTAAGTGATGTCTATTAAAGTTATCGTTTATCAACTCCAAATATAAACACAGTCAAACTCCTTAAGAGACTGTCTGAATCAGAGGTCACAAACTGGTGACCCACAGATGTCTTTTGTTTGGCCTTTATTTGTAAACTTATAACAGATCAGTTGCTAACATTTAAAACTTGAGAGATTTCATCTAAAAATCTACTTTGATTTGAAAAACAGGAATCTCTGATAACACGGGATTTCTATGTGGCAACAATTAGCTGAAGATGGCTAGCAACTGTCGCTTTAGACAGGGCATGTACACCCTTACTTTGCCTTAGTCCCTGCTATTCTTTATTACTCCAATACTAAGATCGAGTGTCAGTTGATTTATTATTTCAGTGTTTTCCTCTTCATCTTCACTTGTTTGGTTACTACTTAATCCTGGTCCAAATCTTTGGTTGAACTGGACTTTGATCATACCTTACCAGAGAGGTCATTATAATACAATTCAAGCAGTCGGTAAAACCAGTCTAATGGACAATCAAAAGGAGATGGTTAATTTGGGGTTAGCCTACTGAGTCCTGATTTTAGCAGCACTTTGTCAGTCTATATTCTTGGTGCTTGGTAGTGTCTGGATCATAGTAAGTGCTCAGTTGTGTGGAACTGCTCTTCACAACTGCTAAAGAGAAAGACCAAATGATCAGGGCCTCTCTCTGCCACTTCTGCCCAGCTCTTAAGATTAACATTTTGTCTCACGCTAGTCAGGACAGACTTGCCAAGGTTGGACCAAATTCTTCTGCTAAGTTCCACTATTTCTTTGTCCAGTCAACTCAAAGAAATTCTTTTTGGACATCTCTTACCGACCTTCTCCCATCTCTCTTAGATAATGTTTTTCGCTTTCTCTTTTTCTAACTTAGGTATTTTTTGGATAATCCTGACGTTGTCAGAGGAAAATCTGTGTTGGATCTTGGGAGTGGATGTGGAGCGACAGCTATTGCTGCAAAGATGAGTGGGGCATCAAGGGTCTTGGCCAACGACATAGACCCTAGTAAGGATTTCATATTGAAAAATATTCAAAGCTCATCTTCTTTTCTTCCAGGATAAATAACTACAAATGCCTCAATGTGATAGCTTATTTCCATGTGTATTTTGCAATCTGATATTGTGAATTTTGTTCAGTGGGACATTATCTGTGGGAATCATGTAGGCCTGAGTTGACGGTGCATTTTTCCCAAGAGGATTTGTATTTGTGTCTGTCAGATATCCCAAAGTGATACCAACCTGGGAGCACTTACTGTTAATTTCTGAGCTAGGAATTTCCTGAAATATGTAGGTGGGTGTTTATTTGACCCAAAACCCAAGTGAGGATAGGCCTGTGTCTTTGAGGGAGATTTTGTTCCATTAGAACCCAAGTTGAGACAGGTAAGTTTTAATTTTATCTGGTTTTCTTCTAGTCTTCCCTTTCACTGAGGATCTAGCCCTTGAAGATTCTTATTTTATACAGGGGTCCCAGTTCTAACTTGCCAGCTTTCTCGCCCAAGGCTTGTTTCCCTGTCTCCTGTATAGCCCTAACAAACCAAAACTCTTGGTTATTGAGATCAGCACATGTTCCTGAAAACCTCAACATTTGCAGGTGTTTTGTATTGTTTGTTTTATTTTCAGGATATCCATTCATATATTTGAAAATTGCAGCTTCCTTAACTAAAAAAACAACTTTCACCAAAAAGGGAAAAAAATATTGTTATGAGATTTTCTAAATTACTTAAATTAATCAATAGGGAATTAAACAGCCTAGCATATCTCAATTCATTATGTGCTTTTTTAAAGTTGCAGGAATGGCTATCACACTAAATTGTGAATTGAACCAACTGAATCCTTTTCCCATTTTAACCAAAAACATTTTGGATTTGGAACAAGATAAGTGGGACCTTGTCATGCTTGGAGATATGTTTTATGATGAAGACCTTGCAGATAGTCTTCATCAATGGCTGAAGAACTGCTTTTGGACCCACGGAACTCGAGTATTGATTGGTGACCCTGGGCGACCCCAGTTCAGTGGACACAGCATTCAGCATCACCTGCACAAAGTGGTAGAATATTCACTTCCAGAGCCCACTAGGCAGGAAAACAACGGACTGACAACAAGCACAGTGTGGGATTTTCAGCCTTGAGTTGTCAAAGTGCTTCCAAGGATGGATATGGCAATGTTGGGGTTTAACCCTAAAAGATTCTCCAGTTTAAAGAATGCAATTCCTGTTAAATAGCAGATCTTGTTTCCAAAATATGAAGGTTTAAAGTTTTGTCAGCCTGTGTCGTGTAACTAGTTCTGCATTATGCCAAATCTCTATTTGTAATTTTTTTTTCCTCATTTTACTGCTATAGGAATATAATTATAGAAGGCAATGCCCAATGGTAGCAACAGGTAATTTAAGCAGTGGAGAGGAATTAGATATTGTAGCAAGAGTCTGTTTCTGTAGTTGAGGACAACTATATGATGTATCTAAGTACAAAATATTGGAGAATACTATATATATATATTTTGTGTGTGTGAGGAAGATTAGCCCTGAGCTAACATCCGATGCCAATCCCCCTCTTTTTGCTAAGGAAGATTGGCCCTGGGCTAACATCTGTGCCCATCTTCCTCTGCTTTATATGGGATGCCGCCTCAGCATGGCTTGACAAGCAGTGTATCAGTCCATGCCCGGGATCCGAACCTGCGAACCCTGGGCTGCTGAAGCAGAGTGTGCGAACTTAACCGCTATGCCACTGGGCCGGTCCCTGAAGAATACTGGTATTTTAAAAAAATTATCTGTAAAGATCAAAGATGCAGTTAGTATGGTACAGAATACATGGGCTTTGGAATCAGGTAACTCTTGTCACTTTCTAGTTGGGATTTTGGCCTAGTTAAGCTCTCTGAGCTTTAATTTCTTCATCTATTAAATAGTAACAAAATTTATAAACCTCACCTCAAATGGCTATTGTATTAAATGGAAGTATAAAGTGCCTAATATAGTATTTAGTACATTATAGGGCCTCAATTGACAACCATGGATAAAAATAAAGATTTTAGAATTTTCTTCATACTCTGTACTGTGACACCTTATGGTCCCTCTTTATGCCTCACTAAGGTTAGCTAGAAATTGGTTTTGCCACCACTACATGCCTCAGCTTGTCAGGATCTTATATATCAATAAAAACACTATGACATAAATGAGAAACAATGTGAATAAGAATGTCTATAGCATATTACTATTTATATAAAAAAGATGTATGTATATACCTACATATGTATGTATGTGTATAAAATACATACTTGCTTGCAGTATACATAGAATATCACTAAAATAAGACACTGGTAACAGTGGTTGCCTTCTGAGAGGGTACCAGATAGCTGGAGGACTGGGATGGGAGGGAGACCTCCTTTTTACCTTTGGGTCTTGTAATTTTGTACTAATTATATGTACTGTATTTCCTATTCTCTAATTTAAAACTAAACACTACCACTATATAGGTTACAAGTGAAGTATAAAGTGCAGCCTTTCCAATGTACTCTCATGTTCTTATATACTGCTTAGGAATTGTTTATGACACTTACATTCTGCTTTCTAATAATATACACATGCCAGTGGGATTAGGACACCAGGGAGGCATGATCAGAGTTACAGTCATACAGCAGAAATGTGGAGAAAGCAATTAAGGGTAAGTTGTTGCTTAGATAGGAAAACAGGATAATTAGATGGGAGTTTTGGAGCTGGGGTCACAGAGGATCTTGAAATTTATTTACTTGTGATTCTTGAACTTTGGAAGTCAGAGTTTATTACAGCCCAGCCAGTCAACTCTTGCTGCATCCAATTTCCATTGGTCTACTGGGGCTTAAAAATTATAAACTCAAAATTTTGATTCAGCCTTGGTTGAAATTAATAGAAATTACAGGCTACAGTGGCATTGGATGATATTTGAGAGGAAAGTTTTATTGACATATGCTTTGAAAATTCAGGGTATTCTGGTTATTGCTCTTCTCAGCAAGATAAGAAAGAGAAAATTAAACTCTGGAGCACCATTAGAAATCAACTTGATGAGGCAAAGAGTAGATTTAATTTTAAATATCTACAACCCTGTTTCTGTTATCTTAATGATTTATGAAGAGGGCCCAAGAAGGTCTTTGAGGTATCCAAATATTACTTAAAATATTTTTGAGTCTCTCATGTTTATAACAGTGAGACTTGAAGTGACTTCATAGCTTAACAGGTTTGTATTAAAACCATTCACATCTCAAGTGGTTATTCATACAGTTGGATTAATTCCTACCATATTTTTAATTTTCCTATCCATTGCCCCTGTTCTTTTTTTTGTGTTCTACTCTTTTTTTCTGCCTTCTCTGGTTTTAATTGAGCATTTTATGTGATTCCATTTTCTCTCCTGCCTTACGATACCAATTATACTTACTTAAAAATTTTTTTTAGTGGTTGCCCTAGAGTTTGTAGTATACATTTACAACTAATCCAAGTCCACTTTCAAATAATACTGTACTGCTTCATGATTTTCAGTTTGTTCAGCTTTTATCTTATTGTGAGGATGGGAGTGATGACTTCTAATCTCTCTACATGTCAGAACGGAAGCTAGAAGTATGTGTTACTGTTATTTATTTCTTTTCTCCTTTATTTATTTTCTTGTCCATTCATTCAACAAATATTTGGATGCTTATTATGTACCAGACACTGTTTTCTAGGCACTGGGGATACAACAGTTAAAAAACAAGACAAAAATTTCTGTCTTCATGAAGCTTATATTCTGGGGTGAAGAGACAGATAATAAATAAAACAGATGTCAGATGGTGATAGGTGGTAAGGAGAAAAAGAGAGGTCAGGGAGATAGGGATAGGTGGGGTAGGGAATGAGGTACAGAGATTTTAAACAGGGTGGTAAGAAATAGCTAATACAACCAGCAACATAAAAAAAAGCAAGATCAAACTGCAAACTGCTTTAGGAAGATAAATCCTTCACAAACCCTAAAAAGCTGACATTTTAGATCTTGAAACTATATTCCCAAAAAGGGGAAAAAGCTATTGACTTAGATGTTCAATATTAAATTTTACTGAATTTGCCTTCAGAAAAATGTCATAGATGGAACTATGGCCTTACTCATTTTACACGTAGATACATATGTGCCACTTATGCAGTGGCAATATATATATAGCCACACTATAAACATACCACATTTATAAAGTAATTAATAGTGAGGACGAGAAACAGAGTTGAATATGTAAACCCTCCCTGTAAACAGGTACAAGAAACTTACCATACCTTACTCTCTTAGCTTTTCACTACATCAGAGTTAAAATAGGAAATCTTGACAAAGTCCCACTGAGACAGGCTCATGGCACAGGGAATATGCTGAATTTAGGGGCAGTTTAAGCACAGTATACTTCAGGGAATTTTTTGATTATAGAAAAGTAATACATCTCATTTGAAAACTAAGACCTGTGCTGTTTATTTCACAATGTGAAAACCAATAGAGCTTCTGGATACAACCTCTGTAATGATATTTTGTATTTACTAATTCTTACACATTCCTGAATGCAGTTTTTAAGGAAGGAAGTTCATAGACGTATTTGGGAAAAGTAGCCGTAAAAATCAATGAAATAATGGCTGGGCAAGGGGCTCAGTAATGTTCATATGCTGAATGGCTAAGGTGTATTATGTCATGGATTATGACATTAAACTATTATATTTCTCTGTTTCATTGAAATATTAAATTCTGTAAAGAATTTATAGGCCTGATGTTCAGCTTTGCTTTTGGCCAATGTGTGAACAGGGAACCAGGCAAAGAAAAGGTTACTGAGGATCTGCTCAATAACTAACATGGTCTGTCCAATGTTTTTCAGACAGGAAGAAACTATGCGTTCTGTTTTGCAGAAATTGATGTTCCCATTTTTGCAGATGTTGCTATCTTGCAGATAAACTTACATGTTTGCAGCAAGACCCCTGCAAATGTTCCAGCTCTAAGTGTCCTAAAGTTACCTTAAATTCATTAGCATCTTAAATTCTCCTCCTCTGGGAGGGTCTAAGCAGCCATTTTCAGATCATGTATGTAGTAGCATGTTTACCTGCTATGCATGCACCCTGAATGAGCACAGTTGTTACACAGTTGTTATAAATAAACCTGTTATCTTCTGCTGTCTTGTGTATAAAGTTTCCACCAGCACTGAGCTCAGGGAGACACTGCTTTGGGGAGATATCCCCGGTGGTCTCCATTGCTTGTGCAAGCAAAAAACCTTTTCTTCACCTACTTCTGCCTTGGTTGTGCTTTTCCACTTTGCACTCACCAAGAGACAAACCCATTGAGTTCGGTTACAAATGGGCATTTAAATACTTCAGGTAGGTAGGAGCCAGAAAATAGCTAGGAAGGTAATTATGCTTTTAGAAGTAACTTTACTTAGAATTTTCCTAATGTTTATCCATATTGGTAAATTTATAACAGCTCAAATATCTAGGTAGGAGAAGGAAATCTACGGGGAAGACAGGTAATTTGAAATTTTGTTATTTACGCAACAAACACAACACTTCACTCCCACTCCAAATACATCAGAGGGCATGTTACGATTACCATTTCAAAAACAATGACTCATTAAACAAACACAGAACAACAGCACTATTAAAATGTTTAAGGGTCTGGTTAACTTCAAAGCACAAACCATATTATTGGAAAGCCAATCTCTAAGACCATTGTTTCCTGGGACAGTAGTATGACGATCATAGCTTTGACAAGCTTCAATAAGCATCAATAAACAGTCCATGTCACTTGCTTTAGCTTGTTTGGGCCTACTAATTGCTCCAAGACTTCTCGTGAATGATCTATAAAAGAAAACAATGACAATACATTAATTCACAGTAATCAATGATATTTCATGTGTCCTAATGTATAAACTGGGGATGATGATAACTATTATATCTCATAGAGTTATTTAAAGGATTAAATGAGACGATATATAAAGAATAGTATATGGGTCGGCCAAGTGGCATAGTGGTTAAGTTCGAGTGTTCAGCTTCAGTGGCCCAGGGTTTACCAATTTGGATCCTGGGCACGGATCTACTCACCACTCATCAAGCTATGCTGAGGTGGCATTCTGCATAGAAGAGCTACATCTCTACAACTATGATATACAACTATGTACTGGGGCCTTGGGGAGGGAAAAAAAAAAGGAAGATTGGCAACAGATGTTAGCGTACAGCCAATCTTCCTCAAAAAAAAAAAAAAGAATAGTATACAACTAAAAATACATTTAATTAATGGTAACCCTCACTATTATTAGCTGTAGTGTACAAAACATAGTAATACTTTTTAAAAGATAGGCATTTATTGTTTTCTCTATAATTTCACCAACCACAGAGTAACAGTGTAATTTCACCATTAACCTGTGTATAATGTTTCCCAGGGTCCCGGCAGGAAATAGATGACGCACTAAAGTGAGGTGTTTGAACAGGGTTTAATGAAGCGACTATTTACAAAGGAGTGAGCAAGATTAAAGAAAGCTGACACATGTGGTAAAGCACCTTGGGAAGCTACAATATGCGCAAAAGGTTAGGGGAGGGAGCAGTTACTAGAACAGGACAACCTGAACCTGTAGTTGAACATCTTTCCACGTCATATAATACTATTATAAAGCATGACTTTTAATAGATAACTATTATATGATTTCATTATAATTTAACCAAGCTATATTATCTGACATCCAGATGGTTTTCAATTATTCAGTGTACAGTAGTAATTTTAATACGGTTTACAGCCCTTTTGCAAAGTCAGTTTTATAATGCCTTCGAAAATTATGAATTAAAGCAAAAATACTGCTAAAATTTTATTACCTAGAAAATTACTCAGAAGTTTAACAAACTTGTTCCATAGATACAACCTATGTTGTATGTACAATATATCTCTAATCTAGTCTTGGAAATTTTCTAGTTTAGTGGTTCTGAGACTTACAGATTTCATAGATCAGTAGGAAAAAATAGTGGGTCCAAATATGGTTACTAAATTTTATTTTAAGCAAAACAAAAAAAAAGCCAAAATACCCAAAGTTCAGTGCAAGAAAGAGAACCAGAGAGCATATGGAAACAAGAAGTTATTACAGTAGTGAAAATAAAGGTTTACATCAGCAAATTAAAAAAGAGCAGCTAGTAAGATAAATGCAGTTTTATTCATTGTAATAAAAATATCATCAGTTATTACAGAGGAAATCTATTGCATGGGAAATCTAGATTAAAGACAGGTTTCAAATAGGTTGAAAGTAAAAGGATGGACAAAGATATATCATGCAAGCAGCAACTATAATAAAGTTGGAGTGCCTATATTAATAGAAAAAGGAGGAACACTTCCCAGTTCATTCTATGAGGTCAGTATTACCCTGACACCAAAGCCAGACAAAGACATCACACACACACAAAACAACCAACCAATATCTCTTATGAATATGTACTCAAAAATCGTCAATAAAACACTAGCAAACCAAATCTAACAAAAAGAATTATATGCCATGATCAACTGGGATTTATCCCAGGAATTCAAGGTTAGTTTAATATCTGAAAATCATTTAATGTAATACACTGTATTAGTTTCCTATTGCTGCTGAAATAAATTACTATGACCTTAATGGTTTAAAACAACACAAATTTATTATCATACAGTTCTTGAGTTCAGAATTCCAAAATGGGTCTCATGTGGCTAAAATCAGGCATTAGTAGGTCAGCATTCCTTTTTTGGAGGCTCTAGGGGAGAATCTACCTCCTTGACTTTTCCAGCTTCTAGAGACCACCACATTCCTTGTATGCCTCCACATTCAAAGTGAGCAACATTGGACAGAGTCCTTCTCATGCTGCCATCTTTCTGGTTCTCCTTCTGCCTCCCTCTTCCACTTTTAAGGACCCTTGTGATTACGCTGGGCCCACCTGATAATCCAGGATAATCTCTCTATTTTAAGGTCAACAAACTCACAGGTTCTGGGCATTAGAACATGAACATCTTTGGGTAGGGCATTATTCTGCCTATGGTATACACGATATCAATAGAATATATAGGTCAAAAACCACATGATCATCTCAATAGATACAGAAAAGGCATTTGACAAAACTCAACATGATAAAAACACTCATGAAAAAAACCTTCAACAAACTAGGAATAGAAGGGAACTTCCTCAACCTGATAAAGGGCATCTATGAAAAACCCACAGCGAACATCATCCTTAATGGTGAAACACTAAATGTTGTCCCCTTAAGATCAGGAACAAGACAAGATGTCGGCTCTTGCTGCTTCTATTCAACATTGCACTGGAGGTTCCAGCAACAGAAATTAGGGAAGAAAAAGAAATAAAAGGCATTCACATCAGAAAGGAAGAAGTAAAACTATCTGTATTTGTACATTATGTAATGTGGTATATAGAATATCCAAAGGAATCCAATAAAAGGTTAGAACTAATAAACAAGTTCAGCAAGATTTCAGGGTACAAGATCAATATACAGTCATTTGCCGAATAATGACGTTTCAGTCAACAACAGGCCGCATATACAACAGTGGTCCCATAAGATTAGTATCATATAGCCTAGGTGTGTCCCAGGCTATACCATCTAGGTTTAGGTTTACGCTCTATGATGTTTGAACAATGATGAAATCGTCTAACGACACATTTCTCAGAACATATCCCTGTCATTAAGTGATGCATTACTGTACAAAAATCAAATATATTTCTATACACTAGCAATGAATAATCCAAAAATGAAATTAAGAAAATAATTCCATTTACATTACCATCAAGAATAAAATACTTAGGAATTAATTTAACAAAAGAAGTGAAAAAAACTTATACTCTGAAAACTACAAAACATTATTGAAAGAAATTAAAGATTTAATAAATGGAAAGACATTCATATTCATAGATCAGAAGATTTAATATTAAGATGACAATACTCCCAAAATTGATCTACAGATTCAATGCAATCCCTACCAAAATCCCAGCTGGCCTCTTTTTTTTTTTTAGAAATTGACAAGATGATCATAATATTTTTTTCTTTTTAAAGCAACTGAATTTTTATTTATTTATTTATTTTGTGTGTGTGTGTGTGTGTGTGAGGAAGATCAGCCTTGAGTTAACATCCATGCCCATCTTCCTCTACTTTATATGGGATGCCACCAGAGCAAGGCCTGACAAGCAGTGTGTCAGTGCGCGCCCGGGATCCCAACCGGCAAACCCCAGCCGCCAAAGCAGAACGTAGGCACTTAACCGCTTGCGCCACCGGGCCGGCCCCGTGATCATAATATTTACATGCGAATTCAAGGGACCCAGAATAGCCAACACAATTTTGAAAACGAACAAAATTAGAAACTTACACTTCCCAATTTCATTTTAGCTGGTGTTTCTGGAATTATTTTGGCATTTTTACTAGTTATGAATGTTATCAAATACTATATACAAAGATTTGTTTTCTGACTATATTTGTGTCACTCTTCTGTAGAAATTTACTATTGCACATAAATAGGAAGATACTTTTCCCTCCAATAGTAAGCACACAATATATTTTTAGGTAGTTTAAAAATTTTGATACTAGATGGCAGTATTACATTATTCAAAGTCTCCTCAGGCAGCTTTTTCCTTTGAAAGTATATTTCAGTCTGTGAGTTTGAATAGCAGGAATATTCAATGCCTGTGAGTTTATTATGCTATAAAGAGAAACTGTGGGGTCTCTAGTTCATGATCCCTTGCCAGAACACTTTATAGAAACTGTAGGGGAGAAAAAAGCATTTTCTCTCTACCCTTCTGAGTTCTTGGTCGAGACCCCCTGTAATAAAAGACAGATTAACAAGAGAAAAACTGTGGACACAGATAATCAATAATTATTCTATAGTAAAGAAAAGAAGAGAGTTTTTTATTTGAGCCAAACTGAAGACGACAGCCCAGGAGTCGAAGCCCTCACAAGGGAAAAAAGTGCTCTGGGGAAGACCGATTTTCAGCATAGTTATATACCATTTCGAAACAAAGATACCTTCATCAAGCATGACGGGGGTACATTCCTTCAAGGGTTCGAGGAGATGTTCATTACAGATTAGCACATACACAGTGGGTCAACATGACGCTGGCATCATGAGAAGGGAGACTTATTTTCAGAGGGTACTGGCGTCATAAGAAGGGAGGTATTAATTCTTATCTTTAAAGAGTACATTCTTTATTTTAGGGTAATGATTAAAGCAGATGAACAATGTATGACAGGCTTTAAGTCAGGCTTCTTTGGTTCAAAAAAATTCAGGCCAAACCAGAATGGCTTCCCCATATACTTCAAAATAAAAATTTTCTCATTTCAAAACAAACATACATTTATCAACATGTATACCTCATGCATACACAGGAGATACCCAGGAAAAATGAGTCAACTCCTTCAGATGGCCCAAGCCACCACCTTAAACACTATCTTCAGCTAAAGACAAAAGAAAGATGTTGGGGTGGGGAGGGGCAGTTATGGGAGGTTGCCAGGAAAAGCACAGTAAACAAGGGTAATGTTTGCTCTACAGATTTAAGTCAGTGCCTTCTCCATTGATAAGATTTTCTTATGATTTAGAGGCATCCTTCTCTTCCTTGAACAGAGAGGGGAACATTTACAGAGGGAAACACTTTACAAATAGAGATTTCCTTTATAAATGTAAACTTCCCTTACAAAAGCGTAACTTCCACTCTGTTTTCAGAGCTTCTGCAGTGCCTGCTGTTTCTCAAAAATAATCAGCTCAAAATAATCCTTCTGCCAAAGAGGTATAATTTAGGGTGGCATATTCTGCTACCCTTCAAAACACAGACTCTCAGGACTGAAAAAGACCCAAAAGGTCATTTATACCAATCACACTACTGATGCTTGAAGTCACACTACTGATGCTTGAAGTCACTCTCCTATTTCCTTCCCTTTTCTAGTCATAGTTAAGCCACTTGACACCAAAGGCTCAGGAATTGCTCTACTGGGGAAAGAATTAGAGATTATGGATCAGGTGACTTAGATTTTTACTTCCAGTTCTATCAACTATTTCTAAGATCTGGCGTGAGTCACTTAAATTCACTGCATCTCTGTTCGCTTATCTTTAAAACAAGGAAGTTGGACAGATGACTTCTAAGGAAGCTTTCACCATCTCTCTAAAAATCTATGACTAATATGGATGGAGACCATCTTTTGAAAGAGATTCACGACAGGAGCTTTCGGAGCACCAAGGAAAAGAAACTATAGGAAACATAAATTAACAATCTTTTTTTCAAATGATCAAGTAAAACAAATTTAGACATTTTTATAGAATACACTATGAAAAAAGACGCTGGGCACATTTTTACAAACAATAGTCAAGGTTCTAATGCTTCATCACAGTGTCTGGCATAAAAAAGTTCTGTCATGCTGGATTAGTAATGAACGAATAAATAATGATGAGGAAACAGAATATAGCATTTAGAAAATGAAAAATATGAAATAAAAAAAGAGCTGTCCTTGCAAGAAATCAGCTTTAATTACAGGGAAACTCTGAAGCAAACCACTTGGGTCTTAAAATACTTTTGTTTTGGCTCTTTGTGGTAAATCTTGACATATTTATTACTCAGGAATCTAAGTAAAGAACTTGCTTGTAAAATAGTCGGGTTGAAACAAATCCTCAGATATCACTAAAATTCGAGTCAAATCAAATCAAAGTGGCAGATTTCCTGCTGGGTTTTCCTGCCTTTCAATGTAAACATAAGGACTCGAGGGCTATCTAATTCCTTCATTGCCCTTCTAAAATCCAAACCTTCATGTGTGTGAATACTGTGAAACATTTTTAGACAATTATGAGAAACCGAAATGAATGTCCATTGTAGGGGATTAACAAAGTGTGTGAGTTGAACTAACTGATAACCATTGTAAACATAATTGAATTAAAGAGAATTTAATAAGTTTAAAAATTATTTTCTGCTTCCATAACGTTTATGATTTACAATATTTTAAATAGCACCTTAGTTTTTTTGTCTCCTCTGAAGAAAGAAAATCAGAATGCTTCTAACAGTTTAAACTTCCAATTTATAATGTGGAGTTCTGTTTACAGCCTGACTGTAAGGTTAAGAAATTTTATAAATACTTAGAAATATAGCAGAGAAGATAAACCTATTAATTCAGGGAATCTGAATGGTAACTACAGGGGACACTGCCAATCTAGGGGTCAGGTTGCTTTGAGGATAACATAACATTAGAATTGCACAAACATATGGACGTACATATATTCTTTTTATAGAATAAGTATTGTATTGTCTTATATAGTCATATAGGAGCCATCACATGAATACATAAGCAAGAGGAAATATGTTCTATAAGGTGTCATGAAAGAAGAAAGAACTTTCACTTATCAGGCAAAAAAAAAAAGCATTTGTCTTCTTTGGAGAAAAAAGAAATTAAAAATTAACTATGAGGTGAATATCTTAGCCCACTCTATTTTCATTCAACGATGGTAGCAAAAATATACAAAATATACAATGGTAGCAGTGCTGACAGGAAAGGAGGAAGAGTAGAGATGATCTGGGTAGTTGAAAAACTTCAGCTTTTTTCTCTTTAAGAGCCTTTATTGATAAAAGCCATTGTGTTCTCTTTTACATTATTATCAGTTCCCCCCATCTTATGACTCACGTAAGGGAAAGTTGAGGTCTATAAAAGTTAAGTTCTTCAACATTTTGGAGACACAGCAGCAGACGGGATTGGTGCTCATTTCATTATATCTTGAGATTTTAGTTTTAGTCTTGGCACTATTATTAAAAACTGTGACACAATGGGCAAACAAGATTTCAATATCTCACTTTCCTATTCTGTGAAATCAGGGATCAGAAGAAATATATAAAGTATTCCGTGCTAAAAAAAAATTTGGGAAGTACTTGGGTGAAAAAGTTAAGTTTCTTAGATATAGTATTTTTTCAGAGCCTTTGATAAATTGATATTCATTATAGTGGTATGTTGCATTTCCCAAACTTTTTGGACATAGAAACATTTTTTGTTTTATGCTATACCTCTGGTGTCTTCCAGAACACCATACCATATAATAGTAGTTAGTGAATTTAAGGGATTTGAGGGCAGATCAAGGAAAAAGATATGACCACAAGGTGGCAGCAGGACACAACGAGCTTTAGTTGGGCAGCACTTGGATAGGTTTGCACGGAGAGAAGTCCCTTACAACATGAAACCTTCCAACCGGGAGTGTGGGGGAGGGGATACTACTCAGAAGGGCATCAGGGTAAGGGAACTCCCAGAGGACTCAGGAGGGGATTTATGTTTCATGATGTTGCTAGGCAACAAGATAGGGAGTCTCTGGGTCAGAGAGCTCCAAAGGGCAAGAATGGCTTGGGGTCTTTACAGCCCTGGGTTTCATCTTATCTATGGGTAGTAGACGTTGAGTGCTGTTTTTCGGGGTATGCAAAGCAGGCAGGCTCCAGATGGCTAAAAATCTGCTTAGTTAGGTTACATTTAAAACAACTGGATGGGTGAAAATTTGAGTTTGGTGCTGGTGGGCTTTTGAACTAACAGTCCCAGTCTGCTGTGAAGAAGTAACCAACAGAGGGCCAATATATAGAGGCCATCTTTGGCTCATTTATATAACAGTAATACAGTTGGTAAATACTGGGCTAGGTGATCTTCTAGGTCAAAAATATTATTCTATCCCAAATATTTTGAACGCTTGTCATTTCAATGTCTGCTTCCACCACTTTGCAGCTACACGAAAATATAAGAAGTGATTCAAAAGGGATATTGTTAAACAACTGTTTAATAATGTGTGTGGACCATTGCTCTCAGAGGAAGCTGGTTCTGTTTTGGGATTCTTCTATTTTTATATACAGTCATTCTCACACAACGATGTTTTGATCAATGACAGACTGCCTATATGACAGTGGTCCCATAAGATTAGTACCATATAGCCTAAATGTATAGTAGGCTATACTCTCTAGGTTTGTGTAATGTTTGCACAATGACGAAATTGCCTAACACCACATTTTTCAGAACATATCCCTATGGTTAAATGACACATGATTGTACTCTGCTAGTTACACAGATAGAAAAGAGTCTATGTGATAACTATTCTCCATCCAGCCATGCCCCATAAAGTCATATATTCCAGGTCTATTTAAATAAGCAATCTAAACAGACCCTTTCCACTGGCAAATACCATTAGCATGTTTATAAGGAGGTCTGGTTTAGGCAATCGTTCTCTCAGTGAACCTGAGTTGAAGGAGGTGACCACAGCCTGGATGGTCACTCTTTCCATTGTGATACCAAAAGGATTGAACTATTGAGTCACGAAGTCCCCTAAACTTGGGAAGAAATGGTCCATATTCAGTGCCAAGAGAATAAACTATATGCTCATAATTTGACTAACATTTATCAAAGGTATTACAGAATATTACAGATTGAATAATCTAATAATTCCATAAATAGAGAGTACAAGTAAATAGCTTTATTTGATTAAGTTTCTAAACACATTAATTTGGAAGTCTACTGAATGAATAAGAATTCCATGAAGTAGGGAATAGCTAGGTAAGTCTCTCAGGATTAGGAATCAGTTTAGGTTTTTGTATTATATTTTCAGGCACTATGACCTCTGAATAAATCAGAATATTTTAAAAGTATTTTTTCTTTTTCTGAAGAAAAAGAAGTAATCTTTAATTGACCATAGGCATGGGAATAGCTTTTCTGATTAACTGAATATTTTTATTTTTATAATTGTAATTACCATTTTGTTTGTGATTAAAAATGTTTCTAAACATGTCATGACATTTTTCTATAATGAGACTTTCATTTGTATGTTGAGTAAGCATGGCTCTTAAGGTACAACGTTAATATCAACTCTATTTTTGTTCTTTTTGTCCTTCCAAAACTGTTCATTGAGGGATCATTCTCCCCCTGCTTTTGGATGAAAATTTAGGTAATACTGTGATGTTCTAATCATTCCTACCATAGACTATCCAACTACATTTTAAGTTGCAAAATATCCAGTCCCGCCTCTGCAATTATCCCTCTAGGATGGCTCTCCCTCCCACTACGCCCACATCTGGTCTATGGGCAACATTTATGTATCTTCAAATTCTACGAGTGCAGGCTGATTTTAGTGCAGCAGCAATAACCTTTCCTTCACTTCTACTGCCAGCAGCTAGCCTACGGCCACCTGGCAACTGCAGGGGACACATATCAGGCCTGAGTAGTCCCATTGAAGGTCCTCTCATTGGACTCTAGGTGAAAGGTGAAACAGCAGCACTATCCAGAAGTCCTCACCAAAACCCTCTCTCAATAGTCACCATCTCAACCCCTTTAAAACCTTTTTGTGGATGATGGGTTTTTAGGGTTGTGAAATAGGTTCTCAGATATATCTTTTGAAAATTTGCATCTCTGGCATTTCTCTCACCTTAGAATTTTATACCTACTGTATCTAGTTGCCTTAGTTGAAATTTCCAATTTAATGTTTTACTAAAGTAGCCATATTGTATAGAAGAATATAATTAATTTTACTTTTATGATCTAGAATTAATTATACATATTCATTGAGTATCTGCTATGTGTACAACACTACACTAGATATGGAAGACAACAAAACAAAAAAAAGAATTGCATGGCATAATCCCTGTCCTTTACGATCTTCAAGTTGAGTTGGTAAGGTCAGCATTTTGAGTCATTATGTGGATGGGGAAAAATTTATTAGGATTAAGCCTCCCCAGGGCCGGCCCGGTGGCTTATCAGTTAAGTGCGAGGGCCCCGCTACTGGCGGCCCAGGTTTGGATCCTGGGCGCGCACCAACGCACCGCTTCTCCGGCCATGCTGAGGCTGCATCCCACATACAGCAACCAGAAGGATGTGCAACTATGACGTACAACTATCTACTGGGGCTTTGGGGGAAAAAAAACAAAAAAACCAAGCCTCCCCAGCTTCTGGAATCATACCAGGAAGGCGTTTATCTTGAATCCACCAACTGATAACATATCTTTGGTTATCAGTGATCTCAATAATTATGTTATTTATCTCAAAAGACTCCTGGTTTGAAAATCAGATTAACCCATCCAACATATTTTTCAGACTTGAAAATTGTTGGTATTTGTCAGTCATCTCTGTATTAATACAGGCACATTTAAATATTTTAATATTGGTCTTGTATTTAAATAAGCTTTTGGTTATATCTTCTAAAGATTTCATTACCCATAAGGTCTTTGATAACTGTTTTAGGCAGTTTGCCTAAGGATACATTTTCTTGGTTGACTGTATACATTTTTTCTGACTTAACTTCTGTTAAAAGTAGAGGGAAAGTGCCAATTTAATTATTTCCAAATGGTAACCAGAAAGATAATCAAGATAAAATTAGCAAAGGTTGATTTTATAACATGTTGTATAGCCAAGGGATCCTGAGACAAATATAACAGAACATTAAAATAGAACTATTTCAGCTAAGGTTCCAGGACTAGAGGTACCAACTCATCTCAAAATGAGATGCCAGACCACCTATACACATGACTTGCAAATGCTTGGCTGAAAACTGGTTTCAGAATCCATGGTGCCTCATCCTTTCAAAGGTACAAAAGTGTTAAAGTGGGAAGGATGGAGAGTTGAAAATTTCTTTGAAGATAGCTGTGATTTGAGTTCTAGAGAGAGGGCTTAGAGGTGCTTGCTTTTCCCCTCAAGCCTAGTGACAGGGGGCTCTAAGGAGATCAGTTGCAGAGTCTGATATGTCCCATGGAGCTTGGGGGACACTGCACACTAATATCAGACACACATCTAAGAATACTAAAGGGTCAGAGGTTATGGCAAGAGTCCATGCAGCTAAAGAGAGGACTGAAGTTGGGAAAGACCTGCACTCTCATTGTCTGAAGCATGTATTCCTGTGGATGGACGTGGGCTGGCATAGGGTTGCCTCATGAGAGCAACATGGATGGGCTAGGAAACCTCGACAAAAAGAGACTGAGGGTGTATTGCCAGATGCCTGAGGGCAGAGGAAGAAAATGCTGGCTACAAGGCAGAAGAGACACATTTGCTTGAATCAAGAGAACTGCAGACAGGAGACATATGCAACGATGAGGGTGGAGATAGGAAGAAAAGGGCTCTGAAGAACCCCAGAAACAACTTCACCCTTGAGAGAGTACAGATCAGAATCAGCTCACCCACAGAGCCCAGAGTGCTGACACTAGATCACAGCAGTAGTGGTCAAGTAAGATTTTTCTTTCCCTTACCTCGCCCTCCTACCCACCCCTGTCCCACCCTGTACTGACATTGGTGGGGTCAGAAACCATATGGGCAACATGGGGAAGGAAGAGGAAAAGCACAGGATGGTAAAACAGAGAAACTAACAAAGTCCCCTTACCCACTGCAGCCTTTCCACCTCCAGCAACCCTGGGCTGACTGGAGGAGCAAAAAGCTTTAACTTGCACTTGTTTAGAGTGTTACATGGGTCTAAGACATTTTAATTACTGAAATGAGAGGGCTTCAGTGATATGAAATGACAAGACTTTTAACTATCTGAGGATGATGAGAAAAGTCAATGGCACATGTCTGAGATTTCACCTAGCTTTGGGAAAAATTATTCCCTTTAGAGCAGATTTGTAGTAAAATAGTGTGAGGAAAATAGAGTCACTATATGAGTCCCACTTGCTTATTCAATGTATTGATTAAATGCACACATAGCTCAGTGGGTAGATTTACACATTTTTAGTTGGTATTCTGGTAAGATTATCAAAGGTTGCCATTATTACATTTCACATATTGTGGTAACCTACACCTTACAATAACAGCCTACTCAGAAGACAATTTTCTGCCTTGTTTGATGACTAGAGAGCCTCTCTTTGCCTTCTCACAACTGCCAGAATAGTGTACACATGTACCAATCCCCTGTACTCAGTCCCATGAGTTTTTCCAGTTCTAAATTATTTTCTTAAAATTATTATTATTAATTTTTAATAGCTAAAATCATCCACGTGATACAAAATTCAAAAGGTACAAAAGGGTATATAATAAAGGCTTTTTCCTATTCTTGTCCCTCCACAACTTTCTCTAGAGGTAACCACTGTTAACGGTTTCAAATGTCCCTTCTGGTTTTAATTTTTTTTTGTGAGGAAGATTAGCCCTGAGCTAACATCTGATGCCAATCCTCCTCTTTTTGCTGAGGAAGATTGGCCCTGGGCTAACATCCATGCCCATCTTCCTCAATTTTATATGGGATGCCGCCATGTAAACTGAACCCGCGAACCCCAAGCCGCCAAAGCGGAGTGTGCGCACTTAACCACTACGCCACCAGGCCGGCCCCTGGTTTTAATTTTTTGAGAAATGTTTTTGCCTAAAATAAGATTTAGTCTTCATTATAGATGTCACTGATAACCAGATATAACCCGCTACATGTTTGGTTTAGATTGGCAGTCCAAACATAAGAAAAAACAGAACTTGTCAAAAGGACTTCTAGGAAAATAACTCAACCTAGAGAGTAACTGTTTAGACTGTAATTAGAGAAATGAGCTGGAAGGACTGGGCATAAGTACCAATTTACAAGTGAGACCCAGGTTATATTGTGGTATGGGACCCATTGCAGGGGTAATATGAAAGGGGTGAGGTGCTGTGGTTTAGGGGGCACAATGATATACAGTGTCATGGCTCTTGTACAGGCCAAATGGGCTGTGACTACTTTGTTCTCCTTCAGTGAAGTGCCACATTAGGTGAAGAGTCCAAATTATTCTGAATCTCAATTGCTACCGCTTGATGAGATTACAGTTAACAGGCCATTTAGTATATTTGATAGATGTAATATTATAAACTTGAATTTTTTTATTGTCTACATAAAGCATAAGTTTAATATCATGACCACTACCTCCACCACCATCATCATCCTCATCATAGTTAACATTTATTGAGCACTTACCATCACCACTACCATCGTCATCGTGACTAATATTTACTGAGCCCTTACTACGTGGAGGCACCATATAAAGTGCCGTCAGATAATCATCATGGTCAAGTTTATGAGGTAGGTACTGTCATTATACCCATTTCACAGGCAAGGAAACTGAATAATGGAACCGGTTAAGTAATTTACTCAAGGTGACATAGTTATTAAAAGGTGAAACCAGGATGTGAACCCAAGCAATCTATCATACTAACCTGTGATAAGAGGGCATCCGTGGAAGAGTAAGATGCGTATCTGAGGACAACAAGTAAGGACAGCTTCCACAGCCTCGTCAGTCAGATTCACACAATGTCCCATATGAATCTCCTGTTCAAAAATAAAGAAAGGATAATCCAAAGAAAAAACAGGCCTACAATAACAGTTTGAAAAAGCTTGGAAAACACTGATCCAAAAAGAACCAAATACATACTTGCAAGAAAAACTACAGAAAGGACCAGTGTAAGTCTGCAGTAATTTGGAAGCTATAACAGCTTTAAAAGTTAAACGCCCCACCATTTTATAAAGCAATTTGGCAATATCTATTAAAGCTGAAGAAGAGTATACCCCCAAACCCAGCAATTCCAACTGCAGATGTCCACTATACAGACAAACGCTTGTACACGTGCACAAGGAAACAATTTATAAATATGCCCATTGCAATATTATTTGTAATAGTAAAGAAGTGGAGAATGGGTAGATAAATGGTGGTTCATTAATATAATGGAATAATATAAAACAGTTAAGATGAAAAAAATCTACTTGGGTTAATAGACATAAATCTCAAACATAATGTTAGTTCACACACTATGGAAAACAATATGGTAGTATCTTATAACGCTAAACATGTACTTACTATATGACCCAGCAATTCCATTCCTAGGTGTTTACCCAAGAAAATTGAAAACATATGTCTACACAAAGACTTGTATGCAAGTGTCCATAGCAGTATTCATAATAGTCCAAAATTGGAACAACCCAAATGTCCATCAAATGGTGAACGTATGAACAAACTGTGTCATATCCAGACTATGGAATACTACCCAGCAAAAAAAAAGAAATGAAATATTAAGACATACAACAACATGGATGAATCTCAAAAACATTACATTAAGTGAAAGAAGTAAAAGAAAAAAGTAAAAAACCAAAAGACTACATACTGTATGATTCCATTTATATAAAATTCTAGAAAAGGCAAAACTATAATGACAAAGTAAATTAGTGGTTGCTTGGGGGAGGGCCACGCAAGGGGACTGACTGCAAAGGGATGGGAAAAAACTTTTTAAGTTGATGGAAATGTTCTACACTTAATTGTGGTGGTGATTACAAGGCTTTATAATAATTACCAAAATTGATAAAACTGTATACTTAAAATGGGTGAATTTTATTGTATATGTAAATTATACCTCAATAAAGCTTGAAAAATTAAAAAACATAATTTTGAATAAAAAGCAAACTGTAAAAGAACACATACATTATGAAACTATTATATAAAATTTTAAAATATATAAAACAATACTATATCGTGTTTACGGATCTCTATAGAGAGAGAGAGGGGCAGAGAGATGAAGGATCCAAATGTGCAAGAAAAGATGCAGGCATCTTTAGAATAGTGGTTACTCTGAAGGAAGAGAAGGGGAATCAAGGAGCAGGGAGCTTTAGATAGAACATATCATTTTTAAAAAGAACTGAAGTAAATGCAAAAAATGTTAAAATTCAAGTGGTTGGTCCACAGGTTTCTGTTATATTATTTTCTATACTTTCCCATATGTTTGAAAGAGTATATATCCTTTGTTTGATGTTCTCATTTGGAACCCTTTTGCCTTGATGGTGACAATGTAAAATGGCACTGCTGCTATGGAAACAGTATGGCGGTTCATCAAACAATGAAACACAGAATTACCATATGATCTGATCTAGCGGTTTCGCCTTTAGGTATATACCCAAAAGAATGGAAAACAAGGACTCGAACAGATATTTGTACACCTATGTTCATAGCAGCAGTATTCGCAATAGCCAAAAGGTGGAAACAAATATCAATGGATGAATGGATAAACAAAATGTGATTAGAATCAGCAAACGCATAGAGATGGAAAGTAGAATAGAGGTTGCCAGAGGCTGGGGGAGGGGGTAACAGAGAGTTATTATTTAATGGGTAACGAGTTTCAATTTGGGATGATGAAAAAGTTCTGGAGATGGATAGTGGTAACGGCTGCACATCAATGTGAACGAACTTAATTTCACTAATTGTACACTAAAAATGGTTAAAATAGTAAATTTTATGTACATTTGACCACTATAAAAAATATTTTAACAATTCTGGAAGTAAGATTCATCTAATAGCTGATGTGTACAGATAGTCCCCAATTACAATGGTTTGACTTACAATTTTTTGACTTTATGATGGTGCAAAAGCAATACACATTCAGTAGAAACTTTACTTCAAATTTTGAATTTTGATCTTTTCCCGGGCTAGTGATATGCAGTACAATGCTCTCTTGTGATGTTGGGCAGCAGCAGTGAGCTACAGCTCCCCGTCAGCCACGCAATCACGAGGGTAAACAACCAATACCCTACGAGCATTCTGTACCCACACAACCATTCTGTTTTTCACTTTCAGTACAGTATTCAATAAATTATATGAGATATTCAACACTTTATTATAAAACAGGCTTTGTGTTAGATGATTTTGCCCAACTGTAGGCTAATGTGAGTGTTCTGAGCACATTTAAGGTAGGCTAGGCTAAGCTACGATGTTCAATAGGTTAGGTGTATTAAATGTATTTTTGACTTATGATATTTTCAACTTATGATGGGTTTATTGAGACGTAACCCCATCGTAAATTGAGGAAAATCTGTATATTTATGGGAGTAGTATTTCTTTTCTCCAGAAAAGCTGATATCAAGTTGGTGTACATATTACAATCAATCATATCTTAGAAATAAAGGAAACCTGAGTATATTGAAAACTCATAAAAATTGATGCAAAAAGTATCCTATGATATAAATTGGCAAAGGCTACAAAGAATTACAATTTGAGAACAACCGATGGAAGGAACAGTGTTCAGCTCAGGTTCCATTTAAAATATATTAAATTAAGGCATTAAAAAAAAACAGAAAATATTCAATTCTGGCTAATTGGGCTCCAGGCAAAAATTGTGAATTTACAACATAACCTTTACAGGAAACAATTTAGCAATATGAATTTAGGACCACTAAAAAACTGTTTATACCTATTGATCCACTTGTTCCATTTTTGTGGGTTTGTTATAATAACGGAAGAAAAAAGTGATACACCACAACATAAACTATTTAAAATAGCTAAAAACTAAATAATCTGAATTATCAACAATAGAAAAATGATTAAAGGAAAGAATGATACATTATATGGACAGATTTTGTTCTCTGATATGCCAGTGCCTAGAACATATCTGATACTTAATATTTGTTGAATAAATGAATAATTTTATAGAGCAAATTAAACTTTTAATCATGAAGATTGTAGAAAATTATAAAATGACTGAATATGAAGAATGTGATAATATTTATTGAGATACTACCATGTGTCTAGAACTATAGTAAACCTGAGGATAAAATGATGAACAAAATGGTCCCTGCTCACTAGGAATTCAGATCAACAGAGATTTTAGAAACAATCATGACATTTAATAAATGCTGTAACATAAGTTTGTACTAAGTGTTTGTCAATCTTTAGGAGAGGTCCTTAGACTTTTAAGCAAATTTATTTTCAAGTTATAAACAATTTGGGAACATTAATAATTTAATTTCCCAGAATAGAACAAATTCAGAGCAACAGATTAAAACAGGGCATCTGATAAAAGGTAGGCATACATATTACGTACAAGAGAAGAACCAGTTAAAAAGATGAAGAAGTTTGTATTTCAATTTCAGTCAGAAATTGTGGGCACAAAAATGCTATGAGCCAAACGTCAAAGTACATTCACTCCACTTTCTTTAAGGAAGGAATTAAGTTCTAACAAATTTTAGAAAGATTTCCATTAAAATGTTTTGGCACTTAAAGAAACAACCTTTGGAAAAATGAAAAATTCAACGATATGGCACTATAATCGCGAACACTTACTGGTTATTAGATTTTTTCCTAAGTTTGCTTAGGTTGGTGCTCCTAATTTTATAACACTAAAGTAAATATGTAGGTATATTCCTATCACTGCATAACAACTAATTTCCTGGTGGTTTTATAAGGAAGTGATAAACTAGGTTAACTGTTTGAGAACTTTATTAAAAATGATGGTGGTTATAGGATAATGTTGTAAGAATTAAATAACCTAATGAATATAAGGCAGTAGCGTGGAGGCTGGAACATAGTCAGTGCTCAACAACTGTTAATATTTAAAACAGCAGGGGCCAGCCCTGCGGTGTAGTGGTTAAGTTCGCACGTTCCGCCTCAGCAGCCTGGGGTTCGCACAAAGGTTTGGATTCTGGGCATGGACCTACATACTGCTCATCAAGCCACGCTGTGGAGGCATCCCACATACAAAACAGAGGAAGACTGGCATGGATGTTAGCTCAGGGACAACCTTCCTCAAACAAAAAGAGGAAGACTGGCAACTGATGTTAGCTCAGGGCCGATCTTCCTCACACACACACACAAAAAGTTAAAACAGTAAAAATTATGGCAGAATTTATTTCTGCTACAAGTAGGATGCAATTTGGAATTTGGAACTTGGTATAAGGAAAATATGGTAATTTCTTAATCTAAAGATTTATAAAAAATATATATGTGATTTTTATATATATACACACACAGATACATACAAGCAAGATGCAGATATATAAATTACACAAAAAAACTCTTTGGGCAATAAATCAAAGAAAAATATTTTGGCAAAAACATGGCACTGCCATTCTATCACAATAGTTATTACTAACGTTTATAATTCATTTATATCTTGGTTACTTTCAAAAAGGATTTGGTGTGGCTTACTGATGAAAAGCACAGCTATATTAAAGAAGAATTAAAAAAAAAAAAACCACTATAAACCGAGAAAGGAAGAAACCAAAATCCCTGGCACAAAAGTCTTCTTAACATATTTAGAAATAGGTTATAGGTGCCATATCAGTCATTGGATCCAAAGGCTGAACACTAATTTAAGACCTTTTTAAATGGCTGTACAATGTGGCTGTTGGGGAGGAAAAACCTTTTCTCTATCCTCTTAGGTTCTTGTTTTGGAGGCCTGTGAATCAAACTGACAAAAGATAGATTAGCAAGAGAAAAGCCAAAGTTTATTCACATGAGTGCTCACAAAGAAAGTGGCTCAAAGAAATGGCTAGAATTTAGAATTTATATACCATCTTAATAGGGCAGGTGAAGGGGAGAAAGGACAAAAACCAAATGATTTTCAGGGAAGACAAAATGGGCCTTTAGGAAAGTAGATGGGAGGTACGATAGTCTCGTGACAATGTTTGTTTATGCAATTTCTCATCTGGCTTCCCCAGTGATAGGAGTGATATTCCCAGGTATGGGAAGTCTTCCTTGAAGGGGTTTTGATGGCAGCTGAATTCTTCTGGAAGGCTCTGCTTTTAGGCAGATGGGGGGAAGGGAGGGTTTAGACAAAGCCTCTTGCTGCATCTGTGGATTCTCAAACATCTTCAGCTCAAAATAATTTTTATGCCGCAGTGGTATATTCTGGATCCCTTCACGGATTCAGAAAAATACAATGGCAAGAAAATAAATACAATAGCAAGGAAAATATGATGGCAAAAGAATAAGTAGTCCTGGTAGAAATATCAGTCAGACATGAAAATTGTACGGAATATCACTTTACATTGACAAATTATCACAATCTTCATCTATAATAAGACTATTCTTAAAAGTGTTAGAAGCTAAAACTTCTGGAAAATAAAAACTTTCACTGGAAGTAAAATGGGTTTTTATTTTAAAGCATACTTTATCTCCTAACTTTATCAGTTTTCCTTTACTCTGGGAATAAAGAGGTGGAAGCAAAAAAAAAAAAAATTCCATGGAAATACCTCATTGATAATAAGGCCTTGGTTATCTGGTTTAAAAAATAATTTCCGAGGATAATATAAAAATTTAGTTAGCATCATCATTACAGATATTTTTAAGTTACCTCCAATTTCTTGGCACAAGGTCCACTGACAAGCGCAACCACACCATTGTCAGACACCTGAGCAACGGGAAAAAGCAATACAGCACATAAATGGAGATGATGGAAGTAAAATTTTCTAAAAATTATTAAGCATTTAGATATAATTTTATTGCCTCCCATTCAGCAAACATGTGTTTTAGCCACACACACCTTCCACCCTTACTTAAAATAATTGAGGGGAATGTGCCAAATTGTATTGCAATTATTTAAACCACCAAAGCATGAAGTGGTCAACAATTTCAACAACAACAAAAATTAATTATGTTCTTCTGATGAGTCATGGAAATACACTGGCAAACATATACAGTCTTTATATTTCAAGTCTACATTTCACTTACCTGAGTAGCTGAAAAATCAACACACTGCAAAAATGAGCAGTTTTCTCCTAAGGCATGTAAGGATACATCAGTAATACCCAAGCAGCCACCTAAATCAAGGATCTTCAGCAGCCGGCAATTGAACGCGAGAGCAAGAACTCCTTCATCAGTGAGATTGCAGCATCTTTTCAAAGAAGCTTCATGCAGGTAAGAACAAGATGATGCTACAGCTTTTATTCCTGGGAGAAAACACAATCATGTATTGATGAGCTATATATGTATATGTATGAGAAATGTGACTGATTTTCATTTTAGCGTCACCAGGACTGGTACATCCACTTCTTTGTTAGCCTTTTTCAAAGTAGTCCATCTGTGAGGATATACTTATTCTCTAGTGATGCTGTCATTATTTAAAAGTCTTTTGGAATGTTTCAGGAATTCTCTACACAGTATCTTCTTCAGAATATCTGCAATTAATGGCAAGCCTTTATTGTTTATGAGTAGATTTGCTTTTAGGAAACAGCCAAAAGTCATTCAGAACCAAATTAGGTAATTAAATAGTAAATGATTCTCCTTTTTGTTAAAACAAAAGTTTTAATGTAGTAAAATTAATTTTCTTGTGAACTCTCAAGGGAAATCAGACGTTAAATTGCCCAAATGCTTTAAGTAACAGTTTTCATGCTTATCCTTAAGAATCATACCTGTGTCTTTGCATTTTCTCTTCTTCCTTTGACTCTGTTCTTTTCTACTACCAAGCTCCTTCTCTGTTAGTCTGGACCAATCTTTTTTTGTTTTTTTTAATGCCCTTCAAATACTTCTTCTTTTTTTTTTTTTAAGGAAGATTGGCCCTGAGCTAACATTTGTTGCCAATCTTCCTCTTTTTTTGTTTTTTTTTCTCCCCAAAGCCCCAGTACATAGTTGTATATCCTAGTTGTAGGTCCCTCTAGTTCTTCCATGTGGGACACTGCCTCAGCGAGGCCTGACGAGCGGTGAGTAGGTCTGAGCCCAGGATGTGAACGGGCCAACCCCGGGCCGCCCAGGCAGAATGCACAAACTTAACCACTGCGCCACTGGGCTGGCCCCCCGCACCAATCTTATATTTTACTGAGGGTCAAGAAAAGAGAAGTCCTTAAATCCAATTAAACAGATGTAAATGCATGATGGAGACTGGTACATGATAACGTGCCACATAAATACAGTTGTGTGTCGCTTAACGACGGGGATACATTCTGAGAAATGTCGTTAGGCGATTTGGTCATTGTGTGAACATTATAGAGGACACACCTAGGCTATATGGCACTAATCTTATGTGACCACTGTCGTATATGCAGTCTATTGTTGACCAAAATGTCATTATGTGGCACATGACTATAAAAGTGTACTTGGTAGATCCCCCTTCAATCACAGACAAACATTATTGAACCGTTAAAAGATAGCCTTATGGGCAAAATACACAAAAGGGAAGATGGTAAATTCATGAATAGGTCAATATTTTATTGTTTTCCATATCTTAAGAAAGAATTTTTATTTTATTCATCATTGTCCAGCATGGAAGTTCTTTCTAGTCAGTCATTACTTGTGTGAACATTTAAAAACTATGGTTCTTTGCAATACTGTGAATATCCTAACTTGCTAACGAAGTTGATTGCAAAATATAGCTGACTACCCACAAAATTTTCCAGAAACCTAGTTAGCCATATAAGTCCCTCTTTCTTATACTGAAAAAAAAAAAAGGTAAAAATTCTATATTGAAAAAAAAATGGTCTATATTGAAAAAAATGGTAAAAATCCACTAATTCATGGTATAGTGACATTGAAAAATGAAATCTGGCTATAAAAAACTATACATTGTACAGACTGATTGGAGAGTGTCTGGTAAATTTAATCTGATGCTGATTTAACCTTCTGTTGTAATATTGTATCAAAAAAGTCTTAACAGGGCCGGCCCCGTGGCTTGGCGGTTGAGTGCGTGCGCTCCGCTGTTGGCAGCCCGGGTTCGGATCCCGGGCGTGCACCAAGCACCAAGCACCGCTTCTCCGGCCACGCTGAGGCCACGTCCCACGTACAGCAGCTAGAAGGATGTGCAGCTATGGCATACAACTGTCTACTGGGGCTTTGGGGGAAAAAAAATAAATAAATAAAATTAAAAAAAAAAAGTCTTAACAAAGTATGAACTGTTCATTTCTTGTTCCACTATACCAGGCAAAATATTTAAAATACATAGTTATCTATCCATGTTTATTTTAAATATGTTTAAAATACAAGGTAGTGACTTACCCAATTATTTCTTAACTTTCAGCACTGGTTATAATCAAGAACTCTAATTTGGATTCTTCATCTTAGTTTGAATATTTTTATTGATAAATATAGTACCTATTTTTTGATACCTTCATACTCTCTTTTGACATATTTTCCCCTTCTTTGCTCCAAAATGATACCAGATAGTGAAGAGTAATCTACCAATTCATTCAGTGTTAATGACCATACCTTTTGAAGTTACAGAAATTCTGTTTCCTTTTGAGCAATTTAAATTTAATTTTTTCAGTTTTCTGCAGTTACACAGATGCAGGAGAGCAGTATCTGAAACATCACAGCTCCGTAGATCTAGAGTTTGGACTTCAGGATGTAAAATCTGTAATAAATACATGATTTTGAAAAATTAACTTTTCCTGTAAATACAAATGTTTATTCCATATTCAGTGTTTTGGTGGTCATAACAGACAAAGAGTGGATGGAAGATACAGCAAAGAATACAGAAGTTTACCTGTGTGGAGACAGATATATAAAGCATGAAAAAACCAAGTCCACTTCCAGCTGGAGATGCAGCTTCTAATGTCCCCAAAGTCCTCATTGGGACACACAGCACTGTTGAGAAGCTGGTGCAGAGTAAGGATCCACTAGACCTGAGATGCAGAACCAAGGTGGTGGTGGGCACTTTTCCTCTTCTAGTAGTTCCTGACTGCTATTAGAGATTCTGGCTATAATGCCTCTTTGCTCAGCAGGTATGAGTCTTTAATCACTTATATACCAAATGCTTACAGGGTATTAGTATTGCTTATCTAGTACACTTACCTTCTTCATTCTTATTTTTGGGAGCTAGTAACAAACCCAGTATTATTGAGTGTTTACTTGAGACTAACAAATAGCAGATCAGTTTCAAAGCATTCTGAGCTCTCTTCCTGGGGGTATTTTCCTTTTCTTTTACTTTATTTTTTCCAAAATAGAAATGCCTTTGCTATTATGCATATAAAAGTACTGTATTATTACTGTAAAACATTCAGACAATATAGAAAAATTATAATAAATGATAAGAATAACTGTTTCTATTTATTGGGCACTTACCAGGAAGGGTACTAAGTATGTTACATACATTGTCACTGAATATTCTCTCTCTCTCTCTCTCACACACACACACACACACACACACACACACCCGCTGAGAGATGGGTCATTACCATTTTAGAAATGAGGAAATTGAGGCACCGAGAGCTTAAGCAGCGCACACAAAGTACACAGCCAAAACAGGAGCAGAGCTGGGATTGGAACCCAGGTTTTTCTAATTCCAAAGGCTATGCTTTTAACCACTATACTTAAAATTGCTCATAATATCAACATCCGGAGACAAACATAATATTAGTTTTGATGTTTTTGAGTTAAAAAGAAAAACTCTTTGAAGAAAAATGGGATCAGATCATATATACCATAAGATGAGCACTTTTTACAAAAATAACTTATTGTGGTTACATACTATTCCATTTTATGCATGTACCATAACTTACTAAACATATCCTACACTGGCAAACACTCAAGTTGAACATTCGGGCTGATTTAGGGAGGCAATATAGTATGGTGATTAAGAACACGTGCTCTTGAGGCAGACTGCCTTAAACTTGTACTTGCACCTTAAACTTGCACAATACGTCAATTATATCTCAATAAAGCTGGAAAAAAAATACCAGAAGTAAAATTGTTGAGTCAATAGGAAGCAAATTTTTGGGACTTTTGAGAGTTAATGCCCAACTGTCCTCCTAAAAGGTTTTTATCAATTTACACTCTCACCAGCAGGGGATAAAAGCGAGTTCCCCACATTACTGCCAACACTCGGTATTATTATTTTTTAAGTCTCTGACAAACTGATAGACAAACTGTGACTTTGATTACCAATGAGGTTAAATATCCTTTTATATATTATCGGTGATTTATATTTTTTTCTTTGAGTATTTCCTGATTCTTCTATTTTGTTATTTGATTTTTCTTATTGATTTGTAGATAAAAATTGGTTTGTAGATTTTATCTTGAAATTGGTTTCAAGATTAAAAATCCTGTAGAATTTCATACATATTGCAAATATTTTTCCTAGTTTGTTACTTAACTTTGTTTCTTTTTTTTTTTCTTCTTGCCATAAATAAGTTTATATTTTTATGTAATCAAATCCATCAATCTTTTTCTTCTTGTTTTCTAAATTTGGTGTCATGTTTAAAAAGGTTTTTTCCATCCAGAGACTACAAAAAGATTTAGGAAATATTTCAAAAAGAGCCATCTAAAGATGTGTGCAACTTGGTAACAGACGTTAGATCTGGCTTTTCGAATAATTTCATAAGCAGGACTCTTGTAAGGATGGGGATTAGAGGGAGAGCAACAAGGAAAATCATGCTTTTTTCCTCATCTCATTCATCCCTTTACCCCTTTTTTATTCAGGTAAAATTAGGTTTAAATGAATGTTAAGGATTGCCATAAACAAAAGTTTAAGTCACTGAAATATAGGCTAAAGGGGTAGAACGAAATGGGGATAGTGGGGAAGTGAAGGAAACCTATAGTGTCTGTAGTGTCATGTTTCATCTGTGAACCACACATAAATTTTTTTCTTTTTTTGAGGAAGATTGGCTCTGAGCTAACATCTGTTGCCAATCTTCCTCCTTTTTTCCTTTTTTCTCCCCAAAGCCCCAGTAGATAGTTGTATGTCATAGTTGTACATCCTTCTAATTGCTCTATGTGCGACACTGTCTCAGCATGGCATGATGAGTGGTGCATAGGTCCACACCCAGGATCCAAAGCAGCAAACCCCAGGCCACTGAAGCAGAGTGCACAAACTTAACTGCTATGCCACCAGGCCGGCCCCACACATAAATTATATACATCCACAGAACCATCAACAATAAGTGCCTAGAGATATTATTCTACCTCCCTAGAGCCAAGCAGGCTATAACACTAAAATGTCTATGTTCAAATGCAAGCTAACATGAAGAATATAAAGCATTAAAGGTACCTCAGGTTAATGTAGAAGAAACATGAATGGCCCACTGAAGCACAATCACAATGTGAAATCACAGGGACGGTCATATGCAGGATAGCTGATATGCTATCAGCAGTTTGTTTCCTTTTGATCACAGGATTTGGGCAGAATGTGTGGTAAAGTCAGCAATTAGTAGTTCCAGTCTCTGCAGATAGTGATGGTGGCTGCAAACCCATTTTATAGAGAACTGAGGCTCAATCTCAGAAAAGATGGCAAAGCCTGAATTTTAACTCAGGGTGGAGGCCTTTACTATACTTTTTACCTTATAAAATAGCCAATTTTAGCTTAGTTGTAGGGAAGGGGAGTAAGTCTAAGTTAGCAAGAGTAAGGTACCCAGAAGAATGAGAAGAGTTTAGATGAGCGATTTTTTAACTGCTGATTGTTATCCATGAATGGATAAAATTGATTTAGACTGTGATCAACATTTTTTAAATGAAATAAGACAAATTAGAATAAAATAGAAGATGTCCAAGTATACTGCACACAGTATTGGTACACGTAAGTGTGGTTTGTGTACTAGAGTCACAATGTAACATATATTTCTTACTATGAGTCTTTTTTTTTGCCATGTGTTTATTCACTCTGCATTTTTATTTTTATTTTTTCCAGCTTTATTGAGGTACAATTGATCAAAAAATTTAAAACTTTTTGAAAACATGGAGATCAAGGGTGCTGGTACCATGAAGACAAGGCAAGTAATTGGAAGAATAGTGGGAGTTTTTTTTAGGAACTATTACACACGGACATTCTGGTTATCTGGAGAAAAAAAGAACCCTGATGCTTTATTATATTTTAAAATTATTACTAATCTTACTGTGTACCATTGCTCCAACAGTCTGAAACCATATCTAAACAGTAAAGTATGCTTGCTTTACAGCTGTACATACTCTTACCTCACTGATATTTGAATCTGTTATCTGCCCGTGCATGCTCATTATTTTAATCAGTCTATCTTTTATGTTGGGAGGCAAAGGCTTAATGTCCGTACTATATCTGGAAATATTCTTCATGAAGCACCAAAGGCATCTGAAACACAAATACAACATAATAAATTACACTGCACAGTACTGATTCCTAATATTTGTTTAATGCTGTTTGCTAGCACTTAGTCCTGTCCTAAGCAGGGTGCACATTTTATATTAATATTTACAACTTAAGCGTGGTAAGATTCAAAAGCCTTGTCTGTGCTCAGTTATGGACAGATTGCTCTTCCTCTACATAACTTTTCTCAGCATACCTCATTTCCTAAAATGCATTCTAAATGACAAAAAAGTGTTTCTTCTAAGGCCGTCTCTCAAATTCCTAAGACACAGTTACCACCAAGGTTTCAGTTGCCTATACCTATTGATGTAGATATACATTGATGCCTATTGATGCAGATCAATATTAAACTAGGGCCTACTAATCAACAAGTTTTATCTGTTAACCCAGGAAACTTGTTTTCACTATTTTTCCTAAAAATTATGTGGGTAAGGAATCACTACAGAAAGAACGATAACCACAAAGATTCCACAAATAGCACAAATCATAGAGATAACAAACTTAGTGTAAGGACTGTATATGCATAAAGTAGAATTATCAGAGCAGGCAACAACCAAGACCCATATGACCAATGTATCTCATAGGTGGCCTGAAATTCCAACTATCTAAGAAACTTATACGTTAAACAAATAAATACAAATCGTATTATTCTCTGCCTACAAATACCCCACATATACATAATTTTACATTCATGAATAAATGTGATCACACACTTGAACTCTTTTTTTTTTTTTTTTTTGCTGAGGAAGATTAGCCCTGAGCTAACATCTGTGCCAATCTTCCTCTATTTTTGTTGTATGTGGGTCACCGCCACACCATGGCTGATGAGTGGTGTAGGTCTGTGCCCAGGATCCAAACCCATGAACCTGGGATGTCAAAGCAGAGCATGCCAAACTTAACAACTGTGCCACAGGGCCAGCCCCACACACTTGAGTTTTTTAGTGCTATCTTTATTTTTTCTTTTCCTGTTTTGGTTGCCTCCACCTTCCCCTCTCCTATCCTTCCACCTCCCATTAGTTTAGCTCCTCATGCTAAGTTAGCGTATGTTCTTTCTCATTTTTCTCTGTGCTCGTACACACACACATACTCATATATACATTTAAAGGGTTGAGGGGGGAATCGTTAATAAATAAAATGGCATTATTGTACACTCATTTTTCTACACCTTCTTTTATTTAATACCTTATGAAATTCTTCAAAGCATCAAGTATAGTTTTAATTCTCCTTTAATGGCGATATAACATTTCACAGTACGGATGATTTATTTAGTCATTCCCCTACTGATGAGCATTCCACTGTTTCTAGAATATGGTAGCATATGTTGTCAGATTGTTTTCCAGAAAGTCTGTAACACTTCATATTTCTATCAGCAGTGTCGAAGGGTTGCTCGTCCTCTACATCCCTCAAGCAATAGGTATTATCATTCATTTCACTTATTTTTCCATTTGTTTCCATTATTTCCATTTCCCAATCCCATCCTCTATAACTCCAGCAAACAATTCTAATGTCTAATGTCCTTTTGTTGTATGTGTCCTTTTAACATGATTGTTGTATGTATGTATTTTTGATTTACGTATACGGCATTTGTCATAGATTTGTTTAGTTTTTCACTCAGCCCTATGTTTTTAAGATCTACCTACTCTTAAATGTTGGAAGATCTCACGGGTGAAAAGTGGTATCTCCTTATTACTTAAATTTACTAGTAATTAGAAAAATACAAATTAAACATATTTCATGAACTTGCTGGCTATCTGGATATGCTTTTCTCTAAATTGTCTATTCATATCCTTTGCCTATTTTGCTATTTTTTTGGCTTAAATTTGTAAGAGCTGTTTTTGTGGCCAAATACATGATTGATTTTGTTTATGGTCCATAAATATTCAAAGAATATATAGTCTCTATTTGAGAGATGTAGTGTTTTCTCTCTCTCTATTACATATGTCTAAATATCCCTTTCCACGCGTGTATATATATGTGGACGCAAATATATTATGTAAATATACTGTTTACTAATAGTATTATTTAATTTTCTTTTTCTTATTTTTTCTACTAAATCTGTAGAATTCTTAATTTACAATACTTGTATTTTGAAATCAAATTTTCCTTTCATTTCTACTAGTTTTTGCTAGTTTGTGTGCATTACTGTTTTATAATGAAAAATTTCAAAAATACAGAAAAATAAAATGGGATGATCTAAATTCATGTACCCAAAACCTAGCATTTAAAAATGTTACTACTTTATCATATTGTGTCAGCTCTGTTTCTTAAACCATAAAACACCTCAGATAAAATTAAAGTCTCCTTTGTATATCTACTTAGGCTTACTCTCTTTATCTCCCTTTCCAGAGGTAACTACTACCATGAAGTTTTTAAACTAGTTTCTGTCCATGATTGTATTATACTTTTAATACTAAAGTATATACCCATAAATAACATATAGTATTATTTTCTGTATTTATAAAATGTAGAGTAGCATATTAAGTTTCCTACCATGACTGAATTTTGTCAATTGTCCTTATAATTGTGATAATTTTCCTTTTTATAAGACTATGGTGTTTGTTGCAAATTCATGATCATTATATCTTCTTGTGGAATATTCCTTTTATCATTAAGTAATGTCTCTCCATACCCATATTAATGTCTTTCACTTTAGATTCTATTCAGTCTGGTTTTAATATTGCTCCACCAGCCTTCGTTGGCTTGTTTTGCTAACATTTGCGAGATTCATCTGCACTGTTGTAGATAGCTATGGTTTGTTCATTTTCATTTTCAGTTTGTTCACATGCATTTTCACTGCTGCATAATATTCCATTGTTTGAACAATTTATTTATCTATTCCACTGCTGAAGTATATAGTTGGGTGGCTTATAATTTTTTACTATTCTGAATAATATTAAGTACTGTTGGACATGTCTTTTGCTGCACCATGTACCTGTGTTTCAATTGAGTATATATCTAGGAGTAGAATTACTGGCTTATAGGATATGCATATGTTTAGCTTAATGCCAAACAGTTTTTCAAAGTGGTTATACTGATTCACACTCCTACCATCAGTCAGTGAGAGTTCCTGGAATCCATATCCTTGCCAACACTCAACATTGCTAGTCTTTTTAATTTTAGCCAATTTAGTGAGTGTATAGTAGCAATGCAATGTGGCTTTAAATTGCAATCCCTGATTATTAATTAATTGGAACACATTTTCATTTCTTTATTGTCCAGTTGGATAGCCTCTTGTGGAGTATCTACTCAAGTCTCTTGTCTAGTTTTCTTTTGGGTCGACTGATCTACTTACTGATATGTAGAAGTTCCTCTTACATTCTGGACATGAGCCTTTTGTTGGTTATATATATGTTGTAAACATATCTCTCATTCTGGGGGTTGCCTTTTCCCTCTCTTAATCACTTTTTTTTGCTGAAGAGAAGTACATTCTAATATAGTCCAATATATCAGTGTTTTCTTTATGGCAAGTATTTTTTGTGTCCTGTTTATGAACTCTTTCCCTGTCCTAAGTTTATGAAGATAGTCTTCTATGTTTTTTTCTAGAAAAAATTAACTAAATTTATTGTTTTACCTTTTACTTTTTGACTTAAAAACCACCAGGAACTGATTTTTACAATGTCAAGAATTGTGCAGGGTCTGAGAGTTTACCCTACTTATAAGCTTACAAGTTAGCCTATTACCACTTCATAAATGCTGTCAGAAGACATGAGATTCCTGGGTCAGAAAAAAAGGACTTTATTACTCATGACAAGAGTAATACTAATACTCAGTATCCAGACCTTCATGTTTGTTTTGGCTCCCCAGGCCCTCCAAGTCCTTCAGTGTAAAGTAGATGAGCCCAGATGGATGCTTGCCCATGCACTGCGTTGTATTATAGGAGAGGAACACTAAGCTTGAGCAATTCACCACTTTTATAGCAAACTGAAGCAAGCCCGCTCTTTTTTGGAAAGAAACAATACTTTATCCCTCAGGGTTGCTTGCTGCAAACACATAACCTTAAGAAATGCCTAGGTAAAGAGCAATTAGGGCCCTGCATTCTTGGCATACCCAGCAAGAATGTGCTGGTCCATGGCAGTTGCCTCTCCCAACTATCTACCCAACATGTTCTTGACTGAACTCAAATATTTATATAAGTATGCCACTCTGTCAGCTACTTTGACTAATTTGACCAACAGAGGCTGAAACCAAATCTGTTCAATTTGTCTTAAAGTATTTAATTAAGGCTACTATCAACAGCATGCCAAGGAGCAGGATAAGGCCAATCTGTAGTAATGAGCTCAATCGTGCCCCCAGAGTCCCAGACTCAGCTAACCGTGAATCAGTATGGCAGGAAGGGATACCAGTAGGTTTTATTTTAGACAGACAGGACGTAGTCAAAGCCCAGTCTATGATCCATTATGAAATGTGCAAAGGAACTTAGATTGATATTGAAATCAGATACTCTACCATCAACAGAAATTTATGTCACTTATTCTAAAAGTTAAAAGCTTAACTAAAAAAAAATTTTTTTTTGGTAACTACTTTTAAAGATATAATTGACATAACATCAGTGGTTTTTAGTGTATCCACAGAATTCTGCATCCATCATCACTATCTAATTCCAGAACATTTTCATCACTCTAAAAAGAAATCTTGAACCCATTAGCAGTCACCTGCCAATTTCCCCCATCTCCCACAGCCTACAGAACCAGCAATCTACTTTCTGTTTCTCTAGATTAGCCTATTCTGCACATTTCATATAAATGGAATCATATAATATGTGGTCTTTTGTTACTGGCTTCTTTCACTTAGCATAATGTTTTCATGTTCATCCATGTTGTAACATGTATTGACACTTTATTCATTTTACTGCTGAATAATATTCCACTGAATGGATATACCACATTTTGTTTATCCATTCATCAGTTTACAGACATTTGGGTTGTTTGGCTATTATGAATAATGCTGCTAATGCTGCTATAAAGGTTGTACAATTTTTCGGGGGGGGGACATATGGTTTTATGTCTCTTGGGGACATATCTAGTTCAATTGATGGCTCACATAAACTGCTTGGTCATTTGGTAACTCTGTGTATAAACTTTTGAGGAACTGTCAAACTGTTTTCCAAAGTGGCCGCACCATTTTACATTCCTACCAGCAGTGTATGAGGGTTCCAATTTCTCCGATTTCAGATATTTCACATAAAAGAATTCATACAATATGTGGCCTTCCTCCCCTTAGCATAATGTTTCCAAGATTCATCCATGTTGTAGCATGTATCAGTACTTCATTCCTTTTTATGGCTGAATGATATTTCATTGTATAGATATACCATATTTTGCTTATTAATTCATTGGTGACAGACATTTTGGTTGTTTCCATCTTTTGGCTATTGAATAGTGCTGCTATGAACATTTGTGTACAAGTATTTGTTTGAGTACCCAGTTTCAATTCTGTTATGTATATACCTAGGAGTGGAATTCCTGGGTAATATGGTAATTCTATGTTTAACTTTTTGAGGAAGTGCCAAACTGTTTTCCCCTTTACTTCTTTAAGCAAGCTTCCTTTAGTTCTTTGAACATATTTACAATAGTTTCTTTGAAGTCTTTGCTAAGTCCAACATCTGGGTCCTCTCATAGGCAGTTTCTGTTGCCTGTTTTTTCCCCCTGTGCATAGGTCATACTTTGTTTCTTTGCTTGTCTTGCAATTTTTTGTTGAAAACTGGACACTTTAGATAATATAATATAGTAACTCTGGATAGTGATCCCCCTAGACTTGTGACTGTTTACTTGTTTATTTGTTTAGTTACATGGCTGGACTATTTTAGTGAAATATACTTCCCTCACTGTATACAACCTCTGATGTTGCTCCTTAGTGGGCACAGCCTTGGACATAAGCATTGTCACTTTGGAATGACAGTGGTTTTTGTAGGGCTTTCTTTGACCATCTCTTTCTTTGATTATTCTGTTAAGCCTCTATTGATATCACACCCAGCTGTTAGCCTTCACTCATGGCAGATTAATTGCTCTAATGTTTTCAACAATGCCTAGGGTATAAATTGCTTCACTATGTCATCCAATTCACTTTGGACTCCTTTGCAAGGTTAGTTTCTGAGGTCAGTGTTTGAGGTTTGCTCTGACTCCAGGCAGGCTCTTCTTAGATGTCTCTTTCTCTGGGTTTCTCTAGTAAACTTGCTGGCCTATGGGTTAGCTTGTGTCTCACATGAAGCCATCAGCCTCTTTGTAATTACTTAATACCAAAATCTCCATTGATTTTGAGAGCACCCTTAGGCTTGAACTTCCCTCACCCTCTGTTTCAAATAAAGTCAGTTTCTCGAGAGTTTTGGAATTCTTTGTTTTGCAGCCTGCCTTTCCTCCTGGGAAAAATCTCTGAGCCACAATTTCAGAGCTGGGAACAAGGACAATGACGTGCTTCTCTCTGAATGACACCCCTGCTTTTGGAGAAGGGTGCTAGGCAGTAGCCTCTGATCTTCTTGGCTTGCCTCTTCTAGGATGGAACTTCTATTCATGAATGAGCTGGGATGAGGGAGTTTGGGACCCCAGTATTCTCAGCATGACATGCTGAGATAGAGTCTCTGTCCTATCAGTGGAGGCTAGGTGGAAGTAGCAATCACCCAACCTCTTGGCCATACTTGCTTATAATTTAGCCTGTGAACAAGTATCTGGGGAGATAGGTGATGAGAAATGCTGGCATCCCGCCTTTCCCAGGAAGATACTGAAGCCCTCAACTGGGAGCTGGAGGGGAGAGGTAGCCTCATCATCTTGGCCACACTCACCTGGAGTGGAGCTTCCAGCCAAGCTGAGCTGGGGAGGAAGATGGAGGGAGGGAGCAGGTGTAGTTCAAATGCCACAGACTCTCGCTGTTCTTACTGAGTTTTAATAAATTATCTTGAATGAATGTTTCTTCATTTGCTGTATCCCCTTAGGATGATTTCCAGAGTTTAAGTGGTTGTTTTTGTTTTATAATTTTCAACTTTTATGCTTATTTTACTGGGGAGCGGGTCCATGGAGCTCCTCATGCTGCCATTTTGTAAGTCTTCCAAATCTTGTCAATCTTCTCATCAATTTAACAAACATCTAGATCCCATTAGCAGGAAATACTGTTACTCCTTCTTTTTCAAATATATACTCAATTTCTTTTTGAATGAATTGGTCATTTTAAGTTTGCTTACTTTTGAGTACAGGGTTCTTCCATCCCAATGGATTCCAAAACAATTCTTGGAAAGCATAGTGTGCGTGTGTGTGTGTGTGTGTGTGTGTGTGTTATACTCACGTATATTTTTAAAACTCCATAAAATTGTTAAATTGTGTTAAAAATTGCAGTGAGATAGTTTTCCAACTTCCGCCTGGTGGTCATAGTTAAGTCTTTCACACTTCTACGGGTATGCCAAAAATGCAAGGTCCTCACTGATCTTTATTGGGCCCATTTCTCAGGTGGGTTGTGTTTGTGGCAAGCAATTCTAAGAGATGAGATATTGTCTTCCTCTAGGACAAAGGGCAAGTTTGCTTTTTGCTTGCTATAAAATGGTTTCTTACCCAAGCTCAGCGTTCCTCTCCTGTAATGCACCCACAGATATGTGCGGACATCCATCCGAGCCCTCTGTGTCACCCTATGGGATTTGGAGGAGAAGGGGAACTGAGGCAAACACGTTAATACTCATGCTGCTTGTTGTGCTGTAACAAAGTCCTTTGTCCCTACCCAGGAATCTTGTGTCTTCTGCCAGCATCCATGAAACAATAACAGTCTAATCTATTATTGTGTAAGTAACGTAAAATTAAATCCTAGATCTGACAGTTTGGCAATGAGAATCAGATGCTGACAGAAACACAGCTTTATGGAAGAGGAAGGTTTGGTAGGCCAGGTTTGGGGATACAAGGAGACTCTCTGAGATTTGGTAGCAAATGTTCTCACCCAGGTGGTGGGTGAAGAGAAAGGAATAAGGGTCCTCCACTGTCCTACCTGTTGATGAGGCTGAGTGATTAGACAAAGGATTGAAACAAGCCACCTGAATGGTGTTTTGGTTATTGCTCCCTCTCCTTTATATGGGAGGAGGAAGGGATGTCATTATGACAATTAGGTAGCAAACCCTGTGGCTCCAGGTGAAAGGCTACATTATTGTGGCTTCTGAGGCAATTAAACCCTAATGCTGAAATAAATGGTAACAGTAGTGAGGATCTTGCTATTTGACAGACCTATGAGTGGACCAAAAACATTAGAACTTCCTTTGGTTGAGCCACAGGTGAGCAGCCCTTCAAAATAAAAGTGAATGTAAAGCCTTGCCTAACAGTGCAAAGCCAGCTGCTCATGTTTCTGGCTCCCACCACAGTCCAGTGTGACTGGTGAGGAGGATGGGGTGCTGGGCATAGAGGTGGCCCAAATTACCAAGGACTGTGGGGTAAAATGCAGTGGTGTCCACTGGGGCAGAAAGAAAGGGACCTCTGAGCCAGGATGCTCACTGGGAGGTACCCAGAGGAGGAAGCAGTACCTACGCTCACCAATATTGGAGTGGGAGGGCCAAGGGAGAAAAAAGCATCCTTGCCACTCCTAATATCCCCTCTGAGCTAGCCTTTCTCACCACTCTGCATTCTCCACTAGCTAGGGAATCACATAGTCTCTTGTTGGCTGTTGCTGTAATTCATAACTTGTGCATGCGTTAAGATCCTTGGTCTCTGATAACTTAGGAGGAAAAGGCACCCAAATTCAACTTACAGCATTTGAGTAAAGTTCTCAGTGGGGAAGAGATGCTAAAGTGACCCTATGGGTGGAGCCCTTTGGGCCTATCAATATACTGTCATTGTGGCTTTTGCTGCTGAATGTATAATTGATACTGTTGTGTTACATGGTTATACTTCTCTACTCCATGAGAATCAGAGCTGATTCTCCTGTTCCAGAAATGCCACATGTAGAAAGGTAACACGGAATATGTAACTTGCGCTCTACCTCTCTGTCCCCTCCTGAAGAGTCCAGAAGAAAAAATACAGAATCCCAAGAGAAGGAAAAATCACAGCTTTAAAGACTTAATAGCTGCCAGAGTATTCAGACAAGCCCTTTTCAAGGACAACATTACTACCTGCCTGATGCACATAAATACACTTGTTTTTTAAGGCAGCTATTAATCTGCTAATAAGCTCCTGTTGAAACAGAATGCTGAGCATGAGGCCTTGTGACTGCACGGCCTGATATGCTCATTTTGGTGTGGCTCAACTAGGACTCTACAACTAACAAGAGAAGGGCCCAAAGGCCTTGCTGATCATATGGAAATTGTATAGTCAAGATCACAACTGGCCTGGTTCTAGAGGGATCTTGTTTTTGTGTGGAAAAACGACAGTTTTGGGGGACACATTACCTGCCGCTCCTACCACCTGGAGCAAAGCCATTGGCTCAGTGGCCCTGCATGCACAGGTTTCCCTAAAAGTCTGAGCCTCATTCATTGATGGTTCAGCTCAGCTGAAAGCGGATGGTGGTCACTGGGTGTCAGTAGCTGTCCAGCCCGAATGATAACTTTGGAAGATAGACTGCAGTATGGGCTGGTCAGGGCAACGGGTGAATGAAAGCTGTTACCCTTGCCTTAGACCAAGGTCATAAAACTATGGCCCATTGGCCAAATCCAGCCTGTTGCCTGCTTTTGTAAATAAAGTTTTCTTGGAATACAGCCATGTCCAGTCATTTATGTACTGTCTATGACTGCTTTCATACTATAATGGCAGAGATGAGCAGTTGTGAGAGAGACTGTATGGCCTACAAAGCCAAAAATATTTACTATCTGGACCTTTACAGACAAAGTTTGCCAATATCTGCCCTAGATAATAGACAGTACTCCTAAGATTGAGGCATATTTTATTTTTACTGACTCATGGACTGTTGCCAATGGCCTAGTCACCTGGTCTGCCACTTGGAAGATCATAGATAAGCAGATTAAAGACACCCCTCTTTAGGAATGTGAACTATGGAAACAAATTATAGCTGACAGTTGGACAGATATACATGGCAATGGCTCATTCTATAATGGAATGGGCTGAAATTATGCTGCTGATTAAGTATGTACCACCCAGATCCCAGCCATTGATACTGGGATCCATTATCATACCAAACATAGCAACACATCAACCACCATGGCCTGGGAACAAAGTAAGGATTACATGTGTCTGATGCTGAAGCTACCATTGCATGCCAGTCCTGTACCTCCCTTCAAAAGTCAGCCTGTTTGTCTTTAATGAAATAGGCCACATTGCATGGGGTGTTATCTGCTCTCACTCCTGACAAGCTGACTACATCAGGCCTTTGGCTCCCCTCTCGGGGCCTCCACTGATGCCTTACTGTTGTTGACACGTTTTCAGGTTACTGTGCCACTGTTCCAGTCTGATCAACCAACTCCAGCCACACTGGCCATCACATAAAATGTGTTATGTTTTTGGCTTTTTCAGATCATTTGCAGTCTGACAATGAGATGCCTTTTATTGCAAAGGTCACTCAACACTGGGCCAATAGTCCAAGTATTTTATGGACAATTTCATATCCCTTATCATCCTTAGGCTGCTGGCTCCAACAAGAGATAAAACGGACTTTAAAAAAGTCAACTAAAAAAAAAAATCAACTAAAAGAGATTTCTGACTCTACCTCCTTCACCTTCTCCTGCCCCACACACCTTAGTGAGGTAGTTTCGTCACTAAATGCAAGCATCCCCTGAAAGAGTTCATATCCTCTTGGTCACCTTCTAGGTAATGATCAGGATGAAAGGGGTGGAGGGTTATCTAGACCTATTCTGAAAATTTAGGATTCCACTCTGACAATTCCTGAGCATGATGCGTCTTTCTTTTCCCTAATAGCAACTCCAATCCAGCCTGGTTGGTACACCCTCTGGGTGGCAGCCTGGCCAAAAGGGAGCTTAGGGAATTCAAACTTAATTCTGGTTTAGTACCCTGAATTCTCCTGTTAGAATGAATTAGTTCCAGATCAGTGGTCAGCAAACTGTGACCTATGGCTGAATCTGGCCTGCTGCCTGTTTTGGAAATAAAGTTTTATTGGAACACAGCCATGACCATTTCTTTACAGCTGCTTTTGCTATATAATGGCAGAATTGAGTAACTATGATGGAAGCCTACAAAGCTGAAAATATTACTATCAGGCCCTTTCCAGAAAAAGTCTGCCAACCTCTGTCCTGTGAAGATAATGACCACTTGGTTGACTACACTGTTCACCAAGTCCCCCTAGAGTGGCCCATGCCTGTCAAAGTGGGAAATATGATGGGTCTCTTATAACTTTTGTAAAAAGACCCTTGTCCCTCTTGCACTTGACTTCTGTGAGTAGGAGATGACTGGAAAAAGTGAAGCTATATGTACTGGTATGGGACACACCACTCTTGTGATCATAAGGAATAGCAATAACTCCAGAACCTGGGGAGGGAACACTTTAGACCTTGAGAAGTACTCCAGGGAGAGGAGGAATTAATTCTCCCTTTGTCCTCTGGATCCAGCACTGCACCTTGGCAAAACAATTATATGGTCCACCTGAGGCAAGCAGCAGCTGCAGCTGACAATCTGACCTGCTACTGGGTTTCTCATCCTTGTCCATGTGCTACGAAAACAAAAAAATTCACATGGAGATGGATGACCCTGAACTATGCTGCTGTGCCTGGCCTCTCCACACGTGCGTATAAAACCTTGGACTAGCACAACGTTGTTTCATTCTGACAGATACAAATTCATGTTTCTCCTGATGCCCAAGTGATCTTGGGCTATTCTATGTATAGCAATCAAGGCTGCAACTACTCAGAGACATTGCCCATGGGGCATAAGCAAAACAATGTCATGGTGATCCGAGTCAAGTTTAACAATAAATTTGTACTAGAGTGACCTCTGTTCCTTTGGATTATATGATGGTATGTACAGAAGAATAGGCCATGGAATCTCTCTCAGTTGGGTTGGAGGTTGCTTTTTGGCCTATCTATTGGCCCTGTAATTACTGACACCACCACCAAAGATTAGCAGATAAACTTAAATATCTTTGTGCAGGTCATAATGGATACTATTCTGGGCTTAGACTATATCTTGGCTGTCTGAAATAAGACATACTGGTCTCCCCTGGGATTTATTCAACAGTTGGCTGAGTCTGGGACCCTGGGGGCATAGTTGAGGTCAATAACGCAGGTATGCCTCATCCTGCTTCTCGGAGCACTATTAGTTAAATAATGTATAACACAAATTGAATACATTTGGTCCCAGTGTCTGCTGGTCAAATTAATCAGTGTGGCTGAAGGAGTGGCGTGTGACAATTTGTCAGAAGCCAAGATGGCAGGACCAAGAGGTGGAATGTTGAGGAAGGCAATCTTCTAAGATTTTTCATGGTTCGAGCTGTCTTGCTGGGAATGGCAAGAATACAAGGCCTGATACTCTCTATCTGGGCCCTTCTCAGGGTTGTGTTTATAATGAACAACACTGTTGGGATAAAGTAATGTCTCCCTCCAGGACCAAGAGGCTGCTTACTGCTTGCTATAAAACGGCAGAGTCCCCAAATTTAGTGTTTCTCCTGTAATGCAACCTACTACTTGTGTAGGCATCCATCGGGGCCCTCTGTATTTCTCTTCTGTGACACAACCCACTGCCTGTGTAGGCACACATCCGGGCCCTCTGTGTTTCTCTTCTGCAGTGCAACCCACTGCTTGTGTAGGCATCCTTTTGGGCCCTCTGTGTTGCTGCTGTGTCTTGAAGGTCAAGGGGAAGTAACATAAACATGCTAATGCTCACGCTGCTTGCTGTGCAATGAATAATCAAGTCCTTTGTGTCTCTGACCCAAGAGTCTCCGGTCTTCTACCAGCATCCATGAAACAAGACCAGGCTAAAAACACACTGGCTTATAAGAAGGATAAAATCAAATTCCACACTAACAATCACTCCCCTTATATTTTCCTTTATGCAGATTTCAGCTATATTTTTTAAATGTTTCCTTTTTTCCACAATACCATTCTTTTTTCTCCCCCCTCTCTCTTCCTCTCAGTCTTTTTCATCTTGGCCCTTCAATAGCCTCTTCTCTGAGCTCAGCTGTGCAAGCTGTGCCATGTGTTCCCCACAGTCAATGGCTTCCTCTTTCTGTTCCAGTTCCCTCCAGCAGCAACAGCAGGGAGCTGGGACAGAAACAAATATTTCCTAAAATACTGCTATGAGAACTATTAAATGGCTCACAAAGACCCTCTAAAAAGCCTGTTGGTTAAACAAAGCGAGCTTATTACATTTACTGCAGCAAGGGTCTAACAGGTTTTTAGTAGTGTCTCAATAGGGTAAAGCTAGGGAAGAGTACACTCAGGATTTGGGATGTAAGCTCAAGTAGTTTAAGACGGTTCTCTCCCTCCAAAATGGGGAACGGGTTAGGATTAGCAAAAAGTTGTGACACAATAGCTTAAAAGACTGATGGACATGGAGTCTCAAAGCAAGCCCGGATGAACAATCTATCCTGATAAACATAATGTTTGCCCTAACAATCAAAATGTTTGTCCTAATAACCAAATGTTTATTTAGATAAATTGATTGCAGAAACTTCCTGGAGAAAAAATTACATTAATGTAAGTGATCTCAGTTCTCAATCCCAACAGTTGACACGGGTAATCTCGGTTCTCAAGACAAAATAAAAAGTGATCAGCTAAAACTTAAAAAAAATCTTCAAGGGGCCGGCCCGGTGGCGCAAGCGGTTAAGTGTGAGCGCTCTGCTGCGGCAGCCCGGGGTTCGCTGGTTCGGATCCTGGCGCGTGCACCGACGCACCACTTGTCAAGCCATGCTGTGGCGGCATCCCATATAAAGTAGAGGAAGATGGCATGGATGTTAGCCCAGGGCCAGTCTTCCTCAGCAAAAAGAGGAGGATTGGCAGATGTTAGCTCAGGGCCGATCTTCCTCACAAAAAAAAAAAATCTTCAAAAGCTGTAAGAAAAAGGGGAGAGGTAGACATCCTGTCCAATACGAGTTGCTCTAAACTTCACAGTTAAAAGAAACAACTTATTAACATTTAGCCAATCAGTTATACGGTGAATTAATCTAACAAAGAAATGACTTTTGGCAAAATGGTCTGCTTCTAATGTTAAGTGTTGCATAAAACTTGGTCCTTGGCTTCCTTTTCTTTTCTCTATATCCTCTCCCTTACACTTAACCATGGCTTCACCTATCTGTAAGGAGTTTACTTCTTATCCTAGTCTCAATCCTTGATCTCTCTTGCCAATTAAAAATTATATTTCTAACTGCCTAGTTGATACTTCTACTGGTTGTTCTGATTTATTTTCCTCATAAGACACTTAACTCCACAATTATCTAACGATAGCACCATTCTCCCAGTACACAAAGCTGAAAACTTTAGAGTAATTTTTTATTTTTCTCTTTCCTTGTTCCCTCTATTCAAAAGTATTCACCATATCCCAGATCCAAAGGATTCTCTAAGGCAGTGCTATTCAAAGCGCTGGTCGGTGAGGAGATTAGGAGCTTATGCAAGGATGCAAACCAAGCAGTTTCCTTCATGGAGGAAGTCCCATCATCTGGACTACACAGTGTGCTTAGTAAAAACAGGTGATTGCTATTCTGGATCAGGCTCCTTACCTTGTCACAATCCAGAAATAGCTTGCTGAGCAACTGCCAATCTGACCATACCTTGTCCCAAGAGGGTTAGAAAAGAGCAGCTAAAGACAAATATGGATCCTTACATGGGGTATGATATGAGTATGATAACGAAGGTCATGTGATCATCCTTTTACTTTACTTTCAAGTTTTGAATAATTTTTCTTAATCTGTATTACTCTGTTTCCTCTTTTTTCACTAAGCACTATGTTTTTAAGTTTCATCTGTGTGACTACATATACATCTACTCTTTACCTTTTTTTTTTTTTTTTTTTGTGAGGGAGATCAGCCCTGAGCTAACATCCATGCTAATCCTCCTCTTTTTGCTGAGGTAGACCGGCTCTGAGCTAACATCTATTGCCAATCCTCCTCCTCTTTTTTCCCCAAAGCCCCAGTAGACAGTTGTACGTCATAGTTGCACATCCTTCTAGTTGCTGTTACTTTTTACCTTTCTAACAGCTGCATAATACTCTAAGGCACCTTTCCCAGTGATGGACATTCCAATTCTGTCACCAGAATGAATTCTGCAATGAACATTTTCACACATATCTCTTAGTTTGTGCTCTCCTTACTTCTTCCCACGATTCTGTAACAGTTTCCTAAGTGTCTCCTTATTCCCAACTCCTCCCTAATTCAAATCTCCCTCTGCTCCCAGCACAGTTCCAAAACCTTTGATAGCTCCCCACTACTACAGAATTAACACCCTTATCTCATTCTGTTCCCCAAGGTTCTACTCCTAATTATCTGGCCTTATGTCGTATTCTCCACCATTCATATTGTACTCTCCAGGCAAAATGAAATACTACTTTTTGGTCTTCTCATATATTTCTAACTTTCCTGCTTGTCAAGCCTTTACTCTTATTATTCTACTCCGTCTTGGATGCATTTCTTCCTATTTGTTAATCCTTCCTTTGTGGTATTATTCTACCTATGTTATAGTTATTTATATACTTGTCTTGTGCTAGTCCCATAAGACTGTATCTCCTTTATGCTAGTTATTTCCCGCAATCATCAGCAAAGTGCTTCATATGCCACATATACTCTTTAAATACATGCTTAAATGTATACTGAGCAACTACTAAAAATAAGGAAACTAGATATAAAGAGGAAAAAGACTTGATTCTGGCCACAGTAGTTCAATGGATCAGTTGTACGGAACCCTCGAGATAGAGATAGGAATTAAGAGATAGGAATTAAGCCAGGCCTTAGAAAAAAGGTCAGGCCTTAGGTAACATATCCTTTGTTACACTGCTTTCTATGCTAGGTATAATATTAATAACTAACATAAACGAACACTTACTATGTTCAAGCACTGTTCTGTGGGCTTTACATGTATTGGCTTTAATCTTTGCAAGTTCAATAAGGTAGGTAATATTATCATTACCTTCCATTTACAAATGTGAAAACTGAAACCCAGACAGGTTATATCATTTGCTCAAGATTTTATAACTAATAAACGTTAGGTGTATGAATAGAACTCAGGTAGTCTGTCTTCCTAACTTGCACTCTTAACCACTACTCTGTCTTAAAAAGAAAAAACATTCCAGTTGGATCAGGTGTAAAATTTATGCCAAGAACTAAAGCAAGACACTTTTCTTAAGACTCTACACAAGTCTGAGTCTACACAAGGGAGAATCAACAGATTTCCCTTTTACGAAAAGTGACTGTGAACTGAGGGCCAGAAGTTTATGAGATATAATGTAAATGTCAAATCCTACTGTTTTAGAAAGCATTCAGTAAAGTGATTGTTCTCCTTAGCCTTAATTTTTTACATAGCAATATTAACAGACTGAAAGCTCTTGGAGAGAAGAAATTGCCATTGTAACTGCAATTTCTAGCACAATTTCTGGTGTGAAGTAATTAATAACAATAATAACTAACACTCAGTTTATTATTTGCTAGTATTAAAATAAAATTAAATGGAGACCAGGCTTGAAAATCTCCCAGGCAGACAAAACCTGTTAGGCCACATAAGTGCAACTTAATTTAGCTTATTTCGTGAACGTTAAGTGAAACTTAGGTTATTTCTTGTAAATGCCTCTGACAATCACAAACAAAACTTAAATTGTCTTCTAAAATAGTATAAGATAATCACTTTTAATCAATCCCCTGCTGTATGTAAACTCCTGTAACCAATCACTGTAAAGATTAAACACCTTACTCATTCTCACTTTATAAGCCATGCCTCTCAGCTTCTAACCACTCTTGGTTTGAAGTCTCCCTGTTCACAAATAGTTTCTTTCTCACTCAATAAAACTATTCATATCAAGTAAAGCTCTCTGAATTTTCTTTTGACAGTTTTTGGTGTCAGAAGTGGGATCTATGGACGACATCCCAACACACACACTCCCACACTCCATTAGGTGCAAGTACTCATGGAGCCCATCGTGCTCACCGCTTTCTCACCAGTCATAGAGTTCCCAGTAAATCTCTCTCACGTCCAATCTCCATTCCCTTTGTGTTGAGCTCTCCAATTTTACTGAGCAAGCTTTGTTGAAACTTTTCAGTAAGTCACCCTGTTATGTTCAAAACAGGGAGGGAAATGCATAATTCCTTGTGTTTTGGAACAGCTGTTGAAAAACAAGACCCCTCATAGTTAAGACGTCTTAGGGAATCTAAAGCAAAGATGGGTTCCACCTGGTCCAAATCTCAGACCAGGATCTTGTGCCTTTTTTAAAAATGGGTGAACTTTACAGAGGATAATTGGAATTGCAGTGGCCACTTTGGGGAACCTTTAACTTAGATACGATAGTCTATCTTAGGGGTGCGCTTAAAAAGAGAGGATTCCAAACTTCTCAGAGACAATGGAATGCATTCTTTGATTGGTATGCAAAGTTTCTTAAAGACAAAATGACTCCAAAAATAGTTTCTCTGAAAGAATCCTCATGGCACACAGATAAAAAATTTTTGGAAAAAAGCTTCAGCCATCTGAGCAGGAACTTTAACTTATTCCATCTGCCAGAAACACAATTTGGATCCAACTATTCTTTTGAGTTTTATATTATCGTACCTGACACATGGCTAAAATTTTCAAATGAAAGCTGTAAGATCTCTGTTTGTGTCTGTATATTTATGCATATGTGTGTATGTATGTACATACGTATGTATGTATGTAGGCATGTTATATATGTGAGATATTTTTTAAAGAGCTCTATTTAATTGGCTTAAAGGAAAATAAGCATTTATATAAAATAAGTATTCTTAAAACTCTCAGAAATATAGAAACGAACCCAAATGCTTTTCAAGTTTGTGTGATCTGAGATAATCTTTGGTAAATAAAAGCTAATTTAAATGTGTTGATTTAATAAAAACAGGTATGTCTTCAGAGTGTCAACATTAAATATAATGCAAATATACAACCTTTTCTACCTGGGTTTACTAGTAGAATAAGCTCATGCCATCTCTATGTTACAAAATTTGTCAGCAAGAAAAACAATTTAAGATGATGGTTAACTGTTTAATGTTTAATCCAAGCATAATTATGAAAAGCAAGTAAATTAAATAGATGTAAGTAAAAGTTTATACTAAGTTAAATTAAATTATAGATATTCATTAAATATCTAGATCATTTCCAAATAAAATAATATACTGAAACATTAATTGCTAAATATAAGTTTAAGTTTATCTACTTTTGGCTTCTTAACTTTCACAGAGACAAAAAATACTTGGGACTATTAGTAAACACATCTTTTGCCACATAAAAAATTATACTATGAAAAAGTATGTTTCTAAAAATACATAAATTTTTATAATTATGTATTCATGAATTTGCTAATCTACTACAGGATGCTGATATATGACAGTTCACAATTGTGTGCTTCCTAGTTTTCACTGGAAAATAAAGGTTACTAATGGTTAAAATTTATAATCAATATATAAAATAAAATACTAGAAACAAGAATGAAAGAAAACAACTTTGTATATAAAGTATGAAAGAAAATGAGATGCATTTTATATGAAGACTATGCAAGAAATATAGGATGTGTTTTTGTTAAAGAAAAAAGAGAGTAATTTTGTACTGTAATTTTGTAAAGTAAAATTACTGGTTATTCCAGAATGAAAAAGAAAAAAGGAATAAGACAAAATCTAAATGGATATAGAAAGTTGCAGACGGCTTCTTTAGAAATTTTATGCTGCAAGGTCAAAGTTAACTAAAATTAAATGGATTTATTTTTAAGCCTTTTTAAAAATGAGCTCAATAATGTACTGATACAAAACTAGAGTTTAATTTTCTCTTTGTTTCTTAGATTATTGGTCTGCTCTTATTCTGAGATTATAAAAGGTTTTTCTTTACCTTTTGTGTAATCTGCCCAGGAATCAAAGATTCTCTGCCTTAGCAAAACAATTTCCTGTGCTTCATGTTGGTTTTATCAGGTCGTTGATTACTTAGGAAAACTGAATCTTTTCAATATTAAAAGAGCTAAGGTTGTTTTTACACCTATGTAACTTTTTTTCTTTTGCTGAGGAAGATTCCCCCTGAACTAACATCTGTCACCAATCTTTCTCCTTTTGCTTGAGGAAGATTCGCCCTGAGCTAACACACACCTGTTGCCAATCTTCCTCTATTTTGTAACTTATTGTAATGTAACTTATTGTATTGTAACTAATTTATAACCACAACTATGTAACTTTTTATATTTGCTTTTGAAATCTTTTAACTGTCACTTTGGTTGCATAGATAACTGAGTATTGTTTCACAATGACCTGTGACATTTCACAACAAGGTCACAATGACCTGTGACCTTATTTAATCAAGTGTTTTAAACCCTTTGACATTTTTGAGAAATTTCCCAAAATCTAAGTGAGGTCTCGTTGATCTTGAACTAATTTTGGGATTTTTCAGAGGGCCCCTGGAAGATCTCAAAAGATTTGTTATCTCTCCTTATAAAGAGAGATATTAAACTAATTAGGCTGTTTTGATATGTTGAATTGCAAGGGAAGTATTGTTAAATAAAGGTGATGCTTAACCTCTTTAGGTTATATTTTTCTGGACATATGTGTTCCAGAATATATAAGTGTTCCAGAAACTGCATGAAATTCCTAGAAATCTGATATGTCCTGGTATTATGTTATCAGTCATAACTCTAGTTATTATCTTAAAAACTGTAGGTCACAGAAATACCCAAATTTACCTGTCAATTAGGTCATTTTTTTCAAAAATGTGAAGATTTATGTATTTATTTTGTGCTGAGCAAGATTCGTCCTGAGCTAACATCTGTGCCAATCTTCCTCTATTTTGTACATGTGGTGCCGCCACAGCATGGCTGCTGACAAGTGGTGTAGGTCTGTGCCTGGGAACCAAACTTGGGCCGCCAAAGTGGAGCACACCGAACTTAACCACTAGGCCACGGGGCCGACCTCATGTCATTTTTTAATAGTGAACTTTCATCAGATCTTTAACCATGGCTATTTTTAAGTCTTTTGCCATTCACAGACAGTTATTTTAATCTTAATTCTTCCCTGAAAGCATTTACAATCAACTACAGGCCAAAATGCTTTGTCTTCATGGACATTCATGGAAAGAACCCTGACAAGTACTCTAGAATACAAGTTTCTGATAACTTTAAGATCATACCACTGAACTGGGTAAGAATTTCTAGAACTTTAATGGAGAAACTGATCAAAACTTAAAACTGCTAACCCAAGATCAAGCAAAACAAGGATTAATTTCATGAGACTAAATAAACTGATGAAGATGATGATAATTTTTATGACTTTGTTTGAAACACTGTTGGTTCTTTAATGTTTTGTTTTCTAGGTTTAAAGAACCCTTTTTCTCTTTTCTTTTAAACTATCTATAACTTACAATAATTTGGTGAGGTATACTTTTGAAAACAAAATGAAACATTTATCTTTTTTCCCTATTTGATCTCTACAGAATTTAAAAACTCTTACTGAGTATTCTTATTTTCATGGCAATATAGATATTTGCATAAATTCAATAAGAACCTGTTCTCTTTGTAAGAGGACACAATTGGATGAATCCTTGGACTGGCTTCTCAGCATAAAGAGGCTTTTAAAGATCTAATCTGAGATTCCTTATTACCAGACAGTATTAAGGAACTCAGGTTGACTTTATGGAGCCAATAAAACCCCTTGGACATTACCAAAGCTTTGACTGAAATATCATATCTGAGAATGTGCATAAAATCACTATTCTTGCTGCACTTATGTAAATAACAAGCCAAGTAATGAAACTAGACTTATTTTACAAACAAATCAATCTTATTGTGATTATCTTTGGTAAAAATGGGGTGACTATAGAGAGAAAAATTATGTTTCAGCAGAAAACTTTGGTGTACCCATTATCAGATTCTAGTCCTGTTCATCGTCTTTGAGGTTTTGTATCTACCTGTAAACTGGACTGGATCCTGAATTCTTCTAGTTTCCTTCAATATCTGGCTACATTTCCAATTTTCTCCCACACTTCTGACTTGGAATAAAAACTAAAACTGCCCTTTTCTCCAAACCCTACAAGCTAAAGCTGTATGTCTTGGTATAAACTTCAGAGAAATCACCACAATAGATCATGTATAGACAACCTTCATATTTACTTCTATGTGGGCCACCAAGAGAGCTTACCAGAACACCTGATGATATCATCAGAGACATTTAAACTGCAAACCAGGAAAATCCATCAGATTGAAATTGCCATCCTCATTCTACCATCTAAAGATTCGAGGTCAAATCCAGAAATGTTTTCAACTGGCTCCTCTCTGGACTCAGAAACTAAGCTTATAATTTGCTCCAACTATTAATCTTTGTCTTTCTTTTGTTTCCATAGAAATGCCTCATTAAATACCTGATGCTCTCACTATACAGGGGCCTAACTTAGATGGACGCTTACCTATATAACACCGCCTCCTGAAATAGGACATCCTCCTGTTTAACCTGCCCTAAGTAATCGTGACATAGTTCAATACTGTAAGGCCCTAATGCAGTACTGAAAGGCTTATTTCTACCAGGTCCAAAAAGCTTTCTGAGATCTGCTTCCAAAGGAAGACACTGTGTCCCATACATTAGAGCCTAGACACTTCGTTTATTGGAAAAGACACCAACAGAATATGGCACTTAAACCTCATTAGGAGAGATCTTATCCTCTGCAAAATCTCTACAATTACAGCAAGAATCTATAAACTCTTTAGCCGAAGTTATGTCAGACAGTTGCATAGCCTTAGACCCCCTGACCAGCCCACAAAGAGGTGCATGTGCTGTAACTGGTACATAATGTTGTTTGTATGTTAATAATTTAAGAATTGTTACCCCAAATCTAAAAGATCTTAAAGATCAGATGCCAATCTCTCATCAAATAGGCAATGCTTCTTCCATTAATTTATTTAGTTGATTAAATCTTGGCTCTTGGGGCTCTCTGCTCCGGGGAACTGTTCAATCCTTGGCTATTATTCTCCTCATAGTCATCATGTTAAACTCCCTAGTGCGATGTATCCTCTCACGAGTTTTAAATGCCTTTCAGGGCCACTGACACATCCAATGTTATCACAGCATTAGACAACTTGGAAGAACTCAATGATCCTACCACCCACCTGTCTAGGATGACTACACAACTGTCGGTAACAGCGATTACATAACCACTTATCCCAATGACTACATCAAAAGTGGTAGTGAGAGTAATACTATAGTGGTTCACATTCTCAGCTTGCTGAGAGAATGACCAAAACAGGAGAATTTTTTAAATAAAATAAAATGGAGACCAGGCCTGACAACCCCCCAAGCAGGCCAAACCATGTAGGCTACACAAGCGAGACTTAATCTAGTTTACTTCACGAACATAAGCAAAACATGTTATTTCCCGTAAATGCCTCTGATAATCAACTTAAATCGTCTTCCTAAAATAGTGTAAGACAATCACTTTTAACCAATCCTTTGCCAACTGTAAATTTCCACTGTAATAACCATTGTAAAGGTTAAACAACTTCCTCATTCTCACTTTATAAGCCATCCTGTAACTATATGCATCTGAGCTTGTTTCTCCCTCAATAAGATATTCATATCAAGTAAAAGTCTCTGAAATTTCTTTTGATATTAGGCATCCTTCTGAAGACTTTACATGTGTTAAATTTATTCCTCACTACAACTCCATGAGCTAGGCACTGTTATTACACTAATTTCATAGATCAAGAGCGCGGGCACAGAGAGAGATTGTTAGTGTCCCGTGGTCACACAGCTGGTGAACGCAGAGCCGGGAGCTGAATCCAGCAATCACAATCAAGATCCGTGCTGCCTCAAAGAATCAATATTTATCCCAGTTACAGAAACTGGGTGGAACTTCGCTGAAGGCTTTTGAGAGCCTATCCAGTGTGTTTTGTCCTACGAAGGCTTTCTGCTCATGTCAGAAACAGGCCACTGCCAGGAGCTACCCGGGCGGGCATGGAGCGGTCAAGGCTGACTGCGAGTTCGGACACCCGTCTGGGGGCGCCCAGGGCAGAGGACAGAGGGGCAAGGCCGCCTACCAGCCCACTCGGCACAACCGTTCTCAACGAGGAGACGACAGGTCAGAAACCCAGGAATAGAAACCTCAGCGGGGCCTCTTCAGAGTCTGGGGGTGGAACGGAGCGGGGAGGCAGAGCAGCGCAGGGCCCGGCCGGGCGGAGGAGGTGCTGGGGCGGGGCGAAGGGGAGGCGGGGACGGGTGGACTCACAGATCCAGGAGCTGACTGACTCGCTGCGGGCGAGGCATCGCGGCCGCCCTCGGGAGCCTCTTCCGCGGTCCCAGGGCCGCCCGAAACCAGCCAGAGACCGTCCGTCAACTCCCACCCCCCGCGCGACGCGTAGGCCCCCGTGACGTCACACGGAGTCTTCCGGTGACGGGGGCGCGGCCAAGCTCGGGACTACAGAGGGAAAGAAGAGAGGCCACCCTCGGGGCGGAGCCTCTGGAGGCTGTGCGGAAGGCGCTGGGAGCGATAAAATATAGAGTACCCCTAACTCGGGTGAAGCACGACGGGAGTTGTAGTTCTTCCGCCTCGCGGGCTCCGGCTCGGGGCGGTTTCCCGGGTGTTGCATCCTAGCGCGCAGCCGAGCCCGGTGCGCCTGGAGCCGCGCATTGCTGAGAGGTCGCTGCTGTTACTGCAGGATTGCGTTTGCTGCTGGGCCATGAATTTGGCGATGCACAGCGAAGACCCCCCTCAGATGCAGACTCCTTACAGATACCGTCTAATGGAGCGTTTTAGAGGATCCGGGAGTGACTGCCGTTTACCGAGCACCTTCTATGAAGCACGCACTGAGCTACATGCTTTCAATAATTGGCCATATTCATTTAGTCCTGTGAAATAGGAAATATTTAGTTTTGTTTTACAGATGAGGACACTACATGCCAACAAAAAAGTTCAGTAAGAATTTCATCATGGGGTAGGGGTTTATGTTCAAATCAGAAAGGATTCTAAAGAAGGGGCACCTTTCTCCAGGTGGAATTCTCTCTCCTTGCAGAGTACTTGCTGCGTTTTAGTGCTTTTTTATTCTTCCTTGTAGGTGAATTTGTTGTTTGTATGTCTGTCTTCCCTTCGTAAGCTCTTGAAAATTGGAACCCAGTCTTGTTTATCTCTTCAGGATGCTGCTTATTCAATCAGTACGCATTTATCAAGCACTGAAGGAGGGCAGAGATTGTGCTGGGCGCTAAGGATTCAGTGGTGAACACTTGGACCAGACAAGTAAACGGACAATCAGAATAACTTAAATTCTAAAATGGAGATAGTTCCATGGGAGCACCCATGGTGGGGTGATGGGAGCAGATCAGAGAGAAAAGGGTGGTTTGTTAGGGACTGCAAATAGTTGAGGATAGCTACAGTGGAGAGTGGTGAGAGATGAGTGCAGAGCAGAGGTTAGCACACTTTTTCTATAAAGGGCCCGATAGTAAATATTTTAGGTGTTGTGGGCCATACTGGCTGGCTGAGTAGCTACTCAACTTATAACTCAAAAGCAGCCATAGACAGTGTAGATGGGTGGGGCTGTGTTTCAGTAAAACTTTATTTATGGACACTAAAGTTTGAATTTCATGTAGTTTTCAGTGTCATGAAATATTTTTCATCTTTTGGTTTTTTTCCAACCATTTAAAAATCTAAAAACCTTAAACTGCAAACTGTACAAAAACAAGCAGTGGGCTGGATTTCGTTGGCTGGTGGTTTGCCCTCTCCTAATCTAGAAAGCTAAAATCGGGCCTGATGGCCTGTGTAGTTAGACAATTTAGGCTTTGTCTGGAGGACTTTGGGAAGAGTCATAAATAGGTTTTGAGCAAGGATAGGATGTGCATAAGAAAGATTTTAACTGAGCAATGGCTCGTTCTACTTGCCGCAACCTTGAAGCCAATCAATTGCAAGAGGAGTTGGTGGTTGCGCAAGGGATCTATTCGATTAGCCAGCAAAATCAGAAGATGGTGGACTCATGTCCCAAAGATCATCTTAAACAAGCACAAACTTTAAGCAGTTGTATAGGGCTGGTGGGCTATGAAGGAAGGGCTCAGGAATGTTGACCATCTGGCATCTACGGCTAGAGACGCCACACCAGGTCTTTCAGTTGTCATTGATGGTGGATGCCAGCATAGATGTTCTTCTCCAAGGAGGTCATCATATTCCTAAGAAACTCAAAAAGAACAAAGTTATCATCTTTAACTACAGGGAGGTACATGTGTCAGCCAGGATTATAAAATCTACAGAGCATGCATATTTCCTCAAGGGTAGCTATTTATCACCTAGGCTATGTGAAAGTTAAAACATATACACCTGGGTGGGTTGGTTAGAGGTTATTCTAAGTTACAGTATGGCTTCCCTCATGTCAACCTTGGTTTAGGCCTGTATCAAGAGGAGTTTTAGAAAGAAGTCTAGCTGTTAAGTGGTAAATGAATTGTGGAGGTCACAGGTGGAGGCTCAGAGACCAAATAGGAGTCCTTTGATGACTAGCCTAAAAAGTAATAGCAGTGGAATGAACTATTCAAGAGGTAATGGAGGTAGAATTGATAAGATTTAGAGATTGGCGGGGTAGGGGAAAGTGAAGAGTCAAGGCTAATTTCTAGGCTTTGGGTTTGAAGAATTGAGTGGCATATGGTGGTGGCATTTATTGAGCTGAGAGGAGTAGAGGGGTTTTTTGAAGAGAGGGGGAAATTACTTAAAGTTTGGACATGTGGATTTTGAAGTGCCTATGGAAAATATAGGCTTGGAACTATAGATCTGGAAGTTGTGCTGATTTGCTTTTAAAGAAGAGATTGAATAGCAGTGATAGTGCGTGTATTTACTTATGAATACAATAATTTTTTGGAAGACTGCTCTGCTGCTCTGAGAGCCAGTTAGACCTTGGAAGACCATGGAAGAACTTGACAGAGCAGATAAGGGCAGAATTTTTCATGGTTGTTCCTATCTGTCATTCATAGCTGTCCATCTAGGGCCTCTCTTTGATTACTTGATTCTTCAAGGTGAGGAAAATGCAGGGCACTGCCCCAGTCTTATGAGATGTACAGCTTTGGGTGCCTGCATTCTTCTAGATAGTCAAAAAAATTTGTCACAGCTGGTGTTTTTAAGAAAGCATGAATTATGTAACAAGGTAAGATAACAAAGTCTTATTTCTAGCCAATTATTTTAAAGGTTAAAGATGTGTAAACCCTCATGATTTCATAATTCTTAGAACTATTCACAGTGATTTCCTGCAGGTTTTAGGGCCTGCAGTATCTTCGAACCAGCCTGTCAGATATTTAGCATAACTGTATCAAGAAATTTATTTTGAGTCTCTTGCCACTGAATAAGATAGATCTGATGTACATTGTGGTTGCCTTGACATACTCATTTCATTCCTTCGTTATTTTATAGCAGCCGTATGATTTGGGGAACTGACCCTATGTTCAGAGGTGGATCTAGATTAAGGCTAAGCAGTGCTCACTGCAGTGGATGATTCAGCCATTAGCAAGCCTAAAGCAATCAAGAAATCATCGATATTCCCTCAGCCAGAGGGATGGGTTCAAGAACGGGCATGTGGGCATGTGACCCATTTGGGGCCAATAAGCAGGAAAAGTTTTGCTGGAGATTTCTGGGAAAGAAGTTTCCTTCAATTTACGACAATGCTTTGTGAAGCAACACTCTTTTCTCAGCCTTGTCATATTGAACGAAGTAAAGCAGAGGAAGAGAGTACAAGAATCACAGGAGAACAGCAAGGGTCCTGATTGAACTATTTCTGAGCATCACCCCTCCTCTCTACTGTCAGGTGACAAAAATAAAACAATTTAGCAATGAGTTTGATGTCCTTCATTCAAGTGAACGTAATCCACGGATTGGGGGATGTTTGGGCGAGAGTGAGTTTCATAGTGTCTGAAGGGATGTTTGGGCGAGAGTGAGTTTCAGTGTCTGAAGCAGCAATAAGGAAACAGGCATGATTGGCTAGGAGGTCAGAGATTTCCTTAATAAGGAAAGAGTACTTGGCTTAAGCTGATTGGCTGAAGAATCATTACAGATTCTTGGCAGTTGGGGATTGGCTGGCTGGATACACTAAGCTTCTGGTGGAGCAGAGCATTTACAGGAACAGGAGTTACTAAGTTTTGGTTGGCTGACGTGGCGTCCTGGGCAGGAACAGCTCCATCTTGGGCCTAGGAATTTATTTCAACACTACTTTCTGTTACATAATTCAGTTAATCTCCTTTGTTGATAAAATCAGTGGAGTTGGATTTGCTCTTTCTTGCTGCCAAAAAATACTAAGTTACATATTCATAGCTGAAGTCACCAGCACATAGCTGGAAATTGAAGGTATAGGAATAGATGAGCTCACCCAACCATATATGTAGAGTAAAAAGTATGTAGATTCCTAGGAGAGAGAGCTGAGAAACAGCAATTGGCTGGCAATTGACACTGAGAAAGAGCAGCCAAAGAGGTAGGGAAAAAACATCGGCATGCTACAGAAGATAAACATGATTAAAATTGTCACATTCTGCAGAGAGGTCAAGTAAGATAACACTTGAAGGTGATTTAGCAACAAGAAGGGCATTGAGGGTCATTGTCTCCACGCAGCCTGATTGTAATGGGAGCAATGAGTGGGAAGTGAGGAAATGAACACATAAGTAGCTCAGCTCTCTCTCACAATAAATACTTGTTCAAATGAATTGCTATTTCTATTTAGGCTCATGCTGAGAAGAAAAGTAGATTGTATAAGGGTATCGCTCTACTTCAAAGAAGGTAAATGGGACAATTCAGAACTGCTATTTATGGACCTTCTAGGTGTCAAACATGGTAAACACTTAGATGACCTCACGTGATCATTTAACAAGTCTGAGGTATCACGCTATTTTATAGATGAAGATGAGAACTTTCTCAAATGAAAAGGTCTGTCAGACTGCAAAGACCATGCTCTTTCTACTCTGTTTGGGTGATCAGGAGAGAGGTTTATGGTGCTTCCAAGACCAGCAATATAACTTGCAGAGCCCCTTTTTAAAAAGTTATTGAGAATGTCAAGATGGTGATAGCAGAGCATTAAACCAAGGGCGGGGCACTGTGCAACTGCACAAGTGGCCTACACGTGAAGCTGGCCCTGAGTGCGTCCAACCTCAGGACTTGCCAAGAAAATCAATTCTAACTACTGACTATTCAGGAACTCTGTCAAAATAAAATTCAGAGACAAAAGCGAACACAGGGAAACATTTTCCTAGCAGTTCAAGGGAATGAGGCTTTCAGAAGTAGTGGCTCATCAAATAGAAGAGGAATTTATAGCTCAGATGATATGGCAGTTGACAATTCAGATTGGATAAGAACAAAATGTTCCTGTCTTTTGGTAAGGAAAACAGGATGTGCTTGTTTTTGTGGCTTATCTCGGGAGGCAAAGCTTTTAGGATTTCCTGTTAGTCAAGGCTTTTAGAAGGTTCCTGTTATTCATGGTTTATCTTGGAATGCAAGGTCATTAGGAATGGAAGTCTTTTCTGGTGCATGGTAAGTGATTTGTGGATAAGGCTAGGCTAAGGGCAAGATGTCATTTTCCCTTTCTCATCTCTTTGCTTGCCGTGCCCACTCTACTGTAGTTTCCTCCAGCTCAGAACCTCCTCCATTTCCTACCCTAGGTACCGTATAAGTTTGTTATATTTGTTTGTTAGATATTTGTTTATTATAAGTTTGTTCTTCTGGGTAGGTTATATAAGAATAATAAGCAATACTACTTTCCTTAAATCATGCTATTCATTCCTAGTATGTGTGTATTAAAACATATAAATGTATGTGTATAAAATGATTATATCTCATGCTGTATATACGTAAGTGTGCATACACAAACACACATATATAGTGAATCTTGGGTTGATAATAAGAACGTATGTGCGCACAAGTAGATGGCAATAAATTGTTGTTCAAATCATCTTCACGTGTCCTATCTCAAAATATAACAAGAGGCTCTGAGTCAGGTTCTTAAGCCATACTGCTTATATTTGGATTAAAAATAGCAATTGCTCTTCTAATATTAATTTTCAATTCAATGTAACATACACATCATCAGGTATTTCTAACCCCAAATCATTTCAGTTGACTATTGTTAAAGTGTCCAGACTAGGCTCCAGATGGAGCTGCTTATGCTAAGCCCCACATCTGCAAACTGGAACTTAATTAAGTTTCTATGCTCAGCTCTCCCAGAAAAGGAAGGCCTACACCAACCAACCAGCACTTGCCTGCTTAGCAAAGTTACCTGACCCTGCTCAGGCTCCTACTCCAAGACTTCCCTTTGCTCCAGATAAGGGAAGTAATACTGCTTTAACCAATCAGCAAATACCCCATATAACTTCTCTTGTTTCTTCTAGCTTTGGTCTATAAACAGCTCTTGCCTTGTACAGCTCTTTGAAGCTCCTTTCTATCTGCCAGATTGAATGCTGCCCTATTTGTGAATTGCGAAATAAAAGCCTGCTAGATCAGTAAATTGTCTGTGGAGTATTTGCTTTTAACAGCATCAGTGATAATTGTGAACATTTATTGCGTAGTTAGAATAATGCCTTGCGCACAGTATGTATTTTACAAGTTCCAACTCATTTAATCCTCAAAGCAATCCTGATTGGTAGGTATTTTTACTATTATCATACCCATTTTCCAGATGAGGAAACTGAGGCCCAAAGAGATTAAGAAACATGCCCAAGTCCACGTGGCTAGTCAGTGGTAGGGCTGGGATTTGAAACCAAGCAATTAGGCTGGAGAGCTGGGTTCTTAAGCAATACTATATTGCTGCCCCTACAACTTTAAAATGAAAACTCTTGACAGTTCTTCATAATTATAAAATAGGATTATCAGAGATTTAGAGCTAAAGGATATCTTAGCATTAATTTATTCCAACATCCTAATTTTACAGTTTGGGAAACTATGTTTTGGAAAAGTGGACTGATTTCTCAAGATTTCTGAGCAGACAAATGGCAAAGATGGAACTAGAACCTAGGTTTGCCACCACCTTGTCTTAACAATCTTTAGGTTATAAGTCTGAAGGGGGCTGAAGACAAACAGAACTAAGATAAGCCGAATGAGCCACTATTTTATTATCCTACCATGTGTAGGTTATTTCCAAGTAAGAGTATCCTTAATTCGTGGCAATGTGAAAATAACGTGTTCTTTTTATTTAATTTCTTTTTACATCTCGTATTATGTCTTATTCCAAATTGGAAACAATAGTGCCGATGCTCATGAATTCTTGTGCATTGTTAAAATTTTCCGTTGGCTGGACTCTTGATTTAATTTGTTTCTAGGCTATAGATCCGTGTCTTTCAAATTCTGAGGAGTTTGAGGCGTACAATGTATGACTCAGGATCCAAGCAGGAAACAGCCGGGCAAGTTCAAACAGGATAAGCAGAGATATTAATAAAGAGGCTGTTTACAAAGGTGTGGGCAGAGTTAAGGGAAAACAGGGGTAAGGGTGGTTCAATACCCTAGGGCTAGCAATAGCAGGAAGCCTTTACCTCTCCTAGTCCTGAAAGGGCAAGGGGAGGGAGCAGTTACCAAAACCTGGAGAAAATGGCCATAGGTGTGGCCACCTACAAGGAGCTATGGCCTTTGGGTCAGTAAAGGGACATAGCCAGCCTATGGCGACCCAGCCAGGAGGGAGCTGGAAGAATAAATACTCTAACTCCATTCTCCATCCCCCTTTTGATCTCCTGCTGGTGCCTCTCAGGACCTCAACCCAACCAGAAGTTAAGGTCAAGGGGATCCCGGTTTTCACAGTCTACAAAAGTCAGCCTGTTAGAGCCCAGAGTAGAGAAGGATACAGTGGAAAATATCCAATTCATAGACCACCGATTTTTTAGATAAAGTAATTAAATATCACAAACATTTTGACAGTTAATAAGAATAATAGCTTAGTCCGAGCCAAAGTAATAATTATTATAGTTTCATACAGCGAGAGGGATGGCAATTGTGGTCTTTCATCAGCGTGCTGAGAACCTGTGCAATGACGACTTAAACCTTATCTTGTTCTAGTGAGCTTCCTTTGTTATTTTTATTTTTACAAAGTTATATGACTCCCAACTCACAGTTATTGGTCATTTGCAATGGAATCAAATACCTGGTTGTTCTGGCAGATTAGTCAGATGTTAAAAATTCATTAATTACGTTCATTCAAACAAATATGTAATATCTACTATGTGCCAGGCAGGATACATCAGTAAACAAACACCTCCTCTTGGAGTTTACATTTTAGATTGAGAGACGGAAAACAAGCACACAAACAGTATGTGGAGATAGGGACTATAAAGAAGATAGGAGGGGGAGAGAGGGAGAAGGGGGAGGAGACAGGTAACAAGAGTGATTACTTTTGCCAGAGTGGTCAGGGAAGGCATCTCTGAGGCTATGACATTTTTGCTGAGACCTCTTAAAAGATAAACTGAGCCATATTAAAATTTTCAAGAGCTTATTCTTTTTTTTTTTTTTCCTAAGGAAGCTCTGCCCTGAGCTAACATCTGCTGCCAGTCTTCCTCTTTTTGTATGTGAGCTGCCGCCACAGCACGGCCACTGACAGATGAATGGTGTAGGTCCACACCCGGAAACTAAAGCTGGGCTGCCAAATGGCTGAACTAAACCATTAGACCACTGGGGCTGGCCCGAGTTTGATTCATTTGTAATTGTTTGGAATCGGGCAGCACGAAACCGGAAGTAGTTAGGAGTGCTCTGCCAACAGGATTCAGGGCAAAGACTTATATAGAGAAAGTGCAGAAGCAAAGAAAGGGAATCATTTTTAAAGCCTCATTGGCTGATTGTGATTGCTTATCCTTAGCATTTGATATCGTAACCTTGAGGCATTTACAGGCTTAAATTTTGGTTTGCTTATGTAGGCTGCTATGGCATTAGAGCCACTTCAGTCTAATGGCCTCTTTGTTTAATTAATTTAATAGACCTGAAGGATAAAAAGGAGCTAAGCATGAAGAAATCTGGGGACAGAGGGAAGAGAAAGACTCTGAAGCGAAAAATCTGCTTGGTGAATTTTGAAGGACTGAAGGAGGCCAGTGTGATTGAATGGAGGGAGGTGATGAATAAATGAAAAGGAATAGGATATATTGGAGGATATGAGGAAGCCATTTGGTTTAAAACTAATTTGGCCAGACCTTGTTTTTCCAGAAAGGCCTGATGTGGCCTGTTGAGCATGCATTGTACATCTGCTTTAAACACTGACAATGTCCCAAAGCCAAGAATGACGCCCTTAAAGATAGAGCTGTTGCCTCCCCCATGTCAGCATTTCTTTAAGGATAAGCATTTCTTCCCAGAAACTAAGGCTTAATTACTGACCTGCTTTAACTCATCTCATGACCACTGACCTGCTGACCACTGCCTTGCTGTGCTCACCTTGTGACCATTGACCTGCTGTGCTAGCAAAGCATCTCGTGACGGTAGTAAAAGAGATGTTCCTGTCATATGTGGCGGATGTTCCTTGTTCCAAGATGGTATGCACACCCTGATTCTTCAGAGTGCTTCCTTCCTTGGGGAAGGAATCCCCTGGGCTATAGTCCTCAGACCTGGCTCCTATAATAAACTCACCCCCAATTTTGATTTATAGATTGATTATGGATTATTTACGTAGACAGAGGAATAGTAGGAGATAAGACCAGAGGCCAGCTCACATGGAACCTTGATGACCAAAGGACTGAATGTGAATGTTATTCAAAATGAAATGAAAAATATTGAAGGTTTAAAGAAGGGGATTGATACCATTTGGGCTGCAGTGTGAAGAATGGAGGAGGCTGTGGGGAGTGAATCACAGAATGTCTTGACCACAGCTGAGCCTGGTGATGACTTTCCCCCAAAGCTATACCTCTCCTTAGGCCCCACCTTGCATCCTCAGCCCCCTCACAAGCAGATGGAAGATGCCCTTGTTATGAGAGGTTCGGGGGATTCGATCGGAGACGTAAAAGAAACTTTCCACTCCAAACAAATGGACTGAAGGTATATTTTATTATATAGAGGATAGTAAAGGTGATAGTCTGCAAACAGATCCGAATAGGTCAAATATTAAGAGGGAAAAACATCAGCTTGACTAGAAAGGGAAAGCATCCACATCTACTGAAGAGAAATGACACAAATCAACCAGAAAGAGAAACACCAGGTTGACCCAAAAGAGAACACGTCAGATCAATTACTTCACAATAAATCAATTGCTCACAATAAATCAATTACTCACAACATCCACGCCCCACTGCTGGGAGAGTCCTGTCAATCCACACGGCTGGGCGGGGATCACACGTCCTGAGCAAGGTGTCCCTTCCACAGGTGGAACTCTCACCAGGCCTCAGTTTCTATAACATCAGTAATTTCCAGAGTAAGCAGTTACAGAGTTTTGCAGAGCAAGCATTTAGTGTTCCCAGGCAAAAATGGTTATCAGTGGCGTACGTGCACTGAGACCCCTGGCTATCGTCCCAGCCCAGTAGTTATGTATGTGCATTGTTCTCTCTGGTTATGGTCCCAGCCCAGCACAGATGGCCTGTCCATCCCATGCTAGGACGCCCAAAGAGCCTTGAAATGTTACAACTTGCAACTCTCTCCGTGGGAGAAAGGGCAGTTCCTGGGAAAAAGGCCAGTTCCCACCACACGGAAAGCAGCTTTATATTTCTTTGTGTGCTGGTGGCTATAGGTCAATGGAATGGCCAAACATGGCTGTACTTATGTCAAGACAGCCCTCCAGGGAAAGAAGAGCTGTAGTGGTGGTAAGCAGCATGTGCATCTGCAGGACCTCTGTGCCAGGGCTCTGAATCCTTCAATCCTTGGTTGCCATCATGGCAGTGATGGTACATGGAATCTCCACATCATACACTCCTAAATCTCAGAACTGTAGGGAAGGAAGAACTATTCCTCTACCCTTTACGTCCTTCTGGCTGGTCTAAGAATTAAATCGACATTAGCTGGAATAACAAGAGAATAATAAAACAAAGTTTAATAACATGTACACCTGGAAGAAACCCAGGAAATCTGAGTAACTCACCAAAAATGGCCAAAGCCACCATCTTAAATACCATCTTCAGCTAAAGACAAAGGAGGATGTTGGGGGTAGTGGTTTGGGACTTCAAAGGGGAGGAAGGCAATTTGCATGGAGATGAAAAAGCAAATGTTTGATAAACAAATGTTGACCGTGCCTTGCAAAGACAATGAGAGACGGAGAGGACTTTGATTAAAAAGTCCTTGTTAGGTTCCTCCCTGTCTATCGCACTTAGTTTATATTACACTATAGTTACCTTCTGGTATTAACTCTTTCCTGGAACAGGCCTTCTATCTTAAATTCTTTGAGGCAGTTAGGGGGAAGGTCAAAGTTTCTTTCAGAGCCTTCTGTTTTTTTTTAAATAGTCAAGCCAAGGAGATACATTTTGGTGTGGCAAATTCTGATCCCCCACAGAACCATGGAGCCTGCATGTGGCTAAGAGCTTGGGCTCTGATCTCAGAGTCTGAACCCTTAATTTTGTGTAAGATGAGTATGATATTGTGATTTATAATAAGAAGTGTATATTTGGTCTTCATCTTGTTTCTGGCACAGAGCTCCTAAAACCTTTGGAACTTCCTAAGAGCAATGGAGCATCTTTTGTTACAGTATTTGGTCTTTTGTCCTCAGTTCCTGAAACAGCTCCAGAGCCTTAAAGGTTAAAGGAGTTATTATTCATAACAAGGCCCTTTCAACCACACCTGAGTTTATGTTAATAAGGTGACTTTTGGAAAGCCCCTAAGGATGGGGGCTGGTTGCCAGGGGAACCAACCATGTGATTAGAGGGTTGGAACTTTCAGTCCCACCCCCTACACAGCCTTCTAGGGAGGATAGAGGGGCTGGAAGTTGAATCAATCACCAATGGCCAATGATTTAGTCAATCATCCCTATGTAATGAAGCCTCCATAAAAACTTAAAAAGATGGAGTTTGGGGAGCTCCAGGGTGGGTGAGCATGTGTAGTTTTGGGGAGGGTGGTGCACCCAGAGAAAGCATGGGAGCTCTGTGCTCCTTCCCCAAAACTTGCCCTGTGCATTTCTTCCATCTCTCTATTCCTGACTTATATTCTTTTACAATAAACTGGTGATCTAGTAAGTAAAATGTTTTCCTGAGTTCTGTGAGCCACTCTAGCAAATTAATTGAACCCAAGGAGGGGTTCATGGAAACCTCCAATATATAGCTGGTGGGTCAGAAGCACAGGTAACAACCTGGACTTGTGATTGGCGTCTGAAGTGATGGGGGTGGGGGGCAGGACTTGTGGGACTGAGCCCTTAACCTTTGGGATCTGATGCTATCGCCAGGTAGACAGTGTCAGAAATAGTTAAATTGTAGGATACCCAGCTGGTGTCACAGAATGGCTTGATGTGTGGAAAACTCAGAAGTGGAGTACTGGAGTAGTGGAGTACTGAGAGTAGAGGAGAAACAGGGAAGTGAGTTTTCCCTAGACTGAGTCACTTAACTCCTTGGTAACTCAATTTCTTCACATGTAAAATGAGGATAGTAATATAGTACTTTATCTAAAACCCATGAGGACTGATATGTCTCAGAATTTAAAAATTTCAGGATTTTAGGAAGCTCTTATGGTGCATATACCAGATATTGTGAGACACCCCCATGAGGCCCAAGGGCATAATCAAACAGTAATATATCTGCACTGAAAGAATGTATTATGGTGGACACACGCTTAAGACTGCCCCACAATCCCCACTTCCTGGTGTTCACTCCCTTATGTGATCCTGTCCCTTCAAGTGTGGGCAGGACCTGTGACGTGCTTCTAACTGAAAGAATACAGCAAAGATAATAAGACGTGTGTGATTATATGTACATGATTCTGTTATATAAGATTGTAGTATCCATCTTGCTGGAGTCAATCTCGCTCCCCCTCCCCCTTGCTGGCTTTGCGGAAGGAAATGGCCATGGTAGCAGACCCCACATAGCAAGGAATGTGGGCAGCCTCTAAGAGCTGAGGGCAGCCTCTGGCTGACAGGTGGCAAAAAATACAAAGAAACACGAACAAAAAAAACCCAACCCCCCAAAATAAACTAAGGCCCTCAGTTGTACCACCTTGAGAAACTGAATTCTGCCAATAACATGAGTGAGCTTGGAAGTGGATCCTTCCCCATTTGAACCCAGATGAGACTGCAGCCCTAGCTGACACCTTGATTGAAGCCTGTGAGACCCTAAGCAGAGGACCTAGCTTGCACTCCTGACCAACATATACATAGAGATATTAAATGTGTGTTGGTTTAAGTCACTAAGTTTGTAGTAATATTATTACATGGCAATAGAAAACTAATAAAGGTATGAATATTCATGCTTTTTTTCCCTGATTTTTAAAATTTATAAATAAGAAATAATAATTTAAATAGCCTCACACCTCTTCAGGACTAATTTTGCCACCAAAAGAGTTTGGGCAGCAAATATAGGAAAAGTCTATTGGTTTCTAAAATTTTGGGGCTTCCAAATTACAGATAAGGGATTGTGGCTTTGTAGCATATAACTTATAGGGTTGCCAGGGGATGGAAAAAGATACTATGTGTAAAGGTCCTGGAAGAGGAGTTAGCACATAGGAAGTACTCCATAAATATTGGCTATTATTATGATTAGAATCAGAGCTCCTGAGGCAGCCCTCAGCCTGTCTGCTCTGTTATTCCTTGCCAGTCACTTCTCTTCTCAGTCCCTCCTTCTCTAACAGGAGGGCCTCTCAGAGGAGCCTAGAAAGGGGATAGGGTGAACAACTCCTATTTATGGAGCCCATGTTATAGGGAGGCTTAGGCTGGGTGCTCAGCGAACTGTAATGTGAATTGTTCCTGAGGGAAAAGGCGTATGGTCTGCTTGTGGCCTTACTGCTGCAGTGGTGCACAACCCTGAGGAAATGGCTTCTCCTTACTAAGTCTCAATTTCTCCATCTGTCAAATGGGGCTGGCTTGTCCCTCCCACCTAAATATGTGAGAGGAGAGGTATGACAACGTATACTCACTCTGGACTGAGGGATTATTTTAGTTTTTAATATCTTTTGAGCGGAAGAACATATACAAGGGTTTGCCTGGCCTCTCCTTATATACACAAAGGAAATGCCCCCAACCCTAATACTAACCCCTGCCTCCACTCCTGTCCAGAGCATGGAGGAGTGGCTCCTTGTTTCTCGCCCAGTCTTCTGTGCAATTGGAGTGGGGACTGCAGGTCTCTGCCTGCCCAGACCACCATACCCACCTCTATCCCCCATTTCTTGCACGGTAATGATATTCCTAGAGATCATTAAGGTAAGATGACCTTCCTAGAGATGGGAATGTTTTACTTGAGTCTTGTCAAGAAGTGGTGTTCGGTCTTATGAAATCTGGGAACTAACATTCCAGGTATAAAGAAGAGCAAACACATCACTTACGGGTACAGGGTTTCTTTTTAGGCTGATGAAAATGTTCTAAAATTGTTTGTGGTGATAGTTGTAAAACTCTGTGAATATACTAAAATCTATTAAATTGTATACTTTAAATGAGTGAATTGTATGGCATATGAATGATATCTCAATGCTGTTATTTAAGAAAAGAACAGTAAACACAAATACCTTGAGACTAGACAAACTCGGTATGAGTCACAAGATTTATTTGATTCACTGGGTCAGATTCAGTGGAGAATTCTCAGAGCAGAGCTTAGTCACAGTTCATCTATTAACAAAGGGTATGGAACTCAATTTCAGAACTCCTAATAAAAGATAGAGAAATACCCTATATTTTCAGATGTGATGTTCCCTGGTGGTGTTTCTTTCCCAGGAATGCACAGTTTTCATAGGCTTCAAGCTACTCAGCAAGTATGGCCTCCAACAGACCTGCAACCAGTAGGAGGTAGGACCTACTCATCTGAAGGGCTTCTTCTGTGGCTTATATAATTCTCCTTGCACGTGACATCTGGTATAGTACTTAAGCTGGTAATTTTCCGTTGGATACAAGCTTTAACAATAGACATTGCCCTGGTTAGTTTCTGTCTTCTTTTGTGGTTGAGATTATTTTTGCTGTTTTATTTTATTTCTGGTCTTACGCAACTGCAAGAAAGCGTTTTATGAGGGCCAGTGTTATGCACCTTGCGGCTGGGCCTCTCTAACTTCCTGTAGAGGTGCAGAGGTGCAAGCGAGCGTTTGCTAAGAACTGGCACTTGTCCAAAGCTGCGCAGGGCAGGGAAGCTCAAGTCTATCTCACACACATAATTGAGGAAGAAAAAGAAAGCCAGTGTTGCTGGAGCTTAGGGAGGAAGGAGATAAGGCCAAAGAGGCAGGCAGGGACTAGATCATATAAGGCCTTGAGGATCAGGAAAGTTTAGATTTTACAGCTAAGTGCAGTTGAGAGTCACTGGAAGTCTTTAAACAAGGATATGACAAGATCTGACAGGCATTTTTAACAGATCAATTTGGAGCCATAAATTTGGGGAAAATACCTGCAGTACGAATAACTGAAGAAGGCTATAGAGTATTAAAAAAGTATAGAAAAGTACTCTAGAGTATAAAAAGTACTCCTATGAATCAATACGATAAAAGACAAAAAACGCAGTCAGAAAATTAGCAAAATGCTTGAGTAGGCAGTTCCCTAAAAGAGGAAATCCAGATGGTCAATAAACATATAAAAAATGAATGAAAAATGAATTTTGAAAAATGAATCTCATTAACCAACCAGGGAAATACATGTGAAAACCTTTCAATAAATACCTGTATAAGCCACCAGGTTGGTAAAAGTGGGGAAAAAAATCTGACATCACAAAAGAACTTTGACAATATCAACACAAACTCATCCTCTGGTGGTCAGAGAGTTAAACTGGTATAACCATTTTGGAAAATTGAGGATGCGCACTTTCATGTTTATTAAACAGTCCAATATCTATATTTTCCTAGATATAAATCTTAGAGAAACTCTTGCATGTAAGTACCAAGAGATATGTATCATAACGTTCATTCTAGCACTAGTAATAATTGAAAACACCCCAAGGTCCATAAATAGCATAATCTATGGTATTAATTATGGTATATTATATTATGAAATTTTACACAGAGCTACAGCTATATCCATCAGGATGGATGAAGCTCACAAACGTAATATTCAGCAAAAAGCAACAAGTCATAAAAGAATATATATAGTGGGATTCCATTTATATAATTGCAAGATTAATAAAACTAAACTATATTTTTAGGCGTGTATACACGTGGTAAAACTGAAGTTAAGAGAATGGTCAGAAAAAAAAAGAATAAGGATTGTGGTTATCTCAACAGGAAGGGAAGAGATGTCAGCAGGAAGCAGCCCTCTGAGGTACTGAAAGTGTTCCATTTCTATGAAGCACAAAAGTTTAAAACTTTGATGAAGTTCAATTTATTTATGTTTTTCTTTGGTTGCTTGTGCTTTTGGTGTCATATTTAAGAAATATTTGCTAAATCCATGGACACAAAGATTTATCTCTATATTTTCTTCAACGAGTATTAGTTTTAGCTCTTACATTCAGATCTTTGGTCCATTTTGAGTTAATTTTTGTATATAATGTGAGGTAGAGGGTCCAACACCATTCTTTTGCATATGGCGTTCCATCTCTAAACTTGTGTGTAGATCCATGGATATTTACTTTATAATATATTGTATATACTCTTTGATATGTGAAATATATTTCATAGATTTAAAAGCATAAATAGAAAACAATTGCTTTGGATACTGTGTGGAGTACCCTGTCTGTAGAGAATAAGTTGTAGTGAAACAAGAGAAACCAGGACCACCAGTTGGAATGTCTCATGGGTTTTTGGCTGAAGCAATAGGGAAGATGGTGGTGCTGTTAACTGAGATGGCAATGAATGCAGAAGGAGCACGATTTGGAGGGGAGAAACAAAATTATCTTTAGGATATATTAAATTTGAGTAGCTTTTTCAACATCCAAGTGGAGAAGTCAAAAAGACAATTGGATAGATGAATCTGGAGTTTAGAGAGGGGAGCAGAGCTAGAGATAAACATTTGGGAATCTGTAGCATATGGTTGTTATAAAGCCATGGGACTGGTTGAGATAACATAGAGAAAGAGTGTAGACAAAGAAGAGAAGTGTCAAGGACCAGCTCTAGAGTATGCTGATATTTAGAAGATGGGCAAGGCCGTAGGTACTAGAACGGAGACTGAGAAGGAGCAGCCAGTGATGAAGACGAGAAATAGGAGAGTGCAGTTTCAGGAAAGCTTAGAGAAGAAAATGTTTCAAAGAGAAAGGAATGATCAAATTCTGCTAAGAGATCAACTGTGATTTGGACAGAGAGCTAATTATTAGATTTGGCAAGACGAAGATGGTTGGCAACTTTGATAAGAGATTAGGGGAAGCAGGTAGAAGTCCGACTGGCTTTACAAAACACACTGGGGAGTTGAGTGCTCAGTGGCCACCATTTGGTTTATTCACATTTTTTTTTTTTACAGTTGCCTTCAAATAAGCTCAGGAGGCATATTACTGACCACTCATTCTTCTTTATAAAGCAATGCATGCATTGTCTTTCAAGTGCACCTTTCATTGTTACATGTAGTTAGCTGGTGTACCATCAGAACTGAACCCAGCATACCCTTTTGTAAGGTCTCGCTTGCCCGGCAATAACCTACATGCCCTATAGTAACCATCTGTCCCCCTGGCCTCCTTCAAGTCATGACGCCAACCATCTGGTATTTCAACAATCCAGGGCCTGGCCAACACGGATCTGCTTATCTCAAAGAACATCACGTCTTGAAGGAACACAGTCCTTGCACGTGAGCTACTGGTCCTTGGAATGCTGGTCATGTAAGGGCAGTCTGTCTTGGGAAGCACGGAACCTTTGTTCCCCTGCCTACTTAAGCAACCGTCTCTCTGTACGCAGTAGCGGTGCGCAACTCTGTCCCGCCGGCCACTCCTGGACTCCCCGTATGCAAGTTCCCAGCAAACACTTATGTCTCACACAGCCAACTCGGGGTCTTTTCTTTGGTCTCTCCGGCACCTTCCCATCGCAGCTCACACTGCTGGGCTTGTGGTCAGACATTTTTCCAGTCTATGTTAAGGCTCACAAAATAGTGATTATCTAAATAAAAAATAGATTTTCCTGAAGCATTGGATTTTAGTAATGAGCAGAACAAAAAGTCCTCTAGTACTTCTCCCTCATATACCACATATGCCAAGCACTGATTCATTTTCTGCATATTAGTAATTAGTGGCTTCATCCAGCTCTGAACAGAATATTTGCTAGCATACAAACAGGACAGTAATTCCTCTTTCACATTGAATGCCATTGACATTACACAATGCCAAATAAGTTGATGGTGGAAACTTTGCTAGTAGCTTATTTAGCTTTCTCTCTGAGCATATTTTTAATAACTTTGCAGCTGGTTTTTACAAACCTTTTGACAACAGTGAGAACTAACTGTTTTAGTACATAAGGAGTGCAACTTTGAATAAAATATCTGTAGTTTGGGCATCTTTCTGACTGTAGCAGAAATAATTGTTTAATTTTGTACCATTCCGTTTGTTTTAGTAATGAAAAATTTAACTGGGTTACCAGAGGTCACAGTGTTTTGTTAGAAATTGAAATGAAAGCATCATTAACTTCATGCCAAAACTTGACAAAGTTTCTTAGAAGATAACACAGTGAGAAAAAAAATAACTGGATTGCTAATTTTCGGATATCCACTCTCACACTTCTATTCATATTTTTCTTTTTCACTTGTTTCTATGAAATTATCACATTTGCCTCTTCACTTATCTAACAATGGTGGTCCTGTTCATTTTTTACATTTATAAAGTTCTGAACTTGAATATTTACATTACTATTTTCATCATTATGTTTTTGCTCTAACAAAACACTTTCAAAGTCCTTGATAACAATTTTTTTAAACATTGGAGATATAAGGCCACACAATAGTAACCACAAGAAAAATTAAAATGTTGTGAAAATATTTTAAACCAAGATGAGTTGCACCTGGTAATGGAATATTAGTGGAGACAAACTGCCAGTTTTTACAGTGCATGTGGTATCTTCAAAAATAAAATGATCACAAAGAATGTAGTGGGACTTAAGATTTGAAGACAGTAGTATAAGGTTAGCATTTTTCCTTTTGGGGAGGTAATCACCCCAAACTAACAACCAAAATGAGAAGAACAAACTATGAGACAAATCCCTAAATTACAAAATAAACGGGAAGGGTGGAGTATGGGAGGATGTTAAGAGCGCAGATTTTAGAAACATCTCACTAAATTTAGGGTTTGGACTTGGATTTGGGTCAGGGTTAGAGTTAAGTAGCAAAGTATACTGCTTGAAGGCTAAAGACATAACTTAAATCTCTTGTGTAGAGCCTGAATCTTTTCTTTCAAAGGCAGGAATGAGATTCACAGGTTAGCTGCAGGAGCTTCCCTGGACCCCATATGGTTCCAAGAAGCAGAGAAAGTGCAGCAACCTATGTATCACATGGACAAATTCTATTTGCAGAAAATAGTCTGTATCTGTTACAGTAGGGGAGAAGAGAGACTTTGCATTGTGAATATCACTGTCATGGCCTCTCTCCATTGGCTGGGGAGAAGTCAAGGTCAAACTAACTCATAAACAAAATACTGGGTCATAAGCCAAATTCCTGCTGGCTTGGAAAACAGTAGAGAGCCAGAGCAACAGGAAGCCGCTTGGACGGGCAGGAAGCCAGGAAGTACAGTGTTTGCCTAAGGAAGTATTGCTATAGCAACACAACTGTTGTGGGTACCAAAGTTTGGAACCGCAGCCATGTGGACAAGCTGAATCTGGGACACTCTAAGCCAAAAACCCCAAGGAGGAGTGAAGTGGTTTTGGTTACTGACAGAAGTAGACACAAACTTCGGTGCAGAGCTCTCCAAGTTTGGTTCAGAGGACTCCCACAGATTATGATTAAGCTATGAACTCACAAACAAGATTACCAAAAACACAAGAAGGCAATAACCATGAGTGAGAGTCAGCAGAAACAAGAAACAGATTCAGATCCCCCAAAGATTTCAAGTATTAGAATTATAATTACATACATATAACATAAAACAGCTATATGTGAAGTGGTTAAATAAAGTATGCAATTAAAAAAGTGAACATTCAACTAGAAACACTCAGGAATGAACAGAAACGTTTTGGGAACAACCCAAAAGAAACCAGAAATAAAAAATACAATTGTTGGCAGCAGAAAAAACCTCAGTGGAGGGAATAACTAGATTAGATAACTCAAGTGAGAATTTGTGAACCAGAAGATACATCTGAAGAACTGATCCAGAATGCAGTAAAGAAAAACAAGGAAATGGAAAGTAAGAAAAAAAGGTTAAAACATATAGAAGACAGAATGAGAAGATCAAATATTTAGATAGAGTTCCAAATAGAAAGAATAATGAGATAGGAGAAGAGGCAATATATAAAGAGATAATGGCTGTGAATTTGCCAGAATTGACGAAAAACAGAAATCTAGACATTGAAAGCAAAGAAGAAAAAAAATGGAATAGGAAAAAAAATTAAAAATATAACTCAAGAAAAAACTGCAGAAATAAAAGGAGACGAGTCTGAAAATGAATAAATATATGAAATGAAATGAAAATAAATGAAAAATGAAAATAAATACATATATATGCCCTTTTACATATGCCCTTATATATATATATATAATTTTTTTTAAATGGTCCCACATGGTCAACATCAATAGATGTCCTCATAAAATTATCACATTTCAAAAATAAAGCATTCTTTGAAAGTCAAAGAAAATAAATCCCTTTGTGAAACTGAATAAAGGAAACTTCATTTAAAGTGGAGTCAGGAGGCCAGAGGGGGAGCTCTCATGCACTATCAATCACTATCAATCAATGTCAATTACAGGAAAAATTGTCAATTACATCCCCCATCAGAAAGAAGTGGTCAGCAGGAAGAATGTCAATTACAGACCCCAACAGGAGGAGATGTACATTGCATCCCCAATAAGAAACGGACTATCCCAGCAACTCAGCCAATGAGAAACCATCACCATCCTGAACTCGCACTTTCTACCGTGGACTTTAGTTCAAAACAACCACACTCAACTTCTCTTTTTTCTCTGTAAAATAACATTCCTCTCCATTGCTTGCTGGACTTGCCTATGGCTTTTGTTATTGCTTGCTTGTCCCGAATTGCAATTCCTCTCCTATTCCCAAATAAACCCATTTTGCTGGTAAAATAGCTGGCTGTTTTATTTTTTTAGGACAACAATTTATAATGAGGAAAACTGAGGCTGACTTCAGATTTCTCCACAATGTTCATTTCTAGAAGACATTGTAGACAGAGCAATACAGACAAAATCCTCAAAGAAAGAGGTGTGACCCAGGATTTTATATCCAATCAAACTGTTGCTTAAGTATAAAGGCAAAGAGTTTTGAAAACATAAGACCTTAGGGGTACTGTTTCCATTACCTCACTTGAAAAATCTGTCAGTGGACAAATTTTATCAAACAAGAGATGATTAGAAAGCATAAATTAGATAGCAGCATAAGGACTGCTGATAAGTAAGACTAACACAACGTGAGTATTATTGTTATTAAACAGAAAGATAAACATTAAGAAAGATAATTAATATTGGGAAGTTGTGGAGAGAAAGGAGAGGTGGAAGGAAGAGGAAAGCTACTAAATTAATTATTGTTCAGAATAGGACATTTATAATACTGTCTAAAAAAAGAGAAGATTAGACATTAAACAAAAATACAAACATTCATAAACATCAGAAGAAAGGCACACGTAACCAAGCAAAATCTCACACAGGAAATTATTTTTTAACCTTGAAAACATGAATCATAACACAAAATAACATGACATAACCGTGACTAACCATACTTTTCATATTAATAATTGTAAATCATTGTAACAATTATAAATGAGTTAAACTCATCCTGTAAAAGGGGAAAAGTCATACTGGACACAAAACAAAAATACTCTTACACCATAAAAAAAGAAAAACCTAAAACTAAGAGATGCAGAAGATAGAAAATGAAAATAGAGAAATGATAAACGAATGGGTAAACCAGGCTATGTCAATGCAAACAAGAGTGGTTGCAATCTTAATTTCAGATATGACTGAGTTCAGGACAAAAAGCATTAAATGAGACAAAGAAGGGCACTTCATGTGCTCATCTGCAATTCAGAGATAACAGTTATGAATATGTATGTACAAATAGCATAGCATCAATATAAGCAGAGCCCTTAAAGCAAAAGTTAAGGTACACAGAAGTAGATAGAGACACATTAGTGGCAGGATACTTTAATTCACCCCCTCAGTCCATAACAAAGCACACAAAAAAAGAAAAGGATATAGTAGACATAAATAACAATAATTAATAAGGTAGAGCTAATTGATATATGTCGAATTCCGTGATTCTGAAAACAAAGAATATACCTCCTATTTATATTCCCAATTAAAAAGGACATCGCGATAATTTCCAAAAAGATAAAATATTACAACAACTTTCTCTAGTAGCGATGCAATAAAATGAGAAGGCAATAGCATAACGAGGAATCAAAAGCCCCTACCCGCTTGGAAATAAAACACCTCACATTAAACAGCTCTTGGGCCTAAGAGGAAAATCCAAATGGAATTGAAAACTATTTAGAAAACAACAATAATAAAAATGTTACATATCAGAACCTATGTGATACTGCTAAAGAGGAAATGTTCAGAGGAAACATTATATTTTAAATACTTTCATAACATGCCACAATAGCAGATATATTGACGTGGTTTTGTTCAGAATAGATAGAGATTGTACTAGGAGATTCCAAAAACCTACTACATATGTAAATATACTATTTAATAAGCAAAAATCACTTGCAGCAAAATTATAATCCAAAAATTAGTGGAGTTCTACGAATCAAAGTGTCTTTCAAACTCTTCTGGTATCAAAGCAAAAATGCAAGTCTGCACATTAGCAAGGCATGACTTTATTAAGGGAGACTACTTCAATAGGGAGACACTCAAAAACTAAGCCAGAAACTTCTCTGAGAAGGAGTGGGCAAGCAAAGCTTTTATATGTAGAGACCAGGACAGGTGGCAGTGGAAAGAGGAAGGAGTGTACTAAAATTGCTGGGGGGGTTCTTGAACTTAACGAACTGTGTCGAGTATTGCAAAAACAGGAACATCAGGGCAGGAAATTGTAGTCGGTGGTTAGGCACATGGGGTGGAGTTTGGGTCTGAGATGGGGCAAACAAGTTACAGTGCAGAGAGTCTGCATAAAGTTCAGGGCCTATCTGTCCTTTAGCTGATCAAAATTATGTCAAGCACGAAGTTTGACCAGCCTGGTCAATGGCTATCAGTGCCTGCTGAAATGATTTTGGTTTCTAAGCAGATATAAATTGCATATATTCCAGATCATGCTGATACAAACATATCCTAGAATCCAGCACTACAAATATTCCAAACTCGGTCTTATCCACGGGTGAAGAAATCACAAAGCAGCTAGAAAATTTCAGTATATTAACCAATAAGAAAGAATGAAAACAAATGGAGTAAGCATCCAAATGAAGGTAAATAAAGATCAGCAAATAAATCTAAGAAGGCAGAGAGAAGAGATTAAAAAAAAAAAAAGTAGAAACTACTTAATTGAAAACAAAAAATGGTAGAAATCAATAACCCAAGAGCTGGGTGCCTAAAAAAAATAAACTTTTAACTAAGTTAATTAAGAAAAAAAGCAAAAATAGACTTGATGCAATAATTTGGAAATTCTAGATGAAATGGATTCTTTTCTAAGAAGCTGTAATTTACCAAAACTAATCTCAAAAGAAACAGAAAGTCTAAACAAATCAATTACCATAAAAGAAAGTACAAAGAGCTATCCCCCCAAAAAGCACCAGGGGCTTCTCGTAGATGGTTATGCTGCACCTTTAAGGAATGGATAGTTTCAAAATTATTTAATTTATTCTGGCACATAGAGAAAGAAAGAAACCTTCTAAATTCTTTATATGAAGCAGAATAATTTTGATACTAAATTTGACAAAGACTATAGGGAAAAAAACTGCCCATTAATCTCACTTATAAATATTGCTGAAATAATACTAAATAAAATATTAGGAAAAGGAATCCTGCAATATCTTAAAAGAATAACATGACAAAATGGGGTTTATTTCAGGAACACAAGAATGATTAAATATTTGGACATATATTTTATGAATAGATCTAAGGAAGATCAACTCTATAGACTTTGAAAAAGAATTTGATAAAAACTTTTAATGTCTACTTTTGAATCAAAAATGTTCATAATACCCACTTACACCAATGGATAGATCATGCAGACAAAAAGTCAATACAGAAACAGCAGACTTAAATGAAAAACTGGACAAGATGGACCTAGTAGACATATACAGAGCACTCCATCCAAAAACAGCTGACTACACATTCTTCTCAAGCACGCATGGAACATTCTCAAGGATAGACCATATGTTGGGAAACAAAGTAAGCCTCAATAAATTTAAGAAGATTGAAATCATAACAGCATCTTTTCAGACCATAATGCCATGAAACGGGAAATCAACTACGAGAAAAAAACTGGGAAAGTGACAAAGATGTGGAGATTAAACAACATGCTACTGAATAAGCAATGGATCATTGATGAAATTAAAGGAGAAATCAAAAAATATCTGGAAACAAACGAAAATGAAAATACACCATACCAAATCATATGGGATGCAACAAAAGCGGTCCTGAGAGGGAAACTCATAGCGATACAAGCCCACCTTAACAAACAAGAAAAAGCCCAAATAAGCAACCTTAAATTACACCTAACAGAACTAGAAAAAGAAAAACAAACAAAGCCCAAAGTCAGCAGAAGGAGAGAAATAATAATAATCAGAGCAGAAATAAATGAAATTGAGACCAAAAAAAACAGTAGAAAGGATTAATGAAACAAAGAGTTGGTTCTTTGAGAAGATAAAAAAAATTGACAAACCCTTAGCTAGACTTATTAAGAAAAAAAAGAAAAGGCTCAAATAAATAAAATTAAAAATGAAAGAGGAGAAATTACAACAGATACCACAGAAATACAAAGGATTATAAGAGAATACTATGAGAAATTATATGTCAAAAAATTGGACAATCTAGAACAAATGGATAAATTCTTAGACTCATACAACCTCCCAAAACTGAACCAAGAAGAAATGGAGAATCTGAATAGACCAATCACAAGTAAAGAGATTGAAATAGTAATCAAAACCCTCCCAAAAAATAAAAGTCCAGGACCAGATGGCTTCTCTGGTGAATTTTACCAAACATTCAAAGAAGATTTAATACCCATCCTTCTCAAACTATTCCAAAAAATAGAGGAAGATGGAACACTTCCTAACTCATTCTAGGAGGCCAACATCACCCTGCTACCAAAGCCAGACAAAGACAATACAAAGAAGGAAAATTACAGGCCAATATCACTGATGAACACAGATGCAAAAATCCTCAACAAAATATCGGCAAACCGAATACAGCAATACATTAAAAAGACCATACCGGGCTGGCCCGGTGGCTTAGCGGTTAAGTGTGTGCGCTCCGCTGCTGGCAACCCGGGTTTGGATCCCGGGCGCACACCGATGCACCGCTTCTCTGGCCATGCTGAGGCCGCGTCCCACATACAGCAGCTAGAAGGATGTGCAACTATGACATAGAACTGTCTACTGGGGCTTTGGGGGGAAAATAAATAAATAAATAAAATCTTTAAAAAAAAAAAATAAAAAGACCATACACCATGATCCAGTTGGATTTATACCAGGGACACAGGATGGTTCAACATCTGCAAATCCATCAACGTGATACACCACATCAACAAAACAAAGAATAAAAACCACGTGGTCCTCTCAATAGATGCAAAGAAGGCATTTGACAAGATAGAACATTCATTTATGATAAAAACTCTTAACAAAATGGGTATAGAAGGAAAGTAACTCAACATAATAAAGGGTATCTATGACAAAGCCACAGCCAACATCATACTCGACAGGGAAAGGCTGAAAGCCCTTCCTCCGAGAACAGGAATGAGACAAGGTTGCCCACTCTCACCACTCTTATTCAACATAGTACTGGAGGTTTTGGCCAGAGCAATTAAGCAAGAAAAAGAAATAAAAGGAATCCAAATAGGCAACGAAGAAGTGAAACTCTCACTATTTGCAGATGACATGATTTTAATATTTTTTTTTTTTAAGATTTATTTATTTATTTTTTCCCCCCAAAGCCCCAGTAGATAGTTGCATGTCATAGCTGCACATCCTTCTAGTCGCTGCATGTGGGACGCGGCCTCAGCATGGCCGGACAGGCGGTGCGTTGGTGCGCGCCCGGGATCCGAACCCGGCCCGCCAGCAGCGGAGCGCGCACACCCAACCGCCAAGCCACGGGGCCGGCCCGACATGATTTTATATATAGAAAACCCTAAAGAATCCATTGGAAAACTATTAGAATAATCAACAACTACAGCAAAGTCACAGGGTACAAAATCAATCTACAAAAATCAGTTGCATTTCTGTATGCTAATAATGAACTAACAGAAAGAGAGCTCAAAAAGATAATACCATTTACAATCACATCAAAAGAATAAAATATCTAGGAATAAATCTTACCAAGGAGGTGAAAGACCTATACAATGAAAACTACAAAACATTATTGAAAGAAATCGATGATGACATAAAGAAATGGAAAGACATCCCATACACATGGATTAGAAGAATAAATGTAGCTAAAATGTCTATATTACCTAAAGCAATCTACAGATTTAATGCAATCCCAGTCAGAATCCCAATGACATTCTTCACAGAAATAGAAAAAAGAATACTAAAATTCATATGGGGCAACAAAAGACCCCAAATAGGTAAAGCAATCCTAAGAAAAAAGAACAAAGCTGGAGGCATCACAATCCCTGACTTCAAAACATACTACAAAGCAACAGTAATCAAAACAGCATGGTACTGGTATAAAAACAGACACACAGATCAATGGAACAGAATTGAAAGCCCAGAAATAAAACCACACATATACGGACAGCCAATTTTCAACAAAGGAGCTAAGAACATACAATGGAGAAAGGAATGTCTCTTCAATAAATGGTGTTGGGAAAACTGGACAGCCACATGCAAAAGAATGAAAGTGGACCATCTGCTATCACCATTCACAAAAATTAACTCAAAATGGACCGAAGACCTGAAGGTGAGACCTGAAACTATAAAACTCATAGAAGAAAATATAGGCAACATACTATACGACATTGGTCATAAAGGAATCTTTTCGGATGCCATGCCTATCCAGACTAGTGAAACTAAAGAAAAAATAAGCAAGTGGGACTTTATCAGATTAAAGAGCTTCTACAAGACAAATGAAACCAGAATCAAAATGAACAGACAACCCACCAGCTGGGAGAAAATATTTGCAAAACATACATCTGACAAGGGGTTGATCTCCATAATATATAAAGTACCTGCACAACTGAACAACAAAAAAAAACAAACAACCTGGTCAAAGAATGGGCAGAGGAAATGAACAGACACTTCTCCAAAGAAGATATACAGATGGCCAATAGGCACAAGAAAAGGTGTTCAACATCACTAATCATCAGGGAAATGCAAGTCAAAACAACACTAAGATATCACCTCACGCCCGTTAGAATGGCTATAATCACCAAGACAAAAAACAACAAATGTTGGAGAGGATGTGGAGAAACAGGAACCCTCATACACAGCTGATGGGAATGCAAACTGGTGCAGCCTCTATGGAAAATGGTATGGAGATTCCTCAAAAAATTAAAAATAGAAATACTCTATGAGTCAGCTACCCCACTACTGGGAATCTATCCAACAAACCCGAAATCAACAATCCAAAGAGGCTTATGCACCCCTATGTTCATTGCAGCATTATTCACTATAGCCAAGAAGTGGAAGCAACCCAAGTGTCCCTCGACTGATGATTGGATCAAGAAGATGTGGTATATATATACAATGGAATACTACTCAGCCATAAAAAAGACAAAATCGTCCCATTTGCAACAAAATGGATGGACCTGGAACAGCATTGAAAGCCCAGAAATAAAACCACACATATACGGATAGCTAATTTTCAACAAAGGAGCTAAGAATATACAATGGAGAAAGGAAAGTCTCTTCAATAAATGGTGTTGGGAAAACTGGACACATTTGCAGACGACATGATTTTATATGTAGAAAACCCTAAAGAATCCATTAGAAAACTATTAGAAATAATCAACAACTACAGCATGTTATGTTAAGTGAAATAAGCCAGAAAGAGAAAGACAAACACCGTATGATCTCCCTCATATGTGGAATATAAACCAACACATGGACAGAGAAAACTGTATGGTGGTTACCAGGGGCAATGGGGGTAGGGGGTGGGCACAAGAGGTGAAGGGAGACATGTATATGGTGATGTACAAACAAAAATGTACAACCAAAAATTTCACAATGTTATAAACTATTAAAACATCAATTAAAAAAATAAAAAAAAATGTTAATAATAGAAGACACTTCCTTAACATGAATCTATTTTAACATCCAAGACAGCTTATGTTCAATAGGAAAATATTAGAAGCACTCTCTTTAATAAAAGGTTAAGAAAATGATGACTACTATTTCCACTAACATTCTCCTAGATAATGTAATTATCTTTATAATTTGGGGAAAAACTACAAGTTAAAAAAATACTAAAACTAGGATGCCTGCTCTTGTCAGTTCTATTCAACCTTGTATTGGAGGTTCTAGCCAGGGCAATTAGGCAAGAAAATGAAATAAAAGGCATTTATATTGAAAAAGAAGAAGTAAAACTATCTCTATTTGCAGATGACATAATCCTATATGTATAGGAAATCCTAAAAAATCCACAGATTCATTAGGGTTAATAAATGAGTTCAGCAATGTTGCAGAGATATTAGATCAATATACAAAAATAGTTGTATTTCTATACACTAGTAATAACAATTCAAAAATGAAATTAAGAAAACAATTCCATTCACAATATCATCAAAAATAATAAAATACTTAAATTTAATAAAAGAAGTGGATGACATACTGAAAAAAAACAAAACACCATTGAAAGAAATTAAAGAAGACTTGCAATTAAAAAGATATCTGTGTTCATGTACTGGAACACCTAGTATTGTTAAGATGACAATACTCCCCTAAATTAATCTACTGATTCAATAGAATTCCTGTCAAAATTCCAATAGCCTTTTTTTCAGAAATGGAAAAGTTGGTCCTCAAGTTCATATAAAATTGCAAGGGGCCCTGAATAGCCAAAACAATCTTGAAAAAGAAGTTCAAAGTTGGAGGATTCACACTTTCCCATTTCCAAACTTACTTCAAAGCTACAGTAATCAAGACTGTGTGGTACTGGCATAAGGATAGACATATAGATGAACGGAATGAATTGGGAGTCCAGAAATATCCATACACTTATGGTTAACTAATTTTCAACAAGGGTGTCAAGATAATTCAATGGGGGAAAAATAATCTTTAGCAAATGGTGATACCGAACCAAGCGGGCTCACCTCCTGGTGAGTTAAATAAGACTCTACACCAGTGGAAGTTGCCTCACAAAGTAAAGCGTATTGGCAGCAAATAGGAGGCCATGAGGAATCATTTCCAAAGTCATGGAGTCCCCAAACAAAGTAAAGCAGGAACTTTTATTTGGTTGGGGAACAAATATTCAAAAGGGAGAGGCGGATATTCTCTTACACTGGTTCAGTTGGAGAACATGCTTCTACATAATGAGGCCTAAGCTCCTCCTGGAGAGATCTTTGCATTAAAAATAAGGCAAAGGTCATGGGCATAGCTCTTGTGGTGAGGCATGGTCAGTTTCAGGATGGCTGGTGGTTACATCTCCCTTGAGTGCCTCACTTGGTCAGTTTCAGGATGGCTGGTGATTATATCTCCTTAACATGCAAAAGGAAAAGAAACAACTTGGAAAAACAATTGATTGCTTCCAAACCCACCTTTGAGTTTCTCGAGGCCCCAACTCGGTGACAATGGGTCTGGGACAACTGGATATCTACATATAAAAGAATGAATTTGGAACTCAAGTACCACATACTATATACAAAAATTAACTCAAAATGGATCAAGACCTAAATGTAAGAGCTAAAATTGTAAAACCCATATAAGAAAACATAGATATAAATCCTTGTGACCTTGCATTAGACAATAGTTTCTTAGATATGACACCAAAAGCACCAGCAACAAAAGCAAAAAATAGATAAATTGGACTTTAATAAAATTAAAAATTTTTGTGCTTCAAAGAACACAATCCAGAAAGTGAAATGATAACTTACAGAATGGGATAAGTATTTGCAAGTCATATATCTATCTGATAAGGGATTTGTATCTAGAAAAGATATAGAACTTTAACAACTTAACAATAAAAGACAACCCAACTAAAAAAATGGACAAAGTATTTGAATAGGCATTTCTCCAAAGAAGATACACAAATGGCCAATAAACACATGAAAAGATGCTCAACACCACTAATCATTAGGGAAATGCACATCAAAATTACAATGAGATACCACATCACACCCACTATGATGGCTATAATAATCTTTAAAAAGGACAATAACATGTTGGCGAGAACGTGGAGAAATACATTGCTGGTGGGGAAAAAAGTGGTTCAGAAGCTGTGGAAAACAGTTTGGCAGTTCCTTAAAAAGTTAAACCTAAGAGTTATTATTATGACTGAGCAATTCCTCTCCTAGGTGTATACCTTAGAGAAATGAAAACATATATCCACACAAAATCTTGTACACAAATGTTCATAGCAGCATTATCCATAATATCCACAAAGTGGAAACAACCCAAACGTCCATCAACTGGTGAACAGATAAAAAAATGTGGTATATCCATAAGATGGAGTATAATTTAGCTATAAAAAGGAATGAAGTTCTGGTACATGCTACAACATGGATGAACCTTGAAAACATTATTGAAAAAAACTATATACAAAAGGCCACATATTGTATATGAAATGTCCAGAATAGGCAAATCCATATAGACAGTAGATTAGTAGTTACCAGAGGTTAGGGGGAAGGAGGAATGGGAAATGACTATTAATGGCTATGGGGTTTATTTGGGGTGACAAAAATGTTCTGGAATTAGATAGTGGTGATGGTTGTACAGCCTTGTGAATATACTAAAAATCACTAACTTACACATTTTAAAATGGTGAATTTTATCATATTTTAATGTATCTCAAAAATATTGCCAAGCTTCAAGTTTATCATATAGTAGAGAATTTTTCAAAAAATGAAAAAAATAATTTTGAGGGAATGGAAGTGCTAAATTTATAAATTATTTGCAGATGATATGATTATATACCTGGGAAGTCAGAGAGAAAAACACAGAATTTTATAGATTATAAGAGAATTAAGATGGATTGGTATGAAGTTAATATTCAGAAATCACACTCATTTTCATACAAAGAAAGAATAGCAGTTCGAAAAGATCTAGTTACAATAGCAACAAGAAAGAAGGAACTCCTGGGATCAATCTAACAAGAAATGTGCAAAATCTAAACAAAGAAAACTTCTAACTCATTACTAAGGGAAACAAAAGGTTTGAACAAATGGAAAGGCATAACTTAACATAGGATAGGATGACTCAACATCATCAAACTAAAAATTCTTTCTAAATTAGTGTTCAACACACTCCCCTCATTCTAAGGATTTTTTTTTTAAGAGACAGACTGATTCTAAAGTTTATAAAATTAAAAAACCCGAACATGTTTGATCAAGAAGAGAAATGACAGAGAACTAGTCAAGCCAGAGAGTAAAGCCTGTTTTAAAGCTGTAATTATAGCTGCATGGAGCTAGAGCCTAAACAGACAGACATAGCAATAGAGCAGAATGGAGTCCAGAAATAGACCCAACTCCATGAATGAATATATAATCAAGTGATTTATTAAAGCACTAGGGTAAAAGTGAACTATGCAATGCATATTTGAGGACAACTGGATAGTCATCTTAGAAAAAAAAAGCTGTTGGATCCATGTCTCACACCCTAATCAAGATAGATCTTAGGTAATCCAAGATTAAAATAGAACAAAAATGCAGTTATCAAAGTAATAGAATAAATCATTGCATAAATTTAAATATAATTTCCTAGAAGCTCAAAAGCTGCTAAAGAAAAGCTTGAGAAATGCAATCCCATATTTTAAAAAATCCTGCGTGGAAAAAGTTACCCTAAACTAAGTTGAAAAGGCAGTGGCAACTTGAGGAAAATCATTTGATACAGTATCACAAAGGGCTAATTATCCTAATATAAAAGAGCACCTAAAATAACTAAAGAAAAAAACAACTCATTACAAAAATAGACAAATCATGTGACCAGGCAATTCAGAGAAAAGGTAATACTGATGCCTCGAACATATGGAAACAATGTTAACTTCACTCGCAATAGAATGCAAGTTAATGTCCCACTGAGAGATCATTTTTGAACTCTCTGATTAGCAAAGAAAATATATTTGATAATGTAATGTGTCGCTGAGCCTATGGGAAACCAGGCATTATTTATTTCCGTGAATGGGTAAATTGTCCTCCATGAAGAGTGATTTGGGCAGTAACTTTAAAAGTTACAAAATTCACATACCTTTTGACTCAGCAATTATGTTTCTAGGAATTTGTCCTACAGATAGATACAAATGAGTATGAACTGACATTTGTGCAGTTATTTGTTATTTCAAATGCATATGAATTGACATTTGTATAAAGTTATTTATTAAGACTTTGTTTGTAATTTGAAAAATATCTTTGTGTCCATTCAAGAATTCTCGGGGCCAGCCCTGTGGCGCAAACGGTTAAGCGCACGTGCTCTGCTGCAGCGGCCCGGGGTTCGCTGGTTTGGGTCCCGGGCGTGCACCAACACACCGCTTGGCAAGCCATGCTGTGGCGGCGTCCCGTATAAAGTGGAGGAAGATGGGCATGGATGTTAGCCCAGGGCCAGTCTTCCTCAGCAAAAAAAGAGGATTGGCAGATGTTAGCACAAGGCTGATCTTCCTCACAAAAAAAAAAAAAAGTTTCTCTGCAACTGTAAAAAAGAATGAGGCCACTCTTTGTGCACTGATATGGAAGGTTGTCCTAGACATACTGTTGCATGTAACAAGTAAGGTGCAGAAGAGTGTATAGCCTAAACTACTTGTGTAAAAAAAGGGAATTGTGTGTGTGTGTAAGTATTTTCTTGTATATTATAAAATATCTCTGGAAGGATACATAACAAACTGATCAGTACTGGCTAGGGGATGTGGCTGGAGGGAGACCTTTTGCTGTTTGACCTTTTCCAATTTTGAATCATGTGAAAATCATATCTATTTTTTAAATAAACTAAGAATATAAGAGAATTTCTGTAAAAAGTAGTAATCTTAATTTCACATTTATAAACCATGTGTGAACAAAATTACTACTTTGCTTTTTCCTCTGACATGGCCAAACTCTTTTGACCACTTGATGGACCACCAGTTGACCACTTTTTGAGCAATACTGTCCTAGAACTTGAAACATTCAGATCCCAAAATGTCTACCGCAGTTGGGCCCAGTACCTGTATCTATATCCCATTAGGACTAAGTATTAAATTCTTATACCAGAGATTAAATGGAATCTTATTAGAGAAGTTTAGTTCTTAATTCAATAAATATTTGTTGAAAACCTACTAAGTAACATAATGCGTTATGCAGAGATAAATGTATCATGGCTCCTGTTATCAAGAAGCTCACAACCATGTTAAAATACTAAACTATATCCAACTGTATAAAATATGTCCCAAAGACTCCAGCAACACCATGGCTATTGGTTAAAATTGGCTTTTTATAACAGCCCTGTGTGGTGCTGGCCTGGTGGCATAGTGGTTAAGTGCGTGTGCTCCCCTGCAGCGGCCCGGGGTTCGCAGGTTCGGATCCCGGGTGCACACCGACACACCACTTGTCAAGCCATGGTGTGGTGGCGTCCCACATAAAGTGGAGGAAGATGGGCATGGACGTTAGCCCAGGGCCAGTCTTCCTTAGCAAAAAAAAAAAAAAAAAAGAGGAGGATTGGCAACAGATGTTAGCTCAGGGCTAATCTTCCTCATACACACACAAAAAAACAAAAAACACCCCTGTGCTTAGGTTTACATCTGAAAAGATACACATAAAATTGTTATTGGCAATTATCTCTGTTGAGTGGGATTGGTTAGAAGGAGATCAGGGAAGACTTTTACTTCTTTAAATATTTCAAAAATGAAGATGGTGGGACTATGAGTGACTTTCTTTATTTTTAGGGTTTTTGTTTTTCAAATAAAAACAGGAACAAATCAAAAGTTTTAAACAAACACATACTTATTTCTTTATATAATTAAAACAAATTCTCATATACCACTTTCCCGCCTCCCTTCACTTAATAGTTAGTACCAAAACTTGGTACTTTGTGTTTTCCTTGCCCCTTGTTAAGAACACATCTCTTTTTTCTTAAGAAGAATGTGCAATATAGCAAAGGATGAGACCATCACCCCAAATCTGGAACCTAGAAACTGAATTTACTGCTTATTTAAGTAAGGGAAACCTATACTGATCAGACAAAATCTCATTAAGCAAAGCAAACATAGGATTTATGGGAATTGTTTGTCTTGGGAAATATTGGTTACTGAGGCAGGAGTAGTTGAAAACAAGCCTTAGAAGCATGGGTTACAGAAGCTCGTTTCCTGTTACTGAGACATGTTTACTGTAGCAAGTTGTCACTGATCAATTATTAAACAGATTTAAAACCAGCATTGGTGTTTATTTGTTGCCATGGCTATAAAAATATCAGTCTTTTGCTAGGTTTGTGGGGATTTTTTTTATTCTTAAAAAATAAAGGGCCAGGGCCGGCCCCGTGGCTTAGCGGTTGAGTGAGCGCGCTCCGCTGCTGGCGGCCCGGGTTCGGATCCTGGGCGCGCACCGACGCACTGCTTCTCTGGCCATGCTGAGGCCGCGTCCCACATACAGCAGCTGGAAGGACATGCATCTATGACATACGACTATCTACTGGGGCTTTGGGGGAAAAAAATAAATAAATAAAATTATTAAAAAAATAAATAAATAAATAAAGGGCCAGCCCCAGTGGCCTAGTGGTTAAGATTGGGGCACTCTGCTTCAGCAGCCCAGGTTTGGTTCCCGGGCACAGACCTATACCACCCATCTGTCAGTGGCCATGTTGTGGCAGAGGCTCACATACAAAAAGAGGAAGATTGGCAACAGATGTTAGATCAGGGCTAATCTTCCTCACCAAAAAAAAAAAAAAAAAGGGATGTCTCTTTTTGCCTGTCCTTGATGAAAAAACTAGAGGTGTCTTGCACTGAGAAGAAGCAATTTTCTTAGACTTATAATTTGTTATTAAAAGGCCTTAATATAGTGTATTAGTTTTCTATTGCTGCTGTAACTGATTACTGTAAGTTTAGTGGCTTAAACAACACACATTTATTATCTTATGGTTTGGTAGGCTAGAAGTCTGACACAGGCCTTACTAGGCTAAAATCACGGTGTTGGAAGGGCTGCGTTCCTTTCTTTTTCCAGCTTCTAGAGATTGCCCACATTCCTTGACTCATCGCCCCCTTCGTCCGTCTTCCAAACCAGCAATACAGCATTCTTCTGACCCTGGTTTTGTTGTCACATCTCTTTCTCCAATCCTCCCCTCTGCCTCCCTCTTTTACTTATAAGGACGTTTATGATTATACTGGGTCGACCTGGATAATCCAGGCTACTCTCCCCACCTGGAGGTCCTTAACTTAATCCTGGCTGCAAAGTCCCTTTTGCCATGTAAGGTAATGTATTTACAGGTTTCAGGGATCAGGATATGGACATCTTTAGGGAGCTGTTATTCTACCTACCATACATGGAAATGGGATTGATAAATATATCAGTTAGGATTGCACTTGACTGCTTAAAGAAGTAAAAGATCTCTTTGTCTCGTGCACCAGGAAGTCTGGAGATTCCTGTCTAGCTCTCTACCATACTCAGCAATGACTGCTAAGCCTCAGGCATCACACGTGTCTGGGCAAGAAGAATGACGTGGAAGAGGCAGCACCAGAAAATTCCAGTTTACATTTCTTTAACCAGAAATGAGTCACTGGGGCCACTCCTACTCACAAGGAAATCTGAGAAGGTAAGTTTTTGGCTTTCCTGCTTCTCTAAAAAAGGAAGGAAAATTGAAATAAGGGTTGGAATGAGTGATAGAGGCGCTAACCTACAGATGACTGCAACTAGGTGAATTTAACAAAGAACTTTAATTATCTGGTTACTGAAGAGCAGGTACCGAGTGTAGGAATTTTATTGGACTGCTTGCTACATGTATTACTCAATATCTGTTGGCCCTAGGTTCAATATTGATAAAAAGACTCACAAGTTACAGTATGTTCCCCACACCGGTTTACTTAGCTTTAAAAGACAGACAGTAAACAATGCCCATGGCCAAACAGCAGAGACCTTCTGACATCTGGCAATAGGTTAGGTACAGCTTCCACTCTCCTCCACTCCTCAGGGCTCAGTCACAAGAGACGAGGTTGAACCCGGTGCACACAACTTCACCTTAGGGCACCCTTTCTATTCCCTACCTGTGTGTATCCCACGCTTGTTGCACAGCCTTTCTAGGAATAAGTGCCAAGTCACATCACGTGCCTCCCCGTGCAGCTGCAACTCATCAGTCAGAGATTTCACAATAAATGCTTCCATAAACCAGGTGCAATCTGACCTGCTAACATTCCACATTTATCTTACTTTGCTACATTCTGGAGAGCAGAGTGGCAAGAGGGCAAATCTAAGGTCATATCCCCAGGGTTCCTGGGGTAAAAGGTCAGATCAGCTGAAAACCCTTTTCTTGCAGCTACCAGGTACTTAATAAATATTGTCCCTTTCTTCCTCTTGAATTCAGAATCAGCTGAGAGATACAGAAGTCAACAGATGAAGGTCAAAATATTACCTTAATAAAGCCGACTGGAAGACATGGCCAAGTGGGCATGCTCACGCTTTTCTCAGACTTATCCACTAGTCACTGGCCCAGTTGAATAACACAGGCTTCCCAGTAGAGACAGGTCCATGGAGGAGAGCAGACCCACTCTCTGCAAGACAAGGGTCTAGAAAGGGTAGGGGAAGGGCTGAGCTGTTTATTCTCCCCAACTCACGTGTCCAACTAGTCACTCCTATTCCCCTGGGGAGGAGTAAATAAGGAATGGGGAGAGGCTCAGTGATTCTCAGTCCTCCTGGCAGTTTGAGGTCACCCAGGGAATAAATGTGCAGCCAGAGTAGAGAACCACTGGGCTAGCCAAAGTTATTGTGTATGGAAACTTAGGGGGTGGAGATAACTGTTCTTTCCTATAATTAGGAAAGTTCATTATGTGTGTGTGTGTGTGTGTTCTTTTCTTTCTTAATTAAATGTTTAATTTTAAGATGATTGTAGATTCACATACAGTTGCAAGAAATAATACAGAGAGATCCCATGTAGCCTTTATCTAGTTTTCCTCAGTGGTAACATGTTGTTCAACTAAAGCACAATATCACAACCAGGATATTGACATTGAGACAGTCGAGATACAGAACATTTCCATCCCCACGAGGATCCCTCATGTCACCCTTGTATAGCCATACCTGTTTCTTTCCCTCCCCTCCCCTTTCTTGGAAGGTTCATTTTAACCATGCTTTGCTCTTTTCATAAATGGCATATTTCTTTTGCTGTTTTTTCCTTCCTTTCAATATAAAGCAAATAAAGACAACTGTTTTCAATTTCTTGTAACAGTAAGACTATCTTTAGGCACCTAAAACCTATTGCCTCTAGGCTTGTTTTAACACTCTTGTTTGAAAGAATTATCTGGAGTCATTAAACAGTTCTTTGGGGGAAAGAGCAAGTAGAAAAATAAGTTCCTTCATAAAATATTCTTCAGACATTCTTCACTTAGTTTGTAAATACCATGATCAATATAGTTTCATTTCTCCTTTGCTCTGGAGAAGCTTTTATATTTAAGATGACTGTGGCAATTAACCATCTCCCTCCTGATTAAGTTTTCAGTAAACCAAATAATTAATGTGCTTCTGACTGTATCAGAAACTAAAACACAATTGGGACTTTGTTCTTTGATGATCCTTCATGAGATACCTCGGCGTCTCAGGACATGTCTCTCACTTGGTTTACATCATTGAATTTCTGGCATGATGTCAGAAGATTCTCAGAAATGTCCTTGCCTCACATGTCTTACCATCTTGTCCCTCCAGTTCTCCTGGTTTTCAAGTCTCCTTCTGGCCTCATTTACTTCCCTAGCTTGTAGGCTCCATCATCTATCATTATTGCCAGCATTCTCAACTCTCTCACATTTTTACTCTTCTGTTTCACATGTGCTATAACCCCCTAAACAACAGTCTCCCTTCTCTATTCCTGTTAGGAGGTAACTTGCTAAAGAATGTACAACATTAGGTTTTACATCTGATAAATATAGATTCAGATCTTAATTCTGCTATTTTATCTGCAGTGGACATTTACTAGTTTTTGCTCACCATCATCCAACCCCTTTTCTTTTGGCAACAGCATCCCAATTCTCTGGTGAATTACCGCTCCAACACTGTATTCCAGTCTTGGAGCCAGCTCCCCTAACTAAGCATATGCCTCTTGCTGGGGCAAAGAGTTTCTCTCTCTCTGGAAGTGGACTCTGGAGTGGAGTGATCCAAAGACATTAAGTGATTTACATAGGCAGCTGTGTCCTAAACAATCAGTCTATTCATTTCTACTAGCGAGACCTGTGAAAACGCTTTGGTTTCATCCTCTACATATTGATTCATTAGCCTCCCCTTTGTTTTGTCAGCTTGCACATATGCTTTCAATGAAATTATTTTTATCTTATACTAGCCAGAGTCATTTTCTGTTGTTTGCAACCACAAAACCCTAACTAACTAGCTGTAGAAGCTTATATTAGTGACTTAAATGCTGTATAATCAAGAAAATTATATTTATGTATATGGATGTCATGAGGATTAAATGTGAAAACAAACTTGAGGGGGCTGGCATGCAATAGCCATAATAAATCCATGACCTCTAAACTCAGGTGAACCTCCAACAGAGGTTAGCCATCTTTTTATTTGTTCTGGGCCATCTGCTTCTCCAAAATTCCCTCAGCAGATTTTACAAACATTTACAATTTTCTTTAGGCTGCCCATTCAACCTCTCCCTCAATCTCAACAGCCTGTCTCAAGTGTAACAGGAGAATGTCAAGGAGACGGAGGTACCAGGTTTGCAGAATCTTGGAAGGTTTTATTGATCTTGTGATTCATGCCGGTGCCAAGATGTCTCAAACTCAGCTCGTAACAATAAACTCTTGAAAAAACACATACAGTCAAAGCCATCCCAAATGTACAACATTGATCAGAGTCTCCTTATCGTTATCTACATCCTCTAATAAGTGTTTGTAATACTTGGAGTGATTCAGTGGTTCCTTTTGCACATGTGTACCACTCTGTGATATGCATGTTAGACTGGGTAGATTGATGGAGTGAGGTTGTAATCTACTCTGCTGCTAAAATTCTTCCTCCTAATTTGACAATGTTGGGCTTAAACGTCTTATCTTTAAGTAGCTTATCTTCTTGCTGTGGGCTTTGGGAATGCTGTGAAAGTCAGCACTATTCCATGTTTAAACAACTGTCAGGATCAGAACTATCCTGCTTTGTCCTCGTACCAGAGATCCTATTTGAAATTTTTTATACCTTCTTCCAAGTCGATCATCAGAGCATCAAGATTACAGGCGACTACAAATAATTTATGTAGTACAGGATGAGAATTATGTCTTAATTACCAAAGAGTCTATAAAGCATTCTCAACCTAACAAAAATACAAACATATTGGTATAAAACAACTCCAGCCATAAATTTATACAATCCCAATAATAAATAAAAAGTAGCACTATGAGATGAAGGAACATTGGCTAACTTGAAAAGGTAGGTTCAGGGTATCTAGAACCAAGCCTTGTACATTTCTCACTGATTTCTGGATAAAGAGGCTCCCTTTGTATATTTTTTTATCTCCTTCCCTCCCTTTCTCTCTCCCATCCTCCCCTCCCTTCCGTCCCTCCCTTTTTTCCTTCTTCCTTCCTTCCTTCCTTCTTCTCTCTCTTTTTAAAGCTCCATAAACAATCTAGGACTAGCATTAAGTTTGTTAGACATGGCATTTTCTCAGTACGTACATTTCCAATTTTCTTTCTATTTAAAATTTCATTTTATTTTGCAGTTTTACCCCTCACTACTGAAGTTTTTCAGTGTTCAGATATTTCTCCTTAGATGAAACATGAGTTTCTTCTTGTGATTCCTGATCAGTTTTAAACCTTAGAACAGCCGTAGCGCTGCTGCCTGGTTCTGGGCAGGCTTGGGGACTGGACAGGCTTGAAGCACAGAGATGGTTTCATCAGTCTTAGAATGGAGGCTCTGGAGGGTCAAACCTGTGGAGAAGTTCTGAGTAATCAGTCTTAATGCCAGCAATTTCACTGGCAAAAATAAGGTTCATGGCTCGAGTAAGAAGAAACACCTGTCCACCTGACATCTGGTTTTGCTCTTGAGAAAGGGCACATACCAACATGGAAATGTTAAAAGTTGAAATGATCTTGTATGTATAGGAACAGCAGGCTGCTGCCTGGTAGCCTGTGATGGGACATTACAATGTGATTGAGCATGATGACCTCTTGCTCACAGCTCATTTATATGGTAGAAATGTGGGGACAGTAGGAGTAGCTGTAGCAGTACCAGCTGCTGGATGTGGACCCATTGTCTATGCTAACAACACACGTGGAACATGACTCAGAACTTGGTCTCATAGCAGTGGTTCACGAGAGGTTTAGGTCTGAAACTCTGAGCATTCCAGGGTGAAGTTGGTCTTAGTTGAGCAATTTGGTCTGAGAGGACAGAAGGTGGCTGTTTGGGAGTTCTGGAAGTCTTTGGACAACCACCATGAAGTATCTGAAGGAGGTGCTGGCAAATAGGAGTTGACTATATGGCTGGGTGCAGCTCTTAATTAGGGTGAGGCTTCTGCTCTTCTTTATGTTGAATTAAAACTATAAAGGCTTGGTGGATGGTGGCTTCTTCTAGGAAGGGAGGGGAACCCTTTGCTGGGTCCATATTCCATAGTGCCTTTGCACTAGGGCTTGTACCAAATAGATCAAACTCTTTTTGGACACAAGGTTCCCTTCAGAATACTTCTGTTTGTTTGTTTCCTCTCCCCAACAGAAGTTCTCAGAAATAATTGATCCCCTCAAATTGAGCCAACACATCTATCAATTGAGAAACCTGCAGGGCTTTCACACTGCTAAGCAAGGAGTTGGTTACAATGGTGTGGAACTCAAGAAAGAGAAGTAATCTGGGTATTTAGATTTGGTAGTTAACAGTATACAGATGGTAGCTAAAGCCACTGGTATAGAAGTTATAAAGGGAGAGTGTTTAGGATAATAAGAAAAAAGCAGTGAGGGTTGAATTTTTCCCAATATTTATAGGGAGGTAAAGGAAGAGGATCAGCAGTGGAGGCTGAGAAACGGTCACGAAAGGGTTAGGACAAACGCCAGGGAAGAATGGTGTCAGAACAGCTAAGGGAAGAGATTCATGGAAAACAAATGCTACAGAGATTAAGTAAGGACTGAAAAATGTACTGGAATTTTCAACCAAGAAGTCCTTGCAATGCCCCAGTGATCTGGGGATCACAGTTCCTTTGGAGAGGTTGGGGTGCAGGTCAAATTGCTGTGGACCAAAGAAATGGGAAGTGAGGAAGTGGAGGTGTGTGTGGACTTCTCTTTCAGGAGCTCAGCCTTGGAGATAGAGTTGTAACTAGAGCGGAACCTATAGTCTAGGAAGGGTTTGTTTTTTCTGTTTTCCCCAATAAGGTATAGATGGAGGTGGGAGAAGATAATCAAGTACACAAGGGAAGTGTAGAAGCCAGACTCCAAGATGGTCCCCAATGCCCCCTGCTTTCTGGTATTCACACAATTGTGTCATCCCTGCCATGTTGTACCAGAGATGGTCTGCGTGACTGATTGAATATGACAGAAGTGATGCTCTGTGATAAATAAATGAAAAACAATAGGATATCTTGGAGTATACGAGGAAGCAATTTGGTTTAAAACTACTATAGCCTGGCCTTGTTTTTTCCAAAACAGCCTGACATGGCCTGTTGAGCATGCATTGTACATCTGCTTTAAACATTGACAATGTCCCAAAGACAAGAATGATGCCCTCAAAGATAGGGACATAGCCTCCCACCCATATCGGCATTTCTTTAAGGATAAGCATCTCTTCCTGGAAACTAAGGATTAACCACCCATCTGCTGTGCTCGCCTTGTGAGCACTGACCTGTTATACCAGCTACGCATCTGGTGACAGTGGTAAAAGGGATATTCCTGTCATAGGTGATGTATGCTCTTTGTTCTGAGACAGTATATAACCACTCTGTACACCCCACTTCTTGGGTGTTCTTACTTCATTGTGGAAAGAAGCCCCCCAGGCTATAGTCCTCACACTTGGCTGATAATAAACTCACCCCAATTTTGATTTATGGATTGATTATGGATTATTTGCCTCCACATATGTCACTTCTGAGATGAGCTTATAAAAGACACTGTAGCTTCCATCTTGGTGGCACTCGCATGCTCTCTCTCTCTCATCATTCCCTCTGGGGGAAGCCAGCTGCCATTCCATAAGCAACCCTCTGGAGAGACCTACATGATGAGGAGCTGAGGCTTCTTGCCGACAACTGTGTGAGTGAACTTGGAAGTGGATCCTGCAGTTCAGATAAGCCTTCAGATGACTGCAGGCTGGGTGACATTTTGGCTGTAACTGCATGAGATACTGTGAGCCAGAACCTCTCAGCTAAGCTGCTCCCTGATTCCTCAACATCTGAGAGGGTGTGAGATAATAAATGTTTATCGTTTCAAGCTTCTAAGTCTCCAGTAATTTGTTATGCAGTGTAGGGGGAGAAAAGCTTTCCTTGACTCTCCCTGGCTGGGTCTGAAAATTAAACTGACAGAGAGACAGATGAGCAGGAGAAAAGCATTCACATTTATTTAATATGTTTATGTGACACAGGAACCTTCATAAGGAAATGAAGACCAGGAGAAACATTTAAACCTGAGGATTTTTATGCTGGATTTGATGAAGCGTAGACAGTCGTGGAGAAATACGATAGGTCAAGGAGTATGAGGTAATTGTAGTAAACTGGGGGACACTTAGTAAGGCCTGTTTGCTAGGATTCTTCTCAGTGTCTCTTTGTCTTTGAAGATAAGGATGCTCCTTTCCACCGGGTATACGGAGGCCACCTCCCACATGAGGGTTTTACGATCTGTTTCAAGGGAGAAGGGCAGGGGGAAGGTCAGAGTGACATTCCTGCTTCTGCTGTTTTCTCAGACTCCTCCAGACTAAAATATTCAATATGCCAAGGTGCCATATTTTGGGGTAGGAAGTCCTGAACCCCATCAGCAGAAATAGATAAATAATACAGCAGGGATTGCCATTGGGCAGGAGGATGCACTCTGCTTCCTCTGAGAAGCTATCAAGTCTGGTCATTTATACAAATTCTCATTCTTTAAGCTTACTCTTTATTGCTTAGGCTTGGTATCTTAAAATATTTCAAATTCTAACTTACAACTAGACAAACTATTTTCATTGCTTATCAAAAAATATTTAAAATATGAGAATCTCCTACTTTTTGTAACATTCCACTCAAAGTTGGCTATAATACCTCTTTTCTTAGCTGATATCCATTTAATCATTCATTTGATACATATTTATTGTGACGTTATTATACCCTTTAGAGAAAGCAATGTTGCTTTTAAAGTGATTATTAGAGTGATAGACGAGCTATTTGCTAGTATATCCAAATTATCCAGCAATAAGGCTTTACTGAACAAAGCAGTATGGGTGCTACCATAAAAGCATGAGCAAATACCCAAACGGTATACGTGCGAAGTTAATAATCCAGGCAGAAAAAAAATGATACATAGAAAAAACCCATGCATGCATGAAGAACAACCTGAGAACGTATCAAGTCAAAATTGTGTTCAAAGCAAAAATCATGTTTGCATGACGAACAGTTGAGTATCGGTTAAGACAAATGAACACCCTTGATCACAGTACAATGAGATTCTTCCAGCCAGTGGGCGTAACTGCCAAATGGGATCACATAAAAGAAGTATGAAGGGAAAACTAATTTTGAGGCTATAACGAGGTGGAACTGAAGCTGATTCTTGAAGTTCTGCTTCAGGTTATCCAAGAGAATTACGCTTCCCTTTTAACCATTTGTGATAATTTTATTTATTTATTTTTTCCCCCAAAGCCCCAGTACACAGTTGTATGTCGTGGTTGCACATCCTTCTAGTTGCTGTATGTGGGACGCGGCCTCAGCATGGCCAGAGAAGCCATAGCTTCTGTGTGCGCCTGGGATCCGAACCCAGGCCGCCAGCAGTGGAGCGCGCGCACCTAACCGCTAAGCCACGGGGCCGGCCCACCATTTGTGATAAATATAAGATTCATGCATAAAAATTATTCTGCTGGTGGATGTGACTCATCGCAATAATAAACTTGTAAATTTTTTGGTTGTTTCCATTATTTATCTCAGACCTTTACTCTTGTACTCATTTTAGGAAGGACTTATGTGCAAACTGTTGTGCAAAGTTTAAAATGCCAAATATCCTTTAAAGAAATAAAAAAAAAGTGGTTTTTTCCTTTAATGAAAGAGTTTTTAACCACTTTCTATTCTCCCTTGTATTTTGGGTTTCCCTAGGTTGGAGCAGCCTGGACCACAGTGAGAGCCTGGAGCTTAACCAGGTCACGGGGCTGAGCAAAGGTGGTGAGATTAACAGGCCCCACCATCGGTATAGAGAAAGGTCTAACCCGGTGGGCAAGGCATGGTTTTCATGGTTTCCCATTCATAATCTGCAGGAAAAATGACAGTACTTGGAGATGGAAGAACTTGATTTGAATTCTGGTTTTACCATTTACCAGCTGTGTGATACTGAGCAAGAGATGTTACCTCTCTGATTCTCAATGTTTCCTCCACAAAATAGAGCTAAAAAACCCTGCTGTTATTGTATTCTGGTTTTGTCTTAAAGGTCAAATGATCCTCGCATCAAATACATGTGAAGCCACTTTTTTAACTTTAAAGCACTATAAACATATTATTATTTTTATTGTTGATACTATTATTATTCCTTCTTATTTTGAATCTTTATGTTCTTGGCAAAAGCTTAAATAGGCTTTTTAAGTCTTGAATACAACTTAAGAAAGGCTAATAGCTAATGCTGAAAAAAAACAACTATGTCTTTAAAAAAAAATCATGAACCCATTTGAAATTAATTTTTGATCAGAAAATAATGCCTAAAACAAATCTATATTACTGGAAAACATTACTATTTATCTCCTTGAGATTGTATCTAGCACCCTAGAACAAGACCTATTTTCCCAGCACCAAAAGGCCAACCTATTAGCGTTTGCCTTTGCAAACGGTTGTTGCAAAAAACAAAATAGAGATTTAATCTATGAATTATGTAAAAGACAAGTCTCTCGGGATATTTAAAAATATTTTTTCTGATTGCAAATACAACACATTCATTATAGAAATTTCGGAAATTCCATATAAGTATAGAAAAGAGAATTATTTTAACTCATAGTCGCATTACTCATAGATAGCTGCTGTTAACATTTTTGCAGTTTTTCTAATTTCCTTCTTCCTCTTGTGTGCATTTTTTGCACATATTTTTAATTATAAGCAGTACCATAGCATTACATAATCTTTCAAAACATGATTTTTACTAACTTTTCCTAAAATTGTTTTTTTTGCATGTAAAATCTAAAATTATTTTGGATCTAAAAATCCTTTAAAAAAAGTCTGGGGGCCAGCCTGGTGACGCAAGTGGTTGGGTGCGCGTACTCCGCTGCGGCGGCCCGGGGTTCACTGGTTCAGATCCCGGGCACACACCGACGCACCGCTTGTCAAGCCATGCTATGGCGGCGTTCCATATAAAGTAGAGGAAGATGGGCATGGATGTTAGCCCAGGGCCAGTCTTCCTCAGCAAAAAAAGAGGAGGATTGGCAGATGTTAGCTCAGGGCCGATCTTTTTCATGAAAAAAAAAAAAGTCTGAATTTGTTTCAAAAGTAAATATTTTTCCTCCAAGTATGTTCCCAAGGGCCTGACTTCAAAACCTTGTATCACTCTGGACTCCCTTCTCTTTTTTTCTTGTGGAAAATTGTCTGAATTGACTTGAGTCTGAATCAAATCTGAATTCTATCACTGAATCCTCTTAATTCTTTCCTTTCTATTCCTATTACCATGACCCTGGGCTGAAACCCCTTTTCCTCCACTTTAGATTATTGAAGTAGTTTTTTGACTGATCTCTTTCTTTCTAGTCTCTTGTCACTGTAATCTATTTTACAAACTTCTTTAATGCATCATTACCCTGCTCAAAAATGTTGACTGACTCTACATTCTGTAGCAGAGGCCTATAGCTGCAAATTTGTTTCACTACAACTCCACAGTGTTCTGAACATTGTTTTTTAATTAGTTGGAATCCTTTAGAAGAGCCATATGCTTCACTGATTTGTGTTATCTGCCTGGCCTCTAGGTTTCCAAGCGTGGCTGGGCAGATTTTGCATTGTGTAACTCCAGGGGGCGCTGTGTACATAGCACTCCCTAGATTTTTACAGTGTACAGCTTGTATGATCAGCACAACTCTACCTGGTGGCCCTGATGAAGCCTATGGTTTCATAGGTTCTACACTCTAGTCTACACAACATGAGAAAGAAAACTGATATCTTGTCTAATCCTGTCTATCATAACAACTAATCAAGCTCATCCTGAACCACAGCCTAGAAAAGGCTGACATTCATAAAAGCCTTGCACTCTAAGACAAGCCTTAAAAAACAGGAATATTCTAAAAGCCTTGAATTCTAAGATAAGCCATAAAGTTGTTTTTTATTCAAAAGACAGAAATATCTTGTTTTTCTTTTTATCAAAATGGACCCAAAAGTTATCCAATCAGAATTGCTGACTACCATATAACAATCTGAGTTATCTCCTGATCTTGTGATGTTTTTACTCAACTGCTTCTTATTTTCTTGATTAGGTGAGCCAGTTCCGTACTGACTTGTCTCCTTTGCAAATGCAAGTTAAAACTCTATTCAGTTCTTGAATTTGTCTCTGAGTTTTACACAATAAAGTTTAAAATTCCTTAAATCCTAATTCCAGGCTCTTTACAATGTGGATCCTATATCCCCAAAGTTTTCTCCTTTCCATAAACGTAACACGCACGTCGCAATTCTTTGTTGCGTTTCTCCCTCCCCTAATTCCTCTGCTTTCCTTTTCCCCTACTCTTAACCTGTATCACTTCCATTCTTCAAGCCCCATTTCAATCCTATCTCTTTCACGAAGCATTCTTTAGCCACCTAAGTTTTCATCCTTTTTTCTCTGAATTCTTTCTGTCCTTATTGTCTACCTTAGCGTTTATTTGACCTATGTAAATTACATATATATGTATTTTTCTTTTTATTATAAAAGCAAAACATGTTCAATCTAAATATAGAAAATATAGAGGAGCAAAATGGAATGTTGAAACTCTTGTTTCAACATTAACAAATAAACATTCAACAATAAAAACAAAAGGAAAAAAACTAGTTGAATATTTGTATAATCTTGGGATAAGGAAGGACTATCTATCTAGTCTGATGCAAAAAATATACACCTTAAATTTAGAAACCATAATTTGCCTTTGTAAAAGTGTTACAATTCTATATATTTGTTTCATGAAGTAAAACGTGAAGTATCTTTTTTGTTTCAACTTGTTGAGATGTGCCATGAAGTTCTGTTGATTTCAGAAGAGACTGATTTCCTTGAACACGGGAAAAAACGGCCAGCCTTTTCAGACTTTGATTAATAGCAGCACTATCCCTATAAAGCACTTTTTGCTGTTGTAAAGATAGAGTTAAAATGTGTAGAACATTGACACTTACAATGGAAACTGTCAGTATTACCAGAGCCTTTGGTTCTAGACAGAGTTTGAATAGTTTCAGCAAGAAAATAATGGAAAATTTATGAATGCTGGCAACGAAACTACTCAACAGTAAATGGAAGTTAATCACTGTTCTTTTAGTCTTAGGGCTAAAGAAAAGCTGTTGGACTGGTCATTAATATTTTTGACACCTGAAGAAATCTACCTTATTTTCAAGAAGCCAAAAAAGAAAGATTTTTTTTTTCCAGGGAAAATATAGTAAAATTTCTGAATAATGCATAATAAACAAAGCACCTTCAAACTACCACAAGTCGCCTCTCTATGTTCCAATCTGTTGAGTGGGTGAGGTCTAAGCATGGCGTGGGAGGTTCCCTGCCTCCATAATCTCTATGCACACCCTCTATCCCTCACCCCAGATGCCTTTTGGAGTTTTCATCCTTTATTATAAACAACTGATATTTTCTCATACTTATGTAAAGTGTAAATCAAAGCTTCTTTGGTAAATTGTGTTATACTTATCCATCTATAATACGTAATCTAAGTAGTGAATGGTGACCTTACTACGCAAATACTAGAAAGCCTTGAGAAAGTCCCGTAGCTCTCCCTTACAGATCCAGGACGTTGGCGTTTAGGGATGGCATCTTAGTTGGGGTGAGAGAGGTGACAAATGGTACAGTGTGACAAGGATTTGTGTTGGGCTAGTGCTTTGAGACAAAGTCATTTATCCATATCAGAGATGTATGTGGGAGAGTTCATCAAAATTATGGAGGTGCTAATGCCAATCCAAGCTGCCCTTGTCACTGTCCCGCTTCCAAATTGTCAGTCCTAAGCACAACTACATAAAAATTCTGGAGATGGCACTGCCCTAAACCTTTCTGGCGAATAGTATCTTCACCCTCGTTTCCATTTCACCCTCCTTTAGAAGACAAAAATAAGTGAAGACAGAAAATAATAATAATAATAATAGCATTTATTAAGCACTTAATATGTGTCAGACACTATTACATCTGCTTTATTTTTTTTTTTATTTATTTTTTTTTTTTGTGAGGAGGACCAGCCCTGAGCTAACATCCAATGCCAATCCTCCTCTTTTTCCTGAGGAAGACTGGCCCTGGGCTAACATCCATGCCCATCTTCCTCCACTTTATACGGGACGCCGCCACACCATGGCCCAACAAGCGGTGCATCGGTGCGCACCCGGGATCCGAACCGGCGAACCCCGGGCCGCTGCAGCAGAACGTGCGCACTTAACCGCTTGCGCCACCGGGCTGGCCCCACATCTGCTTTATTTTTAAGAACACATTTACTCTTCTCAACAACTTAGGAGGTATGTACCATAATTGGTCTTATTTTACAGATGAGGAAACTGAAGCACAGACAAGCTAAGTAACCTGCCCAAGGTCACAAAGCTAATAAATGGTAGAGCCAAGATTCTAACCCAGGCGGCTAAGCTTCAGAATCCATGCCCTTAGCTACTACACTAGGGACGTGGGGTGAGGGTGAGTGGATGGGGAGAGAGACGCAAAGAAATAATAATAGCTACTGTTATTGAATACTTACGTAGTGAGTACCACCTTCAGAATCTTCAGAACCACCATATAAACTATTTTCATCCTTATTTTACAGATGAAGAAACTGAGGCTTGGAGAAGTTAATTAATGTAAGAGATCTTGAAGTCCTAAGAATTTTCCACGTGGCCCCGATATGTCTACTTTGCCTGAAGTTGTTCCTCCCATTCCTTCTTGCACAGGATCTTAGCGCCTAATTCCTACCATCCATTTTGATTAAGCCAAATTGTCCAAACAACGGCGGTTAATTTGCAACAATTCCCTCCTCTTCCAAGAAGCTTTTCTGACCAACTATTCCCAAAACTAGCTGAATTTCGGCTGACAGTCCCCTCCCCTTCCCCATCTAAAGTTCTATAAAATTCTTGCTCCTTCTTTCCCCAAGATAGACCATTCTTTAGCTCCTTCAGGGGCCTTCTCAGGCTGGACTTTTTTTTAATAAAGTCTTATGCTAATGGTGCTCTGGCTGATTTTTTCCACATTAATTTCCCCAAAGCCACACAGTTAAAACATAGTAGAGATGAGGTGCAGACCCTGATTATTTAACTGCTATACCATCCTGGTAATTTTCAATTTTAAAAGTTACTGGTTGAGTTGTTCGTTTGCAAATTGAAATGCCCTTTCTCATAGAAGTGATTTCATGGTCTGAAGATAGCCCTCTCGGCTGTTATAACCAACTGAGCTGCTATAAGTAGAGGAAGCAAAGCAATAATGATATAAAAGACTATAATTAAGTGAATGGAAGAAGTAGGTTTTGGTAGAGTGACCCTAAAATTTACGGTCCAACTAGGAGACTTCGGAGAGTGAAAGGTGCTGTTAATAATTACACTGGAACAATAGGCATAAACTGGGACTATCCTGGACACAGAAGGACATCTCTTCACTCTAGGTTTAGGGCACAATTGAATGACTTTGAGCCGGTCATCTGAATCTGCTTGAGCCTCAGTTTCTTCATTGTAAAATGGCAATGTTGACACCTAGCTCATGGGGTGGATGTGAAAATGAAATAGTCTATAGTGCACACTTGAATTTGTAAAGTATCATAGAAATAAAACTTTTTAATCATAATTATTACTAATATACTGACTTCAGGTCTTTGGTACATCAGAACACTATCACACTGTAAATAATTGTATAATCGCAATTATTTTTTTAATTGAAGTATAATTGACATATAACATTATGTTAGTTTTATATGTGCAACATAATGATTTGGTATTTGTATATATTGCAAAACGATCACCACAATAAGTCTAGTTAACATCCTCACACTTATAATAATTCTTGATTTGTGTTGCTCTCCCCTTTGACACTCTCCCTGTCTAGATAGTCTGTTCTCTTAGCTGCAGTGAGAGGCAGAGAAAGCAAACCAAGCAGTAAGAGGCCATAGGCCTTCCATTTCCTCTCCAGGGCACACAAACCACCTAGAGAATAAATTCTATTTCCTTCCAGAAAAAAAATACTTTGTTTTTATTGAAGTATAAAATGAATCAGTGTTGGTGAGTAAAACATCAAATTTATAAACATGAACCACAAACCCCAATCATCAAGCCAGTTGGTTCACAAGAAAGGTTCATGGATATTCAGTACCCACGAAGTCCCTGAGCCCCAGTCTCGGTTTACTTTTTATTTATAATCTAAAATCTGTGCTCAGGTGATCTTATCCTTTGTCTCCTGTTCAGATATCTCTCCCCCAGATCTTCCTCCAAGATGGCACTAATCAGACCAACGTGCTTTTCAGCTCTTGTTGACTATGTACTTCATTTCTCATTACAATACGATCTTGAGGAGGAAGCCCATTTCTACAGTAACCAATACACGCCTGGGGAGTCTCCCGTTGTGGAGCCCTTCACCCACCCCCTTGGCCAGGTTCCAATGTGTTCTTGGCTTACATGGTAAGTGAGATCTGGAAGTCTCAAGTCTGAAATATAATTTGGCTTCACGCTCTTATCTCATGTCTGAGAGCCAGCTGTTCAACTTCCTTCTTCTTTATTGCTGACCAGGCAGTTTTCCCATAGAACTGAAAATCCTCCAAATACCCGCATCTGTATGACCTTGTTCTCTATTTTATCCAAAGCTTTTAACTAAATACAATTATTATTTACAATTCTGTGTAAATTCTATGTGTGTTTACTACATACCATTATGATTCATTTATTCATACATTCAACAAATGTTTATTGAGCACCTAGTATACAATAGGCATTGGTCTAGGTCTAGGGATAAGACAGTGAACAAAACTAAGTTTTTATTCTCAAAGAGTTTACATTTATTGGCGGAACACAAAAAAGTACAAATAGATAAGATATCAAAGGGTGATAGGTGCTAAGGAGAAAAAATAAGATAGAACAGGGGGGATACACAGGCCTGGGGGCGGGGGAAATACAAAATAGTATATAGGGTGGTCGTGGAAAGCTTCACCATGAAGGTGACATCTGAAAAGAGACCTGAAGGAAGTAAGGGAGGAAGCCATATGGTTATAGGATGAAAGAGTGTTCCAAATGGGAGATAGAGTAAGTGCAAAGGTCCTGAGGTGGAAAACTGCTTGCATTCAGGGAACAGAGAGGAAGACAGTGTGACTGGAGCTGAGGGACCAAGGGAAAGAGAATAAGGAGATGAGGTCAGGGAGGTGGGCTGAGCGTTGGTTGTCAAATCATGAGTGACATAGGATGTCACTGGAGGTTTTGAGCTAAAGTGTGACGTGATCTGGCTTGCATTTTAGCAGTTTAAAGAATAGATACAGAGAAGTATAGAGATTAATTAGGAAGTCATTGCAATAATCTGGGCAAGAAATGATAATGGTTTGGAACAGAGCTGTAGCAGTGAAGTGGTACAAGGTAGTCAGATTACAGATATGTTATGTTTTGAATTTAAAGTCAATAAAATTTGTTAAAGGATTCATGTAGAGCTTGAGAGAAAGAGATGTCAAAGATGACACCAAGATTTTTGCCCTAAACATGTAAGAGAAAAGTTTTTCTTCACTGAGATAGGTAATACTATAGAAAGAGTACGTTTGAAAGGAAATCAAGAATTTGTTTTTAGATGAATTGAGTTTTTGATGCCTATCTGACATCCAAGGGGAGATACTGAATAGGCAGGAGTTCAGAGGAGAGGCCCAGGCTCAACAAATAAATTGGGGCATTATCAGCTTGTGGATGATCTTTAGAGCCATACAACTAGTTAAGTGTACCTAAGGAGCAAGAGTAGGCAGAGAAGGGAAGAGGTCCACAGAGTGACTTCTGTGGCACCCCAGAATTTAGAGTTTGGGGAGATGTAGAGGAATTAGCAAAAGATACTGAGAAGTAACAGCCAGGGAGATAGGAGAGAAATCAAGAATGACGTTACGTAAGCCAAGTGAAGAAAATGATCATAATCATACTCTAAAATAATATACTTTTGGGGGCCAGCCCAGTGGCATAGTGCTTAAGTTTGCGTGCTCCACTTTGGTGGCCTGGGGTTCACAGGTTCACATCCTGGGTGTGGACTTACACACTGCTCATGAAGCCATGCTGTGGAGGCATCTCATGTACAAAATAGAGGAAGATGGGCACAGATGTTAGCTCAGTGGCAATCTTTCTCAAGCAAAAAGAGGAAGGTTGGAAACAGACGTTAGCTCAGGGCCAATCTTCCTCACCAAAAATAATAATGATAATATACTTTTTTATTTTTATCACATGATATCAATTTGCTTGTTTATCTCCTACACTAGAAAGTTGGGGTTTTGAGGCCTGGGCATATATCCCATCCATGACTCTATCTCTAGGGCTATAGTTAGCTGGTGCCTGCCACATATTAAACTTTCTATTGATGGGAATACTTTTCTTTTTTTTTTATTTGGAAAAAAAAATTAATCAGAGAAAAATTGCAAGAATAGTACCATGAACTCTGGAACCCCCTTCACCTGGTCACCAACATGCAGTAAACATTTTTTTTTCTCTCTCTCTCCCTTGGAAACTAATTTACAGATATCATGACCTGTCATACCTAAATAATTTAGCATCTATCTTCTAAGAAAAAGGTAATCTCTCACAAAATCACAGTATAATTACCAAATTCAGGAAATTTAACATTGATACTCTGTTATTATCAATATACAGTCCATATGCAAATTTTGCCAGTTGTTCCACTAATGTCCTCTGTAACAGTCCTTCCCCCTTCACACATTTCATTTAGGTCCTATGTTTCTGTAGACTCCTTTAAGTCTTCACAAGAAGACTTTGTCTTCTATGACATTGACGTTTGTGAAGCACACAGACCGATCCAAATGTTTGTCAATTTGGATTTTCTCAATGTTTCCTCATATTTAGATTTCGTTCATTTTAGGCAGGAAAACACATAAGTGATATTCTATACATATTAGACACTCAATGTTGGTTGAATTACTATTAAAGAGAGTAATTTACTAATTTCTTTTTTTGTGTGTGTGAGGAAGATCAACCCTGAGCTAACATCCATGCCAGTCCTCCTCTTTTTGCTGAGGAAGACCGGCCCTGGAAGACTGCCCGTCTTCCTCCACTTTATATGGGACACCGCCACAGCATGGCCTGACAAGGGGTGTGTCGGTGCGCGCCCAGGATCCGAACCTGGGCCGCCAGCAGCAGAGCACACGCACTTAACCGCTGTGCCACAGGGCCTGCCCTACTAATTTCTTAAAGGAAGATGGTGTCAAGTCAGAAACTGTGATGGGTCTGAGACGTTATTACCCTACTTGTGTAGAGATAGACAGGCAGGCAGATAGATAGATAGATAGATAGGTAGACAGACAGATAGATAGATAGATACTAGCAAAAACACCAGGTCTCTGGATGAGAAATCAGAGCTTCATTTACTCACAGCAATAACACCAGGCAGAGTAACATTGCTGCGTTGTCCCTCAGGCCTAGCGCCCCACACAGTGAGACAGTGAGAGCTGGGCGGTAAACCTCCACGTCTGGAGAGATGACACTGTAAGAGAGGGACTCTCATATATGGATCTGGGTGTTTATATAGGGAGGGATAACCATTCCTCTTTCCCCTCCTCGAAGGAGGGAGGAAAATCTTTGCCCCTAATGTAAACTAATTTTCCCTAGGAAAAGAAGGGGAAGAATCTTGGATTCTTACCCTTTGGAAGCTAAATTATCTTTGGAATCTAAATTGCCTCTAGGGGAGATAAAGCCAGCCTCTTTGAAATTACAAGCAGGGTTTTCTCCTCTTTTGACGAGTGAACACTTAGGGTGATAGTTCTCGCAATCCTTCCCGAGGTCTCTCTAGGGAGGAGGGAAAGCAATTCCCTATCCTGGAACGTAAGGCTTTGACTCCAGGTAAGATAAGAGAAGTTTTATTGCCCTTTAAACGGCAGCAGATGGCTCTGCAATCAAGGCTGTAAAGAGCAAATGTTTCTGGGGGACATCCAAGCAAACACTCTCATCTTAGAGTAGATCAGTATCCATGACTCCAGAGGCTGGGGTTTTACAGGAACAGAAACACAGAGAAAATTAATTTTCCCACAGACTACAGTGCAAAATTTCAGAATGGGCAAGATTTGTCTTTGGTAACACATGGACATCCTTTCTGCACTCTCTCCCTCCCATTTCAAACATCTTATCTTTGACCTTTGGTGCTCTTGTGGGACTCTACCCTACCACTTCAATTTAGGGTATGGTCCCCTTCACAAAATACTCTATGCTATAAGATTACTTTGTCCCATGTCCCCCAATTAAAAAGTCCCATATTTTTAGGGTAGCAGATCTTAACTAGTTCTTAGAAGAAAAGCAAACTAACTCAAAATTAGCCATCAATGAATTATGTGCTCTTAATATTGCAGGAGATTATTTTTTCAAGAGTACTGATACCTATCACAAAGAGGTGGAGTGACTGAAAGAACGAAGTGAGGTCAATTTTTTGAAAGCCCACTTGTTAATTTGTAAAATGCCATATAAACGAATGTTAATTTGTATGATAGTTATTACTAATACTACTACACTGAGACCTGGGTACAGGAAGACACTGTATTTTAATTCGTGGCTCGTATTGACTTCCTCCATTTTAGTGCACAGGACTTCATTTTCCTACTTTCTGCCTCATGGTCACAAGATGGCTGCTGCAGCTACAGACTTATATTTTTACATACTTTCCTGGCAGAAAGAAGGATGTGAAGTAAAGGGTGAAGAGAACAAAATACGCTTTATGTTTTTATTCAGAAAGGGGCCCTATCCCTAGAAACTACTACCTTCATCTTACTATGCAAAACTGTGTCACACGACCAGCCCAGATGCCAAGGAGGATGGGGAAGCATTTTTTAATTGCGCACACAGTTACCTCAAATAAAATCAGGGCTCTATTAGGAAGAAGGGTTGTGCAGGGGTCGGGGTGGATATGGTTTGAATGGGCAGCTAGCAACTAGCATTCAGCAATTTCACTTCTAGGAATTTTATCCTACAGTTATACTCGCTGTTGCAGAATCTGTTGGTGCCCCCACCTAGATCCCTGGGGGTCCCTCCTACCATTTTGGTGTGCCCATCCCCCTAGCAGCTGCAGATGCTGCTGGGAATGGCTCCCGGCCTACAACCCCAGAGGATTGCCCTTGGATAATTAGAGCCACCTGGACCTGAAGTGCCTGGAGTTATGTGTTAACCCCCAACCCCTGCCCGCCCACCCAGGAGTAGCCCACAGCCAACGTCTGTCTATGCGAGGGTACAAACGTTCTGGTCCCTAGCCTAAGGGCAGACAGATTCTACTTGCAGTCTATGCTTCAGTCTTTAAGAACAGACTGAATCCAGACTTCTGAAACCACATTCTTGCTTTACTTCTTCCCCTTTCCTGTCCTGCTTGCCTCACCCACTTAGGTTTCTCCTGAGAGTGTTCTAATAGATCACGTGCACAAGAATCTCCACCAGAATCTCTGCTTCCGGAAGACAGACCTAAGACACACGTATGTGAAATGACGCATACAAGATCCACGGCTTCATTATTTGTAATAGAAAAAGACTGTCAACAAGCTAAATGTCCGTCACTAGCATACTGGTTAAATAAAGTACGGTAATATATATAATTGAATAGTTGCCATGTTAAAAAGAATGAAGTAGCTAAACTCACAACATTGGTTCCTCTGGGAGAGAAACTCAGGGTCGAGGGACAGGGTGGGAAGTAAGCATTTCATGTACCCTTTGTTCCTTTTGAATTTGGAACCATTTGGTGAATTGCATATTTTAAAGAATTAAATTAACATTAAAAATCAATGTGAACTAAGCAAGTAAATTTGATACTTAAGCGAAAATTTCCAAATACCTGTGAAATGTATTAAATAATTATAAAATAGTAGTAACAAAAACTATTATTTATTGAGAGATTACTCTGGGGCCTGTCTCCTTCATTTCTCAAAGTCATCTACACTCCGTGTCATCTCGTACTTAATGCCTCTGCCACTACAATCTGGCTGTCTCTCTCCCCAAAAATGACTCTTACTGAGGTTATCAATGACCTCCTTGTCTTTAAATCCAGTAGCTACTTTTCAAGCCTCATTTTCCTTGTCTCTCAGCAGCATTCTGTGACATTATGCTCTCCTGGTTTTCCTTTTTTTAAAAAAAATCTTTTTCAGGTGTACATCATTATATTTTGGCTTCTGTATAGACTGCATCATGTTCACCAGCAATAGTCTAGTTTTTATCCATCACCATACATATGTGCCCCTTCACCCCTTTTGCACCCCTCATCTCCTCTAGTAACCACTAATCTGTTCTCCTTATCTATGTGTTTGGTTTATCTTTCACATATGAGTGAAATCATACAGTATTTGTCTTTCTCTATCTGACTTATTTCTCTTAGCATAATACCCTCAAGGTCCATACATGTTGTCCCGAAGGGCTCAATTTTGTCCTTTTTTTATGGCTGAGTAGTATGCCATTGCGTGTGTGTGTGTGTGTGTGTGTGTGTATACATATATACCACATCTTTTTGTCCATTCTTCCATTGATGGGCACTTGGATTGCTTCCAAGTCTTGGCTATTATGAATAATGCTACAATGAACATAGGAGTGCATATATCTTTTTGAATTAGTTTTTTCATGTTCTTTGGATAAATATCTGGAAGTGGAATAGCTGGATCCTATGGTATTTCTATTTTTAATTTTTTGAGAACTCTCCATACTGTTTTCTGTAGTGGCTGTACCAGTTTACATTCCCACCAGCAGTATATAAGGGTTCCCTTTTCTCCACATCCTCTCCAGCACTCGTTATTTCTTGTCTTGTTAATAATAGCCATTCTGACAGGTGTGAGGTGATATCTCATTGTAGTTTTGATTTGCATTTTCCTAATAATTAGTGATCTTGAAAATCTTTTCATGTGCCTGTTGGCCATCTGTATATCTTCCTTGGAAAAATGTCTGTTCAGATCCTTTGGCCATTTTTTGACCAGGCTGCTCATTTTTTTGTTGTTGAGTTGTACGAGTTCTTTATATATTTTGGGCATTACCTTCTTATTGGATATATGATTTGCAAATATTTTCACCCAGTCGGTGGGTTGTCTTTTCATTTTGTTGATGGTTTCCTTTGCTGCACAGAAGCCTTTTCCTTTTGATGTAGTCCCATTTTGTTTCCCTTGCCTGAGGAGACATGGTATTCAAAAAGATACTGCTAAGACTGATGTCAAAGAGCATAATGCCTATGTTTTCTTCTAGGAGTTTTACGGTTTCAGGTCTCACATTCAAGTCTCCTAGTTTTCTGCCTACATCTATACTCATTTCTTCTTGGTCTCCTTGATCAGTTTATCTCCTTCTGCCAGTCTTTAAATGTCCCAAGTTTCTCAAGACTCTGGCTTAGGCTGACTTCCTTTCTTTCTTTATGTTCTCTTCCTAGGCATTATTATCCATGTCCATGGTTTCAATAATCATCTATGGACAAGTACATCCCCGGTTTTATAAAATCTCCTCTGAGCTTCTATTTTCAACTGCATATTTATATTTCCACTTGGATATCCCAGTGAATGGCCACCACTATTCATCCAATTTCTCCTTTTAGGATCCTGGGCATCATCTTTTTCCTTTAATGCTCATATTTAATCAATCACCAAATCCAATCAATTTTGACTTTTCAATATCTCTCTAATCTGTTCATTCCCCTCTATCTTACTGTTACCACCTTCTTTTAGCTGCTTCAGAGTCTCTCACCTAAACTCGTGCAAAAGTGTTTTAACTTGCCTTTCTGCTTTCAATCTTGTTTTCCTCTATTGCATTCATCACACTGTGCCCAGAATAATCTTGTCAACATATAAATGTAATGTCATTCCCTTCAATAAAATTTTGCAATGGATTTTCGATGCCTTTCAAATAAAATCCAAACTTCTCACCAAGGACTCCAAGGCTACATGGTCTGGCCTTTGCCTACCTGTCTAATCTTGTTTCAAAGCATTCTGCCTCTGGCTCCCTCTAGGTTCCTTCCTCGATACTGGCTCTTTATTGTCTCAGGGCATCTACTTTTGTTGTTTCACGTTTTTTAACATTCTTCTTCCTGTTTTCATGTATTTGGCTTTTTCTCAGTATTCAAGTCAGATAAAATGTCACTTCCTCAAAAACCTTCTCTGACCATGCCATCTAAAATGTCCTCATGCTGCTTTATATCACAGAAGAAAATTATTTTCTTCTTAGCACTTACCACAATATGTAAGTATACTCCTTTATACTTGCATATACATATATACAATTACCTATTAAATATGTAACTATTTATTTATGAGTTTACTTATTATCCATTGCCAACACCCACCTCAACCCTAAATGTCAGCTCCATCAATGCAGGGACCTTGTTATCCTTACTCACCAGTGAATTCCTTTTGGCTAGAACAATGCCTATCATTCAGTAAGGAATCAATAAACATCTGTTAAAAGACTTTCACATCACTCTTTTTACGTTTTTGCCCCCGGGTCACTCTGGCTTTATTTGAGCTTTTAAAAAATGCTCTACAACTTTCTCCCTCAGTACCTTACCATATCCTATTTGCTCTGCCCAAAAAGCTCCCTGCCACCATATATTTAGTTAAAAGCTACTATTTTTCAGGTCTTAGCATAAATGTTACTTCTCCAGCTTTATCATCCCTGATATTCTAGAAAAGATGAGGTCACTGTTATATAATCTCCTAATATCTATATTTTTCCTTCTTGGCACTTATGAAAATTTATAATTACATTTATTTGTTGGTCTGTTTCTTCTAGACTAGGACTTAGTAAACGATGGCCCATGGGCCAAGTCTAGCCCACAACCTATTCTGTAAATAAAGTTTTATTGGAACACAGCAACACCCATTCATTTATGTGTTGCTTATATGGCTCCTAAAATATTTACATTCTGGCCCTTTACAGAAAAAGTTTGCTGACATCCAGGCTAGACTAGAGTTTAATCTCTATTATGGCAAGGATACTATCTGTTTTGCTTATGTCTTCCTAACACACTACTAAAAATTAAAGGACTCCAGTAAAACTAGTTAAATAAATGAATGGTAATTACTCTGTTAAGTACTTTACATATATGACCTTATTTTAATTTTCACAACAACTTTATGAGATAAGTAGTGTATCTACAGTTCACAGATGAGGAAACTGAGGCTCAGAACCATCAGTGACTTGCCCTAGGGTCACACAGCTGATAAGTAGCAAACCAATTTTTGAACCTAAGTTTAAAAAATTTTTTCTTCTATAAATTTTGTTTAGAAATAATTGATACTAAAACTAGTCAGTGAAAGTTTAATAAGGAACAGTGTGTCATACAAATTACTAATTAATTATAAAGGAAAATAGTAACTTTACAATGGAAACACCAATTGATCAAAGTTAACATCAACAATGATGGGGTAAACTGATACCACTTCCTCCTGATGTAACGTAATGAGAAGGTTGTAACATCTCTTATACAATGTTTGTGCTAAAAATACATGATCTGAATCTAATCACAAGCAAATATCAGATGAACCCAAATTGAGGGATATTCTACAAAATTCAAAATGTCAAATAATTCAAAAAGCAAAATTCAAAAATGTCAGTGTCATGAAAGACAAAGAAAAGCTAAAGAACTGTTTCAGATTAAAGGAGACTAAAGCGATAAGACAACTAAATGCATTGTGTGATCCAACAGGGACTCTTTTCTTTTTCTATAAAGGATGTTACTGGAACAACTTGGTGAATTTATGTTAGAAATAGTGGATGATTAAATATAGCTATAGATTATTTCTAGCTCCTCCTGAAAAGAAGTGGAGCTGTTTCCCCACTATGTTAGTCAGGGTTCTCCAGAGAAACAGAACAAATAGGCTAGATACTAGAGATATAGATATGGAATTGGCTCACATGGTTATGGAGGCCAAGAAGTCCCATGGTCTGCCATCTACAAGCTGGAGAACCAAGAAAGCCATGGTGTAATTTAGTGGAAGTCTGAAGGCCTGAGAATTGGGGGACTGATGGTATAAGTCCTGGTCTGGGTCTGAACACCCAAGAACCAGGAATGCCAACGTCTGAGGCAGAAGAAGATAGATGTCTCCACTCAAGCAGACAGAGCGAATTTGCCCTTCCTTTTTTTTTTTGTTGTTTGTTTGTTTGTTTGTTTATTGTGGTAACATTGGTTTATAACATATATATTTCAGGTATACATCATTATACTTCGATTTCTGCATGGATTACATCATGTTCTCATGTTCACCACCCAAATACTAATTACAATCCATCACCACACACGTGCCTAATTATCCCTTTCGGCCTCCTTCCTCCCCTCTTCCCCTCTGGTAACCACCAATCCAATCTCTGTCTCTCTGTGTTTGTTTGTTGTTGTTATTATCTACTACTTAATGAGTGAGATCATACGGTATTTGCCCTTCTCCCTCTGACTTATTTCGCTTAGCATAATACTCTCAATGTCCATCCAGGTTGTCACAAATGGCTGGATTCATCATTCCTTATGGCTGAGTGGTATTCCATTGTGTATATATACCACATCTTCTTTATCCATTCGTCCGTTGATGAGCACTTAGGTTGCTTCTAAGTCTTGGCTATTGTGAATAATGCTGCAATGAACACAGGGGTGCATGTATCTTTACACGTTGGTGTTTTCAAGTTCTTTGGATAAATACCCAGCAGTGGAATAGCTGGATTGTACAGTAGTTCTATCCTTAATTTTTTGAGGAATCTCCATGCTGTTTTCCATAGTGGCTGCACCAGTTTGCACTCCCACCAGCAGTGTATGAGAGTTCCCTTCTCTCCACATCCTCTCCAACACTTGTTGTTTCTTGTCTTGTTAATTATAGCCATTCTGACGGGCGTGAGGTGATATCTCATTGTAGTTTTGATTTGCATTTCCCTGATAGTTAATGATGTTGAACATCTTTTCATGTGCCTGTTGGCCATCTGTATATCTCCTTTGGAGAAATGTCTATTCAGGTCTTTTGCCCATTTTTTAATTGGGTTGGTAGTTTTTTTGTTGTTGAGATGCATGAGTTCTTTATATATTTTGGAGATTAAGCCCTTATCAGATGTATGGTTTGAAAATATCTTCTCCCAATTGTTAGGTTGTCTTTTCGTTTTGTTGATGGTTTCCTTTGCTGTGCAGAAGATTTTTAGTTTGATGTAGTCCCATTTGTTTATTTTTTCTATTGTTTCCCTTGTCTGGTCAGACATGATGCTTGAAAATATGTTGCTAAGACCAATGTCGAAGAGCATACTGCCTATGTTTTCTTCTAGAAGTTTCATAGTTTCAGGTCTTACATTCAAGTCTTTAATCCATTTTGAGTTAATTTTTGTGTATGGTGTAAGGCAATGGTGTACTTTCATTTTTTTGCATGTGGCTATCCAGTTTTCCCAACACCATTTGTTGAAGAGACTTTCTTTTCTCCAGTGTATGTTCTTGGCTCCTTTGTCAAAGATTAGCTGTCCATAGATGTGTGGGTTTATTTCTGGGCTTTCGATTCTATTCCATTGATCTGTGTGTCCGTTTTTGTGCCCTTCCTTTTTGTTCTATTCAGCCCCTCAATGGACTGGATGGTGCCCATCTGTATTGGTGAGGATGATTTTCTTTACTCAGTCTACTGATTCAGATGCTAATCCCTTCTGGAGACATCCTCACAGACACACCCAGAAATAATGTTTTACCAGCTATCTAGACGTCCCTTAGCCCAGTCAAGTTGACGCATAAAATTAACCATCACATCTACCTCTTGAATCTTGGGGTTGACCTACTTTGCCAAGTAAAATGCAGAAGCGATGTTATATGACTTCTGAATTTCACCCTCCAAAGGTCTTGGTCTTCTGCTTTTTGCTCTCTTAGAATGCTGCCCTGAGACTACCATTTAAAGAAGCTCAAGCTAGCCTGCTGGAGGATGAGGTTATGAACTGAGGAGCACAAGTTGACAGCCAGCACAAGTGCCAGGTGTGTGAATGAATGAGACTATCTTGGTAGTATTACTATTGCCCTGGGTGGAGTCCAGGCAAGCCCAGCAGAAGAACCGCCCAGCTGATTCCAGAGCAAATTGTGATCCACATATTGATGAGCAATAAGTGGATGCTGTTTTAGGCTACTAATTTTGGGGGTGGTTTGTTATGCAACAAAAGCTAACTGAAACAGGCATATCTGAGATCAACTGGCTGCTTGGGCAAGGGTTCACAAAATGAAATCATTAAATAGAGTCATCAATGTACAGAGTCTGGTCCTTAGCTTACAGGGGCAGAATTTCAAAATTGTTAACGAATCCAGAATTGATCAGACTGCATGAATATGATAACCAAACTCACAAGAAACTGTTTATAAACCAAGACATCTATCAGAAAAATTTATAGTGAAAATTATATATTTTTTCATGACCCTTGTTTAGGTAACTGGGAAGCATTTATACCATCAGCAATTTACTTAGGGGAGAATGGAATTAGAGCAATGGAAAGTATACAGTTTATCCAAACTAAGAAGTACATGATCCAAACTATAATGAGGTAAAGTAAACCATCTTTAACATACAATGGTATATAACTACGGCACAACAAGAGTGTTTGTGTCTGCCATAGTCAATTTCTCTGGCTAGGTAATCAGTGCCCAAATCTTGCTCTCTTGCTATCCTTTACTTATCTCCTCTGACCTTTTTTTTATTGCAAAATTCCTTTGGATGGTGTAAAATTGATATTTTAGCAATATTTGGTACAATTACATTCTAGTCCTTTCTCACTGATATTATACCCCAATCACCTTAATGGATCTTGGGTGTTTCCGGGTATTCTTATGTCGTAGGTGTTTCCATTAGTCTTTTGACTTTGTTAATAAGTCCTTGACTTATGCCATGCATAATTTTTTTAGTAGTTAAATTTATCATTTAAAAAGATCTCGTCTGAGTTTTGTGTCATAGAAGGCCAAGGACCTCAGAGATATGTCTCTGGCTATTGGAAATAGACTTCCAAAGAAAAACTTTCATCCCAGGATCAACATGGCAGGAGGAGGCTAGTGGAACTGTAACAAAACGCATGACCTCAACATAAATAGGAAGAACTCGTGTCAATTATATCTCAATAAAGCTGGCAAAAAAGTAAATAAATAGGAAGAGCTCCTGAAGACAATAAGAGGCAAGAACTTGCAATTGAAGAAAAACGATCTTCTTCCTTCCTGATCTGTGAAGTAATTTCCTGGCTCATAATAGAGGATTGTCTCACCAGTTTTTGTTTTGTTTTATTTGGCAGAGTAAGGGAGTCATTACTCTGTATTGTGTAATAAGGTTCCGGATACATACCTGATATATTTACAAGAAAGATTATTGTCTTCAGAAAAGTTTATTTTTATACATAAAGCAAAAGAAAACAACATAGGAATCTTCTTATTTATCTGCCACTTATTTTAATTTATTATTATTTGTATTTATACAGGAAAGAAGGCCTCTTATAAATAGTAAATGATTTATATTTCAGAGAGAATTGAGATTAACTTTATGCATTCTGGTGAACAACACAAATTTCACCCTGTTGTAAAATACATAAATCAAGTTAAGTTTATATTCCTTGGCAATGACTCAGATCTATTATCTTTAGCCTCGTGGTCTATGGTCTCTTGTCATATCAAAGTAAAATTTGTGTAACCTTACAGAAAAGCATATGTAAATATACAATTGTGTAAAAACGAATAAAGCAGCTTTTAGGGTATATTTGCACATATTGCCATATATTGGTATAGAGTGACAATCTGGTGATATTTCCTTTATTATCATACTTACAAATATGTGATCATACAGTGTGGAAAAGTAATGCTATATGCTCCTTGTTTTACTGTTATTACAAGATCTTATTCATTCTTTATTGCCAGCTTATGCCAGTAAAATTGATCTCCACAGGCCTGCTTTTTGCTTATAATGCTAACTAATGAAAATCCAGGACTTGGCTTTATTAATGCAAGATTTTCTAATTAACAAAAGAAGTCTCAGAAAGAGAGAAAGGATATGCCGCTCTCCCTTATAGCACAGAGGAAGAGACAGCTTTCTGTGACATAAAATTTGTTCAAAATAGCTCATTTTGTAAAATGTTCAATGGTGGATATTCACAAAAAATATTGATTTTTTTTCTGTGCGATATGGAGATGGTGTGAGTATTCATAATAATAATTTCCAGTGTGTTCTATTTCTTGTTATTATAAATCTGTCCTTGGAAGCATAGTTTTAAAAAAGGATTTTATAAAACTACTAAGACTTAGAAGTTTAGTTGCTATGTCCTTAAAAATAACTTGGAAAGGGGCTGGCCGAGTGGCATAGTGGTTAAGTTTGCATGCTCCCCTTCTGCGGCCTGGGGTTTGCAGCTGGGATCCCATGCGGGGACCTACACACCACTCAACAAGCCACGCTATGGTGGGATCCCACCTGCAAAAAAATAGAGGAAGATTGGAATGGATGTTAGCCCAGGGACAATCTTCCTAAAGCAAAAGGAAAAAAAAAACAAACCTCAGAGAAATGCTTGCGCTTGGAGGTCCTAAGAACATGCTAGTATGGAGATTTGTTAGGACTCATTTGACTAAGTAGCAGATTATACTCATGGCTAAAGTTTACTCTAGCAAAGGACACAATATAGGATAAGCAGAAAAAAGATAAGCCTAGGTGAAGTCCAGAAAGATTAGGCACCAACTTCCAGGTCCTCCCTCTGCGGGGGGTCACACTGAAGTGCTTTCTGTCTAGTGCCGAATTAGAGGAATATATAGGAGATGTCTCTGCCCAAGTAAGCCCACTCAGGTCTCAGGGCCCAGAATTCTTATAGGAATCTGGTCGTGTGGGCACATTCCTCCTATGTGACCGCCCATAGGGCAGACCTCAAACCAGGAGGCAGCTAAACATGATAAATCTTGATATGCATGGTTAAACAAGACTGACAATCTGATATATCTTGTCTCCATGCCTCAGAAGCACAAGACAACCTCATTAACCAGTGGCTATGTTAATTCCAAGGTTTTAGCTCCCAGAGTTTGGCCAAGGGTTAGTACTGTGACTCCAGATACATTCAGAAATAGGCAGATGTGCTTTGCGAACTCCTTTCTTGAAGCTGTGAAACTGAATAAAGGAAACCTCATTTTATTTATTTATTTATTTATTTATTTATTTATTTATTTATTTTATTGTGGTAACATTGATTTATAACATTGTATAAAGTTCAAGTGGTCATCATTATACTTCTATTTCTGCATAGATTACATGTTCACCACCCAAAGACTAATTATAATCCATCATCACACACATGTGCCTAATCATCCCTTTCGCCCTCCTCCCTTACCCCTTTTCCCTCTGGTAACCACCAATCCAATCTCTGTTACTATGTGTTTGTTTGTTGCCGTTTTTATCTTCTACTTATTAGTGAGATCATACAGTATTTGACCTTCTCTGTCTAACTTATTTCGCTTAGCATAGTATCCTCCATGTCCATCCATATTGTCACAAATGGCTGGATTTCATTGTTCCTTATGGCTGAGTGGTATTCCATTGTGTATATATACCACATCTTCTTTATCCATTCGTCCCTTGATGGGCACTTAGGTTGCTTCTAAGTCTTGGCTATTATGAATAATGCTGCAATGAACACAGGGGTGCGTGTGTCTTTACACATGAGTGTTTTCATGTTCTTTGGATAAACACCAGCAATGGAATAGCTGGATCATATGGTAGTTCTAGTCTCAGTTTTTTGAGGAATCTCCATACTGTTTTCCATAGTGGCTGCACCAGTTTGCACTCCCACCAGCAGTGTGTGAGAGTGCTGTTTCCTGTCTTGTTGATTATAGCCATTCTGACGGGATATCTCGTTGTAGTTTTGATTTGCATTTCCCTGATAGTTAATGATGTTGAACATCTTTTCATGTGCCCGTTGGCCATCAGTATATTTTCTTTGGAGAAATATCTGTTCAGGTCTTTTGCCCATTTTTTTAATTGGGTTGTTAGGTTTTTTTTGTTGAGATGTATGAGTTCTTTATGTATTTTGGAGATTAACTCATTATAGGATATATGGTTTGCAAATATCCTCTCCCAACTGTTACGTTATCTTTTTGTTTTGTTGATGGTTTCCTTTGCTGTGCAGAAGCTTTTTAGTTTGATGTAGTCCTATTTGTTTATTTTCTCTATTGTTTCCCTTGCCCGGTCAGACGGTACTTGAAAATATGTTGCTAAGACTGATGTTGAAGAGCATACTGCCTATGTTTTCTTCTAGAAGTTTCATGGGGAAACCTCATTTTAAATGGAGTGAGGAGGCCAGAAGGGGGAGCTCTCATGTACTACCATGCCACATCAATAACAGGAAGAAGCATCAATCACAGCCCCAAGAGAAAGAACTGTCAACAAGAAGAACCCTCAATTACAGACCCCAACGGGAAAAGATGTACATTGTATCCCCAATATGAAATTGACTACCCTAGCAACTCAGCCAATGAGAAATCATCACCACCCTGAGCTCTCATTTTCCACCAATGGACTTTGTTCAAAACAACCCCTCCTTGGGGGTTGGGCAGAAGGGCTGAAGGGAGGCATTTATATGGTGACTAACAAACACTAATGTACAACAAAAATTTCACTATAAAACAAAAACAAAAACAAACAACCTCGCCCAATTTCCTCCTTTTTCTCTATGAAATAACGTTGCTCTCCTTTGCTTACTGGACTTGCCTATGGTTTTTGCTATAGTTTGCTTGTCCTGACTTGCAATTCCTCTGCTATTCCCAAATAAACCCATTTTCCTAGTAAAATAACTGGCTGTTTTATTTTTCAAGACAATAAAGCTTATAATTCTGATTGGTTGCTCTACTTAATTTATTGCCCATTAGTAGTATTGTAATTGACATCTCTGCATGTGTAAATAGTATAAATTCTTATAAGATTGCTCTGCAAATCAGAAGAAGATCATTTGTTCCTCTTCTTTTTCATGTGTGATAAGGGAAAAAAAGCCTGTGACTTTGCTAAATTTCTTATTTTAACAAAGAGTCTGTGAGTCTTATCTAGCTAAAATTAACTAGCAAAGAATTCTAGCAGCATATAATTTTAAAATATTTTATTGTAAGAGTAATTTATGCTTTTAAACTATTCATAATACATCGTGCAATATAATAATAACATGTTTTTGTTAGTCTAGAATAATGAATTGAAGATTCCAATGGTTGCTTTTTAAAAAAATAACATCTTGGGCCGGCCTGGTGGCGCAAGCGGTTGGGTGCACACACTCTGCTGTGGCGGCCCGGGGTTCGCCGGTTTGGATCCCCGGCGTGCATCGACTCACTGCTTGGCAGGCCATGCTGTGGCGGCGTCCCATACAAAGTGGAGGAAGATGGGCATGGGTGTTAGCCTAGTGCCAGTCTTCCTCAGAAAAAAAAGAGGAGGATTGGCAGATGTTAGCACAGGGCTGATCTTCCTCACAAAAAAAATAAATAAAAAATAAATAAAAAATAAAAGATTCTATAGCCGGCCCCGTGGCTTAGTGGTTAAGTGAGTGCGCTCCACTGCTGGCGACCCGGGTTCGGATCCCGGGCTCGCACCGACGCGCTGCTTCTCTGGCCATGCTGAGGCCACATCCCACATACAGCAACTAGAAGGATGTGCAGCTATGACACACAACTATCTACTGGGGCTTTGGGGGGAAAAAATAAATAAATAAAATCTTTAAAAAAAAAAATAACATCTTTATTGAGATGTAATTCACATGCCATAGAACTCACACATTTAAAGTGTGAAATTCAATGGTTTTTAGTATATATTCACAAAATTGTGCAACTATCACTACAATCGATGTTAGAACATTTTCATCACCCCAAAGAGGTACCTTATACCCATTAGCAGTCACTCCCATTTCCCCTCAAACCCTAAGCAACCACCAATCTGCTTTCTGTCTCTATGGGTTTACTATTCTGTTACATTTCATATAAATGGAATTATATAACACGTAGTCCTTTGTGACTAGCCTTTTTCACTTAGCATGTTCTCACGGTTCATCCACGTTGTAATATGTATCAGTACTTCATTTCTTTTTATGGCTGAATAATATTTCATTGTATAGCTATATCACATTTTATTTATCCATTCCTGAGTTGATAGATATTTGGGTTGTTTCTACTTTTTAGCTATGGATAGTGCTGCTATGAACATTCCTATAGTTGTTTTTTGGACATATGTTTTCATTTCTCTTGGGTATATACCTAGGAGTGGGGTTACTGGGTCATATGATAATTCCATGTTTAACATTGTGAGGAACTACCAAACTGTTTTCCGCAGTGGCTGCACCATTTTACACTTCTGCTAGCACTGTATGAGGGCTCCTGTTTCTCCACATTCTCCTCAACACTTGTTATTATTTGTCTTTTCGTGATTGCCGTATGAGATGGATTTTTTCTTTCATACTTCCAGATATAATCTCTGATGGAAAATCACAATTACCAACTTGAGGCTGTTCTGAATTCTGGAAAAGGATAGTGCTCTGGGAGAATGGCTTCTTGCTTACTACTCAACTTCTCTGTTCAGTTTTCAGTTGGGAATATTGCATTGTATAGTTGTTTAAGTCAAATGATTTCTAAATTCATGTGCCACCAAGAAGTAGTGAATTCACCATTACTCGATATATTTAAATAGAGATAAGATGGCTAGTTAGCAAACACATTGCAAAGGCAATATGTATGTGGGTTGGAATAGATGGTGTTTGGGGGATTCCAAGACCACCCCAAGTTTGGTGATTTGACAGAAGACTCACAAGACTTGTCACCGACTAGGTGACTCAAGAAAGGTGGGTTTGGAAGCAATTAACTGTTTTTCCAAATTGTTTCTTTTCCTTTTGTGGTTAAGGAGATGTTACCACCAGCCATCCTGAAACTGACCAAGCCTCACCACAAGAGCTATGCCCATGATCTTTGCCTTATTTTTAATGCAAAAATCTCTCCAGGAGGAGCTTAGCCCTCGTTATGTGGAAGCATGTTCTCCAGCTGCGGCTGTGCAAGTGAATAACTGCCTCTCCCTTTTGAATATTCATTCCCCAACTGAAATAAAAGTTTCTGCTTCCCTTTGTTTGGGGACTTCCCTTTGTTGTTTGGAAATGATTCCTCATGGCCTCCTATTTGCTGCAAATACACTTTACTTTGTGAGGCAACTTCCACTGGTGTAGAGTCTTATTTAACTCACCAGGAGACGAGCCCACTTGGTTCGGTAACAGACTGAATAGCAGGTTAAAGTCACAGCTAAAGTTTACTACAGCATAGGCTACAGAGCGAAAGCAACAAGAAAAAGACATCCATCAGATGGTGTCTAGAGAGGTCCAACACACATTCTGAGTCCTACCTCCTCTGAAGTCACACGGGACATGCTTTCTCTCTGGAAGCAAACTACAGGGTCATAAGTGGAATGCCTCTACTCAGAGAAGCTCATTCAGGATTCAGAGTGTGAGGCTTTTCTGGGGGACTGGTCACATAGGCATGTCCTGCTATGCTACCAGCGACAGCAAGCAAAACTCTGGGCCTCGACAATGAAACCAGGCATACATCATCAATCTAGATTTTGTGCAAAGCAAATTGACAACCTGGTATGGCACTGTACATTGCTCCAGGTGTACACAACAGAATCATCAATCAATTAGTTACATAAAGACTATTCTGAGGACCACATTCCCGAGGGCTGGCCAAGAGTCAATTATGGTCCCAGGCTGCCTTGGAGATGTCAGGACTGAGCAACTAGACCTGCTGTATTGACTTACCTCACAGATGGCCTCTTAAAGAGAGTTTTCATCATTCTAGAATCTTATTTATCAACAAGATTTACACACTAAAATTCAAAATGCCCAAATAATTGAGAACAAATTTATTGAAGAGAGAACTCAGATTGCAAGGAAAATAATAAGGAAGTGAATGGAATCAATCATGAAAAGGACCACATAAATATTAAAGGTTACAAGGCAGTTTTAACCTATTTGTTTAGGAAAAATAATGGTAAGTAGAACTTAGATATTAATATTGTGAAGTTTATTTTTAATTTGGGATGACATAGCAAGTCTATTCTAGCTTAGAGAGCAGGAAGTCTAACCACTGTCTTGGGATGACCTGAGAGATGACCCAATAGGAGCCCAGCATTTAGGCATACAGGAATAAGAAAAATGAGCACAAGATCAGTTTCAGAAGGGGGAAACAGAAACTAGAGATATCATGAAGTTAAGTTTGGACCAGATATCAAGGTCACACTGGCACTTTTAGGAAAGGGAAGTTAAACAGCTGAGAGGGGAACTACAACGTAGATGAGGAAGTAAAAATGCTTAGTAGAGGAAAAGAGTAGAAGCAGAAAGGGAAATGGGGCCCACAAGGATTGCTTTTTATGTTTCTTCCTTGTTCTTCTTTCCTCTTCTCTCTCAGCAAATACTTATGAATATCTATGTAATAAGACTAAGAGTGCTTAATAGATGTCATGAATGAGCAATTTCTAAGTAAGCCTGAGTCACATGCGTCTAGATGTTGTCCTAATGTGTGTAAAACCCCTCAGTGTGTCAAATTTGCACCAACGGCTCTTAAAGAAAAGGCCATTTATTGGGAATGTGTGGACAGACAGTAGGTTGATTTGTAGCTTTGGGGAGGCCTGGATGTTTGGTTTTTGACTCTTGGTCAATATAAGGGCAGTGGAATTTATGATGTACCGTTTAAAATCTGAATCTCTCCTGGCAAACCCCAAGGTCATTTTTTTTACTCTTGGTCTTCAACTGGCCTAACCAGTGAGATCACCTGACTTGATTATGTGACCAGAGGGACAAAAACCCTGCTGGAAACTTCTGCTTTAGCCTCTCCTGAAGCCTAGATTCCCTGCACTTATCTTGATGATTCAATCTGGTGATGAAACCCCATCCCACCGTGAGTGAATAAGGACCCTGGGGAGCTTGTGTTTACTGTTGTTTTAAGCTACTAAGTTTTGGGGCAATGTTCTATGCAGTAATAGATAAATAGCTAATTAGTCAAGGCATGTGTTGCTCGTTTGGGTATCTGGTTGAAATAAGGCTGAATAGTCCCTTTCTTTTGTGTTTCAGAGAGCATTTTTACAGCTCCCCACCCCCACACTCCACATACCATACAAATTTTGGCATGGGTTAGAGATATGCCTTATTTTGTATGTTGGGAGAAGAGTGATTGGAATACTAGCAGACCATAGGCACATTCCCAGGCAGGTCAATTTTATGAGAGTACAAATGGAAGCTGAGACTCAGAAATTGGTTTCTTTAAAGCTATTCATACCCATATACATCATGGGAATCCTTCAAGTTTTCCCAGAGGTACATATCCCAGTTTGAAGACCACTGGAGAAGAGTTGCTATGCTGTGTTGGGAAACCCTTTGAAGAAGGAAACAGTGAATGGGATGAAATAAACACTTTTCAGAAGGATTCCAGTGGGTCACTGTTGCTGACTCTCAAGCTATATTCAACCCGGAAAGGGATCATAAATGAGGATCTGGGCTCAGTTGGGTCCTCTGGGACCATTGAAGACATCCATGCATTGGCCTCACCTCCTTGCCTTTGATGCTCCTCTTCTCTGAGAGATGGAAGATAGGTGTCAGCTTGCTTGGTTTGTTTTAGACAACATTTTTTTTTTTCCTGGATCCCTTTGTCTTATTATGTTTGTTAATGTGGATCTTCTAATTGTTTCTTTCTTCCTCATATGTGTTTACCCAACACAGGACCTCTTGTCTTTCATAATATATGTTTTGCATGTTAACTCTGGATACATTTAGCCAATGTAGGATATTTCAAGAATCTACAATGGCTATTTAATGTTTTACCATCACTGCCAGCGCATAATCACATTAAAATTTTTTTCCAGTTTTATTGAGATGTAATTGACATACTGTACTGTATAAGTTTAAGGTGTACAGCATAATGATTTGACTTCCATGTATTGTGAAATGATTACCACAATAAGTGTACTTAACATTCATCATCTCATATAGAAACAAAAAAAGAAAAAGACAAAAAGTTTTTTTCTTGTGATGAGAACTCTTAGGACCTACTCTCTTAACAACTTTCAAATACGCCATACCATTTAAAAAATCTCATCAATTCAATTAATAGATGGCTCTTAATAAAGGACACAAGAAGAACTCCATCTCAGTTGTCTTTACAATTCTCTAGGTTTTGGTCAACTCTCATGGCTTCATTTACCATTTATGCATCTATAACAAGAGGCTCAAAGTGACTTTCCGTGTTGAATCAGAATTGAGGACTAGCGTTGAAAGCTGAGGCAAAGAAGAACCAAAAAGAGAGACATTTTAAAGAGCCGTCTCTGGGGCTAGATTTCACCCCTGGGCTTACTAACACACAGCAGACTGAGCCTCACTCATACCAGCTTTCACCCCACCTCCAACTCCAATCCACAGAAAAGAGGGCCAGGGATGGGTGGGGAGAGGAAAAAGGAGAGGGAATCAGAGTTGTCCTTGGCCGTGTGGTGCTTGCTTCCTTCACAAAACTAAGAGAGAAAACTCCAATAGAAACATTGAGAGAGATTGGGGGGCCTGCAACAAGGAGACTAGCATTTCTCCCCCCATTGAGCCTTTGCTTAGAGATGTCAGTGCAAGAATGAGGAGCAGCCTTGGAGTGGTCACACCTCTCGCAGTTTGGCATGGCAGGGATACACATGATTTCTTGGGCGATAGCTGGCCCCAAAACATTGCTGGTCAGGTGAAGGAACCCCAGCAGTTAAAGGCTGGAGGACAGGCAAGGTGGGAATGGGTTGGAGTGGAAGAGGTAAATGAAAGTCAGATCTCATGTGAGTGTGGTGGAGGAAATAATGAGGCTGACTATATCCCTACCCCTCTCCCTACTGCCAACATTTTCGGTTCCTTAAGCGATAACTCGAACAAGAAAGGAAGGATAGGGAAGTTTTGGATTGGATATATGATTGCAGTTTCAATTAGACTGGACTGTTTTCACGACTGAAAGTGAGGAATGCAAATGGAAAATCAGGGAATCTGTCCGTGATGTTGCTAAAGAACAGGAAAAAGGGATTCAACAGAGCATGACTGAAAGCACTGATTTAAGGAAAAAAAATATTTTCCGTATATACATCCCACTGAGTTGAGAGACTCATATAAGCTATAAGCTGGTTACTGGCTGACTCCAAAATTTACATTTCTAGCTCCAGATCCATATCTCAATAGCCTCCTACGCATCTCCACTGGGATACTACGCTGGATTCTGTATGAAGACCATATATAGTAGTCATTAGTGGGGCCCCAGGAGGCAGACTGTGTAGGTTCATTCCTGGCTCTACACTTAGCTAGATCTATAACCGTTGGCAAGTTGTTTAACCTCTCTATGCTTCAGTTTCTTCATTTGTGAAATGTGGATAATAATATATTCTTCATGGGGTTGTTGTAAGGACTAAATTATTTATATTGGCTGGCACTTGATAGAACATAGTGAGTGGTAGAGCAAGGATTAGAACACAGTTTTATTAGACTCTAGAGCCCATGCTGTCAATCACTGAGATATACTCATCTTTTTTTATGGAAATGACAATATTTTGGACATATATAATAGTAAAATATATTATTAAAATCAATTTCAATTAATCTCATCAGTTTCTTCATACTTTTTTTTTAAAAATGTGGCTACTAGAAAACTGCATATGTGGCTCACATTCTATTTCTGCTGGACAGTGCTGCTCTGGACCTCATCATCACCTGAAATTTCCTCACCTCCAACATCTCAAATGTCTCACTCCCCAAACACAATCTCTTTCCTTGCATTTTTTCCTAAAATGGTCTCAATTAGCTCCAAAACTCAGGCACAAATACACATGGTCCATCATTTCACTTCGTAAACTCCTGTTTATCCTTTAGGGGCAAATCAATTGTCACTTCCTCCGAGAAGCCTTCTTTGACTTCTTTGATTGTTAGATGCCCTATTACAGCATTCCTTTAATGTCATATTCTCAGTCATTTCTGTCTTATTCTTTATTACAGTTATAATGTTTTGTTTATTTCTGTGACTATTTGATTACTGTCTGGGTTCTCTACTCGAATATAAAATCTGTACGGCGCTGAACTGTGTCTGTTTTGACTCAACACCAATTCCCCAGTGTCTACCACAGCACTTAGCCTTTGGTAAGCACTCAAAAAGATAAATATTCAGTACATAAATGTTCTCACTCGGGCCGGCCCCGTGGCTTAGCGGTTAAGTGCGTGCGCTCCGCTACTGGCGGCCCGGGTTTGGATCCCGGGCGCGCACCGATGCACCGCTTCTTCGGCCATGCTGAGGCCGCGTCCCACATACAGCAACTAGAAGGACGTGCAACTATGACGTACAACTATCTACTGGGGCTTTGGGGGGCGGGGGGAGGAGGAGGATTGGTAATAGATGTTAGCTCAGAGCCAGTCTTCCTCAGCAAAAAGAGGAGGATTAGCATGGATGTTAGCTCAGGGCTGATCTTCCTCATAAAAAAGAAAAAAAAAATGTTCTCACTCCATCTTTTTCTAACTCACTGGGATCTAGACTTTACTGACACTAATATTCTATATTTTGTCCCTATTCATCAGTCCTCTTCTAACTGTACTGACCCCCATTCAGAGCAGGCTCCATGATTAATTACTGCTTGAGTTTCTTGCAAGTATCAAACTCCTCATCCCTCTGTCCTCTTATTTCATCTTGCTGGTCCAACCCTAGATGAACCCATTGCTCTGCTTTCTCTTTTCTTATACCTCAGTGGCCCTTTTATCCAAGCCCTGGTGGAGAAAATAAAACCAGGCATGTGAGTACCACTCTAAATTCATAAACTCTAAACCCGACTGTTTGGCAAACCCTAATGACCTTCATACTTCCTGGCAATTCTACTTTATTTTGATGTAGAATTTCTGTCCCACTGTTTCTTGCTTTAATTTTTTTCTTGTGAAATATTCATACAAAACTGGGAATGTAACATATACACACAGCTTACTAATAATAAGCGCCCACATATCCAGAATTCTGCTTAAGAAATAGGGCATTACCACTACCTTTAAGGAAGGAAGACCATATAATTTTTTTCTCTAAACTGGGACACTTTTGAGAGTGAAAGTGTTTGCTAAATGGTCGGGATACAATGACAAGAGGTGTAAGCCAGGACTTTCCCAGGCAAATCAGGACACATGGTCCCTCTCCTTAAAGGCCTCCTGTGTGCCTCTCTCAGATTGTATACTCTCCTACCCTGAATTTTGTGTTATCTTATTTTTTGTTTCTTTATAGTATGTATGTATTCCTAAACAATATGTAGTTTCATTTTGCCTGTTTTTAAGCATAATATAAATCATATATGTTATCATATCATATAAATCATATATAATATATAATCATATACTAAGCATAATATAAATCATTGAATTATACCACATGTATTATTCTGAGATCTGTTTCTTTCATGCAACATTGTTTCTGAGATTTATCCATTTAGACATAATATGAATATCTGTAGTTCACTCAGATTTTTCTGCTTTATTCCACTGATGAATACAGCACAGTTTATCAGTTCTACTGTTGATTGACATAAGGCGATTTTTAGTTGAGAGCTATTACAAATAAGGTTGCTAAGAATATTCTTGAATTATTTCCTGATGCTCATGTGCAAAACTTTGGGCTATGATCTAGGTGTAGAATTACTGGGCTTTAGGTTATGCACACGTTCAACTTTATTGTAATGCAAAACTTTTTTTTTTTTTTGCTGAGGAAGAGTCTCCCTGAGCTAACATCTGTGCCAATCTTCCTCTATTTTGTATGTGGGTCACTGCCACAGCATGGCCACTGATAAGTAGTGTAGGTCTGTGCCCAGGAACCAAACCCAGGCTGCTGAAGTGGAGTGTGCCGAACTTAACCACTAGGCCATGGGGCTGGCCCCTGCAAAACTATTTTACAAAGTGGTTGTACCAATTTTCACCAGCATTGTATGAAAGTTTTCATTATTCCACATCCTCATCAACAGTTGGAACCATCAAATTAAAAAATTTTTGCAAATTCAGTGCTTAAGAAATGCTATATCATTGTGTTTTTAATTTACATTTTTTCATTTCTAATGAGGTTGAATATTTTTTCATATATTCGTGGTTCCTATTCTATGAAAGCCTTTTGCTCATTTTCCTATGTATTTATTTTTCTTTTTTGTGTATAGAAATTCTTTATATATTTGGATATTAATCCTTTCAGTTATATGATTTGCAGACATTTTCCTTTTGTTCGTAGATTGTCTTTCATTTACTTTATGGTGTCATTTGATAAATAGATGTTCTTAATTTTAATGTGGTTCAGTTTGTTAGTCTTTTCCTTTGTCAGATGTTTTTCATGCATTATTTAAGAAACATTTGTCTACTTTAAAGACAAAATATTTTCATATTTTGTCTTCCAAAAGTTTTCTAAGTTTACCTTTCACATTTAAGGTTTAATCTACCTAGAACTCTTTTGTCTCAGCACCATTTACTCAGGAGCCATCCTTCCTTCACTGACGTGTAGTATTGTTCTATTGTATGTCATGTTTCTCTATATCCAAGGGACTTTTCTCTGGGGTCTCATTTCTGTTCCATTGATCCATTGTTTTGTTTTTTTTTTTAATTTTTTTCCCCCCAAAGCCCCAGTAGATAGTTGTATGTCATAGCTGCACATCCTTCTAGTTGCTGTATGTGGGACGCGGCCTCAGCATGGCCAGACAAGCGGTGCGTCTGTGCGCGCCCGGGATCCAAACCTGGGCCGCCAGCAGCGGAGCGCGCACTTAACCGCTAAGCCACGAGGCCGGCCCTGATCCATTGTTTTTTAAATCTCATAGCTAATACTACATTTTTTAAAACAGAATATTTGACTGAGGTTGGCTCTTTGTTCTTCAATAATAATGTTAGAATCAGTTTGTCAAGTTATAAATTAATCTTAGGAGATTTTAGAGATCTCAATCCTTCTTATCCAAAAACATGGTATGTCTCTACTTGTTTAGGCTTTCTTTAATGTATCTCAATGATGTTTTATAATTTTCTCCAAAAAGAGTTTGCATACCTTTTGTTAGATTTATTCCCAAGCACTTGAAATTTCTTGTAAAATATGTCTTTTTGGGGAGTATTTCTCCCAACTTTTTATTGTGAAAAACTTTCAAACACACAGGAAAATTGAAATAATACAGTGAGTATCTATGTGCCCTTCACGTAGATTCAATCACTGTTAATTTTGTCATATTTGTTTTAATGTCTGTGTGTATAATTTCTTTTCTTTTGTGCCATTTTCACAAACTTTGCCAGTGGTGGAGTCATCATTTAAAACTAGGAAGTCTAATGTTAGGGTCCGATCAACACATTCTAAACTCATCTCGTATTTTCTGACAAAGTGTTCACAATATCCCATTTCTTACCCTCTGCTTTGTCTTGACCACACTTGAGTCAGGCTTTTTCCTACAGGTCCCTGAACTCTGCTTGCCCCCAAGCCTGAGCAAGCACATGCACAAAAGAGTGGAACATGCCGCCCCTTATCAGCTTCTCCTGGGAATCAACAGAGGACTTTTCCTGTCAGACCCCTCTGGTCTTTCCTCCTGCTTATCCAGCTTCCCTTTAGGACTCTGCTTATCTCTGCTTCCCTTCCCCTATCCTATAAAAGAAGACCTTTTTCTGTTTGATTTTTAAATGCTTGCAGATTTCTGGGATCAGAGTGTTCTCCCTATCGAAATAGTCTTTCTTTCTGATAAAGTCTCTCCCTATCTAAGTCGGGATTTGTTTTTATTTGACATTTTCCCGCCCCACCCTTGGAATTAGCCATTTTTCCACTTAAAAGGAAATTATTCCATTTAGTGTATACTTTTTTATCATCAGTGTGTGTGTGTATGCTTTTTCATCTAACCATTTGAAAATAAGTTGCAGATGCCACGACACTTCACCTCTAAATATCTCAGCAAGCACCTCTTAGAAATATGGAGAGTCTACCTCATAACCACAATCTGTTATATGACCCAAGAAAATTAACTATAATTCTATACCATCTAATATCCAGTCCATATTCAATTTTCCCCAAGTGTTCCCAAAGTCTTTTATTGCTGTTTTTCTTTGTTTTCCCTCCTAACCAGAATTCAATCAAAGTTCATGCATTATATTTGGCTGTCTGGTCTTTTTAGTCACTTTTATCTAAAACATTCACCCTACCTTTTTTTTTTTTAATTATTTTTTATTTATTTATTTATTTATTTTTCCCCCCAAAGCCCCAGTAGATAGTTGTATGTCATAGCTGCACATCCTTTTAGTTGCTGTATGTGGGACGCGGCCTCAGCATCGGTGTGCGCCCGGGATCCGATCTCGGGCCACCAGCAGCAGAGCGTGCGCACTTAACCACTAAGCCATGGGGCCGGCCCGCACCTTATCTTTTTGGTTTGTTTTTCACAACATTGATTTTTGAAGTCTATGCATAACTACTATATAGATATATAATAGGATAAAGCAAATGAGGAAATACATTAATAGTAAAGTGTAAGAGAAATAAGATACAAAAATAAAATAAGAGAAAAAAGTAACGTTAAATTTGAACTGGCAATATTAATATCTACTCATGATTTAAAAATGATATCACTTCCTAATTTTGTTCACTAAACTGGTCTAGAAGCAATGACACTCCAGTAGCATTGAGCATACCTGGGGCCCAGATCAGAGTTTCTAAATACCATTCCCCACTAACAGGAATCATTGCCTTTTTTTTTTTTTTTTTTTTTTTGTGAGGAGATCAGCCCTGAGCTAACATCTGCCAATCCTCCTCTTTTTTTTTTTTTTTTTTTTGGCTGAGGAAGACGGCCCTGGGCTAACATCTGTGCCTATCTTCCTCCACTTTATATGGGACGCCACCACAGCACGGCTTACCAAGCAGTGCGTCGGTGCGCGCCCGGGATCCGAACCAGCGAACCCCGGGCCGCCGCAGTGGAGCGCGCGCACTTAACCGCTTGCGCCACCGGGCCGGCCCAGGAATCATTGCCTTTTAACTGGAAAAATGGGTGATTCCAGGTCTGAGGCAGTGAAATACAATGTAAGCATAGAATGTCTTCTTGTGACCCTGAAATTAGATTTGTTAGTTTTAAATCATGGCTCTACTACTTGCAAATTTTGTGACAAATGAGCAAAAAACATTAACTTCTCCACATTTCAATGTCTTTTTCTAACAGTAGGAGATAATAATAATACTTAGTTCATAGAATTTTTGCAAAGAGTTAAGTAACAATACTTGTAAAGTTCTTAGAATGGTAACTGGAACATAGGTGCTCAGAGGTATTAGGTATTATTGCCATTGTTTTCATTAACACCATTCAGACTTCTATCATTCTTAGCAAAAAAACCAAAATCTTTGACAAGCCTTGCAAGACCCTGCCTGATGTTCCTGTTTCTACTTTATTGTGTTCACTATATAACCATTCTCTTTGCTTTCAAAATTTGGACCACACTTATGAATGTGCCACATTCTCATCCACTTCAGAGCCTTGGCGCATAATGTTCTCTCTTCTTGAAATGTTCTTCTGTCTCTTTTTGACTGGCCCTTCAGAACTCAGCTCAAACGCAACTTCCCCAAGGAATCCTCTCAGACCAGCCCCCTTGTAATAAACCCTGAACCCTATACTTCTTAGCAGTACTTTATTAGTTGTGATACACTAGGTTATTTTGCAGGGCAAATAATCCCAAAATCTCAGTGGCTTAAAACTACAAAGGTTTTCGCATTCTAATTATATGTCCCTCAAGGTTCTGTAAGAGATTTTGTTCATCTTAGACACTCAGTCATCTGGTCACCAAGGCTGATGGAGTACTTACCATCTTGAACATTCAGTTGTCGTGTTACTGAGGAAAGCTCTTTAGTTTCTCACATTGAGCAATTAAATGCTTATCCTGGATATGACACATGTCACTTTTTTCAAAAATTGAGATAAAATTCACATAAAGTTAACTGTTTTAAAGTGAACAATTCAATGACATTTAGTATAATCACAATATTATACCACCACAAGCTCTATCTAGTTCCAAAACATTTTCATCAGCTCAAAACAAAACCCTGTACCCATTAAGCAGTTACTCTGCATTCCCCCCACCTCCCAGTCCCTGACAACCGCCAATCTGCTTTCTGTCTCTACCTAATATTTACCTATTCTAGACATTTCGTAGAAATGGAATCATGTAATACGTGACATTTTGCGTCTGGCTTCTTTCACTTAGCATGATGTTTTCAAGGTTCATTCATATGGTAGCATGTAATAGTACTTCATTCCTTTTTATGGTGGAATAATATTCCATTGTATGTATATACCACAATTTTTTTCTTATCTATTCATCTGTTGATGGGTATTTGGAGCAGATATTTTGGCTATTGTGACTAGTGCTGCTGTGAAAATTAGTTTGCAAGTATTCGTTTGAGTCTCTGTTTTCAATTCTGTTGGGTATGTATATTGAAATAGAATTTCTGGGTCATATGGTAATTCTATGTTCAACTATTTGAGGAACTGAGAACTGTTTTCCACAGTGGCTGAACCATTTCGCCTTCCCACCAACAAATATGAGAGATGCAATTTCACCACATCCTCACCAACACTTATTTTCTTATTTTTTAAGTTACCGCCATCCTAGTGAGTATGATGTGGTATCTCTTTGTGCTTTTGATTTGCATTTCCCTAATGACTAATGATGTCGAACATCTTTCCCCGTGCTTGCTGGCCATTTGTATATCTTCTCAGGAGAAACGTCTATTCAGTTCCTTTGCCTATTTTTAAATTTGGTTGTTTGTCTTTTTGTAGTTGAGTTGTAAGACTTCTTTATATATTTTGGGAATAAGACCTTTATTGGATATATGATTTGCAAATGTTTTCTCTCATTCTGTAGGTTGTCTTTTCACTTTCTTAATGTCTTTTGATGCATAAAAGTTTTTAATTATGATGAAGTCCAATTTAGCTATTTTTTCTTTTGTTGCTTGTACTTTTTGTATCATATCTAAGAATCCATTGCCAAATTTGAGATCATGAAGATTTACCCCTGTTTTCTTCTAAATTTTATAGTTTTAGCTCTTATATTTAGGTCATTAATTTATTTTAAGTTATGATATGTTAAGGTATGAGGTAGTGGTCCAACTTCATTCTTTCACAAGTGGAGATCCAGTTGTTCCAGCACCATTTGTTGAAGAGACTATTTTTTTTTCCCATTGAATGGCTTTGGCATCCTTGTTGAAAGTCAATTGGCCATAAAGGTATGGTTATTTCTGGATTCTCAATTCTATTCCATTGGTCTATATGTCTGTCTTTATGCCAGTATGTTTTGATTATTATGGCTTTGTAGTAAGTCTTGAAATTGAGAAGCATGAGTCCTCCAACTTCGTTCTTTTTGGGTGTTCTTTTAACTCTTCAAGGCCTCTTACAATTCCATATGAATTTTAGGATTGGCTTTTCCATCCATCCTGCAAAAAAGGGACAAGTGTCACTTTTGCTGATAACTCATTGGCCAGAACTATCAACTTGGTCCAACCCAAGCCCAATTCAATCCTATGTGTCAGGAAGAGGCGAATCATATATTACTGAGCAGCACTAATACCCAACATGAGCATTATTACAACTGTAAATTAACACTTAGTTTTATCATTCATTGTTTAACACCCATCACTCTTAATGTAATATTTCCTAAAGGGGAGTAATTGTGTCTGGCTTCTTTACTAATTTATCTCCAGTATCTTGAACATAGAGGTACTCAATCAACATTTGTTGAATACATACTTCTTTCATTTAAGAAATGGCATTACCACACTCCATGGGTAGATAATCTAGTCTCTGAGAATTGTTTCCTCATAGTCACTTTTCCAGGGATAATTCATAAACAAAATAGAAAATTTCTACTCAACATTTATACACAAGCATTAACTAATATTTTTGTATAGTAGACATATCCACCAGAGCTAGCATGGAAATCAGTCTCTTGGAGTTGGGATGAAATAAAGATGATAGGGGATTTTTCTCTATGAAAAAGGCCATCTACAGTGAGAGAGAACATCGCCAATTTACACAGGAAAGCAGGTTAGAGAAATGGAGAGAAAAAGAAAAGAAAGAAAAAGCAACAGCAAACCGTCATACTGGTTGAGTTCTTGGATTATGAAGTATCTGAAACTAGATCTACCCATGGAATTTCCAGTGTAATAAACCAATACATTGCCCTTGTAATTTAACTAGTTTGACTTAGATTTCTTCATTTACAACTGAAAGAATCCCAATAAATATAGATTCTTACCCCATGAGGGAAGTCCTTTGAAGTGGGCTTCAATGTATTTTAGCAACATCCAAGTTAAACAAGACATTTGCATTCAGAAAAAGGTTTGTAATACTGAGCAAAACATAAGGGTTTATATTTGTCCACAAATGTGGCTAATTACCAATGGAAACAAGAGAGATAATCTTGCAGAAGAAGTGTTTTACTGAGCCAGTGTTTTGGAACAAATATGTTCTTGTCTTACTTTCTAGATGTTCAGTAAGAAAAATTTAAATTATTTCTGGCATGCAGAAAGCTTGGACAGCTTCAGAAGTTGGTCTTATCTCTTTATAAATGTTAGTGAAAATGCCTGCAATATTTTTTTAAATTTCACAGTGGTTTATACAACAATTTACAGAGCACGTAGTACACTCTGTATAGCTAAATCAATAATAAATTAAGTTTTTTAAAATGTTAAAATTCATTTTAAAATACTGAAAATTAATTTTGGATCCTACTTAACATCTATGTTTTCATTCCCTGGATCACTGGTTAAGGATTACTCTATATGATCCAAATGATATAAAGCATTTAACTTTCTTTTAACAAGTATGTTTCTAACTAGCAGGACCTGATCCTTTCTCAGGTGAAAATTATTAAAACACAATATATTTCTGTGAGAAGAAAATATGATTCTGATAGGAAAACCTCTGTTTTTCTGAAATCATCTTTTGATGGTCTTACAGTTTTCGGTATATAGGTCTTTCACCTCCTTGGTTAAATTTATTCCTAGGCATTTTATACTTTTTGTTGCGACTGTAAATGGGATTGTTTTCTTAATTTCTCTTTCTGCTAGTTTGTTGTTAGTTTATAGAAATGCAACAGATTTCTGTATATTGATTTTGTACCTACATCTTTACTGTATTCATTTATTATTTCTAATAGTTTTTTGGTAGAGTCTTTACAGTTTTCCAGATGTAAAACCATGTTATTCATGAATAGTGACAGTTTTATTTCTCCCTTTCCAATTCAAATGCCTTTTATTTCTTTTTCTTGCCTAATTGCTCTGGCTAGCACTTCCAATAGTATGTCGAATTAGAGTGGTGAGATTGGGCATCCTTGTCTTGTTTCTGATCTCAGAGAGATAGCTTTCAGCTTTTTACCATTGAGTATGATGTTAGTTGTGGGTTTGTCATATATGGCCTTTATTATATTGAGACACATTCCTTCTGTACCCATTTTTTTTTTTTTGTAAGGAAGACCAGCCCTGAGCTAACATCCATGCCAAGCCTCCTCTTTTTGCTGAGGAAGACTGGCCCTGGGCTAACATCCGTGCCCATCTTCCTCTACTTTTTTATATGGGATGCCACCACAGCATAGCCTGACAAGCAGTGAATCTGTGTGCGCCCAGGATCCGAACCCGGGCCGCCAGCAGTGGAGCGCGCGCACTTAACCGCTATACCACAGAGCCAGCCCTGCTTCTGTGCCCATTTTATTGAGAGTTTTTTTTATCATAAATGGATGTTGAATCTTGTCAAATGCTTTTTCTGCATCTATAGAGATGATCATACGGTTTTTAGCCCTCATTTTGTTAATGTGGTGCGTCACGTTGATTGGTTTACAGATGTTGAATCATCCTTGCATCCTTGGAATAAATCCCACTTGATCATGGTGTATGATCCTTTTAATGTATTATATTTGGTTTGCTAATATTTTGTTGAGGATTTTTGCATCTGTGTTCATCAGAGATACTGGACTGTAATTTTCTTATTTTGTGTTGTCCTTGTCTGGTTTTGGTTTAGGGTAACATTGGCCTCATAAAATGAGTTAGGAAGCATTCCCTCCTCTTCAATTTTTTGGAAGAGTTTGAGAAGGATAGGATTAAATCTCTTTGAATGTTTGCTAGAATTCACCAATGAAGCCATCTGGTCCTGGACTTTCGTTTTTTGGAAGGTTTTTGTTTACTGTTTCAGTTTCCTTACTAGTGATCTGTCTATTCAGATTTTCTATTTCTTCACAGCTCAGTCTTGGAAGGTTGTATGATTCTAAAAATTTATCCATTTCTTCTAGATTTTAGAATTGGTTGGCAGATAGCTGTTTGTAGTAGTCTCTTATAATCCTTTGTATTTCTGTCATATCCATTGTAACTTCTCCTCTTTTGTTTCTAATTTTATCTATTTGAGGCTTCTCTCTTTTTTTCTTAGTGAGTCTAGCTAAAAGTTTGTCAATTTTATCTTTTCTAAGAACCAGCTCTTACTTTCATTGACCTTTTCTATTGTCTTTATTCTCCATTTCATTTTTTTCTGCTCTGATTTTTATTATTTCCTTCCTTCTGCTAACTTTGGGCTTCATTTGTTCTTTTTCCAGTTCCTTTAGGTATAATGTTAGATTGTTTATTTGAGATTTTTCTTGTTTCTTGAGGTAGGCCTCTATTGCTATAAACTTCCCTCTTAGTACTGTTTTTGCTGCATCCTATAGATTTTGGTATGTTGTATTTTCATTTTCATTTGTCTTCAGGTGTTATTTTATTTCTCTTTTGATTTCTTCCTCAACCCAATAGTTGTTAGTAGCATGTTGTTTAGTCTCCACATATTCGTGACTTTTCCAGCTTTTTTCTTGTAGCTGATTTCTTCTCTTTGTTTAGTCTCCACATATTTGTGACTTTCCAGCTTTTTTCTTGTAGTTTATTTCTCCTCTTCTCCTTCCTCCTCCTCCTCATGTAAGTTCTCTTTCTCTGCCAGCCCCTCCACTCTGTTTTTCTGCTCTCTTCCACAACCTCTTGACATCAGATTTAAGATACCCCAACGGTGTATCTAGAGGTCTTCTGAGCACCCAGAAGGAAAAAGATTCCCTCTTCTCCTGGATACCATATTTTAGGATCTGTAGAGGAGGAGATTAAAAATAGTCCACACTGTAAAACTTATGCATATCTACCTACAATGCATATTATGAAAACTCTTGACTACCCAGGACTTAGAAGATGCCTGGCATGTTGCTGATTTCTAACCACCCGAGAATCATGAATCTCTGTCTCCCTTCCCTTACCTCTCTACCCTGCTTATCCCTTAGTTCTTATTACTACCACCCCCACCCCCAAGCAAGACCCCCGCTCCTTGGTCTCTATCAAACCTCCTAACTCTTCAGATCTCCAGTGAGTCCTTCTCAGATTAACTTATGGAGGTCTGCCTTCAAGCACCCCAGGATACCCACAATCATTTTCCAAGAGCTGCTTGTGTGCAGGGCTTTTGTAAGAATACTTGGATGGGACAGATCACATTAGGTGATCACATTGCCTCCAATCTTCACCTCCTCCTCAACTCCCAATACCCATGGCTGCAAATTCATGTTCCAATTGAAACAAACATCAAGAGCAGCCTTGATGCTCTTGAAGAAATGATGCTTTTTTGTGTGTGTGTGAGGAAGATCGGCCCTGAGGTAACATCTGCCAATCCTCCTCTTTTTGCTGAGGAAGACTGGCCAGGGGCTAACATCCATGCCCATCTTCCTCCACTTTATATGGGACGCTGCGACAGCATGGCTTGCCAAGTGGTGCGTCGGTGCGCGCCCGGTATCCGAACCGGCGAACCCCAGGCTGCTGCAGCAGAGCGCACGCACTTAACGGCTGTGCCACCGGGCTGGCCCCAAAATGATGCTTTTCGAAGAAAAAAAAAACATGGATGCAGGAAAGGTTTTGTCCACTGAGTGCATGTATTCATGGCTCAGGGATTTTTGGGGAAGCTGGCTTCATCCCATTGTCCCCTTCCCCCAGCACTAGTGTGGCACTCCAGTCACTACTTCTCTTGATGTTTCAAAAGGTCCATTTTTTTTCCTTCTGTAAGTGTTTACCCCTTGCATTCATGGAATAAAAACACCACGTGGGCAAAGACCATACTTTACCTTTTTACTTCTTATGTCACCTTATAAGAACACAGCAGACTAGCCTTCTCTCATATTTTCACCTTCACTTCTATGAATCCTGTTATTCTTAAACCAAGAGAGTCACCCTGTCACTTTAGAAGGGGACAGACACCCCAGTTTATTCAAATGAAACTCAAATATTTACCATTTTCTGACTCTTCTTTTTCTAATCTCTTCTTAAGTCAGAAACTGTGAAGGGTGTGAGATTTTAAGTAGCTTGCAAGCTAACAAGTTACTCTGCCACAGGTTTTTCTATACACACTGGCAGAAAACTGGAGACCTCTGTGTCAGACGCAAAGATGGTGTACTCACAGCAAAGGAAGCAGCCAAGGTAACATCATAGCTCTAGTTTCCTGAGCTCCAATCCCCCCGGGGTAACACATCGAGGGCCAGACGATATCTATACATGTTTTTGGGGTGCAATATAGGAGATGAAGTCCGAGTTTAGGAGACTCTGATCTTATATAGTGCCGCTGGTAAATCTGCCCATCCTCATTTCCAGAGAGACATTGTTTTGTTATCCTGGAATGTAAGTAAATGTTTCTGGGGAAAGATATCTGTAAATCTCTTGGAGGAAGTTACCATTTTGATGTTTACTTACCTGGGAATGCAAACTCATTTGCTCCAGGGGGAGTCCTTGTCTCTATCTTTCCAGGGCTGCCTGCTTGCACAAGCATTCCAGGCAGATAGTCCTGGAGCACAGGAGCTGAACACATGAGAGTGCTGCAGAGTCATAGAAAATTGCCTTTTCAAAGCTCTTAAATTATCTTGCCCCCAAAGTTCTGTCTTTGGACATTCCTCTGCACTTCCCTTTAAAAAATCTTATCCTTTCCAACAATTTTGATTGTAAAGACTCCCAAATCAAGTGCTGCTAATGTCCTCACTATCAAATCACTATGGGCAGCAAACAAAGTGTTTAATCGGAATATTTTGGCAGAAAGCACAACGATAGATGGTGTATGGGACAATAATCTTTTTGTTTGTTTTGGTTTTGTTTTTTGTGAGGAAGATCAGCCCTGAGCTAACATCCATGCCAACCCTCCCCTTTTTGCTGAGGAAGGCTGGCCCTGAGCTAACATCTGTGCCTATCTTCCTCCACTTTATGTGGGACGCTGCCACAGCATGCTTGACAAGCGGTGCATTAGCGCGCGCCCGGGATCCGAACCCAGGCCGCCAGAAGTGGAGTGTGCGCACTTAACCGCTACGCCACGGGGCCGGCCCGTGGGACATTAATCTTGAGCTAAATGAGGAGGTAGGAAAGCTCTAAATCTCTCACAATTTATTTTAAAGATGGCCTATTATATTAGGTAGTAGGAATTTGTGTTAAATATTACCATTTGTATAAAAAGGGGAGTAAATAAAGAATATATATGTAATTTCTTGTGTATGGATATCAATGTAAGTATACCAAAAACACCAATAACAGTTGTCTATGGAAAGGATATTGAGTGATTGATGAGTTGGTGCGATAGTTTGGATTATTGTGCAGTAAATATTCACTCCCTTCCCCATTCCACTGTGGGTAAATTATATTTCTTAGGCTTGGCCATGTGACTTGCTTTGGCCAATGGAATACTAGCAGATGGACATTAGCAGAGGCCTTAAATATGTTTGGCTTTGCTCTTGTAGTCCTACCATTTGTCTTGAGAAGAACATGGGCCAACAGCACTGCTTCTTCAGCCTGGGCCCAGAAACAAGACATGAGGAACAGACACGACCTCAACCTGAATCCTGGAGCCCAGACAGCCCAGCCCCAGTCTGAAGCAGAGTTATCCACTGACCTACAGACCAGCGAGCAAGAAAAATAAATGCTTGTTGTTATAAGCCACTGGGTTTTGGTGGGTTTTTTATACAGCATTATTGCAGCACTAGCTGACACATAGAGTTGGAAAGGAAACTTTTCATTCAATATTCTTTTGTAATTTTTGTATTTTGAACCATGTGAATATACTATTTATTTTTTGAAAAATTTAAGTGAGTATACTGTCAGGCACATATGCCAAAATGATTCAGGATATAGATAAGGGTAATCTTCATAATGTTAAATGGTTTCTTTGTGTCCATATCTTTCCATTTCCTTATCTTGGACTCAAGATGATGGTAGTGATGAAACAAGAGTGAAAAGGATATTTTTAAAGTATTCTGGCAATGTCTTCAAAATTCTGAGGAAATTTCATTTCCAACATAAAATTCTGTACCTAGCTGAACGATCCATCCAGTGTGAAGGTGGAAAAAAGTCATTGTCACTAATTGCCCCAGTTAGTGCTACAGGATGAGTTTAAGACTTTTTTTTTTGGATTCGAAATGGCATTCATCACTTTACACTTACTAGGATGGCTATAATTAAAAGAAAAAAAGGAAAATAACAAATGTTGGTTAAAATGTGGAGAAATTGCTATACATTGCTAATGGGCATGTAAAATAGTACAGCCAATACAAAAAACAGTTTGGCAGTTCCTCAAAAAGCTAAACATAGAATTACCATATGACTCAGCAATTCCACTAATAAGCATATACCCAAAGGAACTGAAAGCAGGGACTAAACCAGATACTTGTAAGCCAATATTCATTGCAGCGTTATTCACATTAGGCAAAAAATCAAAACAATCCAAAGATGAAATAATCTTATCATTTATGAATGGATAAACCAAATATGGTATACACATACAATGGAATATTATTCAACCATAGAAAGGAATGAAGTTCTGATATATGCTACAACATGGATGAAGCTTGAAAGCATTATGCTAAGTGAAGTAAGCCAGACACAAAAAGATAAAAATTATATGATTCCACTTACATGAAACATATAGAATGGGAAAATTGCTAGAGACAGAAAGTAGATTAGAGGTTACCAGAGGCTAGAGGGAGGGGGATGGGGAGTTATTGCTTAATGGTTACAGAGTTTCCGTTTGAGGTGATGAAATAGTTATGAAAATAAATAGTGGTAGTGGTGGCGCAACATCGTGAATGTAATAAATGCCACTGAAATGTATACTTACAAATGGTTAAAATGGCAAATTTTATGTTATATATATTTTAACTACAATTTTTAAAAATTAATAACCTCATATTCCAAAAACCATTAAATTATATACTTTACATAGGTGAATTGTATAGTATATAAATTATATCTCAATAAAGCTGCTTAGAAAACAAAGGACATTCACAAACCAATATGACCTCAATAAAATAATTTTTTTTAAGTTAAAAAAAAAAAGGACATTGACAATTTCAACCTTGCTGAAAAAGAGACAACTTTGCATGTGCTGGTAGAACAGTCAGGACACAGGATAAGGTCAACATAGAATTATTTAGTAAGTACATGTAAGCTAGCTCATCTTGAAATCCAAACACCAATCAAGAATAACCAGAACTGGAAATTGAGGATAGAGCTGTTGTTCCTCAGGTCAACTGTCAAGTCTTCCAAAAGACTACTAGAAAAAAACCTGTTAATCAGGCAAAGCTTTATTTATTAGATTTACTGCAGTAAGGAATAATACCACTTTGATAGAGTCTTAGTAATGTTTCAGAAGAGTGAAGTCAGAGGAAGATATTTATAGGGTTTTGGAGTCTTGAGTTCAAGTGGCTTAGATGGGTCTTTCAAGAAGAGAAATTGACTGGGATTGGACACAGTTTGTGACATAATAGTTTAGGTTTGGTGGATACACGGAAGTGAGGCTCTTGAAGTGAGTCATGATAGGTAAACTATTACTTGGTAAGTAAGTTTTTGTCCAGGTGGGCGATCTATTGTCCTAATAGAAGAGTTGTTTGCCTAGGTGAACAAATTGCTTACCAAGATAAAATTAGCTTTGCAAAAATTTCCCCAAATGATTGCTGAAGTTATTTATTGATTTATCATCATATCTTTTGGGGGAAGAATTTCCTGAGACAAATATTTCAGTTCTCTGTCCCAATAGTTAAGCTATGTTGATGCCAGTGGTCTCAATTATCACTCAAGAACAGAACAATCCTTATAGAGAGAGGCCTGGGCACTCAATTTACCCTATTATTTTCTTAGTTGCAATCAGTGATTGGCAAACTACGACTTGTCAACCAGAGATGACCCACTGCCTATTTTTGTACAGCCGACAAGCTAATAATGGTTTTTTTATTTTTAAATAGTTGGAAAAAAATTAAAAGGAGAATAACATCCTGCGACACATGAAAATTATAAGAAAATCAAATTTCGATGTCCAGAAATAGAGTTTTATTGGGATACTGGCACACTCATTTATTTACATATTGTCTATGGCTGTTTTCATGCTACAAGGACAGAGCTGAGTAGTAACAACAGAGACTGTAGGGCCTGCTAAGCCTAAAATATTTACTATCTGGCTCTTCATAGGAAAAGCTTGCTGACCCCTTCTCTAGATGGGAGAACAGGAAGCATATTACCAAAGAGTGGACAAGCTATTTGAGAATAAAAGGAAGAGAGAAATATACACGGTGAAAAGTAGGAAGAAAAAGAGTGAAAGAAATTCTTCTATGTCTGGTTGGGTAACTAAATCAAAGGCAAGTGGACCAAAGATACTCTATTCACATATGAGCACAAAGCTGATAGTAGACACCTTATAGAAAAATTTTTCTCAAATACAAAAATTAACACAGCAAATTAAAACCGAGTCTTGAACGTCTTCATATTCAGAAAACAAGGCACATACTTTTCAGTCATTCTCTGCACCATTAGGCAAAAACATACAAATGGAAACATTTGTTTCTACTGGGGAAGGAGGACAATCACTAGGAATATTTTCCAATTCATCCTTGACTGCATACACACACATACTCACTTGCACAAACTCACATTCACCAAAAAACATGCTCCCTCTCCAAATTAAAAAAAATAATAATAATAACAAAATAATCCCTCAAGCCACATCTGTACTTTGTATTTAAGCAAACAAAGATCCTGGGAGTAAATGCAAAACTTAAAAAGTTAGTTGAAAGAAAAATGATGACCAAACAGCATCATTAGTATACAAAATATTCTTGTTACGTAAATATTAATAAATGATGTTCTCTGCTTCTCTTCAACTTTGGAACCATGGAGCTGGTTTGTTAAATTTACTCCACATGAGCTCCAAGAACCAGAAAATACTTTACTGTCATTCTTGGATGTCACATCAAAAATTTTGAGGGTATCTAGACAGAGAGACTGAATATACAAACAGACAAGGGCCAGACTACACATAAAAATAGAACTCTGACCCACAATCTGCAGCAACCAGCCCAGGAAATTAACCCATCATCTAATACAGCCCAGGAAGTCAACCTACTATCTATAAGTCAGACTTGTAGGAAGTTAGACCACTATCTCTAGCAAACAGTCCAGGAACCAAACAATAACGCCTGTAACAATCAGCCCCAAATATCTAGGACTTGATTAATATCTGATAGCTTTCCTAGTCTTTGCAACTTAGGAGCAAGTAGAGAAAGCCAAATATGCACCCTTAACCAATCACATAGGGTGCTCCACTTCTATTTAGTCCACCTAGAGCTCCCCCATGACAACACCCTCCAGTCAGGGAACACCCTAAGGCTTCTCTTTATTCCACTAGAAAGCTTTCCTACTCCTCTGTCCGCCTTAGAGTTTCTGCCAAAACACAAGTGATTGTGGCTGACTCTCTTGCTATTGCCAGCTCAGAATAAATAGCTTTTGCTTTTTCTCAATGGGTAGTCTTTGTTTCCACAAGGCCATTATTATCTTCATCATCAGTATCTTCTAGTTTTAAACCTTTGCTATTCAACACTCCCCATGGGAAAGACTGCTTGGCTAACATCCTAGAACATGTAACATTGTCAGCGCCCAGCTGCCTTCATATTCCAGGGAGCATTTCTGAGACCATTTTGGCCTTTGCATGATGAGTAATTATAAAGGTGTTAGAGAAGAAAGCCTGGGTCCTGAGATTCTGTCACGGATTAGGTGCCTTGAGAAACTCAAAGGTGGGTTTGGAAGCAATTAACTGTTTTTCCAAGTTGTTTCTTTTCCTTTTATATGTTAAGGTGGTGTAACCACCAGCCATCCTGAAACTGACCAAGCCTCACAACAATAGCTACGCCTATGACCTTTGCCTTATTATTTATTTATTTTTTTTGTGAGGAAGATCAGCCCTGAGCTAACATGCATGCTAATCCTCCTCTTTTTGCTGAGGAAGACCGGCTCTGAGCTAACATCTATTGCCAATCCTCCTCCTTTTTTTCCCCAAAGCCCCAGTAGATAGTTATATGTCACAGTTGGACATCCTTCTAGTTGCTGTATGTGGGACACAGCCTCAGCATGGCCGGAGAAGCAGTGCCTCGGTGCGCACCCGGGATCCGAACCCGGGCCGCCAGTAGCAGAGCGCACGCACTTAACCACTAAGCCACGGGGCCGGCCCCATGACCTTTGCCTTATTTTTAATGCAAAGATTTCTCCAGGAGGAGCCTAGGCCTCATTATGTGGAAGCATGTTCTCCAACTGAGCCTGTGCAAGCGAATACCAGCCTCTCCCTTTTGAATATTCATTCCCCAACCAAATATAATTTCTTGCTTCCCTTTGTTCTGAGACACCATGACTTTGGAAATGATTCCTCATGGCCTCCTATTTGATGCAAATACACTTTACTTTGTGAGACAACGTCCACTGGTGTAGAGTCTTATTTAACTCACCAGGAGGCGAGCCCACTTGGTTAGGTAGCAATTCCCCCTTCACCTTTTTTTTTTTTTTTTAAAGATTTTATTTACTTATTTTTTTCCCCCCAAAGCCCCAGTAGATAGTTGTATGTCATAGCTGCACATCCTTCTAGTTGCTGTATGTGGGACGCGGCCTCACCATGGCCAGAGAAGCAGTGCATCGGTGCATGCCCGGGATCCGAACCCGGGCCGCCAGCAGCGGAGCGTGCGCACTTAACCCCTAAGCCATGGGGCCGGCCCTCCCTTAACCTTTAATTAGGTTTATCTCTTCCACTCCAGTAATATTACTTACAGCTACTTTTAAAAAGAAAACCCTGAGGCTTTTTGCTGTCAGCTGTTACTATTCTACACATCACCTTCTTTCTGCAAGGAAGGTGTACCCTGTCTCCCTTCCAGATCTGAGCTTGAGGTCTGGCCACCTTTTCTTGATTCACATTGTTGGTCAATCTGAGGCAGGAGCCTCTTTCGACACTAGCAGATGGCAATAGCGAAATGGTTGCTTTCGTGAAGATAGAGAAAGGAGGCAATTAGTTTTACGAAAACAAGCTTCCAGAGCCTCAACTTCTTATTTATTTATTTAAAAAAATTTTTTTTATTGAGGTCACTTTGGTTGAAAGCCTCAACTTCTGTATATACTTTTTCTTAAATTAGATCTGCCTGAGAACTTGGCTGGAGTCAAGGCATCATGCTGGTTCTCGGACGTTATTCAGGTCCTACCTTTCCAGCTCCCCTTTCATATCCACTCTCCTCCCTCTTATATGAACCTACCACCGTATATTGCTTTGGGGAGAGAAAGGCTCCAGGGCCCTGGGAATGATGCACTTCAAAACACAGTGTCAACTATTGAGGCAGTGGACGACTCAGATGATAGAGGAACATATCCTTTGCAAGTCAGATGTATCCAAATTCTTTGCTTTCAACAAAATTGAAAGAAGATCTAAAGAAGTTGACAGCCAAAATTGCATTAAAAATCAACATTCAATGATTGATACCTAGGTAATTTGGGCATGTATCTCAAAAAGAGTTCAAATAATTGAATGATATCACTAGAATAAAACCACTTCCATTCCCATCTACTTATTTATGTTATAAGGTATCAAATAAAAACAAATCCAGACTTAGGTAAGAAGAGACTTTTTTCAAAAAGACTACTGTGATAAGGGGAGGAAGATATTGCAAAACAGAGAACATGCCACATATTAAACAAGGTCAGAAGGAACAGGGTGTGGGGGAATGGGATTGGCAGATGTCACAATGAGCAGGGAGCACAACTGAACAGTTCTTCTTTGTGTTAGCCAGTTCTGGAAGGGCCACTAAGGAGGTTGTTCCACATTCCATGCTTGTTTAAGCTCAAGGGTAGGCCAAAGTTCAGGGGCCCTGGGGGTAGGAGGGAAGCCTATCTAAAGTTTGGTCAAGTCAGATTAGTGGCATTTTCGTCAGATTAGTCAATGTCAAGAGTTCAGCTAATCATTTATGAGAGAAAGAATGGGAATTTGGAGGGTTGTGTCTAGCATTGTCATAGGTAAACAAGAGGGTCATCCATGAGTCTTACCTAAGTCATTGGGGAAGAGTGGCTTTTGGCAGTAAGCTGTTTCCTGGAACACAAACAAGTTGGGGGGATTTTTTTAACTATGCTGTTTTCCAGGACAGGGCTCAGGTAAAGTTCAACATTACCAAAGTTTCACACAGAATTGATGCTGAACTCTAAGCTGTTTTGTTTTTTTTTTTTTTTGCTGAGGAAGTTTCGCTCTGAGCTAACGTCTGTTGCCAACTTTCCTCTTTTTGTATGTGAGCCACCGCCACAGCATGGCCGCTGATGAGTGGTGTAGGTCCACGCCTGGGAACTGAACCCGGGCCACCAATGCAGAGCGCACCGAATTTAACCACCAGGCCACTAGGGCTGGCCCTCTAAGCCATTTTCTTAATAAGTCATAATTATTCATGGATATGTGAACTAAAAAACAAAAGAACATCCAACTCACTAAGATATGTATTTCCAATAAAATTTTACTTCCATGTTGGAGTGACCACCAGCTCAGTTATTGGTTAATGTTAGGTTCAGGACTGATAGAAAGACTCCCTAGGTACAATTTGTTCCCATACTACAGATTCTTATTCCATGCAAACTGCTCCATTCTGCAGTATCCACAATTAAATTATTGGCATCTGATGGTTTTATCTAAGGATCCAAGACAGCAAGGATTCTTTAGGAAGCTGCTGGTCTTTTCTCAATAAAATAGCGCAGTTTCTTCATACTGTAATGCTGGACTTCTGTAATGACTTGCACACCCCCATTGGGACCTTGGATAATTTGATTAGTGAGGGATCTCACTGGGGTGGCAAAGTGAATAACTATGGCGTCCTTCTATGTCCCCAAAAGGCATTAGGGAAGCTATGAGGATCAGCCTTTGTTTCAAATACCAGTCTTAGAGCTCTTGGCTCTTCCTTTGCCTTCTCTCTGTAAGTGGTTTCATATCCAACAATGCTGTAAGCAGCAACCATGAGATGGTATTTTTAGCCTTTCTCTCTCAGCCGCTTCTCTTTGTCAACACTAGCAGGTGGCATTTAATCAGTTCTTAGTGAATCAGATCAATGCTTTTTAAATTCCACTGATCAGATCAATTCTTGGATGGGACTATAAAATGTTAGCCATATCAAACAACATGATGGGTCAGCAACTTTTCAGGCATCAAATTTCTCTTCTTTTCTTTTTATTACCCTTTTACTAATACTTCCTTATTTTCCCCTCCCCCCAGCTCCTGGCAACCACCATTCCATTCTCTGCTTTCATGAGTTTGACTATTTTAGATTCCTCATACAAGTAGGATCATGTAGTGTTTGTCCTTCTGTGTCTGGCTTATTTCATGTAGCATAATGTCCTCCAGGTTCATCCGTGTTGTGGCAAATGGCAGGGTTTCCTTCTTTTTTAAGACTGAATAATATTTCAGAGTATATATATATAACACATTTTCTTTACTCATCGGTTGATGGATATTTAGGTTGCTTCCACGTCTTGGCTATTGTGAATAATGCTGCAATGAACATGGAGTGTAGATATTTCTTTGAGATCCTTATTTCAATTCCTTTAGATATACACCCAGAAGTGGGATTGCTGGATCATATGATAGTTCTATTTTTAGTTTTTTGAGGAACCTCCATACTGTTTTCCATAATGGCTGTACCAATTTACATTTCCACCAACAGTGTACAAGGGTTCCAATTTCTCCACATCCTCTCCAACATTTTTTATCTTTGTTTTGCTTTTTTTTTAATAAAACCATCCTAACAGTTGTGAGATGATACCTCATTGTGGTTTTGATTTGCATTTCCTTAATAATTAATGATGAGAGCAACTTTTCATATATCTGTTGGCTATTTGTATGTCTTCTTTGAAGAAATATCTATTCAATTCCTTCGCCTATTTTTAAAAATTGGGTTATTTTTGCTATTGAGTTGTAGAGTTTCTTTATATTTTGGATATTCACGCTTTATCAGATATATGGTTTGCAAATATTTTCTCCCATTCTTTTTGTGTGTGTGTGTGAGGAAGATCAGCCCTGAGCTAACATCTGATGCCAGTCCTCCTCTTTTTGCCTAGGAATATTGGCTCTGGGCTAACATCTGTGCCCATCTTCCTCTACTTTATATGGGACGCCGCCACAGCATGGCTTGACAAGCCGTGCGTCACTGCGCTCCCGGGATCCTAACCATGGAACCCTCTCAGGCCGCCACAGTGGAGCACGTGCACTTACCCACTACACCACCAGGCTGCCCCGTATTTTCTCCCATTCTGTCAGTTGCCTTTTCATCTTGTTGATTGTTTCCTTTGCTGTGCAGAAGCATTTTAGTTTTAGGTAATCTAAATTATTTATTCCTTTCTGTTTCCTTACTTCATAAGTTTTGCCAAATGGAATTAGAGATCTTCACATTTATTGCCACTTCTGATACAGATCTGGACTGATGGAAGGGCTAACAAAACATAATGTGTTTCCAATACCAGTTTACTTATTTTATTCAAAGCATGTAGGACAGGTAATTCAGCATGCAAGCAAGCATCACTTTTAGCAAAAGTCCTTTCAATATCCCAGACAGAGCTTCCAAGACCTCCCATTTCATGGGTCATGCTCAGTTACGAGGGATGAAGGTAGAGTGGGGTGGACCACTTTGGTTTTGGGAAACTATTCCACTCTCTGCTCCTCAACTTTTCATACCCTATTGCTCATATTGGTCCTCAGGGCGTGTGTGTAACTTACTAACATTCTTTGGTCCAGCTAAATCAATATCAATGAAAGGTTATACAAAAAATAATCTGGACAACCAGATACATCTCATGCAGAAAAAGCACAGTCTGCACCCCATTCCCCATTTATCTTTACATTCTAGGAATTAATGTTCAAAGAAGGTAAATTCAAAGTCAGTTTCCCAGGTGTCCCTGGGCCTGGAACAAGAGTTTCAGTTTACTGAAAATTTTTTTCTTACAATGTTTAATAATTATTTCCTTTTTTTTCCTGAGGAAGATTCACCCTGAGCTAACATCTGTTGCCAATCTTCCTCTTTTCGTATGTGAGCCACCACCACAGCATGGCCACTGACAGACGAGTGGTGTAGGTCCACGTCTGGGAACCAAACCTGGGCTACCAAAGCAGAGCACACTGAACTTAACCACTAGGCCACTGGGGCTGGCCCTAATTATTTCCTAAAAAGCATAATATATTCACTGTTTTTGATCGATTGTTTACTATTAATAACTGTAGTAATAATTTTTTTTTATAATTTTATTTATTTATTTTTCCCCCAAAGCCCCAGTAGACAGTTGTATGTCACAGCTGCACATCCTTCTAGTTGCTGTATGTGGGATGTGGCCTCAGCATGGCCGGAGAAGCGGTGCGTTGGTGCGCGCCCGGGATCCGAACCTGGGCCAGCAGTAGCGGAGCGCGCGCACTTAACCGCTAAGCCACGGGGCTGGCCCCATGTAGTAACAATTTAATCCAGAAGAAAATTTAGCATTAGAACTTTAAGACATAGGAAATAAAAAGTTTAAAATAATTTCAATTTATATACATATTTTTGCTCAGAGAAACATGACAAGATGATGAATAAAATATTCAAACATATATTACACATATGTAATATATTTAAATATATCTAACATACTATTAGAATAAAATTTTGTGGGGAAAAGGAATGAAAATATGTGTTCAAGGAGAAAAGAGAAATTGTATAAAATATACACCTATTAAAGAAGAGCTTCTTTTTTTTTTTTGCTTTTGATGAATATGCTGTATATCAATATCCTATGCTATTTAGATAACATTGGATACATTTTAACAAGTGATACATGTTTTTATTTTAAAAGATCAAGATTTACACTATGCCCCAAATTATATTCTTTGAAACAGGTTAGAAGTAGGTGAGGGAGTACATAATTTTTCAACATTATTTTAAGCACACATTTAGAAAAAGTAAGAAGACCCTCAAGTTGAAATTAATCATCTTGGAGCAATGGAGAGAAGGGAAAGAATGGCATGGCTGAATTATGCACACATTATTTAACTATCTGAGAGTCTTTTTGATAGTCTTTCCATCCAGACATAGCCCTTTTGTCCCATCTTTAACTGTAGGACACACTCATTGTCTCTAATTAATTTAGGGACTAATCATGTACAGTGAACATCATGTCACTTTTTTAAAAAAGAAAACATAGGGTCAATGAGGCAGATGGGATCGTACCCTCCCTGTATTTGAATTTTACCTTTACACCCTTTGCTATGTGACTTTGCAATTCCTCCCGCTAGAGATGGATTGTATTTCCTGAAAGTTACTTTGGCTAATAAAACATGAGTTGAAGGGACGGTATGAGGGTTCTTGCTCCAAGAGACAATACTATCCCTACGTGCTCCTGTGATCTCTTACAAGAAGGACATACCCCCAGGTAGCTGCTGGTCCAAAGAAACTGAGGAAACATGTAAAACAAACCTACACCCAAATAGAAGTACAGAGCCAAACCCAGGCAAACTTCAGCCCAAAGCAAAGTAGCCCCAGCCCATGTGAAGACCCATAAGCTTGTTAAAAGTCTCTGAGTTTTAGGGAGGTGTGTTATGCAGCGTTATTGTGGCAATAACTGACAAATACAATGGAGTTTGAGTATCTTTTCTTTAATGTGTGTGTGTGTGTGTGTACGCATAGATGCATATGTGTATGTGCATGTATTTTGATCCAGCACTTCTTGATTGGTGCATTAGAGTGACAGTCAAACATCCTTTATAATTTACGAGTTTTTGAGAATGAAAAAAGGGAGACTGGAAAACTTGGCGAATTGATAGACGCCAGCTTAGTCAAGGGATCAGAGTTAACATCACCAGTAATAAGACATACTGATATAACATAGTCCCTTATATAATGCACCAAGAAGGGCATAACATAACTTCTGTGGTATTCTTGCCAAAAATGCATAACCTCAATCTAATTACAAGAAGATATCAGACACACCGAATTGAATGACTCTACAAAAAAACTCATCTGCACTCCTCAAAAGTATTAAGGTCATGAAAATGAAAGAAAGACTGACGAAGTGTCACTGATTAGAATAGACTAAGAAGCCATGACAGCTAAACAAAATGTGGGATCCTGGATTGGATCCTGGGTCAAAGAAAGGACATTAGTGGGATAACTGGCAATATTCAAATATAGGGTGTAGAATAGTTCATAGTATTGTATTGTAGGGGAGCAGAATTTGCTACCCTAAAATATGTCTCTTTGGCTCAATTATTTTTAAGAACAAAAGACTCAGGAAGAAACTTTGACCTTCTACCTAACTGCCTGAAAGAATTTGAGATAGAAGGCCGGTTCCAGGAAGGAGCTATCACCATAGATAACTATAGTGTAATATGAACCAGGTGTGGTAGACAGGGAGGGACCTAGCAAGGCCCCTTGGATCAAAGTCCTCTCCATGTCCCATTATCTCTGCAAGACATGGCAAACATTCGTTTACTCAACATCTGCTTTTTCATCTCCACGTGAATTGCCTTCCTTCTCTTTGAAGTCCCAAACCACTACCCCCAACATCTTCCCTTGTCTTTAGCTGAAGATGGTATTTAAGGTAGTGGCTTCAGCCATTCTGGCAAGTTAACTCAGTTTTCCTGGGTTTCTCCCAGGTATACATGTTATTAAACTTGTTTGATTTTCTCCTGTTATTTTGTCTCAAGGCCAGTTTAATTCTTAGACCAGCCAGAAGAACCTAGAAGGGCAAAGGAAGATTTCTTCCTCCCCTACAGTATCAATGTTAATTTCCTGGATTTGATCATCATTCTATAGTTATGTTAACTATAGAGGATGTTAACATTAGAGGAAGCTGGGTAAAAGACACATGGGAACTCTGTACTACTTTTGCAACTTTGTGATGTCTAAAATTATTTCAAAATAAAAAAGTTAAAAAAAAAATCAGGAATGAGGCCAATTATCTTCAGAGTGACACATTTTAAGAAAAAATTAGGGTTTCCATTTAGGATAATATTTGCCGGATCCCATACCAATTAGATCAGAATCTCTGAGGTGGGAACTAGGCATCAGTATTTTTTTTTTTTTTTTGGTGAGGAAGATCAGCCCTGAGCTAACATCCATGCTAATCCTCTTTTTTTTTTGCTGAGGAAGACCAGCTCTGAGCTAACATCTATTGCCAATCCTCTTCCTTTTTTTCCCCCAAAGCCCCAGTAGATAGTTGTATGTCATAGTTGCACATCCTTCTGGCTGCTGTATGTGGGACGCGGCCTCAGCATGGCCGGAGAAGCGGTGCGTCAGTGCGCGCCCGGATCCGAACCTGGGCCAACAGTAGTGGTGTGCGCGCACTTAACCGCTAAGCCATGGGGCTGCCCAGCATCAGTATTTTTTAAAAGCTGCGTTGGTGATCCCAGTGTGCAGCTGAATTTAAGAACCAGTGGTATAGAGAATAATAATCAAATGAACACTAATGCACCCACCACCCCGTATAAGAAATACTCAGTTTAAAGAAATACCCAAGGACGCCCGTTGGCGCAGCAGTTAGGTGCGGGCGATCTGCTGCGGTGGCCTGGGGTTCACTGGTTCGGATCCCAGGCGTGCACTGACACAGCACTTGTCAGGCCATGCTGTGGTGACGTCCCATATAAAGTACAGGAAGATGGGCACAGATGTTAGCCCAGGGCCAATCTTCCTCAGCAAAAAAAAGAGGAGGATTGGCATCAGATGTTAGCTCAGGGCTGATCTTCCTCAGAAAGAGAAAAAAAAAAGATAGAAATACCCAGTGGACACCTTCCTGATCCCATCCCATCTGGTCTGAAAATATTTCCATCCTGATTTTGATTTTCCTTATCCTCTTAATTTTCTTCATAGTTTAACCAAATATGAACATATGGTTTTATTTTTACATTTTTAACTTTGTATAAGTGGAATCATACTATATATATTTGTTGGTAGCTTGCTTTTTTCACTCAATATTATGTCTATAAAATGTATAGTTTTGTTTTTGTTTTTGTTTTTTGTTTATTTATTTTTCCACCAAAGCCCCAGTAGATTGTTGTAGGTCATAGCTGCACATCCTTCTAGCCGCTGTACGTGGGACGCGGCCTCAGCATGGCCAGAGAAGCAGTGCATCGGCGTTCGCCCGGGATGTGAACCCGGGCCACCAGTAGCGGAGCGCACGCACCCAACCGCCAAGCCACGGGGCCAGCCTAGTATAGATTTTTTTGTGGGTGTGCGTGAGGAAGATCATCCCTGAGCTAACATCCATGCCAATCCTCCTCTTTTTGCTGAGGAAGACTGGCCCTGGGCTAACATCCATGCCCATCTCCTCCATTTTATGTGAGAGGCCACCACAACACAGCCTGACAAGGGGTGCACGCCGGGGATCCAAACCCAGGCCGCCAGCATTGGGGCACGCGTGCTTAACCACTACGCCACAGGGCCAGGCCCTAAGAATGTATAGATTTTTAACTCCTGTAGCTGTAGTTTTTCACTACTGTCAGTATGTTAGTATATTATTATCTCAGACTTTATTTGTCCATTCTACTTGAGGATATATGGGCAATTTTCAGTGTTTTGCTATTATAAACAATCTAGCTATGAACATTCTTGTATTCCTTCTTGTGCCCAATGCAAGAGTTTCTGCAGGGAACATGCCCAGGAAGTGGAATTGCTGAGTCATAGGGCACATCCATTTCAGCTTTTCTAGATAATGCCAAATTGGTTTCCAAAGTGAATACACCATTCAGACTCCATCAGCACTGCATAAGATTGCTTATTGCTCTTCATCCTTGCCAGCACTGACTTTGTTTTTTTTTTTTTTTTGGCAATATGGTAGGTAGAAAATCATATCTCGTTAGGGTTTTAATTTACCTTTCCCAGATTACCAGTGAGATTGTGCTTATTTTCGTTTGTTCACTGGTTGTTCATTTGTGAAGTGTCTATATATGCTTTTGAAGAGGATCAAGATATGCTATCCCAAAATATGCTACTTTGGCATAAGGATTATCTTGAGCTAAAGGCAATGAAAAATCAACAGATCCAGGAACAATTCTCTGCCCTTCCCTTTACTGCTTAAAAGTATGGCATAAATAAATACCAGGAAGAGGAGAGTAACTCTTATCAACGGAGATGGAGAGCCACCACCAAGATGAGTTTGCATAAACAAACCTTACTAAAATAACCCTTATCTTCCATTAGTTTCCCCTGTATATTTCCTAATCATTTCCCTACAATTTATTGTCCCTTGATGTCCAAACCTCCCCAATACCTTTCCCTCATTTTTCTCATGAGTTGTTTGGTATTTCTTACTTACTTGTAAAAGTTATTTACGTTTTCTGGATTCTAATCCTTTGTCAGGATTATATACGTGTGACAAATCTCTTCTTCCAGTTTGTAGTTTGTGTTTTGATTTTCTCCATGGGGTCTTTTGGTGGACAGAGTTTTTAATTTTAATATAAGGAAATTTATCAATCTTTTCCTTTATATTATTTCCATCTTTTTTTCATTTTAAATGGTAAAATATTAAACTTTAAAACCAGATAGGGATGTCATCTATCACTATAATTTCTATTATTATCTTAAATCTTCTGGTAAATTAAGATTAAAAAAAGTGAAATAACTGGCATATATATTGGAAAAGAAAAGATAAATGATCCCTTTTGGCTGATTATAAGATTTATGCCTGGAAATGCCAAAGACTCTAGTAAAAAAGAAAAAAACACTAGAATCAATCAAAGTAATGATATGGTTGTTGCATTCAAGATAAATATACAAAAGGTATAAAAATTAATGTGTTTTCACAATTCTAGAAATAAGCATCCAGAAATTGAAATGGGAAAATAGTCTAGTCACAATGGTTGACGAAGACTGAAACATACTCAGGAATAAGTTTAGTAATAAGTAGCATTAGTTGAGCACGTGCTTTGTGTCAGGCACTGTTCCAGATGCATCGTAAATGCTAGAGACCAAGATTCAAACTTAGACAGCCTGGCTCCAGCATCATGCTCTTACCTCCCTTACTTCCTCCTTATCCCTGTTACTTCAATCTCATTCTCCCTGCTTATTTCTACCCCATGCCCATTCATCCCCCATAACTAGTCTGTTTCGATTCTGATTTATCTTTCCTGTATTTCTTTTGCCCAAGGAGCACATACATGTGCGTTTTCTTATTCTTCTTTCTTACATTAAGGGGAGAAGTACTATAGATATTCTTCTGGACTTTTTTCCACTTAACTACATGTTCTGGAAATCACTCCATATTGGTTTATAGAGATCTTCCTCATTCTTTTGTACAGTTGCGTAGTCCTCCATTGTGTGGATGTGCCATAGCTGATTCAAGTACTCTCCTATGTATGGGCATTTAGGTTGCTTCAGTATTTTGCACTTACAATCAAACCTGCAATAACCTTGTGCATATGTATTTTTATATCGTTGGAGGTGTATCTCCAGGGTAAATTCCTAGAAATAGGATTGCTAGGTTGAAAGATAAGTGCATATGTAGTTTTGTTAGCTACTATCAAATTACCCTCCAAGAGGGTTGTACTGAATTGCGCTCCCACCAGTCATGTATGAAACTATGTATTTGCTATAGCCTCACCAACAGAATGGGTTGTCAGAATATATTTTTAAATTTTTGCCAGTCTAAATTTTGCCAGGTTAGAAATGGTATCTCAGTGTGATTTTAATCTGCATTTCTCTAATAATGAATGAGTTTGAACTTTTTTCATACGTTTGAGTACCATTTTTATATCTTTTTTTGAGCACGTGTAAATTGTCTGTTCATGTCTTTTCCCTATTTTTCTATTGAGTTTTTGGTCTTTTTTTCTTTTAATTTTTGAGGGTTCTTTGTATATTAAGGATATAAGTCCCTTGTCTATGGAATGTTGTGAATGTTTTCTCTCAATTTCTCAGTTGTCTTTTGACTTTGTCATGCACATTTAAACATTTTCATGTAGTCAGGTTTATCAATCTTTTCTTTTTTTTTTAATTGAGGTAACACTGGTTTATAACATTATGTAAATTTCAGGTGTACATCATTATATTTTGATTTCTGTGTAGAATACACCATGTTCACCACCCAAAGACTAAATACTATCCATCACTGTACACATGTACCCTTTCACCCTCCTCCCACCCCCGCTTCCCCTCTGGTAAACACCAATCTAATCTCTGTATCTATGTGTTTGTTTGTTGTTGTTGTTGTTGATCTTCCACATATGAGTGAAATCACACAGTATTTGGCTTTCTCCATGTGACTTATTTCGCTTAGCATAATACCCTCAAGGTCCATCCATGTTGTCACAAATGGCAAGATTTCATCTTTTTTTTATGGCTGAGTGGTATTCTATTTTATATATATATATCTCACATCATCTTTATCCATTCATCCATTGATGGGCATCCTTAGGTTGTTTCCAAATTTTGGCTATTGATGGACATCCTTAGGTTGTTTCTAAGTTTTGGCTATTGTGAATAATGCTGCAATGAACATAGGGGTGCATATATCTTTTCGAATTAGTGTTTTCATGTTCTTTGGATAAATACCCAGAAGTGGAATAGCTGGATCATGTAGCAGTTCTATTCTCAATTTCTTTGTGTGTTTTTTTGTGTGTGTGTGAGGAAGATTAGCCCTGAGCTAACATCCAATGCCAAGCCTCCTTTTTTTGCTGAGGAAAATTGGCCCTGGGCTAACATCTGTGCCCATCTTCCTCTACTTTATATGGGATGCCACCACAGCATGGCTTGACAAGCGGTGCGTCGGTGGGCGCCCAGGATCCAAACCTGCGAACCTCAGGCCGCCAAAGGGGAGCGCGCACACTTAACTGCATCACCACCGGGCTGGCCCCTATTCTTAATTTCTTGAAGAATGTCTATACTGTTTTCCAGAGTGGCTGTACCGGTTTATATTCCTACCAGCAGTGTATAAGTGTTCTTTTTTCTCCTCATCTTCTCCAACACTTGTAACTTCTTGTCTTTTTAATAATAGCCATTCTGATGGGTATAAGGTAACATCTCATAGTTTTAATTTGCATTTCTCTAATAATTAGTGATGTTGAACGTCTTTTCATGTGCCTGTTGACCAACTGTACATCTTCTTTGGAAAAATGTCTGTTCAGATCCTTTGCCCATTTTTTAATTAGGTTGTTTTTTTGTTGTTGGGTTGTATGCGTTCTTTATATATTTTGGAGATTAACCCCTTATCAGATATATGGTTTGCAAAATCTTCTCCCAATTGTTAGGTTGCCTTTTCATTTTGTTGATGGTTTCCTTTGCTGTGCAGAAGCTTTTTAGCATGATGTGGTCCCATTTGTTTATCGTTTCTTTTGTTTCCCTTGACTGGGGAGACATGATATACAAAAAGACACTGCTAAGACTGATGTCAAAGAGCATACAGCCTATGTTTTCTTTTAGGAGTTTTATGGTTTCAGGTCGTACAGTCAAGTCTTTAATCCATTTGAGTCAATTTTTGTGTATGGTATAACGGTCAACTTTCATTCTTTCACATGTGGCTGTCCATTTTTCCCAATACCATGTATTAAAGAGACTTTCCTTTCTCCAGTGTATGTTCTTGGAGCCTTTGGTGAAAATTAGCTGTCCGTAGATGTGTAGGTTTATTTCTAGTCTCTGGATTCTGTTCCATTGATCTGTGTGTTTGTTTTTGTGCCAGTAGCATGCTGTTTTGATTACTATAGCTTTGTAGTATATTTTGAAATCAAAGAGTATGATACCTCCAGGTTTTGTTTTTTTCTCAGGATTGCTTTGGCTATTCAGGGTCTTTTGTTGTTCCATATATATTTTAGGATTGTTTGTTCTATTTCTGTGAAAAATGTTGTTGGTACTTTGACAGGGATCGCATTGAACCTGTAGATTGCCTTAGAAAGTACAGACATTTTTAACTATGTTAATTCTTCCAATCCGTGAGCATGGAATATCTTTCCACTTCATTGTGTCTTCTTCAATTTCTTTCAACAATGTTTTATAGTTTTCAGAATACAAGTCTTTCACTTCTTTGGTTAGATTTGTTCCTAGGTATTTTATTCTTTTTGTTGCAATTGTAAATCGGGTTGTATTTTTGGTTTCTCTTTCTGCTATTTCATTGTTAGTGTATAGAAATGCAACTGATTTTGGTATGTGGATTTTGTACCCTGCAACTTTACTATATTCATTTAATATTTCTAATAGTTTTTTGGTGGATTCTTTAGGGTTTTCTATGTATAAGAATATGTCATCTGTTGGAGCCAGCCCGGTGGCGTAGTGGTTAAGTGCACATTCTCCACTTCAGCGGCCTGGGGTTCGTAGGTTGGGATCCTGGGCGTGCACCGACGCACTGCCTGCCAAGCCATGCTGTCACAGCATCCCACATAGAGTAGAGGAACGTAGGCACGGTTGTTAGCCCAGGGCCAATCTTCCTCAGCAAAAAAGAGGAGGATTGGCATCAGATGTTAGCTCAGGGCTCATCTTCCACACACACACAAAAAATGTCATCTGCAAATAGTGACAGCTTTTCTTCTTCCTTTCCAATTTGCATCCCTTTTACTTCTTTTTCTTGCCTAATTTCTCTGGCTAGGACTTACAATTAAATTAAATAAGAGTGGTGAAAGTGGGCATCCTTATCTTGTTCCTGTTCTTAGAGGGATAGCTTTCTGTTTTTGTGGTTGAGTATGATATTGGCTGTGGGTTTGTCATACACGGCCTTTATTATGTTGAGGTATGTTCCTTCTATACCTATTTTATTCAGTTTTTATCATAAATGAATGCTGTATCTTGTTGAATGCCTTCTCTGCATCTATTGAGATGACCATGTGATTTTTAAATCTTTTCTTTTCTTCTGAATTTTGGGTTAGAGTCAGGAAGCCATTACCTTCACTGAAGTTAAAGAGGTAATCTACTCATGTTTGTTTCTAGTACTTGAATGTTTTCATTTTTTTTATGTCTAGATTCCTAATCCATTTGGAATTTATTCTTCATGGTATGAAGTATGGATCTGTATATATTATATTTTTCCAAATGGCTACCCAGTTGTCCCAGAACCATTTATTTAAAAGTCTTTTACTTCATTGATTTGAGATGCCACCTTTGTCAGCTACCTAATGGTGTTTTGATGAACAGTAGTTCTTACTTTTAATGACTAAGCTCTTTAGAATATTATCTTAAAATACTTTTAGAATTTAAAAATATTTCCGTCTCTTTCTTCTTTTTTCTTCAGAGTAAAGAGCCCCAAAGCAGCTTTAGTGGGGGAGAAAGTTCACAGTGGAACTCCGGCCTGGTTTTAAAGGCTCTTCCTTTCCCCAGCCTTGATCTCCAACTAGAGTTTAAGCTTTAAGAGGGAAGATTAGAACTAGTTAACAAGTTCAGCAAGGTTGCAGGATACAAGATCATCACACAAAAATTAATTGTGTTTCTATACACTTGCAGTAACAATTCAAAAATGAAATTAAGAAAACAATTCCCGGGCTGGCCCCGTGGCTTAGCGGTTAAGTGCGCGCGCTCTACTACTGGCGGCCCAGGTTCGGATCCCGGGCGTGCACCGATGCATCGCTTCTCTGGCCATGCTGAGGCCATGTCCCACATGCAGCAACTAGAAGGATGTGCAACTATGACATACAACTACCTACTGGGGCTTTGCAGAGAAAAAGGGAAAAAAAAACGAGGAGGATTGGCAATAGATGTTAGCTCAGGGCCAGTCTTCCTCAGCAAAAAGAGGAGGATTGGCATGGATGTTAGCTCAGGGCTGATCTTCCTCACACACACACAAAAAGAAAACAATTCCATTTACAGTAGCATCAAAAGAATACAATATTCAGAATAAAGTTAACAAAAGAAAAGTAAAACTTATACTCTGAAAACTACAAAACATTGTTGAAAGAAATTAAAGAAAAGTTTAAAAAATGGAAAAACATCCCATGTTCATGGATTGGAAGATATAATGTTATAAGGATGACGATACTCCCCAAACTGATCTATAGATTTAATCAGAATCCCAGCTGATTTCTTTGAAGAAATTGACAAGCTGATTCTAAAATTGATATGGAATTTCAAGAGACCTAGAGTAGCCAAAACAATCTTGGAAAGAAGAACAAAGTTGGAAGACTCACATTTTATGATTTCAAAACTTAGTGCAAGGCTACAGTACTCAAGTCTGTGTGGTACTGGCTTAAGGTGAGACATATAGATCATCTGAATAGAATTAAAGGTCCAGAAGTAATCCTATGTATCTGTGGTAAACTGGTTTTAAACAAGAGCACCAAGATCATTCAATTGGGAAAGAATAGTTTTTTTCAACAAATGATGCTGAAACAAGTGGATAGCCACAAGCAAAAGAATGAAGTTGGACCATTACCTCACACCATATACAAAAATTAACTCAAAATTTATGAAAGACCTAAATGTAAGAGCTAAAACTACAAAAATCTTAGAAGAAAAAGGGATAAATCTTATGACCTCAGTTCTGGCAATGGATTCTTGGATATTACACCAAAAGCATGAACAACAAAAGAAAAAATAGACAAAATGGACTTCATCAAAATTAAAAACCGTTGTGCATCAGAAGGGCACTATTATGGAAATGAAAAACAAGCCAAGGAATGGGAGAAAATCTTTGCAAATCACATATATGATAAGGGACTTGTATCTAGAATATAAAGAACTTTTACAATTCAATAATAAAAAGACTACACAATTAAAAATGGGCGAAAGATCTGACTAGACATTTCTTCAAAGATATACGAATGGCTAATAGCCACATGAAAAGATCCTCCATATCATTAGTCATTAGGAACATGCGAATCAAAACCACAATGAGATACCACTTCATGCCCCCTAGGATGGACAGAATAAAAAAATCAGATAATGACAAGTATTGAGAATGTGGAGCCATCAGAATATTCATACATTGCTGGAGGGAATGTCAAATGGTTCCATCACTTTGGAAAATAGTCTGGCCGTTTCTCAAAAAGTTAAACATAGAATTACTATATATGATCCAGCAATTCCACTGCTAGGGATATACCCAAGAAAAATGGAAACATATGTCCACACAAAAATTCATACATGAATATTTATAGCAGCAATATTCATAATAGCCAAAAGGTGGAAACAACCCAAATTTTCGTCAGCTAATGAATGGCTAAATGAAATGTGGTATATCCATACTACACCATAGGATATTATTCAGTCATAAAAAAAGAATGAACTACTGGTACGTGCTACAACATGGATGAACCTTGAAAATACTATGCTAAGTGAAGGAAGCCAGACACAAAAGACCACATATTGTATGGTTCTATTTATACGAAATATCCATAATACGCAAATTTATGGAGACAGAAAGTAGATTAGTTGTTGCTTAAGGCTGGGGAGTATGAGGGGATAAGGGAATGATAGCTAACGAGCACAGGCTTTCTTTTTGAGATGATAAAAATGTTCTAAAATTGATCATGATGATTGTTGCACAATTCTGGGAATATACTAAAAACAATTGAATTGTACACTTTAAATAAATGAATGGTATGATATATGAATTATATCTCTGCAAAGTTGTTAAAAAAAAGAGGGAAGAAACTTTATTGTTTTCAATGCTACATCCCCATCGCCTAAAGTAGTACTGACATACATAGGTACTCAATAAATATTTGTTGAACAAATGAATGGAGTACTCAGCATTTTCTTTCTTTTTCAAATAGAAGTATTGAGAGTATATTTGTATACTTCATTTAGAAGCGTTACTAAAAAAAAAAGAAAAGAGCATGGTTTTATGTGATTTTCATTTGCTTGTGTTATTCTTATGTTTTAGCCAGGAGAGTTTTTGTCTCTATACAGTTGTAAATGATCTTCCACACAGCCACCACAATAATATATATGTATATTATTTTTGGTGAGGAAGATTAGCCCTGAGCTAACATCTGTTGCCAATCCTCCTCTTTTTGCTGAGGAAGATTAGTCCTGAGCTAACATCTGTGCCCATCTTCCTCTATTTTATGTGGGGCACCTACCACAGCATGGCCTGACGAGTGGTGCGTAGGTCCACATCCTGGATCCCAGCCCATGAACCCCGGGCCGCTGAAGCAGAGCACACGAAGTTAACCACTACGTCACAGGGCCTCCCCAGAATGATATTTTTTAAAATGCAAATTTGAAAATATTTGTCCTCTGCTTACTATCTTTCAATGACTTCTTACTCCCTGCAGTATTTAGTTCAAATCCTTAAACAGAGCATACAAGTCTCTTATCTTGTAGGGTATCCCACATTCTTTTATCGTCTGATTGTATCACTTTGTCACTTAAAGTTGTTTTTTCAACATATATATGTGCCCCAAATTATATGGTTTAATTTTCATAATTTCTGAATTTTATCGAACAGATATCACATTATACATAATATTGTCAGTCTCAGCTTTTTCACTCAATGTAACAGTACTAGGATTCTTCCATATTGATGTGTGAAATTTTATTTATTCATTTTCAGAGTCATATAATATTTTCCATCTATTCAATCTCCTGTTGAAGGGCATTTAAGTATTTTGTTTGTTTGTTTTTACTGTTATAATCAGTGGTATAGTAAACATTCCTGTATTCGGGTCCTGGTGTTTATAAGCTAGAGTTTCTCTTGGGTGTACAGTTGGGAGCAGTTACTTCTCTCAAAAATGCCTAAATCAATTTAAATCCTTCCCAGCAATGTTTAAGACATCCTGTTGGTCCACATCCTCCCCAATATTTGACATTATTACATGTCTTCATTTTTGCCAATCAAATGGGTAGAAAACGGCCTCTCATTATAGTCTTGATTGTGGTCCTGATTACTGTTGAAGTTGAGTACCTCTTTATATTTATTGAACTTAGTGTTTCTTCTTTGGATGTAAAACCTGTTCACGATCTTTGTTCATTTTATTTTCTGTGGATTGGTGCTTCTCTTATTGATTTATAGTTGTTCTTTTTATAATCTTGATACTAATCCTTTGTCAGTTGGGTACGTTGAATATATCTTTTCTGAGTTTGTGTCTTGACTTTTCATTTTCTTTAAGGTGTTTTTGATGAATACACTTTCTTAATTTTTATTTTATTTTATTTTTTTATTATTTTTGTGTGTGTGTGAGGAAGATCAGCCTTGAGCTAACATCCATGCCAATCCTCCTCTTTTTTGCTGAGGAAGACTGGCCCTGGGCTAACACCTGTGCCCATCTTCCCCCACTTTATATGGGACGCCACCACAGCATGGCCTGACAAGCGGTGCATCGCTGTGTGCCCGGGATCTGAACCCAGGCCACCAGCAGCGGAGCGTGTGCACTTAACCACTACACCATGGGGCCGGCCCCGCTTTCTTAATTTTAACAAGGGCAGACCTTTCATGTCCTTTAGGGTCAGTATTTTCTGTGTCTTAACCCCTTCTCTAGCCTAAAGTCGGAAATGTATTTATCTATGTTTGCTACTAAAAGTTTTAAAATTTTATATTTGACATTCAAGTCCTTAATCTCTCTGTGGTTGATTTTTATTATGGTGTGAGTTAGGGATCCAGTTTCATTTTTTTCATATGGATAATTATTTTTCCAGCTCAATTTATTGAATAGTCCCTCTTTTCCCCACTGATCTGTCATGCTTCACTTTTGAATATCAAAATTCTCCTCCCCCCCACACCACACATTGTTTTAATCACTATACGTTTATAATAAATAACAGTTGAGCAAGTCTCCCTTCTTTATTCCTCTTGCACACCTGATTATTAGTAAGAATGCAATATGACTGTTAAAAGCAGAAGTGATTGAGTGTGTTGACCTGAGTCTACTGGTTGAAAATGTTCAAGTTGCTATGGCTATCAGCCATCTTTCACTAAAAGAACTGTGAGCATTGGTTAATCCAGTGAGTAGGTTAAAAAGAGATCATTTAAGGAAGCTTCTATTGTACTCATCTGTATTATAACATGTAGCACATTATATTTCAAGAGTTTATTTATCTTCCTTCTTTACTAGACTGAGATTCATGAAAGCCCATAACGTGTTTTATTCTTTTTGTGTTTCCGGAAGTCTGGAACATGCTTAGCAAATAATTAATGCTTAAGTCATACTCGTTGAATGAATACATAGAGAATAAAGCACTTATTCAGTGTAGACTTGGATCTACCAAAAAGAGTCCCGCGAAAGGCACCGGGAGTTCCAGAGTTCAGGGCGAGTCAGGAAAGAAGACACCCTTGGATGAAGCCACGAGGTTGACCTAAATCACTGAGTTTCAGGCAGACATTTGACTGCCCAGGTAAAAACAACATATTGTGAGAGCAAGTTGGTGGTCTTCTACTATACACCCACAAAATAATCAGATTGCCCCAATATCTCAAATGGAAAATGTCATGGTACAGAGATATAGAACAAACTCACAAAATATGGGGGTGGAAAGTGAGGCTCTAAACATTAAGGTGGCCAAAAGGAAAAGGAATGGAATGCTCAACAATCTCACCAAATGTTGATACTTCTAACATGCCCCCAGGATATCAAGGTGCTCATTGTTCCCATATTCTAGGGATGACAGGCAACACGTTTGAAAGGCATTAAATGTTTTGTTCCCTAGTGAATTCTCTACTACACACTGTACAATATGAAATTCAAATTTGTGGGAAAAAGTCATTATTTCATTTTCTCTGTGCTCTTTAAAACATGAGCCACTGACTTTACTATTCAAAGAGTTCAGCAGCATTTTTCATAGAAAATTACAGCACAAATATCACTATGTTTTCATATAATTTATTATTGTCTAAAAAATAAGCTTTAATGTGATCATCTGAAATTATATATTCAAAAAACCCCCAAATTTATGGAATTTCCTTTGAAGTGCCTTTCTTTACGTTTAGATCGGAAAATTGTGGAGACCCACTCAGACCCCTAGAGTTGATAGGAAGATTGTTTTAAACTGAAAACATCTGAGATAACGGCAGATGCAGAAAGAAGCCTTCCGGAGCTTCCCTTATCTGACTAAAGGGCAGGGGTGTCTGGGAGGGAAGCTGCCACAAATTCCCTCTCCAGGGCAGCTCCACTCCCAGGGAGAAGACTGACCACTCCCACAGGGATGAGAAATTACATAAACAAACATTATCACAAACTGTCATACCTTCCATTTGTTTCCCCAGAAGCTCATTTGCTCTTCCCATAGAAGGCTCTCTCCCTCCTCCCTTTCCCTTATTAAGTTGGTGTATAAACCTTTATCTCTAGCTATTCAGGGAGCCTCTTTATCTGAGTGCTCCTGCATGTGTATGAATAAAACCTGTTTTCTTTTCTCCTGTTGATCTGTCTATTGTCAGTTAATTTGCAGGCCCCTGGCTACAAAACTTAAGTCAGTAGAGAAAAAGGTTTTCCTCCAAATATGTCCAAGATTAGTTAAAGCCAGTTATTGTTTTTATTTCCTGGCTTGATTTTGAAGGAAGGATTCTATTTGTGCTATCCATCAGAAGACAAAGAAGTAAATGTTTATAAAAACATCGTGTCTCTGTTAGAAACTGGTTAAACTTTAGTTGATTTTCAATCTGTTCCAAAGTGAGGCCAAAGAGAAAGGGAAAAAAAGAAAGGACGAGAGATAGGAAATGGATTATCAGAGTGAAGTGTTGAGTGGGGAAGTTGAGGGGTGATGGGGAAGAAGCCTGTCTTATCTTATGGAGGAACAGGAAGTTTGGCTCCTCAAGTCCCTTTTCACAATGAGCCATCTTTCCCATTCCTGGGCCTTTGGGATTGCCATGAAACCTAGTCTTTCTGACAGTTATTTCTGTAGGGAAAGAAAAATTTTCCTCTACCATCTTAAGTGCTATAACTGTGACCTGCAAATTAAACTGACAAAAGACAGAAAACAGGAGGAAAAGCATACAAATTTTTATTGATGTTAATATTTTAAATTTTACATTCATGGGGGCTTCACAGAAAAGAAGCGAAAACTTAAAGAGGGGGTTAGACTTGAGAGCTTATACACCATTTTAACAAAGGATGATAAATTGTGAGAAAGTGACTAGACAAATGAAAGGAAATTTGGGCTTCTAGGTGGTAAATTGTGGAAAGATAAATATATGGGGAAACTAATGTAAGATGAAGATTATTTTAGTAAAGTTTCTTTGTGTAGACTCATCTCAGTGCCAACTTCCCATCTTCTTCACAGCCATAAAACTCCCTTGGAAAGGGGATTTATGGTAGTCCTCATTTTTCAGAGTTTCTGCTTTTGGTCAGATAAGGGACTCTCCAAGAAGATTTCTTTCTGCATCTGTTGATTCTCAATTGCCTTTGGCTCTAAATAATACATATTTTGGCATATTTTGGGGTAGCATATTCTGATCTCCTTTATTTCTCAGGGCACTCCCATTACCACCTTTTATACTTTTCTGTGACAGCAAAGCAAGTGACATGTCTATAATTGTTTCCTAGCCTGCAAAGAAAAAAATGGACTAAGATTACTTCCAGCTCTAAATTTCTATGATATTATGAACTGGCTAATGCAGGTCCCTTCAAACTGTTCCAGTTGTGAGGGAGGAAGAAAGTTTCCTCTACCCTTCCAGGTTCTCCTGGCTCATCTAAGAATTAAATTGACGTAGAACCGATTAACTGAAGAAAATAAAATTTAATTTTGTATGCATGGGAACCCCACATACTTGAGAGAGGCCAGAGACCCCACATACCTGAGAGGTTCAGAGACTGAAAGGTAAAATGAGGTATTTATGCCGCCTTGAACCAAGGAACGGGATGGGGCCTGGGGGTTCAGAGAGTAGGAGAGGAATTCACAGGACAATAAGAAGAGCAGATGTTCAGTAATTAGAGGTTTACCCTGCCATACAGATAGGTCATAAAAAGTTATTTCTGGTAACAACTCTTGTTATGGGCAAAACCCTCAATTTAAATTCTTTAAGGGAAAGGAAAAGATTCTCTTGACCCCACAGTGTCTCCGTTGCCTTTAGCTCAAAATATTCCACATGCCAAAGTAGCACATCTTGGGAAGGCCTGTTCTGAACCTCTTCACAGTCATAACTTTTCTTCCCAAGTTACTAACACGTATTTGAACTTTGCATTTTGTCTGAAATCAAGGCCCTTTTGAAGATGGTACTCAGAGAGTGACTTGCACGGTTTTTGGCCTCACAGTCCCTTCTTCAGGTCCTGCCCTTCCACGTTACTTGAGTTTCATAGCAATTAATAATAATAATGTTAATAACGGGCAATATTATGCGTGTTCACTATGTACCACTGTGCTAAGTGCCTTGCAAACATTTTCTCATTTAATCTTCATAATAATCCCATGAAGGGTGGTATCAATATTATTCCATTTTGCAGCCAAAGAAGCTGACTTCGAAGTCACTTGTTCGAGGTCAAACAGCTGTAAGTGGTGAATCTGGGATTCAAATCCAGTCCCTCTGACTGCAGAGCTGTGTGCTTATCCCTTAGATTGTGTTGTACTCAACCCCAATCAACTTTTAAAGGTTGCTTTCTTTTTTTTAGAACAAACGACATGAATACATTCTTGTAAAAGAGGCCAATTTTATATAACTAAAAGAAAAACATGGAGATCTTCCCCATCTTTCTGCAGGGCAAAAATTTTTCACAGATTTTTTGTACCCTTCCAGACCTTTACACTGGAGGAAAAATGTGCTTTCATGGAAAACAATGTATTGTCTAGAGCACACTTTTCCTGGTTATCTGATTCTAACTCTGAGAGAGCTATTTTACAACTCTGTAAGTTTGTTAGCAATATAAAATAATTGGTTGATCCATGAAGCATTGATAACAATGCTAAATAATTCTTGTCTATGGATGTGGAAATGGATTCTGTTCAAGTGGAGAACAACCCACTTGCCCCACCCCAAGCTACTTTTGCTATTCCTTGCACATTAATTTCAACTTTCCTTTATATCACAGAAATTTGTTCTTCTTTGACTTCTTTGAATAGGTTATAACATTTGCCTGGTTTTTCTCATTTAATTAATGAGATAAGTAAGATCTTTAGCATTTAAAAACATACTCTACTCATGGAGATATGATTCAGACTTCATGTCTCTCTTACATCACTGCCCATTTGTCCCCTCCAGCCACTAGACCAGACGGATTATTTGTGGTTGTGCTCTCTTTGTTTTTGTGTTTTTTTAGACAGCTATCTCTTAGGAACCCCAGTAGATTGGATACTAGCACACACATACACACAGGCAAGGTCACAGTCAGACAGATCCCTGGCACATTGATTTGGCCGTTTGCCCAGGAGCAGCTGGTAGCAGTAATAAATCCTTGTGGTGTTTTAGCACTCAAATTTGTACTCTCAGATTATGGTCTCTGATTCTATTGTCAGCTTCTTCACATAAAATTATCAAGCGTCTCCAAAACACAGAATGCGCCATTTGACCATACTACCACTACCACCTATCTTATATACTCCTATCTCTGGGAGCATTTTGCTTGAAGGGTGGTGGGGTAGCAAGTCTGTTGGAGAGAGCCCTTAGTGCTAGGTCTTTGTAATATGTCTCATATCATTCCACGTACACTGAGGTGCATTTGCTGCCAGAGAACAAAAACCACTTACCAAGAACCCTCTGATTTCCAGTGCCCACTTTGCTGGACCTACTTCTATTCATTTACTTTCTGGGGCCAATGGGATGGAGATGGGAGGCATGCCAACAGGAACATGAAAAGCCACTACAGGGGAGGAAAGTAAACTTTTTCTTCTACCTTCCTAGGTTCTCTCGTTGGTACCCTACAAATTAGACAGATAAAAGACAAATTAACAAGAAAGAAATAACAGAGTTTGTTAACATGTGCAGCATGCATACACATGGGAGAAACTCAGGGATGAGTAACTCAAAAGTATGCTTAGAACTGGGGCTTATATAGCATCTTAACAAAGAACAAGAAATTTGTAGAGAAGTGACAAGATGAAGGAAAAGGATTTTAGGCTTCCAAGAGTGGCAAACTATGGGAAGATAAATGAATAGAGGAAAATAATGGAAAATAAGGATTGTTTTAGTAAGATTTGTTATGCAGATTCCTCTTGGTGCCATCTCTGAGCCAATAAGAGTCCCTGGTGATTAAGAGTTTAGGCAAGTGCGGGTGGGGGCAGAGAGCTTTTTTGGTGTCTGCTGTTTCTCAATTGTCTTCAGCTCAAAATAATCCTTATGCCAAAGTGGCATATTTGGAGGTGGCCTATTTTGATCCCCTATACCACCCAAGGAGATAGAGAAGAATGATTTGAAGTATATATCTCAGAAACTGGAGCAGAAGGGGAGGATGGGTGAGAACTGGGGCTTGGAGTACCAGAAAAGCCAGGAAGAGATACTGTGTCATGTAGGGAGTGATCAACAGTGTTAAATGACACAACAGGACAAAGTAAGTAAGAAATGAGAACAAGCCTTTGGATTTGTTCATTAGAATGTCATTGAGACATTCAACGGATGAATTTCGGTAGGGTAGTGAGTGTGAAGCCTAGACTACAGGGGTTGTGAGGCAAGTGGGTGGGAAGAAATGGAACAATATTTTATACTGCTCTTGAAATGTTTAACAAGGAAAAAAGGAAATTGTAGATGAGCAATGGAAGGGGTAGGCCCCAGAAATAAATCCTCCAAGAGAACGCTCACTGCTCTTTGTTTACACCTAGTGTAGGACTAATAGGGACTCTCTTCTTAAAACCATGGGCCCTTAGGGTCCCCTTAGGGTCCCAGGATACATTAAGAAACAGAGACCAGACTGATTCTCATAATCTTTTAAAAAATGTATTAGCATGCTAGCAGCATGGAAGCAGGAACACAACATCTCAATCTAAATTTAGGAAACTTTGTGTTGTGTGGAAAATTGTCTGTTGTAATTGCCAAGTATCCTACCAAACAAGCTAACCCAGGGGCCGTGGTACGGAAAGGCTCACAGACAAATTAAGATACGCAAATTATGTGGTTTAGTAAGTGAATCTGAAACAAGCAGCAAGTAGCAAGGGGAAAGAGATGGAGTAAGTTGAACACAATTAAGATAGGATGCAAGTGTACCAGGACCATATCACCTGAATCCTGGGGATGCATGATGTTTGTATGTTCTGTCTCTCTCTGCTGCAGCAGACTTCTCTGCTGATCGTACAGTTTCAAGGATCAGACTTGAAGTTGGGGCAAGGGGGTTCAATTAGATGGAAGGTACCCGGAGCCAATGACACGTACTTTCCACATCAGACAGACCCAGGGGTAAGAACACCTGGCCACAGCTGTAACTTGCCAATTAGCCTGCTGAACAGCCATGCATTTTATCTGTGTGTGGATGGCCCATCTACGACTTCATGAATACTGAGCCCTTCTACGTCTTGTGTGTATTTAATGCATCATGACTTTTTGTTGTTTCATATACCTGTTGACACAATCAATCAATAACCAATCTATAGATAAGAAAGATATTTAATGAGCTAATGCTGAGGACTAGCCCGGAACTGTTATCTTCCCCAGCAAAGAAAGCACCCTAGAGAAGCGTGGTTTACGGTACAGTTGTATGCCATTTCAGAAGAAAGAACATATATCAAGCACGACAGGAATACAATTTTTCTTCCCAAGTCACAAGGAGATGTTTTGCTGCAATTTAGCACGTACACAGCAGGTCAACTTGACCTTGGTTCTCTGGGAAGAAAAGCTTATCTTCAAAGAAGTACTGGTATTGGCGTCAGGGAAAGGGAGACATTCATCTCTATCTTTAAAGAGTGCATTCTTTGTTTTGGGAAAATGCTTGAAGCAGACATGTAATGCATATTTGGTAGGCCATAAGTCAGGCTGCTCTGGGAAAAACAAGTGTTAGGCCAAATCAGATTTAAACCAGAATGGCTTCCCAGTGTGAAAACTTGTTATTATTCTTACTATTTTCATCAGACCTTATTTATAGTCAGTGTTCATGAATACTAGGGGATTACAGATATTCTGTGCCATTGGTCCTTCTCTCACTATTTATGTTCAGGATATGTTCAACATGTTTCAGAGGCTGCTTATTTATTATTAACACATCTTATGGATTCTACCTATGTCTCACAAGCTACTTGCTTCCAAACAATTTGATTTATCCTCCTTGTTTATTTCTCAAATTTTCTACTGAATAACATAACTTAAGTAATACAGCAGGGGCCGGCCTGGTGGCGTAGCGGTTAAGTGCATGCATTCCACTTTGGCGGCCCAGGATTCGCCAGTTCAGATCCTGGGCGCAGACCTACTCTCCCCTCATCAAGCCAAGCTGAAGTGGCATCCCACATAGAAGAGCTACAACTCTACACCCACAATATACAACTATGTACTGGGGCTTTGGGGAGAAAAAAGAAAAAGAGGAAAATTGGCAACAGATGTTAGTGCAGGGCTGATCTTCCTCAAAAAAAAAATAATAATAATAATAACACAGCAAATACCTAGAACACTTTCAAAAAGATTTTTCAGGGCCAGCCCCAGTAGGCTAGTGGTTAAGTGCTCTGCTTCAGCAGCCCGGATTCCTTTCCCAAGTTCGTAGGCATGGACCTACACCACTTGTCGGCCATGCTGTGGCGGCAACCCACATACAAAGTAGAGGAAGACTGGCACAGATGCTAGCTCAGGGCAAATCTTCCTCAGCAAAAAAAAAAGAAAAAAAAACTTTCAGATGACTCTCTACCCATTATTCTCTGATCTCCTCCCAGTTCCATTTCATTCTGCCTCCATCACCATAACAGTCTACATTCAATAATAAACAACTTGTTTCATTAACAAGAGCCAGAAGTGAGACATCTGATTTGGGTTTTGGTGAGTCTTGGCTTCTTTTTTTTTTTTTTTTTTTTTTTTTGTTGAGGAAGATTCGCCCTGAGCTAACATCCATTGGCAATCTTCCTCTTTTTTGGCTTGAGGAATATTAACCCTGAGCTAACATCTATGCCAATCCTCCTCTATTTTGTATGTGGGATGCCTCCACAGCATGGCTGATGAATGGAGTAGGTCTGCGCCCGGGATCTGAACCCACGAGCCCAGGGTGCTGAAAAGGAGCACACAGAACTTTAACTACTCAGCCATGGGGCCGGACCCAAGTCTTGGCTTCTTTATGATCTATCTGGAGTGGCTGGTGGGGCGATGGTGGGGTGGCTCTTGAGGGGCTCAGGGGAGCAGCCATTTTACTTTCCTGGGGGCTTCCTGTTTCTGTCTAATGAGAAAGGTGGTCCTAGGAGCAGCGGTTAGGGAAGCCTGAAACAAGGCCATCCTTTCAAGTCCTTTACCTTCAGCTGCTGTGGCAGAGAGTCCTGAAAAATGGCCACTGTTCATCCTTCCCTCCCTGTAAGCACATGCTGCTCCAGCCATTCAGAGGTGGAGATTATTTCCTTCCCTTGAATCTGGTCTGGACTGTGACTTGCCTTGACTCATAGAATGAGGTAGAATTTGAAGGAACACACAACCCACCAAAATGGTATAAAGATTATTTTAAACTGAAGACATTTGAGATATAGCAGATGCAGAAAGAAGCCTTTTCTGAGCTTCCCTTATCTGACGAAATGCAGAGCATTCCAGGATAAGAAATTGCACAAAGAAACATTACTGCAAACTGTCATGCTTTCCATTTGTTCTCCCAAAAGCACATATGTTTCCCACAGAAGTCCTATAGCCCCCCTCCCCATTTTCCTTTTAAGTTGATATGTAAACTTTTACCCCTAAATGTTCAGTGAGTCTCTTCTTTTGGATGTTCCTGCATGCTTGTGTGCAAACCTTGGGGTTTTTTTCTCTTGTTAATCTGTCTATCATCACTTAATTTGCAGGCCCCCGAGGACTGGACCTAAATTGGTAGAGGAAAAGTTTTCTTCCCAACAAAGTGATGCTGTGCCAGTTCTAAGCTTAGCTTTCAGAAAACTGGAAGCTTCCATTTCTGTTTTAATAAGCAAGACGCCATGGTGTAAAGAAGCTCAGGCAAGACTATGGAATGTGGAGAGACTACATGGGGAAAGGAAGGGCATGTGGTGGAGCATTGAAGCACTAGAAATGTGAGTGACATCTTCTTGGGCCTTCCAGCCTAGCCCACCTCTAGCTGAAGTCAGCCTAAGTGAGTGACCACAGCTGTTGCCATATGGAGCAGAAGAGTCATGTAGCCAAACCCCGCCCAGAGTCCAGACGACAGAACCATGAGTAGTTTGGAGTGGTTTATTATCTAGCAATAGCTACAGAGATAGCTACAGAGATAATTCCAGCATGATTTCCAGGCAAGGCTCTCTCTCATAATTTGTAGAATTCCTCCAAAGAGCATCTATGTACTGAGCTGTAAGTATCTCACCCAAAGAAATGGGAGAAAAGAGAGAACCCTTGATGACCTGCTGTGGAGAATGGCTGATTCATGTCATCTGCACCTTCCCATGAACTTACAAATGATCCAGCCCTCAAATGTGGCTCTGGATATGGCAAACCATCCCAGAGGGGCCTCACTATGGCCCCAATAGCTTTGCATCTTTCACAACTCCTCACACTTAAGAGTCAACACTTCAGTGTTTATCGCTTGCCAAAGCCCAGAGATTCCAACAGTCCTCCCTATCTTGATGTAAAAGAACATTAATTACAAATTCTATAACACTGATACTATCTGACTGGCAGGTTACTATTTAGACACATTATTTCTTCAATTCTCATATTACTGTGAGGCAGTTAGTAGTATCACGCCTGTGTTACAGCTGGGCTGTAATTTAATTCAGCAGAGCCGGCCCCGTGGCTTAGCGGTTAAGTGCGTGCTCCGCTACTGGCGGCCTGGGTTGGGATCCCAGGTGCGCACCGACGCACCGCTTCTCCGGCCATCCTGAGGCCGCGTCCCACATACAGCAGCTAGAAGGATGTGCAGCTATGACATACGACTATCTACTGGGGCTTTGGGAGAAAATTAAAGGAGGAGGATTGGCAATAGATGTTAGCTCAGAGCCAGTCTTCCTCAGCAAAAAGAGGAGGATTGGCATGGATGTTAGCTCAGGGCTGATCTTCCTCACAAAAATAAATAAGTAAATAAAATAAAATAATTTAATTCAGGAGTCAGCAAACTTTTTCTGTAAAGGCCAGATAACAAGTGTTTTAGGCTTTGTGGACCATTTGGTCTCTGTTGCAAGTACTCAACTCGGTTGTAGAGTGAAAGCCGTTAGAGCGGATATGTAAACTAATGAGTGTGACTATGCCCCAATAAAACTTTATTTATAAAAACAGGCAACAGCCAGACTTGGCCTGTGGGCTACAGTTTTCCAACTCCTGCGTTAATTCCTTTAATACTCAGAAAAGCCATATGTGGATTATTATCTCCATCTTACAGATAAGGAAACAGAAAGCTTAAGGAAATTGCCCCAGGTCACGCAGTTATCAAGTTGTGAAACTGAGATGTAATCCCAGGCAGTGTGTCTTTAGAGCCTGTCCTTCAGCCACCATTTTAAAAAGCATGTATATATGCATATGTTCATTTTTTTTAACCTTGTGCTATTAGTATATACTATTCTGCATCATGTTGTTATCGCTTAATAATATCTTGGCTATATTTCCACATCAACACTTATATAAATCTACCTCATACTTTTAAGCTGTACAGTATTCCATTGTATGAATTACCAATCAGTAAATATCTAGCTTATTTCTGTGCATTTGCCCTTAAAAACAATGCTTCACTGAGTATTCTTATACTGAGGTATTTGCACACAGGTGCCCACATATCTAGGAATGTAGGGAAAATTACTACAAGGGCTAGGTCAAAGAGTATATCAGTTAGAGTCTAGTTTAAAAACGAAGAACAACAACCAAAAAAAACCCCACCCAGGCTATTTTCAACAGAGGGAATTCAATATGGAGAGACGGTTTCAAAAGTAGTAGAGGAGAACCTGAAAGAGCAAAATAAGCCACTCGAAGATTAGCACTAGCATAAAGCCACTAGGGGCTGGAGGGACAGAGAGCTGGTGGTGTGACTAGAGGCTGGAGCTGGGGACACTTAGTGGGAGCTGGGACCATAGAGGGAAGGATTGTCCTGCCTGGCAGGAGCTGGGTCATATGAGACACAGATGCAGCCACTGCTGGGAATGCCCCTGGAAGCAAGAGGGAAAAGAAATATCCTAGCTTCTTCCATTCTTTTACACTTCAGTCTCCTGCCACTACTTCCCATTGACTGAATCTACCTGAATGCTAGTGGGCAAAGGAGCTTGGGGACTGTAGTTTGTAGGGATCAGCCCCTGTGAGAGGGAGCAGAGCTGAAGGGTAGCGAATGAGGCAGAGAGCAATCAGGTAATGGCTGATGTGAAGGGCATTGTGTTTTCAATTTTGATGTATATTGCCAAACTGCCCACTGTTGGGGAAGAGGGAGAATCCCCCTCCGCCCTTTCCCTTAAGGTTCTTATGGCTGGCCAAATAATTAAAAGACAGGTTAGCAGGAGAAAATAATACCAAGTTTAATAACATGTATACATGGGAGAAACCAGGGAAACCGAGTTTCTTGACAAAACGGCAGAGATTTTCATCTTAAATACTATCTTCAGCTAAAGACAAAGGAGGATGTTGGGGGTGCGGGGTTTGAGATTTCAGAGGGAAAGAAGACAATTCACATGAAGAGGGAAATGTAAATGTTTATCAAACAATTCTGTGTAGGGCCACCTATAGAGAATGTGGCTGGAGAGACAGGAATTATAGTAATCAAGAGTATATAGATTTAAGTCCTCTTCTTCCGTCCTAATAAGTTTCCAGAGATAAGGCCATCACCCCCTCCCTCTTTCCAGTATATAGAGGGAGATACCTTTACAAACATAAATATTTGGTAAACAGAACTTTGAAAAGAATGGGCTTAGCAAGGACCCTGCCAATCTGTCTATACCCAGAGTTAAATTCCTTTAGGCAGTTAATGGGGGAGGTCAAATGTCCACCAGAAAAAATAATTAAGGCAAAGCGATGTATTTCAGGGTGGCCAATTTTGATCTCCCATACCACCAAAGAAGCTACAAAGATTTATAGTTCCGACTAGTATGTCTATTTTCCAACAAATTCTCCAGGCCATGAATTTATCTATCTGCTTTAAAATGGTATTCTGCTGTTTTAATTTACATTTTCTTAATTATGAATGCAGTTGAGTATCTTCTCATTTGTTTATATGCCATTAATGTTTATTTCTCTGTTAACAGTATGTTCACATTCTTTGCTAATTCCTCTATTAAGTTGTTGGACATTTTCTTATTACTTGTAAGAGCTCTTTATATTTATACATATACACATGTATATACTGGTCAATCATAAGTGTTGCAAATATTATTCCCCATATGTTGTTTGCTTTTTAATGTTTTAATCATGTTTTACTGTGCTGTTTTCAATTTTTATGTAGTCAAACATAAATCTTTTTCTTCTATGTCTTCTGGATTAGAAATTTTGTCTCTTGCTTAAAAAGACTTTTTCCTGCAAGATTATAAAAATATTGGGATGGAGGAATATTCAAAATTTTTCTTCCTCCTATTTTTTTTCTGCTCTAGCCAGAGACCATCATGATGACTAACACTCTGGGTCTTTTCTAGGTTACTCTTCTAGGTTAAGAGCTGTTAAAATTGAGAATATCCTCTTGTACATTCTACATTCCCTCCTCATTAATCTGCAAAGGAATTTCCTTTTTTTTTTTTTTTTGAGGAAGATTGGCTCTGTGCCAACATCTGTTGCCAATCTTCCTCTTTTTCTTTTTTCTCCCCAAAGCTCCAGTGCACAGTTGTGTGTCATAGTTGTAGAGTTGTAACTCTTCCATGTGGGACGCTGCCTTAGCATGGCTTGGTAAGAGATGGGTAGGTCCACGCCCAGGATCTGAACCAGCAAACCCTGGGTCACCAAAGCAGAATGCGCCAACTTAACTGCTACGCCACTGGGCCGGCCCCAGGAATTTCTTAATTAATGGAGAAGCCCTTTTCCTCCCATCTGAGATATAAAATGTAAGTAACTTAGAATCTCTAGCAAGCCTCCCCTTCTGTCTCTAGGCCTGCGCTGTGCCTTGTCTACTCTTGAGTCTAAGTTTTGATTCTGGAATGTGGGTGGTAGTGAAGAAAGCCTTGAATTAAAAGGCAGTTGGAGGCAAAATTGTAATAGGAGTAGAGACTCAGCTCTACAATATATGCAAAAGTTTTCTTCTCTGTAGAAGGCTAGAGATGGCGCCCACAATGACCTCATGATTCCTTTTTTTTTCGGAGGGGGAGATCAGCCCTGAGCTAACATCCATGCCAATCCTCCTCTTTTTGCTGAGGAAGACTGGCCCTGAGCTAACCATCTATTGCCAATCCTCTTCCTTTTTTTTTTTTTCCCTTTTTCTCCCCAAAGCCCCAGTAGATAGTTAGTTGTATGTCATAGCTGCACATCCTTCTAGTTGCTGTATGTGGGACGCTGCCTCAGCATGGCCGGAGAAGTGGTGCATCGGTGCGCGCCCGGGATCCGAACCTGGGCCACCAGTAGCGGAGCACGCGCACTTAACCACTAAGCCACAGGGCCAGCCCCATGATCCCATGATTCTAACTGGTCCCATGAAGTTCATAAAAATATGCTCCACAAAAGCAAGAACCATGTGAGTTTTGTGTTTAACCAATATATCCCCAGTACTTAACATGATATATGCTAAGGAACCCCAATAAATATTTACTGACTTGAAGATTCTTTAAGTCAGAAGAATCTCCTGCTTCTCCAACATACCCTAAAGGAGTAATGGAAAAGGTGTCTCTGTTAGTATGATGTGGCATGATTAGGTCTCATAGCATTAATTTGTTTATTTTTCAGTGTATATCCTCCCACCCCACTCTCTTAATGAAACCTTAAGGGGCGGCTCCGTGGCTTAGCGGTTAAGTGCGCGTGCTCCACTACTGGTGGCCCGGGTTCGGATCCCGGGCACTCACTGACGCACTGCTTCTCTGGCCATGCTGAGGCAGCGTCCCACATACAGCAACTAGAAGGATGTGCAGCTATGACATACAACGATCTACTGGGGCTTTGGGGAAAAGAAAAAAAAAAAGGAGGAGGGTTGGCAATAGATGTTAGCTCAGAGCCGGTCTTCCTCAGGGAAAAAAAAAAAGAGGAGGATAGCATGGATGTTAGCTCAGGGCTGATTTTCCCCACAAAAAAAAAAAATGATACCTTAAGAGCTACTTTTACCACTTTTTCACGCCACTATGTCACAGAAAAAAAGAAGTCCAAAAAATTGCTAACTTAAGTAGGAGTTGAAAGGATTAAGATGCATGCTTATCTCATAGAAATATAGCCCCGATCTCTGTCTTCATGTTCACATGGTGTTCTCCCTGTGAGTCCCCTTTTTATAAGGACGCCAGTCATATTGGATTAGAGCCTACCCTAATGACCTCATTTTGATCTGATTACCTCTATAAAGACCCTATCTGCAAATAAGGTCACATTCTGTGATACCGAGAGTTAGGACTTCAACATATGAAATTTTAGGGAGACACAATTCAATCTGTAATGATAACCCAGACAGGGAAATACAAGACTTTACTCAGGAGGAGATAGCCTATACGTGAAAAAAAATTGCAGGATCTCAGCAATTTGTATTGGCAGGGATCTGGGGAACATGTATGGGATGGATTCCAAAGGTGTTAGACTAGTGATGATAAATACAAGATTTGATTACACTGAAGTTATCGGTTGCTTGCGTTCCCTTGGGAATCAGAATTTAATGTGTTGACTCAAGTGCCTAGAAGAAGCATGAACGTTCTCCTCAGTTGGCTAAGTGAATCTTGGGCCCAATTCAGTGCCCATCAACTTGAGATGCCTGAATTTCCCTGGCATAGTGTAGAGGAAGGAGCCTAAGGACTACAGGAAACAAGAATGACGGCTTAGGGCCGGCCCCGTGGCTTAGCGGTTAAGTGCGTGCGCTCCGCTGCTGGCGGCCTGGGTTCGGATCCCGGGCGTGCACCGACACACCACTTGTCTGGCCATGCTGAGGACGCGTCCCACATACAGCAACTGGAAGGATGTGCAGCTATGACATACAACTATCTACTGGGGCTTTGGGGGAAAAAAATAAATAAATAAATAAAATTATAAAAAAAAAAAACAATGATGGCTTAAATCTATTATGATCTACTTACTCTGCCACTCTGAATCACATACCTCCCTGGAAGAGCCTGGAGGACAATATCCACACGAATACATTACAGAATGCATTGGTAAGGCAGACATCGGCATTCTTATAAAGCTCTGTGGTGGCTGTTCTTTGACGGCTGGAAATGACAGTGAAAGATGTTGCCAAGAACTCGAGTTCTCTCATCTCAAACGGGTTAAAGAGATCCAGGAGTGGAAGAGGCATGGCAATCCTTAGGCCTCAATGACAAGATGAGTATAAATTACCGGGATAACCCATAGGGATGAAGTAGTAATCAGAATGCGTGACCTGTAGGATATGTGACAATGTATAATTGGTCACAAGACCTTAGGAATTAAATACAAGGGCACTCTACCAAGGTGCTTCTTGACATATTCAGACAGTGATTCTGGGTCTAGTGGGCAGAAATTTAAAATAAGTCACTATAGTGGAGATTCACAGCCTCTTATCCAGTTTCTAGAACTAAACTAGATCACAGACGTGGAGCCCCAAAGGACCCTGCAATGTGACCACAGGTGTGTTTTGTGAATCTTCAATAAAACTCTTCCCAGAGACAAGTGAGGCCACTTACCAGTGTGGCTGTAAACTGGAAAGAGGTAAATATCTTTTGGGGTTATATGATCTTGGCTTTGAACTGAAGCTAATCCCCAGAGGCACAAAATGAAATAAGATAAAGCAAAGCAAACAAAAGCAACAAACAAACAAAAAATCCACCATAGTCCACCAGTCCATCAGCGTTAAACCTCACAGAGGTCGGGTGATATTCAGAATCTTGTCCAGAGTCAGTTCCACTGTGGGTCCAATGGCATGATGGAACCATTCATTGGTTACTTCCCTCGTCTCAGAATGCATGGAGGAAAAGGAATATTTAGCAACTGTCCTTTCATTGATGGAATGAGGCCTATCATAGTAAGAAGGTTCTAGTGAAAGCTACAGGAACTCTTTCTCCAGTTCACCAACATAGCGTTCCAAAAGTAATTCTGCATCCCAATCAAATTCTAAAGATTTGTGCTACCATCATAGGCTTGAAAGATGCCGAGTGGTGATTCCTACCACAAACCCACATAGTTCTCTGCCTGGTGCAAAAGCCACACGTGTTTCAGAGAATGACTCTAGATTACCAGAAACTTAATCAGTCAGAGATGCCAATCACAGCTGTGATTCTGGATGTGGTATATTTATGGAACAAACTAGTATAGCCTCTGGCGCTTGGTATAAACTAGTGACCTAGAAAATAATCCTCCTCTCTCTCTCCAATTCCTTTTAGCAAAGATAATCAAAAGCAGTTTGCCTTCATGTGTTAGGAAGAGCAATAAGCCTTCACCGTCTTATTTCTAGGCTACCTCTTTTTTCCCCTCTGTATACATTCTTTATTCTTCTCCATCTTGCTCTGTCCCCGGAATATTGACCTTTATGAACACAATCTTGACAGAGAATGGTAGATAAACCCCACACAATTCAAGACCTGCCTCTTTGGTGGATTTCTAGAGGTCCAGTCGTCTAAGGACATGTTGGGATATCCCCTCTAAAATGAGAGGAGTTGCTGCATCTTGCATTGCCACCCAGGAAGAAAGAGGCATCACGCTTGGAGGACCTCTTTGCATTGACAACCTACACTATGTCTGACGTGTTGCTCCTTCTCGTTTACCAGGTAACCCATAAAGCTTCTAGTTTTGAGTAAAGCCCAGAGTTACAAGTTTCTGTAGCAAGTCTAAGGTACAGTGCAAGATGCCCTGTCACTTGTGCAGGTGACAGCAGTCCCAATGGTATTGGAAGTGTCTGTGGGAGACAGAGATGCTGAATTCAGCCTCTAGGAAGCCTCAATAGAAGAGGCATATCAGAGACTCATAGAGGGTTTTTTTTTGGTTTTTTTGTGTGTGAGGAAGATCAGCCCTGAGCTAACATCCATGCCAATTCTCCTCTTTTTGCTGAGGAAGACTGGCCCTGGGCTAACATCTGTGCCTATCTTCCTCCACTTTATAAGGGACGCCAACACAGCATGGCCTGACAAGCAGTCTGTCAGTGCGCGCCTGGGATCTGAACCTGGGCCTCCAGCAGCTGAGCGCGCGCACTTAACCGCTACGCCACGGAGCCAGCCCTGAGACTCATAGAGTTTTGGAAGAGGCCACGCCTTCTTCTTCTGAAAACTATGCTCCATTTGAAAAGTAGCGCCTCGCTTGCTACTGGGACCTGGTAGAGACTGAGCCCTTGACTGTGGATTATCCAAGTACTTAGTTACCCGAACTGCCAATCAAGAACTAAGTGTTACATGATGACCAAATTAGAATGTTACATGAGTACAACAGCATTTTATTATTGAATGGCAATATTATGTACAAGACTGGGCCCAAGTAGATTCAAGAGGCACAATTAAATGGCACAAGTGAGTGAGTTCGAGATTCTTGGTGACTGCATGTACTATTATGCTACCTTCTCTTCAACATTTAAGATTTTACATGGGGTTTTTTATGCCCAGAAAGCAGAGTAGAAAAAAATGCCGGCTTGACGCCGGTCAGAAATGGAAGGCTACTGTGCTATAGCCCTGCTTGGGAGAAATTCTGAGGGTGGGTGAGAGAAACCTTCCCAGGGGCAGAAATCTGGAAGATACATTTGGTTGTGCACTTCATATGGAGAGGTAACCTGAGATATGTACCTAGACTGATTCATGGATAGGGGCTAATTGTTCACTGGTTGTGCAGAGACTTGATAACAAGAGGATTAGAAGATTGACAATAAGAGGACAAGGGGGAGACGTGTGGGGATGGACTTCTCAGAATGGGTATAGAGTGTGAAGATATTATTGTCCCATGTAAGTGCCACCAGAGGGCACCCACTCTGGAGGAAGAGCTCAGTAATCAGGTAGACAAGATGGCCCAACCCCTGGATATAAGTAAGCCTCTTTCCCCAGTCATCCCAGTGTTTGCTTAATGGTCCCATGTACAAGTGTCCATGATGGCAGGTATGCATGGTGTTATGGATTGAATTATGTCCCTCCCCTCCAAACTCAAATGTTGAAGCCCTAACCCGCATACCTCAGATTGTGACTGTATTTAGAGATAGGGCCTCAGGGGCAAGGCTACCGCCCAGGGCTGCAGGAGCAACGCTACCTCCCAGGGCCCCAAGGTGAGGCTGCTGCCCCAGTGGAGCCAGAAGGCAGGACCACCACCCTGGCGGGACAAAAGGACAGCATCAAACCAAGGAGGATTATTCTTGAGCCTTAAAATCAAATGGAATTTGCCCTGGTAGCTTGTGGACTTGCTTGGGACCTGTGACCCCTTTCTTCTTTCAAATTTCTCCCTTTCAGAATGGGAATGTCTATCCTATGTCTGTTCCAACATTCTATTTTGTAAGTAAATAACTTATCTGGTTTCACAGGTTTGCAGCTGGAGAGGAATTTTTGCCTCAAGATGAGTCATACCTTAAGTGTCACCTACACTTGATTTACATGATATTTAGATGAGATCTGGGACTTAAGGGTGGTGCTGAAACGGGTTAAGAATTTTGTGTTGTTGGGATAAGGATGAACGTATTTTGCATATGAGAAAAACGAGAATTTTGGGGGTCCAGAGGGCAGAGTGTTATGGACTGAATTTTGTTCCACTAAAATTCACATGTTGAAGCCCTAAACCCCATAACCTCAGAATGTGACTATATTTGGAGATAGGGTCTTGAAAGAGGTAATTAAGTTAAAATGAAGCCATGTGAGTGGACCCTAATCCAATCTGACTGGCGTCCTTATACGAAGAGGAGATTAGGACATACAAAGAGATACTAGAGATGAGTACACACAAAGAAAAGACCTTGCGAGGACACAGTGAGAAATGCAGCCGTATGCAAGGCAAGGAGAGGAGCTTCGGAGAAACCAAACTTGCCAACACTTTGATGTTGGACTTCTAGCCTCTGGAACTGTGAGAAAATAAATTTCTGTTGTTTAAGCCACCCAGTCTTGGCATTTTGTTATGGCATCTCTAGCAAACTAATGCACATGAGTTCAACAGCATCATCTTCCCCTCACCAAGCTGAGGCTGTAGCTACCACCACTAACAGCAGTAGAAGCCACTGATGAGCGTGAATATGGCACCGTTCCCTGGGAAATCAGCCAACTCTGTGGCAGATTGATTACATTGAATCTCTTCCATTATGGAGATGGAATGACTTGTCCTCGTAGGGATAGACACACATTTCAGGTATAATTTTACCTGCCCTGCCAGAACTACTTCTTCCAGTTTGTATGTATGGTATCCACACACAGACTCCTACCAGAGGATGCACTTGACAGCAAAATATTTGTGACAATGTGCTCATGCCCATAATATTCATCTGTCTGAAAATATGTCCCATCATCCAGAAGCAGCTAAAGGTGCCTGCTGGGAGAGGACACCCTGTGAGGTTGGGACACCATCCTACAGGATGCAATATATACCTGAAACCAGTGACTAGTTAATGTTTCTATGAAGGAAGGAGTTAACAGCAGACCTGTGACACATTTCCTCCCTACCAGGGACTTTAATCATCCTACCTTGTAAACATGCTAATAGCACTTACCAGTGGAAATATACAAGGAATTCATTATCTAAAAATAGCTTTTTGGCAGAATATATCTTGTCTGTCTAGATTTCTTATTGTAAATAAATCTGGAATTTATGTATTGGTGGACATGACTGTTGGGTAATGAGAGTTAGTCATGCAGACCTTTCTATCCACCAAATGGCTTTCTCTGAGAACACGCTGTTAAGTGCTCTTTTGTCACTCCAAAACCAAAATGCATCCCAGTGTGAGAAAGAGGGAAAATTAGGAATGTGTTGGATAGGTTTAGTTCCTCCAGAAACAAATGCTACGTTTCTGTCTATCCTGCATGTATCAATTGAATCATTGGTAAAGTTTGGTGTTGATAAGATCTATGATACATGTGAGTCTGTTTTGACAATCCAACTATTTGTGGTAATTCAGGTCTATCTCTGCTACAACTATGATGAGTAAATCTGGGACCCAAAGTGTTAAAGTGGGAGTGACCCTCTCACTCATACACCTAAGCACTCAGTGAAGAATTTCTTGCTTCCTATATGCAATTCTTGGGCTCAGTGGATTTAGAGATCCTAGCACACAGGAGGGGAAAGTCCCAGGGAAGAGAGTCAAGGTTCTGGTAAATTGGAAGCTGAGACTTCCCCCTGACCACTTTGAGTTCCTCATACCATTGAATCACCAGGTAAAGAAATTGGTCACTCTACTGGTCAGACTGATTGATCCTGATTACTAGGGGAAAATCAGAAGTGGAAGCAAGGAAGACTACATCTAGAACCCAGGAGACTCATGGGGTATCTTTCAGTACTGCCACTCCCAAGAATAATGGGCAATAGGAAACTGTGTCAACTTGATAAAGATAGAACCGCTGAAGGTTGGGTCACTCCACCAGGTAAAGGACTTTGTCCAAAACGAGGTTCTGGCAGAGGTAAGGGGATTATGGAACAGATGGTGGAAGAAAGAAGATAGGGTTATCAATTTATCCTTGTAACTAAATACAGCACCGGAGAAATTAGCAAATACATTTTATGTTAAGGATTTCCCTCTCTTCTTTGTTTTTTGCATATAACTTATCTAAAGAGCTCTGGGAATGGCTCGTGTTTTTGGTTTCAGTTTGGGAGTGTGACTGAATTGACATCATCCCACAATAATGTGGTGGTTGATGGGACTTTGTGTGTCTCTGGGTTTGAGAAACAAATTTCTCATTTTGTCCAAGGACAGAATGCATGGTAAGGAGTAAAAGGAATAGAATGTGCTCTGTAGTTTCTATTTGCTCCACGGGTCAACTCCTCGTCATTTTCTACCCTGTTCTGCATCCATGGAATTAGATCATTATGGACTACATCAACAGGCTTCCTTGCCCTTGGTTTCTGTATTAGTTTTGTATGGCTGCTATAACAAATTACCACAAACTTAGTGGCTTAAAACAACACAAAACTGTTATCTTACAGTTCTGAAGTTCAGAAGTCTGAAATGAGCTTCACTGGGCTAAAATCAAGGCGTTGGCATGGCTGCGTTCCTTCTGGAGGCTCTGGAAGGAAATCTGTTTCTTTGTCTTTTCCAGCTTCTGAAGGCTATCTGCATTCCTTGGTTTACGACCCCTGCCTCCATCTTCCAAGTCAGCAACACAGCATCTTCAAATCTCTCTCTCTGACTCTCCTGCCTGCCTCTTTCACTTATAATTACCTTTACAATTACATTGGGCCCACCCTGGTATTCCCCATCTCAAGATTCTTCATCACACCTGTAAAGTCTCTTGCTATGTAAAGTAACATATTCACAGGTTCCAGGGATTAGAACATGGACATCTTGGAGGGTCATTATTCTGCCTAACATAGTTTCCAATTGGTTTTGGCCAATGGGGGGCACTGATGAGATTAGAAAGCGTGAGAAGAGTAAATTTAAAGTATTTATCCCTCTGGCTCCCTCCCTGCTGTTTGCTGCATCCCTTTCTGAAGGCCATGGCTCCTATCAGGCAGCCCTCTCTTCCTTTTCTTTTTTTTTTTAATAATTTTATTTATTTATTTATTTTTTTCCCCAAAGCCCCAGTAGATAGTTGTATGTCATAGCTGCACATTCTTCTAGTTGCTGTATGTGGGACGCAGCCTCAGCATGGCCGGAGAAGCGGTGCGTCAGTGCGCGGCCCGGGGGATCCGAACCCGGGCCGCCAGCAGTGGAGCGAGCACACTTAACCGCTAAGCCACGGGGCCGCCCGCAGGCAGCCCTCTCTTCCAGCTCAAGCTACTTACTTTCTTTGGGTTCTGATAACTACTCCCTCTCCTTGACCTTTCATGCCCAAGGTTGGTGACACCTCCAGGCTCTTGCTAGCCCTGAGAAGCTTCTCTATCCTTTCTTGGTTTCTCTTCCCCCTGACCACACCATTATTAATAGTGCCTTTTTGCTCCCCAATCACCCTGTTGTTTTAGAAGGAACTTGACAGAGAACAGCAGGGCAAGGGTGAAACAACTATCCGTGTGAATATTATGGTGATGATGATGGTATTATCTTCTTTTAGATAAAAAAAATTTTCTCTCCCTGTGCATAATCATTAGGCTAGGTTCTGGATATCTCCTTATAAAACATCTAATTTGGCTTCCCTGTTTTTAGCACCACTTTCTATAGTCAACTCTACTAAGTGTTCAAAAGTCATCTTGTATTTAAATATTTCAATAATTCCATCGCCTCTTTTAAAAATTTGGGATGCCACTTTCTTCTTCACCAATATGAAATGATTTTCTACCACTTGTAAAACTATGTCTCAGTATTCCCTACATCCTTCCTACCACCAGTTGGTTGAAAGCATTTCTAATGAGCAGGTTTCCTTCCCAATGCGTTATCTGCCATATGCAGTACTCTTCCCTCCCATCTAACCCCACCTTCTGAGTCTTCTTTTGCACTAAGACCTAAAGACTGATAATTATCATTGCTCTACAGGGAGCTTATTTTAATAGGAGATTAGTGACTCAACAGAAACTGGGAGTTTTTGGAGAATTTCAGCATAAAATATCTACGAAGAAGGACATCCGTAATGCAGCTTCACCTTGTGCATCAACCTATGACCAAACTACTAATCCAGGTCCCAGACCTAAAATGAAATATTAAATGTTTAAAAAGATGTACTTATCTGATGCTTAATTGCACCCATAAGAGAAAAGCAAATCAAACTTAAAATGATATAAAAATTTTCACCTGTTGGTTTGAAAAAGGTGAGGTGAGGCTATAGAGAAAGAGGCACCTTCCCACATAGTTGATGGGAGAATAAATATATGACTTCTATAGGGGACAAATTGGCAATAGCTCCTAACATTGAAAATGCACATATTCTTTGACACAGAAGTTCCACTTCTCAGAATTTACCCTATAGATATGCTCCCAATTGTGCGAGTTGACCTGTTAATAAGGATCTTTATTGCAGCGTTGTTTATCATAGCAAAAAGAATGGAAACAGTTTAAATATTTTTCAATAGAATACTGGGTAAGTAAATTATGATACCTATACACAATGGAATACTATGCAGCTGTTAAAAAGAGTGAAGGCCCATTATATGTATTCATTCGGATATATCGTACATATGATGTGGCTATGAATCAAGAAAGCTATGGGTGACATCCAAAATTCATGTAATGGGATAACACAAAGAATTAGATTGTCAGATCAAACTCACCAAACCAGATACTTACCTAGTATCAAGCTTTACTATAATTTCAAGGATACAAGTAATCATGAGGCATAGGTGAAGTAGGGAGAGATCTGGGACCATCAACATGGCTCTAGTCAAGATTAACATGTGAGGTTTCTAAGCAAGGTCTGCAGGTCACATGAAAAAGAGCCATTTTAGTCATGAAACATCCATTTTATACTCAGATAGTTGCATAGCTTACATGACATTTTCCAGGAAGGCTTTCCTATAAATTCATACATTCCAGGTTTGATTACCAAAGCAATCCTAGACAACCAGATACATTCTGCTAAAAGCATTCCATAGATAAGGACTCTTCAGCTAGAAAATACCGTTAGCTTCTTTGCCAGGAATTCTATTTATTGGAATGGTCACAAGAAAATTAGACCAGATCATCTCCCTTCTTTCTTTTCCAGAAGTGTCTCCCAGTAACAAAAGAGAATTAATTGCAGACTTGCTGCACAATAACCCCTTCTTTCCCATATATCATTTTAAATACGAATAAAAATTGGGCGGTTCTGAGAATATGAAAATGATGTGGGCTTAATTAAAGTTAAAAGGTCTTTAAAATTCAACAAAAAAGACATTAATATGTCTTAGGATACAATTAAGTTTAAAGGTCTTTAGAATAAGAAGGAAATACATTGAACATATTTTTAAATATGCATGGGTAGAGCTCTAATGCAATCCAAATTTAAAGGAACTATACACTAGTCTGTATATCCAGAAAGTCTTCTGTTCCTTCACCCTCCAAAGTCTATCAAACAACTTCTCTATCAATATACTTGTAGATCTCTTCTGAAGTTTTACTTTTTTCCCCCAACACATCTTTGATAAAAGGAGCATGTTTTAATATTAAGTTGAACCATACAAAATTCTTGATACTTGATTGTGTTGGCCTACAAAAACAACAATTTCATATGGTTAAACCTAATGCCACATGGACACTACCTAATTTCATGTCTAAATGTAAGTCAGACAAAACACGTCAAGAGCCACATAGATAGAAAATATTATAACAACACAATAAGGCAGGATCGCGAAGAAGAAAAAACCCTGGTTCAAGTTGGGAGATCTCGTTTCTAGTTTCTCCTTCCCCTCCCACTAACTATAAGTATTTGGGTAAGTCTATTTATCTCTCTTAATTTCAATTCACTTGCCTCTCAAATGCGAGTTTACATGTAGACAATTAAACCACAGTGAGATATCACTTCACACCCACTAGGCTAGCTTTTCCCATAGGAAAAAAAGCAGAAAATAACAAGCATTTGCAAGGATGAGGAGAAATTGGAACACTTGTGCATTGCTGGTGGGAAGGTAAATGATGCAATGCAGCGGAAACAGTTTGGAGGTTCGTGAAAAAGTTAAATATAGAATCACCATATGATCCAGCAATTCCACTCCTGGGGATACACCCAAGAGGATTGAAAGCAGGGATTCAAACAGATACTTGTACACCAAGTATCTGTTCATTTATTTTTATTTTTTTATTTTTATTTTTTGTGAGGAAGATCAGCCCTGAGCTAACATCCATGCCAATCCTCCTCTTTTTGCTGAGGAAGACTGGCCCTGGGCTAACATCCGTGCCCATCTTCCTCCACTTTACGTGGTATGGCGCCACAGCATGGTCTGACAAGCAGTACATCAGTGCGCACCCAGGATCTGAACCCGGGCTGCCAGGAGTGGAGCGAGCACACTTAACCACTACGCCACAGGGCCGGCCCCTACACCAATGTTCATAGAAGCATTATCCACATTAGCCAAAAGGTGAAAACAACACAAGCATCTATCAATAGAGGAACAGATAAATAAAATGTGGTATATATGCAATGGAATATTATTTGGCCTTAAAAAGGAATGAAATTCTGATACATGCTACAACAAGGACAAACCTTGAAAACATTGTGCTAGCTGAAATAAGCCAGATACAGAAGGATAAATATTGTTTGATTCCACTTATATGGAGTACCTAGAATAGGCAAGTTCATAGAGACAGAAAGTAGAATAGAGATTACTAGGGGCTAGAGGAGAGGGGAATTGGGAGCCACTGTTTAACAGGTAAAGAGTTTCAATTTGGAATGATGAGAAAGTTCTGGAAATGGACAGTGATGATTGTACAACATTGTGAGTGTACTTAGTGCCACTGAATTTTATACTTAAAAATGCTTAAAATAGTAAGTTTTATGTTTTGTATATTTTGCCACAATAAAAAAAGTAGATAATTAATATTATTAGCCCTATTATTTCAACATACATATTGTTATTATGTTATATTATAAGTTTTTCTTTCATTTTATGGTAGCAATAGTAGATAATTAAAACCAAAATATAATTTCAAATATTGCTTACTGTCATTAAATTCAAGAAGGAAACACCAAAAAAGAAAAGCCTCACAAACTTTTCAAAATGAGTCATAAAGCATACTGTGTAATATGTATTCAGGTTTTTTTAATACCCATGAACATTAATATGCAATAAAAGATTTTAAATATATATGTAGGTAATTGTGGAAAATTACCTCTACCATGAAGAAAAAGAAAAGTATGTGACAACAAGTAGAAACAACAAAAAGTAATGCAAATTATCTTAATCAATTTAGAAAAGTCATAATTTCTTGAGCTTTAACAGCATTTACAGGGAAACCTTGAGAAGAAGGATGTGGTTTGAGGATGTCTATTGGTTTGTCAGAAAAGCATATTAACACCTAAACAGCTGATATTAAAAGATAGGTAGCAGCTATCATAATTCTTCACATGGTTGCTTCACAAATGAGTTGAAATAGTCCGAAAGGAAGATAATTCAAATTTCTGAGTGTTTTCAGCAAGTGTTGAAGGTTTTATGTGAAGTGATAATAAAGAGAATTATGTGAATGCATGGCCCAGTGGCGATAAACTTCATTTTGGCCGTGAACTACTGAAACGGGGAATTCTTTGTTCAACAAACCTCCTTTGAGTGCTTACACAGGATAGGCTCTGGGGTCTGACAAACATTGGGTTCTTCTCTTGGGGCTACCTCTTGAAGTTGTGTGACTTCGGAAAAGTTATTTCATCTTTTGGTGCCTCAATTTCCTTGTCAGCAAAATGGGGGTTAATAATGGTGGTGTTGAGATAATTAAACAAGATAATGTACTTAAGATTCTTTGTACTATGCTCAGCACATAATGAGCCTTTGGTAAATGCTATCTACTATTACAAGCAATACACTGTATAGTGGGCTAAAAATTACACATGTGGCATGAGTTTCAGTTTGAGCCTATGCTCCACTCACTCTAGCATTCAGGCAAATGTTGCCTGTCAGTTGAGCTAGTGGCCACGTGTTAGAAGAAGATAAGAATCTCCTGAAAATCTCTCTCTTCTCCTAGAGGAAGAGAGTTAAGAAGGACAGGTTTAGCTCAAGGAAAAGGCGCCAGGGAAAAAAAGGACGGTAACAATGCCTACTACTCAGAATACTGTACTGGCCGTAATCTCTAACTGTAATGCAATTAAATTAAAAATTAATAAAAAGATAAGTTTTATTTGGTAATTTAAAAGTGCACCATTTAATAACCCATGGGATCAAGCAGAAATCATGATAGAAATTAAGAAATCTTAAACTGAGTGAAAATACCAAATATCAGAACTTCTCGAATGCATCTAAAGAAGCATGTAGAGAAATTTTTTTAGTTTTAAATGTTTATATTAGGAAATGAAAGGCTGGAACTTAATAAGCTTAAGGAGTTAAAAAACAACAACAAAAAGTGAATAAGAGCAGAAAATAACAAACTAGAAAGCAAAGACACAGTGAACAGGATCTACAGAGCCAAAAGCTGGTTATTTGAAAAGATGAAGAAAATAGACAAACCTCTGGTAAATGAAAAAAAAAAAAAAAGAAGAAGAAGAAAGCCACACATAATTAAGATTAGAATCAGAAAAAGGGAGAATGTAATAGCAGATTCTTTCGGCAAATATTTAAACAATGCTTAAATAGTAATTATACAAATAACTTTAAAATTTCAACCAAAAGTTCAAATTTTTTGGAAAAATATAACTTACCAAAACTTAACAAGAAATTAAAAGCCTAAATAGTTCTATCACCAGTAAAGTATTTCAATCATGAATTTAAAATATTCCCATAAAAAAAAATTAAACGCTTAAAATTTTAGATGTGAGTTATATTAGGCCTTTAAGGAAGAGATCATTGCAACCAAAGGAACCACTCGAAGTAGTAGAAAAAGAGGGAAAGCTTCCTGTGGTGAAGCTGTCAACTGTACATTTAAAGTTTTTCTTCCCTTTCTCCAAAGGGAAGAAGGCTCCAGTGGGCACATAGCTGCCCAGCCAGGGACTGTGTTTCTCCCTCTGTTGTAGTTAGATATTCTTATATGAATAAGTTCTCCCCAGCTGAATGTGAGCAGATGGTATAAGTGCAATGTCCTTCCCTTAAGAGAGCCTGTGTGCCCACTCCACTCTCTTCTTACCTTTTCCTGCTGGCTGGAAGGCGGCTGTAGCTGCAACCTTGTTTCAACCATGCAAATGCAACAAAGTCCTGGGAAATGGCTTAGCCTCAAATTGGAAAAAACCGGGGCTCCTGAATGACTACAAGGACTAGAGCCACCTGGCAAGTTGGAACAACCATCGTTAACTTTTACATATTAAATGGAAAACTATATTAATAAGAAAATCTTCTGTGCAAGTCACTTTTTTAAAAATGGAAAGGACAAGCCATGAATCGAGAGAAGATATTTGCTAAGCATATAACCCATAAAAGATTAGTATTCAAAACATATTTAAAAATCTAACAAATTATTAAGAAAAAGACAATTTTTAAGCATGAGTATAAGCTATCAACTGACACTGAAATTGGTGGGCTTCAGGACACACTGCTCCAGAATATGGCACCTTGGCATATTGAATATTTTAAGCTGGAGGAGTTTGAGAAAACAGCAGAAGCAGGAATGTCACTCTGACCTCCCTCTCTTGCCCTTCTTCCCTGAAACAGGTCATAAAACCCTCATGTGGGAGGTGCCCGCCCTATACTGGAGGAAATGAGCATCCTTATCTCCAAAGACAAAGAGATGCCAAGAAGAATCCTGAAAAACAGGCCTTGCTAAGTGTCCCTCAGTTTACTATAATTATCTCATAATCCTTAACCTATCATATTCCTCCATGACTATCCGCTCTTCAATCAAACCTAGCATAAAATACTGAAGTCTAACTGTTTCTTTGGGTCTTCATTTCCTTATGAAGGCTCCCGTGTCACATAAAACTTATATTAAATAAATTTGTATGCTTTTCTCCTGTTAATCTGTTTTTGTCAGTTTAATTTTCAGACCTAGCCAGAGACTCTAAGAGGCTCAAGGAAAACTTTTTCCTCTCCTGCAATATTTAATCAATTGATATATATTTGTTGACAAATATTCAACAAAATATATATTGAATATCCACAATGTATTAGGCATTACTCATGGTGTTGGGGGTACAAAGTTCCTATACTCTTGGAACTTACATTCTTGTAGATATACAACTCACAAAAGTGAACACAAATACTCAATAAACATATGAAAAGATTCTCACTGATTATCAGAGAGATATAAATCAAAGCAGCAATCAGATTCAGTTTTAAACCCACCATTGTAGCAAAAATTTTAAAATTGGACAATACCAAATTTGGGGGAAATTTTGAAGCAACAGGAACTGCTATATACTATGGGATGGAGGGGCGATGGGGATTGCAAATTGCTAAAGCAATATTGAAGGACATATTGATAATATATAGTAAATTTGAAGATGTGCTTACCCTATATCTGCATTTTCATCCTGAGGTTTATCCAAAATAAAGAGCTGTGATGGAATGAGTATAGTATGATACTACTATATAAAGTAAAAACCACACAAAACAATTTTATATTTTGCTTAAGAATACATATGTATATTGTGAAATTATACAAATATGTGATGGAATGATAGAAAACCAACTTCAGGATAGTGCTCCATTCTAGAGGGGAAGGTGGGGAGGCATATAAACAAGGGATTTAAATGCATTGACAATCATTTATTTCTTTAGATGAATAGGGGTTATTCCTGTGCTTGCTGAGCTATTCTTTATATATTTTTGCATGTCTTAAATATTGAAAAAAAAAAAGATTGGGAATACCCCAACTCCAATCAAAATTAGCAAGAGGTAATCTCAGAAAGGCATGATTGGAATGTTATTGTAACTAGAAAGCAGAGATCTAATGAATAGTATTTCATTCACGCTACAGAAGGAATGTTTTAACAGTCTTGAGCTAATCTTTAGGGCATCTATAAAACAGAAGCTGAAGAACAAGAAATTCTCATTAAATCTGGAGAGGATGCAGGGGAGAGGATTCTATACCTGTTTGACTTGATTGAGAACCAGATAATGTGCTTTCGGAGTAACATCTGGCATGTTCATTGATAGTAATGTTTATCACTGTAAAGTAACAAATATAAAAGCAGAAATCTCTACATATAGGTCATATGCACCATAAGCGCTAGGACTATGTCTGTTTTTTTGTTTTTTTTTTTTAAAGATTTTATTTATTTTATTTTTTCCCCCCAAAGCCCCAGTAGATAGTTGTATGTCATAGCTGCACATCCTTCTAGTTGCTGTATGTGGGACTCGGCCTCAGGATGGACGGAGAAGTGGTGCCTCGATGCGCACCCGGGATCTGAACCCGGGCCACCAGCATTGCAGCGCGCGCACTTAACCACCAAGCCACAGGGCCGGCCCCAATGTCTGTTTTTTTTTTATTTTGCATCCTCAGCACACAGCACCAAGATTAACATACAATGAACACTAATTCTTTAATGAAAGAATAGATAAATGAATCTCTTGAGTTTGTGGTTCTATCAACTTTGGGTATATTTACCAGTTTAATTTCTAAACTAAGGACCAGACTTTGGAATGAATGAGCCTGCCAAGACAGGGTGAAGAACCTATGGACAGGCCGGCTTGCCCTTAAAGGGTGACAGAATATGCTACCCTAATATATGCCTCTTTGGCATGTGTTACTTTGAGCTGAAGGTACTTGAAAGACAGCAAATGCAGGAAGAGGCTTTCTTTGAACTCCGCTTATCTGCCTGAACACAGATCCTTCAAAAAGAACTCAATTGTCACAGATCCCCTCCCCCTAGTTTCATCAACCAGGGAAGATTGACTCATCACGGGAGAGGAGGCTAGAAGTCGACTCCACACCCTGACAAACTTTGTCACAAACTACCATATCTCCCATCTATTGTTCTAAGGACCCATTCATCTTTCCTAAAAATCATTTACTCTCCCCTAAGAGGCCTAATCCTCCCTCCCTTTCTCCTATTAGTAGTAGATTGTATATAAACTCTCAAATCTCACTTTTTTTTCCTGTGATGTCCCCGTGCACGTAATATTAAAAATTAATAAATTCGTATGACTTTTTTCATGATACTCTGCCTGTTATCAGCTTATTTCATAGACCCAGCTGTCGAACCTAGAAGGGTAGAGAGAAAGTCCTTCCCCTACACCCTCTACAGGCACAATCTCATTCTGCTCATTTTTCTCCCTCCTTCTTTTCCTCTCTTCCTCTCCTCTCTTTTCTTTCCCCGCCACCTCATACCTGGTGCATTCTTAAAACTACAACACTTTCTACTTGTGATTCAAAAAATGCAGGGGAGGGGGCCGGCCCGGTGGCGCAAGCGGTTAAGTGCGCGCGCTCCGCTGCGGCGGCCCGGGGTTCGCTGGTTCGGATCCTGGGCGCGCACCGACGCACTGCTTGGTAAGCCATGCTGTGGCGGCGTCCCATATAAAGTGGAGGAAGATGGGCACGGATGTTAGCCCAGGGCCGTCTTCCTCAGCAAAAAAAAGAGGAGGATTGGCGGATGTTAGCACAGGGCTGATCTCCTCACAAAAAAAAAAAAAAAAAAAAAAAAAATGCAGGGGAGGAGAATTTTGAAAGAGGAAGCTGTTGCATCTATTTCCTAAACCATTCATTGATTTAATTTCGTATATGAAACACACTTCAGTGCTCAGTAGTCCAACCATTTTATCGCTTAATCATAAGACTTGCCTAAAGGTTCCAAAAGCAGTTTGGCTATTACTGAACGAGCCCTTACAAAACTCTTGACTCTGCAGATGTGTTTCTGGTGGAATGCCAATGGGAGTCCACATGGCTAATGAAAAAAGCATTAGAGACTTTCTGAGTTTAATACTACTGCAATAGTAGTATTAAAACAAACAGACAAACGTGAAAGCACAAAGATGAGGAGGACAACAACAACAATAAATCTTTGGAAGCTGGAAAGCAAACTGATTGCAAACTAACTGAGAAGAACCCAGAAAGCTGAATTCTGCGGCAACAGTGGAGAAAATTGAAAACAGACATGAGTATATTGCAGAATCACCCACAGACTCAAATCCTCTCCCCCTATCCTCTCCCTAACTCCATGGTCCTGGCTGACTGAATCTCCCTGCCTCCAGTAGAAGTTAGAGTCTCTGGAGAGGATAAAAATGAGTCTCTGGACTGGGGAACAGCAGGCACAGTTGAGAACATTGGTACCATAGAAAATGGAGGTTTACGTAATCACATGCGTCCTGCACGCTAAGGCTCCACTCCTTGTTCCATAGTCCATAGTCCTCATCAACCACTCAGTCCCCAAAGCATGGTAGCCAGATCTTTACCCTCTAGGCAGGAGATGGCACACCTTTCTCTGGGAGGATCTGTGCAGCCCAAGAGAAAAGTAGGGAAACTGACCAGTTGGAATTACCCAACAAATAAATGGCCCTTGATGGTGCTCAGGGCAGGTTACCCCAGGAGGCACCACTCTGGTATGCGGATTATTTCGAGCTGAAGACAATAAAGACTCAGAGAACTCAGGAAGAATATTTGAGTTTCCCCTCCCAAACTGCCTGAAGAATTTAAATCGAAAGATCTGTTTCAGGAAGGAGTTATTATCACGATGGCTGTAAGGATAATGTAAAATAGAGCCACATTCTCTGTAGATGGCCTTGAAAAGAATTGTCAGACAAACATTTGCATTTCTATCTCATGTGAATTGTCTTCTTCCTCTGAAATCCCAGAGCACTACCCACCCCCCCCACCCCCCCACCCCCGACACCTTCCTCGCCTTTAGCTGCAATACTTAAGCAAGCAGCTTAGACAGAGGGATGAGCTGCTCATTTCTGAGTTTCTCCCATGTATACATGTTGTTAAACTTGGTATTATTTTCTCCTGCTAACCCGTCTTGTTGATTATTTGGCCAGCCATAAGAACCTTAAGGGAAAGGGCAGAGGGGATTCTCCCTCTTCCCCTGACACCCTACAGTAAACTCAAAATATACAAGAGCTCTCCATGTACTCAGAACTTCCAATCAGCTCTTTAGCCCTTCACTCTTAATCATGAGCAGAAAGCCAAAGGTTACCAGAACTCTGGAGAAAGTCTTTCTCATGCAAGATAAAGACCAAACAAGCAGAAAAAGCACCTTGAAGAAAACAGAATATGTAGATGAAAGAAAACTTGACATAATTTGTGTTCAGTCAAAGCTTCTCAGAAGAGACCACCAAAGAAATCTGTTATGATTACGATAAACACCAAGCTTGGTTCATTAGAAATATGCCAGGCAAGGGAGACACTGGCCAAATGAAATTGGCCAAATGGACTCTCTGAGAAGCTTTGGCTCTTGAGTTTTATAAAGTTTTGTTGGGGAGGAGTTAGTCAAAGGATGGTTTCAGGGCGGAAGTTAGCAAAGGTGGGGGGAGGGGCAGGCAGGAAGGGTGGGCTAGGACAGGAAAGAATTGGTCAGAATTGGCAAGTGAGTCGAGTCTTGGACTACTTTGATAGGCTAGGCTAGGCTGTTTGTGAAAAAGTCTGTGGTTTTATCTTTCCTGAACACATGGGCCAAAGATGAGCTGTTGCTGTAATAGTTTATCTGTTTTGCAAACTGCGGTTTCTGTGCAGTTTTTCTTTCAAGTTGTGGTTTCTGTAGTTTTCCATTTCTCCATCCTGAGAGAGGTAAGAGAAGATACTGCATCCTTAAAACAAGAATAGGACATTATTTTTAAAAAGAGCAACATTCATAAAACAAAAAAGAGTTTTTAAAACTTAAAAATATGATAAGAAGGGAAAACTTAATGAAGAATTGAAAGATAAAATTGAGGAAATCATGCAGAAAGAACAGCAAAAAGACAAGAGAGGGGCCCACCCCGTGGCGTAGTGGTTAAGGTTGCACACTCTGCTTTGGTGGCCTGGGGTTCTCAGGTTCAGATCCCAGGTGTGGTCCTATGCACCACTCATCAAGCCATGCTGTGGGGGCGTCCCACATACAAATGACAAGAGATTCTCACATATTGAGGTATATGGGGTAACTACTTGGGTTCAAAACTGATTTGGCTTGAACTAAAAAGCCTGACTTATGCCCTATCATGGACCATACATCTGCTTAATCATTAAAGTAAAGAATGCACTCTCTTAAGATACTTCCCCTCCTACCAGTAACGCCCTATTGGTAATGCCCAGATTAGTCCTTTTCCTGACATCAAGGTCATGTTCACCTACAACTTTGCAACTAAATACCTCTTTGAAATTTTGATGAAAATGTATCCTGGGTGTGTTTAATGTATGTTCTTTGTTCTGAAAAGATATAAGACTGTACTGAGGGTCCAGCCCAGTGGCGTAGTGGTTAAGTTTGCTCGCTCCACTTCTGCGGCCCAGGGTTAGCAGGTTCGGATCCCGGGCACACACCGGCGCACCGTTTGTCAAGCCATGCTGTGGCGCTGTCCGGTATAAAGTAGAGGAAGATAGTCATGGATGTTAGCCCAGGACCAATCTTCCTCAGCAAAAAAAAGGAAAAAAAAAAAGGAGGATTGGCATCAGATGTTAGCTCAGGGCTGATCTTCCTCACACAGAAAAATATATATATATTAAAAAAAAAAAAAAAGACTGTACTGAAAACCATGCTTCTCCAGAATGCTTTCTAAGGCCTTCCTGGGTTATAATGCTCACTCTGGCTCAAGTGAACTCCCCGTATCTCTTTTATCTATAGAATGGTTATTGATATCAACACAAAATAGAGGAAGATGGGCACAGATGTTAGCTCAGGGCTAATGTTCCTCAGCAAAAAGAGGAGAATTGGCAATGGATGTTAGCTCAGAGCCTGTCTTCCTCAACGTACACACAAAAAGACAAGGAGATACGACATAGGAGAAAAAAGATGAGAAAATCAAACCAGTCTATGATGTTCCCCAGCCAAATAATGGCATTTCCAGGAAGGAAAAAACAAAGGGGAAGAAATCAACAACAAAATGATTCAAGGAAGATTCCCAGAACTGAAGGACACAAATTTCCAAATTGAAAGAGCCCTCATGACAGATTAAAATTGTGCTACACTAAAGCATATGATTGTGAAATTTAAAAATTTTGGACAAAAGAGGAGATTCTTGTGCTTCCGGAAAAAGGGATGGGAGGGAATGGAGGACAAAAAGGAGGAATGGGAATTGGAATTGTTTTGGACTTTTCAACAGCAACATGGTGGAGGGGAGGAAAAAGTTTTCATTGACTCTCTTAGAGTCTCTGGCTGGGTCTGAAAATTAAACTGAAATAGACAGATTAGCAGGAGTAAAGCAAATTTTATATGATTTTTACATGTCCATGGGAGCCTTCATAATAGAATGAAGACACAAAGAAGTGACCGGAACGGGAAGCCTTTGTATGTTTTAGACAAAGAAACAATAAATTTGTAAAAAATTGACAGGAGAAAGATGTTTGAGCTATGGGTAGGAAATGGTAAAGAAGTAACAAGGTTTATTTATACAGTTTTCTGGGCCCTAAATTCCCAGTCTCTGGTGATAAGAATGTCTCTCTTCCTTCTGATATGGGAGTACCCTTTCACATGGGAGATTTATCTCCTGCTTTCAGGGAAGAACGATGAGGGTGGGAAGGTCAGAGTGACCTTAAGACATACAATATGCCAAGGGGCCATATTCTGGGGTAGTGCATCCTGAACCTCACCATTGGGAAGCTAGAAGACAGTTCAGCAATGCTTTAAAAACTCTGAAGAAAATTTATTCCAATAGAGAGCGCTCTGTTCAACCAAATTATCAGACAAGTGCTGATAAGTGTATGTAAAGACTTGCAAAGAGTGAAAAAATACTTTCCATTTACCCTTCCTAAAGGAACTACTGCAGGGTATGTGCCACTGAAATGAGAAAACTAAGAAGAAGGTATGAAATATAAGAAACGAGAGAAAGGCAAAGGCAAGGCCCGAGATGATGGTGAAAGCATATCACAGGAGAAAACCAGGCACCAAGTGTAAAAGGCAACTGGTCCAGACTGGGAGTGATGTAACTCTAGAGACAGACATGTTGGCAATGTCATCCCCAAGATGCCTACTGCCATGTTTAATCTTGTCTGCACTTGACTTGTTTGTGTTGCCTTCTTCTTCTCCCTCCCTGCCTGGATCATCTGAAAATCTTCATTTTACCTCACAGAAGTGTTCTGCTTCAATCTACTCCTGAGATCTGGATATAGGCCACAGTTAGCTGGAAATAGAAAATACAGAACCTTCCACACATCCTGACCATATTCCTGCTAGATGTCCATTTCTGGGCCTACTTTATACCCCTGTGCATGTTTGTCAGGACTCATGACCCTGTCCTCAAACTGCCCCGGATGAGGTTCTTATAAACTCTCAGAAGACACTCAGTTCTGCCTTAGGAGCTTTCACCAACCAGTGGCAATATTGCATTTTTCTTATCCAGATAGCTTTGTTGTTGTTATACTCAGTGTTTCACGATCAAAAAATACAGTAAATTCTTCCTTAATGCAAGACAAATTGTTCCCAAAACTTGAACCACATAAGAGTTGGGGTCTTGGTATTGCCAGAATAATGAAATGACTGGGTGAGTCTGCATGGTTAGCTTGCTGGGAATTCTGGGGACCAGGGAACAAACTGCCGATTACCTTATATCATAATTCTCATTAAAAGGTTTTTTCCCTCTCTATTTGTTTACAACTTGCAAAAGTAAGTTGTAAAAATTATAAAGAAAGGCAAGGGAGTGATTAACATGAAAATCAGGAGGAAAGGACCAGGAGAGTATTTCATTTGGGAGGGAAGGAGGGAGATGTAGCCAAATTACCTCCGTAAAATCAGGACTTGCCTCCTTAATTTGTAATCTACTTCCTAAAAGATCACCAAAAAGCCCCTTTAATCACTCAAAGCTAAGTTTATTAGGTTTACTGCAATAAGGAAAGACACCACTTTGACAGAGACTTAGTAGTGTCTCAAAAGGAAAAAGTCAGGAGACCATATTTATGGGATTTTAGGCCAGGGCAGGGTGATTTTATGATGGGTCTCACAAAGCAAGGAGTTGAATGGGATTAGGCAAAGTGTGCCCCAGGATAGTTTTAAATTGTTTGGGAGAACCAGATGAGGGTCTTGATGTAAGTGTTGACCAGTAAGCTTGATGAATAAGCCATTTCAGTTAGTTCAGAGTTTTATTTTCTATGGGTAAGTATTTCTTGGAGAGAGTAGCTAAGTTATTTTGGCTTGATCCTAGTATTGTTTAGCACAAAAGTAGGAAAGAATGATTCATTCCAGAATTAACACAAAGACAGGGAAAGATGTTGGTTTCAGTTATCATAATTATTATCTAAGATACAAATATGGTAGAGACTGAAGAATGTTGGGATATTTTTATTGAATTTATAATCCCCACTGGCATCATGGGAGGAAACGGTACCCAATCTCAAGTCTGACTCAGAATTGGAAACATTTACAAATATTTTTCAAATGAGTCCCTGAATACATTAAGATATCTTCTACAACAGCATTGTAGGAGTGTAAAAATTTCCCTCTACTCTTCTAGGTTCTTTGGCTGTTCTAATAATTGAATTGACATAAGACAGATTAATGTAAGAAAAACAAGTTTAATTTCTTATTTATGGGAGCCCCATAAAAATATGAGACCCAAGAGTAAATTGGGCAATTGAGGCTTATATGCCATCCTGAGCCAAGGAATGAGAGTAGTGGTCTGGGGTTTCAAAGGTAAGGAAGACAATTCACAGGAAGATGGGAAGAGCAAATGTTTGGTAAACAAATATTTGTCATGCCATGCTGAGACATTGGGATACAAAGAGGACTTTGATCAAACAGACTTTGCTGAGCCCAAGCTCTTTATAGTTATCTCTGCTGATAGCTCTCTTCTTGGACAAGGCTCTCTATCTAAATTCTTTTAGGTAGTTAAGGGGGAGGTGAAAAGCTCTTCCTGAGTCTTTTCAGCCTTGATTGTCTTCAGCTCAAAATAATCCACATGCCAAAGTGGCACATTCTGGGATGGCCTGCCCTGGACCCCACTGGCATCAATTCCAATTCAAGCAAGCCTCTCCTTGATCTTAATAGCAACATACAATGATAAATACTTTGTCCAGGGTCTTAAAGTAAGTCCACAAGAATACAGGTGATAAAAGAGAACAATACATCTGCTGGCAGCTGGACGGTCTGTCAGAAATTGAGGGAGATTGTCATCTCCCTCCCCCTTTCTGGTAGTTAGCAGAAATTTCACGGGTTATAAAGGTCATAAGGAAGAAAAATGTGGGGCCAGCCTGGCGGTGTAGTGGTAAAGTTTGTGCGCTTTGCTTTGGCGGGCCGGGTTTCTGGGTTCAAATCCTGGGCGTGAACCAACACACCGCTCATCAAGCCATACTGTGGCAGTGTCTCACATACAAAATAGAGGAAGATGGGCACAGATGTTGGCTCAAGGCCAATCTTTCTCAGCAAAAAGAGGAAGATTGGCAACAGATGTTAGCTCAGGGACAATGTTCCTCACTAAAAAAAAAAAAATAAAGAAGAAGAAAAATGTGATGTGTGAGGCAAGGCAAGTGTTCTGTTTCTAGTTATCCAAGGTAGATGGCCTAAGGGTTAGCCAAGTTCAAGTTCAGCAAGGAATCACATTTAAGCTGGTCCTGGAAAATATATTCCTTGGTGTCCATTTTAGCCAGAAAAGGGCTTTAACCTGGGACCTGCAACTCTATTATGGAAAGGTTGTAAGAGATTTTAATACAAGTTAAAGAGCAGCAAGAATCATAGAAAAAAATATATTTTGCTTTTTGTTTTGGGGGCCCATATTCTTGCCATTTGGTGGTCTATCACAGACGACCAAACTTGTGAGTGCCCATTAGGACTTGTGAAAGTCAAGAGTCCTGCATTGTTTATCCTGATTTAATGCTAGAATAAATTGTGACCATTAATTTCCCAAAGAGTAGATTTCTGTTGTTGTTGTTTGTGAGGAAGATTAGCCCTGAGCTAACATCTTTTGCCAATCCTCCTCTTTTTGCTGAGGAAGATTGGCCCTGGGCTAACATCCGTGCCCATCTTCCTCTACTTTATACGTGGGACACCTGCCACAGCATAGCTTGACAAGCAGTGCATAGGTCCGTTACCAGGATCCAAACCTGTGTACCCTGGGCTGCCGAAGTGGACCGAGCAAACTTATCCACTATGCCACCAGGCTGGCCCTGTAGTGTAGCTTTTGATTGAAGACTTAACTTTGAACTTTGAGACCTAACTGACCCCTCAAAACTCCAATTTGTGGCTCAGAAAAATTACAAATTGCTAACAGTACATTTCTGATGAATTTTTTCAAACCAGGAACGGAAATCTAAAAATTTCAAGGGCCGGCCCCGTGGCTTAGCGGTTAAGTGTGCGCACTCCGCTGCTGGTGGCCCGGGTTCGGATCCCGGGCACACACCAACGCACCGCTTCTCCAGCCATGCTGAAGCCGCATCCCACATACAGCAACTAGAAGGATGTGCAGCCGTGACATACAACTATCTACTGGGGCTTTGGGGGGGAAAAATAATAATTAAAATAAAATCTTTAAAAATTTCAAGTGTCTACTGTACTTTAACTAAATACTCTCACAGACAGAATCCTAAAAAAGGAATTTATGAGCTAGTAAACTTGGAGTTACTCAGTCCTTTAAGATGAAAATTGATCCCTATAACCATTTAAGATACTATCATTCCATTTCCTATCTATTTTGAAGTCTTCAAACTTGGACTGTATTTAAGAGTAGAACCAGGGGGCTGGATCCCGGGTGCAGACCTATACCACCCGTCAGCCACGCTGAGGCAGTGACTCTCACACAAAATAGAGTAGGATTGGCACAGATGTTAGCTCAGGGCGACTCTTCCTCACCAAAAAAAAAAAAAAAAGAGTAGAACCCTTTCAGGTAGAGCTTGATGAAGGAGTAAGCAAAAGGCAAAAGCTAACTGGGACATTTACCATCTTTTAAGTTATCTTCAAACAAGAGCAGGATGGAAACAAATTTTGTAAAACATAATTCGCCCATATTTGGCATTTGTGTTATTCCCATATATGTTTCCTCAAGTAGATTCACATCATATGAAAAGGAGTTTGTGTGCTGTTGTCAAGACGAGGGGGGTAGAGGATGACTTCAAAGTCTAACTTGAAAATCAAGGCAGAAAGAATGGGTGGCCGTTGTTTGGATGACTTTCCCTTAAAATGTATGGGCTTGCCATTATTCCACAGGGCTTCTATTGAACAAAGCCTTTGGAGTTAAAAAGACTTGAGTTTAAATCCTTGTTCTGCCATTTAATTGCTGCCTGGTCTTGGAACAATTATTTAACCTATCTAAGCCTTAGTTTTTGCATAATATGGGGATAATAAAAATATCTATGCACTGCGTCACTGAGAACATTAAATGACTTAAAGAATATAAAACACTTAGCACTGTGCTCAATAAATGTTAGTTAGTGGTGGTTTCAATGACTCCTCAGCACTATCCTAAAAATGTTATAAGTAAAACTCTTTAAAATGCATCCAAAGCTTTTCTTAATCTGGCTCATGCTGATCTCCCCAGTTTCACCAAACTGCATATAGTTTCCTCCACAAACTATAATGCTCTTTGGGTCTCTGCCTTATTCATGCCTTCACCTCCTCTACTCCCAGGAGTGTCTTTCTCTTCTTGGATTCCTTATCCACTCATGAAGGCTCAGCCCTGGCATCACTTCTTCTCTGAAGTCTCCATTGATTGGGTTAAGATGCTCCTGGTGTGTACTTGTCATAACTCCTGTTCATACCTTTCTATATCTTTGTATTTATGACTTAGTTTGTTTGAGTGTTGTGAGCTCCTTGAGAGCAGAGACTATGTCTTATGCATATTTTGAACCCCAGAGACTAATACAGTGATTTGTACATGGTAGATGTTCAGTGAGCCTTGGATAAATGAATAATGAATGAATAAATAATGCTCAAGTTACTTCCCAGTTCTAATCCTTTGTTTTGCAGGTCCAGGACCACAAGTTTGTTTGAACATTCAGGAACAAACAAGCTTAAGGGAACTAAATAGCCTCTCAGTGTAGTGTATAAGCCAGAATGTAATTTATTGAAAAATAACTCCTATCAATACACTGTCTCCCCTAGAGGAAAGTCTTTAGTAATAATCAATATGATTTATCAGGAGCCTGGTATTTTCCAGGTACTGTCCTGAGTTCACCAAGAGCGAGTCTATCTCTTAAAGATGTACCTTAAAAAGCTAGAAAGTCAATGTATTAATTTACAATTACATTGAGCTCAGAATGCTCAGGTCTGTATGAGGAGCACATTCTTTCCCAGCACTCAAGCCATACACTCACAATCAGAGGAAGCCACTGTGGGAGATCAAAATTTGGCACCCTGGAATATATCTCTTTACCTTGATTGTTTTCTCTGAAGGACATTTGACCTCCCCCATTAACTGCCTAAAGAATTTGATATGGTGGCTCCTTCCTGGAACAGATCTTTTATCATAATGGCTGTAAAGATAATGTAGGATAGAGATTACAATAGCAAAGGCACCAAGCCTCTTTTATCAAAAACTCTGTCTCTCCCTGACCGCATTATCTGTAGATGACCCCGAAAAGAATTGTCCTCCTGCCCTCTGAAATCCCAGGCCACTACCCACCCCCAACACGCTCCTCGCCTTTAGCTGCAATACTTAAGCAAGCAGCTTAGACAGAGGGACGAGTTGCTCATTTCTGAGTTTCTCCCATGTATACATGTTATTAAACTTGGTATTATTTTCTCCTGCTAACCTGTCTTGTTGATTATTTGGCCAGCCATAAGAACCTTAAAGAAAAGGGCAGAGGGGGATTCTCCCTCTTCCCCCGACACCACTCACAATCAGAGGCCCAATCATTAATTTACAAGGTAAAAGCACTGTGACAGGAAGAGGAAATACTATACTCAGAGACCTTATGATGTGAAGGTTGTCTTCGCAGGCTGACCTACCTACAATGCCAGATCACAATTAGAATAAAGGGAGCTAGGTGGTCAAATATTTAATGGTATCAGGCTGAAATAGAGAAGATTTGTTAAAGAGAACTGGATACTTGAAGTCTGTAGTTTAAAGCATCCTTTCTATTGCAAGGTCACTAAAGAAAACTTGTAAACTTTATCTTTTATAATGTTTACCTGGCTGACCTACCACCTTCACACTCACCTTTCTATGAGTGAGTTACTCTGGTCAGCAAACTTTTTCTTAAAGGACCACATAATAAATATTTTCCGCTTTGTGGGCCATACAGTGTCTGTTGCAAGTACTCAACTATAGCACAAAAGCAGCCACATACATAATAAAGGGAATGAGCATGGCTATGTTCAAATAAAACAATTTATGGACACTGAAATTTGAATTTCATATAATTTTCACAGATCATTAAATATTATTCTTCTTTCAATTTTTTTCCCAGCCATTTAAAAAGGTAAAGCCAGGCTAAGCTAAAGAGGTAAAAATAGACTGTGGATAGTTTGCTGACCTCTGATCTAGTCAATAAAAAAGAAACAGGCCAGGAGGTGTGGCCTAGTATTGAAAAAGAAACAAGAGAGTTGCCAAACGCCGTTCCCTAAATTATACCTTAAGGAAAATTCCTGGGTAATCCAGGAAAATGAGAGGTTAATTTCATTATAGGCCTGGGTAATCTCACAATAGAGCCCATATATAAATCTAGGATGCCTAATTATCCTGTAGTCTTCTAGGGCAGATTGCTAAAGCTGTCACTGCTTTGGACCTCCCTCATTTTGGTTCCTTTCATTAGGGTTTCTATAGCGGCTGACTCATTCTCCAAGCTTTGACTCTAGCATCCTTCAGAACACAACATTGATCGTTTTCCTCTGCCTCGACGCTGTGCTCCTATAATGCTACTCCCCAAATAAGGATTAGTTCAAGTCAATATTTACTGAATATCTGCTGGGGAAACAAGAGTAAGACAGACACCATCCCTGCGCTTAAAGAATTCCCATTCTCAGTGTTACTACACAAAGGGCATGGTCTGCTTGCCACAGACAAAAGCCAATCCATCAAGAGGCAAGATAGTGGTAGAGAAAGGACTTTTATTAAGCGATGAGCTAGCTAATCGGAAGACGGTGGACTAGTGTCCTAAAGAACAAACTTAAGGGGAATACAGAATCTTGAAGCAGTTATATAGGGCTAGTGGGCTGTAGAGGAGGGGGTCAGGAATGTTGACCATCTGGTGCTGTAGACTGGGGGACGCCACACCAGGCCTTTCAGCTGTCGCCGATGATGGAAGCCAGTATAGAATCTCTCTCCAGGGGTCGTTGGAGGAGAGGGTCAAGAATGTTTTCCATCTGGTGCTATAGACTGGGAGTTGCTACACCAGACCTTTCAGCTGTCTCCGATGATAGATGCCAGTACAAAATCTCTCCCCTGGGATCATCACATTCCTAAGGCACTCAAAAGACAAAGTCATTGTCTCATTGCAGCTGGGAGGTATAAAGCTAAACAGGGGTCATAAATCACAATGCATGCAGTTTTCTTTATGTTTCAGTTATTTATTATCTATTGCACATCTAGCCTATGTGCAAGCCACAGTACGTCCAGCTGGGTTAATTACTTAGAGGTTATCCATAGTTCCAATATGGCTCCCTTTCTACAAAATAGCTTCCCTTACTTCAAGCTCATGTTGAACTGGTATCATCAGCAGAAGACAGATTTTCTTCATATGACAAGTAAGTGATTGCAAATTAGCTTTGTAAAGGAGTAATTTGGCAGAGCTCTAATCTCCACTAGCCTCTCCAAAAAGCCGCCTCAAATAAAATAGCCTTTAATATAGACAATCAATGTTAAATGTCAATAGAAACTTCCTTAGAAGATGTCTTTATTGATACACATTGTCTTTTTTATTATTCTTTATATTATTGCCATTGCATTTTATGACCCTTCAAGACAAAAATCAATTAGATGATTAACAGAATATTTCACGTTAATATAGAGAGGTTTTAGAATATTAATCATTTCACATTTTTGTATTTATATGCTTGGGTCACCACTTGTAACTTATATGAACAATTATTTCATTGGTTCCATCAATGGTCTCTGTTTCATGGTGTGTTTCTTTGTATTTTAGCTGTCTTACTTGAAAGATCTTAACGTAGAGTAACTAGGGTCATCTCTATTTTCTTTTTAAGCAACTATTATTGAATTACTATTTTGGAGTGAGCTTTTAATAAATTGACTTTGAAGTCAGGGGGATGAACAAATATGTTGTGTGGGGTTGTGGATGAGGGGAGATGGGTCTGTATTGGGAATATCTGAGTGGTGCCTTTCAGCTGAGTGGTACAGCTGGAGTATGGGTGAAGGAGGAGGACCATGGATGTCTGGTGATGAGTTTAAACTTCATGCTGGATAAACACATCAGCATTCTATGATTTCATTTTATGTCGATTTCATTTCTTTTTTGTATGTGTGAGGAAGATCAGCCCTGAGCTAACATCCATGCTCATCTTCCTCTTTTTGCTGAGGAAGACCGGCCCTGAGCTAACATCTATTGCCAATCCTCCTCCTTTTTTTTTCCCTTTTTCTCCCCAAAGCCCCAGTAGATAATTGTATGTCACAATTGCACATCCTTCTAGTTGCTGTATGTGGGATGCTGCCTCAGCATGGCCGGATGAGTGGTGCGTCAGTGCCTGCCCTGGATCCGAACCCAGGCTGCCAGTAGTGGAGTGCGCGCACTTAACCGCTAAACCATGGGGCCAGCCCCTGTCTATTTCATTTCTTTCTGCATTCAGAAGCAGTATCAAATGGAAAGCGACACTTGGATGTCTTCCCTTTTTGTACAGAATTCAAATTTATTCCCCAATATCAAGATTGCTCCCATTTCAGAAACCTCACACTCACCATTCCTACGTTTTTTTTTTTTTTTTTTTTTTGTGAGGAGATCAGCCCTGAGCTAACATCCGCCAATCCTCCTCTTTTTTTCGCTGAGGAAGACGGCCCTGGGCTAACGTCGGTGCCTATCTTCCTCCACTTTATATGGGACGCCGCCACAGCATGGCTTACCAAGCAGTGCGTCGGTGCGCGCCCGGGATCCGAACCAGCGAACCCCGGGCCGCCGCAGCGGAGCGCGCGCACTTAACCGCTTGCGCCACCGGGCCGGCCCCGTTTTTTTTTTTTTTTTTTTTAATAATTTTATTTATTTATTTTTCCCCCAAAGCCCCAGTAGATAGTTGTATGTCACAGTTGCACATCCTTCTAGTTGCTGTATGTGGGACGTGGCCTCAGCACGCCCGGGATCCGAACCTGGGCCGCCAGCAGCGGAGCATGCGCACTTAACCGTTAAGCCACGGGGCCGGCCCCCCATTCCTACCTTTTTGGGAAGTATACTATTTTTTAAGGATAAACAGTGCCCATCTTTTGCAAATGATATTTCAAAATAAATCCCTTAGGCACTCCAACCCACCAAAACAGATTGCCACTCTAAAGTCCCCCTAGTCAGAATTTCAGTCACCTCTGCCCTTGGGGGTTTGAGGAACGCTTCCAAGAGAGGAGATAAGCATGAATGAGTCTTGAAGCATAAGAAAAAGTGGGAAGAGTGCTCCAGAAGACTATCAGCTACCTGAGAGGCTGGAGAGCTTATGAAAAGCCTTCCGTGTGTATGGTGCTATGGAGCTTCAAATGTTTTTTTCCTGTTAGTGTTGGAAAGATTTAAAATGAAGTCTGGCTGTAAAGGAAAACTATTATTTTCTTTTATATAACACACAATAATCTCTGAGTATTCAGAGCACTCCAGTACTCAGAACACTCCACTTCATAACACTTCTGACAGCAGATGTGTGAGTTTTCCACACATCAAGCAATTCTGGGACACCAGCTGGGTGTCCTACTGTTTAACTCAATTCTGACACTATCTACCTGGAAACGGCCTCAGATCCCACAGGTTAAGGGCTCAGAACCACAAGACTGTCCTCTTACCCCTCACTTCTGACTCCAACAGCAAGTCCATCTTGTCACCTGTGCTTCTGACCAACGGCTGTAAATTGGAGGTTCCCACCACCCACTCTGTGGGTTCAATTAATTTGCTAGAGCAATTCACAGAACTCAGGAAAACAATTTACTTACTAGATTACTGGTTTGTTACAAAGGATATTAAAGGACACAGATGAACAGCCAGATTAAGAGATACACAGGGTAAAGTATGTGGGAAAAGTGGGAAAGTGTGTAGAGCCTCTATTACCTCTCTAAGATGCCACTATCCCAGCACCTCCACGCATCCAACCTGCAAGCTCTTGAACCCTGTAGCTCAGGCTTCATTATGTAGGCACGACTGATTAAATCATTGGCCATTGGTGTTTGATTCAACCTTCAGCCCCTCTCCCTTCCTCAGAGATGGGGGGTGGGGTGGGGCTGAAAGTTCCAACCCTCTAATCACGTGGTTGGTTCCCCTGGCAACCTCTTAGGGACTTTCCAAAAGTTGCCTCATTAACATAAACTCAGGTGTGATTGAAAGGGGCTTTTATATGAATAACAAAAGATACCCATTTCACCTTCATTGCCCTGGAGCTATTTCAGGAAATTCGAACACAACTAAATATAACAAAAGATGCCCCTATGACTCTTACATCAGAAATTGCAAGGGTTTTGCTAGGATCAGTGGACAAAGACAAAATATATATTTCTTATTATAAATCACAGTGTCACACTGGCACTATCAGATTTGTTGCTTAGAATCTAACTAGAAGAATCACCCTGATTGTGACAAGGGAGATAGATTTAGTAGAGACAATGCAAATCAGGGAGGGCTGTGGTGATGAAGGGCAGATACCCAGAAAGCTGTTAATAACTCAGTGGTAATGATGAAACATTGCAGTTAGATGATCAATTTTAACACTTGTTCATTCTTCATGGTTAAAAATAACTGCTATTGATGAGTATGCATTTCAAAGTACGTTCTCCATTGCCCGGCACAATCCTAGGTTATATTTGCTGTCTTGGCTCCTGCTTTCACTCTCAGTGGTGACCTGGTTTACATGATCATTTATAAAGTCTCCCTATTATTTAGGCAACCCTTGCATAGGACACCAATAATTGCTAATGATTTTGCAGTTTAATGTTTCATCCTGACTTTTCCTCTCACTGTCTGCACGACCTTTGTTGATGAGAAACAACCAATAACCATTCTATAGATAAGAGAAATAAAGTGAGTTTTACTTGAGCCAGAGTGAGGATTATAACCTGGGAAGGGCTTAGAAAGCGTTCTGGAGAAGTGCGGTTTTCAGTACAGTCTTATATCTTTTTAGAACAAAGAACATATGTTAAACACACTCAGGATAAATTTTCATCAAAATCTCAAAGAAGTACTCAGTTGCAAATTAGCAGGTCAACAGGACCCTGATGTCAGAAAGGGACTAATCTGGGTGGGTGTTACCAATGGGGTGTAGGAGGGGAAGTATGCATTCTTATCTTAAGAGAGTACATTCCTTACTTTAATGGTTAAAGCAGATGTACAGTGTATGACAGGCCGTTAAGTCAGGCTTCAAGCCCAATCAGTTTTGAACCTGAATAATTACCCCATATATCTCAGTATGTGAAAATCTTTTGTTACCTTACCTCTAGTTATTGTTTCACTTCTGAAATATACATATAGATCATATCCTCTGTAGGATCTTGTTCTTTTTAGGATCTATATTGTCAAGACCTCTTCCTATATTAACCCCTAAGTCAATATGGGTTTGTTTTCTGGGGCCTTTTTAGTCAATATTTTTTAAACTTTGATTGAAACCCATAGTAAAATTTCAATTTTATATCACCACCCAGTGTAGACTATTAACTTGGAAGAGAACACTAACAGTCAGAGAGGTTAAAGGAAAGTTGAAGTTTATTCATCTAGTTACTGTCTGCAGGTTGGGGAAGCACCAACCCAAGAAGGTCTTGAGTGGGTGTTCCAAAGGGGAAAGGGAAAGAAAAGATTGCATAGGCTGAAACCACAGGACGTTGGCCTCAGTCCAAATTCCATAGTGACCATTGACAAAAAACAGGGTCGGCAGACGTGGTCTGGTGGTCTGACCCCTGGCATCAGTCTATCTTTGTCTTTATCTTAGTCAGCATAACAAGAACATTGGTAAAAGGTCAGTTGCAAAACAAAATGTCACAAGTTAGGGATTAATGGTTACATATACATTGCTCAAGTTTCCATTTCTCCTGAGAAACTGACCTGGGGTCAACAGAAAAGAATTTAGGCTTCAGTTAACAAGAGAGAGTCCATTTTCTTTTGTAACATTTAATATTCTCCCCTTTCAATTCATGCCTGCTTATAGGCAGCACAAATGATCAATTATGGGGCTTAATTAATTGTCCCATTTTGAGGCCAGAGTGGCAACTAGCCTGCTCTGGTTCCATCATGTCCCATGGTGGGACTTACTCTCTGCCAACATCAGAGGCATCAGAGCAGATTATGACAAATCCTCTAGGCAGTTTCTCAAGGAGAAAGCGATCTCATTATATGTCAGTATATATAACCTTAGGCACAGCAAGTCATTGCATTAGCATAACTCTAGCAGGTGGGGTGCATAAGCAAGATGAGATACACATCGTTATTATTTTAATAATAATCTATAATCCCATGCGTATAATTATTATTATTATGACAAGCTGAACACCTGAGGGCAGTAGTGAACCCAAACCATCAGGTAACCAACTGAACAGGTCGGAAAAATGGAAGTTAAACCAATTAAGGTATCCGGGAACGGGTTTAAGGATTTGGCTAATTTAAAAATTTTAGAAGTTTCTAGTTCTATCTGACCGGAGGTGTTAATCCAAGTGCAACAGGAGGTATTAGCCACAATATATACTCCTCCTTGAGCAGCTAGCAAATAATCTAAAGCTATTCTATTATCCCGAACGACCCGTGCCTAATAATCTAAAGATTTTTGTTGGGCTCAGATGGCTCAGGCTATCCTACTCACAGTCCTGGAGAGGTTTCTTATCATATATTCGTTCCAGGCTGTACTGGTTTCCAGCCAGGATCCCAATATTCTTCCTAACCTGGCTCCTTCACTAGGGTTAACTCTTCCTGGTAAATTACACCGTTGACAGTGACCACAACTGTTGTCTTCATAGTTGGCAGGATTGTCATCAGGAAAATCATGTACAATAGACTGAGCCTGTTTCTTCTGAGAGCTAGAGGCAAAACAATGGTCAGATTGTAAAACTACAAATGTTGTGATTAAATACCCAAGAAAACAGGTGTCTCCCATATGCCAGGAATCTAGGCAGTGGAAGCTCCATGCCTCTCCTCCGTGTCCACAAACCAAGATATATCTAGAGGGAGCACATAAAATTCCAGTACCTTCTTTAAGCTTTATAGAGGCATTTACAGGTAATGAGGCAGTTAGATTTTGAAACCATGGATCAGAAAGAGGCAAAGCAAATGTCCCTTCAGTACAATTACAAATAGACAAAAGTGTGGGTGATCCTTGAGAATATATTTTTTCTTGTCTTTGTACGTATTAGAGTGTCTTGATATTCATCAGTTCGGTTGAAACACTTAGATATTAAATATGGGAAGGACACAGACTGGGAAAAATAGATATGGTTTTTACAATATCCTAAGCAAGTGGCACCACGACTGAAGCCTTGACAGAGGTAGACTCCAGGGTCATTTACCTGAGGACATGAGAAAAGGATCAAATTTAGGTTTAGTCAAGAAGAAACAGGGAGTTTCAGAAGTGAAGGGAACTAACTGAACTTGACAATTGAAATTAGATAGTTTGGATTTGAGGGTAACTTTATACTTGGATATAGAGTAAAAATTAGTAATGGGAATAACCAAGGGATCATTACCCCCAGAAAATGACCCAAAGGGAGGGAAGTGGCAAATCCAACATTTGGTTAAATTTCTATCCGAAGCCAAAGACTGCAAGTACTGTACTATAGCATTGCTTTTCCACACAAGGCCACATTTGTGTAAAGAAAAGAAGATATTTTCATTGTTACCATTGTGTGCACAAGTAGACCAATTTAGGAATTGCAGAAGAACCCCTTTGAGGCCATTGTAATTTTAAATCATCCTAGGTTATCTTGGTCCATAGATCCAGCCATTTACAGCTACCCTGTCCATATTTTTTATACATGTATCCAGCTGTAGTACCTGAAGGAGGCATTTCTGCCAAAGAATACTTAGAGTAGCGGTTCCCCATGGCACTCACTTATGAAGGCATCCCTTCAGTGCCCTGAAAATTTGTAGGCATCCTTATGACTGAAAGTGAAAAGTCCCTTTCTCTAGATGAAACAATCTCGAACCTCGATCAAGGCAAGAGGTTTGGGACTGTGGAGTCTTTACCTGAAATCTCTCAGAGCCACCCAGAAGACAACTGAGCACAACAGGCTCATTCAGCTGCCTTGTGTTGGTTTGAGGCAGCCATAGGAGAAGAGCAGAAGGGACACAGATCCCACTTCTGACACCAAATATGTTAACATGGAAGAGAACACTAACAGTCAGAGGTTCAAGGAAAGTTGACGTTTACTTCATCCACTTACAGTCTGCAGGCTGAGGAAGCACCAACCCAAAGAGGTCTTGAGTGGGTGTTCCAAGGGGAAAGGGTAGGGAAAAGATTACACTGGCTGAAACCACAAAATGTTGGCATCAGGTCAAATTCTAGAGTGACCATTGATGAAAAACAGGGTCTGCAGACATGGTCTGGTGGTCTGACCACTGGCGTCAGTCTATCTTGGTCTTTAGATTAATCAGCATAATAAGAACATTGGTGAAAGATCAGTTGCAAAAGAAAATGTCACAAGTTAGGGATTAATGGTGTGGGAGATCAAGATTTGGCCACCATGAAATATATCTCTTTACCTTGATTGTTTTCTCTGACGGACATTTGACCTCCTCCACTAACTGCCTAAAGAATTTGACATAGTAACTCCTTCCTGGAACAGATCTTCTATCTGATGGCTGTAATATAATGTAAAATAGATGTTACAATAGAAAAGGCACCAACAAGCCCATCTTATCAGAAGTTCTGTCTCTGGCCACATTCTCTGGATGGCCCTGTGAGGAGTTGCCAGACAAACATTTACATTTATAAGGGAAATCTCTGTTTGTAAAGGTATCTCCCTCTCTGTATTGGGAAGAGGGGGGATGACCTCATTTCTAGAAACTTATCAATGTGGAAGGTGAGGTCTTAAATCTGCATAATAACCTTACTCTTGTTTACTGTGCTTTAGTGGTAATCTCCTGTAACTGACTCCCCCCACCCCCAACATCTTCCATTGTCATTAGCTGAACATGGTATTTTTTTTTTTTTTTAATAATTTTATTTATTTACTTTTCTTCCCCCAAAGCCCCAGTAGACAGCTGCATGTCACAGCTGCACATCCTTCTAGTTGCTGTATGTGGGACTCGGCCTCAGCATGGCCGGAGAAGCGGTGCGTCAGTGCACGCCCGGGATCCGAACCCGGGCCGCCAGCAGCGGAGCATGAGCACCTAACCGCTAAGCCACGGGGCCGGCCCCTGAACATGGTATTTAAGATGGGAATTTCTGCAATTGGGTTGAGAAACGCAGTGTCCCTGCTTTCTCCCATGTATGCATGTTATTAAACTTGGTATTATTTTCTCCTGCTAACCTGTCTTGTTAATTATTTGGCCAGCCATAAGAACCTTAAGGGAAAGGGCAGAGGAGGATTCTCCCTCTTCCCCCCACAGTTTTGGCGTAGCTGGCAGGATCCCCACTGGCTGGCAAGTTGCCTTTTCTGGCTGGAAGAACTGCCTTCTCCTTGGGCTACTGCAGATGAAGAGATACAGGAACACTTGACAAAAGCCGGCAAAAGGTAAGATTTCTTACCACGTCAGGCTCCCGGAATCTCTATCTGCGGGGTCCGGTGGAAGCAAGTGGTGAGAATTTTTTTCTCTTTCTAAATTTAGATTGTCAGGAGAAAATATTTGGGAAACTAGTTTCTTGTGATTTTAGTGACTCTGGTAAATTTGGTAGAGTACTCTTGGTTTTGATCTTGATCCCTTTTCCTCCCAGAGTAGTCTCTGTCTTGTTCTGTGTCCTGAGAACTTGGCTTTGTGACCAGTGAGAATATTCTCCTTGGTCTCCACCATACGCAAGGTGAATTTACCGGGGTGCACCTTGGTGGCCAGTCGAGTAGACTGGGGTTCTGAACTGTCTTTATCCGGCTGTGCCAAGCTCTCAGGGGAGTTTGTCATAAAGGGCCCAGTCCATAAGGGCTTTTGTCGTCTTAACCTTCTTTGCTTCTTAGTGCTGGAAAAATCCCATTCCAGTATCGCCCGCCCAGTGTCACAGATTATCGAGTCTGTGACTGGGGCGTCCCACACTATTGTGGGAGAACGGAGACACCGTTTTCACTACACCATCCTTACCCCCTGTGCAATGAAGGTCTTTACTTTCTCTGAATATCTTTGAGAGTGAATTCTGTGGATCATGGGGGCTACATCATCTGCGCCCTCACAGGGATGCCTCTTGCATCCATGCTAAAGATTTATTCTAAAAGCGTGGAAAGTTACCTCCAGGTCTTTCCTTAAAAAGGCTTATTGGATCGAGTCACTATTGGAATAAATATACAAATGAAGATCCTACTCGTCAATGGCCAGACAACGGATCCTTTGAATTTGGAAAACATCTAAATTGGGGGAAAAAAAATGTTTTCAGAGCTCTCACATAAGTGTTTAATTGGTACCTAAGAAAAGGCCAGAAAAAGGAAGGAAAAATTTGACTAGGTTTAAGACCTTGACTCAGGTTACAACTGAATTGAAAACATGTAAAAGTGTAAGGGTTGATAAGATTATAAAGGTTGGAATGTTTGAGCTAATTTTATATAAAGAGGTTACATCAATTTTACCTGAGTATGTTTTAAAATCTCTGACTGGGAATGCTTCCCTTGTCCAAAATTATAAGACCAAGACCTATTGATAAAAGACTTAATGAAAACTATGTTTAGAGGTATAAGAGGTGATGAAATTTACTTGAAATTTTGTAGAAAAACTGATGTTATTTCTATTACAGAACTGGTTAACAAAAATAGTAACTTAAATGATGCCTACTTTTATCTGATGTCTTATGAAGTCTTGTAGGCAATCTAAATAATTATTGGGAACAAGTAACTAAATAGTTGTGAAAAAGATGAATGTTGGGTGAACTTTAAACAATAATTATGTGTTATGGTGGTTACAGCTTCCAAACTCTTTTTCATGACTTAAAACTTTAGAGTTTTGATAAATTTTATGATAAAAATTCATTGAGTATCTAGATCATTTCCAAATAAGATAAGATATTAGACATTGATTGCTAAATACAGGTTTGTCTACTTTGGCTTTTTTTTATTGCAGGAAAACTAAAAGACGTTTTGGGTCTATTAGTAAAGATGTCTTGTGTTTTATTAAGAGATTGTACTATAAAGTAACATGTTGCCAGAAATTACGAAGTGTTTATAAATTTTCCAAGCCACAAGATACTAATGTAAAAAAAAAGTTTATAATTGTTTACTTAGTTTTTACTTACAAATTAAGGTTCCTAAGGGTTAAAATGTCTAATTAGTATATGTGATTGAAGCTACTAAAAAATTAAGAAAAACATGTCTGTGTACAAGGAAAGTTATAGGTTTGTGGAAGAGGAATTCTGGAAAAGGAGTTTTATGCATGGTCAAGTTGGCTAAGGTTAAAATAAATTTAGTTAAGTAAATGAGTTTTAATATCAGAAGTAAGCTGGTACAAAATTATAATTTGGTCTTATTTCTCTTAAAGGGATAATTTTCTTGAACTTGATAAAGAGGTTATAAAAGCTTTTTCTTTACCTTTGAGTAAGTCTACCTAAAAAAAAAACCGGTTAAGATAATTTCCTGTGTTCAAAAGACTGAGGTCTCTCTATTAAGGCTTTTTGGACTGTTAATGCTCTGTTTGCTTTGACTTTTTATATTTTTGACAAGCTCCCCAAAATTCATATCTTAAATAAAGTGTTTTTTTTACTTTTTTTTTTTTCTTTGGGAATTTTCAAAGGGCCCTGGAACTTCACAAAGAAATTTGCTCCCTTCCTATAAGGAGGAAGATACTAAACTTATTAGGCTTATTCAGTATGTTAAACTACATGGGAAGCATTGTCAGACAAGTGATGATAAACTTGCTTAGGTGGTATTATGTGGGTAAATATTATTGATATAGGTGTTTTAAAATTGTATAACATTACTGAAATTCTGATCTGTCCTGGTTTTTATTATTTTAAAGTGTTGTATGTCACAAAATTAACCAAATTTCTTTGTCAATTGCCATTTTGAGATCTTGTTTACAGACTTATTTCTTCGCTCTAATGCTTTTGCAAAATGTTTCAACTTCAGAAAAATTCATGGAAAGGACTCTGACAGTTACACTGGAGTACAGGCTTCTGATAAACTTGCCAATCATAAAACTGAACTGGGTAAGAAATTACAGAAATCTGATGGAGAAACTGATGACTTCATGAAGCCACTAACAAAAAGATTGGGATCAAAAATGGATTACACAGGACTGAATAAATTGATCAGGATGATTATAATTTTTATGATTTTCCATTTGAAGTATTGTTGAATTTTTAATGTTTTATTTTTTTCAGATTTAAGGAAAACTTTTTCTCTTTTCTCCTGAGCTAGCTATGACTTATAACAATTTGGTAAATGATACTTTTGTAAGCAAAATTGAAATATTTATCTTTTTCTCTCTACCTGATCCCTCCAGGATTTGGAAACTTTTAGTAAGTAAGTATTGTTGTTTTCATGGCAATATAGTTATTTGCATAAGTTCAATAAGAATCTGTTCTCCTTATAACAGGACACAATTGGAAACACTGGTTATATTACCAAGGCTGTGACTGGAACATCAGATTTGCGATATAACCATACAGCTTTTGAGGAATGAAGATTCGACTTTATGGAATAAAGCCACGTGGAAATATTGGCCTTGTACCTTATGTTCCAAGCAGCACTTACCAGGATAAGTAAAGAATGTCACTTATCTGGCAGGTACAAGGAACCTCGAAATATTTTGGGAGAACCTCAGAAGAGAGGAATTCACCCAAATCCGTAGGTATTGCAGGCGAAGTCTGATGACAAAATCCTTGGCTTGGCTTTCTTGGCCTCGAGAGGCCTTTAAAGTTCAATCTGAGATTCCTTATAAAAAGTTCCAGCAAAGCAGATTTAAAAGAGCTTATATGATTAATTGCTATTCTTGCTGTACTTATGTAAATAATTGGGCCAACTTTATTGGAACTAGACTTATGTTACAAACTAGTTAGTCTAAATTTGGCTATCTTTGATAAAAATGAGGGTGATTTTAGAGAGAAAAATTATATTTCAGTAAAAATTATAGTATACATTTGCAGATATTAGATCCTAATTTTGTTAATTGTCGTTTGAGGTTTTTGTTTTATATCTGTTGACTAGACTGGATCCTGATTTCTTCTAGTCTCCTAAAATATCTGGCTACAGATCCTCAAACTAACATTTTTGATTTTTTCCATCATTTTCATTTGGAATCACTGAAAACTGAACCTGCCCCTTTTCCGGAAGCCTTACAAACTGAAGCTGATGGACTTATAAACCGGAGAGATTACCCAATGACATCATCAGGGACATTTAAACTGCAAAAGATGCTTTGATGCTGACATCTAAATATCTTCTTAATTGGCTGTCCTCTGAACTCAGGAACTGGTTTACAATTTGCTCCAACAATTAACCTTGTTTTTCTTTTGTTTCCATAGAAATGCTTCTTATTCAATACTTGATTGCTTACTTCCACAATATATAAAGCCTAACTTTGGGAGCCCGCCTGCATCACCACCTTCTAAAATGAACTTAATTGAACTGATCTATTATCAGGACTAAGAAATGTGTTCAGTGAGATGAAACAATCTACCAACTCAGCTTCGGGACTATGAAACTTAACTCTAAGTTTCAAAAGGACTGTGAAACTTTTAGTTTCAAAGGCGGGACTGTGGGAGATCAAGATTTGGCCACCATGAAATATATCTCTTTACCTTGATTGTTTCTTCTGAGGGACATTTGACCTCCTCCACTAACTGCCTAACTGCCTAAAGAATTTGACATAGTAACTCCTTCCTGGAACAGATCTTCTATCTGATGGCTGTAATATAACGTAAAATAGATGTTACAATAGAAAAGGCACCAACAAGCCCATCTTATCAGAAGTTCTGTCTCTGGCCACATTCTCTGGATGGCCCTGTGAGGAGTTGCCAGACAAACATTTACATTTATAAGGGAAATCTCTGTTTGTAAAGGTATCTCCCTCTCTGTATTGGGAAGAGGGGGGATGACCTCATTTCTAGAAACTTATCAGTGTGGAAGGTGAGGCCTTAAATCTGCACAATAACCTTTACTCTTGTTTACTGTGCTTTAGTGGTAATCTCCTGTAACTGACTCCCCCCACCCCCAATATCTTCCATTGTCATTAGCTGAACATGGTATTTAAGATGAGAATTTCTGCTATTGGGTTGAGAAACGCAGTGTCCCTGCTTTCTCCCATGTATACATGTTATTAAACTTGGTATTATTTTCTCCTGCTAACCTGTCTTGTTAATTATTTGGCCAAGCATAAGAACCTTAAGGGAAAGGGCAGAGGGGGATTCTCCCTCTTCCCCCACAATAGTTACATATACATTGCTCAAGTTTCTATTTCTCCTGAGAAGCTGATCTGGGGTCAACAGCAAAAAATTTAGGTCTCAGTTAGCAAGAAAGAGTCCATTTTCTCTTATAATATTTGACAAACAAAAGTTTCACAAGATAATTGCAGGATAATCTTGCAATACACTTTGGGATTTCATATTCTGTTCTTTTCCTTTTTGTTGGTCGGTAGTATTATGCCAGCTTATTCATTCATCAGTTGATTGTTTCCAGTTTATGGATATTATGAATAAAACTGCAATGAACAGTTGTATACAAGTCTTTGTGTGGACATGTTTTCATTTCTTTTGAGTAAATATCTAAGGGTTAAATTGCTGGGTCATGTGTTAAGTGTAAGTTCACTTAATAAGAAACTACCAAACTGTTTTCAAAGTATTTGTACCATTTTGTATTCTCAGCAGCAGTGCATTAAAGTTTCAAATGCTCCATATTCTCACCAACACCTAGTATTATTAGTCTGTTTAATTTGAATCATTCTAGTGGATGTGAAGTGGTATTGCATTGTGGTTTTAGTTTGCATCTCCCCAATGACTAGATGATGTTTTTATTTGCCATTCATATAGCTTCTTTGTAAAGTGTTTGCTCACACTTCTCTCTTGTTTTTGATCATTCTTGCCAGATTTGTGTATTCTTTTAAAATAATTGTTCTGTTCCTTTTACCTTGGATTTATTTTGCTATTTCTTTGGATGATGGAGTTCAGGACCTGCTACTCCAAAATATGGTAGCTTGGCATATTGAATATTTTAAGCTGAAGGAGTTTGAGAAAACAGCAGATGCAAGAAGGTCCCTTTGATCTTCCCCCTGTCCTTCTCCCCTGAAACAGGTCATAAAACTCTCATGCGAGAGGTGCCCTCCCTATACTGGAGGAAAGGAGCATCCTTATCTCTAAAGACAAAGGGACGCCAAGAAGAATGCTGGCAAACAGGCCTTGCTAGGTGTCCCCCAGTTTACTGCAATCACCTCATACTCCTCAATGTGTCATATTTCTAAAGGACCACCCACTCTTCATCAAACCTAGCGTAAAATACTCAGGTCTAACTGTTTCTTTGGGTCTTCATTTCCTTATAAAGGCTCCCGTGTCACATAAAACTTACATTAAATACATTTGTATGCTTTTCTCCTGTTAATCTGTCTTTGTCAGTTTAATTTTCAGACCCAGCCAGGGACCCTAAGAGGGTTAAGGAAAATTTCTTTCTTCACTACACTGATTTATTGTACATGTTTACTTATAGATTTTTCTGTTTTTTTCCCTAATATACGCTTTTAAGTTTATACATTTCTCTCTACTACTTAGCTGCATCCCACATTTGCCATTTGTAATATTTTTATAATCATTCGGCTCAATATATTAAAATTTTCATTCTGAATTCTTAATTTTTGTTTTTCTTAACCTCCTCTAATGGAGGAGATTTTCTAGTTATCATTTCATTGTCTATTTGTAACAATAGTATTATAGTCAGAGAATGTCTTATATGTGATTTCAATCCTGTGAACTTTGTTGAGATTTGCCTTATGGCCATATACACATTCAGTTAATAAAAGTTCATGTACGCTTAAAGAGAACAAGATTTTGCAGTCATAGCATAGTGTTCTATGTTTCCATTATGTCAAATTTTGAAAATCATATAGAAAAAAATCCTTTATGTTCTTGCTCAACATTTTCTGTCAATTACTAGAGAGATACATTGAATTCCTCCACTGAGATTATAGATTAACCTGTTTCTTCTGGTGATTCTGTCAGTCTTTGCTTTGTATATGTTTTTTTAGGCTACGATTTAGGTACACATAGAAGATATTCATACCAAAATAGTGAAATTGCTGAACAACAATGGCAAAGAGACTATCAGAAAACAGCAAGAGGGAAAAGAGAAGACCTTTGAAGAAGCAGAGTTTGTGACACCTGGTTTAGGGACAGTGTAATCCACAAGACAATGAAACATTATCCTCAATGTGCTGAGAGAAAGTGACTGACAACTTGAAATTCTAAGCCCAGTGAAAATATCTTTCAAGAATGAAGGCAAAATAAAATCATTTTCAGACAAATAAAACTGAGTCTCCAAGACAGAAAAAGCTTAGCCAGAAGGAAAGTGATCCCAGATGAAAGGCCTAAGATACAAGAAGAAAGAAAGGGTGAAAAAGGTAACAAGTGTTTGTGTAAATCTAAACAAATATCAACTATAAAACAATGATAATGTTTAATGATATTTAAAGGTTTTATTTATTTTTATTTTTTCCCCCCAAAGCCCCAGTAGATAGTTGTATGTCATAGCTGCACATCCTTCTAGTTGCTGTATGTGGGACGCGGCCTCAGCATGGCCGGAGAAGCGGTGTGTCGGTGCGCACCCGGGATCCGAACCCAGGCCGCCAGCAGCAGAGCGCGCGCACTTAACCGCTAAGCCACGGGGCCAGCCCTAATGATATTTAAATTTAGAAGAAAAAAATCCAAAATAATATTAAAATATATGACAGGTTCATCTTCTGGGGAAAATAAAGATATTGATTAACTTTAGACATTGTAATTTAAGAAATCATATTGCAATTTATAGGTTAAATAAAACCACCACCCAAAAACAAACAACTAAAACCACATCCCAAAACCAAGTAGAGTGCATAACTTCCAAGCTAGTAGGAAAATAATAAAATTAATCCAAAAGAGGGTAAAAAAGAAGAAGTAAAACATAGCATAAACTAGGATGGTAGATTTTATGTAACTAATTTCATTAAATGTAAATGAACTTGATGCCTTAATATTTAAAAGAAAAAGACTGGATTTTAAAAATCCATTCTAGGGCTGGCCCCATGGCTTAGTGGTTAAGTGCGCGCGCTCCACTGCTGGCGGCCTGGGTTCGGATCCCAGGCGTGCACCGACACACCGCTTCTCCAGCCATGCTGAGGCCGCGTCCCACATACAGCAACTAGAAGGCTGGGCAACTATGACATGCAACTGTCTACTGGGGCTTTGGGGGAAAAAAATAAATAAATAAATAATTAAAAATCCATTCTATAGGCTGCCTGCAAGACTTTAGAAAGGTTGAAAGTAAATAGTAATGAAAAAGAACAGAATAGAAAGTAAATAGATGGAAAAGGTAGGCCAGGTAAAAAGAAAGCCAGCATAGCTACATTAAAATAAAAAAACAATAGAGTTCAATACATATAGCAGTACTGGAAATACACAGGGTCACTGGCGCTAGGTGTGAGCAAGAAAAGAACATAAGACTGTTACTGGCTCACTCATCCTTCTCATTTATAAATTGATCATCAGAACATGGTGGTATTTCTTACATCTTCCATTATCACAACAAAGATTTGTTCGTAAAGCCTCTTCTTCTTTCTTCTTCAAATTTCTTCTTCTCTCTCTCCTCTCCCTCCTTCTCCTCCTCCTCCTTCCTTCACTTCCCCCCATCCACTTCCTCTCTCCCTCTCCTTCCCCTTCTCTCTTGGGGTGTTGGGGGGATAGGGGAGGGATAAAAATGAAACTCCTGAGTTAGAGTAAAATAAAGATATTTCAAAGCTTTAAATGTGTTTATTTCAGTAAACCCTTACCAGAAGTAATCTTTTGGGGGAAAAAAAAGTATCTCAATGTTTTAATTTGAATTTCTGTGACTGCTTGTAAGGTTGAACATTTCTTCTGTTTTTTTGGCAGTTGGATTTCCTTCTTTATTAATTATTGTCTCACATCCTTTGTACATTTATTTAATGGCATCTTTGCATATTTATACCTGGTTGGGTCAAAGGAGGGACTACCGCTCAGTATCTGTAACTAAAAGATGACTATGCGGCTGACTTCAATAAGGGAGAACTATACTGATCGCACAGTATCCTTTTTTTTTTTTTCTTTTTGCGAGGAAGATCAGCCCTGAGCTAACATCCACGCCAATCCTCCTCCTTTTGCTGAGGAAGACTGGCCCTGGGCTAACATCTGTGCCCATCTTCCTCCACTTTATATGGGACGCTGCCACAGCACGACCTGACAAGCAGTGCATTAGTGGGCGCCTGGGATCTGAACCCCGGTCAGCAGCAGCGGAGCTCGCGCACTTAACCGATACACCACGGGCTGGCCCCAGGCACAGTATCCTTGAGGAAAGCAAGCTACTGGTCTTATGAGGTTCTTGGGAAGCATTTGTCTAGTGGTTGTATTGTTTATAGAGGCAAGAGTGGGTTATAGCAGCCTTAGAAATGTGGCTTGTGCTAGTTACAGAGATGAGAGTGGCAAGACTTACTGACTGGTGAATTTTCAGGAACATTGGGCTGTCTCTGATTGGTTGGCTTTCAAAGGCATTTTCATAAAAGCAACTTGATTTAAGAGGGTTATTTGTTACCATGGCTATAGAACTGTCAATCTTTCTCCTAGAAGCATAAAGACTTTTTAATACTCAGCTCTTTATATTAAGGATATTAAGCTTTTGTCATGTTGTTTAAATTTTTGTTTTCAGTTTGTCTTTTAATTTGGAGACTCCTCATATGTAAAGATCTTTAGTTTGTCAAATTTCCTTGTCTTTATGCTTCCTATCTTTTCAGTTTAAAATCTTTCAATACTCAGTGCATACAATCAGGAACTTTCTACTTTTTATCATCAACTCTCATCTTCAAAGCAACTCTTTATGTTGATTTGTTATAGCTTCATGTCTGTGTATCTTGCTTCCTCTAAAATTCTAAGCTCCATGAGGTCAGGGTTTACATCATTTTTTCCTCCCACAGCGCATATTATGGTGTGAGGTATGTGAGGCTGCAGTATGAAGCCTGGATTGAAACAGGAATAATTAAGACTGAGAGATAATAGACTATCTATTGGGGTAAGAGTTAGTAAGTGCTGATGTAAACCAAAGACAAGTTGGATGCAGGAAAAGATTCAAGAAGAGGTAACTGATTACCCAAATTTGATAGAACTTGTTGACAAAACTAATTCTCTTGGGCAACACAAATTTCTATAAAAAAATTTTTTAATAAATCTGCCTTTATTTGGCATTAATTTAGTGTAGTCCTCTTGTGGGATCTTAGTAGGTGAGATGGTTAAGCGTAAAGACTGGTCTTGTGAAAAGAGCCCGTAACAACTAAACTTAATAAATCCCCAGGGAAGATTAGAAGAGTGAGGACTCAGGTGGCAGCTTTATTTAAATGGCTACTTCTGAACTTAGCAGACAAAAGTAACCATAATTAGTGTGCTTACTCTAGGGTGGTCCCTAGAGGTGCAAAAATCCCCAAGCCATACCTGGGACATCCTAAGGGTAATCAAAATCACAAGGTGTTTTACTTTCCCCAAAAGATTCTCAAAAAATTTTGTGCATGTTATATTAAGTTAAAAGGCAGAATAGCCTCCATCTGAACTTCTCAGTATGTGAGATAATGAATCTCCTCACGATGATGAAAGAAAGGAAAGGAGTAGAAAGGGAAGGAAGGAGGGAGGAAGGGAGGGAGGAAGGAAAGAAAAGAGATGAAAAAAGGAAAAAGCAAGTAGCCTAGAAATGAAAAGTCATATTCAGTGACCTTATAGATGTGAAGGAAGGAGATCTAGAGTCTGAGTTTCCTTGAGAAAAGTGCTCTGCCAGTCATGGGCCAATTGTATAATGCTATAGTTCTGGGATGCAAAGATATTTAGAAGTTACCTATTTCAACTCGACTTTTTAAAGGAAAAAAATCAAAGAATCAAAAGTTAAATTATTTGCTGAAGTGAGTTAAGACCAGAGTTAGAACTATAATTCAGATCCTCTGATTCATAAACTAAGGGTAAGTACTTTACAATATGCCTCATTACACACGGCATCCTCTGCTTCTTAGTCCAACAGCCAATGGGTTAGAGAGCACAAACTCCGAGAACTAAACAAAGATGTTTAGTACGTCTTAATGATTCTGGATAAGATAGTTTCTCTGGCTGGATTCCTGAGGATACAATTAATATTTCCCGGGAGTACTAAAGTCAATTTTTTAATTCGTTCTGCACCTCATATGATCAAGGTTTGCTAGGCCCTAGGAAGAAGATAAATCATTTATGGGTGGCTCTGATAAATATATCCTTTGCTTCTGACATCTTGCAAAATAATGAATGGGTATGGCAAATAAAGTTTTGAAGAACAAATGGTTTTATCTTGGTTAAGCATGACTTTTCCTGTTAGGACATATAATTCATTTGCAGTGGTCAAAAACCAGACGAGTAAGATTGATTTTATTCAGATCAGAGTATCTTGGCAGGATAGTCTTGCCTTAGACTTTTACAAGCAGGGGTAAACCAGCTACAGTTGGGCTGATTTACAGTTGAGGTTGTTTAGCAAAGAGGGAAAGTCTCAGCCAATTGATGGAACAAATGCTTTTCTCTCTAGTTAGCTAGTTTCAGGGGTACATATAGTTCTAATCTTAGCTGAAAATCAGGAGACAAAGAATGGGAAGTCGGCTAGGTACAAAGCAAATTCAGGCAAAGGGGAAGAGTCTGTGTCTGGCTTTGTCACAGCCTTTTCCCAATCGACAATGATTGAATCACTCATTACTTCTTGATTAAACTAGATCCCCCAAGTAACCAAATCCTCCATTGCCTTGCCCTAGGCTTGATGGAAGCTCTCAGTTACAAAATTAATTTATGGGAAATATAACAGTTTGTTGTGAATGCTTTCAAACTTTTAGTTATCACTGATGGTGTCTACAAGAGCTCTTAGAACAGATAGACTTCAGTAACATAGCCAGGAATAAGATAAATACAGGAATAAATCAGAGGATAGTGGTAATGGATGTACAATGTTGTGAATGTACTTAATGCCACTGAATTATGCACTTAAAAATGGTTAAAATGGGGCCAGCTCGGTGGCATAGTGGTTAAGTCCGCACCCTCCGCTTTGGCGGTCTGGGGTTCGCTGGCTTGGATCCCGGGCACAGACGGAGGCACTGCTTATCAAGCCACACTGTGGTGGCATCTCATATAAAAAGTAGAGGAAGATGGGCAGGGGTGTTAGCTCAGGGCTAATCTTCCTCAGCAAAAAGAGGAGGATTGGCAACAGATGTTAGCTCTAGGCTAATCTTCCTCAAACACACAGACACAAAATGGTTAAAATGGTAAATTTTATGCTATCTATATTTTACCACAATTTTAAAAAGTGTATAGAAAAAAGAAGAAATCAAAAAACATAATGGAAAATTCTTCTTTATAACAGCAAGAGAAATTAGACTATCTAGAAAGAAAATGATAAGATTGTATAAAAAGGCAAAAAGAACACCTGGATAAATGCAGAGACATAATATGCTCCCGGATTGGAGGACTTAATGTACAAAAAAACAAGGAAGTTCTCCTCCAACTTATCTATGCCTTCTATATAATACAAAGGAAGTCTTTATTTTTTTTTTTTGGTGAGGAAGATCGGCCCTGAGCTAACATCCACACCAATCCTCCTCTTTTTGCTGAGGAAGACTGGCCCTGCGCTAACATCTGTGCCCATCTTCCTCCACTTTATGTGGGATGCTGCCACAGCATGGCCTGACAAGCGGTGCATTGGTGCGTGCCCGGGATCCAAACCCGGGCCGCTAGCAGCGGAGTGCACGCACTTAACCGCTACACCACAGGGCCGGCCCCCAAAGGAAGTCTTAATAGAATTTACATACATATTCTATAGATAGATGGATAGACACACATACACAAAAATTGACTCTATAATTACCAATTATCTGGAATAGATTATTCAATAAGTGGTATTGTGATAAGTGACTAGCCATCTGGAAAGTGATAGTTGAACTCCTACAACTTACCTTACACCAAAATTAATTCTAAGTGGATCGGGCCGGCCCCGTGGCTTAGCGGTTAAGTGTGCGTGCTCCACCACTGGCGTCCCAGGTTCGGATCCAGGGCACGCACCAACGCACCGCTTGTCCAGCCATGCTGAGGCTGCGTCCCACATACAGCAACTAGAAGGATGTCCAACTATGACATACAACTATCTACTGGGGCTTTGGGGAAAAAAAAAAAAGGAGGAGGATTGGCAATAGATGTTGGCTCAGTGCCGGTCTGCCTCAGCAAAAAGAGGAGGATTAGCATGGATGTTAGCTCAGGGCTGATCTTCCTCACAAAAAAAAAAAAAATTCTAAGTGGATCAAAATGTAGACTTAAAACCATAAGGACAACAAAGAAAAGACAGACCTTCCCTCCCCAAATGGGCTAAAGTCTGAAACAGGCAATTCATCAACAGGAATTCCAAATGGCAACTAGACAGGTAAAGGTGCTCACCCCCATAATAATCAGTAAAACCACAATAAATTATGTCTATATTCCTACCAGAACAACTGGGTTAAAAAGTCTGATAAAACCACATTGATGAGAAAGTGAGCAACAGGAACCTTCATGCCCTGCTGTTGGGAGTGTTAACTGGTACAACTTCTTTGAAAAATGGTTTGACATTGAACATACCCCAATGACTCCAAAATTTTGCTTCTATTAATTCAAAAGAGTAGAATTTACTAATAAAAAAGAACATCTAGAAGAATAGATTCAGATGAATAACATACTTTGAATAGAAGAAGAAACATAGGGGACAGGCTCTCCCAGATGTCAAAATATAAAGCTATTAAAACATTGTCATATTAAAGCAGTTATAAACAAAGTGGCCGCGGAAAGAGAAGAAAGTTCAGAAATAGACTTGAACATATACACACACACACACACACACACACACACACACATACTAACTAATATATACATATACTAATATATATATATAGTAACCTAAAGTTTTATTTCAAATCAGTGGGAAAAGATGAACTATTCAATAAGTGGTGTTTTGTCTGTTTTGAGGAAAAAAAAGATCCTTACATTACATCAAATAATAAATACTTTGGGAAGGAGTGATTTAAAAATGTAAAGATCAACAAATATATAAAGTTACCAAAAAAATTTTTTTAAGGAAATACCTTTATAGATTTTGAAGTGACAAAGTATTTGTGTGTGTGTGCATATAAATATATACCTTTATTTATATATGTATTTAAAGGAAATATATATATTTATATATATTTATTTAAAGGAAAATAAATTTATATATGTATATATACATTTAAAGGAAATTTATTGCAAACTTGGAAAGAGACTAAGTGATAATTGCTTGATTTTTTCATATATGCCAGAACATTTAGTAAATCTGCTTACCCTAATGTGACACTCTTGGGAAAGGATACTATATATCTCACAGTAGTCAACATCTGATGAAGGTGCAGAAAGACTACTGCTCTGTAAGATTAGAAGTTTACTTGAAAATGTGATAAGTTGTTAGGATGCTTACCACCTGGTAGAGATGTTATCTCCAAATGTGATAGGTCTTTATTGCTCTGAAAAAGTTAACCACTCTTTATAACTAATTTAGCAATCTTATTTGGCATTTCTTTTCCCTTTGACCTTACAAGTAATACTCTGTTCTTCAAATGCTTCTCAAATCAACTCTTTTCTTCCCTTCTTTTTTTTTTTTAATAATTTTTATTTATTTATTTTTTCCCCCAAAGCCCCAGTAGATAGTTGTATGTCATAGCTGCACATCCTTCTAGTTGCTGTATGTGGGACGCGGCCTCAGCATGGCCGGAGAAGCGGTGCCTTGGTGCGCGCCGGGATCCGAACCCAGGCCGCCAACAGCGGAGTGCGTGCACTTAACCACTAAGCCATGGGGCCGGCCCTCTTACCTTCTGGTTCCTTCATAATTCAATAAAACTTTTACATGTACTAACAAATTTATTTAAGAATTTTGCCTTTCAATGTACTTGTATATTCACAGACAAGGTTCTGGAAGGATATGCACAAAAGAAATTGGACAATGGTTATTTCTGGGAATGGAAATTGGAAATTGAATTTTTACATTTCTGCATTACTTTTGTATTTTAAAAAAGTCCTGATTTAAAAAAATGTTATTGTGTCTAAGTAAAGGCAAAGAAAACAGAATGATCCCTGAACTCTGCTCACCACTAGAGAACTGATTTAGCAAAGTATGGTACCTGTTTTCCTTGGAAAAATATTCAATCATTAAAATTATGTTTGTGAAGATTATATTATAAGATACAAAACTATTTTTTTAGGGAAAACAAAAACTATGCATAGAAATCATAGGAGGAAAAACCAATATATTAATGATAGTTATCTTTGGGTAATAGGCTACTTTATTTTATTTCTTTGTATTTTTCTCATTGTCTAATGAGCATACGTTATTTTTATAATGAAGAAAGCGTTGGTACAAACAAAACACAGCATGTTTCAGCATGCCCCAACTCTTCTTTGAGGATGTATGATGTAATAGGTTGGCCTCCTGTGGCTTTTACAAAAACTTGTAGTTTGTGTTCCCACCCACATCTAAGAATTTTACCCCACATAATGAATATTTAATAGCGGGTGTTTTAAAGGAGGGCAAGTTAACACTTCAAACTGTGATCGAATTAGATAGAGAGTAGGTCTCTTGCAAGTTTTGACTAAGAAAACATTTCTGTACTGGGTTGTTAATCAAAGGGACTTCTTCAGATGGTTAATCTATTTGGAAAATCCTCCTTTTGAACTTAGACATGTAGGGAGGAAAAAACTCTACCCTCTCAGGTTTTTACCTGGGGTGGTGCGAATTAAACTAACAAAAGACAGATTAACAAGAGAAAAGGCAGTCAATTTTTTTATGTGCACAGGAATTCACTGAAAAGAAGTGAAACTCAAAGAAGCAGAGTTTATACAGCCTTTTAACAAAACAAAGAAGTTTTGGCTCCAAGGGGCAATAAATTGTGGGGAAGTGAAACTAAGGGAAGGGCTATTTTAGCAAGGTCTTGTTTATGCAAACTCATCTTGGTATTGGCTCCCTGTCTTTGACAATGAGTCACTTTTCTCTCCCTGGTGGCGGTGGTGGTGCTGGGCAAGTGGTTGATTCTTAATGCCTTCAGCTCAAAATAAGCCTTATGCCAAAGTGACATATTTTGGGGTGGCATATTCTGATCCCTTTCAAACAGAAATGAATAAAGTCAAAACACCTATGGGGTAAAAAAAAAAAAATCACCATTCTGTGCAGAGAATTCATTGCTGTGCAGAGTTTACGCTCTTTGGGGAGAGAGGATGACACAGCGGTTATGAGCAGAGATTCTCGACTGGGGCCAGCCACGGTGGTCTAGTGGTTAAGTTCGGTGTGCTCTGCTTCAGTGGCCTGGGTTCGGTTCTCGGTCACTGACCTACACCACTCATCTGTCAGTGGCCATGCTGTGGTGGTGGCTCACGCACAAAAAGAGGAAGATTGGCAACAGATGTTAGTGCAGGACGAATCTTCCTCAGCAAAGAAACAAAAACACTCTCGATTGTCCAGCTTTTCATATTCTAGCAGTGTGCCCTTGGGCAAATCTATTAATCTTTTTGGGCTCAATTTCTTCACCTGTAAAATAGCGTTGTGGTAAAGATCAAACAAGATAAGGCACACACAGGGAAACGTCTGGCACATAGCCAACAATAAATGCTACAAATATAATTTTATATTTATCTCTGGAAGATGCTTATTTTCTAAGTGTACTGACTCCTTGTCTCAGGCAGATTTTGATTAGAGATGCAGAAACACTATGAATAATAGAATAAAGAGTTTATAATAGGCATTAGACCTCACGGCGGCTGGTTAAGAAGTCTCTCCAAGGCTGTTGCCTCTGTGTTTTGGAGGGCCTGAAGTCACCCAGGCTGGCAGTCAGGAAAGCTGGAGATGAAGGAGGGAAGAGCGAGAACTAGAATCCATAAGGATAAACTAGAAACCATAAGGACAAATCATTATGTTGGGTGACCTGCAGGAGAAGCTGGTGCCCATCATCATGGAACTACCCATGCACCTGGCCTAGGACTAGGAAAAGCTGAAGGAGAAGATATGGTGTGTGCTTGAAGAATGGTGGACTGGGTACCACTGTCCCTTCACAAGGTGAGCTGGCAGATCAGTGACAACATGGGCTCATTTCAACAATGCGAGGCACCATACACTGACTTGCAGTGTGGGAAAAATGACAGCTGCTTCACTTAGGCCTTCCAAAACACACTCCTATTTCTCCTACCGCTAACTGTAACTCAGAATCATGCAGTGAAAGAAATTCTGGGCAAGTTAATTTGAACTTAGCTAAGTTGACATAGTACAAAGCCATTATACTCCTTGTATTGCTTATGGTCCTGCCTACTTTAGCTTGAAACTGAAAACTTGGAGGAAAAAACACACCATAGCATTCAGATTTTTTAAGCCTAGCTCTTTTATTTTCAAATTTGGGGCCTTTTAATAGCAAAAATAATTAACTTCTCTGTTCTATCTGATGAATTTGTAGTTAAGAGAATAAATATCATTCACTTCAAAACATGTAATTTTGAATGAATATGTATCACACCATATAGAAATTTGTTTAGTAAAGGACTGTCAAATTCTTGTGCAGATTTGGCCTCTAGGAGAGGGTTGGATCTGAGCAAATCTGAGTGGGTTATGACAGCATGTCCAGCTGGATAGCCTCCTTATTTGGTCCTCAACTAGTGCCCAACCACAGATGGCTTTAAATATGGACATCTAAAGGAGTTTCAAAGAAGTCAGAGTGAGACAGGTGAAATTCCCAAATAACCCCACTAACAGTTATGAGGTTTGCCTTCCACTGAGTGAGGAAGAACAGCGATGGGGTCTAGAGTGTTCCTGCAATGGATAAAATACACGCAGGGGAAGAGAAGATGATTTTTTCGGAAGTCAATCTAGAGGCAGAAAAATGCTAGGTATTTTCATTCAAGAATAAGATCTGAACAGCACCAGGGACTATGAGGTTAAGTGCAGGTACTAAGGCTAAGTCATCAGACTGTGGCAGCTGCTTCCAGTGCACCCAAACAAGGTGGGTGAGCTTTTGCTATGGGGTCAAATGAGGGGATATAATCAATGGGTCTCTGATGTCCATTATGCTGTTGATAAGACCCCTAGAGTTTGTCCTGCTTTTCTGTATACAAATAGAAAGAAAAGTTTATGGCAATTAGGGAGTCCAAGGGTAATGAGTCCATTCAGGGCAAAGACTCAGGTGTGTCAACTAGTTAAGATCATATAAAGGGGCAGCCAGTACAGAAAGTTAGGAATCCAATGTCTACAATATCCTGAGTCCAAAACTCTTCTAAATTACTTTTTGGTAATTAGCCAGGTAAAGGCATTAAGAGCTTCCATTCTCTGAAAAGAAAGAGACTTTCCATTTTGTTTGATGATGTCATGACCAACATAATGCACTTTGGTATGCCAAAATTGGAGTTTATCCTTTGAGAAGTTATATCCCTCATTTGCTAATGCTGTCAGTAAGTGGAGGGAATCAATTCTTCGAGATTTTCTATTTGGAGAGCATAACAGAAGATCCACACATTATATAAGAGTTTCCCCATCTCTGGGTCCCATAAGGAAATGAACTAATTGACAGAGATCAGAGAGTCCATACTACAAATTTCTAAGATGATTGCAAATTCTTCAATGAATTTTCCTCTTTCCTTAGGAGCATTTACAAAGTTCTTAACTAGATTATGCAAACCTGATCTTGACCAAAGTTTAAAGCTATAAGGCCAATAAGCTTGGTCATCACCTTTATCTATGTTATAAGACATGATGGAGAGATATTGTCCAGTGAAAGAGGTGTTTTTAGGAAGGAGCAATGGAGGAAAGGCAAGAGGACCTAGGGAATATACAGGAGGAAGAAGATGAGCAGAACAATGGGGAGGAGGAAGTCAAAGTACAGGGGTCCAGGAAGAAAGTCAATCCAGGATTGGATCAGGAGAGAGTGTCAGCACCCAAGGTGGGGGTTGTCTGCACACCACAAGACATGCCAATAGTCAAGAGGCAAGGAAGTAAGAGAGACAGGTGAAATTTTTATTACAGTTTGCTAGCAAGAGGGAAGATGGCTGACTACTGACTGAAAGAACCATCTTACAAAAAAAAGATTACAGGCCAGTTATATAGCGGGCCCTCTGGGTGGGGGAGACATCTGGTCTCAGGGTGGAGGGATCCACCTGATCTCCAGGTGCAGGCAGATATCTAGTCTCAGGGTGGAGGCATCCATGTGTTCTTAGTTCCTGATAGTCTTCTGTTATACTGGATATGCATCAAAGACCAGAGCAACGCCCTATACCCTGATCTTTCAGTTGTAATTGATGATGGCCATCAGCATAGACTTTCTGCCCAGGGGTCATCACATACCTAAGGAACTCAAGAGAACAAAGTTATCAATTTATAGCAAGTGGGATGGGCCATAAAATCCACAGAGCATGTCTGGGTTAGTTAATCAGAGGTCATTCAAAGCTACAATACGGTTTCTTTTCTACAATATGGCTTCCCCTTTGTCAACCTTGTGTTGTATCAGAAGGAGAGACTTTAAGGTTAGATTTTAGATCCTCCACATTTTTATTAGCCTTTCCTAAGGAGCCCTTAATGGCAGCAATTTTAGAATTTTCCATTTAGAGGCCTCTTTATGCCCATTTAAAAATGCTGACCATTGAATATTTGGAATCTTTCAACCATTTGAGTCTAAGGTGCCAAGCAAATGAATTATTTTATTCATATTCCAAGTTTCCCAGAATCGCCACTGAAATTCTAAAGTGTCCTTGGTGAGATCCCATCAGAGCTTCCAATGTTTAGTGCTCTTTGCTCCCACAACTTTGAGCCCATATTCAAATGACAAGAACAAACAAGAAATAAGAAGGCTAGGAAAGTGTCCTGGGACTATGAACCCAGCTCCTCTGTGAGAACCATGAGTAGTGAAAACAAATCAAGTCAAGAAGCTTACACAATGGACAATGAAAAGAATAAAGGTTTAGGTGGCACTTCATCACAAAGAGCAGGTCAGGAGGAGGGCCCACTCAGCCAGCGAGTCCCTGCGACTTGAGGGGACATGACAAGAGGTCTTGGGCACGTTCTGTTCTCCTTGATGTGGCTGGGGGCTGAGCAGCAGGGGGGTTTCCATCCTGATTTGAACTGAGGCACCACAATTTTAGAAAATGGACCAAACACTGTTACTAGAAACATTTATTGGGGGATGCTGGGTATGAGATGAGAAGTCCCCAAATGAGCAGTCTAACTTGTGAAAGGATGGCATCTTAGCAGGAGGGGTCAGTTGAAGTTTGGCTAATTTGGGGAATAGTTGGTCGAAGATGGGTCCTTGGAAAAGAGGAATAATGCTTGTGGATTGGTAGCCATTGTTTGGTCAAGGGGATGAGGGGGTGATAGATAAGGGCTATGGTCATGCGCAGGAAGGGGTGAGGAGGAATATCTGTGGGGACAAGGACATGACAGGACCACTGTGGAAAATTCTCAGTCCTTCAGTGTCTCTCACAACATTCAATATCATCAGAGATATCACCACCGAGAACGAACAGACCTAATATAACTAGTCTAAAGCACAGTCTTTAAAATCCAGTTCCCTGTAGGGTAGAATTTGTCCCCCTTGACCGTGAATCTGCACAGAATAGTAGTTTCAACAAAGAATGAATTGATTCGTTAGTGGCATCTTACCTCCAGTCTCCAAAACTCAAAGCTCTTAGCACCTGACTTGCTGGGCTATTTTCCTTTTTGATTGCTGAGCCCTACGGCTACCTTCTACACTTTTTGTTCTTTGTTTTCCAAATTGGCCCGCAATTTTGTTTTCCAGTTGGTAATTCAACTTACCAGATCTTTTTGACTGTTCAAATAAACACAACAATGAGATCACTTTACATAGATTGAGAAGTTAATATCCATTGTTAATGATGGTGAAAGGATAACTTTCTGGGTGTTAATGAAAATTATCAGAGCCTTAAAAGGAAGTCATCTGGCAATATCTGTTATGTTAAATTACAGTTCAACCCAGCAATCCTCCTTCTGGGAATCCTTCCAGTACTTAAGGTTTGTTCACAAGTGGTAAAAATTGGAAACAAAGTGAGTTTCATAGGATAATGATGAATTTTAAGTAATTATTAAAAATGACAGAGCTATTACTATGATCTGGAGAATTGCTGTGGCTTGTTGAATAAAGCAAGAATCAGAGACATGTGTGCCATATGTTATTTAATAAAATGGTGACTAAATAAAATTTAAACTATATGGTTAAATGAGCATGCAAAGTACTGAAGTACACAACGATTAGGAGGAATTGGTGGTGTATCCTTACACCAATACCACACCTGATTATTATATAGTAAGTCTTGAAAGCAGGTTGTGAAAGTCCCTCAACTGTTCTTCAGGATTGTTTTTGCTGTTCTTTGTCCCTTGTATTTCCAGGCTCAGGTCTCCAATTATCCCCTTTTGTCAAATCCAAAGGGTATTTTCCAGTTTATTCTTACTTGATCTGTAACAGGATTGAACATTTTTTACTCACGTGAATCTTTCTTTGCTTCCATGATTCCATTCTCCTCGTTTTTCTTGTCTTTCTGGCTATTCCCCTGTCTCTTTAAGGCATACTCTCCTCCCTTGCCATTAAACATGGGAGTTTTTCAAGACTTGGTCCTGGATCTCTGTTCTCATTTTATACTTCAATAAGCTAATACTCCTTCATATCCAGAACTTAATCAACCTGTAAAAGATAGAAATTTACTTCTCTCTCAGTAATAGTCTAGCTGATCCAGGCTGGTGGAGAGCTCTTCTTTACAGATCTTTCAGGATCTAGTTTCCTTCCATTTTGTTCCTTAAACATTCCCTTAGGCAGGGGTTATAACCTAGAGTACATTATATTAGTTTTCTCTTGGTGACATAACAAATTACCACATACTGGGCTGCTTAAACAACACTGACGTATTATCTCAGAGTTCCACTTCCAAGCTCATTCAGGTTGTTGTCAGAATTTATTTCCTTCTCATGCTTCCCACGTGGCCCCCCTCCATATAGAAGCCAGCAACAGGGAGGTGAGCACTTCCCATGCTTTCAATCTCCGACTTCTCCCTCTGCCACCTCTCTCTAGCCTCCTCCTCTACCTTCTCCTTCTGCTTTTTAGGCTCATATGATTACAATGGGCTGGGCCTACCCAGACAATCCAGGCTAATTGCCTATTTTTGGGTCAACTGATTAGTAATCTTAGTTATATCTGCAAAGTCCCTTTTATATATACGTAATATAACCATGAAGTAACACCAGGAGATGAAGGTCACAGGGGCCAAAATTCTGCTTACCGCATCTATGCATAGAATTCAGGAATACCATAAATTTAGATGGCCAAACAATTCTATTTTCACTAACATTTTACTGAAATGTATCATACCCTTCAATTATGAATGTTGGCCAAAAAAGCCACAGTAACATAGCAGTAGTAACACTAAATTTGTCACCATAAAAATGACAGGTATTTTCGTATTATTAGAATTAATGCAGACAATCTTGAAATACAGTCATGTGTCGCTTAATGACAGGGACCTGTTAGGAGAAATGCATTGTCAGGTGATTTCATCATTGTGCGAACATCATAGGGTGTGCTTACACAAACCTAGATAGTATAGCCTACTACACACCTAGGCTACATGCTACTAAACTTATGGGACCAACACCGTATATGTAGTCCATTAAAACATCGTTATGCTGTGCATGACTGTATCATTTATGTCTACCACTTTCAAAATCACAGTTGTTATTGGATCTGCTAATACATTTTATTTATTGTGTTAATAAAGATATACATATTACCATATCACACATTTGTTTTTTAAAATATTTTGATAACTTTCATATTGAATTAATTTCCTGTGTTATCTCACATAATTTACTTTAAGCATTCCAAAACATTATCCTAAGAAGGGGTATATGGGCTCTAACGAAATGGAGAAAGATAGAGGAATTCCACAGTAAGGCATTCCCTTAGGCAGAAGTTGCATATAACATTTCTGCTCATATGTCATTGTGAGAACTGAAACATGGCAATACTTAGCTGCAAGGGAGGCTTGGGGAATGTACTCTCAAGTTATGTGACCTTGTACCCAGCTAAATATTACTAACAGGAAGGGGAAACAGAATATGGTGGACAACCAAGAAAAGAAAAAGAAAACCAATGACCTTATTTATGACAAATGAATAATAGGCATCTTTTGTACACCAACATAATTTTTTTTTTTTTTGGTGAGGAAGATCAGCCCTGAGCTAACATCTGTGCTAATCCTCCTCTTTTTGCTGAGGAAGACCGGCTCTGAGCTAACATCTATTGCCAATCCTCCTCCTTTTTTTTCTCTCCCCAAAGCCCCAGTAGATAGTTGTACGTCATAGTTGCACATCCTTCTAGTTGCTGTATGTGGGACACAGCCTCAGCACGGTGTACTGAGAAGCAGTGTGTCGGTGCGCGCCCAGGAACTGAACCCGGGCCCCCAGGGCCCCCAGTAGCGGAGCACGCACACTTAACCGCTAAGCCACGGGGCTGGCCCCATAATTTCTTACTATAGGCATGCTAACGATGTCACGCACTTTTCCAAAACATGTTTTATAAGTTTAGGAGTCAACGCGCCTTGAGGCTAAGTAGTATGCTCTTGAGAGATTGACTTACCTAAGAGAGCCTTTGTTTTTGAATGTTGGGAAACACAGGGAGAGGATCTGTAATCTTTGATAAGGGACACAGCATAGAGCAATCTAATCTTTTGGTGGAATCTTTCCTCAGCCTGACCAGTTGGATAACAAGATTCTTTGTAACTGGGTTGTAAATATCTTAAAGAGAAGGCAATATAAAGCCCCACCCCTGATTAAACATACTTTCAGGTCCCGGAGATTGTGTCCTCTCTTTGCAAGTCTCCTTGCTGGTGACCCTTCAGAGCTGCTATATTGATGAATGTCAGTTGTACTTTAGGATTGGTGCAAAGACCAAACACTTTTGGAAAATCAGACAAGCTTTACTTATCTAAGGGAGAAAATCAGCACAGGCGAAGACAAGGAGACAGGGCAGAGAGATCATCAACTTCATCCTAAAAGGAGTTGTAGCTTCCTGGGCATTAAATCTTGCTGGGCATTAAGCCTTCCTCAGGCTGTATAGGAGTGGGGTCCCTATCAGACTTTCTGGCAACATTACTCCCTCTCCCTTGGGTTCATTTCTGCTTGCTGATCGCTGTAGCTTAGGCACCAGAAAACTCCTCATCTAAGCCAAGAGCACCATTCCATTTTCTGGGAGCTGCTCTCAATTATGTGTTAATTCATGTAACTATCTCAGCAATCCTATGAGGTAAGTGTCAGTGTTATTCTCATTTTACAGATAAGAAAACTGAGCAGAGACAGGTTAAGTGATTTTCCCAAGGTTGTATGTCTAGTGAGTGGCAGAGCCAAGATCTGAACCTCAAGGGCAAAGAAATACCCTGCCATCCATATCGCAAGAACTACCTACCTCTGCCCTTTGTCATTCTTAATCACTCAGACAGGATTCCCTTGTTGAGTTTCTCCTATAAAAGCCCTCCTATACAAAAGGTCTATTTCCCTTTCTCTGAGAAGGTTCCTCTGAATTAATGGATGTTCTCCCTACTGAAACAGCCTGGAAAAAATCCTCTCCTTACGTTTCACTTGGTGCACTTTCTTTCACACGCTTTATGGAAAGTTTGTCGACCCCATGCTCCAGATCACTGGTTCTGAGATCAGTAGCAACAACCTGTCCGGTGCACTTGTTAGAAATGTACATTTTCAGCCCCACTTCTGACCTACTGAAATCGGCAATTTTCCAAGCGGCACTTTTCAATCCCTTTTAACAAGCCCTCCGGGGCGATTCTGATGCAAAGTAAAGGCGGAGACTCACTGCTGGATAAGTTTTCTCCACCAGATACGAAAACTTAACTTTGCAAATCTCAGCGCGATCCACCGGAGGGCGGGGCAGGCCGCGGCGCCTGCTCATCCGGCGGCAGTAGGACCGCGGCGGCGCGGGGCTGGGCGCTCCCGCCGCCGGCCGGGGCGGGGCCGGCTGGTCGCGGAGCCCGGGCCTCGCTGCTCGCCCCGCCCCCGGGGGCGGACCCGAGGTGACTTAAATCCTGGGGCCGGGAGGCCGGCGTGCCCTCGCTGCTGGCCCGCGCGGTGCTCGGGGTCCGTCGGTAAGTGCGGGGCCGGGGGCCCGGCTGGCCCTCGCTCGCCGTCTGGGGTCCCCGCGGGGCGGTGGGCCCCGGGAGCCCGGGTGCCGGCGGGAAGGGCTGCGCGCGCGGCGGCCGAGCGCTTTGTTTTGCAGCGGGGAGCGGGCCGCGGGCCGCGGGCGCTCGGGCGGCTCCGGGCCGCGGGCGCCGCCGGCTCACACGCCCCGCGGGCCGCCGCCCCGCTCGCTGCCCTGCCCGGACGCCGAGCTGGAGCCGGAGGGCGGCGCCGAGCCGGTGTTGTCTTTACCTCGCCTTCCTCCTCACGGGAGAGCTCGCGGGCGGCGAGGGCCAGGACGCATTTTGTTCAACTATAAGGCGGTTTGTGGGTGTGAGACTAGCTTATGTTTTTAATGATTTCCTGTCGCTGGCGTGAAAAAAAAAAAATCTTTGTTTTTGCATTTACCAAGTCTCGAGCGTTCCCTCCCTCCCCCTCCCCCATGATGCTGAACCCCCCGAAACAATTGACCCCGCTGGCATCTCCAGGTGGCCCGCGAACGCGTCTGCCGGAGATGCTTTCTGTTCCTCAGCAACGTTTAGTTCCTCGAGGCACTTTTAAATGCACAAATGCATACCGATTTTAGGTGTTCTCGAGGGACGCGAATTCTCTAAGCACATTTCCTTAGGGTCGTGAGTTCAGCAGCCAGTTTTCGGGGAATCGTCCCAGTGAAAACAATTGATTTGTAATACCTTTAGTGCCTACCTCCAAAATAAAGAGAACAGCAGGTGATGTGTATGCACTTGAGGTGCATTTTGATAGGCGGGTCGCAGAGCTTGTTTGGGGATTTTTGTGCTTAATGTGTTAGCTGTAAATCATATTTAAGTTTTAGTCAGTGTTACCATGCGCGAATGTTAAGGTTTTGATTACCTATTTTTTTCCTGTGCAATCAGATTCTCTTTTACTGATCCAGTAAAGAAAATTGCTAAGGTGAAGTATTTTTTTTTGGAATGCTAGGACAACATGGACCTGGAGGAGCGCAGATGAATTCTAAGTTAAAAAGTGAATGGTATTTTAGACCAGATCTGTTTTCTATTTCTATTACTTTGTACACTTAATAAGAATTCAGTAAACTTAGTATGCTTTTGGTGCACTCTTAGGAACACAGGTTTGCACAGTAATGTCACATCAAGTAAACATTAGCATGGACTTTTATTATAAATTTAATGTAAATTTTACATAAATAAAAATATAATATAAATTTTATTTTAAATTATTAGTTATAAAATATTTCTTGCCATCCCTAGGACCAAAGAAGTAAACACTGTAGAGGCGTACTGATGTGTTTGGAGGGAAATGGGAGCATATACAATAATAGACGAGTAACGTCATATTTAAAGGTAAGTATGTCACCTCTAAGTAGCTTACTCTAATTTATGTTATGGAATAAAATTATTAATTAAATGAATCAGCATTGGTTAAAAATTAAACTATAGGACACAATGGATTTGGAGGAAAACTTCCCTTCTAGGTTCTTTGGCTGGTTTAATAATTAAATTGACATAAGACAGATGAACGGGAGAAAAACAAATGTATTTTCATATGTACGGGAGCCCATAAAAATGAGACTCAAAGAAGTGACCAAAGCAGGCAGCTTTTATACCTTTTAGAGAAGGAAACAATAAATTTGTGAAGAACTGACTGGACAAAGGGTTTTGGGCGTGGGGTAGCAAGTTAGTGAAGAAGTAACAAGGTTTGTTAATTCAGCCTTCTCAGCACTAAATTCCTTATCTGGTGATAAGGATGCCTTCTATTCTCTTGGTACCGAAAGTGTACCTTTCACATGGGAGATTTACATCTCGCTTGCAGAGAGACAAAGGAGGTTGGAGTGTCCTTGCACCAGCTGTTTCTTAAGTAACTTTAACTCAAAATAATCAAAATGCTGAAGTGGCATATTTTTGGGTGGCATATTCTGCTCCCCTTCTGTGACAAAGGTCGAAGGGAAATAATATGGTTGGCATAGCATGGAGAATTCAGTTCATCTTTGCAGGATATGAAAGAGATTATTTATGGTGGGGCAACTGTGGTCTAAGTTACTTGGGCAGAGTACTGCTTAAAATTATTCTCCACATGCTCAGTTTCTTATTTGATTGTTTTTATTTATTTCTGGCACATGGAGTTGGGGGAGGGTAGCACAGAGCACAACTCTGGGAGAACCATTCCATGAGATACCAACCTGTAAAGCCAAAGCGATTGTCTCCAGGGCCATCCCGTAAACACCAAGCTGTGTTAAGAAACTGTCTGTAATGATTAAGCCTATGGTCCCTGCAATCAGACTGCTGAGCTGCAGATTTTGGCTTTACCACTTATTATGTGTACAACCTTGGGAGAATATATTTAACCTCTCTGCCTCCGTTTTCTCATCTGTAGAATGTAGGTAACAGTAGTACCTCCCTCGTAGGATTGTTGTGATAAGTTACCTGAGTTTCATACATATAATACTTGGAACTGCTTCTGACACATAGTAAGTGCTCAATAACTTCTAGCTGTTGTCATGTTATAGGAAATAAATTTTATGGCCCAAGACAATAACACTACCTTGGAGGAAATTCAGCTTGCTCATTTAAGCTCTAAATCAGTTTATCAGCTTTGTGTTGATTAAACCCTTCTCCGTAGATCCTGTTATAGGTTCAGTTTTTGTAAGGAAGTACTAGACCCAATTCTAGTTTTTACCCGCAGTCTTGTTTGAAATCAAGAATGCCTCCATTAAATTCTCTAGCCAGGGCAGATTCGCCCATAAGCCTTGTTTTTCCGTCTGTCTTCTGTGATGTACAGGAATCTCTTCCCATTTAGATATATCAATGTCTTGGACACAATAGGAGCTCAAATATTTAGGGAATTGATTTAAATTTACAAAAGCATTTATAAAGATGAATTTCAAGAATTTTTTTTGTCTAACCAGGCCTTCACCACCCTTGCCCCATCCCCCCATTGGAGGCATACTCTTTGTGAAATAGACCTGGAAAGCATTCAATTTGAGATAAAGAGAACAATTTACCAACTATGTCTATAGAGATGCAAGTTAAAAATTACTTTGTAATAAACCTTGTAAAGAAAGAAGTAATCTTGGACCTTGAAGGATTCTAAATGCTTTGTTGGGAGGCAGCTATGTAATGTGCATATTCTTGAGACCCTAAGGGTGCTTGTAAATTGAAGGGCAATGTTGGAGGCTGGCCTGTTGAAGTAAATGTCTCAAGTGAGACATTTGCTCATAGTTGTTGTGATTGCAGATTTAATGACAATCATTAAGATTCTCTTGAGATGTATTAAATTACAAGACTTCATTTGTAAATAAAATCTTTAACTTGTGGTTAAAATTGCAAAGTGTTATAAGAAATTATGTCATTCACTTAAGTTTTAAGAAACAGAAATCATAAGCAGATTATTAGTTTTTAAGCCCCAAAAGAGAATTGATTGGATCACATACTTAAAAGTTCATGTGACCCGACCTTCAGGTTTGGCTGGCTCCAGCTTCTGAATCTGAAAGAAAGAGTTTTAGAGAATTGAGTCATACTCTGTCTTTGAGCTCTGCTGTCTTAAGCGTTGACTTTATTCTCAGGCACACCTCCCTTCATTGGGTGGCCCCAACACCTCCGGATTTATATCCAATCAGCTTCAGCTTGTGGAGGGTATACCCTTGGTCTGGTTGCTCTACGAAAAGTCTATAGCGAAATTTCATTGGCTCTTACTGAGTCATCTGCCCGTGTGTGTGCTAATAAGGAAATACTAGGTTTGGTTTTTTAAACTACAGTTAAGAGATGTAATTCATATACTATATTTACATAATTCAGTTCATCTTTTTATAGTGTACAGTGGTTTTAAGTATATTCACATAGTGTGCAGCCATCACCACAATCAATTTTAGAACATTTTCTTGACCCCAAAAGAATCTCCATACTCATTAGTCACTCCCCATTCTCTCCCAACCTACCCATCCCCAGGCAACGATTAATCTAATTTTCTGTCTCTAGATTTGTGTATTCTGAACATTTCATATAGATGCAATCATAATATGTGGTCTTTTGTGACTCTTGTCTCACCTACCATGATGTTTTTAAGGTTTGTCCATGTTGAAGCATGTATGTACTTTATTCCTTTTTATTGCCAAGTAATATTGCATTGTATGGATATGCCACAATTTTGTTTATCCTTTCATCAGTTAATGGACACCTGGATTGTTTCTACTCTTTGGCTGCTGTGAATAATGCTGCTGTGAGCATTCGTGTACAAGTGTTTGTGTGGACGTACGTTTTCAGTTCTCTTGGGTATATACCTAGGAGTGGAATTGCTCTGTCATATGGTAACTATATTTGACCTTTTGAGAAACTGCCAGACTGCTATTTGAAGTAGATGAACCATTTATATTCTCAACAGCAATGCATAAGAGTTTTAATTTGTCCACGTCCGTACCTACACTTGTCTTTTTGATGATAGCCATCATAGTGAGTGTGAAATGGTATCTCATTGTGGTTTTGATTTTCCTGATGGTTTATGAAGTTGAGCGTCTTTTCGTGTGCATATTGGCTATTTGTATATCTTTGGAAAAAATGTCTTTTCAAAACCTTTGTTGACTTTAAGTTTGAATTGTCTTTGTATTGTCAAGTTGTAAGAGTTCTTTATATATTCTGGATTCTAGTTCTTTACTAGTTACCATACATGTGAGGGTTTATTTTTGGAATCTGTTTCTTTAATCAGTGTCTATCCTATGTCAGTACCATATGGTCTTGTTTACTGTAGTTTTGTAGTAAGTTGAAATTTGGAAATGTGAGTTTTCCGACTTTACTCTTCTTTTTCAAAATAAACTTTAGGATCAGGTTCTCAATTTCTGCAAAGAAGACATCTAGGATCTTGGTAAGGGTTGCACTGAATCCGTAGCTCAATTTGGGGGATATTGTCACCTTAACAGTATTACATCTTCGAATCCGTGAATGTGGGATGGTTTTCCATTTATTTAGGTCTTTAATTTCTTTTAGCAATGTTTTATAGTATTCAGAGTATGTTTTTCACTTTTGTTAAATTTATTCCAAAGTGTTTCATTCTTTTTGATGTTACTGTAAATGGAATTGTTTTCTTAATTTTTTAGGTTAAATGTTGTATATAAATACATTTGATTTTTGTATATTGAGCTTGTACTCCACAACCTAGCCCAACTAGTTTATTAGTTCTATGAGTTTTTTAGTGGATGCCTTATAATTTTCTGTATACAAGATGATGTCTCTCTGCAAGTAGAGGTAGTTTTACTTCTTCATTTCCTATCTGGATGTCTTTTATTTCTTTTCTTTTTGCCTAACTGCCGTGGCTAGAAACTTCTAGTACCATGTTGAGTAGAAATGCAAGAGCAGCAATCCTTGTCTTGTTCCTGATCCCCTAGAGGGAAAGCATTCAGTCTTTCACCATTAAGTATGATGTAAACTGTAGGGTTTTTGTAGATGCCTTTTACCAGGTTGAAGTTCCCTTCTATTTCTAGTTTGAGTGTTTGTATCATGAAAGGGTGTTGGATTTTAAGATGTCTTTAATTTCAGTCATATTAGATGCTTTATCTACATCTACTGAGATGATCATGTGGTTTTTCTTCTTTATTGATATAATACATAACGTTGATTTTTCTTTGATATTGAACCAATCTTTTTGTTCTGGGATAAGCTTGACTTGGTCATGGCATGTAATTATATGCCGCTGTATTTGGTTGGCTAGTATTTTGTTGAGAATTTTTGCATCTATATTCATAACAGAATGGTCTGTAGTTTTATTGTGATTTCTTTTCTGGTTTTGGTATTAGGGTGATCTTGGCCTCATAGAATTGAGTTGAAGTATTCCCTCCTCTTCCTTGTTTTAGAAGAGTTTGCAGAATTTTAAATCTTTAAATTTTTGGTACAATTCACCCAGAAAGCCATTTAGGCCTAACCCTTTCTTTTTGGATGTTTTCTTGGTTACTATTCAGTCTCTTTATAGGTCAGTTTAGATTTCCTACATCTTCAGGTTTGGTCATTGTGTCTTTTGGGGTCTTTTGATGTTCTGTATCCAATTCCAGTGTGTGTTTGTGAGGGGAGGTTTCTCCCCACACCAACAACAAGCAATTCTCCAGCTGGGTGTCCTACACTTCAACTCAGTTCTGACATATCTACTCAGAGATAGCACAGATTCCACAGAGTGAGGGCTCAGTCCCACAAGACTGCCTTCACGCCAGTTGCAAGCCCAGGTTGTCACCTGTGCTTTTGACCCACCAGCTACAACCCCCTTACCTGTACTTCTGACCTGCTGACTGTAGATCAGAGGTTTCTGTGACCCCCTCCTTGAGTTCTGTTAATTTGCTAGAGCGGCTCAGAAACATTTTACTTACTAGATTACTGGTTTATTTGCGAAGGATATTAAAGGATACAGATCGACAGGCAGACAGAGATGCATAGGATGAGATACATGGAAAGGGGCACAGAGCTTCCATGCCCTTGCCAAGGCATGCCACTCTCCCCAAATCGCCGCGTTTTCACCACCGTGGAAGCTCTCTGAACCCTGTCCTTGTAGGTTTTTATGGAGACTTCATTACGTAGTCATATTGGTTTAAATCATTGGCAATTGGCAATTGATTCAACCTCCAGCTCCAGCTCCTCTCCACTTGCTAGAGGTGGTGGTGGGGGATGGGACCGAAACTTCCAACCTCCTAATCACATGGTTGGTTCTCCTGGCAGCTAGCACCCATCTTTAGGTGTGTCCAAAAGTCACTCCGTTAACAAAAGACACTTTTATCACTCTCATCACTTAGGAAAATCCAAGGGTTTTGGGAGCTCTGTGCCAGCAACCTGACAAGACTAAATCTATATTTCTTATTGTAAATTACAATATTACAGGGAGTTTGTCCTTTTCATCCAAATTATCGAATATATTGGCATACAGTTGATCATAGTATTCTCTCTTTTTTGTTCATCTTTTCAGTGACCCAACTTATGGTTTTGTTCCTTTTCTCTCTTTTTGTATTCTCATGGATAAAGTTTATGACCGCAAACGATACAGTATAGGAGCAACAGGAAAAAACTATGCGTAGGCAAAGTCCATAGAGGTCAGGTGCATGCCTCTAGGCTCTCCCTCCATGAGAACTGCATGGACATGCTTTTCTGCACCTGTAGACTGCAGGGACATATGGTCTCAGGAAGTATTTACATACATTAAAAATTCTTTAGGGGGCTGGCCCTGTGGCTTAGTGGTTAAGTGCGTGCACTCCGCTACTGGTGGCCCAGGTTTGGATCCTGGGCGTGCACCGACGCACCACTTCTCCGGCCACACTGAGGCCGCATCCCACATACAGCAACTAGAAGGATGTGCAACTATAATATACAACTATCTACTGGGGCTTTGGGGAGGAAAAAAAGGAGGATTGGCAATAGATGTTAGCTCAGAGCCAGTCTTCCTCAGCAAAAAGAGGAGGATTGGCATGAATGTTAGCTCAGGGCTGATCTTCCTCACAAAAAAAAAAAAGTGTCTAATGCAATATTGATGTAACCTATATAAACTAAAGCTGAAAAAATTTTTAAATTATTTCATTCAAAAGTAACAATCCTGGGCCGGCCCCGTGGCTTAGTGGTTAAGTGCGCGCGCTCCGCTGCTGGCGGCCCGGGTTCGGATCCTGGGCGCGCACCGACGCACCGCTTCTCCGGCCACACTGAGGCCGCATCCCACATACAGCAACTAGAAGGATATGCAACTATGACATACAACTATCTACTGGGGCTTTGGGGGAAAAAATAAATAAAATTATTAAAAAAAAAGGGCAAAAAAAAAAAAAAGTAACAATCCTTACCTGTTAATACAAATATTTTCTGAAAACAATAGTGAAACGAATGACATTGTTTTGTAGTTTTGCAAAATCTATTGTCAGTGCAAATAATCCATAATCAATCTATAAATCAAAATTGGGGTGAGTTTATTAATATGAGCCAGTTTTGAGGAGTATATAGCCCAAGGGCTTCCTTCCCCAAGGAAGAAGGCACTCAGAAGAAGCGGGGTGTACAGAGTGGTTATATACCGTCTTGGAACAAAAAACATACATCACATATGACAGGAACATCTCTTTTACTATTGTCACGAGATGCTTTGCTAGCACAGCAGGTCAACGGTCACAAGGTGTACACGGCGAGTCGGTGGTCAGCAGGTCAGTGGTCACGAGATGAGTTAAAGCAGGTCAGTAATTAATCCTTGGTTTCTGGAAGAGAAACTTATCCTTAAAGAAATGCTGACATGGGGGAGGCAACAGCCCTATCTTTAAGGGCATCATTCTTGGCTTTGGGACATTGTCAGTGTTTAAAGCAGATGTACAATGCATGCTCAACAGGCCACATTAGGCCTTTCTGGAAAAACAAGGTCAGGCCGAATTAAGTTTTGAAGCAGATGGCTTCCTCATATCCTCCAATATATCCTATTGCTTTTCATTTATTCATCAGTCTTTAATGTCTGGCTTAATAGAAAATAGATTCTCCTTCTGCATTCAGTTTTTTGCCACGTGTTGCTTTAGTTGAAGTGGGTTGAAGGGTGTTTATTGGATGACAGAAATTCATCTCAGGTAGGTCAGTGCTTCATTGTGGCCCTAAAGATTCACTGCCACAATTTCTATCAGTTTTTACATTTTCCTTCTAGATGACCGTGTCGTTGGACAAAGTGTTGTGGCCAGGGTGGCTTAGAGCATGCGACTGATCAGTTCAGAACTGAATGATTGCTGTTCCTTCTCACCCAGCAAAACCTTCATAGCTCCCTTGTGCTTGTTTGGAAGGAAGACAATAGACCCAGGAGGTCAGGGTTGGGGGACTAGGGCCAGAAATCGTGAACTGTAATTTACCCCAAGCTTTTGCCACCATCCTTAGCATAACTGCTGGCCAATGGAAGATCTTAATCTAAGGCCACTTAGAAACTCTAAGCGGCTGCTGACTTTGAGAGTGGATGTTCTTGGGAATGATGTCCTGAGGTGAAGGCTTGAATACCTCATCCTGTTAGCCATGACTTCCTGATTAAGGGAAAGCAGAACTCTCTTGTATGTATTTTCTAGACTATAGTTATCGCTCTGAATTTAACTGATTGCTGCATCTGTCTTCCCTTACCTGACCCTGCTGATAAGAAGGTAGATTCTGTCCTACAGGTCTCTTGGTCCTTGAGGTCTACTTGCATCATTCCTTAATCTCAACCTTCAGTTTTATAAAATCTGGATCTTAACTCCATGACAACAAAATGCGTCTGTTGAGGTTCTTGCAGTGCTCTCAACAGAACACTGGAACGTGGCCTATAATGACAGAGGTAACTAACAGGGAGTAAGTTTTATCACATTTCTCTTCAGAGGCACTTCATTCAGCCTGCTTTTCTGTTCATTTCCACTCAACGAGTTTGTCCATCTCAAGAGGCACGGAGTTGGCTCACTCGTATTGTAGTAAGTAATACTTACACTCCTGATGGAATTTGTCCCCCAACAGAATATCACATCTTGTGTAGCTTATATTTTTCTGACAAACACTGATGGGGTACTTGGGGCAGTTTTCAGAGATTTCTAGATATTTAAGACCACCACCCCTCTAGTGGATCGTGCTTCTTTGAGGTGGGTACCCAGAGGGCTCTAAAGTGAGTTGCGAGGCAGAAGTCCAGTGAAGGATAACTGACGTCTTCATGTGTACTCTAATCTTTCGTTCCCACAGAACGTTCTGAGATTTGTCTCTGACCTCTGCTCTGGAGACACAACAAGCTAGTGTAAACTTTCTAGCCCGAATGATAGTCACATTGCTCTGAACTCCCTGCTGGCTGGTGATGATAGGATATATGTGATTGCCTCCACCCCATGCTGTATACTTAGGTCAATCATTCAGGAAAAGGAGAGCAATTTATTTCCCCCTCCCCTGTTCTCCCAGGGAGAAGGCCGCGTGGCTCTCACTGGTGAACCTTGATGGTAGCTGGGACATACTTGGCTGGCTTGGCTCCATATGGGTAGCCTGGTGTGGCCTGACCTCCACAAAAGGCCAGCTCATCCTCCCAAGTCACAGTCTGGTCACTCCTCCCCGGTGTTGCCTAAGAGAAAGTACAGTAAGTTAGGGTGTCTGACTGAGTGGCCTGGGCTTCTGAGCGGAATTTGTAGCTGGATACATGTAAGATTGGAGGGTAGGGATGTAGGCGAACAGCTTCATGGTGCTTGGATGACCTTTCTCTTCTCATAGGCTGAACAGGCAAAGCTTAATCTCAGTCTGACCCACACCTTGGCAGGACACCGTGCAGGTCCTCCCCAAACAAAGACTGATAAGCAGCCTTGTGAGAAATAGCCACAAGGTTGTTTCTCCTTTGCCTCCCTAGTTTCACTTGAGCACAGGACTTGACTACCTGCCTTCCCCTTGGGGTATAGCTGCAGGCTGTAAAAGGGCTACAGTTTATAGAGTTGGCTCCTCGGCAGCCTGTTACCCGCCTTGGTATCACCAGTGGGGCTAGAGACCCTGATGTTGGTTTTGGTGTTCGAGTAAGGAAGAAACTATATGTGAATCCATTTACTCTTGTCTCCTTTCTGTCTCTGGCAGAGTGGAGAGCCTACCTAACAGCTGTGTTAGTGGGACTTCTAAGCCCTGCTAGCCATGGCCCTACGGCTTAGGGAGGACGGCTGGACTTCATTTGCATTTGCTGTGACAGATTTATTTGATCATGTATTTAAAGCATTCAGCACAGTTCTTGGCATAGCATAAATTCTCAAATGTTAGCTGTTATTATTTATGGAGCTGTATTACAGATAATGCAAAATTGAGAATAATCTATTCTTGAAAGCCCAATTCAAGGGCTGATAGCCTAATTTCTCCCGTGACTAAGCATGCGACAAGCCAGGCCTAGAATAGGTTGAGTAAATCATGAAACGTGGCTTCTACGCTGAAGTGTTGGTGTTTGTGATTTTGTTGATTTTTGTAGAAGTATCCGTAGCTTTGTCTAATGCATATCAGTTTTTCAGTGAAGAACACTGGCTTTCCTCCATTTAACCACATCAGTGGACACTCTCCAAATAAACTTTGGTTTGTAGAACACATTAGAAGTACAACTTATAAAGCCATAAGAGAAAGTTCCAATTTAAAATACCAGAACAAATTTATGTTTTTTTCAGGTATGAGAGGAATATGACATATTTCTTAAGAGGTCCTATATTTTTGAGGTACTTGAAATGCTTACAGAGGAAATCATGAATGTTTATGTTGACATAGATGTGAAGGGAGGGATGGGGGACTTTGTCCCATATAGAAGTTTAAATAGAGACATCTCTTTAAGTTGATGTTCAGCGATTATAGATAATGTTTATTCATCTGACGTTTCTTGAAGCCTGCTAAACGTTGTCAGATATGCATCCTTTGGGTGGCCCTGAGACAGTCTTTTTTCATTCCTATTATCTTGGCTATTAATAGCATTATCTTTCACTCGAATAGTGTTCCAGTTTCTTTGATAAATTAATGGTCATCGTTGTATATAAAACACTTCCTGATGTGGCTCAGTTTGCCCTTTCATGTCCTATTTCTTACTATTTCATCTGACCTATAGCAGGCCTGTCCATGGCAAACCATAATATAATACGTCCATTTTCCTAGAGTTCTTTCTGTTTATGGGTGTGTGTGCTTGTGTGTTTGTATTTAACATAGGTATTAATATGATTATTCCCCAAAGGTATGATTTTCAGGTTATGTTTTTGCTTTGTAATTTTCTGTCATAAGGCTAACTTACGAGTAAAGGAAGCTGCTGGGTTGACAGATTTTCAATTAAACTACATTCTTTGCATAGTATGGGTATAGAATTTTTTTTTTTTTTCTATGAGGAAGATCTCATGAGCTAACATCTGTGCTAATCCTCTTTTTGCTGAGGAAGACCGGCTCTGAGCTGACATCTATTGCCAATCCTCTTTTTTTCCCCAAAGCCCCAGTAGATAGTTGTATGTCATAGTTGCACATCCTTCTAGTTGCTGTATGTGGGATGCGGCCTCAACATGGCCGGAGAAGTGGTGCGTCGGTGCGCGCCCAGGATCCGAACTCGGGCCTCCAGTAGCGGAGTACGTGCACTTAACCACTAAGCCACGGGGCCGGCCCTAATTTAAAATTTAAAAAGACTGTTTTCACGATGACACACAGGACACCTCTCTAGAATCTCTCTTTAGGAGTATGTGAATTATGACTCTGAATTCCGCGAGTTTGGGCCATAGCACTTTATCAATGTCAACACACAAGGGCTACTTGCCTCCCAGTGAGGGCCACCAGATCTTATCAGCATTGCCTGTTCTTCAAACGGTAAAATCTACAGCCAGATGCTTGGGATTAGTAGAGCCAAACTTTGTGCTAACTGTATCTAGGATCATTATTTAGGGTTCACTATTACCTGTGCCAGCCCTGGTGGTCTAGTGTTAAGATTCAGGGCACAGCCATGGCTCGGGTTCGATTCCCAGTCAGGGAACCGTACCACCCATCTGTTGGTTGTCATATTGTGGCTGTGTGTTGCTGTGATGCTGAAAGCTATGCCACTGGTATTTCAAATACCAACACAGTCACCCCTGATGGACAGGTTTCAGCAGAGCTTCAAGACCAGACAGACTAGGAAGAAGGACCTTCCCACTTCCACAAAAAAAGTTGGCCATCAAAACCCTATGAATAGCAGCAGGGCATTGTCTGATAATAGTGCCAAAAGGTGAGAGGATGGTGCAAAAAAGACTAGGCGGGGTTCTGCTCTGCTGTGCACAGGGTCACTAGGAGTGGAATTGACTCCACAGCACAACAGAAATAGCTGGTGATAGCAAGGATGTTCCTAGGAGAATTACCCACAATGGAATGTAAGAATCCAGTGCTTTGATAGCTTGATGGCACCTGCTCCCATTACTGGGCTGCTGACCCTTTCACCACTTGACAAGAGTACTTTGAATCCTAGATCCAATCCACAGTAACTGCCAGAGAGAGCCTTAAACCTACAGGGCAACGAATGGCTAATTATTCACTAATCTACAACTTAAGGTACTCTGTTTGTTTTTTTTTTTTAAATCTCCACTGGAAATAAGTGTGGGTGTGTACAATATGTTTAAAACTTCTATTTCCTTGTTTTTTTCTGCCAATGTCTCATGTCTTTTTGTTCTTCCTTTACTACTTACTTTTGCATTAAGTGAATATTTTCTAATGTAACATTTTAATTTCTTTAATGATGTTTTTCACTATATATTTTTAGTTATTTTGTGAAAGCACAAATTACTTTCAAAAATCATTTTTATTTCTACCTTTAAAGGTGTTAAGCATTTAAAATCTGATTTATTATAAAAATTATAATAATATAATTGTATAATAAATTATATAATAAAATCTGATTTGTGATTTTTAACCAAGTTAAAAGACTATCACTGGTGTGGAGGTGGAGAGGTGAAGAACGTGGGGCCTAGTGAGGTTATTGGTTGTGTTTTTTTTGTTGTTTTTTGTTTATTTTACTCCCAAAGTTTTTTGTTTATTTTTTGTATCCTAGTTGTACTTCTCTCTAGCTCTTCTGTGTGGGACACCACCTCAGCATGGCTTGGTGAGTGGTGCATAGGTCCATGCCCAGGATCTGAACTGGCAAAACCCGGGCTGCTGAAGCTAAACACACGAACTTAACTGCTACGCCACTGGTCCAGCCCGTTTTTTGGGTTTTTTTGCTGAGGAAGATTAGCCCTCAGCTAACATCTATTGCCAGTGTTCCTGTTTTTTTGCTTGAGGAAGATTAGCTCTGAGCTAATGTCTGTGCCAATCTTCCTCTATTTTTTTTTTTGTTGTTGTTGTGTGGGACACTGCCACAGCGTGGCTGGTAAGTGGAGTAGGTCCGCACCTGGGATCTGAACCCACAAACCCGGGCCTCCAAAGTGGAGCATGCAGAACTTTAATCACTTACCCACGGGATTGGGCCCTTGGTCGTGTTTGAACACTGACAATCTTAGAGTGTGTGTGTGTGTGTGTGCGTGTGCGTGTGCGCATGCGCATGCATGTGTGAATGACCTAATCCAGTAGAGACAGGTTGATACTGGGAATAAAGAGAAGGGGAGTAGGATTTTAAAGGTAGAGATCTGGTGAGAGAAAGGTCAGGTCAGTCACTGTAAACATAGATTACATTTACAAGGATGCATGTTTTATAGATTTGGTGATGGGAGCATGACAGATGGGGCTATTTTTTTCCCTCTGAAATATAAGCAGCTGAGTAGGGGGAGCATGTGTGTGAGTTAGAGTGGCTGGGGACCAGGGAGGAGAGAAAAGATCTTAGGGAAAATAAAATTACTTTTCATATTAATAAATTTTCATTAAAATGAAGTAGAATTGTTGGGCAGTGTTGGGTGGTTGTTTGCGTTCATGAAGTAAAATCAGTCTGCTGGCTTGTGATTTTTTTTCCCCAGAAAATTTTGGCTACTCCTGTGTGGAGAAGGAGATTCTTAAGTGCAGCCATAGTTGGAGTGTGTCAGGTGAGTGCCATGGCTGTCACAGGTAAAGGTTGATAAGGGGTGGGGTGGAAATTTGGGGCAAAAGAGTTTATTTTTCCAAGAGAAATTAAAATGATAGACCCCGGAAACCCTGTCTCTGGTCATCTCCATTACAATATATTCTCAAAAGGTCTGGGAATACATTGTATCTAAAAGTAGAGACTTGTAGTCAAAAAACTTTTAACTCCCTCCCTCTAACTTAGGTAGTTAGCTTTTCTAGGCTTATTTTCTTCTGTGCCAGCAAAGGAGAAAGAGAGGGGAAAAAACCTAAATTACTCTTAAAGATCATTTCTCTTCCTACCTGCAGGATCTATATTAGTCTCCTAGGGCTGCCGTAACAAAATAACCACATTGGGTGGCTTAAACAACAAAATTTATCTCTCGCAGTTCTAAAGTCCAGAAACTCAAGATCAAGGTGTTTGGTTTCTCCTGAGGCCTCTCTCTCTGGCTTGCAGACAGCCACCTTTTCTGTGTGACCTTATTGGTCTTTCCCCTGTGTGCATACACCTGGTGTCTCTGTTATAAGGACAGCAGTCCTGTTGGATTAGGGACTCACGCTTATGACTTCATTTAGCCTTAATGACCTTCGTAAAGGCTCTGACTCCAAATGCAGTCACAATGGGGGTTAGGGCTTCAAAATATGAATTTATGGGGGACACAATTCAAAGCATAACAGCCTCCTACTCCCAAGTTCACGTAAGAACTAGGGCAATGTATTAGGCATCCTTAACTCATTAGTAGAGGTGCTGCTTTTTACTGTGTGCTACACTTCTACCTGATCATTCGGTTGTTGATTAAGGAGCTTTCCTGGGAGAAGGTATGTGAGAAATAAACAGATCTTTCACCTTGGGACCTGTTTTTAATCCAAAAATGTGCATGCCTTCTTCAATTTGTTAGTGAGTACCCTATGACCCATAACTTTATAGATCTGAAAGATCTATGATGGTTTTCGGTTTTCTACATAACTCACATGAATAGTCAGTTTTATGTTTTCTTTCCCAATTCTTACTCTTTCTGGGATCTCCAATACAATGATGAATAGAAGGGATGATAGTGGCGTTTTTTTTTGTCTTATTGTTGGCCTAAATTTTTGAAACTACCATTTATCAAAATTAAGGAAATTTCTTTCTATTCTTGGTTTGATACAATTGTTCTTTTAATAAATGGATATTGAATTTTATCAGAAGTTCTTGCATCTTGTTGAAATGATTATGATTTTAAAAATTATCGTAATTAATTTTCAAATGACAAGCCTTGTATTATAATAAACCCCGTTTGATCACAGTGTGTTATGCTTTTGGTATATCACCCCATTTGGTTTGCTAACATTGTGTTTAGGATGTCTGCATTTATGTTTCTGAGAGATTGGCTTAATTTTCCTTCTTTTCAGCTTTTGGTATGACAGCCTCAGTAAATGAGCTGTGAAATGTATTCTCTTTTATCCTTTTAAAGAGGTTATATTGGGTTATTTCTTCCATAAATGATTGGTAGAATACTCCAGTAAAGCCACATGGGCCTGGCATTTTCTTTGTGAAAAGATATTTAATTGTATTTTCTTTAAAGAGATATGGTATTCTTGTTATGTCAGTCCTGGTTAGGTGTGTTTTTCAAGGAATTTCTCCATTCCACCTAAATTTTAAATGTATGGGAATAAAGTTACTCAAAATAAATATTTATCATTTTAATGTCTGTGGGATCTAGTGGTAGCCTCTTTTCACAATATTATGTTTTCTTTTTCCATGATCAGTTGTCAGAGACTTACTGGTTTTTTGTTTTTGTTTTTGGTGAGGAAGATTGGCCCTGAGCTAACATCTTTATCAATCTTTCTCTATTTTGTACGTGGGATGCTGCCACAGCATGGCTTGATGAGTGGTGTGTAGGTCCGTGCCCGGGATCCGAACCCGCAAACCCCAGGCCGCTGAAGTGGAGTGCATGAACTTAACCACTGCGCCACCGAGCTGGCCCTGGCTTATTTGTTTTTATTTTTCTTTTTAAAGAACCAGCTTGTGACTTGTTGAATCTCTATTTTTTTGTTCATTATTTTGTTTATTGCACTCTGTCTTCATTTCTTTTCCATAGGTTAACTTGTTGTTATTCTCACTTTTTGTGATAATGTGGAGATTGTTTCCTAGTCTTTTAAAAATAAATCTATTTAATGCTATAAATTGTCCTCAAGTCTTATTTGAACATGGGGATGGGAGCTGTAATGGACTGAATTGTAGGCCCCCCCCCTCCACCCAATTCATGTTGAAGCCCTAACCTCCTATATTTGGAGATGGAGCCTTTTAGGGAGGTAATTAAGGTTAAATGAGGTCATAGGGTAGGGCTCTGATCCAATAGGACCTGTGCTTTTATGAGTACAGGAAGAAACACGAGCAAGCTGGTCATGCTCACTCTCTGCATGAGTATAAAGTGAATTCCTTGTTTCTAAATTTTCTACTTACCTTTTCTCTATAATTTCTGGATTAATTCTGCTGTGAATTAATCTGAATTATTTTAATGCTTTGAAAATTGAGCCATGTGGTCAATATTGGTAAAAATTCCATGTGCACTTGGAAATAATGTGTGTTCTGCAGTTGTTGGGTGTCCTGTCAGTGTGTTTGAGTTGTTTGTTTAATTTTGTTATTTTAATCTGTCTTTCTCCTATCATTTACTGTGGTTATGGGTTTGTCCATTTTTAGATATGTCTATATACAGTTGGTGAGGGTGTAAATTGTTTCAACCTTTTTACAAGGCAGTTTATCACTATTTATGAAAATAATTTTAATGTCCTTTCACACATTGATTTCACTTGTAGGAATTTTCAGAAACATTTAGCATGAATATAAGAGCATAAATAGAAGAATGCTTACTATAGAATAGTTTATAAGTGCAAAAACTTAAGAAAACCAAATATCTATGAGTAGAGGACTGGTTAAATGGTGATATACCCATATAGTGGGATGTTATGCAGACAATGAGGTAGATAGATGGGTAGTGAAATGATAAGATATCTTAAGTATAGTAATAAAGATCAGGCAAACTGTAGACAGTGTGTTTGGTAGGATTCCATTTGTTTTAAAAGATGAGGTTTTATTTACGTATTAGTGTTTTTTGTGTATAGAAATTTTCTGAAAGAGAAGATAGCAATAGATACTCTTAGGGCGTTAGACAGTGAGGATGGACAGGACTTTTTACTGTATGTTTGAAGTTTCTTTTTTTTTTTTTTTTTTTACAGTGAGCCTGGGTTTTTTAGAAAAAGAGCTAGTTAGTATAAATAAAAGCAGGAAGTGATTACCACTTAAACATAACAAACAAAATGCTGGGCTGGCCCCGTGGCTTAGCGGTTAAGTGCCCGCGCTCCGCCACTGGCGGCCCGGGTTCGGATCCCGGGCGTGCACCGATGCACCGCTTCTCCGGCCATGCTGAGGCCGCGTCCCACATACAGCAACTAGAAGGATGTGCAGCTGTGACATACAACTGTCTACTGGGGCCTTGGGGGGGGGAAATAAATAAATAAAATCTTTAAAAAAAAAACCAAAAAAACCACAAAATGCTGACTGTATTGTGTAGAATGAATTCCTGTTAAACACCCCCAAAATTTTATGAACATTTGCCATATTTATTGTTGCATCTTCCTTTGGTGTTCCTCTTCCCCGAATTAAAGATGAGGTTTTGTCTTATCTGAGATTTCAGGAATTATAATATAGGCAGCATTGGTGTTAAGGTTAACTAATTTTCTTAGAAGTTCTATCCAGGAAAAACAGCTTTTTAATAAAAGATGTTTATTTTCTACAGATTCCTGATATTCGAACAACTGACTTTTAATACACTGCAACTTCATCAACTCAACAATGAATTGGAATACAAAACCAGAGACTGTCACCTTACCACCACAGTATCCTAAAAGCCAAACCTCTTTTTTGGAGCAGGCTTTAATAAACACACCATCTCAAAGTTCTTTAAACTATCTTGGAAGTAATCAAGAAGCGTGCATGTTTCTCAGTAATGCAAATCCAGTTTCACAGCCACTGCCCAACATAAGAAATTATAAAACTCCTCAACAAATCCCTATTTCTGATATGCATAGTGGGACAATTGTGGCCTCACAAACTTCAGTAGAAAGAATAACATATGCAAATGTTAAAGGACCAAAACAACTGAATCACAATTTGCAAATGTCTTCAGGAGTTACACAAAATGTATGGTTGAACTCACCAATGCGGAATTCTTTGCTTTCTCATACAGGGGCAACTGTATCTCAACAAACCAGTTTTGGAACTAATACGCCCAATGTACATGCACTACAGAATCAATTTGTAACATCGGATACCTATTCTATGCAACTACAAATGATCCCTTCTAATTCTGTAAGCGGTCCTGTAACTTATCAGGGAAACCCAAGACTAAACCCATCTTTATCAGACCAACAGGTTGATTGGGCACAACAACAGTATACATCTAATGGACTGACTTATCCGGATTACAGACCACTTCCAAAGCAATACAGTTATTCATCACAAAGCTTTATGCAAGATCCTACTCAGAAACAAAACCCTATGCCATCTACATCATTACAAGTTAAAAATAGTCATCCTCCAAATTCTGCACTGACTTTACAGTCAAAGCAGACTGCAACTATACAGTCATATCAATATGCAGTTTCTCAGACTGACAGAAGACCTCCTCCTCCTTATGACTGTAGGTATGCAAGCCAGCCGTTGCAAAGTACTCAGCATGTTATTAAACACTCTTTGGAAGTTCCTCAGAGTCAAGAAATGCACTTACCTGAAATGAGGAAAGACTTCTGTAGAGGCTTTCAACAGCAATGGCAAAACCTTAATGATAATGTCAGCATGACTGGAAATGTCTGTAACTTGAAAGTAAATACCAACATCAGTCAGCCTTTTAATGGACCCATTAGATCTTCTGTAGAAGGTGTTCAGACTCTTCCTCAAAATAATCATGAGAAAAGAGTGGATTCTTGCAATCTAACTTCAAGTCAAGTACTGGACACAAGTGTCACAAAAGAAAAGTTAGTGAGGGATATTAAAACATTGGTAGAAATAAAAAAGAAGTTTTCAGAACTTGCAAGGAAAATTAAAATTAATAAAAGTCTTTTGATGGCAGCAGGTTGTATTAAAACAACAAATACCCCATATAGTCAGTCAGCTCAAAATTCTGAATTGTCTTTGAATCAAACTGCCAAAATCCAGTCTGAACCACAGGTAACCCCAGTCACTCCAGAGACTGCAGAGGATAAACTAGCACCAGCCATGGAATCTCTAGAGGAAACAAATGTAACACACAGTACATTGAATTCCAACATTCAGGACACCAATTGCAGAAATTTTAACCAAGTCAATTCTGTTTTACAAAATCCTGTCTGTTCAGAAAAGTTGCCAATGCTGCCAAACCAGTTACACGATTTGAAAGTTATGACTTCTTTAAAGACATCAGCTGTTGAGATTACCCAGGCAACATTAAATAACACCCCGTTTTCATCAGGAAATTTTGTCAACGTTGAACAAAATGTGCCAACAAATTCTGGAACAACTTCTTTTCCTCAGTCTACGTCTTTTGAGGAATATGTTTCAAAGTATCCAAATAAAAATAAGCTAATTCTCAGTTTACTGGCACATGGAGATAAAACTCCAAAGAAATCATTAAAAGATGCTAGTAAAACTATTCAGGATTCTAAACCACATACTTTTGAAAGGAATCCAAATACCCGAATCACTGGTAACCAACTGAATTTGAAAACCATGGAACCTCCAAGTACTTGTAAGATAAATCCCAAGATTTCAGACAATTCGTTTTGCCTTGAGCGTAAATCCTCTACAAATGGAGTGTCTTCTAAAAATGACAGTCACTGTTCCATGGAATTGCTAGCAACGTGTCTTTCTCTGTGGAAAAAACAACCTTCACAACCTACAGAAGAACAGTGTAATGGGTCAAGAACATATACAACAGCAGTTGGAATTTCAAAGCCTGGGGAAATCTGTGATAAGAGTCCATTTTCAGTTGTGGAAAATTCTCCGAATAAGACAGTAAACAGCTCACAAGAAACAACTTTGTCAATGGTAGTACAGAATTATGAGTCTCTAGGTGCAACTATTACAAAGGGAACAGAACTTCAGATTGCTATAGTGTCACCCTTAATTCTTTCAGATGTCAAAACGTTATCTGTCAAAGAAATAAAACCTGAAGCTCCACCTGAAACAGTGTATCCAGTTATTAAAGAAGGCAGTGTCTGTAGCTTACAAAATCAGTTGGCAGAAAATACTGGAGTTACTGCTGCTTTGAAAGTTAATGAACCAGTAGCAAGTACTACAGCAAGCACCAAGATTTTCCCACTAATTCAGAAGGAAAAGCAAAATGAGTCAACTAATGGTAATTCAGAAGGCGCACCTAATACCACTCAAGGAAAGCATATCAAATCAGAACCAGATATCCATTATCCTGTGAGTGATCAGCAAGCCTCATGTAACTCAAGGGACAATGATATTGTGAGTGGTGATACATTACAGATTGATAATATTTGTTCTCTTGTTGAAGGTAATACATCATTACAGATTGATAATATTTGTTCTCTTGTTGAAGGTAATACATCTTATAATTCCCAAATAGCAAAGATATTCAACTCACCCCCTTTGAAAAAGGTTGAGCTACAGGAACCTTCTCTACCCAATCACCAAGTGATTAGTAGTAAACGACAAAAACAATTGGACAACATCACTGAAAATAAAGACTTTGGTTTTCAAAAAGATGATTTTGTAGAGTGCACAGATATCTCACACAAAATAACTGATGAGTCAAAGTCACTTCAGCCCCCAGAATCACCATCTTTGAAGTATGTTGAAGCAAATAGTGGAATTGTAGAGGAAAGCAATCTGGAGCAAATCACTGAAAAAGAAAGCATGGCTAATGGTATGTGTTCAGTAGCTGCTAATCAGCAGGATAGTTCCCTGGAGGAAATTGCTGTGTCCTGCGATTACACTGCCCAAGATCCTGCAAGAAATGAGATTCTTGATGGTAAGACATCCGGCTTATACCTACATGATCAGCTGTCAGAACTTTTAAAAGAATTTCCCTATGGTATTGAAGCTGTGAACACATGTAAGGGCTCTGTGGCCCCAAAATTAACAGACGAAATCTCAAAAGATCAAACTTGTGATAAGACCGATTGTAACTCCAAAGACTCAATGGACTCAACAGACCAAATACAAATTAAAATATTAAGCTCAGAGGAAATGAAACAATTATTTCCTGAACAGGATGATCAACGCTGTGAGGCAGACAAATTGACAGAACCTCAGAAAGAGAAGGCTGTCATGGAAGAAGGGAGCCGGTGTGACTCAGAAGCACTTACAGATGGAGAAAGCTGTGATTCTGTGATAGTGGATTCTGAGAAAGATGACGTCCGTTGCTGTGCGTTGGGGTGGCTCTCTATGGTTTATGAAGGAATTCCCCAGTGCCAGTGTAATTCCATCAAGAACCAGACTTCAGGGGAAGAAAAAGGGAAAGATCAATGTCCTCCTTTGGAGACCAACAGTTGTCAACAAGGAGAGAGGACCTCTGATAGAGATGTCCCTGTTGGATTTACTAGTTCTCCAAGTAACAAGCCAAAGATTCCTCTGAGTCTTCCAGATGGGAAAAACCATTTTCGTTTAACAGAAGAAGGCAAGAATATAAAAGATGGATCCCAAACAAAACATAACAGCTCACTAAGGTCAGAACAAGAAGTATCTAGTCAGTATTTATCTAAAGGTGATAAAAAACTAGATTTCTTGCAGAGTCACAAACGAAAAGCAAAACTGCAGTTTCATGAGATAACTTTTCACTCTGGTAATAAAATGACCAAGTTTTCTCAAGAGAGCCTGCAGAAGAGGCTCGTGGCACCAAACTCACGTCCACTAAAAGCAAAGACATGTTTTTTGACAAATAAAAACAAAGATCTACACGTGAAGAACGGTTCGTTGGTACAGTCAGTATCACCAGAAAAGAGAAAATTGAAAGCAGGAGGCCCTACACAAAAAATTTTGGAAAAAAGGAAGTTAGACGAAGGGAGTGTACATGTTTCAGAGATGAAGAGGAAGAAACATGATAAGCGAGAGCAGAACCGAAATGTGGGAGGTGGTACATTTAAGTTATGTAATTTTTTGTCAACCTCAAATGAAAGAGCCAGGGTTAAAGAAAAGGCAGTATCAAATGTTATGTCCTCAGGTTCCAAGGATAGTTCCTCTAAATTTAATAGAGTTCTAACACAGAAGGAGTATTTACAAAGGCAGAAGTATAAAGAAACAGTGGGTAACAAAGCATTAAAAAAATATGTGAAGAATGTACCATGTGATTCTGAATACGTGAGGTCCAGTAAACTTGCTGTGCGAGTAGGGAGTTGTGGGACATCAAACGATAGACAGAGTAGCAGCGTGCAGACCTCTAAAGAACCAATCAATATTTATGTAAACCATGGTAAGAACATAAAAATCCACCACTCCGAGGAGTCTAAAACGAACGTTTCGAGGAATGTTAAAGGAACAGTTGGTGGAAAGCAGCCTGATAAAATGTGGATCGATAAAACCAAATTAGACAAAAACTTAACCAATATAAATAATGATGTTGAATTCAGCCAAATGTCTCCCCAGTCAAAGGATCAAAGGAAACTGTACCTGAACAGAGTTGCCTTTAAATGTACTGAACGTGAGAGCATTTGTCTCACAAAATTAGATGGTTCACCCAGGAAGCTTAATAAAGAGAAGAGACCAGAAAATAAACCTAAGAGCCTTTTGCTTGTGAAAGATACCACAGAAAAATCAAGAATGCTGGAGTTTAAATTATGTCCAGATGGGCTGATAAAGAATACAAACCCTGTTGAAGACCGGAAGGATCTGCAGCCTTGTCCTGGGAAGGAGCAAGCCCCTGTGCAAGGTCCAGTATGAATGTTTTGATAGTGTCTGCAATATTGTAAAGTATTGTAGGTCAACAAGTGGGTTAGCACCTCTCATGCCATCTGGGTTGCTAGGAAAGACCTGAATGGCATTACTTTGTATTTATTTTTCTCAGTAAATCGATGGCTCATTGGGCAATATTTGTTTCAAATTTATCTGCCCTTTATTGTAAATTGTACCTAATTTGTACTAAAGTTGAGGTGTATAAAATTGTAAGGTTTGCCAAATACAAAGATTTCATTTTGTACCAAGTAAGGCTATATTGTGAAAAGCGTTCTTTGTGCTGCGTTAGAAAACTGTCAAGTATACGTTATCTCAAGAGTCTTGCTTTCGTTGATTTTCCTTTGGGCTTGGAATTTCAAAGTGCTGTGAATTTGAAATTTTGGTCTGTATAGGAGGAGAAATATAATGATTATTAATGAAATCTTTTTATACATATGGAAATGGTTTAACATTGTCATCTTTGAAGCAGTTGGTAACTCTGTTATCACTAAAGTTAAAGTGGTAACGTCTAGTCTACTCATGAAATGAGAGGACCATGGAACCAGTATTATCTGGTGTTAAGTTGCCAAATCCGGAACAGCAAACATGATTATTGGTTAGCTGAATGACAGAATTCTCAGTGTGGTGCAGGAAGGAAGAAGAAAATATAGATGACTAATTATTTGCTGTAGTGGTTGTAGTTACTTAAAAAACATTGTGTTGAGAAACCCAGATTGGAAAACTAAAGAATTTGAATGAAAATCTTTTAATTTCTCCTGTGCTGTTCAGATGGTATCTGTTGCGGTGTGTAAAGTTACAATGTAAATAAGGTACATTTTCTTGGAAGATGATAAGGATACATGATTAAATAGTGTACAATTCATTTTGTAAAGTATTGGTGGTTTCACCTGGTCCTTTTTGACTAGATCCTTAGAATCCGAGGCGTGGGTGTAACGGGAACATTGGAAGTAGTTGGGGGCTATATATGCCTTCTATCTCATGTGCCCTTCAATACCTTGAGATGTGTTGGTGTTCAGCCTAAGTGGGAGAAACATGATTATATAGTGAAGATAAACTTTTAAAGCAATTCATTTTTCAACTGTGAGATATTCAGGCACGTCAAATGGGAGTAGGCATTTTTCTAGGCCCTTTTAGAGTCATATGTGAATATATCTAATGCCTTCCAAAATCTATTTTTGGTTTACATGATTTTCCTTCATTATAGTACTAAAAGAGGTGAATAGCAGTATCTAGAGATCTGAAAATGAATATTTAAATAGTTTCAGGAATAAAAAGTACAAAAGAAGACTGGTTAAAATGTGTAACTGAGGAGAAAAGGATGCCGGAAGCCAACCAGGAAATAGGTAAAATCATCATCTATTTAAATTTTTATTTTTACTTATCTGGCACTCTGTCATATATTAACTGGATTATTGTTATGAAACTATTGTGAAGGTTGGTTTTTAATGCATATTTTTTAAATGATTCAGTGTTTGTGTGTATGAGTGGCAGGAAGACATTTTCCTGTTTTTTCTGTCATGCTGTGGAGAGGGAAGCAATAATCTGTTTCCTTTTAACAAGAAAATAATTCTCATCATAATGAGTTAGATAAGAGTTTGCAAACTTTTTCTGTGTAGGACTATGCAGTACATATTAGCTTTTGCAGATCATAAGGTCTCCTACTCAACTCTGTCACTGTTGTGAGAAAATGGCCGTAGAATAAAAAATAAATGAGTATGGGCTATGTTTTACTTAAACTTCATTTACCCAAACTGGCTAAAGGCTAGACTTGGCCTGCACGCTATACCCTGTTTGCCAACCCCTGAATTAGATGATCTGCATGCTAATTCATTTAATTCTCAAAACCAGGTAGACAGGAATGTTCTCATTTTATCAATGAGGTAGATCATTTGACTAAAATCACATGTCTAGTAGTTGAATAGGGCCTTGAGCCAGGTCCCCTCTCTTTGAAATTCATTAAGTGTGGAATTTAAGTTATTTTGATGAGAGACTGATACTCCTATTTAAATTTTTTTTTGCAGGGGAGGGATTTGGGCTGAGGGCCAACCAGAAAAATCAGAGCTTTCAGTATCCAATTTAATTAGTGGAATGAACGTATTTTGCTGTTAGAGTTTTTCATTGAACTAGAAGCTAGGGTTTGGCAGTTTTATCTTAGTTTTGGTTAATTGAATACACAAAGACAGAAGTTGAGAATCGCTTGAATATGGAAAGAAGCAGAATTTCACCATGAGCAACAATAAAGAGAAGCACATTTTCAAAAAAGAAGTATGACAAAGGTTGAGAAGAGAGCTTAAATATATGTAAGCAGGCATGTAGAAATTGAGTCATGCATATAGGAAAAAACTGAGTTGAATCAGTGACTCAAAGGAATAAGAAATGGCACTCTTAGAACAGGAAAACAACCAAAAGGGGAAATGAATTGGTGAGAGGTCTGAGAGTAGGAAAAAACACTTCTAAAGTTGGAAAACAGGAAGTTAAAAATGAGAGAGATGGAAATGGGCATGGAGATTGGGGCAAGAAAGGTACTTGGAAATAGCAGAGACAAGCATTACCTCACAGAGAAGGTGAGAAGCATAATTGGAATCTGAATCTGAAAATACTTGAAGACGGATGCATGCACAGATTGACCAAAGAGGCTCAGAGATAAAGACAGCTAAATGAGAGACATAAAGAGCCACGAACAGGATGAGCAGTAAACAGTGAAGGTGGGACATCAGTACTTGGAATCATGATGAAAAAAGCACAAACCAGGGGAAAAGCACAAAGGTGGGACATCAGTACTTGGAATCATGATGAAAAAAGCACAAACCAGGGGAAAAGCACAGTAAGATCTGCAGCAGGGTGAGAGAAAAGCCAAGAAACAAGTCACAGAGCTCTGTCACAAGTCGGATGAGAACTCGGGAAAGATGAAATATATACCAAGATGAAGAGGCTGGAGCACGTGAACCAGCCTGAAGTGAGACAGAAACATGTCACAGACTCCCCAAGAGCTGTGAAGAAACTTTTTAGATAAGTACACGTCTAAATTTGGTATCAAAGGTTGGAATGTGGATGGAGCCAGTTGTGAAACTATCGGTCAGAGTAAGAGAAAAGAAAGCCAGTTGTGAAACTGTCAGAAGAGGCAATAACAGAATCCAGTGGAAAGCAACTTGGAGACCCACCTCAGGCATCAGTGTTAACTGACATGAAGGAAAGCTAATGACTTAGAAGAACTTGAAATAGATAAAAGAACTAAGAGGACAGAATACTTGACCCACCCAGGCAGAAAGGTAAAACAAGACTATTATCCAGAAAGGAATGACTAGAGCAGGAATGAAAAGTAGGGGAATTCTGAATAGGGGGAACAGCTATTGAGATCAAGAGGCATATCTAGAAATGCACAGAAGTAGGAAAAGCTGGGCCCATCACAAAAAGGATAGTGAGGCCAATGCAACACTGAAATGGTCTAACAAAGCAGAAAAGTACAGGCATGTCTTAGAATACCTAATGCATAGCAGGGCCAGGATATTAAAACAGTACTTTCCATTCACTGTTTGGAACTGGCTGATGTTTGCACTCTTTCTGTTGGTCGTTTAGAGAGCTGAAAGAAGGTCACATTTATGATAGTCTGCAAATGATAAGAGATTTCACTGAGCAAGAGTAAAAGTAGAGCAGAACAGCCTTGGACAGTGAAGACGGGGATCAAAGTAGAAAACAGCCCCCAAAGGGAAAGGCAAGATGTCCTGTGTGTATAATTCATAATTCTGTAGGTAAAGAGCCATAGTTGGTCAAACTTGTAACTTCTTGCCCTAATTTTATCCCAGAGAAGAATGCATCTTTTCCCTATCGATTTTGATTGATTGTGTATTGGTCACTAACATTAAGAGTAATAAATAAAATTTCTGTTTCCTTAGATGATAATGTTTTGGGTAATTCAAGAGTCTGCAAGAGAAGCTTCAGTGCAGATGGAATTGAGACACTACAAAACCCAGTAAAAGATTCAAAAGCAATGTTTCAAACCTACAAAAAGATGTACATGGAGAAGAGAAGCAGAAGCCTTTGTAGCAGTCCTATAAAATAATTTTGAGACTTTAATTCTTCTGATGGTTCTGTAATTGCCACCAGAAAATTTCTCTTACCTTGTGTTCAGAATATTTTGCTGGAAATAGGCAGAATTGCCATGATAAAATTTCTCAGAGAGTTTGGTTACCACTTAGGTTATGTATATCATTGAAATTACTTAATTAAAATGGCTTGAGAACCTTATGTGTGGGTAGCAGACGTAAGAAATAGTGATATTTGTCAGGGAAACCATAAGGTATTGAATTTTTACATTATTGAACCAAGTTTACTATTAATAGAATAAGTTCTTACACAAATCTTATTTTGAAATGCTAACTGTCCATCCTGAGGGAGGACTGTTCCTCATTTCAGGACTTGTTTGTTTTTGCTGGGACTGTAAATATATTTTTATTTCTAAAACTTATTAGCAAAACTTATTTTTTAAAATGCTCACTGTGAATGTCAAAGTATATTCTTAAGTATTTTATACCTAATTGTGAACTTTTTGTCAGAAGTCTTGTTCTATACTTGTTAAACTGAACATGAATTTTGGATATTGTTTAAACATTACTTTTCATACTTGAAATAAACATTTATTTTTTAATAAAATATATTCAAAGTTATAATGCTTTGATTGGTGTTTGATTTTCTACCCTCACAACAGGACACATTTTAGAAAGGTGTTTTTACAAGGAGAAATGTTTTATTAAGCTGTCCCAAGTAAATATTTTCAGCTTGCATTCAGTAGAGCAAACATTTTACTAGGTTCTGAAAATTGCAAGAAAGCTTGGAAACCAAAATATAATTCTTCAAGTGTGTCTGGGTTTTACTTTATAACAACTAGAAAAGTGTTATTTTCATGAATTCTTAATGCTACGTATAGTTCATATTCCTTTAAAAACTACATTTCTGGGAGTAGGGAGAAATGGGGGATTGTTTAATGGGTGTGTGGTTTCAGTTTTGCTGGTGTGAGTATTCTTAACACTACTGAACTGTGCGCTTAACCCCAAAGATGGTAACGTTTGTGTGTATTTTATCACAAGTTTAGAAAATGTATTCTGAAGACAATGGAAGACTAGGCTTCTCACAAAATAGTAGGCAGTGTGCTTACACAGGAAAAGCGGCTATGCTCATCTTTTGTATTTGATGCTTTAATGAAGATTCAGTTAGAAAGCAATGGTCGGTAAAACCGTTGTCAGTCAAGGCAGTGGCTCCAAAGTGTATTAGTAATCATTATATTGGTCATTGTATTCTTTACTGCAGGGAACTTGCGGAATTTTTTAAAGTCTTAATGTCTTTAATAAAGCAGTGAAAGTTATTAAATCTTAACCCTTGAGTACACATCTTTTAAGTATCCCCAGTGATGAAATAGCAGGTACACATAAAGAACTGCTGTATGCATTCCAGAAGAATTTGAAGCAGTGATACAATGGAGCAATGATCGCGTGATGGTCAGTGAGGAAAATCACGTGTAATTTTTTGACTTGTAAACATCATTTTTACTTGAAAGAATCATTGACAGTTTTCTCAAACTATGTCAGCCTGACATTTCAAGGAAAATAAAAATATTTGTTGCCAATGATTAAAATTTGAGCTTTCCAAGAAAAATTAGGATTTTGGAAAACTTATATCTGACACCCTGGGCTTAATAGCATCCCGCTACCTAGAGCTTTGAGCAGCTCGATGAGAATATTAAGAATTATTTTTGGTGTGTGCTAAAATGTGTCACTATTTGGAAGATCTCCATAACTTAGTGAACCAGTATTTTCTGGTGACCAATGCAAGGTGATAAGAGATCTATTCAAAATGCCAGGTGAACCAATGGATTTTAATAGAAAATGTGAAAAGTTACTTGTGGTTTCAGCTTCTGTATTGCAAATAACCTTTAGGAAACCAACTGCTTGTCAGCTTTTGCTGCAGCATCGAAGAATATGCATGATTATCTGAAAAAGCTGTAAGAACACTCTTGCTTTGTCCACATGAAAAGCTATGTATGTATGTGAGGTTGGATTTTCTTGACAGTTCAACCAAGACAGCATAGCTCAACAGAATGCACAGATAGATATGAGAATTCACCTGTCCCCTGTGAAATCAGACGTTAAAGAGATTTGCAAAAATGTAAAACAATGCAAGACTTCTCAAATTTTTTGTTTTGATAAAATATTTTTCATAGAAATGTTACTTATAGGGTGCGGCCCAGTGGCATTAGTGGTTAAACTCAGCATACTCCACTTCAGTGGCCCATGTTCATGGGTTCAGATCGCAGGCACAGACCTACCCTACTCATTAAACCATGCTATGGCGGTGACCCACATACAACAGAGGAAGACTGGCACAGATGTTAGCTCAGGGCTAATCTTCCTCAAGCAGAAAAAAGAAGACTGGCAACAGATCGGCTCAGGGCCGATCTTCCTCACCAAAACAATAAAAAGTTATATAACCTTATAATGGGTTTATTTTTTAATGAAAAATACTTTAAAATTTTGTTTTAATTTCTCATGGAATCAGTATTGATAAATATCTCTTGAGAGTCCTGTTTTTAAGATTGTAAAAAAAAAATCTGTTAGGGTAACGTGATTCAGGAAGAAACAGATCTGTTTAGTCTTGCATCATTGCTGAAAAGTCAGCATTAACTTTCAAATACTTAAATTGTATAAGGCATTTAGAATTGCATATAAGTAGTTAACATTGAATTGGCTGCTGTCATTATCCTTTTAATTGTTTAATAGTTACTGTTTTCATATTAGGTGTGGCTTTTACATGTTAAGGCTAGAATCTTATAGGTACCAGTGTGTATTTTATGACTTAATTTCAAAGGCTAATTTCAGAAAGAATGAGAGGAGACTGCATTAACTATTAAAATTAATAAAAATAAATTCAGTCTTTTAGGTGTTTGAGGCTTAGGGCAATAGTGTGTAGAATATTCCTTTATTCATAATATAATAAATGACAGACAGACCCTCAATGAAGAAAAGATCACTGAAGGTCCTTCAGGAAGAAGGGAATTGAAAATAGAAGTGAGATGCAAGAGTGCAAGATCAAAGAAATCAGTTGACATCCATTCTAAAGAATTGAGTACAGAAAGAAAGCCGTAATAAATGAAGACTAATTGTAGAAGAAAAATATAGAGTGAAAAAATACATCTGAATGGTGACATAGATTAGCACGTTACATATATCTTATTTACTGGAATTTGCGTATTAAATACATATAATGTATGGAGCTCTGGAAAGCACGGTGCTGCTATAGAGGGCTCAAAGATGAGTAAAACAGTTTCTTTCCTTAGGACCCTTCAATCTAGGAGATGAGGAAAAAGAAGTGTCCAAATGTTAATTGATATTTGTTAGAGGCATAAATGTTATGGGAGATCAAATGAGAGATGAAAAACAACTACTTTAGAAGTTTCCTTATTGACTTTGGAATGCCTAATATTACCTTACCATAGCCAGGTGTATGCCTTCTTGCCTATATCTAGATGAAAGTGATGAAAACTAATGACTGGTCTTACAACTAATTTTTATTGGAGGTTCTCTTCAAGAGAAGAGTCCAGAGATAGAAGCGCAAATAATGTTGCTTTGTTATTACAATCTACATGTCTAAAGGAATGCATTCAAGATTGATTTTCTTCCAACCCTAGATATTTAAAAGTGGAACTTGGAGAAGTATTCAAAGCTCTTCTGTATTGTGCTTAGACTACAGAGCAGAAATTATGAAGTATGAGTCAGTATTGTACCTAAACTATATACTTAAATGAAGACTATTACATCAGAAGTTCCACAAGGCCATCAGGACCCAAAAGCCCTCAGAAATAGTGAAGGAAGCTTGGGACTCAAAGTCAGATTCTTTTACTTCAAGATTGGGAAGGTGCCCTAAGAAGGAATGAATACACCTTTTAGAAAGCATTGCTAGGGAAGGTTAAGAATGATTCAAGCTGATAGCATTTTGATAGCCCTGTAATCATAGTAAACGTGCTATAAACACAGGGGACCGAAAGTAATCAACTAGAGCTTAACTGTCCAATATGGTAGCCTTTAGCCATATGTGGCTCCTGAGCACTTGAAATGTGAGCTGGTCCAAATTAAGATGTGCTGTAAGTGTAAAATGCACTGGATGGTTTTAATCTGTGTTCTAGAGGGAGAGCCAATAGGACTTGATGGTAGATGTGATAAGGGAGAAGGAGAGGGCGGGATTTTGCTTCTGGATCGTGCCACTGAGTGGAGAGGCATGCCTGGCCTGTGTGATTAGGGAGTAAAGTCTTGAGGCCATCTGAAGATTGATTGCCTTAAACATGTGGCCAGTTTCCATGGAGTTTTGCAGGGGCCAACTCCTTTTCCTGGAGGCCAGCCTGCAAGGCAACAGTCTCGAACAAGTTAACCCATACCTCTTAGTGGTTGAGTCAACCCAGCATAGATCTGTGGGGGAATGGAGTCATGAGCTTGTACTCAAGGCACCATCTTCCCAGACAGAGCATTATTTTCACAGCTGATATTTCGGGGTAAATTTTAATGAAATTAATGTCTGAGGTTTAATTTGATATATGTAATTTCTCCTAACTTTTGCTTTGCCTAAGTAGAATGGATTTGTCTATGAGACAATAGAATTTTTTTTTTTTTTTAATAGCAAGAAACCTAGACTGGTGACCTAAATTGAGTCAGAAGGGGCGAGAAAAAAAATATAGCATTTCCTTTTCTAAGTTCTTTCAGTTGCTTCCTTCCTGTCTTCTATTCTCTGATCTCTCTGTAACTCCAAGTTGATAATTTGCTTATAATTTTGCTATTGTAATTGTGGGGACCCAATTATCAGGAAATTGCCACTGTCACTGTGGCAGCATTTTAGATATGTTAAATTCCATTGATCATTGGGAATTTGCCTGCTCTGACTGCTTTGAACTACAAATCCAAAATGTGGCTCCTACCTTGTGATATTATAATTTCCTGGCGTCCAAACTCTAATTATTTTTAAGACATCAAAATATCAAATATAAATCATATACTTACTCATGGCTGCATGGGCTGAGCAAAATATCAAGTTGTTATGCATGCGGAGAATTAGCTTAACTCAGTTCCTTTTTGATGCTTCAGAGAATCTTGTGGGAAACAAAATGTGTGGATAGTTATGTTTTTCTGCTCAGATGCAAGTACATCCTTTATTAATTAACTTTTACTCATTGCCTCTCATTCATGATTAGTTCATGTTCACAGTAAACAAGGAAGTTATGCTGTCCTTGTTATACATATGAAAAAACTGAGCTACAGAGAAATAACTTAAGGTCAGACAGCTTTTAAGCAATAAAGGAGCACCTAAGAATTAATATAATCATCAAATAACTTCTAATTTGATCCAAAATATTAAAATCAACTATTATAATCCATTTCTTGCCAAGGAACATTTCCATTACATGATAGATATCAACACTTGCCCTTTCTCCATGATTAGAAGTATTGGACTGATTGGTCAGAATATGCTGGTATAGTAATCCCAGCATAATATTCACACAGACTGTCTTTCACCTTCCACCTGTATTTGGCTTTGCATTTATAATTTCTACTGGCCTTGTGCTTTTCTACTTTAACTTCTCTTCTCTGTGTGTCAATGTGACCTTAACTTCCCTTACTGCCTCCCTTTTCTTCATTTGTGACTTAATACCACATACCAACTTCATATATTTGGAACATATTGCCATCATGTGCCTCTCCTTTTGCAAAATGAAGCTCATTGTGAGGTCCCTACATCAGTTATTGTCATTGTGTAAAGCTAAAAACAAACGTTTATTATGTCACGGTTCCTATGGGTCAGAAATCTGGGTGTGGCATATCTGGGTGCCTCCTCCTTAAGGTCTCTCCCAAGGCTGCAATCAAGGTGTTGGCTGGGATTGTAGTCTTATCTGAAGGCTTGACATGGGAAGGATCCACTTCAGAGTTCACTCACATGATTATTGGCAGGATTCAGGTCTCCCAGGCTATTAGGCTGAGGGCTGCAGTTCCTTACGGGCTTTGGCCTGGGGCCTCCTTCAATTCCTTGCCATGCTGGTCTCTTCATACAGCAGCCTGGAACATGGCAGCTGACTTGCCTCAAAGCAATAGAACATGAGTGTGAGAAAGAGCAGGCAAGATGAAAGTCACTCACTTAATCTCAGAGGTGACATCCTGTCGTTTTTGCTATATTCTATTAGAAGGGAGTCGTAAAGTTCCAGCCCACATGCAGGGTGAGGGGGTTACCCAAGATATAAAAGGCATTAGGGATCACTAAGGACCATCCTAGAAGCTGCCTACCGCAATCCTTTCCGAAGTTAACCCCCAGTTGTTCCTTCTTTGGGATGGAAGTATGACTTTTCTGGTGGATTCCAGTAGCTCTATGCTTATTCCAGGGAAGCCTGGCGGGCTGGCTCCTTGGCCAAGATAAGGATAGACAGTGACGCTTCTGGTCAACCAGTTCTCCAGTCTAGTTTTAGCTGCCTGGTGCAGAGTATAAAAGACCCTTCAGGAAATTCATGCCTCAGCATTCCCGAGACTGTCTCACACCTATCTTGGTGGTTCATACTCCAGAGACTAAGTATGACCTGTGTGACTGAGAAAGGGCGCTGGGGTTTGTGCCCTGAAGCCTCAGATCTCTGTCTGCCTGTGCTTTCTCCTACTGTACCGTATTCTTTCCATTTACTAAAACCTTCCCTAAGTGTATCCTGTGGAGTCGCACGAGCCCTTTCAATGATCCAGTCGCATGTAATTGCTGCAGTTGGGGAGTACTGTCACCACTCTGTGTGCACTTCAAATGTAGCCACTGCGTCTAAATTCCAGCAGCATTCAAGTGGCTCTGGAAACTCCCCCAGCATCAATCAAATCATCTACGGGGCTGCAAAGAACCTCGTTAAATGCCTTTCTCTAAAGTCAGTGTTTCTCTGAGGAGGAAGACCTCTTTCTGCCCCGCTCTCCCTGTCACCCTCCCCCATTGCTTCTTTGTTTATACAGGACGAGCTTGCTTATTTTTTATGCTGCGTAAGAGTGCTCGTCATGTTGTATTACAATTAATCTCAATTCCTACGCAAATTAGGAACTCTTCGAATGCAGGGACCCTGGCTTTGTTACACAGTCACGCGTCACTTAATGATAGGGTTATGTTCTGAGAAATGTGTTGTCAGACAATTTTGTCATTGTGCGAACATCATAGGGTGTACTTAGACAAACCTAGATGGTGTAGCCTACTACACACCTAGGTACTAATCTTATGGGACCACTGTTGTATATGTGGTCCATCATTGACCGAGATGTCATTATGTGGTGTGTGACTGTATTTGTATTCACAATGCCTATTATCTGGCACAGTGCTGTCCAATAGAAATGAAATGTGAGCCACATATGTACTTTTAAGTTTTCTAGTAGTCACATTAAAAAGAGTAAAAAGAAACTGATGGAATTAATTTTAATAATACTTTTATCTAAGCTAATATATTTAAAATATATTGTCAACATGTAATTAATATAAAAATTATTAATTAGATATTTTCCATTCCTTTTATTTTTTTGGTACTGAGACTTTGAAATCTGGTGTGTATTTTACATCCATAGCACATCCTAATTTGGATAGCATTTCAAATTCTCAATAGCCATATGTGGCTGGTGGCTACTGAATTGGACAGCATAGGCTAGCACATAATAGGTGCTCAAGTATCTGTAGGTACACAAGAGGTACTTGTTTTTGGAGCATTTGTCAAGTGCAATGCCAATTTATTGCTTGACGCTTGGCATATGTTATCGCATTGAATACACACACAACCTTGAGATGCAGGTATCATTATCCCCAGTATTAAACAAAAAACCATTTGTTTTCTTCACTGTTGAATACCCAATTCCTGGCTTATTTTCTCAATAAATATTTATTTTATGAATAAGTGAATGACTATTGAAGAGAACATTTAGGCTTAAAAGGTTAAATAACTTGTCCAAAGTCAATGACAGAGCCAGGATTCAAACCCAGCACTCTGACTTTACTCCTGGGCTTCTCGCTTTCCTGCTGTGCCTCCTCTATGGACAGATGAAAGAAACCAACAGGTTAATTAATAAGTAGCACATTAATAAAGACATGAAATCCTACCAAAAATGTAATGAGTCCATTACATATCGCTTGTGTGAAGCAGTTGTTGAATAATTACATATCTGTCAGAAAGTGTTTAAAAGTGGGGTTATTAGAAAATAAACATTAAGAGGCACTTGTGGTATATGTGACTGATAAAAATGACTTCTTTTTTTGTTTGTGTGAGGAAGATTGGCCCTGAGCTAACATCTGTTGCCCATCTTCCTCTTTTTTTTTTTTTTTTGCTTGAGGAAGATTATCCCTAAGCTAACATCTGTGCCAATCTTCCTCTATTTTATATGTGGGATGCCGCCACAGCATGGCTCAATGAGCGGTGTGTAGGTCTGTGCCCAGGATCCAGCCCCGCGAACCCTGGCTGCTAAAGCGTAGTGTGGGAACTTAATCACTATGCCACTGGGCCAGCCCCTGATAAAAATGAATTCTTATTGCAGCCAACCTGATATCTTGCCACCAGAAACAGAAGAGAATAACTCCTTTAAATAGCCATTGAGTTACTTATACTGCAACACCCCACAGCCCTTTTATGAGCAAATTCTTGGGTGTGATTAAATGCAAAGCAGAGAGAGAGAGAGAGAGAACTGGTTCATTCATCTCTGTAGCGGCTATAAGCTGGCAGAGTCCAGACAGGCCCAAACCAACAGTAAATGACCAGTGGAATCCGTGTAGGGATGCCCTGTCTACTTTGACAGGCCTTTAGGAAGCTTGTCCATTGGCTAATGAGGAGAATATCACTGGCTACTCCCACTCTGACTTTTTATAGCTGCACTGTCCAATTGTTCCATAGCTGCACTAATAGTGTAGCTGCTAGCAACATGTGTCTATTGAGGAAGAGAATTTTAAATTTTATTTACTTTTTCTTAATTTAAACTTAAATAGCTACATGTGGCTATTTGGCTACATGTACATACAAGGTACATATCCCTTATTGGATAGCATAGTGTTATAGGATGGGTGGCAACTTTCCATGAGTGTGTCTCTTTGTCATTGGGATCCCCACAGGCTTGTGCCCAGATGGAGTTATCAGGAGCACCCTGGTAAAGCCTGTCTGAGGCCGCACCTGGGTTCCCCTGGGAGCTGCCTCAGCACCTGCCAACCTCCAGCCTCCTGATCCTCATTCTTTCAACCTCAAGGACACAGACCAATGACAATGAGTATACCTGGTTGTAGTTACTTTGAGCTTAGACATCTGCCTGCAAGCATTTTGCTTTCTGTTATAGTATAGAGTGAAAATTGCCATCTTGATATCCCACAGAATATTGGTCTGTTTCTTTGATGATATTATACTAATTGGACCTGACAAGCAGAAAATAATAAGCATCCTACAAGACTTAGTAAAACACTTGCATGCCAGAGGATGGGAAATAAGCCTTGTAAAAATCAAGGACCGGCCACATTAGGTTTTGGGGGTCTGGTTGTAGTATGGTGGAAGTTCACCACAAAGAAGAAGGCATGATGTTGGATGAGCCTCTGTGGAGATTGGAAGAATGTATACCATATATGGATATGCTGCCCTCAGCAATTTATCAAGGAACTCACAATGACTCCACGTTTATGTGAGGCCCTAAGCAAGAGAATTCTCCACAGCAGGCCCAGGCTGTGTTGCAAGCTGCCCTGCCCCTCAGGCCTAGTGGCCCAGCAAGCCCAGTGGTATAGGGAGTTTCTGTGCTGTATGAAGCCTCTCACAACCCTCTTTTAGGAGAATCCTAGCGAAACCTCTAGCATTATGCCATCTTTTGCTGACAAGTATTCTGTATTTGAAAAGAAGCTCTGAGATTGCTTCTGGGGCCTGTTCTTAGGGCACAAATTGACTATGCAGCCTGAACTGCCCATCATGAATGGGGTGTTATCTGATTTACAAAACTATGTAGCTGGACTGGTGCAGCAGCATTTCATTGTTAATACGTTACTAGCCCAATCAGGTCTTGAAGGCGTAATTAAAACATATAGTCAAGTAGCCAGGTGTTAGGTCATATCTGCTCCATCTGATTTATTGGCTTTCCCTCAGTCCACACATATGGCTTCATGAGGAGTGAACAGAAGGAAAGAAAGGAGGTCCTGGTTTATGGGTTGGTTTGTACAGTGTGCTGACTCCAGCCAGAAGTATTTTATAGCGCTACTTAGAGGTGATACTAAAAGACAGTGATAAAACCAACTTCATTATAGCCTGCCACCAGGAACAGATAAGAATAATTCTTTTAAATAACTTTTGAGTTACTTACACTGCAATACCCCACAGCCTTTATAAGAGCAAATTCTTGGATGTGATTAAATGTGAAACAGAGACAGAAAGTACTGGTTCATTCACCTTTATAGCATCTACAAACTGACTAGTCGAGATAGGCAAAAAACCAACATTAAATAAGTACCGGAACATATGTACAGAATGCCCTATCTGATTTGATAGACCTATTAAGCAAGTACCAGAGTGGCTGAGGAGCCAGTGCAGCTGGTTATTAACTTTGGATGTGGGTGGATAGATATCCTGATGTATGAATCAACATTGATTTGTGGACAGTGGCTAATAGGTTGACCTGCTGGTCAGAAACTTAGAAAGAACAAGATTGGAAGATTGGTGATAAGGAAGTCTGTGGGGGAAATTATGTGGAGGACTTCTCAGAATGGGCATAGTATGACAAATATGTGACCCATATCGGTGCTCATCAGAGGGCATCCACTGCAGAGTAGGCTCTCAATAATCTGATGGACAATGTATCCTGTCCTATGGATGTCAGTCAACCTCTTTCCCCAGCCACCCAGGTGCTTGCTTAATAGGCCCATTTATAAAGTGATGTGAGGGAAGGAGGCTCTGCAGGGACTTCCCCTCACTGAGGCTTATCTGGCTTCTGCCTCTGCTGGGTACCCATGTGTTAAGAGTCAAGGCCATACTGAGCCCCTGATATAGTACACCATTCTCCAGGGAACCGAGGAGCCACTGGGAGGCACTTTATACAGTGGACACTTTCCATCATGGAAGGAGCAGTAACTGGTCCTCTTGGGGATAGAAACATATTCCTAATATGGGTTTGCCTCTCCTGCCCAAAATGCTTCTGCCAGCACTAAACAGAAGACCTTATTCATTGCCATTCATATCCCATTCATCCATATTCCATACAAATCATATCAAACCAAGGAACTTGTTTACAGTGAAGGACAAAATGGAATGGAATTACACCCGTGGAATTCACTAGCATTGTCACAAGCCCCAACAACCCAGAAACACACAGCTTGACAGAATGGTAAAATGGCCTGCTAAAAGCTCGGTTACTACATAGGCTAAAAGAAAATTACCATACAGGATTGGGGTGCTGTTGTACAGGATGAATGTATGACTTAAACCAGTGGACAATATAGGGTGACATCTCCCTCATAGCCAAATTCTTGAGCCCGGGAACCAAGAGGTGGAGGTTCAGAACGGTCCTATTCACTTTTTTTCCTTGCTTTTTAAAAATTGAGATATAATTCACATATACATATAAAGCATACAATTCAGTGATTTCTTTTTAGTATATTTACAAAGTTGTGCAACCATCACCACTATCTAATTCCAGAACATTGTCATCACCTCCAGAAGAAACCCTGTACTCTCAGCAGTCACCCTCCATTCTCAGCCCTAGATAACCATTAATCTATTTTCTGTCTATTCTGGATATTTCATGTGAATGAAGTTATGTAATATGTGACCTTTTGCATCTGGCTCCTTTCATTTTGCATCTTTTCAAGGTTCATCCATGTTGTAGCATGTATTCAATACTTCATTCCCTTTTACGGCTGAATAATATTCCATCACATGGCCTTTCACTTTTAAATGTAATAATCCACTTAAGGAAGATTTTCTTCCTATTCTATAATTGTTGGGCTCAGTGTGTTTGGAAGTTCCAGTCCCCAATGAAAGAATGTTCCACTTGTGAGCACTGATATACTTCTACTACCATTCTGTGTTCCTCATGGCATTGAAACAACAAAGAGGGAAAAAGGGGTCGCTATGCTGGCTGGGAGATTGTTCCTGATTACCAAGAGGAAATTGGGTTGCTGCTAGCTAATGAGAGAAGGAGGTCAGTCATGTCTGCAACCGTGGAAATGAGGGTGAGGGAACAGATTTCAGAAATGTATAGGAGGCTGTAATGCCAAGACTCTGTGATTGATGAGATGTAGGGATTGAGGACGAGCGAGGATGCCTGAGTTAGTGGTCCTTTCTTTAAGTCTTCTATATCCTTTTTTGTTTTCTATCTTTTGTTCTATTAGTTACTAGGAGAGGAGTGAAAGTATAACCAACAATAATTGAGAAATAGTCGAATTCTCCTCTCGGTTTTGTCACTTTGGTTTCCATGTAACACTCTGTTTTGAAACTCTTTTATTAAGTGCATATATATTTAGGGTTGTTATGTCTTCTTGATGAATTGACCCTTTTATCATTATAAAATATATCTCTATCTTTGCTAATATTCTTTGTCCTGAAGTCTACTTCTCTGATATACGTAGCTACTCCAGCTTTCTTCTGACTAGTGCTTGCATGGTGTAGCTTCTTTCATGCTTTTACTTTTATCCTATTTGAGCCTTCATATTTAAAGACTTCATAGCATATGAACAACATATAGCCCATATAGATTTAATATTAATATTTTTCTTTATGTATTAAGTATATTAATCCTTTGCCATACTTGCTGCAGTTATTTTCCTGAACTACATTTCATTGATCTCTTGTATTAGTAGATTTTAAACGGAGAATTTTTGAAAGGAAAGTGCAAGTTGCAACTACTTGCCTTACTTCTTTGTTCCAGGAAATTCTTGCCCAAGAAGATAAGTCTGTAAAGAATAAATAACTTCACTGCTTACCTCAGGGTAGGCTTGCCAATCAGTGTATCTGGGCAGATCATCTGTAGGAACAGCTTTCCTATTAAGATAACAGCTTGCTCACCTGGACAAAGAGCTTGCTTCTCTGACCACAGTTTGCTTATCAAAAATTACTTTTAAATCTTCACTTTGCTGTCGTCAACTTTGCCCAGATCCAACCAGGTCTCTGCCTTGAAGGACCATCTTTAAGCTGCTGGAGTCTGTACCTTCAAACCCTTAATCCTTAATCCTTCCCTAATCTGCAGCCCTCCCCTCTTTCTGAGTCATGATTGAGTCAAGGTGCACTCTCCTCTGCTGCAGTAAATTTAGTCAACTCAATTTTGATTGAGTAGATTTCTCTGGTGGTCTTTTGAGAACATTGGCATTGAATGTTGACAACATTTTGAAAGCAAAATGACTGAGCATTTTTTCACAATTTTTAGGCAAATAAAATTCGCTGTCAAACACAGAATCTACAATTTAATCTTGCTTTTATATCCTACTTTAATTTTTTTCTGCTCACTTATCTAAATCAGATTAAAATGACAACACTTGTTTGGCATTTTGAGCCAACCAAAATAATAAAACTTTGTTAACATTCTTAAGGTCAGATTTTTATTTTGCCATGTAATTATTAGTATGCTCTCAGTATAAAAAGTAAATATATATATATATTTTTTGTGTGTGTGTGTGTGTGTGTGAGGAAGATTAGCTGTGAGCTAACATCTGATGCCAATCCTCCTCTTTTTGCTGAGAAAGACTGGCTCTGGGCTAACACCCATGCCCATCTTCCTCCACTTTATATGGGATGCTGCCACAGCATGGCTTGACAAGCGGTACTTCGATGTACGCTGGGGATCCGAACCCTCGAACCCTGGGCCACCGCAGCGGAGCGCGCGCACTTAACCGCTTGTGCCACTGGGCTGGCCCCAAAAGTAAATATATTTAATCAAGATTAGGACTTGCATCTTTTGAATGGAGAAGATGAACAATGACTGTTACCTCTGCTTTTGCATCTACAATATTCCTAGTGAATTTAATGTGGTAATTTATGGAAAACAGAATATGGTAGGTTTGTTACACTTTGATTCTTCACATCTTCAAAGCAGTGTCTTTAGAGCACAAATGTGATTAGTCAGCCCTCTGTGTAAGATCTTTAATGCCTTTCCATTGCTCTGAAGGTAATTTTTCAACATCGTTAGTACAGTAAAAGGCATTGCATCCTCTGGCTCTGCCTAAATGTCAATTTCCATGTCTCAGCACTCGCCATCTCTCTCATTGTTGCCCAACACCCAAGCTTCTCTCTGTTCTTTGAACACCCCAAATTCCTCTGACATTCAAGGTCTTCAGATTTGCAATTCCCCTTCCTGGAACATCTTCCCCCTTCCCTCCTTTTACATTCCTTTCTGCTCCTCTAAGCCCCATCCTTTAGATTTTAGCACTTCCTAGGACTCCTCCCCAGGCATCCCGGTCTAGGTGAAGTCTTCCTTTTATAGCTTCCTTTGCACTCTGCCTTTTCCTTCCTGACACATATAATTATTTGAATGCTTGTTCCGTTGTGTCTTTCGCACTGGGCTCTAAGTTCTTTGAAGCTCTTTATTTATTGCACAGCACAGTGCCTGTCTCAGAGGAGGCACTCCACAGATATTGGTGGAGCAGATGAATGGATTTCTAAAACTCACTTTTAATCTAGTGTTTTCTTCATAATTGTCCTCTCAATAGAGGACAGTGTGTTAAATAAAATAATTTATTCCTTTTCTGTGCCGGGATCCTGATAGACAACTTTTAAGACAAATTAATTATGGCTGCAGCTCAGCTGCAACTACATTTAGGTAAAATGACCTGGAGGAGTTCCACTTTTCTGGACCTTTCATGCAAGATCAAATTCCAAAAGCCCCTTTAGGCAAGGAGATGCCTTGGTGACTTCTTGCTTTCTTGGCTTATCACTTCTGAGGACCTGCTCTCCTAACTGATGTCCTTCTGTTCCTGCATGCCTGTTCATGATAAGAGAGTCCTGGTACTTCATCAGTTAGCATCTTCAGGAAAGGGTGAGGCTTATCAGTCTCATCATGCTGGTGCCAGGACATCCGGAAATAGGGATAAGCCAATCAAGAGTTAAGCTTCTGCAACATCTGGAGATATAAATTCTCTTCCTTCAGTTTTTTCAACTATGAAAAAAACACAGAAGAATTTAACTCCATAATTTTCAATGTTTGTTTTATCTCCTAATTCTAAAGAGATTAGGTCCGTCAAAGAAGATTTGGAAAATTCAAAAGAAATTAAAAATCACTCAAAATCCCACCAACTGTGGGTAACAATGATTAATTCCTGGGTTATTTCAAATAGCTTGTGTCTAGGACCCCTTCCAGAGCCCTAAGATCCTGATTTTGGATTCAGTGGATCCAACCCAGATATCTGTGAGGGTGTTTCCAGAAGAGATTAGAATTTGAATTGGTGAACTGAGTAAAGTGAATTTCCCTCTCTGATGTGGGTGGGTATTATCCAATCCATTGATAACCTGAATAGAACAAAAAAGGAGAGGAAGATTGAATTTTCTTTCTGCATGACTGCATGAGTCAGGACATTGATCTTCTCTCTTGGTCCTCCTCGTTCTCAGGCTTTCAGACTCAGACTGGAATCTATACCATTGACTCTGGTTCTCAGGCCTATGCCACTGGCTCTCCTCGGTCTCCAGATTGTAGACATCAGATTTTGGGACTTATCAGCCTCCATAATTGCAGGAGCCAATACCTTATAATATTTCTTTTTATATATATGTATTCTTTTGGTTCTATTTCTCTGGAGAACTCTGACTATTACAGTCACTTTTCAGAGACACCTTCCTAGGCCGCCCTACCCAAACTACACCCTCACCCTTGAGGCTGATTTGTTTTTCCTCAGCGTGTGGATCACAATCCTTTATTATATAATATGTTTTTTATTTTATTGTTTCTCTCTCTACTAGAATTTAAATCTATGAGAACAGTACTTTGCTTTGTTTTCCAGTGCCTATTTTTATTTATTTAACCAAAACTTATATACCATTTCCTATGTGCTAGGTAGTGCCTTAAGTACTCTACAATTAGGAGCTCATTTTGTCCTCATAATAACACTCTGAGGTAGGTACTATTATCATCCCCCTTTTATAGATGAAGAAACTGAGGCACCAAGAGATAAAATACATCGTCCAGGGTCACACAGCTAGGAAATGGCAGAGCTGGGATTTGAACTCAGGGAGACTGATTCCAGAGCCTGTATTTTTGACCATGATTCTGTGCTGTGTAGAATAGTGCCTGGCACGTAGTAGGTCTCAATGAATGCTAGTTGGATAAAAAGTGTTTTCCTTTTGATCTTTCTTTGCCCAGGTTCCAGCTAGTGTTTGATTTCAAGGCAAAAACTGCATCTTTGCATCTGTATCTCAGTGCATAACACGTCTGGCTCAGACAGTCACAACTTGACCGTCAGCTGGTTGGAAGGTCAGGATGAAATCACCGCTCTCTGACTCTAAATCCTAGATTCTTTAACTCCTATTGAAGTGGGGATCACAGGCCATTGTGAGGGATGGCAGCTTTACAGTGCGTGAATCACATTGAAATATTTGAAAAAAAAAGTTTAAATTTTTTTCCTGAAGGTAAATAAATTAAAAATAAAAACAATCAAGAGTGTATGTTGGAACAAAATGCAAATCTATGTAAAAATTTAAGATAAAAGTGGAACACATAAAAAAATATTTTGCCTGGGGTGCACCCCATTAGCAATACTCCCATCAGTCAAGAGAAGCACATTCACTTGCCTGGAAGTAAGGCTCTAAGAAGAAGCTACTTCACTGGGAAAGTTGGAAGATGGACGACCTACAGGGGATGGACAGGGAGAAAGGAAGAAAGAGTTAATAAACCAAGAGTTTGGGCTGTTACAGTTCCACAGTATCAGTCTTAGCTTGTTCCCAGTTCCACAATATCAGCAATGGAGATAAAAATATAAACACTGAACCAAACATTTGCACCTTTTTGGATGATGTCACGCTTCTAGAAAATGAAAAATACTTGGCTATTTACTTTCCCAGTTCTTTCCCTGTCAGTGGTAAGCTCTTGCTGGAGAGATGTGTTCACTGTATAGCTTGATTTTGTTTACCCAGGAGCCAAGGACAATTCTCTCTTTGTTTGAAGAGACAGAAGATAGAAAAGAAAATCTAAATGCCTTCTTGTCCTTGAGCCTGACATGAAGTCTGGGCCTTGGAGCAGAACTCAGGGTTAAGGACCTTTTGTTATGGGCATTCAGAATGTAATGTTTCAGCAGGAATTACATTCATGAGCAAACCAAGAAGTAATTTGGAGCTGTGATAAAAATGATTAAAAAAAGTCTCTCTTCAGGGGTCGGCCCGGTGGCGCAAGCGGTTGGGTGCATGCGCTCTGCTGCGATGGCCCGGGGTTCATCGGTTTGGATCCCGGGTGCGCACCGATGCACTGCTTGTGAAGTCATGCTGTGGCAGCGTCCTATATAATGTAGAGGAAGATGGACATGGATGTTAGCCCAGGGCTAGTCTTCCTCAGCAAAAAAAGAGGAGGATTGGCAGATGTTAGCTCAGGGCCGATCTTCCTCACAAAAAAAAAAAAAGTCTCTCTTCAAAAAATGATTGGGAATTGAAAGCCAATCTCAGATAGAGGACTATGCCTTGATGTGTTAAAAAGAACATGAGGAAAAACCCACAATGTCCATCAACTGGCGAATATATAAACAAAATGTGGTGTATTCATAATATGGAATATTATTCAGCAATAAAAAGAAGTGAATTACTCATATAACCTGGATGAACCTTGAAAACATTATGCTAAGTGAAAGAAGCCGATCACAGAGTACTACATGTTTTATGATTCCATTCATACTAAATGTCCCGAATTGGCAAATCCATAGGGACAGAAAGTACATTAGTGGTTGCCTCAGGCTGGGGAGGGGGCATTAGTTGAGGGATTGGGGGATGACAGCTAAAGAGTACATGGTATCTATTTGAGGTGATGAAAATGTTCTAAAATTGATGTGATGTTGGGTGCACAACTGTGAATATACTAAAAGCCATTGAATTGTACACTTTAAATTGGTAGATTGGATGATATATGAATTACACTTTAATAAAGCTGTATAAAAAATGTTATTCATAATTTATGTACTTGTTAGTAAGAGTGAAAATCACACTGTTGGTGTCAACTGTCAATTCCCCAAAAAGACTACCGGAAGAAAACTATTGAGCAAGTAAAGCTGCATTTATTAGCCTTCGCAGGAACAAGGGAGAACTTCACCTGAATAGAATCTTAGTGGTGTCTCAGAAGGGGGAAGCATGTCTGTACACACACACACACACACACACATGTTAAAATAACTGTGACTAATTCTTTTATATACAATAGTGAAAAGAAGGGATACTTTTGTTAATTTTATGGCTTAGTCATTTTATATTTTCAGTGGGTCAATGTATAATCAAATAAAAATAATCCTTGAAATTTTAATTCCAGGAAAATCAGTCTATAAATTTGCCTGAGTATGTCAATAAAAAGTCAGACTCACTATCCGTCAGACATAGAACCAAAGTTATTTTCATAAATCTTTTAATCTGTGTGTCATCACTGATAATTATTTCTCCAACATCAGGGAAAAAATCTTTAACATTTAACAGTGAAGATAAAAGGGAAAGTTATTGAGCTAGGAAGAAAGTGTTTACTTAAAGACTATTTTTTTGAGTAGATTTAGGTTCACAGCAAAATTGAGAGGAAAGTACAGAGAGTTCCTGTATAACCTCTGCCCCACACATGCATAGCCTCTCCCATTACCATCCCCCTCCAGAGGGGTACATTTGTTACAATAGATGAGCCTATAGTGACACATCATAATCACCCAAAGTCCTCAGTTTACCTTAGGGGTCACTCTTGATCTTGTACATTCTGTGTATTTGCACAAATGTATAATGACGTGTATCCATCATTATAGTATCATACATAGAATTATCATTGCCTTTTCCAGAATGCCATGTGGTTGGAATTATACAGTATGTATATGTAGGTTTTTCAGATTGGTGTCTTTCACCTAGTAATATGCTTTAAGGTTTCTCCATGTCTTTTTATGACTTGGTAGCTCATTTCTTTTTAGCACTGAATAATATTCCATTGTCTGGATTTACCACCATTTATTTATCCATTCACCTACTGAAGGACATCTTTGTTGCCTCCAAGTTTTCGCAGTTATGAAGAAAGCTGCTATAAATATCTGTGTGGAGGTTTTTGTGTGGACATAAGTTTTCAACTCCTTTGGATAAATACCAAGGAGCATGATTGCTGGATCATATGGTAAGAGTATGTTTAGTTCTATTAGAAACCACCAAACTGTCTTCAAAGTGGCTGTACCATGTTGCATTCCCACTAGCAATGTATGAGAGTTCCTGTTGCTCCACACCCTCTTCAGCATTTGTTGTTGTCAGTGTTTTGGATTTTGGCCACTGTAATAGGTGTACAGTGGTATCTCATTGTTTTAATTTGCATTTCCCTGAGAACATGTTGTGGAGCATCTTTTCATATGCTTACTTGCCTATTTATATCTTCTTTGGTGAGGTATATGTTAAGGTCTTTGACCCATGTTTTAGTTGGGTTGTTTGTTTTCTTACTGTTGAGTTTTAGGAGTTCTTCGTATATTTTGGATAACAGTACTTTCTCCGATGTGTCTTTTGCAAACATTTTCTCCTAGTCTGTGGCTTGTCTTCTCATTCTCTTCACATTGGCTTTCACAGAGCAGGAGTTTTAAATTTTAAAGCAGTCCAGCTTAGCAATTAGTTCTTTCACCAATTGTGCTTTTGGTATTGTATCTAAAAAGCCATTGCCATACTCAAGGTCATCTAGATTTTCTCCTATGTTATCTTCTGAGAGTTTTATAGTTTTGTGCTTTACATTTAGGTCTATGATCCATTTTGAGTTAATTTTTGTGAAAGGTGTAAGATCTATGTCTAGATCCATTTTTTTACATGTGGATGCCCAGTTGTTCCAGCATCATTTGTTGAAGAGACTATCTTTGCTTCATTGTACTGCCTTTGCTCCTTTGTCAAAGATTAGTTGACTATATTTATGTGGGTCTGTTTCTGGGCTCTCTATTCTATTCCATTGATCCATTGGTCTGTTCTTTCACTAATACCACACTGTTTTGATTACTGTAGCTTTATAGTAAATCTTGAAGTCAGGTAGTGTCAGTCCTCCAACTTTGTTCTCCATCAATATTGCATTGGCTATTCTGGGTCTTCTCCCTCTCTATATAAATTTTAGAGTTAGTTTGTTGCTATCCACAAGATACCTTGCTGTGATTTTGACTGGGATTGCTTTGAATCTATAGATCAAGTTGGAAAGAACTGACATCTTGACAATAGTAAGTCTTTCTATCCATGAACATGGAATATCTCTCCATTTATTTAGTGTTCTTTAATTTTGTTCATCAGAATTGTGTAATTTTCCTCACATAGATCTTGTACATATTTTGTTAGATTTCTACCTAAGTATTTAATTTTGGGGGGTGCTAAAGTAAATGGTATTGTGTTTTTAATTTCAAATTCCACTTGTTCATTGCTGGTATATGGGAAAATGATTGACTTTCGTATATTAACCTTGTATCCTTCAACCTTGCTATAATCTCTTATTAGTTTCAGTTTTTTTGTTGATTCTTTCAGATTTTCTACATAGATGATCATGTCATCTTCAAACAAAGAAAATTTTATTTCTTTCTTCCCAATCTATACCTTTTCTTTCCTTTACTTGTCTTATTGCATTATCTAGGGCTTCCAGTACAATGTTGAAAAGGAGTGGTGAGAGGGGACATTCTTGCCTTGTTCCTGATCTTAGTGAGAAAGCTTCTAGTTTCCCACAAGAAGTATGATGTTAGCTATAGGTTTTTTGTAGATATTCTTCATCAAGTTGAGGAAGTTGCCCTCTATTCCTAGTTTATGGAGAGTTTTTATCATGATTGGGTGTTGGATTTTTTCAAATGCATTTTCTGTATCTACTGATATGATTATGTGACTTTTCTTTTTTAGCCTATTTATGTGACATTAATTGATTTCCGAGTGTTGTAGTCTTGCATGCCTGGGATAAATCCCACTTGGTTGTGGTGTATAATTCTTTTCATACATTATTGGATTTGATTTGCTAATATTTTTTTGAGGACTTTTGCATCTATGTTAATTAGAAATATTTGTCTGTAGTTTTCTTTTCTAGTATTGTCTTTGTCTGGGTTTGGCTTTAGGGTAATGCAGGTCTCATAGAACGAGTTAGGAAGTATTCCCTCTGCTTCTGTCTTCTGAAGAGATTATAGAGAATTGGTGTAAGTTCTTCCTTAAATGTTTGGTAGAATTCAGCAAGGAACCATCTGGGCCTGGTGCTTTCTGTTTTGGAAGGTTATTAATTATTGATTCAATTGCTTTAATAGATATAGTTCTATTCAGATTGTTTCTTCTTGTGTGAGTTTTGGCAGATTGTGTCTTTTAAGGAATTGGTCCATTTCATCTAGGTTATCAAATTTGTGGGTGTAGAGTTGTTCATAGTATTCATTTAGTATCCTCTTTTTTTTTTTTTTGAGGAAAATTAGCCCTGAGCTAACGTCTGTGCCAGTCCTCCTCTACTTTTTGTATGTGGAGATGCCACCGTAGCATGGCTGACGAGTAGTGAATGTCCATGCCCGAGATCCGAACACATGAACCCAGGCCGCCAAAGCACAGCACACCGAACTTCTAACCACTCGGCCACAGGGCCGGCCCCCTTTTAGTATCCTTTTAATGTCCATGGGATATGTAGTGATGTTCTCTCTTTCGCTTCTGACATTAGTAATTTGTGTCCTCTCTCTTTTTTTCTTAATCAGCCTGGCTAGAGGCTTATTGATCTTTTCAAAGAATCAGCTTTTGGTTTTGTTGATTTCTATCAATTTTCTATTTTCAATTTTATTGATTTCTGTTCTAATTTTTTTATTGTGGTAACATTGATTTATAATCTTCTGCTCTAATTTTTATTATTTCTTTTTTTCTACTTACTTTGCATTTAATTTTCTCTTCTTGTTCTAGTTTCCTAAGAAACTAGAAACTTAGATTATTGATTTTAGATCTTACTTCTTTTCTAACATATGCATTCAATACTATAAATTTCCCTCTAATCACTGCTTTTGCTGCATCCCACAAATTTTGATAAGTTGTGTTTTCATTTTCATTTAGTTCAAAATATTTTAAAATTTCTCTTGAGATTTCTTCTTTGACTCATATGTTATTTAGAATTGTGTTGTTTAATCTCCACATATTTTGGTATTTTCCAGTTATCTTTCTGTTATTGACTTCTAGTTTAATCCCCTTGTGGTTTGAGAGCAGACATTGTATGACTTCTGTTCTTTTAAATTTGTTAAGATGTGTTTTATGGCCCAGAATGTGGTCTGTCTTGGTGAATGTTCCATATGAGCCTGAAAAGAATGAATATTCTGCTGTTGTTGGATGAAGTAGACTCTAGATGTGAATTATATCCATTTAATTAATGGTGCTATCGAGTTCAACTGTGTCCTTACTGATTTTCTGCTTGCTGGATCTGCCCACTTTTGATGGAGGGGTGTTGGAGTCTCCAAGTATGATAGTGGATTCATCTATTTCTCTTTGCAGTTTTATCTGTTTTTGCCTTACATAGTTTGATGCTCTGTTGTTAAGTGCATACGTATTTAAGATTGTTATGTGTTCTTGGAGAATTGACCCCTGTATCATTATGTAATGCCCTTCTTTATCCCTCATAACTTTCCTTGCTTTGAAATCTGCTCTGTCTGAAATTAATGTAGCTATTCCTGCTTTTTTAAATTAGTGTTAATATGGTATATTTTTCTCAATCCATTTACTTTTAATGTATCTGTTTTTATATTTAAAGTGGATTTCTTGTAGACAACATATAGTTGGGCCTTGTTTTTTGATTCACTCTGACGATCTCTGTCTTTTAATTGGTGCATTTAGACCATTGACATTCAAAGTGATTCTTGATAGAGTGGATTAATATCTACTATAATTGTTACTGTTTTCAATTTTTTGCCCTTGTTCTTTGTTCCTTTTTTGTCTTCCACTCTTTTTCTGCTTTTTGTCATTTTAAGATTGCATTTTCTCTCCTTCCTTAGCACATATTATAGTCCGTTTTTTTTTTTACCTTTTTTAGTGGTTGCCCTGGAGTCAGCAATATACATTTATGATTAATCCAAGTCCACTTTCGGATAACAGTATACCTCTTCCTGTCTAGTGTGAGTACCTTGTTATAATAAAATAATCCTAATTTTTCCCTCTCATCCCTTGTATCATTGCTATCACTCATTTCACTTACATAAAAGCATACATAGCATATATATACAAGATACATATATAAGCATACATGATCAAATACATTGCTATTATTATTTTGAAACAACTGTTATCTATTAGATCAATTAAGAATAAGAAAAATTAAAGTTTTTATTTTACTTTCAATTATTCCTTCTTCAATGTTCTTCATTTCTTAATATAAATTTGAGTTTCTGACCTATGTAATTTTCCTTTTCTCTAAAGAACTTCTTTTAATACTTCTTAGATGTCAGGTCTGCTGGTAACAAATTCCCTCAATTCTTATTTGTCTGAGAAAATCTTTATTTCTCCCTCACTTTTGAAGGATAATTTCACCGGGCATAGAATTCTAGGATTTTTTCTCTCAACACCATAAATATTTCGCTTCATTCTCTTCTTCTTTGCATGTTTTCTGAGAAGTCAGATATAATTCTTATCTTTGTTCCTCTATAGGTAATGTGTGTTTTTCCTCTAGTTTCTTTCAGGATTTTTTCTTTATTTTTGATTTTCTATGATTTGAAATGATATGCCTAGGTGTGGGGTTTTTGCATTTATCCTGCTTGGTGTTCTCTGAGCTTCCTGGATCTGTGGTTTGGTGTCTGACATTAATTTGGGGAAATTCTCAGTCATTATTGTTTCAAATATTTCTTCTTTTCCTTTCTCTCTTTTCCTTCTGCTATTCCCACTAAACATATGTTATACTTTTTGTAGTTGTCCCACAGTCCTTGTATATTTTGTTCTGTTTTTTTTCAGTCTTTGTTCTCTTTGCTTTCTGGTTTTGGAGGTTCCTATTGAGATGTCCTCAAGCTTAGCAATTCTTTCTTCAGCTGTGTTCAGTCTACTAATAAGCCCATCAAAGGCATTCCTCATTTCTGTTAGTGATTTTTATCTCTAGCGTTTCTTTTTGGTTCTTTCTTGGGGTTTCCATCTCTCTGCTTACATTGCCCATCTGTTCTTGCATAATGTCTACTTTATCCATTAGAGCCCTTAGCATATTAATCATAGATGCTTTAAATTCCTGGTCTGATAATTCTAACATCCTTGCCATGTCTGGCTCTGATGCTTGCTCTACCTATTCAAGTTTTTTTTCGTTTGTTTGCCTTTTCAGTATGCCTTGAATTCTTTTTCTTGGTAGCGAGACAGGATGTACTGCGTAAAAAGAACTGCTATAAATAGGGCTTTAGCAATGTGGTGATAAAGTGTGTGGGGGAGGAGAAGCATTCTATAGTCCTATGATTAGGTCTCAATCTTAGTGAGCCTATGCCTCTGGACTGTGAACTTCACAGTGTCTCTCTGCTTTTTTCTCCCTGCTTTGGTGAGACAGCATGGCTAGAGTGGTCTGGAGTTGGGTAACTCCTTTCTCCCAGTTTAGTTAGGCTCTGATAATACCCCAGCAAGTTAGGTTCTGGTTAACTGCTTTCCCCTGAGGGCAGGACTTGTTAAGAACAGAATGCTCTAGTATATTTTAAAATAGTTACTTTTACCTTCCCCCTGCCAGAAGCACAAGGGGATTTTTCTTTGATATTTACTGTGAGAACCTGTTCATGCTCCTAGAGCTATGACTCACAAAAGTGTAGTGTCCTCCCTAGGACTAAGTCCTCCTGGAGTTTTTTTGTTTGTTTTATTGTGTGTGTGTGTGTGTGTGTGTGTATTTATTGATGTCTTAATAGTTTATAACATTGTGAAATTTTGGTTGTACATTATTGTTTGTCAGTCACCATATAAATGCCTCCCTTCTCCCCTTGTGCCCACTCCCCAACCCCCTTGCCCCTGGTAACCACCATACAGTTCTCTCTGTCTGTGTGTTGGTTTATATTCCAAATATGAGTGAAGTCATACAGTGTTTGTCTTTCTCTGTCTGGTTTATTTCACTTAACATAATACCCTCCAGGCCCATCCATATTGTTGCAAATGCGATAATTTTGTCTTTTTTTATGGCTGAGTAGTATTCCATTGTGTATATATACCACATCTTCTTTATCCAATCATCAGTCAAGGGACACTTGGGTTGCTTCCACTTCTTGGCTATAGTGAATAATGCTGCAGTGAACATAGGGGTGCATAAGCCTCTTTAGATTATTGATTTCAGGTTCGTTGGATAGATTTCCAGTAGTGGGATAGCTGGCTCATAGGGTATTTCTATTTTTAATTTTTTGAGGAATCTCCTTACTGTTTTCCATGGAGGCTGCACCAGTTTGCGTTACCGCCAGTAGTGAATGAGGGTTCCCATTTCTCCACAACCTCTCCAACATTTGTTGTTTTTTGTCTTGGTGATTATAGCCGTTCTGATGGGTGTAAGGTGATATCTTAGTGTAGTTTTAATATGCATTTCCCTGATGATTAGTGATGTTGAACATCTTATCATGTGTCTATTGGCCATCTGTATATCTTCTTTGGAGAAGTGTCTGTTCATTTTCTCTGCCCATTTTTTGATCGGGTTGTTGGTTTTTTTGTTGTTCAGTTGTGTGAGTTCTTTATAAATTATGGAGATTCACCCCTTGTTGGATATATGATTTACAAATATTTTCTCCCAGCTGGTGGGTTGTCTATTCATTTTGATCCTGGTTTCTTTTGCCTTGTAGAAGCTCTTTAATCTGATGAAGTCCCACTTTGTTTATTTTTTCTTTAGTTTCCCATGTCCGAGTAGACATGGTATCTGAAAAGATTTCTTTATGACCAATGTCAAATAGTGTATTGCCTATATTTTCTTCTCCTCCTGGAATTTTTAACTCTCATACTTACCTATACTGAGCCTCTAGCAATTTGTCAATTATAGTTCAGGTTTTCTGCCCCGACACCGTTTGCCACGGCAGTTTCCACTTGTGAGTTTCTGCTCTGGTAAGCCTGGACTTCCTCTATTTGCTGGTCTGTCTGTCCAACCTTTGGGGCAGCGGTTTTCCCTGTGTCCTCTCCTCTCTCACAGATCCAAGAAGAGTTGTTGATTTTTCAGTCTGTTCAGCTTTTTACTTGTTGTTAGGACAGAGTGGCGACTTCCAAGCTCCTTATGTGCAGAACCAGAAACCAAAAGTCTTCACTATGTTTTCACTTAACCAAGAGTTATGGAGAGTTTGACTAACCCTAGTCAAGGAGAACCAAACCAGGGGACTGAGATAAAGGGTGAATCCCACATACACCTACCTAACCTCAAGCTGCAGAGACATAAAGAGCCTATATGCAAAGAGAACTGCGAGTGTGGATTGTAGCGTTATCTACCTAAGTCCTGTTTATCTTTCAAGTCATAACTTGATGCTCTAGCTTTGTTATAAGATTTTACATATCTAACTTCTCATTTACTCAACTAAAAAATTATTGGACATCTTCTACATACCCATCACTGTGTTAGGAGCAAGGGGTAGAGCAATAAATAAGACAATGACCCTGATGTTAGAGAAGTTAAAATCTGGCAGGAGAGACAGGCATTGTTTTTTGTAAATTTCAATTACACCATTCTTACCACACACATGCACACACACGCACACACACAAAAGGTGTCGATGTAAGGTGATGGATATGTTAATTAGTTTAATTTTGTAATCATTTCATAATGTATACACATATCAAAGCATGACATTGTATACCTTAAATACAATTTTTATTTGTCAATTATACTTCAATAAAGCTGGAAAAAATAAATCACATTATATTTTTAAAATATATTTTACAGGAAAATAAGAAATCTTCTGTGAATTCCATTGTACAGTTTTAGATTTTAAACTCTTCTTCTAAAGCCTCTTAATTTTTTTTTTTTTTTTTTTTTTTTTTTTTGTGAGGAGATCAGCCCTGTGCTAACATCCGCCAATCCTCCTCTTTTTTTGCTGAGGAAGACGGCCCTGGGCTAACATCTGTGCCCATCTTCCTCCACTTTATATGGGACGCCGCCACAGCATGGCTTGCCAAGCAGTGCGTCGGTGCGCGCCCGGGATCCGAACCAGCGAACCCCGGGCCGCCGCAGCGGAGCGCGTGCACCCAACCGCTTGCGCCACCGGGCCGGCCCCTAAAGCCTCTTAATTTTGTAAAACGTATTGAATACTAAGGTCTCCATGCAGTTTTCCAGACTTTAAATGCAAAACCCCTTTCATAAATTAGAGCCATGGGGAAAAATGGTTTAGTTGCTAAACAAAATGAAGTTTGCTTATAGGAAAGAGCCGTATAGGAAAGTAGACATTTTTGAGAAGTTGTCCATGAATATATCTTTTTCTTCCTAATTTGAAAAAAATACAGGAAGTACAAAGAGTAATATAACAAACACCTGTTAGGGAAAGATAATTAAAAACAAAATCTTCTCCCAACCCAATAAACCTCTCCACAAAAGTAGAAGAGAAAGAAAACAGTTTTTATTATTGAGTGAGCATTAAACCAGAATGTGATGCACGTCACAGGCAATCTGCTGAAGAGATTGTAAAGACTGAAAGAAATTTCACCCTTTTTCATAGCCAGGCAGATACAACCCATTACATACATGTTCACCTGGAAATTGGAGTGCCCATCTGTGTTGATTGGCTTTATACAGAGGAAAAGTCAACTTCTCATATCTTTCTGATGAGAGGAGGTAGTTTTGCAATTTGGAGCAAGGCACCCGTCAAAGTTAGGCTCCTACTCTCCTTCAGGAACTGGGAGATAGGGACACTATCTCCCTTAATGTTTACATTTCAAAGAGATGGCCCCCAGCTCCTTGAGAAAGAAGTTTCTGGCTTATGAAACTGGCAAAAGCCTTTTTAAAAGATTTGCATATATCTCAAAGGAGCGGAGAAAGAATCTACATTTACAAGTTTCTAAAGTAAAGACACTAAGAAAAGGAAGGGAAGAGTCTCTTCCCTAATTTTTAACAAGGAAAATTAGGCCTCTTATTTTTAATTTTTACTTGCCCTTACACACCCAAATACCTACCACCCACAATTAACAAGTATTAACAGTTAGCCATGTTTGGTTTGAATTTTTTTAATAAAAGAAAAAACATTGAAGTTAAAATTCCTTTTGTACTCTCCCCAACCTCAGTCTCGCTTACTCCCTCCTTTGAAGCCACCACTGTCCTGTATTTGGTGTGCTTCCTTCCAGTTGTGGTGGTTGTGTGTTTTGTTTACTCTTCCAATTTTGGAATTAGAAATATCTCTCTTCTGCTCTCTGCTTCTATCTGTTTGACTTTTTTAGATTCCACATATAAGTAAGATCATGCAGTTTTTTTCTTTCTGTGTCTGGCTTCTTTCACTTAGCATACTGTCCCAGAGTCATCCATATTGTTGCAAATGACAGGGTTTCCTTCATTTTTAAGTCTAAATAATATTCCATTGTATATACATACGACATTTTCTTTACCCATTCATCCGTTGACAGATGCTTAGGTTTTTTCCAAATCTTGGCTATTGTGAATAATGCTGCAATGAACGTGGGAGTGCAGATATCTTTTCAAGGTACTGATTTCATTTCCTTTGGCTATATATCCGGAAGATGAATTGCTGGATCATATGGTAGTACTATTTTTAGTTTTTTGACGGGCAGGGAGGTGGGGGAAATGAGGAGATGTTGATCAAAGGACGAAAAGTTGCAGTCTGTAGAATGAATAAGTCTAGAAATGTAGTGTGATGACTACAGTTACTAACACTCATTGGATACTGGAAATTTGCTTATAGTAGATTTCAGGTGCTCTCATCACACACACAAAAAATGGTAACTATGTGAGGAGATGATATTTTAATTAGCTTGACTGTAGTAATCCTTTTACTATGTATATGTATATCAAATCATCATGCTGTGCACCTTAAATATATGCAATTTTTTAAAAAAATAAAATAAAAAGAAAGCAAATGTTTCTCTTTTGTAATGAAAAATATGAAATATAAACAGTGTCACTTCCCTATTGTACAGCCTGGATTAAAAAGGGAACAACAGACAAAGTGCGTCTCCCTGAATCTCATATGACTGTGCTGTGCATATATGCTGTGCCTGGAGTCTTGCTCTGAGCTGATAAAGAAGCTTGACTCTCCCTCAGTGATGAAAACAAAGAAATATAGTCAACTGACTGATCAAGCTGCAGGGAAGCCTTCGTCATGTGAAAATTAGTCATGCTCTGAAGACCGGTCCTAGGTCAGGTCACTGCCGGTTGCTGGCAGATCTCCCCTGCCCCCTTCCCCCAAGCCTCTGTGCTTCAGAAGCCTCTGGAGAGTCCCTATCCTTGGGCACAGGGTGCATGTGCAGCAGCAATAAATAGAAATAGAAAGAATATGAGCAACAGGTGCTGGAGACTAGTCAATTAGCAAGAGGGTGTTACTTCCATATAAGGATATAATGACATGGCTCCCCTGGTTAGAAAGATGCCAAAGGCCAAGACCAGAAATACTGGGTGCCTCACCATCTACCTCCTATGGTGTAACCATGGTTGATGGAATGTGTACCCTCTGCTTCCCCAATCTGTGTATCCTTTAATGCAGCTCTTCTTCCAATGTAGTCCAGAGACCCTGGGGATCCCCCAGATCCTTTCAGGGGTTCCACAAGGTCAAAACTATTTTCAACATAATACTAGATTGTTATTTGCTTTTTTTGCTTTCATTCTCTCATAAATGTAAAATGGAGTTTTCCAGAGACTACATGGCATGTGATATCATAAGAGATTGAATCTATAGTAGATGTGAGAACCCAGCCATCTTCTACTTGGATAGACATCAAAGAGATTTGCAAAAATATAAAACGGTTCCTTTCTTCTCAGAGAAAATTGTTATTTTTATTTTTTTTAATAAAAATATTTTATTGGTGTTTATTATTGCTATTTAAAAATGGGTTAATAAATATTTTTAAGTTCTTAGTTTTAATTTGTAATATGGCAAATATTGATAAATATAAACAACATAAATAAAAGTTCATTGGAATCCTCAGTAATTTTTAAGAGTATAAATGTGTCCTGAGGCCAAAACATTTGACAATTTCTGCTAAAACATTTGCTTTTTTGTTTAATAGTAAAACTCCCTCATCTACAATAAATGATAGGTTTCTGGTCAAATCTTCTTCCATTCCGTGAAAAGAGAATAGACTCTTCCACACATTAGTTTACTACTGATTCTGTCTTTAACCATTTGCTTTGACATCTTTTACATCTAGTTTTCTGTTAATTCAAAAGCCTTAAATGATTGCATAGAGTGATACAACTTATTTATTATTAGAAAATGTTTGTTAATGAACCAGATGCCTGTTATTCTTTAAATTATAAATGGCGTTACCAACGTTTTCCCTTTTCTCTCTTTTCTTTATTTTTCCAAAACATATGTATCAGTGAAAACCTGTGGGGGGTGGGGTTGGTCTCCTCTTCTCTCTGCAGTTGTTAGTTATTAGAATAAAGGTGGTTTGGGTTATTTCTCATTCTAACACTGTATTCACTTGGGTTCCCACTGAAGCAGACCCTGAGGAAAGGATTGGAAGGCAAGTTATTTATTTGGGTGGTGATTCTAGGAAACATTAGTAGTGGGGTGGAGAAGTGAGACAAGGATGGAAAGGAAGACAGTTAAGGAAAGAGTGAGTTATCAAGCCAGCTTCCACTGTGAGGAACTGGAGCTTAATCCTGCTGGGGAACTCTGAGAATCAGTGTTGAAAGCATGCTTCCCTGTCATCCCACCAGAGGGGTGAGGGAGCTGGGGTATTTATACACCAGCCACCTTCAGTCATTGGTTGGACTGCTGGGGGAGTGTTTAAATTCAGACCACCAGAGAAAACTCTCAGACAGTTGTAAATCAGCCAGGCATACACTATAGAATCAGGAGCATGAATGGGAACACCAACAGTGGCAGCTACAAACACAATGCAAAGCTTTTTATCATAAACTCTATTATTTTGTATGTTTTGGGAGATTTAGAAAATTGGTGTCAACTTATATTATTGGAAAAGGTAAGAGTTGAAGAGGAAGACTTGAGGTGGTCCAGATGGCACCTTAGACTTGATTGTGTGGAAATAAACAAAGACCACCCGAATGAGAACAAGCAAAGGCTATTTATTCAGAGCTCACTATAGCAAGGGAGTCAGCCACCATCACTTGCATTTTAATGGACACTTTAGGCGGGCAGAGGAGTGGGAAAGCTTTATAGCAGAAAAAGGGAAGCCTTCAGATGTGCCCTGATTGGAGGTTGTTGGCTGGAGAAGCTGGTGGCAGGCTAACTAGAAATGGAACATCCTATGTGATTGGTTAGAGGAACATATTTGGCTTTCTCTGGTTGGTTCCTAGTTGGAAGCCAGGGCAAAAATTGGGGAAGCTGGTAGTTATTGACCAAAGCCTGGACATCAGGGCATACCTGAAGCCTTCTCTTTTTTCCACTATAAAGATTTCCCGCTCCTCTGTCGGCCTTTCAGTCTCTGCCAAACACAAGTGATGGTGGCTGACTCCCTTGCTGTAGCAAGCTCTAAATAAATAGCTTTTGCCTGTTCTCATTTGATTGGTCTTTGTTTATTTCCACAGATCAAACTATTTTTACTCTCACCTCCACGCTCCTATCTTATATTTTCTTTGTGCCAGCCATATTAAACTTCTCACTTTCCCCAAATAAACACACCAGCCTCTGGAATGTAGGAGCTGCCTGCTGTTGCTAATCTGTCCTCTATCTAGAAAATCTTTTTACTGCTTCTCCAGCTGATGGAACAAATCCTACTCATTCTACTCCAAAGCCCAGCTCAAATATCACCTCATCTGTGAAGCATTTCCCAGCCCCACCAGGGAGAATTAATTGAGCCCCACTTCTGAGATCCTATTACACGTTACTCAAGCTGTTAGCATAATCTTTCAAACCCTATTATAGCCATAGTTTTTCAGGCAGTGTCTGTATCCCCTGAGGAAGAGGGAACTCCTTTAGGGTAGGGCACATTCATTTACCTCTTTATATTGCTCTTCACACTTAGAAAATGCTTAGTAAATGTTTGTGAAATGCAGTTGAATTAAATTCTTACTCCAAACCTCTTTTTTACTATATTCTATAAAACCAAAGGTAAAGGGTAGGATTGGTTGTTGTCTAATTAATTTTACTAGCTAACCAGTTACTTTGAGCCTAACATGTGTGTTTTATTTAGTTTTTAACCTATCTCAGTTGAAAGCATACTCAAACTCAACAAATCTGTCATTGCCATCTTCCCTTCTTTCAAGGTCATTTTTCATTTAAAAAGAATACTTCTGGTTTGTGAATATTTTCTCCCGTTTTGTAGGTTGCGTTTTCATTTTGTTGATTGTTTACTTTGCTGTGCAGAAACTTTTTAGTTTGATGTACTCCCATTTGTTTGTTTTTGCTTTTACTGCCTGTGCTTTTGGTGTCAAATCCGAAAAACTATTGCCAAGACCAATGTCAAGGAGCTCTTCCCCTGTATTTTCTTCTAGGAGTTTTACAGATGCAGGTATTATGTTTAAGTCTTTAATCCATTTTGAGTTGATTTTCATGTGTGGTGTGAGATAAGGGCCCAATTTCTTTCTTTTGCATGTGGATATCCAGTTTTACCAACACCATTTATTGAGGGCACTATCCTTTCCCCATTGTATATTATTGGTGACTTTGTCAAAAATTAGTTGATGTGTATATGTGTGGGGGTTATATTCTGGACTCTCTTCTGTTACATTGTTCCATGTGTCTGTTTTTTTGCCAGTACCACACTGTTTTGATTACTATAGCTTTTTAATATAGTTTGAAGTTAGGAAGTGTGATGTCACTAGCTTTGTTCTTCTTGCTCAAGATTGTGTTGGCTTTTCGGGGTCTTTTGTAGTTCCACACAAATTTTAGAATTATTTTTTCTACTTCTGTGAAAAATGCCATTGGAATTTTGACAGGGATTGCATTGAATCTGTAGATCGCTTTGGGTAGAATGGATATCTGATAAGGGGTTAATTTCCAAAATATGTAAGTAACTCATACAACTCAATAGCAAAAAACCAAATAACACAATTATAAAATGGGCAGAGGACCTGAATGGACATTTTTCTAGAGAAGATATACAAATGGCCCAAGAGGTACATGAAAATGTTCTCAACGTTACTAATCATCAAAAAATGCAAATCAAAACCACAATGAGATATCACTTCACACTCGTTAGGATGGCTATTATCAAAAAGACAACAGATAGCAAAGGCTGTCAAGGATGTGGAGAAAAGTGAACCCTTGTACACTGTTGATGGGGATGTAAATTGGTGCAACCACTATGGAAAACAGTATGGAAGTTCCTCAAAAAATTAAAAATAGAACTACCATATGATCCAGCAATCCCACTTCTAGGTATATAGCCAAAGGAAGTGAAATCAGTATCTTGAAGAGATATGTTCATTGTAGCATATTCACGATAACCAAGATATGGAAACAACATAAGTGTTTGTCAACAGATGAATGGATAAAAAAATGTAGTATATATATTATTCAGCCTTAAACAAGAAGGCAACCCTGCCATTTGTGACAACTGGAGGACATTATGCTAAGTAAAACAAGCCAGACACAGAAAGACAAATATTTATGATCTCATTTACATGTGGAATCTAGAAAAAAAAAAGTTGAATTCATAGTAACAGAGAGTAGAATGGTAGTTACCAGACGCTGGAGGGTGGGGGAAATGGGGAGAAGCTGGTCAAAGGGTACAAGCCTTCAATTATAAGATGAATAAGTTCTGGAGACCTAATGTACAGCATGGTGACTACAGTTAGTAATGTATGGTGTACTTGACATTTGCTAAGAAAGTAGATCTCAAGTGTTCTCACCACATACAAAACAAAAGTAACTATGAAGTAATGGATATGTTAATTACTTTGGTAGTGGTGATCATTTCACAATATATACATGTATCAAAATGTCACATTGTACACCTTGAATATGTATAATTTTATTGGTCAATCACACCTCAGTGAAGCTGGGGAAAAAAAGAAATAAGCAGAAAGTAAAATATAACTAAAACCATTAGGTTTTATTAAAGCATAATTAATGAAACTACTACTGGTTAAAAAAAAAAACTAAGCAAATGATATTTTTATGGATGGGACAACCCCGTACAATAAACATATAAATTTCACACACACACACACACACACACACACACACACACACACACAAAAGAATACTTCTGAAAATCAGCTTCCTTCCTTTTCATGACTGAGGTATTATAAGAAGAAATTATTAGAGATGCCAAAGGGAGAGGTAAATATTTTGAGAATCACTCAGTATTAATACCAGGTTTGGAGGCAGAAACAACACCCTGGTTATTTGGCTCACCATCAAACCAATATTGTTTAAATATATGTTAAGCATTTGTTTAGAGGAGATGCATTGCTTAGAGAGCCAAAACTCACTCAGCCAAACAGATGGTTCATAGTTACCAAATCTTGGCTCCTTAGAGACTAGTTATGGTCATCTAACTATGACCCTTGTGGGATCTTATCACCCTGCCACCTCAAGCAGTTCAATGAAGATCCCTTCTAACCATAACAGGGTACCCTTAAAAGATCTGATAATAAATTTCCTCCATTTTCCCTTATGTCACCAGGTCCCTAGACGTCTGCTTCAGATGGCAACTGCTCACGCTTGTCTCATTTTAAAACACATATTTAAACAAAATATTGTTATTAATAGATTTATTAAAATAAGCTGGGATTGATTTGATAGACTTGCACTTTGCACTTCTAGCTTTTGCCATGGTCTCTCATTTGGCAGTGTGCGAGGCACATGTGCCGTGAGCAGGGCTCTCATTTCAATGGGAAAGACAATCTATCTTCCTTTTCCCAGTGCTTGCCAGACATTACCTAACCAATACCTCCCTCTTCAAGGACCGTGGGCTGAGGCAGAGTGCTTGCTATTGAATTAACTGTGCTCCCCCACTAGTGGCTAGGGACAATTTACTCCAGTGACGGTTGGAGAAAGATTGGATACTGCTGCTGTTGACAACTTGATACATTTGCCAGTTGTGTCATAGCCCATGCTTCCATCAAAGAGCTGCACAGAGCCTCCAGGCCACCTAATTATAGGTGAGTTGTCTATGAAATAAGTGGAGAAAATAGGCTGAGCAGTCCTGCCACAGTGTGTACAGAGAGTAGTCTCGTCACTCTTGCTTTAGTGGTTTTAGTTTATATTGTGTAAATATATATATGTATTGTATATATATAGATATATATATGTGACATAAGAAAAATTTAAAATACTAAGGTATATGAGTAAGCTATTATGGCTTAAACCTGATTTGGCCTGAATTTAATTTTATTTAATTTAATTTTATTTTATTTTAATTTTTTTTGTGTGGGGAAGAACAGCTCTGAGCTAACATCTGATACCAATCCTCCTCTTTTTTGCTGAGGAAGACTGGCCCTGGGCTAACATCCATGCCCATCTTCCTCTACTTTATATGGGACGCCACCACTGCATGTCTTAACAAGCGGTGTGTCGGTGCGCGCCCGGGATCCGAACCAGCAAACTCTGGGCCACCGCAGCGCAGCGCGCGCACTTAACCGCTTGTGCCACTGGGCTGGCCCCCTTAATTTTATTTTAACCAGAGCAGCTGACTTACGGCCAAACATACGTTGTACATCTGCTTTAACTCACTACCCTAAAATAAAGAATGTACTCTTTGAAGATAAGGATAAATGCCTCCCTTCCTGTGACACCAAAACCAGTACTCCTTTGAAAGATAAGTTTCTCTTCCCACGATGCCAGGGTCATGTTGACCCACTGTGTACATACCAATCTAAATTGGCAATCTAAATATAATTATTGGGGACAGTAAACTAAATATATGTAAGAAAGATAAAAGTTTTTGGGTGAACTTTTAACAATAATTATGTGTTATGGTATATGTACTTAAAATAACCAAAGCCTTTTGATAACCTGAAACCTTAGAGTTTTGCTAAATTAAGTTAAATGACAAAAATTTATTGAGTATCTAGGTCATTTCCACATAAGATAAAATATTAGAATTAATTACTAAACATAGATTTATCTACTTTTGCTTCTTATTTCAGAGAAACTGGAAAAACACTTGGGTTTATTAATAAACATGTTTTGTGACATGCTGAAAATTTTTCTATGAAAAAACACATGTTTCTAGACAGTATTTGTGGGTCTTCCAATCCACAGGATGCTCATGTAAAAGAATTTTTAAAAATTTCTGTATACAAGGAAAGTAAGATGTATGTTTTCAGTAAAGAAGGTATAAGGAATGGAGATTTTTTGTTTGTTTTGTTGAGAAAGGCAAATTTTTCCTAAAGTACTAGGAAGGAGGAAAGACAGGGGAAAAATTTTGAATGTAAAAAAGAAAGTTATAGGAGGTTTGTGGAAGAAGAACCCTGAGGAAAGAGTTTTGTGCATAGTCAAGTTGGCTAAGATTGAAATAAATTTAATTAAGTAAATGAGTTTTAATATCAAAAGGAAGCTGGTACAAAAATTAGAATTTGGTTTTCTTTCTCTTAAAAGGATAATTTTCTTAGACTTTTAGTCTACTCCTGAAGAGCATAAAGAGATTATGAAAGATTTTTACTTTACCTTTGAGTTGCCTACCAAAAAGGCAGGGATCTTATATTTTATCAAAATTAATTTCCTGTATTATTTTTATCAGTTCTTTCATCACAAGAGCTAAGGTTTTTCTTACAACTATTTAAATTTCTATATTTTCCTGAAAATCTTTAATTGTCATTATGGTTAAATAGATAACTAAGCATTGTTTCAGTGACCTATGATCCTATTTGACCAAGCGTTCTAAAACCTTTTGATATTTTTGACAAACTTTCCAAAATTCAAATTCAAAATAAAGTCTTTCTTTTGACCTAGAAGTAACTTTGAGAATTTCCAGCGTATCCCTGGGACTGCTCAAAGAATTTATTCTCTCCTCCTATAAAGAGGGAGATGCTGAACTAACTATGTTTATTTGGTATGTTAAATTTCCTGGAAAGCATTGTCAAATAAATGATGATAAACCTTCTTAAATTATATGGCATGGGTAAAACTTATTAATATAAGTGTTCTAAAAATTATATAAAATTCCTAAAAATCTGATATGTCTTGGTATAATTCTAGTCATTATCTTAAAATGTGTGTTATACAAATAACCAAATTCCCTTTTCAGTTACATTATAATGTTGTCTTTTTTCATAGTTGTTGTTTTACTCTGATGCTTTTGCAAATATGTTTCCCCTTCAGAAAGATTCATGGAAAGGACTCTGACACTTACTCCAGAATACAGGTTTTTGATGAACTTTCAGATCATAAAACTGAACTGGGTAAGAAATTATAGAATGCTACTAGAGAAATTGATGGCTTCATAAAACTGCTAACACAATATCAAGATCAAGTATTAATTGCATATTTCTACAGGAACCAAGGAGGATACTCTAACGTTTTGTTTTTCCAGATTTAAAGGAATCTTTTCTCTTAAGCTATCAACAATTCGGTAAGATATACCTTTGTGAACAAAGATGAAACATTTGCTTTTTCTCCCCACCTGACCCCTTTGGAATTCAGAAACTCTCAGTGAGTATTCTTATTTTCACTTATATAAATAATCAGGCCAAGTTTTTAATATAAACAAATTAGTTTTACTGTGATCGTCTTTGGTAAAAAATGAGGGTAATTGTGGAGAAAAAAAATTGTTACACCTTTGTAGATGTTGGATTATAGTCTTGTTAATTGTCTTTGAGGTTTTGTTATATACCTATAGACTGGATTCCCTTGGCCTAAGGTTTTGCCTTTGGCCTTGCCAACTGCTTGCGGTGCCCACTTTGGAAAACATGAATTGACACCACATGGGATGGTCACTGGCAGATCAGTGTCTATTGGTACACAACATTCTGCTGATCCCTTGTTGTCTTATCCTAGTATGATCAGCTACTGGAAGTCTCTAATGTCTTGTACTCAAGCCTACCATCAACAGGAGAAAGACGCTTTCCTAGATTTCAACTTAAAGGATCCTGTTAGTCCCAGTCTAGAGCCTGGTGACTTCATATACTAGAAAAGACATCAATTAAAGAACTCTCTCTAGCCTCACTGGAAGAGATCATAGCAGGTACTTTTAACCAACCCATGTGCAGCTAAATTACAAGGCATTGATTCATGGATACATGTTTCTCATCTAAAAAAGACTCCAGATCCTGCTTCTAAATGGATTGCTGAACATGTCACCAAGATGTGATTGAAACTAACCAAAACCGTCCTCAGCTTGGCTTGAATAAAACTCTCTACTATTGAATGATTATTGATTATTTACATCAACATATGTGTTGTGTAAATCTACAACCAATTATTTATTATACTATATGTTAAATTTCCCCTATAATCTCCTTCAGCAAGAATAAGCTTTTAAAAAGTTCTTATAGAGTGAAAAATTAAGTCCGAATTTTGGTTTCTTAAGAAAGTTAATCATGAATGTATAAATTGCACAAATTATTTCTCAACATTTACCATGGCCAATGGCGGCTATAGTAATATCACTGACTACATGAAAAGTAGAAGACTCAAGTTTGCTGAAGAAAAACCAGCATCCACTTCCGACGTTAGTATTTCTTTTAAGAAGACTGTGCCTGAAGATGACTATGTAACATATGCGGATGCACAGGTGTATTTATCAGTCTTTGAAGCATGACTTCTCATTTAGATCAAATGATGGCTCTTCTAAATTAATTTTGTTCACTTTCAAGTCTAAATTTTCTTGTGCATATGTGAAAAGTAAAATGATATCTGTTAATGTATTGGCTCTCTTAGCAGAAAGAGAACTTTGCAGCCAATCAATAATGTTTGTTTTATATTGGTGTCATCAAATATTTAAGTTAATTCTGATAATAGTTTGACTTTTTTTTTCATCCAATTCGTGGAACCAAGTCAGGTTTTTAGAAGCTTATTCTGTCAAAGATGAAACATCTAACTTCATTGTGAATACTATTGTAGTTTCAGTTAAAAAGTTCAGCACTGAAGTAAAATGATTTGGTTTTCACTTGAAGGGGAATAGAATTTGCCACCCCAAAATGTGTCTCTTTAACGTGAGGATATTTTAGCCTGATTATTATTGTTATTAATTTTTTTTGGTGAGGAAGATTTGCCCTGAGATAACATCTGTGCTGATCTTCCTCTATTTTGTATGTGAGATGCTTCCACAGCACAGCTGATGAGTGGGGTAGGTCCATGCCCAGGATCTGAACCCAGGCCGCTGAAGCAGAGCGCGCAGAACTTGAACCACTCCACCACAGGGCTGGCCCCTAGCCTGATGATTTTTAAGAAACTAAAGACTCAGAAAGTTTTTCTTGTTACCTCTTCTTTAACTGTCTAAAAGAATTCGGATTAAAAAACCTGTTCCAGGAAGGGAGCTATCACCATAGCATGATATGAACTAGATAATAGACAGGGAGCAACCTAGCAAAGTCTGTTTGTTAGACTCCACTCTGCACCCCGTTGTTTCTGTGAGGCCAAAGTTCTCTTTCATCTATCTGTGAATTGCCTTTTTTCCCTTTGAAGTCCAAGACTCTTCCCATCCCTGACATCCTCTTTTGTCTTTAGCTGAGGATGGTATTTAAGGTGAGGGCTTCAGCCATTTTGGTGAATTACTCAGTTTTCCTGGATCTCTTCCATATATATAGGAGGTATATATGTTATGAAACTTCTGTTTGATTTTCTCCTGTTAGTCTGTCTCATGTCAATTTAATTTTTAGACCAGCCAGAAGAATCTAGAAGGATACCTAGGGAAGAGTAAAGGAAACTAGAGGAAAATTTTTGCTCCCTGCACACTGATAATAGAAATGTAAATTTTAAGGGAGTACAGCTTTATGGTAAAACAATGTTCTTATTGAATTAAGAAACCCATGGATCAGAAATGTTCTTGGAATTGGTTGAAATGCACACATAATTCATAATTGTTTTAAAAACTGCAATAATCTACCAATGGCAATAGAAGCTATGATTGTAAAAATTTACAAAGTTTTTTTTTTTTATGGGATTTCTCTTTTTTTGTGTGTGAGGAAGATTGCTCTGAGCTAACATCCGTTGTCAATCCTCCTCTTTTTGCTGAGGAAGATTGGCCCTGGGCTAACATCCATGCCCATTTTCCTCTACTGTATATGGGACACCGCCACAGCATGGCTTGACAAGCGGTGCATTGGGCCATGCCCGGGATCCAAACCTGCGAACCCCAGGCCGCTGAAGCGGAGTACATGAACTTAACTGCTACGCCACTGGGCCAGCCCCTACAAAATTTTTATAACAGATTAAAGTACAAAATTTTGGTGAAGCTAATTTGAATTTAAATAATAACTATTATTAATTAAAATTTTAAAATATCTGAGCCTCACAAGAGCAAATGTCCTATAATGGCATTGAACCTTTTGGTTAGGGAGTCCTGTTTGAGTGCATTGTATTAAAATGAGATAGAAACCTTTAATCAGAATATTTAAGAAATGGAGTGCCAAAAAATTCAGCTTCCACAGCTTTTAGCAAATTTTAATTATTGAATACAAAACTTGCAAACAGGAAGATATTGGAATTTTTCCCTACAAAAGCAAGGAAAAGCTGAAGGATTTTAACAGTGAGAGCTGAAACAGATTTAATTTTGAAATTCTATGATTTTGATTCAAAATACTTTGACTCCTGGGTTGGCCCCGTGGCTTAGCGGTTAAGTGAGAGCGCTCCGCTGCTGGCGGCCCAGGTTTGGATCCCGGGCATGCACCGACGCACCATTTCTCTGGCCATGCTGAGGCCGTGTCCCACATACAGCAACTAGAAGGATGTGCAACTATGACATACAACTATCTACTGGGGCTTTGGGGGAAAGTAAATAAATAAATAAAAATTATTAAAAAAAAAAATTAAAAAAAAAAGTACTTTGACTCCTAAGAATAGGCTTTTAAAGTAGCTCCTTCTTGCAATTAGATAAATGTATAGTCTATACCAAATAGAATGGAATTGAGAAGGCCTATGGTTTTGTGACATCCAAATTTGTGGAAACAATCAAAACAATCATAAGTAGAGATCACTTATTTGACATGTTCTGCTCTGAAAAATATTGGCCAGAGAAGGGTAGTCTAAATGGGGGCAAAGAGACAGGACCTGTGAAAATTTTTGGGCTCAAAAACTTAATACATTTCATTATGAGAAACAATCGGAATTGAGAACATTCTCCATTTAGCATAATTTGCTCTGAGCTTACCGCATACCTCAGCACCTGCTCTAGAAAGAAGAATAACAAAATCAGCAATTTCAAATTTATTAACCCTGAAATACAACTTTGAAGATTGCAGGCAATTTTCTTAAAAACCTTAAAATATAATGTTATTCCAAAAAATATTTTTCAGAAAAATGCCAGTGATATGATATTGACTTAAATAGGGCAAAGGACCTGAATAAACATTTTTCTAAAGAAGATAAACAAATGGCCAACAGGTATATGAAAAGATGCTCAATATTACAAATCATCAGGAAGTATAAATCAAAACCACAGGGCTGGCCCCGTGGCTTAGCGATTAAGTGCTCGCGCTCCGCTACTGGCGGCCCGGGTTCGGATCCTGGGCACGCACCACCGCACCACTTCTCCGGCCATGCTGAGGCTGCGTCCTGCATACAGCAACTAGAAGGATGTGCAACTATGACATACAACTATCTACTGGGGCTTTGGGGGAAAAAAAGGAGGAGGATTGGCAATAGATGTTAGCTCAGAGCCGGTCTTCCTCAGCAAAAAGAGGAGGATTAGCACGGATGTTAGCTCAGGGCTGATCTTCCTCACAAAATAAATAAATAAATAAAATAAAATAAATAAATAAATCAAAACCACAATGAGCTATCACCTCACACCTGTTAGAATGGCTATTATCAAAAAGACAACAAATAACAGGTGTTGATGAGGATGTGGAGAAAAGGGAACCCTTGTGCAGTGTTGGTGGGAATGTAAATTGATGCAGCCACTGTGGAAAACAGTATGGAGGTTCCTCAAAAAATTAAAAATAAAACTACCATATGATCCAACAATCCCACTTCTGGGTATATATCTGAAGGAAATGAAATCAGTATCTCAAAGAAATATCTGTACTTCCATGTTCATTGCAGCATTATTCACAGTAGCCAAGATATGGGAACAACCTAAGTGTCCATCAACAGATGAATAGATAAAGAAGATGTGGTATATATATATATCTCTACAATGGACTATTATTCAGCCATGAGAAAGAAAGAAATCCTGTCATTTGCAACAACATAGATGAATCTAGAGGACATTATGCTAAGTGAAATTAGTTAAACAGAGAAAGACAAATACTGCATGATCTCACTTGTATGTGGAATCTTTAAAAATGAAACAAGTTGAACTCATAGAAACAGAGTAGAATGGTGGTTACCAGGGCTGGAGGGCAGAGTGGGGGTGGGGCTGATGGGAAGGGGAGAGGTGGGGGGGGTGAGGGAGATGGGGAGATGCTGGTCAAAGAGTGTAAGCCTTCAGTCATAAGATGAATAAGCTCTGGGAATCTAATGTACAGCATGGTGACTATAGTAAAGAATCCTTTTTTTTGTGGTTGAAATTTGCTGAGTGGACCTTAAGCATTCTCACCAAAAAAAAAAAAAACAAAGAAAAAGGTAACTGTGTGAGGTGATGGATATGTTAATTAACCTGATAGTGATAATCATTTCACGAAGCATATGTATATCAAATCATCACTTTGTACACTTTAAATATAACAATTTTGTCAATTATACTTCAATAAAGTTAGAAAAAAAGAAACTGATTAAGGTATGTGAATATGTACCTAAAACAATTATTTTTTTTAAATTTTATTTATTTATTTATTTATTTCCCCCCAAAGCCCCAGTAGATAGTTGTATGTCATAGTTGCACATCCTCCTAGTTGCTGTATGTGGGACGAGGCCTCAGCGTGGCCGGAAAAGCCGAGCGTCGGTGCACGCCCAGGATCCGAACCCCGGGCCACTAGCAGCGGAGCATGCGCACTTAACCACTAAGCCACGGGGCCGGCCCAAAAATAATTATTTTGCTTATGTTATTTTTTAATATTTGTATAAGCAACATAAGGATTTTAAATTTTGCTTTAATATATGCAGATATATGTTGTTTTTAATTTTCTTAGAAAGAATATTATTTTGAAAATGGTTTGGAATTAAATTATTCTATAGATCCACCAAAATAATAAAACCAATTTGTTGGTCAATAAACAAATATTTCAAAAATTATAGAATTATGTTTTTTGGTACCTCCTTTTGATCTCAAAATTGTACTGTTTGGAAGATAACATAAATCTGTGGTAAACTTCCCTACTCACAGATTCGTGCTCTGGGGCTCTGCCTAACTGCTCCTCTACTCTCTCTGGCTCAGGATAAAACACTGCAAATAACACGGGCAAATATGTTACATCCCAAGTTATTAAAAGAAGGCATCTTACATGGGAGGAGCAGGGAGGACGAGACAGGAGGGAGGAAGAGCTGAGCAGGCACTATAAACTGAATCAAAGAATTCCAAGATACCCTCCTCCCTAGGTCAATCCTAGGCCTCTAACAACATGCTATGCTAAATCAGAGTATTCCCCAGTTTCTAGTAAATCTGTGTATATTATGTCTTTCCTCAATTTTAGTAAAAATTGCTTTTCACTTTTGAAATTTTACTGCATCTTGTGACTTTTACAGAGTAATTGTCATTCAAACACGTTAGCATAAACAGTGGGCTGGTCCAGGGGTATACCAAGGGGCCTTATCTGGCTTTCTACTCAATCTAGAAGTGACCAAAGCTACAAAGCTTGAGTTCTCTTTACTTCTGAAACCCCAGAGGCTTTACAAATTATCAAAACGAGTATTAGAAATGGGTTTTTAGGAATGCAGTTAGTGATATTCAAGAATGTGGATTTGCTGAAGTATTTTAGAAATGCTTCCATGCTTGCATGAACAGGGTATAAGAATTCAGAGTTCAGGAAGCCTATAGCCCTAAGGATGGCATCCAAATCTTGATCCCTAAACATCTTGCATCCAGCCATTGGTTCAGAGGACTTGGGTTCCCTGAGGCTGACTCTTATCCTGAATAACTGAATGAACTTGTTAGGCCACGTGTGCTCCAAGCACGTAAAGGGTCATAGAGCAGGTCTTTGTTGAACTTACAGATCAGGGCTTCTGTACTGTTTTGTATCTGTTTGCAAATAAATGTCTGTGTGCTACAGACTTGCTTTCACTGTAACCTGGTAGGGAGGATGCAGGAGAGTGTGGTAACTCTCACCTCCCTCTAACTATGAGAGATAACTAATTCTGCCAAAAAGAACCTCCTAGTTGGGCATGACCTGCCCCTCAATCTGTTCCCATTTAATTTTTTCCAGGTTGCCAGGATCTAGACCAGCAGTTCTCAAAGAGCAATCCTCAGGCTAGCAGCAACAGCATCATCTAGGAACTTGATCTGCTAAATCAGAAGCCCTGGGGCTGTTTTAACGAGTATTTCAGGTGATCCTTATGCATGAGTATTTGAGAAGCACTGAGCCAGATCACATTTCGCCATCTATTTATCTTTTCTTGGTTGCCCTCCTTTTCTATTTCATTTACTCCATCAATTGTGCCTTATCTGAGACTTCACATTGCTCACTTCTCTTAGCATTATGTTTTGTTAAAGATTCTCCATAAATCAAGACTCATATGTAACTTTTGTTCGTTTATTTTTTTGTGAGGAAGACCAGCCCTGAGCTAACAACTGATGCCAGTCCTCCTCTATTTGCTGAGGAAGATTGGCCCTGGGCTAACATCTGTGCCCATCTTCCTCTACTTTACGTGGGACGCTGCCACAGCATGGCTTGCCAAGCGGTGCATCGGTGCGCGCCTGGGATCCGAACCTGTGAACCCTGGGCCGCTGCGGAAACAGAGCACATGCACTTAACCACTGCACCACCAGGCTGGCCCTAAGACTCGTATGTAACTTTTAATCAGAAGTCCTCACTAATTAAGTCTCCTCCAGAAAGACACTTTCTATTAAGTTGATTTTATAAACCACATGGTTTCAGAAATTCATATTCCTCTGTGAGGCAGCAGTGATAGTATAATGATTATCAAGCTCTGTTCCTTGGAACTCTGGGCATTTCTCCGAGTCCCCTAAGGGGCCACCTGGAAGGTTGGAGAAGGAGGAATAAGGCTTCCTTGTCTTTTTTACAGCCAGCATTTCTTGAGCACTTACTCTGAGCCAGGCACAGTTCTGACCACTTCACATGCTGAGGCGTTCATTGAGGGGATGTTCTGCCCACCTTTTCGATCAGAGAAGCTGTGTTCTCATCTGTTTTACTTACTGGGCTGCAGCATAAGCTTTCCTTTTAGGAAAGGGTTGAAGCTAAAGAGAAAACAAGCGGTGCCCTTCACTCACTAAGCTCCAAATACCCAGGCCTTCTCTCCAGTCCTGGAAGACGCAGGTTCTTTCCTATCCCAAGCTTTCACATGCTCTTCCCTCTTCCTGAAGTTTCTTCCCCAAACAACCATAGCAGCCTCTTTCTCATCCTTTAGTTTTCTACTTAAAAGTTACCTTTTCTAAGAGAACTTTCTTAACCACCCAACCTGTTTCAGGCAGTCCTCCTCTTTTATTCTCTCTCAAAGCACTGTTATTTTTTTCTTTGTAGCATTGAATGCAATTTGTTATGGTATGTTTTCCTTGTTCAGTTTTTGTGGTCTGTTCCTCCACTGGAGTGTAAACTTGGCAAGGGCTGGAACCTTGTCTGTCTTGTTCTTTTTGTCTACCCAGCACCTAGTAGTGTCTGGCACAAAGTTGGAGCTTAATAAATATTTGATGAATCAATGACTGAAGTTATAATGAGGCAACTTGAGTTCTGATAAAAAATTATCACTTATTAAGGTATATGAGGAAGCCTTTCTGGTTTATACCTGATTTGCCCTGAACTTTATGAGAACTAAAGAAGCCTGACTTATAGCCTGTCAAACATGCATTGTACATCTGCTTGAACCATTAAAAGATGCATTGAATCACAACCCTAGAGTAAAAGAATGTGCTCTTTGAAGATAAAAATTAATGTCTCCCTTCGTGTGATGCAAGATGTATCTCCCTTCCCACAGCACCACAGTCATGTTGACCTGCTATGTACGTGCTAAGCTGTAAAAAAAATATCTCCTTGAAACTTTGAGAAAACAAAATTATACCCCTGTCATGCTTTGTGTATGTTCTTTGTTCTGAAATGGTATAAACTATGCTGAAAACCGTACGTCTCCAGGGTGCTTTCTTCCTTGGTGAAGACTGCACTTCCGGGCTAGTCCTCAGCTTGGCTCAAATAAAAAACTCTCTTCTGTTATAGGTTGATTATTGATTATTTGTGTCAACAGTTCTCATTCAGCCTCTTTCATTAACTAAAAGAGTTTCATCCTTAAATGAAGGTTGGATGAAGTGCTCTATGAGATGACTTCTGTTGCAGCATCAGGTGGTTCAAAACTAACTTTTAATTTTAAAACTTGTCTGCTTGTGCTTCTGGTGGACAGGTGCTTTGTATCATACCTTAATTGCTCATTGTATAAGAGAAAGTGTTCATGTTAATTTCTTGAGTGAAAAAGAATAGAGGTGTTAAAATAAAATACAAAGTAGAGACCAGACTTCAAAATTCCCTGAACAGAAAAAAACAGTTAAGCCGTGTAAGAGAAACCAGTATAGCTTATTCTGCAATGTAAGCAAAACTTAACTTGGATTGTTTCTTGTAATTGCCTCTGAAAATCATAAAACCTAAATTGTTTTCCAAAAATGGCATAAGACCACTTTTAACCAATCCTCTGTCATTTGGAAAAATCCCAATGCTATAATCAATCATTCTAAAGATTAAATAGCTTCCATGTTTTCACTGTATAAGCCATCCTATAACATGCCTTTGGGTTTCTAGCCACTGTTGGTTTGAAGACTCCCAGTTTGCAAACTGTTTTTCTATGCACAATAAACTCTTACTAAATACAATTTTATTGATCTGGTTTTATTTTTCATAGTTTCTGGATTTTGACAGGGGCCACCTGCCAACTTTACATTGCATTGGCCCTAAGTATTAGAATCTGCACTCTATCCAGTCATGATGCACAAAACATTCATTGTAAAGAGAAATTTAGAAAAACTCTGATTTGGGTCAAGGAAAAGGAGTGTTGGAAATGATGTGTATAGCTCACTTAAAATGAATTAAGATTTCTTTATTATCTTATTAAATTATATATTTATTAATCTGATTAAAAAATGGGCAGAGGATCTGAATAGATATTTCTCCAAAGACATGCAAATGGCCAACAGGTACATGAAAAGATGCTCAACATCACTAATCATCAGGGAAATGCAAATCAAAACCACAGTGAGATATCACCTCACACCTGTTAGAATGGCTATCATTAAGAGGACAAGAGATGACAAATGTTGGCAAGGCTGTAGAGAAAAGGGAACCCTTGTACACTATTGATGGGAATGTAAATTGGTGCAGCCACTATAGAGAACAGTATTGAGGGTCCTCAAAAAATTAAAAATAGAACTACCATGTGATCCAGCAAATCCTACTTCTGGGTATATATCTGGAGGAATTGAAATGGGATCTTGAAGAGATATCTGCACTCCATGTTCATTGAAGCATTGTTTATAATAGTCAAGACATGAAAACAACCTAAATGTTCATCAACAGATGAATGGATAAAGAAGATGTGGTATATACATATACAACAGAATATTATTCAGCCATGACAAAGAAGGAAATCCTGCCGTTTGCAACAACGTAGGTGAAACTTGAGGGCATTATGCTAAGTGAAATTAGCCAGGTAGGGAAAAACAAATACTGCATGATGTCACTTTTATGTGGACTCTAAAAAAAAAAAGTCAAACTCAGAAACGGAGATTATAAAAGTGGTTGCCAGGGCTGGGGAGTGGGGGAAATAGAGAGAGGTTGGTAAAATATACAAACTTTCAGTTATAAAATGAATAATATCTAAGGATCTAATGTAAAACATGATGACTATAGTTGATAACACTGTATTATATAATTAAACTTTGCTGAGAGAGTAGAACTTGGATGTTCTCACCAAAAAAAAAAAAAAAACAGATAAATATGTGAGGTGATGGTGTGTTAATTGGGAATCCTTTCACAATTAAAAAAAATAGTAATAAAGTGAATTAAGATTGTATCCACTGAACAGTAAAGAATGTGCAGTATGAGGAAAAATGGTAGAAACTTTTCCAGACTTTCACTAGGCCTTTCACCTTGTAGAACTTTGTCTTGCAATTCAGGACAAGAAAATTCTTTCTTTTTTTTTATTTTTTATTTTTTTTGTTTCTACCTTATTGAGGTATAATTGAGAGAAAATTTTTAAGTTTCAAACCACTTGTAGTTTTGTTTCGTTTGGTTTTCTCTTTGGGTGTTTCAATCAACTCTAGATAATATTTCCGTCGGGTGTCAGTAAGCTACAGATATGGAAATACGCTGCTTGGGACACCCCTGGGAGTCACTATCCTCCAGCCCCACTTAGGTAACTGCTATATGATTAGTGACTCAGAGTGCACTCAGGGTCTTCCCTCAATACCCGTTGACTCCAGGTAAATTGAAGAAGACTGGAGAGGAATGCCCATTACACTCATCACTGCCTGCTGTGTTCCAGACCATCCAGTGTTCAGACTCTTGAATAAAATTTAATGAAAACATATCCACACCTAAATACTATTCACAAACCTCTCCATCAGGAGATGTGGACTTAGCAGGGAGAATCCTTGTTGGAAAATACGAAGACCAAGTTTCTTGCTCTAAATTTATCACTAAATTGCTATCTATGTAACCTCAAGTAAAGTACTTCATGTCAATGGCATTAACTTTTTCTCACTTGTAAAAGCAATGAAGCCTGATTGAAGATGTTTTCTTCAGTCCCTTGAGATTATTTTTGTTTGTCTCTATCTATCTAGTTACAGAAACAAGACTGACGTGATTTTTCCTTACTCATACCTGCCCACTTACTGGCCCACTTGTTCCTTACTGGCCTACCAGAAGCGAAGGAAAGAGGCTGCTTGCCAGAAGATGAGAGAAACCAGAGGAGAGTGGTAATACAATGAGTTTTGGGTTTCAAATGCAAAACTTGGGACTGGTAGGTGAATTGAGGTGGGTGGGACTAGATCTCAAATCCTGGCCTGTTGATGTCTAAGACATTTAGTATTAACTGACTCCTTTCCTCTTCCTTTCAAATAGCTGTTGGAGATTTCCTAGAATGGTTCTCAAAGAAATACACCTTACGTTATGACCTAGGACACAAACACACATAAACATATACGTACATATATACATGACTAATCATTACTTAGCTTTACACCATATAATGCGTTCTGTTACTATGTTATAATAGCGTGTTATTATTGCATATTATTATGCAATAAAATTTTCTATTCTGTCATGTTTTGGCTTGTTTTTGTTTTTTAATTCTTGGCTTCCAACAGCAGTTTAAAAATGTTGTCTTGAGCTAGAGGGAGTATGGCCAGCAGCTGTCTCTTTCTTTAATCTGAGGGATGGGGGGGAGTGTGTGGATTTTAGAACAGATGTTTGTTATTTGATCCCAAGCTTCCTAGGCAATTTGCCTGTGTGGTTGTCCTGCTATTGGTCTTTGAGTTGATGGCCCATCTGTCTTGGATCTTGATGAGAGTGGGGGTAGAGGTGGGAACGCAGAGAGAAAGCTCCTTAACATGGCCTTGTTCTAGGACTCAGAATCTGGTGGGTCTGCACCGAATCACTTGTCAGAGAGGTGATTCTTTAAAATAAATTTGAATCTATGATTCAAAAATTTCTTTAAAAAAAATTGAACAATTTAGAAATGTAGTCATCTCTTGCTGTACATCAGTAATCTGTTACTGAAAATCAGTTGTTCTGCATGAAAATGCTAATCTGGAGTCTATTTTTCATTTTATTTTAAATGGGAAAAATTATACTGTCAACCCCAAGCCCACAACCAATTTCTTAAACAGGTAACTAAAGCGTGGTAATACACCTATATATAGCATTTAAAAATCCAAACTATCTTATTAGCTGTAAAATGCTTAAAACCTTGTTTCTTTATCATCAAATAATTAATATGGTCCATAACAAACAGCAGCTTTTGTGCAGTGGAAGGTCCCTGACCAAGATGGCTTTAGTGTTCTCAGCTTGACTAAACTCAAACAGGCTTCTTCCCGACTCTAGGCTCCTGAGCTCGCTTTTCTTAGAGTATTTATTGTAGAAAACTTACAATTGTGAATTATTTCTCTGCCCCTTTGAGATGTAAATCTTTTAAAAAGCCTCTTCTCGGTTTTACAAACCAGGAAAGTCTTTCTCTTTGAAATGTAATCAGTAGAGATAGCACCCCTATTTCTCAGTTTCCGTGGGAGGGGAGGAGCTGAATTCCACATTGCCTTGCTCCAAGTTGTAAGATGCTTGGCTCCAAGTTGCAAAAGTATCTCTTGTCAAGTAGATATGAGAAATTTATTTTTCCTTTGGATAAAGCCAATTAGCAAATACAGATGCCCTATGACTTGCCCCTAACGTCCTCCAGTACTTTTCCACTAGCTCACCCCAGCCCTTAAAAAGCCCTACGTGCTCTGCTGCAGTGCAGTTGAGTGCAGACTTAGTTCTGGCCTCTCTCCTCTATTGCAGTAGCCTTGGATAAAGTCTTCTTTGCCTGTTTAACTTTGTCTAGTGCAGTTTTTGCTTTGACACTACCAATGATTCTGTACTGCATCCCTTTTGAGGACTGTCCATTCCACAATTTTCAAATATTTTAACAGGGACTCTATATTAATTTCCTAGGGCTGCCATAACAAAGCACCACCAACTGGATGACTCAAAAAACAAAAAAAACACAGAAATATATTCTCTCACAAATCTGGAGGCCAGAAGTCCACATTCAAAGGTATTGACAGGCCATGCTCTTTCTGAAGGCTCTAGGAAAGAATCTGTCCCATGCCTTTTTCTTAGCTTCTGATGTTGCCAGTAATCCTTGGTGATGAATAAATGAAAAGCAATAGGATATATTGGAGTACATGAGGAAGTCATTTGGTTTCAAACTAATTCAGCCTGACCTTGTTTTTCAGAAAGGCCTGACGAGCGTGCATTGTACATCTGCTTTAAACACTGACAATGTCCCAAAGCCAAGAATGACGCCCTTAAAGACAGGGCTGTTGCCTCCCCCATGTCAGCATTTCTTTAAGGATAAGCATTTCTTCCCAGAAACTAAGGATTCATTACTGACCTGCTTTAACTCATCTCGTGACCTCTGACCTACTGACCACCAACTCGCCATGCTCACCTTGTGACCATTGACCTGCTGTGCTAGCAAAGCACCTCATGACTGTAGTAAAAGGGATATTCTTGTCGTACATGATGTATGTTCTTTGTTCCAAGACAGTATATAACCACTCTGCACACTCTATTTCTTCGGAGTGCTCCTTTCCTTGGGGAAGGAAGCCCCTGGGCTACAGTCCTCAAAACTGGCTGGTATAATAAACTCACCCCACTTTTGATTTTTGATTGATTATGGATTATTTGCATTGACATTTGTGTTCCTTGACTTGTAGATGCATCATTCCAATCAGTGCCTCCATCATCACGTGGCATTCTCCCTGTGTGTGTCTGTCCTCTTCCTATAAGGATACCAGTCACTTTGGATCAAGGACCCACACGACTTAAGTATCACCTCATCCTAACTTATATCTTCATTATATCTGCAAAGACCCTATTTCCAAATAAGGTCACATTCATAGATACCAGGAGCTAGGACTTCAGCATATCTTTTGGGGGGACACAATGCAACTCATAACTGACTTTGAAGAAACATCAATAGTGTTTGGCGTGAAAGACTTTTCCTGCATTTCATTTTGTTAAAAATATTGTATTATGTTTAAGACGTAAAGAGGAGATTTTTCTAAATAAATGTTGGCTGGAAATGTTATACTGAGAGACACATATGTTCTATGAAGTTTGGGTGTTAAAAATGAAGCGGTATTTACTTTTTCGGGAGGTTTACCTAGGAGACATTGTGCAGGGTAGGTACTAATCTGTCTGCCTGGATGCTATGCTTAGATTTGATTAGAGTGAATCTTCTTTAAGGAGGAATCAAAGAATGTGTCAAACCTCGACAAGTAAGGAGATTGATTTTATTCATGCTATTGTGATAAGGAGAGCACCCCAGATCCAAAGATCAAGTGCCTCTGAGGGGATTTGCCTTAGACTTACACGGGGAAGGGGGGGCAAACAGGCTTTAAGTGGGGTGATTTAGAGTTGGGGTTGTTTTGTAAGCAGAAGTCTCAGTCAGGTAGCTTCACAGAAAATGTTTTTCTCTGTGGTTAGCTAGTTTCAGGGGAACAACTAGTTCTAATCTTAGCTAATCAACTATAACAAAGAATGGGAAGTTGGAGGATCTGTGTCTGGTCTAGTCAGCAGGTTCAGGCAAAAGCGGAAAGATCTGTGTTTGGCCTTGTGACAGGTAAACAGAGGAGTCATCCTCGAGAATTATGGGAGTCATGAGAAAGAGTGGACAGTGAGTTTTATCTAAGTCCAAAGGGCAGTTCTTTGAGTAAGCCATTTCCTAGAAGACAAAAGAATGGGGAAGTTTCAGAAAACAAAAGTTTGAGAAAGGTCTTTTTACCATCGCTGCTTTCCAGAAGCACAGGGCTCAGGTAAAGTTCACCGTTGTCCCCAGTCAGGAGGAAGGACCCATGTGCAGCTGAGTGCATTTTGTCATTGTCTGCCTTTAACTATTTATAGTAACTCTTATTAGCAGTGTTTTATTTATCCCTGCAAAATGGATTCTACAGTTATGGGACACCGCTGCCACCAAGTGGTAGTACCCATTTAATAACTGCCAAACCTCAGACTTGAAATGACGTCCTTTTTTCAGACTCCAGTGGGCTACGTGTACCCCAGGAGTGTGCAAGAAAAACCACTGGGATGCAGGAAGAAAATACCAGAATTTTTACTTCATTTTATTTTTATTGAAAAAGCAAGCAAGAATTTAAACTTAGTACTGATATTTAACATACCGTATTTACACTGGGTTTCCCACTCTAAATCTCCTCAGGGAAGAGAAGCTTCTCATCGTGGTAACTTTCCTCTCTGAACCCCTTCAGAGAGTAGTAACATATTGTAGATTGTGAGCAGCTGACTAAGTGCAGATAATATTATCTAGTTTCTACTAAACCTTATTTACACAATGAACAAGTGGCTTTAAAAGACTCCTACAGAGAAACTGCTGGTTTAAAAAATAACTCCAATAGGGCATGTACCAGCAAATAGGAATCCATGGCAGCACTGACAAATATTCCTACAACAGTGGAAGCTCTTAGCTACTTGACAAGAAAAAGTAACAAAAATCTAGCATATTTTACAAGAAGTTGGTCAAAACATTCAAAATTGTCGACACAGTTTGAAATATGGATTTACTTTATTGTTATTAGGAGCCTCACCCTAATGGTTGTGGATGAAGAGGTTTCACGAGATATCTGTTTTGGTTGTTACAGCCACTTGCCACCAAGATTTGAACTAAACTGAACTTAGAACCAGTTCTTTACATCTCTATTTCGTAGTGTTAACCCAGCCTTTTCAAAATTCTTGAAATGCAGCACATACAATCACTGGTCCTTTCCCTATTATGGTGGAGAAGACCTGTGACTAGGGTGTATGTTTGCACACTTACGAGATACATTAAAGTATAATTTTCAAAAAGGTAAGATCATGAGTTTCCAGCAAATACAAAATGAACACATCAAATATTTTACTTAACTCATTGATTAATGAAGGAACCAATAAAGTTGCTATAACCAATTCAAAGAGCATCTGAGAAGCAAGGATATTTATAGGATAAGATCTATAGGATATAACACTGATTAATGTCCAATTTGCCACAAATCTTTGGAGTTATGTGTCCCACCACAGAAGTTATTTACATCTCTTCCAGACAAAAATCTCCAAGTTGACAAGTTATGTCACTAATTCTGGGACCATTAATCAATAGTAAATAATGGGATAAACTTTACATTACTATGACCCTCTGGCCAAATCCAGAGGCCAAATTGGAACTCAGCCAGGAAGTTCCTTTACTTATTGTTTATGACTGCTTTTGTGCTATAATGGAAGGCCTGAGTACTCAGAGTCCTAAAGCCTACAGAGCCTACAATATTTACTCTCTGGACCTTTACAGATAAAATATGTTGGCCCCTGCCCTGGAAAATCCTTGGGTGGGCTTTGCCCTTACATGATACTGAATGGATGTGCTACTCACCTTTTTTGCCTTATTTCCAAGTTTTTGATAATTTTCTTGACAGCTACCTGAGAACCTTTAATACTTAGTTTATTTGTTTCCATTATCTTCAAATAGGCATTCTGGTTTAAATTTCCTAAATTTTATCTTGTTTATTTATTTTTTCCCCCAAAATGTTCTAGATATTTATTTTCTCTTATATCATTTCATTAATTACAAATAATTCAGAGGGCCTTTCTTTTTAACCTTTTAAGTGAACTGCAGCATTTATTTTTATTTTTAATTAATTTATTTGTTTATATTTATTTTGGTGAGGAAGATTTGTCCCTGAGCTAACATCCATGTGAATCTTCCTCTATTTTGTATATGGGTTGCCACCACAGCATGGCTTGATGAGAGTGGTGTGTAGGTCCACGCCCAGGATCCGAACCAAAGTGGAGCATGTGAACTTAACCACTATGCCACTGGGCTGGCCCCCAACATTACTTGAATTATAAAATTTTGCATTTTTTACTATGAAGTTTAATTGACTGTATCATGATAAATATTGTTGTAGTTGTTAATTTCATTTTCTTAGATTGTAATGAGACTCCTCATCTGCACATCCATGTCTTCATTTTAATAACATTTTCTTTCATATTTGATATTATTTTTAACATTTCATTTGCTATGTGTTCTTAAATTTACACCAGTTATCACTCTGTTAACTATTCCATTGTGTATTTTCCATTTCTCTCATTTTTCCCTTAGTCACTTCAGTCACCTTGTGTGTTTTTTTTGTAGCTGATGTGGTTTTCACAAGCCTTTCCCCAGGTTATTACCGTACATTTATTACAGTGTCACATTTATTTGGATAATCAAAATGAGTTCAGCAATAGCATTAACTTTTATCTTAACTTGTATATTTAGCTCCACTAACTCCTTTTTTTCTTTTTGTCTCGTGTTGTTTTCTTCACTCATTCTTAATCAAATTTTAATTGTGTCCATGTATTCTTTAATTTTCTAGATCACCAATTTATTATAAAAGGATATAACTCAGAACAGCCAGATGGAAAAGATGCACAGGGCAAGGTATGTGGAAAAGGGTGCAGAGCTTCCATGACGAATCTCCACATGTTCACAACACAGAAACTCCAAATCCCCTAAGTTTCTCCTTCTTTTTTTTTTGGTAAGGAAGATTGGCCCTGAGCTAACATCTGTTGCCAATCCTCCTCTTTTTGCTTGAGGAATATTGTCCCTGAGCTAACATCTGTGCCAATCTTCCTCTATTTTGTATATGGGATGCCACCACAGCATGGCTTGATGAGTGGTATGTAGGTCTGCACCTGGGGTCCAAACCCACGAACTCCAGGCCACTGAAGCAGAGTGCTCAGACTTAACCACTATGCCATTGGGCCAGCCCCCAAATCTTCTAAGTTTTAATTCAACCAATGTTTGTTGAACATATACTATGTGCCAGATACTGCAACGAATAAAACCTAGCCATGCCGCTTTCACAGTTTAGTGATGAGTGTGTAATAGTAAAGGGGGTTACTCTAAGAGGTGAACTCTGAGTCCAGTCTGAGAAAGATGTCCTAGACATGTGAAGACTGGAGGCAGAGGGGAAAAGGAGAAGTGAGACACAGTTAATGGTTGCTATTGGGGAAAATTTGAATTGACTTTGGGATCTGTTTGGTTTTAGGAAAACCACTTGAATGGGCCTTTTGATTAGGGAAAAGTAGAACCAAAGTCCTATTTTGGAATGGAGATGTCTCAGACAATGGGAAGCTGGGCTGTTTTGCTCAGTATTGTAAAATGTCTTCTCATGTGCCTCCTTTCAGTAATGAATATAACACCCTTTTTACTATACACCTCCTTATATACACAATTTTAAAAAATGCTCAAATTGAAACATACAGGAATGGTAAATTATTGTAAAAATAATATATAGTTAATATGTAAATGTTTGGTATGATCACACCAGAAGGCATAATGAATAGTGAGATGCTTGGGCTTCTATGTAGAATAATGAGAGTGTGGTGGACACAAATGCATACAGAAACAGTTACGATATCTCACCAACTCAAATGCCATAACCCAAATTGCCTTCAGAGAAATGATTTTCCAAAATGGTAACTCAGTAAAATCCTGGGCCAGGTAAAGTACAGTCTTTCCTAGGTTTGTACAGTGGTTGCATTCCTGGAAAATTCAGTGTCTAGTAAAACCACGCAAAAATATTTTATTTATACGTAAAACAAAGTTAGGTTTAAGCTCAAATAATTATGAACAGGTTTTTAACCTCCATAAATGTGTGAAAGGACACTAGAAGTTCGGGCTGGCTGAGGAACAATTTTGCATTGTGAGGCTATTCTACACATTGTCATGTCCCTGGTCCCTACCTACTAAATGACAGTAGTGCCTATACACAATTCCTCCACTCCCAAATCCCAATCAAAAAGATTTCAAAAATTTCCAAACTGCCCTCTAGAGGGCAGTAAGATTCCTGTGGAGTATCACTGATCTGAAAAGATTTGTTGCTCCTAAACCTACCCTTGCCTGTGTCGGTTTGGGTAGGACACCATTATTCTGTTGTCTGGGAGGCTGGCTTGAGGTGGGGGTGAGTGGTGGGGACAAAGGAATATTTTTCCCTCTCGGTAGCCTCCAGGGAAGGCTGGAATGCTGGAGCTTTGACTTAAACAAAAGGCTAAGTAACATTTGACATCTTTCTTATGCATTTTAAGTTTTCCTTGATCAGTTTGCCAGGCATAGAAAGCTAGAGTCAAAAACCACTCCCTATAAAAATGATGGAATAAATGCAGAGATATCTATCTATATTTATATGTATGTATACAAATATACATGTATATTGTATGTGTACACGCACACATACACACACGTTCATCATGTCATTGTTTGTATTGTAAAAAAAAAGTGGAGGCAATCTAAATGTCCATGAACGGGAGCGTAGATTTAAAAAAAGAAAAAACAAACAAACCTATGGCACATCCATAAAATGGAATGGCATTGTAGCCGTTAAAAAATAAAAGAAGTAGTACACCTGAAATTTATATGATGTTATAAACCAATGTTACTGCAATAAAAATAAACAAATAAAATAAAAAATAAAATAAATAAAAGGAGTAGATCCGTTCATCTGCCTTGAAGAATGTCCTCAACAGCAACAAAACCATAAATTTGGTATGCATAGAAACAGAATTGAAAGGATATAAACAAGAATATTATTAGTGTTTATTCTGGAATCTGAAAATTGTGGGGAGTGTTGGAGTTTTACAGTAGAATGAGCTCCTAAGTCATGACTCCAAGCCACAGAAAGCCACGCGTGACAGCCAGATTTCAATCAGATATCTTTTTCTTCTTTTTTCTTCTTTTAGTGTTGCTCAAACTAATGTGACCATTAAACCCTATTTCCATGTAAAAGACTTTGGGGACTACTTTGCTATACCCTTCAGAGAAAGCAGTATTTAGGAAACTGATATATAGCGTGATAAATGTAAGTGTATGAGTTTTCTTGTGAAATAATATTAGTAAGCACTTAGAGCTCTAATTATGTGCCGGGGACCATTCTGGTGCTTTCCAGGTATTCACTCATTTAATATTCACGACAAGTCTGTGAAGTGAGTTACTCTTATGGCCTTAGAAATGTCCAAGTTCATAAAACTATTAAGTTGTAGAGCTGGGATTTGAACCTGGACAGTCTGGCTCCAGACTCTGCATAACCTGTTGATGTTCAGCCTATTTCTCTATCTAGTCCAGAAATGCTCAGGCAAACTCAAGATATGCTGTGTGGTTGAATTTACCCTGTTCTCTATCAATCTAAGAGCCTTAGCAAAAATGAGAATTTTGTTAGTTTTACATTCCTTCAATTCTCATCCCTTTCCTGGTTGGTCTTTCTGCCTTCTGTATTGACACTCCATTTCTTAAAACTTCCAGGATTTAGCATAGAGCTCAAATTCCTTACATCTGCTTACATGGCTGTAAATGATCTTGCTCATCTTTATGTTCCAAGCTCATCTCTTGCCACCTCACACTGTCCCTTCCAATCCTGCCACCCCCTCCCCACTTCCACGCACATATACATTCTCTCACTGTCTAATCATACTTGACCTCCATTTGTTCCAGCAGGAGAACCTTTGCTTATCCTGTTGTTTCTGCCTGAAACTGCCTCCCCTCAAATCCCACATATTTCTGGCTAACTTCTGCACACTCTTCAGGTATCAGGTTAGATGATAACTTCTTTAAGAAGACTCTCTGACTGTCAGATCTCAGATACTCAGGAATTTTTCCTGTGTCTCCAGTCCTCCACATGGGAGGCACCTACACTTCCTACCACAGTACTGGGTTGTCTGTATTGTCACCTAGATTCTGTAGTCTCTGTGAAGCAGGACCAGTGCCACTTTTCACCACTGTATCTCCAACATCTGGCACAGTGCCTGGCCCATGGGAGATGCTCCACAGATGTTTTTAAAATAATGAATTAATTAAATAAACACAAAATGGAGAGTATTCCCTCCTAGAAAATATTCATACCCTTTTTCCTAGTAATTCCACTTCTAGAACTTTATCTAAAGGAAAGAATCAGAGAAACAGAAATTTATGTTCATGATAATAGTAAAAAATATAAAAGAATTTGAATGAACAGTCATAAGACTTGCTGGTATTTCCAAAACACAATATTTACAGGCATCAAAATGTCAAAGAGCAGCCGGCCCTGTGGCGTATCAGTTAAGTGCTCACGCTCCGCTGCTGGCGGCCCGGGTTCAGATCCCGGGCACACACCGAGGCACTGCTTGTCAGGCCATGCTGAGGCGGCGTCCCATATAAAGTAGAGGAAGATGGGCACAGATGTTAGCCCAGGGCCAGTCTTCCTCAACAAAAAGAGGAGGATTGGCATGGATGTTAGCTCAGGGCTGATCTTCCTCACACACACAAAAAAAATTCAAAGAAATATAATGAAATAGGAAAATGTATACAATATAATCTTAAATGGAAAAAGCAAAATATTATATTTCCACTTTAATTTTAAATATGTATGCATATATGTATGTGTACATGTATATATGTCTCTCAATTACACATGTACATGCATAGGAAAAAATGAAGGAAGAGAAAAATGTTAACAGTGGTTATTTTTGGCTGATGGAATTTATAGATGTTTGTTATTTTATTCTTTTTTTTTTCTTTGTGAGGAAGATCGGCCCTGAGTTAATATCCATGCTAATCCTCCTCTTTTTGCTGAGGAAGACTGGCTCTGAGCTAACATCCATTGCCAATCCTCCTCCTTTTTTTTTTCCCCCAGAGCCCCCCAGTAGATAGTTGTACGTCATAGTTGCGCATCCTTCTAGTTGCTGCCGGAGAAGCGGTGCGTTGGTGCGTGCCCGGGATCCGAATCCGGGCCGCCAGCAGCAGAGCGCGTGCACTTAACTGCTAAGCCACGGGGTCGGCCCTATTATTTTATTCTTTACGTATCATTCTGTTTGCCATGTTTACCTAGAATAAATGTGTTACTTTTATAATCAGAGAAGAATTACTAAAATGTGTTACCACTACATAGCTGGGTTATAATTATTTTGTTTTACTTTATTTTTTGTCAGAGGGAAGAAAAAAATAATTTTTAAACTTTATAATTTCATAGATTTTTTTCATGCTATGTATTTATTATATGGGTATTTATTTTATTATATGGGTTTTTAAAGATTTCTTATTTACTTTCACTGTTTTTTTATTTTTAATTATTTAATTAATTATTGTTTAATTTAATTTTAATTTAATTTTTAATTGAATAATTATTCAATATAACATTGAATTAATTTTAGGTGTACAACACAATGATTTGATATATGTATGTACTGTGGAATGATTACCACAATAAGTTTAGTTAACATTCATCACTACACATAGTTACAATGGTTTATCTTGTGATGAGAATTTTTGAGATCTACTCCCTTAGCAACTTTCAAATATATAATACAGTGTTGTTAACTATAGTCACCATGCTGTACATTACATCTCCGGGACTTATTTATCTTACAACTGGAAGTTTGTACCATTTTGCCCACCTTCCAGCCCCTGCCTCTGACAACCACCAATATGTTCTCTGCATCTATGAATTTGGGTTTTTTATTTTTCGTTTTGGATTCCACACATAAGTGAGATCATACAGTGTTTGTCTTTCTCTGTCTGACTTATTTCACTTAGCATAATACCCTCAGGCATTATGCCCTGGAGCAGGGCATAGGTGTGCGCCCAGGATCCAAAACATGTTGTTGCAAATGGCAGGATTTCCTTCTTTTTTATGGCTGAACAGTATTCCATTCTATATATATCTTAATTATATATTTATGTACGTATATCACATCTTCTTTATCCATTCATCTGTTGATGGACACTTAGGTTGTTTCCATATCTTGGCTATTGTAACTCATGCTGCAGTGAACATGGGGGTGGGTACAGATCTCTTTTTGATGTAGTGACTTCATTTCCTTTGGATAAATACCCAGAAGTGGAATTGCTGGATCATATGGTAGTTCTATTTTTTTTTTTTAAGATTGGCCCTGCGCCAACATCCGTTGCCAATTTTTCTCTTTTTTTCTTTTTCCTCCCCAAAACCCCAGTACACAGTTGTGTATCATAGTTGTAGAGTTGTAGCTCTTCTGTGTGGGACGCTGCCTCAGCATGGTTTGATGAGCGGTGAATAGGCCTGTGCCCAGGATCCAAACCAACGATCCGCAGGCTGCCGAAGCAGAAAGCATGAACTTACCTGCTATGCCACCGGGCCGGCCCCTGTAGTTCTATTTTTAATTTTTTGAGGAACCTTCATACTATTTTCCATAATGGGTATACAAATTTATATTCCCATCAACAGTGCACAAGTGTTCCCTTTTCTCCACATCCTCACCAACATTTGTTATTTTTTGTCTTTTCTATAACAGCCATCCTAACAGGTGTGAAGTGACATCTCATTGTGGTTTTGATTTGCATTTCCTGGATGATTAGTGATGTTGGGCACCTTTTCACGTACCTGTTGGCCATTCATATGCCTTCTTTTGACCTTTTATTTTGGTGAGGACGATTGGCCCTAAGCTAAGGTCTGTTGTCAATCTTCCTCTCTTTTGCTGAAGAAGATTGGCCCTGAGCTAACATCTGTGCCCATCTTCCTCTATTTTGTATGTGGGACACCACCACAGCATGGCTTGATGAGCAGGGCATAGGTGTGCGCCCAGGATCCAAACCTGTGAACCCCGGGCCGCCAAAGCAGAGCGCATGAACTTAACCACTATGCCACCGGGCCGGCCCCCATCTGTATGCCTTCGTTGGACAAATGTCTGTTCAGATCCTCTGCCCATTTTTTAATCGGATTTTTTGGGGTTTTTGCTATTGAGTTATGTAAGTTCTTTACATATTTTAGATATTAACCCCTTATCAGATATATGACTTGCAAATATTTTCTCCCATTCCGTAGGTTGCCTTTACATTTTGTTGATGGTTTCCTTTGCTGTACAGAAGATTTTTAGTTTTATGTAGTCCCACTCATTTATTTTTGCTTTTGTTGCTTGTGCTCTTGGTATCAAATCCAAAAAGATCATTGCCAAGACTGATGTCAAGGAGCTTATCCCTTGTGTTTTCTTCTAGGAGTTTTATAATTTCAGGTCTTATGTTCAAGTCTTTAATTCATTTTGCATTGATTTTTACATATGGTGTAAGATAGGGGTCCAGATTCATTCTTTTGCATGTGGCTGTCCAGTTTTTCCAACACTGTTTATTGAAGAGACTATCCTTTCCCATTTTATATTCTTGGCTCCTTTGTCATAATTAATTAATTGACCATATATGTGTTGGTTTATTGCTGGGCTCTCTATTCTGTTCTACTGGTCTGTGTCTGTTTTTATGCCAACACCATACTGTTTTGACTACTATAGCTTTGTAATATATTTTGAAATCAGGGAACGTGATGCCTCCAGCTTTGTTCTTCTTTCTTAAGATTGCTTTGGCTATTTAAGTTCTCAAAATAATTTTTATCACATTTTTACAGTGGAAATAAATTCAATTTATTTCTTCTAGTTAACTTTTTTCTGTTAAGAAAAACTATCTGCAACTTGAAAACAAAGCAAAATTATGACTGTGTATGCTTTCAAAGTCATACTAGAAGAAGCTCTGCCAAGTATTGTATAATTTTCTGGGGCAATGGTTCTCAAACTTGTTGGCCTTAGAACCCCTATTCATTCTAAAAATTATTGAGGACCTCAAAGAGCTTTTGTTTAGGCGGGTTATATCAATCAACGTTTAATGTGCTAGAAATTATGACAAAAAATTTAAAAATGTTTATTTATTAGCTCATTTAAAAATAACAATAATAAACTCGTTACATATGAACATAAATAATATATATTTTTAAGAGAGAACTTTATTTTCCAAAAATAAAAAAATTAATGAGTAGAATGGCATTTTTTTTACAGTTTTACAAATCACTTTAATATCTGACTTAACAGAAGACAGGTGGATTCTCATATTTTCTTCTGTGTTCAGTCTGCTGCAGGATCACATGTAGGCTCTGGAAAACTCCACTGTATACTCATGAAAGAATAAGAGTGAAAAAGCCTAAGAATGTCTTAGTATTATTATAAAAGTAGTTTGATCTTGCAGACTTCATAAAAGGATTTTAGTCCACCCTCTAAGGGTCTCCAGACCATACTTTGAGAGCCTCTGATCTAGGGAAATGTACACCAATTAGGACCCAGACTCTGTGAAGTTAAAGGTTAAGTGGATGGATAATTTGCAAATGATATTTTTTTTAGTACAGATCTAAATGCTCTCTGTCCGGTAGAAAAAATAACCTCAGCAGTTACAATTTTTGTTTTAATTTAAGCAGTTTTATATCTAATTTAGATGTAAATATATCATATGCAGGCATTCTTTTTTACCCCCAGTGATTATGTATATCCAATCTCTTAAATTCTCCTTTGAACCAGTTTTTCCATCCAGCTGGTCTCCTTCATTAATGAGTTAAATAAACCTTTAACCTAGAGTCACCCTTGGTACTTTCTCACTTTGAATTTATCTGAGAGTCATGTTTTTAAGTATTTGAATGTTATACTTTGATATTTCTCAACTTTTTTATCTTGAAAATTTTCAAACCTTTAGAAAAGTTGCAAGAATACTACAGTGAACACCCTTATGCCACTTCTTAGATTTGATCATTAAATTTTTCCCACGTTTGCTTTAAGTCTCTGTCTCTCTCTCTCTCTCCATCCACCCATTATTCTATTGTAAGAGTAAATTTTATAAATGAATTTTCTCAGTTGCCAGAAAAGAAAGTCAAGAAACCTTTCCCTATTTTCCTTCTTAGAGCATTTCTGGGAGAAAATTTAGTGATTGTGAATCCTTTCTCTAAACTTAAAAAAAAATAAACATATCACTTGAGATGCTAAGTACAAAGGCATTCTCCTACACATCCAAATATAATGATCACACTCAAAAAATTTAGAATTTATACAGTAAGCTAGCCTATTACCTAATATATAGTCCATATGCAAATTTTCCCAATAGTCCTAATAATGTCTTTTATAGTTTTCTTTTTTTTCTTTTTGCTTCGAGATCCAATCCAGGATTGCATGTTCCTTCTTTAGGAAATTGAAGCTTCCATTGGCTAGGGAAGAGCTTACGTGTTTAACTTTTCTTCACTCAGAGTTTCTGCATCTTTTCTGTATGTAAGAAAGAAACAGATAATAACATGGTGTACTAGATTCAGATCCTATTTGCAAATTATTTAATTTCACTAAGCCTCTGAATCAGTTAGGATGCTTTGGGTTGCAAGTGACAGGAAACCCAAAATAAAAATGACCTAATTACATTGAATATCTCATGTAAAGAGAAGTCTAGAATCAGAGCAGCTGCTCACTGATGTCACCCAGAAACCAGGTTCTTTCCATCTTTTCACTGTGCCATTCTCAGCACTTCAGTTTGATGCCTTAGGCTGGCTCCCCTCAGGGTTCCAAGGTGGCTGCCACAGTTTCATGGTCACAGCTGAATGATAAAATTTAGAGGCAGAAAAAAGGATATATCTCTACTTGACTCTCTTTTTAAGAGCTAAGAAAACCTTCCTGAAAGTCCCTGCCACCCCTCACTGACTTCATTGGCTAGAATTTTTTTTTGGTGAGGAAGATTGGCCCTGAGCTAATATCTATTGCCAACCTTCCTCTTTTTGCTTAAGGAAGATTGTCCATGAGCTAACATCTGTGCCAGTCTTCCTCTATTTTGTATGTGGGAGGCCGCCACAGCATGGCTTGATGAGCAGTGTGTAGATCTGTGCTTGGGATCCGAGCCCATGAACCCCGGGCCACCAGAACCGGAGTGCACAAACCTAACCACTACACCACTGGGCTGCTCTGATTGGCTAAAATTTTATTCCATGCCCCTGGTCAAACCAGTCTCTTGGCAAGCAAGATGGCAGTTCCATGATTGATCACGCAAGGGGCTCAGACTCCTCTAAAGGATTTGTCTGCATGATGAACAAAATCTGGTTTGGGAAAGATGACCAACAGTGCTACACTCAGTTTTCTCACTTATCAAAAGGAGGATAATAATATCTATGGAAGGTTGCTATGAGTATAAAATGAAATAATACACATGAAATCCCCTAAGCTAGTGCCTGGCGTGACATATGTGTTGATTAAGATAAAATTTCTTGCCTTACTTTCTTCTTAAGATTTTCTACTGTTATTCAGCCAAAAGCTGGCAGCAGAGGGAAAAATTTTCAATTTAATATTCTCTGTTAGCAGCTACTTAGCAGAAAATAACTAGTTCACCTAGTTCACCACTGGAAACATGTTAGAATGTATGAGAACCTTTAAGCACTCTGAATTTTAATATTGCTAGCAGAACAATCTTTAATAGGTCATGACTTGCAAGTTTAATGTTACAATAACTATTCTTGAAATCACATAAGGTTTCCACACATATCAATCACTTTAGAAGAAGAGAATATATTGTAATTACAATTCTTAGCTAGGAGAGCAATTGAATAGACTGAAAAATATGCTGCTGAAACCACTTGACTCTATTTTTATTTGAGGGGCAAATCATTTAATAATTTCACAATGCCTATATCAACATATATTAATTAACCACCAATTAATACTTATATCTTCCGGTGGAATTTGCTATAATAGCATCAGTTCAGTTCAGCTAACATTTGTTAAGCACCTGTTATATGCCAAGCTCTGTGCTCTGTGCTGCCTTGCAAGAGTCTATGAGGTTGGGCAAAGACACAAATAGAAATTCCAACAAATAAGGTAAATGCTAACGTAAAGGGGTGCATATGGTACCATAGGAGCAATGAGAAGTGTGCTAAACCCAGCCTGGGAGATCAGGGAAGTTTTCCTAGGGCAGATGAGGCCTGAGCTGCTGTTTAGTGAATGAACTGGGTTTAGAAGAGCAAGAGTTGGCTGAGCAAAGAAAATTGGGAAGACATTCTGAGGTGAGAACAATCATAAGCCATGGCACAAATCTCAAGCTCACAGTGGAATGTTCGGAGAGGGGTTGCTGTGAGCAGGGGACCACAAGCAATTAAGTATTACCTGAGAGTAAGGTTTATTTTAAGGAGGAGGAGATGAAACTGGGGACCTGGGGAGCCCAGTTCATTGAAGGCTTTGCACACCAACAGAGGAAAATGAATTTTAATTAATAAACAGTGAGCGAGGATCTAAAGGGTTTTAGGCAAAGGAGTAATATGGTAAAAATTTCCACTTACGTTGATCAATCTGACAGATGTGGCACATGTGCTTATGGGGGACAAGAGGAGAAGCAGACATCAGTCATCAGGCTATGGCTGCTTTGCAGGGAAGAGATTACCTGGGCTTGAACTAAGATAGGGATGTAGGTGGAAAGGAGTGTTTTAATGATTGGAAAGAATTAAAACTGTTTAGTTATCTGAAGAGAGTGAACCAATAGATGCAGAGAAGTTGAAGATACAAATGAATGGGGACAATTAATGCAGCAAGGTCCTGAAGAAGACCTTTCATGTAGTCAAGTTTCCTACCTATGACTGTATATAGCTGTGACTACTCATTCAATTCTTCTTGCTGAATGTTTTCAAGGAGGCTCTGGGTTGTGGGTTTATCAATTTTTTGGCCACCCAGCAATTGAACTCCTTAATGTTTGGAGGAAATTCTCCATTGAGTCTTAGTTGGAGGCAGGGATCGCCTTCCACAACAACATGCCAGATACTAGATTTTCCCAGCCTATATTATCTCCAGTGCACAGACATGGGACCTAAGGTTTGGCAATGCTCCTGTTTGGCTTTTGACTTTAGAGCCAATGACAGAAGAAACAGATGTGATGAAATTTCTCTCTAACACCTGCTGGCTGATCAGACTTGAGCATGGTTCTCTAGCCTCCAAGCAATTATCTGAGAAATGCAATATCTGTTGAATAAATTCCTTTTTCCACTTAAATCAGCCAGAGTTGACTATTGTGGCTTGCAAATGGAATACCAGGTGAGCAAAAACTCTTTCTGAGGTCCTTGGAGCCATCACCAGTCTCTTGCTGAGAAAATCACTCTTTCCCACTTTGTTCAGCCAGGGGATTATCTGGTAACCCTACCTCCTATGTGCTCTGTCCCCAGGCATCCTGGAAATGGAGATGATTCTCTCATGGAAAAGTCTCTGAGAACAGAGTCAACAGTAGAAAGCAGGAAAGAGTGAGTGGAGATGCCTGGCCCACGGTGTCAAATGAAAATAATATCCGTAAACATTTATGGTGCTCTGAGCAGAGGCCAATCAGTAGCAAACGTTATCTTATTTAACTCTCACAACATTATGAAGCAGGAACCTAATTTATAGACCTGAATTTACAGACCAGGAAAGTAAGGTTTGTAAAGTATGAAGAGGTGAGACTGGGATTTCAATCCAGATTGTGTGTTTCTGGAACCTATTGATTGTAATTTCCAACCCTACAGCCTCCAAAAGAGTATAACAGAATGGTATTTGGGGATTTTTACCAGGTTGGTGTGAAGAGAGAAATTGTATGTAAAAGATAGGCTATGCTGAGTTGACTTGTTTGCTGTGTACTGAGAGGGGCCAGGAGCAAAGGGACAATAAGAAAATATGTGCACGTATCTTGCTGTGCTTCAGAGATAATCTTCCTGTACTGCGCTATACTCTGCCGCGCTTCAAAGTTGTGTGATCAGTCTGGAAAAAGAGCAGCATAGGCTTAAATGCCTGCCTATACCGGAGGGGCTGGTGGAGTGCAAAATAAATGGATTATTTGAATGGGAAGATCTAGAGCTGAAGTTGGATGTATCTCTTGGCTGCCTGACACCTGGCTCTTACAGGCACAGCATATGTAAAGTCATATGTAAAGTCCTTGAGTAAACCAATTTCCATGGATTGAATTTGTTCCAACCTAAATCTTTTCTATTGATATTCAAAGAATCAAGCCAGTGGATGCTGGGGCCCCTCATGTGTGCATCAGTTGGAAGCAAGATGCTTGTACATTTACTTCCTGCTTTACATCTTAAATCCACTTAAATCCACTCCTCCTCAAGGAGGAGTTTGGGGGATATTACAAAGAAACAAAGTGGAAGGAAATATGAGAATAGTAGAAAGAAACCAACATAGGCAGGTGAAGGAGGATTGGGCATATAAGACTATTAGTCTGGCTCCTCTGAAAGGCAGATGTCAAGATGGGATTAAACGTGAAGTATTTTATTAGGGGAAATGCTAGTGTGAAAGGAAATAGAGAGGGAGCTGAGGAAGACTGAGAGAGCGATCAGAACCATCAGACTGATGCAAGACTGACCCAGAGTGAAGGAGAGGGAGAGAGAAGTTTTGATGGAAGCGTCTTAGACAGCCTGCAGCCTAAGTATGATTCAACAAAGCCTTTCAGGAGTCCTTGAGCCAAAATTAACAATAATCTGTTAACATCACCCAATACCCATATTCGAATTTCTAATAGTAAGTCTTTTTTAAAATCCATTTTATTGAGATCACGTTGGTTTATAGCATTAAATAAACTTCAGGTGTACATCATTATATTTTGACTTCTGTATAGCTTGCATCGTGTTCATCACCAAAAGTCTAGTTTCCATGCATCACCATACATATGTGCCCTTTTACCCCTTCCACCCCCCTAAACCGCCTTCCCCTCTGGTAACCATCACTCTTTTCTCTACATCTGTGTATTTGTTTGTTTGTTTATTTTCCACATATGAGTGAAGTCATATGGCAATTGTCTTTCTCCATCTGACTTATTTCTCTTAGCAAAATACACTTAAGGTCCATCCATGTTGTCACAAATGGCACTATTTCATCTTTTTTATGGCTGAGTAGTATTCCATTGTATATATATCACATCCTCTTTATTGCTTCATCCCTTGATGGGCACTTAGGTTGCTTTTAAGACTTGGCTATTGTGAATAATGCTACAGCGAACATAGGGGTGCACATATCTTTTTGAATGAGTGTTTTCACGTTTTTTGGTTAAATACCCAGAAGTGGAATAGCTGGATCATATGGTGTTTCTAGTTTTAATTTTTTGAGAAATCTCCATACTGTTTTCCATAGTGGCTGCACCAATTTACATTCCCACCAACAGTTCATGAGGGTTCCTTTTTCTGCACATCCTCTCCAACACTTGTTATTTCTCATCTTTTTAATAATAGCCATTCTGATGGGTGTGAGATGACAGCTCATTGTAGTTTTGATTTGCATTTCCCTAATTATTACAGATGTTGAGCATCTTACCATGTGCCTCTTGGCCATCTGTATAACTTCTTTGAAAAATGTCTGTTCAGATCCTCTGCCCATTTTTTGATTGGATTGTTCATTTTTTTGTTGTTGAGTTGTATGAGTTCTTTATATATTTTGGAGATTAACCTCTTATCAGATATATGATCTGCAAATATTTTCTCCCAGTTGGTGGGTTGTCTTTTTGTTTTGTTGATGGTTTCCTTTGCCTTGCAAAAGCTTTTCTGTTTGACATAGTCCCATTTGTTTATTTTTTCTTTGTTTCCCTTCCCTGAGGAGATATGATATTCAAAAAGATACTACTAAGACCGATGTCAAAGAGTGTACTGCTAATAAGTAAGTCTTTATTCAAGTTTTTCGAAGTGTCTAAAAATATCTTTATATTATTGTCTTGTTTGAATCAGGGTACAAAAAAGTGTCCACTTATCTCATTTGTTTTTTGTTTGTTAAAAATGTTTTGAAACCTGATGGGGAAACAAGAAATTAAGACCCAAAGGAAGACACCAATTCATAAGTATAGAATTAACTAACATTATTATTATTATATCATTATTTTTTTTTGTCAGGAAGATCAGCCCTGAGCTAACATCCGATGCCAATCCTCCTCTTTTTGCCAAGGAAGATTGGCCCTGGGCTAACATCCATGCCCATCTTGCTCCACTTTATGTGGGATGCCACCACAGCATGGTTTGACAAGCAGTGTGTCAGTGCGCGTCCGGGATCCGAACCTGTGAACCCATCTATATAGTGTGCCAAAGCGCACTTAACTGCTTGCGCCACCAGGCGGGCCCCAAAACTAACTTTATTATTGATCAAAAAAAGAATTCACGGGGCCAGCCTGGCGGCGCAAGTGGTTAAATGCACGCGCTCCACTGCGGCGGCCCAGGGTTTTCCAGTTCCGATCCCGGGCGCACACCCGACACGCTGCTTGTCGAGCCATACTGTGGCGGCATCCCATATAAAATGGAGGAGGATGGGCATGGATGTTAGCCCAGGGCCAATCTTCCTCAGCAAAAAAAAAAAAAAAAGAGGAGGATTAGCAGATGTTAGCTCAGGGCCGATCCTCCTCACAAAACAACAACGACAAAAAAGAGAATTCACTTGGGGAGAAAAAGGGAAAAAAGGGAGGAGGATTGGCAATAGATGTTAGCTCAGGACCAGTCTTCCTCAGCAAAAAGAGGAGGATTGGCATGGATGTTAGCTCAGGGCTGATCTTCCTCACAAAAACAAAAGAAAAGAATTCATGCATTCAGGTAGCCCACAAGTAATCACAATTCAGCTCTGTTTATCTGGAATTAAAGCTTCAGTGGTTATACATCATTTTACTGTTGGTGAACAGTCAATAGTTACTTGATTTACCTTGTTATATTAAGCTTACTTTGATGTTCTGTTTTTACAATTCTTTATCAATGCTTCCTACGATTGCTCCTGATAGTGCATCTACTTAACAGTAAATGTGGTCAGCCACATTATTCAGTATTCCTCAGTAAGGTTAGATTATGTTCAGTTTCCCACAGACTCTTAATCTGCCACCACTTTTTTTTTTAATACTGTTGACTTGATTACAAAGCCAAGTCAATTGTCTTGTAGAATGTCCTAAATTCTAGTTTTGACCGTATATTCCTCCTTAACATTTTCCTCTATCCTCCATGTTTCCTGTGGACTTCAGGCTTCATTAGATTCAGGTTCAAGGGGTTTTTTTAAGGCTATTTCATAGGTGGTGTTGTGTACTTTATATTGCGTTATATTCAAAAGCGTGTAATATCTGATTGTTTCACTTTTAGTGGATACCAAGATTGATCAGTGAGTTCAAGTGGTGACAACCTGACCCCTTTATTGTAAAGTTTTTCATTTATCTTTTTCCCAATAATTTTATCATCCATTGATTAAACATCGTTTGAGTCATTTCATCAGGAGTTGCAAAATGTTGATTTTCTAATTCTAATATAGAACTCTTATCTACTAGAGCTATTTGATTTCTGTTCATACTGGAAAGGCCATATAAATCTCAGTTCTTTCCCTTTAATTATCAATTTTTAGAGTAATGGTGCCCAGCAACCTTTAATTGTGTCCATGAATTCTTGTGTTTTTCCTTTCTCTTCTTTAAAAAAAAAAAATTATGCCTTTTTAGAGGGTGTGAACGACATTTTTCCAACGAAGATATATAGATGGCCAACAGGCACAGGAAAAGATGTTCTTCATCACTGATTATTAGGGAAATGCAAATCAAAACTACAATGAGATATCACCTTATACCTGTCAGAATGGCTATAATTAACAAGACAAAAAAATAACAAATATTGGAGAAGATGTGGAGAAAAGAGAATCCTTATACACTGCTGGTGGGAATGCCAACTGGTGCAGCCACTAGGGAAAACAGTATGGAGACTTCTCAAAAATATTAAAAATAGAAATACCATGTGATCCAGCTATCCCACTACTGGATATTTATCCAAAGAACTTGAAATCAACAATTCAAAGAGACATGCGCTGCTATGTTCATTGCAGAATTATTCACAATAGGAAAGATGTAGAAGCAACCCAAGTGCCCATCAACTGATCAATGGATAAAGAAGATGTGGTATATATATATACAACGGAATACTACTCAGCCATAAAAAAGAGACAAAATCGTCCTATTTGCAGCAACACGGATGGACCTTGAGGATACGATGTTAAGCAAAATAAGTCAGACAGAGAAAGACAAACACCACATGACTTCACTCATATGTGGAAGATAAACAAACACATGGATAAAGAGAACAGATTCATGGTTACCAGAGGGGATGGGGGTTGGGGAGTGGGCGAAAGGGGTAAAGGGGCACATGTGTATAGTGATGGATAAAAACTAGACTTGGTGGTGAGCATGATGCAGTCTATGCAGAAACTAATAAATAACAATGTACACCTGAAATTATGCAATGTTATAAACCATTATGACCTCAATAAAATGATTGAAAAAATTATACCTTTTTATATTTTTAATTCATTTTAATCATTTGGAATCATAATTCTTTTTGATGATCAAATCATCTTGTCATTGACCAATGGGAGTCTCTTCAAGCTGGCTCATGGGTTTTTTTTTGTTTTTTGATGTGTCATTATTAGCCTTTGATAGCATCTTTGCTTTCTGATACAACAATCTGTTCCAAGCTCATTTTGTACATTTTCTGCCCCAGACATGGATCAAGCTTGGTGCCTTTTAGTGAAAAATGGTATTTAATTTTAGCTATTCTACAGGGTGTATAGTGGTATTTCATTGTGGTTTTAATTTGCATTTCACCGATGACTTATGATTCTGAGCATCTTTTCATGTGCTGATTGACCATTCATATATCTTCTTTGGTGAAAGTGTTCAAGTCTTTCACCTATTTAAAAAATTGAGGGCCGGTCCCATGGCTTAGCGGTTAAGTGCGCGCGCTCTGCTGCTGGTGGCCTGGGTTTGGATCCCGGGTGCGCACCGACACACCGCTTCTCCGGCCGTGCTGAGGCTGCATCCCACACACAGCAACTAGAAGGATGTGCAACTATGACATACAACTATCTACTGGGGCTTTGGGGAAAAATAAATAAATAAATAAAATTATAAAAAAATAAAAATAAATAAAAATAAAAAATTGAGTTGTCTTGTTAATATTAAGTTGTAAGGGTTTCTTTTTTTAAAATATGTATTCTGAATACAAGTCCTTTGAAAGATATATGTATTGTAAAGATTTCTCCCCATCTATGACTTGCCATTTAATTTCCTTAATTGTGTCTTTCTTTTTTTTTTTAATTTTATTTATTTATTTTTTTCCCCCAAAGCCCCAGTAGATAGTTGTATGTCATAGTTGCACATCCTTCTAGTTACTGTATGTGGGACTCGGCCTCAGCATGGCCAGAGAAGCAGCGGGTCGGTGCTCACCTGGGATCTGAACCCCGGGCCGCCAGCAGCGGAGCGCGCACACTTAACCGCTAAGCCACGGGGCCGGCCCAATTGTGTCTTTCAAAGAGCAAAAGTTTTCTGTTTTGATGAAGTCCAACTTATCAATTATTTCTTTTATGGTAGTCCAACTTATCAGTTATTTCTTTTATGGTAGTCCAACTTATCAGTTATTTCTTTTAGAATTTCGGTTTTTTTTTTGTGCTAAGGTATCTTTCACTACCCCAAGATTGTAAATATTTTTCCATGTTTTCTAGAAAATTTATGGTTTTAGCTATCATCTTTAGGTCTATGATCCATTTTGAGTTAATTTTTGCATATGGTGTGAGGTAAGGATTGAGGTTCATTTTTTCCCTGGTGGAAATGCTGCTGTTCCTGCACCATTTGTTGAAAGAACTGTTCTTCATCATTGAATTATCTCAGCATCATTTTTGAAAATCAATTGATCATATATGCATGGGTCTATCTCTGGACTCTCTATTCTGTTCCACTGATCTATATGTCTACCCTTATGCTAACATAAAATTGTCTCGATTTCTCTAGCTTTGTGGTAAATCTTGAAATCAAGTAGTATAAGGCTTTGTAACTTGTTTTTCTTTTTCAAAATTGTTAGGTTCTTTGAACTTCCAGTTGTAGCTTGTCAATATTTACAAAAGAGATTCCTGGAAATTTGATTGGAATTGCAGTGAATCTATAGATCAGCTTGGGGAGCACTGACATTTTAACAATGTTGACTGTTCCCGTCTATGAACATGGCATACCTTTCTATTTATTTTGATCTTCTTTAATTTCTCTCAGAAATGTTTTGTAGTTTTCAGTGTACAGGTCTCATACATATTTTGTTAAAAATTTTTTTAAGTATTTCATGTGTCTGATGTCACTCTAAATGCTATTTTTCATTTCAGTTTCCAATTGTTTGTTTCTAAAATATAGAAATAAAATTGCTTTCTGTATAATAGCCTTGTGTCCTGTGACTTTGCAAAACTCACTTATCAGCTTTAGTTGCCTTTTTTTGTGTGTGTGAGTGAGGAATATCAGCCCTGTGCTAACATCCGCCAATCCTCCTCTTTTTTTGCTGAGGAACACTGGCCCTGGGCTAACATTGGTACCCATCTTCCTCCACTTTATATGGGACACCGCCACAGCATGGACTGACAAGTGGTGTGTCAGTGCACGCCCGGGATCCGAACCGGCGAACCCCGGGACGCTGCAGTGGAGCACGCGCACTTAACCGCTTGTGCCACCGGGCCAGTCCCTTGTTGCCTTTTTTGTAGATGAGGAATGATATTTGAAGACTGCAATCTAGATTTTAGGAATGTTCATTGCTACTGAGCTGTCATTGTTTCTAGGGCTTTTCATTAAATAGTACCAGGAAGAAATCATGATTATACATTGATATTTCCAATTCAAGCTTTAGATTACTGGGTTTTCACTTAAAACTTTTGATTTAATTTACTTGTATCTCTTTTCTCATGTTTAAAACCCTGGTTTCTAAGATCATTAGCATAATTTCTTGTTTTAGCCTACAATATACATATATTTGTTCAAAATATCAATATTAATGTCATTATTAACATTAAGAATACTGAATGAAATTCAAGATCTTTTTTTACAGTTCTTTTTATCCTTAGAATATATCTCACTGAGGATGTTCAGTAATGATACTGTGTAATATATTAGATTCATTTGTTCTCGTTTATTTTCAATTTCTAGACATTAATTTTTAACTTAGTTTATTATATAAAAATTTTTATTATTCCAAAGTTAAAACTAAATAACTACATTCAGGCAAGTATCATTTCCATTACTGTCCCTTCCATCCTACTCTCTTATGGGTAACTGTTTTCATCAGTATTTCATTAACTTCCCATTGGTTTATTCTGCAAATATAAGCAAATGTTTTTTGTTTATCTACACTTGTATCTTTGGAATAGACTACTAGAAATGGGAATACTGGGCCAAAAGATAAATGCATTGTAACTTTGTTATATATTGACAAATTCCTCCTTTAAAAGCCTGAACTACTTCGCATTTCCATCAAAAATGAATGAGAGAGCCTAGTTTTCCCACAAACTTGCTAACAGATTATAATGTCAAATTTTGGAGTTTTGCCAACAGATAGATGAGAAATGGTATTTCAATATGATTTTAATTTATATCTTATACCATATTTTCAAAGATTATTTTTTTCTGGAATATTGCTAATGCTACAAATTTTGCCTTTTAACAGGATCCTTGGAAAGGGAAATGGATTTTGTGACATAGATTTGACATTAATTATCTTCTGTGTTGAATTCTTGGTCAATAATCAATTACATCTGAATTGCATATTAATTAATGTAAATGCAGAGACTGCCTGTCTATATCATGGATTAGCTAAACCCTATTTCCTTTCTTCCTTCTTTTGATCTGTGGCTAGTTTACCAATAATTAATGCTTTCCTCATTAGCTGACTGCATAGTCAGTAAAAAACATAATGGAAACTCAACTAAATCAGTCAATTTCACTATTTGCTGGTCATTCAGCATTAGAGTTAGTTAAATAGTAAATTTCTTTCTGGATTGTTGATTTTAATAATGCATCTTAATCCTCTACCACCTTGGAAAACTGCGTGTTGTCTGAAAGGTACATGTGCTGTGATAACACACGCTTTAACAGACTCTCTGGTGAATGGAATGAGAAAGGGGTGGTTTGCATGAGTGAGTCTGCATTTCTGAACTGTTATTTGTGCCTCTGTTTATATTTGTAATTGAGGTTTTTGGTTAGTAAGGCAAAGAACCACTGGCAGGAAAGTGTTTTCAGGCACATGGCAGATAACTGGGACAAAGAGCAAAACTCTGATCACAGCTGTTAGAAGTGTAGACACCTGCATGACAGTTTTATTGTTGATGACATACCTGACTGGCTCTCTTTTTCTTGATGTATACGGATCATCAGTTAACTAGATAATGCCACCGTTTGCCAGAGGATATCAGACTCTGAAAACCTGACTGGTAAGAAGCAAAGATTGGGGGCAGGTGGTATGTGCAGTGTGCCCCAGCTGACTTTCCCTGTACTCAAGTAAGGATAGCCCTATATGAAAGGGTGGAAACACTCTCCGAGAGGCAGGGGCGCTGGTTTCCTAAAGCTGTCATGGTCTGAGTGTTAGTGGTTATGTCTCTTTAGAAGTTTCCTGGAAGAGTCTTCTCATTGAAACTTTCCCTGTAGACTGTCAGGTCCTTGAAGACAGGGATCATGCCGTGCACACCTTTATTCCCTATATGAGTCTCATATTTCTTCCCAGATCAGGGGATGGGGAAGCCTTGGTAAGCTGTGGCCTTGGCCAATAGTAATTTTTTTCTCCCACAGTTGTTCAGGGGAAACTGGTGGACTCTATGAGAGGAGAGATTACACCTCTTTTGCCTACTATCGTATCCCCAGCACTTAGAACAGTGTTTCGTATATCATGGATACTCAATTTGTTGAAGGCACCATCTTTCTCTCCTTCAACAGCTGAGTGTCCCAGCCTTGCTTGGGGCCTATACAGTTTCCAAGTCAATGAAAAAGAAATCCCACTGGATTAGGACCCCCAACATCTTACCTGGGTAAGATCTGGTGTTGATCTGCTTAACTGAAGCCAGGGTAAAGTTCAGAGGTACAGCTCTCCCTCTTCTTCCTCATTCCACATTTTACATGTCTAATTTGATTGAAGGGGACTTCTTAAGTCCCTACTGGGACTTGAGTCCTGCCATTAACCAGACCCTTTGGTGATGGACCATATCTCTGCATAGCTCTTGTTAGCCTTCACTTTTCTTGCTTGTGGAGTTGGCCTCAGGTCCCAGAAGACCCAGCTTTGTCCTATGTCCTGGCCATCCCTGAATCCACAATGGTGGCATGACTTGGACAGCAAGTTTTGCCAGTACCCATTGACTCTTATACCAAGGTCCCTATCAGAATGGATTCCTTAACTACTGGTTCCAACCTGGATCAGACATGAATCAGCCCCCTTCCTCCCAACACACACACACACACACACACATACACACACAACTTCGGACTGTTTAAATTTAAGAGAGATTTGGAGATTGGTTCTATTACCATTATGCTTTCTTAGTCAAAGCTCATTCCTTCCTGGGGCTTACATCCATCTCTCTGCCACTTCATTGTTGGATTCCCAGCAGATCTCAAGGCCAGGGCTATGTATGGTTATGAGAAAGGCTCCTCTCTTTGGCACTGCACAAGGATTGCAGGGATAAGTAGCAAAAAAATGGCCTGACTTTATTGCTTCGATTCACCCTTATTTGTCCATGTCTTTGAAACGAGTGTCTTGCTTTCCCTTTCTAAACCACACAACTAACACAATATTTTTAAAAATTAAAGTGTTGCTATGATTTTGTTCCCTTGACTAATAATTTATCTAAGGGGGACACATGAGCCAATTCTGGCAAATGAGATGGAAGTGGAACTGACCTGGGAGGGATTCCCTGCCTAAAAAACAAGACCAAGTCACCTAAGGAAAAAGCTCTTGCTCCCTCCCGCATTTTATTGGCTTGAACTGAGGGAATGCCTGGCGCCGCAGAAGCAGCCTGCCTGCAACTTCCAGATGACAAGCGTGAGGACAAAAGCCAGCACGCTAAGCACAGCAAAGTGGGAAGAGAGCTGAGTCCCTGATGGCATCATTTTGCAGCTGAACTGACGCCAGCAACAATCTACCTCTGGGCTTGTCTTGTGAGAAAATGCATCTGTTATTTGTTTAAGCCTGAAGTTGGGTTTTCTTTTACTTGCAAAAGCATCAGTTCTAACTTGGAGTTAATTTCTCTTTTTAGCACATCAGTCTGGTCTTATTTCTAGGTATCATCTCATCAGACACTTATTGGGACTTCACATTCACATATCCCTGGCCCAACCCTCTCTTGGAATTTTATTTTTCCTTTTGTGGTAGCTTTGAGCTGTATCCTTTTCCCTTCCCACCACTGGATGTCCACTTGCACTTTTCTCTAAAGAACTTGATAGTTTACTCCAACGTGAATATTATGTTTTTAAAATGTAGGGAACAATGATGTAGGAAGGACCTGCAATGTGTCAGGGCACCCCCCCCAGCCCCCCCAGGCCTCCCCCACATACCAGATATATATAGACCTTACCTCACTGACTCTTCACAGCGGCCTGATGTGGTAGGTATTAGCCTCCTCCCCCACCCCTTTTATAGCAGAGGAAACTTAAGCACAGAGGGGTTAGGGAACTTGCTCAAGGACTCTCAGCTAGTAATTGGTAGAGCCAGTTTTCACATCTAGGTCTATCGGATCCTCAAAATGCCTTTGCATTTCGACGGACAGGCTTGTATTTGTCAGGGTTCTTAGTTGCAAACAAAGCAAAGCTCTCTAGCTCATTTAAACAGAAAGGGATTTATTTTAGAGTATAAGGCAGCTTACAGAATTTCTAAGAGTGCCAGGGACCAAGCCTGTATGCTGCACAGCTCAGATATACCCAACCGCACCATGGACTGTCAACATAGAAACCCCAGCGCTACCTGTGCTCGTAAGCACTGGCGCCCATGACATGAGAACGTGGTCAGTAGAACCTCTGCCATAGAGAAGAATCTGCCTGGAAGAATCAAATGCCTCCGCCACAAAAGCCAATCGGCTTCTGTGCAGCTGCCTCCTCATGGGAGTTTCCACCTTCCAAGTCTCCCAGGCTGGCTTGGCAATACCTGGATCATGTATGTAACTGGTCCACAAGGGAGTCTAGAAAACTGAGTTCTTATTTTTCCAGCATCTAGAATGCGGGATGGCAAGTGAGAAGGGTTGGAATTGGCACTGAATGTGCCAACAGGAGGATCTGCCACAGGTTGCCTTAAAGAAAGATCTTTCTTTACGGAAGAGCTGCTTAATTAGGTACAAAGCAGAGAGAGCAAATGGATTGCAATTCAGCAGCATCTCTAAAAACTACGAGTGTAAAATGATTGAGATGGAATTTCAGGAGTGAGGACCATGATGAATGAATGATGTCTCCTGTGAGCAGAGGAAGAGGAAATAGTGGCTTCTTGCTATAGGTTAAGGGGTTATTGCTGAAATTTCTTTTAGGTAGCTCAGTATATAAACTTATTAAAATATTCACATACGTCTTTTTAAAATAAGATGATGATCTGCTTCAAAGAAATCAAATACTTAAAAATTTTGTTTTAACCTGTTTTAAATTTACTTCTGGAGGAATATGGCCAAATAAGGCTTTCCTACATGAGCATATGGAAAAGCCAACCTGTGGGACATCACTTCTATGTTGCTGTGATCTTACATGAGATGTTAAGTAAAAGGCCTTTTTATTTATGGGAAGTCTGGTTGAACTGAAAGGCTGGAGGAATACTTTCTAACTGCTCCCACACTGGACACCTTAGGAATGGGCACATTTTAACACCTTAAAAAAAACTCTGTAAGCTTCTTTATTGATTATTCTATGCTAAACTGTTATTTTTTTTTTCCTTTCAAGGGCACTGTTCATTAATTTAGTACCACCAGCTAGCTGACAGGTTTTCCTATAGCCTGTCAAGGGCATTGACAAGTGACAAGGATATTGCTTTTCTTGAAGGATTCCGGGGGGCTTTTTACCCTCACTCAAAGGGTACTGACAGCAGAGAATGTCACTTCACTGGTGAGGAGTCTCCAAGTGGCAGATTGAATATTTCCTGCTGCTGCCAGAAACCAGATACCACAGAGTGAAGCTCTTCTTTGCATTCAGCATCCCCACTCCCCTCACTGTTCATTCGTTTTCAGAGCCTGTTTTTCTTTTGACAACACTTCCCAGAGAGAACTGTGACAAGTGTACAAATGAACTGTCTATTCCTACTTTGCAGTACAACAACATGTCTACTGTCTTAAATCCTCAAACATAGCGGCTTCTAGTTCATTTTCTTGATGTATTCATTATGGTAGCTGTGCTGGGGGTTATCAAATCAAATTTTCATTAGTGGATATTTCAAAAGATAAAGTGTGTCTCTGCAGGATTGCATAGCTTTCATAAAGTTTACTATGAAGTTACTTTAAACTGAATCATGCTTTTCTTATTAACATCACCTTTCAAAGGAGGAATTTCACGCTACTAAAAAGATTAGTCTTGGAGGCCAGCAGGGTGGCGTAGTGGTTAAGTTCGTGCACTCCACTTTGGTGGCCCAGGGTTTGCAGGTTCGGACTCTGGGCGCAGACCTACGCACCACTCATCAAGCCATGCTGTGGCGACATCCCATATACAAAATAGAGGTGTATTGGCACAGATGTTAGCTCAGGGCCAATCTTCCTCACCAAAAAAAAAATAATAATAATAAAAAATAAATAAATAAATAAAAAGATTAGTCTCAATATGTAAATAAAAATCCTCAACAGAACACAGCAAATTAAGAAAACAACTTTTAAAGGAGAAAGGAACATCAGTAATAACAATTTTAGCACAGATATCAGATTCAGTGTTTGTTGGACTAAAATCATGTTATTTGAATATTAATCCTCCTGGGTTATTAGGCCTAGTTAATAAGTAACCCTTTTGAAATCTCAAATCTACTGCTTTTAGCCGTTTGTTGCAAAGGGATTTGTGTTTTGCTGTTTGCTCATCTATTTGCTTAATTTTGTTAAAGACTTCTCTTTGTACAGTAGGTCTCACTACTTTCAGAATATGTGATGGATGAAATCCTCAATTTGTGTCTTTCATATGAGTTTTAAGCTATTGTTGGTGAGCCTGGCACTGAATCCTATTTCCAGAACCAGGCCTACTGCCTGAGCCATAATATATATATTGTCAGTGACTGAAGGAGTCAACCTCAACTCCTACACGCTGTGAAAATAATCACTTCCGTAATTTTTTTTTATTTCTATAAGTTTGTATGTAGCTTAGGAGGTTTTCTTTAAATGGAATAATATGTAATAATTAACAATATGAAATGAGGTAAAAGTGAGGAAAAAGAAGAAAGCAGGTCATTGAGAAGCAAGAAACTCACAGAAGTTTGGATAACAAGAATGTCTGAACAGTTGCCAATCGAGGACTGGTTCAGCCTAGAGCAGGAGTTGGCAAACTGGATCGCTGGCCAAAACTGGCCCAGTGCCTATTTCTGTACAGCCCAACAATGGCTTTTATATTTTTAAATGGTTGAAAAAAATGAAGTCTATTTTGTGACACGTGAAAATTATAAGACATTCAAATTTCAGCATCCATAAATAAAGTTTTTTGGAACACAGCTGCTCCATTTGTTTAAGTATTGTCTATGGCTGCTTTCACACGTTAACGGCCAAGTTAAGTAGTTGTGACAGAGATCATATAGCCTGCAAAACCTAAAATATTTACTACCTGGCCATTTACAGCAAAAGGTTGTTGACCCCTGGACTAGATTTCTGAGTTTAAATTTTGATTCTTCTCTCTTCCTCGCTTTTCCTTTCCTGCACCCCTCCTTTTCTATACACATCTTGGGAAGCCCCAGTCTGAGCTCAGAGGTAGCATCTGGTTGAAGTTGGGTCTTGGTTTATAATTTTATTTATTTATTTTTTTCCCCAAAGCCCCAGTGGATAGTTGTACGTCGTAGTTGCACATCCTTCTAGTTGCTGTATGTGGGACGCAGCCTCAGCATGGCCCGACAAGCGGTGGTCGGTGCACGTCCGGGATCCGAACCCTGGCCGCCAGCAGCGGAGCGCGCGCACTTAACCGCTAAGCCACGGGGCTGGCCCTGGGTCTTGGTTTATACCTAAGTCTGAAGTAGAAGAGGCCCAGAAAGAGCAGAGAACTTGATAGAAGACAAACCTGGGTTTAGATTCTGGCTCTGTTGGTTGTATATCTTTACTTAATGAACGTCAGTTTTGTGATCTGTAAAATAGGGATAATTCTTCATAGATGTGTAGTGTGTAGTCGAAAAAAAGTGAATATGTACAGTGCCTGATATACACTATCTTCTCAATAAACACTAACTTCCTTTCCAGTTATCTAAGGAACAATGCTCTAGGCTTGTGGTTGTTTGCCTAAATTCATAGAGATGGTTTGGGGAGAAAGAACTCCTTGCATGGAGTGGTTTTCTTCTCTGGTTCCTCTCCTGATGGGGTGATTTAAATCGACCTTCCCTGGCTTATGTGGAATTCCCCTCAAGACTGCAGTAGGGGTCCTTCACTTCGGGGTCTGAGGAGGCCTGCCTTGCACAAGTAATATTGTGGCTGATGTAAAGAATCTGTGCTAATATGTGACTTTTCATTGTTTTATTGACGTTTATCAACTTTGTTTTCATTTTTATTTAGCTCTCTTTTTTTTGATAAATAATGTATGTCTTCATTTACACTTATAATGAATCTCATTATCCTATAGTATTTCTTTTCCTGTGGAGACCCCTAAAATAACAACGAGGTCCTGGCCAATCTCTACATACTTTTTTACCAAAATGCTCCCGAATTCTTTGACCATATGCTCTTAAAGATATAGCACAAACACTAAGCAATTTGCCATGTTTTTGAACGTTACTCTTTTTTTTCCGTACAAAATGTAGGTATTCATTGAAGTTCTCGCACTTAAAATGCTTCCTTGATTATTGTTGTATCTCATCTTTGGTTTTGGTCTGGATAGAAGCCACAATGATGACTCAGTTCATGCCATGAACCTTGAGTCTATTTTGCTAAAATAGACAACAGCTGAGCCATATTTATGTCTTAATCTAATGAACCAGCAGTGTATAAAATAACATTTTAAATCTGGTTCCTTTTTTTGAGAAGGAAATTCACTTAAAATACAATTTCCTTTTATATTTATCTAAAATATGCTCTGTATGATTTTTATATATTTTTTCGTACTTGATCTCTAGAGGTAAATGTTAAGTTTTGGAAAAGTTTAGAGTTTTTGCTAAATAGACTCAGTCCTGGTTTTGACAATTAAGATGAGCATCGCTTTTTATCATCTGTAATGTGGGGATGACTTTAATTTCACATTCTTAATTGGGGTATATGTTTGCATAAAGGAAGAACTAAGAGCAGAAAGAAGGAGCTCTTCAAGTTTTGAAGGAGCAGAGTGAGAGTTCCTTCATAAGCTGACGCAGGAAATAGATCTGCTCCCTAACAATACCCTGGCGGTGGCAGGGTTGCCCATGGGGTTGGTCATGGGTTGCTGGATACCGTGCCTTGAGTGCCATGGCGTGGGACTATGAGGAGGTCCCAAACTCACAGGCTTATCCCAGACATCCTTTATCCTCTGCCCCACAGGTGTGACTGGTGGGGGACTGACTGATCTGGGCCAAGGAGGTTGCTGGACAGTGGCTGATTCTTGCCTTTTGCCCGACTGTGGTCCAAGGACCTGAAAGGATGATGATCTTATGATGGAACACCATGTAAGGTATTCATGGATGTATTTTTTTAACACTAGGTGTATCAAGATAAGTCCTCTTGCTTCATCCCTCACTGCTCTCTATGTGGATTGCGTATGTTGCCTGACTGGTGAGCGACACCACTGGACCTCGTTCCTTAATTGGGTAAAGCTAAATTATCAAAGGTCCCAAGCACAGAGCTTTTGGTCTATTTCTCCCTCCCTCTTTTCCCAGCCCAATGAAGACAGCCCCTAGGTGTATGTGTCTGCTCGACTGTCCCAAGCTTGCCCTCAGGTGGGCTATTCTAAGGTCTAGACTGGAGGATGGAGAGTTAACACGATCATTTTGTCTTCCACACAAAGCTTCATCTTCCAAACTGCACTTTATCAGTACGAAAAGTAATATTTGAGTTTCCGTCTGCCTTATTCCTTTGTAATATTTCTCAATTGGTCCAGAAACTAGGTGGGAAGAGAGGTACTATTTATGGGTTGCCTTCAAAGACTTTATCAAGAGTGACGCCCTGGAATGGTCAGTCATGACTTTTACACAAAGGAGGAGGAGTGAAATGAATATTGGACATAGTTGTTAACTGACATACAACAATTTAGACTTACATAATTTTTAAGTTATTTTTTGATAGAAATGGTAACTGCCCTTAATTAGAGGTAGATCAGGGTTAGCTATTCCCCATCCCTCACTACCAAGCAAGTTTCAGACAAAATTAGGGCACCCATATGAATATTTACTGAGTGTGCACTTATCAACAAACAGGCACACAACAGTTCATACAATCTGTTCTATTGGTTAGATGAAGGCCCAGCCTGTTCTCTTAGGTGCTGGAGCACATCTTACATAAAAGGTTCATTCTACGGCAGAGGTGTCAGTATTCTGGAACCAGGATGCGATTAACTTGATCACTGTCCTCAGGCAGCTGAATCCTTTGAATGTAGCAGGCTTAGGAGTTAAGATCTGGACACCATCCCTTAGGGAGCAAGCTCCAGAACATTCTAGATTCTTATACTCTGTTCCTGCCAAGAGTAGCTAAAACGCTGCAGTTAATCCACATATCTTGACCGTCACCAATTTTACCAATGAGAACTCTTTTCTAACATAGTGATGCTAATTAACAAAGTCTCCATGCTTATTAAAGATAAAGCATTTGCAGGGTGGGCTTTCCGATTAGCATGCTGGCGGGCCCCCTGAGGGGATGGGGGAGTTCCCAAGAAGGGCATCTGACCTACCTACATCACATGTACTACAGAGCACACAGCCTCTGCAAATGGCTTCTTCAACGTCTTTGCAATGATAAAAGTGAAGGAGTTTAAGACATACTACCCCAAAATATGCTGCTTTGCTATATTGATTATTTTGAGCTGAAGGGACTTGAAACACAGCAAATGCAGGAAGAAGCTTTCTTTGAACTCCCCTTATCTGCCTAATGACAGATCCTCCAAAAGGAACTCAATTGTCATAGATTCCCTCCCAGTTTCATCAACCAGGGAAGATTGCCTCTTATCACAGGAAAGGAGGCTAGAAGTCGACATCACACCCTGGCAGACTTTGTCACAAACTATCATATGTCCCATCTATTCTTCTAAGTCCCATTCATCTTTCCAAAAAATCACTCTCTCCTAAGTGGCAGATCCCATTTCTCTTTGCCCTATTAAGAGTGTGTATAAACTCTCAGCGCTGGCCTGGTGGCCTAGTGGTTAAGTTTGTGTGCGCCACTTCAGTGGCCCAGGGTTCGCAGGTTGGAATCCCAGGTGTGGACATACATAGCGCTCATCGAGCCACACTGTGGCTGCATCCCACATACAAAATACAGGAAGATGGGCACAGATGTTAGCTCAGGGCTAATCTTCCTCAGCAAAAAGAGGAAGATTGGCAATGGATGTAAAAAAAATAAAGACTGTATATAGGCTCCCAGATCTCACAGCTTTTTGGGGTATTCACTTTTTTTTACTGTGATGCCCCCATGTATGTAATATTAAAAATTAATAAATTTGTGTACTTTTTCTCTTGTTAATCTGCCTGTTGCCAGTTAATTTCATAGACCCAGCTATCATACATAGAAGCATAGTGGGAAAGTCTTTCTTCTCCTACAAATGTTTATAGCCTTGTACATGCCCATATATAGAGGAGAAACATAATGTTTCCTATTTCCGTAGATATTTGAACTCTCCAATGAGGAGAAAGTTTAAAATTTGTAAACAATTAAATTTTTTCCATTTATTATTTGATCATCAATTATATTATTCTGCCTTCCTTTTCAGTGTCTGAACATGTCCCTATTGTATGTTGTAAGTTGAATGATTCAGAATTTACTTTATTCCCCCCTCCCTGCCCTCCACCATTTATAATTTTTCCTCAGGGCAACTGGTAGTCACAGTTCAATTTCCCACTGTAGGTTTGGTTAAATATCATCATTATTGTAACTATCATTCCATAGGTTCCCCTAACCCAAATTATTCTGCATCTCATCTCTTTCCAAAAATCATAGCACTTTGCACAAGTTTGGAAGGTGGTAACCTGTGTCCCCCAAAATGGGTGATCTAGAGGAGCCCAAGTCATGAAATGGTGAGCTCAAGGAAGACACAATGGGATAATTCTCTTTGGTCTCAAATGCATTTCCTTAGGGATTGGCTGTATCTAAATATTTATTTTTCAGTATCCATGCAGAAGAGCCAAGTATAGTATGGGCCCAATATTATGAAGTAAACAGCTGTAGACATGGTTTGGTGGATTAATGTTGGAGCCCTCACTCAACATCCTTCATTATAGCCTGTGGATGTGTGTTAAGCACCATTGAATTGGAGATAGGAATGATTAAAAAAGATTATAATATGAAATGGTCAATTATGCAGCTGTTAAAGATGATGCTTAGGAAGTATTTTGATAATATGAAAAATTTCTCAGACTGCATTATTAAATAAAACAAGATACAAAACTATATATAACATATGATCTCAACTATGTTTAAAACATACAGTAGCAAGATATGAATCTTCAGTTTTTCTTAATATCGAATCTTATTTTTTTCTTTTATTTACTGCAATAGAAGAATGGCAGGCACATTCTGGATGTATTGGAATATCTCAGAAAGAGGCACTGTTTTCAGTTACTAATTGCTTGGGTTCTGGGTTTGATTGGACATCAAACCAAGGGGAAAGAAGAAGAAAACAGGTTGTGTTTTGATTTGATTTGTTTGGGAAGTAGGAGAATATCAGGGGAGGCATAAAGACAATGTGCGGGAAGCAGATTAGGAAGAAGGGTAGCAAAAAGCAGGATTTCCAGAGGGGCCTTCAGAAACCTAGAAGCTGATCCCTGAGGTTGCCCACGAAGAGAAGAGGTCCAGGGCTAGAAGATTTCTGTGCTCAGGAGAGGCTTGGGAGCTCAGCCTCACACTCCATCAGATAGACCTGTACTTGAATAACAACATGCCCATCATCAGCATCCAGGGTCTACACCAGTTTCTTCTCACAGAGGTATAGGGAAGGGCTTGCTCTTTCCTGAACTTGCATTAAACTGGTAATTGCCTCACCACAAAACTTTGCTGGATCCCTCATTCATTACCTTGCATGACCATCCTCTGTAACCATACCGTAAGACACCAGTACGACAAAATGGGGAGTGGTGGGGGGAAGCTCCTATATCTAGAAAGAAGAGGTTGAACTAGACAAGCTTGAGATTATTTTAATAGTATGCATATGTGTGCACGTGCACACACGCACACACACATACACATACACACACGCACACAAAGTACTGGAAGAAACTACACCTCCTTCAAGGATCCCACCCTGCTTCCCCTACTGGCCCTTAAATACGGGTGTTGCCCAGGATCCATTCTCTCCCTTCCTTCCCTTCATTCTAGATAGTCTCCCTGAGCCAATTTCAACTTCCACACAAATTCTGATGCACGTTAAATCTGAAGTCTCCAGTATGGGTCTCCTTAAATTACAGTCTAATGACATCCAAAATGATTTCCACAAAAGAAACACATCTGGTTTCTCATCTACAAGCTTTTTATCTTTGTCTTTGCTTTTGTTCCTTAATACCTAAATTCTTGATGAATATTGTTCCATAGTAAAAAGGAGGGTCCTGGGAAGGAAAAGGAATTTAGCACTCATAATCCTCACAACCACTCTACAAAGTAGGCATAGTCATTCCTATTTATAGATGAGGAAATTGAGGCTCGGAGCAGGTAAGTAACTTGCACAAGATCAAACAGATTGGAAGTAGGACAACTCTGGTTTAAAGTCAGACCTATCTGTTGCCCTAAGAACAGAAAGTTGATGGTTTCATGTTGGGGAATCGAACTTCTTGTTCCCAGGCTATGGGATACTACGCTAACTAGGAAATAACTAGTTCTTCCCCCAGGACACATTAGTGTATGAGGTGTTTTCTAAGTCACCATAACCTTTTAACTTAAGTTTTATTCTAGAATCCTGAGTAAAGGCTGTGACCTTCTAGCTTCATCTACCCTCTGATATTACCTGGGACTTCAGCCTGTCTGGCAAAAAGTTACATTACAGGACTCACACTATAAAGAAAAAACACTCCTCCTCCTGTGTGTCTCCTTTACTCCCACATCACCACCACACTGCTTCACTCCTGACACCAGATGTGTGGGTTTTCCACACGTCAAGCAATTCTGGGACACCAGCTGTGTCCTACATTTCAACTCAGTTCTGACACTATCTACCCGGAGATAGCCTGAGATCCACAAGTTAAGGGCTCAGTCCCACAGGACTAACATCCCTTCCCCTCCCCCGCCCCGACACTAATTGAAAGTCCTGGTTGTTACTTGTGCTTCTGACAGACTGGCTGTAAATCAGAGATTCCCATGCTCCAATTTTTGGGTTCAATTAATTTGCTAGAGCAGCTCACAGAACACAGGGAAACAGTTTACTTACTACATTACTGATTTATTATAAAGGACCTAACGAAGGATACAGATGAACAGCCGGATGAAGAGAGATACGTGGGGTGAGGTCTGGAAGGGTCTCAAGTGCAGGAGCTTTTGTCTTCATGGAGTTGGGGTGTGCCATGAATGTGTTCACCAACCAGGAAGCTCTCTGAACCCCGATCTGTTGGGTTTTTATGGAGGCTTCGTTACATAGGTATGGTTGATTAAATCATTGGCCATCGGTGATTGATTCAACCTCCAGCCCTCTCCCCTCCCCAGAGGTGGAGGGTAGAGGGTGGCGCTGAAAATTCCAACACTTTAATCGTGTGGTTGGTTCCCCTGGCAACCAGCCCCCATCCATAGGGCCTTTTTCAAAAGTCACCTCATTAATATAAACTCAGATGTAGTTGAAAGGAGCTTGTTATGAATAACAAGATACTCCTTTTCACCTTTATGGCTCTGGAGCTGTTTCAGGAACCAAGGACAAAACACCAAATACTATAGCAAAAGGTACTCCTGTTGCTCTTAGGAAATTTCAGGAATTTTAGGAGCTCTATGCCAGAAACAGGACCACCAAACAAATATTTCTTATTATAAATCACAATATCACACACACTTCCTGGTTTCAAAATTTACTACAAAGCAAGAATAATCAAGACACTGTGGTACTGGCATAATGATAGACATATACACCAATGGAATAGAATTGAGAGTTTAGAAATAAACCCATAAGTATATAGACAACGGACTTTTGACAAGAGTGCTAAGACCATTCAATGGGGAAAGAATAGTCTTTTCAACAGTTTGTGCTGGGACAAGGGCACGATTGCACCGTTATCTCACTGTTACCTCACACGATATACAAAAATTAATTCAAAATGGATCAAAGACTTAAAGGTAAGAGCTATAACTATAAAAACTCTTAGAATAAAACATAGGTCTAAATCTTCATGACTTTGGATTTGGCAATAGATTCTCAAATATAACATCAAATGCACGAACAACAAAAGGAAAAATAGGTAAATTGAACTTCATCAAAATTAAAACCTTTTGTTCTTTAAAGGCCACTATCAAGAAAGTGAAAGGACAACCCATAGAATGGGAGAAAATCTTTGAAAATCATATATTTGATAAGAGACTTGTATCTAAAATATACAAAAAACTCATATAACTCAATAATAAAAAGACAAATAACACAATGAAAAATGGGCAAAGGATCTGGAAAGGCATTTCTCCAAAGAAGATATGCAAATGGCCGATAAACATGTGAAAAGATGCTCAACATCATTAGCCATCAGGGAACTGCAAATCAACATCACAATGAGGGCCGGCCTGTGGCTTAGCAGTTAAGTGCGCGCTCTGCTACTGGTGGCCTGGGTTCGGATCCCGGGCGCGCACCGATGCACCGCTTCTCCGGCCATGCTGAGGCCGTGTCCCACATACAGCAACTAGAAGGATGTGCAACTATGACATACAACTATCTACTGGGGCTTTGGGGAAAAAAAAAAAAAAGAGGAGGATTGGCAATAGATGTTAGCTCAGAGCCAGTCTTCCTCAGCAAAAAGAGGAGGATTAGCATGAATGTTAGCTCAGCGCTGATCTTCCTAAAAAAAAAAAAAAATCACCATGAGGTACCACTTTATCCACTAGGATGCCTAGAATCAAAAAGTCAGATAATAACAAGCAGTGGTAAGGATGTAGAGAAATCAGACTTTTCATACACTGTTGATGGGAAGGTAAAATATTTCAACCACTTTGGAAAACTGTCTGGCAGTTCCTCAAAATGTTAAACCTCGAGTTACCACATGACCCGGCATTTCCACTCCTAGGTATACCCAAAAGAAACTGAAACATATGTCCACACACAAACTTGTACACAATGTTTATAGCAACATTATTCATAATAGCCAAAAGGTGGAAATAACCCAAATGTCCATGAACTGATGAATGGATAAAAAATGTGCTTTACCCATACAATGACATGTTATTCAGCCATAAAAAGAAAAGTAGTACTGATATATGCTACATCACAGACAAATCTTGAACACATATGCTAAATGAAAGAAGCCAGGCACAAAAGACTACATATAATATGATTCTATTTGCATGAAATGTCCATAATAGGGAAATCTATAAAGAGAGAAAGTAGATTAGTGGTTCCTTAGGGTTGGGGGGAAAAGGGGAATGATAGCTAAAGGACACAGGGTTTCTTTTCAAGGTGATAAAAATATTCTAAAATTGACTGTAGTGATGGCTGCACAATTCTGTGAACATACTAAAAACCATTGAGTTGTCTACTTTAAGTGGGTGAATTCTGTGGTATGTGAACCACATCTCAATAAAGCTGTTAAAAAAAAAAAAGATTGACCAGACTGGATGATCTCTAATGTTGCTCTCAGCCTGAGGTGCTTCCTGCAGTTAGGATGGAGGAATAAGAACTAAACTGACTTTCTGAAGCTCTTTATTTCATCTATCTAAAAAAAAAAAAAAGAATCACCTTATATGAGTGTTGAGTTTGAACCTTAAAGCTGGTTATCCCACCAACCCTACCATCAAGGTTTAAGGACCCAGGCTCCTTCTGTCTTGTTGCTCAGTGTACATGACTTTCATTATCAAAGTTATTTCATGGGCTAGGATGGCTCCTGAAGCAGTCATTCTGTCTGCATTCCAGGTAGCAGGAAAGTGGAAGGGAAGAAGGGCATACCTCCTCACCTTAAGAACACTTACTGGGAGCTGTACACACTACTTTTTTTTTTTTTTTTTTTGTGAGGAAGATTGTCCCCGAGCTAACATCTGTGCCAATCTTCCTCTATTTTTTTGTATGTGGGATGCCACCACAGCATGGCTTGACAAGCAGTGTGTAGGTCCGTGCCCGGGATCCAAACCTGAGAACTCCAGGTTGCCAAAGCAGAGCACATGAACTTAACCACTATGCCACCACGCCAGCCCCACATACCACTTCTAAAACCCAATTAGCCAGATCCTAGACACTGGCAAGTTATGTAATGTGCTAACTTAAATAAATGGTCACATTTATCACATGACCATGCGTGCAGCAAGAAATTGGGGATACAATTACAATAGAAGAAGGGAATAGATGTTGAGAGACACCCAGTAGTTGGCCATGTTCTACAATATAACTAATCAGCTACTTTTTCACCAGTATCCTCAATTTCCTTGTGCCCTAGTCCTCTTGCACATTCAGTGACAAAACTCTAATTCTGGATTGATACAACTACCTACCATCTCTACTCTTATACTTGATCCTCTGGAAAAAGCCATACAACTACGTGGCTTGTAATGCCTCTATAAATTCATGATTTTTAACTTCAGCTGGGCTCTTGACTCAGGGAGGTGACAAAAATTTATTCAAAACAGTCTCTATATTCTTTGATCCATAGCACCTCGTATGACCTTGGGTGTATTTATCACTTTAGTGGCTATCATAGTTTTGCCCACTAAAGTGGTCCTCAAAATAAGTTTTATAAAAAAGAAGAACTGGTATTCTGAAACAGGTGACTCAGAACATTGCCTCAGATCAAGAAAGTCAAGGCTGGTCACTGGACAAATACTAAAGAAATAGTACTTGGCAGTCAGAATTTTTTAGGCTTCTTTTAAAGAAAGAGTAAGTTATATTAGCCAGTGTACTGCAGTATGCTGCAAATTCTTCTGGTTATTTTAAGCCAAAATAGATAGAAGATGGATTTAATAGCGAAAAAAGAATTAATGGGATGAGATTCCTCCTGAAAGAGGCAAATGCTGATGGCAAAAATGGTAAAATCAAGAATTTTGAAGAAAACATTTAGAATGTAAAGCAAAAAACAGATGGAAAATGAAATCCCAACTAAAATTGAGTGCTTGGAAATACCAGTGCCTTTCTGGTGGGGATATGGCAGGAAGATAGGCTGTGGCTGAGAAACAACTCCAGAGAGTCTGATTTTGAAGATGTAAAACAGGGAGAGAACTGCTGTGTGGCTGGTTCTACAGCTTTTATCAATTATCATCTTGCATCTTAGAAGAGACAAAAAAACATGAGGTAGCAGAGCTGGGAAAGCTCCCTGAATAAACACAGGAAACAGAGCAGATGGAGCTCAGGAAGCCCTGTGAGTAGAGGGAGGCAGCACCCTCTGGGAGTGGATCTGAACCCAGGCGTGTTCCAGGATCTGGGCCAGGGGCACCTACTCTGAGGGCTGGTACCTGAGCAGATTGGAGATCAAGTCCTGGTCCCAGAAGGCACTGATGGGGGAACCTCATGTCTACCTGAGGATGTGTCTGGTGGTCTCAGTGTGTGAGGTGCTCTGGAAGAGTGGATTCGCACCAGCAGTTCACAGCAGGGCATTCCAGGGTACCACAGATCCACCTTCTCATTGTACGTTTTCCCCTCCATTGTCCCTGGGTCATGGAGTCGTCTGCTCAGGGTGTCTCCACATCTTCTCTTCATGCTTCAATCTACTACAGTCTGGTTTCCACTCTCTCTGTTCCACACAAACTACTCTTGTCAAGAGTACTTACTCCATGTTGCCAAATCCAGTGACATTTCTGTGTCATTTACTTGACCTTGACCTCTCAGTGGCATTGACTTGGTCCTTATCCCTTCACTCCTCAAACGTTCTCCCCTTTTGTTCTTTTCAGATGTTTTTCTCCTCACTTTCCTCCTACCACACTGACTAGTCCTTCTCAGCTTTCTTTGCTAGCTGTTCCTCTTCAACTCAGCCTTTAATAAGGGTACCTCAGGGCTAGGTTCTGGATCCCCCTTCTCTTGTCTACACCCTTTCCCTAGATAATCCCATCCATTTCCTTCACTTTAAATACGATCTAATGCTAATGATTTCCAGAGAAGAATTGTTATACCTCCCGAGAAGTCTATTCTTAATTCTCCTCTTACATCCCATTGTCGACTTAATGTTTCTATTCAAATGTCTCAAAAGTGTCTTAAACTTAATATGTTCAAAATAGAACTCCTAATCTCCCGAAACTCCCTTCCAGCCTTTCCCAAGTAATGGCAAACCATCTTCCCAACTGCCCAAGTCAGAAAATTAGAATTTATTAATGATTCCTTTTTGGTTTTTTTTTTCTTTCTTTCTTTCTTTCTTTTTTTTTGTGAGGAAGGCTAGCCCTGAGCTAACATCCGATGCCAGTCCTCCTCTTTTTTTGCTGAGGAAGATTGGCCCTGGGCTAACATCTGTGCTCATCTTCCTCTGCTTTATATGGGACACCACAGCATGGCTTGACAAGCGGTGCGTTGGTGTGCGCCCAGGATCCAAACCTGCGAACCCCGGGCTGCTGAAGCGGAGCGCCCGCACTTAACCGCTGCACCACCAGGCCTGCCCAAAGATTCCTTTTTTAATCCCTATCCCACATCCAATCTCCAATCAAGTCTTGAGACTTCTATCATCCTCCCTCCCAGTATATCTTGAATCCATCCACTTCTTTTCCCTACTGGCACCACCCAGTCCAGGCCACCATTTTTTTTTCTCCTAGACAACCACAACAGCTTCCTAACTAGTGGACCCATTTCTATGTTTTGATACCTCCAATCTTTTTTGCATGTGGTAGATATTCTTAAAATACAAATCAAATCATTTCCTTTCCTGACTAAATACTCAAAAGCCTTCCACTGCACTGAGAATAAAACACAAATTCCTTATTTTTTCCTTTTTCTTAATGAGGCTGTTGGGAAAGTAACGCGTCTGAACAGGTTCAGAATCTCTATATAAATTCTGGGACCATCAAAAACCAAGAGGGGCCAGCCCCGTGGCGTAGACGTTAAGTTCCTGCATTCCACTTCAGTGGCTTGAGGTTTGCCAGTTCGGATCCTGGGCGCGGACCTACTCACCGCTCATCAAGCCATGCTGAGGCGATGTCCCACATAGAAGAGCCACAACTCTACAACTGTGATATACAACTAGGTACTGGGGCTTTGGGGAGAAAAAAGAAAAAAAAAAAGAGGAAGACTGGCAACAGACATTAGCACAGGGCCAATCTTCCTTATTAAAAAAAAAAGTTCACAGAGTGAGAGGAAATAACATTAAAAAAAAAAAAAAAGAGAAGGGGACATATTTTAGCAGAAAGAAGTGGATTAAGGAATTTTATTCAAATTTTGAAGAGTTGGGTGCAAGGTCAGCCTTAGGCACAAATGTGAATTAGATGCTGTTTGTCTTCAGTGTTGCCAGCCTCCACTTCCTTCCTTGGTATAACTCTTTTTTTTTTTTTTTGTGAGGAAGATCAGCCCTGAGCTAACGTCCATGCCAATCCTCCTCTTTTTTCTGAGGAAGACGGGCCCTGAGCTAACATCTATTGCCAATCTTCCTCCTTTTTTTTTTTCCCTTTTTCTCCCCAAAGCCCCAGTAGATAGTTGTATTTCATAGTTGCACATCCTTCTAGTTGCTGAATGTGGGACGCGGCCTCAGTATGGCTGGACAAGCGGTGCGACGGTGCGCCCCCCAGATCCGAACCTGGGCTGCCAGTAGTGGAGCGCATGCACTTAACCGCTAAGCCACGGGCCGGCCCTTGGTATAACTCTTTATCAGAATCAGGAAAAAAAAAAAGCAAATATAACTGTAAATTCACGTTTTTGCATTTTAAACTTATTTCTAATTATGAGATTATGATGTACTTCTTTCTTTATTCCCAAAGGAGTTTCAGACCTCATTGAGCGGGATTAGAAAGAAGAGCGGAGGATTTAAAAAGTCCTTTCTGGCAGCCTTAAAATCTCAACTCATAACCTACCAGCTATTCTAACTGGAAGGCTGATTCAGTTAGGATGGCTATTTAAAGATTTTTCTAATGCATGCCGAGAAGCTAAACAGAAGTATCTTGTCTCTTCCTGTTTTTATATGGTGTGAAACTCATTTGCCTTGGAAAGTAGTTTAATCTGTGAATATTTGCACTTCAAAAGACTATGTTCTGGGGAGGGCAGTGGCTTAGCGGTTAAGTGCGCGCTCTGCTACTGGCGGCCTGGGTTTGGATCCCAGGCGCACACCGACGCACCCATTGTCCAGCCATTCTGAGGCTGTGTCCCACATACAGCAACTAGAAGGATGTGCAACTGTGACATACAACTATCTACTGGGGCTTTGGGGAGAAAAAGGGGGAAAAAAAAAGGAGGAGGATTGGCAATAGATGTTAGCTTAGGGCCCGTCTTCCTCAGCAAAAAGAGGAGGATTGGCATGGATGTTAGCTCAGGGCTGATCTTCCTCAAGAAAAAAAAAAAAAGACTATGTTTTAAGTTGAGATATAATTGACATCTAACGTTATATTAGTTTCAAGTGTACCACATCCAAATTCCTTAGTTTAACTTGCAAGGCAGGCACAATCCTTGACTCTCTCTCCGGTGGTGCCTGTCTCTTTAGTGTCATCTCAGGCCATCTCCCCTTTGCTTTTTAATCCTCAGCCTCTGATTTTCATTCTCTGCACTCGCCACACTCTTTTCTGCCTTAGGCTTTTACACATGTTGTCCATCTTCCTGGAAAGCTCTTCCCCCACGTTTTGCATATCCAATTCCTTCTTATTTCTTAGATACTAAGAGTGATACATATCACTGCTTCAGAGAGCTCTCCACTGATAGCCCTGTTATTTCTTTTTTTCAACCTCAATCTTATCCTTGTTTTTCTTCAAAACTTGTAAAAACAAACACACATACTGCTTATTAGGTGTCAAATAATGTCCTATTCACAACAATCTCACTAGTAGATGATGTTATTATTCCCTCTTTAAGGATGAGGCAACTGAGGCACAGAGGGCCAGTAAGTGGCAAAGCTGGATTTGACCCAAGCAGACTAGCTTGTGTGCTTAATCACTATGCTGTATCCTGCCTGTCACTGCCACAATCTGGAATTATTATATTAATCTTTGTTGTTGTAGTTTGTTTTTTTGTCTGTCCCTCCCAGAACATAAGGGAGGAGATGTCCCTCCTTACGGTCAGGAACCCTTGACCACTCTCATCTTATTGGTCATTGATTTCACAATGCCCACTATTGTCCCTAGGGCATAATGGGTACTTACTAAACATCGGTTGAATGAATGAATGAATGAGTGAGAGCAAGAGAAAGCAACGTTCTTGCTGACAAAGTTGGTGAGAGGTTTGTTTGAGGTACTAGGTCACAAAATACAATTTTTCCTAAATATTTGTATGTAAGAAAGTTCCATAAGTGATTGGAGGCTGCTAGGATAAAGAAATATGAGGGGACCATGCTTCTAGGAATGGTTTAAGAAATTATTTTCTAGATACTTGTCATTGATACATATATATATATACACACACATATATCTACACACACAGACATATACGTATGTATATATGATATGTATGACATATATGAAGAGAGAGAGATAGGTGAGTATGCAGTGCAGCACTGGAAGAATACGGTGTACAAGGAGATAAGTTTACTTTCATCAAGTTAAATACTAACACAGAGAGGATCAAAGTTGTACTCAGCAAAATCTTAAAGTGTTAGAATAGTGAACACGTCTGAATGAAGTCAGACTGAATAAACTAACAAAAGTGTATAAATCAGAAAAATGGGGCAGAATAGAGCATAGGGAACGGGCGACAATGGACACAGAGAAAGGAAAGTCACAGAGGCAAACTCCATTCTTAGTTCTGTCCAAAGGAAAGGGAGACGCAGGCAATCTGCTCCAGGTGTTTGGATCCCTTGGGAAGGGCTGTGTTTACACTTTGTGGAGTGAGGACCAGGTGCATACCGGGAAGAAGGCAGTTTAGCTAACTGCAATTACAAGTTTCATCTCTTTTTCAGCAGTTCATGGTCATTCATCATTGTGCAGAGGATGGGCACTACAGGAGCACACAGAAGGGGCTTGTCAATTGCAGTGTGAGATCAAGGCAGCACAGGTGGACTGATGTGGTCATTATCATCCCCGCTTCTCTGCTAGGTTGGAATTCATGGTGGTCGCAAGTTTCAAGTGTGTTCTCCATTCATTCATTCATTTATTTATAGATCAGATAATCACAAGAGAATATTCTGTTGTCATTGTCAGCATCTGGAAGGAATCTTTTTTGTCTGTTTCCAGAGGCAGTGAAAATCACATCCAGAGAGCCTAATTAGTCAAGGCTTTGTAAGGTCATTGTCATTTGCTCTTCCTCCCACACCACCAGCAATTGTCTTTTTTCTTTACCACGTACAAAATGATGGGAGAAGTGAGTCCTGCTCTCTAACTCAGAAAGCTTGTCTGCGTGTGTGTGTGTCTGTGTGTATGTGTGTGTGTTGAACACCTCCTGGCCACTAAGAAACAGCTCTGTCATAAGTGCCACCCAGGAAAGAGGGGAGGAACTGGCCACACCCTTGGTCTGTTGCTCCCACAGCCTCCCAGTTACACAGATATTACTCTTTCTCCATTCCTATTGCTTCCTTTCCTCTTGGTTGTTCTCTAGTCTCATCTCGTCTCCATTCTTTGTTCTCCTTTCCTCTGACTTTGCCTTCACCTCCTTTTGTGATACTTCATCATCACTCTTTACATTGATTAAAGAGGTCATTTTACAAGCATATAATATTTAGTTGCTGGGTTTGTATTAGTAATGAATGAAGGTGAAGCCAACATAACTGATCCAGTTTAGGGCTCTGGAGCTAAGGTTACATTTTGCCTTCACCACTTAAGAGTTGCCTGACTTTGGGTAAATCACTCAACTTCCCTGTGCCTTTCTTTCACCACCTGTAAACTGGGGATAAGGGTTCCTACCTCAGAGTTATTGTTAGGATGGGAGAGAATGCGTGTACCATACTCAGAAGAATGCTTGGCACATGGTCTCAAGAACTATTAGCTCTTATTATTTTAAAAATGTTTATTGTAGGGTATTGTTGATACTGTATATAGGGAATTGCATGCAGTCTTCTTTTATTGAAGAATCCGTGGAGTAGAACTACTGGGGCAAGAAATAATGGTATCTAGAGGCTTACTGGGGGCATGCTTTAGAGAGATCTTTTTCTGAGTAGAGAGAGTGATCTTGTGATAAACTGGGCACAGAAAGCGTGGATGAGGGCAAGGGATCTTTAGCAAAGAGTGTCCTGAGGGGGTAATAAGGTTAACTGGTGAGAGTGTGAGGTGAACCAGGCCAAGCTAGGAAAGGGGGCGGGGGAGGGAGAGGGAAGACCTGACGGAAACCGGCGCCTTGGGGCGCGTCTGGATGGCTGTGGAAGCACAGCGTTTGGGTGCAGGAGGCCAGGGAAGGACGCTGCGAGCCCGGGGGGCGAGAAGAAGGATGCGCGGGTCCCGAGCGCGTTAGTTACTGTTTGCTTTTCTTTGAGGAAGGCGCCGATTCCAGACAGTTTCCTGAGCTTGGGCTCACGTCGGAACGAGAGAGCCGGGGCGCCCCCGCCACTCTCGAGGGCTTGGACGTCCATCAGGGCAAGCCCTGGGAGAAACTTCCACCCGGGGCGAGCGGGACAGGGCAGAGGCTTCCTCCTCGCGCGCGTCCCGCGCGCCCCCCGGTGCAGCCAGCGGCGGGGGCCCGCGCGCCGGGCGGGAGGCTCCTGGGGATGTTTCCGTCTGATCCTTGCCTCCTCCCCCGCGCTGACTCCATCCGCCTCCCCGCCCCCCGGCTCGGATCCCCGGCCAGGCGCGACGGGAGGGAGCGGGCCCGAGACTGCATCATTCCGCACTGGCTGCAGCACGGCCAGAGCGAGCAGGTGGAGCGAGCGCGCCAGACCCTGGGGAGACTGCAGTGACGCTGCCCGGGAGACATGGCGGCCGGGCGCCTCTGAATAAGCAGAATCCGGAGCCCCTCGCCGCCCCCGGCCGCCGCAGGCCAGGCCATGCCGAACGGCTGCTGACCGCACGCAGGGGCCGGCCCAGAGGACACATGCGGCAGCAGCTGCCGCCTCGCCCCTGATCCTCTCCCTGCGTTCTCCATGTTGCATTTCTCGTCAGTTTCTCTGGCACTGTAGCTGCTGCTGCCAGAGGAGCGTCAGGGCATTGCTCTGCTCATTCATCCAGCCACACTTTTCTTTTCCATTTTTACCCTTCCATCCCCATTTCCTTCTCCCTTCCCCTGCCTGCTTTGCATCCATCTCCCCCACCCCATCACCCCCTCCTGCCTCCATCCACCGGGGCTATGGCCGCAGAAGAGGTATTGCAGACTGTGGACCATTATAAGACTGAGATAGAGAGGCTGACCAAGGAGCTCACAGAGACGACCCACGAGAAGATCCAGGCTGCCGAGTACGGGCTGGTGGTGCTTGAAGAGAAGCTGACCCTCAAACAGCAGTATGACGAGCTGGAGGCTGAGTATGACAGCCTCAAACAGGAGCTGGAGCAGCTGAAAGAGGTGAGTTGCCTGTCACCTCTTTCCTCCTCGGCCCCCGTCCATTCCCCCCACCCCCAACGCCCACTCATCATTTATAAAGAAGTCGCAAGGATGCTGTTGAAAGGCCTGTTTCTTCATGTTAGAGCCCTTTGTTGATAACAGAAGATTGAAAGAGTCCATTGTTTTTCCCCCAAGAGAAAAATTGCCCAGGAAATGAATGTATAAGCTGGAATTTGGGAGGCAAGGGCTGTTAAGGCTGTGGGGGAGGGAGATTCATAAGTCTTCGAGACTCAACACTCTAAGGCGACATTCAATTGGGCTGGAATGTATAATTCAAACTTCTCAAAACTGCTGTTATTTCAAACCCAGGTTTCAGTGACAATCCCGTAATCCACAAAGGTGATGGGTAGGTTGGTGCCGAGGACCCGCAGTTTCAGGATGTATAATCTGTGGTGCCTCAGCCTTCTGCTGAAGGTAACTATTCCTTGATGAGAGAGAGAACTGTGATTAGAACTCCTGGCCAGTCCCAATTGACAAAGGCTGGGCAGGCTTCCTTCTCCCTGGCTTGAGTTATTCTTGTCATCAGGCTGCAGGAGAAAAACAACTCTGCTGAGTGATTTCACCTCTGCCTTGATTTCACCTTTGAGTGAGGCTGGGCCTTGCTCAAGACTTATAAGGTCACCCTGATCAGGGAAAATTGAACTCCCCTACAAATGGTCTGAAAAATGGTGTATATCAAATTTGTGGGTAGCTGTGCATTTCAAATGAGGCTCTTCTGTTTGAAATGACTATGTTTATAAAACCAGAGCACCACACATGGGCCATGTATAACATTTGTCCTCTTTAGTCTTTTGGTATCTGGCTTCTTTTAAAGACTGGCTAGTGTACTGGAAGAAAATAATAAATATGCTTTGATTTCCTATTAAGCACTCATATAAGAGTATACATATTGTTGAAGGAACTCAGTCTGTTTTGCTTGATTCCTGAGGCACTATGGGTAACATGTAACCAGTTATAAATTTAAATGTACACACTGCTTTTCTATGTGGCAAGTCTTTATTTTTAGGTGCATATTGGCATTTTAAATATTAATTCTAATTTGGTATATAATAATATCAGAAATGTTTTTCTTATAACGTACTCAAACTGTTTTTTTGGGGGGTGTCTCGTGTTGTTACAGTTAAAAAGCATGATTTATGACATATCTAATCAATTTGCCTTCTAGTTTAGTACATAAATGGTAAGCATTTATAATTTCAGGTTCATTTTGTTTTTATTCTGATGCCTAAGTGCCAAAAAATAAATATATGGTAAAAACTCCAACTAGAAATCTGATTTTTGTGTATCAAGCTGTAAATTTCTAGCTCATGTTTTTCTTACCATGCACATGTCTGTTCTTAACAACAGCTAGACTTATTGGTATTTTCCAATTTTGATTAGGTCTTAGGCTGATATGTTTAAATTCAATGATGCTAAACCTTGTGGAGTTAGGAAACAGGATGGTGATTGCAAATCTCAGAGATATTTTGATGTTGTCTGCACCTGTCAGCACTGCTTTACCAAGACGAGGAAGTGTAAACCAGGCAGTGTTAAGCCATCACCTCCTTGATAAAGGAGGTAGACTTAGTTTAATGAACTGGAGTATAATTGTTAACTGACCTTCCTGCTTGATTTAAACAACTCTTCTAGGTATATTTCTGTGTCATTGGCACTTGCCCTAAATAGTAAACCTTAATGCAATTTCTTTTGCCTTTACTAGACCATGAGCTCTTGAGGCAAGGAATCTGTCTTAATTTACTTTGCATCCAAAGTCTTTAATACAAAGCCTAGCACATAGTGAGCCAGCAGTAAATATTTAATGAAATAATAAATTTATACTGGAAGAAGACACGCCTTTATCAAGCTTTCACTAGTCAATATGGGTTAGTGTCAGAGAAAGACTAAGAAAATTAGGAAGTATGGGAAGTGACTAGTATTTAAAAACTACTTGTATTACTTTCATCAGCAATAATGGGAAAAAAGAGAAAAAATGTTTTGTAGGAATAGTATAACATTGGTTTCTTATTACGGAATAATGCAAATACCAATTATAAATTTTTTCTATAAAAATTTGAAGCATATTTTGTTTTATATAACAGGAGGTTAATAAAAATTTAGCAGGATTATTTTTACCAAATGGTGCTTGTTTACATGTGTGTTTTGAGTTGCATTTAGCCTAAATATAATTCAATTTTGGGTCCCTAATTGGCTTATACAATTATATAAAAATATATTTTAGGGTAATAAAATAATCATTATACCTGATGATTTGATAGTGAGACCTGTTATTTTGATCCTTTAAACATGATATATACTTTAGTTGGGAGTATTATTTCAATGAGCTAAATCAGTCTCAGTAATACTTCCTGTTTGAAAAGTAAATCCAAAATAATTATGCACACTAAGATATTCCAATGATGATATCGTGTAGAAGCCATTTTTGAAAAACACGTTTTGTGAGTGCTCTGATTTTTCAAAAGGAAGTTTTGTTCATTTTCAGGTATATATAGTAAACAGTGTTGTTGCATTATATCTATTAAGCCATGTATAAAAGAAATCTTTGGCTTTTTCATAGGCTCTTTCAACAAATAGGATCCATTTAAAAATAATTGGATCACTTATGGAAATGTCAACAGAGAAACACTGTATTAAGTCCAAGTTGGACATTAGTAATTTGCAGAGTAGCAGCACAGCTTAGTCTTTACAGGTCATTTCATTTTCGAGAGTCAGCACCCAACCATGTGGCTGCCCTCCTTCCCAGACTATGTACCACTATGACAATAATACAAATGAGCAGGGTTGCCTGAAGATGTGCAAAATCAGGATGATGAAGTCATTAATTTTTTTCTAGTTATGTCTTCCCTCAGTCTGGATGCTTTTTGGCCTGGCCTGCTGTCACTCAGGGCTCTGCCCTGTGCCTACACGACTGCTGTAATTCTGCTCCCTAAAGAACACACTCGAAAGAAAAGTACTTAGGATCTGACAAAAGGATGACTTCTGACATCATCATAATGTTCTCCTTTATGTTATATTTAGGCAGCTGGACAAAGCAACATATCCACTAGAATACTTGACCACGGTTTTATGGGCTCACAAATAATGCTTGCTTTTCGGTGACTGGGGCACCCCTGCCCAGTTATGTTCCTGGCCTGGCTGATTGTAAGTTTGGGATATGTGTAAATCAGCACGTGTCTGTCACCCAGGCCATGATAGTGTCTGAAGAAGAGTCATGGTTCTAAAATAATTTGAAAACTAAAAATATACATACGTTAAAAAAATACTCCGAATTTAAATTTTTTTTACTTAAAAAATGTTTGAAATTTAAAATGTAGTAAAGTTTAAAAGGATCTCCTTAGAAACGAATGATTCAGCATTCCTGGTAGCATTTTAGAAAACATATCTGTGTGACAACTTTAGAAAGTTTTGCAGCTAGGTTACAGTAAACTATGTACTAAGAATCTTCAATTCATTTTCTCATCCCTGACGCCAAGGATAGACATCAGCTGCGGAAGAGGCACTTTCTGGGCGTAGAGCAGCTTCTCCTCCTGAAGACAAATTTTTGCTTTTTCAGGGCTGTAGTTGCATCATTCAAGAAATAAACATTGAACTTATACACTTTTAGAGATGGTCACATTAGGGACCTGATGAAAGCCATTTACTTGTCTGGATTCATCTTTAAACAGAACTAATTTTCTTTCCTTATATGCTTGGGAAGATTATTAGCTTCTTTATCTCTGTAAATTCTAAATCATGAAATCATATGGGGAAAAAGAACTCCGGATTTCTTTTCCAATCTATGAATAAACATAGAGAAAGTTAGTACTTAATTTATTTACCTAAGCTAGTATTTTTTTCTCTCTTATTGTTTTTAAAGAAGAAATGATTATATTTATTATCACATTTATTAGCAAGTTAATTAAAAAACTAAAATATACCAACAAATGCTTTTGGAAACTTGACAAACAACCTCAGCAAACAAACATAATGACTTTCAATCACATTTCTTTTTTTTGACCCAATTGCTCTAACTTGCATCATCACTTCTTTTTATTTCAACTCAAGATTTCATCTCTGACAGAGCTATTTCTCAGATATCATTTAGCAAGATTTTAGAGTCTTTCATGACATTCACCATGTTTGCGTGAATGATTGCAGCCAGGGTTTGAAGATTTTTTCAGAATTTTGTGCTTACAAATATTCTACACTATCATTTTCTTAAATACGCTTGTACTTTATGGATATTGCATTCCACATTTGAACATATGATAATTACTTGCATGTTGAAATATATGGTAAAGAACTTTCTCACACATAAGGTTGTACGTGTAAAAATGGCTTTGCAGGAGGGCATGAACAGGTGCATAGTCTTACTATTAAATAATTCATTACACTAAGGGAGAAGGGATGTAAAGTCAAGTGGCAAGAGATGAAATTGAGAAAGTGGCAGTGGCCACATTTTTTTCTTGGGGATGGGGAACCATTAAAAGGAAATGAAAGGAGACACTTAGTAACTGTGTTTGGCGCCTTACATCTTATCTCATTTAACCTTCAAAGTAACTTAGAGGCTTATTGCCCATTTTTACAGATAAGAAAATAATAAGAATAATAAAACATTGAACTATGTACGAAGCTCCGTTTAGGACAAGGCGCTTTGCATGCCTTATCTCTAATTCTTATAACAATCCTTTACAAGGTAGATATTACTCGAATTATACAGAAAAGTAAAGTAGGTCTTAGAGAGCTTAAGGATTCTTCTGAAGGCTGCAAAGCTAGATGGTGAAACCTGGTTTAGGAAGAAGCCCATTCTTCATTGCACCATACTACCTCAGAGGGTGAATCATCTCAGCCAGAGCCACAAGTGCAATTTAGAAGGTCACGGTGTTGGTCACAGAGGGTGAATTGAAAGCAGTGCAGGAGCAGTGGGGCTAGTGAGGAGGCGACAAACCTAAGAGCTATTTAGGAGGTGTACAGTGGAACATGGTGTTGGATGTGACTGGATGTGGAAAGTGAGAAAAAGAGTAGAGTCGAGAATCTTCTCAGGATGGATAGAAGTGGTTCCATTCACAAAGGAAGGTACTATGGGGTAAGGGCAGTTTTAGAGGGGAAGGTTGATGGCCAAGTTATAGGAGTCCTTGTAATTCATGTTTTCTGTGAGGGGAGGTGTAAATTGTGTGATAAATTCAAATACCTCTCAGTTTAACAAAACAAATGAATAGTTTGTGCAATTGGTTGTCATTTTATTCAAATATAATTTCCGGAATATGGAAGATATGAACAATTGAACAATGTTTTCACCAATGTCAGTTTAATTACGTGCTGAATTAGATGTGCAAAGGAACAAACAAGGGGCTGGGCTGGCACAGTGAGGACCCCGAGGGCAGCCTAAGTGGAAAACTAGCCCTTGCTGACCTCCTAGGTTAAGAGGGCTGGGAGCAACAGCACTCACTCCTGGCTGACTGATACTTGAAATTCCATTAGCGCTTTAAAATTTTTTTTCCTTTTTTTTTGTCATGAGAGATTGGTTGCTCTTTAAAAATTACCATTGTGTAATTAGGACAGTTTATGGCAACAATCCAAGTTACGTAATAGCATGTACAGATTAATAATTTCCCCTTCCTCTCCCACCAATTCTTTGTTGCTAACACTCTGGTGAGTATTCTCTTATATTTGCTTTAAATATCTTTAAACATATGAATTCATACACAGGGTTTTTTGTTGTTCTTTTGTTTTTATAAAAATGGGATCATGCCATACATAGTACTCTGCAACCTGGCGATTTTCATTAATAGTATGTCCTTTAAAATGGAGATGTTTCTGGGGCCGGCCCCGTGGTGTAGTGGTTAAGTTTGGTGCGCTCCGCTTCTGTGGCCCGTGTTTGTGGGTTCAGATCCTGGGTGTGGACCTATACCACTTGTCAGGCATGCTGTGGTGGCAACCCACATACAAAATAGAGGAAGATTGGCACAGATGTTAGCTCAGGGCTAATCTTCATCAAACAAAAAAAAAAAACAGAGGGAGATTGGCAACAGATGTTAGCTCAGGGCAAATCTTCCTCAGCAAAAAACAAAAATAAAATGCAGATATTTCTAGAACAGGACTGCATTTTTAAGGCACTGATGTTTCAAGTGCGAAGAAAATCAGACAGATTAGGGAAGAAAACCAGAGAGCCTCAGGGAGTGTGGGCGACAGTGGGAGGTGGGAGGGGAGGAGATGGCCAGGTTCTGCCTGGAGGATAGCTTAGGTGGTAAGCAAGAGAGAAAACAAGTGTAGGTGTGTGTAAAAGAAACTCATGGAATTGGTTGCCCCATGGCTGGCCTGGGTAATAATACCAAGGGAAAAGATGGAAAGTTTTGTGAGTGAATTAGCAGGGATTTTGATTCCTTGTCTTCTTGGCTGGTGATGGAGGTAGGTGTCTCAGCATAATAGGTGGCTGGTTTCCGTGGCTGGCAAGAGTCGGTCCTTCAGGGTGGCTACATCCTGTGTATTCTGGGTCTTGGTGAGAAGCCAAGATGATTCAGGCAATTGGGCCTCATTACGTTATCCCATCCTTGCTCTGTGATGGTTGAGTTTTGAGATAGTTGGTTAGGATCTTATACAGCATCTCAGATTCAGTGTGTTATGTAGGCAATGGGAACAAGAGGACACAAGACAGGAAATTGTTCAGCAAAAGGGTTTTTCCTTGTTATGATGGAAAGGAACATGAGTGGCAAAGAATACCTTTCCCCCCTGGGATTTAATTACTTTGTCTGTAAAATTAAGGGGTTAGAATAGATAATCTCTATGATTTTTATCAGCTCTAAATTTCTGTGATGCTGTGTTTTAGAGTTACCTAGTCTCCTTATTGATCTACCTGTCCTTTTCAAATTCATTCTGTCTTTTACAAAGTACAGAATAATCTTGCTTAATTGCAATAATTTTCACCTAGCCTTTGGGTTTATGCATCAACTTTTCTATATTTTACCTCCAATCCATTTCCATTCTCATTGCTCAGCTCCAGCCAGGATAACCCACCTATTTTCACACTTGTACTCTGTACACAATTTTTTTTTTAAAAACAATTCATAGTTCTCTTTTGAACACCTGGCCCAAACTCATTTCCCTTCTGGATTCACTTCTCTAATCACGCCTATACTGTTAAGGAATTGATTCGTTGTTTGTTTTCACTGACGTATTTGTACTTGGCTTCAGAGAGCAGAGCGAGGCCCAGTGGGTCCCCTGAAAGCCAGATTTTGGATCAAAATAAAGAACTAACAAGTATAGTTGTCCAATAATGAATGAGGCAGCCTTTATTATGAAGTAGTGAGTTCCCTGTCACCAAAAAGGTTTGAGGCTAGCTAACCATGTGCTGGGAGTACTGGCTGGAGGGTTCATATAGAATATGAACCCTTGGAAAGGGGTTTATATAGAATAATCTCTAAGGTCCCCTTCCTAGTCTGAGTTTTTTAATCATTCTGGATGTTCCAAGTAAGTTCATATGTTTATGTTTTTTATACTCTCTTCTCCACCACTCGATCATAGTGTTTCCAACATGGTTATATTTTTCTATTTTAATGTTTAGCATTTCACAGTACTTATGACTTTTGAACATTTGGAATGTTTTCAAAGTGTATCAAAAGTTTATCTTAATTTTGATTTATGTTGTGCTTGATTTTCAGAAAAAAACTGATGCATAATAAAGTCTTATGACTATATCTGTAAATTTTGGGAAGTGTCAGTGACACTTTATACATTTTGAAGCTACATAGTTGCAGTGAGGGGGGTCTGCAGCTTCCAGATCTTTGTTTTTATACACACACACAGGCATATATGTGCACACATGTGATTATATATTTTGTCATTTACACTTAGTCCAATATTTTATAATCTGCATTGTCAACTATTTACATTATATACCAATCTGAGTTTTTCTTTTTGCTTTAGATTTCCCATTACATCTTGTTCTGGTTCATTTATTCATTAAAAAATTTGTATTGAGTGGCTACTGTGATGGGGACTGTGCCACTTGCTGAAGATACAACGTTGAACAAGACTGACAAGATGGAGCTGCCTGAATGGAGTTTCTGTTTCAGACTAGGTGATAGTCAGGAAACACACACCCTTTAGATGGGAGACGGCCATGAGTGAAGAGATGGAGGCTTGCTGGGGAAAGCATGGTCAGGAAAAGCCTCTCCCAGGGGTGACATCTGAGCCCCTCCCAGGGGTGACATCTGAGCCCAGACCTGAATGATGGGAAGGAGCTGGTCATGTGGAGATTGGGGGAAGTGATTTTTAGGAAGAGGGACAAGTGCAAGTATCTTGGAACTCTGTAGTTGTTAGGGGAAATGATAGGTCATCATGCCCTATAAAAATAACCATTCCTATTTGAAAAATGAGCATCTATAAAGTAGTATATTGCCTTTAGATTGTTCGAATGAGGTTTTGAGTCTCAACATTGAAAGTGTTTGAGCAAAGCCTAGATACCCTCCTGATCTCTTCTTTTAGAAGAGATGGGTCAGGGCTGGCCCCGTGGCTTAGCCGTTAAGTGTGCGCGCTCCACTACTGGCAGCCCGGGTTCGGATCCCGGGCGCGCACTGACGCACCGCTTCTCCGGCCATGCTGAGGCCGCGTCCCACATACAGCAACTAGAAGGATGTGCAACTATGACATACAACTATCTACTGGGGCTTTGGGGGAAAAAAAAGGAGGAGGATTGGCAGTAGATGTTAGCTCAGAGCCAGTCTTCCTCGGCAAAAAGAGGAGGATTAGCGTGGATGTTAGCTCAGGGCTGATCTCCCTCACAAAAAAAAAAAGAAGAAGAGATGGGTCAGAACCAGTGACTTTCAGTACAGACTACACATAGGATCACCTTGGTGATTTATAAAAATACTGCTGCCCGGACCCCACTCCAAGACAGTTCAATCAGAGTCATTGGAGGTGAAGCCAGGGCTTCAGGATGTTACCCCCCGACCCCCCACCTAATAGGTGCAGCCAGGTCTGAGAACTTCTCCTCTAGACACTTCCAACTCTGGGAGTAAATGACTCTGTAGGAATAGAAGTGTTTGGTAAGAAAAGCTGGGAAGTTAGGAGCTAAGATATAAACCTTAATTGCACAGTCTTTTTTACTTTTCTTCTCTATTTTCTGGAAACGAAGACACTGTAAAGCCTTTCAGAAAACCAACAAACATCATCAAAAACTGAACTACGTTAGACAGAGATGTATGTTAAATTAGACTGTTTCATTTTCTCTTCTTCAGGGTTGTTTCAAGTTTGTTTTAAAAGTTATTTGTCTCCTTTGTTATGTCTGCTTCGTCGCTTTATTCTGCTTACAGTTGTTTATACCAACTTGACAAGTTTAGAAATAGGATATAAAAAAAGAATTACTTTGATGCAGTAATCTTTACCTTCTGAGGTTGTTTTCAATTATTCTTTTGGTTATACATGCTTACTGTTTTCCAACATTATTTTATGGAGGAAAAGCACTACTTAAAATGTAATATTTAACTGCTATGTTCTTATCTTTAAATTTAGAGTTGAAAATAAGAAGCCTGTTTACATTTATGGGAAGTACACAATAACAGTAGCAATTTCCTTAAGAATGTTTGTTGCACAGTTTGGCGTGGGTCTGTAATGGAAGGTTCAGAATGATGGGTCTTTGTTTTTCTCTTGCATACTGCAGACTAATGTGGAATCAAATGCTGCTGTTGAAGAACCCTTAGCCATCAAGTTTTGAAACTGAAAGAGGTTTATATTATAGCATGGGTGTGCCTTGTTGATAAGGCTCACTGATTGCCATTTTCTAGAAAGTTTAGGAGATTTTTTGAAGTTGACCTCGGTGTGAGGCAACTAGATGGAGACAGGATGAGTCTAATCTAGTATGTGACTTCTTTTGTTGAGCTGACGATACTGTCACCTTGCAGATTATCTCTTTGGCATTCACGGCCATTTTTTACCCTATAAATCACAGTCTGGTTTTCTTTCTGCTAATGCTGGTGTGTGCACAGAGCCTTTAAGATCAAAATCTCAAGAAAATATAACTAAGAAGGAAAAGCAGCAATTAGAGAGAACAAAAGGAAATACTATAATGTATTCAAAAACCAATTATAAATACCTTTTGAGTTGTTAACTCTTTGGATCATTTTTTAAAAATTGATAAGGTTCTTGATTAGTGTTGGTAATTCAGAGTTAACTGTGGTTTAATGATCTAGTTCTAATGATCTGAACAACAAGATTTCCTTTTTGTTAATATTTATAATAATTTAGAACTAGAATCCTTTCTTAAGAGTTCTCAGGTCCTCTATCTTAATCACTGTAGTTATTTCCAATCAAGTTTTATGTGCTTTTTTCATTTTAGCAAAATAAATAATATATCTTTGCAAGTCATGTTGAAGTGTTTGGGATAATATGAGCTATTATTTGCTAAAATTGAGACCAGGATCTCAAAACCACAATTACATTTTTAGACAATGGTCACAGTAAGACATTTCAGGAAAAGACAATGAAAAGACCTCTAGACCAATGAGATTTTGGTCATTCTTGATCAATTCCAAGTGAAAAAATTTTAAGTTGCATTTTAATTTGTGAGGCCAATGTGACTTAGAAATTTGGAAAAGGGACACTAAAGTAAACACTGTGAGCAAATAGGTCATTCCAGAAAGCTAAATAATGGTTCGTTCATTCTTTCCTACAATAATGATATATTTAGTGCCTCCTGTGTGTTAGGCACACATCTGGGTGCTAAGGATACAGCAGAGAACAAACTCACAGAAATCTCCATGTTCACGAAGCTTACATTCTTGAGGAGGGGGGACAATAAATAATGAATACGTAAAATTGAATGTTAGGTGGTCCTAACTGGTATAGAGGAAAACAGAGGAGAGAGGAGGAGGTGGCATGTGAAGTGGGGAAAGGTTGCTATTTTCAATAGATAGTCAGAGAAAGCTTCCTTGAGAAGGGACAGCAAAGAGGGGCTTGAGTGAGGGAGTGAAGAGTGGGTGAGTTAGAGAAGGAATGGGGGTGAAGTGATGGAGCAGCTTTTAGATGTGAGTGAGATGGGAAACTTTTGGAGGATTTTGAGCCAAGGAGTCACAAAGGTCTGTGCTTTTTTTTTCCCACTGAGATAACCTGTGTATACATTCAAGCAAGACTGTATTTCCTCCTTCGTGGAAAAGGAGTTTAAATTAACCTGGTAGCTCATGAGATATGTTACATTCTTATTTTTTTCCCTCATAGCAAATGTTTAATAGATGTTTATGGTATTGCATTGATTTAGGCTAGAAAAAAAATAAAGTTATTAAGACAGCCAACTATTTTGAAAAAAAGTTTGGAATAGACCACTTGTTTTAAAAATAACCGTTTGTTTGACTAATTATAACGGTTTACTAAAAAAGACACTGTGCTGACTTGCCTGGTTCTTTGTACCTCAATCTTCACCTAGCTCTGTTCTACTCTCTGTCCTTATTCTGGACCAGACGAGCCATCTAGTAGACCCTAGGTGACATAAAGACAGTTTCAACATTGCATTACTGGTTCTGTGCCACAACTGATGTTCTAGCTCCTGGGAGACTGGAATGAATGCTAGTCTTTCATTCATTCATTCATTTACTCATTCATATTTTAAATATTTAGAGAGCATCAGTTATATGCCAAGCATTATGTTGGGTATACAAAAATGAGGAAGACATGGTCTTTATTTTTAAGCTAGTTATTTACTGCTGGAGGCAATAGACATGAATAAATATGATTATGACATTTTATTGGAAAGATCATGGGCTCTTGAATCAGGACGAACTGTATTTGAATCCGTTCAGTAGCTTTGTGATCTTAGGCTAATACTTAAAACTCTATGAACCTCACTTTCCTCCTCTGTAAAATGGAGGAAGATAGTAACTATGGATGTTAAAGAAAAATCCATGTAAAACATTTAATACAGTCCCTGACACATAGTAAGCACCCAATAAATGATGGATGTGATGGTGATAATAATAATAATGATGATGTGTTGGCTGTGCTCGATAGGACACCAAAGTGGAGGGCAGCAAACTCAAAGGAATCAGAGCAAACTTCTCGATCAAGGCGACATGTGAGGGAGACTGAAGAATGAGTAGGGATTTTCCAGGCAGGTGGGAGGAGCAGAGTCATTCAGGAAGAGGAAAGAGCCTGCAAAGGAGGGAAGATTGGAGAGGTCTGCAACTGTGTTGTTTGCAAGTGGTATTTGAAATGGAATGAGAAGTGGGAGGTGAGCCTGGAGAGGTGGTTTGGGGCCAGACGGTGGGTGAAGGCCTTGTAATGAGGCTTGTCAGTCCCTGCCAGCCAAGGCTTTGGCACAGCTGACTGTAATGATCTCTGCAACAGGAGGCTTTGCAGTGAGTGCCAGGTCCAGTGACACTGTAAGAAGTGCCTCCAACTAAATAGGAGTCTGGAAGTATCTGCTGCTCCCATGCCCTCTCTTTGGTGTGTTTTAGGGTTTGTTTTAGCCTCATGGCCTCTTGCAAATGAGAGAGTGGCAGCTTCCCAATCTTCCCCTCGTTGTGACCATCACCTCATTCCCCTTCAGTTTGGGTCCTCAGTGTCCACTGTCTTTCCACATGATTGGGCTGGCGCTGCTCCTGGTGACCCTGATCTTTCACAGACCCCTCTGATTCCTGACACTCTTGGCTCTGAGAGCCACTAATGCCCTGCAGTCTTGACTTAGATTCTGACAGGTTGATTGGACCCTTTGTTGTTGAGCTCTGTCAATACTAAACTTGAATATCCCTTGCCCATTGGCTTTGCCAATTAGGATTAATTGCCATTTTCCTCCTTTCTCTTGTCTTTCCTCTCGGTTGCCATTGATTCAAGTTCTACCTCCATTTTGCTTCTCCTCTGGGAGAGTCTCCCTTATGCCCCTTGAGGAAGGTCAGGCCACTTATGGGTGTGCTCAGGAGCTTAAACTTTGTATACCATGGGAAGAGCATTGAAAGTTTCAAAGCAGGAGAGTAATATAATTAGCTTTTTTAAAACTGATTTTTTGCTTTTGATTCTGGCAATACAGTGGTCTAGGACCTCTGACCTACCCTTCTGCTAGGAACAATTAAAAATGCTAGATAAAATGTAAAACTAGCCCTTAAAATACATGAATGAATTGACTTCCTAGTAAGGATGCTCAGAGGCTAAAACTGAATTAAAGCAAGAAGCTTTAGAAGTAAGCAGTACGTCACTGCTGACTTTTGCCTTGAGTGCATTTGCTGAATCAGGTAAAACTGAACATTGTTTCTATGGGCCACGTAGGGTAGAGGGAATAGGAGACAAAGCCTAGAATCTTCCAAGATTAGGCCCCAAGGGATTTCACACGCAGTGTGAAGGAGAATTGGATATACTGTCCCTCTCCACCACCTCCAGCAGGGGACGACGTGAAAAATTGGGTGTCTCTCCTCAGACTTCAGATCCCACCAATTGGCTCTCACCAACATTTGCAGACTGTTCACACAGAGTGTGTGTGGATGTGTCTGGGAAGGGGCTGAAATCCAAAAACCTTAAGGTCAGAATTCATTTGGAGTGATCCCGGGTTGGTCATGCCTGCAGACATCTGTTGGAAGCAAATGCAGACCTGCTTGGAAGAAACCTGCTGTCATGGTGGACTAGAAGGAATCACCACAGATAATATTCTAAAAAAAGTGAGCCCAAACCAAAACAAAAGAAAAATTGCAAAATATACAAGGAACAAAGCACCATTGGTCCACATCCTTGTCATTGCTTTATATTGTCAAACTTTAGAACATTTGCCTCACTGGTAGATGTGAAAGGGTATCTCATTGTAGCTTTAGTTTGCATTTTGTGACTATTAATGAGGTTAAGCATCTTCTTAAATGTTTATGGGCATTTATATTTCCCCTTCATCAAAATACTTTTTCTTGTCTTTTGCCCCTTTTTCTATTGGGATTGTTTATATTTTTCTTACTGATTTGTAGGAGTATATATCTATATCTATATTCTGTATACTAAGCCTTTCTCAGTTATATATGTTGGAAATCTCTATTCCTAGTTTGTGGCTTACCTTTCCACTCTTTCTGGGGTGCCCTGTGATAAAGAGAACTTTCTAATTTTAATTTAGTTGATTTATCACTCTTTTATGCTTAGAGATTGTGGGTTTTTAAATTCTTGTTTTAATATTTTAATCTTTAATTCTCCCTGGAATTGATTTCTGTGTTTGATATGAGATAGAAATCTGATTTGATTTTTCCCCTATAAAATTGGATTGCCGGTTACCTCAACACTACCAGTTATTGAATAGTCTCTCTTTCCTCCACTAATCTTCAACTTCTGCTTTGTCATAAATCAAGTGTCTATATATGCATAGGTCTTTTTCTGGACTATTCTATTCCATTGGTTGTTGGTCTATTCCTGTGCAAATACCACAATGTTTTAGCGTTAGAGCTTTATAGTAAGTTCTTGATAGCTGGTGGAATACTTCTCCCATTTTGCTCTTCTTTAGGAGTCCTTGGCTTTAGGAGTCTTCCTCTTTGCTCTCATTGGCTCTTTGCTTTGATATGCATTCAACATTTACAAGGAAGTGGCAAGTGAATTAGGGCAAATCACACCGTTTATTTCCATCTCCCAATAGGTGTTAAGGATGGGAATGCTGAGTGTCTGATTGTGGTTGTCCTAGACTTTGTTGACGTTTTTATAAACAAAGCAGGCAAGCTCCAAAAGGGAACTCAATTGTCTAATTAGATGTTACTAGAAACCTTAATGGGATCTGTGATCTAATTCTTAAGAAGTCGCTTTGGAGAAAAATACTGTTTAAGAGCTTTTCATGAAGTATTAGAAAAAAACAAGCTCTAATCCGAAAAGTCCCTTTTGTAGCTTTTGAGCAAGCACATATTTCTAACGTAAGCATCTGAAATATCTTATTACCTATAGCTCTGTAAAAAAAAATCTTCCTTTGGTTATTTTCCTCATATCACAGTCATTGGAAAAATAAATTTATACACTAATACCCCGTTAACTGGTCTATAGAGTTATAAATAACCTCATACCCCTATAAAATTGAAAACTTTTATGGAAAAGGCTCAGATGAAATATTACCTAAGTAGGAATTAACTTCTTTTTATCATTTTACATTATTTCATTTTTAATATTTTGAAAAATATAATTATTCCTCTTCTTAGTTTAAAAAACTTCAGTGTTATTTGTGCTCAGATAGTTTTAAACTAAAAAATTTTCCTTGATGTTTAGAGCTTAATTATATTTTCAAGTCAATATATTTGAGGTTTTTTTCCCTTCATAACATTAACAACATGCAGAGGAAAAGTTCAATCCAGCGTCATGTTAAAACTCCCTCTTTAACATTAAGAAATAGGACTTTTCTAGTCCCTTTTTTCTCCGTGTATACTTTTCTTACTCATCTTCTTTTATCCCCTCTCTCTTCTTTAACTTTACACTAAAATATCAAGGATTTAATGGATCATTAAAGAATGAACTCTAGGGGCCGGCCCTGTGGCTTAGTGGTTAAGTGCGTGCGCCCTGCTACTGGCGGCCCGGGTTCGGATCCCGGGCGCGCACTGACACATCGCTTCTCTGGCCATGCTGAGGCAGTGTCCCACATACAGCAACTAGAAGGATGTGCAACTATGACATACAACTATCCACTGGGGCTTTGGGGAAAACAAAAAAAAAAGGAGGAGTATTGGCAATAGATGTTAGCTCAGAGCCGGTCTTCCTCAGCAAAAAGAGGAGGATTAGCATGGATGTTAGCTCAGGGCTGATCTTCCTCACAAAAAAATAAAAATAAAAAAAAAATAAGCATAACGGGCAGCCACTGGACTGATGGGATCTGATAAATGTTTTAAGAAGCTCACTCTGGCTGTTCTTTGTAGGCTGTGGAAGGAGTGACCCAAGTTAGGAGGTTGTTGCAGTAGTTCCGGTATTAGTTGGTGGTGTTTTGGACCAGGAGGAGAATCTACTTAGGGGTGAGAAATGATCTGATTGAGGATGTATGTTGAAGGATTTGCTAATTAATTGGATGTGAGAGCAAAAGAAGGAGAGAAATCAGTATGGCACCTGGGTTTCTTTATAAGGAGCTAAGAAGAATATAAAGAAATCATATGATAAGGCAATATGAAAAATGAAGCAATAAAACAATATTACACAATGAAATTTAGGAGATGAAATATTCCATTTTTATTTGAATTTGAATATTCTAATGGATCCCAATTTTAATGTTTTGTTTATAAAAGAATTTTAAAATGTGTCTGCCAAAAGTATTTAACATTTGGAAAGGATTCATGACTTTGACAGGAAAGCAGGCATCTTCCTATAGTTATTATGCTCTATGATGTAATTTACTGGACTTGGGTTGGCTACATTTCGTGATACACATTGAGTGTGTAGCCATATTTCTTAGTTTCTATTACAAAGCTAAAATGTTAAGTCATTTTTCTTTCTATAAAATCAAACAAACAAGCCATATATACTCATTTAACATTCTGTGAAGACAAACCCATCCAGTAACTAAAATAGAACTCATTACTTTTTAAACCAAAGAGTTAAAATAGTTATTTATAGGAAGCAATGTGTGTACTCTAGATTAGAAGCATGGATACTGGGGCATAAATATGTCCTTAAACTGGAATTAAAGTAAAAAATATGACTGGTACAGATAACAGCTTTCTTTCCCCTTTACAGTGGATCTTTGTTGACTCACTTGCAGTGCTAGACCATGCTATAGTGCCAGAGGCCCAGCGAGGCAAGGGTACTAGACTCATGAGAAATCTGATGTGATGTTGGTCTGTAGGAACAGAAACATTGTCCATAATGTGATGATAAATGTCAGTCCATCCACTCCTGGAATATTGTTTTAGGTATAATGATCCAAGAACCAATGGGCGGCCAATACAAGGATAGAGTTCAACTTAATAGAAAAAGGACCTTCCTTTATGGAAGACTAAGGGCAGAGTGGAAATTAGCAGGCCTTCTGAGGAGAGAGACTTCCCTGTTGGCTGATGGAGATGTTTAAGCAGAAGCCAAAAAGCTACTTGGTAGGGATGTTGAGGAAGTGAGTCAGGCACTTGATGGATTTTGGAACAGAGGATGTCTAAATTGTTCTCATCACTGTGACTCTGTCACTAAAGGTACCTGTCTCATTAGTACCACAGGATTAGAATAAAGTCCTGATAACAGCAGTTGCACAGTCCTGTGGTTTGTTTTGCAATGATTGCTTGGTTGTTAAACTCTACAGGTGAAATACCAGAGTGATGGAGAGCAATGCCAGCGAGATTGGCCACCTCTCCTCTAGAGCAGAGATTGCAAACTGCTATCCCATGGGCAGAATCCAGCCCAGTGGTTTAGAAACATTTGATCTAAGGAGCTTCTTTTTTTTAAATGAGGAGAGGCATATAAAAAAATATGAATTTCAGGCCTCTCAAAAAATTGGAAGATTTCACAAGGCCCTAGGCCAGTATTTCTGCGTGAGTCTTTCTCCTTCAGAAAGGGCATGAATCTCTGATTTGCAACTGTCCCCACCACTCCCTCTCATCCACATCATCTTACTGTCTGCTTTCATTTACGTCATCTGTCACTTCCCTGTTGACATTTGAGTTTTGACTTCTGATGTAGATGCTGACACTCTGTGGCCCTTCTAGGGAAGAAAAATAAAGGAGAAAGGAAAGTCAAGAATGAAAAAGTAGAGGAGTTGGAGGAGGATCATAGTGTCTTAAGAGAGCCCTGGACTTGGATTAAGAGAACCCAAAGTTCATTCTGAATTCTACCTTTTATACCTCAAAGCCTCCATTTCTTCATCTGCTGAATGGGAACAGTAAACAGGCCTGATGTTTATTTTTGAGTGAGATAGTGTATGCTGGAGCTCCTGGTATACCACCTTGCCAGAGCACACGTTCCGGTTAACTGGTTAGCTAATGTCCCTCTGTGTTGTCCTGTAAAACCTGAGGTAATGGTAATGTTCCCCTGTTTTGTGGTTATTGATTTTCGTGTCTGTTTTCTCTACCAGATTCTTTGTGTCTTTTTCAACTTTATATCACCAAGCACTGAAATTGACATTTTGATGAATAAATGAATGAATGAGTGAATTTTGAGAGTGGAGGAAGAGAATAGAGAAAAGGGAAATGATTAGGCATCTCCTTCCTTCCCCTTCCTCAGAGCTCCCTTCTCTCCTTCTCCAGACCCTCAGTCTCCTAGTCTTGCTGTAAACACTAATCTCTTTACAAGGCTGTCTATTCATACTGACCTGGACCACTTTGTGCCCAGAAATTAAGGAAGTGGTTCTTTGCTAAACATACCCCTGTTCCTTATTTGGGAGCTTTGTTATCAGGTTTGCTTACAGCTCCAGAAATAGCTATTAATACCTGGAGCTAAAGCACTGTTTTGGTTTATCATGACTCTGGTTTTCACTGAATACTTAGTATTTTACAGTTGGTTATTTTGTTAACTAGTTATTTTGCTTTTGTGACCGGAAGGTGATACTTTGAAATATTTACTGTAGTGATTCATTACTCAGACATATAATTTTTCTGTATTTTTAAAAAAGGAAAAAAGTCATAGAAAAAAAGAGAACAAACTATTGTGTTTGGTGGTGTATGTTCTGCTGGAGCATCTGACCTGATTATTCTACATGCTATAAAACCTTTGGTACTTAGTGTCAGCATGTGCAACCAGTGTTACTTTATCATAATAATACTTAGTTATATCTATTTGATTAAATGGCCTCTTTTGTATATTTCCTAGCAGTATGGCTGTAGAAAGTGCTCCAAACTTTATCAGGAGACCTGGGTTTTAATTCAGATTCCCTATTGACTGTCTAGGAGACCAAGGCCAGACACTTAAACTGTAAAAATCGCTAAAGTATGTTCGTCGCCTACCACATACTGGGTATTGTGCTACATACTTAGTATGTCTTATCCCAGCACTCTCAATAGCCTGTGAAGTGTATGTTTTTATTATTATTTCCATTATATAGATGAGAAAATTGAGACACAGATAGATTAAGTAACCTGTGTGGTTAGTGATGGAAACAAAATTTGAATCAGGCAGCATGACGTCAAAACTTGCATTTTTAAGAAATAATATCAACAACAACAATAATACTACTGTAATGGTAGAAATAATAGCTTGGACTTACGTAGTGCTGGTTATGTGTGAAGCAGTTCTCTAAGTGCTTTACATGTTTCATTCAAATTCACTGAGCTGTGTTTTCTTAGTTCATAGAGTTATGAGTATTAAATATGAATATGTGTGTAGACATATATGTATCTGTCCATGCTATGGAAATTATAAATTAACTCTAAATATCTTAGGTGGCATTCACCTAAGATACATTCACATATAAGAATGAAGAATTTTGTGATTTTGATTAATTCATAGACTTCATAGTCACCAGGAAGGTAGTTTGCTTCATGCAGAAAAGCTGCGTGTGTATTAATTTCGTAAAAAGTATGACAGTAATAGCTTGGTCTTTCTTTAGTAAGTTTGTAGTTAACTTTCCATTTTCTTTAAAACTTTTACAAGATAGAATTTACTCTGTGCTATTATTTAGAAAATGTATTACAACTTCATAATTGGGAGGGCTAATTATCTGCTTTATACCCTGGCCTCCATGGTTGCTAAAGTACCTGCTTTAACAACGTTCAGATACCTTTGTTGCTAAGTAAGGTTTCAGTGCACCATCCCTTGTTTAAAGCCGTGTTTTCTAATGTGGACTCGCTCTGTTTCTGTAAATCTGTGTTTGTTGCCATCTCAGAATTTTTAAGGCAGTGGTTTTATGGCCTCTCCTCTACTTTTTCTTTTTGTGAACAGCTTGATGAAAAAAATCAAAAGCCCTTAAATTAAATCAGAGTTTAATCCATGTCCCTAAACTAGATGGTAAGCTGCTTTAGACCTTTTCCTATCCCTTACACACAGTCACAGCTCAGAAACTACTTCTGATTGACTCTCCGGTTAAGGATTATTTTTGCAATAGCGTATGGTAGGCTTTAACAAAAAATACTGGTAGTGGAAAACTTGTTGGCATGTATCCATTTTCAGATTTTTCTAGAAGGTCTCATACCAAACGAGAAGCAACAGAACCATCTGTCCCAGTACCTAGGACGGAGCTCAGCAGACCTGCTTTCGGTTGCACTGTCTTTGTAGTGGATCGCCTTGCTGTGCTGTAATTAAGTCAGCCGGTGGGAGACTGTATTGAAGGGGCCCTCTCCCTGCTGGAGAAGGGGCCCTCTCCCTGCTGGAGAAGTACCACTGTCTTTGTGTTACATGCCATGTTATTGTGGAGTGGATAATTTTTTTTCCTGCATGGGTCTTGGTTTAACAGCAGGATCCTCTGGGCTTCTTTCCAGCAGCACCACCTTTCCCTGAAAATAAATGGTGGATGAATTCTTTCTTGAGATTATGAAAAACTGTTAAATAAAAGCTTTTCTTTTTCTCATGTCAAAACAATGCTAACTGTTTATAATTATTCTCCCAATGAGTTACTTGGTTCACTGGCTTCCTTCCTGCTCTGGCAAGGATGGATCGTCTTTTTCCATGGCAGAGAAATTTTATAAAAATGGAATATTTAAAAAGTGCCTGAAAGTCAAGAATATAACATCTTTATAAGCCTCTCATTGTGGTCTAATAAAAGAAAGGCTATAAATGAGACTGTTATAACTGGATTTTATTCATCTTTTATCTTATTCTCACCTTCATAAAGTTTTGTGTTCTCTCCTCCAGCCAGGCCCCTCTCTGCTCATCCATTCTCTTATCCCCCTACGCCCTCCTGCCAAACATTCTGCTTATCTGTCAGCTACCCTTCTCCATGGTAAGCCAACTTTCTTGTATCTTAAAATCTTCCTGGAATATTCTTTCCGTCTCCTTGACTTGGCTTACTTGTCTTCTCTGCAGCCCTTTGTAGAAGATATTTCTCATTCTCTCCTACATCCTACAAATCTAAGAATCCAGAGAGAGGAGCATTTTCTTTTTTTTTTCCTCTATTGCAACCTCCAGACCATTGTTCCTCCATCATTGCGTGTCCTTTTGCTATGCATCCTAGCCTGTAGTCTATTTTGACTGAATAATTCATCGAGAAAGAATAGACTCAAGGAAAAAGCTAAGATGGGAGACACAAGTGGGCAGTTCATTAGCAAATACATTTTGATATAATGCTTTTACTTTATGAAAATTTATAACTGCATTCATAAGCACTCGATTCTGACTACATGACTGAGTACAAAGCAGCTCCAAGAATGATAATATGGAGCTTGGATATTTAATTTGAGAGTACGAATAATATTATTCTATTGGTAAGATGCGTAATTGCACCACAAAATGTCTGGTAAATCAAGTCAAAATGGTCCTCAGTTTTCCAAGGAGCATTTCATGGCGCTTTCATTTCTTGCCGGAGATCTTCCCAGGCCTGACCTTTTGAAGTCTATTATTGCTCTGCGGATGTATTAATAGGAAACACATGATCAGAAACGTAAATGATGAAAAATGCTGGAATTTACTTGTGGTCACAAGTGTCACTGACTTGTGTACACAGGAAGTAGAAATCTACTGCCTTCTTTTCCAAAAATCCTTAGTTGTTGGATAGGTAAAACATGGCATGCCATACTATTTTGAATTTTTAAATTATTAATAAAGTTGAACAATTTTTTTTTCACATTAACCACTTAAAATTCTTCTTCTGTCAACTTGTTTTTGGTTGTGTGTGTCCTGTGCCTTCTTATAAACTGCATACCAATGCTTCCATTAAAAAAAGTGCTATAGTTTGAGAGGATCTTTATTTTCTAAGCAGACTATTTATTTGATTAAATGTTTATAAGAACTAGATTTACAAATAAAAAGCAAAATGTTGGGTTTTAGTTTCTTTGGATGAATATAATTTTACATAGGTTTCTTCATTCTCACAGGGTTACATACTTAAGTGTGCGGAGTTTTGGCATTTGAGGAAGCAGAACTGAAAAAAAAAAAGACATTAATAAGTGCATCAACCATATACCAGAGGAAATGTGGTGACTTAAATTCAGTGATTGGAAACTCAAAAGTTTTCGATGTAATTGAAATCTTTCTTTTAGAATGTACACGTTTCCTTGACTCAGAAAGGAAAACGCCTTGGAGAAATTTACACTAGTTACCTTCTAATTCTGTAAAACTCTCTCAAACTCAAAGTCTCTTACCTTTCAAGGGGATCGAAGTACAGAACCATGGTTCTGTTTTGCTTCTGTGCCTTTGGCCACGCAGTTACCACTCCTGAGCCCTTGGCTTTCCTTCTGTGAACATACGGTGCTCCATCTGCTGTTTTAAAGTGAAGATTTACAATTCAAACAAGACAATGTTTTGACTCTATACTCCTGTCTTATAAGATACCAGCTTGAAATTAAGAAGATGGAATTCTTCAAGAGCTCATTTGATTTGTAGCTTATTCAGAATTTATATTTCTGATTTATTTCTTTGTCCTGATACAGCTAAAAATGTATGAAAGGATATCTCAAAACAAAATTCTATGTTTTTTAAAAAATTATTTTATTGAGGTCACCCTGGCTTATAACATTGTGTAAATTTCAGGTGTACATCATTATGTTTCAGTTTCTTTATAGACTGCATTGTGTTCACCACCAATCGTCTAGTTTTTATCTGTCACCATACATATGTGCCTCTTTACCCCTTTCACCCTCCCCCCACCCCTTTCCCCTCTGGTAACCACCAATCTGTTCTCCTTATCTATGTGTTTGTTTATCTTCCACATATGCATGAAATCGTATGGTATTCCTCTTTCTCTATTTGACTTATTTCACTTAGCATAATACCCTCAAGATTCATCCATGTTGTCTCAAATGGCATAATTTTGTCTTTTTTTATGGCTGAGTAGTATTCCATTGTGTGTGTGTGTGTGTGTATATATATATATATACCACATCTTCTTTATCCATTCATCCATTGATGGGTACTTAGGTTGCTTCCCAGTCTTGACGATTGTGAATAATGCTGTGATGAACATAGAGGTGCGTATATCTTTTTGAATTATTGATTTCTTGTTCTTTGGATAAATACCCAGTAGTGGAATAGCTTGATCATATGGTATTTCTATTTTTAATTTTTTGGGAAATCTCCATACTGTTTCCCATAAAAATTCTATGTTTCTAATGCCCAATGAGAAATCTAATTTAGAAGCCCCTCTTTGGGACACACTTTTGAATAGGACTTACCACGGTATCCTGTCCATATTGGTTTTCTTACCTTTTTTATTTCCCGTTCTTCATAAGCTTTGTGAGTCGGCCATCCTTGTCTTCTTTTTGTCTCTCCCTAGGGCCTGGTACACAGTAGGTGATGAACAAATGTTTCTTGAATGTAAGAGCTAAATCATAGTCTAGTATAAAAAAAAAAGTTACACATCTCATCAATGTTTTCCATTTTGCTGAATGAAGAGGAGATAGTGGATTCCTTTTAAACAGGGAGGAAAAGTTATAATGAAAAACACAGAAGTCTCTTTATCTTATGCTTAATGGTCATCTCTTCAAGCGCCAGCAGGCAGGTGTCCTGTAGCGGGAGGGCACAGCCTAGACTGCAGAGATCACATATTGGGATGAATCGTATGAAATTGCCATTTTTGTAGGTCAAAAATGACAGAATGTGGCAATTTCACATGGTTCAGCCTAATATCTTAAACAAAAAGGTATGAATGCAAGGGCTTAAAGTTTAATCCACTTTGAGAACCTTTATTATCTGAGAACAACTGACACACAGAAGAAGCTGAAGCAAAATGAATTCACTTAAAAATGAGGATGAAGGCTTCATAGTAAATAGTCTGGAAAAAGGAAGGATTGAGTGGAATTCTTTATTGAAATATATAAACATGTGAAAATATGTTGATGAAAATAACAATCAGGGGGCCGGCCCAGTGGCGTGGCAGTTAAGTTCACACACTCAGCTTCAGTGGCCCGGGGTTTGCTGGTTTGGATCCTGGGTGTGGACCTACGCACTGCTCATCAAGGGATGCTGTGGCGGCATCCCATATACAAAATAGAGGAAGATGGGCACAGATGTTAGCTTAGGGTCAATCTTTTTCACCAAGAAAAGAAAAAACAATCTAGTAATTCCTCAAATTAAAAATGAATGGCAGGCCGGCCCCGTGGGTTAGCAGTTAAGTGCGCGTGCTCCGCTACTGGCGGCCAGGGTTCAGATCCCGGGCGCCGCACCGATGCACCACTTCTCTGGCCATGCTGAGGCCGCGTCCCACACACAGCAACTAAAAGGATGTGCAGCTGTGACATACAACTATCTACTGGGGCTTTGGGGAAAAAAAAAAAAAAAGGAGGAGGATTGGCAATACATGTTAGCTCAGGGCCGGTCTTCCTCAGCAAAAAGAGGAGAATTAGCATGGATGTTAGCTCAGGGCTGATCTTCCTCACCAAAAAAAAAAAAATGGCCTATTGTTATTTACGGCATCATTTTTTTAATACAAAAAAGGCATGTTACAACAGCCTTCACTTCACATCTGATTCTTGCAGCATTCTATAAAGAGATCTCAAAATAAATTTGAGGACTTCATTAACTTTTCCAGGTTCTTTAAAAAATATTTCATCATTAAAATTATTTTCTTATGAAGCATCCAAAATATAGGCAGCCTTTCTTCTTTTCTTTTTCCTTCTTCTTCTTATTTTTTTCAATTGTTAACAGTCTAATGCTGCCAAATTGGACTTATACCACTTATCCTGCTTTATATTTCTTCATGGCAAGTATTAACTCCTGATTTTTAAATATATATATATATATTTAAAATAAATTTTTTATTTTATTTTTACAAAATTTTTATAATTATATATAAAATGATTTTATATATAATATATTAATATAATATAATTTTATTACATTAATATATAATATTATATGATATATTGATAATATATATTTATAAAATATAATATATTATATATGTATATATATTTTTTTTTGCTGAGGAAGATTGGCCCTGAGCTATCATCTATTGCCAATCTCCCTCTTTTTTTGCTTGAGGAAGATTTGCTCTCAGCTAACATCTGCCAGTCTTCCTCTGTTTTGTATGTGGGTCACCGCCACAGCATGGCCAACAAGTGGGGTAGGTCTGCACCCGGGATCCAAACCTGAGAACCCGGGCCACTGAAGCTGACCGCGCTGAACTTGAACCACTACACCATGGGGCCAGCCCCCCTGATTGTATTTTTTGTTTGTCCTTTGTTTCCTCCCATTCAATTTTCATAACGTCTAGTCTTATATGTCTCTATAACCTTTTCAAAAAACATCTTAAACTGTGAAATATACCATATATACCAACGTACGCAAACACAAATGCACAGTTTAACAAATAATATAAAGTCACTGTTCATGTAGCCACCACCCAGGTGAAGGAAATAGAATATTGTGAGCACCCCAGAATCTCCCTTTATGCCCCTCCCCTATTGCAACTCCCCCCACCCCAGGTAATCCATAACTTTGCCATAGTAATTTTCTTTTATAGTTTTACCTCATGTGGTTTAGTTTTTGGGTTTTTGAACTTTACATGAATGGAATCATGTTGTATATATTCTTCCATGCCTTACTTTTCTTGTTTTGTTTTATTTTTTTTCTGAGGAAGATCAGCCCCGAGCTAACATCTCTTGCAAATCGTCCTCATTTTTTGCTTGAGGAAGATTAGCCCTGAGCTAACATTTGTGCCAATCTTCCTCTACTTTATATGTGGGTTGCCACCACAGCAAGGCTGATGAGTGGTGTAGGTCCGCACCCAGGATCCAAAGCTGCAAAACCAGCCGCCAAAGTGGAATGTGCCGAACTTAACCACTACGCCGTGGGGCCGGCCCCCATGCCCTACTTGTTTTTGTTACCGCACAGAATGGGGTTTCTCTGCCCGATGCACATAAAAAGCCAATAACTGTGCCACTGGCTTTTGAGAAAAGAAAAGGCTTTATTGTGAGGTTGACCAGGAAGGAGACAGGAGGCAAGGCTCTCAAATCTGTCTCCCTGATCCAGGGCTTGGGGCAAAATTTAAGAGGTTAGGGCAAACAGGCTGGTATGCGGAAGCGCTGGCAGGGCAGGTTTTGATTGGAGGGCTTTAAACATTTATGGTAAGGTGTGGAAGGGGTTTAACACCAGATCGTCCTAGAAAATGGACCCCTCGCTTCTGATAAGAGTCCGACTTTCAAGTTCCAGTCATGTCCCAGTCTTGTGGTTCCGTAGTGGGGAGTATCTTTGGTTCTGGGTGTTATTTCAGGTCAAGATTTTCTCTTCTGCACATGTGCTGGATACATGACTTGCGTTTTTTGGCTTGCCCCTGAAGAACAACTTTAACCTTCTGTTGACAAGATGAGGTCAGTTTAAGCCAGTTCTAGAGGGCCTGTGGTTACATTTTGTTTAACGTTTTTCATGAGATTCCCCAGGTCGTTGTGTGCAACAGTAGTTATTTCATTCATTAGTATATACTATCCCATTGTATGACTGTACTACAGTTTATTTATTCACTCTTTGGTTGATGAACTTTTGGGTTACTTTCATTCTTTGGGTTATTATGAACAGTGCTGCTATGAACATTTTACCTGGTGCACATGGTAATGAGTTTCTACAAGTGTAATTGCTGTGACATAGAATATACCTATCTTCAACCTTATCATATTTTCCAAAGTGAACATACCAATTCATCTACCTACCAGCAGTGTATGAGAATTCTCTGTTCTAACCATCATTGCATATTGTCAGATTTAAAAATTTTGCTGATCAGGTGATATATAATGGTATCCTATTGTGGTTATAATTTGGATTTCTCTGATTACTAGTGAGATTGAGCAATTTTTTCATGTTGATTTGGATTTCTTATTTTATGAAATGCCTATTTAAGTCTTTAGCCATTTAAAGTATTTATTAGGTTATCTGTCTTTTTTAAATGGTATAAAGGAGTTCTTTATGTATTCTAGATCCTAGTCCTTTATCATTTGTATGTGTTGCAAATATCTTCTCTTACACAGTGGTTTGTCTTTCCTTTTTTGTGTGTGATGTCCTTTGAGAAAATGCCCAATTTTAATTTAATTAATGTAATTCAATTTATCAGTTGTTTCCTTTGTTGTTCACATATTTTTGCATCTTCTTTAAGAAATTCTTTCCTACCCTGAGGTCTTGTATATAATTTTTGCCTGCCACAATTAGTTCTTTAACCTTGCATTGCCATAAGCATAAATAAATTGTGGCCATCTTTGAATCCACAGTAGTTGAATTGCACATATAGAGGTGTGAGTTCATAAATGATTCTTTTCTTTCCAAGGTGACTATTAGCACACTAGGACATTGTTTTTCTTTGGTAAGATTGGCCCTGAGCTAACTTCTGTTGCCAATCCTCCTCTTTTTGCTTGAGGAAGACTAACCCTGAGCTAACATCCATGGCAGTCTTCCTCTATTTTGTATGTGGGTCACAGCCACAGCATGGCTTGATAAGTAGTGTAGGTCCATGCCCTGGATCCAAACCTGTGAATCCCGTCACCAAAGCAGAGCACACAAACTTAACCACTACGCCACAGGGCTGGCCCAGGACTGTGGCATTTTTGCTAGCGAAATCTAATATTTCTCCTTTCCCACTCCTGAAAATGTTTTTGCTAAAATAGAAATTAAAGGATGAAGGTATAAATCCATAGTAGGTGTGAATGCCAAAGATTATGGTTTAAACCAGCAAAATATACCTCCTTGTTACTGCCCAATGTGGCACCTTCTGCTCGCCGCAAGACATGTCAGTAGTCAAGAGGCAAGGTGGTAGGAGAAAAAGGACTTTTTTTTATTACAGCTTGCTAGCAAGAGGGAAGATGGCAGACTCATGTCCAAAAGAACCATCTTAAGGGGCACGAAATCTTACAGCAGTTATATAGGCCCTTGGGTTATTGGGGAGGGGGTTAGCAATGTTGACCTTCTGGTGTTACAGACTGGGAGTACCACACCAGATCTTTCAGTTTTCATGGATGATGGCTATCAGCATAGACTCTCTGTTCGGGGGTCATCACATTCCTAAGGAACTCAAAAAAACAAAGTTATCATCTTATCGCAGCTGGAAGGTACATGCACAAGCAGGGGTCATAAAATCTACAGAGCAGTTATATCTCCTGGAGGGTGCATATCCAGCTGGGTTAGTTTGTCAGAGGTCATTCAAAGTTACAATAGAGTTTTTCTTTTCTACAATATGGCTTCCCTTATGTCAACCTTGTCTTGAGCCGGTATCATCCTCAGGTACAAGAAACATTTTGTCAAATAGCCCCTGGCTTTATCTGGGCCATATGAAGAATCACAGGAGATGTTATATAGTGAAGTTAATCCACTTATGGTAACAGCACTTATTAACTGCTTTCATTAATCAAGACAGGTTAATTTACTATCTACTTGTATAACGATGTCAAAAAATCTATTATCTACTGAAACTTTTATGTCGCAGGTTAAGCTCCTGTTTCCTTCATAAAGATTAAGATTTAAATATTAATCCAAACTACTCAGAATCACTTTCTCTCCCTCACCTTTCTGATACCCGCACCCCACTCCCCTACAAGAGAGGCCAAACTGCATTATCAGTCATGAAGAGCTCAGAGCCTCCTCTTTTATATTCAAATACCAGGCCATCCAGTTCCTTTAATGGACAGATACCAATGGCATTCATATGAGTGGGGGCAAGTGAAACTGTCTCTTATTTAGGAAAAGAGTTGGCTGTCTCCTGATGGTTGCGTAAAATATATAGATGTAGAAGGAGACCTAAGTTTTCTTGAAAGCAGTACTCTTTAATTCTTGTCAATGTTTTAATCAGTACCACTATGCATACATTATCTCTGCATATTTTAGCACTTGCTCTTGGACTCCTACATGTTTGGTCTTTGGTTCTGCTGAGGGACTAAGAGAGGATCAAGGAAGTAAAGGAGCCTTAATACCAAGTACAGCCACTCAGTGCCCACAGCTACACATCATTGAAATCAGGAGGACGGCTCTCTGACACAAGTTAATGATCACGGATATGACAAAAAGTGGTAGAGGAAAAGGCCATGGAGAGGTGCAAAGTAGGAGAGATGAAAGGATTCATTTTTGCTACCAAAATTCTACATTTATGCTCCCAAATCCCATTTCTTCTTTCTTTTGACTATGATTTAATGAGTGCCAATTAAATTACCAGATGCTGTGTTAAGCCCAGTTATTACACAGGAAATCCTGAAAATCTTTAAATAGCTCCAGGTCTTAGAAGAGAGAAGGAGGTAAGAGATGCTAAAATAATTGTAATGTATTATCATAATACATGATAATATGCAGAATGTGTTGGGAGCACAGAGAGCCATTTATACAGAGAAAGCAGTTTTGAGCTGGATCTTAGAGGACCAAGTTGATAGAATTTGATGATCATTTAGATTTGAGGCCTGAGGGAGAGGGAGGTTTTTGTTTGTTTGTTTTAAGGCTGCAGTGAATATTATTTCTATAAATGCAGGGTTTTAGGGAGAAAGGCTTAGGACAAAGTGCCAAATGACAGCAGATTTCTATTTTCTGTATATTTATATGTTATGACAATTCATTCATAGGCACAAACACTCATCCTCATAAGTTATCCACATAATATTTACCTTTCCCAGTCTGAGTTGTCAGCTTTGGGCACAGAGACTAGGGAGCCAGATTCTCCTTCAGTGAGTGTTTGGTTGGAATGCTTTCAAAGAACTTCCTTTCTCTTTGTTCTTTTTTTGTTTCTAGCTCAGTGATCTTGCTTAGACCTCTCTGTTTGTCTCATACCTTCCTGACCAGTTGGTGCCCAGGAAATTTGATATCAGAGACATTTGAGACTTGTTTAATCTTTAGAAGGGCTTTTATTTATTTATTTATTTTTTATTTTTTGTGAGGAAGATCGGCCCTGAGCTAACATCTGCCAATCCTCCTCTTTTTGCTGAGGAAGACTGGCCCCGGGCTAACATCCATGCGCATCTTCCTCCACTGTATATGGGACGCCGCCATGGCATGGCTTGACAAGCGGTGTGACGGTGAGCGCCTGGGATCCGAACCAGCGAACCCCGGGCCACTGCAGCAGAGCGCGCGCACTTAACCGCTTGCGCCACTGGGCCGGCCCCTAGAAGAGGCTTTTAAAATAATAAATGGCCCTCAAGGTCAGTTTAGTTTTGCTGAGGTGAAAATCACTATCCTAGTCGGGGTATTTGATCTTGTGAAATAGAGAAATTTCTGGTCAAGTGATGAACTGATGACACGATAAGATAATGTTGAGAAAGTTTTATTCATCTTACTGCGCATTTTTTAGTTTCTCTGGTGGTATTAGACTGATAGCGTGTATAGGCAGTCTGTAAATCTACTTTGATCTTGATAGACAAATCAAAGTAGAAATCAATTGTGTTTTCAGCTAATTGTGGTAGCAACTATGTACCCAGCAAGTGTTTACTAAGCACCTACTATAGGTGAAATGCTATACTAGGTGCTAGGCATACAAAGATGAGCAAAACAGGTATGGGTCCTCCCCTCATAGAACTTAGACTTGAGTGGGAAAAATGGAATTAATCAATTTTCCATATTTGTAATTACAGATGACATACACATATAAATAAAGGCTCTCTCATAACTCTCATTCTTCCCTTTCACTCTTCTTCCTAATAATACCATCTGCATAAGTTAACAGTCATTTGTCAGGCTTATTTAGCAACCAATTCTGCAATTTTCTCTTGCACATTTTTGTTAACAATTACCATTACATAGTCACTCTTACATATTGGCCAGTAGTGCCTCACATCCATGATGGCTTCCAGATTTTCAACTTGAGAAAGCAGGTGAATGGAGAGGCCATGAACTGAAATAGAGAACATAGGAGAAAAGATTTGAGACTAAGAAAAAAAAGTGTTTTGAACACATGGAGTTTAAGGGAACTATAAAACATCAGAGTGGAAGTACAGTTGTCCCTTGGTATCTGTAGGGGATTGGTTCCAGGACCCACCACCAGATACCAAAATCTGCAGATGCTCAAGTTCCTTATTCGGCCCTTAGTATCAGCGGGTTCTGCATCCGTGGATATGGAGGGCCAATTGTATTGAATAGGCTGGTGCAGATACACTTCTGAATCTCCAGACTGGCTAATAAAAAAGCAAGAAAATTAACAATGAGGAACCATTAGCGTGTGTCTTGCTCTGGTTATGCAATATTTGGTTTCAAATCATTGTATATAAGTAGTTCTTGAAGTCATGGGAGTGGAAAAGTTGAAAGTAGAGGAAGAAGGGAAAAAGCTGCAATGGGGTCCTGGGAAGCACAGCCCGTCAGGGCAGACAGAGGAAGAGGATGCAGTGAAAGCCAGAGGAATGTGGTGGGAGAGCTAAGAGGAGGAACTGGAGAGCGTGGTGTATGGAAATCAACATAGCAAGCATTTTGAGAATGGAGACCAATGCTTTAGAGGCCAAGAAAGATCAGCGCTGGAAAGCAGCAGGATTGGGAGATTCACAGGAACAAGAGCAGAGAATTCTGAATTCTGAAATCCTCAGCTCTCGTTTCACTAAAGGGGCAGTTGGGAGGTATTTTTTGTTTTTTTTTTTTTCCGTAGCTGCCATTTTGGATATTTGATTAATTATCAGACAGCTAAACTTCCTACTTCTTGGTAGTTAAGATGTACCAAGAAGAATTTGTGTTATTTAAGGTTAAATGATTTGTGATTCAAGTCACTCAAGTTCATTGTTCACCTCACTGCTCACTCAGTTTGTTTGTTTTGTTTTTTAATGTCTGCTTCACAGCCAGCTATGCTATTTAGAGTCTCTATGGTGATAATTGTTAAAAAGCTTTTTCACGTTTTCTCAAAACATGAATAAGTACACAATAACTTAGTGAATGCGGGCAGTAAGTACATGGGTGTGACAGTGAAGTGCTTGCAGTGAACTTGGAAATGAGGAATAAAATAAACAATTAAAGGCCAGAGTAAAGAAGGAAAAGTCTCAAAGAGACAGAATGGCTCCAGGTCAGCAAGCTTTGATGACAATCTTAAGAAAAAACATTAACATCTATGTCAAGACTATAGCAGTCAGAGGTGGGGTTGTTTAAAAAGGGAAGCAGAGAAGAAAGAGCTTCTGAGACGCAGATGTTGGCCATGTGCAGTGAGCAGGGGTGGGCACCCTGCCTGGCCCCTGTAGTGGTCAGTTCTCCTGACAGGCCTGTGTGGTGGAGACAGATGTACTGGGTTTTCGGGGCCTGATGCAGTTATATTCAAATCAGGCAAATCTCATGTTGATTGACTCCATGCTCCCCCAACCTGCGCCTGGTTAACTGGTTGCTGCAGAGCTTGCCTTTGAGGAGGGAATGTGATTTTCCTACTGATGTCCCTCTCTGACCTTTTGGCAGTTATATAATTTTTATTGTAAGATAAACGTCAACTCTGGTTTTGTGCGTCAGTCTCCTGTGGGTTTAGTTCACGTGCGAGAGCATTCGCACGCCTGGATGAGGCTGGGATGGGATGAAATTTCTCAGTCCACGGCTCTTGACCTGAATCACGTCAAATTCACCAAGTTATGCTCCCTGTTCAGAGCTCTTGCTAGGCAAGCAGGTAGGCGCTTTCCTGTGGAAACTCCTTCATATCACCATAAGGCCTTTCACTGGGAACTTTTACAGGTTACTGTTATTTTTCTAAAAGTCATAAAATTTAATGTAGTAAGACAATCAGTAATTGTAAAGTTGTGAAACAGGTATTATCTAATGTGAAATGAATAACTGGTTATTTGTAAGCATATCATGATTGTTCCCATATTGCATTGTGTCTCTTCGTGCTCAACTGCATGGGCCAGGCCCATTTCTACATAGCCTGATCCTCTGGATTAGGAACCATGATGCTCCTAAATATGTATTAAATATGGATCTTAGGTAGGTTTGGAGTCAGTGTTGGTCGTCGTTAAGGTTTTCTCTGTGGTGATGGGCTGGTCTCCTATGAAAGGTAGCATTTATACAATTATGTATTCATGTATGCTGTACATAATAATGCATGTAACTTTATAATAAGTTACATAAATCACACAACTTAATAATCTAATCTGCCTTTTATATGTTTCTATATGTATGATAGGAGATACCATTTTTTTCCTGAAGTCAAGAAATGTGTGTTGTTTCACGTTGCTAAATTTGTATGCTTTGTCAAACAAGCATTGCAAGAAAACGATTGAAATGTAGAACAATAAAGTTGGGGCTTTAGATGTTTTAGGTGAACCAAGAAAAGGACTGATGTCAGAGTTAAAAAGATGCAAAACAAGAATAAAAGCAAAACGTTGACCCTATCTGACTTGGGAGAATTCTGGTCATGTGATCCTAAGAAGAGCAAGTAACCAGTTTGGGATTGCCCGATAGTCCTGGTAGATCATTTTGGCCTATCTGAAGGTTTTTTCTATGGAAATAAAAGAAAAAGCACATATTTTCTTCTTGACCTTGAGAATTTAGCCTGAGTTGGCTGTGTACAAACAGGAAGATCCTAGGAGATGCCTAATCAATTTTAGTGAGGTACGTGGATGAAGATAGGAATTTGAAGAACTGGGCTTGAAGGCTGAGCGGAGAATGATGATCTGAAAGGACACCCAGGGGAGATGCTTCTCTTTAGCAAATGCATTGCTTGTTAACATCTCTGAATTCACGTACTTGCTTTTCCATGCTGTAGACCAGTCATTTCCAGGGTTGCTGTGTTGCACAACTTTGGGGCGTAGTGATAGAAATGGCACCTTGATGTTATGTGGTGCAGGTCTGCACAACCTGACACAGGGGCCTTGGTTTGGTCCATGGCAGCAGTAAGTGTATGATACTCTGATATCCCACTAGAGCAGAGATACTCTGGTATCTTATGAAATAGATAAGAATATCCAGACTGTTGTTCAGAGATAATAGTCTAAAGAGGAGAACCTTTCCATTGATAAAGAAAGCAGACAAGACTCATGGTAAATTCATTGACTCTTCTATCTGAGCATTTTTCTGTCATTTTCATTATAGCCCTTCCTTGTAATCTAGTATAAATTGTACTATGCCTCTGAGAAATTCTGGTTAATCTTTGTACTTGAGCAAATACTGCAAAACAATGTAGGATCCACTGGCTTATGTTTTCTGCGTAGGCATCAAAACAGATGGTGGTGGCATTGTTGCAAAGATGGTAGCAGACACAGTTGCTTAAACATATAAGATTTCCTTGATGTAAAAGAATACTGAGATTTGTATGACCAGAAATTTCTTCACAAAGCAGGTGACAGTGTGGCATGTTCTGAGACAGAAGTACAGGGTCCAGCTCCCCCAGAGTCTCTCGTACAGAGGTGCAGCTGCCACTCATGGAACTGTCACAGATTCCACCAGTGGCCAGCCACTCACTTTCCTCTTTCTTAGGCAATCTTTGTACCCTGACAGCCCTTCTGGTTGTTCTGGAGCCTCTGCCTGCATGCTGCCTGCTCAGCAGGTATAGCTCATTAATTACTTGGATGCAATATGATTATTGGATTATGGTACAGCTTTGCCTAAATTACTTATGTTTTTCATTCTTATTAATTTAGAGACATGCACATGCCAACCCAAACATAATGAGTTGCACAGTATTTATTGCAAGGCTAGATAAAGTGAAAGTCACGTTCCCAGCATCCCTAGGCTTAAAACTGTACTATGGTTACTTCATATTGGGTGATGACTAACCAGACTTGATCACATCATCCCTCTGGTAGTTTGTGAGACACAGGGAGAAAGGAACAGAAATGCCAGCAGAAGGAAGAGGAGCGGAGCTTGAAAGCAACTGAGTCAGAGCGTACCGAGTCACAGAGTGAGGAATATCCAAGTAGACTCTGAGGTTGACGGGCATCCTTGCCTCTGCCTGCGTCTCTGCTTCTCTTTTCCCTGCTTCTGGTTTGCCTTTTTCTCCTTCCCTGCGGTTATGGTGGAAGATGGATACTCCACAGTTCCTGAGATTACACGTCTTCAGTTTAAGCAGTCAGTAGAGACTAGTGTTTTTGAATCCCATTGCAGCTGCCATGGACAGAGAAATTGATTGGCCCACCTGGGAGCCAGTGTTTGCTGTTAGTCTATTTGGCTATAACCAGGGAGACAGATTTGTGTGTATAAACATAGCTGCTGGGGCCCAGCACCTAGAAAACAGAGATATGAGCAACATGAGAATAAGTTGTCCTACTTAAGGAGTTATTTCTGTAGGCATGTATCATAACCTTTTATTTATTTTTTTCTTTTGAAGAAATCAAACCTACTTCATACAGTAATAATATAGTCAAAGAAATGCACGGCCAGGGCTGGCCCAGTGGCTTAGCGGTTAAGTGCACGCGCTCCACTGCTGGCGGCCCGTGTTCGGATCCCGGGCGTGCACTGACGTACCGCTTCTCCGACCATGCTGAGGCCGCGTCCCACATACAGCAACTAGAAGGATATGCAGCTATGACATACAACTATCTACTGGGGCTTTGGGGGGAAAATAAATAAATAAATAAAATTATAAAAAAAAAAAAAGAAATGCACGGTCACATCTGATTAGATTTGATGGCTCATCTGACACCTGGGTCTGAGAGGATTGTTCACTTAACATTCCAGGAGCTTCAGTAGTAAAACTGCTCTTAGTAAATGAGTCAATAAGACCCACCTGACAGAAGAGGAAATTCAAAAACATTAAATTAGTTAAGATGTTTATCAGATTCCCAATTCTTGAAGTTAGAGGATGGATGCATGACTCACCCTACTCTGAGATTTTTTAATGGTCTTCTCCAAGTTCATTATGGACCTTATTTTAAACAAAGTCAATAATATTTTTTATCAGTATTGAATGCAGTAGTCTCCCCTTAACCACGGAGGATATGTTCCAAGACACCCAATGGATGCCTGAAATTGTGGTAGTACCGAACCCTAAATATACTATATTTTTTCTATACAGTACAGTGTGGATATGCTGGGCAAAGGGATGATTCACATCCTGGATGGAACAGAGCGAGTTAGCTTGAGATTTCATCACATTACTCAGAATGGTGTGCAATTTAAAACTTATGAATTGTTTATTTCTGGAATGTTCCATTTAGTATTTTCGGACCTCGGTTGACCACGGGTAACTGAAACTGCAGAAAGCGAAATCGTGGATAAGGGGGGACTACTGTATTCTGGATTTGAGACTTTTTCATTACTTCCTCCATCTTTGGGCTTCTGTGATACCCTATTCTTTCTCCTCTCACCTCTCTTCCTCCAAAGTTCCCCAAATGCTCTTTACCTCCCCACTCTGTGAGTAGTGGCTCAGGTTCAGTCCTTGGCCTCTGCTCTTCTTTTTCCCTCATTTTCATCAGTTTTTGCAATGTCTTAGTGCTGAGGAGGCACATTTCCAGCCCTGAACTCTCACATAACCATTTCTTTGTAGACACAGTTGCCAATTGAATGACAGCTCAGTGGTTTCATGCCCCACAAGTACTAACATTCCCATAATTTTGTCAGTGTCAGTGAAATTCTCCCATTTTTCTAGGCTTAATACCGTGAACTCATCTTTGACAACTTTTCCTTCAGTGAGTCCCATTGCCAAGTCCAGTTGAGTTTTCCTTTGCAGTGACTCGATAAAGAATTCCTTCTTCTCCATTACCACAGACCACATTCTCACTGGAATATCTTCAATATTCTCCTAAGACGGTTTTCTTTTCTGGCTTTCGTTTTGTTTTGTTTTTTAAAACTTCTGGTCCAGTGGTTCACAGCCAGAATTACTTGAAGAATATTTTCAAAATATATACCTTCTTATGGAGATTCCTTAAAGAATTAAAAATAGAGATGCCCGGGGCCGGCCCGGTGGCGCAAGCGGTTAAGTGCGCACGCTCCGCTGCGGCGTCCCGGGGTTCGCTGGTTCGGATCCCGGGCGCGCACCGACGCACTGCTTGGTAAGCCATGCTGTGGCGGCGTCCCATATAAAGTGGAGGAAGATAGGCACTGATGTTAGCCCAGGGCCATCTTCCTCAGCAAAAAAGGAGGAGGATTGGCGGATGTTAGCTCAGGGCTGATCTCCTCACAAAAAAAAAAAAAAAAAAATAGAGATGCCCTATGGTCCAGCCATCCCACTACTGGGAATCTATCCAACGAACCTGAAATCAACAATCCAAAGAGGCTTATGCACCCCCGTGTTCATTGCAGCATTATTCACCATAGCCAAGAAGTGGAAGCAACCTAAGTGTCCCTCGACTGATGATTGGATCAAGAAAATGTGGTGTATATATATATATATATATATATATACACACACACACACAATGGAATACTACTCAGCCATAAAAAAAGACAAAATCGTTCCATTTGCAACAACATGGATGGGCCTGGAGGGTATTATGTTAAGTGAAGTAAGCCAGAAAGAGAAAGACAAACACTGTATGATCTCACTCATATGTGGAATATAAACCAACACATGGACAGAGAAAACTGTATTGTGGTTACCAGGGGCAGTGGGGGTGGAGGGTGGGCAGAAGGGGTGAAGGGAGACATATATGGTGATGGACAAACAAAAATGTACAACCCAAAATTTCACAATGTTAAAAACTATTAAAACATCAATAAAAAAAAATATATATATATATACCTTCTGAGCTCCATTACAACTCACAATCTCTGGAGTGGTCTGAAAATCTTGAAAAATAAAGGCAAGGTCGGTTATAGAAAGGTTCCCAGGTGATTCTGATGTGTACTCTTGGTTACGGATTACTGCTCTGGTCTTCTCTCCAGTCCCTCTTACTACTGTTAGATCAATTCTTTAAACAGCACTTAAATCCTTCCTTCTGGCAGCAGCTTCCTGAGGCCTGTCAGGTCAATGTCAAACTCATTAGTCTGTCATTCAATGCTCACACATTCCTCTATGGAGCGAGTGTTTCCTTTATCTGCCACATTCATATTCATCCTGTGATTGTACTGGTCTCATTAAAGTAATTGCTCCCTAACTTCTCCCAAGAACCACTTTCTCCACCAAGCCTCCCCAATGAATGTAGCTTATGTTGTTCTCTCCTTTCCCCAAATTCGCGTGGTCTTATTGTCTATGCTGCTTTTAACTCAATATTTGATTATGTACTGTCTGGTATGCATGATGAAATCTTACCTATCAAAGTAGGTTTTCAGTTTCCTAAGAGTAGGAAAATCTTTGGTATCTTGTACACAGACTAGCATAGCCTGGTACTCCAGATCAACTACACTAAATAATCCGTACTGACGGATTGTAGACAACCCTCCTGCTTTATTCTGTATCCAATTAAAATGATCCCATTTCAGGTTTTCCTATAATTCAACCATTTTACCCCATATTGTTTCTGCAATTAGGCAGAAAGACGAGCATCTGTGAAATTAACCTTTTTTGCTTTTCTTACTTGAAATGCGATTTTTTAAGATGAGCTGTGATTTTCTTAAAATCCAGTGTCTTGAATTACATTTTTTTTTTTTCAGTTAATCAACATATTTTAAAATTTCTTTAATTTACAATGCAGACAGAGCCCTAAAAGCAAAAGTGGACTTTGTCCACAGCTGTACCCTATCAGCCACTCACAGTCTGATTGCATTATTTCAAAGGCACAGCCATCATTTGCACTCTTTATTACCCAGGGGCATTTCAGACTGTGACTGAAATGCATTCATCCCTAGAGTAACCATCTGTGAATGGTAACACCATAAGGGAGAATGACGAGCAACTCAATCTAATTGATATGCAAAAAGAAGAATTTCAGCTGTCCAGCTCTGGAGATTAAAATTCAACCTTTAGTAGGCTAAGCGTTTCAGCTAAATTTTTTATCATAATATCTAGTGCAAGAACTCGTTATTTTAGGATTCTCAAAGAGAAATACAGACCTCTTCTCCATTGAGATAAGAACATCTCAAAGTAAAAGTGTCTTCTTTAATATGTGTTTATTGTAAAAAATTCAAATTCTACAGAGAAAGGAAAGTTCTTGTAAAAGGCAAGGAGATTGCTGTTGGTGCTATAGAATACCACAAGAGTAATGCATTTCCTTTGTTTATACATTTCCTTGCACTCCAAAATCCCTGAGAGAAAAAGAAAAGCTTTATTTTACTATTTCAACTGCATTAAAATAAAAGAAACTATTGGGAGCAACATTTGTTAAAATATTAAGATACATTTGCTTATATTAATGGGTTACATAACAATGACCTAAAATCTTTGAAACTTTTCTCCCCTTTTATTATGACATGTAACCCTGAAAGAGTCACTTCAATTAGCTGTCTGGCTCCGTGTACCAAACCCTCTGAGTGATGCCAGCTCACTTGGAATTATCTAGCAATCCTAGAGACCAGCGCATACTTCAGAAAAGATGTTCCATGGTGATTGTGTGTCCGTGTGGACAAATAACACCTTTAAGATGTAGTGAGGTCTTGAAATAGCCCTGCTGTGCTGCCCATTTTGCGAGAACTATTCTCCTGAGGTCTACTCCAACAGCTGGAAGTGAAATAGCAGTTCCCGGCAGTCTGCGACAGGAGTGGGTTAGCAGACATTTATAAAGAGACAACAGCAGACTCAGGCCTTTCTGCAGTAAAATTGCACTTAAAAATGATGGCTCCTCCAGGGTGTTTATGTGCAGTATGAAGGCGCACTGCAGTTCGGGCAGCAGGCAAACAGCTCTCTTTCAGTGGTGGGACAAGCGTATCTCTCTGTGTGAAGTCTCTGTACTTGTCTGCCTCTGCCAAGGAGGACACAATGCCATCTTCTCTGCTCCTCAGCACAGCTCAATCCCAGCTCCTGGGACGAATTAATAAAGGGATATAGCCGAGGGCAGCTTGAGCTGGGCTCAGGTTCCCAGCTATCATGTTGCTGAAATCTAAAGATCTGCTTAGAGCAATTGAAGGAAGGCACAGCAGGGTTAAATTGGCTCCAGAGGAGGCCCTCTGGGAGATCACTGGTAACAGCATTGTGGGAATTATTTGGCACTGGAAACCAAGATCACGTCCCCTAACATTTCGATAGTTTTTTGGTGTTCTGGGCTCCAGGTACTTACTGTTTTTTTCTAAAGAGCTGTTAACTGCTTGTTGGCTTACATGTTTACATTCAGAAATAATGGTGTGATGACATCCCTAAGCTTGTCTTGGTAACATTTACCACAAGTGGGGGATGTGTGTATTTCCGAACACACATGTTTAGATCAACCAGGAGAACTGTTGGCGACTCAATCCTAGAAGCAGTCAAGGAGCTTTTTATATCCTTTTTTTTTTTTTTTTTAATTTTTTGTTTATTGCAGTAACATTGGTTTATGACATTGTAAAAATTTCAGGTGTACATCATTGTACTTCTATTTCTGCACAGATTACATCATGTTCACCACCAAAATACTAATTACAACCCATCACCACACACATGTACCGAATTATCCCTTTCGCCCTCCTCCCTCCCCCCTTCCCCTCTGGTACCACCAATCCAATCTCTGTCCCTATGTGTTTGTTTATTGTTGTTATTATCTACTACTTAATGAAGGAAATCATACGGTATTTGACCTTCTCCCTCTGACTTATTTCACTTTGCATTATACCCTCAATGTCCATCCATGTTGTCACAAATGGCTGGATTTCATCGTTTCTTATGGCTGAGTAGTATTCCATTGTGTATATATACCACATCTTCTTTATCCATTCGTCCCTTGATGGGCACTTAGGTTGCTTCCAAGTCTTGGCTATTGTGAATAACGCTGCAGTGAACACAGGGGTGCATGTACCTTTACAAATCGGTGTTTTCAAGTTCTTTGGATAAATACCCAACTGTGGAATAGCTGGATCATATGGTAGTTCTATCCTTGATTTTTTGAGGAATCTCCATACTGTTTTCCATAGTGGCTGCACCAGTTTGCACTCCCACCAGCAGTGTATGAGAGTTCCCTTCTCTCCACATCCTCTCCAACGCATGTTGTTTCCTGTCTTGTTAATTGTAGCCATTTGCTTTTTATATTCTTAATAAATTATTTGAAAATTACTTGTATTCAGGAAAAGCTCCAACTATTTGAATTCTCCTCTCCAAACAGGGAAAATTCTGCAAAATTATTATATATGTGTGTATACACACACACACACACACACACACAAATGTGTATACACACGTATGTGTATGAGGCATTTTGTTTAGTGTTATGTAGTGTGTGATACTGTGTTTAGTGATGTGTAAGTGCTATGTTTATTAGTGTGTGTGTGATTGTATCTCTATTAAGATTACTGCCCATTTGACAGTATTGACACTATAACATTGTGACCTAAAAATAAATCTCAGAAAATTCTTAAATTTTAACTCTCAAAACAATTTCTCAAAAATGGTGGTACTATTTTATACTGAGTAAATGCTACTGGCTATTATAAAAACAATAATCTTGACATTTACAAATCAAGTAATATTTTTGTAGTCAAGCTAATTCTCTGATTTGCAGATTACTTTTCACAATCTGTATGTCATTTAATCCTCACAATTATCCTGTGGTGTAATTGTTACCTCTGCATTTATAAAATTGTGAATACTTTGCCTGAGGGCACACAGCCAGCAAGGGGGTAGAGGTAGGTCCCAAACCGAGATTATCAGACTTTGAATATTGTCATCTTTTGTACCGTGTTGTCTTCTATGAAAGAGAGTACTGGACTCTAGTGTAGACTTTTAAATTATTTATTTCTTAAATAATTTATGCTGTGTAGTGTAGTTCAGTGTTTAAGAGTATGGCTTCTAGAGTAAAAATATATGGGTTTAAGTTCTAGATCTGTTATTTGCTAAGCTGTGTGAACTTGAGCAAATTACTTAACATCCCTGTGCCTCAGTCTTCTCATTTGTAAAATGTGTATGTTAATAATATACCTGCCTCATATACCTCATAGAGTTTTATGTATTTGTCTATCTATCTATACGTGTTTATCTATGTATACGTTTATACATCATTTTTTCCTCTCTCTCTCTAGAAATGTATAATAGAAATGTGTGTGTGTATACACACACACACACACACACACACACACTCCTACATGTATATACATATACAGAATGAGTTAGTATATATCAGTGGTTCTTAACTGGGAGTAATTTTGCTTTCTCCTTCCCCCTCCCCCTTTTGGGGGACATTTGACAATATCTGGAGACACTTTTGGTTGTTGCAGTTGGGGGTTGCTACTGGCATCTGTTGTATAGAGGCCAGAGATGCTGTTAAATGTCTTATAACGCACTGGAAATCTCTCCAAAATGAAGAATTATCTGACCCAAAATGTCAGTAGTGCTGAGGTTGATTATCTGTGGATTAGTATAAATCAACTTGCGTCAAATCTGAATACATTTGTGTATGTGTATATAATATAGAGAGAGACAGACAGACAGACATGCATACATACACTAAATGAGTTAGTAAATATAAACCACTTTGCACTGTTGCCTGGAATAGAATTACTGGTATGTATGTCTTAGTTGTAATTATTATTTTTCTAAACCAAAGGTCTAGTTTTCACAGGCTTAAAACCTAATAAAGTTGGATGTTAACTGGCACATGTTTTTAAAATATTACATATTGCTTCAGCAGATGACATTATTTAGAAATCACTCTTGTCTATTACTATAATTATTTTGAGTCTAGAGCCTTATTTTCAGAGATAAGTACTTGATCCCTGCCTCTGTGTGTCAATTTGAATTTCATTTTTTATGCATATGCCTTTTTATAATACCCTTTATATATAAATGCAAATGTTAATAAAGGACCCAGGCCCACTTATATGGATACTAAGGAGTTTACCTTCTCTAGAAGTTGGACGGACAGAAGTTGGTAGGACAGACCTCTTTGCTTAGGAGCAAATGAGGAGTTTTTTGTTATTATTTTTGGATAGTTTGGATTAATGGATTTTCAGACCCACCCCTAAACATTTTGGGGGCCTAAGACCAGAGGACAAATAGAAACCCACACATTCTATGTCTAAATATTAAATGTGATAAATCAAGGGTGCTCCCCACCTTTTCTGCTTCTCCTGGAAGCAGCCAAGGTTCCTGGGTGCTCAAGGGTACTTACTGGATGGTACTAGGAGCCATCTGATCCCAAATCTCCTCTCCACCATTTCTTTGTCCTCTCAGTGTAAGTGATAATATTTTTCCTAGGTGTTCTCTCAATCTCTCTCTCTCTCCATTTTTTCCTGTCTTCATTGGCCACAGCTTAGCGAATCTCACCTTAGAAATTTACTTTGTCATCTATTCACGTTATTTTTTAAAAGCATTTTCACATTTCACTGCAGTGTCATGATTAAGAGCGTGGATTCTAGAGCCCAACTGTCTGGACCAAATCCTCTATCTGCTGTGGACTGGCCGTGTGATCCTGGGCAAGTTTAACCTCCCTGTGTGACAGTCTCTGCATCTGCAGAATGGGGATAATAATACTTGAGAGGGTTGTTTTAACACCAAATAAGAATATACATATAGAATAGGTAATAAGTGCTTAATAGATGTCAGTTATTATTATTACTGAAGGGAAAATAATCATAATTAACAATTGTTGCCTTTATCTAAAATTTTTGTCTCTAACCAGAAGCCCCCTTTGGGATTTTGATATGTGTCCATCTACTCATCTTCTCTCTCTTTTTTTTTTTGATTTTATTTATTTATTTATTTTCCCCCCAAAGCCCCAGTAGATAGTCGTATGTCATAGCTGCACATCCTTTTAGTTGCTGCATGTGGGATGCGGCCTCAGCATGGCCGGAGAAGCGGTGCGTCGGTGCGCGCCCGGGATCCGAACCCGGGCCGCCAGCAGCGGAGCGCGCGCACTCAACCACCAAGCCACGGGGCCTGCCCTACTCATCTTCTCTTAAACTTACTCTTTTGGGGTACTAGCATTGGTTACATAAAAAAGTGTCTCATTGAATTTTCTTTGATTACTGGTATTGCAAAGGTGTGATATTTTAGCAGCATTATGGATTAAAATAAGTTTTGGTGGGTAGATAGGGGGCACTTAGCCCCATTTAATAACATTTGAGGGAATATGTTCAGAGTACAAGCCTATACACAAACATTTGGAGCATGGCGGGTTTGTAAGTTGGTGCTGGACTTGCTCTCTGAATTGACAGTGGACTGAGGCCTTATTATCTGGGATCACTAGGTACCTCCCCTCATCTGCATCTTCAGAACCTGAAAGGAAGCCAAGGCTTTTAGCCAGATAAAACAGATGTTACAAAGTTTATTTAATTTTTGTTTGACCATTAATTATTGGGCACCTTACTATGTGCTAAGGGTCGGGGCAATAGTACAGGTAAGTAGTTAAGGTGTGGGCTTTGGAATTAGACTGCCTGGTTTTAGATCCTGGCTCCCCCACTTACTACCTCTATGACCTTGAACACGTTACTTAACTTCTCTGTGGCTCAGTTTCCAGATGTAAAAGGAAAATAAAAATTATAGCAGCATGTTAAGATTGTTGTAAGAACTAAATGAATTAACGTAGAAAGAACACCTCTGACACGTCATAAGCATTCAACAAATATTAGTTATTCATTTTCTATAAATTCTTACTGTGGGAGATTTGGCCCCTGTCGCTGTATGCAGAGCAGCTCGTGTAATTTATTTCTGGGCAGCCCTCCATGACTCTCCTGATGGCTTTGCTTCCATCTCTGTGTGGCTTTCACACTTATACAGGGCTCTGTTACAGCCTTTGCGACATCCTGCAGTGTCATATTTATATTCCCTCCTCTCCATCCCCACTGGTTTATGAGCTCTTCAAATGCAAGAACTCAGTCTTTAGTTCTTTTCCTAGGGCCTTGCACAGTGCCTGCCACTCTTGATTAAAAATGCTTAAGAAATGTTTGTTGAGTGAGTGAACGAAAGAATGGGACCAATAACTTGTGTGTAATTTGTATACCATCAAACAAGTTTGGTTTACCAGTTTTCTAGCATATGGACTAGCTCGTAAGATGTGTGTTTTTGGAGAGCCCAGGTGGGGAGAGAGAATAGGGGAGAGAGAAGTTGCTAGTCAGGCATACTGACAGCAAAAAGTGATTAATGGTGGGCTGCCAGGGAAGGAAGAGAGAAAAACTATAAACAGTATAGTGGTCTAGGGCTGTTTAATGTAGCCACAGTAATGCTACACATCCCAGTAGCCCTCTCAGGCATTGCTGTGACATAATAGGACAATAACCAAAGCGTCAACTGTATCCCCGCAGTCCTGTTAGCTTGAGGGCAAAGAGTGTTCAGGGAGAATCAGTTCACCAGTAGGTGGGATTCTGGAATTGTCCTGCTGCCAAAGACCCAGTACTTGATGTGTCTCCGTCATTACTGGATAAGTGTGCCTCCAAGCCAAAGTCAACCACATTAACCATCCCCTTGACAGGACTCTGGCTTGAACCCTATCTGTTTACCTGGTGCTTTGACATTTTTCCCAGTTTGTCTTGCCATCCCTGTTCCCAGAGAAGAAATAGGGCAGTTAGTTTCCACCTATAGTTTGGCGTTCTCCTTGAGGAGGAGTCACACAACTGCCCTCTTTGAACACAGAGCTTTCCTTGTATAGGATGGGTTGGGCCTAACAGGCTGAGCTTCGAATCCAGGCTCCACCATTTCCCAGTTGTGTCACTCTTGGCAAGTATTGAACTCTCTGAGCCTCAGATTTCTCACCCCCGAAATGGGGACAATAATGCCCAGTTGTTACCAGTTTAGATGACATGTGTGTATGAGATCTAACACACACTTAGTGTGTGGTTTAGTCTGGCACATACTTTGTATTCAACAAATGGTAGGTATTAGCCCTCCCATTGCCATGACCCAACTACTGGATTAGCTCATTCTGGATATTATCCTCTTCTGGAACCAAGCCTAACCAAACCAGCCTTTACCAGGCAGCTTTAATCCTGTAGAGATGAACCCACAGCAAGGAGAATCCCTCCCAGCATGCCTTACACTGCCCCTTACTGCCCCTTGTGACGAGGGATTTATAATACCCTGTGTAATTAAGAAAAGGTTTTATCTTTAAAAAGCTAAGCCATCTTTTAAAATCTATTGTAAACTTTAGAAATAGTTCCATAAATATGGTTAAAATAAAAATAACCACTCTTATTGAGGTTATGTTCATTTATCTTGAAAATGGAAGTGCCTCACTTTTAAAAAAAATTTTGAGCCTCACTATAGATTTTGAAAAATCAGGAAGTATAGTTTTGCAATATAAAATCTGGGTAATAAGAGCTAGCTGACTCAAATTAGTTTTAATCCTTATAATTTGGTATGAAAACCTGAATCATCTTGAAATACAGTGGTGCCACTTAAAATTGCTTTTGTGTTTCATATTCATTCATTCATTCATGTAACAATTGAAGATTTATTATGTACAAGAAACTGAGATGGGTAGATACTCCTGTTTGTTAATGGTGAAACATTATTTAGTATAATTAAGTTTTAGGTATCACACACATACACGTACACATATACATATACATATTAATTTTCCCTCATATAATTAAAAGTTAAAACAAAGGTAGATGATGTTTCAATTGTACTTAAGCTCTATCTAAATTGGCTTTGTTTGCAACAAGACTATGATATAACTTTGTATCTAACAATTTATTTTTTAAAAAGCCATTTTCATAGGATGGGTTAACTCTATGACTCTATGAGCAGTGTCTTTATCTTTTGTCTGGAAGCCTTAATGATACAATAATACCCCATATTGCCCATAATGTTCAGATCCAGACAGAAAAATGATTTGAACGTCATTATGTCTTCAAACTCACCTAAATCCTTACTTACTGAGCCCCCCACATGGCAAAAGATCTGAACCTAAAGACAGCCGTTGCCAAATCATTACCCATCATAATGCTGAGTAGTATCCTTCCAAGCTGAAAAATGGCATGCTGTATAACAAATGAAAGGGAGCTGACACTAGAAAGAACATTAGTGAAATCAATATTTTTCAACCAGAGACATAGACTCCATTAACGGTATGTCAATATGACCAATTATTTTCCACAGCACTGACATCATGATGGTATTTTTTTTCTTTGTCTTTAGAAGAGAATAGTTTTGCTTACCGTAATCATTGAATCGTAGCCATTTGTCAGAAGAAGGTCTTCTTGAAAGTTTGGCATTGTCATTGTTACTGGTGTCAATTTGTCTTTATTTGATATCTAAACTCTTGATTGTAACTTACCTTAGTTTGAAGTTTAAGATCAATAAACTGGACTGAACATTCAGTAGGTTGATGCGAATTCTAGAAATTCCTGATGGTGTTCACTGCCCAGGGCATAAGATGAAATGAAAGCAGGCAGAACGTTAAGAGTAATCAGTTTGTAAATATTTATTTGTATAATTATTTTGTTAATTTCTGCTCCCCTGACTAGGCTGTAAGCTCCCTAAGTGCAGGGACATGTATATTTTGCTTGTCATTGTGTTCCCATCACCTAGTGCAGTATAGTTTTTGACAAATAGAAGCCTCTGGATGAGTGTTTTTTTCAATGCATTTGTAGCTTTTCATGGATTTTTGTTCAATTTTCTGATATTGGGAAGCCACCGGCTTCAGATTTGTACCATCACTGCAGTAGTAAAGAAGCCTCCATAATCAGAAAACTGCAGATACTGTTGCTGGTTCCAGAACCATGCCATGCCTGCTATAATCTGCACCAGCAAATGGATGCCCCTCATCATACCTTTCAACATGCATTAAGTGAAGGAACAGACACTGCAATCTCTGGTAGGACTGTCACCAAAAAGGAAAATACCGCCATGACCATGCTTGATAGCAGAAACAGCCTGTAACCTCAGCCTCACGTCCCCCTTCTGAATCCCACACGAGCATCTGTGGTGGATCCTAAATCACACTCAAAAATCTAGCTGCAAAGGAGTCTGGAAAATGAAATTTTTAATATTCCAGCCTCTGCTGGAAAGAAGGCTCATTAGAAAGAAGTTGGAATGGATGTTAAGCACCAAACTACTGTATCCATTCTACCTCCTTAAAAGTTTACATTCCATTAGCAATCTTTGGAAGAATGTAATGTAGGTGAAGATTCTTCAATGCCAAAAAATAATTGACATATAGAGGGTAGTGGTTAAGAATATGTGCTCCAGAGTCATGCTATCTGAAGTCAAATCCTCTTTCTCTTCTATGTGCCCCAATTTCCAAATCTAAATGGGCATAATCTTGCTTCAAAATATGAATTTGAGGAATAAAGGAGATTAAAGAGTGTGATCTGCTTAGCACAGTGCCTAATGATAACTGATCAATAAATGTTACCTATTGTAATTCTAACCCTTATTCACCAACTTTTTGTTTCCTAATAGGAAATGGAGATTCTTTGATTAAAAAATAAAATTTGAATTTTCCATTATAATAGATTTTCTTGTAAGAGTACAAGAAATCTCATTGTTTAATACTTCCTGTTTCCTTTTCATTCATTCATCAGCAGTTGAGGGTATATTATGCACCAGGTACTGAGGTGGGTTGATGCTCAAGTTATTTGATTGATGTGAATTCTTCCTACATGCTCATTGTGGAGAATTCGACAATAAGGAAGTGTGTAGAGAATAACAGTGAATTACCTATAATCATACTATATGGAGACAACTGTTGGTAACAGAGTGATATTTTTCTCTAGTTTTTGTTCTGCATATTTATGCTTTTTAAAAAAATATATTTTCAGTTTGGTATCCTTCTGTTCACTCAAGACTATGTTAAGAGCTTGGAAAACATTTTAATGGCTTGATAATATTTTATTATATGGAATAGAAATTGCTGTTTCCAGTTTTTCGGTATCATAGTAATATCTTTTGGACATGGATTCTAGTGCTCACCAAATGCTCCATGTGCCCCTTATATTTCCTAGCTTCCCTTTTAGGGGAGTTAGGATCCTGCAACTAGTTTGAGGCAATGAGCTGTGAAAAGAATTCACTAGCATCACTCCCAGGCCAAGGCAGTTACAAGCCAGTGTGTTCCTTTATCCCTCTATCTCCTGTTGAAATGGACTTGGAGGTGGTTTATTCCAGATGGCATAGCTGGAGGAGAGCTACCCAGTGTGCTTTCGACTTTACCTGAGTGAGAAATAGACATGTGTTGAGTTAGACCATTGAGATTTACAGATTTGTCTGTAGTAGCAGCTTCTGTTAATTATCCTGATAATTTATAGAATTTATCTTGTTTACTAGTGGTATTGATTTACTGTTATACTTTTTTTTTTTGCTGTTTTAATGGCCAGGCTATTATGCACCAATTCTCATTAGTGCCCCTAACAATCGGTTATTTCCGCCATGTAAACTGAAGATAAATCAGGCTATATGGTTCAAAAGTGAAGAATGAGGAAAGTTTACTACCACATAATCTACTTTTGTCTCTTTTCTCTTTTTAATTGACATCAAACCAGTCAATATTTTAGACTATAGAATTTTCACTGCATGGAGGAAAGTAAATGGATTGGAAAAGTCCCTGTTGCTAAATGAAACTTGATGGTATTTGTTATAGCAACAATTCAGGTAATTAGAGAAAGTCAAACATAACCTGTCTCTCTGTCTCTGTTCCTTAGTTGTGAGGGTCAAAGGGGGAACACTGCAGCCTGGATTCAGAAATCCCTGTCAACAGTGCATTGATAGTTAAAGAAAAAGGTTGTTCTTCGAGGGCCTCAAAGGACAAAAATGAATCTATTAACATTCTAGAAACAATCTTTGACTGTTGAGGAAAAAAAATCAGGAGGTAAAGTGGCTTTTGGAAGGTCGCAGGAGCTAATTGTCAGTATCCTGACAGTGTAGGAGAAATGACAAGTCTGGGATCATAGGGGCTTGATTCGCTGACACTGCCCTGCTTTTGCTGAACCGGAGGGAGACCTCTCCTTGAGAAAGAGCTGAAGGGGACTGTATTAAGTTAGAGCATTCTTTGAGAGCTTGAATTTCATATCAGAGCTCAGAGGAATTGCAAATTAGGTTCCTAAGTATAAAATAGAATATTATGAGAAGAAAGACTAGAATTACTGGAAGAGATATTTGAAAAGAGACTCTGGGATTGACTGTTCAGATTTGTATAAAAGTATTTTAGGAGATGCTCTGTCAAAATTCATGTGTCGAGGGGATTTGATAATTAGCCTCGAGCTAATATATAACTTAACTGAGTTATATATTATTGGTTATATATTATATTAACTGATTTAAAGATTTGCAAGGATTCAACTGTTCAAAACAAAACACAATAAAACAACAAAGAATACCTAGAAACTACAGAGAGTACATGTAGACTGGTTCAGGAGTCCTGAAGGGGCTCTTTATAAAGGGAAATTTGTAGATAATCTTTATTGAATTGTTTCTATGAAAAAGGTCTATCTCAGTTAAGACTATGTTAATCTGACTATGAGTTTCCAAAGACTGTTACAGAGTTTTTTAAACTGCAGTAGTTCTCAACTGGAGACTATTTTTGCACGCCCCAACCCCCATGTCTGGAGATATTTTTGGCTGTCACGACTAGGGGAACGCTGCTGGCATCTACTGGGTAGAGGCCAGGGATGCTGTTAACCATCAAAACATCCTACATTGCAAAGGACAGTCCCCACAGCAAAGAATCATTCAGCTAATGATGTCACCACTGCTCAAGTTGAGAAACCTTGAGTTAAAGTAAACCAGAGAACTTGTATTTAAATGAAAAAAGGAACAAAACTGGGGGAAATGAAATCTAACCACGTTTGTTAAGCCTCTACTCAACACAGTGCCCAAGGCGGGGTTATAGATGGGGGTGCCTGCCTTACTGAGATCATAGGATCAGCAAAACCTCTAGTCCTAGGTTGGAACCCTTGGCTGAGGGCAAATTTCTAGACCTGTTAAGCATCAGTTACCAAAAATGTGGGAATAATAATAATAGTACTTGCCTTGTAGGATTTTGTGATAATTAAATGAGAAAACATAATAAGTGTCAAGCACGGTGCCTGACAAATCTTTTAATGCCCAATACATGGTAGCTAGTATCAGCATAAAAATAAAATTGAAAAGATACACACCACAATTTGTGCACTGGTTATCACTGGCCCATGGATTTTTAACTTTCTATTTCTTAGATTGTATTTTAAAAGTATCTACCATAACATGCATTATTTTTATAAAGAGAAAATACTAAATGTGTTTTAAATCAATTCAAAAGGAAGCTTCAGATTCCATATTATAAATTCTAAGTATTCTCTTCTCTTTTCCATAGTCAAATCTAGGTTATCTAGATCACAAAATAATCAGATATTTTCAGTGACTACCAAATTCATGAGTGTGTGGAAAGCTGTGTTATTGGAATGAAATGAAAATGAGAAATAAGATGGTTGTCAATATTCTGAGACAGCAAAAGCAATGATGTGTGTATAACAGACTGGAGAATGGATTACAGGATTTGGTTTTACTGAAGTTATTCATATATCTTCATGTTTTGCTTAGACTTTAAAATTATTTCTCCTTCTATGGGCACATAGCAATTACAGGGAAGTAGCTGAGAGTCATTTTTACTGGACGTGGATTTTCCTAAAGCCAGGTCATAAGGGATTAAGGGAAACCCGGGAAGAGTCTTGTGTAGTGGTTAAGAGCACAGACTCTGCAGCCCAGCTTCCTTGCATCAAATCCCAACCCTACCACTCATTTGCTTTTTGATCTTGGGGAGGGCTGGCCCCATGGTGTAACGGTTAAGTGCACGCGCTCCACTGCTGGCGGCCTGGGTTTGGTTCCTGGGCATGCATCGACACACCGCTTGTCAAGCCATGCTGTGGTGGCATCTCATATAAAGTGGAGGAAGATGGGCACGGATGTGATCCCAGGGCCAGTCTTCCTCAGCAAAAAAAAAAAAAAAAAGAGGAGGATTGGCATGGATGTTAGCTCAGGGCTGATCTTCCTCAAAAAAAAAAAAAAGAGTAGTGATCTTGGGGAAGTGACTTAACTTCCTTGTGACTTCGTTTCCTCGCCTTTAAAAGGGAAATAATAATGTCTTCATAATATGAAGGTTAAAAGGAGATGGTATAGGGGCTGGCCCAGTGGTGCAGTGATTAAGTTCAGCACACTCCGCTTCACCGGCCCGGGTCTGTGGGTTTGGATCCTGGGCACAGACCTACACCACTCATCAAGCCATGCTGTGGCGGTGACCCACATACAAAATAGAGGAAGACTGGCACAGTTATTAGCTCAGGGCCAATCTTCCTCAAGCGAAAAGAGGAAGATTGGCGACAGGTGTTAGCTCAGGGCCAATCTTCCTCACAAAAAAAAAGGACATAGTGCATATATATATATATATGTATATACACACATATATATATTTTTTTTTCGTCTGCTAAATAATGCCTGGCTCATAGTAGGCCATACGTAAGTGCTTGCTGTTATTATTCAAAGTTGGATATATTTTTTAATTTCTATTTTTTTAACCTATTGCAAAAAAGAAAGACACAACACTAACTTTGATAAAACAAAGGTAATTTTAATTGACATTCTTCAACATGTAAATGGGAGGTATCAGACTGGTCTGTATTAATTAGTTCAGTTACATTGGATTGCATTCTATGGCTTATTCATGCTGTTGGTTACATCAGAATATCATTTTATTTGGAACTAGCTACTAATGCATGACTGAGCTTTCCCAAGTTGTACGTCTCGGTCAAACACTTTCCTCACCTCCCACTCTTTCTCAAGGAGGCCGCCTATTTATGTTTGAAACATGAGATAAAATCTGAGAATGCACACTTGTGTGTTCTTGGTGGGAGAGTGAAGGATTCAAAGTTCCCTTTTCCTGGTGCGGTTTTCTACTTACATGGTAAGACTTGGCCGCAGTGAGCCTTCTGCTTTGAAGGGCCCAGTTTAGGACTGAAGAGCATGGCCAGGTCAGGGTCCAGGGGTAAGGAATGGAAGCCAACTGCTCAGGGGTGGTTCTGTCTCCTGGACGTTGAGGAAAAGGATGGGAGATGGGGTGAGGCAGTCATTGAGATTGAGATAAGAACAGTTACCTGGCATTTGGCTGACAGGAGCCAGCAAGTCCTAACAGTGGTTAATGACTGGTAACATCTGTGCTGAAAAATTTTTAGGCTCAGGCTGCCTCAGCAATACTCAGCAGTGTAGAAACTTTGGATGTGAACCAAGCACTAGGTCAGGTCCTGAGTGGATCCAAAATGGATTCCTGAGAAGAATGCTGACTTTGTGCCTCTCTGTTGTGAGGAGATGGGACAGCCTTGCACCTGGATGTGAATCCTGGTCCGGAGCTTTCATTTCCATAATAGAAGTGGGCTCAGTGATGAACTCTGCTAATTAAGGATCTGGGCTTAATCAGCACTGCAGGCTCTGTCAGGGAGTTATATTGGGAAGTGTCAATTTTCTCATAAAAAGTTCAACAGAAAAAATTATTTTTAAGAAAAAAAATATGTAAAACAATATTTACTCTGATACTTAGCAGGAGCGCAATACATGTCTGTTGAGTTGTTGAATCTATTCTAGGTATTTGAAGTTTTATTCTCTAGGTTAGTGGTGTTTGAACTCTGCCGCAGGAGCCTTTGAGGCCTTCCGAGGAGGAAAGAGTGGAAGGAAGGAAAGGCGCAGCTTTGCCTTGATTTGTTTTATATACTAGACCTCTCTAGAAGGTTCTCTTTGAAGAAAAGTTCTCTCTACTAACCACACTTTGAAAACCACTTTTGTAGGCAAATAACATCTTATCCTTGGATCGCCTAGGTCATTGAATAGCTTTCATTGGAAAGCTACCCGTGTCGCTGTAGCTTCCCAAAGAAACACCTTCATCAAATTGTATTTCAAAGTTATGCTTTTAAATTATACTTAAGTTTTATACAAGAACTGGCTTTTTCTGTGAAACTATAGACTGTGGGTCCTTTTAACACGTCTTCCCTACATCAGGCCCCACATGTAACATATCTCTGAGTTTAATCCTAAGAAAAACCTTGTTTTTCAAGAGAATGAGTAGAATTCCTCTTCTCTGACAATGCAAATCATATAATTTTTTTCCCAACTTTTCCTTAGACATCCTGAAATTCTGAGCTGCATTTTATGTACAATCACAGAAATGCTATTGACTTTTAGGATTGGAATATTTGTTTCCTTGTTGTTCTTTACCTATTTTCCCCTATTTTTATTACTTTCTTTCCATTTTATTATATATGCCTCTTTGCAAGCTACCTCAAATGCTTTTCAAAATGAGGCAGGATATAAATTTGATAAATAAAATATGTCTAAACCACTTATGAACCAAACCTTCTTGGGACAAAGCCTAAACATTACTTATACAAAAAGATCTGGTTCCCACCTTCTACAGGAGTATTGTTTGCTCATTTCCCTGTATTATATGTTACTCTTTAAAGGTTACAGAATTTTGGTTAGCATATTTGAAGGCTCATGGATCTCGATTCTGTGTTTACTGCATGAAGTCTTACTTTCAAAGTGTCACTTTACAGACTGTAGTTATTACATTCTTGGAATGGCATATATTGTGTGTCCAAAATTTGGCAAAGGGTCTTATTGGTTGGAACATAGATTAGTTGAGCATTGAATTTTAGGATTTGAAGTGACAGAAGAGATCATCTAGCCCAGTGATTCTCAACCAGGGAGATATTTCGCAGTATCTGGAGACATTTTTGGTTGTTACAACTAGGGTGGATGCTACTGGCATCTAGGGTTGGAGAACAGGGATGCTGCTAAACACCCTACAAAGCACAGGACAGCCCTTACACCAAAATGTCTGTACTGCCAAGGTCGGAAACCCTGATGTAGTCAGATCGCATAATATTTCAGACAAACTGAGGCCCCGAGATGTTAAGTGACTTGTCCTTCAAATATAACATTTAAAATATAATCACCCAAATTTGTTCTTAAAATAGTAAAATGATAAGAAATTTCCCTTTGAGACTGAGATCAAGATAAAGATGTCTGCTATGGAAGACTGTTCTCAAAAACTTAATGCCCTCCCTGCAGGTACCTCTCTACAGGAGGATTATACATTCCCACCCTGTTGAAGTCAAATATGGCTACTTGACTTGTTTGGGCCTGGGAAATGTGAGCAGAAGCAACATACATCACTTTCAAGTGGAAGCCTTAGGAGCGCTCACATGGTGCACCATGTTCTGTCTTCCCTCTGACAGCGTGATTGGCAATGTTCCAGGGAGTGGGCGGGTCTGTTAGCCTGGTCTCAGAGCCTCAGCCAACCGCTGATGGGGATGTGGTGGGAGCTGGAAATAAGCCTTTACTGTTGTTTTAAAATGTAATCACATTATAAATTAGGCCCCCACGAAGTGTAGTATACAGTATTCCCGTAGAGAGCAAGCTTTCGATGCCATCCTTTATAACTTGAGGTCTGCACAGGCAGCCTTCAAGACTTTTTTCTTTTTCTATGGCCTCTCAACCAGGGCACCCTTTGTTCTTGCCCATCTGGAGTAAACAGTAAGGCTTATGTCACAGTCCTGTTATGACTGAGCTAGCAATATGAATGCTTCTCTTTTTTTATTGTTTGTGTATTTGTATTTTTAAAATTATAAAATATAAAACTGCTGAAATTGAACACTAGGCTTTAGGACAGATTTTTTCCTTCCCTTCTCCCTTCTTTGCATAATTTTCCCTTCCTTTCTCCTTTCCTTCCTTTTATATTTGTTTCTACTTAGGACTGAGCACTAATGCATTCATTACTGGCTGGCTTTTATCTCCCTTTATGTGATAAGTCTAGAATGACCAGTTACCCAAAGAGGAGGAAGTAAGTGGCTAGTGAAGCATACTGGTTATAGTTAGCTGGAGTCACCAAGCAGCTGGGATTTTTGTGAGAGGGAGTGACTAATTTGCTTTTATACTAAGTGCTGTTATATAGAGATGAAAAGACAGGGTTTCTTCACTCAAAAACGTTCGAGTCTTGAAGGGAAATAGACTTGCCAGCAAGCTGCTTCATCTTCTTACCTCTAAACTCACACTGGAATCTCTGATCATAACACTTTAATGTGGAAGAAAAAGCCCTCCCAGAGAAAAGGCAATAAGAGATCCATAGTCCAGAGCTTTCTCCCTCAGGCTTAGAGTAGATCTGGCCGAATTCACCTTCTTCTCACTCACCCCCTGCCCACAACTTCAGATCTTTTAAAGGTGTAGAGAACTCCCAAGACTCTGGCCCTCTTACCTCATTCCCAAGTAGGGAAGTCAAAGTGTTTAATCCTCCAGGGCTTTTATGAATGGTTGGTGTTACTCACAGAAGGTTCTGACATGGGTAGGACATCCATTCATTCCTTCGTGTGCTTACCATGTGCCAGAATTGGGGGTACACTGCTAAATAAGACAGACAAGGTCTTTGCCCTCAAGATGCTTATGTTCTGGACATTAATTATATTAATCTCCATTCCATACTATGCCCTAGGCCAAGTCATCCTCTATTCTATTTCTTATCTTTAACTATGCATTGTTCAGTTGTTAAACCAACATCAGCAGGTAGGGTTATACCAGTTGCCAGCATAACCCAACTAATACCAACAAAATAAAATGCCAGAGTTTACCACCTGCCTCTGCTCTCAGCTGGCTAGGCAGAGGTCCTGCTCCATTTAGGCAGAGCTTTAATTCACTACCATCAACTGTCCACTGCCTGACTCCTAGGTACTACCTTCCACTTGGAGTCCTTAAAGGATGGAAGAAAGGAAGGAAAGAAGGGAGGGAGGGAAGAAGAGAAGGAGGAAGGAAGCGAGGGAGGGAGGGAGGGAAGGAGAGAGGGAGGAAGGAAGGGAGGGAAAGAAGGAGGGAGGAAGGGAGGAAGGAAGGAAGGAAGGAAGGAAGGAAAAATAGCTGGAGTTATGCTTACCTAGTTTTAACTTTTGAGTTTTCCCTCTTTTCTTACAAATGCAGTAGCTCAAAAACAGATCAAACACCCTAAAACAGTAATCCGTCGCTCCAAATCCACTTCTCATCAATTCTTTAGAAATTATTAGCCATTTACTTTACTTTGGTTTTCCTATCTGAAAAATTACTTTTATAAGTCACCAGATGTATTCATCAAACACTTCTCTAAGAGACTTGCACATATATGGAATTCAGTAACCATTGGTTGGGTAGACAAATGTGAACCCTGTAGGAATCGCTTATTCCAGAAATGGTTTCTTATCGAGATTTCCAGAAACTATTTTTGTATTAAATCGAAAAACAAAACAAAAACCCAGTCTGCTTCTTCTCACAGAGTTTTAAAACAGCTTTTACATAATGATCTCGAACATATTTTAATCTTGTTTATGGTAGAAATAAAAAAGCATCATCACATTTTTCTTTTAGGTAGCTCATTGTTTTTGTCCATGATTCATAGGTGTTCTTTGTCTGTTGTGAATATTACGCCTTTGTCCCCAAAATAGTTTTTCTTTCTGTACTGTTTCTCTATTGAGTTTATTTATGTATCTTTTGCCTTATAAAAACATAAGATGTCTACATAGTCAAATGTATTTATTTTTTCCTTTCCTGTTTCTTTATTTTCTATTTTATACAGAAAATGTCTACCACATCCCTTGGTTATGTGAATATTCTTAAATTTCATCTAAAATTTTTATATTATATTTTCCAGTTAAAGCTTTAATCTACTGGAATTACTCTGTATGTATTTTCTTCCAGTTGGATAACCAATTGTGTCAGCATAATTAAACTATTCTGCCCAAGAAATGAATTGACATCTCTGTCTAGAGTCATGGTTTTCCCCATATTTTCTGTTCTATTCCACTGATCTATCTTCCTATAATCAGGCAGTATAATGTTTGAAAGCATTGTCATTAACACAAATTTAAAAATAGTAGAGACTCCCTTCGTTATTCTTGTTTTTCATAATTTTCTTGATTATTCCCAGATTTTTATTTTTTAATATATGTAATTATAAATCATTTAAATCATTTAGCTCTAGAGCCAGCCCTGATGGCCTAGTGGTTAAAGTTTGGCACTCACCACTTCAGTGGCCCGGGTTCGCTTCCCAGTCATGGAAGCACACCACTTATCTGTCACTTGCTATGCTATGGTGGTGGCTCATGTAGAAGAACTAGAACAACTTACAACTAGGATATACAACCATGTACTGGGGCTTTGGGGGGGGGCGAAGAGGAAGATTGGCAACATATGTTAGCTCAGGGCAAATCTTTCCCTGCAAAAAATAAAAATAAATAAATCATTTAGCTCCAAAACCTCATTGAGATTCTAACTGGAATTGCATTATATCTTCTGATTCACAAGTGTGGAATGTATTTCCATTTATTCAAGTGGTCCTTTATGTTTTTTTAATAGGGGTTTTATAGTTTTCTTCATATAGGATTTGTACCTTGCCTAAAATATTTTATATGTTTTGTAAATGGAATTTTAAAAATTTCTCTTTCTACCTGGTTGGTATTAGTATAGAGAAAAGTGATTGATTTTTATTAGTCCTTTATTTATTTGTTTTGTAGCATTTATTATTTTGAAGCATTTATTAGTTGACCTTTTTTCGGTCTGCTTCTTGTTTTGGATGTAGGTACATGGTAGATCATGTTTGCCTTGCTTACTGGATGAATGAATGAATGAATGAATCAATGCATGAATGTCTTCTTTTTTTTTTTTTTAAAGATTTTATTTATTTGTTTTTCCCCCAAAGCCCCAGTAGATAGTTGTCTGTCATAGTTGCACATCCTTCTAGCTGCTGTATGTGGGACGCAGCCTCAGCATGGCCGGAGAAGCGGTGCGTCGGTGCGTGCCCGGGACCCGAACCCGGGCCGCCAGCAGCGGAGCGCGCGCACTTAACCCCTAAGCCACGGGGCCGGCCCGAATGTCTTCTTTTAAAAAGAGTTGGAGAGCAGATTCAACAATCTGCTCTACTTTCCCTTTTCTTTGTTTTTAATGTGTTTCTAACACATACCAAACTTTTAACATCCTTGGAATCCTGCTCCCGATAAACTGGGAAGATTCCCCAATTTTTTCCATAACTTTTTTTAAATTTTATTGAAGTGTGTATTTTTTATATCATAAAAATCACCCATTTCAAGTGCACAATTAAATGATTTTTAGTAAATTTACTCAGTGGTGCAACTATCACTATACATCAGATTTAGAACGTTTTCATCCTCCTAATAAGATTCCTCATGCCCACCCCCACCCCCACCCCCGGGCAACCACTAATCTACTTTTTGTTTCAGTAGATTTGCCTATTCTGGACATTTCATATAAATGGGATCATATAATATGTGACCTTTTGTGACTGGCTTCTTTCACTTAGCATAATGTTGCTAAGGTTCATCCGTGTTGTGGCATATATCAGTTCTTCATTCCTGCATTGCTAAATAATATTCTGTTGTATGGATTTACCACATTTTTGTCTATCCATTCATTTGTTGTTGAACATTTAGCTTGTTTCCACTTTTTTGCTTGTTATGAGTAGTGCTGCTATGAACTTCACCTGCAAGTTCTTTGCATATGTTTTTATTTCTCTTGGATAGGTACCTAGGAGTGGATTTGCTGGTTCATTTTATAGTTTTTGAGAAACTGCCAAATTGTTTTCCAAAGTGACTACTCCATTTTATATTCCTAGCAGCAATATAGAAGCTGCTCCCTCCTTAACTTTTTCCTCTCAATTTATTGATGTATAGTTGAGATGTAATTTACATTGAGGTACAATTTACATATGATAAAATTCTCGGATCTTAAATGTACAGTTCAGTGAGTTTTTGACAAATGTATACATGCGTGTACACGACTACTATGTCAATCAAGATATGGAACATTTCCATCACTCTAGAAAGTTCTCCTCGTTCCAGGCACCTCAGATGCAACTACTGCTTTGATTCCTATCGTTGTAGATTAGCATTGTCTATTCTAGAATTTCATATAAACCAACTCCTACAGATCTCTTTTGTGTTGGCTTCTTTCACTTAACATAAGGTTTTTGAGTTTCATCAGTTTTGCTGTGTTTATCTCAGTAGCTTGTTCCTTTTTATTGCTGAGAGCATTTCAGTGCATGAATGCACCACATTTTGTTTATCCATTTACCTGTTGGTGGACATTTGAATTGTTTTTAGTTTATGGTTATTAGGAAAAAAACTACTATTTCTTTTTATTGAGGTAACAAAGCTACTATTGAACATTCTCATACAAGTCTTTTTGTAGACATGCTTTCATTTTTCTTGTGTAAATACCCAAGAGTGTAATTGCTAGGTAGTTGTATGTTATCTACTGATTTGTACCTGATTTTAAGTCACCTTACAAAATTCGGTAAGAATTACCTTTTTTTTTGGTGAGGAAGATTGTCCCTGAGCTAACATCTGTGCCAATCTTTCTCTGTTTTGTATATGGGATACTGCCACAGCATGGCTTGATGAGCAATGTGTAGATCTGCGCCTGGGATCCAAACCCACGAACCCCGGGCCACCAAAGCAGAGTGCACGAACTTAACCACTACATCACCGAGCCAGCCTCAAGAATTACCATTTTTAAAATATGTCTTTGATTTTCTAAATAATTTTATAATTTGCTAACATATTTAATTTTATCTTTTATGATATTTTACTGATTATTTAATTTTCTTATGTACAACCTCTAAAAAAACATTCAATAATGATGGGGATTTTTGGCATTCTTGTTTTGTTTCTGATTTTAATGGAAATGGTTTTGACGCATCACCATTTGATATGACATTTGTTTTTGGTAAATAGTCTTTATCATGTTGAAATTGTTTTAAGCTTTCCCTATTTTACTTAGGTGCTGAATTTTACCCAATACATTGTGGGAATCTCTTAATGTCTTCCTTTGCTTCTCCTCCTTTATTTATTGATATAATAAATAATATTTATAGATTTCATGAAAATAAACTATTTTAACATTCTTGAAATAAATCTTACAAAAGACAAAAGATAGAAATAGAATTTTACAGAAGGGAAAATCTAAATGACCAACAAACATGAAAAGATGCTCAACCTTAGTTTTACTCAGGATAATATACATTAAAGTAACGTTGATATACCACTGTTTATTCATCAGATTAGCAAAATGGGTGATGATACCTGGTGCCGGGGAGAATTTAAGAAAAGAACACACTCATATTTACTGGAGGGAATGTGAATTACTGTAGCCTTTTGGGAAGGCTATCTGGCAAATATTTTAAAACAAATAATACATACAGTCATTAGATCATATATCTAAAATCTATGATCTAATGATCATAGTCTCACTTTATGTCGAAGTAGCTTTATAATATTTTTCATGAATTTCATGCCATAAAAGAATTGGATTTCATACTGTGAATGAGTGAGACAGTCTTAAAATCAGACCGATGAGTTCTTGAGTAATTAATGCTACCCTTGATTAGTATATAAAATGACAATATATTATCCAGATTTTTCTGTGTGTGTATGTGTGAGGAAGATTAGCCCTGAGCTAACACCTGTTGCTAATCCTCCTCTTTTTTTAGCTGAGGAAGATTGGCCCTGGACTAACATCCATGCCCATCCTCCTCTACTTTACATGGGATGCTGCCACAGCATGGCTTGATGAACAGCACGTAGGTCCGCGCCCGGGATGCGAACCTGCGAATCCCTGGCTGCCAGAAGTGGAGCATGCGAATTTAGCCACTATGCCACCAGGCTGGCCCCTATCCAGACTTTTGATCCATTTGAAATAACATTATAATAAAATTTTAATTATCAGGTCATTATTTTAATGGTAAAATAAACACCAGGATTTTGTATAATAATAAACAGAGTAAGGAGTACAAGTGACATAAGTATTAAAGAGTACCATCCTTTAAGAAATTTATAATAGAAAACATATGCCCTTCTAAAATAGACAAGTCCAAGGGTTGATGAGATATTTGTTTTATAAAGCAGTCACTAATGTTTAAATATAACTTTATTATTATTTTTTGTGTGTGTGAGGAAGATCAGCCCTGAGCTAACATCCATGCTAATCCTCCTCTTTTTGCTGAGGAAGACCAGCTCTGAGCTAACATCTATTGCCAGTCCTCCTCCTTTCTTTTCCCCAAAGCCCCAGTAGATAGTTGTATGTCATAGTTGCATATCTTTCTAGTTGCTGTATGTGGGACACGGCCTCAGCATGGCCCGACAAGTGGTGCGTCGGTGCATGCCCGGGATCCGAACCCGGGCCGCCAGTAGCGGAGCGCACGCACTTAACCACTAAGCCACGGGGCTGGCCCTAAATTATAACTTTAAAGTTATAAAGTTTACTATGTGTACATGAAAAGTTTCTTGTATTGCATGCTTGTGGCTTCTAATAATAATGTCATACAACAGGAAAGAAAAGAAAGTGCTCTGTTTTTCATATTTTAACTCGAATGATTTAAAGATGTGTTTTATTTTCCATTATTCTCTTTTTTAGAAATTGTATAGTTTTTTTAAAATGTGTATTTTTCTCCTCTAACATATTAGATTTCTATTTATTTAGACTTAATTTAATATATTCAGTAATAGTAGCATAATGTTTGGATTCAAACTCAAGCCAAACCTTATCTTCCTCAATATTAATAAATGTGTAGCTTTTTTCTACCCATTTTATCCCAATAAAATAAAGACTTTTATAGTTAAAAAACAAAAGGATAGAATCTATCCTAAAGAAGTAAAATTACCAGATTTCAAGTGTATGTCTACAAAGAATATTTTATATTATTTTGGATAACAAGAGCTAGGAAAATCTGCAGCCCGTCAGTAAGGGAATGATTGGATAGAGTCCACATCATGCATTCCCACTATGGAATTTATGCAGGTAATACAAAGGATCAGTTAGATCTTCATCCATTGATCTGGAGGAGTTTCTGGGATTTCTTTTTTAGCAAAATAAGCAAGTTGATGAGAAATGCACATAATATAATACAAATTTGATAAAACAAGCAATAACACATATGTATTTGTTTATAGTCTTATAGGCAAGGGAAAAGATTCGAAAGAGGTCCACTGGGATGCTAACCTTGGTTTCCTGGCTAGAGAAGTAGGAATGTCTAAAGAGAAGTGGAAGGAGTTGAGTTTAAAAAAAACAGGGGTCTGCCCGTGGCTTAGCGGTTAAATGCGCGTGCACTCTGCTACTGGCGGCGTCAGTTCGGATCCCAGGCGCGCACCAACGCACCACTTGTCCGGCCATGCTGAGGCCGAGTCCCACATACAGCAACTAGAAGGATGTGCAACTATGACATACAACTGTCTACTGGGGCTTTGGGGGAACAAAAGAAAGGGAGGAGGATTGGCAATAGATGTTAGCTCAGGGCCGGTCTTCCTCAGAAAAAAGAGGAGGATTAGCATGGATGTTAGCTCAGGGCTGATCTTCCTCACAAAAAAAATAAATAAATAAACAAACAAACAAACAAACAAACAAAATGGGCTGGCCCTGTGGCGTAGCGGTTAAGTGTGCACACTCAGGTGCTGGCGGCCTGGGTTCAGATCCCCGGCGTGCACCGACACACCGCTTGTCAGGCCGTGTTGTGGCGGCATCCCATATAAAGTGGAGGAAGATAGGCACAGATGTTAGCCCAGGGCCAGTCTTCCTCAGCAAAAAGAGGATTGGCATGGATGTTAGCTCAGGGCTGATCTTCCTCACAAAAACAAACAAGCAAACAAACAAACAAAAAATAACAGGAAACAAGAATAAAGAAAATATATATTTTGAAAAGAAAGTGATTTTAAAAGTATAAATATTTATGTAAAATATTATTGCAAAAACTTTTTATAATGATAAGAAATTTAGAAACAGCATAAATAATTAGCTTAGTGAAATTATTTGCAGCTGTTAAAAATAGTGACATACTTGTGTTTAGAATGTGTATTAAATGAAAATTCAGATTGCAAAAGAGCATACATACAATGACCCTGTCTGCTTTGTGCTAATATGACTGTGTGATGACGGGTGGTTTTTTGTTTGTTTGTTTTTTTAACATTATAGGGAAAAAGAGCAGAAGTTATTTCTAGAAGTATGAATTACTAAGGCACTTATAGTCTGTATTACCTAAATTATACTCTTCCTACTATAGCTGTAATATCATGAGATTTAGTCATGTCTTTAATTAGATAATAGGCTGATTGAGAGTAGGAATCATTTTTTAAGATTCTATGTGTACTCTCAGAACTCAGAATAATTCTGATTCGTAATATCAAGACATCACCATTGAACACAGCCCATATGGGAGAATGGGCTCAGCATCAAAGAGGTGACAGCATGAGCTTTTAAAAAGAGCGAGCTATGGTCGAAGTATTCTCCACTTGACTGCAATGCTGGTGCCTACTTGTTGCAACTAAAGAGGCTTGACCACAGTGCTTGCTGGGACTCAACCTGCAGTTTCTAGGAAAAAGACAGAAAGGTGAGGTAGGGAGGACCAGGGTTAAAGGGGACTGATCTGTTTGCTAGGTCAGCACATTAATCCCTGATTTACAGAAATTTAGGATTTGATTTGAATAACTTTGGTTTGATTCAGGCTGGAGCCCCTACTGTAGGATATCCCCTATCTGGTGGACAGACCATAGAAGCAAGAATCTCATGACGTAGCAATATTAGACAGTCAGGCAGGTGGCCACATGTTGGTTCTAAGTAGTTTCTAAATTGGTACAGAAGCCTGATGACTGACTGAGTAGGTGAAAAAATGACAGCTCTCCCTCATGCTGCTGAGGAAGTTATTCTGTTACTGCTGCTGGCTGTTCTGGCCCACTACAGGCCGGTGTCTGGGGGGTTCACTCAATTCAGCCCCTTCCAGCTGTGGTGAGCGAGGCTTTTGTATTACATTTTCATTTAAGGGGTTCACACTTCATTTTAGGGAAAATAGCCATTCCTTAGTTAAAACAGCAGTCTACTTTTTGTGTGTGTGTGAGGAAGATTAGCCCTGAGCTGACATCCATTGCCAATCCTCCTCTTTTTGCTGAGGAAGATTGGCCCCGGGCTAACATCCGTGCCCACCTTCCTCTACTTTATATGGGACGTTGCCACAGCATGACTTGACAAGCGGTGCATCAGTCCATGCCCGGGATCCGAACCTGCGAACCCCAGGCCACCAAAGTGGAATGCATGAACTTAACCACTACTCCACCAGGCCGGCCCCCATACCGCAGTCTACTTTTAACAGAGAGCAGCCACTTTTTTCCACATATGGTAGAGATAGGTTTTGGAGCGTGTGAAATATTAACCAATAAAGAGACTGATACATTTCAAGTTCATTGCAAAGGCCACTGAAATGTAAATAAATCTGCAAGAAGTCATTCTTTAAGCGGAGTTATTGTGCATAGTGAAGGGACCCTGCTTTGCATTTTTTGTGTGTAGAGTAATCTCCTTGTGCCTCTGTAGAAACAGCAGGCCACACCTTAAGTGATGAAGCAATTCTGTGGAGAAACCCATTTGCACCGGATTCCGGATGCCATTCCCACCAGAAACAATTCCAAGAATATACTTATATTTTAAATAAATGATAAAATCGATTTCTAGATGAAGTGTACATTACAAAGTAGAAACTTTATATTATTGGTACATTTATCAATCCATATTAATTAAAGTTGAAGCTGACAGAAAAATATTGATCCCTTCTTAAGATAGAAAAAAACACATTTTGAGGTAAATTATTTTTTTTCCTATTTGTGCTAGCCGGTGCTTAAAATTGAATGATAGGATCGTGGAGGGGATGAAAAAGTTTTCCTTGACCCTCTTAAGGTCCCTGGCTGGGTCTGAAAATCAAACTGACAGACAAATTAACAGAAGAAGAGCATACACATTTATTTAATGTAAGTTTTATGTGATATGGGAGCCTTCATTAGAAAACCAAGACCCAAAGAAACTGTTAAAGCTGAATATTTTATGCTAAGTTTGATAAGAGTTGATACTCATGGAGAAATATGATAGGTCAAAGAGTATGAGATTAGTGAAGTAAACTGGGGGAAATTGAGCAAGGCTGATTCTTCTGAGTCCTTTTGTCTTCAGAGATAAAGATACTCCTTTCCTCCCATATAGGGAGGGCACCTCTCCTATGAGGGTTTTATGACCTGCGTGGAGGGAGAAGGTAGGGGAGGAGGGAAGGTCACAGTGACCTTCCCTGCTTCTGTCATTTTCCCAAACCCCTCAGCTTAAAATATTCAATATGCCAAGGTGCCGTATTTTGGGGTAATGTGTCCTGAACCCCATCAATAGGTTGAGTAGTAAAGGAACCTCAATTTCTACTTTCTTGGTTCCTAAAGTGCTAATTTTACTAAAACTATGGAAATAAGCAAGATCTTTTCATAGCTGTAATACTGATTTTTTTTTTAATTATGTGAAGATTGTGTATTAGGCTGAAGAAATTCTTATCTTTGTGGTGGAAATAAAGTGGACTTAAAGTGGAGGATTTCTCCTTGTACTAGGCAAAGAAGCAAAGCCCTATTTATCCACTGAGCCCAGACTTGAATTTCTTTCTCAGACATTCTCTGCTTATGAAGTGGCAAAGCTAGCAAAGCCTAGATGTGGACTTCAGTGCTCCTGAGCTCCTGGATCTGATAATCAGCTCGAGTGCTCTGCTCAAAGCACTGTGAGGGTTTCTGCCTAGACCTTGCAGTCACCCACTTAGACATGTTTTCCGGGTCTGCTTTTCCACCTTCTTCATGGAAGGATGTCTTCTCTGTCTTCTGGAAGAGTCTCAGCTATACTTAGCCTTCTATCTAAAGGGAGACTCAGATGCTTTAAAATGGGCACCGGGGATACATTCTACTTAGGATTCTGAAGTTAGACCTTTCTCTTAATGTTTCCTGTGGTCAAATTTTTAAATTTCTTATCAGATTTCCAAATATACTTCCCTTGGGTCTCTTCATTCTCTTCTGCAAAGGATTTCCTAGGCAAAGTTACTCTCATCTTGCTTGGAAGTACATGGTTCCCTTGAGGAGTCGAAAATAGAGCCTTTTCCTTCAGTAATTCATAACTCCAGTCTCAGCAGGTTATGTTTTCCTCCTAATGTTCTGCTCTCCTCGTTCTGGCTTCCTACTTTAAAATGTTATGCTGTCTTCCAAAAGATCACCCTTTGTAAACATTTTATTAATAATAAAACTAGCATTTATTGGATACTTATTTTGTAACATATATTATCTCATTTAATCCTTACAGTAATATTATTAATTAAGGAGTATTAGCTTTCTCAGGTCTGTGACGTCAGTCACTCCTAATCTGTGTGTCTCCCAGCTTTTAACAGTTTGTTGCTATTGTCTCCTATCACATTCTCTTGTGGGGAGAGACAAAGGGAACAACTCACTCCACCATGATGCTAACATCACTCTCTTGTGGGGAGATTATATATATTTATATTTATATATATGTTTCATATATATATTTAATTTTACTGTGGCTTTAGAGGAGTTTTTGGAGAGAGTAAAACTATATATGTGTGTTACCAAACCAGGCTTGTTTTGCCTGCTGTACCGTATGCCAGCCACTGAGAGGACTTTTGCAGGAGAGAAAGGGTTTATTCACAAGGCAGCCAAGTGAGGAGATGGGAGAACAAATCTCAAATCCACCTCCCCCAAAATGGAGATTAGGGATATTTATGGGATAAAGGGGCAGGGTAGTCTGAAGTGTGGGGATAGATGATTGGAAGTAAGAAAAAGTGAGGTAGTTGATGTTCTACACAAGTGTAGTCAAGCTTCATGGCTCTTCATAGGATGCGTGTTCACAAAATGGTGGCATTAGCATGATCTGAGGGTGGAGTTTTTGGCCCCCTAACATCAAAGAGTCACCTACTGGACATTTGCACAGGCCCAGTTGATGGGTCAGTGGTCTCAACTGGCCTGAACTGGAGAAGGGGTCAACTCTCAGTTCCTGAAAAACACCTCAAGCACTTGTTACCATGGTGACCCAGGCATCAGAGATGTTATCTATAAGGGACCCAGAGGAAGTCTGACAATATATTGCTCATCTACATGACTCTTAAGAATAATCATCAGTGGAGGGGCTGGCCCCGTGGCTTAGCAGTTAAGTGCGTGTGCTCCGCTACTGGCGGCCCAGTTCGGACCCCGGGCGCACACCAACGCACCGCTTCTCTGGCCATGCTGAGGCCATGTCCCACATACAGCAACTAGAAGGATGTGCAACTATGACATACAACTATCTACTGGGGCTTTGGGGGAAAAAAAAAAAAGAATAATCATCAGTGGTTATCTGGCCACTGGTTTCATATGTTTTCAATCCATCTTTACCCAGAAGTTGGAATATTACTTTTTATAGTGGAATCAGAAATGAATTTAGGTATATTTTGGCATTTGGAGAGATACATAAAAGAACTAAAGAGGTGTTTATAAAAAATTCCACTTTTTACTAATTTGTCACATTGAATGCCATGGTATATAGTAATTCTGGCTATAAAATGAAAACAATTATTTTTAGACTTGATTTTTTTTCTAATTAACATTTGAAATCATTAAAAGTTACTATCAGGAGCCCTTCATCTTATGCATGTAAATGCAGTAAGACAGCTGGCTATCTTATGCACTATATGAAGGATTTTATTTTAGCACATTTTCAAATTCAGCTAAGCTAATGATTCTATTCAAAAATATCATTTCTCACTGGCTTTTGGAACATAATTCAATTTTCTTAGCAACTTTTGCTTATAACTGAAATTTACTTGTTATAATTCTCACAGAGAAAAACACTGACCTATGTAATTTCAGTGTAGTTAAGTTTTTTTTGTTATGTCTATATGTACCTCATCAATTCAGCAAAAGCAAAACTAGAAGCCCCTGCGTAGCAGATTGCAGGGAAAGAAGTAATCTGCTGATCTGTCTGCACTGTAAGACCCTGGTGTCTGGTGGAATTGGGATGGTAATTGCTCTCAGATGCATTCTGTTTACCAAGACTAGTGTTGCAGCTGTTTTTAATTAGCTGCTACCAATGAAATACTGCCAGTATATGCTTATTAGATCTACTTGAATTTATTCCATTCCAAATAAAGGAGAATTTAAAGAATATCAAAGTAGAACAGGAAACTGCTCATTATCAATCAAGTTCAGAAACGTGGTGGAAATATCCGAATGTATCCTTTTGATTTTATAGGAAGGAGAAAAACCTGATTTCCTATGGCACAGATGATTACATCCTGTATTGTAGCCTTCTAATTTTTTCTTATATGTTAATTTATGTCCTGAGCAGATGATTCATTTCCAAGCAAAAGGCTCTTTGCGGTCCCCACTGTCTGGCAGTGTGCATAGAAAATATTTACTGACATGAGGGGATCTGTAGTATTTCTATTCATAAAAGTTTTAGAAATTGTTTTGGGAAATCAAAAGATTGATAATGGAGAGTTAAAAGTGTTATTATATTATATCATGAAGTTTGGTGAATATCATTCATAGAGCCTTATTTGTCCAATGGGTTGGAAAAATCTGTGTTAATTTTCTTATTTCTCTGGATTTTTATAAGCGATTAGGCCATTTTCCTTTTAGTTTTAAAACAGCAATATTGATGTCCATCGTCATTCTGTTGAAGAAAGCTGACATTTTAGGTTACTGTAAAATGTTTAAATCATCTGTGATGGTATCTAGTGTGGTTCCTTGCAAGGATAAAATATATTTATTGATTTGATTTCATGGTACACTGATTTTTGCTACTAGATGGCCTTGAATAGTCAGTAATTGACTATATCTACAACATTATATGGAAGATGATTGTTTTTCATCCTAGATGAAGACTTAATGAGAATTTACTTAAAATAATAGCAGGAAAACTTAGACTTAAGAAAAGCAAAATGAGGGTGATAGGAATCCTTTTGCCATACAACTCCTTTCACCTGAAACTTTGGAAAATACGTAGATGAATTAGAAGGCTAAATTCTTTCAACTTTTGATTTCCTGATTTTCATTCTTATGTGCAAAGTTTATGAAACCTAAATTTTCTTCAATTCATAAAATGTGTTTTATGGTTTAATAGAAAAGCTATGTCAAATTAGTTCTATGTTCTATATTATCATAGTTTTCTATTCGTTTTATATCAAATTAGTTCCTATTAGTGACATTCTTGCAGAACCAATTTTGTGCTTTTTCAGTATGATTTGTTGAATTCTGGAAGTTTGTTTGTAAATCAGTTGTTATGAACATGTTATTGTGTATAAGTTTTATCCAGATGGAAGTCTCATTACTCTTTCATTTGCCTGAACTAATAGTGCCAGAGAACATAGGAGCAGAACCACCCCCCGGGAACCCCACTCCTTCCACGGCCCTCACTGTCTGGCAGGGGAAGCAGGGACTCTACCATCTCCAAGTGCCTGGTAGAGTCCCTTCCCCAGGACCTGGGAAGTAATTTTACAAGTAAAGAAGTCCAAGGTAAAGGTTGTGCCTAATTTGTTTATTTATTTATTTTGTGAGGAAGATCAGCCCTGAGCTAACATCCGTGCTAATCCTCCTCTTTTTTTGCTGAGGAAGACCAGCTCTGAGCTAACATCTATTACCAATCCTCCTCCCTTTTATTCCCCAAAGCCCCAGTGGATAGCTGTACGTCATAGTTGCACATCCTTCTAGTTGCTGTATGTGGGACGTGGCCTCAGCATGGCCGGAGAAGCAGTGCGTGGGTGCGCGCCAGGGGTCCGAACCCGGGCCGCCAGTAGCGGAGCGCTCGCACTTAACCGCTAAGCCACGGGGCCGCCCCACGGTTGTGCCTAATTTAAGTTACTGCTTTTGTCACATTCTCTACTAGTCACAGGAATGTTTTGTTATTAATCGCAAATCATAAGCAAGTCCTATTCTTAATTTATAATGCTTCTCTTTAGAGCCACATCCACTGCTATGGTTTTGATACCTTATTAGTTGCTTAGGCTAAGTTATGCCGTGGTAACATACAACCCCCAGTGCTTCAGGGGCTTGCAACAACAAAGGTTTATCTCTCATGCTCCACATCCATTGCAGGTAACTAAGACTCTTTTCCGTGTCATTGTCCTTCTGAGACATGAGCAGAAGGAGCAGCCCCTCTCTGAGACTTTGCTTGTCTTTTGGTAGAGGGAAAAAAAATCACGATGGAAATATACAACGGATCTTAAAACTTCTACTTGAAAGTGGTACATGTCATGCCACACACATTTTACAAACCAAATCAGATGGCCACTTGGGATGTGCAGTCCTGCAGAGAGGGGCACAAGTCATGCAGCCAAGCCTGGCGTCAGTGTGGCAGGGATGTATAATCCTTCCATGGTGAGGGGTGAGGAATACTTTTGAATAATAATACAATCTACCATAGTTACAAAATCTTGAGACTTGCTGTAAACAACGCTCATCTGTTGGTGTGATGAGGTCTGAATGTTGGCTGACTTCTGTGGCAGAGACAGCCCTCTGTACTCACCAAACCATTTTATTTTCTTCCTGTGTTTATAGGAAGATAGCCTTTCTCAACCTTTTTGCATCTATGTAGGGCCAAAAGAGTACTTTCGGCTAATGGATTATGGGGAGAAATGATGTGTGGCACGTCCGGACCTAGCTTCCAAACATCTGGCAAAATCCTCTCTCTTTCTCTCTCTTTCTCATCATTGTTGGGATGAATTCAGAGGATCCTATCTTCCCAAATCACTCCTCAGAGGAGATGTATCCATGAGAAATGCCTGACCAGGAACATGTACTTAGAACTATGAACCTTTGGTGTGTTAAGACACTGAGATTTTGTGGTTCCTTGGCTCTGTGTTACCCTATCCTGACCAATATAACCCTGCTTTGTGGTTTATTTAATGATTCCCATTTACTAGAGTGTTGTACATTCTGTAGTAAAGTGGCCAAATACGACATATCCCTCCAAATTGCTGAAAGTACATGTAGGTTTCTACCGTAGAAATATGAATATGTGACCAAAGAACTGATTTTTAAGTTTTATTTAATTTTAATTAATTCAAATTTAAGTGGCCACATGTGGTTAGTGGCTACCATATTGGGTCACAGAGCCCTAGACAGTAGGAAACTTTTTGGCTATGTGCCATATTATAAATCGTTCCACTATCTCAGCAATCTAAACATAAAACCAACATGCTGTCTGAGTTAGACACTGTCTGGATGACTGAGAGTCATAAAAATGAACAGCAGAAGATGATCACATCTTTATATAGTGTTGGTGATGGTTGTGATGTTGGAGCACTAGTCAGAGTCCTTTACTAGTACAAGTTGACATGAGGGTCCATGTTAATAGCTTCCAAATATAGAGTGCAGAAGAACAAATGGTGGAATGAACATTTTTGCCAAAGTATAAGGGTAGTCTTTAACAACGTAAAATAAATGTAAAATGGACAAGAATTCACATTCATATCTGAATTTCTTCATTGTGAAGTATGTGAAATATGTTAGAGTTGATAACTTTGCAAATGCTGTGCCTTTGCTCAGATCTCTGTGTTACATTTGTGGAGATGCTTGTGATTCTGGGAACCATTTATAGATGTTATAAAAGACTATTTATACGTTCCTCTGTGTTTAAAAGACTATTTCAAAGCAGGATCTGAGTCATGTAATGGAAAGAACATTGGATTCGGAGCAAAACAACTAGATTATGTCGTCCACTCTCTCACTGACTAGCTATGTAATTTGGACAGGTTATTTAAACTCACTGGGTCTCAGTTTCTTCTGCAGTGAGTTTATGAGCTTAAACTACTCACGAACCTCTAAAATTCTATGGTTGAACAGCCCTCTATTTGAGTCAGGTTTTCCTCCTTAACCATTTGTTATTTACATGTGGAATAGGAGGTATTAGAACTGAGCCCACCGGTGTCAACATGACTTAACTCTTTGCTCCAGGAAATTCTTGCCCAGAAAGATTAGGCAGTAAATTAATAAATAATTTCACTGTTTGCTTTAGGAAATTCTTGCAAATCAATTTATCAGGACAAACAGTTTGCTCATCTAGGCAAACAGCTCTCTTATTAGAAAAATATATTGTTCACCTGGGCAAACAGCTTGACAAGTACGTGGAAGAATATTATGCCTTGTGGTCTTGAAAAGGAATCTGCTATAAATGCTATTTCATTTTATTATGTAGCTAGGAGGAAAATATCTTAGTATGTGAATCTAGATATTTTTCTTGAATAGAACTCGAGTCTACACAGTTTGTATGTGGGTGAGGTTAATTGTAACAAGATTAGTGAGGTCATAGCCATTGGGTTAATTATAACAAGGTGGGTGAGCAAAATCAATTTTCTATGTCAAACATAGTTTACAACTTTATGTAAACAATCATTTGTCCGTAATATACATTCTAAGAAATTCAGTTTTCTATAACAAACATACGTAGTCTTAAAGTTACAGACTATGCCTTAGTGGTTTGAAATCTCGTATCACAGAGCTCCCTGAAATTACTTACCTAACATGTAAGAGCTACTTATTAGTTTGACAAGAGACAGAGCATGTGCAAATTTAAACTTAAAGCAGAAATTTGTGCCTGTTACTTAAGTGTTCTTTGTTCACTGTGCTCTTCAGACCACCAAGTGAAACTACTGCTTAACTCATCGTATTTTTGACCCTACACCCTGAATTCTTAAATAACCTGTATCAAAGTTATTTTTCTTGAGGTTTCTCACTAAGTACCTTCATCACCCATGAGTTCTCTCTTTAATTTTAACTGAGACTGAATGAAAGTATTTTCAAGTTTTTGATGTTTATTTCCTCATGAAACCTGGTAGGAATAGCTTTGTCCTTGGGTTCACAGTTTTACCTTTGGAAATTCAATCACAGCGCTGAGAGCAGCTTGTTAAGTACATGGAGTTAGAACTTAGAATGTGCCTTTAAGAAAGAATAAGCCTAGGGCCTGCCCCTTGGCCTAGTAGTTAAGTTCGGTGAGCTCCATTTCGGCGGCCCTGATTCTGTTCCCAGGTGTGGACTTATACCACTCCTCTATCAGTGGCCGTACTGTGCTGTGGCAGTGATCCACAAACAAAACAGAGGAAGATGGGCACAGATGTTAGCTCAGGGTGAATGTTCCTCAAGCAAAAAGAGGAAGATTGGCAACAGATGTTAGCTCAGTGTGACTCTTCCTCAGCAAAAAAAAATAAATAAAATAAAAAATAAAGTACAAAAAAGTTAAAAAAAATAAAAACTAAATGCAAATCTCATCATGTTCCCTCCCCTAGTTAAAAACAATTAAAAAAAAAAACAAAAAAAGAAGGAATAACCCTGAGAAAGAGCCCTGTGACATTTACCTTCTGTTGCTTTGACATAGCCATTTTGATATGGGTACATTTGATGTAAACTGAAAAAGACACTTTGATTTTCAGTTAAAAGAAATTACTAAATAATGTGCAAAACAGACCACCTCACCTGCTGATCCTCACCCCACTGTTGGCCAGGCTGTTGTGTTCTCGTTCCCTTCCTCTTCTCCTCTTTCCCCCTATTCCCCACCCCTGCCCTGTTGATATTGGGTATAATGGCAGATCAGAGATGTGGTGAGGCATAAAATCAAAGAAAAGTGTGAGATGGGTTGAGGGCTAAATAACATGTCAGACCAACCATGTATAACTAGACGTGAGAAGTTTACCATCCACACTTGCTTATCTCACTAAAAGACATCAGTCATTCAAAGCAAAGCATCTTCTCCTTTCTGAGATTTTACTTATATCTTTAATGTCTGCATCTCAAATTTCACTCCTCTCATTTCTCCCTAAAAGTTAAACGCCTTGATGGAGGTAGGGGTTGGGGTGGAAAGGTTTGGGCCTGTAGAAGAAAAATTCATATTTGTATTGGTTTGAAGCAAATAATCTGCTTATGTTTATCAAATTATTACAATCAGGCCCAAAGAAACCAAATAGTCTTAATGTTTGCTTACTAACAAAGGAATTTAAGCTCTTTACCAAGGATGTGACATTTAGAGGGCCGAAGACAGCTTCCTTGACAGCCAGTTAGTAGGTTTAGCTTCAACGTTAATGACTCTTTTCCACAAGAGATAGGATTAACCTTCTGAAGTCTGGATGTCCCAAGGTAACTTGTTACAAGCTAGTTAGGAGATGCATTTATGATGACAAGATACAGATCAGCCATAAGTAAGAGAGGAAAGGGCCTTCACCCAGCCTGGGTTAGGATTCATAGTCTCAGTATCTTCAAGTCCTAGGTATTGTGACTGGCCTTCACCTGTGTCATCTGGCTGTGAGTGACTCACTAACACAAATCTCTGAGCAACAAGCAGACATCATATATCTTCTTTTTTTTTAGTCCTTTATAAAGTTGATTTTGGGGAAAGGACCAAATACCCTTAAAGTTCTCACAGACTTTTTAATACATTTTTGGGAGAGATGATTATAGGAGTAATGTATATTGATAAATGCTCCTTTTAAAAATACTGAAAAAAATGAAGAGCCTGAAAGTCCTCCATAGTCAGGGTCAGGGTCAGAGATGAGTGTTGCATTACTTGGTAATAAAAAACAGCCATTGTGTACTTTGACTGGGCTGTCTGAAAACCCTGCTTTGTAGCTGGGTGCTCCTGCTGGTGTTTCCCCACCCCCCTCCTCCCCACGATGGTGGGTGAGAGGCACCTCTAAGCCTACTTATGTCATTATTTCACATTTCCTCTTTAGTTCTTTGTACTGAACCAGAGTCTGCTTTTCTTAAAATGGCCCTCCTGTCTCATGGCTTCTCATGGTCTGTAAATAAGAACTGTTCACCTCTGTCTTCCTCCTTCCAAAGGCCCTTGCTAAACTGGTCACCCTCAACTGGAAGCTTCTTCCACTTCCTTCCTGCCAGTTCTCTATCAGTGGTTTCCCTTAAAACCAACATCACAAAGGAGTCTTTCGGTTCGAGCCCTGGTTTCATCAATTACTGGCCCTGTGATTCTAGACAAGGTTCTTAACTTTAATTTCCCACGATCAGGGGCCAGCCAGGTGGCGCAAGCGGTTAAGTGTGCACGCTCCGCTGCAGCGGCCCAGGGTTTGCCGGTTCGGATCCCGAGCGCCCACCGACGCACCGCTTGTCAGGCCATGCTCTGGCGGCCTCCCATGTAAAGTGGAGGAAGATGGGCACGGATGTTAGCCCAGGGCCAGTCTTCCTCAGCAAAAAGAGGAGGATAGGCAGATGTTAGCTCAATGCTGATCTTCCTCACACAAAAACATAATAAATAAAAATAAAAATTTCCCACGATCTTTTTTCCCTTTGACATCACAGACTTTTGCATCTACTGCTTATTTCCACCTTTATCGATATTCCAATTTTTTCCGTTAACAGTGTATGCTATGAACTCCGTGAAAGGTCGACATTACTACGCTCCTTGGTAGGACTGAGAGAAATTCGTGTCTTCATAAAGACATGAATGTGAGGCCAGTAAGGATGAGTTGCAGGGAGGAATAAACGCAAGGGAGAAAGGAAGTTATTATGAATTAGAACAAATTTTATTAAGAGTTCTTGTAAATTTTTGGCAGGAAAGTATTGAGGATAATTAAAAATTCAAAAATTATGTAAGACACTACATCATTTAGGATTAGGATTTGCAGAAAACTTTACGTTTTACAGAAAACTCAAATAGGAGTGCTTAAACATAAAAGAAGTCCAGAGCTAAGTAGTTCAGGGCTGGCATGGCAATTCCACAATTACAAGGAACCCAGGCTCCTTCCCACCTTCTTTTCTGCCATCCTTAGTGCTGGTTTACAGGCCAAAAGTCTCCTCATGGTCACAAGATGCTCCTAGTGCTCCAGCCATCATGTTCACATTCCAAGCTGGAAGAAGGTAGACTGGCAAAAGTGTGTATGTCTGAACTGAATCAGCCCCTTTGAAGGAGCTTCCCTGGCTTCCATCTACTTAACTTCTGCTTACATTTCCTTGAACACCCTTAGAAGCCAAGGAGGTTAGGAAAAGTAGTCTTTAAGTTGGGGATGTTGCATCCCAAATAACATCAACATTTCTTACTAAGGAGGAGAGAAGAGTGGATATTGTATAGGCAGCTCACAGGCACTTCTGTAGTAGTAAACTAGGGCAGAGATAACTAGATGATGGTTTCACTCTAGTTTAGCCTAAACAAGCTCATATCTTTCTCTGCTTAAACCACTTTAGTTAATTTCCTGACTTCCTATAAGTTTACAGCAAAAGTTTCATATTATCTTATTAATGATTCTTATTAGGCTTCTCATTTCTAATTTCTTGCCGCAGTTCTGCTATACACAGTGTGGAAGCGTTGATGTGCAGGCTCTGGGGTCAGGCCACTGGGCTTTGAATCCCAGCCCGGCCACTTACCAGCTGGCAGCTTTGGCAGGTTACTGAACCTTATATGCAAAATGGGGAATAATGACATTAGTTATTATAAACAATGTTTTCTAGGCTGAGGCGGTTTTTCAAAATTCAGGTGAAAGATCACATTACTTTACTTGAGGACAAGAAGACACACTCAAAACATATGGTTCATTCACTTTGTTAACCGATAAGAACGTAAGTGCTGGCATACAAAGGAAACAATCTGTCCAAGAAATGTTTTTCTTTTCTTACCTGATTAATAATAAAAGTCACTTGATCTGTTCTCTTACATTCTAGTCACAACTGAGTTTTAAGAAAATCTAGGTCATATTGGTAACTCCATGTCATACCGCTTTTTGCTAATAACTGCAAAATCAAGAATATTCCCTCATTACTTTCTTTTTTAGGTTTCAAAAAAAGCCTACTGTATTTATTCTCCTGGAATAGTATGAAATAACCTTTTCCCTGAATGAAAACCTCCTTTCTACAGTTCTTTCTTGGGAAACAAAGCTTTTATTTCCTGAGCCCTGAACTGGAATAATTTCCTCTGGGGGATCCCTCTTATCTAGAGGGATTGTGGTGAGGTCACTCTGCCTAAGCTGATTTCAGTTCATTTTCTTGAGCTGAATTGGATGAATGTCTTCACAGTTGTCCTTTAAAAGGATAGACTTGTTTTTATACAAAACCTGCATATAAATAAAACCACCAGGTTTCTTCATACAGTATAATGAGGTCTTGACATTCCAAAGATTTGGTACCTAAATGCATAGGCACTCAATGAGTGTGTGTTGGAAGGAACGAAAGGAAAGGGAGGGAAAGTTCGCAAAAAAATTTTTTTTTACTGGAGATAGATTTGATTTTTAATTGGGAAAAGGAATGTGAAATTTATTATTTTTATACTTAGGGACCCAGAATATAACTTATGATGACTTAAGAAGTGATTTCCTAGCTGGCCTGGTGGTGCAGCGGTTAAGTGCGCGTGCTCTGCTGCAGCGGCCTGAGGGTTCGCTGGTTCAGATCCCGGGCGCGCACCATCGCACCGCTCATCAAGCCATACTGTGGCGCGTCCCATATAAAGTAGAGGAAGATGGGCACGGATGTTAGCCCAGGGCCGATCTTCCTCGGCAAAAAGAGGAGGATTGGCGTTGGATGTTAGCTGAGAACTGGTCTTTCTCACAAAAAAAAAAAAAAAGAAAGAAGTAATTTCTTTTTATCTACATTTAAACGACAAAGACACTCATTGGATAAGACCCATAAAAAATATCTTACCTATATTTTATACGTGTTTTGTTCAGAAAACAGAATCTATAAAAAAGTTGAAGAATTTCTTTCTGGTTATAATACTCATAAAATGTGTGCATTTGAATTTTGCTTCTGGACAGACGTGTTCTGCTAAGCAAGCAATCTTTTTTGAGATTGCTTGCTGAGCACATATATTTTTACTTATGCTGATTTTAAAGTCTCTGTAATTTGCTTGGTGGCTGTAGTAATAGGAGACTAGCTTCTAACACATCCAAGGGAGGCTGAAGTGAACCATCAGAAATAAGATTGACCATATACAACAATTAGGGGACAACGGTTTCCAACACTTTTGATCCCAAGATTTCTCATGACATGTATCACCCTGCCGACAAAGAGAGAAACTAGGAAGCCCAGGAGGGCCACGGGAGAGGAGTGTGGGTGGCTGCCAGCCTAGGCAGATGGAGTCCTTTTGGTTGAGCCAAGTAAACGAGGGTAGAAGACAAGATCGTAGTTTGAGGCCCAAACCCTGATGAATAAGAAAAAGTGTTCAAGACCCCAACGGGCCCAGTGGGCAATGGTGGGCAAAGATTTGGAGGTCCTGATCTTGCCTAAATTGTGGGCATGGGAGGAGGAAAGGTGGTACAATGGGTAATTTTTTTTTCTGCTTTTGATATTACCTATATTTTCTTTAATAATTACATGTAGTACTTACGTAAAGGGAAAAAAACCCTAGGTTTTGTATATTCACTGACTAAATTTGAAATTCAATGTGGATTTGCTCCTTTTCTACAAAGTGTAGTGTTTTCATTTAATAGATCGCCATTAGTATACTTCAGTAATGACGTCCAGTTTGATGCAGATATTTCAAAGTTTAAGTAACTTAATGAATAAGGTTTAGATAATACAAGGTACTTCTTTCTCAGGGGAACTACTCCTTACTTTAATACCTTATGAACATCAGTAGAGCGTTATGGGATAGCCTAGAAACAGGCACAGTTATGTCAGTATGATTTATGGCTGACTTGGCACTCGACATCAGTGGGAAAGGAGGGGCAGTTCATTAAATGGTGCTAGGGAAATTGACTATTCATATAGAAAATAATTAAAATAGATCTGTACTTCATTCATATGCAAAAATCAATTACAGATGGATTAAGGGACTTCAATGTAAAAAGGCAAAAGTTTTAAACTTTTGGAAGAAAATATAGAATAGCTTTATGACCTTGGAGGAGTGAATGCTCTTTTTTTTTTTTTTTTTAATTTTTCTTTTATTTTAGTGCAGCTTCCTCCTTTTTTTTCCTTTGCTGAGGAAGATTCGCCCTGAGCTAACATCTGTGCCAGTCTTCCTATGTTTTGTATGTGGGTCACTGCCTCAGCATGGCCGCTGACAAGTGGTATAGGTCCTCCCTCGACAACTGAACCCAGGCTGCCGAAGGGGAGCATGCCAAACTTAACCACTAGGCCAAGGAGTCAGCCCTAGGAAGGCTCTTAAATGAGACACAAAAAGTGCTAACCAGAAAGCAAGGGACTGGTCATTGGACTGCCTTAAAATCAAGGACATTACTTCATTGAAAGACATCACTAAAAGAGTTGGGATGGGGGAGCCACAAACTGGGAGGAAATATTTGCTATGCATATAATTGCAAATAGTAAGGAAATAGAAACCTGCCCTTTAGAAAATGAGACCCAGGGGCTGGCCCAGTGGCGTAAGCGGTTAAGTGCACGCACCCCGCTGCGGTGGCCAGGGGTTCGCCGGTTCGGATCCCTGGCGCACACTGACGCACCGCTTGGCAAGCCATGTTGAGGCGGCGTGCACATAAAGTGGAGGAAGATGGGCATGGATGTTAGCCCAGGGCCAGTCTTCCTCAGCAAAAAGAGAGGAGGATTGGCAGATGTTAGCACAGGGCTGATCTCCTCACAAAAAAAAAAAAAGAAAAGAAAATGAGACCCTATTTCATCAAAACACACTGTAAAGTGAATGAAAAAACAAGCCCTAAATACTAGGGGGAGATATTTGCCATGCATATAACCAACAAATTAATAATGATGAAAACACTCTGTAGAAAAATGAGAAAAGCCTTCAATAGAAATTACAGAGAAGCGGAAATGTGAAGGGTCAATAAAAATGTGAAAATGCTCACCTTCATTAGCAATCAGGGAAATGCAAATTAAAACCACCAGGTGTATTATTTCACACTCCCCAGGGGGACAAAAACTTTAAAGTCAAAAAGTCAACGATAAGGATGTGGAGCAAGAGGAACTCTTCAGCACTGCTGGTGGCAGTGTGGATCCCCGCAGCCCTTTTGGAGAACTCTGTGGTCTTGCCAGGAAGCACTGAGCTGTGTGTAATCTACAACCTGGCCATTCAGCTCCTAATCTGCGCCCTAGAGCAGTGGTTCTCCACCCTTCTTTACATTAGAATCTCAAAGCGAGGATGTCAGAAATACTTACGCTGGGCCTTACCCTAGACCTGTGGTTAAGATCGTGTGCCTAGATGCCCGGAGGCACCACTGCCAACCCACAGAAGACCATGGGATATTTTACATGTTCCAGGCGAACACAGTGATACTTGGCATCTGTTGTATACTGTGTGAACTAGTAGCTCAAGATAGTTCAGTTCACAGTTTCAGTCTTAGACTTGCTACATTCTTTTTTATTATGCAATTTTTTGCAAAGCTAGATTTTCTGTGGTTGCTCTCATAAAAAGCAGACACCATGTGAAAATCAATGTGGAACAAGAAATGAGGCTGGCAGGGTCCAATCTGATTCCAGGGTTTGAGAAGTTGTGCAGTGCCCAACAGGTGCACACATCCCGTTAGTAAGTAATTGTGGTTACTTACGAAGGAAATTAAACTATTTTTTTCTTTCCATTTATGTGCATTAGTTTTTCATACAGCTACTACATTGTGAGGACACAAAGACTTACTAAGTTGTTTGGACCTAACTATTTAGTAAATGGAATTGTTTGGCATTTCTTTTGTCCTAGGGGTGCCATGCAAAATTATTGAGACACCAAATGTGCCTTGAACCAAAAATGTTCGGGAATCTCTGTCCCAGATCAATTAACTCAGAATATTTGGAGATGGAATCTGTGTGTCTGTTTTTAAAAAGCTTCCCAGGTGATTCTATTGGGGCACTAGGGTTGAGAACCACTGCTAGAGGAACTCTTGCACACGTGACTTAGGATAATACTATTAAAAGTATATCTGGGGACCAGCGCTGGTTTGCAGATTATTTCCTACAGGTCTGCATCAAGATAAATATAGTTTATATTAATCACACTTCCAGTAAATAATGGTTACTAATGGTAACTAATAATGGTTACCTTTCTTTCCCTTATGTTATGCTTGTTCTGGTTAAATTTATTAAAATATAATTTTATGTTTGTTAAATTTAATAATAAAAAATTGGATAATTGGATACTGATGAGGGTGAGGAACAACGTGAATTCTCATTCATTGCTGGTAGGAGTGCAAAATGGTGCAGCCACTTTGGAAGACTGTATGGTGGTTTCCTACGAATAATACTCTTACCATACGATTCAGCAATCTTGCTGCTTGGTATTTACCCAAAGGAGTTGAAAATTTATATCCACAGAAGAACCTGCACATGGATATTTACAGCAGCTTTGTTCATATTTGCCAAAACTTAGAAGCAACCAAAGTGTCTTTTAGTAGGTGAATGGACAAAAAAGCTGTGGTACATCCACCGACAATGGAATGTTATTCATAACGAAAAAGAAATGAGCTATCAAGCTATGAAAAGACATGGAGGAACCTGAAATGCATATTATTAAGTGAAAGAAATCAATCTGAGAAGACTACATACTGTATGAATCCAACTATATGATCTTCTGGAAAAGCAAAATTATGAAGACAGTAAAAAGATCAGTGGTTGGCAGGGGATTGGGGGAGGGAGGAATGAATAGGCAGAGCACAGAGGATTTTTACAGCTGTGAAACCACTCTGTAGGATACTATAATGGTGGATACATGTCACTATATGTCTGTCCAAACCCACAGAATGAACAACACCAAGAGTGAACTCTAATGTAAACTATGGACTTGAATGATAATGATGTATCAATGCAGGCTTATCGATTGTAAAAATGTACCCCTCTGGTGGGGGAGGCTATGCATGTGTGGGGGCAGGAAGTATATGGGAAATCTCTGTACCTTTCTCTCAATTTTTCTGTGCCTAAAACTGCTCTAAAAAAAATTAAAAGTCTTTAAAAATAATTGGGCTTATATTTGGGTTTTTTCTTCTCATATTTTTCTAATAATTTATTATTTATACAGCTTTATTAAGGTATAATTGACATATAACAAACTGCACATATGTAAAGTGTACAATTTGATGAATTTTGACATGTGTATACACTTGTGAAATCATCACCACAACCAATATAATAAACATATTCATCAGTCCCTAAAATATTTTTGTGCCCCTCTGTAATCCTCTCTTTTGCCCTTCTACACACCTTCTTCACCCCTACCTCCACCCTCTCCCCAGGGGAACCACTCATGTGCTTTCTGTCACTATAGATAAGTTTACATTCTCTAGAATTTCATATAAATGGAATCTTACAGTATGTACTCTTGTTTTGTCTGGCTTCTTTTACCCAGCATTATTATTTTGCAATTCAACCACGTTGTTGCATGTTTCAGTAGTTCATTCCTTTTTATTGCTGAGTAGTATTCCTTTGAATGGATATACCACAATTTGTTTATCCATTCACCTGTTGGACATTCCAGTTGTTTTCAGTTTTTGGCTGTTACAAATGAAGCTGCCATGAACATTTGTTACAAATTTTTATGTGAACACATGCTTTATATCTTGGGTAAATAAATACTTAGGAGTGGAACAGCTTGGTCATATGGTAGGTATATGCTTATAGTAATTTATTCTTATTGTATTTTACAAATGCATTAGTCCACCAAGGATTGGAAATAAAACTATTCTTTCACCAAATGTATTATGAGAAGTACTAGCCTAGAAGATATACATATGTACGTAGCTACATTGTTTGTAATAGCAAAAAACTGGAAGCAATCCAATAATCCATCGTCAGGAGACTGGATTATTAAAAAGAGATATATATTTGTTCAGTAGACTACTTTATGACAATGCAAACAGATGAACTAAACCTATACTAATATAAATGGATAAATTGTAGGAGTTTAAAGTTGACTTTAAAAAGCAGATTGCGAAAGAATGCATATGGAATGATTCCATTATATGAATTTTTAAAACAAACAATATTAAATGACATATTATTTACAAATACATACATATGTGGTAAACTATAAAGAAAAGCAATAAAATGATAATACAAAACTTAGGATAGTGCTTACTTGGGGAGGGCTTGGGAATACAGTGAAGGAGATGGAACCAAGGAAGGGCAGACAGAAGCTTTGAGACTAATGGATAATTGTGTATTTCTTAAACTACAGAAATTCATTTTGATGTTATTTTTTTGTGCTTATATTTTCTTATAAATTTCCTTTTGTGTATATTCATATATAACAACAAAATTTAGAAAAATCTCTGAATAGTTAAAAAGGGAGTTTGTAAAGCAAGACAAAAGGCACCAGTTACAAACTATCAAGGATAGAAAAAAGTCTAGGCTTTGAGTAAATATATATTTGAATGATAGGCTATTAGGCATTACGTTTGTAAAAATTGGGGCATTAAACTAAATTATCATAGAATATTTAGTTAAGAAGTATAGTAAATATGGTATGTTATTCATTAGAATGATGCCTTGAAGCCACATAATATGGTGATTGAATCAGTTAAGAATATGTGTGATAGATTGTTTAAAAAAAACTACAGTCTCATCAAGTTAAAAATGCATATCTTTCATTTTTATGATAAATGAAAAATGGTTTACAGAATGTGAAATGAGAATCAAAAATTGGTAATCAGATATGCTGTGTTTCCCAGATGGATGGAATTTATACTTGGGTAGGAGTTAGGTTAAAAGCCAGAAAAGATGGAAGAAGTTGAGTTGAAAATTCCCACTAAAAGAAGATAAAACTGAATTCTTTGCTAAAATAAACTTTAGGGCATGCCTTGAGAAATTTGTTTGTCTTTTTACATTTTTAATGACTTAATGAGAAAAAACATACATCAGAGCTCCCTTTCTGGTAAGAGGTTTAGTGTTTCAGAAATGTGGAGGGAGCTGTTCTCCATAGAGAGATGAACAGCCTCCTGAGTCAGCACAAGTCCAAGGAAAACCCTTATATCAGAGGAAGCACCAGTCTGCCAGTGTCAGATCTGAGATTTCCAAAGGGCAGGAGAGAAGAGAGTGGGCACTGATATTTAATAAGCATTTACTGTGCCCAAGGCGGTGGATTTTATATGTCGTATCTGATATGCTTACTGTTTAGGGCTAGGCTTTTCTTACCTTTAAGGTAGATGTTATTATTCTCATTTTACATGTAATATGATGTTTAAATCAGTTAAGGATATGTGATAGATTGAGGTAACTGAGACATAGAAATTCGAAACCTTGCCAAAGATTTCAGAGGAGGCAAATTTAAACCCAAATACGTTTGATTCCAAAGCTCATCTTCTTTCTGCTATTAGTAGCCAATAATTATTGAGCGCTTACAATATTTGTACCAAGAACTATTCCAAGTGATACATAGATTTTCTCTTCTAAGCCTCACAACACTATAAGATAAAAATGATTATTATCCCATTTTACAGATGACAAAATGGAGGCACAGAAGGTTAGGTAACTTGCTCAATGTCCTACAATTAGTAAGTGGCAGAGTTGGTCCAAACTCAGGAGCCCACACTCTAGACCTCTTTTGCCTCTTTTGAGTACATTTGCCCTTTCAAGGATCAGGCTTGATTCTGTCAAGGAAACCTTATGACTCCTAATAACTTTTGAGCCGAGAGTCATGGAAACTGATTTCTTCCACCTAGGTACTTTTGGACTATCTCACTTCCAATGATCCCTTCTTTTCTAATTGGATCATACCCTCTAAGATGCTTTGCTGCTGGAATAAGTGGTTTGGGAAACGTTTCTTAGGTAGTTCTAACAAGTTTAGCTAATTTATTCCTATTTTTTTGCATGCTTTTTGAGATCCTTTGGGCTCATTGTTTTCTACGGAATGAGAATGAATCCTTAATAGAACTTTCAGTCCTCTTAAACTCTCGTTGGGGAAGAGGGAGAATCCTCCTCACCTTTTCCCTTAAGGTTCTTATGGCTGGCCAAATAATTGAAAGACAGGTTAACAGGAGAAAATAGTACCAAGTTTAATAACATGTAAACATGGGAGATATGAGGAAAACTGAGTTTCTCAACAAAATGTTGGAGGTTCTCATCTTAAATACTATCTTCAGCTAAAGACAAAGGAGGATGTTGGGGGTGGGGAGAGTCAGTTATGGGAGATTACCAGAAAAGCACAGTAAACAAGAGTAAGGTTATTATGCAGATTTAAGGCCTCACCTTCCATGTTGATAAATTTCTAGAGATGAGGTCATCCCCCCTCTTCCCAGTACAGAGAGGGAGATACCTTTACAAATGGAAATTTCCCTTATAAATGTAAATGTTTGTCTGACAACCTTTTACAGGACCACCTAGAGAATGTGGCCTGGGAGAGACAGAATTTTTGATAAGATGGGCTTGGTGGTGCCTTTCCTATTGTAACATCTATTTTACATTATATTACAGCCATCATATGGTAGTGGCTCCTTCCTGAAACAGACCTTCAATGTTAAATTCTTTAGGCAGTTTGGGGGAAGTCAAATGTCCATCAGAGAAAATAATCAAAGTAAAGAGATATATTTCAGGGTGGCCAAATTTGATCTCCCACACTCCCATACTCCATTCTTTAACATGGAATTTCCTTAGGACTTAATTTAAAACAAATGGCAATTAAACCATTTAAACTATTTGGTGGGATTATAACTCATATTCTTTCTATTCTGAAAGTATTTGAAGTACATTTAAGTAAAAGAAATCAATACAATGGAATAAATACAATAAAAACTCAAGACGATATACAGAAAACAAGAGATAGTTATACCAGAAACTTAAGGTATTTTAGTTAATTCCCGTAGAGCATTAAATGATGGATTTCCTGGCAGCTGAGGCAATAGAGGAATATAATTGGTCAAATAATTTTTTTGTATGTTCAAAGAAGGTAAAGTAGTTCATTGGGGAGGATGGCTTATGGTGACAGGCCAGTTGATAACCTTTTCCTTTCTAGAGTTAGATCATATGCCCTGGAGCACTCAGATCTTAAAGTGCTGTAGTTGAGACTTGAAAGAACTGCCACGGATAGTCTTTAAAGAGGCACCAGGGCAATGCTGTAATTCTTGCTTAGCAACACTTAAATTTAGGCTTCCTCCTCTGGGCAAAGTCCGGGTTCTGGCTCACTCCCTCCTTTGTTCTGGTCTCTGTGCAAAGGTCACCCCCTTCTCTTAATATCCTCTCTAAATGAGGAGCCCACTCGCTGCACCTGCCTTACTCTCTATATCTGCATTGTCTGATGTGGTAGCCACTAGCCATATGTGACAATTAAAATTGATTAAATTACATAGAATTAAAAGTTCAATTCTTTGGTCATACTAGCCACATTTCCAGAGCTCAGTAGCCACACTTGATTAGTGGTTATTGTATTGGACAACACAGATATGTCATTGCAGAAAGTTCTATTGGGCAATGCTATTTTATGCTCTTACCCTGGCTTTCGTTTTCTTTTTAGAACTTTTCCGGCTTTATGCCACACACTTACTGATTTATTTGTTTACGTTCCACTAGAGTGTGTGCTCCCAGTAGCAGAGATTTTGTTTTATTCTAGAACATTGCTAAATCCTAAGTGCCTAAAGCAGTGCCTGTTAGAGTTCTCTGTAAACACTTGCTGATTGAATGAACAAATGAATGAAGGAATGAATTTTAGTCTTATTTTGCCGTTTCAAATAAAAAAATAGTTTGATGTCCTTGGGTGACCTGGTACACTTTTCTGCCACAATTTTTAAGATGAAAGAATGAAAATTCTATAACCAAGGACACATATTTTTAAGATAACATGATATTATTAAATAATACTAACCAAACTTTTGTTTCTTTCATCTTTCATATTGTGAAGGATAATCAGTCTGAAAATTCTGCTTAAAAGATAATATATTGACCTAAACATGGGTATAAAATATCAATTTTCTTTGGATTAAGAAGTTGTGTGAGTAGAATGAGAAAGCAAAGTACTTATTATATAGCTAATTGGACTTAAACTGGTATGTAATTTAAAGCAACTGTGATACATTGCAATGGAACATACTAAAAGTAATATTGTGCAATCATCACAATACATACACATGGTGTGAAACCATAATACATTCTAAAATTGTATAGAAATGTCAATTTACCTAGTTAATTTCAAATAAAAGTTATCCATGAAATGATTGCAATGCCTAAAAGGAATTTGCTGTTTGAACAAAATATAACTAGGAGCATGACTACCCTAGGTTTGCCTATCAATAGACATTGAAGCCAGTTTTGTGATTTCTGCCAAGGAGACAGCTTCAGTAGCCTTGAAAAAGATTGTTTTTCTTCTCTGGGGCCCAGCTTTGTCAGGATACACTTGGAATGATGATGGAGGAGGGAGGTACCTAGCAGAACCAGACAGGTCTGGTCAGTCAACTTGCACAATTAGCCAAATGGTAGATGTCAGTTGGCTGTCATGCCCAATTCCAGTTACTGACAATCAGGAATTTGGTAAAGTAAAAGTATTTTCTCCTTCACTCTCCCTTTCTAAAATGCAGATATTTTCTGAGTAGTATTAGTTCTCAGTGGATTTGCAAATGCGGATCATGGGGCATCTCTAAATCTGTGCAGGATTGGTATTCTTTTTCTATTTTAAGTAAAAAACACCATGGTTAATGTCCTTGGATAACCTCATATACTTTCATTGGTTTTCAAATCAGGTCCAGTGAAGGGCCGAGTTTTTCATAAAAATAATGACTAATTTTGGAATCCCATATGTTCAGCTCAGGTTTCTAAGCTGCAATAAATATGAATTAAGGCTTCATCAAGATTTTTGTATTTGCAATTTCAATTCTTGGTTCTTTTTTGAAAATCTATTTTATGTATATATCTGAATTTTTTTATTTCCTTAGGTGCTGGATCTGGAGTACAATTTTTAAAACTTTACATCAGTTTACTTTCTGTTAAGACCTTAGAAGTTGTTTTAGCCGCCAAGAGAGCATTACCTGTGTACTGAGAATAATATGAGAGCCGTAGAGTGCCTGAGTCTATTTATTTTACTCACACAGAGTAAAGAAAATGACCCAGTGACAGTTTTCTATGACATAGAAGTGGGACAGTAGTTGTGAAAAAGAAGCTAGCTGAGGTGCTTAACACACAGTTCATAGTAATTTTAAATTTTTCTAATACTTGGCTATGTAGTCAGGGTTCCTTTGCCAGGGTGAGGGTCTGCTGAAGAGTTCCTGAGGTCACTGTGGGGAGATGCGCTGCCAGACCTCTTCCCTCCAAGGGCTTTGTAATGGGTCATGAATTCAGAATTGACCTCACACAATCTGACCATTACTGATGGAAAAGCAAAGTCAGCATCACCTACAAAGATAATTTTTCATCTGTTCATAAGTCTATATGCTTATTGCCACATGTAGAAATTTGGCTACTCAAATAAGAATGTCTTTCTATCCAGAGACTGAACAAGCTAAACACCAGGAATATTCTACTCTGTACAGAAGAACATTGGTACTGAAATATTTCTTTCTCAGGTGATGCTTAGGATCTATCTTTTGATTTTAATCCATGTTGAGATTTGAAAAAAGATACTTTATTGAGACATGGGTTTGCAGGTTATTATTTTTTTTCTATGAGTATAATTTGGAGAAGAATACCAGATTGTCTTTAAAATCATGAAATCATGCTGTCTTCTAACTTGTATGCTGTCCCTTATAATAATTAGCACATACCTTTTCTGCCTTGAAGTTTGTAACAAATGTGAAACTGAGTTTCACAGGTTAATTCCAGCTTTCTCTTCATGGATTATACATAGTCCAGAAGCATCATGTTATGCCGTTTTAAATTTCAAAATGTCATAATATCACAAGTACGTTGTAAAGTCACAATTGCTTCTAATTCAGTGTAACATCTCTTTGGTGTTAGTGTCCATTTGTTCTTCCATAACTCTACATGCCAGTATTTTGTCAGATCAATTCCTTTAGGGCAGAGACTACATTTATTTATTTAACTTTTTATTTTGAAATAACTGTAGACTTAGAAAAACGTTGCAAAAATACTACACCAAGTTTCACGTACCCTTTACGCAGCTTCCCCAAGTGTTAACATCTTATGTTACCACAGTACAACTATGGAAACCAGATATTGACATTGATACGATGTTATTAACCAATCTAAAGAATTTGTTCCAATTTTGCCAATCGTCCTACTAATGTCTATTTTTGGGTCCAGGATCCAATCCAGGATCCCACACTGCATTTAATTGTCATATCTCCTCTGGAGGAGTCTATCTCTGTTTCAAGACTTTAATACTTTTGCAGAGTTCTGACCAATAATTTTGTAGAATATCCCCCAGTTTGAGTTTGTCTGGTGTTTTGTTATGGTTATAACTGGCTTAGCATTTTGGCAAGAATACCACAGAAGTGATGCTACACTCATCTCATTATATCAGAGGGTACACGATGTCAATATGTCTCATTGCTGCTGATCTCACTTTTGGTCACTTAGTTAAGGTCTACCAGGTTTGTCCACTGCAGAGTTACTATTTTTCCCATTGGAATTAATAAGTATCTTGGGAGGAGATGCTTTAAGACTATGCAAATATCCTGCTTCTCATCATACTTCTTGCCCATTAATTTTATATTCCATTGATAATTCTTGCCTGCAACAGTTATTACTTGGTGTTTGCCAAATGCTGATATATTTTATTTCCATCATTCATTCTACATGTATTAATTAGAATTCTACTGTAAGAGCTGTTCCTTCCTCTCCCATTTGTTCCGTTCTTATATCAGTGTAGACTCATGAATATTAATTTTATTCTATGGATTATGATTCATTACTGTAATTATTTTGTTTACCAAATTATCCCAGATTTGGCCACTGGGAGTCCCTTTAGGTAAGCTCTTGTGTCCTTTGACATATTCCCAATTATTTTTTTAAAGCATTTTGTTACTTACCCTTTGGCACCGCAAGATGTACCAGGTTCATTTTGCTCCAGCCCTAGAAATGGTCATTTCCCCAAAGAGCTCTAGTTCTTTTAATTGGAGATTGATATTTAGAAACAAAATTTGGGTGCAAGGGATGCTGATTGCTACTAGTATGTCATTGCTTCTAGGACCTCTCAGCTGCCAGAGCTAGGAAATATGTGCATGTATAAATACACATAAACACCTCCCTCTCTATCTATAATCTATCTAATCTATTGTCTATCTGCCTATCTCATCTCTCTCTCTCTCTCTATCTATCTGTATTTATTTATCTGTTAAAAACTATTAGTTCATCCTGATACTTCTAATTACAACCCAATCCCGCTAGTTTCCTTCTAGACTTCTCTCTTTCTTTCTTTGTAATCTTTTTCCCTAACAATGAGAAACCTGGGTTTCATTATCCATAATATATTACTTGTTTGATCAACCCTAGTATACTTGTAAAGAAGTTTCAGAATTGTGATCCCATAATCCCTGTGAGAAACAAATTCACTAGCTAGACTATAGTGTTTGGGTACGGTTCTTTTCGTCTTTAGCTTTACAGTATATAGCAAAAATACAAATTTCCAGAATTACTCAGGTTATATCTTTTCTTCTCTACCCCTTTCAGTGTGGTTCTCTTGCTCATTTGTAATACAGCTGGGTTCATTTGTTACTGTTTGTGTTCCATTTGGGCTCCCCAACACATAGAGGTTGATTTTAATTACTATTTATTTGGGAGGTATGTGAAACATTACTATAATTCTAAGAACCGCGACCCATATCTCTTTTCTATATGAAAAGACATGCAGAAAAATGTCACTCCCCCCTCATCCCCTATATCACATTTCATTCTCCCATTCTTTCCACCCCATTGGTAGGTAGGTAACCAATTGGTAGGTAATCAGTTTCATTAGTTTCTGGTTTATTCTTCTGTATTTGTTTTTGTATAAATAAGTAGATACATATATGTTTTCTTATACAGTGACTACATTTCAATGTCTTTTTGTGGTACCGGACAATTTGAATGCTGTTTGGTGATTTTATCTCTTAAGGGTACTGTTCAAAATTGATCATCCTTACTGCTAAGGTATTAAAAAGCTCATGAAACTATTCTTTTCTTTCTTAAAAAATATTTTTGGGAATTTTTTCTGGAATGAAAATGACAACATGAATTTTGATGAGCTCATTAACACTGAACTGTCTATTACTTAATAGAATTTGTCTAAATAATGATAACATAAAGCAAACAGCAATGTTTTTCAGGTTGTTTAACCCCATTATATATATTTTTAGCAAGATATTTTAAAATTTTTTCTCCTTATTAATCGAATTTGAATTATTTCAAGCATCAATGAGAGCTGCTAGACTATTATATAAAATATGTATTTTTTTCTTCTGGAGGTCTTGTCAAATAGCTTTTCTTGCAAACAAAGTGAAGCAAAATATTTCCAAGTCTGTTTGATCGTGCTCTGGTGCATTTCATTGTGCACTCTTTTTTCTTTTACTCTGCAGGCCTTTGGGCAGTCCTTCTCCATCCACCGGAAAGTTGCTGAGGATGGAGAGACTCGGGAGGAAACGCTTCTGCAGGAGTCAGCATCGAAAGAAGCTTACTATCTGGGGAAGATCCTGGAGATGCAGAACGAACTGAAGCAGAGCCGGGCTGTAGTCACGAACGTTCAGGCAGAAAACGAGCGGCTCATGGCCGTGGTGCAGGATCTGAAGGAGGTAAACAAACAACAAACACATTCCCTGCGAGAGATTTGTGGGAGCGAGAAGTAAGATAAAATTCTCTCTAGGAGAGAGGAATAAAGCTTTTTCTTTAATGAGAGGAGCTGTATTAAATAAGAAGCACGTAATACTGATGCTTGCAATTTTTCTGCTTTTTTAGTGAAATAACAGCATGTTCTCAGATGAGCTTTTCCCTCTTTTATTGTTTGTTGAGAATTCAAGTCTTTATTTATTGAGTCCTTGGGAATTGGCCTTGCAATTTCTGCAAAGATGTTTAAAAAATATAGTGACCTTAGTGCTTCCTCCTGCTTTACCTGTTTTAATACAACGTGGAGAAGGACGGTTGGCTGTGATGCTCTGTGTCAGCACTAATTCAAAATGACAGTAGTGGTTGCTCAGGACTCTTCTCACTGGGGAATGAGCCCCCAGGGGAGTGTTCTGAAGGGTCTTAGAGTCTGGCAGGGCAGAACCATAAACTGTTTTTCTGGTTGTAGAGCAGGCAGCAAATTATAGCTGGTATGACTTAGGTCAGGGAGCCTTCTTCAGTCCCTGGGTCTCTACTGGACTCACCATTTCTCTTCAGCTTTCCCGTAGCAGCATCATGTGCCAGGCCTGCTAGCAAGTGAGCTTATTAATTGAGGGTTTTAGTAATGGAAAAAGGTAGGATGAAAAAATTATTCAGTATTGTGAAATAGAAGTAATCCACTGATATTGTTATCTTGAAATTAATGACGTACTACAAATAGAGTTTCATTATTATGAGATATGTTGTCCAAAATTTATTGGAATTTAATCAGTTGTTTACATTTTCACATGTCCATATTATGATGAACTAAATGAATAGGGAAAGTAAAGTTTCTGCTTTACCCAGCTCATTATCTTTGAACACGCCCAAATACAGCATTACCACTTCTAGAGACAGAAAAAGGAGGCAACCAAGTGGAAGTCAGTGTTGGGTACAGAGAAGAACATGAGACAGTTTTCAGGATGCCCTGCCTCATTTCCCTCCAATGCAAATGCATGTTAAAAACAAAGCTGCTCTAGTTCTTTATTTGATGCATCTGTATGTGCTGGGTTTTGGCCATCACCAGCTTAACCTTTGGAGAACCAGACCCTCCACCCCCTAAGGAATTGCCATTCACCCGTCCAACCCCAGGCTTCTCTGTGAGACAGGCATCCACTGCAGAGTAGACCCAAGGTCATGTCGTGCCATAGGCCACCATCCTGGATTAAGCAAGGCCTCAAACATCCACAGAGGGGCAACTCAGCAGCCATGAGCAGCAGGTTCACATGACAGGTTGGCAGAGGGGCTGTGACACGGGCAACATGAGGGCCATGGGCACATACATGCAAGTGATTAGTGGAGAATAACTGTGACCAATGAGTCAAGCAGTCTTGATTGCCAATTGGATGGATCCTCTGAAAGTCGCCCATCCCCACTGTGTGCAGTAGCTACAGCTAAGGAAAGAACAGCAAAGGTTGAGGAAAGGGCAGAGAATCCACAAATGTTTTTCTGTTGAGGCAAGACGGTGGTGAATGATGGAGCATCCTTACTTACATACACCATGCGTGAGTGCAGTTTCCAATGAGTAGATTTATGATGAGCAGCAGGAGTTGGTAATTAAGAATGAGGATGTAAATTAGGAATGAACTGAGGCACCAAGGGGAAAAAAAAATTTGAGGAGCCCTTCATTCAGATCAGTTCTCCAATTTGAGTAAGCATCAGAATCACCAAGAGAACTCATCAAAACAGTAGTCCTGGGCCCCACCTCCAGAGATGCTGATTCAGTAGGTCTAGGTGGAACCCAAGAATTTGCATTTCTAACAAGTTCACAGCAGGTGATGCTGTGGGTGCTGTTCTGGAGACCACACTTTAAGAACCACTAATTTAGACTTTTTGGCTGGCCCAAAGCTGGGGAAGGGAGTATCATAGGCTCATAATTTGGAAAATTGTTGAATGAATTACTTGGTTATAATCCTTCGATATCTATGCATTTTCAGTAGTTGATTTGCACTAAAAGAATAACTTGTTAATCCAAAGGTGTATATTTTTTAATCTAAAATAGCTTAATGCAATTTAGCTTATGAGTATATTCATTCAGGTTTGTCAGGTAACTAAAAGAAGAAAAGAACAGGTTGTCAGTTTCCCGATTTTCTAAGTATGTCAACAATGTATTTGTTGATGTTCCTTCTGATGGACTGAAAGCTAGTGGTATTACTTCACCCTGCAGGCCTGCGTTTTTCATCCAGGCCTCATGTTTTAATGTTCCTAATAAAACTATTATTAGCATTTAGAGCTGAGTACATTTGTAAAAGGGGAAAAGGAATAAATTCTATTTTTTGGGATGTTGATACAGACTTTTGATGGCTGGTGTTAAATTGAAATCTCAGATTTGTTTTTATTGTAGGCTCAGTTTTATTTATTTTTGTTGTACTCTGGGCATTGACTGATGCATAGTGTTTGGAAGAGAAATCATGAAATAAAAAAATCATGACCTGAGTGACCATGAGAAATAGACAAGGGTAACGAACACAAAATGTAGTAAATCATCAGCTTGACAGATGCTGTGAGAATTTAATAATTTGATTAAGGGAATCATCTTTATTTGCTGAAAGGACTCATCTCTTATTTCAGTAAGATTGTTGGTACTGGCAGAGGTATATTTGTGGTGTGTGTATTATGGAAGCGTTATACATGTTTGCACACGTACCTGTGCAAATGTATGTGTATGTGTGTAATTCTAAGGTCAAATTCTCTTCCATATGTGATAGGTATAGGATAGTATAGTGGAAAAGATTGGAAAATTTCTGAATTAGGTGTTAGGAAATCAATATTCTCGCCTTAGCTCTGCTAAAAGTTTTAGAATTATATTCATGGTATTTGTCAAAGATTTTTTTAGTATACAGTAAATACATAATAAACATAAACTGTTACCATTAATAATTTTCTGCATCTTCCATAAAAATATTGTTGAAGATATCACTTAATATATAGATCCATATTCTTAGGTTAAAGAAACATTAGATAAATACTTCTTTGAATTTATTACCTTGAAAATTCTTTCTATTGACATATGAATCTGGCAGTAGGAATTACAGTATATTTTTATTTCTGCTTTGGTTGTTAAGAAGCTTTAGCACTATGTTTATCTGTAAAAACACACCTAGATTTTTTTCATATAATTCTTCTCATTTTTAAACATTTTAATCAGTCTTATTCTATATATGTCTTGAATGGTGGACTACTTTAAATAATTTTTTAAAGTACAGGGAATATAAAGAAAAAAAAATCACCCAAATCAAAGAACCAAATTAGGAGTTAATCTTAACCAAATTAGGAGAGAGTCCTACAGGGCGAGTAATAAACAAAGAGGAGGGGAAATCCTTGGGTTGCCTTGACCAGCATCATTTTGGTAAGAGCTTACAGAGAACAGATAGATTACTGTAGTGCCTAAGCAAATATATAGTAAACAAGTTTGGATTTCATTTTTCTGTCTCCAACCTGTAGGTCTAACATACTAGAAGACAGCCTAAATAGGTTTATTTGGACAGTATTTTTTGACCACTTACTTTGTACTAAATTAAGTTAAAATCCACATTGATTACATCATAAAATAGGATAATGAAACTTTTAATACTACTGAATACTTTCAATTGTTAGTAAGATGTCAGAATTTACTGCACTATTTACAAACCATACAATGCAATTATACCAGTATTCCTAACCAAAATTAGTGTATATATAAAAAAGAGTTGTCACAGAAGATAGACCCCTGCAGGTGGAATGCAGAAGATTGGAATTACAAAATGGATTATTGACTTTAGTAGAGATTAAGCCTGTACTTTAAAGTGCAAATAATTTAACATCTGTTGATTGCCAGACAGTGTGCCAGACACTGCTAAATTCTTTACATGGTTTAACTTGCTAACTCCTTATAACAGCTCTATTGAGGTGGGTCCTATTATTATATCATCCCATTTTACTGATGGGATATGTAAATCACAGAGAGGTCAAGTAATTTGTCCAAAGCACATGGGTAATAAGTGACAAGCCGGGATTTGAACCCAGGAAAACTGGCTTTGATCTAGATTTTCTTAGGCATGTCACTGTAGCTGCCAAGAGCACATTTTTCTCTTCCAAATCTTGCCTCAAGCTAATGAAATTTCTGGCACAATATATGAAGCTTTAGTACAGTAGCTAAATTTGTAACTTGGTAACATTTTCTTAGGAGATGGCCACTTTATTATTTATTTATTTATTTATTTTTTGCTGAGGAAGATTCGCCCTGAGCTAACATCCATGCCAATCTTCCTCTATTTTTTAGTATGTGGGCTGCCAGCACAGCATGGCCACTAATAGAGCAGTATAGGTCCACGCCCAGGAACTGAACCTGGGCCACCGAAGCGGAGCGCACTGAACTTTACCACTAGGCCACCAAGGTTGGCCCTGGCCATTTTATATTTTAAAAGCTGCTTAATCCATATGATTTTTATTACATTTGAAGCTCCATTTTTTCCCTCCTTGGAGTATACAACCAAATTTCATGATACACCAGTGGCTTAATTTCCAGAAATCTATTATTATGCCAACATTTTAGGAATACATCTATTCCATCATAAAGAGTCTGCATCTATAAACTTTTAGGGCGTGAAGGCACCTTAGTGATTATTTGGTAAAGATTACTCCCAGGTCAATAATTCTTTCTCCAATATCCCTGGATGGTCGTGTAAACTTAGACACTTCCAGGACTATGGAGAAGATAAACTGTGAGCTCTTTCAAGGAAGGGACTGTGTTTTGTCTGTCATTTATTTTTGGACCCCCAGCACCCAGCACAGTGCCTAGCCAAAAGCAGACATTAAAAAGTAATATTTGCTGAGTTGAATTGAACTGAGAGAGCGTGCTTTGGGAGTTAGCTACCCCTGGGCTTGAATTCCAGCTGTGCCACTTATCAACTGTGTGATATTGGACAAGCTACTTTTGTTCTCTAAACTTTACTTTTCTTACAACATGGAGATGATAATACTAATGTACAGGTCCTATGTCAAATGCCTGGTACAACGAATATGCTAAATTACTGTTCCTGGTCTTCCAGCTCCCTCCCAAGGCTGCCCATCCTGTTGCTTGGCAGCTCTAATTATTAAACTGCTCTTTTTTGTTCACTGCAAAGTCGACTCCCCATAATTTTCACCAGCTGGCCGTATTTCTAGCCTCTGGATCTACAGAGAATACATTTTTTAGTTTCGTATTCCACTGGACAGTTTTAGCCCATGCCCAACAGTTTCAAATATTTGGAAAGAACTATCTTGTCTTCTCTTTTTCAGACTAAACACATCTAGATCCATTTGTACTTCCTCATGTGATGTGGTTTCAGGATGCCTTACCTTCTTAGACTTAGATCCAGTGTCTCTTAAAAATGCGTGTCTGCCTTTTAAAACCATGAGATTATTTACTGTCCTTACCCCTGATGGAAATCCTTGAAAATTTGAACTATTGGACCTAGGTTTTGAGTTTCTCATCTTTGGGTTTTCATCTTTTGGGGTTTTCTACTTCATGGTCATACATTCATTCATTCAACAGAGGTCTCTTCCGTAGTTACTATGAGCCAGATGCGTGGATGCTTAGGAAACATCAGTGAACAAAAATTCAATGACGAGTGGTTGTTTTCAGTGTTAGAACAACTAAATGTGTTTAGAAACCATTTCCTTCTACTCTTTAGTGTCTATGAAAATAGAGAGTGAGCTGCGTTTTAGACAACATATACTATAGTGTGCCCCTAACGTTCATGTTTTGAAACCTAATCCCCAATGTAATGGTATTTGGAGGTGGGGCTCTTGGGAGGTGATTCGGTCAGAAGAGTGGAGCCCTTATGAATGGGATTAGCGCCCTTATAAAAGAGACCTCAGAGAGCTCCCTTGCCTCTTCTGCCGTGTGAGGACACAGCAAGAAGATGGCCGTCTGTGGAACCAGGAAACCAGGAAGTGGGCCTTGACCTGACACTGAATCTGGCGGCACCTTGATCTTGGACTTCCCAGCCTCCAGAACTGTGAGAAATAAATGTTTGTTGTTTAAGCCACCCAGTCTATGGTATTTTGTTATAGCAGCTCTTATGGACTAAGACAACATATGACATTTTGTATGGTAGTATTACGCTCATCTTAGTCTCTCATTAAAACTACAATAGGTGGTACCTGCTGTGACTAAGTGGAAAACATCATCTAAACAGCCAGATTAGATGCCATGGACCTCAGCCATCAGCACATATTCACTTTATTCAAAGGAGAGCCCTCAGCTACTTTTTAAAAATGGATTTGCTTCTATTTTATAAATGGGTGGTTTGGTAATAGTGTGGAATTAGAAATCAGAAATCTGAATTCAGGTCCTAACTCAACCATTTTACCGGTTGTGTGATTAAACTTCCTAATTCACATATAAACATTATAATAACACCTATTCTACTCCCCATGATTTTTATGAGGATAAAATGAGATATTTTTCATGAAAGTGCTATATAAGAAATAGAAGACTATGTAAGTGTTATTTACTGTTTCAAAATTAGGTAATCAGACTTATTCACACCCAGCAAGACAGAAACAATAAATTAGCAAGATGGATTGGAGTCAAGGGAGAGGCCCCAGCACCTTCTGACAGTAGGGAGGGGTAATGGCTGACATTCTGACGCTACAAGAGGAAACAACACATATTGAAAGGCCAGTAGGTTGAAAGAGGAGAGCTGTCTGCGTGCTCTTCTTATCAGTGTAAACAGCCTCTCATACCTGGCTGGTTCTTGGAAGGGTCACTGCATTGTTCTCAGTACAGCCCCCAATGTGCTTACTGATGACCCAAATCATGGAGAAAAGATTAAGCTGTTTTATTAATGCATCCAATAATAACAAAGCCTTTCTTATAGTCTCCCGATGTTTCTGGCTGAATAATTAGTCATTGGGAGCTCTGTTTACACATAGCTGGATGAAACTGACGCTTCCAGCTGAGTGATGATTTTACCATTCTGTCAAGGCGTGCCTTGGGAAGAGCAGGAAAGCTGTCTCTTTCCATGGCATGTCCCAGTTTCTCTCCAGCTCTCCTTACTTGTGGGGAATGGACCTCACACCTCTCTGGAATGATGCAAAGCACCAAACAGTGAAGAATTGTCACTGTTTTTAATTGGTTTAAATAACTAATAAATAATCAATAAAATGATATCATAATATATCCCTTATGAGAGCATACCACGTGCCAAGCCTGATACTCGGCACTTCATGTTCATCGTCTCATTTAATTCTCTCAACAAGCTTGCAAGGCATGCACTGTTTCTACCTGTTTCCTATCTTTCTTTGTCCCTTTACAGATGAGGCAAAGAGAGACTAAACATCTTGTCCAGCAAGTAGTCAAGTGGCCTCCTAAACCCGGCAATCCGACTCTAGAGTTCCCGCTCTTAAGCATGTTAGTGGCTGCCTATTAGTTTATTGATTCCACTGGAAAGAGATATTTCTTTTGGTCGAAAAGCTATTCTTTCTAACGCTTGCTGAGCTGCAGTAAACAAATACCCCTCCCTATTAACATCAGGAATTTGAAAGCAAAGTTTAATAACAATATGCAGACAATTCACTTTTGAATAATTGAGATTTGATTGTGCATTTGGGAAAGATAAGTTACATAAATAGGTTTGTAGGGTTAGTTTTAAATTATAGGCCCATAGAATTTTTTTTTTTTTTGGTGTACAATTCTGTGAATTTTAATATGTATTAGATTCATGTAACCACAACCACAATGAGGATGCAGAACAGTTTCATCACCCCAAAAACCTCCCCTGTGCTCTGCGACTCCTTTGTAGTCCTACCCTCCCCCACTCCAATTTCTTATAACCAATCATCTGTTATCTATCACTATAGTTTTGTCTTTAGGGGAATATCATATAAATGGAGTCATACAGTATGTAACCTTGTGAGATTAGGTCCTTTCTCTCAGCATGATTTGTTGCATATTATCAATAGTTTGTTCCTTTTTATTGCCAAATAGTATTCCACTGTATGGATATACTACAGGTTTTTTTCATTGATTCACCTATTAAAGAACATCTGGGTTATTTTCAGACTTTGGCAATTACAAATAGAGCTGCTATATACATTTATGTACATTTATGTTTTTGTGTGAACATAAGTTTTCATTTCTCTAGGGTAAATAACTAGGATGGTGGGAATTCTTGGTCAGATGCTAAGTGTATATTTAACTTTTCTAGAGTGGCTACACCATTTTGCATTTCCACTAGCAATGTGGAAGAGTTCTAATTTCCTTTCATTCTTTCCAGCACTTGATATTATTAGTGTTTTTTATTTTAGCCATTCTAATAGGTGTGCAGTGGTATCTTATCGTGGTTTTAGTTTGCATTTCCCTAATGGCTAATAGTATTAAACATCTTTTCATGTGCTTATTTGCCTTCCATATATTTTCCTTGGTAAAGTTGCTGTTCAGGATTTCTGCCCCTGCCCCCCCCCCCTTTTCTGTGTGTGGAAGATTAGCCCTGAGCTAACATCTGTTGCCAATCCTGCTCATTTTTGCTGAGGAAGATTGGCCCTGGACTAACATCCATGCCCATCTTCCTCTACTTTATATGGGACACTGCCACAGCATGGCTTGATGAGCAGTGCGCAGGTCCACCCCTGGAATCCGAACCGGTGAATCCTGAGCTGCTGAAGCAGAGCCCGTGAACTTAACCACTACACCACTGGGCCAGCCTCTTTTGCCCATTTTTTAATTGTGTTGTTTCTTTTCTTAGGTGAGTTTTGAGAATTCTTTATATATTCTGGATACAAGACTTTTGTCAGAGATGTGATTTGCAATTATTTTCTCCTAGTATTTGGCTTGTCTTTTCATTGTCTTTAAAGTGTCTTTTGCAGAGCACAACGTTTTTCATTTCAATGAAGTCTAATGTATCAAAAAAAATTTTATTGGGGCGTAGTGGGTGGGTGAAATGGGTGAAGAGAGTCAAAAGGAACAAACTTTCAGTTATAACATAAATAAGTCCTGGGGATGTAATGTAGAGCATGGTGACTATAGCTAATAATACTGTATTGCATATTTGAAAGTTGCTAAGAGAGAAGATCTTAGAAGTTCTCATCACACACACCAAAAAATTCTGTAACTCTGTATGGTGATAATGTTAACTAGAATTAATTGTGGTGATCTTTTCACAATATATACAAATATAAAATCATTATATTGTACACCTGAAACTAGTATAACTAATGTTCCATGTCAATTATAACTCAATAAAAAAATAATAAAACAAAAAAAATGTATCATGCTTTTGATATCAGATTTAAGAAACCTTCTCCATCCCCACGTCAGGAAGATTTTCTCCTACATTTTCATCTAAAGGCTAATAGTTTTAAATTTAGATCTGTGATCCATTTTGAGTTAATTTTTGTATAAGGTGTGAGGTTTAAGTTGAGGGTCATTTTTTTGACATATAAATGTTCAGTTGTTCCACCCCCATTTGTTGAAAAGTCTATTCTTTCTTCATTGAATTACCTTTGCACCTTTGTCAAAACCAATTGGCCCTATTTTTGGGGTCTATTTCTAGACTCTCTATTCTGTTCTATTGATCTATGTGTCTGTCTGTTTGCTAATACCACCCTGTCATGATGACATCAGAGAGATAACAGGAAGCCAAATCATGTGGGGCCATATAGACTATTGAAAGGATTTTGGCTTTTACTTTGAGTGAAATGGGAGTTATTTGGAAAGTGTTGAGCAAAGGGGTGACATGACTCTAAGGAGGCAAGGAAAAGAGTAGGAGGTGATTGCAGTCATCCAGATGTTAGAAGATGGTGGTTTGGGCCAGGATGATAGGTGGAAGTGTTGAAAAGAAGTCATACTCTTAGTATATTTTGAGAGTGAAGCCAACATGACTTTCTAATGGATTGGATATAGAGAATAAGAGATAAGGAGGAGAAAAGATGACTCCAGTCCAAGGTTTCTAGCTTGACCGACTTGAAAAATGTAACTATCATCAATTGAGATGGGGAACGCTTCAGATGATCAAGATCAGAAGTTAAGTTTTAGACATGTTAAGTTTTAAATTTTGATTAGACCTCCAAGTGTAGATGTTGAATGGGTAGTGGAGATGAGGGCCTAGAATCTGGGAGAGAGATCTGGGGATAGAAATACAAATTTTGGAATTATCAGCAGATGAATGCTATTTAAAGCATATCAGTGAGATCACCAAGGCCAGAAGTGTAGATAGAAAAGAGAAGGGATCCAAGCACTGAGCCCTGGGCCATCTGAGGACTGAGAGGGTGGGGACAAGAATGGAAACTAAAAATAATTGTTAGTGAGGTAGAAAGAAAATAAAGAAGGGGGCTGGCCCGGTGGCACAAGCAGTTAAGTGCGTGTGCTCCGCTGCGGCAGCCTGGAGTTTGCCGGTTCGGATCCCGGACACACACCAACACACCGCTTGGCGAGCCATGCTTTGGCAGCATCCCATGTAAAGTGGAGGAAGATGGGCATGGATGTTGGCCCAAGGCCAGTCTTCCTCAGCAAAAAAAAAAAAAAAAAAAAAGAGGAGGATTGGCAGATGTTAGCTCAGGGCCGATCTTTCTCACAAAATAAATAAATAAATAAATAAAGAGGGAATAGTTCCTGGAAGTCAAATGAAGAAAGTGTTATCTACGAAGGAACTGATCAACAGTGCAAATGCTGCTGATAGGTCAGACAAGATGAGGAAACTGAACTGACTGTTGGGTTTAGCAACATGGGATCACTGGTCACCTCAGCGAGAGAAGTTTCTGTGGAGTGGTGGAAGCAAAAGCCTGATTAGAGTACGTTTAAGAGAGAATAAAAGGAGAAGAATTGGAGACAGAGAATAGAGGCAACTTTTTGTTTGCAAAGAGGACAAAGAAATGAGGTAGTAGCTAGGAGATGAAATGGGCTCAAGAGAAAGTCGTTGGGTTTTGTTCTTTTTTTTTAAGATGAAAAAAATAACAGCATATGTGAATGCTGATTGCTGATGGGTGTGACCCAGTAGAGAGGGAAAATTTAATGACGTAAGAGGAGAATACCTAGAGCATTTGATTTCCTTGAGTGAAAGAGAGGGGGATGGGATCTGGTGCAAAATGGAGGGATTGTGGTTGGCAAGGAGCAAGGAAGTTTCATCTATGGTGATGCCTGGGAATGTGGAGTATGTGGGTGCAGATGCTGGTACATTGGCAGGTGTGAATGAAGAGAGTCTTTGCAGTCTTTCTCACTGAAGCGGGAAGCGAGGCCAACAGCTGAATGGGAAGATGGGGGAGGCATTGGGGATTTGAGGAGAGAGAAGTGGTGAGATAATCACTTGGCAGAGTGAGTCACCAAGGTATGAGCATAGGAATGAGCGGCTGAAGCAGGAGAAGGTCCTTCAAGTGGAGGAATTCCAGGAATCTGTGTGCAGATTGGGAATGTCTGGAGTTAAGACCAGAAGTTCTAGAGGTATGACAACCAGCCAGAAGCTAACATCTTAGAGAAATGAGGGGGAAGGAATTGGTGTTTGGAGGTGACTGCAGCAATGCCAAATAGTGGACAGTGTACAGGGTCTATGCCCACCCTGCTGCCACTACCTTGCCCTAGTGGAAGTTGCTGTTAATTTGTTTTTAAAAAATACACATTTACCAGCTTAAAAAAAAAAATCTCATGATGACATGAAATTTAAAGCAGAGGAGTTTTAGGGGAGGAGGGAGGGAGAATGTTCTGAAAGCAGCCATGTAGAGCAAAAGGGGCACCCTTTCCACTTCCAGACCAGCACTTGAGATGGTTTCAGGAGAAACACAGTCCCCAAGGGAGAGTCAGGTTTCCATTAAGGCAAGGGAGGACGTCCATTATACATATCTGTAAAATCATCCTGATGCCTTCTGTAATTCCATATGCTCTTAGAGTCAGCGGCTATCGATTAAAATGCATGCATTGTTGTCAGGAGCATATACATTTAATTTCTCTTTTTAAGGAGTGGAAATATTTTTTTTCCATTATTTGGAAAGTTGGGTTATTATATTTGTCAATGAGAACTAATACAACAGGTTTTGACTAGTTCTCAAAATGATGTCAGTTAATCTTTATTCAAAAATATCTTTAACATTTTCGAGGTTATTTTGAGGGGGCAGTAAGGAACTACATCTCCATAATCCCAAAAATTTGGGGGAGAAACTTCAGAAATGAAAGCATATGTAAATATTTCCAACATTCGGATGTTAGACATCATTTGGAAACAGCTTCAAAATAGTACCATTTTTGTTTGTGACTCCTTCCTTTTTGCATTAGACAATGAGAAGAGGCGTAAACTTCTGGCCTGATGTGACAGTTACATCAACTTCCTGTGTAACAGGCAGTCATTAAACCAGTACCAAATGGAGAATTAAATGGGAAATTGCAAGAAAGTTCAAACTAAAGTTAGAAATGGTGAGAGAGCATTGCTCAGGGCATGCTGTAAAAATGGTAACTCTGGAGCTGACATAGTAAAATAAAAAGTCTGTTTTTAAAGCAATCTTGCATTGTCTCTTTACTTTTTTTTAAAGGTAATTAAGTTTTTATCAGTTATCTTTCTATCATTTAAAAATAATAAGTGGGGAAAAGCAGTCTACTTTTTTAAATGTAGAACTGGTATTGTATATATTTAGCATATATATATATGGATTGTATATGTATACACTATATGTAGATTATATATATAACGTATATATTAACATATATATAGATAGATAGATTTCCTTCCTCTCTGTCCTCCTTCCCTTCCTTCCTGCATCCTTCCTCCTTCCTTCCGTCCTCCCTTCCCTGTCATATCTTGTGAACAGGGTCAAACACCAGTTTTCCACCTCTTGGAACCAAAGAATAAAGATCTGTGGACAATCCATTTTGTACACATTGATTCTTGGACTAAAAATAGCTCGATTGAGTTTCAAACTTTTTCTCCCACCCCAAGCTCAGGTTTTGCTCCCTGGGCGGACTGGGTGGAAGGAATGGTAAAGCACAATCAGCATTTCAGCTGGAATGCTTAGTGGACAACTTTCATCTTTTTTTACATCTTGACCTCTATTTCCAAAGAACATCCTAGCTGGCAGGTCTAGCCTGATTAAGATTCTGTTCAGCCATTTAATTCTCCTAAGGGAATTTATAGCTTAATCTAACAATCAAAGATACCTGAGTCTACTCAGAACTTAATTTCTTGAAGGTTACAGGAAACTTATACTAAAGCAAGGCAGCAGCAAATTAATGAGTGAGCTTAGTGATATAATGAATTTTGATATATCTCTTGAATTATACTTTTTAATGCTTAATCAACAAAGATATTTTTTAAAAATAAATATTGTAGACCAATCATACTAAATGTATTAATAGACCCAAACTTGAACTTTCAATTAATATATGCATCCCATAAATACTATATATCACATAAGAAAGGCTATACATTGATTACCTTCTTAACTAGCTTCCTCATCATCACTTGTTCAAGAATTTTAAAAATACTTAGATTTAGAAATAATAGTCTGATAGTTTTGGTTTCACCATAACAATTTTTCAAAAAGCAGAATTGTGACTAAACATCTCTTCTGAGGCAATCACAATATACAAAAACCTCACCACCTGCATTACATTAAAGAAATCTAGAATATCAAAATGTACTTCCTGATGGATTTTGGCACACAATATACTCTCACAATTGTTTTTAAACAATGAGGTAGAGATTTGGCTACCTGTACAACGACATGACCAGCAGACTTTTTCTGGGTGACAAACTCAGTTGTTAGAATGAAAGATGTAAAAGAACCCCTCAGGATAACAGCACCCCCCTTGCCCCCAACTATTAATGATAATGAAACTGCGCCTTAAGAGTAATAAGAATCTTGCATCATTATTTGAATCAATCTTGCATTGGTAGTGCTTGCCAATGAAATGTTGTTTCACAACCTTTTTTTCATTGTCATCTCCTTGAGGAGACTTTTTAGACATTTTTGTCTAATTGCCACAAAATTAAATACTGAGGAATAGAATTTTGTAGGGTAGAGTTGGGTTTGGGAGGATCACAAACCATTGTAATATCTAAGATTTTTTTTGTTTCCCCAAGGACCGATTTTCACCCCCTTGGGGGCTGTATTAATTTTCTATGGCTGCTGTAACAAAGTACTTCAAATTTGGTGGCTTCAAACAGCACAGACTTATTCTCTTAAAGTTCTAAATAAGTCTGCAGGTTATTGGGCTAAAGTCAAGGTGTTGGAAGGGCTATACTCCCTGTGGTGGCGCTAGAGGAGTGTACATTTCCTCTTCCAGCTTCCACCCTTTTGTAGCTTCTAGAACTGCATTCCTTGCATTCATTGGCTCACGGCCTCTTTCTCCATCTTTCAAAGCCAGCAGCGTAAGTAATGTCTTGTTTCAGTATCACATTGCCTTCTTCTGTGTCAAATCTTCCTTTGCCTCCCTCTTATAAAGACAATGTGATTACACCTAGGGTCTACCCAGATTATCCAGGATAATCTCTCCATCTCAAAATCCCTAACTTAATCCCGTCTGCAAAGTCTCTGTTTCCGTATAAGGTAACATCCACAAGTTCCAGCGATTAGGACCTGGATATCTTTGGGGCAGGGTTGGGGGGGACATTATTCAGCCTACCACAGGAGTGATACCACCCCCTATTGGAAATGCACATTCTATACCATTAAGAAAGAAAGAAAAAAAGAAAGGAGAATAAAAGATAATAAATACATAACTTTGGCTAGTAATCAATTATTTATTATACCTTAATCTACTTGGGGCACTTGCCATTAGAACAGAGAGAGAAGATAGTTTAAAATTAATTCAGAAAAGTAGATTTGGCGATGGTCATCTTATTGCGGTGTACTCATCCATCCATTTATTTTGCATCACCCTTTCTGCTGGGGCCATTCAGCAGACAAGGGCAATGAGTCACTCCAAGGTCCGACAATGTTATTACCTAACTCTTATTGTGATCGGCAAATCCACCATTAAGCTTCCGATTGAAATACTATTGAGTTGGCAAGTGCTTTCAAGGTACACATGCAGGTAGTCATATGTAACCACAATTTTTCAGACTGTGGCAAAGAGAAATGGAAATTCGGTGCTGTATTTTAATTTGCCGCAAAATTTCTCCTTCAGGAATGACCATTCTTTTAAGCACCTACTGTGTGCAAATGCTGTGCCAAACACTGCTGGAAATGCCAGCACGTGTAAGGCAAGGTCTGCCTTTATTAGACTGTTCAGGGGGATAAAATGAATATATGATTAATTCTAGTACTGGAAGGCCCTTCTCTTCCCCTGGGCTATTTTTCTCAGGACAGTTGCCTGAATTAAAGCGGGAAACACCTGCCTGACATCCTTTAGGTACACAGCCTGGTTAGTGCCCTCTGGGAAACATCCAGTGGGCACACTTGGCTCTCCAGCCTAAGAGAAGTGTTATTAATTCAAGATTAATGCCAAGTTCTTCTTTGTTTATTGTAATGGATATCTTAGATGGCCTTGAAATGGATCAGTTCTCTATTAACAATCTCTGAGTTGTACTACTGTCTGAAACGCAGAGTCAAGTCAGGATTATGGAGGTTGAATTAAACAAGAATTCTTGGGAAGTCTAACTAGATTCTTGGTGCTCTGCTCCACCTGCTCTTGGAGACAGACTTTCCCTAACACATTCCACCAAATCACAGGCTAAAAACAGTTGTTATTCTTGGGTTGATAGGATCTGGGCATCTTAATCTTTCTTTTTTTTTAACTGGATTACAGGGAAATTTTATTGAAGCCTAGCAATATAACATTTCATGTTGGATAAAGCAGATGCACAAAAGAAAAATTGTATTAAGTAAAATCTCTTACAAGTGTATTACTTAACACTTTGCAAATAATTGAAGTTAGAAGTTTTGGATTTCTTTTTTAGAGGTAAGTACAGATTTTGCCAGTGTATTCATCACCATATTTGCCAGGGTTTAACACTGGTGATGCACATATTAGCTGAGTAACCTTAGTCAAGTGAATTATCCTCTCTGGGCCTCAATATTGTTATCTATTCAGTGGGAACAATAACAATATCTACCTCCTGGGCTGTTGTGAGGATTAAATGAATCTTTCCACGTGACACACTTAGACTAGCACCTGACACATGGTTAGCACTGAGTTGGTGTTAGCCTTTGTATTATTTCATTGCTGTTTGCATATATTTTTAAAATGTCTTTAGAATTATTTCTTAAGGATAGTATTCCAGAAGTAGTACTGGATCAAATAGTACAGTACTTTTTTGTTTGTTTTTTTGAGATCATGCATATAGCTGTATTGCTTTTCTAAGTATTAAAGCAATTTATGCTCCCATTAGTAATAGCAAAGAATTCCCGTTTTGCTGAACCCTGGCTTGCGTTAGGTTTTATAACTCTTTCAGGTTGCTAATTTAGTAGGTGAATAGTGCCATTTTGGTATTAATTTATTAGGTCGTGGAGGGGTAGGGACATGGTTTACATTGCTCATCAGTGTATCCCAGCACAGAGCTTGACGTGTAATAGACAGCCAGAAAAAAGAACAAATGGATGAGTGAGAAATTTGCCACTTTCATTAACTTGTGGAATAATTAATGAATAAATTAATTCATTAATTAAGGAAAATTTCTATTCCTTAAATTTTTGCACATTTATTTATTAGGTCTTAGTGTTTCTATTGTTTAACGTGCTTCAAGAAATTATTGGTTTTTCTTAATCATTTGCTATGAGTATCTCCCCGAGTTTGTTATTTGCCTTTTTATTTTCCTTTCGACACACTGAAGTTTTTGCAGTTCTGTTTTTAAATCTACTGCTTGTTTCCTATGAGATTCCTTTTAGTGGTTTTAAGCATAGAATGTTTTTTCTTCTTTCTTTTGCCATTCACCCTTCTCCAAAACTGTAACAATTTAATGCTTGTTCCTGTCAGTTTTTATGGTTTAATTTTTACATTTAATGCTTTAATCTATGTCAGATTCAGTTTGGTGGGTGGAACAATGTGAGAATTTACATTAAAAATCTTCCCCTAAATAGCTAAATGTCCTAGCACCGTTTCAGCATCATGCCCTCTTTTAATAAGAATATTAAATTCTTATCTATACTTTTTATTCAGATTTATCATAAATGGCTTAACCTGGGAGAATCAGAGTAAATTACAATCCCCCCTCAAAAAACAGAATATTTTTATAGTGTTGGAAAACAAAAGAAATGAGAGAGCTGTTGGTAAAGTCATTTTCAGTTCAAGTAAAGAAAAATAGACATATTTAGTACATTATTACTATTTCCTACAATATACAACTTTTGTGATTTGACATAGTTTTTTAAAACATGATTTACAAGCCTTTAAATTTGGCGTAAGTCCTGGGGTTAAGGGTTTACGTTTCTGATAACAGTCTCAATATTTTTACTTTGAATATCAGAAAAACACAAGTATATAGTCAACTTTAATCTTATTTCCTCCAGTCTGATTGGTCAGCGGTTGGTTTTGATTAGCTTCCTGCTTCCTCAATATTCAGTAGTCTTCGGATTTCTTATCAGGTCTGAGAAGGTAATTACACACATAGTTTCTGAATAAATAAAGCATTTTTTGGTCTGAGTGATTTTCTTCATGCTTTCCCTTTAAGTAAAATTGATTCCTTTCTTAAAAACACTTATGTTTTCTTTTCCAAAAGGACACCTACTTTATTGTCTTCACTGTATTCTGTTTTTCTATCCTGTCTTTCGTATTTCTGTCTCTTCTGTCTTATTTCTGTCCTAGTCTGTTATTCTCTCTTCCTATGCTTATGCCTGGGATTCACTTGGTAATTATTGCCATGTAACAATGTGTTTAAAGTTTACTAGTACTGTCTTCCTCTTATTTTTTCTTCTGTTTCAATTATCTTGGTGCACTTTCATTTTTAATTCATATCTAATCGGTCTGATTCAGTTTTTAGATTATCAGTATGCCTGGATTGTTGATAGGTAGAACAGTTTGGAAGACAGGCTGAGGCTTCCTTTTTTTTTCTTTTTTTTTTGAAACTGTGCTGATTTAGTATTTCTTCTAGAGTGGCTTTAGGAAATCATTAGTTCAATTGTCCACAGGAAAGAATTGTTCTCTGTCAACTGTTCCAAAATTAAAACTATTGCTTTCATATGTATTCTATAAAATGAAACATGGAAACTAATGATATTCACAACCAGACATTGCAAAAATCAATACTAAGGTTCTTTTGTATTTGAAATAGAGGGCTAATAATGCCTACTTATAGAATTTTCCAGTCTAATTTTTTTTTCTGCTAATAGGTGCTCAGTATGACAGAGCTCTTCTTAAGGACCATTTGACCCTGTGTCCCTCTTTGCCCTTCCCCTTTATGCAAATAAGATGACCCCTACATCCAATCAAATCATCACAGCAGGGTTTTCATCATTTTTAGTGGAATGTCAGCCTTGCCACCTGCTTGCCTGGTACCCAAATCATGTGCATCTCCCTTCAATCTGCAACACAGAATATTCGAGGCTGTCATCAGACAGGGTTACCTACAATTGCCTATTTGTTATTCTAGTCCTGTCAAAAACGCAACTGACAGATGGTCAAGGGCCGTGGCCCAGGGGCTGTGCAGTCTGCCAACTCCTCCATTTTTTCTTAACTTTTAGCCTTCTCTTGACATAAAGTATTAGAAAGCTGTACGCTCGTAACAGCAGAATGATGTAATGTTTAAAAATATGGACTCAGAAGTCAGATAAGAGTTGAGTTCAAATTCAGGCCCCACTACTTACTTTCAGTGGAATCCTGTCTAAATCTCATAATCTTTCTAAGCCTCAGTTTCTTCATCTGTACAATAGGGATAAAAATAATAGTGAAGAAATGTATTTCTTGTGAATGTCTCATGGTGTTTTTTTAAATCAGATAACTAGAGTTGAGTGACTCTATGTGTTTCCTTTTTCACTTGTTTGCTGGGAATCAGAGCTCAGTTTAAAGCTGAGTTAAAGTGACTACCTGAGACCTGGTCAAGATGCTGCTGTTTGGTGTGTGAGCTATTTGCTCAGGTGAGTAGTCTGTTGTCTAAGATCAACTGATTTTCCTAAAGCAAACAGTGAATTGAATTATCGGTTTACAGTCTTATCTGCCCTGGGCAAAGTTTCCCTGGAACAAATAACTCAGTCGTGTTGGCACAAGAGGTCTCACTTCTTAGTCCTAACAGCCACATCATGTTAATGCTTGTGGTCATTCTTCTCAAAGACATTTACTTCTTCTCTTTTTCATTTTCTAAAATTTCCTATTTCATTTTAACCACTTTATTATGTATACACAGCTTATTATAAATGGCCTCAAAACATTTTAAGCAGAGGTTATAAATAATAATAAAAAAATACAAATGATAATATAATGCAAATCATTAGCAGGGACAAAGAAAGCAAAAGAGGCCGTATGGTTAAAGCACAGTATCGGGAATCAGACATGGACTTTGGCCATGGCCCTGAGTGCTGCCTCAGTTTCTTAATCTGTTAGATGAGCATAATATATTGCCATATAGAGATACTTTGAGGATTAAATGAGATAGTGCGAAGCTCTTGGAATAGTGTATAGGATAAGTGCCCAATAAACAGTAGTTTAAGAAAAAAACGGATGAAATCACAGCTTGGCACCACAGGCATTTTAAGGATTTGAGTATTGGGTTGAAGCACGATTAACATCTGGAAAGAAAAAGCATCCCTCAGCTTTTTTTTTTTTTTTTTTATTGGTTTATAACATTGTAAAAATTTCAGGTGTACATCATTGTACTTCTATTTCTGCATGGGCTACATCATGTTCACCACCAAAATACTAATTACAACCCATCACCACACACATGTACCAAATTATCCCTTTCACCCTCCTCCCTCCCCCCTTCCCCTCTGGTAACCACCAATCCAATCTCTGTCCCTATGTGTTTGTTTATTGTTGTTATTATCTACTACTTAATGAAGGAAATCATACGGTATTTGACCTTCTCCCTCTGACTTATTTCACTTTGCATTATACCCTCAATGTCCATCCATGTTGCCTCAGCTTTTCTTATCAAGAAACATGAACTACAGTAGATAAGATGTGCCTAACTTTAACCTGGCTCCTGTTAAGTTTAAGAGTTATTTAAAGAATGTCACAAAGCCCTGATTTCGTTAAATTCTCTGAGAAGGTCTAATTCCAGTTTCCAGAGCTGGAGATGAACATGGTAATCACTGGACTTCAGTCTTAGAATCAGGACACCAAAGGAACAGCCAACATTGCTTCCAGTTCTCTCTCCAGTAGATGTAAAGACTTTTGCTGGCAGAGAGGCAAGTGCAGAAAAGAAATGTTAAAAATACCCAGTGGTCTGATTTTATTTTTAAGTCAGAAGAGAAAGTTATGGAATGTTGCCTACCTTGATTTTCCAGTGTAGAATAGAAGGAATGTTTGGATTTGAAAAACAACTGCCTATTGGTGAGTAATGTAAAGATGTAAATAATACTTTTGAGTCTAGGGACACTTAAATGGCCTATTAGTTCATACTTATTTCCTCCTTCTCAGGATCACCTGATAACTGGGAGAATGATGGAAGGAGCTAGTCACTAAAGAGGAAAAGAATTGATTATCTCTACCTCCAGAAGTAACACTATAATAATATGGCAGATTTCCACCAAACCATTCTAAAACAATGTGCACTTTTCTACTGATTAGGAAGAACTATTAAGAAAGCATCTTTATAGTTATTTGATATTTGTAGCTTTTTACTACAGTGTTATTGTTTTTACTTTCCTTCTCTCACTATTCTGCATTCATTAAATGTTTATTGAACACCTTCTGTTTGCCAGATACTGCTCTAGGCACTGGAGATATCGCAAGAAATAATACAAAATCCTTGTTCTCATGAAACTTACATTCAAGTGAGTGAGATGGACCATAAACATAATTATAATGTCATGTCATGTTATAAAATGGGAAATCCTCATAGAGGGACTGGGTTGATGTGTTGGTGGGAGATGACATCAAGAGTTCTGTTTTGATCATGTTTGGTTTGAGATGTGTATTAGATCTCCAAGTGGAGAAGACAAGAAGAAGAAGATCATTGGATACACAAGTCTGGAGATCAAGGTAGAGGCCGAGGCCAGATAAAGGAGTTATCAGTGAATAGATAACATTTAAAGCCGTGAGCCCCATGAGTCCAGATGCGATCCCGTATGGAGTGACAAGAGAAGATGTCCAAGAATCCGACCTCAGACACTCCAATATCCGGAAGTGAAGAAACGGAGGAGCCGTTAAAGGAGACTGAATCCTAGAGATAAACGTGTTTCCAAAAGGAAGACATGAACTGTATGAGTAAGATGAAGCTAAGAATCCATTATTAGATTTGGCAAGATGGGGATTGCTGATGACCTTGGCAAGAGAGATTTCCCTGGGGTGGAAGGAACCAAGGCCTGAGTAGAGTAGGCCTGCAGAGAGAATGTGAAGAAATGGAGCTGGCAGGTATAAACAATTCATTTCAGGATTTTGCCGTAAAAGGCAGCAGAGGGATGGGGATGTTGTTATTGTTTTTGTTTTCTTTGTGATTAGTTTCTGCTGTGGTGGTGGCTTATTTCAATGGGAGATGTGTGTTGGTAAACTGAAGATCTTTAAAGAAGGAGAAATTGGTGATGAAGGAGAGAGGTAGGAGGGATAATTGCAAGAGGGAAGTCTTTGAGCAGGTGAGATCTGCTTTCCTAATGTGCGTAAAGATGGACACCTTAAAATGAAAAACAAAAAAGACTCTTGTACAGATGTTAAGAACTCTAAGTTAGGATAGGGTAGGGATGGTGTGCAGGTGGGATTTGAGGGGAACTGGGAAGCTGAGGAACCCATATGTTATGTCTTTAGGGAAAGAAACCCCAGATGGGTTAGGTTGAGTATGGTAACAGCTGGCCAAAAAAAGAAAGTTGAACAAGCAAACTTCCTAGTGCCCTGGGGAGCAGACCTGACATGGAACGGTGAGCCTGGACTTAACTGGCAAGAAGGCTGATGTGTATAGGGATCTCTTTAAAACAAAATATGTTCTTTTTTTTTGGATACAGTTTAGAACTTTATTTTTCTATGAGTTTTTTTTTTTTAATTGAGGTCACATTGATTTATAACGTGTAAATTTCAGGTGTACATCAGTATATTTTGGCTTTTTGTGCAGTCTGCATCATGTCCACCACCAAGCCTGTTTTCCATCCATCACCATACATATGTGCCCTTTTACTCCTTTGGCCCTCCCCCCACCCCCTTCCTCTCTGGTAACCACCAATCTGTTCTCCATATCTATGTGTATGTTTGTTTTTTTTGTCTTCCACATATGAATGAAATCATACGGTATTTGTCTTTCTGTCTGACTTATTTCACTTAGTATAATACTCTCAGGATCCATCCATGTTGTCGCAAATGGCACGATTTCATCATTTGTTATGGCTGAGTAGTATTCCGTTGTAGTTTTCCATGTGATATATATATATACACCACATCTTCTTTATCCATTGATCTGTCAATGGGCACTTGGGTTGCTTCCAAGTCTTGGCTGTTGTGAATAATGCTGCGATGAACATAGGGCTGCATATATCTTTTCGAATTAGTGTTTTCATGTTCTTTGGATAAATACCCAGTAGCGGAATAGCTTGATCATATGGTAGTTCTATTTTCAATTTTTCAAGAAATCTCCATGTTTTCCATAGTGGCTGCACCAGTTTGCATTCCTACCAGCAGTGTATGAGGGTTCCCTTTTCTCCACATCCTCTCCAACACTTGTTATTTTTTGTCTTTTTAATTATAGCCATTTTGATGGGTGTGAGGTGATATCTCATTGTAGTTTTGATATGCATTTCCCTAATAATTAGTGATGTTGAACGTCTTTTCATGTGCCTGTTGGCCATCTGTATATCTTCTTTGGAAAAATGTCTGTTCATACCCTCTGCCCATTTTTTGATCAGGTTGTTTGTTTTTTTGTTGAGTTGTATGATACAAAATGTATGTATTTTGGAAATTAACCCCTTATCAGATATATGATTTACAAATATTTTCTCCCAGTTGGTGGGTTATCTTTTCGTTCTGTTGATGTTTTCCTTTGCTGTGCAGAAGCTTTTTAGTTTGATGTAGTCCCCTTTGTTTATAAAATATGTTCTATATATGGGTTCTTTGAAATAGTTTAGTTGATTCTATACTTTGGTTAACCGTATGTAAATCTGCTTTAAAGTAATGTATTGATTTGTCTGTGAATGTGTCTTTCCTCTTCTCTCTTCCTCTCTCACCTAGAGTTAAAACAAGAGACAAGAGAGTTTCTGATTTGATTTTCATAGAGGAATGTGGTACACCACATTATGGCTAGAGAGGGCGTATTCCTCTGTTTCCCGGGTGTCCCTGACAATATTCAAATGAATCTAGCTTAAAATGCTACAGGTTTGGGAGTGTTTTCTTAGAGATCTCCAAGGGCTTCAGGAGCCCTGCAAATAAAGTGGGGGTTTTTTTTGTTTTTTGTTTTTTTGTGTGTGTGTGTGAGGAAGACCAGCCCTGAGCTAACATCCATGCCAATCCTCCTCTTTTTGCTGAGGAAGACCGGCTCTGGGCTAACATCTATTGCCAATCCTCCTCCTTTTTTTTCCCCCGCTTTTTCTCCCTAAAGCCCCAGTAGATAGTTGTATGTCAAAGCTGCACATTCTTCTAGTTGCTGTATGTGGGATGCCACCTCAGCATGGCCGGAGAAGCGGTGCGTCGGTGCACGCCCGGATCCGAACTCAGGCTGCCAGTAGCGGAGCGAGTGCACTTAACCGCTAAGCCACGGGAGCAGCCCCCGAACAGCAGATGAAGTTTTGTTTGTTGGTTTGTTTTTTAGTATTTTAAAATTTGTTTGGTTAATTGGCAGCATTGAACTAAAGTTGTTCCGTTATTGTATTTTGTTCATTTTTATGGACAAATGTCTTCCTGTATGGTTTGATAATACAAATAATTTGCAAGTGATTTTATTGTAGCACAACTTTGGTTCCCAGGAATGTTGAAGCATGGGTCCCACAACAGAGACTTGTAAAAGAAATAAAAGGAATTTAATAATAGATACTGTCAAGTTTGGTGTACCAGACTGTACTGATTAGTGACCCGTTCCTTAAGATCAAATAGACACAAGAAAAGGATGTTGGGAGAGCCTATACAATGGAGAGGCTGAGCTTTTGGAATGAAAAGACCAAAAAGCATATTATTATGTTAATTCCACAGCCCTAGATCCGCTATGCTAAAAGGAGCACTAAAACTAAAGCTTGTCCTGCACTGCATTAATCACAAAGAAATTCTGTTTAGACATTGAGTCGAACTTTCTTGACTATATTGAGCACAGCATTAAGTGGTTAAGGTCGTGCACTCTGCAGTTACCCTGTTTCTGTTCAAATCTGGGTTTCATCACTCATTAGCTGTGTGGATTCGGGGCAAGTAACTCCTTTGTGCCTCAGAGAAATAGGCGTAATAATAGTGCCTACCTCAGTGGGGTTATTGTGAGGATAAAAGGCAATACATATAAAACAACTGGAAGGATGCCAGAGACACAGGTTAGATGTCTTTATTATTATTGCATTGTGATATAATAAGATGACTATCTAGAAAACATTGTGCAATTTGCAATGCATATTTATCGTTTAGCTAATTTTAAGAGATGGTGAAACCATAGGGCAATGGTGGCAGACTAATTGAATACTTGGGGATGAGAAATGAGATTCAGGTTTTATCTTGTTTTGTTTTTGCCTTTCACTGGGTATTCACCTACTTTTCAAAATTGTGTTATTTTAATCTTTATTACATAACAGACATATTCTCAGTAAGTTTAGGCCACCATATGTAATTGTAAGGATGAAATTGCAAGCTTAATTACTAGTCCTTTTGAGTGAGTTAGAAACTATACAAAATTTCTTCTCTCTTTGAATTTTATTTTTCTTATGTTTCTCTCATTATTTCTGGCTGTAATAGAAAATTATCCTTAAAGTTATTGCCATTACAAAGGGAATTATATTTCTTAAAATGCCAATTAAAGACAACCCTTTGTTGTTATATATTTTAAAAGTTATATATAAATAGACATTTTTCCAAAGAAGACATACAGCTGGCCAACAGGTACATAAAAAGATGCTCAACATCACTAATCATCAGGGAAACACAAATCAAAACCATAATGAGATATCATTTCACACCTGTTGGAATGGCTGTTATCAAAAAGACAAGACATAACAAGTCTTGGCAAGGATGTAGAGAAAAGGGAACCCTTGTGCACTGTTGGTGGGAAGGTAAATTGGTGCTGCCACTATGGAAAACAGTATGGAAGGTCCTCAAAAAATTAAACATAGAACTACCATATGATCCATCAATTTCACTTCTGGGTATTTATCTGAAGGTAACAAAAACACTAACTCGAAAAGCTATATGCACCCCTGTGTTCATTGCAGCATTATTTATAGTAGCCAAGACATGGAAGCAACCTAAGTGTCCATCAATGGACGAATGGATAAAGAAAATGTTTTATATATGTATATATAAAGGAATATTAGTCAGCCATAAAAAGGGAAGGAAATCTTGCCATTCGCAACAACATGGATAGACCTTGAGGGCATTATGCTAAGTGAAATAAGTCGGACAGAAAGACAAATACCATATGATCTCTCTTATATGTGGAATCTAAAAAACAAAACAAACGAAAAAACCAAACTCATAGATACAGAGAACAGATTGGTGGTTACCAAAGGCAGGGGATAAAAGGTAGGTGAAATTAGTGAAGGGAGTCAAAAGGTACAAACTTCCAGTTATAAAATAAATAAGTCCTGGGGATATTATGTACAACATGGTGACTATAGCCAATAATACTGTGTTATGTATTCGAAAGTTGCTAAGAGAGTAGATCTTAAAAGTTCTCATGACAAGAAAAAAAATTTGTAATTATGTGTGGTGATGGATTACAAAAAGGTTATTATATACATATGTTAAGAAATTTAAATGAAGCGGAATGACATAAAAATGAAATCTTTCTCCACACTGCCCCAACATCCAGTCCCACTCTCTCGAAGTAACCACTTACATTAGTTTGCTGTAACAAATTACCGCAAACTTTGTGGATTAAAAAACAAATTTTTTATCTTATACTTCTGAAGTCTGAAATGCGTCTCACTGGGCTAAAATCAAGGTGTTAGCAGGACTGTGTGTTCCTTTCTTGAGGCTCTAGGGGAGAATCTTTTTCCTTGCCCTTTCCAGCGTCTAGAGGCTGCCCACATTCCTTGGCTCATGGCCCCCTACTTGCATCTTCAATGACAGCAACGTCAAGCCAGATCCTTCTCATGATACCATCTCTCTGGTTCTCTCCTCTGCCTCTCTTTTTCACTTGAAAGGACTCTTGTGATTACATTGTGCCCACCTGGATAATCCAGTATAATCTTCCTATCCCATGGTCAACTGATTAACAACCTTAATTTATCTGCAATCTTAATTCCCTTGTGCCCTGTAGCCTAACATATGCACAGGTTCCAGGGACTAGGACATGGACCTCTTTGAGGCTTTCTTCTGCCTCCTATCCCACTATTAACACTTGCTTATACATTGTTTCGGGAAAGTTTAATGCTCCTTGATTTTTTTCACTGAATTATGTATTTTGTAGAGCTTTCTATTCTTTTTAACAGCTGCACACTATTATTCTGTATAGATATACATAAATTACGTAACCAGTCTCCTGTGTTGATGGACAGTTGGTTTATTTTCAGGTTTTTATTTTTATAAACTATACCATAATGAATACCTTTGTAATTTATATTTGTGCATTTTGGCAAATATATCCATCGGATTAGTTGTTTGTGGTGTAATTTTCAGGTCAAGCAGTATGTACATTTCTGATATTTCTTTCCAGTTGTTTTCCCAAAAGACTGCACCAGTTAACTCTCCCTCCAGTGATGAGTGAGAGTTCATGTTTACACACACAGTGGCAAACACTGGTTTTTCTGAGGGGTTGTTTTTACAAAAGTTTTTAAACTTCACAACTATGATATGCTGGGGAAAAAATTACTTTTTTAACTTTATGTTTCTTTAATTATGAATTGGTTTTAGCATCTTATTATGTTTGTTGGCCATTTGGATTTCTTTTTCTTTGAACTGTTTATTCATATATTTGCCCATTTTTTGTTGTTAGATTTATCACATTATTAATAATGCCAGGAATTACGCTAGTTGCTGTGCCTGATGTAGAGATGAGGAAAACCTGGACCCTACTTTCTTTTTTTTTTTTTTTTTTTTTGGGAGGAAGATCAGCCCTGAGCTAACATCCATGCCAATCCTCCTCTTTGCTGAGGAAGACTGGCCCTGGGCTAACATCCGTGCCCATCTTCCTCCACTTTATATGGGACGCTGCCACAGCACGGCCTGACAAGTGGTGCGTCAATGCGCACCCGGGATCTGAACCCCGGGCCGCCAGCAGCAGAGCGCACGCACTTAACCACTGCCACGGGGCTGGCCCCCCAGACCCTACTTTCAAACTGCTTACATCCTAAATCTGAACTCATTCATTTGACTTTAATGCCCCACTGTACTTATCCAACAGCATTTCCCATTTTCCCTTTCAAAAGGACTCAATATATATACAAATTTAATTGAATAGTAATAGCCCAAGGACTGTGGATTATTATTTTATTGTTTTTGACCAAAAGTCATTAGAATGTTTCCTCTTTCAAGGACAAAAAAAAAAAAAGCAGAAATGAATATTAAGCTTCCAATTAATATTTATTAGTCATAAGCAATAGATAAATACTGACAGAAGCAGCTCCCTAGTCACTTTCTAGCACTTGACCGTTTTATTTTATTGTTAACCATTTTTCACTGTGTGAGATTTTCTGAGTTTGTTTTGTTTTGTTTATTTTGTTTCCCTCCAACTGCAGTATAAGCTTTTTGTGGGCAGGGACCACACCAGTCTTATTCACTGCTCTTTCCCAAGCATCCAGAATAGTGTCTGGCACTCAGATGCTGAAGAATATTTGCTTAGGAAAATATTTGTTACATAAACAAAATAGGAAATTTAAACCTCTTAACAGGTACCATATTTTGACGTACTCATTTGTAACATCTGTTTGGAAGTCCATAAGCAACACAGGCAAATAAGTAAAACCCTGACCTTCCCTATGATCTTTCCTCCTCTGTTCAGAATGCTGCTATCAGGGGCTGGCCCGGTGACGCAAGCGGTTAAGTGCGCGTGCTCCACTGCGGCGGCTCGAAGTATGCCAGTTTGGATCCCGGGCACGCACCGACACACCGCTTGTCAGGCCATGCTGTGGCGGCGTCCCATATAAAGTGGAGGAAGATGGGCACGGATGTTAGCCCAGGGCCAGTCTTCCTCAGCAAAAAGAGGAGGATTGGCAACAGATGTTAGCTCAGGGCTGATCTTCCTCACACACACACAAAAAAAAGATACCCAGAATGCTGTTATCAAGAGCAACGCGTTTGCTTGTGTCACAGTCTCATTCAGTTGAGGGCATTCACATCATCTGCCTCTTGTTGAATTGAGCCTTTGAATCAGATGAATGAAATTTGGGCCTAGTCTTCTGGAATTCAATGGATACTGTCACCTTGTTTCCTTCTGGTGTAGTTAGAAAGGATCAATGAGCCAATAGATAACATGGCTTAAACAGCCATTTTTTTTTTGTTCTCCTTAATTAATTAGTCTGTTTTCTTCTCTCTGAGCTCTTGAGAGACATTTTTTTCTCCCAAAGCAGAAGCATGAAGTAAGATCTATTCAGTGCTTTGACTGAGACTCATTCCTTCTTCCTTAGACCAGATCTTGGCCAATGTAATTGTCTGCTCAGGCTGCCATAGCAAAATATGACAGCCCGGGGAGGCTTAAACAACAGGAATTTATATCTCACAATTCTGGAGACTGGGAAGCCCAAGATCAAGGTGCCAGCCGATTTGGTTCCTGGTGAGAACCCTCTTCCTGGCTTGCAGACGGCTGCCTTCTTGCTGCATCCTCACATGGCTTTTCCTTTGTGCTCACGTAGGGAGAGTGAGCACGCTCTCTGGTGTCTCTTCTTATTAGGGCACTAATCCCGTCAGACCAGGGCTCCACCATCGTGACATCATCTAACTCTAATTATCTTCCAAAGCCTCCGTCTTCAAATATCATCACATTGCAGGTGCGTGGGTATGTGTGTGGGGCGGGGAGAGGGTGTTAGGGCTTCAACATATGACTTTGGTCGGGTGGTGGGGACAGTTCAGTCTGTGGCAGCCATAATGTGCCAGTCATCTGGACAGAGTTTGAAAAAGCTCTGTCTGTGCCAAATCCTTATCTCTTTTTATTTTTTTTCAAATGTTCTTTTTTTTTGTTTTTTTCTCCCCAAAGCCCTAGTACATAGTTGTATATCCTAGTTGTAGGTCCTTCTAGTTCTTCTATATGGCACACTGCCTCAGCATGGCTTGATGAGCAGTGAGTAGGTCCATGCCCAGGATCCGAATCGGTGAACCCCAGGCCACCGAAGCAGAATATGTGAACTTAACTACTATGCCACTGTGCTGGCCCTCCTTATCTCTTTTTAAAGCAATAAAGATATATTTGCTAATGTGACCCTTTTAATGCTCATTTATTCTACAAATATTTCTTATTTGTGCCGTATTACTCAATGGCTTAAAAATCTTCTAACGATGAAGCACTGAACTGGATTTTAAAAATATCCAGTCTTTCTCCTGTGCTCTACGAGGCCACGATCAGGCACCTGCTTACCTCCCAGATGTAATATGTCACCCTCCTCCTCCCATGCTGCCTTAGCACACCAGCCTCCTTGCTGCTGCTTTCTTCCTTAGGGCCTTTGATCCTGCTGTTCACTCTCCCTGCAATACTTCGCCCCAGATGGCCTGCTCATTCTCATCATTCAGGTCTCAGCTAAATGTCATCCCTCATAGGACATCCCTGACACCCAATCACAATTGCTCCCTGGGCGGGCTAGTCTGTACCAGATGTTTTGCTGGATATAAAGAAGACAAATATCAGTAGGAAAAAGCCAGACTTCCTATAGTGTTACCCTTAATAAATATTGGCATGTGTGTCTGTCATTGCAATAGCTAGCGTGTACTGAACACCTACTGTGTATGAAGCACTATGCCAAGGGTTGACCATTATATCTGTATTCCAATCCTCAGCTATCCTCTAGTATACATATGATTATTATCCTGACTGTACATCAGATCAAAAAACTGCAGCTTCGGGAGGTCAGCTCACTTGCCAAAGGCCATGGGCGAGAAAGTGGTGGAATTGAGATTTACTCAGTTTCACTGGGCTTCAGAATTTAAACCCAGTAAGAGTTTCCTTTTGCCAAATGATAAATGAAAATCAACAAGACAAAATGTCTTTATTGTGAAAAATTGAAAAAATAGTAGATCAGAAGGAAAATTGTAAAAAGAAGCAGTGATGACAAATGAAAATAAAGGTATTTTTGTAATCAGACAGATCTGAATTTGAATTCTGACCCAGCCACCAATTGGCTCTGTCACTGTGGATTAAAGATTTCTCTTGTCTTTTGTTTCTTATCTGTAAAAAGGAAGTTATGAGGATTACAGGAGATAAAAAATGCTGGCATTAATAGATTCTCATTCAATATTAGTTTGATTTCCCTGAGTAATATTAACAAAATTCATGTATCTAATTACTTTGTACCGTTCAGCACCAATCACAAATAACCATTTAATAATTTCTTTTTAATGGTATAAAATATTTTCTAAGCATCATTGGGATTACAAATGCAAATTTTCCAGAAATTTTAAAGCTATGGAGAAAAGATCAGACATTTTGTTAGGGAAGTAGAAATATATACAATTATATGCACATAAAATTATTTTATTTGTTCTAAACTATAAAATATGTTACCTCTGTTACTCACTGTAGAACCAGTGACCATACAACCTTGTATAGCATTTTGTTTAGTTCTTATATTTCTTTAAAGACTGTGCCAGGGTATAAAAAAGGTATGGATAATGGCAAGTGTTAGTGAAGATGGGGGTCAACAGGAACTCTCAAACATGAGAGTGGACATGTAATTCGGTAAAATCACCTTGAAAAACTGGCCTTATCTAGTAAAGCTAAAGATGTATAGGTCCTAAGATTTAGTGATTCCAATCCTGGGTCTGTACCCTGGAAAACTTTGCTCTTCTGAGTCAGGAGACCTGTACAACAAAGTTCCCTTGTAAGGCATTTATTCTTGTCCAAAATGTCTATGGAGACATTTGGTCCATGCCAAAAAGGCCCTTGAAGTTTGGTCCTGTCCAAAAGGTGCTTTGAGACATTTGACCCACACCAAAAAGGTCCTTGAAATTTGGTCCTCTCCAAGACAACCATTGAGATGTTTGGTCCACACCAAAAGGTCCTTGATATTTGATCCTGTCCAAAATATCCATGGAGACATTTGGTCCGTGATTTGTTAAATAATACGAACATTTAACTTCATTAAAATTTTTTTTATTTACGTCTTTATTGTAATTCATGATGGAATTTTGGATTTCGCATTTATTTTTGTTCTTCCTTTTCAGGAAGTTCAGCAGGGTTACTCTTAAGTCAATGAGCAGTTGCTCGCAAGTATATATTATCCTGATTGTTGGCTTTGTATTCCTTTATTTGTTAACAGTTTCAGTTATACGAGTTTGATTTTGTTGGTATTGTCGTAAAGTTGGTGGCCATATTTGATGTGACCACCAACAACCTGTCTGATAACTTGCTCATTGCTTTGCTGTTTATCTTTTAACGCTTTGATAAATCTCTAAATTGAAGAATGACGCATTACCATCGGCTTTTGAAATTTGCTGTGTCAGCCTTCCACTCCATTGTTCATCCTGTGATTGCTGTTCAGTACTGATGTATAAACATTCCAAGTTTCTGGCAGAAATCTTGGAGCTTCTGGTCTTCTGCCTCTGCCATACCTTCCATAGACATACACCCTCTCAACATAATCCATTGGGTCATCTAAATTTTCTTCTGCATTCTCCACAGTGTACTCAAAAGTTTCATTTACGTCTTCCAAAGCACAAATGGGAGTCCAAACAACATGGACACACATTTACGGGTGTTACTTTCCGTTGACTTATTCGCATGTTAGACCCAAAAAAAATATTTTTTGCCACCGTGATTGGGAAAAGTGAAACAAACATCCTTCTATTTGTGCATTTGGTAGGATAGTTGAATTGCATTCATATTTGCAATCTCGAAATCCATCATGCACAATGAAGAGTTAATGTCGAGTTTTCTTTCTCATGCAAATGCAAGTACTAATGTCTTCTTGCCTTGTTATTGTTAGTGCATGAATCAATGGCATAGTATAACCCAGTATTACACTGTGCACTATAAATAACTGAGTGAACTGTGTTGGTGCCATCTTGAAGGTGCCATAGCTGAATAATGTGCTATTGGCCCTTAAATATTGAATGTTGTCGTAAGTTGTATAAATAAGAATTCTTTTGTCATCTTGAGCGCCGGAGTCATGCATAAGAAATGGTTCTCTGAGTCTGGTCACTTTAGACTCCTCTGGAATTTCAGTTCCATACGATGAAGTTGGTTTTGTCAATGTCGAGAGGTCAATGTCTGTTTTGAATTCTATTTACTTGCCTCTTTAATGAGTTTCTTTCTGGTAGCATCCACTGGACCTCTTCATCGTGAATATCACGGAGAGTTCTTCGAAGCACATGTGATAGTGTTGCATTTGGTTCTTCTTCTGCGTGTCTTTTTAACCTATTCAGGTTCTCCTTACTTCCCTTTCAACACCGTTGTGCTGATGTTTTCCTGTCTCATCTTTTTTTTTTTTTTGCTGAGGGACATTAGCCCTGAGCTAACATCCATTGCCAATCCTCCTCTTTTTGCTTGAGGAAGATTCACCTTGAGCTAACATCCATGCCAGTCTTCCTCTATTTTTTTGTATGTGGGTGGCCACAACAGCGTGGCCACTGACAAGTGTTGTAGGTCCGCACCCGGGAATGATTGTAATGTTATCCAAATCCTGAATAGTTGTACATTGGGCATTGCAGATTCTCCTCTCTTCACAGCGCCAGTACCTTTTACTCCTATCTCTGTTAAAGGAATGGAAATGGTAACCAAAAAAAAAACATTATAATGTAGCATTGGCTTTTCTTTTTGTGAGTATACTTCTGCCATAATCTGCTGAGAATTTTCAAATAAAGATGTCATTGCCAAGCAACAGAAGAAGGGCTATTTTATTTTTCATTTGTAGCCATCTGACTGGTGGTCGCTGGTTCACTGGTAGGAAAAACCTTACTAGGGTCTTATGGATTCGACACCCGGTTCTGCCAGGCTGGATCAAAAGCGAGTGGGTAGGCACCAGCTGAGGGTGTGGTGTTCCATGCTGATTGGCAGGGAAGCATGAGAGTCACATCCACTAAAACCTCTCCAAATAGCAGCATACACTTCTTGTGGTCTATCTCGATTGTACCTCTATATGACATCAATTCAAAGGAAACATTGCCCATTAACCCTGGGCAATGACATAGTTGTAGGGGGGTTAATTCACCAACAAGCAAGACGCTCTGTAAAGTGTTTACATCAGTCAACATGTTTGCTGCCCGTTTTACATAGCAGCTTGACTAAGCTCCTCTTTTCAAACTCTGCCCTTGTTGAATGACCCAGCCATATCCAACCAAATGCCCTGTGACTATTAATGCACCATTCATCGTGAGATCCCATCTCAACTTGTCTTCCTCTGTGCATTTCTCTAACTGTAGGACTCTTCCTCAGTATGCATAATTAATATAAATCTCACTCTTCTGCAAGATTCAGACCCAGACCCATCTAACCCCATGTGCTCTTACCACCTAAGCTACCGAGGCCAGAAGGGTTATTGCTGGCAATACAGCCACAACACAATCATTGGGCCAATAAAACATGATAGTATCTTTTATGTATTAATTCTGTAAACCAAAAGTATAGATAAACCTTATGGGCTTTTTGAACCTAGGGACTTTTTTTATGCATGGACGTTTTTGATAGAACCAAATTTCAGTGACCAAATGTCCACTAATCCAAAGTTCACAGCAGCACTGTTTGTAATAGAGAAAACTGAAAACAATCAAATGTCCAAACACAGTAAAATGAATAAATTATAGTATAGTTATACAACAGAACCTTATGTTTGTGCAATTTATTCAAGTGGTTGTATGTGGTTGCAGTTCATTTGTTCTCATTGATATATAATATGTAATGTATGATATATATTACCAATATAATATATATAAATATGTATATGTTACATATATACCAATATATATATGAACATATGTATGTATGTATGCATATATCTCATTATATGAAAATATCACAATTTATTTTTCCATTCTATTGTCCATTGACATTTGAATTGTTTGAGATATTTGGCCATTAGGAGTAAGGCTGCTGGTTACTTTATGCCTAGGAGTAGAATTGCTGCAGAGTATGCCTGTTCAGCTTTAGTAGAGACTGCCAAACAATTTTCCAGAGTGGTTGTACATGCCCAATTTTTGAGAGTTTGGTTATACCATATCTTCACCAATACTTGGTATTTTCTCTCTTCTTCATTTTTGCCACTCTAGTGGGTACAGAGTGGTATTGTACTGTGGTTTTAATGTGCATTTTCCCGATGACTTATAAAATTGAGGCCCTTTTAATCTGTCTATTGGCCATTTGATATGCTATTATTTTAAAGCAAGATATTTATTAATAAAAGGATCATTAGAAACATTACTAAATAAGGTTGATTATGAAATATCTGTGTAAATCATTGTATCAATGAATTGAGGCTAAATTATTGTACAGTGACACACAACTTGAGAATCTCAGTAGCTTAAAACAACAAGGTTTAATACTTGCTCTTGCTACATGTCTATTTCTGATGATCAGTGGCTCTGTTCCACATCCCCATCATCCTCATCTCTTCAGCCTAGCTGAAGAGACAGCCTCTGTATGGGGCATTGCTGGTCTCGAGGCAGAGAGAAAAGAGAGATGGCAACACACTGGATCACACACAATCTCTTAAAGCTTCTGCTCAGAGGTGGCAAGCACCTCACTTCTACTCCACATTCCATTGGCCAAAGCAAATCGTGTCTAACACTGATGTCAGTGAGAACATTGTATAATCTTCTAAAAGGGAGGAGCTCATAGGAAGGGGCAGTAAATATTTGTGAACAAGAGAGTGACCAATAACATCTCTTCCTGCAGAGTAGGTTTATAAGAATATTACTCAAGGATGGAGAGCCCAAAGTGTTTGCCTATGGGCTGTCTTCAACACACGTACATGTGCTGCACTTCTTTTTTGTTTTGTTTTATTTCATTGAACTAGTTACCAGCATTTTAAAATCATGATATTTCACAAAGATGCAGATTTCTGGTTTCTCTTGGAAATCATAAGCTATAGCAAGAAATATTTAGAGATGAGTGGCAGCCATCCCTCTAGGTGGGATATGCATTCTCTGCTTCTTTATGACTGTATCTGAGTGCTGCCTTCTCTGCAGTGGTGCCTTTCAAACATTTCTTACATAGCCCACAATAAACAATACGTTTTACATTGCTAACCAGCATGCACATGCATGCATATTTGTGTGTGTGCATTCACACACAGGTCTTGATACCCATGTACGTATACATATCCAAAGCAAGATTTCATGAAACAATGCTTACTGTTACTTTCTGCAATACACGCTGTTATTGTCTCTTCTATTCTATCCTACTTTATCCTGTTCTATTATTTTCATTTTTTTGTATGCTGGAATCAACCCTCTAAATTGATTTCACAAACCGCTGCCAGGTCACAGGCCACAAGTTGAAAACATTGCTCTCGATCATGTTCCTTATCTGCTGCTCCTTTGAACGCTACTGGTTAGTTTTCCAGAATTTATGTCTAAGCTCCTTAGGATTCTCAGGACAACTTGTGTGGGTGAGCAGCATCTGCTTTCCCTCACTGATTTAAGCCTGTGCTATTACTGGTTTTTGCCCTAGACTCTTAAATAAAAACTTACACTGCTTGAGCACCTGGAAGTTTCCCTGATGACTTTTCCCTTCTCTGACTTTCTATTTTAATCAAAATAGCCTTTTAGGCAAATAGAGCTCTGATTCAAAATATCATAATTTCATGGCTGGGCTGGGGAAAAAAGAGCCAATATATGTCAGTGAGTCTTATCGTAGGTATAGGAAGGAGAGTTCTTGGAGGATGAGGGCTGTGAATGTGGACTTTATTGCCTAGGGAGGCCCAAGCACTGGGCTTCCATGGGATTGGTTCCTCTGTCTCATGGATTCATTTAACAAGTATCTGTTGATCCCCTATGTGCCAGGCCCTGTGCGAGAGATATGTACAAAGATCTCCTAGATACGTAGAGTGTAAATAGTAATAATCATTTATTTCTATGTTTTATCCCTTCTTGTTCTTATTTTCTTCCCATGACCCAGAAATTCATCCATTGTCAGAGGGCAATTCTGGTTAAGTGTTTGTCACTCAGATGTGTCCTCCTGCTCGGATCTTTGTGGATTCTCATAGCTGTTTGTCTGTACGTGTGTGGGATGGGTGTATGCATGTTGTTTTAGGGATAGGATATGGGGATGATGAGACACTGAGTAAAAGTCTGTCAGCCACTACGATACAAACAGCATTGCTGTAAAACCTAGGGGAAACGGGCAATACTAAAGGAAAACAGTGTGTCCATGTTTTCCTGGTGTTCAGGGAGGCTTTGCATTTTGAGGACCAGTGCCATTTTGATACCGAGAGGATTCCACCACGTCCGTGGTGTTGGTGTCTGGGAGAGATTCAACCACCTACATAGTATTGGCGCCAGGTCTACCCAGCATAATCAGGCAGCAAGGCCTGGTGGGACATGGCACGAACGGCCCATCAGGATCATCAGAGGCAGTAGTGAGTCCCCTTCATGCCGGCTGGGAGGCGATGGAGGCCCAGCAGTGGACATTGCTGGAAGGGGCTGGAGCAGGAAAGGAAGGAAATGGCTAATGCCTTGACAGGACCTGTTTCTGAGCCCAGGGGGACAGCTAAGGTAGACTCCCAGAAATAATTATGGGGATGAAATGAGTTCATATTTAGGGATATTACAGTAGCTGGCAGAGGCAAGAGCCAGTAATGTTGGAGTTTTTACTGTTAAATGTGACCACAGTTTAAGTCCTGGGCTTAGGTAACAAGATTATTTATACTTGTCTGTGTATGTGCTTTACCTAGAAATGTCCTTTTATAGCAATGCAAATGCAGCTCATTACCAAGAACCCTTGAACACTGTCCCCACATCTTCCCCATTGCTTTGACATTTGTTTTTTCTCTTTTTCTTAATCTTGTCTCCTTTTCTGCCTATTCTGATCTTGATCTCTGTGTATACCTCTGAGCCCGAGAAGAGGCAAGTCATGAAGTCTTTGGCTGCTCTGCTATCTGTGTCTTCTATTTCCTCCTGCTGTTCCTCCTCATTCTCCCATTTCCTTTTCCATCCTCATCCTTATTACTAGCGAGTCCCACCCCCATGTCCTGGCCATCCACCCCCTTCAGTTTCCTACTTCTCTTAACATTAGCAAAACAACAAAAAATAAGAATAATTAAGGTGGATATAATGGATTGAATAGTGTCCCCCAAAATATATGTCACAGGGCTCAACTCATGCTGACCTCTGGTACCTCAGAATGTGACCTTATTTGGCATAAGGGTCTTTGCAGATGTAATCAATGTGAGGATCTTCAGATGAGATCATCCTGGATTAGAGTGAGCCCTAAATCCAATGACAGGTGTCCTTATCAGAGACAGAAAAGGAGAAGACAGACAGAGACACAGGGAAGAAGGCCACGTGAAGACAGAGGCAGAGACTGGAGTTCTGCTGTCACAAGCCAAGGAATGCCAGGGGCCACCAGAAGCTGGAAAAGGCCAGGAAGGATTCTCCCCTAGTGCCTTTGGAAGGAGGCTTTGGAAACGGAGGAGCCAGCACCTCGGTTTCAGACTTCAGGCTCTAGAACTGTGAGAGAATAAATTATGGTTAATCTGTTAGGGCAGCCCTAGGAAACTCAGACAGTGGGAGACCATACAGCACCAAAGGAATGTTTATTTCACAATTGGTGAATATTTTTAAATGAGAAAAACATTCTAGAAAAGAACATGGAAACATTTTTCAATTATTAATAAATAAAAAAAGTTTGCTAAATAATTATTTGTTATATATTGTAAAGCTGGTTCTTACCTGGCTCCTAAAGTTAATTCATATGCAAATTGTTTGAGACTTATAATACATTTTTTCCTGCAAGAGGCATATGATATATTATAGATGTTTTCAGATATTAATCCGTAACAATATTTTTAATGTTAATCATATGTAAACTATACATATCTTGAAACTAGGGATTGTCCTATACATATTTAAATTTCACTACCTAGCAGAGTGCTTTGCATATGGGAGGCCTCCAATAGACTCTAGTTGGATGGTTCATTTTTTAAGCACTGTGCTATAGTGTTTAATAGCAGCTATTCTAGAGTCTGATTGCATGGCTTGAAATCCTGGCTCTGCCACCCATGGAATATAAGTTATTAAGCAAATTATGTAATCTCTCTGTGCCTCAATTTGTTTGTCTATAAAATTGGAATAATAATGCCTACCTTATAATATTATTGTGAGGAGTAAATGAATTATTACATATAAAGTACTTACAACTTAGAACAGTACTTGCATACCAGGATTCAATAAATGTTATGTATTATTAGTTCTTAAGCACATCTCCCCAACTAAATTATAAACTCTTTAAGACAGGGTCAATGTCCTATGCTTTTTTATAATCCCCAAACCTACACAGTTTCTTGCATATTATATCTGTAAGGAAGGAAGAATTTTCGTCTACCCTTCTAGGTTCTTCTGGCTGGTCTAAGAATTAAAATTAACATGAGACAGAATAACAGGAGAAAATCAAACAAAGTTTAGTAACATGTATACGTAGGAGAAACCCAGGAAAACTGAGTCACTCACTAAAATGGCTGAAGCCACCACCTTAAATACCATCTTCAGCTAAAGACAAAGGAGGATGTTGGGGGTAGTGATTTGGGACTTCAAAGAGGAGAAAGGCAATTCACATGGAGATGAAAAAGCAAATGTTTGGTAAACAAATGTTTGCCACGCCATGCAGACACAATGGCACATGGAGAAGACTTTGATCAAAGGGCCCTTGTTAGGTTCCTCCATGTCTACTACACCTAGTTCATATTATACGGTTATCTACGGAGATAGCTCTTTCTTAGAACAGGCTTTCCATCTTAAATTCTTTTAGTCATTTAGGGGGAAAGTCAAAGTTTCTTGCTGAGTCTTTCGTTCTTAAAAATAATCAAGCCAGGGTCTGCCCGGTGGCACAAGCGGTTAAGTGTGCACGCTCCGCTACGGCGGCCCGGGGTTCGCCAGTTCGGATCCCAGGCGCGCAGCGACGCAAACCATGCTGTGGCAGCATCCCATATAAAGTGGAGGAAGACGGACACGGATGTGAGCCCAGGGCCAGTCTTCCTCAGCAAAAAAAGAGGAGGATTGGCAGATGTTAGCACAGGGCTGATCTCCTCACAAAAAAAATAAATAAATAATCAAGCCAAAGAGAGACACTATAGGGTGGGAAATTCTGCTCCCCTACATATGCATTCAGTGAGTATTTGTTGAACTAATAAAAGGAATGAATGAAGGAATGAATGATTATATGTTTACAATACCTTTTCCATAAAAAATCAAATATATACAGAATTGATAAAGTTCTACAGTAAAAAATGTATTCAGAAATTAAACAAAATTTTTAAATCGTCAAAGAACTACAAATATAATTAAGAGGAGAAAAGAAAGGGAAATCACTGCCAATATGAAATTCTTCACTATCTTTTAGCCCCTGGCAGGCAATGACCTTGTCCTACATTTCTTTGTAATTCCAGTGTTTTGCATAGAATAGGCATGTGTGGTCTCTACACAGGAAGGAGGACTCAAGGAAACCCTCGCGCAGATTTCTGGATATCTTTTCTATGTAGCTCTCTCCTTTCCAGAGTTCTACCCTGCAACTTGTGGCCACCTCAGCTTCCTATGCTCTGAACTCCATCCCCTGGTTCTCTGGGATCCCCCTCGTGGCACCCGCAGTCCATAAATTGCCTCCAGGCGGAAAGTTGGGGTGTTCATAGTGCTCATCTCATCTGTTTCCCTTCTTCCAGAGATCACAGCCCTACAGGCCTGTTGGTCAATGTCTGAAAACAGCTGTTTCATATATTTTGTTCAGTTTTCTAATTGTTTACAATGAAAGGTTAAGTCTTTGTCACTTCATCATGGCCAAAAGCAGATATTCTCATGCAAGTGTCTTGATTAAAAGAGGGAAAAACATAGGGTAACTATAAACAAAGACTTTTAAGTTCATCCGGTCGGTTCTTTTGTTGATTAAGCATGCAAGTGCCATTCCTCAATTTTGAAGAGGTTCTGCTAGGCACATTTTCTGTCTCAGTCAGCAGTTTGCTTCAAGAACAGACTCTTTCATCTTCACTTTCAGCTTAAATGAATTAGAATGGGGATGGAATTCTAAAAGAAGGTATGCCGTTACCTGCCCGGAAGCACATATCTCGTGGCTTGTTAGGAGGGATGGTGAATAAGTGTGTCATCTCTCTCCATTTTTTTGTGCGTCCATTCTTATAGCCACAGTCTATTAGGATCTTCCATTGCTTTTCACAAATTGGTTTAAACTTTTAACGATGATATACGCAGATTTCCTCATCTAAGCACAGAGACCATTTCTGTTTAGGTTATTTCTGTGCAGTCAGTCATTTCCCCTCCAAGGTCATAGCCCTATTGTTCTATCATACATAAACAATATATTTTAATAGAACCCTGCAGTGCGGTGGGGAGATAGGGGTGAGAATCATTTCATCAAAGAAGTGCAATGTATCTATGGGAGGATTTTCTTGTCTGAGAAACACTCCTGAAATTATATTTTTCAAAAATTTCAAATTTTACTAAAATGTGGTCATTGTCAATTTTGTCACAGATGATTTTTTTTTTTCAGCATAGTGACTACCTATTGTGATAACAATCAGGCCACATTCTAAAAGTTCATTTCCTCATTAATTATGACCTGACTCTTAAAAGCTCCTTCATGTGAGCTGTCAGAACAGCAGTTGAGCCACATCATCTAAAAGATATTTTGGGACCACCTATGGTCCAAAATCCAAGATGATGACAGCTGAGATCGAATTTAGAATGAGCTTGAAGTTAATTAACAATCCCTCAGTCACTTCATGGGAATTAGAGCCCTTCTCCGAGAACCCTGGCCATGAGGCTTGAATCCTATTATGTACTGACAGGAGCCCCCCAGTACCTTCATAGTTCCATTGTGCCAGCACAAGAGTGGCTCATGACAGAGGCTGGCACCTGTCACCTGTCTAAGTCATTCTGTCTACTTGGTTGTTTAGTGTCTCTTCCACGGTGGATGTTCTCTGATAAGTGTTAATATGCAATACAGAGATCTTCCCACACCATGACCACTCCTACCAGTCCATCCATATGCCTCTTCTCTAGACCTCCTTGTCCCAAATCTCCCAAACTTTCTCCTTCTGGGGCCCCGTGCATATACATAATGTATATAATTTACTTGTAATTTAAGTAAATAAACTGCATAGTTTACTTATTGATTAGGTCTATTATTAGCAAGGCATGTAAGTTCAAGAGAGCAAAGATCTTTGTAATTTGTTATTGCTGTTGTTCACTATAACTCTAGCACTTTTAATAGTGTCTGGCACATAATAAGCACTCAATGAATAGTTGTTAACTGAATACATGCTAAATACAGGTCTTTGTCAATATGTGTGAGAAATATCTATTCCTCGTTAGAGGCTTATCTTTTCATTTACTTTAGTGTAAAGGATATTTGGATGAACAGAAGTATTGAATTTTAATGTAGTTATATGTATCAATCTTTTCCTCTATGGTAAGCCATTTTTGTTTCTTACTTGAGAAATTCTCTGCCGCAAAGTCATAAATATATTCTTTATTTTCTTCTAGCCCATCTTCTCTCCTGTGATCTGTGATGACATCTCTGTGGTTTATTAAGTTTTAATATAAATGTGAGTCTGTTTCTAGACTCTCTATTTTGCTCCATTGTTTGTTTGTCTATCTTATTTATTTATTGGTAATTGCTAGACAGTTGATGTCATTGAATAACTAATAGACCAACCTACTATGAACATCTGTTTTCTGGATGAATTTAAGCTGTTGTAAGTTGATTTTTCTTATTTGGACCAGTCGTTGTCGAACTTAATGAGCATCAGAAGAGCTTGCTAAAACACAGATTGCTGGAGTTTCTGATCCAGTAGGTCTGGGATGGGGCTTGAGAATTTGCATTTTTAACGAGTTTCCATGTGCTGTTGATGCTGCTGATTCTAGGACCACAGTTTGAGAACCTCCGTTATCAATAATATGTCCACGACTTCAACTGGTCATTATTTATTCCTTTTCCTATAGAATTAATATGCCATTAGCTTTAAATAGTGGTATATGTTAATATTGAACATCATGTTAGAAAGGCAGATATATTTAAAATATAATATTGGAAATAAGCACGTGAATACATAATATTTTGGACTTAAGGTAAATGTTGCTGTGATTTTTTTAAAGGAATATAAATATGATTGCTGTCCTCTCAGACTTTGATAGTAGGAGTTTTTTTTTATGTGAATTATTTTCTTAGACTGTGAAACTTAGAGCATACTATTCCTCTTTAGACGTAAGTACTATAGGGACTGTAAGATGAGTAATTTAACACACTATTCTCCATATGCAAAAAAAGCATTTTTACTAGTCTATACTTATAGCTTTCTAACTTGATTTTACCCAGAAAGAAAAGTATAGAGAAGATATTCCAGCAAAGATAGGTAAATATTTAGTGCATCATTTTAGTATTTCTGACAGTTTTGTAGATGAAATTTTAAATGCTCTGGGTGGGCCGGCCCCGTGGCTTAGTGGTTAAGTGCACGCGCTCCGCTGGCGGCCCGGGTTTGGATCCCGGGCGTGCGTGGATGCACCACTTCTCCGGCCATGCTGAGGCCGTGTCCCACGTACAGCAGCTAGAAGGATGTGCAGCTATGACATACAACTATCTACTGGGGCTTTGGGGGAAAAAAAAATGAATAAATAAAATTTAAAAAAAATTATTAAAAAATAAAAAAATAAATGCTCTGGGTTTATAACACTTTGAACATGCCTTCTGATGTCACCATAAATCTGATGACTGAGACACTTGTCAGTAACTCATTAGGAATATATGCTAAAATTGTTCATTTTAATTTTTTTAAATGCTATTTAATTTTATGTTTGTTTAAAACTGACTTGTTTCAAGCCAGTCATATCTTGGGCCCCAGGCATATCTTAATTTACAATTGTGATTGATCAAAAATATCATTATTTAGATTTATATTCTCAACTGGTTAATGAAAGAGATTAAAATAATGATGAATAAAACATTTTAAGATATGAATAGTAATAAAAGAATACAATATATCTTGAAAATCTGAATATAACTGATACTATATTTGTGTTATGGCTGATTTTTTACAAAAGGCAGTTCTAGCTTACTGAAAAAATCATATTTTAAAAGTCTTTTAGTCTAACTGTTTCTGGAGAATGTGAGCTTTACTAAAGTATACAAGTTTGATAGAGGTAGAATGAAATAAGTGAGGTAACACCAAAGAATCTAAAATGTCTCACACATCACTTTTATTAAATGGTAGGTGGGAACATATTTTATCTCACTAGCTAAAGAAAAAGGTAATTGCCAGGAGTTTTTAGGTAAAACTATGACAAGATTTAAAAGATACGGAACTCTAACAGAACACTCTTATGAAATATTCTCCCCACACACGCTGAGAGTTCATGTGGCTAACAGAGATTCATAATATATATTTTATAATATTTCTTTGGCCTTGGCCCACAGACTAAATGCAGACGTTTCTCAATTAGTCATTTTCGGGTTCGTTGCCTAAGATGCTAATTGAAATTCAGGGCAGGGAAAAATACATCACTGGCCTTTGTATCGCTATGAAAGGCCTTCTGATTAGACTTTGTTCACTATAAAAGCTTCTGTTCTCTGCAAACTGAGAGGGACCCTATGTGGGAAGCGTGTCCACTGGGGTCTTCAAGAACAACATGGGCACCAGTCGCTCACCAGCCGGAAGCAATCATGCTCTCTCCTCAGCAGTGCAGCTCAAGGGCTGTCTGAGCCCCGGACCATCAGGTGCCAAAAAGATGCTCGCTCACACTCTCCAAAATTCTTTCCCAGGGCTGGGGGAAGGGAAGCATCCTTTGAGTCCCTGTGTGGAACTCTGAGTCTCCAAGGAGGTAAAGCATGTGCTCATCCCCTAAACACTCCCTTTTCTCCCTGAATTAGTGTGCTTTCTTTGAGCCAAATAAAACTCTACTCAGACCTTAAGGCTACGACCCCTTAGTTATTGTTTTCACAGGACTCCCAGACCCCTCCTGAGTTTAGAGGCCCAGAAACTGAGGAATTCATTTTGATTTGCAGAGAACTCTTCATTGTCCCCTTGCATATTTTATCCTTTTCCTTTCAGTCTGTTTTCTTTGGCTTTCTGCCTAAAGCCAGGAGACAAGTCAGGGTGTCTTTTTTTTCTTTTTTATTTTTTTCACTGAGGAAGATTCACCCTGAGCTAACATCCGTTGCCAATCTTCCTCTTTTTGCTTGAAGAAGATTCACCCTGAATTAACATCTGTGCCAGTCTTCCTCTATATTGTATATGGGTCACCGCCACAGCATGGCCGCCGATGAGTGATGTAGGTCCACTCCTGGAAATCGAACCCAGCCCACCAAAGCAGAGCATGCTGAACTTAACCATTAGGCTATGGGGCCAGCCCTCAGGGTGTCTTAATGAGATTAGCTCAGACTCAGGTATCTGAGGGACCTGGGTCAAAATCTAGAACTATCATTTCCTAGCTCTGTGACCTACCCCAATTTCCTTAATCTCTCTGGGCCTCAGTTTACTCATTTTGTAGTAAAATATACACTACAAGTTATTTTTATTTAACTACTTACACCATATTTAATTACCAGCTACTAATATTATGTATTAGTTACATATGGTTGAATCATAATGTTCTCTTGCTATCCTTTTTTATACTTGAGAAATTTTTTGTCTGATAAGTCATATGTATGTGGTGAAAACAACTTTTGTTAAAACATTGAAAGAATCAAGGTTCCCATTTCCACGGCATTGTAATTGATTGGAAAATTCACTTTAGGTGATTGTAAAATAAGTAATAACAACAAAGCAGTTGTTATTTTGGTATAAAATAAAGAGAAAACCACAAGACTTAGAATTTACCTTTACCTGCAAGAAGGAAAAATATTGTCGAATGTGTATTTATATATACACACATATCTTTCAAATATTTCAAATATAACTCAAATTTCTTTTTTTTTTTTTTAAGATTTTATTTATTTATTTCCCCCCCCCAAAGCCCCAGTAGATAGTTGTATGTCGTAGCTGCACATCCTTCTAGTTGCTGTATGTGGGACATGGCCTCAGCATGGCCGGAGAAGCAGCGCGTCGGTGCACGCTGGGAATCCGAACCCGGGCCGCCAGCAGCGGAGCGTGCACGCTTAACCGCTAAGCCACGGGCCGGCCCTATAACCCGAATTTCTGCTAAGAGAGTAGTGTTAAAATATTTCTTTCTGTGCATCTTGCCTTATAGTACTTTATTTGGTTTTAGAAGTCTATCTGCAAAGATATAGTTTGTAGAAAAATATTCTATTCCAAATGTTTCTTACTGCTGCAGAGTGTGTGAAGAAAATGCCTAAGAATATTCTATTAGGAAGGTAAAAAATTTCCGATGCAGTTCGTATCCTTGACACCTGTGTTTCAGTTCACTTGTGTAATCTGCCTTCTGGGCCCTAGGCTCAGCCTCGTCTGAGAGTGCAGGATGTGAGGGAGGGAAGCTGTGCCTTCTCCTCTTCTGTGTAGTGTCTTCCTGGATGGTGGCTGGAATTCATGATTATTGCGCTCTGCTTTCCTAGCCTCACTTGCTGTTTCTGTTTGCTTTTACTAAAGTTGCAGCAATTACTCAGGGTCAGATCATTGAAAGGACTCACAAGATTTCAAAGGGTATACTCATATAAGGCTTTGTAGGGGCAGAAAACTTTTCCCTTCTTCCTTTCTAGGTTCTTTGGGCTGTCTAATAATTAAATTGATGTAAGACATTAACAAGAGAAAAACAAACTTCGTGCATATGGGAGTCCCATAAAAATATGAGACTCCTCAGCAGTCAGGAAATTGAGGCTTATATACCCTCCTGAGCTAAGGAGAAGGGCGTTAGGGGTCTGGGGCCGCAAAGGGGAGGAAGACAATTCACAGGAAGATGAGAAGAGCAAATGTTTGGTAAACAAATATTTGCCATGCCATGTAGATAAGTCTTTCCGATATAAAGAGCTATCTCTGGTGATAGCTCTCTTCCTAGATCAGGCCCTCTATCTAAATTCTTTTAGGCAGTTAATGGAGAGACAAAAGCTCTTCCTGAGTCTGCTGGGCCCCAATTGCCCAGCATACCAAAGAGGCACCTTATGGAGTGGCTTATTCTGCTCCCCCTCAGCTTTCAATAAACTAAAGGATGTGGTACAACAGGAGAAAGAAAACACAGGGAGAGAGAGAGTGGTCTGAGACTTCCAGACACAGCTCCAGGGCCCTTTCTTAGTCTCATTGGATATGCTTTGTGTTCAAGTTATGAACCACTAAGATACACACAAGATACCTGTTTTCAGGGAAGCCAAGGGACGTTTACAGAAGAGTCTTTTATACCCCACTGCTCATGTAGCTAAAAAGGCACTATAATCTGAAGCCAAGTGCCAGTCATCAACCTGTGCATTTTCTATAAATCATATAGACAGGCTAGTAGAGTGTGTGTCAAGGGAGTTGCAGGCTTTAAACAGCATGTTATAAGTCACTAGTTTGTCCATTTCATCCTTGTCATGGCCCAGGGTCAGTCACAGATGGTCAGGGGTCCCTGGAGATGAGCACAGAGCCACCCTTGACTGCAACCTTACACAATAGTCCGTGTGCTTTGCTAATACTGTTTCCCTCTCACCTGGACCCTATAACTTTTAAATTTCACTAGCCAGGTCTCCCCCTACATCTCAAGATTTCACTCCTGTCATACCAAAATTCCTTTCTTTGGGCAATTCCAAAGTTTAGTTTCCACTTATTTCAAAGCAAAAGGAAAAGCTGATACGAGGAAGACCTGGGAAGGAGAATTCTTTTTGAAACTTTAATGTAGATTATAAGAGGTAGAAAATTGATCGTCTTTAATTACTACTTAAAAGATACATCTTTGAATTTCTTAGGCTTTTCATATAATTGTCGAAAATTGGAATGCTGCTTAACTTAAGATAGATCAATACTTCAGAGTTTGTAATTTATATTTTAGTAAGCACATACACTACTGGTTTCTTCTATTAGTTAGTGTGTAGTACTTCCATTCCAGAATGGATGCCTTGATAGGGGAAAGATTCTGGAAACATGGTAACAATCAGGGTCATAGGTATTACTCAGCTTCAGTAATCAGAGCTTCTACCTATGAAACTTATAGGAAGTGTGTGTTCAAAACGTGGGTACCTCTTGCAGCCATTACATCATCAGCTCCTGAATTAGTTCTGAGGAAATTTGGCAGGAAGTTATCCTGAAAATAAGAAAATAATTTATTTCTCAGAAATAGCGCCTACTAACTCGTTATAAACTGGGGCATATTTGCTGAGGCATTTATGTTTATATTCACTCATTATTTCATAGAAGGAAACTATAGTCTGAAGAGAGAGGCTACAATAATCTGGATCATATTAGCCATCCCATTCAAGCAACAAATCGCTTTAATAAGCCATTTTTAAGATGGTTAAGAACATGTGTTCTAGAACTTGAGTGACTCCTGACTCTGCCTCTATTCTTGAACTTTAGGAAAATTATTACATAACTTACGCATGCCTCAGTTAGCCTAGCTGCAAAATGGGATTAATAATGGTTTCTACCTCATAGAGTTGTCATGTGGCTTAAAAGGTTAAGAGTTTCATATTTCTAAAGTGCTTAGAACAGTCTTGGCACATTGTAAGTGTTATATAAGTGCTTATTAAATAAATAAATCCTGGCTGGTAGTTTAAGAATGCCATATGAGATACAGATTCTAGTGATATATATGTATATCACTAGATATACCGTATTATGTGATATATGTGTGTGTGTAAAAATATATACACATACATACACATATATAAGTAAAATAACTTTGCAATGATTAGTCCATTATGAAATTATGTTAACCACGTTCATTTTCATGTGGGAATAAGTTGGCTATATAAAGTTTGAAAATAAGCAAGATATAAAGGAACTCTGGACAGATACATAAGCTACTAAGAATAGTGGGTTGGGAGTGGGGAGTGGAAACCGGGCTGATACGGGACAAGATGGGAGTTGAGGTTTTTTACTCAATGTATATATTTTTATAATTTCTCGCTCTAGAATCAGTATCTCCTCCTCTTCAGTTGTTCCTGTGAGGAGTTAGAATCATATCTACATGGTGATGGCTTTTTCAAAGAATCTTCAGATGGTTACTGACAAAGAACTTCTGAAGGGTCTCCAACACAGTCCTATAAACACTTTTAACTGACTTGTTCAAAAACTACCTCTTTATGAAGATGCAGGGATAGCTCATTACTCTTTACAAAGTGCTTTTAGAAATACTTTCTCATTTATTTCTGACAGCTCTGGAGTTGAGAACATAGTTTTTATGCTTTTAGAGGTAAAAAAAACAGAAAGTCCCAGAAATGTTTTGGTGTCAGCCAGTATTTGAATCCAAGTCCGTGTCCAGAACTGTTTTTCCTCTACCACCTACCTCCTTAGAAAACAGGTGCCTCTCGGAAGCTATTATTTTTGATACTCTTCCATATATTGAAGACTTCATTTGAGTACCTATGCTCACTATTATTTTAAGCTTTCTCCTTGATTACCAACATTTGGGCTAAACTTTATCTCCTGGATAATAGAGGTGTTTTATAGCAACAAAAATAAACAGCTAAGTCAGACATGCCGGCTATCCTATAAAAGCTTTAGAAAGTACCTGGATGAATGACCAGTCCATCAGCCTCCACTATACATGCATACCTACAGAATAAACGAAGTAGTGTCGCTAATAACCTCCAGTCCCTTGAGGGGTTAACTTGTACCTTTCAAATCAAGTTATGAATTATGTTAATATCCCTCTTTCCGATCAACCATTTCTTCTTGATGATACTCATCTAGCATTTTGTTATCTTCAATCTCTTCTCCTTTCTCATCCCTCTAATTTTTTAAATTATTTCAATGTATACTTCCATTTTAAAAAAATCGCTTTAAAGCATACTATTACTTCCGTTTTTATTCACTTTTCCCACTTTCACGATGTCTCTTCTCAATAAAAATCTATATATAGTGTGTTCCCATGGTGATGGGAACTAAAATTACTTATCGTAATCAATGATTGAGACTTCATGCTGTTTTTCTCGAGTTAGATCATTCTTTGCAGCAAGGTCACAGTAAAGCCTGTGGAGCTGAAGTGAAAGGATATTTGCTAGAGATCAAACTGTTTCTGGAATATTTGTGAACTGGGCCTTCATGCTTGTTGCACGGTCTAGATTTCAAATCTGTTTAGTGTCTTACCTGATTTTCTTTTTCCGTTTAATAAATTATTACATACTTGTGTAATCAAGGCGGCATGTATATTCATAGTTATAAGGAGATAACTATCAGAAAGAAAAACGGCATGCCATCATTACGACGTTTTGCATCCTTAAATTAAAAAAAGGGAAACTGAAAAAAGAAAAATCAAGCAAGTAAGCAAGAGGCAACTAGACTATTTTGGGAAATGATCATGGTTTCCTGACTTCAAGATTGATTATAGAAAAGAGAAAAGATTCCAGTGTTTTATATCAGCAAAAGCTCATTCCAAAACAGATCAGTGTATTCAGGTTACAATAACCAGGTCACAAAGCCACATTTTTATTGATAAAAAAATAACTTGTAGCCCATTGAGTGAATTTTAAATGATCATGTTACAGTAGTCCCCTCTTATCTGTGGGGGATATGTTCCAAGACCCTCAGTGAAACCGAGGATAGTACCAAACCCTATATTTACTCTTTTTTTTCCTATACATACCTACCTAAGATAAAGTTTAATTTATAAATTATGCACAGTAAGAGATTAATGGCACTTTGGGCCATTATTAATTAAAGTAAGGGTTACTTGAACACAAGCACTGGAATACTGGGACAGTTCATCTGATAACCCAGAAGGCTACTAAGTGATGAACAGGAGGTAGTGTATACAGTGTGGATCCACTGGACAAAGGGATGATTCACCTCCTGATTCACGCCAGAGTGAGACTGCGCAAGATTTCATCACGCTACTCAGAACAACGTGCAATTGAAAACTTATGAATTGTTTATTTCTGGAATTTTCCATTTAATATTTTTGGATTGTGATTGACCCCCGGGTAACTGAAACCACAAAAAGTGAAACCGTGGGTAAGGGGGGACTACTGTACCTTGTGATACATAGTATCATGATTACTGGATCTGATAAATACCAGATAAATGCCAGCACAATGCAGTACTTTGCTGATACAGTGTGAAATATATTTCGTGCTGCAGTAAAGCTGTCTATAGACTTCAAAAAACAAGGATATTTTATCAGCAGTAACCAAACTGTTTAGTCTTACACTCAGTCTCAAAAGACCACATATTATATGATTCCATTTATGTGAAATGTCCAGCATAGGCAAGTAGAAAGTACATTAGTGGTTGCTTAGGGCTGGAGGGGATGGAAGCGTTCAGGGGCGGGGCGGGGAGCAATAGCTAAAAGGTATGAAATTTGTTTTTGAGGTGATGAAAATATTCTGAAATTGATTGTGATAATGGTCACAATTCTGTGGCTATATTAAAAGCCATTGACTTGTACACTTTAAATGGGTGAATTATAGGTATGTGAATTATATCTTAATAAAGTTGACACCAAAAAAACACTTACATAAAAAGCTTTCCTGTAAAACATGTTCTACCCAACAATGTGATGTAATGTGAATGTTTATTAAGCTGTTATTTTTTTACTTACAATAATAGCTATATTCTTTTAATGTCCTTTTATACGAGTAAAAGAAGGAAAAAACTATATCAGGATATAAGAACATCAGTCATATATTATTTATTTTGTGCCATTTATTTCAAATGTTAACGATAAAAGGGCAGATTCTTTGTTGCTGTCAAGATTTTGCTTATGATAAATGTTTGAAATGAGGCATTGAAATGTGAACTGCTTGTGAAATGAGCTGGTCCTGGGCTTCTAATGGAGGCAGATGTCCCATGGGAAAGAGGCCTGTGTTGCTTCAAATTCAATCTAGAATAGTTAACCCTTCATGGTGCCACTTGCTTCAGAGCAAGTGTTGCATATGCGTCAAAGTGAGAATTACGGAGTCTTGGTTTCATTATACCTTTATTACTCTTGTTTAGTCCCTCACTCATTTCCAATCAGGACCTGATCATCTTGTCTCATCCTTTTTTATATCTATGCACTCCTTTGCTTTTAATTTAATGCCATTAGTTAAATCTGATGGTCCATTCAGCCACCGGCAGTTGGAAGGGGTGTGGAGTTGGGCTATGTGGAGCTTGGTGGTTTACCCCACTCAGCTGTACAGATACTATCATTTTCTACTGTCCCAGAGTAACACTTTCTAATGATTTGGTCTGTGGATTGTTTTAAAATGCTCCTTTAAAATAACAAAGGACGGGGCCGGCCGGCCCGGTGGCGCAAGCGGTTAAGTGCGCGCGCTCCGCTGCGGCGGCCCGGGGTTCGCTGGTTCGGATCCCGGGCGCGCACCGACGCACTGCTTGGTAAGCCATGCTGTGGCGGCGACCCATATAAAGTGGAGGAAGATGGGCACCGATGTTAGCCCAGGGCCGTGTTCCTCAGCAAAAAAAAAAAAAGAGGAGGATTGGCGGATGTTAGCTCAGGGCTGATCTCCTCACAAAAAAAATAAATAAATAAAATAACAAAGGACTTGTGATCAAATAAATTTAGCAAACGCTGCATACTGTCTTGCTCTTACAAAGTCTCAATGCACAAAAGCATATTGAGGGCTCTGAGAAGTCCAGCAGCAAAAAAATGTGTGTAACTTTGTAACCTAGTATTTCCCAAACTTATGTTTGAATGACTCCTGGTAACTCTGCACAGAACTAGCCTACAGCAGAACTCACTATGGGAAATGCTGTCCTGAAGTCATAATTTTCTCCTCCTCTATTACACTTTCCAAGCCATGGCGATCTCTTTATATTTCCTTTTTCTTGCTGAACACGTTTGTTTTAAGCCACATTTCAAGCTTTCCCCATTTGTTTTTCCTAGTTATTGTCCAGTTGTTAAGTCTGGATTGCATTTGGAGATGCTCACTATATGGTGCTCTTGTTTTCTTCGTTGCTAGTTCTCCTAAAGCCTTATGAAACCCACATTACTGCCGGATAGAGCAATAGCTCTTGCCTTGTGGTTTTGGGAGAAGATCCCTCTGTGTCTATCAGCTTCTTATTGACTGATCTCACAGAGATGTGTTGCTCTGTCCCTTGTTAATTGTACCCATTCTTAAAAGAGAACATAACAAGTCGTGTCAGTCACATGTACCTGCAGTAGATGAGTTTATCAAATCCTTTCCTTAGGGCAAATTTCTATGGAGATGGAATAAAGTATAAATACACATGGACTAGGCATCACCAATGCGGAGTTTTGAACACTGGAGAATTTTACATGGGGCCTGCTTTGTAGGTGTGCTTTTTTGTTTTTTGATCCATGAACTCACATGTATGAAATATAGCTGTACTTCTTTGGCAATGCCCAACTAGGCTCATCCCTACAAAGACTTCCCAGCTTTCCTTCATGTTACCACCAATCCAATCCAGGCTGGAAGTGATGAGTTCTGAGCTGTGGGATACAGCTACTGTGAGTGATGTGCTCCCCTGGATTCTGGGGTACTGTGGTGAACAATTACTGACAAAGTCCCTGCCTCCATGGCTCTTATATCTAACGGGGGAAAACTAGCCAGTAAGCAAACAAACAAATCAAATAGTGATTTGTTTCTTCTCAGACCATTAAAACTGGGTTATGGCAGTGCGCCTGGGCAGCTACTTTAGATTGACTGGTCAGGGAAAGCTTCTTGCAGAGATGACATTTAAGTTGAGAGCCTAGTGAAGAGACAGAGCGATGTGAACAAGGAGAAGGAAATCCAAGCAGAGGAGACAGCTGATGCAAAAACTCTAAAGCAGGACCCAGCTTGAGGTGGTTAGAGAACTAAAAGGTCAGGGAGGGGAGCATCGTGGGTGAGTGGGAGAAAGATCCAGGGTGAGGCCTTTAAGGGAGGCAAGAGTCAAGTTACATAGGGTTCTGTCAGCCCTGGTAGGAATTTGAGAATTATCAATGTGTATGTGGTATCCTTAAAGCCAGAGGCCTGGATGAGGTTGCCTTTGGAGAGTGAGTAGACAGAAAGGGAGGAGCTTGGTACACATTCGGAACGCTCAACATTTAGAGGTTGAGCAGAGGAGGGGAGCAAGTGGGAAGGGACGGCAAAGAAGCAGCCAGTGAGGTTAGAATTTAGATGTCTGGAAAGCCAGTAGGAGAAAGCATTTCAAAAAGGAGGGAGTGGTGAACCCTGTTGAAGAAATGGAGTAAGGAAAACACAGGCGAATCAATCTAGTGGAAACATGGAAGTCATTGATGATTTGGACAAGAGCAGGTTCAGTGTTCATTGGAATGGATTGAGGAGGAATGTGATTTGAGAAAGGGCGATCATGACAATAGAAATGGAAATATGGATATAAAGGTCAAAGTTTGTTTGTTTTAAGAGAGAATTTACTATCTTTAAACTGTATATAGTAGATTGGAAGAAGAAATTAATGAAAATGAGAGTGGGAATAGGAGCCAAACTCCTTGTCTCCTCCCCCGCCCAAGGAAATATGAGGCAAGATTCTCAGGGAAGGAAGGAGACACTGATAGTAGGAAGAGAGTGAAGGAGGAAACTTACTATGTTTGTGAACATATAGTATGACCACTAGACAGTGTTTAAGGCCTGTTCGAATTTGAGAGACTAAGGACTTTTCTGGTTTTTTAATCAATCATTCATACCAGGCACCATTCTGATCCACATAGCAACCCCTGGAGATTATTCCCCTTGCAGGAAAAGAAACAGACATGGAGAAGTAGATAACCTTGGCCGGGTTAGTATGTGTTAGAGGCGGGATTCGAACCCAGGGAAATTTGGTTCAGAGTCTGGGCTCTTAACCACTACACTACACTGCCTCTCTGTGAGCTGTAGCTGAAACTGCTCAGCATGGATTTGTATTTTCTCCAGTTCTGCTCAGCTTTGGGCATAGGAGGCAGAGAGTTGGGTCTTGTGATCAAGAGAGAGAGGTGCAAGGGAGTTAATAGTGTTTGCAAGAGAGTACGTATGTGATGACAGTGGAATCAAAACTGCGTAAGGAGGGAAGTGAAGACTCAAGGTTGTAGATAATGAGCAAATTGGAGGTCAAAAGATAGCAAACCTTGATGAGGTGGAAGAATGGCTGGGTTGGGAGAACTGGAGATGATTTGGAAGAATAGAAGGTGCAGCTATCGGTGACAACATGACAAAGTGAGTGGCTTATGGGGGACAGAAGAGCAGATCATCTGAATTAAGGTTGAGGAACTGAGAGGTCAGGGCTTGTCCCTGTGGATCTGTCATCCAGTGGTCCCATCCTTCTTTCCTTGCAAAAGAGAAGCTCAGAGCCTTGTGCTCCTGGAATCCTCAAAGTGAGTGCTTGTCCCAAGGTTTAGAGAGCTGGGGCAGTGCAGACCACGGTGTCAGTGGGCTCCCTTGGGCTAAAGTGGGTGGCCTCTTTCCTTCTCTGCTCCCCACCCACTAAAGTTTCTTTAATCACTGAAGGTCAGACATTCTGGGCCCCAAGGCAGAGAATTCCTTGCTGGAGAGAGGCAAGGAGAACTATTGTCCACTCCTCTTGCCAACAAGAGAAGAGAGAATTTTTGGCCAACTGAAGGAAAATAAATGTTATGGTCTTGAACTGCCAGAACTCTGTGGCAGCGGCAACTCTCTCAGAGAGAAGTGAGAAAGCCTGTACTGCATCCGTTCCCCTCTCCAGCTTTCTCCACTTGGACCAGAGCAGCTGTCTTCCTTTACTCCACTCACAGATCCAGAAATTCCTGATTTGACTATCCAAATTAATACTATTTATAATTATTTATAGGACACATTGTTAACTCTCACATTTACTTTGTTGTAAAATTTCTTTTTTCCTTACAACTCTATTTAGGTACCTTTATCCTTATTAGGCCATTGTTTTTTACTCTACTCTTTTTTTTCTTTGCATTTGTTATCACATCAATCAATGACCAAGTCCTAGTCATTCTGAGATGTTCCTCAACATTCTTCGTCGTCTTCTCTCACTTGGGGCTGTTGGAGCAGCTGCTTAGCTTATTCTCTGTGGCTCTTCTTATAGTCCACCCTCCCTGCTCTCAGCAGAGTCACTTGCCAAAACGTAGGTCTGATCACATGACTGCTCCTTAAAAGACTTTGATGGTTCCCCAAATGCCTTTGTTTAATATAGAATTTCCTGCAAAATCAGTCTCGAGTTACTTTGCTCTGACCGCACCAAACTGCACTATTTCCTAAACCACAGCCTAGTTAAGAACTTGAAAGTTTCCAAGCTTTGAAAATATTTTGGTTCCTCCCACTATCTCATAGGCTAACAACACTAGACTATACTTTAACATTTTATTTTATGAAATAACACCAAACGTAGACAAAAGCTGAAGATAATTAGCTCTTTTCTAGATTTTCTGAATTTCTCTCTTCTCTCTCTTTCTCTCCATCAGTGCTCCAGCTTCGTTGGTGCCCTAAAGAAATGCTCAGTTTGACTGTTGGGTACTTTATCACTGCCCTCAACACAAATATGACTCGGCTTTTGTTCAGAAGTTTACCATTGGCTGGAAAGTCGGACCTTCTCTTTATCCATTTAGTTAATTCTTCTTGTCCTTCAACATTCTGCTCAAACTTCCTTTATAAAGCTTTCCCTGACTCGTCCAGGAGGATTGATTGCTCAGCCTTTGGGTGTGAACCCTTGTAATAGCACATGTTCCGCTGTGTTACAGAAATTATCTGTGTGTCTGGTGTCGGGGGAAGAGGTGGAATCTCCCTCTGCCCGTTTCCTTAAGGTTCTTATGGCTGGCCAAATAATTAACAAGACAGGTTAGCAGGAGAAAATAATGCCAAGTTTAATAACATGTATACATGGGAGAAAGCAGGGGCACTGCGTTTTCTCAACACAATAGCAGAAATTCTCGTCTTAAATACCATGTTCAGCCAACGACAAAGGAGGATGTTGGGGGTGGGGGGAGTCAGTTACAGGAGATTACCACTAAAGCACAGTAAACAAGAGTAAGGTTATTATGCAGATTTAAGGCCTCACCTTCCACACTGATAAGCCTCTAGAAATGAGGCCATTCCCCACTCTTCCCAAAACGGAGAGGGAGATACCTTTACAAATGGAGATTTCCCTTATAAATGTAAATGTTTGTCTGGTAACTCCTTGCAGGGCCATCCAGAGAATGTGGCCAGAGAGACAGAACTTCCAATAAGCTGGGCTTGTTGGTGCCTTTCCTATTGTAACCTTTATCCTACATTATCTTTACAGCCATCATGATAGAAGATCTGTTCCAGGAAGGAGCCACCATGTCAAATTCTTTAGGCAGTTAGTGGGGGAGGTCAAATGTCCCTCAGAGAAAACAATCAAGGTAAAGAGATATATTTCAGGGTGGCCAAATCTTGATCTCCCACAGTGGCATCCCTGCTTGTTTCCCCGCTAGATCCTTAAATCCTCACAATTATCACATAATAGTGAATATTAGGATCTCCATTTTACAGATGAGTGAACTGGAGGGTCTGTCACCCACTTCACACAATCTATTATTAAGATCTCCTGTGGGGGCTGGCCCAGTGGTGCAGCGGTTAAGTGCGCGCTCTGCTGTGGAGGCCCAGGGTTCGCAGGTTCGGATCCCGGGCACGCACCGACGCACCCCTTGTCAAGCCATGCTATGGCAGCGTCCCATATAAAGTAGAGGAAGATGGGCACGGATGTTAGCCCAGGACCAATCTTCCTCATCGAAAAAGAGGAGGGTTGGCATCGGATGTTAGATCAGGGCTGATCTTCCTCAAAAAAAAAAAAGATCTCATGTGACAATGAATATAATTAATTTATAAAAGACTAAGAGCTATATAACTAGAAGACATTATTATTTTTTATACATTAGTCTTTGTGTGGTAACAAGTGTTTATATTTTCTTCGCCAATAGTAGAAGGAATTGATTATCTCTACGTAAAGAAATCCTTTTAATGATAATTAAAATAAAAATTTAAGAATGCTGCTGTACTCAGGTGCAATGCAAATAATGAGGGTAGTCTACCCCACACATTTCAGGTTAATCCCTTCTCCCCTGAGGAGAAGCCGGGGCTCTGGTCTCTGGAGGTGAAAGGCTAACACATTTCCTGGTTGTGCCATTTTCTCCCCTTTCTCTGATGCTTTATTTTTCTCTCATTACTCTTGATGGGAGTTTTTAGTAGAGCTCAGCACTGGCTTATCCCAGGAAGAAAAAGATTGTCGGAAATAAACGTGTGATGAGTGGTGCAAAAAACAACAGTAGCAATATTCTAAATTTATTATGGAGACAAAGAACATTGCCCATAGAGTTTAATCCTTAGAAGTTCAAAAAACAAGGATTTCTAGCCAAATAAATAAGACGAGTTTCCTTCCTCTGGGCCTTATGCCTGTTTTATTGCTAGCAAGTCTTTCAACTTAACCATCTCCCAGCCAAACTCTTCCTTGTCCTTAATTAGCATCAGGAGTTTTCATTAGGTATTTTATGAGTTATTTGTTAGTGATCCTCGTTAGCTGTGCCATGGTCTTAAATTTGTTTGACATTTACTATCTTACTACATAAGATTTCATGGTTAATTCTCAGTGTATACAAGCTAGGCTTCTGGTCCTTTTTTTCAATGTATGTTTTCACATTTTACAGAATCTTTTGTATCTTAACTTTTTAAAATAATTTTATATAAATGACTGGCATCCAATTTATCAGGCTTCCTCATATCTTTATACATAGAAATAAGAGAAACTAAATAAATATATATCCCTGTTAATGGTAGATCTTTCCAGAAATAGAAAAATATTGTATTCAAGTTTCACGTTTCTGTAGAATAAAAGAATTTAATGTAATATTGTAATTTGGCTTTATAGCCAAACTCTACTATTTTTCATTCTACACTTACTGAGCACATATGCTCAAAGTATTGTCCAAGGAGCAGGGAATAAAGTAATGTTTCTGCTTCCAAGTTGCTGGACTATATAGTGAAGAAAAATTTCAACAAATCCAGTTATTTCACTGATTTAGATATGTTTTATTTCTTTTGTGTGTGTGTGTGTGTGTGTGTGTGTGTGTGTGAGGAAGATCGGCCCTGAACTAACATCTGCCAATCCTCCTCTTTTTGTTGAGGAAGACTGGCCCTGGGCTAACATCCGTGCTCATCCTCCTCCACTTTATACAGTACGCTGCCACAGCATGCCTTGACAAGTGTGCGTCAGTGCGGCCCGAGATCCGAACCAGCGAACCCCGGGCTGCCGCAGCGGAGCACGAGCACTTAACCGCTTGCGCCACCCGGCCGGCCCCGATACGTTTTATTTCAAAGTGTGTTGTTATTCTCCCTTTTGTTCTCCATGTTAGAAAAGCACAAAACAAAAGGCCATCATCCATGCAATAATATTCTTTTTTTAATTTTGTGTTTAACCACTTGTATTCCTGTTTTGTTATTCATTCCATGGTTATAAGGGCCTAAAATTTGCCAGGTATTAGGGACACATCAATGAACAATACAGAAAAAGTTCATTATATTCAAATGAAAAAGGAAATTTAATAAATGTAAAAAGTGTAAAAGGTAAGTAAATAACTAATTTCAAATAATGATGATTGCTATTCTCTCAACAGTAATTTTTTGAGGACCTACTCTGTGCTAATACTGATCTATAAAGTAATTCATATAGAGCGATGGGAGGGTGCAGGTCTAGGAGAGCTGTCTTATATTAGCTGTTCAGGGAAGGGCACTCTGAGGAGATGACATTTGAACTGAGACCTAAATGACCAGTAGAAGCAGAAGAGTTTCTTAACCCGGGTCCTGAGAGTCTGGATAGAATTCAGGAGACTTGATGGGAAACTTGGATGAGAAAAATAATTACATCTCTATTTTCACTAAACTCAGACTGAAATTTGGCATTCCACCATCTGAGTGTAGGCAACAAACCTCAGTAGTATTAGCAGCAGCTGTTACTTTGTGAGTGATATGTTCATATCACATCTCAGTTCTTGCAGGTATTTTGAAATATGATCATTGCTTTGAAATTATGGTATTTCTTAGATCTGCTACTAGATCTGATTATACATTGTGTTAATAAAGAAGCACATATATTACTGTATTGGTTATGTGTTACTGTGTAATCACCCTAAAATTTAAGGCCGTAAAACAATAATAGCCCATGAGTCCGTGGATCAGCAATTTGGGTTGTACTCAGCTGGGCAGTTCGTATGGACTTGCCTGATGTTGCTCATGTGGCTGCCGTCATCTGGCCACTCAACTGAGCCAAATAGTCCAAGATGTCTCACTCTCGTGCCCAGCAGCTGGTGCTGAGTGTGGGCTGGGCCACGTGGCTCTGGCAGGCTAGCCCAGGCTTCTTCATATGGTGGCAGTGTCCCAAGAGAGAAAGGGCGAGAGCCGCAAGGCCTCTTGAGGCCGAGGCCCAGAAGTCCCACCTCACTTCCCCTGCATTCTGTGGGTCAAAGCAAGTCAGAGGCCAGTTCGGAGTTGGTTTGAGAGGAGACTCCGTAGAATGTGACCACAGGGAAGTGTGATTAATTGGGGGCCATTACTAGAATAATCTACCTGATTACCATATCATAATCTTTTAAAATGTTATAACCGGTATCCTTTGTAATCCTATCTTTTATGCTGTAAGGGAGGAAAACTTCCTTCCACCCTCTTAGGTTCTGTGACTGGGCCTAAGAATTAAACCGACATAAGACAGATTAACAGGAAAAAAAGCATACAAATTTATTTAAATTTTTTATGTGTCCATGGGAGGCTTCAGAAGGAAAATGAGGACCCAAAGATGCCATTAGGCCCAAAAGCTTACATAGCTTTTTACACAAAGAACAATAAACTGGCGATGTGACAAGAAGTGATAAATTGGGCTAGAGGCAGTAAATTGTGGGTCAGTGACTAGGAAATATATGGGGAAACTAAGGGAAGATCAGGGCTATTTTAGTAGGTTTGTTTACAGAGTCCATTTTGGCATCAACTCCCAGTCTCTTGTGGTAAGAATGTTCTTCTCTTCCTGGTTCAGGGAGTGCATCTTTCTCCGAGGAAATTTTGTGTCCCGCTTTTAGGTAGAAAGTGGGGAGTCACAGAGCCCTTCCTGCATTTGCTGTTTTTTAAGTGCTTTCAGCTTAAAATAGTCACTATGCCAAAGTAGGCATATTTTGCGATGGTATGCTCTGAATCCTTTCAGTGCCCTTTAAGATATTCCCAAGAGAGGTTCATTGGCTTCACCGCATTATTGAAGAGGGCCATGGCACAAGTGAGGTTAAGAATCCCTGATCTGGAGGCAGGGAGTTTGGGAGCGGGAGTGCAAAAGCCTCAGGCAGGAGCAAGCTGGCAAGTCCAACACGGTGCGGGAACAGAAGGAAGGCTACTGTGGCTGAAGCCGAGTGACTGAGGGCAGAGTGGCTGGACAGAGGCAGGGGCAGAGCATGTGGCTTATTGGAAAGATTTTGAGACTTGTCGAGGGACCCCTCCAGAGTATGAAAAGTTGATATTGTGTGCATACTAATCTATAATTCTCTTTTACATTTTGTAATGTATTTTGGCTATCTTTCCATTTTAGTGCATAAAGCTCATTTTTTTCTCATTCTTTTTAATAATTTTATAATGCTCCATTCAATGGATGCACGATAATTTATTTCATTGTTTCCCACATACCAAACATTTAGACTGTTTCCAATTCCTTGTGTAAATATACATGGATTTATTTTTCTTTTTTATTTACCTTTATGGAAATAAGAATGATTTTTAGATGTAGAATTGCTGGATCACGTGTACGTGCTTTTAAGGTTTTGACAGATATCACTAAATTACCCTTCAAAAAAAGATGGGACTGACTTACACTCCATTAGGTGTTTGTATCATTATTTTTAACTACCAAGACTGTATCCACACTTCATAAAATCTAGAATAAGAAAGTTTTGTACTGACTGTTTATTCTATTATTTCAGAACAATGAGATGGTAGAGCTACAGAGAATACGGATGAAGGATGAAATCCGAGAATATAAATTCCGAGAGGCCCGCCTCCTTCAGGACTACACTGAACTGGAAGAAGAAAATATCACGTTGCAGAAACTCGTGTCCACGTTAAAGCAGAACCAGGTGAGATTAGGAAGTGTTTTGGTTACGCTCCAGGTGTTTCCACATCTTCTGACCCCTAAGGTTAAATCTTCTCTTTATTTCTCAGGACAAAACCTGTCGAAATTCACCTTAATCTCGCTACAATATATATGTGCTGAAATTTCCCAACCTCCTATATCAGCTAAAATTTAGAAGGCAACCTAGAAGTAATATAATTTACAATAAAGCTTCATTGGATAGGAAGAATTTTAGTTTATACTTTAGCTCTATGTTAATTTATTTCAGGAGTAAGTCAAATGTATTGTAATCAATTTAACCTGACGTCTTCTAATTAAAAGCCTGGATCTGTAAGCTTGTTTTATACAAGCTTAAAATCTCCCTGCAATCACTTCTTGCTCTCTCTCTCTCTCTGTAAATTGCTTTCAAACCATACACAGAAAGAGATTATGAATTATAAATCAATAAGAACAAAATTGTAAGAAAAAGAAAATGCCTGATTTCTTTTTTCACCTGACTAAAAAGATTGCATGTGTACATTTAAATAAATTTTTTGGTAGTGATAGCTTAATTGCATAATTTTCCTGATTGGTTTGCATTGTGGTTTGTTGTAGTTGTTAGTAATAGCATTCTTGAATCCGTAATTTTAGAAGAATTTATTCATGAATACGAGTCTATCAAGTACCTAAGCAAAGGTGAATTGGATGTTTAAGGTCTTTTCAAGGTTCTTCCTCGACCACAACCTCTGTTCTGTTCTAAACGCTGTCACAACCTCTCAGGTCAGGGCAGCAAACTATGTGTCAGGTGCTGTGCTAGGCTAGGGAGATCGAGTCCATAGGGTAGGATTCTTGCCCTCAGCAAACTTAGAGGCCAGCCCAGATGCTTCTACTTCTACTCCTTTCGCAAGCTGGTATCTCTATCCAAAACTATTGCTGGTTTTGATAGACATAAGGGTTAAGAGAGGAAGAGAAAAATCCAGGGGAAAAAAAATCCATGTATTGACACAATTGAAATTGGATTTCTGATTGTTGCCACCTGCCCCCAGCTTTGGAGTGTTGGGGGAACAAGATGTCTGCTAAGGAGTGCAGGGGGTGGTTTCAGAGCATTAAAAAAGGATTAATAGGATATCCCATGTGTTTTTCCCTCACTCCTCCCCCTTCCAGCCCTGAATCACTGTGTGTGTGCTGACGCTGGTGATACCGTGGGCGTCCCAGGTCTTGATTTGGCTGGGGTCAATGAGCTCACAGTGGAGAAAATTAGAAGAATTTTTTTTTAAATATACTTCTCAGAAACTTCTTAAAATAAGAAGAGTATTTTTGGTTGTTTGTTTTTTTGGTCACTGATGAAGAATGTAGAGGACTTGAGGCGAATTTACTTGAAGTGCAAATATTTGAAGTGGTCGTTACTCCTGCTTGCACACGTCCTTACTGCTCTCTGCACGGGCAGGAGTGTCCCGACCTCCCTGTAGAGCCTCCCATCACTGCCTGTGGAAGACTAATTTACCCAGGAGGTTAATTTAGGCCAGTATTGTGTGTTCTTGAAGGACTGCCAAGGTATCCTGTGAGCATTCATTAACCCAGATGCTGTTTCTGTGGGAATTTGGACTATCTGGCTGATTACTGTTTACGGCTCACCCGTCTTCTTCCACCAGGACCTGAAACATGGGAATCAAATGCTTAACTCAGAAATCTGAAAAAAAAAAAAACAAACAGGAAAATGTACACATCTCTTTAATTTTATTCTCTAGATGCAATATGGTAATTTTCCCAATTAAGTGTCTAGTTAGTTCATTTGAAATCATTTTTCTTACAAAGGGCCATTCTGGCTTATTCTCTGACAGATGGGTATGCTGTGGTGTCACAAGTCTCTCCCAATTAAGGAAATGCTGGATTTTTTTCTTACTGTGGGCCTTTATTGATAGGAGTTAGCATCTATCATAAACTCTTTTTCTAATTAATGAAGTTTTAAGTATAATATTTTATGTACAAAAGCCACAGAATTTTTCAAAGAGGTGGCAGTGGCTGGCTTTCAATCTCAAAATTGGTCTGAATGTTGCTTTGTACTGAAGCTCCCTATGCAAAGTCTACTCGTCCAGCCTGGTTTGATGTTTCCATAAAAAGCAAACTACTAGCATTATAAAATGCCTAGTTCAAAGAACTAGAAGGTTCTTTCCTGCTGAAGTCCCATTTTTCTTTTAAGTATTTATTGATTATTTTCTAAATAACTGTTGTTTAAATAGCACTTCTTACTGCCTATATAGTTTCTATATATTCGTCTGTTTATTTTGCATTTCCCTCCACTGTGATATAGCACTTAGAACAGAGCCTGGCCCATAGAAGGCATTGAATAAATATTTGTTGAAACACTGAATAAACTGCTTCCTCTTTCTCTTACATTCACTCTTTGACTTAGAGAGGAAACTAAAATTTAAGATTATTATAATTAACCAAACCAATTTTTATTTGTGATCCTGAATATGAAATATATGGGAACATCAAAGAGTTAACTCTGAAAACTTCGCCACATCTCTCTGTGTGCTGATTTGGTTCTGTGTCCAAAATGAAATCAAGTCCAACCTTATAAATACACTTTACACCTTTATACTTTTTAAAATCAGAATATCTGAAAGAAACGTAGGAAGAAGCAGCAGCCATAAAGAGCGGTCAAGTCAACCATCAATTCCCCAACAGACCACCAAAAAGATCCATCGATGAGGCAAAGCTGTTTACTAGACCTCTCGCAGTAAGAGACCACCTCGACAGAGCCTTAGTAATGTCTCACATGGGAGATATTGGGGAAGGGTGTCATAGAATTTTAGGATCTGGACTAGGTTTTACATGATAGGAAACTGGTTGGGATAGATTGGATTTGTGACGTAATAGCTTTGAGTTGGGAAGTACAACAAAGTGAGGGTCTTGACGTGAATCTTTTAGCTGGGTCTCATCTTCCAGGAGCCAATATTTCCCATAAGCAGCTAAGTTTTTTATGCCCCATTCGAGTATTGGTTAACATAGGGGCAGGAAAATTTGGCTGGTCTTGGTATTACTTAACATAGGGCAGGAAATTAGTTTTCATTTTTAGAGATGTGATGGTGGAAGGAGGGGAAAAATAAATTCCGTGTCCCTACTGTCTCACGTATTGAACTAAAGCACTCAATATTTGTTATCTAAGCATCAAAAACCCTTGTTAAAATTAATTCAATCATACTTCTGTTATGAAGAACATTTCCTACAGGGATATATTTCTATATCAAGTAATAATATCATAAGAGACCTGGGGAACACATTCAATTTAGTTTGATTTCATTTAACCAGTATTTTAAGGGTAACTTTCTATGAGGCTATGTACTTTTTTAAGGACGAAAGACATGGTTACTGGCACAAAGAGCTCATAGTCCCAGTAGGGAAGGCAGGTAATAAACTCATAGCCATCCATGTAATTGCATATGAAAGCTGTGTGTGAGGTTTGGCAATACAGGGCCAGATTAAGGTCTCTAGAGTTCATAAACTCTGAAAAGATTATGGTACCTATCCCCAACCCTCATGTAGTAGTTAGAAATATTTACTCAACTATGAAGTTGCTATAAGGAATTCCAAAAAAGTACTGATTTTTCTCATAGTGACTACTTTGATGCTGTCTTTAAAATATCAAACACCAATTTTTAAGTGTCTTCTCATTCTGTTTCTTTGTGCCTCCGCTTTGCTGGGGCTCTAACCACATGATGCACCCTTTCAATGATGGCACCAGAAAAGAGTGATCTGTTTACCTGAGTGGGTCAACAGAGACTTCAGAGTTAGGATTGGATTCTTGACTTGGGTCTTGAAGGATGAATAAGAGTTTTCCACATGACAGCCTTTGCCTAGGCAAAGAAACACGAAACAGCTGGGTGAATATTAGGAGCTTGAACCACATTGGAGTGAGTGAAGCTGCCAAGATAGAAAGAGATCAGGTCTTATACAAAGTCTACCATCAATTAAATAGGAATTACAGAATTAAAAAAATCTACAATGCAAACTAAATTAATGTCTTCAAGTCTAGCCCAGGAGTCAGAAAACTTTTTCTATAAAATTTTTTCAGATAAAAAATATGTTAGGTTTTGCAGACCTAACATATGTCTAACAGTGTCTCATCCAACCACTCCACTGTGCTGTTGTAGTGTGAAAAGCAGCCATAGACAATATGTAAACAAAATAGTGTGACTGTGTTCCAATAAAACTTTATTTACAAAAATAGATGGTGGGCTGGATTTGGTCCAGAAGCACAGTAATCTTTGATAATCCCTAGTCTAAACCATCAGTTTAACAAGGATTACAGAATACAAGGTCTACAATGCAAACTAAATTAATGTCTGCAAATGTAAGATATCACATAATCTGGGGGCAGTCAGAGGATTGGTTGAAATACGAGGAGAGGCTGATAAGGGGGTGTCCTGAGTTATCCCGGGAAAGAACATGAGAAGGTCAGGAGCAAGATGACTTTACAGTATATAAGCAGGCCTGGAAGAAACCATGACACAAGGACACAGACTCTGTTATCCCAAGCAATTTCCATGATTTGACTCTTTTGAGTGATTCTATCATGGACGTGTGAAATTTCAGTTATCTTGTATAGCAGTGAGGGCTGGTTGTCCATCAAATATCCATTGTTCCCTTCTCCCAATGTTTTACCCAATTTTTAACTGGACACAAGGCTACCCAGAGTAAAGACTACATTCTTCACCTCACTTGTAAGTAAGGGTCATATGACTAGTACTGGCCAGAGGGATATGAGGAGAAGTGGTAGGGGCACCTTTTGAGACACCTCCTTAAAAGGAGAGAGTATGCCCCTTACTTTGTCCCACTGCTTGGAACATGATCAAGATGGCAAGCTATGTTAGATCATGTGGACCAGAGTAGGAGGCAGTGCACTGTGATAGAAGGAGCCTGGTTCCTGGATGTCCTCATGGAGCAGAAATTCCCTGCTGGCCCTTGACTGGCTACCTCCATTCTGTTACTTGAAAGAGAAATAAACTTCTGTCTTGACTAAGTCACTCTTATTTAGGTCTCTGTTATATCAGCCAGTCCTACATCCTAACTAAACCTCTATCAAAAGCTGTTATCCTAACCTTTGCAAGACAAGCCATGGCACTGAGATTATGTGAAGAAGGAGGGGATAGAAATATATGAAAATGATAATGGTCTATGATCCCTATTCTTTAATTTTTAAAATCTTTCTTAGGGCCGGCCCCGTGGCTTAGCGGTTAAGTGCACGTGCTCCGCTGCCGGTGGCCCGGGTTCGGATCCCGGGTGCACACCGACGCACCGCTTCCCTGGCCATGCTGAGGCCGCGTCCCACATACAACAACTAGAAGGATGTGCAACTATGACATACAACTATCTACTGGGGCTTTGGGGAAAAAAAAAAGAGGATGATTGGCAATGGATGTTAGCTCAGAGCCGGTCTTCCTCAGCAAAAAAAATAAGAGGAGGATTAGCATGGATGTTAGCTCAGGGCTGATCTTCCTCACAAAAAAATAATAAATAAATAAATAAAATAAAATAAAATAAAATCTTTCTTAAAATACACATTTAAACTAATATAAGTACTAAGATCTAAAACTAAACACATAGTTTATATTAGTATCTAATACCATAGTGACTTTATTACTTTTTGTCGGTTTTATTTGTTTATTTATTTATTACTTTTTACGTCAGTTCAGAGTAGAGATCTCTTTTATCTGTGGACTTTCATGGCCAAGAGGGTGTTTGAGCAGGTTCTTATTTGATTATAATTCAAAAGAATATTAAATTGATAACTATATATTTTTTGTTATTGGATAATGGGTAGTGTTATTCCAGATTCTATCCTTAAGCACATTCACTTTTTCTTTGCTTCCTCATCTTACTCTCAAACATATTTTGAGATTATGTTCTTATTGTGATCTTTTAACTAATTTATCTCTGGGTATAAAACTTTTCTCGTTATTAATAACTAACTAAAACAAGGTAATAGGGATGATAAAATCTTTTCTTAGATTGTGAATATTCTGATAAACTATTACCAAAAAATATTCCTGATTGATTAGACAAACAGTGCCCCCTTTTGACCATTGGACCCCATAAAAGAAATCTGAAAAGTGACGCCTTTTTCTTCTCTGCTAAGAGTTGAATGGTATATAATTTTACATATAATATTTATATTATATTATTATAACATATAATCGTATATTATATATATAATTTCTAGGAAACCGTCCTGTGTTTCATTAAGGGTCTACTGTGTGCTTTTTATGATTTATTTTGTAGACTAATGTTACAATTTTTTAGATGATTAGGTCCACTAGAGTGTTTAATGGCAGTTTTGTAAGACCCAAATTTTAGTTTTATGAATCTTCTTTATCCTACCTAATTCAGGTTGAATATGAAGGCTTAAAGCACGAGATTAAGCGATTTGAGGAGGAGACAGTGCTCCTGAATAGCCAGCTGGAAGATGCCATCCGGTTGAAAGAGATTGCTGAGCACCAACTGGAAGAAGCCCTTGAGACCTTAAAAAATGAAAGGGAGCAGAAGAACAACCTGCGGAAGGAGCTCTCACAGTACATCACCCTCAATGACAACCACATCAGCATCTCCGTAGATGGACTCAAGTTTGCCGAGGACGGGAGTGAACCCAACAATGATGACAAAATGAACGGGCATATCCATGGGCCCCTTGTGAAACTGAATGGAGACTATCGGACTCCCACACTAAGGAAAGGAGAGTCTCTACACCCTGTTTCTGACTTATTCAGTGAGCTGAATATATCAGAAATACAGAAATTGAAGCAGCAACTTATGCAGGTAAGAACTTTGTTTCAGGCCATGAGAGTGAATTTTTTGTAGATTGTGTGTAGCATGTTGTGGGGATTTCTTATTCTCACATTTTAGTTCCAGATGATTTTTTTTAATATTGCTTCTTCAACTAGCAACCTTGAAAGTACCGTGTCTTAGAAAAACACAACCAAAGAGGTGTTGAAGAGAAATCTCTCATTTATATTGCTTCAAGAAATTTATCTCTTAGAGCCACAAATTAGATTGCAATCAGGTGTGAAGGGAGACAAGCCAGCGTCTTGATGCATTTCTGACTAACGAGACAATTCAAAAGCTTTATATACAAGTGAAATATCAGAAAATGAAGTTTTCCATCACAAGCAACTGTATGTATAGCTTCAAGATTAATGGTTACACTTCACAGCAATACTTTAAGCTTTAAAAGACACGAAGGACTATCTGTATACAACCTAGCCAGGATATCAATGATTAAAAACACAGAACAGGCATAAATCTGAAACCAAGGAGTTCTTATTCCAACATGAGCTAAGCCTTAAATTTATAGCATCTTCAAATCAAAAGTCTTGTGAAGAGTCCCAGCCTTTAAGCTTATCTCACTGTAAAATGACTTTCTAGTTTAGTCTTGCCTCCCCACCATCCTTTAGTCCAGTGCTAATAGAAATGTTGTCTGAGGAACAGCATCACCACCACTGCCATCACCTGGGGGCTTCTTAGTCCTACACATTGTTGGGCTCCACACAGATCTACGGAGCCAAGAATCTGGTTCAACAAGCTTGTTAGGTAATTAAGTTTAAGGCTTATCCTTCAGTGTGTCACCCCTCCAAGGTTCTTTGTGTATAGCTGATAATTAGAGGCTGTTAAGACACTGGCAGTCGTTTATTTTTGTAGCAAACAGGGCTTATATTTTTCTGTCTCTACAGAAATAATGACTGAAAAATGAAATGAGCAGAAATCAACAAGAGACTAGAGAGCCAATGAAGTTAATTTATTATTAGGTGTATTTTATTTTATTTATTTTATTTTATGTATTTATTTATTTTTAAAGGAGCCCTTCCTCTACAAGCATTGAGGAACCACCAGTTTTTGGGTTTTCTTTGCAGGGAAGGATTCACCCTGAGCTAACATCTGTTGCCAATCCTCCACCCCCTTTTTTTTCTCTTCTCCCCAAAGCCCCAGTATATGGTTGTATATCCTAGTTGTAGGTCCTTCTAGTTCTTCTAGTTACATGGCAACTGACAGACCGGCGGTGTGGTTCGGGGACCGGGAAACAAACCCGGGCCACCCAAGTGATGAGAGCACCGAACCTTAACAACTATATCATCAGGGCTGGCTCTATTAGGTTTATTTTTAATACTATTTCAAGAGTTAACAAATCCTGCACTTTACCTGCCCAGTGCTTTTGGCTGCTAAAAGAGAATTCATGAGAATTCATTTTCACAATGTTTAATTTAAATCAAGATAAGAGGGCATGGCCACTGGCAGAAAATGACTTTTAGACATATAGACTTTTACCTGACTGCAATGTCCAGTTCTGTGTAGGTAATACTTTTCTATGTCTTTTTGCTCAGTTTACACTAATATAACTAGGTTCATATAAAACATATTTCCTTGTGAAAAACTTTTACATGACAAATGTAGTTATCTGAATTTGTGCCGCCAAATTAAACAGAATTAATATAAAATTTTTCTTCAGCTATTATGTTGGTGGCTTTAGGATAAAAAATTAGTGGGTTGAAGCTTTCTGTTTCTTCTTTTTATTTTGGTGGCAGTGTAGAAGATACTAGGAAGAGAAGCTTTTATGCATATGTAGGGGAGGAAGACATATCCTCTATCTACTCTGGGTCCATCTGGCTGGGCTATGAATTAAAATGACATGAGACAGAGTAACAGGAGAAAATCCAACAAAGCTTTATAACATGTATATGTGGGAGAGACCCGGGAAGAACTGGGTAACTTGCCAAAATGGGGAGGGGGCTCTCATCTTAAATACCATCTTCAGCTAAAGACAAAGGAGGATGTTGGGGGTGGGAGAGTCAGTTATGGGAGATTACCAGAAAAGCACAGTAAACAAGAGTAAGGTTATTATGCAGATTTAAGCCCTTGCCTTTCACACTGATAAGAGTTTTTAGAGATAAGGTCATTCCCCTCTTCTTTCTAGTACAGAGAGGGAGATGCCTGTACAGATGGAGATTTCCCTTACAAATGTAAATGTCTCTTACAAAGGGTAAATTTTACTTTTCAGAACTTGTCCCATGTCTGCCGTTTTTTTAAAATGATAATCCTCATTAGCCCAAAATAATCTTCATTTCACAGAGACACATTTTGGGGTGGCCAATTCTGATCCCCCACACATAAAACAGTTCACCAGTTTTTAACCAGGTTACCTATTGGTTGAAAGCTGAGAGCTGTCCTCAGATTTAATCCTAAATGTAATCTGACCTGGGTAATACAAAAGTCCAAAAGAGATGAGTATGGGGGCTGGCCCCGTGGCATAGCGGTTAAGTGCACGCGCTCCGCTGCTGGCGGCCCGGGTTCGGATCGCGGGTGTGCACCGATGCACCACCTGTCAGGCCATGCTGTGGCGGCATCCCACATAAAAGTGGAGAAAGATCAGCACAGATGTTAGCTCAGGGCCAGTCTTCCTCAGCAAAAAGAGGAGGATTGGCATGGATGTTAGCTCAGGGCTGATCTTCCTCACAAAAACAAAAACAAAACAAAAGAGATGAGTGGTTTAATAAAAAGAATGGTGGAGAACAAGGTCTCAGCAAGAGAGGGGTTCTCAGTGGGAGTGTCATTTGCATTTGGGGTGGGGCAATTTCTTTTTTTTTTTTAATTTTATTTATTTATTTTTCCCCCCAAAGCCCCAGTAGATAGTTAGATGTCATAGCTGAACATCCTTCTAGTTGCTGTATGTGGGACACAGCCTCAGCATGGCCGGAGAAGCGGCGCGTCAGTGCACGCCCGGGATCCAAACCCGGGCCGCCAGCAGCGGAGCACGTGCACTTAACCACTAAGCCAAGGGGCCGGCCCAGGGCAATTTCTCATTGTCTGAGACTGTCTGGTGAGTTACAGGAGGGTTAGCTTCTCTGGTCCCAACCCATTAAATGCTAGTCACATCTCCTCAGTAGATGTGATGACCAAAAATGCCCCATGCATTTCAAATGCTCCAAGGGTCAACCACTAGTAGTCAACAATCATTCTTAGAGGGACAGCACTTACTCTCCTGTAAAATGGGGATGCATAATACCCTCCTAGAATGCCATGAAGGTGTATGAGTTAATGTATATAGTGTGCCTAGAACAGGGCCAGATGCACAGTAAATGCCCAATAATTGTGAACTGTCATCCCTATTTCAACTCCATAGTGCCTTTAATTTAGTAAGCACTCAATGTATTTAGCTTTTATTAATATTATTGACTGTTACTGTTGGATGATTAACTCAAGGATAGTCATCTCATAAGGGAGTAGTGTGGTCACTGGTAGGAATACAGAAAGATAACTGTTAAGTCTCAGGGTTTGAAAGGTCTGAAGAGGGATGTTCATTTAGGAAAAAGAGTGAGAAAAATTTGGCTGGAAAAACCCTCCTCCAATATGCCAGAAAGCTGTGTACCTTCAAACCTTCCATCAGCGCTTACTTAATGCTGACAATCTGTAAAAATGTAGAGGTTCATGGGCAGGACCTTAGGTCCTAAAGTTGGCTCCAAACTTAGTTGTGAAAACCAGGCTCAATACAAGAAGAGCTTTGCAGCTTCCAGCCTCACACCAAGAACACTAACTTCTAATTTTGTTTTAGGCAAAGGAACTGTCTATCTTCTCATAATCAGCATTTTTAAACAACACACCAACTTTTCCTAAGAATATATTTCATTCAAACTGCTGAGTACAAGTATAGCAGAATATGTCATCTCACACAGAATTTCTTTATAATCTTTCTCCTTAGCTATGCATCCCCTTGGGTTGAATTTGTATAAATAAACAAATTATAAAAACATCACAGGATACATTGCCTAGAAGTTGTTGCAGTTGGCTTTGATGTAAATGAAAAGCTTGAAAATAATGGCAATTCTGATAAACAACAGTACTTATGCAACTGTTCTGGACCTTCTGAGGAGGAGGCAATAAAATGCCCTTTAAATATGGCTATCTGAAACACTAGGGGCCAGATGTGTTTTGAAATTAAATATTCAGTATGTGGAAAGGTAATATGCAGCATATACCGTATATATTGTGATATCCCCAATGGGGTGAGGTGCAGCACTGAAAGACTAACCAATATTAACATTTCTATAGTAAAATATGTTGAGTATTCACACTAAGAGGAAAAAATGAGACCATAAAAAGCCTCACATGAGTCAAGTGCAATTTTGCTGCTCGGGGAGTTTAGGGCTGTCTGAATATGATAAAACTTTTATTTAGAGCCTTTCTGGATTTTGAAATTGTGACTGTCACAGGTATAGCAATTGCTGTACTATTCAGCTTATAACATCAGCATAGTTTGGATGAAACAGTTTCTGTTTTCATAGTCCCCTTGTGTCTCAGGATTTCTTTTGGCCAGGGTCCAAAGCACTGCATCTTAGAGAAAGCTGTGTGCCTTCAAATCCAGCACCTGCCCTTAGTTAATGTTGACAGTTTGTGAAGGTGTGGAGGCGCACAGGCAGGGGTGTAACATCCTGAACCAGGGAATATGCAGCTTTTAAGATCTTCTTTCTTAGGTAAAGAAACCCTTTGAAAACAGCGTACCTGGGCCAAAGCCTGTTGGCCTTCTCTTATCTTACAAGGCTCCATCTATGCATTTACATGTATGTTTTCCCATCTATGGGTATTTACTTAACCTGGTTCTGAAAAGAGAAAAAAAAATCTACGTTTCTGCCTTGGTGTCAGGAATGTTGGATGAGTTACTTCACTTCTTGGAGGCGCATTCATAAAGGGAAAGGTAATAAATTAGCCCCATCATTAGTCTCCAGGATGTCTTTGTTGGAATTAAAAAAAAAAAAAAAGATAGGTCCCCTTCCTCAAGATATCATACTGCCATCTGCTGGGAAATGGTAATGGTAAATATGAAAATCTACGACGACTACAATTTAAATAGTGCTTGCGGGAGTTGTATCGTGTACAATCTGTAGAGATATCCATTGAAACCCTAGTGAGAGTGCCATGCCCCTTTGTAGAGTTGTTCTGAAGACCAAATGGGATAGTAAATATGAAACCATATATAAGTCACAAAATTTTATAAGTTAGTATTATTGTACTGGAACCTGTCATCAGTTTTTGAAGTGGCAAGAAGGTTGCCATTTCCACTTTGTGTAATCAGTCACTATATAAAGTGTAGAAAGTATAGGAAAAGGCAAGTGATGGTAAGCCTATATCTAAATTAGGGAGTGCTTTTTTTCCACGATTGGAGTGAATATTTTACTGAGCTATATTTCTTCCAAGAGTATGGAATAAATTACAGGAATATTTTGAATTTAGCCAATCATGCTAACCTTCACATAACACAGAATTATATGAACAAAAAATATATATAAGAAAACATGTTTTATTCATCTAAGAGTCCTATAAACTTGGCAATAGACCTTGATAGTGAACAGCTCAATTAATGTCGTTCTTTCTTTACTAAGATAAATTTTTCAGGGTGTTACTGAATAAATTATTTTGGCTTTTTGGTGCCCACAAGACTCAGTTATTTCAAATAGTTATAATTGACATTTTCCTGTGACAGTCAAGTACCTTAATTAGTTTTATTAGAATGGAAATAAGTAGATCCTACCTGGGAAAACTAACTAAATTACTTAATCTATTTTTGTGAGGAAGATCAGCCCTGAGCTAACGTCCATGCTAATCCGCCTCTTTTTGCTGAGGAAGACCGGCTCTGAGCTAACATCTATTGCCAATCCTCCTCCTTTTTTTCCCCCACAGCCCCAGTAGATAGTTGTATGTCATAGTTGTACATCCTTCTAGTTGCTGTATGTGGGGCGCTGCCTCAGCATGGCCGGAGAAGCGGTGCGTCGGTGCGTGCCCGGGATCCGAACCCGGGCCACCAGCAGCAGAGCGCGCGCACTTAACCGCTAAGCCACGGGGCTGGCCCCCAATTACTTAATCTATTTAAAGGACACTCTATGCTGGTGCTAAAATTTCTGCCTTTGATAAATAGCCTCTGTTTAACTTCACATCGCAGAGAGTCAAACTAAGCAGGAGAAACCCCTGTGGAATTTTTTTCAGTATCACACGGGCTATGTAATTTCACATGTAACGTGAGAAAACAGTAATGTTTCTGTAAAACTGAAATCGATACGTTTTGTTGTATCCTCATGGATGAGGAAGAAATAAAGATTCATCTAAACACAATGTTTAGATCCACTCTATTAAAGGCAATTTAGGGCTGGCCCCGTGGCTTAGCAGGTCTGGCGGCCCGGGTTCGGGCCGTACAGCGACTAGAAGGATGTGCAGCTATGACATACAACTATCTACTGGGGCTTTGGAGGAAAAATAAATAAATAAATAAAATTAAAGGCAATTTAAATTTTTCCTATAATGGTGTTAAGTGGGCAATTTGTGTCCTATAACTCTTATAGGTCAATATGTCCTATAAGAGTTCAAAGCAATTTATATATATTTGCTTAATTGATTGGTGCTTATAACAACTGTATGGGATATAGTATTATCACCACCATTTTACAGATAGGGAAACTGAGGCACAAGTATGTTATGTCATTCACTCAAAATCAAAAACCTAGTAAGTGGAGTTGCTACACAGGGAGTCAAACAAATCAAATATTATCTGTGCTTAACAAAGACTCAGAGGATTTATGGGGTGAAATTAATTAAAGCAAGATTAGTCAGTTCCTGGTTTTTAAAACTTAAAGTGACAAATACAATTTCTTAGGACAAAGTTGACAGTTTAAGTCATTAAACTGTTACAGACTTTATAGTTAAAGGTTACCTTTATAAGCTTTATAGGCAAACACATTTCTCAGAAGCCTTTTTTTCCTACCATATATCAGTAAACATAAAAAGAGCATCTATAATTGCAACAGGGAAGAGTCTATGTAGTTTTTTTAAGAACAGCTTTATGGAGATATAACTCACATGCCATACAATCCACCCATTTAAAGAGTATATAATTCAGTGGTTTTTAGTATATTCACAGAGTTGTGCAACCATAACCACAGTCAATTTTAGAACATTTTCATCACACTAAAAAGAAACCGTGTACCTATTAGCAACCACTCCAGCCCTAGGCAACCACTGATCTACTTTCTGTCTCAATAGATTTGTCTCTTCTGGACATTTCATACAAAAGGAACCTTACAGTATGTGGTCGTGACTGGCTTTTTTCACTTGGCATAATGTATTCAAGATTCATTCATATTGTTACATATATTAGTACTTCATTCCTTTTTATTGCCAAATAATATTCCATTGCATGGATATAACAATTTTATTTATCCATTTCTCAAAGATGGACATTTGAGTTTCCACTTTTTGGCTGTTATGAATAATACTGTTATGAACATTCATGTACAGGTTTTTGCATGCACGTATGTTTTGATTCTTTTGTGTATATACCTGGGAGTGGAATTGCTGGGTCATATGGTAACTCCATTTTTCACCTTCTGAGGAACTGCCAGACTGTTTGCAAAGCAGCTACACCATTTTACATCTCCACCACCAGTGTGTAAGGGTTCTGATTTCTCCACATCCTTGCCAACACTTGTGATTATTTGCCTTTGGATCATGGCCTAATGCCCTGCCTAGAACTTCCAGTACTGTATTCATAAGAATATTGTGTCTGTATTCATAAGAAATATTGGTCTGTAGTTTTCTTTTCTTGTAATATCTTTGGGTTTGTTATCAGAGTAACATCAACCTCATAAAATGAGTTGAAAAGGGTCCCTCCCCTTCTTTTTTTTTTTGAGCCTTTGTCCAGCTAACTGACTTTTGCATATGTGTGTGTGTGTATGTGTGAGAGAGAGAAGGATTTCTTTTCACCACACTCTCCAAAATAAACTCCCTTCTTTTCCAACTTTTGGATTCCCTTACCTAGTGTTTTTTAGTTCTAGATTGATCTTTTTTCATAGTTCTCATTTGTCAGGGCACAGATATGCATTATCAGAGTTGCTTCACTTCAAGCAGAGAAGAATAAATCATTTATTTCTGAGTTTTATTTGTACATATTGATGTTATGTATACCATTACAGGAATCACACCAATTAGTCAAGTGTCAAATTGAGAGTCAGATGATCAGGATAAAGACTTTATGGAAATTAATAGCTTATAAAACAGCTTTGATTTCTTTTCCTATAGAAGTCCTAATATAAATGTGCAAATCCTGATTATCTTCTCATTTGTTTCTTCACAAAAGAATCTGTCAGTACTCAATATATGTACCTGTGTTTATTTAAAATGTAAACATTCGGGCCGGCCCTGTGGCTTGGCGGTTGAGTGTGCGCACTCTGCTGCTGGCGGCCCAGGTTCGGGTCCCAGGCACGCACAGACGCGCCGCTTCTCCGGCCATGCTCAGGCGGCATGCCACATGCAGCAACTGGAGGGATGTGCAACTATGACATACGACTATCTACTGGGGCTTTCAGGGGAAAAAATAAATAAATAAATAAAAATTTAAAAAAAAAGGTAAACATTCAGTGAAATTAAAAGTAATTTCAATGGGACATAATAACAAGAATAATAATACTGACATATAGTGTATACTTATAATGGACTGAAGAGTTTACAAATTCTGCATTCAGATTTTCTGGCAAAACAACCGGCCCTGCTATGAAAAATAAAATCCTCAGTTCCAGATAGAAGATGAAGATTATAGGAAGAGAAATGAGGCAACTATTCTAAGTCACTATAGAAGATTATAATTAACGCAGCAAGTCTCCTTGGATAAGTTCTTCACAAATGGAGATTAAAGTAGTACACTTAAAATGAATAGTAATTTTAATCTTTAAAGTGCTTTGCATTTATTAATTCACAGCACAATGTATCTTAAATAGTTTAAGCACTGCTCTCTGAAATCCAAATACAATTTAAGGTACTCCAAGCCCCAGCAGCTGAGTGAAAATATAAAGCTGGTGAAAATATCATCTTTTTTAGAGGGAGCAGAACAACCTTAATTGTCTGGAAGAAATACATACACACACGTGTGTGTGTGTGTGTATATGTGTATGTATGTATGCATAAAATCTGGATATCATTCTCTATTCAAATGATTCCACTAGAGATGTATTGAGTGTGGAAATTAGTACTGTATATGGAGCACACACACACGAAAGAGACAATGTTCTATTTGATGTTTTCTGGAGGTGCTATCATGAAGAAACTGACAGACTTATCCTTTTAAGCTTAGAAAATGTTTATGTTAAATTGTAATTGGCAGAGTACAAATGGGAAACTCTCCTAAAGGCATTACCTCATTCGTCATAACACTTGTCTCTAAAACAAGCTTGAGACACATTCAGTACATTTTGTTCTGGTTCAATTTTTATTTTATCCAAAGCTTTTCCTATTAAAGGGCTTTTTGAAAATACCTTTGTTTGTTGTAATCATGTAGACTAATCAAGTGATGTTTAGACTTTTCAGAGCAAATTTGCTTAATTTTCAAGAGAAAAGGAAAAACAAAACTCCTGAAAGAATCCATTTTCATTGAGATTGTATACAATACCAATAATAGAATATTAGGAGATTTTTCCATCTCCCTTATCAAAAATTCAGATGACTTGACTTTTCATCAAATACCATATTACATAATTACCTGGCTTTCTCATTTAAAATTATTGCCCAATAGTCTGGATAAATCAATTCATCTTCAGCTATGGAGATACACTCTGTTGTATTTAATGAAACCCAGCTAAGAGGATTTGTATTCAAATATATCCTAACTCTGAAATGAAAGAACTGCTTTTGCACATACAGATACAAATTTGTGAAACAGATGTGTTTACCACGTAGAAGCATTTTGGTCATGAGAATTGGACCACAGTTACCCAAATGATGACAAGAGCTAAAGTCCAAACAACATCAGTGTCAGCATTCCCACATTCCTCTATTTCTTCTATAACTCCATTTATTTTTGATTCAGATTTCACTTCCAACATTGTCACTCTTTGTTTCTTTGCTGCTCATTCTTTTCTTTCTTTCTTCCTTCCTTCCTTCCTTTTTTCCCAATTCCCTCTTTGGATTGTCTATTTTTGTAGACCATCATGTGGGTTTATCACTGGGAGACAAGAAGATAACACAGTTACACGCTTTGCTGTCTGTGAGTGAATTGAATAACAGATACCCAGTCACCAATCACTGACAGACTTTGAATGAAGTGATGTGATTGGTCACCGGTCATGATGTTATTATGTAGTGAATTTTACTTGCCTCTTAGGAATTTAGACGAGTTTAGAGGGATATAATGTATGATCTAGGAAAGTTTGCAAGCTTGAATTAATAACTTCCTTTGGATGTAAGGACATTCAATATCAATCCGTTATCCTTAAAATAGGTCTCATGATGGTTTACTTTAAAAATCAAGAAGAAAGAAAAGAAACAGCAAGTGCAGAAGGATATGATATCTCTTATAAAATGCTTTAAAATGTAAACAATATTATTTGCTTATTGGAAAAACATATTTACATTAAAAGCTTGTAAAAACTCTTAATTTATAATAGTGATTACCTGTATGGAAAGACAGAAAATGGTTTTAAAAATTCTCATATTACAATTTCTTATATGCTTATGTTTAATAAGACAGTATTTTATATTGAGACCTGAATATTTTTCAATATAGAATAATACTTAGCACCTATAAGATAACAAAACTGTCTCGTTATTCAAATTAATTGCTAATTTTTAAAATTACTATTTCAGATTGAAAGAATTGAAATGATTTGTAAATTGTTCTTTTATCCCTAAAACTCTATATTCTCTGACTTTTATATTAAAAGCTATTAAATTTAGTGCATGTCTATTTGTGGGGATTAATTGCTTATTTTTAAGGGGATGGTTAAGGTTCTCAGCATTATTTAGTAAGTTAAAGCCTTAGGTTTTAAACCTGATTTTGGGTTGAGCTCTGGGAAGAAAAGTATGATTCATAGGCACCTCGAGACAGTCACTTATCCCACATGAACTAAGGAGCAGATGTACTCCAAGGCTCTTGAAATAAAGTATATCATGAAATCATGTTCTGTTTTCTGCAAGGTGTTAAAAGATAAAAATAAGATTATTTGAATAACATTCAAGTATCATGAGTGTATGTGTATATGCATGAAAATTTGAATGGGTAGATATGCATATCGTAATTCTTTTAGAATGAGGTACTTTTAGATTGATTGACTCACCAGAACTGCTGAAATAAGAAAAAACACTGCAATTTAATTTGAAATAATGGGGACTTGGCTCTGCTGTGGTTATTTTAAATGTATACATGCCCAACTGTGAATGGATTAAGGTCATCACTGGCGTTGCATTGAAGTCTTTCAGAGACTTTCTTTTGCCATTACAGGTAGAGCGAGAAAAGGCCATTCTTCTGGCCAATCTCCAGGAGTCACAAACGCAGCTGGAACACACCAAGGGCGCACTGACAGAGCAGCACGAACGGGTGCACCGCCTCACGGAGCACGTTAATGCCATGAGGGGCCTGCAGAGCAGCAAGGAGCTCAAGGCCGAGCTGGATGGGGAGAAGGGCAGGGACTCAGGGGAGGAGGCCCATGACTACGAGGTGGACATCAATGGCTTGGAGATCCTTGAGTGCAAATACAGGGTGGCAGTAACTGAGGTGATTGATTTGAAAGCTGAAATTAAGACCTTAAAGGAGAAATACAATAAATCTGTAGAAAACTATACCGAAGAGAAGGCCAAGTATGAGAGTAAGATCCAAATGTATGATGAGCAGGTTACAAGCCTTGAGAAGACCACCAAGGAGAGTGGAGAGAAGATGGCTCACATGGAGAAGGAGTTGCAAAAGATGACCGGCATAGCTAACGAAAATCACAATACCCTTAATACAGCCCAGGATGAGTTGGTGACATTTAGTGAGGAGCTAGCTCAGCTTTATCACCATGTATGTCTGTGTAATAATGAAACGCCCAACAGGGTCATGCTGGACTACTATAGGCAAAGCAGAGTCACCCGTAGTGGCAGCCTGAAAGGACCCGATGATCCCAGGGGACTTTTGTCTCCACGGTTAGCCAGGCGGGGGGTGTCATCCCCAGTAGAAACAAGGACCTCATCTGAACCAGTTCCAAAAGAAAACACAGAGGCCAGCAAAGAACCAAGTCCAACCAAGACCCCCACAATCTCTCCTGTTATTACTGCCCCACCATCATCTCCAGTATTGGATACAAGTGACATCCGCAAAGAGCCAATGAATATCTACAACCTTAATGCCATAATTCGGGACCAAATCAAGCATCTGCAGAAAGCTGTGGACCGGTCCTTGCAACTGTCTCGTCAAAGAGCAGCGGCACAGGAGCTGGCCCCCATGATTGATAAAGACAAGGAAGCCTTAATGGAAGAGATCCTCAAGCTCAAGTCCCTGCTGAGCACCAAACGGGAGCAGATCGCCACCCTGAGGGCCGTGTTGAAAGCCAACAAACAGGTGATCTCATTCTATTGGCAACGCATGCTAGCCAACGCTTTCTTAACTAGTTTACCCCTTCATGTTTTTGAGTGTCCACTATCATCAGGATGAAAGTTCAGATTCCTGGTCAGCAGAGGAAGAAAACAAACTATGTCCCAGTGCCAGATCAGAATGTAATAATTATTTTTAAGTGAGTGAATGAAGGAAATAGGAGAGTAGCTATGCCCCACTAGATAGAGGCAAAGGTGAGGAAGTTAAAGCAGGAACAAAGAAGAAGATGCAGTTGCGGATGTAGAAAGGCAGTTCAAGTGGTACTTAGCAGCAGTCATTGAGTGTGGAAACAGGAGACCAAGGGATGGCAGAATAGACTGGCATGGCGGCTTACACCAGGGAGATACAGCAAGAAAGGCACCCAGGCAGGCAGCTAGAACAAACAGAGGGGAGCTTTCTAGAAAGAGATCGAGAGGTAGAGAAAGAGAAAGAGATAAAGAGAGAGAACGTGCACTAGCTCTACCAGTGACCACACGTATAAAATTTAGGTTCAGTAGGGATGTTAATTCACCTGGGTCACATCTTAAGCAGTAGAGAATTTTTCCTAACCATAGATCTTGTCCTTCTGGAATAAGTAGGAATGCTACAACATGACCCTACTTGACTGATTCCTAGATCTCCTTGATGACTGGGTTTGTCATCAGCCTCAGATACCTTCCTGCAAATGTAGGCAGTGCTAGTGTTGGAGAGTGAGGGTTAATGTCAGATTCAGAGTTCCTTCTCCTTTTGTCCTTCTCTGGGGGAAACCATTATTATGTCAACTACAGTGCAGCTTTCTAGCATCTTTATCTTCAGGTCCCATAAATTCATTGATAGAATTTGGAGATCTATACCAAAAGCAGTAATATTGTTTGCACTATAAACATGTTTTCTATAAATCTATGGGCAGAATTAGGACCTTATTTTGTGCCATCAATTCAGGGAAATAGAAAATATTAGGGTGAATGAAGAATTTGTGAGAGATCTGACTCCAATTTGAGGTCAAAATAAAGAGATTTGTTACCATAAATTCTGCTACATCCAAAGCCCCAGTGATTTAGAGTGATCAGAAATAACCAATACCGTGATTAGATAAAGCTCAGACAACCTTTATCAAGAACATATCTTGGTCATTCTTGGTCAGGCCATTCTAATAAGTTCTTTGACTTCTTCCTGAAGGTTGAATATTAACAACCTAGAAACCTAGATCTATAAAAGTGTCAAGATGCTTCATTGACACAGAAGTAGAGATAAGCATGGTTGATCAGCCAAGAGAGACTAATTTGTGAACAAGCATTCATTGATTACGTATTTCATGGCAGGTAGTAAGTAGGGATGCAAAAATAAGTGACTAGTAATCTAGTAGGAGTTTAACACATGCGTATAATTATCATCAAGCACTTCAGAGTGATATAAACAGTGCCATAGGAATTCAGAGCAGTACAAAGCATTCCTGGCTACATTTTTATTTTCACAGTGGTTTGTGGTACCATTTGCATAACATTAGCATCACAGCCCTTATGGTCTCAGTAAATTAAATGAAAACACATTTCTAGCCATGCATTTAGTTTACATTTTAATGATGTTGGGCCTATTGCTGTGATGCCTATGTGCTGTAAATAGCTTCAGGTATCTACAGATGACATCCATTATATTTAGACATCGTGGAATGTTTATCATCGAGGCTAAGGTAAGAATTCTGTCGTAGAAGAAAAAAAAGAGAATCTTCATGTTTTAAAATAGGCATTCTGCATTCTTTTTGAATCTTTTAATATACTTTAGGATTGTTTTGTAGGCACAGTGTCTTCTGATGAAATAAGCAAATATTTATGAAGTACCATCTGTGTACCAAACTGCTAGATGCTAGAGATTCAAAGAAGGCTAATACATGGTCCCTGCCTTCCAGAAGAGGACTCACAGACTAGCAGGGATGTCAGAATAGAAACAGATTAATTACAGTTTGATGTTATACATGCTGTAATCCAAGTTATGGGAACATTGCAGAGGAAGTAACTAATGTTTCCTATAGGAGTTAGAAAAAACTTCACAGAACCAGTTATACTTGAGTTTGTTCTTAAAGGATAAAGAGTTGTTTTCCAGAAGAGGAGGAAATAAATCCAGACAGAAAGAATAGTAAGTAGAAAGGCACAGAATAGGATGATGTATTCATGGAATGATTGTGAAGATCTCTGTGGCTGGACACAAGATTTTTTATTTACAAATTCAACTTTGGGAGTGTGGAGAATGTGGAAAATGCAGACATCAGCAAATCTACTACCGAGTTATAGATACCTAGAATTTCTTAATTCTGAAAAAGGTTTGTGCTGCCTGTGGAGAAACAGATCTATAGACAAAGCTGGGTACTTTGGGGCATTTATCACAAATAATAAATGCGTTTGTACTTCTATTTCAGCTCTTGCTCTCTGTCGTTCCCTCCTCTCCTCTCCTCCCCATGAGTAACCGATCATGTGGCTCCATGTGCTTACAAATTTGTTACATTACATTTTCACAACTTAAATTTATCTGTTCTAAATGAATTATGTCTAAATTTTTAAAAAATTAAACAACTGCCATTTTTCCCGAGGTCAATTTCTGCATGCTGGATAATTCTCTGAATCTATAATAGTTCTGAAGATTCCACTGAGTTATAGCATGACAGAACATACTAAAGTGTTTTATGAGTAACTTCTCATTTTAATCTGAATTTAAAATCAATCAAAACAAATAAGAAACTACTTTGGAATCCAAATGTTAACAAACTATCCTATCCCAACGTTGTTTTAATTTAAAAAAGAATCTGTATGTCTCTATAGAAGTTGGCTCTTTGCATAGGAAAGTTGAAGCTGTCCATTTCAAGCACAAAAAGAAATGTTAAAAACCAGGGTAGCCTTCCTGGGAAATCCCATTAGCAATGGATTTTTTTTCATTAACAATGGAGTTTTTCATTAGCATTAAATATTTTTACACACTCTGAAAAGCTGTAGTTAGCAGTTTGTAAAAATGGTGTGTTTCCAGTTTGGCTTCAATATGTATACCATGCATCGAGCAGGCTGTCCCTAAATATACGTTGATTCTATGCATTGATTCAGTCAATGTTTTATTTTTCACTTTCTACTATGTGTCAGGCTAGTTCTCAATTTGAAACACTCTCAATTCCAAGAACTTCAGACATGCCCAAAGCCCCAATTCAAACATATATTTTAATTCATTCAACATTTTGGAATCTCTGCTTTTATGAAGATTGTGAACAACTAGACTATAATTCATTGTTTTGAAGAAGTTGTATGCAAAGACTTAGGAAATAATTGGTTCCTTTGTTAATTCTTTTCCTTAAACATATAATATGGATTTATGGTTTCTCGTATACTCATGTTGTAAATTGCAATGGACTGTGTCTTTTATCCTATATGTTCCAGGCCCGCAGAGCATGGTGACACAAGAATGTTTACATTCGATTACATTTCAGTTGGAAGCTGTGCTTCTTCACTAGTTTCTCCTTGATAAAATCCTTCTTGTATCAAGTTTCATTTTGGCTCCCTTTCTGTCTGAAAGGACACACTCTCAACAATCTGCATTAAATATTTACTGAACTACTATCATTCCCTGAGCTCCTGATGCTGAGTCTGGTTCACAGCTGGCTTCTAGGGCAATTTAACCACATTGTGGATTCACAACACATTTTGACATGAAAAGAAAACTACCCTATGTCCAAAGTACATGTATATGTTTATATAAAATTTAACCAAATCAATTTCACTTTCCATTTATAAAAGAAAGTAGTAGGCCCAACATGAAGAAGTCTGTATGGTCGGTTTTCCTGATATGAAAATGGTAAGCATTGTGATTTTTCTGCTTTAGACAGCTGAGGTGGCGTTAGCTAATCTCAAGAACAAATATGAAAATGAAAAGGCAATGGTGACGGAAACTATGACGAAACTCAGAAATGAACTGAAGGCTTTGAAAGAAGATGCAGCAACTTTCTCATCCCTGAGAGCAATGTTTGCAACAAGGTAACAGTTTTTTCTTTCAAGATTAGGTGTGGTACATGGGGAAAAGACTGTAATATTCACATGTGCATCTTCATGCATCCTGAGTGTTATTTGGCATGCTGTCTAAAAGGGCAAGAGGTGAAGAAAACATATGAGATTCCACTCTGACAAATCTGAGATAAAACCTTTTGTGCCGTTTTTCTGAGCCCTCTACTGGACACACTGGATCAAGCAACTCTTTTACATTGAAGTGTTTTTAAATTAATATAAAACAGATATTTTAGAGCTGATGTGCCCAAAAGAATTAGACCAAAAAAAGAAAAACCCTCCAATAAGAGGAAAAAAACCCATTTCCTAAAATATCTAAATATTATATTATCGGCTCTGAAATTTATTTCTGTGATTGAAGTACATAAAGTGCATATCATTAGTAAATATTGTGTGAGGAAGATACCTTCATAATGAAGATTAATATTTATCATATCAGCTAGTTACTTAGACTTTAATACACTGTGAATTAAATTATAATTTCTAAAACGTAATTATATATATCACCAAATTTTTTACATTGCCCAACTAATTCATTAGACAAATATTAGTTACTACCTCCCCCTACCTGTTTCATTATGAAGCGCCACTGTATTTTGTTTTTAGACTTGAAGTGATTGTTAAGAATGTATTGACTCAAGGGTTTCAAAATCCTGCAATTTTTCAATACAGTGTTGCAATCCCTTTTTTGCTGTCACAATTCAATGCCAAAACAAAAAATTATATATCTTATATGATGTAAACTTGGTACAGAATTCACAAAGCATAATGATGGCTTTATTTGCAGATTCAGTAAATAATTTATATGTAGCTGATATAAGTGTAAAAAAAAGTCCTAGGTTTTCGGGGAGCCCTGGAATCTGTCCAGCTTCCTTTGTGTATCAGGAGAGAAAAGCTTAAGCTCATACTTTGTGACTGACTCTCTTGGAGATGACAGTGAAGAGGCTGAGTGCCCAAGGGACACAGTGGGGCAGGGGAACTGACTTCTGAGCAGGGGGAGTTTGGGGAGTAGAGTATGCACACCTCTGGCTGCTGTGGGGGGCAGGATAGAAAATGGAGATGTTGCACAATACCTGCCTCTTTGATGAAAGAAATCAGTCAGCATTACATGTAGAATCAAGAAAACATATCATTTCCTCTTTGAAAAAGAAGTCAAAACATTTTTAAAGGGCCACTTAAAATCTCAATTTGGTTTATATAAGAATTATTACCCCCAAATACTGCATTTACACAGAAATTTTTTTTTTTTTTTTTGGCTATAGTAACTGCCTTACGCCTTAGTGTTTTTGAAAATATTATCTGACCAATTAAAACAAATCCAGGGTCCTGAAATCCACATTGCATTTTACTAAGCCTTGATTTTTCTTGCAGTATCCCTACTATGCCTCTTGACATCCAAAGTTAAAGAAAATGGGACCCACATGAATCTCAAGTTTTTTCTTGAGAAAAACTCTGTAGTTTGTCTATTTTTTCTTTAAAATGCCACAAGGCTTGTGTTAATTTCAATTTGTTGAAAATGTATTGTACAGTTTGTTAATTTGTACAATACATTTTGGATAACTCCATAAAGTCATTAACTATCTGCTGGGACATGAAGAGTATTTGTTGTTATTATCGTAGTGAGTAAATAAACTCAGAAAAAGATGCTGAATAGTTGTGGGAATTATTCTTCCTTCCAAAGGTACATGTGCTCAGGTTTTACTTTTGGTGAGGAGAAAAGATCACTGAGCTTATCTTCCTGCTGCAGCACAAGTATCAAACCTGAATAAAGATGTTCCTGACAGCCTGCTCTATCTGTATCGAACCATATGCCAATCTTGGTTTTCTTTGACACCTATTGCTTTAACATCTGGCTAAGAAATCATTGGAAATATTTGGGTTTCTAATTCAGGCAAATCTGCCATATTGAAAGCAGTGGCAGCTGCCGTCTGTACTCTATTAAAATAAAACCTATAAATATAGATAAAGAAGGAACTATTTTCTTTATAAACAGTATTATTCTTTTGCATTCTGCAGACAGCCTATAACAAACTTGTCACATTTCTCCAAAGAATACAACGTTACACAGTAGAAAAAGCTATTGTAACACATCTAAGATGCTGTGAACATTACCTGAGACTTTACTGTTCATTTTTCTGCCCCCATAGAGCAGCCCCCACAAGAATTCTGTCCCTGGGGTTTAAGATGTCGCCTATTAAGAATGCCCCCGTATGTACTCCATTGTATAGATGAACCATCAGTTATTGAACCTGCTCTACTGTTTCCAATTTTCTATTGTAATAGTACCTCCGTTCTGCTCTAGGAAGACCTGTTCTAAATATCTAAATTCCAGTAAAATTCATTACTTTTCAACTCAAGTTCCAAACTCAGATTCACCAAGATTTTCTCCTGACCACTCTTCGGTTTGGGTTCCAGATGTGATGAATATGTCACCCAGTTGGATGAGATGCAGAGACAGTTAGCAGCTGCAGAGGATGAGAAGAAGACTCTAAACACTTTGTTACGAATGGCTATCCAGCAAAAACTCGCCCTGACCCAGCGGCTGGAGGACTTAGAGTTTGACCATGAGCAGTCCCGGCGCAGCAAAGGCAAACTTGGGAAGAGCAAGATCGGCAGCCCTAAAGTAAGTGGGGAGGCATCAGTCACCGTGCCCACCATAGACACTTACCTCCTGCATAGTCAGGGCCCACAGACACCCAACATTCGGGTCAGCAGTGGCACTCAGAGGAAAAGGTATGCATGCAGCGATCTTCATAGTATGGTGCAGTGGCCAGATTTTAGTTAACTGCAAAAATTAACGTGCTCTTATTGTGGAGGATGGAGGAAGGGAAGGAAGAGAAAAACTGGGAGTGGATGTATACATGGGCCTTGCTAATGTTGGTTTTTCCAAATCAAAACCTTTTGATAATTGTGTTTGTTTATTCCTTTCTGTCCCCCACACCCTACCTCTGGATGAACCATAATGGAATTTTCAAGTGTCTGTCAACATTTTTGCTGTTCCTTGTATCCATAAATATGCTTCTCCCTTACCTCCAGCCTAAAAATTGGTAGATAAAAGGTGGATATTAAGAATGAAGCTATGTTTTAGATGGGTGATAATTTTAAGTCATTGTGCCTCTGGTCATGGTGCTATTTGCCAGCTTTTCTTTAACGGGGCAAGGACATGAGTATGTTCTCTTAGGGGAACTTTTGCTCATATTACCAAAACTGATGACTGACTGAAAGGAGATGTCTGTCTTTAGGTAAAATGAAATGGAATGTGTATAGTCTTTTTCTTAAAAGCAGGTTTCTGTGCTTTTCCATTTGGTATGTGACTATTACTCGAAAAAATCACTTGTCAGGTTTTTAGTGATTATTTTGTGACCTCTTTCCAGAGTCCTGGATGTTCAATTACTTATCCTGTATTTACAGTTAATGGTAAAATTTTTATTTTAGGAGCTTTCAGTAAAGAATCAAATAATATAAATATTTTCTATTACTAACTGTAATAAATCTCTTTTCCAGTGTCCAATACAGTTTCCAAATAGGGTTGTATCCTGGTATGGAAACTAAACAACTAGCAAAAATCTTGATTTACATGTTAAAAAATTTAAATGCCAATATAAATAATGTTGTCAATGGTGAGGCTTTGAAAGGTAATTAAAGTAAAACTTTTTTGTTTCCTATATGTATTTTCTTGGATCTCCTGCAAGACAATTTTCACCTTCCCTTTGTGATCAGAGCCGTCCCAGGACTTCAGGGGCTTCCTACCTACAGAATTTATTAAGAGTTCCCCCTGATCCCACCTCCACAGAATCATTTCTTCTGAAGGGCCCCCCTTCCATGAGTGAATTCATCCAAGGGCACCGGCTCAGCAAGGAAAAAAGGTTAACCGTGGCTCCACCAGGTAAACATTTTTTCCTTGGGTGCATGTGATGCAAATGATCAGTGTAATAGACAACTCTCCCCTTCCTTCCTCCCACTCATGCCCACCCATCCGTACAGTCTAATTTTGATGAAGGGTAAATTCCTACAGCTAAAGTAAAAACGCCTTTCCACTCAACTTCCTGTTTCCTTCTTTGCTCAGCCAGCCAGTCAGTCCCGAGGAATCGCCAAGGACTTCCTTTTAACAGCTAAGGATGGAAAATGAGAGTTGGAAGGAATGGGATAAGTGAAGGGGAGACAAGCAACAGGTGCAATGCAGGACACACACCTGGATCCTATTTGCAATTTGGTAGCTCATAGCGATTCCAATTTGGTCAAATTTTGTCATTTTGTTCTGATCATTTTTAATGTAATTTCAGTAGAGGGAGCCATCTTTATAAAAAGCCTTTGGGGCTAATCTCTTTTTGTAGTGACTCAGAATGTCTCCTCAATCATCATAGAGAAGATAAAAGTAAAATCCTCTAAGGTTTTGCTCCTCAGGAACATTTAGGTCTTAGTTTAATGTTCTTGTCGTTTGCAAGGCCTTATTGATTTATGCGTACCAATATGCTCACAATTTACTTTAGCTTCACTGTTTTGCATTTGTCTTTTTTTTAATTCCTCCTATGAAGGGCCTCAGTTGAAAATGTGACTTCCAGCAAATAAAGGTCTTCCTTTTGAGAAATCCCTGCATGCTAACTATAGGTCAGAGGTGGCACACAGGAGGTCCATGAAACAAAATTAACCCAAAGGCAGCTATTAGTAGGCCATCACAGGGAATGAAAAATTAAAACTAATTCAAGTTAGTTGTCAACAGTTAGAAACTTAAGAGATTTCACATTAACATCTATATTTATAGACTCCTTTGAATGATTCTGAATATCTGGCAGCCCTCGGTCTGCATTCATGCATGTCAGCAACCTGTTGGAGCTGTGTAGTGGCTGCTTTTAAACAGGGCAAGCTTTGCAGTTTGCCACAGTCCCCCTCACTCCCTATTACTTACACCCAGCCTGCTGCACTCATTTCTGTTATCCTCTGTTCCCTACTGTAAACTTTGAGTTTGCCACCTTCGCCACAGAATTTCTTTTTATTTTTTTTTTTTTATTTACTTCGATTTTACCTCTTACCTAATTTACTTGGATTTTTACCTTAATTCCTTTTTGGAAACCTCAGCCTTTGGATCTCTAATACTTTCCTTATCTGATTCATGAATCAGCCTAATAATTGGGATTAGAAGATGTGCTGTGGAAATATACAGCACATGTTCAACATTCTAAGAATGGTTGAGGAAATGGTTCGTGATAATGAGTTGGAAGAACATAACAGCCAAAATGTACACCTGAAAAAAAAGCAAAAACTCTGCTGGGTGTTTCTGCTTTCATAACTCATTTCCTATTGTTTTAGACCCCTTCGGAAGGTGACTTGAAGTATCTTCGAATCACCAAGTGGTAATGATTCATCAAGACACCTAACTTGAATAAAACCCACAAGTCTTTTTAGTGTTCCAACTGGATTTAGTAGCACTATCTACTAGAACTTAGAAAAGAAATTCTGTGATTAATAAGTAACCCTATTGTATTTTAATTTAAAAAGTGCCATATCGATAAGATTAAAAATTAATAATAAATATTAACAATAACTATTGTCATTTTGCATATGACTATTTGATTCTTGTTTATGTTAGTATCTATTTTACATCATTGTCATTACATTGTGGAAACCATTAACATTATATCATAAACTTTTCTATGTTATGACTTAATGTTATTTTTAAAGGTTATTGTATCATAAATTTTATTTCAGATGTTGCTATCACATTAATCACTACTTCCTCTCTTGTTATCCACTGAGATAGTTTTCCATTATTTGCACATTATAGAATATTGCTAGGAATATCCTCATGCATTCAATATCTCATCTATTTAATTTTTTCTCAATAGTGAGATCACTGCGTTAGAAGTATGACCATCTTTATGGTTTTTGCTCCATTTTGATGTTGCTCTCATGTACTAAAAGTCTCACAAAACATTTTTCCATTTTCACACATTCTGAATCTTTCTACGGCTTTATGCACACTGTACACGTCTTCCAACTCTAGGGTTAGTTAGCATACGTGAATGAAAGTACCGTTACGTTGTCTTAAGTTCTTTAGTTTTGAATAACCAGAAAATGCTGTTGGCCTTAGAAATGACTACTATATACAAGATTAGAGATATAAATAACATGGAATTTAGAATCATCTCTAGGCCAGAAAATCACTTTAATGACAAATTAGCATATTGATAAACCTTATATTTTTAACCATTTATTTGAAGTTAAAATAATAAAAGAGGGGAAGAAGTAAAGCTATTATTATAGCCTGAGGAATTTTCAATTGTATATCAAGAAACCAACCAGATTAGTCCTTAATAAATTCTTAGATCAACCCAGCAAAATTTTCTAAAAGGTTCTGGAATGAATTGCTGTAGAAACTGACTAACCATCTATACCAAACAAATTGTAGCTTCTAAAAATATTCATATTATTGACAATATATATTATTTTTCCTAGGCTGAACTATATTGGGTAAGATACATTAAACATTATTTATGATGCTTTTACTATATAAAATGTTTTCATTAAGCTGAGAAAGGGAAAATATGTCCTATGTTCTATGCAAGAAATATCTTAAACCCATGGGAAATAATAGATTTTATGAGTATTTTTTATTCATGAGTTTAATATGTTATTAATTATTATAAAATCTACTGGCTGGTAACAATATATATTCATTTTAAAAGGACAATTCCCTGTTAATTTTGCAGAATATTTTTTGATAAGCAGTTTTCTAAAATATATTTTTAATATATCTTTTTAGGTGATTTAAATTATTCTAATAAGCATATATACAACGTGCTTTCTAGTGAGGATCATTGAAGTAATTAAATCAATAGAAATGAAATTAGTTTAATTTGTTTTGGATCCTTTGGTTGAGGAATTGCAAGAGATATAAATCTCATTTAAAATTTTAAAACACAGAACATAAAGTATTATTTGCTATATATAAGGGATGTTTTCAAATAGATTTTGTTTCTGTGAGATGGTCAGAAGAAAACTCCATCCTCTTCAAGAAACAATTTCTCAATTTCTGGAGAATCAACTCTAGGATGGGGCATTGATTTTCAAAACTAGTAGAATGTTTTGTACTAATTGATTTGCAACATTAATACCTTTTGGAGGAAAATTCTGGCCCTTGCCTCTGACTTGGGCTCAATCTCAGCTACCTCAGCCCCAAAATTCTAGAGTTACTGGCCATGGCTGTTGACTTTCTTGTTCTTGACTTGATCCTTATCCTGATATGTAAACTCCAGTGTCCTTCCACATGTGCCTACCAGCTTTGATGAACTTGAATCAAAAGGGACCCTGTTGTCATCCACAAGTTTGCAATCAGGCAGCAGATATAGTATATCTTCATAAAATCATTGGTTATTTTGTAACCAACATTTTATCTTGATGCCTTAACTACCTAGGACTATATAATAATAATAAAATCAGTCTCCTAGAATATGTAAAAGGAATCTATATAATTCATAGGCAAGAGATATTATTTCTGTAGGAAAGACCTGACTGCATCATTTGTACAGGTAAATTAGGTTCCTAGACCCAACTGCAACATCTAGCGGCTTCCCTACACCAACAAGCGTTTCTCAGACGTCAGCTGGGTGTCCTACAATTCAACTCAATTCTGACACTATCATCCCAGAGATAGCATCAGATTCCACATGTTGAGGGCTCAGTCCTATCAGACTGCCCTCCATCCCCAAACACAGACTTCAGACGCCAGTCACAAGCCCAAGTTCTTACCTTTGCTTCTGACTGATTGGCTATAGATTGGCGGTTCCAACGATGTCCTCCTTGGACTTCAGGCGCCAGTCGCAAGTCCAGGTTGTTACCTGTGCTTCTGACTGACTTGCTGTAAATCAGAGGTTCCCATTACCCCATCCTCAGGTTCAATTAATTTGCTAGAGCGGCTCACAGAACTCAGAGAAACATTTTACTTACTAGATTACCAGTTTTTAATAAAAGGATATAACTCAGGAACAGCCAGACAGAAGAGATGCATAGGGCAAGGTATAGGGAAGGGGTTCAGAGCTTCCATGCCCTCTCCAGGTGCACCACTCTCCCCGAATCTCCATGTGTTCACCAACCTGGAAGCTCTCTGAACTCCGTCCTTTTGTGTTTTTATGGCAGCTTCATTATGTAGGCATGATTGATTCAATCATTGGCCATTGGTGATTGATTCAACCTCCAGCCCTCTCCCCTCCCAGGACTTGGGGGTGGGGGGGACACAGACTGAAAGTTCCAACCCTCTAAATCACATGGTTGGTTCTCCTGGCAACCAGCCCTCATCCTTTGGTGGCATCCAAAAGTTACCTCATTAACATAACAAGAGACACTTTTGTCACTCTCAACACTTAGGAACTTCCAAGGGTTTGGGAGCTGTGAGCCAGGAACCATGGACAAAGACCAAATATGTATTTCTTATAAATCATAATATCGCAACAGGATAAACAAGAAATCTCAAACTTGAAAAAGCAAGTTTGCACTCTCTTCTTGAAGTAATAGCCTAAGCAATTTGCTCTTCACACTGTGTTTTCCATGAGGAGCTTTTCCTCTTGGATGTTTTGCTTCCCCATATCATTTCAATTCCCTCTGTCTCTCCCTACTTCTCTCATTCCCTCCCATTCTCTCTCTCTCTCTCTGACACCATTACTGAATTAGTGTGAGAGAACGTTATTATTTTGAAATCTGTAAATCTTCTATGATATTTTAGATTTTACCGATTTTAAAGCATCTCACAGGAATGTGTTAACCTTAGATACGTAATCACCCCTTATTGTTGATGTATAACCAACAATAGGCACAAACCTGTTCATTAGTGAAAATTGCCTTTACATTTCACTACATTCAAACAAACATTTATTTGTCTGTTATGTTGCAAAGCCTGTGTTCTTAAGCATGTACCTAGACCACATTTCTTTCATTAACTCATTTGCTCATTCATCAAAATTTAACAGAATGTCTTGAGCACCTACTATGAGTCAGTCCCTTTCCTTGGCTCTTGGTATAATGTAACGATATTCAAATAAAACACCAGCCTTGTTCTTCAAGAAACTTGTAATCTCTAGGAGAGATAGATAGGCAAATAAGTAGTGATGTTGATAGATGTTCCTGGAATAACTAGAGGAGTTGGGTGAGGAACATCCTCCCAGGAGAGATGCGAGCACTGCATGAAAGGTGACTAGACCTTCATAGGCAGAAGGTAGGGGTGCAGGTGTGGGTAATCAGAAGAGCCTTGTAGGAAAGGAGGTCACCTTGCACAAAGGCCATGAGCTTGGGACTAGAAACTGGGGGAGGACTTGGGAGTGAGAGGAGATGACAATGGAAAGGCAGGCAGGGACTTGAAAACAGAGAGCCAGATTAGCGAGAGCAGAGTTCATTCCATGGGCATAGTTAACAGTTTTAAGAATAGGACTGGATTTTCATTATATCGGATCACCCTGACAACAAGGTGGAGAGTGGATTAGATGCCAGTAACACCTAAGAAAAAGAACAGATACAGAATCTAATGAAATATGCAGGTGAGAGGTGGTGGAGACTTGGAATCAAAACTTCGAGGTAAAATATGAATATTTACACGTGTCTGAAGTTAGAGAAGTCCAACTATGTATCAAAGCCAGTATGTCCTGTGTGCACACAGCCTACTCTAACTGCATGTGCTCCTTCGCCCTCCCGTGCTTTGTATGAGGAAGGAGCTCAGTGAATGCTCTTTGAACTGACTTCCTGCACTAACAGCCTTGGGGTATTTTTCCCCTATATTTTTTCCAATGGAGGCATCTCCATTTTTGTGTGTCCCACTTCCCCAGATCACTATACTTTCTTTTTCCACAGAATTCAATTCTTGAAGTAGTAGCAGTGACCAGCCTTCTTTAATCTGTCATCTTTTAGGCTTGTGTTTTCTTCTAACATAGCTTCTGCAGAGTTCTTCCCTGCAGAGGAAGGCTTGGGCATTTTCTGATGCTGGAGTATGTTGCCCTTAGTTTGGAATCTGCCAAAACAAAAGTTAACTCAAAAATATTAATTCACACAATTACCAAGCACATGAAAAATACATTTTTCTATCTTGGTCCAATGTAATGTGCAATTACAAATTGGTTCAAATTTCTAAGTTTTAGTGAATCATGTATGCTGCAAGAGTATTTTTCTGTCTTTTTATGAGTTAGTCATGATTCATTTTACAGTAGAAATGTACAGCACCCTCAAATTTCTTTTCAATTCTTTCAGTATTTCTCCAAGTAGCAGATCCATTTTTACAGGAAGTCTTAGTATAGAATGATCTTGAGTTGGAATGTGCAGTGTTAAGAATATCATCTGAGGGGCCGGCCCCGTGGCTTAGCGGTTAGGTGAATGCACTCCGATGCTGGCGGCCCTGGTTCGTATCCCGGGCACGAACCCACACACGGGCTTCTCCGGCCATGCTGAGGCTGCGTCCCACATTACAGCGACTGGAAGGATGTTCAGCTATGACATACAACTATCTACTGGACCTTTGGGGAAGAAAAATAAATAAAATTTAAAAAAAAAAAAAGAATATCATCTGAGAGGTGTGTCTCTTCGTTAGATTCTGTTTGTCTCTCTAATGACAGATACCTAATTGATAACTGAAAAATACAGGAATTTATCTCATTTTTTTCTAAATGGGTCTAGATTTGCTTTGTTTCCATCAATACCAAATATCCTCCCATTTAGCTGAATGTTTTGATTTTCATCCAGATAAGTAGTTTCATATAAAACTATTCTGGAATTTTAAGATTTTTCCCTTTCCTTATTTTCTCTTGCAAAGAGTGTGAGCTATACATATCATATATACCAGTTTTTACCATTGTGTACATAAATACACAAATTATGAAGACTTTTCTGATCCCTTGTCTCCACTAGGTAAAATTAGCCGCCTCTTCCTCTAGGCCTCAGCACAGACAGCACGGTCACAGTTTATCTTAAAATCGGATTCGTCTATGAGTCTGTAAGCTTTTGGGTAGGAACCTTGCTCCTTGGTCTTTTAATCCCCAGGATCTTGCACTGTACTGGCACATAGTAGGCCCTCAATTTGCTGGATAATTGGTAATTAGTCCAACTTTTCTGCAATATCTCAAAATATACTGCTTTGGTGTGGTTTATCATCTATACATGTAGTTCTTCTGATGTACACGATTATAAATAGTATATTTCAGATATGGTTTAATGTAGGTGATGTAATAAAATCTACATAACAGTTACATTTGGAAATTTTTCAAGTCAGTTATTCATTTCTCTTACTGTTTAATCCAGACAGCATATGTATCATTTTGAAGTTTCTTTATTTGGTTGTTTTAATATATGGATACCTAAAAATTAAGGCAATTACAAAAAAATATCCACTTTAGAGGGCAAAATTTATGAATCCATGTAGTACAGAGTAAAAGGTTGTGTATAAATTTATAGGCTTTCCTTATTTTTTACTTTGTCTTATTCTTTTGTATATGTTTTTTATAGTTCTTAAGTATATTTTTCAATAGGTAATGATGGTTCAAAATGCAGAAGGGTACACAAATAGAAAGTAGCTCTCTCCACCACAGCTGTGCCCACAACCTCGTGTAACCTTCCAGAAACATTCTCTACATATACAAGCAAATATGTAAAAATATATATATAAGTAATCACAAATATGTATTTTATATATATAAACAATAACATTGGCACAACCATACTGCTATGCATGCTGTTTTTTTTTTCACTTAATCTATCTTAGCTTTTTTTAATATCGATATTCATCTTTTTGTTTATTTTTAACCAGAAATTATGGAGAAGGAAGATATACTTGAACCCTTTGAGAAAGCTTGAAATGTTTTCATGTGTAGAATAGAAGTATTTCTTGCCAAACAATAAAACGACCGCTACAAGAATGTTTCACCTTCTAGACCAAAGCAATTCAATAGAAAGATAACGTGAGCCACATATGTAATCTTAAATAATCTAGTAGCCACATGAGAAAAAGTTAACAGGTGAGCTTAATTTTAATAATATATTTTATTTATCATTGCAACATGCAATCAATAGAAGCAATTATTAATGAGATATTTTATGTTCTGTTCTTCTTAGTGTTTGAAATTCAGTGTGTATTTTGCACTTAAAGCACATCTCAGTTTGAACTAGCCATGTTTCAAGTGCTTAATAGATTGAGCCAAATTTGGCTAGTAGCTACTATATTGGGCAGTGGAGTTCTAGACCTTCTTACCTACCAATGGTTTTAACTAGATATAATTTCTGCATAGAAATCTAAGTTTTAATCAACATCTAATTTTAAAATAAGATTTAAGATGGCAAATATTTACGTTTTCTTTTAAAATGAAATATTGGGCCAAATGTTTGCTGTTGCAAGTTGATTCTGCTTTGTCTCTGATTGGTAGCAATGATCTTTTAAATAGATACATGTTAAATGTTTGTATACCCTTCTTTATACACCTCTTTTAATTGTTACTAGGTCTCCTTGTTAGTATAAGAATTTAATTCCTATTGTTCAAGTATATCCTAAGAAACCATATTTCTTAAATATTCTTAAAATAATAAAACAACTTAATATTTCTTTGATTGGTGTAATCAAGCTTGTAAAAAGTCCATGTTATTTATTTTAAGCAGGGGGTGCCCTGAAAATGTTTTCATCCTTCCATTTCATGCATCCTGCCAATTTCAAATGGCAATTTTTTAATGACACCATACACAGACTGAAAACACATCAAACTCTTTCATGGTGGGTTCCGTGTTTTCCTTTTTCCCAGGATAAAAGAGAAGATAAGGACAATGCTAAGTATATCCTTCCATGGTACAAACTGAACTCACTCAATAAAAAATGCAATGATTAATGGAACATCTGATGACCACAGTTCTATCAGCATTTTTATTTTGTTTTGTTTTGTTTTCTGTTCCCTCCTTTGTCACATATACTACCCAGAACTTGCATTTTCTTAAAAGATTCCATATTCAAAACCTGAGCATTGTAAACAAAGTAAGCCAGGATAATAGGATGGAATTATTTAATTACTGAAGGGATCAACATGAAAACCAAGACTGCATCAGGAATGTGTATAGTAGATTAGATCATCTTTTCAATCCATGTTGACTATTTTAGTATAACTAGGTAGTTTTAAAGTCTTTTAAGTTTTACTAATATCTCATTAAACCCGTAGAAATTGAAATTTCCTTATTAAAATCCTCAAGGAAAAAATTATAGTCTTTCTCTAATACATCCATTAAGTTAAAGAAAATATACTTATTTGATATTCCTAATTGTTACCTATTCAGGGCAAAAGTGATCAGGTCATACTTGTGTCCACCAGAGTCCACCCCTGTGGTGCTGAAGAGAGAGGCCTCCGAAAGGTGGCTGAGTCTGAAGGGGTAATGGGGAGGCACAGGTGGGCTGGGACACACCGAAGGCCCAGGACATTCCAGGCGGTAACTACTTTCGTCTCCTGACCCTGTCCAAATGACACTTTCTGGCTCACTAAAGAATACTGACAGGCGGATAGAAAACCCAAAAGAGAAGCACCACTAGGGTTGGTTTCTAGATCATAGCTCCTGCTGTAGACTCACTGAAGTGACCAGCTGCTGCCCGAAAATGACGAACTAGTCCAAATACTGAATTCAAAAATTGTACATGTTGTCTCACCACCTTCTGCCTGTTTGTGCTCCCCACTCTCAAGTCGGAGAACAGCCTTTATGGCACAACCTGCAACCAATTACCTACAGCACCTAACCCTTAGTTTCTTCAGTATCCTTGTGCCAGGGAGTCAGGTGCTACAACCATTTGATGTTGGCATGGCCTTGCCTTCACATCCCAGAGTCCCCCATGCAAAGAAGAGTTTTAGTACTCTGTTCAGGTGGGCAGCTGGGGTCTCTCCCTCACTGTATTCCAGGGGAAAATGGCCATCAGCGTCTTCTATGCTATGCTCACACTATTTCATCCAATCTGCTGGCACTAGACTTGTAAGTAACTACGTGAAAATCTCTCAACACAGTATAGTATAGTTTTCATCAAGAAAAAGGAAAATTCCCATTACCTAATATACAGAACAAACTTTTTTCCGACAATTTAAAGTATGTGTTGTGAACTGACTATGTACAAGGCAGGGAAGAGCGGTGTTCCAAGTTCACACTGAATTCTTGCAGGGTTCTAATACTTTGGTTTCCTTCTCAGAACTGATAGGATTCAATTTCTAAAAGTACACCCATTTTGTCACACTGGATATGGGGGCCACCGATTTAATTCAGAAATGCTTCTCTGGTACCCATCAACATGGCAACCATCAAGAGCCAGCCAAACTCTTCTGAGGCATTAATAAACAGAGTGGGGAGTGGATGCTAAACCTGGGTTCACCTGCTCTCCTGAGCTCTGAGGAATTGGGCAGGGTCTGAAGGAGCAGCCTGAGTTCTGGCTGTGAGCATGGGGCAAATGATGAGTAATTCTAACGCTCACGAAAGCCTACATTTGCTACTTCCTGTTCCTTTGTTTTAAATGATGTATTGAAAATGTAGTTCCATAGCACTTATAACTAGACTACTTAAAGTGACCTAGTAATTAAACTTTTACAGCTGATCAACCAGAAAAGCTTCACGGTGCACAGTATTCATTACACGATGCATCCTGCCACCCTCTTGTTTTCTTCTTGCACAGCTGTGTGTCCTTTCTTCTACACCCCTCTCTTTATCATCTATTGATGCTTGTTTGGTTTGTTTACTAAAAAAAAAAGTAAAAAAAAAAAAAAGTAAAAGATGTCGTGTAACCATTAATTTCATTGTCATTATAATTGTCACCTCTCAGCCAAAAAGAAACAGTCATTGATACACTCTCAGTATCACAAATTTAAAGATTTCTGTGAATTGTACATGTGAAAGCCAAGTTTGTTTTGGCTTTATGCATTACTGGACTCCAGAGATTTTCTTTCTCTTTTTTAGTGTATAGGTTATTTATAACTGGACTTCAGTATGTCCAGTCCACAAATCAGATCTCCTTTGGAGGGACTGCTTCTCCAGCTGGCCTCTCATGTAATTGCAGTAGTCAGTGAATATTCTTGAGAGATGGACTAGATTGTTACTCTTAAAATAATTATTTAAAAGAAACAACTTCTGTCATTTCAAATATTTTCATTTAAAAGTTTATATGAAAATATGTACATTTATTTTGCAGGATAATGATTTAGAGCAGGACTGTCATTTTAACTCACCCTACTTTAGTGATGTAAAATTGGTACTTCTTTTAGTTGAAGGAGACACACTTTCCTCATTTAAGGACTTTTTTGCTGCTCTGATGTTGTTTCTCTAGTCCATTTTTTGCTGTAAAGCCTCACCTCCCAATTCTTCATTGCACTTAAGATTATGTCTTACTACAAATAGAAAAATCAGCCTATGATCAGTTTGGATCGTAAGAACTGAAATTAGAAATTTTGAGTAGGGGGCCGGCCTGGTGGCACAAGCGGTTAAGTGCGCCATGCTCTGCTGTGGCGGCCTGGGGTTCGCCAGTTGGGATCCCAGGTGCACACCCACGCACCGCTTGTTAAGCCATGCTGTAGCGGTGTCCCATATAAAGTAGAGGAAGATGGGCACGGATGTTAGCCCAGGGCCAGTCTTCCTCAGCAAAAAAGAGGAGGATTAGCATCGGATGTTAGCTCAGGGCTGGTCTTCCTCACAAAACAAAACAAAACAAAATTCTCTTGGGGCCGGCCCAGTGGCGCAAGCGGTTAGTGTGCGCGCTCTGCTGGGGCGGCCTGGGGTTCCCTGGTTCGGATCCCGGGTGCACACAGACGCACTGCTTGGCAAGCCATGCTGTGGCGGCATCCCATATAAAGTGGAGGAAGATGGGCACGGATGTTAGCTCAGGGCCAGTCTTCCTCAGCAAAAAAAAAAAAAAAAAAAGGAGGATTGGCAGATGTTAGCACAGGGCTGATCTCCTTACCAAAAAAAAAAAAGAAATTTTGAGTAGGAAGGGGTGCCATTTGCTTTGGTCAAATGGTACCCAAGTCCCTGGCATAGACATCCCAATGAGGATGCTGCTTATTTCATCTTAAACACCTATTTCTGGCTTTCCAGGCAGTCCTCACTCCACCTCTATTCATAGGATCCTTTAAAAAAGCAAGTACGTATAGTATAGTCATTTACTCTGAGTAGGTATTTATGGAATGAGTCATTATGTGATGACAATAGAATCAGTTAAACATAAATTTTTTTCTCTTTTTATGCACTACTTGACATCAAAAGCAAAAAGAGGTAAGTTGGCTATAAACCTGTAGGTGAACTTTATTTTCTTTAATAGATTTATTCCTCAATAGCTTTGCTTCAATTAAATTTCTACAAATCAAATACTTTTACATTAGGAAGCTTGTCATTGTAAATCTTTATTCTTCTCTTTGAAAAATGAATAAACACCTTCTGTAAACTTCGATTTTAAAAATATTTAATATTTAAACGTAATGCTTTTCCTTTAGCTGAGTTATGGTTTAATTTGCTTGAGAGGATATAGTGCATTTTGAAATACTTGGCTTAGTTTTGGGTTTTCTGAATTGTTTTCCCCCACATAAAAAATGTGGGTTGCATGTCATACATATTTCTTCTTCTCTTAAAAAAAGAAAAAAAAAGCCAAAAAACAATTGACATTGGTGAAAGCCTATAATTTTCAGATTCATCGCTTTACAGAAGAGGATGCCCTGAATCTCTCAGAATATTTTCTAGTGTTGATTTTTTTTGAAATGATAAAAAAAAAAAAAATGAAAAGAATAGTAAATAAGAAAATCAAACACATTTCACTGAGTGGTGTCTCATATATTTCTCTTGTTTGGGGTATGTTTTTACAATTGATCTTTTTAGTGGGTTCATGTTTATAAAACTTATTTCTCTTTTGTTTCTTTTTGATGATGAATTAATTCTGACGTTTCAACGGTGTAGCTGGTCTTCATCTGATGCATGCTATTATTGACTTTGCTTAACGAGAACAGACCACCATACCACCTTGAGTTAACTCTGTGCCAATTCTGTGCCAGCAGACATTGTTCTCGGGAAGGTCATTTCTGAACAAAAGGCTATTTTCTAAAAGATGTTTAATTGGTATAATAATCTAGGAGCAAAATGTACTTTTACCTCTTGGTGCCACTGTATTTAATCATCCTCTCCTCCTTTATCTTCTGTGTCTTCACTATCATAGGCTGTTGATTACACACATGCTCATGGTTTAATTGTATATTGTTCAGAAGCAGAAAGTTGACTGTACTGCAGGGCATTTTTATATCTCTCTTTTGGAAGATTTGAAATAAAAATAGATTATGAATATTGCTTTGTTTTATCAGCTAGTCATGATATTCACAGCAAATGGAAAGCTGGGTGAAAGTTTTTGTCGAATCCATAATCACTGAAAAAGTCTAAAAATGCTCCCTCTCCATAGCAAGTCATACTCTGATTCTACATTGTTGAAGACAGTTTTAATGCTTGTCACCAAAGTGTGATAAACTTTATGCAGTTGTCATTTATATGAAGGCAGAGCCAGATGTTCTTGAAGATTTGTCACCAGATCATATTTTTGCATTGTCTATACTGAAATTTTTTTATGTGTTTCAATAATTCTGTCTTTATTGTTCTCTGGAAATTTTTAATGAATAATGATTATTTCTGACTATCAAGGGTATAAACATATCATGGGATTTACTGTGTTAAACACTGACATACAGTTAAGGCTGAAGTGTCTGGTGACATAAATTAGCAGATTACACCCCTGAGTAGTTGGAAATTATGCTATGGTCTTATCCATGGATACTTTCAGAGAAGCTCATGTATTAAAAGGATATGTGATATGTTTGGCAAAAAGGGATGAGATAGCCATCTCTATGTGTTTGATTATAAAATGCTAAAAGTTGTTCAGCTAGATTTTTGTTAGTGTTGATGTACCATTAAATTCATCATTAGATTTTTGAAAATATTTCAACTTTTCCTAACTACTATTTGTATGTATGTAAATGTTTCTATCTCATGCTCTCCTTATTATTTTTCTTTATACGATGTTTCTGCCTTAAAATTTTCTTATTTTTTCCTAAATTCTCTACTGTATGTAGTCTGTTCTTTCAGTTTATGTGTATAGGTGTTCATAGGACTACTTAAGTGTTCAGGTTGTTACTACTAGGAGAATGTATTTTGATGCTTCTTTCCATTAACTTTTCTGTTAATTCACTAACACACTATTAATCATTTTGTAGATTTAGTGAGGAATAATTTAGTATTGATGTTATTTGGCACACTTTAAATAATGGCAATTAAAAAATTATTTTCAAAATTTATACATCAAAGTCTTAAATTCTCAAAGAAGAATAGTCACCTGATGTCACTAAATTAGCTTTAAAATCTTTATCAGACAGTATTTCCTCTTATTCCTTTTGTTAGAAAGATGTTGTTATGATGACAGGAATGTCTACATTGCAAACTCTCCCTTCTTCGAGTGGATCCATCAGACAATCGCATTAATAAGTACTAATAAAGAAACAAATCCAAGGATCCTTTAGGGAAGGTGAAGTCAGTATATTAGCAGTATTTTGCACCACATGCAAATTCCCCATGCAAACTAGTGTGGGGAAACAAAGAATTATAAGGCAGAGTCCTCTCTGCTCTCAAGCGCATAGCATGACTGAGGAGATTAGATAAACTGCAAGGAAAGCAGTGGTCGAAAGCTGTATACAAGAAATGCTGAAAGAAATGAGGTAAATGCTAAAGGAATTTAGAGGAAGCAGACACTTCCTTCTCGAGTGGTCAGGAATCAAGACTGAAATTGGTTAGTTCTGAATAATCCGAGAGAAGAGAATAGCATTTCAGATGAATGGAATGAGAGGAGCAAAGGCTTGTTGACATCATTTCATCATATGATCTATTTTGGCCTTTTTAATTTCATTGTTGTTAATGGCATTTACTTTGTTTCTTGAAGCTAAAAACCTCAAGGTCATCTTGACTCCTCCCTTTGGTCCCTCATGTCTGATCGATGCACCAGTCAGTTCCTGTCAATGGACCCTGGGCCATGTGCTTTCACAAACATTCTCTCACCTGATATGCAAGATTAGTATTTAATGTTCTCACTTAGATAGAAAGACGGAGGCTCAGAACAGTGAAGTCACTTCTTCAATGTCCCTCAGCTACTGGTTGGTGGAGCAGGATACAGACATAAAGTCTCTCTGCTGGACACGAAATCTCATGCTAAAACAGAGGAAAGTTGAAGAGCACAGGAGAGAGAATAAAGAATGAAGAGGAAGGCAAAGAGACCATAGAAAATTGCTGCAGAAGATCGTTGGCATATAGAAGGAAACCATGGTGTACCTGTTATCCATTTCCATGGATTGTTGTGTAAAACCCTCACTTAAGACCTGAGTGTATCCATAAATATGTCAGTAACTAATTATGGAGAGCACCTTTGTGCTATTTTCCACAAAAATTCAGAATTCCTGAGTCTGGGAGGCTTTTTAAATAATAATTATGCAATTTTTCTGTCTCCACCTCAGTGCACAGTGCAGAGAAATTTATATTTTCTACTAACATAATTACTAAAATTTCACATTCTATCATCAATTTAGCTTTCCCCAATACCACTGATTTCACCACTTTCACTTGTCTTTAAAATGCTTTTTGCTAAGAAGCAAGTCTGCTGAAATTTGAGTATAGATTTTCACTTAGAATTTGGGCTTCTGGCCTTCCCTATATATCTTTTTTCTTTGAGTTTTCTTGAATTAAAACATATTTATTTATTTCAACCCTTGGACTGCTTAGAGTTTAGAAGGATTTAAGAGGAGTTTAGCTATTCTTGGTTTATTTCGACTACAGAGGTACTGTTGGCAGAGTAAGAGGAAGTTATAACTTCTTTGTCTTTGGAGCAAGTACAGAGGCTCTGTATTAGTTTGCTAGGGCTGCCATAACAAAAGACCACAGACTGAGGGGCTTAAACAACAAACATTGATTTCCTCACAGTTGTGGAGGCTAGAAGTCTAAAATCAAGTTGTGGGCAGGTTTGGTCTCTCCTGAGGCCTCCCTCCTCGACTTGCAGAAGGCCACCTTCCCACTCTGCCCTCACATGACCTTTTATTGGTGTGAGTGCATCCCTAGTGTCTCTCTCTGTGTCCTAATCTCCTAATCTCCTCTGCTTATAAGGACATGAGTCAGATTGGATTAGGGCCACCCTAACTTAATTACGTCTTAAATATCCTTTCTCCAAATATAACCCTATCTAAAAACTGGGTTAGTGCTTCAACGTACAAATCTGTGGGGGGACGCATTCAGTCTATAAAGGCTCCATGGGGCATTCCACTGAAAGGGCATGGAGTGGACAGTCAGAAACCTGGGCTCAAGTACTCACTCTGCCACTCTCTCCATGAACCCTCAGAAAATCATTTAACCCTTCTGATCCTCGGTGTTCTACTCTGTAAATGGGGATTATGGCAACCAAACTCAGTTGAGTTTTCTGAGCACTAAAAAGCTTTTGTTCACCATAAAATTCATACAGAAAGTGACCATCCATAAACATCTTAACCTCCCTAGGCCTCAGTTTCTCATTTCTAAAGTAAAAATAAAACCTTTGTCTTGGAGTACTTATAAGGATTAAAGAGCCGTTACAAACAAAGTGCTTAGCCTGGTGTCTGCATATATACAGCACTTGATAAATATTACATGTTACCATTATTTCTCATCCTCCTCTCTTCCTTCCGCATTCCTTCTACATACTTTCCTTTTCTGTCATTGCGCAAATCCCAATTAGGGAATAGTTTGGAAGAACATGGCCAGGTTTGCAGAAAGAAGGAGGAGGGATATCCTTTGGACATAAAAGAGGATGTCTTTATGCTTTGATCATTACGTATGGAGTTATCTTAGGACAATCCATAACTATCTCTGTCAATTCTTAATCTAATAGCTTTCATAGTTAAACATTCTTGCCTTTCTACTAACTGTTAATCATCTGTCTTTATTGAAAGGTCTTTAATGAATATTGACTGTTTACTCCAAGTAGGTAAGATTTTTGTTCCAAAGTGATATCTATCTGAAAATAATAGCGATGTCATATTCTGTGATAGCAGTTGTTCAAGTGGGTAGATTTAATTATTAAACCTATTTTTCTTTCTTAAACCTATCGTTCTTGGAAACAGTTTACCAAGTTAACAAAGATAGTAACTGTCTCACCAACAGGCAGGTTAGCTCTTTGTATCATGAATTTCCATTTCTCCTACCAATTTTTGAGTATATGAGTTGCCATTTTTAAAACAAGGAGAAAAGGAAAGCACACATCCCTTTCCCTCTCACTCTTCTGGAAATTGGCAAATTTCTGGAAATAAATGGGTTTCATATGCTCGGTATAGAGTAGGGATTACTAAAAGCCAGCATGAGTTCATCAAAAATGACTTATGCTAGGGCCTACCGGGTGGCATTGTGGGTAAGTTTGCGCACTCCGCTTTGGCGGCCCCGGGTTCACAGGTTCGGATCCTGGGCACAGACCTATGCACTGCTTGTCAAGCAATGCTGTGGCAGGCATCCCACATATAAAGTAGAGGAAGATGGGCACAGATGTTAGCCCAGGGCCAATCTTCCTCAGCAAAAAAAAAGAGGAAGATTGGCAACAGATGTTAGCTCAGGGCTAATCTTCCTCACCACAAAAAAAAAGAAAAAGAAAAAAAAATGACTTATGCTAGACTTACTCTCTTTCTCTATCTCATAAGACCAGGGAAAGTGGTAACATAATATATCTGAATTTTGGCAAATAACTAACCAGCTAGGTATTTTATAATATTTTTTAGACAAATGGAGAAATTCTAGATGATAATATAATTGTTTGGATTCATAGCTGGTTGAATGACATGTTCAAAGGGCCCAAATTCATAGATTGATATTTATAAAATATGGTCTCTACTTAGCCTGGCCCTATTATTAGTTGCTAATCTTAAATAAAGAAGAAGATATCAAGGTCATGATTATCACATTTTCTGATTTGAGAGAGAAATAAAAGAGAGAGGAAGTTAATATGCTAGATGACAGAATAGGATCTAAAAGATGCATCAGGTAGGAAAAGGTGAAACTCATTAGATATAAACAAAGTTAAAAGTATATAAAATATTGCATTGCAATTCCAGACACCGTTAAGTACAGGATGGAGGAAGCTTGACTTGATAGCACCATCTGTAAACAAAGTAAGCTCTTATGAAATAGCAGTGTGATGTGGCTGCCCAAAACGGCCATGCAGGCTTCTGCTCTTTTAACAGAATCAGGATGTCTCAGATGAGGCAAGACTCTGCCAGTCCACCCCACCAATCACATCTTATGACACATGATTTCCTTTCTGCACGCCTCAATTTTAGAAGGCTGTGTACACACTGGAACATGGTCAGAGAGCAAGGAGGAGAGTGAGGGAAGTTGAAATTGTGTCCCATGAGGAAGAACGTAGATTATTTGCCCTGAGGAAAACTCAGAGGACAGAGATAACTTTCATAGGAATATGTGTGGCACCTGGCAGAGTTTATGGTCATGAGAGAAGGGCATGTGGTTGGAAAGTAAGATCTCATGAAACTGTAGGGAGGCATTAGATCTCAAGTCAGGAAAACGAGGGGCTGGGGGGCAAGCCATTCTGTAGGAGACTGTTTGCCACAAAGAGCTGCTGCTCTGCCTCCCACCGAGCATCTGGGCACCAAGGAAGGCATCCCTGTAGCCTCACTACTCATCCTGGCCGAGTATGGTCTCCACAGATCGGCTTTGACCCACACTGTCCTCGCCAGCTCCCACCACTGCCATCTGAGCCAGGTGTGGAGCCAAAACACTGAGGTGTCCCCGCCTCTTTCCACATGAGCCTCTCTCTCCCATTCCAAACAGCCACCAGGGGGCTCATGGACTCCCTAAGGCACAAACTTTTAGAAAATTGATGAATTTTCCAAATTGCATTGAAAAGTTTAAAAATGGTAGAAGCCTGAGGGAAAAACCATACGACAAGACCTTCTCTCCCTGCCAATGAAATTCATTCATTTCAGCCACCTCTTTAGAGAAACTGGATATTATCCCCATTCCTGTACTCTTTTTCTTGCTTTGTGTTTTTGAGGTAATTGGTCGCCTTCAATTACTATGTCAACTGTCTGATGAAGTTTTTATGTTTCTTCCACTCTATGACCCTGATATTTTCTAGAGGTAGCTGTCAGTTTGAGAGACAACCAGAGCAGTGAGTAGAAATAGGCCTTAGCATCCAAAAAGTCTAAATTTAGGGCTGGCCCCATGGCATAATGGTTAGGTTCGGTGCACTCCGCTTCAGCGGCCCAGATTCACGGGTCCTGATCTGGGGCATGGACCTACACCACTCGTCAGCCATGCTGTGGCAGTGACTCACATACAAAATAGAGGAAGATTAGCACAGATGTTAGCTTAGGGCAAATCCTCCTCAGCAAAAAAAAAAAAAAGAAAAAGAAAAGTCTAAATTTAAATCCTTGCTCTGCCACTTACTAGCTGTGTGACCTCAGGCAAGTTCATATCTATGGTGATCATGCGTTAATTTAATCAAGGAATGTTCTTGGAGCACCTACTGTGATGCCAAGCTCTGTAGTTGTTTCTGGTGGGAGAGAGCATGAAAAATATTAAAGAAAAAAACTAGTCTCAGGATATGTGAGGTTTTGATATAGTCCCATATATCGAAAATACTTGTTTTCCTCATGATAGGAATAGGGAAGATAATAACTCCAGAGTGTTGCTAAGAGCTAAAACAGACAACTAATATGAAGTTCCTAGGAGAAATTACATCACGATGATTCAGCAAATAATTTCCTTCCCTCTTTCTCCTTCCCTTTTCTACCTTCCTTTGAACTTGGCTTTTGTTTATAGAGGAATGATATACAAGGGTACTCTTCATGTGTGTATCAAGACAGACCTATAGATGCTTTCAGCAATAATATCCCTTATTCATCTCTGCCCTTGAGGCACTAACAGTCTCTTGAGTATGCTATGACATTTCTCAGGCCTGTGACCTTATAATATAAACATACAGTATTATCTAATTAGTTCTGAACACTTTAAGTAAACACTTTAATTTTATAAAATATTTTAGTATGATTGGTAGAGACCATAAACAATTTATAGTTGATAAGAAGTTCCTTGGCTAACTCATTTTTTCAAATGCCACAACCTCCAGGAAACTTTCCCTGACCACTTAGATCTAGTTAATTGTTTCTGCTCTGAGATCTCTACACATGCCTATCATGGGAAGCAATGTAGTGATGTCTATAAGTTCAGCCCTTGGACCGTCCAATCCTGGATTCAAATCCAGCTCCACCTCTTAGTGGACTTTCGCAACTTATTTAACCTAAACCCCCTTTCCTCATCCATAAATTAGGATTAATAAAACAGGGTTAAAAGAAAGCATGCATATGAAGTGCCTACACAGTGCCTGGCACGTGCTAAGCAATAAGTAAGTGCTGGGTGCTATCATCTTCATCATCACCACCACCACCACCACCATCATCACCATCATCATCATGACACTTTATTGTAATTGCTTGTTGAATATGCTTGTCTTTCTCATTTGACCAGGGACCATATCTTCTCTGTTTTCCTGTTGTCCCAGTGCCTAACACAGTTTTAGACACATAATAGGAGTCTAGTAACTTGATTGGTGAATGGTTGAGATGAATTCCAGTGGCCCAGATGACAGCAGTGGCTGCTGGGATTCTGCACTGCCTCCTCCTTGAGTCACTTCATTGCCATCTTTTATGCCCTCAAAAGCAATGAGATGAGGCCCAGTTCTTCAAGAGTGAGTCTACCAGAGTAGATCCTAGACAGAGCAGGTGAGATCTTGTAGAGCCCACAGCATCTCAGAGTAGGAGGGGATTTTCTGAGTCTCCCAACCACCCCTTTCATTTTACGAAGTACACACTAATACACATCTGCTACTTAGCTGGGTTAGACGTGTTCGTGATTGGAGAGCTGTAGACCTGAGGAGAGGAATTTAGAAGATAACTGAGTTGGATACAGCTAATTTTCAAATTTCGTGTTTTTCATCTGCCACCATCTTTTCTATGGAATTTGCTTTTTATTCTTTAAGGATGACACTTAGCTAAGTACTTATAAATAATAAATGCAAAAAACTAATAATTAGCCGGAGGTGATATTACTTCTAAAGAAGGAAAAACTGATATTCACTACAAATGTAAGGAGTATCTACCACATATTAAATAATTCATTAAGGGAGTGCGTTGTAGTCCTGCTCACCTGCTTTCTAAATTTCATCACATAGCATATTTCAAATGAATAATAATCTGTGACTGCATTGGCAAAAAAAAAAATATTTCTAATATAAGTAAGATATGGGGAAAAAATTAAAACATTTAACTGCTCAAATTACTTTAATTCTAGGGCTTGCCATTCCACAGGCCAAAACTTTACTGTAGAAGAGCTTCATTTATACCTACCTGGCAATATAAGATCTAAGGCCAGATTCCAGAGTGGTTTTCCGAGTGCTCATGTTCATTTGCATCCATTGAATTTACCCAAATGCACCATAAGAGGGCAGCACACACCTGGTTAATTTAAACAAAATGGCACATCTGGTGGCCAGATCAAAATAGTTGTCTAAATTAGTCCAAGACATTCCTAAATTATCACTTAGATAGGAAAGCTGTTGGAAAAGATAAAAGGAGCATAAAAGAATTCATCCTTAAGACTCTGAGTTTCTACAAAAGGGCATCATTGAGCTAATCAAGTTGCAAAATGGGAAAACAAAGAGTTAAAGAACAAAAAAAGGAATTCACCAAGCTGAGAAAATGGAAATATTTGTTACACTTGAAGGACTTTTACTGAGTGTGATAATCTGAACACTAGCTACTCAGAGAATCAGATCTTGTTCCTATAAATAAGCAATAATTAATAAGTTACTCTGCAACAAGGACCACCTTATAAAAGAGTTCTTTCGGTAATACTGTTCTCTTGAATAAACTCAAATCAAGCCTGTCTTATATCGTATTCTACTTTGCATCACAGACAGCTTTAGTGTGTTTCCATAATGTCTTATACAAAAGCATGAGAAATTTTCATGAATTTTGGTATTCTGGAGTTATATAGTCAGGTTTTGTTATAATAGAGAATATACTGGCTTTAGAATAAGTGAGACTTACATATAAGCCTTTGAGTGTAAATTCCAGTAGAGCCTCATTAATTCAAGGCTGTAAATCCAAAATTTGTAATAATTTGGCTTAAATATTATCGACATAACATATAGGGAAAGAGGTTTGCTAAGCAGATACATAATCTAAGCAGTTAGCAAGAGACAATTAATTTAATTATTCTTTAAGAATAATTAAATTTTTAAATCTAATTTTAACTTTTTTGCAAAATCTTTTTGCCAAAATATAATGTATGCATTTCTAACCAGCTTCTCGGGTGATTCTAATACGGTCAGCCTGGTACCAGTAAACGTATTGCTCTTTGATTGTTTTCGAACACCCAGCACATGGTCTTTCTTGGAGTAGATTATTAACATAACTGATCAGCTAACACATGGACTTTTACTAGCTAGCACTTTGTTAACCTAGTGTGAGTTATATTATGACTTTAAAATGGCAAAAAACAAAACAAAAATGGATTTCTCATTCAGGTTAGCTTTCTCCATTCAATCCAAGTTACTAACATTTTACTATATAATAGACACTCTAAGATTTCTGCTAACAATTCTTGCTTTTGATAAATAAAATCAATTTTCAGAAAACTGTAAAGATGATGTTCTTCTCCGATATCCTTCTATTAATCATGGAAAAGATTATATCACATGCTTTTCTCAGTGTACCTGTGGGATTGACAAGATGCCCACATGTCCTGACGATAGTCGGTTATCTGAATATATTCCATTTTGGAATAGCAGATCTAAGTGCTAAGCAAGTAAATGCCATCATGTTCATGTTCAGAACTTGAAGATCTTTCATCATATTAATAGACTCTTTATTTTTAGATATATCCAAATACCAAATATGAATGGCCACATGTGTCCTAATGTACTTGAGAAATCTCACTACTAATTTTGTGTCACTAATTTTTTAATACTGTATTTAATTAGGAAAAAAGTCTTGTCTTTTCTATTGGCATCATTCAGGGAAGACAAAGCTTAATCCAGATGTTTCTGTGTGAATGCACATTCCTCACTAAATCTCTCAGGCAACTGCTTTAGTTACTGTTACTAACACGTTGCTCTGTCATCTCTTTGTATACATGTCTAATTTATCAGTTTCTTGTAGATTGTCAGCAGCCTGCTGCCTCCGTACCGCCACAGTGCTCACAACTAGCCGAGAGGCAAGACTGCCCGACCGTCAGGTAAATTCAGATGTCCTTTCTCTTCCCACCCAGTTGCATGTCAGATCCAGAGACCCCAAGCTCTCCTTTCCAACACCACAACTGCCTACACATCATTATATTTGCTACATTTTATTTCAAATATGGGCTACACAAACACACACTGGATACCTAACGTCCATTTGTGCCCAGTGGAACTGGCCACTAGCAGGTAGACTAAAGTCTGCCTTCAGCTCCCTTCTGTGAGTCAATACTTGGCTTAGTCCAGAGTTTCATTACCTTCCAAAATATAAAACCTGGAATTGTTAAGATGTTTGCGCCACTTCTTTTGTTTGTCTTTTGTCCTTAGTATATATTTCTCAGACAAACAAACAGGAAGGATATAAAGCATATCTCAAGTCTGTTCCAAGGCAACTTTATGAAAGTATTTCTGTTTTCTGTCACTCAGTACCCTCATTAAAACTGAAATTGAAAAGTAGAGAAAAACTTGTAATCGGCATTCAAAAAAGACAATTTGCAGTGAGAGAGCCATTTATGTGTGATTACCTGAAGAATTTTAAAGGTTTACATACTCCCTGGACACTAAACTGGACAGTTTGCTGACAATTTCTATTCCCATGAAAGCTTTGCAAATCCATCGTGAATTTACCTCCATCCTGGGTGAACTTCCACACGGCATCAGAGCACCCCGTCAGGACCTCATCATCTTCGTGTAATACTTCATCTCCAGTTATTTGGCCTCTGCTGGTCCAAGTTTTTATCGTCTGGTTGTGGCTTCTATAGTCCGCTCATTGTTCTCTCCATATTTTAATGTATGTGTTGCTTTTCTGCCAGGGCAAGGCTTCTTTTGAATAGTAGCAGGCCCAAATGTATTTCCATGTATGTCTGAGAGGTAGATGACAGTAGCAGGCTGCATGTGGTCATGGGTTAGAGCCGGAGAGCTGGGGAGCCACAAGTGTCCCCCAGAAACACAGTGGCAGCCACAGCCCCAGTGTGACTTGGTCTCTGAGGCAGATGTGCAGCCAGCTATCTAAGTGGGAGATCGAGTTAGCAGGAAAAGTATATGATTAAATAGTCCCCAAGGCAGTGTCTCCCAATTGATGTCTCAGCCTGCTGCTCCCACCACTTCCAGCAACAGGGTTTTTACTTCAGGAAAGTTCTTCGCTAATATACGAATGCCATTTTATAACAGCAGCCAACTGTAGGGTAATTTCAATTATGTAAGTACCTGAATACAATTATAAATGTTCAGACCCATGTCAGTGGATTCTCTGTGTGTGGTGGTGAAGAACATGGGCTCCTAACCTCCAGCCCATTCTCCTCAAGCACCCCACCCCATCCAGGGCCAGGCACGTGACAGGTGTTCAGGAACTAGTGATTACAGGAAGGAGTGAATGAGCTCTAGGGTCAGATGGCTTGAGTTTGAATCCCACCTCTGACACCTACTAGTTGTATAATCTTGGGAAGTTGCTTTTGCTGGCTGAGAGTCCCTTTCTTCACTTGTGAAGTCAGGGTGAGAAGAGGCACAAGCCTGGCCCGTGGCTGCTCTCAATATCTGTTATTGCTGCTAACCGTTCCTCAAGACGAAGATCTGCAGTCTCCTCCATAACCTCTCTAGTTTGCCTGGGCAAAGAGTGGAGAAGCCTCCTCTCTTAAGTGTTTAAATTAGATAAGAAATGGTAAGGCTAGTGAGAAAGTTTTTAAGTTTAATTTTATTTCACTTTGCCTTTTCTTGAGAACCAGTTTGACTACACGGCTACCATCCCCGGTTTCACATCTTCTGAGATTACTGCATTTAGGCTGCTTGCTACCTCCACACAGATTATTTCCTTTCAAGAAAAGCAATTTAATGAATTACAAATGTTTCTAGTTTCTACTCACGTGAATATAGCGTGGTCCAGAGCAGGCTTCCACTGTCCCTCATTGTGGTCCATACAGAAAATGCAGACCTGAAAAGACTGTCCTTTTCAAAGTCGCTGGGATATAACTGGCTTCCTTCCCACACCCGTTGCCAAATGGATCACTGCCTTTTTCTCTTCTTTCTGGCAGAAAAGTTAAGACATAACCAACCTTTGAATTCTTACTATGTACAAGACAAGTGTTAAATTCTTTTATTAATCATTACAATCCCCGTAAGATAAGCACGGTTATTATACCCATTTTAAAATGAGGGAACTGGAGTTTGGGGAGGTAAAATGACTTCCAGGGCCACCCATCCTGAAAGCAACTGAATCCAATGGCTCCGACACCCATTCTCCTAACCACCACCGTACACCACTGCACTGCAAGGAGACGTTCCCCCTTTTAGTTATGCTGTGAGGAGCAAAGTCACACCACGTTGCCTCTTTATCCCTGAATTGAAAAGGAAAGTTCATTTAATGAGAAAACATGCTAAGAATGTTGAGTGATTTCAGATCAAGTGTTCTCTATCTCTGTTTCCCATTTGAAAAATTGTTTTCTACTTCCTTCAGCTTATATATATGTGCAAAACAACTTTTTAGGTGTATGGTTTTGAATAAAAGAGCATTTGTCACATTTGAAAATGTAGAATTTTTCTATACGTGCCTTTTACAGACTGATTCCATTGTAGAGCTAAATTATTAAAGTTGTTTATAGGTAATAGATACTATAATATAAAAGACATGCCCGAGGTGTGGCAGCCATGGATGTAATATTTAATATGGAGAGATGTTTGGTATTTAGCACCTCTCCCCTTCTATCAAGTAATTGCTTACTTGTGAAAAAAGAAACTTTCTGAAGATATATCCATTTTTATATCTTAGTAATGGTTTCCTAACCCTGCTGTTTAAACATGGTCTACCTACATAAAGTAGGCTCTTAAATGGTAAAGGTTGAGTAATGAGTGGGCTCCTGAAGATTTTTAGCAATCAGAACTGAAACTGAATTCATCGTATACCTTAAATGATTAGAACTTATCAAATATTGACATTCAAGAAGTAATTTCTTAATCTGTAAGCCAAAAATATGCTTCTGTCACATAATATACACAGTGCCATTGCATTTTATGCAAATTTAAATTAGTAATACTATAATATAAAATATGTATAATCTCTCACTTCATGTAAGAAATCTGAAATAAGGGAAAGAATTTTAAATCATCGTGAATGACATAATGTGAAGGTGTTGGGCTGTCACCCATGTTTAAGCTGTTGCCACACACTTCAGCTGGTCAAGCAGTAATGCTTGTCTTCCTGCATCAGGAACAGTATTGAACTCCACGGGGTCTTCAAAAACTTACCCCCTCTTGTATAATGTGACTACCTTGTGCTACTCGCCATAGTTTATGTTGAATAATGTTTCTACTCCCCTAAAAAGAGACTCATTTTAAATCATGCAGCTGTAACAGAAATAAACTCTGGTAGGTCTGTGGGTAAGTCTGTCTGCTGCTGTGTTTCCCTGGCCATCAGACTCTGGATGGTGGAGGAAGAATCTTGCCACGCAGTATTTCCTCGATCCTTTTGCTGAAGCCCAGCTCTCCCATGTTGACTTACCACGTTTTAAAAATAGATAGGAAAATCATTTTTATCACTGGTTGTCCTAACTAGTATAGAAGAGCATATCTCCTTTTAAACTAAATTTATAGCAGTTTAAAGACTCTGGGAAGTAAGAGTGACCTCAAGTAGATCAATGTTTTACATAATTATGATTTTTATATTAAAATTCAAGAGATATAAATGAAGAATAATATCAGTACCAAAGATAAAAATTATTTGTTTAATGCTCATTTTTAATGACTTCAATGATAATATTAGCTAAAAAAACTATGATTAAATTACTAAATAATAATAAACCTTGAATAGTTTTCTCAAATATCACTCTTGGCAGAAATGAATTCTATGGTAATGAATTTCATAATATAAGAGGAAAAAAGCAGAGTTTTAGCAAAATGCTGAACTTTTTCAATAAAAAAACAATCTTCATAGTGTGTTTTTCTCCGTTAGTTACATTTTAAAAGGTCTGAATCCAAATGTGTTTTGTAGGTTTACCTTAGGAAATTCAATGATTGTGCTTCCACGTTCTTCAAGATTATTCATCAAGATGTTGATGAGCCTGAGCATTTCTGTGTTCATTTAAACTGGAGGTCCTCAAGGTGGTCGTTTGGAAGTCTGCATTATATACTTTACAAATAGGAAGTTTGAAAACTCTTCTGTCTTATTTATATTACCCTTTACACTACCTAAAGCAGGTAGGGGGAACTCTTAGAGCAAATTAGACTTCCATAAGCAAATTAATTGTCCTGTTGAATCTGGGTCTACCAGAGAACTGATGTAGAACCCTTTAAAGCCTTGGTCCAGCACCGTCCACATTCCAGGGAGCTTGTTGGAAATGCACATTCTCAGGTCCCACCCCAGACGTATCAAATCAGAGTCTGCATTTTACCAAGATCCCCAGGTGATTGGTATGCACATTAAAGTTGAAAAGAACTGATCTAAAGAAATCTTGCAACTAACAGGAGACCTAGGCGAATGAGACTGCAAAAAATTGAAAAGAGTGACTGCAGGAGAGGAGCTCACGTATCATTTCCCTAACACATTGTTTTCTTTTTTGCGCGTTGTTTCGACAAGCTACAGTTGTCTTGGCATGCTTTAGATTTGAACCATTTTCTGTGCAAAATTTCTGTTCATTTTAAAATTTTTCTGTGAAAATAATGTGTCTGTCTAGCCCTTACAAGTGCACCTGGCCCCTTGTCAATGCGTTTCTTGCTGACATGCTTGTTTCTCATTTGCAGTCCTGACATAGCTCTCCCAGAGGAGCAGCCACATTCCAGCTCGCAGTGCGCCCCTCTCCACTGTCTCTCCAAGCCTCCTTACCCCTAGTCTTCATCTCTCGTGGACAAACATCTGGGGTGAACGTTTTGTAGCCACACACAGGATACTGCCCAAGATCCAGCGGGTGTTTTCTTTTCGGTGGTTAGATTATCATTGGATTAATGTCCATCATTTTGGAAGATGAGAGAAAGTTGAGAAGAATAACACAAAGCACAGACTCCGGGGTGATAGAACATTTTATGGTTTCTCTAAGTCACAGATAAACTTCTGCAATCAAATGGCTCCCGTTCAGTTAAATTAAAAAAAAAAAAAAAAATGAAACGAAACAAGAAACATGTATCTCAGATGGCTGGCTTTACCTCGATAGCATAAGAGAGGCCTAAGATGATGTAAAATACGTATATTGTAAAGTCATCTTTCCTCATACTTCAAATTCAGCTATAGAAATTGATTCCAATTGTTTTGTCATTGATATTTCTTTTGTACTTTATTTGCCACATGATTCATGTCTATAAAAATCATTTCTGTGAGAGGTGAACTTAATTCATTTATTTTTAAAGAAGCATAATTTGCTCAATTAAGTATGAGTTTTAATTTAGTTTGAAATCTGGAATTGGCCAGACTGTGGTCATTTTTCTTGCACAAAATGATAATGAGGTGCATCGGAATGTTAACAGTAACTGTATTTTGCTGCTACACTGATATTGTTTATGCACTTATTTTCTAATCAGTAGCTCATTAACTGCTGTGTTTTTTTTTTAATTAGAATTCTTCACTGGACATTATTAAGTAAATCTAAAAAAGAGACTATATTATGATTCATTGACTTATTCAACTTTTGACGGCATCTTTCATTTTTTTAAATTTGCAGACAAGTAGATGCACTGGTGCTGCTCCTTTGTGTGTGTGTTGTGTGTGTGATGATGTTAAAGAAGGCTAAATCACGTGAAGGGAAAAAAATGGTGTGTTTATTTAATGACCAGAATTTTTTTACTTCTCCCAAATTCAGGGTCCTACTATGAGTCTTTCCTGCTAAAAAGCATCAACTACAAATGGGAAAATATATACATAGATAGATGTAAGTTAGCCTTTGGTTAATTAAATTACCCAGAAAGTGTTCAAATTTTGATTACAATTGTATGTTTTGTTGTTGTTAGGTTTTTTTCATAATGAATCTTCCTTGCCAAAAAACAATAGATGATAAACCTTAGCTCATTGTCTACTTTTGACAAACACTCAGGTGCCTACAATCATTATATTATATTGAGATAATACATGTTCCTAGTTCATTTACAGATTCTGCTAGGTAACTTTTATGACTTGATTTAGGGCGGTGGATTTTCATAGCAAAATTTATTTTGCACATAATCTGACAAACAAGGAAAACAGCTAATTGAGCTGAAAGGTCTAACACTCTTGGGCTCCTTAACTACCAAGTGCTGCCCGCACAACTGCTCCTAGCACTGATTCCTTGTCTAGTCAGGTAGCCTTAACTTATTTAAAACCATAACGGTTTGACTTTTTCATGTAACAATATCTGTAACTTCTCTTTAAAACGAAAACAATTCTCACTGTTAACACAAAAGATAGTTAATGCAGGGCTCTAACAATGGAGATCTAGTAGGAGCCGCTCAGCTTATTGAGCAGAAGTGGGTAGAGTGTTAATAGAGTGGTCCATTCAAGATGGCGGCCGATGGGTAAGTCATAAAGCACAGTGAGGGGCTTTCATCCGTCGTACACCTATTAAGTAGTGGTCACTATTACCAAAGCAACCAAGAGGTTTTGAGTTCCTTATATGAGTGCTATTTTCAACAGTGTCATTTATTATGGAACTTGGAGTAGTTGGAAATCTTCACCAAAATAGGGATTAAAGTACAGAAAAAGAAACAAAACAAATCTTCATAAAGTCTGGATCATGGCAACCTAACGTTCTGCTCTTTCCTACCTGCATTGCCTTGCTGTTCCTAAACATTTTCTTCATTGTGTTGGTGTTGTATCTGCCTGGGACCAGTATTAGTAAGACAGTGTGGATTTTATTAGAGTTCAATTAAAGAAAGCTACCCCACCCCCACTCCTGCTTTTTCTTTTTTTCTTTTTGTTGTTTCTTTTTCAAGCATCATGTGTTTGGACCTGAGAAATGGCATAGCTGCTAAATTGACTTTTAATAAAAACTGTTTGTGCCTGAGGGAAAATATGCCTTTTTCAAAAGTACCTCAGAACATCTTCCTATATTGCCTCATCAGTTTTGTTGGTGGTAAGGGGAACTGAGCAGTAAATATTGTCTGTGTGTAACCATAGAGCAGTACTGTCTATTGACCGTGCTGTATTGCATTCGTGCTCCCTTACTCAGTATTTATGACCTGGTGAAAAGCAGAGTCATAGACAAAACATTTATTTCTTCCAATAAAAAGTTTATCATTAAGTCTATTATATACCGGTTTTATTTCAGTTCTTTATATTAATAGAGTGGGAAATGCTTGTTTTGAAATATTAATTTTATGAAAATGTTAATTTTAGCCAAACTTTGCCAAGAAGATATAGAAAATTGGAAATACATTTCTAATTTTCAGCATGAAATTAGATAAGCGGTAAGAGAGAATTCCATGTATTTACAATGTGGCATCATTTAGTATCGTTTAAACTGAGCCATACCTGTATTTATTTCCATATAGGCATTTAAAATGAATAAATATGTGTAGCTCTGGTAAAAGTAAGTACCTGCAAAGAAACATCAGGATTCAAAATGAAATTGAAAAATTGAAGAACCAGTGAAAATCAAAAATAACGAATCTCAGTAAGACTAACTGCAGACAGACTTGGAGAAGAAAAACCAACTACGGAAATACAATCAAAATACTGGCTAATTATTGCCAACACAGTGGGCAAAGATTAAAGGTAACTAGCAAGAGTGGTAGTTTTTTAAAAGTAAGCACAATTACCATACTGAAAAGAATAGTCAGTATGCAGAAATGCGTTACTGAGGATTTTTCTTAGTTAAGAAATTAAATTAAATTAAAAGGAGCAATAAATTGCCTTTGGCCTGAGCGCACAGGGGCACACACGACCCTCAGATTAATCTTTCCAATCAACTCATGATTCATCAGATCCCCTTCAGGTATCCAATTCTGTTTCAGTAAGAGGAATTTGGAGAACTTTGAGAAAACAGGAAGTTATTAAATATTTAAGAAAAGACCAGTATAGAAAGATTATACTTTAGCCTAAGGAAGAGGAGGTACAATGTAATCTTCAAGAAAAGAAAATTTAGCAAAAGATAGATACCAGCTGTAGATATGATTACTAAGACTAGTATAAGAAAAACAGTCTTCAGTGTGAAGGATTTATGTTAACTCTAGGAGAGAGATTTTTAACAGTGGGAAATTAGTCACTGAAATTGATAAGCATAAGGAAGACTTGGTTTTTAAAAATTAAATGTTGTTGGTTGTCTAGTAAGGATTAAGTGGCAAGATGTCTTATGATAATGTATTATAATTCTGGGATTCTATAATCTTTTGCTTCTTTTAAATTTAAAAATATATTAAAGTTATACAAGTTAGTCATAAAATATTTTATCCCTTGAAACTAGGATAGCAAAAAAAAAAAAAAGAAACTAGGATAGCAATCATAATTTTTCCAAGATATTTGGTAAAAAAACAAAACAAAACAGAATCATTGGTATTATTTTTCCTTCCAGCTATATTTCATAATATCTTTAAAGTTGTCGAGAATGTAGTAATTTTACTATAAAAAACCTCCATTGTCAGAGTCTAAAAAAACAAATGTCCTCAGGAATACTTTGGAAATGGAAGGTATGCAATCCCTTAGTGGGGGCAAATGTCTCTCGAATTTTATCTTTTCTTAAAAGGATCTTCAGTCGCCAGTATTTGCTTTTTCCATGCTTTGGAAAATATTCCTGTACAGATAGTCCTTCTGTTTCAAACAAGCATGAAACGTCAGTCAAATAAACCAACTATGAGTGTGGACCTTTCCTGATAACTGTATTACATAAAATTCTCTATAGTTCTCAAGTGGAAATCACAAAATACGAAAAGGAAGAAATGAAATATATTTTCCACTGGGATAAGAATGGCAAATGTAATGTGTAATTGTTATAATCAATCAGCCAAAAGACATAATCTGTCTCTCAGAAAGACACGGCAGGGGAAACTGATGGGTTTCCAGTAAGAAATTGTGATGGTTCAACCCAAGGATGCCACAGATGCATTAATGTTGTGTAAAGTATGACTAGATTCGAAAGAAACTCTTAGGATAAAGTTCCCAGTTTTAAGAATTTGCCCTCATGGTTTTTTGTTTGTTTATAAACCAGAGTGATTTAAAATAATCCTTATATTGAAGATTGCAAAGAACTTACAAGAATATGTTTCTGAATAAAGGGAACATAATTCTTTAAAAAGCTGTTGAACTGGAGTTTGATAGATAACATGATCAGTGTTGATATTAACAAGTAATTTTTACCTTGAAATCAATTTCTATGGCCGTATAAAACCAATCTAGCTCCCAGGTGACCATTTCCATTGTCTGTAGTAATGCCCCCAGATGAGTTGTGTCTGTAGTTAAAATTCATCTTTACTGAAATGCCTAGTTAACTGCCATAGTCCCTGATTGTATTGCATATGTAGCCTGATCCTATTATGTTAACATCTGAAAGATTTCATCTAGACATCTCTTCTGTCCTTCTTGTTCAAAGTATGTAACTGGAAAAGATTTTAGTATTAAGATATGTTCCCTGATAGAGGATTTTCCAGAAATAACATTTTACTTAAGAGGAGCAATTAATGCCTTTACTGTAAGGGCGTGAGTGTGTAGAAGTCTGCCATGTAAAATGTTTGCATGAGATATTTCACATCATGTAAGCTTTCCCATATTCACAATATGAACCCTGTAGAAGTCTTATTTCTCCTGTGGTCTTCTCTCCATTAGAAAGGTAAGGAGATTGTTACCTGTATTGGGTCTCCTTTCCATATTGAAATGCATGGCTCGAATCATTGAATTTTTATCCCTTTCGTCAGGAGTTACTTAAAATTTGCCCTTTTTAAACTGAAGCTGGATAAACTGCTGAGCCAGATTATTTCTGTGATTGGAGTTTAAGTGTTGTAGAACATTGGTTGAGAGCACATTTTAATTTTAACTTTTTTTTTCTTTCAGAAATATTCTCTGTTCCCTATGGTTCTCTAATGAAAACACTGACAAGTAAATCAGATGCTTTCAGTGTGACTATGTTTTTCTTTTTAAAAAGTCATTTTAAAACAAAACTACCAAGTAAAGAGAAATGTCATCATTTTGTTGACATCATTATTCGATGATAATGGAGATACAGAATTAATCATTTTGTTGTTTGGGTTTATAGATATGATTACGAACCAAGTCTTAGAGGAAATAAATTAACATTATTGCCACAAAATTTTTAAGCTCGATGGTTTGACTGTTAGAGTCAATTAAACAATTCTTTGAAAATCTTTTGTGACATTTTTGTAATCTACTCAGTGTTTTCATTTGCATGATTATACATATGTGATGAGCCATTCATGATTCCAATATTGTATTTCTTTCCAGTATTAACATTTGTGTAATGCGTGGCCAACACTGATTTGTACACTGTATGGTTATTGTTGTGATGATTTTGCTATTCCTACTCTTAATTGCAATTTTGTTATTATGCCTTTTGGGGTTAAATGATGTGAAGTGTTTCCACCTAATGATAATACCATATGAAAACATGAAAAAGACTGACCTAAGAATCTCTCTTGTTGCTAATTATTTTTAAAAATCCAAATTTCAAAGGAAACTTGTTCTCAAAGACATATGCATTTATTTTAAATTCCAAAAAATTCTTATGAATTTGTTATTGCTCATTCTTTTTAAGTTTTTTATTGTAGACAATCCTCAGTGAATGTCTCATGGGAGAATCTATATGATATGTGCTTGTATTTGTGTAATCAGATCATGCACTCAAATGGTTGGAAAAGGCACTCCAGTGCTAAGAAAATAAGCGAAGCCAATATTATCAATTCTTATATCTTGGTTTATGTTACCAACTGAATATGGTGTAATGCATAACTCTTTCCAGTAAATAAACTGGTTATCTTTTGTTCATTTCATCTATGCTACCTTTTTATCAGTTTGAGCAATTTTTCTGTATGTCATTTTGGTTTGTACTTACAAAAAAAGTATATGAATTGCTATGTGATTTATATATTTATTCAAAGTGAGCACTTAACTAAAAACTGAATGCTTTGCTTTGACATTTCTACACATTCCTATTAAGAAATGTGTATCAGCTTTGCCCATGTTCTCCACTTACTCTCTCTCCTACTTGTAATCTTTTCTAAAAGGTTATTTTGGCAGGAGGATACACATAGCTGAATTAGATTAGAAATGTAGCAACATGAAGAAAATGCCTTTTCTTAAAAAAGGAAACATTATTTTAATGAAAGAAGAATGAAGTTTATGCTTTATTTGGGGAGACAGTTCTTCATTCTCTTTCACATGAAGGAATAGCAGAGTCCCAAAACTTTGAGGAAGGTTAATTTACTAGCTCCTTCTTCAAATATGTGTTGTAACAAATCAGCTGCTTTTGGAGTCACCTGCTTTGACTTGATTTTATTTTGGGAGACAGGGGAGGCAGAGAACCAGACAGAATATGGACTTAGGTGAGGTTCTAATGAGTTGCAATCTCTAATGCAACAATCCTTGTTATAACGAATAAAATTAGCCCACGATGGACACTGCAACAATCCCAGTTAAGGTCGCCTGCCTACCTGTTGTATATACAACACTAGAAATAATAGTGTAAACTTTCTTAAAAATCTCTCCTCTTTCTTTTCTGAAAGCTATTGTTTTTCTTTGAGGTTGGATCTGTAAGTCTGTCTGATCGTTGATCTCTTACACAATAAAGTTGATGGTTTGTTACATTCAAAAGCTAAAACAAGTGGATCAGCCTCCAGGGGTGTCAAGAAAGTCTCTTCTCATCCCTATATTTTGCAGGGGACTTGGATAGCACTATACTGTTGTGAGGGCAATGTGGAGGGATTTTCTTAGTGTTTGGTTGTACACACATTGACTAGTACGTTGTAGGAACTCAGTAAAGTGGGTTCCTGGGCTTCTTGCTATCTGGCTTTTCTTATAACACATCTGGAATTGAGTTTATACAACCTAATGTCACCTACTATAATATCAGCAGGCACTAAATGCCAACTAATTGGGGGAAATGGTCTTAAAATTAAGTGAATGGTTATTCCTGTCTTTCTCTCTGTGTCAATCTGAAAACTAGATCTCTAACATTGTATTTGAAGATGCCTTAATGTATACAATGAAATCATCTGACAAAGTTCCTTCTTAAACATTTTATGAATCAACTGTCATAAAATGACAGTTTAAGTTTCTTCTTAAACATCAACTGTTTAAGAAGAAACTCAGGCATCTGTTAAATAGTAAAAAAAATGTTATACCTATCTACATAATTTGTGAGACCCAGTGCAAAATGAAAATGTGGATCTCCTTGTTCAAAAATTGTTAAGAATTTCAAGACAGTGACAGCAGAGCATTAAACTAAGCAGGGAGTCCTAAGCACAGGGTCCTAGTGATTGTAGAGCTCCACATGCCCATGAAGCCAGCCTTGCCCCTGAAGATGCTAAAATAATTTAGGACCTCAACACTGAATGCAGCTATCCAGAACCTATGCTTTATTTTTAACAGAATAGATTTCCCAGCTTCTGTTCTTGGAAGAAAACGTGTTTATGTTCTGGGGAAAAAATATTTTAATGCTATTACTTCAAATAATTATAAAAGTGAATCTTGCCGTCTCCCATATCCCGATGCAACCATACATTTCAACTCAAAATTCCTAAACTCTCCCATACCTACCAAGCTGAACAGAGATTATAAAAATCATTAAATCTTCAAAATATCAGCAGTAGACATTTTAATTAGTGTATATTAAAGTAAAACTAATTTAAGAACCCTACTGATACCTTCATAACTTGACTTCCTTTGAAGTTATAAATTATTAATAGTCATTCAAATGTCACAGAAAGATTTGCCTCATTTAAAAGAGCTATTAGCCCAAGATTAGTAAGTGACTCATATCAACTTTTCTTCCAAATAAAGCAAAGGGGAAAGAAATTATTTACCTCATTGAAATCCATTGACATGGGAAACATGGGCTCTCATGTTATAGTAAGCTACCCTATATGTAAGAAAGGGAGAAAATAAAAATATATATTAATTTTTTCTTGTATTTGATGAAGTATGAGTGGAAACCTATAGAAATGGTTATCTGTAAAAGAGCAGAGGGTTGGTGGAAGGGAACCAGGGGGGAGTCAGTTTCCTCAGCAGGTAAATGCCTTTTTATAGTGTTTTTCTATTTCAACCATGGAAATATAGTATCTGTTCAAAAATGAAAAACTAAAGAAAATATGGGCTCTCAAAAAATTTCACAGTGAAGTCAGAAATAAAAATTGGCATGAATTCTAGGGAAGTAATTGCTCTAAAGCAGGCTGTGTCAGCAGAAGTATTTTTAAAAACATGGAATTTTGTGCAAATTTTAGCCCTGGCACTTATCAGCTCTGAGACTTTGGAAAGGTACTGAACCTCTCCAAGGCTCAATTGTCTCACTTTAAAAATGAGGATAGGGCCGGCCCTGTGGCTTAGCGGTTAAGTGCACGAGCTCCGCTACTGGCAGCCCCGGTTTGGATCCCGGGCGCGCACCAGCGCACTGCTTCTCTGGCCATGCTGAGGCCGAACCCCACATACAGCAACTAGAAGGATGTGCAACTATGACATACAACTATCTACTGGGGCTTTGGGGGTAAAAAAAAAAAAGGAGGAGGATTGGCAATAGACATTAGCTCAGAGCCAGTCTTCCTCAGCAAAAAGAGGAGGATTAGCATGGATGTTAGCTCAGGGCTGATCTTCCTCACAAAAAAGAAAACAAAAACAAAAAAAATGAGGATAAAAATGCCTACTTGGCAAGGTTATTGTGAAGACAGTGAAATAACACACATAACATCTTTCAAACAGTGTTTAGCCTTTGGTAGCTAATATTATTTCCAATAGTAATACTGGAGTCCTTTAAGGATGAAATTCATTCATTCACTTATACACACACTAATTCAGCAAGTATTTATTTGGACCTATTTTGTGCCAGATATTGCTCAAGAAGCTTAAGATAGTTCAGAGAACAAAACAAAGAGGGTGCATGCCTTTCTGAAGTTTGTATCATGTATGTAGCATTGATGAGGGAGACAGATAAAAAACAGTAAACATAACAAATATGTAAGTACCAAAGTATCTTAGACAGTGGAACTGTTACGGAAAAAGAAAAAAGGAAAATGAAGAGAAGAGATTGTGCTGAGTTGGGGTGGGGAGAAAGTGAAACAGGTTACAATATTAAATGAGGTGGTAAGGTTGGGCCTTATTAAAAAGAACAAATAAGATAAACATCATCCTGTTCACATCATGATTGCCTGTTTTTAAAATGATTAAATTATGTATGTTCAAATTTTTAGAAGTTATTATCCATCTAAAAATATCAAACAGCAATCAATGCACATGACGTATTTTCAAAAATTAGTCTTTTAAAGCATTATAATAATTTGAAGTAACCATTACAAAATATGCATATATTTTATTTCATGACAGTGTTGCTTTAAAATGCCAATATTTATTTTTAAAATAGATATCATGCCTTCTTGAAGCTTTAGGACATGCCCATTTATGCTTCTCCAATAAAATTTGAGTCAAATAATTTTATTCAACGATCTTATTAACTGTCAATTCTAAGGAACTTGTAATTGACCCTATAAATAATCCTTAAAATAACTCATAATGTTGTTTTTCAACATACAGTCAGAGACTAAGCTATTCTTTCTTCTCGTCCTTAATTCTAACTCTCTCCTCCTTGAATGACCCTTTCATTCAAATTTTCTATAAAATTAAGGGCATCTTTACAATATATCTTCACAAACTTTCTTTCTAATACAAAGGTAAGAAAGATATTATCACATTGCTAAGCTTTGCATTGCATTAGCTTGCTGCTGAGTGTTCCCATTTTTCTTAGATTTATCTAGATTCAGACTTCAAGCTTGGCTATTTCAGTAGAATTGACAGAAAGAAATATATATTTAAAAGTCAGCCTTTTCCTTGTCCTCATGAATAGTTGCCCTAATTCTGGGTTACATTTTTAGAAAATAAAGGCCATGTTACTAAATATATTTATGTAATATGGAAAAGGCCTCATCAAATTACATGTCTAGGTAAGTATGCTTATTCAATAAATATCAAAGGTGAAAATAAAATTGAACTGATGAAAATATTACCTATTAAAAGTCTATTTAATTATCTCCTGTGAAAAATTCTTTAATGTTACTTCTTTCCAGCAGATGCAAAAATAAAGCTGACTTGAATTTGGGTATAATTATGATAATGTGATTTTAATTACACACACCAAACCAGTCAAAGTTGTCTTTTAAAAGCATGATTTATCCAGGGAGCCAGCCGGGTGGCGTAGCGGTTGGGTTCTTGCCTTCTGCTTCGGTGGCCCAGGGTTTGCCGGTTCGGATCTTGGGCGGGGACCTGCTCACAGCTCATCGAGCCTTGCTGAGGTGGCGTCCCACATAGAAGAACTAGAGGGACCTGCAACTAGGATATACAACTATGTACCGGGGCTTTGGGGAGAAAAAAGAAAAAGAGCAAGATTGGCAACAGATGTTAGCTCAGGGCCAATCTTCCTTGAAAAAAAGTGACTTATCTGGAAAATGGCCGTTCTTTGGACTGGATGATGGCAGCCTACCATTATCGTAATATCATTTGATTTCCACATCCAACGATTGATGGGAAAAATAAGATTTTTCAGAAACGCTCCTTAGGAACGTTATTGGATGTTGAATATTACAAAGTCTACATTTGAATATATTGTACATGTTACTATATAGTCTCTATATATGTTTAAAGATATATACCTTACATTTAAAGAATATTTTCTTGCCCAATATACTTCATTAGAATTTTGAAAGTGAAATTGAATCAGGGAAATGAAATAACTTCAGGTTTCTTCTATTGTTGAAATAAAAAGTAAATGAGTTCCAGTGATTTCAATGTGTAAGTATCAATCTGTTCTTCTCTTATGTTCTCTCGATACTAACTTTACATATGACCATTAAAACTGCCATTTTCTCTTATAAACAATTTACTTACTATTAAAAACTCTTGTGGCACTCAGTAGATGAACATTGATTGACTACATACTACATACATCAGTGGAATCTCAAAAATTCCTTTAAGATCAACCAGTTGAGCAAAATTATATGAACTACCAAACATGAAAAACTGGAACATGTGCCAAAGTTAATGGCATTCTCCTGGCACTTGCAACCCTCTCCTGATCAATATCAATGCTTCTAGGGCAGTCCCATTATTTAGGACATAGGAATACAACATAATATACATAATTATAAAATGTACCAGAATACATCTGATAAAGTTTGAAAACAAGCACAGAGAGCCTATGACTATGTCTATTTTCAGATGGAAAAACTATGCCTAAGGTATTGAACAAATTATTCAAGAACTGATCATGTTCTTAAATATCCTCTAGATCAGCAGTGACACAGGGTGATAATTGGCTGGGGAAGTGATGATCACACCAGAGAGGCTGCTGAGGCGGTGTCAGCTTTTTAAGTTCAAGATCCTATTCACAGCCCAGCCTCACTCCGTGTACTCGTCCCTGGCAGAGCTTCTCGTTGTCCTTAGACGGGAGTTTCATCTCTCCCTCACAGCCAGGAAGTTGGGAGAGCCCTGCTCAGTGCAGGATAAAAACATTCATTTCACCTGGAACAAATCAGATTATTTTTCTTCAGATTGCACATGGATGAGGTTCTGCCAACCCCATTCATTTATTTCCCAAATGTTTCTTTCTCTTTTCCTAGTAATAAAAGCAATACATGTTTATTGTAGCAAATTTGGAAGATGTGGAAAAATAGAAAGAAGATAAAATTCATCCATAATCTTATCTCTCAGTGAAAACTGCTGTTAATATTTTGGTGCCTTTTCTTGAAACATAGTGAATATACAATTCTGAATCCTGTTTTTTTCTCTTAACATTTTATGGTGAATATTTTTTTCTAGGTTATTCAAAGTTTTCAACTACATTATTTTTAAGGCTGGCATAATATTCTATGGGATGGATAAACTATACTTCAAAAAAATACTCTCCTATTATTGGATATTTAAGTTACTTCCAGACCTTTACTATTATAAATAATGATGCCATTAAAATCTTTATACAGATATTGTCATCTGGGCCAGCCCCGTGGCTTAGCGGTTAAATGCGCACGCTCCACTACTGGCGGCCCGGGTTCAGATCCCGGGCGCGCACTGTCGCACCACTTCTGCCATGCTGAGGCCGCGTCCCACATACAGCAACTAGAAGGTTGTGCAGCTATGACATACAACTATCCACTGGGGGCTTTGGGGGAAAAATAAATAAGTAAAATAAAAATTAAAAAAAAAGAAATTGTCATCTGAATTTCTGACTATTTACTTAGGATCCATTCCTTCAGGAGGAATACTGTTGATGGTCATGAATAGTTTTACTTTCATGCATTTTCTTTCAGTAAATTTCACTGAATATTTTACTATATGGAAGCCACTGTGCAAGGTGTTACTGAGGATATCAAATATGAATTAGACTTCACCATCAAGGAGCTTACAATCTAGAAAAGAAAATCAGACAAAGGTATACATAACTATAATATATGGGGGAAAGTGATATATTCCATGAACAAAGGGTTTGGTCTGTGCTTTGGAGACTCAAAAATTAAAAGTCTGTTTCCTCATGACAAACTGTAAATCATTTGCATAAAAATGTTTGTTTATTCTCTGCTTTAGAAAATATTTTTGATTCCCAATATTCTCATAAAATGTTTATCATATATCTGTTTGTGTCTATTTTAAAAAAACCTCTATTGGAGGTATTGCCTAAATAATATCACTGACTTTGTCTCTTTTTCATGGGAAATTTCTGGGCATTTTTAATATGGTTATTTTGTATTCTAATGATGCAGAGCTATGGGGGCTACTGCACATGCCTATAAATGTGAGCCTTATACTAAAGCAATGGTGTCGCTGGAGAAAGATGTAAATATACAATTATAGATTGGCACTATAGTCTTACAGCCTCAGTGTGTCACTTTCTGTTGACATTGGTATGGCATGTACAAAGGCATAAAATAGCAGAGCTTAAATCACAGTTTTTGATAATAGTTGAATCATTTTTCAAAATTTAATAGAACCTTTTAAGTTTCTTATTATTTTCATCTACATCAGGGATCCACAAACTTTCTCTGTAAAGGGCCAGATAGTAAATATTTTCAGATATGCTGTCCATCTGGTCTCTGTCCCAGCTACTCAACTCTGCTGTTGTAGTGCAAAAGCAGCCATAAACTGCTGGCCAGGTTCAATAAAGTTTTATTTATGGACATAGAAATTTGTGTTTTACATAATTTTTATATGTCATGAAGTATTATTATTTTGATTTTTTTCCCAACCATTTAAAAAATTAAAAACCATTATTAGATCATGGGCCGTACAAAAATAACAGGCAGTGGGCTAGATCTGGCCCACAAGTCATAGTCTGCTGACCCCTTCACTAGATGACCTCATTCAAAAACAACAAAAGGATCTCTGTAAATCCTAAAATAAAACTTTGTTCAACAGTAATAATAAAATATTAAATACAAGGCTTTATAATTTCAAGTGCTTTTCTTAAAATTTGGATAGACTATTTCTCCTGTATCAGTATGTTTTTGGTTGCAGGTAACAAAAAAGCCTGACTAACAGTGGCTGAACAATAAGGACAGCTTCTCTCGTCAATTATCAAGGATTCAAGAGGTGGAAAGTTTCAGGGTTGGTTCAGTAGCATGTTGAACTCAGCAATGGTTCAGGATCTTTCCATCATTCTATTCTGCCGCCCTAGTAGATAGGTAACATCTTTCCTCCTGGTCACAAGATGGCTACAGCAGCTCAAGACTTACATCTGTATCCCTACAAAACCAGATCTATAAGCAGAAGTAGGAAGGAGGTGGGAGGGAATGGATTCCTTTCAATAGATTCTTCTCTTACTGAGGGGAAAATCCTTTCTAGAAGCCCACGCCAGATTACCTCTCTAGACCCACTGAGCAGAACTAGGTCATATGCTCCCCCAAAATCAACAACAGGCAAAGAAAACAGGATTACCATGATCACCTGACCCCATCCAGCTTCCCCAGAACCTTTGAAGGAGCACAACTTGTCTGACCACATTGCTGCCAACATTTGAATGAAATTGGGTTTTGTTAGCAAGGAAAAGCAGGAATGGCAGTTGAGTAGACAACCAAGAGTACTTGCTACATTCTTCTAATTTTTAATTAATTTATGAAGTGAGTGAATATAATTATTATAATTTATAATATTTAAGAAGTTTATAATTTATAAAACCAAATTAACAGGAAAAACTACATTTTATTGAATGAGATATGGGGCTTTTGTAACTCCATAATAAATTTTCTGATTTCTTTATATACTCTACCACTATTCACTCATGATCAATCCTGGAATATTTCAGCTCAAAGAATATACCTCTTCCAGCAATAAGTAAGTGAGGAAGAACTAAACCTATTGTGGTAATCTTTTCACACTACATTTCACAATTATATGTATATATGTAAATCAAACCATCATGCTGTACACCTTAAACTTATACAGTGATGTATGTCAATTATTTCTCAATAAAAGTGGAAAAAAAACCATGATGTAAGTAGCAGAAAGATGTAGAAGATCTATTCCACAGGGATAGAGAAAGTTTTCTAAGACTTCCTATATGTGCTTGATTTAAGCAAATTTCCCAAATATTTCATTCATTCATTCAGTCAGTCAGTTAGTCATGGAGGTGGTATATCCTTTGAGATGAAACATATCAGGACTGATCAGTATTTTTTGATCTAATGGCCTAATAACAAGGATGTGGACAGCTAAGGTGATTGCTAAAATGCAAACCTGATGACAGCACTCCTTGCTTAAAATTCTTTTTATTTTATTTATTTATTTTTTTGTGTGAGGAAGATCAGCCCTGAGCTAACATCCATGCTAATCCTCCTCTTTTTGCTGAGGAAGACCGGCTCTGAGCTAACATCTATTGCCAATCCTCCTCCTTTTTTTCCCCAAAGCCCCAGTAGATAGTTGTATGTCATAGTTGCACATCCTTCCAGTTGCTGTATGTGGGACGCAGCCTCAGCATGGCGGGAGAAGCGGTGCGTCAGTGCGCGCCCGGACCGAACCCCGGGCCGCCAGTAGTGGAGCGCTCGCATTTAACTGCTAAGCCACGGGGCCGGCCCTTAAAACTCTTAAAAATCATTCCCTTGTCATCGGAATAAAGTCCTCACTCTTTACCGTGACGCACAAGGTCCTTAAAGATCTGACCCTACTTTCTCTCCTGTTTGGTTTCATTTCTCTCTTCCCATGCCCTACAAGTGCAACTTTGTGTCTCTGTCTTTCCCTCCTCCACCTTTCTCTCTCTCTCTCTCCCTTGTATTCTCTGTTCCTCCACTAGGGTAACACTTTATCCCCTCTAGCAGGCCAACTCCTCATCTTTAGCGTCTCCATTAATTTTGACTTCCTCTAGGAAACCTCCTGATAGGCCAGGTTCAAGTTGGGTGCCCCTCTCCTCATCTCACGGAACTACAGGCTCCATGATGCCAGGGCTCCTATGCTTTAGAAAGGAACTGCTTTCTTTCCAGTTTCCAAGTGATTTTTATTATTATTATTTTTTTTGGTGAGGAAGATCAGCAATGAGTTAACATCCAATGCCAATCCTCCTTTTTTTAGCTGAGGAAGATGGGCCCTGAGCTAACATTTGTGCCCATCTTCCTCTACTTTATATGGGACGCCGCCACAGCACGGCTTGACAAGCGGTGCGTCCGTGCGCGCCCGGGATCCGAACCTGTGAACCCCAGGCTGTCAAAGTGGAGCATGTGCACTTAACCGCTGTACCACCAGGCCAGCCCACCAAATGATTTTAAAAAGATATTGAGTGACCACTTCCTTTAAAGAGCGATAGTGGTCAATTTAAATACAAGGCCAAACTCGTACCATGACGGTTTCAGGTGGCACCCCAAATTTGTGCAAATCTTCTAAGAGGGGTGTACATACATTTCCTTACAAAGATTATTAATATATGCAATACCTGGTCAAAATAGAGACATAGAAATTAAATTAACATGTTAGAAAGTATATAATCATATGTATATGATTTCATATATATATGAGATTTTATTGAAATCTCAACTTGTACCAACTCAAAATATCATACTATTACTAAGTTCCTGTTAAAATAAATATATCATCTTCTTCAATTAGGTCTTTGTGAAATTATCTTCTGTATGTCAGCCCCCAATGCTGCTTCATAAAGTCAGTGTGATTCATGCCTTTTAGTGACCTTTAGTACTTTAATGACATTTATGTACATTTCCTAACCAATGACAGCATCAAAGTAAATCACTAATAAATTTATAATTCATTTTACTGAGGAAAGAACACAATTTATTATTAAAGTGAGAGAAGTTTTATCTTTCTCTAGTGACATAAAAATGAGAGTGAATCTGTTGCAAAGTGCTGATTTCTCTTAAACTCTAGTTTTGGAAGTGATGTTCTAGCAATAGTTGAAGCAGCTTATTGATTCATAATTTTTCTCCTGAGTATTCTTTTTTGCCATTATCTTGCTAACTAGGAACTAGATCAATCTGAGACTGGTTATATTGTTAAAATTAAATTCAATGTTTCTTTAAAACATTTTAATTAGAATTAAAAGACATATATCAACATACATATCATTTTTGCTACGATGGAAAATATAAAGATAAAATTTAAGAAACATGAGTCAGTCTATAGTCTTCCTATGATGTTTCTAGTCTGATTTTATATGTTAGTTCCCAGGAAAGGAGTGATTCTGGGCTCCCAGCTCCTCTTCAGATAGTGGTTTCACCATGGTCTAGGGTTCCCGGTTCTTCCACTGGCCCCCCTGCACTCCAGCTGGCAGATGGAGAAGAGAAATGGAGAGTTTCATGGCAAGGGTACAGAAGCCAGGCCTGGAGGTGACAGCACTTCTGCCCACAAAATTTTGAAGAATTCCGTTACACGGCTCCACCGAACTGCAAGGAAAGGTTGAAATGCCGTCTCCTTGTGTGCACATGGAAATGATACAGGATTTGGTCAGCATTCAGCATTGTCTCAGCCTCAGAGATACGGCATATAAGCAACTGTGTATCGCTTGCATCACTGTATTTCAGGACCCAGCACAGGTCGCATTCAATACGTGTTAATGAATTAGTGGCAAACTTCCTATTAGCTATATTAACAAATAAAATAGTATATCAAGACTATATGTACAAGATGATACTCAATATTTTGTTCTACTCTAACCTAACTTGAGATCAAATAAAGTTCTGTGACCCATTCATCTAGTGTTACAAAACAAGGTTCATCAAATGCAGAGTTCCTTAGAAATGGTTTCTATCAGAAAATAACGTTACTGGCAGCAGTAACATTGATAGAGGTAATGTCAGATGATATATATGTTATAAAACATTCCATCTGAAAATACAGACATCCACTGATGTGAACTAATATTGTATGACTAGGCAAACGAGAACAAATTGAACCAAGAAAGAAATACAAATACATATAATGTAAACAACTCAAAATATCCAAATGAGGAATCATCAAACTGCTGCCCCAAATACTTGTGGTAAGATACTACTTTGCCCCACACGGATGTATTTACTGCAGTTCTGTACAGAAAAAGTGAGCATCTACTGAGAAAGTATTTCTGTGTGTTGGGTGGCGGTGGGGGCAGGAGGGACGGCGGTTCCTTTAAGTTTCATCAGTAACCAGATTTTAAAAGAGAAGATTGCCAGCATCTTCTCACTTAAAAATAGGTTATGCTAAACTAGGTTGCTAGTACAGTATTATTAATTGCAACACCACTTTTTATTGAAGCAAATAAATTGTTAGAAATTTGCATTTAAATTATAGTTAACATGTATATAGAGGTAAAACCCCTTTCAGTATTAATTTATATTTTAAACTACTTGTTTAAATTATTTCTGACACTATATGGCACAGTAGATTAAACCACAATTACACAGAAAGAGAAAGAATAATTAGGTGCAATACAGTGATATAGGGATAAAAAATGTGAAGGGAGCAAAAAATCCTTTTAACAAGGTCCGAACAGATGCATTAAAAATTAGGGGAGTAGTTCCTTCTCCTCAGGAATATATTTATTGGAGTAGCAGCCAACGAGACTGAGACAGTTGAACTGCCTCCTAAAAGGCTGATTGAGGAGGACTAGGTTATGGGCTACGCTTCAAGGAGCTGGAGGAGCTGTTACCTGGGTGAAGAAGAAATCTGAAGAAATGTGATGTGGCTTCCAAGGTGGAAGTGGTGGCTGGGGAACTCTTTCTGCTTGAGCTGGGGTATTTGGAATGCTGCCCTCTCCTCTCCTATCTCTGGTTTTGGAACATAGCCTCTTTATTAGAGAGAGTAGTGAATTTTAAAATGCCAGTAAGCAAACCAAGTTAAACTATATTTTCTTCAATTTGGTATTAGTTGATGTTTAAAAAAATGACTTGACAAATTAAAAGGACTCTAAAATGCCCTATTAATAAAGTCCTGAGAGCGTTCATGGTGATGGAGGGTCTGATCCTCTTCTGGAAACCTATGGATTGTTAGCCCCACCTTCCTCTTTTACTTCCGTACACCCCTTCAGGGTACTCTGGCCTGATGCTCCTGGCAAGATGATTTGATGCAGTGAGATAAGGCATACTTTGGTGCAGCGACTCGGGTAGAAATTCCAGCTCTGCAGTGCCATGTGACCCACTCTAGGTTCCTCACATTGGTTTCCTTATCTGAAATCCTTAACTCACTGGGTAGCTCTACGACATAAATAAGATTATTATCAAGGGCTCAGTTCAGCGACTTGAGACACATGTGTGACCCTTGGCATGTGGGTCTGCGAGAATGGCAAGCCCCTGGGCAGAGTCCAGAGAAGCTGTAATTATTTTTTCTTTCTTCCTGAGTCCAGAGCGCGGCGCACAGGCGAGCGCAGCGGACCTGCCGAGCACCCCAGGTGTGCGGCCGCAGGTGCGCGCCCGCGCGGCTCCTCTCGGCCAATGGGCGAGCGCGCGGGGCGGGGCCACCCGGAGCGACCCGGCTCAGGGGCCACGCCCAGGGCGCTCGGCTCGGCACAGCGCGTCCTTGGCTGTTTCCCCGGCTGGAGGAGGAGGAGGCGGCGGCGCCGGTGCAAACAAGCTGAACTCTCTGTGCTCTCCTCGTCCCACCCTCGGGAGCCTGCCGGCGACTGGCTCCGGAGAGCAGGGGGTGGAGACAGCCCTGGGTCGGCCGCTGCAGTAGCAGCGTCAGGTGAGTGCGGGAGCCGCAGAGACCCGGGCGTCGCGGCTGCCGCACAAGGAGTCGGAGCCAACCTCTTTGCGCGGCCCTTGGCGTCCCGGGAAGGAAGGGACAAAGAGGCATTTGCCGCGGAGACGGCAGCGCAGCCCCGGAGTCGCCGCTCTCCAGTCGCGCCGAGTCGGCATGCAGGCGACGCCCCCCGGGGTCCCGTCGCCCCTGAGGAGCCTGCCGAGCGCTCACCTGCGGCCGGACCAGGGCGGGAGGGAGCGCGGAGCGCCGAGCGAACCCGGCGCGATGAGCGGCGAGGGCGGCCACAACTTCAGGCGAGTGGCGATCCGGCGGAAGTCCAACCCCTCCTACCTGCCGCACGGGACCCCCCGGCCCTGGAGTAAGCCCCCGTCGCAGCCGAGATGGACCGGGACGGCCGCTTTCAGGGGCCAGGCACCCACGGACGCCCCAGGTAAGTGCCTCGGGCGGGGAGGGGAGGGCTGGGGAGCGGTGGGGCGTTGTCGCAGGTGAAGGACGCGTCGAGCGCCCTGCAGGTGCGCCCCGGCTGCAGAGGGAGCCAGCAGGGGACACTTTCCCAGAAGGCTGCGCCTGGCCATCCACCCCCTGGCCTGTTTTGTCCCTTCCCCCAAAGGACCTTGGGCAGGAACCCGCCTAGGGCTGAGCTTGCCCTGGAGATCACTTATCAGGGAATTCCGGAAGTAAAGATATAACTCGTTAGAAAAAAAAAAAAGTTTGGTTAGAAATTAATACGGCCCATTTTCTAGATACTGAAATTTAATGTTGCTTCGCTAAGTTCGTGCTTTCGGCAGACCTTGTGGAGGTTAGTACAATGAATGGGGGAGGCTGATGTTCATCCTGGTCCGGCAGCCCAGCCGTTGAGTGACCTCGGACCGGCTACCCTGAGTGCTTCCGGTTTTCCCTTTTGGAAAAGACGCTTGACTCCCACTCTGAATGTGAAAAGCTGCAAGTCTCTCGTAGGAAACATGTTCCTAATATCAAGAAGTTGAATTCTCATTGCTGTTTTCGTATTGATAAATTCCGATATCAGTAATGCGGTATTTTGAGTTCTGAATTCTCATCGAATCTTAGTATTGGAAGAAATCCTCAAGATGATCCGTTCAAGCCCACATCTTCTTCACTCTTTAAAGGCATTGCGTTCTCCCGAGGCGAGCTTGAAACTGTAGAAAACACTAGATTTTTTTTTTCTTGATTTGTAAAACTTCTTTAAAATCCCCTCTCTCCCTTTTTTTGCTCCTATGATGCTATAACCAGATGTATGTAGACAAAACGCTTATTTAAGCAGCAGAAATACAAATCCTTTTTATTCACTTTCACTCATTTTGATCTGATTAAAGCTGTTATGATGGTTTAATTTGATAAGTATTGGAGCTTTAAAATTTTTCTGTCGAGTCCTTGTCCTGAAGCTATAGTAGTTATAGGGCAGAAAAACATGATGGATGATGAATTACAAATTTATAGCCACATTAGATAAGGGCAGAAATAGTGATGTGAGAAAATATGTAAACAAGTAACTGAATTACTGTGCTTTAGGTCTCAATTTCCTCATCTGCAAAATGAGGGCACTGATGAGGTAACCTCTGAAATCTCTTCCAGCTTTAGGTATGATTCATTCTAAAATGAATGGAAAAGTGTTTTCTTCCTTTTTAAGTGAAAGTGTATTGCTTTGTTTTGAAATTACTTATTTATGAATTAATTTTTTAATTGAACTACCCGATTTCTTAATAATCAGCTGTTTTCAGTTTGAGGGTAATGGGATCTGAGTTCTTTACATCATCCTTTTACTTAAAATCGCCTGCTTGGTTTCAGACTCCGAGTCAGTGAGCAAAAGATGAAGTGCCCTCCTGGAAGTAAGAGTGAGTCAAGTTGTGGCGGTCTGTAAGTCGTTTCTACAAGGCAGCTGTGCTTATAGAAGAGTCTTTTTTTTCTTTTCCAGTCTCTTTATTATTCAGAGAAAATCCAAAACACTTGAAAAAAAAACAATGAAATTGAGAACCTAACAATAACTTTTCTGGGTCTGTTACATTGTCTCAATATTGTTTACCAGAACACGAAGTTCTTGCTGCTATTATTTTCAGAGTTGAAAAGTAATTACTTTATCTTCCTGGGTAGGACTCTTCCTCTTTACTGTAATATAATCTGCAGTATCTGTTGGATCATGATCTAGTGTTTTGACAGGTAGTCTTAAACTGTTGAGTGACCACACCCTGTTCAATTTGGTGGGTAAAAAATTTTAGAAAGTGCTTCCTTCTTTAAATCAAATCTGCTTCCCTATTAAGTCTCATGCAACTATCTGTCATATAAGTAGGATCCTCCCCTCATCAAAAAGTAAACCAGGTTTCAATTCCCAAGAAGTGCCAATTTACTCTATAGCACCCAGAAAAGTATTTATATATGATAACCACAACATTTAGACCAATTACATACAGAATGGATGTTACTCATTATCGAAATGTTACTTTTCCTCTTGAAGAAGGAACAAAAACTGAGAGGTTAAGAACTCAGCAGAGAATTCAGTTTAGGATGTTATGTTCTATGATTGTGAAACCCACTGTTTTTAGAGTTCTCTGCTTTTTGGCCAAAAAAAAAAAAAAAAAAAACGAAAGTCTATTAACTACACCCCCTATATCTGAATGTGAATCTCATCTCGGTAAGCAGAGAGGTGAGGTAATTGAGACAGGCTTGGGGTGCTATAGCATCCAAGTTCTAGTCCCTCTTCCATTACTAGCTGTGTGAATTGGACCAAGTCTGTCTGTCTCTCTCTTTTTTTTTATTTGAGGAAGATTGGCCCTGCGCTAACATCTGTTGCCAATCTTCCTCTTTTTCTTTTTTCTCTCCAAAGCCCCAGTACATAGTTGTATATCATAGTTCTGAGTTGTAGCTCTTCTATGTGGGACGCCATGTCAAGCATGGCTTGAAGAGCCGTGAGTAGGTCCACGCCCAGGATCTGAACCAGCGAACCCCGGGCTGCTGGGCTGCTGAAGCGAAAAGCGTAAACTTAACCACTATGCCACCAGGCTGGCCCCTGGACCAAGTCTCTTAATTTCTCAGTTTCTTCATGTGGACAATGGAGATAACAGTACTTTATAAGATTGTTGGGAGGATTAAGTAAGATTATGTAGGTAAATGTTTGGCACAAAACAAGCATACCAGATAGTATCATAACAAGGGGTCATCCATCTCTGTGTACCAAAGAGTCTGGCACTAGGACTGGCACATGGGAGACACTCTATAAGTATTTGTTGAATGAATGAATGCTCTCGCCCTATAATGTTCATAATACCTACTATTTATTGAGTGCATTTTCTATACTAATAACTGTGCTATGTGATACACACATGAATATGAGTATGAATCTATTTCACAACAGTCCTAATAGGTAGGTAGTATTATGCCCATTTTACAGTTGAAGAAATTGAGACACAGAGAGTTTTACTAACTTGCTTGGAATTATTGACTGGTACTTGGTTAGAGAGGATTCAAATTCAAGTGTGCCTGGCCTCAAAGGCAATGCTTTTACCACACATCACGTAAAGCACATAGTTCCGTTATGGAAGAAACATGCATTTGAAGGGATCTTTTCTACACACACACAAAGTAGGATTAAAATTTTCTTATTTTGTGCCTTTTTTTTTTTTCGGTCCAGCATTTTCTATGCCTTCCCTTTTTGTCTTTTCTGTAGTCTGAATATCTGAAGCCCTTGGGGTGGGGGAGAGTCAATCTATTGAATGTTTTTTCTCCTATCATTCAAGGTAGCTTATTTCCTTAGTTTTACGGGAATCCCGAGGGGTCTGTATTGAAGATGCCTTTCTGTAGAAAATATTTGTTTGTTTCTACTTCCAACCCCAGACCACTTTGATTAGCCAAGCATTTCTCTGACTTGAAGATAGTGTACATTTGACTTCAGGCTTGCTCAGGGGAGGTCAGCATCATTATTGTCATTAATTTTTCCATTTAGGCTTGATGTAGGTCTGCAGATTTTCTCATCAGTGTGCTTTGATGGAAGGCAGATTTTTCCTAGGCTACTCTTTTATCCAAAGTGTTGCTCCTTCACTGTAGAACATTGATGTTGGGTCTCAGGTTGAGTCTTTTCCCATTTTACAAGCTTGAGGCCAAATCTCCCCTTCCCATGCAAGACCCTCAGTTCCTGCGCTCTAGGTTCCCAAGAAGGATATTGCCCCCAGGACAGCGTGGGCTTACAAATTAGTTTGCCGCTGGAGTTTAGGTTTATCATTCTTTTTCTTCTTTCTCTTACCCTTGGGAACCTCCTTTAATTTTCTTATGATCTCAGCAATACATTTAAAAGTATATCTGTTGTAATTTATTCAGCATCCGGGTGCTTTGTGGTGAAGGACTTTTCACATTGCATGATGTGCAAGCTTTCTATAAGTAGAGTTCCTTTTTCCACTTCTCCACATGGAATACTCGGATTTTCAACACGTATTCCAATATCCTAAGCACTTTTAGAGGACTAATTTCACCTTTGTTGGAGCAGGGAAGTCTTAACTGTAATGCTGTACAACCAGCCTGGGCTTCAGAGGCAGGTCTCTCTGGCTTCAGTACTCACGTGCTTGTAACACTAGTTCTTAAGGGTTCCCAGGGCTTTGAGAGGAAAAGTGCAATGCAGTAACAGTGCCTCAGATATGTTAGGGCTAATGTTATTTGTAACATTAATGAATGTACGTTATATTTAAAATAATGATCTAAACAATTTAGAGATTTATAATAAAATGGTGATGTGCATCAATATTGTTAATATTTCTTAGAGCTGCTTAAAGATGGACTTTGAAATAGAAAGTCCTTCAGAGGGACGGGAACCAGGAAGAGTTTTCTTATTTGGATTTCCTTCCAAGAGCAACTTAAAGAGTAGTCAGTTGTCTTTTAATGAACAGCCATGTCCTAAGAACATTGAGAGACTTGTATTCCACGTCCAACTATTTGCTTGCATGCGTTTCCTCTCCCGAGGGAAACTTAGGGCCGTGGATCCTACTGGTGACAGAAGAGGACCTGGGACTTGGGGTAGGGATTAGAAGGTCTACCCAAGGCCACTACTTCTGGACTTCGAGGTCACTTGGATTCAATTCTGGTGGTTAGGGTTGTACTGAAATTCTTTTCTACATGCATTTACTGGAAAGTTGGTTGAAAAAGGATTCAGACATGATGCATTTAATTTTATGGATGTGAGTAGAATGTGAGATTCACTAGGTTTGGACAGGTGCTCATAAATCTGTATTTTTAAAAAGTATATCAGATAATTCTGATGGTCTCTTGGGTTTCCAAATGCCATCCTACTGGCTGCATCAGAATTACTTGGAGTGCTAATTAAAAATTTCCAGCTGCACCCTAGATGTAATGAGTCACAATCTCCAGGGGGTAGGGTTAGAGAAGCTGTATTTTTAACAAGTGCCCCAGATGATTCTGATGTACAATCAGGTTTATGAAATACTGTGCATTCCCAAACGTGGGTCGACCCCACCTTTGGTCCTGAGCACAGACAACCAAGATTTGCTGGTGCAAAGCAAAGAGTGATATAGATTGTCCCTCAGCTGACACATCATCTGGGCCCTCTGTCCATTGTGGTAAACTTTTTGCCCATTTCTGGTTGATTCCTAATTGCATTTTTTACGTCTGTTATAGGTCTTTTCTATTTTCCTCTTGTTTCTCAACCCTACCCTGTCCCTTTTGAAGTAGACTTTATGCTAATAAACAGTTGGTGTCTTACAGGAGTATCTGATGTGAGCTCGAGTGACCTCTTCACTTCAGACTTGGTTTCTAGTCTCCCCTAGTGCTGCCCTCTCTTTCCGTCCTAACCTGGAGGACGAATCCAGTCCTCAGCTGCATTTCTCCTTTGTTACCTCCCCTGGTTTGCATCTTTACTCTCTCCCTTCACAGGCTCCTTGGCCTCCTACCTCTCTATTCCCTCCAAATGAGGTCTTCTTAGACTTCAAGCTTGGCTACTCTCTGGAGCTACCGCTCAACAGCTGTCTTCCTGAAACTATTCTATGTACTTCCCTTGCTGCTTGCATTTCTTCATCCCCTCACCCGGTCCTTCTCCCCACTTCCTTTTCTTCTAGCCCAGCTTCTGTTCCCGGGACTGGATCGGCACTCTACGTCAGCAGTGAATTCCCAAGCATCAACCCCTAGCCTGTTTCTGACCTTTGGTCTTAATTTCTCTGTGACATTTGCTTCTTTTTAAAGCTCTTTTCTTGGTCCGGATTACCAGAGATCTGATTTTCCTGCTTCCCTGAAAATCCAAGTTTCTTCCTCTGACTACACCCATTTTTCCCCTTTCTTCCCTCCAACATCCTCCCTTCCCTCTTCCTCCTTATTTCCTGCCTCCTCTTATCCTTGGTGGTCGCCTTCACTCTCTGGGCTTATTTAGCTGATCTATACTGCTCTGCATTTTCAAAGGCCTGCTTAATAAAGTAAATGCCTTAAGGGCAGCAACTTGCAACTTCTTTTTCTGCTTTAACCCAGCCCCTCCTGACATTCCTTGGAGGTATTATCAGCCTTGCTTTTGTTAGGCTTCCAAGTTTATTTTAAATCTGCTCTTCTCTGTTATCTACTTGCCACCCAGTCAGCCACCCGTTCTTATTGTTCCCCTTCCCCTTCATTTCGGGATGGTGGCCTTGGTCTCATTTCAGGCCTACTTCTCTTATCAGCTGTGTTGGTATCCACTCTACATACCCCCTCCCCACACACACACAATAATTTTCTGAAATCTGGTTATCGATCATATCCTTCCCATGGCCAGAAGCCCTCTATGGCTCCCCAACTGCCTATTATTGATGCCTATAATGGGATACTCTGTATCCAAAAATGATCACCATAGTGACTGTTGGTTAAACCTTTACCAGTAACCCCTCGGTATAAAGATGGACTTTTTGAGTTCATACAAATATTTAATCTTATTTGAACTATTAAAGCTGGACTAGTTATGCACTGATCACACTATAAGAGTTGTATGTGTTTTCAGAAATAAATTTGGCATCATTTGCAGAGCATTGTGTAGAATTAGTCGTCTGTCCTAGAGTGCAGTTGACAGTGTGGACCTTAGCACCAGCAAGTGTTCTGGGAGCCCGTAATCAATTTTGTGTTATTGCCTCACTTCTGTAAGAATAGAGTGAAGACAAAGCCAGCTGCTGTGCCCCTTTCACACACATACCCATTCACTGGAATTAAACTGTCCACTTCACCAACTGCAGCGTCTGCGGAAACCAAGAGGCTGCCATTGTTCTGAGGACTGCACCAACCCGCGGTGCAGCCTTGCTGCAGACAAATGTCCAGCCTGCTGTGCAAGGCTAGGTTGTTCCCTGGGGCCTCCAGCAGGATTTTATGTTAGGTTACGTGTTAATAGTAGCCTTAACAAGTGCAATGCCTTTATGATAAGGTTATTTGCATTTTAAAAATCTATGCTAATGAGTACATTTAGGAGGTGAAAAATCAGTATGTAGAAACAAATAAATTATAAGATACCTCAACTGAAGGACACCGAGGGGTTATTACTTTAATTTCAAGTGCAATGCAGTATAATGTATGGGAAGTTATCAAATTATAGCCAAATTGGGTTTAAAATAATTGCTAAAAACTTATAGAAAAATAAAGCTTTTAAACAAAGTGGTCTTCACTTTGTCTGCAGAAAGTTGACTAGCATAACATTTTTTTTCCTAAAACGTGCTACCTTAATGCTCTCATGTTGATGACTTACCAATATGTTGGTGGATATTGGGAATCTAAAGATGAGTAAGGGGGCCGGCCCCATGGCTTAGCGGTTAAGTGCGCGCGCTCTGCTGCTGGCGGCCCGGGTTCGGATCTCGGGCGGGCACCAACGCACCGCTTCTCCGGCCATGCTGAGGCCACGTCCCACATACAGCAACTAGAAGGATGTGCAGCTGTGACATACAACTATCTACTGGGGCTTTGGGGGAAAAAAATAAATAAATAAAATTAAAATATATCTCTGAATGTTTGCTATGGACCAGGGGTTGTGTTAGGGCCTAGAAATCAAGGTGAAAAGAATACACCATAATGGCTTTGAATCCTTCTCTAGCAATTAACTGGGTGATTTGCGGCTCTTTTGGACTTAGTTTCTTCATCTCTAAAATGGAAATGTATTATGTTGTGGAGTTGTTGGAACAATACAAAGTTAATATTCTTAGGGGGCTTAGAACAGTGCTTGAGAAGTGTTCAAATAATAACTATTTTTCAGTAGTTAGGATGACACAGGTGCTACCCTCACAGTCTGGGTTTCTTTTGGCATTTTACGTGTCTCTCTAATCTGTCGCTGTCTCACTGGAGTGTGATTGGTTGTTTACTTTGTACCCCCTGAGTGCATGTTATTGCCCACAGTACAAGCTCTTCTAGGCTCTTTTCTTCCCATCTCCTTTCACACGCTTCCTGCTTAGTCCTCTCCTCCCCTTAGTCTCTGCCAAAGCTGCCTTGCTCTGCTGGCCTCTCTCCTCAGTCTTTCCTTCTGGCTGTCTTGAGCCCCACTTGTATGTCAAACTTCCCTGAAGCCTGAATTGCATCACAGAACCACGACCCTCTACCTCTGTTTCCTGACTGAAGGCTGGCTTTCTCCTCTTAACACTGACTTCCTAGTGACTCAAGTGACAATTGATCATCTTCCTTTCTTTCTTTATTTTTCTTGTGTGTTGTGAGGAAGATCAGCCCTGAGCTAACATCCAATGCCAATCCTCCTCTTTTTGCTGAGGAAGACTGGCCCTGGGCTGACATCCATGCCCATCTTCCTCTACTTTATATGGGACGCCGCCACAGCATGGCTTAACAAGCGGTGCGTCGGTGCGCACCCGGCATCCGACCTGCGAACCCCGGGCCACCGAAGCGAAGCCCAGGAACTTAACTGCTGTGCCACCGGGCTGGCCCCTGATCATCTTCCTTTATCCACATAGCTCTTGGTCAGGACCTGAGGCCAGCCCTCTCTTTGCGTTCCCTGATTGTTTGTCCTCTACCCTCCTAGAAAAAAAGTCCTGCATTCACTCTTGCCAGCTACCTCAATTTCTTCGCTAAATTTCTTCTTGTTTTTCTACTGCATCTGCCCCACCAGTCCCTAACTCGAATCATCCATTGCTGTCGCTCCTCAAGGGTCGCTCAAAGTCCATTCAAGCACTCAATAAATATTGAGCAAACAGAAGAATCTCAAACTAGCTTGGCACATCTTAGTTCAACATAAAAGTTTTCTGACAATGCTGTCAGAAAATGGAATTGGGTTCCTTTGGTGGTCGTGAGTTCCTTATTAATGAGGATACTCAAGGAGAGGCTAAATGACTTAGTGGCTGTGCTGTGAAGACAGAATGTCAGATGTAACTCTTTCTGACCTGCTACCTCAGCTTGCAAACTAAATATTCCAACATCAGTGGTTCTCAGCTTTCCTTCTGTGTCTACACCATTCATTTGCTCCTATCAGCAATATGTAGCAGTTTTGTGCAGGAGTATATTAGGAAAGGCATGGGAATATTATATTTTGTTCTCTTGGAGAATTCATGGACTAGATGTCCTTTTTCAGTTTAATAATTCTGATTATCCTGGACTTTTCTGTCTCCCATAAATTTCTTATTCTTTTTTTTGAGGAACATTAACCATGAGCTAACATCTGTTGCCAATCCTTCTCTTTTTGCTGAGGAAGATTGGCCCTGGGCTAACATCCATGCCCATCTTCCTCTACTTTATATGGGACAGCATGGCTTGACAAGCGGTGCATCAGTCTGCACCCAGGGCTGCTGAAGCCGAGCACGTGAATTGAACCACTATGCCACTGGGCTGGCCCCTAAATTTCTTATTCTTAGTGCCAGTTTTTAACATCTCTGAACATAAAGATACTAATTGTTGATCTTTAGTAATGGGGAAAATACTTTTCTCTGATATTTTTATCCAGTTTACCCAGAGTATTAAAAACAAAAGCAACTCTCTGGTCTACTGTAGCTAGTGAGGAAGGAAAAAAAGACATTTTCAAGGAGAAAGAGAAACATATTCTTAGAAAAGATTCTGGAGATGGAAGCGAGAATTAGTTTCCTGGTCTTTGCTGTACATCCAGATTTCTTGGGAATACTCACCTAATTCAAGCCCTCTACTGCTTTTTTCCTAGGAACTTTTTGACTAGATTAATATCATATCTTTAGCGGGGTGATAGTTACCTACTAAACTTTGAAGTTCTGTGAATAATGTTAATTTTCAAGAATCCTGTTAATTTTAGATGTTCTGCAAAAACAGGCAAAACTGCATTTCTTCTCATTTACCCCATTAAAAAAAAAGTATAATGGATGACTATATAATAGAATGTATCTATACACACACACACACACATATATGTGTATATATGTATGTTAATATATATATCAGTATCACGATCCTACTGGTATGTGTTGGCAAACCACTTTAATTTTTTTAAGAGAGTTATGCATAGCTTTTTTTTTTCTATTTAACATCTTAGTGTAATAAGAAATTGGGTGTGAGTAGTCATACTCAGAGATGCTGTCCACCATGGAAGAACTAGGGAACTGACTAGGGTGCTAATTAAAGCCACTCTATAGTTCTTTTATAGAAAGTGGTAAACTCAGGCCACTGGTTATGAAAACAGTGAAAAGAAGGGAAGAGAAGGATTCAGGAGGAAGCAAGGAGGGAACTGCCAATGATGGCAATCATTGTTCTGAAGTCAGTGTGGTGCCCAATATAAGCTCATTTTCCTTGAGAACTATGCCTGTTTCCAATGAATGACCAACTTTTATGTTTTTGTTAACCTGGGAGATTTGCTTTAACCACATTGTGGGTGTTGAGGAGGTAGAAAAAAGGAATAGAAAATGAGAAGATATTCATGTAACCCCCACTTTCTGTGGGCAGCTGTCATCATTTAAGGTCATGAAAGCTCTCTGATGAGCTGGTAGGGGTGGGTTCTCATCCTCATGGTCTTGATGGTGGTTCATTTCTATAAACTTCAGGAAAATCATATTGGCAATTGCATGTATCACTGATGCACTAAAAGCCCTTGTTTCAGAATATTCATTCCTGTCGATCTTTTGTTAATTGTCCATTTCTGGCATAGATTCCTGGGTCCCACTCAATTTGTACTTTTTCATTTGGAAAAGGGTTTTTTATTCTCACTCCTTGTTTTGAGTCTCAAAGCCAGTTCCTCACAATTAGTTCCTGCGCATGTTATAGTGCCTCATTTGGAAAATAGGCTTCGTTATGGACTTTTGGAGAAGTTGAATAGTTTTGTGAAAATAAATAAAGGAAACCTCATTTAAAATGGAGTCAGGAAGCCCTGGAGGGGAAACTCTCACGCATGTACCGCTGGGTGCAGCCTGTATAACCAACAGAAAGAAGGAAGATAAGAATTATTTTGACAAGGGGGAACATTAATCACATGGGAATGTCATCTCCTGTTTTTAAGAAAAAGAGTGAAGATCTCTCCTGGCCCTAGCAACAACATGCTAACCATCGCTTGTAGCCAATGAGAAACCGCCACAATTTCAAACTGGTATTCTCCGATGAACTTTTGTTCAAAACAACCTTCCCCAGTTTCCTCCTAAAACCTCCTAAAACCTGACCTTCCCTTTGTCCTTTTGGACTTGCCCATGTTTCACCATAGCTTACATGTCCTGAATTGCAATTCCTCTGCCATTCCTGAAGAAACCCATTTTGCTGATAAAATAACTGGCTGTTTTCTTTTTAAGATTGATAGTTTATATCTGCTTATTTTCCTTTCTCCAAAAATGCCCCCCCCAAGAATAGATTAAGAAACAAATTTCCCTTTATCAATTTTTTTCTTCTAATATTTTCTCTTTGCTCATGCGTTAAGTGGGACACAGCTTTTTATTGCAGACCTGAAAGGTTTGACTAATATGAAATTTCAATAACTTGAAACCTTACTTTCAATGTTTAAAAAGTATCGAGTTCATCTCCTCACGTCTTTACTTAAACACATCTTCTCACTGAGGCCTTTCCGTGGCCACCTATTTAAAATTGAAGCCCTGCTCCCGTACTCCTTTCCTTGTTTTATTTTTCTCTACAGTATTTACCACTTTCTAACTCCGTATTTTTTTATCTTATTTTCTGCCCCCCACCTCCACCCCAGTACACGCACTGAAACTCCTTGACAGCAGGGGTTCTTGTCTGTCTCTATCTCTTTTCCAAAAGTGGGGTACAGTCAGGATTCCCAGTGTGGAGACTGCCGCGCTTAGGCCTGAGGACTTGTTCTCAGCGGCTGGTCTGTGAGATAGGGAAGGAGGTGGTGGGTGTGTGGGGGGAGGGTGGTGGTGAAGGTGAGCATTGGACAGACCTTAGAGGTAGGGTGCCAGGCCTGGGCCCTTTGCACTAGAGCACCGGCGGCCGCAGCAACTGAGACACCGCGGGCTGCTGTTTTGACAGGACAGGTGAAGGCAGAGAGTGATTTAGGAGTAAGGTAGAGACAGGAGTTGGCATGAGGCCTTCAGTTCGTCAAGTTGAGAGCTATGAATACAGAGAAGCTTTCTTCATCACCTCTTTTAGTGATTTGTTGAATCATTTTAACATGAAGATGAACCTTTCTGTTAGCATCATAAGAACTATACCTGACTTGGTTGCCTGCTGTTTCTCAACACCTAGAAGAGTTCCTGGCTCATATTAGGTGTTTGTGAAATTCTAATTGAGTGAGTGAGTGAATGAAATCCTATGTTGAGTGCTACATTTTCAGAGTGCACATTTTATGCCAGCCCAGTATATAAAATTCTAGTTGATACACAAGCTTTATCACCATTTTTTCTCCTTATTTTCTTCTTTGCTCAGTTTATTTCTTTTTCCAATAGAGGATTCCTTTAAATAAGTTTCCATGGTACTTTTGAGAGATGATTCAATTTAAAAGTGCGTTAACTATAACTTTCAAGATATATCTGTTTTATATAACAAAGTATCCTCTAATTATAGCTATTGAAATTACATCATTGTTAATTGTTTCTTTGAGACAAAGTTATATCTTTGAAAATCTCTATCATGGGTTGGGTGTGGGGTGCAAGGGAAAAAATCCTTTGGCAAAGCAAAGGGATTAGCTATCTGATAATATATTTAACCTGAAGTATATAACAAGCCGAACATCTTCCCTAGTTTTCTAAGGTTACTCACACACTCTGTCCCTTTCCAGCTTTTTAATTAATACTACATTCTGAAACTTTCTGTCTACACTTATAAGGTCATTTGTTCTGTGTTAACTTGCATTAGATGTTCCTTAGCCACAGAAAAGTTGTTTATCCTGTAACTGAAAAAATGAGCCTCAGGTGAGCAGTAATAGTTTGATTGCAAATAATTCTTTACAACTGGAATATTTAAAATAGTTTTGTACCCCTACCATGGGTGAATTTCATGCACATGAAAATAATTTTAAATTCATAGGCTAAGTTAATTTCTTAGCTCATTTGAAATAGTCTGGCCTTTTCAAAGAAGAAATCTTTAATCATACCATCTTCCTCAGGAAGTCACTTCCTTCGTGTAAATTTTGTGCATCTGGGCCCACGTTGTGGTTTCTTTATGGGTGTAATTAACCTAATTGCCTTCTCAGTGCTTCATGCTAGGAAAATGAGAACTATAAACTTTAGTAGATATTGACATTTAGAATATGATTCACTTGTGAACAAGGTTCAAAGTTATTCTAATGCAAAAATCTACACAATGTGATGAGGCACCGTATGGTGTTTTGACCGAATTTTGTCTGTGCACTGTATATAAGTCATGGAATAGTGGACCAGATAAAAAAATCAAGTATAATGGTGAATGATAGAAATTTCTGTGCTAGGAGGAGTAGCTTCATTTCTTGAAAGGAGGGTAAAACTGATTGAGAGATCTGGCTCAGTAATCAGACAGGCATGGGTTTAAATCCTGCCTCTGCCAGTTTATAGCTTTGGGTAAGTTGTGTAACCTCCCTAAGGCTGTTTCTTTATAAAATCGGGATGATGAAAGTATTTGTTTCATAAGGTTGTGAAGGAGTAAATTAAGTAATGGATGTAAAGCTTGGTGTATGTACATATTCAGTACTCAATAAATGCTAGCTATAAATTTTATGTATATTTATATATATAAATAATATATATGGTGTTTATGTGTATTTTAATTGGTAATTGGAATTGGCCCCTGGGCACTTTGCTAAAACTAATGTAGCAAAACTTCTAGACAGATACCCAGAGTATTTATTTGAGTAGAACCAGCAGGTTTCGCATTAGGAGATGTTTTTTTTTGGTTCTAAAATCTTACAAAGTGAACTTACATTAACACGTTGCATGAATTCCCGGTTACCCCTTTTAGATGTTTTGCATTTGACCACTGTCTTTTCATTTGCAGTCATAGTGAAATATCTTTTCTAGACATACAATCCTCCTATTACACTAGTTCACTGTATCATCCTACATACCACATACACATTCCATATACCACTGATACATTCTTTTTCACTATGAAATTTATTTTTCAGAATGTTATTGCTCTCCAGTGTTGCAAGTAGGAATGTGTGGGAGTGATGCTTGAGCCATTTCCTCTCATCTTAGAAAACATTAAATTCTCATTTGCTTTAGAGAGATGGTTTGGAAATATATAGCATCTAATAATACTGCACTTCATAGGTCAGACTTGGGATAACAGTAGTAACCGCTAGGACATTAGCCCAAGTTGAAAAGGAAACAAGTATCTGCTTTGAAGATAATATTGAAAGCTCTGTACTTTATTCATGTAGCCTTCACTCAGCAAATTCTTTAGTAAGCTTGCTTTTAATTTTTCCCCTGCTCACAGCAGATGAAAAGCCACAGATTAGGAGAGGCACGAGAGTAGATCTGGAGGGAACTGGCTACAGGAGTGTGCTTTTAGACATGGCAACAGAAATGGTCTGACAATCTGACCTGAAAAATAGAAAAAGTTGACAACAATACCACACAACATTTCACAATTATATTCTTGTCATCAAAAAATGTTTAATATTCAACATTGTAGAAAGCAAGATAGTGTAAAATTTCCTAGAAATTTCAACCGAAATATTTTTCAGTTACACCTTCATGGACCACACTAGGTATACAGTGTAACATAATAGAAATAGCATTCTGGCCATTAAATCACAACCAGGCTTCTTTTTTCCCTTTACGGTGTCCATTGGCCCTACCTCTTAGGTCTTTTTGAGATCAAAAGAAACAATGTAGATAAAGGGTCTTAAAATTCTCTACAAATGAAAGTGGTTGGTAAATAAAGGATTTTCTTTAACTTCTGAGGCTGATTATGATAAGGGTGACCATTATTAAGGTTTTTTGGTTAGTGCAGCATTTCTCAAGTCTTAATTCTTTGTTGTGGGGAGCTGTTCTGTGCGTTGTAGGATGTTCTAGCCTCTACTCATTAGATGCCAGTAGCTCTAGACATGGCCAGATAGCCCTTGAGAGCCAAAATTACCCAGGTTGAGAACCAGTGGTTTAGTGTAAGTGTGTTTAAGTTACATGTGAACTTAAAACCAAATGCATTACTAATGTCGTAGTTTGGTTTTAGCTATGCAAAACATCCAATTACCATCATCTCTGCTTGGTCATTTTGGGTACCTTCTGTTCTCGCCTTTTTTTTTGTGAGGAAGTTCAGCCCTGAGCGAACGTCCATGCCAATGCCTCCTCTTTTTGCTGAGGAAGACTGGCCCTGGGCTAACATCTGTGCCCATCTTCCTCCACTTTATGTGGGGCGCCGCCATAGCATGGCTTGCCAAGTGGTGCGTTGGTGCGTGCCTGGGATCCGAACCCAGGCCGCCAGCGGTGGAGTGCGTGCACTTAACCACTACGCCACAGGGCCAGCCCCTGTTCTCGCTTTTTTTTTTTTGAATGGAGGAGAGAGCTTCCTGTGTTTAGATTTGTTTCCTACTTGTTTCATTCACATAGTCCATACTGTGACTTTAAAGTACTGAAAAAGATTTCTGTGACACATGGGGAAGTATACATCGTTGTTTTAGCTTCACATTATGGAAGCTTCTAGACTTTTTGGTGGGCCATATAATTCTTAGTAGAGTGCCAGGTGCTAGTGGAAGAGGAGAATACTTACAATTTGCCTACGTGTACCTAACTTGTACCTGATGCCCCAAAATAGCTGGTGCTCTTGAAACCAGTCTCTATGAATATGTTGAACTCTGTGGACTCAGTGGGGTAGAGTGCCAGAGAATCCACAAGGGAGATGACTGTTGCAAGCCTTTGCTCCCCCTGGGTGTTGCTGGCCTTGCCTTCTCATTTTCTCTTCTTCCTTCTCAATACATCAAGAGTTCTCCCATTTCCATATAGGTTTTGCAGGGGCATGAACTGGAGAAGGGATGGACGAAAGAACCAGAGGAGGTGAGGGCTGTGGGGAATGCTCAGAGGGAGAGTTTTAGGCCCAGGAACAAACACAGAGTGTAACAAATACAGGGGAGAGGGCCGGCCCCGTGGCTTAGCGGTTAAGTGCGCGCACTCTGCTGCTGGCGGCCCGGGTTGATCCCAGGCGCACACCGACGCACCGCTTCTCCAGCCGTGCTGAGGCCGCGTCCCACATACAGCAACTGGAAGGATGTGCAGCTTTGACACACAACTATCTGCTGGGGCTTTGGGGGAAAAAATAAATAAATAAAATTATTAAAAAAAAAAAAAAAAACAAATACATGGGAGATCAGAGGGGATTTTAGGAGATGTTGCTGTGGACTGGACATTTTATTCATAGTGTTTGAGTGCCTTCTATGTGCCAGGCACTGAGCAAAGAGCTTTCTAGACACAGCTTCATTTAATCTTCCCACCAGTTTGCTGAGGTATATGCTGTTACACTTATTTTACAGATGAGGAAACTAAGGCCTCAGAAGGATGATTCCTTTGCCCAGAGTCTTATTTCTAATAAATGGTCGAACTGGACAGAACCAGGCTGGCCCAGATCAAAGCCCGCAGTCTTAACCACAGCATTGAACAGTTAATATGCTGCTAGAAATTACATTTCTGTTTGTGGGATTTAGAGATACAAAATAGAAACTTATCTTTTGTCCTAATTCAACAAAAAGGAACTAAAGTACTTTGGACCACTGGGAAGAGGAGAAATAGAGTGCTCTCTGCCCTGGATGAGAGCTCCTGCCTTGCAGCAGAACCCCACTCTTATTCCTTTCTTCCTCGGGTGTGTGCACATGGCTTCCTGGTTTAGGTTGGTAGCTTGTTAGTCTAGGCGGATGTTTAGGTAGATTTTTTTCTTTTTTTTTAGGTAGATAATATATTTTTAAGAATAGGGAGGAGATTACATGCACTGTAACTGTTGCTTTATGATGAAATAAATGTGTAAATCACCCAGACAGATCTCAAACCATTGTACCCGCTCACTGCCATCTGCATAAAGAAGATCTCTGGATCAGTTCTTTTTCTTAGAGAATTACTTTAGGTGATCCCAATTTATGAGCAGTAGGCTAGTAGCCCTCTGGTTTTTTTGTGTGTGTGTGTGTGAGGAAGATCAGCCCTGTGCTAATATCTGCCAATCCTTCTCTTTTTTTGCTGAGGAAGACGGGCCCTGGGCTAACATCCGTGCCCATCTTCTTCCACTTTATATGGGATGCCACCACAGTGTGGTTTGCCAAGTGGTGCGTCGGTGCGCGCCCGGGATCTGAACCTGCGAACTCCTGGCCACCGCAGCGGAGCGCGTGCACTTAACCGCTTGCGCCACCAGGCCGGCCCCTAGCCCTCTGGTTTTATGGTGTGTTTTATGTTCAATTCCTCTGCCCCTCCTAGTTAAGCGGAGTTCATTAAGCCATCAGCCCTGAGGTCTGGTCACCATGGCTCCACCTGTTCCTCAAGCCAAAGTTTTATCTTCAGAGCTCCATTCTTGTTTGTAAATTGTCACGTTCCTCCATGTTTTTGCTTTTCTTATGACTAAGAAGAGGGTTTGTGAGAAACAGAATGTCGTCAAGAAAATCTGTTATTCTTGAAGAGCATAGTACTGATAGTTATCCAAAAAGCCAGAATGAAAATGAATAATACAGCCTTCAAGTTCAGTTTTTTGCGTTTGATCGTGATGACAATTTTGAAGAAGAAACAATATTTGAAAGGGCCTAAAACCAAACTAAAGTAATAAATTATGATTTACAAAAACCTGACAGGCTGACTTTAAAAAAAACAAACAGCTTTATTGAGATATAGTTCAGATATCATACTACAATTTACCCATTTAAAGTAGGCATGCTGACTTCTGAGATGGAAAAACTTTGGACTGTTTCAGTACAATTCCATAGAACTCTGAATTAGGCAATGATTTTTAACAGAGGAATTTTCTTTCTTCAGAAGTGCTTAATTACAGCAAGGTAAGAACTGAGACAAAGATCAAACAAAGAATGGGTTCAGAATTGAGCAGAAGGGTTTGACCATCTTTAAGAAGAAACTCTGTCCCCAATTTATGACCATTTAAATGCTTTCTACCAAATTGTGTGACATTTTTGAAATGGAGATCGCTAGTGTAAATAGATATGGTTAACTTACTTGAATATATTTCACAGCTGAGAGATTTGCTATCTCTTACCAAATTGAGATAGAAGAGGAAGGGTCACTGATGCATAAGTTCCCATGCAAATATGTCTCTTCCTCTAACATTTACCGGTTGAAGACTTTTGGGTGTGTTCATAAATTGGCCTTGAAAGAATGTGAGATGAATGAAGTGTGAAGATGGTTCAGAGGTCCTTCAAGAGAAAGGAAAGCCTGCACTTCCCATAATGAGATTTCTTAGAAAAAGAGGCTGGTGACCAGTGAAGTCTTTAGTGAAATCTCTGTCTTGTCTAGTCCTTACAAGAAAAAAGTCCTTTAAAAGGATATACAATATTCATAATATGGTTCTTTAAAAGTAAGTTTTTACATTCTTAACGTTTGTAAAAAGCCTGTATTGAGATTTTCTTCTTTTCACTGTTTTCCTATTTCTATGGTATAAAATAGGTATTTAGGAAATTTGACTCTAACTTACGTAATTCTTACCCTTTGCCCATTGCTTAGGAATGATTAGATTGCAGATTGAGGGTTGCCTTTAGTACAATGGCTTTTTATATGAGTAAGGACTGAAGGAAACATCTCATGATAGGATTATTGAATAAAATCTGTTGTTTCTTTGGGTGCTTAAAATCACAGTCAGAAAACATATCTGTTGCATTTCATCAATAGGTCTTTATGCATTGGTTATTGTGGAACTGAACTTACACATCTCATGTAAGCAGTCATTTTGAGAATGAGGCATAATTTGAGGCTGGGAATTAGGCAATACTGCGAGTTGTGAATAAGATACATATTATTTCCAAAGATCTAAAATTTCTTTGTTAAACACACATTCAAAATAGCTCCTTTAAGTACTTCCTGCCTGTGAAACTTCCAATTTTTCCAGGTGGGAATTTTCTAGAATTCCAGCCTAGAGGCTGGAATTTTGTGTAAAACTTCTCAATGGTTGCGACTAACTGAAAAATGTTACTTTGTTTTGTGGGCCAAACAAAACATGCCTACAGGCTGTGTCCACATGCACTCTCTACGCCTAAGCAAGTGCAGGCCTGACTCTGTGGAGAGACAGAACATCAATCCTGTTACACAAGCTAGAAAGTGATCATGCCTGGAATGCGTAGAGGTGCCCAAGATCTGCAGCGGGGGCAACAAGGAATAGTCCACAGAGGAAGTGGCACTGATTTGGGCCCTGAAGCACAGGTAGGATTTAGAGTTGGGTCAGTGAGGGATGTGCATCTTGTCCAGAGTGGGAAGCACAGGTTGGTTGTTGTGAGTAGCGATTAGTTCAGTGTGCTACCAACCTTGGGCTGTGGAAATATACCAAGTAGGGAAAGGATAAGGCAAAGCCCTTCTCATAATCCGCATGAGCTCCGCTCCCCAACAGCCCCCACCAAAACACAAATCCCTCCTAGACTGAATTGTGCAGTGTAGGTTAAAACAGAATATGAAAATTCAAAAATATGAAAAATCAGCTGTAAGACAAGACTCTTGCCCAACCAGATTGTTGAGCCTTAAAAACTCTTCTGTATAGTAGAGCTGCTACTGTTCTATAAGTAGTCATCTGTTTTGATCTTGGGAGTCACTGGGCTGAAAACAAAACCTTCACACATCTTTTAAGTAAAGAGGATATTGGCTCAGTACTGGAAGAATTTAAGTCTTTGGTCCCATAAATTTTTTTTTTGTGAGGAGATCAGCCCTGTGCTAGCATCTGCCAATCCTCCTCTTTTTCTGCTGAGGAAGACTGGCCCTGGACTAACATCCATGTCCATCTTCCTCCACTTTATATGGGACGTCGCCACAGCATGGCCTGACAAGCAGTGCATTGGTGCGCGCCTGGGATCCAAACCGGCGAACCCTGGGCTGCCGCAGCGGAGCACGCACCCTTAACCGCTTGCGCCACCGGACAGCCCCTGGTCCCATAAATTCTGATTTTCCTTTACTAGACTTTCATATCTTAGAATCCCCTTTAAATTTCTCAATGAGTGGGGATATGGTTGGATGACTCAAATAAAGGCTATTAAAGTTATTTTCTCACCTTCCCAGAGTTGAAGTTTATTGTCCTTCCCTTTAGGCATTAGATTTGTGATTTAAGGTGACACATTATGATATTTACACTATTGTGTTACATTAAATGAGACTGTCCATTTGAAATATGGGAGATAATCTGACACAACTGAGAATTAAAAGTACAATTGAAACGCTTAGCATTGTAGTCCTGGGTCATCCATTAACTTGCTCAGCAACATAGGGTAAATCACTTACCTTGAATGACTTCCTTTGGTCTTCACTTGTTAAACAGAGGAGTGTAATCTGGTTAAATACTTGATGGGGCAAGGTTTGGAATACACAAACAAAAATGCTGTCCCTTCCCCCAGGACACTGTGTCTGATGCATTCACCTTGGAATCCTAGTATGGTGCATCACACTTAGCAGGCGCTCAGATATTTGTTGGTTGAAATCAACGTAAAAGAGAAATCTTTTTTTTTTCTGTGGTATTAGGAGAGGCAGAAGGTATATATTTTCAGGTTTGTTTTTATGGGTGTGTGTGGAAAAAAAACCGTACACTCATTAAGAGGGAAAGGACACAGGTATAAGACAACTGTTCAGCGAAACTTAGAAGTGAATGCCTGCCTGATCTGTCCCAAATCTTCAAGTGCTGCACATTGTAACCTTGGTGCCTTTTGTGCCCTCACTTGCTTATTTACTTTGGTTGATTCATTCATTCAGAACTCATTTATTGAGCACCCGCTAGGTGCCAGGCCCCCATTTAAGCATGATGGGTGGCTAAGATGAATTCGGGTTCATGCCATCAGGTAGGCCATCATCTTAATAGAGAAATGCACGGAAGCAGATCACAGCACTATAGGATGTTAGAGGTATTATGACGAAGGTATGTAGAAGGTATAGTGGGAATATAAAGAAGGGAGCCGTCATTTCTGTCTGAGCAGATGGAGCAGAGTCATAGGGGCTCATAGAAAAAGGGGTGCCTGCGGTTGCTCTTGAAATATGAATGTGCATTGAGTTAAGAAGGGAAAGGAAGGAAATGAAGGGAAGGGTAGGGCACGGGGGATGTGGGAGCAGCCTGATCGCTTCCCGTAGGCTGAGCTATAGGAGAGGATGTGTGGGAAGAATGCAAGGAAAAGCTGGGGAATACCTGAAACCGTAAGACATCTCCTGAGACAGAATACTTCTGAAGTAGGGTGATAAAGTGATATATTTTGTATTAAATAAAACCTGTCTTCCAATAAGTCTAGTAAACATTATATTTTTATGTCATTTAAGCTTCATAATACTCTTGGGGGGGAGGCAGTATTGTTTCCATCTGTAGACTGAGCAACTGAGGTTAGAGAAATTAAAGTCAGGTACTTTGATTAGGGGAATTACACTGGGTGTGGGTTCTGTATCTTTTTTTTTTTTAATTTAAAAAGCAATATGAAATGTACCAAAAATATGCAAATATAGTACATAGAACTTTTTTCTTGATTAATTTGATAGTAATTTGCCTACCTGATGCTCCATCATCCTTGAATATTTAGTGCATATTTTTTTTTACAAACAAGGACATTCACCTACATACTCATAATACAGCCATCAAAATCAGGAAGTTAACATTGATTACAACATCTAATCCTCAGGCCCCATTTAAGTTTCACCAATTGCCCCAATAATGTCCTTTATAGCAAAAGGATACAGTTCAGAATTACGCATTGCTTTTAGTTGTCCTATATATTTAGTCTCCCACAGTCTAGAACAGATCCTTAGTCTTTCCTTGACTTTCGTGACCTTGATACTTCCAAAAATTAAAGGCCAGCTGTTTTGTAGAATGGCCTTCAATTTGGGTTTGTCTGAGGTTTCCTCATGATTAGATTCAGGTTAGGCATCTTTGACAGGACCCTAGTGCAAAACTGATGCTGTGTTCTTCTAATTGCATCTCATCAATCATGAGATGACTCATGATTTCTCTTTGTCCCATTACTGATGCTGTTCACTTTGATCACTTGACTAAGGCGGTGTCTGCTAGGCTTCTCTACTGTAAAATTACTTTCTTTCTTTGTAATTACAAAGTATTTTGTGGGGAAGTACTTTGAGACTATGTAAATCTCTCATTTCTCATCAAACTTTAAATTTATTCATTTATAGCAGTGTGTACTTATCATTTCCTAATAAGTTATAATCTGTTACTCTCCTTTCAAGTTGGCTTGTGTACCCTTTTGACAAGTTCCCATAATTCTTTGAGCACTTCTGGCTAGCACAAGATGTTCCAAGGTCGTCTTGTTCTTCCCTGCCCCAGACTGGAATCAGCCATTTTCCCAAGGAGCCCTGGTTCTTTTTAGTGGAGAATGATCTTTAGAAACCAAGATCTGGGTGCTAGATATGATCATAGCCATTGGCGTGTTACTGCTCCCAGATCTTCTCAGCTAGGGAATATATATATACCCAAATATTCATAAGTAAGTACATACACATTTGTATAAGTATATATACATTTGCATGTTGTCTATCTAAAACTCATAAGTTATTCGTAGGGATATATCCAGTTCTAATCTGACACCACAAGATTCATTCCAGTTGTCTCCCTTGCCATATTTGTAACTTCTTTTCCTGAAAGTGAGAAACTGGCTCCTGTTATCCTTAATGTATTTACTTACTTGGTCCATCCTGCTGTATATAACCAATCTCCTGTTGCTGCTGTCCCCCTCTCCCTCTGTGCAGGTATCCTCACACCACCTGGGCTCTGATACCCTGTGCCAGCTTGACCCTCACATGTGGAGACCGTCCTGACTCAGCTTGGGCTTGGTTCTATTTCTGCGTGCGGCACGTCTGAAAGGACTAGGTTTACTTCTCTTGTATTTTGGGTAAAGCTTTGTAATTGAGATCTTGCCTGTTCTCCCTTAATCTTAAATTGCATTTTTTGGTCAGAGTTTTTTCATCTAATAGGTTTCTTTTTGTCTGTGTTGTCTTCATCACTAATAGCAATGAATAGATTTACACGTGGGTGTTGTGATTCTCATATTCATGCTTATGTACATCATTATTGGACAGCTTGTGGTGTGTTACGTAAATGTTATATACCATGATATATTTTTAGGTATAAGTAGTAAAGCCATATGTTTGTATAGCAACATAAAATGCAAAGATGTTAGAACTGGCTTAGAAATCCCACATATCTACCTGTAATCCTCATTACCATGGATTGCAATATAAACTGGAATATTCCATAAATTTATGATTCTGATTTTAAAATTATGTCAAAGACATAACCATTGGTGTATTAGTTTCTTTTGGTGTTTGTGTTATTCCTTAGAAATATGTCTTTTTTTTTTTTTTTCCCCTTTCAAACATGCATGGGGAAGAAGTTGCTGATTAAGGTCATGTTGATGTTCTAAAGAAAACAATAACAGGGTTTCTTACCTTCCTGAAAAACTATGGTTCCTTTAGAGATCCTTCTTCAAAACAAGTCAATTTGTTGGAAAATAGAGCTTCCTGGACATTCCTTTCTTGTGTGCACTTATGTATTTCGTAGGAAGCTGTGTAAATGTGGGCACTCTGAACAATTGTTGACTGATTCCCAAGGTTCTGATTGACTAAAAAAGCATGCTGACTTTAAAGTTCTTTTAAATTTTTTTTGTTACATTTTCCATTCTTAAGTCTGTCCTTCTGAAATAACACTTTTTTTTCTGGGAAGTCATCCTATTTCACTATTATTTTTCAGCGATTGAGGGAACAGGTTTATAGGAAAAGGGTTTATATTCTATGCCTGTGGGTATATGGTAATTCTTGTGGAATTCTGAGCGTCAACAAGTACCAAATATTATTCAGATCTCGTCTCCCTTCCGTGATGAATCTAGAGGTCACTGTTGCACCCATGGTTGGGCAGATAACTCTTCATCCCAAAAGCAAGTTAATGCATTCATTTGTCTAAGAATGGAATCTTGGTGAGTCAAGTGGGAAGCTACTGATGAAGTTATCAATGCAAATGTAGATATATCAGTTTGTGAGGTACAGTTACACAGCAAAGTAATAACAGCTGGCTGGATTAGTTGGATTTACTATGTTTTGGAGGTTGACATCCTGAAGCAAAAAATAGAGAGCCTCCGTGATCACATGGTGGGTGAAAAATTTCATTTGAGCATTCTCCTTGCTTTGAATTCTAGCCCATTGTTGCCTTGTGGAACCATGTGACTCTTAATAGTCAAAAGTCTAATACTCTTAATACAAAAGTCTATACTCTTAATACACAAAATAAACCATTTTATTTAACTTTCGTTATGGAAAATTTCCAACTTCTGTAAAGTAGAGAAGAGTATGACCTCCAGCTTCATCACCTTGCTTTGATAATTATCAACATATGGCCAAATAATTTTAAATTATAAAGTTAAAAAAAAAACATTCAGATAATTTTAATGAAATGGGACTTGATGGGACTTGTTTATACTTTTTAGCCTGCTGTATTCTCAGAACTAAAATAATTTATATTGAAAGCAATCGTTCATGTGGAAACCTTGTCTGTCTATAACATGGCAAATGAGAAATTTCCCTTGAATTCCAATTAATCATTGCCTTAGGTATTATTTATTGCCTCTCTCCCTTTGTTTTGTGAAATCATTAGGATTACTTTCTGGAAAAAGAGTTTCTCCTAGGCCTAACCAACAGGAAGTAAAACAAACAAAAACCTTATTGCACTGATGATTGTTAGTTACTTGAATGAATCATAAGAGTTCAAGGAGATACTTTGCATACCAAGGTTCCTTCCGCTCGCAATTTTGTGATATTCTTCCCCATTACTTCCCTGTCAGTTCAGCACATCCCAGAGAACTCCCCTCCCCCTTTTTTTTAATTGTGGTAAAATATACGTAACATAAATTTTACCATCTTAACTATTTTTAAGTATACAGTTCAGTGGTATTATATACAATCATATTGTTGTACAACCATCACCACCATCCATCCCCACAACTCATTTCATCTTGTAAAACTGAATCTCTATACGCACTAAACACTAACTCCCCATTCTCCTCTCCACCTAGCCCCGGCAACCACCAATATACTTTCTGTCTCTATGATTTTGACTGTTCTAAGTTCTTCATGTAAGTGGAATCATACAGTATTTGTCTTTTTGTGGCTAGTTTATTTCACTTAGCATAATGTCCTCAAGGTTCCATGTAGCGTATGTCACGATTTCCTTTTTAAGGCTGAATAATGTTTCATTGTATGTATATACCACATTTTGCTTATTCATTCATCCTTCAGTGGGCATTTGGGTTGCTTCCACATTTTAGCTATTGTGAACAATGCTACTATGAACATGAGTGTACATAAAATTATCTCTGATTTAATTACTGCTTTAATTTCTTTTGGGTGTACACCCAGAAGTGGAATTGCTAGATCATAGGGTAGTTGTATTTTTAATTTTTTGAGGAATCTCCATACTGTTTTCCACAGTGGCTGCACCAATTTACATTCCCACCAACAGTGCACAGGGGTTCCAGTTTCTCCACATCCTTGCCAACACGTTTTCTGTATCTTTTTTTTTTTTTTTTTTGATAGTAGCCATCCTCATGAGTGTGAGGTGGTATCTCAATGTAGTTTTGATTTGCATTTAACTAATGATTAGTTATGTTGAGCATCTGTTCATGTGCCTATTGGCCATTTATATATCTTCTTTGGAGAAATGCCTTTCCAAGTCCTTTGCCAATTTTTGAATCAGGTTTTTTGCTGTCCTTGTTGGGTTTTAGGAGTTCTCTGTATATTCTGAATATCAGTCCCTTATCAGATACATGATTTGCAAAGATTTTCTCCCATTCTGTGGGTTGCCTTTTTACTCTTTTGATAGTGTCTTTTGTTGCACAAAACTTTTGAATTTTCATGAAGTCCAGTTTGTCTGTTTTTTATTACCTGTGCCTTTGGTGTCATATCCAAGAAATTATTGCCAAATTCAACGTTGTGAATTTTCGTCCTGTGTTTTCTTCTAAGAGTTTTGTTATTTTAGGTCTTGCATTTAGTTTCTTGATCCATTTTGAATTATTTTTGCATATGGTGTTAGGTAAGGGTCCAACTTCATTATTTTGCATGTGGATATCCAGTTTTCCCAGCACCATTTGTTGAAAATACTGTCCTTTCCCCCATTGAATGGTCTTGGCATCCTTGTCAAATATCATTTGACCATATATGTGAGGATTTATTTCTGATCTCTCTATTCCGTTGGTCTATATGTCTGTTTTTATGCCAAGACCACACTGTTTGGATTACTGGAGCTTTGTAGTAAGTTTTGAAATAAGGAAGTGTGAGTCATCCAGTTTTATTCTTCCTTTTCAAGATTGTTTTTGTTATTCAGGGTCCCTTGAGATTCCATATGAATTTTAGGATGGGTTTTTCTATTTCTGCAAAAAAAATCGTTGGGATTTTGATAGGGATTGCATTGAATCTGTAGGTTGCTTTGGGTAGTATGGGCATTTTAACAATATTAAGTCTTCTAATCCATGAACATGAGATGTGTTTCCATTTATTTATGTTGTCTTTAATTTTGTTCAGCAGTGTTTTGTAGTTTTATTGTACAAGTCTTTTACCTCCTAGGTTACATTAATTCCTAAGTATTGTTCTTTTTGATGCTATTGTAAATGCAATTGTTTTCATAATTTCCTTTTCAGTTTGGTCATTGTTTGTGTATAGAAATGCAACTGGTTTTCCATGTTGACTTTGTATCCTATTTTGCTGGATTCATTTATCAGTTCTACCAGGTTTTTTGTGTGTGTATGGAGTTTGTAGGGTTTTCTTCTTATAAGATCATATCATCTGCAAACAGTTTTACTTCTTCATTTCAATTTGGATGCTTTTTATTTCATTTTCTTGCCTAATTGCTCTGGTTAGAACTTCCAGTACTAGGTTGAATAGAAGTGGTGAAAGCGGCCATCCTTGCCTCGTTCTTGATCTTAGAGGAAAAGCTTTCAGTCTTTCACCATTGAGTATGATGTTCATTGTGGGTTTTTCATATATGGCTTTTGTTATGTTGAGATAGTTTCCTTCTGTTTCTAGTTTGTTGAGTATTTTTATCATGAAAGGGTGTTGAATTTTGTCGAATACTTTTTCTGCATCAATTGAGATGATCGTGTGCTTTTTCCCCTTCATTCTGTTGATGTGGTGTATTACATTGGTCTTTTGTATGTTGAACCATCCTTGCATTTCAGGAATAAATCTGATATGGTCATGGTTTATAATCCTTTTTAATATGGTGTTGAATTCTGGTTGGTGGTATTTTGATGAGGATTTTTGCATCAGTGTTTATAAGGGATATTGGTCTGTAGTTTTCATTTCTCATAGTGTCTTTGTCTGGCTTTGGTATCAGGGTAATGCTGGCATCATAGAATGAGTTAGGAAATATTCCCTCCTTTTCAATTTTTTTGGAAAAGTTTGAGAAGGATTGGTATTACTTGTTTAAATGTTTGGTAGAATTCTCCAGTGAAGCCATCATGTCCAGGGCTTCTCTTTGTTGGGAGATTTTTGATTACTGATTTTTCAGTCTCTTTACTAGCTACAGGTTTATTCAGATTTTATATTTCTCTGTGATTTAATTTTGGGAGGTTTTGTGTTTCAGGGAATTTCTCCATTTCATCCAGATTATCCAATTTGTTGGTATAGAAATGTTCATAGTACTCTCTTATAATCCTTCTTATTTCTGTGAAATTGGTAGTAATGTCCCCACTTTCATTTCTGATTTTAGTAATTTGAGTCTTCCCTCTTTTTTCCTTAGTCCATCTACCTAAAGATTTGTCAATTTTGTTGATCTTTTTGAAGTACCAACTCTTGGTTTCATTGATTTTTGTCTCTTACTTTTCTAGTCTCTATTTCATTTATATCTGCTCTAATCTATTATTTCCTTCTTTCTGCTAGCTTTGGGTTTGGTTTGTTCTTCTTTATCTAGTTCCTTACACTGTCAAGTTAGGTTGTTGATTTGAAATCTTTCTTGTTTTTTAACGTAAGCATTTGTAGCTATAATTTTCCATCTTAGCACTGTTTTCACTGCATCCCGTAAGTTTTGGTATGTTGTTTTCATTTTCATTCTTCTCTAAGTGTTTTATAATTTCTCGTGTGATTTCTTCATTGATCTATGCTTGTTTAAAAGTGTGTTGTTTTATTTCCACTGTTTTGTGAATTTACCAGGTTTCCTTTTGTTATTGATTTTTAACTTCATCCTGTTGTGGTCAGAGGAGATACTACTTGTATGATATTTATCTTTTTAAATCTGTTGAGACTTAATTTGTGGCCCAGCGTGTGGTCTGCCCTGGAAAATACCCCATATGCAGTTGAAAAGAATGTGTATTCTGTTGTTGTTGAGTAGAGTGTTCTGTATTATGTCTGTTAGATATAGTTGGTGCATTGTGTTGAGTCCTCTATTTCCTTACTTATCTTCTATCTGGTTGTTCTATCCATTATTATGAGTGGAGTATTGAAGTCTCAAACTATTATTGTAGAACTATCTATTTCTTCTTTCAATTCTGTTCGTCTCTGCTTCATATATTTTGATAGTCTGTCATTAGGTGTGTAAATGTTTGTATAATTGTTATATCTTCTTGGTGTGTTGAACCTTTTATTGATATATAATGTTCTTCTTTGTCTCTTGTAATCTTTTTTTGATTTAAAGTCTATATTGTTTGATATTAGTATAGCCACCCCTGCTCTCTTTTGGTTATTATTTGCATGGAATACCTTTTTTTATCCTTTCACTTTGAACTTGTTTGTGTCTTTGAATCTCAAATGAGTCTCTTGTAGACAGCAGATAGTTGGATCATGTGTTTTTATCCATTCTGCCAATCTCTGCCTTTTGACTGGAGAGTTTAATACATTCACATTTAAAGTAGTTATTGATAAGGAGGAATTTACTTCTGTCATTATGGTATTTGTTTTCTATATGCCTCATTGCTTTTTTCCCCTCATTTCCTGCATTACTGTCTTGGTTTGTGTTTAGTTGATTTTTTTGCAGTGAAATGTTTATATTCCTTTTTCATTTCCTTTGGTGTATATTCTATAGCTATTTTCTTTAAGGTTATCATGGAGAATACATTTAACATCCTAAAGTTATAACTCTAATTTGAATTAAACCAGGTTAACTTCAATAGCATACAAAAACTGCTCTTTTACACCTCCATCCTCATCCCTTTTGGTTGTTGATGTCACAAAATTATATCTTTATACAGTGTGCTGAAAAACATAAACTAGTAATTCTTTTAAATGCATTAGTCTCTTAAATTATATAGAAAACAAGATTTTGAGTTACAAACCAAAGTTCCAATAATACTAAGTTTTATGCTAATAATTTTTTTCTTTAAATGTGTTAGTCTCTTAAATCATGTAGAAAATAAAAAGTACATTTACAAATCATTGTTACAATAATACTAGCTTTTATTACTGCCATGTATTTACCTTTATTTCTCCATACAGCTTTGAATTAATGTGTAGTGTCCTTTCATTTTTACCTTGCAAGACTCCCTTGAGCATTTCTTGCAGGGCAGGTCTAGTGGTCACAGACTCCCTCAGCTTTAGTTTATCTGGGAATGGCTTAATTTCTCCCTCACTTTTGAAGGACAGTATTGCCAGATATAGGATTCTTGTTGGAGAGTTCTTTTCTTATAGCACTTTTAATATATTGGTCCACTGTCATCTGGCGTCCAAAGTTTCTGAGGAAAAAATCGGCTTATAATCTTGTTGAGGAGCCCTTGTTTGTGATGATTTGCTTCTGTCTTGCTGCTTTCACATTTTTCTCTTTGTCTTTGGCTTTTGAAAGTTTGATTATAATGTGTGTCTGTGTGGGTCTCTGAGTTATCTTACTCGGAGTTCGTTGAACTTTTTGGGTGTTTATATTCAGATCTTGCATCAGATTTGGGCAGTTTTTGGCTATTATTTCTTCAAATATTCTCTCTGCCTATTTTTCTCTCTCCTTCTGGAACTCCCACAATGCATATATTAGTCCATCTGGTGATGTCCCACAGCTTCCTTAGGCTCTGTTTGCTTTTCTTCAATCTTGTGCCTTTCTGTTCTTCAGACTTGATAATTTCCGTTGTCCTATATTCAAGTTAACTGATTCTTTCTTCTTCCTGCTCAACTCTGCCTTTCAATCCCTCTAGTCTTTTTTTTTTTTTTTTTTTTCAGTTATCCTACTTTTCAGTTCCAGAATTTCCTTTTGGTTTCTTCTTAGGTTTTCTGTCTCTTTATTGATATTTCCGTTTTGTTCGCACATTGTTTTCTTGACTTTGTCTATACTTCCTTTAATTCTTTGAGCATCTTTAAGAAAGTTGTTTTCAAGTCTTTTTCTGGTATATCTGCCATTAGGTCTTTTTCAGAGACAGTTTCTGTTAATATTATTTTTCCTTTGAATGGGCTATACTTTCCTGTTTCTTTGTATGCTTTGTAATTTTTTTGTTGTTGTTGAAAACTGGACATTTGAATCTAATAATGTGGTAACTCTGGAAATCAGATTATCCCTGTTTCCCAGGGCTTGCGCTTTTTTGGTTATTGTGTTTGTTTTGGGGTTTTTTTCTTTTTGTTTTTGATTGTTGTAGGCTGTGGCTGTGCTGAGGATCAGCCTGAGATATAAACTTATGGTCTTCTCAGGTCTTTTCTGAGCCTTTCCCTGATCATATGCCCAGTCACTTTCTAGTTTTGTCTGTATATGCAATAGTTTTGAATGTTCTAGTCTTTAATGTCTGGCTCCTGAAAGGAGAAAAAAACAAAAAATGAAGGGAAAAAAAATAACCCCAGGTTTTTAAATCCCTTGGAGGTCACTTCAGCTGGAGTGGGAGGGGGCTTGCAACAACATGGGAAGGTACAACAACAATGGCTGCCCACTTCTTTGTCTGCACCTCTGTGATTAGAAGCGGCAGTCAGTGATGAGAGCACAGATCCTTGATATTTGGAGGACAAGATTCTTCTTGTGCACCTTGGCTCCCATAAGCTTTGTGCAAGCGGTTCCGGGAAGACATGCACAGCTGCCTGCCATATGGCTGGGGGTGGGGAATGGGTTGCTGCTACTGTGCTGAGAGCTGAAGTTGACCCCATATTAACTGCAGTTTGCCATCCAAGTCTTCCGCTGGAAGTTGCAAGCCTTGAATAGGCTCCAGAGTTCCGAAACAGTTATATCAGGCAGATTCTGCCAGTGCAATTGTTGTCTAGGCTGTGTTGACACAAATAATCCATACTATAAATCAAAATTGAGGTGAGTTTATTATGAGCCAATTTGAGGACTATTGCCCAGGAGAACTTTTCCACCAATGAAGGAAGTTCTCTGAAGAAGTGAGGTATACAGAGTGGTTATATACCATCTTGGAACAAAGAGCATATATCACATATGACAGGAATATCTCTTTTACTATTGTCATGGGATGCTTTGCTAGCACAGCAGGTCAGTGGTCACAAGGTGAGCGCAACAAGTCGGTGGTAGGCAGGTGAGTGGTCACGAGACAAGTTAAAGCAGGTCAATAATTAATCCTTAGTTTCTGGGTTGAAATGCTTATCCTTAAAGAAATGCTGGTATGGGGGAGGCAACATCCTTATCTTTAAGGGCATCATTCTTGGCCTTGGGACGTTGTCAGTGTTTAAAGCAGATGTACCATGCATGCTCGACAGACCACATCAGGGCTTTCTGGAAAAACAAGATCAGGCTGAATTACTTTTAAGCCGCGTGGCTTCCTTGTATACTCCAATATATCCTATTGCTTTTTGTTTGTTCATCAGCAGGAAGACAGATTCCTGGTGCTTCTTACTCTACTATCTTCCCAGAATTCTCTCCATAGAGAACGTTTTCAAGAGCTCAAGATCTTCCTGCTGGAGTACAAGTACTCAATTCTATTTGACTTGGTTTAACATTTCCTTCTCTTCTTCCCTCTCTGATCAGCTCATTCTAGAGTCTGATCTTTTAGATCATATTACTTTGCCAATTGTCTGTTACGTTTGGATGGTCACAGAAGACTTTATGAAGTGAATACCTCAAAATGATACTCGAGCTTGATTTTGAAGGACTGGTAAAATTTGAAATGGGGAAGGTGAGATAGGATTTGGGAGGGATATATTCTAGATCTCAAGTTGGGGAAGGTGGGATGGGAGTTGGGAAGGATATATTCCAGATCTCTGGAAAGTACAGAATTATATCCAATCATAATAAAAGTAGATGTCTTGTTATGTGACAAATCCTCTGCTAGATCTTTTTAAAGTATTGCTTACAATTCAACAGTAACCTTAAGAGGTAGATATTGTGATCCTCATTTTCCATACAATACTAGTCTTTCTGGGCCTCCCCAGGTTTTTGTACTGGCATCTCTTTCTGTTTAGCATTGGTCCTGGATAAGTATCCTAGTTTTGCTGGTAAATTGCATACTTATCCTATAGAAAAGCAAAATGGTATTCAGACTGATTAATTAACTTGCCCAACTTGCTTGGAAAGAGCCTGGTTTGATCTCATTATTTCAGATTGTACCAAACATATCTTCCAAAAACTGTTCACTTCTTTCCATAGTATTGGCACATCTTATTTTTTTATATATTTATTTGCTTGCTTATCATCTGCCTCGTTCTCTAGACTGTAAGATCCAGGAGGGCAGGATTACATCTGTTGTATTTACTATCACATACCTAGTACCTAGCACAGCTCTGCTATATAATATTCGTAAATATTTGTTGAATAAATGAATTAAAATTACTTTTATAATACGAGTTTTGGATTTGCATTTTAAAAATATTTTCAGTGGCGTTAATTATTTCCTTCCCATCAAGAGTAATTCCTAGTTTTTCTGCATAAACAGATTATTGCCACCAGGGAGAGAGGAGACTTGATTAATGTGAGTGTTTAGCTGTTAATAAAAAGAACCTACTAAAGGTAAAATGTGAAATGATTACAAAAATTGTTTATTTCCTAACCTGTCAGCCAGGTACTGAATTGGCATTGAAGAGTGTTGAGTAGCATTGAGGAGAAATTAGGTCCATTGATAACTGGAAGTGAGAGACAAGTTCTCTATGTTCCAGGAGCATAGCAATGTGTTATCTATGTTCTTTTTTCTTTCTAACATAATTTACACTGTGAATGAATAATTCGGGAGTGACTTGAGGAAATGAGTGTCTGTACCCCACACAAGTGTTTTTGCATTTTTCTGTTACCTTCACTAAGTCATTAGCATCACATACTTTGTTTTTGTTTTTTTTTTTTATTTGACATTGGTTTTATTTATTTTATTTTTTTTAATTTTTTGTTTATTGCAGTAACATTGGTTTATAACATTGTAAAAATTTCAGGTGTACATCATTGTACTTCTATTTCTGCATAGATTACATCATGTTCACCACCAAAATACTAATTACAACCCATCACCACACACATGTACCAAATTATCCCTTTCACCCTCCTCCCTCCCCCCTTCCCCTCTGGTAACCACCAATCCAATCTCTGTCCCTATGTGTTTGTTTATTGTTGTTATTATCTACTACTTAATGAAGGAAATCATACGGTATTTGACCTTCTCCCTCTGACTTATTTCACTTTGCATTATGCCCTCAATGTCCATCCATGTTGTCACAAATGCCTGGATTTCATCGTTTCTTATGGCTGAGTAGTATTCCATTGTGTAAATATACCACATCTTCTTTATCCATTCGTCCCTTGATGGGCACTTAGGTTGCTTCCAAGTCTTGGCTATTGTGTATAACGCTGCAGTGAACACAGGGGTGCATGTACCTTTGCAAATTGGTGTTTTCAAGTTCTTTGGATAAATACCCAGCAGTGGAATAGCTGGATCATATGGTAGTTCTATCCTTGATTTTTTGAGGAATCTCCATACTGTTTTCCATAGAGGCTGGACCAGTTTGCACTCCCACCAGCAGTGTATGAGAGTTCCCTTCTCTCCACATCCTCTCCAACACATGTTGTTTCCTGTCTTGTTAATTATAGCCATTCTGACGGGCGTGAGGTGATATCTCATTGTAGTTTTGATTTGCATTTCCCTGATAGTTAGTGATTTTGAACATCTTTTCATGTGTCTGTTGGCCATCTGTATATCTTCTTTGGAGAAATGTCTGTTCAGATCTTTTGCCCATTTTTTAATTGGGTTGTTAGTTTTCTTGTTGTTGAGATGCATGAGTTCTTTATATATTTTGGAGATTAAGCCCTTATCAGATGTATGGTTTGCAAATATCTTCTCCCAATTGTTAGGTTGTCTTTCGTTTTGTTGATGGTTTCCTTTGCTGTGCAGAAGCTTTTTAGTTTGATGTAGTCCCATTTGTTTATTTTTTCTATTGTTTCTCTTGCCCGGTCAGATGTGGTGTTTGAAAAGATGTTGCTAAGACCGATGTCGAAGAGCGTACTGCCTATGTTTTCATCTAGAAGTTTCATAGTTTCAGGTCTTACATTCAAGTCTCTAATCCATTTGGAGTTAATTTTTGTGTATGGTGTAAGGTAAGGGTCTACTTTCATTTTTTTGCATGTGGCTATCCAGTTTTCCCAACACCGTTTGTTGAAGAGACTTTCTTTTCCCCATTGGATGTTCTTGGCTCTTTTGTCAAAGATTAGCTGTCCATAGACGGCATCACATACTTTGAATGCAAAACTTCAATTGCCCAAAAAGCGAAGAGGGAAACGAGCAGCCTCCTTTCATTCCTTGAGAGAAGTGCTTTTTCTTTTGTCAGGTTGTACTGTATTCAAAGGCTTTTTCCTATAGTAGAACATTTCATAGCCACTTTTTGTTACTGGTTAAAAAAATCTTTTTAAAGTGGTTAGTTTCATGGGCACATGATTACTTTGGATCACTTATTTCTTCGCTTTGAAGTTCATCATTAGGGGCCGGCCCGGTGGCCCAAGCAGTCAGGTGCGCGCGCTCTGCTGCAGCGGCCCGGGGTTCGCAGGTTCGGATCCCGGGCGCACACCGACGCACTGCTTGGCAAGCCATGCTGTGGCAGCGGCCCATATAAAGTGGAGGAAGATGGGCAGGGATGTTAGCCCAGGGCCAGTCTTCCTCAGCAAAAAAAAAAAAAAAAAAAAAGAGGAGGATTGGCAGATGTTAGCACAGGGCTGATCTCCTCCCAAAAAAAAAAAAAAAAAATGAAGTTCATCATTAAATTTAACCCAGTGCATCACATATAACACTGAATCAGCATGGTGTTTAGGATTTTTCTAGTTAGTTGCTTGAATTAAATTATCAAGAATTTTTAAATCACTCAATTGTTTCATGATATAAAAGCATATTCTGAGTTTGACATAGAAACAAAAAAACTCATTTTTATTATTTTCTCCAAGTGAACATATCTGAGCAATAACATTCACCATTTCTGAAAATGTTATCAGAAAATTGCCAAAACTGCTACACTAATCTAAAATATAGAGTGATGTTAGAAAATGCAGAGTGGACTCTAAGTGTAATCTAGGAGATGGAAATTTCCTGTCAAAGGCAGCTTTGTGGATGAAATTAGAAAGTCATAAAATCATAACATTACAAAATTCCAGATATTCTTCATATTCTCTTTTGGATTGATGTTTGGAATCCTAGTGTCCTCCTCTCCCCGAATGTACTCACTCTTGTGTGTTTGTCTTCCTTCATACTTATCTGTGATAAAATACCTAACTAGCCCCTGGGTATACGTAGTGATATGTAGAGACTGCATCTACTCCTTGCTGATGTTTCTATTGAGGTTAAATTTTAACATATGTCGTATTTGAGTGCTGTTAGCAGTATTAGAGGTTTCCATATTAATTTGGATGGCATTAATGTGAAGTTTACAGCGAATCGTATAATATATCTGAAGCCAGACGGGCAGAGTATCTGCCTTTTGGTCATTTAAGATACTGACATTCAAACAGATAAATCCTAACAAGAAAATGAGAGTCAGGATATTCAGAGAATAGTGTACTTTCTTTAACAAGTAAGTAAAAATAATTTGTAATTAAATTTCTGGGCTGAATTTTATCTTTACCTTATTTGTTTAAAAAAGGAGGCATGTTGAGTCAAATCAAAAATTTAATGATTTATTGGACATTATAAGATACATAAATGTGAAAAGGGGAAAAGCTTTTCAGGTACTTAAAAATACCACTATGAAAAATTAAGTTAGGGGCCGGCCCAGTGGCACAAGCGGTTAAGTGTGTGCACTCTGCTGCTGCGGCCCGGGGTTCACAGGTTCGGATCACGGGCGCGCACCGACGCACCACTTGTCAAGCCATGCTGTGGCGGCATCCCATATAAAGTAGAGGAAGATGGGCATGGATGTTAGCCCAGGGCCAGTATTCCTCAGCAAAAAAAAAAAAAAAAAAAAGAGGGGGATTGGCAGATGTTAGCTCAGGGCCGATCTTCCTCACACACACACAAAAATAAGTTAATTAAAAATTATTTTATCAGTTTAACAGAATAACAGAGAAGGCTGTGAACAGAGAATGAATAGTCCATGAAATGAGACACAGAGGGGAGAAGCAGACATTCCCTTGGTTTCTGGTGGTCTTTCAATTCCCACTTCTAGTCTTTTCTGAGACTGAAACCTTGCATTTGGATTCTGTGAGAAACCATTCTATCTTTAGAATAAACTTACCTCTTTTTGAGCTAGCCCTTCATTTTGGATGCTTGTCACCAAAAAAAATAGTTCAGTTCCAAATTTTCTTCTTTGTTTATTTTAGTGTAAATAATTATGCTGAGGTTGTTGCCTCTAGACATAAGAACAGAAATAATAGCCCTTTGTGAGGATTTAGCATTTCTAGGCCCGTCAACTTGGGGACATTTATCATGGCTTCTTGGTAAACTTGAAGGTCTTGGATGTCCATTGAGTGATGGAGGAAGATGCTGTAGATTTTAAAGTTAGTTCCCTTTCTCACCATCTGGAGCACTCAGCCAGCCAGAAATTATTGAAGAAATGAGGAAAACAGTGGCAAGTACCGCTCAATGTTGGTGTACGAGTCCAGGAAAAATTAGGATTTTATATATGTATTATTTGCTTGTCTAGCATTCTCCACAAGATATCCGTATATTCTGGTTGTTATTAGATAGAAGCTTTGATTTTGCCCTTTCATTAATCACTAGCCTTTTATAAGCCTTTTTTATCTTTTTTTATCCTAATGTTTTAAAAACAGTGTCAGTATGGTAGATCCCAGCGTCTGAGTCCATAGCAAATAATTGTTTTAAACGAGTTTTGATTCCTATCTGTCTGTATCTCTAATCTAGTAGTTTTGTTTTACGTTTTTTATTCAGTTCAACAGGATCGGAAGCATACTTTTGACCAAATATTTTGCTGGTAAATATCTTAAATTGACCAGACTCCAATTTAGGATCTCAAAAAATTCTCTTTTAATAGTTGCCCTTTTTTTAAGTCCTCAATGTTCTTGTTTCTAACAATGTATCTTGTGATTCTTTGTATTTTTTTTCCCGTTTAAGTCTTTTATGAAGGTTCTGGTGATTTAAATCCTGTTTGGGGATGCTTTGACCTACTTAGAATGGTTCTTTGTGCAGGGGGCATGTTTATCCCCAGGGTAACTCTGCTACAGAATTGCCCGTGTGAATGTATTAAAACTTCCCACTTGCCAGATCTTTTATTACGCAAACACAATGCAGCAGCATGCTGCCAAAAAGAAGTAAGGAAGATTGCATTGTACTTGACTTCCTTCAATTAAGAAGTTTTATTCATCTCAGTGCTTTCTACAGATTCCTTAACAATAATATTTTGCACAAGGATTTCGCACCAACAGTTGCTTGCATGTGTTCATTCTCAATATGTTTGCTGTGTTGAGAAACACGTTTATGCATTTTGTGGGACATTATACTTACAGATAAAATTTTACTTTATACTTACAGCTTTTTAGGCATATGGCTCTATTATTAACTATAGCAATGTAGTCCTTTTAAATATTTAAAGATTAACTATCAGGATAATTGTATTTAAACTTAACAGTATACATTTTAAAATGTTTGCATTTATTAATATTCCATTTTTTGTGATTGACAGCAGAATATCTATGTCATTTGCTCTCTCTCTTCAGGGTTGAGCAATAGACAGCGTTGTCATTTGCAATAGACATTTTCCCTGTTTTAGTTTTTTTTAATGCAAGTAGATATCTACGTAGAAATTAGAAAAAGAGTCACTTAACATAATAAAGTAAGTAGAGCATGTTCTTTTTGGTCATTATCAAGACTTGAATTTGAGGATATGTGATGTTTGTTAAAACTAGACATCTTGGTAAATTTAGAGGTGTTTTTATGTACCTTCGGCCTCTAGGAGGCAGCATGATCTAGTGTAAAATTTCTGGATCCTGAATAAGAAAATTTGGTCCTTTGTCGTTTTAAGAACTTTCGTGTATGAAAATATTTGCCCTCTGAATCATAAAGTTACACTGGGAATGAGTAAAATAACAGCAAATAGTCAAGAGTCCTAGAGAAGGAGATTTTGTGATTGTGTCGTTCTCTTTGTGATTACTTAAAAAGGAAAAGGAATTACTGTGATTGCCATACCAGTAGCCTAATGATTAAGGAAGGAAAGGAATTAATAATTTTAATGGATGGATACTTTTCCATTAGCAACCACAATTCTCTTGTGTAAATGCTCTGTGAGCATTACTGTCAGGGCTCTTATTCTAGCTGGTGTTTTTCTAAAGTACTATATAAAGTGTTGGTTTAAATATAATTTGAAGAAAATCATTAGCAAATGTTATAGCTCTCCTGTAGCTATTTTTAAAAGCTATCTAAAATTGGTTGAAATTCAGGAGATACATTATGACAACTTTTTCATTGTAATTGGATACTTTTGCATGTGATCAAAATGTACTCAGGACATGTGACTGTTGCTTCAGGAGAATAGAGACTGTGAGCTTGTTATCAGAGGACAGTGGGTAAGCAGTCATCCTTTAGTCTATCCATATTCCTTTCTTTTCCTGTTTTCATGGCACCTGAATAATTGCTATTTAGTGCCTCAGATGAGAGTATTATAGTAAAAGGATAATGTCCCTTTGTTCTCCTGGAATTGACACTTTTAGGAGAATTTCTGCTCAAAACTCAAAGGTAGGTTCAGAAGGCAAAGGAACTGGTGGGAAGATTTATTTATAACCTAATTTATGAGATTGATATTATGTCGTTAATTTAATTGTGAATCTGTTTCAACCAAAACCTCATAAATTTCAATCATACTCTTTTACCTTTGAAAGTACTTCATCCAGAAAGAATTAACCAAAGTAATCAAGTTATACTGAAAGAATTGATAGATGTTAAGAAAAATTCGAGTGCCATATATTCTAAAGAAGTCCAGTAGTTCTTTTTCCACAAAGGGATGCAGTCCTTTAAGATGGAGGTCTCTGAATAAATAATCTGGCATTTTCTTGTTTGAATGGTCTGAGACTTCCGCCTCCCTTTTTGTATTTGAGACACAAAGGTCTTCAGTCAGCTAATGAGCTGGGCTTCTTTTGCTTTTTTTTTTTCCCCCAAATAAATGTTCATTTAAGCGTTCATTGTTTCTGCATTAACAGGCCAATATTTGGGACAAAATGGAAATAGGAGAACATGAACTGGTATAACCTGTTCTAAGTTCTGGAATGAGCAGGTGTGTCTTGATCAAGAAATTAAATTATTTGGAAACCTTTAGATTTTAAAAAGCAAAATGGGGCTTCTATACTTTTAACGTATTTTACGTTATGTCATTAGAAAGTTACAGGTCAACATAATTTCTACGAAGGATAACAGTGTCATTTTAAAAAGTATCCTATTTCAACGTTGTTTATGGTTTTTTTTTTTTTAAACTAGAAATCCGAGTTACAAGAAGGAAAATCACGGTGAGACATTTTATATTTTTAGCCAAAGTGTGTATCGGGTTATTTTTGTCCATTAACTTAATTCAGGAATGCTACACCTGAAATAATAATGCCTAAAGATATTATGACCCTCTTAAGATGGGGAACTGCAGTAACTAGATTGTTTTTCTTACCGTTTACAACTGTCCTCCTTTGGAACTAGTTTATCCAATGCAAGTATACATAGCAAATATACCGTAGTATTTGTCATCTGTGGAGGGAAATTTCTAATATCTGATTGCAAGGGTCTTTTGCAAGAAAAGATGGCCTGTGCTTGGTTTGTCAAATTAGTATGGATTAATATGCACTGTTACAGCATTCAGTGAGCTTCAAGGATGTCTTCAGTGGACCCAGCCCCCAAGGGTTGTGTTTTGTGGGTATGTGTTTAGGTGTGAGTATATGTATGTATGTGTGTGCTGGGCTATTTCATTAAAAATGGTCAGCTTATTAGGCACTATTAAAAATATTATATTGCTCTTTATATCCAGAGTAGCATGTAGCATATACAAATAGAATGCAAATTTCAGCAGAAACCAGAGAGTCTTGGGGCTGAAAGGGACCTTGGAGAGTGTCGAGTGCTTTGATCCTCCAGCTCTGTACTCAGGAGCTGGGTGAAGAGTTCTACTATTGAAATTAAATAATTAAAGGACAAATGATGAAATCCAATAAGGACAGGATTGCTTTCCTTCCTGTTAATTAGGTAATGAATAGAATTTCTTCATTTAAAAATTTTTCACTCAATTTTTTTGGTAAACTTCCATCATTTCGTGCCATTTCTCTGTTTAGGAGTACTAACTGAATTCAAAGTGAAGTTTGTACAGGTGCAAATGAATGCAAATTAGCAGAAAAACTCAAAACAGCCTATTTTTTGTGGCCTTGTGGCTACGATTTTTTTTTTTTTTTAATTTCTAACAGGTATCAGTTAGTTATATTTTCTGTTAGTAAGAGTCCCCTGTGTCTGATAGGACTGAACTTGGTTGGTAAATCAATATTTTATTCTATCTCACAGGAACATGTTCTGCAAAGAACATCATGAATTTCAAGTGCTCCATTACCCAAACAACTAAAACCAGTGATCTGGTCCAGTGTTCTTACCAGTGAGGCCCAGAGAGATTTAATGACTTGATTGAGGTCACCCAACAAATCAATGGTAGAGCTAGGGCTCTATTATATGGCTTCTTAGTCTACGTTCATTGTTCTAGATTTAATAGCAGTGTTTCACAGGTGTAACTGAATTTAGAGGGAGCTTTTTTATTTGAGAAGCATTCACCTATTCTTCAGTAACGTGATCCCCATTTTTACCGACGAGGAAACAGGCTAAGAGTATAAGGGATTTGCCTAAAGTTTGCTAAAGTTTCTCTTCTAGTTAGAGAAGAAACCAGGTTTTGTACTGGAATTGCTGGTCCTTTCTCATATAAGTTTCTATTGGTTGGAGGGAAATTATCAACAGAAGTGATGCTACCTTCAGAAATCTCCTGAGTCACTGACTCATTAGAATTAAAAATTTTCAAGGATTCAGATGGCAGGAAGAGCCGGGTCAGCAGATAGTTATGTGAAAGAGATTATAGATTTGGTTGGTGAATTGTGGTCATTTGAGGATGTTTGACTATTGCTATTATAAGGATCACAAAAAATAATTTTTAGGCACTGAAAGATATTTCTACATTTGGATTTATCTCTTTTAACAAAAATATAGATTTGAAAAAGCAAGCATATGCATTAAAAAATCTAAAAGAATTTTCAAGGAAAATAGATATTTGTTTTGAAATAAATTAGACTATCTCAGACTAATATGAGAAACTAAAACATCGATGATGCAAGTTATTCAATTTAAAGTGTCTTATTTATTCACAAAATATTTTCGTGCTATAATTTTTCCATTTTTTGAATTCTCAATTTGATATATAATAGAAAGTTCTTATTTTTGAAAGAAGCTCCAATGGTTAAAAACTAGATGATCACTCCCATAATGTCTGAATATAGATGGTCAGATAGTTGCTGGGACTTATAAAGACCTAAGGATGGGTGCAGGTTACTGGAGTGTGTTCAGTGTGTGAAAATTTGAGTATGGTATGTGCACTTCTCTCTGTGTATATTATCCTTCCATTAAAAGTTGGAAAAATAAAACTCCTAAGGAGCAAATGTATTTCTTGGCGGTTAATCTTAACTTTAAAAATTTGCTAGTTGTCATTAGGTGGAATAATTATTTTGCAGCTTTGCCCAACATTTTTAACATTTGAAGATTTACCTTTGTACATAACTTGTATTGAAAATGTCATTATGAAATGTACGTGTTACAACAACAGGACAAAGTGATACAGGGGCTGCTGGAAGAAGAGACCAAGTCTTTCCAGGGCAGTTTATGAAGTAAAAATTGACATTTGAACTGGATTTTTGAAGGGTTAGTAAGAGGTTATCAAACAAGGAATAAGGGAGGTAAGTGTATTCTGGGCGAAGAAATAGAGCTAAAAAGCATTCCTGACCCCAGGATTTCATAAGACTTTGTATAAATCTTCGTTAGAGTACTTTTTGCATTATGCTGTAATTTTATTTACTTTATTATGGTGCTGGGAGACTGAGTCTTATCTTCCCCAGTGCCTGGTATGTAATAGGTAGCCAATAATGGTTGCTAAATGGATGAAGGTGTGCAAGACCATGTGTGGGAAACATCTAACAGTTTAGTGGGGCTCTGGAATAACACAGTGTGGGCATTAGTAAGAGATGAAGCTGGATATATATGAATTTGGAGCTAGACTTTTTTTTTTTTTTTTTTAATGAGGAAGATCAGCTCTGAGCTAACATCCATGCCAATCCTCCTCTTTTTGCTGAGGAAGACTGGCCCTGGGCTAACATCCTGCCCATCTTCCTCCACTTTATATGGGACGCCGCCACAGCATGGCTCGACAAGTGGCGTTGGTGTGCGCCCGGGATCCGACCCCGGGCTGCCAGCAGCGGAGCGTGCGCACTTAACCACTACGCCATGGGGCCGGCCCCAGGGAGCTAGACTTTTTATGCCAAAGGCTTTTTGGCCCTGCCTAAGAATTTGGATTTACCCTATAAGGAGTTGTAGTGCCATTGAGGATTTCTGAGAAGGAGTGGGTAACATCAGCAGATTTATAATTTTGTGTGTGTGTGTGTGAGGGAGATCAGCCCTGAGCTAACATCCGTGCTAATCCTCCTCTTTTTGCTGAGGAAGACCAGCTCTGAGCTAACATCTACTGCCCATCCTCCTCCTTTTTTTCTTCCCCAAAGCCCCAGTAGATAGTTGTATGTCACAGTTGCACATCCTTCTAGTTGCTGTTTGTGGGACGCGGCCTCAGCATGGCCGGACAAGTGGTGCGTTGGTGCGCGCCCGGGATCCGAACCCAGGCCGCCAGTAACAGAGCGCACGCACTTAACTGTTAAGCCACGGGGCGGGCCCCCAGCAGATTTATAATTTAGGAAGGTAACAGTTTTAAGCAGTGTAGAAGGTGGACTGGGGCAGGGGAGAGGCTGACATTGGTTAGGAGCCTATTTTAGAGTTTAAGGCCTGGTGGGGTGTAGGGTGTATACACACTGGGGGTGTATAAGACAATCCAGGTGTTGGGAGAAAATATTAGAACTTCTGTTTATTATTTAAAACATAAACCTTACTAATGTTTACATATATGTTGAAAAATGTCTTAATATTTATCATATATGTTGAAAAATGTCTTACTACATGGGTTGATGGTGACTTCCTAATCTGAATGTCACATTGTCGCATCACATCCCATATGGTAGGTAAGACTTCCTGAAAGGGGAACGGCAATGCCATGACTCAGAGGGGATGGCTGGGCTTTTCTGTCCTTTGCTTTTAGCGTTTTGCGAAACGTTACAGTTCCCGTGTGCTTGGTTTAGTGGATTTACAGAATATATTGTTTAGCTTTAGCTAAACTCTCACAGAATCATACGTTTGAGTGTAAAAATTCTCTTAAACCACAGTTTGAGGATAAGCCTAACGATACAAGACAAGTGAGCAATAAGTAAATAGTAGAGCTCACACTTCTAGTAACTCTGAGTCACATGTGAAAACAATGACTGTCTAACCAGATAGGACAAGGAGGTGACCAAAAATATAAAATTAGAGTTATGAAGATTCTTTGAAGTCTGAATTTACATCCACTGTTGTTAAATATAAAATTTGGCTTAAGTTTTATCATGCCTTAAGATATTAACTAATACTATGAAGCTAATATTTAAAAGTGCTTTTTATGTTCTCATTGTATCATCTTATTAAAAGTTCTATTTTAGTGTATTTTGTAATATATTAGTACAGTAGTACCTGTATAGAATTTATAAATGTATATATCCTGGGGTACAGAGTCAAGAAGTTTTAATGGGTTGTATGATGAAAAGATTTGAGATGACTGGTTTAGAAAAAGATGCTGAAAAGCTAAGGCAAATAAGGGTTAGTCATTTGAGGATCTAGTTAGATTCTGCTAGGTACTGCAGACCGTGGTTTCCTTTGCATACGTTATGTGACATAATGTTAACAGTAATCCTATGCAATAGATATTGCCATTTTATAGATGGCAAAACTGAGGCTCAGAGAAGTTAAATACCTTGCCCAAGATCACAATTATGGTATTAAAAGATTTAGTATTTCAACCTAGGTCTCTTTAAAACCCACGCTCTTTCTACCTATTGTTTCTATTGAATAACTGGGCATTTGAAAATGCTATTAGCTGAGATAGAGAATACAAGTAACTCATTTTCTCAGAGGCTACTAGTGAATTTTTTATGAAGTTGTATTTATAGTAACCTTACCTGAGACATCTAATCCATACGTGATGTGTGTTATTTGTTTGTGTCTGGGGTCCATAACTTATTCATCATGTTCAAAGTTAATATCGATTCTTCTAAGCTTGTGTTTGATAATAGAATATTTACTTAGGAAAAAATATTTTTCCCTTGGGAAATTATCATTTTTAAATCAGGGACATGTAGGAAAAAGCCATAATAACTATTCAAGTAGTTAAAACTGGTAAAAATACAAAATTTACTAATTTTGTTTTGCCCTTTTCAGATAAAGGTTTTCATGGCCTGCTATGATTTGTGGTATCTCCAGGCTTGCAACAAAAGCTTTCAAATGATTTCCTCAGTCTCCGAAGCTAACAGGATGAAGAAAAATGCCACAATGTTAAGAGGCTTTCACCTGATGAGTTTAGCAGCGATACTTCCATTTATTCATCTGTTTCTCTGATCCTTTTTGCCAGGTAGTTTATTTATCTGCTGCGAATTTATACAACTAGCAGAGTGGAATTTGAATCCACATATTTTACTTGCCCAGAGCCCTGAGAGATGCTATAAAGCAAACAGAAACTTTCCTGGAGGAATTTCAAGAATGTTGTGTTTTTTAAATGGAAGTAACTGCTTCTCTTGCACCCAGTTTATATGCCCTGTGCTCTGTGACTATTATCCTTTCTTTTAGTTTTTTAAAATTTTTTACTGTGACCTTTTAGTTATGGATTTGGTTTGTTTTCTGCATAATATCAGGGGATTAATAATGAGTAAATACTACGTATCTGTCATAGGCAAGTTGGTAGAAAAGTTACCTTTCCATTCTCGATGTGGCAGCCTTAAATGCCTTCACAAGTTATTCCGTGGTTTGCCTTTTCTGGTGAGTGTGAGATACAGTCGGGCCTGCAAAACTTTTAAGTGCTGAGTAATTAATTCCTATTATGACATTGTTTTCTCCTGTATTTGAGACTCTCCGTTTTCTGGTTCGAAGCCATTAACTTCACTACCATTCACTTACACATTCTCTCCAAGGTTTGCTCACCTTTTAAATCAATGCCATTGAAATCCTACTGTGCACTAGCATCTGCCTTCTGCTTATTTCTTTTTGATGGTTGAGGAAGCCACTATATACTTTTATTTAAAATGAAACAATTTTTGTCCAAATATTTCTAAAACTAGACAAAAGGCTGGAGGCGGTTTGTAAGTGCAAAAATGCTTGTGACTCTACTTATCTATCCACCCCCTTCCCCCTCCCCTCCCCTCCAATTTGGAGGCGAGTAGGCTTAAGAGAATTTAAATAACAGGGGTTTCAAGGTTGTACCCCTAGTTAACTGACAAAGGGGATTGGTCCTGACTCTGCTACCATTCCTCCAAATTTTCTTGAAAAAGATAATCTATATATAAAAAAGCCTTAGCTCAGTGTCTGTCACATAGTAGGTTCTTAGTAAGTGTAGATTCCCTTCTCCACTCTCTCTTGCTCTCTTTTTCTGAACGTTTCTGCCTCTCAATGAATAAATTAATTTAAAGAAAAAGAGAGAGAGAGATGTAAAGAGGATTAGCTGCTGTGTTGCCCACCTTTGGGAGAAGGGACAACTTGAGGAAATGAAATGTGCCACAGAACCCTGTGCTGCTTTATCCCTTTTTGCTAACCACTGGGGACCGCTTGTGGAGAGCTTTTCTTTTTTGATTAAGTGGGAGCTAACCAGAGCTGTAGCAAGCTAGAGGCAGTTTGACACCTTCTTAGTAACAAGGGTTGTTAAAGGTTTGTTTGAAGAATTTTTTTTTTTAATAAGTAAGCGTCTCTGGAGCTTAGCTTTTCGTAAGGCCAGGAGGCTCCTGACGCCAAGAAAGCAGTTAGGGGGAGTTCTGACAAGTTTTGGATAGCAAACTCAGAGATACATAAAGTAGTGGTGAATCTCATCAGGGCCCTTGAGCATTTGTGGATGGTCCATGGAGTGCCATTCACATATGCTGGGTTGTTGAATGCGCCTTCATGCCCTTAGAGCTGTGTAGCACAGGGACCTTGAGTCTAATAGATAAATTCTAAGAAGAGATCATTTTCTACTTGTATGGGTCTTGAAGTCTCTTTAAAATCCCACCAAATGTTATATTTTACCATTTTAAAAAATGTTAGCAAATGCAATGGCTTCTCAATTGGTGGCTCCTCCGGAAATGAAGTTTCTCTTAATGAAGACAAGCTTTGGGAGGTAGGAGGCGTCTGAAGGCTAGAATCCAAGGGGCGTGGGGGCGTGGGCATGCTCCCAGTCTTGTGGCTCCTGCCTGGTGTCTGAGGAAAGAATTTGTTATATCAGGGAATGGCCCATATCTTTCCATTCCTTGAACACAAGGAGTCAACGTTTGCTGTAGTCATGTGAATCCTGCTGCCACTAGGTGGCAAGACAGAGGCAAGAATTCTGGGCAGACTTATAAGATTAGGAAACCTGGTCAGCCATCCCTGCAGGGGTGGGAGGGAGGGTGTGGCCAATCAGGGTGCCACAGGGAAAGAATTTGTGCCCTAGAGTTTATTTCTGTACTACTTATTTTAATTCTACCCTGGTGATGAAGTTTCTGGTGATGGAATTTATTACTTTAGAATGTCTCATGTTAAAGGCATGCATTGTAAAATCTTAGCTTTTGGAAACTTTGGAAAGCTCTGCCATCAGGTTGGTAAGGTGCTGTTAGCCCTATTTTATAGATGCACAAACAGAGGTCCATAAAAGTTGGCTTTCACAAGATCTCACAGCAAGTCTCTGGCTGGTCTTGCTTTTTGGATTCGAGTTCTGTGCCAATTAAGCTATTGTTTTAAGTGCAGTCTATTTATGGAAAAATTAAGAGACTGGAAGATGTTCTAGATTCTGCCCCTGGCTATCCATAATTCTGAAGGTAGGCCCTTTGCAGCCACAACCAGGCACTACTGGTCAATAGGTGGTAATGACCACACTTGCCAGTCCTGTGACTACAAGAAAATGACCTTCATTAGGTCATCACTTAAAATGCAAAACTAGGAAGTCATAGCAGCTACCACATTGTGGTACTTTCAGGATTGTGAAGATTAAAGGAGGAAGCCTATATGTGTGGCTGCCCATGTCATCTAGCACCATACCTGAAATTAATAACATGTTTTTCCTCTACATCTGCCCTCTCCCTAATGATTTTTTTCATATCTGTTTGCCTCTTGTCTTTAAAATGTATTATTTATCTGGGCATATTAATGATCAATTGGATCCAAAGTGCCAAAGTGGGAGGAAAAACTTTCTTCTCAAGAGTCCAGACTTTTAAACTGTCTTCCTTTTCTTTGTCACAGCAGTAGACTTTTAAAAAATAGTGTTACTGTGGAAACTGAATACCTAATGCTTCTCCTTATTTTCAGAAGGAGAGCAGTCAGTAGCTATGCTTTCAAATAGGGGCTTTCAAACTTTTAGCCACAACCCAGTACTCGGTGAAAGAAAACATAGTTTTTGTGTGCTTCTATACTCCACTGGTTTCTGTTGGACCCACTAATGGGATGAGACCACACTTTGAAAAATCTTCTGCCTTAGAGAAAAAGATAATCAGAAATCATTCTTTTTTTGGCTTGCTTTTCTATCTTACCCGAAGACCTTCCAGGTTGGCAACATCCAGGGCCATTTTCAAAATGAGAAGGTGATACCTCTTGGAACATATAAGTTTGGATCCTAGAGCTTGGTGCTTCAAATAGTCCTTGAGTACTTGAAATTGACATTTTCATCAGCTCACCCACACTTAACTTGTGCCGTAGCTAGTTGTGACTAAAGGCAGTGAGAACAGAAAGAAAATGCAACGTAGGTACTGTGAATCACAACTAGCATTTCTGCTAAAAGTTTACTCACCCTGTATTTCTTTTGTGGGTAGATTTTTAACCTTGTTTCTTGCAGTTTTTGGATCAGTGGGCTTTTGTTAACTCACATCACCTAGTGAATCCACTTGAGACAACTTTAGAAATTTAGGTGTGAACTGTTGAATGAAACAGCCTGCTGCCTCAGCAGCTGACGGAACAGGGCGGCAATGTGGACCAGTGCCTTCTTGTTCATAACTTGGTGTGTATAATCTCATTGGCTCCTCATAACCCTGGGTGAGAAAAGATGGAATTGTCTTCTTTATTCAGAACAACCACCACCACGGAAAAACAAACAAGCAAGCAAAACCCAAGAGTTCAAGACGTTAGCTCGCTTGTTCAAAGTCACATAGCTAGTAGGAGAGAGTAACGCTTTAACCCAGGTCAGCCTTATTACTAAAAATCTTGATACCAAAACTCTGTATAATATCTAATTAAAAATGTCAATGTCAAGTTCTTTTGTTGTAGATTAAATACTAATTAAAATACTAATTCTTTGGGAGACAAATTAGTTTAAAGAATATAGCACAAGAAAGTACCATTCAGCTATCATTGTTTAAAGGTAAATAACCCATTCTTCTCGACTTTGTACTTCAGATGTTTAAGGTGTCTTCATTTGGAGGAACGTTGATACAGTCCCCACAAATGCATTTTTTTCCTCCTCCATGCAGCAAACCTGGAAGCCTGTGGTAAATCCCCGTGTTTTACGGTTTGTCTTCTTCACTGTTTTTGTTCTGAAAAACCTGTGAAGTAGGTGGGCAGATGGTGTCATTGTTGGCAAAACTGAAGTCTGAAACGGTTGTGTGAGAATTTCAATGAGAACTCAGGTCTTCTGACCACCTGCCCACTTCTTTGCAGAAGCATTAATCTATGTGGGCAGAGTAGTTGAATGTTTTGAGTAAAGGCCCAAGGTCACAAATGGCAGAGGAAGAGGACCACACAATGTATTTGCTACTTGGGCAAACAGTGTTCTATAAAGTGATCCCATGAGGGAAAAATGAAGTAAAGATGTGCACTCACTGGCTATTTCACATAGCTGATAAGTAGCCAACTCAACGGGTGGAAAGATTCTTTAAGTTGTGATTTTTCCTTTCTGTCCCAGTTTCTTTTAAAGTTTCTGCTAAGCACTTATTTGCATGTGACCCAGTGAAGCATGCTGTGTAAATAAACACTGGATTAGCCATGATTTCTATGTTTGGGCTCATCCAGCTGAAATTCATGATTCTACAAAAGATTAAGAGAAAAAGGACAAATGTGAGTAGGGCATTTATATTATATAACTTTTGAAAGGTTGATTATATAGTAGTAATAAGAACAATGGATAAAGTTTATTGAGAGCTTCCTGTGTGCCAGGCAGTGTTCAAAGTTTTTTACCTATTTTATCTCATGAAATCTTCTCAAAACCCCAGTGAAGGTAGGTACTATTATTATTCCAATTTTTACAGATGAGGAAACCAAGCCACTAAGAGTTTAGCTTAGGGGCTGGCCCCGTGGCTTAGAGGTTAAGTGCGCACGCTCAGCTACTGGCGGCCCGGGGTTCGGATCCCAGGCGCGCACCGACGCACTGCTTCTCCGGCTACACTGAGGCCACGTCCCACATACAGCAACTAGAAGGATGTGCAGCTATGACATACAACTATCTACTAGGGCTTTGGGGAAAAAAAGAAGGAGGATTGGCAATAGATGTTAGCTCAGAGCTGGTCTTCCTCAGCAAAAAGAGGAGGATTAGCATGGATGTTAGCTCAGGGCTGATCTTCCTCACACACACACACACACACACACACACAAAAGAGTTTAGCTTAATATTAAGGGTCAGTTTGATAAGTGGTGGAGAAAGTATAATCTGACTTGAGATCCTGTACTTTTCATAACTGTTATATCGCCTCCCTATGTAATAGACATTAATTAAACTAAGAGTTAATAGAAAATGGGTCCTGATTGTAGTTTTATCATTAATTTACAGTCTGAACTTGTACAAGTCACTTCGTCTCTTTTTGCCTCTGTTTCCTCATCTTTAAATTGTGTATAATAATATCTGTTCTACCTACAACTCCAATTTGTGATAGAGATTAAAGCCAGAGGGGTGTAGTAGCCATAGGGCAGGATACACTGTGGAAACAAAAGGCAAAGAGGAGGAGGTAAAGACAATAGAAAGTGGTAGAAAGTGTATTGTTTAAAAGTTTATGTGCAAGACATAGTTCAAAATGTTGGTTTGGTGAGAGAGAAGTGTAAACATGTCAATTGTCAGGGCTATGGGTACCATCTTCATGGGAAGATGAGCGGGAGGGGCTGGAAGTAGAGCCTGGAGAAGTAGCACTGTCAGTGATAAGAGGATGGTGTAAAGGGATCGCTGTGGATGCTGCTGCACAGCAGGGGGCAGGCCAGATTAGACCAGCAGCAAGATGAGATGAGGCTGACATGATGGGGGAAGTTAGGATGAAGCATAACCACAAGGTGGCACATTTACAGTGGGTCATTTGCTTAACCAGGCAGGTGTTGGTGAAGGGGGTGAGAACTGGGTAGAGAAGTTCCTATAACTATTTAGGTTGATATTTGGTAATACTGAAGTATTTTGAGGCAGGTGTGAATAATTCAGTTATTTGTAATGGAGAAGAATGTGTGTCATGCCCCGAATCAGAGGTCCTTGTACTTTCCACCACTCTCTGTTGTCTTTACCTCCCCTCTTATCCTCTCATTTCCACACTGACCTCAACAGGTCATTGCTGAAGCTTATCCATCTAATTATGTGATTTTAATATTATATTTGTGTTTTTAAGCTTTGAGCAGAGTATGAGCTGCTCTCAGGACTCATTTCTCTTTTTAAGAATCTGATAAGTAAGGGATAATAAGGTGTGCTGAGCATCCATTCCAGGTATATTCATATTCTCCAAACAGCATGTTTTGCTGGAAAGCACCATAGTAGGAAGAAAGGTTAAGCATGCCCTAGTTGGGAGAGTCCATTTGTTCCTCATTGAGTGATTGTAACTGTGTAGATATTAAACTGCTGGTAACCAGGCTATGACTATCCTGTGTTAGTTAGGATTCTCCAGAGAAACAGGACCGATAGCGTGTGTGTGTATGTGTGCACGTGTGTGTGCACGTGTATGTTATAAGGAGTTGGCTCAAGTGTTTATGGACACTGGCAAGTCCAAATCTGCAGTGTTCACCAGCAGGCTCAAGACCCCGGAGCGCCAGTGGTGCAGATGAAATCTGAAGGCAGTCTGCTGGAGAATTCTCTCTTGCTCAGGGAGACTGGTCTTTTTGTTCTATTTAGACTGTCAACTGATTGATTGAGGCCCACGCACATTATGGAGGGCAATCTGCTTACTTAGAGTTCACCAATTTAAATGTTAATCTCGTCCAAAAACACCCTCCAAGTTGACACTTAGAGTTAACCATCGCACCCCCTATGGGATGTGCTACAGGCAAGGCCCCCTTAAAAGACATTAGGAGCCCTCACCACCCATCCTCAGAACTTCTCTCAAATGCCAGTGTTTTTACCTAAATGTATTAGGTAGAAATCCTATAACCTGTTTGAATCAAATTAATGGATAGGAAAGCACTTTAAAATTTGTGAAACAGTTTACAAATGTGAGGAATTTAGGGAAGTGGTGAGACAAGAGGGTGTGGGTAGAGTTTAGTAGGATGGAGTAGATTGCTACCTGTCATGAGGATTACAGTTTTGCAAGAGAAAAATAAACCCTTCTTTTTGTGACTGCACTGCACATTACTATACACAGTGCAGTGGAAGCCTTCTTAGAACCTTCTCTTAGATCTACAGGAAAACCCCATCTTCGTTCTATGGGAGAGTGGCTTGGTGGGATCTTTGGAACTCTGGTTCCGCTACCTAACCGTTGAATTCTCACCTGCTCTCATTGCTGCTGGCTCTTCAGAGGACTCCTGTGGTGCTGTGTAACCCAGTGGATTGAAGAATTGGATAGATGAAAAATATAATTTGTTTACCTAATAGCTATCTTTTGAGTCATATTATCTCATATAAACCGTGGGAGAATCTAATGAAGTGGAGGGGATCTTTACGTTGCTCTTCATGCTTACAGATAGAGCGACCACAATTTTAATTCTTCTAGTCAGTGTAGGACAGTATTTTACACATAGTTACTCAGTAAATAATTGGTTTAAAAGAAATCTTATTCTGTTTCTGTATCTGTTGTCTTTTCTCTCTCTTTACCTCTGATTTTCCCGCAGCTCACAATTGAGTGCCTACTGTATAAAGAATGCTGTATTATTTTTGAGGGGAAATTAAGTAAATATAGTTTAGATCTGTTCTGTGGGGAATTTTTTAATGAGATTAATTTATCTCAATATCACAGTGGAAATAAAGTGCTTAATACTAAATACTCCAGGGCCAACCCCATGGCTTAGCAGTTAAGTGCGCGCGCTCCGCTACTGGCAGCCCGGGTTCGGATCCCAGGCGCGCACTGACACACCGCTTCTCCGGCCATGCTGAGGCCGCGTGCCACATACAGCAACTAGAAGAATGTGCAACTATGATGTACAACTCTCTACTGGGGCTTTGGGGAAAAAAAAGGAAGATTGGCAATAGATGTTAGCTCAGAGCCGGTCTTCCTTGGCAAAAAGAGGAGGATTAGCATGGATGTTAGCTCAGGGCTGATCTTCCCCACCAAAAAAAAAAAAAAAAAAAAAAAACTAAACTAAATACTCCATACTATTTAATACCTTTTAAAATGGAGTACTTTTTAATAACTTAAATCTTTCATTTTATTTTTGAGAATAAGCCTTTCTTTAGTTTAACTTGCAGAAATGGTGGTGTTTTCATTTTCTAGTGAACTCTTATAACAAAATGTTCATTATTTAAAAATAGCTGCCCGATACAGGAAACAGGTCATATAGCAGCTTCTGACACTGTTCTAAAAACAGACTTGAGCTGCTTGAGTGCTAAAGAAGAGTGAACACTGAAAACTGTGTGAACAAATTCAGGTAAAAAAGCATGCTATATTTTAAGAAGAATCTATGTGCCTTTACATTAGTGTTTTTCTCATGATGAGTCATATGTGCTATTAATAAAACAAATATTATAGCAATATATTATGTAGAAAGTGAAATTCCCACCCAAATTTTAGTATTTGTTTAGTCTGATGGTGTCTACCAGATTTTTTTCTATGCATATACAAACAGTATATACTTATTTTAAAAATGGAATTACATGTTTTTTTCAACTTGGTTTTTCATTTATGTATTAGATATTTTCCACATCAAATCTTTCAAAATCCTCTCCTCTTCCTTTTTATTTATTATCCCTTTTAAGGCAGCATAGTATTTCACAGTATAGCTGTACTACAATTTGTTTCAATCAGTTCCCTATTAATAGCCTCGTGAGTTGATACTCTTTTTATTTATTTATTTATTTATTTATTTATTTATTTATTTATTTATTTATTTATTTATTTATTTATTTATTCCCCCCCCTGCAAAGCCCCAGTAGATAGTTGTATGTCATAGCTGCACATCCTTCTAGTTGCTGCATGTGGGACGCGGCCCCAGCATGGCCGGAGAAGCGGTGCGTCGGTGCGCGCCGGGATCCCAACCCGGGCCGCCAGCAGCAGAGCGTGCGCACTTAACCGCCAAGCCACGGGGCCGGCCCAATACTCTTTTATTTAATTTTTTTTCCTTGAAAGTCATTGTTTTTAGGGCAGATGCACATGAAATTGAACAAATTTACCAAATGTGATATGTTGATGGTGTAATATATTGAGAGTTTACTGTGGATCTGGAACATTTCTAAGCACTCTCCTATGAAAATTAGGAAAATAATTCTACCATCTTATGAGGGATTTACTATTACTGTCCCTATTCTTAAGGTGCAGAAAGCCTCCACGCTCCTTGTCATGGCCATCCATAGGATGGACTGAAAGATGGGTGACTGGATCAGACATGTGAGGGCCCTTTAAATCCAAAGGAGCTAAGCAGAAGGGCAGCAGCTGCGTCAGCATAAGAGAAAGCAGAGCTTACAAATTCTTACTGGAGTTAATGATGTTAGAAATCTTTCCTGGTTACCATAACAACAGGCTTTGGAAGACCTGCCATCTTAACCCTTGTGACTGTGCCTTGAGGATTCCCTGGCTATTACCACAGATGGGTTGGTGTCTGTGTATCCCCTGCTGACTGCTAAATTCCTGTTGTGAATTTACCTGATGCACAGGGCCTTTCCTCATGTTTGTCTGTACCCCTGATGTGCCTTGCTGAGCACCAAGAGATGTCAGCTGATGCTAAGATCTCCCAGCCCTGGCCAGTCCTCCCTGATTGCCCGTGTAGCTGGTCACTGTGTTCTACTGAAAATGGAAACTCTTAAGTTTTTGTCATTATTAGTGGCTTAGACTCTAAGATCTCTTAAGATAGACTCTAAGAAAAGTCTCTTGAGACTTGGAAGGTATGTTTCGTTTGCTTAAATGATTATTAAATTGATCCTAGGTATAATACATTAAATTTTTAGAGGGGAAAAAAAAGTTTACTCCACATTATATTTCTTTGTTGTTAGCTAGCGTATCTTGACTAGAGAGAGGTGAAGTTTCAAATACCGCAAAAGGGACCTATGTTTTGGTCATTTATTGCAGTGTTATAAACCACTCCAAAACTTAGTAGCTTAAAACAGCAGTTTATTATTTCGTGATTCAGTGGGTTGACCAGGTGCTTCTGTTTCATGTAGTGTCAGCTAGATGCTGGAATGGCTATGGTCGTCTAAGGCTTGGATGGGAGCTCAGCTGGGACCCAGTAGTTGCTTAGGTTGCCTTGTGGTGTCAGGGTTCTGAAATGGGAGAAGTGGATGCTGCCCAACCAGTTGAGGGCTAGGCCCAGAACTGGTGCTGCATCATTTCGGCCATATTCCAATGGTCTAAGCAGTAATAGACCCAGCCCAGAGTCAGTGTGGGAAAGGACTACACAAGGACATAAATACCTGGAAGTGTGGTTTGTTAGAGGTGATCACCAAAATAACAGTTGACCACAGTGTGCTCTTTGGCTCCCCACACATGCAAGATATACTGACAAATACACAAGACCCGCACAAGTCTCACTCCATTACTACATCAACTTGAGTCCAGATGTCATCATTAAATCAGGTCCAGGTGCAGATGAGGCTCTTTGGGTACACCTAGTCTCAAATTGAATACCTGTGAACTAAAGGGACAAGTTATGTGCTCTCCTCCCCAACTCAACATACAGTGGTAAGCAGGGCCAGGAAAATTGCAACCAGTGCTCCCCTTCAAAAAGGTATCAGAGGCTGTGGAGAAGTCAGAACCCTGATACACTGCTGGTGGGAATGTAAAATGGTACAGTCACTTTGGAAACAGTCTGGCAGTTCCACAAAAGGTTAAAACTTAGATTTACCATTTGACTCAGCGATTCCAAACCTATGCATATACCCAAAAGAAAGGAAAACATACGTCCACACCACAACTTGTACACAAATGTTCATAGTAACATTATAATAGCCAAAAGGTGTAAACAACTCAAATATCCATCAACTGATGAATGGATAAATAAAATTAGTAGTGTATCCATACAATGGAAGATAGTACTGATACATACTGCTACATGGATGAACCTTGAAAATATGCTAAATGAAAGAAGCCAGTCACAAAAAGACCACATATTGTATGATTCCGTTTATACGAAATGTCCAGAATAGGTAAATCTATAGAGACAGAAAGTAGATGAGCAGTTTCTTAGGGCTGGTTAGGATGGGTGTCTGGGAGATGATAACTTAAGGGCACAGGTTACTTTTTGAGGTAATGAAAATGTGCTAAAATTGACTGGTTGTGTGTATCTGAATATACTAAAAACCTTTGAATCACAAACTTTGGGTAAATTGTATGGTATGTGAATTTATCTCAGTAAAGCTGTTAATAAAAAAAAAGAGAAAGGGAAAATGGGAGGCACCTAGCAGTCCCTGGGCCATAGCAGTTCTAAAATCCAGCTAGGTATATGTCAACAGTTCCTTGTTTCAGGACCAGTTTATAACCTGGGTGGTTCTCCGTGACTCTTATTTTTTTTATTTTATTTTTTTTGTGAGGAAGATCAGCCCTGAGCTAACATCCATGCTAATCCTCCTCTTTTTGCTGAGGAAGACCCGCTCTGAGCTAACATCTATTGCCAATCCTCCTCCTTTTTTTCCCCAAAGCCCCAGTAGATAGTTGTGTGTCATAGTTGCACATCCTTCTAGTTGCTGTATGTGGGACGCGGCCTCAGCATGGCCAGAGAAGCCGTGCGTCGGTGCGCGCCCGGGATCCGAACCCGGGCCGCCAGTAGCAGAGCGCGCACACTTAACCACTAAGCCACGGGGCCGGCCCCTCTGTGACTGTTGTCTCCACCCTCTAGGCTCTTGGCTGTGTCTTCTGAATTGTCTTAATTTTCCACGAGAAATGGCCCATGTTTGCAGCCTCTTCCTGTCTGAATAAGGGCCCTGATATTTTCCATTTTGAACTGTCTCTGGCTTTTTAGTCAGGCTGGTGGTGCTTCCACTGATGGATTTCTCAGAGCTTTGGTGGCTTTTCTCATGGACCTCTTTCGAGTTCGCAACATTAAATAAAAACCATTCCCACAAATCTTTTTGAGACAGGGATCTCTCTACCTTGGACTCCCTTTAAGTCAGGGTGATGTGTGAAAATACCTTTAAGATTCTTAGAAGATTTACTGTCTGGTAGAGATGGTTCTTAAGACATACCCTTAAAATTCTTCAAAGCCCTTTGGTCTAGCTCTGTGACGCGAAGTATGGTCTCTGTACCAGCAGTATTACCATCAGCTGGGAACTTACTACAGAAGTCAGACTCTATTCCAGACCTGCTGAATCTACCTGTGAGGATCAGGCCCAGCAATCTGGGTTTTAACAAACTTTAACAAACACCGCCCCCCCCCCCCCCCCGCCAGCTGAGTCTGATGCACACCAAGTTTTAGAACCATTGGTCTTACGGAAAGATCTATGAGAAACCACCTAGAATCTTTGTGAAGGCTTTCAACAAAGCGTTGTACACCCACATCCTTGAGGCCACATTTTACTGGGAGCACAGGATTTGATCTTTGCCCTGAGCCATTTCTTGCTTTGAGCTTACTTTTTGCTAAGACGCTGAAATGAGGAATTGTTTTATTTTTGAACCCATCCAATCCAGCTCCTTTATATTTCCTCTAAATTTACTTGAAAAGGAACCAAACAGTTCCTTTTTTAGTTCATCTCACTACTCCTGTATTTTATCCTAGGCGGCTAAAATGAGCCAGTTAATTCTTTCAGCATTCTTCTTGGAGCCCTCCTTAGTTAGATCCACGAGTTCATTAGCTACCCTTTCTGTCTTCCACGTTACTGCCTGCGGTGGGTTGGCTAATTATTCTGCCAGTACGTAATTTAGATCCCCTTTCTTCAGCCACCAATAACATTCCTTCACTTATTCAGATCCTTATTAAAAGTTTCCTCAAGACTCTACCAGCTTCTGCCCACCACCTGGACCCAAAGCCAGTACCTATTTTAGGTTTTTGTTACAGCAGAGCCCCATTTCTGGTACCAGATTTTGCTTCAGTTATCTATTGCTGCGTAACAAATCACTCCCAAATTTAATGGCATAAGGCAACAATTATTTTCTTGCTCACAATTTTTGGGATTTGGCCCGGGTTTGATAAGGATGTCTCATCTCTGGTCTGTGTACTGTCAGCTGGGACAGCTCGATTAGGGCTGTAGAATTTATTTCCAAGATAGCTCACTTGCATGGCTGGCAAGTTGGTGCTGACTGTCAACTGGGATTTCAGCTTGATTCTCTTTCCTGTAGGCCTTTCTCATGCCTATGGCTGTTCGAACCTTCCCACAACATGGTAGCTAGACTCCAAAAATGAGAAAGCTGAAGTTGCCAGTCTTCTTAAAAATTTAGCTCAGAACTGGCACAATGTCATTTCTGCCCAGACCTAGCCCAGATTTAAGGAGATGAAGAAATTGACTCCACCTCTTGGAGGGAGTAGTGACGAAGAATTTGTGGCTAACGTTAACCAACTCTAATCTGTTAGGGTTTTTTTGTTTTGTTTTGTTAGTACTGAAAAGGCACTTTTGGCTTCAGTTACACGTTGGTGAAAAGTAGTTGTTTTATCGCTTGAAGAGAGGTTCCAGCTCTGGAAGGAGGTTAAAAGAAAACGTTTACGTATAAAGAGCCTCTCGAGATCTGTGGAAATCTTAAATGTTGCATTTCCCTGGGGACTAAAGTCATTTTTTTTTTATAGAGTTAAATTTTTAAATTCCTCATCAACAGAGTAATACTCTCCAACACCTTTGGTTGTGTCAAAATTTGTATGTGACAGGGACGTCTGATGCATTTATATTAATTGGTCGTAACACTGAACTGTTTATTTTTAATAAAAGTTGCCTTATATGTTACCAAATGTAGAGAAATAGTCCCCTTCCTTTGGCTCCCCTTCTTAAAATAGGGACTAAATGCTGTTTAAGAGTTGTGGACAGTGAAAGGCAGACTGGGGGTGCATTGTGGAAATGATTGTGGTAAAGGCAGAGGGTGAATAATGGGATGAAAGAATCCCAAGGTTTTCTGTCCTTTGGAACTTTTGTGTGCAGCTGTTTCCAGATTGGCAAGAGAGGACAAAACAGATGGCAGCAGAAGTTGTCCCTGCTTTTGCTTATTCACCCAAATCATCGATTAGGTTAGCTCATACAGGCTAGTAAATGGCTTCCTGAATTTGTTAAGCACTTACATTAGTAAATTTGTCCCTATCCAATTTGGAGTGCTATTTAAAACAAAAAAATCAAATTAATGCTCTATTACAATAGGGATTCAACGAGTGTAAATACATCTTGTAGCTTTAAAATTCATAGAATCTGACTGGTATTAAATCTGACCTTTAACTTTAGTTCCTTTTTGTGTGTGTGTGTGTGTGTGTGTGTGTGTGTGTGTGTGTGAGGAAGATCAGCCCTGAGCTTAACATCCATGCTAATCCTCCTCTTTTTGCTGAGGAAGACCGGCTCTGAGCTAACATCTATTGCCAATCCTCCTTTTTTTTTTTTCCCCTAAGCCCCAGTAGATAGTTGTGTGTCATAGTTGCACATCTGCTGTATGTGGGATGCAGCCTCAGCATGGCCGGAGAAGCAGTGCGTCAGTGCGCACCCGGGGTTCCAAACCTGGGCCGCCAGTAGCGGAGTGCGAGCACTTAACCGCTAAGCCACGGGGCCGGCCTGAGTTCCTATTTTTGACTTTGATTTCATGCTTTAAGGTTTGGTTATCCCTTATCTCGATAGCACCCATAAGTTGTTAAATATTGAAATAATTTGAATATTTTTATTTAATTTGATTATTTGTAAAAATGTTTGGGCAACACTAGTTTCCCTTACTTGCGTTTAGTTTTACTCTCCCACATCTGAGTAGTTGTCAAGTGTGACTAATAATGTGCTTTTTCGTTTCTCTCTCTCTTTGGTTCTTTTATTTATGTTTTTCTTCTTTATTCTCATACCTACCAAGTCTGGTGGAGTGACATATTCAGGAGTGAGATTATGGGTAGTATGGATGAGATGACTGATACATCTGTTTATGATTCTATGAGGAACCTTCTAGCTTCTTCTTGATACTCTGCATCCAGCATCAAACTTCCCTGGCATGATATCATTACCAGTGGTTTAGAAAATGATGTCCACATTCTTGGTTTTTTAGAAATTATCTTCTGTTTCTTCACAAATTATAATTTTATTTGCTTTGAGATATCCTAGGTACTTATCAATCCGTCAAGCAGTTACTGTGTGAACCAGTTAAGCGTTTTAGGAGACACAGAGGTGAACAGGAAATGGTCATGTGTATTTACACCTTAGTCTCCAGTCTTCAAATTCTTCTTTCTCAGTCAGATTTGAAAACTGGGCATGGTTTTCTAAGGCTTGGATTATACCCTTGTAGAATGTTGGGGGGGTCTCTGACTTATTTTGGTACTCTCCTGCCTTCACAACTTTACTTCACTCATCCTTAATAGGGCCTTACTTGTTTCAGGGTTTGTACAACCTACTGTATGCTCACTATTTTGAACTCCAATTGTTAAGAATGTGTTCTTGTATATATTTAAAAATTGTCCTGTATTTCCCTTGAGTAGCTACATAATTTCCTGATTTCTTTCCAGATATTTTCACAGAATTCTCATTTCTGGGCTAAATAATTTTAATCCCCTCAAGATTTTCTCATATCCCACTTTTCCCTATAGCTTTAGTAAATTTTCCAAATAGTTACATACATTTACTATTCAACAGAATTATTTTTTCCACTTGACCTTGCCTCTGTAGACATTTAAGCAGCAGAATTCATAAAGCATTATTTTCTACCATTTAACTCTTCAAAAATATAATTCATAAAATAATTTAATGTTGGACTTGGAAGGGACCTTTGAAATTATGTAATTTAGAGCCCTCATCTTGCACTATTATTGCACATGTAATGCACAGGTTTGATACATAGAATACATATAATAATCCAAAAAAGGGAGGAAAACAGTGCGGCATGTAATTGGAGGACACTTATTCTGTCCTTTATACCTCCAATCTGCCCTGTTTACTGTTTTAATTGCAAAATTGCCTGTGGTGCCATTTCATTTCTTTGTAAATTATGTGAAGCAAAATCTGCTTATTTGCCCCAAATGGATGTATTTGGGTTTGTTATTCTTGATTTTTAACTTTAGTTAACTAAGATCATTTTGACTTCCAAAACTTATTTGGACTATCACTTTTAATTTTGGTAGCATTTACAAGCTATTTATAGTTCGTCATTTGAGTTGCTTTTAAAAGATAATTCCATGAAAACTACAAAGTGCTGATGAAAGAAATTGAAGATCTAAATAAATGGAGAGACATACTGTGTTCATGGATTGATTCTCAATATAGTACAGATGACAGTTCTCTGAAATTGATGTATAAGTTTAACACAATTCCTATCAAAATTCTAGCATGATTTTTGTAGGTACATATAAGATTATTCTAGAATTTACATGGAAAGGCAAAGTACCTAGAATAGCTAAAACAGTTTTAAGAAAGAAGAATAATGTAGGGAGAATCACTCCCCAATTTTAAGACATTATGGTGTTGTCAGAGAGACAGACAAATAGATAAATGCAGCCAAATAGAGAACGCAGAAGTAGCCTCATACATGTACAGCCAACTGATTTTTTTTTTTTTAAAGATTTTATTTATTTGTTTTTTTCCCCCCAAATCCCCAGTAGATAGTTGTATGTCATAGCTGAACATCCTTCTAGTTGCTGTATGTGGGACGCGGCCTCAGCATGGCCAGAGAAGCAGTGCGTCGGTTCGCGCCCGGGATACGAACCAGGGCCGCCAGCAGTGGAGTGCGTTCTCCTAACCGCTAAGCCACGGGGCCGGCCCTACAGCCAACTGATTTTTGACAGAGGTACAAAAGTAATACAGTTTATCTTTTCAACAGTTGGTGCTAGAGAAATTGGATATCTATGGGCAAAATAATGAACCTCAACCTAAATCTTAGACTATATACATAAATTAACTCAAAATAGGTTATCATTTTAAATGTAAAACATAAAACTAAAAAACTTTTAGAAGAAAACGTAGAAAATGTTCAGGACCTAGGACTTGGCACAAAATTCTTAGCCATGACCCAAAAGCATGAACCATAAAAGAAAAAAAAATAGATAAATAGGATTTCATCAAAATTAAAAATTTTTGCTCTGTGAAAGACTGTTAAAAGAGCAAAAAGACAAGCTATAGACTGAAAAAAATATGTGGAAACCCTATATTTGACAAAGAACTCTATTAAAATATATAAAGAACTCTCTAAACTCAACAGTAAAAAACGGCAGTCTAGTTAGAAAATGGACAAACAACATGAAGACACATTTCCCCAGAAAGGAGATACAGATGACAAATGAACATAAGCACATGTGGACACCCATCATACAATCTAGCAGTTGCACTTCTGAGCATTTATCCCAGAAAAATGAAAACTTAGATCTGCACTAAAACCTGTACAGGAATGTTCATAGCAGTTTTATTTTTAATAGCCAAAAACTGTAAACAGCCTAATGTTCGTTAACATGAGTGGGTAAACTGTGGTACATCCACACTGTGGAATTCTTCGCAGCAATAAAAAGGAGCACACTATTGATACTTAGAAGAACTTGAATGGGTCTCAAGGACATTATGCTGAGTGAAAAAAGCCAATCTCAAAATGTTACCTACTGTGCAATTCCACTTAGATAGCATTCTGTGAATGACAACATGGTAGAAATAGAGAACAGATAAGTGACTGCCAGGGGCTAGGGACGGCGGGGAGAAGCGTGTTGGGTATGACTATACAGGGATAGCGTGAGGGAGCTCTTTGTGGTGGTGGAATTGTTCAGTATCTTGATTGTGGTGGCAGTGACATAAATCTATACAAGTCGTGAAATGGCATAGAACTCAGCACATGCATTGTACCAATGTCAGTTTCCTAGTTTTGATATTATGCTATAGTTATATACGACATAATCATTAGGGGGAACTGGACCTCTCTGTACTATTTTTGCAACTTCCTGTGAGTCGGCAATTATTTTGAAATAAAAAGTTAAAAATAAAAGATATACTCAGACTTTAGACCTATACTGTCCTCTGGCCACAGGTTGCTTTTAAAATTAAAATTCAAATGAATTTAAATAAAAATTAACTTCAGTTTCTTGGTCACACAAGCCATGTTTCAAGTGCTTATGTGGCTACCTGATTATATAGCACAGATATAGAACAGTTCCATCACTACACAAAGTTCAATCAGTAATTCTGCTTTAGACAAACCCCTCCCTGTACCGTGCCAATCGCCATATGTGTGGGTACCTTCCCATTTCTTAGTGAACCATCTTAAATTTATAAATGAAAAGATAATAGTCTGTACTGGTAAAATTTTAAATAGAAGTGGATTTAATGTGACACTTTTAAAAAGATTCATAATTTTTGAGGCTATATCCCATATTTGAATAAGAAAAGGAAATGAAACATTTGCTTCATTTTTGAAATAGGAATAAGATTTTTTTCCTTATCTATTAAGACAGTTGCAATTGCTTTCCATAATCACAATATAGAATATAGAGGAAATGGGCAAAATAGAGGGATAGACAGGTAGGGGTAAGAGATAAAGCAGGAAAAGTGTTTTAAATATCCCATACTTTTGATTGTTCTTTTCTGTTTCTTAGTGACCAGCTTACCATTGGTAGCTTACCATTTCAGAGGAAGCGTAGTTTAGCAACTAGGCCTTAAACCAGAATTCTATTTCTGGCTCAAAGTGACCTTAAGGAAGTGACAACTTCACTCTTCTCATTCTCATAACCAATGAGCAAATTAAGATAAAACTGACTATTGCTTGAGTGGCCTATAGGATGACTGATTCTAAAATGATCCTACTATTTTAGGTTATGTGGAAAACTTGCTTACAAGTAGATTAAATACGAAGTTTTGAGCAATTTAGTTATGAAGAGTCATATGAGGTAGAAAGAGGAAGCTCACTTTACCAGGCTTGAACTGTTTTAGGTTTTGAGTTTGGGAATTAAAAACAAGAAAACTCAGACATAGGGTAAAAATTTATCTTATTCCATTCCAGGTTAATAATTTTGAGAAAACTTTGGGAGAATCAGCAGACCTTTTGCATTTTAGAGATCAGGTTTTGTAGTTAAACAGTCCAGGGTCTGAATTGCGGCTCTGCCAGTTACTCTCTGGGGAAGTTATTTAACTCGTTCTCAGTTTCACAATCTATAAAATGGGGCTAATAACACCTTTTTGTTAGGGTTGTTATGAAGACGACACGTAATAAGTATACAGCTGTAATGACTGGTGATAATATTGATTTTATCAAGACATGGAATAGAATGATGGTGGTGTTAGCAGATAAATAGCTTTGTTTACGCTCCTTTTATGAAGATTGATTTTTAGCCACATAATAATGGTCTTTTTTTTGGGGGGGGGTGCTAATTTTAGCTTTATAACAAATTGGTTCATATTGTGGTTCCTAAAGCCCTTCTCAAATTTAACTAAATGTGTGTGAGACTAAATTGATCAAAATCACTTGATTTAAAGCAAAGGAGGGATAAAGCTATTTTTATAAAGTCTAGCAGACCAAAATATAAGCAGCAAACTAAAAAAAAACAACACATTTTTGAAAGACATTTTATTTCAGTGCAATCTCTGCAACATTTCTGCAGCTATATCCACATGATATCTGAATGAACAGTGAAAAGGTTTAGTTAATTATAAGGCTATATAAAAATCGACAATGTACAATGTCAAATTATCAGAAAATATTCCATATGAATTTTCTTTTAATTTGCCTACTAAACTGCTAAAACACTGAAAAAGAGGTCAATAACCAACCAGAGCCAACATACTCATTAGGATCCTTTCGGCCCTGGCACTCTGTAGCTGAGTGAGATAGTTCCAGTTTTAGCCAATAGTTCACTGGTGTGTGGTCAATTTGAAGTTTCCTGCTGTACTCCTCTGAGCTAGAGAGAGGGAACCAAAAATGCTGATTTGCTCATTGACTTCATCACTCATGCCTGAGCACATACACCAACACTTCCTGTGCAAAACCTACCCTGACTCTGCAGAGAACACCCCCAGCTGTCAGCTGATCTGGGTGCGGATGGTGGCTTGGACTGGTGCAGTTTGGAAAGCAGTAGCCCTCAGTTGGATACCACCACACTAGATGAACATGCCATGTCTCATTACTATACCTTTCTCTTCATCGCGATCAGCTTTCGAAGCTTACAATACTAACATTCATTGACAGCGAGTGATTGTTGCACGTGAGTTACTAGCTCTCAAAAGCACCACCCCGTGAAAGTGTTATACTAGAAGACAGCATGTTTAAGAAAGAGTTAATTTAGAAATATCATGCCATGGAAATTGCACTGAAAAAATCTGTCAGAAGATCTGAATTGTATATAGCTTGTCTCCCTAAGATTAATATGGCTACATCTACCCTACCTTAACACACTTGGCCTCAGTTTTCTTATCTATACAATGGCGGATTTCTAAATTTCTAAGACTTTATGATTTTAGTGTATGTTTCTTCAGGTCGTTTCCTCCATGTTCCCACTTGTTGGTTCATAAGCTACGTTAAATGTTTGTTTTATTCTACTCATCAAAATTTCCTCAAGTACTGTCAGGTACTTTAAAGGTAATACACTATTTTCAGTTTTTTCTTCTTTCAGAAACAAAGTAATTTGAAGAAGTGGTATTGCAAAGTTGAACTGCTTCTGGGTATCATAGTTTGAGTCTGAGTACAACATCTAAATATAACATGAAAGGGAAATTAGACTTTGGATTATTGTGTAAATGTTGCAACCAAGTGATGATAAACCTTTAGGTGTTTTGAGAAGTCTATGTTATATGATATATTAACTAAAACATTGACTTTAATCAGTAATTTGCTCTTATAAACACAGCAAGGATGAGAAATTTGCTCGTTGGTGCCTTTCCCCATTTAAATCCTGATGTGTTTTTAGGAAGAAGTTATTTGGGAGTGCTAGTTCACCTGGGAAGGAAATAGAAGGCCCTTTTGCTTTTGGGGAGATGGAGAGCTTAAACACGGTTTGTTATTCAACATTTCTTATGACTTTCTAATGACCATGAATAAAAATTCTAAGAATCCTTTAAGACCTATTTTTAAAGGATAGTTTGTTATAAATCTAAAGGCTGTTAACTACAGTAAAATCACATGTCATTGCCCCATCCATCCCATCCTACCACAGGATTTTAGAACACTCTCACTACATTTTGAAATACCTTCATGGAATTTTGAAATGCATCACTTGCGTAGTTCTTTGAGGTTCCATCCCTGCTAGAAGAATTATGAAACGTAGCTCTGCACTTCCCATTAGTTAGTTCTTTACCACGTTGAACAGAAGATATGTGCATTTCTGGTGTCTAGATTCAGAATGCCTATAGATTTTACCCAAAAATCATAGATTCAGATAATTCTTCCACAAGAAGGAAAGAAGTATGATTAATCAGCAGAGTAAAAGGCACTGCTGGATGCTGTTAGAAGGACTCCTATATGGGGGGCTGTGAGTATGGTTGTTTTTACAGTTTCCATTTCTGAACTATCTTGGGTTAAAAACATTTGAGATTTTTGAGTATAGGAAGTGTATGAGTAGTATTTGTCCTTTTTTACTACTAAATGATAAGTAATTTGTATCATTATTGAAAAATTGTCGTGGCTCTTGTTTAGAATGGTTTCATGCTGTGATTTGAGCACAAAGGTGTACTTGGTCTTATTTTCATGGTCAAGGTGTGATTCCTTGAGGTAATGGTGTTTTCTCATGTGGACTCAGCACAGCAGTGAAAATGAGCTGTGCTTTAAGTGCAATCACTGTCGACCTTTCTTGTCTGAGACTTCTTATCATAACCTCTTTCCTCCTATTTCTAATTTCTATTTCTCCTCCTTTCTTCTGTTTCTAATGTATAATAGCTATACTTCAGGCAGTTTCTTAGAACTTATTCCTGCACTTAAGATTCTCTCAATCATCAATTATTTGGGGATAAAATGCCCTCTAGTTCTACTTAGAATTTTAAGGACAAACACTGAATTAGGATTTTAAACAAATGTGTTGGGTGCCGTGTTTGTTTAAGTGTATGGACCTCACATTTTAACTTTTACTTCTGTGTGGCCAACAGCCACACTGGCAGCTAGTCTATGTGCTACCTATTTTTCAAATGTGGATTACATTGCTTTCTTCACAGAGACAAACTGGAGTGGGCTCTATAGAACTTTTGCAAATTGGCAGATCATTGAGGAAAATTGAAAGAGGACTTCCCTAAGGCAGGTTCTTCTATGCCACCTCATGTGAATGGAAAACTAGATCCATGTATACAAGAAAAATTAAGCGTTGGCTTTGAAAATACTGGTGCCTAGAAAAACACAAATTCACGAGGCTTTGGCCAAAGTTTTTCTTTGTTTCACTAGGTTAGAAATGGCCTGAGAGTCTCCCAATAATTTAGCCACAGAAGAGAGAAAAAGCTTGTTGTTCTTCATTCCCATTGTATAGAGCCTCTATGTCACAGACTTGCACCAAGATGGAGTATTGACCATTTTTGTGGAATGAATGGAACTGAGTTAGAGTACTTTGAGTTACTTATAAATTCTTAAATATGTCTTCTATTTAAAACTTTATAGGCATGATAATAAATTTTAATAGAATAAAGATAGCTGGGGTAATATGAGTATACAAGCAAAGTATGGAAGTTTGGAGCCTTATTCTTCAAGTAATTATTTTGGATCAGAAAACTTGATTCCAAGATTTCAGGGGATTTATTTTTTCTTGGCCCTGCCTTTGTCTTTCCCTTGCTAGTTTGGATGGTAATACAAGCTAATACCCTGACTTTTCTTTATAAATGTGTAAAATTTTATTGAATATGTGTTATACTTAGAAATAGTCATTTCTCCTAATTTTTATTGTAACTTTAAAATTTAGGATCTGTTTGCTACTAAATGCCAGATTATATGTGTGCATAGATATTTTCCTTTAAAAAGAAGTCAAAGTGGGATTTATTATAGGACCTATATGTTTTATTCTTTAATGACAAGTATGAATAGATTTATTTATAAGACTAAAGGAGGGCCGGCCTGTGGCTTAGCGGTTAAGTGCGCACGCCCTACTGCTGGCAGCCCAGGCCCGGATCCTGGGCGCGCACCGACACACCACTTGTCCAGCCATGCTGAGGCCATGTCCCAAATACAGCAACTAGAGGGATGTGCAGCTATGACATGCAACTATCTACTGGGGCTTTGGAGGGAAAAACAAAAACAAAAACAAAAAAAAGACTAAAGGAGAGTCAAGATTAGGCTGAAAACCACAGTAGTGCTAGGGGTTTTTTTTGCCCCCATTTTCTTTCTTTTGTTTTTCAGGCATCCTAACCTGTATATGCTTCCCTTCAAGTGTGCATACAGTGCAGTGGGTACAGTGCACATAGTGTTCTAAGTATTGGAACTGAACCAATTGGACTCCTGTCCAGCATTTTATACACTTCTTGGCATTTCTCCTGCATATTTGTTTAATCTTTCCAACTCATTTGATCCCTTGGCATTAGAGCTGACAGCTGCAATTGCAAATGGGGTTCATAAAGTAGTTGTATAATAAAACGCCATGACCTGGTTCTTGTATAGTTTCACTGATGACTGAGTTGGCAACTCAGAAATGCTACAGATTTGTTTGGCAGGTCAGGTGGAACATTATCTTTATTTTACAGTAAGAGAGTTTATGTATAAAAAAGACTGGTAATTTATCTGGAGTGATATAAATTACATCTCCTAAATTCTAGTCTTACTGTTTCCTAAGCACCTGTTAGACACAGTGCTTTGTGTTATGTGTTCATTATTTCTAATCCTCAGAATAATCTTGTAAGATAAGTAATATGACTCTCTTTTTCAGATCATAAAAAGAGAAAGCAGACTCAATCATATCTACATATTTAGTATTTACATGATAAATAGCAGAACTGGAATTCAAGTCCAAGATCATCTGTTTCCAAAGCTTGTAGCCTATCCATTACGTACCGTAGCAGTGATTTGTTTTATTTCATTGTAAATAGTGTTTTATTTCCATTTTGCTGTCGCTGGACATTGACTATTACAATGAAAGGTGTTGTGAACATTATTGTACATGTCTTTTGGTGGAATTATTGGGTCATGGGGTATGCATATGTTCAACTTTTGGAGATGTTGCCTAAAAGTTTTCCATAGTGGTTGTAGTGTGTGAATATTCTGGTTGTTCCACTTCCTTGCCAATACTTTCTGTTAGTTTTAAAAAGATTTAGCCATGGGGCAGGTATCTAGTGATATCATTTTGTGCTTTTAATTTGCATATCTCTGATGATTAATGATTTTTATATGAGTATTGAAGACCTTTTGTAAAGTTCCCAATCAAGACTTTTACCCATTAAAAAAAATTATCTTTTTTATTTGTCTAAGTTCTTTATATATTCCAGGTACTAATCCTTTGTCGAAATCATGAGTTACAAAGATTTTTTTCTCCTATAATACTTTCTTTTTTATACTTAGTGGTCTCCTTTGGTGAACAATGTTGACACTTCCAGAATCTAAACCATCTCAAATTCTTTTGTTGTTTTACTTAAGTCATCTCAAGTATGGACCATGTTTTCTGTTTCATTTCATCTCACCTAGTATAGTGCTCTGTACACATTGAAGGAAAGAGTAGAAGATTTATCAGTCATAGAAAGATTTTTATTAACTTAGTGGCAGCAGTTGGGATATACATCACTGGAGGGGAACGTGGAGGAAAGGCATTCACAGTGCTGCATGGGAGCAGCTTGTGTGTTGTTTCAAGGTGAAGTCTTCCTAGCTGCACTTTTCCCACACATTTCTTTGCACTGGAAATTATGGAGGTTTGGGTTATAGTCCTCCTCACTGGATTGAAAGCAAGTATCAGAGGAATCGTTCATTCAAAACAGAGTTCTTTAGCTGCACTATCTGATGTGTTCTATATGTGCTCGGTGAACCTACATGCTGTTCGCCATAGTGGGGACCTTTTTACCCCTCATTTGTTTTGTTTCGTTGGTTCTTCTCAATAGCCAATTTGATTTTTAAGTAAGCACTAAGAAAGGATTCCATGAAAGACTTTTGGTTCTGGCCATGATGGAGTAATACATATTGGAATACCCTCCTGCCAAGAAAAAACTATAAAACTGGAAAAATATATGCAGCTTTATATGCTTATATTAGAAAGAAAAGAAATTTTAGAATCAATGATCTGAGCTTCTACTTGAAGAATTTAGAAAAAGAGCAAATTAAACTGAAGGTAATTAGAAGGAAAGAAATAATAAACATAAAAGTAAAAAGTAGGGGCCGGCCTGGTGGTGTAGCGGTTAAGTGCGCACGCTCCACTGCTGGCGGCCCGAGTTCGGATCCCGGGCGCGCTCCAATGCACTGCTTGTCAGGCCATGCTGTGGCAGCGTCTCATATAAAGTGGAGGAAGATAGGCACGGATGTTAGCTCAGGGCCAGTCTTCCTTAGCAAAAAGAGGAGGATTGGCATGGATGTTAGCTCAGGGCTGATCTTCCTCACAAAAAAAAGAAACAAAAAGTTGTTTCCTTGAAAAGTTTAATAAAATTGATAAATCCCTATTAAGACTGATCAAGAATGAAAGAAGACAATTCCAATATCAGGATTCTTATAGACATTAAAAGGATAATAAGTGAATATTATGAACAACTTTATGCCAATAAGTTCTACAACTTAGATGAAATAGACAAATTCCTTTGAAAGACAAACTGAGTAAAATAAAACAGACCATGAAGAAATAAAAATTTGAATAGTCCTACATCTACTAAAGAAATTGAATTGGCAATTAAAAGTCTTCTAACAAAGAATGCCAAGATGCTGCTGGCCCGGGAGTGACATTTTTAAAAACCACCATGTTAGGCTACGAGGTCTATGAGGGCAAGGAATAACTTTCAAGCCTCTTTATTATCTGTATGTGACATAACATTCTTGGTGAATGTTTATTAAATGATATTATGTCATTCAATCAATTCTAAGTAGAGAAGTTCCCTTCCCTTGAGAAACCTAACAATTTTTTTACCTACTTTCTTTGGTAAGGAACTTTTGATTTTCTCTCTAATTCATTTCAGAAAATGTGTACACTCTATTGAAATGAGAACGCTTTAATTTCTTGTGTTTATGAAACTATATATGATTAGACATGCCTTAGGGTTTCCTTGATGAACATCTAATCATGTTGGGTGTAAGTGTGGACTGTATTGTTCCCAGGCATACTACTTTAACCTAAAATCATAAATCCTAGAGTCTTATATGAGTTAAACCAAAACTAACATTGGTCCTCTTTCCAGCAATGGCAATTTGGGGGCTAGGGGGGCAATGTGTGTAATTATGTTCCTGAGCAGTGCCAACCTCTATAAAATAAGTAGCTTAATTATGTATCAAAGTCTTCTTTTAAACCCCAACTACCCTGAGATGAGTGAGGAAAAAATGAAGCAAATTCTTCTTTTGAAATGATTTCATAAAAATTTTTTAAAGAGCACAATGTTTAGAAAAATCCCAGTCCTAATATTTATTATGCAAAAGCTTTTAAGGAAATGCATCAAAATGCTGATCATGATTATGTCTACATAGTAGTTTTATAGGTGATTTTAATTTCCTTTATTTCTGTAATTTCTAAATTTGTAAAAACATGTTACTCTTTTAGTCATTAAGATATTTTTACTGGGCCAGCCCCGTGGCTTAGCGGTTAAGTGCGCATGCTCCACTACTGGCGGCCCGGGTTCAGATCCCCGGCCCGCACCGACGCACCGCTTCTCTGGCCATGCTGAGGCCGCGTCCCACGTACAGCAACTAGAAGGATGTGCAACTATGACATACAACTATCTACTGGGGCTTTGGGGCAAAAAAAGGAGGAGGATTGGCAATAGATGTTAGCTCAGAGCCGGTCTTCCTCAGCAAAAAGAGGAGGATTAGCACAGATGTTAGCTCAGGGCTGATCTTCCTCACACACACACAAAAAAGGTATTTTTACTGTTTAATGGAAATATTTGCAAGAGTTAACTAGAATAAACTAGAGATTTTCTCAGTAAGCATAGCAGTTAAAATTAGTTGCACTTCATATTTTAAATATACTTATAAATATGTTCAACAGAGTATATATCTGAAATTGTAGTTTTTAGTAAAAAAAGATAAAACAAAATGTATAATATACTGTTATTGTAAAAGTAAAATGTTTGTGATATGTACATCTGTATAGGTATATATTGTGTAGAAAAGTACTCCAAGATATTAATAGGGATTATCTCTAGGTGATGAGAGTGAGCCACTTAATTATCTTTATCTTATCTTTATCTTATTTCTCTTATAATTTTTTTGCAACAAACGTGCATTACTAGTTGATAAAGCTTTTTTAAAGGCAAGCATGGGAGTCGGCGTTTCTTCTAGCTTTAGCAAGGGTGAAAAGCTGGTGCTGCCCTGGGCACAGGTAGCCCTGCTCTCCAGTGACAGACAGTGGAGGTGGAGAGAATGTAGGTGGATGCTCCTGGACCGCCCAGCTATTATAGACTCCCAGGTCTGCTCGCTCTACTTCTGTTTTCAAGAGGAAAACTCCATGGTGTGAGCTCAATGGAATAGTATTGGGATTTAGGTGACTGCCAGGCTTAGGTCATGAGGTAAAGTCTGGGTCATAGCTAGGGAAAATGGAGATCTAGCCTCAGAGTAACCAGGCAGTCCCTGTCCAGCCACCCTGTAGGAGAGCAAAGAAATAGGGAAGTGCAAAATAAAATTTTAATAAAAAATCACTTAATTTACAGTTTTGCTAAGGTGAACCTCTCTTTTTCAGTTTTCCCCCAAAGCGTATAGAATTTCAGTGACCTCTATAGGGTCCCTTATTATCTCCTGGGCTGCCAAGCACCTTCACTCTGAGCCCCAGTCTCTTGTCCTGGAGAAAGTGTGGTGTCCCAGTGAGTCACGTTCATTAGTCCTGGGACACGGGTTTCCTGCCTAATGGTTCCTTGAGACAAGAGAGCACACTTATTGCCTGACTCGCTTCAGAAACTTGTCCCCCACTCCCACTCGCTCAGATGTGTCCATGACCTGGCTCCATGATCCCTTCCTGGGTAGGTTATAGTGGTGTAGCCCAGACTTAGCATTGTCTTCCTTCATTCCCTGCCATGTTTTATTCTCTTCATTTGTTCTTTCAACAAAGATTTAATGAGCGCCTAGACACTGGGGATTTCTTGGTAAACAAAACAAAGCCCCTGTCCTCATGGAGTTTACCTTCTGGGATGGGAGCCAGAAAATAAAATAAGTGAAAAAGAAACATTTAATATAATGTTGGGCAGTAATAAGTGCCATTAAATAACAACAAAAAGACCAAGGTACTGGGACAGATTGAAAGTGACAGAGATGGGGTCATGAGGAAGGAGAGACCCACCTGAGGAAGTGGCATCTCAGTGTAGACTTCCAGGAAGTGTGTTATGGAAGCAAGAATAAAATCTGGGTGAAAATCTTCTAGGCAGAGGGAGCTGCAGGCGCAAAAGATGTGAAGCAGGAATGAGGTTGGGCAGTCAGAACCTGGCAGGGGAGTGTTTAAATTCCTACCAACTGTTCAGCGGACTAGCTTTTGAGGGATGGTAAGGTCTTTACTTTTACCCACCTCCAACCACATACTCAGTAAGATATTCTTTAGCTTGTTTTCTTATTTATAAAGATGAGAAGCTTCTATTCAGTCAGTGGTGTTCCATGTTTGAACTGATAACTTCGTATTTTGCCAATGAATTGCTATATAATATCTAAACACATTTACTTATGATATGTTTTATGAACGTTTACTCAGTGAACATTGACTGATCTTACCCGATTGATTGGACGTGGTGGAGGAGGCAGAAGGTGAGAAAGAGTTACTGATGAAAGAGAAGAAGAAAGGAGTTGTTGGAGAGAGTCCTAGAGAACCGGGAGAGTTGGTTGTGAGGGGGCCCAGGAGGAAAGAATGTCAAGAAGGAGACGGAGGTCACCACTGTCAGATGCCCCCACAGATGTCCAGGGGTACAGGAACTGAACGGTGACCTGTGGGTTTGTCAGATGCCCCCAGAGAAGTTCAGGGATACAGGAGTGGAACGGTGACCTGTGGGTTTGTCTGCTGCACCCAGAGAAGTTTAGGGAGACAGGAACTGAACAGTGACCTGTGGGTTTGTCAGATGCACCCAGAGAAGTTTAGGGGTACAGGCACTGAACGGTGACCTGTGGGTTTGTCAGATGCACCCAGAGAAGTTTAGGGGTACAGGAACTGAACGGTGACCTGTGGGTTTGTCTGCTGCACCCAGAGAAGTTTAGGGGTACAGGCACTGAACGGTGACCTGTGGGTTTGTCAGATGCACCCGGAGAAGTTTAGGGAGACAGGAACTGAACGGTGACCTGTGGGTTTGTCAGATGCACCCGGAGAAGTTTAGGGAGACAGGAACTGAACGGTGACCTGTGGGTTTGTCAGATGTACCTAGAGAAGTCCAGGGAGACAGGAACTGAACCGTGACCTGTGGGTTTGTCAGATGCACCTAGAGAAGTCTAGGGATACAGGAACTGAACAGTAACCTGTGGGTTTGACGATCGCAGTGACCCTGCTGGTCTTAGTGGGGGCAGTGTCAGTTCCGTGTTAGTCAAACAGAAGTGAGCTGAAGAGCAACTAAGAGGTGAGGAAGTGGCAGCAGTGACTGTAGAGTTCCCGCCTTTTGAGAAGTGTGACTGAGAAAGAAAGGAATGAGATTAGATAGCTTGACAGGAGTATGAATGGAGCCAAGGGTTTTTGTTTTCTTTAATTTTTAAATTTTGTTTTTGCAAGAGGCTTCTGTGGCTTTTTCCTTGACAGGAAGTCATTGTTTGCTATTCTTGGCTCACAGAGTAAACAGTTGTCCTACCCCACCCCACCCCTGCCACATACTTTGTAACCATATTTAAAACTTTTTACAGCTGTATAGTTTTCCAAGTATTCAAAGACAGTTTGCCTGCGTGATCTCATTGATTTTCTTGAGAGGAAGGTACCAAATATTATGCCTGTTTCTTAGATGAAAGCCTCAAAGCTCAGAGAGTGTAGCTGAGAAGTCACCCCACTAATCAGGGTAGGGCAAGAATTTTTATCAGTATACCCTATCCAGCCCAGAGTTCAGGAAATTGTATTCACAGCATTCACTGACCATGATTTGCCCTATACTCAACAGGTTATCCTCCAGTTACCCCAGAAAAGAACCCAAGGCATTTAGATGTAATTTATAGGACAGATTAAGAAGCTTTTCAGAATCCACCTCTATCTCCCTCCTGCACACGCGCCCTTCTCACCCACCTGTGCACCCTCATATATACACATACACCACTTACCTCATGTGTACACCCCTGCCACGCACACAACCTCAAACTCAGACTCTTTCCAGTGTTCACAGCTGGATACACCTTAGTCCTAGTCTCAAAGGATTCTTGCCCACAACGTTTGGCTACTCTCTTTTCAATATTTTCCTCTCTCTGGGGTTTGGACTTGGGGTATAAAGATGTATAGTTAAGGTAGAGAGAATTGATTTTATAAGGCCCAATGAGAGGCCATAAATAAATCCCTAGGTTTCAACAATAGGGGTTCACTTGATCATTAAATGTTTGCTGAATTTGCTTTCTCTCCTCACAAAGGAAACCTTGTAGAACTTAAGCGAAACAGTTTTTGTGTAAATTTGATCTAAAGCAATAGTTGTTTTTTGCAGGCTTTGATCCGTCAGGATATTCTTTGAGCTGCAAGGATTAACTGTTTAGCATTGAGTTTTATAAGCACAAAATGGTGATTGTCAAAATTTTTGTTCTGGCCTGCTCTCAGTCTCTAAAATATGAAAGAGAAGGTTCATAATGTTGATATTTTCATAATTTTTACACAATGACATTTGTGTGGTGTATCTTTGCCACTTACCTAGTGCTGTACATCTATCACTAGTTAGCTCCTTGCTCCCCCATCCCCCAACAAGAGGTAAAAGTCTTTGTTTCTTGAACATATTAAAAACCCATCAAGAGAAAGGAGCCACTGTCTCCTTTTTTTGTCTGTAGAGTTTAGGTTGGAACTTTGTAAATTGTAGAAGCCAAGTAAGTTTTGTTTATAGAACATTCTTTGTTCTTAACCCCTTTCCCACTTGTCGGACCCTCTCAGAAATATTTAACATAAATATATTTACTAATGTAATTAGTATATTGGCATAAATATGTATTATGTTACACATATGTACACCCTGTAGAGAGCCCTCACCCTCATATATTTCAGAAATTTTCTTTGACAAGGAAAGAAGAATTAAAACATCTGGATTCCAGTTTGGATGAATCACTTCTTGAAAGAATGTGGATAAGGATGAAGAATGTGGAAGGCAACAGACTAGGCCCCAGATATTTATATAATTTCCTCTTACCTCTGTTTTGGAGTCAATATTAAGGCTTTGGAAAAGGAGGGAATATTACCCTAATGAAGATAGTAACAAATAATCTAATGATGTGAAGAATTGGATCCCATTATTCTCATTTGACTAAGATATGTTATCCTTCCAATTTTAATAAAAAATGTCCCTAGAGCGTTCGTTGACCTGGGTTAGAGTCCTAATGGTTGGACGATGATGAAAAAGGGCTAGTAATGTGAGACCTCCACACATAGACTTATCCTCCTCAACATTTGTTGTTTTCTTTACAGTGTGGTGCCTGGGCAGGTCCCAGAAAGGCAAGTACTTCTCTGAAATGCTAAACATGTCAGAAGAATGATGAGCAATTAAAAAAAAATGCTTTCATTAAATCAAGATCGACTCTTTACTCCATCATTGTTAGCACCTTGCAAACTGGGTAGAGAAGTTCCATTTATTTCAATGTGTTTTCTTTTGCTTATTAAAAAAAACCCTGCAAATATATTTCTGTTCTAGATCATCCTTATAAACTAATTGCAAAGGAAAAAAACAGTCAATTTTTTTTAACTTAGAATGTTAAGCAAAAATACCAAATTCTTGGTAACACACTGAAAATATTTAAGGAACTGTTACCTCTTTACAGATGTTGTATTTTATGTTTCGGTGTCTGTGGCTGGTTAGTTCTGTTGTTTAATCTGGTGCTTTTTAGGCTTGTCTGATAAGTTTGATCTCCAGTTAGGAAAGGAAATTTGTCTGTTTCATAGTCAGACAGCAATGTTAACAATATTCAGTAACTTCATAATAGAAACTATTTGTCAAGAAAGAGTTTCAGCAAGAGTAGAGAGAGAACACTGAAAGAGCAGTGCACCAGTTGCAGAGCTGGCTGCAGTGGTACTCAAAGTGCACTCTGCACAGGGTATCTTTGTGCAGGTACAATTGCCATCTCACCTGGTACTTTAGTGACACCTCCTGCTTGAACCTTTTCATCATACCACACATAAGGGTTGTACCCAGAAAATTTTAGTATGCCATTTCCTTCTGAAATAAATATTTGTTCTTGTTCTTGCTGCTCTAGACCTTTTTCCTTTTCCTCTGAAGCCAGTAAGAATGAGAAAGAACCCTCCTTCCTCTAACCTTCATTCTTATTTTAGAACAGACGAGATCTTTGGAGATGATCTAAGCTAGTTCCCTCATTTGTGACTGAAATGCACAGGACCAGAAAGAGCAAATGGTTTGTCCGTGTCATACCAGTGGCTAGGCAGAGATAAGAGTCCAGGTTTCTGAATTTCTAACTGGGGAGTCTTTCTATTACTGAGCTTCGCAAAAGCTAAGGGCCTAGGTGTGCTGGGGGCACTGCGGCCAACTCACAGGGTTACTGCTTGCAGGCTATTTTAAAATTTCAAGCGAAACAGTGGCATCTATCAAACACCGTGGAAACTATTAGCTCCTGGTAATTCACAATTTTAGTATTAGATTGTACTATATTTCTTTCAATGACCTCATAGTTTTGCAAAGCTGAGGTTTTGATGGGTTACTGTGATAACAAGCAAGTACCTGGTGAAAATCAATGTAGAACAGGAAATGAGGATGGCAGTGTCTGATATGATCCTAAGATATGAGAGGTTATGCAGGGTACAGCGGGCACCCACATTCCATTAGTAAGTAGTGGTAGTGATTTAAGAAATGAGTAAAAATATTAATTTTTCTTGCAATTGTTTCATATTTTTAAATGGTGCTAAATTACTAGATCAAAAATAGTTTTTGTTTATGCCTAACCGCTTAATAAATGAATTTCTTAACGCATTTCTCTTGGCCTGGGGTGCCATGAAAGAGTTACTGAGATGCTAAGGGCTCTGTGATTTGAAAAGTTTGGGAACCATTGACTTAGAGTATCTGCCTGGATACAGCTTCTTAATAAGGAAAGGAGAAAGGCTGAGTAAGGGTGAATGAAACTGGGCACATTGAATAGTGAGGGGAGGTAGAGCAACACACCCAAGGTTATTTGACGGCTGCTCAGCAGGCACATGGCTGCTGAGACGGATTCTAGGCACTGTTGCTGCCTGCACAGTATTTGAAGAAGATAAATTATCGGGCTTCTCTACTTCCAACACCTTTTAATCTTGAAGACCTCTATGGGGATTATTGGCTTTTTGTCGTGTGCTCTACAGTTTACGTTTGGGGCCCTATTATTAGATTCTGGGCAGTGTAGCTTGAGGTGCTATTGTGGAGACAATGTCAGAAAACCCAGAGGTGAACTTGGAGCTGAAGAGGACACGACTGCGTACTTGCCTTTCTCAGATCGGCCATTTTTGTCCCTTCTGAGTAATTCCCATGGAATCAATTTTCTAGAAACTGTGAGACAACTCCTTTTTAGTGATTGTGTCTTACTAGTTAGTAGATCCACCCAAGAACATAGCAGAATGAACACTGAAAACTAGGTATAGGAGGAATAAATATTATTTTTAGAAAATTATCATTTATGACATTAAAAATTTTGGAAAACAGAGGAAAGGAAAATATCACCAATATTTTTTCCTCACAACTTCTCTTATAATTTTGAGGTAGGTAAGCCTAGGCTTTTGTTCCTAAGAATCTTCTTGTTTTTTTTTTTTTTTGTGAGGAAGATCAGCCCTGAGCTAACATCCATGCTAATCCTCCTCTTTTTGCTGAGGAAGACCAGCTCTGCGCTAACATCTATTGCCAATTCTCCTCCTCTTTTTCCCCAAAGCCCCAGTAGACAGTTGTATGTCATAGTTGCACATCCTTCTAGTTGCTGTATGTGGGACACGGCCTCAGCATGGCCAGAGAAGCGGTGCGTCGGTGCGCACCTGGGATCCGAACCCAGGCCGCCAGTAGCGGAGCGTGTGCACTCAACCGCTAAGCCTCGGGTCCGGCCCAGAATCTTCTCTTTTTTATGTAGTTGTTCATAGTATTCAGTTATGTATTCTCTTTTTTTTCCTATACTTCTGGGAGGGGGTGTAGCATAATGACTTAGACCCAAGCTTTGGTCTCCAGTGAGGTTCTAATCTTTGTGGTGAGACGTAAGGCAAAGAGCTTAATTTTTGAGTCTCAGTTTCCCACACCTAAAAAATGAGGATAATAATGCTGACTTCATAGTCCCAGTGAGGTTTAAATAAAATATTTGTAAAGTACTTATTATAGTACATAGCACATACCAGGGACTCAGTAAATAGTGCGTTGCTATTAATATACCATCAACATTTCCCTTTTGCCATATATCCTTTTTGACCATATTTTTAATAACTGCATGATATTCTATCAAGTTGTATGCATTCTTATTTGCGTAACCATTTGTCTGTTATTAGATTCTTAGGTTGCCTCTAAATGTGCACTAGAATAAAAAATTGTGCAGCAAGCTGTTATTCATTCAGCAGATTCAGTAAGTGCTCGCCACGTACAAGGACGTTTGCTCGGCATTGGGAGCACAGAGTTCAGAGTGGCACAGTCACTGGCCTCAAGGGGCTCACAGTCTGGAGGAGAGATGTGTACAAAACACTCTGGCCTGTGGTAAACACCATCACTGTTCAAGTCACTGACAAAGTACAAGGGAGAGGAAAAAATGTCAGACTGCCTGGAGAGCTCAGGAAAGGCAGGAGAGGGTTGTAGGACATGAGTTAAGTGAGTTAATGGGGGTGGGGTGCAGGTTATTGAGGGCTGTTGGAGCCATCATACAGAATGGGACTTTTATTCTCAGTGCAATGGGAAAGTCAGTTTTGAGAAGAGCATTGGCATTCTCCGCTCAGGTTTTGTAGCCTATAGGAGGGGAGGTGGAATCAGAGAGTTTAATTAGGAAGTCATTAAGGAATCCAGGTGAGAGATGGTGTCCCCTAGACCAGGTGGGCATGGTGGAGGTGGTAAGAAGTGGCTAGCTTGGAAGAAATAGCACATGACATATGAGCTGTCAGGGCGGATGTGAAGGTGTCAGAGAAAAAGTCAAAGATGGGCTCTGAGGCATGTAGCCTGAGTGATTGGAAGAGTGGAGTTGCCGTTTCCAAAAACAAGAAGGATGCAGGAGGAGCAGGTTTGGGGAGAAAATCAGGAGTTGAGTTTTGGGATGTTATGTTTGAGATATTTATTAAACATCCAGGCAGAGATATTCAACAGGTAGTTAGATGTAGGAGCCTGGAATTCATGATGAAAAAGGTTTGTTCTGGAGTTATAAATTTGGGAGGTATCTGTATATTTATGGTATTTACAACTTGTTTTAAAAACTTGGTTCAGTTATTTATTTTACCCATTATTACTCCTCTCACTTAAAATTTTCTTTGGTATTTTCATCTTTTTTTTTAAAATCCAAATAAACTTTGGAGTCACTTTGTTAAATTTATTTTCTAAAGTGTGTTGGAGATTTTACTAGAAGACTATATGGTAATTTGGGAAGACTTGGCATCTTTAAAATGTAAGGATCTTTGTATCTAGCAACATATATTATGTCTCTGTTTAGTTTTCCTTCACTTCTTCCAATAATAGTTCCTTCTTTTTTCCCCAAATAGTTCACACACATTTCTTGATAATATTGTTTCCATGTTGTATACTTTTTGTTGCCATTGTTATCAAATTCCATTTCATTGGTCTTCTGATAGTTTTTGCTCTTATAAAGGAATTATATTGACATATTTGGCTACTTCACTAAACTCCTGGTACTATGAATAATATCCTACTTGAGTCTTTGATTTTTTTTTCTAGGAATAGAATCATATCTGCAAATGATAATTTTGTCTTTTTCTTTTTAATATTTGTATCTCATGTCTGTGCATGCCAAGAAAAGAACTCCTAGATTTAAGATGTGGGTAACTATGGAATAAGGAGGCAATTAATACCTAAAAGTCTGGTCACAGCTTACAATTTTTGTTTTGTTTTTGCTTTAGGCTTATCCTAATTATTTCTTTTCCTTGCCATTTAAAAAATTTATTTCTGATGGATTTTTTGAGTGCCTAGAGTTCACCTGTGTTAGATTTGTGCATTGCCTCTTACAGTTGGTTTTGGTGTGGTATGTTTCGTTTTCAGCCATTTTGCTCTTCCAAGGATTTCTTCTCTGATTCCTTGAAGACCACGGGTTGGGGGAAAGCTCTTTTCCTGCCGAATCAGCATTTAACTTGCATGGGTGCAGAAACAAATCCAGTAGAGAGTACATAACCAAGAGGTGTCAATCCTATAATTGAGGAAGGCTGTAATGAAAATTTTAAATTCAGTGGCCTTACCCCCGACCCCCAAAATCTACGAACACAGTAAAAATGACTTTATACGTGGTTTTTTCAAAAATTATTACATGTACATTTATAAAACAATTGCTTTTGAAAACTTTTATTTTCAAACTAAGGTAGTTTTGCAAATTTGAAAATTGTATTTGTTTAAAAAATCTTTCTAAATGCAAAACCAGTTTCACTTCTGATATGGATGCAAATCAGAAAATGACTTGCTGATACAGCTTAGATTTCTAGAATGCTTTATCTTGAATTTTCAAGTTAACTTTCAAGTTTTATTTTCTGTTTGTCAAGTTAAACCTCTTGTGACCTTTCTCCCCGAATGAGCAGTGGACACTATCTGAAATGTTAGGACTTTGTACCACCAAGGGTAGATTTGCTGAAAAGCTTTTAATTGGCCTGCCTTGCCTTGTCTAAATAGCCAAACACCTGCTAGGCAAGCCCCTGCGCATGTGAGTGGCTATATGTTCCTTCCTTTAGGATTTGCAAGGCTGGAGCACAAAGACAGCGATTGTTACCCAATAAGCAGTAGTCACACATTTCTACCAATCGCCTTAGGAGGGCTGGTTACCATGGAAGCCACCATCTGTTCACTCCCCGCCGGAATGTGATTATCCTTGCTGGGCTGAGAACTGGGGGAAGTGGGGGAGCGTGTGCTGTGTGAAATGATCTGCAATGGACTGGGGTAATGGGAGGCTAGATTTGGCTTGCTGGAAGAACAAATGAAGGGAGTTTTACTTCAGCCATTTGTGACTTCTAACCAAGAGGAATAAATTCAGCTTTTATAAGGTAAGTAACCCTGGTAGTGTGTATCCAGTGTGTGCCACGTTTGGTGTGGGGCATTATCTCCATGTGGTCCAAGAAAAGGGAGCTATAAGCTCTTGTGGAAGAAATCTTCAGCACTGCACACTTCTGTTGCATTGATTTTAAGCAGCTCAATTACCTCTGTACAATAACATGTTGATGTTGGAAAAATCAAAGGATTATTCTTTAATCAAATTATTTGTGCCTGTGAAACTGTTTTATGACGCCTGGAAGTGGCAAAAAGACAATCGTTTTTAATGGTTTCTCAGAGTGAATTATACCGACATTCTTTTTGAAATACGCCCATGGCCACAACGTGTTCCGTGTCTGTTCATCAAAGAAGAAAATGTCTCAGGTCAGGGACATTTGTAGGTCATGATTTAATTGATTATTCTAGCCCATATGACTGACCTGCCATCTCTAGCTCCTGTTTTGAAATGCGATGTTTATGCAGTTTTATTTTGCAATGCTTTTGCACAAGTTTCAAGGGCCTGAGCATGTGGAAACAATGTGACAGTGCTTTAACGGCGGGCATGCAGGCTCAGCGATAAGGAAGGGGCAAAGCTAGGGAGATCTGCTTCTATTTCAAGGGCTTCCTTTGTTTTTCTGTTTCAACAGCCCCTTAAAATGTGTGGTGCATATTGTAAGCAGTGGAAGGAGATTTTGGTGCTAACAAATGGATGACTGACATTTTTCTGTGTGGCTAAGAGGTTGGTAGCTCAAACAAGGGACTTCTATGTCCTTTGTAAAGCAACATTGTATCCTTTTCTCCAAAACTGTGCCCTAAAATATAAAAGTGAAAAACAAAAAGAGTGCTGTCTATACTCTGGATACTTCTTTTGTGTAAGTTTTTCTGTCATTTAAACCCCGGTGCCAGGGCTCTGTGAGTCTAGCTGGGTCTGCCATTTTTATTTGATATAGGAAAGGTTGCAAGGAAGGGCTTAGCTTATGCAGCTTTCGTCCTTCTAATTGTGCTGTTCTGCTCTCATCTTGGACATTCATGTCAGTGGGTCAGTGGCTGCCCAGAGAGCTACAAAAGGTCATTGCTGAATAGGCCCTACTGGTGTGATTTTCTTTTTTTAACGGTATGTAAAATGAGATAACCTTGTATTGGTCAAGGACTCATGTTCTTACTTTAAGAACAGGTTTTGAGGCCTGACTGCTAGTTGTGGGTTCTTGGTATCAATTGTAATTGGCTTCAAAATTCTTACCTTCTTTCGTGCTCACTGGTCTGTATACATTATTATTACTATTTTAAGGATTTTTTTAACGTGCAACATTAGATTAGGTACCTACTAGCTCTAAAAAGCATCTTTTTCAACAATAATAGACCTATGTCTGCCTGAAAATTTCTTTAGAAGCATCTGTAAAAATTTTTAAGCTAATCTTATATTATTGGGATGAAATTTTTACCCATGAAAACAGTCGTTCATAAACAGTATAAGTTTGGGGGAGGAAATGAGATAATTTAAAAGCATGTGCATTTATGATGTTCGTGTTGCTTTAATTATCTTAGAAACCTGAAAAAGCCTTTGAGTGAATGGGTGTGAAGTGTGAGAGCATCCGTGTGCCTGGGATGTGGTTGCTTAAGCAGTCAGTTGTGGGCTGGCTAAATCTGTACGCTTCTTAAGTTCTCTAGCGTTTCTGGATTTCCTTACTGTTTTTATTCTTACTGAGATCAAGTTATAAGATTGTGTTTTTTCAAGTGGGTATTTATGTCAGAATTTATCCCAGCGTTTTATGGGTATTGACAGGCACTTTCATTTATTTTCACTTGTAAGCATTTTTATTAATATGTTCCTTGACTGAGTTTTCCGAGTGATAAATAATAAAGCCACAAGGGTGTTCACGATGTGTTGAAAAAACTTTGTTCCATTAACCACTGACAAGAAACAGGGTTGCACTTTCTGAAATTGGTAAAGAGGAGTGGGCAGCAGAAACAGTCCCTGAAGCCCCTTTGATCCCACCCAGTGTACCTGAGGGTCAGGAGTGCACTGTCCTGACAGGTAGTGCACTTGAGAGGATGTGGTTGTTAGTCTTGGTGTTTCTTACTGCCCATGGTGAAGTGTTCACCTCCATTCACATGCAGTGTCAGCAGTGAGACCCACCACCGTGTCCACAGTCTTGTGGTGATGAGTTTAGAATATACTGAGTTCTCAGGTCTGCTGTGAAGCATGGCTTTCTGGTTCTCACCGTCCTTGTCTATGAGGATGGGGAGGGGAGCTAGATTTCAGTGATTTCTGAGCCTTCTATCAACTTTTCAAACTCTTTGATGGCATAATGCTTTTCAATCCTTCAGTAGAACTTACAATTTTCCTAAATGAGGAGTTTATGTTTGTAAATGTGGAAAGCTCCCCTTATTCAGATTTATTTCTTATAAAAGTATTATATAAATGACAAGTTGGAAACTGTGAATAAAGTGCTTGGCATGATTCAAATCCATAACAGTCTGAGTAGACAACAAATCAACCCACCACTCATTCAGCGCAAACAGTCAAGTCTTTCTGCTTCTTCCTTTGACATATTATGCTGGAATGCCGTCTGGCTTAGCTTATATGGACCAGTAGAGTACAGAGCTAATAAACAGCAGTTAAATTCTTACGTTTTTCTTCCTACGTTTTATTGCCACATTCTAAATTCTAAATTGAGTCTTTCTGTCTCTTTGCTTTTGGAGTAGATTTAGAATCCATGTTTTGAAGTTAACTATTTTTGGCTGTGTGGTCCATTTGGCCCTTGAGCTATCTGCAGTGATGGAACACTAGGGATTGGAAGTGCGAGAGAGCCTCAGATGCTGTCTCTGCTGATGCTGCTATATTCACATGTCCTTGATGTTGAAACTGTTTGCATTTTACATGACTTTTAAAAATAGATGTACTAAAAATTGCCCTCTTTTGCCCTCTCCCACAGCTCCATATTGCCGTGGTTTCAAGAAATGCTTAGAATGAGTTAATTTTCTGCATCACTAAAATTTTGCATTGCTGTGTTAGATATAGAACTACAGGATATGAAACCTATAAAGCGTGCACGTCAACAATGTAAACTCCCCCAAAAGCTGTGGCTCAAAGGTGGTTTGCATTTGGCAGGATTTTTCTCTATGAGAATGTGCCATATATTTGATTATCAGCAGCTGTTTCTTCCGAGATGCTTCCTCTTCTGTTTTTATAACTGCTCCTATGCTTCTGTAAAATAAAAAGGCAAACTTTCTATAAATTGGCAGTGAATGGGTCTATGTAGGCAGCAGCAGATCCTTGGAACAGTTTCGTGTAACACTTCTCATCTCTTTCTCACTCAGTTGGCTCCGCTTTAAGCTCAAGAATGGCTTGATGGAGTTGTATGAGGGTGTCTAGCAATACTTTATTCTTAGAAAAATTCCATATTTTACAAATAACCCCAACTCTGTGGGGCTAATTGTTCTTTTGTAACAAATGTGTTGAGTTACTGACTTCCCTTGTAAGTAGTTTCCTTCCTTCTTTCCTTCCTCCTTATCTGCTTAAATCCTGTGTTCTTTTTAAATTTCTACCAATTTCCTGGTCCTAAACTCAGATTAATGAAATCACGAGATAAGATGTATTTTCATATGGCAAACAAATAGAATCTATTGGATTTCTTAGATCCCTATTATACATGGCTAGATGTTTATTTTCACATAATTTAAAGATTGGGAGGATCTGTCAGGATCATCTCGTTTTAACTCTCTCATTTTACCCAGAAGAATCTGAGGCCCATAAAGATTAAGCAACTTGTCCAGGGTCACAGAACTTGAGTTGCAGCAACAGCTAATGTTGAGTATTGCACGTTGAATGCGAAGAGATGGGGTAAGGTCAACTGACTTCCTACATTGTTACCCTTGTGAGGAGCAGGACATTGGGGTGTCACCCTAAAGTCTCACAGATGCAATTTTCAGTGTGCCCCTGAAAGGGAGAGCAGCTTGGAAAGATGATTCCCTCAGTAACCGAGGTCATAAGAAGCAAATAAATTTCTCATTATAAATGCCTAAACTTTAAAAAAATATAACTGCCAAGCCAACTAGATGTTTGTGTTTTTTAGTTTGCATGTTCTCTCCCTTATATCCATGTAAATGGGATACGTTAAATGATGATCAGAATCTTGCTTGGTGATTATGTGGAGCACAGAGCAGGTGGGGGTGGAGCATTAAGGAAGGACAGTCTGAAGGACACATGTAGTTCCCCTCCAGGGCACGCTTGTCACCTGGATATATACCTGTTGTGGATTAATGCACCCTCTTCTGTGGACACTGCTGGAGACATACAGCCTGTGTTTGTTTACCTGGCCTCCCTGTCCTCTGCTGCCCTCACCCCACCCACCTGCTCTCCCTTGCCCAGGACTACCCTACTGCCTATTGAGACATTTTTTCTATTTTACTATCATCAGTGTTAATCTTGCGTTCATTCATCAGATATTTGTTGAACATTTACTCTATGCTGGTTAGTGTTGCAGGTAGAGGTGGAGGATAGAGCATGGAACAGAGTGGGCAAGGTCTTTAGTGAAACTTATGTAACACAGGAGCCAGCCCTGGTGGTCTAGTGGTTAAGATTCGATGCTCTCATGGTTTGTTTCCCAGTCAGGGAACCACACCACCCATCTGTCATTTGTCATACTGTGATGCTGAAAGCTATGCCCTGGTGTTTCAAACACCAGTAGGGTCACCCATGGTAGACAGGTTTCAGCGGAGCTTCCAGACTAAGACAGACTAGGAAGAAAAACCTGGAAAAAAAAAATGGCCCTGAAAACCCTATGAATAGCAGCAGACCATTGTCTGATATGAGAAGATGGTACAAAAAAGACCGGGCAGGGTGCTGTACACAGGGCTGCTAGGAGTCAAAATTCAATTGACAGCACTGACACCAACAACATAATGAAGGAGAGACAGATATACACAATTCAACAAATAAGTGAACAGTGTAATTTCAAATAGTGACAAGTAAGTGAAGACAAATACTGATGTGTCAAGGAGAGATTTTAGAGCAGCAAACTTTAGTTGCGTAATCAGGAAATGCTTATCTAGGAAGGTCAAGTATAAGCTGAGACACAGATGATGATAAGCCAACGTGATCTGGTAGAGTAGGAATGTGTCGTTATTCCCACTTGATTCAGGCGGAAATTAAGGAAAGCCTATCACCAGGATCATACTGATACCGAACCAAGTGGGCTCGCCTCCTGGTGAGTTAAATAAAACTCTACACCAGTGGAAGTTGTCTCACAAAGTAAAGTGTATTTGCAGCAAATAGGAGGCCATGAGGAATCATTTCCAAAGTCATGGAGTCCACGAACAAAGGGAAGCAGGAACTTTTATTTCTGTTGGGGAATGAATATTCAAAAGGGAGAGGCGGGTATTCGCTTACACTAGTTCAATTGGAGAACATGCTTCCACATAATGAGGCCTAAGCTCCTCCTGGAGAGATCTTTGCATTAAAAATAAGGCAAAGGTTGGGCCGTCCCGTGGCTTAGCGGTTAAGCGCGCACGCTCCGCTGCTGGCAGCCCGAGTTCGGATCCTGGGCACGCACCGACGCACCGCTTCTTTGGCCATGCTGAGGCCGCGTCCCACGTGCAGCAGCTAGAAGGATGTGCAGCTATGACATACAACTATCTAGTGGGGCTTTGGGGGGTAAAAAATAAAATAAAAATAAAAAATAAGGCAAAGGTTGTGGGCATAGCTCTTGTGGTGAGGCTTGGTCAGTTTCAGGATGGTTGGTGGTTACATCTCCTTAAGGTACAAAAGGAAAAGAAACAACTTAGAAAAACAGTTAATGGCTTCCAAACCCACCTTTGAGTTTCTTGAGGCCACTAGTCCGTGACAATACCATGTTCAATTAGTGTGTAAAACTACACTGCATGTTGTCTTTACTTTTCTTTCAGGATTTAATACTGAGTATATGCTCTTAAGCAGATTCAGAGTTAGTCCCATCTCACACGCTGGCTACGTGAAGATCTCTAGGCAAGTTATTTATCCTCTCTAAACCTGTTTCTCCATTTGTTAGAATTTACGGCGTTATAGTGGGTATTGAAGGAAGTGATATTCAAAAACCTATTAAGTGCTAAAGATGATGGTGATTGTTGTGAAGTTCTCTAAGGGGCATCAGTAATAATCCCATGAATGTTAAAATATTTGCTACTGTTGGCTGTGAAAGCATGGAAGTACTATTAGCTTTCTCTCTATAGGATAAATTTTTCTTTGGTCTTTCCCATTTACTCTCATCTCTCACATTCATTCATTCCCCCCTCACATTTGTTTATTGAACAGACACTTTTTTTGTGGTTTTTGTTTTGTTTTTTAAAAACGCCACTTTATTGAGGTATGAATGACATACAAAAAGCTGTACATATTTAATGTATAACTTGATGAGTTTTGGAGATAAGTGTACACTCATGAAACCCTTACCACAATCTATGGTATAAACATATCCATCACTTCTAAAAGAACAAACACTTTTTGCATGTCCATCTGCCCTTGCTAGATTCTGGATGAAGAACATGATTAGACATGGTCTCTGCTCACATGGTGCTCAGCTAACAATCTGTTAACCAATCAGTTGCATTCAGTGTGATATTGGGGACACAGAGGAGGATGGGCGCAGGGGACCGAGGAGCAGGTAATCGACTGTACAGGCGAGATGGGCTGGGAATTCTATTCTGAGGCAGCAAAGCAAGGAGGCGTGATGGGCCTGGGAAGTCCTAGTAGCTGAGTGCAGAATTCGAGCTCAAGCTGGGCAGGATTTGAGATAGAGATCTTGGCTTGCATAGAGGTTTTTACTGTATCGTGTAAAGAATGAGGAACCTTTGAATGGTTTGAACATTCAATGAATAGATCTTCAGTTTTGTAGTCTAAAAAGATAACTGGCAGTTTAAATTATGGAAACATGGGAGGTAACAATATCCAAGGCAGCCTGAATTATTCTTTTTTTTCGTCATCATCTTCATCTTCCCCTTCATCCACAGCAGGCAGAATTTTCTTCTTTGTCATCACCACCAACCACAATACAGTTAAGTCATATGTTATTCTTGATATTTAGATTCTAAAGTTAGCACATAAGGTAAAACTTGCATGGAGTCCAAAAAGTCCTTGAGAAATCACTTAGGAAGGCATAGCTTTGGAGATCAACTCTCTCAAGTCCAAACCAGTGTGTTTTTTTTTCCAGGGTTGGAAGAAATTGCTGCTTCTTTGCTTGGGCATGAGATGAAATAATTACTTTGCTTGCGTTTAGGGGCCATGCTGTATGAAATACGAGGGAGCAGCAGGTTCATGATCTCTGTCTCACTCCTCCTACATGGCACACGAGCATTGGGGTCAGGTTGCCTGAACAACTTAAACTATTGCACCTGTGTTTGTGTGCCCTCTTGTACAGCTGTTTTCTATATCTGCAAAGCATATATGGTTCAATTCGAGCGAGTTTAAATGCACTTACAGTACAACTACTGTAATAGCGATACGAACTTTTAGTGTTTTCCGTATGTCAGACAATGCAAAGTACAATCATGATTTAATCTTTAACAAACATTTGAGATAAGTGGAATTTGTCCTCATTGACCAAATAAAAATGCTGCTGTGAGATAACATACTATTTTCAAGTTCACTAATAATTAAATGATGAACTGGGATTAAACCCCCATCCATTCTGGCTTCAACTCTATATTCTTAGCTTTTATGCTCAATTTTCTTTAATCAGAAAGCCATTGCTGGGCTGGCCCCGTGGCTTAGCGGTTAAAGTGCGCGTGCTCTGCTCCTGGCGGCCCGGGTTTGGATCCTGGGCACGCACCAACGCACTGCTTCTCCGGCCATGCTGGGGCCGCGTCCCACATACAGCAACTGGAAGGATGTGCAGCTATGACATACAACTATCTACTGGGGCTTTGGGGCAAAAAGATAAATAAAATAAAAAAAAAAAGAAAGCCATTGCATTAACCTAGGCAAAAAAATGTAGGAAACTTAAATATTGCCGTAGCGGAGGAGGGTGTAGAAATGATCAGATTCTAAGGAGATGAAGAGACAGTTGACTTACTGTCTTTAAGAAGCCTTTAAGTAGTTAGTAATTGTCTAAGAACGTAAATGGATATTTCAAAAGGAAGAAACAAAAATGACTAATATGTGAGAAAAAAGTTTTCTGTAACTGGCAATCAAAGAAATATACAAAAGAAATATTCTTGCCTTTATTTCATTGGCAAAAATTTCCTGAATAGTCTTATTTTGGATTGGCACCCTTATGTACTTCAGATGACAATGTAACCTCAAATGATAGTGTAAATTGATAAAACCTTTTGGAAAACAGTTTGGTAATATGTATTATCTTAATTAGAGAACATTTTATTGCAAAGAATAGAATCCCACTATAACTTAAGAGAAAAGAGGGATGCATAGAAACAATGAAAAGTTATCTCCTGGAGCTGAGGACAGTAAGTTCATCCGAGCCTCCCAGGAGCCTGGAACCAGGACAGGTACAGACCCTGCTGTCCCTCGGACTGGCCTCTTATGGCCACCCCAACCTCGATTACACCACTTCCTCCTCCCAGTGCCCAGCCAAAACACGCAGCTTCCAGTTACTGATGCCTTGGAGAGAGACTCTGATGGGCTAAGCTTTGGTCAGCACTTACCCTTGGTCCCACCAGATGTGGCCATGGAACACAGACGTCACTTGACTTTACTCGGAATGTCCTGTGAAGCAGGAGCTCTTTGAAAGGGGAATAGTTAAAGCTAGCAAACGGGAGAACACACCTGCTACATGTATCAATAGCGTTAACAATGTTCGTGTCCTTTGAGCCCATGGTCCCAATTTTAGAAATCTACCACCAGGAAGTTACTGAGTGATCCAGTGAGTGATTTATCACATCACATCAGGTGTTCCAGTGTGAATGGGGAGAAATGGGAAACTACTAACATGTTCAACAATAGGGAAATGGCTAATGAATTATGATCTATTCATGAGATTGTATGTTGTGCAAATATTAAACACGTTTTCAAAAAATAAAGGAAAATGCTCACAATGAAATGTAAGTATATATATGTTGTACATGCTGTACTAGGGTACATTTTATAGAAAAAAAATACTAGAATTATACCAAATACTAGTTATCACTAGATTTTAGAATCACTTTTGTTTTCTTCTTTATAATTTTTTGGTAGATTTTATAATTTTTTTTAATTAATTAATTTTTTTCCCCAGAGCCCCAGTAGATAGTTGTATGTCATAGTTGCACATCCTTCTAGTTGCTGTATGTGGGACACGGCCTCAGCATGGCCGGAGAAGCGGTGCGTCAGTGCGCGCTGGGATCCGAATCCGGGCCGCCAGTAGCAGAGCGCGCGCACTCAACCGCTAAGCCACGGGGCCGGCCCTGGTAGATTTTAAATGATTAACAATGGGCTCATAGTAATTTTACAATTATAAAAAAAATAAATTAACATGAAAATATTCAAAGAAGCTAATTATAATCTGGTAGGCAATACAAATCTAAGTAAAGTAATAATAACCAACATAAGCTACTATGTATTTGTGTTATGATTGTGTAATAAAAACTTAAGGAGGATCTCCTAATAGACTTTTTTTTTTTTTTGGTGAGGAAGCATGCTCCTGAGCTCACGTCTGTTGCCAGTCTTCCTCTTTTTGCTTGAGGAAGATTGTCCCTGAGCTAACATCTGTGCCAGTCTTCCTCTATTTTGTTTATGTGGGTTGCTGCCTCAGCATGGCTTGATGAGCGGTGTGTAGGTCTGCACCTGGGATCTGAACCGGTGAACCTTGGGCCACTGAACCGGAGCATACGAACTTAACCACTACGCCACTGGGCTGGCCTCCCTAAATAGACTTTTTAAAAGTAGCATGGTCTATTCAAGAACTATTGTCCTATCACTGATGGTATTCAAATAGAAATTGGACATGCACTTAAAAGATACTGTAGAGAACATTCATCTATCAGGTATGTAGAATTAGATGACTTGTAAAATCCTTTTCAACCCAAATATTCTGTTGTGGAAACAGAATTTACTTGGGAATGGTTGTTATGGATGTTAGGGGAAGGTATGCAAGCCAAGTAACTTTTGTGAAAGAGATGTGAAATTCTTATATAAGAGACATCAGAGTCTGTGGGATTAAGCAGGAGGCAATGAATTTGAGTCAGATCTTGAAGGAGGTGATAGGCAGGTATTGGATTGTGTGATGGAAGTCATTTTAAGGTTTAGTAAAGATTGATTCTAAGGCAGAGTTGGGATTTGGCCATTTATGGATAGGGGATAGTAACCAAATTGTCTTGCCAAATGGGAGAAGCATTTTCCTTGTTTATCCTCTAGTGAGATGCGTAAAGTAGTACAAAATTTAAATTGAACAAGAGAGCAAAGGGAAGCCACCATGGTAAGTCTGCTTGTGAGTTTAACTGCATTCTGGGAAGAAAACTTTTTTTTTTTTTTTTTTTGATTTTTATTGATATTTTAATGGTTTCTAACATTGTGAAATTTTGGGTTGTACATTTTTGTTTGTCCATCACCCCATATATGACTCCCTTCACCCCTTGTGCCCACCCCCCACCCCCACTTCCCGGGTAACCACAGTCCAGTTTTCTCTGTCCATGTGTTGGTTTATATTCCACATATGAGTGAGATCATACAGTGTTTGTCTTTCTCTTTCTGGCTTATTTCACTTAACATAATACGCTCCAGGCCCATCCATGTTGTTGCAAATGGGACGATTTTGTCTTTTTTTATGGCTGAGTAGTATTCCATTGTATATATATACCACATTTTGGGAAGAAAACTTTTTAAGGCGATGAAGCCATGATTTTATGTTTTGGTGGTGAAGTTAAATTTGGCAGTAATACATTAACAGCTGTGCTATAAATTCAACGTGAGAGTTGTTTAACTCTCAGACATTAAAATTCTCGGAAACTACACAGGAACCAAGAACTTTTCATCTTTCTGGTGGGTGGGTAGGGGTGTGTGTGTGTTTGGTGTCATCTTTTTACCAAAGTAAAGTAATACGAAAGGTGTATTCTTTCTGTTTATTAGAAAAAGGCGTAGCTCCTTAAAGAGTAAGCTGATCTCAGGACTGAAACTTGGTTTAGCATTTTCTATAAAGCTTACTTTCCCTTTTTTAAAAAAAAGGAATAGGCATAAAATTATTACTGTAAAAATGATCAATAATATTGTTTTTCCTTGAGTTTGTTTGAGTTATTTTCTGCTTTCTGATCATTGTGTACATTGAGTCTCTTCTGTGATGATTAACAACTTGTAGACTAATTCTGATAAGTACATTCTAAACTCAAGGTCATGGCCACTTTGAGGGCTTTAAGGAGTAGAGTGCTCATGACTTTGAGCTCACTTAGCTTCAGCCTTCAGGTGTCTGTTGGTGTTACAACATTTGGGACTCCTCTTTCCAGATTAGCACCCCCTCCCCTATTAGAGTTTATCACTGCCTTTTTGTCATAGAAAATTGTCAGAGTAGTAGTTTCTTCTCTCAGAAGAATCAGCCCTGTACCAGGTAGACTAGCCACTAGCTAATCCAATATTTTGACTAGAAAAAATGCACAATTGCTTTGAAAAAGACTGATCCAAGGTCCAGCTCTTTCCCTCCCAGGGAACCATATACATTTTAACATTAGTGAAAATTGAGTCATTTTGGCCAGATGGAAGTGGAAGGCAGATGCTTTGAAGCACATATAACAGCTGTCTATTTTTCCTGCATCCTCAACCATTCAGAACTGTTTCTCTTGATTGCCCATAGGTATAATAAATTTCCGCAAAAGCTCTGCTACTGTTTGTGAACGTTGGCAGAAAGGGGGAAGGACATGATGTTTGCATAAAATTTCTAGGAGGCAACAGATCAAATGGAATCTCCTTTGATACACTTAGATAGGCTTATCTCCTTATCTAGGCAACTCTGGCATTCCTTTGATAGACATTTAAGTGTTTTCTTTGTGTCCAGTACTGTGCTGATCAATAAAGATACAGTCTTGCTCTCAATAAGCTCACTTTAGTAACCAAAATGTATAATGCAAGATCATAAGACTGTACAAAGCTGCGTGCAAAGTGCTGTCATTGCACAGAGAGAAGGACGGACTCATGCTCAAGCCAGAGAATCAGAAAGATGTCAACTTGGAGACAGCTCTGCCCCACATCTTAAGGGTGAGGAGGGCTCTGCCAGGTGGAGAAGGAAGAGCATTTCCTATCAAGGGGACAACATACATAAAGGCTTGAAAACAATGAAAGAACAATACATGTTTGGAATACAAGGGAGTTGGTGTAGCTAGAGTATTGGGAGTGGGCGTAGGTGTGGAGAGTTAGGATTTGTAAGACAATGGCACCAAATTATGTTACATTGTCTAAACCATGCCTTAGTGGGACTTTATCCTGTTGGCAATGGAGAAGTGTCTTCCAGATTTTTCAGCTGACAAGCAACATGGTCCTTTATACATTTTGGAACGGTGACTCTGACAGCACTGTAGAGGAGGGGCTAGGGTGGCAAGAAGCAGGAGCCCTGCCATTTTATAGGGAACAGATGGTCCAGGAGAGAGATGATGAGTTCCCTGAATTAAGACAGTGACACAAAGATGTAGAAAAGGAACTGAAAAGCCTGTAGGAGTAGAATTGTCAGGACTTGGTGATTAGCCAGATGTGTGGATGGGGTGAAGGAGTGGCAAGTGTCAAGGACAGCACTGAAGGTTCCAGCTTGGATTGCTGGCTAGAGGATGCATCATTAGAGGGGCAGCAGGCTTGAATCCTACTTTGGACTGCGGAACTGTAGGAAATATCTCATCACGTGTCTGACTGGTTTAGATTTACATATGAAATTTATATTTTTTACAATTTCAAATACAAATGCCACATAAGTCCATGTAAATTCTTAGTATGATAAATTGTGTGTTTCCATTTTGCAAAAAAGGAAAACTTGACAGCACAAGGAAAATAATCAGAGATTTAAAAACAACTCCTAGTTTTTCTTTGTGTATCATAATTCAAATTCTAGCAATTTCTACCATTTAAAATTATTGCCTATCAGCAGGTGACTGAACCCTTGCTGTGGAGTAAAAGCCAAAATTAAAACAGCATTCTTTTGAGTTCACAATATAACTTGGAAAAACTAATATTTATATTTATGCAAAATGTCTAAAATCTATCTAAGCTGGAAATTAGTTTGTTAGTTGTTATATATATTTCAGTAATAAAATCTTAAAGCAGTGTGAATATTGAGGCAAGAAATGCCTATAAGATGTTGGTTCTTGATTTTTTTAATGACAGAAAAAAAAACTTCGGTATTAATTGGACTCCTTCAAAACACAGCTCCACTACCAGTCTTCCAGGAAACCTTTTTCCCAGTGGCATTACTCTTCCTGAGCTCCTGAAGCGCTTTGTGATTATATTTATTATTAGCATATTTTGCCATTGGCTGTTCTCTTGTTTCTCTCCCCAACTATATTGAGTTCCTGGGGCTAGGCACTATTTTACTCCTCTTAAATCCGTCTTAAATTCAGATTGTTGAACTGAACTAAGGCTAAAGAAGAAATTTAAGGTAAAGGAGCTTACCCAAATTGCCCGTGACACTTGTGTGCTGCCATTTCAATATTGGAGGATGAAGAGAGATACCATACCACAGGATTAGAATAGTAACTACCTCATCTAGCTCCCTGTCTACGCTTCTGGAAAGAGCCCTGCTCCAACAAAGAGAATTAAACAGTTCCTCCTCAGATCTCTGATGGTTCTGGATCCATTCTTGCCCAGCTCTCCCTAATTAAATTGGTTGCTGTTGGAGGTCATGGATTTTGTTGATCCTCTTTATGCCCCCAGGTGCTCGTACAAGGACCAGCAAATAGAAAGTGCCAGATAAAGCATCTAATGAAAGAAATGAGGAAAAGAACAAGTCTTACCCAGACAGCTTCAAAGTGTTTGAGAATCACTGAGGAATCTGAAGGTTGTCATCGACAGTAGAGCTGCAGAGTTAAAAGCAACAATAATCTTTTTGAATGAAACAGAAGTGTGTTTTTATACATACTTGTTTTGGTTTGAAAAATCTGCTTTCCTGCCTATCCCTACTGTTCTTGCCAGACTGTACTGACATTCAGCTTTCCATACATGGTGTTACTTCAAACAACTTCATTTACTCCTGAATTAAAACTTGCTACCTCCATTTTAACAGAAGGGATAAAAGACAGGCAGACAGAAACTATTTTTGCAGATATATATGAATACATGCATCTTTCGAAAATAAAAATGATTAGGATGGATAAGGACCAAAATCTCATAGAGGAAGATAGGGTAAATTGAAAACTGTGCTTATTTTAATACCAATTTTAAGGAGGCAGTCAAATGAGTTTTCAAAAAACGAGATAATCTATTGAACAAGTCTAACCCAGGCTATAACTAGTAATTTGATTTTAATCAATAACAGGCTGTCAATCCATAATTAGTATATGATGTAATAACTAAAATTGTCGAAATCAAAACTTACTCTTCTCAGAAACCAGGAGAAAAACAACAGTAGTAAGCAGGAAAAAAAGCCATTTGAAAAGTTATAGGATTTCAAAGGGGAACGAATTCCCCTTTTTAAAGGTGTGGTTAGTATCATCAGCATTTTCTATTTGACTGAGTATGCACTGTCTGTTAGACACCACCCTTGTTCATAGTAATGATGGTGAAACTGACAAAAGTTTTCTATTCTAAACATGTATGCTTACTTTGGTGCATACCATAAACTACATAATGTGTAAATTGTAAAGTGATCTTCTAGCATAAACTCTTACATTTAAAATTATCTTTTAGTGGAATAAAAATTCTCATTTCAAATTCCAGGATAGTTATTAGATGGTTTATATATAAATAAGAGTAAAAATTCTTCTCTAGTGAAATGTCTCTGACCTATGGATGTATCAAAACTTTAATTCGTTATTTAAATGAGGACAGGAATGGGAAAATTAGTACTTTGGCTTGAGAGGGTAATTTTATCTAATGATTACATACCGATGACATAATATTGGGAATGTAACTGCATAATACTGTAGTGGATCTGGAAATGACCATAATTTAAATTGGGCAATTTCAGATCTAGTGTGTTTTTAGTGAGTACCAAAAAAGTGCCTAAATGTTTAGTAAAGCTTCTTTATTAACTCATTCAAATTAGCAAATATTGTGTGGCCTCTGTGTTCTTCAAACTGACCTTGTCTTGGGGAGGGAGTATTGTTATAAAAATAATTTTGTTAAACTGTTACATTGCTTCTGATTTTTCCTTTTTCAAAATGACATGACATTCATCTTTATGTGTGTAGCTTTTTGTTTAGGATCACTTGCCCAAAGTGGCAGGGCTAAGTGATGTGCAGTTTTCTGGCATTTGATTTGCGTTATCATTTTGCCGCCTCAATGGCTGTTTAAATTTACCTGCTACTGGAGGTGCTTGACATGACAGTTTCTTCAGGTTTGGATCTTATAATTTAAAAGCATTTATTCTAATCCAAGGCTAAAAAATGATATTTTAACTGGTATCTTTTATTATGGGAATGGGATTCTTTTTCAAATATTTCTTTATCAATATTATTCAGTTAGTTTTAGATGAAAATGTAATGGTATCCTTAATTTCACAAAGTTTTCTTAATTTTTTAGCATAATTGATATTCTAGAATCAAACCATTGGGTTAGGTAGTCTTCATATTGTCTAGACTGATCTAGAGAATGTGATTAAAATTTTAGAAGAATTCAACTTAAAATCATTCTGGAGGGCCGGCCCCGTGGCTTAGTGGTTAAGCGTGCGTGCTCTGCTGCTGGTGGCCCGGGTTCGGATCCCAGGCGCACACCCTCGCACCGCTTCTCCGGCCATGCTGAGGCCTCATCTCACATACAGCAACTAGAAGGATGTGCAGCTATGACATACAACTATCCACTGGGGCTTTGGGGGAAAAAATAAATAAATAAAATTATAAAAAAAAATCATTCTGGAGTTTTTTTTTTCCAAATTACTTCAGTGTTTTTGCATGTAGCGTTTACTGTTTATGCTGCCTGCTTTTTATAGTCATCATAATTTTAACATTGGTACAATAGCATTTATGTCAGCTTTATGACGTATCTAAATTTTAGGAATAACTTGAAGACTGAGGGGTTGTTAGATGAAATGTGTAAGATCACTGTGAAAAACTACCCAGGAACATAAATACTACTTATCTTCTAGAAGTTGCCTTCTCCAGAGCAATGGTCCATGAAGGGTTATGTGCCCCAGGGTGTCAAAGATGAACCATTGCAGTGCAGGAAGCAGAGCCTAGAACTTGGAATATTTTGCCTGAGTGTAAAAGAAAAACAAAAGTCCTTAGCATTCCTAATATTTATGGTTTTAGTCTAGCACCTTCCATCTGTGTGTGAAATACATCTAGTATATCAGATACATGTGAGGAATTCTGAGAGAAGAATGAGAGGTAGGTAGTGGCAAGGTCACTTGTCTCCTTTGTGCTGGCATTTTAGGCATGGCTGGTTAAATAGACTGAGAGATTACATTATCTTCGATAGTGGAATTCTGGCAATACTTGGTAACAAGTGACCATAAACATCTTTCCTACCACCCAGAGATTTGTACGTTCTGTAATGACCCAGTACTTAAACGAGTTGTCAAACCAAAGACATTGTATCTTTTTCTTTTTCAAAAAACACAAATATTCCTCATTCAGTAACCTTTCATGTGAAGACAGACACCGAGACATTTAGCAGGTTCTTACCTAGCAGATATATGTGAGAAAATAAACACATCCTGTCCTTTTGAGATAAAGGGGACATTTGAATGAGTGAGAAAGTAATCAGCAGAGGAAAAGTGCACTATGGACTGAGCATTTTTGAAATGATTGTTTGAAAATGTTTCCCTTATTGTATAATTTTATCACCAAAATTCATATGTGTATCTTCTTTTTTCTTTTTGTTTTTTTAAAAACTCATTTCTGTGCACACATCCAAACTTAAATACAGATCTTATTAACCTTGATTAAAAATCTTTGAAATAGTTTTAGTAGGTTTTAGACCAAATTTTCAAAAATAAACAAAGGAGACACCTTCCAAGATGTCAAGGCAGATGGAAATTTACTAGAAGAATTTCGAGGAAAAACCTTTGCATAATTGGTAAGTGGGATTTAAAAATGTACGTCATGATTTAGTAAATGCAGCTAATGGTGTACTTCCTTTTGGAACAGTGACTCTTTCTCAGCTAGGGCAATCATTAAAACCAAGAATGGAGGTAAACTGACTTAAATCCACTCTTTCAAATGGCTGTGTCATGAAATAACCAAGATTTTAAAAAATAAAGCAGATTGAATCACATTGTGTTCTCAAAAATAATATTTTATCTTTACCTCATCCTATTTTAGGTTTTATTTTTGTATTTTACGAGTATGCATTTTAGTGCAGTAATACTGGTATTTAACTTACACATATATACATGCATGCATCATACATACATACTTGGGAGTGCAATGCCCAGATTTCATACTGAGAGAGATGTGTCTTCAAAAAGTTTGTAGATCATTCTTCTAGAAAGCCTTCCCTGACCCTCCTTAATGCACCTATAACAGTAACAGGGCCCTAGCAAAACTTGTCAATCACCATTTTACTTGCCAGCTCTCCCTTTGACTCCTTGGAGGGGACCATTTAATGAGATTGTATTAAGCGTCTGACACAATGTGCGTGGGATCCATAATAATGAATGGGACAGTTATGGTCCTTGCTCTCCAGAATCCTTGGGAATAGTCAGGAAGACAAATGCTAAACAAGGACACTGAATGAAGATTTATCTAATTGCAGTTGTAAATAAGTGTTCATAGGAAATCACAGAGGACGGTGAGATTAGTCGTATGTGAAGACCTTAAGGCCAAAGGAACTGAAAAGGATAGTTTGGCTAAAGGAAAGTGAGATTCAAGGAAAGTAATGGTCAGGGCTTTGTAAAAACTCCCCAAGTGCCTAGCAGTGTGCCATGTACACTGTATTGAGTCCCACACAGGGGCTCAGTAATTCTTTGTAAATAAACGGATAGAGGAGTCTCAGATTGATGGCTCAGCGTTTTCTTTGACCCACACAATGTTTTTAAGTTTTAAAATTTAAACTGGAAAAAAAAAATCATTCTCCAGTTTGCTACAACTAACTCTTAATTCATACTGTTTTAAACCTGTATCCTTACCCATTTGTGTTATCTGCCTAAAGGCTAGATACATTTGCCTTTACTACCTTCTGTAGAGGATAAAGATATGCCATACTTCATGGACAGTGAGCTGTTTACTAATAAAAGATTATTTAGGGGCCAGCCCAGTGGCATAGTGGTTAAGTTTGGCATGCTTCACTTTGGCAGCCCGGGTTCGTGGGTTCTGATCCCAGGCATGGAGCTACGTCACTCATCAAGCCGACGAGGACGCTTGATACAAAATAGAGGAGAATGGGCATAGATGTTAGTTCAGGGCCACTCTTCCTCAAGCAAAAAGAGGAAGATTGGCAACAGGTATTAGCTCAGGGCCCAATCTTCCTCACCAAGAAAAAAAAAAGATTATCTTGAGTTCTACTAGTGATTAATGTACAAATTAAACTATGTATCTTAAAGACTATATGGATATTTTATAATCCTTAGTGTAATATTGAAAACCTGTTTCTGTTTCAGCATTATTGGGAAAGTTCACAATATATAGATTGTCAGGGTAATAATTTGAAAATGTCAAGCAAGTAAATTTATAATTTATCAAGTACCCAATTATCAATTAAGACTCATATGATGGAAATGGGCTGTTTGTTTTTCCTTTGGGGGGGGAGTGTTTTTTTGTGTGTGAGTGTGAAATTTTTGTTGTACATTATTGTTTATCAGTCACCATATAAATGCATCCCTCCACCCCTTGTGCCCACCCTCTACCCCCCTTGCCCCTGGTAACCACCCAACAGTTCTCTCTGTGTGTTGGTTTATCTTCCACATATGAGTGAAATCATGCAGTGTTTGTCTTTCTCTTTCTGGCTTATTTCACTTAACATAATACCCTCCAGGTCTATCCATGTTGTTGCAAATGGGACGATTTTGTCTTTTTTATGGCTGAATAGTATTCCATGTTATATGTATACCACATCTTCTTTATCCAATCATCAGTTGAGGGATACTTGGGTTGCTTCCATGTCTTGGCTATAGTGAATAATGCTGTGATGAACATAGGGGTGCATAAGCCTCTTTGGATTGTTGATTTCAGGTTTGTTGGGTCGATACCCAGTAGTGGGATTGCTGGATCATAAGGTATTTCTATTTTTAATTTTTTGAGGAATCTCCATACTGTTTTCCATAGAGGCTGTGCCAGTTTGCATTCCCACCAGCAGTGGATTAGGGTTCCCATTTCTCCACAGCCTCTCCAGCATTTGTTGTTTTTTGTCTTGGTGATTACAGCCATTCTGATGGGTATAAGATGATATCTTAGTGTGGTTTTGATTTGCATTTCCCTGATAATTAGTGATGTTGAGCATCTTTTCATGTGCCTATTGGCTATCTGTATATCTTCTTTGGAGAAGTGTCCATTTCCTCTGCCCATTTTTTGATTGGGTTGTTTGTTTTTTTTTGTTGTTGTTCAGTTGTGTGAGTTCTTTATATATTATGGAGAGTAATCCCTTGTCAGATATATGGTTTGCAAATATTTTTCCCCAGCTGGTGGGTTCCCTATTCATTTTGATCCTGGTTTCATTTGCCTTGTAGAAGCTCTTTAATCTGATGAAGTCCCACTTGTTTATTTTTTCTTTTGTTTCCCTTGTCTGAGTAGACGTGGAATTTGAAAAGATTCCTTTATGGCCGATGACGAATAGTGTACTACCTATATTTTCCTCCAGGAGTTTTTATAGTTTCAAGTCTCACTTTCAGGTCTTTGATCCATTTTGAGTTAATTTTTGTGTTTGGCAGAAGAAGATGGTCTACTTTCATTCTTTTGCAAGTGGCTGTCCAGTTTTCCCAGCACCATTTATTGAAGAGACTTTCCTTTCTCCGTTATATGTTCTTAGCTCCTTTGTCAAAGATTAGCTGCCCGTAGATGTGAGGTTTTACTTCTGGGCTTTCAATTCTGTTGCATTGATCTGTGTGTCTGTTTTTGTACCAGTACCATGCTGTTTTAATTACTATCGCTTTGTAGTATGTTTTGAAGTCAGAGATTGTGATGCCTCCAGCTTTGTTCTATTATATTCCATATGATGGAAAGGGGCTGTTTCTTTTTCTTTTAATTAGTTCCCTTTTTATCCTTGATCTTAATTCCTCTCACAAAGACAGTAGAAAAAGTTATCTAAACGCTTACTGAAATCTGGATCTGCTAATATTCTATCTTTCTTTCTTTGGAGTGTTCTTTATTCCTATCTTATACTTCTGAGATTACATCAAACAGGAAGCTGCATGTTTAAATGTGACTTTACCTGTGGGCTGATTAGAGTGGATGATTTGCAAAGATAGGATGGTGCTGGTTATATTTAGGATATCTGTTCTTTCCACATTATGAGTTTGTCCTTTAAGAATATTTGGGACAACAGAAAAGGCCTAAGCAGCTGCTGTTATACCCGCAAGCTGTGCATTAGTGTCTTGGGGAAAAGAAGACAGTAATTAAAAGAAATCTGGATGAGGCTGCTGATCAAAAAATAGAGAAATAAAAGCCCTCCCTCTTCTCTCCTAAGTTACTAGCAAGTAATTGGCTGTACTTGACCCTTTATCTGACCTGGCAAGGGCAAAGCCTAAGTTTTATTTTCTTAAAGCCTCAGAGGAGCCTTTTTTGGAAGCTGCATAGTTATTTCAAAGTTGGAAAAAATAATAGGTTCCTGTGGAAATTTATGAAAAGAAAACATTTTTGTCGACTTCCTTCTCAAAACCGGTGATTGATAGAGGGGACACGGTTTGGGAACATACTTTGAAAGCAAAGTGGCAAGAGATGAGGCTAGAAAGGTAAGCAGGGGCCCGAGCCTTCAGGCCTTCCATGATGTTTGGATTTCATTCTAAGTGCAGTAAGCAGCCTTTGAGGATATCAGCTGGTGAGTTCTGCAAGCTATAATGAAGTTTGCAAATCTGCCACACATTTCCTCACTACAGACCTGAAATAAGATCCTTTCCTTCCTTTTGCTACCTAATGAAATCCTACTTATCCTTTAAGGTAAAGTTTAAATTTCCCTTCTCCAGTGAAGGAGGGAGTTTGCAGATTTACAGAAATGAGATCATGAAGCTGAAGAGAGAGGTTGGTACTGAAAACAGACGTTTTAGATTCTTCTGCAGAGTGCAGAAGTAGGTAAGAGTAGAGAAGAAAGAGAAGACTGCAAAGGAACAGTACAAGCAGTGGAGAGTCTGTGATAGTCTATGAACTCATAAGCATGAACGAATAGATTGGGGAGTAGCAAGGATAGGCTGACTGAGGTTGGATAGCATAAATTGATGGTGGAAAATGTTCTAGTTTATTGTAAAATATACATAACATAAAATTGACCATTTTAGCCATTTTTAAGTGTGTAGTTCTGTGGCATTAGTACATTCCCATTGTTCTACCATCATCACCACCATCCATCTCTAGAACTCTTTCATCTTTCCCAACTGAAATTCTGTACCGTTAAATAGTTGGAATAATAGTTTACTTGCAATACATGGCAACTTTGGCCATGTATTGGGCTTACAGGTGGCCTACAACCTTACAGGTGGACATTGTTATGTAGATATAGATGAAAGGAGTGCAGGTAAAGGACACTAAACTGCTAGAGAAAGCACTTACTTGTAAAGAGTGACTGTTGGGAGGTGAGTGAGGCAGCAGGACTGTGATAATAAGGAGGGATTGAGCAAAGAGAAATGAACATCTGTGTGTCCCGCGTGGTATTAAGTGCTTTGTATATGTTCTTTAATGAAGCTGTTATGGGAGCTAAGAATGGATTCATTCCAGAGTTTAGAGTAGGAATGGTAGAAATCTAGGTGGTGGCAAGATGAGAAATGTAGAATTTGAAATCTCAGAGTTAACTGCTTGATGAAGTGAATGTGATTTACTTACAGGAAATATGTACCTCCTCCAGTGTTAGGGTAGTTACCTGGCATTGATCAAGTGGAATCCAAAGATGTTCTGTAAAAATAATAATGGTCATAATTAAAGAAACACCATATTTATCAATTAACTTTGTTTCTGCTTTGAATTTAGATAATATCAGTTACCTGGGATTAGTACAAAAGCAAAATTAGATAAAAGGCATGCCAGACAGAGAAAAGAGTGGACCATGCTGGGGGGAGACGCCAAAAGAGAAGAATATCACCAACTTAAACTGTGTTTAGGGTTGAGCTGTGTATGTGAACATATGAAATAAGTGGTGTGATGCAGGAAATCCACACAGATAAGGTCAGACAGGCTATAAATAGGGGCATGAGGGTCAATTCCATAATTTAGGTTAGGAAAGAGTGTTTTCGTTCTCTGTGATTATATATTTTTTATTAGAAGAGAATTACTAAAGTCAGATGATGTTTCAGATACAAGGTTTCTTCTCCTAAACTATATCCCTAAAATATGTAAACTATCCCTATCCATATGCCATTAGAAAGATGTGGAGCTTTCCATGGGCTTCTCAAGTAGAAGAGTAATGGAATTGAGTTAGAACCCAGAATGGCCAACAGTTTAATCTAGGATTGTGTTGTCATCCATCCAGAAACCCTAGTTTGAGGAGTACTGTCTACGTTGGGACTTGAACTGCATATCTAAAGAATTAATATGAAACACTTACAATAAATTAAAAAAAAAAAAGAATAGAGATTCAGGGATAATAGGCTTGCTTTGAAGATCTGTGTAAAAATAGTTTGGTACAAAAATATTCAAGCAACAGGATTTACTTGGCATGTATTCAAGAATTTGCAGGCCTCACTTCATTAAGGCTCACAGACATGCAAAATGGAAATTATGCATCAATTGGTTAGTTTTTCAAATTAAAACTTGTTTTTTTAAGCCAACAAAGGGATCATTTTAATACCAAATTGTTATTTGATTTTATTAGATTGTTATTAGAAGACTAAAGAGTGCAAAATGGGTTAAGATTCAGATTAGTTTCATTCTATGAAAATGGAGATTGCCTGCCAGTTTAATATTGGAAAATCAGTTTGAAGATTTTACTCCTTAGTTGATAACTGAAGGTCAAAAGTACTTCAATTACTTTTTCCTACTCCTTGTTCTATCTGAACAAAGTGAAATCCTAACATTCACTTGATATAATTGTCTTGTTATTTTTTTGCTGATATATGTTTATTAGTAAATAACTATTAAAGCCAACTTTGCCATTAGTATGTTGAAGTTTTCATTTATATGATAGATGATGTGCCAGGTAGCTTTAAATAAAAATGCTAGGCCAGACAACTTAGTCCCCCCTCACCTTTTTTTAAACATTATAGATTAATACATTTTAATTCAGGAAACACAGGTTGCATGGTAAAATTTTTTAGATCATTTCTATTAGAATTGGTAAGCTATTGGAAATAATACAGGTAGCCTTTAATAAAAAGTAAACTAAGTTCAATATAATGAAAAAGCAAGTGGTTATGAAATACCATGTGAATGTTTGACAGAACTTTCTGAGTTCCTTACTCTATAGAATTTGTAAAGAAATAACCTCTCTATAAGGAGAAGAAGCCTTAAGAGCCTGGTGACAGCCCATTAAGTCTTCAGTGCACAGGGTATTTTGTGAATAGCTGTGAGTTGGTTAGCATGGATTTTAGATATTTTTTAGGACTGATATAACAAATAATCTTACTAAATTATCTAAACATTTATTTGAAAAGTCCTTTTAAATATACTATCATAAATTTCAGTGTTCACAAATGGACTTTGTGTGGCTAATTAGGTCACTTTTGAATTTTTCAAAGTTTTTTAAAATCACAGGAAACAAAATGAACCAGTGATTATCTCTACTATTGATGATGATGAGAAAGGCAATGGATGTACCAAAAATGATTTAGTTTTGAGTTTACGCTGTCCAAGACAAACCATCCATTTCATAGCCTTTTGCTTTTTTAAAGAATAAATTTTTTTATTTGCTCCTTAATTTTTTAAAATTAAGGGATAATTTATATACAGCAAAATTCACCCTCTCTAGGGTACAATTCTGAGTTTAGATAAATGCATACAGTCATGTAACCACCACCACGATGAAGATAGAGAATAGTCCTATCACCTTCGAAAATTCCACCAGGCCCTTTTGTAATCAGTCAGTCTCTTCCCACACCACCAGCCCCTGCAACCTCAAACCTATTTTCTGTCCCTATAGACTTACCATTTCCAGAATGTCATATGGAATCATACATATGTAGCCTTTTAAATCAGTTTCTTTCTAATGTACATACGAGTGTCCTTAGTTCATTCTTTGTTATTGCTGAGTGTTACGCCATTGTATGGATTTACCACAGTGTGCTTATCCATTCACTAATTGAAGGACAATTCGGTGTTTTCCAGCTTTTGGTGATTATGGATAAAGCCTCTGTAAACATTCATGTACAGGTTTTTGTGTGAATGTAAGGATTCATTTTACTTGGGTAAGTCCCTAGGAGTTTGATGGCTGGGTTATATGGAAGTGCGTGTTTAACTTTATGAGAAACTGCCACGGCTGCTATTGGGCAGCTTAGAATTTAGTTACAAGTTTGTGGCAGATGCCGAATATAATTGCAGATTATCCACTTGTGGACAGTGAGAGTCAATGATAATAGTTATATTTTATTTTCATTATCACTTCCTGGTTGCAAATCATGTTTTGGTTTTCTGGTTTTCATCTATGTATAAAGATTCAAAAGTGGATTAAGGGCCAGCCTCGGTGGTCTAGTGGTTAAAGTTTGGTGTGCTCCACTTTGGCGGCCCGGATTCGGTTCCCGGGTGTGGAACCACACCACTCATCTGTCAGTGGCCACGCTGTGGTGGCAGCTCACATTAAAAAAAAAGGAGGAAGATTGGCAACAGATGTTGGCCCAGGGCAAATCTTCCCCAGGGAAAAAAAAAAATTCAAAAGTGGATTCCATTATATCTTTTTTTTTTTTTTTTGTGAGGAAGATCAGCCCTGAGCTAACATCTGTGCTAGTCCTCCTCTTTTTGCTGAGGAAGACCGGCTCTGAGCTAACATCTCTTGCCAATCCTCCTCCTTTTTTTTTCCCCAAAGCCCCAGTAGATAGTTGTATGTCATAGTTGCACATCCTTCTAGTTGATGTATGTGGGACGCGGCCTCAGCATGGCCAGAGAAGTGGTACGTCGGTGCGCGCCCAGGATCCGAACCCAGGCCGCCAGTGGAGCGTGTGCACTTAACCACTAAGCCACCAGGCCAGCCCCATTATATCTTTTTTTAAAAACCATTTTATTTATTTATTTATTTTTTGCTGAGGAAGATTAGCCCTGAGCTAACATCCTCTACTTTGTATATGGGACGCTGCCACAGCATGGCTCACGAGTGGTGTGGGGCCATGCCCGGGATCTGAACCCATGAACCTGGGCCGCTGAAGCAGAACATGCCAAACTTAAGCACTACACCATGGGGCTGGCCCCTTTATTTTTTATTTTTTTGGTGAGGAAGATTGGCCCTGAGCTAACATCTGTTGCCAATCTTCCTCTTTTTTTTTTTTTTTTTTTATCTTGAGGGAGATTGTCCCTGAGCTAACATCCATGGCAGTCTTCCTCTATTTTGTATGTGGGACATCACCACAGCATGGCTTGTTGAGCGGTGTGTAAGTTCACACCTAGGATCCGAACCCTTGTACCCCAGGCCACTGAAGCGGAGTGCACAAACTTAACCACTATGCCACTGGGCCGGCCCCCAATTATATCTTAATTTATTGTACAGAGGTGAATTTAATTTCTTAAAGATTGTCATTTTACTAGGGTTACTGGCCAAGATTTTTAACCTCTGAAACCTAGTTTTCTCTTCTGCAAAATGGTAATAAATTATTATTCCTTACCTTACCTGTATTAATCTTTTTGCAGAAGAGTGACTGTCTTCTGTAAAATAGTGATACATTATTATTACCTTAAAGTGAGGATTTAATGCTGCATGGAAAGTGGTTAACAGCACCTGGCACTAAGTAAATTTTAGCTACAAAAAAAGAAAAGGTATTTGTTTGAAAACCAAACCTGAGATTGTAATTTAAACATTGCTATCAAAGCTTAGGAACCACAGAAGTTGGGGCATTTTTATGACAGAGAAACATTCTGTTTTTTACATTACTGAAATTTGCCAAGGCTCAGTGGTCTTGGAATCAAATCTAAACAGTTTTCCTGCTACGGTGAAATTTAAACACATGGGTGGAGTTTGTGAAGGAAATAGACAATTCAGGTTTCTTCTGTTTCTTTGACTCCTTTTCTCTGTGTTTTAATTGTCTATTCTTTTTAGACTAGTTATAAAACCCATTCATGCCTAATATGCAAGCAAATTTCTTTTATTAAGAGTTATCAGGTCGATAACTCCCACTTCCTGATGAGCAGGTAGAAGTTCTGTAAGTCCCATTTGAATGTATATGTGAGTCACTCATATCTCATCCTGAGCCTTGCCCCCCTGCCCTGACATTAAGCAATTCCTTTTTTTTTTTTTTTTCTGGGAAACAGTCACCCTGAGCTAACATCTGTTGCCAATCTTCCTCTCTCTCTCTCTTTTTTTTCCCTCCCGAAAGCCATGGTACATAGTTGTATATTCCAGTTGTAAGTCCTTATAGTTCTATGTGAGCCACCACCACAGCATGGCCACTGGCGGACAGGTGGTGTGGTTTAGCACCTGGGAACCGAACCTGGGCTGCTGAAGAAGAGTGGAACTTTAACTACTAGGCCATCAGGGCTGGCTCAGCAATTCCTTTTCATTGTTAGTGCCATCCAGTCTGTTCTGACTCCTAGTGGCCCTGTATACAACAGCAGAACCCTGCCCTGTCTTTTTTGCCATCCTCTCACCTTCTGGTGCTATATCAGACAATGCTGCACTGCTATGCAAGGGGTTTTCTTGGCCAATTTTTTTTTCGAAAGTGAGTGGCCAGGTCCTTCTTCCTAGTCTGTCTTAGTCTGGAAGCTCTGCTGAAACCCGTCCACCATGGGTGACTCTGCTGGTATTTGAAATACCGGTGGCGTAGCTTTCAGCATCACAGCAACGTGCAGCTGTCACTGTATGACAACTAACAAGCAGGTGCAGTTGAGCCAGAGCTTTAGGCCGTCAGTGAGTGTGTCGAGACTCCAGACAGGAAGTCACTGCCCCGATGGTTCTCCAAGTGTGGTCCCTGAAGTGCAGTCCCAGACCAGCAGTGTCAGCGTCACCTGGGAGCTTGTTAGAAATGCAAATTCTGGGGCTCCTCCACAGACTGGTTGAATTCAACTCTGGAGATGGGACCAGGCACTGTGCGTTTTCAAACGCCGTCCAGGTGACCTGATGCACACTACAGTGTGAGAACTGCTGCATCTGGACACAGTGGAGGATGGCAGGGGTTATCTTCAACCAGGAGGGTGCTGTCGCTAGCCTGTTACTTCATCGTGATTTTATAAATATTTTAATTGACATTTTCTAGTTTTTCGGGCTATGAGACATTTTTACAGTACTGATTAAATGATATAAGCTTGTAAAGATATATAAAAATGAGTAATAAATATTTTACCAGTCAAACAGTGTTCTGAAATACCATATGAAACTTGGTTTCCTTAGAAAATTTATGAGTAGTATTTATTCAGTCTGCTCTATTTATTCACCAAGATCAATGAGCGCTGCTAAAATGGAAAGTCGTAAGTGGCAAGATAGCATTTGAGATAATTCAAATTAACGTTTTAACATCTTCAGCCTGTGACTCCTACATCTGTAACCTCTTTGGTCCAGGGCATGGACCCAGTTAAAGTGGAAACAAACTGTTTTCATGTTGGCTTTTTTAGAGCATTACTAATCGTTAAGGAATTAGTTTATAAACCATCCTATTCCCAAATGTATTTCTGGTGCATTTGAGCTTCCATGTGCCTCCGTTGTTGTTTATTTTACTGTAATAAATAGAAGTCTCTCCATCCTCATATACTTGGTCTTGTGAAAAACACTGTAGCAGCCCTTCCTCTGGGAGGTGTGGCATATTATGCATGAGGTTGTCTTTGAGCAGTAAGGTCTAAGAATGCCTTGAAGTAAACAGTGCACCGATCAGAGCTCCTGGCTGATCTCTGTGATCTCCAGTCTACCAGAGGCTTTAAAGCCAGGAGTGAGATTTGTCACATGAACTTTAGAAGAATAGAGCCAAATTTTTTTTTATCAAACCAAAGTAGACTAATTATCATATGTGAAATCATGTCCACTGACCAAGGTAAGTGGTTTCATTTTCTGGTGTATCTTTCTCCTGTTTTTTTTTCAGTGTGTGTGGGTCCTTTTATAGTACAGCCGAGGGACATAAAAGTGGCAGAGTTTGGTTTTGTTTTAAAGTTAAGAATAAGGTTTACATTATTTTTCAACTTTAACATTAAAATATGAACTATATTCGTGGTTTTTGGCTCTTCCCGGAGGCGGCTTCTGGGTTAGCAAAATACAAATTTATTTAATAGTTCTCTTTCTCTGACTCATCCTTACTAACATTAGAAAAGTTTGAAAATTCAGTCACTGAGGGATGGAATGCAGAGAAAGAAATCAAGTTTTCTTTTGTTTCTTCCATTTTTGGTGTGAACAAAGCTAAGAAATGTTTACCACCAATCCTTTTCTAGTGCTGCGTGGAGCACTATTCTGTTCAAACAAACAAATCCTCACCATCCCAGTTGTCTTCTTTTAGCAAAGTTCAGGGGAGTGCTCATTACTTGTGTTTCCATATAAGACAACATTGTAGAGATAGGCGTGGATTTTGTTGTTGTTGTTAATGGTATTAAGCTACTCTTTTTCCCTCCAATACTCGAGAGCGTGTATTAATGAGAAATTGATTCTTTCAAAGAGGAATGAAATTCTCCTGTGTGGTAGAAATGTAATCATGTGACAGGAAATTTCTGCTAAAAATATTTTTTAAAATTGAAATGGGTTTGTTTGGTATAGCTGTTTTCCTGTTGTTTCTGCATGGATATGTACCTTCCTGAGGAACGTCTATACTGCTAAACAAGATGAGCTGAACCTTCAAGCAGGCAGCCTTCGTAGTTACCAAGATTCTCTTTCTTGTGGTGTCGCTCCTTCTTTCGTGTGGTGTCATTCCTTTCTTCTTTTGGCCTCCGTGGAGCTTGCACAGACTGTGGAAGCCCAAGGGTGGGGTTGGTCGTGGTCCTGCCATCGGGAAGTTGAGGCTCCTGCAGCAGCTGCACAGCCTGGGCTGGCTCTGTTCCCAGGTTCCAGTAGTCGCTAGAGATGGAAGTAGCCTGGTCCATGCCTGCCCCAGCTTCCTCCCTCAACCAGGCAGAAGCCTCGGTTCCTTTGTACAAACGGTTCCACTATTCTTGCATAAAGTGTGAGGTTTGTGTGAGCTCTCCATGGTTTACCATTGCACTCTAAATATGAAAATTTTTTTTAAAAGTGGCGAAAGGGAAGTATATTCTTTCTCCATTGGTGAAGTTCTCTCTTTGCCTGAAACAGCTTCTGTCCCTTCTCAGTCCATCTTCAAACAGTTAGGGATGATTGGAGAGAGTTGGTGTTCCCTCCTGGCAGGCAGCTCTCAAATGGAGAGAGAACTGCTACTAGCATTTTCTGCTGTAATGGACAACTCCCTGTAGTGAGTGGCCACTGCAATTATGTGGGCTGTACAAGTTCCTTTTAAGGTTTTAAACTGAAGAGAAGTAATGTAGCACTTCCTGCCCACACTACTGGGTTATTTTATTGCTATTAAGTTGTCTAAGAAAAATTTTAAATATGCATATTTAATGTACATATTATTTGTAAAAGTTTATCTTTTTTTATTGACTTGAAGAAACTTTTAAAAACTTATGCTTGTAGGCAAACTCACGTGAAAATAGAAAAGTGAAAAATGGAGTGTGATGAATGACTCAATAAGAAGTATTCACTCTTTGCAGAGATGATAATATGGTCTTCATTTGATATTCATCCAAACTATATGTAACTTAAATTGCAATCCAAGATTAAGATTTAAATTTGACCAGCTCTGCTTAGACACTAGAATACCATTGTTCAAAAAATAAAAAGGCCTTTTCCTAGGTGCTTAGAGATCTATCCATCTCCACCCCATTTCTGATCTATCCTCTGATAATCATCTTTAGTCTCTGTGCTCTTGCTTCTTTATAAAATGGGTAGCTAATTTTTATTGGCCTGAAATATATTTTTAAACATCTTCACCCTGATTTAAATATGTTCTCTGACTTATCTCCTACCACAGTACCTGCTAAGCCCTGTTAGATCAGATCCATCTGAGGTTTTTTCCCTCTGCTTATTGACCCAGGGTCTGTAGTTGGTTGGTCATGTGTTGAAGGAGGCAGAAGGAAAATGTCTATGAGAAGAAAAATAATGTTAGTCATGGAATTTGGTCATTCTACATGGTGGTTATTAAAACTTAGTCTGGGAATATATATATATGGGCCGGCCCCGTGGCATAGTGGTTGAGTGCGCGCCCTCCGCTACTGGCGGCCCAGGTTTGGATCCCAGGCACGCACTGATGCACTGCTTCTCCGGCCATGCTGAGGCCGAGTCTCACATACAGCAACTAGAAGGATGTGCAGCTATGACATACAACTATCTACTGGGGCTTTGGGGGAAAAAATAAATAAATGAAAGTTAAAAAAAAAACTTAGTCTGGGGGAGCTGGCCCTGTGGCTGAGTGGTTAAAGTTCAGCGCACTCTGCTTCGGTGGCCCAGGTTTGCGGGTTCAGGTCCTGGACAGGGACCTGCACCACTTGTCAGCCATGCTGTGACAGTGACCCACATAAAAATAGAGGAAGATTGGCACATATGTTAGCTCATGGCTAATCTTCCTCATCAAAAAACAAAACAAAACAAAACAAAACTTGGTCTAGGGAAAACCACTCGCTCATTGCCCCTCTCAGAGAATGAATACAGACAAAAGATTTGGGGAAAAAATTTTTTTAACAAAAAATAAAATCACTAAGTCATTGTGGCCTGGTCTTTTCCATGTTGTTATATAGCAACTGTTATTTTTTTTGCTCAGGCCGAAAATCTTAGTGTTCCTTGAATCTTTTTTCTCTTATACACATCCAGTCTGTCAATAAATCCTGCTTTGAGAGATATCAAACTGACTATGTCTTAATGCCTCCACTGCTACTAACCTGGTTCAAGCCACACTCAACTTTTCTTTGGATTATTCATGTAGCTTCCTATCTACCCTTGACCTCCTGAAGTCAATTTTCCACCCAGCAGCCTGAGGACTCCTTTAAAAATGAAAAACAGATCATTGTCTCTCCTCTGCACACAACCCTTCGGTGGATTCCCATCTCTCTCCATGATATGCAAGACCCTACCTGTCCTGACTTCAACTTCTACCCAGTTAACTCTCTGACCTCAGTGACAAAGACACTCCCTGCTCATTCTTATCTGTCCACACATTGTCTTCCTTATTGCTCTTGGAATCAACTATGCTCCTACATTAGGACTTTTGTAGTTTTATCCTTTGCTTGGAATGCTAATCCTCCAAATATTTGTGTATTTCACTCCCTTCATGTCTCTACTCAACTGTCACCTGATCAGGGAAGCCTTCGTTGAACTCCCTTACCCAACAGCACCCTCTCTCTCCTTTATTCAGCTTTGTTTTCTTCATCGCACTTTATACCATCTAGCATGTGTTATAAATGCTTTTTCTCTTGTGTGGTTCACTGCTGTATCTCTAGGGTCTAGAAAAACAACTGATATATACTGGGTGTGTCACTAATATTAGTTGAGTGAAAGAATACATTTTCAATATTGATATGACCTTTTCTATTAGGAAACTTAAAGCTAACTGAGCAGGAATACTAAGAAGTTAATAAGTTATAAATATTTATGGTGTTCTTCATTTCCTTCCCTCAATTCTCTTTTATAGGGTAAATATTCTGCTTACTAGTTTCTGGTCTACCTTTTTAAGCAGAATCTGAGTAATGAGTTTCTTCCCGTTGGAAGTCTGAGAGGCCGAGTTGATCGCGATTATAAAGAACTGGTGGAGTGGGTAGTGAGACTGGAGCCTACGGATGGGCTCAATAAATGATTTTGGACTATGAATTACAGGACTCTGTTGGGAGAGAGGAAATAGATGGGAGAAGTTTTGGGGTGTGAGACCAAGAAATTTGGGGAACAGTTTGTCTGCATGGAGAAAATTGTGGAAAGATGAGAGAATATTTAAGATGTTTTGCTATGTATTAAGGGTGTATGTCCCCCTTCTTTTGTTTTTCTTGGTTTTTTCCTCCTACATTTAAGGCATTTAACTCTTTGAATCTCTTCTGTAGGAGGGAAATAGGAAAAGAAAGAAGATAGAATAAAAGGTAACAATCTAGAAATGTTTCCTCTTAATAGTTTTTGTAAAGCTTGATTTGAAGGAGTAGAAAATTAGTGTATAAATTAAAGTGTGAGAATTATTTATGTATTTATACTTCCTGTAGTTTCTTTCCAAATTCATCTGGATAATTGCAAATTGATCTACATTTTAAAATCTGTAATCAGCAGTTAAATTCTATGAACTGTTATTTGCTGTATGGTAATATATTTATCTGAATAATAAAGATGACACATTATTAGATCATCTGACTTAGAAATATTAAATATATTTTGAGTATAGTAAAAAGAAATATATAAAGGTTGAAAATAATTTTATTTCTAATTTTGTAAATGTAAGCCCCCTAATGACTATTGAACTGGTGGAGTTACCAATTTATATGGAATATCATCAGTTTTTCTCTTTTAACATTGCCCAATAAAATTTTTTTCTTGATTTAGAGCATAAAAATAGCAAAATAGTGAATTAAAATATTGAGCAAAGAAGATATTTTCTATACCCCTTTAGCCTAAAATTCCTTATTTAGATACAAGAGAATGGTAACGAGACATGCTTAGAGACGGGAAATATAACTGTATTCACTAGACTCAATCCTAAAAACCTTTTCATACTCCTGCCTTTAAGGAAGTGTGTCTGTCTCCATCATAGACATCTAAAAGCAGTGACTGTGCATGACAAATGTCAGAGTATAGGCACAAAATACGTGTTGGGAGAATAGAAAAGGAGGAGCGACTGACTGATTCAAGGGAATTTCCTGAAAAAAAGTTGACATTGGAACTAGATTAATGTGTTTAAAGAAAGACTATTGAGCTAAGAGACCCAACATATGCAAAAACATACAGAGACATATGAAAAGAGTGTAATGTATTCCAGGAATGGAGAAGATAGGAATGTGGCTAGACCATTAGGATGCATGGCTGGGAGTAGATAGATATGAAGCCTTTACAGGTGGATTGATGTCTGATGGTGAAGGGTCCTTTATGCAAATGAGTTTTTTCCTATGGGTCTTCCAGTCCCATTAAAGGATTTTAAGCAAGGAAGCAATAAGATTGGTTTCATCATTGAATAAATAAAATAGTAAAACTTTTTCTTTGTAGGAGCAATCATATTAGACATAACTAAACATGACTTACATAATGCAATTTTAAAATTCAGAATTAGAAAAGTGGTTATATTTGGTGAATTGGCTTATTTTTCTTCCTAACTTCCTCCCTCTGTCAGCCAGAAAAAAATATAGGAAATAATAGATAAGCTAGATGCAGTATTTGCTTTTTAAGTTTTGCATGATTGAAACAATCCCCTGCACTGTTAGAAGCTGAACACATAATGCTATTGTGCTCCTGGTCTAGAATCTAGCCAGGGAAAAAATACGAGGCCTGCTGGAGTGATTACACAGGAAGGAGTAAGAAAAGCAAATATCTGACTTTGTAAGCTGTTAAATATTAAATTTTTAGTAAAGTGGGATTTATATTAATGTTTGTCTTAAAAGAGAGAGTATCAAAAAGGAGAATTGGGATAGATTAGAGATTGTCACCCAGCCCGTTTTAGAAAGCCACCTACTTTGTCAGATATGTTTTTTAAAATTGCCTCTAGAAATAGTGGCAGTAGAAGCCACAAATGGAAGCTTTTGAGGTCTGCATCTCCCTACCTATGATCTGTACCTAAGCAATGACACCAGAGCAGTAAAAATGTCTCTAATTTATGAGGAAGTTAAATAACTTTCTCACGGTCACAAAGTAAATAATAATCTTGTCAAAATTTTGACTTTTTAACTTCTAGTTTGACAAATTCACCTGTTTTCTCCTAGGGGGAAAATGCACTTCCCAGATAGATGTAGCCTTGCTTCTCACAGCAGGTCTGGCTGATCCTGGCCATGGATTATGGTGATAGTATTCGTGTTTATTTTTTATTTTTATTTTTTTGTGAGGAAGATCAGCTAACATCCATGCCAATCCTCCTCTTTTTGCTGAGGAAGACCGGCTCTGAGCTAACAGCTACTGCCAATCCTCCTCCTTTTTGTTTCCCCAAAGCCCCAGTAGATAGTTGTGTGTCATAGTTGCACGTCCTTCTAGTTGCTGTACGTAGGACACGGCCTCAGCATGGCCAGACAAGCGGTGCATCGGTGCGCGTCCAGGATTTGAACCCTGGCCGCCAGCAGCGGAACGGGCGCACTTAACCGCTAAGCCATGGGGCTGGCCCTAGTATTCGTGTTTAAAATAAGTATCTTTTGGGGTGAAGGACTGGCTGACCCTAAGGAGCTTTTCCTACTTGGTAGATTTCATTTTATTCCTTGTTGCCATGAAGCTAAATTTAGATTTGAAAAGTGAATGAGCAGTGTCAGTAACTGCGGAACAAAGTGTTGGAGGGCAGTGGGCTGAGGGTGGAAGTCAGCCAGTGATTTTAAGTAGCAATGTGCAGTAGGCAGGAGCTCACAGAAGTTAGTTTACACAGAGTGTTAGGGTGGAATGTTTTAGCTGCTGAGAATCGAGTTTAGAGAAATCAAGTTCAGAAAAATAAACCAGAAAAGTAGGTAGAAAATTAATGAAAATCAGCAAGGTCAGGAAGGATTTGCTTTTCCCTTTTGTGAACAGAAACAGTAGTCCGTTCTTGGTGGCTTGTGATTGAGATAATGAAAAACAGTTCTGTTTGGTTTTAGCAACAACCTGTCAAACCTTATGAAACATTGGCCAGTTAGACTTTCTCCTCCTCTCTGGACCTGCAGATAAATTTATTGTGAATAAATGGAAAATAGTTTGGCAGTGGGTAGAAGGAAGAAGAAAAGCCATGGTTCTAGTTAATGTATGAACCAGACATCTTGAATAAATGAGTTGGCTATAGATCTTAGGGAAAAAACTGTCTTTTACCCTTGAAGTTCTTTTCTTACATCTGTTTTTATTTCTTTCAGAGTTTATGAAGTCAATAAAAATTTTTAATTTTATTGTTTCAGAAGTCTCTCCTTAGAGAGAGCTTTCCATACTCTCCATCGGCCAAAAATTATCTCCCTCTTAAATTCTCAAGGCTCCCAATTGGTAGCTTTTCATATAGTAAACTGGGAAATGCCTAGGTTTTTTTCAGTAGTGAATTCAAAAATAGGATAATCTTACTTCACCTACCACATGGTGAAGAGGGCCTCACCCGTGACAAGTAAGTATTGGCTGACTTAAACAAGAGTCAACTGATGCTGTGAGTCTAAATCATTTCTATTAAAATTTCACTAAGTCTTCATGGTGTCTGCATTTTATGATATAATTTTGGTGGGACTTTAGCTTAATAGCTTAAAATTATGGAATTCATTTCATACAGTTTCTGCTACAAATACTAATTTGACCAAAGGCTATTATCATGACACTGGGAATGGTGGTTCTCAACCTTGATTGCCCATTGGAATCACCTCTAGGAGGCTTTAAAACACACTGACACCTGAGTCCCACCCCGTAGAGATTGTGCTTTCATTGGTTTGGGATACAGCCCAGGTATTGCAGTTTTTGTTTTTAAAGCTCCACAGGTGATTCATGGTTGAGAACCACTGACCAAGAAGCATGACCTGTTGGCTTATTGGTTCACATGTAGTGGATAGCTGGGGAAGGTAATTTTTATTATAAATGTTAGTAAGGTGAGCCAGCCCTGATGGCCTAATGGTTCAAGTTTGGCGTGATAATGGTTCAAGTTTGGCGTGTTCTGCTTCAGCAGCTCAGGTTCGGTTCATGGGTGCAGAACCACATCACTCGTCTGTCAGTAGCCATGCTGTGGTGGCAGCTCACATAGAAGAACTAGAAGGACCTACAACTAGAATATACAGCTATGTACTGGGGCTTTGGGAAGGAAAAAAAAAGAGAGAGAGGAAGATGGGCAACAGATGTTAGCTCAGGCTGAATCTTTCCCAGTTAAAAAAAAAAAATTAGGAAGGCAACTGAATCAATAGCATACTAGGCATGCAGGATTTAGACCAATAAAAAACTAAAGATCGTACCCTATAACACTGTTATTTTACCAAATACAGCCCAGAGTCATCTGTAAGCCCAGATGTGCTACATCAACTGTGCTATGATGCTGCCAGTGAATTCCCTGAAACCTAGAGGTTTTTACTTGCCCAAGGTCATATTGCTAGCTGGGGACAGAACCAAGACTGGAAAATTATAGCACTAATCTGTGGTTTGTTGCCCTATTATTTAGGTCATGGTCTGCAGACTTTTTCTGTAAAGGGCCAGATCATAAATATTTTAGGCTTTGTGGGCCATATAGTTTCTGTTGCCACTACTCAGCTGCCAATTGAGTGAAAAGCATCATACACGATATGTAAAAGAATGAATGTGGCTGTATTCCAGTAAAACTTTATTGACAAAAGTAAGTAGTGGACCAAATTTGGCCTGTGAGCTGTGGATTGCAGACCCCTGATTCAGGTGTTTTCGTCTTCCTACTGAGAGACTCACGGGCTGTGGTTTGTGGTCCCCTGACTGAGGGGCATTTTAATCTTCCTACTTGAGAGCAGGTTGAGGATCTTACTGATAGTATACTAAGCACCGATACTATAGTGCCTGGCACTTACTGGGCCTGTTACAGTGCTCTCTATTGCAAGGTGCTTGTTGAATTAATGGATACGTAAAACTCTTGACCTTTTTTCTACTGTCTCCAACCCACCCTTATTACCCGTTCAGTAGGGGAAAAAGTTGGCACATATTCTAACTGTGGAGAAGAAATGTACTTCAGTTTTTTGAACTCTGTGGCAGGTTGTAATTGCTGGGTTTTGGTAGAATTCTTGAAGCAAATAGAGATCTGATTTGCTCTGAGGACATTTATTATTATCCTAACTTCTTAGAGCAGATTCTAAGACATTATTTAAAAACTCAAAGTATTTCTTAAACTTGGTTTTGTGACAACTAAGATGTTGTTAATGATTTAAAGAGTATGTTTAGTTTCTCAAAACAATATTTCAATTCATTTGGATTTAAGATCACTATAGCGCTTGTATGTGGTGAGTGGAGTCTTTGTCAAAATGGAGCAAATGCCGGTGGGTCCTCACAGCCCCAGAAATACTGGAAATACAGCTCTAGATCATGAGCCCATTTCCCGTGCAAAACACAATAGACCTGATAACAGGGCCATCAGTTGTAGAGGAAACGGCAGTGACCTTGGAATCAAAGCCCTGGTGTGACTTGGCTTTACCGCTATTTACCAGCTTTACTTTCCTCAGCTATAATATGCAGGTATCTGTCCTACATACCTTTGTTTCATTAAGGTCGTAATAGTTTATAACAGTCCTACATACCTCTTATGGGTGCTGAAGGTGAAATGTGGTATGACGAATGCGAAAGTGCCTTATGAGGTCTTCTTTTCTGATCTCTCCTTCAAGACTTCTGGGTCAGGCATAGCAGAAGCAAAGCTATGTAGCTCAGAGCTAACTAGGACTCCACTAGCAGGGTGAGCCTAAGGGAGTATGCCCATTGGTTTTCGGAGAGGATGTCTAAGAGTCTTTAATGGGGAGGTCTTATCAGCCTCAGCAGAGCAAGGAGATCAGGAATCTGAGGAAGCAAGAAAGCAAGCAAGAGGTTCAAAGCTGAGAAGAGGCAAGAAAGCCTGGAACTCTGCCTTGATCTCTTTAGTTCCCCCAGATCGAGATTCGTGTTCTTCTTATCTTGTATTTCTTAAGTTGGATTGCTTGATACCTGGGTATTTTGAATTTTCTGGCTGCGTACTGTTGGCTGAAGTAGAGGTACAGGGTCAGGGCAAATAGCTGTAATATAATAGAGATGTAATCACTCAGTTACCTGCTGAGTAAAAACCAAACGATTTTGAGTTAGAATCCCTGTCCAGAAGGTACTTACCAACTATATGTAAATATGATATCTAATATCAGCCTAGTCACTTAACACCACCTCAGTTTACTCATCTTGGTAATGGACATAAAAATGCCTGCCTTACTTTATCTTATAGGATTCTTTAGAGGAGCAAATGAAATAATGCATATAAAGTGCTTCGTATAGTGCATACTTGGCTCAGAATAAACAGTCAGTATTGTTAGATTTTACTACTACCATTATTACTAATAGTAGTAAGAACAGTCATAGTATTTGCAAGGAAATTCATTGTAAACTGTGGAAATTTTAAAGCACTACTAAATCCCAAGTTATGATTGCTAATATTTTTGTGACATTCTGGATAAATATTTTTGTGCATATGTTACTGAAGGACATGCCTCTTAGCATCAGTGTATCCCTGTCTGAAGCTATGCATTGCACTGCATTTATACAAACTCCTCTTGGTGTCTAGAGAACAAATGAGTTGAGAAAAGGCCATTTTGAAAAGTAGTTGTTTTTTCCAGGTAGCATAGCCTATGCTGATACTCTGTTGGCATATGGGTTGTAAGTCTTCAGGAAGAAATCAAGCTTCTTATCAAAAGGAGTGTTTTGCCTGAATTTGGGGTTTAAACCCACAGGGAGGTATCAGAGCAAAGGAACAGTTGTATCTGTTTGCAACTCAGCAGAATTAAAAGCCAGCGATGTGCTTTTACATTCAGAGATCTTCTGCTTGTCTCCGTGAAATAAAACTCCCTGCATTATTCTACATATTACTATTTTCTACATTGCTAATTATTATAATACTTTACATCCTGTTTTATAACCACTTTAAGAAAAAGTCCCTTTGGAGATTTTCCTGTGTTTACTAACTTGTATGCCTCCAAGACTGCTAGGCTGTGGGATTTTGCAGGTGAGAGGAGGAGGAAGATAGAAGTGGACAGGCAGAATTACAGAATGAGATTTCACCTGATTTTTTAAGCCAAGGGCTACTCCAGTTTTAGGAGTTCTCCTTGTGCAGAACTCAAGCATCCTGGGCCTGCCCCTAGCGCTGCTTCTGTGGTCAGTGCATTGTGGGAGTGTGCAGCCTTGAAGCTGGGGCCAGCAGTGTCATGCCCAAATGCCGAGGGCAGGTTGGAGTTTGAGTCCATAATTCGAGAGTCAGGGTCATGAGGGCAGCCAAGATGACATCGGGAAGTCAGGGGGAGGGGCCGATACTGGAGATGAGAAAGTGTGGGCAACAGCCAAAGCAATAGCTGTCAGGACAGTGGAAGGAGTCCCTGGGGCAACTTTTCCAAAATGTGTTCCAAGACACGCTAGCTCCATGGGATACTGACTTGTAATACACGATGGAAAGGTTTCCTGGACAAATACTAGGTTCGAAGTTAAACAAGTTTACCGTTGGGCTTTTCACAGTATGATTTAAACCATAAGACCCAAAACAACCAAAATAATAGTAAATGGGTCAGAGCCTCTGTACAGTTGGCCCTGCATCAGGCAAATAGTCTCCCCCAACCACCACTTAAAAGGGAAGTGAAATGATATTTTAAAGTATCACAGGGAATATATCTAAAGACTTTAACAATGAGATTGAAAAATGAGGGCAGATGGAGTGTTTAGGGAGGGCTGAATCTAATGAATGTCGGGGCAGACTGTTCATCCTGGACAGTCTCACAGGCTCCTGAAACTTACCACACACACAAAGTGGAAGGCACTGTTTTCCTGTCATGTTAGCCAGGAGCCTAAGTAAGCATCATCCTTTACTTCTGTCTGTCTCTCCCTTCTACAGCCAGTCCCCTACCAATTTTCTCCTCCGTATGTCTCACAGCCATTTCTCTCCTCTTCACCCTCTGCCATTGTCATTGTGTGGGTTCTTATCCTGTGCATGGACTGGTGCAGTTGCTTCTTAACCACAGTTAGCAAGGGGATGGGGATGGGTGAGGCCAGTGTTCCAGATTCCTATGAAATTGTACTTATCTTTTTCACCCTTGAAACTATGAATTACATGAGGGTAAGGGTTATGCCGTATTTGTCTTCCTGTCCCCAGTAATTAGCAGAATACCTGGCCCTTTTGCTTAGAAAGTTATCACTCAGTACAAAGAGAGACAAAAAGGGAAAACAAAGAAAGAATGAAATAAAGTAGAAGCTTGATAGGTGTTACTCTTGTTACTATTGATCATTGGATATTCTCAGTGCTTACAGAACAGTTTGTACTTTGGAGGCATAAAGATGAGATCTATTAAAATTAAACACTGAGTTTCTTTAAGTGGTCATAAGCACCTAAATGTGCTTTTCAGAAAATGATTGTTTAAAAAAACAGCAATTTTAGCTAATATCAAATGAAGAAATGTCAAATGGAGGAAGAATGCAAAAAGTTTATGGAATCCAGGACACATATTTACAATCACAAGTCAAGGGTGAAGAATAATAATTAAATTGTTTAGGATTAAAATCATCTGCAGTAAATTCTACTCCACATCAAATGTCAGGCATTGTTTTATCATTACTAATACTGTTCTTGTTACCGGCACTGGTCAGATCGGTGCAGTGAGGTCCCAGGTTCTTGGTCCACAGACACAAAGGAATTTGAAAGCGGACACACAGCTGAAGTTTTAACAGAGGAGGTTTTATTAGCAAAGCAAAAGTACACTCCCAGTGGGAGGAGCGGGCAGGCTTGAGGGAGCAACTGCCCCGAAGTTGTGGTGGTCGGTCCGTGGCTTTGGAAGGTGGGGTCCCAGGGGCGGGTGAGGGTCTTGGAAGATGGACCAATCAGGGCATTGTCTCCACCCCCACATCGTGAGGGGGAGATTTTTTTCCTCACATAGGCATCTCCAGAACTGTCGTGGCGGTGATCCCCCGCAACGGGGTCAAAACCACAGTGCAAATGAGGGTATAATGATGCTTGGGGCTGCTCTCGCTCGGGGTCCGGGGGAGTGTTGCACGTCCAAAGAGCCGCTGCTGAGTAATCAGGACATTGCACCTGGTGGAGTGACCTTGCTCCCAGCTCATATCTAGCTTCCTGCCTATCTCATTATCATCTTTATTGAATAAGAGATTCATGTTTGATGTACCAGGCCATACACTTGTAAATAATTAACTATTCTATTAATTTGCAAGAGAGTCATTATTTGGCCAAAATTTATCCAAAATGGTCTATTGGGAATCCCTGAAAGTGGCAGAGGGATTGGGCACTGAAGCAAATGGCCAGCATGAGCAAGGGCTGGGTTGTAGTAAATCAAGATTTAGGCAGCAGTGAGGGCAAATATAAGCAGACAGGGCAGGCATAGGAGGAGGCAAGAGGTAAGGGCCTTAGAAAGCTGGAGGGAGGAGAGGCTAAGGATCTGGTCCCCTAATGTACTACCCTGGCATCACACAGCATTGAATATTATACAAGTAATAATAATAGCAAATAAGTTACATCGTGCTTACCATGTGCCAGCTACTGCTCTGGTACTTTCACTAGAATTAATTAAATCATAATCCTCACAACAGCCTTGTGAGGGGGGTACTGTTATGAATCCTCATTTACAGAGAAGAAAATTGAGGTACAAGGAGAGTAAGTCAATCATCCAGGTAGTAAGTGAAGCCAGGATTTGAACCTAGGCAAACAAAAGTTATTGACCGAGGTGCCCTGAAGAATGTTTAAACTGCTGTAAGGGTATATTTAGTGCTTAATAATATTCAATAACTGGTACAGTTGGGATGGAAACAGCCAAACTCATGCTTCTGGAGATCAAAGAAGGCTGCCTAGGTGTGCATGTACATAGCATCTGAGCTGGCCTTTTGATACAGATGATCATATCAGTGAAATCTAACATTAGTTATCAGACCCATCTGCACAGTAATATACTTATAGGTCTTTCTGGTGTATTCATCAATATCAAAGCTTAAAACTGTTAGGAATTGGGCCTGCCCGTGGCTTAGAGGTTAAGTGCGTGCGCTCCGCCACTGGCGGCCCGGGTTCGGATCCGGGCGTGCACCGACGCACCGCTTCTCCGGCCATGCTGAGGCCGCGTCCCACATACAGCAACTAGAAGGGTGTGCAGCTATGACATACAACTATCTACTGGGGCTTTGGGGGAAAAAAAAAAGGAGGAAGATTGACAATAGATGTTAGTTCAGAGCCGGTCTTCCTCAGCAAAAAGAGGAGGATTAGCATGGATGTTAAGCTCAGGGCTGATCTTCCTTACACACACACACAAAAAACTGTTAGGAATCTTAGGCTTTGGCAAAAAGCATGACTGCTTCAAAACTTAGCACTTAATCTGATTGCATGAATAGGCAGCTTGTCAGGGACATTTCTCATCACCAGCACAGCAGTAACACAGGATACTTTGGTGCTTCTAGGGCCCAATTGCTTCGACTTGTTTATGCTTAGCAATAAAAGAAGGAACCAAGAAATAGGTGTTATAAATTGGAAACAATTTATCAGATAAAGCACAGCAGTCTATGAACCTCCTCAGACTCAATGTTGTGTCAACTAGAACTGCCCTTTGCAAGTAGACAAAAAGAAACAGATGTAATTGATTGTGGCCTCTCTTCTGCTCTAGTCATGGCTGCAGACACAGAGTAATTTTTGTGCTTTAAATAGCAAGAGCTTTCTGTAATCTTGACCAACATCCTTAGTTGAATATAGCCAAAGGGGGAACCTCCATCAGTGCATGGTTGGAGTTGGGAGAGCTGCCTCCAGCCCCCTTCTGGATGGTCGCAGGGGGATGCGGGAGGAAGATCCATCTCTATCTGATATAACACTAAGCACAGCAGAACACACTGACCAAGCCCGACCAAGCCCGAGCAAGCCCGTCCTAGCCTGTGCCCCTGTTACCGAACCAAGTGGGCTTGCTTCCTGGTGAGTTAAATAAGACTCTACACCAATGGAAGTTGCCTCAAAAAGTAAAGTGTATTTGCAGCAAATAGAAGGCCATGAGGAATCATTTCCAAAGTCATGGTGTCCTCGAACAAAGGGAAGCAGAAAGTTTTATTTCGGTTGGGGAATCAATATTCAAAAGGGAGAGGTGGGTATTAGCTTGCACAGGCTCAGTTGGAGAACATGATTACACATAATGAGGCCTAAGCTCCCCCTGGAGAGATCTTTGCATTAAAAATAAGGCAAAGGTGGGGCCAGTCAGGTGGCGCAAGCGGTTAAGTTTGTGCACTCCGCTTCGGCGGCCCGGGGTTCACAGGTTTGGATCCTGGGCGCGCACCGAGGCACTGTTTGTCAGGCCATGCTGTGGCGGCGTCACATATAAAGTAGAGGAAGATGGGTAGGATGTTAGCTCAGGGCTGATCTTCCTCACTAAAAAAATAAAACAAAATAAGGCAAAGGTCATGGGCCTAGCTCTTGTGGTGAGGCTTGGTCATTTTCATGATGGTTGGTGGTTACATCTTAGCAAACAAAGGGAAAAGAAACAACTTGGACAAACAGTTAATTGCTTCCAAACCCACCTTTGAGTTTCTTAAGGCACCTCATCCTGACACCAGCACCAATCCAGAAGTCATCATGGAATGTGCACTTTCAACACTTCTATGCATTTTCATGGCACCTAATAAATGGTCACCCTGAAAGTGGGGAGCAGGGATTTGGACCCCTACAGTCCACATTTAAATTGTAGTGACATATGAAGACTGCTACATAACAGGCACTGTGACCATGGGTCTCATCTGTGAGCTCCTATTCAAAACTGGAATTTTGACAAGCTCAGTGAGATGTATTTCTGTTCATTTAACAGAATTCTAATTTTTAAGAGACTAGGAGCAATAGCATTCTTTAGAAATTTTACTGTTATCCTTTTCATCCCTTCTGGGTAGCAAAAAAGTCCTTCAGTAAATAATTATGGAATGTGTTTCAGGAAAAGAAAATATTTTAGCTTGAAAACAGATTATTTTTGTGTTTTTAGAGGCTATATATTTCTTTTCTCTCATTGCATGCATACTTTGTTGCATTTAAAGAAAAATACAATAGTAACAATTGCCTTTTTACATATTTTATTTGTGCTCATCCAGCTATAGGACATGTAAAAATATTAAATATCTACAGTTACCTACCTTCAAGGCTTATTTTGAATTCATATTGCTTTTGAACTTGAAAGACCTCAAGCAATCTGCTTTTCCTGACAGTGTAACATTCTCTGGGCCGGCCCCGTGGCTTAGCGGTTAAGTGCGTGCGCTCCGCTGCTGGCGGCCGGGGTTTGGATCCCAGGCGTGCACCGATGCACGGCTTCTCTGGCCATGCTGAGGCGGCGTCCCACATACAGCAACTAGAAGGATGTGCAGCTATGACATACAACTATCTACTGGGGCTTTGGGGGAAAAAAAATAATAAAATTATTTTTAAAAAAATTCTCTGATTTTAGGTAGCATCAGATGATGAGTCTGAAACACTGGCAGCCTGTGGTGTATTTTAGTTAGTGACTCTAGTAAATGTAAATAAAATTACATAGTATAATAAACAGAAACATTTCAGTCAGTTGCTGGGATTTTTGGCTGCTGCTATTTTTATCAAGACAAACATCTGGATAGTTCCACAGCTCCAGATGTTTAGAAATCTGCTGGGCTGTGAGGAAGATTACTTGAGTATAAGTTTTTTTGTAGCTATTTAGAATTGGTGTAGAAATAACCCTGACTGTTTCAAAATTTAGATAAGAGTGGAAATGTTTGAAATTTTGTATAGATTGAGCTCTAAAACAGCTACATATCTAGAATTGGAATTAGAAAACATCTCTCATGAAATAGAAACTAAGAATGTAGGCAAATGAAGAGAGGCTTGCCTAAGGTCTCTAGAATTCATTGTTTCAACAAATATTTATTGAGCATCTGCTGTGTGGCAGGTGATGTTCCCGGGAGACATCAGAATATAGGGCACTGCCTTCCCAGAACTTACATTCTAACCAGCGGAGACAGACGATAAACAATAAACAAAATAAATAATGTAATTTTTAGAAGGTGATAAGTGCTATGGGAAAAAAAGTAAAACTATAAAGCCAATAAGAGTAGCAGTTATATTTACTCGGAGTGAAACGTGGAGCCATTGGAAAATATTAAGCACAGGAATGATATAACCTGATGGGTTGAACATATGGATTGTACTGGGGCCAAGGGCAGGAGCAGGGAGACCAGGTGGAGGGTATTGCTGTAAACCAGTTAAAGATTATGGTAATTTAGGCCAGAATAGTAGCAGTGAAAGTGGTGGTGGTGACGGTAGAGTCGACAGAATTTCCTGATGGATAGAATATGGAGTGTGAGAGAAAAAGAGAGGACTTTAGGATGCTTCTAAGCCTTTTGGCCTAAGCATAGATGAAGTTGCCACTAACTGAGATGAAAAAGACTGTAAAGGCAGTTGGTTTTGGGTGAGAGTTGGGAGACGAGGGGGTCAGATGTGGGTATGTTGAGTATAAGATAGCTATTAGACATACTAGTGGACATGCTAAGTAGGCAATTGAATGTATTAATATTTCTTGACTCTTTCTTCATTAAGCAAAGGATGTGCTTTTTTAATTAAAAAATTTAAATTATGTTAAAAAATACATAACAAAATTAATCATCTTAACCATTTTAAGTATACAGTTCATTGGCATTAAGCATATTCAAACTGTTATGCTACCATGACCACCAGCCATTCACAGAACTCTTTTCATCTTGTAAAACTGAAACTCTGTACCCATTAAACAATAACTTTCCATTCTCCCATCCCTTCAGTCCCTAGCAACCACCATTCTACATTCTGTCTCTGATTTTGACTACCCTGTGTACCTCATGTAAGTGGAACCATACTGTATTTGTGATTTTTTTTATTTATATCTTTTTTTTTTTTTAATTGATGTTTTAATGGTTTCTAACATTGTGAAATTTTGGGTTGTACATTTTTGTTTGTCCATCACCCCATATATGACTCCCTTCACCCCTTGTGCCCACCCCCCACCCCCACTGCCCTGGTAACCACAGTCCAGTTTTCTCTGTCCATGTGTTGGTTTATATTCCACATATGAGTGAGATCATACAGTGTTTGTCTTTCTCTTTCTGGCTTATTTCACTTAACATAATACGCTCCAGGCCCATCCATGTTGTTGCAAATGGGACGATTTTGTCTTTTTTATGGCTGAGTAGTATTCCATTGTATATATATACCACAATTTCTTAATCCAGTCGTCAGTCGAGGGACACTTAGGTTGCTTCCACTTCTTGGCTATGGTGAATAATGCTGCAATGAACATAGGGGTGCATAAGCCTCTTTGGATTGTTGATTTCAGGTGCGTTGGATAGATTCCCAGTAGTGGGATGGCTGGATCATAGGGCATCTCCATTTTTAATTCTTTGAGGAATCTCCATACCGTTTTCCATAGAGGCTGCACCAATTTGCATTCCCACCAGCTGTGTATGAGGGTTCCTGTTTCTCCACATCCTCTCCAACATTTGTTGTTTTTTGTCTTGGTGATTATAGCCATTCTAACGGGCGTGAGGTGGTATCTTAGTGTTGTTTTGATTTGCATTTCCCTGATGATTAGTGATGTTGAGCATCTTTTCATGTGCCTATTGGCCATCTGTATATCTTCCTTGGAGAAGTGTCTGTTCATTTCCTCTGCCCATTTTTTGATCGGGTGGTTTGTTTTTTTGTTGTTCAGTTGTGTGAGTTCTTTATATATTACGGAGATCAACCCCTTGTCAGATGTATGTTTTGCAAATATTCTCTCCCAGCTGGTTGGTTGTTTGTTCATCTTGATTCTGGTTTCATTTGTCTTATAAAAGCTCTTTAATCTGATAAAGTCCCACTTGTTTATTTTTTCTTTAGTTTCCCTAGTCTGGGTAGGCATGTCATCCGAAAAGATTCCTTTAAAACCAATGTCAAATAGTGTGTTGCCTATATTTTCTTCTATGAGTTTTATAGTTTCAGGTCTCACCTTCAGGTCTTTGATCCATTTTGAGTTAATTTTTGTGAATGGCGATAGCACATGGTCCACTTTCATTCTTTTGCATGTGGCTGTCCAGTTTTCCCAACACCATTTATTGAAGAGACTTTCCTTTCTCCATTGCATGTTCTTAGCACCTTTGTCGAAAATTAGCTGTCCGTATATGTGTGGTTTTATTTCTGGGCTTTCAATTCTGTTCCATTGATCTGTGTGTCTGTTTTTGTACCAGTACCATGCTGTTTTGATTACTATTGCTTTGTAGTATGTTTTGAAGTCAGGAATTGTGATGCCTCCTGCTTTGTTCTTTTTCTTTAGGATTTCTTTAGCTATTCGGGGTCTTTTGTTGCCCCATATAAATTTTAGTATTCTTTTTTCTATTTCTGTGAAGAATGTCATTGGGATTCTGATTGGGATTGCATTGAATCTGTAGATTGCTTTAGGTGATATAGACATTTTAACTATGTTTATTCTTCCAATCCACGTGCATGGGATATCTTTCCATTTCTTTATGTCATCGTGGATTTCCCTCAATAATGTCTTGTAGTTCTCATTGTATAGGTCCTTCACCTCCTTGGTAAGATTTATTCCTAGGTATTTTATTCTTTTGGATGCAATTGTAAATGGTATTATCTTTTTGAGCTCTCTTTCTGTTAGTTCATTATTAGCATATAGAAATGCAACTGATTTTTGTAGATTGATTTTGTACCCTGCAACTTTGCTGTAGTTGTTGATTGTTTCTAATAGTTTTCCAACAGATTCTTTAGGGTTTTCTATATATACAATCATGTCATCTGCAAATAGTGAGAGTTTCACTTCTTCGTTACCTATTTGGATTCCTTTTATTCCTTTTTCTTGCCTAATTGCTCTGGCCAAAACCTCCAGTACTATGTTGAACAGGAGTGGTGAGAGTGGGCAGCCCTGCCTCGTTCCTGTTCTCAGAGGAATGGCTTTCAGTCTTTCCCCGTTGAGTATGATGTTAGCTGTGGGTTTGTCATATATGGCCTTTATTATGTTGAGGTACTTTCCTTCTATTCCCATTTTATTGAGAGTTTTTATCATAAATGGATGTTGTATCTTGTCAAATGCCTTCTCTGCGTCTATTGAAACGATCATGTGGTTTTTATTCTTTGTTTTGTTGATGTGATGTATCACGTTGATTGATTTGCGGATGTTGAACCATCCCTGCGTCTCTGGTATAAATCCCACTTGATCATGGTGTATGATCTTTTTAATATATTGTTGTATTCGGTTTGCCAATATTTTGTTGAGGATTTTTGCATCAATGTTCATCAGCGATATTGGCCTGTAATTTTCTTTCTTTGTATTGTCTTTGTCTGGTTTTGGTATCAGGGTGATGTTGGCCTCATAGAATGATTCAGGAAGTGTTCCATCTTCCTCTATTTTTTGGAATAGTTTGAGGAGGATGGGTATTAAATCTTCTTTGAATGTTTGGTAAAATTCACTGGAGAAGCCATCTGGTCCTGGACTTTTATTTTTTGGGAGGTTTTTGATTACTATTTCAATCTCTTTACTTGTGATTGGTCTATTCAGATTCTCCATTTCTTCTTGGTTCAATTTTGGGAGGTTGTATAAGTCTAAGAATTTATCCATTTCTTCTAGATTGTCCAATTTGTTGGCATATAATTTCTCATAGTATTCTCTTATAATCCTCTGTATTTCCATGGTATCCGTTGTAATTTCTCCTCTTTCATTTCTAATTTTATTTACTTGAGCCTTTTCTCACCCTGTGTACCTCATATAAGTGGAATCATACTGTATTTGTGATTTTTAACTGGCTTATATCACTTAGCATAATGGCCTCAACAAGGTCGTCCATGTTGTAGCATGTATCAGAATTTCCTTCCTTGGGGCCGGCCCGGTGGCGCAAGCGGTTAAGTGCGCGGGCTCCGCTGCGGCGGCCCGGGGTTCGCTGGTTCGGATCCCGGGCGCGCACCGACGCACTGCTTGGCAAGCCATGCTGTGGCGGCATCCCATATAAAGTGGAGGAAGATGGGCACAGATGTTAGCCCAGGGCCGTCTTCCTCAGCAAAAAAAGAGGAGGATTGGCGGATGTTAGCACAGGGCTGATCTCCTCGCAAAAAAAAAAAAAGAATTTCCTTCCTTTTTAAGGCTGAATAATATGCCATTGTATGTAAATGCCACATTTTGTTTATCCATTCATCTGTCAACAGACACTTGAGTTGCTTCCATGTTTTAGCTATTGTGAATAATGCTGCTATGAATATAGGTGTACAAATATAAAGCATATGCTTTTTTAAAAAATCTGTAATACCTATGCTTCACAACTTTCATAGATTTTCTTTTTATAAAAGTAATTTCTAAGTACATTTTCATTATAAAATATTTAAATGATATTTTTTTTTTATCATGTTTGCTGTATAGACAGCAAAACATGAAAGTTCCCATTCATTCTCTCCCCCACCCTCATCCCCAATTCCCAAAGTTAAGTTTGCCATGTTACCTTGTATCCCTTTCAACGGGTTTATACATATTTGTATATATCATTTCTTTTTAAAATGGGATCATACTGTATATATTGTTTTATAGTTTTGTCTTTTATTTGATAATGTCTTGGAGATCTTCCCAATCTTATTTTTGTTTTTCTGTTTTGAACAGCTGCATGTGTTTCATAATGTTGCATTGAGTATCCGTGAGCATATACTTGGCACACACATAGGATTATTTCTGTAGATTAGATTCCTAGAAGTAGAATTCCTAGGTCCAAGGAAATTTCTTAAACTGTCAATCATAGTTTCTTCTCTAAGATCCTTTGTGGTTTGCTTTTTATTCTGGAAAATTTATTATTGAGCTCTAGAAGTTTACGGGAAACTGAAATAAATTTCCTGGCTGTGGATTTGTTCCCCTTGGCAAAAGGGTTGTAAACCATGTGTTTTATAACCTTAACAGCTTTACTTCTTTATTTTTTAAGTGCAGTTGATCTCTTAATCTAGGCATTTTAGGTAGCATGTGGTGGATATGACCCTTATCCAGAATCTGTGGGACAAATGGGGAGTTTTTGAAGGGATGATAGGAAAATACTGTTGAAAAATGTCTCATAATAAATAGAAGATTTTCCAGTGAGGAAACCTGGCAGACACCACCTCACCCAGTGACCAAGGTTAACATCACATGTGATAATCACGTTGATATCATCCAATGATGTAATGTAGTGAAATGGGTACCTTGCCACTGTGATGTTTCTTCCCTCAAACCCATAAACCCAGTCTAATCATGAGAAAACATTAGAGAAACCCAATTTGAGGGATATTTTACAAAATACCTGACCAATACTGTTCAAACGTGCCAAGGTCATGCAAGACAAGCAAAGACTGAATAACTCTCACAGATCGGAGTACACTAAGGAGACAGTGAGAACTAAAGGTAACTGGTATCTTGGATTGGATCCTGTGATGGAAAAAGGATGTTAGTGGAAAAATTGGTGAAATATGAATAAAATCTGTAGTTGGTACTGTGCCAATATTAAATTCTTAGTTTTGATAAATATACCATGATTATATAAGATGCTAACTTTAGGAACCGGGGTGCAACTCTTCTGTAAATCTAAAATTATTTCAAAATAAAGTTTTTTTTTTTTTTCAGGTCTCTCTTTACTTCTGGACCATGTAATTTTAAATAAAAGATTGTCTCCCCTAGAAAACTACTTTTATCCCCTTAAATCCAAGACATTCTCTTGTCCTGAGGGGTGGAGTCCTAGATCTTCTGTGCTAGAGCAATGGTGCAGTTGGGAGAGATGTTATGAATGGGTGAGGCAGTATAGACATGGCCGTAGCAAGACCACAGAGATGTGATCTGAGGTCATGGATACCATGGTGAGCGATCAGGCCTGAAGAATCAGAGAACTGAATGGACTTTGCTTTGGAATGGATGGCCGAAGAGAAAGTCCAACCTTAAAATGTGAAAGAGCCATTCAAGAATGATTTGGCAAGGGCCGGCCCCGTGGCTTAGCCGTTAAGTGCTCGCGCTCTGCTGCTCTCGATCCGGGTTCGGATCCCGGGCTCGCACCCACGCACCGCTTCTCCGGCCATGCTGATGTCGCATCCCACATACAGCAACTAGGAGGATGTGCAGCTATGACATACAACTATCTACTGGGGCTTTGGTGGAAAAATAAATAAATAAATAAAAATTATTAAAAAAAAAAAAAAAAGAATGATTTGGCAAAACATAACTGCCCAACACAAAGTTTTGCAAATAGGAGATAAAGTCACCCTAACCAATCAGAGGGATAGTCGGCTACTCGCAAGTGACATGCAAAAGAAGACAGATAATTGAAAGTTGAGTGATAGTGGCAACCTCTTCAGTTGGAACAGGGAGCCGTATGCAATCAAAGATGAAGATGAATTAATTGAGAATATTTGAGGAACCCCTGCAGTTAGCGTTATGTCTAGACATTCCTTACAGGAGGTATGACCCAGCAATCATAAGTGAGTGACCCAAAGACAGAGGAATGCAAAATGGTTAGGATCAATGGCTAAAAAGATTACCAGTACTCAGGAGGAGGTGGAATTTAAATAGGACCCCTCCCTCCATGCTAACGTAATGTAACTAGTTGTATCTATGCCCAAGATAACTGTTTAATCACTCCTACTGGTTCTTCTTGGTAAACTGGAATCTAAAAGCCTCTATAGTTAATAAAAAATTGCTTGAATGGGTGGACTATCTGGTTACAATTTTGGTTTCCTTCCCTGTTATGCAACTGGCACCCAAATAAGGACTGTCTCCAAATGTGAGTAGGCCGAGTCAGTATAAACAAGCAAAAAAAAGTTTTACTTTTTATTGCTAGCATACAAGATGTTAGAAGATGAAGTATTTAATGAAATGGTGCTTCTTTTAGGCAAACTTCCTTTACCATGATGTGTTTGACCTAGACCAGTGGTCAGCAAACTTTTCCTGTAAAGGACCAGATAGTAAATATTTTTAGCTTTGCAGCCGCATATGGTCTTTGTTGTAGATTTGTCTTTTTTTTAAACAACCCTTAAAAAATGTGTTTTCTGTATCTTTCACCATGTTTTCATGCTTTGTGATAGTGGTTAAAGTTTGGAGACTGGTTTTAATGATCTGAAATGACGTTTCTGGCTATGGGTTTATTGCCACTGGCAAAAGATTTGTAAAGTCATGACTTCAATGGGTTTATAAGAAAATGGATGTGTAATTGATCTCTTACTGCAGGCATTTTGGCACATTCATGTGATATTCTCTAATAAATATGACACTTGTAAAATCCATCGTATCCTACAAGTTTGCTATCCAGAAATTAAGTGCCGAGTTTTCAATTTCAAATTATTATTCGACATGTTTTGTTTCTAAACAGAGTAATTATTAAAGTAGTTTTATAATGTAACAGTGGTGATCTATTTTTTCAAGATTCAGTTTAATTTGTTTTCGCATTCAACCCATTACTACCCCCTTCTTATAGTTTTGTTGCTAAAAATCGTCTCTAAAGCTGCATTCTTGCTTTTGCATTGTCTCATTTTACGGTCCCGGTCCCGTTACAGTTTCTGCCTCTGGTTTGTAGTTGGGCTTGGCTTTTCACTGTTTCTGCCCCAAGGCCATTCTTCATGAGACCCCAGCAGGTAGCCTTTAAGATACTAAGCCATTCTTGGGATCACTGTGGAACAAACATCATAATACTCCTAAAAGGCTAAGTAGTTGGATGATATGCTGTGGATTTTGGGGATTTACTTTGCCTATTTCACATGGTTTTTCTAAGAAGGTAGATAAGCTCACACATTTAAAGATTTGAGCTTTTATGTCTTCTGTTTACAATTTTAGTAATATGCTGTCAAATAATCTTCCATAAATCTTGCTTTCAAAGCCTTTGTTATATTTGGCTAAACAATGCTTAATCCAGCTGGCAGCCCGTTTTAGCAGAAGGGTGTCTGATGAAAACCCATTTAATTTCTTTTAGTACTGGGTCTCTACTAACTTCTCAGACAATACTTGGAATTTTTAATATCTTCTAAAATTTGTTTTACCAAGATAAATTTTAAGGAGGGCACAGAAGATAAAGCAGTAGTGTGGTTTTTAATCAATACTATTTAATAGTCAATTGAAGTAAAAGAATTTTTTTACTCAGTAGAAAGTTGATTGGGGTTTATTAGCTTTTCTGGTTTTGAATAATAATTAAGCCTTTATTTCTTTTTTTTTTTTTTTTAATTTTCATTTTATTTTATTTTTATTTTTCCCCCCCAAAGCCCCAGTAGATAGTTGTATGTCATAGCTGCACATCTTTCTAGTTGCTGTATGTGGGACGCGGCCTCAGCATGGCCGGAGAAGCGGTGCGTCAGTGAGCGCCCGGGATCCGAACCCGGGCCGCCAGCAGCAGAGCGCACACACTTAACCGCTACGCCACGGGCCGGCCCAAGCCTTTATTTCTCATAATTCTCTCTTTAGATATTTGGATTCTGTAAAAATGAAACTCTTTGTTTTTTAACAAATGATAGTTTCTTAAATGGCATACTTTTATTTAGTGATTGTGAATTTTCCTGGTAGAAATTTTATTTTCTCCTAAGTGGAGTCCAGTCTACTGTTACTATCACCATGTCAACTAGAAGAAAGGGAAATTTGATATGAGTATAAAGAGAAAACATTGGTATGTGATTTCTTAAAAAGTCTCTGAAATTTAACTGTTTATATCAGAAATCAAAAAATTGATCTTCTTCATCTGTGTCTTATGATGTATTTCAGTATTTTAAAGAACATTTTGGGGTTTTGAGTTGTTAATAAAGCTGACAGTGTTATCTGTATAATCTCACCATTCTTTATTTTAGAAAACATGGGTGTTATCAGCTTATATATGTTGATTTGGAGTCTGAGTAAGCTAGTGAGGTGGAATGTGTGTTTGCTCATTTCTAATTGAGCCATTCTTCTAGAGTCTGTAGGTCAGCTGTCATGTTGGTGCTTTCTTGCTTTGTTCTTTTGAGTCACTTGATGACTGGCGACTAACTGGACACTGGAAAGGAACGCTTTTAACAGATTAGTACTGGGCCCTTCTGGTCCTCTCCTTTGACTGCATAGTAGCAGCTGCATTCTGCCCTTTCAATGGCCCTGCAAGGGAAGGAGGAATGTGTGTGTGTGTGTGTGTGTGTGTGTGTGTGTAGCAATCTCTGTCAACATGCATTATAAGGTTTCTCAAGCGCATGGAATGAGATCTTTCCCAAGAAAACGTTGCTGAGGCCAGCACACATCGGAAAAGTATTTCTATGCTTAGTCTTATAACTGTGGCTGTTTTTGTTTTATGGGGTCAGAAGAAATTTAAGTCACAAGACACAGTTGTGCTCCGCCTCTGTATTTACCTGCCCTTTCTTTTTGAACTCTTCCAGGCAGCAGTACCTGTCCAAAGATCACTCTAGATCCACCTTGTTTGAAAAGCAGCACGACCACACTGATTGATCAGAATGCATCTGATGAAGAGGCTCAGGGAATAAATGGAAGAACGCCAGCAAAACCCTCAGCTGCAAATCCAAAGCCACAAGGTATGCTGATCGGGGTTTTTTGATCAGGTTGGGTGCATTGTTCATTGACGAAGGCTGCCCAGAAGAATGATGACGACTAAGAAGGAGTTTTAACCTATAAGTGAGAGGAATTGGGTACGTTTATTTTTTCAGGAGAAAAGTCAATCTGAACCTTCTTAGGCAGAGTTGGTTATTTGCTCTGCTCCTAAAACACTTAATACATTTCTCTATATGGTTCTTTTCAAGTTGCTGAAATCGTTTACATGTCTCCTTAAGGGGACTGTGATCTTTTCATGCATCATGCTTGACCTAGTACAGGGCTTAACTTACTGTTTGTATAAAAAATGTGTAACAAATGAACGTGTGTTTGGAAGTACTGTCAGAAAGTTGTTATGACTTGGTAGATGTCAGAGGATCTGTGAAACAGATTGTTCTAAAATAATGCTTAACATACTTAGCAAGAACGTGATTTTACAATATTAAGGAACTGAGGCTAGGAAAGGCTTCTTAGTAAAGTCATCCACAGAAATTAAAAGTAAATGGTCCCTCCATTCAGGAATTGAGCAGCCATAAGGGGAAAAAATTATAATGACGGAAACCTTTGAATGTTTTGTTCAGTGACCATTTCCTTTTACGAATAAATTTCTGGTGAACTAGGTAATAACTTTGAGAAGAACAAAATTATAATTTTGATGATAGAGAGCAAGGCCTTTTGAAATGTAACACAAAGCTAAGCTACACTATGGCTTAATGTGTAGTTTCTTCCCAATAGATTTTCATTTATACTGAATGCTGAACATTCAGCCAAGAAACAGTACTGGGCATTTTCAGAATTACTATACTTTGGAAAAATCAATTTCTGTTTGGTTTATTTTGTATTTGCTTTGGTCTCTTTCCTTTCTTGCAAAGAAAAAAGTGTTACAGAGAGTGCATTATAAAAGAACTGGTGTTACTCTTTCAAGTTTTTACATTTTAAGGATTTCTGAAAGAGAGCTTTAAAAGGGGTTTTAGATGGAATCTTCCAGGTTATGGAATATTTTTCTTGTTCTCACTACTAGCTATAATTGGTGGTGATATGGGGTATAGCTATCAAGCAAGGTCAAATAATTGATGATTCAAATGAATAGCCCATTCATGAGTTTATAACCTTTTGTTTTGACTATACCCCTCTCTATCACGTTGATGTGAATATGAACATAGAATTTTTTTTGATCATGATTTAAGCCATTTTATTTGCAAAATACAAAGTTCATCTTACTCATTAGACCTGAGCTGACAAAGATCAAATGAGGTAAGAATATAAAAAATGAATACAGTTCAATTTTATGTAATTGCCAAGATCAAAAGCAAGAATTTCATTATTTATAAAGCCTTTTTCTGGAAGATGCATTGCATTACTTCATTGTTTTTCACGGTTCGTTGAGATAAATTATAGCAATGTCCTTCCTGAGCTGCCATGTGCCAAAATAATCATATTCTTTAGGGAGACAACACTTGACCTTGCTTTTGCTCTTTGTAGTTATATTAAAGTCAGTATATTGCTATTTACATACGTATTTACTTCCTACCTTGAATGTAGATTCATATATGAAATTTTACATAGCTACAGGGAATATTTCCAGATATTAAATAAATCACATATTTTATATTTATTTTTCACAATACTCTCACTCATTGTTTGGCCCTTTGCTGCCCCCCTTACCCCCCAGCTAAAATTTAACCCCACCCTTAACCCTGACATTTCATATTTCCCCATTCCTACTTTATTTTTTCTCAGTCATTACAATCTGACCACTACATATTTTACTTATCCATGTTGGGTTGTTTCTGCCTTTTGCACTGCTGCACCCCCGTGCCTAGCATAGCGTGGCAGGCCTTCAGTAATACTTGTTGAATGAATCCCTGCTCCATCACCACGTTTCCGCTGCTTCGTTTCTGCCATTCTTTGTTTACAAATTAAGAGTGTGTGCCATATAGAGACCAAGGTCACTGAAATGAGGCTACATCTTGGTATTGTGAGATCAGCTGCCAGATAGGTTCAGCACTCATCATTGACTTATTGACCAATAATAAGTGTTCCCTACCCTCTAGTAGAGAGAAGATACGTTTAATTTCTCCAAACCCTGAAGAACATTTGGGTGACTGAGGACAAGGAAGGAAGGGAACTTTTTATGGGGACTTCCTGTGCAGAGGAAGGGATTCACACTGACACCATTATTCCAACTTTATTGCAAATCCCTTACAGGTTATGAATGGTGAGGCTCCTGAGGCTTCAAGATCCACTATGTAATTGTAATTTAATTTTGAAGACTCTTATTCTAGATCAGTGGTTCTCAGCTGGAGACAGTCCCCCCGTCCCGTCCCCCCAACATTGGCATTGTCTGGAGACTGTTGCTTGACACAACTTGTGGGAGTCGCTGTTGGCATCTAGTGGGTGGAGGCTAGGGATGCTGTTCATCGTCCTACAATGCACAGGCCAGCTCTCCCCTGCCCCCAAAACAAAGAATTATCTGACCTGAAATATCAATAGTTTAAGAAACTCTGATCTAGATCCTAAAAAGAGCTCGTAATTAAATCTAGTTTGTTTGTTTCTCATATGGAATGCTAATAATATCATAGCTACAATTTATTTTGGTGATTTTTTTAAAAGGAGAGACAATATTGAATACTTTTATTAGTGACGATTATGTGGTAATGTGTCTGGAACAATATCAGGTTTACGTTTATGTTTACTAATTACCAATAAGTAAATAATTTTGAAGAATTATAGTTTTTAAAAGGATAAAAGAGCTAAGTTTTAGATTATAGATTAAATAAACTTGCATTTGAATCTAAATTGGAGCCTGTAGGTTTTGAAATGGATTCTTTCAGTAGTTAGGGCTTGTTTTGCCTCAGCCTCAGAAAATACTCTAAGGCTTTGAAAAACAATGGTTTATTCACTTCATACCAATGCTACCAGTCAAACAACAAATAAATTATTGAGCAACTTCCAACATAAGTCTTTCTTCTTGTTCGCCATTTTTAGTATTGGCCTATTTCCTGCCACGCTAGACATAAATCAAAATAACTTCCGTAAGCAATTAAAGCTAATAGTTCTTTTTCTCTTAGGAGCTTTGGTGCACAACATTCTCCATAATTATTTTGATACAACCCACATATTGTCACTTCTCAGTCATTAAACCTAAATATGTTAAAAAGTTTCATGAACTTGGAAAGCTGCATTATTGTTTCAATAATTTAAGTAATGTAAGGTACTCAAACCCATTTCATTTGCTTCTAAAGTAAAGCATTCTATGTGTAATGTTCCATTCTTAAAGTATTTGTTGTTGTTGGTGCTGTCAAGTCAATTCTGACTTGTAGCGACTCGGTGTATAGCAGAGTGGAACCCTGCCCAGTCTTTTTGCCCCATCCTCTCACCTTCCGGTGCTATAAACACAATGCTCTGCTGCTATTCACAGGGTTTTCATGGCCAGTTTTTTCAGAAGTGGGTGGCCAGGTCCTTCTTTCTAGTCTGTCTTAGTCTGGAAGCTCCGCTGAAACCTGTCCACCATGGGTGACCCTGCTGGTATTTGAAATACTGGTGATGTAGTTTTCAGCGTCATAGCAACATGCAGCTGCCACGATGTGACAACCGATAGATGGGTGCTGTGGTTCCCTGACCCGGAAATGAACCTGGGCTGTGGTGGTAAGAGGGCCTAATCTTAACCACTAGACCACCAGGACTGGCTGTTCTTAAAATATAACATGTTATAAATTTATAATGCATTCATCTATAGCCAGCTTTTGTTTTTCATCGTAAGTAAAAATAAGAGTAATCAAAATCTAGTGGTAATCCCCAAACTTAAACTGGCAATTAGTTTCTCTTTTCATTCTCAATAATTATTTTGCATATTTGGAAATTTCTGAATCATTAAATTCTTTTGTTCTATTTACTGCCCGTAAAATCGACTGGAATAGAGGCCATTTTATTTGTGGTAAACTAGATATTTCAAACTTAGCGTGTCCAAAACTGGACTACAGATCTTCTCTCCAAAAATTGCTCTACCTACTACGTCAGTTGATGACAATTCCATCCTTCCAGTTGTTCAGGCCAAAGGTCTCAGAGTCATCCTTGACTCCTCCCTGTTTCTCTCATACCTCAGTTTAATCTATCAGGAAATCTACTTTTAAAATATACCAGGAATCCGACTATTTCTTACTATCTCCTTCCAAGCACCATTATCTCTTGCCTGAATTTCTACAGTAACCTCCTACCTCTTCACCCTGCTTCTACCCTTCTCCCCTACATTCTCAACACAGTGGCCAGAGTGATGTTGTTGGAATTTAAGTCGTATCGTGTCACTCCTCTGCTCAGAACTCTGCAGTGACTTCTCATTTCACTCATAGTCAAAATCCTCACAGTGCTTCACAAGGCTCTACAGTGTCAGGCCCTCCCTCTGACCTCAGTACCTACACTTGCCTGCTTGTTCATTCGTTTCCAGTCACACTGACCGCCAGACCTTAGCAGCCTCTAGCTTTTGCCCTCCCTGAGGGAATGTTCTTTTCCAAATAACTCCCTCAGCTTCTTCAAGTGTCCCTACACTCTAGATCCCCTCTAGCTTGTTCTTTTAGCCCCTCCTCCCATTTTTCTCTTAGCACGTACCACCTTCTGACATGTAGGTTACTTATGTTTTTTGTTTCTTGTTTTGACTTTTGTTCATTGATATGATCAAGTGCTTAGAATTTAATAGGTTTTCAGTAAGTATTTGTTGAATCAATGAAAAAGTAAAAATTTTTTAAAAACCCTGTATAGATGTATAAGAATTTCTCTAGGATATATACTTTGGAAATGTCAAGTTCTTAATGGTTGTATTCACTTATACTCCCTCTCAAAATGTATGAGCTTTCACATTGCTTCGTATCCTCACTGACACTTGGTATTATCAGATTTAAATTTTTTGGTTAATTTGATGGGGCTGAAGTGGTATCATACTGCGGATTTAATTTGCATTTCCCTGATTATTAGTGAGGTTGAGCACTATTTTTCCTGTTTACATCCTTTGGGCTGCAGGGGGAAGAAGTAGTAAGTGAGTTTTAGACATAAGGAACTGGAGGTGCTGATAGGACACCTGGGAGATGCCTGGAGAGCATTTGGAAATGTTGACCTCCATAGTGCAAAGGAAAGATCAGAAAGGGTGAGAGAGACAGGGGAGTCATTTCCACTCAACAATTACGTCTTTTGAGCAAAGCACACATTATTTTCCTCTAAAACAGTATTTCTGACACTTTAGCCATTCATGTGCCGTCTTGAGATTTTTGTCATATCCATGTAGCATTTGTGCTCTTTTTTTTTAAAATGTGTATATTTACTGATTTACTGTACATTTGGATTGTCTCCCTTGCCAAAATAGATGCTTTCTCTGTGCTTCTAAAATAACTGTGTACCCAGTGCCCATCTTGAACAGTATTAAGCTGCCTCCCCACTAGAATATGAGCTCTTTGATGACACAATTAACTAGTTCCTTCATGTATTCCACAAATTTGCCAAGTACTGTACAGGTAGTTACTGTGAATACAACTGTGATCAAAACAAGCATGTTCCTAACCCTCACAGAACTCCAGCCTCATGGAAGAGAAAACTTTACATCTATAATGTATTTAATATTTTATTGCTGATCTATTTAATATTACTTATTACTAACTAATAATATGTAATAATTTCATAAGCACTTTATAGAAAAAGCACACAGTTCTATGAAACAGTTTAAGAGAGAGGCATAATTGAGATGGAAAAAGTCAGTGGAGTCATCTCAGAAACTGACTGGCTTATATGTATCATTTTATTTGTGTCTTTCAAGCATCTCACAGTGTCTGGCACATAAGAAATAAGAAATGTTCACTGAGTAAACTCTAGATGGGTGAGTTATTTTATAACAAATTTTGCACACAGAATTATAAAGAACATATTCACTTTCTTCTTTAAAGATTCTAGTTATGAATGTTGAAATTATTCCTAATGTTAAAACTATTTTTTATGGTTGGATATTGTCCTGGTTTACTATTTTAGTATATATTTGTTCTACATAGGAAATTTTTCCTTAAAATTAACAAATAGCACACTTATATAAGCCCCTTCCTTCCCAGTGGATACTATATTAACCATCCCCTCGAGCATATCTTAGAAAATAATGTCATTTTCATAAAAAGAAGCATGTCATTTTTTCATTGAGATTTTCTTCTGTTTGTGTTGAAAGCGAATGAGGTGAATTAATTGTTACACCTGTAGCTCACTGTGATATATATTTTTTCCTTCTCCGTAAGAATTGATAACTGGCACAGAAATGATGAAATCTAGGCCAGTGAGCATCAGGCAACTGTCAGCTGAGTTTATAAAAGAGATGAGATTACTGAAAACCAGAGTAACCAGCTAGGGGAAATTGGGGCATGTAATTAGAAGGAGACATGATTCCCCACCCTCCCTCCAGAAATTAGGAGAAAGGTATAAAAAAAGAAAAAAGGAAGTGATTCTATTTGATTTGTTAAAACCAGTTATAGAAAAATACACAACCTGTTATAATCTTTTACCCAGAATATTAATCGAAGAGAAAAGTTATATTGGTTTTCAAAATTAAAGTAATCCCTGTTGTGATTAAGCTCTTATGGCATATTATATTTTCCTACCTATAGAGTTTCTCATCTGTTAGGGGAAATTGTATAGATTTTAGTATTTCAGGAAATGATCTGTTCCTAGTCTATTAATTGAATGAAGGACTTATTAGTAAGCAAATGATTTGTGGTATATTGATGCAAGCCAACTATTAATGTAGCAGACAATAATAATAGAACTTCTATATCCCCCTTTTGCTAGATTTATGATGAGGAGCAGTGCTGATAATGGAAGGAGCCAGAGTCTGGGTACCAGTCATAAAATCAGATTAGCCTTGTTCCTCCAGGCCAATCACTTAACCTCTCTAAGCCTTCATAGACATAAGAAGCAAATAATGGTACCTACCTCAGAGGACTGTAAAGTAAAACATTTTATCTAAGATCAAATGAAATAAGGTGCTTTTGTGAAGTGGGAAGATGCTATAATAATGCAACATTATATTAACTGTTGTTTGTTGTTGTTGTTTTGTTGGCTTTACTGTTTAACTTACTAGCTCTGGATTCTGATATATCTGTTATTCACTCTATTATTAGAAAATTGTTTTGTAGCAAGCAATGTAGCCCTAGGAATTAGTTTCAAATTTAGTACTTTCTTTTCTCTGTTTAGATAAATAACGGCTCTGTTATCTCTAATAGAGTTTGTAATGCCATAGCCATATGTAGATCTCCACGTGTTTAATAATGCCGTATTTAAAATGACCTAAAATTAAAAGAACCACTTGAATCTTGGAGATGGGATTTCCAAAGGACACAGAGCAAATATCCAAGATAGATAAAGGTCCCTTGGTCAAGGTTCAGTACAAATTTGACAGACTCCTTTACGAAAGTTTGATAATGCTAAAGATTTTTGCACCTAAGACACCGGAATTTTTTTTAGGGAACAAATAACAGTGACATACTGAATTCTATTAATTCTTTTTCTACAGTGCCTCCAAAGCCATTACATCTGCAGAATTCTCCTTCGTCCAATATACACCAAACCCCCAGGCATAAAGCTTTATCTAGTGCAAAACCAAGGATGGAGGAAGTTAAACCTGCCTCTGCTTCTTGTGTCTCAAAAGAAAAACCCAGTAAGGTATCAGATCTCATCAGTCGCTTTGAAGGAGGCAGGTAAGAGCTAATTTACAATGGGAGAAGGCACAGGGGAGAAGAAAGGCGGTTTTTGAAAAAGATGATGGAGTCATAAATTTTCTAAGTCAAAAATAGAATATCTGATTCCATTAGGTTTGGTAGGCCTTTAGAAAGAGTGAATTTTTAAAATATTTAATCTTGTCCTAATATGAATTATCATTTACTATACATTACCTCTGTGTATGCCACCAGTGTTTTCATCCCATTGTGTGCTATACAGAACTATAGATAACCTCTGTCTCATTTCCTCTGCATCTGTGTATGTCACTTGGTGTGTTACTTTTTGTGGGTCATTCTGTTGGTCGTTGGATATCTGGGTTGGAAAGGCAGGAGGTTGTCTCTCTCCCCTTGTTTCTCACTTTGTATGTTTGTGAATGTGACTCCTGGGAGTCTGTCCCATCTCTGTGGCCTTCTCTATTTTCCGACCCACTGTATTTCACGTGGGTCTTCTATATCCATTCAGTTTCTGTTCCCCTCTCCCCATCCCCCTGTACTATACTAAGTTTTGTGAAGAGATGTTGCCAATAGCAAAATTCATGCTACATTTCAAGTTTTGTATTTATTAGATATAATTTTTTTTTTAATTTTTATTTATTTATTTATTCCCCCCCCCCCAAAGCCCCAGTAGATAGTTGTATGTCATAGCTGCACATCCTTCTAGTTGCTGTGTGTGGGACACGGCCTCAGCGTGGCTGGAGAAGCGGTGCGCCGGTGCGCGCCCGGGATCCGAACCTGGGCCGCCAGCAGCGGAGCGCGCGCACTTAACCGCTAAGCCACGGGGCCGGCCCTATTAGATATAATTTTATATCTTTAGTCCTAATGTTTCGAAAAAGGTAGGTGAAATATTGTATGATTCACTTAAAAACAAACTCGCATAAGTTGCTTTTCTACTTATATGACCCTCGATCGTTTTTTCTTAGAATTCCTGTCACTGACTTAAATAGAATTTTTAAAAATTTTTATCAGGAGGATTTTATTTTTATATGTCACCAGAAGTCTGATGTATCTAATTAAACAGAATATATATAACTTCACTTTCATCCTTGAAGTCAAATATTTCTGTTTTTTCAGTGTAATACTTGGGAATGGTTTCCCATTAGGTGATTTTATTATTTATTTGCAGGATTTATTCTTATGTATGCAATGGATCATAGCTTGGAAATACTTTCAAAATCTTCTGGAAATTGTCACCGAGTACGAAACTGTAGTGTCCCTCGTTTAAAATGAGACTGCATTTAGCAACAAGTGCTGGAGAAAAGTAGTTCAGAACCCTGTCTTCATTTTTCATTCCCAATCTATTGTGGGAACTTGGGTCATAAATGTTTAACCCTCAGCATCTCCCCCTCCAAAGTAGGATTTTCAATACCTTTGCTATCTTAAATTACAGCAATCTTTACTAGAATGATTTAATTCCACTTAAAAATTTTGTTTCTCAAGGCAAGTTGATTCAATAGCACAGAGAGTGACCTCTCATGTTTGCATGTTCCCAGGACCATGTCCAGTGACTGCATGATATAAAGAGGCACTGGAGCACCAACGTCTGTCCGTAGGGCATGCCAGAGCCTGTATCCCCAGATTCAGGGTGGCTTTGGGAAGCCCTGAATGGGTTAAATCCTCTGAACCTCACAATTTTTTTTTTTTTTTTTGTGAGGAGGACCAGCCCTGAGCTAACATCCAATGCCAATCCTCCTCTTTTTTTGCTGAGGAAGACTGGCCCTGGGCTAACATCCATGCCCATCTTCCTCCACTTTATATGGGACGCCGCCACAGCATGGCTTAACAAGTGGTGCGTCAGTGCGCACCCGGGATCCGAACCGGCGAACCCCGGGCCGCCGCAGCGGAACGTGCGCACTTAACCGCTTGCGCCACCGGGCTGGCCCCTGAACCTCACAATTTTGGTAACCCATTCTTTGCATTCCTCTCCATACATGAAATGTACACAGTTTTTCCACTTATTAATATCAGTTTTCTTTTACTCTTTCAGACTTCACAGATTCAAAGTCATTTTTTGATGTAAAGCTTGAAGGTTGGATCTAAGAGGTGTGCTACAATTTATGACATTTTAAGCAAACTTGTTCTAAGTGCAGATAGGATGTCATGTGGGCGTTTAGGCAAATCTGGTAAAGAGATATTACTTATGGCAGAGTCCACTGCCAATACAAAAAATAATCATGTTCTTAGTGAGGTATTACCAGAAGGAACTGGCTCTAAAAGTGTCTACAGGGATTAGTGTTGCATTGGGTCTATAGGACTTTAGTGTGGGGAGTTTGTATTTCCAGTGTAGCTCGTGGGCTTCACCCCAGTTATTACAGCTCTAACTAGGACTTTGTGGAATAGAGGGAGACTCGGCAGGCACTGAGTTACCACAGTCAGTTGACAGGAAGAACCAATGTCTGTTGCAGTGGAGTCATAGAAGACAATACTGCACTATTAAGACCTTACCCCTGTATCATGGTTTCGCTCTTTGCAATAATCTAGATAACTGTTTTATTAAGATGAGTGATTTGGAGGATGTATCTGGAGCAAGTGAATTTTATTTATTTATTTTTTACTATGGTTTCTTTTTCTTTTCTTGAGAGTGAGAGAAACTAGTCTTTTTAACCTATGAAAGACTTAGGATTTTAGAGAGAAATAAATAACATTTTCCCACAAAACAAACATTGGTTTTCCCAAGGACACTGGAAGGCCAGTTGTTTTTCCCCATGGTTTGGCATCCACAAAGAAGCAGGAATCGGCTGTGTGTTGGTTCACCACTGCTTTTACTAACCCTCTCTCCCTGTCTATCCCTACCCCACCCCAACACGCATATCCCCGGGATGTCATTTATTACAGGAAATTCCCGCCTCTCATCCAGAACAGTCCTTTCCAAAAATCCTAAGCAAGCCCAAAGTTTGGTTCAGAGGATCTGCTGCGGATCTTTTCACTGGGTTGCTGGGCGCTGATGTGGAAGAGAAGGACAGTTTGATTCAGATCTCCAAGGACTGCTTGGGAAGTTATCCCCTAGACGGCAAATGTCAGTGGTGGAGTGTGTCATGTTTATTTATGTTGGTGACATCCAACTTTTATATATATGGCATTTCCCTCTACCAAATGTTTCCTTCCCTTCCTGTGGTGCTGCTTCGCCATGTCTTTCTTCCTCCCTATTGCTCGCTTGCCGTCTGTTGTTATTCCCTGTTCTATTTTCCAGGCCAGGTCAGCGGTGTCTGGGAGGAGTGGAGTGAAGGGGGAAGGTGACACGCATCTCAGCGTTGTCCGTGGACCTTGCTGTTGTGCCCTCCCTGCACCTCCCTCTACCCCGTGGCCTCTCCCTGCGCTGGGGAAGAGCCCAGCCCTGGGCTTTCTCCCCACGTTTTGTATGCAGCCTACTTACCTGCTCCTTACTCCATCCTTCATGTTCCAGTGTCTTATACCACGGGGTTAAGACCATGGCATTTAGAGTCAGACTTCGTGGTTTAAACTCTGGCTTTATCACTTGTTAGCCATCTGACATTGGCCACATTATGTCAGTTTCTAAGCCTCAATTTCTCTATTTATGGGTCCCTATTTTGGAATTATTATGAGGTTGAACCAAGGTAATCGATGTAAAGCACTTAGTGTAGTTTCCAGCACTTAATAAACGTTAGCTGCTAATATTGAATTACTGTCATGATCATCATCACAATCAGAGTTATTCGTTGTTCGTTGAGTATTGAGCACTTTCCATATGTCAGGCGCTGTGCTGAGAAGGGGGGACAAAGCAGAGAACAAGCCAGGCGCACTCTGCACCCTCACAGAGTATTAGTCTATATTTATTTTTTCTCCTCATTAGGTCATAGGAATCACTCCAAGACTGCAGCCCCAAGTTTTATTTTTCCCTCCCAGGAATCCTAGATTAAAATGCTACGCAAATGTTTTCCTAGGAACATCATTATATGTTGGCAGTTAGGTTCCATTGTACTATTAAGATTATACATAATGTCAAGTAATAATAAAGGCTTTAAAGAAAAATAAAGTAAGATGTGTAGTTAGTGGTGGAGTATGCTGTGATAGATAGAATAACCCAAGAAAGCCTGTTTGAGGTGACATCTGAGCAGAAACCTGAATGAAGGGAAGGAGTAAGCCACACCAGTGTCTTGGGGAAGACTGTCCTGGGCACAGAGAATAGCAGCTGTAAAGACCCTTAGATGCACACATTTGCTTGCTGTTAGTCGGGAACAGCAAGGAGACTAGTATGCAAGAGCACAGCGAGTGAGGAGAGGATAGAATTTAAGGAGGTCAGGGCTCGTGGGTGCTGGAGTGTGTAGAATCTTGTAGGCCATGGTTAGGATGCCAGATTTACCTTCAGGTGTGCAGGGAAGCCCTCGCAGAGTTTGGTGTCTACGGCTGACTTGGAGAGACTAGATTGGAGGGGATCAGAAGTGGAAGCAGAGAGATCAGTTAGGAGGCTACAGCAGCATGTCTAATAAAGTTTTTGAGAATATGTGTTCTGCTTTCCAAACAAAAATAGCCTTTGGTTTTTAACTGATTTTTAAATTGAGGACTGACTATACTCGTTTTTAAAATGTTAGGAATGTAAAAATCTTGGGGAAAGATGGTTTTGTTAAATATAAATATTTCTCACATCTAAGTCTTTACTAACTAGCCATATTGATAAACAACCCAAGGAATTGTTCCAGACCCTACAGGTCAAGCTCAGGCTTCTCATCTTTATTTAAATGTTTGTGTAAGGGTGGATAGCATTCAAGAGACTGAGAACTACACTCGAATATTCTTATACTTGTTTAAAACCATCAGTGGGGGAAAAATGTCTTCACTAAATATCCCTTTTCAGCTGGAATAAACTTCTTTGTATTCTAGAACTTGTCCGTGCCAACGTTTTCACACTTCCTTTGTATTTTTCTTTTAGCTCATTATCAAATTATAGTGATTTGAAGAAAGATGCTGCTATGAACCTAAATGTTCCTAAAACTCCAGGAAGGCATGGATTGACAACCACACCTCAGCAAAAACTCCTCTCCCAGCACCCACCACAGAAGCAGGGAAATGATACAGATAAGACTCAGGTTGTACAGACTTGCGTGGCTAACGGTGTAATGGCAGCACAAAACCGGATGGAATGTGAGGAGGATAAAGCAGCCACTCTGAGCCCAGATACTCCTATTCAAACTTCTGAACCCTTGCCCGATATGGACTTAGTGAATGGAGAAAGAGATGAAACTACCACAGGCCATGCATCACCCACAACAGATGACTGTGATGGAAATGCTTCTGACAGTAGCTGCAGGACTCCAACTGCAGACCCAGTGGTCCCCCTGGAAGAAGGACGGGCAGACACAGAAGCCAAGGTACAAGAGAGGGAAAATGGAGAAAGCCCTCTGGACCTGGAACAGCTGGACCAGCACCACGAGATGAAGGTAAAGCCTGAGACTGGCTCATAAGGAGGTGGAAGCACTGACTATTTTACTACTGTTTTAAAACTGTTTCGTAGCATCTGTGAAAATGAATGAGTCAGATCACCCACGCCACCAGTTAAACAATTTTCAAGCTCTAGCTGCTAATGGGTGTTTCCCATACTCTCTGAGGAGATATTTCATTTTTTCTTCTGTGTAGTTTATGTTGTGATTTCAAGAGTCAAAACAGTGTGAAGACTTTGGTATAAGAAAATCACAGGCATATTGTCTTTACTTACATGGGAAAAAAATGTTCTTTGTTGCTCTAGATGTTAGGGCTGCATCTCTAATATTTATGGACTAATAAGCAAGAGGAAATTGTATAATCTTTGCTTTTCAGACGTTTCTAGTCTAGTAAAAGAAATAGACCTGGAAGATTAACTTGCACTAGTATATGTTTCTTGTAAGGACATGAATATGGAAGTATTCACAAATTATTCAATGGATTATATCTGTAACTCTTTCCAGGCTTCTAGGTTTTTAAAATGTTTCTAATTAATGCACAATTTTATAGTGAATAACTTAATCTTGGAGTTAGAAGTCTCATTAAAGATCATCTTAGTTCAGCAATTCATTTATAGAAGAAGAAAGAGTCCCAGAAAGCTTAAGTAATTTTCCAGGGTCACAATCCTAGCCCAGACCCCTTGTGCTCTGACTCCCAGGCCTAGAGTCCCTGATGCAAGCAGTCAGCAAATGTAAACGCCTAAATGCAGGAAATGTCAATGAATGCAGCAGCCATGAGTAATATACCAGAGAGAGGGGAGACTGGGGCAGACTGGAAGTTCATATCCTTTCTAAAGAGGACAGAGTTCAGTGAACCACCTGAATGGCATTTCTGCCCACGTGCAAAATCTAAGCTAATAAAGAGCTCATTTGCTGGTTAAATATGTTCATCATTTACCTGTGCTGCTGCAGAAACTTCTATACAATTCCAGTAACCAGACCATTGCATTTGTATTCTTTATTTATGTTGATATAGTGCTTTGGAAAGATTAATAAATACGGCTTTTACAGGCTACTTGGGATTTCTTGGATCAAAGGTGCAATATAAGCATCATCATAGAGTTCCCTGGAACAGAAAGTTGTTTACGTCTCTGAAGACAAGAAAAAAGTTTCCATTGCTTAGTCTCTCTTATCGATTTCAAATAACGATCTCTGTAGGAGAGTTGAGAATTAAAATTTTGACACTTATAGGAAAATTTGTAAATGCCAAATATAAGCCCTAAATCTCTTTAGGATTTTTTATGGTGCTGTTTCTCAACTGGCATTACCGTAGGCAGAAATTCAAAAGGACTGATACTATAATATTAAAAAGTGATTGATTGATGTATTCAGAACTTTAAAGTGAAATCTACCTTATGGTACAATTTTTCACTGACTCTCAAGAAAATCCCAAATAGACCAAGAGCCGGTGAATTATTTTCTTCCAGTTAGTGAATTAATTTTAGATGCTGACTCTCAAGGAGGGAAAGTTTAAATAAGGAAGTGGGTGGGAGAAAGTGAGTCATACTTGGTAACATTATCTGAAACATTAGAGAAACAGGACATTGCTAAGTGAATCTCTTTACATCTCGATATCGCAGTAGATTTTAGTGTCTCTGTGCTTGAACCATGGTGAACAGAAGAGAAGGTTAGAACCAAGGAGCTCAAGACTCAAACATCTCTCCTTTCACAGCTGGGATGATGCCACCAGCAAGTATTTATCTAACAGTAAGAGCTATTCTTATTAAGGGAAATATTTCAATTGGTGATGGTGCCTGTGGTTGCTGAGTACTACTTTTCTTCCTGTCATATATTATTATGTATACATTTTCATAGATGAGTCTTATTTCGTTTGGGAAAAAGTTAATAGGGCTTTCCTATTAAACTAGTGAAACAGAATAGTACAGCTGGCCTTTTTCTTAAATGGGCATCTAAGTGGTGGATGGCACATGCTCTGTGTGGGAAGAAAAAGGACATTTTCTCTGCAAAATTGTTGATCCAAACACCACATGTGTCTCCCATCTGAAAAGGAGTATTAGGATTTAATTTCTACATGGTGACAGTGTGTTCTTTGCTGCTCTGATGTTTGTTTCATTGCCTTTCCTTGTTCCAAAATGCAAAACTTAAATGTGAGCAGTGTTAAGATAATAAATTTTATCTTACGTGTATTTTACCACAATTAAAAATAAAGAAGAAATCTTCAAAAGTAAAAAAGTAGTATATAGAGGACCAAACAATTGGAACTAGGACATCTTAATGCTCCTTCTAGGTCATCCACTAACTAGCAGTATGACCTTGAACAAATCAATTAAATTAGTTAATTAAGGTATTCTAAAATTCTTTAAGGAATATAAACTGAGTCTGACCTTAAGGCCCTTTTTAGTGATAATAATATAATAATTCTGTGATGTTATATGTAGGAATATTCCTTTGTTAGCTGTAGCCCTCCAGGTTGTCAGCTGCTTCTTAAACTCTAATGTGTTGAACTTCTAAGACATAATGGAATATTTGAGTTTTACTATGCAGACAACTGAAAAAAATTACTTCAATCTTTATATAACTCAATATGGAGATTTACATCAGAAGAGTCTTAAATAAGTTTCGTTTAAACTAGAATTACATTTAATGGACGTTTCCTAAATGCCCACCAGGAGTGGGAGAACGATGGGTTGGGGGCTGGAAGGGAGGAGTAGAGTAGAATCATAAAGATAGTTCAGGAAAGTAGATACGTATTAAAATATATCTTGAGCAATCATTATTAATAATTGAGAACTGACTTGAAAATAGTCTCTGCTTGTGTAACTGTTTCACTGATTATCTAATGTATTTTGATCAAGAATCACGTTCAATGGTGAATATAGAATACTGCTATTTTTACCATGTAAAAGATAAAGAATACCTACCTCATTGGAACTACTGACTCTGCCATGCTTTAGCAAAGCAACACTTTTCCAATGTTTAAACTTTTTGCATCACTAGTGATCTAGATTACAGCCAGACACCTCAAAGTAAGCAGATATTTCTTTAAAACCTCAGGACCAAAAGAAGATGTTAGCACTTTGTGATACCTTTAGCTCTCACCCACAAGGTGTTAACAGTATCTTTAAATTAAGGTTAATCATGTATTACAGCAGATTAAAAGACTGAAAGCTACTAAAGAGGAGATGTTGTTACAAGGAAACATATTAAAATCCATAAATTACAGGAAAGGCAGAGGCAAAGGAATATCGTAGTGTGTATGCCTGTGCCTCCACAGGTATGCATACTTGAGGGCATCAGAAAATACGAGTATTATAATTCCTGTTTGGCATGACGAATTTGGGTTATCATAAGTAGCTTAAACTATATTAGGAGACTCAGGTAAATGGGTCAGTACACTTTAGAATGAATTTCATTAAGAGTGGTTATCTTCTCAGATGCGTAGGCTTCAGTGGCAAAGCTTTAGTAGAAATGCACTAATGTGGGATGTGGCATTCATTGATTATGCTATATAAATGAAAACTCTTTAGAGTTTTCATGAGCCTTTTAATAGGATGTTTTAACAAGTTGTATTCGTAGATTTTTCTGGCTTATTCACAATGTTCCCTTCCTCTGTGTCTCATACAGCAAGCCAAATATAAATGTGTAGATGTGCACTTTTTAAGACTAAAGTTTATATAAATAACAAATCTTTGTTATTGGCAACATAAGTAGCAGGGTATTAAAACTCTAATAATAGCAATTTTATCAAAAATATAACATAAACAGATTTTTAGGAAGTTAACCTTTCATTTCACCAAAAATGAAAGAAATTATGTAATAAAGTAGGGGATAGATGAAGGAAGTGTCCACAAAGTAGAGATTTATAGACACATATTATTATTATTTTTTTACTTAAATGTTTATTTCCTGGTTATTTCTGGTTTTTTAATTACCATTTTACTTATTATATTTTTATATAAGCCTTGAAGGCTTATAACTTTTGAACATATTAGCAAATTAAGAAATTAACTCCTAGGGAAAAGAATGACAGAGAATCCCATTCAGAAGTAAATTGCAAACAGAAAACCAGTGTTGTAATTCAAGTTAATTCACTTTTCCTTTTTTTCCTTCAATTTCCCCTCACTAAGTTTAATTGTAATTCTTAAAATCGTTGATTAATTTTACAGGGTGGGGCCGGCCCGGTGGCGCAAGCGGTTAAGTGCGCGCGCTCCGCTGCGCTGGCCCGGGGTTCGCTGGTTCGGATCCCGGGCGCGCACAGACGCACTGCTTGGTAAGCCATGCTGTGGCGGCGTCCCATATAAAGTGGAGGAAGATAGGCACAGATGTTAGCCCAGGGCCGTCTTCCTCAGCAAAAAAAAAAAAAGAGGAGTATTGGCGGATGTTAGCTCAGGGCTGATCTCCTCACAAAAAAAAAAAAAAAAAAAAAAATTTACAGGGTGTAATGTGAGGTATCAAAGTTTTCTTGGAGTTAAAACATAATGCCTACCTTGGTTATCCATTTCTTTCTCTTTTTTTTTTTTTAATATTTATTTATTTTTTGTGAGGAAGATCAGCCCTGAGCTAACATCTGTGCTAATCCTCCTCTTTTTGCTGAGGAAGACTGGCTCTGAGCTAACATCTATTGCTAATCCTCCTCCGTTTTGTCCCCAAAGCCCCAGTAGATAGTTGTATGTCATAGTGGCACATCCTTCCAGTTGCTGTATGTGGGACGCAGCCTCAGCATGGCCAGACAAGTGGTGCGTCAGTGTGCGCCCGGGATCCGAACCCGGGCTGCCAGTAGCGGAGCGCGCACACTTAACTGCTACGCCACCGGGCCGGCCCAGTTATCCATTTCTTATGATGGGCTACAAGTTCTTTTTTGGTAAACCTTTAAATTTCCTTTGGCTCACTTCTTAACAAATAAGGGGACAACTGTTGAGGTCTTGTTAGATTTGAAGAGAAATAGTAAGTGACTCCTTAGCTATTTCTTCTCTTGCCAAATCAGCTGTAATTCCAAGAAAGGGAAAGACAGCACAAGCAAAGAAATTATCCAGCTTCACTAATCGGTCTTTCGCTGTTGCTAGTATTACAATGAAAGCTCCAACTAAAGTTGTAGGAGTTTTAAAACAATGTGTCAGATGATGGAAAATTGCCCCCCTAACTTGCGGATAAGTTCATAAAAGTCTTGAGGATAGCTTTTCTTTATTCACTTAGGACTGAATGGTGAACTCAGAAACTTCCTTATTTGGTGGCGACGCTGTTTAGTATGTTGGAAAGGTATAAGAAAGAGAAATGAGAAAAAATGAACTTCAGAGAGCCTGTACCTGAAAAAACCACCTATTGTTCAGTTTGCAAATTCAGTGTGCCAGGCTCACTCTCTAGGTGCTGGAAACAGAAGTGAACAAGACAAGCCCTGCCAACAAACTCTGAGTCTTCTGAGGGCACAGAGAAAGAGACATAAATAAATCACCCTAATATGGTGCAATAAGTACTTTGGAAACACAAAAGAGGAAAGACCTGTGCCTGGAGGAGGGCTGGTTGAGGGGTGGACTGCTGAAAAGCTGTTGAATTGGGCTTGAAGAAAGAGTAGGAGGTTGCTGGGTGGTCCACCATGGACAGGAAGGGGGTGAGGTAGAGAGGAGAATGAGAAATGAGGGAAAGTGTGGTGAGAAATGAGCAGAGGCAAAATGCCATATTTGGGTGTATTTCTGGCCTCATAATAAGAGGCCAGAAGGGTTAGAGAAATGAGTATGGGAGCAGAAGGATAGGCTTACAAAGAAAATGTAAGCTAAGGACACATTGCAATGGCTTTGTATGCCTAAGTTGTGTTTTTTTTTCCTCCTGAAAGCAACGGAGAGTGTTTAAAGAGATTTTTAAAAGTCTGAATAAAAATTAATAATGCTTTGTAGAAAAATCAAGAAAATGCAACAAAGCATAGAGAATACAAAAAACACCCGTAGTTCCATTCCAGCTTGTTTTTCTGAGCTGATTTTTTAAAAAACACATTCAATAGCATAATGTATGGTCATTCTGCATCCTGTTTTGTTGGATTAAACATAGATATTTCCCATGTTATTTCAAACTTTCCATAAGCCCAATACTATCTTGGTCTCAGAGGCACTTAATTAAAGCATGGAAGTGACATGATTATACATCTGTGGGTTTTAGAAAAATGAGTCAGATCAAAGGACAAACAGATGGATCAGGGTACACGGTTAGTAAGCAACTGCAGAAGTCCAGGTGTGAGAGGATGGGGTCCCGGATGTGGCAGAGGGTTAGGATGAGGAAGAGCGATTTCTGTCAGAAATCTCTCTGTGACTAGATGTAGAGAATGAATCATGTTCAGCTCCTAGCTTGGATGAAGTGGCAGATGGTGCACCACTTACTGAACTATAAGAGAATAGAAAGAGCACTATATTTGGGGGACAGAAAAGTTAATTGGGTTTAGACATACTGAATTTGAGTGACTTCTGGATGATCCAGGTGAAGATGCCTAAAACCAAAATGGAATATTCTGGAGACTTTATGGTTTATTGGTTAAGGGTGAAGGCTTTAGAATTAAAAGAGGTGAGTTCAAATCCCAGCTCCATACTTATCAGCTTGGACATGGCACTTTAACATAAATCTCCAGGCCTCGGTATCCTAACATGTTAATGAAATAATTGAGGTGGCAGACAGGAAGGAAAGTAATTGTGTTTGGAATGAGGGGAGGGAGTAGAGTTGCTAATTAGGTTAGTTTTGTACTCCTGAGTTTATGGCATCTGCAAGACATCCATTTGGAGATATTAATTAAGCAAGTGGAAATATGGATCTGGAGCTCAGGAAGGAGGATAAGAACGTAAGAGGATGTACATAAGGGTGTGATTAATATTGCCAAAATAGAATGTGTAGGAAGAGGAAGACGGCCAAGGACTGAGCCCTAGAGAGCACAAACATAGTCAAAAGGGGAACATAGTGAATTTTCTGAGAGGAAAAAGAAGAAGAGAGAGCAGTGTTGTGAGAACCACTGGGCTTGGGGGCGGGGCACATAAATATTGGTGAGCTTATGAGGACGGTCATCATGTAGAATATGGAACTAGGAGTTAACCTGGAGACTGAGGCCTTTACTGGGTCATTATAGCTAACTAGCTCAGTGAACCTGGGCAATCAAATGAAATTGAGTGAATTTATTTTGCACATATACTGTGTGCAAGGCACTGCAGTGACCACAAAGAGGAAATTAACAGTTGAGGAGGATTAAGATAAATAAATGACCATTACTTAAGATATCATGAGGTAAAGGGGAAAGGAGAACTCAAAGATAAAGCCAAGGGTCAAAGCGTGGTTGAGAGGTGAATTCCTTGTTGTTAGCACAAGTGGAGAAGTCAGGCAGAGAGTCTGGAACTCAGTGAATGAGATACGGAGAGAGCACAGTGTAGAGGTGACTTGTAGGCTTGGTGCCGGATCTGTCGATTTGGGAAGTGCCTCATAGAGGCCAGTGGGATATCTTCCAGGGGTGGGGCTTGGATCTTGAGGACAATGGAGGAGGTTAGCTCTTGTGGTAACTTGTGATCAAGATTTTGAGCACCTAGGTCAGAGACAGTGGGACCAATCAGCAGTCTGTCCAGCATCGCCGAGTGGCCTAGAACTCAAGAAAGAGAAAAGCCAACTTGGAGTGGGAGTGAGCCAGAATCAGCAAGTCAGCAGTGCCAAGAGAACCAAGGGATGACGAGTTTAACAGAATAGTGATGTGAACCAGGAGATTTGTGGAAAGTCAGATGCTTGGAGGTCAAGATGCACATATAGATCCAGTTTAGTATGGGTGTGAGAAAGGGAAAGGTCCAATCTTAAAAACACAGCAGTTGTTGTATGTGGCTTAAAAAACCAAAAACCAAACAAAAAGAGAGCAACACGCTGTAACCTGGTGGTCAGGAAGGTAGGCTCAAAAGCTAGACTCTCCAGGTTTGAATCCCAGCTCAGCCACTTACCAGCTGTGTGACCTTGAGCGGGTCACTTAAACTTCTCTATATTTCGGTTTCCTCATCTGTAAGGTGGAGGTACCTCATAATGCTACCGAATGACATTATTACGAGGCATAGATCATTTAATAGTTGTAAAGAACTTAGAACAGTGCCTTAAAACATAATGTGAGCTGTGTTTGTTCATTAAACGTAAAATAAAATCCGGTTTCCTCATTTGTAAGTCAAGATGAATAGACTCATGACCTGAGATGCCCCTTAATAGATCCCAGATTCACCATATCTTGCCTGGTCAACATCCCAGCACCTGTCAGTCCATTTTAAACTGAGACGCTCCCTTGCGAGATGCACAGAGATCAGTTTGCCCGCCTTTTCCTTTTTAATTTAGGTTTCCTGTATTTCTTTTTGTTTCTCTTGCCTGAAGGCTGTAGGTTGTTACCAAGTAAGTCACCCTCATGAATATCTACAAGGTTTTAACTTCAGGGAATCATCATCAGAAATATTTATAACTGACCTAATTACTCTGATGCTCAGCCTAGACTTGAGATCAGTTAATTCTGTTATTGATTATGAGTATATATTAAATTCTTCTTGGTGCCGGATCTTTAATTTCTGCAAAACCCAAAGTACAGTTTCGCCTAATATATACTAAATTGGGTACAAGAAGAGCAAAGTTCTTCTCTCTTTGCTACCATTTAATTCCCCTCTGACCTTGTGCAACTAACCAAATTGTCCTTCTCAGTGCAAGAAGCTCTCTTTCTCCCTTCTCCCCACCCTGTCTCGAAAGGATGTAATTTAAACCTTCAGATTAAAGCTCTTTACTTGCCTGTTCTCCTCTTTTGAATTGGATAAATAGTGTAGAGGACATAACATTGGAAAAATATTGGTGCTGAGTCGAAAGTAGGCTTGGACTTTGCTCCCAAAGCTTCCTGAAGGATCCTGAAGGATCATGCTAAAGTAACAGACTGTGCTTGTGACACTGTATTATGAAGCACTGGGAAAGGAATAACATCTGTGTGTCATAGTGAGCATTCTCTCTTTCTGGTAACGTGAACCTGGTGATAAATTTCTTGCTAGTTACAAATGTTCCCTGAGACTATGTGACCTTCCTAATGGCATTATTACATGATCTTAATTGAACACAAAATCTGTGTTTTATTCCCTTACCTTCTCATTTTCTCGTTCCCCAAATCCGAGGAATTCTCTTAGTTAAAAGGCTGTAATAGGGACCGGCCTGGTGGTGTAGTGGTTAAGTTCGTGCACTCAGCTTTGGCGGCCCAGGGTTCGCGGGTTTGGATCCCAGGTGCAGACCGACGCACCGCTCATCAAACCATGCTGTGGCAGCATCCCGTATGCAAAATAGAGGAAGGCTGGCATGGATGTTAGCTCAGGGGCCATCCTCAAGCAAAAAGAGGAAGATTGGCAACAGATGTTAGCTTAGGGCCGCTCTTCATGACCAAAAATAAAGGCTGTATCAGAGCAAGAACTTTGTTTTCACAAACTTGGATTTGAATCCTGCCTCAATCACTTATGACTGTAGGACTGTATGCTGTATGACTTTGGGCAGATTTCCCAGCCTCACTAAGACACAGCTTCCCCATCTATAAAATGAAGGAATAATGCTGCCTCCTTCACAGGAGTATTAGGAAGATTACGTTAGAGAATTCATGTGAAGCACGTAGGATAGTGCCTAGCACAGTAAGTGATCCATAGTGAGGATTATCACTGTCTTTGTTGTGATAGCTTCCCTTGATTTTCCTGCTCCTTAGTGTAGTGAGAAAGAATGCTGGAATGAAAATATCTGACACAAGTTAGCGATTTTAAGATGCTTTTTGAGATGATAGGCCTATTATGTGACATTTAAATATCATTGTGGTCTAATTTTAAATTATGACCTAGAGCCACATTGAAGACTTTGATGTCTGGAAATACATTCAAAATGACATATCAAAATTGATGCATCTCATAAATTGTGGTACAAAATCCAGTGTTTATTCTCTAAGTTGACTCATCTTATTATGAGAGAATGGACTTCAGGGAACGCAGAGACGTGTGTAACTATGTAAAGCCACATCTTCCTTCTCTGTGGAAAAATATAATTAACTGACAGCAGATTTGGGTAGAAATTTGCCAGAACCAAGAAACATTCATTCCAGTCCTATAAAAACATGATAATTTATATCATATTGTTTTGAATATAACCTCTAATAAATATACAGAGAAGGCTGTAAGAACTTTTTGTGTGTATGTGTGAGGAAGACTAGGCCTGAGCTAACATCCGTGGCCAATCCTCCTCTTTTTGCTGAGGAAGATTGGCCCTGGGCTAACATCCGTGCCCATCTTCCTCTACTTTATATGGGACGCCGCCACAGCATGGCTTCACAAGCAGTGCATCCGTGCGCGCCCGGGATCCGAACCTGTGAACCCTGGGCTGCCAGAGCAGAGTGTGCAAACTTAACCGCTACGCCACCGGGCTGGCCCCTGTAAAACCTTTTAGTAGTTTAGATTCAATGGTTTTAGAAAAAAAAAAAAAAAAATTCTTATAAAATCACAAGAACATATGGAAGAGTTATAAAAGATAATTGAAGAGTTATAAAGTACAATATCAATGTCAGATTCATTTTAAAATAATGGAAGCTTTTGCCCTTAAGGCATCTTTCAGGAAACTGTTCATTTGCATTTACAAAATTCTTTCCAAAATGTCTGCTCCCTTTCTTGGTGGTTTTGAGGCCTGTGGCAGGGCGTATGGCACTAAGATGTTGAAGAATGAATCACTGGCTCCAGGCATGCATTTTCTGCCTATCCAGTTAATGAACTCTGTGAGCTGCCGTGGGGGCTCTTTGTCCCGGCTCCTGCCTGCCAGAAGGGCTGAACAGAGCTGCAGGAGGTGGTGGCGTCTGCAGATGAGGAGGCAGAACTGACACTGCAGCACCTTCGTGAGGCAGCGGGTGCCGGCTGAGCCTAACCCCAGTGAGGACGGAGCTGATCTCGACTCAAGAGGGGCCGGCGCTGTGCAGGTGCACAGTAATAGCCTGGGAAGTGCAGCAAGCAGAAAGAGAAAAGCAAATTGTAGCATCTATTATTGTCACAGGAGTGTGTCTTACTTTTCAAATCTGGAAGTTTAAATATCCTCTAGATTTTGTTTGAGGCAATACTCTGGGAATCCGCTTTCAATATATGAGTATAGTTTCATATATTTGCAAGTGAAAAAAAAAAACCCACTCTCTTTATTTTATAGAGGGATATCAAAAATAAGATGCTTTTTTTAATAGCATATTTATAGTAATTTCAAAAAGTCAAGTCTGTGTATTAGGTTTTAGTAGAAGCAAATAGGATTATTTATTAAATCAATGTTGTGTAACCATTATTGTTTTCCAAAGAATCACAAGAATAAATGACTTCTTAGTAAAGTGCTAAGCATAAAGTAGACGTTTTATAGTTCTGAAGTGGCAAATAGTAAGAAACAGTATTATATAACTTTACCTGTTTAACTTTCTATTTAAAATATCACGCTACAGCCTCAATGTACCAGCAATTTTCAAACTATTTTGTCTTATTTAAGCATGTCTGAGAGTGTAATAGAGCCCCATGCATGCAGATAGATCATATATTTCTCCCTAAATGTATTCATAAATAAGTTTCAGTAACTAAACAATTTTTTTAAAAGTTGGAAGCCGTCATATTATTATATCAAATATGACTGAATTTTTATATCTGATAATTATAACTAAAATACTGCAAAGTCTGCTTTAAATAGAATTTATTTTGGAAAAATAATTAATGTATAAATTAAAATGCATAGTAGGTACCACATTCCATTTTTTTTTTTTTTTAATTGATATTTTAATGGTTTCTAACATTGTGAAATTTTGGGTTGTACATTTTTGTTTGTCCATCACCCCATATATGACTCCCTTCACCCCTTGTGCCCACCCCCCACCCCCACTTCCCGGGTAACCACAGTCCAGTTTTCTCTGTCCATGTGTTGGTTTATATTCCACATATGAGTGAGATCATACAGTGTTTGTCTTTCTCTTTCTGGCTTATTTCACTTAACATAATACGCTCCAGGCCCATCCATGTTGTTGCAAATGGGACGATTTTGTCTTTTTTTATGGCTGAGTAGTATTCCATTGTATATATATACCACATTTTCTTAATCCAATCGTCAGTCGAGGGACACTTAGGTTGCTTCCACTTCTTGGCTATGGTGAATAATGCTGCAATGAACATAGGGGTGCATAAGCCTCTTTGGATTGTTGATTTCAGGTGCGTTGGATAGATTCCCAGTAGTGGGATGGCTGGATCATAGGGCATCTCTATTTTTAATTCTTTGAGGAATCTCCATACCGTTTTCCATAGAGGCTGCACCAATTTGCATTCCCACCAGCTGTGTATGAGGGTTCCTGTTTCTCCACATCCTCTCCAACATTTGTTGTTTTTTGTCTTGGTGATTATAGCCATTCTAACGGGCGTGAGGTGGTATCTTAGTGTTGTTTTGATTTGCATTTCCCTGATGATTAGTGATGTTGAGCATCTTTTCATGTGCCTATTGGCCATCTGTATATCTTCCTTGGAGAAGTGTCTGTTCATTTCCTCTGCCCATTTTTTGATCGGGTTGTTTGTTTTTTTGTTGTTCAATTGTGTGAGTTCTTTATATATTATGGAGATCAACCCCTTGTCAGATGTATGTTTTGCAAATATTCTCTCCCAGCTGGTTGGTTGTTTGTTCATCTTGATTCTGATTTCATTTGTCTTATAAAAGCTCTTTAGTCTGATAAAGTCCCACTTGTTTATTTTTTCTTTAGTTTCCCTAGTCTGGGTAGGCATGTCATCCGAAAAGATTCCTTTAAACCCAATGTCAAATAGTGTGTTGCCTATATTTTCTTCTATGAGTTTTATAGTTTCAGGTCTCACCTTCAGGTCTTTGATCCATTTTGAGTTAATTTTTGTGAATGGCGATAGCACATGGTCCACTTTCATTCTTTTGCATGTGGATGTCCAGTTTTCCCAACACCATTTATTGAAGAGACTTTCCTTTCTCCATTGCATGTCCTTAGCACCTTTGTCGAAAATTAGCTGTCCGTATATGTGTGGTTTTATTTCTGGGCTTTCAATTCTGTTCCATTGATCTGTGTGTCTGTTTTTGTACCAGTACCATGCTGTTTTGATTACTATTGCTTTGTAGTATGTTTTGAAGTCAGGAATTGTGATGCCTCCTGCTTTGTTCTTTTTCTTTAGGATTTCTTTAGCTATTCGGGGTCTTTTGTTGCCCCATATAAATTTTAGTATTCTTTTTTCTATTTCTGTGAAGAATGTCATTGGGATTCTGATTGGGATTGCATTGAATCTGTAGATTGCTTTAGGTAATATAGACATTTTAACTATGTTTATTCTTCCAATCCACGTACCACATTCCATTTTTAAGTGGATATTGGTATTTTGTTAGTCTGTTCACTTGCAGGCGCTTATTACAGTCTTGTTTTTTGTTGCAAAGAAGGGTTAGAGAGCCAATTATTTACTGAATAGTTACTTAAAATCATGTACTCTTCTATATGATTAGAATCTGATTCAGTTACCTTGTAATTGTGTGACCTCTTCGAGCCTCGAGATTTTGTTTTGTTGTGTGTATGTGCTGCCTGTAAAACAGGAATGATAACGGTACCTATTTTATAGAGTTGTTGTAAGGATTAGTCAATTTATATAAAATACTTATTAACAGTGTCTGGCACATAAGCAATCAGTGAATAAGTGTTAGCTGTTGTTATTATGGTGACATGATTACTATTGTTGTGATTAACCTAAAGCAAGGCTCCCTGAGTCCATGATTTCCTTATCTCCACCACAAAATCCCTAGTAACTTTTCACAAACCTCTGTGTGAGTGAGTGATTAAACTGTATGTCAGCAAGCTTACTTTTGCTTCTCTTTGTGTTGGCTTTGGCAAGGTCAGAGACCTCATGTTAGATGACCATCTGTGTGGAAGGAACATAGCTTTTGCTAATAACTGCTGGCATTCCTTGGATTTTGCAAAATATGACCAGGATACCCACAATTTGCCACATTCAGCTAAAGTATGATTTGCAGTCAGCAAAAGATTGTTTCTTATAAGCTTCCTATTTAAGATCCCGTAGGATGTGGAAGACCTCAGGGGTGACTTCATTGCATAGCAATAAGAGACAGTATGACTTGTTGGTTAATGAATTCTCTGACTCATAAAAGATGTATTATTTTATCATGGCACAAATTCTGCTGGATTCTTTTCTTTAAGATATTTGTCAGAACTAGAATCTGAACATATAAAAGAGTGTGAGTGTGTCAGAAAAGATACATCACCACTATTATATTAGAGTAAAACTAAGGGCTTGAAAAGAACAAACTACTAATACTGATAACAACATGGATGTATCTCAGATACATTTTGATAAGTGAAAAAAGCAAGACTCAAAAGGCACATACTGTGATTCCATTTACACATTCTGGAACAGGACGGATCAGCAGTTACCAGGAGCTGGTTGTAGGAGAGGAGTGGAGTGAACTAGAGGCACCTAAGAAAAGTTTGGATAGAAATGTTCTGTATCTTGATTGTGTTGGTGGTGACATGATTGTAAGCATTTGTCAAAACTCCTCCAACTATACACCAGAAGAGTGAATTTTACTATTTGTAAATTATATCTCAATTAATCCGGCTTAAAAAACCAGAACACACACAAATGGCTTGTAGTGTTGATGCAGGTCAGTATTTCCTTTGAGTATGTAGAATTGCATATTACTGTACTTTATCTTCCTCTGAAATGTTGATTTATGTATTTACTGTATATTTGTGTTCACTTATTACAGTTTTGAAAGTCACATTTTTAGCTCATTAAGTATTTTACTTTCGCCTCTATAAATAGTAATTATTTAAAAATTACTTGGAAGTTTTTCAGTTTCACAGAATATACTGCATATGTTTCATAGTATTTAAGTTTTCTGTATTAATCAGGATGCTTCTAGCTACAAATAACACCAGTAATACTCAACCTGGCTTAAACAATAAGGAAGTTTATTGGCTTCATCTCTGTAGTTTGGGGATGGCCGCTCATAGCACTCAAGCCTACACATACCATCATGTACATGGAGTAGCCAAGAGAGATGTCTTTTTCCATGGTTCTTCCTTAAGAGTAGGAAAACGCCCTTATCTAAAGCCCCCAGCACATACTCTCTCATGTCTCACTGGCTCCTGAACTAATGTGTACTCTTGATTATTACACCATTCAGGGCCCCCCTTTTGATCTGGGGATGAGGTCAGTTTCCCCAAAGGAAAGGCTCCATAGTAGTGGGGTAGATACACCAAGGAAATCTGGATACCATTAAGAAATTGTGGGGGGGGGGGGTGCGGCCCCGTGGCGTAGCCGTTAAGTGCGCACACTCCGCTGCTGGTGGCCCGGGTTCGGGTCCCGGGCGCGCACCGATGCACCGCTTGTCAGGCCATGCTGTGGCGGCGTCCCATATAAAGTGGAGGAAGATGGGCACAGATGTTAGCCCAGGGCCATTCTTCCTCAGCAAAAAAGGGAGGATTGGCATGGATGTTAGCTCACGGCTGATCTTCCTCACAAAAAGAAAGAAATTGGGGGGAAAGGATGCTAGGCAGGCAAGCAACAATGCTAGTACTTTACCCTGAATTTATTGTTAAACCAAAACCTTCACTAATTGTGGAATTTGATGACTGCATAGTTCTTATTTCAGTATTTCTGAGACCACAAATTATTTAAGCAGTATTATGTTACTTTACCTAAAGACTTCACATGAAAATACCTCATTGCAATGCTGCTGTAAGAAGCAACACGATAACTTTCCACATTAGAAGAGATATTGTGTATAAAGCATAAAGTAGATCTCATATATGTTGAACACAGTGAAGTATTCATACACTTAATAGCATTTTATAAACAGTTTAAAATGTAGCATTTACACAAATTAGACACTGGTGTAAAATTACTCTGGTCTACTTTGGTATTCAAGTTTTTACTAAATGCTTATTGTACTGCATACTTTCCTAGAATGAAAAGGGTGTTTCAGCAAAGTAACCAGGTAGAAAATTTCTAAATAAAAAGATATTTAGGTATAAAATGCATTTTAGTAGGACCAGCCCCAAGGGCTTTGGATAGTTGAAGAAGGCTCCATGGGCAAGGGATGGAAATTCAGCAGCCCATCAAAAAGAAAGTAAGTCCTAGAGAGATACAGCAAGAGCATATGCCAGGCAGAGAGGATGGAAAGAAAAAAGATTTGGAGATGGCCAGGGATGTGTTTGGATAAAGGTGGATAGATCATTGTGTTTGGAGGGAAGGGTGCCTGTAAAGACACAATGAGAAAGAAGTTTGAGGAAGTGAATAGAGACAAAGTTTGAACAACCCTGAATGGTATACAGAGTCTGGATTTTATCCTGTTGGTGAAAGGACTATTGAAGGCTTTACTTTCTGTGGGAAACAGGATTATCTGGGCAAAGCAGAGTTTTAGAAAGATTCTTCATACAGCGGTATACAAGGTAGGTTAGAGCAAAAAATAGTAGAATCAGATCATTTGGCAACTAATGATTGGCCTGGGCTTGAGATATGGTATAATCAAAACAGAGTGGCTGGCAGTGATGAGAACTTAAAGGATGAATGCTAAAGACATAATATCATGAGTAGGAGTTGGTAGCTGACTGGATTTTGTGGTAGGGAACTAAATTTAAAGTAATTCAAGATACCAAAGTAGATAACTGGAAAGGGATGGAACCATTGCCAGGATGGTAAAGTTTGGGGGCTGAGGGTGTGGTAGGATAGAGGTTTTCCAGAAAACATGAGTTTGGTCTTAGTGGTAATGAAGTGGTAATAAAGGGTTCGGCCTGGTGGGGTAATGGTTAAGTGCACGTGCTCCGCTTCAGCGGTCTGGGGTTCGCAGGTTTGGAGGCCAGGCGCAGACCAGCGCACCACTTGTCAAGCCGTGCTGTGGTGGAGTCCCATATAAAGTAGAGGAAGATGGGCATGGATGTTAGCCCACAGCCAATCTTCCTCAGCAAAAAGAGGAGGATTGGCGGCAGATGTTAGCTCAGCGCTAGTCTTCCTCACCAAAAAAAAAAAAAAAAAGTGGTGATAAATGTCCAACAATAGGTATGTGAGACTGCTACTCATTCATACAGTCAGCCATATTTTATTGTGTGTCAGTGTTGCATTGAAGCATTGTAGTTGACACAGGAGATAGAGCAGTTAACAAGGAAAAGAAATGTCCTGGGGCTGGCCCCGTGGCGTAGCGGTTAAGTGCGCGCGCTCCGCTGCTGACGGCCCGGGTTCGGATCCCGGCCACGCACTGATGCACCCCTTGTCAGGCCATGCTGTGGCGGCGTCCCACAGAAAGTAGAGGAAGATGGGCACGGATGTTAGCCCAGGGCCAGTCTACCTCAGCAAAAAGAGGAGGATTGGCATGGATGTTAGCTCAGGGCTGATCTTCCTCACAAAAAAAACAAAAAAAGAAATGTTCCCATCCTTGTGGAACTAGCAAGGTTATACACACATATTTAAGAGTTAAGCAAATATATACTGAGGAAATAATAAAATGTGGATTTAATTAAAAATAATATGGGTAGAGGGAGATGGGTGGGGGCAGAGGTGAAACAAGATTAGCAATGAATTGATAGTTGTTGAATCTCAGTGATGGACATATGGGGGTTCATTTTACTATTTTCTTTAGTTTTATATATGATTGAAATTTTCCACAATAAAATGTTTTTTGAAAAGGTAAAAAGTTCTGTGCATAGAGCTAATAATTAGACGAGATATCTGAGAGAGTGATGAAATCGTGTCCAAAGAGTAGCCTGAGAGAGGTAGGGAAAAAATGAGGAAAGTATAATGTCTGGGAACTGAAAAAGATAAAAGATGTTTCAGGGAAAAGATGGACGATAGTGTTAACTGCTACAGAGGTCAAAGAAGAAGTTATAACTTAAAGAAGTTATTATAGGTTAAATCTAGCAGATTTTGTTCATTTCTGGTTGGATGTTCCTTGATGGCTAAAAGGACTCGCGTACCTAAGAAGCTTGAAAAGACTGTTTCAATCAAACCATTTGATAAGGTGTTTATTACTTGAGAAATGTTGTCCAAGCTTTATTTCCTAATATGTGAATATCTATTCTATTTTTAGGAAACTGATGAGCAAAAACTTCACAAAATAGCCAATGAACTTTTGCTTACAGAAAGAGCTTACGTCAACCGACTTGACCTCTTAGATCAGGTAATATTTTCCCTTTTCGAACTATTTTATTTTAACTTAGTAATTAAAGTGTTTTAGAAACCGCAAGAGGGGCTTGACCATTTTTGGCCAGTGGAAGCTGAACTTCCTCAAGGAATTCTCTAACATTTTCAGCTTGGTCAGTGAATTCACTAGGTGTAAAGGTTTGTAATTCATAAAGAACAGATGGAAGGACTCTCTGTACACGTTACAAAATGCCTTTGTGTCTTTCAACCCTAAACACTAGTCTGTTTCCTGACCATTTATTGTGATCTTGGGGGGCATGTTACTATTATAACCTACCTGAGAGCTCGGTGATTCTAATGCAGACATGAACGCATCACTGATTCTGTTTGTCTGTTCGCTCGCTGTTCAGCCCTCTGTGAGCCATCTGGATTGCTGCAGTCAGGGGGCCAGAAGGGATTTTGAGAGTTCACTTATTCAGCCTCGTATGAAATGTTTAATACAGTGCCTGGTGTAAAGTTGCACAGTCAGTATTTGTTGACTATCTGCATCTACTTTATCACATTTTATACTTTCATCATGGTGGAGCCTTGAGTAACACTTCAAATATATATTTGCAAAGAAAGTTTTAAAATGCTTCATAAGAATTAACTGTAGAAAAATAAGGCCTCTTAATCTTGTTTCAGTGATAAAAGGACAAGATAATTGGTAGATTGTCTGCTAATAAAAGACTCCTCTGATTAAAAGAGAAAGTTGCCATGTTTGAATGGTAGTGGTAAGAAAAATTATCCCATTTCTGCCATTGGAAAACTGGAACTTCATGGGAGTAGGCCATCCTGGGCACACTTTCTTATCATTGGTTCCTAGAGTAAACTCTGTCCCTGTTAAGATGAACCTTAAGGAGCCGGATTAAGGGTTGTATTCTTTGAAATAATGAGATTGTGACTCATGGTACTCACTTTCCAAAGCATTTCCCGTAAGTCAATCAATTCATGTTGAGTTTGTGCCTTTGAAACAACTTTTCTCACGGGGGGGGGGGGGGGGGGGGTTACAGACCTGAAACTTCTAGGTAGTCTTATGGTGAAGAGAGGTGTTTTTCTTCTTCTTTTTTTTTCAACTGTATTAGCTTATCAGCTACTGTTGCTGACTTATTAGAATTTGAGAGTCTTAATTACTACAATATCCTATCTATTGGAGTCTCTAAGGACATAATTTTGTGTTCTTTTTGCCTCCCAAGAAAATGCAGTGGAGGTGAATTTAGAAAATTAACAACCATCTGGACATTATGAAGGCACAGACCTCCTTCTGCCTACATTTAACAGAATGGCAATTAAGAGGTATAGTAGCCCTAGTGGAGTGCAGCTAAGACTGCAGTTTTTTTTAATTGTCTTTAAGATACCTGTTGTTATGTACAGGAGAAGATCTTTTTATCCTCATATCAGTGTTTTAAGTTATCATGCGTTATTATTTACTAAAAAGCAAGAAAACATCTGAGAACTTCTGTTCATCCATTGACTAGATACTTATTAAGCACCTGTTCTACTGGGGGAACTAAATCCTGATGTCCTCCCCCGCCAAGGAGTGTACAAATAGGGAAAAGGAGATGAATGTCAACAAATTACAGTAAAGGACAATATGTAATAAGTGCCATAGAAGTCATTCAAAACATAAAGAGGAATGAAAAATACCACAATTATTGTGTGTATACAAAGTTTTCCATATCTCTTAATTCTACCTGTGGATAAGAAGCGCAAATCCTGTTAACCTCAATTGGGAATTCTCTGGCACAGAAAAGGTTAACATCCCACAGAGAGGGGCATAGCCTTGGTTGGAGTCAAAGTTTCCTAATTTTGATTCGTGGTTCTTCTCAATCAAAGCATATACCCACTCCTGCATTTAAAAAATGACTGATTTCTTGAACCATGAACTTTTACATTTATTCAACCAAAAGTTACTAAGAGCCCACTATGTGCCTAGCACAGTGCTATGTGATGAACTAATAGATTTGAAGTAATGTTTGCTTTATTTTCTTGTTCAGGTATTTTATTGCAAACTATTGGAAGAAGCAAATCGAGGCTCATTTCCAGCAGAGATGGTGAATAAAATCTTTTCTAATATTTCATCAATAAATGCCTTCCATAGTAAATTCCTATTGCCAGAGCTGGAGAAACGAATGCAAGAATGGTAAGAGGAGTAGATAGCAAATGCTATATCTAAGGCAGTCATGTTAGATGCTGTTTTTCAGCTTTTAAATTGAAATAGTAATGCTACACAGATCTGTAGCCAAACCTTTGTGCTAAATTTTTACGTTAAAGGCCACGGATAGAAGTTGTGGTATGTTTTTGGCTTTAATTAAATAGGATTTCATCTCTACTCTCCAAACTATCTTTTGAGTAGTGGAGACGAGATGTTAGGGGTAATCTGGAGCTTCAAGAATTCCACAGCATCTCTCTTTACTATGTCATTCCTAAACTCCCTTTAAAAAGGTGCTGCTTCGTTCTCTACCAGTGTCACAGCAGAGGGGATCTGACAAAGCAAGAGTGTGTGTAGAAAATGATTACCTCATTTGGAGTGCTGTTAATTCACTCATTCTATAAGAAATCTTAATGATTTGTTTCTATATTTTATACAGGGAAACTACCCCTAGAATTGGTGACATCCTTCAGAAATTGGCGCCATTCCTTAAGATGTATGGAGAATATGTGAAGGGATTTGATAACGCAATGGAATTGGTTAAAAACATGACAGAGCGTATTCCCCAGTTCAAATCAGTAGTTGAAGAAATTCAGGTAATAGGACTCTGGTTCAGTCTATAAATTTTTTCTGTACCAATCATAAGATCTTCTAGATCTAAAATTTAGATTGAGAAATCTGTCTGAGACACCTAGCCAAATTCCATTCTACTCTGAATTATGCAAAAATAATCTCTGCAAAGTTAAAATATTTATTGAGCACATGCCATGTACTGAGCAGTAAATTCTTCATTTGCTTTTGAGACCAGGAGAGTCTAGCTTTATCAGGGTCCATGTAAAGTTACGAAGTGAGTTCCCGTTCAGATCTATGCCTCCCTTGCTTTCTTTCAGAGGTTGAGATGTTAGAATGAATATAAATGAAATAGAGAATGATTGTTATAAATCCTGACATTTTGGAAACATTATTATTCTGGTTTTTTTGGTCGCTTTATATATGTGTCCTGATTTTTTTTTTAATTTCACTAAACCTGGGTAATATATTTTAATAGTACTGTAGTAATTTCTATTTGATTCTCTAGTCAAAATTGTTAATAACTTATTCTTTGCTAAAGTTTAAATATTCAAAAGGAATCCTTTTTTTTTTTTTTTGTGAGGAAGATCAGCCCTGAGCTAACATCTGCCAATCCTCCTCCTTTTTTTTTTTGGCTGAGGAAGACTAGCCCTGGGCTAATATCCATGCCCATCTTCCTCCACTTTATATGGGATACCACCACAGCATGGCTTGCCAAGCAGTGTGTCGGTGCACGTCTGGGATCCGAACCAGCGAAACCCAGGCCACCACAGCAGAGCGCGTGCGCTTAACCACTTGCACCACCCAGCCGGCCCCCGAAAAGAAATTCTTTAGATCACATAAGATTCTTGGGGTGGGGATTCTTGTGCTGCCTTTTGTGTTTTTAATTTTTTATTTGCCATTTTAATTCCTCTAATTTTAAAACTATATCGAGTTATTTTCCTACTGGTTGCTTGAAGGATTACAATATGCATCTTAATTTATCACAGTCCACTTCAGATTAATATTAACCTTAATTCTGATAAAATACAGATATTTTGCTCCATTCTAGCTCTGTTCCCTCCTCCATGCTCCATGGTATTAGTGTCATACATATTACCTTTATATATGTTTTAAATCCAATAATGCAGTGATATAATTACTGTTTTATACAATTTTATGTCTTTTAAAGAAGTTAAGGGAAGATAGAAAAAAATATATCAATAAATATATTTATTAATCCATATATTTACCATTTCTGGAGTAAGTTCCTTTCAGTATGAAAGTGATAAGTGTTTCTTGTAAAGCATATTGGATAGCAATGAATTTCCTTGGTCTTTATCTGGGAATGTCTTTATTTTTTCTTCAGAATTGAGTGATAGTGTTGCTGGATACAGAATTCGTGGTTGACATTTTTTTTCTTTCAGCAATTAAATGTCATTTCACTGCTTTCTCTCCTCCATTGTTTCAGATGAGAAGTTAGCCATTAATTGTATTGATATGCCCCTGTAGATGATGAATCATTTTTCTCTTGCTGCTTTCAATGTTTTTGGCTTTCAACAGTTTGAATATAGGTCTAGGTGTGAACCCTTTTGTATTTATCCTGTTGGGGTTGGTTTAGCTTCTTGGATGTGTAGGTTAATTTTGCTTTAATCAATTCAAGACATTTTCAGCCATATTTCTTTCAATATTTTACTCCCATTACACATACATCAGAATTCTTGAAGTTATTCTACAAGTTTCTGAGGCTATTCATTTTTCTTCAATCTTTTTTCTTTCTGTTCTTTAGATTGTATAATTTCTATTAATGTTTCTTCAAGCTCATTGATTCTTTCTTCTGCCATCTTGAGTCTGCTGTTGAATCCCTGTAGTGAATTTTTTATTTCAGTTATTGTACTTTTCAACTCCAGAATTTCCATCCGTTCTCTTTTATAACGTCTGTTTTCTTCTTGAAAATTGCTATTTATGCATCATTGTTGTTATACTTTTCATGCTTTACAAACATGGTTTCCTTTATTTCTTTGAACATTTTTATAATAACTATGTTGAAGTCTTTGTCTGCTACATCCAACATCTGCATTCAGAGACAATTTCTTTTGACTGCCTTTTTTCCTTCAGTATAAATAACATACACTATTTTTTGGAATGTCTCAATTTTTTGCTGAATATTGGACATTTTAGATAACCTACTGTAGCAACTCTGGATTCTGATTTTCCCCACTGAAAGTGGCTGTTGTTTTTTATGTGTTTAGTAACTTGCTTAGACTGATCTATGATATCTCTCTCCCCTGGTGTGCAGTTGCTAATGTCTCTACTCAGTTTTTTGTTGAATATTCTTGTTTGTATGTGATCCTGACTCTCTAGGGATTGCCCCTGTGTAGGGTAAGTTAGGAGTCACAAAATTATTGAACAGAGATGCTTAACTACCTAGAGCCAATAGGCTTCTATCCTCTGCTGATGGACTTGTCTATGGGTAGGGGAGCATACTTAAGAATCAAGCCATTTTCAAGTCCACTGGGTCTTTTCACATCTTCTGTCTACATGTTCACAGCCTCAGGGCAGCTAGGAGACTGTGCTGGCTTAGGTCCTCTTTGGTCTCTGCTGATCATTCACACAGCTTCAGCGAAGGAAATGATTATCTCACCCATAAGCACAAGTTCAGGCTAGTAGAGCCGTTAGTCCTCCTCATTTGTCCACCTCAGAGATCTTCACTTCTAATCACACTGTTGCTGGGCACATGCTTTGCCCAGCACTCCAAATGAATGAGCCCTCTTCAACTTCAGCAGAGAAACTGCCAGTCCTTACAGCCTGCCCCACTCTGGCAGACCCTTCACGTTGACTGAACTGAGAGAGGAAAGGGTGTATACCCCAGGCCAGAATACCACCGATTCTCACTGTTCTTACCCAAAGTTCAGTTTTAAAAGCGTGAACACTTTTCAGATTGTTATATGCCTGTGTTTGATTTACAAAGTGCTAAAATGATTGTTCTATCAATTTTTTCCAGTTTTATCATTGCTTTTTACAGGGAGGATTTTGCCCATTTCCTCACTCAGCCATAGCCAAAGTCCTGCCTTTTCCCCTTCACTCCTTTTTTTTGAACATCTCTTTTCTCTCATGAATAAGCACTCATCTACCTTTCTAAACACTGGCTCCTTCTTTGATTCTTTCACTAGCTCCTTTTGCTTATACTGAAATGTGGGCAGAATACAAGGTTTGCCCTCCTCAATCTTATTTGTCTTCATACCCTCAATGATGTCATATTTCCCCAAGCCTTTACCATTATGTCATACAGATGCCTCTAGAATCATTGTTTCTAGTCTATTCCTCTACCTCTAAACTCCAGTTACAAATTGCTGAGTGCTGGTTACACAATTCTGTATGAACATCTTGCTGTCAAAGAAAATCAACACGTTCCATTCCTATCTTTAGCTCCCAAACATTTTTTCCATCTGACTTTTTCTGCCTTGCACAGAGTAGCTTGTGGTTATATGACTGGATTTATTAGACAATGCCAATATTCTCTCATTCACCAGAGTTCGACAACTTGGCTTTATCTCTGATTCATCACTTTTCCTCATTCTCTGTATGTGTTCATTTGCCTGTGAGATAATATATTCAAGGTTCTTTGCATGGAGCTTGTTACATAGTAAATGCTCACTAAATGATGATGCGGCTGGTGGTCATTATTGTTGTTTTATCAAATCTTAAAATTCTATCTCTGCAATGTCTATCTTTTCCATATTATGAGGAAATGATGGGGTTGTGAAAAGAGTGGCGAATTGGAAATCAGCTAATCCAGTTTAGAATCTAGTCTGCCGCTTATAGTCACTTGACCTTAGAAAACTCTCCTAACTTCTCTGAGCCACAGTTTCTTCATCTAAAAATTGGGGGATCAGTTTTTCCTGGACGTATGTATACAATAGGTTTGTTGGAGAAAATCAAATGAGATAACTAATCACATTAATATTTTATACTTTATTAAGGAAAGTCATTAGCCCTCAACTTCCATGCTGTTTTCAGGCTCTTTTTATTTTTTTTCCTGGTCTACAATAATAACTTTCAAACTAGTTTCTCCATATCTCCCTAAAGCCACATTGCAGTAGGTTAATCTTAATAGAACTCAAATCTGATATTACTCCCCTGCATGAAAACCTGCGTTAGATGAAACAAATCTCAAGTCAGCTTGACGTTATTACCCCAGATTGCCTTTTCTTCCTCGTTCCCTGTTTCCCTATGAATATCTTATTTGCCAACAAAACTCAGCTGTTCCCTTTTACTGAACATGTTTCATGCCCCCGTGCCGTAGGCCTGTTCTTCAAGGTCCCTCTTCCTGCATTTGTCCTCTGATCTTCCTCACTTCCCTTCCCACCAAAGCCTGCCCTCATCAGAGTTCACATTAAACGCTCCCTTCTCTGTGAAGCCTTTAGTTTCTTGTTTGCTTTGAATGTGAACACCATGTCTTAATACAACTTCTATATCCTGCAGTGCCTTGATCATGGTATGAGTTCAATAAGTATTTTAATGAGATTCTTGCTTTGTTTAATGTGAACAAGAATACATCTTATTTTTCAAGTAATTTTTTCCCTCTCTTATGTTAACAGCTTATTGAAAGCAAGCACTATAGACTCAATTTCACCCTAAAGAAAGGAGATCTATTTACAGAGTTTGGTTTCTCATGGAAAAGAATGCCGTGACCTAATGAAAAATTAAAATTTTCTGACAGATAATAAGATGCTCAGATCTTGTCATTCTTCTTTGTGGAGTCTTTTTTAAGATCAAAGGAAATGACATTTATAGTAGCCTTATTAGGAAATAGTTTCTGCTGAGTCCAAAGTCGTTTAATACAGTTGTGCTTAGTGAACCTCATTAAATGGATGCTTCTTTTGAAAATCTCTGGAGTATGATTTAATAATGTGACCTCACAAACCCTTGTAGTGACTAACTGAAGTGGTTGCCAGCAATCTGGAATTTTCTTGCTTAAAATTCTGCTTGATTTTCCTTTCTATTCTTAAACTATATTGATATTCCTCAAACTTGAATGTTATAAGAAGTTGGGGGTTTTAAAATGCATATTCCCAGGCCCTAGCCTCAAAGATTGTGGTTTCATAGATTGGGATAGGTTTACAATTTGAGTTTTTAATAGCACCTCAGATATATCTAATACAGGTGATGCACAGACCACACTTTTTAGGGAAATATTTCACTTAGTGAAAGCTCTGTATCACAGAGCTTTTTTTAGACTGGCTAACCTAATTTTTAAATCTTTCTTTAAAAAGCTTTCTTGGGGCCAACCCAGTGATGTAGTGGCTGGGTGCACGCGCTCTGCTTCAGCGGCCCAGGGCTCACAGCACTGCTTATCAAGCCATGCTGTGGCAGTGTCCCATATAAAGTGGAGGAAGATGGGCATGGATGTTAGCCCAGGGCCAATCTTCCTCAGCAAAAAGAGGAGGATCGCGGGGCCGGCCGGGTGGTGCAGCGGTTAAGTGCGCGTGCTCCACTTCGGCAGCCCTGGGTTCGCAGGTTCAGATCCCAGGCGTGCACCTATGCACCTCTTGTCAAGCCATGCTGTGGTGGCGTCCCATATAAAGTGGAGGAAGATGGGCAGGGATGTTAGCTCAGGGCTGATCTTCCTCAGCAAAAAAATAAAATAAATTTAAAAAACCCTTTCTCATTACAGAAACAGAAGATCTGTGGGAACTTGACTTTGCAGCATCACATGCTGGAACCTGTTCAGCGGATTCCCCGGTATGAGATGCTCCTTAAGGACTACCTAAGGAAACTGCCCCCTGATTCTCCAGACTGGAATGATGCTAAAAGTAAATACTTTCCCCCAACTCCTTTTCCATTATGGGATAATTTAGTGGCCACACAGCCTTGTGGTTCCAAAGTGAGATAGGTCTCACAGCCACTTTAGTAAAAATATTGCTGCCAGAAAATAGCCTCACTGGAAATTATCAACACCTCAATTAGGCAAGCACTTTTGAACCCAAATCACAGGTTTAGAGCAATGCAAATCACATTTCTTATGCTGGTTTCACGTTAATCATTAACTCTGAAATTTAAAACTATAGTCTTAGAGACATTTGAAATAGCAATACACAATTACCTTCTCACAGGAAGAATACAACCATTCAGAATTACTAGTGCTGCTGGTTAATTAAATAGGTTGATGCACACCAAGAAAGCTAAGATGACATTTACTGTGTAAAAATAACCTAAGGAAGTTGGCTCTACATACCCCAAAACAGAAGGGAAAATGGTGCTTTTTAGTGTCAGTTAACATTTTCCCCAAGAAGACTTTATTCCTCTTCTGTGAGTTGTCTTTTATTTTTTCATTGGATCATAATGAAAGGCATTTTAAGCTCAAGAGTTTCAATAATAATTTTGCTTTCTCATGTACTTTAAAAAATCAATTAACTGCGAAGGGAAGAATGAAAATTTAAGAAATGGAAATAAGTTAGTATTCAACAAGTACTAACGATACTGGTATACAATCTTAAAATGTTGCTTCTTTCCCTAATAATTTCTTGTCTTTTGTTATAAGTCAACCTTGATAAGAGATGAGGAACACAAAACACAATCTTTGGTCTTGGAGCGTGGGTCTTTTTTTGAGCGCAGCCTGTCTCTCCCACCATCCAAGTGAGTCGGTGACCACAGGACCTTCTCTTCTCCCCTTTCTCTCTCTACAGTTTAAAATTATCCTGACTTGTCTTCTTCCACTTTCTACTTTTCACTCATCTGGCCTGAGTGTTTGGTTTTAGTGGCAGAGCTAGTGGTAGGATTGGAGATGGGATCGCCTCTGCTGCTACTCAAACTGGTCCCTTAGGCAGTGGCCTATCTTCTTTTGTTTTCCTCCACCTTGGATCCTGTCTGGAACGCACAGAATTGCCCAAATCGGGATGGTTCTCCAAAATGTAAATAAAAATTCACTTTCTTCTTTACTCAAAGACTTTGACTTCACCTAAGGCGCGTATGTCAAAAATGATAAAATTGGCGACATAGTAGGGTATTTTATTACTCTTTTTGGTTTCCCATTGCAACTTACACTAAAATTCCAAGGGAATCATATAAGTGCGTTTAAAGACCTAAAAGGATAGGGAAAAGCAACAAAAGTCCATTCTGTTCAGCAGTGGAACAAAGAAGACAGAAAATTTGGTCCAGAGGTGGTTGTGATAACAGAATTTAGCAGACCAGCATTCACAAGATAGAAGAGAAAGAAAGAGAGCAGGACATGATTTAGATGGAGAGCAGTCCTGGAGCTCCTACCTTGCCCAAACCAAAAGAGTTCCCATCCCCATCTCGCTGCCACCTGCCCCAGCAACAACACCCTCCATGGGCATTGGCATCAGAAGGTTCTCTTTCAACTGACCAAGGCTAGAACTGTGAGTGTGTTTTCCCAAAGAAGCTGGTTATGCTTAGTAGTTAATTTGCTCATAAAACTAATGAAATACTTACTACTGCTGAAATGGTGTAGAACTTTGAGTCAGAAGACCTAGGTTCAAATTGGCCCTACAATATCTTACTTGTGTGACCTTAGCCGAGTCACAGTGCTCTCCATTGCTTTCATCTGCCAAATGGAGCTAATATACTTTCCATTCAAGGTTGTATAAGAATTAATTGACATAATACGTATGAAAGCGCCTGGCAAAAGTGCCTCGTACCAAACTAGTGTATATGGTGTTTGTTGATTTTGAACACTGCTTACAAATGAACTTTTGAAAGTATCCAGTTTGTAAATGGAAATTGCCCCTGCTTTTGTCGTGTGTCTTTGGTCTCAGATTTCTTCTTCTTGTAGTGTATGTTACTCAGCTATCTAGTAGCATAGTAAGGACAAAATATATTTATTTACTTTTCTTTTTTCCCATTTAGAATCACTTGAAATTATATCTACAGCAGCAAGCCATTCTAACAGTGCAATAAGAAAAATGGTAAGTGGTTTTCAGAGGAGAAAGGAATCTTCTAGTTAGATCATTGTCAATAATATAGCATAATATTATCTACAGATTTGGGCCAAAATGAATTGATACAGGTGAACCAAAAAGATTGTTTACAAAATGTTTAGTGTTATCTGGAATAATCCTCTCTTCTCCCGGGTTTCAATTTGCTCATAACTGATACATTTTATACCAAAATTTATGCTTGGTCCCAATCCCTTCTGAATTGTCCATATTTTAGCTAAGGTCTTTGTATTATTAAAGCCACTGAGGTGAAACCTCCTTATATTTGATCTTGCTGTTTTGTTTTAATTTCCTAGGAGAACCTAAAGAAGCTCATAGAGATTTATGAAATGTTGGGAGAAGAAGAAGACATTGTAAATCCTTCAAATGAACTAATAAAAGAAGGACAGATCCTCAAACTAGCTGCTCGGAACACATCAGCACAAGAACGCTACCTTTTCTTAGTGAGTATTATAGTATGAACAAGTCACATAAGAATAATTCATAAACATTGTTATATATGTCTTAGAAAAGTAGGATGCTTGCTTGCTCACAAAAGCAATTATATCTACCTGGTTTAGTCAGGATTCCACATAAGGGAATGTCCTTAGTAACTGAAACTTGTTCTTTCAAGGACACAAATCTTTTTTTAAAATATTTTTCTATAATTTTTCACATACTGAAGACAATTTAACCTTCCCATGATGATCATAGACATCAGCTTGTATGTGGGTATGATATGCTTTCTGAAATCCTCCTTTTCTTGTTTAGATTTTCTCTTTCTTGTCATTCTTCTAGGCGAATGGGTACCATCTCCTGGATATTTTGTAGGCATAATATTTCCTGACAACAGTTCTCTTCCTAAACTTCTCTAATCACTAATTTTTTTTTTTTTTTTTGAGGAAGATCAGCCCTAAGCTAACATCCATGCCAATCCTCCTCTTTTTGCTGAGGAAGACTGGCCCTAAGCTAACATCTATTGCCAATCCTCCTCCTTTTTTTTTTACCCCCTTTTTCTCCCCAAAGCCCCAGTAGGTAGCTGTATGTCATAGCTGCACATCCTTCTAGTTGCCGTCTAATCACTACTTTTAATCTTTCTAGTTGGAAGAAATATATAGCCAAAATATATAGGCAGGGTTGTAAAACTTGTGCCTGAAGTATCTTTGTGAAAAATACATGAGTTTGCTGCATAGTTCCTTTCACTACAGTCAGTTCCTGTCCCTTTCTTTACTTCTGGGAAGTGACAATTAGTCTGAGGCTTATCTCAATGTAAGAGCTCTTCCTGGGACATCCAGGCCATTATATTTTTAGTCTCTGTTAATTCCACTTCCTTTCTATATCTAATGATATAATAATAATCATCGTAATAGCTAAACTGAGTAACAATAAGCTAACATTGAGTAATAGCTCAGTAAATGCTGGCTATTATTATGATTGTTATTAAAGGCAAAGAAATAGAGACATATTGGTAAAGCCGCTGCCCAGTGACTGGCACATGATGCATTCTCCGGATGTTACTCACGTCTGAGTTTTCTGCAGCAAGGCAGTCATCTCACCAGCCATAGTATGAATTGTCATTGAGCGCTTGGAGGTTTCTGTTGTCTGGTTACAGCATCCCTTGAAAGGAAAATTTATAGGAATTAATGTTCAGTATCTCTCATTTTTTAAAAAGAACACTTGGTCCCCATATGACTCACAAGTTCTACTCTAAGTTTGTACAAGTCAAGAAAATTAAAAGCCTACGTCTACATAAAACATGGACATGAATGTTCATAGCAAAATTATTCATAATAGCCAAATGTGGGGACAACCTAAATGTCCATTAACTGATGAATGAGCAAACAAAATGTGGTATATCCATGCAATGGAATATTATATGCCAATAAAAAGCAATAAAATACTGAATACATGCTTCATGGATAAACTTTGAAAACTGTGTCAAGAGAAAGAAGCCATTCACAAAAGGCCACACTGTATGATTCCATTTATATGAAATGTTCAGAATAGGCAAATGCATAGAGGCAGGATGTACGTAGTGGTTGCCTAGAGCTGGTGGGGAGGGTGGAGGAAATGGGTATAGTGTTTCCATCTGGAATCATGAAATGTTCTGGAATCAGATGGTGCTGATGGTTGCACAGTTTACAACTATACTAAAAACCATGAATTGTACATTTTAAAAGGGCAAGTTTTATAGTATATGAATTATATCTCAGTAACTTTAAAATATTTATAGATATTATCCAAGTGAACTATAAAAATCTTCATTGAGTTCAACAGAAGTACTGCGCTTTACAGAGGTTATACAGAGAGCTAAATATAAATCAAAGATGTGTGATGTCCTGTCAGGGTTCAGAGGTCTATTTGTTTTGAAATGTAGGTTTTGTTATTCAGGTATGGTGAAGCCACCAGATCAGGAGACGCTTGCCATTGAAAAGACAGTTATACTCACAGATCCGAAAAGAAGGGGGCGTGCCACATCACGGGGGCTGTACAAGAAAGCGCCAGGATCAGGAGGCAGAGGGAGCAAGCAGAAAATGTGGACAAGAGCCTTTATTTTGGTTTCTGCCAGAAGGAATGGGCAAGGCAGGGTAAATAGATTTAGGATTCACTAGATTAAATAATTTCATCAGGTTCTGGGGCAAAGGGGTTGTAGGGCAGGGGAATACAGGCCCAGAGTATAAGAGCTCAATAAAGGAGGTGGTTGGGGTGTGGGTTCTGGATTGGTTGGTTTCCATATGAAAGGCATGCTTGCAAGTGAGTCATTTACTATCTCTAGGAATTGATTAACCCTGAGGGTCAGTCCTTCCAGTGTCAGCAAGGCCCCAAGATATCAAAATATCAAAAACACAGATTAAAAGACATATTTAGGGGCTGGCCCGGTGGTATAGTAGTTAAGTTTGCGTGCTCTGCTTCAGCAGTGTGGGGTTTCGTGGTTTTGGATCCTGGGCGTGGACCTACACTGCTCATCATGCCACGCTGTGGTGGCATCCCACATACAAAATAGAGGAAGACTGGCACAGATAGTTAGCTCAGCGACAATCTTCCTCAAGCAAAAAGAGGAGGATTGGCAACAGATGTGACCTCTGGGCCAATCTTCCTCACCAAAGAAAAGAAGACATTTAATACACATTTCTGGTCAAAATGCCTGGGAGTCAATATCTTACCCTTGTCTCTACCTTTAGGTGCTTAGGTAGTATTTCTTTCCCCTCTTCCGCATTAGTGTTAGTTTCTATAGTTAAACGTTTAGCTCTGTCTAACCAACTGTCTTGGTTTAATTTTCACATTTGAGAATTGTTCTGGAAATAGTTTTAGGTTGAATACCTTGATGCAGAGCCAAATTAAGCAGCTATTTGGAGGACAGGTGGCAAAGAACCTTGGGGGGAATACAGCAGTAGTAACTTTGAGGAGAGGACCCATCTGGTTTTAGTTATTATAAGCTATCAAACATATCACGCCATTGCCTCCCAGGAGAGTGGAGTCATATGACAGGAATTTTAGGAAAGCCACATGCGACTTCTGAACACCATCTGAGAACCATTTCCTGTGGTGTTCATTCTTTTAATCCTCCCCCTCCAGTACTGTACTTGTCACAGAATCTCTCCTCTCACCAACGCACTTTTATTCCCGTAGAGCATCTTGTTTTTTTATGTGTAGAAACTTCAGAAGTACCATTTTTATTTTGATTCCTCTCTGAAAAGAAAATGAGGGCTAGTTTTCTATTTCCTACTCTGGAGATATTACACTTGTCTGAAAAGCCAAATTATATTTAGAATCTGGTTTCGGCTTTCAAATGATCTTCACGTGTTTGCGTGTTTGCTTGCCTCCATACCATACTTTTTTATATTAATGTAGGGTGCTCTGTTGACTAAGTAAATAACCACACCTGACATCTGAAAGTTTACCAAAAAAAAAATGTCCCATAGAATGACCCAAGAGGTGAGGTTTTATTCTTGGCCCTTTGGAGTTCTGTTCCGTATTTCCTTGTAGCTTGACAGATTTAGGTTTTTTTCTGTTGACTTATTTAAACTTTGAATACAGACCAGGCACTGGAAACTTGTCCAATAATGTACTTTTACCTTCTAAAACAAACTTTAATGAAACTGTCACTGGTGAGACATGACATGAATTATTTCAGTCAAAAACATTTTTAAGAGACTTGAAATAAATAGTTGAGGAACACTGGAGATCAAGAAGGGGGAATGTGGGGCCGGCCCCGTGGCTTAGCGGTTAAGTGCACGCACTCTGATGCTGGCGGCCCAGGCGCCGGGCGCGCACCGACACACTGCTTCTCCAGCCATGCTGAGGCCGCGTCCCACATACAGCAGCTAGAAGGATGTGCAACTATGACATATAACTATCTACTGGGGCTTTGGGGGAAAAATAAATAAATAAATAAATAATTATTAAAAAAAAAAAAAAAAAGAAGGGGGAATGTCCCTATGCTTTTAATAAAATTGAGACTGGCTTCTGGGTTTTGGCACAGCCAAGCACTTCTGGAGTTCGCCTTGCTGAACAGAGATTGCTTGGTCAATAACTACTTCTGAGCTGTGGGCATGAACAAAAGAGATCTCCTGCACTGACAGGGAAAGTCAGTCTACTCGCTGCTACAGTTACTGTAACTTCCTCTTTAAGTCCCAGCAGAAACCCAAAGGGAAGGTGATGGTGGCTTTTGCCACAGGAGCAAGGTTCACGCTACCTAATTCTTTTACGTACATGGCATCTACTTCTTTGTAAGCAATCTTTCATATCCTTCAAGAGCTCTCACCTTCACCTCTGGGAAGAAGAAAAAGGTATTTATTGACTAGCATTAGATTGTGATCTGAGTTATGGAAGGTTAATATATAGTTACTGACCATTTAGAATGTGAAGTCACACTTGGGGAGAATATAATAAGGGAAATGTAATCCTGAAAGCATGAAAGGGAAAGAGAAACATATCATTATAAGATAGTCTGTCATCTTGTATAAGAATAACTGCAAAAAGCAAATGCTGAGAACTTCCATATTCATGGGCGTGTGTTTCAATAAAATAACAAGACTGCTTAAAACTTTATAAAGTAAACTTAAGTACAAGTATTGGAGAACTCCGAAATTTTATGCCATAACATTACATTTGTCACTCAGTTTGCAGAAAAATTGAGTGGTTGTTGCTGTCTTGAAAGCGTGAGCCCTGTCCATTTTGGTGGCGGTGCTGCAGATCCTGCTGTACCATTCACAGCCTTGATCAAATCCCCTCCTGAGAAGGCATTGATAGAAGAGAGCAAGAAAAGTTAACACGAACAGTTAGCAGGCAAGCTGTTGCCTTAATCAAGCTGGGATGGTGATGAGAACCTTTCAGAGTGTTTTCAAATCTCTAAATCCCATGTACTGCTCTTGCCATACTTAGAATACAGTGGACAGTTAATGATAAGGCATAGGTTATTAGTGTCCTCTTCTAGAAATGTAAATGTGAAATGTGGTGCTGAGATATATCTGATGAAATGTATTTAGTGCCCTTTTATTTTTACATTATCCAATGTGGAAATGAAATTTATGAGACTGGTTACAGAAAGCTGCAAAATAGTGTATGAGGAACAAGTGGTGAGAAATTGGCTTTCAGAATGAGTACAATGGACAGTGTCACATGAACATGTTGAAATGTTTTAAATATCCATCAACCGGCGTGAGAGGACCTGGGAGAACAGGACATTTTTCCTCATTTAATTCTCTAAACAACCCGTGACTTTTACAGATAATGATCCTGAGATATGCAGGGTTACATAGCACATACGGGTTTAAGTCCCCAGTTGCTCCTGTAGAAAAATATATGTCACCCTAGAAACCATAAATATGAAATAGGAAGATAAGTGTGGACCTTCTTTAGGAATCTGCCTACAAATTAACCCAAATATTTAGACTTTCATCCTTTTGCACATTTTAATATATTTCAAAAGTGAATTAGGGCCGGCCCCGTGGCTTAGTGGTTAAGTGCGCGCGCTCCCCTACTGGTGGCCCGGGTTTGGATCCCAGGCGCGCACCAACGCACTGCTGCTCTGGCCATGCTGAGGCCGCGTCCCACATACATCAACTAGAAGGATGTGCAACTATGACACACAACTATCTACTGGGGCTTTGGGGAAGAAAAAGGAGAAGGATTGGCAATAGATGTTAGCTCAGAGCCGGTCTTCCTCAGCAAAAAGAGGAGGATTAGCACGGATGTTAGCTCAGGGCTGGTCCTCCTCACAAAAAAAAAAAAAAAAAAAAAGTGAATTAAATGCCCTCCCCCAAATCGTTGCTTGGTCCTCATTAGCAGGGGCTGTTCTTTGTTGATGAGAAATGAGGCACTACACATAATTTGATCCAGTTTCAAAATAAAGTCTTTCAATTTAAAGGTAGGTTTTGTAAAAAAAGATCTTTCAAGTCTCTTTGCTAAAGTAGACGACTTTTCCTTTGCTAAAATAGATGACTTTTCTGTTAATTCATACATAATAAATTCTTAAGCAAGATGTGGGCCAATATGAAACAGTGACTTAGTTTTTTACATAGGGTTTAGTGTGCTAACCCCGTATGTTCTAATGAAACTTAAACTGATAATATGGCTATTTTTTTTACCTTAATATTAAACACACTGGTAAAAATAATTACTAAATATTACTTTTTTCCTCTAACAGCTATTGTAGACTTGCTCTCTCAGACAGAACAATTAGAAATTTTGTTATCTAAGGGCTTCAACTTATATGGTTGAGAACTGAAGTTTCTGGTATATAGAAGATCCTTAATAAATTGTTGCTGAATTTAGTTGTATAAATTTCCTTGATAGTACAAAATGATGATTGGTTTACTTAAATATCAAAATATTTACGAACCGACAGAGAAATATGTTACAAATATTAAAATATGATAATTTTTTTTTCTTTTTTTTTTTTTTTTTTTTTTTTTTTTGTGAGGAGATCAGCCCTGAGCTAACATCCGCCAATCCTCCTCTTTTTCGCTGAGGAAGATGGCCCTGGGCTAACGTCGGTGCCCATCTTCCTCCACTTTATATGGGACGCCGCCACAGCATGGCCTACCAAGCAGTGCGTCGGTGCGCGCCCGGGATCCGAACCAGCGAACCCCGGGCCGCCGCAGCGGAGCACGCGCACTTAACTGCTTGCGCCACCGGGCCGGCCCCTAAAATATGATAATTTTGATACAAGCATAACATCTTAATATAATATTTAAATAATTTTGCTTATAGAAAGTATGACATTCCCTGGAAATTCCTTGAAATTTTTGTCTGGGGCTACTTCCAGTGTAGGTCACCTTTCTCTCTTTCCTTTGTTTTCCTGTTTATTGATATGTGCCTCCTTGCAGTTCAACAACATGTTGCTGTACTGTGTGCCAAGATTCAGCTTGGTGGGCTCTAAATTCACAGTTCGAACGAGGGTTGGCATCGATGGAATGAAAATCGTAGAGACTCACAATGAGGAATATCCACACACTTTCCAAGTATCTGGGAAAGAGAGAACACTGGAACTGCAAGCCAGGTAAGAGAACCATTCCTATCACACAGCTTTCCGAAAGCATCAGAATGAATCATAGGACAGAATAATTCTGAGCATCTTTCCCAAGTAGATGCTACAGACGTCTAGGATGACTCTGGTTGGACATAAATGGAGAGATGTAAGCTCTTGATAGGCACGAATCATGCCTTCTCTTTTGATTCATCCATGATGCCTAGGATACTGGTTTTCAGACAGTAAGCATTCAGTAAATTAAATTGACTCTTCAGATTTACAAGGTGCTCAGAGAATGAAGTTGTTGCATTCAAGCCAGAGTTTTAAGTCTTGTAGGTAAAGATTCTCCCCTAACCCTTCCTCCCTCCATCCTCCCTTTTAGTGCATAAATATTAAAGATGTTTATTATTCCATGCTAAATATTGAAGGTTTAACTATCAGTCCTTCAGAGGCTCTGCTTTCATGATACTTGGCATTTTGATGGAGAGAATGTTCGGAGGATGCAGGGTGGAAAAGGTGATGATTTTCCTGCTGTAGTTGGAGGATACGTGAAGGGGGCCATTTGGAACTGTAGTGGCCTCCAGCAACCAGGACTTCTGGAAGGGGTGGCTGTTCTTATGTGCTTTACTGAGTGGGAGAGAAAAGGCTCAAGGTACAGCATCCATCCTCCTAGCATAACCATGTTTGGAAAGAAAAATACCTGAGCACCACTGCAGTAGATCACAGCTACCTCATGTGTGAGACTCGGGAAGACAGAGTGCTGTCAGGTTTTGAAATATCTGCTTTAGGAGACTGTCATCTATTTATTCTATAAAGCCCTAGCATGGTGAAAATTGGGATACTCCAGAAGATCACTGATCAGAGGGTTAAGTACCAATCCCAGCTCTGATGGCTCTGATACCCTAGAATCTGTGCAGAATCAGAGAGTCCTTCTGTTCCTTTGCACCAATAGCATTGGTTCTGGTTGCTCAGGTGAATTCATCCTGCATCCTGTACTTAGTAACTGCATAAGAGCTTAAACTTCAGACTTTCAAAAGACAAATCATTTTAGTAGGAATCTGCCCAGGGATTCAGGGAATTGGTGAAATTACAGTTATGGAAGATGTGGCAAGCTGAGAAAGTTTGAAGAAATGGCCAGCTAGTTCTTTGATTTCCCACAGAAAAAAATATACTAACCCTGGCATTACTTAGGGAACTGCCAGGGGACTTCTCTGAGGATTAGAAGGAGTTTCAAGCATGAGTTAAAATGGTGGAGGACTTGACTTTGAATGTCACAGTTTTCTTACCTTATGATGGTGGGATTTGGGCCCCAGCCATCAAACCCAAGAGAAGAATATATGGTGCTGTGCTTGGAGGCTCCTGACCTGCGTCCTCACTCAGTGGTTGACTCACTGAGGGATTGGCCCTGGCCACAGGGAGGACTCATCAATAGTTTTGATCATTACAGAAGTCTTCATTGCAGAAGAATGAAGGTGCTGCTGGCTCTGAAATATCAGTGTACTTCCAAATCTGCAAACTCCAGAGGTGTCTGCCCAGCAGAAGAGAGATTACCAAGGTTTCTTGGATTGCCTAAATGCCCTCCATTAGCAAGTTGGGCTGTTTTTATTCAGGATGGGGCTGATTCACAAGGAATATTCTTAAGTACAGGCAGTCATCACTTTGTAGAGTTACAATATGCAGTACTGGATACATTCTGATTAGTATCGAAAACACAGTCATTTTTTCTTAAATTTCTTATTCCCCTAATCTCATGGCTCTAGTTATATTTATGATTATATGGTGAGTTGAAGATCTGAATTAAGTGATTACTTTTCATCTAGTCCATAATGACTCTCTCAAGAATGGAGACAAACACTGAAGGTCCCAGAAAGTTAGAGTGTCAGAGGGATTGCATGGAACCCCAAATTGGTTATATATTTGGAGATATTTAAAGAAAATTCACTTCTGAAGCCTAACTGGGAAAAAAGGGTTCTGCTTTTCTTGCTAAATGAGTCAGCCTCAAGACTGACCTCTTCCTCTTCCATATTCAAAAGAATATAAAGTATTTAGTTTTATATAGTTTTTATTCAATGGTTTTTCTATTGCTAAATGGATATAAAAATATAATAATGAGTAAATTAAACAAACGAATAAAAACATATGCCATGACTGAGAAAGTGAAACCACAAGCATTAAGACTCAAGTTTCTTTGCATTTAAAAGGCTAAAAGCAGCTAACAAATAACTATGCTCCAGGGCAATAGAGCTGATTTTGTGGGGGCAGGGCATAGTAGTAGGGAGAAATCTTTTTTGCGGGGCAAGATTGAAGCACCCGCCACCAAGGTTCTTGGCCCAAGGATCCCCAGGTGAACAATAAGCAGAATCTTCCATTTGAAAGGCACAGATTCCAGCAGCATTCCTGGCACATCATGGCGCTCAATAATAGATTTGCTGGAAAGATGGATGGTGTCACAGGAGCAAACCTCCTGCCAGACTCATGCAGTGATGCCTGTGGGACCGAGGCATGTGACATTCAGGCTGGAGTGCAAACTTAGTCCTAGCTACCAAACACATGCAGACAAACAGAACCCACTTTTTGACACTCTTCAAAATCCCTCAATTTGGAGATTTTACTTAGTCCAGAGTCCAAAGGGGAATTTCCTAATATAGTATATGACAGCAGCCAGCTATGTAAGCTACTGTTACTGAACCAGGTTCATTTTTTTTTTTTTTAAAGATTTTTATTTATTTATTTTTTCCCCCAAAGCCCCAGTAGATAGTTGTATGTCATAGCTGCACATCCTTCTAGTTGCTGTATGTGGGACGCGGCCTCAGCATGGCCGGAGAAGCGGTGCGTTGGTGCGCGCCCGGGATCCGAACCCGGACCGCCAGCAGCACAGTGCGCGCACTTAACCGCTAAGCCACGGGGCCGGCCCACCAGGTTCATTTTTGCCCGTTGCATAAGAAGCCAGTCTCTGAAAGGACAAGGTTGCAGCAGAGAAAGGGTTTTAATCATAAGGCAGCCGAGCGAAGAGGCAGGAGAATCAATCTCAGATCTGCCTTCCCAAAAATGGGGACTCAGGGATATTTATGGGGTGGGGGATAACATAGTCTGAAGTGTGGGGATAGATGATTGGAGGTAAGGAAAAGTGAGGTGGTTGATGATCTGTGCAAGTGTAGTCCAGCTTCATGGCTCTTCGTAGGACATATGTTCACAAAATGGCGGTGCTCCCATGATTTGAGGGTGGAGTTTTTAGCTCCCTGACATCAAAGGGTCATTTATCAGTCATCCGCACAGGCCCAGTTGATGAGTTGGTGGTCTTAACCTCCCTGAACTGGACAGAGTTGACTCTCAGTTTCTGAAAAACTTGAGCACCCCACTTGTTAGCATGGTGACCCAAGTGTCAGAGATGTTATCTATAGGGTGGGCTTTAGTAATGCCTTATCTAACTACTTTTGTAAACAGACAACTAAGTGAGTATAGTTAAAGCAAGTTGGCCCCCGGTTTTACTACCTGCAAAGGAGATGAAATAAAGAAAATTTGCCTCAACAGGAAAATAGGAGACTTGACTATAGTGAAGGAAATTGTTTCCCAACAGAAAATTATTAAATACTGGGGTCCATTAATCTGTGAAACTTTCTTCCTAGAGGCATTTAAAATTTTTGTTTTGCTTTATAATGGGTTAGGTATGGTATTGCCTGAAGCCTCCTAGCAAAATAAAATTAAATTGTTTACCAAAGGAAATGTTAAATAGCTCCCTAAGGCCCTACAAAGATATTTTAGATTCTTGAGGATAATTGTAATCCTTTCTAAGATGGCCTGTGACTAGTAGCCTTTAAATGCCTCGTGTGTTTTCGTAAAGGTGAATTAGAAGACTAGTTATATATCCAGTATAATGTTAGATCTAGAGTTAGCTGATGTATGCAACAAGATGATGGCTTTTAAACTTAATGTCAGGGTAGTAATATTAATGGAAGCTAAACTTAACTCTCCCCACCAAAAATTATGTGTACCCAAGTAAGTGGATGGTCTAAAACTCTGTTTAAGAATTTGTTTGTTCAATTGCCAGAGATTCTGTTTAATTTTGATTGTAACTCCTTCCTGGAAATCCCTGAATTTTCCAGAAAGTTAGAACAACATTAAAGCATAGCTTTTTACCAGGTGTAACTCATTAATGTTCTCTGTATTCACTTTAATTTTGTTTTGTTTCAGTTCTGAGCAAGACAAAGAAGAATGGATAAAGGTAAATGTGATTTCTATTTCCATTTTTGTTTTTTGGTAACTCTGTATGTGTACACAAATGTACCCATATTGTCGTATTGTGCACATATTGTAGTCATCAAAACAACATCATTTAATTTTTAAGGTGATTCCCATCATAGATATTTGTTTAATAAAGTATTTTCATTAATTTGCATGTGATACTTTTAATGTATGCTTTGAATTTCATTTATATTTTAGGCTCTGCAAGAGACTATTGATGCTTTCCATCAGAGGTATGAAACCTTCCGAAATGCAATTGCAAAGGATAATGACATTCACTCAGAAGTTTCTGTAAGTTGGATTAAATTCTTTTCTCTTTGCAGTTGCAGAAGATCTATCTAGTCATTTTGTTATCTATGCTTTTTCCTTTGCAATGCCAGCACTGGCTATTTAGGCAGAATCTCATTCCTTCTTAGATGAATACAATAGTGAGTGCCTTTTGAACTGCTTAAACTTCTTTGAACCTTTTATTTCTTTTCCTGGGTCTTGGGTTTCAGAACATGGTATGAGCAATGTTGTTAAAGTGCTTTCTTAAAAAAAAATAAGTAAATAGATAAAAGGAAATGACAGATTTTTTTCTATTAAAATTGAATCTCGGGCTGGCCTGGTGGCGCAGCGGTTAAGTGCGTGCTCTGCTTTGGCGGCCTGGGGTTCACAGGTTTGGATCCTGGGTGCACACCGATGCACCGCTTGTCAAGCCGTGCTGTGGTGGCGTCCCATATAAAGTAGAGGAAGATGGGCACAGATGTTAGCCCAGGGCCAATCTTCCTCGGCAAAAAAAGGAGGATTGGCATCGGATGTTAGCTCAGGGCTGATCTTCCTCACAAAAAAAATTAAATAAATAAATAAATAAATAAAATTGAATCTCTCTTTCCTTTGTTAGACTGCTGAACTAGGGAAAAGAGCCCCACGATGGATCCGAGATAACGAAGTAACAATGTGTATGAAATGCAAAGAGCCTTTCAATGCACTGACAAGAAGAAGGCATCATTGTCGAGCATGTGGACATGTAAGTGAGATTTCTTGGTCATTAAGGTTGCTAGTAACTAGATGAGTGTTGTAAAATCATCAAAATCATTTAACTGATAAACTTGTTTTAGTGACAGCTATGTGAAGAACACTGTGCTGGGTCCTGGAGAAAAAATGGCAAGCAAAATGATACCCGGCTTCACGTAGCTTACATTCTAAGAGAGAAAACAGACCAGACTCAAGTAAATAGACAAATAAGCAATTCAAATTACTATAAATGCAAGAAGGAAGTAATCAAGAAGTTAAAATGGAGAGTAATGGTAATGGAGAAGGATTTGGAGCCAATTTTACTTAGAAAAATGAAGACTTATCTGAAGGGTTGATATTTAAACTGATGCCTAAAAAGGGAGGAAGAGCTAACCATGAGAATGGAGGCGGGAAGAGCGTTCAAGCAGTGAGAGTGTGTGTGTCAAAAGCCCTGAGGTGAGCAAGAGCTTGGTCTATTCTTGAGACTGCCGAGAGGTCATGTGGCTGGAGCACAATTAGTAAGGAGAAGTGTGGTGTAAGAAATAGGAAGAGAGAGAAATAACCAAAGGAGTTGATGTCTTTGAGAAAACAGGTGGAACCTGTAGCATAAGTGGAAGTCCAGGCTTTTGATGGGGACAGGAAAACTTCCTCTGTTGTGACAGAAAGAAAAAAAGAAAAGATGGATGCAAATGTGGGCGTGTTTTTGATTTGGTGGTGGGAAATGAGAGAATTGAGGTCTGACGATATCCATATTTTCATTAAGTATGAGGCCAAGTCATCAGCTGAAAATGAAGGGGGAGGGAAGAGGGGTGTGGAGATTCGAGAAAGAGGGCAAAGTATGAAATAGTTGTCTCTGGGCAGGGAGAAGTGAGCCTACCAGAGAAACAAAGGTGGACTGCTAGGTGCCATTAGAGGTTTATGGTTATAAATTTAAAAGGGACACCCTAGTCCGTTTAATGGCTGTGATGTTTCTCTAACAAAATTGAGCAACTCAAGCTAGAGAAGGCCGATGACAGGTTTTCAGTGATTGGTTGTTTCATATGGAAAGAGTGAGGAGGAACAAAGCATGAAATGAAGCTGGAGAGAGGTAGTAGCAGGTTTTGGAGGGCCTTGTAAACCAAGTTGAAGATTATATACTTTGTTCTAAAAAGCAATGAGTAAACAGAGAGACGGGTGGGCCTTTGCTGTCATGATCTAACATATTATTAATATGCTTTAAGTGCAACAATTCTTGTTGATAGTTCTTTTAGATTATTCCCACACTACAGATTTATTCTTCCTCTTTTCCTAAGTTTTGACTTAGGAAAAATTAAAATTGATAGCAAACATTTTTTTTTCCTCAGGGTAAGACTTTTTTAAATTTATCATTGACTTTGCTTGAAATATTTCAGGTATTGACATACGTGCCTTCAGTAAGCAAACAAACGTGTTTGTGGGTTATCAAAATACTATATGATTTGAAAATAAATGAGATATTAGTTGATATAAATTTGCAGATACAGACATGTCTAATTTCTAAATCCTAATTTCTTTTTTTTTTTTAATTTTTTGTTTATTGCAGTAACATTGGTTTATAACATTGTATAAATTTCAGGTGTACATCATTATACCTCCATTTCTGCCTAGATTACATCATGTTCACCACCCAAATACTAATTACAACCCATCACCACACACATGTGCTGAATTATCCCTTTCACCCTCCCCCCTCCCCCCTTCCCCTCTGGTAACCACCAATCCAATGTCTGTCTGTATGTGTTTGTTTATTGTTGTTATTATCTACTACTTAATGAAGGAAATCATACAGTATTTGACCTTCTCCCTCTGACTTATTTCACTTTGCATAATACCCTCAATGTCCATCCATGTTGTCACAAATGGCTGGATTTCATCGTTTCTTATGTCTGAGTAGTATTCCATTGTGTATATGTACCACATCTTCTTTATCCATACGTCCCTTGATGGGCACTTAGGTTGCTTCCAAGTCTTGGCTATTGTGAATAACGCTGCAATGAACACAGAGGTGCATGCATCTTTATGCGTTGGTGTTTTCCTAGAGTAATTTCATTGTAATTATAAGAAAACAATGAACAAGTTTTTTTATCATGAATTTTACATACTGTGAACCTAACCCAAAAAATTTACTAATATTTATATTTCTTAAATACAGTTTGTCCCCTATAAATTGGGAGAAAATATGCTTCTAGAAGCAAAAAGATAATTATTTTTAGTGGAGGTCGTAATAGTTGATAACATTGTGAAATTTCAATTGTACATTATTATTTGTTAGTCACCATATATATGTGCCCCTTTACCCCTTATGCCCATTCCCCAACCCCCTTCCCCTCTGGTAACCACTAATCTGTTATCTTTGTCCATGTGTTTGTTTGTCTTCCACATATGAGTGAATTCATACAGTGTTTGTCTTTCTCTGTATGGCTTATTTCCCTTAACATAATACCGTCAGGGTCCATCCATGTTGTTGCAAATGGGACAATTTTGTCTTTTTTATGGCAGGGTAGTATTCCATTGTATATATATACAAAACATCTTCTTTATCCATTTGTCAGTCGGTGGGCACTTGGGTTGCTTCCACGTCTTGGCTATAGTGAATAATGCTGCAATGAACATAGGGATGTATAAGTCTCTCTGAATTGTTGATTTCAAGTTCTTTGGATAAATACCCAGTAGTGGGATAGCTGGGTCGTATGGTATTTCTATTTTTTTAATTTTTTGAGAAATCTCCATACTGTTTTCCATAATGTCTGCACCAGTTTGCATTCCTGCCAGCAGTATCTGAGGCTTCACTTTCTCCACTTCCTCTCCAACATTTATTATTTTTTGTAAGAAGATAATTTTTTAAACTGGAAAGTTTTTTTTAATAGTTATCCTATAATAATTAGAAAAAAATACCCTTCACTGGGCAATAACATGCATTTGCATTATAGTCACACAAGTACATGATTAAAAACTCTAATCAGTGCATGAAAAAAAGCACAGGGAACTTTAGTGTCACAGTAACAAGAGATGTGCTCTAATCTGGAAGTTGGCAGAGTCTTCCTTGAGGAAGTGAGATTTGAGTCAACATCTGAAGGATGAACAAGTCAACACACTGAAGCAGAGATGAGAGAGGGAGACAGCATAGCACGTTAGGGGCTGTAGAAAGCCAGTGTCACTGAAGATACAGGGAGTTAAGAGGAGCAGATTATGCAGGAATTTGTAGGCCATGATTAACAATTTGTTCTTTATCCAAGAGCAGAGGGAAGACTTTGAAGGATTTTAAATAGAGGAGAAACATATCAGATTAACATTTTTAAGAGGGCATCTGGTGCTGTTTAGAAAATAGCTTAGAGGAATGTAAGAGTAGAAGCCGAGGGCCAGTAAGAATGCTACAAGGACCAGTCATGATGCTATAGTAGTCCAAACTAGGTCATTGATAGCTTGGACTCAGATGATCAGGATGATGTAGAAAAATGGACAGATTGAAAAAATACCTAGGAGGTAACGTTAGCAGGACTTTGTCATATGGCGACTCTGTAGGGGTGAGATAAAGAGAGTGTCAGGGATGATTCCTAGGTTTCTGACTTGCCATGGCTGGTTAGATGGCTGTGATATTTCCTGTCATAGGGAGCACTGTGAGAGGGGGACAGGTTGGGAGGTGAGGAGGGGTAAGGAGAGAGCAGAGGGCAGGGAAGATCATGAGTTCACTTTGGGAGAATATTGATGAAACATCGAGAGGAATGAAGAGTAAAAGTCTGGACCAAGCCTTTGAAGATCTCCTACCTTTAGAGGCCAGGAAGAGAAGGATGAGCAAGCAGAGCCCATCACAAACACTGTAACACCACGATAAATACTCCTAATGTTCATGCGATATTCTTAGTCTAATAAAATTTTGCCTTTTATATTTAACTCTTGCTCATTTATTATTACTATAACTGATTATTGCTTAAATATTATTATTCTTTAAATATGATTATTCACTCTTCATTATCTTTTTAAATTGAAGGTGGTTTGTTGGAAGTGTTCTGATTACAAAGCTCAACTTGAGTATGATGGTGGTAAATTGAACAAGGTTTGTAAAGACTGTTATCAAATAATAAGTGGATTCACAGACAGTGAAGAAAAGAAAAGAAAAGGAATTTTAGAGGTATGAAACATTGAAATGTTGGCTATCTTTTAGATTTTCATGGAAGAACATAGAATTTTTTAACCCTGAAGAATACAAATAACACATTTTATTATTTCTCTTAGTATTTAACAATTTGGAGAATGACAAGCAAGATTCATCTTTTTGTTCTATATTCCTGAATTTGGGGATCATACTTGGTTGTATAGAAAGAAGAGAGGTGGTGCTGTGTTAAACCAACATGCATTTGAGAGTAAAATATATTGATTTTGTGAAGGTAGCTATAGTCAAATATTAGAGTATTAATTGTCATCTCTTCTAATGCCCAAATTATTACAGTATATTTTTTAATAGAAAAGCTTTTCTCTCAGTTTCATTATATTGGCTTTGAAAACACTGCATGAAATTATTAAAATTTAGATTAAAGTATTACCTGAAAAACTGTTCCAACTTATTGCATTAAAAGCAACATTTAGGGCGGGCCCCATGGCTTAGCGGTTAAGTGCGCGCACTCTGCTACTGGCGGCCGGGGTTCGGATCTCGGGCGCACACCGACGCACCATTTCTCCGGCCATGCTGAGGCTGCGTCCCACATACAGCAACTAGAAGGATGTGCAACTATGACATACAACTATCTACTGGGGCTTTGGCGGGAAAAAAAAAGGAGGAGGATTGGCAATAGATATTAGCTCAGAGCCGGTCTTCCTCAGCAGAAAGAGGAGGATTAGCATGGATCTTAGCTCAGGGCTCATCTTCCTCACACACACACACAAAAAAATTATTGAAATGTCTTGCAAGTGAGTTGACTCATGTTTTAGAATAAATTCAGACCTGCAAGCCTGGGAACTATAATGCAGCTTGTATCTGAAATGAGTTTCATACCCAAAGATACTAACAACATAAGGAATAAATTATATTAAGGCCTTTGTGGCAGAAGGTTCAAGATAGCCTGGAAAGTCTATGAAGAATAGGCTCATGATCAAAAGTCTGTGTATCTAAAGTCATACACATACTTGGTTTGTTAAGAATTTCTATGGTTTATGAAGAATCAGTGAGTGTTTATTGAGCATCTATGCTATATAAGCATACAAAGGTCATTTCTGTTAACTGAAAAAGGATCATAAACTTCGAGGTCCATTTGAAGGTAAACTATAGGCCCACAAGCTAAAGGTATAACTGAATTCTTTTAGGATATAGATGTTGCTTGTATGGCAGACCAAAGTGGGGCTTTCTGGGGCAGGGAGGGTAGAACGACGCGCTTCAGTGGCTCCCAGGAACACAGCCTCAAGACTTAACAATGGATGAGACTGGCATAGTATAATGAATCAAATAACTTGTTTTGAAGGGTGACTTTCAGGCTGTATCTATGAAATAAAAATCTCTAAGTAGTTTTAAGTATTATCTCAAGAAAAATTTATACTTGAGGAAAAAATTAATCAATTACTAGGTTAACACATTTAATCAAATAAATATATAATGTGAAGTCCATAAATAGAAGATAAGTGTGTATGTGTGCACATGCACACACCCATAACACATATTTGAAACTTGCTTTGTGCCAACTAGTTTGTTGTGTACTCTACACCAAGGGTCAGTCCTTTTCTGTAAAGGACCAGAAAGAAAATATTTTAGTCTCTGCAGGCCAAGAGGCAAAACTGAGAATGTTACTTCTATAATGAGAGAGAAAACATTTTCACAAATTTTTCCTGACAAAATGCAAAATATAATAATAATTTAGTATGAAGTTTTGTAACATGGTAATAAGAATGGAATTATTTGAGGAGAGGAGAGATAGCATTTCACTTAATTGGAGTCTAAAGTTGGTGTTCCCTACCATCAAATTGATTTTAAATATTCATCTGTAAAAATCATTATCTCAGGTTCCAGGACAAAGATTGCTGGTCAGTATTTGCCTTTTTGCTGTTGCATTTTTACATGGTTGACATTAGTATAGCTTTGTGGTTAAAAATTCAGGCTCTGGATCCAGACTCAAATTCTGCACACCAGTTCCTAAATGTGTGATTTTGGGAAAGCTCTTTCATCTCTGAACCTCATAGATAATGAAAGTAGTAACTTCTCAGTGTTGGTGTGAGGATTAGATGAAATAATACATATAGCGAACTAAGAAAAGTGCCAGCATAGTAAGCAGTCAATAAATGTTTAACTTTATTTAAATTCAAGGTCTAGTAATACAAAGAGTTGAAATTGACTTAAATATTTTCCCATGCTAGTAATTGCTCTGGATGAGTGTTTAAATCATAATTGCAGATGAACCATTTTGGGGACAATCCCAGGAGACATTTTATATAAACACATTGTACTTTATGAATGTTCCCTTAAGTTGAATTATTTCTCCCTCTGGTTCATTTTGTGTTCCTTCTCTCTCTCACTCTCACTTTCTTTTCATTAAATTTTTCTAGATTGAATCAGCAGAAGTATCTGGAAACAGCGTGGTGTGCAGCTTTCTTCAGTATATGGAGAAGTCAAAACCTTGGCAGAAAGCTTGGTGTGTGATCCCCAAACAAGACCCTCTTGTGCTGTACATGTACGGTGCCCCCCAGGTATCTAAACTGCGTCCGTCTGAAGGGATTCTCACCTCCAAATCCTGGGTTTCATTACAATTGAAAAATAATAAGTAACTAAAATTCAAGTTTATTTAAACTGATTGATTCCTTTTATAGCCAATAATTTCTTTACCCTATGGATCATTTGTCCCCTTCTCTCATTCCTGTTCAGTGGGTTTAAGAAAAGGTGAATTGAATTAGGAAAGGGACGAGGAGAAGGGAGTGAAGCAGAGGGAGAAGCAAGAAGAAGGAGCCTTTATAATAATAGGAAATACAGCAGTTTCCCCTTATTCACAGTTTTGCTTTCCACGATTTCAGTTACCCATGGTCTGAAAATATTAAATGGAAAATTCCAGAAATAAACAATTCATGAGTTTTAAATTGCACACCGTTCTGAGTAGCATGATGAAATCTCATGCCGTCCCACCTGGGACGTGAATCATCTCTTCGTCCAGCATATCCACACTGTATACTCCACCCACCCATTAGTCACTTAGTAGCCGTCTCAGTTATCAGATTGACTGTCATGGTATCACAATGCTTGTCTTCAAGTAACCCTTATTTTACTTAATAATGTCCCCAAAGCGCAAGAGTAGTGATGCTGGCAATTCGGATATGCCAAAGAGAAGTCAAGTGCTTCCTTTAAGTGAAAAGGTGAAAGTTCTCAACTTAAGGAAAGGAAAAAAATCGTACGCTGAGGTTACTAAGATCTACAGTAACTTTTATTACAGTATATTGTCATGTGTTCTATTTTATTATTGTTGTTAATCTCTTATTGTGCCTAATTTATAAATTAAGCTTTATCACAGGTATGGAAGTATAGGAGAAAACACATATATATACGGTTCGGTACTCTCTGAGATTTCGGCATCCATGCGGGTGGGGGGTGGTTGTTAGACCGTATCCCCTGCGGATAAGGGGGACTACTGTAATAGTAAGCCTTTGTTTTTTTTTTCCTGAATAGAGGGATACTTGAAAAAGAAAGCAATATGAGAGGAAGAGGAGTTTAAATCAACCTGGGATTAACACTGTCCAGTAACAGTTTTTTGAGAACCGTACGTGCATGGCTCTGAGATAAATCTGTAGGAACAACAGACAAGCAGGTTTCCCTTCTGACCAGAGCAGTGCCAGGCACTGTGGATTGTGTTATGCTTAAAAAACAAACAACACTTAAACCAATTGTGCGCTCACGTGGAAATATATAAAATTTTAAATGTACCTGTTGTATTTTGGCCTATTTCTGCATTAAGGGCTAGTAAAACTTTATTTTAGAAATAGACTAAAAATGCCAAGGTATATATTTTATTCTATGTTGTTGTTTTTCCTAGAACCTTTTACTGTCCATAAATAGATAGATGAATGAATGAAACACCAAATAAAACTGTGCTTGGTAATGAAATCATCATTAATATTTGCTGGTTTTATATAATAAGATGACTATTCTTTTCTTTGCTTTTTCACTGAATGAAGAGCTGAATGGGCTCCCTCACAGAGAGGTGCGGGCTCAACGATTCCTAGCTGATTTAGGTGTCAGCTCTCATTCATTAATTCATTCAGCCAATATTATCAGTGGCCTCACGTACAGGCAGTGTGCTAAGTGCTGGATCTCCATCTCTGTCCATGGAGAGCTCACAGTGCAAGTCTGCGTGGAATGGTCATAGGAAAAGAAGTGTAGTAGAAGCCAGATCATGAAGGACCATGCATTTCATCTTGTATTAGTAAGCTAATACATCTCACACTCTTATGTACCATGTTTCTCGCCTAGGACGTCAGAGCCCAGGCCACCATTCCACTCCTGGGCTATGTTGTGGACGATATGCCGCGGAGTGCAGACCTGCCACACAGTTTCAAACTGACCCAGTCCAAGTCTGTGCACAGCTTTGCTGCAGACAGTGAGGAACTGAAACAGAAGTGGCTGAAAATCATCCTTTTAGCTGTCACAGGTGAGACACCAGATGGTCCTAACGAGCATCCAGCCACCTTGGACGATCATCCTGATTCTAAGAGAAAATCAGAATGCTGAACTCCAGGACCAACCACGGGTGGCGAGGTCTCCAGATTTACAGCTCAAGACATTCCCAGCTCTCCTTATTCCTCTCTTAGCACTTTATGTTGAAAAATATAGGCTCATAAATGCATCTTTTGGGGGACTATTTTCATATGTTGATGTGCTCTTAGTGAAATTAATGTGCACAGCCATTCTACCGATAAAAGTTTGAAATAATGTGAAAAATGGAGCATTTTTTAATGAGATATTCCTTGATTATGTGCTTTTGTCTTGAAAATGGTATCAATGGATTCTATCACTATCAGGTTAGAATAGGCCACTTTCGTTTGAGAAATCCTTTACTGTCTTCTCTTTCACATGTAGGACTTGTAACACTTTGAAAGATATACCTCTGTGTTGCCAAAACAGATCCGTGGTTAAAAAAAAATACAGGGACAGTTTAGACTATTATATTAACTTATTTAATTTAGTTTATAAAACTCCACCTGCATAAATAATATATGTTCTTTTGAGACAAAAGAAGAAGGACAAAGTGTTGGTGTTCAAACTTTCAACTTATTAAGAAAAGATAATACTTGTTTTTGTAGAAATACTCCTAAGAATAAAATATCTTAACTATATAGCAATTATGTATATATAGTATTAAATATAAATATATATATATACTATACATGCTTTTCTCTTCAGTTTTAGGTTCATATTTGTCTCTAATTTATTTTTTAACTATAAAGCATGTTTCATCTTGGAATTGAGCAGCGTTCTAAACTTCAGAAATGTTTTTGGTGATTTATGTTTAACTGATTGACATCTAAGGGTATTGATATTTTTATAATAAGAAAAAGCAGTAATTTATGTGGCATGGGATATATTAGTGAATTCCAACAGTATTTTTAAAGTACTATTTTTTTGTTCTGTGCCTATTTAAAACAGTGCCTCTCTTTGAAGGTGCTAACAATACCTATTTAAATGTAAGATGAGAGTTTAATTAATGCTTTGGTCTTGATTATTCTGGGATAAAAGTGCATCTTCGTCACTGGGATGGTGAAAGTCGTACCGGTGATTTTACCTTTTACAATCCTCCAGTGGTCGCAGCAGTTAATATCAGTGTGTGCAAAAATTTTCACCACAACCTGAACTGTACAAGATACCTGACCTTACACAGAACTGGGACATACGGAAACTACAGTTAGTGTAATGTTTTTCTTTACCATAAGACTGTTAAGGGTGGTTAAATGAGAACTATATATAATTAACACTTAAGATAACTGTGTGGGCCTATTCCTTTGTCAGCTGTGAAACAAAATTCACGTGACAACCTATGTTTGAGGGGGGTGGATAGATATTAATGGGAGTTTACGCTGAACTCTTTAAACCACCTCACTAAAGGAGAGAGGAGGAGAACACAACATTGAAAAGCAATATTTTAATGGCAGGATTTGAGGAGGTACAAGATGATTGAAGAGAGTCTGAGCATTTTCTTCTCTTATCCTCTGGTAAATTTTAATAGACAAAATGTGATGCCTTGTCATGAAGGCTGCTCTTCATTATATTGTAGTTATGATTAAAATCTCGTGTTGTTGGTTAACTTAACTTAATCCTTTTCTCAAATTAGATCTTTTTTTTTTTCCATTTACCCTGCCCCAAACATTACCCCTTTTTAATGCATCAGTTTGCTAGAAATCCACAAGAATGACCCCACTGTCCTCAGCCTTTGGGGATTACACCTTAAACGTAGAATGGATTCACTCAGCATTTGAGCTTGCCACACATTTATTTAGGCCTTGTTAAGAAATATTTGAAATAATCTCCTTTTTTCCCCACCCAAGAGGAGCAGATAAACTAATTATGGCTGACATGATTAGGGTGCCTCCCTCCATAAAAGGAATACTGGCCATGATCATTAACATTAAACCAAATACTCGGAACCAAAAAGAGATAAAGGTAGCTTCTTAGGCCCTATTAAGTCAGAGACAGACTAAAAAAATTTTACATGGCTTCTCTTTTCTAGCTGTGTGCGGGTGTGTGTTTGTACACAACATGTGTGGTTAGGGGTGGTTACTGAGACGGTTAAAACCACACTATAGAGGATGCTTTGGCTTTCTTAATCTAGAGAAGCAATAAAAATGTAGAATGATTATCAGGGGAAGATGACTTTTGTAAATGTGGATAGAAGGATGGAAATGTAAGGGCCAATTAGAAGATTTATGGGCTAGATTATTTTTGAAAACTATTTTAAATAAGACAACGACTACACTTTCCCTACTAGTAAGTTCTCCTGGAATGGAAGTAACGTGGACACACTCAAGTTTTGGCTCAATAATAATCAATGTTATTTAATTTAGATTATCAAAAGAATACTCATGTAAAGAGGGTATTTATTATTACACTCTTAATATCATCTTTAATTTTTTCAAAAAAATTATTAGAAATATTAGTATTAGAAGAGAATTTTTGGCTATCCAGTCACCATCTTCTTTAGCCAAGCACAAAGAGAAGCAATGAAGCAGCCTCACCTGGTTTTTTGTTTGTTTGTTTGTTTTTTGAGGAAGATTGGCTCTGAGCTAACATCTGTTGTCAATCTTCCTCTTTTTCTTCTTTCTCCCCGAAGCCCCAGTACGTAGTTGTATATCCTATTTGTAGGTCCTTCTAGTTCTTCTATGTGGGATGTGCCTCAGCGTGGCTTGATGAGCAGTGAGTAGGTCCGTGCCCAGGATCCGAACCACCAAACTCTGGGCCGCCAAAGCGGAATGTGCGAACTTAACCGCTACACCACTGGGCCTGGCCGCCCTCTCACCTGTTTTTTTTAATCACTAATGCTTTTACTTGGAGGAAGGCAAAAGAATACTCTTAGTCAGCCATTTAGTAAGCATGCAACTAAACCAAAAGACCTCAAAGTGTGACTGGTTACAAGAATAATCAATGTCTTTTGCTTTCCGAGACACCTGAGCAGTCATGACAAATTGAACCTAAAAAAATTGGTTGTTTTCCTATTAAAACTAACATTCCATATGGGTCTTATTCTTTATTTTCTCTAATTTGGTGCTTTTCAAGTCATCTTTCCTTTAAAGTGCCCTTCCTACAAACTTAAAAAATTCTTCTTTGATAAAAACTGCTATTCATTATAAAACATTCCAATTTTTTAAATTTACTTAAATTTTGCTTTATTGAAAGTCTACCATTTGGTGTATTAAGGATGAAATGTAGTGCAGACTTATGTCCAGGTTTTAAGTGGGGCTTAATAATGAAAAATGCCACCAGCCACTTTTGTAACAATGGCATCTATAATGCCATCATGTATGCAAGCAATAAAACTCTTCAGGGTGTGTTTTTATACTGAAATTTTAATATGAACGCCCCTAGTCACAAGGATATAGAGAATTAACTTCTAGAAGTGATACTGTAATTCAAATTGCTCTGTATAGGGAATCAGAAGTGTGTGGGGGAAGGGGGCATTATTCCTTGGATTCAAATGATTATCAAAAGCATTTTTACTTTTGTGAAAGGTACGGATGGTGAAACAATTTAAGCACATATGTACTACTTTATCAAGCTACATCTCATTTTCCATGAAGTTTAATACAACATTACAGGTTGGTGTACTTACCCTCACTGGGTGACCTACCCCAATTTTTTAAAAAAATACCCCAACTTAAAAAAAATTACCAAAGTTTTTACAAGAACTAATCTTTTAAATGTATCCTGTCCCCATATATAGATATACATTTGGATTTTTAAGAAGAATATTTGTTGCAGTCATAAGTATATAAAGAAAACTACAAACTTCATAGTACTGTGGCATTGTTAAGGATTCTTTGATGCCTTCTAAAAACCTTATATCAAAAATACTTCTGTGAGTTACAATTATGTGTTACTTTTTCTTGTCTACTTTGAGGAAACAGGGTGTTTTTTCCCCTTCAAATTTTAGATCTCATTTCTGGTTATATTCAAAGCCTTAAGTTCTTATTCTGAGCATATTGTCTGTGATAACTCTAATAATGATCTTTCTGGGCTGGCTATATCCTGAGGAAAAGGCACCAACAAGAGCAAGTAAACTTCTAGGGAACAAAGGTCTTATTTTTTTCAGGTATCCTTGCTATGATGCAGAATAGAAGATTAATTAAAATTTCCTACATCACATGATGTTCTTGTTAGCGGGTCTAAGATTAAGCACATGGTATTTATAAGCTAAAATTAATTCAAAAGGCAAAAATGTCTTAATGTTTTCATTCTTAAATTTTGTATTCTTCAAGAATGTATTAATATAAAAACTGTGGCTAACCAGTTCTTATTCTTAGGACTTTATTGACGTCTGTAGTGGATCGTGTTACTTCTTCATTCTCATCCAATTTTAGTAGAATCAAATTGCTTTTTATTTTCATATTACTATCTACTATAGATTCTCCAGGGTTAGAAAATATAAGTATGATATATAAAGACCACTAGATCTACTTTAAAAACCCTTTCTGTTATTTTATGCGAATATGTATGTATGTAAAAAAACAGTTGATTTCCAAATCTGTTTTTCCACAGGAATGAAATTTTTATAGAAACTATTCTTTTTAATTTAAACATTTTAACATAAATTATTTACATGGATTTTTAGTATAATTCATTCTTATATATGCCCCGTAATCATGTCATGAGAAGATAACTTTGCTTTCTTTACTGATATGGTGGAGGGGAATAAGATTAGGAACTGAAACAAGCAAGAAGGAACAGAAAGAGGCTGCTGGTCTCCAGATCAGAGCAATGTCTGTTAAGAGGGAAATATTTAACTGCAGAAGGGATATAAACTATAAACTATAAATAAATCTCTGTCATTGCATACTCATAGGATGCATTGCACTAGGCCTTTCACCTTGGCCTCTAAATTATACCGTTAGTATCTTGTCATTACTTTCTTTTTCCCTTAGGCTTTAAAAAAATAATAATTTCATTCTACTGGGCCATTTTCTGCACTGCTTACTGACGTAAAAAAAAATCTCTCCGAAGTCAATCATGGTCTTCTACTGTCTGGACTGATCGTTTGGTAGAATGCAGTGTCTTCTGTGTTTTGAGGTGAAATAGCACATGGGTTCTACAAGATAGTTTTTAACTCGTTGGGGTCACTAAGAGTCACATGATGGTCACCCCCTCCTAAAATTCATTATAGATGGAATTAGTGAGATTAGGTAGAGTTAGTGAAAACTTAAATCAAGAAATCTCATTGTAGCATATTTTAACAAGTGAATACCAAATACATAGAGTAATATATATAGGTTTGGGAAGAAATATAATAGTCTGTGGGGGCCATTATGATAACAGAATTGTATTATATATTACACATTGTATGGATGTTGGAATGTATCACTTGGGGGGGGGCGTCTCCCTTCATTAGCAATCATGTCTGTATATAAAACTTTGTTGTGTTTTTTTGTTTTTTGTTTTTACCAAACTAGAATTTCATTTTGTGAGTGAAAATTGACTGATAGTTTTGAATAAGTGTTATCTGGGTTTTTGAATTGTTGACTGATCAGTTTGAAAAGGTATGTTAGAATTTTAGAGTTAACTCAAATGTGAAAAAGTGTACACAAAAAGTAATTTTTCTTTTCTAGCTGTATCAATGTAAAAACTTGCAGATAGTGTATATATTGTGTAACATATGTATATTTGGTCATAAAGGCAGAGAATTAGAAACATTGTAAAATTAAGCACTTTAATTCCTATTAAATATTAAACATTTGTATCTTGTAAATAAATAGATCCTTAAATGAATTCAAGACTCATGTTATTTCAGCTAGGATTATGTATGTTCGGTTCACATTGATTTTGGTTGGCTCAGAAAAAAGTTACTCCAAAGGGTACTGATACACTTTCCCACCTCCAGCCCCAAGACCTGTGTTAAGTTTTTCAAGAATAAAGCTTGTGACAGAAGCCAGGGTTCCCAGGTGTAGATAAAGGGGCTTCTCCCTGTGATAACTCCAAGGCTAGATCTCCAGGAACCAGTAAAACAGTGCTGCTCTGTTTTCTGGGAAATGACTGCTTTACTCCATAGTAGTGGTATTTGCCTACATAGTTCAGTCTTATATGGTGAAACAGACATGGAAGTCAAAAGAACTCTGAGTCTTAATCCTCCTATTACCTATTATGTGACCTTAGACAATTTACCTGAATCCCACTAATAAACTCTTATGGTCATTCCAAGAAATAAGAAAAAGATGCTTGGTGACTACAAAGCAGTATACAAATGGCATTTCATGGAACACTTCACTGGGTTTCATACAGTTACCTTATTGTCTTCTTTTGATTAAAAAAATAAAAGATATGCCAAAAAGGAATCCTAAATGAATTGAGTATGATTTCATAAGTAAAACAGTCCAGAGATAATCCTTTTTAGAAGTTTATTACCTTTTTCAGGCCTTCGAGAACTAATTTGTTAATTGATGCCTACAAGCAGCATCAGCTAAGGAATTCTTTAAAATAAATGTTGCCCTTGGCTCTTCAGTATGACTTGCTTGGGTCCACCTTACACCAGAGTGGAAATGTGCTGGAGAGAGCCAGTGTGGCTACTTCAGGGCTTCTCCAACTCTCAAGTACAAGGAGCCACCTGGGGATCTTATTAAAATGCAGATTCTGATTTAGCAAGGTCTGGGATGATGCAGTTCTAACAGGGTCTGTGGCAATGCTGATGTTCCTCAAACCATCCATGGAGTAGCGAGCTTATAGTGGGAGGACTCTGTCATAGGCAACTGGCTAGAAATCCCTGGCTTTGCCGCTTACTGTTGTGACTTTAGGCACAAACTCTTCCTTGAAAAGCTGTGGGGCTTAAATTAGACAATATGCTATAATATTGTCTGGCCCCTATGAGACATGCAGCACATGATTGTTAATATTATTAATAGAGATCATTTAGGGCCGGCCCGGTGGCTTAGTGGTTAAGTGCGCGCGCTCCGCTGCTGGCGGCCTGGGGTTCGGATCCCGGGCACGCACCGACGCACCGCTTCTCCGGCCATGCTGAGGCCGCGTCCCACATACAGCAACTAGAAGGATGTGCAGCTATGACATACAACTATCTACTGGGGCTTTGGGGGGAAAAATAAATAAATAAATAAAATTATTTAAAAAAAAAATAGAGATCGTTTAGTTAATGCAAAAGTTTGCAGCCCTAGGGCCGGCCCCATGGCGTAGCGGTTAAGTGCGTGCACTCTGCTGCTGGCGGCCCAGGTTTGGATCCCGGGCGCCCAGCAAGGCACCATTTGTCAGGCCATGCTGTGGCGGTGTCCCATATAAAGGGGAGGAAGATGGGCACAGATGTTAGCCCAGGGCCAGTCTTCCTCAGGAAAAAGAGGAAGGATTGGCATGGATGTTAGCTCAGGGCTGATCTTCCTCACAAAAAAAAAAAAAAAAAGTTTGCAGCCCTGACTACACATTAGAATCACCTGGGGAGCAGTTAAACAGAGTGATGCCCCGACCTCACCCTCAGAAATGCTATTTTTTGTAGGGATTCAGCTATAGGCATTAGTATTTTCGAAAATTTCCCAGTTAATCTTGATGCGAAACCTCATTTGAGAAACACTGATGGAATATTTACTGCGTGCGCTCAGTCCTGTGTGAAGCTTTCTAAACATCTAAACGTAAGTTATCTCACATAAGCCTCCCAACAGCACTTGAAGATTTTCAGATAAGGAAACAGGTTTAGAGAGGTTAAGTAACGTGTCTCTCAGCTCTTGACGTCCTGCCTTCCTCCCATCCCCAGTTCAAGTATCATGTTCAAACACTATAATCACGCCTTTGCATTCACTCAACTCCCTTGTCCCTCTCTAGTTTTGTCGTGCTTGGCAAAACCAACTCCTGGGTTACTCACCTCTGTCTTCTCCATGCCTACACCATGCAGCTAAACAAAATGAACAATGACCCTGGTTGATCTCACGTTAAATTCATTACTTGATTACTATTTCATACTTCCTTGCTCCTCAAATCTCCAACACCCCTCCTCATCCTCATCCCAACTGATGACCATCTTTCCTACTTTACTCAGAAAATTAATTGGCAGAGGACTTCCACAGTCTCCCACAATCACATCTAGCCATCTACAAACACTTGGGCCCACGTATTCCATCCTCCTGCCTCTCCATGTTCCTACCTCAATCTGATCCCTCTAATTGTGCGCCACATCCTATCCCCACGTGCCTTCTCGAGGACATTGTTCCAGCCATTGTCCCTTCCTCGTACAATATCAATTGTCCCTCTTTACCGGATCTATCAGCAAACACACCTGCTATAATTCTTCCCAACTTAAATAAACCTCTTCAATTCCCCTGCCAGCTATCACCCCATTTTCCTTCACTTTTGGAGCAATACTTGAAAGAGTTTTCTATACTTGTCTCCGATTCCTCTCTTCCCATTCTTTCCTGAATGTACTCCAGTCAGGCTTTTGCCCTCACCATGTAACTGAAATTGCTCTTACCAAGGTTACCAATGACTTCCCTGTTACTAAATCCAACTTATTAGCAGCAGTTAACATATTTGATCACGCCTCCTCCTTAATTCACTTTCTTCACTTGGCTTGCTGGTCTCCAAACTCTTGGTTTCCTTTCTATTATTCTGGGCACTCTTTCTTAGTCTCCTTTGCTGTTTTCTGTATCTCTTCTAGGCTTTGGAGGGGTGTCCCAGGGCTAGGTATGTCCTGGGTTCTCTTCTTTATCCACACTCATTCCACTGGTGATCACATATACAGTCATGCACCGCATAATGGTGTTTCCATCAAAAATGGACCACATATACGTCAGTTATCTCATAAGATTAATACCATATAGCCTAGGTATACAGTAGGCTATACCATCTAGGTTTGCCTAAGTACACTCTGATGTTAGCACAATGACAAAAATGCCTAAGGATGCATTTCTCAGAACGTATCCCTGTCATTAAGTGATGCATGACTGTAATTTCATGCTGTCAACTCCCAGTTTTATATCTCTAGCTCTTATTATTCCTCTGCACACCAGAAACATTTATCTAATTGTCATTTCTATTTGGATATCTAGTATACTTCTCCCATTTAACCTGTCCAAACCTGAACACCTGATCTTTCCCCATAAAACCTACTCCGTCCATAATTTTCCACATCTCAGTTAATAGCAACTCCAGTTTTCAAGTTGCTCAGGCCAAAAGTTTTCATCTTTGACTCCTCTCTTTCTCAGGCTACACATTCAATACATCAGGAAATTCTACTAGCTCACCTTCAAAATATATCTAGAATCAGATTCTTTCTTACCAATTTCACTGCTACCATTCTGGCCTGAACCATCATCATCTCTTGCCTACATCATTGCAATAGCTTTCTAATCAGTCTCAACGTTTCCAGGCCCCCCCCACACACACACTCAAACATGCAGCCAGAGGAGTCTGTTAAAACACAAGTCTGGGGCCAGCCCAGTGGCGTAGTGGTTAAGTTATGTGCTCCACTTCAGTGGCCCGGAGTTCGTGGGTTCAGATCCTGGGCGTGGACCTATGCACCACTCATCAAGCCACGCTGTGGTGGCGTCCCACATACAAAATAGAGGGAGATGGGCACAGATGTTAGCTCAGGGCCAATCTTTCTCACCAAAAACAAAACAAAAACAAAAAAAACCCCGCAAGTCAGATCATGTTGCTTCTCTATCCCAATCCCTCCAGGGACTCCCCATTTCACTCACAATAAAAGCTAAAGTCCTTTGAGTGGCCTCACAAGGCCCTATATGTCTCCCCCCACCACCACCCTGTACCATATGTCTCCTTGCTTTTCCTTAAATAAGCCAAGTACACCTCAGCTTTATAACACATACCCTGGCTGTTTCCTCTTCCTGCAGTGCTCCTTCCCCAGATAGCTACAAGACTAACACCTTTGCCAATTTAAAGTCTTTGCTCAAATCTCACAACCACAATCCCACCTGACCACGATATCTTAGATTACAGCTGCCTCCACTCCCAACATAGCACTCCCATTCCTCCTTAATCTCATCTATGTTTCCCATAGCACTTAGCATCTTGTAACAAACTAAATGATTAGCTATTTTCGTGTTTATTTTTTATTATCTATCTACTCCTATTAGAATATAATCTCCATAAAGGTAAGGGTTTTTATCTGTTTTGGTCACCGATGTCCCAAATCCCCCCCCCCCGGCACATTGTGGGTACTCGATAAATACTGAATATAAAAGTTAGGTTATATAAAAGAAAAAAAAATGAACAGAACCTTTTTTCCAAAGTTTCAAATTGTTATGGGTACACACCTTTAGAATAGAGACTGAGAGGGAATGAAATCGACATTTTATATAGCTAAGTTGTTTTAATAACAAAGCCAGATTCCTGATTAAGTCTTTAAAACACAGTCAAGGACTTCAAAATATAATGGTGAAAATCTTAGTCAACCTTTGCACGATGGATTCTTGCTTTAAAAAATCAGCCTCAACCCAGTATCACCACCATCACCATAGCACCTGGACTGTGAGGAAATTAGAGGCAGCTGGTCACGGTTCCGAAGGAGCCAGAGGCACTGAAAGACACACGTCCTGAGGAAGTGGGGCTGCAGAGCGGACCTGGCCCAAGATCCGGATAATGAGCGCTTAGTCTGCATTCACTCTCCTACAGAGGAAGTGATTCATGCGTTGTTTTGGTGGTGCATTTAAGTAAAAACAAAGCCAGGTTGCTTTGTCTCAGTAAAGGAAACTCTGCTTTTATACAGTAGGATTGGACTTCATCATCCATTATGGTATTTTCATAAGAAACAATATTTTTTGATGATTACTTAAATATATTATCATATACTGAACTAAGATAGTATACTGTGAAAAATTTAAGAATATTGTTTCCATATAGAATCATACCCAATGGTGGAAGAAACACTTCATCCTAAAGATCATCTTGTAGGTTTTCAATATCTGCTCCATCAGTGTGTGTGTCTGTGTGTCTGTGTGTCCACTTGCGGAGTGGAGAGCAGGCAGGTACAGAATATAGGGAGAATGAACCAAAGGTTCCAGGGTCACGGTTTTAAATATGGGAGAAGGAACCCTCATTAAAGAAAGATTATTTGCTAAAAAAGTCATGATGCTTTTCTGAGTATACCTTTTTGGTTGAGTTTGACTTTTGAACCATCTTAGTGTCTCATGCATATGCACATCATAAAATCAACAATGGTGGAAAAAACCCTAAAGTGGAATACGAATACAAACAAATGAACCTATCTTTATATAAAAGAATATCAGATGAATAACATAACCACATTGACGAGAAAAATTAGAAGAACTAATGCAAATTTTGGACACAGTGTATTGACTATATTTGCTTAGACTAAAGACAAATAGAATTGTAAATAAATATTGAATTCTGGGTTATTGATTTGTTTTTCCCAGCGGTATGGCTTAGCATTTCTAACACTACTTTTGCTCAGTTTTAGAACTGAGGGAAAAAGTAATATGTTAAGGATAATGGGAGCCAAGTTTCTCACTGTCAGAGAAGACAGTTGCAGTGTGGAAATCCTGTGTTGTTGGACTAGAATTACAGATACCAGTATGAACATGTGGTTTTATAAAGTTAGCTAGTTTGCGGGGTATAGATATAGATATAATACATATAGATATATAGACCTACGTGTGTGTGTGTGTGTCTGTGTGTGTGTATACATGTACGTATATTTCCTAGCTATCTGCTGTAAGGGCCCAGAAGCAATAACACCCCAGTAGCAGTAAGCATACCTATGTTGGTTTCTAAATACCACCTTCCACTAAAAGGAACCAGAGCTCCTTGGAAAACTAGCTGATTCCAGGGCTGGCTGGGGCAGGGAAAAGTCAAGATAAGACTGGGTATCATATTGTGTCAGAAAGTGAGAAAGGCCCAAAGAACAATAGAGACACGTCAGAAGAACCAGAAGCCAGCTTGAAGAGCCTCCCACTGGCAAAATCCGGGACAGTTGAACATGAAAATTGAAAAATGATGGTAGTTATATGTCAAATAATTCTCAATAAATCTGTGGAAAAAAAGGATGGTAATGGATTAAAATCCATTGAATGAAATAGGAACACATGACTCCAAACTGATATGAATGAATGAATGGAGAAAAAAAGACCCTTCCCTATAAGAGAATGCAAATAAATAAATGTAGAAGGAACGATGAAGTTAAAAATTAGTATTTGACAAAACATAGTAACAATTCAAGTAAGAATCATCAATGGGCACTATAACCAATGGGTAAAAAATTCTTGAGGACAAGGGTATCTACATAGTCTCAAAGTTGTCCCCACAAAATTCTTATTAAAAACAAAAGGAAAAATAGTAACTTTACAGTGGAAAAAACTGGTGGACATCCCTTAACCAAGTTAACGTCACCAGTAAGGACAGACTGGTATAGTGGGCCTCTTGATCTGAAGCTCTGAGAAGGACACACGTCACTTCTGTGGTATTTCTGCCAAAAGTGCAGAACCTCAATCTAATTATGAAGAAATATCAGGTAAACCCAAGTTGACGAATAGTCTGCAGAATACCTGGTCTACATTCTTCAAAAATGTTAAGATCATGAGAGACAACGACAGACTGGGGAACTTTGCTCGAATCAAGGACTAAAGAGACGTGACAACTAAATGCCATGTGTCTGTAATCCTGGATTGGACCTAGGCCAGAATATTTTTTTTCTGCTATGAAAGATATTATTGAGACAATTGGTGAGAAATGAATAACATCTGTAGATTAGATAATCGTTTCTGTCGATTTTCCTGTTTCAGTAATTGCAATGTGGTTAGGTAAGAGGATGTTGTTCTTGAAAATATATGCTGAAGTATTTGACAGTGAAGAGCCATCACATCTGCAACTTACCCTCAGATAGTTCAGAGACGAAAGAGTGAGAGAGGGAGAGAGAATAATACAGCCAATGTAGTAAACATGTGGATAGAGAATCTGGATGAAGAGTAGAGTTCCTGTGATATATTTCTAACTTTTCCGTAAGCCTGAATGTATTTCCAAAAATATTTTTTAAATATTTTGATGGAGTTTAACCTACTTCTTTATTTTCCTGAGTTGTTTCTAAGCCTACGTGTTGCAATTTTCCTTTTCTTCATTGCCATACAAATAAAAATTGTTTCATACATTGTCTCAGGAAAAACAATAGTTTGTCTTGAGTTATTCATTCATTCATCCATTCATTCAACATTTCACTATTAATTGAGTGCTTCCTATGTGCTAGTCACTGATTGTATCAATATTGAAGGTCTAGGGCTGGCCCCGTGGCTTAGCGGTTAAGTGCTCGCACTCCACTACTGGTGGCCCAGGTTCGGATCCCGGGCGCGCATGGACGCACCGCTTCTCCGGCCATGCTGAGGCCGCGTCCCACATACAGCAACTGGAAGGATGTGCAACTATGACATACAACTATCTACTGGGGCTTTGGGGAAAAAAAGGAGGAGGATAGGCAATAGATGTTAGCTCAGAGCCGGTCTTCCTCAGCAAAAAGAGAAGGATTAGCATGGATGTTAGCTCAGGGCTGATCTTCCTCACAAAAAAAAAAAAAAATTGAAGGTCTAGCATTACTTTAAGCATTCAGTACCGACAGTAGGTTTCTTTTTAAATTTCTCTGAGCACACAAATAACACTATTCCCATGTTTTGTCATTCCTCTAATCAGAAATTATGTTCTTTGAAGCAAATACCTGGATATTTAAAAATGTATGACCCACACTGTCACAAAATGCATATATGTCAACATTCATAAGGAAAATTTCTGACCTCACACCTGTCAACTGTGATCCAAACTAATGTTTGATTTTAAAAAATGAAATAAAAACAGAAGAACCATCTCATTTTAATCAGAGGGTTTAGAGTGGAAATACGAACAAACCAACATCTGGAATGTTATAACATTACACATTGTTTCAAATATATTAAAGGACCCGGGATTGATTACTTAAAGTGTTGTTTTGATACATATTAACGATTGGTTCATTTAAGGGAGCCAAGAAAAGCTAATAGATCTTTGGGAGGAAAAAATAGTGTGAGAATAAAAGAAATAACAAGCTGAGTAAATCGGCGACCTTGCCAACTTCCAGAGTGCTTGTGCGCATCTGGGCTTCTCACAGAGAGACCAACGGGCTGCATAAGCAACATTCGCTAATGTATTTCTGTTTAAAAAACCCCCAATTCCACAAAGGATCTGAACTTCTATTGTTTTCAAACCACAATAGAAAAAGCGTAAACAGGACAAGTTATACATTTTAGGATTCAGAAACCAAAGCAAGAAAACCATGAAACCAGCATGAGGACAGAGCAGAAAATCAGGCTTCAAGCAGTCAAAGTCAAGATCAATGTCTGAAGTTTAAAAATAAAACAGTGCTATCCTGGGTGATTTTATCTTAACCTTCCTTCTCTGTATTTTCCATTTTTTCTGAAGTCTAAAAATATATTCAGAAGTGAAGAAGAAACACACTATTATTAAGGAACTGCTGGTCAGCCTAAGAATGTGCTACCAGCCCCCTGGTAGCAGTCAGCCACCTGCGATAGTGTGCCCATAGTGGTGGCAGCAGGGCAGACCCAAACTTCCTCCTGGCTTCGGGGTATTAATCTGGCAGTTAAGCTGGGCTCCACACAGAAGATAGAATCCCCAGCTCCTGCACTTTGCATAACTATTTGCCACCTGAGCCCCAATTATATGACAGGTGCTGCTTAGATCTTAGTATTCAACAGACTCCTGGCTGAGATACAACCTAAACGCACCAAATAAAAATTCCTTCAGCTTCTGCCAATAATCTCGCTCTTCATAAGCTCTGAAGGAGGCCAGGGATCAGGGCCAAGGGGACATACAGGCTCCCAGATAAAGTAATAATTTGGTGCCTCTTAAAATTAATACTGTTTAAATACTTGTTGAACATTTATTTAGAGGGAAGGAAGGGGCAGAGAAGGAAGTCTTCTGGGGGCAGCTGGCAACCTCTTCTATTATATTCTGGGTTCTTCCAGTTTTGGCAAAAGAGTTGTATTTACTTACTATTTACAAAATAAAAAGATGGAAATCAGCTGGACTCAATTGCACTAGAAAACAGTTTAGGGACCATTTACTGTTGCTCAAGAACGCCCCCTGGGGGTTTCAAACTATGACAAGTGACGTGAACCACATTCTGTACTCTGAGAGGAGGCAATAGAATTTTCTCCGTATCACTCTTTCCCACCATGACCAGTGCTCATTGATACTTTAGCGTCCCCTATACAATGGCAACTTGGGCGGCTCCCCTGCTAGCCCATCCCTTAATCCAGCTCTGCTGGGAAGAACAGTCAACAATGCAGCTGCCCTACGGTCCTCCCACTTGCCTTTGCCCCCTCGACTCTGTCCCCTTATTCTCCTTCCCTTAAGAACACCAGAGCAAATTTCTCAAGTGTGTCCACCCCACCAGTCATAACTGAATCCAAAGGATAGACCACTGCAGCTCAGTCTTGAGCTGGGATCCCCAAATTATAGGTATCTCTTTATAAAATAGGGATCCACTATACCTAGTCTGAGGTCTGGTTAGTTTCATTTAACATCATACTCTAAGCACTTCTCTATCTTCAAAAGCAGTTCGTCATAGTCATAGTCAACATTTGAGGGCTAGGCACTATTCTAAGCACTTTATACGAATTATTTCATTTATACTCTACCACAATTTATTTAGCAAATTTGCTATTTCTCGTTTTTTACTAGTTTAAATAATGCTTCCAGGAACATCTTTAACTTGTTATTGAGCATTCATCTGTGATTGAGGTTAGATGTCACTGAAAACTTCTCAGGCAGGTGGTTCAATTGGGAGGGGAGAGTGGGAAGAAGTAACACCTGAGAATCATATGAGACGTGCGTTGAAAACCTGCATACCAATCTCACTGCTGTAGTTTTGATGTGCCTGGGGCTACATGCCGGCAGGTGGACAAGGATGTATAATTTTCTCCCAAATGATTCTGATTCATCCCCTCTTCCTCTACCTGCCCACCCCCATTTTTATGAACCACTGTGATAGTGAAAATTGAGGGAAGAACGTTAGTCTTCAGGGTTACACTCAGGCCGGACACCATAAGCCCCGTCCAGATGAGACCTCAATGCTCTGGCCTGCTCCCTGTGACCTCACACCCCCTGCTCTCCTCCCAGCTGCTCAAGGGCTTCACCAAGGGTCTCTGGGGTAAGTCTCAGCCTGTTGTAGGGTGACTAGAATGAAAACAGAAAGAGCTATCTAGCTGAAAATGAGAATAGAATTAAGGGATTCATAAAAAGCCTTTTTAAAGCAGCAAAACGTTTACAAAGGAGAAAGGAAACTGGGGGTGGCCAGGGTGTATTCCTATTCTCTGCCTCCTCACACTCCAGAGCAGTGGCTCTCAACCTGGTTTTCTATCTCCTTTCTTCTCCCTCCCCAGGGACATTTGGAAAAGTCTGGAGACATTTTTGGTTGTCACAACTGGAAGAGGTGCAGTGCTACCGGCATCTAGTGTGTAGAGGCCAGGGATGCTGCTGTACATCCTACAATGCACAAGACAGCCCCCCCAACAAAGAATTCTCCAACCCCAAATGTCAGTAGTGCCCAAGTTGAGAGGTCCTGCTCCAGAGCCTTTAATTCCCTACAACCCTCTCCTCCTTTCTTCTGTTCCTCTGTCCAGTGCTCTATTTCCCTTGGGTCCAAATGGAAAAATAACATCTGGTTAAAACACTTTATGGGCCTTAAGTAGTGTCCCTCTGTCCTCAGTCTGCAGTTCGTGAGTCTTCAGCAATAAGGTCCCTCGAGCAAAGTGACTTTTTATCTCATCTGTGAAATCTGGGAACGCATGGAGAGACAAGAATAGCCTAAACGCCAGTGGACTGGGAACATGATCTGTGACCTACAAAGTTTGAGAATCACCCCTTAAATGGTCTTGAACTTTGATTGCTGAACTTTTCTCTTTCAGAGCCATCTCTATTTCTCTAGCTTAACATTTTTTTTTAAATTTTATTTATTTTTTCCCCCAAAGCCCCAGTAGATAGTTGTATGTCATAACTGCACATGGCCTCAGCATGGCCGGAGAAGCGGTGCGTCGGTGCGCACCCGGGATCCGAACCCGGGCTGCCAGCAGCGGAGCACGCGCACTTAACCACTAAGCCATGGGGCCAGCCCTCTAGCTTAACATCTTCATAAGATATTCCTCAGCTTTGCCATTCCTTGGGGATGATTGGATGATTGGGGGCTATGATTTGGAGCCTCCAATAACCACTCCCCGCTCCCACAACATGTCATTATGATTTGTGTTCTTGTTGAAGTTGTAAATTCAACAGAGAACTAGAACTGGTGTTAGTGATTTGACAACTTGAGAAATTAATTTGCTGAGAAAATGTATGCCTTGAAGAAAGAAGTCCTCTGTGGGTTTTTTTTTTTGCTTAAATAATTAAATGATTAACATTCTGAACTGAATATGTTTTATCACTTTTCATTACACCTCATTACATTTCTTTTGAACTGTAGGGTAAGACCAAGTCCGTAAAAAGGACTTTAAAAGATTTAAGAATGACATAAGGGCGCAGTGGTTCTGACTTTAAAACCTTTCTTCAACACATCTCTACTACAGTTTAAATACACTTCATCTGTGCAGTGAAGAGTTGGGAAGGAAAGAGGGAAGTAGCTGATGTGGGTTCCCATTCAAACACCTGAACATAGTGCTAAGTGCTTGTATGTACCATGTTTTGGGGACTATGCGAAGCATCTCTTTCATCCTCACAATCCTATAGGGTAGGATAAGAAAACTAAGGCTCAGAACTTTAAGAGAACTCCTCAGGGACATATATCTAGGCAGCGGCCAAGGTAGATTTTAAGCTTAGATTTATCTGGCTTCAAGGGCCACACTTGACACTAATAGCTACTATTATTGAGCACATTTTATGAAAAAGACACTTTGGTAAGCCCTTATATGCATTATTTTGTTTTAAATCTCACAACTCTTTTTCTTGTATGTTATAGATGAGCAAACTGAGGCTCAGAGAGCCTACCTCACTCATCCCAGGTTAGAACTGGTAAATAGAACTTGGATTCAAGCACATCTTGTCTGCCTATAAAATCCAAGCTTTCAAGAATACAGAATACTCCTCCCCAAATACAATTTCCACCCTCACCAGGTTGCCCTACATGCATTATCTTATCAAATTCTATTACCACTCTCTTGGCAAGAAACGTTGGTCTCTTTTTGCAGATGGAAACATTGAAGCTCAGATAGCACAGGTAACCTATCTAAGGCCACACGCCTCCTACCATACATCGATTACATTAGGTAAAGAACATTTCTTGGTACTCACTCCAACAATAATTTTAAGTTCTATCAGTGTGGGTGCCTTTTGAAGCAATAGGACAGTTTTAAAAACAAACCAAATCATAAATTGTGTTCTATATACATATATTTACAAGTGTTAAAAAGAATGAAGTGATACTACACACATTGATTTGGAAAGACGCCTACAAGCTAGTAAGTGAAAATTTAAAGAAACAAACTAAAACAATATGATGCTATGTCCACTTACACACGAGAGGAAAATTTCTGAAAGCACACACAAGAAACCTATAACGGTAATTACCTCCAGGGCAAGGGATTTGATGAGGTGTCAACAGAGTTCAGGTGACTTACCTTCCCCTTTTTACCCTTCATTATTATTATTATATTATTTTTGGTGAGCAAGACTGTCCCTGAGCTAACATCCATGCCAATCTTCCTCTATTTTGTATGTGGGACACCTCCAGAGCACAGCCCGATGAGCAGTGTGCAGGTCCGTGCCCGGGATCCGAATCCGTGAACCCTGGGCCGCCAAAGTGGAGCGTGTGAACTTAACCACTACGCCACTGGGCCGGCCCCCTTCATTATTATTTTTTAAGTTCATTTCCACCCTCTTTGAGGTGAAAAAGAAATCTAAAGATAGCCTTCAGAGAACCTCCTAGCTTGAGGACGTACCCTCGTTTGGGTGTAATAAAAGTAATCTAAAAGTTGCCAACACGCTAATGTTGTATGAGACCTGGAGAGTGAGATATGCAATCTCTAATACACAGCTGACCAGGTGGGTGGGGGCAAGGGCAGTAAAGCGGTTTGTAGAGAACCTATGGATTAGGTACACAGGCCAGAGGTGTAAGCCTTGGGCATCCTCAGCAGACTAATAGAGATATGTAGAGATTTTTATACTCTTATCCTTAGATAGTCTTTGCTGAGAGAGGCACACTGTTTTTTTAGCAAATGCTTTAAAAAGCTCACTTCAGACACAAACTGAACTCCCAGGACAGGAACTTTTCCAATAATGTGTCCATCAGGGGGAGGCTGCTGTATTAGTGAAGATAATGAACACCAACTTCTGCAGCAGACCTCTAAATCTTAGCGTCTCTACACCACCAAGATTTATTTCCTGCTCATGTTACATGTCTAATATGATTTGGCAGGGGATCGTATTCTACGGAGACACTCAGGGACCCAGGCTGACTATATCACTCTCTCAACATGTGGCTGCTGACTTTGCCAAAGCAGGGGAAGGGAGCTAGAGGGTTAAACTAGGCTTTTCACTGACCCAGCCCAGAAGAAACACATGCCATCTCTGTCCCCAGTTATTGCAGAACTTGTCACAGGGCCCCAAGCAAACTGCAAAAGAGGCTGAGACATATGAGAACCATATGAATATTTAACAAATACCAAATGTTTCTGTCATACTCCTTGTTATGGATTGAACTGTATTCCCCCAAAAAGATATGTTCAAGTCTCAACCCTTAGTACCTCAGAATATGATCTTATTTGGAAATAGAGTCTTTACAGAGGTAATCAAGTTAAAATTCCTTCAAGTTAAAATCTTTCTTCTGTCTCCTCTTAAAATGAAGTCATTAGAGTGAGCCCTAATCCAACATGACTGGTGTCTTTATAAAAGGAGGACATTTGGACACAGAGACAGACATGCACAGAAGGAAGATGGTGTGAACACATGCAGGGAGCAGACTGCCATGTGAAGATGGAGGCGGAGATTGAAGGTATGTTGCCACAAGCCAAGAAATGCTTGGGTTCACCAAAAGCTAGGAGAGAGGCATGAAACAGATTCTTCCTCACAGCCTTCAAAAGGAACCAATCCTGCTGACATCTTGATTTTGGACTTCTAGCTTCTAGAACTGTGAGACAATAAATTTCTGTTGTTCTAAACCAACCAGTTTGTGGTACTTTGCTACAGCAATCCTAGGAAATGAATACACTCATCTATAAAGTTTATGCAGAGAGAGATTTAATACATGGAATTAGATGTTTATGAATCTGTTAGAATGACGGGAAAAACAGGCTCTAGGCTAGACATCCAGGAATTATAGTCAAGCTTAGCCTAACAATGGGGATACGTTCTGAGAAATGCGTCATTAGGTGATTTCGTCATTGTGCGAACATCGTAGAGTGTACTTACACAAACCTCGATGGTATAGCCTACTACACAGCTAGACTATGTGGTACTAATCTTACGGGACCACCATTGGATATGTGGTCTGTCCTTGACCGAAACATCGTGGTGTGGTACATGACTGTACTCCCAGGACAACGCCAAAAAATTGGGGCACCAAAAGTTACTGACACGTTTACCACAATCAGGAGCTGGCTCTCAGGATCTCTTCACCTCAGCCACTATCTGGGAATCAGGAAAGCATCATCAGAACCATTAACGCCAGAACCACGTCATGCCACCCATGATCTGCACAAGCAAAATGGATGCCTTGTGTAACTCCTCCATCCTCTCACAATTTAGTTCAAAATTTAAGCCTTGGGTGAGTGCCTCGGTTTTATAGAACTAAAATTATATCTGGAACACTAGTTGCAAAGATATTGGGAAATGCAGTTTTTAGCTTCAGAAGCAAAGAAAAGCCCACAGGAAGGAAGTTGAAACACATTTTGAACAAGCTGTACTCTCTTTTACTTTTCCTTTTATCTTTTTGGTCACTTTTTTATGGTTTCTTTCTTTAACATCCTTCTTCTGTCTCCGCTTAAATGTTCCTATTGCATATTCTGCCCTTGGCCATTTTTTCCCACTTCTTTATATTCTTTGGACAAGCACACCGCTTCTATATTTGTCCAGGTGTCTCCATCTCCATTATTACCACCCTAGTGTACATTACCATCATCTCTGACTTGAATTACTGCAACACTCCCTATCTGATTTCCCATTCTCCCTTACCTCATCCCAATCCAGTGGGATGGGGGTGATCTTTATAAAATTCATAAGATCATGTGTCTCTTTGCTTACTCTTCTGATTTTCTCCGTTACCTTCAGGATACATCTCCAGCTCCTCACTGTGACGAGTTCACCTCTGACGGACCGGCTATTAGCCTTGCCCCTCACCATTCACACACACACCCTCATGCCCTATACTTAGCCACACTAAACTATTTAAAGTATCCAGAACGTATCATGTTCTTTCCTTCCTCTTGACTTTTGCATAAGCTGCTCCCTCTGCCTAGTCTGGAAGTTTTTTCTCTTCCTCTTTGTCTGGTCAACTCTTAGCCTTTAACCCAGGAAGCCCAGGCTAGGTCCCTCTCCAGTGTGCTGACTTCTATTACAGTAATTCTGGTTACTTGCCCGTTTTCTTCTTGAGGGGAGGGAATGAGAAGAAAGGAGATTTGAGGAGTTTTGAGGAATGCCAATGAATGTGTTTTATTCACCTTTGGATCTTTAGTTCTTAACATAGTATTTAATGCCTATTCTTCTGTTTTCATTTGTATTTTGTTTGCTTTTGTTTTTGCTACCGGTGTGAATAGTGGCAAACATTTAAGACTGCTGTCTGGATTTTGGGGTACATCATTTTCTACCTTTGCATTAACTTACAGTACTGCTTATGCTGTTTAAAAACTTAATTTTGTTTTAGTAGTAGGTCACATCCTTAGTGGTTATATAATTATTCCTATTTCATAGATCAGGGGTTGGGAGAAAGGTCATGGCTTCTTGAGAATGATTAATTCAGAATTTTTTCCTCATGGTGTACTAGTTCTAAGATAACAACTTGCTAGTCACTGACTAGCCGAGATGAAGTACATTTAGTATGCAAAACAGTTATTCAATCACCCATTCATTTATCTGTCCATCTATCCATTCATCCATTTAGTCAAACATTCACTAACTGAAAAGGAATTAGAATAAATAAAAGCCATCAGAAAGAAACCAAAAGTCAACGCTTGGATAAACCTTTATACATATTATAGATGCTGTACTTAGTACTTTACAATATACTGCCTCATTCACCAATTTTACTAATTCTGTCACTGATGTGTAAGTTTCTCATCCTTCACGATTGTATGGCATTTCTCAAAAATTGGTTCTTAAAACTTAAATTGACTCACGCTGCCCACTACTGGTTAGATGGACTGGCTGGGGAATTAGAAAGGAAAGATGTTCAAAGTCTCTACTATACCTGGCTGCTAAAGGAAGAAACCCAGGGTAGATGTCCCTTTGTTTACCACAAAGTACTAGTAGAGCCTTTGGATATGCAAAAGTAACTAAGAGCTAAAAAGCTAAATTCCTCTTCACCATAAAGTGTGGGATGGGCCGGCCCCGTGGCTTAGCAGTTAAGTGCGCGCTCCACTGCTGGCGGCCCGGGTTCGGATCCCGGGCGTGCACTGACGCACTGCTTCTCTGGCCATGCTGAGGCCGCGTCCCACATACAGCAACTAGAAGGATGTGCAGCTATGACAGACAACTATCTACTGGGGCTTTGGGGGAAAAATAAATAAATAAAAATCTTTAAAAAAAAATAAAAATAAAAAAAATAAAGCGTGGGCTAAGTGAGTTGGTGTGGAGGAGATAAAAAGGAAGCCTGAAAAACAGAGGAAAAAGGAGAGCTGAGGAGCTTCTAAGAATGCCAAACAACATTTTGGGAACATGGAGTGTAGTGGTAAAGAAAAGAGGCTAATGAGAAATTCCCAGAGACAGGGCAGGTGAAGTAGTTTAGACATGGATTTCTAACGTGTTGGCGTTACTGTGATGTAAAATCACTCTACTATCTCAAACAGTTAGTAAAATATGCCACATGTTTTGAGGGTGGGAGGATTAAAAGAAGGGCTAAGTTCCATTGGTGTCTGGGTGCGGAGCCAAGGGAAGAAAATACTCTAGGGAGATGAGATGACTCTACTACTCTTAATTGTGTTGTCACACTGCCCTCTAATGGGCTGTCAGTATCGTGCCAGATTCAATTGCTGGCTTCTGAAACACCTGATGGACTCCACCATCTGCTGACAATTTCCTGCACCTGCTCACAAAGTATGTGCTAAGCTTGAGACCTAGGGAGTAGTGCAAATTGATTAAAGCTGTTTACTTTATTGTCTTCACAAAATACGGGCAGTTTCCAAAATATAACAGAGGCTTCCCATCAGAGTTGTATATTTTATATTAACATTAGATCTGCACGTTCCACTATGCTTTGAAGGCATGTATAAAGGCAGCTTGGCTATGATTGATGATCAGAATGTTGGCACAAAATGATATTGAACATTTATGCTATTAAAAAATAGTCTGAATGATCTTTTGCAAAAACTATTAAAATAATTCACAGTTATTAATGTAATTCAAAATAACCTTTTCTCATTAGGGATTTTAAGGTAGAACAGAGCCAGCCCACTCCCTAGCAAAATAACTTGGCAGCTATTGTGATGAGGAGGCTTATGCCAGGCCAGTCTCATATGTTTTGGCTGGGTTTGATTGCAAATCCCAGTTGAAATTGTACCACTTCAGAGCTGCTCAAATCCTGACTATTCCAGACTTTCCAAGTAAAAGAAAAGGAAATCTTAAGTCCACTAGAGTGGTACTACGTAACAAGCATCATACTAGGTGGTGGAGATTACTAGCTAAATAAGACACCACTTCTGCCCTCAGGGAGCTCACTGGTGGCTAAGGGGGAAGGGCATGTTACTGTCATGTCCACAGTACCCCCTCCCTTTGGCAAATATAGTGCCTGGCTAAGATCCACATGTCTAATAGGTACTTGATAAATATGTGTTGAACAAATAAGGGAATGAATGAATAAATGAGGCAGTATGTGTAGAGGTTCAGAGTTCGGCAGGCTGCCTGTTAGATCCCAGCTCTGCCACATATCAGCTATGTAAATGTATTATTTCTTGTGTGGGTGTGTGAGGAAGATCAGCCCTGAGCTAACATCCATGCCAATCCTCCTCTTTTTGCTGAGGAAGACTGGCCCTGGGCTAACATCTGTGCCTATTTTCCTCCACTTTATATGGGACGCCGCCTCAGCATGGCCTGAGAAGCGGTGCGTCGGTGCATGCCCGGGATCCGAACCTGGGCTGCCATCAGCGAACCGCGCGCACTTAACCACTACGCCATGGGGCCGGCCCCGTAAACGTACCATTTTACTTAAACTCCTGGAGCCTCACTTTCCACATCTGTAAACCTATCTCACAAGGCAATTGTAAAACGCTTAGCACAGTGCCTCACATACAGTAAGCACTCAATAAATAATAGCCAATATTGTGTGAAAAAGGCAACAAGGAGAGGAAGGAGTAATGAACCTCGGGGATTTGAATTCCTAGATTATGTGCTATGTACATTTAGAAGTACGGGACAATTGTTGGATTTGGGAAGTATTTTTACGGTGAATAAGGAGTCTATTTTAATCTCCAAAACCAATTTATTCCCTGTGGTAGGAAACACGATCTCTGGAGACAATGACTCAGCATCCTTACAGTTCCATAACCAGAGAGAGAAAATTCTCTGGTGAACTCAAGTTAAAAAATTCTCAGGGAAGGCCTCTAAAAGGTCCTGCTTGGGTCAGGTCCATCCCCAGACCAATCACCCTCACTTGGTGTGGCAGGCAAAATAATGGCCCCTCAAACATGTCTATGCCCTGATCCCTGGAACCTGTGAACTTTACACAGCAAAAGGGACTTTGCAGATAGGATTAAAGGTACAGATGTTGTGATGGGGACAGTGTCCTGGGTTATCCAGGTGGGCCAATCTAATGACAGGTTCTTAAAAGCAGAGAACCTTTCGGCCGACCTGAAGGCATAGTGGTTAAGTTCGCATGCTCCGCTTTGGTGGCTCAGGGTTTGCAGTTTTGGATCCCGGGTGTGGACTTACGCACGACTTAGCAAGCCATGCTGTGCCAGGCATCCCACGTATAGAGGAAGATGGGCACAGATGTTAGCCCAGGGCCAATCTTCCTCACCAAAAAAAAACAAAAAAAAAAAGCAGAGAAACTTACCCGGCTGTGCTCAGAGAGAGATGTGATGAGCCAAGAAGGGTTGAAGAGATGTGACATTGCTAGCTTTGAAGAGGTTGGAAGGCGGTGAAGAGCTAGGAATGTGAGTGGTCTCAAATGTGGAAAAGGCAAGGAGATGGACTCTTCTGTAGAGGCTCCAGAATGATGATCCCTTGATTTTAGCCCAGTAAGACCCGAGTTGGACTTCTGAACTTTAGTGCTGTAAGATAATAAATTTTTGTTGTTTTAAGCCAAGAAGTTTGTGGCAATTTGTTAAGGCAGCAATAGGAAACTCATAGACCAGGGAAAGAGGGTGGAAATTTAGTTTCAGTTCCTCCCCAGACTCACTCGTCATTGCCCTGAGGCAGCTTGCACAGTGAGACCCCCTATGGCCTCCACCACCGCCCGCTCACTTCATCCACAAGAATAAGTTGGTTTAAGAAGTAGATGATGCAGAGGGAAGCAGAGATAAGAGGTAGAGAGAGTTCTGGTGCTGCCTGAGTCCCGGGTTCCAGTTATTTTTGAGGCCAACGCCAAGCTGGCCCTTTGGTTATACAAGTTAATTAATTCCTTCTTTTGAGCCAGTTAGTTTGAGTTAAATTTCTATGAGTTGCAACCAAACTGTCCTGCCTAAATCATTAATTATAAACCTACAGTGAGAGTGAGATGGCTGATGGAGAAGAGTTTTTATTATTTTTTTTTAAAGATTTTATTTATTTTATTTCCCCCCAAAGCCCCAGTAGATAGTTGTATGTCATAGCTGCACATCCTTCTAGTTGCTGTATGTGGGACGTGGCCTCAGCATGGCCGGAGAACGGTGCGTCGGTGCCCGCCCGGGATCCGAATCCAGACCGCCAGCAGTGGAGCGCATGCACTCAACCGCTAAGCCACGGGGCCGGGGCCGGCCTGGAGAAGAGTTTTTAAAATAGCCTTTGGAGACAGTACCAGATAATGGCTTAATGTGATTTCACATTAAGAGAAACACTTTATCTGACTTTAGGTGAGGAAAGACGTACTTATCAGCTAAGTGGCTTTCCCACAAGCAAGAATATTCAGAACTTAAAATGTGAAAACCCAAATTGGTTTGCCTTGTTTGCTTCCAGTGAAACACACCGCACGTAGAGTATCCTGCCTTATGTTAAAAAAAATGTTATCAAATTAGAGCCACCCTTTTCCAAGGCCTCACCACTTCCTGTATCTGCAGCCTCAAACACTTTTCTTTTCCTCTGTGCTTGATGAACACAATGCTCTAGAGTACAGACAAGTACTGGACAATCCTGTTTAAACCTAACTGGTGGTGGGGGTGATACGAGGATTTTTGAGCACTGGCCATTTGATCATTCTTCCTTCTCCTAAAAAAAGATAGAACTAAAAAGCAGTCACTATTGTTCCTGAAGCATGTTAATACAAGGCACTGTATGTTCCATCCCAACAGATATTTTATAATTTAAATGGAAATATACAATGCCATGCAAAATTCATGACATCTCTCTCTCTGGAATATATGTATACACGCTCTTTTAATTTTGCCATTAGCAAATAGGAAAAGACTATGTCTATTGGTGCCACAAATAAGGGAAAAACAGCTGTAGCTGCATCATTTTTGCCCCAGGGCACCTTGTCCCTATGAAGCAGTTACTGGCTATGGCCATGGAGCTTTACCATGAGCCTACCCTCTCCATCTGTCAGCCTTTTCTTCTTGGAAGGAACACAGACTGCTGAGAGAAAAAGAAGAGAACAAAAGTTCCATCAACAGAGGGCTGAGAAGCAAAGTGGGTTACATCTGATTGTTACACTACATCATCTTGGGTAGAAAATAAAGGACTTGGAATAAATCTCTTTTGTCTGCTGTCTTCGGAGTTCTGAAATTTTTGTCTGCTGTCTTCGGAGTTCTGAAATTTTTGTCGCAGTTTGTCTCTGAAATTTTTATTTTTTTGTGAGAAAGATCAGCCCTGAGCTAACATCCATGCCAATCCTCCTCCTTTTTCTTTTTTCCCCCAAAGCCCCAGTAGATAGTTGTATGTCATAGTTGCACATCCTTCTAGTTGCTGTATGTGGGACGCCACCTCAGCGTGGCCGGAGAAGCGGTGCGGCGGTGCGCACCCGGGATCCGAACCCGGGTCGCCAGTAGCAGAGCGCGAGTACTTAACTGCTAAGCCACGGGGCCGGCCCTTGTCTCTGAAATTTTTTAAAAAAGGAATCGAAGCAAAGGGAAGGCTCATAAAACTTGATAAGATGCTGAAACACCACTAGTGGGCATTCAGGTCTTGGCTTGTATGTTCCCCAGGGCTACTGTGTATGGCTGTGCAGGTGAATAGCACCCACTGAAGTTGGTGTAGTGTACAACTTCCGCTACCGCAGGTGGTCCCTGCCCTCATGGAGATTAAATCTAGTGACTTCTAGGAAGCCTTGCTTGAATTTTCATTCCCTCACACCCAACCCCCCACTAGAAAAAGTGCTCCTATTACATGCTCCATAATACACCCAGTCATAGCACATTACACATTTATTTATAATGGTGTCATAATCTGTTAAGATTGTAAACTCAGAGGGGACTGAGATTAGGACTATCTTCTTTGTCACTTTCTACGGGCTAGGGATGCATCAGTGAATTAAACAGTCAAAAATCCCTGGCCTCTAAGAGCTGATAACCTAACAAGAGGCCAGAGAGAGTAAACAAGTTCAATACATAGCATGTTAGATGGAGATAAATGCTATGCAGAAAAATACAGTAGGGAAGGGGGCTTTCTCCTCACCTACTTTAGGTCTTTGCTCAAATGTCACCTTTTTAAACTTTGAGATAGGAAGACTCTGGAGGTTTGGCGCAGAGCCATGTTATCTGTTTAAAAAGAAAAACAACATTTAGCAATAGAACAGCAGTCGCACTTAGCAAAAAAGCTAGCAAGGCAGTTATCACATCTCCAATTTGCCAGGAATCACGCCACAGCAAATAAAGATTTATACAGAATATAGAGAACAAGGGCCCAGCCCTTCCCCTCTAAAAACTCTGACACTCTTAAGTCTGAACACATTTTAAGAAATATCCTGGAGAACCCGCATGTTCTAACCCGAGCTGGTTTTGTATTTTTGCTGAATAACACCCCACTCTAGTATCAGTCTACAGACCTTTTGCACCTGGCTGGGGTGTCTTGGGCTACGAGCTATTCTTTCAGCCTTTCCAACCCGCCCTTCGGGAGAAAGCGTCCTTATAAGAAAATGACATCTTGCAGAATCAAGAGACTCCGCTGTACTTAACACATATTCATACCCGGCATTTTTACACGTACTACGCCTCGAGGACAGGCATAAATGTATCTCTTTCCTCCTACTCTCCGGACCTGGTAAGCTTCCCGGCGCCAACCACTCCTCACTCCCAGCTCCGGGCCAGCCCGCGCCGCGCAGCCTTCTGGAAGCCGTAGGCCCCGACGTTCCTCCGCCCCAGAACTACAAGTCCCGGCAGGCGTTGTTCCTCTCCACCTCCCTCTTGACGCATGGCCTGCCGGGAGGGGGCAGGTAGCGGGCGGGCGGGGTCCAATGGGTGCCGGCTCCCGAGGAGAGGGCGGAGGAGAGGAGGAAGGAGGCGGGCTCTGGGCCCCGGCCCCATTCATTGCCGCGGCCGGCGGGGCGGGGGTCCCGTGTTTTCCGAGTCATGGAGGCGCTAATTCCTGTTATCAACAAGCTCCAGGACGTCTTCAACACGGTGGGCGCCGACATCATCCAGTTGCCTCAGATCGTCGTGGTGGGGACGCAGGTGAGAGACGAGGGCGGCGTCCGCCCAGGCCAGAGCCCGGGGCGCCGGCCTGGTCGGGGCTGCGGCGGCGCCCGCTCCCGGGGCGGCCTTTGCGGCCTTGGGAAAGGAGGGCGCTGCGGGGGGCCCCGGGGCTCCTCGCACTCTGCCGCGCCTGCCCGCCCGGGGCTGCGGCGCACCCGGGCTGGGAGTCTGGGGCCCGGCCGGGAGGCAAGGGGCGGAGTCGGAGCGGCGGGCCCGGCGGGTCCCGGGGGCTGGTGGGGGGTGGTGGGGGACAGGCCGGCAGGCGGAACTGGAGTCCGCGGGGACTGGGCGCGGCTTCGCTCGCGGGCCGCTGCTTCCAAGGGCACCTGGGGGACACGGGACACGCGGGGCCGCGCGGGGCTCGTGGTGGGCCGGCCGGCCCGGTCTCCGTGGGTTTCCGGGCGGCAGGTGTGTCAGTTCCCTCCCTGCCTTGCTCGGGGGCTGCGGGGTCAGTTTTGGAACCGCGCGAACAGGGCTCCGAAAGCCGCTACTGTGTAGCACCTGAGTGTTTGCTTGCAGCGTAATCCCTCCAGCTTTCGAGAAGGCCGAAGCAGTTAAAAAACAAACAAACAAACGAAACAAACCCAAACCACTTGTATCTGGAGTTTGTGGGTGTTAGGAAGGAATATCCAATTTTTCTGCGTAGGCTGTGGTTTTTGTCTTCCATCGAAATTGGCGATCGGAGTTCTCTAGTCTTTTCATGTTGGGTCTCTTATAGATACAATTTTTTAATATGCAGAAATATTGAAGGACTATATTATTTCTAGAGTGACGGAGGAGAAGTATGTTTCATTTTCTTTGCCTGCTGCTTTTCTTGGTTGACGAGGAATCAGAAATGATTAGAGCTCAGAGAAACGCATTTTATAGATTACTTAGTATGTTGATGTTGTGTTTTCATTTATTAATGATATTTTCTATTGAGAGGGGGACGGTTTCCTCTTCATTTTCCCATGAGGTGCGTTGCTACATCTTGCTACAAAGTTAAAGTGTAGGGTATAAAATGAGAGGGAACTTAATGTTCAAAATACTATATAGTATGTCCAGACACTGGAGATCTTGGAAACTATACACATCCTGCACTTTTTTTTTTTTTGCTTTTAAATAGTTAAGGCAATAGAAATTATTTCAGAAACAAATTTCCTTGTTTGCTATAGGATTGGTATAGATTCTGCTCAATCTTGCCTACATGTATTATGATATTTGTAACTCAATATCTGTAATGATTGGAGACTCTGAATCATCAACATAATAAGTTATGAGCAGTATTTTTATTGAGCATATTTTCTTCGCTGCTGTGTTCCTATTTCTAGCCCATGGAACAGTCTGGGGTATGTAGCAGGTGCTCCATAAATGTTTTGAATGAATGAATATTGCTCACTGTAACTAGATAATATTTTAAAACACTGGGACTTTTATCAAAACCGACCTGTTTTTCTAAGTAGAATTAGAGGAAATGATGTAAATTAAATGTTCTTTGTTAGTGATTTGGAAGTGTTTCCTAGCTGTAGACCAGAGACTTTCTTTCCATGTGCTTTTAAGAGATTCTCAGTGTTTTTAAGCTGGAAGCAGTAAAAGAATCAGGGCCATAGTGTGTCAGCATAAATAGTTTAAAATGAAGAAGGATTTCTTTTTCACACAAAACAGAGTTTATTTCAGTGAGTAAACCTGTCAGCAAAATTGGGAGGGGCAGGGTCGAAAAGTAAAGATCTCACCGTTATGAAAGCCATGAACACGTGGTAGCAAAAACAGTCCTAGTAGTCACAATTATATGCCACATTTGCGTGTTGATGTTTGAAATTACTCAGTTTTTAGACTTGATTTAATGAAGGTTATCTCTATTTAGATTTTTGTTAGCTGAAGTTCAATCCTTTATTATTCAGGTACAGAAGAAATAAAAAAGAATAGAAACAATGTCTTTTTTTCCATATTTTCCTCAATATGTTGAAGAAAAACTTTCTCTACTTGATTTGAATACAGTTGCACCACTACTTTGTCATCTGTGCCATTTAATGTTGTGTAACGTATGGACAGCACACGCCTCACATTCATATTTATTGGAGTAGTGTACGGTGAGTGAGTTCCAGACATCATAAGTGTTTGGTACTTAGTTCTGACTGGTAAACTTGTTAGTGGCAATGATCACGTCTTCATATTACAGGTATTGTCTCTGTCTTACACATTACATACACCTTAAACGGCTGCGGATCCCATTTTGTTGAACTTTTTAGAACAGCGATTCTCAAACTTAGTGTATATGAGAATCACTTTGAAAATAGTTTCTGGACCCCATCCCCAGAGATTTAGATTTTATGAGTCTAGGGTGGGCCAGGCACCACAAGTGACTCTGATGCAGGTGGTTCATAGGTCCTAATTTGAAAAGTACATTAGTGAGTCTGATTTTAAAATGCATGAAACTGGAAAAAGCAGGGAAGCTGAATCTAAGGGCATGCTTCCTTCCATCCAGTAGAATGTTGATCTTGATGGCACTTTTGTTCCCAAGTATCAACTCCCAGGCAACCTTTGCTGACCCCTAAATGTTTTAAACTTTCCTTTCTTCTATTGCCCAAATAATACTTATTTGGGGCCTAGAGAGTTGGCGGAGTTGAGGAGAGGGAATCATGTTTACAGCTGTTGATCATTCGCCGTTTTTATGATTTAGCTAAATAAATTGCTTTCCTCTTTCTCTAGCTGAGATCGTCTGTGTGGAAAGAACAGAAAATGGGGAGAGAGAAGGTTGATACTTTTAGACCATGGTGTACTTTGCAGGTGGAGAAGGAGATAACACTTAAACAGCTTTTGTGACTCAACTTGGGAAATTTAATCACTTTCTCTTAAGTTGAGAACTGGAAGGGGGAGCCCTCCAGGTATGTAATCCAAACTATCACCCGGTACAGGAATCCCAATGCATATGACATTAACTGGAGACTCAGTGTTGCTAGGAATGTAGTTTTCATTGCCTTTTATTTCAATGACTTCAGCACCCCACCTTCCGTAATTCAGACAAATGCAAAAAGAAAAGGAATCTTGGGTTTTTTTTCCTGAGATTTATTTTTTATTTATTTATTTTTTTTGTGAGGAAGATCAGCCCTGAGCTAACATCCGATGCCAGTCCTCCTCTTTTTGCTGAGGAAGATTGGCCCTGGGCTAATATCCGTGCCCATCTTCCTCTACTTTATATGGAACACCTGCCACAGCATGGCTTGACAAGCGGTGCGTCGGTGCATGCCCGGGATCCAAACCTGTGGAGCCCGTGCACTTAACCGCTATGCCACGGGGCCGGCCCCGGAATCTTGGGTTTTAAATGACCAATTTGCAAACCAACTTTTTTAAAATTTAACATTTAAAAAACTGAAATATAATTCATATTACATAAAATTCACCATTGTAAAACACAATTCATATAAAGTACAATTCATTGGTTTTTAGTGTATTCACAAGGTTTTACAACCATCACCACTCTCTAATTCCAGAACATTTTCATTACCCCAGAAAGAAACTCTGTACCCATTAGCAGTCATTCCCCATTTCATACTCTGCCCAGCTGCTGGCATCTATTAATCTTTCTGTCTCTTTGGATTTGCCTATTCTGGACATTTCATATAAATGGAATCATACAGGGCTGGCCCCGTGGCTTAGCGGTTAAGTGCGTGTGCTCTGCTGCTGGCGGCCCGGGTTCGGATCCCGGGCGCACACCGACGCACCACTTCTCCGGCCATGCTGAGGCCGCGTCCCACATACAGCAACTGGAAGGATATGCAACTATGACATGCAACTATCTACTGGGGCTTTGGGGGAAAAAATAAATAAAAAAAAAAATAAATAAAATAAATGGAATCATACAATATATGGCTTTTTATGTCTGGCTTCTTTTGCTCAGCATGTTTGTTGTTCATCCATGTTTTAGCATGTATTAGTACTTCATTATTTTTTATGAATGAATAATATTCCATTGTATAGATATGCCACAGTTTGTTTATCCATTCATTAGTTGATGGACATTTGGGTTGTTTTCACTGTTTTGGCTATGATGAATAATGCTGCTATGAACATTCATTTACAAGTTTTTGTGTGAACATATCTTTTCAGTTCTCTTGGGTATATACCTAAGAGTAGAATTCCTGGGTCATTTGGTAACTCCTGTTTAACTTTTGTGACTGGCACACTGTTCCATAGTGGCTGCACCATTTTACGTTCCCTCCATCAGTGTGTGAGGGTTTCAGTTTCTGCACACCCTCATCAACTCTTGTTATTGTCTTTTTTTTAAAAGCGCTAAATCATTCTAGAATTCTTTATTTTAAAAAAAGCACACATACACTCCCTCCCCTTGCCTTCTCCAGCACTGCTATCTACATTTTAGCTCCTTCTGAAATCTTGCTGTCTCCTGCCTGATATGCCTACATTTGTCTTGTAGAGGTGGTGGCTTCATTAAATTTAGTAATTTGGTGCCAAATATTGATCACAGTTTTCATTCCTTTATTGTTTTCTTGTGCATGTTCTTAGGTAAACTTATGTTTTTCTCTTTTCTTTTTTTCTAGTTCCTTTGTATAGATCATGTGCTGCTTCCTTTTTTTAAAAAAATTTAAAAAATTGAGGTAAAATTTATGTAACATAAATTAGCCATTTTCAAGTGTATATAGTTCAGTGGCATTTAGTACATTTGTAGTGTTGTGCAACCACCATCTCTGTCTAGGTCCAGAACATTTTCATCACACCAAAAGAAAATTCCATACCCATTAAGCAGTCACTTTGTAGTCCTCATGCCCCAGTCGCTGGCAATCACCAATCTTCTTTCTGTCTCTATAGATTTACCTATTCTGGATATTTCATAGAAATGGAATTATACAATATGTGACCATTTATGTCTGGCTTCTTTCGTTAGCATAACATGGTTCATTCACATTGTAGCATGTGTCAGTACTTCATTCATTTTAATTGCTGAGTAATAACATTCCATTATGTATATGTATCACATTTTGTTTGTCTTTAATCTTTTGGTGGATATTTGAGTTGTTTCTACCTTTTGGTGATTGTGAGTAGTGCTGCTATGAACCTTTGTGTACAGATATTTGTTTGAGTACCTGTTTTCAGTTCTTTTGGGTATATACGTAGGAGTGAAATTGCTGGGTCACATGGTAATTCTGTGTTGAACTTTTTGAGAAACCCCCAAACTGTTTTCCACGGTGGATGTACCATTTTACATTCCTACCAGCAATGTATGAGGGTTCCAATTTCTCTATATCCTTGCCAACACTTGTTATTGTCTGCCTTGTTTATTATAGGTATCCTGATGGGGGTGTGAGGTAGTATCTCGTTCGTTTCGGTTTGCATTTCCCTGATGATTAGTGTTGTTGAGTACCTTTTCATGTACCTGTTGGCCATTTGTATATCTTCTTTGGGAAGATGTCTGTTTAGGTCCTTTGCCCATTTTTTAATTGGGTTATTTGTTTTTTTGCTATTGAGTTGAATGAGGTCCTTGTATATTTTGGATATTAACCCCTTATTGAATATGTGGGTTGCAAATATTTTCTCCCATTCTGTAGGTTGCCTTTTCATTTTGTTGATGGTTTTCTTTGCTATGCAGAAGCTATTTAGTTTGATGCAGTCCCACTTGTTTATTTTGTTGTTGTTGCCTTTGCTTTTGGTGTCAAATCCAAAAAAATCATCACCAAGACAGATGTCAAGGAGCTTATCACCTATGTTTTTTTTCCTAGAAGTTTTGTGGTTTGAGGTCTTATATTCAAGTCTTTAATCCGTTTTGAGTTGAATTTTTGTGTACGGAGTAAGATAGTGGTCCAGTTTCATTCTTTTGCATGTGGCTGTCCAGTTTTCCCAACACCATTTATTGAATAGACTGTCTTTTCCCTGCTGTATATTCTTGGTTCCTTTGTCATAAATTAATTGACCATATATGCATGGGTTTATTTCAGGGTTCATTTCTGTTCCATTGATCTTTATGTCTGTTTTTAGACCAATACCATACTGTTTAATTGATTACTATAGCTTTGTAGTCTACTTGAAAATCAGGAAGTGTGATGCCTCCAGCTTTGTTCTTCTTTTTTAAGATTGCTTTGGCTGTTCAGGATCTTTTGTGATTTTATACAAATTTTAGGATTGTTCTATTTCTGTGACAAATGCCATTGGCATTTTGATAGGGATAGCATTGTATCCGTAGATTGCTTTGGGTAGTATGGACATTTTAACAATATTACTTCTTCAAATTCGTGAGCACAGAATATCTTTCCATTTATTTGTGTCTTCAGTTTCTTTCAACAGTGTCTTATAGTTTTCAGCATATAGATCTTTCACTTCCTTGGTTAAATTTATTCCTAGATACTTTATTCTTCGTGATGCAATTGTAAATGGGATTGTTAATTTCTCTTTCTTGTTTTTTCCCCTTTTCTCCCCAAAGTCCCAGTAGATAGTTGTATGTCATAGTTGCACATACCTTCTAGTTGCTGTATGTGGGACGCCGCCTCAGCATGGCCGGACAGGCGGTGCGTCGGTGCACACCCGGGATCTGAACCTGGGCTACCAGCAGCAGAGCACGTGCACTTAACCGCTAAAGCCATGGGGCTGGCCGCCTCAGTTTCTCTTTCTGATAGCTCATTGTTAGTGCATAGAAACGCAGTCGATTTTTGTATATTGATTTTGTATCCTGCAACTTGACTGAATTTGTTGAGTAGTTCTAACAGATTTTTGGTGGAGTCTTCAGGGTTTTCTATGTATAATATCGTGTCATCTGCAAATAGTGACGGTTTTACTTCTTTCTTTCCAATTTGGATGCCTTTTATTTCTTTTTCTTGCCTAATTGCTCTGGCTAGGACTTCCAATACTGTGTTGAATAAAATTGACAAGAGTGGGCATGCTTGTCTTGTTCCTGATCTTAGAGGAAAAGCTTTCGGCTTTTCACCATTGAGAATGATGTTGGCTGTGGGTTTGTCATATATGGCCTTTATTATGTTGAGGTACATTCCTTCTTTACCCACTTTGTTGGGAGTTTTTATCATGAAAGGATGTTGAATTTTGTCAGATGCTTTTTCTGCATCTGTTGAGATGATCATATGATTTTTATCCTTCATTTTGTTAATGTGCTGTATCACATTCGTTAATTTGTGGATGTTGAACCATCCTTGTGTCCCTGGAGTAAATCTCATTTGATAATGGTGTATGATCCTTTTAATGTATTGTTGAATTCACTTTGCTAGTATTTTGTTGAGGAGTTTTTCATCTATGTTCATCATGGATATTGGCCTCTAATTTTCTTGTAGTTTCTTGTCTGGTTTTGGTATCAGGTATTTGTATTGTTGTCTATTTCTCCCTTTAGGTCTGTTAATATTTACTTTATATATTTAGTGTTCCTACGTTGGGTGCATAAATATTTACAAATGTTATATCCTCTTGTTGGATTGACCATTTAATTCTTACATAAAGACATTGTTTGTCTCTTAGTACAGTCTTTGTCTGAAAGTCTATTTTTGTCTGATATAAGTATAGCTATCCCAGCTTACTTTTGGTTTTCATTTGCATGGAATGTCTTTTTCCATCCCTTTACTTTTGGTCTGTGTGTCTCCTTACCTCTGAAGTGAGTCTCTTCTAGGCAGCATATAGATGGGTCTTGTTTTTTTAATCTATTTAGCCACTCTAGTCTTTTGACTGGAGAATTTTGTCCATTTACAGTTAAAGTAATTATTGATAGGTATGGACTTATTGTCATTTGTTAATTGTTTTCTGGCTGTTTTATAGTTCCTTTGTTTCTTCCTCTCTTACTTTCTTCTATTGTGATTTGATGATTTTCTGTAGTGGTCTATGTTTATTTTTTTTTATTTTTTTAAAGATTTTATTGATTTTATTTTTTCCCCCCAAAGCCCCAGTAGATAGTTGTATGTCATAGCTGCACATCCTTCTAGTTGCTGTATGTGGGACTCGGCCTCAGGATGGACGGAGAAGTGGTGCCTCGATGCGCACCCGGGATCCGAACCCGGGCCACCAGCATCGCAGCGCGCGCACTTAACCACCAAGCCACAGGGCCGGCCCTGTAGTGGTCTATGTTTAGATTCCTTTTATCTTTTGTATATGTACTATAGGTCTTTGCTTTGTGGTTACTATAAGGCTTACATAAAACAACTTTATTATAAAACAGTCTTTTAAATTGATAATGTCAGTTTGAACACATTCTAAAGCTCTACATTTTTTCACACATACATTTTATGTTTTTGATGCCACAGTTTACATCTTTTTATCTTGTGTATCCATTACCAGATTATTGTAGTCATAGTTAATTTTTACTACTTTTTTTTTTTTTTTTGGTGAGGAAGATTAGCCCTGAGCTAACATCTGTTGCCAATCCTCCTCTTTTTGCTGAGGAAGATTGGCCCTGAGCTAACATCCGTGCCCATCTTCCGTCAGTTTATATGTGGGATGCCTGCCACAGCATGGCTTGATAAGTGGTGTGCAGATCTGCACCTGGGATCCTAACCTGTGAACCCCAGGCCGCCGAAGCAGGGTGCGTGAACCTAACCACTACGCCACCAGGCCGGCCTCTAATTTTTACTACTTTTATCTTTTAACCTTCATACTAGATTTAGAAGTGATGTAAAGGTGATGGGTTCATCACCTTTACAGCATTATTCTGAGTTTTACTATATATTTACCTTTACTAGTGAAATTTATACTTTCATATGTTTTCTTGTTACTAATTAGCACTTTTTTGTTTCAGCTTAAAGAAGTGCCTTTAACATTTCTTGTAAGGCTAGTCTAGTGGTGATAAACTCTTTCAACTTTTGCTCATCTGGAAAACTCTTTGTCTGTCCTTCCATTTTGAAAGATAACTTTGCTGGGTAGAGTTTTCTTGGTTTGCAGTTTTTTTCTTTCAGCACTTTGAATATATCGTGTCACTCCCTTCCGGCCTGCAAAGTTTCTGTTGAAAAATCTGCTGATAGTCTTATGGAGGTTTCCTTTGTACATAACAAGTTGTTTTTCTCTTGCTGCTTTTAAGGTTCTCTTTGTCTTCAACTTTTGGTGCTTTAATTATAATGTGTCTTGATGTGGGTCTCTGGGTTCATCTTATTTGAAACTCTCTGGCTTCCTGGATTTGGATATCTGTTATCTTCCCCAGGATAGGGAAGTTACCAGCCATTATTTTTTCAAATAAGTTTTCTGTCCCTTTCTCCATCTTCTGGGACCCTCATAGTGCGAATGTTAGTCTGCTTGATGTTATTCTAGAAGTCTCTTAAGCTATCTTCACTCTTTTTCTTTCTTTCTTTTTTTTTTTTTTTCCCTGCTCTGATTTGATGAGTGCTGCTACCCTGTCTTTGAGTTCACTGATCCTTTCTTCTACTTTTGTCTAGTCTGCTGTTGAACCCCTCAATTGTATTTTCAGGCCAGTGATTGTATTCTTCAATTCTGTGATTTCTGTTTGGTATATTCTTATATTTTTTATCTCTTTTTGTTCATCCATTCTTCTCCCAAGCTTGGTGAGCATCTTTATGACCATTACTTTGAACTCTTTATCAGATTAATCACTTATTTCTGTTTTTTTAAGGTCTTTTTCTTAAGTTTTATCTTATAAACATAGGAACATATTCCTTTGTTTCTTCATTTTCCTTGATTCACTGTATTTGTTGCTATGCGTTAGATAAAATAGCCACCTCTTCCAGTCTTGAAGGAGTGGCCTCGTGTAGGAGATGAACCTTATCCTTGAACCCTGCCTTAGATCTTGGTTGTCTCTCAAACCTTTATGATTGTCCAAACAACCTACTTTGTTCTTAGTGGCTCACAGTAGTTGAGGGTGTGTCAAGATCTGTCAGTGTCCCAAAGGGGAGGATCTCAGTCAGCACCTATATTCAGGTTGATTGAAAGCTGGACCCTGAGGCAGCAGCTTTTAAAGTATATGCAAATATACCTTTTTCAGGAGAATACTGGTAGATGGGTGATTCTGTCTGCTCCCTCTGCGGTGTGCCCTGGGGAGTTAGCCAGGGTGAGCCTGTGTGAGCTCTTTAAGAACTGTTTCTCAGTTCACTATAGCCTTTTGGGTCTTGTGGATGCAAGCCCCGTTGGCTTTCAAAGCTAGATGTTTTGGGGGCCCATCTGTCAGGTGCAGGTGTTAGAAGTTGGGATGCCAGATGAGGGCTCAAACCCTTTGCTCCTTAGGGAGAAGCTACGTGTTGTGAGTTCCCTCCTTATTGCGGGTCACCATGCTGGGGTGGGGTTTATAGTGAAATTGTGTCTCAGCCTCTCCTACCTGTTTTAATGTGGATTTTTGTTGTTTGACCAATGTGTAGGAGTCATTCAGCTAGTTTTTGAGTTTCTTTCAGAGGGAATTGTTCTGTTTGTAGCTGTGGATTTGGTGTGTCCATGGTAGGAGGTGAGTTCAGAATCCTCCTACATCCCCATCTTGAACTGAAACCAACACATACAGTATTTTTTAAAAAAATGAGTTAGTTGCCAATGTCTAAAAATTGGTGGATTTAATTGAAATGCCCAGATTTCTAGTTTTTCCTTAAAAAATTAAGAAAATCTGACAAGACTGGGCTCACATTAACAATGAGTCTGAAAAGTTTTCTGCTTTTGATGGGTCAGACTGTATCTAGTTAGCCACAGCTTCCGTTGCTCCCAGTTGCCTTCCTTGGTTGCCATTTATCATCATATATGTGTTGTTCTTTTCTTTTTATAGTCTGAAGAGGGCAATGAGATATTTCCTACTTCCATGTCTCTATCAAAAGTTGGAAAGTTAAAGAGTGCCTGGGAAATATTTTTATGTTTTTAATATTCTTGAGATATATTTTTTTATTTCATGAGATGTGAGAAATATTCTTATATTTTTAATATGCAAACAAAATGTCAGAAGAATACAAGCTGGTGTCATTTTGACTGAAGTCTGGATTTATTTTACCCATTCAGGTTACCTGACTTGCTTGTGTGGGCAGTCGAGTTGGTAACCCCTGTGTTAGTTTGCTAGGGCAGAACAAAAGACCACACACACTAAGTGGCTTAAACAATAGAAATTTATTTTCTCACAGTTCTGGAGGCCAGAAGTCCAATATCAAGTTGTTGGCAGGTCTAGTTTCTTGTGAGGCCTCTCTCCTTGGCTTGCAGATGGCTGCCTTCTTGCTGTGTCCTCACGTGGTGTTTTCTTTGTATCCACATTCCCTCTTTTTATGAGGACACCAGTCAGATTGAATTAGGGCCCACTCTAATGGATTTGTTATAACTTAATCAACTCTTTAAAGGCCCTTTCACCAAAAACAGTCACATTTTGACATACACGTTCTGAGAGAGGGTTTCAGCATATGAATTTTAGAGGGACACAATTCAGTCCATAACAACCCTTGTCTTAAAAAAAACCTTAACATATAGATACATAAAAGTGTACAACTAACTGAAAATCAGTAGCCATAAAGGAAGAGACTAAGATAGATAATTAGGATAAAAAAATGAAGTTAATAAAGAATTCAAATAAAAACGTATTTTTGTGAGATATCTCACTTAAGGAGGAAGAACAAAATGGCATAGTTTGCGTGATTGGGAAGCAGTAGTCTCTCTGAAATTGCTGAAAGCCTAGTTTATGAACTAGAAAAACAATTTGAGGAATTCTCCTAAAAGGCAGATCAAAAACATACGTTAGGAAATTTATTAGAGATAAGAGACTTGATGGTAAGAGCTACTAGAGCCAAAATCCTTATCATAGTTGACTGGGAAAGAGCACTTGGAGCAGATGACAAAGAATAATCAAACAAATGATAGGCAGAAGTTCCCCAGGGCTGAAGTAAGACATCTTCACATTTCAATTGTTGGGCACAAATATTGAAAGTATGACCTGCCCTGGTTAAATTTCTGAAATCAAAACAAAAAAAACCCAGAATTCTCCAAGTGTCAAAATAGAAAGAGGGAGGAAAAAACAGATTTCCTAAAAGGGAAAGAGAATCAGACTGGTATCAGACATCCAGTCTGCAAGAGCAGATGTTAGAGGACATGGAGAAATGTTTAAAATTTAGAGTTCCTAGGGAAATTAATTGTGATTATAAAATTCTGTATCCATCTATACTATAACCACTCTTTAAATGCAGTGAAATATAAACAGCAAGAGAGAACAGAAAAAAGTTTTATTGCCCCTTCATTTCCTGTCCAAGATATTGTGAAATAAAATTGAAATATTACCTGAATTGCTTCCAACTCTGTTGTAGCTTGAGTACAGTACTTTGAACTTTCCAGCAGAGCTGGGCACTTAAGCTAATATAGATCACTTGTACAGAAGGGCAGGGTCGACACAGGAATTGCTCTATAACCTATATCCAAGCTGTGTGACTGTATCAAGTGTCTGTTTAGGGTATGGGAGGGAGAAGGAAATGCTGTAACTTCTTTAGTTGCCTCTTCAGTATGAAATCCTGTACTGTATTTGAGGCATTAAAAATTTATTTTGAAATATTAAAAATGTCAAAAAGGTGTAAAGCATAATATTATGAACACCGTTGTATCTACCTCCCAGTTTAAGAAATACAACATTAACTACCCAGTTGAGTTTCCCTCCTTCCCAGAGAGAGAGAATCGTTTTCCTGATTTGGTGTTTATCATGCCTATTCACTTCATTATACATACAGTACATGTGTAGATAACCTAAGCAATATATATTGTTTTACATTTAAAGTAAGTGGTGTCAAACAGTGTATATTCCTCTGTAATTTTTTTTACACAATCATACATGTGAGATTTACTCATACATACACGTACATATTCCTAGTTTGGTCACTTACACTTATATATAATAATCCGTTATATGAATATATCAAAATTTATCTTCTTGTTGAGGAACATTTGTTTTGCATTGTTTGCTATAGCAGTTTTAGTAAACAGCAGTACTAGGATCATTCCTATGCATACCTCATTGTACACATTTGAGAATTTCTCTAAGGTATCAAGAATTGGAATTACTATAGGGTATATTTATTTTCATTTTTACTTGATATTGCTGCTTGCTCCTCACAATGGTTGTAATCATTTACATTCCCAGCAACAGAGTGAAGTTTGTTCATTTATTTATTTATTTATATCTGTACTCGATATTGTCACATTTTTTATTTATGGTATCATTGTGGTTTTTATTGCATCTCCCTGATTACTAATGAGTTAGTAATAATTAACTTATTTCTTGGCACTTTGTGGTTCTGTTTTTGTGAGTTTCTATTCATATCTCTGTGCGTTATTTTCTATCAGGTTATTCATCTTTTTCTTACTGATTTGTAGGAGTTATTTATAAATTTTGGTTACTAATTCTTTGTCAGTTATATGGATCACAAATATTTTCCCGTAATTTTTTATATGAGTAAAAGAAATTTTAATTTCACTGTAGTTGAATTATCAATCTTTTCTTCTCTAGTTTGTACATTTGTGTATAAAGAAATAATTCCTTATCTTAAAGTCATGAAAGTATTCTTTTATTCTCTAATTTATAAAGTTATGCTTTTTCACATTTGTTTATAATTCATCTGGAATTTTTATTCTTTTTCTCCTTCGGTCTTTTTAACAGCTTTATTGAGATGTCATTTATATACTGTAAAGTTCACCCATTTGAAATGTATAATTCAGTGTTTTTAGCACGTCTGTAGAGTTGTGCAGCCAGCCCTGGTGGTCTAGTGGTTAAGATTTGGTGCTTTCACCACCATGGCCCAGCTTCCTTTCCTGGACAGGGAACGACACCACCTGTCTATCACGCTGTGGTGGCTGCATGTTGCTGTGATGCTGAAAGCTACGCCACCGGTATTTCAAATACCAGCGGGGTCACCCATGGTGGACAGGTTTCAGCAGAGTTTGCAGACTAAGACAGACTAGGAAGAAGAACCCGGCCACCCACTTCTGAAAAAATTGGCCATGAAAACTGTGTGAATAGCCACAGAGCATTGTTTAATATAGCGCCAGAAGATGAGAGGATGGCACAAAAAGACCAGGCAGGGTTCTGCTCTGCTATACACAGGATTGCTAGGAGTCAGAATTGACTCGAGGACACTAAGGATAAATAGAGTTGTGCAACCATCACCATAATCTAATTTTAGACTATTTCATTATCCCAGAAAGAGACTTTGTATCCATTAGCAGTCACTCCCCACACCCCTCTGCCCACAGTGCTAGGAAGCCACTTAATCTGCTTTCTTGCCTTTCTGGACATTTCATATAAACAGGATCAAATAATATGTGGTCTTTTGTGACTGACTTCTTTTACCTAAGTGAAATATAATGTTTTTGAAGTTCATCCATGTTGTAGCATGTGTAAGTACTTTATTCTTTTTTATGACTGAATAATATAAAAAAAAAACTTATATAAGACTAAACATTAGTCTCAGTATTTCTAAATGGGTTAGATTTCCATATTAGAGAGTCTATGAAAATGACAGTGGTGGTAGAATAGTGTCCTAATTTCTGTGTGACTTTCCCTTAAAAACAGAACAAATAGCACAGGAAAACCAAAACCTGTGACTAGCACTTACAGGAAAATTAGTTGACCACGTTTCTGCACAAAGCGTTAGGTACCAGTAAGTTGGGGAAAAACCACCAATGGCTCCAAGACTTCTGTATTATTATCTATGTGAAGAAGAAGGAGGAAGCAGTGGAACATCAGGTGAATCTGAGAATTGAAAAATAGCCAAAAGGCAATCACTGGAAAGCTTGAAGGGCCATTTTAAGAATACCAGCTGAAACTGGGAGGGGTTTTGCACACACTGATAATGGGTGAGTGAAAGAGGTCTGTTGTAAAGTCTTAAGGGACTGGAGCCCCTTCATGAAACTTTAAAAACCAACCAATCAAAGCTCCCTTCCAGGACCAAGCCTAGATATCTCAGAAAACAACTATATTTTCGAACACAATATGAAAGCAACAAGAGGGAGTTTTAGAGTGTGAGGTTAGAATAGCTGTTCTAGGCCAAGCCTCCTTCTAAAAGTTCAGGAAAATGAATTTCATTTCGATATCAGCAATATGAAATGATTGTTAAATCTCATAAAAGTTTTTTAAGAAAATGAGCCTTGGCATAGCATCCTTTCTAAAGACAGTGAAAGCACACTGGAAAGATGTGCCCGTAAAATAGATGAAAACCATTTGATACTAAGACAAAAGCCATTATAGTCAGAACAAGGCATTTTCAAAAAAGCAAGTTTGCATAAAAAAAGAAAAACTAGGTGGTAGAACTTAGTAAAGTATTAGAAATGAAGGAAAATTTATTTTATAAATGAAGACAAATTAGAAAGAACACAAGAGCAAATGAACATAACAGATAATACCTTAAGAGAGAAGGATGTTGAAAAGGAGAAAGACGTTAAAAATAAAAAGGATACAAAAGAGGTGTAAAAAGAATTTGATAGAAAATGATATTGAAAACAGGCAAAGAAGATCCAGTATATGTACAATAGGAGTCCCCAGTGAAGTAAAAACCATAGCAAGGGAATAGAGCAGATACTAAAAATTACGGTTTAACTGAATTAAAAACAGATTTGGCAGGGCCAGCCCGCTGTCGCAGCGGTTAAGTGCGCATGCTCCACTTCGGTGGCCCGGGGTTCGCAGGTTCAGATCCCAGGTGCACACCAATGCACCACTTGTCAAGCCATGCCTTGGCGGTGTCCTATATAAAGTAGAGGAAGATGGGCACGGACATTAGCGCAGGACCAATCTTCCTCGGCAAAAAAGAGGAGGATTGGCAACAGATGTTAGCTCAGGGCTGCTCTTTCTCACACACACAAAAAAGCAAAACAGATTTGGAACTCCGTTTTGAAAGAGCACGGCACATATGTGAGAACACTGACACAGACCAGTACTGAGATGTGGTCTAGTAAAATTATTGGACTTCAAAGGAAAAATAAAAATCTTTCAGACATGCAGCAAAAGTCACAAAGTCTCTTATAAGGAAAACCAGATTATTATTATACTTTTCAACAGTAACAATTTGTAAGAGAAGACATTCTTATTATGAGAGAAGACATAATTTATTATGGAATTCCATATTGAAGATACTCAAGAAAGTTTAAGCCCAAGATTTTGTATATAACCAAACTGATTTTCAAGTATAAAAGTCACAAACTATTATCTGTATGCTAGAACTTGAAGAGTATTGTTCCCATTAGCCCTTCCAGAGGAATCCGCTAGAGAAGAAGCTTCAGAGACTCAAAATGACTAGAGACATTAACATAAGGACTGATGGTTAGCATTACACACACATACTTGCAGAACCAAGACTAAATGGAGGATAAAGAAAGAGCAAGTATGGTCTATAAAGAGGTGGGAAGGAGAATGGAGGGATCATATGCAAAACATTTTAAAAACTATTTTTGGTAATCATATTGGTGGTGATAGTATTAGTATCATCTGGAGACTCTGTGTGTAATGTGAAATAAAAAGCAAATGAGTGTGTTATTCTAATTCTGTCATGAACTGTATCCTTGAGAACCATGATTCTTGTTATAGAAGAAATAAGATAGAAATGACTCAGATTGGGGGATGTATGTGTGTGTATAGGCTGAGCAGGGCAAGCGTTGATAACGAGATAGAGAAGTAACTTAAATATTTAACTCCAGGAGTTTTTAAAAAGAAGAATAGATAAATAACCCCCCTTCCCCAGAAAAAAACACCAGGTAGAAGAAATTAACAGTATTAAAAAAAAATTACAAAATGAAATCAGTAAAATACAGATTTGACCAATAAGATCAATTTAAAAGTCAGTTGGAAAATTTGATTAGGAAAAAGACATAAAGACAAAATATTGGAAATAAGAAAAATGAACAATTTCTAAGAATATTATAAGTAATTATGCCTATAAATTTGAAAATCCAGGAGAATTGGTTGATTTTTTTTTTTTTTCCCCTGAGGAAGATTCACCCTGAGCTAACATCTGTTGCCAATCTTCCTCTTTTTTCTTGAGGAAGATTTGCCCTGAGCTAACATCTGTGCCAATATTCCTGTTTTGTATGTGGGTGGCTGTCACAGCATGGCCACCAACGAGTGGCGTAGGTCCATGCCTAGGGACTGAACTTGGGCCTCCAAAGTGGAGAGCACTGAACTTAACCACTAGGCCATGGAGCTGACCATTTGGGTGATTTTTTTTTTTTTTTGTGAGGAAGATTGGCCCTGGGCTAACATCCGTGCCCATCTTTCTCTACTTATATGGGACGCCGCTACAGCATGGCCTGACAAGCAGTGCGTCGGTGCGTGCTGGGATCTGAACCTGGGAACCCTGGGCTGCCGAAGCAGAGCACGCGAACTTAACTGCTGTGCCACAGGGCCAGCCCCGGATGGTTTTTTTTATGGACAGTTTTTATCAAACACATAAAGAACAGTAAATTTCCATGTTGTTTAAATTATTTCAGAGTACAGAAAAGAAAAGCACCCCATTTTACTTTGAGAGGGACCTGGATGCCAAAACCTAGCAACACAAGATGTGCCACATAATCTTCAATTTGACCTCCACTCAACATTCCTGTTCTCTATCATGAGGGACCTTTCTGGACAACATGAATGGGCCTCTAAGTCCTCTGGCTTCTGATTGGATTTGGGAGTGGGGAGCCCTGGCAGGAAATGGAGAAAGGAGGAGACTAAAGTCTGGGTATTAATTCCCCTGGCTCGTTCCCTGAATGTATGTGCCTTGGGCTGGTTCTCCCTCTTCTAAAAGTCCTAGCCCTTCCTTCAGGGCCTATGCGTTATAAGAACTTCTCTGTTACTCTGGGTTATTGCGTTGTGCCTTGTGACTCCTCTAAGCCTCATCCACAGCTTTGTTAAAAAAAAAAAAAAAATTCACTTGTAAATATACCCTCCTTAAATTAACCTAACTTGAGTGGGCCATCTGCTTCCTCTAGACCTTTTTTTTAATTTTTTTAAACTTTTTCCCCCAAAGCCCCAGTAGATAGTTGTATGTCATAGCTGCACAGCCTTCTAGTTGCTGTATGTGGGATGCGGCCTCATCGTGGCCGGAGAAGCGGTGCGTCGCTGCGCGCCCGGGATCCAAACCCGGGCCGCCAGTAGCGGAGCGCGCACACTTAACCGCTAAGCCACGGGGCCGGCCCGCCTCTAGACCTTTTTTGATATTTGTTTAGGATTTTTGCATTTGTAGAAAATATGAAATTAAAAGATGTCCTAGTTTTGACTACTAAGAAAAAACAGTATGGAAAAAATATTCTGTACAGAAAAATATATTAATTACAAAGTTAAGATAACCGGCAAATTTATAAACATTTAAAATGTATAATAGACACCAAGGATTTATATATTATTTGATTATCTACCATTTATTAGTATTGTATCTATGTTAAATTTCCTGAGTGTAATCGTGATTATGTAGAAGAATGCCCTTGTTCTTAGAGATATACCACAATATTTAGGCATGAAGTGTCATGATATATATAACTAAGAAAAAGTGTGTGTGTGTTGGGGGTCGGGCTGGCCCGGTGGTGCAGCGGTTAAGTGTGCATGCTCCACTTCCCTGGCCTGGGGTTCCCCAGTTCGGAACCCTGGGGGCACACCAACGCACCGCTTGTCAAGCCATGCTGTGGTGGCATCCCATATGAAGTAGGGGAAGATGGGCACGGATGTTAGCCCAGGGCCAATCTTCCTCAGCAAAAAGAGGAAGATTGGCATTGGATGTTAGCTCAGGCCTAATCTTCCTCACAAAGAAAAAAAAAGGTGTGTGTGTGTGTAAGAAGAGACAAAGCAGATGTGTCAAAATGTTAATAATTGGTGTATCTTTGTTAAGGTGTATGGTATTCACTGTTAATATTCTCGCAGCTTTTTGTGGCTTTGAAATTTTCAGAATAAAAAGTTGGGGGAAAATATTCAGAACAATAAAAAATGAAATATTTTTATGGATAAAATATATTTTATCCATAAAAATTAGCTTTATAAACTAATAAGCAACATATAAAATGCCAACATTTGAACAAGCAAATCACTGAAGGAAAAAATACAGAAAGCCCTTAAACAAAATAAGCTTGACTTGAATAGTAAAGGAATGCAAATTTAAATGAGTTGTCAGTGTTCATCTATCTAAGTAGCAGATTGAACAGAATGATAATGCCTAATGCTGATGGAGATGCAGCAGACTGGGTGGGAAGTACAGCTTGGTGCCTGCCATCTTCTGGTGTGCAGTCTGGCAGTATCTGTGAATGCTTAAAATCTGTATGCTCTTTAATCACAGCAATTTCATTTAATGAACTAAATCTAATGAAGTAATAGGATACGTAAGTAAGGTTCTATGTACAAAGCATGTTCATTGCAGCATTGTTAACAGCAAAAACCATTTAAATGTCCATCAGTTGGGGTTTGGTTTTACACACAGAATACTATTTAACTATTAAACACAGAAGTTAATATATTAATATGGAATGATATCCCTGATTGTTACATTAAAAATAAAAGCAAATTAGAGGAAAATCCATAAAGTACTACCCCATTTAAAGTAAAGTATCTACATATTATAGGCATAATTTTATGTATATCAATATTGTATAGATTTTGAAAACCTAGTTGAAAGAGTATCAAAAAAGGAAGGGAAATTATCGGGGAATGGGATGTTTATATTCTCTTTTTGGGTTTTTTTATTTTAAAGAAATAAAGATCATAAAATAGAAAATGTCAACTAAACTCATGTCTTGGCAATAATTTTTTCTTTAAAATAATTTCTTTTTATGCTGCTTTGTTAGTATAGTCTTACTGAGTTACAGAAAAATCTGTTAAGAAACTCATTTTGCTCTTGTATATTCTGTTTTCAGAGCAGTGGAAAGAGCTCAGTGCTAGAAAGCCTAGTGGGGAGGGACCTGCTTCCCAGAGGCACTGGTATTGTCACCCGGAGACCTCTCATTCTGCAGCTAGTCCATGTTTCACCCGAAGATAAACGAAAAACAACAGGAGAAGAAAATGGTAAATTTTAGAATTGGAATAAGAATTATTTTAAAACTCTTCATTTTTGTCAAATATTTAAAATATATGAATTGATTAGATAGTTAGAAATTAGTGGCTGTAGCAAAATCAGAAGTCCTGTGAAGAGAAGTGGTATGCATCTTTTCTCATGTAAAAAAGAGTAATTTTTGTTATTTTGAGGCCCACAAGTAAACTTGTTTGGAATAGTATCTTTTTGGTAATGCGGCTTGGTAAACTGTTAATGCTATTTAATGGAGGATCTAGTGAGATACTCAGTAAACAGGAATCATTTATTTTAAAGAAAAAGTCTTTCTGTCTTTTGGAGTGTTTTAAACTCTTTTCCTAATGTTTAAAACAATGTTTTTGCTTTTTTACTTGGATTTAGAATTTAAATAATTTAGATTCTAGTTTAAAGATTTTATGTTAAATAAAATTAAAACGACTTTGCTTTTCAGTATAGCAATGTTATCTTGCCTTCCTTTTTCTGGTCTTACCATCTGCCTGTTAATTTTGACTCTTTTGCCCTTCTCTCTAAAATGAATATTATTTTTAGAAAGAGTTTTGATTTTTTAATTATTTTTTTACTATCCTTCTCTTGCTAAGGTTTACCTATATAGCACATACTATCTTGATTTTTAAGATCCTGGCCTCCCCCGAATAGCAAATGTGGAGTATTAAGATTGGAGAATATGTACCGTCCTTTATAGCAGTTCTTCTTTGATTAAACTGAAAATATTTTAAGAAGTGTTGTCTATGTCTATGAGATTTTAAATTGCTTATTAAATATGTATCCTATATTAATCATATATTTATATTAGTTAGGTTTGAAATGTTTGATGAGAATAATATAATCTTCCCTTTTAGTTCAGTGTTTGGCTCAGAATTTCTGTCTTATTTATAAAAGCCTGTAAAATAGCTCTAATTATTAAATTAAATTTGCAGCAGAGTTCATGTTTGTTTCTTATCTGCAGAGATCTGTTTTAAATGTAGTTTCATTCTACTTCTATTATTCGGACCTAAGATAGGATGATAATATTGAGGAAATTGAAGTTAATTTCTGTATCTGATTTTTTTCTTCACTTATTATAGGAGCATTGGTGGTGATAGCTTGATTTTTTTTTTTAAAGGAGAACAAAAAAACCTTTCATGAGCATCTACTGTGACTATAGATAGTTAATCACTGATGCAAATTAATGAAGTTGTAGAAGTTAATAAGGAATACTTTTGTATAGACTGCCAGAGGATATGTAGGAGCCTTTTACTTAAGTTAGGTAGCTTGGTATATTCATCACTTTGTATTTCTGTAATATTTCTTTATTATTGAAATTCTGAACCTTGAATTTAATCATTTTGAACTAACTTATGGTCCAGCTTCAAATGTATAGAATAACACTTAAAATTTCATTCTTACTAACTTAATTTCATCAAATTTACCAAATACCTTAAACTAAGACTTTAAGAGACTGTATGGCATTAATTAGGTCTCTCTCCTTTAACTTTTCATTTTCTTCAGTCACCTTGAAAAGGGCAGATGATATCCTGTATCTCAGAAACTATTTGTAGATGTGGGCATTGTTTCTAGAAAAGGGTGTACATTTCAGCCCTAGAAGTGTGGGTTCTTTGGTATCTCTTTGCTTGTGTGTCCACTGTCTTGTTGATGTCTCTTCTTGGTGGTTGGTCAGAAAATTTGCATATCTTTACCTCTCTCTATATATTTTTTCAAGCTTGGTGCTTATTTTTTATATAAAAAACATAAAAATTCACTTAAAATGACAACTCAGCTACCCAGAACACAAAATAGATTTCATAAATTTTGAGTACTGAATTTCACGTGTCTCAAATAGTTCTTTAGTTTCTCACAGAGCCTCTTTATCCTCGGGATAAACACTTCTACCTTGTCATAAGTCATTCTAACCCAGAGGAAATTAGAATAATGAAGCAGATAAACATTTAGTTAGCCAGAAGAGTAGGAACTACTTGACAGCCTGACATCCAGAGAGGAGAAAGGGAGGAAAACATAACCAGACAGAAAAATTTCAAAAAAAAAGAAAAAAATCAGTCTCTAATCATTTTGTATAGGGATTTATAGCCTCAGAGGGCTTTGTTATATAACAAAGGCCTAAGTTACCAATAATAGCTTCATTTAAGAGCAGTGTATTCTAAGATGACATGGAGCAGTATAATCCATTTTAAATAATAGGTCCATCCAAACTGGCTAAAATAAAATATTTTAATGTTTAATGTATATAGTTTAATTATCAGGAAAATTTACTTAATGTGGGATCCTTCATTCTGCCAACTATATAGGATAATTGAGGTGTGAATATATAGATTTATAGTATTTCTCAGCTTGCCCCCCACTTCTGTCCTGTAAAAGAGTTTTCTGATAAAATCTTTTTTTTTGTGTGTGTGTGTGTGGAGGATCGGCCCTGAGCTAACATCTGCCAATCCTCCTCTTTTTGCTGAGGAAGACTGGCCCTGGGCTAACATCCATGCCCACCTTCCTCCACTTTATATGGGACGCCGCCACAGCATGGCTTGCCAAGCGGTGCGTCCGTCGGTGCACGCCCGGGATCCGAACCGGTGAATCCCGGGCCGCTGCAGCGGACGGCCCGCACTTAACCGCTTGTGCCACGGGGCCGGCCCCTGATAAAATCTTACTAAAAACAAAATCAGACTGTTTTAGAGTGGGATGGGGTTTTAGTTTGAACTTTGAACTCCGTGATTATCTTATATATTTGTAAGAAATAAATCAAGCTTTCCTCAGATTTCCTTTTAGACGAGATCCAAAAGTAGCATGCTGATTAAAGACCAACTTGTTTCTGTTGTGTTCTGTTAAATTCAATATATATTTTAAAGAAAATAATCCCTTATAAAGCTCAATTTTAGTGAATAGGGTAAATGCTTAATATTTACTTACTCATAAGATTTTGAAAGAAGTTTGGTATGTTTTGTAGATTCTTTTTTACCAGGCAATTGATCTTTTCCCATAGTCATATCTAAGGCAAATTTTTGAATAGTGAATTAATTTTAATCCATTTGTGTTAGAATTAGAAACCAGAGGTGACATAATTAATTGCAATTGAAAATAAAAATAAATTATGGCACACAATATGCTTGATTTATCACTTAAAATATATACTTCTATACTTCCCTCTGATTGTAATAAATTGTATTGGAAATTATATAGTTATAAATTTTGAGTAATTTAATGCTAGTTATAAATTTTGAGTAATTTAATGCTATGTGCATTTGAAATGTGTTGAGGTTTCTGCACATCTGAGTTTTTAAAAAGGTTTAAAGGGGCCGACCCCGTGGCTTTTCGGTTAAGTGCGCACACTCTGCTACTGGCTGCCCGGGTTCGGATTCCGGGTGCGCACCAACACATGGCTTCTCTGGCCATGCTGAGGCGGCCTGCCACATACAGCAATAGAAGGATGTGCAACTATGACATGCCACTATCTACTGGGGCTTTGGGGGAAAAAAACAAAGGTTTAAAATATTAGGGATAAGCACTAAACTTATCATTCTGTGCTATTTCTCTTTAACTACAGACCCTGCTACATGGAAAAACTCAAGACACCTTTCTAAAGGTTTCCTTTATCCATTGTTTTTGGCCTTTTTTCTATTATGCCTGCATGTGTGCTTATGTACTCTTACAGGCTGTGTGCATTTTTTTTCTTCCATTTTTATTTGCCTATCCACATTGATTGACTGTAGGTTGTAATGGTTCTTGTTACCTTTTGGCATTGCATCAGAATGCAGGCTTTTTTGGGGGTGAATGTAATTTATTTTATTTTTATTTTTAAAAACATGCTTGTGAAGCCAGGCCTCTTTTATATGATAAGGTAAATTAAACATACCCCTTTAGTATGTAGTACCTGCCTCTGTGAGTTCTGTTCACCTAGATTACTGCAGTCCTCCAATGAGACTTCTTGGAAGAAGGTACTAAGCTTCAAGTAGGTGAGCATTTTACTTGCAAAAAGGATCCAGTTTTATTTACCTTTATTCCACCAAAGAATTGATGCACTTTTTCCTCAATAAATATTTATTCGAATACTTTACAGTCCTTTTTATTTTGATTTCAGGTGGCTGATATGCATTATTCATAAACTCAATCATTAAGACATTTAAAACTCTGAATTTGGCAAAAGCTGAATAGCTGTGCTTAGGGGAGGCAAAGTTAGGTTACTTTTCTACAATTAAACATTTCTAGCTTCTCTGGGAAAAACAGAACAAAACTTGCTTTCCACGTTTTAGACCACTTAAAACAGTGTCTACAGTGAATGTATTTTCCTTTTTTGGGCAAGTGCAGGAAGAACAAACCTATTATTGGAAACTAATGGAGAGTAGTGACTCCATATAGTACATATGCCAGGGTCTATCCCCCCACCCCATTTCATTTCTTTCCAACCTTTAGTTCAAAATATAGTCTTGGTCCTGGGGAAAAAAATTACCTTGAAAGTGCACATAAATTACAGAATAGCTTCACACTACTGAGAGAGCTCTTTAAAGGAACAACCAATTGTGACTTTATGGGTAACCAAAAGGAAACCAAATTAGGGGAAAAAAAGGATTGAAAAGTCGGCTGTTTTATTCACATATTGCAGATTTTTACCTTGATTTATGTGTATAAATCTATTATATATGCTTTTTGCATTACTCAGTAGGATTCTTAATTTTTCTTCTTTTTGCCATTAGCTTAATTGCATACTTTCATCAGACAATCTGCTTTTATGTGTAAGATATTTAAAAATAAGGAATAAACTTTTTAACATATATAATTACATACAAAATATGAACACAAGTGAACAATTGTATTAGTAAAATCTAGATTTCAATGGTGGGAAGACCTGTGAGCAACTCTGATCTGAAGTTAGTCATGTTTTTGAAATAACATGATACCATTTTTAAAATGTGAAAGTATAATTTAGCAAATCTTAAAATATTTAACTTGAGTTAATGGCAAAATAGGAACAAATAATATTGTGTTGCCTTTTTGAATTCCTACCTAAAGATAAAAAGTAATTTCCATAGTTTCCAATAAATGGAGTTTTTCTTTTTTCCAGGGGTTGAAGCAGAAGAATGGGGTAAATTCCTTCACACCAAAAATAAGGTAACCACACAAGAATATTATGAAGAAGTAACGTGTTGAAAATTTTTTTGTACAAGTAGTTGATAATTTAGTTTCTCATCATTGGCAATGTGGCATGTTATCTTGAAGCAACTGTTCCTTGTAAAATAAATCTTATGTTAGTAACATTTCTAATCATAGTAGTTTATTTGGAAAACGCTTTAAGTTCAGCCCTATTCTCTCCAATTTGGAGATTAATGTGAGATCAGGCAGCTTTGAAATATAAATAATGAAATTTATATAAAATATGAAAAAAGTCATATAAAATATGAAAGTATAAATTATGACTCCTTGGCTCAGAAAAATATATGTATATATTAGAATTTGTTTACTAATTCTCTGAAGCAGATCCATAGACATCCTTGAAATTTATCGACCCCTCACTTAAGAATTTTTGATTTTTGTTTCAATAATTTTTAGCTTTACACGGATTTTGATGAAATTCGACAAGAAATTGAAAATGAAACAGAAAGGATTTCAGGAAATAATAAGGTAGGCATCTTTTTAGAGCTGGAAAGTATAAACAGCAAATATATCATTGAGAGTATTCTCTATATAATGTGTGATTGTAAATTCATAATCCTGGTCTTTGAAACTAATGGAGTATTTTCACAAATATATAAAAACTTTACTGAAAATCCCTTTTGTTTCTTAGAGCTTTTATGTACTATCAAATATTTCATTTAGATGCTTATTCTTGATCTTGTGATGTACATTCCACTTTATTATATAATTCTCTTTAATTCTGCTACAATAGGTTATCTTTTTCTGAAGGATTGATTTACTGTAACTCAAGAAGCGTCATATAATGTATGTGATACATGTATTTTGATAAGTTCTTTTTCTTACCTGAGTAAGGCTAGATTTGCTTATGAAAGTAGAGAGAGAGAAATTAGTTTTTTTTCCAGAGAAAATGAAAAGTAATGTTAACAACTGAATTATTTTCTTGTTTTCTAAGATTGTGAGAATTTAAAATAAGTTGGGTGTCTAAGATACCATTAATCTTGACACCAGGCACTATCAGTGCTACCTCCCTTAAATGCTTCCGTTTTCTCACTCTTCTCTCTCTATTCCTATTGCCTTTCTCTCTGTTCCCTTTCTTCTTGTTTTTACCTTCCTTCTTGTATTATCCAGAGGCACATTTAATCCCGCAAGTTGGCCCTAGCCTAGTACCAATATTCAAACATATTTACTGAGCCCTTATATCTGTCAGATACTGTGCTAGAGAGGTTACTTCCTGACAAAAAGACATTTTTGGAGCCATGTTAGTTCTTTATGTCTCTTCAGGATACTTGTCTCTGTTTTAGTGATTGACTAAGCTTTATTCATTATTGAACTCTAGGCTGGTAACTTTTGGGTTACTGCTGCTGCTGCCATGTTACTGCTACTACTTCCCTGAATTTCTAGTAATTGTGTTATATAGAAGAGGTAGAAAAAGTGGCAGGAGCTAGATTAGCTTGTTGTCACTCCAGTAATTATATCTGGGATAATTTTGACTTTTGGAACATTATTAATCATAACACCAGTCTGAATTCTCTCTCCTGCTATCCCCATGGATTTACTGACCTCAGTAATTGTTGTAATTTTACATAGTACTAGAATTTAGAGAGGATGTGACTGGTGAATCAGAAAGGAGAGTTTTTAATTTAGACATTAAACTGAATGTCATGAAAGACTGAGGCTGTATACCTAGAAGATGTTTAATTTATGGTGGGAATATGATTTACTTACTTAGCAGGTTTTCTCATCCACAGTGTCTAAAAGATGAGAAGTCCCCTATCCCCAAATCTATGAAAAATCTCTTTACTAAATCGTGTTTGTAATGAAGTAAATGATACTTTGATCTTATGTAAGTAATTTTGTGTGGTCTAAATATCTAAATGATTTCATATGCCTAACATAAAGCCTTGAAGGATTTAAAATATCTGTGAGATTGGAGTTGTAAAGGCATTTGGGCAAAGCTTTGTAGTGGGCATGATAAGGGAATGCGTAAGAAATATACAACCTAGATAGGTATGCCGAATATCAACATATAATGACTTTGGAACACTGGAGTATTGAAAATAGAAAAGTAACTCAGAGTAATCTTAATATAGCAAATGTAACTGTATAGAGAACTCAGAGTAGAGAATGTTCCACAAAAGCTTTCTGGGAAATTAGAATTTTCAGTAGGTTAATGAAGAAAGATATACAGTGGATAAATAGATGAGAGGACTTTTTAAATGATAAAGAAGGGGATGTACAAAGACAAGTTATGAACATATTATAAGTGTTTTTTTACATGTAGCTGACTCAACTCGAAAACTTGTAGAGGGCCAGTGGTGAAGAGGAGGGAGTCTGTGTAATAATCTTAGTCTAGGGGAGAGAAAATATAGCTCTCTCTCACTATACAAATTCTTCCTATTTGAATTCAGGGATCAGAAGATTCAGATAAATTTTCTGAGGAATCTCTTACAATATCCTCTTGCCAGTTGGTATTCAAAGATTAGGAACCAAATTGATTTGGATAACTTGTTATCTATGCCTTACTCTCTAAACTTAAGAACCTCATAAATTTGGATAGTGAGGAATACATTAATCTTTTGTTCAGCACTAAGTCTATTAAACATATTTAAGAAATGGTATCTGCTTAGAATCAAGAGAAAAGAATGTGAAATAATACAGGGGAGATAAATTGTTTATATTAATGGTATAGAGTTGGATAGGATTATAACCAGTTATGTGGTTGGCTGTGTAACTTCCCATGTGTATCATCAGGTTTTGATTGTTGAAATGTTTTAGGGATCATGGTTTAATTTGTATTTAAAAGCATCTAATGTCTATCTACTTGAAATTAGGTTTATATAAATATAAAATTAGCATTTTATATTTCATTGAAACTTTAATATGATTTTAATATATTTTAAAACTTATTTTTAGGGAGTAAGCCCTGAACCAATTCATCTTAAGATTTTTTCACCCAATGTTGTCAATCTGACACTTGTGGATTTGCCAGGAATGACCAAGGTAAACAATAGTTGTTACTCATTATGGATTTGGTCATGTTTGTTTTCACTTAAACAGATGTGGTTTTTCCTTACCCTATATGAGAATAATCAGCTTTTTTTGCAGTTAACTTGATCTGTTAGCATTTGATGTAGTTGAGTCCTCCTTTCTCCTTGAAACACTTGCTTTACTTGCTTCCAGGATACCACACTCTACAGGCTTATCTCCAATCTCACAGGTTACTCCTTCTCAGTCTCTTTTGCTGGTTTCTTCTCATCTTTCCAATGTCGAAACAGTGAGTCCCCAGAGCTGAGTGTTTGGAGTTCTTGTCAAGGGAGTACACTTACCCCCTTGATGATTTCCTCCAATCTTATGACTTTAAATACATGAGTGTCTGTATGCTGACAGCATTCACATAACTCTAGATTTGAATATCCAGCTGTCTACTTTACACATACACTTAAATGTCTAATAGGCATTTCAAACTTGATGTGTCTAATACCAGATTCCTGACCTGTCCCTCAACCTGACTTGATCCTTCTATAGTCTCCCCCATCTCAATAAATGGCAGCTCTGTTCTACCAGTTGCTTAGCCTAAAGGTTTGTAGTCATCCTTGAGACTTCTTATCCTATGTCCTAATTCCTCTGTCAGCAAATCCTCTTGCTTCTCCTTACCTTTAAAATATATCCAGAACTCCTCTATCATGTCTTACAAATTCATAGCTACCATCCTGATGTGTCATCTCACCTGTTTTATCATCATCTCACCTGGATTACTGCAGTAGGCTCCTAACAGGTCTTCCTCATAATCTGTTCTTAACTAAGCACTCAGAGTGATGCTATTAAAGTGAATATTAGATTGTGTCATTCCTTAGTTTAAAATCTCTCCAGAGGCTTCTTGTTTCACTCAGAGGAAAAGCTTAAGTTCTTAAAGAGATGTAAAGCATGTACTTGATCTGTCCCTATTACTCTCCTGTTAACTCCTCCTGCTCCAGCCTTCTGCCCTTATTGTTCATTCTCCTGGAATGTGCTTCCCTCAGATTTATGCATGTACCTCTCTCTTATTTCTTTCAGTTTCTGGTCATTCTCTCAAATGTCATTATCTGAGTAAGGTCTTCCCTGATTACTCTGTTTTAAAGCATAATCCAATTAAAAATAATAATTTAAAAGCACAGCCTTCTCTAATTATCTCATAGCCTCCTATTCTGCTTTATTTTTTCCGTAGCCCTACCATCACCTAGATATTGTATAATGTATTTGTTTATTATCTGCTCTCATCACTAAAATGTAAGCTCTCTAAAGGTAGGAATTTCAATCTTTTTTTATCCACTCCTGTGACATAATCTGGCATGTAGAACAGCGCCTGAAATATAGTAGGCTTCTAATAAATATTTGCTAATGGATGAATGAATGAATATGTCTCTAGGCAATTAACATTGACCAGTTCTTGACATGGTAAACCTACGATATTTGCAAGAGTTACATTTTGAGACTTTCACATGTTACCAAATTCATAAATACCACTGTAATATATAATTTCTTCATTTTAACTATCTGTAAATGGAATGATACCTATGTTCTGTGGATTAAATGGGAGAGAAAAAGCTGAGTTGGTTTTTATTAGTGGTTCCTTGCTCATCTCTGTTTGGTTTAGGTGCCTGTAGGTGATCAACCTAAGGATATTGAGCTTCAAATTAGAGAGCTCATTCTTCGGTTCATCAGTAACCCGAATTCCATCATCCTTGCTGTCACTGCTGCTAATACAGATATGGCGACATCAGAGGCACTTAAAATTTCAAGAGAGGTAGATCCAGATGGTAAGGACAGATGTTAATATTTAATGAGATGCTCGGTTAACAATGGTAAACCTACCTTCAAGAAAGGAATTTTTCTTTTAAAAGTAATATCTCTAGTTGTTAATACAGATTTAAAAAATAATGCTTTTCTATTTTGCTTATAATTTCAAATAGAAATTCTGATGGGAAATAAAGTTTTAATGGATAAGTTGCTGTACAGGCTAGGTAAAAATACTTCACATAGTGTCCGTATTTGTAATGGTTACCTAATGATTTAAAATAAAATGGCTTTGCAAAAAATTTGTGTAAGTAAAATGATGTAGGTTTTTGAATGGCTGAATAAATAACTCTCAGAGTAGAAAAATCACTGTAGATTTTTATGATATAGCAGATAAATATGGTATCTGCATTCTGCAGAGGCAGAAAATATTTAAACATGCTCAAGGCAGAGGGGATTCTTAGAAATAAGGGTAAAATCCTTTTATGAAGCATTCATAACCCTGTCCTGACCCATATATGGGTCAGTGTATGATACTTGACTAAGGCTGGAATGTGCATCTCTTAGTATATATAAAACGCCAGCTTGTAGGAGAGTGGTTATTATTGCGCTAATAAACGTATGCTTTGCTCCATACAGGAGCCAGTTTTTTTTCCTGAGTATTTAGAGGGTCTGTGGGGTGTGTCATGTTTCTGTTTTCCCTCTTTGACTAAGAATTTCAAATAAATTGGATAGGAAATGTTAGTGCTAAGACTTGTAATTAAAATTCCCATAAACAAGGTCACTTTTTAAAATATTTTTATTTCAAGTTTTTTTTTTGTGAGGAAGATCAGCCCTGAGCTAACATCCATGCCAATCCTCCTCTTTTTGCTGAGGAAGACTGGCCCTAAGCTAACATCTGTTGCCAATCCTCCTCCTTTTTTTCCCTTTTTCTCCCCAAAGCCCCAGTAGATAGTTGTATGTCATAGCTGCACATCTTTCTAGTTGCTGTATGTGGGATGCCGCCTCAGCGTGGCCTGACAAGCGGTGTGTCTGTGCGCGCCCGGGATCCAAACCCTAGTCACCAGTAGCGGAGCCCGTGCACTTAACCGCTAAGCCATGGGGCCGGCCCTGTATTTCAAGTTTTTAAGAAACTTTTTTACTTTATGAGTAATTAACATTCATTTCAGTTAGATTAAAAGATAAGCTATATCAAAAGGTTTATTTAAATTTTATTTTTACTATTTAAACTGTTAAACATTTTATTTTAAATTGACCCTTGAGCCATAACTATAATCATGCTTTTGATCTAGTAATCTTAATCTAGTAATACATCGTAAGGAAATAATCTAATCCAGTATTATTTATAGTATCAAAAAATTAGAATCAACTTAATATGGCCCACAGTAGGAATACTTAAGTAAATTAAGATAATAATAGAATATGAAATCATTAAAAAGGATGATTTTGTAGATTTGGAACACTATAGAAAAATGCTTATAATTAAAAAATGTCACATGTAAAATTGGACACTATGCAGGGCAGCTGGGACTCTTACACATTGCTGGTGGGAATGGTATAGTCATTTTGGGAAACAGTTTGGCAGTTTCTTAAAAAGTTATATCAGTAATCCCACTTCTAGATATTTACTCATGTTAAATAAAAACCTATGTTCATATAAAAACCTGTATGCAAATGTCTATAGTAGCTTTATTCATCATCTCCTAAAACTGGAAACAACTCAGATGTTTCTCAAATGGGGAATGAATAAGCAAATTATAGTATATCCATACCATGGAACACTATTCAGCAATAAAAGGGAATGAACTATTGATACATGCAACAACATGTATGACTGTCAAATGCATTATGCCAGCTGAAAGAAGCCAGGCTGAAAAGGCTATGTATATGATTCCATTTATATAACGTTCTGGAAAAGGCAAAGCTGGGAATGGAAAATGGGTTTGATTGGGTAGTACAAGGAAATTTTGGGGGTAATGGAACTGTTCTGTCTTGAGGTGGTAGTGACATAACTGTTTGCATTTGTCAAAACTCATAGAACTGTACACAAAAAAAGTAAATTTTAAACAAATTTTAAAAATGCTTATAAAAATGTTAGCCCAAAGAGCTAATAAAAAATTGTGTGAAAAGTATAAAAAATTGTATACAATGATTAAAATTAGTTTTTAAAAAGTATTTGTAAGCAAAGATTAGAAAAGCATTTCCAAAATGATGACAGAGATAATGTTAGGTGGGATTATAGATGAGGATTTTCCTTAATTAATACTTAATGGCTTTATTTAATAACAAATTTTCTTTTCTTTTTTGCATTTATCAGGTCGCAGAACCCTAGCTGTAATCACTAAACTTGATCTCATGGATGCAGGTACTGATGCCATGGATGTATTGATGGGCAGGGTTATACCAGTCAAACTCGGAATAATTGGAGTAGTTAACAGGTTAGTAATTAAGAATGGGATAAGAATTCAGCATTCTCATTTCAAAGCAAATCTGAGTTTTAAAAATCAATCTGAAATGTGATAGTGTCCTATTTTTTCCCCTTTTGCTAATCTTGGTATTGCTAAAGAATTCATTGCTCTAACGGGAGAAAAGAAATTCACTAAAGTCTCCTGTAGACATTTTTAGTGGAAAATGTTTCTAGAGTAAATAGTACCACAAAATGGAAGATAAATTAATAGCCAGGCTTTAAAAATTCCTGCTTGTTATGTTATGTATGAAGAGGGCACTGGATAAGAAAAAATATTATTTAATTTGCACCCAATCAAGAAAAAGAGTTTCTTAAAGTGGTAGGATTTTAATAGATTGGTTTAGTCTCTAGCGTTAGTGATTCTATGTAATTGCCAGGATATGATTTGGAGAAATTTTATTAAAGGTATCCTAGTTATAAACAGCTGGTATTAAATATTGTGGAAAGGAAACTAACTAAGGAAACTAAGGGGGGCTGGCCCCCCACAGTGTGGGTTTAAATGACACCTAACATCTTTGGGTCTCAGACCTTTTAAAAATGAAAATGATTTTACTAAATGATTTCTAAGATCCATTCCAGTTGTCTGCTTCTATTCATATGTCTTTCTACCTCATCCCTATTAAGACTTAAAAAAAAAAAAATTCTCATTATCTCCCTTTTCAGGCAAGTGGGTGGTATAAAACTGTTGTATTTGTAGATGACTGCTCTTCAAGTTAACTTAATTATTTTTTGGTAGAAATTAGTTGCCTGTCCATGGATAAATATACAGGTTGATTAAGGCACACTTATGGGCCCGCCCTGTGGCTCAGCAGTTGGGTGCTCGCGCTCCGCTGCTGGCGGCCCGGGTTCGGATCCCGGGTGCGCGCCAACGCACTGCTTGTCCGGCCATGCTGAGGCGGCGTCCCATATACAGCAACTAGAAGGATGTGCAACTATGACATACAACTATGTACTGGGGCTTTGGGGAGAAAAAGGGGAAAAAAAGGAGGAGGACTGGTGATAGATGTTAGCTCAGGGCTGGTCTTCCTCAGCAAAAAAGAGGAGGATTGGCATGGATGTTAGCTCAGGGCTGATCTTTCTCACACACACACAAAAAAAAGATATTTTTTCACCTATCCCTGTTACTTAAGAGTACTGCTTTTGACTATAGTTAATGGTAATAATGAGGCCTAAACGATTCCGGCATACTTACTTATAAGTCATAGTTTGATTCTTGGCTGAGCTGCTCAATATGCGACCTTGTGTTAAGTTTAATCTCCCTGAGCCTCAGTTCCTTCGCTACAAATGGGATAAAACCTATCACATGGAATTATCGTGAGAATTAAATAAAACAGTTCACGGTCAGGCACTAGGAACAATGAATGCCTGGTGCTAACATCATCACCATCATCACCACCACCACCACCGTCATCACTATCATCACGTTCATCACCACCATCATCCAAGGTATGTAGAGGATCACAATTGACTTGACTTGAATAGTTTTGTTACTTTTCAACTTTAGGAGCCAGCTAGATATTAACAATAAGAAGTGTGTAACTGATTCAATCCGTGATGAATATGCTTTCCTTCAAAAGAAATATCCATCTCTGGCCAATAGAAATGGAACAAAGTATCTTGCTAGGACTCTAAACAGGTAACATTTTTTACCTCTTGGAAAATGAGATATTTTTGGTTTTTCAGTAGGTGTCTAAGACCATTCATTTCCAGTTAATTACATTTTCATAATGTTCTTGTATGTACAGTTTCACTTTTGCTTTGTTGTCTGGTAAGGTCTTGTGCAGTAGAGACATATGTAGATGTCTCTTATTTTTATTGGGGTGGTTGGCATTAAATCATCATGTAGTCTAGGAATGCTCAAGTAAATTTTAAAATGTTTTAATTACGAAATTCTTGATAGTCAATTTACTTTTGAGGATAGAACTAGATAGCAGATGACTTTGTTTCCGCTTTGGATTTCAGGAACTGAATTAAAACTTAAAAAATTTCACATAATCTATTCTTAATTTAGGATGTCTTCTATTCCTATTCATAAAAACAATTGAAGCTGTGTACCTTGAATTCTGAATGCACTTGTGGTAGAGGGACTGGAAGACCTTTCTAGGTGATTTATAAATGACTGCAGTAAATGCTGTTTTCTCTTGCTTTTGTCTTATTCCCTAAATAAATTAAAGGCTGATGGACTTGGATCTTAATAAGATTGATTTTCACTGTTCTAAGTACCCATTGTAGAAGATAAGTCAGAAACCAAAATTAGGTAGAATTGGATTGAATAGCTTATTTTCTTTGAGGTAGTTGCAATAATATAAAAAAATATATTTTTCATTTTATATTTGGTTCTCAGCAGTTGCTACAATTTGATGGGTTAAAATTTAAAAAGCATCGACCAAGACGGCTTCCTTCATGCCACTGTTTTTCAGACTATTACCTCTAGTCTAAGACTGCATTATTTTCTGCAAAGACAGATTATTCGACAAGTTTCCCCATTATTTGTGTTTTTAAAATTTGACCTGTTTGGGTCTTAAATACACAAGTTTACTTTAAAATCCTTCCTTTCTAACTTTTGTCAGGTTACTGATGCATCACATCCGAGACTGCTTACCAGAACTGAAAACAAGAATAAATGTTCTAGCTGCTCAGTATCAGTCTCTTCTAAATAGCTATGGTGAACCTGTGGATGATAAAAGTGCTACTTTACTCCAGCTTATTACCAAATTTGCCACAGAATATTGTAACACTATTGAAGGAACTGCAAAGTATATCGAAACTTCTGAGCTGTAAGTAAGAAATTTCTCTGTGGATATGGTTACCTGGATGGCTAGGTCACTTTTTCTTCTGTTCAAGTGACTTTAATTCTGAGATTATCTGATTGTGATTGTGATTTATTATCTATAACAGGAATATCACTTTATAGAAATTGTAGGATGATGTCTGATATGTGTGTCAAAATGCTTATAAACTATGTAAAGTAAAAATTTCAGGATTTTTTTTTAGTAAGACTTTGATAAGCATTTTTAAATACTTTATAATTTAAATTTTTAAATATTTCTTTAATACACACAGTATAATTGTTAATGAAAAAATTAAGAAAATGCAAGTAAGTAAAAAGAAAAAAATATAAGAACAAAATAACTCTTAATTCCATCATCCAGAGATAATCCCTGCTAATTTTGGCATTAACCTAGACATTTTTCAGTGCATCTGTAAAACATTATAAATGCTTATATTACACATCTTTAAAAATAAGATGCTATACATGCTATTTTGGAATCATTTCTTTAAATCAACATGTTACAACTAATATTAATTATACATTTATAGTATCAATCTTAAGATTTACATAGTATTTTAATTTTTAGATATACCCTCATTTGTTGAACCAGTCCCCTACTATAAATAGTTTGTTTTCAGTTATACACAAATATAAACAATGTTGTGATGGACTATCTTGGGGACATGTATCCAAGTAAACCCTTAGGATAAATTCCTAGGTAATTACTAGGTCAAAGGGTATAATATCCTCAAAGTCTCTTATTATTGCCATACTATTAGTAGATTGTATTGTTTTACTATTAGCAATATATAAGAATGTCCAGTTCTCTACACTCTCACTTTTAAAGGTCTTTAATTTTGAAATAATTATAGACTCTCAGGAAGTTACAAATAAATGTATATAGGGAGGTCCCATTCACCCTTCACCCCACGTCTCCCGATGTTGACATCTTGCATAACTATAGTATAATAACAAAACAAGAAAATGGACATGAGTACAATTCATACAGCTTTTCAGATTTCACCAATTACACATGCACGTGTGTGTGTGTGTGTAGTTTTATGTACCTTTATGTGACCCAGGTGGCCTTTTATATGAGTTAACTCCATAAAGAGATAGACTATTTAACAGACTAGTCATTGAATGGTTATTCTATTATAATTCATATATAATATGAATTAAGGAAATTAAGATTACTAAAATGAGCCTTTAAAGAGTTTAGTGGGTAAGGTAGGTCAAGGTAACATGAGGCTTGATTAGGTGGGAAAAAGGGTATAATCAAGTATTTTTATTTAAATACTTATTAAATATAAAGTAAGTCAAGGTAACATGAGGCTTGATTAGGTGGCAAAAAGGGTATAATCAAGTATTTTTATTTAAATACTTATTAAATATAAGACAAATCCAGAAAAGTGCATTTAACATATCTATATAGTTTTATAAGTAGTTAGTAAAGCAAATATCTGTGTAATTACCTAATCAAGCCTTTAGAACATTGAAGAGAGACCGTTTACCTTCCTTTCAGGGATTGGGAGAGCTCCATAGTTAAGAATGCCTTTGGGTTGGGCTCTGAATAGAATCTGAGAAGGCAGTAAGGAGAAGCATGTTTTAGGCTTTTGAACAACCAAGAATAATGCAGGGTGTATTTGGAGAATGGTATGTGGTGATGGGACATAACAGGATGGTAAGGCAGAAAGGCATCTAAGAACAAGACTGTGGCAAGTCAAATATCTTCAGAATTTGGAGAACTATAGAAAATAAAACACTTACAGTCAGAGGAGTAACCTGTTTTAAAAGGATATCTCTTGTCATTATGGAAAAATACTTGGAGAAGAGAAAGGTTGGAGGCAGACCAGTTACTAGTGATTTTTAAGCGTACAATTAAGCGTGGCATTAATTATATTCACAATATTGTACAACATTCACATAGTATCTATTTCCAAAATTTTTTCATCACCCCACAGAAACTGCATCCATTAAGCAGTAACTCCCTCTACCCCCCTCCCCCAGCCCCTGGTAACCTCTAATTTACTTTCTGTCTCTACGAATTTGCCTATTCTAGATATTTCATATAAGGGGAATCATACAGTATTTTTCCTTTTGTGTCTTGGCTTATTTCACTTGGCATAATGTTAGGCTAGTACCTTCTGCCTAGACTACTGTAAGAAAGTAGTGAAGAGTGGGGGTGAAAACAGAGGAAGGGATGCTTTGGGGAGATGTAAAGATGTTTGCAGAATTCAGCTGGACTTGAATCAAAAAATAAGAGATAATACCAGGATTTCTAGTCATTAACATAGTAAACATAAGGTATTCAATACCTAGGCCCAGAGATTTAATTTGTCTAAAGCAGGAGTAGGCAAACTATAGCCCATTCACTAAGAATGATTTTTACATTTTTAAATGGCTGAAAAAAATTCAAAGACTATTTTGTGATGTGAAAATTATACAAAATTCAAATTATAGTGTGTATGTTTTATTGGAACACAGCTATGCTTATTTGTTTACATGTTGTCTGTGGCTGCTTTTGTGCTCAATGGCAGAGGTGAATAGTTGTGGCAGAGGTGAGTAATTGTGACAGAGATTGTGTGGCCTGAAAAGTCTAAAATATTTACTATCTAGCCCTTTACAGAAAAAGTTTGCCGACCTCTGCTCTAGATTGTGAATAAACAGAAATAAATAAGACACTGTTTCTTGTCCTTGGTGAGCTCATAGTCTAGTTGAAGACAACTAGGACAAAGAAGTTGAGTAGTTAACTGATGTTTTCTGACAGAACAGTTTATATACACACAAGTATACATGAATGCTTTTCATGGACTGACTCCTTTCCCTATTAAAAAAAAAATCAGAGAAACTGGTTCACAATGGAATTGAGAACAATGGAAATGGGAATGGTCTAAATGTAATTGTTTATCTGAGGCTTTCTCAGAAAATGAGACAAACTTGAAGCTTATAGAAAGACTTCTAACTCTTGGTTTCTTTCCTTTTTAGTAACACTAGAAACAATATACTTCATTGCCTTTCAGATGCGGTGGTGCTAGAATATGTTATATTTTCCATGAGACTTTTGGGCGAACCTTAGAATCTGTTGACCCACTAGGTGGCCTTAATACTATTGACATTTTGACTGCCATTAGAAATGCTACTGTGAGTATGTTTAACTTTTAGAATTTTCTGAAATGAAGTTAAAGCTTTATTATTTTTTTTAGCCCATATAACCATAATATTGTATCTTTTTTTAATGAATTGTACAGTCTTATTTTGCTCTCATACTTGAAATTAAGAAGCACTTTTCATGAAAAATACCAAATACCATTTATTTTAACTTTTGGGAAAAACTAAAATCATATGTAGCTAAAATAAAAGCTCAAAATTTTGTTTTTTTCAGGGTCCTCGTCCTGCTTTGTTTGTGCCTGAAGTTTCATTTGAGTTACTGGTCAAGCGGCAAATCAAACGTCTGGAAGAGCCCAGCCTCCGCTGTGTGGAACTGGTTCATGAGGAAATGCAAAGGATCATTCAGCACTGTAGCAATTACAGTACCCAGGTAACTGAGAAATGGAACAGGCCTCAGATTAAGTAGTAAAAGACACGAGGTAGCAGGAAATATAAGATGGGCTAAAAGTTAAAATCTGCAGTTCCCTTATCTAAAAGTGATTTGAAATAGTATGCTTAAATGTAGCTTCTAAATCTAATTCAGTATTTCAGTGATTATTTAATTTTCCTTTAAACAAAATAAACTGATATGTTTTCCTTTCTTCCATCATATATATATAGGAATTGCTGAGGTTTCCTAAACTTCATGATGCCATAGTTGAAGTAGTGACTTGTCTTCTTCGTAAACGGTTGCCTGTCACAAATGAAATGGTGAGCTATTATTTCACAAATTATCAATGTTATCACAATTAGTAAAAGTTTTCTTGTACAGCATTATGCCTAAACTTTAGGCATAGCGTTCCCCAGTGTATTGGGAAGAAAAAGGAGTGAGTTTCAGTCTCATTTCAAAGGAAACCTTTCAATAATTCTGGTATAAAGTGCATTTTTCTTCATATTTTAATCATTGTTAGCCTGCACCAAAGGTTTTCATGAGAATGGAGTTACTGTTGAGGATTGTGACTAGCTTTGCTCTATTATGTAGCACCATTGATCTAATGGAGAAGTAGTTCTATCTTTAGCCTCAGTAAACTGGGCCTTTATATAGCAAGCTCTTATTTAAACAATGAAGTACATCACGGTAATTTGGCCACTTCTACAGTTTGCTTGTTTGATGTCCTAATACTATGATGTCATAGTTGTTTGCTACTATTCTGTGGGTTGCTGCTATCCTTAAAAATAAAAATGCTGAAATTGGCCAAAAAATGAGATAAGCATTTAAAATTGCTCTTATGCCTCTAATTATTGGCTGGGTATTTTTTTTTTTCCTTTCTGGTCACTAAAAGTGCATTTGGGTCCTTGGCTCTGGATGGTGAGCCCCAGTGGAGGTTTACTAAGAGTATAAAACCATCCGTGGAAGTACACAGTGTAAGCGCTGCTGCTCTCTTGTTTACCTAGCAGGAGCAACCCCGAGATTGAGATGAGTAAGAACATAGCCTGATCTTAGACTCTACCCACTGATAATCACAGAATCGTTAGAACTTCATTTGAATAGATCTTTTTCACCTGGTTCTGGAGAAATTAATTTCAACTTTCCTTTTTGATTTATCATCCCATTAGGATTTTGAAACACACATAATATTTAAACTAGGTGCTTCATAATTAAGGCTAATCAATCATTACCTCAGGTCTTTATGTTTTATTGAGATAGAATAGATATATGACATTATATTAGTTTCAGGTGGACAACATAATGATGCAATATCTGCATATCTTGTGAAATGATCACCACAATAAGTCTAGTTAACATCCATCATCGCACATAGTTACGAATTTTTTTTTTCTTTTTATCTTGTGATGAGAACTTTTAAGATCTACTCCCTCAGGTCTTTAAATGTATCCTTTACCCAAATAAAGTTAACATCTTTAACTTATATCTGATTATGAAATGTTTTCTTATTGTTGAAACTGAACTAAAACTTTGACATGGAATAGTGGATAATCTGAGGTTTTAATAGTAAAGTTGCATAAAGCCTTGGAACTTAGATTTGCATCAGGGAGATAACTTTTTTTTTTCCCCTAACAATAAAATACTTCTAACTACCTTAATGTCATTTTTCTCCCCTTAGAAATGCAATCTTAGATGCTGAAATGTAAATAACTCAAAAGACAGAGCAAATTATTATTTGGCATAAGATTTGTCAGTTGGAATATAATTATTATTTATTTAGGCATCAGTTTTCTCTACTTTTTTAGAATTGTCTTTTTAATAAGTTTTATATGTATTTCTCAAAGTAAAATTAGGTTGACACATTTTTGTATAGCCCAATTTTATTTTTTTTCTAGGTCCATAACTTAGTGGCAATTGAATTGGCTTATATCAACACAAAACATCCAGACTTTGCTGATGCTTGTGGGCTAATGAACAATAATATAGAGGTAAATACAATTCGAGTTGTCTTGTATAAGCAAGAGAAAATCTGTTGTAACTTAGTTATATTCAACTTAATTGAGCGTGGGATAACTGTAAGACATACCTGCACCATATTATTGTCTGTTATATTCCAGGAAGTATGCTGAGGGCATGACGTTTTCTTTTTACTTTTTTTTGAGGAAGATCAGCCCTGAGCTAACATCCATGCTAATCCTCCTCTTTTTTTGCTGAGGAAGACCGGCTCTGAGCTAACATCTACTGCCAATCCTCCTCCTTTTTTTTTTCCCCCCAAAGCCCCAGTAGATAGTTGTATGTCATAGTTGCACATCCTTCTAGTTGCTGTATGTGGGACGCGGCCTCAGCATGGCCGGAGAAGCGGTGCGTTAGTGCGCGCCCGGGATCCGAACCCGGGCAGCCAGTAGCGGAGTGTGCGCAATTAACCGCTAAGCCACCGGGCCGGCCCAGGCATGACGTTTTCTTAAATTTAATTCTCAGAACCATCTGGAGGCATTATTTTCATTTTCTGCTTATGAAGCGGAAACTCAGAGAGGATCTGGGATTCCTTGATTGAATGCTGAAGGACTGCCTGGCTCCATTTCAGTAACTGTTGTTGCAGTTTATTCAGGTTGAAATGTGTAGAATAAAGTGAATGTTTAAAATTGTTTTCATTTGACTCTGAAAGCTGTAAAGGAAACATTCTAAGAACTATCTAAACTACTACAAATTTGGAAAAGAGTATTCTTTTCACCACTACTGGAGTGGCTGCATTTCATAGATCTTTTTTTTCCATTTGAGGTAATGTCACAATTTGCATAAGATCTCAGATGGAGCCAAGACTGGTGGATAGAGCAATTTATCTGGATGCTATTTTTTCCTCTGCCATTTTCATCCAAGAACAGTAAATTTTTCTACTACTCCTTAATCCAGTAAGACCTCAGAGTCTTCTATATCAAATTTCCTCTTTTGCATATGGGTGGAGAGAAAAAGTAAACATGGAAGGGACCCTGGGTTATCGACTTCAACCCTATGGTTAAACAGATGAGGAACCTGAGGCCCACAGATGACAACAGCTATTACTTTAGTGCTAACTTTGCTGGGCACTGTTAGAGGAAACAAGCACCTTCTCTTTAACAGGTACAGGGAACTATTGTTAGCTACATAGCTGAGGTGACTCTTGTTATCAGAAAAAATTCCAAAATGCACAGAAAGTAGACTAGATAACAGTTATGTTATAAAATAGTATGTAGACACTTTCTTAGAATAAGGATTTTAGTTCCTGTAACAATGAAACCAACTTTATGGAAAATTTGTGCCTGGGACAGTTTTTGTAATACTGACAAGGTCTTTCATGATATGGTTTCAGATCAGTATTCTTCTACAAATGAATGTGTCTCTGGTTTTAATGACCCTGTGCTAAAGAACTTTATGTGGATATTCTCATTTAATCTTTACAGTAACCCCATGAGGGTAGATAATGTTAAGCAACTAGGAAACCGAGGCTTTAGAGTTGGTAACCTGTCCAGTTAACAAAGCAAGTAAACCAGGTCTGTTGGGCTCCAGGGCCAGCTAAGGTCCTAACTGGTTGGTAACAGACTAGGGTGAGAATTTCTGTTCTCCACATTCCTGCTTTTTGCTTTGTGTTCCTCTTCAAAATGTACATTTTAACATGTTAACTTGTTATTCTGAAGATTATTAAAATCCATATGTTTTAATCATCTGCTATATTTTTTTTTACCCCTGGCTTACCTCCCGTGAAAAAATGAAAATAGGTCAAATTTCTGTCAAAAAAAAATTTCTTACCCATAAAACATCATTGTGAAGCTGTGTTAACTTATACCTTTTTGCAAGTTTGAGGGTGTTCATGAAGTGCTTTCCACTTAGGAGTGATTTTGACTTTAACCTAAATGCTTTTCTATGGTATTTGGTGCTGCCTGTAAGAGAGCCATTGTTAACCCCTACATCCTTTTATATTTCCATAGTCTTCCACCTATTATGGTGCTTGACACATAGTAGGTGTGCAGTACCTGTTGATGGAATTTAGCACAGTCACTTTTAGCTTAGTACCAGAGTTACTTTGATTATATTAGCAAATTAGAAGAGTGGGCAGTTGATCAGTCTGTTAAACTAGCCAAGTTATAGAAAGGACTATCAGTTTTAAACTCTACATTTATTTCCTGGAGATAGTTTAGAATAAAGAAAACGGAACATTCTTACAAGATAACCTTCACCACAGATATTTCTCAAAGTTATAGTTTTGTGTATGGGAATTGTGGGAATTTAACAAAAAGCTTTGCAGGTTAGAGTGAGTTTTAAAGGCTCTGCTCAAGTTTCTATGATCTGTGCATTTCAGATTCTACATGGTGTGCTGAAGGCTTATGTTCCACATTTATGTGGGGACAGTTTAAATCAATGATTCTTGACTTAGGGGGAAAGGGAGAGATGTCAATCCATTGCCCCTCATTTGAGAATCCCTGGTAAAGGGAACCGCTGTTACTGATGTTGTATTGTATCCCTCAGGTGCGTTGGGGCAGAAAATAAGATTGAGAAGCATTGGGTTAAATGATTTGTTTTAAAATATAATTATGGCATGAGTCCCAGCAGTGAGAGAATATACTGTAAGTTATTCCACACTTTTCAGTTAACCTGAACTTTGTTGTTGTTGCTGTTGAGGGAGACTGCCCCTGAGCTAACATCCATTGCCAGTCTTCTCTTTTTGCTTGAGGAAGATGGTCCCTGAGCTAACATCTGTGCCAGTCTTCCTCTATTTTTTTGTATATGGGACACTGCTACAGCATGGCTGGACGAGTGGTGCATAGGTCCACACCTGGGATCTGAACCGGTGAACCCCGGGCCGCTGAAGCGGAGCACACAAACCCAACCACTACGCCACCGGGCCTGCCCCTAGCCTGAACATATTTTAGTAGGCTTATATCTCAATGCTCTGATGATCATTTTTGTTTTGCTTGGTTGTGTTTTATAGGAACAAAGGAGAAACAGGCTAGCAAGAGAATTACCTTCAGCTGTATCACGAGACAAGGTAAAAAAACGTTTTTAAAGCATATTCCCAATACGCAAAGATGGATTGGTAAGCCTCTGAATATTACTCAGTTTTAGGAGTAATTTTTTCTTCTCCCTTTAATGCTCCATTGGAACTATTTCATTCTTTGAGTAAAGGTATGCAAGTTTAAAATAGGCTTTGAGTAATTTAAAGATAATAGTATTTTGAATACATTGGAATAAATGCTTAAAGGTGGCTTTTTTAAGCATCAAGTCTTTTTGTAAAATTAGTTGAAATCACTAATGACTTCTTTATAACAAGGTTTTCCGAGAAGTTAGACAACAATATGCATATAACAGGTTTTAGTTACCTGTAATACCTATAATAATAGCTGCATATTATAATGTTTGTGTGTATAAAAATCTGTTACCTTGAATTCTTTACCAGAAAAGATCTTATCAAATTCCAAAAATAAAAATGAAGTTTTTGGATGTAGATTTTTCTCAGGCATTCATCTGAAGAAAGCCTTTAACAACAGTACAGGAAATAAGGCAGAATAAACATTATGTCCCATGATTACTTTTGTTTTTCATGTTATTTTACTATTTTGATACAGAGGAGGAAAATTCACATTTATAGAATGTTTCTGAATACATTTTTGGCATCCTTGATTTTTTTTCCCTGCATTTTTTGCCTTTAGTCTTCTAAAGTTCCAAGTGCTTTGGCACCTGCCTCCCAGGAGCCCTCCCCTGCTGCTTCTGCTGAGGCTGATGGCAAGGTCTGTTCTGATTCTTCGTCTAAGCCTGCATGCCTAGTTGTCTGGTGCAACATAATCTTGAAACAGTACACCAAATAGCAGAATATTAATAAGGGATATTGTGCAAAGGTCAGATTATTTCAGTCTAATAGAAATTTTAAATTATGTAAGTTTACTTCATAAATTATTGTTGACATGCTTTTGCTTGCAATATAGAAGATGCACGTAGAAAAAGTAATTTAAACAGGAAATTATACACATTTTGAATTTCAAGACATATTGGTATTTAAATTGTGCTTGTTAAAATGCATGTTTTAACGTATCTTTTAACAGTTAATTCAGGACAGCAGAAGAGAAACTAAAAATGTGAGTCTCTTGCTTCAGACTGGACATGTTGTTACCTTTGGTTCTCACTAAAACACTGTCTTCAAAACCAGTGAAGAACATCTTTGTACAGTGGCATCTCTTGTCTGTGTTATGTTTTTAATGTTCCTCTTATCTAACTAACCCTTCTAAGATGGCATTAATTCTAGTTTTAACATTGTTTTAATAAGAATAGGCTTTCCCACTGTTTCCTATTCAAGAATAGTTCTGAATTTAATATTTTGGTAGGGAATAAAGATTCCAAAGATGGAAATTGTACTTTTGGACATTTCCCCTTTAAAGGTTCTGAGATCTGCCCAGTACTGTTACATAATCCTCATGCTTCTTTCTTATGCTTCCATTTAGTTTGCACTTGTCACCCTAAATATATAGCTTAACATGTGCCTCAACAGCTTAAGCAGATTCAAAACAAACGGGGGGACTGTGCGAGTTTGAGACTGTTGTCTTTTTTTTTTTTTGTGAGGAAGCCGAGCTCTGAGCTAATATCTGATGCCAATCCTCCTCTTTTTTTTTTGCTGAGGAAGACTGGCCCTGGCTAACATCCATGCCCATCTTCCTCTACTTTATATGGGACGCTGCCCCAGCATGGCTTAAAAAGTGGTGCGTCGGTGCACACCTGGGATCTGAACCTGTGAACCCCGGGCCACTGAAGTGGAGCATGCGCACTTAACTGCTGGGCCAGCCCCTGTTGTCAATTCTTGATAACCTTTTTAGCGGTAAATTAACTAAGAATGGGACTAAATAATTTAGATTATTTCTAGTTTTTCTACCATTTAGCTCCTTTTTTTACTTATCATCCAGATTTAAGGTTCTGAACTGCAAATAAAACCTTATAAATGTCTTATCTTCTCTCAGCCCACTGCGCTCAGATCTTAAGAGAACCATCTAAATCACTGCTTAAGTTTTATTTCACTCATGGCATCACTGTGAATTTGCTTACTTTCCTTAAGATTTCATTTGATGTATCATTTGTGTATAATTAATGGGCATTTAAAAAATATAATTACTCATTTAAAAATTAACATAATATAAATATACAGCCTATATTTAAATATAGCTCACCTTAACTAACATATTAGAGGCAGGTTTTGGCTAGCGTTTTGATTCAGAACGATACCAAAAACTGACGTTTTTCTAACAATTGCCCAACAGTCTTCTGTTAAATTTATATAAGCCATTTTTATTTCTATCTATAAATTTTGGATGTCATCTTGTCTCCATGTTAGATCGTTAAGATCTTAAAAGAGCATCTAAAAACATCTCTTAAATATTGATGAATTACTGTTTTTCCCATTATCTTAAACAGTCATTTTTTCTTTTAGAAATCAAGACTAAGATATCCTAGAAAAGAAGGGTAGTACAAAAGCACTTGTGCTTAATGTAGCACTAGATTTCTTTCAGCAGACCCTCTCTCAAGAGTATAGACATTGAGGGAACTTTTGTTTATGTCATTCCACATTTTAGGCAGCTTAAAGTCACTATCAGCCTAAGAATTGTTAATGTAGTCTTATTTCTTTTATATTGAATAGCTTCTGCTTTTATCCTATGGTCTTTCTGTTGACTTTTAGGAAGGTAAACTGACTTGAGAAATATATAAACTCAAGTTTTGGAGACATGAGATCAAGTTAGCAGTGTTTAAGGTTACTTTGAAGAAATTAAGCTGAATGGCAGTTCTGTTTTTCCTTGTGTTTTTAATGAGCAGTCTTGTTTTTAAGGGCAGCTTATTCCCACAATCTAGTGTTAGAAGGGTTGGAGAAGAGGATAAATTTTGAAAAGTTAGCAAATGATAAAGAACAAAGGAGTTAAATAGGACCTAAACTGGCTGAGCCCTTGCAAAAACTTACAACAGAACCTCTTATTTAGACAGCTCAGGGTTCCAGTTACACATGCCACCCACCATCTCTTCTGACCTTATTGTCTGAATAGATTAAACTCCAGATGGGTACTGGATGTGTGTTCTCTTTGACTGCTGTAAAGGAAATGAACCCTGTTTAGTTAATGTCAGATTGGACATGGTTGATACAGGTTTCGGAACATTTGTTTTTTTCAGGTTGCATCTGGAGGTGGGGGGGTTGGAGATGCCGTTCAAGAACCAACAACAGGCAACTGGAGAGGAATGCTGAAAACTTCAAAAGCTGAAGAGTTATTAGCGGAGGAAAAATCCAAACCAATTCCAATTATGCCAGCCAGTCCACAAAAAGGCCATGCTGTGAATTTGCTGGATGTGGTAAGCCATGAGAATCTGGTTGAGGACTAATAAAACCAAATTAGTAGGAAAACACTTCAAAAGACAAAAGGAACTAAAAGTCTCAAAAACTTCTATAACTTTTGAATGTTAACATGTTGCCATTTCAAAATGGCATAAAAGTAATATTTTTTTCCCTCTTAATCCCATTTAGCCGGTTCCTGTTGCACGAAAACTATCTGCCCGTGAACAGAGAGATTGTGAAGTTATTGAACGACTCATCAAATCATATTTTCTTATTGTCAGGAAGAATATTCAAGACAGGTTAGTATGACGTAATATAAACCATAGATTATAATACTGCTAATGATTCCACAATCTGTTTTGAAAATACATGTATTTTAAAAATTTTAGGTTTTTATTTTAAATCAAATGGATTATCTGATTGTTTTGTTTTGCAGTGTGCCAAAAGCAGTAATGCATTTTTTGGTTAATCATGTGAAAGATACTCTTCAGAGTGAGTTAGTAGGACAGCTGTATAAATCATCGTTATTGGATGATCTTCTGACTGAATCTGAGGACATGGCACAGCGCAGGAAAGAAGCAGCTGATATGCTAAAGGTATTGTGAATTTTTTGAATTAGGTTGTAGATATAAACATTTATTGTTTAAAATGCATTCTGATCCTTGGAGAGATATATATATAGTCTTCATATGATGGCTAATCTTTTTTTCTATTGGTACCTGATTAGATTCAAATTCCAGAGAAGATACTGGTTAGTATAAAATCTACCACATATAAAGTGGAGAGATTCCACATAATTCATATTCTTTGATATCTATCATAACTTAATAAGCATTTATAATTTTATCTTCTTTAATGCAGGCATTACAAGGAGCCAGTCAAATTATTGCTGAAATCCGAGAGACTCATCTTTGGTGAAGAGAACTGTTTAATACTGAGACTTTGTTGACTCGAAACTTGCTAGTTACTGCCTACTTGAGTAGAATTTTATTTATGAACTCCTGTGTATTGCAATGGTATGAATCTGCTCATGTGAAGACTAGCTATAAACTGAAAATTGTACTCTGTATTACGGAACAAATCACACCTTTAATCCAAATAATAAATGGCTGTTTCTAAAGTTTCCCAGTATATATAAAATACATCGTCTGTCTTGTGACAGTTTCATTTGAATTTAAAAAGACCTGTTAACGTTCTAGTTGTAAAAGCAGTTTGCCTGTGGATAAGATGACCTGTGTAATCTGTTAGTAATCTTAAAGCCGCTGCCATAGTCCTTCAAGAACGCACCAAGACAACATTTCATACGACTATAATGCATGCACTGTATAAACCAATCTGGCTTTGAAAGATGTGGGTTGACAAGTTACTCACATAGTCACTGTATTCCACCTGTCCTTTGATTTAGTTTTATTGAGCTTCTCTGCAACCTTTGACATGTTACTAAGAAAACTGAACACACAAGACGATCAGTAACATTGACAGTGATGCAGTGTGCATGATGTGTAGCTACGCAACCCTTCCATTTCTGGGTCCACGTTGCCCGAGTGCATTAAAAATTAAATATCTTTGATTTTTACTTAAATCTGGAAGCATAAGTTATGTTTTCCTGTATTAAAAACAACCATCTAGGCTTGAATATCTAGTAAGACCAGTTCCTTTTTAGTTTTTAGAGTTCTAATAAATTCCCGTTGGTTTCCAAATATAACAGTAGTTACTCAGATCCATCTTTAAATTAGGGCACTTACACCATGCTCCAAGATTCACTTGGAGGTGGGACTTAAAAAACCAAAATACTATGTTAATCATTGAAGTGTATCTTCTCTCTATAAGTATTAGTTGGTAATAAGTTACTGTTGAGTCACACGAACACCAACAAAATAACATTAGAATAGAGGTATAAGAATACTGGTGGAGCCTTATTATTTAAATAAGAAAAACATCTGGACATACACCCCTAAAGGCTTACAGACTACTAAATTGCATTCATGGGGTAGGGGTGACGTTTAGGACATATATACGTTCTATTAAAATCCCCCAGGTGATTGTTGAATATGAATTGTATTATAAATTGTAAGATATGGATCGAAATCCTTAAGGCCTCTAGCTCCATCTCTAACATAACATGTTAAGTAAATTATATATTGCAGATATTACAATTTCTTTTTAGTTGTGACATTTATGAAGGACTATTGGCAGGGACAAGATGAATACGTCTGTTTACTTTTGCTTATGGTACCCATTTACTAAGAAACAATAGGCTCAGCAACTGATCTCCAACATAAAAAACCAGGTTCAATATGCTATCATATGGTACTACTTTGAATCTGTCAGTACCATCTTGACAGAATATATGCTACCGAAATGTTTGTTAGCACACTGTAAAATCACTCTGCCATCATTAAACATCAGTTTTGAACTTATAGCCATCCATATTTACTTATTTCAGCTAGATCAGATGACTAGCATTCTAGCCTTCTGAATTTGTAAGGGGGGAAAAAAAACCTTATAATTAAAGCACTTTCTCCAGCATATCAAACAGATTTCAAATTGAAAATGTTTTAAAGTAATGCACTTGCTAGTACTACACACCTTGTATAGAGAAAAACAGAGGCAAGAAAGGTATGGACAGAGAAAACCTTCCTTTGTTGGTCCTCAAATTGAAGTTCTGAAATGTAGAGATGATCTCTGACATATACCTGTATGTTCTTGCTATGTAAATAAAATTGCTGATATGAAATGACATACAAGTTTGTCAATAAATGAATTCTTCCTAACTTTACTCCCAGAGAAAGGCTTATAACTATAGCTTTTTAACATATAAATCTACTTTGGAACATAACAATACAGCTTATACTGTATGAATTTTTAGGACTTTTTTCCTATTCTCTCAATTCACTGAGGTATTGTCACATCTCCATTTCTGCATATGAAGACAGTGACCCACTTCAAGTAATTCAGGTAGTGAATGGCTAGAATTTGACCACCAAAGCCATGCTTTGCTGCCTGTTAAGGTCTTCCAGAAGAAATCTGATTTTGAACCATTTTGTGTTTGTGTGTGTCATTTGATCCTCAGGGAAAGAAGGGTGCTGTTTATTACCTTGATTTTTCAGATGTGGAAACAATTCTGGAGAATTAACTTGTCTAATGTATGCAAAGCTTAACTAAGTCTTGCTTCCGTATCCTTTCAACTTAACCTGAAAACTTCCCTCACCTGAATATCTTTTGATATTCTCATATGATTGGATATTTGGTATAATATTTGCCTCTATTTTCTCTCTTTGGTTACTTAACTTTTCAGTTTATCTCAAGTTGCAATCTGCTTGGGGACAGAAGTTGAAACTTAAAACTAATATAAAAGTTTCCAAATTTATAAAATATTGCTACCTTAGTAATCTGACAAAACAAGGGTTTAAATTTAATTATACTGCAACACAGGCAAGGGACTGGAAAACTGAATTAGAAACTTTCTGAAAAGTCAAGTACTGATTTTTGTTCTTTGCTTTGAAAAGAAACTATTTCTACTGTGATTTCTAATGCCAACTATGGCTTCATCTAACTTTTCTCCTTTTTAAGAACTATATTTCCTTCCTAAACAACAAAGAAATCAGAAATTTATAAGTTCCCAATACTAGAATTCCCATTTCTAATGTGGACACTAGGGGCATTGCTAGTTTTAGAATGATGATATAAAATACTAGTGAGATCAGTGAGAGAGAGATAACTGATATAAAAGTACAGTAGTCCCCTTTATCCAGGGGGATATGTTCCAAGATCCCCAGTGGATGCCTGAAACGGCAGATAGTACTGAACCTTACTATCCGCAACTCCTTACACACCAGTTTTGTAGACTGTGCCAAGTCATCTGTTTGTCGTTCCTCCTCATCCCCAAAAAGGAAAGCAAGAAAAGTAGGATAGGAATGACAGCATTTAGTTTTTTCAGGAAGTAAATTTTTTTTTTTTGGTGAGGAAGATTAGCCCTGAGCTAACATCCAATGCCAATCCTCCTCTTTTTGCTGAGGAAGATTGGCCCTGGGCTAACATCCGTGCCCATCTTCTTCTACTTTATATGGGATGCCACCACAGCACGGCTTGACAAGCGGTGCATCAGTTGGCACCTGGGATCCGAACCTACAAACCCCAGGCCGCCGAAGCAAGCGCGCACACTTAACTGCTACACCACTGGGCTGGTCCCTAAGTAAAATGTTTGAGAGATGATTAACCCGGGAAATCATGGTTTTCTATGTCAGTCCTTAATGTTTGTGGATCAGAAAATATCCCATCATTACATAAACAACTTATTTATTGACTAACCTATATAAATAATGAAATTACTCACACTGTGAGACCTAGAGTATACTCCATTCTCTGTTGTTGTGATTGGCATAAGTGAAGGCATAAGTCCAGGAGCCAGTCTTTCAAGTCTTGAGAATGATGGATAAGTTTGTTTGAATAAGCAGAAGGATTTTTCATCATAGCTGAAGCCATTTTATAATGTAGAAATTCCTTTTTCCTATTTTTAGTAACGAAAGTCCATTTTTAAGAATATGTTGTCCAACAACTAAAATGCTCTCAGGGTTTGTTACTTGTCTGTGATTTATGCTGACTCCGCCTTCTGTTATCATCCGATACCTAAAAATAGAAATGTTTAGTTAACTACATAAATCCAGTCACTGTTGACCGCTCCCAATAATACAGATACATCATTATTTCATTTAAATCTCAGAGACTCTCCAATTGAAACTATATAGCACTAAACTGTTATCTTCATCTTCACTCTACTAGATTCTAAAGGCATAACTTTAAGGCATAAATAGGTTTCTTGTTTAGTGGAGAAAAACAGCTGGGATTTCTCAGCTCTTGACAGAACTATTCAGTTGGTAGTGGCTGAAAAATGAAGTGAACAGAAATAATGGAGGAGCACATTCAGAAGAGCTCCCCTAACCTTAAAAAAACAAAGAAAATCACAGAAAAGAAACTTCCAAAAATAAAAGGGAACAATGCTGCTTTTAATGAGCTACCCATGAGATACAAGTCACTAGAGTGTTATCTACAGAAATCTTGAGGAAACTTGCTTATGAAACGGGAAAATCCTTGCAAATTATATTCTGAGACTGCAAATAGCAATTTTTTTTTTTTTTGGTAAAGGAAACAAAATTTGCTTAAAAATGAAATTGGCTGATTTGAGAAATGGAAACTCAGTAGCTGATCTAATAAATTCTAGATTACTAACAATGTTTTGATGGCCTCTGTAAAGAGGTTTCATTCAAGTTATCTGTCATCCAATTCATTCAGTAAATATCTACAGAGCCCTTACTATGTGCTAAATATAAGTAGTATTGCACGCTCATGGAGAGATGCACACGAACCATCACAACACACTGTAATTAAACGCTATAAAGAGCTACAAGAGGTTGCTCTAGGAGTACAGGGTGGGCGGGGGTTGGAAATTTTCCTGAAAAAGAGACCCTTACCTGACCAGGAGAGTTAGTAGCAGTGATTTTCACAAACAGGGTGAGGAAACGTGGGAGTAGCTAGAAAGAGGTGAGATCTGAGCAGGAAAGAGGGCTAGAGCATGACAGGCCTTGCAAGTCCTTATGAAAGGCAAATGTTAGTTTTCTCTTATCTGAATATGTTACTGAATGAAATTAAAAAACAACTACCACATGGTTTTATAAAACTCACAGGAAAAGATTTTCTATAAAAGGACAGATTTCTTTCTCTTAGGAAGTGTTATTTTAGGCTGTTTGCTATAGTTTCTGGATCATGTTCTACATTTTGTTTAAATGCACAAACCAACCTTATTTAGTTTATACTGTACAATCTAAAAAATGTCAGTATTACTTAGAACTCTGGCTAAATCAGATACGGTGTCATCTTAAGTAGTGGTAAAACTTCCAGTATCAGTAAATAAACATTAAAAAAGTTCATAAGAAAATGAAAACTGCTTCCAAAGTGAAAAAAATTCTTAGAACCAGTGACTCACTGTGGGGAACACCACCCTCACTTCAGTGTATAATAAATAAACTAGCATATTAGGGAATCAACAGGAGTAATCAAGGGCTCTTTAGGATAGAGGCAAATAATCCAAAACAATGGAAAGAAAACAGCAGCTATACTATAACAAACATCATTCATAATCATGAGCATGGACTAATAACTCTGACTTTTGCTAGAACTCCTGCAGATGAGGTGCCCAGGGTCTTCTGGTTAACTAATGCTTTTCCTTCTGCATCACAGTGTCATTTATAAATGGATAAGCATCAAGTATATGCCAAATTACTTTTCTGAGGAACACCTTATTCCCTAGTGATGCCACATAATTGAGGAATTAAAGTATCCTACCCACTTCTTCAATTAAAAAAATGCAATTCTCAAGAGGAATAGTATGTCATTTATAACAATAGTCTTATGAAGTTACATCATATGCTTATTTCATTTTCAGAAATTCAACTAATATTTTAAATAGGTTGGGCAACCCTTCTACTCCCCCATATAAAATATGAGGATACAGACTGAATATGAGAGGGGTCATGTGAATCTGCTCCCTTAGGGTCTCTGTTCTTGTGATCTTCTCAAATTGTGACCATCCCTGAGCTGATTGATCTCAGTGTATTTATTGAACATAGTCGTCCCTTAAATGTAAGCCTTTTCCAATGCTGGAGGAAAAACTGACTGGGTTAGACTCAATGAGAGACGGTAGAGTATTACCAGACTTTATAGAAAATTTAAGGTATTTTCAACAAGTACTTTCAGTTTTCACTTTATTCTCAGACTAACCTAACTTCTGCATGGAATGAGATGCCATTAAAGCATTATCAGGAAGACACATATGCTGTGAACTGTAACATTTAATGTTGAATTAACTGGGAATCTAAAAGTTAAATAATCTTACCCTCGGGGACCATCTGGAATGGCATTTGCTTTCCGGCATGTATCTAGGATGCTTGTCCCAGGGTCAAGGACTAATTCAGAAAATGAAGCTTCCCTAAACAACTCTCTTAGCTCTTGGTCAGACATGACCTCCAGGGCATCAATGCTGCTATGATAAAGGGCTTGTGTACACCTGAAAAACACATTTTGAGAGCCACATCACGTGAGTGCTTATCCAGACATGTTCTAATACCCGATAACCAACGATGGTGTACCCATTAGGTTCCAGACTGAAAGATTTTAAGACAGCAACATTTATCTTCTATAATTTATAAAAACTTAACTCAGAATAATCTTTCCAATAAATAGAGGCTTTTTAAAGCAATTAAGTCAAACACTAACAATCTTATTAGTGGTAAAACAACCCAAAAACAGCATGGCTCCAAATTTTCGCAAGTCTATTAACTAGATAACTTTATCAAGTATTAATTATTCTAAAAGGCCACCTTTTAGCAGAATCCAGCCCCTCTTGTCCATGAACAAGCTTTGTTACTTCTGCAGCCAGTCGTTTCTGAGGACCCCGCTTCTCTGGCTCTTTGACATGCAGATGCATTATGTGGTCAATCTCTGGAAGGGGCAGAAAAGTGAAGAGCTTCAGGTACCTTCGGGACAAAAAACAAAGTGTTAGATTTATTTAGCATTCCTAATTTTTATCTCCAGCTCCCTTACCCTTTAAAGAACATCCTGCTTACTTACTTTAAAGAACATCCTGCTTACTTTATTTTTAATTACGAAACATAACAAACATGCAGGAATGTACTGAAAATAATAGACGACACCCATGCACATACCACCCAGATTGAAGATGTTACTATTTTGCTATCTTTGTTTAATTTTTCCTTTTTAAAAGGCATGGGGGCCGGCCCCATGGCATAGCGGTTAAGTGCGCGTGCTCCGCTGCTGGCGGCCTGGGTTCGGGTTCCGGGAGCGCACCGAGGCACCGCTTGTCAAGCCATGCTGTGGCAGCGTCCCATATGAAGTGGAGGAAGATGGGCACAGATGTTAGCCCAGGGCCAGTCTTCCTCAGCAAGAAGAGGAGGATTGGCATGTATGTTAGCTCAGGGCTGATCTTCCTCACACACACACACAAAACAAGGCATGAAATGTACAGTTAGAGACAAAGGCCCCAGCCCTATCATATTCCCCTCCTTGCCCCCAGAGATAACCCCTACTCTAAATTTGTGTCATCCTTCCCAAGCATGTTTTTGTACTTTTGTTTTCTGTGTATGTACCTGTAAATAAATAAGATTGTGTAATTTACAAATTGACATAAGATTTTATAGTTATCCTCTTTTTAAATCTTTTCTTTGGTGAAAAACACAGAAAAGTACACAAATCACAAACATATAGCTTAATAAATCACAAAGCAAACATCTATGTAACCATCACCTGTTTGGATACACAACACTGCACCTACCCAAGGAAGCCCAAATGGACCACATCCCGTCACCTCCTCCAAATTAACTACTCTTCTGCCTTTCAAGGTAATTGCTTCCTTGTTTTTCTTTATAGTTCTACCATATCACTATTCCTCCCTAAACAGCATCACTTAGTTTTGCTGGTTTTTAGACTTTACTATATAAATGGAATCATACAGAATATAATTTTGTGTTTGGTACTTTGGCACCTCATTATGTTTAGGAGATTCATCCATGTTGCTGTGTGTACAGCATTCCATGAATATTCCACAATGTATTTATTTATTTAATCATTCATTCATTCTACTGTGGATATTTGTGTTGTTTCTACTCTTGGACAATAGCTAATAATGCTGTTCTGAATATTCCCATATGTTTCTCTTGGTGCACATGTGCACTCATTTCTGTTGGGGATGTACCCAGGAGAAGAACTGCTGGATCACAGGTTATGTGCATATTCAGCTTTAGTAGGCATAGCCACATATTTTCCAAAGTGGTTCTATAAGTGTAGCGTAAGTGCCTGACATGAAGCTTTTGATTGCCAAGGCATCCTTTCAGGCATCCATCTTGAATAAACATACTCCAGCTTTATGACACAGCTACTAGCAAACCAACTAGATGAGGAACCAGGCTGCCCCACACATGAAGTTCCCCTTTTAAAAAGCCCTGGGTAACCTAAATAACCGACCACTTGAGTGACCCCGCTCCTCCCTTCCCATCCCTAATTTCCACTTTCATGTTTTAAATTTGCCAATAAAGGGTGAACCCATGAAACCATAGGCAGCTCACCCTTGACCCCAATAAAAGCAGAGCCCAGGTTCACACTCCCTCCCTCCCTCTCTCCCTATCCGTGACCTTGCTGTGTGGCCCTTGGAATGGCATGTACCCTCCAAAACTTGTGAGTAATAAATCTTGTTTTTCAAAGTTCCCGGATGATTGTTGTTGAGGTGCGTCCTGCAGTCATAATAAGAACCACATGAGCCAGTCCAGCCACAACACTGGCTATGGTGGAGGAAATGTCTGTGGGGGCTCGCCACAAGCAGCATGGGCCCAAGTGAGTGCTCCCAGGCATTTCTAGCTGATAGCATCACTATCAACAGATTGAGACAGAAAGGAACGCAACTGACACAACTGGCAATTGGTACAGTCGGCAGGTCAAGATCGCACTTGCAATTAACCGAGGGGAACCCCCTTTAGCTTCGACCAGTTTACTAACTGTAACTGGCTAACCCAGGCGGGCAATGCCATTTGGGAAGGCAGCACCGCTTGCTAGAAGTCCAACGCACTGTTCCGTGATTTTGCATATTGCCTCTGCTTTGCGTTGCCTGCATATCTATCCCAAAATGTCACTGCTGCCGTAATTCAATGCTCTCCCCAGAGCAGTGTGATCAAAGTCATATACGGTCAAACGAGATCAGATCACGAGTTATAAAAAAGACCTTAACCGATTACTAATATACATGAGGGTCCTCCACACCTTGAGCCAAGGAGAGCTAACGAGGGTGGATTGGACTTCAAGGCTATCATCACAGCCAAAAGTGAAGCTTCGGGCAAGGGCATGAGGAAGGAATATTCTGGTAAGCAAGGAGGGAGACCTCCCCTGCTACCACAGAGTGGTGGCTTATAATGGGATGAGTGTCCTAACCTGGATGAGTGAAACAGCCTTGCAACAGGAAACTAATGGCACCAGGAAAGGGGAAATACAGCCGAAGTTTGCTGCCGCCATGTGGCCACTACAGTCCCTGCTGTCCCTCTTTGTCCCCTCAACCCAATGGGACATCACGGGTCCAATCCCTGGTGTGATGTTGCTAAACAATTAATGGACAAACATAAATGTCCTGAACATCTTGTGCCAGTGCCAACTAAGACCCCCGAGGAGCTACATCAGCTCCTTGATAAATGCAAAACCTCTAGAGAAGCTTCCTGGGCATTGCTTGGTGCCAGCGCACACCAACATGCCAAGGCTCTAGTATTACACTTCAGAAGCCTAGGGGCTTTCCTAAAGACCCTGTGCATACCGCGCTAGTGGAGGCAGACTCCAATCCTGGGGAGGTCAACTGGGACACCCCGGAAAGGGAGGTGGCCCCTTATGAAGAGGGCTCACAGGGACGTCTTCCACAAACCTTTTCCGGTAACAACACGTAAGATCAAGGTGACAAAGAAAAACAGGAAGTGAAAATACAGATCAGAAATTACACCTTATCTGAAATTCTAACTTTCCTTATAGATTTTGTGCAGCAGGAAGGAGAGAAGAGACTTGATTGGCTATTGCAGGTTTTTGGACCATGCTCTAAATCGTTACTCATGACTGCCGAAATGGCCAAATGGCTGATCTCTAAAGACCGTAAAATCTAAAACCTTCTCAGAGATCCACGGAGGTTATATGTCTGTTTCCTCCAAGATACTACAGATCCTGAGTCCCCTCAGCTTTCCCCTGAATGGGGCACAACAAAGCACCATGCCTCATGAGGCGACCCTGCCGCCAAGGGAAAAGCTGACAGGGTTATCAAGGCCTCTGGTGAGGATGAAGAGAGAGAAAGGAAGGCAGAGGCCCCTAGAGCCATTGATATTCGTACCACGGCCCTCTCTCTCCCCACCTGCATATTTACTGCCTGATGCTGTGCCCATCCTTCCATCACAGTGATCACCACTCAAGCTCACAGTGAAGAGAAAACATGAGATGAAGCCTGTCTCCTGCTGCACAAAATTGGCATGGTCCATTGGGTTTATCATTTCGACGACCATAGTGACCCAAATGACTCTCTTCATTTCTAACCCTGAAGAGGCCCCATTTGACTCAGTTTAGAGAATTCTTTTTACAAGGTGCTTCCCCTAATTACAGAGCAGTGCTACCACATTTTATTGGGACTGTCGAAACCATTCAAAAGACACTGGAAGGCAGTGACATGGCTGCTAAACATGGGAGATTCCAACGCAGACATCCAGATACTTCAGACTTAGGCCCCTCCACCCCTGCTGCCCTGAGCGTTTGCCTTGAGCAAATTTCCCTCAATGAATAAGGTTCCCTATTCCCTCCCCAATAAATTCCCAACCTAATTTTGCCCCGTATTGGAATAAATAGGTTAATCTCTGCTGGGAGTTACATATCGGTGTTCCTGGCCATTTAATCTCTGGACAGCCAGTCTCTAAACTCCGGGCCCTAAAACTAGTGTTCTCCCAGCTATAGCCCCCTTCTGCTGTCCATCCTCTTGCCACACAGCTGCCCTCTGGCCCCAACCCAGTCCCCATTACTCCCTCTGCCCCTTCCCTAACCTCCAGGACTGCCAGGCAGCTAAGTGTCTACCCGAGGACATCGATGGCTCCCTGGAACTTGTCCCACCTCCTGGGGACAATCACCCCTATACCACTCTGGTAGTCCATTGGGATAATAAAAATGCACAGTCTTTTTTGGCCCTATTAGACACTGGGCCCAAGTCACTGTTATTCCAGGCAATCCCTCTAAATTCTTGAAAGAAGAGCCCTTCTACCTATTGGGCATTACCAGTAAAACAATCAAAGGTGTACAAATCCATCTGAATGTAACTATGGGGACCATTCACCTCAAACGGCTTCCTCTGCTAGTGGCCCCGTTGGCTCTTTCTTTCCCTATTAAAGGCATGGATGCACTGACCCAACACCACGTCATTTGGAATAAGCCCAAGTTCTTGGCCTTCCTGGTGGGACTCGCCAAATGGATGCTGGTGACTCTTTCTCCTCTGGTCAAGATGGTAAACACCCCCCAATACCAATTTAAACAGGGCCCTAAAGGCCTATGCCCTGTTATTACAGACATGCTTGAGACAGGAGTCATTAAGCCTATAATCTCCCCTTTAAAGCCCCAGTTAGCTGGTACTTAAGCCAGCCACAATGAATGGCACCTCATCACTGACTACAGAAACCTTAATGCTCAGGTTCCTCTGCTTAAGACTCCAATTCCCAATATTATAGAATTGATCAAGGACACACAACGGGCCCAAGGAGCATCCTTCACGGCCACTGACCTAGCTCATATATTCTATTCTGTTCCCATCCCGGAGGAATCCCAGGTCCAATTTGCTTTCACTTTTGATGGGGCTCAATATCCATTTACACGGTTGCCAACGGGACACTTACACAGCCCTGCAATCGCACATAATATCCGCCACCAAGATTTAAGTATCTCACAATTGGCAAATTGCTGTTTTGGGCCTGATATTGATGATGTTATGCTGAGGAGTCCCTCTGAGGAAGTGGCATGGACAAATCTGCATACCCTCACATACCACCTGCACCAATGTGGCTGGGCAATGCCCCTCACAAGATCCAAGGCCCAGTCTTGTCAAGTTTCTGGGCATCATGTGGTCCTAAGGGCTGAGAAATCCCAACAGTCAAACATCAATTACTCACTATTAATCCACTCGCTACACTCAGGCACAACACATGGTAGGCCTTTTCATGTTCTGGAGGCAACACATCCCTCATCTCTCACTAATTCTTTGTCTTACATATGCAATCGCATACAAGTCTGCCACCTTCCATTGGGGCAAGGCCCAACAGTGCATTTTGGAAGCTGCCCAGGAGGCAGTCCAACAAGCCTTACCTTTAGTCCCACCTGGGTCCACATTCTGAGTCAGTTCTTGACCCCACCTGACCACGCCTCCTGAAGTCTCTGGACCAAACCTGATTTCCTATGGTTTTGGATCAAGCACCTACCCCCAATGGCAGACCCTGAGTGCCAACTTTTGGCAACCTACTAGGCTCTCTTAGAAACTGAGGCCCTCAGCAGCCCCCACCCAGTACTACTACATACCCAAGTTCCCATGATGTCTTGGGAGGGCTAGAGATGCCTCCCAGCAGAAGCTCAGCATGGCCCTGATGCCTCCTTGGTACAACGGAAATGGTACCTTCAGGAGAGCCTAAACCTGATGTCAAGGCCTTTCCAGATTATAGGAGGATGTAACTTTCCACATGCTCCACTCCTTGCCCAAGAGCCTCGTGGAGCTGGTAGTGTGCCTCTGCTTCCTTCTCCTCCAGCTGCTTGGGGAGCTCCTTGGGACCATCTGTTTGAGATGGACGGGGAGTCAGTATTCTTCACCACTGGCAGTGTCACCACTGTATGCAATGCAGCTCACTGGAAGGCTCCAGCATTCCACCCGGCCTCAGGCACCTCTCTAGTCGAGAAGGGCACTCCCAGCTCAGCCCAACTGGCAGAACTTACAGCTCTTTACCCAGCTCTTAAGGAAGCCATAAAAAGGGGCCTTTTGCAGATCCACATTTTCAGAGTCCTGGGCTACTGCTAACAGTCTTGCAGTTTGGTCTGGCCAATGGTTAAGGGACAATTTTCTTATACAAAACAAGCCCATTTGGGGTGCCAGATGTGGAAGGAGTCCCCAATTCCTATCAGCGTTACTCACGTTTCAGCTCACACTAACCACTCAATGCTGAAAGACATTTTCAACAATATCGCAGACTGTCTCACTAAGCCCGCCACACTCTGCGGGGTACAGACTCCTCAGGGTACCAGCTCGAGAAATGGGCCCACATGACCTCGGGTGACCGAGGAATTCATGCCTTAACAACTGGGGTTCAAGTGAGGGGACTCCCCCTCTCCTCAGTGGCAGCCAAAGTTGTGACAGATGATTGCATTCTCTGCTCCCAAACCAAACAATGGAGTCTATCCAGATGGGAACATCCCGCGGAGACCAACCATACGCCCACTGGCAGATTGATTTCACCATGGGGCTTCCAAATGCCTTCACAATCATCGACACTTACAGAGGACTCTTGTTGGCGACTCTCGCCTGGAATTCCTCTTCAAAACAGGTAATCTCTTACTCAGTTTATTCTCGCTCCCTTTGGATCGCCAGACATTATTGACTCTGACCAGGGCCCTTTACCTCTCCAGAGACTCAACTATGGGCTCTCCAACATAATATTCTTTGGAACTGCTACCTCGGCTACCGCCCGTAAGGCAGCTGGCCTCACTGAGCATCACTGAGCACACTTCAAGAGACAGGCAAATGGTCCCAAAAGTGTACAGAACTCTTGCCCCAGGCCCTGATCTTGCTTAATTCTCGTCCCCTAGGCCTTTATACCCCATATACCAAATATTATACACTCCTCCAAATCCCACGTTTGGTCACCTCTGGCAATCCTCAAGCTTTTATCCTCCAAGAAAATGTTCCATTTATTTTTTCCTCTGACTTGTCTTCCCTTTTCTGCTCTTTTTCAATTGCCTTGCCATGTGCTTCACGCAGGCAACCTGATGAAGGACAGGCAGTCCAATATGATCACACAAGAACCACAGACTGGATTTCAGACTGTTGCTTCCATAATTACTACAGGATTTGTTACCATGAGCCTCATAAGATGTTTACTCTCTTTGTTAGACATGCCCTACCCCTGACTTGTAAAATAGTGGCTATAGAGATTGTTGTCCTCACCATTAAATCTGAGGATTTAATGGCCTCAGCATCACAGGTTGGATTGTAGTGTAAGTGCCTGACATTAAGCTTTTGATTGCCACCGTATCCATTTCAACAACATCCATCTTGAATAAACACACTGCCAACTGTATGACACAGCTGCTAGCAAACCAACCAGATAAGGAACCAGGCTGCCCCACTCACGACGTTTCCCTTTTAGAAAGTCCTGGGTAACCTAAATAACTGACCGCTTGAGTGACCCTGCCTCTCCTTTTCCATACCTAATTCCCGCTTTTATGTTTTAAATTTGCCAATAAAGGGTGAACCCACAAAACCCTAGGCATCCTACTCTTAACCCTAATAAAGGCAGAGCCCCAGGTCCATATTCCCTTACTCTCTCTCTAACCCTGACCTTGCTGTGTGGCTCTCCAGGACCTGTGAGTAATAAATCTTGTTTTCCAAAGTTCCCTGATGGCTGTTGCTGAGGTGCATCCTGCAGTCATAATAAGAATCACAAAGGCTGGTCTCAGCCACAAGATTGGCTCTGGTTGGAGAAACATCTGTGGCGGCTCACCACAAGCAGTATGGGCCCAAGCAAATGCCTCAGGCATTTGTAGCTAATAGCATTGCCACAGTAAGCTTACTCTCCCACCACCTTGGAACAGTCTCACCAACACCCGGTATTGCCAATTCTATGTTTAGCGACTCTGGAGGGTGTATAATAGCATTTTACTGTGCCTTTATCTTGCATTTTCCTCATTATTAAGGCTGACCAACCTTTTCACATGTTTTTGGCCTTTTGGGTAGAATCTTTGTGAAGTGCCTGTTCAAGTCTCTTCTCATTTTTCTCCTAGGTTGTCTGTCTTTTTCTCATTGGCTTATAGAAATTCTTTATATTAATTTGAAAACAAGCTCTTTATCAGTTACTTATAGTACTGAAAATATACTTTCTTACTCTTAATAGTGACTTTTGATAAACAGTTGATTTTAATTTTAATTTAGTCTAATTTATCAATCTTTTCCTTGTGTTTCATTTAAGAATCTTTCCCTATCCCAGTCATCAAGATATTTGCCTATTTATCTTCTAAAAGCTCTATTGTTTTGTCTTTTGTTATAGATTTAGGTCAATAATCTACCTGGAATTGATTTTGTGTACAGTGTGAGGTTAAGTTTCATTATTTTCCCCACATGACACATCTGATTATCTAAGTGATATATACTGAGAGGACTATCTTATATCTTCCCCACTGCTCTGCAGTGCCACAAAGATCACGTGACCATATATACTGGCGTCTGTCTAGATTCTCTAATCTGTTCCACTGGTCTCTTTACTTAACCTTACATTTAAGGCTGTACTTTAAAATCTAAAGATTATTATTAGAATTATAAGAGAGTTTAGCAGGGTTGTTGGATACATGGTTAATATATAAAAATTAATGGTATTTCTACATACCAGAGCCAAATAGAAAACGAAATTTTCAATAAGATATCAGTTCTTGATCCATCAAAACTCTACGAGAGTATCATCAAATATGCCAGGAATAAATCTAAAATCTAAAAAAAAAAATTACTGTAGTTTTACAATAAGGCATATCTTCCACTCTGTTCTTAAAAAATGTCTTGGCCAATCTCAGCCTTTTTTATTTCCATGTAAATCTTAGAATGAACTTGTCAGGTTCCACAAAAAAGTCTATTTAGATCTGGCTGGGATTGTACTGAATACCTAGATCAAATCTAGCAGAACTGATATCTATCAGTTCTATCAGAATAAGATATAATTCTCCATTTATGGAGGTCTTTATTTTTGCTCAATAGTGTTTTTTAATGTTCTGCAGGAAAGTTTTACACATTTAAAAAATTTTAAAGAAGTATTCCTGGATTATTTTAATAATACAGTTGTATCCAAAATAATACTTTTTTTGGAAAAATTCACTTTTTCTTTGTTGCAGGTGTATTTGGTTTCTCATTAATTTATATTCTTCCAAGAGTTTAAGATAATGTGAATTAATGAGAAAATCATTTTTAAAAAGGATCTTCAAAAAGTTTTAAATTACATTAAAGAACAGGAACTTTAAAGATAAAAATAAAATAAGGATTAGTCAAGTTTAAGATGAAAGGAGTGAAAAAACTAGAATATGCAAGCAGCGATAATGTCCCAAGTACTTGCTGGGTATGGATCACAAACTTGGTTCTTAGTTTTCTAGCAACCACAGTGGTTTTCTGCTTTAACCAACAGAAAGTTCTTAACTTTAGAACAGTTAAAATCACAATGTTCTGTGATGTAATGGTTTATGCCGTAACACAAATCTATAAAGGGTACAGAGTGATTCACTGGCTAAAATTATATCATGAGCTTATGAACTTAATTTTTCTCAGCATACTACTAAGAACTCACCTTTCTACTGAATCATCTTGCTGCCTGACAAAGAACTGATATAATTCAAACGGAGATGTCTTATCTCTGTTGAGCCAAACAGCATTACCAGCAGACTTTCCCAGTTTTGCTCCAGCAGTACTTGTAATTAGAGGAACAGTGATTCCAAATACATCTTCTCCAGTCAACCTGTGCATAAAGAAGAACTTCATTATGTGCTTCAAGCACAAGCACAGATTAGGTTCACTGCTAATCACTCTTTAGATTTCAGTCTAGTCTCTTGCTCTAAGAAAACTTCCTTGACCTCCTAAATCTGGATTCTTTTCCCTCTTACTGCTTTCACAACACCCACTCTATTTTCGCATTCGTCATTCTGAACTGCAATTGAACCAGTGATTCTGGGCAAGCCAAGGGAAGGTGCTGCATAACTAGGGCCTAAATATTTTTAAAGCCTAGGTGAGAAGACGACAGAAAATTGGGCAAAGGGGGAGTCAGGTAGAGACTCTAAAGGAGATGTTTTACATGGATTTTTTAAATGAGTAGCACATGGGCTGGCCCTGTAGTTCATCTCTCTCAAGAAAATACCATTAAACTCTACATCATTTGCTGAATATTTGCAATTGAAAAAAAAATTTTTTTTGAGATGCCAACCAAGGACTAACACTAGCTTCATGGAAAGTGCAGAACTAAAGCAGAGGCTACTCAAGGAGGCCCAGTGCGTTCAGGTATAAACAAAGAAAAACACAGCAAGACCTACTTAGGGGAAACAAAACAGATACAATCCGAATCCTGATTGGTGGTCTATTTCCTGCAGGACTCTAGAATACATGCCATACCTAATATCATGAATTCAGCCCTTTAGTTCTCATTAGCCAGTGATATTAACACCATTACAGACCCTTAATTGGGATTAAACCAACAAGGGCTTGAACGCAGGGCGTCATTCCACAATCCTAGTAGTGCACCACAGGCTATTCGTGGGTCCCAGGATTTCTCCTGGGTCTAAAGACGCTTACTTGTGAACGAACTCGTATCCGGACATGATATTGCCCAGCTGATCAGACCCGCCCAGCTGGACCCGGCACCCATAACGCTGGAACAGGTAGTAGAAATCATAGGCCTGGAGCACCTGGTATAAAAACTCAGCCAAACTCATGCCTTCGGGGCTCTTGAGCCGAGTCTGGACGCTCTGCCGGCTCAGCAGGGTGCCCATGCGGAAGTGGCCGCCCACGGCCGCTAGGAAGTCCACCAGGTGCTGCTGCTGGTACCAACTGGAGTTGTCCAGCACCGTGAAACTGCCCCAGGTCCGCCCATTCGTGAAGAGCTGCTGGTGATGAGCCGCCAGGGCCTCGAGCCCTTGGCGCAGGGCGCGCGCGTTGCTTTGCACGCGCTCTGCCTCCAGCGCCTCGCGCTCCTTGGTGCGGCCGCTCGGGTCGCCCAGGCGCGCCGTGGCGCCTCCCACCAGCGCGATCACGTTGTGGCCGGCTCGCTGGAAGTGAAACAGGCCCAGCAGCGCCAGCAGATGCCCCACATGAAGCGAGTCGGCCGTGGGGTCGAAGCCGCAGTAGATGGTCTGGGGAAGGTGGCCCGCCGTGCGCCGGTCGAAGAGCTCTGGGAGCTCTATCTTCGTACCCCTCTCGGGGAAGAACTCCTTGAACAGACCCCGAGCCTTCTGCGCTGCTAGCAACCCCTGAGCGCCCGAGTGCGCCTCACGCAGCCCCAGGGGCAGGACTCCTGACCGGCCTGGGGTACCACACCACCTGCCCCGGGAAAGGCACCGCAGCATGGGCGCCGCCATCTTGGTGGCGGCGCGAAGGGAATGCTGGGATCTTAGAGGCCACGCCACGCCCCTCAGCGCCCGCCTCCTGCAATTCCCACAGTATTTGAGTCAGTTTTTCTGCGCATGCCCGTGTGCCTGGGTAGGGCGAGGCGGTTGCTTAGTTACGGTGCTCGGCTGTGGGCAGTCTTCGGAGTTCTGACTTACGCAGGTGGGGAGTGCGCTTATAGTCCAGTCACCTTGTGTTCCCTAATACTTAATTTTCTCCTCTGTAACGTGAATGTGTTTATGATAACAGTTCCTACCTCATAGGGCTGTTGTGAGAATTAAGAAGTAAAGCAAAAGCATTTGGCACATAGCGCTCTGTAAATGTTAGCTTTTGTTTAAATTTTCACGTGAAGAAATTGATGCATAAATTCTTTGAAGTCTTGGTTCTGTGCAAAAACTTGTTCACAGAGGTTGTAAGGAGTTAGGAATTGGTTTAACTTCATGGAGAGATTCGGAGTTGCGTTGAGACGCAATTTTGTAGTACTGATTCTCCAAGCGGATGAGAGCACCCCGGTCCCCAGTATTCATTAGCTTCTCCAGGAGGTGGCAGTCTCGTCCAAGCTATATGGACAGAAAATTCAGTACGATAAATTAAATGCAGAAAGCCCTATGTTTTATTTATTTATTTTATAATTTTTATTTTATTTATTTTTATTTTTTCCCCCAAAAGCCCCAGTAGATAGTTGTATGTCATAGCTGCACATTCTTCTAGCTGTATGTGGGACTCCGCCTCAGCGTGGCCAGAGAAGCGGTGCGTAGGTGTGCGCCCGGGATCAGAACCCTGGCCGCCAGCAGCGGAGCGCACACTTAACCACCAAGCCACGAGGCTGACCCCATATTTATTTATTTTAAATTACAGGTAACCAGATGGGACACAGCTTTAGCATAAGTGGATGCAAATTCGTAATCACATTGCCACAGCATGCTAGGTGTTGTCAGTACTGCACTCCCCAGTGATGGGGTTCTCATTGGCAGCTGGTTGGCAGGCCATCCAGCGCCCAAACCCCCTTTTAGAGTCTCATTTCTAGGACTGCTTTCAATTACACTGTCTTAGGTCGAGTTCCCTGGGAAACGGACTCGAGTAGGAGATCTGTGTGCAGGAGGATTATTGGGGTGTGCTCTTGGGAACATCTGTAATGGAGTGATGGAAGCAGTGGGCAGAGGGAGAAGTTGAACTGTGAACAATTTGCAGTTAGCGGCCTCAGACAATCCCCTAGGGAGCTCTGGAGCTGGGATTTCCTTTCAGAGTCATCCTGAATTGAGGCAATGGGGCAGGCCTTTGTACCCTGGCATCGACCAGTCGTTAAATGTGGGATGGAGGCAAAACCTTGGGCAAGGCGTTGGCAGAGGGCCAGATGCAGAAGAGGACTCAGCTGTGAGCCATCAGCAACCAATACTCTCAGCAGCTGGGGGATTGAGTGCTTTGGTCCTGAAGCAGGGCTCTGGGCCATGCTCCAAACCATTCCAGGCAGGACCTTCCCATTTCTTAAGATTATAAAGTAATTTAACAAAATGAAATATTATTTTAAAAATTAGTTTCTTTGCATGTGTAATTATTAGTGAAGTGAGTTTCTCATTGTCAAACAGTAACTTCGATACAATTTGTAGATACTTATTCAACAGGCTATGTAACATAATCCCAAATGCTGAAGAAAATAAGCAGGGCGTATTCTAACTCTCATGTTGCTATTCAAAATATCTTAAAATTTGCAATCATAACGTGTCTGTCTGCAGTCTTATTTCACACCACTTTGATCAGGGACATATTTCAGTATGTACGGCAGGAAATTCTCCTGCGCTCACGGCAGATGGTACTTTCTATTTAGTATCTAACACACAGGAAGATTTGGACATTTTTAAAGGAGTTATCGGGCCGGCCCCGTGGCTTAGCGGTTAAGTGCGCGAGGTTAAGTGCTTGCGCTCTGCTGCTGGCGGCCTGGGTTTGGATCCCGGGCGCGCCCCGACGCACCGCTTCTCTGGCCATGCTGAGGCCGCATCCCACATACAGCAACTAGAAGGATGTGCAGCTATGACCTACAACTATCTACTGGGGCTTTGGGGGGAAAAATAAATAAATAAAATAATAAAAAAAATAAAGGAGTTATCTTTCATTCTTGAGGTTTCCAGTTAATATGACAGGTGACTATCTGTGGCTTTTACAGGTATGTGAGTAATTTTATACCAGAAAGTATGACTTCATATTGTGGTTTAATTACTTAGTCACTTCAGGAAATCACACTTCTCCTTATGGAAGTATATACTTGTTTCAGCATTACTTGATGGTCTGTGTTTAATGGAGAAGAACTTTGGTGGATAACGAAAAACAGAAAATTTCTAGTTGAGATTAGAATTTATTATAAGATCTTTAAAAATACATTTGAGTTCTGCTTGGTCTCTCCCTAAGTTCAGTTGTATTTCTTGAACAGGTCGTGGAGTCCGGTACAGAAGGTAGTATCAGAGCAGGTGCTATATGAGACTTGACATTGGCTCAATGACAGCAACAGTGATTTTCCTTTTATAATTTGTCTTCGTGTAATAGGAAAAATGAGGCTTTGTCCAAGAGACAGGAACAATAGAAAAAGATGGGACTTTTAATTTTATTTATTTATTTATTTTCCCCCCAAAGCCCCAGTAGATAGTTGTAGGTCATAGTTGCACATCCTTCTAGCCGCTGTATGTGGGACGCGGCCCCAGCATGGCCGGAGAAGTGGTGCGCCAGTGCGCGCCCAGGATCCAAACCCGGGCCGCCAGCAGCGGAGCGTGCGCACTTAACCGCTAAGCCACGGGGCCGGCCCAAGATGGGACTTTTAAACTTTTGCAATTACATACATGGCTAAAATTTTCTGGGACTGGACCCATGACTTGAGTTTGGGGTAAGAAAAGGTGCACAAACTGATTCTTGCTGTTTTTTTTCTTTTTCTTTTTTTGGTCAGGAAGATTGGCCCTGAGCTAACATCTGTTGCCAATCTTCCTCTTTTTGCTTGAGGAAGATTGTCCCTGAGCTAACATCTGTGCCCATCTTCCTCTATTTTTTGTATGTGGGAAGCCACCACATCATGGCTTGATGAGCGGTGTGTAGGTCCACACCTGGGATTCAGCCCATGAACCCGGGCTGCCAAAGCAGAGTGCGTGAACTAACCAATACACCACCAGGCTGGCCTCAATTCTTTATATTTTTAATTGGTTTAAAAGTGAATAATAGTGTTAAAAAGTATTTTAGAAAATACGGTTTATCTCATCTGTGATAACTTGAGGTTAGATGACCTTGAATTAGGGGCACATGTATTTCACAATTACCTTTTCCTGCAACAAAATGCCACATATTCACTTTGAAAGGATCCCTGTTTTATATGGTTTGTTTTTCAAAATGTAAACAATTTAAATATAATAGCATTCAAAAGGCATAGAAAGAATCAAGATTCATAGTGTTTTAGCTGGTCTCTCAGGTTATGCCCAACAGTTTAAAGTTAAGCAGTCCTACTTAATTCTGAAGCGTTTCTCTGTCTGCCTCATGCTACATATTCAAATTACAGCAGATATCTGGCTGGGGTTGAAATGTGAGCTAAAGGTCACAGCAAAATGATAGGAGAAAGAAGTCTGAGGAATTCTGATCATTATAATCACTATGAAATATTATTCTGCTTGTGTTTTCTTTTCTTTCGGAGACTGGAGGTATAGGTTTCTTCTGGAATGTAAGTGGTGATATAGGATGCAAAAGGGAGTGGAGAGGAGCAAGGAACAAAAATTTTAGGTCACTTCGGGGATTTCGTGATGGCTTTCCTTCCACATGCAGTATTTCCATGATATTCCTATTTCCTACTACTTGAGAAAAGAAAAAGAATGATTTCTAAAGGCTGGTTTCAAGCCTTTGTCGTCTTTGCATGATAATTAATAAATCAGTCTGCCTCATGATTTCATCCTCTTTCATTGCTTCACTGTTGCCAATATGCTTGAAACCCACACCATAAATCCTAAAGAATCCTCCCGTCCTGCCCATCCTTACCTGCAAGCCAATTGCTCCCCTTTCAGTCCAAACAAATTCCTTCCAGAAAATTCTTCTCCATTAGGTAGGACAAGAGAAAGATGCTTTTTTTCTTCTTTTTTCTTTTTTTGTGAGGAAGATCAGCCCTGAGCTAACATCCATGCTGATCCTCCTCTTTTTGCCGAGGAAGACCGGCTCTGAGCTAACATCTATTGCCAATCCTCCTCCTTTTTTCCCCCTTTTTCTCCCCAAAGCCCGAGTAGATAGTTGTATGTCATAGTTGCACATCCTTCTAGTTGCTGTATGTGGGACGCGGCCTCAGCATCGCTGGAGAAGCAGTGCGTCGGTGCACGTCCGGGCTCCGAACCCGGGCCGCCAGTAGCGGAGTGCGTGCACGCTTAACCGCTAAGCCACAGGGCCGGCCCCAGAGAAAGATGCTTTTACTATCTAGGTTCATCATGCCCCTCAAATGTACTAAAATGTGAAATCAATAATGCTTATCCTCCTTGCAAGAAAGGAAAGATCATTAAATTTGATTAAAAGTATAACTTTGTATAAACCAAGTGCCTTGAAATCCAGTCTATGTCCTCTTATTGAAGTGGCTCTAATGCTTTTTGAGCTGGTGGTCATCTTAACATCCAAACTTTTTTTTAGAGGAGATTAGTTTCTTTTAAGCTGCTGGTTATAGAAGGATATTAAACCAAAAAAAAAAAAAAAACTCAAACAAAAAACCTGTTACTAAATGTGCATTTCCTTTCCATATTGGAGTTCAGAGAAAGATACACAACTGTTCTTTCTTTCTTTTAAGCTGCTTTTGTAGTCAGTGGAATAACCTGTAGCGCTCACAGTTGCCTTAACTATATGCTCCTGGTCCTGTACCAATGTAGCTGGATAATATTTTGAGATATTTATGGGGTTTTTTTTCATCCTCCATTTTTTCCTCTCCGTTCTATCCATTTAAGCTGGTAGTAAGTTCTGTGTGTCAGGACTTCCTGCCTAAGGGAAGTCGGGGCGGAATGCAGAGTAAGTCTGGAACTTTTTGTGGCTTTTATTTCTAAAAGTCAAAAACCTAGGAACAATAAAGTTTGAGGAAATAAGCTTGGAGAAGCAGAAGAGAAAGAGATAGGATTTCTCCTTATTAAAGAGGGCCCCCAACCCGGGGAAGAGATCCCAGGCCGTCGGCCCTGTTTGCAAGAGGAGCTGTGCATTGCTCCCTGGCCTCAAAGAGATGGTCTGCTCGTGCACTTCACACCTGAGGTTCCTGGCCTCAGCAAAGGTTCCTCTGCTCCATCTGAGGCAGTGTAGTGCCTGAGTGCCACATGGACCTCAGAGAACCACTGTGGGCTTGGCCAACAAGGATGGCTAGCTTGACCAGAATAGATTGGAGATTATTTCCTGGGCATCATGTAAGATGACCAAATTTTACTGAAACCCTGGAAGGAGGAAGGAGCCCAATAATGATGGAGAAGCCATTTGCCACCATTATAGCGGGTTAAGACTCAGAAGTTTGTTCATTCATTTAACAAATATTTAAAGTATTAGATGAGTGAGGCACTGTTCTAATGACTTAGACACATTCACGAACCAAAGAAAGATTCTTGCTTTCGTGGAGATGAAATTGTTTTGTGAAGTTATATTTTTGTGAGCAGTCCTGTTCTTCACCAACTTCCTCCCTCTGACCCACAGTCCTTTTCCGCCCCAGAGTCTTGGAGCGGGGAGAGGGAATGACTCCATGTTAATTGTTCAGGATCACACAAGTTAGGGTGGAGCTGTGGGAGAGAAGCATTGTGGAGAATCTGACAAGGGAAGGACACCTCTTCTGGAAGAGTCATGATGGAGGCGTAGAGTTAAAAGATCTTGGCCACAGAATTCAAACAATTCTTTCCCTTCCAGTCTGCAATTGTGTCTTCCTTCACAATTGTTGCACTGATTTTTTTTGCTCAAGTAACTCTTTCCCCAACACCCTCCCTTTGTGCTCTGAGTTTGGTGGTAGCTGGTGCAGTCTACACCAACATTTTGTTTCACAGGCTCTTTGCCAGAGTCATGTTTCCGGGGTGACTGGCAAGCCACGGGAGCTGCTTATCTGTTTGCTAATGTGATGAGAAAAGCAGGCTGTCTCCTAGAAACTGAGTATTGGATACTGGAAACAGAAACCAGTTGTGATTGCGTTTTGAAAAGCTTGGTTCAAAAGGATAATGTCTTCAGACAAGGTAATTTTGGAATTTTCCTATTTCTCAAGTTACCTTAGTAATTTTCTAGTCTCTCTGACATAGCGTTCTAGCAAATCAATCAACTCATCTTTGTCCTTCCAACAAGGCCAGGTGAATTTATATCTCCATTGGAGGAGAAGTAAAATAATAGGCAATCAGTCTATGTTTTTTAGAGCATTTCCATTTTGACTCACTCTATTTTTGCCTTTTTCTTTTCAGTGTCTTCCGTATAGGCTTTATGTGTTTCTGTTGTAAGCACTGAATGGTCAATTATCTAATGAGAAAGAAGTCTGGAAACCTCTTCTCTCTAACTACTCTTCCATAACATTATAATGGGAATAAACACCTTGTATTTAGTTGCCCCCAAACAGAAAAGTCAAATATTACTTCATCCTCGCAACAACAAAATGTGGTTCTGAGTTGTGGTACAAAGAGCACTGGACTAGGAGTCATAGACCTGGGTAGTTGTCTCAGCTCAACCTCCACTAGCTGTCCTCCTTAGATAAGTCACTCAACACTCTCCGCCTTGGTGTCCTCATCTTACAGGTAAAGGAGCTAGATTAGATTGTCTCTAAAATCCCGTCCAGCTCTAAAATTCTGAGATGCCTGTTTGCTATCACATTAGGCAAGGGTCACATGTATTGTTTCTTAACTTTATCTTCATGATTTAAGCTGCCTCACTAGTGAGGAGGATAAAAGTGTGTTCATCTAGCTCCACCTCTATTGGTTTGCTTAAGTACTAGAAGCCAGTTTAAGTCAATGTCTACATAGCTGTAATTATAGTCAAAATGTTTTATGACAAGGTTTGAAAAATAAAGATTTAGAACATGACAATTAACCAGTGAAACATGGATCATATTTGCAGAAATGTTCAACCAAGACCCAAGCAGCTGTGCTCAGATCCAAGCAGTTCTGGTCCCCAGTGATCCCATTCACAGTTGCCCGTGGGTGGCAGACCAAACTGGGAGGGTCTCAGTAACAGAGAAAGCAAATGGGAACAACTCCTCTGTATGCTTATAACTATTTTCCCAGAAACCAGAGGAAATCTTAGTTACCTGTGCCCTCTTCCATTATGTGTCTCACATAACTGTTCTCCAAGCATGGAGTTTAAGGAAGGTTTAGGAAAGCGGGAATTGGGGACACTTTTGTTGGTGTCAGTTTGTGACCAAATATACATGGCACATATCACCAGTTGAGACACCTTCCCTATGGACTGCTCATGTTATTTCACACTCCACCTTAGAATGCACCCTGCAACTAGGTGACCGCAAGCCCTTGTCTCAGCCTAATTCTTAATATGACCCCTTTTGTTCTCAAAAGTGTCCTGTTTTGACAATAAGTTATATGGTCATTCTATCTAAAATTACTACCCTGGAAAACCAGTTAATCAAAGCAATTTTTTGAGTTAAGAGTTTTTCATATGTTTTGTGGAAGATTCTCAGATATGAATGGATTCTCCTTAGTAATATGAGTTTTTAATAGTCAAAATGGTAGGGTGAATAGGTATACAGAGCTGGGACATTGAAATTAGTAAGACAATACTGAAATAGCAACATGTATAAAGAACAATGAAATGCTTATATATCTTGGTCTTGATCACATGAAATATGGGAAAAGACAGGCATAAGGATGCATATCAGGTTATTATTTTAAATAGCGAACTGTTGGGGAAAAAAAACTAAATATCCAGAGAGAGAGGACTGATTAAATATGTAATGGTATAACCCCTACTGGTATATTTTGTAGCCATTAAAATTGCCGTTGTAAAATATTAAGTAAAATCAGAAACAAAAGTATACATATTTCATATGAGATGGGAAAGAACTCTCTAAAATAAAAAAAAGGTGGGACCATATACAGATTAAGAATTTTTGTTTGTGGGCCGGCCCCATGGCTTAGCGGTTAAGTACGTGTGCTCCGCTGCTGGCGGCCCAGGTTCGGATCCCGGGCGCACACTGAGGCACCACTTCTCCGGCCATGCTGAGGCCACATCCCACGTACAGCAACTAGAAGGATGTGCATCTATGACATACAACTATCTACTGGGGCTTTGGGGGGAAAAAATAAATAAATAGATTAAAAAAATTATTAAAAAAAAAGAATTTCTGTTTGTAAAAAAATAGAATGATAAAAATATTTGTAATATATACAAGAAAAAAACTAACTTATTAAACATGTCTCAAATATGTAAAGAGTGCTTAGTAATTAATGAGAAGAAGCCTAATACTCCAATAGGTAAATGAATAAGCAAATCACATACACACATACAAAGCCCAATGGCCAATAAAACATTTTAGAAAATGCTCAAGCTCATCAATAATTAAAGAACTATAGTTTAAAGACATGTTTTCCTCATATAAAATGTTTTCGTGTTTGAAGTGACTGACTGGCTTCTAAGGCAGCAGGAATTGATCTTATAAAATGAAAGATATTAGAAGATCTAAAGCATATCTCTATATAAATAGGTCAATGAAACTACACAGACGAGGGGCTGGGCATCCAGAATATAAGATCCACAAGAAGAACCTGGGTAATGCCCACCCAGCCACTGTCCAGAGAAGAGAGGGAGCTGTAGCCTTCTGATTTGGAATACATCCGTGGTGATAACTGGCAAGTCGATCCCTAAGGTAGAGTTAGATGCAAGGGGCAGGAATAATAGTAATGATACTACCAATAATAGCAACAAACATTATTGAATGCTATGTGCTAGGCACTGTGGTAAGTGCTTTACGTGCATTATTTAATTCTCACCAAAAACTCTGGAGAGAAATTGCATTATTTTTATCCCGTTCACGGATGAGGAGACATCAGTGCTTGAATCCAGATCTTTCTGACAACAAAGAACATCTTCTTAGCCACTCTGTACAAGATCTTTTAGTTTTTCATTTAAGACCTATGTATTGGACCTGTATTAGGTTCTGAGGATTTAACTGACAGGAAGACAGATGACTCTTGTCTTTGTAGAGCTTGTAGTTTAGCGGGAGCTTCCAGTCTGATGGTGCTGGCTGACAAGCTCAGGCCTGCTGTGAGATGAACACACTAGGCTCTCTTAGTCTGATGCCATTTCTGCTAGTTACGCTGGATTGACGTTTCTCTCTAAGTCCTTCTATATGCCTTTCTGTGTTGCAGGGGCTGGAAAGCTAAAAGCTATATTTCCCAGAATCTCTTGCAGCTCGAATTCTGAACATAAGTTGGGTTCCTCCAAACAGATACACTCATGAGCGATATGGAAGCAGATGTGAGGTGGAGAGGCCATCTTTCCATCTTTCCTCTTTTTTGTGGCGAGAATATTTAAGTTATGCTCTCTCAGTAAATTTCAATTATACCAATACAGTGTTATCAGCTATAGTCACCATGTTATACATGAGATCCTCAGACCTTATTCATCTTATAACTAAAAGTTTGTACCCTTTTACTAACCCTTCCCATTTCCCCCACCCGCAGCCCCTGGCAACTACTTTTCTACTCTGTTTCTATGAGTTTGATTTTTTTTTTAGATTCCACATATAAGTGATACCATGTGGTATTTGTCTTTCTCTGTTTGACTTATTTCACTTGGCATAATGCCCTTTGGGTTTATCCTTGTTGCAAATGACAGAATTTCCTTCTTTTTTTAAGGCTGAGTAATATTCCATTGTATATATATGCCACGTCTTCTATATCCATTTATCTGTCGACAGACACTTAGATTGTTTCCATACCTTGGCTGTTGTGAATAATGCTGCTATGAACATGGGAATGCAGATATCTCTTTGAGATAATGATTTTCCTTTGGATATATACCCAAAGTGGGCTTGCTGGATCATATAGTAGTTCTATTTTTAATTTCTTCAGGTACCTCCATACTGTTTTCCATAATGGCTGTACCAATTTACATTCCCACCAACAGTGCACAAGGGTTTCCTTTTATCCAGTTCCTGGCCAGCAATTGTTATTTCTAGTCTTATTGATAACCATCCTAACAGGTGTGAGGTGATATCTCATTGTGGTTTTGATTTGCATTTCCCTGATGATTAGTGATATTGAGCATCTTTTCATGTACCTGTTGGCCATTTGTATGTCTTTGGAAAAATGTCTATTTAGGTCTTTTGCCCATTTTTTAATTGGGTTTTTTGTTTTTTTGCTAGTGAGTATGAGTTCTTTGTATATATTGGATATTAACCCCTTATCAGATATATGGTTTGCAAATATTTTTTCATCTGATAAGTTGCCTTTTCACTTTGTTGATGGTTTCTTTTGCTGTGCAGAAGGTTTTTAGTTTGATGTAGTCCCACTTGTTTATTTTCGTTTTTGTTGCTTTTGCTTTTGGTGTCAAATCCAAAAAATCATCTTTAAGACTGATATCAAGGAGCTTACCCCTGTGTTTTCCTCTAGGAGTTTTATGGTTTGAGGTCTTACATTTAAGACTTTAAGCCATTTTGAGTTGATTTTTGTGTATGGTGTAAGATAGGGGTTCAGTTTCGTTCTTTTGCATGTGGCTGTCCAGTTTGCCCAACATTATTTATTGAAGAGACTATCCTTTCCCCATTGTATGTTCTTTGGAAGCCATCTTTCTGACACTGTTTCTTCTGGCGAGCAAGTCATGGAAATGTGTCAAGAGGTGAAAAAGGTGACTGTAGGGGCCAGACTCGCTGTTCTCATGTGCAGCACCCATCTTCATGGGTGTTGGGAGGCAGTTATGGAAGTAGTAGAAGCAGCTATGGTTTGCTGATCCCAGCTCTCTGATCCCTCTTATTACTGGAACACAATAGTTTCAGTGACAGCCCCTTGACTCCTGCTCCTTTTCCCTTCCAACAATCATGATTCCTTATGATATCCCTTGCCCCTCAATACCTAGAGTCGTTTGTTTCCTGTGCTGACTCTTGACTGATAGCCAATTCTCATTTGATTCATTTCACTCTTCGGGTTCTGTTTCCATGCTCCCCAAGCAGCCATCCGATTGTGACGTGAGAGGCAGTCTTGTGTAACGGCTAAGAGTATAAACTCTGGAATCAGATCTGGGTTCAAATCCTCTGCAATGATAATGAGCAAGTTACTTAACCTTTAGGAGCCTCAATTTCCTTGTCAAATATGAAGGGTTGATGCTAATGTACCTCACAGGATTGTCATGAAGATAAAATGCCTTGTCCACAGTAAGAGTCGATAAATATAACAGTTGCATTATTCCTACCGTTGTCATTGTTATTGTTATTACTACCATATGTCTGACTTTCACACACTCTCTTTGGGCCCTCAGAGCAGAGGGCAGGTCCTCATGACCTAATCAAAGCCCTGTTCTTAGACATCACTGCTACTATATATTCATAGGATGATATATTTTATAGTCATCAAAAATCATCTTTTAGAACAATTTTTCACAACATGCATAATGGAAGACATTCACATGCATGACAAACACATGAACTGAGGGTATAAACCATGCTTTTATCTCCCATTCCAGAAAGCATGTTAGAATTCATGAGTAAGAATGATATTATTATTGCAACACATTTATGTATGTATATGCTTGCTTCTAATTTATTCTATAATTTGTTAAATAAAAGCAAATGATTCACAAACTTTTATACATTACCATTTTCCCACTGCTTCAACTGATGGTGATGTTCCTCAACCCTCCTGAATGCTGCTGTTATCTCATGCAAGTGTTCTCTGACTGGACCCCTCTCACTATGCTGTGGACTGGAAAATGCCTCCAGGCAGAAAGCCGAGGTGATTTAGGGCTTACCTCATTTTATACTCTTCTCTCAGTGATCAAAGTCCCGGAAGGTCTGTTGTCTAAGGTCTAAAAACAGTTGTTTCATATATTTTTGTTTACTTTTCCAGTTGTTTACAGTGGAAAGACAAACCTGGTACCAGTTACTCCATCTTGGTGGAAGTAGAAATTCACTGAATGAATCGTAAAATGTGAGGGGAACTGTTAGAACAGAATCCCTGTTTTTCTGCTGAATTTCATTTGTGGTCCCTCAGGGACTGAAGATAGTTCTTCCTTTGGGGCTAAAATTTAAAGATTATAGCTTTTGTCCCTTTGATCTTTTCCTTGCAGTTCTTTTCCTTGGGTTCTCTGGAACCCAAATCACTGTCAGGATGCTACTAAGTTGCTGAGGGCAAAAAAAACCCAACAACTACTCTATATGGAGTTTTCAGGACATAAATACGTATTGTTTACCAAATTACAATCAAAACCATAGAATTCTGCTTGGCTTAGATCTGTTCCTGGCTTCCTAAAATGTCTAATGTCTTATTCTAATACAATCTTCTACCTTCATTGAGCAATCCTGGGCACCAAAGAGGCAAGATTTTTTCCCATCTAGTTTCTCTCATTCTTAGCCTGGAACAGTGGTTCAGTGGTCTTTTTGGTCACGCACCCCAAAGAAAGTGAATATTCAATATCTCTGTGTGTGTGTGTGTGTGTGTGTGTGTGTGTGTGTGTGTGTATGTGTATGTGTGAGAAATATGTACTACTGAAAGAATATGTTATGTACAGAATAAAATATCCACAAATTGAACTAAAAATATAAAAATAAAAAATACCCTCCATGGGGTACTTACACTGCATTTTAAGATGAATGCCCTGCAGTTCAGAACAAAGTGCAAAGGAGTCAATCCTCTGCAGTGGTAAATCTATTCTGGGTCCCCCCACAGGAATATTTTAAAACTAGTTTTTAATGGCCTTTTAGCTTCTAAATGCCCACATGTAATCCTCTTCCTTCTGGCATTAACTAACTTAATCCTTGATTTTTCTTGTTCTTTTCTGACTTCTGTCATTTTCTTTTGCTTACTCTTCTTATTTGCAGTCTTGTTTTCTCTCAGGCAATCTATTTCCCATCACATTTTAACATTTAAAAACATGTGCATTTACACTGACTTTACAAAATATCGTTCCCAGCAATATTGACGGGATACATATGCAAACAAGGAGGGGATGATTTCTCTTAGAGTCGACTTGGAGTCTGCCCAAGATGGAAAGGACCTGGAAGCCATTCAAAGACTAGATAAATTGCCAATTGGGTGGAAAATTGGAAAGTAAATTGGGATTTCCCACTTGCAAAAATATATAAAAGAGACATGAATAGAAATAAAACTTGTACTACTTTTCATTGGAAAATAACTCTTTATCTAATACATGATAAGAGCTATGATCTCAGCCATTTGGCCATAGGATCAATGTCAAAAGCCTATGGGTCAAATTTGAGGCATTTAAAGATAGGTCTAGTTTTCTTTCAGAAGACAACCATTGTTACCAGTTTCTTTTGCATCTTTTCAAATATATCATATATAACACTAATAATAACATACTATATATACTGTTCCGAATCTTTCTTATTTTCATTTAACGTATCTTGGCAAAGTTTCTAGTCAGTATAGGAAGAGCACCCTTATTCTTTTTTATAGTCTTATGAAAAGCTGTAACTTAATTTATTTAATTAATATTGATGATCAATAGCACCAGTCTTTAGCTATTATGAATACTACTGCATGAATAATCCTACACATGCCATTTTACATAGGTACTAATGCATCTGTAGTGTGAATTCTTAGAAATTCAATTGCCGGTCAAAGGGTATGTGATTTTAACTTTTATAGGTATTGGCAACTATTGCCAGCAATAAATGAGAGTGAGTAATGTGTCCTTTACAATGCTGGGTATAGTGCTTTATAGTTACTAAGCACTCACATATTCATGTTTTTCCGATTAACTGCTATAAAACCAAATAAAGCAACATATGTGATAGAAATGGGAAATATATAATCTTCAAGACTATTCTCAACAATAAATTCAAAATCAGCTGGTGTTTGACAAATGAGTTTCTGGGTTTATTGCTTCCTTGTCTTGGTCTGGGCACAGAGAGAGAACTTGGAGGTAAGCCTTCCATCTAAACTCCACCCAAAGCCTATAAACTTTCATCGTACCAGCTGCAATGGCTCTAGATTTTAAAAGCTTTCACTTTAAGAAAGAAGGGTAATGTTATGTTTTATAAACCAAAAAGCAAGAATAAATCATTTTCACAGGACCTGTTTGTTCAGATGAGGACAAAGCTTGCTTTGTTCCTCCAGGTGCGCTTCTTTGGATAAAAAGATACTCCTGTTAACGCCCCAAGTGAAGTCAATCTATTGAGCAGAGGATAATGTTCAGCTTTATCTCCAGTTGAAAGCATTCGAGGTGTAAATGAAATCCTATTGGCAGGAAAGATGGCATCAAGATGCCCAGAGCTCTGAATTGAGAACATACAAAGACTAAGGAGTGGACAGTGGAGGCAACTGTTGGGCAAGATGGTTGGTGCTCTGGCATTTGGGTTTGCATACATATATGTTAATTTTCACTATTTGCATCTTTACCTCAAATGGTGAAGATTATTATAAATGTCATCTCCTTCATGGTTACCTCTGCTCTATTAGAACTTTGAAGGTTCTGCAGAGGACCAAGCCGTCTGCTCTAAAGGACACACACAGAACCTTGCCTTGCTCTGAGAGCTAAACACACTGACTTGGCCATATTCACCCACACATAAATGTAACTTAAAGTCAGAGCAGAGGACAGATAGGTCTTGTCCTGGGGTGATGAGTCACTCCTGCCCAATGTTACTGCTCTGTGGATACTCTCTACTTTTAAAGATTCTGTGAGATGCTGGCCCCAATCCAAACATGTTTAAATTTAGTTCTACTCCTATATTTTCATAGTTGGCTTAAGCCCTGCATCAGCCTGGATCTTGCACTCCACAATACTTAGCTTAGACCACTGCATAGTGACCTCTTATCCATGATTTTAGTCCTAGGGGCTTTAACTCTTCACTCTGACCTGCCTACCCAGGGTTTGAATTTTGAGGGTGGCCTCAGGTGAGGGGTAGCTCAATATTTGCTTTTTAATCTCTGCTTTGCCATTAGAGGTCACGGTAACCACGTGCTTCCTGTCTACAAGAGCTGGTCCATGCTGACCCCATGATCTTTGTCCTGCTCTAGCAGCTTTACTGGCCTGCTAGGGTTCTGATTAGAGTCCTTCTGAATGAGGGGAGCTGCAGAGTACAGTTAAGATACAGGCTTTGGAGTAAGACAAACATGGTCTTGCATCTCAGCTTGACTTCTTTCTGGCTGTGACTTTGAGCAAGGTTCTTAGCCATTTTGAGTTTCAGCTTTCTCATCTATAATGTGGTGACAGTAATGTCTACTTCATGAGGTTTTATTGACAGAATTGGAAGCAATAACGTGCATAACATTTTTGGCAGAGGCTGACACATTTTAGGCACTTTATTATTATAGATTCATCCTGCAGCAACCTTTGACCAGAGCCTGCTTTTTCCTTCCAATCAGTGAGGACTGTGGTGGTCTTGACGAGGACTTGTGTGGCCCTAAAGAGACGAAGGGGAAGCATTCCTTTTTCTTCTCTTCCAGTATGACAGGTATGTGGACTCTTCCTCTTCATGAGCCTGAGTAAAAAGAGGGAAGTGTTCTTAAGCCCCTGTTGGGGTATGCCCAGGCAACCCTCTCATAACATAAGAGGGCAGGTCTCCTATAGGAGGTCCCAGCCTGAGCTCTCCTTTTAGTGCTAGAAATGGCCTTTAACAAGGGTCCTGCTGGCTGTGAACATGCAGGCTTTCGGTATAGAGCTCACACACCCACATTCCTTACAATTACCTTTGGATTTCATACTAGTATAAAAGGGAAGCAGATTAGAAATTACTCTTTTATCATGAATATTCTTACACTGAGAAGGCCAATAAACGTTAGTTAATGTACAGACCAAGAAAACTACAGATAAGGAAATCAGACGATTCTGTGCAAAAGGTCATAAGGAAAAGTAACAGATGTAGTTGCTAACACCAAGCTCTCAAAAGGTAAGTTTTCTTATTCTGCCCCCAAGAGAAATTTAAAATTGTTTGTTATTGTTCTTCTGCAAAGCTTTTCAAGTCTGAAGACCATTATTAAGTTTCCCTTCTGTCTCTTCCTACCAAGTTAAATGATTCTAATTTTTAAAAAGTTTTTAGATATTCTGTTTTTCATTTGTTTGATTCCACTTTGAATTCTCAAGAGTCTCCATATTTTTAAGTAGAATAACCTAGAAGGTATCACAGTTTTCTAGTGAGATTTAAACCCTTGCTGAGTACAACTGCAGTTTTCTTGTCTGATGCTTTATCATCTGGAAGACTAGAAACCCATGTTTCTGATATACTGAAAATAATCTTCAGTCTAATCTTTGATCTAGGAATACCCCTATCCAAAAGCAAGCAGTTCAGCTGCTTTGAGAGCTGTTGGAAAGTTTTAACTAGTTCTTGTGTATATGCCTATGGGGATTTGGAGTTTAGGGAGAGAGGGAAATGTCAATCAATGGCAAATCTCAAAGTCTGGTCATGAACAATAATAGTTGGCTCCTTTTCTCTTATAAATCTAAGGAAGGAACCAAGAGAAGAAACAGAGGACCATGTGAGGCAACAAAATCACAAGATGTTCTAGAATTGGAAGAAACTTGCTGATCTTCTGGTCTACAAGTTTTACTTAATAGGTGATGATCCAAGACCATGATGCTAGAAATTGGCAGGTACAGCAACTCTGTGACATAGGTATAATTTTAATACCAATTTTATGGATGATGAACTTGAGGTAATGCTGACAGTAAGGGGTAGAGCCGGAATTTGGACCTAGACTTGGTTGGCTGCAGGGCCTGTGTTTTAGCTTCTGTGTATCTCATATACATCCATCCATGAGCTCCTACCTTGCATTGGTTCACTTGTATTTGTTCATAATGAATAACTGCAGTTACCCTCAATGACTGCATTTTGCTCATATTCTCTGAAGGAGTTAAGTGGTTTTCGTAGCCGGAAGAGACATTCCCTTATGTTTAAGAGCCCTGGATTACCACTTGTGCTCTTCCCCTCTGGAGAATTTTACAACGGCTAATGCATCCCAGGAGATAGAACTGGCAGAGGAAAAAGGGCCAGGGAGCCAGGGAAGGGTACAGAAAGGCCAAGTTGAGGGTCCTACAAAAGATGGGGGTTGGATGTGGGGAGCAATGACCAAAGGATTCTTCTAGTAAATTAAGATACTGAAAATAATTCTAGACACACTTTAAAACTGGAAAATAATGTTGGTAAAGGAAGTAAGTCAGTTGAAGGGCTGAGTAAAAGGATGTTACTATGAAAGAAAAAAGGGCTCGCCGTTTTTCCCAAGACCTGGCTTGAAGTTTTAAACGTTTCATGTATCTTTACATGATAAGTAAGCAAGAAGAGAAAGGAAGGGAGGAGGTCCTACATAAGACACATTGCAGAGGACCTATTTATTTCAAACTCTACGTATTAAATCTTCACCACTTCACTTATTCAATAATTAAAATTTATCGAGCACCTATTCTGTGCCAAGCCTTGCATAGATGCTACATATCCATAGATGAGTAAGACACCAATCCTGACCTCAATCAACTTACTGCCCAGCAGGGGAGACAGACAATTAAGCAGACATTTGCAATATAATGGGCAAGTAAGTAATAGTTCCATACAACTTTAATACAACAATTTGAACAAGCAACTCAGCTTGGGGTATCTGGGATAGCATCAAAAATTTCTTTTGAGGTGCATCCTGAAGAGTGAGAGGGAGTTTGCCAAGTGAAGAAATAAGGGAGAAGATATTTCAGGTAAATGGCACTGCATGAGCAAAGAAACAGCATTATGAAAGGACACATTGAGAAGTTAATGTGGCCATAGTTAGAGGACTGAAAGTGGTGGCTATTATATTAGCTAGTTATAGTGAAATTGTTAATAATTATTATAACAAGTTAGTTCCATTTATGCTAATGCAAGACTGGAATGTAGGTTGAGAAAGGCTGAATCTAAGAGAGTGAAAGTTTCTGTATACGATAGAGGTTATTAAAGATAAGATAAAGAGAAGTTTCATATCAGAATTATGGACAATATAACTAAGCTTATCATTTCCAGAGTATAAGGAAGTCTCTACAACAAAGAGATATAGCCAAATGGATCATTTAACCCTGAGGCAGCAGTGGTAAGTGCTTTCTTGAAGACCAGGTGAAACTTAGAGAAACCAGAAGCAAAACATCATATAATAAACAGAAAAATTTGTGCAATCCTCTTGGATTTTTTTTTTTTTTTAAATAAAACATGTCTAGGGAAGAGCATGGCATTTGGAGTCTGAAAGTCTGGGGGTTTGAATTCTGACTCTGCCATTTACTAGCTATGTGGCCGTGGACAACTTACTCTCCAGAAGCATCAACTACCTTACGTGGAAATTGGATATGTAAGAGGTGGCTGGCAGAGGTGATGCAGTGAAAGACCTAGCACATGCTTGGCACCCGGTGTGCACCCCCAACATGAGAGTTATCATTGCTGTGATCTCAGGAGTATTGCTTTGAACATATAGCTAAAGGTGCTGCCTTCTTCAAAACAACTCTAAAGTAAGCCCTTCGGAATAAGCTATGTTCCCCCAGATGAACCATCTGGGGGGGGAGGGCTATATTTGGTGGGTGTATGTCTATGGATAGGTGAGCAACTGTGAATGAACTTGGGATGAATATATCTGTTGAAAACCAGGATTCAGTGTTGATTAATGCTTTGACCTAAAGCCTCTACAAGTATTTGCTTGTAATTCACTTCTGTGGGAGATGTTTGAGCCACCTGGAACCATCCCTGTCAGTCCAAATCCGTCTTTCAGAGTACTTTTGGGAGTAGGGTTTCCTTCTTTTAATTTTTGTAGCACTGTAGGTCAAATAGAAAATAAATGGCTTTGTGGCTTTCTCAGGCTGATCCATATGTGTGCATTCTGCTTCTCCAGCTGTGGTGCCAGCTTCTTCAGGTAGAAACTAAGAACAGTGTTGGGCCCATTTTAAAGGTTTAAGAGAGAGTTTTTCATTGAAATAGTTTTAGAACAAAAAGGAAATTCTACTTTATACGGTGGGTGAATGAAAGCTATGTGATGCTTTTTACCAGTCAATGTTATGTAGAGACTGCCAATTCTCAACGAAGCCACAGACCCTGTAAAACGTAAGCAGGGTCATCTTATCTTGTTCCTCATATCCCTAGTGCTGAGCACTGTATCTGACACATAGTAGGAACCAAATAAGTAGCTGTTGAATGAATGAAGGAAGAAATGAATGGTATTGAAAGGGTTTATGTATGCTCAAAGATGGCAGAGCCTTAACATTGATAAATAAATGGCAAGCAATAGGATATATTGGAGCATATGAGGAAGCCATTTGGTGTAAAACTAATTTGGCCTGAGTTTGTATTTCCTAAAGGGCCTGTCGCCTGCATTGTGTATCTGCTTTATCATGTCCCAAAGAGAAGAGTAAATGCCCTTAAGATAAGGATGCAATTTCCCCCCACATTGGTATTTCCTTAAGGATAAGCATTTCTCCCTAGACTAGGATTTGATTGCTGCGCTCATCCTGTGACCACCCAACTCGAGACAACAGACCTGATACCAGCCACATCCACTGAGACAGCAGACCTGCTACTCACTGTGTCTATCAATAGCTATTCTGGCAGGGCAATCTGGCAGGACAATCTTGTGGCTATTGTATAAACTCACCCCAATTTTGATTCATAGATTGATTATGGATTATTTATGTCGACAACATAATAATCCAAGGGAAAGTTGATAAGTATTTCAGGGATACACTGGCTTCTTTATGTTGACACTGAGGTAACAACTGTCACAATATTCCACTATATATCCCTTAGTACCATTTTCAGAGAAAGAAAATTTCACTGAATGAATCCCTGAGCAGATGAAGTTCTTAGAAATTCCAGGTGGGTACATTTTTAGAGTTCACATCTGCACGGGCATTGTTATACAAAAAGATTGAAGGAAGGAATCAAAATGATAGGAAGGTTTTACATTCCGCCTTTCACATGAAATCCAGGAGCCTTCAGATGATTTCTGTGCTATTTTCCATTTTTCAGCCAAAACAGATTCTTTCTGCCTTTCTCAAAATTTCCCATTTGTTGTATTAATTAGGAGGCCCCCTCAGAGCTTGCCTTCTTGTTAAGCAGAACTGACCAAAGGTGGACGTTTTCTCTTCAAGGCAGAGCTTGGAAGTTACTGATTCTCAAACAGGGCTGAAAGGCAAATGCTGGCATTCTGCCCCAGATATTTTGTCCCTTTGACTTTTAATTCCTTGTCTCTAAATATCAGCCCTTAAACAGCAGCCTGGTGACAACTAACTGAGATGGGAGCATTTGCATTGGTAATATTCCTCCAGAAGGCAAAATTTAGGCTTTTATATTTTGTTTTCATTACATTTAAGAAAGAAGGCCTCACATCTACATAAACAATAAAATTGGAAATTCTGTCTTGGAGTTTCATATTCAAAACATTACATGGGGCCGGCCCCGTGGCTTAGCGGTTAAGTGCGCGTGCGCCGCTGCTGGCGGCCTGGGGTTCAGATGCCGGGCGCGCACCAACACACCGCTTGTCAGGCCATGCTGTGGCGGCGTCCCATATAAAGTGGAGGAAGATGGGCACAGATGTTAGCCCAGGGCCAGTCTTCCTCAGCAAAAAGAGGAGGATTGGCATGGATGTTAGGTCAGGGCTGACCTTCCTCACACACACACAAAAAAAATTACAGCACCTTTGTTACTAATAAGAGGTCCCTGATGAAAAACACCTCTGCAAGTTGAAGAGGTTCTGGGCAGTATGCAATTTTGATACCATGTCATTTTATACAGTCATATCTCTTTTCAGTGATATCTCACTGGCATTTTTGGTCAATTAACATCAAATATTTATAATATTTTTCATAATTATTTAGAGCATGTTTATGTTATCACATTTAAATCCTATGAGGGGCAAAGGGACTATACCTTTATAATCTCAATTTAACCAGTCTGTGGATATGGGCTTTTCCTGGGAAATGGGCGTGACTTCCAGTTTATGGCTCTCTTCAGCCAAAGGCAAGTCCCAGAGAGGGACTCAGCTGAGAGATGGTGGGGGTGTGTGCTTCAGGCCTAGCGTAGGGGATCTTGGTGGTGCACCATGGCCTCTACTAGAGATGGGGGTGGGACAAGTGTGTGGGTCTCTGCCCAGAGCTCTCGTCTCCTCTACTTTTTAATCATAGCAGGCCATCTTTAATTTTAAAATTAGTTTTAAACTTTTAAATCATGACATATATTATTAGAGAACTCATAATATATGTATAACAATTGACCATTTCCAATGCCTTGGAAGCCTCCACATGAATCTCCCCAATTGTATCCTTCTCTCTAGAGATAACTGCTGACCTAAGTTTGGTGTTAATCATTTATTGGCTATTCTTTATAGCTCTTTTTTTTTTTTTTTTTTAAATAAGGATACCAGTCAGGTTGGGTTAGGGGACACAATTCAGCCTATGACAAGATTTTTTTCCCTTACAAACATCTTTATTACAGGTGTTCTTAAACACTTCTCTGCATGCATTACGGAATGGCTGTCACATCCATTCACTGATGGAGCACTGTTCTCAATGTGACAAGCAAGTGGCACTCTTACAGACATCTTTTTTACAGGTGTTCTTAAACACTTCTCTACATACTTTCTCTTTATAGCTTTTTAAAACCACATAAGTATCTGTTCCTAATCAATATATATTTTGTTTAGTTTTGTTTTTGAACTTTAAATGGAATAATCCCACTTTATCTTGTCTTTATATAGTCCTTTTCTGCTTAACATGATCAAATTTGGGTTTATTTTCATTGATGCTTATAGTTGTAGCTCATTTTTTTCTTGACTGTATATTATTTCATTGTATGATTATTTAATATGTAATGCCATTGATTTGTTTATAATTTTATTTATTTATTTTTTTCCCCCAAAGCCCCAGTAGATAGTTGTATGTCATAGCTGCACGTCCTTCTAGTTGCTGCATGCGGGACTCGGCCTCAGCATGGCCGGAGAAGCGGTGCGTCGGTGCGCGCCCGGGATCCGAACCCGGGCCGCCAGCAGCGGAGCGCGCTCACCCAACTGCTAAGCCATGGGGCCAGCCCCATTGATTTGTTTTACATGGTCCTCTGCTATTGATTGGACTTTTGGTGCTAACTTGTCTACGAGGGTTTGTATTTTAAAAGAGGTTTTATATTTAACTAAAGCCTTAATATCTAATTGTTGACTTCCAGGCACTATGACAAACCAGAAATAAATATCTTATTTAAGTAGGAACATTTTTTTTTGATAGAAATGTCTTCTTTATACCACTTAATCAGACTCCGTTGGCCCACAAAGCATGGTTGGTTTTTGTCAGAGCACAGTTAACATTGTAAAATTCAACATTTTATAATTGTTTGATAAACTGTGACTCTACAGTTGAAAGACTATATAAGAGAATACTGTCTCCAAAGAAATGAGGTCAAAAGGATAAGCAAGAATCAATAAATGTGGTATATAGAAACAAATTTTGTGTACGGGCACTTCATGAACAACTCTGACCACCATTTCTGAATTTTACTGCTGTGATTATCAAACATGGAGTCTCAGCCCAGAACACACCTATTCAGAATAATGAATTGTGGGCAGTGAGTCAAGAAATGTTGACCTTCATCCCACAACTCTAAGAATGAGGAGTTCTGCTAATTGCTTGGGTTTTTATATTGTAGTAGTGTTGTGAATAATTTTTCAAAAAAGATTAATTTGCCAAGCATAGTATTGCTGGTAATGGCCTTTCTCTAATGGTTTTCAGGATGCAGAAGAAATTCCTACAAGAAATCTCGACCTTCAGTATAACTTCCAGTAGCTAAAGACAGGACATATAAATGGCTTTAATTATCTCTCCCCAAAATTTAACGAAAACTCTTGAAAGCAAAAGCTCCAGTAGGGGTTTGTTCAAAAAAGATTTTAAAACATCTAAAACTTCTAAGTATTCTTAATCCAGGAAAATTTCTTTGAAGTAGGATTTAAATTCAAGACCTGGAAGTGCCTTTCATTTCCCAAGAGCTCAAATCTATTAAGCTCTCAGGGACAATGATTTTTCCCCAGGAGGGAAAAAGGAAAGTTTTTTTTTTACCCATAGGAATACTCTTCTGTAATTTTTAATTATTTTAGATTTTTTGTATCAGGGCCAAAAGTCAGCAATGTTCATATGATTCTTTTTTTAAAAGATGGCTGATGAGATAGGTAATAAAGCATAAAAACATTAATTACTGCATATGTGTGCTTGCAGAATTCAATCAACCCTAATCAGACAGCAAAGAGATTAGCTGCAATCTTGCTTGGCGTGTGTGAAAGTGTGTGTGTATGTGGACGAGGAAGGAATTCACCCACCTAAGTAAGATAATAAAATGTTGTTAGAGGTTGGGTAAGGGGACTAGGTAGCAAGAGAAAGCATGTGCTTCAAAGGTTCTATTACTCTAAGAAGGATAATCTGTGAGAAAGGGCAGAGAGACATCATCTGTCATCTGTGGTTTGGGTGGCTTGGGTAGAATCAAATGGAACCAGCACCCAGACCCCTTGTCCAGGTCTGGAATCTCTCACTATAACCAGATCTGAGACAGCATTTTGATCCTGGATTTCAAGCCAAATGAACTCAGCGATGCTGAGACGGTCAGTCTGCTTTCCTTAGTTGTATAAGTGACTTTGTAACCCTGCAAAGACTCAGAAACCATCAAAGAAATGATGACATAAATCAAAATAATAATTTTAATACTTCTATGTACACCTAGAGGTAAGTTTTAAAATCATCATCATCATCTATCTATATTTGCTGTGTAACACATTTAATAATTTAAGAGAATCTGACATTTTATGTGATTTTAATTTGAAATATTTAATATTAGTTGTGATTTCTATGAGAAAGGTATTTGATTTATTTAGTTTGTAGACAGTGTTTGAATGTTTAAAGCAATCAGATATTTTAAATCTCTCTGCTCAGGCTTCTCAGCACCACTTAACTGCTTAGGGAAGTTTAGTTTGTTAACTGGCTAGGTCTACCGTGTTAGGTGTATGAAGAAGGTCTTGAGATACATTGAAATTCTGTGATTATAGTTTAACATGCTTAACTGAATATAATTAATTAAGGTGTTAATTATTTGGAGAAATTACTCTGTTAAACTTATTAGTTCTTAGAATATTAATCAAAGATCAAGTAAAAGTTTTACAGAAAATTTACTAGATTTATATTGAAAGTGACTAGATATTTAAGTTGAATTTAATGTTTAAGAAATACAAATCTTGGGGCTGGCCTGGTGGCGCAGCGGTTAAGTGTGCACGCTTGGCTTCGGTGGCCCAAGGGTTTGCAGGTTCAGATCGCGGGTGTGCACCGACGCACCGCTTGTCAAGCCATGCTGTGGCAGCGTCCCATATAAAGTGGAGGAAGATGGGCACTGATGTTAGCCCAGGGCCAGTCTTCCTCAGCAAAAAGAGGAAGGATTGGCAGATGTTAGCTCAGGGCTGATCTTCCTCACACACACACACAAAAAATTCTATTGTGTTGGAAAGAGGTGAGAAAGGGTATAATGGGGATGATAAGCACTCTACGCCACATCCGACTTTCATACAACATAAAACATTTACTTTTGAAGAGTATCAGAATATTCTTTAAAAAAAATCACTTTTTTCAGAAAAGTAAAGTAATCTTTACCGTTTGGCTGACCTGATGCAGTATTTACCCCGAGTGGCCCGAATGACTTTTTCTTTTTAATAGAAAAACATATCAATATTTCCACCTGGGTTAGCAAGAACACCTTGTCTCCTGCTGCAACCCTAGCAGCAAGAAAGGCCTTTCACTTTGTGCCCCTGGAAGGTTCCTCTGATTCAAGTTCTTCAGGAGGATGGAGTTTGGTGTGGAAATGTGCAGGTCAAGGGACTGTGGGTTGTGGATTACAGGTCAGCAGAAGAAAAGTGAGTGAAACCTGAAGGCATGAGGAGGGGCTGGAGGGGGCAAGGAGATTCAGCAGGTAAGTTTTCCCTTCTTTCTCTTATCACTTCCTGTTTTCCCACCATGGAGTTTGCTTTCTGTTCTTAGATGATCCCTGGGACACTGTGAAAAGCAGGGGAATAAAACCAGAGGCAGAAGTGGAAGCCTGGGGACCTCGGGTGGCAGCAAGATCTACAAGAGGGAGGAAGTAATCACGAGCTTTTATTTGCCTAGGCGCCAGGCATTCAACTCCATTTTACCAACAAGGTAAAACTGACACTCAGAAAATTAAAGTAACTCCCCAGAGTCACATAGCCAGTGAGAAGTAAAGTCAGAATCCAAATCCAAGTTCTCGCTCCTCAGCTAACCTGATGTCTCATGGAGGAAACTGGAGATTATCCAACCACGCGAACTCAGGCCAACTTTCTTCCAAGATGATTCGGTCAATGAAGGTATAATTTAGGTTGCATAATTCGTAGTTAAAGGTGAGGAACGGTAGATGTCAAGAAAAGGAGAGCATGAAAAAGAGGCACAGTAGCTTCTGAAATGATTTTATTCTACCCCTATTGTTCCACTGAGCATTAGTTTTATCATCTTCTTTTATTATTCTCCTTGAAAGCATGATTATCGGTTTAACTGCAGTTCCCAGCTCTCCTATCATTCCTTATCCACAAACTTTCATGGACTTGGTCCTGAATACAATGCAACAGCCATAACTGGAAAACTCATTCTTTCACTTGCAGCATTTGAAAGAACACTATTATCTTATAAGCTAGATGAAATAGTTTGCTAAAAAATGTTGAATTCTTTCTTCTTTGAGTGTCCCTACATAGGGCAGGTGATGTTGCTGACTACTCTGCAGCCCCCTTTTTCCTTGCTCAATAAATCCCCAACTTGGTTCAAGTATTCACCATCTATGAATCTCAGGGGTGGTAGGCCTAGCCTTGGGTGAAATGTGATTGGTTTAAGAAAGGAATAGTAATTTCATTTTTCTCACCAGGAATTGATTTAGGAATAGATGTGTGATGTAATTCTGGGCGATAAGAAATAAGGGATGACTGACGGAGGCTTCTGGGAAGATTTTCTTTACTTATAAAAAATGATGCAAGAAAGGAATGTTTACTCTTCTGGCCTTTGGACATGGCTCTGTGAAGATGGGATGTTTGGAGCGGCTGCAACCATTTTGTCAACAGGGAGAAATCAACCAGGGGACAAAAGCTAACATGTTGAAGATGGCAGAGCAGAAAGATTGAAGGAATCTGGGTTCTTGATAACTTCAATGAGCTGCTGAAATAACCAAGACTGAGCCTAAATCTGGTCTTCCTGTTACATGAGATCAAAACATTTATTAAGCCATTTTGAGTTGAACTTTTTTTTGTGACTCAAATGCAAATGAAGCATCCTAAGTGATAAGCAGGAGAAACAGAACATGAGATGAGGAATTGGATCACTCTGGGTATGAACCACCAAAAGAAGTGGGAATGTGCTATTTAATATGTTCACACATAATACTAATAAAAAGCTGTTTAGGCAATACCACAAAAAATAGATTACTTCTATTTTTTCAATTAGGAACTGCAAAAATCTCTAGTTAGAGCAAGGGGGTAAAAAAACCAAATTCCTGAGAAAAAAATTTTTGTTCATTTTCTAGATATTAGAATTTTCATGCATTCTTATCAGAGGTTATCAATTCAGATAACTTTTTCTGGCTAAACATGAAGGTATCTTCTTAACAATTCTCTGCTTCTCACTGTAACCATTTCTTATTTTATGAGAGAAACCTATTCCAGAAGATCCGTATGGGTCTAGAGCTCCTTAACCCTCATCATGCAGTTGATGACTTCTCGCTTCCCAGGGGAAGCAAAGGATACAGTAAACTGTGACACTGTCCATTAGTGAAGTCGGTTTCACTAAGATCTGTGAGCACTTCCTCATGAAGGTGCATCTCACTGGTCCTCACCTCCAGAACTAAGTGCTCAATACATGAACGGATGTTGAAAGATGTAATTAAAAATGGAAACCCCTTTTTTCTAAAACCAAAAACACCCAAAGGATTAGCTGTTACTGTGAAGAACATCCTATTATGGTTGTAAGAGAATCTGCAACAGTTTGGACTTGTTTTTTATTCCTTGTCAGATGTACTGTGTGTTAGCAGCTTACAGGTGAAATTCTGGCTTTTGAGAGATTTAACGGCTCCTTGACGTGAGACTTATGAGGTCTGAGCAGCTGGGTGTAGGAATGCCTGTTGCTGCCTCAACCTGCTTCTCTGTGCTGACAACTACCTTCTGAGTTATCATCTTGTCTGCAGATTAGCAGCACTCCAGGGGGGAATGAAACAAAATGTTCAGGAACTAGTCCTCAGTCTATTGAAATCACTGATTTGCAGATTTTACTGAATCATGTCTAAGCCCAGGTATGGCTTATTAGTGGTCCAGGTTTCAGCAAGATGAACTGGACTGGACTGTGAACCAGATAAATACCTTTCGTCCTCTTGCCTATGGCTTAGATCACTGTTGGTCAGTGTTTGCAGAAGCATGGCTTCAAGAGTCATCTAAGGAAATACAGGTTTATTGATTCAAACAAAAGCTTTGTGACATGCAGCATACTCTCTCCCTTCCTGGAGATTCCACAATGCACATCGCATAGTAGGGACTCCGAGAAGTCTTGCAATCAAGATCCTTTCAATCTTTGTATAACTCAGCCCTTCTCAAACTTACTCAAGTATGGGATATTTCTTTTCACATAACGCTTATAAATACCCCCAAAGGACTTGTGTTCTGAGGAACACACATTCAGAATCACTTGTCTGGGCCGTATCTGTTTTCCTCATTTCTCCGTGGCTTTCTAAGGGATGGTCAGAGTGTGTGTGTGTGTGTGTGTGTGTGCGCGTAAAATGGGTGGCTAGGGGGAAGGTTGGGGCTTTAACTGAGCCAACCATATCTGAAAAGAGAAATTCTAAAGAGATGGATTAAAAAAGAAAAGCAAAGATCTCCAAACCAGGGAACTTCAAATAATTTAGTTAGCATTTATTGAGTAACATACTGTCAGGCACTGTTTTAAGTGCTTTATAATTATGAAAACATTTAGTCCTCAAAACAACCCAATGAGGTAACTACTACTATCATTCACATATAACAGGTAAGGAAAGCTGAAGCTCAGAGAGTAAGAAACCTACTCCAGCTGGTGAGTGGAGCAGTCACAATTAGAGCCCAGGCTCGCTGGTTCTAGATTCAGTTCTCTTAACCATTATGTCAGACTGTTAACTGTTAACTCTCCAAAGAGATCCTCACATTTTCCCAGCATGGAGACCTGAGTCTTTGACTCTTGGTTGCCAGGAAACCCCCAGTGAGGAGCCAACCCACCTGGGTTCATATGGCCCCTCTGCACTTTCTAGGTATGTGACTTTAAAATGTGACTTAACCTCTCTCTGTTTCAGGTTATTTTCACGTGTAAAACGTAAAAAAAGAAAAAGAAAAAAAAGCATATGCTTCATGAGGAGGCTGTGAGGTGTGTTCAATATATGTCCACTGTTGTTCAGTCAAAGCTGGTCTCACAAGACTCCACCTGCTGAGCCTGGTCTGTCCTCTACTTGGTCAGAATAAGACTGTGTCATCTTCTATACAACAGTCTTTCTGATGTTTAGAGACAGGTAACACGACACCCTTCTTCCAGGCTAAATACTGCTGGATTCTTGAACTACATCTCCCAGACTATGGCTTTCAGAACACTGCCTTTTCTGCTCATATTTTAAACAACTCTCATGCCAACGTGTGGCTTTTTGATCTCTCTTTCCTGAATATATCATAAAAAGCAAGAGTTTTCCTTTTTCTTATAGTCCTTAAGAGGTTGAAGTTTATTTCCTAAGATATGAAACTGTCAGTACCACTATAAACTAAAACGTTAAACTGAAGCAGAATTTTATTTTGAAAAGTTTGTTTCCTTTTTAACCTATTTTCCCTCCCACAACAAATACGTTAATGCAACAGCTACCAAATCTTAAGGTGGGCCAGTCACAGGGTCATGCTGGGCATTAACTGAATGAATGATTGCATATTTTTTTCTTTGTCACTTTAATAAAAACTGGGTCTTTTCTGCTGCAGGAAGATACTTTAAGGACGACTTGACCAGATGCCCTCTAAATTCCCTCCTAATCCTCAGATGCTGTGATTCGAGGCTTCTGCAATTTTGTTCAAAGTACACACATACCAAAGTCCTCCTCATTCCAATGCAATAAGTTCACTACACATTTTATCTAGACGCAATTTCATTTATAACTATAATATATATAATTATATATATATAAATATTTAAATATATATATTTCCCATTTCCTTTTTTCTTCTAAGGAATTGCTTCTTCAGAGGGTGACTAAATTGGTTTTAAAGTGATTTATCTACTCAGGCTGCTTGTTTTCCCATTTGAAATGCTAATCCCCTCTCCATCTTATCAGATAACCCTTTGGTTATTTCTATCAGGCATAAGCAAATGTTTCCAGTGACAGAAATTCAGGGCAGCCACCTCCCATATTCCAGAAGACCATTAAGAATTCATGACAAGGCAGCAGCCTTTGGAACTTGGCGCAAATAAGGGAAAAGGCCCAGCTCAGCCCATCAGTTCCTTTGATGACATGGGCACAGTCTGGGACACACAGGGAAAAAAGAGTTTTGTGTGTAGACCTGTGGTCAAAACTGATATTCAACCACACCAGGACCTCCCTCAGAGGTACTCACAGATAGTGAAGTAGGGAGGTTTTTGTAAATAGAGTGGACAAAGCAGGACATGGGTATCAAACACAGCCTATCTTTTAGTGGTCATAGACCCACTTAGTCCAACAATAGCTAACACGTTTGTATGTCTCCATTTTTACATGTTTTAGTCACTAGCTAGTCCCATCTCTCTTACAGGAAGTGTTTCTTGGTAAATAATTTAGAACTTGAATTAGAGAAGAAATATGAGCAATTACAAAGTATCCAACCCTTAGTAATTAAAGTACGTTTATAAGGTCAAATCCTCAAATGTCACGTCAATCATACCACGTATACCAAGAAATACAAATAAATCAGAAATACAGCAGATACCAATGCAGGCAATGTTATTTTTGCCTCATTTTGTGTTTAATATTATTGAAGATTCTACTAATGTCTTAAAAAACACAGAAACTTCTTGAACATATGTCAATTATCTGCAGGAATAAATACTTCAAATGCTTATCATCAAAATGCTGGAAAAAGAGATAATTTCTCTTTTCGGTATTTTAAAGATTGGTATCCAAATAATTTCATTTTGAACTAGGTTAGTAAACTAAGTCTTCTTCATCAAGCTTTTAAAATTGAAAAAATTTCAATTTCTAAATATAATAAAGACTTAAGTACACATTCAAATTGAAAATGGGAATTTATTTTCTATTACACTTTTCTGGCCAAAAGGAGCTGAAGGATTTTTTTTCTTCTTACTTTCTTATAACAAACATTGTCAGATTTTTTAGAAAAGCAAAATATAACATAATTGTAGTTGAGAAGACTAATTCTATATGAATGGTATTAATCACTGCCTAATTAATATAACACTTAATATAGATTCGCTTCAATAGATGATGCTGTCAACTTTTAAATATTAGTATTTCTCATATCATTTCTGAGTGGTCTAGACACATTTTCTCCTCAACATAATTTCTTCGTTTTTCTTCTACAGAGTTTTCTTGACTTAAAATAATGGCTTGAGGAAGATCACATGAGAGTTAGTGGCTCTGTGCTATTTTTTAAATGTTGAGCAAAGGTGGGCTGGTTGATAACATAATTCATTAAAATGAGCTGTGTCTTCAGTGCCCTGGGCTGGCCCAGCAGTTTGAGAGGCCTTGGTTCCTTTTGTAGCCAAAGAGTAGAGTCCATTCTCTCACCAGCCCATTGTAGTGGCTGAAAAAGTCCGGGAAATAGATTACACTGAATGCTACCGTTCAGAAGAGATTTTCATTTCATGGTGGTGTTACAGGTAATGTATTTCCTTGAGCAAAACTTGCGTTTACTTAGTGTTTAGAGGAAACATTGAATTTCATAACCACAGTTGCCTTTCTCTGTGGAAAAGATTTTTAAGTTTGCTATGATCACTTCCTTTCAATTTCTTTTTCTTACAGTCATGCATGCTCTGTGATCTAAATTTCATAAGTTCATTTAAAATCAGAGAAAAAATTCAAGAGGATAGAAACAAGCACAAAGTAAACAAACATATAATTTTGCCATTAAATTTTCTCCTGGATAACTGCAAATACTTCTCGTCGTTTCCATTCTGTTTCAACACTGCAGACCAACACACTTGTGGCTCAATGGTGAAGCGACGTGCATGAGTGACAAAACATGGAAACCAGATAAAGGAACAAAAATGTAAATCAAACTTTTAAAATCCTAGTAATACAACAGCTTCCTTCCTTATTTATTCTGTTAATGTCCATTCCACATAAATTCACATTTTGGTTCCAGGAGGCCGTGTACCATAAGCCCTGATCACAAAGACCACTATTTATAGAGGGTAGAATTAAGCCTGCCGACAGTATCTACTGGTGGCAAGCTTGCAAAAGTCTTCTGGAAGACAATAAAATTATACTCTGATTATTTGTTTTCTGGATTTTGGGGACCATGGAAATAGAAAAGGATAGAAACAGGGCATGCTTTTTTGAGGTTTCTTGGGCTGGGAAGTAGAAAAATAGGTGCTTTCCTTTGGGGCTTTTTTGTGGCTGACAATGGTGAGGCTGACATTTCTGAGGGCGCTTCTCCACTTTCCTCAGTCTTTAAGGGAGTGGTAGGCTTTGGTAGTCCGGTTGTTGACAAAATCTGTCTTCTTAAACTGAGCCTTTGGAATAAGCAAACAGAAATGTGAAAGGTAACAACATTTTCACAAAGAAAATGCAATTTTTAGTGATATCTCACTAGGGTCAAGATAGGAAGGCCATTATTATCTGGCTGTTAACTACAACACGTCTTTTTGGCGTTCTTACCTTCTTATAGGCATTATGGAGCTCTGTGTGCGTCCACAGAGAATACAGGAGAACAGAGGCAGCTTTACTTGCTTTGCTGGAAGCACAGCTGAAAAGAAGAAAAGGACATCTCGAGATCAGTGAGAACGTGTGAGGCTTCTGGATGCTGTCTTTGGACACTCAGTAAATCTTCTTTAGCTGCTGTTGCTCAGTAGCCATCCATTAAGTCAGGCCACTCACCATGACAAGTGAATTAGATGGTGAGCTTTGAAAGCCAGGGGCCACGTTGTTGTTGTTTCTAAATTATTTTTTAAAAATCTTTTTAAACCAGTAGCACGGTGCTAACCAATAAGCAGTTTATAGAGCAAATTCCTGATATTTATAAGGAATATATCCTTAGACTTTTACAATCCTTGAATTTATTTATAGAATAAAATTTAGATTTGTATATTTATATCATATATTTAAAGACTATTGGGCCGGCCCCGTGGCTTAGTGGTTAAGTGCGCGCGCTCTGCTACTGGCGGCCTGGGTTCGGATCCCGCGCACGCACTGACGCACCGCTTCTCTGGCCATGCTGAGGCTGCGTCCCACATACAGCAACTAGAAGGATGTGTAGCTATGACATACAACTATCTACTGGGGCTTTGGGGGAAAAATAAATAAATAAAAATTAAAAAAAAAATAAAGACTATAAATATATTTGTATATTGATAACGTATATTTATAGAATACAAATGCAGGAAAGTATGACTGAACAATATATATATACCTCTTAGACTTAGTGACTCTATGAATGTAGAAGTAAAATAATTTTTTCGTTAATAAAATAAATTCTTGTTGGAGCATTTGTTAAAATAGTTTTGAAATTTCTGTGTTTTTCTACAGAGCAAATGGAAAATGTGTTCCTGTTATAAATCCAAGTCACCACCGAATCTGGCATTGTACCTGGTTTTTGATGTTCAGCTTTTAAATTTGCCCTAAACTTTCTGTTTTTGGCTAAGGGTCTAATGCTTTCTTGGATCTCTTTCTCTTCTATCACCTGAACTAGCACGTGGCTGAATTTCTTCTTTTAACAAAGACCCAAACATTTTATTTTTCATATCACAGGAGTTTGTAAACACGTAACCGAGAATAGAGGATGCAAAGCTGTATGGAGAAGCACACGCTGGGGTCATTCACTAGCCAAAAGCCTTTCTCTTCCACACGAGCCTTGCATGAAGACTAAGTCAAATCAGCATCTTACAGATTTTTTTAGTACCTCATGGACTTTTCGGAGTCACTTGCTAATAACTGAAGTACTAATAAATCCATGACAGTTATTGGTCTCTGATATTTAAAATTGGAAAAAGTTCTTAAATTGCAAGGGTTTTATATTCATAAAATTTATTTATAAGTTGGTTGGTTGGCACTTGGAACTCATTTATTCAAAGATAAAATGTTGTAAATGGCAGTTGGTTCCCAGGCTAGCCCATACATTACAGGTCAGCTATACAACACTCTAGCAAGGACGGAGCAGCAGGCACAACTGTTAGAAGCTCCTTGTTGACTTTTTTTTGAGACAGGACATGTGAGGACTAGGTCACAAATGGAAACTCAAGACAAAAAATGAGCAGAATTGCACATCCTCATATGTTGCTAAGCTAGAAGAAGTTTCCAAAAGTGATGGCGTATTCCCATGTGCTTCTTATGATCTGAACGCTCAAATAATTAAAATCATATGGTCTTCTGGAGATTTGCTTAGAAGTTTCGATGACTACTAGCAATGGTCAGATCTATTCTGCAGCAATAATTCATTCTTTCCACAAAGACTGAGCAACTGCTATCTGCCAGTCTCTGGTGACAGGTGAATATTCCCTGCTCTTGGGGAACTGACATTCTAACCAGTGCTCCTTTTAATCATGACTCTGAATGTGGTCTTCCTTCCGTGTGAACTTTGCAGAGGAGGGCTGCAGAGCACAAGAGGCCTAAACCAGATAGGGCTGTGGGGGAGGGGACGTGAGTTCATTCCAGGACACCACAGACCCCTATGTGTGCCTCTGTGTGGTCAAGCACACATCTGTCCACTACAGGTGGCGTCTGTTTGCTCTGCAACCCATTAGAACTGGGCTATAATAGCATTTCTTTTCTTGTTTGGTTATTCACAAAAGTAACTTGTATTTAACAAGTCAAACAATTCAGAATTATATAAAGAGAAAAAGGTAATAATCTTCATGCCCCCTTTGGATCCCATCACTCTAAACTAATAGGAATAATTTGGTTACACAAGGTTTTTCATTGTCTTCCTCACCTTTTTTTTAAATGGGGAAAATTTAAAGACACAGAAACAGGGAGGTCAGGTGACATACGCATTAAACCTTCTATTCTCAAAAGGGAACAAGAGGTGGAAGAGATGTGATAGAGAAAGCAGGAATTTCTTGTTCCGCTGCCTCCTACTTCTCCTCCTTGTGCTATCACTGCTTCTTCTAAGCCACCTGGGGTGACAGTGGCTCCACAGATTTAAGTGAGGAAAAGGGTATTTCCCACTTTGCCTACATTCTGCCGTTCTTAAATCACAGCTGTGTCTCTGGGAAACAAATTAACTCATCAGGTCAATAAAATGCTGGAATGCACTACTCAGAGAAGCCATGGAGTTTGACTATCTCTGGATATTTCAGAACAGACTCTATTTGGCAACTATTTGGCTTGGAGGATTCAGTTTTTCACTTGCCTCATCACCAGGGACTGGACCAGATGATCTGGCCCAGCTTTACAATCTTGTTTTTGGCCATGTCGCCCATGGTACTCCATGACTGGACATTCACAACTGGATTCTTTACACATGGGAGTGGGGAGGGAAGCGACAGTTGATGGGCAGATGCTAAAGGACTTACGCATCGCCTGAGCTGATGGTCATAATTTTCTGCAGGCCCCCGGTGTTTAGAAGATCCCGAGCATTCTGGTAACTATTCTGGATGATATTGTTCAACGTGTAACAGGCAGAGGCTGTAGTTTCAATTAGAAGATCAGTACTCGGCGCTGTGTCGGGAATTATGGAAACCAAATCAGGTAGAGTTTCTCTGGCTACAAAAATGAAAGAAAAAGAACACTTGATTAAAAAGATTATTTCTTAACCTCAAGATCCCAATACATTTTGGGTCAAGAACATTTTAAAAAGGAAACATGATTAATAAACATATAGAAAGATGTAACCTCTCTAAGACTCACATTTTAAAAAGATTTTTAAAAAGATGATACTCTGTGCTCAGTACATTGGAAATCTTTTCAGAAAGCAATTTGACAGAAATGTCAAGAATTTAAAAAATTTTCACGTTCTTTGATTCAGGAATTTCACTTCTGGAAATTCATCCTAAAGATATCACTTTAAAAATGGAAAGAAGCTTTATGCAGAGATCTTTATTATAGTAGTATATGTAAATGAAAAATTATAAAAAGCCAAAATATTCCAATAATAGAACATGATTAACTAAAATACAGCTGACAAGAACATTACACATCTCAAAACATATCTATGAAGCATGCATAATAACAAGAAAATATGTTAATATCTATGTGAAAAATCAGTATATTTATTTATATAAAGAATACATATTATAACATCAGGAGAGAAAATACACATAAGAAACTTGAGAAGAAATACACTAAAATATTAACAGGACTTGTTTTTCTACAATAGTATTGATGGTGACCTAAAAATATTAAAAAAAAAAATTATCTGAAATGCCCAAAGTTTCTTCAATGCACTAATAATACTATTATTAAAAAAGAGAGAAAGAGACTACTTCAAATTTATTTTTGCACTATGTAAGTTCTTGGTTATAGGGTTTTAGTTTGGCTTTTTTTTTTTTTTTTTGGTGAGGAAGATTGGCCCACAGCTAACATCTGTGCCAATCTTCCTCTATTTTGTATATAGGACACCCCCACAGCATGGCTTGATGAGCAGTATGTAGGTCCACACTCGGCATCCAAACCTGTGAACCCTGGGCCGCTGAAGCAGAGTGTGCAAACTTTACCACTATGCCACGGGGCCAGCCCAGTTTGGCTTTTTTTTGGTAGTAACAAGAGAGATATTAATATTTGATGATTTCATTATAATTTGTCCCATGGTGTATATTTTGGGCAATATGAATATGTACTTGATTTTCTGCAATAATTCTTTTCACGTTTTCTTTTTTTTCTCCAACTACTTTGGACTCTCCTTAAAAAATAAGAGAGGACGCTTCTATTGTTTTTGTTACTCCTCACAGCTCTTTAATACAGTGCTGTGTTTATCATGGTTGTACAACAAATATTTCCACTTAATTTTATTGTTCATCTGAGTTTATGTGGCACCTTGAACTGCACTTCTCTCTCTCTGATACTGGATTGTAATTAGTTATAAGCATGTCTGAATTCCAAATGGGGTGATGGTTTCTTTGAGGACAATTATCTTATTCATTTCTGGATTTGCAGCATCGATCACTGCCTAAAACAGATAGGTACTCAATAACAGGCACTGAACGATATGTCATCCTTTGATAATACCTGGACCTGATTGACAGGAAAGACACACCTTCTGCTCAAAGGCCTGAACACTTTCTTTTTCACTGTTCAAGCATCATAGCATAGTATTAGGAGCTCAGAGCTCAGCCTCTGAAGCCACGCTTCTTCAGGTTTCAGTCCTGTCTCTGCCAGTTAATTGCTGTGTGGTCTGGGCAAGCTATTGAACCTCTCCATGCTGCATTTTCCTACTTTGTCAAATGGGATAATAATAGTATCTATTATTTTAAGGGATTAAATGAATTAGTATGTGTTAACTGTATCACAGTACCCTGCACATACATAGTAAGCTCTCAATAGACGTGAGTTATTTTCAGAAGGCTTCCTCCTTTTAATAAGTTAAGCCACAGAATGAAAGGCCTTGAGAACATGAATTTTCCTTTCACTGAATTTAGGTCAACGACATGGAAACAAGTCTGAGACAATCCAACAGAAAATGCCCCATCATCTCTCTGCAGGCTGCAGCACTGGCTGCTGGGACTAGGCTGCCCACATCGAGAACAGTACCTGCCGAGAGAGTCCCCCCCGCTCCTCTCTCAGCACCACCACCAAGAATGTCCACTTCTGTGGATCAAGTTTAAGGTTGAAACTTAGGGTCATGTCGGAGGAGTGGTGAGAATTAGAGAAGTTAGAGTCTTTAACATTTTATATCGTGTTTGTTTTTCTTAGAAAAGTATTACAATTGTTTACACAGACAAAGTTAAATACTACAATATAGTAAGGGAGGTCATTTGGTCTCTTGGTGTTTCTCTCTCTCTCTCCACAAACACACACACAAACAGTGGGCCTGAATAAATACATTCACTTTGGGACAATTAAAATTGGATCTTTAATAGTGACATATAAAAATTAAAGGCCTTATCATGATATTGGAGGGTTATAGCTCACTGTCATATTGTTGAGATTTTAATGCTCAAACTCAATACCTTAAAAAGCCAAGACCTTAGCTGGATGTCTGAAAACATCTGTAACAATGAATAAATGTGAATTGAGATTCGAGAGATGCATCTAAACACTTCTTGGTGCTTGCAAATACACGATGTTATCTCATCCTTGGGAAAACACTATGAGGTAGTGATTACCCATCCTACTTGGTTTAGATCAGTTAAATGACTAGCCAAGGTCGCATTGCAGGATGCAGATCCACGTCTTCTACGTTCTTTTGTCACCATGCTAAGTTGCCAATCTTCAAGTTTTTAAGACAATATAAGTTTCAAGTTTATTTCTGTAAATCTAAATAAAATGTGATGACGTCATCCCAGGTCAGCACGTGGAAGGTTTTACCTGGCCTAGAAATCTCTCAAGAGAAACACAGAGCATGTATTTCAAACTGACTTTCATTTATTCTTGGCTATTAATACCCTGAATCAAGACAGGTCCTTTTACTCAAATTATATATTTGATACAAAGCCAATTTGGAATTTAAAAATTGCATTTAGCTTGCCGAAACCACTTCTCTCTGTTGTCCTGAAAATGAGGGGAGGTTTATCAGTGGAATTTTCTTATATAAACTGTGGGGCTACAGCTATATCTTACCAACAGCTAGAGAGCTGTAGAAACTGAGACTGACAGCATTTCTGCCCTGAAGGTTCATGCATAATGTGTAAAGTGCAATTATTTTCATAGGCAGTGTTTTAAAGATGGAGTCAACATTTCATTTGGAAAAAGAAAAAAAAAACAAAACTCAAACAATAATACACCTGAATTGAAGTGCAGCACAAAAGTCCACATAAGACAATGGGGAGAACACTTTCATAATTTTGAGAATGCCTATGGCAAGGTTTCTTTTAGATTCACTGAAAAATTTCCAAGCTCGCTCTATATTTATAACGGGCACAAAACCATTGTATGAAACCGCTCGTCCAATGTTGTGCTGCTGGCTCTCTTTGGAAATGACATTATTAAAACATTAACCAGAGACTTCAGTATCTCTTTTATGTGTGTAGATTCCAAAATAATCCAATCCATTGAAAAAAACAAAAACTTGTTTATAATTTTAGTGGAATTTTGTGAAAAACTGAATTTCAAGTTGTCAGGAATGACTAATTTATGGAGCATTAGGAAACATGCTTTATTTTATTTTATTATTATTGTTTAAATTATTTTATTGAGGTCACATTGGTTTATAACATTGTATAATTTCAGGTGTACATTATTATACATCAGTTTCTGTACAGAGTGCATCATGCTCACCCCCAATAGTCTAGTTTTTATCTGAAGCATGCTTAATTTTAGTATTATCTTCCTATTATCTCATTTTATAATTCTTGACTTGATTCACAAACATGTATGAGATACTTCTAGTATAAAGCAAATGAGTGAAAAATTATGTTATTTGATAGCATAACATAGTTACCATCTTTGTCAATAATATAGACTCTCAAAAAAAGGAGCAAATTCATTTCATTGTATTTATTCTAAAAGCCATCTACACATAATCTGCTATATTCAGTGACTCCTTTTTGCTTTTTTGTGTGTGTGATTATCTATTTTTTTCTAGTCTAACAACGGCCAATCTTCTAAAGTGAACAACGACTGCGTGTGTTTTTATAATGTTCTAGAAGGATGGTTCCCAAGCAGGCCACAAAGAAAACATTCTGAAAGACAGCAACATGGATTCAAAAGATTTCACTGGCTGGTGTAGCTGAGGGATGAGCTATGCCATCAAATACATTACTCATCTTGTTAATTATTAGTATGGTATACAATTTCTCTTATGTAGTAATAAAAACAAAAAAAAAATGCTGGATATTAAGAAAAATCCTATTTGAGACACAGTGAGAAAGCCTACCCTTGACATCTGGGTGCACAAAAGCCAGGTGTATTTATCACATTCTGCTCCTTTTTTTTTTTTGGTGAGGAAGACTAGCCCTGAGCTAACCTCTGTTGCCAATCCTCCTCTTCTTGCTGAGGGAGATTGGCCCTGGGCTGACACCTGTGCGCATCTTCCTCTACTTTATATGGGATGCTGCCACAGCATGGTCTGACAAGCGGTGCAACCATGCACGCCTGGATCCGAACCTGCGAACCCGGAGCCGCTGAAGCAGAGTGCGCGCACTTAACGGTTGCGCCGCCAGGCCGGCCCCCTAACACATTCTGCTCTTTATTCATATTTTCAGTTCATCATTGTGAAAAGAATGTGATAAAGACAATGTCTTCTGGCATTTGTATTTGCAATATTGTACTTATTACATCTAAATTTTGTTTTTTTTTGTGAGGAAGATTGGCACAGATGATCTGAAGATCTAGGCCAATCTTCCTCTATTTCGTATGTGGGATCCTGCCACAGCACGGCTTGAGGAACAGTGTGTAGGTCTGCACCTGGCATCCGAACTTGTGAACCCAGGGCGGTGGAAGCATTGTGTGAACTTAACCACTACGCCACCGGGCCGGCCCCCTTCATCTAGATACTTTTACTGACTCACCAATTTCATTCTGCAGTGAAAGATTCCGAGACAGATTCCTCAGCAGGGAGACGGCAGTCTTCTTCACACTGGGATCGCCAACGTGCAGCATCTTCCGGATGTGCTGAAGGCCATTCTCCTTCTGGACAACTGTCTGAGCCACGGACGTCGGCATCTGTTTTGTGAGACGTGTCCTATGAATGCTATTGCATTTGACTTCACGGTGAGATTAAGCTTTTCTTTAGACTACCAGAGGTTGAGCAAGATGTTTTAAAAACTAGAGCTGTGATGAAACCCATCTAAAGATAACATTTTTAAAATTCTTATCAGGTTTTCAATTTAATTTCTGGATAAAAACAGTTTATTCAGTGTTTTTAAACACAATATTGGATCTGGTTAGCTATTACATTCTTTGTACCTTTGTTTATAAATTAAATGGGCCTGTCTTTTCCTTTCTTGTAATACCGTTATAAGTTTTAAAATCAAGGTTACACTAATGTCACAAAATTAGTTGGGTAGTGTTTTCCCTTTTTCTATTTTCTTGAACTATTTGTGTAATACATATTTAATACACAACTATTTGTGTAACACACAAAGGTGTGAATAATCTCACCTTATTGGGTTGGGTAGAATTTAGCTGTAAAACCAACTGAGCTGAGAAAAGTTTTAAAGGGAGATGTCTTTGATTATTATTTCAATGTATTTACTGATTGTTGGCTTATTCATCTTTTCTGTTTCTTCTTGTTCGAATTTTGGCATTTTACATATTTTAATAAACTCACTCATTTCTAACAACCAGTATATTCTGAAAGAGATATTGGGCTTTTAAAGAAAGGCACGTATGGCTAGTTAGATTATCTGTAATTATATTCTCCGTATCAGAGCTGCATGTGCAAGTTGCTGGTCCAGGTCTAGGTCCACTAGAGGCAAACTTATTCGGAATTAGGCTGGCCATCTACTTTTAGGGGGTCTGGGTACCAATCAGATCTTTCCTAGCATCAACAAACCTCCAATAATACTAGTGCCTTAGCTTGTGTCTGCAACTTTATAGATTTCTGTTTGAAGCTAATTTGAGGCCACCATGCCAGAAATTCCTGTAATTTTTGATCATTCTTCAGGGTGTCTCTATCTTCTCTGTTTATCTTATCTAAACACTGCTTATTTCCCCCCATCTCTCTCAGATTGCTCTCTTCCACTCTCCACTGTACCTTCTAGAATAGGGGTTTTTAATATTGGGTACAGGATAGGTTTCAGTGGGGGACAGGAGGTCCTTAAAACTATTTTTGTGTTTCTAATAAACTCTTTTTTTTTTTTTGTGAGGAGATCAGCCCTGTGCTAACATCTGCCAATCCTCCTCTTTTTTGCTGAGGAAGACTGGCCCTGGGCTAACATCCGTGCCCATCTTCCTCCCCTTTATATGAGACGCCACCACAGCATGGCTTGACAAGCAGTGCGTCGGTGCGCGCCCGGGATCCAAACCAGGGAACTCCGGGCCGCCGCAGTGGAGCGCCCGCACTTAACCACTTGCGCCACCGGGCTGGCCCCTTTAATAAACTCCTATAGGGAAAGGGTCCATAGCCTTCATTAGACACCCAAAATGTCCATGACTCAAAGAAGTTTAATAACCACTATTTTATTTAATTAATTAATTAATTAATTTAATTTATTTTTTTTGTGAGGAAGATCAGCCCTGAGCTAACATCCATGCCAATCCTCCTCTTTTTTGCTGAGGAAGACTGGCCCTGGGCTAACATCTGTGCCCATCTTCCTCCACTTTATATGGGACGCCGCCACAGCATGGCCTGACAAGCGGTGCATCGGTGCGCACCTGGGATCCGAACCCGGGCCGCCTGCAGCAGAGTGCGAGCACTTAACCGCTACGCCACGGGGCCGGCCCCCAATAACCACTATTTTAGAAGGTTTGTCTTATTGTAAACAAATTATACTTTGTCTTTCACTAATTTGCAGAACACTCCATCAGACTATTTGCTCTCCTCTGAGAAGAATCCTTCCCTATAGCCATCCCGAGAGGAGGCTATTTATTCTGTACAACTCCTGTGTCTTGGCCAAGGAGGTAGGTTTAGCATTCCTCTCTCTTCCCAATGGCGTGTCTAGATAATTATGTCTTCCCTCATATGCAAAAGCTCTGCTCTTCTGAGTCACTGCCATCCAGCTCTATCACCCCATTGCATTTTCGCTGTCATCTCAAGGCCTATTGGTCCTTTCCCAACATCCATTGGAGGCTTTGGAGCCTGACTCAGAGCCTTCTCCACCTCCTGTCCATTGTAGATGACCAAATTAATTACCTCACAGTTCCTAGACTTCCTAAGAGTCATTAGCCTTCATCTCTTCCGTACATCAGCCACTCAATTCCATGGGCACACAGAACTTGTGTTCACCCCAAAATACCTTTCTTCTGAAAACATGTACTCCAAGGTCCGGCTCTGAACACAACTTTCTGTTCTCCTTGCCCTCTCTCCCTCACTCCTACCGTAATTCTTCTTCAGCCTCATCAAGAACTCCAGCCCTTATACCTCGGCCTTCATTCCCTGCCCTCAAGTGATCCACTGTCTCCTGCTTTAACTTTCTTATTTAGATGAGGGTACATGAACCATTACATCAAACACTATCTTTCTACATCATTAACTCTCTTGTTATTCTAGCCTATTTGTCACCCACCCATCAAAACTGCAAAGCTGATTTTATACCTGGCCACCAAATATTGCTAGAGTTAAATAGGGCATTTGCAGATTGGTACTTCTGCAAATTTATGGTCTCCAGTCTCCACTAGGAGTTCAAATCTTGCTAGTCAACTTGATGTTTCCTAAGTGCCCATGGGGATTTCAAAGCCTTACGCCAGAATGGTCCTTCTAAATTTAAAATGATTATGTTCCACCTCAGGTTTAAACACTGTAATGACTCCCCATTGCCCTCAGAATGATGTTCAAACGTCTTAGCGTGGCACATACAGTCCTTCACAGCCTAGCGTCTTCTGTCCTCTCTTTCCTTACCACTACTTACTAACTCTCTAGGTTAAATTATACTAAACTGCATATCTCTCCTATTAGAAAATAAGCTCCTTGAAAGGAGGAAATGGTCTTATCCATCTTTTTTTCCCTCAGTGCCTTGTATGGTGCCTGATGATAGGTCCTATATAAATGTTTACTGAACTGAACCTTATGAATAATATGCTATCAAGTTTTCCTGAAGATTTACTATCATCTCAGAAGGTGTATGATGAGGATCAGGATGGATTAAAAAGTCACAAGATATTTATTTTTAAAAATTTTTGTTTTTCTTTTACAACATGACATGCTTTTAAAACTAAAATCTTGTTTTATATGTATATCATACTACGCCATTTAACGATATAGTCATATATAATAAAGAGTTTGACATTAGTATATAAAAATGATCACTGGAAACATGCAACTCTAGATGAAGTCTGGATCCTCAAACAACATTTGCTCAACTAGGGGAAAGCAGAGCAGTCTTATTGATTCTCACTCGTTGAGGGAAACGGGAGAGTCTGAGGCGGGATGGCCTTTAGAATTTGCTTAATAAGAAAAATAAACAGACTTACCAAATAGAGATTTTTTATTCCAGCTTCAGGAGATATGTGAGAATGACTATTAAGTAGTTGGTCAACTGTTTGCAAATAGCACTTCTAATTCGTATTGTCCTGATTATTAATGAGGTTGGGCACCTTTTCAAATGTTTATTGGCTACTTCTATATTATCTTTTGTGAAGTGCCTGTTAAAGTCTCTTGTCCATTTTTATGTTGGGTTGTCTATCTTTTTATTGTTAACTTGATGAGTTTTTTATATTTTCTGGGTACCAACCTTTGTTACTTATATATGTTGCAAAAATCTTTTCCCACTCTGTAGTTTGCCTTTTTATTGTCTTAACAATGTCTTTTGATAGCATAATAGAATAAGCTATTCATTTTAATGTTGTCAATTTATAAAATATTTACTTTATGGCTAGTGCTTTTTGTGACCACTTTTAAGAAATCTCTCCCTATTCCAGGTCATGAAGATGTTCTTCCATGTTATTGTTTAGAAGCTTCATTGTTTTCCCTTTCACATTTAAACCTCATGGTTGTAGGAACAGATTTTTGAGTAAGGTATGAGGTAGGGGATATATTTTGTTTTTTTCCCAATGGTTATCAAAGTAAGTGCCCTTAAAGTGTTTTAGAAACTTGAAAACCGCTCATTTCAATGACTTTTAACTTTTACTATCCAATGTTTAATCTTTTAATTTATACTGTACTTCTAATTTATACCGTATTTTTAATTTATACTGTACTTATAAATTTATACTTAAGTTATACTGTACTTAGAGAGTTTGCTAAATGGACAAATTTTATCAATCCATCTCCTTTCCTTATTTATTACCAGAATGACCACTGTATCTGAACTAATCAAGTTTAATGTCGCTTTACTGAAAATCACTGTCATAATGTTACACTTAAATGACATAATCTATCTTTTCCAAAGCTATTTATTTCAGTTTAGGTTCTTTGCCATTTAAGGCACATGGCCATCAGCTGCTTGACGCTGCCTCAGTTATGAGCACACGGCTAATGGACTGGATGTTCCCTGGAACGAAGTTTAGCAGCCTGCTTTTCTTTTATAGTCAACGATTCCCTTCAGAAATTCTAAAACCAAGTATTTTTATCATACCATCTAAGCATAACAAAATTAGGAAAAGCAATAATTAGAAAGGATATACATATAAGTCAAAATTTTAACAAAAAATATCTCATAACGTAAAAGAATAAAAGGTCCTTATATCATTGTCCCACGTAGCTAATGATTTTCTCCTCCAAATCTCCAGTCAAGTTCCACTCTAACAACCTTGAATACGAATCAGTACCAGTTTAGCGTGGGCCTCTTTTTTGCGGGACTGGATTAGTCTGAGGTTAGGTATGATTTTAAATGCCTTGACACAATTAGGACAGTTATGAAGATATTTCCCTTGCCTGGGTCCGTTTTGGACTTGGTATCTCAGCATCTTACCTTTCTGTTTATTTGTTTATTTATCCCAACTTGACTATTACCAAATACAGGGATTTTTGTCTTACTCACCACTATATACTTAGCACTAGGCTAGTGCCTGTTACGTAGTAGGAGCTCAAAAATGTTTCTTTAATAAATGAATGAAAGAACTTAGGATCTATGTAATATACTCATATTCAGAGCTTAAGTGGCACAAATATCCCTGCATCTTCAGGAACATGGAAACATTTCTGGACAGTTTGGATTCCATGAGAGATCTTCGAATGGAAGAGGCTAAAATCCAAGTTTAAAGGGTTAGCTCATATGGAACCATATTCAGAGCAGAGTGAGCTTAAACACATACACAGACACAGAAGAATTTAATTTCTGACATTTTCTTTTAAGTTGGCTACGAGTTACTAAGAGAGCTTCTGTAGTTTGGAAAAGTGAATGAAATAGTTTTGGGAAACCTAGCACGAGAAAATGGGAAAGTAAAATAATAAATTAATGGTCTTGTGTCATTCAGGGCTCCTGGTAGTTCCCCATTTCTTTCTTTTTGTGCAGAAGTACATTTTGCAAAAAATCAAAGACTTTAAAGTTTGGTTGTATTTTTGGGGGGGAGGGAGTTGTACTGTTCTTTTTTTTTTAATTGAGGTATAATTGACATACAACATTAATTTCAAGTGTACAACATAATGATTTGATATTTGTATATACTGCGAAATGATCACAAGTGTAGTTAACATCTGTCACCATACATAGTTACAGAATTTTTTTTTCTTGTGATAAGAACTTTTAAGATTTACTCTGTTAGCAACTTTCAAACATGCAATACACTATTATTAACTGTAGTTACCATCCTGTACATTAATTACATCCCCAGGACTTATTTCTTTTATATCTGGAAGTTTGTATCTTTTGAACTTGGTCGTATTCTTAACCATAGTGCTAAGATAAGAGAAATACTGGTTTTACCATTTCACAATTTTATTCAAAACAGAGCAAGCTTCTGTGTAAACACATTAAAGAATGCATATGATTTCTCAAGTAAAGAATAAATAATATTTTTGTTACCTATAAGAGTGCGTTTCTCTATGAGGATGGATAATTGGAGACTGTCCATATAATGAACTATTTTGGGGGAGTTTATTCTAATCATTTTATGACAAAGGCAAAGAATATAAACTTAATTCAAATAATTAAATATTTATAGAATTGCTAAATAGGTAGCAAGGTATAAAATACATGGGGGACGGAATAAGCTTTTACTGTTTTATATGTTTTGACTTTGCTGGTATAAAGCAAGTGCACCTGGAAAGGGAAGCAGCTCTTTATTTTGTAGCTGAGTTTCTGGGATACAAAAGCACAGATGTCCTTTCTAACTCCACACTGCAGTGGACATCTGTTGTTTTTGCCTGCCCAGCACTCATTCTTCCTTTTGGTAATAGCACTCTGACTTTCCATGAGGGAGATCCTCCTTTACCATGTCAGTCTATGTGGTACAAGTGGCAGTGACCCCAGCCTGCTCAAACCCACGCCCCTGAAATTCACATGTGGGCACAGTACCCAGACCTGGGCAATCAGAACCTCATAGTCTCCTAGCCACAGGTACTGGTTCAGAAATGGGCAAGTGAGACTCATTCTCTGAGCTCTTAACGGAGCTAATGGGAAAATAGTAGTGACTTTTCTTGTGGGGACACGGGGCTGGGTAAAACAGAAGCCTGCAATCATTGGTGGTTCTCTTTGCTACCATAGAAGGAGAGCCTTTGTGAACTAAACCAATAGAGGAAAACAGAGTCTAGAGATGGGGAGTCATGATTACAGTTGCTGGGGCACCTACGTCCTGCCATGATGGAAGGAAGACCTGCCCCGGACGTCTTAGTTATCCAAGCCAAGAAATTCTTCTTTTTTACTTAAACCAGTTTGAGGTAGAACTCTGAGACTTGTAACTGGAAGAGCTCTGACTAATATAACTATCTACGAGTCCTTCACTGCAGTCTGACTTGGCTTTGCAGAAGCTGAGGCTGAAAGTCCTGGAGAGCTGGAACAAACTGGCAATTCCTGAGAACTGTCCTGACGAAAGTGAGGAAACTGCTCTGACCTCACTGTCTCACTGCTGAACCTAATGTGGGTACGTGGACAATGTCACTATTTTAAAGTAGAAAAGCAGGCACGATACTCACTGGTCCACTTCCTGCCGTGAGATTCTGGAGAGCCCCCAAGGATGCTTCCTGAGTGTAGTTTCGGACACTCTTGGCGATCAAGGACAAATACATCCGTATCACGATGGAATGCCACAGCCACTCCACGCCCTTGGGGTTGCTCTTTTCCTCTGGCATTGGCACGTCCTGGTATTGCTAACCACACACACGATGAAAGCCAGAATTAATGCCTTCAAGTCATTTCTATAATTCCATACCCAAACCCACAGACCAGAAATACTGTCCAGTCTAGAGAGACTAATAATTTGCATAATAATAAGCCCTTGAAATAGAAATGAAAGAGCATATATCTATGATTTCCAATCACTTAACTTTTAGCCCATGATGATTATTTCTCCCTAATAACACCGCACACCCGGCAACTTTACATTTCACAGTGAGAGAGAATTCAGAGAATTAAGCATAGGCTGCTCTGGAATAGTTTTCAGGCCGCTGTTAAGCTAAAAGCTAAATTAGTCACAACCACTCTGAAGATAAGAAAAACAGGCCTCTTCCCTCCGAGTCTAGTGAAGTTGTCCGGGATAGCATCAGGATTCTAAATTTACCAGTTGTTCTCCAAGTTCACAAATAGCACGATACTCTGAGGAGTAGGAGAGGTCACATTCTTTCAGTTTTCATGAAATGCCAGTATGGACAGTATCCCTTCCTATGGGGTTTGCTTTTGGGATGTCCAAAGTTTGTTTTTAGAATGTCCAAAGCTGTATATCAGGGCTGCTTTTAACGTTAAAAGAATTTATACATCATTGGCTATGTTGCATTAAGCTTATTTCCTAAGCTATAGGGCATACAGCAGTATGGTTTAACGACTAACAATGCAAATTTGGAGCCTGATTGCTGGGGACTGAATTCCATCCTCTCCACTAATTTGCTGAAATATTCTGAGAAAACTGATTAACCTTCCTGTACCTCTGTTTTCTTATCAGTAAATGAGGGTATCAAAAATACACACCTTGTAATGCTGACATAAGGATTAAAAGAACTTAAAATAGTACCTGACATATACTGAGTACTCAGAAATACACACACATACACACTTATTCTTTCAAGCATCTCCCAGTATACCTCTTTTACTTTCCTGCTTCGACTGCCAAAACACCCAATACTTTTGTTGTTGTCAGTCTGGATATTCCGGTTTTGAATATAGATACTCTGGGTGTATCTCTCTGGGAGCTCTGCCTCCAGCTGGTAGGAGAGGTTATGAAGAATGCACACACAGTTCTCTGTGGCCTGAGAAAACAGGACAGGAATATTGTTCACATACATATAGGTATCCCTTTGCAGGGGTGACATCACAGGACTTCTTAGGCTTTAGATCTTATAAGGTTTACTGGATGCAAGAGGGTGTGCTTGGGCTGTGGGGTGCCTGGGGGAGTGGAAGGAGTGTGGCTTGGAAGGCTAACACGAGATCATGAATGGTCATGAGCACAGTGCTAAGACATAAGGCTGAATGTTTTAAAACACTGAAGAGCCTTTCTAGTTTACTTTTTAAAGAGTGTGTTCAGAACGATTACATATTTTAGATGCCTAACTTAGGAGCCACACAGAGTTGGAAAATAGAGGAGATATTGTTTGCAGGGACCAACTGGGAGGCTATTGCAATCATCAGCACGGAAGATGCACGAACAAGGACAGCAGTAACATCAGAGAGGAGTGGATAAACTATAGGGCATTTCAGAGGCAGAACGCATGTTATTTGCTGCTCAGTGGATATGGGATGTGAGGGAAGGGAGGCAGTCCGAGATTGCTCAGATTCCTATTTTCATTGGAAGGCTGGTGATAATTATTAAGAAGGATTATACAGAGAAGGAGCAAATTTGGGGATGAGGGAAGAGATGAATTTAAGTTCACCGCTGAACATGTAGCATTTGGGCTCCTTTCAAACATCCATAGAATTGTTAGACAGAGAGTTGGAAATTTAGTTTTGGAAAGCAGAAAGAAAAACGGGGCTAGATGGACTTTAATATTTCTACGCATGTATGGGGAAATCATAAGCTCAGCAAATGAGTTAATGAATGAAGCTAACTGTGAACAGCTACTTCCAAAATACCCTGAAGAATCTTAGCAAGACAAAACAGTAATTCAATGTGAGAGATATCTAACTCTTGAATTACCTTGTCATCTGGCTGGTAATCAGCAATGGTTCCTCTGACATAATGGACCAGGGAGTCAATCAGTCCATCACACCTTCTCATCACTTTCCTCCCGTCAGGGCCTGCCGAACTCATGTTTCTTTCAGGAAAAACAAACAAGCAACCATAAGACTTAGGCCATGTATCCAGTAGGCCTTGGTTTCAAAGCTTTACTTGATGCTTCTTCCAAGGGTCTGGAAAACTGGCAAATTTGTAAAAGTGTGACAAACTTATCTTGGTGTCAATAAATCATCAATTGCCTAATGGTCACCAAACCTAGAAACAACTTCTAAATATATTCATATGACATGTCATCATGTCGATGAGAGCCTTCTGTCTACTTCACTCCAAGAACCAAGGTCATAGCATTATTTACTCAATCTTCACCCCATTTTTGAAAGGGGTAGTGAGGCAAACATATTGCAACTAAAAGAACAAATGGTACATTAGACATGGCAGGATATTAGATGTCCAAGTCCCAATTTTTCCATGTCTTAACTCGAAGTAACTTCAAGTTACTTAAATTCTCTGGGCCTTGGTTTCCTCATTTGTCAAGATAGGATGTTGGACTATATTATTTGGGGGTTTTGTAGGTTTCAGCATAAACTATTATTGACAAATATTAAATGAGATGCTCTAAAATGTGATGATCCTATAATTAAAATGGCAGAGAGTTGTCTCAGAAATGCAGAGTTTCACAGTATGTAAGACCTAAGTCAAAAGCATGACCTATAAATATTTTTGCACTTAGTCTATTTCTAATTTTGCTAAGCCATGACACCTTTCTATAAACAGTAACTAAACCTACAAGTGGAGGTTGCTTTCTTATGGAGAATTGAAGCTTATCAAATACAGCAAAGTAATGTATTTGGGGATCATGTTTCAAATTCAGATTATGTTTATATTCTGGTATTATTGTTACTATGTTCCTTTAGATTAAGGTTTTCTTGTTAGCATTAACCATTAAAAAATTTGTTTCCAAGCCATTTAACCATTAACACCTCTCTTAACAAGAATGGCAAAAGAACAGTGCCTTCAGGTTTCTAGAATTTTGAGAACCATTCTTATTCCCCTCTGCTAACTTTGATTGCTAAGAACTATTCCTATAAAATTGATCAGACCAGTTCCTTTTACTGGTGGGTAAAATATTCAAAGTATATTCAAGACTTTTTGTTTATAATGTCTCAGTGTCATTCTGAACACCAAAAGAACAACAATTCTGAGAAATTTGGGGGTCTTATTTTCTTCATCTTCAAAATAATATATCATACTAAGTGATTTCAAAAAGGCTTTCTGCCCCAAAATACTGCTTTCCATACATATTGTGAAAGAACAAATGTGCCCAGCATTATATCAAGAACTAAAGGGAACAAGGGGGAAGCACATAGCAGTGTACCCTGCTCCCATGGAGATCATCACATTGTAGGTTGAAACCAATGATACTTGACTTTTTTTAACTCACAAAGATGCAATTTCATGATTCAACCTAATATTTGAGGAGATAAGACTAATCCACATAAAACTAAGGATATACTAACAATTTAATGGTTACTGCATTGATACAATGTATTTTTGATTTTAACAAAATCCCTTCTGTGACTTTGGTTCTCCTTTGACATTTCTAATTAAAGATTCACTTCCTTATGTAATTTTTACTGTATCTTAAAAACTTTGATACTTTGTCCCCATTAAAAAAAGATATTGAATGGGCTCATAAACTGTTATTAAAACCATTTTTACTATAGTTTTTCCTCAAGAAATGATCATTTGAACCAAGATCCCCTATCTCCTCTCTGAGCCCTTTAAGACCATGGGATCTTAAGAAGCTTGATAGAAACTGAAAAACTCTTTTCCAGTTTCCTTATCTTACATATGTAGAAACTGAGGTCCAAAGAGTTTAAGTTATTTTTCCTGGTGACAGCAAATTAGTAGTAAAGTCAGGATAAGAGCTGTTCTTTATTCTGTGCCTGGGCAGCTCCAGGGTAGAGCAAACCTCATCTAACATTCATTCAGTCTGCCATTTGTTTAGCAAATACCATACGCCCCCCAACTCTGAGACAATGTTATCATACCTTTTAAAGCTCCCCTTTGACCTTTTCAACCTCTGTCTTAGAGAAATGGCCGTAATTTAAAACTGCTTTGACAAATCAAAAGGTCTGTCTTTCTGGCTAGCTAAGCCCACAACATACCTTGCAGATGCATGACTTAGCTTTGTTTAACGGCAGGGTGTTTATTTTGGGTGAGAATGGCAATTCAGTTTGGCAGTACTGCCAGTTCACACGCACTCACTGTTGTTTTGTAGTTTGGTATTATCCAGACTCTACTTGCTTGAAACGGGACTTATCAGGGGTTTCTGGCAGTTGATACCTCTGCTGACAGAAAGTACATGGAACCCCACTGCTTCAGTATTTGCTCTTGCTTATCAAAAATAGTTCCTACCTTACTCAACAACCCAGAAATATGAATGATAAGTGTGGATTATTTTATAGCATCCATGAATAGAACATGAATAGAAGTCCATGAATAGAAGTCACTAGTCAGAAAGGAATTTGTTATTGTATCACTATGAAAATAACCAATAGTTATCAGAAAATGATATATCCATCTTGAAGTAATTTTTCAACGCTAACACTTCAATTTGTGGGAGTCAGAGAATTAACAGGGCTAATCTTAGGCAGAATTAATCCTTTTACAATGTATCTCCTGAATCCTGAAAAATATTTATTTACAACCGATTTCTACATGTAGCCCAATAGAGGTTTAACATGGAAAAATATCTCAAAACTATAAAAGAAACATATCAAAACAATTATCTTGTTGAAAAGTAAAAGAGAATGAGCATACAAACAGTAGTTACTCAATAAAAAGTCATTATCAGAGTTACCAATGAATATATTGGAAACGTTTAATTTAGTGTCTACGGTTTGAATTTGATTCAATGATGAGTTAATTTCCCCTGGTAAAATCTAGCAGAAGTCTGAGTAAATATGTGGGTACCTTTCAGGAAATTAAAACTGCATACTATTGTATACTGAAATTTAAAAACAAGGTCCTCAGACTGGGGGTTGGAGACTAGAGGCCGGGGCCTCAGGAGAGGGGGACGTGGAGAAGGAGACAAACTACTCTACACAGAAAGGCAGGATTGTTTTGGAGTCTTCACCTCCATTGGGCTGGAATGGGAGGATACCAGCTTGAACTGGAGCTTGCATTTGATATTAAGAAGAATTTTTCTGATAATATGACATGGAAGGGGTGGGGAAAAAATGGAATCTGAACCTCTGTATGTCTCTGAACAAAACCTCACGTATTTAGGAGGAGTCAGGTGTTTTATCTGAAAGCAAATCAGTGATTCATGACTCTCTCCAGGACCACTTATCTCACGCATTCTTGAGTGTCACAGTGAAAAGGAGAAAAGAAAATCAAACACCCCAGGCCTTGCTAGAATTAAAAGGAAGAATGGTATGTCTCTGTTAAGATTAATGACAGTGTGACTAAACTTTAAACTCATATGGCAAGCCAGCAAATGGACAATGTCAAATGATAAAAAGAGATGCAATTTCGTGTGTGTGCTAGACATTATAGAAGGCACACTGCAAATATTATGATCTGTAATTTTCAAAAAATTCCTGAAATTAAGGCACACTAAAATCTCATTCAGAACCCTGACCTGTGACTCTTGTTTAAAACCAGAATTACCTGCTTTTTTTTTTTTTTTGGTGAGGAAGACTGGCCCTGAGCTAACATCTGTTGCCAATCTTCCTCTTTTTTTTTTGCTGAGGAAGACTGGCCCTGAGCTAACATCTGTGCCCATCTTCCTCCATTTTGTATATGGGACGCCGCCACAGCATGGCTTGATGAGTGGTGCCTAGGTCCACGTCCGGAAGCTGAACCTGCGAACCCTGGGCCGCAGAAGTGGAGTGCACGAACTTAACCACTACGCCACCAGGCCAGCCCCCCAGAATTACCTGCTTTTAATAGGATTTTTACCGGCCCTTCTATAAATGGTCTGTGTGTGGCTACATGCAGGTGTGCTGTCAAATACAGCTAGCTTGCCAGCACTGAAAGGAAGTTTGTTACAACACAGACTGTCCCAGCTCAGTGTGTGCTGTATGGTCAACTGGCCTGGGGAAATGATGAACTGATATGGAATGTTTAAAGTAAAAGGCTGTAGTTAGTTACCAGGACACGAGAATGACAGACAATAATAGGGTTGGAGTAAATCTTTTCAAGACACTTCACCCACAAAGACAAGTAGTTTTAAGAGGCAGAGATTTTTTTTTTTAAATGGGGCCAACTCTATTGATAATAGATGTCGTTTCCTACTAACACAGTTTACGTGTGCATTGTATGCAAGACCTACTGCCTGTGGGACCAGTCTCTTTATTTTATTTATTTTTTTCTCCAAAGCCCCAGTAGATAGTTGTATGTCATAGCTGCGCATCCTTCTAGTTGCTGTATGTGGGATGCAGCCTCAGCATGGCTGGAGAAGCGGTGCGTCGGTGCGCGCCCGGGATCTGAACCCTGGGCCGCCAGCAGCGGAGCGCACGCACTTAACCGCTAAGCCACGGGGCCGGCCCCTGTGAGACCAGTCTTAAAGGTCTAACCAGCACACTGAGATGGTGATCACCTCAATGGTTTTAAAAAATTGTGGATGCATCTTCGAGTTCACCAGCGATTATAGGCTTCCTAATACCATGTGTTGTAAATTGTGAGCAAGGCCCCAAGCGGTACCAGTCAATTAAGTGCTTGGTCAGAATCCATTCTAAGACCCAATAGGCACTCGATAAGACACTGGCTGATAAGGACACATCCTTCTTCCTCTTGTTATTTGAGATTTAGGTCTGGGCTTTTATTTAACTCTCAGCTGATACATATCAAACAGTTGGGCCTTGTCTGTGATTAACCCAGAGAAAGCAGCAGAGGCAGTTTGTGGTTGCACAGAACAAAAGGGGAGCCTCATTTGAACTGGCAGAGGAACAAAAACTCGATGCCAGAAGAAGGGCCTGTCTGTTACTCTGAAGTCAACGTCAGTTCCTGAAGGTACCTGCAAACATCAGCCAAAGTCAACTGTTCCATCTGCAAACAGAAGCAACATCGGGAGGTAGAACAAAGCTCCACAACCTACACGGCTTGTTCCTTCCAGAACAAGGAACATTAACTAAACAAAGATATGTCAGCATCTGTTACACATCAAGAAACTAGAAGATGGGGGGAGGAGAAAATCTATCCTTAAAAATCCTTTAGTTCTTGGGGCCGGCCCGGTGGCGCAAGCGGTTAAGTGCGCGCGCTCCGCTGCGGCGGCCCGGGGTTCGCTGGTTCGGATCCCGGGCGCGCACCGACGCACTGCTTGGTAAGCCATGCTGTGGCGGCGTCCCATATAAAGTGGAGGAAGATAGGCACCGATGTTAGCCCAGGGCCGTCTTCCTCAGCGAAAAAAGAGGAGGATTGGCGGATGTTAGCTCAGGGCTGATCTCCTCACAAAAAAAAAAAAAAAATCCTTTAGTTCTGCTTTCCAGCATTTTCCAAAAGTATTCTGAATAGTCAATTCAGCCAGTAACCATCAGGTTGGTAGGCAACAGTCATTTCCTCTTGATTTAGCAGGCTGTTCAAGTAGAGTGCCAAATTCCATTTGAAATCAATTATAAGCAGCAAACCAGTTTTAAAAATGTGCCCAGGAGCCACTGGAAATTGAGTAGACATTCTTGACATCTAAAAGAGATGTCTGGGATGCCAGACAAGGATTGATGAAGACGCTCAAGACCTAGAGTAGACTCACACGATGCTCAGATAGTCTGCACCTCCAAGATAGGCATAAATTTTAACCACAGGATAGCAACAAAGTCACCAGTGGCTTTATCCAAATATATCAACCCACTCATTTTATTTTATAATGATAATTTTTAAAATTTTAAGAGTTCTGATTATGATGATAGTATTAAGTTTTTTGGAAAAAGACTTTCAGTGTCATAAGATACAGTTAAAGACTACCTCCAATTGAAGCTATACACAAATATTTTTTTTAAACATGAGGATGCTTTAAAAAATCTCTGACAAAGACATTGTTGGGAATTTCTTTTTCTGTTCAAGACTCAACTAATAAACTAACTGATGCAGAAAGACAACCAAATATAGTCCTCTCGATGTAATAAAAATTATTTTTCTGTTTCTATCACTGATTCTTCTTCTTCCATATTATCCCTATTCATGTATTTTCTTTACCAATTATCCCTGGGCTGGGCCCAAAGTAGGTAGTCAATATTTATGGACAGATTGGTAAGAATAAAGAATTTCTTTGACAAACAGAAATGTCATACAATTTCTGTGAAGTAGAATTTTTAATCTGGGCCCATCTGCTAAAGACATGAATAGGATAGTGGAAAATTTAGTCGAAAGAGCAGGAACCTTTGCAACAGGGTTGGTTGTAATTGTGTGGCTTGACAATTCCAATAAGACACATACTTTTAAAAACACTGGGTTCAGGAAGACCAGAAAGGGGTGACTAGGTAAGCATGGCCATATTTGTTTTGTTTGATTGTTTGCTTTAGTAACTTAATTATTGTTGAGAGATTTCAAAATAATGACCTAAAACCCCTGAGACTTAGCTTATAAAACAATCATTTTTTAAAATCAAGATTTTATTTACCCATTTAAATACAACTTACACCTTTTAAATTTACTTAAAGAGAAATTTACAAAATAATTTAATTCATTAAACCACACATTTTTTTGTATATCTAAAATACCCAACTTATAAAATACAGTTATGACTAACAGTGTAACATGACTAGAAATATTGCCCATTTCATTATTTACGGACTTCATATTGCTTATGTTTACACATCAGATGTAAAGAGTTTAAATAATTAGCCAAATAACCGATGTTGAAGTTGATAATTCAATTGTCTTTATTTCTGAAAAAGTCACTTTCCGGGCTGAACTATCTGGATACTTCTCTCAGGTTTCTATGTTGTTTATACTGTCTCAAATAACATTCTTCTAGTTTTATATCAAATTATTTCCAGAAGTAAATAATTGCGTTTAGATTACGATTTTAAAAAGTAAGTTCTGTCCTGCTTTTGGATCTATATACTTACAGAAAAGAAAAATACTTATTTGATAATCAGGGAAATTTTATCCTCATTTGATTATCTTCTTAATAATCTAATTCTTAATTATTTAAATAATTAAACAGAATTATGCACAGGGCTAGACCAGAGAAATCCTTTTCTGTCAGGCGTATTCAGAATAAGGGATAAATGGGCAAAGGTAAATAGAATGAAAATGCATAATTAAGGAAATAGAGATTCAGCAAAGTTCTTAAGTTTGATATCCAGATACGCATAAAAAATGAAATTCAGGAACACAATGATATGTTTTGTGTGCTGGAGAAGACAGATGTAATTGAATATATTAAAAATTTACATGGAGACATTCTTTTTCCAGAGAGTAGCTGGTACCGATATTTCAAAAAAACTTGCTCTTAACCCCATGGCTAATTAAGAACAAGACGGAGAGCTACAGCTTTTCTTTCTAAAGTTACAGTTTGCTTCCTCTGACCACTCCCCACCCCAGCTAGATTTACAGTGATAAGTGACAATGGAAGTTTCTTTTAAGACAGTTATAAATTTTAGTACACAGAACTCTATTATACAATCATCAAGCACGTTTACTACACCACGACACATGGGGAAAAGTGAAGTTTAAGTCACTTGTAAGAGAAATGCACTACCGATTGTTTTTCCTCTTAACTGGCATCTATAGGCATAAAATATAATTAAGAAAAAGGAGCATGTTTTATAATGTGCTAATGTTTTGTCATTTTGTGCCATAATCCTAAACAAAATGGCAAATTCTGGGGTGGCCTTTAAAATGCAGAAACAGTCATTAGTCAGACTGCGGCAATAAGATAAGGCAGCGATTTTATAAGCCCTTCTCATAAGTAAATGGTTAACAAAGGATAAGAACTTAGGAAAACAACTTTTCAAGGCTTTATGAGTTCATATTTTTAATATGAATACACTGAAAAATGATAGAGATGAACCAGTGATAGACTGACGGGCTAAAGATGAAGAGGGACATGCAAACACCTGCTCATCCTTTCACAGCTCCTTAAAAGTGACTCTCCAGTCAACACTTTTCCCAACCCCCAGGCAACATCAGTTAAGCAACTCAATGGTTAATAGTTAATAGTCAACATACCTCTTTTACACTTCTTATCAAACTTTTGGTGATTATCTCTTCAAGCGCCCATCTCTCCCTCTAAACCTGGAGATCCTCCAGGGCAAAGAGAGGTCCCAATCCCCTCTGAGATTTCAGAAATTTAAACAGTTCTTTGGATACAGTTGGCACTCGAGGAATAACGATAGCGTTGGATAAGCACAAGAGGAAAGGCAGACTGAGGGGTTAAATCCCAAGAAAGCTGGACTAGTTGCCTTTGTCAGCTTTCTGATAACTGCTTCCATAATTGTGGAAGAGTCACTTGGCCCTTAATTTCTTCAAGTGGAGAATGCGTCTGCGAACAGAGGCTGCCTAGGGCCGGCCCCGTGGCTTAGCAGTTAAGTGCGCGCGCTCCGCTGCTGGTGGCCTGGGTTCGGATTCTGGGTGCGCACCAACGCACCGCTTCTCCGGCCATGCTGGGCCCGCGTCCCACACACAGCAACTAGAAGGCTGTGCAACTATGACATACAACTATCTACTGGGGCTTTGGGGAAAAAAAATAAAATAAAAAATAAAAAAAAAATTAACAGAGGCTGCCTAAATGTGTTTGTGTTTGGCCTGAAGTGTTTTCTAGAACGTAGAATCTCACTGCTCTCCGGGCAAGCATTTTTTCCCGTTCTCTAGTCTGATAGCCCCCACCATTCCCCATGGTTTTACACCTGTCCACTTAAGTGCCTGCCTGACCCCGAGAGGCATTTTAGCTTCTGACTTCTAAATTGTTTCTATCTCTTCAAAAGAAGATTGAGAAAAGGAAGAAAGAAAAAAGGCGAGGAGAGAGCCATGAGAATGATACGGAGGAATGGAGAAATAATGTTAAATCTTTGGTAGAAATTTCAAACTAACCCCTGATAATAACCATTGGTTTTATTTACGTCACATCCAAAGGTTTCCCAAAAGTGTGCCAATCAGTGTGGTGAAACATACAGATTTGACAGTATGTCACACAAATTCCCAAGAAGTTACCCATACTAAATAGAAAAGCGGGGGCTCACAATGAGTGCATGTGTGTAGCAGGGGTGTACAATCAAAGAAGGCAGCTAATGCTTTCTGGTAATTTACAATTCTATGATTATCACATAAGTCTTTCGGAATTTGAAATATTTGGAAGAGTATCCTATTAATTGCAATAAATTATCAAATATTTTAACTGTTACACTTCTTGCCCTAAGTAAAGGAAAATAATTTTGAAAAAAAGAATGGGACATTTTAGCAGGTTTTCTCCGCTCAGAAAGGGAAAAAAAAGAAAAGGAAAATGCTGAAGCTTTATAATACCTTCCAAGAAAACAAATTGTTTCTTCTTTGAGAAGGGAGGTGTGTGGAGAAATATGCTTAAACTCTAATTATCCACATTTTGATGTTCAAGTAATCAACTAATGGCAACTCAGTGCCAGTGGTATGCTGGTAAATGTTTAGCAGCTTTCTGGGGGTGGGGGAGTGGGGAGATCTTTGATTTGCAGCATTTGCCAATTTCAGTGGCATAAATACTTCCACCACAGCTGATTTTAAACTACCAACATGACGTCACTGTATGTGGAATTATGAAGAGAGGCTGACACTCTCACCGGCTCTAGCACAAATTGGAGTGTACCAATTTATTTTTCCTCTCCTAACTTGGATTTTACTACTCATTATGCTAGGGTAATATTGTTTAAGAAAAAAATTGAAACTTGCATGAACACATTGTTTTCCCCATTGCAAAATTTGTATCACCTTTCAGTGAGTAATGGAAAAAGTATGTAATTCCAAAGGGACCTAAAGAAAAAACCAAGGCCCTGATAAATGCTGCTGCAGGGCAGATGCTAATCATGTAGATAAATGATCTGATACCTGACAGATACAGTGTAGTGACATCGTTACTCTTTTTGAACGATAAACTGTGCATGTTCTCCTACATGAATGCAATCTCACCGTGGCAGCTCCAGATAGGCAGAACGGCAGTCACTCCCACAAGTTCATTAACAAAGCAACCATTTTACCCGCAGAGCAGCTTCACTCGGCACCACTGCTGTACACAGACTAGGGAAGTCCCTCTTAGAACCAATCTCCATGTCAAGTTAGTAAAGGGAGAGTCACTGGTGCACGCAGAAGTTTTCCTCCAAAGTAGACTGAAGGAATTTAGCTATATTAACCTAAGCCAACCACAACGCCAAAAATACTACATATTGCCAGTGCACAGTTCACTGTTGGCTCTGAACCCATTAGGGGAGAAAATACTTCAAACGAACTTATAGCAATTAAGATGTTCGCTAACATTCGTGACCTTTTTACGCACTAAGATTGGCTCTTACTAGAAGCAGTCAACACCTGTCTTACAGTCTTCTGAGAGTAAGCTGGGCTCATAAATAAGCAGCTGCTCAGCAGACACCTCTGTTGTCGTGGAAACTGAGACTATCTGCAGGTTCCCTGGAGGTCTCCTCACATTCTCACTCACAGCTCCTAGGGCTTTTATACTCATTGTGACAACATCTACCCTGAAGGTGGCTACAAAGCCATCTCCTCTCTCTCGGAAAGATCTCCCACTTCATATGCTTCATCTTTTGAATCTTCTGTTTATATGAAATGCAGTGCAGAGTTCCACTTGCACAGAATTTCTAAAACAAAAACGCTGATACAGAAATGCAGATACAGGGGCCGGCCCCGGGGCTTAGCGGTTAAGTGCGCGGTGCTCCGCTACTGGCGGCCCGGGTTCGGATCCAGGCGTGCACCGACGCACCGCTTCTCCGGCCACGATGAGGCCGCGTCCCACATACAGCAACTAGAAGCATGTGCAGCTATGACATACAACTATATACTGGGGCTTTGGGGAAGGAAAAAAGGAGGAGGATTGGCAATAGATGTTAGCTCAGAGCCGGTCTTCCTCAGCAAAAAGAGGAGGATTGGCACGGATGTTAGCTCAGGGCTGATCTCCCTCACAAAAAAAAAAAAGCAGATACAATGCCCATAATGAGACCTGAACATGACTATAAACTGGGCTATGTGACACCGTGAGGTTGTGAGACTGAAGGGCAGAGGTTTCATCCACAACAGTGCCGTCTGTGTGACTATCATTAACGTATTCAGCATACTAATTAAGAGCTCTAGCTTTGGAGACTGGCTTCCTGGATCTGAATTCCAGTTATGTCTCTAACTACCAGTACGACATTGGAAAAATCACTTAAGCTTTTTGAGCCCCCGTTTCCTGATCTATAAAATGGGGAAAACCAACTTTACAAGGGCTGCTGTGACAATAAACTGAGAAAATCCTCATAAAGTATTTAGAACAGTTTCTAGACCATAATGCACAATAAATCTTAGCTATTATTATTATAAATTAGATACACAGATGAAATAAGAACAGAGATTTTTAGTAAGCATATACTACGGCACTCAATTTCCCAGATTTTTTGCCATATTCTGCTTCTGAAAGTAGTTATTATCAGTGGTATGGACTGACTTTGCAAACACTGTTTAAAATGGTGTCATTCTGATGGGAATGTATTCAGCTATTACTCCTTCTGGAAAAATGTATGCCAACCAGGGCATTACCTCACCGAAACCATGTAAGTCTTTTATTCCTCTTTCATAAGGAGAGGCTACAGGAAGAGATTTGTAACTAACATCTTTGTCTTTAGATTTTCACCTTCTCAATACACCTTTCCTGTTGATATTATCATTCTTCTTCCTCACACAGAACTTATCATACTTTTATCCTCCGAACACGAGCTGATTTTGCTTACAGAAGAAAAAAATTAACTCCTTAACATGACCTTCAAGGCCCCCACAGTCTGGCCTGAGCTTGTGTCCAACTTCTGTTTCCATCACAAATTTGATCCTCTTGCCAGGCTTGATTATTCACCTAACTTGTCATGTATTTTCATTTGCTCACTCATTCATTTACGTGTTTCGTTCAAATACTTTATACTCGCTTACTATATGGCAGAAACTTTGCTAGGTGTTAGGGATTAAAGATTAAAAAAATGCATAGGCTTAGCTTTTAAAGAGTTCACAATCTAGTAAAAAAGGTATGTAAACAACTCACCATAAAACAGAAATGCGATAAAATCTAGACAGAGGTGACTTGCCTATAAAGTCCTGTTTGAAATCTTAGGAGCAAGTAATGGCTTTTGCCTGAGGAGGCTAAAAAATGTTTCACAGAAAAGGCGAACTTTATCTTTGGTGTTAAATGATTAGGAGATTATGTATTCAATAGGCAAATAAGAAAAATGTTTAACAGGCAAATAAAATTGAATAAAGACTATATGAATGAACCTACAGCGTCCCAGGAAAGCAAGTATCTTGGTGGGTATAAAGTACGTTTGTGGGAAAATGGGAAATAAGGTTGTAAAGAAGGTTGTGGATAGACTGAGAAAGATCGTATATGCTGTAATAGATGAAGTTGTCTTCTGTTTTTGTTTTGTTTACCCAGCAAGTGTTCCCACCCCTCTTGTGATTATAACAGACCTTGCCATCCCTGCCATGAAGCAGGTATCTGATCCAGGCCTGGCCAATCGAGGCAACAGTGGCTCAAATGATGTGTACCTTTCAGAAGCAGTGCCAGGGATAAACCTTCCCTGAGACTGACTTTGGAAGAAAGAAGTGCACTTTTTCTGCTGGGTGGCTAAGCAAGGGCTGTGATTGAGTTATCTGCTAAGGGAAGAAGGCTTGTTTGCATTTGTACAGAATGAGCCCAACATGCAACAGAAGAAGAGTAAGCAGAGATGAGATATAAACAGAAAAAGAGCGAGCCCCAGGGATGCTGCATTTCTGTCCCAGGCCTTCAGGTCATGGTTCCCGGTGTACTTTCTTCCCTCCACAAGTGACTCTCAACATCTCAGCCACATGAACCAACGAATCCCTACTTGGCTTAAGGGAGTCTGAGTTGTGTATCTGCCGTTTTCAATTGCACGAGTCCTGATTGATACATCTGACACATTAAGAACTCTGTTGTACATGGTAAGGCAACGGGAGCGACAGAGAAATTTAGGACACAAAGAGTTTTTAAATGGATCAAAGTTTTCATAGATCAAAAGTGCACTAGAAAAGCAGTTCCAGTGGACTGTACAGAAGATAGATTCAAGCGAGACCATTTGGGCACCTCTTACGCCATTCAAGAATTTAGTCTTTCATCCTTAAGAGAATTTCTGACTACTGAAACAGACTGCCAAGGCTCAGCTCATTGGCACCTCTTCTATAGTGTCTTTCTGATCCCACTCAGCTGGCATGAATAGTCCTTTGTTCTGCATTCCCGCAGCACTTCACTTGTACCTCTGACCTGTTGTTCTCAAACTTCAGCTTGCATTACAGTCACCTGGAAGGCTTGTTAAAAACAGACAGCTGGGCCCCACCCTGAGAGTTTCTGATTCAGTAGGTCTGGCGCGGGGACCGGAGAATTCTAACAAGTTCCAGGTGATGCAATGCTACTGGTCCAGGGGCCATGCTTTGAGAACCACTGCTCTAACATATTTCATTGTAGCTCTATTCTAATTTGTTTGCTCATCTGCATCCCCTGCTAGATTAAAAGTTCCTTAAGGATTTTGTTATTCATCTTTCTAAAACTCTCAGTAGCTAACATAATGCTTTACGGAAAATTGGTTTTTGATGTGTATTACTGTGTGATTAACTGCGGAGATAAACATCTTACCATAATAAGTTCCCTCAGTTACCATCCAAACAGATTCTCTCAAAAAACGAATTGTGTAACTAGAGAAAAGATGGAAAGGCAGAATATATCCCGACTTCTTTGGGGCTGCCTAATTTTGATTAGATCTTCTATCTGATTTCTTTTAATCCCTGGGCATAAAGGACAATGATTATTTTCAAATATAAGAAAGCTTGAGATGTATGATTCTCATGAAGTTAAGACTCGTCTTCCTCCTGCATGTGTTTCTATTTCCTCATGGTGTAGCTAGCATCTAACAGCCCATAGGAGAAGACATTTCAAGCATTTTTTCATCCCAATATTTAGAAATGCTGATCAAACTAACTTCTTTTGTAGCTGTTCTTATGGCAAGACATTCTGTCCCTTTAGGCTTTGTTGCCTATTTAAAAATACCAGATTGAAAATTATTTTTTTAACCATGTCATTAAATTAGATTTTTGTGAATTAAAAAAAGCATGGTGCCTGCCTTAAACCCTGTGAGATAGGGAAGGCCAGTCTACATGGACTTCAGGTGTTCAGATCAGAGCTCAGGTTTCTCTAATCGAATTGACATCCTCTCTCTTATGAGCTAATGTGGGTAGCTTCTGGAATCATACATGCCTGGAAACCAATACTCTGTTGACCTTTCTCATTGGCTCTACATTGTGCTTCTGGTAGTTAGAATGATGTTTATAATTCTTACAACATCTCCAGATAATGGGGTAGAGTTTTAGATAGACCTGGATGCAGTATTTAAGGTGTACAGAGAAAAGGTGGTGGGGGGGCAGTTGTAGAGTGGCATTACCTTAGGCATCCTGTGACGTTGTAGAATATATCAAAATCAAGCAAACCATTCGCTTTGGGGTAGTCCCCTTCTGGCCACCCCGAAAAGGGGATAATGATATTCTCAGTCAGGATAAGCAAGGCTTCCCTTATCATGAGATTCTTCAGTTTGTCATTAGAGGACAAATTCCACAGCAAACCTAGAAAAGCAAAGAGTACCATCAAAACTGTGCAGGGTTGGGTCAAAATGACTGCTGAAAAAATCAGTTAAGGCCATCACCCCAGGGCTATGGCTAGTTATATATATATAAAAAAAAGTGTGGGGAGACAACCCCTTTCTCAACTGAAAGAACCTGTTTAGAGCTCATCTGATGGCAATAGAAGCTGATCCATAAGAACAATTTATATATATATACACACATGCACACATACATACACATACAGAAAGGAGGGGGGAAGAGAGAGAGAAAGAAAGCTTATGATATAAAACTATGAAGGTTTAAACTAACTAGCAATGTGAATGACAGCCAGAAATCCTTAAACATTTATTGCTGTTTCTCTTAAAAGACCCTACCACAAAACTGACCTCATTGGGATAATAAATTCTGGGCTCACCAACAGGGAGGCTTGAAATGGTCTTACTATAAGTAAGACTTCAACATTTCAAGAGTCGTATTTTTTCTCCCTTAGGTACATGGAGAGAATACCTCACCCGGCCTCCTGCTTCCCGCCACCTGCAACTTTCACCTGACATTTTGCCTCCCAATAATAGCAGGAAGGGCCTGCAGAAAGCCTTTGCCCATGCCTGTCAACGGTAGGCTGATTAACATCACCAATTAATATTTATTGATTCCAACCCAATGACAGATTTTATGTCTGCCCAGAATTTATGCTGACTACTTCATGTATTTCTCATATTATAGTTTGGCAATGAAAGAGAGACAAGAGTATTTTATCTATCTGCCAACTTGCATGGCCTAAGCATTGGCCTAAAACTGGTACCACGTTTACTCACCTAACTTTTCCTTTCCTCTTGAACACCTTTCAATTTCTCTCATTAAAGAGAAAGGCCATATAAGCCAATTTGGGAAGAAATTAAGATAATAGGATACTGTCCTTTCCAGGGCATTTGTGAGACAGAGACTGAAGCTGGGGACTGAGAGAGAATACAAGGCGGGATATACATTTAGGATTTGTTTTTCTTACCAATTTGGCACTCAAATACTTCTGATTCAGTGGAAGGACTATACACCCATTGCTTGCTATTCCAGTGACTCCCACCAGGTGTAAGGTTGCCTTGCCATCTTTCATACCTCAGTAAGTTACTCTAATTCACTAGTATCCACGAAAGGAGAAAGAGAGGGGACAGAAAGAGAAGCAATCTTCATTTTCTTCCCCATTCACTCCCCTGCCACCCAGTCAATAATTCCTACTTCTTAAATTTACTGCTTTGTCTGTATGAAGGAAAGAGGAAGCACAGGTGTGAAAGATGACATGAGTTGGAGCCATAATAAAATAGAGCCAGAACAGCCATTTCAGAGGAATTGCCTTGCGTGTCTCGTTTTCTTTATCTTCCAAACTAGACAAAACCACCAACATTCCAAGAAGTCAGTAAGGACTGATGAAATTGGACTCTGTTGATGACCGAATCACTAACCAATCAATGAAGTCCAAGTCTAGCCTTTTGCCTGATGACTGAATCTCAAGCCAATCTATGAAGTACAAACCTAGCCTTACCTCATCTAGCACCAATGAACTCTTCTTTAATACAACTCACCTCATCTTCCTCCCTTTCTCCCACAAAAACTCTGAGCCCTTCTCCTATAATTGAGACACTATTTGGGTTTCTACCTAATCTGTGCTCCCTGAATTGCAATTCTTTGATCCCAAAATAAACGCCTCACTGCCTCTCATTTTGGCTTTTTATTTTTTGGTTAACAGTATACAGGACAGTCTACTTTATGAAAAAATCAAACATGGCGGTCTTGGCTGAATTATGTGGTGACATCATCTCCCCTAATTTTAATGACTGAAATAATAGTCTGGATGGTTAATCTTTAGTAATTATTCAACCATACTTGAATTTGGCCCATTAGAACACTCTAGCCCTAATGCAGTCTTTTGGGTTGAACAGTTTACTTTGGCTGTGTATAAGTAACTAATTTCTGAAACCAGTAACCAAATTGCCGCTGCAGCCTACACTTGGCTTCCATTAGATGCTGCGACATTGGGGCTAGTGTCTTATGAGGACTAGAATTCTGGCTTATGAGAAGGTCCTTTCTTGATCAAACAAGCATTTGGGGTTAGTCATGAGCAGTCTCCCTCAGCCACAGGTTTTGCAACACAATGACTTCATTCCTCCCACTTCATCTTAAGAGGCCCTGGGAGGGGAAAAGACAGAATAAAACTCCAAAGGTGGTTGAAAACAATTTAAAGGCAGGTCTGAGGTTGAGTTTGGTTACTAAGCTACAAAAGAAAGTTAAAAAGAAAAGAGAGAAAAGGAGAAAAAAAAGCTTCCTGTTCTAAATAAGCAAACAAATTAACAGTCTCTGCCTGCCAGAGGCTTAAAAATGTGAAGCATAATGACATTTCCTTTTTTTAAAAAGGACCACACAGGGTACTCAAAGGAAAAGTACACCTTACAATAAAAACCAGATCTGGAGGATTAATTTGAACAAAGGGAGTGGAATTTTCCTTCAACAGTCAATGTCCTTTGTAGCTTGGCATGCCATATTATTTCTATAGAAGTATAAGCATTGGGGAGTTTTAGTATAATTTTTGAATTTTTAATATAGGATATTCTACAGAAATATCATGCCTGCCAAATTTCTGTATGGCACGAAGCTAGGAAAGAGCTTAAATGTTCACTAGAGATTCGGGATTATACATACAGAAATACACATCTCCTCATACATATACATACAAAATCAATAAATGATCAATTACAAATTGGGAAAATATGTATGACAATATGAGACAAAGGGGTAATACCCTTAATATACAGAGTTCTTATAAATCTTTAAAAATCAGTTACTAGTAGAAAAATTAACCCCAAATTAAAAGATACTAGATTCTAATACACATAGGCATGCATGTTCTCTAGTAACTAAAGAAATGCAAATTTAACAGCTAGATATCATTTTCTGTGACTATAAGGAACAAAATTAGAACCAGTGAGTGGAAATTCTAGGGCAGGAGATTTTGGCACACTGAAAGTATAAACTTCTAAGAGAGCTTTGAAGAAAATAGAGATATCTGCTTGTAAGATCTAGCTCTGTCACTGGAGCCGATAAAAATGAGCTCATCCTTTATCAAAATATTGACAAGGGATTTTATCCCAAAACTAGAGTGTTAGACTAGACTAGCAGTTTTCAAATGAGCCCAGTAGCAAATCACAATCACATATTTCCGGGTCACACCCCAAATTTACTGAGCCAGAATCTCAGGATGGATTCCAGGAATCTGTATTTAAAAAATGACTTCCGGGGCTGGCCCCAGTGGTGTAGTGGTTAAGTTCGTGCACTCCACTTCGGCACCCTGGGGTTTGTGGGTTTGGATCCTGGGCACAAACCTACACATCACTCATCAAGCCATGCTGTGGCGGCGTCCCACATACAAAATAGAGGAAGACTGACATAGATGTTAGCTCAGTGACAATCTTCCTCAAGCAAAAAGAAGAAGATTGGCAACAGATGTTAGCTCAGGGCCAATCTTCCTCATCAAAAAAAAAAAAAAAAGACTCCCATTTCTGGCATTGGGAAACTAATAGACTAGATGACTCTGAATAGATGCTCCTTTCAATGATTAGATTTTAGATTCCCTGATATAATATTTAGGGTTTAGGTTTTCATTTGTCTCACCTTTAACTTCTGGTCAATTTATTCATAGGACCTAAATTTCTTTTATTATAGTTTTTTGTTGCATCTGGTCTGCCTACAATTTTCTATCCCTAAGCTCTCATTCTAGCCAAAAAGAAAAGGAACTGGACTCTGATAAGGGATATACTTTGAATAATTAGCGATTATAAGAGAGCTAATGATAACTTCATTATCCAAAAATTCATTGCCAACTGTGATATTTGCAAAAAACAGCTAACTAGTAAAGGGCTCTTATAGCTATTAAAACCCATGTTTTATTAATATTGCCTTCCAGTACTGGAAATATAGTTATTTAACTAAGTCTGCATGACACTTAAGTAGGAAAGCTTGCAAATTTTATGATTAAATGAATCCCTATCTTCAGTACAGAAGAAGGAGAAGGAGAACTGGTTCTTTTCAATCTTGATTTTCAAAATGATCACAGAACAGCAGGAATAGTTTTTTACAACATGCATTGCATGGATATATGCCTCCTTTCACCTAAGTTTTGTACATCTTACCTGGAATATCACACAATCACAAAGGCTATTTATTCCAAGTTATATATAAAGCCAAGGTTATCTTGTCGCACATTACACATGCAGAATAATATACAATTATGTTTGAAAGGTGTATAATGAACATTTTATAGTAAAATGGTTTTGATATTTTATTATCAAATTAATTACTAGTAGAAAAATTACCCAATTAAATTAATGAACTGCAAACCAATTAAATATTTCCGTAAAATATGCAGAGGTCAATATGCATGTCCAACAAATTTCATTGACAATCATCCCCTAACTCTTCCTTATTCAATATGCAGAAGAGGGACAAGAAGCCCCTGCTTCCTTCTTACCATGACCTGTCCGTTTTAACCCAAAGCAGAGCCCTACTCAGTCCAGCAAGTGATCATTACTCAGTGACCTTGAAGATGAACCTGAGGCTAGTATGCACTGTTCTCATTTCAATTAAAGTACACTACCACGCTCACTTGGTGTGGGAGGTGGAACTATCTCATGGGGAGGAAAGTCTTTGATTCTGAAGTATTTTCACCAAAAGAGGGAAGAGCTTCCCTCCTAGGCTGGTACTAAAAATGCCAGAAAGGTCAGTGAGTTGACATTCTTTTCCGGGGAACAAAACTCTGGTGCTGAACTTCTTATGCACATATAGAAACAGATGGTTCATTTTTTTATATCTTGGCCAGAAAAATCAGAGTCTTATCTGAAAACACACCTTATTTTTTTATTTGTGTGTAATCTAAATATTCCCAGGCCACAAGTCTCTGTTTTATATTGAGTCAGACATCCACAGTGGTTGAGAAACTTACATGAGCACCACAGTTGTTATTGCAATAAACATCTAAGGGTGGCAACTTAATATTAAAGGATGCAGAGGTAGTTCAGAGAAGCACCTTCCGTCAAAACTCTGCTGAGGGGATAGGGGGACTGAGAGTAAAGTATGGAAGCATGGCATTTGAAAATGCTTCAGAGAAATTATATTTGAGACAGCTATTGAAGGATGAGAGGGTTCACCAGGTGATCTAGGTGTGGAAAAGGATTCAGCCCAAAACAACAGCAAAGACAAAGATATCAAGAGAGAAAAGAGACATGGACCAGACCAGCAAATCCTTTAGGATTTCAGAACCTGGGCTGGAAGGGTATGAGAAGAGACTCTGCTGCCAGTGGTCACCAGGCTTACATCATAAACTCTTTGTGTGGCATGCTACAGAGTACAGAGTTTATCTTACAGGTAATGGGGAGCATAATGGGACAATATTTTAATTTTAGAAAGAAATTACTAGAAGCAGAGTGGTAGATAGATTGAGAATGTGCAATATTGAATCACAGAGGCCTGGTGTGAGGCTAGTACAAGTGCAGACCAGAGAGACGAAGAGGGCTTCCTCCAACGCAGTAGTAAGAGGAGAGAGAGGAAGGGTTAAGGAGGAGCGAGGGAGAGCTCTCTCATCCGAGAGTCTCAAAGACAAGCCCCTTCCCAAAGAAGAGTAAACATGAGTCCCCCTCTGCCCCCAAGGCAGAAGGTGAGAGCCATTTTGATATAGCAAAACACTGATATAAAACTGGGTTCAAATCCAGGCTTTGTTCTTTACTAGCTGTGTAACCTTGGGCAATTTACTTAACTCCCCTGAGCCTCACACTGATCACATGTAAATCATCAATAATGCCTTACAGAGCTGTCAGGAGGAACAGAGATGAAAAATGGAAAGTCCTAGCTTAGTAACTAGCATGTAATAAGGGCTCAATAAAAAGATGTTTATGGGTCCGGCCCCATGGCTTGGCGGTTAAGTGTACGTGCTTCGCTGCTGGCGGTCCGGGTTCGGATCCCGGGTGCGCACCGACGCGCCGCTTCTCCAGCCATGCTGGGGCCGCGTCCCACATACAGCAACTGGAGGGCTGTGCAGCTATGACATGCAACTGTCTACTGGGGCTTTGGGGGAAAAAAATAAATAAATAAAAATTAAAAAAAAAAAAAAAGATGTTTATGAAATAAGACAAGAAAAGATTCACATATATGGTTCCTTGCTTTGTGTTTCTAAACAAATATATAAACACGTTGATATTAAGTCAACAATTTAATTCTGACGCCCAGAAAGCACTTATTTAGTTCGTCTACTAATAGAGCTAAAGGAAGTTACTTAGAAGGATTTGTAACAAACATTCAAGGGTCAACTGAATTCAGTTAACATGTAATAAAACACCCTCTGCTAGGGATGTTTGGCTTATACCAGAAATCTTGGGAATTGCACAATCAACCTCCATTTATCAGCTCTGTAGGTTATCTAAGGTTGATTGAATGGTTTCTATGGCATCAATACCACAGAATGTTCTCTGACCTTAGTTTCCTTTTGCCTACACAAAAGAAGAGGAAGCATGGTTCGATGGATTGTTTCCTTGAAACACATGCACACGTCCTCCCAAGCTTTCTAGCTACTATGCACCCCAACCTCAATCACTCTACTATCCGAGCTTCCTCTAAACCACCAGCAGCTTCTTTCTGCTTCTTTGCTTTGCTAGTGATGTTCACTTTGCTGAGAATAAATTTCATTCTCCTTCAAAACACTAGTCCAAAGGCTGTCCCTCTTTTTGTTTTTGGTGAGGAAGATTGTCCCTGAGCTAACATCTGTGACAATCTTCCTCTATTTTGGATGTGGGATGCCACCTCATGGCTTGATGAGTGGTGTGTGGTGTGTAGGTCCATACCTGGGATCCGATCCTGTGAACCCTGGGCCACTGAAGCGGAGCATGTGAACTTAACCACTACACCACCGGGCCGGCCCCCTAAGCCTGTTCCTCTTTTAATGGCTGCAATGAAACATATCTCCTCTATGAAGTCTTTTTTTTTACTGTAAAACAGGGTAATCTATTTGATTCTCTCTTGTGGTTGTCATTACTATATTTAATGAAGAAAATGTTAGGTTCTAAATGTGATGTTTGGTCTTTTTTTTTTAATGCCAACCATCACGTAATCATTCATGTTTTGGTAGATGGAAAATAAAATCCACAATCTCTCTGGACTGTGATTCTCACTGCCTGGCACTTGACAGCTGCCCTGTAAATTTTGACTGAATGAACGAGTGAATGAATGAGTGAAGTCACTCTTAATTTCTGTAGGTATTTTAATAGAAGTCATGGATATGAAAGGAAATCTCTCATGGGACATAATAGCATGCTGGCAGAAGGGTAGCATGGTACAACTGACCACATAATTTCATAAAATTAAAATATTTCAAGATAGAAAAAATGTGATATTTTAAGATATAAATGGGTAGAGAAGATATAATGACAACATTTTTAATAGAAAAAAAGAAAATTATTGTATAATAAAGTACGGATGGCAGAAGTACAAAATATATTCGATCAATTTAGAACAATATTTATGGAGTACCTCCTTTTTAAATAAGAATACTGTCAACTATTATCATTTAAAAAAACTTTTATATGATATATTAAAAAGGGTTAATTTCTTTGGGCCTTAGTTTCCTCATCTGTAAAACTGAGATTTAATACCCAATTATACCTAAAAATACCCCAAAACCTAAGGTTTTTGTGATAATTAATTTTTTAAATGTATATCCCCTGGAGCATTGAAGATATGTAATAAAAGTTTCCCCAAGGCAATGCTGCTGAGGATTGCACTCAGTAATGCTTCTTGCACTGTTTGGAATGTGTGCAGCGAGCATCAGCCAAGAGCTGATGGTGAGGGCAGAGAGGGTTGGGCTGGAACATCAATGAACCATTCTCTCCTCTACCATACGCACTATTCATTTAAATAAAACTAGGCCTCCCTTTTCCATGCTTCAAGGATTACTAACTGTTGCTTTATTTCTATCTGATTATTTCATCTTTCCAATTCCCTGGGCAGAAAGGAGATATTTATTGGTTCAAATCAGTATTTGAACAGAAACATGAAAGTAGAGAACTGAAAAACATATTAAGCCACTCTTTTTCTCTTTTTTTGGGAGGGATGGGTGAACTAGGGAGTTGGTATTGAGAGGGATCCAGGTGATGGATGGATTGGGAAATATAGTTTCCGGTATTTTGACCAATTTGACTAAATTGATCTTCTACATTAGGACACTATTTGACTCCCCATTTCACCTTCTTTGTATAGACCCAGCAAGCAGATTGTTGAATAAATAATAAAAATAATTGGGTGTGGTTCTTGTTGGGTTTCTTCAGAATGTTTTGGACACCTGGGACAATACTGAAATCCCACATATTCTCAAACTACAAAGTTGGCTATTTATGAATTTATGCAGAATTTTCATGCAGTGAAGTCTTGTCAAGAAGTTGTTTTAAAGATATTTAGTCAATGGTGCATAGAGTTTCTAATTAAACATATTAAGCAAAAGCTTCAGAATAATTTCTCCTTCAGAAAAAAAGGAATTCAAACTTGACTTGAATCTGGGGACTAAGCCAGGAGGTGACAATGTTCCCTGAAAGCCATCTCTCAGATCACAATGAGCCCATCAATCATTTGTTCCAAGAAACTTAAGAAAAACAGATGACATAACACATTCGGCAGGGGTGCACTGTGCATCTATGCCCTTTAATATTCAGTAGCACTACCTGTTATTTGCTTTTTAGTCTCCAAGTCTCTTGTTTGCTTTAGAACTTGGAGCAGCCGAGGTACCCCGCTGAGTTCAGCTACCTCCAACTTGTTGTCATTGTCTTCAAATACCAAATTTCTCAAGGCCCCACACACAGCTCGCTGAACATCTTCATTCTGAACTTTTAGGAGCTGGAGAAGCTTGGGGATGCCACGAAGCTGATTAACCTGGGGAAGAAGTGGATGCATAGTTCAGATATTTAATTTTGATGTGGCATTAAAGACATTCAGTGTAATATGAACAGACGAAGTTCACTGATATTGATTATAACTCCCATCAATCAACAATTATGCGTGGCATAACTCGAAACTCACAGTGTACAATATACCCCTGCTATAAGGCAGTCTCTCTCATCAAGGAGCTTACAATAAATTTGGGAAGTTAAGACTGAAAGCTACGAAAAAAGTGAAGGGGAAAGTTAAGTGATAAAGGATGGATAAGTGATAGCTAAGCGGATAGAAAGAGTTAAGTGATAAAAGGCTTGAGCACAATAAAGATGAAGAGAACTGGGAATCAGAGGAATAATGCAAGTTTTATAGAAGAACACCACATTACATAAGTGTTTTTTCCAGGACAAAACTTTACAGTCAATATTAACTGAGCAGAAATCACCTTCATCAACAGTAGCAATAAAAATTCATTTACCATGGCAATTGTAGTAGCAATGCAAACTACCCTAAAGGCAAGCCATTTTTTAATTGAAATATAACTGACATATAACATATTTGTTTAAGGTGTAAAATATAGTAATTTGATATTTGTATATAATGCAAAATGATGACTACAGTAAGTCTAGTTAATATCCATCACCAGAGAGTTACAAAATTTTCTTTCTTGTGATGAGAAAGAACATTTAAGATTTACTTTCTTAGCAACTTTCAAAGATATAGTACAGTATTATTAACTATAGCCACTATGCTGTGCATTACATCCCCAGGACTTATTTATTTTATAACTGGAAAAATGCAAGCTATTTTTATGATCAGTTGTTTTGAGTATTTAAAAAGATTTATATAAATTATGGAAGCATTTTAGTTTAAGCATATAACATAATGTTACACTTTTTAATGTGCTATTTAAAAAATATTTCTTCTATTCAAGTACACAAGAAAGAGCATGCTGTCCATCAGAGAAAGAGCCAGAGCCAGGAATAGAAAAGAAAAATAAATGGTTTAGCTTCTGAAACCTGTGGCTGTTTAAGAAAAGGCCAAATAAAGGCAGTCTGAGCAAGGTGATCTTGCGTTTCAGCCAGCAAATATTACCTGAAGAAATCAAGAGGTAGACACTGGGTTTCTGAAGATAAATTTTTTTTTTTTTTTTTGAGGAAGATCAGCCCTGAGCTAACATCCATGCCTCCTCTTTTTGCTGAGGAAGACCGACTCTGAGCTAACATCTATTGCCAATCCTTCTCCTTTTTTTTTCCCCCAAAGCCCCAGTAGATAGTTGTATGTCATAGTTGCACATCCTTCTAGTTGCTGTATGTGGGACGCGGCCTCAGCATGGCCGGAGACGCGGTGCGTCGTGCGCGCCCGGGATCTGAACCTGGAGTGCGCGCACTTAACTGCTAAGCCACGGGGCCGCCTCATGAAGAGAAATGTGAAGTTGCAGACTCAGGGCTTTCTTTCTCCCAGGCTCCCATTAACATCTGATTTTTAAAATTTTAAGTTGGCAAGAGCTTTTGTTAAAGACCTTTTATTTTCACCATCTTAATGCAGACATTTTTTGGAAATAAGTTTTCGTGAATGGGCATGAGTTCCCCTTCCAGATGAAGTGAATCACTTATGAGTGGTGCCTTCATTGCACAACTCTTCACACTCAGGGGAGAGCTGCACACCTGGCCCTGTGGCTCATTTTTATATTTTCTAGGTATCACCAAACTCTAGCCTCCCTTTCACAGACGGATAAATGGTATTTAAGACACAGTCTTCCAACCTTACATCCTCCTTTGTTAGGATTGGGGAGAAGACTGGCAAGGCAGGAAATGAAAGTCAAGGTTGTAAAATAATCTAAATAATAAAAATAATAACCATAATAATAATGACCACAATAATAATAATAAAACAAAATAACAATTCCTTCTCCCACTTCTATCATTAGGAGGTGTTGGCATGGTATTAAGAGTTTTATATACATTACCTAATTAACAGTTTGTAAGAACCTTAAGAGGAAAGTACTCTTTTGCTGCCCTTAGGGCTTCACTGGCAGTAATGAGGAGTAATACTTCCACTTACTGGCTCCCTTCAGAGGAGGCACTCGCAGAGCAGGAGACAACTGGGAGACCAGCCACAGCAATTTTGTTGGGCCATGTCTAAAGTCATTCTAATATATTTGTATGACAACATAATGATAAAGATTTCTTAGCTGTCAATTAAATCTGGTCCAACAAATCATCTATTGGATCACTTCATCTATTTCCATTATTACACGTCCTTAAAAGCAGAAAGACACAATTTATTTGAAAACAGCCTGTAACCTACATGTTTCCCTAATTCTGTCAATTTCTCTTTCATAGTTAGGTTTTACGGTGGTTAAATTCATACTCTATAAACTTCATAAATGCCAGCTAGACTAAATCGTCACAGTGGCAGTACAAACAGATACAAAAAGAAGATTCTGTTTGTCCTGAAGGTACATTGGCAGCTTTAGAAATATCTTATTACTTAATGTATAATTTATAAGTTGCCTTCTTCAAAATACGACGTGAAGTGGCTTACTGGCCGTACTGCATTTCCAGCTGCGATGATAGCACTCCTGAGCAAGTGGCACGTGGGAGCCTCCACCGCCCTGCCAGGGAGCACGGTCGGCAGGCTTCTGCTAACAGCCTTTTAACCTGTTCCCGTAACCTGTCACCTTTATCCTCTGGGCTTTCAGCACTTGCTCCAGCCAGGAAAAGGGACCACAGACACACCAGTGCTCAGATAAAGCTGAAATCCGGCTACAGCTCAACTTACTGTCGAATTTGACTCCCTCGTGTCTGGCACCTATCCCAAATTTAAAAATAGATTTTAGTTGCTTTTATCCATTTTATCAAGCAAATGGATATAAATCGTAACGAATGCAAGAAGTTGCAGACATTCTCCTCATTGCACAGAACTAGAAGGATGTTGGTGATGAATCCTATACACACTAGGACCAGCATGAAATGTGCTGTTCTTGTCTCTTTAAATTCAGGGCAGCAGCTGGGACCAAAGAGGTTGCATGTGTTTCCCAGTTATACCGAATCCTCAAGGGATTTGTTCCCCCGTTTTGGGGAAAGAAAAAAGAAATAGACTAATATGAATGTCTCAGAACTTCAAAAGAGCTTTCATTTGAGATGGTTTCTAAATATATGAAAGGGCAGAATCACATATTAGAATTTTAACTTTCTCTTTGACTCTATTTTGAGTCTCTTCCCCGGGAATTCGAAAATAATTAAACAATGAGGATTTCTGGTGGCAAATAAGCAGAGGGAACAGACCGACTCTGTCAGGGAAAGGGCTCCCTCGTGCCCAGTGTCTCTTCTCTCCCTTCCTTTCCTGTCTGGGATGCTCTGCCCACTCTGCCTGTCTTCTGGCAAAGCCCTACTCAAATGTCACCTCCTCTGTGAAATGTCACTCCCTGTCTCTCCTTTCCCTCTCTTTAGAATTAATCACTCCCTGTAAATTGGTATACCCTTTCAGGAAGTTTTGACTATGCGTCAAAAACTTTAAAAACTTTAAAAATATTCACTTCTAGTAAACTTCGTTAAGAAATTTGAAATGCAGACACAGACTAACACACGATAATAGTAACTACATTATTTATCATAGTGAAAAATAAGAAACCATAAATATCCAACAATAGGGGAAGACTGGTTAATGATTAACTGTCACATATCCATATATCGAGGTCTCCATGGGAGAGGCAGAGCAATGTTTGAACTGATATTTGATTAGTCAAACAGTTCCCTCGTCAGTCAAATGGGGATTGTTTAAGATTAGCAATTGCATGCTAGGCACACAGCAGTTACTCAACCCATGGTGGCTACCACTATGCCACCATTAAAATGAAGATTATGAAATAATGTTACGAGAAAATACTCATGATATAATGTTATTGGGAAAAAAACTGAATAAAACAGCTATGCAGTTCCACTCATAAACACAGACATAAAGAAGGGAATGAGATTAAGGGGTTTATGAAAAATGGTGGGGGTATAAATTATGAAAGGGGCTTGCTAGTTTGTATTGTTTTAAATGACAAGCATATATGTGTACATGCTTTTTAAAATAAAAAAAAAAAACCCACAAACAAAGCTACATATTCAATTTGATTATAGCTCTGGACATACATGCATTAAAAAAATCAGAGAACAAAACCAAATAATAACAATAGTGGGACCATAGGTATTTTTTTTTCTTTCTTAATTTCTTGGATTTCTTATAATGCATTTGTATTAGTTTTATAACAAGATTTTGCAGGACAGTTATGGCTGTCACTGCTTTGGTGATGAGATTTGAAGCAGGCATGGAAATAAAACCGGTTTAAGAAGGGCCTTGCAGATTAAATGAAGGGATTTGTCCCTTATACTGCAGGCAAGCAGGGCAGCTATGGGAAAGGTCTCCCTGGGTGCTGAGAGGAGACTGGATTAGGAGCGGATAAGAACGGAGGCAGGGAGATTAATTAGGAGGGAGCTGGATTAACAGAGATGATGATGACAGGGATCAGCAGAGTAGCACTGAGTAGGGAAAGAAAGATGTGGATAGATACAAGACACTTTTAGGAGTAGCATTAACAGGACTTGAAGACTATGTGAAATGAGAAGGAAGGAAAAAAGAAAGTTCCAAGTCTCTGTTCAAGTTTTGGTGTCAAACTACCTGGGTGAACTACCACTCACTTACAGAGGAAATAATATGCTCTGAGTTATCATTTTGTGCAGGCGTACCATTATCTGATTGCATTCTCACAATGACTCTTTGTAGTATGGCTATTGTTTCCACTTTATAGGTAGGAAAGCTGAGGCTTGGAGAGGTAAAATATCTTGCCCAAGGTCACCCAGGTAATTAGGGAGCTAGGATTCAAACTCCTGAGAGTCAATGCTCAAACCACCAAGTGTCCTGCCCCCCAACCCAGCAGAAAGAACAAGTAGAGAAGGAGGGTCGGATAGTAGAGAAAGAAAAGCAAAAGCAGATAATGAGTTCGTTTTTGGGTAAACTGTTGTTGAGTTCAGTGGAACGTCTAGGAGATAGATGGCCATGTGATTTGGAATCCAGGGGACAGACATAGGCTGGAGACGCTGTAAGTCATCAGCCTCCAGATCATACATTAATGGAAGCTATGGGAGTGGGTAAGGCAGGTCAGGAGATGGGGTTGAATAGGGAAAGTCCCAGGAAAGCATCTAAGCAACATGAATATTTAAGGCACAAGTTGAGGATAAATTTTTCACAGAGGAAATCTGAAGGAGATAGAGAGATGGAAAAAGAACCAGGAGACTCTGGTCCAAAAGAAGAAAATTTTAAAAAGGAGCAAGGGATCGATAAGGTTAAATGCTGAGTGTCCTAATAAAACAAAAACAAGGATTGAAGAGTTGCCACTGGTTTTAAAAGCTTATGATTTAAAATTTTGATCTTTATATCCAAATTGTAATTATTTTAATACATACATTAAAAAACTATAGCACCATGCTTAATATTAGCAGGATTTTGTTAATGTTCTTAGGTTATAATATCACAATTCTTAGATTTTCTATCAAGAATATGTTTTTAGGTTTCAATATAGTTTTCATGTTTCATTATTCTCAAAACCAGTCTTTGTTCTAGCTTTATCAACAAATAAGAGCTACGAAGGCAAACACAGCTTCAATTATATGTAAGCAAAATGGTATTTATAATCAAATTAATAACAAAAGGGATAGAGGAAATCTAGCCCAACTTGGGTAGCAAAAGAAAAATTCAAGTAATTCTATATTATAAAATGAAAGCATGCATAATAATGCCCAGATTTTAAAAATTGGGACTAAAAAAATTTAAACATTTATCTGATTTAGCCATAAAAGGACTAATTTTTAGGGGCTGGCCTGGTGGCATAGTGGTTAAGTTCACATACTCTGCTTTGGTGGCCCAGGGTTTGCAGGTTCGGATCCCGGGCATGGACCTATGCATCGCTAATCAAGCCATGCTGTGGCAGGAGTCCCACATACAAAGTAGAGGAAGAAGGGCATGGATGTTAGCCCAGGGCCAATCTTCCTCAGCAAAAAGAGGAGGATTGGCAACAGATATTAGCTCAGGGATAATCTCCCTCACCAAAAAAAAAACCCCCCAAAAAACAAGGACTAATTTTTAGCCAATTCTCTTCATCTGTATGTATAAAGAAGGTTTATTACGAGCTAAATGTATTATTTAAAAAAATTCTTACTTATTCTTCCCACGGAAAAAACATAGGCAGAGGGTTAGTGAGAAATACCCAATAATTACATAACTTTTAAAACTAAAAATAATCTAGATGTGGGGCTAGGTCTTTTAAAGCAATACCTAAAATACAGGTACCATGAGGAAAAATATTAATAAATTTGATTTCATAAGAATTTTTAAATCCTGTATGATGAAAGATAATAAGCAAAGTGAGAAAACCACTTTCCCACATATGTACCAACAGATTAATGTGCATAATAGGTAAGGAACTCCTACAAATCATTAAGAAGGAGACACATCTTAGTAGAAAAAACAGTCAATGGATTAAAAAAATGACAATTGACTGAAGAAATGCAAGGTCAACAAAATATACCAAAACGTGCTCAACTTCACGAATAGTTAAAAAAATGGAAGTGAAAAAATCAGTGAGAGCTCTTTTGTCTGGCTCTACTTAATTGCTCTGCAGGATTAATCACATTCTCTTTTGCTCTGTGAAACCTCTGATTCCCTGAGCGCCATCAAAGCTTTTAGGTTACTCTATGTTGGCCTTTGCACTCCTATTTCTTCTAGTTTACCAAGAATACCAATACCAAGGTTTGTCAGCTGTACTTGTTGTTATGTAATTTATTTACCTATTCTGAAAATGAATGAAACGTAAGTATGTAAAGAGTTCCGCCTCTCTGAAAACTAATTTGCATGCTCTGGAAAGACTAGATAAAGAGCTTTAAAAAGCTCTGTAATTAGTTGTGGACAAAACTAATGTTAAAAGACTAAAAAAAAAAAGTAAAAATCTAGAAGGATCTGAACTCAGATGAATTAGTGCCATTAAGTTCTCATTTCATTTTAAAGAAACTTAAACTAAAAATGGCAGATGATACATAATGGGCATAGTTAATGTATGAAAGACAATGACAAACTCTGTGTGTGTATAATTTTAAAAACGATTTTTTCTGCAACTGTTTGATTAACTGACCAACTATTAGTCTTGATTTCAAAAAATTAAAAAATTTCTACTATAATGAGATGGCATATATTTTTGCTTATCAGATTAATAAAAACAAACAAAAAAGAATAATATCCTGTGGGAGTACTGGTACATGTAAATGGACACTTTGCCACAATGTTGATGGGAGTGTAAATTTCTACAATTTTGGGAGGATTAATTAGGGAGTTATTTATCAAAATTAAAAATGATTCAATAGTAATAAGTACTGGATTTACTTCTGTGGGAGATCAAAATTAGCCACCCTGAAATATATCTCTTTACCTTGATTATTTTCTCTGATGGACATTTGACCTCCCCCACTAACTGCCTAAATAATTTAACATAGAAGGCCTGTTTCAGGAAGGAGTTACTACCATATGATGGCTGTAATATAATGGAAAATAGATGTTACAATAGAAAAGGCACCACAAGCCCATCTTATCAAAAATTCTGTCTCTCCCAGGCCACATTCTCTAGGTGGCCCTATAAAGAGTTGCCAGACAAACATTTACATTTATAAGGGAAATCTCCATTTGTAAAGGTATCTCCCTCTCTGTACTGGGAAGAGGGGGGATGACCTCATCTCTAGAAACTTATCAGTGTGGAAGGTGAGGCCTTAAATCTACATACTCTTGTTTACTGTGCTTTTCTGGTAATCTCCCACAACTGACTCCCCCCACCCCCAACATCCTCCTTTTTCTTTAGCTGAAGATAGTATTTAAGATGAGAATCTCTGCCATTTTGTTGAGAAACTCAGTTTCCCTGGTTTCTCCTATGTATACATGTTATTGAACTTGGTATTATTTTCTCCTGCTAACCTGTCTTTTAATTATTTGGCCAGCCAGAAGAACCTTAAGGGAAAGGGCAGAGGGGGATTGTCCCTCTTCCCCAACACTTCTTTGCCTGGAACAATTTTAAAAACCAGACAAAACATACAATGGTTTCAATAATTGGACATGAGGCAATGATGGATAGCGATCCCTAAGAGTTGGAAAACAACCAAGGGGAGCCCTACTGTAGTCTCAGATCATTGCCGTGAGAGAGTTCCCAGGCTATGGGGTGGCGAGGGAAAGCCTAAGTGGAATTAACAAGCAGAGCTGCAGAGACAGAATGCAGAGTCTGAGAGGACCAAAGAGGCTAGTGTTTGCAGGGAAGAGTACAGAGAGAAAAGAGCTGCACAGAAAGAGAACTCCTGAGATCTGCAGAGTCCGCCTCTAGCATTCAGTAGAGTATCAATTAGCATGTGTGTAGGAGGAAACTGCTTGAGGCCAGGGAAATAACTACCCAAAAGGATTTAAAGGAGCACTTCTCATGCTCACACAGGCCCAGAACAGTGCCTATTCTCACTAGCCAGCCAGAACACCTCTAATTCATGGTGCATTAGGCAGAGTTCTCAGAAGTATCTTGCTTTCAGAAGTAGGGTCTAATTAGTTCTAGAATAAATGCTGCTCTGGCTCCACCTAACAAATCTTAAAAGCAGGATTTAAAAGGATCAAGCTGTTTTCAAGTAACTTAACTGTATCCTAGAACGAAGCTCAAGAATATTTACTGAAATATAAAATTATATGGTGTCCAACAAGGTAAAATTCGTAATACCTGGCATTCAATAAAAATAATTTTCAGCCACGCAAAAAAGAAGAAAAATATGACCCATAATGAGGAGAAAAACCAATCCATCAAAACCCACCCAGAATGCACACAGATGTTAGAATTTGCAGACAAGGTCATTCAAGGAGCTATTATAACAGTCTGTCATATGTTCAGACATCTTGAGGAAAGATGAACTATGTTAGGTGGGGACACAGAAGATACAAAAAAGACTTAAATTTAACTTCTAGAGATGAAAACTACAATTTATGAAATATAAAAATACACTGAGATTAATAGCATATTAAACATTGCAGAAGAAAAGATTAGTGAATTTAAAGCATAGCAACTGAACTTATCCAAAACGAAACACACAGAAAAAAAAAACTAAAAAAGAAAAAGAATACAGTACGGAGGCGCTGTGGGGCAACCATGGGACAAGCAGCCTAATATGCATGTAACTGGAGTTTCCAAAGGAGGGACAGAAAAATATTTGAAGAACTAATGGTTGAAAATTTTCCAATCAAAATCTGATGAAAAATAGAAATCCACAAATTTAAGGTCAATGAACTCTCAAGCACAAGAAACCTATGGAAAACTACACCAAGGCATAGTGTGACCAAACTGCTCAACACCAGTGATAAAGAGAAAATCTTAAAAGCATCTTAGGAGGGTGGTGGGAGACACATTATGTACAGAGGAACAATAAAGATGACAGGAAATTTCTTGTCTGAAACAATGCAGTGAGAAGACAGTGGAGCAACAACTTTCAAGTATTGGAATTAAAACAGTCAACCAGTGATTCTATTGCTAGCGGAAATATCTTTCAAAAGCGAAGACGAAATTCTTTTTCAGACATACAAAACCTGCAATAGTTAATCACCAGGAGACTTGCACTAGAATAGATGCTACAGAAAATTCTTTAGGCAAAGGGAAATGATAACAGATGACATCTATACAAAGAACTGAAGAGCACTGAACAACTTCGATGAAATGGACAAAGTCTTTCAGAGACACAAACTACCAAAGCTCACTAGGAAGAAATAGATAACCCATATAGCCCCATATCAACTAAAGAAATTGAATTTATAATTAAGAATCTTCTCACAAAGAAACCTCCAGGTCCAAATGGCTTCACTGGTGAATTCTATCAAACATTTAAGGAAGAAATAATACCAATTCCAATCAAACTCTTTCAGAAAATTGAAGAGGAGAGAACACTGCTCTATTTTTTGAGGCTAATACTACCCTCAATCCAAAACCAAAGACGTTACAAGAAAAGAAAACTACCGATCAATATCCTTTATAAATATAGTTGTATAATTTCTTAACAAAACTTTAGCAAATCTAATTCAAAAATATAAAAAGTGCAGTACATCATGACCAAGTGGAGTTTATCCCAGAAATGGGATAACAGTTAAAAATCAATCAAAGTAGCCAAAACTTGGAAGCAACCTAAGTGCCCATCAAGGGACGAATGGATAAAGAAGATGTGGTACATATACACAATGGAATACTACTCAGCCATAAGAAACGATGAAATCCAGGCATTTGTGACAACATAGATGGACATTGAGGGTATAATGCAAAGTGAAATAAGTCAGAGGGAGAAGGTCAAATACCATATGATTTCCTTCATTAAGTAGTAGATAATAACAACAATAAACAAACACATGGGGACAGAGATTGGATTGGTGGTTACCAGAGGGGAAGGAGGGAGGGAGGAGGGTGAAAGGGATAATTCGGTACATGTGTGTGGTGATGGGTTGTAATTAGTATTTTGGTGGTGAACATGATGTAATCTATGCAGAAATAGAAGTACAATGATGTACACCTGAAATTTTTACAATGTTATAAACCAACGTTACTGCAATAAACAAAAAATTAAAAAAAAATCAATCAAAGTAATTTACTGTATTAGCAAAATTAAAATAAATACCATAGAAATATTTCAATAGATGCATAAAAAATATCTGATAAAATCCAACAGCCATTGCTGAGTAAAAAACAAAACAAAATACAACTCTATTAAATTAGGGATAGCAGGAAAGTTCTTCAACTTGATATGGTGACTTATGAAAAACCTACAACCACAGCTAACATCATACTCAAAGGTGAAAAGCTGAAAACTTTTCCTCTAAGATCAGAAACCAGACAAGGAGGCCCACTCTTGCCACTTTTATTCAACATAATATTGGAAGTCTTAGCCGGAACAGTTAGGCAGGAAAAAGAAATAAAAGGCATCCAAATTGGAAAGAAAGAAGTAAAACTGTCACTATTTGCAGATGACATATTATAAATAGAAAACACTGAACACTCCATGAAAAAACTGTTAGAACTAATCAACAAATTCAGTAAAGTTGTAGGATACAAAATCAATATACAAAAATCTGCTGCATTTCTATACACTAATAACAAACTATCAGAAAGAGAAATTAAGAAAATAATCGTTTTTACAATTGCACCAAAAAGAATAAAATATCTAGGAATAAATTTAACTGAGGAGAAAGACATGTACTCCAAAAACTATAAGACATTGATGAAAGAAACTGAAGACACAAATAAATGGAAAGATATTCCATGCTCATGGATTGCAAGAATAGTGTTATAAGGTCCATACCACCCAAAGCAATCTACAGATTCAATACAATCTCTATCCAAATTCCAGTGGTATTTTTCATGGAAATAGAACAAACAATCCTAAAATTTATATGAAACCACAAAAGACCCTGAATAGCCAAAGCAATCTTGAGAAAGAACAACAAAGCTGGAGGCATCACACTTCCTGATTTCAAACTATACTACAAAGCTATAGTAATCAAAACAGTATGGTATTGGCATAAAAACAGACACATAGATCAATGGAACAGAACAGAGAGCCCAGAAATAAACCCACCTATACACGGTCAATTAATTCATGACAAAGCAGCCAAGAATACACAATGGGGAAAGGAAAGTCTCTTCAATAAATGGTGCTGGGAAAATTAGACAGCCACATGCAAAAGCATGAAACTGGACCACTATTTCACACCATATACAGAAATCAACCCAAAATGGATCAAAGACTTGAACATAAGACCTGAAACCATAAAACTCGTAGAAGAAAGCACAGGCGGTAAGCTCCTTGACATCGGTCTCGGTGATGATTTTTTGGATTTGACCCAAAAGAAAAGGCCACAAAAGTAAAAATAAACAAGTGGGACTACATCAAATTTAAAAGCTTCTGCACAGGCAAAGGAAAACATCAACAAATGAAAAGGCAACCTACTGAATGGGAGAAAATATTTGTAAATCATATATCTGGATAAGGGGTTAATATCAAAACATATAAAGAACTGTACAATTCAATAGCAAAAAAACAAACAAATGATTTTAAAAAATGGGCAGAGGGCTGGCACCGTGGCTTGGCAGTTAAGTGCGCGCGCGCTCCGCTGTTGGCGGCCCGGGTTCGGGTCCCGGGCACGCACCGACGCACTGCTTCTCTGGCCATGCTGAGGCCTCGTCCCACGTACAGGAACTAGAAGGATGTGCATCTATGACATACGACTATGTACTGGGGCTTTGGGGGAAAAATAAATAAATTTAAAAAATTAAAAAAAAAAAATGGGCAGAGGATCTGAATAGAGATTTTTTCCAAAGAAGACATAGAGATGGCCACAGGTACATGAGATGCTGCTCAACATCATTTGGTGCACATGATGGTGCTCAACCATCAGGAAAATCCAAATCAAAACCACCATGAGATACCACCTCACACCTGTTAGAATGGCTATTACCAAAAAGACAACAAATAACAAGTGTTGGTGAGGTATGTGGAGAAAGGGGAACCCTTGTGCACTGTTGGTGGGAACGTAAATTGGTGCAGCCACTATGGAAAACAGTGTGAGGTTCCTCAAAAAATTAAAAATAGAACTACCATGTGATCCAGCAATTTTACTTCTGGGTATTTATCCAAAGGAAACAAAAACACTAACTTGAAATGGTCTATGAACCCCATGTTCATTGCAGCATTATTTACAACAGCCAAGATATGGAAACAACCTAAGTGTACTTTGATTGAAGAATAAATAAGAAAATGTGGTATATACAAACAAGGAAATATTATTCAGCCATAAAAAAGAAGGAAATTCTGCCTTCTACATAAATGTAGATTTATGACAACATGGATGGACCTTGAGGGCATTATGCTAAGTGAAATTAGTCTGACAGAGAAAGACAAATACAGTCATGTGCTGCATAATGATGCTTTGGTCAATGACAGACTGCATAGATGACTGTGGTCTCCTAAGATTAGTACTGTATAGCCTAGGTGTGTATTAGGCTATACCATCTAGGTTTGAGTAAGTACACTCTGTGATGTTCGTACGACGACAAAATCACCTAATGACGCACTTCTCAGAACATATCCCCTTCGTTAAGCGAGGCATGACTGTACCATATGATCTCACTTATATGTGGAATCTAAACAAAGAAAAACTGAAATCATAGATACAGAGAACAGACTGGTAGTTGCCAGAGGTGGGGGGGTTGGGGGATGGGTGAAATGGGTGAAGGGGGTCAAAAGGTACAAACTTCCAGATATAAAATAAATAAGTCATGGGGATGTAATGTACAGCATGATGACTATAGTTAATAATACTGTATTGTATAACTGAAAGTTGCCAAGAGAGTAGATTTTAAAAGTTCTCATCACAAGAAAAAAAATTTGTAACTATGCGTAGTGATGGATGCTAACTAGACTTATTGTGGTGATCATTTTGCATTATATCCATATATCATATCATTATGTTGTACACCTGAAACTAATATAATGTTATATGTCAATTATATCTCAATTAAAATAACAAAAAACAAAACAAAAGGCAGAAAAAAATTATGTAAAAGATATTAAAATATAAAACTTTTTCCTTTCTTCCAAAAAAAAAAAAAAAAACCCACAAACATCCTCTAGATGAAATCCCTCAAAAAAAAAAAAAAAATCCTACAGGTAGCATCATATTTAATAGTGAAAGAAAGACTGATTGCTTACCCCTAAGATCAGGAACAGGACAACATGCCCATTTTCACTTCTTTTTAACATTGTACTGGAGGTTCTAGCCAGTACAAAAAAGAAAAAGAAATATAAGTCACCCAGGTTGGGAAGGAAGAAACAAAACTGTCTTTATTCACAGATGGCCTGATCTCCTATGTAGAAAATCTGATGAATCTACAAATATACTACAGAGCTAATAAGTGAATTTAGTAATATCACAGGATACAAGATCAACAGACAAAAATCAACTATTATTTCTATATACTAGCACTGAACTATCAAAAACTGAAACCAGACCATCTGTGAAAGCATCTAGAAATATGGTATCTTTACAGATAAATCTAACAAAAGACACGAAAGACCTCTAGAGCAAAACCTACAAAACACTGCTGAGAGAAATTAAAGAAGACCTAAATAAATGGTGAAATATACCATGTTCAGGAGTCAGAAGACTCAATATTATTTAGATGTCAATTCTCCACATACTGATCTACAGATTCAATGCAATCTCAAACAAAATCCCAGCTTTTTTCTTTTATGTAGAAATTGATAAGCTGATTCTAAAATGCAAATGGAACTGCAAAAGACCTCGAATAGCCAAAATAACTTGAAAAACAACAAAGCACAAATATTACCTAATTTCAAGGCTTAATATAAAACTATAGTAATCAACACAGTGTGGTATTTGCTTAAAAACAGACAAATAGATCAATGGAATAGAATACATAGTCCAGAAATAGACTCATAAATATGTGATCAATTCCTTTTCAACAAAGGTACAAAAACAATTCAGTATCGAAAAGATGGTCGTTTCAAAAAATGGTGCCTGAACAACTGCATATATATATATTTTTAAAAAAGGAACTTCAATTGATATCTTGCAATATATACAAAAATTAACCTCAAATGGACCACAGCCCAACTATAAAACATAACACTTATAAAACTTCTAGAAGAAAACATAGGAGATTATCTTTGTTGCATTGGAATACAGAAAGATTTCTTGGATATACCATGAAAAGCATGATCCATAAAGGAAAAAATTGACAAATTAGACTCCATCATAATTAAAAACTGCTAAGAGAATGAAAAGACAAAGCACAACCAGAAGAAAATATTTCCAAATCACATATCTGAAAAGACTTACATCCAGAATATATAAAGAACTATCGAAATTCAATAATAAGAAAACAAAAAACCCAAATAAAAAATGGGCAAAAGATTTGAACACACATTTCACCAAAGAAGATATAGAGATGGCAAATAAGCACATGAAAAGTCATTCAACATCATTAGTCATTAAGGAAAAGTAAATTAAAACCACAAGGAAATACCACCACAAACCTATAGGCTAAAATTAAGACTGACCACATATCAAGTGTTAGGATGTGGAGGAACTAGAACTCTCATACATTGGTGATGGGGATATAAAATGGCACAGCTGCTTTGTAAAACAGTTTGGCAGTTTTTTAAAAAGTCAAACATACACCTACCATATCATCCAGGCATTCCACTCCTAGGTATTTACCCAAAAGAAATGAAAACATGTGTTTGTACACATATGTTTGTTGCAGCTTTATCTGTAATAGCCAAAACTCACACATCCATCAACAGGTAAAAGGATAAACAAATTATGGTGTATCCATACAATGAAATACTACTTTAGCTATACCCACAAACATACACACACACACACACACACACACAGACACATACACACACCTTTTGATACACACAACATGGATGAATCTCAAAAGATTAAAGCCGCGTAAAAGAATCCAGACGAAAAAAGCATATATACTATATGATTCTATTCATATAAAATTCTAGAAAGTTCCATATAATATATAGTATAGAAAACAGATCATTGGTTGCCTGGGGACTGGAAGTGGGTTGGGGAGGGGTGGGATGCATGAATTATAAAGGCGCACAAGGCAACTCTGGAGGTAATGGATACGCTCATTAGCTTGATTGTGATGATGGTTTCACGGTATCAAAATGTCAAAACTTTGTCAAATTGAACCTTAATAAAGCTGTTAAATAAATGAACAAACAAAACTGGTACATTTATTTATTTTTTTTATTTTTATTTTTTGTGAGGAAGATCAGCCCTGAGCTAACATCCATGCCAATCCTCCTCTTTTTGCTGAGGGTGACCAGCCCTAAGCTAACATCTATTACCAATCCTCCTCCTTTTTTTTTTCCCCTTTTTTCCCCAAAGCCCCAGTGGATAGTTGTATGTCTTAGTTGCACATCCTTCTGGTTGTTGAATGTGGGATGCTGCCACAGCATGGCCCGAGAAGCGGTGCGTCGGTGCGCGCCCGGGATCCGAACCCGGGCCACAAGTAGCAGAGCGCGGGCACTTAACCGCTAAGCCATGGGGCCGGCCCCCAAAACTAGTACATTTATACAACAGAAATCTATGCAGCAATTTTAAAGAATGAAGATTTTCAAGATATAGTGTTAAATGAAAACATAAAGTACAGAGCACTGTACATAACCTACTACCATTCGTGATTTTGTTTTAAACCAAAAAGGATACTCAACCAACCCATCCAATAATTGTTTCTACATGCATAGAATATCTCTGAAAAGATACCCAAAAACTGATGTGAGAGAGAGAGAGACAGAGAGGGAGGGAGGGAGTAGGAGAAAGAACGAGAGAGTAAGAGAGAAAGAGGGAGATGGGGGTAGGCTAGGGTTTCGAGTGGGAGAGAAACTTACTTTTCATTGTACACCTTTTTGCATCACGATTTTTCCCCCCAGAAATGTACCAGTTTTTAAAACAAACATAAAATGATCTATTGATTCTATTTGGAGGGATCTGTCCTACAGGGAACACTTGTGGAAATGGCAAAAGATCTACGTACAAAGCTGTCCACTGAACCATTGTTATCATATGCTAATGAAATTGTTTAATAAAAACAGAAATTGGGAAACATTTCTTATATTTAACATATTTTTTAAGATATAGAAAAGAATAGCCTAAAATGTACACTCAGTCACTCTCTCTTTCTCTCCCCTACTCTCCCTCCCAGAAAGATCTGAAAGTACAGACTGGATAACAACTGCCTCTGGGGATGGTTCTAAAGGGGGAGGTTGGGGAGACAGACAGAGAAGGGGGAGGTTTGCGTAGTGATTTACTCTCTAAGTTTCTGAATTGCAGGAAATTTTTTTGGTAGTGAGTGTGTATTTCCTTTTAAAGTAAAAAGTCTCAATGAAGATTTTTATTTTTACTTATTTTTATTTTAATTAATTTATTTTAAAATATTGAGCTATAATTGACATATAACTCAATGAAGTGGGTTTTTTTATACTTTATTTTTATTGCAGTAACATGAGTTTATAACATTGTATAAATTTCAGGTGTACATCATTATACTATTTCTGCATAGATTACATCATGTTCACCACCCAAAGACTAATTACAACCCATCACCACACACATGTGCCTAATCATTCCTTTCGCTCCCCCCCCCCCCCCCCGGAACCACCAATCCAATCTCTGTCTCTATGTGTTTGTTTGTTGTTTTTATCTTCTACTTATGAGTGAGATCATACAGTGAGGATTTTTAAAAATTTAAATAAATTATTGGTTTCAGTTTGCAGGGCCACCATAATAGATGTGAAAGTGTGCTAGTTTTGCACAGGACTTAAGATGATACTCACCCTTTTCCGTGCTTCAGATTTCTGGAAGCACTCATGCTGTATGAAAGTAGCCGCAGCAGAAATCCTGGACAGCAGTGTGTGGTCTGCATCGAGCATACTCACTGCTCGCTCCAGAGTCATCTCCGTGTCTGCATTCCTAGACAAAGAGTCACAGTTTCAGCAAAATTCCAAACCTGCTCTCTCCTGCCTATCAACCTGATCCTCCAGAGATGACGTGGCTAACACTGGGAAGCACCTAGAACATCTGAGCCTTGGCTCTTCTTCAGCCAAAAGAAAAATCAGCCCCTGAGATCAGAAAGTATAGGAAGCTAGTAGCAGAAACACTCCAGCTCTGGCCACACTAGCCTCTGAAGATGTCACTGAATTGAGTAGAATCATAACATAACCCAAAGAAAGAGACTGAACTCCTTTTAAGGTGAATATGTGTAGTATAATTACATCCTAAAAAGTGACTTTAAAAGGACAGTAAGACTTTATATGGAATTTAAAAGACATTTGGTCACAGAAATTAAAAATTATTCCTACCCTGGTAATGTCACACACCTGTACAGAAAACACCTTCTCTCAAAAGTCATTAGATTTTTCTCAAAGCTGCTCAGAATCTGTTATTTTCCCTGAAAATGAGTTTTTAAAAACGCATTCTAAAAGTGTTCTTATTTAATGAATATAACAGTATGTAAACAGTAAAAGCCAGGAAAACTAAGTTTATTTTGTTAAAAAAGTCATGCTGGTGTGACAGAATCCATCAGGAAAGGTAATGATTAAACGCAATTATACATATGCTTTTTCTTAAAGAAAATAATTTTATACACATTCTTACCATTTGCTTTGCCAGTGGAATGCCGTTCATTTCATGTCTACCTAGTAGCATACTTTTGCCCTTTATTAATTTGGGTAGTTATAGCGATGATGAAATCTGATGCAGTTTGAAACAGAGAGGATCATTTACAGAGGACAAATAAAATTGCTACTTGTAAAACGATAACTCCCAAACGCCTCACAGAACAATGTTTTTATCTCCCTCTTTTACTTCTGCCTGGAGGGTGACTAGGTTAAGGTAGTCTGTTGTCAACGTCTGTTAGCACGTTCATGCATTGCCTCAGAGAAACCATACTTAGGACAGCAATATCTTAGAACTGTGGCTAAAGACACGCCTTGAAGATAACCTATGACCTTTCTTTGGCTTCAAAGAGGGTTAACGCCTGATTCATGTCAGGTAATGGAAATTCCAAACACATTCTGGGTGGGTGTTTTCTAGTACCTGCTAGCAAGCAGGGTGAGTAAATTCTCTCTTTTATCAGGCTGACCCACTAATATATGCACAGATGTACAGACATGAGTGTGTGAAGTGTTGTGAATGGTTATGTTTGTGTATAGGTGGGTGTGGCACAGGTGAGAGGATAAGAGTAATGGACCTCATGACTAAAAACTAGTACCCACTGCTTCTGAAACACATGTTCAAACATAGAAGTGTTACCTCATGAGTATCGGGGTATTAAAATGAAGCAGAACAGCTGTGGCATCTATTCTGAGACTTATATAATGATCTCATATTTTAAAATGTTGTGCCTCAGGAGCCAACTTAATCAGTAAAAAATGTAGGTTATTACCACTGAAACCAGAATTTGAGTCATTTTTATTTAATACAAACACAGCTTTTAAAAGAGATGGAAATATTTTACATGCATGGACTCCAATGCCTTTACAGAGAAATCAAAACTCTAAAAGTCTCAATCTTTATAATAATTTTAAGTTTTTACCATCCATCACTTAAGGTGTTTTAACTGACGAAAGATCCTTCATAACATAAGAGTAGCCTTCTGTTTAATGCAACTTTTTTTTTAAAGATTCAGCCATTAATCCACTTCATAAGTCATAAATAACTCAGGAAAGTTTCAATTTCCCAAGCCTCTAACACCCACAAATAATTCCATTATTCTAATCCTTTATGTTTCTGAACACGATTCACAAAGAAGCTCTGCATTCACTCCCAGCCAACCCAATGTTACTTCACTTTATATGAAAAACGATTCCCAAACTGAGTGAAGACTTCCTCAACAAGAAGGTTGCTACAGCTGTCAGGGCATCAATTTTCTGTTTTGTTATTGTCTGTGAAGTCCAACTCTATAACACGGCGGTGGGGTACATTCTGACCCCAATCTGGATCCATCTCCTGATATCTTCAACCCCCTCTCTTCCCCCTTCTCTGATTGACTACCCCATCCTCTAATCACACTGGACTTTTAAGCCTTCTCTAAACACAGCATGCCTCTTCATAAGCCACTCTCGCTGATTTTTCCAGAAAGCCCATCCTTCTACCTAATTCTTATCCATTCTTCAAGACTCTATTCAAATATCATCCCTTCTGTGAAATCTTTCCTGTGCCCCTATATCCTCAGCTAGAGCTGTTCCTTTCCTCCTCTCTTCTCCCACACCACTCCTGCCTCCAACCCTTTCTCTCTCTCTTTCTCTCTGTCTCTCTCTCTCCTTCCTGGAGAATATATTCTCCAGAAATGAGTCTTTTCAACAACTTTAGTTAACACGTTAAAATGATGTCAATGTAAATGAAAAAGGTAAGAGAAAGCAGTGTAAAACATCAATGGTCAGGGCCGGCCCCGTGGCTTAGTGGTTAAGTGCGCATGCTCCACTGCTGGCGGCCCGGGGTTCGGATCCTGGGCACGCACCGACGCACCGCTTCTCCTGCCATGCTGAGGCCGCCTCCCACATACAACAACTAGAAGGATGTGCAGCTATGACACACAACTATATACTGGGGCTTTGGGGGAAAATAAATAAATAAATAAAATTATAAATAAAATTATAAAAAAAAAATCAGTGGTCAGAATATGAGATGACACTGTGAAGATGAAGTAAAATATCATTGGTCAGCATGATGAAAGCAATGCTTTGGAAAGGTGATTTTGGAGTGGATATGTGTTTCTAGAGACAGTACTGAGGACACTATGAGAGTCTCAGCTGAGGCAATAAAGCCTTGAACTTGGCTGTTAAAAATGGAAATGGAAAGAAAGATACAGTTGAAAGAGACTTGAATAATCAAGGAACTAAAGAAGTTGGTAATCAAGAGGATGTGGAGGGAAGTTAACATGACATCTCTTCTGCTCTGTGCCACTCTATGTCACAAACTTGATTGGTGATCCTACCAGAGGTCCAGTCTCTCTTCTTAGTCTCCCTCTACTAATCCCAAAGCACATTGCTCTTTTGTTCTCTGAATCCCTATAGACACTAGTATGTACCACACAACCTAGCACTTGATGATGTGTCTTACTTTCTTTTTCACTGATCCTCTCCTAAACCTTCATATATTCCACTCATTTTTATCTCTTATGGCATTTACTACAGTGCTGGCTACACTGGAGGAACCTAATATTCTTTTGCTGAACCACCAGTCTCCCACTGGTACAGAAATCATGTTTTCAGAAAAACTGACCTAGAATTTTTTACTTGGTGATTTCTTAAGCCTCTTTCATCAGGTTGATTTAGAACAGATGCTGACTGTCTCTCTCTTATTCCAATGTCTTGGTTTTCATCTGCATTAATAACTGTCTGACCAGCCATTCTTCTTTTGAAAAGAAAGATCCATTGTTTAATAACTTATGTCATTAGGTAGGTTTATAATTTTATCTAGCTACTCAACAGGAATGTTCCACAAGTGTAAAGGAACACTTATTTACATGTGGGACTTTTACTAGACATAAAAAAGTAGATCCCCAAAACAGGGGCTGGATAGAATTTGAAATGTGAGACAACGTAAGCAAAGGAGAGCAGAGCGTGTCGTCTCAGAGGCAGGCCTCTCCGGAGCAGCCTGGGGAACTGAAATGAGCCATGGGGCACATCACAGGAAGTAAGAGAGTCAGGCACAGATACCACCTTAATCATTTATTTTCCTTATTTTAGGAAATACCTCTGACCCTCTTTCCTTTCCATAGAGAGAAAAATTTTCCAGAAGAGTTCATTTCTATGATTTCTGGTCTCTAGGATGGCTACTTTGGGAATTTCCAAGAATACATTTCTTGCTCTTTACTTTAAATTTCTTGATCCCAAGTATTCCTTCTATTCTTTCAAATATATTAATTATTCTAATTAAATTTACCCTAAAATATAACCCGAAATTGTATGGTTAATACTTCTTCTAGAATTTGAGCAACAAAAGAACTTAGATGGCAAAAAGTAAAGAGTTTATATTTCGTTTCTTCCTTCTTTAATTTCTTCACTCTTTCACCAGACATTTATATGATGCCTATCATGGACCCACCTCTGCTTTAGGGTGCTAAGCATATAAAGATGATAAGACACTCACAAGTAGCTCAAAGTCTAGAGGGGGAGCAGATAAGTAAATGAATAACTACAATATATTATTCTAGTGCAGACACACACACAGTGCAGCTACCTGGGGCACCTAAACTAGACTGCAAGGAGAGTGGTCAGGGAAAAGGTGGTATCTGAGCCAAATCCAGATATGAGTAGCCAGGCAAAACCAGAGATACTGAGGGGGAAAGAGAGAGATAGATAGATAGATAGACAGACAGACAGACAGACAGATAGGTATAGATAGATAGATAGATAGATAGATAGATAGATAGATAGATAGATAGATAGATATAGATAGATAGATATAGATAGACAGACAGATATAGATAGATAGATATAGATAGATACAGATAGATAGATAGATATAGATAGATAGATAGATAGATCGATAGATAGGAAGACAGATATATACATACATGTTAGAGAAAGGAAGGAAGGAAAGAAAAAAAGGAAGGAAGGAAGAGAAGGAGGGAGGGAGGAAGGGAGGAAGGAAGATGGATATATGAATATCTTCCATTAAGGGAAATAAAAGTAGTTCCAAGTGTTTTGAGTGTTTGTGTGGGTGTGTTTGGGGATGGTGGTGTTCAAGGGTGGAGGACTATAGAAAGAGATGAGACTGGAATGATAAGCAGAGGTAAAAACATGGGCCTTGTGTGCCATGCTAAAAAGCATGAAAACTTGGTGGAATTACGGGGAGAGAAAACATCAGATTTGGGAAGATCATTCTAACAGTCCTAGGGAACGGTTCTGAGTGAGCAAGACCAGAGGCAGAGAGACCTATGGAACAGAGACAGAAAGAAGGGTAAAAATTTAAGACCCATTAAGGAGATAAAAAATATGGCTCAGTGACATGTGACTATGGAGGGAAAAGATAAGAATGACTTCCAGGTTTGTAAATGGTAGGACTTGAGTAGGAGGAGACGGCGAGGAGTAGAGGGTAGGGAGGAGCTGATAAATTTAGTTTTGGATTTACTGAGTTTGGGATGTCCAGGAGGTTGTTAGAAATACACATAGATCTAGAGTTCAGGATAGAGGACAGTGCTGAAGATAAAACTCTGGGAATCAAAGGACACAAATATAGTACACAGGGCCTCTCTGAAAGAACGCCAAGACGTGGAAAAGAAGGGTTATGGAAGATGACTTCTTTGGACATGCAGAAAAGCAGCATCAGAGAAGACTAAGAAGAAATGACTGGAGAGGTGAGTGGAAAAGCAGGAGAGGCTGGTGCCCTGAAAACCAAGGGAAGAGAGAATTTCAGAGACAGTGGTGTCAAACGCTGCCCTTAGGTTGAGTAACATAAGGACTGAGTATGTGGCTGCTCTGGATGTAGTGATAGGGCAGTCACTGGTACATTTGTGAGGAGAATGTTTCAGTGAAATGGTGGGGACTGAAGCCATATTGCAGTGGGTTGATGACAGATTGGGAAGTGGCAGAGTGGTTTAAGAAGCACGCACAGGGTGGTAGGGGGGCGGGCAGAGGGATGGAGGAAGAGAAGAATGCCAGTTGTTGGAGAATGTGGCGTGACAGTTTTGTTACTGTTAAAATCATTTTGTTAAAACTGTGCCTAGCATATGGGCCGGCCCGGTGGCTTAGCGGTTAAGTGCGTGCACTCCGCTGCTGGCGGCCCGGGATTGGATCCCGGGCGCGCACCGACATACAGCTTCTCCGGCCATGCTGAGGCCGCGTCCCACATACAGCAACTAGAAGGATGTGCAACTATGACATGCAACTATCTGCTGGGGCTTTGGGGGAAAAAAATAAATGAATTAAAAAAAAAAACCAGAGGGGCCGGCCCGGTGGCGCAAGCGGTTAAGTGCGCGCGCTCCGCTGCGGCGGCCCGGGGTTCGCTGGTTCGGATCCCGGGCGCGCACCGACGCACTGCTTGGTAAGCCATGCTGTGGCGGCGTCCCATATAAAGTGGAGGAAGATAGGCACAGATGTTAGCCCAGGGCCGTCTTCCTCAGCAAAAAAAGAGGAGAATTGGCGGATGTTAGCTCAGGGCTGATCTCCTCACAAAAAAAAAAAAAAAAAAAAAAAACCAGAGAGGGGCTGGGTTATAATCTAGAATCATCAATGTAAAGCCTATAACTTCTTTAAAAAAGAAAACAAAAAACTGTGCCTAGCATGAATCCTAGACTATTGAAGACATTTAATAAATTTTGTATTATCCATTTAAAAGCCTTGATCAGCTTCTTCCTCCATAAATAATTACTTCATGCATTTTTCTTCTTTATAATTGTGTCCATATTGACAAACACCTGCTTTCTACAAGAAATGTTAGAAGTCTCATGCTCAATTTTGCTTTATAAAAAATATTTCCTGGGCCGGCCTGGTGGCATAGTGGGTAAGTTCGCGTGCTCCACTTTGGCGGCCTGGGGCTTGCTGGTTTGGATCCTGGGTGCAGATCTATGCACTACTTATCAAGCCATGCTGTGGCATACGTCCCACATATAAAGTAGAGGAAGATGGGCATGGATGTTAGCCCAGGGCCAATCTTCCTCAGCAAAAAGAGGAGGATTGGCAACAGATGTTAGCTCAGGGCTAATCCTCCTCCCCCGCCCCTTTCCCCCAAAATTTCCTGCTTCAAGATTAGGTTAGTGCTCACATCTTTTATCACCAGTGCCTGCCTAGTCAATGAGTATATTGCACAATTTCACTTAACAGGATGATTAAATGTAACAACTTCCATTAAGCAACTTGAGAAATCAAACAAATACCACATATTTAATATTTTAGCACAATGATACCACATCATTATTTTAGGAGATACTGATTTAATCATTTATTTCTCAACCTTTCTTTTAGTAACTTCCCCAGTTTATGAAATTTGTGCTCCAGCATTAAACTTGAATAAGGGTTAAGTTCCAAAGACTAAATTAGTCAAGCCATAAAGTAAATAGGAGAGGCAAAGGAATGACTTTGAAAATCCAATTATTTTAATTATTCAGTATTGCCAAAAAATACCCTCCAAATCACTGACACTAGAATCAAAAAGTAAAAGGGTCAGGTATCAAAGGAAGGAAGGAGACATCTGAAAATTAGCTCTCAGTCTTTTTACGGTAGTAGTTATCAAAATCGCACCTGAGGTCCACCCTTAGCACCAGGGATAAGCATTTTTGCCTTTTTCCTTCCTTAATTTCAAGCAATGATTAAGCAAATGCACACAATTATCCATTTCTTGGTCTACTTTGGAGCTAGCTCTCATTGAGAGTAGATTTTCACATAGCCAGGGGTCAGCCATCCCTTCAACCAGCATCTAATTTGGAACAGATGGACTAAATGTCACATTTCCCTGCAAAGTTGCCATATGAACAGGTAGCTTGGCCCCTGTCCCTGAGGTAAATAGGCTAATCTGTCAATTAGGCAGCTGCCTGAAAAGTCATTATTTTAATCCCTTATCTCTGGAAGCCTTTCTCTGCAGCCCCAGAACTGCCAGCTCACGCTGTACAGGCTGTGGGAACAGAATGTGCTGGCACGGACTGCGCTGTAGATTGAGAAGGGGACTCACCCAAGCTGGGAGTCAGTGAAAGTGCTTCTCTCCGCGAACACGTTCCCACTTCCTCCTGCTGCCACTTGGCCAACGGTCATGTGCGTCCTCCTCCCGCCTGAATCCACAGTGACACTGGGCCCGGCTTCCCTCAGCGTGCGGGTGCTGTGGAAGGAGCTCTGATGCCAGGAGGACCGATTGGCCCTGTTCTGAGTGATGGGCTGCAGGGGCACCAGCGGCCTCACCTGCCCAGCAGCAGGCCCTGAAGTCAGGTAGTTCTCTTTCTCTAAGAGGTTGCCCATGCTGTGACTGGTCCCAGGCCTGGGGTATGTGAACACCACTGGGTTGACAGGGGCACCGTCAAAAACAGAATCGTTAACAGACCCGTACTGGTACCGTCTATGGTAAGTGTCATAGTGGCGCTGTCTGCTCACAGCCCCAGAGTGGTTGAAATCCACAATTTCTGAGCGAGCATATCTTGGAGGCATAAGGAGGGTGGATCTCCTGCTCTCTTGGTGCTGCAGAGTGTGCCCGGCCTGGCTTCTTTGGTTGTACTGGTAATCATTGTGTGAGTAATGCACCCTCTCAGGGCTGCTGTCTGGAGAAATCTCAAGTCTCCTCAGAGGCTGCCTCAAGGATCTTTCTTCCATTGACTTCTGTGAACTGTACTGCACCGTTCCTCTCCCCCAACGACCTTCATAAGCGGCGGTTGTGCCTGTCTGCACGAGAGAGAAATAAAGTTTAAATGAGGCATAAACCAGTTTTCATCTTTGTTGAAGACTAACTCTTCCAGGACTGTTACACGAGGCGTCCGTTTCTCGAAACACGTGGACAAGCTGGCCCCTTTCTGGGTAAAACCTGTTTTTAAACAAGACTGGGTGGACTTGGTTGACTAGTTATTTGCACTGGGATTTGACATTAATTAAAGTCTCCACTTTTCCACGGCATCCACACAAAATCAATCCTCTCATAATTTATTTAGGAAATAGTAATACTTGGAAAAGGTAAATACTAAAAAATAATCTATGGAAGTTTAAAAACGTTTTCACGGTAATTCGATAACCAGGTTATATTCTTTGGTATCCTACCTTAAGCATGTCATAGGTTTTAGTAACAGGGGAACGCCCGCCAAAAAAATCATTTTCAACCAAGTGGAGGTTGTAGACATACTCAGGAACGCTGCTGGTTCGGTGAAGATTTCCTGCAATCAAGCACATATTAAAATAATAGAAGTCGGCCAAATAGTAGTTAAAGATTGTGTAACAATGGTATATTTTAAATTTAACTAATTAAGGCCAGTAGCAAGTATTAGATTTACATTAGTGTTTTTAAGTGCTGGTTTAACATCACCCTTGGATGTGGCAAATGATTAAAGGTTATCACAGCATTCTCTACAAGCTTTTCAAAATCAAAGTTGAATTAAAAATTAAAAATACATATTTTTTGAAATTAATTTTTTGTTAAAAAAATTTTTTTTGAAGAAAGGGAGAAAAGGAGAGAGAAGATTTTCACAAAAATCCAAAAATGTTTGTTACAGTGCTGAAGAATTCGGGAATCATTCATGGGCTTAGGCGGTCTGTACTATAAAAGTGCAGTTTCTTAAGTCAGAGGAGAACTCTGTTCCCAGGGCAGGAACTCACATGCTTCCTGAGTAGTAGATAGGTGTAGGCAAGAAATACAAAGGAGACAACAAATATAGTGGTGACTCAACTCTACTGGATAAGAGAGCTGTATAAACCACAAGGTGGGTCAGCGTGGTCAAGAAAACATGGATCAACTTGAAAAAAGTCAAGGCATTTGGCAACAGGAGAGCTTGGCAGAGGAGGAAATCAACTCTGCACTACCAGTGAGTGCTTCTGTGGAATCACCCGTTCTTCTTAGTTCGGTGGTCTAATAGCCAGCCCACTCTCCTGCAGACACTGAGTAGGAGGCAACCCTTCCTGCCCAGTTCCGTGGGCCCTACAGGGACTCTCAACTGATGCTTGTCTCCTAAAATACTCCTCTTTGAACATGAAATCAACAAATCAAAGAGACTTATGCATCCCTATGTTCACTGCAGCATTATTCACACTAGCCAAGACATGGAAGCAAGTGTCCATCAACTGATGAAGATGTTGTGTGTATGTGTGTGTGTGTGTGTATATATATATATATATACACACACACACACACATATACACACAATGGAATACTACGCAGCTATAAAAAAGACAAAATCGTCCCATTTGCAACAACATGGATGGACCTTGAGGGTATCATGTTAAGCAAAATAAGCCAGACAGAGAAAGACAAACACTGCATGATTTCACTCATATGTGGAAGATAAACAAATACGTGGATAAAGAGAACAAATTAGTGGTTACCAGAGGGGAAGGGGGTTGGGGGGTGGGTGAAAAGGGTAAAGAGGCACATATGTATGGTGATAGATAAAAATTAGACTATTGGTCGGGCCAGCCCAGTGGCATCATGGTTAAGTTCGAGTGCTCTGCTTCAGTGGCCTGGGGTTCTTAGGTTCGGATCCTGGGTGCAGACCTATGCACCGCTTATCAAGCCATGCTGTCCCATATAAAGCAGCGTCCCATATAAAGTAGAGGAAGATGGGCACAGATGTTAGCCCAGGGCCAATCTTCCTCAGCAAAAAAGAGGAGGATTGGCAACAGATGTTAGCTCAGGATTCATCTTCCTCAAAAAAAATAAAATAAAATAAAATTAGACTATTGGTGGTGAGCATGATGCAGTCTATACAGAAACTGATATATAACAACGTACACCTGAAATTACACAATGTTTTACACCAATATGACCTCAATAAGATAATTTTAAAAAAATAATAAAATAAAATACTCCTGTTTGAGGAGGGGGTGGTAGAAGACAGTATTGTGACCCTCTTCTATCTCCCTTATCTTTCTCCCAGTTTTTATTTGTTCTTCTGTAATCTCCCACTGCGTTACAAAAAAAAAAAGCTAACCAAAATAATCAAAGATCTCTACAACCTAGGTAATTTCTAGTTCTCTAATTTTAACCAAAATTTCATTTTCTGTCATGTAGCATTCTTTTAGAAATCAGAGGAAAAAGTACTTAATTAACTCTTCCAGGTTGCAGAGACTCATGAAAGATGCTGTGAATAAAACAACACAGGCCGGCCCTTTCCAACACAGTTGGAACATACCAACATTCTTTTCCAATAAATTGTTATAAAGTCAAAATTTTAAAGTTAAATAGATTCACAAGTGATTCTGAGGGGGAAGGGGAATGGAGATTGTTGTTGCCAGAGAGCTAAAAAGTATGAATCCATCCCAAATTATGTCTGTACATATGTCTTATTTCCTGGAGCCAAACAATCTGGCTGATAAACAAGTTTCAGGCCTCAAGGGGTCCTGGGGGAGACAGCTGCAGGCTTGTAACTGTCACCCTAAAGACTAGATAAGTTGAGGTAAGCCAGGCATCTGCTGTTTCTAGGGGCCTGGTCTCTCCACAAGGGCTGGCAAAAGATCAGGCAGCCCCTTTATTTTTAACCTCAATGACAGAAAATGCCTGGAACCTGGACACTGATGAGGGAAAGGAATCTTCTCCACAACCCCAGAGCGAATGTTGAGAGAGGGCTTAAGGACTCAACTCTCCATGCCTGCCTGAGGATCCTGCCCAGGCTGTCTGTGGTCCCCAACTCCACCCCAACTGTTCCTCGCTAGCCCCCATCCCCACCCCAGGCTATCAGAGAGGCAGGGTTGCAAGGATCGTGCTGGCGTGGGAAAGGAGGCTAGCTGGGCAGGTCCAGGGACCATCCTGGCTCTAATCCCAAAGGATCTGGGGACCAGGGTGCCCTCAGCACTGGGGATGTTGAGAGGGGGCATGGAGTAGGGGGAGAGGCAGGGGATTGCTGAAATTGGGCTGCTCCAATAAAACAGAAGCCTTTTCTACCGAAGTTGTGGACAGGCAGAAAATTATCAGTCAGTTGATATGTAAGAATCCAAATTTATTGTCTTTTAAAAAAGTAGTTATGGGGCATCCATGTTCAAAATTTCAGATTGCATGAAAATTGAATATATAAACATCAGTGACAACATAGAATAGCATATATGGATGGTAGCTGGAACTATGAATTCCTGTTGCTCTATAATAAAATGGCAGATGCTGAAAGGGTGCGATTTTAGAAATCCAAGAAAACGTCTTCAATGGGCCCCTCTGGCCCATCATCGCCCGCAGTATTACCCTGGCTCTCCTTCCAGGAGCAGGAAGATATTCAGGAACAGTTAATAGGGGGCCCCTCCATCTTTAAGCTGAAATTCTGGCAAGGACTTTTAAAACGTGTAAGAATCTTTGGACAGGACCCAGTGAAACTGTGCACCCAATCAAAACAGCTAATCAGTGAGCTCTATAATCAGGCCTGTGCAAGTAAAATGTTAAACTCACATTGCTGCTGAAGGTTGTAAGGCTTTTTAAAGCAACTTATATGAACTCTTTACATTCCAATATTACTTTTCCTTAAGGAGCTCAAATTATTTTATCCATTTCTTTTCAATATTCCGTGATGCAGAGCCAGCTATTACCATCTCCCTTTATAAACAGGGCAACTTAAATTACTTGCTTTTAATTGCGGAGATTTAATATCAGGTTGGAACTCTGGGTTCCTCCTTTCCACCGACTCTGCTGTTTGACTGCATTGTGGCTTTTCCGAAACTGCCCTTTATCAAAGCCCTGGAGGGATTATTATCATAGTTTTTGATATGAGGACCAAAAACAATCATTCTCTTTCCTCTAGAACCTTTACCTGGGCAACTCCAAATACTCTGTAAAAATAGTAATTCTTAATTTGCTGACATAAGTCTTTATAAGGAAGCTTCTCCTTCAGTTTTCAGATGAATGAACCGAGACCCATTTACTGGTTCCCAAAATAACTACAACATGGTTGGTAACAGGGAATAAAATAAGATAGGATCTTTAAACCACAGACTCTCTTCCTGTGCCAGAAACGTGGAGACTCCTGATATTCAGACTGCCGGTTGGAACAGAAGATAGTTTCTCTGGTTAAAAGTGCAATCTCAACAACAAATAATGCATATTAATTTGCCTAGGCAGTCATGAGTTTGAGCTCAGTATAGTGGATTAAAGATGAATTAGCAGCTGTGTTCTACGATTTTAAAGAAATTTTGACCTGGGTAGAATTTAAAGAAAAAGGCAAATATTAATCAGGATGGAAACTAATCTCTTTAAGGCAAGTCATTATTTTCTGTTCAACCAGAGAATAAAATATATAATAATGACTACTGAACATATAAAATAATTCAGCCATGCCCTTCTGCAAAAATAGAAACAGGAAAGCAAATAAAAACATATTATACATACAGGCACATCCTGGTTTAAACAAATCCAACATGAAAATCCAGATGTTCTGACATGGAAAATTAGGGCGTGACTATATTTCAAAGGGTTCGTTTACTTCACAAAAGGATGTAGGTATCTTTTCAAGGCTGAAGAAACCTGTGGACTTGGTCTGGAGGTTCCACTCTACTACTTTCTGTGAGTCTGGACAACATCACTTAGGCCTGTTCCCCAAAATTCCCGCTACTAACAGCTGCTCAGAGAGATGTTTACCAGAGAAAGCACACATTCAAATGCTTTTAAAATTGTAAAGCAACATGCAAAAATAAGATATGGTTTTAAAAAGAGAATTTGGGTCAGAAAAATTTGTTTTTCACACTTTTTCATAAATTAATCTGTTTTAGAAGGAGAGAGAAACTAACTGCGAGCTTTAATTTACACTGTGTTGTATTTCAGAGTTTTTATTGTGGTAAATTTACCAGTGGTATTGAATTTGACTTCTTCTGATTATTTCTGATTGACCCAGCCACTGAGGATCACGATGACATTATTGTGGTTCTTCCAGCCATTCATTCCACTTGCACAAGGCGATGATTTATAGGGATTATTTCAAATTAATATTGACTCAGGCAACGTTAGCCAAACCTTTTCTTCTAAGAACACCATGGACAGTTTATGGGCCCATTTTAAGGGAAATGAAGGAGGTAGTTACAGAACAACATTCAACTCCACCTTCCTCAAAAAACAAGCAACTCAGGTCAAAGCAATTGTGGGGGTTGGGATGGGAGGGGGTTGGGGGGGTTGGTTTTGATGGTGGAAGGATTCCAAATTGCTCAGAAGATTGCAGAGGTGTAGACCTCACAAGATAATGTAATTTTATCTTTCCTGGTCTGAATGTTAATCTGAATGATATGATCCCTAAGCAGCTGTTCACAGGAAAATATCTTGGTTTCCGGTCCTCTACGCAAGCATGGTCCAAAATAATGGATTATTGCTAGGGTTAAAAATAATAAATTGATTTCCATAATCAGTTTTTCCTTTGTGGGTTTTGTGAGCAGCTTTAATACCTAATTGGCTAAATTTAATACATTTATGAAATCAAAATGACAAGCCTCTATTGTGACTCTATTACCTATATCTCAGCAGTTTAAAAACTCAACTGCAGCTTCCCTTATGGTGAGTAGATGATAGTGAATGGCTAAACAAACAAAACCTTTATATAACCTGCTTCTATTAGAGAGGAGAGAGTAGCGTTCACATTCAGAAAAGGATCTTTTCTTTCAAGTTTTTAGCACTCAAAAGCACGGTTAAAAAACTGATTTGGGGGGCCGGCCCGGTGGCGCAAGCGGTTAAGTGTGCCCGCTCCGCTGCGGCGGCCCGGGGTTCGCTGGTTCGGATCCCGGGCGCGCACCGACGCACTGCTTGGCAGGCCATGCTGTGGCGGCGTCCCATATAAAGTGGAGGAAGATGGGCACAGATGTTAGCCCAGGGCCATCTTCCTCAGCAAAAAAAGAGGAGGATTGGCGGATGTTAGCACAGGGCTGATCTCCTCACAAAAAAAAAAAAACAAAAAAAAAAAAACAAAAAAACAAAACAAAACAAAAAAACTGATTTGGTTAAAACTGAGCTCTAAAAGGAGAATTTGTAGAGATGTATTAGAAATTCCCATGAAAACAGGCATGGCTAAACGTATGCAGAGAAATCAGTAGGTGTTCACTACTGGTACTGATTTAAATGCCACACTTAATTGTGTTCATAATCACAAGTAGCGGCCTTCACAGTGTGGCTTCACAATGGTCTTTTTGGTTAGAAAGAGGGCCTGGCAGTCTTAAAAGCTATCACCTTGTATTTGGTCTTTCTACAGCAATCTCTGAGTAACAACAGCTCTCTTTCTCCACAAACCTTAAAAAGATATAAATTCTTCCATTAGAGTAAAATTGGGGGCATGTTATTACAGGTGAGACATGGCATCTTGAAACTTATTAGAAGGAGTTTGTATAGCAATTCATATTTAAATGGCTCCTTAAAGTCATTTACTAACAAAAGTAGGAACTTAAAAGAAAATGTGAAATATGTTAGGACCCATCAAGAACCATACATCAGGACTCCAGAGCTGGTGAAGCATTTTTGTCTGCCTGTGTGGGCATATAACAGGATTCATTTTCCTGGACTTACGTTAAAAAAAAACCCCAAAAAACAAACCACTTCTTTTATCTTCTTCTATTCTTACTTCCTAAGAAAGTGACCCAATACTATGGAAACTACAAGGCCACACCTTTGATACAACTCAGGTAAGCACTTGTTCAGACTAGAAAATGAGTAGAATTTGTTGGTTTAAAAAACTGTGGTGAAGAATTGTTTTAAAGCAGACTAAAGTCTAATAATGCTTTGCATTATTGAAAAATTAACAGAAAGTGTGAAATGCTGTTATTGTGACCAGTTAACACAGCTCATGTAATCAACCATGAGAAACAACTCAGTGTATCAGGTGTACAGCTGGCAAGTCTTGGCCATGAGTTCTTACATAGTTGAAATTGCCAGGAGTCAGCGTTAGTGGTATAGTGGTGAGCACTGGTGAGCTGCCTTCCAACAAAGTTGAATTTGCCAGGGACAGACCAGCTTTCCTGGGAGAATAGGTCACAAGCTCCATGTGCCACTGTGTGACTAGTCAATGGCTATTATCACTCACACAATATACCAACCAGCCACCAGAAGACCTTATTTGTCAGGAGCTCCCTAAGCAGTTTGAGGTTAACCTCTAACACATCAGTTTATGGCATCTTGGGGCAATCCTCAAATTACTGCTCTAGATAACCACAAGGAAATACTAAAAAGGCCCTTTTATATAAAATTGCAGGCGTCTATATCATGTATTTTGAGTAGCCAAAATATCTGATGACAGAATTTGTGATTATAGACTAGTAACTTAGCACACTGGTGAAGATGATACATCCTGGAAGTTCCTAAATCTATTAATCCCTGTAACTTGTCTCCTTACTCTGGCATTCCTGCCAATTCATTTGCTGAGATAGCCCATAATGATTACTTGTAGGACTTTAGAACTACAATAACAAATACCACATTATACTCACAATGATGCAACTAATAGTCAAAAAGATGAATTTACAGAACTCACAAATTTAGCTGGTTTTTGCTTTAAAAATCTCACTACAGGTTTTTATAATGACTCTCAAGTCAAGCAATTCCCACTGCCTCTCACTTGCCAGGGCTAACCTCTTCCCTCCCAACTGATTCATAACTGCTGTCCCTTTTCCTTTAAATCCACCAAATTGGCCGAATGTATTTGCAGAAAACCCCTGCATGTTTCATGTTTCTCCCTTGCTGAAACATCTTCTGTGACTCACGATGATCCAATCTTGAACCTGCAGTCAAGATCTCCCTCTACACTACGAGGTGGAGGAGGGGGGAGGGCACAACTGAACTGTGTTTTGAGGGGCGTGTAAGAGTTAACCCGGCCAAGAGAAGGGAGGGAGGAAGAGAGCGGTAGGGGTAGGGGTAGGGGCGGGAACACCCAGCAAGATAAATCGCACATGTTTGCCTGGTGAGGCGTGGGAGTAGGGGTGATAGGACAAAGTTTGAGAAGTTGCAGGCATCAGATCACGGACTTGGAATGCGATGTTGAATGAGGATTTTACTCCTGTAGATAACAGCAAGAAAGTGAGGGAATTTAAATCGGGAAATGATGGGATGAGATTTTAGAAAGTTTAGAAAGTTTAGTAGCTAGGTGGAGAATGGACTGGAGTGAGGCCAGATTAAAGCAGGAAGAGGGTGTCTTATCTTCCAGGTAAATTTTTACCTCCTTGACATAAAGAACCACATCTTTTACTACCACTTCTAGCTCAGTCCTTCATCAGCACTTGACAAGTTAATTGCTGATTAGTCATATTTCCTTGTGCATTCAAAATATCCTACTTACACAAATTCAGCCTGCACTAATCCTTCAGACCACCATCCAGCTGGCGGACCACCACAGTGGAGCCAAAATGTGAGGATGGTAGTGGCATGCGTGCTTTCTGTCTTGGAGTGGATGGAAGATGCTCAAATATTTTCTGCCGTTTCTCTGTCATTCTGGGAATACAACGAGGAAGAAAAATTTCTTTCCCCCAAACGTAGGCAGACTCTTTCTGAGTGATTAGAAAAGCAGAATGTTCGTTTTGGCAAGGTCGATTCTACATCTGAATAATAAATATTTACTGTCATTCTCTTATCTGTATGGCTTGAGTATTTATACTATTTTGGTGGTCTGAAGTAAGTTCCTATTATCTGTCAAGAAAACTTCCCATTTGTTTTCCTCCTTCAAAGCAAAAAGCTAATCTAGACACAATAATTTTGATGTAATTCTCCTTACCCCCATCCTACGGATGTATTAGTGAGATTTAAGATTTAGTGGGAATTAAGCTTTTAATGAGCAACACTTTCTTCTGGAAATCAAGGAATTGCAGAACTTTGACTATGATGCTTTGGCCAATTAATATTGTTAAGCCTAAAGCTGATTACTTCAAGAATATAAATACGTGGATTCTTTTAATGGTAATGGTGAGTTGTGTCTTCAAATGCTCAAGGTTCTTTCGTCCTAATGTCTTTTTTTTTAAATGTCTATTTTTATCCAAGTCTACATGGTGGGCTCCCTTGCTCATCTTTAAGCACTTTACTTAACATAACAACTGTTTTTATGTCCAATATCCAATCACCATTAATGGCATGCACAAAAGATACATAGTAGATTTTTTAATATTTCTATTGTAAGATCTGAAATTCTGTTTATTATTCTTACCCTAATAAGTCAGGGGAATGAGATGGCTCACTCTAATACAAAGATTAAGTTTTCTTCTAATTTTGTCTCACTTGCAACACTGCCTTTTACCGTTTACTTCCCCAAAAGGGGTATGGTATTCACATCTTCACACATTCACGTACGTGCACAAAAGAGCTGGACTCCAACATTTATCTCAGAATTGTATAATTTAAAATTCTTGAATGTCATCTGAGATGGAACCAAATGATCTTATTATGGGCCATATTAATCAAGTCTGATTTATAAATTCCAGAGGTTTTAGCAATATATGTTCTTATATTCCATTGCTATCATAGATAGGTTGCCAATAATATGCTTGTTCTCTCAGGAAAGAAAAATATAAAGCTTTGAATAATTTTTATTAATCAGACCAGAAATTCCATTCGAGTGTAAAATCAATGTTAACTATTTGAAGATAAAATAATGCAAACATGTATAGCCTTACTTTAATACACGGGGAAAAAAACTTAAAGCTGATATCCAAAACAACACTTTAGGAGAATGAACCAATGTGAACAATAAATACTTGGAGTATCTAATTCAAGTGAGCTACGCTCTGTTCCCATGATTGGAACCACTAGCACAGGGCACAGATAACATTAATGGAGTCTTACAGCTCTCTTCTCTTTAAGGTAATTTCCTGCATCTTATATGTGACACACACAGCAATATACATTTATAACGAAACACTCACAGTTTCATGATCCTGAAGATTCCCTACCATGCCCTCATTCAACACCTTATCCATAAAACATGTGTTCTCACCACGTTTAGGGGTGGGAAGTTTATTTTTTGTAATCGCCATTTTGTTAACATTCTATTTCCTCTGACTAACTATAGTCAGAAGAATTTCTAAAGAACCACACCTTTTTTCTGTACTCAAGGGCAATCGATCTTCTAGACACTGAACAAAAAGTGGCCCACGGGCTATACTGGGCAGACATGGAGGTACACTAAATCAGGCGGCACTACTGACACCTCACATTCACAGCAGCATGGCCATGTCCCTGGCACCACCATCTAACTCTTTTTTGTCCCCTTTCCTGATCCCTCATGCTTTCTGAATGACTAGTCACCTCGATCCCAGAATTGCTTCATTCCTGGAATTTCTTTTTGGCAAACAATTCATACAGGATTTAAACTATATCTCACTCCCCACCCCCAACACCTATTAATTGCCTTTTTTGCCACCTTAGCCAATTTTCAGTTCTTTCTCCAGAATTCCTTCTTCCTTTTTTTTTTTTTTGTGAGGAAGATCAGCCCTGAGCTAACATCCATGCCAATCCTCTTTTTGCTGAGGAAGACCAGCCCTGAGCTAACATCTATTGCCAATCCTCCTCCTTTTTTTTTCCCTTTTTCTCCCCAAAGCCCCAGTAGACAGTTGTATGTCGTAGTTGCACATCCTTCTAGTTGCTGTACGTGGGACACGGCCTCAGCATGGCCGGACAAGCGGTGCGTCGGTGCGCGTCTGGGATCCGAACCCGGGCCGCCAGTAGCGGAGCGCATGCACTCAACCGCTAAGCCACGGGGCTGGCCCCCACCAGAATTCCTTCTGATTACAGATATTCCAAACAGATATTCCTTGGCCAGGAAACCATCTCAGTAAATGGCACGCCTCAAGTTTTTATGGTGGATTTCCAAAGAAGTTGCAAATTTTATTAGGATATTGTTTGTTGTGTTTTATAAGTATTACACACAACAATTTAAAATATGACTTTCTTCCTACACAGGAAGTGTGTAATAAAAGTAGTAGTACTTTCAAAGTAAGTGTAATAAATAGGAGATGGACATTTAAAATTTTTCCTTTGCCTAACACTTGCAATTCTGAAATGTCTTCTCTCTGACTTTTATAAAAGAATTTTTAAAATTCCCTACAATACAGACTCATTTCACAATGCTGCTATACATCTCCAATCCACCGCCTCCCACCCCTCTAAGAGTTACAGCCAACTTTAAAATGTTCAGCACAGTTTAAAACAACAGCAAAAGTTACAGTGATTTACACTGATACCCACCCACCTATACTAAGGCATTAGAGAGAAGATGACCTGTTAAAGACCCTTGCAAGGTATTTATCAACAATCCAGCCACATTTATCTCATCTCTGTTTTCAACAGATTATCTGCTGCCTCAATCTTACAGGTATGTCAACAATTCAGAATTCCCCAGGGCCCTGGAGCTAACAGTGGTTAACACCAGGGTCCTTGCTTCCCAGAATTTCTTGTGTTGATATAGGATTCTTTCCAGACCAGCACTGTTTCAACAATTGCTTGTCTGTTTCAACTTCAGAGTCAGGATAGTAATAGGGAAACAATAAAAACAATACTCACAACCATCACCAGCCCCCAGACCCTTTTTAAAGAACTTTAATTAAACAGCATACACCAACCACCCCTGGTAATTGTTCCATGGCATGTTGATGTCAAATTCCTTTGAAGTCGATTACTTTTTGGAGTTTCAAAAAGCTGAGGCTTTAAAGTAAGTAGGTGTTGTGTGCTGCCTTATCTCTCTGACTGACTTGCACTTCTGTGTAGGCTGCTGAGGTATTTCAGCTTGCTGGGAAGCTCCTGCTGTAATCAAAAATATTTCAAACGCTTTGTTCCTTAGTTGGAAGAGCCACTCAAGCAGTTGCCCTGAGCATTAGAGCAGAAGCACCAGGACAATGTCCTTTGTTCTACTGTATCAATTCTGCCGACGATGAAATATTCCTGCTGTTCCCTCCTAGCATGCTCTTCCTCCAACCATCTCCCTATGTCCAATCCTATTGAACTTTTATGGTTTAAAATCTCAGTTCCTCCAAGAAGCTTTTCAAAATTCCCTTCAGCTGGTAGTCTAACTCATACTTCTAAACTCCATAATGTGTTACCTGTTCTTTTGGGTTGGTTACCATTTTTAACTTGATATCTCATTTTTTAGGGGGAGATTTCCTTCTTCAGACTTTAAACTCCTTGTTTTAAAGCAAGCAGAGTCTATGTTTAATTCAGCACCTCCACGTGAAGAACAGACTCATTTGATAGTTCTTGAATTCACCAAGCAACATGAATTCACCACGTGATAGAAAAGAGATCATGTGTGGGTTTGGGACTAAGCATCCAATTAATGTTGAGAGACTGACACATTCTTCTTAGGTGAAATGGATCCTCCTATCTACCTTATATAATCGTTTTAAGGATATAATGAAACGCAAACATATTCTTGAACAGGGTTAGGCACATAGGAGACGCTCAGCAATACTCCCCTTCCTTCTGTTCATTCCCCCCATTTATTGAATAGTTGATGTCTCATTGCTCTTTCTGACTAGCCATTCTCATAGCATAAGAAAGAAGATCTAATATGTATCCCCCTTATGTCCTCCAAGCAGCAGAAGCTACTCTGGTTCCAGTTTAGCACTGGACCTGCGCACACTAATGGAGTGCAATGACTCTACTGGTCAAAAATTGACCTCAGTTATCCTGGAGTCTTTAGTCTGACTTCCACATGTAAATTTAGGTTCTTTTTTTCCACGTACTGTGGCAGTTCTGTGCTATTCAGACCGCCCCACTCTCTCAGGACTACCTCAATTTTATTTAGAGGAAAATGGGAGGGGTCATAGAGAGGCTTAGGGTCTAATAAAAATCCCAATTTGTATTCATAACCCGAAAGTTTAACAATATAACTGATCAGTGGTTTAAAAATTCCGGCTTAGTAGTTTAAATGCCAGTTCTGCCATTTACTATCTGTGGGAACTTGAGTGTTACTTAACCACTTAGTTTCCTCATCTGTATAATGGGGATTAAAACACCTACCTCATAAATTTTTTTTTTGAAACACAAATAATATAGTGAATGTAAACCACACAGTCCAATTCTTAGCACATAGTAGGCACTCAGTTACATTAACTATAATCATTAACATCTTCTGCCTTTCAACTATGTAAACACTGACTGCCTGATTCTTTAGGATTTTTTTTACACAAATTGAAAACAATACAGCCTCCCAGGGTCTGCTGTTTTAAATCTCTGGTCTGGTCTGCAAGCATTTTTCTTTTTCCTAGTGGGTTCTGCATTTGCCATTGCCCAAGTGACTTCCCAGAGAAACAGGTCAACATTGCGGGCAAACAAACTGATATCCCAACTGAATTAATGGTTCAATTTCTTTCCTTTTGTCTTTTCTATAATAGGCCTATAATACTTTTATAATGAAAAACATAAATTAAACAACTAATAAAAGAGTTATTGTGTGGCTCTGATCCTCTGACTATTAACAGGAGAGAAAATGATATATCATGTTCTCTAATTTTCACAGCTGGTTTGCCATCTTCTTCCACCTCCCCCGACTATCAATTACTAATATAGTGTTTTATTTTTTTTTTAACCCCTTTCAACTCCAAGTTTAATTTTTTGGAGAGACTAGGGCTGTGCCCACGAGGGTGTCGCCAGGGCGCAGGGAGGCGGACCGGGCTGCCGCTGGCGGGGACAAAGTCCTCTTCCTCCTCCTCCTCCTCCGCGCGTGGGGTGGTTGTTCCCTGGCCCAAAGCCTTCTACCCAATTTTTTCACTTCCTAGATCAAGCACTCGCTCCGCACCCTGGGTGGAGCGCCCCAAAGTACCTGGGCGAGGCACCGCAACCCCAATTTACAGGTTGTAGGAGCGCCAGAACTTTCAGGTTTTCTTTTCAAAATATTTCCGGGGGTCATAGACTCTTTAAAAAAAAATCTAATAAAAGCTAGGGGCACTTTCTCCCAGAAAAATGATCATACCAAATTTCTGCATAGAATTTCAAAGTGTTTATAGACTTCGGGAGCCTCCAGATTAAGGCCCCGGGGGGGGGCGCGCAGGGGGAGCTGGTTAAGGAAGGGGTGAAAAATCTTGGACTGAATTCTTTCACATAGACATATACGTGCATTTAATATACGTAGATACATATATGACAAAACTGAGTAAGAGATTATTTTAGAAAAGAGTGCTTTGCCCAAGTAAGCCGGTCTGAGTCTTGGGGCGCGACGGGTCATACAAAGGGACGGCGAGCAACAGGTGGGCAGAACCCCAGGTCCCGCACCCTCAGGAAGCAGCGAGTGGAAGCAACAGGGTGCTAAAGGTGTGGGAGGGATAGGGAAAGGGGTAGGGGGTAGGGTCGCGGCCGTCCAGGGGCCGGCGGGGCTCCACTCACCGTTGCCCACGAAGCCGCGGCCCTTCCGGGCCAGGGTCTGCTGCACCTGCTCCTGGATCCGCAGGCTCTTGGCCGCCTGGCCGCTGCGGCCGCTGCTCCCCGCCAGCTTCAGCTTGGCCTCGGAGGGCAGGGCCAAGCTGGAGCTGTCCAGCTGCCCCAGGATCTGCTGGCCCAGGACTGTCCGGATGTAGCCGCATTCGGTTGGGGAGCCCGGGGCTGCCATGGGGCCGGAGGAGGCGACCGAGCAGCTAGCCTGCCGCGAGACCTGCAGACGAAGCTGCAGAGGAGCAGGGGGCACTGGCGCGAGCCCCGCCCCGCCGCCCCTGCCCCGCCCCCTGCCCCGCCCCCCGCGCCGGTGGGAGGCCCGAGCCGGGGGGAGCGCGGCCTCGAGAGCCGAGCGCCCAGCCTCCCCCGGGGGAGGGGGCGCGGCTCCCTCCGGGCACGCGCACTCGGCCCGGAGCGGGGCGGGGCGGGGCGGGGCGGGGCGGGCCGCGCGCGCCGACACCTGGCTAGTTGGACCTGCCGGCTGGGAGGTGGGAGAGGGCGCGGTCTGCCCGAGGTCGCGCCACTCTCCGAGTCGCCACGGATGCCGCCTGCTAGCGCCGTGCCTGGCTCTATTTGCCTTGCTCGGCCTCCTCCCAGCCCTCGGAAAGGATGTGATTTATGCCTGATTGCGGAGGGGCCGCCTCCAGGCAGGTGCGCCCTGGAGAGTCACTTCTGTTCTTGGGCTGCTGAGGTTTGCCTCTGGGGTCCCCGAGTGAAGCTGGTTAGGCAGGCTCTGTCAGACTGTTGGAAACATTACATGGTTTTCCTAGACCTGAGGGTGAGAAAGGACTATTGGGTCAGGCGGAAAGGACGATAGGAGAGAAATGTGCCGAGATGACATGTGTGAAATAAAAGACTTTTTAATATAGTTTATTTTTTAAATTAGTACAACTTCAGGGGCCGTGTTCTTTTTGCACAGATGCAGTCCCAGAAACATATGTTCTTCCTCATCCAGAGCTTCTGTTTTCTCATGCAGATACACAAATCGTACCCAGTACACTCTTGCTCACCCACTCCTCTCTTACGAACACACCCACACAGACAAACTCCAATAAGAGGTGCTAGGGAAGAGCACACTTTTAATAGCTGATAGTTTTTATTAGCCCTGCTAACGTTAAGTCCTCTTTATGATAGGCTCTTTGTAGGGGGCCCATGGAAGGGGCCTCTGACTTTCAATTGCATCTTCCACAACTTATATTTATCGTGCTATTAATTATGTTTCACGAGTAGTTGACTACTGAGAACTTGAGAGCTAAGCTCAAGGGAAAGTGTCCTTGATCTTAAGGTTTACAACCTAAGCCACTCGTCCTGATTTTCCTCTTTGGACTTGACACGCAAAAAGAAAAACATCTACTCCTGGTATTAAGTAAGATAATCTTCCCTTTGATTGCTTGGGTTAGTATGTTCACTTTTCCTCAAATCACTCAATTGCTGCAAAACCACACTTATTCAGGTCTGGAGTGGCCGAGAAAGTTTCCCCCTTCCCCATTTTCCTATGCACACCCTTCTGTCTTTACACACACACTTAATGCACAGGTATACGACTCTCCAAGGGAGCAAAGAGAAAATCAAGGGGCCCAAAGCCTTGACAACGGAATGGTGACAGCTCTGCCACCCTTTCTCAGCCACCACATGGCTAAGGCCTTGTGGAATTTAGTGCTTAAGTGGAGTCATGGGGATGGTGGGTCTTGAAAGCAGTTCCTCCCATCCCAGCAGGACCAGTCTTGAGATAGATTATACCTTGTGAAGAGCTCAATTATGTAGCCAGATGTAAACCTCCAAACCTCATGCTGAGACTCAGTTGAAAAGAGAGGGGTGAACTGACGGGGAAGTGATGATAGCGATTTCCAACAACAAACACTATTCCTCTCCCCTTCTTCTTCCTCTCCCCCTCCTGGTGGCCTCTTTTGGCAGGCCTGAGAGTGTTGCTTTGAAAGACAATTTCAGTACCTGCCCCCACAGGGTCAGGTGGGGCATCTCCTTTTTTGTGCCTGGAGAGCTGTAACTTACAAGATCAGAACCCTCACCAGCAGAGTGGAGAGGAATTTTTCTCATTTATTTATTTGATTGAGCCAAACTTCATTCACTTTTTTCTTCTCAAATGGATTTTTTTCTAAGTGTGATGTTGTAATTGACTATCTTCTTAGGTAGGTACCAATATTGAGCATGTAGAAATTTCGTTATTGGGCAGTTGGTGAATTGACAGGAGGACGATGGTTAAAAGCACAGCTTGTGAGTGAGGCAGATCTGGGTTCAAATCGTAGCTTGCCCTTTGTACATAGTGTGGCCTTAAGCAAGTTTCTTTGCATTTTTAAGCCTCAATTCTCTTACCTGTAAAATGGAAGCATTTTACAATGATGATGAAGTGCTGCTGTGAGGATTAAATGATAAGTGGTTCATAAGAAATACTCAATAAATAATTGTTCAGTGCTCTTTAACAAGCATCCCCCTGAGATCCACTTCCAGATTTCCTCAACTCTTTCTGATCTCTGCTTATCTATCAATTTACCATTTGAATGAGATTCTTTCACACACACACACACACACACACACACACACACACACAGTCACTCACTATCTCCATTCTCTGCTTAATTTGTCTCCATAGCACTTATTTTCATTACACATGCTTTCTGTTTTACTTATTTAATTGTTGATTGTTTCCCTACTGGAACGTAAACTCCATGAAAGCAAGGATTTTTTTTGTTCACTGCTGTTCTCTGGGACCTAGAACAGTGCGCATAGTAGACAACAGGTCCATGTTGAATGAATGAATGAATCATGCATGAAAGCACTTAGTATATTACATGGTGTATAATGAGTGCTCAACAACTGTTAGTCTAATAATTCTTTAGGCTTTCGAACTCTTTTGGTAACTTGTTAGCATCTTTAAAAAGTCCCGTAGATATCACTATATATTCTAGGTATTCTACTAATTGGCTATGTAATATTCCCTGTTATAAACAACAAACTAAACTGAGATAATTTTTGAATACTTTCAGAATTCAATGATTCAGTAGAACAATCTCTTCGAAAATAAGATAAATGTATAAACTCATTAAAAGGATCCCCTTGGAGTGAGAATCCTATTTCAAAAGCAAGAGTTAATTACAGGGTAAGGAAATATGCAAACTCTGGCATTGTGCCCCCAAACGTAGTCTAGATGTGCTTCTGTTCCAACAGAGTGCGGGCTCTGTCATGTTTTTTGCGTTTCCCGGGAAGGCTGCCTAGCCGACTTCCTAAATTGTGAGCCAGACCTGAGATAACTGCTGAAGGCAGCTTCTAGCCAACAAATTGAAGCATGGAAATGAAATGCTATGACTCCTTTTGTGGTGTTTGGCTGTTCTACAATCTGTGATTTTTTAGTATTTAGGTTCAGTTTTGAAAACTCTTCCATTTCTTTTCATTTACCAACAGAATCTGATAAAAGAAAAGAAAAGCAAAAGCAGAGGAACCAAAGTTGAGGTAGAATGTAAATAACAGATAAGTGAATGATGAGGCTACAGTTCCTGCTGGTGGAAACCTACAAGAATGATTAAAAAATTCTTGAGTTTTAAACTTGCATTTTTATCTGCTTTACGCACTACAGCCTTAAAACACTGATCTTTTATTGTTTGTAAATCTACAGTTAGGGCTTCCTCAGAGTAAACTTTATTTTCTTTAACCATATATAAATTCCAATATGGGAAATTCCAGTATGCAAAGAGTCAGGAAGTTACTGTAAGACTAAATATAGTATAAATTTTAGAGCAAAAGTAATATTTTTTTCTCTTTTTTTTGCTGAGAAACATTTGCCCTGAGCTAACATCTGTGCCAGTCTTCCTTTATTTTGTATGAGAGTCGCCACCACAGCATGGCCACCAATAAGTGGTGTGGGTCTGCACCTGACAACCAAACCCCGGCCGCCACAGTGGAGCTCACCAAACTTAACCACTAGGCCATGGGGCTGGCCCTCAGAAAAAATATTTTAATAGGGAACATTAAAGAACATTAATGGCACCAAAACTCTCTGATTCATATTAAAAAATACTCTAACACATTTTCATGAGTATCTTCTCTCATGAAATATTTTCCTGTTACTATTTGTAGGCTATTAATATCTATTGCTTTTAAAAAGTATTTCCTAAATTACTGTAAGAAACCTGGCAGATAGAAAGTTTTAAATGAACCATGGGTTTTATTTCCTTTTTCAGCAAATGGATATGTTGCCAAGGCAATCAGTATCAGTTTATCGTTAACCACATATGACAAAACTATCGGCACTGGAAAAGGAAACTTTGAACACGTAGGCCCTGAACATCACTCTCTGATGGGGACTTTCAACAGCAGTGAGCATTAAGGTGTTTATCTTTAATACAGATGTTCATTTTGTCTGCTATTTTGGCTATATAGTGTTTGGAGTGTGTAGGTCTGAAAATTATTCTTCTAAAAAGACCTCAAATGTGGTGTGGGAGGTGGAAACCAGGTGGGCAACCCTGAGGGCTGGCAATGAGCAATTTGTTCATAGTTACTGAGGCTTTTGAGACAGTGCCTTTAATCATGATTCATGGGCGTATATGAGCTGGGTATATCAGTTAAAATGATTACCTTCTGGATGGATGACCACAGCTGCTACATTAATGGTTGTCAGTTCGTTCATCTGACATCCAGAGAGACTGAAGGGTGGGAACAACTTGGTCAATTTCCACCACACATTCTTGGCTTCATAAGAGACTATGTTCCTCACTTCTTTGTCTCTGTCACAGAACCTAGCAGTAAGTTAACTGGCAGATGCTCGATAAATAGTTGAGTGTAAGCTCTCACCTATAGGCATTTTGATTAATTCATTTGCCTCTGAGTGGGCCCAGGTGCAGCTGAGCAAAGGGGTCCTGAAGGAGGTGGCCTGGCCTGAAACAAAATCTTGAAGTGGCTTGAGTGTCTAGGGAAGTACAATGTTTAGTGATTTTTAGCTTATGAGGGTATCAGAGAAATTCAGCAAAATTGATTTTTTATAACTTTGTAGAGGATCTAGTACCTCAGTGTCATGCATTGTTTAAATTTTTAAAATTATTGGACTATACACTTTTTGAATTGTTTGGACGTTATTTGAATATATTGATTGATATGTGTGTACATTCACTCACCAATAAATTATCTACATTTTAAATTTGTCTCCTTTTTTCCATACACACTATTATTTCCTTGAAATTCCAAGAACCGAAGTATTATATTCCATATAGAAAGATAATACTAATAATCTTGCTTGGATTTTCCTTTCCCCTTTTCCTTCACAAACATCATCATAGAACAATATTTTAAAACATCCTTATAGAATAGTAGAGTGATATAAATATGTTCTTGAGGGGATTGTGATATCTTCAGCTTTGTTCTTTTTCCTCAGGCTTGCTTTGGCTATTTGAGGTCTTTTGTTGTTCCATATAAATTTTAGGATTCTGATTGGGATTGCATTGAATCTGTATATTGCTTTAGGTAATATGAGTATTTTAACTATGTTTATTCTTCCAATCCGTGTGCATGGAATATCTTTCATTTCTTTATGACTTCTTTGATTTCTTTGAATAATATCTTATAGTTTTCATTGTATAGGTCTTTCACCTCCTTGGTTAAATTTATTCCTAGAAATTTAATGATTTTTGTTATGATTGTAAATGGGATTGTATTCTTGACTTCCCTTTCTGCTAATTCGTTATTAGTGTATAGAAATGCAACTGACTTTTGTAAGTTGATTTTGTACCCTGCAACTTTGCTGTAGTTGTTGATTATTTCTAATAGTTTTCTGGTGGACTTTTTAGGGTTTTCTATGTATAGAATCATGTCATCCACAAACAGCGAGAATTTTACTTCTTCCTTTCCAATTTGGATACCTTTTATTTCTTTTTCTTGCCTAATTGCTCTGGCCAAAACCTCCAGTACTGTGTTGAATAAGAGTGGCGTGAGTGGGCACACTTGTCTTGTTCCTGTTCTCAGAGGGATGGCTTTCACTTTTTCACTAAGTATGATGTTTGCAGTGAGACCATAAAATTTTATTACAAGGGGTATGCATGCAAGGATGGGAGGAGATATTGTGGCCATCTTTGCAAACCGTCTAACATCCTTACTGCACAATAAATGGTAGCTGCTATTATTATTATTATTTAGAATTGGCATCTCTCTCAGAGGTTGGCAAGATTGTTGTTATTACATTTTGATGGCTGAAGGAATGAATCCAGAGGAAAGCAATCTTGACTTACCCAAGATTAGTGAATACATGTAGCTCTCTGCCTGTTGTATCAGTGGAGGTTAAACTCTATTCAGAGGAACCTTGGATATCTTAAAAGTCAAGTGCGGTTAATCCAGACATGTTTCATTGGATGTGAATGATTCCCTGCTGGTCCTCTGCTGGTTCACAAGTGGATGGAATTCTGGTTTGTTCACCATCTCAGTGATGTCACTGGTGCTTGAATGATCAGCATCTTGGATTTTATTCAGAGTACACTCATTAATAATTTAAAAAATTAATAGAAATGCACAATTGAACCTCAAAAGCGATTAATAGTATAATTTAATTTTATTGTGGCATTCCTACTAATAATGATAAAAGAAAAATACATGATACCTTTACAATAGTAAGAAGGAAAGTGTACTATTCACTTGGAATATAGTTATTATAGTCCAAAAGAACAGCAATTGCCAAGAAAGGATGTAAATAAGAAAAGATAGACAGGGCCGGCCCCGTGGCTTAGCGGTTAAGTGCGTGTGCTCTGCTGCTGGCAGCCCGGGTTCGGATCCCGGGCACGCACTGAGGCACCGCTTCTCTGGCCATGCTGAGGCCGAGTCCCACATACGGCAACTAGAAGGATGTGCAACTATGACATACAACTATCTACTGGGGCTTTGGGAGGAAAAAAAAAATAAATAAAAATCTTAAAAAAAAAAAGAAAAGATAGACAATTGTTAGTCCAATCCCATTATTTTACATTGTTATTCCATTATTGTCTTAGTCTGTTCAGGCTGCTATACAAAATATCATGAACTGAGTGGTTTAGTAGCAACAAACATTTATTTCTTAAGTTCTGGAGGCTGGGAAGTCCAAGATCAAGACATCAGAAGATTCAGTGTCTGGTGAGGCCCTGCTTCCTAGATCACAGAAGGCATCTTTTTGCTGTGTCCTTACATGGCAGATGTAGAAAGGAGCACTCTGGGGTCTCTTTTATAAGAGCACTACTCCCATTCATGAGGGCTCCCCTCTCACGACCTAAACATCTCCCAAAGGCACTACCTCCAAATACCATCACATTGGGCATTAGGTTTCAACATATGAATTTTGAGAGGACATGAACATTCAGACCACAGCAATTACATTCTGTTCCCTTTTATTAGGTCTGCAGCATGGACTCCAATTTAAAAGTTGTCCGGGTGAGGTTAGGCCACTGGTGTGGGTAGTGTCCTTTTGTTTTCTTGATGAAATATACCTGTGCATTAGTCCCTTTCTCTTCCTGCAAGATGCTTTCCCCACATCTTCATGGAATTGACTTCTTCCCATCATTCAGATTTGTTTAAATATCTCCTCCTCAGAAAGAATTTCCCTGGTCAACTAGTCTGAAGTAGCTACCCTGTCACTCTCTCTACAAAGCACTTACTATAGCCTGATAGTTTTCTTATTTACAGAGATATGTACGTTCAGATGTGTTATTTCCTTACTAGAATGGAAGATCTATGCAAGCAGAAACCTTTTCTTGTTCACCAATTCACCTATAGTTCTTAGAATGCATGCATATGGTAAGCTCACAGCATTTGTTAAATTAATGCATAATAGAAATACATTTGAATTTTAATTCTCTCTTTTTTTAAAAATTATTTTATCGAGGTCATATTGGCTTATAACATTGTGTAAATTTCAGGCATACATTATTATATTTTAGTTTCTGCATAGACTGCATCGTGTTCACCACCATAGTCTAATTTTATCTGTCACTATACACCTGTGCCCCTTTCCCCTTTTGCACTCCCCCCCTTCTTTTTTTTTTGTGAGGAAGATTAGCCCAGAGCTAACACCTGTTGCCAATCCTCCTCTTTTTTGTTGAGGAAGATTGACCCTGGGCTAACGTCTTCCTCTACTTTATGTGGGATGCCTACCACAGTGTGGCTCAATGAGCGGTGTGTAGGTCCGTGCCCAGGATCTGGGCCTGCAAACCCCAGGCTGCCAGAAGTGGAGCACCTGATCTTAACCCCTACGCCACTGGGATGGCCCCCCTCTCTTCTTTATTTAATTTATTTATTTTGAGAGGAAGAGTAGCCCTCAGCTAACATCCATGCCAATCCTCCTCTTTTTGCTGAGGAAGACTGACACTGAGCTAACATCCGTGCCCATCTTCCTCCACTTTATATGGGACGCCACCACATCACGGCCTGACAAGCGGTGCGTTGGTGTGCGCCTGGGATCCGAACCTGGGCCGCCAGCAGCGGAGCACACGTGCTTAACCACTACGCCACAGGACCGGCCCGCCCCCTCTCTTATTTAATAGAGTTTAAATGTGGAGACAAGTCTTTTTGTGTTTTTTTGAAAAAAATGGTTTATAATGAAAGATGGAATTCTGAGACATTTACTTATTTTATTTCATTATTGTTCTTTTTAAACTTGGTGCTCTGAGTAACAATGTGTTAAACGAAGGTAAGTTTAAGCAATCGCCTGTTTTCACAATTTGTTGTGATCCTGGAATCTGAAACCCAGAGCTTACTGCCGAGTTCTGGCAGACTGTCCAGAGCCACCCCCTTTGAGTTAGGGCTTGTGTGGCAATCCTCTAAAGGGCAAAGGTCTTTTGGGAAGCTCTGGATTTTCATGGTTTCAGGGACAGGTCTAGACACATACTTCTGTATCCCTGAAGCCACTTGTTTTATCTTTACAGCCCAAGTTTTCCAGCAGCAACTGAAATTCCTCAGTATCACCACTGGACTGAACTAAACTAGTTCAAATTTAGAACATGTGCAGGTCTGCTCTTTTAAAGCTTAAAGTGTTATATCTCAGATAGCAGGAAACCGTTTGAAGAAATATTCTGGCCATAGCCATAGAACCAAAGTCAAATAGGAATCTTAGTAATTGCCCTGTGATACAGAAGAGGAGGTAAGAAAGAAGTCCCTCTGAAGTTGTGACTGTGGCAACAGCTTCTAAGAAAATGGCTCGGAATGATCTGCTGGGTATTTTTTTTTTTTTTAAAGATTTTAATTTATTTTTTTCCCCCAAAGCCCCAGTAGATAGTTGTATGTCATAGCTGCACATTCTTCTAGTTGCTGTATGTGGGACGCGGCCTCAGCATGGCCAGAGAAGCGGTGTGTCAGTGCGCGCCCGGGATCCGAACCCGGGCCGCCAGCAGCAGAGCACACGCATTTAACTGCTAAGCCACAGGGCTGGCCCTGCTGGGTATTTTGATTCACGCTGCTAATATTTCAATGTTGTAGATTTCAGCAGTACTATCAAGCTTTGGGGCCATAAGTAACAAGGCAATTATTGACTCAATAAATCAAATTTCAGAGTTGTTATCAGGAAAATACTTAAGTGAGGAAATGACCCCATTAACAATCAGTTGCATAAGGGATCAAGACAGCATTAATTATTGTGGTGTTCTAAGATCTTCCTCATCAGTCTCACTCGACCAAGCTGACTTAATCTCACAGTCTGGAACTCTCCAGCACAAACATTCTGAAACAACCAGGCTAAAATTCTTATCACACCCTAAATTGTTGGTCTCATTTCCTCTTATTTTCAGTGGCTGCCTAGTCTATTGCTACCCATCTTTTAGGGTCCAATTCATGCTTCCTCTCCTTAGCAAAGCTGACTTCATCTGCTCTCATGGGTTTCCCCTTGCCCCACCCCCTAGGCTTCTTAGAATCATTTATTTTAGCTCCTGAGAATAAAATGAGAGGAAAAATTTTAAGAGCTCAGCCTGGTGTCCTGAATAAAGATGCCTGTTTTATATAAGGTACTTAACATAAAAATTAAGGGATAAAAAATGAATAGTAAACGCATAGTATTTGAAGAAATATAGCATAATGATTAAGAGCTTAGCCTCTGGAATTAGATAAACCCAAATTATTTTCCCTACTCTGCCATTTGATACTTATTTAACCTTGTTTAGGTTGTTAGACTTCTCTAAGCCTTAGTTTCCGGCTTGAAGATAGGAGTAATAAATATTACCACATTTAATAGGGTTAATGTGACAAGTGAAATAACAGATATGAAAATTCTTTACAAATCATAAAGTGCTACGAGTGTTAAATATTACCTTACATATTTTAAAATTTTTAGATATGTGCCATCAAAGTAACAGATTATTTTAAAGCCAGCAATATGCAAAACAGTAGCTAGGAACTTGGTAACCAAAAAGAATGCACATTATTACCCTGGAGGCCCTCCCATTGTAGATAGGAAGATAAAAATATGTCAAAAGTTAAATATCGATAGCATGTCAAAAATTATTCAAAGCAACAATAAAGGAGATGGTACAAGATGACGTGCCAAATAAATTGGAAAGATAAACAGTATTTCTGAAGTCCTACGAGATTGCTCTCTGGTGGGTACAATCAAGAAGGATATGTGTAAAGACTGTTGTTGGGTATTAATTGAGCTGGATCTCGAGGGTGGGTAGGATTTGATTAGGTGGAAAGTGGGTAGAAGATATAAGAAGATGGGCAGGGGAGTGTGGAAGTAGAAAAATGTGATAGTTGGGAGGCTGATAAAGAAACAAGTCTGACTAGAGTAACTCCAGCTGCTGTTCCCAAACCCAGTTGAACATTACAATCAAAGAAGAAACTTTAAAAATTGTACAGCTTCCTGGGCTCTATTGCAGACCAATTAAATCAGAATCTCTGAGGGGTGGCCTCTGGAATCTGTAGATTGAGAAAGCTTTCAAGTAGATTCAGATCAACAGCCAGATTTGGGAACCACAGGTAAAAAGGATCAGTGCACCATAAAGCTAGAAATTTAGTTGAGGTCCAAATTCCAAAGGCCTTGAATGTTAAGAGTAGGTTTTGTACTTTCTACAAAAACACTTCTCAAACTTTAGTAACGTATGGATATTTTTTAAAGGGAAAAATGTCTCCGGAGACCCTATGAGAAACCAGCAGAAGTCAGCAGAGAGGCATAGAAAGTTTTGGGGGAGTGACAGTGCTCTGAGGTATGAATCTGAGATACTGGTCTATCTATTCACAGTCTCTGGAATGGCCTGGAAGGGAAAAGAACATGGAGATGAATTGATAAACTAAGAGTCCACAGCTGTGGTGCAGGAGTTATGGGGATCATAAGACAAATTTGGGGCTCTAGCATGTTTTCTCAGGCAGATGCAGAGGAAGAAATGGTAGCAGAAGCATTTTTTATGTAAGAGGGATGTTTAGCACCATTCAAAAGACCCCTAAAAAGTTTGGTTGTTTAGGAGGTTGAGATTGCTTCTTTCCTCCGTCTCCTTAGGCTCTTAACACAAGCAACTCTTTTTTTTGTGTGTGTGAGGAGGATTGGCCCTGAGCTAACATCTGTGCCCATCTTCCTCTATTTTGTATGTGGGATGCTGCCACAGCATGGCTTGATGAGGAGTGTGTAGGTCCACACCCAGGATCCAAACCCACGAACCCCAGGCCACCGAAGTGGACTGTGTGAACTTGACCACTACGCCACCAGGCCAGCCCCACAAGCAACTCTTGGAACACTTTTTCAACTGATTTGCTTGGGAATGCCGAATTCCTAGTCCTGCCCTTAAAAAGCTATTCCTGTATAACTTTTCTGTGGTCATCTTATAAATTTAGAGTAGTGATTTTTAAAGAATAGTCTACAGCCCCTTAGGGATCCCTGAGACTCTTTCAGAGAGTTCTGCAAAGTAAAACTACTTTTATAATAATCCTGAAACTTTATCTGCCTTTTCCACTAAGTTGACATTTGCATTGATGGTGCAAAACAATGGTGGGTAAAACTGCGGGTCAGGCAGTGGTCCTGCACTGCACTGGTAGCCACACTTTTGCAGTAAAAAAGAAAATACTAGTTTCACTTAGGAACATCCTTGATAGAGCAGTAAAAATTATTAATTTTATTAAATCTCGATCTTTGAGAATGTGCCTTTTCAAAATCCTGCGTGACGAATTTGGAAGTACACATAAAGAACTTCTGCTGCATGCAGAAGTATGTGGCTTGTCTTGAGGAAAAGCATTGGTGCCACTGTTTGAGTTGCAAGTGAAACTAGTTCCTTTTTTTATGAGATATTTTTTACTTGTAAGAAAGACTGACAAAATATAATTATTTGGATTTGGGTAATTAACAGAAATTTTCTTGAAAATAAATAAAGTAAGCCTGTCAGTTCAGGGACACCACCCACAAGCATTGTTGCAAATGACAAGATTCAAGCTTTTAAGTAAAAATTAGAATTTTGGAAAACATGTATCTGCCATCACTGTGACCTTGAAAGCATCCCATATTTTTCTGATGAGATGGATGGTGATACTAATAAACATGATTTTTTTTTGTTATTGTATAATAAGGTCTATCAACATTTGGAGGAGATACATAACTCAGTGAATCAACATTTATAATGTTACAATCACACATGGATGAGGGCTATTCAAAGTGCTAAATAGATGAATATATTTTAATGTAATCAAGTAAGAAACATTCATTAATATAGTTTCAGATTCCATATCACAACTAAGCTTTAAGATTTTACCATTTGTTAAGTTTTCATGTAGTGTCAAAGGAAATGCCCAAAAATATCTGAAAGGGCTATTAAACCATTCCACTCTTTTCCAGCTACATATCTGTGTAAGGCTGGATTTTCTTCCTACACTTCAATAAAACAACTTAACACAACATATTGAATGTCGAAGCAGGTATGAGAATCTAGCCATCCTACATTAGCTGCAAATGTATAAAAATTCCACTCTTGTCACTAAATATTTTCATTTTGGAAAATATAACTATCTTTCCAAAAAATGTTATTTATGTTAATATATAATGGCTCCATTACTTGAAAAAACTCAGTTTTAATTTCTAATACAATAAATATTGATAGATGTGGCCAACACAAGCAAAAGCTCTTTGGATTCTTCAAAAACGTTTGAGAGTGGCCGGCCCCGTGGCTGAGTGTTTAAACTTCCATGTGCTCTGCTTCTGTGGTTCGAGTGTGCAGGTTCAGATCCTGGGTGTGGACCTACTCCACTCATCAGCCATTCTGTGGAGGCATCCCACATATAAAAAATAGAGGAGGATTGGCACAGATGTTAGCTCAGGGCGAATCTTCCTCACCAAAAACAAAAAAAAAAATGTTTGAGAGTGTAAAGAGTTATGGAGACCAAAAGGTTTGGTTTAACTGAAGTTGTCTCACCTGCTCCTATCGTTTTCTATCTCAGTGGAGGTTGATGACAGAAGAGATGGGCTACAAATAGTATCCTCAAAAAGTTAAACATAGGGCCGGCCCCATGGCTTAGCGGTTAAGTGCACGCGCTCCACTGCTGGCGGCCTGGGTTCGGATCCCGGGCGCGCACCGACGCACCGCTTCTCCAGCCATGCTGAGACCGCGTCCCACATACAGCAACTAGAAGGATGTGCAGCTATGACATACAACTATATACTGGGGCTTTGGTGGAAAAATAAATAAAATTAAAAAAAAAAAAGTTAAACATAAAATTGCCATATGATCCAGCAATTCCACTCCTAGGTATACCAAAAATAATTAAAAATTGCTACTCAAACAAATACATGTATACACATGTTCATAGCAGCAGTATTCAAATTAGCCAAAAGGTAGGAATAACCCAATGCTACCTACCACATGGATGGACCTTGAAAGCATTATGCTAAGTGAAATAAACCAAACAAAACAGGTCATATATATTGTATGATTCTATTTCTATGAAATATCCAGAATAGGTAAATCCATAGGGACAGAAAGCAGATTGGTGGTTGCCAGGAGCTGGGGGAGGGGGTGTGGGGAGTAACTGCTTAATGGGTACAAGGTTTCCTTTTGGGGTGATAGAAATGTTTTGAAACTAGTTAGAGGTGGTGGCTGTACAACATTGTGAATGTAATTCATGCCACTGAATTGTTTACTTTAAAATGGTTAATTTTATGTTATGTGAATTTCACCTTAATTAAAAAAAGTCACAGCTGGATGAACATCAGATACAGGACCTGGCACTCAGCATGGATTCAGAATTTCTTTGTCAATTTTACTCAAGCAAGCAAAATGAACGATATCTGTTTTCTTTCTGTTGGCAGTGTTTCAAGTATCTGGTGCTAGGATAATCATTATTTTGGCTATTATCAGACTTAGGAATGCAATTTTTGCTTTGATACTCTTCCCAGTTGTTGTGTCAGGAAAAAGGCAGAATTAGGCACTATGCTAAAATCAAATCAGTATTTCTTACATAAATGGTTGGTTGGGTGAGTCTGTTTTTAGTCACAAATCGTCTTTGAAGTCTAAAAGCAAGCCAGAAACTTGAGATTGTTGACGTGTTCTACAGAAGAGCCAAAATGCACTGAGTGTTGTTGAAAGAGCTCAAGAAGACATTGTAACCTTCAATTTATCAGCCAAAGGTAGGGCCACTAATTGGGTTCTTTTCCAAGGTATAGGTTCTTCACTCAGCAAAATGGAAATGTCCTAAATGTGCTGGATTGTCACAGAGCAGTTGGCTTACAGTTCTGGGGTTTGCCATCGGCCTCTCTTCCCTAGTAACAAAAAACAATATGACTCATCAGGAAGACTGCATATCACATCATTATGTAGGGCTCTTTCTATTTAACTTGTGGTCTAATTCTCCTTGAAGTCTGCTCACTGGGCATTTAATAAATTGGTCAGTAGCAAGGTGATCATATTTCTGATAAGACAAAGCAACGTCTAAAGGAGAGAGCGAAAACCTGAGATGGGGGCTGGCCCAATGGCGCAGCAGTTAAGTGTGCCCATTGTGCTTCGGTGGCTAGGGGTTCGCCGGTTTGGATCCTGGGCCCGGACTTACATATCGCTCAACAAGCCATGCTGAGGTGGCATCCCACATAGAGCAACTAGAAGGGTGTACAACTATGACATACAACTATCTACTGGGGCTTTGGGGAATGGAAAAAAAAAGAGAAAGATTAGCAACAGATGTTAGCTCAGGGCCAATCTTCCTCAAAAAAAAAAAAAAGAGAGAGAAATTAATTAAAAAACAAAAGAAAACCTGAGTTTAAGTTATTTGACTTTAAGATTAGAGTGTGGGGATGGAGGAGGCAATATTCTGGCTTCAATTTCTTCATTTGTAGGAGTATCTTAGTAGTACTAGTCACCTAGGGTTTTGTGAGAGAATGTAGGTGTATGAGAAATGTCTTATATAGGACCAGGCATGTAATTGGCCAGTAAAGGAAGGTGTTTTTTTTATTTTTAAAAAAATATTTGACATGTAACATTGTGTAAATTTAATAAGGGAGTTTGTTTTTATTATTAGGAATAATGCTGGGACTAGGATAGTACTTGTCATAAAAGAGAGGACCAAACAGCAGAAGGAGGAGGACTAGCTCAGCTTTCCTTCCATTGAAAAACAAATATATAAGTAAAGCAAAATATGTAATTATGCTATTAAGGGAATGCATACTGTGTAATATTTAAAGAAGAGGAAAATAAAGAGGTGATGTGAAGGAAGGAAGATAAAAGAAGAGTTGAATGAGGAATAGAGTGCACCCCAAAATTTCGTTTTGAGCAGCATATGAGGATGTGAAAATGTAAAATTATTCAGTTATATAGAATATCAGGTCAGCTTACATTCTCTAATATTATAAATTAGGAGAGCTGTTGGGAAACGCGGAACAGAGATTTCCAAATCTTACTGAGATTCAGAATCACTTTGAGAAACTTATAAAAATATAAATGCCTATGCCGCACCCCAGAGATTCTGATTCTGTCGTTCTTGGGTAGAGCCCAGTGTTCCGTGTTTTTAAAAAGATCCCCAGATGAGTTTTGATACACAGTTACATTTGAGAACTGCAGACATGGGAATTAAATATTTGCCTTTGTCCAGCAGTATCTGCTCAGTCCCTTCTCATAATTCCCTTTTCTCTGCAGAGCAAGAAAAAGAAACACGGTGGAATAACCCAACTTAAAACTGAAACAAACACGACCTTTTAAAAAAGTCCATGAAAAAATACTAAAACTGTGTCTGTCTCATTTTTCTTTTCTGGTGGTTTAGGAAGGAGTTGACATCTATTCTCCTCCAAAGCTAGAGACAAGCTACAGCAGTGACATCAAGTGGTTGTTATGGGGTATTTTCCTTTTTATTAGGGACTTTGATTTTGATATTTAAATGAATTAACTTAAACAGAGTGTTCTTTTCCTTCTCCCTCTCCCCTCGGTGTTAGAGAATGTATTCTTTAGTTCTTACACACCTCACTCACCAGAAATGCTAAAAGAATGAAAAAAACACAAACAAAATTCAACCCTGATATGTGATCCTTTGAGTGCTGTCCAATATAAACACCTTTGTTTAGTTGTTTCTAGAACCAGGTGGTTTCCGTGAAGTGAAAGGAAGCCTAAACTAAACTCGACATGCAAAAATATAACGCTGATGAAACTGTCAGTGTATTTAAAACAATAGGACTCATGAACGAGAGAGCACTATTGACTAAAGTGAGAATTCTTCAGGCTGATGCCAAGAAAACTCAGTAAGACTATGATGAAGGTCAAAGCTTCTTCCATAACCATCTGTGGTGAGCTAAAACTTAGGTATCCAAAGAATAACAACACTTGAAATGTCTTGATTTAAAAAAAGCCAACAAATTAAAAGTAGATTTGGAAAGCTTTTTTACTCCAAAGACCAAAAACGTTTATTGATATATCCCACTTTATGCAACTCAACAAGTGGAAACCAGATTTTATAGGAGACAGATTAAGAGGTGGCTCTCAGGATTTTTACTTTATAATACATTCATCAAAGATTTCCTTTAAACCTCACCAGCCTATTTGTACCATGATTAAGTTTATAAAAATTTGATATACACAGTTTAAAGAAAGACGTTTGTTAAGCAGAGTAAGACACACCCAAATTACAAACAAAAGAAAGAAGAGGAAGTTAGGCAATTAGCTGGCATGTAGACAAGAGAAGTGTATTTAGTTACTTTGGTCTGTGGTGCCTCAAAACACTGGCAGAGGAAGAACACTCAATTATAAAGAAAAAAGCATAGAAGAAATGGGATTACTCTTGGTCTCAGGGACAATCATTTTGTTTGGGGGAACCAACAGATTTGGTTCAAGACCATCTACATGCAACTAGATTAGCCACTGATCCCAGGCTACCTATGCTAGTGTGAAAACTGCAGAACAGTCACCAGTTCAGAGGAAGTGCTCTTTATTTTTCTTCCTGTTTCTCAAATGTCTTTTTTCATATTTTTTATTCAGTATGTCTATCCTACGCTTCTAAAATCTAAAAAGAAAAGGAAATATGTTTCATTCTAAAATCCTAGATTAAGCCACCTTCTAAGTGGGGGAAAGAACTGGTCCTCAGTTTAGCTCCTTGAGTTTATTCATTGTAAGTCACAAGTAGAAAGCTGATACACTTAGAAAATTGGCAGAAGGAAAATTTATATAAAAATTAAAAACAGCGGTCAGCTGATATGGTGGGTCATGGACTTGCTGCCGTAGAAAATTTAATGATTAGAAATAATAAACAGGGAGAGAACTTTCATGACTTATCATCTATTTTTGAGCTAAATGTTCTAAAATTTGGGAATGACTAAGTGATGAGGCATCCCTCTGCATTTCACATTCATGTGTGAATAAGAGGGAGGCACTAATGAGTATTTTTCTTTGGCTTCTGAGTAATAAACAGTTCCAAGGTGAGGAAGAATACTTTGCTTTGCCTTAAACAGAGTGTCCCTGGATTGAAATACTGAGAACTTTATAAATCCCTATGAAATTATCTAAAGGCCTTGAATCAGAGGATGGAGTTTTCACTTTGGTTTTACTCAATCAGATGTTAAAATGGATTGAACAAAATTGTGTCTACTTAGAGCACGGACATAGCATAAACATTTATATTGTAGCCAATAATAATTGTCCTTTTCCTGAGTCATTCTACACTTTTCCCCCCAATGCGTATGTATTAAGCGCCCACTAAGCATGAAATAAAGCTGGAAGAGTACACTGGGGCCAGAACATGAGTGACTTACATTTTCTTCAGCAATAAATGGATGTTGTCAAGAAAACAAAAGAGATGATCAGGTCTGTGTCTCGGGAATACATAACTGGTAGTGGTATGGAAGACATACTGGTGGAAGATGAGACCAAAGGTAGGGAGACTGGCAAGTGCTGTGGCTGGAGAAATGGAGAGGAGGGTAGAAATAATGGGGTTGGCGTGTGTGAACGACTACTGTGTCTTTTTTTTTTTTTTTAAAAAGAATGAATTCTCAAAAAAAAGTTAGTTACATATATGCTGGTCATTTGCTGAGAAAAGGAAATAGTTGAAGATGACAGTAAAGTCTCAAGTGCTAATAGCTGGGTTAAGACTGAATTCATTCTGTTCCTATCAACGCTGGCATTGCAACCAGTACTATTGCCAGCTATGAGATCCTTTGTGTGAATTAAAAAAAGTTATCTTTAAAAAAATTGTCATAATATAGTGACATTTTTTGGAATATCATTTACTGTCATCAGTGGAAAAGTCTTATAATAAATACATAGTTATGATGTCTTTGATCGGAATAATGCCCTTTGGATGTAGTGGGTTGGGCAATGCCCAACCTACACAACCATACGTAGGGGTCTTAAGTGTTGCTTGCTCTTAAGGAAATCACAATCTTGCATTTACGTCAAGAGAAAGAAGAAAATGTGGTCAAGAGTGCCAAATGCTGCAGAGGCAAAGCAAAAGGAGAAAAGACAAAAGAATATTAGATGTAACAATTAAAAGGGTCATTGTTGATTTATTTATTTATTTATTTATTTATTTATTTTTTCCCCCAAAGCCCCAGTAGATAGTTGTATGTCAGAGCTGCACATCCTTCTAGTTGCTATATGTGGGACGTGGCCTCAGCATGGCCGGAGAAGCGGTGTGTTGGTGCGTGCCCGGGATCCGAACCCCAGCTGCCTGTAGCGGAGCGCGCACACTTAACCGCTAAGCCACCGGGCCGGCCCTATTGGTGATTTTTTGAGACAGAAATTTCATAAAATTGTAAACCTCTGGGGCTGAAAAATCCTACAGAGATCTTTTAACTCCCTTTTCCTTCCAGTTTAAATGTGGAAAAACTGAGACCCAAGAATTTGAGGATATGCCCAACCTCTTTGAGCACGAACACTCTTCGTTTTTTTTGGTGTCGAGCTTGTGTCTTGTATTCTTCTACCTTTATGATTGTTTCCCATAACGAATCTTCTTAGCTAACATGCTTTCATAATCACTTCAATTTAGGGACTGTGAAAGTCTAATGGGCTAATTTTGCTAATCAAAACTGGCACTGGGTTTGAAGGAGAACATACCCGACAGCATGGATATACCAAGGCTCATCTACATTTTTTCAGAGGACATCCCAGAATTTCTTCCAGTATCTCCTTTCATCTAGAGGAAGCCTCTTCCGTGTATCTTATCACTGGAATAAGGTTCCATGTCTTGGGGTAGATGAGCAGGAGGAGAATAGACGGGTTGTAGGCTAGGTAATTTCCAAGAGCGTTTCCTTTTCTATTCTTGTCTAGCAGAATGACAAAGGTAAAAGCTGAATTGCCCAGAGCTGAGCAATCACTGGGAGGTGAGGAGTGGAGGGAGGGTGGGGTGACTCATAAAATCATTTTGGTAAGAATGACAAGAGGTTGCTAGGAGAGGAAAATAATGACATTAAGGAAAAAAATAAGAAGGAGTAAAAACAGACTTCACTGGAAATTTCTGATTCTAGTTCGGTCCTCTCCCTGGTGCTCTTCTCACTCATTTCCTTATTTGTTGTTTCCTTCCTTCGGACTCCCTTTGAAAATTCACTCTCCCTAGGAAGTCTTTCCTGCAAATAATCATCACATCATATACTACTGTAAACCCCATCTATGACTTTTTAGAGTTATAAGTATTAATTATTATGTACTTTTGTGTGTATGTGTTTTTGTTGAGTTCTTAAAAACTCAGTCTTTCAGAGATCAGTGTGACTCATGTTTCCTGTATTGAACCCTAATATCTCACTACGCACACGCCCACACAGGGCACTAAAATATTTTTCTTGTTTTTGCCATCCTCTTCAAGTCATCTTTGTGCCTTTCATCCGTTGAAAATATTGCTGAGCACCCTGTGGGATGAAGTGATGGATCAAAGTGAGGCAGATGTGACTCTGGTTGCCACGCTGCTGGTTCCTACTCGTGGAGGCTTGGGTGGCCTTGTGGCCAATGTAGCTGTTCATCTACCCAACAATCATTGCCTCTCTTCCTTCTTGCTAATTGAACCTTGCTTCTGTTGAGGTTATTGGACAGGCTGCAGTGGGCTCAGAGAAGTTAGGCCTGCCCCTTGGTGCAAGAGATGAACCATAACTGATTAAGCCAGTCACATTAATCTCATTCTGTTTGACAGTGGGAAGAGGGGGGGCTTAGTTCTAGTTATGGCAATGGAATATAATAGAAGTCTCCTGAGAAACATACGTGAGAAATGTTTTCTTCCTGGGTAACAGAGAGAACACTTGGTGGCAAGGTATTTTCTGACCCTTCTCCTTTTTGCTAAGTACACCAGTGGGATGAAGTATTGATTGGAATTATAGTAATCTTGTGACCTTGCCATAAAAGCCAAGAGAATGTCAGAGACTCTAACCAGGAACGCTGACAACTTTGAGCCAATAAAGTGAGTGGAAGCATTTACCTCTAGACTATTTGTTAACCATAAGTTATATCTTTGTGGTTTAAGCCTCCACTAATCAGGTTTTTTTACTGTTGTTGTTGATACTTGTCTCTGAAAGCATTTTAATAGAAGCTCTGAGAGAAGCCCTGTCCATAAGGGCAGGGTAGCTAGGGGGAGAGAGGTGAGTTCCGAAGCTCAGTCAATTCACGGAGGTTGTTTGTTAAAGAAAGTATGAAATAGTGCAGCTGGAGGAAGAATAATTATTGGGGGCTGAGAGTAAAGAGACAAGGAGAATGCCCCTCAAGTCTAGCCAATGTCTGGAATGGAAGATCACAATAAATACTTACTAAATCTTGAGTAAAGGACAGCGCTGATTGTCAAATTTAGCATACATCTTAAAGGTAAGGAAAGGCAGAGGCCAGGAAGATAAAGAGCAGCGTGAATTGCATTTTAAGGAATTTTCTTCTTACAGGGACACTAATCCCATCATGTGGGCCCCACTCTCACGACCTCATCCAAACTTAATTGCCTCCGAAAGGTCTCACCTCCAAATACCATCACATTGGGGGTCAGGGCTTCGACATATGAGATCTGGGGAACACAAACATTCAGTCCATAACACTCTTTAAGTTTTGATTTTCTCAGCTGTATAAAGAGGGAGCTAATAATAGCTATCTCACAAGGTTGTTGTAAGGACTAATGAGTTAATACGTGTAAAGCATTCAGCCAAGTAGTAAACAGTCAATAAATGACAGCTATTATTATTATTGCATTGTTATTATTGTGATTATGATTATTATTATTATTTTAACCATTGTGTTGCCTTTTCGGGACCTGGGCTCTTCTTAGCTCTCCAAAGCTTCTTCGCCATGGCTAGCATATCTCAGTCAGGAGGTGGTAGCCATTGGCAGAGCAGTGAGCTGGGAGTCTGGCACCTGGTTCAAACACTAATGCTAGTGTCCTGAATGCTTACTTACTGTGGACATCTTATTCATAATTATCTTCTTGGTCATATCCCTATACACATTTTGACACAGTTGTGTAGGCTGGGCTGGTAACAATGTGTCCCTATCGCAGGCTAATGACTATAGGACAAATACATGTTAAGTGGGGTATGTGCTACATAAAAGACTCAATATTTATGGACGCTACGTGTGAATAACTGAGAACTGCACTAAAGTAGAATAAAATGAGTAGATTTCAATTCATTTTTATTTAAACAAATCAAAACCACTAACCACAAAATTATTGAATATTCATTTTATGTTAAACATGCTGAAAGACACTAGGAATATAAAGATGTAAAACTGAGGACTTACCTGCAAAGAAGTAACAGTCTGATAAAAGAGAAACATGTAAACAAATAATCACGATGGAGAGCAGACATAGTGATAAGAAAAAAAATTACAAGGTAGAGGAGGATCAGACTGACCATCTGGACAGGCCAATGAGGGCTTCATAGGGATGGTGACATCTGTTCTTGGAACCAGACAGTTGGACCTCACACGAAAGGAATTCTAGAGAGTTTTGTGTGTATATGGGGTTAATAGTGAGATGCCAGCTAAGAAATTGGGAATGAGAGAAGTAGATTGCCCTTTGAAATTTCAGTGGTTTGATCAACACATAATGGATTAGAGCATAGGTTTGATTAACTATATCTGTTTCTGAGATTCTGAATTTTGAAAAATCTCCCCAAGTGATGTGGATACTCCCTGGTTAAAATAGTCTGATGTACCCACTCCACGGGATGATCTTGCTCAGTATTTCTCAAGCCAATGTCCTACAGAAGACTGTTCTTTAGGATGCTAATAGCAGTGTAAAGAAGTTCTGTGTTCAAATAATTTGGTAAAATGTTTTGTTAAGCAAATTTAATATAGTTCTTTACGTAAGATCCCTTAAAGCAAGTTATGAATCTCTAAGAGAGGATATAGTATGTAGCAATTTTGTTTGAATTTAACAAGTCTGTTTGTGAGGATTTCATTGTGTCTCCATGTATCTTTGTATAAGTCTGTGTGTCCACCTGTGTTTGCGTGTGTGTCTGCCTGTGTGTTTTTGTCTATTTATTTGAGAGGGGTGTGTGTGTGTGTGCTTGCATGCATGCATGTACACAGCTATGTCTGAATGTTGTAGGGGAGGAAAAATCTTTTTCCCTCTACCCTCCTAGGTTCAAGGACTGGAGCTCTAGAATCAAATGGACAAAAGACAGATTAACAAAAGAAAACATAGTTTTAATTACTTACGTTTGCACAGGAGTTCACAAAATAAAATGTGGCTACATCTATAAAATGTAGATAATTGAGGTTTATATACCATCTTAGGCTAAACAAAGGAAAAGGGGTTTTCGGTTCTGGATGGGGGAGGGAAGTTATGGGGAGGTGAGAGGAGGAAATGTCTGGTAAATAAGGAATGTCTTGTTGTGCAGATAAGAGTTTCACAGGCACAGGCGGTAAGAGTTGTCTCCAGGAGAAGCTCTCTTCCTGGTATGCAGACATCTTTACAAGGGTAAATTTCCTTTATAAATGTAAATTTCCTTTATAAAAGAGGAAATTCATTTTCTATTTTTAGTCAGCTAGGGGGAGGTAAAGAGCTTTTCCTGTGTCTTCTAGTTCTCAATGACCTTTAGCTCAAAGAACAGTCGTATTCGTGGGTTCCGCATCTGTGGGTTCCGCATCTGCGAGTTCTGCATCTGCTGAACCAACCGCAGATTGAAAGGTCTGTGATGGTTGTGTCTGTACTGAACGTGTACAGATTTTTTTCTTGTCATTATTCCCTAAACAATACAGCATAACAACAATTTACATAGCATTTACATTGTATTAGGTATTATAAGTAATCTAGAGATGATTTCAAGTATATGGGAGGATGTGCGAAGGCTATGTGCAAATACTGCACCATTTTATATAAGGAACTTGAGCATCCATGGATTTTGGTATCCATTTGGGGTCCTAGAACCCATCCCCTGTGGATACCGAGGGACAACTGTAATCCAAATTTCAAAGAGGCATATTTTGGAATGGCATATTTTGGTATGGCATATTCTGGTATCCTTCAATGTGTTTCTGTTTGTCCCATGATGATGTCTGAAGGTATAAATGCAGGGTTCCAGATTGGGTGTAAATGTGAAGAAAAATGAAAGCAGGTGTCACCATGAATAATGGAAGTTTCAAAAGAATATTGTAAAAAGCAAGATCATACTGAGTAAAACTGGGTTAGATATTCAATATATTTTGGTTTGAAATGAATAGTGATTTGGAGGTAATTCAGTAAGTTCATTGAGTTGTCTGGAATAACATTTTAGTTCTAGAACTAAACTCTGTCTCCTAAAGTATGCTAGAGTAATTAGGTCAAAAATAATTAAACTCACTTCTCTGAATAAATATTCAACATGTATTTATTGAGTGTCTACTGTATGTTAGGCATAGTTCTAGATGTTGGATATATTGTAACAAGATAAACTACTTGCTGTCCTGAAGATGTCTAGGGGGTGAAAGAGACAGTAATCCAGTAACTATATAAATAAATGAAATGTGGTGTATAAATATATACTATATAAATAAATGAAACATGTTGTTAAGTAATGAAAAGAGCTGTGAATAAAACACAGCAGAATAAGGATAGGAGGTTCCAGAGTTGCAATTTTAAAAATTTTAAGCATTATGTGGTGTCTTGGTATAATTATCTTCATGTTTCTTGTTCCTGGGGTTTATCGAGCTTTTTGGATGAATGAGCTTATAGATTTCACTAGATTTGCAAAAATCTTAGTTATTACTTAAATAATTTTTCTGCTTACCTCCTTCCTTTAGAAACTTCAATTCTGTGTATATTAGGCTGCTTGAAGTTGTCCTGCAGCTCACTGATGTGCTGTTTCAATTTTTTTTTTAGTCTTTTTTTTTCTCGCAGTGATTCATTTTGGATAGTTTCTATTGTTATGCCTTCAACTTTACTAACGTTTTCTTTGGCAGTGTCTAATCTGCTAATCCTAACCTGTATATTTTTTACTTAAGACATTGTATTTTATCTCTTAAAGCTTGATTTTTTAATATTTTTTGTTTCTCTACTTAACATGCTCAATCTTTTCTCTACTTTCTTGAACATAAGGAATATATCATGTAGAATATATGTTTTGATGTCCTTGTCTACTAATTGTATCACCTGTATCTTTCTGAGTCTTCCTACTGATCGGTCTCCGTATTACTGGTGCTATTTTTCTGCTTCTTTACATGACTGGTAATTTTTATTGGATGCCACACATTGTGAATTTTACCTCTTGAGTGCTGGATATTTTGTATTTTCTATTAATATTCCTGAGCTTTATTCTGGGATGCAGTTAAGTTTCTTGGAACAGTTGAATTATTTTGAGGCTTGCTTCCAGCCGTTGTTGGGCAGGACCAGAACAGCCCTTAGTCTAGGGCTAATTTGGCCCCACATTGAGGCCTCCTGAGCACTTGACTGAGTGGGAACATGAACATTGCCTAGCCTTGCGTGAGCTCAGAGGATTGTTTTTTCTGCTGTCTTCTGATTGTTTTTTCCCCTGACGTCAGGTGGTTTCCTCATCCACTTGTGCTGATCAGTTCTCAGCTAAAGACTGGAGGGAGTCCCTCTGCAGATCTCTGGAGTTCTCTCTCTTTTCTGGTCCTCAGCCCTGTGAACTCTAGCTGCCTGTCCTCTCTGGATTCCCAGTTCTGTCTCTTCAACTCCAGATGATCCCTATGCTTCTCTTGGGTTCCCTTTCCCTGCATTCTGGCCTGGAATCTCTTCAGGCAGGAAGCTGGGGCAATTACTGGATGCACTTTATTTGCTTTTCATCTCTCAGGGATCACTGTCGTGCATTGTCTACTTTCCTATGTCTGAAAACTGCTGTTTCATACATTTTGTCTTGTTTTTCAGCTGTTTTAGACAGGAGAGTAAATCTAGTGTCTGGTCATGAAAACTCTCAGGAGATGTATAGAGAGGTCCACGTGGTGAGGAACTGAGGCTTCCTGCCAACAACCAGCATAAAATTGTCGTCAATGTAATTGAGCCCTCTTGGAAGCAGATCTTCCCATCCCAGTCAAGCTTTCAGATGACCGCAGCTTCATCTGATATCTAAACTGCAATCTCATGAGATACTCTGAGCCAGGACCACCTAGCTAAGTCATTTCCAATTTCCTGGCCCGTAGAAACTGTGAGATAATAAATGTTTATCATTATTTTAAGTTGCTAAGTTTTAGAATAATTTGTTATGCAGCATTAGATAACTATTACATATTTTGGTACCTAGAAGTAGAGTGCTGTCATAACAAAACTTAAAATTTGGGAGTGGCTTTGGGACCTAGCAATGAGCAGAAGCTGGAAGGATTTTGAGGAGATTGTAAGGGAAAGCCCAAGATGTCTTGAAGAGACTGTTAATAGAAGCCTGATGGCCTTTCGGAAGGCTGCCAGTGAGGGCTTAAAGGACATTGAGGAAAATGTTTTTGGAAATTGGGTGAAAGGGAATCCTTGAGTGGTAAAGTTAAGCAACATTGTTACCTGAGATAATGTAGGAAGTAGAAAATACACTTAGTGAACTGGGTGATCTAGTTAAGGTAATTTCCAGGCAAAATGTTGAAGGTGCTTCCTTAAAGTAAAATGGCGGGGCGGGGAGAGAGAGAGAGGGAGTGATGACCTGCTGTGATGCATGGATCTTGGGTGGGCGGCTGGGCTAAAAGGCATAAGCCTGGCCTCCTGGGTTAGAGGGAGAGAGAAATAGGAGGACTTCACACTTAACTGGTGCTTCTTTGTCTGTGAGTGGAAGAGAGGGGTGGTGGTAAGGCTGTCATCATTTGGTGACTAGAGCTTGAGATCCAGCTGGTTTACAGAAGCTTCATGAATACCAAGGCAAAGATCTGTAAACATGAAATATATGTGTGTGTATGTTTGTTGAATAAAGCCTATTCCTCAATGATCTAATTAATTAAGTTTGTGGTTTTCCAGGTTTTAATACAAGTTTTGGGTTTATATAATTTTGAAAAGAGAAACATGAGTCTATCCTCCGCCCATCTCCCCCAATTCACATCGACAAAACAGATTTTCCTGGATGTAGTAGTGCTTCGCTTATGAATAAACTAATTATCGCAAAATTGATGACGTTGCATTCCATTGTGTTCTTTGTATTTGGAAAATATCTACAGCTGCAGAGTGGAGTGTGTCTTGGAGAACTTTCTATAGGCACTGGCTATTTACAGTGGCAAAGTTCAGGTCATGGTCTTTAGCTCAAATATATTACCGTCTGGTTATTTACGCAGGATGGAGACATTCCAAAATATTCTCTTTGCCATCTGCTAATATAGCTGAGGTACTGAAATCACCTGTAACAGTTTATAATAGTCCCCCTTCTTGTTAAGTGGGGACTCCAATTTAGTGTAATCTTGGAACCACTGATTATCATAGGAGACGTTAGAGTATAAGATACCAACACAAGGGTTATAATTTCTTTCTCTGTGTAGCCTACTCCTTCGGATATTAAAAAGAAATTTTCTCTGAACATTTTCTCCCACTATATTCCATACTCTAAGCCTAAGTTATGTTTGTGACACACACACAGGAAATTAAAAAGCAACAATCATAGTCTAGATTGTTGTATCTCCCTTATCGAAGGACAGTCTATTTCTAAGCTAAAATTTTCCCTTGAATTCACATGAAAAGCCTGACGTAAGTAGGTCATTGACCCCATTGTGACAAAAAGTGAGTGAGGTTCTTGACAGCTCAAACCTGCCTGTGAGCTCTGTCTCTATAATTGCCTCTTGTAGGTTAGGTGTTGAAAATTGTTCACATCAAGGTTAATAAACGAAAATAAGTCCTGAATAAAAGAATTCAAGTGAGCAGGAGATTAATATGCACCTTGATTTTTACTCAGGCCATGGGTGTCTTGGAAATCAATGTGAAATTATGCAAGAAGAAATTACTCCCCAGCAGGTACTTTGTGAAAAAGTTGTGCCATATCAAATGGTGTAGGTAATAGATACTGCATAAATTTAAGATGCAGTTGAGGCTTGGGTCTCACTGGGAAATGGAAATGCCTGGATGACTGAATGATAAGTGACTACATTAAGCATTTTAAATACTTCATTTTCACCAAGTGCAGTAAGCTAGATAATCATGTCCCGTCAGCTGCTATTGGCTGCCACTGATGCCATTATTTTCTGATGCGATTTCACACGAAAGATAAGTGTGTTTTCCAGTAAGTATCCATTCTGATAAATACAGGCATAGAGGAGCAGCAAATCCAAATGGAAAAAGTAATAAATACATTAAGTAGCCAAACCATCTCTCTCCCTGCCAATAACTGGAATCTCTAGTCAAAGTTCCCTTGTATGTATTACATAAGTTAGAATTTTGGTAAAATACTGTAGTCTCATAGTTCCTATTGCTGAAATTAATGTTTGAATGTGTATGTTATGAAAACATGAATATACTTCTAAATATAAGTCTGTTATGGGCTGAACTACATCCCTCCAAATTCATATGTTGAAGTCTTAACCCCCAGAATGTGTACCTCAGAATGTGACTGTATTTGAAAACAAGGTCTTTAAAGTGGTAAAATGAGGTCATTTGGGTGGGCCCTAATCTAATCTGACTGATATCCTTATAAAAAGAGGAGATTAGGACATAGACGTGCACAGAGGAAAGACAATGTGAATATACAGGGAGAAAACGGCCACCTGCAAGCCAAGGAGAGAGGCCTCAGAGGAAACAACACTGCCAATACATTGATATTAAACTTCTAGCCTCCAGAACTGTGTGGAAATAAGTTTCTATTGTTTAAGCCACCTAGTTTGTGGTACTTGCTATGGTAGCCCTCCCAAACTAACACAAGGTCTCAAATGGCCACTTTGAAAAGAATGGGAGAGTCTAGGAAGATTAATATTTATTATCTCTGGAGAGGTATACCTTTTCCTTTTGGTGGAGGGTGGGGCATGGGGGATAGGGTAGTTAAGAGCAGAGTTCTCAAACTTTAGTCAACAATGTCATAATCTGTCTATGATCTGTCATTCCTCTTATTTAGAAGATGCTTGGTCATAAATAAGAAAGATCAACATGTTTTGAAACTGAAGGATGTGCATGATACATATCATTATAAACATAAACAAAAAAAAATTACAGAGCAATAGTATAGGGTGATTCCATTTATCTGTAAATCCAAGTTCCTGCTAGTGCCTATGTCTAGACACTGGAAAAATATCCCCAACTAAGCATGGAGGGGAATGTTAAGGAGGAAGATCTTATCTGTTGAATGAAGTCAAACTTGTTCTTCTGAAATTAAAATTGTTTTCAAAAAAAAAGAAAACCTTGGATTTTACTTGTTTTTAACCTGTCTCTAGGGAATTTAAAGTGCTAATTTTTATTTTTATTTTTGTGAGGAAGATCAGCCCTGAGCTAACATCCATGCCAATCCTCCTCATTTTTTTTTTCTGAGGAAGACTGGCTCTGGGCTAACATCCCTGCTCATCTTCCTCCACTTTATGTGAGACGCCGCCACAGCATGGCCTGACAAGCAGTGCCTCGGTGCGCGCCTGGGAGCCGAACCCGGGGCCGCCAGCAGCGGAGCACATGCACTTAACCGCTAAGCAACGGGGCTGGCCCCTAAAGTGCTAATTTTTAAAATGGCTTATTAAAATGAGAAAATCATGGTAAGACCTGGCAGACACTTTTACTGTGGTAGAGATGTCATAAAAGTTTGTTTAATATCTTACTTCTGGCTGATATTGTCCTTTTTAACATGCATTTTGGCTTTGGAAAAAAAATCTGGTGTTAAACCAAGCTTACATTGGTATCTTCTTTAACTGAGTACTTATTATGGATTAGCCGTCATAATAGGCACTATAACACAGTAGAGAATGAGATAGACAAGGCCCCTACTTACAGTTTATATTCTAATGGTGGTGTTGATAGTGAGACATATAATGATCAATCAATACATACACGTGATCTGTTATCATATATAGGCCCAGAATCCTTGTGTAGGAATCATCAAAAAGGAATGGAATTTTCTAGACTTAGTCACTAGCAGGATGCTGGACTTACGGTGTTTTCCAATGTGATATTAGGCAAGTTATTTCCCTCTAACTCAAAGGCTCTTTCTGGGAACAATTTATTTTCCATTCGTTTTAATTTTAAGATGGACTCTCCTTAGGGCCTTTAGTTCTTTAATCAGCCTGGCAATGGAGACCAGTTAGGGCTTATATTAACTAATAGTCTATAGGCTACAGGATGCTTAAATTTTCAATTGCTAGATTTTATTTTATCTTTATTTATTTATTTTTTTCCCCCAAGCCCCAGTAGATAGTTGTATGTCATAGATGCACATCCTTCTAGTTGCTGTACATGGGACGCGGCCTCAGCATGGCCAGAGAAGCAGTGCGTCGGTGCGCACCCAGGATCCGAACCTGGGCCGCCAGCAGCAGAGCGCGCGCACTTAACCGCTAAGCCACGGGGCCGGCTCTATTTTATCTTTAATAATCACAATCAGGAGATTTTCTTAAAAGAGTGTCCATGTCCAGTGGAAAGTGATGGACAGCTAAGTCTTGAATAGTTAAAATTATGGTGTGTATATATTTTTAGAACAAAAATCATAGGATTAGTTGTAGTTGTCTCATTACATTTTTATGAGGCACACATTCATGAGTAACTTTCTCATATAGAGAATTTAATTAATGATGTTTCTCATGTTATCTCCTCAAGCTGTCCTGGTTTGCCCAGGACACTTCTGGTTTTAGCGCTGAAAGTTCCACATTCAGGGAGTACTCTCAGTTTCAGCCAAACCGAGACAGTTGGTCACTCAGATGTTTCCAGTAATTATTTAAATCCTGTGTTGATTAGACAGTTGTCACAGAAGGGTGCTTCGTTAAACTTGTGCTTACAAACTGCTGCTTGTTCATCTTTCAGGGAAAAAGTCCCTAATCCAAGCTCTACTTCCCTCTTTGAGGTATAGTTCTAAAGTACTCTGAAGATATTTTCTTGACTCTGATAGTTATTTCACTATTATGCCTAACCTCATTCTTCATCTGTTTTTCAATTCATTACAGTGGCTCTTTGTTTATAACTAATACTAATTTGGCATGAAATATCTAAGCAGGAATATCCCAAAGACACTACTCTGGGGAATGGGGATGCGGAGATGAGCCAGGCAAGGTGAGTCACTGTTGAACAGTGTGATACAGGAAATGGTCCCAAGGGCCACAGGGGATAGTGAGGACCTGATATACTTGTTGTTTTTACACAAGTCCACTGACTACTGTGGGTTCATTTCTGCTGCCTGAAGTAAACCTGACTAGGAATGTTTTTGAGATTCTCAATTGGGAGCAACTCCAGACAGAGTCTCAAACGTGGCGTGACTATATTGAAGCTACGAGTTTAAACCTGAAATGTGGACTATGTTAAGATTATTAGATAATGTATCAGTAACGGAGTGCTAGGTTTTGTGCTGGGCTCCTAAGTTCTATTTTGTGTTCCTTCCTTATGATTTAACTCTTAATCAAATCTCAACATCTTTGTTCCTCTATTTTTCACTTGTTAAATGAACAAAATTATTTTCCTATTTCACTCTCACAGGACTGGTACAAAGAGGTAAAATTGTAATATTCCGGTTGGCATAATTTCTATTTTTTATGTTAATTATGAAATCATCCTCAATCTTATTCATCTATTTATTAATCCAGTCATTTACTCATTCAACTCACAAGTAATTATTGAATGCCTAAACTTGCTCTCAGTTTAGAGTTAAGATAGTTAATTTCTAGCGAGACAAAAAGGCTAAGAAGTCTTCATGTTATCTTCCTGAGCTATATTCTCATTGTATTGGAAGTCTTAAACCAAAGCAATGGGTGTGTAAGAATGCAACTTTGGATATCCACTGAGTAGGGGGAGAAGTTTGGATTAGTCCTCCAGAAATTTATGCAGGTGAGTATTCTCTAGTGAGGTTGGGAATAGAAGTGGTCTCGTCTGTTGTACAGTGCTATTATCTAGTGTCTTTCATTATTCAACAATTATTTATTGGGGCCGGCCCTGTGGCTTAGCAGTAGCTCTGCTACTGGCGGCTGGGGTTCGGATCCCGGGTGTGCACCGACGCACCGCTTCTCCGGCCATGCTGAGGCCCCGTCCCACATACAACAACTAGAAGGATGTGCAACTATGGCATACAACTATCTACTGGGGCTTTGGGGAGAAAAAGGAGGAGGATTGGCAATAGATGTTAGCTCAGAGCCGGTCTTCCTCAGCCAAAAGAGGAGGATTAGCACGGATGTTAGCTCAGGGCTGATCTTCCTCAAAAAAAAAAAAATATATATTGAATCCCTATATCCTCACTGTTCTTCTACAGGACATATTTTTGTGGTCCTACCAAATTAGTATTTTTAGACAGATTTTACTTTTTCCAGCTGCTCTTATTGCTGAGCTTCAAGCCATTGACTAGATCACAAAAGCGAAACTGATTTGCATAGTAAGAGTACCAAAGTGCACAAGCGACCAATTTATCATGATTAGATGTATATGATGCCAATATAATTAGATCAACATTTTTTTGTGTGTGAGGAAGATTGGTTGTGAGCTAACATCTGTTGCCTATCCCCTTCTTTTTGATGAGGAAGATTGGCTATGAAATAACATCTGTGCCCATCTTCCTCTACTTTATAGGGGACACCACCACACGTGGCTTGACAAGTGGTGTCTGTCCGCGCCGGGGATTCGAACCTGTGAACCCCGGGCTGCCGAAGTGGAGCATGCAAACTTAACCGCTATGCCGCCAGGCCAGCCCCTAGATCAACATTTTTAATTTGATCTGTGATGGGAATGTATTATGTGGAACATATTCCTATGAGATGCTCCAAAAAAAGAAGAGATCAATATTAAAGATTGTGAAATCTGCATATTTATATTTATCCTCCATAAAAGTGTAAATGTAATTGTAAGTCTTGCCATTGATTTAATAACTTTTGGAGAAAATTCTATAGCTACATGGAATATACACATCAATTATAAGTCAAATCCTGATTCCCAAAACATTACAAGGTGAATAAAGTGCACCATGGAATTGAGAATATATTATATATCCTCTTTCTTGAAAAGTCCAAATGCAAATGAGCATATTAAATGCTTTGAGAAGCCTCATATTAAAAAAAAGCTTGTTTATTTTTGTTTTACCCTGGGTTATACAAAATTGACCACAAATGTAACCCCTACTCATATATAGTGACTCCAATGATCAAGAAATTCTACCTTATCATTTGGTTGTCGTTTAAAAATAGACCCCCAATATACGATTCAAAGGTGTTCAAAAGAATGTTTTTAGGAATACCTTGAATTTTTTTTCTGATCAGATTTCCCACTAGGTGGTAGTGTTACAACATCAAAATCCTTCACAATAATGGTCTATCATTTCCAATTCAATTCCACAGGCATTTACTGAGTGCCTGTTCTGTGTAAGATACTGTCTAATGATATATAGGCTAGCGACTTTGCTGAAACAGGGATCCAGGCCAATATTCTTTCCACTATACAGAGCATATGTACAGAAGAAAGCAACCGCCTACTTTTCTTAACCAAGCATCTTTGAGAAGCTATGTGCTTATAAACCTGTAAAAGAAAATTCTCTAAGGAGTTCATACAAGAAGGCAATTCTCTTTATGAGAATGCAAATGGCAGCACAAAAGATCTGTGACACTTTAAGAGAACTTTTCATGAGTTCCCAGACTATAGGAAGGTGAGAGATATAGTCTATTTTAGAAACAGTTCAGTTCAGGAAAACCTTCAGAGCAGACCTAAAGCAGTTCCAGCACACACGATGGATACATATGCTTCAGGTCATGGTGTGATCTATGGCCTGGATGTCTGTCTTATGATTTTGAAGCTGCTTGACAGGCTGTTATAATGTTGCAACATGAAGTGACCTGAAGGATTAGTTCATTTGAGACCTTTACTTTTTAAACGGGGCAGCTGAGGTTCAGGGAAAACAAGGCATCTGTCAGGATCACAGGAATATCTGTAGCACACACGTGAGTCAGGTTAAATCTAAGCAGATCTGCTTTAGATCATTATTCTGGCTCTCATCATTTCAAGGACCTCTGATATATATCTTTTGCCCTGAAATAAAACTGTGTTTTAGGACTGGTACCTTCTGAGTCTCCCTGCCTGTCCAGAACTCATTGCTACCATGCTCCCTGTATTATGAACAGAAATCTATCTGATTCACAAGACTCTAAGTTCTTCCATCGTAGAATGGAATCATCTCAGCACCCTTAGAGCCTGGCATGATGCCCAGCACATGATCAATAATCTCATATGTATGGATGAATCTATTCTGACCCACCCCCTCATCACCATACAGTCAGATAGCTATGCCAGTGTACTGGAGGCAAGGGGATAATTTGATAAAACCTTCAGAGCCCTCCTTCATTTTTGGTAACATCTATTTTGTGTCTGAGGAAGATTCTTACTGAGCTAACATCTGTTGCCAGTCTTCCTCTTTTTTTTTTTGCTTGAGGAAGATTAGCTTTGAGCTAACATCTGTGCCAATCTCCTTCTACTTTGTATGTGGGTCACCACCACATCACGGCCACTGACAGATGAATGGTGTAAGTCTGTGCCTGGGAACCGAACCTGGACCGCTGAAGCGGAGCACACCGAACTTAACCCCTAGGCTACTGGGGCTGGCCCTGTCATGATTTTTATATATAATGCAATAATAATACAATCCATAATTGTGCATATTTGTATATAACATGTAATTTATTTCTATAATTTTATTGTATTTTACAGATTTGTTTATTTCTCTGACTTTTTATTGTGGAAAGGATAGAATATATTACTTTTTTCTTTGGAACAAATGGGTAAGCACATTTAATAAGTATTGTCAATATTTAATACGGAGATGGTTAGCTAAGGGAATAATGTACTCAGTCTCAATATAATATGAGTTGACAGACATAGGAGGAACTAGTTTTTATTGCTGTAAAAGCTGAGGATTGTGGGAGATAACCAGGAACTATGCGGTGACAAGATGTGTGAGCTGAGTAGAGATTTGCACATTTTCCACATCTACTCTTACAGATATCTCAGGTAGGTCTTGCTTATGTTTGAGAAACAGTCGTCAAGAATTATTCTTGAGAAGACATTATCTCCTTTCCTGGAAATATAACCATTAAATATTTAAGGACAGTTGAAGGCAGGACAAGAATAATCCTGAAGAGCAAGATCACAGTTTTCTCATTCTCAAGTTTCTGGAATAGAAAAAAAAAAAAGATGAAGGATAGATACTAGTAAATTTTGTGAGGTTATTATGAGGATGAAATGAGATACCAAAAAGTTATCCCGCCCAAATTAGATGACTAATGATATTACTTTCCCTGAAGGAAATTTCATGAGATCCTTGTGGGCAACAGAGACTTTAGTAAGAATGTAGAAAAGGAAAAATTGCTCAGATACGGTGCTGATCAGCCTTCTTTCTGTTTGATGAAATAATAACCAGATGGATCAAAAATGAATATTAAAGATTTTTGAAATATGGAATTTTCTTTTTTTTTCTGTAACACTAACAAGGAATATGTGCCTAATGGTACACATTTCACATGAAAGTTAATGTGCTTGGCCCATATGGGTAGAGTAACTTTTTCTGTTTTTTTGAGGAGGGAGGGTCTTATGCACCTTTGTCAATTAGTTCTGTAGATTAGGTCAAGTGTAAAGCTCTTCAATTTGGATTATACTGTAGAGCTGGCAGTTCTCTTGTTAATGAGAAAATCATTAAAAGGTTAAGCTAGGACATATTTGTCTGTGTGCTTGAGGAGGGACTGTCAAAGGTCCTATCCCTATAGGTCTGAAGCCCCTGGGTTGGAAACCATTTTACTGGATTAAACAGTTTTAGTATCAAGTCAAGAGTTTTGTACTTTCCTGGTTTTGCAATTCAAAAGCCACATCTTAGCCAGCTAAGAAGTCAAGCTTGAGAAGTTGTTTGTCAATGACATATCTAGGAACTGAGGTGGAATCACAGGCCTGGGACATGAAACCATCCCTGTGGATTGTTTTATTGGAAACCCAAGAACATGTAGGTAGGAAGAAATTAAAAATCTTGATTGCATTGCATTAATGACTTCCTCTATCAACACTCTGCTGTGTAGCTTTGTAGGGTCTTCCCACTATGACTCCGGGCTAGGCCGTGTTACTTGCTTTGTTCAGTGGGATGTTGTAGGGTGACCAACTGCCCTTGTTTGCCTGGAACTGAGGGGGCTTCCTGGATGTGGGATAGACCAGGTAAACCAGGACAAGTTGGTCACCCTAAGACTTGGCAAAGTGACCACAGAGATGCTGGAAAATAGCCTTGACTTGCTGTTCTTGCCTCATCATGAGGAGGATGCCTTGCTTAGGCTGCAGGATGATGAGAGATACCTGGAACAGAGCTGTGTCCTCCCAGTCCTCCCAGCTGATGAGTCCTGAGTCAGTTGATCTTTAGTGGACCACGCACCCGTGCATGAGCTCAGCCAGATCAGCTGAAACCCACAGGCTCACGAGCTAAATAAATATCTGTTGTTGAATATCACTGTGGTTGTTTGCTAAGCAGCATTATAGTGCAATAAATAAATGATATGCCTAGTTACATTTATTTAACATATACATTCTTTAAATTTATTGACAAATTAGGGACTAAAGAGCAGAACCGCCCTTAATCTGTAAAATCTGACCATTTTACCTTTTTGTGTTTGAGATTGTTTTATAATTTAGATATCATTATTGTCATATGCCCAGATGATTGAATTGATGATTTTTTAGGATGTGGCTGGAAGGTCAGAGATGCACCTTAGCAGAACTCAGTGCAAGGAGATTTGGTAATCATTTCCCAGTAAAGTCTATGCCCGTTGGTTGCTTCATGGCTATTGGTGGTTCTGTGTGAATTGTTCCATATCGTTCTGGATGAGGAATCCTGGTCCTTCTGCTTCTCTCTTTCTTAGTGGTTTCTCATTATTTGAAGTTATGTTTCCTTTTCTGGAAATTTCTCCATTTCAGCTTTTACTAGGGCATCTGTTTGAATAGTCCATTACCACTTATTTTTTTGTGTATGGGCAGCTTGTGAAAAACAGAACTCAGTAGTAGGAAGGAACTACATAAATAATCCTCCTCTCAGTTTTCTGATGAAGAAACTGAGGTTTGCAAGTTAGATTGCTTTGCCCCCAGAGCACTCAGCAAATTCTTTGCAGAAGTAGGATTGGAACTTGAGAACACTGACTGTTAGTCTAAAGGTGTTTTAATCACCTCAGGAACATTTCCTCAGGGAAATAAAGCATTTCTCCCCTCTGCCCTCTCACTATAGAAGAGTGGGCCTGGTCGTCTCTGCCCTCAGGTGAAAGGTTTGATGTAGCCAAGCTGAGTGAGGTTAAACCTGTTTGCATATGTAAGGATAGACACAAGACAAAAAAGAAAAAACAAACTATTTTATTTTCCCTGATGCAAAGGGGAACGGAAACCACCCTGCCCCTCTTCTTTTCTTTCAGAGCATTTTCTTCAGAAAACTTGTAATTGTCCCTTTGAAATGTATACGTGTAAACCTTTTTAAAACCTAAATAAGTCTCTTGCCTGCATTACAACCCAGGAATGTCTTTCTCAAGGAACAGGGAGCCATCTCTTTGAAATGTAATCGTTACAGAAAACAGTGTCCCTATCTCCCAGTTTCTGTGGGACGGTAGGGGTCCAGCTTCCTTGGTGCCTCTCTCCAAAACTACCTCCTACCGCAAAGATATGAGAAGTTTATCTCTCCTCTGGATGAAGCCAATTATCTAGCACAGATGGCCCCTCCAATTACCAAGTGAATCTAGGATGGACTATGTGTGACAAATGACGCTCTCAAGTCCTCTCACTTGAGGACTAGTTATCGTTTAGCTTGAGACCATGTGTGAAATGGCCTGGCTAGGTAAAAGGGTGAGATTTCTTTCTATCTTTGTGATCTCTTAGTGGATTGCCAGTGATATGCGTCACATTCTGGTTTAATGCTTATTCGATAATAAAATTTTTCTTTCTCTTCTACCTTTGTGGAGGGGTTATCTGAGTTGGCAGGAGCTTTTGCTTTTAATTATATTTTCCAACTCATGATAAAGAGTAGGAGAGGGGGAGGGGATAGGAACAAAAATTGCCTGGACTAGGAGAAGAGGAGTTTTTAAGTGGCTTTGAAGAGAGAATATAGGCACTAAAGTGAGAGCATGGATGGGAGAGGAAAAAGAGAATTTTCAACAAATATTATTAGGCACCATATGTATCCACTTTCCTTCAAAGTGCTCAAGAAGTAGAAATAAAGGAATTGGGTTAAAAACTGAAGTTACTTTTGGCTACATGGACCAGGATTATCAACTACGTTGAGTTACAAATTGAAATGACTTTGGCTATATTCTTTTGACCACAATATCACTCTGGAGCTAAACAAAAGAAGCCACAGCTTTATAGCAATGCAAATAAAATGAAGATTCATGGTTTTGAAATCTTATCTTCCTTCAGTTGCATTCAGGCAGCATACATGCCTCAATCTATTTAGCATATCCGAACAGGATTTATCTTTCAAAAACACTTCAATAAATGTATCAATAGAAAAATGGGTAAAGGATATGAGAAGGCAATTAAAAAAATTCATATTGTTGAGTACATGTATAAAAATTGTTGAAATGCACTAGAAATTAAGGAAATCCAATTTAAGAAAACCGTGATACACCAATTTTCACTTGGCAAAGATATGAAATGATAATTTCCAATTTAGATAAAGGTGTATGAAAGAGGACTTCTCAGAATTTAAATTGCTATAACTTTTACAGTAACATGGACATTAAGACATGTATATTTCCTTTGATCCACAATTTTTCTTCTAGAATTGTATCCAATAGAAATAATCTGATAATATTCTTATATTATTGCTTTTAACATCAAAAATGTGAAAATGCTATTATAGCCATGCAATAGATTTGATAAATTATGGTATATCCATATAAAGAAATACTATTTAACCATTAATATGATTTTTGATGCTCATTGACCTGGAAAAACAGTCTTAAAATCATGTCAAACCAAAAAAGCAGATTTCATAATAGTATACATATTATAATGCCATTTTATTTAAAAACGTTTTGAAGCACACATATCAAAATGTTACACTAATTATTTCTACATCTATGTATTTTTTGTGTTACCTTTTTCTTTTGGTAAAAGTTTTATTGGGATATAATTCACATACCTGCGTTAATTTTACATATCTTTTCTTAATCAGAGGCATTATGCAGCTATTATTATTATTATTTACTATTAGGGATGGGACCTTTTTTAAAATTATATCTTCTAAATTTAATACAGGAAATGCTGTTGTACTACATTTATAATAAAAAACTATTTTCATTCAAAACATTTTAGCATTGTTTAAATAAAGGATTAATTAAATTAAAAAAAAGACCTCAAGGGGCCAGCCCTGGTGGCCTAGTGGTTAAGTTCTGCACACTCCACTTTGGCAGCCTGGGTTCTGTTCCCTGGGCACGGACTTACACCACTTGTCTATCAGTGGCCGTGCTGTGGTAGCGGCTCACATACAAAAAGAAGAAGATTGGCAGTGGATTTTAGCTCAGGGTGAATCTTCCTTAGCAAGCAACAACAACAACAACAACAACAAAACCTCAAAACAATTGCCTCTCGGTACTTTCACCAATTTTTAGCATTTTGGGGAACATAAAAGGAAACAAGTCACCATGCAAATGTAATAAATAAAAATAAATTAATTAAATTATATTATTCTTTGTTCAAAAGCCTCTGTTGCCTCCCCATACCTTTGGGACATCTTCTTTAGCTTTTAAACCCATCCTCAATCTGATTCTAATTCTAACACATTAATTTATTGATTGGTTATTTGGCTGATTCTTTTCACAAACACCTATTTGCCAGGCACTTTCCTATTTTTCTCTTCCACTCTTACCTTTCATGCAGTTTCTTGTAACTTGAAGTCCATTTATCCAACACCTACCATCCATTAAGTCACACTTAGGAACCCAATATTTTTTTCTTCAAATATTCCAACTCATGTTTCTTCCATTTCAAATAATTCAGTGTCCTACTATTTACTCTGAATAGACTATACCGACTGTGAGATCTCAACTTCAATATTAGGGTCGACTGAGGGGGAGCTCTGATGGTGACACTTGCCCCCATCTGAGGATGGGGTTATTCATTGGATCTTGCTGTTTGTATAGTAACTCTTTCCTATCTTGTTGATCTATGATCATGTCCTTTGATATGTGCTTTACTGAGGAAAACTAACAATTGCACTTAAGATGTGAAAGAATGGTGAATTCCAATCCTAAGATAAAACTTTATGGTCCTAGGCAGGATTTAAATTTAGATTGTAATATTTTCAAATAAGTTTATAATCATCCTAAATGCATTTCTCAGTATGTTCATATAGAGCTGATTGGAATTTTTTGGTTTACCCCTCTATTTACAAAGTAGTTCCATGGGGAAAAAAATCCCATAAAAAGACCATCCATGGCCCAGTTGTTACCTCTTTTCCCTCTTTTCTATAAGAGTCCTCTCCTACACTTGTCTTCTAATAGTTTCCTTTCTGCCCCAGTTTGCTTGTGCAGTGCCTTCAGCTTCTATTGCTATCCCTCTTCTTTCTATTCATCAAAATTTCACTAAATCTTATAGATTTGGGCTCAAGACTCAACTATATCACTATTACTAATTAAATCTATTCTAAATTGAACTTTTTCTATTTGCATTTCTGCAAAGATTTTTTTCACATTATTTGTATATACATCACACATTTGTTTTGTCTCAGAATTATTGTGTTTCATCTTTTAAAAATTTAGTCCAAGTGGAATTTAACACCCTCAAGAGCAGGCTGCATGGGTGGTAGAAAGAGCATGGATTCAGAACCTGGTTTGATTTGTGGCTCTGCCATTTTCCAGCTGTTTGATCTTGAGCAAGTTACTTAATCCTTCTGATATACAGTTTTCTTCTCTGTTAAATGAAGGTAAAGACACCCTCATCACGGGATTGTGGTGAGGACTAAAGGCGATAGTATATAATGTGCTGTGTACATAGTAGGTGCTCTAAAAAGCAATTATCTTTTTTCTTACCAGTTAGGAAAGGTTAGATTATACTGTGGTACAAAGAATCCAAATCTCAGTCACGTAACACAGAAGTTTCTCACTCTCTTGGATTTCATGTCCAACATGGATCGGCAGGGGGCCTCTGCTCAGTGGAGTGACTCAAGGTTTCAGGCTAATGGAAACTTCATTTTGACATGTGCTCCCAGGATCACAGAAGCAGTGGGAAGAGAACATGGCAAATGCATTGGCTCTTAAAACTTTTGCTTGGAAGTAATGTACTTCCCTTCTACTCATATGCCGTTGGACAAAACAAGTTACATGTCCATGCTTAACTTCAAAAAGGGGCAGGAAGTACAGTCATCATGTACCCTGAAAGCAGAGACCCAGAAATATTTGGTGAATAATAATGACGACACACCCTTCATAGCACTTGTAATGCTACACATGGAACAAATTCTCAGTTAATAGATGCTTGTTGAATGAATATAGACACGTCCAGGAATGAAGCAGAGCCCATAGTTAGATAAAACCTTCTCTATTTGAATAGATTTACAAAATCATAAAGGATACCTTTTTTATGGGAAGATGGAAAATTACCATTATCTTTATTTAGTAGTGTGAGATAATAGAAAATATATATATTGGTCTCTGCCCCTGGTTCCTGGCACAGAGCTCCTAAAACCCTTGTAATTTCCTACGGGATAAGAGCACTAGGAGTATCTTTTCTTTGGTCTTTGACCCTGGTTCCTGACACAGGGCTCCTGTAATCCTTATAATTTCCTAGGTGATAGGAATGTCCTTTGTTCTAGTGAGGTGACTCTGGATGGGCCCCTGGATGGCTCCTGGATGGAGGCTGGTGATCCAAAACACCAAGCCATGATTAGAGGCTTGGAATTTTTAGCCCCACCCCCCATTCTCTTGAGAAGGGAGAAGGGCTGGAAATGGAGTTAATGACCAATCATGACTACATGATGAAGCCTCCATAAAAGCCCCAGTAGTATGGGGTTCAAAGAGCTTCCAGGTTGGTGAATACATCCACATACCAGGAGGGTAACACATTCCAACTCCATGGGGCCAGAAGCTCCTACGCTTGGGACTTTCCCAGACCTATGTATGTCTTCATTTGGCTGTTCATCTGTATCTTTTATCATATCCTTTAATAAACCGGTAAACATAAGTAACTGTTTTCTTGAGTTTTGTGAGCTTCTCTAGCAAGTTAATCGATCCCGAGGAAGGGGTCTTGGGAACCTCTGACTTATAGCCAGTCAGTCAGCACAGTTGACAACCTGGACTTGTAATTGGCATCTGAAGTGGGGTGGGGGCAGTCTTGTGGGACTGAGCCCTTAACCTGTTCTATCTCTAGGTAGATAGTGTCGAATTGAGTTAAATTCTAGGACATTCAGCTGGTATCGCAGAGAATTGCTTAGTGGAGGAAAACCTCCCATACATCTGATGTCAGAACTGTTCTGAGTATGGTGGTAGTATGAGAGTAAAGGAGACACAAAGGAGGAAAACTGGGTTTTTGCCTACTCAGGTGGAAAACTGGGAGTTTTCTCAACACAAGTAGGTTATTCAGTTCTAACGTTGTGAAACATTGTGACTGTATCGTAGAAGCATTGCATTTTAATGTGGTGGAGATCCTGATAGATCATTTAGTCCAAAGTCCCATCCAACCCTCCTCCATGTTTCCCCAAAGTGGTTCTTCAGCCTCTGCCTTAGCACCTCTGTTGATTAAATAGACTAAAAGTTTGGCAAGAATTTCTTACTGAAATAGATTTCAGTAGGCTCTTCTATGCAGGTTTGTGATTTCCAAATTTATGGTTCTCTGTTTTACTTTTAGAGTACTTTGAGTTTTGGCTCTGCTCATAAATCTTTCTATGGTGCTAACACCTGGTAGCACAAAGGGACATTATTAGGAAAATAAAAAAGATTGATGCATCCTGCTCCAACCTGTAGGTGAATTGTTGCTTTAATGTGATTGTTCTGTTTTATGCCTGGGCTTTGTCCCACCTTGGTGAATACTGAGACATAATATTGCAATTTAGTCAGGAGAGCACCAGGTGGTACATAATGTCATCACTGAAGATGCTGTTACTATGGCATCCAGAACCCTATTCCAGCTCTATGCTTTCCCCATCTTTCTCTGTTTTCACAGAGGGACGGAAGCTGCTGCAAACCAGATTTTAATATTTTAACCATAGCTAGGAGGTTTTGTTCTCTATCAGGATAGATGTTCTTTTCCATCGTTCTTTTTTTGTCAAGCAGTCTCACTGTGCATAATCCAAAGCTTCCTTTGGTGTTAAGAGATTCATTCCCAGATAAAATATTTTGAAATATTACCATTGTGATCTAACAATTGAACCGGAGAAAAAGAATGAACCTCTGGGAAAACATTAGTAAATGGAAATTTGACAGCCTTGCTGTGTGCTGGGAATGCTAACTGGTAAACGAAGTAATCAATCTTTTTCTAAGAACCTTAAAATATATGGATTGTTTATTTGGCTTTCCAGACACTGAGAGACAATCTTCTCGAGAACCCTTTAAGGGGAAGTTTAGACACAATAAAGGTTATGATGTTAGGATTCCTCTTAATTAACCCTAACAATCTTTATGGTGATAACTCAATGATAAAGTATGATATTTTGGTTGACCTTTAAGAAATGGAAATGGAATTCTGAATCTCAGAATGAGCATTTCCCAAAGTGTGCTCTGCAGGATGTTATTGAATGTTATACAACAAATGATTTCACTGAGAAATGCCATGTTAAACCAAATTAAGTAGGTTTACTCACTGCAAGAATTCACAAGAGCCTTAGTATATTAATTCACAGTGTGAATTTCTAAGAGTTGGATAAAGTATGCAGCATTTTTTTTTAATTTTATTTATTTATTTTTTCCCCCAAAGCCCCAGTAGATAGTTGTATGTCATAGCTGCACATCCTTCTAGTTGCTGTACGTGGGACGCGGCCTCAGCATGGCCGTAGAGACGGTGCGTCAGTGTGCGCCCGGGATCGAACCAGGGCCACCAGCAGCGGAGCGCGCGCACTTAACCGCTAAGCCACGGGGCCGGCCCCAACATTTTTCATTCTTATTTGATCATTTTTTTTTTTTTTTTTTTACAGAGTATTTTAATGATCTCATGTTCCCCAAAGCTATCTTTGGGAAGACCTGCCCTAAATTCATCCTTTGGAAAAAAATTTTGACTGCCATATGGACTACGTAGGTAAAGCATTTCTTGCTTAATTAAACAATGTGCATATGATCAGATGAAGACTTAGTTATTGTAAACAACAATGGATTATACAAATTGAAGCATTTTCAAACATGCTACGGCATAATCTTCTGTGAGAGATCATTGAAAGGACTTACTGATTTAGCTGCAGGTGCCAGGAGATCATCAGAGAGTTGGACCTCTCAAGATTTGAGTGCAATTGAGCAAGCTCCATTGTGAAGACACTATCCCCTCACGAATGTGGAAAGTAGGTACTGAGTAACTGTGTGCTTAAGGTTGTGCTGGGCTCATGTAGGATATAGTCTTGTCCTTAGTTTGCTTATATTCTCATTGGAAAGGTCAGTTTTACACACATGAGGAGTGATATAACTCCATATAACTCAGTACTGAATTGATCCAAATTTACTGTATAGCAAAAGTCTGTAAGAATTCAGATGTGAGAGAGATTAGTGGATTGATTGGAAGGCTTCAGCGGTAGATGAAATTTGGGTTAGTTTTAAGAATAGCCTAAGGTATCAAGAGGTTGATTTGGACTATGAACATCTCTCTCCTCTTCTCAAAAATCCCCCTATCCCCAATTATCTTAGTGATGACTTGAGATATGATATATAGAATTGTAGACTACGCGTACACACAATCCAGACATTTCTACACTGTCACTCTCATCTCTTATACTCCAACAAAATATTTGCTTTGTTTAAAAAATGGCATATACTCTCATTCCTCAAAAGGATGAGGAAAAGGTAGAGAAAAATAGTTAGGGTAGTGGAGAAACATGGGTATTTGATTTAAAACAGCTTTTCTTTGCTGTCTCTTTGAAAGTAATCTATTGTGGCATATTTCTGGGTCTCAACCATAGCATGAGAAAAATCGGTGCTATTTTGAGCCATATATATTTATAAAATCCTATCACACAATTCATTGTTCCTTGTGCAAAAAATATAAAATAAAAATAAAAGAATAAAAAGTTTAAATGAAAATTTAAAAATCACTAGTAATTCTAAGCCCAGAGATAAACAGCACACAAATGGAAAATTACATATATAATTTAATATACATACTACACCTATATATTCCATATATATATATTCCACGTATATATATGGAAGACTAATATATGTGAAAGATAACATATTTGGTCTATAACTAAATATATTTAAAAAATGGGATTATAGTATTCATGTTACTTTTTTTTTTTTATTTTTTTTTTTTATTTTTTTTATTTTTTTTTTTTTTTGTTTTTTTTTTTTTTTTTTTTTTTGTGAGGAGATCAGCCCTGAGCTAACATCCGCCAATCCTCCTCTTTTTTTTGCTGAGGAAGACGGCCCTGGGCTAACATCTGTGCCCATCTTCCTCCACTTTATATGGGACGCCGCCACAGCATGGCTTACCAAGCAGTGCGTCTGTGCGCGCCCGGGATCCGAACCAGCGAACCCCGGGCCGCCGCAGCGGAGCGCGCGCACTTAACCGCTTGCGCCACCGGGCCGGCCCCTCATGTTACTTTTAAACCTGATTTTTTTCACACAGCAGTATTGGTCTACTTTAACATATCTATTTTTTATCCATAGTCTGTTGAACCAATCCCCTATGGTTGGACTTTTAGATTGTTTCTTCTATAGATTCGATCCAATGTTTATTTTTTTTTCAAATGCTTATTTTTAAGTAAATGATCTGAACGATTGACCCATAACTGAGTTTTTAAAATTAAAATCATCTGAGATGTAAAAAGCATTATTGTTACTAGTCTTTATTATTAACAGTATTGGTGCTATGATATACCCTACCAGTAATCAGGCAGGACATTGTGACACACCAGGAGTGTCCCAAACTGTGGTCCACTTATATGTCAACTGTGTTTTATAGTGAAAACAAAACAAAATTGTGAATTAGGATATTTTATTTTCAATCTAGTTTTGAAACAGTAATATTTCTTTATCTTTCATTTTTCCATAGGGAGGGAGAAAAACTCCTTTTGGAAGTCAGTGATTGCAACTCTATCCTCTTTGGACACTGAAAATATTCTGAATGCACCTGTGTCTCAGTTACTGGTGTGCAGTCGGTCACATGCAGAGAACCTCTGACTGTTTTTGTTTTTGTTTTTAAGTTCCACCTGTGTCAGAGAAAGAGCGAGAGAGTATACTACGCAAATATAACAGTGGTTCTCAACTCTTGGTACACATTAAAAACATCCGGGAAACTTTAACCAATGCTGTAACCTAGGCTGCTTTCCCATAGGAGATTCTGATTTAATTGGCCTGAGGTGGGGTCTGGCCATCAGCATTTTAAAGACTTTCCAGGTGATTCTAATGAACAGCCAGGTTGAATACCATTCATGTAGAGAAGCCAAATATATATATTTCATCTCTAACGGAATAAAAAAGTTTATTCTTTCCTTGGGCCACTGTAAATATATTTTTGTAAGATATATTGTCAAAATTTTATTAGTACCTTTAAATTTAGTTTGTTCAAAGAAATATAAAGACAATAGAAATGACTTTTAATTTTCTCTCAGAGGTAAGAAAGAGGCAATTTTAGAACAAATAGAATAACATGATGTTTTACTTTACAAGTAAGTAGTAAATCCATAGGATGTGTAATGCAGGCAGAAAATAGAATAGGTTCTACAGGGCATAGACAAAATGATGTGCGATGGATTGTTTAGAAGGAAATTGGGGCTATTCAGAATGCCTGTTTAGCCCTTGGGTTTGAAATCATGAAAATGATTACATTGTTTTCTTTTGCAAATGTCTTTTTGATTCATAGTTACGTACAATACCAAGCTGAAAGAATGACTAAGTTTACTCAGATGGAATCTTATAATACTGCTTACCTTATGGGTCTTATCACAGAGTTCTAGTGTTGGAAGAACTTCCGGAGTAATCGAACCCAAGCTTCTTTTCTACTTTTGAATCCCTGCTATGACATTCACAGCAAGTGATCTACATCTTTTGCTTACACACTTCTAATGACGAGGAAATCCTTAGCTCACATTTAAGTTGGAACATCTCCAGTTGTCGGAAAATTGTTCCTTGTACTTCATAAAATTGTGGTGTTCTCTAACTTCCACTCCTTTATTCTGCTATCTGAAGAAAGAAACCAATTGTAGAGGTAATTGTTCTAAGTAAATCAAAGAATTAGTGATTCTTTTTTGTGTAGATGAAAAGTATAAAGACAATAAAAATTACAACATATTTTAAATAAAACACCGTAAGTTTTCTGATATTTTGCCAATATGTGAAATGTGAAATTCTAATTTATCAAATCTTAAGAGTATAATTCAATTTAGTAAATAATGAGTTTCTCACAGAAATATGAAGATGAAGAAATGGGAAACAAATGGCTATAGGTAAGTGAGTTTTTAGTTGTTTGAACAATTTTGAAACTGGAGCAAGCTTTCTCAACCAGAGAACTAATGTTTATACTAGAATTTCTGCTGATCAATATACTTATCAATGCCTTAGACAAAAATACAAAAGTCGTGTTTATCAAATTACAGGTAACATAAATCTGAGGATGGGGGTAAATGGTTATTGCAGTGCCATGGAGTGCCTTATTGGAGCCTGAAAAGAAAAATATGGGCCCCCATGTACACTTATCAAAATATCCTCCCATGTTATGTACCGAATGCATAAGGTAATAAAAAATCTACAATCAAAAAACAATGACTATGTATGTAAAGCTCTGCTTTGTCTAGTCTGTTTGCATGTCATCATCAGCCTTCATTAATCCACTGGGGTGGGGATGGGGTGGGGTGAGGTGGGTTGGGAGTTGGATGGCCACCCTGGCCTGGGAACCGCAGGCTGCTTGGAAATGATTGTTCCCATTGGACAATAATGCAGGGTCATAAAACAAACACATAAGCAACAATAGTCTGTCTTTATTTAAAATTTTGATATTTTGTTTATCATGGACTTTTTTGCATGGATTTTGGTTTAAAGTATTGCATTAAAATATTATTTGTTATTTCAAAGAGATATCTGTACTCTCATGTTCATTGCAGCATTACTCACAATAGCCAAGTCGTGGAAACAACCTAAGTGTCCGTCAATGGATGAATGGATCAAGAATATATGGTATATATATCTAAGGAATTATTATTCAGGCATGAGAAAGAAGGAAATCCTGTCATTTGTGATAATGTGGATGAAACTGGAGGGCATTATACTAAGTGAAATAAGTTAGATGGAGAAAGATAAATACTGCAAGGTATCACTTATATGTGAAATCTAAGAAAAAGTTGAACTCATAGAAACATAGAGTGATGGTTGTCAGGGCTGGGAAGTGGGAGAAATGGGGAGAAGTTGGTAAAAGGGTACAAACTTTCAGTTATAAGATGAATAAGGTCTGAGGATCTTATTTATAACATGTGACTATAGTTGATAATACTGTATTATTGTAACTGCTAATCACATATTGCTGGTCATTAACTTATAATGCAACCAGGCAATTGTACAAAGGCCACAGGGACATGTTTTAACATGTTTCAGCAGGTTCTCAAATCTGATGTGAAACTTTGCTGACATTGGAATGAGTTATTTTTCAGGAACCAAAAAGGGATGAGGCGGCCGCCTGAGACCAAAACCCGTTGTTAAGGAAGAAAATTATGTCAGACCCTGTGGGCAGAACAGAAGACAAGAAGTCTGGAGAATGGATGCCAGAAATAGCCTGACTCCCTCCTTATTTTTCCCTCCTCCCCATATGACTGCTTCAAGATTTTGTGCTTACTTAAGATGATCTTTGGGGCTTGAGTCCACCATCTTCTGATTTTGCTAGCTAATAGAATAAATCCCTTTCTTGACCACTGACTGGTCTTGCAATTGATTGGCATCAGATTGCCACAAGCAGGACAAACCCTTACTCATTACATTATATAACTGAAATTTGCTAAGAGAGTAGAACTTAAATGTTCTTACCAAAAAGAAAAAAGGTAAATATGTGAGGTGATGGATGTGTTAATTAACTTGATTGTGGGAATTCTTTCACAATGTATATGTATATGAAATCATCACATTGTATGCTTTAAATGTATTACAATTTTATTTGTCAGTTATACCTCAATAAAGCTGAAAAAAATTTGTCTTGATTCCTGAGAGTTTTGGTACCCCTTAAACTTTGTTCTTGAGGTGAGTGCCTTCCTTGCCTCCCCCTAATCCCTGCCTTGGGCTATTGTATTGAATAATTGAATAATGGTTCATTTAAAAGTTAATAAGACAAAACAAATGAAAGTAAAAAAGCAAGATGAAAATTATTTGGGATAAAAGCAAATCAGGAAATTCAGAAAATCAACTTTGTACATGTAGGATTGGGGATTCACGGTCTAGCATCAGTTCACGTGAACAGAAATTAAGAGCTTTAGTTAACAGTAGGCTCACCATGTGCTACCAGTGTCACATAGTTACTCAAACACTAATGCAACTCAATCTGCAAAGAATAAGAAATCACAATGGCAACTTTGTTCTGCACTGGTCAACCACTGGAGAGCTGCTCGGTTCTGCTTTTAAAGATCAACTTTGATTAAGTAGAGCATATTCAGGGGACTAAGATGATGATGGAATCTGAAAATTATGTCATATGAAGAATAATGGAAGGAAAAGGGAAGAATTAGTTTTGGGATGAGAAGACTAAAAGTGTTGGGAACAAGATAACTCTTTCCAGTACGGTGGTTCTCAACTCCACCTGCACCTTCGAATCACATGGGAGCTTCTAAAACTTGAAATGCCCAAGTCACACCCCACAGAAAATGAATCAGGATTTTGCTGATGGGATATAGGCATCAGTAGTTAAGCTCCCCAGGTGCACCCACATTTGAGAACCTCTAATTTAAAGGACTGTCAAGTGGTAGAAAGATTAGCCTTATTTTGTCATGTTTCATGGAATAAAGCTAGGTCCCAAATTTGGAATCTTCACAGAGGGCTACTTTGGCTCAACATAAAAATGTACGTTTGAACCCTTATTTTCTAAAAATATCTTGAGAAGAGGAGAATTCCATCACAGTTATAGCTCAAGTAGAGGTTGGGTGTTGTGGAGGAAACTTCTGCTTTGGCTGGGAGAGTGAATTAGATAATTTCTAATATTCTTTACATTTTAATAATTATATTACTCTGTGCCAAAAAGTACTTAGCAATGCACTTTAGACTAAACACCCTTTTGCTCACTTTGATCTTAGAGTTAGAGGTTCTTTTACTCACTGACCAACCCATTTCTGCTTTCCTACTCAATTAAGATGGATTCAAGCTAGAATAATTACACTTGCAATGAGAGCTATTAGTCTGAGCAGATTATCACCATAATAATCTAATTGCATAGGTGCAAATGACTTTGCAGAAATGACTATTTGACAGAACATTTCTAATAATTTTTCTTTGTGCAGAGTACAAACTACAGCATCTTAGATGAAACTTAAGTACTAAGTTTTGAGTTTGATCATATTCTTATTAGCAGGGAAGAGGCGAGTTGCAATTTTATCTCCTGGAGCATTGTGGGTAGGAAAGCAAGGTCAGTAGAGAGAACCATCCTTGTCTATTTAAAAGAAGCATACTTATTTGTTCAAGTCAGTTCAGTGACAAAATGATAGATGATATACGTGTACATCAGGTACCGAGACAGTAAAAACTCCATGAACCAGAAGCATTAAATACTTAAGTAATGATATTTAATGATATTAAGCTCCTTCCAAAATTACATCTCCATTTGTCTCCATGTATTTCCAAGAACTCTCTCCTGATAGCTCATTGTTTCTTATTATACATGAATATTTAAAATCATTTACTTTTTCTCATAAACATACACAAATGAAAATATTTCATAAATCCTGGAAATTTCCCTTAGAAAGGCAAAAACCATTTATATTGAATAATGAAAACCTTAATTACTAAGAAACACTGTAATTCACTTCAAAGGAATATTATGGAGCTCTACTCTTGTGATTTGTCATCCTCCAGGTTGCTGCTAATGTTTCTCTCTGTATGGAGTTGCAAAACTGTGTGAAAGATCATGAAGAGCTGAGTGTGAATTCATTACTGTGGCTTCAAATATCATTCATTCATTCAAAAAATATTTGCTGGGTGCCTACTGTGTGCCAGGCACGGTGCTGGGTGATTGGCCTACATTGTGAACAACATGGACAAATTTTCTCCCATCATGAAGCTTGGGGGACAGATGATAAAAAACAATTAAAGACATAAGTGAAAAAATAACATAATTTCAGGATTGATAAGTGCTATGAAAGCAATGTAGGGTAAGAGGACAGAAGGTCAAAAGGCAAGGGGAATCTATTTTAGACAGGTAGAAAGATCTTTTTAAGGGGATTGCATTTCTGCAGAGACCTGAATTAGGTGAGCTAAGGAAAAGTAAAAAGATCTGAGAGGAGTGTGGTAGCCAGCCTCCAGGAGCACTACGCATGATCCTTGCCTCCTGGTGTTTATTCCTTTGAACAGTCCTCTCTCACGTTGTATCAGGATTGGTCTATGTGATCAGTAGAATACAGTGTAAGTGACGGTGTGCAAATTCTGCAGTTAGAAAGTAAAAGACATTGCCACTTCCACCTTGATCTCCTGAGAACGTTTTCTGGGGAAAGCCAGCTGCCATATCATGAGGATGCTCAAGCAACTTTATGGAGGGGGACCACATGGGGAGGAACTAAGGTCTCCTGCCAGCAGCCCGTACTGACTTGCCAGCCATGTGAAGGAGCTACCTTGGAAGTGGACCGTCCAGCCTCTGTTCAAGCTTCAGATGATGACAGCCCCAGCTGGTATCTTATAGCAACCTCGTAAGAGACTGTGAGCCAGAGTGCCCAGCTAAGCCCTTCCTGAAATTCTGACCCACAGAAGCGGTGGGATAATAAATGCTTATTGTTTTAAGTCATGAAGTTTTGGGGTATATTGTCACACAGAAATATAGAACTACTAAAAGAGGAAATAACAAGTACAAAATCTTTTGGGCAGGAACAAGCTTGGCATGTTTGAGGAATGGCAAAAAGCCCAGTGTGGTTGGAGATCAATGGGAAGGGGGAGAGTGGTGGTCTCCCACTTGAGGTCTATTTTTGGTAAATAATGTAACATAACCAAAAAATTTTAAATACTCAATATAAATTTTGTGTTTATAGTTCTTTAATTTTCTTCTTGGGTTTTGTAACTTATAGTAAATCACGTGTTTAACAAATCTTCATTTAAAAGCTACGTACAATGTAAAACACTATACTTCAGCTGTGGTCAGGCTACTGACCTCTCCAGTGGATATGTAACACACGTTTTGTAAAATAGAGGAATTCTTTGGATAAGTTAACCATCATAAAGCCTGAGGAAGCAACTCAGATCCTCCAAAGATTAATATTATAGAGTGGAAAATGGATATTAAAAATGTCAGGCTATGCAGTGATATTTGGTTATCACTAATGATCAGATACAGATGGAGTCTTTGAGGAAAAAATAAAAAACATAGCAATGTTTTTTATTAAATGATCTTTTATTAAAAAGGGAATCTCTCTGCTTTCTGATTCATAATTAAATCAAGATTTCTTGGAGAAAATAGGTCTTTGTTAAAATAGACTTTTGGATCAAGCCAATGTCTGTGGAAGATAAGAATAATTAGAAAATCAATTTTCATGTATTAGGGTTTTGTTTATACCTGATAATCAATCATTTGCTAGGTTTTGTCACCCAGGGATGGGAAAATAATACCTCAAAACAATATTTCTCTGGCTTTTCTTACATCCCTCCGGGAACACTAGTCTTGCTGTAAATTCTTCACAAAGAGTATCGGGAGTTTTCTCCAGAGGCTCTCTCTCATGTTCTCTGTGAACTAGGCCTTTGATTATCACTTACTAGCCACCACTCCGACTTTTCCTACTCTTACTTAAGTGGAGATTCTCATGTTGTAAACCGCATAAGCAGCAATGTTGCTGAGGCCCTTTGAACGCTCTGCTGCCAATGTTACTGATGATCCTTGAAGCTTATTTCAGAGTATGACGTCCAATGTTGAGACTGCTGATGTTTGCTCCAGGGGTAATGAATGATACCAAATATCCTTGTTATGATGCCCCCTCTTACGTTGAGATCCACTAATGGCTTAGCCAACTTCGCCATCTGATGTCAAAGATCCTGTTTGTCCTAAAGGCATCATCTCTTGTTACTGTTGCTCTCCCAGCCTCCAATATAGCTAGAATCTTTTATTATTGATGTCTAGATGGGAATTTAGTGTAATATCTCTTTTAGGTATTTCTAGATTTATAATTTCAATTCCCTCAAACTAGTAGTCTGTCATAGGTCCATAGAAAGCTGGCCTAGATGATAATTTGAGTGATCAATTCATCTACAATTTGAACCCTTGTCTCTAAACAAAATATTGTCCCTTGAGTCTCTTTTCTCTTAGGAAAAACTAGTTTTCAGGAGATGTCTCCAAAACCTTATATAAATAGACCCGTTGCTGATGTGTCCTACAGCTTTCTTTTGTTCCTTATGTTAACACCAGGTAGTCAGCCAGTTTTCGGCAAGATTGATCCTTCCTTCTTCTGTACTTCTCACGTGTACTTTATCATCAAGTCCTGTGTATTCTACCCAAAAATTTCTTTCCTATACAGCCCTGCTTTTCCATTCTACTGCACCTGCCCTAGTTTAGGACTTTATCATGTTCATGGAGACCAGCAGTTTCAAAGTGTAGCCTGCAGATCCCCAAAACACTTACAGGGGGTGCATGAAATCAAACATATTTTTACAATAATACTGAGAAATTATTTGTCTCTTCCACTATGTTGACATTTGCATGAATGGTACAAAGCAACGGTGGGTAAAAATGTTGGTCCTGAGCACAAATTAAGTCAATGGCACCAAACTGCACTAGTAGCTATTTTATTCTTCAGTGTGTGGAAGAAGAAAAATCTCTTCCTTTATCCTTTTTAGGATCTCTGGCTGGGGCCTTGTAAATTGGACTGACAAAAGACAGATTAACAGGGGAAAAGCATACAAATTTATTTAATAAAGTTTTATGTGACATAGGAGCCTTCATAAGGGAGCGAAGACCTGAAGAATCACTACAGCCTGAGCATTTTTATACTGGGTTTGACGGAGAGTGAAAACTTGTAGAAAAACGTGATAGGACGGAGCCGGGCCCATGGCTTAGCGGTTAAGTGCGGGCGCTCCGCTGCTGGCGGCCGGGGTTCGGATCCCGGGCGCGCACCGATGCGCCACTTCTCCGGCCATGCTGAGGCCACGTCCCACGTACAGCAACTAGAAGGATGTGCAGCTATGACATACAACTATCTACTGGGGCTTTGGGGGAAAAATAAATAAATAAATAAAATTATGTAAAAAAAACAAAACGTGATAGGACAAAATGATATGAGCTGAGGGTAGTAAACGGGGAAATTTAGCAGGGCCTGTTCGTTTGGATTCTTCTGGGTGTCCCTCTATCTTTGGAGATAAGGTTGCTCCTTTCCTCTGGGTATGGGGAGGGTACCACTCACGTGAAGGTCTTATGACCTGCTTTAGGGGCGAAGGGGGATGTCAGAGTCCTTCTTGTACCTGTTGTTTCTCAAATTCCCTCAGCTTGAAATATTCAATATGCCAAAGTGCCATATTTTGGGGGTAGCATTTTCTGAACCCTGTTAATTACCAAATGAGTTTCACTTAAGAACGTCTTTGATAAAGCAGTACCAATTATCAATTTGACTAAATCTTGACCTTTGAGTACACATCTTTTTAATATTCTGTGAGACAAATAGGAAGTATTCAAGCCCTTCTGCTGCATTCGGCAGTTTGATGGTTGTCTTGAGAGAAAGCCCGTGTGCGATTGTTTGATATATGAGCTGAGCTAACTGCTTTTTCATGGAACATTTTCACTTGAAAAAATGACTGGCAGACAAACTATGGTTGTTCAGATTTGGTTATTGGCAGACATTTTCTCAAAAATGAACAAAGTGATCCTGTTGCTTCAAGGAACACAACTGACAGTATTTGTTGCCAATGATAAAATTTGAGCTTTCAAACTATGAGTTTTGGAAATTTGTACGTGGTACTGTGAGCTTGACAGCTTCCCAACACGTAAAGATTTTTTCTATCAGATCAGAGGCAATATTAACAAAAGTGTGGCAGAGTCCGGATCCACACCCAGCCATCCTAGCTCCAGAGTCTGTGCTCTTGGAGTTTACTATTTTTTCTCCCCATGATTTTCTACAGAACAAATAAAGTCCAGACCTTTTAACATGCCAACCAGGTGGTATTTGTCCAACTTGTGGAATGGCTAAGCAATAGCTATGGTGATGGGGGTGGGGCAGACATCCAGAGATACTGACAGGTGATTTCATGAGAGGTTCAGGAACACAGGCCATTCTGGCTGGTGGCCTAGACAAACAGGACAGGTTGGACTGACTTCCCCTGGGCAATCCTTCCAAAAACAAGGACGAGATTCAATTATTTGATCTGAACTGGGAATCTTAAGGCTTACTAGATGGCTGGCAGGCCACACTGGAGGCACTGTCAACCTGGGTCCCTAGCTCAATGTAAGCTCCTCTTAAGGATCCCCAAATGTAAACAACACTTTCTTTCCAGGGGCACCGTATGCACTCCTGGGAATGTACTTCTTGTGTGGAAGCCAGGCATTAACTTGCTTCCCTCCCAAAAATGCAGTGACTCACATCTTAGAGGTGGTCATAGAACACCTTCGAGGGTTTAAAGAAAAGCCTCCAATTGATTCAATAGCCCTCAGATGACTATAGCAATCCCTCCAAATTGAAGTTACCCTTGGTTACTTTGAGGAGCTTCTCTGAAGGATAACTGACTTGTTACTTATATTCACTTTGAAGATAGCTATTCCTATAACAGGAAGGTCAGTCAATTAGAAAAAGTGGTATGAAAATTTTTTTTGACTTTCACTGAAGTGATCAATGGTACCAGTTTGGTGCTAAAAGGCATTCAGATTAGTCTCAAGTCACTGACAAGCATTGTTATGGATGAGAGAATTGCCTAAGACTTCTTTTTTCGGGGTGCTGAGGTGGAGAAGAGCAACTGCTCCTATATTTTGCTCTACCTAAATTAATATCTCTGGCCAAGTAAAAAGGTTAATACAGAAGCTTAAGGTGAAGGTAACCAGGATTTCTAATGTAGACCCTGATGGTTTATGGTATTTGTTTAGCTGGTTAGATGCTGGACCCAGCAGGCCATGGTTGGGGTCAATCCTGCAGGTTGGCCTCATCCTGGTGCTTGGGGGCTTCTAGATAGTCTTAATGAAGACCATTACTGGATGAGAAAAATTGAATGGATTAAGTCCAAGCTCTGTCTGTCAGATTAATCAGAGTGGCTGATCCAGTGGTGTACCCATTGGGAAATTCACTAGAAGCCAAGATGGTACAGAAGTGAGAGGTGGATTTTGTTGGGAGACAATTTTCCTTGGGTCTCTTGTATTTCTGCACCTCTTGTGATCAGATATGCTGTTCTGGATCTGCTTTGTTCTGGACTATCTTTTCAAGGATTTTAGTGTGGTAAATAGTCTTGTAAGACAGAGATAAGTCTCCTTCTAGAGCAAAGGTCAGACTTATTTATAGTCTTGGAAAATAGAGCTAGTGTCTTCTTCTAGAGCAAAGGGTAGGCATGCTCACTGCCCAGTATAAGAGATTTGTGTTCCCTAATGTCTGGCTGCACACTCAGTTGAGCAAGCAGTGCAGGATAGAGTGTGGAGGGACCAAAGACCCAGAGATGGCATATGAGATATATAGGTTTATTGGGACTTATGTATAGGGAATGTCCAGGGGTGGCTGGCTGGACAGAGTTGTGCACTCACTACCACAGGCAGAGAGGGGGTCACTTATATAGGCAGGGGACAAAGGCTACCTGCTTGCCAAGAAGGACAGTCTTTGGTATGACCAACGTTCCCAGGGACAGTAGCTCGTGTTCCTTCAAGATGTGATGTTCTTTGAGTGAGATAAGTTAAGATCTGGGTTGGCCAGGCCCTGGATCATTACAAATCCCAGAGGGTTGGCATCCTGCCCAGATGGGGGCCAGAAGGACACATGGTTGTTATAGGGCACACAGGCCAGTGCTGGGCAAGTGTGATCCTACACCTAAGCTCTAAGATTTCTCCTGTAATAAACTCATTGTGTGTGTGCAAGTGTCACCTGATCCTCTTATGTCACCTTGTTGGAGTTGGAGCACAGAGACCAGCATAAGAAAACGTTGAAACTCTGGCTACTAGTATTGCTGTGAATAATTAAGTGCTGTATTTCTAGAGTCTTGTGTCTTCTGCAAACATCCTTGACATTGTGGTGGACTACCTTGTTAGCTTGCAGATAGGGTAAAACGTCAGACCCTTCACAGTTCTTGACATGCTGGTGTAGTATTTCTCTTGGATTTCTTTCTTTCCATACCCAAAATGACCATGGGGTTATGCTACCAATTAGGCTACCCAAGATTCACCTGAGGGTAGCAAATAAGGAGCTAGGCCTCTGGGATGGCAGAGGGGCAGTTCGATTCAGAATTCACAGGTATTCTCCCCCCGTTGTTATTTACACTCAATAGGTTGGTGATCTACCACAATTTACATAAGCAATCAATCATTGATGCACTTTTAGGTTTTTTAAATTTTTTCCTATTAATAACATTGCTATAGTGAATATTGTTTTGAATTTGTATTTTGAAATATGTCTGTATCCACAGGGAAAATTTCTAGCTAGGGAGTTCCTGGGTCAAAGTACATGCTAATTAAAATGAACAAACAGATATACAATGAAAAATTTCTGTCCCATCCCTTCCCCTAGTTCTCTTCTCAGGTAGCCAATGTTTTCCTTTCAGAGATATTTTATGTAAATGCCATGCAAATACATTCATGGTCTTTCCCCTCTTCTAGTTTTTTTTTTAAACCAAAATGATTACATATTTTATACATTGTTTTGTATCCTAATTTTTTCTCTTGATTTTGTTCTTTTGAGATCTTTCTATATCAGTCATAAGTAGCTCCCTCATTAGTTTTTTTATGGCTGCTTAGTTTTACACTGTATGGACTTTTTTTCCCTGTGCCCTATTAATCCTATACATTTTTTTTTTTTAAAGATTTTATTTATTTATTTTTTTCCCCCAAAGCCCCAGTAGACAGTTGTATGTCATAGCTGCACATCCCTCTAGTTGCTGTATGTGGGACGCAGCCTCAGCATGTCCGGAGAAGTGGTGCGTCAGTGCGAGCCCGGGATCCGAACCTGGGCCACCAGCAGTGGAGAGGGCGCACTTAACCGCTAAGCCACGGGGCCGGCCCAATCCTATACATTTTTTAAACTAAACTGTCAATTATAGCACCACGGACAAGATAGCTTTTTTGGCTTTCCTATGGCTGTACAGTCAGTCTCAAGTTAGCCTTCTTGTTTGGGAGCAATATTTTGTTTCCCTTAATTTCTCAGTGATTGCATTTTATACAACAGGGGCTCCATCACTGGTTTATGTACATAATTCTCTAAGTGTCAATACTATTCATAATTACCCTGTTAATTATCTGATTTATTTTACATTGCTAATAAGATAATCCTTTTACTTTTTTTTACTCTACGTCCTGAATGCGTCCTCCAAGGGTTTCAAGGTTATAGTAGTCACCCTCTGAAATAGGGCAAGAAGTCTCAAGTCTCGCCAGAGAAAACTAAAGATGTTTCTACATGAAGAAAACACTTTCAGACATTTGGCTTGATTATTTTGTGTTTCCTCTTCTGGTTATGGTTGTTAGCAAAGACCTGGAGTGGTTGTGATGGTTGTTTGCAAGGGTTGAGTGTGAACTGATCCTGGCTCAGTTTGAAATCTTCGATATTTGAGGTTTGTATTCAAAATTGGAAACAAAAGTGTTTAAAAGAATAATATAAGATTGAGGGAGGTTAATAAGACTTTATAGAGCTTACTTACATACTTATATATTTTCTGCCAAACAGTTGCTTGTTATGATGTTGTCTTGTGCTTGGCATGTTTATCTGCATACCTCATTTGGTTTAAAGTTTATTCTAATTAAAACCCTAATTATTAATATTTGTGTTTACCAGGAATGATGTTTGGCTTTGCAGTCTTTGAGTGTAATCTCATTTTGTTTGTTAATTGGTTTGCACTATTAGCTCATTTTAAAATGCTAAGAAAAATCCTGGAGACAAATGAACATAATTAAATCGGAGCATCGGTCACTTCTCACTGCCTCTTTTTCCAATGGGCAGAGAATTTCTACAGAGAGAAAAAAAGTCTACTTAAAAGAGAAGTAATTAAGGTTCCAACTGACATTTTAAATAAGGATGAATCTCATTGTATTTAAGATGATCATTGTGAAATTTGATCATTATGAAACTGGAAAAGCAACACTTATCGGAAGATCCATGTAGTAATGCTCTGATTGTGAGCAACATTTCAGACTACATGGGGATGGCTTTTGGTGTAGAAGCACAAACGTTGGAGTTAGATACACCCGAGTTTGGGTCCTGGATTTAACATCTGCTATCTATGGGATCTTGGTCAAGTTATTACCCTTTCTAAGTCTCAGTTTCCTCATCTTTAAAATGGGTATAATAATAGCTGCTTCATAATATATTTTAAGAATTAAATGAAGTAGCAGGTGCCAAGTGGCTCATACATCCTAGGCACTTAAATGTGAGTTTATTCTTCCTTCTTGTCCTCTATGATTGAGGGAGAGTAACTAGAAACAATAAACAACAACAGTGACAGCAAGACTCCACCTACGAAACTTTTCTCCCTGCGGGTCGCTTAGATAAAGAGAGCCAGACCTTCTGAAGAGAAGCTTAAGCAATCTTTGTTATCAGTTTGATGGGGAACTCATCATAAACCAAAGATTGGTCTGGATTTAAGAAGCAGGGATCAGATAGGCTGTGAACAAAGAACATTTTGACTATCACTGTTGAACATTTGAGCTGATCTAACACATTTTCTTTTTTATTATGGGAATGTATTTCTTTATTTTCACAACCAAATTAATCTTTTCCCCCCCTCTGGTTAATTGGGAAATTATTTTTTTTACCTAGAATAAGAAAACATATGATATGAGTGAGCTTAGTAATTTATTCTTCAAATTGAAGACACAAGTCTTCAAATAGTTTCACATAATTATCCCTTAAATTTAAAAATGTTTTCATTTCCTGTGATATGATGTCTAAATCAATGATTGAAAATGAGCATATGGACAGAATATGCCAAAAAATGCAGACTTTCCAGTTTGGGAGTGGAAGAGGAGGGGTGCGGGGTGGAAGGGAGATGGGGAATCGAGAAGTAGCTAAATCTTAGGAAGATGAGAGTAATTTTAAAAAATAATCTTGAAAAGTTTGATGAATAATTAGTGCTAGATAAGCTGCATAGAAATCAAAACTAGCCACTGTATTTAGGAGGAAAAAGAGACCCACAGACAGATAAATGGTAGAGAATTTCTGGCTATTAATTCATTTGTTCAACAAATATTTATGGAGTGACTACGATATGACAAATAGAGCTAAAAACCGAAGAACATGTGAGGCAACTGAATAAAATCACATGTGTTGTAGGAAGAAGTAGCGATAATTTAAAGTCAAATAGTTTATTCAGTTTACAAATGAAAGCCACACAGATGTATCTAAAATTACCATTCTAATTATTGTAAAAATTAACACTTCAAAAAAATTTAAATTTATTTATTTTATGTATTTATTTATTTATTTTTGGTGAGGAAGATTGGCCCTGAGCTAACATCTGTTGCCAATCTTCCTCTTTTTGCTTGAGGAAGACTGTCACTGAGCTAACATCTGTGCCAATCTTCCTCTATTTTGCACATGGGATGCTGCCACAGCATGGCTTGATGAGCAGCGTATAGGTCCACGCCCAGGATCTGAACCCGCAAACTCCGGACCGCTGAAGTGGAGTATGTGAACTCAACCACTATGCCACTGGGTTGGCTCCTTAAATTTATTTTTGACAAATAAAAATTGCATGTATTTAAGGTGTACAACATGATGTTTTTTTTTTTTTTTTTTTTTTTTTTTTTTTTTTAAATTTTGTTATTTTTTATTTATTTATTTATTTTTTTTTGTGAGGAGATCAGCCCTGAGCTAACATCCGCCAATCCTCCTCTTTTTTTGCTGAGGAAGACGGCCCTGGGCTAACATCCGTGCCCATCTTCCTCCACTTTATATGGGACGCCGCCACAGCATGGCTTGCCAAGCAGTGCGTCGGTGCGCGCCCGGGATCCGAACCAGTGAACCCCGGGCCGCCGCAGCGGAGCGCGCGCACCTAACCGCTTGCGCCACCGGGCCGGCCCCAACATGATGTTTTGATACGTGTATACATTGTGAAATGATTGCCATAATAAAACTAATTAACATATACATCACCTCCCATAGTTATTTTTTGTGTGTGTGTGGTGAGAACACTTGAGATCTACCGTCTTAGCAAATCTCAAGTATACAATACATTATTATTACCTATAGTCGCCAGGCTGTACTTTAGGTCTCTAGAACTTATTCATCTTATAACTGAAAGTTTGTTTCCTTGACCAGCATCTCCCCTTTTCCCTCACCCTCCACCTTCTGGTAACCATCGTTCTACTCTCTGTTACAGTGAGGTTGACCTTTTTTTTTAAGATTCCACATATAAGTGAGATAATGCAATATTTGTCTTTCTCTGTCTGGCTTATTTAACTTAGAATAATATCCACCAGGTTCATCCAGGTTGTCACAAATGAAAGGATTTCCTTCTTTTTTTCAAAGGTTCAATAATATTCCATTGTGTGTGTGTATATATACACATTTTCTTTATCCATTCGTCTGTTGACAGGCACTACTTTTAAAATGAAAATGTATAATGAAATGAAAATCCTATCTTACACCATACACAAGAATTAACTCAAAATGGATTAAGGATCTGAATGTAAAACCTCAAACTACAAAACTCCTAGAAGAAAACATAGCCCGTAAGCTCCTTGACGTTGGTCTTGGCAATGATTTTTTGAATTTGACACCAAAAGCAAAAGCAACGAAAGAAAATAAACAAGTGGGACTACATCAAACTGACAAGCTTCTGCACAGTGAAGGAAACCATCAACAAAATAAAAAGGCAATGTACAGAATAGGAGAAAATATCTGCAAGTCATATAACTGATAAGAGGCTAATATCCAAAATATATAAAGAACTCATACAACTCAGCCAAAAAACAAATGATTAAAAAATGGGCAGAGGATCTGAATAGACATTTTTCCAAAGAAGACACACATATGGCCGCAGGTACATGGAAAGATGCTAAACACCACTAACCATCAGGGAAATGCAAATCAAAACCACAAAGAGCTATCACCTCACACCTGTTAGATGACTGTTACCAAAAAGACAAGAAATAACAAGTGTTGGGGAGGATGTAGAGAAAAGAGAATCCTTGTGCACTCTTGGTAAGAATGTAAATTGGCGCAACCACTATGGAACACAGTATGGAGGTTCCCCAAAAAATCAAAACTAGAACTACCATATGATCTAGCAATTTTACCTCTGGGTATTTATCTGAAAAAAATAAAAACACTAAATCAAAAAGATATCTGCACCCCCATGTTCACTGCAGCATTATTCACAACAGCCAAGACATGGAAACAACCTAGGTGTCTACCAATGGATGAATGGGTAAAGAAATTGTGGTATATATATACAATGGAATATTATTCAATGATAAAAAGGAATGAAATCTTGTCATTTGCAACAACATGGATGGATCTTGAGGGCATTATGCTAAGTGAAATAAGTCAGAGAGAGAAAGACAAATATCATATAATCTCACTTATATGTGGCATCTAAAAGAAAACCCACACAAAAAAGCCCTCTCTAAACTGAGCTCACAGATACAAAGAAGAGATTGATAGTGGCCAGAGATGGAGGGTGGAGGGTGGGCAAAATTCATGAAGGGGGTCAAAAGGTACAAACTTCCACCTATAAAACCAATAAGTCACAGGGATGTAATGTACAGCATGATGAGTATAGCTGGTAATATTGTATTGCATATTTGAAAGTTGCTGAGGGAGTAGATCTTAAAAATTCTCATTATAAGAAAGGAAAACAAATTTGTAACTATGTGTGGTGATGGATATCAAATAGACTTATTGTGGTGATTATTTTGCAATATATACAAATATTGAATCATTACATTGCACACTTGAAACTAATATAATGTTATATGTCAATTATACCTCAATAAAAAAAAATGAAAATATTTTTTCCACTCATTCAACTCCATTTCCAAAGTACTTATTTGTGCCTATCCATCCCAACCTTTTCCTAATTTTATATAGACACATACATTATACTCAGATGCACACACACACACACCTGCACATATATCTTACTTCACAAAAATGGAATCATGCTATGATAATTGCTCTGCAATTCATGTTATTATATCTGTGGGCTGGTGTCCTAGAAAAAGAAATGCTAGGTTAAAGAGAATGCATGTTTTATAATTTCACGAACAAATTACTTTCCCATAGGTTATATTAATTTATACCGTGAGAGTGCTAGGTTGCCCAACGCTCCCGCTGGCATTGGATGTTATCTTTTTAAGTTCTCTCATTCCCATGGGCAAGAATTATTTTCTTATTTTTATTTCAGTTGTAGCCCCTTTATGTTTATAAGCCATTTGTATTTGTTCTTCAACGAATTGTCTGCTAGTATCCTTTGCCCATTTTTCCATTGGCTTGTCTTTTTCTTATTAATTTATTTTAATTATTTATATATTAGGAATATTAGCCTTTTGTCTGTTATGTGTTACATTTTTTTCCTCCTTGTCTGACATTAGGTGATTTTTTTTTTAACATTGTGTAATTTCTTTTTTCTTTTTTTTTTTAAAGATTTTATTTTGTTTATTTTTTCCCCCCAAAGCCCCAGTAGATAGTTGTATGTCACAGCTGCACATCCTTCTAGTTGCTGTATGTGGGACGTGGCCTCAGCATGGCCGGAGAAGCAGTGCGTCGCTGCGCAACCAGGATCCGAACCCGGGCCACCAGCAGCGGAGCGCGCGCACTTAACCTCCAAGCCATGGGGCCGGCCCACATTGTGTAATTTCAATCGTACATTACTATTTGTCTGTCACCATATATATGTGACCCTTGACCCCTTATGCCCACCCCCGACCCCCTTTTCCTCTGGTAGCCACTAATCTGTTCTCTTTGTCCACGTGTTTGTTTATCTTCCACATATGAGTGAAATCACATGGTGTTTGTCTTCCTCTGTCTGGCTTATTTCGCTTAACATAATACCCTCAAGGTCCATCCATGTGGTGAATGGGACGATTTTGTCTTTTTTTTATGGCCGAGTAGTATTCCGTTATATATACACATATATAACATCTTCTTTATCCATTCATCAGTCGATGGGCGCTTGGGTTCCTTCCATGTCTTGGCTATAGCGAATAATACTGCAATGAACATAGGGGTGCATAAGTCTCTTTGAATTGTTGATTTCAAGTTCTTTGAATAAATACCCAGTAGTGGAATAGCTGGGTGGTATGGTATTTCTATTTTTAATTTTTTGAGAAATCTCCATACTGTTTTCCATAGTGGCTGCACCAGTTTGCATTCCCACCAGCAGTGTATGAGGGTTCCCTTTTCTCCACATCCTCTCCAACATTTGTTATTTTTTGCCTTGGTGATTATAGCCATTCTAACAGGTGTAAGGTAATATCTCAATGTAGTTTTGATTTGCATTTCCCTGATAATTAGTGATGTTGAATATCTTTTCATGTGTCTATTGGCCATCTGTCTATCTTCTTTGGAAAAATGTCTGTTCCTATCTTCTGCCCATTTTTTGATCAGGTTGTTTGTTTTTTTCTTGTTGAGTTGCGTGTGTGAGTTCTTTATATATTTTGGAGATTAACCTCTTGTCAGATATATGATTTGCCACTATTTTCTCCCTGTTGGTGGGTGGTCTTTTTGTTTTGTGCCTAGTTACCTTTGCCTTGTGGAAGTTCTTCAGTCTGATGTAGTCCCATTTGTTTATTTTTTCTTTTGTCTCCCTTGCCTGAGTAGACTAAGTGACTTTCTTAATGGTGTCTTTCATGATATAAAAGTTTTAACTTTTTTCTTTTTTGTGAGGAAGACTAGCTCTGAGCTAACATCCATTGCCAATCCTCCTACTTTTGCTGAGGAAGATTAGTTCTGAGCTAACATCTGTGTCCATCTTCCTCTATTTTGTATGTGGGATGCTACAACAGCATGGCTTGATGACTGGTGCATATCTCTGTGCCCGGGATCTGAACCCATGAACCCTGGTCCACCGAAGTGGAGCATGTGAACTTAACCACTACACCACTGGGCCAGCCCCATAAAAAGTTTTAACTTTTTATGTAGTCAAATTTGTCACATTTTTCTTTATTAATTTTGTTTTCTGTTTAACTTAGAAAGACTCCCCCATCACCCATCAAAAAGTTCTAGAATATTGTCCTATCTATATGTATGAATATTTTTAAAGATAGATTGCTTACATTAGCATTTTAATATTTAATATTTTTATATGTTGAGAGATTATGAATTCACTTAAAATTCTTCTAAATCATAGCTAGTTGTCCCAATACAACTTATTATATGACCTATCTTTTCCCAAATTATTTGTAATATCAGCTTCATCATATTTCTATACTAGCACCACACTGTTTTGATTAGTAGTAGCTTTTATAATGTTTTTCATATTTGGTGGGATAAGTATCCACTTGTGATTCTTTATCAAAAATTTCTCAGTAATTCATTCATATTTATTTTGTCATGTGACATTTAGACTCTTTTGTTTCAAGATCCAGCTTTGATATTCTAATTAGAATTTCGCTATATTATGTATCTATTCAGAGGGGATTAACATCTTTTCTTTCTTCTCACTGTGAGTAAAGGATGTTCTCTTCACTTATTTAGGTCTTCCATTATGTCCCACAATGAAATTTTGTTCATAGAGCTCTTATGCTCTTCTTACTAAATTTATTTCTAGATATTTAGTAGCTTTTGCCATAGTTGTGAATAAACTATTTATCCTATTTTAATTTCGAACTGGTTATTTCAATATATAGAAAAGCTATTGATTTTTGTTTATTTTTCTTGTCTCTAGGAATCCAATTTAATGATTAATATGTATTTTAGTTGAATCTTTTATATTTGGGGGCTATAAAACCAGATTACACGTAATAATGATAATTTTGTCTATTCTTTTCCAATATTTATGCTGCTTATTTCATTTTCTTGTCTTGTTACAGAGCTTGAACCTCAAAACAATGTTGAACAATATGGTGACAGTGGACATCCCTGTCTGTTTCTTTATTATAGTAAAACTGTCTTTAATGGTTCACTAATTCATCTGTTTGTGGACGATTTTTGAAAATTGCTCTTCATTAAAAGGTTTTGTTTTAATTTGGAGGAAACAGTGAAGTATGAGAGGAATGAGTTAATTAATGTGTATAATATCAGCAATAACACTTTGGAGGATAATGGCCCCAATAACTGAATCAGGGAGACATATTGGAATTTCAATCACACCAAAGAAAAATACTTGTTTGATTCAACACCAAAATTATTGCAACAAAACAGGTGCTCACATTCTCTTAGTAGAAATATGGGAGGGAAGAAGCATGGATTATGAATCTGAAAACCTCAAAAAATATTTCCTCTCAACATCTAATTCTGGACCAAAGCGAGTTTCATAATCAGAATATATGTTCATGTGACATTCTCCAATTAGCAAGAAAACAACAAAAATAACCCAGCAACAAAGCAATACCAAAAAGAACAAAACCAAAATCTCTAAAATTTGTCCATGTGCTGTAACGATTCCTTGAATAGCTTCAGCATCATAAAGACTTTTCTCAATCTCTATATTTTTTTCTTGATTTTAGTTTTGTTCTCTTACTTTGCTTTTGTGTACTCCTTTCTCTCTGTCTTTTCTCTCATCTGCGCCACTCCCTTATTTTTAGGGTGTGCACGTGCCTACCTGCATGCATGCACACCTGTATCTACTTGGTGTGGGAGGTGCGTATCTGTGGTTGTCTCTCTGTATCTCTCTGGTGTTTATGTTTCTTTCTGTTACTGACTGTCATTTTCTCTGTTTTTCTCTCTCTCTCCTTCTGCCTCTTCCCCAGTAGATGGTATCTGTCACAGCCACACCCAAAGGACAAACCAAGTAACCAATTTAGTGTGTATTCTACAATACATTCCGCAGCTGGAATGTAAACCCAACCAAAATGTCATTGTATTTATAACTCCTCAGGCAGCCCTCCACTTGACCACACAGATCTTTTATTCTATTTTCATTATACCTTTAGAAAACAACCCTATCTGCTGCTTTGACAGAGTATTAATGCATTGATAAGTTATTAACAGAGATTCAGGGCAAAACCCACTAACCCCCTCATCATATTTGCCTCCTTTTCACTGGAAACAGAACTAGGATCAGCACTTAACAATGGGTAGAACAAGTAAATAATCCTGAGTCAGGCTGCCCAGAGTTCATTCAGGCAGTCTTGAGGGGACTTGGAAATCTTAATACTTCACTTTTTTTTTTTTTTTTTGGTGAGGAAGATTAGCCCTGAGCTAACATCTGTTGTCAATCCTCTTCTTTTTGCTGAGGAAGATTGGCCCTGGGCTAACATCCATGTCCATCTTCCTCTAATTTATGTGGGATGCTGCCACAGCATGGCTCGATAAGCAGTGCATCAGTCCACGCCCAGGATTTGAATCTGTGAACCCTGGGCCACCGAAGCAGAGCATGAGAACTTAACCACTACACCACCAGGCCTGCCCCAATACTTCACATTTTTTAGAGCTCTGACACAGCATAGACTTATTTTTCAGTCTGAAATCAAGGCCAAATAGCCTGGTATGGCAGATTATGGTAGATGCTTATATTGGTTCTCTGAACCTGCATTTATTCTCCTCCTTTGTCGAGAGGGTGGAAAACCATCAATTACATTTGCAAACTCAGTTATAGCTAGGGGTCCAGGTGTGAATCAGGTTCTGCCTATTAGAAGCACTGGGACAGAGAAGAGGGAGGGAGAAGAAGAGGCTGTCTTCCTGACAGACACTCTGGCTGAAGGTTAGTGGGAACTCGCCTCAGCTTTTCCTTTTCTAGCCTCTGGCTTTGTGGGTTGAGCCTTCAGGGCTGCAGCAGCCACAATAGGAGCAGAACCTTTAAAACTCTGAATAGCAGCCGACTGGTGTGACTTTGCCACAGTAGTGACTCCTGACTTTAGGTTGATCATATATCCATATTCCCAGAATAGTCCTGATTTATACCAATTATACCAGTGTAATTATTCATAGTGTTACTGCACACAAGGCATGACCTGCTTGCCATGAGGCAAAAGCCGATCGTCAAGAGGCAAGATGGTAGAAAAGAAAGGGCAGTTTATTACAGCTTGCTAGCAAGAGGGAAGATGGCCCACTAATGTCTCAAAGAACCATCTTAAGGGGGCAGAAAATCTTACAGCAGTTATAGAGGCTGGTGGGGTGTAAGGGTGGGGGTTAGGAATGTTGACTCTCAGGTGTTACAGACTGGGAGTTGCCACAGATCTTTCAGTTTTCAGTGATGATGGCTGTCAGCATAGACACTCTGTTCGGGGGTCATCACATTCCTAAGGAACTCAAAAGAACAAAGTTGTCATCTCATCGCAGCCGGGGGGTGTGTGCACAATCAGGTGCTGTAAAATCCACAGAGCAGTTAGGTCTCCTGGAGGGTGTATATCCAGCTGGGTTAGTTAATCAGAGGTCATTCAAAGTTACAATAGAGTTTCTTTTCTACAATATGGCTTCCCTTATGTCAACCTTGTCTTGAGCCAGTATCAATCTCCCCACTCTAAAAAATGCTCCTAGTTTAGATAGCAAACATAGTAACACTACCTCCAATTCTCTAATTCTTCCAATAAAATTTTGTAAATACCTAACTACCTGTATTTAAATTCCTTCTGTTTGAAATGCCTAGAGTGTTTACTGTTTCCTTCATTAAACCTTGGCTGATGTCAAAGATAAACAAAGCTGGACACTAGTTAACAGCAATAAAGACAGATTTTATTTAGCAATAACTATTGCAATAGGGGAGAGAACCCAGTATAACCTGAGCTCAGCACTGCTGAAATAAAAGGCAGGAGACTTTTTAAGTACGGAGGTGTGCTAAAGGAGGGGCACTGAAGAGTGTGAAGGTATGTTTGGTTCACGTGACTAGGCCACTTGGCTAACTGGCGCTTATCCAGAGGAGGAATAAACTTGTGTCTTTATGACAGGGAGTGGTTGTGCAAGTTGGGAGCAAGGTATCCTCTCCCACAGGGCCTAGAGCCAGAGTGAGAGTTATCTCCTTGAATGTTTGCATTTCAAAGAGATGGCTCCCATGTCCTTGAAGAGAGAGTTTGAGTGGTAGAAGATTTACATCTCAAAGGAGCAGAAAAAGGATTTATAATTGCAAGCTTTCTCATGCAGCATTTTAAAAGGGGGTGGATGTCATCCTAGGGACACAGCCTGAAGCTTCCAGAAGCCATGCTTCTCGAGTTTGGTCAAGAAGAGAGTCTTCATCACTGATACACCTGGGATCACGGGATTTTGTGTAAATTACTTTGGGAATGGCATTTAATACCCATAAGTTGTGTTACATAGAGCTTCATTTCTGCATTCACCTTTTTGAAAATGACTACAAGAGGATCAGTGTGACCCCATCTCTAAGACAAATAGGAACCTGGAATAAGAAACTCTGGGGTATACATTTATAAATATATAATAAAAAAGCATTTTTCCCCCTATCATTAGCGTGGGTTTTTAGGAGATATTTACTCTGATATTTATCACCTTAATTCCTATCCCTCCATTCCAACCAGGCAGAGAAAAAGCAAAGGAAGACTAAAATACTATAACTTGTGAATATGCAGACCGTGAGGGATCTAGTTTGGGGCCTGAACATTAAAAAGGAATCTGGAGGCATTGCTGTCCCTATATCTGAGCAGCCACATAAAGCCTCCTGGAACTCTCTCTGAGTCTGGCTTGCTGGGGATCATCTGAATTTCTCATCAAGACAGTCAACATTTCAAGATCAAGAATTTGGGGACAGAGGTGAAGTCTATTCCAAATCTCCAAATCATTTCTTATCCCTATGGAGGGAAAAATTTATTTGTTCTTCAGAATGAGGCACGACACACATTTGATTATACCACTTTGCCTGACACTTGATTTATTTTACCAGTAGATCTGTTTTTAAAAATAGAAAGCAAATTATCATGCCTGAGCGAATTCAAAGCCTCCCCCTCATTCCAATTTGCTTTCACAGAGGATAGTGGGGGGCTGCCGTGCGTGGGAGTGAAGAGGAGAAGAGGAAGATTTAAAGAAATGATGAGGAGGGGCAAGTTGCCGGAAGCTCAACAGTTTGAAATTATGGCCTGGATGAATTACTTATTGTATTTCCTCGATTGAACTAAGGCTTGCTTCTCTTGGAAGGAAAACCAAGAAGATGAATTCTTGGGGAAGTGAAGGATCACACACATTCCAAGGTGGCTGGACTAGAATCGACAGAGCATATCTGCATAAAAATTTTTGTATATCCAGGCCCTTTGTATAAACATGATTTGGAGAGAGTGGTATGGAGGAAATAAAAAATTACAAGCATTTCAAGATTGACTATCTTCCTCCTTATTTTGATTTTACATTGAGGAGGGTGGAGAACAAGATAACTTCTTAAGAACCATCTTGAACAAGTCGGTTCGAGATAGATAATTGCTGGTGAGAACTAAATTATGTACTACTTTAATATTGTTTTAAAATAGACTTTATTTTTGAGAGCAGGTTTAGGTTCACAGCAAAACTGAACAGAAGGTACAGAGATTTCTCATATCTCTCTGCCCCCACACATGCATAGGCTCTCCCATCATGAACAACCCCCAGCAGAGTGGTACATTTGTTACAATTGATGAACCTACATTAACACATTATTATCACCCAAAGTCTATAGTTAACATTAGGGTTCACTCTTGGTGTTATACATTTGGACAAATATATAATGAGATGTATCCATCATTATAATATCAGACAGAGTGGTTTCACTGCCCTAAAAAATCTTCTGTGCTACATATCTTTATCCCTCTTCTCTAATCCCAGGCAACTGTTGATCTTTTTACTGTCTCCCTAGTTTTGGCTTTTCCAGAACGTTGTATATTTGGATTCATACAGAACGTAGCCTTTTCCTGTTGGCTTCTTTCACTTAGTAATATGCATTTAAGTTTCCTCCATGTCTTTTCACAGCTTGAAAGCTCATTTCTTTTCAGCACTGAATAATATCCCATTGTCTGGGTGTACCACAGTTTATTTATCCATTCACCTACTGAAGGACATCTTAGTTGTTTCCAAGTTTTGGCAATGATGAATAAAGCTGCTATAAACATCTGTGTGCAGGTTTTTGTGTGGACATAAGCTTTCAACTCCTTTGGGTAAATACCAAGATCGTGATTGCTGGATCATATGGTACGAGTATCACTACTTTAATTTTCCTAAGATTTCTCACTATTCACTTCATGTGGATAAACTTGTATTATGTTTTCAAAGGCCCAAAATATTCATGCACTTTGTTTTCCTTTATTTGGAAAGGACACAGCACATTTAATTTCTGAATTCTTTGTTCTTCTACGGAATGGAGTGAAAAATCCCCGAGCTAAACCATATCGTTAAGAACTTGGAATGCCTTGTGTGGACTCTCTGTACTGAACTCTGCTTTGGTGTTCAGAGTTTAATTTCCTTTGAAGAATGCTCCTTGGATCTCAGTGCTTTTTCTGAGTTTGTGGTGTGTGAAACTTATTTTCTCTCTTGACATTGAGGAGTATCTGGGCTTATGTTAAGAATTACAGATAACTAAGTGATTTGCAAATACTATAGTTTACACATACAGAACGAATCAAACCTGCCCTTTAGAACTGCATGGCTTAGCACTAAGTGCATTTTCAAACTCTGTTGTATCTCCTTCCTTCCTTCCTTCTTTTCTTTCTTCCTTCCATCCTTCACTCTTTCCTTCCCTCCTCATATATTTAACAGTTACTATAAGCCAGACTGATAGTAGCTAGAGAGAGTGAAAGGTAAAGCACTATGGAAATATAAGTAGTAAATCTGTAAGCTTTGCCAGAAAAGACAAAGGGTAGAGTCCATAGACATATCTAGTAACTCTGAAAACCAAGTATCATGAAGAAAATATGTTGGTGGAGATATAGCTCCAGAAACTGGACCTGAAAACATCCATGGTTTGAAAATAAAGAGTATGCAACTTATGAGGTTTTCTTAGCATAAAGTACACCAATGAATATTACAACCAGAACACATTTTCAGCTATTGAGTAAAACGTGACATTTCTTCCCCTCTCCCCTCCCCAACCCCTAACTAACCCTACTACCTTAGATTTGTTCATTATCACTGACTTTGTTTGAAGAAAGTTCTGTCTTGGTTATGATCCCTCAAAAGCTGACCCTGAACGAAAGGATTTGAGGGTAGGTAATTTATCTGGGTGGATCCCAGGATGCACAAGTGAAGGAGAAGAGAAGGTTAGAGAGGGAAGGGAGATAAGCCACTGGAGGGTGCATTACATGCGGTGGGTTCCCTCTGTAGGCAGTGGGGTTCAGTCCCACTGGGGACGCTCTCAGGAACTTAGTATTATCTCACTGAGGGACAAGGAAGTTGCGGTATTCATTTCCTTCCCTCATTGTTGAGGGTTACACCTTGTGTGGAATCCCCAGCACTTCCGGAATGCCCACAAGTATGGATGAAAAGAGCCTTGCTTATTGGAGCTTTGCACCACAATAGCAAGAGCGTGGAAACACAAAGCACGCCCAAAGCAGAATAAAGTCAAGAGTTTTGCATGGCCGTCTATGCAAGCAAGCGGCCTGAGCAATCTCTCATAGGCAGGGAGAGCCTGCAGTGGGAGCAACAGACAGGGAAGAGTGTTTGAGGTGGGAAGGTGTCAGTGTGCCCAGAGATTGTCCACGAGAACTATAGGACCTCAGAGTGGGGGCAGAGGGGATAGGGAAGAGGGTGGGGCAACCATGTCTGTATGGGTTTTAAAGTGTTTAGATTTTTACCTGGTGGAACTTGAACCATATTGAGATTAATGCTTCAAACCTCAGTGGTTGCTTTTTCCTGGTACCGAGTCTGCGCATGCTAGGTGCATATTGGGACAGTTGTAAAGATACTGTAAAAGGTCCCCAGTGTGAGCGGTATGAGGAGGGTAGGGTCTTTACATCCCAGAGCTCATCATCACCCTCAGTGCAATGTGTCAGCATCTTGCTCTTTTAAGAGTCTCTTTTTCAGAGAAGCGTACTGTAAAGTTTAGCAACATCATTCTCTGTAAAACGACTTGGAGATTCTTATATGGAACTCTTGACCTATTAAGAACTAAATAAAAATACTTTTTAAATAATGATTCTTTGGCAGTTTCAGAAAACAGTTGAAAACTACTTGTTGACATAAGCATATATATTGTTAGCTTCTACAAATCATATGCTATATATATGACGTATATGTATATATGATATATATATATCTAAGTTGGGTAGCTTTTTTTTAACTTTTAGCATAAAATCAGTCACATTTCAGGACAGGCATTTGAAATGGGGTGGTCAAAGGTATTATTTCTGTCTGAATGACAATAAACTGTCAACAGTTCATCCAACAAAACAAGCGTAGCAAGACAAAGTGTAATTTATAGGAAAAAATGTAGGATGCTTTTCCACAATTAGTGCAGCAAGAACTGAGATAATGAGGGATAATATAAATACAACTAAATTCCAAGATCTTTGCACATTTGGAGAATGTTCTTTTTAAAGAGAATGACTTTACTTGCAGTACCCAAAGTTGGGCATTTATAAATAAATGTGGATACTTTTCAACTTTACACTGTTTTCTGCATATTCTCTTTATGCATAGGCAGAAATTAAGTCAGTAGCTAGTCAAGACCATTAACTATGTGTAGTGGTCTGTGCTACTAAAAATAATTCTATAGTATTTAATTTACATGTAATATTTGATATTTGTTGCTGACAGTACATAACTGGGGAAAATTATGTGGAAGATCTGACAAATCTTTCTTGAAATAAATTGAGGAGGAGGAATATTTGATATATCTCACATGTGGGACAGTTTAGTCTTCTCATGCTTATTCAATGTCTACTATGAGCGTTGTTAAACTGTAAAGATAATACGACATAGCACCCTTGTTTAAAGAATTCATCATCTCTTGAGGGGAGACAAACATGAAATCTTTTTGCATGATATTTCCTGTTTCTTGGTGACAAAAATGTATTCCTTTACACGCTTCTAAAGTTAGATCAAGTAAAGAGAGCCTTTATAAACATTCTCCTGGATTAGGATTTTTAACTGTCTTTTCAGAAAGGTTTAAACCAAAAAGACTACTTTTACTGGGCTCTGCTCATTTCTTATCTTTAAAATGAGTGATTTGTTATTTAAGTTCCCATATATCTATAATTATATATTGTAATATAAATATAGCTATAATATAAATATAGTTATAATTCTACTTTGGATTATAAATGTGTTAGGGAATAGGGTTGGGGAGAGAGGAAAGTCTCACAAGAAAAAGAAATTGTGGCTCCCAACTTGAAGATCTTTTATAACCTAGTACATACTGCTGTGCACGTTAGAGCACATTTACTCAGGCCTAATGAGAATTTTCCATGACTGAGTACACAGCTATGAAGTTTCACATTCTTGTTTTCTGAATCATTCATCTGACTGAAACTACTTGAATTTTTTATATTTTAATTTACACCCATTTTGTAAATTTGTGTTACTCAGAAAGTCTACACAATTGCATAATGAGATCTGGGAAAAACACAGGCAGTCGATTTCACTTTATTTTTGTCAGATGTAGTGCATTCCTGGAACGCATCTGATTAAAAAAAGTTGGGGCCATTTTGCTTTGGATGTAATTAAGACAACGTAAAACTTCTCAGCAGTGGGTGAGCTGGAAGAACCAGCTGTGGCAGACCCCTGGGAGAGACAAACGTTTTATTTTGTCATGTCTGGTTTGCAGTCTCATTTTAATTTTTATTAGATTAGGCTTTTCTTTTTGACTTCTTTTCCTATGGCCTCTTTGTGAGGACAACATTACAGGGCCTTTAAAAATAGTATATTGAACCAAGAGAGACTGATAAGACACCACTATGGGATGGTGATTTGGCTATAAAAATTTTCTCTGAGCCAGATGATATGTTTATGACTAACTTCATTCAGATTTGCTCATTTAATATTGGCACTATTTCAAGTCAAAAAATGTTGTCTCTTTGTTTTTTTTCTTTTAAATTTTTATTTATTTATTTTTTTCCCCCAAAGCCCCGGTAGATAGTTGTACGTCATAGCTACACAGCCTTTTAGTTGCTGTATGTGGGACGCGGCCTCAGCATGGCTGGAGAAGCAGTGCGTCAGTGCACGCCAGGGATCCGAACCCGGGCCGCCAACAGCGGAGTGCGTGCACTTAACCGCTAAGCCACGGGGCCGGCCCAGTCTCTTTGAAAGGATATTGTTAATTTATAAGATGCTTAAGAGATGCCAGTGAGGTTGAGGACAAAAGCATATGGCATATCCCAATGTGTCTATCTGTCCCCTAATGCTTGACATGGAAATGGCAGTGGAAGTCCAGACTGCTATTTGTGCAGGGAATAGAAAGCTATTGGACACCAACTTGGACAACCACCCAGACCCTGGAGCCATTATAATTTTGGTAAGGATGCTTAAGTAAGGGGAGGGGGATGGAGAAGGACAGTAGGGGATGTGGGTATTCTTTCTGCACTTTTGCATTCAGGGACCTGGGAAATCCGCTAAGACTGATAAATTCATCCAGTACCTTCCGTGTATCAAAGCAGTGCACCATACACCTCATTGTTATCTAATGTAATCCTTTCAATGGGCCTTTGAGGTAACTACTCTCCCTGCAAGCAGAATTGCCCCAAGTCTTACCTGTCTGAGGGTACAGATGAGGTCCTGTTAACACTAACACACAAACTGCAGTGGCTCTTAGCCCTCCCAGTGTGAGAGCCACCCTTCCAGTCTCTCCCCATGCATGTCTCACATGTGCTCAAGAGCAAGGCTAGTTCTGTTCCTCCACTGATTCCCACATTGATGTGGTCGCCGCCTCTGCTGGGAATGCTCTCTCCAAGTTTTTTTTTGCTCAACAGAGCCACTCTGGGTTGGCAGCTACCCCTGGATCCCTCAGCACCAAGTTGGGGACAGCATGGGGTGCTATGAGAAGGTAAGAGGGATTCCGGGTAAAGGATGGCTTTATCCCCATCTCTGCGCAACACCTTTTCACCTGGGCCTGAAGTTGTACTGCTTGTACCATTATTGCACACCTCCACCCACCAAGCCCCCAGTTATTGATTCTTCAACTTCTGTTCCTAACTCCTCTTTCCATCGGGGCTCAAAACTAATCCCCAGTACATATGAGGAGACAGAGACGATGCCCCTTTACTCTCTTCTTCTTCTCCACCCCTTCCCTCTCTCAGGTGTCCTCTCTTCTCCACCCATTCCTCCTTTTTTACATCAAAGATTAAAAACCCTCACGCATATCAACTCGTGCAATAAACATCTGAAGGGATCATGTGTCCACCAGTCCATACACAGATGGCCAGACTCTGAAAGACCTTTTCGAATCAGCTGGGAAATCTGGCTAAAATGGTCCCTGAGCTGTGACTGAAACACAGGGCAGTGTGACTGCAAAGGGTTCTGTTCTTCAATAATCACACCACTCCCTAAGATACAGGCCTGGAACTTTCCTTGTTTCCAACTCAAGTTACTCTATAAGACTTTTGTCATAAAAAAACATTCTTGATACATAATATATAATGATTCTGAGGAAAAAAGAAACAAGAAGTGTAGAAAACTATTCTGAATTTTACCATCTAAAAATTTCATGTTATTTGAAAGTTAATCATATGCAAGGGTACTAAAAGGTATCATAGCAAGATAATACTACCCAAAGAACAATGGAACCTGACAGGAGAAACTTCCCATTTTCACAACATTTTGAAGGAAGGCATGATTTATTATTTTTAGACGTATGATTAGTTTTTAAATGTTTTTAATTGTGTCTTTTATGCTGTACTGAGCAATGCACATTAATCTTCACATTTTAGTTTGCTAGAACGTCTGAGTTTGCTTCACAACTCAACTCTTCTACGTTTCATGAAGAACATGGTGGGCTGGCCCCATCTCCAGCCAAGGCTCTGAGATCTGTACTCTACTCTGTAGCCCATGACTGAGGTTCCAAATGCATTCAGACTAGAGGGGCCGAGACCAGCTGCAACTTCCTTCTCTGCGCTCCTTGGAAGATGTTTGCATTGCAACTGTCACTCTTCCTCCCACTGTGCTTAATGTCCCTGACAAAATATTAAGGCACCAGAAACCCCACTGTTTAATAATAGTACAAACTGTAATACTTTATTGGTGCTTTTAACTTTCAAATCACTTTCCTCACATAATCATATTTTATGCTGATAACAATCCTATCAGAGGGCGGGAGCTGATGTGACTAGTTAACTTGCACATGTGACAGAGAGGAAACGGTTGAGAGGTGTGCCTAGGACTGTCTACTCTGTGGGGATGGATCCTAACTCTTTCATTGGAGTCTGTTGATTTTAAAAGATGTGATCAGAGGCCTTGGTTATGTTTCCATCATTTTGAAAAGCCATTTAGAAAAAACTGACAATGAACTATATATTCATTCATTTTGCATTCATTTATTACAAGATATTTATAAACACCTACTCTTTAGGTCTGTGGGTATAGCTGGGGAAACAACAGCAAAAAAAACTTCCAGACTCATTCTAGCAAGCAGCAAGCGCATACACAAAACAAATAAGTAGGCTATGAATAGTGCAACATGGTGATAAGTGCTAAGGAAACAAACAAAGCAGGAAGAGGGTCGGGTGGTGGGCTGCATTTTAGACGAGATGCCCAAGGATGGCCTCACTGAGAGGATGGCATTTGTATAAAGACCCACAGGAGAAAGACACGACGGAGGTTAGGCTTATATAGTTTATTTTATATCTTACAGTTTTTGAATTGCCTTCATATTTATAATGTCATTCAGATCTCACCAGGGAGAATATTTATAGATGAGGAAAATGAGCTTCAAGGATTTGCCCAAAGTCATGCAGCCAATTAGAGTCCAAGCTGGACATAGAACTTAAAAAAAAAATCTGTAGTCACTACTGTTTCCACTGTACAAACTGCCTCTGTAAACCAAAACTGAACATCTTTTTGGGGTCCATAGAAAAATAGATTTAATATTTTTACAATAAAATTTAAAAATCCACTATTTTAACTTAAAATGCAGAAATTAAAGTCTTTTAAGATCTTTTATCACACTTGAATCATATTCAATTACTCAAATTTGGTACAACAAATTGTTTTAACAACTTTTCGTTCTACTTAAATTCAATTAAATTAATTTAAGTGCCAGTTAATGTGTGCGGGAAACTATTCTGTTTTGTGAACAGCAGAGTAGGATCAAAAAGCCTGAATAGCCATATGAGCCATCAAGGAGTTCATTTGACTATTTTGGTGATTGTGACAAACTAGATGCTTGAGGTCCTAGTTCTTGGGGTCCTGGTTCTGGTGATGGCATATAGGACACAAATAATTTTTATCCCATATCCTCTAGTAGATAATCGTCCTCATGAAGTGGATCTTCATTACTTCTTTGCAAAATCTCAGACATATGAGTGGGGCTAATTGTTCCTATTAACGTTTTTCTGAAGATAACTGGAAAACAAAATGCACCAAGATGCTCCTCAATCCCTTAGACCCAGAGGACAAATAACAATGCTTTTAGTAAATGAGATGGTTCCTTGATTTCTCTTCTCATTCTTAAGATGGAGAAGAATGAGAAATGTAGCTGTAGCTTTCTTTCCATGACACTGAGCATTTAATGCAGATGTTTTTTAAAGCTAAGCTAAGGACTGAGTGCTACTGGACTTGTTTTATATTGCTCAGAATTTTGTGGTACCCAGTAGGCAGCAACTTGGCAATGGCTTGCTAAATTGCAGGGTGGCATGGTATTCACACTGCCTCATCACCAGGCTCGTGGGGGAACCAGCAGGAAACACAGGAGGCGATATTAGACTCCTGTGTTGCAGCCATGGCAGCTGCAAATTGCATTTTTCCCAGGCCACTTTGAAAAACCACCACTTCATTAGGCAACGGATGTGCTCACCAACATCATCCCTGCCTCCTATAGTTCTCGAAGTCTCCTGGCTTGCCTCTCTCCCTCCCAATAAAATAAGCAATTTTCTCTAACTATGCTCACTGTTGTCCCTGTTTACTGAATTAGAGTTTCCAGGTTTGGTAATTGTTCTCCTGCAAATGTTGCAGCCACAAGCGGTGCTCATCGCTCAGCTGCTGCTGCTCCCATGGCAACAGACGTGTTTACATTCACAACATTATTCAACTTCTTTTTTTTCACCTCTGCAATTCAGGAAGAAGAAAAATTGACGTGTGAAAAGGGAAGATATTGCCATGAAAAGGGATAGGAAAGAAAAAGGATTTTTAATTATAGGGATTAATAAAATATTAAAAAAGCAGAGCCTGCTTGCTTTTAGAGGAAATAATGAAGGCAGGGGCTGGTGGCTTTGTGAGAAGCACAAAAATATTTTGAAATCAGGAATACATATAGATCTTATTGCAGGCTTGGAAGTAGAGTAAATTGTATTTAGCATGAATGTAGGAATTGCTCTGAATTCAACTCCAGGAAAATATTATATATGAAGACAGTGGTTTTCACACACTCCTATAAAGTTTTTCTCCCTGATCTTAAGATCTTCTGTCATTTTGTAATATGTACAAGTATCGAATCCTTATGTCATACACCTGAAACTAATACAATGTTATATGTCAATTAAAAGAAAGATCTTTGGGGGCTAGCCTGGTGGTGTAGTGGTTAATTTCACGAGCTCCGCTTTGGCGGCCAGGGGTTTGCAGGTTTGGATACTGGGTGCAGACCCCCATGCCGCTCATTAAGCCGTGCTGTGGCGGTGTCCCTTTTACAAAGTGGAGGAAGATTGGCACAGATGTTAGCTCAGCGACAGTCTTCCTCAAGCAAAAAGAGGAGAATTGGCAACAGATGTTAGCTTAGGGCCAATCTTCCTCACACACACACAAAAAAGATCTTTGGGCTCATTGTGGACTGAATGTTTGTGTTCTCCCAAAATTTGTATGTTGAAGCCCTAGTTCCCAATTTGGCGGTATTTGGAGGTAGGGCCTTTGGGAGGTAATTAGGTTTAAATGACATTGTGAGGCAGGGTCCCCATGTTGGCAGTGCACTTATAAGAAGGAGAAGATACATTCCAGAGCTTTCTCTCTACATGCACATACCAATGGAAGGCCTCGTGAGCACACATTGAGGAGGTGGCTGTCTGCAGTCCAGGAAGGGGTTCTCGCCAGAATCTGACCGTGGTACACCTGATTTTAGACTTCCAGCCTCCAGAACTCTGAGGAAACAAATGTATTGTTTAAGCTACCCAGTCTATGGTACTTTGTGATAGCAGCTGGAGCAGAATAAGACAGGGCCCTATCATCGAGCCCGTGGAAATGAATTGTTCAGTCTGACTCGCTTCAAACATTGTAAAGCAGGACGAATGCTACTTCTCTGTGAAGCATCCCGTCCTGTGGATGTGCTTTACCTGTGTGTTCCCATAACTTACACTTCAGGTGAGACAACTTGCAGCTTGAAGAAAGCCCTGGTCATGTCTGGGTCTGAAGTCTTTCTGTGCATTTACACCTGGACATTTCCTGGCTGAGACCCATTTTTTTTTATTGGTGTTATAATAGTTTATAACATTGTGAAATTTCAGTTGTACATTATTGTCAGTCACCATATATATGTGCCCCTTTACCCCTTATGCCCACCCTCCAACTCCCTTCCTTTCTGGTAATCACTAATCTGTTCTCTTTGTCTATGTGTTAGTTCATCTTTCACATATGAGTGAGATCGTACAGTGTTTGTCTTTCTCTCTCTGGCTTATCTCACTTAACATAATACCCTCAACTTCCATCCATGTTGTTGCAAATGGGATGATTTTGTCTTTTTTTATGGCTGAGTAGTATTCCATTGTGTATATATACCACATCTTCTTTATCCAATCATCAGTCAATGGGCACTTGGGTTGCTTCCATGTCTTGGTTATTGTGAATAATGCTGCAATGCACATGGGGGTACGTAAGTCTCTTTGAATTGTTGATTTCAAGTTCTTTGGATAAATACCCAGTAGTGGACTAGCTGGGTCATATGGTATATCGATTTTTAATTTTTTGAGAAATCTCCATAGTGTTTTCCATAGTGGCTGTACCAGTTTACACTCCCATCAACAGTGTATGAGGGTTCCCTTTTCTCCACCTGCTCTCCAACATTTGTTGTTTTTTTTTTTTTTAGATTTTATTTATTTATTTATTTTCCCCCGAAGCCCCAGTAGATAGTTGTATGTCATAGCTGTACATCCTTCTAGTTGCTGTATGTGGAATGCGGCCTCAGCATGGCCAGAGAAATAGTGCGTCCAGTGCGTCGGTGCGCGCCCGGGATCCGAACCCGGGCCGCCAGCAGTGGAGCGCGCGCACTTAACCGCTAAGCCATGGGGCCGGCCCTGTTGTTTTTTATCCTGGTAATTATAGCCATTCTAACAGGTATAAGGTGATATCTCATTACAGTTTTGATTTGCATTTCCCTGATGATTCGTGATGTTGAACATCTTTTCATGTGCCTGTTGGCCTTTCGTATATCTTCTTTGGAAAAATTGAGACCCATTTTTATCCCTATGAGTGTTCTGTAGACAAGTTGCAAGGAAGAGAGCATCAGAGAATCAGTTCTCTCCATGCAGCTGGCCAGGAGCTAGAAAGAATTTAAAATATAAATAAACTATTAACCTCCACTTAATTCACTTTCTAAGGAAGTGGGTCCTGGGGAAGATTCTTTAGTTTTGTTGAGTGGGATGGTGAAAAGGAAAAGCAAAGATAAGGAGTAACTTGCTAGAATACAGACCTACCAAGAAAAATAAGATCCAAGGAAGGTGGCAGGGAGGTAGACAAGCAGTGGAGGAATGAAAAGAGAAAGTCAGGTGGGCTGAGGGCAGCTTTTGGTGTTTGTAAAGGGAAAGAGAAGGAAGAGATGTGAGTAGTTGCCATGTGTAATGGAACTTTTGGGGGAATGTGAGCAGTATCTAAAGAGGGTTTTAAAAATTGTTTGCCGTTTGATGTAATTTCCACTAGCTCACTCATCAAGTGTCCTTAGTGAAGACCTTGATTATTTGTCTGTTTTTTTTTTTAAGCTGAACTTGGATTTTTTAAGTTACGACATTATTGTGAGATTGGCAATAAGACAAACTTCAAGTTTTACTTCTCTATATTAACTGCCAAGACTTCTTGGCATCCTGCATTCATGAGACTTAACTCAAATGACTCAATTGTCCTCCTTAGAGTTAGGTATCTCAAAATCAACGTCAGACCTGAATTTTATACAGTACCCTTGCCATCTTAATCTTAGTCTGCTGCCTCTCTGTCTCTTTAATGCTCCATTTCTGAAATCTCAGAACTATCCTTGAATCACTCTGCCTAACCTCAATCTATCTGTGTATCAGTCTTCTCCATTTCATTAAAAGGCATAAACACCTACCTAGTACTTCATCCTCTCACCCCCACCTGAAAGCATCAGCTTTTGTGGAAAATAACAAATGTCCATAAATTCTTTGTAGCTCCTCCCATCAAAAGGTAGAATCTATTTTCCAAGCTTTTGCATCTGGACTGGCTTTGTGATACTTTGCCTAGTAGAATGCAGTGAAAATGACATTGTACGATTTCCAAGCCTAGCCCTCAAGAGACTTTTCTTCTCCTGAGCTTCCACTCAATCTATCGCAGTGTTTCTCAACTTCAGCACTATTGACATTTTGGACCACATAATTCTTTGTCATTGGGGACTGTCCTGTGCATCGTAGGATGTTTAGCAGCATCCCTGGCCTCTACCAGTAGATGCCAGTAGCAAGCCTCCCCACATGCCACCTCACAGCCTCCATTCCCAATTGGTGACAACCAACAAAGGTCAGCAGACATTGCCAAATGTCCCTGGGGAATGGGGCAAGATCCTCCCAGTTGAGAACCTATGCTCTATTGGAAAGCTGCTGCCATGTGAACAAGGCTGGGCTGGATTACTGGAGGACAAGAGACCATGTGGAGCAGAGACGTGGGATCCCAGCCGAGGCTGCCCAGACTGGCCATCCTAGATTATTCTGGAGTCTTCAGTCTTGGCTGAGACACTGGCAGGCCATTCAAGTCAGCTGGGCCACCCATGTATGGCCTGAGGTTGGCTTCCAGTTTCATTTGTTCCACCCAATTGTTTTAGCACTATTTATTTAACAGATTATCTTTTCCCCCTCTGTTGCTTGGGGCAGGTGTACATATCTATATGTGTGTGGTCTATTTCTGGGCTATCTATATTATTCCATCGGTCTACTTTATATTTGCAAAAACAACACTTTCTTCACTATTGTATGCTTGTAAGATTTGAGATGTGGTGGTTTAAGTTCTTTCACCACCACCACCACCACCACCACCACCACTTCTTCCTCCTCATTCAATAGTGCCTTTATTATTCTTAATTCTTTGCATTTCCATGTATATTTTAGAATCAGCTTATTACATTCTACCAAAATCTTGTTGGAATTTTGATTGGTATTACACGGAAACTAAATCAAGCTAGATAGAATTGATATTCTTACAATATGGAATATTTCAATCCACGAACATGATTTTCTCCTGTTTGTTTTGGTCTTCTTTAATTTCTCTCTAAAATATTTTATAATATTTTGTATAGAGCTCTTCATGGATTTTATTAGATTTCTTCTTAGAGATTTGATGTTTTTATGCTATTACAAATGGCATCATTAAAAAATTCATATTCTAAGTGTTTTGCAGCTCATGTGTTTATAGGCAATTGACTTTGGTATTAACCTAGTATCCAGAAACCCTGCTAAATAAACTTATTAATCTGAATATTTTAATTTTCGATTCTTTTTGATTGTTTTACATACATAACCATTAAATGTATAAATAATCTTTATAACATATTTCTTTTTATTGCCTTACTTCACTGACTGGCAATTTGGTATTTTTTTTTTAAATCTCTAAGAGAAAGTTTTGAACATATTATCATTATGTATGATATTTGGTATTGATTTATTACAGATATACTTTAACAGATTAAGGAAATTATCTTTGATTCCTAGTTTAGTAATAGGCTTTAAAATGTTTTTTTGAATGTATGTTAAATTTTTAAAAAGTCTTTTCTGCATCAATTGAGATGATTATATGATTTTTCTTATTTATTCTGTTAATTTGAATTACATTGATTTATTTTCAAATATTAAATTAACTTTGCATTCTTGAAATAAGCCCAACTTATTTATGTTTTATTATCTCTTTTGTATATTATTGGATTCAGTTTCCTAATAATTTGTTTAGGATTTTTCTATCAATTTTTATGAGTGTGGCTTGCTTGTAATTTTTCTTTATTGAAATGTCCTTGTCAAGATTTATTATCAAGGTTATGCTTGCCTCATAAAATGAATTTGGGAGCTGTTATGTTTTTTTTTTATTTCCCTCTTCAGATCCTTTCTCTGTTTTTCTCTGCCCTTTTATATGTTCAGGAAGGTCGACTGCTGGGGACAGAATCACCCAGGCTACCCTGCTCTCTGTCTTCTACTTGGGTTTGGGTATGGGAGACAAGGATTGGAGATCAGAAGAAAACAGAGGAGTGAGTGAGTGAGGTCTTTATTCTTCCCACTCTCTCTAGGTTCAGCAGTGGCTACCTTTCTTTTAAACTACATATTCTGCTAGGAATCCCTTCTTGTGTGGCTCTGGTTCTCATGGCCCTCTGATAACCAAATTCCCTCTTCTTGACTCTTTAGATCTGGTGGCCATAGAGGTTTCCCACTGCTGCAATTCCAGGGGTGCCTCACCATCTTTTGTTTGTACTGTAAGCATGTCTACACCTCTGTGACTGGTTCCCTCCTTAAATTCCATTCAGTTAAATCTTTCTATGTATGTCATCTTTCTACCAGGACCCTGACTGATAGATAAGTTGGTTCCAGAACCGGACTGGTGTTATGAAGTAAAGTTCACAATGGGGTTCTGAGTTTCAGTTGATCGCATGTTTAATGAGCACACAGATAATCTCCTTGCTGAAGGAAATGTGGTACAAGTAGTCCATGGCACATAGCAGCTTCACAACCACTTAAATAATCACTAGTTGTTGCTGGAATGGAGTGCTAGAAGAGGGCAAGGTGTTGGGATGGTGGCTTTGGAATTTAGTTGCTACAGTAATAGTGTTGATTACAAAGATATTGAGGTAGACTGGTCATTTATGAGTGTGCTGGAGAGCTTATGAAAATAAAAGCACAAAATTAGATAAACAAAAATAAAATTAAATAAAAATTAAGGCTTTGGACTTCCAAGTAACATCATGAATGGATTATCAGAAAGCCTTCGTGATGGCCTTAAAGAACTTCCTTATGTTATGTAGCCACATGGCAGGCATTGCTGAGCATCAGACCCCAGATCTGATTGTAAGGTTTGCAGACTTGCAAAGCCCATTAACCTGCTAAACCCCTTATGCTAAGGAAACTGGTTGGGAATAGGTGGTACCCTACTTGGAGTGGGGAATGTGGGCAGATAAAGACACAAGTGAGAATTTTGGATCCCCATATTATCTTGAAAATTCTTTGCTAGTGAAAAGGCTCCTCCACCTCACTTTGAGCAAACAATTACTCCCTTGCATAAATAATCTTCAGTGACTTCATCTGGGACAGTTATCTTGCCTGCAAGAACCTCTCACACCATCTGACATTGCCTTGAGTCCCGTAATGAGAGTTAATTTCCAGTCTATCCCAAATGGGGAAGCGTAAGGTCTCCTCTTAGGAAGAGATAACATATATACAAAAGGGGTTATAAGATCTTGCCAATTTGTATCTATAGGAGCTTCAAAAACAGGCATAGGGATAGATTCTAGCGTTTTTAGTTCCCTCCGTGTTTACTCTCAACCCTAGAAACAGTTCTGCTTCCCGTGTTTGCTCTTCCTGTACTCTCTACAGTCTTCTTTCTGTAGTTCACCACATTCTAAAGTCAATAATTCTTTAAATTTTCCCTGTTGTAATTATTAGAGTGGTTTCTGTCTCCTGATTGGATTCTGACAGATACAGATAGTTTTGTAGAATTCTGCAGTAATACCATTGGAATCTGGTGTTTATTCATGGAAAATTTTAAACTACTGCTTCAATTTATTTAACAATTATTGTTCAATGCATCTTTCTAATTTTTTCTTACATTTTCTTGCTTCCTTATATTTGGTAAGGATAATCATAACACCTTGTGGGTTACTATTATTTTCCTTTTACTTGAAGTATATCTTTCAGAAATTCCTTCATAGCAGGTCTCTAGTTACTGTTTATTTAGTCCAAGCTGCCATCAGTGCTCACTTTGCATCTTTACTTGTCATTGGACCTCTGTACTATTCTAACTAGACTTTTTGCCTTTCTAAAATTCATTCTCTAATAACTACCAGAGTTACTTTTTACAAATATATATGTCAGGTCATTTCACTTGCTTGTTAAAAACCTGAAAGATATCAAAATTTACTGTCTAGTACGGGTTCTTAAATTGACTCCATGAATGAGCTCTGGGGGTCTAAAATATTCCTTGGAATTCCTTGGAATATTCCTTGGAATTTTTCTGTGTATAAAATTCAATAGTGTGAATGTTCTTAACTCTTATCAGATTCTTGGAAGAGTCATGACTTCCTGAAATTAAGAACTACTCTTTAGAATATTTACAGCGCTGATAATATTTACATGAATTACTGTAAGAGTATAGAGTTCTCATTCCAGGGTATGTATTTAAGTATTCTCAATAAATGTGCTTGTAGACTGAATGGACACTGCCTAAATTTTACTGTAAAGATTGTTGTATCCAGAGGGGAAAAATCCATGTAAGAAGCATGCCAACAAAATGCTGGCTTAATAAGACTTGCCTCTGTTTGCATGTGCCACAAATTACCAAAATACTTGGTAAATATACATTTATTAGTAAAACTCAAAACATTTTTGCAATAAGGTACTACTCCCCATTCTAAGGAAAGTATTATTTGAACTAAAGAGGAGAGGTATTATATGTAGGAGGAGAATAGACTGAAGCTGCTGTTGGGGAGGAACCACCCTTTCTCTATCATCTTATGTTCAGTGACTAGGGGCCTGTGAATTATACTAACAAAAGATAGATTAACAGGAGAAAAAGCAAGCCATTTTTATTAACATTTATGTGCATGGGAGTTCATAGAAAAGAAGTGATACTCAAAGAAGTGGTTACACTCAGGGGCTTATATACCGTTTTAACAGAGGAAAGGGGCTTTGGGCTTCAAAGGATGATAAATTGTGGGGAAGTGTCTAGGAAATATATGGGAGAAGTAATGGAAGACAAGAGTTTAGTAGGGTTTCTTTCTGCAGATTCACCTTGATGCTGTCTCTCTGTCTCTGGTGATGAGTTGCATATTTTGGGGTAGCATATCCTGACTCCTTCACTGTAATGTCAGTCAATTTTGAGTCTGTGTTCGTTTTGCTTCTGGTTTGGTTTAGCCCCTTCAGACACTACTTTTGTTTGCTTGATGAAATACAGTAAGATTAATTATATTGTGAGCTGTAATAATATTAATAATATTATCTATTGTGATAATAATGTAATAATATTGGGGTAAAAAAACCCCAAACCAGGCTAGCAATCAAGCCAGCAAAAGAGCTCTTCAATGACATCACAGTCACAATTTGTAACAGGGGTAGTATATTCCACTGCTGTCCTGGCTCAGAGGGCATTTCAAACTGGTTTTGCCTTGTCCCGTGGACCATCAGGGAGCAAGACTTTCCTTTTTAATTCAACACCATTGCATGAGGTATCTGAGTCCTCCACTTTGTTCTGGAGGACCATGAGTGTCCAGGATGATCAGATGGTGGGCTGTCCCCTCAGTATGTCAGTGGTGCGTGTATGGGGGTGCTTGGAAGGTCCTAGGGCACAGGGAAACCCTCCGTCCCACCTCATGTCCAGTAGGAATCTGGTTCTCCTGGGTTAGAAACAAGAGCACAATAAACTTAAACAATAAACTTTCTAATACATTCTCACGCTCCAGATGGAAATCCCAGCCTAAGCCCATCCCTGCCATCCCGAGTCCACAGGAGAGTCCTGTGCATCTATTCCTTCCTCTCTTGTTCACGTGATCATTCCCCCAGCTCCTCCTCCTCTCCTGTCCTTAGTCTGCTGCCCTTTATATAATCATCCTCTGAGCAGAAAAATTCACTCCGCATGTGTGCATAGGAATCTTTCTGTCTTTGGAAGGCTTTGTGCCTTTTTTCTTCAGCATATGATTCAAGCGTGGGTTTGAATGGGAGAGAATGAGAGGCCGTTGCAACGACTGAAAGAATTTCATGAGTGCAAGTGTTGAGAGGGAGGGAGTGTGCTGGCTGAAGGAAAAACAAATAGTTTAGATGTATCCCTTACATACAAAATTTAAGCTGCTTCCCCTGATGTACAGGACACTCCCTGATCTGGCTCTAGCCCACCTCTTCACATTTCAGTCTTTGCACTTTCTCTTCCTTCCTTGGAACAGGCTTCCCCCAGATCTTTGCATGGCTGGCTTCTGAGTGTCATTCAGTCTCAATTCTAGCATCATTTACTCATAGAGGTCTCTCTTCAACATCCAATCTAAAGTAGCCCCATGAGTCTCTATCACATCACTCTGTTTTGCTTACTTCAAGGCACTTATAATTGTCGGAAGTTGTCTCACTCCTACATTTGTTTACCTGTGTTGTCTAACTCCACTAGAACGTAAACTCCAGGAGACCACAGACTGGGTCTCTTTCATTTACTGCCCTTGCCCCAGTCCCTATAATGTTGTCTGGGAATAAGTGCTAAATAAATATCTGTGGGCTGAGTGATTGAACAAGAGAATGTTTTGGTGAATTATGTAGAAGGTGAGGCATACTTTTAGGCAACTATTTGAAAATTTTCTGTCTTAGGATCTTGCCACACTGAAAATTATTGAGGATGACCAAATAGCTTTTATGTGTTCTATCTATGACATTTAATGTATTAGCAATTAAAATTAAGAAAATATTTACCAAGTAATTCATTTAAAAATAACAATAAATCCATTACATGATAACATAAAAAACACCTTTTTAAAATAAAAAGTATTTTCCAAAACAAAGTAAGTGAGAAGAACAGCATTGTTTTACTTTTCATTAATTTCTTTAACATTTGGTTTAATAGAAGACATCTCGGCTGTCATATCTGCTTTGCTTTCAAAAGTTATGACATGTTGTTTTGGTTACAGTGTGTGAGAAAATTCAGCCTCGTACAGATATGCCGTTGGAAAGGGAAGGATATTTTAATAGAAATTGTGGCTTTTCTTCTTTGCTACTAACAAAGATTGACAAGTGATAGTTTCTCAAGGTTAATTGCAAGGTGGAATCTGAAACTATAGCAATGAACTTTTTGTACTTTGTTGATTTAAAATCCTAATGGTCTATATTATACTTTGGGTGGGTGGGTCTTTTGTTCATGTATGATTTTTAATATTTTTGCATCAGTCATTTTCAAAATATTTATTCACTGGGTTATGCAGATATTCCAAATGTTGACACATTTCATTTTATAACCCACACAAAAAAATCACATTTGTCAATGTCACCACTGATATTGCCAGAAGACTCTTTAATCACTGGGAAGGCGTCAAGCTCATGGCAGCAGATATAAGTTTTCAAACTTAAGTTTTGCTTGAATGCTTGAATTCTATCACTGGCAGCAAATACTTGCAGTGATTTTTCTTGAATTGATGAGCACCCTTTATTCATTCCTGAAAAAACTTCTGCCAAATACCCAAGACTGAATGATCATAGTTTGTCAGTCATTCTTTTAAGTAAATATAGTGTTTTATGAAAAAAGTGGCTAGTTAGTTTGCAACTCAAGTAATTGCACTAGTGCTTTTTCTTGAGAAAACCATCAAGCCTCAGTATACAGCAAAAGTGCTTTATGTGTAGTTCTAGCAAAGGACATTTACAAGATGTGCACTCAACACTTGAGATTTAGTAAAATGAATAATTTTTGCTGCTTCATCAAGGAACGGGTGTTAAGTGGAACAGGCGACTTTTTTTCTGTGAGTATATGGCAATAAAGAATACCAGGACCACTAGTACAGTTTGGTGACACCGCCTTATTTCATGCTAGGACATCTTCCCCATTGTTGTTTTTGCAATATTAGTTCAAATTTGAACTCTTCAAAAAGGGCAAAAAAAAAAAAATCTTAGTATTATTATAAAAATAAAATGTTGACCTCATCTACCCCCTGAAGAGGACCCTCCCCCCAGAGGTGTCCTTCTTCCCCCAGAGGTGTCCTGGGGCCACACTTTGAAGCACTGCTTTAGTTCATGGTTGCCGTAGGCCAGAGATATGATATAGAAGAATTGTTAGCATACCCCTTCTTAACCCAAAATTCAATCTAATCAAATTTACAAATACTAAGTTCAAGGCAATATTTCCTTCCTACATTCCTTTATCTATAAATATTGACCCAGAAATAGGCCCCAAAATCAAGGTAGCAGGTGTGAGGTACCTTGCACAGCTAGAGACTATAATTATGGAGACCCACTTCTCCCATTGCTCTATCACGATTCTAGGTCTTGTTGATCCTGTGCACAGAGGACAGGTCTTATGTTTGTGCTCTGTGTCTTAGGAACATTTCCATTGTTTTCTACCTATGGTTGGGTAGAGTTGGAAGAGAGTGAAAAAGGAATGATATCAAGGTAGTGACTCATAAGTTTTAAAATTCTCCCCCTAAAAGTAGTTGTACAATAATAATGGACAAACTTCTCGAGGAAATTAGAATTTGACCAATTCTGATGAACAAGCCATCATTTAGAAACTTGCACCATTCTGTATGAAAAAATATCATTTTATAATGGTGATTGAGGTACTTGCTCATAGCTTCATATGAATAACTGGAAGCTGTAATAATGTATACGTTCTTTTATATTCATGCATCATGCAAAATCGCAATTCCCAAATTTTGGAACATCTGGGCAGTTTTATGCATAGTTCCAGATTATGGTACTGGTAGGACTTATAATTAAGCTACTATTTCTTTGGGAAGACATCCATCATTCAATGAACTTCCTCTGGTGTTGAGTTAATCTTTTGGATCACATTCAATATGTTAAAATTCATAATAAGTGCCAGTTGTTGAGAGTTCATTGATTTTTAAAATATTAATTATATAGATTTTCTTGATTCAGTGGTTTCCAAATGCTGCTGCACATCAGAATTACTTGGGGAGCTTATATAAGATAACACTGCTGAGTCCCACTCTGACCACAGACTCTGTGGATAGGGCTCTAGTATTGGTATTTTTTGTTTTAAAGCACTTTAATGAATTCTAATGTGCCGCCAAGGTTAAGTACTGCTTTAGTTCCTGAGTTATTTTCTGGTAGCTTCTTAGGCCTTTGAAGAACTGCATTAACCCTTTCAAGCCTTCATGATTCCATTTAGTGTGTCAGAGCAGGTTTCATAACTGATAAATTAGATTTCAAAACAAAGAAATGAATCATACCTATAAATAAAGGAGGCTGGAAAGGGCAGTGTGTCTCTTTGAGAACAATAAAGTAGCCAAGTTGGATGATGCAACTATCCTAACAATAATAATTATTGTGAAGTATTTGTTTCAGAAATAATTTTCTTCCTAAAACATCACCCGTATCATTTTTGTCCCCTAGATAGTTTTCCCCCATAATCAGATCAAAGGGTTCAGTTTCTTTCCCTAAGTAAGAGTAATAATCTGTATTTTATTTCCACTGAGTAACAGGAAAAGAGGAAAATATATTCTGTAAATTATCATTTGCTATATCAAGCTTTCCCAGTTGTCACATGGGTTGCAGTATTAAAGCATGCATAAGCTTGAATAGCCTGTTTGTTGTTTCACCTACTTCAGGGAGATTTTACAGAAAGTAATTAAACCAAAACCATCAGAAGTTCCTCACAAGGATTCTTTTCAGCAAGGACTTTTGATATAACAACAGTCTGAAAATTAGACTCACTTTAATCAGGACAATCTAAAATCAATTATACCCAATAGCATTGAACAAATACATCAAACTTTGTTAGTTTGTGAATTGAGACTTCTTGCAAAGTGGGTGCCACTCTAAATAAGTAGACATCAAAGGCCCTCCTTGGTAAGTATTTCCGGTGCTCATGGGCAATGGCGCCCTGGGTAGATGGCCATAATGACACACCATCAAGTGCCTGATTTGGGCTGGGAGAGAAGATCTCCAAGCCTTTAGAGATTTTGATTTTCTTCCCTGTACACTTTCCAAAATCTGTATCTTAAATTCCAGTACTGCCATAGATTAATTGAAGTCTGTCATTTAAGTAGATGTGGATCCTAGATGGGCGCCCCAAATGTACCCCAATTGTAAATGGGCTGCTTAGCCAACCTCTGCCTGCTTACACATCCCACCTCACCCCATCTCCCTGTACCTAACACCCCCATTATGAATTTTACTCTTAAAAAATTGAAGAACAGCATAGATGTTTATGGCTGATCTCTTTGATGTAGCAAGATGGGAGTTTTATATAGCTTAGCACTTAAAAATCTTCCTAATAACGTCTTAAGATATTGCTCACTCTGCCCAAGGTTTCCCACTCAGGGCAACCGCTAACATCTTTCCCTCTGCCTCTCTTTTTGCAGCTTCCTCACCATTTTGCTGCTTTTGCCACCTCCTTTTCTTATCCTCTGCAACGCTTATGTTCCACGCTACCGACATCGTCCTGTTCCATCCCACAGCTCTCTGGCAATCATGGTTTATTCCTTGTTTTTCTTATTCAATCAGGCTCCCCAAACTCTCTGGAATTCTGTTGCATAGAATTCTTTACCTCATTACATTTTTCCCTTAGCAAAAATCTCTGTAGTGCTCCTCAGAGAGGTGCACAGTATACATCTTTGCTTCCCAGGGTCTCTTCCCATTCACAGTTCAATACCCTTTTCTATTCCTTCTCTGAGGTGAATGAATTTTTTCTCACTTTCATCTAAAGGCATTACCAGGCTCAGTCAGTTTGTGCCAATCAGTTTTTCTTGGCATATCTGGGAGCCAACACATTCATACTGGGATTTAATTTTCACCTCCTTTAGGGGTTCTACTTCCATAATTAGGGTTAAAATCCTCAAGATGATGATTCCCACTAAATGTCTTTCTGTCACAACCAGAACTAGTGTACAGCTATCTTCACCCCTGCTGGGGACTATGAAATGGCTGTACATGGATATCTGGGTACTAAGAGCTGTGGCCACCTTGCGATACTAGAAGCAGATCACGGAGTCCTGTTTCCAAGCTGAGCCCTAAGTTGATTCAGGGGATGGAGAAGATGTCAATCACCTTAGCTGGAATTGGTGAACTGGCTTATCCCTGTCCACTGATATCTTTCCTCTAATGGGTTCAACCGCAAGATGGTGAGGCATACCTGTGGCCCTCTTATACTCAGCATCACTGTCATTTTTAGTTTTCATTAACTTAACCAACAGTAAGTACTTAGGGAGCCCTCCAAGACTTGGTAAACTTCAGTCTTTTAAATCACTCTTTCACAAATTTGGGCCAAGTGTGCTAGATTTTCCAAGCTGTACTTCAACATATAGTAGAACATTTCTCTCTTTCTTGCTGATTCTTTTTTTTTTTAAACTTTTTTTTTTGTGTGAGGAAGATTGGCCCTAAGCTAACATCTGTTGCCAATCTTCCTCTTTTTGCTTGAGGAAGACTGTTGCTGAGCTAACATCTCTGGCAATCTTCCTCTATAGAGATATATATTTTTTTTGGTGAGGGAGATCAGCCCTGAGCTAACATCCATGCTAATCCCCCTCTTTTTGCTGAGGAAGACTGGCTTTGAGCTAACATCTATTGCCAATCCTCCTCCTTTTTTTTCCCCCCAAAGCCGCAGGAGATAGTTGTATGTCATAGTTGCACATCCTTCTAGTTGCTGTACGTGGGACGCGGCCTCAGCATGGCCGGAGAAGCGGTGCGACGGTGTGCGCCTGGGTCCGAAACTGGGCCGCCAGCAGTGGAGAATGCGAACTTAACCGCTAAGCCATGAGGCCGGCCCCAATCTTCCTCTATTTTGTATGTGGGAGACTGCCACAGCATGGTTTGATGAGTGGTGTGTAGGTCCATGCCTGGGATCTGAACCCGTGAACCCTGGGCTGCTGCTGAAGTGGAGTGTGTGAACTTAATCTCCACGCAACTGGGCCAGCCGCTGCTGATTCTTGATTATAAGTCCAACCTGCAAATCCAAACTACTCTTCTCCCTATAATTTAATCTCCCAAGGAAGTGATACCATCTACCACCAACACGGATGTTCTGGTGACTTTCAAATCCATTCATAACCACTATTACTAGACCTGACAAACCAGAAGCTCTATACTGCAAACAAACTGTTTGGTTTGGACTGCATATTGTTTTAAAATAAAGAAGTTTTATACTTACTATCTAGAGTTTTAGCTTCTCTTGATAAAGTAGTAACACCTGACACTACTGGACCTGTCTTCCCATTGAGCAGCAGTTGGTCAGTGCAGAGTAGTGGTGGCCTTCTTTACATGGGGCACGCACTTTCCAGCTAGTGACAGTCCTCACCACACCTGATTCTCTGACATGTGGACTCTCTCATTTATGTTCCTGATTGGCTCATGGAGACATTTGAGTTTGCCACTCATGGTATAGACTCTTACCTGTCTGTAGTATTTTCATCTTTGAACACTACTCAAAGTCACCTATCCATCCCTGATATGGAATTTCTCAGGATATTTATTCATTTTCTTCTAGAAAAGAATGTGTACTGGCAGGTTTATATCTGCTTAGTTACAAGTTCTATGTCAGAAACAAACTCCCAGAACATTTGGTGAATAAGGATAAAGATTTAAAATACCCCTTAGTATATCTGCCACCAACTGATTTTCCTTCCTCCTCCTTCCCTCCTTACTTCCTTTCCTCACACCCTCTCTCCCTTCCTTCCTCCCTCCTTCCTTCTTTTCTTCTCTCCTTCTCTCCTTTTCTCCTTGCCTCCCTCCTTCTCCATCTTTCTCGCATTTTTTTTGGTTATGAATTTACTAATCCGATTCTCAACGAATGCTTATTTTGTGTCATGCTTGTCCTGGCATAGAGTGATAAACAAAACCACATGAAGTTTTTGTAATCATGAAATTTAGGATGAGGGTGGGGTTGGGGAGAGAGAGAGAACCACAATTAAGCAAACATATTAAAAAATCTAGAAGCCAGTAACCAGACCACAGGGTCCAATGTAACCTAGGAGTAATGGGAAGGCATTGAAAGGTTTTAAGCAGTTGTGAGTGTGTGTGTGTGTTTGATAGTGTGTATGTGTGATGTGATAAAATCTGTATTACAATAACCATTCTTGATACCACATGGAGAAAGGACTGTAAAGGATCTAGGTGGATGAAGGCAGACTAGTTATAAAGCTTTTGTAATAATCTAGCTGAGAAAAAATGGCAGCTTGAATGAGGGTAGAGGCAGCGACAATGGAGAGAAGGGGAAAGAGTAAAAGGAGATTTAGAAAGAAAGTCAACTGGCCTTTACGACACAGGAGGTAAGGTAGAGGGAGGGATCAAGGATGGCTCCTAGGTTTCTGGTGGTTCAACAACATGGATGGCGCTGCCATCATTGCACCAGGGAACCCTGCCCAGGTTTGAAGGGAAGATCATTAGTTCAGCTTGAGAGATGTTGAGTTTAAAGTGTACTTAAGCTTTCCCTGTGTAGATGGAATGCAGGCTGTGAGCAGGCCTGGCTACATAATTTTCAGGGCCCAGTGTAAAATGAAAATGTGGGGCCTTTTATTAAAAAATTATTAACAATTTCAACACGGCTACAGCAGAGCATTAACCTAAAGGATGGCCCTTCTAAGCATGTGGCCCTTCTAAGCACAGGGACCTGTATGTCTGTACATATTGCACGCCCTTCAATGTCTTATGAATCTGGCTATGAATCTGGAGCTCAGAGGAGATGTCTGGACTAGGACATACACATTTGGGAGCCATCATGGCATAGATGGTAACTAAACGTGTGGGGTGGGGTAAAATGAGTGAGAAGAAAAGAAAGCCCCAAAGAACTCATTCAATGCCATAGCTGCAAAAGAGTCTCTTAAGAACTCTAACATCTTAAGAAATCAGAAGTCTACACAGGCTGAGTTAAAAACCAATTTTTAGGAAATTACTCAAAAAGAATTTTTAAAACTTCCTCAGTCTAGTGAGCTCAAATAATGTGGTATAAGCCTGATTTTGTGCCTGATGCATTCAATTTAAACTATGCAATCTGCCCAAAACATTAATTCCATGTCAGTGTGGGCTCCACAACACCGTGTCATCACAGGAACCACCATTGCTGGAATCTTGACCGTGCTCGCTCTTGCCACCCAGGTTGCAGTAGACTCGAAGTCCATAGCTGGAGTAGGGGATGCGGCTGGCAGCTGCTCTCTTTTTCCTCTTACCAGTGAACCACTGACTACTATTTCTGACTCCTAGAGAGTTGGAGTCAATACTAAGGGAGGATGGAGAGGTAAGGAGCCAGAAAGTTCCTACAGATGGTCTGTGTTGTGACTCGATTTGGTATCTGTTATCTATTATCTTAGAACCTTACTGAAATCTCCAGTTTAACTTTATTATAAAAGAATGTAACACTCTCAGCTCCCCTTACGCAGCCTTCTTATATCACGTAACACTTATTACATGCCGTAGGTCAGAACCAAGTCACGTGGCCACCCCTAGCTGCAGGGGGAGCTGAGAAATCTAATCCTCCTGTATGGGGCAGAATGTGTCCACTCTAAATATTACTAAGGCGGGAGGGAAAATGAACGCTGCACTGGGTAACTAGTGATCTCTATTGCAACGATGAAATAAGGCATTGCTAGCTTTAAAAAGTAAAAACAAAAAGATTGAATCATGTCTCAGGCTAGAGATATGATTCCAGAAATGCTTTTCTATGAGTTTTTGATCAGGAACTGCTGATTGGACCTTTAGTCTTTGACTGATCTGTTTCAGTTGTGTTTTAGCTTACTCAAGTAAAAGATGCTATGGGATCAGGGAGGCCAAATTTAGTCTCAGATCAGGAAAGGATTTCTGGAGCCTGGGTAACTGTTATCAGGGGAGAAGGAGGAGCAGAGTGACACATTGGAGCAGAGCCGGGTGTGTTGGATAGAGAGCTCAGCACTTTCAAGGGCAGGGGTCAAAGAACAGAGGCCCTCAGGGCAGTGGGAGGCGGTCAGTACAGCTGATCAGGAGAGCTGGAAAGTGATTGTGGTAGAAGATGAGCCTGAGAGTTAAGGAGAAGCTAGACTAGGAAGGGCCTGGTGACTGTGTTAAGGAACAATGGAGAGTCATTGAAAGTTTATAGCAGAGATGTTATATGATCAAATTTGCATTTTCAAAAGATAACCCAGGCTGCAGTGTGGGGAATAGATTGGAGGAAGCAGGGAGAACAGTTAGAAAGTTCTCCTAGTCATTTCTCTTACACTAGTCTGCTTCCAGTTATTAAATGTATGAAACCGGTCTATTTCCCAATCAAGGTGGTGTTAAAATATAACTCTTTCTGGGCACTACTTTGCTTAACTATCTTCCTCTAAGAAGCACAGGAAGAATTTGGCAAGTATAAGAATATCCCCAAACGGTCTTTGGAATAGACATGGATACAGATATAAAACATAGAGAGCTCTTTAATCCTTTACTTGACATCCAGAGACCCTCAAGGGTAGAGAGTAAATGCCATTGGTAACCTCCAGCTTGCACAATGTGGTCTCTTCTTGTATCAGAAGCCCTAAGTAAGAGGCAGCAAATTATTTCCTACAATTTCCTAAAGTCGAAGGGAGGACAAATTATCGACTTCAAAGCAGAAAGCAACAAACAAAATCATTAATTCCAGTTTTCCTCATAACCAAACTTTCTCTTCATTTTCCTTTACTCAGCCCTGACTAGTTGACTAATTGTTACTTGACTAATTTGTTCACATAAGAAACTCTCCTCATCTATAGAGCTCAGATGAATGATAGTCTCAATAGCTGAGAATACCTTTAGTGTAATTTTCTATCTTTACCCTCCATCTATAGAGTATAATTTCTTTCAGATCGTCTCTCGGCTAATTCCCCATTCTTCACATTGATCCTTACTCTAACCAGTTCCCCTAAAAACAATTTATAATTCTTAGAATATTATAATTTTATGTGTTTGATTAATTTTTATTAGAGTCTTCTATTTCTTGGGTAAGACAAGAAAGCCTGCAGACTGTCACATTATAATGTATTGGTTTACTAGGCTGTGCCTTAATCCAGGTGAATTGGGTCCTTCCAATTGAATATTTTTTTTTTTTACACATTATCTCGTTTGCCTTTTTAATTTTTTTATCATTTTATTTATTTATATTTTTATCCCCAAAGCCCCAGTAGATAGTTGTACGTCATAGCTGCACATCCTTCTAGTTGCTGTATGTGAGACGCGGCCTCAGCATGGCCGGAGAAGCGGTGCGTCGGTGCGCGCCCGGGATCCGAACCCGGGCCGCCAGCAGCGGAGCACACGCACTTAACCGCTAAGCCATGGGGCCTGCCCCAATTGAATATTTTTAGAAGGCCAGCAACTGGGATCTTATGACCACAAGCTCTAAAAAGCAATTGGTTGCCTTTTATTTCTGATGCTGAGGGGGCGTGTCCAGTATTTTCGCCATAAAAATCTTTGCCATAGACACCTTTGCTGCAAGCATTTTTGCCACATAACTAATTGGCGGTAATGCAATTTTGCCGTAAAAGATAAAATAATGAGAATAAAATAAGAGGGACATTAAAAAGGACATAATGATACACGTAGAGCATATCTGGAGTACAGTTAAATGTCCCATCACATGCCCAGTTCTTATATTTCACCAAATCATCTAAGCCAGATTCTGTACCAAACACCAAAATTCTGTCCATATCATGTTTTCCACTATCGATAGCAAAAAATTTTCATGAAACTTATACTCATTATGTAACTATTTCTTTTTGGGGGGGTTGGGGGATAATAGGAGGAGCTTCATTCTTCTTTTACCTCCAACTTCTAATATTGCATGATAAATTTAGTAAAGATTATATTAGAGAACAAGCCATTGGATCTAAATCAGGTAAGGAATAGGTAATTAATATTCTCGAAGACTGTTGTGAATTACTAGCTGCCTCTTTCATATTTGCCATAGCTTGGTAAACTTTTGGTTTTGATGGGTGGGAGGGATGACTGTGCTCACCCAAGGATTTGCAAACTGATGTTATCGTTTCCTAGTGTGGTATGCAATCTGGCTTCCAACATTCTTTTTTGTTTTTTGGTGAGGAAGATTTGTCCTGACTAACATCTGTGCCCATCTTCCTCTATTTCATATGTGGGTTGCCACCACAGCATGGCTTGATGAGTGGTGTAGGTCTGAGCCTGGGATCTGAACCCACGAACCCGGGCCAGCAAAGCGAATTGCGCCAAACTTAACCACTACACCACCAGGCTGGCCGTAGCTTCACACACTCTTATTTCACACTTCCAGTAAGTTTCATCACCATATTTTCTATCGATTCTCTAGTCAATATACATCATCATCCACTATTTTAAGACTGACACATCACTACTACTCGTCACTGTATACACCATTATGAGGGCTAAGATATTTATGTAATATAAAAATGAGAGCGCTGTGTCAATGGAGGAATGAAACCAAACTGTCAATCAGTGGAAATCAAACTGTCAAACCAAACTGTTATTTTACCTTTTAGAGCAAAATTGCCTTTTGGCCAATTAGTTATGGGGTAGAAATGTTTGCAGGCAAAAATGCTTATGGAGAAAGTACCTAGAATTGCTGAGGGTATATTAGTATATACCCCAGTGGCTAAACCTATTCACCCTCAGCCCAGATCCCTCTGACTCATTTACTTCTCTCAGTATGTGTCCAGGAAGTGAATACTTTCTAGACTGTTTCTCTCTTATTTTTGATTTCAGCTCAACAGGGCCCCATCACTGTTGACAGAAGATGTTTGGGTAGAGATAGCATAAAGAAGCCTTAAAAAATAGTCAGATAAATTCTTGGGATTAACAACATTCTATGTGTCTCCAGAATGCAACTGCTGAATTCAAAAGGAGTAAAAAACACCAATATTGTATCATGATCATGGCAACCCTTGACATTTATACAAGCACTTAGTATTTTGGGAGCTTTGAAACTTATCTTTATAGGGCCTCTGCTCTGTTAATCCATGGAAAATCTCCACTGGGAGACTTGATTTCCGATTGGCCACTTGTCTAGAATAGCTGCCTTTCAGAGAAGAAATGAATGACGCTCACTTGCCATAGTAAATAATAAAGATTAACCTGACAAATGAAGCTAAATAAAATCCGCTAATCAAATTCCAGTTAATAACAGTTCAAGAGAGGATTATTCTTATGTTTAGAAAAACTAGTTAAATCTGCTTATCAGAGGAGGGTGCCGTTTAATATCAAAATAGTTTTTCATAATTCTAAAATTAAAAAAATATATCTTTTAAATGAGGTAAAGGAATGAGAATTTCACTTTAGAATAAAAATAAACAACTAAGGTGTTTAATAGTTAACATACTTGCTTTTACTTTGATTAGGTGCCTTATTCAGATGCCTTTCTCTGTGGAAGATTTATATCTTTAGCCATCTCCTCTGGACAACCCTATAAAGTTTCATTGGGATTTATTCTGAGTAAACTGGAAAACAAGCAGAAACAAACTGAGGAGAATTAATAAAAATCAGGGACTCAACCTAGAATAGTGGATAGGATATTGGAGAATGGGGTTCTAGTCTCAGCTTTCCTGATAGCCAGCAGTGGTGTGATCTTGATCAAGTCACACACAATTGTGACTTGCCTTAAAAATGAGAGGTTTTAAGTTAAAAGATCCCTTCTACCTCTAATATAACCTTGACTCTATGTTTAGCTGGTTCAATCTTTTTAAATCCAGTCTCCTACTACTCTAGCAATGAGAGAATATTTGTAGAAATACATTGAATTCTTTCAGTGTTAATTACGTTTGAAAAAAAATTAGTAAAGATGATAGTTAACACTGTGAAAGGGAGACGAGCAAAGGGGCAAGCACTGGGCCACAGTTAAGAGTACTGAAGAGGAGTGCATTATGGTAAGATTATGCCAGAAGGGGTAGGGGGAGAACCAGAAAATAAAGGTGTGCGCTAAGGTGAGGGAGTGATGAGGAGTGCAGTAGGCATTGAGTAGGATGAGAACTGAGTAAGAATGGTTGACATTTATGAAAGTGTCCTCATTCGTTAGAGAACAATCTAAATGCTGTGCTGAGTAAGGAGTCAGACTGGGAGGGTCTATAGATAGAAAAACCATTTAAATGTGAAACTGTAAAATACTGGGATTAGAAAGAAGGTGAGAATTTTAAGGAAAAATGGATCAACTAAAAATTTTTCAATAATCTGGAAATTAGAAATGGTCCTATAGTTGAAGGTATTAGAGAAGGAGGGGATGTGGCTTTGGAACAAGGATTCTCAGACATCTGTAGAGGATAGACTCCAGGGTACAGGCAGAGAAAGAAAATATATAACAGACAATTTAATTGTCAACTATTTGTAGCAGAAAACAATTAGGCTGGCCACGTAATATGTTCTGGAGAATGGAGTGTAAAAAGCAGTGATATATGTCACTTACGGAACAAAGTGATTTGCTAATTGGTTTTTCTGCCCTACTCTCATTCTCCCCTGTCCACATGGTCAGGAAGAAAGGATTCTAGGATAGTGAACCCATGTGATTGAAGGAATCCTGATTCCTAGTCAGCAATGGGGAGCCACTAGCCTATCCTCAGGAGAGCCACTAGAATACACAGGACTCTGGGTGAAGGAGAACTAAACTTTTGTTGTAAGCCACTGAGATTTGGAGATGATTTTTTATAGCAGCTAAATAGCTGACCCAAACAGAAATTAGTCCTAGGAGGCTTTATAAGTATGCAATATTGGCTGTGTTTTCAGGTATTGGTTGCTCCATACTTGCACTAACCCTTGATATGGTCGGTCTTTTTATATTTGCCCTTCTAACAGGGGTGTAGTATTATTTTATTGTATCTTTATTCTGCATTTCCCCTATGACTAATGACCTAGAGCATCTTTGTATGTGCTTATTTGACATCTTTATTTTTTTTGGAGCAGTGTCTGTTCAAGTCTTTTGCCCATTTCTTTTTTAATTGACTTGTTTTCTTGTTATTGAGCTTTGAGAGTGGTTTATATATATCCTGGATACAAGTCCTTTATGAGATATACAATTTGCAAATATTTTTGCGCAGTCTGTGGCTTGTCTTTCCATTTTCTTAACAGTATGTTTTGAAGTTTTTAATTTTTATGAAGTCAAATTTATTATATTTATTGTGGTGGTAGTTTAGTGGGTTTACACATACGTCAAATCTTACCATATTGTAGACTTTAAATATGTGCAGTTTATTGTTGGTCAATTATACCTCAATAAGGCTGTTTAAAAAGTGAAGGGGGGGCCGGCCCCGTGGCTTAGCAGTTAAGTGCGCGAGCTCCACTGCTGGTGGCCCGGGTTCGGATCCTGGGCGCGCACCCAAGCACCACTTCTCCGGCCATGCTGAGGCCGCGTCCCACATATAGCAACTAGAAGGATGTGCAACTATGACATACAACTATCTACTGGGGCTTTGGGGGGAAAAGAAAAGGAGAATGATTGGCAATGGATGTTAGCTCAGAGCCAGTCTTCCTCAGCAAAAGGAGGAGGATTAGCATGGATGTTAGCTCAGGGCTGATCTTCCTCCCCCCCCCAAAAAAAAAAAAAGGGGAAGGGAGTGGGAGGTGAGCAAAATGGGTGAAGGGGGTCAAAAGGTACAAACTTTCAGTTATAAAATAAATGAGTCATTGGGATGCAACGTACAGCATGGTGACTGTAGTTAATACTGTATTGCATATTTGAAAGTTGCTAAGAGAGTAGATCTTAAAAGTTTTCATCACGAGAAAAAAATTTGTAAGTATGTATGGTGAAGGATGTTAACTAGACTTATTGTGGTGATCATATCACAATATATACAAATCCTGAATCATTATGTTGTACAGTGGAAACCAGTATAATGTTACATGTCAATTACACCTTAATTGAAAAAAAGGGAGGGGAAATAGAGAGAGTTCAGTCATTCAGGGCCTTCAAGGATTGAAAGCTAATTGCTTTTGGACCCTCCCAGTAGGAGAAAGAAAGGCCATGTAAACGTTTCAGTTGAGTTAAGTGACTCAGTGACTAAGGATATGCTCTTCTCATTCATTGTGCTAGATAGACTCAGGTAATCACAGTGAAATTTTTAGGAGAGATATGGTAGGAACCAGCAGGGAAAGGAATAAAAAAAATATAAATCAGGCTGAGAATTACATCTAAGATAAACTTTGAGTGTAGCTACTAGCACATGGAACTAATTGCAGTGAGAGCTAAGAAGCCTACTAGGTTTTTGGAGGAATTATATTGCCTAAGAAACACAGAACATGGAATAAAAAGCCTTTTACTGTTCAAAACTTGAAATCATTCTTGTGTCCCCAGTCTTCTATAAACAGAAGGTAACTTAAACAGAAGGTAACTTGGACAACTGTACAGCTCCCAAGAAAGGCATGCTCTCCAACACTCATTTCAGATGTGGCAAGGAGGATAAGGGGACCTCCCAGAAGGTAGAGCTCTAGGGTCACAGAGAACCATAGACAAAGTAGTTCTTTGCAGAAGGCAACAATATAAGAGTTTGAAAGTTTCTATTCTGCCAGGACAAAGAGACTTCACAGTGTCTTCCCCTTAGAATTCAGAATGGCTGTAGATGAGTGACTGCTTTCTGATTTCCATTCTTCCCCTTTCTGAAGGGGCATCCAGTGCCCATGTCCTGTCTCTGTACGACCATTGTATACTGAGCATGTGCCAAGGGATGTAACCTACATTTTAGTTCATAGGAAATGCCTGGAAGCACATATCTGGATCTAATGGATAGGACTTGGAGACTGGATTCTCATAAGAACTCTTTAAGGTATGAACAACGATTTTCCCAACTTCACAGGGCAGAGAGTGGCTAAGTGACATTCCCAAAGTCCACACAGCTAGTGAAAGAACACTGGATGCTGGATTTAAGCTGCATGGGTCTTAGGGTTGACTACCTGAGGAGAGGTGTTTTCTCTAAGCAGGAAGGAGTGATCAAATGGATACTTGGTAACTGAAAGGCAGACTATGACAGAGACTGTTAATAATGCTGAGTAATGTTCATGTGTTGCACCTTCATTTTCCAGCCTCCCTTGCAATTAAGTTGGCCATCTGACAAGTTCCGGACAATAGACTATGATTTGAAATGATATATGCTACTTCTGGGCTAAGGGGTTAAGTCTCTGGGTCATCTTCCCCAAGTGCTCTCTTTTTTGTGTGCCTGGAAGCAAAGGGCTCCAGGACGGCTTGACCACGTGATGAAAGGAGCCCAGGTCCTTGAATTTCAGATGGAGGAGTGTTGCCCAGCCTTCACTGGACTTTATGTGAGTGAGGAAGAAATTTGCATCGTGATAAGCCTCTGAGATTTTGCGGCTGTTTATTGCAGTGACTGGAATTAATCACTCTGACCAATGCCATATTAGAAACCATTGTTGGATAAAGATGCGTACCACGTTCTCTGTACTCAGCTACTTTGAAGATAATGGCTGTGAAGCCATCAAGTCTTCACATTTTCCAAAGATTTATGACTTAGTTATTTTGTGGTTTTAAAGGGAAGAAGATGACAAACAGCACTGATTTAAGATACTTTTCTTTTGAAAACACAAAATACTAGAGTGTTGTTACCTTTAAGTTAGAAAGTATGACATGATAAGTTGGAGAAGAATTATGATTTGGGGCATGGACCTTCTTGATCAGATTTCTAAACAAGCGCCAAATAACTGAAGGAGAAAGTAGATATCATTTAAAAATACAGGCTGTAGGGCCGGCCCCGTGGCTTGGCGGTTAAGTGCTCGCGCTCCACTGCTGGCGTCCCGGGTTGGGATCCCGGGCGTGCGCTGACACACCGCTTCTCTGGCCACGCTGAGGCCGTGTCCCACATACAGCAACTAGAAGGATGTGCAGCTATGACATACAACTATCTACTGGGGCTTTGGGGGAAAATAAATAAATAAATAAAAATTATTAAAAAAAAAAATACAGGCTGTAAAGTCAGATTCTTTGTCCATTCATTAGCTGTCTGGACTTTGGGAAAGTTACTTAACCACCCTCTGCCCTGTAAAATTGTGGAAACAATTGTTCGTACCTCTACGAGTTATTATGAGAATTAAATGAGTTAATGTTGTATAATAAAGAATTTAGCTGGCCTTTGATCCTGGTTCCTTGGAATTTCTTGCGTGATAGGAGTTTCTTTGTTATTTATGGTAGGCCCCTTGAACCATGTCTAAGTTTATAATAACAAGATAACTCATGGTGGGCCTGTGGATAGTTTCAAGATGGCAGCTGGTCATGCCAAAGACCAACTGTGTGATTAGATTTTTTGGCTTTGAGAATGTGATACCAGCTGGACCTCCTAACCTCTGGGGAAAAAGGCTAGCGATTGAGCTCCATCACATGGCCAATAATTGAATCAATCACATTTATTGTATGTAACCCAATAAAAACTCTGGGCACCTGAAGCATGGATGAGTTTCCCTGGTTGGTAATTATTTATTGATGTGCCAGGAGGGAGATGTTTCCTGAGGACTCAGAAGCTTCATGTTTAGGACCCTCTCAGACTGCACCCTGTGCATCTCATCTTTTGGCTGGTCTTGATTTGTATCCTTTATAATAAAACTATAATCATAGGTACAGTGCTTTCCTAAGTTCTGTGTGTTGTTCCAGAGAATTATCAAACGTGAGGGGTAGTGGGAACCCTGAATTTATATCCACTTGGTCAGAAGTGCAGGGTGGCTTGGGAATCCTCCAGCTTGCAGTTGGAATCTAAAGTGAGAGCAGTGTTGTGGGGGGACTGTGCTCTTCATCTGTGAAGTTTGTGTCAGAATTGTATTGTTGTTAATATATGTAAGGCTATTAGAATAGTGCCTGGCCCAGAGTGACTATTCAGGGAAAGTTAGCCAGTACTATTAAGCTATAAAATATTATCTATGCAGGAGCATTGCTATTTAAAGGATCCGTCTCAGGTGAACATAGAATTACTGTATTTTAAAGCGGCAAGGAACCTTGCAAATTATATAGTCTGAAGTGATTTTGACTTAGTTCAAAAATCTTGTCAGTACAGTGCTAAGGCCAAAATCCCAGTCTCTTAAGCCAAGACCATTATGTAAAATGTGCTTTAGTTTTCTAATCTTTAATGTGGGCTAATTCAACAGAATCTGCATCATAGTAGTAGGAACATTTCAGGAGATCTTTCCAGCACATACCCCTTTTCTCTGCTAACCCATTCCCCTGTGCCCCAAAATGGGACTCTGATAGCCACATTTGAACTACGTGACTTTGAATCCTTGGTTACAGTCAATGGACTAGGGTGGACAAAGTTCAGGTTCTCACTTCTCAGAATTTGGAATTTCATTTGAAAAGCACTAGTTGGGCTTGTGAACTGGAGACAAGGCAGCTGAGGACCATGTGCAGGTTGACTCTGTGAAGTCAGGTACCAAGAGAGGGAGAGATGAAAGGAGTAGATGCACAGATAACGGCAAAAACGGAGAGAATGGTGACTGGGGTTACTGGCTTCTTTGCTTGGTCTCTGTCTTTTGTGGGACAGGCTTTATCTCCTGCCCTTTGGTTTTATGAAATACTTGAGTACCTTTCCAATAAATTCCCTTTGCTTGCTTATGCTTGTTGCAAGTGGATTTTGTTACTTGCAACTAATAGTCTTGATTAAGTAACCCCTTGAGAATGCTCTTAAAAGGATGAAACGAAACAAAAGGTGCAAATTACTGTCAGCATGATTGTTACTGTGACTAACAGTATAAGGGGGAATAATGGGGAGGAGTGGAGGGAGATAAGAAACTGAAGATTAAGATGGGCCAAAGCCTTAGATTTAATGGCAATATTGTAACTTGAGTTCTCTTTAAGAGAATGCTTCAGTATCTTCAATTGAAATACAATTACATTAGACTCCTTTGAATGTGGATGAAAGAATGCTAGAGATGTGGAAGAATAAGGTCAAGCAAGCACCTGATAATTCTCCTGTCTTGTTCAAGACAAAACTGGGTTAAGCAATAACCATAGTACGCCAATGCCATTATAAAATATAATGAAACAGTTGGCGACAAATAGAAAACATAACAGGACCATATCTTGGGTGACTGTACTGAATCAAAAATAGCATTTTAACAAACAATTTTTTATTTTGAAGGAAAAACCAATAACCATCACAAAGCTCATGTTCCACTGCATGTTTGAAAGGAAAAGAAATTTATCTCCTTAAGTGGTGGGCCCCATCAGGCTAAAATAACCACTGTAAACAACGGATCCGAGAATCGATTCTGAGAAGGTAGATATTTACCAGGCTGCCTCTCTTCACCGCTGGAAAAGGGTCAGATCTTATTTTGTTTGGTGAAAAAAGAGGTTCTAACAAAACACACAATCAAATAGCATTCACAACCAATGGAACTGCTTTTCTAGGTACTCGGTCTACTAAAAGAAGGCGAGAGAGGCAAAGCCCTTCTTTTTTTCTTCATAGGATGAAAGGATCACTTTGCATAAGGGCAACTGAACAAGAGAGTACACAATTGGAGGCTACTTTCCTCTCTCTTTTCTTCCATGATTTATTCTTTTCTCTATTTTTCTTTCATTTTCCCCTTCTTCAGCTTTTTTCTATAATGTAAGTGAAAAATATGAGATCCCATCAACATGAGGATATCTTACAGAGTGGCAAATTTTAAGAAGGGTATTTCTTTTTCATATGGAGATCAAATAAAGGAACTAGAAATTTTGGACATCTCAAACTATGTAAATTATATAACTAGACAGATCTTTTAAAGAATATTTTGTCCACCCTGCCCCATACAATCAGGGCTTATAATGAAATAAATGGGAACTATGGTTTCTACTTTCTTAAAAGAATTCTTTAAGAATTCTAGAGAAATTTTGTTAAAGAACTTAAGAATTTTCTTCAAGAATTCTAGGGAAATCATTTTCACAAAGAATTATTTTCTTGAAATCATTTTCTTAAAGAATTCTAGGGAAAAATTAGAAGTATTTTTCTCATTTCATTTTCTTAAAGAAAATAATTTTCTTCAAGAATTCTAGGGAAATCATTTTCTTAAAGAATTCTAGAGAATTTATTTTCTTCAAGAATTCTAGGGAAAAATTAAAAAATCTGCCTGGAAGCGCATTCTAGTCAGAAGTATCTTCTTTATAAGTAACTCTCATTTTTCTTGCTATCATCAAAGGGCATTTATTTAATAATAGAACTATATCTTCAGTATAGTAAGTCAGCCATCAGTTGCCCATGCTATTGGAGGGGAATCAGTGCCTTAAATAATCCAAACTAGTGGAAAAACCCCCCAAAACTCTTCCTTTTGTAATGTGACTTTGTATTTCACTTCAATAAGATTGATTTTGATAACCTGAAAATCCAGGACACTTTAAATGAAATATGAAGTCCCACTGTCAAAGCTCAGCTTAGAGGATCAGGAATTTTGCTTCATAGCTCTCGGAACTAGAATTCTCCCTTGCTTTGTTCTCTGAGTGGTAGATGCAAAGTAGACTTTTCTCCCTGAATTTGTAGTTACGTGTCTTCCTTGGCTGGGGAAGAAATGCTTTAATGCTTTAATTCAAAAACCTTCTTATTCAGCTTTTGGGAAGTTGGAAGAAAAAATGAATGAAAAGAATCTTAATAGATGTACTCCACAAAAGTCAACAATTTAGAATTGAATTGTAATGGAAAATAGCTACCTATTACCTTTCCATTGTTTACTTTTTAGTAATATAATGCCATATATATTTGCCATATCATGACGAATTTTCTTGTCTTTCCTCATTGTTCTTAATTTCCTATATTTTTCTGGTTTCTGTTGCTATTTACTTCAATTATCTTATTTTAACATGAGAGACTCAAACTGAACACAGCTTTTGAACGAGGATCTTGCTATTATCAAGAATAAAGATTATTACTTTGTAACTACGACATATGGTAATCCTGTTAAATAAAAAAAAAGAATCTTAAGACTTGTAGGAATTATAGATCTACATTTTTTTTTTTTTTCTCCAAAGCCCCAGTAGATAGTTGTATGACATAGTTGCACAACCTTCTAGTTGCTGTATGTGGGACACGGCCTCAGCATGGCGGGACAAGCGGTGCGTCGGTGTGCGCCCGGGATCTGAACCCGGGCCACCAGTAGCGGAGTGCACTCACTTAACCACTAAGCCACGGGGCCACCCTAGATCTACATTTTTGATATTCGAATTGAAGAAGTCATTCAAACATTATTTGTCTATATTTAACCTTATATTAAGTTAAGCATTTATATTAAAAATGTATTAAACGTTTTAGAAATTTTGGGCTGTTGTATTTTTTTTCACCGTACTATTTATATTGTGAAGAACATGATTCTCACAGATTATGGTTATTGAGCTGGAAGAAGTGAGTTGAAGGGGATGGAAACGTGTTTCGTACTATACTGAGTCTTATCGTCTTGCAAATTATCCAACTGTAAATATTATTTGCAATAAATATTCTAGTAAATATTATTATATTTCTAGTAAATATTATTTTTCTGGTAAACATTTTTTTTTTTTTGTGAGGAAGACCAGCCCTGAACTAACATCCGATGCCAATCCTCCTCTTTTTTTTTTGCTGAGGAAGATTGGCCCTGGGCTAACATCCGTGCTCATCTTCCTCTGCTTTATATGGGACGCCACCACAGCATGGCTTAACAAACAGTGCGTCGGTGCGTGCCTGGGATCCGAACGGGCAAACCCCGGGCCGCCGCAGCGGAGCGCGTGCACTTAACCGCACCACCGGGCCGGCTCCTAGTAAATAGTATTATAGCTCTTTCACAGACAAAGAAAAAGCAATTCAGAGGTGGAGGAACTTGCTTATGTTCACATAACTAATAAGGACTGGGATTAGGATTCAAGGCCAGGTCTGTTTAATTCCAAAGTCAATGTTCTTTACACTGTGCTGCGTGACCTTATGATTTAATCTGCATCTATTCTTTTACAATGTTTGGCGTTGGTTCCCATGTCAGGAGAAAATTGCTGATGATGCAACGAGCTGTGAACTGATTCTCAGAGACAGGTTCTAATCACCAGCAACATGCGCAAATGGGCGCATAGATTCTTAAGGTCTGTGTCAGGAAATTAGATTCTCAATAGTGACATGGCTCTCTCTCTCTCTCTCTGTTTTTGCCATATGGGTGGAATGATAACTCTTGCCCAAATTTTCTAGTTGGGTTCTTTCTTGAAAAGGAATTGTGACATTGTTTTTCTTCCTCCCATTACTTGTAATCTATTCAGAGAGTTAGAAAGGAGCATGGTCAGTATTGAAGCTTAACTTGACTTTTAGAAATTAGTAGAAGCTGACAATTAGTTTTTTAACCTTTTTGTCTAGGGTTTTCTTTTTTTCTTTTTTAAAGGGCTGCAAATCTCATTTCTCAGAATCTTATATTTCATTGTCTCTGACAGACAGCCTGCTGTCCCATGTCTCTCTCTCAGTCTAGATTCAGTAAAGAATGGCATAAAGGGAACAAATGACAAAACTATTGTTTTACAAGAAGAAACATGGCATTAAAACCTAGAATAACAAATGACTTCAATACGGTTGGTATTCCAGAGAGGTTAAAAGCTTTCAGTGAATTCTATTCAAATTGAAAAGAAAAAAGCCCTTTCTCATAGTTATTAATGTCTGTAAAATTCCATAATAAATATTCACTTAAATTTTCCCTTAGTGTAAAATATAACATTTTATCTAATCTGTCATGTATATGAAAATATTATATATATATTTGAGTTTGAAAAATGTGTTACCTCAAGTATATGAATATTCCTTTGTAGAAACAAAGATGGGATTTTGGGGGGATATCATTATACTTTAAATATTATAGTAAGCTCAGAAATTGGTTCTAAGAATCTTACAAATGCAAATGTGAAGGCAGAAGTCTCATTTTGGTACCCAAGTTGTATTGTCAATAGCTGATGAAAATATTTTCTAGTCCCTTTTTATTTCCAGAATTCTTAAGAGAATTTTCCAGTAACCAAAGATTCTTTGAAGCATCAACATTTATTTACTCAGGCAATTTTAATGAAAATATCTTAAAAATATATTTCTCAAGTTTTTGTTTCTGTAGTACATGTAGAAGTTTTAGCTCAAATTTTTTGGCAACTCAGGTTTGTCATTATAAAAGTCAGTTATTGCATCACATAGAAATATAGTAATATAATCTGGTGCTCCTAAGGTTCATTGCCAGATTTCTATGCTTTGAGCATATTTATATTAAGATTTTTCCATAACCCTTTCTACTCACCCTTGGATCTTCAACCTTACTTCTTGCTGCTGTCAGTATAGCTGTTTCTAGTAATAATTCAATGGAAGGCCTTTTTGTTCAATATGATTGGGAGAGACAGTTGATCTCTAATGGAAAATTTGGTAAAAGTAGAATCTATAAAAATATTATATACATACAATAAATATTTTATGTGAGTAAAACATAGAAATATGTTTCTGTTGGCCAATATTTTCATATAGGGCCCAGGCTTATTCCTTGTGTATAGGTTCTGTGAATGGAATTCCTTATGTCTTTCTTATATAAACCAGACATAGAATGTATCATCTGGCAATTCCATTTTGATGGTGCAAAATTTCCATTGGCCAGGTATGCAACTAATTAAATGCATTATAATTGTGTTCAAAATAAGGATTAGCAAGTCATAGGTAAAGCAGGATATCATTAGGCATTATTGGTTAATATTGGAGTTCTAAGATCTGTAGTCATTTTCTATTGTTATTGTAACAATTTGCTGCAAACTTTGTGGCTTAAAACAACACAAATTTATCATCTTACAGTTTTGTAGGTTAGAAGTCCAACATGCATCTCACTGGACCAAAGTCAAGGTATCAGCAGGATGGTGTTCCTTTCTGGAGGCTCTAGAGGAGAATGTTGCTTTGTTTTTTCCAACTTCTAGAGGCTACCCACCTTCCTTAGCTCATGCCCTGCTTTCTCCATCTTTAAAGCCAGCAATGTTGCATTTCTCTGACCGTTTATCCATAGTTGCATCATCCTGTTTATATAGCTGAGAGAAGTTTTCTATTCTTAAGGAACCATGTGATTAGACTGAACCCTTCTTCCCCCTAGTAATCTAGAATATTCTCTCCATCTCAAGAACAGTCAACAAAAGCAAAAATAAACAAGTGAGACTACCTCAAACTAAAAGGCTTCTGCACAGTAGAGGAAACCATCAATAAAATGAAAAGGCAACCAACAAAACTGGAGAAACTATTTGCAAACCACATATCTGATAAAGGGTTAATATCCAAAATATATAAAAAAACTCATACAACTCAATAGCAGAAAAAATACCAAAAAATGGGCAAAGGACCTGAATAGACATTTTTCCAAAGAAGATATACAAATGGCCAAAAGATATATAGAAAGGTGTTCAACATCACTAATCACCATGGAAATGCAAATCAAGACTACAATGAGATATCATCTCACACCTGTTAGGATGCCTATTATCAAAAGTCAAATGTTGGTGAGGGTGTGGAGAAAAGGGAACCCTTGTACACTGGTGGGAATGTAAATTGGTACAGCCATTATAGAAAATAGTATGGAGGTTCCTCAAAATAATAAAAACAGAACTACCATATTATCCAGCAATCTTACTTTTGGTTATATATCTAAAGAAAATGAAATCAATATCGCAAAGAGATATCTGCACCTCCTTGTTCATAGCAGCGTTATTCACAATAGCCAAGATATGGAAACACCCTAAGTGTCCATTGATGAATGAATGGATAAAGAAAATGTGGTATAATAGAATATTATCAATATATAATAATAGAATATTATTCAGCCATAAAACAGAAGGAAATAATGCCATTTGTGACAACATGGATGAACCTGGAGGACATTATATTAAATGAAATAAGCCAGACACAGAAAGACAGATACTGTAGGATCTCACTTATACGTAGAATCTAAAAAGTCAAACTCATAGAAGCAGAGAGTAGAATGGTGGTTGCAAGGGGCTGAGGGGTAGTAGAAATAGGGAGATGTTGGTCAAAAGGAGCAAAGTTTCAGTTATAAGATGAATAAGTTGTGGGGATCTAAGGTACAGCATGGTGACTACAATTAATACTGTATCACACACTTGAAATTTGCTGAGAGAGTAAATCTTAGGTGTTCTCATCACACGCAAAAAATGGTAAGTATATGAGGCGATGGATGTGTTAATTAGCTTGATTTTGGTAATCCTTTCACAATGTATACGTATATCAAATCTTCATGTTGTATGTCTTAAATATATAAAAGTTTTATTTGTCAATTATACCTCAATAAAGCTGGGAAAAAAAGGTCCTTACCTTAATCACATCTGCAACATTTATTTTGCCATGTAAGGTAACATATTCACAGGTTCTAAGGATTAGGACATGGGCATCTTTGGGGGGACCATTGTCCTGCTTACCACATTCTACCCTATAGCCCCCCAAATTCATGTCCATCTCACCTACAAAATACATTCACCCCATCACGAGGTCCCCGAAAGTCTCAACCAACTATAGCACCAACTCAAAGTCTAAAATCTCATCAGCTCAAAAGCCCAAATATCATTATTTAAATTTTCTAAATCCAGTATGGGTGAGGCTATTGGTATAATCTATCCTGGGACATAATTCCTCTCCATCTGTGTACCTGTGAAACTCAAGAAACAAGTTATCTGCTCCCAAAATACAATGGTGGGATAGGCACAGGATAATAGTTATAAGCATTCCAGGTCAAAGGATAACAGCAATATATCCTTTTATTCTTCAATTCTTCTCCAAGCTTTCCAGCCTCTACCCCCTGCCTAATTCCAAGGCATTCCCATATTTTTAGGTATTTGTTAGAGCAACACCTCACCAACTCTTGACTAATCCCTCCCTTCCCCCCACCTCATCCTAGACAACCTATACATTTTATAACCATGTATTAGTTTTGCCTATTCTAGAACGTTATGCAAATGAAATCATACAGTATGTACTCTGTTTGGCATTTTTTTTGGTCAGCATATTGTTTTGGATTTTGCTTCATGATTTTGGTATCAGTAGTTAATTTCTTTTTATACTGAGTAGTATTCTGTTGTATGAACATGCCACGATATGTTTATCTATTCTGTTGATAGACATTTGAGATGTCTTCAGTTTTTGGTTGGAATGAGTTGCTATGAACATTCTTTTAATAAGTCAATCTGTGGACATGTATTTTTATTTCTTTTGGGTAATTATATAATAATGAAATTGCTGTGTCATAGTGTAGATGTATGTTTAACTTTTAAGAAATTGCTTGTATCATTTTGTACTTGTGAAATAGTATGGTATAAGAAGTTTGGTTGCTCTATATATTCACCAACACTTCAGATGGTCAATTGGTTTGGTTTTAGATTTTCTAGTAGGTGTATAGTGGTACCTCATTGTGGTTTAACTTTACTCTACACTGATGACTAATGATGTTAAGGATCTTTTCATTTTCCTTATCCTCCCCAACTGATACTGAACCAAGCGGGCTCACCTCCTGGTGATTAAATAAGACTCTACACCAGTGGAAGTTGTCTCACAAAGTAAAGTGTATTTGCAGCAAATAGGAGGCCATGAGAAATCATTTCCAAAGTCACGGTGTCCCCGAACAAAGGAAAGCAGGAACTTTTATTTGGTTGGGGAATGAATATTCCAAAGGGAGAGGCGGGTATTCGCTTGCACAGGTTCAGTTGGAGAACAGCTTCCACATAGTGAGGCCTAAGCTCCTCCTGGAGAGATCTTTGCATTAAAAATAAGGCAGAGCCGGCCCCGTGGCTTAGCGGTTAAGTGCGTGCACTCCGCTACTGGCGGCCCGGGTTCGGATCCCCGGCGTGCACTGCCGCACTGCTTCTCCAGCCATGCTGAGGCCGTGTCCCACATACAGCATCTAGAAGGATGTGCAACTATGACATACAACTATCTACTGGGGCTTTGGGGAAAAAACAAGAAAGGAGGAGGATTGGCAATAGATGTTAGCTCAGAGCCCGTCTTCCTCAGCAAAAAGAGGGGGATTAGCGTGGATGTTAGCTCAGGGCTGATCTTCCTCACACACACAAAAAAATAAAATAAGGCAAAGGTCACGGGCGTAGCTCTTGTGGTTAGGCTTGGTCGGTTTCAGGATGGCTGGTGATTATATCTCCCTTGAGTGCCTCACTTGGTCAGTTTCAGGATGGCTGGTGGTTACATCTCCTTAACACACAAAAGGAAAAGAAACAACTTGAAAAAACAATTGATTGCTTCCAAACCCACCTTTGAGTTTCTGGAGGCACTTAGTCCGTGACACAACTACCTTCAAGACTTCCTCATTATCCTTGGTTTTTATAAATTTGATTGTATTGTACTTTAATGTAGATATTTTTGTGCTCAATTTGTTTGGGGTACATTGTGTTTCTTGGTTCTGTGGATTAATAATTTTTAAAACAAATCTGGAAATTTTTCAGCCATTATTTATTTAAATATTTTATTTGCCCTTTTCCTTTTGGGACTCCACTTACACTTATTAGACCATTTGATATCGGCCTACAATTCTTGAGACTCTTTTTTTTTTTTTTTTTGGCCTTTCTTCTCTCTTTAGTTTGTATATTTTCTATTGCTTTGCCTTCAAGTTCATTGATCTTTTCTTCTGCAGTACCAAATGTACTGTTAATTCCATCCAGAGAATTTTTTTGGAGTCAGATTTATTAAAATGTACTTTACACACAGTAAAATTAATTTCTCTTAGTGCATTTTTTATTTCAATGAATTTTTCTTTTTCAGATATTGCATTTTTCATCTCAAGAAGTTCTAGTTGGTCTTGTTTTTCCAGTTTTTCTCATTTGTATTCATGTTTTCCTTTAAATTTTTAACATATTGTAATAGCCATGTTGAAAATCCTTGTCTGTTTGTCTATCATCTTTGTTATTTCTGTGTCTTGTTTCCATTGACTGATTTTCCTCTTGGTTTGGGCTCACATTTTTCTGTGTCACTTTTCTGGTTGTTGAGTGTTTAGACTTTGTATCCATCCTTTAAAAGGTCTTTGTTATGGCAGTAGTCAATTTCTTGAAGAACAGCTTGATTCTTCTGGGCTTTTGTTTTCTTTCTGAGATTTGTTAGGGCACATCCAGGGCTAGGGCTAGATTAACCTTACTCCTAAGATGTGGCCATTCTAGCATCTCTCCTGAATGTCCCAGGTGTTCAGTGAGGAAGAATGAAATTTGGATATCTCCCAGCCTTGTGTAAGCTCTGATACTTGTTTTTTCCCTAGTAGTTGTTCTTTACATAGCCTCATATATCTCACTCCCAACTTATGTGCAGCTTGGCAATCAGTCAAAGACTCAAGAAGATCTTATGCAGATTTCTGGAGTTCCCCTTTGATTGTTTTTTCCTCTCAGGTACTCTGTTCTCCAAATTCTAGCTAACATTAGTCTTTGTTTCTCAGATCCTCTGCTGTCTCTTTGACCTAGTGACACCTCCACAGTCTGTTTGTGTTCCCCCTTTCTGTGCAGCAGTCCAGAATGTGCCTCCAGACAAAAAGTCCAGGCAATTGTATAACTTACCTCATCTGTTCCTTTCTCTCAGAATTATAATCCTGCGCTGTCTGTTGTCCAATATACGGAATATATATGAAATGAAATATATATACATATATATTTCACTATATGAAAGCAATTGTTTCATATATTTAGTCTATTATTCTTGTTTCTTACGATGAGAGGGCTAATCAGATACCAGTTACTCTATTACGGCAAGAAGCCATAATAAATCTTTGAATGCATACATCAAGCTATCAGTAAACCAATCAAAAGCCATATACCTACTAGGAACTTTTGTTTTCTTGTTTGTTTTGAGAATCAGATTAATTTAGAGTCTAAATAATTTTCTTCATAAATTTCTACTAAAAGTATTAAAGTTAAAATCACCATGAAGGTAATACTGCATTATTTACAGATGGGGCAAGATAATCTTTATACTCATCACCTTTTTTTTAAACATTTTTTATTTGTTAACATAAATGCCATGCAGGAATTTGTCTTTTTTTTTTGGTGAGGAAGACTGGCCCTAAGCTAACATCTGTTGCTGAGGAAGATTAGCCCTGAGCTAACATCTGTGCCCATCTGCCTCCATTTTGTATGTGGGACGCTGTCACAGCATGGCTTGATGAACGGTGCATCAGTCCATGGCCAGGATCCAAACCCGCAAACCTCAGGTCACCAAAGCAGAGTGCACGTACTTAACCACTACACCATAGGGCCAGCCCTGATACTCATCATCTTGATGACATCTGGGTTCCCCATCTAAATGGAGGTATAAAAAATTTGGCAGAGTTCAGACACAAGTCACTCAAATGCTTAAGAGATGATATTAAATGACTTACTTGGACTATATGAAGACAGGTCAGTGGAACAGAGTTTATTTAGCTCTTGGAAGAGCACCTTAGGAAAGATAACAACAGTCACTGATAGAAGAGGTCATGATATAGAGGCTGTAACCACTTGTTCTTGTTCACTAAGGATATAAATATATTTCAAGAGTAGAGGGAAGATTTACATAACATCCAAAGCTGAACATCCTCCAAAAGATTCCTAAATAGTTTTAAATTGTTTGGGATGTTGTGAAATCTTTCGCTGCTGGGAGATGAACAAACAGCAGGGCATCTTCTTTGCAAGATGATTTAGATGTGAGATTAGCAGTAAATTAGATAAACTATGCAGGTTCCTTTCAGCACTCTGATTCTAATGATATTAAGGAGACTTTTCTTCTGCTTCCTGACAGCTGCCTTCCTAGATTTTATGGAATTGCTCCCCTTCTTATTTGTTTCAGTAGGAAGATGCTCTTTTGATATTCTTTTTTCAGTTTGGGGTCTTTGTTAAGATAGCAAAACAAGAGAGTTCTTGGTCTCACTGATTTCTTTTTTTCTGAACAGACGGCATCTTTCACAAAAATACCAGTACCTATATTTGCATGAAAAATCAAATATTTATGGAGCTCATTGCAGCAGAATCCAGAACAAACTGTCTCTATATTTTAATTTAATTTTCTGGCAAAATTTTTGCTTAAAGGAAAAATGATGAATTGACATAAATTTTTAAAACATATTAAAATAAGGAAAAATTTCCAAAGACTGCAGAGTAGTAATTCCTTTAACTTTTTTATGAGACATCTGTCTGTGAGAAACAATCATATTAAAAGAGGAACTTTCTTTCAGTGTCCCTTTTGAAAATTATTTATATCTTTAGATTTTTTTTCTAAGATGTGACTTGGAAATTATATTGGCACAGAATACATATTTTTTTCCACAGGAATAGAACTCAGTAGTTGTTTTTCAGCCAGAGGGAGTGGTAATGTTCTTGACAATTGTTCTAAGGGAAGGATCAAGTTCAAATCCTTAGAGGATATATAAAGTGGTATTGGATTTACCAAGAAAAGGCTTCTGGCCAGGACAAAAGATAGAGCCCTTGACTTATTATTCTCTTTTCGCTGGTTAGTATTTGTTCCATATTGCTATATGTTCTATATACATGCTTATTGGATGCTCTTTTATGTAATATAAGATGAATGGATTGTGAAACTCCATGTCCCCTCAAATATCTCCCTATTAATTGCTATAGCAACATAATCCCCCATTTAACTCAGTGCAACAATTAAAAGTTTTTTGGGGGGGAGGGTTAGATAGAGGTGAACTGGCTTTAAGAACGCATCCATGAGGTTTGGAATAGGAGATAGTTGGCAGAGGGTAGGAGGCAGAGATAAATGGTTTTATTATTCATCTCTCTCAGATTACTTTGTTATATTAGTTAATTGTTACTTAGCAATTAGTAGAAATTGAGCCTTAGGGGCTAATATATATTTTAAAGGCAGGCTTATTTTGGGAGAAGTCCTTACATAAAAAGGTACCCCCTAAATAGTGCTTTTTTATGTGCCCTCAGAGGTTAGTAGGAAGCATGATAGACCCCATGCAAACTAGTAGGATGAGATGAGAGGACCCTAAAATGACATTGACTGTCTAGGCTGATTTGACAAATCTAATATCTGCTGACAGTGGTAACAGTTTCCAATTTTACCACTTGTGCTTATCTCTCCTGATTGTGTGGACTCAGTTGTAAAGGAGAACATTCTCAGACAGAAGGCAGAGTGTTGATTATTATTATTATTTTAAGAGTACAGAGTATACCTAGCAGAGTCTCTTCAGGTAGTCCTGCTAGAAAACCCCTGAGTGACCACTGGCCGTCGCGCTTAGCGCGCATGTGAGGAGAGGGTATGGAAGTGTATGCCAGCATTTGGCGTGTTGGTGTACATGAATCTCTAAAGGACTAGGGTATTGAAAACAAACTCAACTGGTTTTAGTAGAAGCAGCCTTTCCATAGTATGGTTAGTTGACAGTCATAAGTGAAGGCCTCGGGATCGAGACCTGGACAAGACACATTTAGGAGAAGTACTCTGACGGCAGCTCAGATATAACACTCTGTTTGAATGTCTGTTATAGACTTTATGACACTCTGTCCTGTATTAGAGTTGAGAGAGAGGCTGGGAGCTGATGAAAGGCAGGGATGGTGCTTTATTGATCACTGCATCCACATAGTGCTTATGCCGGTGCTTTTTTCCTAGAGGGGGCTCAATCAGTGTTTTCTGAATTGAGTTGAATATGTTATGCCGTCTCCCGACTCTTAGCTCCAAATAACTTATGTAAAATAAATAATCACGGTGGTTGGTGCATGCTATTGCAATAGAATCCAGATCTAACAACAAAAAGGTTACCCATGGGATGTATAGGATGGAGACCGGCTAATTCTTTCCCAAAAGATCCAGCAAATGAACTGGGAGAAACTTCTACTTAAAAGGCAACACAACACAACACAACACAACACAAAACCTCTCTTCTTTCTCCCTTGTGAATGTAAAAATGTGTGTAATTCTCTGGTAAATGGAGAAAAAAATTTGGCTTCGTTATTCCCCATTCTTCTTGTTAATATAAAGTACGGCAATGAATAAACATTATCTATTATATTCTGAAACTTTAAATAAGATTTTTAAAAAACACTTTAATTTCTTGTACAGTCTTTCTTCCCCCCCACCTACTCTCCAATTTATCTCATTAACTCTTCAAAAGGGACATAAAGAGTCATACCAGTCCTCTCAAAACCAAAATATGTTCTGGCTTTATAGTAGCTTTTGGAAAGGAAAAGAAATAATTAAAATAATTTGGAGTGTTATTTACATCTTGAGTGAAAATAACAGTTATATACTTCATGAACAACAACAGTATATCCCACAAAATCATGTTTCAAGTCTTCAAGCAATTCTCCAATATATGGAGATGAACGCATATATTACAATCTAACTGTGTTCAAACATAAATTTAACAAAATAATCTTTGTATCCTTTTATGTTGAATAGCTGAAAATATATAACATAGAAAATTTGTTCACTTACGATAGAGTCTAGTGTTTACTTGCTCGCTTCAATCTAATTATTTATCTGTACATTTTTTGTTTAGAGACTTTGGTGACTAGTCTGTATTTTTAGGTTCTCCTCAATTGACAGTTCATATTATTTTTTTCCCTCATTCTCTGAATAAATCCATATTTAAATTCCACAGAGGTCTGCACTTATTAGTTCTGTGATCTTGGGCAAGTTATTTGACTTTTTTTTAGCTTTCATTTCATCATCTGTAATATGAAGCAAATATTTACTTTGTAGTGTAGTTATATGGATTAAACAATAAAATACCGAAAATACTGATCTTAGAGACCAGGAATATAATGATGCTTAATAAATATTATAGTCCTTTAAATTTTACATTTTACTTATTTAAACATTTTTATTATTTTTCTAACATAATTTGGCTTAACCAGTTGAAAAACATAATGGCAAATTGGGTGTGGTCTACTTCTCTATCTTAGAAGCATATTTTCAGATTTGAGAGGAGTAATTTGGAGCAGCCATTCAATGAAATTTCAAGACACAGAATATTACCTCAAGAGATACAAAGCTCAAATGAGAAGCCATCGGATAAGAACAGAGTAAATAGAAGTCAGTCTGCAAAATTTGCTCATGGCTACCTCTCAGTTGCAGCCAGTCCTGCTGGTCTAGTGGTGAAGATTCAGCGCTCTCACTGCTGTGGCTTGGGTTCATTTCCTGGTCAGGGAGCCACACCACCTCTACTGTTGGTTGTCATAATATGGCAGCTGCACGTTGCTGTGATGCAGAAAGCTGAGCCACCGGAATTTCAAATACCAGCAGGCTCACCCATGGTGGACATGAACAGGTTTCAGCAGAGCTTCCAGACTAAGACAGACTGGGAAGAAGAACTTCTGAAAGTTCTGAAAGCCATCCACTTCTGAAAAAATTGGCCATGAAAACCCTATGAATAGCAGTGGAGCATTGTCTGATACAGCGCTGGAAGGTGAGAGGATGGTGCAAAAACACCAGTCAGGGTTCCGCTCTGCTGTACATAGGGTCGCTAGGAGTTGGAATTGACTCGAGGGCACTAACAACAAAAATAAAAACAATCCCTCACTTATTACTGTTTCCCAGCCTCCTTTCTCCCACACCTCCTTTTCCCTTTCTTGAATTTTTACATTAAGAAAAAACATGTTTCGGGCTGGCCCCGTGGTTTAGCGGTTAGGTGCGCGCCCTCCGCTGCTGGCAGCCCGGGTTCGGATCCCAGGCGCGCACTGACGCACTGCTTCTCCGGCCATGCTGAGGCCGCGTCCCATGTACAACAACTGGAAGGATGTGCAACTATGACATACAACTACCTACTGGGGCTTTGGAGGAAAAATAAATAAATAAAATTAAAAAAAATAAAAAGAAAAGACATGTTTCTTCAACATGGGAATTTTCATGAAAATAAACAGAAAAGAATTGAGGTTTATTGTAATGTAAGGAGAAAGGTGGAAATTATTTTTCTGAGGTTGGTGGATAAGTTAAACATTGAACCAACTTTTTGATATTAGGGCTAATGTTAGAAAAGAAATGGCGTAGATAAAAGAATCCTCAAATATTCTACTTTGTTTTACTTAAGCATTTTAATCACATTCTTTATCAATCATTTTCCCTAGAATTGTGTCAAAACCTCTTTTTAAACATCTCAGTGGAATAGCTGGATTCATGAGTGGTGGCAATTAGAAGGAATGGATCTGGCTATTACTTTACCCTCTTTTGATGTCTGTGTCATCTGCTTATTTATTATACAGCAAAGAAATAATAATAATGGTAGCAAATACATATATAGTACTTACTATGTACAAGACACTGTTCAAAGTGCTTGCCTCATATTAACTTATATAACCTTCAACACAGTCTTATGCTGTAGGTTCAATTATTATCACTTCGATTTTACAGATGAACAAACTATGTCACGGTAATGTTACTTAGCCAAGGTCAGAGTGTAAGTGGCAGAGCCTGGATCTGAGTGGAGGCGTTTTGGCTCCAGAATCTTGTCTCTTAATCGTTACATTATATTGCCTCACATTGGTTGGCAGATGGGAGCAGAGGAGAAAAGGCTGTGCCATAGACATCAACTGTGGAAAGCACATTGACTTCTGCCAGACTTTGAGTATTGTGCCACTTAGGTAGAATAAATGGCAATTCAAACATGGGAAGAGTGAAAGTTATTTTCTTTGTTAGAGTAGAAGAATCTTAGATAAGGTTTTGTAACCAGATGACGTTGAACAAATCACTTAATCTTTGTCTGTTTCTTTCCTTTGTTTTTCTCATTGAACACTTATTGGGGTTATTTGGGAATATCAAATGTGAAAGAACTTTGAAAGATACAATCTACATGCAATGTGGGAAACTGATTTTATATTAAAAAAAAGCCCATCTAATGATGGTTTTGCTTTCGTAGCTCAAATCCAGTTCATTGGTTTCCTTATTTGTAAAAGGCAGAAAATAACAATATCTAACCCACAGGGTCAATAAAAGTATACATACAGGTATTTCTAGGCACTCTATCCCTTTCCCTTTCCATAATTCAAACTTATTTAATTTCAGGGTTAATATTATAATTTATACCAGGTATACACATTGAAAAAGTGGTCTCCACTATTAGTGTCTCCACTTCCTCATCTTTAAATCATGCTTTAACCAATTAGTGGCTGGGTTCCCTTTCCAGGACACTTTTACTGTTCTCACCCAGGTCACCAGTGTTCTCCTAATTGTCAGATCCTACAGGTATTTTTCAAAAACTGTTTACTTTAGCCCCTGGCAGCAGAGTTAAAACTCTTTTTCACTGCTGTCGTGCTTGGTTTATATCTCTAATATGGGTTTCCCTCTTTGAATGGCCATTGTTTATTTATATATCTCATTCCTCTCACAAAATTATGAACTCTTTGAGTGTAAGAGTTATTCCTTTTTACCCATCTTTGTAATCCTAGCTTAATTCCTGGAACACAGTGGGCACTGGCTCAATATGGATAGATGAGTAGCGAGTGGTAGGAGGTAAATCATGTGTGGGCTTCTTATTCATAATCCATTTGCCAGTCATGACTGAATGGCCCCAAGAAGGCATAGGAAGCCTGCTGTAAGCAGGATCTTTCTGGGATGAAGCTGAAATATACAGAACTGAAGCCAAGGAGAAAGAGAGACATTTCAGCCCATAATCAGTTTGGATCAATTGAATCTTTTGTCAAGTTAAAATTATGCTCAACCAAGAAACCACGAATGCCTCACCCCAAATCTCTCACACCCTCTCTTTGTATTGATTTGTGAGCGTAGCTTACAGAGAGCTGTTGCTAGGGGACAGATTTTCTCAGGTTTCCGTTGAAGATATATTCACAAAGAAGCCATGCAATTTGCAACAACAGCCAACAAAACACATTGTATGGAGCCCTGTTCCATTATCAAAAACATAGCATATTATCAAAAAGAAGATTTGGTGTAACTGTGCATTCACCCCATTGAAGGACTGAGTGGACTGAAACGAGGCTGAATTTAGGGCAAAGGACAGTGTGAGGAGCATCTTTAAAATTTTGATTATTTATAAATTACCTGTTCATTCAGGTAAACAAACATTTATTGGGGCCCATTCTGAGCAGAGAGGGAGTGGACATGATTAATTAATAAGACCCACCCTAAAGGAATTTACAGCCTGGTGGCAGAGAATGACTCACTATTTTTGTAGGTCAACATCAACCAAATAATGGCAATTTAATTTGGTTCAGTTTAATGCTACTAATACAATGTAGTTCGCATGCTGATAGAGATATCTGAAGGCATTAAGTAGAACATAGCTTGAAAGAGGCGAGTGGTGGCTAAGGAAGGTGTGCTTGGATATGTCTGAGCTGAGGCTTGGACAATGTGCATGAATAAGATAAGAAAAAAAGCGGAGGAGGGAGACACCAATATTCTAGACAGAGGAGGAAGAATGAGGAGAGACAGTGAAGTGAGAGACAACAAAATATGTGTAGGACACAGCACACTGGTTAATGTTGTAGTATAAAGTGTGATGCCGGGAGTGACAAAAGAAGAATATGGAAAAGTTAAGCAGAAGTCAGTCCATGGAAGGGCTCACATTCCTGATAAGTGTTATTACTGCTAATGGACCCCCAAATTGGCATCATTCTGACCTTGGGCTGGAACCCAAATTTCCTTTTTTTTCTCCTTAATATCCTGAATGCATTCTCTTGCCCTTAAAATAATTGTTAGATAAAAATGCACTGAAATAAGAACAGAGGAGACTTACATTTTAGTCCTAGGCTGTTAATCAAGTGTCCTAAATATGATACTTAATCTCAATTTTTCTGCTTTTGAGAATATAATTTTTTTTTTTTGATGAAGATTAGCCCTGGGCTAACATCCATGCCCATCTTCCTCTACTTTAGATGGGACGCCACCACAACATGGCTTTGACAAGTAGTGTGGAGGTCCGCACCAGGGATCCAAACCTGCAAACCCGGGCCACTGAAGCAGACCGCGCGACCCCAACTGCTACGCCACCAGGCCGGCCTCTCGAGAACAGAATTTTTTTTTTTTTTTTTTTGTGGTGAGGAAGATCAGCCCTGAGCTAACATCTGCCAATCCTCCTCTTTTTTTGCTGAGGAAGACTGGCCCTGGGCTAACATCCATGCCCATCTTCCTCCACTTTACATGGGATGCCGCCACAGCATGGCTTGCCAAGTGGTGCGCCGGCGTGCATCCGGGATCCGAACCAGCAAACTCCGGGCTGCCGCAGCAGAGCACATGCACTCAACTGCTTGCGCCACCGGACCGGCCCCAGAATAGAATTTTTAATGATATTTTGAGGATGTGTTCCCTGTGAATAAGAAAAATAATAATAATTTCAATGATTTCCTATAAATTGAAACAAAAAATCCAAATTAGGAATTGCTTATGCATATAGCTTCCATTATTATCTATATCCTTAACCTCAATGGTTTCTATAATTTCGTGTATTCAAGGGTTCCTCCAGAAAAAAAACTAAATAATATCAAGTTATTGAGTGCTTCTATTAATAAATTAAACATAATATATATATAGTCTATACATAATATATGAACTTATGTTTAGAAATATACTTGTGTGCATATACATACACATACAGTCATGGAAATACAAGATCAAACATTTAGGGATTTCATCAAATATTTGAGGATAAAAACTGTCTTAAAAAACCTGGAACTATCCCATAAATTTAATACAAATTAAATAAACCAAAGAGTCATTATCATTCTGCAATAAGACCTTATGGTTCTAATCTGTCATTGAGTAATATTCATCATTGTACCTTCAGCACTTATCACAGTGCTTCACTTATGTTAGGAGCTCAAAAAATATTTGTTGTATCAGCGGATAAGGGATATTCTAACCTTCTCTCATTTATCCTTCTTGGTATGTTAGTCTTTTCTAACTCTTCCCTTTTATCTTTGCACATTTTGCATTATATTTTACTCTCATTATTATTATTATTTTTGGGGGGTTATTTGTTATACAGCATTTTTTTAATTGAGGTAATATTGCTTTATAACATTATATAAATTTCAGGTGTACATCATTATATTTCAACTTCTGTATAGACTACATCGTAATCACCACCAAAAGTCTAGTTGCCATCTGTCATCGTACAAATGTGCCCCTTTACCCATTTTGCCCTCCTCTCACCCCCCAACCCTCTGGTAAACACTAATCTGTTCTATTTATGTGTTTGTTTGTGGTTGTGTTGTTTATTTTCATCTTCCACATAGACTGAAATCATATGGTATTTGGCTTTTTCCATCTGACTTATTTCACTTCTTATGATACCCTCAGGGTCCATCCATGTTGTTGCAAATGGCAAGATTTCACCTTCTCTAAAGCCTGAGTAGTATCCCACATATATATATATGCCACATCTTCTTTATCCATTCATCTGTTGATGGGCACTTAGGTTGTTTCCAAGTCTTGACTATTATGAATAATGCTGCAATGAACATAGAGGTGCATATATCTTTTTGAATTAGTGTTTTCTTGTTCTTTGGATAAATGTTCAGAAGTAGAATTGCTGGATCATATAGTAGTTTTATTTTTAATTTTTTGAGGAATCTCCATACTGTTTTCCATAGCGGCTGAAGCAATTTACATTCCCACCAGCAGTGTACAAGGGCTTACTTTTCTCCACATCCTCCCCAACACTTGTTACTTTTTGTCTTTTTAATAATAGCTATTCTGACGGACATGAGATGATATCTCACTGTGACTTTGATTTGCATTTCCCTCAGGATTAGCGATGTTGAACATCTTTTCATGTACCTGTTGGCATCTGTATAGCTTCTTTGGAAAAATGTCTGTTCAGATCCTCTGCCCACTTTTTAATTGGGATTTTGTTGTTGTTGTTGTTGAGTTATATGAGTTCTTTATATATTTTGGATATTAATCACTTATCAGATATATGATTTGCAAATATTTTCTCCCAATTGTTAGGTTGTCTTTTCAGTTTGCTGATGGTTTCTTTTGCCACGTAGAAGCTTTTTAGTTTGATGTAGTCCCATTTGTTTATTTTTTCTTTTGTTTCCCTTGCCTGAGGAGACGAGTTAAAAAAGATACCACTAAGACCACTGTCAAAGAGCGTACTATGTTTTCTTCCAGGAGTTTTATGGTTTCAGGTTTTACATTCAAATCTTTAATCCATTTTGAGTTAATTTTTGTGTATGGTATAAGATAGTGGTCTACCTTTATTCTTTTGCTTACCTCTGCCCAGTTGTCCCAACACCATTTATTGAAGAGACTTTCCTTCCTCCATTGTATGTTCTTGGCTCCTTTGTCAAAAATTAACTGTCCATAAATGTGTGGGTTTATTTCTGGGCTGTCTATTCTGTTCCACTCCATCTGTGTGTCTGTTTTTATGCCTTACAAATACGTTATATGAAATCAATCTAACAGCCTATGACTTTTCCAGTCTTAAGACTTTTCTGTCTTTACCAGAGTCCGTCTCATAATTGCGGCCAGTACCATCTACCACACTGTGGTGTTTGCTTACTTAGGAGGAAGACACTCTGGACATACAGTCAGTGTAATATCTGATGTTGAGGTTTTCAAAGCAGGGTGCAGCTCCTAAAAAGAATATTTGATATAAAAGTACTCAGAATACATCATAGAAACTAAGACTTTTTTTCACATATAACAATATGCAATTTCTATCTTTCATCTAAATAATTAGACAGGATTTACTCTTCAAGTATATGCAGTTACCGCTGAAGATGTGGGTTATATCTTGTTCACAGCTGTATCTCCCCAGGCCTGGAGACTTTCCTGGCCATAGTAAGCACTCAATAAATATTTGTTGAATGAATCAACAAGTGAGAGACAAATACAGATTATAGAATTCTCCGAGTGGAAAGGCAGAGAGAAAGCTGAGCATTGTGCAAATGGAGAGAAACTGTTTCTTGGTGATAAATATCCAAAGGTAGACATTCTGTGACTTTTGTTAAAAGCAGAGGAAAGATGCTCCCATCCCCAATCTGCTTTAATCCTTTGCAGTTTTGAACACTGTTAGCTAGAGATGTAGAAACAAGGTCTGAAATCTTCCTCTTAAAAGCCTGAACTTTGGGTACTTGTAGATGGAAATATCATGAATTGTCTGCAATCAGCATTAAAAGTCCTCATACAATCAAGTGCCTATTCCAGACTAGCATGAGACCAGAAGGGGAAAAATCATGAGAGATTAGCCAACAATTCAAAATCCATGTGAAGGAGAGAAATCAGGTAAGATCAGTTAGACACATTTTCCTTCATTACATCTGATGAAGGGTTTCTGATTCCTCAGTGAGGAAGATTTGAAAATTAATAGCAGAATCCTATTATGTACAACTAAGGTTTATTGTACGTGTATTTATGCAGAAATCCTCGGTTTATGCAGCTATGTATAGTTCATAGCATAGTTTCCAATATTGTCAATTAATACTCTCATTGTCTTTATAATTTATAGAAATATAAGAAATTGAGTTTAGGCATTATTTTAGAAAGATAGTCTCTAAATAATCATTTCAATCCTGTGTCCAGAATAGAGAGATGGACGATATAGTGCCTCTTGTTGTGTGGCGCACTCACAATGTTTATTTCTGGCTGGGTGTGAGTTGTTCCATAGAGAGAACTTATGGGCTTGCACTGGATCCATTAACATTTCTTTTGCTTAGTCTGTGTATCAGAATTTGCCCTACGACAGGCTAGGGATGGGGTTTGGATGGTGTTAATACTACTATTTAAAGTTACCACTTGTATTAGCCACTATCCTGAGCCCTTTGCATGTAATACATAAACTATCACATTTAATTCTCTTAAAAACTCTGCAATACTACTATTAATAATAGAAATGCATCACAGTATGTGCTATGTGTCAAAATATTTCACAAACATGTATTAGTCTACCTATTTTTATGCATGTTAACTCATTCACTTCTGAGAGTAAACTTAAGGAGGGCTATTATTTTTCCCATTTTATAGCTGGGGAAACTGAAGCAGAGACATTAACTACTCATTGAAGGATACATAGATGTTAAACGCCGTAGCTAGAATCTGAATCCAGGCCATCTGATTTTATAGTCCAAACTCTTAACTGCAAATATGCCTGTCATATTTGGTGACTATAGCTTAAGAATTGCCTTATTTTGTTGTTTCCTAAATCTTTTCCAACTAATCTGTTCAGATATCAAGACGAGCAGTCTATTTAGACTTCAGGTACATCAGAAGTCTATTTTCTTACAAGTTTGCCTCAAGTGTTAGTCAAATGAGTGTAAAATTTTTAGCTGAAATATAAAACATGAGCTGTTTTAAGGCTTATAAACATAACTTTATGTTAGCTGAAATCAAGAACAAGTTCTGTTTTGAGCTAGAGTATTGCTAACGGTTCAAACTCTTGATTCCTGAAGCACGAGGGGATGGATTGATTCTGAGTGGACTAATCTGCTAACTCCATACAAATTATTAGCACTAATACATCCACTTTCATTCTTCCCCCCTCCCCAAAGCCCCAGTAGATAGTTGTTATGTCATAGCTGCACATCCTTCCAGTTGCTGTATGTGGGATGTGGCCTCAGCATGGCTGGAGAAGCGCTGCGTTGGTGCACGCCCGGGATCCGAACCGAGGCTGCCAGCAGTGGAGCATGCGCACTTAACTGCTAATCCACAGGGCCAGCCCGACACATCCACTTTCAAAACAATGAAATTCAAGTTGGCCAACTTTCCTTCCCGTATCAGTTTCTTCACATGTTCAAAATGAAAATGATAGTTATAAACCTTTGAAATAAATTTTAAGGATATTTGATCTCTAAAAATTTAATTCTCTTGGCAAAACTGGATTTCATCCATGCACATTTGCTATCTTTTCTCTTGGCCTTCAACCTCATCCTACTTTTTGAATGTATTGCTTAAAAAGAAGATAAGGATCCATGTGATAAAGTGACACACAATGACCCTATGAAAAGACATAGATTCCAGTGAAAATCTGCTCTCAGATTTTTACTTTTGTGGATCACACATATATGTTGCTAGTCCTGGGAGCTCTTCTCTCATTGACGGATATTTATTTATTTAGTGTGCTTTTTTTTTGAGCTGCCTTTGCTATCTCCCTCTGTAGCCTATTAGTTACTGTATTCTCAGCATACAGAATATTACTTTTAATGTTTGTACATATAATCTATCTCCATAAAAATCCCCCTACTCCTCTCTGTATATACTGACAATCAAGAGGTCAACTTGAGACTATCTATCTGAGATAAATACAAAATAAGTAGAAGATGTCTTTAAGAACATTATAATCTTATTGGATGAGAGAAGATGTCCCAATAGAAAACAACTGGAGAAGATTCACTGTTTCTCTTTCTGGGAGTACTCTTCCAGCAGATATCCCTATGACTTACTCCTTCAATTTATTCAGATCTCTGCTCAAAGGTCATCTCCACGGAGAGAACTTCTTAGACAGCCCTATCTAAATACTATCCCCATCACAGTCTATTCACTTACCTGGCTTCTTTCCCCAGTAGTTCTATCATCAGCTGCCTTTATATTTGTCTGCTAGCTGTCTGCATCACTAGTATATAATTCCAAGGGGGCAGGAACTTTCTATCCTCACTCTTCTATTCTCATCAGCTAGGGCAGTGCCTGGTTCATTGGAGGCACTCAATAAACCTTTGCTGAATAAAGAATATTTAGGTGGTTTTAGGTAGAAAAAGAAGTGATAAATTCATAAATATGAATTAAGAATATTTTTTACTTTCTCAATAGGTATACAGTCTAATCCTGAACATTAGGATATATGGGTCAGTGTTTAACTTTCAAGGATGATTTATAATCTCTTTGATCAACCTACCTCGTAAGGACATTGGGAAGACAACTTAAGGGCGGTCGACAAGTCCTCTCAGTAATTTGAAGTTAATATATTAACCAACTGGAATTAGAGAAGCACTAAACTTCAGACTTATAGTGAGCAATGTTGTTGAGCTGCATACAGAATATAGAGCAAGTGGCATCTGTGGCCTGTTATTAGGAGCAGAAGTCCAAACACTTCCGCCCACTGCATCTTGGCTTTAGCGTTTCCAAAGAAAACACAACACAGTCAAGCACTGGATGGAACAATGCTTTAGTCACATAGAGAAGAGACAGAGCAAGATCACTTGCAGTAGTAGGCATCAGCCCCTATGGCCAGTAGGTCCTCCCTGGCAGTCAATGCAGGGCAATTGGCCTGAGTACACCGCTCCTGTCTCCAGAATGAAGGACCTACTCCCCTCCCTGCAGGGGACAGATATAGCAGTAGAGTTGGCCAGGTGCCACAAGACTCACATGCCTAAGCAGAACAAGGGTACACCCACTGAGTCTGAACAGGGAAAGATACTTCCACACAAGGTGCTAAGTCCAGCACAAGCTGTGAGGACTCCTTATCTCTTGGTAAAGAGGTGCTCCAGGACCAAGACCCATTCTTATGTCACTGAGTGGGGGTCAAAAGATTGCATGTATGAGACCGCTTTTCCCAACACAGCAGAATCTGAAGCACGTGATTTGGAATGCCCCTTGTGCAAATGGAGGGAACTGACTAATATCCAATCAAATAATACGTAGTCAATGTGCTTCCCCACCTCTTTTTTTTGAAGATCTCTCTCTCTCTCCCTCCTAAAACTAATACATAAATATATGTTTACATATATAAGATACATATTTACACATATAATATACGTGTATATATATATATATATATAAATACATATTTTTTTCTTTTCCTTAAAAATAAATCATTCTTGCACACAGAATCAAGTAGAAGGACCTTGCTACTTGAACTTGGAACTTGGTTTACTCTGGGTAGTTGTCTGTATACATTCTTTAAACATGATTTAAATATTTGGAGATTTCATCTTCTGTATATGGTTCAGATATAATTGCTTGGAAAACTGATAGAATTAAATCAAATTTGTGGTGGAGAGACATGAATTTCAGTGTTAGACATTATACATGTAACCTATTATAGAACATCCTCATACTAGTTAACTCATTATATTATTTTCTCCATGGGTCAAAGCTAAACCATCTATTTTGACCTCTTATTTTAATTATTGTCCACTACCAATACCAATTGTGGGTCTGAAACATTAGGATACATACTTCTCAGGAAAAGTATACACAGATACTGAATTTTTTTCAAATATAATTTGCTTGGATAATTTCTACATTTCTAGGCAGTTTTTCCAAAAAAGTCCCCAGTTGCGTGTATAGTAGAGTTTTTATTGGGTTATTTCCTTTAGTTTTGGTGTGGATTGAGTGTACAAAATGAATTGGTTGGATGGGGAAGGGCAATGGGAAGCTTAATACATGAGTTTGAAAAGTTTTCAAGAATAGTAATTTAAAAATTCCTTAACACTTTTAATTTTTAAAAAATTTTTACTAATAATATCCAATAGTTGATAACTAATATTCACTTAGCTCTTCGTGTGGGGTACACACTTTATGCTAACAGGATGCTAAATGCAATTTTTCCCGGCTTTGTTGTCTTTGGTACTTGACCAACGGAAAAGGTCATTTAAGAATGGAGAGTGCTGATCTTTTTAAAAGTTTTGGCTCAAAAATGACACATGCACTTTCCATACCATTTCAATGACAAGAACTAGTCACACGGCTTCATCTAGATGCAAGCAGGATGGAGGGAGGGCAGGGATTATAGTGGTGTTGGAAAATGTATCCTGGCTGGGCAGCCACAGCCCAGCAACAACTCTATACTGTGGATGGAAAGGTATGCATTTTGTTGTGACTCTTACTGCCACAGTTTGCCCCTCTGGCCACCAAATATCTGGGCAGAACATTTTTTTTTGCCACACATTAAACAAACTCAGTTCCTCCTTAGAGAGGAACTCCCTTATCAATTGCTTTCCATGGCTCTTGATTTTACCTACGTCTTCACTTGATGTGAGCGTTGAAAGGGAATCCTCCATGAGGTTGATTTCTTTCTGGTACAAATGTGGAGAACCAAAGTTTGAGGCTCAAACAGTTATAGGCCTATCTGCTAAAATCAGTAGACAAAAGCTAACACACATTCTGGTTCTTTCTATCTACCTTCCCTAGAGTCAGAGCTTCAATAGGCAAATGGTCTGCTTTCCAAATTGGTGATGAGAAATTATCAATTTTTGTCATATATCACATGGGGCACTAACTTCCCAGTTTATGGTATGTAGTTCTATGCCTTGTGTTATCTATTTCCAGTGTTAAGCTAATAGCTACATCTTTTAGATTATTGTTAAGCCACAACTCCAATGTCCTAATTTCTATATTAAATTTAAAAATTATTTTAATGATGTTTTAAAATGCCCTACATTCTTAATGTGATTAATAAGGTGTTCAATGTCCAAATTACAGGCGGGAGAAAGAGAAAGAAGAATAGAAGAAATATAATATCTAAATGGATTACCAATTCCTAAATAGTGGAGAAATGTTGGAAAACACATTTGACTGATAATTATCTTTAAAAAATTCAAAATTAAAAATAACTGTAATATTTGAAATATGGAAATGCATCTCATCAAGTATGATAATTGGAAATTCAATGATTTATAAGTTTATAGCAAGCATTCATTTAAAAAATAATTTCTTTTTAACATACTCGTTAGCTAAATTTCCTCTTGATGACATTTCTGAGTCCCATGAAATAGACACACATTTTGGGTTCTAAATGCCTTTCTCCTATACAGGAGAAATTCTATGATCATTCAGCTAGTCAGTAGCTCAAACATATAAAATAGAAAAGGTGCCATATGTATGTTTAGACCTGATTTTGTAAAGATGATGGTTAATAGGTCTACTTAGTTTGGGTGTCATTGTAGTAAGTCCCCCGTCCAGGTGAATCCATTTGAATCAGAGAACCTTAACAATAGTTGAAACACACTTTTAACTTTGGGCCAGTGCCCTCAGCATGGCAGTTACACAATAAATGTAGCCCTTATTATTCTCAATATTTCATATACGTACATCACCTACTCTAAGGATAACAGCTAATTCTTCTTCTTTAAAATATTAAACTCATAAGCAGGACTGTCAAGGAAAATGTCTGTCCTAGATACAGACAGGGACATTTACCACTTTTATGTCCTTCATTTTAGTGATCTACTTTATTCCATTTCCAACTACTTTGTACAATAACTATCATTGACTAAGAACTCTGAAATTAGTCTATGTTCACAATTGTTCAAAGTTCTATCAGAAAGAGAGAATTCTTCAGCTGTCATTCTATTTCTGGTCCTTTTGGTACAATAAATACCAGTGTGTTGATAAAATGGTGAATTCTGTTATCATCTTTTATAGAATGCCTTCTCTTATTGGCATGGGGTTGGTTTATTATATGACTTCTTATGTTTGGGTTAAAAAGGGTTAATGTCTACTTTTAATGCAGTGGGGATACAAATCTTGTTTATCAACTCGTGAAAAAATACATAATTTTGTTCTTAAAAATACAATTTATTTTAATTTATTTCATGCCCCATTTTGACTTGGGAAAAGAAACTTAGCCTCCATAAATGTAGGATTCTTCTTCTTTCACCAAGTGACAAATAAGGTGCAGTGGAAAGATGGTGTTTATCATGTTCAGGCTTTGATGGCTGGTGGAGTGAGTGTGGAGAAGGGGAGCTGTGTCTGACTTTCAATATCAGGTGCCCATAAGGATATCTTCTGAGATGGATGTCATCCCTTCTGATCCTTGGCCATCAATCTATGCAGATTGCCCCTGAGACATCCCTTGCTTCTATTTCCTGACTTCCTCAGGAGTCTGGCTCTTTTTTATTTCATCAGTGTCATACTTGAGGCCCCGGGTATTTCTGCAAGGCTGTCAAAATTCCTGTTTCCCCGGATGTGACACTGCCTCTTTGCTGCCAGGGCTCTTCCCAGCATGAGGGTGTAGATTTTCTTTCTCTGAGATCTATAAATAGCTATAGGTATTCTCCTTGGTCTGTCTTCTTCCTCCTGTCCCAGGGGAAACTTCTTTATCTAAAGGGCTCTCTTCTGTTCTAAGGTTGCTCCCCACAAACTTTTTTTTGTCAATGCTTAGAACGCTTTTGTGTGCTTTTTGATCAAAAATGCCAAGAGGGGGCTGGCCCCATGGCCTAGTGGTTAAGTTCGGTGCACTCCACTTCCATGGCCTGGGTTTAGTTCCTAGGTGTGGACCTATACCACTCATTGGCAGCCATGCTGTGGCGGTGACCCACATACAAAATAGAGGAAGATTGGCACAGATGTTAGCTCAGGGTGAATCTTCAGTGAAAAAAAAAAAAAGAAAAGAAAAAAAAACAAGCCAAGAGGATCCTTGTTAGCTATGTCACCTACCACGCTTTACTAGGATAAAGCACACCACACCTGTGTGGTTGGATTTAGGCAAAGCCCAAGAAGAGAAAAAAAGGAGGGACAATCAACTAAGTAAACAACAACAACAGCATTGTCCTACAATAATTACTTCAGAGTACTTTATTTTACGGCTATTTCCTACCTTTCCCTTCCACCCATCACCAAAACCTCCTTGCTCTGATGATTTCTTGCATCTGTCTGCAGTCCTTTCCCATTCTGGCTGCTCTGACTAGTTCTTGTCAATGACAGCAAGAGCATAAACTTTGATGGACGGCTTGTTGTCTGTCAAGTTTGGCTTCAATTTTTATGTCATATAAAATCATGGTTATTTTTTTGATGATTAAAATATTTTTATAAGGTCTGGCTTTTAACTTTGTTTTTGCTGGTTGGCCTGAGGATCGATAAATTGGAATAACAATTTTCTAATAGCTGTGAAATAGTCACTATTAGAGTAATAAAGTGATGACCGTATTTGGCTTCCTAGACAGATCTGTCAAAATAGATTGACTCTTCTACAGCTTAGCAAAAGTGGCAATAACTTAACTAGTCTTTTAACAACAAGCCTATTCCCACATAGATTGTTTATAGTTATTGAGAAATAATAATTGTGCTAAATATTTTTTCTAAGAGGCAGAACATAAGATTTTAAAGTCTCAATTTCTGTTTGACAATTGAAATAACCAATAATTCTGCTAAAAGGACTTTGGAATTGATGGGATTGTTTTCCTTTAAAGCAAAACAAAATGAAAATAAGAAGAACGATGCAGATTTCCTTTGCAGCCATAGCAAATAAGTGGGAAAAACCATGTCAGAATAAATATTGGGTTTTCTTTCTAAATGTCTTTTTATACATCAACATTGAACAATTATTCTTTCTGTTTATGTTTTCCAGACTGGTTGTCAGCAAGATTTTTAGTCCTGGAGAGAAATTATTTTATATGAGTTAAGAAATATTTTTATGTTCTGTTTCAGGGCTTTTTAAAATGGTAGGTTCTGTAAAAATACACAATATATTATAGATGTTATGAGTCAAATGGTGAAACTGCAGAGATGTTGATCACCTTTTTCCAGGGTGAAAAGGCAGGGTAAATAGCAGGGGAAAGTGAGGGAGCTCAAAGCTTTTAGAAAGACTTAATGTGACTCTACTGGTACCAAAGCCATCGTTTTAGGACATTTGGAAAGGTAGGTATATTGCATTTCTCTAGAATTTGCTCTTGATGCTAGGCTACTAATGATAAAAGAAGTAGGAAAACTGAGTGGAAGATTTGTATTTCCACTTATATGGCAGATTAGGCCTCTGAATTGATCTTTTTGCTGAAAACCCTCAAAATTATGGATAAAATAACTTCAATAATCATAAATGGATTGGTGATCTTGCAAGGAAGTGAGTAATTTTTTTGTACCAAAAAACTGAGTGAAAGTAAGAACTCAGAAAGGACAGTGGAATATAGAAGCTTGTTTTTACCCTGAAAGCGTTTGCTGAGTTTTGTACAATTGAGTTTTGCTTTTCATGGCCTCACCAACAACCTGATATATGAGATAAAAATCCAGGGCTCAACCAAGTTGGTGAGTTTAATAGCATACATTCCTCTTGTATGCCTGAGATTCTACAGGCTACATCCTCAGCATAAGGGTGAACTAGAAATAAATTAAACACCTGTTCCTTTTACTGCGGCAAGGAGAAGTTACTGCCTTGAATTTGGCACTGACTAGAAGCCAGAAAAATAAAATCACTAAGAATTTGGTACTATAAGCCTCATTTTGTATTCAGCATGAATTTATAATTCCTGTATATTCTAAAAAAACTTCACTCTAGGCAGCATTAGAGCGTCTTAGGCAGCACTAGGTAGATGAAAAGAAAATGTGAGAGTGTAAAGATTTCCCACAAATAAAATTCCAAGGAAAATGAGTAGCTTGTAGTTTAAAATAACTAAATACACAATGCAACATAAAATGTGGCATGGAGAGACAAGGCTATGAAAGTTATAAAGGAAGCATAAGAGACATGGAAAAGAGAGTGAAAGGGTTAATATCTATGTATTTGGATTCCAGAAGTAGATAAGAATACAAATAGGAACAAGCAATATCTAAAAATATAAAAGCATGATCCACAAAAGAATAATTGATAAGCTGAACTTTATTAAATTAAAAACTTCTGCTCTGCAAGAGAGACACTGTCAAGAGAATGATAAGACAAGCCACAGACTGGAAGAAAATATTTGCAAAAGATCTATCTGATAAGGGACTGTTATCCAAAATATATAAATAACATTTAAAACTCAACAATAAGAAAATAAACAACTCAATAAAAAATGGGCAGCCCTGAATAGACACCTCACCAAAGAAGATATACTGACGGCAAATAAACATACGAAAAGTTGCTCAATATCATATGTCATTATGGAATTGAAAATTAAAACAACAATGAGATGCCACTACAAACCTATTAGAATGGTGAAAACCCAAAACCCCAAACCCAAATGACAGTGAAGATGTGGAGCAACAGAACCCTCATTCATTGCTACCGAGAAGGCAAAATGGTACAACACTTTGGAAGACAGTTTGGCAGTTTCCTACAAAACTAAACATACTCTTGCCATATACTCAAGCAGTTGTGCTCCCTGGTATTTACCCAAATGAGTCGAAAACTTATGTTCACGCAAAAACCTGCACACAGGTGTTTATAGCAGCTTTATTCATAATTGCCAAAACTTGGAAGCAACTAAGATGTCCTTCAGTAGGTGAATGGACAAACCGTGGGACGTCTAGACAATGGATACTGTTCAGTGATAAAAAGAAATAAGCTATCAAGCCGTGAAAAGACATGGAGGAAACTTGAATGTATTACTACTATGTGAAATAAGCCAATCTGAAAGTCTATACTGTCTGATTCCAACTATATGACATTCTGGAAAAGGCAAAACCATGGAGACAGTAAAAAGATCAGTGGTTGCCAGGGGTTCAGGGGAGGAAGAGAAGAACAGGCAGAGCACAGAGGATTTTTAGGGCAGTAAAACTGTTCAGTATGATACTGTAATGGTGGATACATGCCATTATACATTTGTCCAAACCCATGGAATGTACACCACCAAGAGTGAACCCTAATGTAAACTGTGGACTTTGGGTGATGATGTGTCAATGTAGGTTCATCAATTGTAACAAATGGACCACTCTGAGGGGGGATATTGATAATAAGGGAGGCTATGCATGTGTGGAGGCAGGGAATATGTGGGAAATCTCTGTCACATATATATCTCCTTGATCTGTCAGCAGATAGAGCAAAAAGCAATGACATCCCAGTAGCAATGAGTGTACCTGGTGCCCAGATCTTGGTTTCTTATACTGTTCTCCAATGAGAGGAACACATGCTCATTGGAGAAATGACTGATTCTAGGACAGGGGCAGGAAATATGCAAGATGAGTCTGGACCACCTTATAGTGTCAGAAAATAAGGAGATGCTTGACAAACTAAAACAAAACAAGGTAAAACACCCAAGCAAACCACAATGATTTGGTATGTCAAAGGGACACAGGAGCCAACTGAGACTCCTAATGGCCAAAGCTAAAGCAATGTGAGCAACAAAATGCAGTAATAATGGATTATAAGGCAAGGTGTAAAGTAATATCTGTGAGTCCATACTGATATAAATAAGTGATCGAGTAAACAAATAAATGAAGGAAAATAGACAAAACTCCCATGCAGAAGACTTCCAAACAATTTATATACTTACTCCACCCTGAGGGATATAGACTATAACTCACTACTTCTTAAGCGTGGGCTGCACATTGTGACTTTCTTGCAAAGAGCACAGTCTGGAAAGGAGGAAAAAGTAATTTTACAGTGGAGAAACCTAACAAACTACTTCAGCCAGGTGATCAAGGTTAACAACAATGATAAGTCATATTGATAATATGTACCCTTGTTATTATGTAATGAAAATAGTACTTTACCTCTGTGGTCTTCCACAACCCCAGTCTAATAATGAGAAAAACATCAGATAAATCCCGATTGAGGGAAATTCTACAAAATATCTGGCGAGAACCCTTGAAAACTGTCAAGGTCATCAAAAGAAGGTATACCTGAGAAACTGTCACAGCCAAGAGGAGCCTAAGGAGACACAGGACTAAACACACATTGGGATTCTGGATGGGATCCTGAAACAGGAAAAGCACACCAGGCAAAAACTAAGGCGATCTGAATAAACTATTAGTTTTGTATATCAATATTGGTTCAATATTTGTGACAAATGTACTATAATAATGCAAGATGTTAGTAATAGGGAGAACTGGGTGTGGAATACATGGGAACTTTCTGCACTATCTTCTCAAATTTTCTATAAAAATAAACCTATTGTAAAGTAAAAGTTTTATTTAAAAAAGACGATGACTCAGAATTTCCCCTAAATAATGAAAGACATTAATCCATAGATTTCAAAAGATCAACAAATCCTCAAAAGGAAAACAAATCCACACTGAGACATGTAAAAGTAAAGCTGAAGAAACCTAAAGATAAAGAGAAGATCTCAAAAAAGTCAAAGAGAAAAGAGTGATGATGTACAAAACAGCCTCAGCGAGACTGCCTTCTACTTCTCATCAACAGCAATGGAAGGCAGAAGACAAGTATAATGAAGGTAGTAATAAAGATAAGAGCACTAATTATTAAGATTAAAACAAAATTTGAGAATATCAACTAAATAGCAGTTGATTTCTAAAAAATACTAGTAAAATAGACAACCTCTGGCAAGACTGATGCCAGAAGGCAAATGAGGAGACACGAGTACAAATCTTAGAAATAAAAAAAGGACACAATTATTGATAGAGCAGATATTAAGAGGAAATTCAGAGGATATTATGGATAATTTTATGCTAATGAATTGAAAAATTGGGTAAAATGTACTAATTCCGAGAAAAGTATAACTTTTCAAAACTGTCTAAAGATAGAAGAGAAAAACGGAATAATTCTAAAAGCATTAAGGACATTACCTTCCTAGTGAAAAATTTTCCCAAAGAGAAAATTTCTTGGATCTATGCATTTATAATTTTCATCAAGCTTGGAAAAGTTTTGGACATTTTGTCTGATATTTTTTCTGTCCCTCTCACCACTCTTTTGGGCATTCCAATTACGTGTGTACATGGTCACTTGACACTGTCTCACAGCTCACTGATGATCTGTTTATTTTTTAAATTCCTGTTTTTCTCTGTTTTATTTTGGATAGTTTCTATTGCTATTCATTTTTCCTCTTCATTTTTCCTCTTCAATGTCTAGTCAGCTGTTCATCACATCCATTGTATTTTTCACATCAGATATTAAAAATTTCATCCCTAGAAGTGTGATCTGGGTCATTTTTACATCTTCCATATCTCTCTGTAACTTTATGAACACATGAAATACAAATGAAATGTGTTTTATCACTTTTGTTTGCTAATTCTAACGTTTGTGTCATTTCTGGGTTGGTTTTTAAAAATAGATTTATTGAGATATAATTCACATAACATATAATTATACACTTAAAGTGTACAATTGTATGGTTTTTAGTATGTTCACAGATATGTAGAACCATCACCATGTCAATTTTAGAACATTTTCATTACATTAAAAAGAAACCCCACACCATTTAGGAATCACTTCCTATCCCCCTGACCCCTTCCAACCTTAAAGAACCACTAGTCTAATTTCTGTCTCTATAGATTCCCTATTCCAGATTTTCATAATGAAATTATACAACATGTGGTCTTTTGTGACTGGATTCTTTTCACTTAGCATTATGTTATCAAAGTTTACCCATGTTGTAGCGTGTATCAGTATTTAATTCATTTTTATGGCTGAATAATTTTCCATTGTATGGATATATCACATTTTGTTTATTCATACATCAGTTGATGGACATTTGGTTTTCTCTGCCTTTTGGCCGTTATGAACAATGCTGCTATAAACATTCATGTACAGGTTTTTGCATGGATATCTGCTTTTATTTCTCTTGTGTATATACCTAGGAGTGGAATTGCTAGGTCATATGGTAACTCTATGTTTAATCATTCGATGAACTGCCAGACTGTTTTCCAAAGTGGCTGCACCATATTACATTCCCTCTGGCAGTGTATGAGGTTTCCAATTTCTCTGCATCCTTGTCAACACTTGTTGTTATCTAACTTTTTGATTCTAGCATTCTGGTAGGTGTAAAGTGGTATTTCATTGTGGTCTGGTTTGGTTTTAATTGATTTTTCTTCCTCATTATGGGTTGTATTTTTCTGCTTTCCTGTGTACTTGGTATTTTCTGATTGAATGCTAGACATTTTGATTTTATTTTGCTATGTGCTGGATATTTTTGTATTCCCATAAATACTTTTGAACTTTATGAGACACAGTTAAAGTTACTTGAAAATGGTTTGATCTTTTTGGGTCTTGCCATTAATATTTGTTAGGCAGTACCAGAGCTGAATTTAATGTAGGGCTAATTATTCTCACAATTAAGGCAAGATCTTTCTGAGAACTCTATCCAGTGTTCCTTGAATTAGGAGGTTTTCCAATTTGGCTGGTTGGAACAAACACTGTTTCAGCTTCATGTGAACAATAGGAACTTTTTCCTCTAATTGTTTTGAATAGTTGTTTCCTGGCTTCAAGTAATTTCCTCACACGGATGTATTGTTGTTTCATATATTTCATCTAATTTTTTACTTGTTTTAGGTGGGAAGATAAATCTAGTACCTCTTACTCCATCTTGGCTGGAAGCAGAACGGCTTGATCTATTTTAAAAGTCTTCTAACTTCTCAGACTCACTGTCTCTCAGGTCATCTTTTATTTTTCTACAAGAATTATCTTTGTAAACACAATTCTATGTCATTTTCCTTATTTATATCAGATGAACATTTTACTAGCGAAAATTGAGAGAAATGACCCTTCCAAGATTCAGGTGAAGTTTCATCTGTATGTTTGCAAGTTCAACAGCTGCTCTCTTTTAGATGGTTTACTGGTATGTATGGTATTCGAATTTGATATTTATGCATAGAACTTTCTGACTAAAACGGTTACTTTCCGCCTTCTATGATTTAAACTGGAAATGCCATTTAGATCAAGCAACTGAATGAAAAGAAATATTTTTTTTGTTCTATGTATCTCCATTTATCAGCAAGCCAAATTATCCTTTTTGGCAATTTTTGACATAAATATTTTGGTTTCCTATGTGCTTGATAGATGTGTTCTCCTGAAATTCATGAATCTTCACAGCTTGAAAATAGCTTGAGGTAGAAATTATCATTGTATAAACACGTAGCTGCTTCAAAGCCTGAAAAGCTTTGGACACCATTGCAGCAAGTAGAAAGAATAACTACACTTAATAGTTTCATTTACCTACACAGAGGCTCTCCATGAGAGGTCCTTCTTCTATTCTGATTTGTATCTTTGAGAGTATTCCAACAAGCATATTTCAAAATCTCAGCACACATAAGTATTAAAAAATTTTTATTTTAAGAGCGCTATTTACCTTATCATTACCAGCAACCAGAAGACTTTATTTTGAATACAATAATCCCTTGACATTTTGACCTATCGCAAAATAGCATATGTAGTTCAGCGTCATCTAAAGTCTTCCTATCTCTCTGGTTTAGATGCCCACCTATATTTAGTATCCCTTTTTTGCCTTACTTCATTTTGGACATAAAACTTAGCTTCCCCCTAGGTTACCAAAAAACAAAAAAAGCAAAACACCAAACTCTACTCATACCAAGATTCTGTGAATTTTGTTATTTTTCTGAAGAGGAATTATGGTATAGAATCATATCATGTATCATCCATTTTTGCCACAGCCTCATCTCTCCTCATAATTCTCTTGCCTTATCTTCCTCCTACCCCCTCTCATCTCCTTAGGGCTACAAGATCTTTTCCTTACATTCTGCACTGCAGAAGCATTTCAGTAGTCATTTTTTGTTAATTGAGTAGGCCCTTGGGGTGGTTCAATGATTTATCAAAGGATCTCTTTCCTCCCACACTAATCTTCTCCTCAAGGGGAATTCTGGAAGGTAAAAGATTTTATATTTTTTAATGAATAATATATCTCCCTTTATATCTATTGCTTAAAGGATTTTAATGAGTGTTTTGGTGTTGTGGAAGAATCTGACAAAGAGTTAAAGAGTGTGCCTTTTTCACAAAGTGACCTAACACCAAAGTTGCATACATTAAAAAAAAACTCCAATGAGCTTAAAGATTATCATGTGGTGCTATTATGCTTCTGTGTGTCTAGTCTTTCTTTTTTTTTTTTTTTTGACGTGAAATGTGTCTAGGCTGTATGCACCCTGGATTTTGGTATCAATATGTCTCACTTTCTTGTATTTTCAAAACCCTTCTTGAAAGTGGAAATATGCTAATTTGTATATACTGTACTGCAAATAAATATTTTAGCTACATCAAATTCTTTTAGGACTGAAGCAGAGTAAAAATAAATAAATACACATTTATTAGCAAATAAGCTAATTCACATGGATATTTCTGTAAGCATCAGTGTCAATTCTGATCAAATCATATCTTTGCTTAACAACTTCCAGTGATCTTAGAAGAAAGTCTAAACTCCTTAGCATTGCTTATGAGGCCCTTGATGACATAGCCCTGCTTGTATTTCCATCTTGATAGCCTCTGTTTTATGCTTCATTCATGATGTGCTTTTTTCAGCTCTTAGAAACCTACATGCATTCTGAACTCCAGGCTCTTTCTTGACTCTGTTTCCTTTGCCTGGAAGAGTACATCTCATCTCCCCCAGTCTAGATGGGTTGGTACTTTTGCTATGCCCTGCTATAGCACCTATGTGCTTCCACATTTTTAATTTCCTATTTATTTTTCTTTATCCTCTGCTGGATGGCATAAGCTCTCTTAGGGCAGGGACCACTTCCTGCTTGCTTAACTTGCTTAATATTCTACCTCTAGGGCCCAGTGCAGGGCCTACAACACGGTAGGTATTGAAGAATTATGTTGTAAATGTTAAATAAGAACTAATGGGAAGATGAAAAAGGAATATTGAATTGAACAAAGTCTTTACCCTTAAAGATCTTGCAATTCTATCAGAGATGGTAAATATATACTCAACTATACTACAAGCCTATATGGAACAAGCTAAGCACCACAGGAGAGAGAAAAGTACTGTGAAAGTAGAAAGAAAGGAAAAATCATATGCAAATGAGAGATATTAGAAAGAGCAGAAAAAGATGTCTGAAGTGGGCCCTGAACGAAAGGAAGGGGAAGGTTTCAATGTGTAGAGATGAGAGTGGGAAGGCCTGGAGCATATTTGGAAATGCCAAATAATTCGTTTTTATTGGAGTGAAAGGTGGTGTGTGTAAGGTAAATATAGAGGACGAGGCTGGAGAGGACGGCTGGGGCCACATTTTGGAGGGTCTTGAAGTCTAAGCCAAGGAACATGTCTTTAGCTTGGTCACCAAAGAAACCTCTGATGGTGCTTGAGCATACAAAGCATTGGTTCATCCTTTTAGTCTTTGTTTTTGTCATTTTGTGATACATATCAGGGAGATTTTAAAGGAAAAGACTTGTAATAAGTGATTTATGATTCTACATGCCTCTAATCCCCACGCTGGCTTCCCTACCCCTTCCCTAATAAGTAGTAATAATTTGGGACATAATATATTATAATTTGTAAAGTTTGATTTTTGTGGTTCTAGTTTTAGACTTCATCTATAAAATAACCTTTAATTTATTATAAAAGAATTGATGAATTGAGGCTGGTCCGGTGGCATAGCGGTTAGGTGTGCATGCTCTGCTTTAGCGGCCCGGGGTTTGCAGGTTCCCATCCTGGGTGCGCACTGAGGCACTGCTTGTCAAGCCATGCTGTGGCGGCATCCCATATAAAGTAGAGGAAGATGGGCACAGATGTTAGCCCAGGGGCAATCTTCCTCAGCAAAAAGAGGAGGATTGGCATTAGATGTTAGCTCAGGGCTAATCTTCCTCACGAAAAAAAGAAAAAGAATTGATGAATTACTTTTTGCGTGTAGATATAATTCTTGATAATTTATTAGATAAAGTAATTTGATCAATAATATTTCAAGTTATTTTGATGATATCATTTAGACTCAGTTCTGTTATTTTAAATTTCAATAATCAGATTTCTTTTAAATTTATGAAATGAAATTTTAGAAATTAAAAAAATAAAAGAGAATGACTATATAATTATTATGTATGCACAAAGGCATATTTGACAACAAATAAAATGATGTTTTAAAAAAGTTTATAATAATGTTGAAAATTTCTTACTATATATTATGTTAAATAAACAGCTAAAAGGACAAATATCATTTATACAGTATGATCAGAAATATGCAAAGCACATAGAAAATACTGGAAGGAAATTTATCAAATTGGTAAAGGTCTTTGTGTTGTGAGTTTTTTTTTTATCCTATGTTGCCCTATTGTTTTTGCTGAGGAAGATTCGCCCTGAGCTAACATCTGTTGCAAATCTTCCTCTATTTTGTATGTGGGCTGCCACCACAGCATGGCTACCAACCAGCAGTGTATGTCCATGCCTGGGAACCGATCCTGTGCCGGCGAAGTGGAGTGTGCTGAACTTAACCACTAGGCCACTGGGGCTGGCCTGCCCTAATTTTTTTTTTCTGAACATGCATACCTAATTTATGTTAGGTTTATATTAAAATAATAATAATGGACAGAATTAATTTTTTTCTATCCACATAATCTTAGCACTCTATACTTTTTGTCTTAGTCAGTTCGAGCTGCTATGACAAATTACCATAGACTAGGTGGCTTAAAAAACAAACCTTTATTTCTTACAGTTCTGGAGGCTAGAAGAACAAGATAAGGGTGCCAGAATGGTCAGGTTTTTGGTGAATGCCCTCTTCCTGGGGGGCTGTCTTCTCTTTGTATTTCTCACTTTGGAAGGGGTGAGGGAGCTCTCTGACCTCTATTATAAGTGGACTAATTCCATCCATGAAGGCTCCCCACTCATGACTTAATCACCTCCCAAAGGCCCAGCCTCCAAATACCATCACACGGGGATTAGGGTTTCAACATATGTATTTTGAGAGGACACAAACATTGAGTCCATTGTACTTTTCTTTACTCTTTCATCCACAAATTCCCAGAAATTGCCTTAGAGTGTGGAAAGGCAGTGAATTTTGGAAAATTACAGATTGTCTTCAGTTTTTGCTAATAATTTTTTGTTTACTTAGAATTTTCATTTATGCCAGAGGTTAAGATCATGATGAACATTTGATAGTATTAAAAACATGTCAGTTTCCTTTAAGATGATTGACATTTAATGTTTTTTGAACTTGAGAGATTAAGAAAAATGTGTTTAACATACATACATTTTTGGCACCCATTGTATGCCAGTACCGCTTCAGCCATCAGGAATTTGTAAATATGACTAAGGCACAGTATTTGGTCTTAAGGAAATTATAACTAATCGAGGTAGTATACAGACATACAAGCAACAGCGATTTTGCCAAGCAGAATGAAATAATTGCTATTATAAATATAAAAACGACCCATTATAACAGTTTGGGGGGGACCTGATGTTTAATGAATACCTATTCTGTGTCTGACACTGTTCCAGATGTTTTCACAAGCATACATGAGCCAATTGTATGTTAAGGTTAAGAGATGTTAAGTAAAATGTCTAAGTTTTTATAGATAGTGTTTGTTGAAATTAGGATTTAAACTAAGGGATGTCTGACCGGTTCTACATAAGACTATGGGAGTGGTAATGGGCTTCCCAGACAAGGTGGTATTTTAGCTGGAATTTAATGGTACAATAGAATTTTGATATATACCAAAGGGCTCAAGGGAATTTCCAGATTGAGAGAACTTATATCCTTGGTGCCTCTCTCACTTCTTCAACATTCCATCTCCCATTCTAGTACCTATGCATTGGTGACTATCTATATTTTAGGATGGCAAAAGTATACACATGACATCCTACAAATTTTCTCTAGAGTGAGTCCAGCCGTCTCAGGTTGCTTTTCTCTACCTGGTTGATCTAATCCTTATAAAACTCTGTGAATGAAAATAAACTAATATGAGAAAAACAAAATTCTATGTTGTAAAGACATTTTTGGGTGGAGTTATTCTCCATATTTACATTACTGTAGTCTCATACTCTTATTGCTAACCAGGTTCCATATAATATGTTATAATATATTGTGACCCCAATATAAGTTAGATTGGGGTCACAATGAGTTAAGAACCTTTAGACATCATGGAAATGTAAATCTTTCCAAGCAAACAGCTAGGGCAGCCTAAGGATTTTCATTACATGGGAGCCATCTCTTCAATCTTTGAAGATTATGGCATCAATAAAAATTATATACAAAGCCATGAAAAATGGCTCTTTGGAGATATGTCCTTTGCCAGAAATCAATTTTGCCCAGTATAATGTCTCTGACTGCTATCATAAAAGATAAAATCTTAGGGTGGGAAGGGAACTTAAGAGGTCATCTTTTCTACTAAGTCATATCCCGATAGGACCACACCTAATCCTGTTTTGAAATCTTATACCGTTTTGTTTTTTAGGACCCCCCAGGAAAAGAGATAATATAATTTTTTCATGTGCCCAATTAATGTCGAATTGTCTGCTAGATACAAAAACCTTTCTATCTAGTTTATTGTCCCTTGTTTCTTAGCAGAAATTGAGTGTTTATCCTTGCTTTCCTCCTCCTCCCTCAATCTTACCCATTAGCTACCCTTTATATCTTTGAAGAAAATTGCTAAATTAATCCCTAAACATTAGTTTCCATCCTAAATAATCCTAGTTTTTCTAATATTTCCTCATAGACATTATTTTTCTGCTCTTTAAACATCTTCTTTAATTAGGAATAAGTTATTTCCAAATTTCACACGTCATTCGTTACCCAAGATGCCCAGAAAAATGCATATGCCCCTAGATGGCAGGGTTATATGTAAAGAATTGGAGGATTTGGGACCTTTGCAGAGGAGGATAAAAAGGAAGGCTTATGATTTTTCTACCATTCAATACCATTTTATGCAGTGAAACAACATTAAAAAGAATGATAAGGGGGCCGGCCCAGTGGCATAGTGGTTAAGCACGCATGTTCCGCTTCAGCGGCCTGGGCTTCGTGGGTTCGGATCCTGGGTGCGGACATACGCACTGCTTATCAAGTCATGCTGTGGCAGGCATCCTGCATATAAAGTGGAGGAAGATGGGCACGCATGTTAGCTCGGGGCTAATCTTCCTCACAGAAAAAAAAAAAGATAAGCGACAGTCATGAGAGACAAAAACAAGGTGAAATATCATATATAAACATCAGTTTCATGCAGAAATGTGTGCAGGAAATGAGGTGGGAAAGAGGGAACTAGAGATTTTCACAGACCTTGCCTTGTCTGGGCATGATCATCAGGTACTAAATGTGCTTCACTGAATTGGGTGTTTTTAGTACAGAAAATGAAGAGAAATCCTCCTCCACAAAGTCCATCTGCCACCTATCAGCATGATTAGAACCTAACCAATTCTCTGGGTGTAATAAGAAACATATGTCAAGGCCCCCACACTCCATTCCATGTTATGTGCTGTGGTGTTGTGCTTGTTTATAAACCTCGTTATTTTTCTGTTTAGGGGTCATTCTGTCATTTACAGCTATGCTTGCAGGTCACCTAGCCTTCTCCACACAGGGTTTGTGGTTGTGGTTTTTCCTATTTGTGTGTGCTACCATAACTCCCACTGGTGAAGACAACAGTTAAACTGCACAAAATTTTTTTTTTTTAAACAGTTTTATTTCTTTCTTTATTTGTGAGGAAGATCAGCCCTGAGCTAACATCCATGCTAATCCTCTTTTCGCTGAGGAAGACCGGCTCTGAGCTAACATCTATTGCCAATCCTCCTCTTTTTTTTCCCCCCCAAAGCCCCAGTAGATGGTTGTATGACATAGTTGCACATCCTTCTAGTTGCTGTATGTGGGACGCGGCCTCAGCATGGCCAGACAAGCGGTACGTTGGTGCGTGCCTGGGATCCGAACCCGTGCCGCCAGTAGCGGAGCGAGCGCACTTAACCGCTAAGCCATGGGGCCGGCCCTGCACGAAAGTTTTTGACACTAGTGAATTCAGACATAACAAATGAAAATATGGGCACAGAGTAAATAGTTTCTGAAAGAATGAATGAATCAGAATGGGCAACACTGAGGAGTTATGGTTACCAGGGTGGGGACAAGTTGACGGGGAAATGCTGGAAATAGTCGTAGAGCAAAGAATATTTAATTAATAGGAGAAACGGAAGAAAAAAGGAACTAAATATAGAATGGAGAACTCCAAAGTAATGAGTAAAAGAAGAAATATTACCCCAGTGAGTTGTGACAGGACAGTATTTGAAAAAATATTCACCGATTCTCATTCTCCACTCACCTTTATTTTGTTTGTCTTCTTTGGCCTTCCTGACTTTCAAGGTGTTCTTTACTCTGTGGAAGGAAAATAGGTGGAGTAAGCTTGGAATAGTGGAGTGCAGTGGTTCTCAAAGAGTGACCCAAAAGAGCAGCATTGACACCTGAAAACCTATTGAAAATGCAGATGCTCCATCCTCAATCCAGACCTAATGAATCAGAGCCCCTGGGGTTGTGCCTAGAAATCTGTGTTTTAACAATTACCTCCAGGTGATTCTGATGCAGCTGAAGTTTGAGAACCCCTGGTGTAGTGGATGCAGCAGATCCCCCCTTTAGGACTGAGATGCTGTTACCTCAGTGCTGGGAATGTACCTTACTCATGGCTCTAGGAGTTGCCTGTGACTGAAAGGAGCAGCCCCATCCAAGGTTATGTCCTTCCCTGGAGCGGCACTTGTCCAAAGATTTGTTGGTGAGGGGGCGTGAAGCTCTTCCTTTACTCCAATGTGAGGCATCTCTGAAGAGCCACACTTGCTTCCGAACTCTCCGTCAGGTCAGCTGTGGCCTCTGTTGCACCTGCATCCTGTTGAACTTCCACCTTTACTCAGTCCTGCTCCCCTCTGACCCTTACAGGCATTGTTCCCAAGAGCATTCCTCATATTTCCATCTTAGCGTCTGCTTCCTGAGGAACCTAAGCCTCCCGGCTTTCATGTCATTGGATGAGGTCATTGAGAGGACGTGACTCCCGGTTGGCCCATCAGCTGGACCCAGGCAATCATAGTCTCCTTACCCCCTCCCCTGTCCTTGGAATGTATGTTTCACTTACTATTCCCATACTAGCAGATGTTTCAATGATGCAGCCTTAAGAGAGTAAGGTGTTGTTGAGCTCATCTGGACTGTGTATGTGACTGAACCCAATTAAGGCCTCTACATAAACTTTTAAGATTCTGGTGGGCATGGGTGGAGATCTACTCATCTTGCGGCCACCAAGACAAGCCTCCTAGGTAAATTCCCTTGCTTATTAAACCTGCCACCTACCAATTTGGAGTGCTCTGCGTCTTTCTTCAGTATCTCCTTGCCCTTTGTGTATAGGGCCAGGTTTGAATTTCACCTAGGGAACTCCTAAGGTTGCGAACCAACACGTGTTCCAAAAGTCTCACACCTGTGTGAGAGTGGGAAGGAGTCCTCAATTAAAAAAAAATACGCACAAAGATTTATGAGGAGCAACTTAGGATGGAGCAGTTTCTGCTAAGCCAGCAGGAAGAACAGAGACCAAGGAGAGGTAATAAGTGTATGATATTGGTAGACCTGACTAAGAGGGACCCTATACCTATCTTGCTGGGCAAAGACAGCAGGGTCATATCTGGGAAATGGGACCTTTGTTAGCCTTTCAGAGATTCCCATGGCCTCAAGCATGTCACTGATGGAATAGAGAGAGCCGAATTCCTGAAGGGACTAGATAGGTAGAAACAAGGGATGTTGCAGGGCAACTGGAATAGGTTGGATACCAAAGATGAGATGGGATGACATACATCTGTGTAGACACTCTTGTGGTCATGTGACATTGAAAATCGGATACAGACTCCCCCTCCCCCGACAGCAGCCACCAAAGCATGGGTGCTATAAACATCCTCTTCAAGTCATTGGACATTATATGTCACTTGACGAAAGGAGAAAAATCCTAAATTTGTGGACGTTTCTTTTCCCATGTCAGGATGTGACACAAAAGATTAAATAAATTGTTAAAAACTAAAGTTATAATTTTTTACACTGATCATGAACTAAGATTTCTATCCCACAGCACAAAAGGGAGACTATTTTTTTTTGTTGTATAAAGTATATTAAAAAAAAAACCCAACCAAACAAAAAACAACTGTCTTTCCAAAGACTCAGAGCAAGGGCACTTGTAATGGGCAGCAACAGAGGACTCCACTTCATTTGATCACTGCTGAGATGTGAATATTGGTTAAAAGGGTCAGAAATAGAACGACAGTTGAGGAAGACTCTGTTCTTTACAGAGCTTTGGGCAATTGTGAACACAGACTACTTTCAGAGGACTCAGAGTACAGAGACCAGTTTGAGGTGAACTAAAGCGGATTACAAGAATAAATGCTGTAAAAGTGGTAAATATCTCTGATCTGATCTAGAAAAGATGTTGTCTTTTTATGGGTTTCACAAATATTTTAGTGAGGTGGGATTAGCTGTTATTATTAGAGCACATTCTCTTCATGATCATCCTGAGAAAAATAAGAGCTATATATATAGCTCTTATATGTCTGCCTGTCATGTGCCCGGCACTGGTCCCAACATTAAAATGTGTATCAACCATTGTTAATGAAGGTTCTCTGAATCAAATGGACTCACTTGTCAGGGGTAGTTACTACAATGGTGTCTAAACTAAGTAGACCTTTTAAGCATCTTCTTTACAGAACAGAGCCTGAACACATTTGGTGAATTCCTAAGTATTTAAAAAATTCTATTGATTAGTTAAATGACCATAAAAATTCTATTGCAAAGGAGAAAGAATTTAGAACCCAAAGCTTGTGATGATTTGCTGTATTTATAAATGTTATTAAATATAAATTTGACTCATAAGCATGTTAAAAAATAAAAGCTTATTATAAATCTATGAATCATTGCTTTTGTAATAACAGTCTACGGAATCCATTTTCCAAATTTCAAATACTTAAGTTAATTCTACTTTCGGATTTTAAAAAGACAGTGTTTAAAGAAACATATTCTAGTATTTGGCCATTGTTTAGGGACTGACACACTGTTTTGAGTGTTATCCCATTCTTCTGCTGAGAACATGGACACTGAACATCTTATTAATCTCATTCAGAGAGTAGGATGAAAGAGAACAATAATATCTAAAATGAAAAATTTATACTTTATTTTTTTTGTAATTTTCCCATGCTTCACTTAGCAGACTAAACAAGAGTTGATGATAATGAATTGTTATTTTAAATACTCCTTAGGTCCTTATTTTTATTAATTTATTATTAACATTTTGTTTGTCCCTTTGTTTTGGTGTTCATTTTTATAAACTACTTCAAGTTAGGAATCCTAACTAAACTAGATTCTAGAAGAAGATATTTTCAATTAATTGATGTTTCTCTTCTCCCATTTTTAGTAGGTTTTACATAAGGTTAAGTTGAATAACATTCTTTGTTATGACTTTTTTCAGTTTGACTAGAGAGACTCCTATAGCTTCTATTAAATAAATGTCCACTGTCTATTGACTATATACTGTATGATTTTGGCAAATTATAGTTGATAGATACAAATAAATTGTGGAGAGGAACATCGACTCCTCTGCCTTTCTGGCCTGCAAAGATGTTGTTTTGGCTATATTTTATTAATTATTTTGTTAATCTATTTGGGACAAAAAATGTCTTCATTATTGTAATTAAGTCTGCTAGTTGCCTACCAAACTCAGATCTCCCTTTCTTCCCAGTTTCCCTGGCAGTGAGATGTGGCTACATGACTCAAGTTCTTGCCAACAGAATGTGAGCAGAAATGATGGGGCCACTTCTGGGTCTTATCCTTTCCTCACAGACATACTGCGATTCAGCCTCTATCAGGCATATGAGGACATTGTCCTAGGGGATGCCCGAGAGCCAAGATGGAAGGAACCTGGGCCTTTGAATGACTGCATGAAGCAGAGCTGTCAGCCTGACCTTTCTGGAATGTGACAGAGAAATGAATTTCTTTCTTGCCACTGTATTGTTGGGTCTCCTTGACACAGTTTTGACCTAATATATTTTCATTGTTTCATATTTGGAAATAATATTTCCAGAATATTACTATGAATTTTTGAACTTGGTTTTCTCATTGTTTCTACAACACGAATTAGGCATTTTCAAAGTTACATTCTTGCTTTAAAAGCCGTAGGTAGCCAATTAAGCATATTGGGATAAAGTGAATCAATCACTCCACAAACATTCACTACATTTCTGTTATATGTTTACCACAGTATTATATTCTGGGGGCTCTAAATGTCTACATGACATCATTCCTGCCTAATTTGATGGATAACAAATATTTTCGCTTGTGTTATAAGCTTGTTTTATGTATGTTTTAGGTGATCATTTTACTGAAAACATTATTTGAACTCATTATATACAAGTTACTATGTGAAATGGTGTGGATAAAAATGAAGACTAAAACACAATCACTTCCCTCAAAGAACTCACAGTCGGAAGAAAAAATAGTATTTAAACATACTTCGTAATTTGCTTGTGATAAATGTTGACTTCTTTGAACTCCATTACAATCTAGAAAGTAGATTTTATTATACCTTTTTGTAGCTGATGGAATGGAGACAATAATACTAATGATCACAATAATGATAATAACTATACTTATTCACTACCTACTAGAAGGTTCTGTGCCCTGCCTTCCTGGGACAAACTGTGTTGGGAGTGGGTGGAGTGAATACAAAAACTGTATTGGGAGTGGGTGGAGTGCATACAAAACCCTAGAGGATCTGGTGGGGTCTGAGAGAGGCAAGAGCATGTCATCATGCCTGTTTCCTGATGGAGCCTGAGGAAACAGCAAGACCTGGGGGATGGTTTTACAAAATTTCCTATGTCCCGGTGAGGGGCAAGAATAGTAGAATGATTCCCAAGCAAGGGAGCTGGGTCCACAGTGGGCTCAGGGCGACACATGGGCAGAAGACCGATTTTTTTTTTTTTTTTTGTGAGGAAGATCAGCCCTGAGGTAACATCCATGCTAATCCTCCTCTTTTTGCTGAGGAAGACCGGCTCTGAGCTAACATCTATTGCCAATCCTCCTCCTTTTTTTTCCCCAAAGCCCCAGTAGATAGTTGTATGTCCTAGTTGCACATCCTTCTAGTTGCTGTATGTGGGACGCGGCCTCAGCATGGCCTGAGAAGCAGTGTGTCAGTGAGCGCCTGGGATCTGAACCCCGGGCCGCCAGTAGCGGAGCGCCCACACTTCACCGCTAAGCCACTGGGCCGGCCCCAGAAGACTGATTTCTATGTGCCAGAGAGAAGTGTGAAAGTGACAGAGGGCATTAGCTTCCTAATTTCCCTCATGCCAGTGTGGTGTGGGTAGCTTCATGGTGACTCCTCTGCACCAGAAGTAACAGAGTTCAACCCAGGAGGACCTTTCAGACAGGACTGAGACCCAAGAAGTGGCAGCCTGTATGGGCTGACACCTGAGATCAGACAAGAATAGGGGTCCATGCAGATGCGGATGCAGGTGCAGCAGCTAGCTGCCTCCTGGATCTGATACCTTCCTCTCTGAATGCCCTGGTGCCACACGAGACCAGACCTTGCTCCCACCGCACTCTCTGGATTGACTGGGATTAAGTGTCTACCACCCATTAGAATAGGCTTGTTATTAGGGAGACTATACCGTTTATTGTCCAAACTGGCACACTTTTGAGGGTGAAAGCGGAGCTATTGATAATTACACCCAGATTAGCATGTGTAAAGTGGGACTGTCCAGGACAAATTGGGAAAATGGTCACTTCCTTTTTATAAAAGAAATTAGAATGAGTTATGGGAAAACTAAAACCACTTTTTGCTAACTCTTCCATGTGCAAAGAGGAATGATTTGTCTCGGTGAGGTGGCAAGGATCTGCCATCACGTATTCACTCTCCTCTAAGAGCAGGAATACCGAGTTAAACATCTCTCTGACAATGTGGCTGCCTTACTTCTCTCTCTGGGTGAAAGCACTGGAATTTTCTCTCTTCTCCTGCCGTTTCTCTTCCTCCATACTGAAACCTACCTGGATAGGCTCTGTTCCTATGGAGAGGACACAGGCAATTAGAGATGGCTAGATATCATTTCGGGAAAATGAGTGGGAAACTTAATTTTGAACACAGATCCAAGTCATATTCTCTATTCCATCTCCACCAGTAGAAAAGCAGATGTTTTAATTCCTATCTGGTATCTGTGTGCATTTCTTAATGTGTTTCAGACTCATTAGGGCAAGGAGTTTGTCTAGCCCTTTATAGCCCTAGCACAAGGCATAGTACGCCCTGAGTGATTTAGACTATGCCTCAGTGAGAGATGTTCTACTGGAGACGGTTCCTGTTATCGGCTTTGTTTGGGATGCAGGTGCTTTCCAGAACTTTTATTATTATGCTTGAAGGCATGTTTAAATAGAATTTTAACTTTTGTAAAACATGACATCCTTTAGGAATTGACCCCACTATTTGGTAATAGATTAATGTATTATGGCCTTACATTTCTTAGGGTTTTCAGTTTATTTTCTGGTTGTATTAGGGGAGAACATTTCTTCCTTCATTTCTGAAATTTTCTCCCAGTTTAGGGAACTCAGTGTTAATGTGGCAATGCTGGTCACTCTCCATCCCTTGCTTCTGCCCCAGAAATAACTAATATAAATTTGGGAAGGATCAACCGAGCATGCCCAGCTCAGCTCCCCTTTTCTCTTGCAAAAAGGCTGTCTTCATGGAGTGGTTGTCTCAGCTCCTCTGTGCTTCTTCTTATGTGCTCCTGTCCAGTAATGCCTGTGACTGGACAGGTGGATCTGCCTAACACAGGGTTCACCTAGCAAGAGAATTTAGCTCTTATATTAAGCTATGACTTTTGATGTAGTCTTTATCAATCAAAAGATGATATTTTGATTTGCTATCTGTTTTACTCCTTTTTTTCCTCTATATGTACTGGGCCACCTCAATGTTCCAACAGTGGAGTGGTGATTTTTGGGTTATGAGTGAACTAATTTGTGGATATATTTGTGTATTTGCATAAAGTAAAAATTATTTTTGTGGTATTTCTTAGCAACACGTAAGCATCATCAGCCAGATAGCTAGCATTGTTAAAGGGATCTTTATTATCCCCTGGAGGGATGAGAAGGCTGACAGGGTATGCTGAGTGGAAAACGGAGTATTAAAATGCAATTAGAAAATTCAGAAAAAGAAAAGATGTTTATGTTTGCAATTAATTAATTTTGTCTACATCCACCTAGTTTTCTCTGTTTTTCCTTTCTCCTTCACAGCTGAACTTAGCGAAGCTTTAAGCCCCCATCCGCAGGGAGGACCTGGAAGTACCCGATGCTCTGAATGGAATGGCCCCTTTCTCACTCTGCTCTCCTGGTAGATGTTGATATCTAACCTGACCTTTCCTCAGGAATAAGAGGTACTATTTATTAGGGTCTATGATGTTCTAAGACTTTATAAATTCTTTCATTTCATCTTTATGACAATGCTATAAGATAGATTTTATGATCAACATTTTTACTGAGAAAGAAATTGACATCCAGAGAAGTTATGTGATCACAAGACAGAGTAGGACTTGAAATGAAGTCTCTCTGACTCTGAAATTCACACTCGGATGATATATAGGAGAACATACACAGGTGAATATTTATTATCTGACCTCTGCAGTTACAAGGTTACGTGGGAAAACAGAACTGTTATGAGTGTTCGCTAATGAACTGGTAGTAGAGTTTGGAATATTGCTAACTGAAACTTCTTCCCTTCAAACATATAGATCTGGATTAGCAATTTTGGGTCAATAGTAGAAATTGTGCTAAGAGACGATAGCACCATAAATGTTGTCTAGAGGACGGACTTTGATTTTTTTTTTTAACTTAGTTCTAATCCTTTGTGTTAAACACAATAATATCCAAAATATTTATTATATAACATAGCAGAGAGCACTGTGTTGTAAATATTTGAGTACGGTCCCCTAAGGCAATGGTAGTTGGGTATGGCAAACATTGATTTAAAAAATCTCAGCTGTCAAAGCAAATTCTTGAAAGTACAGTCACATTTTAGCATTCAAGATTTGGAAAAAGATAAGACAGTGTTCATTGTCAAAACAATTACATTTTGTTCCTGAGATGGAATTCTGCAAACGTATTTGCTTGCATGGATCTAAGAGAATACATTTCACCTTTGAGGAATTTTTATTTTTTCTTGCCCGTCTCATCATTGTTTTCTGTGTTGTCTTAAGGAGGTCAATCTTGAAGCTTTGTGTTGAACGGTGTTTCCTATTTTCTTGTACTATGTACTTAAAGTAACTGAATGAACCCGGTGTTCTGACCAGCAGGTTGGAGAAGTGACTCGAATGAACCTGCAGAGGGAAGTCAGGCGAGGACAAGCGGCATAAATAAACCTGGCAGTTGGGTCCCTGTTGTATTTTATTTTATTAATAATTAATTAATCTTTTTTCTGAAACACAGCTCTAAGCCCTGGAGGCATTAGCTCTTGTTGATTAAGTCTCTTATGGCGCAAGACAGAGCTGGAAAGAGAGGATGTGAGGTAATTAGCCCCCATTTGTGGCTCCATCAGAGCTATTGGCGTCTAATTCCTAGCACAGACTTGGCAGAGGAGGCGCTCAAAAATATTTTGAATAACGAATATAATACTCCTGTACTCTTTTGGAGTACATACAGGATTCCAACATGTGCTAAGCCTTAGCAATTTAATGATGTTTAATTTTAAATGATGTTTAAAATTTTCAGCCAAAATTTCCGGTGTGTGGTGCTCTTGCAAATGTGTACCTTGCTTTATAAAATAAATGAATTCCTAAAATTTAAAGAATGTATTAAGCACATATCATGGGCCAGACCCTGAGACTTCCCCCAAGCCCCAGCAAATAGAGGATGTTCTTGTTCTGCTGTTAAGGAAATGGAGACTCAAATGAGTTAAATAACTAACCTAAGATCGCAGTCTAGTAAGGATTCACTCCGGATCTCTCTGACAACAAAGCTATTGTTTTTCCTGCTGCACTCGACTGCATAGAACTGTAGTTTTTACACATCTAGCCATCTTTTAAATGAGTGAGAGGACTCCAAAGTAAAAGATTTTTGCAGTAAAATAGCCCTTTTAGGGAGTGTATTTTAAAATCATGCACATTATATTTCTGTTTATATCTTTTGTAAATTTAATTTTTTTTTTTTTTGGTGAGGAAGATCGGCCCTGAGCTAACATCTGTTGCCACTCCTCCTCTTTTTTGCTGAGGAAGATTAGCCCCGAGCTAACATCTGTGCCCATCTTCCTCTATTTTTTATATGGGATGCTGCCACAGCACGGCTTGATGAGCTGTGCATAGGTCCGCACCTGGGATCCAAACCTGTGAACCCAATGCCACCGAAGCGAAGTGAGTGAACTCAACCACTACACCACCAAGCTGGCCCCTGTAAATTTGATTTTTGTGCGTTAATTTTAAAAAGTATATCTATAGCAATATTACTAGTATTATTTTCAAAAAATGTGTTGTTTCTTTATATATATAATACCTTTGTAATATGTTTGGTCCTTTGTAGACACTTTTTCATTTAATTCTTATAATAATCATATATAAAATAGATACATTATCCTTATTTACAGACGGAGAAAATAAAAAACAGTGAGGTTAAATTGTTTGTCCAAGGAAATACAGCTGATTAATTGGAATACTATGCATGATTTTTTCACCATATGTCGTCTTTATGATTTATTTATTTATTTATTTTTTGTGAGGAAGATCGGCCCTGTGCTAACATCTGCCAATCCTCCTCTTTTTTGCTGAGGAAGACTGGCCGTGGGCTAACATCCGTGACCATCTTCCTTCACTTTATACGGGCTGCCACCACAGCATGGCTTGCCAAGCTGTGTGTCGGTGCGCGCCCGGGATCCAAACCAGCAAACCCCGGGCCGCTGCAGCAGAGCGTGTGCACTTAACTGCTTGTGCCACCAGGCTGGCCCCGTCTTTATGATATTTTAAAAAGCTGTATTATAATATTCATTTTTTAAAAAAATCAGAAACATCTCAAGTTAGTAGAAATATCTGTGCTTGAACTAAGAAAACCAAATTGGGCTAATTGTCAGTCAATGAAGAGAATTTAATATATTAGAGCTGATATTTTAATGATTAGATAAAAATCACCAATTTAATATTGTATAGTACAGAACAGCATGTATTGAGGATTCCTTTTTGTTTTTACCTTAATATTTTCTCAAATCTTCTTATTGGTTTCCAGGCCACATATGGACATTTTTAGAATGATATAAGTATCACCTAATTAAAACTTAATTCACAATAATTACCAAGTTTCATTTTAACATTAGAGGAAGATATCACATTGTTTTAGATTGTCTCTTTTTATCCTTAAATATGACACTCTAATGATCTTGATTTTTTTCAACCAAAAAAAATTTAATGTTTACATGAAATTTTCAGCATTTTTAGAAAATATTGTCAATCATTCTCCAGGTTTCCTCAGCCATTACAAGAATCAAATAGAACTGATAATTTTCTCCGATGACAGAAATGTGGGAACATATATGACATTATCATTGTGACTTGTTGTTGAACTTGTTGAGGAAAAACATTTCTACTAATAAATTCTTACAAGAATATTTATTTCTTTCACCAAACTCTTTACAATGAGACTTGAGAGGTGGATGACTAATATTCTGATTTTTCAGCCCATCATGTTATTGTCCTCAGGATTGGTTGATACAAGAATTAAAATTGTCATTGTCCTTCAAGCGCATGCCAGGTGCAGAGGTAACTTACTTATTGTTACCTAGACAGTTTAGTGAGTGAGGTGGGATAAAAAGTCAATACATTAGCAACACAGGGTTTTGGTATGGATATTGCTTGCTTGATCAGCTATTCAAGCTGATACCTTGTTTGAATAGCTACACAGAGAAGGGGGCAACTGGTGTTGTAGATGATGTGGTAAGTAGAGGGAGACCCTTATGATCCAGCTATTCCACTGTTGGGTATTTATCCAAAGAACTTGAAAACACCAATTTGCAAAGGTACATGCACCCCTGTGTTCATTGCAGCGTTATTCACAATAGCCAAGACTTGGAAGCAACCTAAGTGCCCATCAAGGGACGAATGGATAAAGAAGATGTGGTATATATACACAATGGAATACTACTCAGCCATAAGAAACGATGAAATCCAGCCATTTGTGACAACATGGATGGACATTGAGGGTATAATGCAAAGTGAAATAAGTCAGAGGGAGAAGGTCAAATACCGTATGATTTCCTTCATTAAGTAGTAGATAATAACAACAATAAACAAACACATAGGGACAGAGATTGGGTTGGTGGTTACCAGAGGGGAATGGGGGAGGGAGGAGGGTGAAAGGGATAATTCGGTACATGTGTGTGGTGATGGATTGTAATTAGTATTTTGGTGGTGAACATGATGTAATCTATGCAGAAATAGAAGTACAATGATGTACACCTGAAATTTTTACAATGTTATAAACCAATAAAAAAAAAAAAGTAGAGGGAGACCCAGAGCAGCTCAGGTAAACAAGCCACCTTCCAGCAGGATCCAGATACCTAAACACTGTTCTTTGCATGCAAAATCTTATGTCTAATTATTTCTCATTATACTTTTGGCATACAATATGTTGACATGTTTTCTGTTGTAGAAAGATCCCCCAGTTTGCAAGTATACACACAGATATGCTCAAAGATACAAGAGTGAAATAACTAGTATTACCCAGTGGCCAGTAACACCTCTGTCATAGCATTTATTATAACGGAGCTCTTACTTCTTTGTTGTAAATATTAAGATCTTAGAAACAAACTTTAACGTAAGACTTTTGCTGACATGCTTCCTGCATATTGGGGAGAAAGCAAGAGAAGGAGAGAGAGAGAAAGGGAATAAAAAATGAAAGCAGTTCTCAGGTGAACAGTTCCACTTCCTCAGCATGTTGGCATCTTGAAGTCATAAATATTCATATATGCATATATATTTATGTGTACACACACACACACACACACACGAGAAAGAAATATGTAGACTTAACCTAGTAACTTGACAAACTATCAGCGTTTTTCCAAGACCTGCCTAATATTAGTGGTCTTATTTTCCCCCCTGAAAGCTGGCTTTTCTTTTCTTTTTGGGCTCAGTAGTTTCTTGGGAGATAGCGGAGCTGTGAGCAGAGGTATCTTACCACACAGGGGACTTTACACAGATATGTCATGTGACAGAGTGGGGGAGCTTTGGACATTTCTCGCAGAGAAGAGGTGACTGGACTCTTCAACATCATGTCCCCCCTCCAAAGTTAGCATCTGAAGAATAGGGATTATATCTTGTTAAATTTTTTTCCCCAGCATTGAGTTTGGGGTCTCCAAACTAAAAGGAATTCAGAAATGTTGTTTGAATTAAGGCATGAGGAAGATTTGCAAGTTGTAATTTGGTTTATCTAGTATGTATAAAGTTTTACATATGAGCTATTTAAAGTTACATAATAACTGTGTAGTATTTAATACAATGTAATCAGACTCACCTAAAAAGAATATTAACCAGATAAATTTTTAAGGTCCTTTTCAGTCTTATGAATTTATGATACAGCTAGTTGAGTTTTTGTTGAAAGGCTTCCCTAGTTCCTGTGTGTCTTTTAATAGACTCCTTGGAGTGCACACTCAACAGAGAACCAAGATGTCTTTCACAGTCTTCAAGTAAGCAATTTAGTGCCTTTAAAATAATACTTGAGGAGTGGATGTTATAGGTAAGAGGAAAATGAATAGGCATCATGATGACCTAATTATACTATAATTATTCTGATCGTAAGATAAAGATTGGACACTGGCAACTTAATTTTGGGATGCAAAAATTTGATTAATGAGAAATTCTTTATCTCACAATTAGACAATTATGCAGTTCAATTATGTTCCTAAGAATAAACTCACCTTTGTATTGGAGAGGGGTTTAGCCTCTTTCAGTGGTTGCTTAGACAATTGTGAAAGTCAGAAAGTATCTTAAGACGATTTTATTGTCTCCTTACCTCTCTGATACCCCTCTAGACTTGAGGGTAGGGCCTGGGTCTTGCTTCTGTTGTGTTCCCAGCAGCTAACACAGTAAATAGCATATGAAAGTCATGGAATAATTATTTGTTGTTTGGAAACTATTTTGGACCAAAAATTGTAATTGATAGATGTTTCTTATGATCAAAATGGCTGAATAATCATAGCCATTTTTTCATATATTACTGTATTAAATATAAAACAGAAAATTCAAGATTGCTTTCATGCCATTTTAGATGTTTCTTTTTAATTTTTTTGATCAAAAGAATTTTTACATTGGAGTTGATCTAGTTGATCATATTCTTGTACTCTACTTTAAATGATGCTCTTTCTTTGGCTTTGAAGCTACTTATTTGAGATTTTTGAATGATGTGATGGTTAATACAATGAAGAAATCAACAGGAGCCCTATAAATGCCTATGTTTCTCAGGCCAACAGGTAAAGTACAATTCGTTTTTTATTTATTACCATTCTATTGATGCTCCTGTGAAATAAGTGATTAGGAACAATGTGTATTGGTGGGGGAATGAGGAATTATTGGTAATTTTGGGGGCATAAAAGCTTCCAGACCTTCTGGGAGATACATGCCTGCAATTTAGTTTCACAGGTTTTGGAATCTGTTTGCCAATTAGTATGCAATTACCGTAAAATTTTATTATCATTTCACAGAGGAGGCTAAAATTATGACCATCACAACAGGAATGAGAGTGCTGTAAATTATTGTTTGCTAACAGCATACACAGACACATTCACAAACACATTCTGGGAAATTGTTGTGGGAGCCATATGCACCCATAGTGAAAGAGAAATTGTAAAGAACAATAAATGAAATGTCAAATAATTACCAATGGGTTATTGACCTTATTTTGTAGGAACAAGAGGAGATGGGAAGAGAGAAAAGATGTATATATATATATATCTCCAATATAAATGCTCCAAATAACATAATTTATATCTTGATGTTTGTTAATGCTGAAGATAAAGTCAGCAAATGAATAATTTTTGTGAAACTTAATGTGAGGGTTGATCTCTAGGTATGTGTTTCACTTTTTCAAAAAGTAAAAAGTTAAAATTTTTTATTGTGCAAATACACAAATTATGCTATACTTATCTTCTAATCTATTTTAAAACATGTTGCATATTAATTTTTAATATATGAATAATTACTGTATATCATTTAAACATTTTAAGATTCTTATATTTGTTCATCACGATATTGCTCATGTGAAAATACATATTATGTCACTAAATCTACCTTAAAGTTAAAACTAAAAATTGAAAGCTTTTTTGAGTATATTGGTGTTTTTTATTTCTGAACCAGTTTGGATTGGTGGAATAAAGTGTGTGTGTGTGGCTGGGTATAGATTTGATATGCCTATGTAAGACCTTGAAAGAAATAAAAGCTCACATGTTAAGGATGGTTTCTTAAATATTTATATTGGAATTCTCTGGCCATTTGCTTTAGTTCTTAACTTTAATCTCTTGGCAAAAACTAGGTATTTGGTATCATTTTCAGTTAACTATAAAATTTACAAGAAGTCAACTTGTGGAGTCAACACTCAGGATTCCAGAACTACCTCATTTTTCTTTATAAATTTTACTTTTTATCTTTTGCAATTTTAAAAATAGTATGTTTGTTGTAAGAAATAAAACAATGAAGGAGTATATAAAATGAAAGCTTAAACTTTCCCAAATTTTTCTACCCTAAATCAATCAGACTTTCTAGAGGAAATGACTTTTATAGAATGAATAAATCTTTCAAGGAATTTTTCTATAAAATTGTTTTTTATTATAATTATTATTTTGTTGGATTTTTGTCCTATATAAAGGGACCATGACATCTTTCCATAGGACTTGCCATATCATTTCAAAGCAACTGCCACTTAGGAAAAAAAATCTATTAAGTTTGGACAATCCTTGGCTTGGAATTCTTGGATATTAAGTTTATTAGTTAGGACTCTTTTGGCTATGAAGACCAAATATTCAATTTGTATTGTTAAAGAAGAGATTTTTATTGATTTACACAATTGAAAAGTCCATGAGTGGATGTGGCTCCACGTTCACCTTAACTTGGGGCTCAAATGACAGCACTGTACTTCTCTCGTTTATGAGATCCGTCAGCACCACCTCCTCTTTGTTGGTTTCTCTGACAGGTCTAGCCTCATGGTGGCAAGAGGGCTGCAGCAGCCCTAACCTTGAATTTATTGAGCTTCAACTGCAGTAGTGAAAAATATTCATTTCCAGAACGGAATCTTATTGGTTCTGATTCATCTGACTTGGGCCACATACCCATTTGTATTAGTTTGCTAGGGCTGCCGTAGCAGACTGGGCAGCTTGAGCAATAGAAATTTATTTTCTCACATTTCTGGAGGCTAGAAGTCCAAGATTAAGGTGTTGGCAGGTTTGCTTTCTACTGAAGTCTCTCTCCTTGGCTTGCAGGTGGCTGTCTTTTCACTGCATCCTCACATGGTTGTCCCTCTGTCAGTGTATTTGTATCCTAATCTCCTCTTCTTCTAAGGACACCAGTCATATTGGATTGGGAACCACCCTAGTGACCTCATTTAACCTTAATTACTTTTCAGAAGGCCCTATCTCCAAATACAGTCACATTCTGAGTTACTGGGGATTAAGACTTCAGTACATGAATTTGGAGGGCAGGCACAATTCAGCCCATAACACCATGCCCAGAGAGCCACTGTCACATTCCTGCAGAGCTATGCCCATCCTAGGTCGTATACCACTTATGGATCCAGCAGGAGAGTCAAACGACTGAAAATAAGGAGAAGTGGATCCTGAAGTGAAAACTGGCCACTGTCATCAGCATTAGGGTGAGTGGATTCTTGCCAGCCCCAAACCAACAAATGTCCATTTCACAAAGAAAGTACAGTTTAGGATTATAATATCAATAGCAATTTTTTTATAATAAATTATTGATGAATAATTAATAACAAAGGAAGAAATAGATTCTTTAATTAAGCTTTACATTTTTACTTCAGGGGAAGGGAAACATTATCCTTCTTAAGAAAAGAGAGAGAAGTAGTAGTCTCACCAAAAGCACTTTCTACAAAGAAAAATGGTAACCTGAGACTATGATGTCAGTTCTCTTATTTATTTTAGCTTTGAGTAATTGAACATTTTAGACTAGAAAAAAAGTAACAATGAATATGGGGTTTTCTATAATGGGATATGGTCTTGTTTATCTCAATTTTTTTTATTTTCAGAAATAAAAAGTGGTTTTTTTCCTCCATAATAAAATCTTTTCCAATCCTTCACTTACAAAACAAGCAAACTCCCCAATACTCAGAGAGAGGAACAGAATGCAACTGAAAGATTTGTTTGTGCTGTTAAAATTAATAAAGAAAACCTCAACTAAAATTGGAGTTGGGAAAGCCTGTAGAGGAAGCCCTACCCCTCGTTGTTGTCAATTCCCCTAAATAGGAAAACTGTCAGTTACTGACCTCAATAGGAAGAAGCATCAGTTACTGACCCCCACAGGAAAAAACATACCTTGCACACCCAAACAGGAAGTGCAACCACTTTACTGCTCCAGCAGGAGGAAGGAAGACTTCCTTCTTACCCAGCTACAAGCCCGGCCAATGGAGAATGCCACAGCTCAGCCAATGAGAGGTCATCGTCACCTGAACTTTTACTTTCTTCCAGTGAACTTTCATTTCTTTTCTTGCTGATGCTTCCTTTCCTTGTCCCACCTTCCTTACCATAAAAGCCTTCCATGTTGTGTAACCCAATCTCATCTGCCTGCCAGATGAGATGATGCCCAATTCATGAATCATTTAATAAAGTCAGTTAGATCTTCAAATTTACTCAGTTGTGTTTTGTTTGGTAACAGTACTAAAAGTAGGAAAGAGCTAAATGTTATAATATCCAAAGATCATGGCAGACAGTATAATATATTTGTGACCAAACTAAAGATGGTATCAGGAGCCAAGACCCATGTCTCCAACTCCTGAGTACTGCAGGTTGTGAGTGGAAGAAATTCTAATTGACTCTGTTATTTCCCATATCTGGTAGGATGAGGGATCGAGGACAGCCCAAGGAAAGTACAGGAAACACCTCATTGAGTGCATGTTACTTTAATACATTACGGCAGGGAACCTGGAGTCAAGGAGAAATCCGCACAGTGAGGTTAGCACTACACTGAATCAATTACTGTGGTAAGGGGAGTATGATGCATTGCTTGACCTAAGCCTGGTTGGTACCCTTGGTTGGGGTTTGAGCTCCACGTAAACTATATGGACTGAGTGTGAGGAAAGAGTGAATTAATTCTATTGTCAGAAAAAGGCGGGATAGCTCCTGGGGAAGTAAACCATACATATTCACTGTATTCATTAGGAACAGAATAAAGATTTTTCAAGACTAAGGCACACTTGTGAAATTATTGAATTTCAATGTTAAAGCAGGAATCATGTAAATATACAAACAGAAGAAGCAATTTGTCAATCAAGGAAAAATTAGTTTAATTTCAGAAACTTTATAGGCAAGAGAATAGGAGAGCAGTATCTCCAGAATTTGGAGGGAAAATAGATTTCACCAGTAGAGGGTACATCCAGCCAAGTTGTCATTAACATGTCAAGGCAACAGAAAGATATTTCCAAATATACAAAGACTCTTCAACTATATGTCCCACGTACTGTATGTGAAAAATCTGCTTGAATGCATAATCTATTCAAGCAAAAGATTGAAATTGTGGGTAGGTAATATTGTTTTAAACATAATTACTGCAGTTTTTAAATTTAAATCACAGTTACAAAACAAACTTTAATGATTATAATTGTGAGCAAAGCTATATAATGAAATGATTAATAATTATTAATAATTAAATAACTAATAACATTAATAATATACCAGGGAAAACATCCCAGGACTTGTCACCAAAAGGAGAAAAGAAAAAGGAGGGGTGGTAAAATTATACAAATTTTTGTGTTATTCATAAATGACAGTAAATAACATAGTATCTAAATATATAAATACAACTTTAAAAAATAAGAAATTAAAAGAAATACTATTATATCCAGAGATTTTAAATACTTCTTTTATCCTGGACAGATTGAGAAATCCAAAATTCAACAAAGATATAATATCTCTAATGATATAATTTAACATAATTAATAGAGTTGCTATAAAAATTTATATACAATAGAGGCCTCATTTTTTTCTGTGAGGAAGATTGTCCCTGAGCTAACATCTGTACCAGTCTTCCTCTGTTTTTTGAATGTGGGTCGCTGCCATAGCATGGCTTGATGAGCAGTGTAGGTCTGTGCCCGGGATCCGGGCCTGTGAACCCCAGGCCGCCAAAGCAGAGCACAAATACTTAACCACTACACTACCGGGCTAGCCTCTAGGCTTCACCTTTTTTTTTAAGTCTCCATGAAACCACAAAGAAAATCTCAATAAATTCCAGAAAGTAGAAAAGCGTAAACTCTGAATACAATTTAGTAAAACCAGATATAACTAGCAAAAGTAAAAACAAATGAAACAATAACTTTAATTTAACCATCTGTTTGGTCAAATAGAAAATAAAAATTGAAATCACAGAGTATTTTGAAAAGCAGATTGAGAAGACTACGTATTAAAACCTAAGGAAAAGAAAATAAAAATAATTAAGCATTCAAAATAGGATATTGAACAAATATGTCCAAGAAAAGCAAAAGAAATGAATAAAGATAAAAGCATAAATTAATAAATTAGATATAGAAAAATAGTAGAATTGATATATTCAGGAAATTTAAACAATAGTATCAAAAAAACCTATTCAAATAGGTAACTTTCCACTTAGCCTCATCAAGGAGGAAATGAGAAGAAATGAAAGCACAAATACATAGGCTTAAGGGTGAGAACAAGGGATGATCCACCAGTACAGAAATAATAGAGTGACAAGAAAATAGGTTTCAAAAATTTATGCTAAGAAATATGAAAAGCTCCTTGAGTGGATGATTTTCTAGAAAATACATTACCCAAATTAATTCTTAAAGGGGGAGAAAAATATGAACACTCTATAACCACAAAGGAAATCAGACAGTTGTCAAAGAACCTCTACCTTCATCCCCATCTACTATTTTTGAAAACAAGGACTTTGCAGTGTGCTGGGAGCAATATTTATTATCCATAGTACTGAAAAATTACTTCCTGAAACACTGACACTACATTTGTACATTCTCTAAATAGTCTGGGATATATTTTCTCTGGTTTAGGTATTTAATTGGTTTAAAACATTTATTATTATTTTTTGATAAATACCCTCCTGTCTATGTGGAATTCAATGTCTGGTTTGAAATTGTTCTTATCAGTTACAAAATCCAGAATCATCTGACTAGAGGGAATCATGTTGTTTAATTCCCTCCATTTCCAAATTAGGAAATATATCCATACAGGTGATATGATTTTCTTTATCGTGGTCATCCAGCAAGCTAGTGGTGGAACAAGCATTAGAGAAAACTAATTCCCTGACCAGAATCAAAAACGTAGGAAAAGTTTCCTTTACCAAGTGTTGGATGAAGGGAAAGTTGCTATTATGTATAATTCCCAGACAGATTTTACTCCTGTAAGTACTTGAACTTTAGTTAACAATATAAAGTGCTTTCGCGTTTTTATTGCTTACATATATACTCTGTTTAAAACAGAGTAGGGAAGCAAATTTGTAAAACTATGTAAAAAACTTCCTGAGTTAGTGAAAATATGTTCTGAGGAGGTCGCCTTCAAAATTAGAGCCGAGGGTAACAGATGTCTCACAAATTGCAAAGTTTTTGCGGATGCACAAGAATTTTAAAGTGGTCCCCAAAGATTAACAAGGGCCTCACTGTTTATAAAAAAATGGAATCATCAGTCCACAGCCCGGGTATGAAATAATGTCACATCCTGACATTACCAAACCATCAAAGCTGCCGAGGAAAAGCAGCTGGGAGGCAACAGCTGTATTTCCAAATGATGAAAATGTTAAAGGTGTTGCAGAGATCTGGGGAAGTTATTTATATTCATGAGAGAGGTGCATTGATGAGGCGGGTTTCATTTCATTAATATTCTACAAGAATCAGATCCTTCAAGACTTACAGCACCGTGTGAATGAGAACCTGGGCTTCTTGTCTTCCCTTTTCTCTTCTGATGAGGACTATATTTTAAGGCTGGGCCAAAAGTCTTGTGAAGATCAGCCTTTGGTAACATAAGTTAATCAGTATGTATTAATCCACAGATGGGGAAGAACTTTAACATTGCCTTGTAAGTTCCATGAGGGTAAGGATTTTATTTGTTTTGCTCATTGTTATAGCCCTGTACCCATAATAGCACCTGCAACATAGTGCAACTCAATGAATATTTGTTAGATGAATAAACACACTGTTTCTCTAATGTTATTATTCCCTCCTTATATCAGGTGTTTCATTTAGATTCTTTTCATCTCGTGCCTGGATTATCATAGCAGCCTTCAATCTAGCTTCCCTGACTGTAGTCTTAGCCCTATTTCTCATCCATCTTTCAATTTAGAGCCAGATCTAAAATGTACTTCTAATCTTGTCACTCCCTAGTCTAAAATTTTTCAAAAGCTCACCATCAATTGCAGGATCAAGCTAAAAATTTATAAGATGGTGTATGAGGTCCTCCAGGATCTGACCTGAGCCCTCTCCAAGGGCATCTCTCAGCACTATCTGCCTCATACTTTATGTTCTAATAACCACAAATTGCTTTATTATTCTCTACACATACCAGAGGTTTCTTCCCTTCTGTTTATGTTTTACCTCTGCTTGGAATGTCTCCATCCCCCACTTACCTTGAAGATTCCAAGGAGTACTCCCTGTGAACCATCACTAGTCTACCTTTCTCCTTTACTTTCTGGCTGGGTTACTTGCCCAATTCAGCACTCCCTGGTACCCCAGGAATACTGCTACTGTAGAACATTCCACATTGCACTGTGATGGTCTATTTATGAACCTATCTCACCCTCAAAACTGTGAGCTTCTATAGGGCAAGGACGAGTTCTCATCTATTTTGAGATTCTCAATGCCTTGCACAATAAATGGCAGTTAGTAGACTCCATAAATTTGTTGACTTACTTTGTAGATATAAGGGAAGAAAAAACAAATCTCATTACTCTGAGGGAGCGTGCTCAAGACAAAGAGAATATATATTTTATCCATCCCCTTTTGCACAAAAGATTCTGGCCTAAGGAAAAATCAAAACTGAAAGAAGGTGGTTCCATCTCCTCATTCCAACAAAAAAAGGAAAAACTGATTGAAGACTGGGAGGAAGAAATGAAAGTAGCCTGGTGGAGAAAATTACCCTGCGTAGGTGGCAGAGAGGAGACAAATGACCTGGTCTAATCAGAATGAGATGAAGGTGACACATCTCTTTGGGGTATGAAGTGGACATGTTTCATAATTTCAATGCTCCCTGTGTGAAGTGGTGCTGTGAATCTCACATAGAGATCTCATCTGTTCTGGACCAGATGGAATGTCTGGTGGCAATAACCTGAGGACCTGCTCTTGACATGTCAGCCTTCTCTCAGCTTCCTCTGGGCCTTTTGTTGGCTTGAATTCTTGACGGTATATAGTAAATTTGTTATTTGGTAAGATCTTGAATCTGTCTTATCTCTGTTAGCTCAGCTCATGGACATTTCTGGTTGCCTACCAAATATCCATTCTTTTCTTTTTTACTAACAGAACCCTAATTTTGTATACACGCTTGTAGAGTAATGGGTGTGTAACACAGATGTAGCCAATGAAATCGAAGGTGATATCTTTGGATGGGGCTTCCAGGAAATTCTTTTAAAAGGAATAGACTTGGCTGGCTTGTCCCTTTAGCTTTCTTGCTTTCTCTGTTTGTTTTTCCTTCCTTCCTTCTTTCCCCGCCTCCTTCTTCCCTTTCAACATTTGCTCTTCTACCTCCTTAAAGTGGAACATCCATATTATGAGCATGAGGGAAATGGACACATGCTAAAAGTGTTGTGTTGCTAAAAGTTAGAAGAGCTTGGGTCATTGATGGATTTTTGGAGCCACATTATCATCCCTACATTTCTCATTTTGTGGAAAATAAAATATTACTCTCTCCCTTCAATGTAGTTAAGACACCGCTATTCAAGATGCAGGATCTATTCCCAACTGATTACAATCTCTTAATGTTATTAGGGAGAATTCTAAAGAAGATGACTTTAAGTGTTGAAAAACACTTTACACTGTCTTTTGGTTAGGGAAAGTGAGGCAAGAGGTCTCATGTTGATAGATTAGAGCTGCAAAAATGAAAATAAAATTGCTTTATGTCATTAATAATAAAATACTAAAAGGATGGGAGGGAGAAGAGGATGTGTGGGGAGACTAGCAAATGAGAAATAAGAGGATGTACAGAGAAGGGCCAACTGTGGCGAAGGATCCTAAGGCAACATGGTGGCAGCCTGGACCATTAGGGGGAGGGCAGCCGAAAAAAAAAGGAGAAGAAAAAAGAAAACTTTCTATAGAGAACAATGAAGAGGGGATTCAGAAACAGAAATGGCTAATATTAAATTTTGCATTGTTGCTTTTTCTACAAATTCCCTTCTGTCAACCTGATAATTTCAGTAAAATTCTCTGTTCTCCTAGGGATAACTAAAAGGAGGGCAAATGTCTAGCTTGGGCTCAGCTATGCGAGAGAATAGGTTCCATGGGAGCCAAATCATTATGAAAGGGTGATTAAACTTTCAGAAAAAGCAGGAAATCAGAGGGAGAAGCATATGGAAACCATGCAATTCCTTAATAATCCTTTAAAAAAAGTTGGGGCTCCTCAGCCCTCCAGACTCCTCAGTGTGTGAAGAAGGGCTTGTTGAGATATTAAAGGCGGAAGTCATGACCCTGAAATGTTGGAGGACTTGGGAACACGCAGGTGGTTAATACTTGGGTTTTATAGAAGAAAAGTGGCACATTCTCCCTTGAGTTTTTCCAGAGTGCATTAGTCTTCAGAGCAGATGCTTCCATTTAAGCAAGTGTGCACCATGGGAAAGCGTTTTTTCGCAGTTTTCACAGAATGTTTCTAAAGCTACTAAGTTGGAAATCTGTCCTGCATTATTTTGCTTAACTCAAGGGACCATGTTTTGTAGAAAAGCTAATTTATCGTTTTTTCTCTTGAGAGACCTGCTGACATTATAGAAAAGGTGAGGAACACCACTCTTGGGGGTGTTTATTCGTTTGTGGTGGCCTCCAAAGTATAATATCGAGAAAACTCACCGATTACTTTTAAAGGAAAAGTGTGACATTTGGCTTATTGTATCTGGACGGAGGGTCACTTTTTCCCAGTGAAGAGCCCTGAATGACTAAAGAGTCAGCCATTATTGGTGTTATTTCTCGTCTGCATTCTAATTTGCATATTTCTGCATAATATCCATTTGTTGAAACTACCATTTATTGACACTCCAAAACAATTGAGCTCTCTATAAAATGTCTGGGACCGCTGTGGCACAAACTTTTGTTTGTTGTTTTTGTTTTCAATTTCTGTACATTTGCACCTCTGTCAGATAGGGTTCAGTGAGGAAATAGAATGTTCTTTTAAGAATTTCAAGCATAGGCAAATGCAGGAAATTAGGGCTTACAAAATCATTTGGATGGGCTGGAGGAGTGGAATTTAGAGGACTTCCATTGGATTTTTGGCCTCAAGGTCAATCCACCGAAGTTGTAATCCAAAAGTCGTACAGTGATTTTCCGTGGCTTCTGCCACGCAAGGCAGCCCTATATCCTCCAAGAGGATGAATAGACTGTGGAAAGTGGATCTCTCACTGCAGGCACTCACATTTATCTGAGTTTGTTTGTCAGCCAGCACTATCTCCACCTCTCTTCAGCTTCCCCTATCTCATGGGAACCCATCTCATTGGTAGAATCTATTCGTGTAGTCATGTGTGACAAGTGCCAATACGTAAGCTCAAGCAAACTTCCTTCGGAGTTCCAGGAGTTTCATAGACCAAGACTTAGGGTAGAATCAGGCTGACTTCTGTTGCGAGTGGTTCTCCCTGGGCTATTTACCATCAGCACGGAACTAGGATGCAAGATGGGGATGACATTTGTTAGGTCCTCTCAAACCCTCAATCATCGATGTCAGTATTCTCTGTATTCTTAGTTATCACAAAGAAAAAATATAACTTTACAATGGAAAATTCTGGTGGTGATCACCTTAAGAAAAGATTCAAACCCAGCCATGCCAATAGAGAGACAATTTGCCATTATGTGCTTTCTGATGAGATGCTAGAAGAGGTGCCCTACATCACTGCTTAGGTATTTGAGCCCAAGACAATCTGAATCTATTTATAAGGCTAGAGACAGACACAGAATTTGGGTAGTTGTCTATATGACAACTATCTGGACAGTTTTTAAAAGTTAATAACCTGAAAATCAATCAGTCAATCAATCAAGCAAACAAACATATGGGATAATGTCCTATATTCAAAGAGACTCCTATAAACAAAAAACCCCATGAAACTTGAGAGATATATATATGTATATATATGACATTTTGGGGACACACATAAATTTAAAAATAGATGATATATTAGATAATATTATGAGTTATTACTAACTTTTTAGATGTGATGATGTCTATATTTATGTAGGAGATGCATGTTGAAGTCTTTGGGGTGAAGGGTTATGATGTCTACAATTTACTTTCAAGAGGTTTTACAAAATAAATCACACGCACACACAGAAGGCAAATGTGGTAAGTCTAGAAGAAGTGTATATGGGTGTTCATTGTACTATTATTTCAAATTTTATGAAGATTTGAAACTTCTAACAATAAAAGTTGTAAAAAGGAAAAGAATTCTGGCATTCGTGAAGGTCACCCTGTTAACATAGCAGGTGCTATTAGTGCTGGGTATGAGTGTTCAAGATGGCTTCTTCACAGATCAGTCCCACTGATTGTCAAGAAAGGGGCCTGTGGCACAGCAGCCTCCAGGGAAGAGTGGGTCACAGCATCATGGCTTAGCAGACAAGGCATTCCACATCTTAGTACCTATCAAACATGGAATATATATTAATAAGAACCATATTTCATTGAATTTAAGATGTGAAATATTTTAAAATGCACCATAATTTGCAAATAGCCAAGAAACAAAAAATTTATTAATATTGTACGATACCTTCTAATGCTAATTTTAAGAAGGATCCCGATATAAGAGATGTTAAAATATAAAAACAAGTATGAGTCCTAGAATCAATGAAGTACAATATTCCCCAAGGAAATGGGTGCTTATGTAGGAGAATCAGTGTAATTCCATCTAGATCTAATCATTGATCTATTTATTGCACCTCTAAGGGAAAAACATTAAGAAGAATTTTAATAACGAATCAGACATAAAGTCTCCTGCCAGTGGCACACATATGGTAGGGTCTATTAGTCACAGAAGTAATGGAACAAAATAGTAGAGAAAGATTGTGTAGAAGAAGAAGGAGATTTTGACTCCTGTCATGCACTTAGATCCTATACTATGGGGCCACTAATGTTCTTAATTTCAGGATGTAGATAGAGTTTCTTTTCTAAGTCACGATAAATATTACAGTTGAGAAAAATAAAAACAAAATTACATTGAAATCTACCAAAAACTGCACAGAGTAAAATCACAGGAAAAAAACAAAACAAAACAAAACAAAACAGAAACAAGCTTCCTCCTCTAAAAAAAATCCTAATTCTTGGCATCGCTATGACTTGTTGCAATTGTCTATGTTAGAGCACATTATTGTTCAAGATATTTTCTGCTTCACCCCGTGGGATGATTACACATCCTTCCCTGCTTTACTCAGGAGTGGCCCTGTGACTTGCATTAGTCAATGAAATGAGTGAGGGTGTCATCTGTTACCACTGTACTTTTAAAAGCCAGCTCCTAGTCAGCCATTTCTCTCTCTTGCTTTGCCCTGAGACCCAAAGAGGGACTGTTTCAAAAGCCTGGGTCCTGCAGTAGAGGCGAAGGGAGCAGAGTTGCAGCAAACCAATTACGGACATGTAACATGAACAAGGAATAAACCTTATTTTTTAAAAATATTGAGATTTTGAAGTTACTGTTCAATGTAGCATCACTTAGTTTTAGGCTAACAGATTGACTAGCAAAAATTTGCTATCAGAGACATAATCAATGTACAGAAGAGACATAACAATGATAATGGCTAACACTGTCCCAAAATAATTTATTACAAATTAGAATTGCTAGAGGAACTAAATACCTTTGACAAAATTATATCTGTAAATTTTGCCTTTTTCTTTCCAATTCAGGGCAGCTGAGTTATTAGAGAGCCATAAAATAATGCTGATTCACTATATACCTAAAGTTGCCTGGCAGAACAGCTAATCATCATTAAAGAAATGTTTAATAGAAACAGCTATTGATGTTGAGGTGGTAAAGTAATAAAAACTAATATTTATTTAGCATATGCCATACGCTGTTCTAGGCTCTTTATATACAGAAACTCATTTACCCTCAAGGCAACCCCATGAGTTAGGTATTTTATTAATGAGAAAATAGAAGTCCCAAGAGATTAATAATGAGTCCAGCATCACATATTTAGTAATGCCAGAACCAGAATTAAACTCTGTGGAACCTCACTTCTGACTGGCACACACAGCCCGAAAGCGACAGTTTAATTGCAAGTGATGTGTAATGTGGTGCAAGTAACCTGTGATGTAAACAGTTTGCTCTTATGACTATGTCAGTTATGGCAGAAATGTCACTGCTAGGAACTGCAAAAGATTTAAACAATTGGTAGCTCATAGGAATCACTATTTATTTGGTGGATAATTACTTTTTCCCCCCTTTCCACACTCAATTGAAATATACATTTAAAGGCCCTGATGTCACTTTTTTTTTTTTTTGAGGAAGATTAGCCCTGAGCTAACATCCGTTGCCAATATTCCTTTTTTTGCTGAGGAGGATTGGCCCTGAGCTAACATCTGTGCCCATCTTCCTCTATTTTATATGTGGGATGCCTGCCACAGCATGGCTTGATGAACAGTGCGTAGGTCGGTGCCTGGGATCGGAACCCGCGAACCCAGGGCCGCCAAAGCGGAGCATGCAAACTTAATCACTACGCCACCGGCCCAGCCCCACTGATGTCACTTTTTAAATATCCAGCTTTTGGATGTTGCTCCATGAAAAAGATTTCATAACTTGCGTGGAAATGTGGTTCCATTATAAAGATCCAAACAGCTCTGAAATTGGGTCCAAGAGGACCCACTCGTTTGAATAGCATATACTTCCATTCAAAGATCAATAGTAGAATAAATGTCAGACACTGGATACACGTTAGGTGCTTAGCGTGGTTGATTTGGCATTCGTATTTGAAATTGGTGCTTGTTTTTTCTTTTTAAAGCTATGGTAACTCATATGGGTCTGCCAAGTCTCTGGCCCTGGATTTATACCGTCCTGCTAAGAAGCGGGCCTCACTCAGTTCAAGTCTCAATTTCAGTCACTCTGAGGATGACTTCCTATTTCATTGAGTACTCAGCTACTCTTCAGTGTTTGCAGCAGTCTAGGCTACTTTAAAAGGAGCAGGCCTTTCCAGACTGGGGACTAAACTGTCTTTGCTCTTGAATTAGCTGAACTTTGTTGACTGGCAATTATTCTTCTCCACCATCTTGAAACTAACTTTCTTCCTTTCTTTCTTCTTCCCTCCCTTCTTTCTTCCTCCTCCTTCTCTCCCACCCCTTTAAAGTCTTTTCTACATGAAACCAGTGGTGGGCTGGTAAATTAACAACTGGCTTTCTGGAAAAAAAAAAAAAAAATGAAATGAAAGCTTTGATTTGTCCTGTTTGCTTTGCCAAGTTCCGGGGTGTAAATACTTGCATCGTGGCCAGTTTTGTGTTACCGACATTACGTAATTGGTGATGGAGTTGGGAAGAGATGTGCCCAGTTGGCTCTCCTAAGGTGGTAGGAGCCAGCACCAGTACAACACTGTATGCAAGCTGGATTTCTTCATTTTCATGATGGTGTTTTTGCTGGTATAATTTCTTGTGTGTATTCAAAGAAATAAACTAAAACCATCCACTTCAAAAAATTAATGAACACTTAGAGGCTCTATCTTCTCAATCCATAAAATATAAACAAAAGATTATGTTTAATTTACAATTTTAAATTAGAAATTTTAAATTACAATTTTCAAATAGGCAAATAAATTGATAACATTCAGAAATGAAAGTAATGTAAAAAAGTGTACATTGAGTAAAATATTTAAATGTAAGTTTCTGATCATCAAAAAGAGCCACATATCTTATAGCTAAGGCAGACTATCTCAAAGTTATCCAACAAATTTGGTAAAAATTCATCCTGTATTCTTTCATGAGGTGGGAACAACACACTGTTCTTATTTCACACGAGCTCTCAAGATCGATTCCTGATCATCTTGTAATCTATCTTTTATGACCACCTAGTTCGTTTATTGTAAAACTTTTTTGTTTTTCTCAAACCCTACTCAGCCTTGCTATTTCAATCTTCTATTTTCACTAATTCTTTGAGAAAAATTACTTATAGTAAATCCAAGATCATATGTATCTTATTCCAAAATCAAATAGTTTGATGAATTTTCATGTTAAACTCCTTCAAAATGAGGTTGCAAAATAACTTGCAAATTTTCTCCCTTAGACACAGCTGGTGGTCCCGCCAAATTGGACCAACTCCTGCGCTTTCCTACCCCATGATTAATTTATGTTTTTTTTTCTTTCTAAATTGCTTCCAACCCCCATTTCCCTAATGCCTTCTGGTTGAAATCCTGCTGAAAGCCTAGAGTACCATTTCCATCCCAATCTGGTTACTGGGAAATTGTTTTTTCTTTTTGTCATAGTTATCCATGTTCTTCCTTTAAATAATTGTATAAATATATATTATTTAATATTAACTAGTAAGAATTGATAAAAATTAATTGTATTGTTCTCAGAAGGGAAGAACCCAGTGGGCAGAATATCTTTGAATTTTAAAACTCTTTACCTTCTAAGAGTAGTTCTGATTGCTTTCAAGAGCCATTTCTATATTAAAATTCACTTATAGATAGGAACACTTAAATTATTCATTAAGGGCAATTTTCTCAGAAGATATAAAGTTGCTAAATTAAAAGCAAGTTTCACAACGGAAATGTTGTCTCACCATTAACTCTAGCATAAAAAATTCATTAGACTTAATGCCCATTTTCTAAAATATCATTGATTAGTATATCAATGAAAATTCCATTAGAGCATTGTAAAGTTGTTCATAAACTCATTCAATCCCAATTTCTCCCTTCAGGAAGGAATGGATATGCTAAAGCTCAAGGTTTTCCCTTCATTTTGCCAAATTTTCAGTCAATTTTTACAAAGTGCCACTTTAAAGATATTCCCCATGTGGTAGATTACTTTAATGGATTTCTGAGTAGGATCAATGGAAGATTTGGCTGCACATATTGTTTTCTTCTCTAGCTAAAAGCCATACTTTGTTTTTACAGCAGAATTGAGTACGAACAATGTCATTAAAATACCCCTCAGCGGAAGCAACCAACTTTCAAAGGAGTTTAATGAGATTAGGTATTACAGTTATAGAAATCTCCTTATGATTTTTTTTGTTCGTTTTAGATTTTAAGAGTATCACAATATTATAGTTGAAAGAAACTGTACAGACACTCCAGTTCAATTTTATCCTCAATGTTGGAAAGGTTTTTTTTACCACTTCTGAGTGATGACCTTCAGTTTTGTGTTTAAACTTGTCAACTAATGAAAGATAGTTTCCTTCTGGAAGTGGTCCCTTTTTTGGAAATTTTTAGCTACTTGAATGTGTTATGTACTTGAAACAATGCAGTATAAACTCTCTTTTCTTCCCAAAGATATGGCCCTTCAAATATCTGAGGGCAAGTTTTTTTTTTCCCTTCTCATCTCCAACCCTTGATTGTCCTGCTCTCACTTTTTTTGGATGCCCCTCTTTGGAAGAGAGACTCAGAGCCAGATATAATTTTCCAGATGTCATCTGGCTAATAGAGAGATAGTGGGACCATTATCTCCCTTGATCATGGTCCTCTGGCACATAGTAGTTGATCAATTATCAATGTTGAATTAATGAATAATGCTCTCCATGATCATGTTTTTTAGTAGCTATATGACCCAATAAATTGAATTTGAGGTCAACTAAACTTCATGGATAAATTTTTACATCACTGGTGTTCGTATTATGGATCAGTGGAATTCAGGAATTAACCAAATCCTTCTAATAATCCTTAAATTTACTTAAATTTTGATTCTGACATATTCCTTCCAAATTCATCATCTTCAAATTTTTTTTTATGTTACTTTTTTTTTGGTGAAGAAGATTAGCCCTGAGCTAACATCTGTTGCCAATCCTTCTCTTTTTGCTGAGGAAGATTGGCCCTGAGCTAACATCCGTGCCTATCTTCCTCTACTTTATATGTGGGACACCTGCCACAGCATGGCTTGATAAGCGGTGCATAAGTCTGTGCTTGGGATCTGAACCTGTGAACCCTGGGCTGCTGAAGTGGAATGCGCGAACTTAACCACTACGCCACTGGGCTGGCCCGTATGTCACTTTTTTTTAATTGAGGTAAAATTGGTATATAACATTACATAAGTTTCAGGTGTACAACATTATAGTTTGACATCTGTGTATACTACAAAAGTAATCACCACCAAAAGTCTAGTTACCATCCATCACCGTATAATTGACCCCTTTCACCAATTTCACCCTTCCCCCAATCTACTTCCCCTTTGGTAACCACCAATCTGTTCTCTGTATCTGAGTTTGTTTTCGTTTTGTTTTGTTTGTTTGTTTTGGTTTTTTTCATTCCGCATATGAGTGAAATCAAACAATATTTGTCTTTCTCCATCTGGCATATTTCACCTAGCATAAGACTCTCAAGGTCCATCCATGTTGTTGCAAATGACAGGACTTCGTTCCTTTTTATGGCTGAGAAGTATTCCATTGTATATACATCCACATCTTCTTTATCCATTCATCCATCCATATACGCTTAGGTTGTTTCCATATCTTGGCTATTGTAAATAACGCTGCAATGAACACAGGGGTGCATATATCTTTTCAAATTAGTGTTTTCATAATCTTCGGATAAATGCCCAGCAGTGGAATAGCTGGGTCATATGGTAGTTCTATTCTTAATTTTTTGAGGAATCTCCATACTGTTTTCCATAGCGGCTGCACCAATTTACATTTCCACCAACACTGTATGAGGGGTCCCTTTTTTCTCCACATCCTCTCCAACATTTGCTATTTCTTATCCTTTTAATATGTCATCTTCAAATTTGATATACATGTTTTATATATATTTACCAACACTGTTGATAAAATCGTTGAAAAATTAGTCCTACAGATTTGAATTTATTTAAATAGGCTTTTTTTGGTCTTCTTTTTTGAACTTCCCTTCCTTAATTTGAGGTTTATCTTCATGCTCTTTGGAAGCAGAAGATTGGAGTGATTAGGAGCACAGGCTCTTTGTCAGTCTGCCCTGGTTTGAAGTCTGGTTTCACCAATAATAAGCTGTGTGATGTTTGGCAAGCTACTTAACCTCTCTGTGACTTTGTTTATTCATGAAAAATAACTGGAAAATGGGGATAATAATTGTACGTGGCTCAGAGAATTCCGATGCAGATCAAGTGAGGTAATATATGTAAGCAACTTATAGTAATTTCTGACACTCAATAGTAGGCACTCAATAAATTTGCTCTTGTTAATTCTTATTAATGCTAGAAGATGGAAATGAACAATATTGCTTTCCTTCTGTCATCTTTAAGATCATTTTCTCCAACCAGCAAGTCTATTTTATCCTTTTTTCTTTTTCTTTGGAACATAAGATTTTAAAAACTTAGTTATACGTGTGTTATGGAACATCACTAGTCCTCAAGGTAGCTCAAAATATTTCACTGCTAGTTAATCTATTCCCAATATATAGGAAACATAGTCTTAAGATTTCTTTTTTTTTTATTTTGTGAGGAAGATCGGCCCTGAGCTAACATCCACGCCAATCCTCCTCTTTTTGCTGAGGAAGATGGGCCCTGAGCTAACATCTATTGCCAATCCTCCTCTTTTTTTTCACCTTTTCTCCCCAAAGCCCCAGCAGATAGTTGTATGTCATAGTTGCACATTCTTCTAGTTGCTGTATGTGGGTTGCCGCCTCAGCATGGCCGGACAAGCGGTGCATTGGTGCGTGCTGGGGATCCGAACCTGGGCTGCCAGCAGCAGAAAGTGCGCACTTAACCGCTAAGCCATGGGGCCGGCCCCAGGAAACATATTCTAAACTAATGTATTGAATTCTTTTAATTTGAATTTTTCTGTCACTGTAAAATTTTTCTGTAGCTTAAACTTTTTCGGGGACTTTAATTTAAAGACATAAGAATAAAGCAGGGAAAAAAGTGTGTATGAAAATATTCATGGTAGCATTATTTATAATAAAACTCAAACAACCTAAATGTCCAAGAATAGGGGAAAATTTAAGTGATATGTTGTATACACTTGTCACAATGTTACATAGCTATTTAAATTATATTTGTATTAATAGTGGGAGAGTTTATATTAATGTGGAAGAATGTTTCTAGCATAAGGAGAAAGTGGAAAATGAGTTACACATTTGTTTTTACAGAATAATCACATCTATGAAAAATAAGTGAATTAACTAAAAATTTTGCGCAGAAAAAATAAAGGGAAAATAATTCTGAGATATTAAGACAGGTTTTCTTTAGCTAGAGGGACTATTAACCATAATAATGAGTATTAATGGTAGTACACCAAATAAATGTCAAAAGAATAAACATTAATAACTAATAGCAATATATTTTGTTCTGAGGCCATATATTTGTGGTAATATGTGTGCTACAGTATAACAATATTTCCTGCTAGCATAATTTTTCTAGTTGTGGGTAGAATTAACTATATTCATATTTCATTTGTTCTGCAAAAGGCATCCCGTTGCATAAAGAGTTCCATGGCTTCCAGGCGCTCTGTTAATGAAGAAACTTGAGACCCACAGAGGTGTTTGTTTCCTAAGGACTGCAGCAGTTGAGAGCTTCTTTGGTTAGGCAGGCCATATGGAAAATCCGGGACCTTTTATCTTCCCTCACTGGAAAGAATGGAATTTCACTCCTATTATTAAAGACCATTTGGTGTATTACCATCACAGTCACTTAATTTATTGAGCATTTAGCATGTTCTAGATACAACAGTTTACAAAAACTTAACTAATTTAGTCTTTACACTGATGTTATGAGGAGAGCACTATTATTTCTCTTCCCATTTTGCAGCTGAGGAAATGGAGGCACAGAGAGGTTAAATGACCTGTTTGAGGTTGCAAGCACAGATGTGTTTGAGTTGGCCGAGAATCTAACCCTGGCTCTATATTGTACTGACTTTCCTATAATATCACATTGCCTAAAATCAGAATAAGTTTCCAAATAAGTACTCTTCTTTTTGTTTTTCTTACCCCTTGCATGACGAAAACATTATCTGTGATGGTCAAAAATTAAATTGAGTAAATTTTATCTTTTTATTGAGAGAGTCCTCTATAAAGAAACACGTTTCTGAGTTTTTCCAAGAATAACAATAACAATGATTTGCAATCTTTGGTATATGCTGTCTTTTCTTTCTGTGTAGGTATGTGAATCTATATTAATCTACTATTGTAAAATGATAGGTTAAACCCTGGTATCTAGGTTGTCAAACTCTGTCCTTTTTTGATGGAAAGATAATTCATTGAAACATTTTATTTAAGGCCATTATTATCTAACTGCCTATTACTTATTTGCAAGTCTAGAGCCTCCTTTACTGGGAGCTGGTTTGCATTTTAATGTGCGTAAGACAAACAGAGAAACTACTAAAAACAAGAAATATTCAAAAGTGACTTGAGTTCAGTTGCTCAGTGCTTTTGAATTACTACCTTTTCAACTCCAGGAAGCGTCTGAGTTAAAAGGCGGCTTTGTAAACAAGTGAAGATGGTTCTGCTGATCTTTTATTCCCGAGGGAAACGTCTCCACAGTACAGTCGTCACTTAGAATGAGGTTTTGAATAGTGCAGATGGTGAAGTATTTTTTCCTTTTTGGAACTTCTTTGTGTATCTGAAATGTTTTGCGGATGTCAGTAGGCATTGAATAAGTACAGGTGATTAAGTAATTGACATATACAAATATTTTTCCATTATTTACCTGCCAAGTTTCTCTGTGATATTTCAAATTTCCCACAAATTCAAGAAGCCTATCCTACCTTGGATTTTTCTTCTGCCTAAAGCATAACCAGACTCTTCCAATTTGCTTCTAATTCACTATGGGACATTTGCAGGAATATCATCTGGGAAGTTTTCTTCTTCCATTCGTATTTTTACTGCTTTCCTCTGGGGTAGTGGATTGAAGGTAATACTAAGAAAAACAAGGCATGATTCCTTCCTCAAGGAACTTCAAATTGACTAGCAGCTATAAAACAAGTAAAGATGGAACTCAATAATACAAATTAAGTCCCAAAATATAGGTCAGGGTTCAGGTGAGGAAAAGATCACTTTTTAAAAAAGGGATCAGGAAAAATAAGAGATTTTAGTTATAGATTGTGTGGGTGATGTCTTCCTATGCAGAGGAACTGAAAAAATAATGAAATAAAGAAAGTATAGGGACTCCTTGGAGGGGCACAGAATTAATTTGGCTGGAACATTTAATTAACTGAGGGTAATTGTAGAAGATAAGGCTGGAAGGATAGTTTGGGGGCACATTATGGGGGATTTAGAAAGCTAGGCTTAGAGATTAAGATTTAATATGCCAGGACAGGTAAAGGGATTTGAACAGTGGAGGAGCATGGACAAACAGATGCATTGAGAAAATTGGCAGCAATGTGTTGGCAAACTGGGGTAGGAGAGACTCCTGAATTGCAGGTCCAGCTGGAAGGTGTTTGTGCAGGTAGGAACTAATGAGGCTCTGAATCAGATTAATGGAAATGCATTCTGGCGACAGTGGCAAGTGGGGCTGTGTACAGGATTGGCCGTGTTTGGTCTGGGTGGCGTAGGAAGAGGAAGAGCTAAGAATGAATTTAAGATTTTCTTTGTGACCAAGAGAACAGTGAGGTTCTCAAAAAAAAATAAGGAGTCAGGAGGTGGAGTAGATTTTGAAAGGATAGGGTGATAATTTTAGTTTTGTATATATCAAAGTGGAGATTTTGGCAGGTTTTGGGTATAGATTTAGAAGCTCTATGCATAGATAGTTGAAAGTGTAGGAAATTATAAGATCCCTCAGAGATAGAAAGTAAACAAGAAAAAAAAAAGTTTCAAGAAGAAAAAAGAAATAGGCACATATTTTTGGAATTGAAATACACTGTGGTAAGAACTACTATAAGGAAAAGAGGGTGCCATAGACATCTACAGGGGCTTTTAGGGTCAGGGGAAGCTTCTCAAAGGAAGGGAAGGTAGATTGATATGTGAAGCATGATTAGAGGTTTGCCAGAAAGAGATCAGAGTGAGAGAGAGAATGCACCGTGGATTCAGGGAAGTGGACTCCTCAGCCAGCCCTAGGCAGGCCTCAGTCCCCTGTGAAGTTCCTATCTTGGATAACAAGGTCTACATATTCCTTTAGGCATAAGTCTCTTACAACTTCATGCTCGCCACCCCCCTCCCCCCAAGAAGAAGCTCCCTGACTTATAAAATAATTTTGTTCTAGAAGGTCTTGTACAACTCTGACTTTGCTTAATTCAAAACAATACATCTAAGTTGCCTTGCTAAGGCCTTTAAATTTATCTAGATTTTCTGGGTAATAAGCAAACAGAGGTTTTAGTTAATAATTCCCCCGATATTGGCTATAAGCAAAAATTTAAACCTATATTTTACAGCCTTAAATCCTGCCTTTTAAAAACCTTTTTTTTAAATATATGCTCTGTCTGAAATTTCTCCCATGTCCATCCAGTTTTTTTCCATTGAACATTGGCTGTGCTCTTTGACAATTTTCTTCTGTAATTTTTCCTAATATATTAAGATGCACCTGCTTTTATTTTTATTTTATTTTTGTAGCATCACAGGAAGCTTTTATATTCTGAAATTAGCAAGAGATTTAAAATTATTTTATGATTCTATGAATAGTTATAAACACTGCTTGGGATTATTGTAAGAGTAATAGTAACACCAATACCAGTAATACCAACTAGTAGTAATACTAATGCTACTACGAGAATTAATACTAATAAATATTTGTTGAGTGTTAACTATATTCCAGAGCTGCCTTGTTTAATACAGTACTTGTCAATACTAGTGTTGGGGCCCAGGGCAGGCCACCCCAAATATTGCACAATAGCGTATTGATTATTTTGAATTAGAGTTAGTTAAGAAGCAAAAAAGACATTCTGACCCACCTGTCTGTTCCCCCTGAAAGCAGGAAATAAATCTCCCACGTGAAAGGTGCTCTTCCTGCATCCTTATCACCAGAGCCAGGGAATTCAGGGCTGAGAAGAACAAACCTTGCTAATTTACTACCTCAAGCCTAAACTCTGCTTAAATTCCTCACTAAGTACATACCTCAAACCTAAGTTTCTTTGTCTTGTCGTTCCTCACAAATTTACTGTTTCTTTGTGTACAAGATATATATGCTGCCTGCTTTGTTCACTCTCCGAGCATCATTTCTGTATGATCTCCATTATGCATATATTCAAATGTTTTTTTCTCCTGTTAATATGGATCTTATGTCAATTTTATTGTTAGTCCAGCCATAAAAACACAAGAGGGGTAGAAGGAAGGAATTTCGTCTCTCCTCAACACTAGTCACATGTGGCTACTGAGTATTTGAAATGGCGCTAAGCTAAATTGAGATGTACTCTAAGTGTAAAATACACATCAGATATAAAAGATGTAGAAAAACTGTAAAATATCTCATTAGTATATATTTATATTTTGGTGAGGAAGATTGTCCCTGAGCTAACACCCACTGCCAATCTTCCTTTTTTTGCTTGAGGAAGATTGTCCCTGAGTGAACATCTCTGCCAATCTTCTTCTACTTTGTATGTGGGACGCCACCACAGCATGGCTTGATGAGTGGTATGTAGGTCCGCACTTGGGATCTGAATCTGCGAACTCCGTGCCGCCGAAGTGGAGTGTGCGAACTTAACCACTATGCCACCAGGCCAGCCCCTCATTAATAATTTTTTATACTGATTGCTTGCTAAAATGATAATATTTTGGATATATTGGGTTAAAGACAATATATAATTAAAATTAATTTCCTCTGCTTCTTTTTTTAAAATGTGGTTACTAGAATATTTATAATTGTGTGGTTTGCATTTGTGGCTAGCACTATATTTCTATTGGCCAGCACTGTGCTAGGGCATGCTGATAAAAGCTTTACACAAATTGTTCTTCTTTAAACTCCACAAAGTCTCCTGTGGGGTAGATATTATTGTTATTCCCATGTTATAGATGAGGAAACAGGTCCCATTACAGCTAATCAGTGGTGGAGAAGAGATCTATTCACTCTCTGGCTTAAACAGAAGACTGGTCGTCAAACAGAAGATAGAAGTTGTTGTTAGGCTAAGAAGCACACATTTGAGAATTTATTTCCCTCTTTGCTTTGATAGTAATTTTTCCATTTAATATATGCACCTTCATTATCACTGTCAGTTTTACGGGTACAGAACCTTTCACATAGGGATGAACTATTCAAGTGTATTATCTCTACCAAAATGTATTACGCATACCACAATGTGTAATGTCTATTAAACTGGGTTCAAATACAAGGCTAAGTAACTTACCTGGATCTGGATGGTGTTGCAGAGACAGTGGAAGGGCCTCTTTTAAATTCCGTCCCAGTTGTATGCTTCATTGTTAGAATCTAGCTCTTGAGTGTAGGCAAGGGTATTGCTAATATCTTTGTGATCCATTGGGATGAAGCTTGATACCAGTTGGGTTTCTAGCCTCTCCTAGTTTCTAAGGGGAGTTTGGAGTTCTCATTGCCCAACAGACCCCTAGGTGGTACTTCTTTTTAATGAATTATAGAAAGCTCCTTCGGGTCTAACTTTGATGGTGGATCTGCTCTTGCATGGAGATGATGTTCACAGAAATCACGCTTCAATTTTTTATAAACCCACTTCTTTAGTCAACTGTTATCATGCCTGTAGCTGTCGCTTAAGAATTTGGAGAATACTCTATAGACTATAAACTGTAAACTCTGAAGAATCTTGGTTCCTTTCTGCCCCTTCACCCTCAGGCTCCCAATATATCCGCTATTGTATGCAGAGCCTGGGAGACTGTGTCTTCTTTTCAGTTGTTCCATATTTACTGCTTTGAGTTTCAAGAGTACCCTGATAGTTGGTGAAATCATGAATCTACTCATGTATTATTAATATCAATATATGCAGTTGTACATTGTGTACTGGCTCTGTACTAACCCCTTGTAGTCAGAATGAACCAGTTTTTTATATTTCAGACTCAGTAAGAGGTGTTTTGCAACTTCTCTTGGGGAGAGTTGTTCTATTGATGTCTTTTCAATCCTAAGGCACATTGGTTTTAAATGTTAATATTACAACACAAAAGAGACAACAATGATTTGTTGAAATTTTATTTAAAGGATCTTAGGAAGTATTAAAAAATATTTACCATTGTTTTTTCCTGGAATACTAGTATTTCCTCAGTTAACCGTGCACTATTATAATTAACCTTCTTGATAATTCTTAAGTTTTAGCAACTCTTTGTTATATTTTCTAGAACAATTTATGTAGTAAGTACATATGTAGTAGCACTTCTATGCCAGGTACCGTTCTAAGTACATTAGAAAATATTAATTCATTAGTGCTGTGATTAAAAGATGTAAATAGGTATATCCTAGTGACTTGAATGAATCATTAAAAACAGCACATCTTTGGGTATAAAATATACTTTATTAATTATTTTAGTAACAATATTTCTGTTGATTAGCAGGCAAGTAGAAGGATCTAAGTTTTTTAGATACTCAAAACTATCATTTATCTATCTGGAAACCGTCTACCTATCCATTTATTCATCTGTCTGTCCATTTTTTATTTATCGATTAATAATTTAGAATACTTTTTACTTCAAAAGAGTTTTTTAATGGTTTGTGGTGTTTAAATATATAAAAGAACAAATAGCTTAAACAAATGACAAGTATGATCAGAAATAATCTAGAAGAAGAAAAACATTTGTTATGGGATCTGTGGAGAGAGAGTCACAACAACAGCTAAACCCTCTATTTTTTTATTCTGTCCCTCACTAAAAAAGGGAAGGAACATGGGATGAATCATAATTTTTGTATAATAAATATTCAAATATGAGTTTGTCTGGAAACACATTTTTTTCTTGGTACTAAATTCTAGGAGAAAAATTTTTTGGTGGTTTTTTACTTGAGGGATGCCAAGTAAAAACTTATTTCCACTGTGACTATTAGAATCTTCAAATCATTTTACATGGTAACTCTATAAACACCTTTCTGCTAATAACCATGCTAACATAATCCAGGTACACTGTCTCACTAGATGCAATTTAATAAATAGAAAGCACACAGAACACCTAAAAAAATAGGCAGGGCACAAATCTCATAGGCGCTCACACTTAAACTTCACTTGTACACTTTCATCTGAACTTCAGTGTGCTTTGAGAGCACTTAGTTTAAAGTAGTGCTTTCTGGTTAGTGTTATATTTTATTCCGTTACTTGGGAGGAATTCTGTATTTGATAGGTAGTTAATATGCATTCTACAGCATTGAATGATGCTGTGATATCCATCCTCATCATTCACGGCTCAGCAAGTGCTAGTACTTATAAGATACTATTCTCCTTGTCTTCAAGAGATGCCTCTCTATGCATGCCACAGTATCATAAACAAATTTTTTCATAGCACTTACTATAGAGGGCATTTTAATTTAATTTTATTTCATATTTTGATCTGTCTTCTCTGGTCTCTGAGCTACTTGAGAGCAGGCATTCTCTTACTCATCATGGTATTTCCAGCATCAGAACAGGTGTGACACATAGAAAATACTTGAATCATATTTGGTAAATAAATGAATGAATGCATGATTCATTTACCACTGATTGGTAGCAGAGATCCGTAGGGATACAGATAACAATGTCCTGTAACATATTTTTGAGTCTGTGATGATTTTATGCAGTTACTTTTCAAATTTTCTGTAATTATAGGTAAAGTCATATTTAGCCAGGAGGCTGTTCAGTGGGGTTGTAGTTTGCCTGAGGCTCCGTTCTTCAGTTTTCCAGCACCAGAGAGCTGATTTGTCGTGATTTTATCTAGGAGGGTTCAGTTTCACGCTGGTCAAGTTCACAAGAGATGAATTTGTAAATAAAAACGCAAATTTATTGATTTCTAAGAAAGATCTTTAACTGGGTAATCAGAATTTTTGGCGGCTGGGGGCTTTCACTTCTGGGAAGAGCATTTCATATAAATTACGGTAGAAGACTGCATGACGAGCAAAGGCATAAAACGGTTTTGAGTGCTCATGAAGATATGTCTGTCTGGGTTCTGGTAGCCAAATGGATCGCCTTTTTCACTTTAAAGGCGTTCTTGTGTAAGGAGCTGTCCCTGTCCGTTGGCCAAGTGAGGTTTCTAGTGAAGGGATCCTGGAACATAGATCTAGCAGATGATAACAAGTGGACCATGAAAAAGTAGTTTCATGGTGAAATAAGTCTGAAAAAGAAAAGTAAAGTACAGGCTCCTTTGGTGATTCACAATTGACAACAGGAATCTTTCCATAAAGAAATGTTTCACTTGGTTTTACCTAGGTATCATCTAATGAATTTAACCTTGGAACAATTTTTATTGACTCACCTATAAATATCCATTCAAAAACAAATTTATGAAGCAATGATTGTGACAGGTACCTTCCAGGTACACAGGGGATACCTCTGTGAATTACACCAACATGTCCTGTGATTTCCCAGCACTAACAATGTAGTGGGATGGGAGTGGGGTGGGGTGGATAGTCAATAGAGAAAGAAACAAGGAAACAAAAAGAAATTCTGATTTGTGATATGTGCTATAAAGGAACTAAACAAGATACTGAGATTCTGAATCACAGGAGAAAATTATTTTAGATGGGGGCAGATCAAGGACTGTTACTTTGAGGAGGCGAGGTATAAACTGTATGGTGTATAAACTGAAGCCTGAGAAGCAGCCAGCCATGCAAGGCAGGGAGGATTCAAGCAGGGAGAACATCGTGTGGATTTGAAATCCTAAACTGAAGTTGAACAAAATTATCACACAGCTGAGAAGAGTATATGGAAATATCACTCTACTTTGAGATCTAAGGGTGACTTGAAATGGAGAAAGGAAGACCAGCACAATAGGAAGCCGTGGGAAGTGCGGTGACCTGAAGTGCGCATGCCCAGCTGAAGGAGCGGCCTCAGAGGTTAGCTACAGCAATTACCACCATGTGGGAATGTGATTGTGGAGGACTAGATGTCCCAGTTTCAAAGGGAAACTGAAAACTCAAAATTTCCTGTGAAATATCCTTATTTTTAAATACTAGTAACTCATTTTGTTGTTGTTGTTTATTTTAACTGAGTGAAAAAGAAAGAACTAGGCCATTGGCTGCTACTTTATAGCCTTTTAAATAGAGAGTAGAGATTGCTGACCTTGCTCCTAGACTTAGTGATCGTTATTTATTTATTTTTGGTGGTGGTGGGGAGACTGGCCCACCCCCCTGGGGTCTTCAATTATAAAGATATTTCTTAATTTTTGTTAAATGAAAAAGTCTAGAAGCTAGAATCAGGAAATGCGGAAAAGCTTAAAGTCAGAAAATGGTCAAAATTAAACAAATGGCCATTTTCGAAAAAGGAAAACCCTTCTATGAAACTTACTTTCAAATTGGCAATGATTATTGATTCATTCATTGAGACTCCAGCATTGAGGAGCAGGCCAACTTGATAGGAGCCTTTAGTGGAAATCAGGAGCAGTGATGACTTCTCACCTGCAAGTCATGCTACAGTGAGCTTTATTCAGTTCATACACATTGACTTTAAAATGGGCACCTCTCTATGTACTTTATTGAAATACTGATGATCAGAAGAAATGACCTGAATTATGTGAAAAGGATAGATATGCTAAAATTATAGAAGGAGGTTATTATCAAAGAGTAAACATCAGCAAATAGGTATCAAGGGAAACAAACTGTAGAGCTTAAAAGTTTTATTTTAATTTACATGTTTTGTTTATGCATTTTTCTAAGGTACTAGATCTTTAATAAGGAGAGTAGGGTTTTTGCACTCTTGGGAGCATTTATATATGTCTCTAATTTATATCTGTCTCTAACCTACATATATCTCTATATGCTCTTTGTCTTGTTTAGTCTATGGTGCACAATGTTGCTAAACTAAAATTGGGAACATTTAGATTATTCATATTTGGCTAATTGCAATTAACAAGCTATCACTCCCACTATTCGTATTTTCCAGTAAAATATTAGCATGAAAATATCCAAGGTATTTAAGAAATCAATTTTTCTATTATAAAAGAAGAAACTTTTGCATTTAAAAGTTTCTTCTGAATGTTACTGCATTTGAATTGTTTTCAGCAACCATGTTAATGCTGATAAGGAAATCCTTAGCCTCTATTAGTACACGTTGTTCTGAAGCCGAAAGAAATACAATATGTGTGAGAGTCAATTTCAATCCATAGTTTCATCAAAGTGATGGATACTCTAATAATGGTCTTATTTTCCTCTTGTGATTTTTCTGCAGAATGGCACTAGATGACCTTGCATGCACTTAGTAATAATGAATTTCATTTGCACATCTTTCTCTGAGAAGGTGAAATGATTAAATTGAAAGGTATTTAAAAGCGGACTCAAATCACCTAAAAATAAATCTCAGTCAATTATGATAGATTTCATGACAACCTGCTATATGCCAATAGTTGTATTTGTAATTCATATAAAATAATGATTACTCTTATCATTTGAGGCAATTCTTTGCATGAGAAAATTCAGAATTGAATTATCAATGCCATGAAGTTGGTCTTTAACATTTTTTAATCTTAGGCAGTAAAAATAAATTTGAGCATTTTAATTTCAAGTTCTAAACCAAGTAAAGTGAAACTAAATGTAAAGGAAATAATAAGAAATGATAGAAATTTAGAGTAGCTAAAGAGTGTGTCCTATTGAAAAACTAATGTTGGATTTGTGAAGATTAATGACGGGGAAGGATGAGAATCTTTACGCAACAGAAATCTCTATCATCTTGTGTACAGTATTAAAACATCGTTTTCTCTATTTTATTAGAACTGGTAACTGGGAGATAGTGGTTTATTTGGGGGGTAAGGGGTGATGGAATATATGAAAGGCTATAAGGAAAGTTAATATATTGAGGTGTATGAGGAAGCCATCTTGGTTTAAAGCTGATTCGGCCTGACCTTGTTTTTCCAGAGTGGCCTGATGTGACCTGTCAAGCATGCGTTGTACATCTGCTTTAAACATTTACAGTATCCCAAAGCTAAGAATGCTGCTTTTAAAGATAGGGATGAAGCCCTCCCTCCCATATCAGCATTTCCTTAAAGATAAGCATTCCTTCCCAGAAATCAGCTTCAGATTGACCTGTTGTATGTAGCAAAACATCTTGTGACTGTGGTGAAAAAAACAAAAGTATTCCTGTCATATTTGATATGTTCCTTGTTCTAAAACAGTATATAACCATGCTGTACTCGTCACTTCTCTGGAATGCTTCCTTCCCTGGTGGAGGTTGCTCTCTCGGGCTGTAGTCCTCAGAATTGGCTCATATATTAATCTCACCTCAATTTTGATCTATAGATTGATTATTGGTTATTTGCATTGACAGGGGTTACCTTGTATTACCAAAAGACACTCTGGTTTTGCCTACATTTGTGTAATATTTTAAAGGCATAAAGCTCTTTCCTATTTATAACATTTGCTTCTCACATCACAGATTTGAAATATGTAGGCATCTATTTTTATTCTCATTTTACAAATGAGGAATTTGATTTTCAACAGGTGCTTACAGTCAGTAAGTAGTGGAGCCAGGGCTTGAATGTATGCCTTTGGTTTCCAAGTTCAATTCTTTTTCAGGGGATTTAAAGTCTTTTCTCAATAGTAGATCTAAAAGAAACCCATTATTAGCTCAGATTGGGCTCCAACCCAGGTCTTTTGGCAAAAATAGAAATTCTAAATTTCTTTTTTCCACTGTCCTATGCTTATTTTGACATCATTATCTAAGACTAAGGCTTTAGTTGTGTGACTTAGGGTAAATTAAGATGCCTCTCTCTGTAGGTCTTAGATTTCTCTTGGGTACAATCAAGACAATGGGACTTTTGATTTTTTAAGTATGGTCCAGTGATCTAGTGTAAAGTGCTCTTGAATAAAAGACAGCCTACACGTGGGAGAATGCATATTGGCAACCTCAGTACCATATATTATTAATATGCAGAAAAACATAAGAGATAGCTTACAAATAAATAAGAAAAAATGTGCACGATAGAAGTGTGCAAAGGATTCAAATAAGCAATTCATAGATTTATAAAAATGACCAACAAATATATGAAAAGAAACACAATCTCTCTGGCAAAAATAAGATTTTTTCCCAATAGATTGGCAAATATTAAAAACTATTGCTAAGGGCCGGCCCCATGGCTTAGCGGTTAAGTGCGCGCACTCCACTACTGGCAGCCTGGGTTCGGATTCTGGGCGCGCACCGACGCACTGCTTCTCCAGCCATGCTGAGGCAGCATCCCACATATAGCAACTAGAAGGATGTGGAACTATGACATACAACTATCTACTGGGGCTTTGGGGAGAAAAAGGGAAAAAAAACTATTGTTAATATTAAGTGTTGACAAGGATGTGGAGGAAACAGATTCTCCTTATATAGTCAGTAGAAACATAAAATGGTTGGTCGATTTAGAGGGTAATTTGACAGGATTTACGAGAAAAATCAAAATGTCATCTCCTTCAACTTTTTCGTTCCTAAGTATTCACAGATATATTTGTACATGTACATGAATAGACATATACAAGAGTGCTTATTACAGCATTGTTTGAAATACTAAAAAGTTGGAGGCAATCTACATGCCCATCAATTTAAGGATAGTAAAATAAATTATGCTTCATATATACCATGAAATACTGATCATCAGATTTAAAAAATGAGGTATCTGTGAACTCTCATGAAAAATACTCTAAAATATATTAAATGAATACAGTGAATTGCAAGTCAAAATATGCAGTATGATTGTGTTTGTATAACTTCACCTTGCCACCTATAAAACCAACCCAAGTACCCAAGTATATATTTTACACATATGTAAAATCACAGAAAGAAATATGACGGATATCCACCAAACCATTAACAGCAGTTTTCTTTGAGGAAGGAAATGAACTTGAGTGTTGGGATGACAGTGTGACAAGAAGTTCACTTTTACTATGTATAATTCTTCATTTTTATTTATTTATTTTTTTGTGAGGAGATGAGCCCTGAGCTAACATGTGCCAATCCTCCTCTTTTTTTGCTGAGGAAGACTGGCCCTGGGCTAACATCCGTGCCCATCTTCCTCCACTTTATATGAGATGCCGCCACAGCATGGCTTGCCAAGTGGTGCGTCCCTGCGTGCCTGGGATCCGAACTGGCGAACCCCAAGCCGCCGCAGTGGAGTGCGTGCACTAAACCTCTTGCGCCACCGGGCCGGCCCCTAATTCTTTATTTTTTAAAAAAAGTATAACTAGGAATGTAGTTATATTTATACCAGACATATTAAAACTTCAAAATTTGGATTTATTACTCTCCATTCATTATATGAAGAGGAACATGATGTCATTTTGTCCCATAACTAGTGATTTTAATTTGATCACTTGGTTAAGATGATGTCTGTGGTGGTCCTGTCAAAGATACATAACCTGAGAATAATTATGAGGAAACGTCAGACAAACCTAATTGTTGAAGGAGATCATTGAGAAGATGTGACTGCCGGTTGACCCGCGAGTTGGACCTGGCCAGTTGGAGGCTCCTCATCCCTTCTGTCCTTGGAATGTACGTTCCATCCACCACTCCCACAGCCAGAGCTGCTTCAAGGACGTAGCCTTGAAAGAGTAAGATGTTGTTGAGACCATCTGAACTGAATACATGACTGAACTCAGTTAAGGCCTCTATATGAACTTTTAAGATTCTGGCGGGCAGGGTGGAGATCTAATCATCTTGAGGCCACGCAAGACAAGCCTTATATGTAAGTTCCCTTGCTTATTAAACCTGCCGCCTACCAATGTGAAGTGGTCTGCCTCTTTCTTCAGTCTCTCCTTGCACTTCATGTACGGAGACCAGTTTGTGAACCAACGCCAATTTAAGAGACTTTTTCTTTAAAAATGTCAATGTGAAGAAATGCAAAAAAAAAGATGGTGTAACTATTTCAGATTAAAGGAGACTAAAGAGATGTGACAATGAAATACAATGCATGATCTGAGATTTTCTTTTGCAATAAAGAACAGCGTTGGAAAACAATGGAGATATTCAAATAGCGTCTACAGATTAAAACATACTAATTAATAATTGATACTTGACTAGGTATAAAATTCTAGGGTCATCCTTTCTTCCTTTCGAAATTTGACTGCATTGTTATACTATCTTCTAGCAAGAGTGCTTCTATTGAAGTCTGAGGTCAACCCAGCATGTGAATTTTTGTCTTCCTACCTGAATGTCTGTCTGATTCTTGCTTTGTGCTTGTGGTTCAGTAATTTCCTGAGGGTATGTCTCAGTGCTGATCTTATTGTATTGATTTTTCCTGGAACATGATATACTTCTTTGATCTGCAGACTAAAACCATCATTGCAGGATTGTTTTCTTCTGTTTTAGATTTGAATATTTTTTCTGGTTTATTTGTTCAGTTGTTTTTTTCAGGAAAACATATTAATGATGCATTTAAGTCTCTTTACCTCTATGTCTATTATCATCTGTATAATCAATTTTAAATCATTGTTCTTTTTCATTTTGATTTCTGTGAATTGCAGAATTCTATCACTATGTTCCTGACTGTGTGTTTTCAATTGTGTGTGTGTGTATTTTGTCTCTACTGTGTTATTTTTCTCTTCCTTTTCTATTCTGAACTGTTAAGCTCCCTTTTCACCTCCTTCTGTAGTCTCCTCTTTGAATATTTGAACCTACTCATTGCCTTTTTTTAAAAGAGAGTTCAGAGCTGTAATTTTTTTGAGAGAATAGAAACTCTTTGTCTGACTCTTCACGTGTTTCAATGGGTAAATTTCTGTTTGGCGTATGTTCCTCGTCTGCCTCTTATCATTTTTTTCCCCAGATTTTTTGCATATTTCATATTGGTTTCTTTCTGCTTATGACTTATTCTCAAGTAGAATTGTTTAACCTCTGGAAGAACAGAATGGAGCAGGAGAGATACAGGAAGGAAAGAGGTCTATGACTGGATGTGGTTACCATTTGTGGCCTTAAAGAGCCTTTCATCAAATCTGTCATTTTATTACTTTTTTATCTAGGATACATCAGTTTTTCTAGGAGAGTGGTATGGCTCAGAACAAAGTTCTTTTAGGGCACAGGCTCTCTGTGTTATAATCTGGTAACTGTTGACTTTTCTTCCTCCTAATCACTAATTCACTTCTGGTGATGTTTGCTCTACTGAGAATTAGGAGGTAAATAATAGAAATAATATGACAGCATCATTTGACCCCTGACATTTAATGATGTTGTATGAATATTTAAAGGACTCAAATCTTTAGAGGACCGCCACATCTTCTCCTGCTGCCCATCCATCCTTTTTTACATTTTGATATTCTAATCAGAGTCATAGGTTAAACTTTTCTAGACTGAGGTACTCATCGGGGGGAAATTCTGTACTTGGCAGAGTCCCAATACTCATGAGTTCCCTCTCAGCACTTCTGCTCCTCCTGGTCCAGATTCCGTGGTGTTTGGCAGGTGAACTTTCATTGTAGGAGCTTTGGAATTGAGAGAGTTATCTTAATTCATTGAATATGGATTATTTTTTTTCTGTTTTTCAATCTTTTTATTGTTTTTGGTGAGGTTTTTGCTGTTTTGTGGGAAGGATGTGGGGACAAATAAAAATGCCTTTGTTGAACAATGTAAACAAAGTTATTTAAGAAGTAAACAATTATTTTTTGTATTCTTATCTTCTTTAAGTTTAATGGAGCCTATGATATTACGGAAAGCAGAATGTGACTTATAACAAATGAAATTCAAAAGAGTTTGATATCTTGGAGGAAATAAAAGTAGTTAGATTCAGATCTTCTATGTGAGCTTTACAATTTCACTTGGCTTTATGGGCAATATACTGAAGGCTTATGAATATGCATTAACTACCATACACCATTTGCTTGAAATTTTTTACTTAATTTTGTAGTAGCAGACAGCTTGAATCTGTAATTATGCTACCATTTACTGTTGTGTAAAATTTCACTTGATGCTAATTATACTTAATGATTATAGTTCTTAACAGTAATTACAGTAGAAAATCTATAAAGCAGAATTATCTTTACTCATTTAGTAGGCTGGATTTTTAGCAAGAGAAGGGATCTAAAACTTTAGTAATATAGATGTCCCAGCCATAAATTATATTTAGCATCTGAGTAGTATTCAGAATAAATCATTCAGTGCTACATTAGAATTATAGTGGACTTTGTGGTGAGTTCTATATGCCTTCCCTTATCAATCTCATTTTATTTTTATGTTAGGTAATGATGAGAGGCAAGTAACTTTCACAGCTCTAATACTTCAACAAATTAAAGACTGCATTTGAATGCTACCTTTGGTGGTGGCAGACCAGTTGTCCCACAAAGGAAACAAATAAATCTGGGGCATATAATTATTTAAAAACTATTTAGATTTGAACATAAGACCTGATACTGTAAAACTCCTAGAAGAAAATATAAGGCAGAAGCTCCTTGATATGGGTCTTGGCAGCTGATTTTGGATATGACATCAAAAGCACAAACAACAAAAGAAATAATCAATAAAGTGAAAAGGCAATTCACAGAATGGGAGAAAATTTTTGCAAATGATGCTTCAAGTAAGGGGTTAGTGTGCAAAATTTATAAAGAACTCATATAACTCAATAACAAAAAACCAAACAATCCAATTAAAAAATAAGGAGAGGATCTACATAGACATTTTTCCAAAGAAGACATATAGATGGCCAACAGGTACATGAAAAGATGCTCAACATCACTAATCATCAGGGAAATGCAAATCAAACCACAATGAGATATCACCTCACACCTGTTAGAATGGCCACCATCAAGAAGATGAGAGATAATAAATGTTGGTGAGGATGTGGAGAAAAGCGAACCCTTGTACACTGTTGGTGGGAACGTAAATTGGTGCAGCCATCATGGAAAACAGTATGGAGGTTCCTCAAAAAGTTAAAAATAGAACTGCCATATTGCCCAGCAATTCCACTTCTGGGTACATACCCAAAGGAAATGAAAACAGGATATTGAAGAGTTATATGCACTCCTATGTTTGTTGCAGCATTATTCACAATAGCCAATAGATGGAAACAACCTAAATGCCCATCAACCAATGATGGATAGAGAAGATGTGACATATATATATGTATATGTATATACATATACACAATGGAATATTATTCAGCCATAAGAAAGAAGGAAATCCTGCCATTTACGATAACATGAGTGGACCTTGAGGACATTATGCTAAGTGAGATAAGTCAGACAGAGAAAGACAAATACTGTATGATATCACTTATATGTAGAATCTAAAAAAGCCAAATTTGTAAAAACAAATAGAATGGTGGTTAGCAGGGGCTGGGGATGGGGAAATAGGCGAGATGTTGTTTAAGGGTACAAACTTGCAACTAGTAGATAAATAAGTCGTGGAGATCTAATGCACAACATAGTGATTATAGACAACAATATTGTATTATAAACATCAAACTTGCTAACAGAGCATATCTTAATTATTCAAAAAAGAAATGATAATTATGTGACATGATAGAAGTGTTAGTTAAAACTACATTGACAATCATATTGCAATATAAATGTATCAGATCAACATGTTGTACACCTTAAATTTACACAATATTATATATCAAATATATTCCAATTAAAAAAAACTATTTATGGGCCGGCCCTGTGGCGTAGCAGTTAAGTGCGTGCGCTCCGCTGCTGGCAGCCTGGGTTCGGATCCCGGGCGTGCACTGATGCACTGCTTGTCAGGCCATGCTGTGGCGGCATCCCATATAAAGTAGAGGAATATGGGCACGGATGTTAGCTCAGGGCCAGTCTTCCTCAGCAAAAAGAGGAGGATTGGCATGGATGTTAGCTCAGGGCTGATCTTTCTCACAAAAAAAAAAGAACAACAAAAAAAAACCTATTTAAAGGTTTTGAAGAACAAACAGGATAGCACATAATGAGTGGGCTAGAAATAGGGAAGGACAGAGGCCCAGAAAGGTGAGGTGGACATTTGTGGCCCATTTTCCTCTGGGTTCTTTGCAGATTCTGCAGGGGGTAGATGAAAGACCAATTGGCTGAGGTACCATTTGTACCTGTAAGAGTGTCATTGAGCTGAGCGAGCAAACAGCAATTGGTGTCCAGGGTCCCCAAGAGGAGGAGTTGCAAAACTCCTTGCTTTGAATGGGCCTTAGAAGGGATTGCGTGACAGCGCTAAGGATGAACAAGTAGCCATGGTTCTCTCGGATGGCTCAGTTTAAATTCACCTCAATTCATGGAAACTGGATTGAGGAGATCCCAGTTTGCTAGTGGTCCCAGGTGCCCGGCAGAAGCAAACATAAATCTTCTCCAGAGGAAGATTACATTATATTAGTCCTCAAAATGTTATTTCCACCAAAAGTTTTGCAAAGAAAATGCTTGTTTACAATAAAACATAATTTGGAAAGTGAGAAGATAAGAGAGCACAGAAGAAAATACACAGAAATGGTGGACAGTAGAAAAAGACTGGTAAGGACTCCTGCTTTTGGACCTATCAGACAAAGACTAAAATATAGAATATTTAAAAACATTGACTAGGGCCGGCCACATGGCTTAGTGGTTGAGCGTGCGCGCTCCGCTGCTGGCGGCCCGGGGTTCGGATCCCAGGCGTGCACCAAGGCATCACTTCTCCTGCCATGCTGAGGCCGCGTCCCACATACAGCAACTAGAGGGATGTGCACCTATGACATACAACTATCTACTGGGGCTTTTGGGGAAAAATAAATAAATAAAATTTAAAAACAAAAAACAAAACAAAAAAACATTGGCTAAATGCCAGGGCATAAAGCCAATGTCAAAAAATTAAAATCATACTTCGTATTAATTGCCACATTGTCATTATGCTAGAAATCAGTAACAAAAGGATACCTGGGAAATCTTCATGTTTGGAAAATAAGAAATACATTCCTAAATAATTAGTGGGACAAAGAAGAAACCGTAATGGAAACCAGATAACATTTTAAACTAAATGGTAATAAAATAATACTTAATAAAACTTGTAGGATGCAGCTACAGCACTGCTTAGAGGAAAATACACAGCTTTCTAGTAATAGCTAGACAAGAAATAAAGCCTACAAGCAATGAGCTAAAGAAGAAAAAGCATAATAAATTAAACCAAAGACAGTAGGAGAAAAAAATAACAAAGATAGAAGTAGAAATTAACTAAATAAAAAATGAACATACAATAAAGACTATTAATAAATCCAAAAGTGGTGTTATTTATTCAGAAAGAGAGAGAGAGAAACCATAAGTAACTAACATCAGGAATGTAAAAGAAGATATCATCACAGATCTTCCAGGTATTAAAAACAGAACAACTTTGTAGCAATAAATTTCAAAATTTCAATCATATACATAAATTCCTAAAAGTACATTCTAACAAAACTGATGAAAGGAGAAATTTTAAAACTCTAAATAATATCATAATATTGAAGAAATTAAATCCATAATATAATCCATTATTATAAATACAATTCCCACAACTCCATGCTGATAAAGCTTAAATGATGAAATCTACCAAATATTTAAAGTCATGCAAAATCTCTTCTAGGAAGTAGAAAAAGATGAAATACTCCCCAATATATATATATATATATATATATATATATATATATATATATATACATATATTTATTTATTTTTGTGAGGAAGTTCAGCCCTGAGCTAACATCCATGCCAATCCTCCTCTTTTTGCTGAGGAAGACTGGCCCTGGGCTAACATCTATTGCCAATCCTCCTCCTTTTTTTCCCCAAAGCCCCAGTAGATAGTTGTATGTCATAGTTGCACATCCTTCTAGCTGCTGTATGTGGGATGCCGCCTCAGCATGGCCGGAGAAGCGGTGCATCGGTGCGCCCCTGGGATCCGAACCCAGGCCGCCAGTAGCGGGGCGTGCGCACTTAACCACTAAGCCATGGCGCCAGCCCCTCCCCAGTATATTTTATGTAACCAGAATAATCTTAATATCAAAGCCTGACAAGAATATAAAAAAAGGAAAATTACAGTACTATCTCACACAAGAAAGCAGATGCAAAAATCCTAAAAAAATTAATAACAAAATGAATCCAAGAGTTATATATGTGGTGCATATGTTTGTGTATGTGTGTGTGTAGAGAGAGAGAGTTATGTGTAGGTATGTATTATGTTATGTGTATATGTGTAGTATGTTATGTGTATGTGTGTAGTATTTTATGTGTAAGTATATGTATGTGCTTAGAAAGAAAGAGAATAAATTATTCCTAAAATGCAAGCTGGGTTTAACATTGAAAAAAATCCATCAATGAAATTTCCAAATTAAGAGAATAAAGGGGAAGTATCATGTGATCATCTCAATAGATGGAGAAATAGCATTTGTAAAATTCAACATCCATTCATATAAAACACTCCTAAGAAGCTAAGACTATAAGTGACCTTTTAAAAACTGATAAAGTATATCTATCTGCAGGGAACATCATATTTAATGGTCAAAGTTTGAAAGATTTTCCTTTGAAATTGGAAGCAAGACAAGGGTACCTGATATCTCTGTTCAGATTGTAGCAAAAGTCCTAGCCCATGCAGTAGAAGTCAGAAAAAGAGAAATAAAAACTGTCATTATTCATTGATATAACTGTGCAAATAGAAAATCCAAAACCATTTATGGATAAATAATTAGAATTAATGAGAAAGTTTAGGGTGTTTGCCAGATATAATTTCATGATGCAGAAATCAATCTATTTTTATATACTTGTAACAAACAGAAAATGAAATAATAAGATACCATTAAAAATTTAGAAAAATATAATAAACATCTAGGAATAAATAACAAAAGATGTGTAAGATATCTATATAGACAACCATAAAAGTCAACTGAGAGAAATTAAAGAAGATCTAGAATAATGAGGGGATATAATATATTCATGGATTTCTTTGAAGATCTGATAAAAATCTGTAAAAATACCAATCCTCACCAAAGAGATCCATAGATATGATGCAAATGAAATCCTAATAGGTTTTTTTTTTCTTTTTTCTCCCCAAAGCCCCAGTACATAGTTGTGTATCATAGTTGTAGAGTTGTAGCTCTTCTATATGGGATGCCACCTCAGCATGGCTTGATGAGCAGTGAGTAGGTCCGCAGCAGGCATCTGAACTGGTGAACCCTGGGCCACCAAAGTGGAGCGTGTGAACTTAACCGCTATGCCACCGGGCCGGCCGCCTAATAGGTTTTTCATGGATCTTTCTACGGATCTTGACAAGATGATTCTAAAATTTATATGGAAACACTAAAACCAAAAAAGGCAAAAGGACTTGTTCAAAGAGAAAATATGAATTTATTAGAAATCCACAGTAATTAAGAAAGTGTGATGATGGTGGAAATGTAGACAAATAGATCAGGGGAAAAGAGTAAATAACCCACAAAGAAACCCAAACATATATGGACATATGGACACTTGATTCATGACAAAGTTGGAACTTTAGAGAAGTGAGGAAAAGACAGACTTTCCTGTTAATGAGAGGGCAGCATCACTGAATACACATAGGTGAAAAAATTAAACTTGACTCTATCTAACACTATATGCAAAATAACCAAGTGCTGGTGGTAGATTGTAGAAATAAAGGTGAAAGATGAAACATAAAGCATTTAGAAGATTATAAAAGATTATTTTCATGATCTTGGTATAGGGGAAAATTTGTTACACAGGAAATAAAAAGCACCAACCCAAAGAAAAAAATTGATAAATTTGGCCACCTTAATATTAAGAACCTCTGTTTATCAAACACTATTACAAAAGTGAAAAAACAAGTCAGAGAATGGAAAAAAAATATTTACAAAAATATATAACCAACGAAGGACTCATATCCAGAATATATAAAGAACTCTTAAAAATCAATAAGAAAAATAACTCAATAGAAAAGTGTGCTAGGGGCCTAAACAGGCACTGCTCAAAGGAGGATATCCAATGGCCAACACACAGATGAAAAGATAGTCAAGCTCTCTGGAAATCGGAGAAATGCAAGCAAAAGTTGTAATGTGATACCAATATACAACCACTAGAATGGCAAAATTAAAGACTGTCAGTACAAAGTGTTGGTGAGTATGTGAAACAAAAGGAATTTCTTTAGTGATGATGAAAATGAAAAATGGTGTAACCAATTCAGAAACAATTTGACATTGTCTCTAATTTATGTATAACCTATTGCTTAGCAATTTCACTCCCAGGTATACACCCAATAGAAATGCATACATATATGTACCAAAAGACATGTATGAGAATGTTTGTGTCACCATTATTCATAATAGAAAAAAATCTAATCTAGAAAATTCCTAGTGGAATTTAATGGATACAATATAATGGATAAACATTTTGGTATATTCATGCAATGAAATGTACAACGATAAAAACAAACAAACATCTGCTATTTAAAAAAACATGGTTGAATTTAAAAAATGTAATATTGTATTAAAGAGGTCATACACAAAGTGATACACAGTGTATGATTTTATTTACATAAAATTCAAAAAAACAGGCAAAATGAAACTATTGGGTTTAGAGATACATACTAAAATGAAAAAAACAAGGAAGTGATACCATAAAACTCTGGATATTTGTTACATTTGCAGAGTGAGAGAGATGGGGTAGGAGGGGTACTTCTAGGGTTCTGTCAATACTCTTTTTCTTGACATGGGTCGTGGTTGCATGGGTGTTTATTTTAGGACAAATTAGTGAGCTGTACCTTTGTTTTGTGCTCTGATGCTCCCATAGGCACAGCGGCAAAGTGTACTCCATTGTGTTGAAATACAAATACACAGAAAGTGTGGCTCTTCTGAATTTTGCTCTGTAATGGTGACACACAACTTAGAGATTTGTAGACAAAAAATTAAGAACTTTTAGAAAGTAATCCACAATTTAGTACAAATTAATATAGATTTAAATATTTAGTACTCTATCTTATTCAGAGTTTAAATCTCCTATAGCATGAGGCATAGTTCATGGCAATATAGGTGCTCAATTCTTGTAAAAACAATAGTTCTTTCTGACATACTCTTATCCAAAGGTTCTCATTGGCGAGAGTACTCAGGAAGAGAAATAAACCAGCAACAAATGACTGAATGGAAGAGACCTTAGAAATCACTAGTTTAGAAATTACAAAGACACTTTACAAAATGCAATAAAACGTTACGTTTTTATAGACCAAAGCAATAATTAGCTCTTCTAAACCAGCCAGTAACCTACCGTATGACACAATCCAATCAAGGAAGTGGTTGAAATAAATACTAAGAGAAGAAAGGGGAAACATAAGTAAATTTTTTTTTTTTTTTAACTTTAGAGTTTTTAGGAACTAACATGTCTGGTGATGGGAGAAAAGCTTAGGAAGTCCTTGAGTTCAAGTTTATTCCTCCCATTCCCTTCAGCTAAATTTAAGTAAAATTAAATTTTCTACTTTTATTAAAAATCCAATGAATCTGAACTTCTCTCCCTGTTATCTTGTAATATGTGCTCATCTAGTGATGTGTCCAGAATATTGTTTACCAAGTTTAAGGATAGTTATTTCTGCATGCTGGTATTCTGGTAAACATTTTTTTACATTCTTTTTACTTTCAGATTACTTAAAGCTTTTAGGACGGATATGTATAATTTTTTTCTAAGTTAAAATTTTGAAAAGAGTAAACTGGAATCTAAAGTTGAAGAATCAAGAAATAGAGGTTAAATATGTGCAGTATATTATTTAAATTTAAAAAAATAACCAGTAAGCAAATAAAAATAAAATCAAAACTAACAAAGATTGGAAGGTAGTCAGGAAGAGGTAAATTCCTGGTCTTTCATTTTATGGACTTAGTAAATATTATATGGAGTTGATATTATATGGAGAAATTGGATGTAATAATATTACTTGATGTTACGCCTATTATCAACACTGCACCTAGAATGATTTTTTGAAAAAATGTAAACCCTCAATAATGAAATTTCCTTGCACAAAGCACTCCAGTGATTTCACATTCCTCTCTGAAATCCGAGGCCCGTATCACGGGCAGCTCACCCCTGTGTGACCGAGCGGGCTAACTCCTCATCATTCCTACCACTCCCCGTGGCTCACTGGGCTCGGGGTGACTGTCTTCCTGCCCTTCCATGCTCTCAGGGTCTTTACCCTAAACGCTCTTTTTAAAAAATGAACTATTATCTTGTCATCAGCCATTTCATGCAGGGAATTTTGGAAAAGCATTTGGAAAGAAAAGAGGAAAAAGAATGACATAGCAATGTGCTTAGTCATTTATCTTTGTAATGTAAACAAAACATCCTCGTTTTAGGGATGTAAAATTTTCCATTTCTTTAAATTTCTAAATATATACAATGCTTTGGGATGTACAATTGTGATTGCTGAAAATAACTTTCCTTTATAGAATTGTGTTCTTAAATAATTGCGTATATTTGTTTTATTAAAAAAAATAAAGATTACCTGGAAAGTTTTGGTCTTATCTCTTACCTCTAAGCCACTGTAGCAAGCACAAGCAGAAATCAAAAGGACTCCAAACCTAGAAATATTGCACCAAACAGCTCCGGTATGCATTGTAGTCATCATTTTCCCAGCCCCCTTCACCAACAGGAAAGCAAGCCACCGCTTCCTTGTTGTATTTGCGGTTGTGGAAATTCGGATGAACCTTCGTTATGTGCCCCCAGAGGGCTGGCAGGATGTGTGCCCAACACGACTACTCCAGATGGCAAGAGAAATTGCTTCTAGTAGGTTTTTAAGTCTCCTGAGAAAATCCTTTGAGTAGGTGATTTTTAAAACAAATCGTATCAACCCAACTGCAATCTGGACCTTGTATGTTACAGCAGTAATAAAAAATCTTAGCTATCATAGGTTGTTTACCATGTGCTAAGCGTGATTATATACAAGACCTAAGTTAATCTTCACAACAAGTATATAAAGTAGTTATCCACATTTTCTAGAAGAAGAAATAGGTTTTTAAAAAGCCACATTGAACACGGTTAAGCAGGCTATGTGGCAGAGCAGAGCTTTCAAACTGAGTTGGCTTAATTCTGAAGTCCGCTGTGCTCTCAATCTCCAAATTAAACTGACTCCCAAAGTCCTCTTTCTACTGTCATAATCTTGCCTTGATCCAATTTGATAACTCCTATCAAAGATAACTCTTGGGGTTAAAATACACAGAGGTTGGTTGTAGATAGAACAGATTTGTTTGTTTTGAAAACTTTTAGCTAAGGATGATTCAAAACAGTCACCTCAGTCATTAAATAATGATAGCGATAGTAATAGTAATCTGTTAATATCACCTACTAATTTTGGAAACAATTTTATTCAAATTCATCTAGTAAATTTCAACTTTTCCCATAATAGCTATTATTTTTTCTTTTAAACTGAAGGGTTTGCATTTTTATAATTTTAATAAAGGTGTTGAAATTCACTTAAATTCTTCTGTTGAAAAATTTAGAACAGAAAATTGTTTTATCAAGTTTATTCTATTGTACAATGTGGTTAATTTTTGGAGACACGTTGTTTTTGCCAACAAAATCATATAAACAGAGAAAACTTTCAAAACCACATTTTAAAAATGCTTTCTCCAAGGATGCAGTTCTTTCAGAAAACTCTTTCTTGCTTGCTTATTATTAAATATCATTTCACTTTAAAAGGACAGATGTGTGTGTGTATTATAGAAAATATTTGCTAGGTAGAAAGCATATTGTCATTACTGAAGAGGTCAGAAAATTTGAAATACTTGTCTTTTCGTGAAAGAAGTACGTGTAACTCATCTTAAGGTTTGAGAGCATTTTCAATAACACATGTTGCCCTGAGATCACTATTATATGTTTCAAAAGGTTTTCAGGGCCTCTGCATGTCATTTTAAATCATCGCAATGACTATTTAATGTAAGTATGTTATTTGTATGTAACCAAACCTGTTGATCACATCCTGTGGTGATTAAAAAGGATACACATCCTGATACAGGCAAAGAAAACAAATGAGTGATGGAGTCACTCTTTACTCTTCCTCGTTGAACTCCCTCCTTCCTAGAGAATAACACGAGAACCACATGACACATGCCTGTCTGACACGTGAAGTGCAGGTTGAGCCACCATCAATTTATTTCTTGCGCTTGAGTAAAACTTGGCTTCTCTAAGTGAAAGAACTTCATATAATTTCTAATAATTCATCGCTATACTCCAATGGTTTATCTTTTGGAATATCCTGGTATGGTCTCACCTCACTTTTCAAAAAGCTGTCTTTTGGGAAACTCTGCTAAAAACACTCATTTTCCTTTACTGTGTTCTTCCAGACTATCTTCTAGCATACTTCCTCCTTCATCCCTGTGGTACACATGCTTTATATATATAAATATATTACCATGCTTTATATAATTTCTTCTAACTTGCTGTCTTCTCTAATAACCTAAACACCATTCTGTTTATCACCACCCCCATTCTTGGCAGTGGGTGGTGATAGTCTCTTTTACTGCATTTTGTGGACCCCCTTACTCATCTATCAATAAATTCCAACCTTTGACTTTTTCTCAAACCATCATTTTCTTCCCTATCTAGTCAATAAGTGCTACTTCAACTTTCTTTCACTGCTTTCTGTATCAACCAGTCTATTAAAATTGCATTTTAATAGCCAGCCATTATTCTGATGACTATTCTTTGTTCCTACATTCTTCCCCATAACTTTTGACAGTGGTGTCTACGTTCAGATGTTTGGGATTTGGTCTTTTCTTACCTGCCATTACACTGCTACCCTGTTTGCCAGTTACCCTCTTATATTTTTAATTAATTGTCTCTTTTGGGCAGTTTGTACTTCACTGAAAGATGTTAGTGGTGTTCAGGGTTCTCATCTAACACATTGCGCTTCGCAGTTTACACACACGGAAAGTAACTTGGTTAAAAAATGGTACTTTTGTGATTGATCACTTATTGTATTATCATCAGGACTGCTGACAAGCTTCCCTTTCCTTTCCACTGATAGATAAGATTATTAAGTGCATTACTTTTAGGCAAAATTGGCAAGGAATGTAAAGACAGTGAATAAATGTACGGGTGGATCGTGGCAAGAAGGAAGATTTGTTTCTTGGATTATAGTCTACCAAATAAATGTAACAGAACCATGCCATAGAATAGAGCTTATAATATGAAGACTAGAAAGAATACAAAATTGAGGGCCCAGAACTCCAAAAAGAGCTTAGGAATAAAGATCATAGTGTGGTGGATCTGGCCAAGACTGTCATGCTCAATCCCTCTGAATCTTCATAACATTAAAAATAATCGACTGTGCATGTGTTGGTGTCACAGACTGGTTTTATTACATAATTGCAATATGAATAGGGACATAAAATGCATAAAAATTATTATATTGTCATATCCAATGTAGTAAGATGATGGGAGTAGGACTGAGCCTAGCAACTGATGACAAATCCAGGTTATATGCTTACTAAAGGCAATTTTTTCAACCATTTGAACTTCATTTAAAAATTTAAAGTAACGCTACAGCTGTTTTAGAGTGACACTGTTCATTTGTTTGTTTATGTTTATGACAATACGCTGTAACTTCCATAAGCTTCACGTGTGAGAGTGCTCATTTTCATCAAGGCTCCAATTTAGTCTCTGGGAGAACTTCATGGGGTCATCCACTTGAAGATGATAGTTGTATTAGAAGATGCTTAAACTTAATAGACTTTAAGGATCTTTCTAACTCAAAGATACTATTTTTCTAAGCCGTATTTTCTTGTACTTTAAAGAAAGTGTAGCTTGATTATAGGATTTTTCCAGGTATCTAAATTAATTTGAGAGGAGAAAAATAGAACCTAATTAGTCTGTTATAATAGTTCTTAATGTGTATAATTTCTATATATGTGTATATAACATAGAGAATGATATGAATATATGTATATGGAATGAAATTGTTACTGAGTAAGGGCTCACTGCCTGATATACATAGAAGTCAATACTATGGCACTGGCTTTTGAGAAAAGAAAAAGCTTTTATTGCGGGGTCGACCAGCAAGGAGGCAGGAGGCAAGGCTCTCAAATCTGTCTTCCCAATCCAGGGTTTGGAGTGAAATTTAAGGAGTTAGAGGAATTTCAAACTTGGCAGAAGTTGTTTGGCTAGTCTAGAACGAGTCCATGTGTGGTAATCAAGCTACTTGGGCTACTGGAAGCTGGATTTTCCTTACTGAAGGACTTCTTATTTCGTAAAGGGCTCTGGTGGCAATGTTTCTGAAGATTCTTGGTTCTGGGGTCATCCTGGGGCTATGGGTTCCCACCCATGTCCCACCACTGGCACATGTGCAGTGTTGTCTCTGTTATCAAGCAAGGTTTTATTAATCAACAACCTATTTTAAGGAAACAAAACTAGTTTAAGCTGGTCAGTGTCTTATGTGCTATTTCAATATGAATATATATAAACATATATGGTATATATATGAATATACATGGTGTATATATATGAATATACATATATGATATGCAGTTGTGATCTTTTTTCACATTTAAATATGCATGAGAGTGATTATCAATCCTGGAGTTATCTGGCAAATTTTTTTCTACTGTGTCTTTTTATATTTAAAATCTTATTAGCTAAGATGGGTCACTGCTAACAGTTACCCTTAGATATCTAGTATGCTATATGGAGTTTTGAATGAATATCAGTCCATTCACGTCTAGTAAATCAACACTACACACAATCAACATCAGAAATGGATTCCATTTTATAACAGACCATCAGCAATGAATTTGGTTTTAGGTATTAATTATTGATAGGGTCAATTACTGTTTTAACTCTCAGACTGGTCCTTTTAGAATTTTTGTCTGGTTCATACCAATATCTGCCCACATACCACCTAGAAGATAATTCATTCTTCTGGAGAGTCAAGAGAAGTCTAGAGATGTCTTCCTGTGTAAGATGGAGGATGCTGATTGCCCCCAACTACTTTCATTATAATCCTTAGCAGACTTTTGAAAAGTAATATTTCTGTATTTGTATGTTTTTACAGACTATACTTAACACTTTTCAATTGTAATTTAAATAATCCTTTGCACAATTTTCAAAAAATGTGACTTAACCTAGTACCACAAAATTGTCGGTGCTAATGTGAATAATTAATGCTTGTTGTCGCTTTCACAGAAACTATATTCTTTCAACAGCTTTTCTCCTTATAAATTCACCAAAGAAGTAATGAAAAATAGTTTGAGTTCCAACTTGTAATATTTAAAATAGCTAATATAAAATTTAATTTTTATATACTAAATATTTAGGGACTCTGTTGGAAATAAAGTATGGAATGAGTAAAAATCTATATTCTTATATAAAGACAATAAAATACAATATATTCATTTGATGCATAATTGTTTAAATGTATTTTTATGTGTATGTCATTGAAAAAAAGATGGGACTTTATACCGTGACATATTTTTCAATGTTTGCAACTCAATGAAATCAATATGATGCAAAAGCAGAATAGCTTTCTGAAATTAATATTTGATTTTCTTCTTAGTTTTCTTTAAAATATGGCAGAGACCAGGTATTTTGGAGAAATGACCTGCAAATTGTGCAAGTCCCAAAGTGGATAATATGCGGTCACCCAAATCAGTGAAAATCAATAAGATATTCAGGAACACAGACCTCACTTCAAATTAAGCAGGTTATAGATTTATATGAGTTCTAAGTAAGAAATTTTCAACTGCACATAACAGGAAACTTGCATTAAACTAGTTTAAAGCATGAGTAAGTTTGCTATCCTATATAATAAGGCAATCCAGAGGTAGGGAGCACCCCAGGCATAGTATGGATTAGGAACTAAAAGATATCAGCAAGAAGCTGATCTATCTGCCAAGCTGTTTCCAGAACCAACTTCATCCTAAGGCTTCTCCTTTCTGGTAGTAAGTTGGCTTCTGGGGCATTTTGGGCTATTTGCTCTCTTTCTCACGTGCAGCATAGGAGAGTGAGAAAAACATAACTCTTCTAACTCTGAAACATAAACCCACCAAGTTTTGTCACATACCTTTGCTTGGATCAATAACATCTTCCATGGTCATGTCCTGAGATCATAAATTTAGACAAAACAGGATGAGTCCAAACCCAGGAACTGGGAATGGTTCAACTTGCTGGAAACTCATGGCTTGGTGGGTAAGGTGGGATATCTGAATAAAATCAGGCTTCCACTAGGAAGGAGTAAGTGGAAAAATGAGTAGATAATAAACAGTACTTGCTACTACCCACTACAATAAATATTTTGAAAAGTTGAAGGAAATAAAGGAATATCAATAAATAGTGTGAGGGATAATGGCAACTATATTTTGGGTGAAATAGTAAAAATACAGGGGCGGCCCCATGGCTTAGCAGTTAAGTGCACGTGCTCCGCTACTGGCAGCCTGGGTTCGGATCCCTGGCGTGCACCGACGCACCGCTTCTCCGGCCATGCTGAGGCCACGTCCCACATACAGCAACTAGAAGGATGTGCAACTATGATATACAACTATCTATTGGGGCTTTGGGGAAAATAAAAGGAGGAGGATTGGCAATAGCTGTTAGCTCAGAGCCGGTCTTCCTCAGCAAAAAGAGGAGGATTAGCATGGATGTTAGCTCAGGGCTGATCTTCCTCAAAAGAAAAAAAAAATAGTAAAAATACATATGAGACCCACATTTCTTTTTAAAATCTGAAAGCATAACTACAAAGCATTAACTAAAAACTTTGATGCCCTAAGGGTAGGGCACCCTCATATATTGACCCAGGGACATATTAGATGTTGACGGGGGGTTTGGTACTAATTGCTGCTATAAGGTCACAGATGGTTGTCAAATTTATTTTATTTATGTGGCCCATATGATCTATCCTTCTGAGTGTTCTGTGTCTATTAACTCATCTAATCCTCATAGCAACTTAGGAGGTAGTCACTATATTATCATCTCCATTTTACAGGTGAGGAAATTGAGGTGGAGAGAGGTTGGGTGACTTGTCCACCTGGTAAGCTGGACTTTGAATGGAATGGAGCACTCTGGCTCCAGAGTCCGTGTTTCAAACCAGACCACTACCTTATGTTCCGTATGGTTCTTTTTGAAAGGAAGAGAAGAGTGATCCCAAACACCCCCTCTCCGAAGCTGACTCCAGACAGAATTGTCTTCTGCGTTCAGGAGTGGGCTGGAGTTTGGAGTAGATATCCCAGGGTAATTCCCAGCCAAAGTTAGTGCCATGCATCTAGATAGAAGGAAAATCTAGAACCATGAAAGTACAAACCAGCCAGGCATCAGGTGATCTACTGTTTGGAAAAAATAAAGCCTACTCAGAGTGATGGACTATTCCTTCTCATGAGTGTGTTCAAACTGGCACAATGCAGAAGAAATTGAGCATTGTTTTTGAGCAGTTAAGTTCTGTGCTTCCAGACAATTGACAATTAAGAAAAACAGGGAGATAGAATAAATTAGAATAAATGCATTTGAAATACAATACACATCTTTTAGCAGCCTTGCTACTCATTTTGTCAAAATGCTTGCAAGTTGTCACAAAGCAATTCATAGCATATCAGTTAACAGAACAGCCATTAGAGCCAGACTACCTAGGTTTAAATCTTGGATCCACCAACCTACTAGCTGTGTGACCTTGACACGATAGTTAACCTCTCTGTACCTCAATCTCATCTGTAAAATAAAGATACTGTTATTACTTCCCTTATAGGATTGCTGTAAGAATTAAATGAATATATATGTATTTAGTATAGTAGCTGGTATATGGTAAATGCTATTGAAGTGTTTGCTATGATTCTTAACAATTGATTAATATTCCACATAAATCAAGTGGTTACCATCCTATCATTTCTACAATAATATTTATTTTACAAAGAATATTTTTTGAGTTTAATAGTTTCTTATTTGGGGTAACTGAGAGTTAGCTTTTTTAATGTTCCCCCTGGCCAAATGCTGGAAAGAACAACTCTACTAGTAAGTAAAGAACTAGTAAGAATAATTTACTAGTAAGATATTAAGGGAGAGAAAACACTATTCATTGGAGTAAAACCTTTCCTTTTAAAAAAATCTTGTTTCATAAACTATATTCTGTTTATTTTATAATTTGCCATTTGATTAGTGGCCTAAAAATAAAAACAAAACTATCTGAAAAACAAATCCCTTCACTTTCTTTTGGGAAAATACAAATGTCAATTTTTTTTGGATTAAAAAAGAAGAGAGACATAAATTAGAGATAGAATTGATTTACAACCTGCTCTTCTGGGAATATCTTCAAATTCTCTTTTCATTTGTATCCAGGATCACTGTTCATTAATCGAAGTGTTTCATATATTTTCAATAAATTGCAAATATTTTCAGACAGATTATCACAGCAAACCTGAAATTTATTTAATAGAACTAATAGAAGCTAATTTTATATATTGTTTATGTGATACTTAGAGTGAATTCTTACCACTTACTATTTGAATTAATTTTCACTTTTTATTTTGATAAATAAATGAAAAGCAATAGGATATATTGGAGTATGTGAGGAAGTCATTTGGGTTAAAACTAATTTGGCTTGACCTTGTTTTTCCAGAAAGGCCTGACGTAGTCTGTTGAGCATGCAGTGTACATCTGTTTTAAACATTTACCATGTCCCAAAGACAGGAGTGATGCCCCTAAAGATAGGGATGTAACCTCCCCCATATCGGCATTTCCTTTAGGATAAGCATCTCTCCCTAAAAAGTAAGGATTAATTACTGACCTGCTGTGCTCACCTTGTGACCACTGATCTGCTGACCACGGACCTGCTGTGCCAGCTAAGCATCTTGTGACAGTAGTAAAAGAGATGTTCCTGTCATATGTGATGTATGCTCTTTGTTCCAAGACGCTATATAACAATTCTGTACATCCCACTTCTTTGGTGCCCTTCCATCCTTGAAGAAGGAAGACCCCGGGCTAGTCTTCAGATCTGGCTCATAATAAACTCACCCCAATTTTGATTTATAGATTGATTACAGATTGTTTGTGCAATTTTTATAAAAAAATATGTTTTGCAAAGACATGGACAGTGGGAAAAGAAAGCACTTTTTAATAAATGGTAATGGATCAATTTGCTATCCATATAAAAAAATTAAACTTGACTCCATTTCACACTATATACATGGTTGATTGTAGTTGAATTATGGATTATACATGTCCCATATAAAACAATAAAATACAATTTTTAGAGGATAACATTGGAAAATGTCTTCAGGTTCATGGGGTAGGGAGATATTTCTTAGACAACAAAAAGTACTAACCATAAAGGGAAAGGCTTATAAATTGGATTTTATTAAAATTAAAAATTTCTGTTTGTCAAAAGACACCATTAAGGGAGTGAAAAGCAATAGAGAGGGAGAAGAGACTTGCAACGCCATTTCTGTCAGAGAAATCATGTACAGATTATATAAAGATTTCCTATTAATTAATATGAAAATGACAGATAACTCAAAGAAGGGCAAAACACTTGAATAGGCATTTCACTATAGAGGATATCTAGTTGATTTTTAAGCAGATGAAAAGGTGTTGAACATCCTTAGTTATCACGGAAGTACAAGTTGAAGGCATAATGACATACCCCTATGTACCTGCTAGAATGGCAAAGCAAAACAAAAGAACAAAAATGATTATTATCCAGCACTGGCAAAGACATGTGGCAACTAGAACTCTCTTTCACAGCAGGAAGGAGTATAAATTAGGCAAACCACTTTGGAACATTGTTTGATTTATCTACTAGGGCTGAACATTCACAAGCTCTATGACCCCGCAATTCGACCTCTAAAAAAGAAAGACATTCCATTCCTACCCAAAGGAAATACATACAAATGTTTTCTAAAAATACATTTACTATATATTATATATATGTGAAATACTATCCAGCAATGAAAAAGAACAAATTACCGCTACAGGCAGTAACATGAATGAATCTCATAAACATAATATTGGATGAAAGAAGCCAGACATAGAGTAGTACATACTCTATAATTCCATTCACACGAATTTTAAAAAGACAAAACTAATCTTTGATGATAGAAGTTTAAGTAGTTTCCTTTGTGGAAGTGGCTGATGTTTGAGGATGGGTGTGAGAAGTGCCAATAAGGATGCCAATAGGATTCTACCATATCTTAATCTAGATGGTGGCCACATTGTGTATTTATGTTTGAAATGTCTCTGGAGCTATACACTTAAAACTTATGAGCTGTATCTTATATTACCTGTCGATGAAAAGATTAAAAAATCTATAGTGCTTGTGTACTCATACACAAAAAGAATTCCTGCAAACAACATATAATTTACTAGTATCAAAAACTAGCTGTGTGGGCCAGCCCCATGGCTTAGCGGTTAAGTGTGCGCGCTCTGCTGCTGGCAGCCCGGGGTTCGGATCCCGGGCGCGCACCGACGCACCGCTTCTCCGGTCATGCTGAGGCCGCATCCCACATACAGCAACTAGAAGGATGTGCAGCTATGACATACAACTATCTACTGGGGCTTTGGGGGAAAAATAAATAAATAAAATTATAAAAAAAAAAAACAAAAAACTAGCTGTGAGCTCAAGGGAATGCCAGTGGTTTGCTCTCAAGATTGGTGTTTCTAAGGGACAAAAAACATTTTGAAATTTCTGTACAAATTAATATGATTGATATAATTCAAGATTTCAGACATTTACAGAGCATCTGCGTTGTGCCTATCATATTTCTAGATCTATCACTTTGGGTTGCTAAAATATTCGGAATTGTTTTATAATTATTAGAGTTTTCACAACTGTCAAGTAAGATTACAGTTAATCTACTCTTCCGTCTAGCCAGTGTTGAGTGAAATTCGTGCGTGTCGGCTGAATAAGTAGCTGTAGCTACTGCAGTGCTTCAGGCTAATTGGCAAATATGGCAAATGCTGCTGCCAGGGTGACCGCCAAACTCTTTTTCTCTGATGGTCTACTCTTTGAGCAAGGATTGGTTTAGATAAATGGATATGATTGATTCGGATTATATGTGCGAAGAAGCAAGGTGATAATCAAGTATGAGTGAGAAGACGCAGACCTATCTTTGAACCTTTGACTTACTAAAGCAGGAACATGGGGCAGGCAGGAGGGGAGTTATCTAGGACATTTTACAATCTAAGGATAAACTGCTATAACATCATGAACTTGCTGGACTAGGAAATCTCTAAAATCTATCAGAAGGCTAATTTAATCGATTGTTTTGAAAAAGGCTAAGCCAGTAAGGATTTATTTGGAACTGCGTAAAACGTTGATTCTTTAGAATGTCATTGACATATAATTAAGCAAGACATGTCTCTTTCCTACAACAAGTAACAAAAGAATTTTTGTTCCAAGAAGATAAGCATTAGATTGGTGGAGTCCCTATGCATAAAGAATCATTCCCTTCATTAGAGTGCATGATCAATTATTGTGAATTTCATTATACCAGCTCTGACTGTCACAACTGCTCATCCATTATATCAATATGCAATCTTCTTGCTTGGACAGATTTTGAAGCATCTTAGTCTTGGTAATGGGCCTTGGCTACAAATTTAGGATGATAATCTTAGTCAAATATATCTAGTAAAATAATAAATAAATGCATTTACTCTAGCTGGCCTGAGTTTCATATGCAAAAAAAGCATATCCTATCTCCACTTACAAAATATCAGTTGAATGTGTAAGTTCACATTTTGGAAAGTAAATTTCAAGACCTCTAACTTCTACCATCTTCTGTGGACCAGAGTGTCCCTCAGCAAGGTCAGATGCTTCCTCTTTTTTAAAAAAATACGACTCTCTCCTACAGTTATTTAATACTGGTGTTTTTGTTTTTACTATGTGTTTTATAAACACATTGGTAATGCCTTATTATTATGAATATTCATTTGTAAAATGTTCATGAGTCACAGAAAGTGAATTGAGACATACAGGCTGTAGTAGAAGGCTCTTGAGTGTGGTCTCTCATCTCCCCTGCCCAGTCTTTCATCCTCACTGCCTTAGTCTTCTATAATGTTCTCACATGTTGTGACTTCTGCACAGAGGGGAAGAGGTAAGGAACTGAACCCAAAAAGAGTTCTTGGCTATTCTTAGCAGAACAGCATAACAGGTAAGAGCTTGGGTTGAGGATCACATACGCCTGGACACAAATCTCAGCTCTAATACATGCTTGCTGTGAAGACTTGAACAAATTATTTAACCACTCAGATCCTCAGTTTCCCCATCTGTACAATCTCCCTCATAAGTCTACTGTGAGGGTTAAATGGGATAAAATATGTTAAGCCGTTAATCAGAGCTGGCATTTAATGAGTACTCAATAAATGACTGGTTACCTGGGATGAAATCTTGAGTGAACAAGTTGCTATGTGTATGACCTTGGGTAAAATACTAACTTCTCTAACATTTGGGTTTTCTATCTGTTAGCAATAAATGAGATGATGCAAATTCAGCTCTCACCAGGCTACTCGGGCCATAGAAAAGCCTTACCAAGAGTTAGCTACAATAATTGTGTTGCCTGTACTTTTCCTTAAGTAAGTAACACAACGTACAAAGTAGGCTACTCAACATTCCCTCTCCTTCCCCATCCTGTACCCCACAAGCTCTGAGAATAACATTGATAATTATTATAATGACAGGTTGTAGTTTACGAAGAAGACTAGTTTCCGGTTTTTTGACCTTAGGAAGATGATTTAACTTCCCATTGCCTCTATTTTCTTATTTGTGAAACAGGGATGTTGTGAAACAGGTGTGAAACACCTATCTCCTAAGATTATTGTAAAAAATAAATAAAGTTATTCAGGTAAAGCTAACAGAATAGGATTTGGTATCAGTAATACCCTATTAATATTAGCTTTAAAAAGTGTTTTTACATATATAATCTCATTTGGCTGTGACAGTGGTTTTTCTCGGTGAGACTTTTTAGTAGATACTAAGACATCTTGGACCTTTTCCGAGACATATGCAAATAGACATTTTACTTGAACCAGTTTTGGCATGGAAACGTCAGCGTGATTTTTAGGGGTTGAACAGTCCTCCAGCCCAAACGTAATCCTTCTCCACCTATCTGTCAGGCCCAAAAGTCAATAACTGCAGATACTCCTGAAGTAGTACCAATTTAAATATCATCAATCATTTACACTTGAGTGTAGATGAACTTATTAGGACATTTCCTGAGAGTTTTGACAGGAGATGTAGGGGAAGTTAGATAAAGCAAAGTGTCTAAGTCCCTGAAGAGGGAGATAAGGACACTAAAAAAGGAAAAAAGACCTAAATCAGGGAGACTAAAAATGCTAGGTGACACATGGCACCTACTTAGACTGTGTGTCTATGGCTAACACCAAACGTCATCTCCTTCCTTCTAGACAGACACCCTAACTGTGCTAGAAGCTCCTCTGAGAATGTTTTGGCTTTCTCACTAGACAGGATGGTTTCGTTTGTATCCCATACCATTGGGATGAAATATGTGTGTCATGCCATTGAAGGAAGTTATTAATTCTAAATAAGCCAGAATGCCAAATGTGCTTAATTAATTTCTGATAAAATGTCAGTGGAGAAAAGCAACAATTCAACAAATCTTAAGTAAAATGAGGATGACTTAATCATCCCTGATGCACTGTGGATGTATCGATTAAAATTCTTGTCCTTTCAACTCTAAGAACTTCATGGAAAAGAGAGGAAACTTCTGATGTCACCTTTATGTGCCCTACCTCAAGAGCTTCAGATTTTTCACTAGATAAGTACATAGCGTTTTCTTGGAGCATTGTGTGTGTTCAACAAATGGCTATAACCTGCTAGTCTATGTGGAGGGTCCTTATGAAAATTTGCTCTCGTTTTGTTTTAGCTGCTGTAGAAAAATCAAAAGAACCAGACATGTTTTTTCCTTGCCCTGTGTTTGCTATGCCCTCAGAAGATGACACCTTAGATTTTGGTTGGAGAGAAGGACCACTAGAGAGAAAGGAGAGAGATGAGAGCAAGGAAAGAAATGGCAAAGGTGTCTTGATATAGAGAGAAGGTATAAGTGTCCCCAAGACTGGGAAAGGACCAGAGATTTGAATTTTTCGTCTCAAATCTACCGTGCAGTATCCTGGATGGGAGAGGCACAAAGTGGCTTTGCTCTAAGGTGGGGTCAGTAGAGAAGACCACTGGGAGGTGCAGGAATGCCAAGGCAGCAAAAGGCAGAGGGCAGGACTCAACAGCAGCATTGATAGCAGAAAGAGTAATCATATTGACACCAAAGACTGAGCCTCGGGCCTTGTCTTCTATTTTCTAGGTATCATAAAAGGTCCCCAAATTCTTGGCCTCCCCAAATATGACTGGGGTTAGATTTCTCCACACTCTCTTACATAGGTTCAAAGGCATATTTAGAGTGATTATTCTTTCACTATGTGTTGTGGAACTCTTACTCATGCTCCAAGAGATCTATTTATCACTGTGTTGACATCAGCTGGTAGAGTGCCTAGTACACAGACTCTCAGCAAATATTAAGTATGTTTGTTGAGAATAAATAAGCGTAATAACTAAGTAGAAATATATTAAAATGTAAAAGACTCAGTTGAATCCAAATTGTTTCTGATACTCACTAGGTGAAGCTTTGGTGTAGGGTAGAGTTTCTCAACCTTGGCACTATTGACATTTTTGTCTGGACACTTCTTCTGTGTGTGCGTGTTGCGGCGGGGGGGAGTCTTCCCTGTATGTTGTAGAATGTTGAGCAGCATTCTTGGCCTCTGTCCAGATTGTATAGAAATAATCAAACATCAGAAAATTAGAGTTCAATTTTCTGTGTGAAGTTGGTCTTCCACAAGTGATTTCTTTGGAACTGAGGTTGTTATTATATAAGATTATCAATTTTTCTGAGTTTACCTATTAGACAGCCTTATAATTGAGTTTTGCACGTATGGAATGTACTGATACGAGGCAGTAATGTTTTAAAAAGAACACGGCTCAGATTTATATGATAGAGGATTGAATTCAGACTCTTGTCACTTACTACTTTTGTGACACTTTAAACTTTTCTGTCTCTCAATTTTCTTATCTGTATTTAGGAAATAATTATAAACACTTCATAGATAGTTGTGAAAATAAACTACATGAAAATATCTATTCATTCTTAATACACGTTGATTGATTGTCTATTATGCACTGGATGCCATTTAAATACAAGCGTCCCTGGGAGTGGTAACTGAAGATAAAAATGGAGAGAGTCTAAGACTGAAGAGGCTAAAACCAAATTTCTCCTCCTTGCTCATAGTTCAACTGTGGACATGTTCAACATAGTACACGGAACATATAATATTTGCCATAGAGTCCACATGCAGACTTGTCAGGGAAGTCTGAAGACTAAATAATCTAGAGTTGGGGAGTCAGTCTAGAAGGAATTAGTTTAGAAATCATGAAAAAGTTTTAGAGTCAGAGAGAGGCCTGGCCTGGTAAAGGTGATACTTGCACAGATGGGCAGATGTCCTGATCAGTTTCCAGTGCATCTCTGGCCAAGCAAGGACTTCAGGGTAAGAAAGAGATCCCTGGTGTTTTAGAACCACGATTGTCACCGAAGGTGTGGGGTAGTCTTGGGAGAACACTCATTTCTATGCTGAGTCCTGGCTTTCTGATGAGGAAGAAGGCATAGTTCTATGTCACCAACTTTAGTGATATCTAGTCTTACGGGAAAATTGTATAATGAAGATTTGATAGTAAATGAACAACTACTAAAGTATAGATTTGTTATATTTATTTCATTTTACATATTAATTTATGATCCTGGTGAACTTTCAGGAGACATACACTGTTGTATAGTGATATACTGGGTCTCCTATTCTTCAGTCTTGCAGTTCAGTAAGTTATTATTTTAAGTTAAAATAAAAATCAGTAATATTCAAAACCTAATCTACAGCTTGAAACTTATGGTCTGAGAAGTAAGAGTATTGTGTAACTACCATGTCACATCTAGAACTGTCCAGTTATGTAAGCACTTCTATCAGGATTTTTAAAAAAATACTTTGGGGGAACGGTTCACCATACCAGTCCACAGAAGCAAGGCTCGTCTATCAGATTTGTCTGAGGAAGCTTTAAAACTATTGTTCCAGACTCAGCTCTGAAGATATTCTAATGTAATAGATGTTGGGTGAGACCCAGCAATCCTTATTTTTTTTATTTTGAAAAAACCTCCCAGGTTATTTTCATGCATACTGTGTTTTCTGAGAAGTATTATGGAAGAAAATTTTAGATGCCTAGAAATTTCCCTTTAAATTGTATTAGATGTTTCTTAAATGGCCCAGTGAAGCTTTAAAAAAGTTTTAAACCAGTTGCTTTAGGACTTAAATTTCCACAAAGCAGTTTTATTTTTCTTATGTACTTAAGAAATCAACCATATTCATTCATCGGTATATAAATCCATAAACCTCAAAGCAGGGAGCTTGGTTCTGTGCTACACGTTGATGATTCTGCTTCACCTAAAATGCCTCTGATGCGATTATAATCCCCTCCATCAGTAGGCAAAGGACCCTCTGTAGATTTTGGAGGTTGAATTTTCCTTTCCTATTTTGAGCACATTTTGTTCATGCCTATTATGGTGCTCAGACCATCTGTCTGCAGCAGTGGAGAAACACTAGGTACCACCTGCACTTTCAGTAGCCAATTCTTTCCTTTCCTCTGATAAATATAAAGAGTCTGGCAGAGAGGGGCTCATTTGCATCTTAGACAGATCACCTTGAAGAGGGACATGACTCTTAGGCTGTTGAAGTAACTCAGACCAGAGAGGCAGTGGTGCTGGTGATGGTAGTGAGAAAATCGATGACAGAGTTATTTAGGAAGTTACCTTGATTGAACTTTTATCCTTAATCGTATGCATGTGTAAGGCAGAGGTAGTAATTTAGGACGCCTTGCAGCTTAAATGGTGGTGTTCTTCACCAATTTAAGTAGCAAGGAAGAGGACTACCTTGCGGGGAGGGTGTTCTGGTCCACTGCTCTTTGAGAGACCTTTTTTCGAAGGCTTACCCTGAGCCACAGATGGTATGAGTTGAATTTTCCATCTATTGTGTTGCTAAGGCAAGAGTAACAACATCAATTCACAATCACCAAAGCCATAGATGTATTAAGATTATTCAGATCAGATGTGATGCAGCAGAAATACAATATGAAGTAAATTGCATGTAATATAATGTAATGCTCGAAGACTCTTCCCTATGTTGCTACTGCCCAGCTATCCTGGGTCCACATGCGACCTTAAGAAATTATCTTGAAAAAGAAATTAGAAAGAAGCAAAGACTCTGGTGTTTGGGCAGCATATAGATGCACCTTCCAACCTGGAAATTCTACAGGTGATGTGTATGTGTTAGTTTTAAAATGTTTGTGGAACTAAAGGCTTCCACGTGTCCGTTGACAGATCTGAGTGTGTACAAGGGCTTGTCCAATTTCTAGTGAGCTGAGAGGGGATTGTGAAGTTAGTTTTAGGCTGGGCATCAGACAGCCTGTAAAGTTTGGTATTGTGACCCTTAGCAGGGTCACACAAGGGTAGATAAGTGGGAGATAACTCTACATATATGAGGCCTGTGCCTTTATCTTTATCAATGACCCTATCCTAAACTTGTTTCTGGGAGCCAGCTTTGATTTCCCAGACTATAGGGCCCTGTTTTTCAGTGGAAGCATTGCAGACATGTTGGTATGGGGAGAGATTTAGGGGGCAATTGCAAATATAGGTCTGGAGTTCAACATAGCTGTCTGGGCTAGATATTTAGGGAGACTTTTCTGTATGTCTTGTGAAACTTAAATTGACTACTTTGGATATCTTGAACTCATTTTTCCTCAGTGTTTTAAATAACAGACCATCATCTACCCAGTACAATATTATAAAGTCCTTAAATGACCTTTGAAAGGCCACTGAAGTGTTACCATTTTAAGTTCAAATACACCTAAGCTGGAAGTACTACTTTTTGGATTTGTAAAAGGACTTGTAGATTTTTATGTTTATAGGCAATAAAGAAATTCTCATGTATAAACTGAAGTGTATTGCAAGTTGAGAAACTTAATTATGCAGAAGATTAGACGTTCTCAAATTCTTAATTACCTTGAAATGTTTGTAGATTTTAAATACTACTTATTAAATTCTTACATATGCAGGTACTATATTTTGTGCTGTGTATAATCAAGCGAAAAGAAACATAGTCTAATCTTCTAGAACTTTACAGTCTAATATGAAGTAAAAAAGATAAAACAAAAATATACACATGTATATTCCAAATGAAAGAATATGAGGGGAGATATTGATGCACCAACATAGTTAACCAAATTGCCAAATGTTGGCCATTCCATACCAAACGGTAGTAATGTAATCATGTAGTTTACATGTGGAATGCCAATCTTAATTACAATCAATAGATAGAAAATGTATTATTACTCTTTTACTCTGCTACGTCTTCAAAATTTAAACAGATCTATTGCAAATAGTCACAACAACAACAAAAACATATGCAGCTAAAACAAAGCAAAAAGCCCAACATCATGTTTTTCCAGTTTCATTTTGTCTTCACTTTATTCTCACATCCACATGGGCAAATGATATTACAACCTTTTGGATTAAGTTATCTTGAACTTTAACTAAATTTTAGCTGATAACTGGCAAAACACTTTCAAAAAAAGAGAAGAGTTCACATTACACCCCCTCCCCGCCCAGGGCCTGTATGTAGACACCTTTCATCTTTAATTATGTCTTGTCAGCTTTGCTGGCAAAGTGAAGATGATCACCTACTTTTTAGGACAGGCCCAATAGTGGGGGACTTTTAGTGTAGTTTGTTTAAGTAAAAGCTTAGCCTTACAATTTCTTTAGTTCCTTTGTAGGCTGTGCAAGGAAAGACTTTACTTCTAATTCCTTCTTATTTGCATATGCTTTTCATTCTTGTTTGTGATCAATAGATAAAAGAGCAAAACATCAGTTTAATTATACCTTTTAAAGTGGCTCAATCTACAGCAAACCCGGGGCTCTTGGCCAGGTAGAAACATTTGGGAGTCTCTGGGGCCAGAAGAAGCTTTTATGAAATCCTTTGGGTCCTCTTGGCTGGATGACACTGGCAGCAGGCAGAGGTAGGGGATGAGGGAGGAGCTGAGCTGAGTGCCACCTCCTCTGGGTAAATAACGTATTTGCTGGTGATATTTTTTTCAGAAAAATAACGCGACTAAACAATTTCCTTACTTTTTCTGAATTTTAGCCTACTTTTAGGGAAAAAAGTAAGAGACTAACATGAATCTCCCTTTTTCACTTTCCTGTTATAAGCATTCAATTAATATTGAGCTTCACTAAGTGCCGGGAAGCGGTTTGGGTGCCAATAACATAGCGTTAAACAAGACAGACAAAGTCTTGTCCTTGTGAAGATGAGTTTCTCCAACAAAGGCTCTTTGAGATTGTAGGCTGTTTTTATCATTTATTCACTTCTTTCCTTCCTTCCTTATTTTGTGAATGTTGTTGAGATTTGAGGAGGAAATGGGCATATGACTCTCACCTCATCCTTCTTCCCCACTCTTGGGAGGCTGCTGCCTGAACAAAACACACTTCGTGCTGCGTGTTCAAGGGGCAGAGCTGCATGTGTGAGGGAATGAGGTCATTCAATGCTGCCTGTGGCGAGCAGTAAATCTAGTTCTGGGGTTTAGTACTAGGAAGACCATTTCTGCTACATGCCTAAGCCACGTTCTCTGATCAAGACTTTATTAATGATGTTGATATCTTGATCTATATGTTTTTTTAAAAAATTGTTTTGGTCTTATTTCTCAAATGATTTAGAACTTGGGCAGGGAAAATGGATGCTATTTATAGGCCCGCTTGAAACACCAACTTCTCATTAATATGTTAGGGACATTGAGATGTGGATAAAATCTGGCTTTTGGTGAGCAAAATAACTTTGACTAGGTCATTTTTAGTTTGATGCTGCCTTTTCAAATTGGTTTTTTTTTTTTTTTTTTTTTTTTGCTGAGGAAGATTGTCCCTGAGCTAACATCTGTGCCAATCCTCCTCTACTTTGTATATGGGATGCCTCCACAGCTTGGCTTGATGAATGGTGTATAGGTCTGTGCCCAGGATCCGAACCTGCAAACCCCGGGCTGCCGAAGCAGAGTGCGTGAGCTTAACCACTACACCATTGGGCTGGCCCCTCAAATTGGGCTTTTGAACTTTGCATGATTCATATTATTCCATGTGGCTGGATTTTGCAGTCAAGGGTCCATATTTAACTGTATAACTTAGGAAGGCAGCTTTAGAATTAAGCACTAGCCATACTGGATTTTCACATTGACAAGTAACTGCAACTTTAGATGGTTTTTCCCCGAGCAAGGAGCTCTTTTTTAGCTGGGAAGAGGCTGTTCTAGAGATAGAGCAGTATTCATGAGACCTCGAACAAATGGTGTATGAGTCTCACCCACTTTTTCCATAACAGTTTGATGCAGAAAACATGAAATACTCTAAGAACCTCGAGTGTGATGGGATTTATATTTGAAACTACCCTAAGGTGTGTTGATGCTGGTGCTGTCTTGATCTTAATAGAAGTTGTCAACAGAAGGATTTCAAAAAATTGTGTCATGAAATTTAACATGGTTAACAGAGATTGCAGTAAAATCACTGATTATATGAGGTACCCCCAATTCAGGAAGGTAAAAATATTTTAAAAAACCCAGATCTTAGGATTGATAAAATATATAGGTGCTTTGAAGATTATTGGAAGTGCTAAAGAATTAGATGTTTAGTTGGGCCTCCTGAAAAGATTTGCAGGACAATATAGGGCTGATCTACTGAGAAAGTTCCTACCTCTGTTATCACACTTTGAGTTATGTTGAAGCAGGAAGCTACTGCCGGCACCACAATTGCTTTTCATACTCAGGAAACTGGAATATGGACACTGAAATTCTGCCAAGGAAGTCTCAAGCTTTCTTTGGCAAAAAACACCAGCTAAGAGCTGTAATAAGATGACCTCTGCCTTGTGCTTATTTTCTCAGTCTCACAAGAGTTCATTTAATTGGTGGAACCTAATTTGCATCAAGAATTCTAGCTACAAGGGAGTTTGGTGAGTGTAGATTGTAGCTTTCCAACTTCTCCAATTAGGAAAAATATAGAATGGGGATTGGGTAGTGAGTCCTCAATATCAAATACCTTAAGCAAAAATGGAAGTCTCAGGAAGTGCCGAACAAGTGGGTTTTCAAGTGCAGCTTGTTGCAATTGCAAGTTAAACTACCTAGGTGCATATATAGGGCCACCAAGAATGCCTCGGTAGATCCAGGCAAGTGCTACAGCCTTAATAAGTGGGTGCAACAGGGAGGGAGTAGAGTATAGGGAAGAGGTTACCTCATAGGTGGGATTACCCATCTCAGGAGGATGAAAGCGCACAAGATTTTATGAGCAATGTGTTCTTTTTCATAGATCCAGAAGTAACTGATTTTGTCTTTCTCTCTATGCGACATCTTAAAGACAAAGTTTGGATGAATATCATAGGAAAACAAATGGCAACTAGAACTGAAAGAGAAAGTAAAAGGAAGGCAGGCATGTAATTCCAGGAAGTAGAGCTGACCTTTCATGTTGTAGAGAAGGGACGGGATCAATTTCAGAAGTAGGTTACATTGTTAGAAACTCATTTGCTATAGGAGAAGAGCAGAGGGAAATGAAAGACCAGAGGTATCTCATATGTCCACAGAAAAAGATGGCACAGAATAAAAAGCTCCTCAAAATTGGAAAAGTTGCAAAGTAGAGAAAGACCTGTGTCTGGAAAAGCACACGGAGGAGCTATTAGTCCTCAGTAGGCCGCAAGAGCACACACTTCAGAAGCATCAACAGCAGCTTCAGTTTGGCAATCTGCTGGGGGTGATTCTCCAGCGGAAAGAATTGTAGGGATGAGGGACAAACCTTTCCCGGAAGGCTTATGCAATTCCAAAGCAAGCCATAATGCTTTGACAGACAGCCACCACAGTGGCCTAAGGCAGAAAGTGTCCACACCTAAGATACGATAGCTTTGACAAGGTTGGATGTTAAAACAGGCACCTAAAATAAGACTCGCCAGGGGGACTGCCACCATTGTAAACTTCTAAACTTTTTCAGAAGGCAGGCAAGTCACAGATGCTACTGTCAGAAAGTACACATAGTCAAAGTCTGAAGTGGATCCTTCCTCAGACGTGGTAAATACATGTTAACTATTTTGATAGAAAGTTTTTCTAGTTAAGTTTATAGTTAAAAGACTCTAGGTATCTGGCAGACTGGCTGACAAGCTGACAGGATAAAACAATTTTTTCTAACAAAGATAGTATATGCATATTTTTTAATGTATAGACTTTTTTGTTTTCATTTTTTAAATAGACTTTCTTTAAGAGCTATTTTAGGTTCAGAGCAAATTGAGTGAATGGCACGCACAGCCTCTCCTATTATCAACATTCTTGACCAGAGTGGTACATTTGTTACAACTGATGAACCTACATTGATACATCCTTATTACCAGAAGTCCGTAATTTAAAACTATGTTAGGGTTCACTCTTGGCTTTGTACATTCTATGGGTTTGAACAAATGTATAATGACATGTATCCATTATTATAGTATCATATAGAATAGTTTCACCTCCCTAAAAATCTGCATTCTGCCTATTCATCCCTCCTTCTCCCTAAACCCCTGGCAACCACTGAGGTCCATAATTTTGCCTTTTCCAGAATTTCATGTATAGTTGTCCCTCAGTAACCACTGGAGATTGGTTCCAGTACTCCCTCGCAGATACCAAAATTTGAGGTTGCTCAAGTCCCTTATATAAAATGGCATAGTATTTGCACATAACCTATGCACATCCTCCCATATACTTTAAATCATCTCTAGATTACTTATAATACCTAACAGAATGTAAATGCTATGGAATTTACATTGTTTAGGGAATAATGACAAGAAAAGAAAGTCTGTACATTTTCAGGACAGATGCAATCACTGCAGGGCTTTTAATCCGTGGTTGGTTGCATCTGCGGCTGCGGAACCTGCAGATACAGAATCATACAGTAAGCAGCCTTTTCAGACTGGCTTCTCTCACTTAGTAATATGCATTTAAGATTTCTCCATGTCTTTTCACGGCTTGATAGTTCATTTCTTTTTAGTGCTGAATAATATTCCATTGTTTGTATCCATTTACCTACTGAAGGACATCTTAGTTGCTTCCAAGTTTTGGCAATTATGAATAAAGCTGCTTACGTCCTGCGGCCGTAAGTTTTTAACTCCTTTGGGTGAATACCAAAGAGCACGATTGCTGGATTGTATGTTAAGAGAATGTTTAGTTTTTTAAGAAACTGCTAAGTTGTCTTCCAAAGTGGCTATACCATTTTGCATTCTCACCAGTGATGAATGAGAGTTTTTCTTGTTCCATGTCCTCTTCAGCCTTTGGTGTTGTCAGTGTTTTGGATTTTTGCTATTCTGATAGGTGTGTGCTGGTATCTCATTGTTGTTTTAATTTGTGATTCCCTAATGACATGATGCTGATCATCTTTTTCAGATGCTTATTTGCCATCTGTATATCTTCTTTGGTGAGGTGTCTGTTCAGATCTTTTGCCAATTTTTTAATCAGGTTGTTCGTTTTTTTACTGTTGAGTTTTAAGATATCCTTGTATGTTTCGGATAACAGTTCTTTATCATACATGTTTTTTGCAAACATTTTCTCCCAGTCTGTGACTTGTCTTCTTCTCTTGACAAAATCTTACACAGAGCATAAGTTTTTAATTTTAACCAAGTCTAATTTCTCAATTATTTCTTTCATGGATCATGGATCCATGGATCATTTTTTTCACCGGGTTTCATTCAAGATTTTATCTTTGGTTTCCTGCATTTTTAATATGAAATGTGTAGGTGTAGATTTTGGGGATATTTATCTTGATCGGTATTCTCCGAATTTTGTGGATTTGTGGTTTGTTGTCTATCAATAATTTTGGAAAATTCTTACTATTACTTCAAATCTTTTTTATGCTCCTTCCTCTCTTTCTTTTTCTGGTATTCCAATCACACTTGTGTTACTCCTTTTGAAGTTGTCCCACAGTTCTCAGTTGCTATTTGGTTTCTTTTCTATTCGTTTTCATTCTTTTTCCTTTTTGCACTTCAGTCTGGGGAGTTTCTATTGATTATCCTCAAGCTCACTGATTCTTTCCTCAGCCTAGTCCAGTCTACCAATGAACTCACTAAAGTCATTTTTCATTTTTATTATAGTGTTTTTGATTTTTAGTATTTGCTTTTGAATCTTTCTTGGTGTTTCCATCTCTCTGCTTACATTACCCATCTGTTCTTGTACGCTGTCTACTTTTTTCATTGGAGCCCTTCACGTATTGATCATAGTTATTTTAAATTCTCTATCCAAAAATTCAAACATTTGTGTCGTACCTGACTCTAGTTCTACTGCTTGCTTTCTCTTTAGACTGTGTTTTTTCTTGCCTTTAACATGTCTGGTAATTTTTTGTTGGAAACTAAACATGATGTGTTGAGTGACACAAACTGAGGTAAATAGGACATTAATTAGAGGTTTTATGTTAATCTGGCTAGGAGCTGGGCTATGGTTAATTTTTGCTGTAGCTGTAGGTGCCAGAGGCTTCAGATTCCTCTAGTGTCCTTCTGCTTGTCTTCCCTGTTGACTTTGGGCTTCCCTAAGACTCCTCCTCTTAGAGAAAGTCTGTGACTTGCAGCTCTTTCAGCTGTAATCCACTGTTATTATATTGAAGCCCTATAGGTGCGGTGAAAAAGCATGGCATGGGGGAAGCATTTTATAAGCTTTTCGTTAAATCTCCATTTTTAGTGGGACTGTGTCCCTAGGCCTTCACAGGTGTTTTATACCCATTGCTTCCTTTTAGGTGAGACAGGAAGGTTAGAGGGAGCCAGCCAGTAGAAGTACTCTCCCCCCAGGAAAAATAACACTGTGAGGAAGATTTTCCCCCTGGACACTTGTCCCCTGTTAGGGAGAATGGACTGGGTGTGTATATTACAATGATTATCTTTCCTTCCCCAGCCAGACCCAGGAGGAATCTTTCTCCACTCTTCACTATGAGTACCTGCTGGTATTCCTGGTGGTAAAGCCCCCAGGAATTTCTCACTCTTGTGCTATTCTACACTCTTTAGTCTCCAGCAGTTTGTCAGAATTACCATCTAAGTATTCCTACTAGTTTATAGCTCTGGTCGAGTCTGCTCCAGGTAAGCATGCTTCATCTGTGAATCTTGGATTCACCTGTCTCTCCAGATTTCAGGGTGGCAATTTTCCCTGTGGCCCGAGTTCTCTAACTGGTTCAAGAAAAGTCATTGATTTTCAATTTGTTCAGCTTTTTCTTATCGTAAGGAGAGTTGTGATGACTTCCAAGCTCTTTACATGTTGGAGCTGAAACTGGAAATCCCTCTGATAGGCTTTTATGGGTAACATGGACATAATATAGGATGAGAAATAGAATAGAAAGGGAATTTTCAATCTTGCAGTGAGTGGCCTCAGAGCTATTTTGATTGAGGTGCTTTTGGAAGTTTTTCAGTGCATTTTGGGAAGAAAATCAACACTGCCTATCAGGTGGATCATAACAAGAGAAGTTTGCTTGGGCAGTACGCTTATGAAGGTGGAAATAGGATTGTTCAAAAAAACTTCTGGAGGCAGCCCGGATGGCTTAGTGGTTAAAGTTTGGTGCTTTCACCGCTTCGGCAGCCCGGGTTTGTTTCCTGGTAGTGGAACCACACCACCCACCTGTCAGTTGCCATGCTGTGGTGGCAGCTCACATAGAAGAACTAGAAGGACTTACAACTAGGATATACAACCATACACTGGTGCTTTGGGGACAAAAAAATGAAAAAGGTGGAAGATTGGCAACAGATGTTAGCTCAGAACAAATCTTTCCCTTCAAAAAAAACCAAGAAAACTTCTGATCTCCTCCTCAAAAATGAGATAACTGTACCTTGCATTGGCCATCACCTTAATCATTAAGCTAAAATGGCTAACAGATCAAACACTGGGGAAATGCTAGGAGGGAACATTTATTCTCTATTTCTGTTTCCTTCTAGGCAGCTCTATTAGATTTATACCTGGGTCTATCTCTGCCTTCTCATTCCTCTCCAGGGTTGGAACAATGATTTACTCTTGAGGAGTTTGGGAGAGAAACCAGGCAGGCATAGCTCAGCCCTTTTACTCCTCTTGGAAGCTAGTTACCTGTAAAATGTACCCATCCTGTTCTGCCCCTCCAAGCTGTTTAAAAGGTAAGGCTCCACCTGGGGAATCCCTCAGTGGTCCCATGTAACTCTGCAACACTGACAAGTTTGCCTGTTTCTGGTTTTGGAATTAAAAATTGTGTATCTCCCTACACTTAAGCTATCTCATCCAACCTAGGCTCTATCAATAATAAAAGAAATATTCTGATTTTCATCTAATTGACTATTACTTTTGATAGACTTGATTGTCAAAGAGTTTTAGATTTACAGAAGAGTTGAACAGATAGTATAGATAGTTCCTGTGTATACCTGACACAGTTTCCCCTATTCTTAACATCTTACATTACCATGGTAACTTTGTTACAGTGAAGAAACAAACATTGGTACATAATTAATAACTACAATCCAAACTTTATTCATGTTTCACTAGTTTTTTCACTAATGCCCTTTGATTGCTCTAAGATCGAATTAGTCATCAACCAGTCTAGAACAGTTTCTCAGACATTCCTTGTTTTTTATAATCTTTACAGTTTTGAGATGGTTAAGTATTTCGTAGAAAGGTCAATTTGAGTGTGTCTGATGTTTCTCTCATGGTTAGACAGGGATTATGGATTTGAGGAAGAATACTATAGAGGTGAAGTGCCACCCTCATCATATCGTGTCAGGGGTGCATGCTATCAGCATGACTTATCACTGATGATATAAACCTTGATCACCTGGCCAAGACAGTATTTTCCAGGTTCAGCCACTGTAAAGTTACTCTTCCCACCCCCTTTCCCATACTGTCGTTGTTGGAAGCAAGTCATGGATTACAGTTCACACTCAAGTGGGATATTTAAATAGTTTTGGTCTAACTTGCAATTAATTTATAAGTCAGGCAGAGCAGAAAGTTGATATTTATCAGACCACATGAAACCCCAATGTTAGTAAATATCCACCTGCAGAATTAGTCAAGAGAACAGATCCATTAAGTGGATAGAAGGGGCATCGTGGTGAGATGAAAAGGGGTGGGCTTCATGGCCAGGGGCTCCTCTGAGGTGGACAATGGCCAGAGAGGGGCAAGTAGTGCAGATCAGGGCTGGAGGCTAGAACCAAGGGGAGAGGCAGTATGTTCCCACTGCGGGATGTTAATACATTGAGCATCAGATAAGGGCCACAGCGTTTGCCCAAACCCACACCAGGCAATCAGTTCCTCAGCGAGTTCCACAAATGAAAAAAAAAACAGTTTTCCTGTTTTGATTTATATGAAAGCTCAACGTTCTTTTGCTTGTTTCACTACATGCCTGTGTGACTGATGGCCAGGAAAAACCAAATGAATTAACTTTTAAGGACAACCTCAGCCCTGGGTCATCTTTGCTAAAGAAAGACAAGTGGGTGGGTGAAAAGACAAATTAAAAATCTTCCACCGTCAACTAAGTTATCTTAGTTTAGATCAAATGCCAAGAAAACTAATTTAATTTTATGCTGTTTCCATCCTAAAGCTCTTTCACTCAATAGGTTATTGCTACTATAAAGTTGACATTATTTATATCTTCTTAAATCAATTAAAAAAAGACTCTTAAAGGTGGGTCACTGGCTTGTTAGTTGTGGAATTCTTAATCTTACTCTTTTCTAACTAAAATGACTTTTGTACGTTTTCTTCAACCATCATATGATTTTCTCTCAAAGTTTAAATTTGTCAAAATGTGTGTCTGAAAAGGACAGCTTCACAGACAAGAAGGAAAAATCACTCACATATTTCAAGATACAAGTTAATAGCTCGAGGTGCTAAATCTTGAATCATTAAATTCTCTGGAACTGCTAATATTTTCCTAGATTTTCTATTTTATTCCTAATGTCTTTGAAGAAGATAGTTATACGGACATTTATGACTTTGCTTATGCTCATTTTAACATTTTTTGGTTATACAAGTAGTTCATGCCCATTGTGCAAAAATTGAAAAACAGAATATTGGAATGAAGACTATCCTGAAACTACTTATTTTCAATAAATATTTATGAAGCAACCATTATTGGCGCTCCTCTCAGTGCTGGAGTTATAGCAGTGAACAAAACAGAGAAAAATTCATGCCCTCATGGAGCTTTCATTTTAGTGGGAAGAGATAGACAAAAAAAATAATGCGTATGTTTTAAAGGATGTAATAAGTGCTAAGGAAAATAAAAAGGCAGATGGAAACGGGATTGCGTGGGGGAAAGCATTGCATTTTTACATAGGGCTGTAGGGGAAACTTTACTTAAAACCTGACATTTGAGAGCCAGCCCTGATGGCCTAGATGTTCAAGTTGGGCATGCTTTGCTTCAGTGGCCTGGTTCGGTTCCTGTTTGCGGAACCACACCACTTATCTCTTGGTTGCCATGCTGTTGTGGCAGCTCACAGAGAAGAACTAGAAGGACTTACAAGTTGGATATGCAACCATGTACTGGGGCTTTGGGGAAGAAAAAATAAAAATAAAAAAAATAGAGAGGACGATTGGCAGCAGATGTTAGCTCAGGGAGACTCTTTCCCGGCAAAACAAAACAAAACCAAAAATTGACTTTTGAGCAAAGAATTGAAGGAGTTGAGGGAGATATCCAAGAGAAAGCCTGGAGCAAAAGCATTCTAGGCAGAGAAAACAGCAAGTAGAAAGGCCCTGTGGTGAGGCTTTGACTGAGGTGAATGAGCTGGGACGCATTAGATGGTTTTAAACAGAGGAAAGACTTACTGCTTTAACTTTTTAAAGCAGTGCTTCAGCTGCTCTGTGCGAACAGACTTAAACAGGATAAGGATGAAGGCAGGGAGACCAATTTTATGGCTCTTGACTGGGGTTGTAGCTTGGAGGTGGTGAGAAGTTCTCGGATATGAAGTATATGTTGATGGTGGAACCAACAAGGCATCCAGAGGATTGGATGTGGAGTGTGAGATTAAATGAGGAGTTAATTATGCCTCAAGGTTTGGTCTGAATTACCAGATAAATGGAATTGCAATTTACCAAGATGAGAAAGATTGCAGGAGAAGTGGAGTTAGGGCAAAGATTGAGTTTGATTTGTCAATGTATACTCTTATTCCCTTCAAGTTGTCTTTCATTACATTTTTAGTTTTCATGAATAATATCCTTTTCACCAAGGAAATAACACGTTATTTCAAATACAATTGTTTCTTAGTTGTGGAGCGGGCAGAAACTCATTGTGACTACAGATGGTCAATACAAAACAGCATTTATTCTTCTGGAAATTTGTGAGCCCATAAGTGAGTAACAAAAACTCATTTTATTTTTTTTTTTTTTTTTTTATTTTTTTTTTATTTTTTTTTACATTTTTATTGATATTTTAATGGTTTCTAACATTGTGAGATTTTGGGTTGTACATTTTTGTTTGTCCTTCACCCCATATATGACTCCCTTCACCCCTTGTGCCCACCCCCCACCCCCCACCCCCCACCCCCACTTCCCGGGTAACCACAGTCCAGTTTTCTCTGTCCATGTGTTTGTTTATATTCCACATATGAGTGAGATCATACAGTGTTTGTCTTTCTCTTTCTGGCTTATTTCACTTAACATAATACGCTCCAGGCCCATCCATGTTGTTGCAAATGGGACGATTTTGTCTTTTTTTATGGCTGAGTAGTATTCCATTGTATATATATACCACATTTTCTTAATCCAATCGTCAGTCGAGGGACACTTAGGTTGCTTCCACTTCTTGGCTATGGTGAATAATGCTGCAATGAACATAGGGGTGCATAAGCCTCTTTGGATTGTTGATTTCAGGTGCGTTGGATAGATTCCCAGTAGTGGGATGGCTGGATCATAGGGCATCTCTATTTTTAATTCTTTGAGGAATCTCCATACCGTTTTCCATAGAGGCTGCACCAATTTGCATTCCCACCAGCTGTGTATGAGGGTTCCTGTTTCTCCACATCCTCTCCAACATTTGTTGTTTTTTGTCTTGGTGATTATAGCCATTCTAACGGGCGTGAGGTGGTATCTTAGTGTTGTTTTGATTTGCATTTCCCTGATGATTAGTGATGTTGAGCATCTTTTCATGTGCCTATTGGCCATCTGTATATCTTCCTTGGAGAAGTGTCTGTTCATTTCCTCTGCCCATTTTTTGATCGGGTTGTTTGTTTTTTTGTTGTTCAATTGTGTGAGTTCTTTATATATTATGGAGATCAACCCCTTGTCAGATGTATGTTTTGCAAATATTCTCTCCCAGCTGGTTGGTTGTTTGTTCATCTTGATTCTGATTTCATTTGTCTTATAAAAGCTCTTTAGTCTGATAAAGTCCCACTTGTTTATTTTTTCTTTAGTTTCCCTAGTCTGGGTAGGCATGTCATCCGAAAAGATTCCTTTAAACCCAATGTCAAATAGTGTGTTGCCTATATTTTCTTCTATGAGTTTTATAGTTTCAGGTCTCACCTTCAGGTCTTTGATCCATTTTGAGTTAATTTTTGTGTATGGCGATAGCACATGGTCCACTTTCATTCTTTTGCATGTGGATGTCCAGTTTTCCCAACACCATTTATTGAAGAGACTTTCCTTTCTCCATTGCATGTCCTTAGCACCTTTGTCGAAAATTAGCTGTCCGTATATGTGTGGTTTTATTTCTGGGCTTTCAATTCTGTTCCATTGATCTGTGTGTCTGTTTTTGTACCAGTACCATGCTGTTTTGATTACTATTGCTTTGTAGTATGTTTTGAAGTCAGGAATTGTGATGCCTCCTGCTTTGTTCTTTTTCTTTAGGATTTCTTTAGCTATTCGGGGTCTTTTGTTGCCCCATATAAATTTTAGTATTCTTTTTTCTATTTCTGTGAAGAATGTCATTGGGATTCTGATTGGGATTGCATTGAATCTGTAGATTGCTTTAGGTAATATAGACATTTTAACTATGTTTATTCTTCCAATCCACGTGCATGGGATATCTTTCCATTTCTTTATGTCATCGTTGATTTCCCTCAATAATGTCTTGTAGTTCTCATTGTATAGGTCCTTCACCTCCTTGGTAAGATTTATTCCTAGGTATTTTATTCTTTTTGATGCAATTGTAAATGGTATTATCTTTTTGAGCTCTCTTTCTGTTAGTTCATTATTAGCATATAGAAATGCAACTGATTTTTGTAGATTGATTTTGTACCCTGCAACTTTGCTGTAGTTGTTGATTGTTTCTAACAGTTTTCCAACAGATTCTTTAGGGTTTTCTATATATACAATCATGTCATCTGCAAATAGTGAGAGTTTCACTTCTTCGTTACCTATTTGGATTCCTTTTATTCCTTTTTCTTGCCTAATTGCTCTGGCCAAAACCTCCAGTACTATGTTGAACAGGAGTGGTGAGAGTGGGCAGCCCTGCCTCGTTCCTGTTCTCAGAGGAATGGCTTTCAGTCTTTCCCCGTTGAGTATGATGTTAGCTGTGGGTTTGTCATATATGGCCTTTATTATGTTGAGGTACTTTCCTTCTATTCCCAATTTATTGAGAGTTTTTATCATAAATGGATGTTGTATCTTGTCAAATGCCTTCTCTGCGTCTATTGAGATGATCATGTGGTTTTTATTCTTTGTTTTGTTGATGTGATGTATCACGTTGATTGATTTGCGGATGTTGAACCATCCCTGCGTCTCTGGTATAAATCCCACTTGATCATGGTGTATGATCTTTTTAATATATTGTTGTATTCGGTTTGCCAATATTTTGTTGAGGATTTTTGCATCAATGTTCATCAGCGATATTGGCCTGTAATTTTCTTTCTTTGTATTGTCTTTGTCTGGTTTCGGTATCAGGGTGATGTTGGCCTCGTAGAATGATTCAGGAAGTGTTCCATCTTCCTCTATTTTTTGGAATAGTTTGAGGAGGATGGGTATTAAATCTTCTTTGAATGTTTGGTAAAATTCACTGGAGAAGCCATCTGGTCCTGGACTTTTATTTTTTGGGAGGTTTTTGATTACTATTTCAATCTCTTTACTTGTGATTGGTCTATTAAGATTCTCCATTTCTTCTTGGTTCAATTTTGGGAGGTTGTATAAGTCTAAGAATTTATCCATTTCTTCTAGATTGTCCGATTTGTTGGCATATAATTTCTCATAGTATTCTCTTATAATCCTCTGTATTTCCATGGTATCCGTTGTAATTTCTCCTCTTTCATTTCTAATTTTATTTACTTGAGCCTTTTCTCTTTTTTTCTTAGTTAGCCTGGCTAAGGGTTTGTCTATTTTGTTTATCTTCTCGAAGAACCAACTCTTTGTTTCATTAATCCTTTCTACTGTTTTTTTGGTCTCAATATCATTTATTTCTGCTCTGATTTTTATTATTTCTCTCCTTCTGCTGGCTTTGGGCTTTGTTTGTTCTTCTTTTTCTAGTTCTGTTAGGTGTAATTTAAGGTTGCCTATTAGGGCTTTTTCTTGTTTGTTAAGGTGGGCTTGTATCGCTATGAGTTTCCCTCTCAGGACCGCTTTTGCTGCATCCCATATGGTTTGATATGGCATGTTATCATTTTCGTTTGTTTCCAGATAGTTTTTGATTTCTCCTTTAATTTCATCAATGATCCATTGGTTGTTCAGTAGCATGTTGTTTAATCTCCACATTTTTGTCACTTTCCCAGTTTTTTTTTCCTGGTTCATTTCCAGTTTCATAGCCTTATGGTCTGAAAAGATGCTTGTTATGATTTCAATCCTCTTAAATTTATTGAGGCTTGCTTTGTTTCCCAACATATGGTCTATCCTAGAGAATGTTCCATGCGCGCTTGAGAAGAATGTGTAGTCAGCTGTTTTTGGGTGGAGTGCTCTGTATATGTCTACTAGGTCCATCTCGTCCAGTTTTTCATTTAAGTCTAATATTTCTTTATTAACTTTTTGTCTGGATGATCTATCCATTGCTGTAAGTGGGGTGTTAAGATCCCCTACTATTATTGTGTTGTTGTTGATTTCTCCTTTTAGGTTTGTTAATAGTTGTTTTATGTACATTGGTGCTCCTATGTTGGGTGCATATATATTTATAAGTGATATGTCTTCTTGATGGAGTGTCCCTTTTATCATTATATATTTCCCTTCTTTGTCTTTCTTAACCTGTTTTATCTTGAAGTCTACTTTGTCTGATATGAGTATGGCAACACCTGCTTTCTTTTGTTTGCCATTAGCTTGGAGTATTGTCTTCCATCCTTTCACTCTGAGCCTGTGCTTGTCTTTAGTGCTAAGATGTGTTTCCTGAAGGCAGCATATTGTTGGGTCTTGCTTTTTAATCCATCCTGCCACTCTGTATCTTTTGATTGGAGAGTTCAATCCATTTACATTTAGGGTAATTATTGAAATATGAGGGTTGAATGTTGCTGTTTTGTCACTTATTTTCTGGTTCTTTTGCATTTCCTTTGTTTCTTGTCCCATTTGTTTTGGACTGCTAATTCAGTTTGGTTGTTCTGTCTTATGATTCTTCTAGTTTTCTCTTTGTTTATCATATGTGGTTTTAATTTGATTATTTGTTTAGTGGTTACCTTGAGGTTTGGGCAAAAAATCTTCTGTATGAGATAGTCCATTATCTGATAGCCTCCTATTTCCTTATACTAAGTCAATTCAGTCACTTTCCTCTTCCCCTTCTAAGTTGCTCTTGTTATACCTTATTCTATCTTGTGTTGTGGCTGTGTGTTTACAGTGATGAGGTTAAATTTATTTTTGGTGAATTTCTTCCTTTGATCTTTGAGTTTAGTATTTAAGTGGTTGCTAACCTATTCCGGTAAAGATCTACTATTTCTCTGATTTTGTCTGCCTACTTTTCTCCTTACTCCAAGCTTTGTGTTCCCTTTCTCTTCTTGTTTTCGGGCCTGAGGGCCTTCTTGAGTATTTCTTGTAGTGGCGGTCTCGTGGCCATGAACTCCCTTAGCTTTTGTTTATCTGGGAGAGTTACTATTTCTCCATCATATTTGAAGGATATTTTTGCTGGATAGAGTATTCTTGGCTGAAAGTTTTTGTCTTTTAGTATTTTGAATATATCATTCCAGTCTCTTCTAGCCTGAAAAGTTTCTGTTGAGAAATCCGCTGAGAGCCTGATGGGAGTTCCTTTGTACGTTATTTTTTGTTTTTGTCTAGCTGCCCTTAATATTGTTTCTTTGTCGTTGACCCTGGCTAGCCTTACCACTAGGTGTCGTGGTGAAGGCCTTTGTCTGTTAATATATATAGGAGTCCTGTTGGCTTCGCTTACTGGTATTTCCTGCTCCTTCCCCAGATTTGGGAAATTTTCAGCTATTATTTCCTTGAATAGGCTCTCTGTTCCTCTTTCCCTCTCCTCTCCCTCAGGAATACCTATAATTCTTATGTTACATTTTCTAATAGAGTCCGATATTTCTCGGAGTCTTTCTTCATTTCTTTTTAGTCTTAGTTCTCTCTCTTCTTCCATCTGGAGTATATCTGTATTCCTATCCTCTAAAGTACTAATTCTTTCCTCCATATTGTCAGCTCTGTTCTTTAAAGATTCCAGATTCTCCTTTATCTCCTCCATTGTGTTCTTCATCTCCATCAGCCCTGATAGGTTTTTCTTTATGATTTCAATCTCTTTTGTGAAGAAACTCCTAATCTCATTGAATTGTTTGTCTGTGTTGTCTCGTATTTCGTTGAGTGTTTTTATGATAGCTATTTTGAAATCTCTGTCATTTAGTTTATGGATTTCTGTGTCTTCGGGGTTGATTTCTGGTTGCTTGTCATTTTGTTTCTGGTCTGGTGATTTCATATATTTTTGCATTGTGGTTCCTGTGTTGGTTTTGGTTTTCCTCATCCTGGAAGTCTCTGGTTGCACTTTCCACCTGCCGCCACTGTGTGGTGGTGAAGGGCTGTGTAGTCTAAGCCCCCTGCGCTCTGCCCCAGTTTTTCTGCTGCGATCCGCAGTTTTGTTTTGTTTTGTTTTGTTTCTTTTCCCCACTGCGATCCACGGGTCCAGTCCAATTTATTCAGGTCTGCCTCGGACCGCTAGATCTGGTCGAGCTGCAGACTCCGGGTTGTGGGGAGGGGGGAGCTCTCTCTTTTGCCCTCTGGGTCCCTGACGTGGGAGGCTTCTCGTTTGCCCCTCTTTATCCGCTCTCTGGGTTGCTCAGATGTTGATGGTAGCCCTGTGGCTCCTCTGAGCCATCTGTGCGGGAGTTTCCCACTGGTTGAGAGCGCCCGAAGAGCTGCAGTTTCCCGCCGAGGGCCGCCCCTCCCCCCTCTCTGGGAGCCGCGCGGACCGGATCGCTGATCTGATGGGGAGGGAGCGGAGTTCTCCTTACCTCTCCCCACTTCCTCCGGGGGCCCAGCACGTTCCGCTCTCAGATGTGCGGCAGTGTGGATCCCTCCGCTCCAGCTTTTGACTGTCTGGGATTCCGTTGTTTGTCTGTGGCTGTTACTTTTGTTGTATCTTGTGGGGGAAGAATTCACGGGAAAGCTCACTCCGCCATGATGCTGACGTCACTCTCAAACTCATTTTATTTTAAATAATACTTTATAAATCCTCTTAACATGCATTCTATTATCTTACGTGTAAACACTTCTGTGAAATTAAAGAAACTAAAGATCACAGCAAAATCTGCCTATGGATACTGGTGGAGCTCAGGTTCAATGACAGCTCTCCTCATTCCTAGATTTTTTGCTTCTATAATAAATCACACTGTTCTTCCAACATTATGCTTTATGGTCTATAATAATGCTCAGACAAACATTTCTAGTTTATTTTTCAGTGATGACTTTTAATTCTAGAGCTTTTATGCTTGCTTCGTTTTTCAGTCAACTAAAATAACTATTTTTTCATGAAGTTTATATGGTATATTTTCTGAGTTCTTGCATTATTGAGAATGTTTTTTAAGTATAAAGACAATACAAAGCCAGTTTGGTTGACTAGACAATTTTTAATCGCTGTCTTACCACTTAAAAATTCTACAGATATTGTTCTATTGACTTCTTGGCAAAGGACAAATTTGATACAAGTTTGATTTTTGCATGTGTGTGTTATTTTTTTGGCTTGAATATACATAGAATTTTCTTTATTTAGAGATATAAATTGTCAATATGCTTCTAAATTTGGTCTTTTAAATTTAAATTTGATGGGAATTCAATGATTTCTTTCATCTGCGTTTATTTACATACAGGAATTTCATCACAGGAATTTTTCTTCTATTTGATTTTTGATTATTGTCTTTTTTCTAAATAATCTGATGTATTACTTGGATCCATGGTTTTAGATTGTCATGATTAAGTCTCACTGTGTTTTCCCCTCTGTTAGTTTTACTATTTATGGGAGAACTCACAAAATTTGCCCTGTATGGAACAATCAGATTTTAAAAATTTTTGCAGCATTGGTTCTACTCTTTGTTCACTCTATTGAAGTTTTTAATCCCACAATTGCATTTATAGTTTCTTTTCAATATGTTTTTGAGGCAGACTTTAATGAACCCATGAGTTATTAGTTTGGACCTAGAAGATCTTGGACAAAGACTCTTATGGTCACACTTAAATTGGTAAATATTTATCTTTCTTCACTCCACCCACCTCCACATGCAAAACTTTCAAGTCTCTAAGGCAAAAGAAAATAGAAAAAAAAAAAAACCCCAAACAGTTATATGATCAGTAGTGGTGAAGGCCTATGTCTACCAACAAGGTCCATTAATCTTGCTAAGATTTATACCACCCACAGACAGCAGCAGAGGAACAAACGCAGGCCTGCATGGAGAAGCGTATGCTTGCTTGGTGAACCTTTCCAAGCCCTGCTCACTATCATTTCTCTAAGAGCTGCAGAGTAATTTTATACTGATGTACAAAATTGGCAGAATGAGGACCTGGGAAAGGATCTCATTCTCTCTGGGTTTTCTCTGCCCAATATCTTTTATTAAAAAGAAGTCTGTACACATAGATATTTCCCCCAAACAACTGAAAATTAATAATAAAAAAGTCTGCACAGAAAATATTTATTATAGATTTCACACATATCGGAAAGAGGTAATGATGAGCAATACAATTCAGTCAAGTGTTTTCACCGTGTTATAACTCTGCATCTCCCCTGTCTCCTATTGATCTAATGCTGCATTACTTATTTCCATGTTCTTCCTTCCTTATGGCTTTCTGCTCCTGTTTCAAGGAGGCCATATATTTGCTAATCCTGTTGAGGATGCCAAATATTTTTCTAAAATTTTCCATGTATATTTCCTCTTTTGGTTCTCTTCCGCCTGTCTGTATCATTTGGTATGTTTTTGTTTTACTCATTCTCAAGTAATAACAAATCTATTGAGCCTGAGAATTTGCCAATGCAGAGTGTTTTTCAGAGCATGCCAATGAAGTGCCTTGGGTGCCCTTCTGTCTACTTGGCTGAATCAATTCCCTACTCATTCCACAGCTGGAAGGCAGATAAATGGGCTAGCTCCTAGCTCAGTATCCAACAGTCTTTCATTTGTTTTAGCTTTACTAGCCTAAAATAAGATGATCTCCTATCTCCACTATCTGAACAGATGTGGTGCACAAAATGCTACAATGTCCAGTATTCACTGCTACCAGATGGCTCCCATCTTTGCCCCAATGTACCACTCTTTATTTATGGGGACTGCATATTCCAGGCTGTAATGTATCAATACACGTCTCATATATAATCTTACGTACTGCCATTCTTCTGAGTATCACCATTACTGAATGCTTGTGGAAAGAGGTACATGTGGGAGAAGTCCAGGACCTTGACTGTCTCAAAATCAATATCCAAGAACCAAAGGAACAGATGCTTTTTGCTATATTTGGGTGCCTTTGAAAGCTATATAGGCCTCTTTTGCTCCTGCTGCTGATATTACTATACACTTGGGCACTTATTTTTGCACACTTTTGACATAGCCACCCCTTGAAAAATGTGTCAAAATAGCCTCCTAAGTGTGGGTAACTTTGATGATTGCTTCAGCAAAATGTTGCGGAGACCAACCTGGCGAGGAGCCCACAGTAGGCCCTCTGGCTCTCTTGTTCTTGACACCGCTTCAAATCAGAGACTCATGTAGCATACACTCCTTATAAGTATAACATCTACATTTGTAATTTCCCAACCTGTTTTTCCAACTAGATTTGGCAGGGGCTGGGTCCGGGCTTCAGAGGTTTTTTAATCCTTTGTTATTCTTCTCCCCAAAACTTCCCGATAGATGAATGCTGACATTTGAACAGCAGAGACTCATGGTCTTTAGATTCATATTCTAAATGTTGGTGAGAGCCAGCAAGTCTACTCTGCCTAGCCTAACCCTTATTCAGCCACAACTTCACATTAACTTCCTTCCATCTAGTGTTTTCCTTTATTTTCTTCTTCCACCACCCCCCCCTTTCCTGCCAACTTTGCAATTGCTAAATCCTCATCATTTACCTGGTTTTGGATGGTGCTATGAGGTTTCATCTTTTCTGGTTTCTTATTAGTTATCCAAAGCAAAAGGCTCCCCAATGGTGACTTTCACTGTTTCATAAAGGAATTAGGGCACACAATGATCAGGTTTTTACTATCCCTTTTCAGGTTCATTCCCAGATATGTTGGCTAACTTTCACTTCTGCCCAGGGGAATATTATGGTTTATTTCTAGATGTCTTCTTCAGGTCAGAACCATTTTTGCTTATAGAAAGCTGAATCCCAAATCTTATGATTTTATTTGCCTCTGGCAGAAATCAAGTACCTTTTAATTAAATTTTCTTTCCGGAAATACTTCCGTTTTGTGTGGAAACATCCCCCACAGTGACTCTTCTCTGTTTCCAGATTTTTCTTCTAGATTTATCTCATGTCATTGAGTGTACTCTTTTCTGCCATATGTTAAGACTCTCTAACTTGGATGAATTCACTACTTTTTTCCTAGTTTCTTGAAGCCAATGATTCTCAAAGTGTGGTCTCTGGACCAAGAGAGTCAATATCACCTGTGAATTTGTAAGACATGCAAATTCTTAGGCCCCACCCCAAACCTACTAAATAAGAAACTTCGAAAGTGGTGTCAGGCAATCTGTGTTTTAATAAGTCCTTCAGGTGATTCTGATGTGTGCTGAATTTGTTCATGCCCACTCTCCCAGGGCATTTCAGCTTTGTTGGAGGTAGGAAAAGGAAGAAAATTGGCTAGAAGGACAAATTAAAAAAAAAAAAAATGTCCTCAGGGTTTTTGATATGCTAGTCTTGTTTAAGAACCGTGGCTCCAAATTGCTTCCCTTTTTTCAACTTTAAGACTCTATCCCATATTACCAGCTGGCCTTGTTCTAGTAACCATCTGTCAATTTGTTGTGACATTAGCATTTCCAAAGTATATTTTACATTGCATAGGTTTTCATCTACGAGGGAAAAATAGAGCCTATGATACACTATCACAATGAAATTTGATGAGAGGAAGTGTTTTCATACATAGTTTTCTCTCTTCTGTAAAATCTGGGGACGTAGGACATCAGAGGCATCGCAAACTAATTTATACCTGGTTGACATCTGCTTGTCATCACTACACAACCTAATGATACAGAGTGAGAAATAGCCTTACCTGCTGGTTTGCCATTCTTTTATTCTTGCAATATTTATGTTTGTTTGCAATGAAGAAAAATTCAATTGTCTTAAATCTCTTGATCTTCATAAAGACCTTTAATGACCAAGGTAACTGTTTCAAATAAGAAGTCTAACAAGCATTCTCGATTAGGAATTTCAATTAAAATGGCATGAACCTTTTTTTTAGGCTGATGGAGAACAACCTGTTTACCCAGTTGGTTTTATGTTGATTACACAAAGTATACAATCGTAACCTAGCAACACACACACAAAGCCAGAAAAATGAGGCCAGTAGGTAAAAAAAGACAGCATCAGCCCAAGCTGAGTGCTCTGCATGCATGCCTGATATATCTTTTTCACCTTCCCTGTTTTCATTTTCTTACCGATTTCTACCACCTGCAACATAATGTCTTGGAACAGGTAAATAAAAACACTCACTCCCAAATATACTGCTTTTTATGTAACACAGAAACAATGTGTAAAAAAAAATTAAAGTTGGCAGTGCTTAAACACAATATTCTGCAAACAGATAGAAATGCTTATAGGCACTTTCTCTTAAGTCACCTATATCTGGAGCTACCGGGGAGACTGTTGGGTAACCTAGGTCCTATCTCATGCAAATGGTTTATTCTACGAAGGTTATATTTTCACTTTTAAATCATTTTGGGCTGAAAAAAATTCAATTTGCTAAAGGATGTCCTTCAGGTTAAAGGGAAATGGTAACAGATTGAAATTCAGGTCTAAATGAAGGAATAAAGATAATTAGAAATGGTAAATAAGTGGGTAAGTATAAAACAATATGTGTTCTTTCTTCTTATAATTTACTTGAAAATAATTGTCTGCTTAAAGCAAAAATAATAACACTATAAAATGAGGTTTATAACACACATAGAAGTAAAGGTGATGACCAATTACACCAAAACTGAGTAGGTGGATAAATGAAAGTACACTCTTGCAATATGTGAGGTTATTAGATTTGTGAAGTGAGGAGTGTAAAGTGTGTGATAGGCTGAATAATAGTCTCCAGTCATATCCATATCCTGATCCATGGAACCTATGAATATGTTACCCTACATGATAAAAGAGACTTTGCAAATGTGATTAACTTAAGGATGTTGATATGGGGAAATTATCTTAGATTATTTGAGTGGCCCCAAAGTAATGACAAGGGTCCTTATGACAGGGAGACAGGAGGATCAGAAGCAAACAGAGAAGATATAAAGATGGAAGCAGAGGTCAGGGGAGAAGATGCTACATGGTTGACTTTCAAGACTGAGGGAGAGACCATGAGACTGTAGAATGTAATTGGCCTCTAGAAGTTGGAAAAGGCAAGGAAATGGATTCTTTCCTAGAGTCTTTAAAAGGAATGCAGCCCTGCCAACACTTTTATTTTAGCCCAGAGAAGCTGACTTCACACTTCTGATTTCTGAACTATAAGATATTAAATTTATGTAGTTTAAGCCTCAAAGTTTGTGATAATTTGTTACAGCCACAATCAGAAACTAACACAAGTGTGAAGCAGGAAGCATCAATATTCCCAAGGTCCTCTAACTTTGTGGGACTCAACCTCTAAACCTTGTTCCTTGGACAGATGGTGGGAGAAGGTGGAAAGGTGAATTAGGATCTGTGAAGTATCAAATGTGAAGTGTGATATGTGAAGAGGGAAAGTGTTGATTCTAGGCTCTGACAAAATAAGAATGCAAAATGATAGCTCCAGAGCAAGCCCTAAGATAATAATAAAATGAAATATAGCCAAGAATTCAATATAAGAAATAAAATGGAACACTAAACTATATTTAATTAATCAAAAATAAGGTGAGAAAGATGAAAAAGAGGAATAATAACAAAAAAGGAAGAATCAAAAGGAAGTAGTAAGATGGTAGGCTTAAACCTAACAATATCAACATTTCCACTAAATATAAATGGACAAAATAACAGTGCATCAAAATTCATGAAGCAAAAACTAATTGAAGTAACTAAATAAACAAATTTACCATTACAAGAGGATATTTTAACAATCTTCTCACAGTAATTGACAGACTATGTAGAAAAAAATTTAATAAATATATAGAAGATTGAAAAACACTACAACCACCTTGATCTAATAGATATTTACAGATCATTACACACAACAACTTCAAAATACATATTCTTTTACAGTACATGTGGAGCATGTAGACTATATGATGGTACATAAAAGTCTTAATAAATAGCAAAATATTGAAATCAAACAAAGCATATCTCTGATCAGAAGAGAATTAAATTAGAAATTAAACAATAAGATATCTAGATAATTCCATAACATATGGAATTTAAGCATCATACTTTTAAACAACCTGCAGGGTAAAAAAATAATCATGAGGAATATTAGGAAATACTTCAAATTGAGTGATAATTAAAACAGAGCATATCAAAATTTGTGGGATACAGTTACAACAGTACTTAAAGGCAAATGTGCAGCTCAAAATGCTTATATTAAAAGAAGAGAAAGATTGAAAATAAATGATCCATAATTCCGCCTTAAGAATCTACAATAAGATGAGCAAATTGAATCCAAAATAAATAGGAGGAAATAACTAATAAACATAAAAATGGAAAACAATGAAACAGAAAACAGACAAACCATTGAGAATATATGTTGGTTCCTTGAAAAAATCAACAAAATTGCTAAACCACTATATAGACTACTAAAGAAAAATAGAGAGAGGAAATAGATTGCAATATCAGGAATGAAAGAGGATTTACCACTTCAGATCCTACAGATGCTAAAATGATAACAAGGATACATTGTGAACAACTTTATGCCAATAAATTTAACATATTTGGTAAAATGGATAAGTTCTTTGAAATACATACATTACCAGAAATGACACACAAAGAAACAAAAAATCTGAATATCTTTATATGTTAAAGAAATTGAATTTGTAATTACAACATTTCCACAAAGAAAACTCCAGGGCCAGATGGTTTTGCTGATGCATTCTACCGATCATTTAAGAAGAAAAAAAAAACCAATCACACATGAATCTTTTTAGGAAATAGAGGAGGAAGGAACACTTTCTCACTCATTTTTTTTTTGCATGGCCAGCATATCCGTGCTACGAAAGTCTTACAAAGAATGTATAAGAAAACAAAACTATACACTAATATCCATTATCAATATACATACAGTCTTAAAGAAAACAAAATTGAAGGATTTGCAGTCTCTGGAATCAAGATTTAGTATAAAGAAACAATTATTAAGATAGTATGCTATTGGCGTAAAGATAGGCAATGAAATAAAGAGTCCAGAATTAGAACAACACTTAAAAGGTCAATTGATTTTAGACAAAGGTGCAAAAGCAATTTAATGGAGAAAAAATAGTCTTTCCAACAAATGGCGTTGAAACAACTGGACATCCGTAGAGTAAAAAAATTAATGTCAACCCCTACCCTACACCATACAAAACTTTAAGTTGAAATAGAGCTTAGAGCTAAATATATAAAACTTTAAAGTTCTGAGAAAAAAATATAGTAGAATATTTTCATGACCTTGGAGTAGGAAATGATTTCTTAGATAGGATTAAAAAAGCATAAGATAAGAAATTTAAAAATGTTAAATTGGGCTTCATCAAATTAAAAAAGTCTTACTATTACAAAAAGAAACAGGCAAGCCACAGATTTGGAAACTTTGGAGAAAATATTTACAATATATAGATTTGACATAAGATTTTATCCATAATTTATAAAGAATTCCTCCAAATCTATCATAGACAAACAACCCAATAAAAAATAAGAAGGTTTGAACAGATACTTCACAAAAGATGCATGAATATCGCTAAGCACACAAGAAATAACGCAACATAGTGATTTATCGTGAAAATTCAAATGAAAATCACAATGAGGTATTAGTACAAACCTCTGGAATGGCTGAAATTAAAAATACAGACAATACTATTGTTGTTTAGGATGTGGAGCAACTGAAACTCTCACATATTGCTGGTGGGAGGGTAAAATGATACTACTTTGGAAAATGGTTTGAAAGTTTTTGTGAAGTCATACATATACTTACCCTGGGGCCCAGAAATTTTATTCCTAGGTATTTATCGAAGAGAAATGAAAAAATATGTCCAAAAGAAAATATGTCAAGAATGCTCATAGTGGCTTAATTCATAATAGCCAAAACTAGATTTAATTCACATGGCTGTCAACAGAGGAATGGATAACTTGTGGTATATTCATGCAAAGACCTACTACACAGAAGTAAAAAGGAATGAACTGATGATACATTCAACAATACGGATGAATTTTTATACATGCTGGGTGAAAGAAGTCAGAAAAAAAAGGGGACCTATGGATGATCCCCTGTGTATGAAGTCCTAGAACAGGCAAGACTAATTTACGCTGAAAGAAATCAGAAAAGTTGCTGCCTCTGATTGCTGGTCTGTGGAGCTGGGATTGATCCAGAAGAGGCACTAGGGAAATTTATGGACTTTTGAAAATATTTTGATAGGCATATGGATTATATGGGTGTATGTATTTGTTATATTTGCTAGACATCAAAAGATTCAGGCTATAACAACCAGATGGATATAGGGATTACATATAAAAGTTTCTTTGCCATAAAGCTATTAGAAAACATTAGAGAATTCTACAGGAGAACAAACAACTGTATAAATAATATGCATTTCTTATAGCAGTAGCTTGCAATATTTTTATGTGTGTATACCTCAGTTAAAGTAAATAGCCCAGCTGTGTTCTACAAATTTCATGCCAAGTTTCACATATTCCCATAGAACGCATTTACATAGAATCCATCACAATTTTAATGGTTTTCCCTACTTCATTTATTATTTTTCCGTAAAATCTCTTCCTTCCACACACAATTTACATGTCATCAAAACAACAAGAATGAACCTAGTAGCATTGAAATGTAGCTCAGGATGTGTTCAGATCTAACGTTTAAAATTTTTGTTGATATTCAACAATGACATTTTTTTTTTCTTTTACTTTTAAGTAATTTCTCTGGATGTGTTTCTGAATTCTGGTGCCCAAACTACGGAAATGAGTGTCGTCCACAGAGCTGATTCAAAACGCATATACTAGATCCTAACCCAGATATACCAAATAAGAATCTATAGGTATTTTTCCAAATAATCATATTTAAAAAAAATAACCTCTTTCTGGTAATTCTAATGTACAGTAAGGTAGAAAACCTCTTTTCTAGACTAGAGGTTCTTGGTCTTGGTTGCACATTAGAATCACCTGGGGAACTTTAAAATATGGACCGACTTTTGTCAACACCATTCATCAACTGTCTTGCATCGAGTCCGGCTGGCCTATCATGTAGGTGACATCCATTTGGTATAGTTTCATAGGCACAAAAATTTCATGTCCATCCATAATAATTCACTTTTTTTCCTGGTGATGCTTGAATTTTTTTCCCTCTAACATCCACACTTCTCCATTAAAGATAAAGCTTAAAATGCAAATATCCCCATGAAGAGAAAAGTTTTATTTCCCACGAGTGGTACTGTTAAGCACTTAAAGGTATAAGACAAGAATCACCAAAGTGGACTAGGTGTGGTGGGGGATGGGCACCTGCTGGGCTACTGGGGTGCTCAACGCAGAATTTTTCCCTTCATAGTTTTGCCATAAGCTAGTCTATTCTACAAAGCAGAAAACGTTATTGGACTCAGATTGCTGTTACAGAGAAGAGAGAAGACATGATGTCTGCCTTCCAGGAGTTTATGGTCTAGTAGCAATGAGGGGCTCCTAGGAGTTATGGGATTTACAGAGAGAATGTGGACTCTGTAATTGGCCATTGATTTTTTCTGGAAGATCTGCAAAACTTTTCTCTGTAATCCATGGAGCTTTGTCTAGAAAGATTGATTCTGCCGTCCGTAACTTGAAAGCCAGGAGTCATCCCAATTCTAAGAAAGCGAAAGAGCATTAAAATACAAGAAAATTCCCTGGATAATAAGTAATTAACTGGAGAACTGAGGAAGGCTTGTTCTGCATTTAGTGTCTGAATAAGTACAAATCTTTCTATCCTACCAGTCAAAGTGAATCTCTCTTTGTTTCTAATTTGAACAAATCTCAAAATCATATAGGAGATAAAATAATGCCTGAGTTTAGTTTGAGGGTTAAAAGTTGAATTATGGACCCATCTAAGATTTATTGATAAAAACCAATGCAGGTCACTGCATTACTTTAAACAGTGGTCTCCAAAGTGAAAAATGTGTTAGAATTTTTATTTATATTTATGTTTGTCTCAAAAGGAAAGTATGCTTTAGTAGTGTCAGATTGATAATAGTGAAGTATGATATGGATAATGCAAGTAAGTATTTATACGTTGGAGATATGTTTAAAGAGTTGTTACTGATGGGGTGCATGATCAAAAAATTTAGTGATTTAAATGATTTTGAAAAATTGTGAGTTTTACTTTGGGAGGACTAGTTTATATGCTGCTGTCTTTCACTGATGGTGATTATGACCCAGAGCGAATGGCAGCAGTGTAAAATGGTCATCTGTGAGGTGCTCTCTTTTCTTTGAACATAAATTGAGTTTTTCCTATGCTTTGTAGCCACAGTCATTTGTGGCGGCCTCTGTGTCCCATCCGTGGTCTGAAGCTTCTGTTCATAGATGATTAATCTCTACTCATTGGAAGAGTCTCAGAAAGTCAAAGTTAAAGTCACCTCAAAGATTTTTTTCTCCCTCCTTATTTTCAAGATGAAGAAACTGGAACCAAAGACCCAAGCGTTGAGAAGATATGTTAAAGTTATTCAGTTAAGTCAAGAAGGGGATTCCTTGATACCACAACAGTGCTGTTTCTCTTTTTCTATCTATGCCCAGTGTGCTTACCAGGAGATAGAGACTATTAGCACTAAAGGGGCATCTGCGTTCCATGTACCCTGACAAAGTGAAATACTGGGTTTGATCGCTGCTTAGTATTTCTGACAATGATAGTTGCCATCTGGCTGGTAGGACTGAAAGGAATCTCTAAATATTTAGCTATTTATTAAGAAGAAAGTGAAAATGTTTTATCTCTAGTAGAAAAGAGGAACATTTTACATAGAGAGTTTTCCTTTTACCCTAAGTTTTCTGTATTATATTTGCTTTGAGATATAATGAGAACTGTATCTGTAGGCTGCTTCTTCACTAAAGACATACGTGTTATTGCTCCGGTGTTTTTCTAGCATCTACGTTGACATACAAAGAAGTATAAGACGTCCTTCGGGAATCAAGACTAACTCGCATTAAATAGTTATTTGAGAACAATATGCCCAATTACATTCTAATTTGGAAGGTATAGATGATATATAATATGGATATTCTTAGAAATCAATTTGTCTTTCCAATCAATGCTTCCTCAGAGAAAATTAGAGAAAATGCTATAGTATTTCATTTCCCCGGCCTCTAACTCCTGTAGCTATTCAGCAAGGCCTTCTGACAGCAAGGATTTAAGCAGCCTTAGTTGCTCCTTTGATTCAGGTTCAGTGTTAGTTGCCCTCAGCAATCCTTTGTCTCATGTTTTGAACATCCTTTCTTCCCAATCAAGCTTTGAGTCTGGAACTCCTGAGACTGCTGGGCTCCTGTATTTCCCCAAGCTGTACTTCTTCTGGTGCTCATGTGTGCCAGGTTCTCAGACTGAAATTCTGATTAGTTTTCTGCTACTCTGTCTTATTTTGTTAGTTGCTTTTCCACGGACTGCAGTCTAACCCTGGAGTCTTAGCCTGGGGTCTGCTACTGCATGCTCATAGGGATACCGTCTGCCTGTTGATCATTAGAGACTCTTATTCATCATTAAAGCTTCAAACAATATCATCCATATTTTGAGGAGACACTTACTAAATGCCTATAATGTTCTCTCCATGAAAGAGTCTTTAATGCTTCTTCCAGAAAGGAGGATGGAAGCTTGGTTCTTCTTGTTATAAAACCTTCGGGTTCGGCTCTTACATGGAGGGTCACTTTAAGACAAAGGTAATTAATACTGGATAAATAGACATTAAGCACAGATGTATTTTCTTGTTGACACTCACTCTCAGTCCCATAAACCTAAAGCTGATGTAGAGGTTTTAGCACAAAGCATAAAACACACACAACGCATTTTTAGCCTCCCAGGATTAGTGCAGTGCTTTGAGAAGAATGCGTCTGGCTGTCCTGGCACGCTGGGTGCTGGGTCTTGTATTCTGTAGCCTGGCAAAAGACAGGGCAATGCATTTGTCAGCAACAAATCACCAAGCAAAGGCAAGCCTCTTTCAAAATAATAGCCCATTATTTTTGAACTTTTCCTTTGAAATAATGTCAAATGTACAGGAAAGTTGAAAGAGTAGCAGAGAAAACTCCCGTATACCATACTTGTTTTCCATATTTCTTTATTAGGCCCTTTTAGCCCTTAATACTTCAGTGTATGTTTCCAATGAATGAAGATGTTCACTTTCGTAACTGTAGTACAGCTGCCAAATTCAAGAAATTTAATGCAGATGAAATAATTTTGGGGAAATTTTTGTGAATATTTCATGTGCATTAAGCAACACATGGCGGTGTTTGATATCCATCCATAAGCTCAATCTTCTTGTTTCTTCTGTTTAACTCTTCTACATACTCATCTGCTGTTGGTTTTTTTTTTTTTTGGTCCACTTAATCTGTGTTGTACTGAGTGTTATGCTAGTCTTTTTTTTATTAGTGTTGTATTATTTTTTCTTGCATTTCCTGTATTTTTGGCTTTACTAGTTTTGTTATGTATGAAGATATTTATAATTTGTGTATCTTCCTTGTAAATTGTGCCATTAGCCATTATAAAATAATTTTCTTAGTCTCAATGAATGATTTTTGGTCTGAATTCTACATTGCCCAATATCAGGATTGTAACCTGTGCCTTATTACCATCATAGTACATCTTTGCCTATCTGTTTATATTTTACCTTTTGAATCATTCTGTTTTAGGTGTATCTTTATTGATATAACAGAGTTGGATTTTACTCTTTGAGTTAATTAAAACTCTTTTAATAGGCAAAATAAGCCCATTAACATTTACTAATGTGACTGACAGGTTTGGTATCAAGTCATCAAAATGTTATCATTTTATGTTTGTTATTTTATATTTTAATTACTATATATATTATGTTATACATACAGTGTTTCTTTTCTAGGAGATTGTCTTCTTTCCTCTTTTTAAAAATGTTCTTTTGTTATTTAAGAAAGATTGCATTTAAATACTCTATAATAGTCCCCTTAATCCTACTTTTTTAGCCTAATCTTTCACTCTCTGGTTTGTCAGTTAAATGGTATACATTGACTCCAACCTATTACCTATACAATAATCATGATCTTATGTACTTTCCCTTTTCTTTCTTCCTTTTTCCATTTTTTGTTACATTCTTTCTGCTCTTTCCATATGTAATGTTTATATGCTTTTCTTCCACCTATGTCCTCACTCTTATTTTAGTCTCAGTCTACAATTAAATGTATCAAATATATCAACTGCTCATCATCAGTCCTTTAGCCCAAATTTCCGCAAACAAATAAAAGCTGAGGGAGCTCATCACCACTAGATCTGCCTTATAAGAAATGCTAAAGGGAGTTCTTCTGGCTGAAATGAAAGAATGTTAATTAACAATGTAAGAACATCTGAATGTGTAAAACTCCTGGCGAAGGCAAATATATAAAGTAGTTAAAGTATAGGGTCAGATTCACTAATGTTGTAATGGTGGTACATAAAGCACTTTAAACTCCAGGTTAAAACTTAAAAAACAAATGTATTAAAAAATAACTATAACTACAATAATTTGTTATTGGATACACAATATAAAAAAGATATAAATTTTAACATCAGTAACCTAAAATGTGAGGGGAGAAGTAAAAGTGTAGAGTTTCTGTATGCTATTGAAGTTAAGTTGTTATCAGCTTAAAACGGGATGTTATAGGGGCTGGCCCTGTGGCGTATTGGTTAAGTGCGCACGCTCTGCTACTGGCAGCCTGGGTTTGGATCCCGGGCGCGCACCAAAGCACCGCTTGTCCGGCCATGCTGAGGCGGCGTCCCACACACAGCCACTAGAAGGATGTGCAACTATGATGTACAACTATCTACTGGGGCTTTGGGGAGAAAAAGGGAAAAAAAAGGAGGAAGATTGGCAATAGATGTTAGCTCAGGGCTGACCTTCCTCACAAAAAAAAGAAAAAAAATAGGATGTTATAAATATGAGATATTTTATGCAAGCCTTGTGATAACTACAAACAAAAACCCTGTAGTAGATATACAATAGATTAAGGTAAAGGACTCAAAGCATATCAGCAGAAAAAGTCACAAAATCACAAAGGAGTGGAGCAACAAGCACTCTCATTCATTGCTGGTGGGAATGCAAAATGGTACAGCCACTTGGGAAGACAGTTTGGGTTTTTCTTATAAAACTAAATACATTCTTACCATACAATCCAGAATTGTGATTTTTGTATATATCCGAATGAATTAAAAACTTATATCCACACAAAGACCTTCACATAAATGTTTATAGCAGCTTTATTCGTAATGGCCAAAACTTGGCAGCAACCAAGATACCCTTCGATAGATGAATGGATAAACAAATGTGGTACGTTCATACAATAGAATATTATTCATTGATAAAAAGGAATGAGCTATCAAGCCATGAAAAGACTCGGAGAACCTTAAAGGCATATGGCTAAGTCAAAGAAACTAATCTGAAAAGGATACATACTGTTTGAATCCAAGTATATGCCACCTGGAAAAGGCAAATCTATAGAGAAAATAAAAAGATCAGTGGTTGCCAGGGGTTTTGGGGGAGGGAGGGATGAATAGGTGGAACACGGGATTTTTAGGGCAGTTATACATTAATGATGGGCACATGTCATTTTCCATGTGTCAAGACCCATAGAATGTACAACACAAAGAATAAACTGCAGTGTAAGCTATGGACTTTAGTTCATAGTAATGTATCAGTATTGGCTTATCAATTTTAACAAATATACCACACTAATTCAAGATATGAATAATAGGGAAAACTGTGTGGAGTGAAAGGTACGTGGATCTCTCTGTACTTTCTAATCAACTTTTCTGTGAACTTAGAAGTGCTCCAAAAAATAGAGTCTAATAACAACAACAAAAAAAGATATACTGGAAAATATTTGCAATGTATATAGTAAGGATTACTAGTCTTATTTTATCATAAACTCTCATAAACCAAAAAGAAAAAGGCAACCAAATAGGAAAATGGGCAAAGGATAGAAGCAAGTAACTTGACACTGAAGAAATGCAAGTTGAAAGTATAAGATAGTCTTTTTACTTTTTCTTCCTCCCGCGGATTGACAAAAACTAAAATGTGGAATATATCCAATGTTGATGAGGATGGGGAGAAGCAAGCCCTCTCATACACTGTTGGTGGAAGTATAAATTGGAGTAACCCTTTTTGAAGATAATTTAAGCTAATGTCTTGATCAAAATTTAAATGTGCATACCCACCGATCCAGAAATTCCACTGATGTACACAAAGAAATATATTCAATGAAAACATTACTTAACAATAACAGGAAAAAGTTGGAAATGACCTAAATGTTCATTGATAGGAAAATAGTTAAGTAAACTGATATTCAGCTATTCTGTGGAATATAAAGAAGCCATTAAAAAGAACCAGATCTATGTGGTTCTATGACACAGAAAGAGCTTCAATATGTATTATTAAGTGAAAAAAAAACCACAAAGGAAGACAGCAAGAGAGAAAGGAAGGAACAAAAGAACTACAAAACAGAAAACAATTAACAACAGGTAGAAAGAAAGTGTTTGAAATGGAAGACAGACAAAAAAGATCCAACATATACGTAATTGAATTCCTCCAGAAGAAAATTAAACCATAGCAGAGAACTAATATCTGTGAGCCCCGCCTCTTTTCTGTCTCTACCCGATCTCCTGTGGTCAGCCCTGCTGATTCCCCAGCGATCCCTCTGAGAAGAGAAGGATTTGACAGTTATCAGCATATGAGAGATAGGAAGTTAAAGAGCACTCTAAAATTTTAAGCATAGCTGAGTAGAAAATAACAATACTAATAATTTTGAAGAGAGTTAAATTCTTCTATGTAGTAACATGACATCTGATTTCTAAAATCCATGTATATGTCAAAAATATTAGATTAACTATTTCCTTGATATGTGTGTGTGCTTAAATTTGTTATAGATTTTTATCTACACTTCTTGATATAATATTACCATGTTTTATTTCCGCCTCTTTAGCCTTTAAAACTTCACAGCTGTGCTTACTTACCCATCCTATATAGGTTCATCCTTGTCTCAGATTCTGGAACCAATCTGTACACTACACAGAAAAGGACGTGACGTTGAGGCTACTAACTCAGAGATCTTGGTTTGCAAGTGACTAGGTTCCTGATTTCTTCCTTCTGTTCCTGAAAACTCCTGCACCTTGGATTGCGGTTCTACACTGACCTTGGTCTTTTTTGATAATTGAAGCCCTGCTCCTGAGGTTCAGATCCCGTAGTGAGACCAAGCGCTACTGATTCCTACCCACCCTGGCCCTAATGATTCAAGATGTCAGTAAGTAAACTCTGCTTTTGCTAAGTGCAGCCATCTCAGGCTGAAATCAATACTAGGACAAAATTTTGTAGGATTTTTTCCCTGATTTTACCCACTCAATAAACCCACTCAATAAGTAATTAATTGCTTGATTTATAATCTTTCAGAATAAAAAAATATTTACGATAATATGAATATATGTGATCACAAACGTATGATCGTGAATTTATAATTAATGTATAAAAGATTATACTATAATTACCTATTGTAATCTATTTATTTAATTTATTGTGAATGAATGTATCGGGAATACTTTGCTTGACAACTAATTTATTTTGACAGGAGAAAAGCACTTAATTAAATGCCAAGTTGGAAGAATGAAATCACTCTTCAGTATCCCCTCCTAAGCGCTTAGAGAGTAATCTCAAACCTTCAGCCTGGTCTTCGTTGGCTAAGAGAGTCATTATTGAGAGAGGCATAACTTGGCACAGAAATCTAAAATCTTCCTCTGACCCAGAAAACTCGCCACAAAGGTAGTAGAGAAAGAAAACAGTTTTATTATTGAATAAACATTAAACCAGAATGTGATGCATTTCACGGGCAATCTGCTAAGACAGTGCAAAGACATTAAGAAATGTCATCCTTTTTATATATTTTGTGTGAATGTATACATACATACATACGTATATACCGTACATACCCTATGTATCTCTTCATCTGGATGTTTGTGTCATATCCTTTTATAATAAACTGGGAAACAGTAAATATACTGTTTTTCTGAGTTCTGTGAGCTGTTCTAGCAAATATATCCAACCTAAGGTGGAGGTCGTGGGAACCTCCGATTGGTCAGAAGAACAGGTGACAACCTGGACTTTTGATTGGCATCTGAAGGAGTCAGGGAGTCTGTAGGACTGAGCCCTTAACCCGTGGGATCTGATGCTGTCTCCGGGTAGACAGTGTCAGAATTGAGTTGAATTGTGGGACACCCAGCTGGTGTTTAAGAATTGCTTGGTGATATGGGGGAGAAAACACACTTCATACCTCCTTAAAGGCCTCCCTTGTTAGCACATTGTGTCCAATACACAATAGAACCCAACAAATATTAAATTTTCAAAAATGTCCAGCTATATAATTCAACATGCTTTTTTCCCCCTGTGTTCTGAGTTCCAAAGCAAACATTTATTTATCTGTTATGTGTATGCTCAAGAATTGAGAGAAATTTAAAAATAAAAAGAAGTAGGCAAGAACAGTATAGCATGGAAGAGAAGGCAATGAGAGACCACAGCTTTGATTCTGTCTTTGACATTATTTATTTGTGTGATTTCCCTAAAACTTTATATGAGAATCATGACTTTTAAGATCTCTTCTAGATCTAAAATTCTATGATTCATTTATTTTTTATTCATTTATTTACTCATTTTTTAATTCAAACTATGCCCAGGCCCTGTGCTCATCACAAGGGATACTAGGCAGCATGAAGCCAATGGATTGTGTCCTTTGTGGAATTTACATCTAGTGTTTCCTTCCTTTCTTGTCATTAAGAAAAATAAGACTAGATGAACAAATTTTGAAATGATTTCCGTTGGTCTTTATGAGAATATGTCAGTTGGATGTGAAAGACAAACTCTTTCTTAAAATTAGGAAGCATCACTGTGCTTCGTGGTCACTTATTTTCTAGGAGAGAGAGATGGGAAGACATTGCAGGACAGATTGACTGTTGCACATTCTGCACAGTTTGTAACATTCTGCTGCTCCTGCATTCTTAGCCTACTGGCTGTCTTCTTAGACTTTGAAGAGAAAGTTAAACTATGCCTCAGATACTCATTTCTCTTCTTTTTATGAATTCTGAATAAATGCATCATGGGTGGATTGCTGTCCAAATGGTATGACTTCTACAGCATCTACATCTTCCAATGTAATGCTTCTGTACATTTGCCCCAGCAACAAAGAAATTTTTCATAAATGTGTCATAAAAAATGAATAATATGAAAGCATACAACTCAAAAACCTGTCACACACATCACAATGTCAAGGTAACTGTTCTTCTAGAGAAATGGAAGAAATATTGAACAGCAAAATTTCAGAGTGGAAAACAAGTTAATATAATTCCATGCCACTAGACATAATGTTATTAAGCATCAGACTGTGTTACTAGCTGACCTTTAACACATTTTAAAAGTTGAACGAACTCAATTCTAGTAGAGTTTGGGCAAGGTTTGTGAAAAAGTTGAATCAAGCATAAACGAGTAGAAATGCTCAAATACATGCAAAATATCAAGTGAAATTGGTAACTGAGATTGAACACAGAAATGAGCTGAGAATCATAGAATTTTACTGCCAGAAGGGCCTTAGAGACGATCTGATTCGATTCTTAGTGAAGTAGGCAAAAAATAAAAAAAAAACAACTTTTCTGTGAAGACGTGATTCTGCCCCACCCCCATTCCCTGCTTCCATCACCACTATCTGCACTAAAGAAAAAAACCATAATCCTTGCTATATAATTTTATATGTCATAAACAACAAAGAGGATTATGGTTAAATAAAAAACAGAAAATAGAAAAGTTAGTTGCTTGTTCTCTGTGTTATATTTCACTCTGTCTTTGTCAGAAAAAGATATGAATTGCTTAAATGTGCGGGCAGAAAGAAAAACATATTTCTATGTTCAGAGAGAGACTCACAAATAATAATGTTTTCTGCTCACAAAAGAAACAAAATACATGTTTATTTAATAACATTTGGCAAAAAAAGAAACACAGTACCTCTGAAAAGTGATCCCTTTTTAACATTTAGTATACACCATTTCATCTTTTGTTTGTTTGTTTCTACACGTCCATTTTGCATAGTTGAACTCATGTTGTTTCAATTCCGCTTAGTACCTAGTTGGGTTAGTTCAGGGTTTGTGGGCATGTGTAGTGTGACAGTTTCTGAGAATGGACCATAGGCCGCATAGCATGTCTAACAGGACAGATGATTTAGGCTGGGGTCAGACCATGAAGAGCCTTGAACACCATACTGTTGTGATAAATGCTATGAGATATGCCTTAAGTTGAGAAGATTGTAGCCTCTATCCAGTTCTGCCCCTCCTCTCTGCACGCTAATGTGGGGTCATCCCCATGGGCCACTTGTGCAATGCTTATTTATTAAGCCATAAAGAGAGTGGGTTTGTGATGTTCCTTGACTACCTAGCCTGTTGTGCAGCAGCTCATTCATTTACCCTGGCACAGAGTCCCCTGGACCTGAAGATGACCCAAATGACATTCCAGTGTAGAGCCTCTCTTCCTTACTCACCCTCCAAACTATGTCAACTTTGGCTCCTTCCCCTAGGACAAATACAGTACGGGAAGGCATGGGGCTGTCACTGTTTCCTTACTGCAAGTGCACTCTCCAACCCAGGAAAAACTGCCCAAATATTTAGCTAATTTTGTTGGTCTAGCAAACTTTTTACAGATGGGTCATTTTAACCACCTCCCAATATGGCTATCTAATAAATAATCTAGTTACCTAATAAATAGCTCTATGTAAAGCAGAGAGAATAAACCACTAAAGAAATTAGAATTTGAAAAGGTCATTGCCATAGTTCTGTTTTGGTTTTTTCAAAATCAAATAGAAGATTCCAACTGGTCATAACTACAAAGCAATATAGTATGGCCCATGTTATTAGCAATTTTCACTTTTTATCTTAATGTTGTATTTAAAAGATGCATTTTTAATACAGATCTATGGTTTTATTTGAGATGTGTTATGGCTTAAGCATTTCCTATGCTTCTAAATATATTCAGTTCAACGGACAAACAGACCCTCTTTTGCTTTCTATTATATTTGTATTGCTATTTTTTCAGGGAAACTCTCCAAGTTCTATCCTAGCAACCCTCATTAACCTGCAGGAAGAACTGATCGTGCCCAGACAAACAGTAGGAAGAAGCTATGCGCTGAATTGTAGGGCAGAATGAATTTAATTCACCCACAGAAGTTAATGCTACTTAAAGAACGATATTTTTCCACTGTTTGAGGATACATGGTATATAATTATTACTGATACTTTAAGAACTGGGGACTAAACAGCTACCCAATTTTCTTCATAGTGAAGTCTCAATTTCATTCTTAAGCTTCAAACTAGTATATTATTTGTAGTATGTATGTGCAGGATAGTGGCTCTTAACTTGATTTTCTCTGGTGCAAATATGTTCCTTCAGTTTTTGTTTTGATTTGGTCAAATTGGCAACCAACAATGCAATGTAAGAAATCCTTTACTTGCACTGCATTCACTTCAGGGGATCTGAATTGCTCTAAAACTTCTCTCTTGGGTTTCTTTGGAATCATTTTGCTACAAAATAGCTTTAATTTTAGTGACAAAAAGTATTAATTGCAGAGAGCCTACCTACGAGAGCTGTAGGATTTTCACAGGTGTGGGAAGCACAGGATAAGAACAAGACTGACATTTAATAGTAATTTTCATGAATATTAATTTCATTCAGCAGTCCTTTCGGGAGCCATTTATCATTTCATTTTTTAATCCTGGTAAATGGAGGCAAGTTATGCTCGAGAGACAGAGAGAAGCATCAGGAAGCCCAAATCTAATTGAGAAACTACTTTCAAACCCGTATTTTACATTAAGCTTAATTGCCAGCACTTATCAGTGGGAAGAATTATGTCACAAAGTTAGTTTTAATCATTTTGGGTTGAATCTATAAGACCTGAGAAATTATTCTTTTGCTTTCATTTCATGTATCACAGTGTTTAGGTTTAATTAAAAGAACTGATTATGTTTTTTTTTAGGAAATCAAAGTGGTAATAACATTTCCAGAGATATTTTATTCTGTTGAAGAGAGGGCACCAACCTGTTAAACAGGCCACAACTTGGAATCCCAAGAGTGATTAGTGGTTTGAAGGGCAGACTGTGGCAAAGCAGGAGAGGAGAGAAAGATCTGTGCGCGCTGAAGAGAGGATGCAAGAGACTCAATAGGTCCAACTTTTCACCTGTGAAAGAAAATGTTGCCTGCAGGAGGGGAAATGGCAATGTCTTTTGATTCCAGATTGCACACAATTTCCAGATCATTTCATGATGTCATCACCTTTTTACCACTAAGTTTTAAGTTGTTTATAGAATATTTGAAAGGTGAATATTTGAAATATTTGAAAGGTGTAAAGAAAATAATGAGTCAAACACCATTGTGTGTCATCCTATCCTCCATCCACCTTAAAAAAGAGAATTGCTACCACCTTTGAGGCAGTGAGGATTTCTCTGGCTGAAGTGGTAGAAATCTGTTAGATTCAGTGGGTAGCCATGGTAGATTGTAGAGCAGGAGAAAAGTTGGTTTAGAGAGCTTTTGGCTGTGTGCAGAGGAAATCACTTCTGAGTTTTATGCTTATCGTTCTTACTTTTCTTTATAGTTTTGTGACTTATGTTTGTATCTCTAAACAACAGGTTGTTCAGTTTTGCATATTTTAGGGTTATATAAATGGAATCATACTGTGTTGATCTTCTGCAACTTAGTCTTTCTTTTAATATTATGTCCTTGATGTGTATTCATGTTGTTATGTGTAGCCATAATTTATTCAGTTAATTGCAGTTGTGTTCCATTGTGTGACTATACCACACCTTGCAATTATGGATTTACATTTTTCTTCCTTCTTAGACTGAGAGCTTTTTAAGGGTGGAAAAAAAGTTTTGTCTGTCATTGTAGAATTGGCATAGGCTTGGCCACAATGGTTGGCGTGAAGAAAATATTAAATAAATGTTTGTTTAATGGTAACTTTTTAACAGAGCAGTAGAAAATGTAACAAAAGTTTTCTGAGACCTTAAAAATGTAATTTAGACATTCGTACCTCTAGTCCAATTACAGGGCAGTCCTCAAAGCAAAAAGTTCTGGAGACATTTCTTCTCATGATAAAATGCATTTGTTTTTTCTGGGCTTAATATCTTTAGCAATAGTCTCTTATGGGCATGGCAGAATTAGATGTTTTGTTTTTTCCTTTGAATGGATATGTCCTCACTGGTGATCTTTATACAGTCAGTTTGAGAAAGAAGAAGGTGAAAGTTGGTCTTAAACTGTTTGTACTGTTTTCCCAAGGAGATTAGCTAACATTATGTTGCATAATCTAAGCAGTTAAATGCCTTAGCAACACGACAGATAATTAGCTACTCTACAGAGCAGGTAATTTTTCAGGTTTGTTCTTTGCATAAAGAAAAAAGAAAAAAACACATCTGGATGTATTTTTTTGTTTCTGAGCTCCTCTCCCTTATTCTTGGAAGTGGGGTGTAAAAAGATTCGATTGATTTTAGGGTTTTATGTTTTTCACGCACAAACACTGAAAATCATCACCTTTATTACTGTAGATTTTGTTATATTACCCTCTTCCCAGAAAGTACCATTTTTACAATATATTTCATTAATAGAAAAAAATGAGAAACTGTGTGTTTCATAACTTGTTTTTCTGTGAGCAGTCACTATAGCTCCTTTTCAGTTAGTCCCCAGTGAGTTAAAATTTAAGATTTAAAATAATGCTTCCAAATGTGTGCACTCTGGATTCTTGTGAAGCTGAAACGTTAGTGTGAGCTGCGGAAATCCATTATGTACATACATCATTTTTCTGTAGACGGAAGACAATTTATATGCACAAATTATATGTAAATGTTCAAATGTAGGTAGATGTTTAATAAGATAAAAATGAATTTGAAAGTTCTACTAAATACATTAAAGCTATTTCTCACTTTTTCTTTTTATTTACCTTTATTTTTTGTGTGTGTTAAATATGTGTGTGCACATAGTTTTGAAAAATCAGTGAGCTTATACTACAAACAAGAGGACCTCTGTTTCAGCCTTATCTGCCGCTAGTTCTGCCTCTTCATAGGCAAATACTTCATAGTTTTTAGTTATTTCTTCGGGTATTCATCCTTTGATTTCTAAGTAATACACATATGCTACTGTTTGTTGATTTTTCAGTTTTAGACATTACTCATTGATTTCTAAGTAAGGAAGTTAAGGATTTAAACCTTTCCCTCTCTGATCATCTGCACAATTTTAAAAAGTAATCAGATTTTATATTATTAGGACTAAATAAATATTAATCTTAGCTGAGCCATATATTGATATGTATGATAGAATTACATTTCCATTTTTGAATGATACGTTTTGTTTTGCCGTTTTTAGGGAATTAATAACTATCGTTTTTTGGCTTTCACTTAACTTTGTACTTAGCGCTAATCTCTAATTTCTCCACCAGAAGTGTGCCCCTGATATTCAAAGCATCAGATAGTCTTTAGTTGCAAATATCCACCATCTGATAATCTGTTATCAGTTGCAATCCAGACTAGATGTCCTTGAAAACTGCTGTATGAAAACAGCAGAATGCCTGCTTCTCCATTGTCCTCCTATCTTGTGTATTGGAGTCTCTGTTTCCTGGTGTCCAGGAGGTAAAATTTTTGAGATCTTACACGTCTGAAGATGTCTTCGTTCTAAGCTCAGACGTGATTGATGGGTGAATTAGGTACAGAAGTCTAGTTTAGATATCATTTCACTAAGAATTTTTAAAGGCATTGCTACATTTTCTTCAGTTTCCATTTTCATCTTGCCTGACACCGTTCTCATTCCCATTCCATCATCTGTGGTTTGTTTGTTTGTTTTCCCCTCTCTGGGAGGTTTAAGATGCTGATTTGTTGCCAGTGTTCTAAAATTTCACACTGAAGTAACTTGATATGAGGCTTTTAAATTCATTGTTCAGGGTACTTTGTGGGGCCTTTCAATACAGGTCTTGAGCAATTTCCTTGAATTAGTTATGGCAAGACATCATCTTCTTCATTTTATCTAGTCTCTTTCTGGACCTCTTGTTATGGGATGTTGGATCTTGTTGATCAAGTATCTAACTTTTCTATTTGTCTTTCTGTTTTCCAAACTTTTGTATTTGTTCTATTTTCTGGAAGATTTTTTCAACATTATCTTTTAATTCTTCTATGAATTTTTCAATTTGGCTACCATATTTTTGAATTCTAATTTTTTTTTGTTTTGTTTTCTGTTTTCATTTCATGCATGCAATATCTTTGCTTATCTCTCAGAAGATATTGATTATATTTTTTTTTCAAATTTTCTTCTGTTCTCTGTATTGTTTCTGTTTCTGTCCTATTCCCTTTTTTACTCGAAAAATAAGTGCTTTGTTTTATCTCTCTTTCATATAAGAGGCTTTCCTTAAATTTCTAGTTACCTTATAGTCAGTCATTGTAGGCTTTCTTTTAAATTTCAAGGCGACGTCAAAAAGATGATTGGAGGCTTGATGTGACCTTCATTACAGGGAGAGTAGGTAAGGTCGTGGACAATTTGTTGAGTCCCTCCAAAGTCAGTCGCTCTGGATATTTTTTCTTGGGCAGGTCACTCACTCCAGAGGATTCCTTCAATCTCTTCCCTGCAGAGTATATTCCTAGTTGGCACACTGGGTTTCTAGTAGTGGGGGTCTAATCAGTTATTATGCAGACTTACACTTAAACTTCATTTTTGCTTCTCATTTGTCTGTGACTGGTATCTCTGACTGCAGAACTTTTCCCATTTAACTTCTCCGGAGTATAAGAATCTTATCTTCTGTTGGTGTGGGATAGATCAGTCATCTGGCTGCTTAGATGTGGAGAGGGATATATGGGCCTAAATGACCTGTATGTAGACATTCAACCATTCTTTCTTTTGCCAGTCCCACCTGAACTTTGGCTGTGTGAGGTATTTGGTGCCTGCAATTTCTTGTTTTTGAATGGACTCATTTTGTATGTCTCTGATTCATTATCCCTACCTGCCCATAGGCAATAAGTTTTCAGATTTCTCCACTGATTAGGTTAGTTTTCATGCCTCTGTCCATTCTTCTGGTATTTTATTGACATCTTTTGTCATTTCTCATATACTCCTATTCTCTTTCTCCTGTGGACGTACACCTTCCTTATTCCTTTACTGACGTTATATGAGGGTATTGGAAGTGAATGAAGATAACTGGTTCTTTAAGTCCAGCTTGTTTGCTTCACTATATTTTCTTCATCCGTTGATATTAAAAGTATTGTGGCTATTAATAGTTAAGGTGTTTGTGAATTGTTAGGGTGCTATGTTGATGTCATAAAACGATATCGGGTCATCACTGGTCAAAAAGGACTGAAAACATCAGGTGAGACCTCTTGTGTTTATGTCTCTAAAATACGAGTAACTATAATTATATTCTTATAGTCATGAGAGAGGAAAACCCATTTATCAATTTAGCATAATAGAACTTAGAATCACTTTTCAAGACTTTTAAAGCTAGGGGCCCGCCCAGTGGGGCAAGAGGTTGTGTGCGCGCGCTCTCCTGCGGTGGCCCGGGTTCGCCGGTTCCGATCCCAGCTGCGCACCGACGCACTGCTTGGCAAGCCATGCTGTGACGGCGTCCCATATAAAGTGGAGGAAAATGGGCATGGATGTTAGCCCAGGGCCAGTCTTCCTCAGCAACAAAAGAGGAGGATTGGCAGATGTTAGCTTAGGGCCGATCTTCCTCACAAAAAAAAAAAAACTTTTAAAGCTAAAAATCATTTCTAAAATTTGTGCTATTCCTTGGTATACTTACTGAGGTTATTGATTACTTCCTATATTTCCTGAATTCCACAGTCCCTAGAAAACTAGATTAAAGGACACAAATAGCTCTTTATTGTCAAAATTAAGCTTACCATAAATAAAGCAAAAGGAGGAAGAAAAAGTGAAACTACATATTTTCAGGGTATTGCTTAGTTTTCTCAAGGTCGCATTTTCCCTTTGGTCTCTTTAATGTGAATATGTTTGACTTTGTCCACCTTATGCTCTTTCTCCTCCCTCGGTCAGATCTCACTTTGGGCATTTAATTTAATTGCTCTAGGCATTTAATTTAAAAGACTTGAATGATAATTGTATTCAACCTAGTTTTTACAAATGAGAAAATTGATGCATGTAAATTGAGATTTCATAGCTTCCCTAGGTGAAACCTTAGAAACAGAATTTGAATTTAATTATGTATATTTAGTTAGTTTAACGTTAACCAAGATTAGACTGCCTTTTATAGTTAAACATTCAAAGAACTTGCATAAACATAGTTGTGCTTATATTTTCTGTTGGTAGAGTAAATGCACACAGGTTAGAAGACACCTTTCAATAACTAGCTAAACAGCATGCCCACAACCACCATTGCCCCCACATAGTTCAATCCCATTGGTTGGATTATTTACCCTAATAAGACCAGAGAGGTTCCAAATCAGGAGACTTGGATTGTAAATTAAGTTCTTAGCCTCAGGCTTACTTTAACAGCATGGCGGTCACATCAAAATGTTGCATTCTGAAGATTTTTATTGAAGAAGAAATAAAGAAGCTTTTAAAAAACATTTAATCTGGAAAAAATCCTAAAATTGCAAGGATAACAGTACAAAGAACACCCACATACCATTTACCCAGATTCACCCATTACGAACATTTAATCTCATTTGCTTTATCGTTTACTCTCTGTTTCTCTATCAGTCTATAGAACTATTTGATATTAAGATGCATACATTGTGTCCCTTTAGTCTTAAATTTCAGTGACTATTACCTAAGAGTAAGGCCTTTTATATCCTCAGTGTAGTTATCATTGTTATCAGCAGGACAGGCTTTTACACAGCCCCAGAACAGTTCTCAAATGTACAGCCTATCAGGACATTAACACCTTCAGGAAATTTAACATCGATATATTAGTTTTACTGAATCTACCGCATATATTCCAATTTTGTCCATTGATCCAATAATGATCTATACAACACTTTTCTTCCTTCCAATCTAGGATCCAATATAGGAACAAGAATTAATTTAGTTGTATCTCTTTTTTCTTCTTTCATCACGAATATTTTCAGTTTCCTCTGTTTTTCATGACATCAGCATTAAAAAAGTACAGTCTTTTTAAAATGAATAGAATGTTACTCAGTTTGGGTTCATCTGATATTTCTTCTTAAACATAGTCAGATTATGCGTTCCAGGCCCAAATACTACATCAAAGATGTTGTGTGCTTCTCAGAGCATCCCGTCTGGAGGTGCACATTGTCCATCTGGTCCTTACTGGTAATGTCAATTTTGATCACCCAATCAGGGTGCTGTCCAAGTTCTCTATTGTATAGTTGCTACTTTTTCCCTTGTAACTTATAAGCCCTTTCCTTTGTAACTTAGTGTATCTGTGTGATACACTAAGACCATGCAAATATCTTGCTTTTGATCAAAATTTTCCCATAGATGTTTTATATACATGCTTACATATATACCCATTACACTTAAGACTGAGGGTATTTAGTGAAATGCTGTATTTATAAATTACTTGGATTAATTCTTTCTTCCTCCCCTTCAATGTAGTTACAATATTCATCTGAAACACAATAGGTGTAGAAAATTCTATATTCACTTAAGTTGCAAACACAGTCTTAATTCAATAATTACAATAATTCAGGCTTCCAAACTTATTCAGTGGTAAAACTTTTCAGTCTTTCCCCAATCTGGACTCTCTTGTAGGTTGGTATCCACCTTTATGAGAAGAGGGTACAGAAATCTTTTTTTTTCAGTTAGTGCTATTCCTATTTACTGTGTAATTATGAAGTCTTCAGACGGTGGAGAGGGGATTGGAAAAAATAGAGGCAAGAAGAGAAAAAAAAATCTTAGCTGACCAGTCCAGTAGTGCCATTATGAGATGGCTTTGCCCTCCTTGGGTCTGGTTGTGCTTAAAACTGACTCTCCTCTGGGTCATTTGCATGCGTATTACAGAGTCCCTCCACCAATTGCTAGTGGTCTTTTGTACGCAGTTACATTTCATTTTTTTTTTTTTTTTGGTGAGGAAGATTGTCCCTGAACTGACATCTGTGCCAATCCTCCTCTATTTTGCATGTAGGATGCCGCCACAGAATGGCTTGATGAGCGGTGAGTAGGTCTGCACCCGAGATCCAAACCTGCGAACCCTGGGCCGCAGAAGCGGAGTGAGCCAACTTAACCACTACACCACTGGGCCAGCCCCTGCAGTTACTTTTTTATACGGGCAAACAGGCTCTTCTGAGCAGTCATTTCCTCAGCCTTCAGAGGACTGTTTCAGTGGTGAGTCCAGATTTTACCTCTATGCTCCTGATTGTGCCTTTTGAAGAATTCAGTAGGATTTTTTTTCTTTCTTTCATTCTTTCTTTTCTTTCCTTCTTTCTTTTCCTTCCTTCCTTCCTCCCTCCCTCCCTCCCTCCCTCCCTTCCCTCCTTCCTTCCTTCTTTTCTTTTTTTTTCTTTCTGTCTATCATCTATCTATCTATCTATCTATCTGTCTGTCTGTCTATCAATCATCATCATCTAATCTGTCATCTATCACAAGGGCTTGGCTTTCGCTATTGTGGGGATGGCTAGTCAAGTGTGAAATCCATAGGGCAGGCCATCAGGAAGAGCAGGCTAGAAACTCTTGGGCAGGAGCAGATGCTACAGTCCACAGGTGGGATTTCTTCTTTCTCAGAAAACTCAGTTTTGCTCTCCAGACCTTCCAACTGATTAGATGAAGCCCACTCAGATCACTGGGGATAATCTCCTTAACATAAAGTCAATTGATGGCAGATGGTAATCACATCTACAAAATGCCTTTACAGCCACATCTAGATTAGTGTTTGAAGAATGGGCGATTGTACCCTAGCCAAATTGACACATAAAACTAACCATCACAGGCATGTACTCCAAAACACGCCCACTACACCAGCAGCATAAGGAGGCGGAAGTGCGTTAGCAGAAAAAATGTTGAGTCTGGTTTTGGACATGTAGAGTTTTCAGTGTCCCTAAGTCACTGACATATTATCTTTGTGCTTTTGTATAAAGGGGCTGTTGTAGATGATTTCTGAAGCTTCTTTCAGCTATAAAATAATTTCTATTATTATCATGTGCAAAAGCAATAGAGATGATGAACAAAAGGCAATTGTCATTGTGAAGAGAATAACCTTGCAGAATTGACAGTTTTCCCTATCTACTGCCTCTCTCCAGAAGAAAGATAGTAGACTGAATTAATTATGGTGGAGAAATAAGGCATTCATTTAGCCATTTACTCAACACACTATAGGCCATACACTAGGTTAGATGCTACAGATCCAGAGTGGAATGTGATCTAGTCCTGGACATGGAGAATGTGACAATAGCCTAATGATTATAAGCAAACCAATCATTTCAGTACAGTGCGCGAATTCTCTGATGAGGATGTATATAGCACTGAGGAGCGGCATCTGAATCAGGTCAGGGATTTAGGGAAGGCTCCCTGGGAAACATACATTTGGAATTGAAATCCAAGGTCAACGATAGACGGAGAAGGTGGCCACAGGGAGGGGTAGCTGCTGGGGAGTGGCAGTGAGGGGGGTAAAGGAAATTTGACAAAGCCTCTGCCACAGGTTAGTAAGGCAGACAGAAAAATTGCCACAAAATTTGATGGGCTATTTAATTTCTTGAAAAGTGCTTTAGGTTTGCAGGGAAAACATGTATTTGCGGGTAATAAGGGAAGTCATGTGTTTTGATCAAGGCCTTGAGAAAGGAGAAGGAATTTCTGGGTGCACGATGGTGGGGATGGTGGTTGGGGACAGGCATAATTGGAGGGGGCATTCCAGGCAGAAGGTGGAACACAGCAGATTTGGGACGAAGAAGAAGCCGGATCATTAGTTTACTTTGGGGTATGTTGTGTCTCTCTAAACATTCACATGTTAGAGAAAAATAGCCTGATTAGATTTTGATTACACTGGGTCAAAATCCAAAATCCGTGTGTTGCGTGACTATTCGTTTAAGGTAATCATGTTATATAGAAAAGTTCTAAAGAGATCGATGATTTTAACCTAGATTTATTCCTTTGGTCTCAAACAAATTTTATTAAAATCCTTTTGTCAAAATTGACAAAATTCTTTTGTTTTTCCCCATTGTTTTATTTCCTTCACCTTTCAGAGTTTTCTGGTTGTGTTAACCAGAATAACAATCATGTTCAATTTCCTCAGCATACATAATGTTAACTTTCCAAATTGTTACTTGACCCCGGCAGTCCCAATAATTGTCATTTACTCTTGCCATTTTAAACACTGATTGGAAGCAGAATTTCTACCTGCTGCTACACCCACGCATTGTGAAAGCTGTCTTTGAGATTGTCATTCGTTTATTTATATAAACCTTAAATTGTCCAAGAGCCTCTTGAATAAGAAGAATTTTATCTGCTCAGGACCTATTACCACGTGGTTTTCATTTGCAGAGCTAAACCATCATTAACCAGCACAACCTCAGAACATCGTGATGAAGTAGACGGGAGATTTGTGGGGTGGAGAGCTAGATTGTGTTTGTGATTCTTTGTGCATCTGTGTGTGTGTGTTTTCAATGGACTTTCCCAGTGAAGCAATGAAGAGCCCCAGAGAAATGCCAGTACATGGCTTTCTCCTTAGCTTGTGCTTTCTGTCCTACATGTGAAATAATGTATGTGAATGCCCTTAGTGTAAGTAATGAAACATATTAAGGTGAAACTTTACTTCTTTGCGTTATATTGAAAAAATACTTTAGGACTTGGGCACAAGGAAACTGGATTGGCTAGAAGCCTCTTTTTGCAATAGAAATGTGTTTGTCCAAATTTAGCATTAATAAAACTTTTAATGTAACTTCTTTTTTCTTCACTTTGATCTTTTTTTCTTCCTTCCTTCCTTCCCTCCTTCCTTCCTTCCTTCCTTGCTACCTTCCTTCCTTCCTTATTTTATTAGTTCAATGACTCCATCTCTCCTCTTCCTCTTACAATGTCTATTTAACATCTGCTACATACAAGGCTACACTCTTAGTGTTATAAGAGTTATAAAGATAAAAAAATAATAAAAATAAATAAGCATTTTTGGGTGCTTCTGTATCAGGCACTCTTCCATGTCTTTTACATGTGTTAATTTATTTAATCTTTGCAATAATCATATGAGGCAAATACTGTTATCCCTTCCATTTTACAGATGAGGAAACTGAGTCATAAAGAAGTCCAATAATTGCCCAAGGCTACATGGAGATTAAGAGGCAGAAGATTTAAACCCATATTCTTAATTATATCCTCATGTTTCATCTAATAAAACCTAGTAGGAAAATAACGGGCACAAAAATTAATAAAAAATAAGAGAGAATGGGATAAGTGCCGTGAAAGATGTTCACACAAAGTGCTACCAGAGCTCAGAGGAGTGATAAAGCTGTGGGGATGTTGTCAGTCTTCACGGCCCTTGACCGATGGGGAGGATTTTGAGAGAGAAAGGTGGAGGGGACATTTCAGCAAGGGGAGTGGTTTGAGTTATTTCATTTGGATGAGTCATTGAGCACACAAGGGGGAGCAATCAGAATAAAGCCTGGAAAGGTGAGTCCAAGCCATGTTGTGTGAGGCTTTAAATACAAGCAGAGAAGCTGGCGTTTAACAAGTCAGGCAGGAGGAAAACTACCAAAGGCTTTTGAGCAGGAGAGTGATGTGATCAATGTAGTGATTTGTGAAAAATGATATATTAACGTTCTGTGGAATGGATCAGCATGGGAGAGTTCAGAGTCTGGGAGATTAGTTAAAAATTTAGTAAGAGAGACTAAAGACTTGAATTCAAAGGTTGGTTTTGGGAATGGAAAGGGGAGAACTGTAGGACAGAATAAGAGGCCCCGTAGATGCATAGTAAGACTTGGTAGTCACTTGAAGGAATTTTTGGTGAAGTCTCCATGGTTTCTAAGCAGGCAGTGTAGCTCTGGAAGAATGGTGATTCCAATCCCCTGCTAGGAGGGCAGCAGAGGGAGCAGGTTTGGGGGGAGCAGAGTGGACACACCTAAACGTTTCTACCTAGAATTGTCCATGGAGATGTTCCACTATTAATAGAAAACAAACATGTAAAGTCCAGGGCAAGGACTTTTAAGAGGTCCTCAGTGCTCAGCCCAGATTGTTTGCCTTTCCTTTCCCCTTTCTGTGTTCTTCCATATTTGGCCTTCTTGCCATTTGGAAAGTTTCCTAATGCCTAAACCGACTGCTCACCATTGATCTCCTCCTTCCAATTTGTCTCCATTGTCATAGTCAAATCCATGAAATTAAACATCTTAACTGTTTATGCCTGCATGGTGTTGACCCTTTCCTAATAAAAATATGCATTTCTGCTGACTTTTAGCAAAACACAAAGCAAAGCCAAAGTAGAGCCAAAGCAAAACAGAACAGATAAACATACAGCGTTTCAGCAAGAGAAACAGGGAAGCCATGCGGAAATAAACCTTACAGCAAGCAAGCAGAAATGGCCACAGAGACAATGCTGCCTGCATGGATTTTATCTCAGGTTCTGCCATTGAAAACCCCCGAGCAGGCCTTTTACAATTACTTACAGGATCTGTGGTCAACAGACTAGATTAAATAAAATAAAACTCTTGGGTAAGGCAGAGCAGAAAACTTTGGTTTTCTGGAATGGACAAATAGAACTTCGTTTACTGTGTGAAGAGAGGCTACAGTGAGTTAGTCAAAGTAAAAACATTGAAACATCGTTTTGAAAGTTCTATTACAGAATGTAAGTTCAGGATGCTTAAGAATAGCTTTATTACATTATGCTCCTCTGATCTCATTAGCTGTCAGCTAATGGCATTATTAGGAGGAAAAGTATTTTTTAAAAATTCTCTCAGTCAATCTTTAGCTAGTTCTATAAAATTTTTAGTAAGATTACTTCCTGGCAAGTATTTTGCTAAAAATTATAATTAGCAAACAGATTTAAGATCAAGTTATTTTCTTAATTAATGGGATTCAGTCTGATATCAATTTTGAAATGTTACCAGTCAAACGTTTTGTCTTTGTTTTTTTCCCAGTTGTGCCATGTTCAGAAGTAAGTCTGTGCCATCTACATTTCTCTCTGGTGCTTTGCCAATTGCTGTTTACCATCTGCTTCTGTCTTCTGCATCCGTATCAATCCATCACTCATCTGCTCTTACTCGTGCGTCCTCTCTAGCAAATGTATCCACTAGTCACACTACCAATAAGTCCAAATTTCTCAATTCATTTCTGACATCCTTTTTAGACTATGAACTTCTGAGGGATGAGACTCTGTCTTTAATCATATCTCCTTTTCCCTTCTAATAATTCCTCTGCTTTCCAAACTCAGGGCAGATCTCTCTGACACCCTGCTCCTCTGGTTGGGTTAGGCCTGAGCTCTCCTAGCCCCTTGTGCTTCTGCATCTTGGCACTTTCTGTAATGCTTTCTCTCCTTGAGCACAGATACCGTGTCATTCATTTTTTATCTTTAGGACTTTGCATTGTTTTCAGCATATACTGTGTTTCTTGGTAAAGATCTGTGGAATGAAAAAAAACAAAGGAATCACAAGGAACCATTTGTATCTATTAAAAAATGTATGCTTTGGAAAATGGACTCAGATATGGCTATTGATATAGTTACAAATTAAGTTCATTTTCAACCTTTTCCCAACTCCCCTTTCTGAGGCTCCTTCCTACACACCAGTCCACCCCCTGGGGTACCCAGTGTCTTCATGTCACCTTTGGGCATCGCTTTAGGCTCAAAAGTGTCCATTTCTTTTCTTCCCATCAACATTTATATTCTTCCATTCCTGTGATAATAGCCTAGTTGTCAGCAAAAGAAAACAATGTCTTTTAATTCACGTAAAATAAAGAACTAATCATTTAATGATTTAACTTTCCCAAATTTATTCGAATTTCAATTTCGATTTTTATTTCGAAGTTCAATGGGTATAAAGTTGAAGTTATACAAGATGAATAAGTTCTAGAGATCTACTATACAACGTGATGCCTATAGGTAACAACACAGTGCGCTTAAAAACTTGTTAGGAGGGTAAATCTTATGCTAAATATTCTTACCACACACACAAAAGCAAAGGGACACAAATCATGTGGAGGTGATGAATATGTTTATACCTTGTGGTAATGGTATCATGGGTGTATGTGTACATCCAAACTCCTCAAAATATATACAGTAAATACGTCTGAACCAGCCCTGATGGTCTAGTGGTTAAAGTTCAGCGCTCTCACTGCTTCGGCGGCCCAGGTTCGTTTCCCAGTTGCGGAACCACACCACTTGTCTGTCAGTTGCCATGCTGTGGTGGTGGCTCACATAGAAGAACTAGAAGGATTTACAACTAGGATATACAACCATGCACTGGGACTTTGGGGAGGAAAAAAACAGAGGAAAATTGGCAACAGATGTTAGCTCAAGGTGAATCTTTCCCTGCAAAAAAAAAAAAGTGCAACTTTTTGTATATTGAGTATTCTCAATAAAGTTGAGAAACAGTAATAGTGCTAATCCTGAGGAATCAATCTCTAATGGTGAGATTTGGGGTATCACCGGAAAAATGTTTCACAGGCTGCTGGTCTACCCGTAAAGCCTGGTCTGCGCACTGCTGAAGTTTACGTTGCACAGAGGTAGTTATTTGGAAGTGGCGTGCAGTAGGATAGTCATCTTTTAGCTGCCATCTCTAGCTCCTCAAACGCTCAGGTTAGAGCTCAGCATGTGTTAAGTGCCTAGCGCAAAGCCTGGCTCACAGAAGAGGAGCCCTGGTTCCTTTCCAGGCTCATTTCTTGCCATTTTCCCTCTGCACTCTCTCCACTCCAGCCTCATTGGCTTTCGCTTAGTTTTGTGTGTACAGCCAAGCCTGTTCTGGCCTCAGAATATACCACCTCTTCCAGGATATGCCATCCTCCTCCTCTTCACCCAGCTAACTTCTACTCATCCTCAAGGCCTTCCCTCGAATATCGCTTTCTCCTAGAAGCCTTCCCTGAAGTCCTCTAGATTAGATTAGATGTTTTTATTTTTTTTCCCATGTGCTGCCATAGCATCTTATTCCTCCTGTCCTGGTCCTGGGTAGTAGAGGCATAGGCAGCATAGCATGTTAAGGACGTAGACTTGAGCCAAACGACTGGGTTCAAATCCCAGTTTTGCTAATTAATAGCTGTGTGAACTTGTGCAAATTTTATTTAACCTCTTTATGCTTCAGTTTCCTCATCTGTACAATGGAAATATTAATAGTGCTTATCACATGTGGGTTTTATGAGGATTAAATTGTTGAAACATTTAAATAATTTAGAATAGTTCTTGACACATAATATGCAATATGCATTAAGAAAATAGATATTATTTTAAATATAATATAAAGTATATATTTTAATATATAGGTATTATATATTATATATAAAGTATGTGTTTTATATATACGTGTGTGTATATATGTATAAGCTTAAGTTTAATGTTTTTGTAATTATCTTTTTCCCCTAGGGAATGAGTTTTCCACGATAACAGTTTTAGAACTTTGTCTATTTTCCTCACTTTTATGTACCTAAAAACTATGCAGTGCAGATAGATAAATGACGCCCACGGTTGCTGGAACCCAAATTCTATTGCTAACAGTGTTCAGGTTTAGGTTCAGCCGATAGGAGGCAACCTGTGTGAGGCTGGGAGGCGAAAACAAGTTAGAACTTCTTTGGGCTTCCACAGCTGTGGAGGCAGCTGACCAGGGCAGCCTCCTTTGGAGTGGGCCCCACCGCAGCAGAAGATAGAAACAGGCTTCTGTATGGCTGCAAGTCAATGGTGGTCGCATAAATGCAGTCTCCTGCCGTGGTGGCAGTAGCTTCCCACAATCCCTGCTTCTGTAGAACATGCCCATTCCCTCCCTGGCTCCCCATCCCCATCTCATTTCTGTTCCTATGGTCCTCAAAAGATTTTGTAACCCAGCAATGCCCTGCGAGGAAGTCCACCACCTTGCAGTGAAATACCTAGAATGCTGTCTGTTTTCCTGACTAATATGGTATTACAGGAACTCACTTACACATTGCTTAGAATTTTAAAAAGCAGCCAGATAAATGTGATGTATTCATTCCCAATGAAGGAACTATATGTTCTTTTCCTATACACTCATGATTGGGTGAGAAACCTTACTTATTCAACAATGTTTATTAAAAAGTCATTCTGGGGGCCGGCCCGGTGGTGCAAGTGGTTAATTGTGCGCACTCTGCTGCAGCGGCCTGGGGTTCCCTGGTTGGGATCCTGGGTGCACACCGACGCACCACTTGTCAAGCCATGCTGTGGCGGCATCCCATATAAAGTAGAGGAAGTGGGACATGGATGTTAGCCCAGGGCCACTCTTCCTCAGCAAAAAAAGGAGGATTGGCAGATGTTAGCTCAGGGCTGATGTTCCTCACCAAAAAAAAAAAAAAAGTCACTCTGTACTAGATACTATTCTAGGCTATGATGTAATCACATGTGATTTTTTTGGTGTTGTGTGTGCTTGGTTTCAGGGTATTCTAGATTATATCAAATGTAACACCCAACATAGCTTTCTCCACTATCCCATACATTTGTAAGCTCACTGTGAACCTCATTTATGTGGGAGCATTCTGTATTTCTATATAATAGAAGATATTTTCTCTCTCCTTTTCTTGAGACCAACTACACTGTTATATTATATCTAGTTTATGTTCTTATTCTCTCTGATGCGCCATAAGACTGACATAATTTCATATGCAATGTCAAATTGGCTAAGCCATATGGGTGTATTAGAAACTTTTTTCAGGAATAATTATCAACATTTTTCATACGATTGAAATAGCAATATTTTATGGTGGAAATGTACCAGCACAGTTATTGCATCGTTGTAGTGTATATATATATATATATATATATATATATAAGGAAATTTTCTTTCCTTTCAAAACTAACACAACTAAATATTACTTACTCCTTGTCTTCAAAAGAAAATTTTGCATTAAATCAAACCTGCATATGTTGTCTGAGTTCTGAAAAAAAAAAAAAGCCTGCCTTTTCTTAAGACACCATAATTTTTACTTTTGTCTTCACTTCTTTCCATCTTATTAAGTCAGGCTCTTCCTCTATGTCTTGCTCCCTTTACTGACAAGACGGTTCCCTCCTGTATATCACCATCCTGGAAAATGCTATGCAGAAATTTCAACACTTCTACATAAGAAAAAACAACAGCAACAAACCGTAGACTCTAGGAGAAGTTATAAGCAAGCACTGGCCTGAGAGTAAGGAAACTGAATTATAATCCTACACCTACTCCTTACTCCTTAGAAGACCTTTACCAAGTAACCACTCTAGACCTCACTTTCCTCATTTATAAAAGGCAGGCTTGGACTGGATTGTTTCTAATGCCCCCTTGGACTCTATACTTAAACATGTGTGGCTTTACCTGGGTTTTCCCATGATGCATGCATGGCACGGTAGCTCCACAGTATCATCAAAGACTGAGGCTCCTTCTAGTTTTATCTACCAACATCCTCATAAGTGCAATACCCTAGGCAGGATGAAAGGGAAAGAGAAAAGGAAAAGGCAAAGACAAGGAAATACAAATTTTTACCATACTGATGCACCAAATACAATTGGGATTCTGTTTGTAAGGAAGAGTACAGGATATTGGATAGGCCTGCCACATGGGACTAATAATGGTACCAGCTCATTCTTCAAATATTCCTTCATTCAATTGGGCCAATCTTCATTGATGCCAGGCATTCTCTTTAGGTGCTGGGCATTTGGTGGCAAACACCACAGGCATTGCCCTTTCTTTCATAAAGCTTGATAGAAGCTATGAGAATTAGTAGGAGAGCTGTACATTAAAAACAAACACAAAAATAAATATACAATTACACTTTAGGATATAAGATCTGATGGAAAAAATTGGTCACTATAAGAAGACCACAGAGCTACCAAATTTAGATTAGGAGATCAGATGCCTTCTGAGAAGGTAAGATTTAAACAGGAGTTGGATCCTCAGAATAAAAGATGGGGAAGTGAGAAGAGTCTAGAACAGAGGGAAGAGTGTGGCTAAAGGACTTCTGGCCTAGAGACTCCACAAAGGCCAGTGTGGCTGGAATGTGTTGGTGGAGGGGAAAGAGTAGCATGAGATGAGGTTGGTCAAGTAGGCAAGGGCCAGAGGACACAGGGAGAGAAAGAAGGGTGGGGCATCCCAGGCAATTAGGGACTGACTGTATGGGTCAATGTATGAAGGTGTCAGCTTTCACAGGAGTGAAGTATTAGCGATTCACGAAAGTTGCAACAAGGGGAACCCAGAGCTGTGACTGTACTGGAGGGCATGATCAGGTTAGAGGGCATTATTATTATTTTTACATCACTTTTTGGTAAGTAACATCAAAAGAAATGCATTCATAATCTTCTTTCTCTCTAATTTTAAAATCTATAATTCTTCTCTTCCAATAACTTTGATAGAATGGCTTACTTCTTCTGAAAGGGAATATTAAGATACAGGACTCAGCTCTTGAGACTTTCTCTTACTGGTCTTCTTGACTCTAATATTTTTAGTGCCATAAACTGAATTTTCTATTTTACCATCAATGACTCAGTATGGCCTTGGACTCAAAATTACACACACGCACACACACGCACACAACTAAACTGTCAAACCATAGTGGAAAATCATGAACTCCGACATTAGAGAACTCGGATTCATGTTCTAGATCCATCACTTCCTACCCATGTGAACTAAAAACCTCTTGCAGTCTGTTTTCTCTATTGCAATATGGGAATAATTATAGCACACAATGATTAATGAGTAATGTATTAACTATTTAAAGTGATTACTCTGGACTTAAGTGGAGTAAGAAAGCACCACAGAAGGTTTATTAGTCGCATACGTGGCTTTCTGGGGGAGCAGGACAGGCACCCAAGTTGGTCCCCAATTGCTCGAGTGAAAGGAGAAGTGAATGACTTTGGTTTTATTGTGGGTAAGGGGTGAGACCTGGGCTGTCAGCTTGCTCAGATGTGGAACAACAGAGGAGGAGAGAAGCATGGGACTTGAAAACTGTCAGCAGTCAAACATCAAATATGGAGTCGGGTGCTTTAATATGATAAAATCTGTCTCCTAAATTTTATGTGCTTAATGTTAAAAAAATTTTGCATTCAAGGTAATAGATCTTAAAGTGTACTATGAAGAATGGAAAGGTCATACCATAAAATTATAGTCCCTGGAAAGAACCTGAAGCTCTTAGATGGGAGTAATTATGGCAGAGGGCTTGGTGTTTCAGAGTCAAGAGATAAAATTTGCATATCAAAATCTTTTCTTATATTAAAAAGAATTTTTATGTGATTTTACATTTATCTCAATTTTACTACTTCACTATTTTAAAAATATGTCCTATTATTTAAATTAAGATGCTTTCCATATATTACAAATTTCCTATGATTTAGGGCCAGAGTACAAATTACTCACTGCGGGTGTTCTGATAGATTGTTTACTATCCACATTGTTGGACCTCTCACAAAAAGTGCTTTTGCTAAAGATATCACAGAGAAAAGAAGCTGGAACTTTGAATTGAAAGGTCTCATTTGTAATTTAAATCTGTGACTAGATTAAAGTGGGAGAAATAATGTGATTAGAATAGATGACAGGAAACTAGAAAAAAGCAAATGATAACTGAGAACATTTTAAAGAAATGTTTAATATATTTTCTGATTGGGTTTAAACAATGTATGTCAATGGAGTTTTAGATAATGAGGATGTTGTGTTTTAGGGCAGGTGACAAAAAACTATAGCCTGCCAGCCAAATCCAGCCTACTGGCTGTTTTTGCATTCAGCTCATGAGCTAGAATGGCTTTTACATTTTTAAATGGTTATATTTTAATGGTTATACAAGTATCTACATAATATCCTTGATTTTGCTTCTTGTCTCACAAAGCCTGAAATATTTACTAAGTGGCCCTTCTTAGGAATAAAGGTTGCTGACTAAGGTTTAGGGAATGGATTCAATTTAGGGATCATATTGGGCTGGAATTTTCAGAAATAATGGTTGGAATGGTTAGAATTTGGGGAATAAAATAACGAGGGGAAAAATCTGTTCAGGGTAGTGCATTTAGAACCTTGCCTTGTCATATATGAAACATTTTAATCTTGTTATTATCTTTTAGAGGCTTAAAGCGAGCCAAGCAGAGAGCCTACAGTTGACTTTTGACTGTTGTGGCCACAGCAAGAGACTTTAAGCCTTGATCCTTGAGGTCCTTATAATTTGGTACCTTTGCTCATAGTTGATTGTTTCCATAGAAGCAAAGCAGATCTGAATCAATAAATAAAGAAGATCTGAATCAAAGTAGCAGGGGCTTCAGCAAAGTTATGGGTGTAGAAGACTACCTAGGGCAGGTGAACCACACTGGTGGCCTGAGCCAAATGGTGGGTTGGTCGCACAGATGAAGTTAGTACGCATTCTGCTGTAGCTTGAGCAGCTGTCCTTAGTCCACACATGCTGGTCACGAGGGGATCAAAAAAGATGTGCCGCAGAGGTCCATTTAAGAAGAGGGAGCTGAAACAAGGATGTGATTACATGAAAAAGAGAAACTTTATCTAAGCTTGGCATTCGAGGCCAGAGAAATGTTGACTATTTTTCAAATGTAACATAGCGGAGGTTTGCATATATCAGAAAACAAAGTAAGGGACTGGTGCCAGTCTGGGGGAGAGAGCATTAGATCTGTTGCCTCAACTCCTGTTCTGTGTTCAGCACCAAAGAAGAACTTGTGGAGGAGCCAAACTTCAATTCATGTACTTGTCTACAGGCTCAAAAACACTCCCAGTAGATGGTTCCAACTGGTTCTACTTGAAGAACTCTTTCTAGGAACGAGGTTTCTTAGATGTAAGTAGTTCTTTAGCAAGACATAATTATTTAGCAATAAGGAAATAGTCAATATGACACTGGACTGAACATAACTTCTTGCACGCTCCATTTAATTCAGTCCTGGGCTGCCAAAGAGAATGAAAATTAGGAGGCTTGGGGGTGCGGTGGCTAAGTTTGCGTGCTCTGCTTTGGTGGCCGGGAGTTTGCGGGTTTGGATCCTGGGCGTGGACCTACATACTGCTCATTGGGCCATGCTGTGGTGGCGTCCCACATACAAAACAGAGGAAGATTGGCACCAATGTTAGCACAGGGACAATCTTCCTCAAGCAAAAAGAGGAAGATTGGCAACAGATGTTAGCTCAGGGACAATCTTCCTCACCTAATAAAAGAAAAGAAAATTAGGATGTTTGGGTGGATGTAAAAGAAAGGTACCCTACATGCTGCTACCATTGCAAGTTGCTAAACTTTCTCCAATATCATTCTCTGAGAAAGCAAATAGAATGAACTGGTGGTTTTTCTCCAGATATGACAAATTTATCATGTGAAACATAATCTTTTGCTGAGAGATTTTTCCAAAATCATTTTATGTTTGTAGGTCATGAGTCCATACGACTGACACATATTGACTATTTTCTCTGCCTTCCTGAGGTTGAAACCACTGAATCTCTGCCTCACTCTGTGGTTACTCCAGGTAACCATAGGTTTGGGGAGCATGATCTAGTCTGGCATAATGGTTTGAAGAATTTTTGTTTTTCTAAATTTCATGCACATGGGTCACTGCTATGGTGATCTCTTGTTTCCTATTAACGTCTCTCTGTAAAAGTGAGTTTCATGAAACATGTGGGATTGAATTGATGCAACTTCAGAGGCCTGTTGCAGCCAGAGACAGTCTAAGTTACAGCTTTTCAAAAGAACTCCAACTCCCCTGAGACAATGAAAATGTATGTGGGTGAGACTGATCAGAATTAAAATCTGAAAAGGGAGAAATCTATATATAATTCATTTGAACTTACCTCACAAGGCTAAGAGAATCTGCTTTGTGGCTTTAATTCCTCTGGATTTTGATATCTGTGGACTTTAACTTGCAAATGGATTTCATGTTTGAACTTTAAATTCTTCTTGAGAATTTCATAGTAGGAGTCACTTTTTTTGCAAATTTGGGGCAACTCTGTACTGTTGGAATTTTATTTTTAGAGTGATTTATCTTTTGATTTCATTGCAGAACCTTGAACAGATTCTGTTGAATAATGTGGCTGTGCATAATTTAAGGTGAGATGGGAGCTACCCCCCAGAGTGAGCTCTTGGTCTTGGGCAAAGAGTAATGTGAAGTTAAATTATTTTTCTGTTCCTACCCACTTCAGAGACTTCTGGGAAAAACCTGTGTAGCATGCTCATGGTCCTAGGAAAGTATCTAAAAGTTGCTTGGTATTAGATACAGCAGACCTGTTTGATTGCTGATCTCACCCCTAAGGAAAAAGTCACAGGCTTTGTACATTAGAGAATTAAAGGTTGAACCCAATGAAGAGATATGTGAATGGGGTGAGGGAAATGCTTTTTTCCAACTCCCTTCCAAGGAAAGCCAACTTCCTATTAGCTTGTGGACTCCATTCACCTCCTCACTCATTTTATTTAGAGGCTTGACATAACGTATGTGATTGGTGGATTTTGGAAGCAGAAGCAGGGCTGTGTAGCCTAGGCTCTTCCTCTCTTCCTCTTTGGGAGTGAAGCTGTCTTCAGATTGCACGTTAGCCCTTCTTCTTTCATGTCCAAAGTTTTCCATGTCCCTCGCAGGAGAGGCTGTACCTGTGCTTGGGAAGTGAGGTCCATCTAATTCTGGGATTCAGTATTAGAGGCCATTTGCCCACAGAGACAAGTCACATTCTCCAACATCAGTTTTATTAATAATAAAGGTGATGTGTTGGGCTCTTTAACTGATAATTCTTTTACTTTATATCTTAATTCCTTCAGCACTTGGGTGGGACAGGGAGTATCATTCACTGGATCCTCTCCAAGACCCCAAAGCTCACTATGCAAGAGCTCCCAGAGGAAGTACCCCTAATGGAACAGACACAGTGAGGGAGACTAACACAATAACACCTCATCAGAGAAATAAGGGCAACGGTAACAAATACAAAATAAGATCGGGTAGTTATGAAGAAGAACTAACTGCAAATATTAGACATGAAAAATACACTTGTCAAAAATAAAGACAACAATTTGGAGAGAAGTAATATTTGAAGAATAATGCCAAAGCATTTTTCAAAACTAAAGAGAGACATAAGATATCAGAGTGTGAAGCAGAATAGACGAGAAAAATTCATAATTGGGCACATTAAAAATGACAAGGAAATCTTACAAATTTCCATAGAGAAAAGGTATATCATTTTTACAGGAATGAAAATTAGGTATTTATTCAATAGAGACTTATAGAGTGTTTATTATGGGCTAGGAATTTTCTAGGTTCTTTAGATAATTTGTGCTCAAACACACTACGATCTCTGCCCTTGTGGAACTTACACTGAGGTAAATAGGATGAGGAGACCATAAAGGATAAACATAATAACAGAGGTAAACAAAGCAGAATAAGGGGACTAGAAATGCCATGGAGAGTGGTGGGGGATGAGAAGATGGCAATTTTTAAATATGCTCATCAAAAGTATCTCCTTCTCTTTTAATCATTATCTTCCTAAGGGTAACCATTATCTTGACTTATAACAGCATAAGTACATTTTCTCCAGTTTCTGTAATTTATTTATATTTAGTGATCACATGCATATTTAGCTTGTCAGTTTAGCACATCCAGTGGGTTATTTAAAGTTTAATGACTGACAACTCCAACTGCAGCTACAATTCCAGATGTGGTCTTGGTACTGGAGCAAATAAACCCAAACTCTGGTACCTGATATGCAACAGTTGAAGTATGTTACTTTTCTCTCTACCAATAAACTAAGAATTCCAGAGCAGCATGCTTCCACCAGGCAGGGATAACAATACATCTTTACTATCTTGATTCAAGTCTACATCAACTCTGGCTCTTTGCCATAGTTTAGTCAATCATCTCACTATTCAACAGGGCATCCCTCTGGTTCACTTCACTGATAACATCATGTTTATAGGACTTAATTAATAGGAAGTAATAAGTACCTAGATGCTTATTAAGATACATACATGTCAGAGGATGGGCGATCCATCACACAAAAATTGATCTCATTATCTTGGTTCTGAGGAGCCAGCACATCTAGTGGTGCTCAAAGTGTCTGTGACTAATGGGGTGCTGTATGGAGCTTCTAACAAACTTCTGTCCTTGATTCACTGTCCAGGAGAATCACTGGACAGTTAAGGTTTTGAAGCAAAGCCAGGATCTCTTTGACAAATTACTTTGTGTTTGTGAATCTGATTTGGCTTGCTTTGAATAACTGGTAGAGAATACTAAATGACCATCTGATATGAGTTTTCTGAAAGTGACTGAATTTTGTATGGTTTTCAGGCTACAGAATTGGAGATACCAACAAATTTCCATCACCAAGTGGTAGCAGTACAAATTAGATTGGGCTTAAGATGGTCTTGGAAGTGCAAATAAATTGTACGACAAGCTTGTTCACACTCTCAAGAAGTTCATTTCTCTTGCACTGCCACTTCTCCTGAATACACATCTGAGACTCCAAGGAAAATTCCCTAGGGGCATGTGATGGAGGAAGATAGTTTATGATATGGATTTGCTCTCCCTGCTTGTCATGTTTCTCCCGGCAACATCGTTGTTGAACTTAATGTTTTATTCACCGTTATGGTGTCCCACACAATCTTATTTCTGTTGTAAGGAGATTATTGTACAGGAAAAAATAAAAGAGAGATAATGGGTTGATTTCTATAATATTAATTCATCTTGCCATGTACCAATCATGGTCTTAGAAAATGGTGGATTAGCCTATTGAATCTATTGAAAAAAATGCTTTACGAAGTTAAAAATGTTATCCTTCAGAAGTATGACATATTCTCTGAACTAAGACAAATATGGTACTTATTTGCTAACACCATAATGGATGGCTCTGGGAGCCAAGTAGTGGAAGGGAAAGTGGTACTTTTCACTACTACGCTGAATTACTCACTAGAAAAATATGTGCTCCCACTTTTTCATGTTTGGGTTCTCAGTTCTTAAGGGAAGAATACTTCCATCAGAGGAAACAACAGAGATTCCACTGAACTGGGAAGTTGAGATTGCCGCTAGCTTGTTAAGGCCTCCTCTTGCACTTATCTAATTTAAAAAAAATAGAGATACTCTATTGGTGGAGTGATTAATCCTGATTATCAAGGGGATGTAGTGAGGCTACTACATAAAGAACATAGAAGTGTTTGTCTAAAACCCAGGGAATCCTCTCTGAACCTACAAGTACCGTAGTGGTAAAATTTAATGAAAGGTACAGCAACCACATGGGAACAGGACCTTTAGGAGTCTAGCATCTCAGGAATGAAGGGTGGGATCAGATATCAAGTAACAAACCTTGATCAGCAAAGTGCTGACTGAGGTCAAAGGGAATATCGAATAGGCAGCAGAATAATGAAGTTATAAGAGCTGATTACAATCTGCGTCCAGTTGCAGAAACAAAGACTTATAAGATATTTGTATTTTATCCTTGATTTATTATGTATTTATTAGTATTAACCAGTTTTCCTTTTTTTCATTATCTTTTCCCATATTTTATGTAAGGTATTTTGGTGGTAGTTAAGCTTATTATTTAGTTAGTTGCTCAAAATATATCAAGATAAAATTGTGACTGAAATAGAGGAGCAAAGAATAGCTCTCAGAGAAGGATGATGACTCACAAGATACTACATTTCCCCAAAGGAGAGGAGAATAGTTACACGTTTGTTTGTACAAGGGATAGTTGGTGTATTGTTATGTGGGAGCAGGTTATTGTTTGTTCCCTTGTTCACTAATTTGTAATTTTGTAATTGTCAATTACGGGCAATTACTATATGCCAGATATAGTTCTAGGCACTGTAGGTATCACAGTTAACAAAATATAACTTCTACACTCATGGTTGTACATCTTAGTAGGGAGAGAACCTACTCTCTAAACACCATAAATAAGGTATAAATAAATAAACACCATAAATATGGAAAATATATAGTGTGCTAGAATAACGCTAAGTGCCATATAGAGTAGAAAAGAAGGATTGGGAATTCTAGAGAGAGGGAGGTTAAGGAGGATGCAATTTAAGTAAGTTGATCAGAAAAGATCGCATTGATTTGGTGACATTTCAAGTATCGTATGCTGAAGAACATGATAGAAGAAGCCATGCAAATATCAGAAGAAGACACTCCAGGCAGATGAACAGCAAGGCCCTGAGGTGGGAGTGTGCCTGACATACTAGAGGAACCACATGGCTGGAAAATATGGGGCAATGGGGGTGCTGGTGATGCAGGAAAACTAGTTCAAGAATTAAAAGGGAGCCAGGTTGCCACTTGTTAGTCATTCTGATGACTTTGGATTTAAATTGGAGGGAGAGTAATGGAGAGTTTTAAGCAGAGGATTTATTGCTATTGTTCAAAATTAATGGGAAGAATGATACACATTGATGTTGCCAGAAGGCTGGACCATGATGGGTAGCATAGAGTGACTCACTCAACATCTTTCCAATCACATTCTATTGCACTTTTTGTATTAAAAGACTGAAATCTACACTTTCTCAGTAAGGTTTTCTTATAGCTCCATTTGTGGTTTCGTTTGTGCCAAGCAGATGCATTTGTGCAAGGATTGAATTTGGAACTGTATACTGTATTATGTAGGGAGGCTGTGTCACTGCAGGTGTCCATTGCAGACTGAGCAGGTGCTGCACTGCTCTGGAGACATCAGCTACGGCAGTGACTTCCTGATCCCTTTATTCTAGGTAAGGCCATATCTTCCATCAGGAAACAGTCCTGGCCGTGGCTTCCTGCTCTCCAGATCACAGCTAAGGTAGTGTGTTTGTGAAGGCAACTGTTGGAAATAATGGTTTCCCATTTCCTCAGCTCCCTACTATTCTTTAACAGCAGTTCCTGGACATACCTGTTTTGTGATGTGGTTCTAGTAGTTATTCCTGGAAACCCATCCTAGAATCTTCTCTTCCATCTCTTAAAAGGATTTTGGAAGCACTTATTTTTTTTTGGCTTTTTATAGCAGGGGACTTGCTATTGACTGAAATGGAACTCTGGATGATACAGAGAAGTTGAGGGTTTCTTTTACTCTTGGAGATACCAATATGAGGTGTCAGCTGGATCTGTGCACTCCGAAGCCAATCCAAAGACCTTAAAGGAAAAGGAAAATAGAAACTTCCAAAAAAGGTGGAGGGGAGCACATTGTAATTTGAACTCGTGGTATAACATGACAATATATAGCATCAAAGCGAGTAGGGAGAGAAAAAAATTGAATTAATAAACTCTCATTTCAGAGCAAGCATGAATTCATGAGCCTTGGACAAAAAAGTGAAATTTTATTGCTATGCCACAGCATCATTATGCCCACTTGGTGTTCATATTTTGGTCGTAGATACTTTTCTTTAAATAGAATCAGAGCTTTTCAGAGAGTAGATGATTATCTATTTAGGATAGAAATATTCAACTTAAGCCTACAACATCTTACCATTGTCAAAAGTAAAAGTGCTTTCATAATTGCTTTTGGGTAGTATGTGAAGGGATAAAAATGCAAGTCTGAGGGGAAACTGCTGGTAGATAAGCAACAAATTGAACAACAAAAAGAAAACAGTGATTAAATTAGAACTTGCTTTGTTTATAAGATGTCCATGGTGATAGTTAAAGAAGATAATATTAGTAGTTTTAGAGGAAAGCCCGTCAAGAACTGCGATGGCTCTGAGATTTTATCCCTTTTGCAAACTAACGAGTTAGCCTGCCATGGTTTCCCAGATGCTGGGAGAAGACACAGACTTCCTGGGTCAGAGACAAAGGCCTTTGTTACTCACAGCATGGCAGGCAGCATGGTTCTCATGTTTGCGTCAGTTCCCATAGTCCCCCAAGTCCCGTGGCAGCAATGTAGAGGCAGGCCCAGTGGGTGCTGCACACACAGTGTGTCTGCGCCACAGCTGAGGAACCCTGAGATTAGGAAACCCTAATCCTTTAAAAGGGCTGTTAATGAACCTGTTCAACTTGCCCCCCAGAGGGAGACATTATCTTATTATCCTGATCGGGAAACAAATCTGTTCTCTGCCCCAGAGGCAGACATTATCTCTATTTTCCAAGTCTATTTGCAATACAGTCATCATTACAGGATACTTCCGAACAAAGTACAAGACGTGCAAAAATGTCATGGAGAATTGTCTTGCAACAATGCCAAACCTGCAAATGTGAGTACATTGGTTGGTGAATGATTTCCCACAAGGCTGAGAAAGCCAGATTATTCCGTTGTGAAAGGAAGGTGATAGGCTTTGCTTTATTTGGCTAGTATGATCCCCTCCTCTCTGGGTAGTTCAGTATTTGTTCAAGTTTACTTGATATGTAAATTATGTTCTATCTGCTGAGTTGTTATTGTGAGAATATGGAATTTTAGTTTAGGGCAGGATTAGGAATAGACTTGAGTAAAGTCTGAATTCTGGACTGCTGAAGGATAGTGTGCCTGGAAACTGATCTTGACTTCACCTAGTCAAACAACAATTCAGGAAAGCTGTGGACATATTTGTCACCAGAAAACTGTACCTGGTAGCAGACAGGCATGATTTTGGAGTCTCGGGGACCTTAAAGAAAAAAGAAGTTGTGTGGGGGGTTGTATGGAACATTTGGCATGGGAGCAGGTAGGAGAGTATGAAGCACCCATGAGAACGGCAAAGCGAACTCTTGCGCCTGGTAGAATCATCACTCCTTCACTCTACACAGGTGTTAATACTTAAAGCTCTACCGCCCTGTGAGTACCCAGGGCCTGAGAAGTCTGCACTTCCTTCTGAGAATCCTTTATCTTGTTTTTTGCTTTGTTTAACTATCACTGTACTTTCCATATTCTTTGCTATTAAAGCAACTTTATATGCTCTGATTGTACCTTTAGTGTCTTATTATTCACCCGACAATCCCATTGAATTACGCTCTATCTCTCTATTCTAAACTGTTTGTAGTTCCATGCATGTTCCTTGCTATTTTATACCTCCATGCTATTATTCATATAATACCCCATCCCTCTCTCTCATCACCAGGATATTGGAACATCTGTGAGATACTGCCATCATTGTGGACTCCTTGAAAAATATCAGAGGGGAGAGAGGATGGCAAAGTCTGGGCTAATTTGCTGCTAAGCTAATATGTGGAGCCTGAAAGCAATCAGCATGTAGAGGATTAGAGTTAATATTACTTCATTTGTATCTCAAACTGGTGAGCCTAGTAGACATAGGAACCACGTATTAGTAATCCATGTGAAAGGCGAGGAATATGTATCTCAAATAACAGTAATTTCAAAATAAGAGAAGATTAATGCAGTGATATTATAATAAATCCCTTCCCTTTTTTTCTATCCTTTCTCTTTTTTTCCTAAGGCAAATATAATCAATTTTCTGTTTACGGATGATAACATTGCTACTCTTTGTTTTCTAGTGAGATTCTTGATTGCATTTAGGAGCAAACACTCCCCTACAGGGTTATGATAAAAGCATAATTGAGAGCTAGCAGAGAAAGGAACTCAATTCCAATATTATATCCTCCCTCTAAAATAAGGCATAAAATATGACTTTACGTAAGACTTAACATCTAACCTTACACATGAAAGGTATCTTATATTCCTAACGTACTTTTGCAGACGTAGAGAACAGATTTTAAAAACACATGCAAGTATTCTCAAGCAAATGTGCAAAGTTAATTTGGTTACTGATTTGTAGCTCTTGTTGAATGTAAAATGAAGAGATGTGTATAATGGTATCCGATATGAAATGACAAGGGCTACTCAGAGGCAGTAGAGCTTTGCGGTTAAGTGCATGGTGCTGGGGCTTGGCTTTCTGTGGTAGAGTTATGGTTCCACTGCTTATAGAATACGGGACTATGAACAAGTTATTAACTTTTCTGAAGCTCAATTTCCTTATGAAAAATGAGTATGATTTTTTCTTTTTTAAAAAGAATATGTACTCATTGGTTGCCATGTAGATTTGATGAGTAAATCTGTGTCAGATAATCAGGATAGTACTGGGCATATGTATTTGCGTACAATATTTCTATATGTTCACATAAGAAATTTGGTAGTAGTTGTTGACTCTGGGAGGTGAGAATGAGAGTCTGGCTATGTATGTTCAAAAAAAGACTTGGTTATCAGAGTATACCTGTATACTATTTATAATTCCTACTAAATTCATTTTTTCTATCAATTAAATAACCCAATTAATTTGAAAGGACTCTAAATAAGAGTATAGCAGCTGAGAATTTCACAGACAAATTGCATTTACTAGTACAATCACAGAAAAGTAGATGGCAGATTTTTATGATTTTATTTTGGACGTTGATGATATTATTTTATACTACTGAAAATTAAGAAAATTGTTCATATCAGAAGCACTGTCCTATCTTTTAGTATCCTATAAAATTCTCATAAGATTTCCTTTTTAAAAATAGTTTAAATATTTTTGGATGATGCTTATTTAAGATTTTTCCCATATCTAACTACATATTCAATTGTCAGTTTGATCCACTTTGGACAGCCTCCTCTTTTGGACAATAGAACTTGATTGACAATGGTGTCTCTATAATCTAAATACTAAAGATGAGCTCAGAAAAAAAAGCTTAGGACATGTAAGTAAAGACAATATCGTACCGGGCAGTTCTGTCTATGACATTATGAGAATGTTTTATCAGGGGGCTCTAGTCTATTCAGATGTGGGGTCCTTGTGCCCAGAAGAGGATAGAATGTCGGGTTTGAGCACAGGTTTGTAGTACCTTTGAGTTGAGAATGTAGTGGAGTAGATCCAGTTCCCGGGATTGGCATTACCCACACATATCCAGTCAGCAGAAAGCTGAACCATGAGAGAGAATGGGTCATTGTATTTCTAAATTTTGAAAGGTAGGGAGAGTTGAGTTGGAAATAGTGAGGAATACCACAAGCTGGAGAGCCACCACACTGTGGGCCTTTAAGCAACAAGATGGCTGTCCGTCTCAGGGGAGGAAGTGAAACACAGAATTGGCAGAGTGGAAAGCTGAAAGCAAGGGAATTCTCATTTTTGCCTAGAGGTTTATTATCTTGCTATCCTTGTGATTTAAGTCACCCATTTAATTACTGATATCTCTCCCTTTGGCATTACAAAGGCTTTAGAACATCTTGTCCTTAATATATACATTTTCCAAACTCCTTTATTCTCACCTTGGCACTAAGCATAAGATGTTCCTGAATGGGACACTGTCTTCCAAATATCTCAATGCTTTTTTTTCATTCTCTGGTACCTGACATTTATCACATAGTGTAGAGGAAACGTCTTTTGCTGCTGCCACGGCAAGCCAGATGCCAAATGTTCACATTTCTTTCAGATGGTAGCCTCCAAGAGAACTACACACCTAGTATTTAAGCAGTATGTGGTAGGCTCCTGTGCGTATTTGCAGTAAGTTCCGGGAGGGTCATCCTGGTGGGGATGCAACTTACCTCCCCTCCCATCTCCAAGGTTATGGCCAGTAGGAACACAGTGGTGTTCAAATCTTAGGGAATATAATTTTCTGACTTCCTCATTTAGTTAATTGTTACAAAATAGGGGTCCAACGTAAAGATGTGGAACATGAGTGAAAGGAGTGTCTCAGTCACCCTCCAAGAGACTGCTGAAACTCACTATGATTTTTACAAATAACACATGTGAGTTGAGTTAATATTTCATGTAATCTATCATCTAAAAATTGGTTGGTGCCTTATTGACTTCAGGCCTCTCTTAGCTCCACCTCTGTCTGAGGCTTCACACCCTGAGACTGTCCCTGCTCCGGCAGTCATAGCAGAGCAAATGAGGCATGTTGCTATTAGGAAATACTTCTCCTGTGGTGACAGCAAGTGAAGAATCCTTCTGCTATAGGGATGACTAATATGGGTTTGGTTGGGGACCATCGGTTATGAAAAGGCAATAACGCAGAGCATTCTAGGACAACTGATAACATGGACTTCCGTGTAACTGACGTGGCAAAGTGGGTACTACGATTTAGGAACTGGAAAATGTATCAGAGAATTAGATTTTCTAATTCACCTTCTTTTTAGGGGCCTGTCCAGAGTCACATTATTTGAGAGCTTAGTATATGCGTATTTTATGTCCCAACATACCTTAATATTATGAAAACTAGAATTCTACTTGCTACAGAGACATTCTCAGCTTCTGATGAAAATAAGAGAAGGGAAGAAAGAATGGGATGATGGCATACGCCCCAAGTAAATGGAAATAACATGAAAAATACATCAGCAGGGGCTGCTGTGGGGGTCTAGATATGGTGAGTCCAGAATTCTTCTTTCTCTATAGCCAACTACCTCCCTCACCTTTCCCTGACACTGGGAAAAATATGGTTCCACAACACTGTTAACAACTGAGGTTAGGTATTTTCTTTTAAATCATTTCTAACCCACAAGCATTTCACAACCTAACACTATACTAGGTTCTTTTATTTCTTTTCCTTTGGGGACAAAGAAGGGAGGCTGCCCAGATATGCTATAGATGTGGCTCCAGTATTTATATAGTGAAATGTGCAATCAGAAAAACAGAAAAGAAAGACTCAGAGATTTCTGCATAAAAGAGATTCTGTGGTAAAGGAGGATATAGTTTATCATAAAGGAACAGCTACGTCTGGCTCTGTTTCGAGAAAGGGAAAAAGAAAGAACGAACTGGTAACTTCTACCTAAAATTTATGCCAGGACTTCTTTTGTAATTGTCAGAAAGAAAAGACAAGTCCTTAAAAAGAGAGAGAGGGGAAACAGAAGCCTGCTGCCTCCTCCTCTGAGTGTGGGTTGCTCTCTCCATGGCAGGGGCCAGCTCCATGTTTCCATGGTGACCAGGAGTTTGTTCCTGGTGGTCTTGGGTTGAAGGGCATTGACATGGGCTAATATATAGGAAGTACTTTGAGTAGTGGCACTCTCATTATGCTCAGCACACAACACAGGGTCTGGAACATTGTTGGTAAGTGGTATGTATTTGTTAAACTAATATTTCAAAAAATGCTAGGTTCATGTAGCACAGATGTTCAAAATACGTGAGTCCTGTGTTGTAGATGTATAATCATGGAAATGAACTAAGGAATGGAATGAATCAAATCTGCAACTGTAAAGAGGAAGTGAAAGGGAAAATTGAGAATTTAGAGTCTTTCTGGGCTGGAAATTTTAGCTCTATTTTGGGATAACATAGGTGCAAATAATCGTTAAGATAGCCTCTGAAAGATAGCATTTAAACATGCTGTGAAGAGCAAAACACTAAGTAGGTTTGATTTTACAAACGAATAGTCTAGACCAGAGAAGTAAAAAAGAAGTAGGGCAGTAGAATCAAGATATACCCACACATACATTAACATACATTGTGATGTGCACTGTATGTTTAGATGCTCTGGAAAAAGTAAAATTCATTAATTATGCAGAGTATATGGACAGTTAGCAAATTCTTGTGGGAACAGGAAAAAATGAAATGTAGATCAATATAATTACAAGAAGGAAGTCTTATTTTCTTTTCAAGAGGTCAGAAAGTAATGAAACAAAAAATATCAAATGATAATTCTTGACAAAAAGGGTAAAACATGAGGTTTAAAGAGCAAAAATAGATATTCTTCACTACAGATCAATTAAAGTTATAGACTGAAAAATTAAAGGTGAAGAGATTGAGACAAAAATAGCAAAATTAAAGTACAAAAGAGTAATTTTGTAGATAGGTTTAAGGTTATGAAAAAAGACAGCAGATCAAGAAAGACCCAATATATTTTCCACATAGACACAGTCTTTGATGATTGCCTAGGACAACTTTTGGCTGCAATTAAAATGTGGTAAAACTATAAAAATGTTGACATGAAAACAAAAATGAAACAAGAATAAAGACCAATTAACAATGATACCTTAGAAAGGGGAAAGAGGATATTAAAAAATTAATATCATTACAAAATTTTATTCAAGAATGTTTTTGTAGAAGTAGATAAAAGTAGCCCAAATCATGAGCAACCAAAGTACAGCATGAAGGGGATGAAGACTATCCTCCACCCACTCTGGATCCTCTCTGGCTGGGCTACAAATTAAATTGACATGAGACAGAATAGCAGGAGAAAATCAAACAAAGCTTTATAACATGTATACATGGGAGAAACCAGGGAAACTGAGTTTCTTGACAAATGGCGGAGGTTTTCACCTTATATAGCATATTCAGGTAGACAAAGGATGATATTCGGGGTGGGGGAGTCAGCTATGAGACATTACCAGAAAGCACAGTAATCAAGAGTATGCAGATTTAGGTCCTCACCCTCCACAGTGATAAGAGTTTCTAGAGATAAGGTCATCCCCCCTTCTTCCAGCTACAGAGAGGGAGATACCTTTATAAATGGAGATTACCGTTACAAATGTAAATGTCTCTTATAAAGGATAATTTCTACTTTTACTTGGAATGGGCTTAGCAAGGACCCTCTATCCATGCCCAGAGTTAAATTCCTTTAGGCAGTTAGTGGAGTGGGTGGGGAGGGGGAGGGGGAGGGTGAAAGTTTCTTTCACAGAAAATAATCAAGTAAAGAGACATATTTTGAGATGGCCAACTCTGATTTTCCACAAGCAATGTATAATAGACCAAAACTAGATGATTTCCGTGGGAACTTAAGGAAAATGGATCAAAGGAGGAGGTGGGGGGAATACTTATGTTTAAATCATTAAACTGCTTCTGTTTTAATAAGTTTTGATTATATCTTTAAGACGCCAGTTATGTTAATGGAAAATTAGAAGATTTTATTTAATGAATTAATCTTTTATATAATAGCACATATTACTTTGATAGACAAAGTAACATAATGGAATAAGCATCAATTTTGTGTTTTGACATGCCTGACTTCAACTCCCACTTCTGCCATACTTTAGGTGTATGTGAGTGTGTCACTATGTGATGTTGAGCTAGTTAAATTTTTTTGAGGTTATACTTTTTTCATCCAGATAGAGAGAAAAATAACAATAACAATATTTCAGATTATAAAGAGTAGAGATAAAATATAATACTTAAGATAAAATACTTAAAATAAGTAGCACAGAATCTGTTCTTTCCTCTCTTCCAAACTGCCCATTTTTCTCTACCTTCTTTCTGAAAGTGGGATATATCTTACAAAGGTCAAAAGAAACTTGCTGGCCACCTGGGCAAGGAGTAAGTTTTCATTGCCTTTGCTTGTGAGAACTCAGCTTTTTACAGAAGTTCCTTTGATTGTCACCTCAATAGAGATACTTACATTGATAACTCCACAGGCAATTGAATTTTAAGTTAATTCTGGATTCCTAATTTTTGCTTAAAATGTCTTTGAAAAGACTGCATTGTGATGCAGCATTGAAATGTAAAGTTACACTGTGTACAGAAGATTACCTGTCACGAGCCAAGTAATTTAAAGATAGAAGAAATTGCCAAATCACTCAGAACGGAACATAGGATTTTTCAAAGCTAGGAGAGGTTGGAGTGACTGATTCGTGTGTCATAAAAATCTATATCACTCAGGTGCCCCTCAACGATCTGTCAAAATCATCCGGGTGACTAGCAAGAGAAGTGTTTAACTTCCATTGATATATACTTCAATTGAAGTTAAAAAAATTGAGATAACCTGGGGCCGGCCCGGTGGCTAGCAGTTAAGTACACGTGCTCTGCTTTGGTGGCCTGGGGTTCACAGGTTCGGATCCCGGGCGCGCACTGATGCACCACTTGTCAAGCCATGCTGTAGCGGCGTCCCGTATAAAGTGGAGGAAGATGGGCATGGATGTTAGCCCAGGGCCAATCTTCCTCAGAAAAAAGAGGAGGATTGGTATTGGATGTTAGTTAGCCCAGGGCTGATCTTCCTCTCACACACACACACAGACAAAATTGAGATAACCTAATAGGAATTGCATGCAAAAAACACCAGAACTCTTCAGTTTGCCAAAAAGACGTGAAGAAGTAAAAAAACATAAGCTATAATAACTATGAAAATCCGTAGTCTCCTTAAAGCCTTAATTACATGTTGATTTTAAATTTACTTAAAAATTAGTTTTATAACACTTACTATGAGCCAGTCATTTCTAAATATCAACACATTTAATTACAAGATAACTTATTCAATCACAAATTAACGCATTTAATTCACAAATATTAACTCACCGAATTCTTCTAACGAACCTATGAAGAAAGAACTCCTATTATGTCCATTTTACAATGAGGAAGTTGAGAGATTGAAAAGTGAAATGAAGTTCACAGAATAAGTAAGTAGTAGAGCTGAGATTCAAACCTCCAGGGTCTATGTTCTTTTTCTGTGTGTGTGAGGAAGATCAGCCCTGAGCTAACATCCATGCTAATCCTCCTCTTTTTGCTGAGGAAGACCAGCTCTGAGCTAACATCTATTGCCAATCCTCCTCCTTTCCACCCCCCGCCAAAGCCCCAGTAGATAGTTGTATGTCATAGTTGCACATCCTTCTAGTTGCTCTATGTGGGACGCAGCCTCAGCACGGCCGGAGAAGCAGTGTGAGGGTGCGCGCCCGGGATCCGAACCCGGGCCGCCAGCAGTGGAGCGGGAGCACTTTTAACTGCTAAGCCACGGGGCCGGCCCTGGGGTCTATGTTCTTAATTACTAAACTCCGCTGTCTTTGGGACTTTGTATGTTAGAGAAACCGTAGTCTCAGTCTTTCTTTACTGGCTCTATTCTAAGTGTTTTTTATGTATGAATGGGTTTAAATCTTACAAGAAGCTCAGGAGGTATATACAATTTCTCAGAGCCACAGAGGGGGTGAGGTAAATTGTCTAACAACCAGGCTGGGATGTGCACTTAGGCAGCCTAAAAGCACACACACCTGGCTTCTTTTAACCATTAGGCACCTGCCTCCGAGTTGTAAAGCAATTCTTCAAGAAGAACTTAAGTAATTCAGGATGCACTACAACTCCAGCTGTCCAATTATTTCCTTGTTCTTTCAAGTACTGTCACCCATTCTTTGCCTTTCTGTTCACTGTGAACCGCCCATATAAAAAAGAAATTCTTCAAGGGTAGGAGTAGGGAGGAGAGGCAGATATGAGAATTTTGGCGACATGCTTGAAGATAACTCTGACACACGGCCTTGTTGGAGACCCTCAGATACAATCCGTTCCTTTCTAATCTGCTTTGCTGGCTTTGCTCATAATATTGGGTCAGAATACATGAGGCTATTCTGCAATAACAATTAAAAACCCCAAATTTCAAAGGCAGAACACAACAAAGATTTATTTCTTGCTTATATCACAGTTCAGTGAAGACTGGGCTTCACATTTAGACCAAATTTTCTTGGCAGTGTCCTGGTTTTGAACATTGCCTGGAAGCTGGTTTTAAATCTTATCATCATTTGCCACCTGGAGAGGCTGGGAAATTTCATAACCAGCACATAACATTGGGCACATTTTATACCTTTCACATGACATAAAGTGATGGTGTTCCTAAACTTTTTGCCACAGCAAAAATTTCCTTTCTTCCAATTTCCAATAACTGATTCCTCACATTTCTTTAAGCCCTTACCCATAGCCTCCTCAAAGTCCAGTAGACATGTCCTAACAGTTTCTCCAAAGGTTTTCAGTCTTTCACCAGCTCTTTCTTCAAAGTCCTTCTATCTTCCACTCACTGCCTGATCCCAAAACCACTCCCAAATTTTTCTTATAACAGGACCCTAACTCTAGGTACCAAAATCTGTATTAATTTTCTATTGTTGCATAGCAAATTACCTGAAAACTTGAAACAACAATGGGCAGTTCCTGTGTGTCAGGAATTTGGGAGTGGTTGTTCCGGCTTGGGGTCTCTGATGAGGTTGCAGTCAAGACATTGGTTAGTGCTACAGTCATCTGAAGGCTTGGCTAGAGTTACAGAATACACTTCCATCCAATTAGGTCCACTCACATGGTGGGCAAGTCATGTGACTGTCAGAGGGAGACCTTAGTTTATTGCCACATGGTCTGTGCGGTGCAATTGATTGTCTTCACAAAATGGAAGCTGGATTATTACAGAGGAGGTGGTGTAAGAGAGTATGGTGGAAGCCACAGTGTCTTTTATAACCTAGTCTCACCATCTCACTCTGTCATTTCTGCAATATATCCTACTGGTCACATAGGTCGACTCTATTCAGTGTGGGAGAGGACTACACAAAGACTTAAATAACGAAGTCAAGAATCCATGGGGGCCATCTTGGAATACGGCTCCTATGGAGGAGATAAACACAATGATAAATAGTGATGATGTAATTTATCAATGCTGCAGAAGAGGCTTGTTCAAAGATCTGTCGTGCTATGGAAGACGGAGCATGTAACTATTGTGATGTAGATAAAGATCAGGAAATTTTTCTCAGAGAAGGTAACATTTGAGATGAATCATTGCAAATCAGTGGGAATCCAGTACCCAGAGAGAAAGAAAATGACTTCAATGAGGAGAAGATGTTGTAATATTTGGCCTTTAAGTATTAAAATATAGCAGAGAAATTGATGGGGGAAAGAGTAGGTGAAATAAAAACTCCAATGTATAAAGTTCTACATATTTTACAAAAAGAATCATAATCTTTAGAATTAACATTCTTATATACAGCAAAAATTCTGAATTATTTTTATGTATTAAAAAGTTGTAAGAAGAACTGGGCAGAATGACTAAACACAGAATATATAAAATATGCAGAAAAATTATTTTTTAAATTATTTATCATAAAAATATATGCTGTGATGGCTTAGAAAATAGCATCAAATCTCATCTATTGTCCAAAGAGCCATTGTTATTTCTGCCCATATTTAAAAATTTTTGACTTCAAAATTTTTATAGATTTTATTCTTTCTATATTTTTATATTTTTCTATAAGAAAGTACCAATGTTATTAAAACTTTTTGTGATGAAAGTAACATTTCCCTAATAGTTCATTATGTAGACACACTAAAATTTAACTACAAATTTGTATTCCAATTTATATGTATATATTGTATGTGTAGTCTCCACTATAGTCTCTCCCAAATTCTCAGAGTAAAAATGAACAAAGGAAAGAGAATCCTCAATAATAAACGAATAAAGACTTCCATCCAAAATTTAGTTTATAATATCCTGACTTTCTTTCATGAAAAGAAAAAAAAACTCCAGGGGCTGGCCCGTGGCCTAGTGGTTAAGTTCGGTGTGCTCCACTTCAGCAACCCAGGTTTGGTTCCCAGGCATGGACCTATACCACTTGTTGGTGGCCATGCTGTGGTGGCAACTCACATACAAAATAGAAGAAAATTGGCACAGATGTTAGATCATGGTGAATCTTCCTCAGCACACACACACACACACACAAAACAAAAAACCTCCAAATAAGAGGCAAGAAAATGTTCATTTTAGATTAGAATCCCTAGAAGCAGATCCTGAGATGGTGAATCAGGGGCAGGTGGTTGTTGAGAGAGTGCTTTCGGGAGACAGGGAATGAAGAATGCTGGATATTACATACATAACGTGAGAAAAAGAGTGGATCAAGGATTAGCCCAGCCAGAGACTAACTTCAGCTGGAGCCAATGGGGAGCTCTGGAGGATGGAGTGCACCACTGAGTCGGTCCCACTTTGAGACAAGGGGGCCAGACTTCTGTACTTCAGATGCGCTTAGGGTGAGTTGAAATGTAACCTCCAGGGCAAGAGGGGTTTTCTTCCCCTTCATCCTAATATTTCTGTAGGCCTAGGTGACTGACTTTATTTTGTGCTCATTCCTGAGTGTTCTGTGTCCTGGTTTCTATAAATATATTAGTCTGTGGTTACAGAAATTACCCATTTACAGTTAAAACTGTAATATAAGTAATATAAGAAATGACCTAGTAGATTACTTGAGCTAAATATATTTCTGCCTACCCTTGTATGTAGTAGCAGCCTTTGGTCATGACGATCAAGGTGAGTTATCCCCGCCAATGCCTGCTGGTGAACTAGACACCAGGTGGCCCAAATTAATGCCGATTCCTGGGAAACAAATTGCCATTATGACCTCCTCTGTTAGAGCAGAGGCTTAAGGAGTCAGGTTATAGATGAGATCCACTTCACAGTGAGTTCAGTGGGTGCACAGATATACCAGATATACATGGTCATTTCCACGATTCCCAAACTTAAAATTGGAGTAGATATACTTAGAAGTTAGCAGAACCCTCACATTGATTTTTTAACCTGTAGAGTAAGAGCTGTTATAATAGGAAAGGCCAAGTAGAAGCCTTTGAAACTCAACCCACTTCCCCAGGTCAACATAAATCAAAAACATCCTGGAAGAAGTGGCAGAGAGTTTTAAGTGACATTATCAAAAACTTGAGGGATGAGGAATGGTGGTCTCCATCATATCTCCTTTTAATTTCCTGGACTGATCCCTACAAAAACCACATGGATCATAACATATGACAGTGGACTCCTGTATACTTAGTTGTATAATAGCTCCAAGTGCTAAACTGAAATAATATGCTCATATCTCTATTTACTTACCAACTCTAGACAAGAGAGAGAGGAGAGGAGAATTTATCTCACCTACATGATCTCTCTTTCCCTCCCTCAAATGTTTGTTATATTATTGTTCGGGTTCTTCTTTTGGTTACTTCTGTAATTTTAAATAATAAATGTACCCCTATTTTGTGTTTAATCAACATTTCTCAATATTTTGCCTCAACTCTATAAAATGAGAATTATCAATTCTATGCTTCATGACATCTTTCTTCTCTGGTTTTACCTCCTACCTTCCTGTCAGCTATACTTTTATTTTTGTGTTGAAAAGGCTCCCAATATTTATATTCTGTTCTGCAACCCTAACCAAGGGTTTGTGCATTGTCCACAGGTTGAGTTTAGATGTTGAAAGCTGATAAACAGAATTTACTTTATTATGACACTAGATATGGTTTACAGCCACACCATGAAGTATACAGTGTTTATCCAATATTTACCAAGTGTCAGGTACTGTTTTAGGCACTGGAGATACAACAGTAAACAGAACAGGCAAAAATTCTATGCCCTTAGAATGCTTGTGTTTTGTTGAATTTTCTACTCTGTGGAGCCAATTTCACTGTCACTTGTCTACTTGAGGGAGACTGTTTCTAACATGAAAGTCTGCAAAATTTCTTTTAATTACATTCCATCAATTGCCTAAACTCATGCCGTATTTTGCTTGTTTACTTTCTTACTTATGATGGAAATGATGGGTAACTTTAATTTGGCACTTAATATATGACAAGCATTCTGCTAAATATTTCCATATATTATGTCATTTTTCTTACAACATCTCTATGAGATAGGTATTGATATTATCATTATTCTGTAGATAAGGAAAAGGACACATAGAAAGGTTAAAAATGACACAGAAGGGACTATGACTATAGTCACTGAATAGTATCACACTCATATATATGAAAGAAAAAATATGGGGAATATTAAAGATACAAGGAAGTATTTCAGAAATGCAATTATATGGAATACTTTTTTGAGCTTTAAAGATAAATCAATCAAAAATAATTACAGAAAACAGAGAAGCAAAATGATAGTTTATTTGAAATCTATACAGAATAAACTTTTGTAATTTATAGACAGAGAATATAACCTTTTCTAAGTGGCAATGGAATAATTATAAATATTTTATATGATTTAAATAGGGATTTAAGAATACTTAAGTCATGACCAGTGCTCCAACATCCATGTTGGAACATGAGGCAACCTTGAAGATGAAAGTCATGCTTTTAGGATGGCTGAATAGAAACATAAACGCTGATGACCAAGAAACAGCAATACTAGCCCTGGCCTCTCTGTTTCAGGACTTCTTTTAACTGAGAGGAAAAATAATCCTGCATATGTCTAGCCAGGATTATTGTTGGATTCTATTCTTTCTGTTACGTGCAGTTATACCTCATTCTCACTGATAGATAATATTGCTGTCATTTTGACTCTATTTCTAGGCTCTGACTAAAATGGTCTGAAGATATATGGCCTATACCTATAAATGATATTGTCTATTAAATAAGATCTTGTTACAGAAAATGAGAGACTATTCTATCTACTACTTAACCACAGCCCTGGCTAGATTTATGGGGCAGATCACTTAGATACATAATGCCTCATTTTGCCATAGTTACCATCTCTTCCCACAGCTGCTAAAATGGTCCAACTTAATTTAGGTGTTACTGCTTCTTGCTGGTGACCTATTTGAAGAAGAGAGACAATAAAACAATTGTAAGTAAAGGAGGTCTAAGGAATCTCTGTGTGGACTGGGAGTTATCTAGTGTATAATGTGTTTCATAACATAACCTCAATTTAACTTTAAATAACTGTTTGGATTCCTGTCAGAAGTTACATTCAATAGAAAAATATTTTTAAGAGGTAAATGGAAAAGAAATATGTACTTATTCAGAACCCATTTTGGGGAAGGGTATATGTTGCCATCTGACTTTACAATGGGTATTTTGTTAGTCATTAAAATAGTCTCAGTATTTATGAAAGTTTTAGTGTTCTATTCTGTCCACACAGTGCTCTTGATTTTGACTGTAATAAACACAAATATTACACAGATTACTCATTCACATTATAAAAATATACGTTTTATATAATCTTTTTCTTACTTAACAAATTGAAACTACTGCAAGACAGATTTGAATGAGAATGATGAGAAATGAATAGATTTTTTGCTGTGATTTTTTTGACAGTGTTGCAATTAAGCTGCCAAAAGCAAAGAGGCAAAGAACACATGTGCACACCATATTTGACTAAAGAGTGCCTGCTCAGACAGAGCACATCACGTACCACAGATTAGAGGCAGCATCTGACATGTAATAGCTAGGTGATGGGCAGTGAGATATTAGTCACTGGAAATAGCTGTAATGTAGAGCTTACTCAGCTCAGATAGTCTGCAGTCTTAGACCTCCGTGTCTGAAAAGAATGAAAATATAAACACATCTCAAAATTAACACTGTAATGAATGCTGCTTTGGAGAGAGTGAAGATTTAAGCATTTTGTGACCTCTCTCTTAAGTTTCATGCACCTTGAGGAGTGTAGATAGGCACCAGAAGCCCGAACTTCAGCTGACACATCTGGGGTGCAGAAGCAGCCACCTTTATTGGCAGGTTAACTGTTTCTCATGCTTCCATATGAGTATCTTTATAGGATCAGAGCCCAATAAAGGTTATAAAAAAGGACATTTCAATGAAGATGCTAACAGTTTTTATTCTCTGAGAAGGATGCTTGGTCTATATAACTCATGTCTTGCAAATGCTCCTTTACTGTAAGTCATATTTTTTTTAATGAGTATCAAATTTCCTGGGCACTTGTGCCTACTTTTTTATTGCTAGAGAGAGAACTAAACCCATACAACCCAAGAAAATTCAGTGATCTAAGGAACCACAATATAGACAAAAGCACATGTTTTCACAAATTTTTACCATCTTTGAAAAGATATGGATAATCCCATCATGTTGTAGCATCGAGAGATTCTTTTAACTTGTCTTAGAGAGACAGAAGAATTGCAAGAGTTTGAATTACTTTAAATTTGACCACTTAGCTCAATTTAACTGAGGTAGAATACTCCCATGTACTCAGGAGTAATTCCTAAAATCTCTCCCCAAAAACAAGTTTTAATAGGTTATTGATTAAAATCCATGCCAGTGTCTTTCAGAACATTGAAGAATATTTTAGTCTGGTTTTACCAATTCTTCTCACTCGTGTCTTAGCTCCATCACAGCTCTAACAATATAGAAATGTTATCTCCAAATTTTGAAGTAACTGGTCTTAGTTCTCTTTACCTTTTTAAATTTTTGACTAGATAATAAATAAGAATATGAAAAGATGCCCAATATTATCAGCCATCAGGGAAAAGCAAATTAAAAATGGAGTGGGCTATTACTGCACACCTATTAAAATGGCTAAACATTTAAACATAATAATAAAACTGACAATATCAAGTGCTAGAGAGGATAGGGAGCAACTGGAACTCTCATATATTGCTGATGAAAATGTAAAATGGTAGAGCCAGTTTAAAAAACAGTTTGACAATTTCTCATCAAGTTAAATATTCACTTACCTTATAGCTTGGCAATCCCATTCCTAGGTATTTATCGCCCCCAAAATGAAAACTTATATTCCTGCAATAACCTGTGAGAATTTATAGTGACACTATTCATAATTGCCCCAAACTAGAAGCAACCCAAATGTTCAACTGGTGAATAGTTAAAAAAAAAAAAAAACTGTGGTTGATCCATACAACAACATAGAGTATGTATATATATATATTAAATAATATATAATATAAAGAGAAAGAGAGAGAGAAGAAGGAAGAGGAGGGGAAGAGAGAAAGAGAGAGAGAATGACAGGCAGATCTTATAATTAGGACCTAAGCCACGAATCCACTGAGATTTCAGATATTTACAAAAAATGTTAAAAGAGCCAGCAAAATAGGGCTACTGAGATTTTATTTGCATGAGGAACCTAAGATATCAGCAATGTAAGAGATGTGACTAAAGCAGAAGTTACTACCATAAGTCAAGACAGCAACGGGGTTGTTATAAATCAAGATTAACAGAAAATGTAGGAAAAGGCAATCATAGGTCTTCATGAACCCATGTTCATGAACATAGCAACTCTTGAACCAGAGGGTGGAATTTGGGGATGAAATTTCCCTGAATTTTCTGCCAAGACCTGAGCCAGGGGAAGCTACTTTATTTATTTATACATTCATTCTTTCACTTGCTCATTATTTTATTCTCTCACATATTCATTCATTCATTCTCTGCTTTGCTGCACAAAGGATTTGAAGTGGTTCTCAAAAATAGAAGTACTATAAAAATTAAAAATTTTTAAAAAGTAAAATCGGAGAGTAGAGATGAGACAGCAGGGTTGAGGGGGAAGTAAGAATGATTTTTATTACAGTATAACTCTGATCTTTCCAGTTGCCAAAGCAAAAAAACCCAGATTCAGTTACATAATTTGAATTGTCTGTAAAAGGAGGATGCTAATATTTCAGGAGAAGCAAAATGTTTTCTTGCCTTAAGAACTGAAAATAAGTTTGCTTTGGGAATAGTCATGTGAATCGCATTCAGTGATGTCATTCATTTCATACTCAAAAATAATCTAACAGTAAATAGAATTGTCTGTTTCACACAGCAGTCCTAGTACCATTCCTCAACTTAAGCTAAGGGCATAACAAAGATTAAGTATGAGAAAGGAAATCTGGGAGTGGCCAAGAATATTTGGTTTTAGGTTACCCCTTTCTGATATTCTGGGTGTATCATTTAAGACACCTTGGTTTAGTAATTGCAAACCAAGTAAATGTAGAGTAACCAACTAAAAAAAATATATATATATATGAAACAAACGGAAGTAGGGAATTGATTATCATGATGCTGGACTTCTCAGCATTCCTTGGATAAGCCAGGCCTTTTCAATACTTTGAGCCTTGACAGGTGCTTTTCCATCTGTCTGGAAAGATCTGACTTTCCCAATTAACTCGGCAAACTTCAAATTGTTGTGTTGCACAGCATGGTGGTTTAGAGCACTGAATTTCAACAAACAAAACTGGGCTTGAGCCCTGGCCCTGTAATTTACTAGCTTGTAACCTCTTGTATGTAACTTCCCTAAGCCTCTGTTTTCTCATCTGGCAAATGGATGTAATAATAGTACCTGTCTCAATGCCCCCCCCCAAAACACTTTGCATAGTGCTTGGCACACAGTAAGGCTCAATAAATGCTGGTTGTTATTAATATTTGAGAAAGTTTATGACAAACTTCTATAAAATATTTGGAGGATAAAACAGATCGTACAGAAAAGTAGCAATAAAATCAATCTACCAAAAAAGTCTGTCTTCAGTAAAACTTAGTCTTCTTTTTAAGTCTTTGTATTTTTCTGGATGACATGCCATTGCTCACCTTGTTTCGGCAGCCTGTGATTGACTCAATTTGAATAAATATGTGCAATGCCTTATTTTAGAAATGTGTCAGCAGAGTAATTAAAAGACGTAGGTTCTCTTATCATCATAAAAGATGATCTTAAATTTTAAAAGTCTTGAGTTTAAAATATTTAAAAACTTTCTTAAGGCAACTTTGCTGTGAGAGGCTTTGGAAAAGGGGCATGTGATGGTTAGTTTCATGTGTCAACCTGACTATGCCAGGGGGTGCCCAGATACTTGGTCAGACATTCTGGGTGTTTCTGTGAAGGTGTTTTTGGATGAGATTAGCATTTAAATTGGTAGACTGAGTAAAGCAGATTGCCCTCCCTAATGCAGTGGGCCTCATCCAGTCAGTTGAAGGCCTAAATAGAAGAAAAAGGCTGACCCTTCCCCAAGAAAGAGAGAATCTTTCCTCCCTGATTGGAAGTTTGGCCTTTGAGTTGGGACATCTGCTTTTTTCCCTGCCTTTGGACTCAAACTGAAACATTGGCTCTTCCTGAGTCTCAAGCCTAATGGTCTTCAGATGGAACTATACCATTGGCTCTCCTGGGTCTCTAACTTCTCAACTCATGCTGCAGATCTTGCGACTTGCCAATCTCCAAAACTGCATGAGTCAATTCCTGATTATAATTTTCTTTATGTATCATCCTATTGGTTCTGTTTCTCTGGAGAATTCTGACTAATACAGGACGCTTCATCCTTTTTCATGTTTGGTTTCAGAATTGTCCTTGATCACAGGTGATCTGCATGTATGTGAACTGAAGCAGTCATCATGTATCCTGACTTCACTTAATCGATTTGACTGCAAGTGAATAGTTGCAACTCTCTTAGGCATGATCTTTTCCCCAATATTATCAGCTTCTATTCTGGATTTAGTCTTGAAAAGCTGCTTATACTGTCTCCAACCTTCTGCATCTGGTCCTGTACACACTCTGAAACCTAAGCAAGGTGGATGTCTTCTGTCCTGCTAATAAGAAGACTGGAAACCTGAATGTTCCGTGGCACCATGAGAGTCAAACCTCCTTTTTGTCCAGTTCCATTTGTTCTCTGGACCAATGTCATATTCTCAGTCTTGTGGTTAACCTAGCAGCATGTTTGGAGGCTGGCAGGTGAAAAGGAGATCTTTCCTGCACCCCCAATAGATTTTTTGGACCAGTCTTATTATATCCTTCCTCTCATTATCTAGGAATTGAGCCATATTCCTTACATTTCCCATATTTTTTTAGGTCTTGTAATTTGGATAATCCTTAGAGTTGTCTTTTTTTTTTTTTTATATCAGACCAGGGACCAGAAATGTTAAAGGCATGTATTTCAAAGAAAGCTCCACTAATTAAAATTAAACTCCTTAGTACATCAGGATATTATTACTCACAGATAATATACTCCAATTCATATTGATCCTTCCTTTGAACGTCAAAAGAATTTATCTGTGTTACACATCTTGGCGTTAATGGGAATGTGTTTTCATACTGTTTATTCAACAAAGTCTTAAACTATTTTGATGAGAGGGATCATAATTAATGCTTCTTTGGATTCTAATATAGCACAGATGATGACAAAATACAACATGCTTAATAAATGCAGTATTGTTGGATTCAATTAGAGTATTTTTTAAATTGCCTTATCTTTGCAGATCTTTTATGAACAAAGAATTATTAGAGGAATTTAAGAGTTTTAAATATTGCTAATCTCTGCCTGAATTATGATCATATATTGCTACAAAATATCTAGAAGAGGTTTTCTATGCTCATCCATAATGGAGAATAAAATGACCACTGCCTGCTAAGAGAGATGAGTCATGTTAAATAAAAAACTCTTTGCTGTGCTGCCCACCCCGATGAGTTTTAGATATGGGAAGGTGGGCCTGAGAGAACTGAATTACTATGTAAAAAAAAAAAGAGTGAGAAACAGTAAAAATTCTCAAGAGATCCAAGAGAGAAAGGGTCATGTGGGGATTAGAGACAAAGGAAAGGAAAAATATGATGTAAGACTGGAGTACTCCATGGAGTAAGTCATCAGTGAAAAATATCTGCTGCAGTAGACCGGTGAATTAAAGATATTTTGAGTAGAGATATCTACTCTTCAATTTGAGGATCCATGGATGCTATAACATATACCCTTCTTCATTTCCCTCAAGCAAAAAAGTGTCTTCTATACATATTGACACCTTTTGTAAGTGTGCAACTTGAGGCATAGACTGAGTTTCATGACTTGGTAGAAAGGATGTGGGAAAAGCATTGTTCATGTGGGCAGTGAAATAATTCATAACCTGAACTGAGTAAATGGAAGAAGGACTTAGGGAAGATGTAACTTGGGGAATATAAGCCCTCCAAAAAACTGCAGGAATCTTGGAAAGAGTTCTGGGCTCCCACATGTCATATATTGGCAGTTTGAGCCAATTTTATTCATATCCCAAGAAGCAAGGACCCTGATTTCTAGGTCATGTACATTTAAAGAAATATGGGCCCTCTCTCCCTTACCTGTTACTTTTGCTGAATTTTGAGCTTTTAGTATTCTATTCCGATGGTTACTGTCGTGTCTACAACAAAGAGCAAAATTATTAATAAAATAACACATATCGGCCTAAAATGAAGCATAAAAAAATATTTTCCATGTCATATGGGAGAAACAGAACCTATACCTACAGCCATTCATTTATTTTTTCAATAACAATTTATTCAGTGGAGGCAATGGAGTTTCAGACATTGTCTTGTACTCATGTGGTAACAATACAAATATCAGGTAAAATCCATTGGAAAAAGTCATTGTCTTAAGCCCATAGATTTATTACTACCTTAGATAACCCACTGATTTATCTGCAGACAGATAAGATTGATGGTGCTCAGAACACACCGCCCCAAAATATGATAACTTGGCATACTGAATATTTTAAATGGAAGAAATTTGAGAAATGGCAGGTACAAGAAGGACTTTCTGACTCTCCCCTGAAGCAGGTCATAAGACCCTCATGTGAGAGATGTCTTCCCTATACCCCCAAGAAAGAAGCATCATTATCTCCAAAGATGAAGGGACACCAAGAGGAATCTGAACAAACAGCTGTTGCTAAGTTTACTGCACTTGATTCATACCCTTTGTTCTATCATATTTCCCCCCAACTTTCTACGCTTCATCAAGCCTAGTATAAAAATGCTCAGGTCTAACCTTTACTTCAGATCTTTATTTCCTTGTGAATGCTCCCATGTCACATAAAACTTATACTAAATAATGTTGTATGCTTTCTCTTGTTAATCTGTCCTTTGTTACAGAGACCCAGCTGAGAACTTAGAAGGGTGGAGGAAAATATATTTTCTCTCCCCTACAAGATGTATACGTCAAGTTTTGAGGGCCACAGTTTTAACCTCCACAGAAAATAAAGCATATGTTTATAAATTCTGTTAAATTTGGTCTCTCATTTTTAAATTTTCTTAATAAATTAGACTGCTTACAACAGGAATATCAAGGAAAGGAGAACTTACATTCACAAGAAAATTGCTTTTTGATATTAATAATAGGTTCATAGTGCTTAGATGATTGGTTGGAAAAAATCAAACTACCAGTAAATGTGTAAAGCAATGAACCTTTCCCTACTCTTTCTCCTATTATGTAGGTGAAGAGTAGCAGAATATGCTACCCCAAAATATGCCTCTTCGGTGTAAGGATTATTTTGAGAAACAGCAGATACTGGAGAAACTCTGGAAATAGGGTGGAAGTGACCCTTTTGTAAGGGGAATTTGTATTTATAAAAGAAATCTTGGGGTCGGCCCGGCGGCGCAAGCGGTTAGGTGTGCGCGCTCCGCTGCGGTGGCCCGGGGTTCGCAGGTTCAGATCTTGGGTGGGCACCGTCGCACCGCTTGTCAGGCCATGCTGTGGCGGCGTCCCATATAAAGTGGAGGAAGATGGGTACGGATGTTAGCCCAGGGCCAATCTTCCTCAGCAAAAAAAGAGGAGAATTGGCAGATGTTAGCACAGGGCTGATCTCCTCACAAAAAAAAAGAGAAAGAAAGAAATATCCATTTGTAAGTGTCTCCTTCTCTGTGCCAGGAAGAGAAGCATGACTAAATCACAAGAGAATCTTTTCTTTTTAAGAAGGGTAGCCAATAGTCATGATTGCCTTTTTTCTTTTGAGGAAGATTGGCCCTGAGCTAACATCTGTTGCCAATCTTCCTCCTTTTTTCCTTTTTTCTCCCTAAAGCCCCAGTAGATAGCTGTATGTCATAGCTGTACAACTGTCCTTCCAGTTGCTGTATGTGGGACGCCACCTCAGCATGGCTTGATGAGCAGTGTGTGGGTCTGTGCCCAGGATCCAAACTGGCAGACCCCGGGGCCACTGAAGAGGAGTGTGCAAACATAACAGCTATGCTGCTGGGCTGGCACCAAGAGAATCTTATCAATGGAGAAAGAAACAGCTTAAATCTGCATAACAAACTTTACCTTTGATTACCATGCTTTTTCTGGTAACTTCCCCACAACTGCCCCCAACACACACCTTTCTTCTTTTGTCCTTAGTTGAAGGTGGTATTTAAGCTGGAATTCTAAGCCACCTCTTTGAATTATTCAGCTTTTCCTGGATTTCTCCCATGTATACATGAGGAATACATGTTAATGAACTTCTGTTTGTTTTTCTCTTATTTTTCTGTCTTTTATTACAGGAATCTTAGCCAAGAACTCAGGTTAGATGGAAAATTATTTTTCCTCCCCTATAATATGATAGTTCTAGCTTTAATTCTTTGAGGTGCCTCCATATTGTTTTCCCTAGCAGCTACACCATTTTGCATTCCCACCAATAGTGTACAAAGTTTTCAATTTCTCCACATCCCTGCCAACATTTGTTATCTTTTGTTTTTTTGATAATAGCCTTCTTAACTGGTATGAAGTGACATCTCATTGTGGTTTTGATTTACATTTCCCTAATGATTAGCAAGATTGAACATCTTTTTATATATCTGTTGGCCATTTGTATGTTTTCTTTGGAGAAATGTCTATTCAAGTCCTTTACCATTATAAATCAGGTTATTTGGTTTTTTGCTTTTGAGTTGTAGGAGTTTAGTGTCACATTTCAAATAGTCATCTGTATCTTCCACAAAAAGGCATATGGTGCTTTTGATTTGTTTTAAAATCAAGAGGTTAATTTTTAGTTCATACTTTCACAATGAGGTTCATTGTCTCCATGACTTAAAATGGCAATTCACTCTATCATGAAACTAACCCAAATTATACTTTTTTTTTGAGGAAAATTCTTCCTGTTTTCTCCAGCCCTCCCGCCTCTCTTCTTGAAGACTTTGCATGGCAAGGACAATGCTATATGTTTATCAAATCCCGTTTCATTTTCCTCTTCCTGGGCAAACAGGAATACAACATTTTCTAAGCTTCCTTGCAGTTAAATTGGGGCCAAATAACTGGGTCCTGGCCAATTGCCAAGGTAAGTCACACCCAAACCAGTCCTTTAAAAACAGTTCTTGAAATAATTCTTCTCTTCTCTCTTCTGCTGAGGTGGGGACTTTGGAAACCATATGTTACAGAGATAGCTGCAAGATGGAGGAGGGGTGGCCAACTCAGTCTGGACTTAATGTGAGCAAGAAATAATCTTTATTGGGTTAAACCATTAAGATTTCAGGTTTCTTTTTTTTTCCTTTTATTAAAGTATAACCTAGCCTACCATGACTAATTGAACTCTGAATACACATTGTGCTAAACCTATATAAAGGTTGATACAAAAGGGATTTATTAAAAATTAAAAAAAAATTTATATAAAGGCATTCCACAATATAAATCAATATTTTTTCCAGTAGTCTTATATCTTCGAAACAATTGATATTGTGTCAGATAAATGATAATGAATTAATGCCAGGAAGAAAACAAATTGTTTTTGAAATACCAAAATGCAGATTGGGGAAGCTAAATATATTTAAGAACATGGAATTAAGAACGTTGAAGGCAACATTAGCTGTAATTATATTTAATTATATGGTAACAATTTTTGGGTTAACAAATTTGAGAATATAAATCTTTGACAGTTGGAGCATTTTTTCTTCTTTTAAAAAAATCCCTTTAGAAGACGATAAGACTACTGTTATATTAGACAGTTAAACTCAAAGTGCTAATAGGCTGAGGCAGGAATCTGAGGAATATCCCTAAACCTAATAAAACTATATGAATATATCTTCAATGAAATTCATGATAAGTACATTTTGTAATTTTCTTCTTCATAAAAGTCATCTGTGGCGCCTGTAAACGGGAAAAATTGAGGAAGCAATAAGGTAGCCATCAACTTTAGTACACAGATCACTCTGACATTACATGAAAAGCAAGAAGCTACAAGTCATTGGAGTATATAGTTAAAGAACAGTGAAGAGTGCCAGAATATGTCACCCCAAAATGCATCTCTTTGGCATATGGATTATTTTGAGTCAAAGGCCACTGAGAACCAGCAGATGCAAGAAGAGCTCTAAAAATAGGGCATAAGTTTTCCTTTTGTAAAGGAAACTTACATTTATAAAGGAAATTTCCATTTGTAGAGATGCCTCCCTCTCATACCAGGAAGAGGAGGCCTCTTAACAACTCTTAGCAATGGAAAAGGCATGAATGTAATTCTGCATAATAAACCTTACTAAACAATCCTTGTTTACCACACTTTTTCTGATCACCTTCCCATCATTTGTCTCCTCCACCCAGAAGCCCAAAACTCCTTTTCCTTTGTTTTAGTCTGAAACCATAAAGATGGTTTATAAGCCCAAGTTCTAACCATCCTTTGGAGTTATCCGTCTCTGGGTGTTCTCATCTGTAAGTGCAAGGCATATGCTAATAAACTTCTCTTTGTTTTTATCTTGTTAATCTGCCTTTTTATAGTCTAATTTATAGGGCCCCAGCTGGACAACCTAGGAAGGTAGTATGAAAAAGAATTTTTTCATCCCCTATATCAGGATCACCATCATGGTCATCTTCAAATAAGTAAAATATACATTTTAAGGTCTATGAATAATTTGCTCTGTTGAAAGGACTACAGACATGCTTTCCTACCGAAAATTGAATGCCAGCCTGTTGTAGGAGACCAGAATACACCACTCTAAAATATGCCTCTTTGGCATAAGGATTGTATATATGAGATACACATGTTAATAAACTTCTGTTTGTTTTTCTCTTGTTAATCTATCTTTTGTTACAGGGGCCCCAGACAAGAACTTATAAGAATACATGGAAAAAATTGTTTTTCCTCCCATACACTGACAAATTCATTCCTATCAATTTGTAGGGATTGTACACCATATATATTTATGTATTCATATAGTTTTATACACACACACACGATTCATCAATTTTCAATGAACCAGACCAACTTTGGTTATGTTCTGATTCTGTTATCACCACTTACATACAGCCAGCCTTGGTTTTTGACAGCTGGTCTTAGAACAATACATACTTTACCATAATTAAATAAAGATTGTTCAATTATATGACCTGTCTTCCTACTATAGTGACATTTATAGTTTTTTTAATTAAAAATTTTAAACAATATTCAAAATATTCAACAATCAGTATAATACGAGCATTATTCTCCAAGTTTTCATTCATTAAAAAATCACAGAGAATTAACTCATTCTTTGCTGGGAAATTTATTCCACAGATGAATAAATGAGTGATACATAAACTATGCTTGGCATAGTAAATTTTGGCTACATGGCATGGGTATAAAGAGAAGTCAATATCCTACACAATAAGTCACAAATTAGAAATCATTAGAATTCAAGCACTATATTTTCTTGGTAACTAAATTTTACTGACAGAACATTAATACTACAATGATAGGAGTCAGAAGTTTCTAAAATATATCTCCCCTTTGCTCTTAGCCCTTCTTATCCTTAGTTACCCAGGTATATATTTTGCATTGTTTTATATTTCACAAAGAGATAAAGAAGAAACAAGTATGACCAATTAAAATAAAAAATATTAAGACATTTGCTATGAATCTTCTCTTATGCAAAACAAAACATAGAATAATTAAATTTTTAGAACTGGAAAATATCTTTGAGATCACCAAATTTTTGCTTGGCTATCCCTTCTCAGTAATCAGATTCCCATCTTTTTCAGGTTGATAGGTTGAGATAGTCAACAGTGTACTTGATGATGGCTGTTGCATTACAAAAAGATGCATTGGTGCCGGAGAGCAGAAGGCAGCCTCTGCCAACCCAGGCTGGGTGGCCAGAATTATAAACTCTTGCTTTTGCTCAATCTGTACCAGTCAGTCTCTAGATAGTCATCAAACTTTCCTTAATTTCCCCTCAGAATTAATGTCCCCTTTCTTTAAAGTAGCTAGAACATGCCAGGGTCATACAGAGAGACTGGTAAATAGTGGAAGCTTTTAAAATGTTTGTACCTGAAATGATTGCACGTTGTACTTCTAATAAACCTCCTAGGACATCCTACTTAGTATTAGCACTGGTAGAATGTTTGTCTCTGCCAGGAAATGGTAAACTCTTTCGGGGTGAGGCTTCATTTTGTTATCCCACAACTCCATGATTGTACCTTATTGCGTGACTTATGGAGTCCGTCTTGCGTGGTTTGTTTATGTTTCTTCTCCTCCACTAGATTATGAGTTCCTGGAGGACTAAGTTGTGTCATCTTCATCTTTGTGTCCCTTGCGGCACCTAACACTGCTTCGTACATAATAAGTGCTCAAAAATTGTTTGTTGAATTTGATTGATATCTCCTCTGGGTAATTTAATTTACAAGACATTCACACTTGGATGGGACTTATTTTGTCAGAATGATTTATTTTGAAAATTAAAGCGATTGTGAATTAAGCTGGAAGACATGCAAAACTGTAAAGTACTGCTTCAAACTTCATTAGGTATTTAACAGGATCAGCATGATATGGCAAAATGTACAGATGCCATTTGGCACCTAGTCATCTTCGGATTGTGTTTGCTGTGAGAGGGTAAGGCACCACTTTTGGGGGGCCTTGCAAAAACTGGGGCAAAGAGGCCCTAAAGGCCATATGTCTTTAAAAGGCTCATATTCTTTGTACACCAGTTTTGACAGTCGGTAACTTAAATTTGTACCATTCAACAGAAAAGAATAGTTAAGAAGCTAAGCTAGACATTTCAATCACTCAAATTAATGAACTTTTTGAATTCTAAAAGAGAAATATTGATTCATTTAATTGTTTGCCTATAGCTGATGTCTGAGGCAGGAAACCTGTCAGCCAAAGGTGGAAAGACAATGAAAGAATTCCTAAGAATTACTTATTTTTTATTCTTTGACTTCCATTTCTAAAAAGTGCCAATATTCAGTTCTATAAAGACTTTGTGAAATGCCTACCCGTTATATAAAATGAGTTCACATGTATAGGGTATGCTTTTTTCTGATTTGGAAGCTTTGCTTTCAAAAGGCTCAATCTGTACCAGTCAATCTCTAGACATCTATGAAGCCTTTCTTAATTTCACTTCAGAATTGATCATTGGCTTGTTTGACCATTCTATTAAGATTATTTGACATCATCGGAATTATCGAAATTAGCCCTTGGAGTTGACAACGAATGACATTGTCTCATCTAAAGACTAGCTAGTCTCCTGAGCGTCAAGAAAGGCACAGCACAGAACACCCTCCACAACTGATGGCTGTAAACTCAGAATAGTGGAGGATTTAGGTGTTTGAACAGGTTAGGGTGCATGCAGTTTCCCCAAGACCCTAACTAGTCTTACAATTTAAAGGAAGTTCCTTTTAAAGTAGCAGGCTGAGGGTAGCAGACATCTCTCCTGAAGAATTTCTCCAGTGAAAATCTAGTTATTATGAGTTCCAATGGATACAGGTCAACTCTGTCTTTGAAAAGGCACTTCTCTAATATTAAAGTTATACCTCACTCTACTTTGTGGATGGGTGTGGCAAACATAATTTCTAATCCAAATTGAGACAAGTAAGAGTGAAGGGCACCCTGTTAATAAACACATAGGGATCTCAGTCATAAACAGTACTGTCTCTGGGCGTACACGGTCACCACGCCAATAGAAATAATTATGTTATACTTGGTTCTATTACTACATGAATCAGATTTTTTTTTATTTGCTTGTTTTCTTGTTTAGAGTTTAGACTGGATAACAGATTGACAGTTTCTCAGGTAAAGAGACTATCTTTATTTCATTTTGAAGAAATAGCAGAATGGTCTGTTTTCTTTATTCCACATACATTGATATGACAGGAATAAAGGAAAAATATATAATTGTTTGAAGTCTTTCCCTCTCCTTTTCACTTTCAGCCCCTCTCCAAACTCCCTCTCTCCTCTGCCCAGGTTTCTAAGGAGGAAGAATGCCTTGTAGCTTTCTCAGCTAAAAGTCTTTGTTGCGCCTAAAAGACCCTGAATGTGCTGGGTACAGGAGTAGGGAGAGTGGAAGAAACTGAGAGGAACTGATATCACTGATACAGAGAATGGTAGAAAGAAACTTAGAGATTGGAAGAGAGTGGTCAAATGGGGGAAAGGAAAGTAAAAAGAAAGTCAGGAGCGTTGTTAAATTTTGCCAATAGGAATGATTTAAGAGATGTGAGTGGCTGCTATTTAAAGTGAAACTTAGGGGGAGTTTGGAAAGTTTTACTGTCTATTGTGGAAAGTAATTCCAACATATCTTCAAGCAAACAGCAATAAAGGCCAGCAATATTCTCAATGTTTTATGCAGCTGGGCTTCTATATCTTTTGAATTTAATAAGATACCCTAGTTTTATGTGTGTTATATCTATTAAGTGTGTATCAAATTACAGCATTCTATTTGGAGAGGTAATGTTGAAGAAGGCATATATAACAGATGATGCTTGTTGAATGAATGGACAATGAATGCATGAATGAATGACCACACGTGGCAGATCAGAAAGTTTTCCTCCTCTGAACAATTTCAGGGCAGGTTGCAGGCATCATGGCCCCGTACCCCTAAATATTTTAGTGTATATTTTGTTACAATAGGAAATCCTGAGATTTTATATGCTCTCTCAATTTTATGGGCTTTAGAGAGGGTATGGGGAGATTTGGAATCAGACAGTTGCTATTCTTCTCCTGAGGGTTGTTATTAATCACGTCTTTCTCACACGGATATGACTCCTGGTTATTATTGCAGAACCAAACACTGGGCGAGCACCTGTGAGCCCTTTCATTCTCTCTCCCGCAGTCACAGTTTTCAAGAGTGCAAGTCCTCACGTTCATCACATTCTCTCAAATGTGCTACTTGTGAGAGTCGACCATGAACACAGTTCACAAAAATTTTTTTCTAGTACAATATCAACAATAACACTGTTCTCTTCAAATCTCAAGTCCTTCTAGCAGACATATACTCTTATTTAGCTACTCTCAACAAGTCTATTACCACCATATTCAGTTTATCACACCTGCCACTCCCTCCCATCAGGACCCCCTCCCCCTATTGTATTCCCATGAGCCTGCTCTTCACTTTCACATATAAAATCACTGCACCAATGGACATTCTATTTCCACTTCCCTCTTCTCTCTTCTACACGAGTTGTGAGGATATTCTGTGAGTTCTCTTCTCCCTACATTTCTCATGTATTAATTTAATCACATATTTTTTAGTTTCTACTTTTCTACCTTCCATGATCTTATTGCTTAGTCTCCCACTTTATTTTTCATTTCAGTTCTAATCTTGACTCTCTTTCATTCTCTTGTATTTTTCTTTTGTTATTCTTACTGCAGTCTTCAAGAAAAATGCTCAACATGAATATTCCTGGGTTCACCAATGTATTGTTTGCTGGATTTTCTGAGAAGTTTGTCTAAATCTTAGTAGACTCTGTTAGTGGTTCAGGAAACAGTAGGAGGTCTGGATAGATTTAAACTGGTTTGAGCTTCCAAAAGTGCCTGAAGGGATGATTTGCAAACTTGTTACTGACAGGTTAGATCCAAGCTGCAAGACTGCAATTTCTTTTTAAAATATTTTGACAGTTTAGTGACTTAAACAATTTGCAATTAGTTACCAGCATTTAACATAGAGATTTTGGCTTCTCTTTAAAATATGGAAGATTCTCTTTAAAATATGGATTTATAAGGCAACAAGCTGTGGTAGCTAAGGAGCTGCTGACTTCTTGAGATGGGGTATATGTTTTGGAGTTTACCAGAGTTCCCACCACACCCGTTTCAATCATTTATATTCCCTGCCTGGCTCCTGTAGGCATTTGAGTTTTTTTTGTGTGTAAGGAAGATCAGCCCTGAGCTGACATCCATGCCAATCCTCCTCTTTTTGCTGAGGAAGACTGGCCCTGGGCTAACATCTGTGTCCATCTTCTTCCATTCTATATGGGATGCCGCCACAGCATGGCCTGAAAAGACGTGCATTGGTGGGCACCCGGGATCTGAACCCGGGCTGCCAGCAGCGGAGCATGAGCACTTAACCGCTACGCCACAGAGCCGGCCCCTGTAGGCACTTGAGTTTTTGACGTCTATATTAAAGGCTTGGAAGTAGGGTCATGTCTAGGTGATAACTGCCCTCAAAGGACACGTGGAACACAGAGTGTTTCCTCTGTGACTCCTTTGCCTTGTTCCCTGCTGTGTGGTGATATTTTGTTGAAAAAGGACTGAATGATTGAACTTCTCCAGAATCATTGTGATACTTTAATTTTATAAACCTCTGAAAACTCAGCGGGGCTAGTGTGGCATTTGCAATCCTTCCAGCCCTATGGATTAACAGTTGGGATGAAGGAGGCAGTGCTCTCACTTAGGCACAGTATTCACGCATGAGGTCAGGGCCAAGAGGAGACTCATGGAGCTTACGTTGTGTCTTCAATTGGCAATGCTTCTATCTTCTCACCACTATTGGATTGGCCATTTCCTAAGAGCGGGGCTACTAGAAGTGTTAATGCAAATAATCCATAATCAATCTATAAATCAAAATTGGGGTGAGTTTATTATTATCCAGATCTGAGGACCATATAGCTCGGAGAGTCCTTTCACAAAGGAATAGAGCACTCCAAAGAAGTAGGGGTGTACAGAGTGGCTATATACCGTCAAAGAGCATGTATCACATAGATTGGAATGTCTCTTTTACAATAGTCATGAGATTGCCTTGCTGGCACAGCAATTCACATAGCAATTGATGAACACAGCAGGTAGCAGGTGTGTGGTCTTGAACTGGGTGGTCACAGGGTGAGCACAGCAGGCCAGCAATCAATCCTTAGTTTAGGGAGAGATGCTTATCTTTAAGGAAATGCCAATGTGGGGGAAATTACATCCTTATCTTTAAGGGCATTGTTCTTGTCTTTGGGACATAGTAAATACTTAAAGCAGATATACAATGCATGCTCAACAGCCACATCAGGCCCTTTTGGAAAAAACAAGTTCAGGCCGAATTAGTTTTACATCAAATGGCATCCCTGTATACTCCAATGTATCCTATTGCTTGTCATTTATTTATCAGAGGTAAGGAAGAAACATAGGAGCCACTGTGACTGAACAAAAGTATGAATGGCTTTATGTCATGATCTTGTTTAATAACCTTCTCAGGTTTCCTGTTGCACTTGAGTAATACCTAAACACCTTACCAGGTACTCTCACTGCCCCTTGCCATCCCTTATTGTAACTGCGGTATAATCTTTTATTACTTTATTCCATTCACTTTGCTTCAGGAACAGCTGTAGTTCTCCTTCTCGTTTTGGATGTCTGTATTAAAAGTATGGAAGCAGCCCCTTTCAGGAGGTGGAGATCAGGGCCATTTCAAGGTAATAATTTGCCCTGAAAGGAGAACCCAGAGCATCTCCTTCAGGTTCCTCCAGCACATCAGTCTCTTTGTCACCTGGGGGATTGGCTTTTGCCCTCTGTCTGCTTTCATCTTAGCTGTCTCTTGACTTGTTCTCTTCTCATCTTTTAGGCCTCAGCTTAAATGTGCCGTCTTCTAGGGGCCGGCCCGGTGTGTAGTGGTTAAGTTCACTGTCCTGGGTTTGCAGGTTCAGATCCCATGTGAGGACCTACATGTTGCTCATCAAACCATGTCACGGCAGCATCCCATATACACAATAGAGGAAGATTCGCACAGATGTTAGCTCAGGGACAATCTTCCTCACAAAAAAAAAAGCCATTTTCTAAAAGGCCTTTGGTTATCTTATTCAAAGTAGGCCCACTCATTTACTCGTTATCATATCACTTATTTATTTTTATCTTAGCATTTATCACAATTAGGCATTATCTTTTTATTTATTTCTTTTTATTGTCTCTCTCTCTACCTCAGACATGTATACAAACTCTCTGACCTCAGCAACTTTGTGTATTTTCTTACTGATATATTCCTAGCACCAAAACAGTGTCCGGCTCAGAGCAGTCATTTTGACAAAGATAACAGAATAACTAATGTGTACCACATGATGAGTCTCTTGTTACTTCATAATTTCTGCCTCCAGTTTCTAGAAACAAATTATATTATTGGAGACACTATATTAATTATTCTCACTATACATATAAACTAACCTGAGAGTGCGAAAGTACTGAAGAAGAGTATAATTTACTCTGATTAAATATTGATTTAATTTTCTTAAAATATGAATCAGCAGTTCCATACACGTCTATTTCTAATCATCTTCTCCCATAATTCCTTTTGGAGGTGATAAGTTTAAAAACGTGAGAGTAAACTTTGTGGATGAGACTGTGTCAAGGTAATTTAATTCAAAGCACATTTATTTGAGAGGTATGATTACTGTCCTAGTCACATGAACAGTGTGATTATCAAATAGGTTTTAATATGTAACTAAAATTATTTTAAGTCAACGGACTCTAAGATCATAACAGCCAGTGCTTTATTTTCCTGTTTTCACTGGCATTTTGTATTCTATAATTCTCAAATATCAAATTTATTTTATTTTTGGTGAGGAAGATTGTCCCTGAACTAACATCTGTGCCAGTCCTCCTCTATTTTGTATATGGGATGCCACTACAGCATGGCTTGATGAGCGGTGTGTAGGTCTGCACCTGGGTTCTGAACCTGCGAACCCCAGGCCTCTGAAGTAGAGAATGGGAACTTACCACTATACCACAAGGCCCGCCCCTAGAAGGTGGCACATTTAAGCTGAAACCTCCAAACTGTATTTTGAGATTTGCTGCCCTAAGGCCGTAGAACTCAACATCCACAGTCAATCAGTTCCCTTCTTGGCTGTCTGTCCACCTTTTTCGACCCTCCATCAATTTCCTTCCCCCTCATTGTTCTAGATCTTGGCTTTTACTCCAGTTTATATTAATATTCAATTTATTCTATCCCCATTTCAACGTGAAGCCATGTATATAAGAAAGATTGGTTTTCTACATTGATCTGCTTTTATTGCATTTCACATGATTTTAGTCACTACATCATGCTTCGAATTTCTCTCACAAATAACCCCAAATGAAAAATACTAGATATCATTACATTTATATCATTCACTTTGATTTTTGGGTCTCATTTAGAATTAGAGCACTGAAGTTTTCAGGCGTCCTTATTTTGATTATGGTTCTCTTGATGAGTTACTCCATAGTCATCTCATCTCTTATTGACTTACCCTCTAGTTTCTAATTTTCTGAGGTCCACAGAAATGTCACTACTGTCGTTATTTAAACTCACAGCATTGTCCAATGCAAGTTTCATAGGGGGTCTAATCTAAAATCAGACCAAACAGTAGTGATATCCTATCTCAAACTATCTATTTTCCTTCACTTCATTACTAGTTACTTTTGATTTCTAGTCTTAGCAAATCTCTGTTCCCTGTGAGAGGGCTGACTATCAAGCTGAGAGGGTTATTTCTTTGATTAAAATTTCATGGTTTCTTACAACCAAATTTTTTGCTAGACAGAACATTGAGTATTCTCTAGAGGAAAGAAAAAAATACAGCATAACAACTTTTTGTTGCAGAAATTTACCATTACACATTCTAGGGAGTGCCCTTCCATTAGTTCTCTCCAAGAGAAATAAAGTAATGGTAATAAGCTGCATAGCAAGAATCCAGGTTGACAATTTATGTTTGTAATAATAAAATAATAATATCTTTGATATATTCAGGATGATTTTTTTCACCTAGATTTTTATTTTCAAAACCAAATAGAATATACGACAATTGAGACAATTAAAACAAGAATATACTATATGAAAATCTTGGTCTTACATTATGCTATTTCCAGTTCCTTTATGGTTTATTGATTCTGCTAATCATGTTCCTCAGCATGTTTTTTTCTTAATAAGCCAAGGATTTTTTTAATGCAATTAAGGATTCGGTTGGGGGGGAGGTCTTAATTGAATTAAGAATTGACTATATTAAATCAAGCAAAAAACATTTCTTATAACTCTGATATGTGCCTAGTTATATATTGTTACCTTAAAGGAATACATGGCCTTTGTTGCTGCAAATTTTATAATCTTGACAAGGAAACAATTAGAAAGATCAATCCAATACATATGTCATCAAGTTTTAGTTTTTATAGCATAAAAGCTGAGATATTAAAAAAATCTGCATATTGGAATCTTAAGGGGACACTAATTGAGGAGTGTGGGATTTTGCTTACCCTTAAAGGGAGTTTAGGAATTAATTTAATGGCTGGGTGAGGAGGAAAGAGGAGAGGACATTGAAGAGAGATCAGTTTCCACCAAAGAGTGGGTAAACTCTCTGAGGCTGTAAATTTTTGTCTAACCCCAAAATTTCATTGGACCAACTCTCCACAATATGTATTGTGTTTTCTTTAGAACTTCAGGATTTTCAGATTTCTTGCTATTCATAGAAATGGGCAGGCTTGCTGAGATGGTTTACACCAAGTGAGTTAGAACAAGTTCAGTGATGTTCAATTTTGCCACGTGTGTTTAGACACAGCCTTAGCTCTGGAAGCTATTTAGGTTTTATTTCAATAATAGGAGGTTAACTGGTAAGGTCACTTTGTGATTCAGAGTAGAAAGACAAAATGTTCTGAGCCAGATAATAAAACATAGCTGGACATGTGACCAAAATTGTTCTCAGGTACTGGCATCTGAGACATATTTTTATGCAGGAGAAAAAACAGCAACATAATTTGATGAACTATATCATGGACAAGAATTAACGTGTGATAATGTTATCTGCATACAGCAGGCATCAGATTTCAAGTAGCTGCAAAGAAGAGGGAATTCTTAATCTTGAATGGAAATATTAAAGATCCAGTGACTTCTGCACAGTTAGGAAAAATTGTTTCAGACCCTACTCAACTTACAATGTGTTCTCTATTTACCAAAACTCAGAAGCTATAGATCCTTCTATAGTGCAGATGAGAAAGAAATTGAAAAGCAGAAATGGAGAGGTACAAAGAGGAGGCAGCTAAAGAGAGAAAGAGACATGCCTAAAGACAGAGAGAAACTGGGAGAGAATAAGGCAGAGGGAAAGAGAGAGACTGGATGATGAATGGAATATGGGTTATTGGCTCCCTCCTTTAACCTGATACTCATTGTTATGGACTGAATTGTATTCACCCTGCAAATTCCTATGTTGAAGCCCTAACTCCCCCAATGTGGCTGTATTTGGAGACAGGACCTTTAAGGAGGTAATTAAGATTAAATGAGGTCACAGGGTTGGGCCTTAACCCAATAGGACTAGGGACTAGTATGTTTATAGGAAGAGAAGAGACACCATACATCTCTCTCTCTCTCTCTGTGTGCACAAAGGAAAGGCCATATAAGGACACAATGAGAAGGTGGCCTTCTGCAAGCCAGGAAGAGAAGCCTAATCAGAAACCAACCCTGCTGGCACCTTCATCATGGACTTCCAGCCTTCAGAACTAGGAGAAAATAAATGTCTGTTGTTTAAGCCACTCAGTGTGTCGTATTTCATTATGGCAGCCTAAGCTGAGTAGTACACTCAGCATGCCAGTAAAGAAACAGTGTGCTTGACAGAATTGGGAGCCATGTCCATAATGGGAAGTACATAATGAGAGGCACAAAAGGGCAGGAGGTAGTTAGGAAGAGAGGATGAGGGTATAGCCTGGAGATTGGCAGTTGCACCCCTTTTCTGTTCCCTATATTGTACTCGGCAGGCATATCTGGGAGTGTCAGTTTGGGAAGCAAAGCCCAGAAGGAGCTGGGATGTGCTCCTCCATTACATTTACACACTTTGGCTTGTGCCTGCTGGGTGAGCATAAAATTCAAACACAAAACATCGCCGTCTACCCCTCTCCCCAAAACAAAACTCCAAATCAAAAACCCTTCATGAATATGGACACGTGACTATGAATTCTGGGTTCTTTGGGTATACCCTATCTGAGTCATGGGGCTGAAAAACACAGACCATAATACTAACCTGAGATGAGACAGCACCAATGTCCACCTGGCGTGGTGAGCCAGCAGCGTGGGGGCCAGCAGCCAGGCTTGCCAGCTCCCAAGTGTTGATCTACCTACAAAAGTCTTGTTTGTTTTCCTTAATGTGATACTATCATTGCATTAGACAGGTCACTATGACCAGGACTTAGAAGAATTTTAAAATCACAAATATATCATTAATTAAAAGTTACATGTTAAGTTATTCCAGTTAAGTTATTCAATACATATTCAGTTATTCCAATCTTGTTCTGTTACACTGGTGTAATCCAGCTGCCCAGTGTAATGTTTACAAGTTGCCTCTTCAAGAGATTACTGGGCAGAAGGCTCTGTGCAGTGGTTCACTCAGCATACGCCCCTTGTGTTCTGACATGGGGACTTTGAGGTCCTTGAGAGGTACCCACACTGCTGTGTTCAGGGTAAGTCTCTCCTGGCAAACTTACGTCAAAACAAGTTCCACCTAGAGCAAGAGCCACAGCAGCCACTTCTTATCTTGTACTTTTTAGAATGCCAGAAAATTCTCAAAGATGAAGATTGGGAAAGATGAGAAAGTGAAGAACAGGAAGAGTTATCTGGACTAAGTGGGACAAACAGCCATATCTGCCCATACCCAATCTGTTGTCCTTCAAAAGACAATGGATCAGTGGCCAACAGGAGCTCAGTTTTGCACATCCAAGGAAGTCCCCACAGAGCACGCAGATCTATAGAAATGAGCTGAGTTCTCTGATGTCAATATTTGTGTGCTTCCAAAGCCAAACTAAAAGAAATACAGAATCAAAAGAAAAAAACCCAAACTTCTTCCTCTACCCCTTGCCTCCTCACACCAAACAAACAAAATCTCATCCTTGAACAGCCAAACCACTTTCTCTGCTATAATGAGAAGTGAGGTGAGCGTCATTGTTTGTACCTGAGTTTAAGGTGACACCACACTTGAGTTGGCTCCAATTTTGCTAGCATCATGAATACATATTAGGCCATCCATCAGCTCAGGCAGATCTTGAGCAGCATCCCCACCCAAAACAGTTACAGTGACTTTCCCTAAATTCAGTTCTATTACAAATCTAATCTCTACCCCTTCTTCCATCCTGGGATATAGCAAGAGGTCCAAGTGAGTCAGTAGTAGTTGGAAAACATCGGAAAGAGTTCAAGCAGCATTACAGCATGAGACATCGCTCCCTGCTAGGTGGCATTTGGTTTAGATTTGGCTATGGTCCACAGGAAGCCCTCTAACAGGACTAGGGAAGGTCAGCTTTCCTCTAGCTGCCAGGTCCTTGAATAAAACACTCGCCAAGAGTGATCTTTTGCTTTAAAATCCCTCATTCCTGTCAATATGATTCATTCATGTAAGGCTTTCTCACCCTGGCTCAGCACCACACCACCCAGCCTGTAGAAACTCCTTCTAGTCTCACAGGAGTTAAAGCAGAGGAAGGCTGTGCTTCAGTTTGACTAAGTCATCTCCATGCCCCAACAAGCATTGGCTTTTAAAACAAAAAAGCTGGGAAGAAATTTTTTTTTCCCTCTGTCATATTTTTCCCCTGCAAAAATGATCCTGGAAAAATCTAGCTGCTTTGACTGGAAAGGGGAAGAAGGAAGAGCCGAAAAAAGTCAACTCCAAGGAAGAAGGAAGACAAAGCAACAACACTGGTAAACATCTAAAAATATCCTGCCATGCTTGTTATGCCACTAGCTGTATGCATGCATGCATGCATATAAACTGCTACAAGCTCTAAGTTCTAGTTCCTTAAAAAGGAATTTAGGAAACTAGTGACCAATAGGAGCAAGTTTAGAAATGTCACACAGACCTAAACCATGGAGAAAGAAGTAATATCATTAGATCAGTAGTTATCAACAGGAATGACACTGACCCCAGGGAGGTGTTTTTGGGTGTCACAGTCCTGTCTCATTCAATGAGAAAGAACCAGAAATGCTAGATGTCCTGAATATTCAGGGCAGCTTTCCCAAGGAAGAACTGTCCATCATTCTGTATGATTTTTAATTGATCCACAGAACATCCATGTAGATCAAAATCTATTCCTAATTATCTGAGTCTAGAACTTACCTCTGTTTTACATGCAAACACAAAGTATTTTTTGCATTGTGTATAAATATGTTTGATTTTCCAGGAATAGTGCTATTAAGGGACGATTATACTTTATTTCTCTGGAAATTTACCAAGAGTTGTTAATCGTTTGGAAAAATCAGGCCTCCAATGATAAATGCTGCCAGTTGGCTTTAGGCCTAAGTCCAAGCATCTGACTACATTATATATTATAGTTATGCCCAAACAATTCCATATTTAAACATCTATTATTTTGTTACAAATAACTTTCCTTTCATATGTTCTTTTATATTGTAGTAAAGATCTTGTATGTATAGGGCAGAGTTCAAACTTATCAGGCACGAGTTCTCAGCTGTCCTCTACCGGTGGAGTCACATAGACAGTGCTTAATTCTCCCAGCAACAGTTCGTGACAACATGTGTGAAGTAGTGGCAACCAGGGAAGCTCACTTAAGCCCTGCGCCCAGGATTTTTCCTGGAGATCAGTCATATAGGTACGGAACGTCCATGTGGCTGACCTTACTTACTTAGTCGCCAGCTCCTCCAGAGATCAAATTGATATTATGCGGCCCAAAGTCCCCACCATAAATCACTTTGTTAGCATAAACTATCTGACATGGCCCAAGGCCCCAGATAAACAAAGACGCTCTTTCCAGGCATGATATTCCAAGGATTTAGAGATTATCTTCCGGAAATTGATCAAGGGCCAAACCTTTGAAATGTGCAGAGTTTGGACAACCCAGGCCTGCTGATTTAATCCTTTATTGCACACTATGAATTTTATTTCAGAATATGAAAGGGAGTTTTACAAAATTTTTGTTATTAAAAAAACATTGGGTGTGCTAGGGTTTAGAAACACTGTATTAAACATAGAAAGAGATTGGAGGTAATAGAACAAAATCTTATGCTCTGAGAGGAAAGGTAGCTGACTGCTATTTCAGTCCACTCCTTCTTCCAGCCTCCTTAAGGTAGCAGAGTACAATTTTCAAGATGTAAATCTTTGGAGTTAGGCTTCCTGAATAAAAGCCTGGCCCTACCATTATTTACAAATGGTGTGATTCAGGGGAGGCTACTGAAAAGTTCCAAGACTCAGTTTCTTCATGTTAGTAAACTTGGGTTGTAAATGCCCCTACCAAGAACATAGCTAGTGACTGATATATAGTTCTTAGTAAGTCCTCAATGTCTTTTAGGATTACTAATATTATCAGCTTTCTTAAGAAAGGAAATGAGATTGCCGGGTTCAGAAAGCAAGGGAAGGTTCATGGTCATTTGAAGTTTTGGATGTCATGCCCTTTCAGGTTGGGGTTTTGGAGGGCCGTTGCCCTTAGTATTTCTCCAAATTAATGAAGGGAATACCTGCTCTTATTTGAGATGAGTTTTGAATTCTGGGGAACGAGGAACCAGGATGGAGAAGTATCATTTGTCTCCTGAGGGCTTCTCAGTGCTTTTGGTTCAAAAAGAAAGAGCTTAAAGCAAACTTCTTTTTTATTCTTAAATTGTCCAAAACTATTCGCTAAGGCATGCATGAGGCAGAGATTCAGGGCAGCAGTTCAAGTGGTAAACATCTGGCTGAAGCTTTCTTTAGGTGCTGCTTCCCTTGAGAAGCTCAGAATAGAGCCTGTGTATGGCACCTGCCACACACACAGCAGTTAACGAAGAGCCTGAACTCATAAAACCTTTTTTACCCAGAGTGAACAAATCACATTATGTAGAGATTTTGAAGAGCTTTAGTCATTACTTTCATGATATAGATACAACTTACAAGAATATGCAAATGATTCATTTAGCCAAAATGGGTTGCATAAATTGACTTATATCAAAAACAACTTAGAATAAGAGAATCAGTTAATTGAAGACTGTATGATACCTTAGCTGAAGAGTCTCCATTTAGGGTAGAGTCACCACTTTATCCAAAGTTAAGTGCCATCAAGCAGCAGAAAATACAGATACTTTACATTAGAGAGCTTGCTTTCTAGATCAGCCCACAGGGCATGGGGGTGGTCCTTGGGGATGAAGTGACTCATGTTCCCAACCCTCACTAAAAGCTATTAATCTTTCTTCTTTTGGGGAAAGCCATTAACTTTTCAGAGAATTAAACATTTTTTCAGAGAATTGAAGTACTATTGAGCTGTTAGATAATGCAATTGAATAAAAGAAACATTCCCTAGGAGCTTCCCACAGCTGTCACCCAAAGAGATCAAGAAAGCTTGAGCCAGCCCTGATGGCCTAATGGTTCAAGTCCAGCGCACTCTGCTTCAGTGGACACTCAGGGTTCGGTTTCTGGGCGTGGAACCACACCACTCGTCTGTCAGTAGCTGTGCTGTGGCGGAGGCTCACATAGAAGAACTAGAAGGACCTACAACTAGAATATACAACTATGTACTGGGGCTTTGGGGAGAAGAAAAAAAAAAAAAAAGAAAGAAAGCTTTCTCCCTGCGCCATCACAAGACAATGGGGATCTTTTCCAGACTTCAGCAATCCTGGGAAGCTGAGAGACCACCATCCTCCAGGCACTACTGAAGTGAACTCTGCTGCTTGGCATTCCTGCTCTCCTCAGACACTCTAGTCATCCAACCACTCCCAGGTTCACATTCTCCTAATGCCCTGGGGCTTCTCTCCCCTGTTCCGGTCTCTTATCCATTTTGCACTTCCCTAAATCCTTTCACCGTGCCATTTGCTATTCCTGATCCATGATCAGCAAACTCTTATATCACCTCAGCGTCTTCCACAGGTTTGCCGTGACCTAACCTCCTCCTGCAGCGTCTCTCAAGCAGTGGTTGCTTGCCAGCCCACACCCTACTCATCTCCCGGTCAGAGCATACAAAACACTTAGGCTACTACTGCCTTGACCACCTGCCTGAAACAGTGGTCTCCGGTCCACCTGAGATTCTCACTTCCATGTGTGCACCCTGTACCTTTTGCCCCTAAAACTTTCCACCTTAAATTTCCCAATTCAGACATTCCACTATAAGGCCACAACCTCACAAGTGAGGTCATACCTATTTGTCTTTCTCTGTCTGACTTAGTTCACTTAGCATAATGCCCTCAAGGTCCATCCATGCTGTGGCATAATTGTTTTATTTTTATGCTGCAGCCCTTCAGCATCAACATTAACTCATACAGCTTTGTCATGCTCTTCAATAACTATTTCAGAATTTTCCTCTCTATCCTTAAAGACCTTTCTTCCTTCTTACTCTCAGCAAATGATGTGGACTTGAAATCGACATTTAGATGTTTCAGTCATCTCAAACTCAGTATGTGGAAAATATTTTTGAACCCCCTTCCTTCATTAAAAATGCCCCTTCTTCAGTGTTCTCTATCTCTGTTTCACTCTTGTACACCTCCATTTTATGCTCTCAATATTTAAAAAATGTAAACCTGAAACTCTCCTGTCTATGGGGATCCAATTCCCCTATTAGAAAGTCCAAACGATTAGTAGTCATTCTACTGCATGGGCTGCCTCCTCCCTAGCTGTCTCTCCAGCCTCATCTTGTACTACTCCTCACTCTGCCAATCTTTTTGTTCCACCCATAATCAGCATCTTTCATTACTTCTAATGTGCTCTGGGTCTTTGCACTGGTAGTTTTTTCTGTTTTCCATCACAACTACCTCACACCTTTTCATTCTTGATGTCTCAACTAAAACATCCAATGGAAGTCTCCACTGACCATGCTCTCCAACAGACTAGGTTACGTCTTCCTGTTACACAGTATAAAAAAGTTGCACGTCTCAATTAGAAAGATTGATTAACATCTCTTTCCTACTCTCAAACTAAGCTCCATAATGGTAGGGTCTGGGTCTGTTTTGTTCACTCATATAGATTCTCAGTAATATCCATGGAAAAAAGTGAATGAATGACTTTAAATCTGTCAGTTCGCTACATTTTACAAACTGTAATTATTCCATCTTTATTGTGACTTACAGCGGTAGGATTTTCTTTCCTCAGAGAAGACATAAATAACGCAACCCTTCTATTATCTCAATTTCATGCACTCTGCTCTTGGATCACTATCTCCTCTTTCCCGCTCACTCCCTCTATTATTCCCATTCCCTCAAAATTTTGTGCCTGTACCCCTGAACGGGACTGGAGAAAAGCACCGATTGTTCCTACTTTAAATTCAGAGCAACAAACCTCAAAGCAGACACTTAATTCTGCCCAGCAATCATAGTACATTTCCCTAGGCTGCTCACTCTCCACTCTCCTGGAAGGTTTTCTCACCTCTTCCTTTTTCAGACTTTGAATATTTCCCCTGTGGCCTTCTCTCTCAGCTGACACCCTTTCATCCTTCTCCACTGAGAACACTGAAGAATTAAAAAGAGAACTTCCCCAGATCCTACTGTCACCGACTAGGCGCCTTGATAAACTCAAAGGTGGGTCTGGATGCAAGTAACTGTTTTTCCAAGTTGTTTCATTTCCTTTTGTATGTTAAGGAGATGTAACCGCCAGCCATCCTGAAACTGACTAAGTGAGGCGCTCAAGGGAAATGTAACCACCAGCCATCCTGAAACTAACCAAGCCTCACCCAAGAGCTATTCCCATGACCTTTGCCTCATTTTTAATGCAAAGATCTCTCCAGGAGGAACTTAGGCCTCATTATGTGGAAGCATGTTCTCCAACTGAGCCTGTGCAAGTGAATACCCGGCTCTCCCTTTTGAATTTTCCTTCCCCAACCAAATAAAAGTTCCTGCTTTCCTTTGTTCGGGGACGCCATAACTTTAGAAATGATTCCTCATGGCCTTCTATTTGCTGCAAATACACTTTACTTTGTGAGACAACTTCCACTGGTGTAAAGTCTTATTTAACTCACCAGGAGGCAAGCCCACTTGGTTCGGTAACACTACTACCACATCTACCAACCTACCAACAATACACTGTACCTACAAGCTCTGACAATACACTGATACATGAACTGCCTGTGCACCGGATTCAAGCCAATCCTTCCACTGGTGCATTAGACCTCAGTTCCTCCCATTCTCGTAAAAACATTGCTCAAGAAATTCTGCCTCCTCTCTTATATTATCATATATTCCTTGTTTACACTATTATTCCCAACAATACACAGCATAATGTTATTTTTCCCATCTTAAAAAAAATTAAAACTTTTCTTGACCCTACTTTCCTCACCATATATAGTCTCATTCTTCTGCTCTTTGCAGCTATTGTGTTCACTCTCTCAAATTCCTCACCTCTAATTATTTCTTACCTACCCTGCTGTCCCTCTCCCAGCCAGACTTTGGCCCCATCCTACCACTGAAACTGTGCTTATTAAAGTCACAAGTCAATTCCATGTTACTAAATCTATTGGTCAATTCTCAGTCCTCGTCTTACTTGATCTTTCTGCAACATTTGACTCAGTTGATGACATCCTTCTCCTTAATACACTTTGCTCATCTGACTTACAGAAATCTGCACCTTCCTGATTTTCCTCCACTGTCCCCATGCTCCTTCTTAGTCTCTTTAACTGCTTCCGATACCTGATTCATGCCTCTTGTGGCTGGAATGCTCTGGGGTTCAGTCCTTTTTTTTTTTTTTTTTTTTACTTTTATACCTATATTCACTCCTTTGATGATCCCATTGCCTTAAATTTCAATTATATGCAGTTGACTTTCAAATTTATATCATCAGTCTGGACTTCTCTCATATATACAACTGCTCTCTCAACAGCAACATGATACTCCAAACTTAAACTTGTCCAAAACTGACCTGTCCTTTTGCTTCCAAATGCACTCTTTCTACATGCTTTCCCATTTCAGTTGAGGGCAGCTTAGTGCTTCCAGCTGTTTAGACCAACAGACTTTTAGTCATTCTTGAATCTGCCAGAAATCTTGGTTCCAACTTTAAAATATATTAGAAACACTTAATTCTTTCCATCTCTAACTGCTATTATCTTGGTGTGAGTGGCCATCATCCTTCACCTAGGTCGTTGCTATAGTGTTTTCACTGGTGTCTCTGCCTCCCTATAATACAAAGTCTATACCTGACACAATAGCTGAGTGATTTTTGGTGAAACAATTAGATTTTGTCAGTTGTCTTCTGAAACCCCTGTAATGGTTCCATAACTTACTTAGAAGGAAGCCAAAGTCCTTACAATAGCCCACAAAGTCCTATATGATCTGCCTCCACTAATACCCTGACCTTGTCTCTGGCTACTCTCTTCCTCACTCACTCCATTGCAGCCCAGTGACCAGCTTGGTTTTCTCTGAGCATCTAAGGATGCTCCATTTTAGAGTCTTTCACTGGCTATTCCCTTTGCCTGGGACATTCTTCTCTCCAGATAGCTGCATGTTTAACTCCTTCTTCGCTTCAAGTCTTTGCTTAAATGCGACCTTCCACTGGCTTACCCTATTTAATTTTTTATTTTATCACCTTATTTAAAATTACAATCCACTTTTCCTAGCATCAGCGGTTCTTTTACTGAACCAAGTGGGCTCGCCTCCTGGTGAGTTAAATAAGACTACACCAGTGGAAGTTGCCTCACAAGGTAAAGTGTATTTACAGCAAATAGGAGGCCATGAGGAATCATTTCCAAAGTCATGGCGTCCCCGAACAAAGGGAAAGAGGAACTTTTATTTGGTTGGGGAATGAATATTCAAAAGGGAGAGGCTGGTACACTGCAGACTATGGCAATGAGGCTTAATCACCTCTTGAAGAGATCTTTGCGTTAAAAATAAGGCAAGGTCATGGGCACAGCTCTTGTGGGGAGGCTTGGTTAGCTTCAGGGTGGTTGCTGGTTGTGTCTCCTTAACACAAAAAAACCCACTTGGAAAACAGTTAAATGCTTCCAAACCCACCATTAAATTCCTCAGGGCAGTAGTCGGTGACAGTTCCTCTTAATCTGCTCTCTTTATTTATACTGTTCTCAGATTCTGCCATACATATTTTATCTGTTTACTTAGTATAGTTTATTGTCTGACTCTCTGACTAGAATTTAATCACCATAACACCACAGATTTTGATTATTTTTGTATTTTTGATCAGTGATGAATTTTAAGTTTCTTGAAGAACGGCTGACATAGAGTAGCTGCTCAATATTTATTGAATGAACTAATGACTGAAGGATTGTTTTTCTTCCTTGTTAGAAAATCATTGGCCTTTATAGTTAAATGTGTTCCCTACCTTTGAAACGTATTAGAATATATGTAAAGAAAAAAACCAAAACCAATCATACCAAAATGCATGGTCCTGAAACAGTCACAGTTTTATCTGCTTTTAAACTTCTTTCTATGCATCTAGATGGAATGGAGATGGCAGTTGAGACCAGTCCACCTTTCCTCTCTTTCTCTGCTGTGTGCTCTCTCTCTTCCCCACAGCATCACTCTGATATGGAACTCAGCACCTTTACAAGTCCCCAAAGGATCTGCTCACACAAATGTCAGTGTGAACAATGAAGGCTTTATAGAAGGAAGAATGCTAAGGGAGTCACAACAGAATCTTCAAATCTCTTTAGACACGTCTGTTCTCTGACACTCCTTCCAAGCTTCACTGTTCCCAGAAGTTTCTCTTTGACACTTTTCTATAGTACTCAGTCTTGTTGGCTCCAATCACTTACCTCCAGTTAAGTTCAAATTCTTCTTTCCTTAATTTTGCAAAGCAATTCAGGTCTGTCCTATTTTTTATGTTGAAGCTGATATATGAAAATCCAAGGAAAAGATCAGTGAAACAAAAGACACTTTCATTAAAGGGCCCATTGTCTTCAGAAGGCAGCTGATCTCATACACCAAATCTTTCACTCGCAATTTCTCTTTAAAAATTCATAAAAATAATTTTCTGATATCATTAAATATTCTTCTGAAATACTAATTTTTTTTTATGCAGTGTGTGACATAACTGATTTTGCCAAACTCCTGTTGTTGGACATTTATGCTGTTTACTTAACTGTGACGATGTCTAATATAAATATGTGAGGTTTCCTATTTGCTTTGATTATAACTAATATTTGATCTTATATTATCTTGTTATATAATTTATTATTTTTTAATGGTTTCTTATTGTTTTCCTTCTCTTTTTGGTCTTTTGCTATATTGACTACTTTATTTGTTTTTTCATTCTATTAATGTAGAGGCATATACTGCTTTCATTTTAGTAATATCTGTTTTTCGGTCACTATAGCATAACTATTATTTTCCTTGAATATTTGTGTCTAAGCACATATGAACCACCACTATGTATTATCATAAATTCAACTTGCCTTTTTTATTCCATCTCTTCTCCATTTCATTTTCAATTTTTGTTACTAAAATTTGAAATTTGTCTATTTCATATTTTTTATATCATACCTTGTCTTTCAACATATTTTTATATTGTATTAAATTTTTATAACAACTTAAAATTTCTTCAGTTTTTTTATTTCAATAGTTTTATTTCTTAGAGACAATTCCTTTATACTATGTATAGTGTTTCTATGAAAATTCTTGTACCTATCTCTTAATCCACATTGGATGAAGGTTTCTGTGGGTATATACTTAGGGGTGGAATTGCTCCATCCTGGGTATGTGAGTGTTTAATAGATATTTCCATATAGTTTTCTTAATATTACATTCCTATCAGAAGTGTGTTAGCCATCATCTTTTCAGAGTTGGTGTTGTGAGACTTTGTGAGTTTGTCAGTTAATGCTATATAAGATATGATTATCTCATTACAGGCTTGATTTGTATTTCCTTGATTAATGGGGTGGTGCATCTCTTTATATATTTATTGCCCATATGTATTTCCTGCTCCCTAAAATACCTTTCATTTTTTTTCATGTTTTTGCCCATTTTAAATTGGGTTATTTAAGCTCTTCTTATTGATTTATAAGATTTATTTATATAACTTGCTACTAACCCTTTGTTAGTCATGTGTTGTAAATATCTTATCCCTAATTTTTAGCTTGCCTTTTCACTTTTTAAAGATGTTTTTTGATAATGACAAGTTATTTAATGTAATACAATTTATTGCTCTTTTTTTTAAATGTGGAGTATATTTTATGTCTTAAGAAACCATCTCTTCTCTCTAAATCATTTATACCTTATAATAGAATTTTGAAAGTTTTTCTTTGACATTTAATGTCATTTGAAGTTGAATTTATTATATGGACTGAAAAGGGGATCCTTATTTATATTTTTCCCTATGAATAACCATTCTTATAGCTGCAATTATTAAATAGCTGCATTTTTTCCCCAAGCTTAGCATCTCTCCTCTGTCACATATCTAATTTCCTTATCTACTTGACATATTTTTATACTATTTTGCCAATTTGTCTATCCTCCCACTAGTATCACACTGTCTTAATTACTATAGCTTCAGAATAAGCCACGATATTTTTAGAGTAAGTCTCACCTCTTCCTCTCCCTCCTTCTTTTTCAGCAGAATGGCTGAAAAAAGACCTTTACTTTTCTATACACATTTAAGAATCAGCTTGTCAATTTCCATTAAAACAAAAATAAAAAACAAATTGTGGTTTTGATTGGAGTTGCTTTGTAACTTTGAGATGCTTTAGATCAATTTGGAGGAAATCTAAATTTTTACATTTTTAAGACTTTCTATAATTGTTGTGGGCTATTTCTAAGAAACTAGAAAGTCTTGGCCAGGTGTGCCTACCCTAAGATCATGAAGATAGCCTGCTTGGTCTTCCAGAAGCTTTATAAGTTTAAGATTTACATTTAAGCCTGATGTATCTGAAATTAATTTTTGTGTATGACATGAGGTATGGGTTAAATTATTATTTTTTTCTTATGGATTTCCCGTTATTCTAGTACCATTATTTTCCCCTTTAGGATTCATTTAGGGTTATTGTATAAGGACATGGGATGTACAAAGATGCATTTTCTAAAAGTGGATCTAACAGCACTGTGTAGTAGAGAGTGGCTTCTACAAGAATCTAGAGACTTTTAAACCAATTAGCAAGATTTATAAAATGCACACAGGAGGTTTCATGGCCTGAACTAGGGTAGTGGCAATGGAAAATTAATTTAAAAATGAGATATGATTAGCAGGAGTCTACAGGACTTGAGCCTATGTATCATATTCCTTTTTTTCCTTTCTTTGCTTTTTTTTGTCAGATCAGGGTCAATTTGGTATCTAACTCCTTTCTTCTTAGCAACTTGATCTGCACAAATACTTATCTTATGGCTTTTAAAAATATTTATCTCATCCATGACTTTCAGCTGTTAATGATGGGAACGATGTTGGTTACAAAAACTAGTACCTACTATTTGCATAGTGGTTTACATATTACGAAAATGGCACATGCATTAAGTAATTGGTAGGTCAGGCAGATACAACTAATCTGAATTTGTAGATGAGTAAAATAAAGGTCATTGAAGTTTACATATCTTTCATGTTGGTGATTTATCTAAAGAGACAAAAAAGCTGTTAAGTCCTCCTATGTTTCATAGCACGTTGAGTGTGTTCTACTAAAAAGCATCAGGGAATAAATTGAGCATATGGTTTGAGGACCAAAGACCTAGATTTGAGCCCAGTCCCACCATCTCTACACGACCTTGGGCTTTCATTTAACCTCTTTTAACCACAGTCACCATCTCTGTAAAATGGGAGTGATAAAACCCTCAAGCCTTGTGGTAAGAATTAAGTAACAGCATATGTGAAAATATTTTAGAATTGTATAAATATTAGTTTTTATGTTTTATGACATGTAGAGAATTAAAGTGCATAATTTGGAATGACTTAACCATGTGTTCAAAACTGTGCTCTACCATGAACTCTGTGTATGTCCACTTAATCCATCTGAGCCTCAATTTCTCCATCTTTAAAATTGTCATAATAATAAATTACAGAGATTTTGTACAGATTAAGGATAAGGTATGTAACGAGCACACTGCTTGGTGCACAGTACATTTTTTGTATGTTTTAGGCATTATGTCCAATTAAAAAAAATCTCTCCTTCAATTCTTGACTCCAGCTTTGAATTACAGCTTCTGGTTGAGGTAACTGTAGCTTTCAGTACTGCTTCTCCCTTGTTAGGCACTAATTTAAGGGGGTTAGATTTGTGTGCTCCCGGAGGCACCATTTACATAGACTACAGTGTGATCAATGCCTCCTGGAGATGTGCAATTTGGTGGCCTGTTTGTATCTTGTGTTCTCAATGTGATTCTTTTTTTTTTTTTTTCCCCAAAGCCCCAGTGGATAGTTGTATGTCATAGTTGTACAGCCTTCTAGTTGCTGTATGTGGGACGTGGCCTCAGCATGGCCGGAGAAGCCGTGTGTCGGTACTCGCCTGGGATCCGAACCTGGGCCGCCAGTAGCGGAGCGCGCGCACTTAACTGCTAAGCCAGGGGGCCGGCCCTCTCAATGTGATTCTTATCTATTAGCTCCTTCACTTTCTCGTTTGAGTTCCTTTCACTGACTCAGGTCTAGCTTCCCATTTAAGGAAAAATTTTCGGTCATGTATGTCCTAAAATTTACTTAAAAAATAAAAACAAACTTGCTCATGATAATACACACAAGCTAAACCATTAGCCTCACTAAGCGCATTCACAGTGGGAATTGATTTCGTTCACATAATTTATACTCATATTTGGAAATTTGGATGATTTTTTTCATTTGGAAGAAAAGTGGATTTAAAAAAGCATGTACAACTGCAGCATGAAAATGGAAACTGTTTTTTTGTCAAGTGTCCTATTTGTGGTTACTGTTTAGATTTTGGGTTTTGTTCTCTGTCAACATTAATGGATATAGCTTTCATTTGTTATGTTTTATTTTACGAGAATGGTCAGAATCAAAACTGTTTAAATTTTGCACTAAAAAGAATTTTAAACAATAGCATAAATAGTGGCTTATCCACGAAGAGGATGTTTTCAAATTCTCTCAGATAAATCAGTGGTGACAGCCCAAAATTATCTAGAAAATTGTCAAGGTAACAACTCACGCTTTTCAAGAGATGATTACTTTTGATTGCTCTTTGCTTTATATTTCTCACTTACACATTTCAATATCTATGTTTCATTCATATATGTTGTATAAATTGCTTTTACAGATTATAATGTAATATCAGGCCTTCAGCTTCACAGAATGGACATCAATTCGAGATGTGGTCATACAAAGAATTTGTCTGCATTAAAAAAAAATGGAATAAAAACCTCTAAAAATCAATATGGAAGAAAATTCCAACAGAAGAATGGGAAAAGACTTAAACAATAAAATCCAAATTGCCAATCAATATATGAAAAATGATCAATACCACTAGACAAAACAATTTAAACATTCATAAGATAGCATCTTTGTAATGTTCAAATTGGCCAAGATTCAAATAATAACTATGCCAAGGGTTGACTAGGGTACTTGGAAACTCTCATATGTAGTTAGTGGGAATAAGAAGTTTTAAACTAGTGTGAATATAAATATAAACACTTTCTGGGTTTGGAGTCAAGATGGCGGCGTAAGAAGACTCTGAACTCACCTCCTCCCGTGGACACAGCCAATTTACAACTACTCGTGGAAAAATTACCCCTGAGACAGAACTGAAAACTGGATGAGAGGAACTCCTGCAACAACGGACAATCCTAACTGAGGCGGAAGAGGCAGAGACTCCCTTCTGGAGAGGAAAAACGCCGCCTTCACAAGCCGCCAGCTTCACGGCCGCCGGGAGCAGCTCACAGGTACGCAGCCTCCCTGGAGGCGCGGGACCCTGAGCCGGGGAGCGCCCCCGCTGTGGGCATTTTGTGGACCCAGCACAATCGACACCAGCGGCATAATATCTGACTTTGCCTGCTACTGAAACACTGGGGAGCACCCCCAGAAAACCTGGTTCACAAAGAAACTAAAACCGGCTCTTAAAGGGCCCGCGCGCAAACTCACCCGTTTCAGAAAGCATCCTAAAATCACCAGAAAGAAAGGTGTACAGTGCTTTGGTGACAAGAGACTCACCTAATAGGCCCTGAGTGCATCTCGGTGAGGGGTGAGACCTCTCCAGGGACTGGGACATTGGCGGCGGCCATTGTTGTGGCCTGGTGTGGGCGTGCTGACACAGACGCCATTGGAGTTCTCCCTGAGGCCTGCTAGCCCAGGGTCTGCAACACCGGCTAGAGCACCGATTTAAGCCAGCTCAGCCAGGGCAGGCAGCCCACCCTAGAGACTGGCTCCACCCAACAACAAGCCCTCAGGCAACTTGTGGGCTTGCATAGATTGGTGACTGGATTCTCTGCAGCCTGGCAACTGAGCCGACTTGAGCAGGGCAGGGTGTGCACAAGGAGTGGGTGGAGAGTGTGGGGCGGTGGCAGAGTGTGTGGGGCTCCCGCCGTGGAGAGACTGGGTCCGCTTGGGGAGGTCGGGGCGCTCACACGGGGCAGGACTGTGTTGACTGTGTGTGTGGACCTGTGGGCGGCAGGGCTTCTCAGCCGCAGAAGACTTGTGCTTCTCAAAGACCCACATAGGAGATTTGCTCCACCTTCCAAAACCTGAAACAATTGGGTGCTCCTGTGCCTGAGGCCAGGCCCACCCAGCTGCAATCCTCAGAGAGCTGACAAGAGACCTAATAGGCTAGAGGCTTACAGCAATTCTAAGGCCCTGAGCCTAACAACCTGCCACACTGGGGGCCTACTCACTTAAAAGAAATATTGCAACACAAATGTGGTATTAGAACTTGCAGCCAACTGTGCTGGGGCTCCCCACACCTGATAAAGAGACTGAAGGGCCCACAACAACTACAAGCAGCTGAGCATTACAACAGCTGGCCAGGAGCATAACTCAGCCTCCCTGGGCGCCTACAGGGAGAGCAAACAGGCCACAGCAGAAGGATACACGTAGCCCACATAGGGGTCACCCCTGGAACATTGAGAACTGAGGGAAGCATACTGGAAGCCTCCTAAGCCATCACTTACATAAGGTCACCTATCCAAGAGCAGGAGACGTAGCTGACCTACCTAATACATAGACACAAGCACAGGGAAAGAGGCAAAAGAATACATTCCAAGTAAGGGAACAGGACAAAACCCCAGAAAAGGAACTAAGTGAAACAGAAATGAGCAACCTACCCGACAGAGAGTTCAAACTAAGAGTGTTAAGGATGCTCACTGATCTGGGGAGAAGAATAGATGGACTCAGTGAGAATGTCAACAAAGAAATGGAAGATATAAAAAAGAACCAATCAGAAATGAAGAATACAATACTGGAAATGAAAAATTCATTAGAGGGACTAAAAAGCAGAGTACAGGATACAGAAGAACGGATCTGTGAGCTGGACGAAAGACTAGAAGAAATTACCCCAGGTGAACAGGTAAAAGAGAAAAGAATTAAAAGGAGTGAGGACAGTCTAAGGGACCTCTGGGACAACATCAAGTGCACTAATATCCGTGTTATAGGTGTCCCGGAAGGAGAAGAGCGAGACAAGGGGTCAGAGAATCTATTTCAAGAAATAATAGATGAAAACTTCCCTAACCTAAGGAAGGAAACAGACATCCAGGTACAGGAAGCACAGAGAGCCCAAAACAAGATAAACCCAAAGAGGCCCACACCAAGACACATCATAATCAAAATGTACAGAATTAAAGATAAAGAGAGAATCCTAAAAGCCACAAGAGAATGTCAAGTTACGTACAAAGGAAACCTCATAAGGCTATCAGCTGACTTCTCTGCAGAAACCTTACAGGCTAGAAGAGAATGGCACGATATATTTAAAGTGCTAAAAGGAAAAAACTTACAGCCAAGAATACTCTACCCAGCAAGGTGATCATTCAAAATGGAAGGAGAGATCAAAATTTTCCGAGATAAGCAAAAATTAAAGGAGTTTGTCACCAAGAAACCAGTGCTACAAGAAATGTTAAAGGGACTGATTTAAGGGGAAAAGAAAAGACCACAAATAGGAAAAATTATCTATTTCAATGATTAGAACGTAATGGATACAAATGCACAACAAAGAGGTTAGATATGATATCAAAAACATGAGGGAGGAGGGGAGTTAAAGAGTACAGCTTTCAGACAGAGGTCAAACTAAAGTGACCATCAATTCTGTATAGAAGAAGAAAGGAACAGAGAAGGACTACTAAAACACTGAGGAAAAAAAAAAAGTTAAAAAATGGCAGTAAGTACATACTTATCAATAGCTACTTTAAACGTCAATGGACTAAATGCTCCAATTAAAAGGCATAGGGTGGCGGACTGGATAAAAAAACAAGACCCATATATATGCTGCATACAAGAGACACACTTCAGACCTAAAGACACTCACAAACTGAAAGTGAAGGGATGGAAAAAGATACTCCACGCAAATGGCAATGAAAAGAAAGCTGGGGTAGCAGTACTCATATCAGACAAAATAGACTTTAAAACAAAAACTGTAAAAAGAGACAAAGAAGGGCATTACATAATGATCAAGGGAACAATCCAACAAGAGGATATAACACTTGTAAATATCTACGCACCCAATGTAGGTGCACCTAAATATATAAAGCAATTATTAACAGACATAAAAACAGAAATAGACAGTAACACAATAATAGTAGGGGACTTTAACACTCCACTTACACCAACGGATAGATCATCCAAACAGAAGATCAATAAGGAAACATTGGCCTTAAACGATACACTACAACAGATGGACCTAGTAGATATATACAGAGCATTCCATCCAAAAACCGAAGCATACACGTTCTTTTCAAAGGCGCATGGAACATTCTCCAGGATTGATCACATATTAGGCCACAAAACAAGTCTCCATAAATTTAAGAAGATTGAAATAATACCAAGCATCTTTTCTGATCACAACGGTATGAAACTAGAAATCAACTATAGGAAGAAAATCAGAAAAGCCACAAATACGTGGAGATTGAACAAAATGCTACTGAACAACGACTGGATTAACGAAGAAATCAAAGAAGAAATCAAAAAATACCTGGAGACAAATGAAAATGAAAATACGACATGCCAGAATTTATGGGATACAGCAAAAGCAGTTCTAAGAGGGAAGTTTATAGCGATACAGGCCTATCTCAACAAACAAGAAAAATCTCAAATAAACAATCTAACAATGCACCTGAAGGAATTGGAAAAAGAAGAACAAACAAAGCCCAAAATCAGTAGAAGAAGGGAAATAATAAAAATCAGAGCAGAAATAAATGAAATAGAGACCAAAAAAACAATAGAAAAAATTAATAAAACCAAGAGCTGGTTCATTGAAAAGATCAACAAAATTGACAAACCTTTAGCAAGACTCACCAAGAAAAAAAGAGAGAAGGCACAAATAAGTAAAATCAGAAATGAAAGAGGAGAGGTTACAACAGACACCTCAGAAATACAAAAGATTATAAGAGAATACTATGAAAAGCTATATGCCAACCAATTCGACAATCTGGAAGAAATGGATAAATTCTTAGAATCATACAACCTTCCAAAACTGGATCAAGAAGAAGTAGAGAATTTCAATAGACCAATCACCAGTAAGGAGATCGAAACAGTAATCATAAACCTCCCCAAAAATAAAAGTCCAGGACCAGACGGCTTCCCTGGTGAATTCTACCAAACATTCAAAGAAGACTTAATACCTATCCTTCTCAAACTCTTCCAAAAAATTGAGGAGGGGGGGAAGCTCCCTAACGAAGCTGACATTACCCTGATACCAAAACCAGACAAGGACAACACAAAAAAAGAAAATTACAGGCCAATATCACTGATGAACATCGATGCAAAAATCCTCAACAAAATACTAGCAAATCGCATACAACAATACGTTAAAAAGATTATACACCATGATCAAGTGGGATTTATTCCAGGGATGCAGGGATGGTTTAACATTCGCAAATCAATCAACGTAATACACCACATTAATAAAATGAAGAATAAAAATCACATGATCATCTCAATAGATGCAGAGAAAGCATTTGACAAGATTCAGCATCCATTTATGATAAAAACTCTGAATAAAATGGGTATAGAAGGAAAGTACCTCAACATAATAAAGACCATATATGAGAAACCCACAGCTAATATCATCCTCAATGGTGAAAAACTGAAAGCCATCCCTCTAAGAACAGGAACCAGACAAGGATGCCCACTGTCACCACTCCTATTTAACATAGTACTGGAAGTCCTAGCCAGAGCAATCAGGCAAGAGAAAGAAATAAAAGGGATCCAAATTGGAAAGGAAGAAGTGAAACTGTCACTATTTGCAGATGACATGATTTTATATATAGAAAACCCTAAAGAATCCACCAGAAAACTTTTAGAAGTAATAAACGAATATGGTAAAGTTTCGGGATACAAAATCAACATACAAAAATCAGTTGCATTTCTGTACACTAACAACGAAGTAGCAGAAAGAGAAATTAAGAATACCATCCCATTTACAATTGCAACAAAAAGAATAAAATACCTAGGAATAAACTTAACCAAAGAGGTGAAAGATCTGTACACCGAAAACTATAAAACATTTCTGAAAGAAACTGAAGAAGACACAAAGAAATGGAAAGATATTCCGTGCTCTTGGATTGGAAGAATTAACATAGTTAAGATGTCCATACTTCCTAAAGCCATCTATAGATTCAAAGCAATCCCTATCAAAGTTCCAACAACATTTTTCACAGAAATAGAACAAAGAATCCTAAAATTTATATGGAACAACAAAAGACCCCGAATAGCTAAAGGAATTCTGAGAAAAAAGAACAAAGCTGGAGGTATCACATTCCCTGATTTCAAAATATACTACAAAGCTGTAGTAACCAAAACAGCATGGTACTGGCACAAAAACAGACACACAGATCAATGGAATAGAATCGAAAGCCCAGAAAGAAACCCACACATCTATGGACAGCTAATCTTTGACAAAGGAGCCAAGAACATACAATGGGGAAAAGAAAGTCTCTTCAACAAATGGTGTTGGGAAAACTGGATAGCCATATGCAAAAAAATGAAAGTAGACCCTTACCTTACACCATACACAAAAATTAACTCCAAATGGATTAAAGACTTGAATGTAAGACCTGAAACTGTGAAACTTCTAGAAGAAAACATAGGCAGTACGCTCTTCGACATCAGTCTTAGCAACATCTTCTCAAACACCACGTCTGACCGGGCAAGAGAAACAATAGAAAAAAATAAACAAATGGGACTACATCAAACTAAAAACCTTCTGCACAGCAAAGGAAACCATCAACAAAACGAAAAGACAACCTAACAATTGGGAGAAGATATTTGCAAACCATACTTCTGATAAGGGCTTAATCTCCAAAATATATAAAGAACTCATGCATCTTACCAACAAAAAAACTACCAACCCAATTAAAAAATGGGCAAAGGACCTGAACAGACATTTCTCCAAAGAAGATATACAGATGGCCAACAGACACATGAAAAGATGTTCAAAATCATTAACTATCAGGGAAATGCAAATCAAAACTACAATGATATATCACCTCACGCCCGTCAGAATGGCTATAATTAACAAGACAGGAAACAACATGTGTTGGAGAGGATGTGGAGAGAAGGGAACTCTCATACACTGCTGGTGGGAGTGCAAACTGGTGCAGCCACTATGGAAAACAGTATGGAGATTCCTCAAAAAATCAAGGATAGAACTACCATATGATCCAGCCATCCCACTGCTGGGTATTTATCCAAAGAACTTGAAAACACCAATTTGTAAAGGTACATGCACCCATGTGTTCATTGCAGTGTTATTCACAATAGCCAAGACTTGGAAGCAACCTAAGTGCCCATCAAGGGACGAATGGATAAAGAAGCTGTGGTATATATACACAATGGAATACTACTCAGCCATAAGAAACGATGAAATCCAGCCATTTGTGACATCATGGATGGACATTGAGGGTATAATGCAAAGTGAAATAAGTCAGAGGGAGAAGGTCAAATACCGCATGATTTCCTTCATTAAGTAGTAGATAACAACAACAATAAACAAACACATAGGGACAGAGATTGGATTGGTGGTTGCCAGAGGGGAAGGGGGGAGGGAGGAGGGTGAAAGGGATAATTCGGTACATGTGTGTGGTGATGGGTTGTAATTAGTATTTTGGTGGTGAACATGATGTAATCTATGCAGAAATAGAAGTACAATGATGTACACCTGAAATTTTTACAATGTTATAAACCAATGTTACTGCAATAAACAAAAAATTAAAAAAAAAAACACTTTCTGGGGAGATTTTTGGAAATAAAAATAAAAAATTTTTAAAAGTGCCATTTGACTGCTGTTTTCAGAAGCAACTTAGATTTCATTCAGGCTTCTCACCCTTTTTGGATATGGGGACTTAAAAAAGGCCAAACAAGTAAAATCATTGACTCTTCTTTATCCTGCATTCTATGCAGAGGCATAGACTTATTTACTTGCTTCTTCTGATGAGTTGTATTTTTTTTTAAACAATGACTCTAGGTACAGAACATCTGGTTTGTCAACGATTATGATTTCCTTTGAGTCAGTGCTGTGTTGACTGCCTAAAACTAGTTGCTACACCTACATTCCTCATGAAAATCTTTTTGAAAATTTGAGGCAAAACAAAAACAAACAACAAAATAACTGGTATACCCCAACTACTGGATCACTTGCTAAGGTATTTATTAGGGACTTTTTGCAGATGAAACAAATGTAGCTAATACGTATAAGTAGTATTTTCCTCTTTTAACGCTTGAATAATGATTGTTTCCTTAAGGGAAGTAATCCAGGACCTTAAATTAATAATTTTGTGAAAGAAAGTTATGTATTAAATGAGGTTTTTAAGATATATTCAGTTGCTTGAATTACTGAATTGTTGATAAATAAATTGCTCTCTAATGAGTGCGATAAATAATGACTGTTAAAGAAAAACTCAAAGACGTAAGGTCTCAAAAGTAAATCTGGAAAAGCTATTGTCTTCAAAGAGACAAAAATAATTTATAATCACTTTATTTATTTTTCAAAATACATATGAAACAGTAAAATTATATTTCAAGTGCTTTTCCATTTTCTTTTACAAAAGTAATCATAAACTGTACACTTCATAACAGCTTTGAGGTTTCATTGTTACATAATTCATCTGAACCTGACAAATATGTTCACACATTCTAAAGAAGACATTGTAAAAATACTGCAATGTGTAACATCTTTTAAAGGTGGCTGCAAAACATTTGTTCTAAGTAATACAATTATATGCTGTCAAGTTTCACAAATGGCTGGTTACCATGTACAAAAGCCAGAAACACGAATTTCAAAAGATTGTAAAATTTTTGTTATATAATACGGAAGTCAAAGATATCGATTTGAACAATGGCTACATATTACATCACAAACTTCAGTTAAAAAGTCACCTTATGAACAATGACTGAAGGATACAAAAAGAAGATCAAATATGATGGATCCAAATTATTCGATGTCATGTACAAAATGAAAAATTTTGGTGGTTTCTGCCAGTTTAGAACAACTGGCAAATATCTTGGACTATTCATTAGTGGAATCACCACATTTACAATACGAGGCAGTTGTTTTCTATTTTTATTTCTTCGTTCTTCATTCTGAAATGAAGATCTCACTTCAATGTGTTCCAGAATTTATTCATATTTTGCAGATGAACCCAATCACTTCTCTCAGTTGGAAGGGTCAATAAAAAGTTAATGTGAATGGCGTGAACTTGGGTTGGACTTTTTGTTTATAAAAAATATAGATGCAAATATTTTGTATATTAGAGTTGGTCTACCTGCTTCTTTCTTATACAGCAGTAGAATTTATGAAGCTACTCACACTGGAGATTACTGTGTTTTCAAATGAGAAGCTTAAAGGATCTTTTTAAAGAAAAAAAAATAAAACCCACAAAATGATCTATATAGATATGAATAGAATAAACCATGCATTTTTTATAGAGAATGATTCTGTGGCCAGTTTGTACACAGCCTTAGAGATTATAGCTGATTTTTCATTCACAAACTTTATTCTACAGCAAAATCATAGCCAGACATAATTCCTTGTATTGATGTTCAGACTGGGAAAATAAAAAAACAATTTTGAAAGAGATAACAAAAACAAAAATCCAATGCATTAACCTTCCAACATTGAGACTTACTTTTCTTAACAATTTTGACTCATTTCTATAATATGCATTGCTATCCAATAAATTGCTTTTAAGGGAACAAAATCATGAAATTTAATAATTGAAATCCACCACCCTGTACAGTAAATAAGAATTCTGTGCACAGCAGATGCAAATCACAACAAAATTTCCAAAGAAAATGGCCAATTTTTACCCTTTCATGACAAGATCAGGCATAGTTTGCTCTTTGGAGAGGGTTCTCATGACCTATGTGAGCTCAGAAAAAATTATCATCAGTCTGAGATGGAAACATTTCCATATAAATGCTATCTGCATCTCTAGATCTATCAATAGAGAGTCATTTTCAGTGTCTCAGTATAGATAAAAATAGGATTATTCTAATCAATTCCTCCTTGTAGAAGTACATTTAAATCATTTCAGGCCTGAAGAAGCTTATCTTTTCTCTTAAACATCTTCTACTTGCTTTTTCAATCACCATTTCTAGTATTCAAAATGTCTGCATTCAATAAATCCTTAAGTCCCACCTCAGCCCTTAATTTAGTGCTTTCTAAGTCTCTATAGGATGATAGAGACTTGATATGCCAAGTCAAACCCTGGTTACCTATCTTCATGATGAACAGGGTAAAAATGAAAACAAGTTTTTACTTTGATGAGAAAACACCTGAACTGAATATTAATTAACTGCCACTGTTCAAATATACATCTTTTTGGTTAACTGTTAACGGCAGATGACAAGTATTACCAATGCTTCTTTCACTGAATTACCATTCACTTTAATTAACACAAGATTGAGCAAATATGGGAAAAGTCTTTTAATGAAATAGAAAATTCTTACCTTAAAGAGTATCACTGAATAACACATCAGAAAAAGCATTTAGTTTAATTAGCTCTATTTCCCATGTAAAATATAAACTCATTATTTTCTTTTAAATAATGGGTCTTAACAGGTTCAGATGAATCTTATCCTGAGCTATGTCACTGAGTAACTATTAAAATGCTGTGTCATGGGTTGTTTTGAACTGTGTTATAGAATTTAGTTTCCACTAAAAGTTAAAATACAAAGGAATTTTTAGATTTTGCATTCAATATTTGTATTTCCACATGTTTTAACATCTCCATTAAACTACCATTTAATTTTGTAGATTCTTCCATGCTTTTGTATCATTTTTTGTTGGCAGCAATAAATTCTTAGCCTAAAACCAATAGAAGTTTAGATAAATTTAAGTACATCAGAACAACCAGAGTTGCTTCAAGACCAAGTTGTAAGAAAACAGGTGTCCACATTTTCTTTAGATTTAGTAAAGATTGAATGACTTTCTTATATCTTTATTGACTCTAGCTTTTTTTTTTTTTAATAACCAAGTAATTAAATTACCTGGTCATAATTGCAACTAAGGTGGCAAAAAACATCAGATGGAACTCCATTCCCTGAAAACACACGTTCTGAGATAATATCAAGTACTCTTTTTAAAGAGGTAAAGAAATGGTCACATGTTCAATGTGAAGATTTTGTGTCCTTTTACTTAGTAGTAGTCTTTGGCTCTTTGGCTAACTCGTTCTGAAATAAGTTATATTTTGTTATGAATAGTAAAAGTTGAGAAAGGAGTGGAAGTTTGGCTTTTTCATTTTTGAAGCAATTAATCATTAAGTAAAAGCCTTAAGACATTGATAGTTCTTTACTGAGTCTGCAAAATTTTAAAATAATAAATATTATAGGAGAATAAACACAGGTGGAAATGTCAACTAAATATCACAACCAAATAGGTTCAAATATATTTGCTTTTATGGAAAACCTGAGTCAGTATTGATCAGTTCTGATCTCCCTGCAGTAACTAGAACATGCACACACTCCCCAAAGCTGCATAAGAAAGTGGGCACTTGGCTCTGTGTTCCCATCTCGAGTTCCCTGACACTAGTCCTCATGATATTTTTTACGGATCAGTGAATGTATTAATATCACGAGTGTTACATGTAAAATAAAGTGCCAGAAACAGGGCTGGCCTGACAAAGAAAATTAAAATGGTCAAGAAAAATATTATCAAGAAACCAGTGTAAAAAAAGCAGTAACTGTTCAGATTTTTGTGAGATTATATATTTCACAAATATTAATGTTCTTTTCATATTCAATTTCCTTATCCCCGATTACTTAGTGAGTCACATTAAATAAATAAATAAATAAATAAATAAATAAATAAAATAAATAAAACCTCAAAAGAACATCAGTGCCAATGAATCAACACTAACTCCTTTTTCCTAGACTTAGGTGTGGCAAGTCCCTGAATAAGTCCCTGAAATTAGGTATTCATTATATACCTAAGCCGCAACTTCATAATGTGTCTGTGCTGTCATTAAAATGTGGTGTGCCACACAAATGAGGATGCTATCTGTAACATCAAATCTGATTTTAAACACTGAAAGAAAAACATTCTATCTTCAATCACAAGTAGAAAGAGGATAAATTATGTTTGTATGGACGTGTGGCTGTATAGAGTGAGGGTGTATTGTATTGAAAGTGGTAGGATTACACTTTTATAATACGAACCATCATTTTAAATGATCATGCTTTATCAACGTGAGGGTAAACTCCCTCATGGTTTGCGTGAAAGATAAGCGGTGATGAATTTTCTCTCCTTGATCTCTCTCACAGGATTAACAAATACTCTCACGTGATGAGTTTATTCTAATCTCTAGGAAACATTTTTAAAAAATTATCTTAAAAACTTACTTTAATCTCCAATCCCCATATTAAAGTCTCCTGGCTGCCTGGTTGTTTGCATTTTTTCATCACAAACATTGGCTTTTTCTCCATAGGAGGCAAAGAAAACACGAGCTTCTAAGAATTAATCAAAAGTCTTTAAAAGATGGTTTCAGATGAAAATAATTACTACACTCACTCAGGAAATATAGTTGCTAATGAAATACAAGCTGCAGCTATATCTACTAATAAAACAATTGTCTCCAACAATGCCATTTTATTAGGAGTATAACTTTTGTCTTCCCATTTGACAATTTTTACTTCCCAGTAAAACAAAGAATTCTAAAATGGAAGTGTTATCTTCAGTCATTCTGTCTACAGCAAAATGCTTCTTTTAGGCTTGATAAGGTTGCCAGGTATTTTCAAACGGATTTCTTTTATTATTTTCAATTAGAAAATGTTAGCTATAAATACTTGTTTTCATTAGGATGGTACAAGTATTTTTGAAAAGTTTTAAGGAATGGTGTTTGCCTTTAAAACGTTAATGTGTAAAATATTTACATCTTAATTAACAGTAATGCCATCATTATGAGAGGCCAACAAACAAAATGTCAAGGCTTTTAAAACTTTTTAATATTTAGAAACAAGAGATTTTACTAAAATCAAAATTTTATAACTGTTGATAAAATTTTCCCATTCTGATGAACGTGTTTTTATATTCTAATTTCATATTTTCTTGCCTTTTTTTGATTTTTTTTAACCTCTTATCTTGGGATAAGCTTGAAATATGCACTATCCATAATACACATCTCAAAAGCAAGGTTGGGGTCATTCAATATAGATTATAGATATAGATATAGGGCCTGGAAATGAGACAATAAAAAGTTGACCTGATTTAAAAGAAAGTTCCGTCATGTAAAAACATTTGCATAGTTTTTACGACTAGTGGCCTGCTCCTTGATCCTTATGAAGGTAAATGCCTTTCATGAAAGGACTGTGGGTCTGGGCCTTTAGAATTATTCGTTTATTTTTATTAAATGTTGAAGTTATATTATTTATGGTATATTTCTGTAATTTGCTGAAAAATAAGTCATCCTTTCTTTAAGAAAATACCCAATTCTAATGATTAGCTTCTGAATGGGTTTAAAAGTCATCATTACTGTGTACAATCTAAATGACAATGAGCACAGACATTTATTGTAGCTTTGGTGTCTGTTAGTATCGTCTATCAGAAATACAAGATCTATGTGATAGCTTCATGTCACAAAATATACATGTCACAGTACTTGAGAACTTTACAAACACAAAAAATGAATGACTTCTGGTTCTATTCACTTAGGAACACTAATGCTACATTTGAGATTAAGATTATTAGAATTTTAAAAATGTTCAGTTAAACAGTGCAACACGTTTGAACTAATGTAACATTAAGACAGTATAAAATGGTAGCCCAAATGGCTCAACTTCCATTTTCCAGCTGCTAAATATTACTTCTTAAATTTATATTCAAAATGGTTCTTTAAATTATAGCTTTACCTGTATATTTTAAAGAACAAGCTTGAGAGACAAAGTTTCGAGTTTGGCAGAGCCAAACCTCACCAAGAAAAGAAATTGCTGAGAATGAAAGAATATATTATCAGATAAGTAACATTAATTTGATTGTGCAAGGATTTAATGCTAAGTTCAAAATTTTCATTAGAGTTTATGTAGAACCATGTGCACAACTAGAAATAAACATACTTGTGACAAAATCAAAACCATACATACGTGACATATGCTACTGTATACACTAGCAGCATAAGCTATATTCCATTTTAGATAAGCACGGATTCTTTTAAAAAAACGCATTTCTTTGCTTATGCAAAGAATTACAACTTATTAAAACACTCTTTGTGCTAATAGGCATATGACATGAAGAATAAAATGCCTTATGTAAGTTGGGACTATTTGTATTCAAGTAAAATATATCAAGATGTCCAAAGTTAATAAACAGACAAAAAAAGCAAATGAAAAACTGCACATCATTTGTTCATTATCAGGATATATTTTAAATGAGGAAATCAAACCTTCCACTTTTTTTCTGATCTGATGAGCACGTGATCCTGGGTCCTGATTAGAATGGTCTTATTTTGGAGGCATTATGGTGTGGAAGGTGGTTTGGGAGATGGACAGGATCCTTGACTATCAAAACTGGTCGCCCGGCCAGGTAACTGAAAGACAATAATTTCATAGTGTAAAAAGTAATAAAGAGGATAATTGTTGCCACTTTTTAATAGTGAATATTCACCCACAAAATGTAAGTCTCTGAAGAGAAGATACATGTACCTCCTGCTGCCCTTCAGAGTGCACCTTCTCAGGTAGCAGGACGGGGCACAAATATCTCACAGAGATGTAGGCAGAGCGTGGTACACAGATGGCATGCAGAGCAGCGCTGTATAGACAACTATTCACGACTGCAGATTCATGTCACATTCTATAACAGGCTTTTAGTTCTTATTGTAAAGTAATTAATGGTTTAGTATAGTGGGGGCAATTGCTCGGTGAAGGCAATGAGAGGTTCTAGACACAACAGAATGCATTCCACTTGCTCTAAGACAGGAGGTGATTTTATAGGGGCAATTCATGAGATGGGAGGGGCTGAGTTTGGCAAATGGGAGCAACAAATGATGAAGAGTAATTTCTCATGGTCCCTAAATATTCTATGTATTTAAAAAGTTTAATTACAACAGAATAAACTTTTGATTATCTAGGTAGAAGTTATCAGATTTTCTAAATGATGCTTCAGTCTCTGTCCCACCAACTTGCCCAGCTCTCGAATAATTGTTCCCTTCTCATTTGAATCCCTTCTCTGGCAACAAAACACATAATTACACACTCATCATTTTCCCACAATGCAAAATCCAGCCAGTTCTTAGGTCTCCGGTCCTTAATGTTCTGTGTGACCAATGAATGTAGGTGCAGGTGTTGGAAAAAAGGAGCTATTTGCTAGAGAAAGTACATGTACATAATCTTTTAGTCTCACTTGTCCCCTGATACTCAGCTGCTAGACAAATATCTGGATTCTTCTTCTGATGCCCCTATGGTAGCTTATTCTTACTGTATATACTACAATGACTGAAAAGTGTTCGGCCATTCTCAGACAAAAACACATGGCTATTCCATTGCTTCCTTTCATCAGATAAACGTATAACTACTTATTACAGGGTCATAAGTAATTATAATATGTCTTGGTTCATACAACTCCTGTCCTTTCATTAGTTAAAAGTTCTTGCTCACATTATCTCATTTCTTCCTACAGCATTCCTGTGAAGTCTGTAGCAGCATCCATTTCTATTTTCATTAAGTATGGAGAAATGGAGCTGCAGACAGAGTAAGAGGTCTGCCCAAGATTTGACAGCCAGAGGAGCAAGGATTAGAACCCACATCTGCCTTCAGTGTGATTCTCTGCCCAGCAAATTTTACTCTCATGTCTATATTCTCAGAATTAATATTCACTTTTCAAAGTCTAAATAAAAACAAAGATGAGAACTAGGAAAAGGATAGTAATTGTATAATAAGCAGTAGAGTATACTTTAGACAACAAACCTGTTGAAATGAAAAGCAAACTTCCCAAGGCTCGTGGAGCTGTTTATAGAATACATCTGTCCGTATTTCTGAAGCACTCTAGGGGGAAGCGCTGTGTGCATGTGCATTTGTGTGTGTGTGTGTTTTATGATTTACAGTAAATGATGAAGTGCGGTAAAGATTTGGAACATTAATATATATATAAGCAGATATCTTATCTCTCATGACAGTTCGCCTCTGTTGTCTGAGCATGCAATATTCATATGATGTTCACCAAATTTTCCCTATAATGTCCTGAGTAATACAGCTAAGGTCACATTTTCATGACTAAGCTAACATGAGAACCTGGGCCCACTAACATTTAGTTAATTACACTGCACTGCCTCTCCCATTCAATGCAGTGCCTAGTGCGAGAATGAGAAGCAGAATCTTATCCACGGAGAGACGGCAATGTATCATTCACTTATTACGTGGTTATCATAGATATTCTTTTTATTGAATTGCATAAGTTCCATCCTCTACTACACACTGTTTTGTCAACATTACCTCTCAATTAATCAGGTCATATAAGTGATCTACTTTGTGACTCTTTAAGAGGCTCCAGCAATTATCTTTGGGAAGGAAAGTCATTCTATCTAGCAACATTCAGTGTATTGAGTAGACTGACAACTGACTTCACGGCTAAAAATCCTGACAGAAACTGGTATTGATACCTCTTCTGGTTAATATAATTATTAATATTAGTTTAATTAGAGATAACATTGTGCCATACTCTCTGCTAAGCACTTTATATTCAGTATTTTACTTTAGTTTTACTCTAAGAGTTTATTACTATTACAGAGTAATAGCAGAAACTTAGAGAGGGTTAAGTAACCTGCCCCAGGTTCTCCAATATGTAGTCACACAGCAGAGTCAGGATTTGAACTCGGGCAAGCTGATGCCTCCCTATGTTAAAAATCTCTGAGCCCTTTTACTTCCTGACCAGAGTTGGGGGAGAGTCACCTGTCCCCTTACATGGATGAGTTACCTTAGGTGATAATACCTCTTTAGGTATTCTGGGGAACTTCAGGTGATATGGCTGTTTTCACAAAAGGGAAGCACCAAAATTTAGTTTCCAGTTAGTAATAAATTTACTTGATTGTTCCCCGACTCATTTATGTAAGTTTTCAGGCTATGCAAAGAAAATAACAGACTTGCAGTTTTTATGGGCTCATTGTCCAAAGTAATATCAAACCCAGAAAGTTTAGTGGTTTTTAAAATCCAAGGCACACAGAACTTTGAATACTGGGTGATAGAGTCTGTGGAACAAACACAAGAGCAACGTCTGTTTTTAAAAAAATAGGTGCATATATAAAATGCCAGAGAAACATTAGAAGATAAATAATCGTTAAACAAAAGAGATTAAAAAAAGAGTAGATGCCAGGGAACACAGAGCTCACCTCCAGCAAGGGGTGCCAATGCGTTATTGGCTTTCGGTGGTAGGCCAGCATTTCGTTCCAGTGGTCTCGCCCAAGACCCTCAGCGTCCAGTCCCGTTCTACACACTCCGATGACCTCATTGTGTCCTACCCTACGATTCGGAGAATATCACACTTTCATTCCAACACTCAACGAAAAATGGAGTTTCACACATCTTAGAGGAACTTTAAACATATGATTAAAACATTAGACTTTGTGACAGGTTCTAGATGATTTTGTAGATTCAACTACTTCAGGTCAAATGAGAAACCTTGAGCAAACTAAGATTTACTAAATGAGATCAGCATTCAAAAATGAATTTATAAAAGGAGCACACACAAACCATTTCAGTGCTCTGTCACTTGAGCACATTTCACAATAATAGGAATAGTGTGAATGAGAAATGACCTATATGATGAGTTTCGTTTTGGAAGCAGTCTTATTAAATTTAAGTGAGGTAAATCAAATCTTGTTCTTTCCACGGGGCTTAATGTTTTATAATGATGCTCCGATTTCTCACCAAGAGCTCAATACCCACTTTCTTGTATAAACGACCAGATTTAATTGACTCTCAACATTATGTCAGTGAACGTTATTGCTTGTACTACAATTAAATAGGGCAGGGCTATGATCAGTACCATGGCATCTGATTTATTATCACATGGCACCAGAGTACATCGAACGACATTCTCATTTTCTCCTCATGTCCTGTTTTCACAGCAGCAAATCAAAATAATAATGATAGTTAATATTTCTGAGAGCTAATTATCTGCCAGACACTGTTCTAAGTAATTTAAATGTACTGACTTACTTAATCCTCACATCATGCCCATGGGTATCACTATTATCATCTCATTTTACAGATAAAGAAACTAAACACCCAAAAGTTAAGAGACTGGCCTGCCTTTACACACTTAGTAAGAGGCAGAGGCAGGATTTGAATCAAGAGAGTTGATTCAAGAGCGCATGTGGGAAGCTGCTTCTCAAGAATGGAATGTTATTTAAAGGCAATTCTATACCGTTATTTTGACAGACATCTCTAAGGAGACTTTTGAGATGATTTTAGGATATTTCATTACTTGTTTCCTGTCACTGATGTAGATATGTATGTTTAGTATCATTTTCATTAATATGAAATTTCCCAGACAAGCATATTTTTAGAAACAAGTTGTTGTTATTGTTTTGTTTTTTTACCTTTCTGTTTTATATATTGTCAGGATCTATTTCCCTAAAATTGTCTGGGTGACAAATGCTCAATTGTATCTGCCTGTGAAAACTGCTGAGAGAAATCAATAGGAGTAATGTTTTGGTAAAGAAAACAGGGCTTCTGATGAAAACATCACAACGTTTACAGAGTTTGAAACTTCAACTAATTTAAGATTTCTCTCTCTCTAAACAGTGATAGATTTTTGGTAAACTGTGACATACACTAATTTCAAATGGATAGTACAAATCATTTTATTTTTCAGTGCTTCATTTTGCCAGTTCTGAGCCAGAGGATAACATTAATTTCTCTAGGTTATACAATCCTGTTTACTCCATTTTTATGATACTATAAAATGGACACTCTTTGAATATTTGTATACGTGTGTTCTGTACCACTTGTGTTATCATTAGAACAAAATAAATGTGGTAAGGCACTGTTTACGTGTTGATAATTTTGCAGGTTAAACATACAGTACTCCTTTTCATAAGGTTTATAAATATAAAAAGCGAAAACAATAAAAAGAAGTGTTTAGCAAGGACCAAATAAGAGATATGAACCTTTCGTGGGACAAGAGTTCAGAGGAAGAAGAGATTGGTTAGCTGAGAAAGACACAGAAGTGATGACTTGGACAGCGCTGTAAAGCCTGGTTGGGACGAGATACACAGAACAGAGTGTCATTTCAGAAGAGGGCAGAGGGAGGGTACACATAGGAGCTGCAGCAGGAAGAATCTTCTGAGCCGCACTTGAGAGTTTGCAATTTATTTTATGAAAGGAGAAGTGATTCCAAGTGTGTGTGCAGGAAGAACTATCCAAAAGCAATGTTTTAAGATTGATGTGAAAGTATCAAGGCTGTATCCCTACAGCCATCATTCGCCTTCCTCTTAATACTCACTGTTCCATATTATGCTAATATTTTACCAATGGGAAAAGTGAATCCCAAAGAGATTACACACCTTGCCCTTTCACACAGCTAGTTAATGACAGAGCTCGGATAAGAATCATGATATTTATACTCCAGCCCAGTTGGGAAAACAAACTCCATTGATTGTAATTTCTGTTGTTACTGTAAAGACTTCACAGTAGTGCTTTCTCTAATAAATTCCATGCTTCTTCTGCCTCCATTCTTTCCCCACCCCCAGGTGTCCTGTCCTTCAACTTAAGAATGACTTCTTTTGGAAAAGAAATAAGAAATATTATCACCACAGAAAAAAAAATAAATTTTGAATGAATAATTCTTCCCTCTTCCAATTTAAATTAAAACTGTTATAGCAGTAAATAACCTGCAAAGCTGAATTCGGTCTGCATATGACTGAACGAGGCTGTTCCACGGTTAGCAGAGATACACGTACCTATCATAATCCATGACCGCAATGGAGAGGCTGACCTGGTCCACGTTCTCCGGAGGGATGTCGAAAATAATGGCCTCATTGTACACAGGGTTGAGAGTGTTTTTCTTTGTAGTCGTTTTCCTCTTTTTTAATCTTCGACCCTCACACATCAGAGACACTTTGACATAAGGATCTAGGAGTGGGAAGTGAATTTTATTAAAATGAAAGTAATAGTACAAAGCATAAATAAAACTGTGGTTAAATGCTACTAAATATGAAAAGTGGTATATTAAGCCCTTTAGTATTACCAGTTTTAAATTCAAATGACTTAACTGAGGGAATAGACTCTCTAAGACTTACTTTAAATGGAAAAACTTATCTTGAATGAACTAGAAGAGAATTAACTTGATCTCACTCTTTTTATTTTTTATTTTTTTTATTTATTTTTTTGTGAGGAAGATCAGCCCTGAGCTAACATCCATGCTAATCCTCCTCTTTTTGCTGAGGAAGACCGGCTCTGAGCTAACATCTATTGCCAATCCTCCTCCTTTTTTTTTCCCCCAAAGCCCCAGTAGATAGTTGTATGTCATAGTTGCACATCCTTCTAGTTGCTGTATGTGGGACTTGGCCTCAGCATGGCAAGAGAAGCGGTGCGTTGGTGTGTGCCCGGGATCTGAACCCGGGCCGCCAGTAGTGGAGTGCACGCACTTAACCGCTAAGCCACGGGGCCGGCCCAATCTCACTGTTTTTAATACAACAGAGAAAACTCACTAGTTTATCAAGAGCCAGTCCAAAACTATAATGTGTCTTTTAGTCACAGCTATTTGGGAACACATTTTGTTCGAAGTGATTTCCAGAGAATGTAATCCTAACAAGTCAGAATAATTGTATTAAAGTTAATTTCTTTCAAAATGATTTAGAATAAGAAGACTAAAACTTGTGAAAGAGCAACATTGTATCTAGACAAGTATAAATAATCACAATGAGTAGAAATTAGAAAGCAAAAACTACATTAGCTAGAATTTTCTTCAGTCGTTGGAAAGGTACAAAAATTAGGGGTTTCATTTTACAGTCACAGCGTTGGTGCTTGATAAGGAGCTTGGATTGAAGAAATGATCACCACAAATAATTTATTAAATGTTCAATAGTATGCAATAAAAAAATCAATATTTGACCTGCAGATGTACACAGGAAGATTCCCGATATGACATTGTCTATATGGTGCCAACTGGAAAGAGAAAAATCTAGTTGGGTTATATTTTTATGGGCCAAAGGGATCAAATAATTGTTTACAAGTTCTGCCACACCTGACCGATCTCTACCCTCTTATTCCTGCCACCTTAAGTAGAAAAACTGTTCAAGTATTATAGAAAATTATACAGTATTATACAAAAGTCTCTTAAAAAGCCTTACTTTTTGTAGCTTTTTATAAAAAGCAGGCATGGCTTTGGGAGGGGATGTTAGCATTGGGGTGAGTATGGTAGGTGGTGCAAACAATCAGTGTCTGCTCTATCCTCATTCATTATTTTTTTCATCCTGGTCACCCTCCAACTGTAGCATCACAACCTCTTTTTCTCTCTTTCCATTGATGTAGTAATAAATCTTGTTTCCTTAGAATAAGCCCAAATCACAGCAATATTAATTTATTCGAGCAAATGAACGCTTTTTAAGCTCTAGACAAACGTATCTGTATATTTCATAAGCATTTCCACCAAGGGGCAAAAACCTATTTTGTGGCTAGAAATAGGGTGCAGAGAGGAAAACAAGGTAAAAAGGCAATGTTCAATGGCTTTTTCTCATTTTTCTACTTTTTAATAATAGGGAGTATGTTCTAAGGAAGAAGCTCACTTTTGTGTATGAGCCCCCATGTCTAGGTCACTCATGAACTATGGGAAGAAGGCCTGGTTTATCCTTTGCTGCCCCCATCTTGTCTCTGACGACACTTCTCTACTTGTGACAAGGATAGTTTACTGGCTCCTTAGTTGATTCACAAGCCTGTTGTGAGAATTAATGAGGTGGTATTCTCAAAGCATGCATTCCTCTGATGAAAAGCTTCATATAAATAAAAAGTAATCTTGCACTTAATTACAACTTTGATGCTGTTTGCTTGTCTCAAAACTTGATCTCTTTTGGTATATGGTAGAAAGAGTAGAATAAACAATAATTTGCAGAGTACACTGTTTATCTTAAGTTCTTCAACATTATTGACCCAAGACTTTTTCACCAAAATAAATGTGGAATTTACTTGCTTTCTTTCCACCTTTATATATCAACTATGTATTGCAAATTTTAAAAAATGAATAGGTAAAACATGACATAGTTCAAGAATCAAGATGATAGAGAAAGACGTACAATGAGAAGTCTCCCTCCCATCTGTCCCCATACCTCTCCATTCCTTAGTTTTTGTGTATCACTCCAGTATTTCTTTATGCAAGTATTAGCAACATAAATATATATTCTAAAAATCCCCATTCTTACACAGAAGGGAGCGTGATTTCCATATTTATTTTTGCACCTTGGTTTTTTGTTCATTTAGTATATCCTGGAGCTCTTTGCATACTAGAACTTCGAGTTCTCTCATGCTTTTTGTAATACAAATTTAGTTTATTATTTGTTTTTGTTCTGAAGAACTACAAAGAACTACAAAGTTACAGATTGCCCCCATGTCATCCTTTATTATATCTCCACTACTCTTTCTTATTTCTGTTTAATTCAACAAATGCTTACTGACCTCTCTACTGTGCCCTTATCATTTTTTCTTCCACAGAGCTATGCCAAAGTGCACATATTAAGTTATAAATAATCCTTCAGAACGGTAGTGATTTAAATGAAGGAATAAAAGAGCATGATGTGGCTTTATCTCTTTATCAAAGTTAGCACAAGAGAAATTTCCTACAAGAGTGTCTTTAAGAAACTTGGAAAGCATTCATTTACTTTATTACTTCTTTCAGTCCATAGAGTTGCCCCAGTTTTTAGTTAGAAAGGTGGCAAGAATGTAAATGCAAATGGTGATCTTAGAACATGGATGTTTCTCTGCAGATCAGGTGAGAAAAATAAATTCAGTCTAAATATATCTTCATACAGCCCTCACTCATAGAGTAAAGCAAGTCTGAAGTGAATGGCTTAAAGTCCAAAAATCTTCCTTTATAAGCAACAGACTAGCTGGAAATAGCAAAATAGATGGTAAATTATATATTTTTGAGAAAGAACTAAACCTGTACGGAAAGAAAGAAAAATAAAAACGCAAGTTTAAAGTCAATCTACTTGATAACACTTTTGACACATTACATGATAATGTAAATAAAAGACGTGATCTAGAGAACTTTATTTGATAATCTCTTTTTCTACTTTTATTGTACCCCACTACAGACAAATGAACTCAATAATTCAATAGCCATATATAATTTTGGATACATGGAACATTTTATTTGGGGATGTACCCTTGACCCTCTAGCTCATTGTGTACATACCTGATGAGCCAGTAACATCCATAGCCTTCAGATTTCTGCACTTGATGACTGTCAATGTCATACGCCCAGCAGTTGGCAAATAACAAAGGGAAAACATGATTTCACCCAGGTCTATGCTTTCCTAGAAAGGCAATCAATAATTTAGTAATTTCAAGTATCAGATAGTGAAAACAAAATATAATTGAAGATGTTGAGTGAAAAATCACTTCAACAGAATATGTGAATGTCATTTTTAAATTGTTTCATTGAGGACACAGATAATATTGCAAGAAAACTGTTTTAAACAGAGTAAGAAAAAGGAATATACCCCAGCTGCCTCTTTGACAGCCCCACTTGCACTTCTAACAGGAAACGCAAACTTAATACCGTCAGAACCAGACTGCTGATTCCACTCATTCCCCGTCATCTTCCAAAACCAATTCCTTTGTCAGTCTTTCCAAAATCAGCAAATGGTATCATAATTCATCCACTGATTGGAGCAAAAACCTAGCAGTGACTTTTATCTTCTCTTTCCCTCACCCCTACATCCGACCCACATCTTGTCTACGCTCTCTACAAAATATATGCCAATTTGGTGACTTTCTCTTCAGCTTTATTACTACCATTCAAGCCACTACCCCATCTTGCCAAGATTTCTTCATTAGCCTCTAAAAATGATCTCCCATCTCAGAAGCAGCCAAAGTGATAGTCTGTGAAATGCAAATCAAATTATTTCATTCTCCTGCTTAAAACCATCTAAGGGTTCACAATTATATTGGAATAAAATTCAAACTTTTTACCCTGGCATTTAAGTGGAGTAACTATAAATTCTGGTGTATCTCGAAAATTCCAGATTTATACCTATTGTCCTGGTGAATTATTAAAAACACCCCCGGGGCCGGCCCAGTGGCATAGCGATTAAGTTAGTGCATTTCGCTTAGGCGGCCAGGGATTCGCTGGTTCGGATGCTGGGCACGGACCCGCTCACCGCTCATCAAGCCATGCTGAGGCGGTGTCCTGCACAGAAGAACTAGAAGGACCTACAACTAGGATATACAGCTATGTACTGGGGCTTCGAGGAGAAAAAAAAAGAAAAAGAGGAAGATGGGCAACAGATGTTAGCTCAGGGTCAATCTTCCTCAAAAAAAAAAAAAAAAAGTGGATACCGAGTCCTATGGGAAATGTAGTCTTAAAAAAAAGATCCCCTTCCATTCTTAAATATATCTTTTGGACAACGCATTACAGGGTTGTACAAATAAGACCCTGCATGATCTTGACCCCACCTATCTCTCTAAGTTTATCTCTTGCCTCTCCCCCTCAGCTCACTCGGATGCAGACACAAAAGCGTTTTTTTCTGTTATTTGAACAAAAGAAGTTGGCTCTGCTTTTGGCCTTTGCATTTTCTTTTTTCTCTTATATCTTTACCTGGCTGACTCCTTCTCACCATGCAGGACTCAGCTCAAACAGGATCTCTTCAGTGAGGCCTTCCCCCTTCCTGTCCTATACACAGACCACTTACAGATCCTTCATACTTTTTTCATAGAAGTTATCATTGTCAGAAATTATCTTTTAAATTCAGTTTTTGTTTCCCTGAGGTCCAGAGGAGCAGGCTTTTTGTCTGTGTTATTTTTATATCCTATTGAAGTGTCTAGTACACAGCTGGCTCTCAGTGCATTTTTTTTGAGGGAATGAAAATATTATTAATTAATCTGGATAAAAACTGACCTGCTTTGATTCATTTACAAAGTTGAACTGTTCACAGAACCCTGACATAGATGTACTTGCCGTCATTGGCTGCATAGGTGGTGGACGGATGAAAGTAAGTGTGAACAATGCAGATAGAAAACACTTCTCAAAGAGTTGTTTACAAGATTCAATCAAATCATTTCTGGTAAGACAATTTGTGATAGATTTAATTTGGGGAGAAATAAGTTGCTATGCACCGAGGTCTGTAGAACTAGACTCTCAAAAATTCTTCATGACGAATAATTTATTGGACTTGCTCTTAAAATTCAGGTTCCAGTTATGTAATTCCCACTTCTTTATTTATGGTCTAGAAGTAGTAGAGCTTAGTGATTAAGAGTATAAACTGTAGAGTCAGTTAAGCTTGGGTTTGACTCCTGTTTTCTACTTCTTAGCTATAAGATCCTAGGAAATTTAATTAAGCTTTGAATCTCTGAAACTTTATGTTCAAATTCAGGAAAATACCCACTTCACAGGGGTTGTAAGTAAGCATCAAATGAGATAATGTAAATAAATCCCAAGGCACTTAACACAGTGTCTGGCATATGATAAGGGATGCTGTTTTGTTCATTGCTGCATTGCTAACACATGGAGCAGTGGCTTACACATATCAGGTGCTCAGTAAGCACTGGATAAATGAAAAAAGATAAGTGAAGCAATTATTATTTTTCAAGAAAATTCAGCAAAAATAAATATTTTAAAACAAAGGTATATCCAACTGGGTCTCCTCTGGGTTATTGGATTGTTGCAGATCCAAAATAGTGAGCAAGATTCAATAGGAGAGGCCTGAGGTAAAACAGGAAGGCACGACCTCCTACTAGGGATTCATTCTTTTCACTACCTAAAAATTATTGAGTATTACTTGCTAGGCACAATGGCAGTGCTGCAGACACCAAGGTAGACACGGCATGATTCTGCCCTTGAAGATCTCAGTTGAGAAGGAAGAGAGTAGGCTGTAAAGGGCTAAGAAAATAAGTCTGAATCCCATATTTACTGGTGATTTTCTCCTTGTTCCTCTTTCTATCTCCTTTTCCACATGCTTCTTTAGGTTCAGTCTATGGGCTGAAGTTTTCTGTCTGGCAGCCATCTCCCTTTCCCTCACAGGATATTTCTCCTTCCAGGAACTATCAATAAGAGTAGGCATATTTTGATGCTAGCTGATAAAAATTAAGAAATCCCTTTATGGAAATGCAAATCAAAACAACACTAAGATATCACCTCACGCCCGTTAGAATGGCTATAATCACCAAGACAAAAAACAACAAATGTTGGAGAGGATGTGGAGAAACAGGAACCCTCATACACAGCTGGTGGGAATGCAAACTGGTACAGCCTCTATGGAAAACGGTATGGAGATTCCTCAAAGAACTAAAAATAGAGATGCCCTATGACCCAGCCATCCCACTACTGGGAATCTATCCAACGAACCTGAAATCAACAATCAAAAGAGGCTTATGCACCCCTATGTTCATTGCAGCATTATTCACCATAGCCAAGAAGTGGAAGCAACCTAAGTGTCCCTTGACTGATGATTGGATTAAGAAAATGTGGTATATATATATATACAATGGAATACTACTCAGCCATAAAAAAGACAAAATTGTCCCATTTGCAACAACATGGGTGGGCCTGGAGGGTATTATGTTAAGTGAAGTAAGCCAGAAGGAGAAAGACAAACACTGTATGATCTCACTCATATGTGGAATATAAACCAACACATGGACAGAGAAAACTGTATTGTGGTTACCAGGGGCAATGGGGGTGGGGGGTGGGCAAAAGGGGTGAAGGGAGTCATATATATGGTGATGGACAAACATAAATGTACAACCCAAAATTTCACAATGTTAAAAACTATTAAAAACAAATTAAAAAAATGTAGAAAATAAATCCCCCCTCAAAGCAATGTCCTTTCTGGGGTGATGGAAATGTTCTATATTTTGGAGTCATGGTTACATGGAAATCTGTATTTGCCAAAACTTGTCAAACTGTACACTTCAAAGGTCCATTTATTGTTTGTATATAATATCTCAATAAGTTTTGATATTTAAAAAGAAAAAAAAAAAAGAAATCCCTTTATGAATGTAGAACAAGATACCACGTTCCACCAAGAAACATGGTGGGGGTGGTGTGGAGAAGCTAGGAAAGAAACAGGAGACAGGATCTCATGCATGAAATGCTTAGAATCCAATGGGAAATGCACCACATGCAAACAGCAAACAGAAAAAAGTACACAAACAGAGACATTTAAAGAGATTAGTGAATAAAATATATTTTCATGTGTCTGACTGATATAGTTTTACTTTACACATTAGGCAATCTGTGGAAGTAATTTTTCTCCTTCTCTAGACATATCACATGCTTACCGGCTGGAACAAAGAAAGTTCACTGTGTTTGTTCCCATCTCTCAAAGACCCTTTCTGTGGATTCAGTTGCAACATAATTTTGATCATCTGTTATTCATAGGTATTGGTAAATATAAAGAGGGTAAACTGAGGAGCTGACTAAAGTACTAGCCCAAATAAACTGAAAGCAAAGAACATGATTAAAGGACACCTCCGAGCAGCTCTGTACGACAAACTAGTGGGCTTTTTGCCTACTGCAGTAGCAAAAAATCTACTTAAATATTCACACTCTAGCTAGTCAGGAATTTTAAGGAAACTGGAATGAACTAGGTGGTAAAAATTAATGTATAGTATGCATGCATAATAACTGCACAAAGGTTTGATTCTTCATTAGACTAATTTTTCCTTCAGGAAGTACAAATGTGAAAGAACTACAATTGTCTACACACTGAAAAGGGCAGGATACTCTCTAAGGTAAATACCAATATTCTTCAATTTTTTAAATCTGGAAGCAATCTTAGAGAGAATCATGAGATGAACTTGAAGGTAAATGGCTGTATGACCTTAAAAAATGTCCTATAACAGATGTAATAGCAGAACTCTAGATTTTGGCTTCAATGCTCTGTGCTACAGTGTGCACTAACTCTCATTACCCACCACTGAGTCTGTCCCTGTGTTGATGGCTCAACTCCAGGGAGCAGGTTGAGTTTTAATTGCTGCCTCTTCTCTGTCCAGACCACTGAGGTTTATAAGACCACACTCAGCCTCAATGACCCGAACCCTGTAGTGCCCAGGAAAGAAGCAGGAAATAAGGTGAAAGGTCTCTGAACCTACAGAATAAATATAACAAAGTTATGCAGTAAAATTCTTTTATATAAGGAGACTACACCATTTCTTATTCAACACCCATTTACTATTATTTTAGGCAAAATTCTAACAAGAGTATTTACTTGGTATACCAATCTAAAGCAGGTCAAAACTCACACATCAAATGTGGAGATGGGGAAACTAACAGCAGTAGGTCTAAGTGAAGGCTGCAATAAATGATAGCTGCAAAGACACAATACGATTAAAAAATAAGTAAGTATTCTAAAAAGGATAGCAGTCTAGAATCATTTTGTATTAAGAGGAACTAACACTAATAATGTCTCAGTAACTTAAAAACTTAACATTTCATTACAGACTTGAACAGTAATTACTATTTAAAATGATGCCTCTGGTCATCAAGATAAGGAAAAATATCCTATCTGTTCTGTTTAAGAAGGTAGAGAAGAGAAGCGTACACTATTTTTAGAGTTACTTTTATCCAAAATACTTAAAACATTTGAAGTCGTAATTTTGGTTTAAAATGAGAAAGGCTTTGAGTTTTTGAAAATTTTATTTATCTCATTTACTACATTTATTTATCTCATTTACTGCAATTCTATATAAACATGAGCTTCCTATATTAACCTTGAAAAACTCACTTGAAAACTCGTTTGAAAGCCTACTCTACAGTTTGGGATATAGTATTCCATAAAATTTCTTTCAGGTAAGAAGACCTTTGCTTCATTCTCACACACACTAATGCATGTAGTGGAATATTCACAATGACAATCCTCTGACTCCATGTTGGGGAAAAACGGCTTCTGAAGAAAGGCTAACACTGAGGCTGGGTGAGGGCCTGCGTATTTGATGTCTTCATCCTGGCTCCACCGACACAGAGCTGGGTAGATAAAGATCATTTTCTGATGACTGGGCTATTGTCAACCTCACAAATACAGTCACAGTTATAAAGTTTTTTCCATGTACCGTCTCTTCAAAACAAAATTAATGGTCACTAGAAAGATAAATTGATGTATATTAGTTGCACTGCACATCCTATTTCAAGACTAACTGAACTAATAGTAAAATCCAGCTGTAGCAACTGAGTGTAAGAGATGGAGAGGAGGCAGAGAGGAAGGTGGAATACCCAAGGGAACGACTCCTGGACGAAATAATCATTACATCGGGGCTTGAAGGATTAAAGAGATGGGATTTCACAGGGAAGAAGAATGATATTGTATGTGAGTACTATGATTAATACTCAAAAATAAGAATGAGCAGTTTATGTTGATAAAGATGGAGTTTGGTGACCGTTGGAGGAGGTTTAAGGCCAGATGTAGTTTGTTCGGTGGCTTCTATGGCCAATAGGGATCCAAGGGTGTTGGTGACAGGAAAGAGTGGAAGCTTGGCAGAGTGGAAAGGGTATAGGTTTCTGGATTAGAAAAATCAGAGTTAAAATCCTAAATTTTCCAGGTACTGGTTCCCAAATACATGGCAAAGATACGTAATCTCCTTGAACTTCAGGTTAAACACAAGTAAAATGGAGATAATAACATCTACCTTGCAAGGTAAGTATCATGCATGTAAAGTGCCTGGCAAAATCAGATATTTAAAAAATGATAATGATGATAATGAAAATAATATTTGAAAAACATTTCTTTATTTTGAGTAGGCTAGATTATCATGGAAAAAAAAGAAGAGAGAGACCATTGAAGTAAACAGGTGTGGGAAGGTGTTGGCAGAAGAGAGGTTCGGATTCAGAGATATACTAGGAAGTAAGAATCATTAAGATTTATTGAAAAAAAACTTTAAACAAACAATTGGTTGCCATGGTGACAGCAGTCATCACATCTGCTTAGCACCCTAAATGCAGCCTGCCTTCCACATTTCCTGGTTGGTAAGAAAACTGATGATTCTTCTCACACTGTTAAAAGATGTGTTACTAGATTAAATGAGCTTCTTCATCAAGTTACTAGTCCTTCACCCTTCTGTTCACAAAATGGAGCTACAGTGAAATGCAGACCCAGACTGGGTCTACTGGATTCAAACTACTGTAAAATATTTATTTCTCTCTAACACACACCTCCCATTCACCTGAGAAAATCATGGAATTTAACCTTGAGCAATCCACTTAAAATCACTTGACCTCAGTTTCTTTGATATAACGTGAGGGTATTCAAAGAGATGAACTAGTTTATTTCCCAGCTCTAAAATTCTGTAATTCTAAGCACCAGTAAAATGAGGACTAAATAGTATGTATAGTTTGGGCATGTTCAAGAATGTATGGGCAGCCCTTTTAGGCCATTGAGCTGGCAGGGCTTCATCGGAAAGACCACAAAAGAGCAATAGTTGCTAATAGCTTGATTTCAGGTTGAAGAACAAGTGATCATAAAAAATGGCTATCACTTAAATTTCCAAACAATGTGCTAGATGAGGAAGTATGCAATCCTTAACGCAGAGCACATCAGGGTTGATCTGGTTGGGGATTCACGAGGAAAGACCGTACAGGATAAAGAATGTGCATTGTCATTTATATTGTCCCCTGGCTCTGCTAAAAATCTCGAGGTGATTGTGTTTGACTCTCTGATATGCATTGGGCACACAAAGCCTGCAATATTGAGTCCATTCTCCTTGACATGATGCATATGGTCTCTAACAATCTGGTCTCTAAGTTTTTTTCTACTTCCATCTTACAAATTTCTTATCATGCTCCCATAAGCCAAAGGTCTGCACTGCAGCTATATTAAATGCCTTGTCAATCTCTAAATATTCATTCATTCATTAGCATGCTTATGCTTACTGAAAACATCCCAAAGGCTGGGCCCTCTTCTAGTCATTGAGGGAACTCTGATGACCAAGACAAAATTTTTCTTCTCATAGGGCTTATACGTGATTTTGGACAAGTGACATAACCTCTCAGAACATCACATTATTAATTAGGGGACAAGCTGGAATAAAAACACAGGTCTGCATGATTTTAAAGTACGTGATTTTTTTTTTTAATCCAGTGTTGTAAGTGCTTTTTTAGAGGGATTCTTCGGTTTTAATTATAGGAATAGAGACAAAAAGTACCTGATTCTTCCCATGAGGATTTAGGAGGTTCAGAGGTGCGGGATATTTAATTTGAACGTTGAAGAACGAGTAAAGGCGAAAGGAACTAAAAACAGAGAGAGTCGCATGTAAAGAGGCTGTGAGGCGAGGCTTGGAGTGCCCAATTATGACCAGCAGGTAAACAGAGACCACAGGTTCTGGTAACACCACAGGATAATTTAAATTCAACACACTGGCCTTATTCTGAATGATCCCTCCTCAGGAGTACTTACTCAGATCAACCCTGATTTTCTCTGCAGTCAGGATGAGATCAGTTTTCCCGGCTAATAACAATTACCTGGAAGGGTTGCATTTAGATTTAAAAGGGAAATGCAAAGATAATATATGTCAGGGGCCCAGTTTGCAGCCTGACACATAGTAGATGCTCAAAAATATACTATTTTTTTTTCTTGTTCACAATAATTTTTCTGGGGTCAGTCAACTGACATAAGGTTTGTGCTCAGTAAAAAACTCACTGAATGAATAATCATAAAAGCACGAGGCCAGGTCATGACTTCAGTGGCAGCAGGGACATCTGCTGTTTGAAGGAGTGAAGACTATTCAGTAACCAGAGAATATATGAGCAAATTGCAATACTTTTTTTGGTGTTGTGGGCTTTATGGGTGGAACCTTCTAGAACTGTGCAAGGGCATGTCCATATATGGTGGCCCTGAGAACACAATAAACTAATAGTCATACAGTTTTGAGCCATTTAAAGACACACTAAGGGTTTGGGGAGCTAAAGTTAGAAGATACTTATCTATTAGTTTTATTGAACTTTATTTCTCTATAGATCCCTCTAGTTGAGTGTAATCTGGGATTATGTTTGCTATAATTCTGTAGTACACTGGAATTGCATAATCAAATGTATCTCTAAGGTGTATAAATTGCTTTTTTTCTTTACCCATCTGGCCATCTTTTTAAATCTGCCAGCATAAGTAGTCTAGTGGCTCTGGGAGGCAAACAAGAAGGAGGAGGGAGCTGTTTGATAGAATACAATTAGGAAATGTAATTAACATTATAACCTTTCTCCAGTTTCTTAGCACACTTCCCTCCTTCTCTTTCAAAGAACCACAATTTTCACATAGCACTTCCTCCCTGCCCTTCCTCTTTCACCTAGTAATTCCGATTAAATCAGATTTCATCATGTTCAATGAGGGTGGGGGAGGGAATGGGAAAAAGAGGGTTCTATCACAAAACCTAGTTAGATTGCTGGATTTTTACATCACATCTTCATTGTTGATTCTTTCCCACCATCTCCACTTGCAGACAGAGAAAATGCTCACCAGGTGCCTTTTAGTAGGACCTGCTCATTTTTATGCAAGAAGCAAGGAATGTACTTGGTATCAAGCATATCATATCAAGCATTGTGCTTGGCCACAAAAAGTCCAGGTGAAACTTTGCAGAAATCAGGGCAGAAACGGGCAGAGAACATGGCAGTGTTAGAGATGGGATAATTACAAACCCCACTGAGCATTAGGTGATTAACAGTCACAACCCAGAGCTACTATTGCCAGGGATGCTATTTAATAGTGCCATGTTTCTGCTCAGTTGGAGAACCATTTTCAGCTCCCAACCCAAGTGGGAAATAACTCTGCCTGCCAAAAGGGTTTAGCTCTTATCCCATCCAACACAGCCGTAGACTTAGCGACCAGGAGCCATGAAGTGCTCACTTTATAGAGGCAGAGCTGAGGCCTTAAAACAACCCTTCCTGGATTTAACAAATCAGATCTCATAACTACCTGTGTAGTAAGGACCCTGATGCAAAGAGGGGATAGCCCCTTATAGACACCGGGACAGGAGTAACTTGGGACATAAGAATGGGTACAAATTTGATTAGAACTCTTCCCTTTATCATAGTGGTTAAGAGATATCTTAAGGTTCTTGGTGAGAGGAACTGGAGACTTATCCTCAAACCTTAATCGTTATTTATAGCTAGGGTCTAGAAACTTGTGTAATAAGCTGTATACCGCTCTCCTTAGAGTGTTTGATGCTTTTAAATACCTTTAAAAATTTCCTAACTAAAAGAATCCCTCTCAGGGGCCGGCCCCATGGCTTAGTGGTTAAGTGTGCGCGCTCCACTACTGGCGGCCCGGGTTCGGATCCCCGGTGCGCACCGATGCACTGCTTATCTGGCCATGCTGAGGCGCATCCCACATACAGCAGCTAGAAGGATGTGCAACTATGACATACAACTATCTGCTGGGGCTTTGGGAAGAAAAAGGGAAAAAAAAAAAAAAAGAATCTCTCTCAGTATTGCTGTAGGTAGACACGTGGATGGGATGAACTTGGCTTCACTATTTTAGAGTCTACTTGAAATTGGTTTACATGGTTTCACCCCTGCCCCCCAAAGTCTATTCTCCACATAGTACCCAGAGATCTTATTGATAATATGTGAGACCACGGCTCACTTCTGATCAAAAGCCATCAATGGTCTCACATGTCACTCAGAATAAAACTCAAAGCTCTTTCCATGGCCTAAAGGTTCTAGATGATCTGACCCTCAGCCGTCTCTCTGATCTTATCTCCTATCACTCTCATCAGAGAGGCTTTATCTGACCACCCCATCTAGAGTGGCCCCACCTCACTGCCACTTCTATCCCTTACGCTGCCTCATGTTTCACATAGCACTTCCCTTTATTGGATATACTACATATTTCCCTTGTTGTTACCTGTCTCCCTTTTCTACACAGTGGGCCTTATAGAATGGGGACATTTTATGTCCTAAAACATCTAGAAGAGTGTCTGGCAAATAGAAGAACTAAATAGAAGTTGGTTGAATTGATAGATTTAAGATCCTTGGTCTACAAGTAGGCACAGCAGGTAACCAGCCTTTATTACAAAATTTTCTCCTAGCTATTATTTTTCTCTGGATGGGCAATATATCACACTTGCTTTTCTATAAATAACAGATTATAAATTAAAAAACACGTGTAGTCTCTTTGGGATGATAACAGCCTGTTTGGGCATAATTTTCTGCTTCTGGTTCTCTTAGCTCTTCTGTAGACTGGTATTTGATAGCTGCCTGCACTTGTAAAGCATCCCTTTACTTCCATGGAGTGTGAGATTGTGCAGAGTATTTAAAAATTTAGAAGCACTCCAAAAACATGAATAAAATTGATATTCAGTCAGTAAGATCTCTGGTTTAGGGAGTAAATTTATGGAAAGACAATGCAATATATGCCATGGCATAGTATTTTATAGCATTGTCATATTTTATTCAATTTCAAGACAAAGGAAAAGGATAAAGAATAAGTACTTCTCATTCATTGTTTTAAAAATATGAGGGTAATAAATTCAAGGAATTTAAATAATAGGGTAAGAAGTTTAAGACATGAAAGAAAATAGGATATTTGTAATCAAGTGAATAACAGCTGTTTTCTTTGTGTGCAAGATTATGGTTTGGTAGGGATAATTGACACTTGGCAACTTTAAATTTTATAAGAACATCATATTTATTATCTCTCTCTTTTCTTTTTTTTTGGTGAGGAAGACTAGCCCTGAGCTAACGTCTGTTGCTAATCCTCCTCTTTTTGCTGAGAAACATTGGCCCTGGGCTAACATCTGTGCCCATCTTCCTTTACTTTATATGTGGGACGCCTGCCACAGCATGGCCTGCTAAGCGATGCCTAGGTCTGCACCCAGGATCCAAACCTGTGAACTCCAGGGTGCCAAAGCAGAGCACGCAAACTTAACCACCATGCCACGGGGCCAGTCCCTCTCATTTTATTTTGAAAATATTCCTATGGGGTCGATGTTATCATAAAACTCCTTTTATGAATGAGGAAACAAGTTCAGTAATGTTAACCAACTTACTCAAAGTGATAGACCTGCAAGGTAGTAAAGCCAGGATTCTAATTGCAGGACAATCACTTCAGTTCCTATAGTTTTCTGATTTCTTCTATGACTTTCCCCAGTAGAAATAGTGCTTCACATTTTACTAGCCAGAAAAAGAAACTTAAAATTGTTTTCATGGTCTTAAATTTCAAAGCTAGCAGATGGAGTACCATATACTTTGAAAAAATATTTTAGAAATTAAAACATCAGTTACCTGATTTATAGGAAACTGTTGAACACAGTCCATTATAGAGGAGGAGGAGAATATTTTGAACACTCCCATTTAAAAATCAACCTCATATTCTTTTCACTATATAAGAGCATGTTAATAATTAATAATTTAACTAGTTAAATGCAAGAAAGAAAGGAACAACTTTAACTCAACAGTACCTTTAGAACTATACTAAATTCCTAAAACTTGCAACAAACCCAGCTGTGCTGCTAGAACATCATGGGGTTAAAAAGCTTCTCCTTATCTCCTACAACCTCCAAATTAAATACAGAGACAATTAAAATACAAGGATACAATTAAACTATACCTCAAATATGGATTTTTCACCAATTACATCTAAGAGAGAAAAATTGCCTAAAAATTTTCTGAAATAACATTGATTTTGACTACCCTTTTGAATTAGGCCAAAAGAGTCATTGATTAGTTCTTCATACATTTTTACAAAAGTTGTTAACAAGATAAATTTGACAGGATTGTAAGTTTTAAAGGATTTATACATATATTTTTGTCATAAGTATCATATTAAACATTTCTTTAATTCAAACTATATAAGTATTTTGAGATTTCAATTCCGTAGGCCAAAAATTGAACACTCGTTAAAAAAATTCAATTCTTGGGGCCGGCCCCGTGGCTTAGCGGTTAAGTGCGTGTGCTCTGCTACTGGCGGCCCAGGTTCGGATCCCGGGCGCGCACTGATGCACCGCTTGTCCAGCCATGCTGAGGCCACGTCCTGCATACAGCAACTAGCAGGATGTGCAACTATGACGTACAACTATCCACTGGGGCTTTGGGGGAAAAAAGGAGGAGGACTGGCAATAGATGTTAGCTCAGAGCCGGTCTTCCTCAGCAAAAAGAGGAGGATTAGCATGGATGTTAGCTCAGGGCTGATCTTCCTCACAAAAAAAAAAAAAAATTTCAATTCTTTTCCTTTTTTTTTAGTATATTCCAAGCTTGGTAACACCTAACATAATTCAAGGAAAACAACACAACTAAGAGTTAATTCAAGATTTAACATCTAGTTCTGCATCTTCTATTAATCAGCTGTGTGAACTTCAGTGATTTTCCTGGCATCCCCAGGCCTCTATTTTCTAAACTATAAAATGAAAGGATCACACTTGAACTCTCTACTGCTTCTAAAATAATATGATCATATGATCCAGACATGAGAGCTCTCAAAATCCTACTCAAAACATACTCATGAACTTTTAAGTCAATATGAAAACCTCTGACCTACTACAAGTCTCATGCACTTTACTCTGAGAATAAGATCTCAGCTCATTATTCAAGAGTGACTCATTTTTTTTTATGTAGAATTCTCCCAACTTAGGTATTTTATTATACAACCTAAAAGCAACAAATTGGAGGTAACGAATGCAGAAAGCATGTCTACTTATAATGGAGACGAAGTGGTGTAACAGAGGAGCAATAGACAGAAATAAAAATTTGCTTTTTAAATTTGTTATCATAATTAATGGTCATAAAGATCTCCACTATTTAAAAAAGGTTAACTTATATTCAATAGAGTCTACTTAAAAAGCAGGGACATGTATAGTACTTTATAAGTGTTTCTATTTTAAATTTCTCACGTAAGAAATTGGGCACATACATATGTGTTTTGAAACCTATAAAATTAACATAAACAAAGAGTTGTTTTTCCAGGTTATTCTAAATAAATGATGCATTATTCCTGTTTGAAATCTTGATTTTTAAGAGGCAGAAATTCTGATTTTTTTCACTTGTGATGAAACGTGAAATTCCAATTTAAGGAGTTCCTTTGAAATTCTCTGTGTATAAAGATTAGAAGATGTTAGCAATGGTCATGGTTCTTTCTCACTTTCTGTGGTTGAAGGCCTTGTCTTGTTATCCAGCTTTGAAAGGACGAATTTGACTCCTCCAAAGCTAATGAACACACAGAACATCTCAGACACATGGCATTGTCCAAGAAGGTTACAGGAAATTAACCTGTTTATAATCAGAAATCATTTCTTTCTTTAGGATAGCAGTCAGGGATCCAGGAGAAAACAGATGGTGCACACAAATTACAGTAACTCCAGAGGGCTTAATGCAGGAACTATCTACAGAGATGTGAGCAGGGAGTAGGAAAACCACAAGAGATGGAGCAGTGCCTGGCGTGGGTAACAGCAGAGGCTGTAACGACCTCTAGGTCTGAAAAGGCAAGGGAGGGGACAGTTACCTGGATTCAGAAGGAAAGTGGTAAGATGAAAATGCTGCTCTGAGAGGACCTGAACCCTCAGGTGAAGGACACAGTCAGCCTGAGGCAATCTTGCACAGAAAGATCTAAAGAGAATACACATCCAAATATCATTCTCCTCCAGCCCTAACATCTCTTGCCAGAACTCAGAGTGCAACAGTCTGTGAACAAATAGGCCAGCCTCTTGAGGCATCGAACAGGGTGGGGAATAGTGGAGAGTGAGCCTAAAGGGACACGCAAAAGATATCTAGCACCTTTAGCTCCTGAGGTTTTATGAGATGCACTTCATAAGTATATGCACAGGTTGGTGAGGGAACAAAGAGGAAGATATGTCCAGTGGAAAGGGAAGAGTCAAGTTAGGTGGGAGATGAGAGGCATGCTAGGTAACGTTATGAGTACATACATCATAAAAAGAAAAAATAGTATCTACTCACAGAATCATAGCATACAGTAACTAAAAAAATCTAAATTATCTATCACACAAAACTTTCCAACCTAAATAGAAAAACATACCACATAAACTATCTCTTACCATAATAACAAGACATAGCCATTTTTAACACCAACATCTTTATTCCTATTTAATATGTAAGCTACATCAACAACAACCAAAACCATTTCCTGGGGATATCATTCCCCTAATACTTCTTGGCAGCTAATATATATTGAGCATTTACAAAAGCCTGTTTCTGTGCTATGCACTTATCTTAGTCTATTCAACAAACTATAGTCTGCCTTCTCATAATCCCCATTTTACATTTTATAGATAAGATAATTAAGGCTTAGAGAGATTTAGTAACTTGCTGAAAGCTATACAGATAAGTGACACAGGAAGAATGCAAAGACATGTCAGTTTGTTCCTGAGCCTAAGTTCTTTGGTGAGTAGGCTACACTGTCTCTAACTATAGCCAGAGAGAGAGAAAGAGGGAGAGGGAGAGAGAGAGAGAGTGAGAGAGAGAGAGAGAGAGAGAGAGAGAGAGAGACCCATGGACGATAGAGAAGCTAGATGCCAATTATAATCTTTACAAGTAGAACAGTGTAGGAATTTAAATTGGAAATTATGTAGATACAATGAATCAATGAATTTAGGCAAAAAAATCATCTTGCGTTTTAAACAACCCCAAATATTATTAATATTATTGGTTTAATATTGGTTAACCCCAATATTAAAATATGGTTGGTAGACATTCCTCAAGTGGCTGCTTTGGCTAACAATTTTTGATTGATCTTCTTTCAATGAATCAAAACATCATACTATGCTTATACAGCAATTCTATGTTTATTAAAAAAGTGTGGCATCTGTGTTGAATTAAGTCTAAAACTGGTGGCATACATTTAAATTTTAGATATGTATTAACCTTGATTTTTTGTTTTGTGAAACAGAATGCTGTATGCAATATTATAGGAATCTACTACAGGAACTGCAAATAAAAGGCTAATACAATCATTGTTGTGGGCTATTTTAAAGCCAATTTACCTGCAATCTTTCACATCAAATGCACAGGTGATTCACACTGAAGCTTTGTCCTCTAAATGTACTTAGATGTGATTTAACTATAAAAATAATATAATAAACCATGGTGATTTATTGAATAACAAACATTTATGAGAAAAAGTCCCTTTTAACAGACTGCTGTTAAAAGTTGAGCAGGTGTTAAGGACATGGAGCATTATGCTTTGGCAACTTTCATAGTCTTGAGATACTCTATGATAGACACTATTATTTTCAACTTAATTTTAATTTAATTTTGTATTGCAGCATAGATGTTGCCTATCAATTCTTGCAAAGTGACTAGAAGATCTTATAGGTAGGTTCATGGAATTTATGTGCATCATTTGAGTTACTCAATTAGTGGCAGCCCATTAGCAGATGCGATGTCTGTGATGCTCCAGGGTCAAGTTTACTGAAGAGACGAAACAGAAAATGAGTAAGGCTCAAAGAAAAGCAGATGTGGGTTCACTGTCCCAGCTACAGTATTGCCTGCTGCACCCCAGGAGATCTAGCGAGACAGCCTTTGTCCAAAAAGGTTTATTCCCTACTGCCCTGCCTTCCACCACATCTTTTTCCTTATACTGAGACTGGAATTTTGCCACTTGTTAATATGTTATTGTCTAACACGTTATTCCATAGTTAACAAACTTCAGAAGAGAATACATTGATAGCTAAATGCAAATAAATACAGTATTTTTCTGATCTTGGGATAGATCCAGGATGGTTGGGGGTAGAATTAAAAACATATTACTAGAAATAAGAAAACAAATTTAAAATTCTTTTAAACATTCAAAGAAATTTTAACAATGTGTCATAAAATACATTACTTCAAACCAAAGCTCAGATAGTACATTTAGTACAAGTACACAACCATTCTGAATGGTTGCTACAACGAACACAACAGTTTCTTTGTATTTGTCATGTCAAGGCTTACTCTTTCAAATACTGGACAGATCCTTAGTTAGAAAATAATAGATTCAAGCACTTTAGAGTTATAAACCAGGTCAATGTGGTTATGTAGACGCCCCCACCTTTTCGTGTGAGAATTCCTAAGTGTCTAGAACATAGTTGGTACTGAAAAAATGTTCATTGAACAGATGAGTAAATAAGTAAATATGCAAAATGAAGTTGGCTCTGCTCAAAAAAAGGAAAGCCTTTCCTTATCTACTTAGACTTTCAATGGCTTCTTGAATGTGCATGAGAAATCCACACTTAAATATTGAAAATACATTAGTCTTTATAATAATTGATTTTTTAAAAAAATTAATTAAAAATGTGAATAATATTATACTTGCACAGTTTATAAATAAAATGTATATAAAGCAATATGTTGCAAATCATTCCTCTTCCATATTCATCCAGTTACTACCATTGTTGCCAATAGGTAACTGCTAATATTAAAGTCTTGTGTGTCCTTACATAGACTTTTTTGGTATGTATAACTGAACATGAACATATATTTCTCCTTCCTATTACAGAAATAGTAGCATAGAGTACACAGTGCTCTTCAGCGTGATTTCTCCCTACGTTGGAGATATTTCTACGTTAGTGCAAGAGGTGACTGGCTTGCAATATTTGTGATATATAGTGGGATGATTGCTCAAGGGAAAACTAATTTTTTGCACAGAATGAAGACCCACTTTTATTGTTTCCTTTGTCATTCAATCTCAAATTTTTAAAAAACCCTGCTAATTCCTGATAAAAATATTAATCCTTCTTGCATAGATATAATTTATTAATAATAAAATTATGAATGCAAAATATGCGATTCTTGTTTCAACCTGATAAGATTTTTGACAATAAATTTTAAATATTCCCAGTTTCTTTTACATTTTATCTTGTTCTATACACTGAACAATTTTATTTTTTGTCTACAGAAAGTAGTTAATATTAACAAATATAACCAAGCATACACACTGATTTGTAATCAATAGGGTACATCATCGATTTGCTTTCTTTTCTGGTAGTGGTAGATTTGTACTTACAGACATGCTTACACTTGACCTTACATGAAAATTTGCTAAGTTATCTATCCAACAAAGATTTATTGATTAACCACTCATATACTGTGAGGGATACAAGAGATGTACAAAATGATTTCTTTCTTCCAGAAGCTCAGAGGTGAGTGGCAGACATAAGACATACACTTGAGGAATGTTTAAATAAGTGCAACAGACAATGCTTCCACTAGCATAGATAGCTCCTTTTCATTCCCATTGCTACCAGCCTCAATCAGATTTTATTTCAACTCATCTAGACTGCTGTGTTAGACTCCTACCTGGCCTCCTACAATTTCCGATCCCCCACTCTTATCCGCTGCACACACTAAGTTGCCATGTGAGATAAGAGGCCAGTAGTTTCACTCTCCTGATAAAAACAAAATAAATACAAACCCCCATAGCATTAAAGGTCCTATTGATTGTAGTTTAAATAGAACATTCTCCTTTGGGTTCCCTTTAGTCCTTTCTTCATGTCATATTCCCACTCACAAGTCTACTTTTTTTCCCCTGAAAACATTTTAGTCTTGATTTATCTTTTTCCTCATGCTGTTTTCTCTTTAAGAAACATCCAAATCCTCTTTTCAGAATTCTATCACCAACCAAAGGTGATCTTAAATACTATATTTATATGAGATATAATTTGTACCAAAAAGTGTGAAGAAGTATGTGTATGTGAAGACAAGACCACATTTGCAGAGGTTATCAGGAAAATATTATATAGTATTATTTATATGCTGGCATATTCTTTATTTCTTTGTTTACTTGTTTCTTCCGTTAGACTAAAGTTCTTGACTAAAATTTGTGTCTTACGAGTCTTTCTTTCCACTTTAGCACGAAGTATAAACTTTGTACTTAGAAGGTTCTCAGGAAATATTTATGTAATCAAACTGAAGTTATTTGAAGCAGATGCTAGAAAAAAAATGATAGAAATCAAATGATAGAAATAAATAATAGGAAAAAAATCAATTTCATTGAATGAACTGGCCTAGGAAGATTTTTTGAGTAAGGCCTTCGACAGGCCTTTGGACATATGGAAAAAAATGTGACAGAGACTCTATGATGAAAATTTGTTGGAATGAGACACTTAAAACAATTAAAGACAACAATCACAAAAAAGCAGCAACTCTGATTTCCACAAAAATCAACAATTTTAAGATATAACTGGCCTGAAGAAGGAAAAAGAGTTCCATGGAATTTATATCAAGATGATAGTAAAGTAAACTTAATGACGCTAAAGAGATTCATTAAAAATTAAAGACATATCAACTACTGCTTTTCAAACTGATATAATGTTCTTTTTTCCACTAAATTTTGGATTGAATTAAGTTGGAGACTTGCAGTTATAGGAAGGCACTCTTTAAAACTCATAAATAATTATTTCAAATGAGAACTTTATAAGAATGGTTTTCAATGTCTATGCCTAACTAGGTAGTTATTTATCTGTACTTGTCACCAGTATCTCCTAATATAAAGATGGCTAATATATATGTTTTATCTGTTACATAAACTCTTTTACATCTATGTCTGCATAGCTAGATCACCTTTGCAGGCTTCTACAGGATTTGGGTGAGTGAGGGCATATGACTACATTTCTTTCCTTTTTTCCTCCTTATTTCTAGAAAACTCTATAATTTCTGTAAGAAATTATTTAAAATTAAAGACGGGTGAGTAGGAAAAGAAAGCTTCTTAAGAAAATTTCAACCTACATCATTTCTTTTCATTTTTATTAATCTGAAAATATAAAATTGCTTCATGATTTTTCAAAAGCTGGAGAGAAGTTTTAATTAAATACCACACTAACCATAAAAATGATACTAGTGTATACTATGAACTCTGGTCCTAGAGTCAAGAAATTTAGGTTTCATCTTCCTTCCAAAAAAACCATAAGCAGTATCTTGAACAGTGGTAGCTCATTGTTCCAGTTAAAGAGAAATGTCATTTGACTAGATAATTTAATAATACATTTTATTATCTGTCTACTTCTTTTTATATTCAGAATACTGAAATGAAAATGTCTACAGGTGTGGTAGACAGAATAAAGGTACCCTCAAAGATGGCCACGTCCTAATTTCCAGAATCTGTGAATATGTTACTTACATAGCAAAAGGGACTTTGCAGATGTGATTAAGATTACGAACCTTGAGATCGGGAGATTATCCTAGATTACCCACATAGGCCCAGTGTAAACCAAGGAATGCTGTGGTCTCTAGAATATGGAAAAGACAAGGAAATGGATCTCCCCTAGAGCCTCCAGGAAGGAACACAGACCTGCCAACACCTTGATTTTAGTCCAATAAGAACGATGCTGGACTTCTAACCTATAGAACTGTAAGGTGACACATTTGTGTGGTTTTAAGACACTAAATTTGTGGTAATTTTTACAGCAGAAATAGAAAATTAATACTTCAGGCACATGGAAGAACTGAAAATAAAACTGAAGAATTTATTAATATCTACCAAAAATCAAGTATCTACTTTCAGCAGTCAAAAATTGAAGTTTCCACAAGAAATTTCTATTTTTTTTAAGGATCAATTTGGAACACAAAAATTTATGAGTATAAAAAAACTACATTGTCAATCTCCTAGAAAATTATACTAGTTGTTAGACTTCATTCGGGGGTTCTTACCTCTGAACCCAAATATATGAACAGAACATGCTTCGAAACCATTTTTTTACAGTAATGTTTGTGCATCCCTAGTACTTAGAGCATGCAAAACACACAGTAGGCACTCAGCTAATATTTGTTGAATGAATAAAAGAAGGAATAATATAAGATTGAGAAATCAAGAGAAATGATCTAACAATTAATTATTATCTGCATTTGTAGAATTCTATAAGGTGGAAGGTAGAAGGTGGAAGATAGAAGATGCTGTATTTTTTAAAACAGTAGAACTCATTCCTCACCATTATTTTCCCTGTAGGAATATAAGTAATAAGTTGAAAAACAATGTGAAATCAAAAGAGCCCCAATGTGCCTTTGAAACACAATCCAGTTGCAAAATTTCTTCTTTGTTCCCTAATAGATATATCACAATGGAGACCATGAAATAAAAATGCAACAACTGAAAAATACTGTGATGATGCAATGCAATAAACTGGTGGTATAAATTTTTGAGTTAACTTACCGACACAATTTATAATGAAAATATAAACTGATTTATATTTCCCCAAAACTGATTGTAATCAGTGAAACACTGATATGGGGAAAAATACAAAATAAGCTATTTTGAATTTAAAAATAATTTTCTTATTTTTTAAATAATCCCTTGTCTCTATTCAAAACTTCAACATTTTAAGCTTATAAATTTTGATAAAACTTAGACAAGAGATGGTAAATACATAAAGACAACCTGGTGATAAAAAATTAAATGCCTCCATTTAAAAACTAATAAATCAAAACAATTGAGCAATCTAACCTAAGAGACCAGTTCTCTAATTCCACTTCTGTAATTCTATCCTGGACAAATAATCTTGAATAATAAAAAATAACATAATTTTTAGTATAACAAAATTTATGCCTAACTAAATTGTCCAACAATAAGGAATGGTTAGATAGATGGATCATATATTTAAATATTATATCATACACTAAAACAAATATAGCATGAAAGAAAGTCAATGCGAAAAAATTTTAAACTTAGTATGATGTTAATTATTTTAAAATATGCATAGAAAAAAATTAGAAAGCACTATGCTGAGATATTGCACATTATTTTAATTTTGTGTTGTTTTTTACTCTGTTTTCCAAATTTTCACTATTAAAGTTATTTTATAATCGGAAAAAGCATTTTGTAATAAAAATGAAAAGTTCTGATGTCAACAGTCACTTCTTGATCATTCAGCATTTCAAATACTGTAATTGTGTCCATTCCATGAAACTGTCTGAAGGAATGGGCTGTTTTAAACCAAACCAAGGACTTTACCAAATAGCATCAAAATACATTTTAGGTTTGATCTGAGGAATGAAATCATTTTAAATAATGAAAGTCAAAATTAACTGTGAGAAAATTGAGTGTTGAGAATAGGTTACAGACAAATATTTTACAAGAGAAAAGTCTATTTTTGGTAACTTGAAGAGCTAGCTTTTTATTTCACAATCACTAGTGCTACCTCTACATTCTTACATGTCTGAATTATTATTATGTATGTAATCAAATTCTACATTTGCAGGCTCTTAGGACATAAATTTCCTAACTTTGTAGAACTTACTCCATTAAGCTGGGTAATAATTAGTTTCACATGTCACTGCAGGTCAAAGAAAAAGCAATATACTGGCGGAATTATTACTTACTGTGGTAGCACAATGAATATCTTTCCATACTGTGGCTTCCCTGGAGAGATCGGAGACTTCAAACAAATTATCAAGAATCACTTCTCCAATCATGTCATGTCTAGAAAATCTGTCAAAATCATACACACTGAAATGTAGTTTTCGGTTGCTTAGTTGATCATATGCTACAGGAAACTGAAAAGTTTCATCGAATAGAGGATTTAAAGTCTTTCTGTGCACGCGGGTCTGAAATTTCTTTTTCCTATCTGGAAGGAGATACATCTTCACGTAAGGGTCTGAAGTTCCTGTGAAGTCTTTAGCAGGGAGATCTAAGGCTTTGATAATTTTCACAACTAGAAGTTCATTTTCATAATCATACTGGAGGGTAAAGTTAAGTTTCCCACAGGTTTTGACCTCTTCTTTCATGTTGCCCTCAGAGTCAACTGATTTCTGTTTGTAGAGCTCTGGTTTTATCCTCCCAATGCTGGTTGTTGTTTCTCCTCTTTGTAAAACGGGTTCTGTGCCCGTGCTGAAATCAACACTGGAAATCTGCATTTGCCTTGGTAGGTGTCTCCTGAAGGAATTGTGGCTGTACACACACATACACACACAAAATCATTTAGGTAGATCATATTGATGACAATGTTATACATACAGTGGCTGGCCCTCCCCCCAGGATAATGAAAGCAATATATCAGTAGAAAAACACACACACAGACATACACACACACATACACAATCAAAGAGCTAGGTTTGAAAAACCAGAAATGCAATATTCAAAGGAAAAGTCTCCTAAAATTACAAAAACGCTTGAAACACACAGAAGCACATTTCTATGAGCTTTTGAAATTTTGTACGCTCAATTTTAAGCACATAATTAAATACAATTATAAAGAAGTACGATTACCAACAAAGTTCAATATTCTACAACATATTATGAATGTTATCAATCATCTGGATATATCTGGATGTAAGCATTATGTAGACAAATCATTTAGATGGCTGGTTTCTTTCCATCTGGATATTTAGGTCTCATGAATTTCATGTTTTAGTGACTACAGCATTAAAATAAAAAACGTAAGTCCACATGTTCTTATACTGTGTTAATTATTTCCAATACTTAAGATAACTAAATGAATATTTACTTTTAAAAAGAACATATAGTTGTGACAGCCAAAATGAGTACATTTTCCTTTTTTCAACATGGAGTGGGCTCAGAAAACTAAAGGATAAAAAAATGTAGAATTTTAGAATTTGGGGCCAAAATAATAGTTTTTAAAATTCAAACTGAATTTCCTGAAGTCACTGTTACTATTCACTTAGTCAGCATTTCCAGAACATTAGATATGTCAGCTTACTAGTGTCTTATAAATGTGACTTGCATTAAGATCTGCTTCTCTTACACTTCCTCCGTGATTTCTGGGGTAAGCTGTGTCAACTTATGTGTCCCCTCAAGGCTTAGTACCAGCTCTTTTTTTCTTTCCTCTCCTCAGTCTCTCCATCAGACTAATCATCAATTCTTGGACTGTAATTATTATCTTGAATCTGATGGTCCCCTAGATATATCTCAGATACATAAACTTCTAGTCCCATATTTTTATATCTATCTCCAAGGAAGACTTCTAAACGGATGTCCTATATTATATATATATGTAAAGTCTATATTAACTTAAAGCTTGAAGTGATCTGTTTCCTAGATCAATTCCATTTTAATGCATTGGGAATGCTCTGAAAGGTATTTTGACCCTGACTTTACCCCAGATATACAGGATCAGGTGCTTAAATTAGGGTCAGTGAACTGTCAGAGAACATTTATGAAAATGAGAAGAACAAAAAAGGGAATACAAGTAGTATACATTGTTGTGAATTATTAAAGGGGTCTAGTATAATCCAGTTTATATATTCAAAGTTTCTAAGAGATTTAGAATATTTTATTAAATCATCTAATATTTCTGCCAAAATTACTTTCACTTATGCAATGATTTTTTAGTTTTTTGAGCAAAATCCCCCCAAAAGTTAATTTCTTATTTTTTATAGATTGATTCCATAATTTCACACTCTTATGCTTTACAATATAATAAAATTTTAAATCTTCTATCGTCCTCCTGAAAATCAGTTATTTCTTTCTTATGCTTCTGAATATAATTGTGCAGCTGTAAAGCCCCTTCTATGAGAAATCAAAGAGCAGTAACGTTTTGTTCGAGTAAGTCAATGCCCTAATTATAGGGTAAATAGTGCATATTCTAAGTCACAGTTTAGCTCGTCAGTTAAGAGAAGCTTTAATTATTACAATGTTAAACTATTGCCATGACAACACCAATCTTCTTTTTCTTCTGCTTTTTTCCCCCTTCTTCTTTTTCTCTCTTGGAATGACAGTGATAAATGGCTACTTAGTCTCACACAAATATCCAACTAGTCAAAGTACAGGCCATTTGACTATTACTGATCCCATTCTTATCCTTCAAACCTAGGAGGGCACCACCCAAGTACTCTTCCAGATGGAGAAGGAAAAAGTTTCCCCACCTTACCTGGAACATCTGAGGGTAGCTAGATATAGTCCATATTACTTGATGCCACAGGAATAAAATGTATTCATAGGGTGATTTTCAAATATTTATTACCAACAAATCCTTTCTTGCAAGCAAAATCAGAGGCTAGAAGTTGAACATGTGAAGAGAAATCTGCTATGGTTGATGTGTGGGTAGAGTCCTGGAATCTCACTGGAAACCGAGCCAAATTTTTCCCACTACTCAGAAGAAAGTGTTTGAAGATCATGACATTGCGATGAGGTGGAAAAAGTGCTGGACTGGAATCAGCCTGCAGTTTGGTCCCAGCTTCCCTGCACATGGAGGGCAACTTTGGGCAAGTTACTTAAGTTGTTTGAGTTTTGCTTTGTTTTCCTCATCTATAAAACAGTCCTTTCATAGTTGTGAAGATCAAAGGAGACATTTCGGATAAGATGACTTTGAAACCTACAATTTTTCACCCTGATGTTAGTTATTATCGTTAGAATTCCGGACACAAGGAGCTGAAGTGCAAATGCCTAATGAGCTCTCTGATTCTGACAGTCTCAAAGCCGGGTTTGCTGTTTTGGGGATGCACAGATGACACCAAGTCATTCCTGTGCGAGCATGTCCTGGACCACCACCCTGGACAACAGAGACCCTCCAAGAAACTCATTTCTCAGCACCCAGCAGTTCTCTGTTGCTTTGGTGGGAAACTATATCCTCCTACTACCATCTTTACCATCTATTAAGTTTACCTTAGATATTGCTTGAGAACTCAGATAGGAACAGCAACAATATATTTAGCAGAGTTTTATTGATTTATTCAATATTTTTAAAAGGAATTCATCTCTCCTTGTTTTAATATTGAAATTTATATCAGAAATAAGCACCCTATATTAAAAGTTATAGCCCCGTTTTATAGTTAAGGAGGTTCAATTAGTAAGACTAAATCAATTTTCTGGTAAACAAAGTTTTCATCTTTATTTGTTTCCTATTTTCTTCCATTTCTTGTTTGAGACAAGGACAAGAGTGATTTATCAGTACACAAATATCTGAGCATATACCATGCAAGGCAGTATATAACTGAAGGCAGACTAAGTTGTATAATATATCACAGTGAATTTTTAAAAATAATTCATTGTCTAATGTCAGCAAAATCCTCTATATCCTGAATCTCTTTTTTGAACGTTCTTCTCACCTTATGGCTCAGTGAAAACCCGGCTCTTCCCCAAGGACACTGTTTCCTCTGGGCCCCTCTCATGTGGTGGCTGATATTTTCCCCATAGTCCTTGTTCTGCTGGGCCTGGCGGTGGAGTAGTTGTCCATTTCTTCTGTCGCCCATGACCAATTTGACAACATTCACCCTTAATCCAACACTCCCAGCTCTGAAGCTCAAATCAACGTATCATATCCCCATTACTACCTATTGTTAGGCATCTACTGATACCCAAATCACTTCCTTTAAAGTCTTCATTATTTTAGTCTCTTGGTTCACTAAGATTCTCTTTGACATTTTTGTTCTAATTCTAGCAATGCACATATTTCTTTCAACCAATCGGTCTCTAAATTCCTTGAACTCTTCTCCTCCAATGATGTTCTCTACTTACCTCAGACACTACCGTGCACATAGCCAGATTTTGTCATTATCATTAATTTCAAACTCTCCACAACCTCAATTTCATGCATGCCTCTCTCTGATCAACATCTCTTATCTTTCTAGCTCAGACTCTCTTATATTGCAACTCAGACAACCTTTCCAACTCCCCAGAACCTCCAATCCATAGACTCTATCACCATTTCATAAAGCCTAATTTCTTGCTATCATTTTTCCCTCTTTACCCAGTTTCAATTCCATGGTTAGTCATTAAAGCCACTCTCATGCATACATCCCCAACTCCAACTACAGCCCTCGTTGAATTCAACTCTCCACCATCTCTACATCTGCACATGTGCAAGTGAATACAACTGGAGAAAAACATAAAACAACTCTCACTGTTCCACTTTAAATTCATGACCACATTCCTCATACCCAATTCATGACCACATTCCCCAATACTGCACAGCAATCCATTCTCCCTCTCAATCGCCTAGATTCACAAGACTATTTCACACCTTCTCACCTTTCTTCAAACGTCTATCACCTTCTTCCTCATTCCCAGTCTCAGTTAATGACTTGACTTCCCATCTCACTAAGAAAATTGAAGCAAAGAGCAGAAACCTTCCATAGGCTCCCGACACCTCAACAACCATCTTGTCAGCATCTATACCCATATATTTTGCCTTTCTGATTGATATTAGATTAACTACCCAAGCTCCTATCTAAAGCCAATCCTTCCACTTATATACTAAATCCCATTTTCTCTCATGTCATCTTCAAGTACGCTTCTCTCTGATTCCTGCATTATTAATTCTCCTTCTTTGCTGGATCATTACCATCAGTGTAAGAATATACTGGTATTTCTCCTATCTTAAAGGAACCTTCTATTCATCCCAGTTCCTGTCTCTGTACTGCTCTGTTTCTCTAACACATTTGCAGCAAAACTCCTTGGAAGAGTTGAGGACGGTATGTTTACTATCCAATTTATCTCCTCTCATTTTATTTAAGCCCACTCTAACTAGCTTTTCACATACCCAACTCCAGCATAACCTCTCTTGAAAATGTCAACAATGTCTCCCCTACATTGCTAAACTCACAGGTCAATCCATGATCCTCATCCCACCTGACGCCATCAGAGTCACCTAACAGTTAATCACTCCTGGTTGTTTACATACTCTCTTCGCTTGGCTTCCAGGTTATACCCTCCTGGCTTTCCTCCTATTTTACTAGTCTCCACTTCTCCATCTACTATGCTGTTCCTGATGTCTTAATACTAGAGTATCTCAGGGATTCATCTCTGGTTTTTTCTTTCCTATCTACACTCACCTCTTTGATGATATCATCTCCTGGCTTTGGACACCACCTACATGTGGAACCCAAGTTTATAAATGTATCACAGATTCTCTCCAGAAATCCAGAGTCATTATCCAGTTGCCTACTCGACTTCTCCAATTAGATTTCTAGTAGAAACCTCAAAAACAACAGGTCCAGGGGCTGGCCCGGTGGCATAGTAGTTAAGTTTGCACGCTTTGCTTCGGTGGCCCAGGGTTCATAGGTTCGGATCCCAGGTGCGGACCCGCACACCACTTATCAAGCCATGCTATGGCAGGTGTCCCACATAAAACAGAGGAAGATGGGCACAGATGTTAGCTCAGGGCCAACCTTCCTCAGCAAAAAGAGGAGGATTGGCAATGGATGTTAGCTCAGGGCTGATCTTCCTCTCCAAAAAAAAAAAAGACAGGTCTAGATCTCCTGTTTTTGCCTCTCAAACTCACTCCATTCACAGTCTCGTCTATCTCAACTTGATCTTTCCAGATGCTTAGGCCAAAACTTTGGAGTCATGCTTGATTCTTCTCTTTTTACTCATATTCTCCAGCTAATCTATCAGGATATTCTGTTAGTTCTACCTTCAAAACATATCCCGAATCCAGCCAGTTCTCCCCATCATTAACCACCATCTCCTGGGTCTGAACTACCATCACCTCTGGCCTGGATTATAACCTCCTTAGTGGTCTTTCTGCTTCTATCCTTGTGCCTCCCTCAATGTTCATTCTCAAAACAACAGATAGAGTAATCTTTTCAAAACAAGTCAGATCATGCCACTCCTAGGATTAAAAACCCTCCAGTGGGGGCCAGCCGGTGGCATAGTGGTTAAGTTTGCATGATCCACTTTGGTGGCCTGGGGTTCACGGATTCGGATCCCAGGCACGGACCTACACACAGTTCATCCAGCTATGCTGTGGTGGCATCCCATATATAAAGTAGAGGAAGACTGGCACAGATGTTAGCTCAGCGACAATCTTCCTCAAGCAAAAAGAGGAGGCTTGGCAACAGATGTTAGCTCAGGGCCAATCTTCCTCAACAAAAACAAAACAAAACAAAACAAAACCAAACCAAAAAACCCTCCAGTGGCTTCCTATCTTACTCAAAGAAAAAGCCAAAAATGGGTTAGCCCCTGCTACCTCTCAGATTTTTCTCCTAGTATTCTCCACTTTGCTCTCTCTGCTACCGTCACACTGGCCTCTTTGCTGCAGCTGGAACACAAAAACAGGTTCTAGCTTCAGGGCATTTGCAATGGCTGCCTCCTCTACACGGAAAGCTCTCTCTAGACACCCTCGTGGCCCACCTTTCCACCTCTTTAAGTTTTTGCTCAAACTTTACCCTCTCAGCAAGCTCTATCATAAGTATCATATTTAAAATTCCAACCCTGCCCCCCATTCAGACCCACCAATCCCTTTATTTTGCACTATTATTTTCTATAGAACTTATTACCTTCTAATACATCATGTAATTCACTTAGTTATGTTGTCTGGCTCCTCTCCACAAGAATGCAGGTGGGGATTTGACAGTTTTGCTTCCTAACGTGTATCAAATATCTAGAAGAATGACTGGCACATACAAAGTGTTCAATAAATACTGTTGAATAAATAAATTAATTAAAAATTTTTCCCTGAAAAATTTAGCTATATGATTAACTAACAATCCAATAATAAAAAAAGCTGTTTGGAGAAAAAACTGGTTCTTTTCTCAATTATATAATGTAATGGTTAAAATTCATTTAAGTAACATCTTTAATCTGTTCAAGAATTTATAGGCAACTTGTTCTTTAATAATAATGAAGTAAATATTCAGCTATTCTGAAAATACTTGCTCCCGACTTTTCTCCACGTTTAAAAAAAATCATGACAAGGGATGATAAGCAATTGCTTTTGATCTAGCATATATTTAAGGAATGCATATGAAGTAATTAGGTTGGAAAATATTTCTTGGTGTTTTTGATCTACAAATAAAGTTCTGAGAACATAATATGTCATATTACAAGAAAAGAAGTAACACGGAATGAAGTAAACATTAAAAAAAATCTCTCAATAACAACTTGTCAAAATAATAAATCCGAGAACATTCTGTTTAGTTTTACTAGATCCGTACAAGGCCTTTTGACCTTAGTTATGCATTCTAGCTCTAAATTTCTAAGCTCAGTGTGTCATTTAGGCCTTTCTTTACCTAGAAGTATGTTGCTGGCTATCATGAGCCCATCTCCTGGTGAGCTCAGCTAAGTTTTGGAGAAAAATGTCATAGCCCTCCAACTGAGTTTACCTACTACCCTGAGTGACCCTTCTGCATCTCCACATCTCCTTGTTCATACTGCAAAGAGTGTACTGAAATGAACTGTTTTTACATCTGTCCTCCATTCCTCAACCCTTTTACTAGATTGTGGTCTTTACAAAGGCAGAGATTAAGTATTACTCATTTTTTCATGAATTTCATAATAAACATATCCTGGGATTCAAGAAATGTCTGTTGGAGTTTGTAGGAAAACAATTTATCCTAAGATTCCTGTGACTAGTAGAATCAAACTTCCCAAGCATTATTTGCATTATGAAGAAGGAAGGCTCAATCAATTTATAATTAGTGCTTGTAAAGAAGAGATGATATTTATCAGTGCCAGAAAACAAACTCTGCAAGTGTGAAACTATTTTGCAAGGTTTTGTCTCTGACCTTAGTTCAAAGATTCATCCCATTTCAGAAAAGAACTTAGTGTACATACCAAATACATGTTTCAGGAAGGGGGTTATTTAACCACCTCAAACACTTGTACAGTATGTTCTATGAACTTTTATTTCAAGGAGATAGATCTCAGTTCCTCCTATTGTTCTGGGCAAGCACTGCTTTTTACTAGCTAGCTATATATTTTTTAAACTCTCCCTTTGTGTAACATCTTGCTTTCCATTCCTTACAGTGTTTTGGAATGGATAATTGCAATTTTTGCTATCTTTTTTTTTTTTTTTTTGTGAGGAGGACCAGCCCTGAGCTAACATCCAATGCCAATCCTCCTATTTTTTGCTGAGGAAGACTGGCCCTGGGCTAACATCCATGCCCATCTTCCTCCACTTTATATGGGACGCCGCCACAGCATGGCTTAACAAGCGGTGCGTCGGTGCGCACCCGGGATCCAAACCGGCGAACCCCGGGCCGCTGCAGCGGAACGTGCGCACTTAACCACTTGCACCACCGGGCTGGCCCCCAATTTTTGCTATCTTTTGAGAAGAACTTAATTAAATAAAAAAATCTCTTAAAAAAAACTATGCAATCCAATTTTAGGTATTTTTACATAATTCTTCATTTCTCCTATAACAATATACAGTGAGTGTTCTTTCTGACATTTTCTGTGATGATTTTGAGTTACTTTTCTAAGCAACCATAGCTAATTGTAAATCCATCAGCACATGAGTCAATGATTTCTTCTCATGTACATTTTCCTGCTTTTTTTCATGTTCAATTGGATCTGCCATTAGATTTCCCAATTATTTTTCAGTAAGTACTTAGAATCCTCTCTAACAGTGGCTAACCTATACAATTACTCATCCTCAATAAATTATTTTGCCACTTATGATTCACTTCATTTTTACACCATTAATGAATGCACAGAAAATTGGTCCTCATACTCATGCCTAGGAGGATACCATCATTAACCTCTTTCTAATATGAGTACAGTTTATCTCACCACCTGAGGCTTCTTTAAAACAGCAAAGTGAAGTGGAGAGATGACAAATAAATCAAAAGTATTCACTTGATGCTTATTATGCACCTACACAGTGCATAAAATTTCCACAGATGGAAACTAGGAGCACACAAAAGTAGGTTACACAGCCTTGTTCTCTGAGAACGTAGCTTCTAGCTTGGCAAACAGCTCGAGCTCAATATTAAGATAATAAATAACTAATTGCTAGACTGTAACTATGGCTGTAAATAATAAAGGATAATAGTTTATAATTGGGCAGAGAAAGTAGATCCTTAGATGCATTTTCCTTAAAGATCTTATAGTAGATATAAAAGAGATCATCCTTCCACACAAGGGAAACAGCATGAGCAAAAGCACAGAGGCAGAGAGTTGAGGTCTACAGGAGGGTGATAAAAAGACCAGGCACCCTTCTAGTGGGCATCCATGAAATATCCATTTGGATAGATAAGATGAGGTCACTGAATTCAGTTTTTGACTTTTTTTATTCAACAAATATACCCTGAGTTCTTATAGTGCTTTGTCTAGGTGTCAAGAGTAATACAGAAGTGAATTTGGCAGATTTTCTGCCTAAGAAAGCAGCGTAGAGCTATATGTGGGGGGGCGGGGGGGAGTATGGAACCAAAACGCTTTAATGGTACCTTGGTATATCAGATTGTAACAGTTTGAATTTCAGGCTTTTAACAAGTTTGGACTAGACTTAGAATGCTTGAAGTGTCACCTAATGTTTTTTATAAGGGATCTTAGATTCTTCCTTTACAACTTTTCTCAGGTTTCGGGCTTTTTGCTGTTGTTTGCTACTTTCTGATTTTTATCATGCCTGAACTACTATATTAGTTTCAAAATAGATGTCTTTTGCTACCGTCTGTCCTATAAACTGTTGCCAAATTAATGTTGCAAATTAATTTGTTGTTCATACAGCATAGCTCTTTATTCAAAGGACTCTGCTGCTGTAAATATTTTCGACAGGACAGACCTAGAACATCTTGGCCATGATTTCAAGCCCTTCTCATACTTTAATTCCAGCTGACTATGTCTTCCATTATTCCTCCACTGAACTCTATTTTCTGATCAAGGTAACTTACCTGCTGGATTCATAGCAAGATTTCCTGTTCTCTGTCTCTTCACATAAAATGTTTCCATCTGGGATGCACACCCTCTCCCAATTACCATTTATGTGAATTCCTAGTTTCCTTTACCCTCGGCTTAATGGTCCTTCTCCACGCCTCAGCTGGAAATAATTTTTCTCTTCTCTGAATTCTGCATTCTCCACTACACAGTTTGTACTTGTAATTCCTTATATTGCAGTTGGTAGTACATGTCCTATTTCTGCATTATGTTGTAAATTTTTTTCTAGCTCCCTAGAGTTTGCAGATTAAATAGAGTGTGCAAAATACACTGACTATAGGCATAAGTAAATATCTACTGAATAAGGCTGCTGGACGAATGAACAATCAATCAAGATAGATGCTAGCATGTTAGTAATGAAGAAATACAGATGCCTGCTGGCTTGCTTGGTTGCCAGGCAGGATGGTGGGGCCAAATGTCCAGGTATTCAAAAAGGGAGGTGAGAACTTGGGAAATGTGGCAGTTTCCAGCAATGCTGTTAACTTCTAGACCAATCAGGATGTTATTTAAGGATAGAGACAAATAAAACTGAGAAGAGTATGATGTTTGCCATCTATTGTCTGAGCCAAATAAAAGGGAGTCCCAACAGGAGACTGGAGCTGGGATATCCTAACAAGGTGAGGAAACCAAGCATTCAAGGTAAATTATTGTGTGTATGTGGTTCGATTTTGCTCCATCTCAGTGAAAAGTTAGCATTTGAGCAGAATAATACGATTTATAATAATGTACCTTCGATCTCTGTGTCCAAGTGGACTGCATAAGAAACTCAGCAATTTCCTCTTCCTCTTAGCATAAAGGTAATTGCTAGTATGATAAAGTAATTAACGTAGATGAGGGTTTTTGAGAACTAGGAACAATCAAGTTTTCTGCAAGGAATTCATTCCAAGACCAAAGAGATTACAATCATGACTCTAGTAATTCACAAGAACCACACACAATTCCAGATTTCTAACTGAGCAGAATGAGCAGGAAGATGCTCCCATTCTCCAACATCAAAACTACTTGTCCTCGGCAGACGTGTAACTAACATCTTTGATTATGTAAAACTATATCTCCTTGGCTTTAATGCTTAAAATGTGTTCCATCAATCTGGATAAATTCGAATTCTAACTTGCCAGCTGCACAACTTCAGGCAAATTTTTTAATCTCTCTGGGCTTCAGTTAACCCACAAATAATGGGGATAATTAATAATACTTACTTCATGCAGGTTGGCAGAGGATTAGCAGGAAGGGTGCCTGGCATAGTGACTAAATTTCAAGTGCTCAAAAAATACTTTTTTCCTCCTTCCCCAACCACTCATGTAAACAAGGAAATTCAAAGAGGGAGATGAAATGATATCAAAGTTCTGGCAAAACTTTGAATTTGTATCCCACTTTTTCTCTTAGAAAATATGAGATACGTACAATCCAATTTTTTTGTTTTTTAAGATTGAGAGAAAAAGATTTTTTCTGATTTATTCAATTTCACATAAATACCGAGAAATACAGTATTCATTCCTATTATTTCTAGAAACCAATTCTGCATCTAAAACCAAGTCTTCACACATGTGTTCTCAGGGTACATTCTTTCATTCTCTTCTCGCTAGGGATAATCAGATAAGCTGTCTCTTTGCATTCAACAGATAATATTTTGGAGATAGTATTTTGTTTTGCTGATGTTTCCAGAAAACATTTGGGCAGAGAAAATCAAGCTATTTTCATAGCTTACCTCAACCTGCCTTCATTAATTGAGTGTCCTTATGTAGGGTACACTTATCAAATAAAAGAGTTGAAAAATTCTGAATGCTAAACTAATATATTTTCATAGCTGTTGTTAATATCTTAAAAATGTTTTGTAGATTAATGGAACATTTTTACCCTTAAATTTCTGAGTGTCTTAAGGCTTTATTAAGTATCATATTAGGCCACAGTTTGCGGTGATGATCGGGGTGATAATCAAGTAACTACATGAGATAATTTTAAATAGATATAACTTAAATAGAGATAATTTTTCCTGTAGCTATAAAAAGAAAGTAGCACATGGGATAATTATTTTATAGTCAAATATCCATAATAAATAAATGTAAATTAACATATATGGGGTCATATTATCTAAAAATCATAAAAAATTAAAAATGACCCCAAATGCTACTGCTCAGGAAAACATATCAAAATAATAACTAAATATGAGGCATACCTTGGTTATAAAATTTTAATAGTACAGAAAAGTACAACATGTAAAAAGACCTCCATCCATCCTCCTTATCCTACATTCCTTATGCCCAAAGTAACAATTTTTACTTATCCCTCTGGAATTTATTTCAGAAAGAAGAGGATTTATTTATGGATACAATCCTTTTTTATATCATAAAACATATACTGACTATTCTTTCAGTCCTAGTAGCAAACGTGACCCATACACAGTTTTTCAATTTGAGAGATTTCTAAAGCCACAAAAGTTCATCATGTCAGAAAGCACAGAGGCACCGTTGATTCAGAGAAGTGGGCAGGTAAGATTAGGAAGTCAGTTAGTTAGCAGGAAACAACACTTACCTCCTAGTACCATTGATTTTACCCTGCCCTCGGGTAAAACTAGTTGCTACTTCTGGGAACCAGAGGAAAACTGCTACTGTCAGGTTGTCACTCATTTTAAGGATTGAAGACCATACTTAGTAGAAAAAATGACTCTTCACAAGAATCTTTTTCCTTGACAGTTAACACAATTTGAAATGCACTATAGCAAATTATTTTCATTCATGCAAATTTTTGCCAGTTTTTCCAGGCTGAGTTAAAACGTATATCCTTAAGGAGGTCTCCCTCTTCCTTCCTTTCATGTACACTCCCTGATATGCTCATGATATTCACCAAAGCTCTTCTGGAACTTACCATACTCTGCCCAGTATAAGAGTTTAGTCTATGAGAGTTCAAATAGGCAATGAAATTCTCCAGCAGTTCCATGTTTATGGTGTAGGTGCTAAACAATTGCAGACTAAACACTAGTCTCTGTTACTTGGTTTTGATTGTGAACTTCTAGATGATTTCATGCTATGCGTTGCAAATGGCTGTTTTCTTGATATTTATTGGTAGAATTAAACTAAATTGAAACACTGCAAGTAGTAGCTATCAACCAGTGATATTTCAAGGGAAAGAGTCAATACATAACAATGTGTAGTTAGATGATTTTACTGAGACCTCAAATCCCACTCGGCCCCTTTCATGGTACTGCTTCCTATTTGGCTTTTTTGTCCCCAATTTCTGTTCCTTTGCTCCTACTTACTCTGCCCTCCTCAGTTCCTCCTTATTCAGTTACCTGTTTCCTAGGTCTTTCTCATTTCTCCTGTTTGTCTTTTCTGTTTTCCCACGTCAGTTTTTTTCCCTTACGAAATCACGCACAACACACACTATACACACACACAGACAGAGTTTTATTTATTTGATCTTTCCTTACCGAGATGAAGACGTAGGCTCAGTAGTTTGTCTCTGCACACGTGCATGTTTAATTAAATGTTCTTTTAAAGCAGTCTGCACTTCTGCTGGGATATCAGGAGAAGTGTGGCTGATTTTTATTGCAGGCTCAAGAGCTTTTAGTGCTGGCTTTTCATTTTCTTTAACCTCTTTTTTCTCTTCAGTCTCAAAAACTTCAGTAGGAGCATTTGAAGTGCTCTGTGGAATGGTACTGACGTTGGAAGTCACGGGTTTACTCTTCCAGCAAGGCCAGCACAACTTCCAGAAGACAAAAAGTGAGACAACCAGCAAGGCCAGGCCACAAAAGCTGACAACCACTGCTAACAAGCTGACTGAAATATCTGGAAAAAATTACAATGTAAAGAAATATTAATTCATAAAATTTTGTAATACATAATATACATAATATACGAAGTGCATAAAATACATAAAAGAGCAGAAATGGTGAGATAATTTTACGTTGATTATTATTAATAGCTTCCTGATTTAAGGTTTTAAAAATTTATTTTTAAGTTATCTTTGTAGGGAGGAAAGACTAATAATTATGACTGGAAATTCCCAAAGGAGATATGTGAAAAATTCCACCCCAGGAAAAGTTTCCAGCTGTATACAAGAAAAGCATGATATATGCATATCATTTCCAAGGACACTACAAGGAGTCCAAGACTTTGCAAATGGAAGGTTGGCAACTTGCAACCTGCCATGACGTCATGAAGCTTAAGAAACTAAGAAACTGCACATACAGGAAAGGCTCCTGCTTGCTTCATCTTTGATCTAAAAATGCAACCTTCTAACTCTCTGAACAGGAAATAATGTTAAATACTTCTATAAACCACTTTCTATAGTCTAAATGAGAATAACTCATTACTAAGAGAATGAACACTATTAACTGTATTTTCAAACTCTGTAGGTCCTTTCTGATAACCTTGCATGCTCCTAATGTCTAAAGTCCAAAATCAGTTAATAAGTTATCTAAGCATCTCTAAAATATTCCTATTTCAAAATAATTACAAAACTAATATATACTCATTATGTAGAATAATTAAAAAATACAGTAAAAAAAATTAAGATTATTGAATAAATAAATAAATGGGAGAGATGCGACAAATCTCCCATACAGAAGAATTCCAAACAATTTATGTAGATGTTACACCCTCAAGGAGATGGAGCACAGCTCCCCATTCCTTAAGTGTGGGCTACACATAGTGACTTCCCTCCAAAGAGTACAGTACAGAAAGGGGGAAAAAATGGGTAACTTGACAGTGGAGAAAGCTCACCCCATCACCTCACTCACAGTGATGAATCGTGTTGAAAGTATGTACCCTTGATATGATGTGAAGAAAATGTCACTTTACCCCTGTGGTCTTCCTCCCCCAAACCCATAACCCAAGTCTAAACATGAGAAAACTATAAGACAAATTCCAGGAGAAGGGCATTCTACAAAGTACCTGACCAGTACTCTTCAAAACTGTCAAGGTGATCAAAAAAAAGAAAGTCTGAGAAACTGTCACAGCCAAGAGGAGCCTAAGGAGACAGACAACTAAATGCAATGTGGTAGCCTAGATGGAATCCTGGAATAGAACAAGGATATTAGGTAAGAACCAAGGAAATCTGAATAAAGTATTGACTTTAGTTAACAATGTAACAATAATTATAATAAATGTCCCATATTAATGTTAATAATAGCAGAAACTAGGTGTGGGGTATCTGGGACCTCTACTATCTTCCCAATTTTTATGTAAATCTAAAACTGTTCTAAATAGGAAAGTCTATTAAAAAAAGTTAATAATATCCCTTATCCACTTCTATTTTCACCTTCCTAAGATAACCAATGTTAGCAATCTGGTGTTATAGCACTCTTAAAGTTTTGAAAAGCAAATAGACTTCCTGTGAAGGGAAATTTTTCTAGATTTAAATAACCTTGTAATTTTCTTTTAATACTTGTTTGTTGATGTCAAATATGTCATCCAATTTCTTTTGTTTGTTTTAAATAAAAATGTTAGAAACATTTTATAGACTGATTTGTGCCTGTCCCTCCACCCTCTCCAAATCCATGTGTTGATGTCCTAACCCTCAGTACCTCAGAATGTGACTGTATTTGGAGACAAGCCCTTTAAGTCAGTAATTAAGGCAAGTGAGGCATATGGATGGGCCCTAATCCAGTATGACTGGTGTCCTTATAAGAAGAGGAGATTAGGCGAAGACACTCACAAAGGGAAAACCATGTAAAGACATGGGGAGAAGGCGGCCATCTATAAGCCAAAGGGAAGAGGCCTCAGAAGAAATCAACCCTCCTGACACCTTGATCTCAGACTTCTAGCTTCCACAACAGTGAGGAAATAAGTTTCTGTGGTTTAAGCCACCCAGTCTGTGACACTTTGTTATGGCAGCCCTAGCAAATAATAAGAATAAATCTAATTTCCTTTAACCACCACTGTAAATCCTGGAGGTCCCATCCTTCCCCAGAAGCAACAACTGATCCCAGTTTGGTGTGTATCTGTCCAGTCCATGCACTAATAAACAAAAATATCTCTTAAAAAACCCACAAAAATGTCGAATTGTTTATAATACAATTAATAATACCAAATAATACAATTTGTTTATATAAATTTTCGTAATATAATTAATAATACAAAATAATACACTTTGTTTATATAAATGGCTTACTGTATATTTCTTTCTTCAATTTGCCTTATTTTTTAATTCAATAATACTCGAGATCTAACTTCATGTCACATAGCATTCCATAACACCTCATCACGATGGATATTTAGATTATGTCCAATGTTTTGGTATTACAACATAGCTACAATGAGTATCCTTGCACCTTTCTCCTTGTGCATATCTGTGAATGTTTCTCCAAGATAAATATCTAGAAATAGATATGCAGAGTCATGCACATATTTAGTTTTACCAGATATTTCCAAAATGAATCCCAAAGTGGCTGTAACAAAAACATCATATGAGTTTACCAGGTCCTACAATCTCAGAGAAATATTGTACTTGCATTTTCACTGATCTGGTGGGGAAATGATACCTTGTTTTAATTTACATTTCCCTGATTAGTAAGCCAAAATGCTTCTATTTAAACTCTCAATTTGTAACTAATGGAAATCCATTCAGAAATTGACATAATTCCAAACTTTTATTGCTACTTAATTATAAGAATAAAAATTAATTTTGACATGCTGTGATATGTAGACATTAATATTTTCCTTCCTATTCCAGTTGCTTACTAAAGCAACCATTGAATATATTTCTCATTTATATTCCATTGGTGAGGAAGTGTGATCATATTTTATATTTTGTAGTTTATTTTTACTTTTTTATTGCTCATTAGCATCATAACTTGAGGAAAAGAGAAAAAGTATAAAATTAATGTGTTTCCTGATTGGTAACTACGGTTTTAAATTGGAAGAATAAATACTACAATTATGGCTTCATAATCTTCATGCATTTTCAGCTCTATTTACATTATATTTTTCTTGATATTAACTCAATTAACTTCTTCAATAGGCTGATTTCTATCCAGCTGGAGCCCAAAGCCAAGATACAAAGAAATTGCAAGACAATGTGAGGTGGGGAAAGGATGGAAGTAGTTTTCAATTTATAGCTGAAAACACCTCCCTTTGTAATAATGTAGGTTAGGCATTAGAGAACTTTTTATACTCTCCCCACAAGGATTTTATGAAATTCTTTTATGCCACTGTTCCTAAGTGATGAGCTTTGGCATTCGTAAGGTTGTTCTCATCTTAGGAAAAAGCCCTGTGGAAATCTTTGACCCTAGTTCCATTTTCCTTACTGCTAACAATTTTCTTTTTAAAATCAATATCTGGTTCTATCATTTAGGGGACCATAAAACATTTCACCCAGACCAAGTCACTTTTGAAAGTGAAAGGTTGTATTATCAATAATGCCAGGGTAGCAGGAGGAAACCAAGTCATGTCCTGGCAACTGAGATGTATGGTCACCCTCCCCCTCTCATCCTAACATCCCTCCAGGTCACCTCTTGGCCATCTGGGGCAAATTCAAAATTTGCAAGGCGTTCCATAGCATCTTTGTGATTTGACCTCTCGCTATTGATCCCACTTCATTCTTCAGCCACTCTCCAACCTATACTCCTTCCCCTGACCACACATAACTCTCTCAAGATTTTGTTCAGGCTGTTTCATGTAGCTCCAATGCATTTTCTCCTCCCATTTGGCTGCCTAGCAAATTTGTATTCATCCTTCAATAATCAGATTCAATAGTACCTCTTCCTGGAAGCTCTCTCTGCCTAAGGGCTTTTAAGGCACACCCACCACTGTAACACTGCTATTGTAATAACTGATTGGCCTATAATCCTCTGTCCCAAACTCTTGGGACATGATGTGTTCCAAAAATTTTTATTATTTTCTTTTGGATATTAGAAAGGTAAAATGGTACATATTATCTAGGATAACATCCAGTAACCAAACACATTAATACATCTGTAATGAAATGTATGAATTAGTCACACTGAGTGGGATTATGGAAGACCGTAAGCAGCTTAATGCCAAATCAGGTAAGGTGTTGATGCCAATTACCACAATTTACGAAATAATTTTCAGTTTTCAGAGGTTCTGAGGTTTCTTAACGGTGGATAAGGGATTGTGGATCTGTACTTATTTTGCTTCTCCAAATGTTCCTATCCGACCAATATACTCACTCCCTGATCCTTCAAAGCAGAAACCAAATTTATTCACCTTTTTATTTTTAGTGTCTAGGCTACATCACATGGTCAAAAAAGGTTTATGGAGCTACTGAATACATATTTTGGAAGTTATCTGAAAAGGTACTCAAATATCTGTGAATTTCAAGGTGGCTGGATGACTAAATGTTGAGAGATTTGGCGAGAATATGCAGAAAACCTTCTACGATGAAGAAAGTATAAGATAGTTTTACTGTGGAACCATTTAGACTTGGGTTCAAATGTCAACTCCACCACTGTGTGACTTTGTACAAGTTGTTTAGGCTTTAAGAACCTCTGCGAAATACAGGTATTGATATTTATCTCATAGGAACGCTGTGAGGTTTAAATAAGGAAATGAATGTAAAGTGTTTAGCATTGTAATTTGCATAATAAGTGCAACAATGGGTTGCTATTATTACCAACTATTTATTTTTCTTTAAACGAGAGTACCTAGGGGAAAAGGCATGGGTATGGATTTGGTGTGGATTGAATGGTGATTCACAGATTAATAAGAAGAGGAGAAATTTCTCTTCTGATGATATTCGGTACTGAAAGGAGTGAATTTGTTTATAATGGAGACCAAAATTTCTAAGTAAATATTAACATTTCAGGAAGCTAATAAATAACATTCCATTTTACTACCCATTTATGCTCAGAACAACTAAGAGGCAGACACAGTGTTCAAGCAGGTAGCAATTAAAATACTAGGGAATATCAGCTTAGGTCTATCAGAAAGTGGACTTGCTAATATATCACCTTGAATTAATCAGACTTGCCCATACAGTCACAGGCCTGGCTGGACAATCACAGATGTTCCCCATGGGGACTTGACCCTGTAAAAACTTTACTACATGGAGGAGTAGAGAATATTTGTTTCCTGAGGATATGAGGCTTACACCTCAAAGAAGGGGGAAACAAGTAAGTCATTTCTCAGGGATGGGGGTGAGTCACAATTCCATGATTATTCCTACCTTGTATCTCCTTCCATTAAGAGACATAAAGCAAGGGCGAAAGGGATTTCCCCTGAACAGCAAAAAGTGAAAGAAGTTGGATTAATTAGAATTTTATCCTGAAAAATGAAACTAAAATTATAAAAACAAGCTTATTGTATTTTATATATTTTTACATTGTTTGCTACTGGAATTATGACTAATTACTAAAAGTATTAAAAAATAAAATCAAGTGATTCATACTTAGGTCTTTATGACTTTTTTTTCAATAAAATTTAACAAAGCAAAAAAGAATCTGACTATCAAAAGATTAAGGGAGGATCTGGGAGAACTTACAAAGTCATCAAAATGTTTTAAATGATTCTTTATGATTGTAATTCAACATTTAACCATGATATGATGGATACGAGTCTGAATTTACTTCAAAGAAAAATAAGTAGCCCCAGAAACATTTTTAAGTCAAGGTATTGATAAGCTTGGATATGCATTTCAGATATAACATTCTGGCTAGGGAGAAGATAAAAGTGGAGGCCAGAATAGAAGAGGAAAAGCTAGTTAACAGATTACAATAGTCATCCACATGAGAGATTATAATGGTTCTGAATGACAGTTGCTGAAGCGGGAAAAAAGCAGATTCAGGAGTTACTTGGGAAGTTAAAACTCTAGTGGAGTATGAAGATTCAAGGACAAGAACGTCAACTAGAATTTTGGTGTAGTGAACACAATGTAGTCTACACAGAAGCCAAAATATAATGATGTGCATGAGAAATTTATATAATATTATAAACCAATGTTACCTCAATAAAAAATTAATTTAAAAAAATGCGACACATTGGGAGACTAATAGGGTGATGAAGTAAGGAAACCATGACTTCAGCCTTGGCCATATTGAGTTTGAAGTACTTGTGGTCATGCAAGTAGTAAGCTGTTGGTCATGCATGACTGCAACTCAAGATTAACCTGAAGGACTTAGATTGTGGAATCTGAATCCATGAAAGAGAAGATAAAAGCTCTTCAACAGAATCCTGAGTACACTAATATTTAAAGAAAGACAATTTTAAGGAACAAAGAGCCTGCATGCATAGAAGACTAAGAAAGAGTAGAAGTATGAAAAAAAACAATCAGGTCAACGTGTTTTCATAGAAGTTTGGAGAAGAATGTTTTAAAAAGTGGCTAAGAATGTAAAAAGTTACAATAAGTTCAGTTAAAACAAGGGTTGACAAATAACCATTAACTTTAACAAGTAAGTCTTTAGTGAATTCGACGAGATTAGTGAAGCAAAGGCATGTCAACTAGATTAATATGGTTTAATAAATTAATGGAAGTGAAGAAGTAGATCCTATGAGAGTAGATAATTCCATCAGGAAGCTGGATTTAGGCCAGGAGGAGAGAGAGAGCAATAACTAGACTAGCACATAAAGTTGATGAAGGTGTTTTTATTAGGATGTTTTAAAACTTGTAGGAAGCATGTTTTAAAACTTGTAGGAAGGAATCAGTAGACAGAAGAGATAGAAAGTTAAGCAGAATAAATAATTAATAGCAAAGTCCCATAAAAGATGACAATGGATGGGGTCTGAAGCAAAGAGGATTGGATCACTCTTTCCTTTGTAAGAAAAAGAGGATGGTTCTGGAATCAGGTAAGTTCATAGGTCTCTGCATAAGAAGTCAACTGAATTCTTGTTTATAAATACTATTTTCTCTCCAAAGTAGGAGTTAGGTCAACTGCCAGTTATTTTGGGATATTTGGGCACAGTTTGGAATATTTAAATAGAGTGGGAAACATTTGTAAAGAAGAGAAAATTGAATAGGAAAACATGTCTGGTCAGAATTGAGGGTTCTTTTGAAATTGGATACTAATAGAGTGATACTAGTCTGCCTGGTTTTAAAATCTCCTAAATATTCAGTAGCTTTGGTGTAGGGACAGAGAAGCAGATGAATTTATCTATGAATGAGGTCACCCACCTCACCTGCCCCCTGCCACCCAGAAGGATGTGATAAACCTCAAAGGAGAAAATAATTGCAATGATGAAATGATGTATCATAAGTATGATGCCATATTTATTGACAGGAAATTCACAGAGAAGTAGAAAGGTGAATGAATTGGAGTTTCCAAATGAGAAAGATGAAAGCATAGGAGCTTTTGGTTGGGGATTGGGGAGGTAAGGTGGAGAAGAGGAGATCACTGAGGGAAAGGGGCCAACCATTGGGAGGCCAAGGTGACGAATATGAATGGCTTGTCTTCTCCACACAGACTTTGATGTAACCCATTGCAATGGGCCAACTTGATGAGTAGGATAGGATCTCTCTAGCTTAAATCTTCAATGTCTCTGGATAACTGAACAGAATCCATTATATGACATTCATCCTATTATATCTTGATAAGACTAAGAGTTAATGAAATTTATAGAAGTTAGATTACGTTCTGAGATCATCAGGTTTAACACTGCTCAAACTCTGGTTTGATTACATACATATCCATGACCATTGCTCCACCACTACTTATCTGTCTGTCTGACTGTATATCTCTGACTCATTTTTGCTAGAAAGATCTTACTCTTTTATCATGTCTTAATATCTCAAAAAAAGTGACATCGTTCTAAAAAACCGAGAAAAGACAACGACCATGAGAAAATAGAGTAAGCCAAAAAATGCTAATTCCTCAGAAACTTTTAGTAAAGCAGAACTTTGCTAAAGTCTATATAACCAGACCATAACATTTGCATGGTCCTATTCATTGTGGCTTGTGAATACTGTTAGGTCTAATTACCTACTACCCATGCAGATGGCTATGATCGTGCAGAAAGGCATAGACCAACCGGCATGCTCTCAACTCCAATTACCATTATCTTAGTTGATATTCTTATCTGTGTCTTTCTGTATCATATATTTTTTTTAATTTTAAAATTCTAGTTCTTTAATTTTCAAAATGTACAAAAAAGTGATTTCTCATAATCACTAATTATAATTCAGTTCACAGATATAAGTCTTTTGTTTCTTTGGTTGCTTCCCTTTGTTGCCTGACCACAGACCACGTTTATGGCATCATTCTGTAGAAAGAGAAGAGGAATAAAACTCAAATCAGGAACTCTTATTCAAAGAAAGTTGAGGCAACTTCCTCAGGAAAGCTACTTCTGAGATGAAAATTGGGAATTATCTTTGAAGTTAATGTATTTATACTATTGATGTGGTATAACTATTATAACAGGGCATAATTATGATTTCTGTGAGAAGAAATCAAATTAATAGTGGCTTAAATAAGACAGAAGTTTATTTCTCTCTCATGTAATCGATTGTCCCAGCATAAGCAGGCCAGGGCAGATACAGCAACTTCAAGGTATCTGGAAGCCTGGCTTCTTCTGTATTTTTGCTTTGTTATTCAAAGGTTTTTGCCTTCTCCTTAAAGTCCAAGATGGCAAGTTACCATGTCCACATTCCAGACAGCTTGACGGAAGAAGAATAACAAGGGAAAAGGGAAGGTGAGGGTATGTCCTTTCAATTTAAGGGCACAACCTGGACATAGTGCGCATCACTGCTGCCAACATTGCAATGGTCAGAACTAGTCATGTGGCTGCACCAAACTACAAGGGAGGCTGAGAAAAGTTGTCCTTTTCCAATTTCTTTTAAAAAAATTTTAATCCTACCACATACCCAACTAAAAATAAAGGATTCTAATACTGTGAAACAGAAGGGGGAAATGAATACTGGGAAACAACTAGCAGTCTCTTCTTCATCTATAAATCCAATATATAATCATTCAATGTACTTACCTTTGCAACAATGCCTCTTATAATTTCCATTTTAATTGTATTGACTTTTGCCTTTCTCTTGAATTTCAGTAAATGATAAAAAACTTTATACTAACACCATATTTAATTGATTATAAAATGCATATTTTTAAACATTTTCGTTTTCTGAAATCAGAATGTAGATTAGTATCGATGGCTTGTTACAATCACTGGTAGCTAAGATGTAATTGTGTCATAGTTTTCTCTGTTTGTGTATGTGCTAAAGCAAAAGCATCAACACTGGAAGTCCTAGAATGAGTCGAAGTGGCTTGGAAGAAAATACTGGAGTAAACAGTGAAGCACACCCTTAACCCTTAAAGCTAAACTTTTGTTGGGAATAGGTGGGGAAGACAGTGAGTCAGATGAGTTTGGCAACATTGCAAACACTCCACATAACTGTACAGATAGCTTTAGAGCACAACACCAATGCCCTTTACATCTTTTATCAATTCTGTTAAGAAAAGAGAATGCATCATTAACACTCTTGACAGCATTCTTGATGGCATCAAGTCCAATAATGACTGGAAAAACAAAGGCATCACCAATTCTGAATTAAAGCCATTCAGAAAAGTCAGACTCAGAATTTTAATTTTAAAATTATTTTAACCCATTTATGTCTTTTATATTTTCCTTATGTTTGTACAAAAGTGATATATTATTTAAAAAGCTATGTCTAAGTTTTAAAAGAAGTATTTCCATAAGTATGAAATAAAAATTCTATGTGATAAGAAAGCATAGTCATAATTTAATTAGCAACATTCTTTTTCCTGTTTTGGTACCACATAAAATAATGGTGCATCCTATGATAGTCTCTTAGATTCAACCAAATATGGTACTAAACATGCTATTAAAATATCCAAATTTATAAAAAAAACTTTACATATGTTCATAATTGAGTAAGTAATTTATCGTGATTGTATATTAATTCTACATTTACATTAACTTGAATTATGCACAGCATTTAATTAATGGTACCAGTACATTTTAATGTCTGGCACAATAGCTTTCATATAGTACAGTGCTCAATAAATATTTGTTGAATAAAAGCATAATGCTAAAACCACCTCAGATATAATAACAACTCAGGCTGTAACATATTAGAAATGATAATAAGCTTCTTAATATTGTTTTGTCCATTATTCCTGTAAATCTGTGACTACTGAAACAGAACTAAAGGAATAATGAAGACGGAAGGGAAAACAACAGTCCTTGCTGTTTGATTAGAATAATTCTGCAATATGAACAAATTGACATTCACAAGGTTTTTTAAATTGACTGTCATATTCTCTATTCAATAAGGGAATGTAAAATTAAACAGTAGATCATAACACACTTCAGGATCTACCTGAATAAGAAAAAAAAGTTAATATCAGTTCTTTTTTCTCTTCTCCCCCGTAGCATATACATATACAAGTAGCATATACATATTTTGTATGTATAGATATATGTATACATGTATGGACATGTAGCATAGACAGTAGACATTTAGGATATTTAACATCAGGAGGATAAAGAAAACTACCTTATTAGCTAATAACAAGGAGCCATCTCTTCAGTTAAGGGACTCTGTTTCCAAACTTAGCTAGTGTTGGGTATCCCACCGACAGAAGAAATTGGTATTGTACAAATTAGAAACAAGCAAAATAATTTACTGACCTTTAATAATAACATTCCCTATTAGGAAGTCTAGTTTTCTTTAACACATTCATAGTAATTATACTTTAGGATCTTTGAATGGATGACACTCAGCTCTTTTCCACTGTAATATTTTGTCTCCAGTGCCCCACGGTACTGACTTTTAAAACAATTTAACTGGTAATATAATATCTGTTTCATTATAGAATTATTTATGAACATATAAAAGGAATTATATTTATAATTGTGTGAGTTCACGGTTGTGCATTTCAAACACTAAAATCTTTTACATGATTTTACTGTTGAAACAAATCAATTATATTTGGGCAAGCATATGAGTAAACACTTGGCACACTTAATTGCACATGCATGCATATACTCAAGTAAGAAAAATGAAGAATATTGTGTCTCATATTTGGATGACAGCAAATCTAATAAAAAGAAAGTTTGAGATTTGAGTCATAATCACACACTGAGAAATCTTATTGATACCTTCCAACATGCCACTAATTATAGCCAATAGTATAATAATAGCTAAGAGCCTATCTTTACAAACATTGGTTTAGTGCCCTTTAACACCAAGGATGCCCCAAGATCTCTTCTTATTCCTACTGTTTGTTGAAGCTAAGATCAGATCTAAGGAGCCCTGGGTTCTTATCCTAGCTCCATCACTAACTAGCGATTTGAGGGCAAGCTGCTAACTTTTCCTGCTTTAGTTTTCACAATTGCGAAATGATGATTTCTAGTTCTAACTGAAATTACTAATAGCAATTTGAATACTGATATGATTATTCTTCTCATGCTACTTTCTACTTAAGCAAACAGGCTTTCCCTTTACTATCGTAAATGGACATATTAAACAGACATTCCCACTTTCTAGAACTTCAATAAACTCAATACATTTATTATGCAACACTTACGAATTTAGCCATTGGATCATAACTCTACCTGAACATACTCTGAGGAAAGTCAATGGACATCCATATGATGTTCAGTTGCTTTTTCATGAGTATGTATGTGGCTCATTATATGCGAGCTTTTAAATGCTTCAAGTGCTCTAACGTCTGTCATTATCATAAACTAAATATTTTGTATGCCTATCTACATAAGATACTGTATTGGGCATTGGAGACAGAAAGACACAAATATATACAATTTAGTTTCAGAAGGTATTTGGAGATTATTAAATAGCACCCATCATTTTACACATAAGGAAACTGAGGTTTCTTGAGAATATATTCATTAATTCAACTATTCATTCTTTCATTCATTCAACAAATATTTATTAAGACTCTAGTAGGAGCCACAGATTTTTCTAGACACTGAGGATAAAACAGTAAACAAACCACTGCCCTTGAAGACCTTATATTCTATTGACTTAATACGTATGTCATTAGTAGAATAAAATATAGACCAGGAAGTACACAATTACATTTTCAAAATGTAGATCATTTTGGATCCAGCCCGGCGGCATAGTGGTTAAGTTCACGCACTCCATTTTGGCGGCCCGGGGTTCGCTGGTTTGGATCCTGGGCGCCGACCTACACATGGCTCATCAAGTCATGCTCTGGTGGCGTTCCACATACAAAGTAGAGGAAGACTGGCACAGATGTTAGCTCAGGACCAATCTTCCTCACCAAGAAAAAAAAACAGATCATTTTAATTGGCATTAGAAATTCCATTAAACATTCACGATAATGTTTATCTTCTGCCAGAATTTTGTACAAAAAAAAAGCTTGTAAATGAATGCAGATGCATCCCAAATAATGACCATTTTTTTTCCCATAAAACAAAATTACAATGACAATTAGGTTTTAAAGAAAATGTGATTTGAATGAAAATCACTACATGCTTTGTATATAAAGTTTGTATAGGGCCAGCTCGGTGGCGCAAGCAGTTAAGTGCGCATGCTCCGCTGTGGTGGCCCAGGGTTTGCCGGTTTGGATCCCAGGTGCGCAGCGCTGCACCGCTTGGCAAGCCATGCTGTGGCGGCATCCCAAATAGAGTGGAGGAGGATGGGCACGGATGTTGGCCCAGGGCCAGTCTTCCTCAGCAAAAAAAAAGAGGAGGATTGGCAGATGTTAGCACAAGGCTGATCTTCCTCACACACACAAAAAAAATTTTGTATAGACTATAAAGTATAAAGTAGCTATATACTTTTTGTATAAAATCACTCTTGTAAGAATCAGATTTCAGAGATTCACAGCTCGTATAAAGAGGAAATACAGATCTTAATTTGTCTCAAGAAAAAAAAAAGTAAAAAAAAAAAAAAAAACACTGTCAATATTGCCAAAATATTGATGTCTCAGAATTAAGAAAAATAGATGCTTGCTGAGATCTGCTTGGCCTTTGAAGGTCCATTTCCCTTTGGAGCAAATGAGATTAAGCATAATATGTATTGATGATCATGTAAAAATGAGACTAGAAATAGTAGAAGCTGGCCATTCTTCAGTGGAGTAACAATGTGAAGAAAGAAAAACAATCCTCTGATACATCCTTCTTTAAGTGAGCTATAGTTCTGAATTCATTGTGGTTCAATAACTCTTTTTCAGACCTAAAAGTCTCAAGAAAAATTTCAACTATGTTTCTAGATTGTAATTCTTGACATAATCATTAGAACATAAAACTCAGCAGTATAGTGATACAAAAATTATACCTAAATTAGCTGAGTAATCATTTGCTTTGTAGAGAAAATCTATGAAATCCCCCTACTCATTTTAAGCCCTAATGATAGACTTAAAGTGCCTTAATCTTAGAGGAAAATCATGATGTAATTTTTAAAAATTTTACTTAGCCATCTCTTTTCTTATTAGTCAAGTAACTTCAGTGAAATTCTTTGCCATATACCTACTTGCCCCCACATCTAAGAAATTGAAGAACGTGTGTATGAATTTAGAAGAATTGGTTTAAAATTATTTTAGAATTTTCAGTCCCAAAATAAAAGTGTAAAAGCTCAAAATTAAAACATTGATGAGTTAAATGTTTATTTAAAACATTTAAATCAAAGTTGGGGCTATACAATTGTGATCTCACTGTGAGCTTATGTGGGTTTAATTAGCTATGATTTATGAGGTCTGCCTTTCAAGCAACATAGTTTCCGAAAACCTTACCAGCATTTGGATATAGAGCAGCAATTAAAGACTGACCAGAAATGACCCCAAATCCAGTTCAAAAACTATCATGTATATTTAGTCACAGTATATGTGAAAAATAACATTTGAGGCCAATATACTGTTTTGTATTTTGTATTCTAGTATTCTATGTACTAGCATTCTAGTATTAAATCATAGTGTGATTCTATGTATTAGCATTCTAGTATTAAATCATAGTGTGCATTCAGATGAATTTAGTGGGTGACATATCTATTTAGGGGGAGGGGCAGAATCAGTGGTAAAAAGACTCCAGAAATTTGATTTTCTAAAAATTGCACATGATGAACTTTCTAAAGTACTAGTATTGTTGACATCAATAATGTCTCTAATAAACTATTCCAAAAAAGTAAATTAACTAGCATTGGCCGCTGCAGTTTAAGTTTCCACAAATTTTATGCAAATGGGGTATTAGTCAACTTGATTGGTAGATTCTCAATGTCAATAACACTGCTGTTGCTTCTGCTACTGCTGTTATGGTAAAGAGGACAGTAAAGCTTGCTCTTTATTGGCATTTAAAAAAACCAAAAGGATAATATCTTATTTACATATGTGGTTCATAACTTCAATGCAGAATGACTATAATGGGGATTACCTGAATTTCTCTCCCTCCACCCCTATGTGAAAGAATCTAAAAATATACACAGTCTGGAAGCTTGTAATTTTCACTGCAACCTGAGAATAACTGACACCATCTGGGCAGTGCTGATTAACATTCAAAGTAAATAACCATTGTACCATTCAATGTGGATGTCCTCCTACCAATAATGTGCTTCTCATTAGACAAACAGTGAGTAGAAGGATGACCTACTGGAAGTGCTTTTACTTAGGGACCTATAATAAAGGGCACAAGTGCCTAAGTTATAAGAGAATCTACTTTAAAGAACAATGTGAAGCTGAGTGGCTAATTAATATAAAGATTAGATAAATAATCTTTGAATCCACTTCATAGATATCTATACATATTAGGAGTTTATTTGCAGATTAAAGCATTTTACTTGTAACTGTTACATAGATCTACAAATGGAAAATGTAAAGGAATCCTATGCCTCTTTATATCTCATACACAACCTAGTAGAATGTCTTCTTTAGTGATAGCCATTCAATATACATTCATATATTAAATCAAATACCCTATTTGAATAGTATATATTTTCTCTTAAGGGACGAAAAATATCCATGTAAATCTTTCAGATTAATTTTTCCTGACTTTTTGTTCCCAAGGGAAAGTCCAAAAGGAATTAGGACTACCACTACTTCTCATAGTGCTCAAGACAAGCTCAGAACCTGTTCTACAATTCATATACTGTTTTACCTGAAGCTGATATAATTGTGTATTTAGAAAGATTTAGAAGCTAGCAGTTGTTTCCAATCTTCCTAAATTTTCCTCATTACCAGCCATTCTGAGACGTGGAAAACCACTACTTGGCATATGATCGCAAAGGTGGGGGAGGGAGTCGGGAAATTAGTTTTATCCTCAGCATGAACTGTTAAATGACCAAAATATAGGTCTTTAAACTTAAATACTCTCATTTCTTCCACTGTACCCCCTTCCCTGAGTCTTTTCTTTAGCATGTGTCTCATTAAAGACATTTCAGAAGAGCTTATCCAATATCACCACAGAGGACTTGGTCACACTATTTTGAGTGTTCATCGCATGCTTAGCAACCATACCCATGACAGGCATATATACACGACGTTCATCCAGTCCCATCCACTAATAGTTGCGTTTCATACATTCCTAGGAGTTTAATACCTCCTGAACAAATGCAAAAGACTCTGTTGTGTTTATACAGTCACAAAATGTCTAAGTTTCCAGCATGTGGACAGCAGCAATTATGTATCATTCCGCTCCAGGGTCCAAGGAGCAGCATCTCCTCAGGTTCTGCAAGTGCAGACAGAAGCCTCTCTTGGCTCCTGTTGCCATGATCAGAGAATTCCAAAACCCTGCCGATATTCCATTTACATAATGGTATGGAAAAGCTAAACCACATCTATTCCCACCCCCATCCCTTTGTCTTTGGTGGGGGTGGGGGAGTTCACTAAGTGTGCCCTCCTTGGCTCCTTCCCAGCTCGCAGGGCTTTGTGTGGTCGTGCTCGGCTCCGAGCTTAGCGGTCCAGCTTCTGTTGCCCTGGCTACCCTCAACCCAGGAAGCCGGGTCAAGAGACTAAAATGACCGGGAAGCAAAGGGTAAGAAACAAGACCCTAGAGAAGAAATGGCAACCTTCCTTCCAGCTCGATGCCCCAAATCCCGAAACCAGTGCTTGTTTCTCTCCCAAAGCAACAAGTGACCCTCACAAGGCACGCTTGAAACCACGCGGCCCGCAACTCCCGGAGTCCATCTGGTTCGTGTGCACAGCACCACAGGCTGCACAAAACAACCATTGCGCAGGTGTTAAAACCCTTTCCCCCAAGAGTGGGCAAAACAGCCGCTCTGATACGCGTCCCCCCAACCCCCCAGAAAAATCTGTCACCTGAGACTTTTTTCCAGCTCCAGATTTCTGACGGTCGATGTCCTCCTCCATCCCACCCCATTTCTTTCCAAGTTTCCTGAAGAGGTAGGGAGGATGCCTGTGTGACGGGATGCGCCTGAGAGCGCGCGTGTGGAAGGGATCTATAACCTTTTCCCTCTCTTCCACTTACTCTATACGTGCCCTGAGCCTTAGTTGTCGCCTCCAAAAATGGGATCTATAATCCCTGCTGTTTTGCCAACGTTGTCATGAAGCCCTAGAAAACCATACCTATTAAAGGGCTTTCTACACTGTAAAATGCTCGACAGGTTGCATCGCGGGTCGCCGCTATCGGGATCCTTTCTGCTCTCGGAGGCTAAGGCAGCCCCATTTGCGTTCAAGCATGGATTCTCTGCCCCAGCCCCTTCCCCAAGCCCGCAACCCGCCACCCGCGGGACGAGCGAGGGCAGCCCGAGTCCCGCAGGCGAGCGTCTCGGCTCACGGGCAGCGCTCGGCAAGCGGACCGGGCGCCCGCGCTCGCCTCTCCCCTCCGGGAGGGAGACCGGAGGCGTGGGAGAGCGCGGAGAGAGGGGGTGCGGGCGCCAGGGAGCGAGAGTCGGCGCCGGCGGGCGAGGAGCAGACCAGAGAAGTGGGAGAAACCGGGCAGCTGCAAACGAGGAGACAAAACGCGGACAGCCCACGCTCCAAGTCACCAGAAGCCGAACGGAAGGAAGGAGCGAGGTAGGAAGGCGCGGCGTCCCAAAAATGCCCCTGCTGCCGCGCGGCAGGCGCAGAACCGGGAGCTTGGAGCTGAGCGCGCGAGGACGCGAGCGGAGCCCTCCCCCGGTTACCTGTGCTGCCTCCGCCCTGGCTGCCCCTGTCCGGGGGGAAGATGCCCGAGCACTTCTCCCACTCCACCTGGCCCGCGAAGCACAGCTCGGTGACAATGTGCAGCGCCTTCTGGCACAGGCTGCTCACTCCGTCCTCCTGGAAACTCATCGTTTGGCCTCTTTTTCCCGTTAGCCGTCCTTTCCCCTTCCCTTTACCTCTAGGCTGGCCCTTCTTGCGCCCTAAGCCATAGCCCGCCCGTGGGGACTTTGGCCGGAGAGCGCGCTGCTAAGACGCGGCAACTCTTAGGAGCCCCAAATTGGCCCCATGGTGGGAGCGGAGGGCGCAGGGAAAGGCGGAGAGGCTGGGGCGGGAACCTGCGCGCGGCAGTGGCGGCGAGGTTTGTGCCAACTCTCCCGCCGCTCGAGCGAGCCGAGGCGAGCTGGCGAGAGAGACCCGGCATGGAGTGCGCAGGGGAGGGGGGAGACGTAAAAAAGCCGAAGCCCTCGACTCGCAAGAACGCCCCCCTCCTCTTCCCAGAGCGTTTGTGTTTCTGGCGGGTGCCTGGCGGCGGCGCGTCCAATCGCAGCCCGGCGCGGGCCCGGACGACCCGCGGCCGAACGCGCAGCCCCCGCTCCCCAGTCGGCTGGGGAAGGGGTCGGCATCGGAGGAGGGGCGGCCCGGCACCTTTGCTGGGGACCCCTGGTGAGGCCGGGGTGCTCATCTTGGCGCGCAGGGAAGCGGAGAAATCTTTTTCTCTGTACTTTTCCCAGCCTCAATTCCCCCACCCAACCCCCTTGTCTCTCCAACTTGACTACAGATATGTGCTACTCTCCGTGTTCTATCCGGTTCCACTTTTCAGAAAAGTCATTCCAGCTGAAGACAAACCGAAAAAGTTAAATTTAAAAAATGAATAGATGAATAATATAACCAGACATCTATAGGAAGAAGAAGGACGTCCCTGGAAAGCATTTTAAAAATAATTTCTAACGATGATGGTTTAGAGACGGAATATTTAACCCCAGATCTTTTTATTACTAGTAGTGAAATTCACCGTAAGGTACTGTTTATCCAGTTCAGTTTTTCTTTCTTTCTATATTTATTTATAAATACTGCGAATAGGCAAATTTAAATGTATTGCTTTTTTTTCTTTTTTAACCTTCTTAGGAGATCACAAAACGAAATATGTTATTGTATTAATATTCAGTTAGTATTCTGTCGATTAATCCGTAATTGGCAATTGAGAATGTGCAACTTGACTTTTGCAAGTGACTTAAATACTGAAAAAGACAAGGAAGGCATAAGTATTAAAGAGCAGGAGGGTTAAGTTCAAATCTGTCACACACACCTCTTCTTGACCTTGAAGAAATGGCTTTCAGGTCTTCTATTTCAGTCTGTAAAATGAGGGGCTTGAACTCTCCTGTTGTTATAATTCTCTGGGTGCAAATCTCTGATGGAACTAAAGCTGCAAAATAATGCTAATAAACAAGTGTCACAAGGTTACAATAAATGTGTTTACATTGTTTTTAAATCGTTTTCAGGCAGAGTTTGATCCCATATTATAACCTGAGGATTGATTTAACATTTATTAGGTAAGGATTCTTTATTTTTGGAGTGGAATATCCTGAACTTGTTAGCATATTTGTACTACTAGAATAGATAGTCTTGTTTTAAACTGCCAGACAGTTTATGATAAATTACTTCCTCTGTAAGGACACTATGGTAAAGCTTACTATAAATATTAGGCATGGCATCTCAGTAGGTAAGCATTCATTAGTTGAATCATTTTGACCTGATTCATCGGATAATTGGTATCACTAGGACTATTTTTATCATGAATTAAGACAAACTAAAATCTGCAGGCTTCATTTGCTTTTTGTTTTTATGCACATTGATTTGAGTGGTTTTTAGATCAGATTGACTAAGGAAATAATTTCACTATCAATTAAAAAATATTGAATACTGTATGTTCGCAGTGAAGTAACACACTTTAATAAAGCCCTTTTCAATTGTCCTTGCCCTCCAGTCCTCCACAATCGAGAGAGACAGACCCATATAAAACAACCTGCAATGCAATACTGTGCTTTTATATTTGCTGTAGGAATAAACTTGTGTGGGAGGGCCAAATGAGTAATTTATCCTTATACTACTTACCAACTCTAATTGCTTAAGTGGAGTAATGCAGAAGGTCTCTCTAATGACCCCCTCAGGTTTGATTTCGGTGTTAAATATTATTAAGTAAACAAATTCTGAAAATAACTTTCCTGGTATTTATTTATGCTGTTCCTGGCCCCTTGCTGGCCCTCTTACTGCTGTGTTTCCACAACAAGCAGAGTTAATTTCACTTGGATATTCCTTTTTCTGAATCCATTTGTCTGAAATATTTTTGCTTTCATCTAAAATTAATACCATAAGGTTTTGATTTTTTTTTCTTTGTTCTTTAGACCATCTCACAGCTCATTAGCAGGTGAATCAAACCAGTTTTTCTTGTCACTTATTAACAGCTCTGGTAAGAGTCTTAGGAAAAGTAGAAAATGCATTCAAGGTCATTTTTTTTCAGTGCTGAAGGATAAGATGACAAGATTTTTAATGCACAATGTTTAAAATTTTTTTCCAACTATTTCAACTAACAAGAGCCTAACAAGTAAACCACACAGTACAGATTTGCATATCTTTCCCCACCCACATTCTGAAGGAGTTGCTAAAATGGTAAAGGAGGGGAGAGCAGGTTAGACTGATATTTACTGAGCACCATTTGCTATGCAAAGTGCTATATGAGGCATTGATAGTAGAATAGAGGCTGTAAGGGTCTGTGTCACAGCTTCCTTCTGATGACCTCTGCATTAAGTAGAGGAGGAATTGGTTTGGAGGTGAAGAGCCTGACAATTCCCGTGTGAGCTAAGCCAGCCTCTTGAGTGGTAATTTTGAACCTTCAACACTGTGATTTTCTTGTTTGCTCAACTCTCTTCCAATTCTTTCTTTTCCTTTTCCCATGCCCCTTTCAAAATCCAGGGGGGAGGGAGTTATCTTTTTAGGTATAGATCTCCCTAAGGTAAGGGGAATTTGGGAATAATTCCTGAGACTCGGATTTCAAATATTACTTGACCCCTAAGACAGGAATTAAGAAAGTGGGTCAACGAGGGAATCTCAGAGTAGCTGAGGTCAGTTTGAATGAAGATCAGAGACAAATATTAAATTTTAACTTACTTAAAGCTTTCCTACCTTCCTTTTCTGTGTTCTACAGGTAGCTCAGACTCATAAGAGCTCAGTTCTAACTTCTTGTACAGCCTTGGGCCTGCTCCTGCATTCCTTAAGTCAGAGAATGGCATCACCACTCACTCCCAATGGGGATGATGATGGCCAGACTTCTGGTTCCCAAGGGTGGGTATTGCTATTGAGAAGTCCAGTTCTGTCTGACTCCAGATCCTTTTAATCAACTTGATTCATCACTCTGGAAGGTTTGGTGTCTTCTCTTTTTCCATTTTGTTCACTTTGTTCATTCTTCCTGACAGATACTCAGCATTTCAAACAGAGACTCAGTTTTGAGTCCTTCAATTTTGAGAAATTCTATTGATTTATTCCTTCAATAATTCCTCTGCCTTCTATTTTCCCATGTAGTCCCTCCGTGGGACTACATTATGTTGGATTTTTCACCACCAGGATTGAATCTCCAATTTTTGTTTCTCTTGTATTTTCTACCTCTACCACCCCTTACTCCTTGTACTCTAATTTTTGGGAGATTTCTTTGACTTTCTCTTCTGAGCCTTCCATTAAATTACTACAATTTTAGCTATTATAGTTTTAAGATATGCACATTTTTTTGTTTACTGATTTTGTTTCTTATTTCATGGATACATAGTTCATGCTTATTTCTCTGATGATATTAATGATGTTCTTTTTTTGTTTGTTTAGTTGTTGTTCCTCATGCTGTAGGATTTTCTCAGGTGTCTGCTGATATAAACGACTAAATAGAAATGCTCTCCATTTATCTTTGCAACTGAAACCCCAAGTGCATAAGTAAGGCTTATGACCAGTGGGCTTCCCTAAAGGGTGATTCAGGGTATTTTGAATTGGAGCACCTCCAAATATCAGAGAAGGACTATCTAATCTTTCATTAGGGATGTGGGGTAATAATTAAAGTCTGCCTGCTTTTACTTAACCCTCTTTTTTCAATCTGGGGCCTCCTTCTGCCCTCTTGTAGATCTGGTGTTTTGGTCTGGAGCTCTTCTAGTTTAATATTTCCAGGGAAAAACTCTTTTATTTGCAAGTTTGGGAAAGGGTAATCATCTGACCACAAAGAGTTGTGTGGGTGGAGACTTGAGCCCCAAGAAACCTTAAGAATTACACTAACTCCCCACCTTGCCTTTTTTAGCCTCTCACCCTACCGCCATCTTCTGCAGAATCAGTACAAAAGAATCAGTACAAAGTACCTCCATTTCTCTTTTTTTTTATGAGGCTCTGTGAGGTGAAGCCCTCGCTTCTCATTGCTATCTGCCAGGTTTAAGTTCTCTGTGCTCAGCAAGGCCGTTACTGCTCCTTTACCTGCTTCCATCTTATAAACCTGTTGACATCTTTGTACTTTGTCATCTTCTGTGTCCTCTCCTATTCTTTTTGTCCTTTTGGGTTTATAGCTTTTTCTTGCTTTGTTGTCATTTCAGTGTCATTTCAGGAGAGGCAGGAACACGCACGTCTTCCATCCATCGTGTTTAAATGTTTAAAAAGGCAGTTCTGATTGTGTTAATCCCTTTAGAGACATCGAATACTGTGAATGTGGCCTGTAAAGCCCTACCTGCCCTGGGCTCTGCCTATTTTCTATGTGCTTTTCTGAATTCTTCGACTTGGTGCTTTCTTTCCAGTCTCTATTTCTCTTTTGTAGCACATATGATTTAAATCAAATAATTCATTTGATGTAGACTCCGGTGGGTAGAAAACCTTTCTTCCTTTGTCACTGCTCTTCCCCAGATGCCTGGCACTGTGCCAGCAGTAACAGTCAGTCGGGAAATATTTGCTGAATAAATAAATTAATGTACGTCATCTGTTAACCCTATCTTTTCCCCTCTAGTTGTCAGCAATAAAAGCCTTTACTTAGTTGTTTTAGAAACCCCAGCACATAGTAGAAACTGATAAACTCTTCTATTCCGGGGAAGTTAAGAGAAGGGGGATTAGAAGGAAGAGGAAGTGATAATAATGGAAAATGTCCTTTGAGAAGGAAGAAGGTGGTCATTGGTGTCTTAGGAACAGACACCAACTTTTGAGCACCTGCTTTGTGTCAGGTCCGTTATATATTTTATATATATAATTTAATAATGATAAATTCTATTTGCTATACAAAACTAACTACTTCGTAAGCTAATTGTTATAGTAACACGTTTATTAACTCGTTTAGAACAGTGATAGGCGTAGTTCTAAGCTTTTTACAAATATTAACTCACTTAATTCGCACAACAAACTTGTGAGACAGGTACTATTATTTTCCCATTTTACAGGTGAGAAAATGGAGCCACAGAGAGGTGAAGTAGCCTTTTTTAGGCCATACAGCCATTGGTAGTAGAGCCTGGATTTGGACTAAGGTCTTAAGGTTGTAGAATTTAGGTTCTTAACTATTGCAGCAAGCTGCTGCTTCTCATCTCTTCTTATGAGATGCTTATTGAGTAGGCAGAAGGAGATTAAAAGGCTGTTTAGCCAGGCAGCTATAATTGATAAAAGCATATAATGATAAAAGTTTGGCCTTTATCTACTTCTCCATTCACATTAGCAACCAATCCTTTCCTCCAATAGTTATGCCATTTAAGAACTTAGCATACATCTTGTCATATTCTTCTCTCACATAATTAAATAAGTATATGGATAAACATGTGTATAAAAAGGTGTTGTTCTGTCATTGTCCAGAAAGATGCAGTTCTTACCCAACTGTAATTAATGAAAATCTCTCCAGTTCAACTGGATAGCTTTAACTAATTATTTTAAATGACTACAAATTTTTCAGTGTGATTATATACCATAATTTATTCAACTATTTCCCTATTGATGAGAATTCACTTTAGTTTTAGTTATTCATCACTGCAGATCCCTCTGTAGTGCAGTAGAACATGTTGTAATAGTGAATAGTGCGTGTTACAGTAAACCTCCTTGTAATATTTACTAACATACTGAGAATTTTATTTATATGATCTAGATTCCCAAGGAAGACAATTCTGCTATATGAAATCGTATTTAAATTCACATTTCTACCAGAAATGTATAAGAATATAATTTTCTTTTCATCCCCTGCTTACAAAAATAGATGTTACTACTTTTAAATTCTTACCATTATATTGAGTGCATTTTTTCAAAGTCTGCACTATAAAACCGTGAATGATATCATCATATTTATACATTTTTGTATATTTTTACCTATATAATGTGTACGTGTATAAATGAAGTTAAAATGAAAGTTTAAACATATTTATTTTTAATAAAAAAGCAAAGAATATGGGGGTAGCCATTACTTATATTTTAAATTAGTGATCTCAAACTTTAGTGTGTGTCAGAATCACCTAGAGGGATCAGAGTTTCTGATTCAGTAGGTCTGAGGTGAGGTCTGAGAGTTTGCAAGTTCCCAGGTGACGATGCTGCTGGTCCAGGGACCATATTTTAGAGCTTCCGTTCTATGTCGCCTCTTTAAAATCAAGGACTATTACTAAAAATTGACGTCAAAAGTAAATTCCCCAACATTCATACCTGGTCAATTCAAGTAACCAATCTAAAATAACAAAAGATTGAGGGCGTTAAATTAGGTAGGAAACTTTAGTTCTGGTCTAAATTCCATCATTTGGCAGCTGTGTGATATATGACTTATTCAAACTCTTCGAACCTAGTTTTCCTTTTATAGCGTTAGAATAATATTATGTTTTACTTTCATCAAAAGATTGTCCTGAGGTTCAAAAGAGTCAATGAATATGAAAGGGCTAAAAATCCTATCAAACACTATACAAATACAAATGATCATCACCGTTCTTTGGGTTAGGATTATTTGATACGTAAACCAGTTACAATTTAGCTTTATTACTCCTCATGTCAAGGCTTTTCTCAAATTGACATCTCATTCACAGGTAAACCAACAGAGACCCATAAAAGCCTTAAAAAGTATCAATCCACCTTTCTCAAGAGACAAGTGATGAATTACCTCACATAGCATATCATTAACCTCCCTAAAATTCCTCTTTAGACAATGTTCTCTAATTTCCACTCATTGAGGAGATTCCAGTCGTTCTAAATCATCTAAATCATATTAGAATATTCTATTATCTCTATAGCACTAGCCCCTCTCTGAAATTATCTTGCTTGTTTATGGATTTATAATCTATCTTCCCCATACTAGAGGACAAACTCCATGAGAGCTGGATCTCTCTGACTTTTCCACCTTTTGCATCCCCAGAACTGAGAACGATGATGGGCACAGAGTAGGAATGAAACAGTTCAGCTTTTTAGTGACTACATGGAACTATGTAATAGCTTATAAAGAGGTTTAATCTGGGACTGACAAGTTTGAAATAGGAGCTTAGAATGTGCTATGCCAATTTTTAAACATCAGAAAATTTAAACATTACTGGTTATTTTCAGAAGTTCCATAGGGAGGATGTATTGATCAAATTCTTTGTAAATCATTATGGTTACAACTTATTCATTTATCAAACAAATATTCATGGAATTTATATATGATACAATAAACAGTATGTAAGTTTCAGCAACTTTTTTATTCTGAGTCATGTTCTTGGAAGAAAGCTAGCCTAAAAAAAGAGCAATTCTAACTTGACAAACTAGAACCAATTCTCTTAATATCAAGTACATTTTTCCAATCAGAAGAGATGGTAAAGTTGTTGTGTCTACTCTTGAAGGCAGAACCAGGGAAATGGTGTAAATTCCAGGAAGGCAATTTGGACTAAATATGAGAAACAGCTTTCTGATGATGATTACTATTCTTTTAATATTTCAACTTTAATTTGTTGAGGAAGTTTTCTTTAGAAGCATTTATAATGTTTGTAACTCTTTAATGTAACTCCAAACATTAAAGAGTAAGTGCTAGAACATAGAATGTACATATAAAATAAAGAGTATATTGTTTTTCCAAATAGTTGTTTTTATAGGATTACCACTAATTCCACAATGCTACATTTGCTTGAAATATTTTTGGGATTGCTTCTTTTGGAATTGACTTTGTGGGAGATCAAGATTTGGCCACCCTGAAATATATCTCTTTACCTTGATTGTTTTCTCTGAGGGACATTTGACCTCCCCCACTAACTGCCTAAAGAATTTGACATGGTGGCTCCTTCCTGGAACAGATCTTCTATCATGATGGCTATAAAGATAATGTAGGATAGAGGTTACAATAGCAAAGGCACCAAGCCTCTTTTATCAAAAACTCTGTCTCTCCCTGACCACATTATCTATAGATGACCCTGAAAAGAATTGTCCTCCTGCCCTCTGAAGTCCCAGGCCACACCCACCCCCAACACGCTCCTCGCCTTTAGCTGCAATACTTAAGCAAGCAGCTTAGACAGAGGGACGAGTTGCTCATTTCTGAGTTTCTCCCATGTATACATGTTATTAAACTTGGCATTATTTTCTGCTGCTAACCTGTCTTGTTAATTATTTGGCCAGCCATAAGAACCTTAAGGAAAAGGGCAGAGGGGGATTCTCCCTCTTCCCCCGACAACTTCAAAATCAATTCACAAGCTGCCGGGAAAACCAGAGAACTTCAAGATAACACCATTTTTTGAAATCTAAATAATAATAGTGTAATTTGATTACATATTTTGTTTATTGGTCTTTTATACTGGCTGCTAAATCTTGGCTTTAAAAGCAAGTAGATCCAAAATCCTTTCATGATAAAAATATTCAACAAACTAGGAATAGGAGGGGACTTCCTCAACCCAATAGGGGGCATCTATGAAAAGCCTCAGCTAACATCATACTTAGTGGTGAAAGACTGAGAATTTTCCTCCTAAGATCAGGAAAAGACAAGATGTCCACTCTTGCCATTTCCATTCAACATTGTGTTGGAGGTTCTAACCAGAGAAATTAGGTAAGAAAATGAAATAAAAGGCATCCAGATTGGAAAGGAAGTAGTAAAACTATTTCTATTTGCAAAGGACATGATCTTGTATAGAGAGAATCCTAAGGAATCCATATCAAAACTATTACAGCTAATAAACACGTTCAGCAAGGTTGCAGGATACAAGACCAATATTTAAAAAATGTGTTTCTATACACTAGCAGTGAGCAATCCAAAACGAAATTAACAGTCCCATTAATAGCATCAAAAGAATAAAATGCTTAAGAATAAAGTTAACGAAAGGAGTGCAAGAATTGAACCCTGAAAACTACAAAACATTGTTGAATTTAAAGAAGACCTTAATGAATGAAAAGTATCCCATTTTCAAACTTACTACAAAGCTCTACAGTAATTCAGAAAATGAAGTACAGGTATAAGGGTAAATACATAGATCAATGGAATAGAATTGAGAGCCTGGAAATAAACTCTTACCACAAAGTAAACCACCAAGAAAGTGAAAAGGCAACCCACACATTTGGAGAAAATATTGCAAAACACATGTATAATAAGGAACTTTTATCCAGAAAATATAAAGAACTACATAAAAAGACAGATAATCCAATTAAAAAATGGGCAAAGGATTTGAATAGATATTTCTCCAAAGAAGATACACAAATGGTCAAGGAGCATATGAAAAGATGCTCACCATCATTAGTCATTAGGGAAGTGTAAATTAAAACCACAATAACATACTATTTCAAGTTAAGTAAGATAGCTATTACTAGAAAGACAAACATAACGTGTTGGAGAAAATGCGATACATACATTCTCATACATTTCTGGTAGGAATGTAATTGGTGCAGCCACTTTGGAGAACAGTATGGAACTTCCTACTAGGTATCTAAGAATTCACTACTCAGTATCTACTCAAGGGAATTGAAACCATATTGTTCACACAAAAAATTGTACACTGATGTTCATAGCAGCATTATTCCTAGTAGCCAAAAAGTAGTAACATCCATCAATTGATGAATGGATAAACAAAATGTGGTATATCCACGTTCAAATAATGGAATATTATTTGACAATAAAAAGGAATAAATTATTGATATATGCTACAACATAGATGAATCCTGAAAACATTGTGTTAAATGAACGAAGCCAGTCACAAAGCACATGTGTTGTATGATACCATTTATGTGAAATGTCTAGAACACAAATACATAGTAACAGAAAGTAGATTAGTGACCTCCAGGGTCTGGGTGGGTGGAGAAAACTGGGGAATGGAGATTGACTGCTAATAGAGATGGGATTTCTTTGTGGAGAGATGAAAATTTTCCCAAATTATATAGTGGTAATGTTTGCACAACTCTAAAACCCACTGAATTATACATTTTAAAAGGGTGACTATTATGGTATGTAAATTATATCTCACTGAAGCTGTTATATTTTTAAAAAATGCTGATTTATCACCATGGAGCTCCTTTAATTTTGAATGCTATAAATATTTAAAATTAATTATAAAATGAAAATTCCTCTTAGAGAATTTTGAATTGTAAAAACTGAAACCATAACATACAGGACAAAAATATACTAAAAAGATATCATAAAAATTGAACTGAGAAAAATGTATGTGGCATAGATGCAAAAAAAAAGGTTAAGAATAGTAATAACAATAATATATCTTAATAATAAAAGATATCTTACAAATTAATTAAAACAAAAGCCAAATTTTAATAAGGAAATAGGAAGGATGAATTTTTCAAAAATGAACACACGACAGGGGGCGGGCCCAGTGGCGCAAGTGGTTAAGTGCGCACGCTCCGCTGTGGCGGCCGGGGGTTCACCGGTTCGGATCCTGGGCGTGCACCGACGTACTACTTGTCAAGCCGTGCTGTGGTGGCATCCCATATAAAGTGGAGGAAGATGGGCGTGGCCAGGGCCAGTCTTCCTCAGCAAAAAGAGGAGGATTGGCAGATGCTAGCTCAGGGCTGATCTTCCTCACAAAAAAAATAAAAAATAATAAAAATAATAATTAAAAAAAATGAACACATGACAAATTAACATATAAAAATAACCTCATTAATAGTCAAGTAGCTTCAAATTTTAACAATATGGTTAATAATCTTTTAAAAAAATAATGAGACCCAGTGTAGGCCAGATGTAGGGGGAAATTGTAATTGTGTACACTGGTGGTAAGAAAATAAATTGATACTATATTTCTCTAAATATTTAACAACATTACAGTTTTGCATATTTTACTTAGAAATTCACTTCTAACAGTTTATCTAAGGAAAATATCATAAATGTGTTCATTGATTTAGCAACAAATATGTTTATTGAAACATTGTTTGTAATATTAAAAATGTTAGAATAATCTGCATTTCCAAAATGGGGGGTTTATTAGATCAGTGGCAGTGTATCCATAAAATTGAACACCACTCAGCTATTCAATAAAAAATAATCAGATTATAGAGAAGTAGGTACAAACTCATTGATTTATAAATAGTCAGAAAAAGCAACACAATGCTCACAGTGGTTATGTCAGATCTTGGGCTTAGTGGCTGCGATGTCTGGTGCTCCGCCTCTCTTCCAACCTCTTCTCAGATGCTTTCCTACACTGTAGAGACTAGAAAGTTAGAAATTCCATTTCTTAGACTCCATTAGAGCTTGGGTTCTGTAACTAATTAACACCTACGAACCCTATGTCATTGCAGGAGATTTGGAAGGTGCAAGTGAGACAGAAACTATACTTTTGTTACTCCTGCCATTTCTGCTGGCAAGCATAGTCATAGAAGCTTTTGATTTTTTTGCTGCATCATCATTAGGAGTCCCAGTGTGGAGCCACTTGTAACGTGATTGTCATGAAGCTGTGCATGGGACATCCATTTTGCTGTTGTGTAGTATAGTAGGCACGGGGTAGATTGTGGAGCAGTTTTCTGGTATTGGCAGTGATGGCATGGTTTTGAATCCTAACATCTAATTGCTGAAGAATCAGTACTTCCCTGTGGTATGGCTGCGGGATTCATTTCTGAAAGCACAACCTAGAATCTCTCTCTTCAGCCTTTACAATAATTCTGTAAGCCATTTAGTACTTAGTAAAATCTCTTTTGGTTTACGCTGGTGGGAAGGATTCTGCCCTCTGCAGCTGAACACTGATACAATTGGATTATTTTGATTTTCATTCTTTAGCTTATATGTATTATCTAAATTTTACACAACCACCATGTATTACTATTGTAATTTAAAATATATATATAATAATATTGTTTGGGATAAATCTAAAGTTTCCAAGGGGGCTTCTTTTAAAATTATAACAATTTTTGGAACAAGGTGGTATGGTTTAGTAGTTAAGAGTTTGGGCTCTGTAGACATCGTAGGTTTAAATTCCAGCAGTGCCACTCCCTCTGTTAGCATTCTTAAGCAAATACCCTTCTAAAACCTCAGAGTCATTTTCTATAAAATGAGGATTATAACACTTTATTTATGGTGTGAAGATTAAATGAGATAATGTATGTAAAGCTGCGATCCCAATGCTTAATATTTTATAGGAATTCAATAAATGGTGGCAGCCTCACAAGTCTCTCTTAAACTTTCAAGAACTCACATTTTTTCATCTTGCTCATAAGAACATCCATGCTTATCTTTCTTAAATGCTTTGAACTGCCTTTCATTATACTACATCAAAATAAGTTGAGATAAATGTCCTAATCTCATTTAAATTAGATGCAAGAAACATAATGAGAATATTAAATGCAAATTATTTCTCCATGTGAGTTTATATTTCATTATCGTTGACATTACTTAAGAAAACAAATTCTACTTTAGATTTAAGTGAGTTTAGGATTCTTTCAGCTCACTGATTGTTTCAAAGTTGAAGAAGTGCCAGCCTGGTGTTCAAAATACAGCAACACATCAATGTCTGATAATTAAAGAGACTGTGCTTCCTTGGATTCACATGCATAACTCTTAGCAGAGTTAATAGCAAATGAGGGCACACAATGAATTTTCTAGGCATTTAAAATAAGAACACGCTTCTAAATTGTTTTTAACTCAAGTATCCAGAGTACGTAGGGTAAATATTACTTTTAAATATACACCTGAATATTGTGTGATCACAGATACGTGTCTGAAACTGTCAACAAACTCAAAGCACCTTGTCTAGTAGAGCCAATGGTTTCTGCTAATGCAGTTACAGTCACTTAATTCTTTTGCAATGTTAAGCTGTCTAGGGCGGGGAATGCAAGATGTGGCCATTGCATAAACAAATAGAAAAACCACCTTTTCTGGGGTTCAAACCTATCACTTTGGGTTCATTGGCATATACGCTAACCAACTGAGCTTATCTGCTAAGTTTTATTTATGAATAAATCACGAAATATCTCTGTCAGTTACTTTGAATGTGTAATTCTTGTATTTTTGAGAAAAATGATGTTAATGAGGATTATCCTTTGAGACGTGTGCTCCTGAATTGTAGATAACTGTCTGCGATTCCTTTCTGCTTTAACTAATGAGAATGAGATTAGGAATGTCTTCTTACAACCTCCTGTTTTAAATAAGTGCTTGGCACTAATTTGTTATAGTGAGAATTTGTTAATAAGTACGAGAACTATATTTGTTCATTAATTCATTAATTCAATAAATATATATTTATTGAGACCTACTAGGCAATGTTCTAGGTGCTGGAGATACAGCAGTGAGCAAAATAAGCAAGGAATATAAATGGTGCAGCCACTTTAGAAAACAGTTTGGAAATTCCTCAAAGTATTTAACATGGGGTTACCATATGACCAGAAATTCCACTCCTAAGAGTCTACCCAAAAGAATTGAAAACATATGTTCACACAAAAAAATTGTACAGTGATAGTCATAGCATCATTATTCCTAGTAGCCAAAAAGTGGTAACCTCCATCAGGTGATGAATGGATAAACAAATGTGGTATATCTTTATAGTGGAATATATTTGGCAATGAAATGAACAAAGTGTTGATACATACTACAGCATGGATGAACCTCGTAACATTGTGCTAAGTCACAAAAGAACACGTATTGTATGGTTCCATATATATGAAATGTCCAGAGTACAAAAATCCATAGAGGCAGAAAGTAGATTAGTGGCTCCCAGAGTCCTGTGAGAGGAGAAAATGAAGGAATGGGGAGCAATTGCTAATGGATATGGGGTTCCTTTTTGGGGTGACAAAAATGTTCTAAAGTTATATAGTGGTGATGTTTGCACAACTCTGTGATTATACTAAAAAACCCCACTGAATTATACCCTTTAAAACAGTGAATATTAAGTTTTGTGAATTACATCTCATAAAGCTGTTATATTAAAAAAATTGGAAAATTAATTAAGAATCCGTTTTATGCCAGGTAATGTCTCAGGACTTGGGAATACTGCAGATGTCAAAAAGTATAAGTCTTCATTCACAGTTCTAACCATTTTTCAATAAATGTTTGTTGAAATTGAAAGACCATGCTCTGTTTGAACTAAGATTTATCCTAAATGAAATTATTACTGGATTTTATAGTTGGAGGGCTATTATATAGAAGGGATAGGATTCTTCCTCTTGAAATATTATGTAAAGAGCTCAAAATAATCAGGATGAGTTGGAGCATGGCACAAGTTTTACAAAAGAGATGGAGCATATTTTCTCCATTTAAGAAGAAGCTTAAAACAACTAGGAGCTTTGAGAAGCATATTTTCCTACGCTTCTACATCAGAATTTCATGAAAGATGACCATAACCTACAGAAAATTTTAGGAAGTGACAGTGATTAATAGCACTCTGTGTCTATCCTCATATTGAAATATCAATGTACCTGCTGATGACATTGTCCCAAGGTTTTTGTTTTGGAATAAAATGACCAACCAATAGTGATTTTCATAAAATATGACTGTGGAAACGGAGATGTAAATATTAATCATACGTTAGATGTAACATAAAAGAGGATTTAAATAGAATGATAATTATATGCAACAAATTATGTAATATTACATAATAACGAAAACATGGGCCTCCTGAAGACATTCTGGTTAATTTATGGTTTACCCAGAAGTAGCTATTATCATGTCCATATGGGGAGGTCTGCAGTGGTTAGTTTTACCTGTCAATTTGTCTAGGCTGTAGTACTCAGTTATTTAGTTAAACACTAATCTAATGTTGCTGTGAAGGTGTTTTTGTAGATGTTAACATATACAATCAGTTGACTTTAAGTAAAGGAGATTATCCTCAAAGATTATCCTTAATAATCTGGTATTGCCTCATCAAATCAGTTGAAAAGCCTTAAGAGCAAAACTCAGGTTTCCCTGAGGAAAGAGAAATTTCACCAATGGACCCCAACTTCAGCTCCTGCTGAAGGGTTTCCAGCCTGCCAGCCTTCTTCACAAATTTGAAACTTGCTAGCCCCCACAATTGTGTAAGCTAATTCCTTGAAATAAATCTCTTTCTCTCCCCTACTCTTTATCTATCTATCTATCTATCTATCTATCTATCTATCTATCTATCTATCCATCCATCCTCTATCTAATCTATCTACCTGTCTTTCTATCTGTCTACATCTATCTATCCTACTGGTACTATTTCCCTGTTAGAATCATGACTAATACAGATTTTGGTACCAAGAGTGGTTCTAGAAGAAGAGAATTTTAGGATAAGTTTTTAAAATTGGTTCTGAGTTTTCTGGAATCGGTTCTCTAATCTCATTAGATTTAAAGGACTTAATGACTCTATTTCGAGCAGTAAAGAGAACTTTGGTAGTCCATGGCATGATGTAGCTATAGAGAAACGCAAAATATTGCCATTGAGTGCTCCAAATAAAATACTTACAAAAGGCAAGATTCTGGGTGACCTTGCACTTGATAAATTGGAATATTTTAATCAAACTAAGGAATATAATGAGGTTGAATGATTGTTCCTAGCTGCACTGGGGAAAGTGAGAAAGGAAAAGGATGAGGTCAGAGTTTTAAATTCCCAACTCAATTCCATATAAATGATCTGAAAGCTTCTGTCTCTGCCCTGAAAGAAACACTTAACTCCTATAGTCACAGGGTTGAGATTTCTGAAAACCAAACCCAGAGTTTCATCTCATGAGTGGCTGGATTACAACACAAATAGAATTCCCAGTCTTGCAAGTGTTTTCTATTAAAGTGAAGGTATTGATTAGGAAGGAGTGGAATCTTGACAATTGGAATGACGACATATGGGGAGATCTCAATGAAGCTCAGAACATTGAGTCTCTAAATTTTGCTGTCTTTTCTTCCAATAGAAGCAGCCCTTCCACTCCTGTCTGAGGGTGTTTACTCTGCTTTGCCTGGAGAACCCGTAATGACCTCTCCTGATGTAGTTGCCTTATGAGACACCACTGATTCTCCTCTGGACACACACCCACCATGCCTTTGCTTGTAGACCTCTAACTACATGCAAGTCCCAGCAGGACCCAAAGGGTGAGGTACAAAGTGTGACCCACGGGAGATGTGCTAGACACCAAAAGAACTGCATGATTCTTCCAATTTATATGGACAGAAATCTGGGGAATGTGTGTGGAAATGAATATTAAAGGTGTGGGATAAGGTTGGAAGGAACATAAAACTAGATCAGGTCAAATTTATTGATATGGGCCCACAAAGAAGAGATTCTGGATGTAATGTTTTAGTTTAAGGGATTAGAAAGAGCTCTAACAGTTTGTTTATTTGATTAATTGAACTATGGACCAAAATATCACACACACTAAATGAGATTGAAATGCTGAAATGCCAAACTGCCTTGTTATACTGTAGAGGAAGGTATCCAAAAATTCAGGGAAATTGAAATATTAGAGAGGATTTGTTATGTAAGACCTGCTCAACCACCAGAGAGGTGAGAGAACACACCTTTCACTATGACTGTGAGAAATAAATTTGTGAGGAGAGCTTCAGCATCCTTGAAGAGCTCTGTGTCCATTCTTCTCTGTAGGTCAGAATTTAGAGTGGGAACTGTTGCTACTGAACTGGAATCTCTAAATGCAATGGAGGTAATTGGATCCTGGGGTGACAGGGGCCAAAAGATGGCACTTAATCACCAAAGACAAGGTGAACGTGGTTATTGTAATGAAGAGCAGAGTCAAATCAGTAATCATAATAGTTTGACAGAGACCTATGATGTTGGCTAGTTGATCATGATGTCGCTACAAAAGAGGTAGATGAACAATACTAAATTCTGAATTAATCTGTGTAAGTGGAAGAGTTCTAGGCTAAGTAAACAGAAAATTAACTCTAATCACCAAAACAGAGAGTTATGACCTCTCAATTCATTCCCAGACTTGAGTGAGTTTATAGACCTAGAGTCTTTGAGTGAAGGGGAGGCTGGATACCCTTGAGGAAGGACCCCACTAATTGTCAAAAATTTGTTTTGTTACTTTCTCCCAGCCTTCCCCATAGGAACCCATAGTCTTTTAGCAGGGTGACTGTGCCCTGGGGAAAAGGAAATAATCAGACTTTTTAGAGGTTACTGGACACTGGCCTCGAATTGACTCTAATTCCAGGAGATCCAAAATGTTATGGTGTTCCACCAGTCAGAGTAGGGGCTTATGAAGGTCAGGGGATCAATAGAGTTTTAGCTCAGGTCTGTCTCACAGTGAGCTGCTTAACCGATTCCAGTTCTGGAATGCATAGTTGGGATAGATGCACTCAGCAACTGGTAGAATCCCCATATTACTTGCCTGACCTGTGGAGTGAGGGCTATTGTGGTAAGAAGGGCCAAATGGAAGCCACTAGAACTGCCTCTATCTGAGAAAATAGTAAGCAAAAAGCAATATCTCATTTCTGGAGGGATTGCAGAATTTAGTGCCACCAATGACGACTTGAAAGATGCAAGGGTGGTGATTCCTACCACACCCCCATTCACCTATTTGGCCTCTGCAGAAAACAGATTTATCTTGTGAAATAGAGGCACAGAGAGGTTATGCAACTTGCCCTTTGCCCAAAATTGCCCAGCTAGGAAGTACTGGGGATGGAATATAAATGTAGTTTATTCAGACTCTAAAACCTGTGAAGTTCCCACTGTATGAACAATAGTTCTGTCTTCTAAGAGTAATAGATACTTGTAGTTTTTCTTTGGAAATCTGGTCTTCTAGGGTGAGAAAGCCTGAGTCACTGTCACAGCCACAGAGAGAGTGGCTGTTACTTCACCATTGCCCTGATGCCCTTCCAAACTTTCTAAAATTAAGATTGCCCTTCTGTCCCCAGAGTGGCTACACTCAAGCTGTTAACAAAGTCAAAACTCAATTTTTGTTATATTTATGCTCTCATTTGTTATCAAGAGGAGCGAAGGTCCTGGTGCTTGTAATAACATTGTGTATACAGAGCAGGCCATCAGAAAGGACATAGCAGACATTTCTGCTTCCATGTCAGAAACAATAGGAAATGAGTTAGATGCACATCAAGTGTTATTTGACGTTCTAGGCAAAGACTCTGAGGTTGGGGCAGGCCAACTTGGTAATTTACATTGAGCAGAATTTTAGAGACTGAAGAGATGCATTTTCTGTTCTGTAGGGCTATAAAATATCTCTCAGTTTCTACTTTTTATTTGATCATTGAATAAAAATTTAAGTAGCCCACGAAATAAATTTATTTAAATTCATGCATCTATTACCATTGTGGGGTCCCAAAAGAGAGTAGTGGTTAGAATTTTGCCTAATAAAATGGGTACAGATATATAAAAATAAAGTTATATTTATATGCATTAAACATTCAAACAGATGAATTAGCAGTATGCACCCCTGGACATTCATGAGTTGCCTGCAGAACTTTCTAAAATACTCATGCCTGGATCATACCACAGACCCATGCATCAGAATCTCCAAGGGGAGATTCTGGAAACTGGCATTTTTACAAAGCACTATAGGTAGCTTTGAATTCATGGCCAGGGTTGAAAAATACTGAGATAAGAAAAAAGAGGCTTTAAAATTTGTGTCCATTAATTGAATCAATTGATTTTCTACCCCGCTCCTCCTTTATGAGCTCAATACCCCACTCCACACATACATTCCTAATCTTTTTTTTTTTTTTTTTTTTTTTGTGAGGAAGATCAGCCCTGAGCTAACATCCATGCTAATCCTCCTCTTTTGGCTGAGGAAGACCAGCTCAGAGCTAACATTTATTGCCAATCCTCCTCCTTATTTTTCCCCAAAGCCCCAGTAGATAGTTGTATGTCATAGCTGCACATCCTTCTAGTTGCTGTATATGGGACGTGGCCTCAGCATGGCCAGAGAAGTGGTGTGTTGGTGCACGCCCGGGATCCGAACCTGGGCCGCCAGCAGCGGAGCGTGCACACTTAACTGCTAAGCCACGGGGCCGGCCCTCCTAATCATTTTTATTAGATTCACTTTGCCACCACTTTAATTTTGGACTTCCTGTTTAACTCTCCCCTCTTAGGCTGACAGGAACATTTTCTATCATTCTGGCTTCTTGTTTTGCTTGTAAAGCCCTGGCATATATCAGTCTGGTTTGGTAAATCTATTCTTTTTATTTTAATTGATTTTTTATTCTTATATATGAGCATACAAATGGGTGAGCCCATTGTTTCCTTGAGTTAATTTGTTTGCTTGCATCCTTGGAGGAAAGGAACAAATAGCATTTTCAGAACAAATACAAATGGCTTATCTTCCGTTAGCTTAATCCTGGAAGGGCATCAGAAATCAGTTGTGCAGGGCCACCAAATTGAAGAAACACACCCATTCTGAATGTTCTCATTTTAAACAAGAATATAATTAGTTTTGCATTGTGTTTGTATTTTGTTGTGGATAATGAAATTCGAAGATGGGCAACATGTCTCTCATGTTTTTTTTTTTTTGGTAATGTGAATGTTGGTAAATGGACAAAATTTTGTTTGCTATATATGTGCAATTTTCTAGTTAACATTTGAATAGCACTATAAACAAAAATGGAATTAAGATTTTAAAAATTGATCACAATATAAGTTCTCTTCTTAAGCTTATTTCTCATTTAAATTGAAATGCATGTAGAGGAAAAAGAATCACCTGGTATGCTAGTCTGTGCAGTGTGACACTGCTGTTCTTCATGTGGCTCCTTCACGTCTTCTGGGGAGCGCCATTATTCTTAAGGAAAGGCTTTAAATGTTTACAATCATGTATAGCCTAAAAATTTTAAGATAGTCAGTCGTGGTAAACTTGGTAAGCAGGTAAAAGCTTGTATTTATAATCATATTCAAAGAAAATGGTAAATCCCCTTAAAATTTTCTAGCAATGTTTATATAATTAAATTTTTCTTGAATGCTTATATAATACTATTTCCTTGAATTCCAATAAAATGTACTAGAATACACAAGATTCCTTTAAAAGACACCTGCTTAAGAAATTTTAGTATTTTTAAATTCTACTGAATAGGTTTTTGGGAAACATAATGTCCATTATTAAAAGAGTAAGCATGGAAAATAATTTGATTACAAGATTCAAGAGTTAAGCAAAACTTGTCAGTCATCTAGATCCTATAGGAAATACGTTCACAAGTAAATTATGAATACAAATAGAATTATTTCCATTTGTAATTCATGAATTCTGTCTTAATAGTTTGTCAATTTTTTTTTGTATAAAACATTTAACAAATACACTTCTAGAGTGGCAACATGGAAAATGGCAGAGTAGGAAGCTTACTTCACTGAAACAGCCATTAAGCTGGCAAAAACTGACACAATAAACATTTTCAGAGCTCTAGAATCTAATGAAAAACTTACAGAAGCCGAGGAAGTGCTTAATGAAGAATATGGTTGCTAAATTTCAGCATTTAAGGAAATCTCTGTCAGGTCACTGGCTGAATGCTGAGATAATGGAACAGAGAATTTAGTGACTACACACAACAAGGAAAACAATTTTTGTTAAAATAGTTTGGAGGAGTCACTAAACAGATGGACAACTGCAGCCCTCAAGTAGCACAACAGCAAACTTCGAGGAGGGAGAAGACTTCAATTTCCAGAGTTCCCACATTATAATATTCAAAATGTCAAGTTTTCAACAAAAAATTACAAGGCATGCAAAGAAATCAGAAAGTATGGCCCATTCACAGGAAGAAAAATAAATGGACAGAAACCATCACTGAGGAAGCCCAGACATTGGACTTAGTAGACAAAACTTTAAATAAACTACCTTAAATATTCTCAAAGAGCTAAAAGAAACCATGGACAAAGAACTAAATGAAGCCAGGAGAATGATGTCTCACAAAATAGAGAATATCAATAAGGACATAGAAATTATAAAAAGGAACCACATAGAAATTCTGAAGCTGAAAAAAATACAATAGCTGAAATGAAAGATTCATGAGTGGGGAGAAACAGTATATTTGAGTAGGCAGAAAAAAGAATCAATAAACTCAAATATAGGACAAGTGAAATTATCCAGTCTGAGAAGTAGAAAGGAAACAGTGAAGTAAAATGAACAGACCCCAAGGAATCTTTTGGGCACTATCATACTAACATAGCATAGTGTACTAACATAGCATTACGGCAGCCCCAGAAAAAGAACAAGATAAAGAGGAAGAAAGGATATATGAAGAAATAATGGCTGAAAACCTCACAAATTTGATGAGGAAATATGTGAATCTACAAATCCCAGTAGTTCACCAAACTCCAAGTAGGATAAACTCAAAGAGATTCATACTGAGACACAATACAATCAAACTGTCAAAAACCAAAGACAAAGAGAGACTCTTGAAAGTAGCAGAGAAGTGGCTTATTACTGCCAAGTGATCCTCAGTAAGATTAATAACTACTTCACAATAATTTTCATATAAGCCAGAAGACAGTGGGGTGACATATTTAAGGTACTGGAAGAAAAAAGCTGTCAACCAAGAATTTTATATCTGGTAAAGCTAGCCTTCAAAAATGAAAGAAATTAAGACATTCATACAGAAACAAAAGTTGTAGACTGGTCCTATAAGAAATGTTAAAGTGAGTCCTTTATGGTGAAATGAAAAGATATTAGAAAGTAACTTGAAGGCATACACAGAAATGAAGAACTCCAGTAGAGGTAACTACATAAGTAAATATAAAGCAGGTATTGTATTTTTGGTTTCTAACACTTCTTTTTTAATATATGATTTGAAAGATAAAGGCATAAAACAATAGTTGTGTTTCTATATGAGAGCAATTAATAATCTGAAAGGAAGTTAAGAAAATGATTCCATTTACGTTATGCAAAGAATAAAACACCTACAAATAAATTTAAGAAGGCGATAGACTTATTCACTAAAAATTACAAAATGTTGCTAAAAGAAATTAAATAAGACCTAAATAAATGGAAAGACATCCTGTATTCGTGGATTGGAAGATAATATTGTGAAGATAGTAATGCAAAGATGGTAATAGTACCCCAAATGGTCTACAGATTCAGCACAATTCTAGCATTTTTTTTTTTGCAGAATTTAGGAATGCCAATTTCTCAAAATCATATGGAATTGCAAGGAGCCCTGAAAAGCCAAAACAATAAAGAAAAAGAAAAAAACTGGAAGACTCACATTTTCTGATTTTAAAATTTGGTACAGGGCCAGCCCCATGGCTTAGCAGTTAAGCGCGCGCGCTCCGCTGCTGGCGGCCCGGGTTCGGATCCCGGGCGCACACCGACGCACTGCTTCTCCGGCCATGCTGAGGCCGCATCTCATGTACAGCAACTGGAAGGATGTGCAGCTATGACATACAACTATCTACTGGGGCTTTGGGGGAAAATAAATAAATAAATAAATAAAATTTGGTACAAAGCTGCAGTTAATCAAAACAGTGTGGTACCAACACAAGAATAGATATACAGACAGATGAAATACAATTGAAAGTCCAGAAATAAATCCATACATGTGTGTCTAACTGATTTTCAACAAGGGTGCCAAATCTATTCAATGGGGAAACAACAATTTCTTCAACAAAATGCTACTAGTATAACTGGATATCTACATGCAAAAGAATAAAGTTGACGGGGCTGGCCCGGTGGTGCAGCAGTTAAGTGCACATGCTCCACTTTGGTGGCCTGAGGGTTCACAGGTTCGGATCCTGGGTGCGCACGGACACACCACTTGTTAAGCCATGCTGTGGTGGCGTCCCATATAAAGTAGAGGAAGATGGGCACAGATGTTAGCCCAGGGCCAATCTTCCTCAAGTAAAAAGAGGAGGATTGGCATCAGATGTTAGCTCAAGGCTAGTCCTCCTCACCAAAAAAAAAAAAAAAAAAGAATAAAGTTGATGCTTACTTCACACTGTATACAAAAATTAACTCAAAGTGGATCAATGACCTAAATATAAAGGCTAAAGTTATAAAACTCTTTCAAGAAAACATAGGACTAAGTCTTCATGACATTGGATTTAGCAATGGATTCTTCAATATGACATCAAAATACAGGAAACACAAGGAAAAGTAGATAAATTAGACTACACAAAAATGTAAAACTTTTGTGCATTAAAGAATATTATCAAGAAAGTAAAAAAACAACCTACATAACGAGAGAAAATACTTGTAAATCATATATCTGATAAAGGTCTATTATCCATAATATATAAAGAACACTTCCAACTCAACAGTAAAATGACATACAACCCAACTTAAAAATGGACAAAGGACTTGAATAGACATTTCTCCAGAGCAGATATACAAATGGCCAACAAGCACTCAAGATGCTCAACATCATTCACCATTAGGGAAATTCAAATTAAAGCTACAATGAGGTATCACTTCACATCCACTAGGATGGCTATAATAATAATAATAATAATAATAATAATAATAATAAAGAAAAACAACAAATAACAAGAATGTGGAAAAACTGGAACTCTCATACATTGCTGGTAGGAATATAAAATGGTGCAGCCACTGTGGAAAACAATTTGGTGGTTCCTCAAAGAGTTAAACAGAGAATTACCATATGGCCCAGTATTTTCACTCCTAGGCATATACCCAAAAGAATTGAAAACAGCTACTCATACCAATACTTGTACATGAATATTCATAGCAGCACTATTCACAATAGCTAAATGGTACAGATAACCCAGATGTCTTTCAGTGGATGCGTGAATAACCAAATGTGGTGTACATATAGAATGCAATGTTACCTTATAAAGGAATGAAGTACTGATACATGCTACAATGTAGATGAAGCTTGAAAACATTATATTTTGTGAATGAAGTGAGACACAAAAGATCACATATTAAATGGTTTCATTTATATGAAATAATCAACATAGGTAAACCTATAAAGACAGAAAGCAGATAGGTGATTGCCAGGGGCTGAAGCAAAGGGGAGATGGGGAGTGACCACTTAATGAGTACAGGGTTTTCTTTTGGGGGATGATGAAAATGATTTGGAACTAGATAGAGGTAGGTGGTATTTGAACAACATTGTGAATGTATTAAATGCACCTGAATTATCACTTTAAGTGGTTAATTTTATATTAAGTAAATTTCACCTCAAGAAGAAAATACATGAAGAAGACACTACATTCTGGATAACTTCTTAAAAAAATTGATGGGATGAAATTGAAAATTTTTCTAGTCAGGGTCCAATCAAGAGACAGAAACCACACAGTAATTTCAACAGAGAAGGTTTAATATAAAGAATTATTAATTATGACAGATTACCTATTAATGGGAAAAGAGAACTCTGAAGAATACAAGAAGAGTAGACATAGGGAGGAGCCCCTGACATTTTGGTTGAGACACAGCACCTAAGGAAGGAACAATAGGGGAGAACTTTCCTCCCAAGGCTGAGATGCTGACCTTGTTGGAGAGGGTGTGGCAGTGGCCCAGAAGATGGTGGAAATGTTCGCTGAGGTCCTGTGCTGTGGAACTCACTGGTAATCCTCCTGCAAGGGTGGTGAACTGGGAAGCTGCCTTCTGGGGAAGCTGCCCAAGGAGAAGTGCTGTTGGCTACTGCACACTGCAGGAGTTTACCCAGAGGAGCACCTTGAAACCAAGAAGAGAAGACCCTTCCTCCTGCTGGCTCCCTCCAGCACTCTACACTAATAAAACTTAATAGAGTACCAACTGGCAAAGGAGAAATGTTCATAAAGTTATGTTATTATTTCCATTATTGCATAGCAGGAAATAAAAGAGGATTTTCAGCTCAGAAACGGAAGATTGATACTGACACAAAATTATTTTAACCATGTAAGTTTAGATAAAATAAGTTACACGAAGGTCTCTAACTTGAGCAATAGCCTCCAATATTAATTCATGAGTCATGTAATAATCTATATGTGATTACTGAGTTGTCATCTGGGTTTGTGATATTACTACCAATCATCTCCGGGAATTGGAAAGATATATTCCTTAGGAAAAAATGTAAGTTAGTTAAAAAAAAAATAGGCGTATTAAACTATAATGTTCAATTGAAGGTATTAGATAAATATGTAACAATGAATTTAAAAACATTATCAATAAGTCATGCTTATTGATAACAAATGGCATAATCTGCCATTTAGACTCTCAGATGCTCATCATAATTTCCAAGTAGAGCTTGTATAGAGTAGCTGTATGAGAAGTAAGATAATAAGTAGTTGTACTAGAAAATACACTAAAATAAACTTTTCTAAATTGCTAAAAATTTAAAAAGCCAGATTCTAATCAAGTTGAATAATTATAACATTGAATATTATAACAAATAACTGTTAGGACACAATTATAGCATTCCTATTACAAAATAATTACTTTTTCTTGGGGTTCGGCCTCGTGGCCTAGTGGTTAAGTTCGCGTGCTCTGCTTTGGCAGCCCAGGGTTCGCAGGTTTGAATCCTGGGCGCAGACTGAGGCCACTGCTCGTCAAGCTGTGCTGTGGTGGCGTCCCACATACAAAATAGAGGAAGATGGGCACAGATGTTCGCTCAGGGCCAATCTTCCTCACACACACACACAAAAATTACTTTTTATAGCATTTTTTTAGAGCAAGGTATAATGTATCAGAAATAAATTATTGCAGTAGAATGTTGTTTAAAGGTTATTATTTTATGGGATAAAAATTCCTGTCTCAACTTTGACATTTGTTTTTGAAAAATGGGCTTCGCTTCAACATTTATATAGCAGCAGGAGACCGTTACCTTGTGACAACACTTCATTGCATTGACATTATCTGCTAATTATCTTTGCCACCACTAATTTCAAGCCTGGTGTGCTGTACATGCTGGCTCTTACCAGTTGTGTGATTACTCTCTCCTTCCTCATTGATGAGTCTGGAAAATATACAGAGCTTAATTAAAAGCGAAACTCACATTATATTGACAAAGCTTATACTTTGCACAAAGATTTCTGGAAACACTGTGATCACACAGAGTAGTTAAAAAATAATCTTCAGGTATTCAAAATTGCATCTGATACACATTACCTATGTCGGTATGGCCGTGATGGCCTCTACAATTCCTCTGTCCTGGGTACATCCAACCTTTTCAAATGACCCCTGAGTGCAGTTCCATAGTGTCTTTACCTAAATGTCTCCCACTTCATGTCTCCCACTTCATGAATGTCTTGTATGGATATTTAATAAGCATTTATTCTGTAAAAGCATAATCAATCATAGGTCCTTTTTGGGACAACAGAAAGAGTAAGCAGAATACCACATTAAAAACAGAAAAATGAATAAGAAAGATCCTGTCCTCAGGGAAATTATGGCCTTGTAGAAGAGATACACCTTTTCCAAACTATGTAAATAAACATACATTTTCTTTAGAAATGTCGTCTTGCTTCTGGAGGCCTCTGCTTTAATTGCCCTGCATTTGTCTTCCTATCTTCTTACAGAGAGATTTCATAAAGTTCCCCAGCTCAGATCTTGTGCTCCTTAGGGGCGGATACACTAACTCCTTTCACCTGTCGTGTTTTCCAAAATAGAATATGTTCTACTGTGCTCCTAAATTTTCCCCCATTAACCACTGCCTTTCCCACTCCTCTGTGCTGTAGGTGACATTCTTGGTGCTCCAGTTCCCAACTAAAGGACAGGGAATGTGGTTCGGAGCTCCAGCCATCTTGCCGGGCTCTGTATCCTGCTCTAATAAGGTTGTCTCATAGTTCCGTCTCAGTTCAAATGTCCCTTTTTGAAAGAGGCATTATCTGAACATCCCATCTTAAGTAGCCTCCTTCCCCAACTCCCAAGTTTCGATTACGCTGGATCCCATTATTCTGATTTACATTCTTGGTAACATTTATGAGTCTCTGAAATGATAATGTTTTTTCAAATATTTGCTGCTTAACGTCTGTGTCCCTCCATGATGATGTTAATATCACAAAGTTGAGTACATTTTTTAGTTGACTTCTCTATTCTCACCACCTAGAATGGTATCTGGTACATGGTAAAAACTCAAAAAATATCAAATGTATGAATTAATGAACCTCATCCAATCCCTTCTAAGGGAAATACTTCAAATTTGGAACTAATCTGAAGTCCCAAATCTGAAGGAAGGGTGAATTTGCTGTCTGTTTGAGCTGGCACATCTGACGTCTGTCTTCTCCTCCCCTTGGACATCAGCACTCCTGATTCTCAGGCTTCAGACTCGGACTGAATTACGCCACTGGCTTTCCTGGTTCTCCAGCTTGCAGATAGCAGATTGTGGAACTTCTCAGCCTCCATAATTGTATAAGCCAATTCTTATAATAAACCTCTCTCTCTCTAAATATGTTATATATATATATTTGTATATATATTATTTACATACATACATACATGTATAAATATATTTGTTAAATGTATGAAAATATACAACTATATCTCTCTTTTATATGTATAAATGATAGAGATAAAAATGTATTTGTGTGTATATGGGGGCAGGGGAGAGAGAGATTTATTGGTTCTGTTTCTCTTCCAAACCTACCATCTGTGGACTTACAGAATGCCTTTTCCACCATTCTGGTATTCAACAGTGCATTGCTTCTGATCAAGGATCTCACATCACAGCAAAAATGCAGCAATGGGCCCTTGCTCATGGAATTCACTAGTCATATCATGTTCCCTACCATCCGGAAGTAGCTGGCTTGATAGAATGATGGGATGGCATGGCCTTTTGAAGACTCAGTTACAGTGCCAGCTAGGTGACAATACCTTCCAGGGCTGGGGCATGTTCTCCAAGAAGCTGTATGTACTCTGAATCCACAGCCAATATATGATGCTTTTCTCTAATAGCTAGGATTCACACATCCAGGAATCAAGGGGTAGAAATGGGACTGGCATCACTATCACCCCTAGTGACCCACTAGCAAAATTTTTGCATCCTTTTCCCAGGATTTTATGTTCTGCTGTCCTGGAGATCTTAGTTCCAAAGGGAGGAATGCTTCCACCAGGAGACACAACAATGATTCCATTGAACTAGAAGACTGTCACCTGGCCTCTTTGGACTCCTCATACCTCTGAATGAACAGGCAAAGAAGGGAGTTAGTGTTGGCTGAGGTGATTAATCCTGACTACCAAGAGGAAATTGAACTGCTACTCCACAATGGAGGTAAGGAAGAGTATATCTGGAATACAGGAGATCCCTTAAGGCATCTCTTTGTATTACCATGCCTTGTGATTAAGGTTAGTGGAAAACAACCCAATCCAGACAGGATTATTAATGGCCCAGTCCCTTTAGGAATGAAGATTTGGGTCACTCCATCAGGTAAAGAACCACAACCAGCTGAGATTGTTGCTGTAGGCAAAAAGAATACAGAATGGTAATTATAAGAAGGTAATTATAAATACTAGCTATGATCATGTGATCAGTTACAGAAATGAGGACTGTAATTGTCAAGAGTATTTCATCCTTATTTTGTTATGAATACATTTGTGTATATATGCACATATATTAAGCAAATATCTTTGTATTCTTTCCTCTCTTATTCTTTTATAATGTAGTATAATGTGTATTGACTTTATACCAATTAGGTACTGGTAATTTTATATCATAGTATTTAAGTTATGGAATATCAGGAGAAGAATAAACATCACTCAAGGACTTTACCTCGTCTTCCAGGGAAGAGATTAGTGTGGTTTTGGTTGTATGCAGGATAGTTGCATCATGTTAGGTGGAATTAAGACCTTGTTATTGTCTTTACTCGGAGATTAAGTATGGTTTAAGGAAATGGTTAAGGAGGTTTAAGGGGTGGACTTGTGATGGTTAATTTTATGTGTCAACTTGATTGGGCTAAGGGATGCCCAGATTGCTGGTAAACATTATTTCTGGGTGTGTCTGTGAGGATGTTTCTGGAAGAGATTAGCATTTTAATAGGTAGAGTGAGGAAAGAAGATTAGTTTCACCAGTGAGGGTGGGCATCATCCAATTCACTGAAGACTTGAATAGAACAAAAAGGTTGAGGAAGAATGAATTTGCTCTTTGTTTGGGCTGGGGCATGCATCTTCTCCTGCCCTTGGATATGGTTGCTCATTGTTCTTGAGCCTTCCGAGTCACACTGAGACTTGTACCATCAGTCCCCCGATTCTCAGACCTTTGGAATCAGACTGAATTATATTACTGGCTTTCCTCGTTATCTAGTTTGCAACAGCAGATTGTGGAACTCCTCTGCCTCCATAATTGTGTGAGACAATTCCCATAAAAAAATCTCCTCATATATGTGCATATATATTCAATTGTTTCTGCTTCTCTGGAGAACCTGACTAATACAGATTTGGTGTAGTAAAGTCTCAGAAATGAGAATGAGGCCTGGAAGGTAGAAGTTTATTAGACTCACAGGTCTCAAAGGGAGATCACTGCATGCCACTCAGGGCCACAAGGGAAGTGCCAGTTTTTGCCAAGATGTCAGAGGACAGGAATGAAGGGAAAGTCTAGGGCAGAGCTTTAACTAGGGTTTCTGTAGGAAAGGCAAAGCAGGGCGGAGTAAACAGTTTAGGATTAGCTAGTTTGAATAACTCTGGTGGGCTTTGGGCAATAGGGGTAGTCTCTAGTTGCCCGCTGCCTGGCCCTGGGGTGATTTAAGGCAGGGGACATATTGGCTTGGTGTGTGAGAATTAGATACAAGGGTGTTCGGGGCTGTAGATTGACATTGGTTGGTTTGTATAGGAAATTTGGGCTCCTGGCTGAGCCTTTTGCTATCTCTAAAAATTGACTAGCCCCAAGAGAATTAGAAGACAAGCCACAGACTTGGAGAAAATATTTGCAAAAGACACATTTGATAAAGAATTGTTATCCAAAATATCCAAAAACTCTTAAACTCAACAATAAAAAAACAAACAACCCAATTAAAAAATGGGACAAAGACAGCACCTTAAAAGACACCTCACCAAAGAAGACACACAGATGGCAAATTAGCGTATGAAAAGATATCCACATCATATGTCATCAAGGAAATGCAAACTAAAACAACAAGGAGATACCACTACAAACCTATTAGAATGGCCAAAATCCAGAACACTGGCAACACCAAGTGCTGGAGAGGATGTGGGACAACAGGAACTCTCATTCCTTGCTGGCAGGAATGCAAAATGCGACAGCTACTTTGGAAGACAGTTTGGCGATTTCTTACAAAACTATGCATGCTCTTACCACATGATCCAGCAATTGCACTCCTTGCTATTTGCTCAAAGAAGTTGAAAGTTTATGTCCACACAAAAACCTACACGTGGATGTTTCTAGCAGCTTTATTCATAACTGTCAAAACTTGAAAGCAACCAAGATTTCCTTCAGTAGGTGAATGGATAAACTGGGTACATCCAGACAATGGAGTATTATGCAGCACTAAAAAGAAATGAGCTATCAAGCCATTAAAAGACATGGAGGAAGCTTAAATGCATTTACTAAGTGAAACAAGGCAGTGAAAAGGCTATATACTGTGTGATTCCAACTATATGACATTTTGGAAAAGGCAAAACTATGGACACAGTAGAAAGATCTGTGGTTGCCAAAGGTTTGGGGGGATGGAGAGATGACTAGACAGAACACAGAGGATTTTTAGGCCAGTGAAAATACTCTGTATGATACTATAACGGTGGATACATGTTATTAAACATTTGTCCAAACCCATAGAATGTACAACACCAAGAGTGAACCCTAAAGTAAACAGATTTGGGGTGATTATGATGTGTCAATGTAGGTTTATCCTTGGTAGAAAACGTACCACTCTAGTGGAGGATGTTGATGATGGGAGAGGCTCTGCAGCTGTGGGGGCAAGAGATGTTTGGGAAATCTTTGTACCTTGCTCTCAAATTTATTGTAAAGCTGCTCTAAAAATAATATAAAGTCTTAAAAACAAAACTGACTAGCCTTGAGAGGGGCAGTGTCTTCCCAGCCAGCATGTTTTTTAAGATGACAAAATATAAAATACAGAAAATAAAAAATTAATGATTAATTCTTTTTATTTAATAGGGACTAGATTCTTACCTATTTCTAATAACATAAATTGCTCTTCTGAGCTGCATGGACATTTTAAATCTAAAACTAATGTATAAAGGAGAACATTTAATTACAGTCATACAAAAGCATCTAGCAAAGGAGGAAAATTCTGTAAATACACTAAGAAAACACAAACAACAGACGAGTAGTGTGAAAGGAGATTTATTTTTGTAGACAAGTAGATCAATAAAATCCTGGCAATAAGCCCATCAGTTACTGTTGTTATTAAATTGCTCTTTTATTAGCGTCTTCATTACTGGGAAACATTTTTTAAAGAGATAATTATTAGTTCTGTCCGTGTGTGTGTGTGTGTGTGTACAATATTTTTTTTTTAAGGAAAAAAGTTACCTACTGAAGGCTTGTTTTTTCCCCTTATTGATTCACATGTCTTTAATATAGTAGTACGAAATTTAGTTAGTTTTTTTAACTTACACAGGTTCCCCTCTGCCTCTCAGGAAAACAGAAGAGTGTATCTCATAAATTTATAACACTAAAAAGCAACTTAGAAGACCAATTGATATTGTTGTGTTTTTTTAAAGATGAGGAAATTGGGGAAAAGGAAAAATCACATAACCTGCCCAAGCGTACACACTTATTGAGATTATATATGCACAATATATAGTTTAGCATCTGATGCATGGAAGATAACCAACAGATCATAGGTATTATTGAAAATAATCAAATTTATACAAGTTTACTGATGTGAAATACCCTCTGATATTTAACCAAAATTCAAATGGATCTTTTTTTTGCTTTTTTGAGATATTTTTAACAGTGGTTTTCTGTATGTCTTACCCTGTGTGTGTCTATTTCTGTCATTTCCTATATAAATATTCTTTGGTTCAATACCAGGGTGGAAGATACAAAAGAGTGACATTCGGGGGCTGGCCCAGTGGTGTAGTGGTTAAGTTTGTGTGCTCTGCTTCAGCGTCCCAGGGGTCGCAGTTTCAGATCTGGGTGCAGACCAACGCACCGCTTGTCAAGCCATGCTGTGGTGGCGGCCCATATAAAGTGGAGGAAGACGGGCATGGATGTTAGCCCAGGGCCAGTCTTCCTCAGCAAAAAAAGGATTGGCAATGGATGTTAGCTCGGGGCTAATCTTCCTCACACAAACAAAAAAAAACAAAAGAATGACATTTGAGGATATAATATTTTCAATGGGAAATATTCTCTTTTCTACTTTTAAATAAAACACAAGCATAGTTTCTCCTAATCAGGCTTTATATAAGACTTGAACTGGTGAATAAGGTGGGAATAAGTTTATACCACTTAAAATGATCTGTTTTTACTCATTAAAAGAATTTTGTATCACTATGTCAATATAAAATATATTTTAAAGCAAAAGCTATTAAGGTCAAAATATAATTTCAACAGGTTCAAGCCTCCATTAACATAATTTACTTCTCAACATTAAGCTTATAATGGCATAATCTCAGAATATATGAGAAAAAATTGAAATAACTATAAACACTGATGGGCAAATAAACCATCATTATGTGAGATTTCAACATACCTATCTAAATAATTGACAGATCAAGCACACATTAATAAGGCTATAAAATAAAATTAATAAGCTTGATAAAGTGGATAAAATGTAATTAAAAACTGAACAACTCATATCCTTCTTAAGCATTCATGGAATATTTACCAAAACCAAACAATTAATATGCCATAAATTAAGTCTCAGAATTTTCAAATAACTGGTAATCATACAGATAATATGCTCTGACTACAATTCAGTTAATCATAAATTAATATGTTAAAGATAATATATTTCTAAATGCCTTCCAGAGCAAAGAATTTTTAATGCACATGATAATATATGCAAAAATATATTGAAAATACCACCTACTAAAATATGTGGATGTTGCCAAAATAGTACTATGAAGGAAATATGTAGTCTTAAATGCATATAAAAGACAAGAAGAAATACTCAAAACCCTTGAGGTAAGTATCTAACCTAAGAAGTTAGAAAAAGAAAACATAACAAATATAATAAATAGAAGAAAAAAGAAAGAAAATGGAAGAATAAAAATGTGATGAATCAGGGAATTTCCACTTCTGGCATGCTGGAGTAACTGACACTAGACTTGCCTTCTTGTTGGAAAAAAAAGAAAGACTAGGAAATGATACAAAATATCTGAAACGACTCTTTTCAGACATTGGTCAATAAGCAACAAAGGACTATTCTCCCTGAGATAAGGAAAACAAATGAGGTGAGCCCTACAAAATACCCTGTGTTTCTGTTTGAAGACACGTTCTGAGCCTTGGCCCCCAAAGAGTCAAACTTTTATAGTCAGGCTAACTGGCGCCAAAGTAAGGGCAATTCCCCTTTGCTCTCCCTAGCAAAGCTAAAAAACGAATCTTGAAAGGACCAAGCTTAACTTAACTGCCTGAGAAAGAAAGTTCCATATTATTTGAAGGAAGATCAAGAAATCCAGAAACTCAAAATACACCATTTGATCCAAAAATTCATTACATAGAATTTAAAAAGTGGACACACTCATATATTCATTTTACAACTCCAGTATTACCTTGCTACAAAAACTATATACAGAGATATGAGAAATGAAGATTGTAGGCCGAAACTAATCGTTAAGGTAGATCAGATTATCCAAAGGAATATATAAGCAAATCAGCAATAGTTTTAAAAAGGAAAACTCAACAGGACCAAATTGAATTTATCTCAGGAATGCAAGAAGGACTTAACATTGGGAAAAACAATATATTAATGTAATTCCCCACATTAATAGATTAAAGGGAAAAGCAGTATAATTTTTACTAGTAAAGAAAGAAATGCTATTTGAAAAAAATCAGTAGAGAGAATTCACCTTAGCAGAACTCTGGAAGATAGTCAAAGATTTGCAGCAACTAAGTGAATGCTTGGTGAATGCTTAACCAGGAGAAATAAAGGTTAGTGAGTTCATTACAAGTAGACCTGCTCTATAGGAAATGCTAAAGGGAGGGCTGCAGGCTGTTATGAAGCAACACCAGACAGTAACTTGAAGTCGTATAAAGACATAAAGAACACTGGTAAAGGTAACTTCATGAGTAAATATAAAGCCAGTATTATTGTACTGTTGGTTTGTAACTCCTCTCTTTGTTTCCATATGATTTAAAAAACCAATTCTTAAAACAGTAGTTATGAATCTATGGTAATGGGCACACAATGTATACATATGTAATCTGTGACGAAATATAAAAGGAGAGAGATGGAGATGTAGGGGGCAGAGTTTTAGTATACTAGTGAAGCTAAGTTGGTATTAACTCAAAATAGGTTGTTTTAAGTATAAAATTTCAGTCGTCATCCATAAGGTAACCGCTAGGAAAATGCTATATGCTGATTACTCCTGAAGTTGAACCTGCTATCTAGACTTTTTTGCGGAACCTCAAACTCAGATATCCACGTATCTACTTGACAGCTCCACTTGTCTGTATCACAGACATGTCAGAATTAACCTGTCAAAACTGAATTCATGCTCACCCCACCAACATCAGCCTTTTTAACAGCCTTCCTCATCTTGGTTGATGGCAACTCCATATTTCCACCTGCTCATATCCAAAACATTGGAGGAATCCTATACTCCTCTCTTTCTTCAACACACAACACCCAATCCATCAGCAAGTCCTATTGGATCTACTTTCCAAATATAATCAGAATTCTACCATGTGACTACTTCTCATGGCCCTTACTTCTGGTCCAGGTAACCACCATCTCTTGACTGAATTATTGAAATTGCCTCTGAACTGGTCTCCCTGTTTCTTCCTTTGCCCCCTAGAATCTATTTTCAAAGAAGCAGCCAGCATGATCCTTATAAATCACTCCATTGCTCAAATCTCCCCTTTTATACAGTTAAAAACAAATTCCTTGTAGTGGAATAAAAGACTTCTTCATGGTCTACCGCCCCTCACCTCTCTGCTCCATGTCCTGCTAAGCTACCCCATGCTCACTCCCCTCCACACACACTTTTCTCCTCCCTATCGCTTGAGTACCCTAATCTTGCCCCCAAGTCAGAGCCTTTGCACCAACTGTTCCCTCTATTTAGAGTTATTTTCCCCCAAGTATCTGTATAGCTCACTACTTCTAGTCTTTTTCACTTTCTTAATGAGGCCTATCCCCCTCCCCCACTCCACAGCAAACTCTGCTCTCTCAATATTGCTTACCCTGCTCTATTTTCCCATGGCACTTATAACCTCCTAATATACTAAAATTGTTGAATTATGCATCATGTATATTTTCTATTTTGTTTACTGATGTTTCCTCAGAGTAGATCTTCAATAAAAATACTTTTTGAACACACAAAAAAATCAATAGAGCCTCATGATTAAAAACAAATTTTTAGCAAACTAGAAATGGACATGAGCTTTCATGGAAAAAATGGAAACATATTTAAAATTTGGAAGGAGACAAGGAAGTCTGCATTCACCACTTCTATTTTAACATTGCAATAGACATGCTAGAAAATACTATAAGACAAATAAAATATAAAGAAAAGGTATAAAGATTGAAAAGAAAAATCTATTAGCTACAATATGATTGTCTCAAAGAAAACCCATAAGAAACTAACAAATTATCAGTCAATAAAGAGCTCATCGAAGTTGCTGGTTCTAAGATGAAAGACAACATAAGTATAGTGGCTAAAATTATGGAGCTAGGCTTCGTTGGTTTAAATCTCATGCACTCTTGATATGATATAAATGTGATATGTATATATATTTTGGTTTTGGCAAAATTATTTAAACTCTCCATGCCAGTTTTGTAATTTTAGAAAAAGTGTAGATAATAATGTCATAAATGTCACTGAGTTATGGTGAGACTTGCTGTTCTACTGATCTTTGGTGTTTTGTTCTGTTTAATTTTTTTCTCTTTGTGCTTTGTTTTGGATAATTTCTACTGAGCTATCTTGGAATTCACTGGTCCTTATTTCTGCTCTGTGTATTCAGCCTTTAGCTTATCCAATAAATTAAAAAATTAGCTTGCATTTATTTTTATTTTATTTTATTTTTAATTTTTTGTTTATTGCAGTAACACTGGTTTATAACATTGTATAAATTTCAGGTGTACATCATTATACTTCTATTTCTGCATAGATTACATCATGTTCACCACCCAAATACTAATTACAACCCATCACCACACACATGTGCCCAATTATCCCTCTCGCCCTCCTCCCTCCCCCCTTCCCCTCTGGTAACCACCAATCCAATCTCTGTCTCTATGTGTGTGTTTGTTGTTATTATCTACTGCTTAATGAGGGAAATCATACGATATTTGACCTTCTCTCTCTGATTTATTTCACTTTGCATAATACCCTCAATGTCTATCCATGTTGTCACAAGTGGCTGGATTTCATCAATATAAAGTTTGCAAAAATTGTAAGAACAGCATAATGACAGTTTTGAATTGTTTTAGAGTACATTGCCCACAGGATGACCTTTCATGCCAACTACTTGAGTATATATTTCCTGTACAAAAGACATTCCTCTACAAAAACACAATACAACCATATAAAATCAGGAAAATAATATTTGCTCATTACTACTATCTAATTTTTTGTTCCTATTCAACTTTTGCTAACTGCTTCAATTTTGTTTATAACCAAGGATTCACTCTAGACTCATGTATTGTACTTAGTTACCATGTTTCTCTTATCTCCTTCAATCTGGAATGGTTTAGTCTTGCCTTTATTCTCATGATCTTGACACTTTTGGAGAGATTACATGTCAATTATTTTATAGAATGTCTCTCAGTTTGGATTTGTCTGGTGATTACCATTGAATTTAGCTTATCTACTACGGGCAGTAATATCACAGGAATAATGCCAGTTCTTCTCATCGTATGCTAAAAGGGGTTACAGAATTTTAATTTATTTTATTATTTGTGAGGTTGACCCTAATCATTTGATTAAGTTGATATTTGCCAAGGTTTTCCACTCTAAAGTACCATTTCCCCCCTTATGTAATTAATAAATATTTTGGAGAAATGTACTTTGAGGCTTTGTAAGTATCATAAATTCAATGATTCTTGTTAAACTTCCAATGCATTCTTTCACTATTTTATATCAATATGGACTCATGTATTACTTTTTTATTCATATGTTATACTGAAATGGAATTATCATTTATTTTGTTTTGATCAAATTTCCCCGACCTGGCTAGTGAGAGTGCTTTGAAACTGCATCCTGTGTTTTTTTGTCGTCTCTCCGTCATTCTTTGAGCACTTCCTTACTTTCTGGCTCTGCAAGACACTCCAAACTTATCTTGTACTTTCTCTCCCCCATTCCTGGAATCAGCCATTTTTTACGAGTCCTCTTCCTTTTTAGTGGGGAAATAGTTTTTAGAAACCAAAATTTGCTTACTATGTATTATGATTGTTATCGGGGAGTAATTGCTTCTGGGCTGTCTCAGTGGACAGCATTAAGGATTATATTTGTATAAACACACACATTTACATCTGTACTTATTTCTGTATCTATTAATATATACCCCTTGTCCAGGAATAGAGATCTTTTCCCCTGGCCCGTAGTCTCTTCCCTATCTGCAACAGATATCTTTCAGAGTTTCCAGTCTATATAACCTTCATGCTCTTTCTTCCCAACCATAACTGAATGTCACCAGTGTCCTCTGGTTATATTCTTCCTCCCTACGTATTAGGCCTTTTGTTGCACAGGGGACAAGGGTCTGGGCAGATTCACAGTGTCCACTCTTCTTCTCCCCCAGCCAGCACCATCAGAGAGCTTTCTCTGGTTTCTCCTTGGTCCTCTCTGTGAATGCCTGGTGGAGTTCCTAGAGAAAAACTCTTGTATAAGTGTAACAACCCCCATATGACTGTAGTCCTCAGGAGCTTGTAATGCTTACATTAGCCCACCTTTGTCTCCAGCATTTCCTCCAAATTTATGGTTTAAGTTCTTACCAGTTTACATGGCATTTGGTGGCTTCTGTCACCGGTAAGCAAATGCTTGCATCCTGTGTCTCCCTGCAGGTTCCTGTCTTTCTAAATGGCAGAATGGTGGTTTGCCCTGCAACCTCAATTCTCTGATGGGTCTAAGAAAAGTCACTTATTTTCAGTTTTTTTCCAGATTTATCTTGTTATGAAGGAGAGAATGACAATTTCCTGGCTTTTTACATATCCAAGTTGAAACCAGAAGTTCAGGTAACCAATTTTTAATATTTTAGTTCTAGCAAGTCCGTCTGTTTTTTTTTAGAGATTCTACTTCTTTGCTGAAATTTTTCATCTTTCCACATATGTAGTATATATTTCATTTATATTTAAAAAATACATTTGTAGCAATTATTTTAAAATCTGTGTCTGCTAATATACTTTACAAGTCATCTATTGGTCTGTTTCTATTGTCTCTTCTTTACTCTTGATTATGGGGCACATTAACCTGGTTAATGTCATACATATTTCATAATGTATGTCAAATATTATGTTTATGAGAACCATAGAAATAAGAATAAATATTTTCACTCAGGACACATCTTTCTTTTTTCTCAGACAGCTAGGATGAGGGACAGAGCAAAATGATCCAATTAGGAGTTGAGCTAAGTCAATGCTAGGTGACAGATTTAGTTAATTTCAGTTCATTTTTAGTTTCAAATATGTTAAGGGTGAAATCTGTCCTGTGTGTATTGAAATCTCCTTCCTCTAGCAGTACTTTGGCCTCTAAGCACTGTGAGAATATAGAGATCTGTCTCTACTTTTCAGCCAAGCCCTAAACCCTCTATGATATCACACACTTAGCAAAAGTACTGTGCGGGAGAATCAGAGGGATGGTGGAACTAGCTTTGTATTTTGGGTTTCTACAAATTTCAGTTCATCTTACCAATTCACACTGTCCTTAAAATGTCTGATAGTTATTCCTTAATTCAGTAGAGACCCTCAGCTTATGAGAACCTCAATTCTCTGCTCTGCATAATAGGCCAAGGTTCCCAGTAATGGATGTGGTTATTAAATTCTAGTGATCTAGGAAGAGCTTGTCTCTCGTTGGAACGCAGTTTCTTTAGACTTTGTTTATGCAATGTTTTTTTCTAAAAATAATGCCCTTTCTTTAGTTTAGTTGCTACCATGGAAACAATGGTTTGCCACATCCTATATTTTGCCAAAAGTAAAACCTTTGCATCTATGAATTACTTTTCTATTTTTTTCTTTTGCATAGATTTCGTAATCTTTTTTCTTGTTATCTTTATTTTTTAACCAGTTTTGAAGTTACGTATTTTGGTGTTATTCTTGTTTTAACCATAATAGAAATTAAAAGATACATACTTGTTAAAGTGTAAACTTTCTCCCTTTCCCTCCACTGAAAAGACAGTTAATTATTCCATTACCTCCTATCAAATGTCATAATATTGTTAGTATGCATCTTAATTAGGTATTTTTAACTCACAAAGTATTGTGTTATATATATATATATATAATATATATATGTACACATATGCATAACCTTCTAAATCATCATTCTTTCGTGCAGCTCAGACTCCCCCTCTGTTAGCCCTTGGCTTCTGCCTGAAGCACACTCTTAAGAATTTCCTTTAGTGAGTCCTTTGGTGGCAGAGTGTCATGTTGGAAAATTCTCATGGCTTTATTTTTATTGAGGTATAATCAACATACTGTGAAATTTATCATTTTTAGTGTACAGTTCTGTGAGTTTTCATAAACATATAGTGTCATGGTAACACCACCAATACAAGATATGGAGCAGTTCCAACACCCCATAGAATTCCTTTTTGCCACTTTATAGTCAATTCCTCTCTCTGCTCCACCCCTGGAAACTATTGGTCTGTTTTCTGTTCCTATAGTTTTGCCTTTTCTGGAATGATAGTATGTAGTTTTTTTGAGTCTGGCTTCTTTCATTTAGCATAATGCATTTGTGATCCATCCATGCTGTTGCACGTAGTTAATTCCTTTCTACTGCTGAGTAGTATTCCTTTGACTGGTGATGCCACAGTTTGTTTATCCATTCACTGGTTGAAGGATTTGGGTTGTTTATAAGTTTTAGCAATTATGAGTATAACAGCTATAAACATTCGCGTATAGGTTTTTATATGCACATAAATTTCATTTCACTTAGATAACATAAGAGTGATATTGCAAGGTCATGTTGTGGTGATATGATTAATTTGATATGAAATTGCCAAACTGCTTCTATTCAGCTGTACCGTTTTGCGTTACCATCCACAATATGTGAAAGTTCCTGCTGTTCAGCATCTTTATCATTTTAGCCATTCTAATAAATGTATAGTGGTATCTTGTGATTTTAATTTGCCTTTCCCTAATGATTAGTGATGTTCAGCATCTTTACATGTGCTCATTTGTCATCTGCATATTATCTTTGGCTATATATGTACTCTAACTTATTTTTTAATTGGTTGCTTATTTTCTTATTACTGAATTTTGAGTCTCTTATGTATTTGGATAAAATCCTTTATCAGATATGTTTTGCAAATATTTTCTCCCAATCTGTGGCTTGACTTTTTATTTTCTTAATGGCACTTAATCTTTCAAAGAGCAGAAGATTTTCAATTTGATGAAATTCAGTTTATCTATTTTTTAAGCGGATTGTGTTCTTGGTGTCATAGCTGAGAAATGTTTGCCTAATCCAAGGTCTGGAAGATTTTCTGCTATGTTTTCTTCTAGATGATTTATAGTTTTAGGTTCACATTTATGTCTGTGATACATTTTTAGTTAATTTTTGTATATATGGAGAGGTATGGATTGAGGCTTTATTTATTTATTGCATATGTATATCCAATTGTTTCAGCACTTTTTTTGAAAGACTGTACTTTCTCCATTGAAATGCCTTTGCTCTTTTGTCTAAAATTAATTGACATACATCTGTGTCTCTATTTATAGGATCTCACTTCTGTTTCATTGCACAGAAGTAATCTATCCCTTTGCCTCGATCTATAGCTTTATAGTAAGAGTTGAAATCAGAAGTGAATCCACATGCTTCTCTTCACCCCAAGGAGATGTTGGGAGAGGATTACCTTGCTTTGAGCAGAGTGGGATGTTGATCAAACCCGGAAAATATCAAGGCAGTACACATTTCAGGCCTAGAAATGTGTTCACTTCCAGAATCTCACAGAGAATAGAACAGTAGCAAATATGCAGGTCCTTTCTATTCATTGCATTCAGGGGCAGTCCATAGTGCTATAGCTGTGCAGTATGCTACTCTGTTCAGAGAGGGACTCCGTCCTTGTGACATCAAGTGTAAAAGCTGAATCAATTGGGAAGCAACAGCATCTCCCCTGGCATAGTTAAGGGCTTTGAATTATGTCTCCTTTGCTCCCTGAGGTCACCAAAACCAAAGCCCAGGTGTTCCTGAGGTTGAAGAATCTGTCCTTGATCCTGGATCCTCAAAAGATCCAGGTCAGTGTTTCAGAAGAAATGGTATTAATTGTTCTTTAAATGTTTGGTAGAATTCACTGGTGAAGCCATCTAGTCTTGGACTTTTCTTTGTTGGCAAGTTTTTGATTACTGATTCAATTTCCTTACTAGTAATTGATCTGATCACATTTTCTATTTCTTCATAATTTGGTCTTGGTAGGTTGTATGTTTCTAGGAATTTATCCATTTCTCCTAAGTTGTCCAATTAATTGGCATGTAATTGTTCATAGTAGTCTCCCATGATCCTTTGTAATGTCTCCTCTTTCATTTCCAATTTTATTTATTTGAGTTCTCTCTTTTTTTGGTGTGTCTAGCTAAAGGTTTGCCTATTTTGTTTATCTTTTCAAAAAACCAGCTCCTGGCTTCATTGATCTTTTCTATTGTCTTTTTAGTCTCCATTCATTTATTTTTTCTCTGATCTTTGTTATTTCCTTCCTTCTACTAACATTGGCCTTTGTGCTTCTTTTTCTAGGTAGGGGAAGTGTAAAGTTAGGTTTTTTATTTGAGTTCTTTTTCTTATTATAAGTGTTTATTGCTATGAATGTACCTCTTAGAACTGCTTTTGCTGCATCCCATATGTTTTGGTATGTTGTATTTCTATTCTCATTTGTCTCAAGATATTTTTTGATTTCTCTTTTGATCTCTTCCAAATTCATTTTACAAGATCAGCATTACTCTGATACCAAAACCAGAAAAGGACACTCCAAGAATAGAAAATTACAGGCCAAGATTCCTCATGAACATAAATGTAAAAATCTTCAACAAAATATTAACAACCCAAATTCAACAATACATTAAAAGAATCATACACCATGATTAAGTGGGATTTATTCCAGACATGTAAAGATGGTTCACATCTGTAAATCAATCAAGATGATACACTACATTAACAAAATAAAGGATAAAAATTGTATGATCATCTCAATAGATGCAGAAAATACATTTGACAAAATTTAGCATCTATTCATAATAAATACTCTAAAAAAAATTGTGTATAGAGGGGATGTACCTCAATAGAATAAAGGCCATATATGACAAGCCCATGGCTAACATCATATTCAACAGTGAAATGTTGAAAGCTTTTTCTCTAAGATCAGGAACAAGAAGAGGATGCTCACTCCACCTTTATTCAACATAGTATTGGAAGTCCTAGCCAGAGCAGTTAGGTAAGGAAAAAATAAATAAATAAAAGGCTTTCAAATTGGAAAAGAAGAAGTAAAACTGTCTCTATTTGCAGATGGCATGATATTATATATAGAAAACCTTAAAGACACCACCAAAAACCTGTTAGAACTAATAAATGAATTCAGAAAAGTTGCAGGATACAAAATCAATGTACAAAATTCAGTTGCATTTCTATACACTACCCATGAACTATCCAGAAAGAGAAATTAAGAAAACAGTTCCATTTACAATTGTGTTGAAAAGAATAAAATACCTAGGAATAAATTTAACCAAGGAGGTAAAAGACCTGTACATTGAAAATTATAAGCCATTGATGAATGAAATTGAAGAAGACACAAATGAATGGGAAATATTCTGTGTTCATGGATTGGAAGAATTAATATTGTTAAAATGTCCATTTTACCCAAAGCAATCTAAGGATTCAATGCAATCCCTATCAAAATTCCAATGGCATTTTTTCACAGAAATAGAAAAAACAATTCTCAAATTTGTATGGAACCATAAAAGACCCCAGATAACCAAAACAATCTTGAGAAAGAAGAACAAAGCTGGAGTACCATACTTTCTGATTTCAAACTATATTACAAAGCTATAGTAGTCAAAACAGTATGGTATTAGTATAAAAATAGATACATCAATCAATGGAACTGAATAGAGACCCTATAAATAAACCTATGCATATTTGGTCAATTACTTTATGACAAATGAGCCAAGAACACACAGTGGGGAAAGGATAGTTTCTTCTATAAATGGTGTTGGAAAAACTGGACAGCCACATGCAGAAGAATAAAAGCAGACCTCTACCTTATACCATACACAAAAATCAAATCAAGATGTATTAAAGACTTGAATGTAATACTTGACACCCTAAAACTCCTAGAAGAAAGCATAGGCAGTGAGCTCCTTGACATTGGTCTTGGCAATGATTTTTTGGATTTGACACCAAAAGCAAAGACAACAAAAGCAAAAATAAACAACTGGGACTACATCAATCTGCACAGAAAAAGATACCATCAACAAAATGAAAACACAAACTTGAGAATGGGAGAAAATATTTGCAAATCATATATCTGATAAGGGGTTAATATCCAAAATATACAAAGAACTCACACAACTCAACAGCAAAAAAAAGCAAACAATCTGATTAAAAAATGGGCAAAGCAACTGAATAGACGTTTTTCCAAAGAAGACACACAAATGGCCAATAGGTACGTGAAAAGGTGCTCAACATCACTAATTACCAAGAAAATGCAAATCAAAATAGCAAAGAGATATTACCCCTTACACCTGTTAGAATGGCTATTATCAAAAAAGATAAGCGATAACATGTGCTGGTGAGAATGTGTAGAAAAGGGACCCCTTATGCACTGTTGATAAGGATGCAAATTGGTGCATTCACTATGGACAACAGCATGGAGGCTCCTCAAAAATTAGAAATAGAACTACCGTATGATACAGCAATTCCACTTCTCCATATATATTCAAAGGAAATGAAATCACTATCTTGAAAAGATATCTGCACCCCCATGTTCTTTGGAACATTATTTACAATAGCCAATACATGGAAACAACCTAAGTGTCCATTAATGGATGAATGGATAAGGAAAATGTGGCATATATATATCTAATGCAATATTATTCAGCCATTAAAAGGAAGGAAATCCTGCCATTTGCAACAACATGGATGGATGTTGATGACATTATGCTAAGTGAAATAAGTCAGAGAATGACAAATACTATATGATCTCTCTCATGTGTGGAATCTAAAAATTCCAAACTCATAGAAACAGAGAACAGATTGATGGTTGCTAAAGTCAATGTGGGGGAAATGGGTGAAGGTAGTCAAAAGGTACAAACTTCCAGTTGTAAGATAAATAAGTTCTGGGCATGTAATGTACAGCATGGTGACTGTAGTTAACATTACTGTATTGTATATTTGAAAGTTGCTAAGGGAGTAGACCTCAAAAATTCTTATGACACACAAAAAAATTTGTAACTATGTCAGGTGATGGATGTTGGCTAAACTTGTTGTGTGACCATGTCTCAATATAGACCAAATTATTATGTTGTACAACTTAATACAATGTTATGTGTCAATTACATCTAAATAAAACTGGAAAAAATGGTATTTTTTCTAAATGGAGGGATTATCAGTTGTTTTTATACGGGACTATGGTTCTCCTTTTTCCTGATCAACATTTTATAATTTTTTTATGAATGTGTTATATAAATAAGACATAATTGTTTCCAAGATTTGTGCATCCTTGAAAACCCACATAAAAGCCATCTTGTTGTAATATTCTGCAATTTCCTGCCCTTCATGCAAATTAGGAAAGAATCACAATTTCCTCTGAATTCCCACAGCATGTTATTTATTCCAATATTGCAGTGGTAAAAAAAAAAAGATCTTGGTCAAGCTGAGCTTTGGTGGTCTGCAATTCTGATTATTCCTCTAGAGTCCTGACTTCTCTTAATGTTGGTCTGGTGGACCTTTACTATTTTCTTAGCTCACTGATTTTTAAAGGGGTTTTAACAATGTTTTATGAAGTATTTTTATGGTTTTTCCATGAGAGAATTGATCAACACAAACTAGCCCATCACTAATAAGAATTATGGGTAACCCTTCACCATTTCAAATGATGGATTCCAGTAAATGTTTATTAAATTACTGCCTTTGTTTCTCAAAATATAACCTACAGTCTAAAAAATAATATATATATATAATATAGTATATAATATATATATATTAATAAGAAGAATCTGGAAGAATCAGCATTATTCTTTTTTATAACTAAAATATATTCAGCACTTGTTATATATGAGAAATGTGGTAGAACATATTTCTTTCATTCCTATGTATGTATCTTGACATGAAATGTAATAACTTGGGCTGAAATTTTGTGAATTGTTATCCTCTATTTTGTTCTTATAAAATGTTTTTTAGCTGAAAATTGGTAGAGTCGTTCCCTTTCAGAACAGGAAAACCTAGAGTTTTTAAACACTGATGTTGATACTTATACCAAGAATTCAACTGTTTCAATAGTAGTGTCATTATTTTAATGATGCATCAAGGAATAAGTGTATAATATATTTTGAGTGGAAACAGCACTATTTTTTTGTCCTTGACATATGCAGTAGACTTTCTCAGGCTAACAAGGAGGCAGGCAGACTGGAAGATTATGGAAGTCCAAAGTATAATATTTTGTATCCATCTCAAGAAATACTCTCTTATCTGAAACTGGCAAGATCACTTTGGTATTCAGATTGAATAACCTGTGCTATGTATTTTAAGTTGATATATGATTAAGCAGGAATTGCTGACAGGGTCATGAATGATAACATTCAGGAGCTTGTTAAACAAATCTTTTCTATATGGGAAATGAATTTCTATATTTATGTGAATTTAGGATGTTAAATCTTATTCATTCTTTATTTCATTGATATCTTTATTCGTGGGTTCACCCATTTCGTCAACAAGAGTTTATTGATCACCTGGTAGGAGATATATTCAGTTTGGTAAATGATCACTAGAATTAAAGATCTGCATTCAAGGTCTACCACAACATATGACATCAGAGAGATTACCACTTCATCTATAAATTGGGAGGTTGAGGAGAAGGGTATAGACTTTGGAAATCTCTGATACCCCTTCTTGTTAGATAACTCCATCTGTGTTACAGATTCGTAGAAGAGAGTATCTGACCTCCTGTCATTTACAACCTAATAATGAGATAAGAAAATGACAGGAAATGTTAGGACACCAGAAAAATAGCTTTAAAAAGTATTAATCAAAGTCTAAAACAATTTATTTTACAAACAAAGTTGTTCGAATACAGAGGCAGACAGCAAGTTCAGGAATCTCCAGGGGAAGATGTGATGGACTTTCAAGTCTAGAATCTTGATCTTGACTGTTCCGATGACTCATCCTAACCCAAATCATGAGACTTTTCAGTGTGTAATGTAGAATGCCAACTTGTTCATTTATTTTAATTTCCGATGACATAGATAATTACCAATGAATCATCTTGAACAGTACATTCCTTACACCAGAAAAACTGTAGAGGAAGTTAAACTATCAGTGGGACTTTTCTTTTAAGGTAGACACATAGACTGCAAGCAATGGGAGCTTCAAATAGGATTTTATGTTCAATAGTATCAGGTTCCTTGGCCTGTGCATCCAAGTCAATGACATCAGATAGTCTGATAATAAGTTAAGAGATTTGCAAGTGCCAACTTCAATTACCTTACTAACTCTGGCTCCTGGCTGACCCACCTTAGTTCAAAATGATGCAGTACTTTTTAAGATTCATCAATACATTCAGCTAAGAAACTGTCAAATCTTGTGGGTACCTTTATATCTTTTTGCCTGTCTTTACTCTAATTGAGTATACGTAGACTTTAGAACATACCTCACTAAAGGCAATATTCATCATTTATGTTCAAGGCCTTGGGGTGGGGTGTTCTTTACTTGTTCAGTACATAAAATCTGTTGGGAAGTGTGATAATGTCATTTGAAATTTTTTCAAGTTCAATATTGAAATATTAATTATTTTTGATTATTTCTGCATTGTTTTATTGTTTGAGACATTAAGTGATCTGTTTCACTTTAATTATGAAAAGTGCCAATATTTTAGTTTTAAAAAGCTTCATTTTTATGACAGATTATTCAATTTTAGAAATATGTGATGAAAACTAAGATAATCAAGATAGTACAATCACATTTGTTATATCCTAAATACTTTGTCCTAGGTTTCTATAATTTAAAAATATTTAGTGATTGTATTGTAGAAGTTTGAGTCATTATTTAATAAAACATATTTTCAAATGATGTAGTCTTGACTATATAAGTTTTAAATTGAGTGATTCTGACAGATACTACGTAATATGTTAACCACATTGGTACACATGGTGAAAATTTCCTGTATTACTATTTCTGCAAATTTGTTTGGTCTTGATTGCCAAGAAATGTTGGTCACAATTTTGCTGATCCATTAACTATTATCTCTCCACTCCAAATCTACCTTTTATATTCTCTTCTGTGGTTTTGGAGCAGGAACTCTGCAACCTATACTAGTCAGACCCACTTGCTAGAAGGCTTCTGCCAATGGGAGGCACTAGAGCAGTGGTTCTCGACCTTGGACTGCACACTAGAATCACCTGGGGAACTTTTGAAGACTATAAGTGCCCAATTTCCATGTCCACAAATTCAGATTTCATTGTTTGCAAGTGAAAACTGGGTGTTAGGGTTTTTTAAATTAAGTGATTCTAATGAGCAGCTAAGATTAAGAATCATTACACTGTAGGACAGCAGTCAGGGAGAAGGTCGTTCCTCCTGTTCACTTTTTTTTTTTTTTTTTTTTGGTGAGGAACATCCGCCCTGAGCTAACATTCACGCTAATCCTCCTCTTTTTGCTGAGGAAGACTGGCCCTGAGCTAACCTCTATTGCCAATCCTCCTCCTTTTTTGTTTCCCCCCAAAGCCCCAGTAGATAGTTGTATGTCATAGTTGCACATCCTTCTAGTTGCTGTATGTGGGATGGCAGCCTCAGCATGGCGGGAGAAGCGGTGCGTTGTTGCGCGCCTGGGATCCGAACCCGGGCCGCCAGTAGCAGAGTGCGCGCACTTAACCGCTAAGCCACGGGGTCGGCCCCATTCCTCCTGTTTTTGATCTTTCTTCCTCACCACCTGAGCAGCAGCATTCACCCAGGGAGGGGAAGTTGGTTCCTGTTTCCAGCCTCTTTCAGACAGTTCAGAATCACTCTCATGTGTCCCCTCAAGGATACCAGCAAGAGCACGGTGATGTCACTACCCCTTCCTCAGAGGCCTGAGAAGTCTCCTTCAAGCTCTTAAGTACTAATAGCATCCAAGACACTTTTTCTCCTTCAAAAATCTTAGCATGTATTTCACAAAGCCTTACCTCTGGACTCCTAAATTCTGAGAACCACAATATTTTCTTTTGTTCCACCAGCTTTGGGGTGGTAGCTTATCTCTACAGCTATTATCTCAGTTATGTTAGCATCTCTCATTTGCTCTTTCAACACTCCAAAACTTATGTAACCAGTTTTCTATATTAAAGCTCTTTTGTGGAAATATGGAGATCTTTTCTATTTTTCTGGCTGGACCCAAGTGCATTTAAACTTTTCCTTAATTATTTCAATGACATAACTCTAGTAGTCATAGATTAAGTGGGAAATTGGAAGATATTCATGTTCATCCTTGGATTACTAAATTAGAATTATGGGGAAATTTTCTTCAGTCTCTCTCTATCTCTGTCTCTATATCTGTGGAAGCAGATGAAATTCACAAGGAGAAACTTAGCTTTGGAATCTGTTTGTAACTTGTAACATTTAGTACTGCTTATTATGGTATGTAACCGAGAGGTATTGTTACCGCACCAGGTCCATTTTTGCCCACCACCCAGAAAGCCAATCACCAAGACGACGAGATTGCAGAGAGAGAGGGTTGAACCACAAGGCAACCAAGTGAGGAAGACGGGAGAACAAGTCTCAAATCCGCCCCTCCGAAAATAGGGACTCAGGGGTATTTATGGGGAAGGGGGCAAGGTGGTCTGAAATGATTGGAGGTGAGGAGAGATGAGGTAATTGATAATCTGTGCAAGCATAGTCAGCCTTCATGCCTCTTCGTAGGACACATGTTCACAAAGTGGAGGCATTAGCATGCCCTGAGGGTGGAGTTCCAACATCTTGCCATTAAAAGGGCCTAGTTGATGGGTTGGTGGTCTCAATCTGGTCTGAAGTGGATAAGGGGTTCAGTTCCTGAAAAAAATAGCTCAAACACCCATTACCATGGTAACCCAGGCTCCAGGGAGATGTCATCTATAGGAACCTAGTGGGAGTCAGATAGCATATTGCCCAAACAGCACTGTTAACAATGAGTAAGTTTATCATGCAGATTTAAGTCATCGCCTTCCATTCTGATAAGTTTCTAGGTAAGGCCATTCCCCCTTCTTCCTGGTACAGGGAAGAAGATACCTTTACAGATGGAGATTTTCTTTTCAAATGTAAATGCCTCTCATAAAGGGTAACCAGAACTAAGAATGGGCTTAGCACAGACCCATCCCAACACGGGAGATGTCTATGATGATGGCCTATTCTGGGGGCAGGCCTCCCATCCCAAACTCCTTTGGTTAGTTAGTGGGGGTGGGGGCCAAAATGTCATTCAAGCAGAGACATATTCTGAGCTGGCAAATTCCAATCCCCCATGGTTACTAGCTGCTTAATCACCAATGGCTGTTTGCCCGTTTCAGTATAAGTGGTGTCTACATTATTGTTTATTATTCTGCTTCTAAAAGAACAACAAGAGGTTGTTTAAGAGATGGACTACAAGTAAGAATATTGTTTTTAAGACTAGCATTCAGGGAAATAATTGGTCGATGTTTTAAATATTCTAATCCAGACATTATATTTAAATGTGAAATAGAGCAAAACAAGTTTACATATATTTTCCATAAAAGAAATTTCAGTGACAATTATTTTACTATTTCTTTTCTGTACATGGCTAGTTATGATTTATATAGGGAATAATTGGAGCATTCGAATGTGAACCAGTACATTTTCTGCTTTTCTTGCTTTATGTCCAATACAAATGTAATATGCCTGAAAACAGTTGGTATCCATGATAGCTATCCAAAACAATATAGAATGACCTCTTTCAAGGGAAATGAATAAGAGTATCCATTATATTGTAGTATTATGGTATCAATTATGACTTTTAAACTTTCAAAAAGTTACACATCTCATTTTCCTCACCAAGAGCCCTCTGCGGTGGGTATGGCAGATATTCATGAACTCCATCCTAGCTCTATAGCATGAGCTATTAGAGACATTTTCCACTTAGATGCAGAACTAAATAAAGCACGGACATGTTTTATGTCTATTTTCTAGATGGAACATCAGAGTTTACTTTTAAATAACCACTAAAATAAAAATAGTTAGTATAGAACTATTTGAAAAAACAATGCACTAAAAATAGGCATTTATATTAATGGATTCAGAGAATAGGCACTAAAACTGTAAGAGCTTAAGAGGACAAATCTCTGTAAGCAAGATAATTTAAAGGTAATTTGTAGCTTTATGAAAAACATACGTAGTTGAAAATTTTGTGCAGATGAGTAACAATATGTAGAGTCACAAAGACACCAAATTCTTCTGGAGAGAAAGAAAATGAAATAAATAAGCAAAACATATATATTAGATGGTGACAAGTGCTTCTTGTATGATGAATGCCACCTCCTTCCTAATAAAATTCCTTAAGGTGCTAGCATGATTTGTATTATTACTCATATAACAAGACCTCAGAAAAATCAATTTCCTATAAAAGTTATAATTTATTCTATTTGGAATGCATTTTACCATTGTATATTAAATAAATAGCAACTTCATCTTAGTTTGGAGCATAGGGCACTGGAACACATCATGGAACAAAATAACCTAACAGAAAAAAGTAATCAACAGATGGAAAACAGTTTTTAAAATGTCCTGCATTTTAAATAAGACAATTACAAACGGACAACTGATAAACTTATCAAAATTTTTTAAAGTAAGTATTTTGCACTACAACGAATTCATGGAAAATTCTGTTTTTGTTGCAATCCTCCAAACACCTACTTTGTTCTTTCACAGCATGATTCAAATAATCTATTATAATTTGGTGATAATGTAGCCTGCTCATTTGTATGGATTAGGTATCTAGATATGATAAAAAGTTTAACAGCTCTTTAATAAGCTAAATCCTTCTGTTTCTACACATAATAAATGAATTTGCCAGGTTTCAGAAACTGACACTCTTTTTGTTCTGTACAAGTTCATTAAAATATGTATGATATGGAAGCATTCTAGTTTTGTTTCTGCCTTACGCCAGATGATAAAGATAAAGCTCCTTCATATCATTACACTTAATAGAGATAGCAAGACTTTTAATAGCATTAATAACAAGCTTTTATGAGTATTCAATAAAGGAGGTAACCTTTTCACTTTAATAAGGCAGTTGTAATAGTTACACAGTATTATAAAATTGAGACTAAAGTTCTTTTGAAGACTTCAGCTTCAAATTAAAACAAAATGTATGATTATAAAAAGATGACAGCCAAGATAAGAATACTGAGTAATTATTGTGAATTTCTTGCTTTTATAATTAACATTTTAAATGAAAGCAAACTGTATGATTTTTTCAATTATTTAATTTTGTATCAGTCTGTACTGGATGTACGAAGTAGTGATCTTGTGAAATAATAATTTATAGTAGACATTTTTGCATAGTTTCCTATTTTCAGGATTTTGTCAATGAAATGATACTTGAATTCTAATTTTTGCTTATGTTGTAACATCAGTGTACATTTTATAATTTGTTGTCCTTCAATGGAGAAAGGACATCTTTGATACTCTCAGTGTTTGAAAAGATGGGCATTTATAAATACAGAATGATGTCACACATTTAATTAAACTTCCTCAAAGTTCTTTATATATTTAAAACTCAAGCAGACAAATTTCCTTCTTGAAGAAATGATCCAATTTATGCAAAATGTACAGCAGGAAAAAGTATACAAGAACAAGTTTTAAATGTTATTTTTGATTTGCATAATGGATGTACTATGATCAAAATAGAGCAAAACATAATATTAAGCTGGGCTGCTCTCATATTTCTTACTTTATTCCACGGGAACAAGTTGCTGTTTAGAGAGCAAACAGAAAAGCCAGAGCAGAGGAGGTAAAACTTTTTAAAAAGTTACTAGCCAACACTAACCCACAATAAACCACAATTATAGAATAGAAAAAGTTTATAATCATAATCTGATAAGATCGAAAAAGATGTTTCTGGCACTTAGACTTACTATGGAAATAAACAGTCAAAGATATTCTTTTTTTTTAATGACTACTTTTTTAGAGTAGTTTTAGGTTTACAACAAAATTGAGAGGGAGGTACAGAGGTTTCTCATATATCTTCTGCCCCCATGCATACATAGCCTCCATCATTAACTTCACTCACCAGAATGGTAGATTTTTTTACCAAGGATGAACCTACATTGACACATTATAATCACCCAAAGTGCGTAATTTACTTTAGGGTTCACTCTAGGTGTTGGACAAATATATAACATACATTCATCATATCATATCATATAGGGTAGTTTCACTGCCCTAAAAATCTTCTGTGCTCTGCCTATTCATCTCCCCCCACCACCCAGCAACCACTTTTTATTGTCTCCATGTTATTGCCTTTTCCAGAATGTCATATAGTTGCAGTAAGACTGTATGTAGCCTTTTCAGATTGGCTTATTTCACTTAATGATATGCATTTAAAGTTCCTCCATGTCTTTTCATAACTTGATAGCTCATTTCTTTTTAGTGCTGAATAATACTCTATCGTCCGGAGGTATCACAGTTTATTTATCCGTTCACCTACTGAAGGACATCTTGGTTGCTCCCAAGTTTTGGCAATTATGAATAAAGCTGCTATAAACGTCCATGTGTAGGACATAAACTTTCCACTCCTTTGTGTAAATACCAAGGAGTGCTATTACTGGATTGTAAGGTAAGAGTACATTTAGTTTTGCAAGTGCCATATTGTCTTCCAAAGTGACTGTACCATTTTGCAGCCCAACCAGCAATGTATAAGAGTTTCTGTGCTTTGCATCCTCACCAGCACTTTGTGTTGTCAATATTCTGGATTTTGGCCATTCTAATAGGTGTGTAGTCATATCTCATTGTTGTTTTAACTTGCATTTCTCTGATGACAAATGATGTGGAGCATCTTTTCCTATGCCTATTTGCCGTGAGTGTGTATTCTTTTGTGAGGTGTCTGTTAAGGTCTTTGGTCCATGTTTTAATTGATTTGCTTGTTTTCTTATTGTTAAATTTAAGAGTTCTTTGTATATTTTGGATAACAATCCTTTATTAGATGTATGGTTTACAAAATATTTTTTCCCCAGTATGTGACTTGTGTTCTTTTTTTTTTTAATTTTTTTTTTTTGTGTGTGAGGAAGATCAGCCCTGAGCTAACATCCATACCAATCCTCCTCTCTTTTTGCAGAGGAAGACTGGCCCTTGGCTAACATCTGTGCCTATCTTCCTCCACTTTATGTGGGATGCTGCCACAGCATAGCCTGACAAGCAGTGCATTGGTGTGCACCCGGGATCCGAATCCTGGCCGCCAGCAGCGGAGCGTGTGCTCTTAACTGCTTTGTGGTGGGGCTGGCCCCTGTGGCTTGTTTTCTAATTCTCTTGATATTGTCTTTCACAGAGCAGAAGTTTTTAATTTTAATGAAGTCTAGCTTCTAATTATTTCTTTCATAGATGGTGTTTTTGGTGTTGTATTTTAAAACGCATCATCATACCCAAGGTCATCTAGGTTTTCTCCTGTCTTATCTTCCGGGAGTTTTATAGTTTTGTGTTTTACATTTAGGTCTATAGTCCACTTGGAGTTAATTTTTGTGAAGGGTGTAAGGTCTATGCTAGATTCATTTTTTTTGCATGTGGATGTCCAGTTGTTCTAGCCACATTTGTTGAACAGACTATCTTTGCTCCATTGTATTGCCTTTGCTCCTTTGTCAAAGATTGGTTGACTATATGTGTGAGGGCAATATTTCTGGATTCTCTATTCTTTTCCATTGATATATTTGTCTATTATTTCCCCAATATCACACTGTCTTGATTATTGTAAATTTATTGTAAGTCTTGAAGTCAGGTAGTGTCAGTTCTCCAACTTTATTTTTCCTTTTCAATATTGTTTTGGCTATTCTGGGTCTTTGCCTCTCCATATAAACTTTAGAATTAGTTTGTTGATGTCCATAAAGTAACTTGCTGGGATTTTGACTGGGATTGCATTGAATCTATAGATGAAGTTGGGAAGAACTGACATTGGGATGATATTGAGTCTTCCTATCCATGAACATGGACTATTTATTTCTCCATTTATGTAGTTCTTCTTTGATTTAATTCATCAGAGTTTTATAATTTTCTTCATATATATATTGTACATATGTTTTTAGATTTATATCTAAGTAGTTCATTTTTGGGGTGCTAATGTAAAAGGTATTATGTTTTTAATTTCGAATTCTGCTTGCTCATTGTGAGTATATAGGAAAGCAATTAACTTTGTATGCTGCAACTTTGCTCTAATTGCTTATTAGTTCTAGGAATTTTTTTGTTGATTCTTTCAGATTTCCTACATAGATGATCATGTCATCTGTGAACAAAGACAGTTCTATGTGTTTCTTCCCAATTTGTATACATTTTGTTTTCTTTTCTTGCCTCATTACATTAGCAAGCACTTCCAGTACAATGTTGAAAAGGAGTTGTGAGAGGAGATGTCTTTTTCTTGTACCTAATCGTAGTGAGAAAGCTTTGAGTTTCTCGCCATTAAGTATGATGCTAGCTATAGGTTTTTTGTAGGTAGTCTTTATCAAATTGAGAAAGTTCCTTTTATTCCTAGCTCACTGAAAGTTTTTATAATGAATAAGTATTGGATTTTGTCAAATGCTGTTTCTGCATCTACTGACATGATAATGTGATTTTTTTTTTTTTTTTTTTTTGTCTGTTGATGTGCTGGATTGCATTAATTGATTTTTGAATGTTGAACCAGTCTTGCATACCTGAGATAAATCCCACTTGGTCATAGTGTATAATTCTTTTTACACATTGTTGGATTCAATTTTCTAATATCTTGTTGAGGGTTTTTTCATCTATGTTCATAACAGATATTGATCTATAGTTTTATTTTCTTGTAATGTCTTTGTGAAGTTTTGGTCTTAAGGTAATGCTGGCCTCATAGAATGAAAAATATTCTTAAAATTTACAATTGCATTGGAAATTCTTAGGTCAGGCAAGATGATATCCTGGAAACTTGGACCCTTCTAACCTCAGCTAAGTGAAATTACAACTTTCCTCCCTCATAATAGTCATATTTTCAAAACATTGGGTCTGGATAATTGTTAGCAGTATTATTTATGTTCATTTTCCTATTTGCTGAGATATTTTTTTGATGCAGGGCATTTTAAATGCTTTCATAATATTATTGTACAATAAAATGACATCCATATTTTCACTTTTATACATGTGGAAACTAAGGCCTGGAAATCTTATTTAACAGAACAAAAATCAGTGATAAGCCAATAACAGACTTAGAACTAGTTAGGTCATTTGTTTCCTAACCTTGGTGACTAAAAACCCCAAAAACCATAACAAAAAGAACCTATAGATGTAATTGAAATGCAATAATATTCAACACAGATAATGCTGTTGTTGCTTTAAAATTTTTAACCTGGCCTGAGATTGAAATTATATTTGAATTATACTATATTTGAGATAATGCAAGGTTATTCCTGTAGTAAGGTGATCTCTCAGGCCTATGGAAAATAATTTTTTGACCTTTTTATAATTTCTCCTACACAATAGCCATGTCGACATCTTTAAAAGAATGTACATACACTTGGGAAAAAAAGTTTTTACTTCTTCTCATTTCTAGCATTCTTTTCTTCTTCCCCAGCTCAATACACAGAGAGCTTAAGATTTGCCTAGAGCTCTTAAATTCTGAGTTGTCTTCAAAACAGAGCAACACAGTAAAAAATCAAGCCAAAATGTGATGGAAAAGAGAGAGGAAGTATTTTAAAATTTCTCTTTAGGTCTGCTGACTCATTCTCATTAAGACTATCTTCTGATTCTTAATAAGACCACTGCAATTTTCTTTTAAGCTCTGCTCAAGTGGTCTCATACTTATTTTTATAGCTAGTGTTCAGTATGCCTTTAATTGGACTCTCAAACCAGGTTTTAAATTAGTGGTAATTTACAAAATTTCAGGTATGGAGGAAAATGAGAAAGAGGTCCAGAAATAGTTGGCATTAACAGGAAATTGTCTTATTATAATTCTTTTATTAAAACTTAATTTCAAGAGAATCAAGGAGTAAGCAATATCAAAAGGGGATTGTGGGCCGGCCTCGTGGCTTAGCGGTTAAGTGCATGCGCTCCACTACTGGTGGCTCGGGTTCAGATCCCAGGTGCACACCGATGCACCGCTTCTCCAGCCATGCTGAGGCCGCATCCCACATACAGCAACTAGAAGGATGTGCAACTATGGCGTACAACTATCTACTGGGGCTTTGGGGGAAAAAAAAAAGGAGGAGGATTGGCAATAGATGTTAGCTCAGAGCCGGTCTTCCTCAGCAAAAAGAGGAGGATTAGCATGGATGTTAGCTCAGGGCTGATCTTCCTCACAAAAAAATAAAATAAAATAAAAAATAAATAAATAAAAAAGGGGATTGTTACTAAATTGTAAGCTCCTTCAGCACAACAATTTAATAGATTTATTTCACTCTTCAGGAAAATTTATTTCTTCCCAAGGTATAGATTTAGGTAGATAGGTACGAAACAAATCAACAGTGTTTTTGATTTTCTTTTCCTATTAAACTTTCTTACTTACTTTCTCAATTACTTTCAAGTGAATTGGGTTAGCATCATGAAATCAGAGGATGAATGTATTCAGAAATTTGAAGAAGAATCATTTTTACCTCCTGCCCTTAGATAGTACCATTCCTCACCATTGTTCTACTTATAGAAGGAACACTTCTAATTTCAAATGATGCAGTATTTGTCCTTCTGTGACTGGCTTATTTCACTTAAAATAATGTCCTCAAGGTTCATCCCTTATATTTCCATTCACCTTTCCGTATCTCAGGCTCCTTGGCTAATTTTTCTGATGATATCTATAACTCCAACCTTTCAGATATCTGAAGGATATTTTGAAACATTCACCCCCTCTTTAGATCTCTGATCATCATTGTGTGTCATTACTGTTCCAAGAGTTATTAACAGTCTCCCTTGTTAAGACAGTGACTGGTATTCACTCTTCATTTTCTTTGACTGTGGAATTGAAACTCCTACCACCCCATTCTTCCTGATATTACTTTATTGTCATTGTTAGCCTTCCTTGACTGTACCTTATTCTCTTCTCCATTCCCCTAACTATGGCTGTTTCCAGACCCCAGTCCTCAGCCCACTGCTCTTATTTCAGTCAGATGGTTTCTCCTGTGATCATTGAGATCCTAACATCACACTATACTGGAAAGACTATTGGACTTAGTGTTAAATATTGAGAGTTTCGATTCAGGCTCCTTCACTCATTACTTATGTCATCCTATGCAAATCAATTAACCTTTCAGGGCCTTAGTTTTCTCATATTTTAAAATAATGGTAATAATATCTACTTGTATCATTTTTATGAAATTCGTAGGAGTTATGTCTAAAAAGGATCAAAAGCTACATTTTTGAATGGAAGCTCTTTGAGGGCAGAGATTATTATTTATTTATCTTTTTGCACTAATGTGCCTATTGGACTGCATTTGTTCAAGTAAGTAAGTGATGAAAAGGTGAATAGATTTATTTATAAATGGACTTCTAATTTTAAATACTAATTATTAAGACATTCTAAAATCCACGCATTTCATTCAGTAAACATTTATACAGTGGCTACTACGTACAAGGTACTGAACTATATATTGTAGATAATACAAGACAAATAACTATTCCAAGGAGCTCACACTCATAGAAATCACAGAATATTAGGACCCAAAGAGACCACAGAGAATTTCTACCTCAGTTCCCTCATTTTACATACGTGAGAAATGAGGAATAGGGAGGTTAAATAACTTTCACAAGGTAGAAAAGCTGTTAAGTAGAGAAGCCTGGACTTCAAACTGCAAAATACAGTGGAAAGCCAAGCCCAGGTACAGATAACTTAAGTACACAGCAGATGGTGAGATGTCCTATGACAGAGACACAAACAATGCTCCATGATTTTATGGGATGCCATGTTGTACAAGAAAAAGAGCTCTACTCTAAAGACCATCCCAGATCACCATTTACCATGTGACCTTGTGAAAGCTGTTTAAGCTGGACTAAGTTTTTCCATTTGTGAAAATGGCAGCCTAATAAAGATATTGCAACATCATGTGAGTTTTAGACACAAATAAGCACTTAATAGGAGTAATTATTATTTTTGTGATGAAAGCATAGCATTTCATAAACTTAAACAAATAATAAATGAGATTTTATTATATCATAAGCCAAATGTATGTTTGTATATGTACACAGACATACACACATGTGTGCACGCTTAGTATTAATTTCTTTCAAACTTAGAAAGTTCTGTTTTGTGGACTGCTATATTAGGAATTTGACAAACCTCATAGCAGTTGAGATATTCCTGCTTTCTAAGAGTTAGAAGGCAGCATATCCATGATAGAGAGAAGCCTAGATCAGAGATCAAAAGCTACACCTCGGCTTGGTAAGAAATGTGTTTAGTAGAAGGAAGGAAGATTAAACTTGAAGTGTAGCATGGTTCCTCTCCCCTCCATCACCAGAAGTAAGTCTAATTCAATGCATTCCTAAGAATGAAGGAAAAAAATTGAGCTGAATAACAAAGTAAAGAAAAAATAATCAGCTAAATGAAGAATGAAATCGAGGTCATACCTTAAAATTACATAACTTCAGTGGTACAGTTCAGAGTCAGAGAGCACAGCTTCCTGAAACGGGTAGTCATATATCTTAAAGCTTTATGTAAACTATATTATAAAGTATACTTTTTTAGGATAAGTGGTAATTTATAGAAAAACACCATCTTTTCTTCCTCCTACAATTTTTTTTCATATGGTTTGTAAGACATTAATCAAAATTATGCAGTTTTTAATTAAAGTGGAGAGGGAGGGATATGTAGATCCTTGCTGGCTTCAGATTTGTAAACAACAAGTAGGCAATTCAGAGAGGGGTGATGCTAATTTTTCACAGTTCTTTTATATTAGAACGATAAATTATTCTCAAGAATTCTGAGCTCTAGAATGGATGCTTAATAGATGAAAACTAGCAAATCGTGATATGTAGGAGGTAAAATCATGAGGACTTGGTGATGCATTGCATAAAGTGTGTGTGAGAAGTGTCAAAGATGACCCCTAGGTGTTCAGTAAGTGACAAAGCCCTTCACTGCCTCTGGAAACACCAGAGAAGGAGTGAGTTTGATTTTTGACATCGCCAGATGGCTTTTGAGACATCCATGTGGAACTGCCAATTACATGGATGGATACAGGCTTCTAGAACTCAGTGACATGGAGAAGGGAGAGCATAGTTTAAATATGGAAGATTAGAAATAGCTACACATTCTTTGACACTTGTACCTTTGAGAGGTCTATGTTGCTTCCTCTTGTATTTGGGTGGGCTCTCTGCTTTGACAAGTAGAATGTGCAGGAAGTGATTCTGTGGCAGCTTCCAGGCCGAGGCCTTAAAAAACTGGTAGCTTCCCATTCCTACTTCTTGGAATATTCTCTCTGGGGGAAGACAGCCGCCATATAAGAAGTTTGACTTACTGTGCTATGCGGAAGCTCAGGCTCCTCAGACGGAAGAGCCATAAGGAGAGGGAACGATAGGCAAGCAGCCCTTGCTACTCTAGCCACCCCGGCCCACGTGCCCAACATGTCAGTGAAGAAGCCATCTTGGACATTCTTTATTACATAGTGGCAGAAAGAACAGCAAAACTGTCACCTGAGATAATATGGAAAATAGGGATTTTACCTCATGAAATGATGGATCTGGCTAAGGAAATTTCCAGACAGAATCTCAAAAGTGCCAGCTAATTTCTTTTAGTTGCTAATCATAAGATACCAATGGACAGAGATACAGAGATAATGTAAAGAAGTAATTATTTACTCTTTATGAAGAATTTAAAGACAACATAAAGGAGACAAAACTTGTTGGGTTAGAAAATGAAACTGTGTTTTATTCCAGCCTCTTCTAGCAGAAAATTCTCAAAGTAAGAAAGGGCATCAGGGCAAAGATGAAATCCAGTGTGCTATCAGGAAAACATGGTTTACAGATAAAGACGAACCCAAAAATTGACGAGTGTGATTGTAAAACCCTTTGTTAAGAGTTCAGAAAGATGTAAAGGCATGTCTTGCAGATACTCTTCATTAGACAGGATGGTTTTTAAGAATCTCAGTGGGCTGCTTGAGGGTCCTCTTCTCAGAACTAAATTTAGTACATATACAATTTTTGAGTGAATGAGCCAAAAGGTCAGAAACTTTAAAGTGAAGTGCTTGGCAAACATTCTCCAACAAGAGGGAAGTGAATCACTGTTTCATAAGGTGCAGAAAGGCAAAGGAGGTGGAGAGTACTTAGTGCTAACAGACATCCCTGTGAACAATTCAAGAAGGAATCTGGGTCTTTATTATTAGTAAGAATGACTAACACTCCCAGAAGGCTTTTCTCAGCCTTGGCAGGCTTACAAATGAAAGTCCGGAAATGGGCAAAAATTTCTGAACACACAAGTGTGAGAATAACAAATATAACTTTTGATCTAAATGAGCTGAAGGACTGTAGTCGTGATGTCTGCACCAGAAGATATATGAAGGCCTTCAGCCTCCAGGGGTCACAAGAGGTTTGCTACGTGTGAGCTTTTAGTCAGGATCAGTTGCATGTGTTTGAGAAGAAGACAGAAATGACCAGAACGAATATCATTGATTGAATTCAGGATTAAACTATTACTTTTTATGACATAAAAGACTGATTGTTTATTCAACAAAAAATGTAGATCAACTTTACTCTCTCATTGCCATATTACTAAGAAAAATATTAGAGGATTCAGAATCATGAAGCAAGACTTCCCTAGTATGCTTATTTGATGCTATCATATTAAACTATACTTACTTCTTATTCCTAAATCAGGGGTTGGCTCTCTATAGACCATGGCTAATGTCCATCTTTAAGTCTATCAAATATCCAAGGACTGAAATTAGTCTGATGTTATATATGCAGGTTGGGGAGGTAAGAGATGTGAATGTGGCTGGATACAGATAACTGGTGTTTTTTTCATGTATATGGTGGGTCAGGCTGTGCTTGTTTGTTAACTCCAGGTATTTTCAGAATGAGTTTTCTTTATCCTTGGTGTAAATAATTGCTTCCTAGTGTCTCTTTTCTTCCTAGACGTGAAACTATAATATGGAAAGCTGAGTAAATATGCTGATGCAAAAAGGAAAAAAAAAGCCAACATGATATGGACAGTAAGTGCAGAAAAAACAGTTTTAAGTTTGCACTGTGTATCATTTTGAAGTATAACACATTTTAAAGCCATGGAAGAAAGTTCAGAGTTCATTACAGTTCCTTCTATGAAAGGATTTCTTTTAGTGCACACTTCAGTCACATGATCATTTTAATGGGAGGGCCTGAGTCAAACCCCATCACGGTCTCTCTCTTCCTTACTTTTTTCTTTTCTGATCCTATTTCTCCTTTTCTTTTATCCAGAAACATCTACTTTAACGTGATCAGACATTTCCCATGGACTAAAGCTTGAGAGAAATATACCAAGGCTCAGGTTTAGACCTAATCACAGAGATAATCTTCCTGAAATAGAATTTATAAGGTAGAGCAATAATGTTACTCTCTCCAGAGGTTACTGTATTGCTTCTATTCCCAGGATTAGGGAAAATCATCAGCTGCCAAAATTAAAAGGAAAATGCTATTTTCTGACAAGCGAGACTGTGCAGGAGGACTTAGGTCAGCACAAACATGAAATATTTTTTCAACTTTTAATTCATAATTACTGTAAACCTCAATGAAGCTGGCCTCATGGAGTTCAGACCTGACAAGGTGTAACATTTAAAGACACACAATCCAAACAGGCAAAAAAGAATCTTATGAGGGATCCACATTTTACTACTTGGCATGCAGAGTATTACAAGGAATCCAGTTTCTAAACCCATTCTAGCAACATTTCTCATGCTTGATGCCAGAGAACCCCACTTCAGGGCATCTCAGTCACTAGCACCGTTTCCCCAAATTCCTCCAAATACCTGTACTGCTCTGAGGTCTTCATTATAATGACTGACTTTTGATAGTTCACTTCCCTCCTCCTGCCTATTCTGATTTGCGTTTCTTTATTTTTTTTTTGGTACATAAACATTAGCTCCAGGTGTGACAAATGACTTTCCTGGGAGAAGAGAGAATTGGGCTGGAGCAGGGGAAATTCTTGGCCCAAACTCATATTTAAATAAATTGTATGCAATCACGAGAAATGTAATTTGCTTGGCGTCTCCCACTCTGGTTGTAGTAAAGTGGTAAGTGGCTTCAGGTGGAACTTTGAATCCCCTCAAGCATTTCCATTTTCAAAGCGTTTATATATAAGATCCAAGAGGCTTCTCCAAGCTTCTCTGTTTATGCGTGTGTGCTGCTAGATAGGCTGTTTTGCTTTGTTCTCCAGTGTATTCCTGATCTCGTGTTTGCCTCAAGGTACGGCCTATTAGCGTGATATCCTCTTAGCTATGGAATGTTAAATCTGCTTAGAAACATTTTGACAAATCATGTTTCATGGGTCATTATTTTAACTCAAATTTCCCTGCAGTTTTCATTTAGTACTTTATCAAATATAAATAAACCTTGATGTAGAATCCTATCTCTCTCTTGTAATCTGGTTCAAATTTCCTCCTCTTCCATACACACTGCTTTATTACAGTATGCATGCAGTTATCACTTTCCTAAATATTAAGGAACTTATTTCTTGTGACCTTCGTTTTTCCAGTTATGTTCATTTCTCAGCAACATGCATTGAGCTTCTACAATATGTAAAGCCTTGTGTGTAAAGCACTCTTTGCTAGACCTTGGAGAGAACAGAGAGAGGAATAAGTAGAAATAGTTTGCTTCAAAGAGCCTCAAGTCTAGTAGGAAATAAAAACAAGAAAATCCATAATCATAATCCAAAAAAGAAATAAGGCAATGAGTATTAAAATGGAGATATGCTCTATTTTATTGTGTTCTTTGCATCAATACTTTATGTCAGCATTTGTTGGATTAAAAGGTCTTCAAACTAAGGGCACTAAAACAGCAGGACAAGAGTAAGTGGATGGAGTGGTAATCCATTAGAAATGTGTGTATTTATATTTGACTTGTTTTTTATGATTTAGAGAGCAGAGATTATCTACACAAAATTTAAATGAATCAATTCCTTACTGGGTGTTTCCTTTCAAATCTTAACATATATTTGGTGTCAGCAATATTTAAATGCTGTCTTGGTAACTAATTATTTGGTTTTTAATGTATAGCAGCTTTGTGGTTATAGATAAGAGACAAATTATGAGGGGCAGGTGCTTCACGTTCATATTTAAATAAATATACTGAACTAAAATATGCTGTTCTGACTGTAGGCACACTCTTCTAATGGTACTTTTGTCTTTCTGGCCTTTCTAGTTCCCCCTTAAGTACTATTTTCCTCCCCGCTGTGCCCTTCCGTTCCTACTCAAAGGCAATCACTGCTTACCCAGTGTCTGTCATCAGTTTCTTCTTTCCTGTGACCACCCCCCACCTTCACTCCACATCTGTCTGGCCCATTTCCTCAGGGACTGGTTCTGTCACTACCCAGGGCTATGCTTGACAGTTAGACTTTGGGGCCATGGAATCCTGAAGGTATCTTATGAAAACCATGGATTCTCTCCCTCAGCAACAATGCCCTCAACTTATCAAGTTCGCAGACTTACTCAAGTTCATTTGAATCCCTCCTCAAAACAGAGCTTCTCGCCTTTCTTGTCAAAAGCAAAAATCTCTGGGCTGCCCTGTGGCGTAGTGGTTAGGTTCGGCATGCTCCTCTTCAGCCGCCAGGGTTTGGTTCCCTGGGCACGGACCTACACCACTCGTTGGTGGCCATGCTGTGGCAGTGTCCCACATACAAAATAGAGGAAGATGGGCACAGATGGTAGCTCAGGGCAGATCTTCCTCAAGCAAAAAAAGGAAGATTGGCAGCAGATGTTAGCTCAGGGTGAATCTTTCTCAGCAAAAAAAAAAAAAAGCAAAACTCTCATGCACTGACCAGAGATCGGATAGAGGCTCCTCACTGGGCCACCTCTCTCACCTTCTCTACACCTATTCAAAAGCACATTGTTAAGGGTTCATGAGCACCTTGTCACCTCAAGTTTTAATGACTTAATTGCTTCATGTGATATATTTTTTTAGGCAACACATTTGTATCATAATAGAACTTTAGCCAATTTACTAAGCAGTCACAACTCGTAAGGGTATATGTAAGAAGGTTTTCTTTTTCCCAGTGCCTTGTCAGACCCCTCTCCATCTGGACAGGGTGCTCCCTTAGGAGCACGTCAGTCTGATTCTGTGACATTTCACATCTTTTCTACTATTAGAACAATCTCACTTCAGTTAGGGTTTTAATTCTGTACATTTAAAACTTCAGTCTCCAGTTGATACAAATTTTTTGTTTCCCCAAGCATAGTTAGACATGTGACACTTGTGGCTTTGTGGGTATGTGGTAGAGGGTCTGGGGGGAGCTGGTGAAGGCATCTGCTTTCACATGACCTCCCTGTCCCTCTTTCTAGGACATACTGCCCCAGTGTTAGGGTAGAGAAGAGGAAAAGTGAGGTGTAGTCTCCGTATATGACCGCCCACAGTGAAGTTGCTATTGAGTCCTTAGTTAGTTTGACCCAGTATGGCCCCCTTGGCTATGGGGCCTATTGGAATTCCTGTTGGCCCACATCTGGCCTACATGGAAACAAACAAGATTCCAACTCTGGGATCCCAGGCAGATAAGGGCTCATTTTCTGAACCAATTGGTAAGGAACCTAGAAGAGCAGCTTGTGTCACCTTCCCGTGGCCATGTCTCCAGTGTTCTTTCTCCTGTTCCTCTGGCACAGATGTAGGTGGGCAACCTCAGTAGCAAACCAAGGATCCCATCTAAGAACCAAATGTTCATCTTTCCTCACTCACAGCCTCTCTTCCTTGGTTTAAGGAAGCCAGGATTTAATCACACACAATCGGGCTCTAGAGCTTCCATGTGCAACTACAATAGCATGTTTTACCTCTAAAGGTAGAAATAAATGTGTTTCTGAAAGAAATTAATTATTGTTTTTGATATTATTTATTTATTATTTTTACTTTTAAACAGTTTTATTGAGGAATAATTGACAGGTAATAAACTTTACATGTTTAAGTGTATAATTGGATGTTTTGACGTATGTAGGCACCAGCACTATCATCAACATAATCAAAATAATGAACATATCCATCACCTGGAAAATTTACTCCTGATTCTTTAAATTTCCTCCTCCCATCCCTTCCTGACCCACACCCAGGTCCCAGGTAACCACTGATCTACCTTCTGTCACCTTAGCTTACTTTGCATTTTCTAGAATTTAATACAAACAGAATCATACAGTATGTACGCTTTTTGTCTGACTACTTTAACTTTACATAATTACTTTGAGATTCATCTACGTTATTGTGTGTAATAATAGTCCAACCCTTGTAATTATGTGTATTAATAATTATTGTGTGTACTAATAGTTCATTTCTTTTATTACTCGGCATTATACCATTGTATGGGTATAATAATTTTTTTATTTTCCTGTTGACTCTTTTTTGGGTTGTTTCCTATTGTTGGTTATTATAAATAAAGGTGCTATAAACGTTTGTATATAACTTTAGGTGGAACTATGCCTTCATTTTTCTTGAATAAATATCTAGATGTATAATGGCTGGATCTTATAGTGATATATATTTAAATTTTGAGAAAATTCCAAACTATTTTCCAAAGTGATTGTGCTATTTTATGTTCTCACAAACAGTGATTGAGAGTTTCTTGACAACACTTGACATGTTCAGCCTTCTTACTTTTCGCCATCCTTATAGTTACGTAGTGGTATCTAATTGTGGCTTTGGTTTGCATTTCTCTAATGGATAGCGATGTTCAGCACCTTTTCATGTGCTTATTTTCCATTCAAATGTCTTTTTTTTTGTTGTTTTTTTGTGAGGAGATCAGTCCTGTGCTAACATCTGCCAATCCTCCTCTTTTTTTGCTGAGGAAGATTGGCCCTGGGCTAACATCTGTGCCCATCTTCCTCCACTTTATATGGGACGCCGCCACAGCATGGCTTGACAAGCAGTGCGTGGGTGCACGCCCGGTATCCGAACCGGCGAACCCTGGGCCGCCGCAGCAGAGTGCACCCACTTAACCACTTGCACTACCGGGCCGGCCCCTCAAATGTCTTCTTTGGTGAAGTGTCTGTTCAAATATTTTGCCTGATTTTAAAAATTGGTGTTTTTTTTTCTTATTATTGAGATTTAAGAGTTGATTTGGGTACAATCTTTTAACAGATTTATGATTTGCAAACATTTTCTTCAAGTCTGCTCAAGTCGTTTTCATTTTCTTAGTGTCTTTCAAAGAATTTTTTAATTTTAATGAAATCCAACTTATGAATTTTTACTTTTATGTATCATGCTCCTGGTATTGTGTTTATATTTTTGCCTAACTGAAGACTACAATCATTTCCTCCTGTGTTTTCGGGAGTGGATGTTGGATTTTACCAAATGCTTTTTCTCTATTGAAAAAACTATATGTTTTTTTCTTTTTTAGTTTGCTAATTGATTGCATTGCTTGATTTTTGAATGTTAAATCAACTTTGCATTCAAAACATAAACCACAATTGAACAGGATATATAATAAGTTTTATATACTTTTTATTTGACTTACTAAAATTTTGTTAATGATTTTTGCACTTACACTCAGGAGAATTGTTGGTTTGTTGCCTTTTGGAACGTCTGTGTTTGGTTTTGGTATCAGGTTGATAGAGGTCTCATAGAATGAGTAAAAATGTACTTATTCCTCTTCAACTTTCTGGAAATATTTGTGTGGAATTGATATTATATTTTCCTTTAATATTCATTAAAATTTATCAGTGAATCCATTTTGGCTTGGATTTCCTTGTGGTAAGATTTTTAACTACAAATGCAATTCCTTTATAGATACAGGCCCACGCAAGCTGTCTATTCCACATTATTGAACTTTGGTAGTTTGTGTCTTTCAAAGTAGTTGTCCATTTCATCTAAGTTGTTGAATTGATTGGCATAATGTTATTCATAATATTCCCTTATTATTCTTTTTATATTTGGGAAGTCCATAGTCATGCTACCTCTTGTATCTCTGATATTGTTAATTTGTTTCTTCTCTCTTTTTTTCCTGATCACTTTGACTAGAGGTTTACTAATCTTATTGTTCTTCTCAAAGAATCAGCTTTTGATTTCATTTATATTTTCCTGATTTTATTTCCTCTCGTTTGCTTACTTTGCATTTAATTTGCACTTTTTTCTAGGTTTTTCAAGGTAGAAGCTGAGGTCACTTAGTTTTTTTTCCTAATATAAATATTTAGTGCAATAAATTTTACCCTAAGTTACTGTTTTGGCTTCATAACACAAAATTTGATATGCTGTCTCTTCATTTTCATCCCGTTTGAAATATGTTCTAATTACTCTTTTGATTTCTTTTTTGCCCATGGGCTATTTAGATGTGTATTATTTAGTCTCTAATATTTGGAGATTTTTCAAATATCTTTTTGTAATTGATTTACATTTTAATTCCACTGTACTCAGAGAACATAATTTATATTACTTGAAGCCTTATAATTTTTTAATATTCATTTTATGTCCAGAATATGGTTCACAAATATTAGCTTAGTAAATGTTCCATGTACACATGAAAATAAAGTTTATGATGTTATTCTTGCATAGAGTGTTCTATAAATGTCAACTAGGTCTTGCTATTTGCATGGTTTCTGATGAGAAATCTGTTGTCATCTTTATCTTTGTTCCACCTGTATGTAAACATGTTACATACATACATAGACATCTATTTTGACTGGCTACTGAGAAACTAGACACATTACATACTGGTTTTGAGCAATGTGAATATCATGTGCCTTGATGTAGTTTTCTTCCATGTTTCTTGTGCTTGGATTTCACTGAGCTTCTTGGATCTATGGTTCATATTTTTCATCAAGTTTGGAGAATATCTATTTTGAGTGTTAACTCTTTAATCAGATATATGGTTTGCAAATATTTTCTTTCATTCTGTAGGTTGCCTTTTCATTTTTTTGATTGTTTCCTTTGCTGTGCAGAAGCTTTGTAGTTTAATATAGTCCCACTTGTCTATTTTTACTTTTGTTGCTTACAATTTGGTGTCATATCCAAGAAATCATTGCCAAGACCAATGTTAAGGAGATTTTCTCCTATGTTTTCTTCTAGGAGTTTTACTGTTTCAGGTCTTATATTCAAGTCTTCAACCCACTTTGAGTTAACTTTTGTGTATGATATAAGATAAGGGTTCAATTTCATTCTTTTGCATTTGGATATCTAGTTTTCCCAGTACCATCTATTAAAGAAAGTATCTTTTCTCTATTGTGTATTCTTGGCACCTCTGTGGAAGATCAGTTGACCATATATGCATGGATTTATTTCTGGGGTCTGTATCCTGTTCCATTGATCTATATGTCTGTTTTTACCCAAAGTATTTAGGGAGTGCCTACAACTCAACTGCAGAAACCCAAATAATCCAATTAAAAAATGGGCAATTGAACTGAAGAGATATTTCTCCAAGTAAGACATACAAATGGCCAGCAGGTATATCAAATGTGATCAACATCATAGGAAATGCAGATCAAAACCACAATGAGATATCACCTCACACAATTTAGGATGGCTAGTATCAAAAAGGTGAGATAAGTGGTGGGGATGTGTAGAAAAGGGAATTCTTGTACACTGTTGACAAGATTATAAATTGATGCAGCCACTATGGAAAACAGTATGGAGTTCCTCAAAAAATTAAACATAGAACTACCATATGACCCAGCAATCTTGCTTCTGGGTAGATATCCAAAGGAATTGAAATCGGATTCTTAAAGAGGTATCTGCACATCCATATTCACTGCAGCATTATTCACAATAGCCAAGAGGTAGAAACAACCTAAATGTCTATTGATGGACAAATGGATAAAGAAACATGGTATATACACATAATGGAATATTATTCAGCCTTAAAAAAAAGGAAATCCTGCCGTTTCCATCCAACATGGATGAACCTGGAGGACATTATACTAATTGAATAAGCCAGACACAGAAGGACAAATACTACATGATACCACTTATATGAGGAATTTAAAATCGTCAAACGTGTAGAAGCAGAGAGTAGCGTGGTGATTGCCAGGGGCTGTGGGAGGGGGAAATAGGGGTATATTAGTCAAAAGGTACAAAGTTTCGATTATACAAGATGAATAAGTCCTAGAGATCTACTTTATAGCATAGTGCCTAGAGTTGAAAATACTGCATTGTATACTAAAAAATTTGCTAAGATGACATATCTTATGTAAAGTGTTCTTATCACAAAAAATAATAATAAAAGAGGATGGGAGGAAACTTTTGGAGGTGATGGATATGTTTACAGCATAGATTGTAGTGATGGTTTCATGGACGTATACTTATCTCCAAATTCATCAAGTTGTATACCTTAAATGTGTACAGCTTCTTGTATATGTCAATCATACCTCAATGAAGTGGTTTAAAAGAAGTTTGGAAAATGTTTGTTCATTATTTCTTCAAATATCCTCTCCCCCTCCTTGAGGAATCTAAGATCACATACATTAGGCCACATAAATTTTTTCCACTGCTCATACATGCTTTGTTCCTTATTTTTTGAGTTTCTTTTTCTTCTTTATGTGTTTCATTTTGGATAGTTTCTTTTGGTGCATCTTCAAGCTCCCTAATATTTTCTTCTGCAGTATCTAATCTGCTGTTTATCACTTCTAGTGTATTGGTCATCTCAGGTACTAGTTTTCACCTTCAGATAATATATATATTTATGTATGTGTACATATATTATTTATCCATATATTCCACATCTCTTCTTAACAAGTTCATTCTTTCCTCTAGCATTTGAACATATGGAATGCAATTATAGTGAATGTTTCATTGTTCTTATCTGTTAATTCATCGTCTTTGTTAGTTCTGAGTTGGATTCTGTTGATTGGTTTTTCTTCTCCTGGGTTATGTTTTCTTAGTTCTTTGTGTGCTTGATAATTTTTTCTTGATACCAGACACCTTAAATTTTACCTTATTGGGTGATGGATATTTTTGTATTCCTGTTAATTTCCTGATTTTTGTTTTGGGAGATAGTCAATTTACTTTGAATAGTTTGATCCTTTCCATTCTTGATTTTAAGATTTATTATTGTAAACTGAGTAGCATTTAGTGTAGGGAACTGATTCTCAACCAGCCATGATTGTGGCCTTCAGAGGACACTTGAGAATTTCTGGAGAAATTTTTGATAGCCACAATTAGGGGGAGGGTCCTACTGGCATCTAATAAGTAGATGCCAGGGATGCTGTTAAGCATCCTACAAAGCACAGGGCAGTCCCCAACAACAAAGAATCATCCAGGTCAAAATGTCAATAATGCCAAGGTTGAGAATCCCTGATGTCTAGTGAATGATATTTTCAGCCATAGGCACTTCTGAGAAGCCAACATATTTATGTAAGGAACTTTATTTGATTTTCTTCTTTCAATTTAATCCAGACTACTCTTCACTCAGAGTACTAAAACATCTGGATATCTGGATAAACGCCCTATTACAGAGCTTCAACAGGCCTCTGGCTGCTGTCTCACACAAGAAAACAAGGCTTCATTGCATAGAATTTCAAGCTATTTATGAGAAACAGATGAAACTATGAAATATAAATTGGGAAGCTGACACAGCTCAGAGGGAGAGCATTTTGCTCTTAGTCAGTTGTGGAAACCCAGAGAATGGCACTCAGTGCCCATATTTTTTCATTTGAACAGAACTTCCTGTCACCAAAATTCAAATTAAAGATTAATGGTCCAACTGAAGTCAAAAACTATAATAAAGTGAAGATATAATTTGACAAATGCTTTATTCTTTAGCAATGTAGCCAAACCTGTACTATTGTTACTTGCCAGATGTCTATCATTCTGTTTCCTAAGTTTCATAAAAAAGATTATTTCAATTTTTAAGTGAGGAGCCAGTTTTTACTCATATTTTTCACACAGACAGTATTAAGATCTTGTGAGGTGACTTGCTCAGGATCAGGGAACAGAAATACAGAAATCACGACAGTGACTATACTCTGTACCTCTTCAAACTTATATTTAAAATTTACTAAACTAATCTTTTCTAAATTCATTTACAAATTAATTGAAATAATTTTTTACATTCAAGGCTTATCTAATATAAATTATATGAGGAAAAAATTTGTGGGTATATATTACATATTATCTAAAGAGAGAGTGGAGGTAAGAATTCAAGCTGTCATTTAAAAATATTAATGCTGCTATTTATACTTTAAAAAATTGAGAGCTCATTGGAGGCAGCATAATTTCTTTCACTTCTTTCTATATTTTCATATTGTAGTTAAAAAACACAGTATGTAACATATGTATACTCCACAGGAACTAGATCATTACCAATTCTGTTGGCGTTTTTGTTCCTACCTGCCTTCCAAACAAAGAATCTATTGAATATTTTTTTCCTTTTGTGAGGAAGATTAGCCTTGAGCTAACATTTGTTGCCAATCCTCCTCTTTTTGCTGAGGAAGATTGGCCCTGGGCTAACATCTGTGCCCATCTTCCACTACTTTATATGGGATGCCGCCACAGCATGGCTTGACAAGCGGTGCGTAGGTCCGTGCCTGGGACCTGAACCTGTGAACCCCGGGCCGCCAGAGCGGAGCGTGCAAACCCAATCGGTACACCACCGAGCTGGCCCCAAAGAATCTATTGAATTTTATATTTGTCATACACAAAAAGAGATAAAAAAATAATTTTACAATACATTCATATATCTTTTAACAATATATTTAAAGTTTGCTTCTCAATTTTATAAAATGGTTTTGTAGTGCAAATAATCTTCTGGAATGTGCTTTTCTTACTCAGCATGTTTTTAAGACTTTTATATATTGCTGTAAGTATTTGTTTTCATTCATTATCTCTGTTATATCTCCTTTAATAAATTTAAATAACTCATGCATCTATCCTTTCCTTGATGTATGGATATCTGGGTTATTTCCAACAATTTCAGATAATAAAAATAAGTGTTTCTATGAACATTCTGTGCATGTCTCATCTACCTCTTAATGGAATTATTTACAAGAAATTCTGTTCTCCAAAATGATGGTACCAATTATATTCCCAGCAACAATGCGTAAGTGTTGTATTATTAAACATTCTAGCCAATACCTAGCATTGACAGACTTCATTTCTGCATATGTAATGGGTCTAAAATATTACAACATTATGGTCTGAATTTCTGTTTCCCCACATACCATTGAAGTTGAACATTCATATTTATTCTTTTGTTAAATCACTGTTTATGTCTTTGCCTATTCTATTCTGGTTGTAAGTGTTTTTTTTCCAGTATGGATATCCAATTGTCTCAGCATCTTTCTTTGCCCTCCTCAATGTCATCCAATGCAATAATGTATCATCTACCAAGTTTACATACATGGATGGTTATGTTTCTGGGCTCTCAAAGCTATTCTCTGGGTCTATTTGTCTATTCCTGAGTCAATATCATACTAAAGTAATATCTATAGCTTTATGCTAAGACTTAATATCTAGTAAGGAAAGTCTCTCCATTTTTTTAGTCCTTTTTTTATGGAGTTGTGCTATGCTTAAGATTTTACTCTTCTGTATACATTTGAACAGTTGTATGTAAAGTTCTTTTGCAAAACTCTGTTGTAATTGGGAATCTTGTGGTATTTAATTAATAGGTAAACGTAGAAAACTGACATCCTTGTGATATTATTTTCCTGTGCATGAGCCTAGTAAAAGTGTCCATTTAAGACTTAAATTTTAAAATGTGTTTTATAATTTAATCTGTAAAGATTTAAATATCTTTTGTGATAGTTATTCCTAGGCATATTATGTTTAAAGTTATTTTTCTAGCTGTATTTATCCCTGTATAAAAATAAATATAGTTTTGTAAAGTGATCTTATATTCAGACAACTTACTAAATGTTATGAATAGTTCTAATGATGCATTTTAAAATTCTTGGAGTTTTTAATGTCAGCAATTATATCATCTCTAAATTAAATTTTTGCTTATTACTTCCTAGTCCACACAACTTTTATTTCTTTTCTTTAATGTTGAATAAGAGGGATGACAGTGGGTTTCCTTGCCTTTTTCCTGGATTAAAGTTTAATGTTTCTCTATGGTTCATAATAAAAGTAACTTTTGTAGTTATAGATTACATTTATCGAGTAAAGGCATTTCAATCTATTAGTTTTCTGAGAATTTTCTGTAAATTTCTTTTTAAAAATATATGAATGATTGTTGAAATTTGATCAAAATTGTTATTGCGGCTATGGAGAAAAATATTTTCTATATTTCCCATATTAAGCAAATCGTGCATTCCTGAAGTAAATTCAACTTAACTATGACGTGATTAGATTATTTTTCTAAAAATTGTGTTTGCCCTTTCCATTTATATTCATAAGTGAGATTGCTCTGTAATTTTCCTTTTATGTTGTTGACCTTAAATAGACAGACAGCCAGTTATTCCTCCAGCAAAAATGAGTTTATTCAGGAGCAGCAAAGAATTGCCATTCTGGGTCTGCGACCATGGCGAGCCAGGTGCAAGTCCTGAGCAACTGGGGGAAGAGAAACTCTTTTATAGAGTAAAAGAGGAAGTTGGGAGAGCTATTGTAAACAAAGAGTCCATTGGAGGAGACTGGGAGCTTGAGTAGTGACTTTTCATTGGCTAGTTGTGGCAGTCTCTCATTGGCTGAGCTGTTGCTGGGCAAGAAGAGAGAGTCTTTCTTCTTCCTGGTGGGCTCTGCAATTGTTGTAGAATGTGAAAGCTCCTCCTTCTGGCCTCCCAACTCCACTTTAAATGAGGTTTCTGTTTATTAATTTTCACAATGTACAACTCTATTATGGGTTTGAAGTCAACTTATTGAATGAGCATTTTTTTTCCTCTCTGTTTTCTGGAAGAGCATGTATGAAGCTTAAATGATCCATTCTTGAAACTTAGGGAGAAATCATTTGAAAAAACATTTGTGCTTAATGTTTTCTTTGTGGATTTTTTATTTGGCTTTGATTTATTGTCTTTAATTGTTTAGGACTATTTGTTTTTCTATTTCTTCTTGAGATAGTTTTGGAAACATATTTTTTAAAGAATACATCCATTTAATCTGAGATTTCAAATATATTGGCATAAATGTGGTCTTATTATTTTTTGTTCTCTTTTCAAAATTTGCCACAATTTTTTATTTCTAATAATTTATATTTGTACACTCTCTCTTTTTTCCACATTAGTTTTGCTACAGTTTTATTTTATTAGCATTTTCCAAGAGTGAGCTTTTGGATGTGTTTATATTTTGAATATTTTGCTATTTCATTAGTATTTGCTCTTATCCTTATTACCTACTTTCTCCTAATTTCTTTAGATATATTCTGTAGTCATGTTACTAAATTTTTCAATTAGGTGGCAGCTCATTACTTTTCAACTTTTGTAGTGTAAGCATTAAAGGCTATGCATTCCCCTGTGAGTACTTCCTTAACTTCCCCCTGCTAATTTTGATATGTGATTTAATTATTTAACATGGCTTAATATTGTAATTTTAGGTTCTCAGGTTCAGGGGCCAATATTGGGACCAAAGTTTAGTCTTCTCCTATTGTTTTTTCTTTTTTTTTTTTTTTTTGCTGAGGAAGACTCAGCCTGAGCTGACATCTGCTGCCAATCTTCCCCTTTTTGGTGGAGGAAGATTCACCCTGAGCTAACATCTGTGCCAGTCTTCCTCTATTTTGTATGTGGGTCGCCACCACAGCATGGCCACCACTGAGTGGTGTAGGTCCGCACCCGAGAACCTAACCAGGCTGCTGAAGTGGAGCGTGCTGAACTTAACCACTGCGCTACGGGGCCAGCCCCTTATCCTAGTTTTTAAATAATATTTGCCCTTAGATTTCAATTTAACTTAATGTTCACTCTTTTCTTCCCATTCTGATTTTAGAATTTCCTTAAACTGGATATTATTTTTTTTTCTTTTGTTCAGAAATGCCTTAAAACTACCGTACATTTTATTGACAACTTAATTATATGGCATAATTATATAGTAACAGAATGAGCCTTTAAAAATTCTTTTTTGCTCTTTACTAAAATGTTCTTAGTGGAAGTGACTTTTTCCATTTTTTTATTTCTAATGCAGTAAGGATAAGACGGGAGCACAGATCAGAATGTGATTGATCTACCTGGAAAGGGAGAATAGTGTCACAAATTTTAAATTTGAGTTAGCTTTGAAGCTTGAATATAGGATTTCACCCAGAGGACTCTGGAAAAATACATATTCTATATGGAAAGAACAATTTGAGGTAAGGCATGGCACACAGAGGACACAGTGGGAGAAAGAAAGGGAGTACTGTGGGGAGCTGTAGAGTATGGATCTGGAAAATTACTAAATTTAAGGCATTTTGAAGCAAATCGAATGGCTGATAAGAACTTTGGACATTATTGTATAGGCATTGGGAATATACACAAAAATAAAATGGATATAGAATAACCTCATGTATTTTATATTTTAGAAATATTAATCTGGCAGCTATGAATTAAGTTCCAAGAATAGATAATAGAGGCAGATAAAGTAAGAGGTGGCATTTGTAGTAAATGTCTGGGGAATATTAAGACTGTAATAAAACAACTGTAGTTTAGGAAAAGATAATTTTATACATATACACATACACATACATACATGTAAATATATATCATATTACAAAAAGAATCTACAAAAACTGTTGAACAGATAGTTTGGCAGGTAGAAGAGGAAAGACCTGACATGGCTCCTGTAGATTGGTAAAATAGTGGTGCCCTTAACAGAGCTAGGGAACTCTGGAGAAGACACAGGTCTAAGGAAGGTAATTTTTATTTTGAGAAGGTTAAATTTATAATGCATGCAAAGGTCTATCTAGAGATGCCCACTAAGTGTTTGGGAATGTGGATTTGTATCTCAAAAGAAAATTCTAGGATGGAGAAAAGAAAAGAGAACTGGAGATACAGATTTAAAATAATTGGTGAATAGATGAAATGTGAAGCCGTGAATTGGCTTAGTAGATGTTAGGAAAGACCTTGAGAACAGATACTTGGGAAAGCTAGAATTTAGCGAGTGGAAGAGACTGAAAAAGAGTGGATGGAAATAAGGGGAAAATCAGAAGAGAATAGTGTCATGGAAGATAAGGAAATAAAATTTCAGAAGAAGATGTGACCAAAAATATCAGATATTACCAAGAGCTGAAACAGGCTATGTGATGAAGAGAGGCCATTATAAGTAGCAGTTGGAAATTAAGATGCCAGGGGTGACAAGATGAATAATTTCAGTGGCATGAAACCACATGTGTAGTAAGGTTCAGAAATGAATGAAAGTTTACAAATTCAAACAGAATATAGGTTTATCTTTCAAAAAATATCGTAGAAAATGAATGGAGAAAAACAAGGCCAGAGCTGGAGTAGGAAAGAGCATCAAGGGAAAGGTATTTAAGAACTATGAGGACTTAAAACTTTTTGTAGATGGAATTTAAGAAATTGTAATTAGAAGGATTAAAGATGCAGAAAAAAGACGGTGTTTGATAAAGGAAAATCCTTGAGGTAGAGGTGGGGAATAGAGTCAGGAGGTGGGGAACAGGATCAATAACACAGAACGAGAATCACCTTAGCAAGCAGTTAGACTATCTGGAAGTGTCAAGGTAGGGTGGGAAGTTGAGGGAATATTATGGTATTTATTTCCTCAGGTAAGCATGAAGTGAAATCATTTGCTGAGAGTGAAGAGGGTTGGAGTGGGCTGGAGTTGGTGGCATGGGGATTTGATAAGTGACTAGACAGGATAGGAAGGGAGCTGGTGATGAATAAAAAGATTAGAGAGGAATTTTGAGATCAGCTGCTCATAGCTGTTAGCAGAAAATAGCTGAGTAAGTCTCAGGTTTTGGATCCATTTTTGTTTGTTTCCAAGTGAAGTGAATTTAGACACTTTTAATTTTTCTTCTTGATTACATAAAACAAAACATGATAATTTTTAAAGATTGAAAACAAGTTGATTTGCCAGTAGACATAACAGATTTTACAGCTTAATTATGCTAGAGAAGAGTAATATTCTAGCAATAATAAATTTCAGTTATCTGCCTCTAAAATGTATTATTCAAGGTAATTTAAATGAAAATATGTAAATGTATTTAAACATCTTGATTAATACCTGGAGAAAATTAAACCTTCAGAAGAATCTACATAATTGTAACTTTTTAGTTTCATGGCATCTACTATTTAAATGTAGTTTTTTGCATTTTAACTAAAAATAATGTTAGATATGCAAAAGAGAAGAGCTCTGGTCAACAACTATTTATTGAAAACTTAATAAATGTTCACCTCAATGGGACCTTACAGTAGAGTGGGAAAATGGATACATATTATTGATGATAATGTCAATAATAATAGTAACTTTGAGGCTTCGTCTCAATCTTTTTAACTCCATGAGGTGGGTATTATTTTTTTCCCTAAAATACAAATGAGGACACTGAGGCTTGAAGAGGTTAAATGCGTGATTTACTTGAGGTCCCAGCTGAAACTAAGAGAAAAATTTAGGCTGTGGGAGATGGGAGTTTCAGCACTTGACCAGCTCGTGTGCTTTCTCTGTGTGTAGATTTGGTAGCCCAGAGAAAAGAATTTAGCCTGGCATGTGGGATGGGGAAGGGCCCCCTAAAGCAGTCAATTCATGAATAATATCTAGAAACAGTATTCTTTAGCTGGATAAAGGTGGCAGAGGGAAGGGAGTTGGTACATAAAGCCATAATGACAAGAAAATATGCCTTGTTTTCCCAAAAGAGTGAGGCAGAGAGTGAAGGAAATCAGTCTCGTAGAGACCAGGTCACAGCTCAAATGTCATCCTAATGAACTCAGACATCTTGTGCATGATGGAGAATCTCTGAGGTCATTTAGGCAGAGATATGACACGACCAGGTTTATATTTCATATTTCTTTGGAAGCAGAAGTTCTAAACCATAGAATCAAGGAAAAATATATACAACCATTTAAAAAAAGTTTTGGTTCAAATATTTGTCCTGGAGGCAAAAATTTAGCAATTTGGACATCTAATTATTCTATTTCTAATTCAAATGTTATGATTTTCTCTGACTTTAATAGATCATTACAGTACGATTACTCACTCCAGGATCATTTTGCCGTTGGTTGGTAATATGAATCACCTCTTGGTTTTTTTTTCTTTTTTTCTGCGGAAGATCAGCCCTGAGCTAACATCTGCCAATCCTCCTCTTTTTGCTGAGGAAGACTGGCCCTGAGCTAACATCCATGCCCATCTTCCTCCACTTTATGTGGGACGCTGCCACAGCATGGCCTGACAAGCAGTGCGTCGGTGCGCGCCTGGGATCTGAACCTGGGCCACCAGCAGCGGAGCGCGTGCACTTAACCGCTACGCCACGGGGCCGGCCCCGAATCATCTCTTGTTGTTGAGGTGAAGGGAATTAGTTTACTCTTTTTGTTTGTTTTAGGGAAAAATGAAAACAAATTTGGCAAAGAGCTGCATAAAACTCTTATTTGCTTATAAGTTAATAAATTGTAATAAAAATCCAACACTGCGTAACTACTCAAATTTTCACATCATTGTTTATTACTCTGGTCTCAGCAAAACATGGAGAAGAATAGAATTTGAATTTTGCTCCCAATTGACTTGTGCTCTGGGCCTTCTGCCTATCTCGGGGCTCACAGAGCCCTTAAAAGAGAAATAGAACTAGGTCTTGTAGTCCATTTTGACAATATTCCTCACTGCACATCTCTTCTTCCTTCATAACTCCTGTTTATTTTTGTCCTCTCCTCTCTTGGTTTTCCCCCTTTCCTGTTTTTTTTTTACATTCTTTCTTTACTTCTACCCTCCCCTCCTTCTCTAAAAATTCTAGTGTTTTTCTTTCATCTAGTTAAGTTTTAAAGCTTTAAAACAAATACCATTGACAAAAATATACTTAATAGGTAAAAATAAATAAATCAGTCTTATAAATGTGTTAAGTATTTCAAGAAAATTGAATTCTGAAAAAAAATTATATAATTATTTATTATACTTTGCATCCTCTAAAACTTGGTAATTTATTCTTTTCTTTTGCAGAAAGTAACAACTTTATGCAAAACAATAATTCTCTAAACTACAGGACAGGTTTCTAGTAAAAACACCTAACTGATTCATTTACTCAAATGACTTGTACCGTCATAGACACTGTTTTAGGCTCTGGATGCTTCATATAAGATGGGTAAGGACTGTGTTTTCTGGGAGCCTGCATTCTAGTGTGGATTGGTAAGTGGGATCAACAAATTTATAAATCTGAAAATACTAACCAGGTAGTGATGACTTAGTCTTTTATATTATCAAGTAAACATCAGACATTCACAGAGGACTGCAGTGAGTACAGTTAGTGTCACCAACTGTTATTCCAGTTGTCCCTCCACCCCAACACATATTTGCTTCCAGCACACATTTAGGAGCTTCCCAAATGCACTCCCACTTATGGCCTATGGGTAGCCTGGACCTTTATATCCACACAGAATAGTCAGATGTGGACCATCCAAAGTGTGCATCTTCCTTGATAAACAACAGCTGAGGTCTGATGGCGATGGAGTAAGACTTTAGCTTCTCTAGCTCTGGAACTGCAGAGATCATGCTGACGGTTAACGCGTGTGTCAGACTTAATGCGGACTACCCTGAGCTCCCGCTATTCCTTCCAAATTTTCCCTTTTCACAGTCTTCCCAATCCTAATTAAAGGAAATGCTATCTTTCAGGCCAGAAATCACAGGTTTATCTTGACTCCTCTATTTCTTTTACATTCATTCACATCAGCAAATTCAGCTCTACTTTAAAATGTATCCAGACTTTGATCACTTCTCACCATCCTTGTCCAAGCCATTCTCAGTTCTTGCATTGGTTTTATAATGGGCTTCTAACTGGTTTCTCTCCTTCCACTCTTCCCCCATTTCCATCTCCCATCAATAGAGCAGCCTGACAGGTTCTATTAAAACACGAATTACATCACATCACTCTTCTGTTCAAAGCTCTGTAATTGCTATTCATCTAACTCAGAGTAAAAGCCACATCGTTTCTCTACCTTGCAGGCTTTTCATAATCTCTCACACAATCTTATCCAGTTACATCTCTGACCTCTTCTCCTGTTCTTGTGCTCCCAACACAAATGTGCCTCTAACAGGTCAAGCACCTCTCGCCTGTGCCCTCAAGCTGGAATGCTTTTTTTGCAGATATCCACGTGACTCTGTTCCTCAATTCCTTCCTGTCTTTACTCACTTGTCACATTTTCAGTGAGGCCTTCCTTAACCAATCTAAAATATCAGTGACCATCCCTTTCTCTGTTTTATATTTTTCTTTTGATGATCATCATTATCTAGTATGGATATATTTTCCTTATTTACTTTGTTTATTTTCTGTCTTTTTCTCTACAGCATATGCTCCATCATAGATATGTCTTTTCTATTCTGTTTTTCTTTATCACTGTGGCCTAGAACAGGGCCTGGCACATAGTAGACACTCAATAATTAATAAATACTGTTTTAGACTAGACCCTGGTTGGAGTAGGTGGACGGAGACTATCTGCCTTTCATGTGTGTAATACAGCAAAAGAAGAAAACCAAAACAGTTAATTTTCCTTATTAAACAGACTGGTTGACCACATATAGTTTAATTCAAACGTATGGGTGCTTAATGAAATTCATTCTGAGGAAAAAACGACTTTTGGAAAGGAGGCCTTTGTTGCCTTAAATATATGGCCTGACTCAGTATTTTAGTCATCAGACATCATTCCCAACTTCATAAAAATTGGGCCACGTCTATTTTTCAATCTTAATCATATTTGACTTACTTTACACAGTGATTTTAGTTCTTACTTATTTTTCTCTCTCTTGGGCACACTCTTCCCTTAGAAACTCAAATCATACTTGGCCATAGCATTGAAAACCAGCTGTCTTTCTTGGCCTCGTCTGGTCCTCCCACCAATAGTGGCTCTGAGTAGATAGCTCGTCTCCACAGCCTGAACCCTGGTACCACATCAGAACATGGCCATACTTGGAAACACTTCAATATTTGTCCATCACACATCTTAGACCAGGAAATCAAAGAATTATTTTAAAGCATACCCTAATATGTAGGTAGACTGCATCTGTGGAAAACAGAAAATTTGTGCTTGTTACACAACTAAAGTTTCTGAAAAGGAAACAATATTTTTGTCTTTTTACTTACACACACAGAAATAAAATGTCAGGTCAACAAACATAGTTCTGCTGTGTGCTGACCTCATAAATTTTGACAGATGTGAGAATTCTGCAGCTCCTGCTGTCTTCCATTGCCAACAGCCTTCCTACTGTGCTGCAGGAACTTCCTGTCCTGTGCCGGGGCACCGATTACCCCTCTCTGACTATGGCTCTGACTTAACAGTCTTCTTAGCCACTAAAAGTAAAACTTTAAATAAGGCAATGAAATGATAGTCTCGACGTATGTGAAGAAGTGTGTATTGATTCCCAACGTTCTTATGAATGAATTTTTGACATGGAAAACTTTAGCCATCATTCTTATCAGTAGGCACTGTGCCATCACTATATCTATATATTTAAATACAAGGAAATTTTCTTATAACAATGACAGATGTTCTAGAGAACACTGGTGGTGCCAGGAGAGGGGAAAAGAAATGGTAGAGAAAAAGTACTTCCCTAAAAGAAATACAAACAACATATTTTGGATTTTCCAGTGTTTTTCAAATGCCTTTTTAGTTCAAATAAATATTTTTTTCTATACTTGACTGTTATCAATTAAGAGAAAGCGAAATCAATTTTTAAAAAGTGCCTAACATCTTACAATTCTAAGGACTATGGAACTATTACATTTCTATATGTCTGATGATATTTGCTGCTGAATTTTACAAGTGAGCCATAGGGTGACCATACAATTTATCATCCTCACTGACATACTCTTGAAAGTGAAAAGGTTGCTATTAATCAGTAAGCTGGGGCAACAGGCAGAAACTGAGACTATTCTGGGGAAATCAGGGCATATGATTGTCCTAGCATTTCATGAGGCCTCTTACCAATAAGAAACAAGAAGCTCTTGTTTACCAAGAGCTTAACAAAATGCTTTTGAAAGAATACGTGTTACAATTAAGTTTTGGAGTCTTAAAGAGACATAATTTAAAAAATTATTTCCCATAAAACTATTGCTAAAAATTGATATCAGTGGTATCAATGCCATCTGTAAAAAGCTCCTTCACATGTAATGAACTCTTTTAGAAATTTGTGCTGATAAAATATTTCTCTTTGCTAAAGTTTGTTTCCTTTCATTACGTAATGAGAATAAAACTATTTTACTTTCTTTGTGATTTCGAGTGTCAGAAAACAGAGGTAAATTTTAGGTTCAATAATTCAACCTAGTAATGTTTTATTTATTCTTTTCTTTCTAGTTTATTCAATTAAAATGATATCTTTTAGAGTGAGTTGCCTCTGCTTCACTTTGGAAATCAGCAGAGTATAAATTATAGGTATTTATTAAAATTCAGGTAGTTTCTATGCAGTGTATATGCTGGGGTAAAGTTTAGGACTCTTACAGGACATGCAAAACAAAAAAATTCTTTCTTTCTTTCTTTTGTGGTGAGGAAGGTTAGCCCTGAGCTAACATCCATTGCGAATCCTCCTCTTTTTGCTGAGGAAGATTGGCCCTGGGCTAACATCCGTGCCCATCTTCCTCTACTCTGTATGGGATGCCGTCACAACATGGCTTGACAAGCAGTGTGTAGCTCCATGCCTGGGATCCAAACGTGCGAACTCCAGGCCGCCGCAGCAGAGCATGTGAACTCAACCACTATGCCACCGGGCTGGCCCCCAAAACAAAAAAATTCTGATGTCAAGTTCTGGTTTATAAGTCTGCGCACTATATCTGAATCTGCTAAACATAAAAGAAAATGCCAAGTTTCTGCAAAACTGTGTCCGGGCCAAGGGGTAGATATGTGAAGGTAGATGCTGTTAAACAGAAGGCTACACACACACGCGCGCATGTGCGTGCACACACACAATCTCCTTTCAGTTTTAAAGGCTTTTCTGAAGATAAATCTTAAATTAGATTTATATCAAGTAATATATAGCAATATTGTTAAGTCAGTCCATCTTGGGACAGCTCTAGCAGAAAAATCAAATGACACATATGGGTTAAATTAGTTTTTGTCCCTTCTACTCATGTACTTTCAGTCTCTTTTCCCTCCTTGTCATCCTTGACACACAATTTCTTCTAGCCCCTTGATTACCACATAAATTACTGCCCTGGATTTGCAATTTTAGGGGCCTTTCTGCCCCATTTTAATGTCTTAACATGTCCCAAATTACTTTAGTTGCTTTGCTCGACATATCTCTTTCTCCAATTATCATTCTCATTCCCATTCCCCACAAATGACCAAAAATACTGTTTCCATCTCATCTCCTTAGTCTCTTAGTCTCTCCTAAAATACTAATAAATAGTGACTGAATTACACCTTTACATTGGCTACTGAGAAGGCTAGGCCTACCATGTATTATGATTTTCCTTTGCAACATCTTTATTTTAATAGTTGTTTATAATTTTCTACAGAAAGGGCCCCAGTTTTTTATTATTTATTAGAAGAGATGGATGCATTTTATTTATTATAGTTAGTGGTTTTTAAACAGTTTTATTGAGGTTTAAATGACATACAATAAACTGCCCATATTTAAGTGTTCAGTTTTATATTTTAGCATATGTCACACCTGTGAAATTATCACAATGAACATGTGAACATAATGAAAATGTCTGTCACCCCCAAAAGTTCCTTCATATTCCTCTGTAATTCCCTCCACCATTCATCCTTTCATCTCAACTCCAGGCAACATGGATCTGCTTTTAGTCACTATGGATTAGTTTGCATTTTATAGAATTTTATTTACATGGAATCATACAATATATATTCTGTTTGTGTGGCTTCTTTCACTTAGTATAATTATTTAGAAATTCATCCATGTTGCTGTGTGTATCAATAGTTTGTCCCTTTTTCTTTGTTTGTGAGGAAGATCAGCCCTGAGCTAACATCTGCCAATCCTGCTTTTTTTTTTTTTTTCCTGAGGAAGACTGGCCCTGGGCTAACATCCGTGCCCATCTTCCTCCACTTTGTACGGGACGCCGCCACAGCATGGCTTGACAAGCGGTGCGTCGGTGTGCACCCAGGATCCAAACTGGCGAACCTCGGGCCACCTCAGTGGAGTGCGCGCACTTAACCGCTTGTGCCACCAGGCTGGCCCCCTAGTTTGTCCCTTTTTATTGCTGAATAATATTCCATCATATGAGTGACTGAATGTTTGTGTTCCCCACCCCCCCAAATTCATATGTTGAAACACTACCCTCCCCCTTATGTGATGGTATTAGGAGGTGGGGACTCTGGGAGGTTATTAGGATTACATGAGATCATGAGGGCAGAACCCTCATGCATGGGATTATTGCCCTTATAAGAGTCAGGAGAGAACTTGCTTCCCTCTCCTCCTTCTGCCACATGAGGACACAATGGGAAGATGGCAGCCTGCCACCCAAAAGAGGTCCTTTACAGAACTTGACCATGTTGGCACACTAATCTCGAACTTCCAGCCTCCAGAACTGTGAGAAATAAATTTCTGTTATTTTTAAGCTACCTAGTCTATGGTACTTTGTTATAGCAGCCTGAACTGACTAAGATAATGAGTGTACCAACATTTGTTGATCCATTCTTCTTTTGATGGATATTTGGGTATTTGTGTGTATAAATGCTCTGCTCTCATTCCTCTTAGGTAAATATCTAGCAGTGAAATAATATATCTTTCAATTTTAAGAAAATTACCATTTTTTCCCCTAAATTTTAAATACCATTTTACATTCCCACCAACAGTGAATGACTTTACCACTTGCTCCACATCCTTGCCAAGATGTGGTATAGTCAGTCTTTTCCAGTTTAGCCATTCTAATAGGTGTGCAGTGGTATCTCACTGTGGCTTTAACTTCCATTTCCCTAACGACTAATCATGTTGAGCATTTTGTATGTGTCTATTTACTATTTGTATGTCTTTGGTAAAGTGTTGGTTCAAATTGATTGACTTTTTTATTATTGGGTTGTTTTCTTTCTTATTATTGCATTTTGAGTGTTTTTTATATATACTAGATACAAGTTCTTAATCAATATGAATTACAAATATCTTCTCTGAGTCTTTGGCTTTTATTGTCATTCTCTTAACTGTCTTTTGAAGATTAAAGTGCTTTGTTTTGGTGAAGTATAATTAATCAGCTCTTGTATAGTTTAGCTTTGTTATCATATCTAAAAAATCTTTTACTAATACAAGGACACAAGGATTCCTTGTCTATTTTCTTCTAGAAGTTTTATAGCTTTAGATTTTACATTTAGCTCTATGCTCCATTGTTATTAACTTTTTAAATATAGTGTTTTATATGGATAGAGGTTCATTTTTTACATATAGAAATTTAATTGTTCTAGCACTGTTTGTTGAAAAGACTATCCTTTCACCATTGAATTGTCTTTGCACTTTGTTCAAAATCTGTTGATCGTATATTTGAGGGTATATTTCTAGACTCTTTATTCTGTTCCAGTTATCCATTTCTCTACTTTCACATCAACACTACACCATCTGTATTATTGAAGTTTTATAATAATTCTTGAAATTAGGTAGTACAAGCTTTTCAAAATTATATCTTTTTTTCAAAGTTGTTTTAGCTATTCTAGGTACTTTGTATTATCATACACATTGTAAAATCAGTATGTCAATCTAAAAAAATATAAGCCCACTGGATTTGCATTTAGATTACACTAAATCTGCAGAAAAATTTGGGGATAACTGACAATCTTAATGATACTGAGTCCTCTGATACATGAAGGTGGTGTATCTCTCCATTTATTTAGCCTGGTTTAATTTCTTTCAGCAATGGTTGGTAGTTTTCAGTGTATAGGTCTCCCACATTTTTCATCAAATTTACCACTGAATATTTCATGTATTTTATGATATTGGAAATATGTTTTCACTAGTTGCAAATTCTAATTTTTCATGGCAGGTACATGGAAATACCACTTTTTCCCCTACTGTGTTGATCTGCAAATTACTAAACTCATCATTAGTCCCAGTAGCTTTTTGTACATTCTGAAAGATTTTCTACATAGACAATCATATCTAGAACAAATAAAGTTGGTTTTATTCCTTACTTTCCTGTCTTGATGTCTTTTATTTTGTTTTATTGCCATATTGAACTGGCTAGAATCTCCAGTATAATGTTAAATAGAAGTGGTGAGATCAGTTACCCTTGCCTTGCTCCTAAACATAGAGGGAAAACAGTTTTCCTTGTAAAATATGGTGTTAGCTATAGATTTTTCATAGATACCCTTTATCAGGTATAGGCAGTTTTCTTTTATTCCCAATTTCCTGAGAGTTTTTATCAGAAATGGAGTTCGGATTTCTGCAAATGAAATTTGGATTTTGCAGAAATGGAGTTTGGATTCTTCATTTATTTATATTACATTTTTTTTTTCTTTTTAGTCTGTTAATATGGTGAATTTTATAAATTAATTTGAATATTAAAGCAACTTTGCATTTCTGAAATATACTCAAATTAGTCATAGTCACAGTATATATATATTTATATATAGTATATAATTTTAGATTTGATTTTCTAAAATATATTGATTAAAAAATAAAAAATAAATTGAGAAAAATTATTGATTCTTTCAAAGTCGTCCCTCTTCTCCACCCATCCCCCACAAAAATGATTTTTTTTTTTGTATTGTGTTGTAATGTAGAAGAGATGCATGGCAAGGAAGAGATAATCTGATTTGTTTGTTTTGGGGGTCAAGTTTTTATTTGTTTGTTTGTATGTTTTAAACATACCCTTCTTCAGTTCTGAGCCAGTGCTTGTCTAGTCTACTAACTAGTTCAAATATAGTTTATAATCTGTTGCTGTACATTTAGGAGTGGAGAAACTGTATTTCTTTTTAGTATGCGTTATCTCAAAAGAATAATAAAAGAAAATTTAAAGAACCTTTGAATACAAATAATCTGGAATGAAGACTATTCAAAAGAATTTAAAGTCAGAAAGACCTCTGTTTTATGGAATGCTGCAATATGTGATGTCAAATCTCAAGCAGTATGATGGGAGCAATTTAAACATGTAACTAATGCCAACATTTAAAAGTTTCACAATGACATATGATTGCAAGTCTCAACTTGGACCAGATGATGCCTTATAGTTCAAAGACCTATGATTCCATGAGTTATCAGAGAAAAGAGCAGCTAAACTCTTGTATTACTATAACAGGAACTCTAGTGTGTCCCTCCACATGGCAAAGATGGTTATTAGATAATGATTAATAAAGAATTCTTCAATTACATAATAATTTTTAGGATTTTCTTAACAGGTGTATTTTGCATGGAATTTTGTTCATATTAGGCCTGTGTTCACTGGCCTTTTGCATTGTAAGTTTATATAGTCAGAACTCATACTGTTTTAGTAAGGAAACAGATTGTTGCCTAATAGATGGTCCAGCCTTAATGTCTATGATTATTTAATTTCCTTGATTTCATTTTCTTTAATTTAATTTTTCTGCTCTTTCACATTCAAACATGGAACACTGCATGAAACACCAAACAGAGCCCAAAGTGATGCCAAGTGAAATTCATCAGATAAAGCCATGTGAGACACTAGAGTGGTGCACACTTCACAAGGGAATTCCCTTCAGAAATCTAAGACACAAGGGTGGCTTTGTCTCCTGGAAATGGAGAATAAAGCATAAAATGAGACTATAAGGGGTTTTCTTTGCTTGTTTTTCAAGTCACAGAATGAAAATTACAAAAAATTAAAACTGTGAGTAGCTTTTATTTTTGGAAAATTTTCCCTTTTGGCCCACTTTCTGCACTGATGCTGGTTGCATTTCCTTTTGCAGTTTCACGTTTAGGACTAAGTACAGATGTTTGAGCCACTGCAGTGCCCAAAACAAAAAATCTCCAAGAGTATTCTGGAATAATTATCCTCTGGCCTATCATATTAATTTGGAGCCATCATATTGGTCATGTATAATTAGCTCATATTTGGAACAAGATTTAGGCAGTTTAGATTATCTTTACTATTTGCTGAGAAATAATTTAATCAATACTCACCAAAAATAATAATACTTTAGTTATAATTTTGTAATGAGTGGTGTTTCGATTATAAGCCACTGGGGCTTTCAATTAACATTTGAATATTTTTTCACATCATTTAATAAGTACTATTTATATTTATTATGCATTTCATACTTTATTGCAGAAAATTTAGTTTCTCTCCACGTTAATGGAAAGGTGATATTTAGAAATAATGATGAAGGATGCATTCAATTGCATAATATGCAAATAGTCTAGTTTTTACTGTCTTGAATGAGAGAGAAGAATGTTCGTGTCTCTCATGGAGATTATTTCCTGAAGAAGGTGTGAACTCTGAATTTTTTTACTGCTTTACTTTGTACATTTGGATATTTCAGAAGTGGAGAATAAATTAAGTCAGAGCCCAACATAATAAGATCGTTAACAATCACATACAAAGCATCACTTGTTAAATTGCTCTTTTTTCTTCTGCCTTGTCTTTTCCTTTCTCCTCCCCCTTCCAGAATTATTTAAGGCACAAAAAAGAATCATCTTAAAGGGCAGATACCACAGCAGACAAAAGAATTGGTTCTGTATTCAAATTGTATATGTTCCACTTACTAAGAGCATGACTCGGAGAAAGACACTTAGTTTCTTTAAGCCAGTTTTCTCGTTTGGAAAATGGGTTGATGATAATATCCATCTTTCAGATTTGTTGTGTGCTATACACAGTTTGTGTCCCTCCCAAATTGATATGCCGAAACCTAATCCCCAATGTGATGGTTTTGGAGGTGGAGCCTTTGGCAGGTGATTAGGTCACGAGGGCAGCTCTCTCATGAATAGCATTAGTGCTCTTATAAAAGAGACCTAGAGAACTCCCTTGCTCCCTTTCACTATATGAGGACACAGCGAAGACCATCTATGAACCAGGAAATGGGCTTTCATCAGACACTGAATCTGCTGGCGCCTTGATCTTGGATTTCTCAGCATCCAGAACTGTGAGAAATAAATTTGTGCTGTTTATAAGCCAACCAGTATGGAATTTTGTTATAGTAGCCTGAATAGACTAAGACGTTATGGGAATGAAACATTTTATTTACAGTATTTAGAATCGTTACTGATATATAATAGGGACTCTAAAGATTTGAGCTGTTATGCAGATGTTTTGTATAAAAAGGTTAATGAATGAAGATGTAAACAAGGAATTCAGGAATGGAGAAAAAGGAGGAAGCAAAATACCAGTCCTGAGAGATAACAAAGTTGCTGTGTCTCAGAATAAAAATTAACTCAGATTCTTAACAACTCAGACAAAGAGGAACCAAGATGCATTATAACCATCCTTGTTATATAAAAGATGGAAACATGCCAGTTTATCAGAAGAAAGATAATTATTTTTGATATCTAAAAAAATTTTCACTTAAGATTTTATATTGTGGACGTTGAGTGGCATAATGGGCAGTTTTACTATGAATGTAGAAGTAGATTTAATAAGATTGTCCTTGAGGGATAATTTCATTAAAGTTGAAGACATGACATGACAGAAAAGGGGATGTTGTGAAGAACTAGGCCATTATGCTTCAAGTAGAAAGACTAACTCAATCTAGGGTTCATTATATCTAAAGAAGGATATCTACTAGAGTTCCTAAAGGGATGCTTTCAAATCTAACTGATCATCAACATCACCTGGGGAACATTAATAAGAAGAGATTCCCAGGCCCAACACAGAAAGACTCTGATTTTGTAGATGGTGAGTGAGGCTCAGGTCTCTATTTTTTTAAAAGCTTGCCAGATGGGGCTGAGAGCCAGCTCATTTTGGAACTACAACTTTCCTAAATTTTATTCCTAAATATTATTTCTTTTAGCTAGTCTTTTGTTATACATTACAAAGCAGACATGAGATCTTATTTTCTGGTTGTTTACATCCTATATTGCTGACTTAGGAAATGCTGTTAGATTGTGGGAACCACATGACCATGGGCAGTGTTGATTCTCCAATATGATGGCTGAGCAGCCTAGAGCATGTTTTCAGTGTGCCTCCTTGGTAATGTAGGCAAAAACAAGATTCTTTTCACAAAGGAGCTCTGGACTTGCTTCAATACCTGGACAAATGATTGATTGAGCCCTCAAAATTACACCCCTCAGAATACATCAGATTTTGTGATGCCTTAGAAAAACAGAGAAGGTACTGCATGTAACCTGCCATCACCATGAAAATATAAACCTCAGTAGGGTCTCTGTGGAGTGTCTGATTCTACTCTGCACAGCCTCCTGAGGAGCCTGCCAGGATGAATTAGATGCTAAATGTAGGTAGCCAAGGGAGTTAACTGAGTTAACCAAAGGAGTTAGGAATAATTAAGTTTTTACCATGTGCGAGGGAGGGTTAGTTGGGTAATGTCCGTTTTGTGAAATGCTGTACTATTACAGAAATTTATAGTTCATTTAACGAATCAGTACTTCACAGGAGTGAAGAAGTTACTGATCAGTAGAGAGAGCCCAAAGGAAGACCCATTGTCTCTGAACTGTAGTGGTAACAAAGGAAAAATTGTGGAGTAGGTGAATAGAATTGCTTGACTCTTAATTGGAAAAATTAGAGCCAGTAAATTGTTTGCTTACTTGCACATGTCAAATATAAATTCACAGATTATATTAACATTGTTTTATAAAAAAGAAAAAATAGCACACACATGCTAGTTTTGTAGCTGAGTCAAATGTTAATTCTTTATTATGTTTCCTGTGCCAGTTGACTGTCAGAGACTACCCTGCTTTGTACTTAAAATGTGTTTGAGAACAAAAGTTGAAAACTGGAAAGAAAATTCAGGAGAAATATATGATGTTTTATTGAAATTCAATTTTCCTCTTAGATGTCCTATTTAAAGCATTCCTCAGAAGACAGAGGCTTTGCTTGTCAGTACTCTTAGTTTATTCTCAGGATTGCATCATTTTGCATCTGAAAGGGCATGGTTATTTTGAAAACTTGGTGAAGTGGAAAGAACATGGACTTTGAAGTCAGATTGAACTGGATTGAAAACCCCTTTCTGACACTTACCAGGTGTGTAACATTTCCCAAATTAATGCCTCTCTCAGTCCCTCATCTGAAAACCTGAGAAAAATAACACAAGCCTTTGTGGTTGCTGTGAATACTAAATTAAATAATGCATATAAAATGCCTGAATATTGTGAGTGATTAATAAATTGTTTTCTTTCCTCAGGTAATGTTTGCTTTCATGGAAAATTTTCAGAAGGATCTGAAAGAGGGAATTTTGATCCAAACAATGTTAAAATTTTATCTAGGCCTTATCTAAATTTCTACATAGTTGTTTTCCCATTTATAACATATATGATTTTCACACCCATTTTTTGATATTAAAGGCAATCTCTTCTGATTAAAGGACATAAAACATTTTGTTAAAATTAATTTATTTTCTGAAAACCCAATTTATTGAAGTTACCTATGCAGGTTGCATTTCTGGAACCCTACTATGTTTAAACCTCCATATCACTTCACTTCTGGAGACATAGATGTAATTTCTTTGTCCTTGTCTTTACCTACACGCTTGACCCCTAGGACCAAGGAGCAAGGTCATGTCTACTTTGCTATAGCTCTTACGTGGTCAGATGACTGCCTACTCATAGGAGAAATAATGAAAACTCCTAACACACTTCAATCATGACCCTAGAGTTCATATGACTTTGATAGGCATTAATAAAATTACTTATTATTTTAATTAATTTAATAATTATTATTATTTATTATGAATATAAAAGTAAAATGGATTATTTATTATAATAGGAAAAAAAAAGATATTGGGCTTTAAGTTTAAGTAAGACCAGAGTATTAGTACCAGTTCTTCTACTTAAAAACAGGTTGTCACTCAGAATTTAGAATTAGAAATGACATTAAAATTATCTCAGCTAACTTAATAGTTATAGGCACCTCATCTGATTTCATAGCTGGGAAGAGGTAACAAGAATTCTTTATAAATGAAATGAAGTGGATGATTTTTGGCATTCTAGGATTTTAGCAGCCTAAGGAGAGCCTCATATAGAAATGGCAACAGTACGCCTATTAAAAATGTTCGAAACGGTATGTGTGTGTGGTGATTGGTGGTGAGAAGACTGTTTTAGTCAGATTTGTTTTGGAAAGCCTAACACGGTCCCAGGCACACTTTGTTATCACAGTTATTATTTTCTGGTCACTTGGCAGATGCCAGGCACTTTACATGTATGGATACTGAATGAATGGAAGGAAAGAAGCATGACAAGAGTGTCTCTTGTCAAAAGTTGAAAGAAAATTTGCACAAAATTTGATAGGTTCAGGAAAAACTGTGATTTTGTATATAAGACTTTTTATGATTGACAACCTGTCTCGATGCATGTGTTGGTTTCCTATGGCTGCACAATGAATTATTACAAACTTAGCAGCTTAAAAAGAAACTTACTTAATAGCTCACATCGGGCAGAAGTCTGAGCATGGTGTGGCTTGGTTCTCTGCTGAGTCTCACAAAGCTGTGTTGGGCGTACTGTATTCTCATTTGGAGTTGGGATCTTCTTCCCAGTTCAGTGGTTGTAGGTGAAATTCAATTCAGTGTAGTCACATGCCTGAGTCCCCTGTTTCCTTGTTGGCTGTCGGCCTGGAACCTTTCTCAGTTTATAGAGGCTGCCCACAGTTCCTTGCCAGGTGGCCCCGTAAGCAGTTCACAGCATGGATGTTTGCTTCCTTCCAGGCCAGCCTAAGCTTCTCTCTCTGATTTCCTCTTCCGTGATCAGCTGGAGAAAACTCTCTGGTTTTAAAGGGCTCCTTTGATTATGTTGGGCCCACCCAGATAGTCCCTTAATCTTAAAGTCAACTGATTTTGGACCTTAATTATATCTGGGAACACCTTCATAGGGGTACTTATGGTAGCGTTTGATTCAATAACTGGGAGAAGGTGTGTGTACACTAGGGGTGGGGAAATCTGAGGGCCATTTGGAATTCTGCCTAACACAGGACCTATACTGGTAGTCATTTTCAAGTAGTGGTCATTCAAGTTTTCAAATTTCTAGAGAGCTGATGTGGCTTTTGACTGTCAAAAGTAAAAGTATATAGAATCATTTTTCCTACTGAAATAATTAAGGATTTTAAACTAAATTGAATGATACCTGAAGGCTGTTCAAACATTAATTCTGTAGCTCAACAGGTAACAAAAGCAGTCTCTGTGATGTTAACTAAAATTAAAGACAGAAAATAAAAGACAACCTCTGGCTAGATTAAATCTCTGACTAAGCTAAAACACTTATTATATCTTAAAATAGTTTACATAGTTATTACTCTTAGCATGCTCTCATATGAATGTTCTCTTGCAAAGTGCACTGTGACTGCTTATATGAACCAATGAGTAAGTTAGTATATTTCTTTGTAAATTCATATGCTTCTCTAAATTAAGCAATTTCGTTTTAAAGACTTTTAAATAATTTCTTTTGTATTTATGATGCAATGGTTTTAAAATATAAAACATTTTTATGTATAGTGCAGTAACCATTATGTAAATAATTATTAATTTTAAAACTCTGCAAGGAAGGCAGTCAATAAGCCATCTATGGTTTTGTTAGGATGGTGACAAAACCAGTTCCCCTTTCTCTGCCAAGATGATCTGTTTGGTATTACAGTTAAAATACATACATATTAGACCCATCAAAAATTTACATTTGATTTTTTTTAAGATATAAAATCCAATTTTTCTTTCCTATGGTAATTGTATCATTGGTTAATTTAAAGGGAATCATAAATAGCTTTACTCATCATTCATTTCAAATTTTCAGATTGTGTCCGGATAGTGGTCCAATTTGAAACACAGAAGTCTCGGGAACTGATTACAAATAAACTTTTAACCTGTCCACCGGATTGTAGATGTTTACTGAGCCCCTCCTATGTGTTCAGAACTGTGCTAACTGCTTAGCAAGTGAAGAGAAGGTTAAGATCCTTGTGCTCTATGATCTTAGATTCTTGTGTCAAGCCCTACGTACTGGAATATTTTCATGTTACTTAGCTCTTAATTGCCCCTTCCAATCAATACCCTTCTACACTCACGTAAAAATCCCCCCTCCTTTGAGATGTGTGCCTTATGTGGTTATGCTGTATTATCTATTTTATGTATTGCTAATACTGCTAAGATTATTAGTCTATAATTTCTTTTTATGTAATGTCTCTGCCAGGGATTGAGGTCAGGATCTTGCTGGCATCATACAATGACATGAGAATGTTTATTTTTTCTCTATTTTCTGAATGAGTAGTAAATTTAGTATTATTTCTTCCTTAAATATTTGATAGAATTTACTGAGACCATATGTGCCTGGTAGTTTCTTTGTGTGGAGGTTTTTGAAACAAATACAGTTTCCTTGAAAACTGTAGGACAACCAGTATTTTTGATTTCTTCTTGTATCAGTTTTGCTAGTAGTGTTTTTAAAGGACTTGGTCTAAATTGTCTAATTTGCTAAATTTATTGGCATTTATAATATTTTCTTATTATCCTTTTAGCTGTGGGATATGTAGGGATACTCACTCTTTTATTCCTGATATTAAGAATCTGCTTTTCTTTTTTTCCAGATCAATTAATTTTACTTTTTTTGCCAAAAGAAACAACTTTAGGTTTTAATTTTCTCCATCATTTGTTTGTATTCCATTTCATTGATCTTTGCTCTTTATTACTTCTTCTAAGTATTTATTTATTTATTTATTTTTGTGAGGAAGACCAGCCCTGAGCTAACATCCGATGCCAATCCTCCTCTTTTTGCTGAGGAAGATTGGCCCTGGGCTAACATCTGTGCCCATCTTCCTCTACTTTATATGGGACTCCGCCACAGCATGGCTTGACAAGCAGTGCATCAGTTGGCGCCCAGGATCCGAGCCAGCAAACCCTGGGCCGCGGCAGCGGAGCATGGGCACTTAACTGCTCTGCCACCAGGCCGACCCCCTCTTCTAAGTATTTAATTTGCTCATTTTTTTGTAGCTTCTTAAGATGGAAGCTTAGATCACTAAACCTAAGCCTGTCTTCCTTTCTAATGTAAACATTTAAAGCTATGTTTCCCGCTAAGCAATGCTTTAGCTCAATTTTCTAATTTTGATATGTTGTGTTCCCATTATCATTCAGTTTGAAGCATTTTCTGATTTCTCTTGTGATTCATTCTTTGACTCATGCTTTGTTTAGAAGTGTATTGTTCAATTCCCAATAATTGTGGTTTGTCTACATATCTTATTGTTATTAGTTTTTCATGTAATTTCTTTGTTTTCAGAGAGCATTCTCTGAATGGTTTCAGTCTTATGAAATTTATTGAGACTTGTTTTATGGCCCAGTAAATAGTCTGTCTTGTAGACATTTTCACATGTACCTGAAAAGACTGTGCCTTCTGCGTTGGTGAGTGTAATATTCTAAATGTGCAGATTGATCAAGTTGATTAATAGTGTCATTTAGATCATTTCTATCCCTACTGATTAATTTGTCCTGTTTTTCTCTCAATTACTAAAATCACTAACTATGCCTGTGGACTTGTCCATTTTCCCTTTTAATTCTGTCAGTTTTTGTCTCGTGTCTTTTGAAACTATTACTGTGCATGCATACATACGTTAATATTCTTGTATCTTCCCAATACTGAATCTGTTAGAATTATAAAATATACCTCTCTATCTCTGCTAGTACTCCTTGTCTTCCAGTCTAGTTTACCTTATATTAATATAGCCGTGAAACTTTTTTTTAAGCTTTGCTATGATTAGAGCATATTATTTTAAATTACTTGTTTTTTTTGTATATAAGGTGCATCTTTTATAGACAGCATATGCAGTCATGTACTGAATAACAACATTTGGGTCAATGAGGGACAGCATATATGATGGTGGTCCCATAAGGTTAGTACCATATAGCCTACGTGTGTAGTAGGCTATACCATCTAGGTTTGTGTAAGTACACTCTATGATGTTCACACAACGACGAAATTGTCTAACAACGCGTTTCTCAGAGCGTATCGCCGTTGTTAAGAGAGGCATGACTGTAGTTGGGCCATGCTTTTCATACAACATGACAACCCTTGCGTTTTCAATTTGAGCATATTCTCCATTTACCTCCAATGTAATGATTTGCTTTCTGTATGTCCCATTCCTCTTTTGCCCTTTTTTCTTTTTTTCCTTGACTTATTTTATATTAAATATTTTTTAGTATTTAGTTCCATTTTGATTTTTCTTTTGACATATTAAATATATATTTTTGCATTATTTTTTAGGTTGCTCTGGGGATAATAATATGCACTTTTAACTTGTCACAATTGATTTAAAATTAATATTATACTAGTTGGTATTAAATATAAGAACCTTACAACACTATAGTTCCATTTATCCTTTGTTATTTCTCTAGTTATATATAGTACACTATATACATTATGAATCACACAATACAGCATTGCAATTTCTGTTTTGAAGATTTACATGACTTTAAAGAAAATTAATAGAAGAAAAGTTTTATAGATATGTGTGTACACAAACATATATCCCTATATATATCCCCTCATATCCCCACATATCCAGGGATCTTCCTTCCTTTCTGAAGTTCCAAGTTACCATCTCATGTCACTTTTCTTCAGTATAACATACTTCCTTCAGCATTTATGTTAGTGTGATCTGCTGGTAATAAATTGTTTATCTTATAATATGAAAGATGTTATTCCATTATTTTCTGGTTTCCATTTTTTTTTTCTTGATATGAAGCACATAGTCATTTTTAATCATTGTTACTCTGTATGTTTGAGTTAGATTTCTCGGTTTTATTATGATATGCCTACATGTGCTTTTCTCTGTATTTATCGTGCTTGGTGTTATTGAGCTTTTTGGATCTGTGAGTTGGTATCTTCCATCAAATTTGGAAAATTTTTGGCCGTTAATTCTTCAAATCTTTTCTGCTCTCTCCCTTTTGGTACTAACGTTACATGAATGCCAATATTGTCCCACAGGTTTCTGAGACTTTTTTTTTTTTATTTTCAATTTTTTTCCTCTCTGTTCTTCAGAATGGATAATTTTTATTGATTGATCTTCAAATTCACTGACTCTTCATGGTTTTCATTCATTGCTAAACACAACTAGTAAATTTTGCATTTCAGTTTTTGTACTTTTTCATCTTTGAATTTATATTTGGTTCTTTTCTTAAGGTTTTTATTTCTTTGCTGATATTTTTTTATCTGTACATTCACCATGAGTATTATTTTCCTTGAGTGTTTAAACATAGTTGTAAGGGCTGCTTTTAAGTTTATACATTTTTATGATTCTTCTCATATCTAGTGATTTCTGATTAGATGCTGGGTATTATGTATAATACATTGAAGAGGTTCTAGATTCTGGATTATTCAGTGTTACTGGAGATTTTTTGTTATTGTTTCTAGCAGGTGATTTGACTGGACTCATCCAAACTCCGCCTGTCCTGCAGTCAATAACAGCTTAAATCTTCATTCAATTATGTTAGCTTCCAAATGCAGTATTTTTTTCTCATGGGTATCTGCATGGTTTCCCCAAATATGCATGGTTTATTGGTCAGTCAAACATTGATTTTGGGGGTTCATCCTATCTGTGAATCTCTTCTTTTCCAGGACTCTTCACCTTAATTCTTGGCTCCTTTGCCAGACTTGAACTCTTTCCTAATATACCACAAGTAAGTAAAGCTATGACTTTTCTGCAACCCTTAGTGTGAGTGAATTGTTGAGTGACCACAAGCAAAATGTTGTGTAATCACAAATCTCCCCAAGTATAACTCCTATCTTTCAAAGATAAATGACTGCATAAGTCAGGGTTCTATAGAGAAACAGAACCAACAGGATGTATAAAGGTATATATAAGAAGAAATATATTGTAGGAATTGACTCACACAATTATGGAAGCCAAGAAGTCCAGGATCTCCCATCTGCAGGCTGGAGAATCAGGAAGGCAGGTGGTGTAATTCAGTCTGAGTCTGAGGCCTGAGAACCCGGGGGACTTAAGGTGTAAGTCCAAGTCGAAAGGCCCAAGAATCAGGAGCTGATGGTGTCAGGCCCAGTCTGAGTCTGAAGGTCTGAGAAGTAGGAGCACTGATGTCCTAGGGCAGGAGAAGATGGATATCCTAGATCAAACAAAAAGAACAAATTTATCCTTCCTCCACCTTTTTGTTCTACTCAGGCTTTTAACAGATTGGATAATATCCACCCTCATTGGTGATGGTGATCTTCTTGTACTCAGTCTACCAATTCAAAAGCTAATCTTTTCCAGAAACACCCTCATAGACACACCCAGAAATAATGTTTTCTCAGCTATCTGGGCATCCCTTAGCCCAGTCAAGTTGACAGATAAAATTAACCATCACAATGCTTTTGTTTATTCTTCATTGCCTTCAAATAGTCATTTAGTTTTGTATATTTTGTCCACATTTTACAATTGTATTCCATGGGAGGATAATTCTAATCAAACTACTCCACTATTACCTTAGTTGATCTAATTTTTTTTTATTTCAGATATATGTTTTTTTCATTTCTAGTATTTCCATTTGTCCATTTGGTCCTTTTTAAAAAAGTTTCCTCACTACATGCCTATTAAAATGGCCAAATTCCAAAACAGTAACAAAACCTAATGCTGGTGAGGATGTGGAACACCAGGAACTCTCATTCATTGCTGGTGAGAATGCAAAATGATACAACCACTTTGGAAGATGGTTTAGCAGTTTCTTACAAAACTAAATGTAATCCTGCCATATGATCTAGTAATTGTGCTCCTTGGTATTTACCCAAAGGAGTTGAAAACTTATATCCACACAAAAAACTGCACATGGATGTTGATAGCAGCTTTATTCATAATCAACCAAGATATCCTTCAGTAGGTGAATGGATAAACTGTGATACCTCCAGACAATGGAATATTATTCAGTGCTAAAGAGAAGTGAGCTATCAAGCCATGAAAATACATGGGGGGAACTTAAATGCATATTACTAAGTGAAAGAAGCCAATCTGAAAAGACTGTATATTTTATAATTCCAACTTGATGACATTCTGAAAAAGGCAAAACTGGAGACACTAAAAAGATCAGTGGTTGCCAAGGGTTTGAGGGGAGGTGGGGAACAATAGGTGGAGCACGGAAGAATTTTAGGGCAGTAGAATGACTCTGCATGATACTATAATGATGGATATATGTTATACATTTGTCCAAACCCATAGAATATACAGCACCGAGAGTGAATCTTCATGTAAACTATGGACTTTGGGTAATTATGATCTGTCAGTGTAGGTTCATGGATTATAGGTTTAATGTAGGTTCATTGTAACAAATATACCATTCCGGTGCGGGATTCTGATAGTGGGGAAGGCTGTGTGTATGTGGAAGCAAGGGGTTTATGGAACTCTGTACTTTCCACTCAATTTTGTTGTGAACTTAAAATTGCTTTAAAAAATATATTTCATTTTAAAAATGTTTTCTTTTTTTGCTTTAAATTTTTCATATCTTAATACATTATATACATTTTTTCCTATAGACTCTTTAATATATTTCTCATAGTTATTTTAAAGCCCTTCTCATCTAATAAACAAGATCTTGGTCATTTCTGTCTGTTACTATTGACAATACTTTCTCTTGACTACAGGTCACATTTTCTCCACATGCTCAGCAATTTTTGAATTACATATGGACATTATGGAAGATACATTTTGATACATTTAGTAAGTCGTTAAGTTATTGGCAGATCACCTTGATCATGTGATGGCTTGGATTTTGACTCTTAAAGTGCAGATGTGTTTTTTCTTTCTTCAGCCCTATTATATAGCCATTACTCCAGATACTTGGACATGGGTGTGGCTCTTCCAGATGTCAATGGAAATCTGAGTCATTAGCCAAACCTTGGAAGGAATTGAGCGACAAACATTGTCAGCTGCTGAAATATCTGTTCAACTCTTAGTCTCTCCACTATTTCTTTCTGCCAGAGTCCTTGAAGTCTTACGCTGTACATGTGTAGTTAAAGAGTCAGCCAAAGATTTAAGTGGAATTAGTACCCAGATTTTTGGTCTCTCCCTTTCTGCAATTTCCCTTTAATTTCTAGCCTCTTCGGTAGTCCCAAAATAACATCATCAGCTCAGGAAATCTGGTGCTTTTTGTTGGATCTCTATTATCCATTAACTGCAATCTTGGTGTGCCCTCAGGGGAAAAGGTGGATCAATGTGGATCTCACACAGTGTGGTTCTTTTTCAGTGGTCTAGCTCTGCCTTCTATTGGTTGTTCTCCAGTGCCTTTAAGCAGAATTTGTGTGTGTGTGTGTGTAATACATATAATATATACGAATTTTTTGACCACTTTATAATTGCTATTGCTGGAAATGTCTGATACAAGCAGAAGCCAGAAGTCTACAGAGCAGTCTACAGTGTGATTTTGAGATAATGTTTATGCTGCTTTTGGGTAATTGGTATACAGAATATGAACTCTCAAATCTCACCATTTATTTGGAGAATAATGACGGATACAATAGATTAGTTTTGAAATTATCGTATATATTGTTTGAAAATCCCTAGACAGTAGATACACACAGTGTTTGGCAGAAAATTCAGGAATAACAGAAGGTGATTGCAGGTTTGTTAGTGTTTCCTAAAGAAACTCCTAAAACAAAATTGATTTGTCTGTAATTCTTAAGTGAATAGAGAGAAATAGCAAGTCATACAAAATAATTTTGTTACCTATCTTGGAATTTTTTTTAAAAAGTCCTTGGAAATGAAGGGACAGAAAACAGTGTGTGTTTCTGGAGGGCCTGGAAAAAAAATTAAATTAAAATAAAATAAATAAAATAAAATAAATTTAATTAAAAAAATTGCCTGAAGCAATTGCCCAAGACTTTTTACCTCAGACCTGGGTTAACTCGTTGGGTTAGTTCAGTTCTGAAGTAATGAAGAACCTTTCTGTAATATCTCACCAGTCCAGCTTGTAAACATCAGCATGCCTGAGGCCTTAGTCTTTGAAACCCTTAACTTTTCTATCCAGTCTCCCTTTCTGTATATTCTATCAGCCCGTATCTTTAAAAAATATTAATGTGCCAATGACACACACATTTATCTCTTCAGCCTGAAAGTCTCCCATAAACTGCTTACTTAACATCTCTGTTTCAATGTTTAATAAGTATTTCAAACTTAACACGTCTCTAAATGAAATCTTGATTCAACGCTTTCCCCAAAACTTGCTTTTTTCCCATCCTTCTCTACCTCAATAAAGGTTAACTTCTTTATTCCCGATGCTTAGCCTAAGTAACTTGCTGATACCCTTGGCTACTCTCTCTCCTTCCCACTCCACATCTAGTCTCTCAAAAGATCCTTTTGGCTTTCCTTCAACACAAGAATCCAAATAATTTTCACCATCTCTACTGCTATCACTCTGGTCCAAGCAACTGTTAGTTCTCAGCTGTTTTATTGCAACCAACTTTTTATTCTTGTCTTCCCTTCTATCCTTGCCTATCTATATTCTCGTGTTCCCAAAGCAGTCAATTTAAGTTAGATGATGTAATTTCTCTGCTAAAACCCCTGTCATTCAGAGCAAGATCCAAATCTTCACAAAGACTGGCAAAACTCCCAGGATCTGGCCCCCTATTGTCTCTTCGATTTCATCTCCTAAGAGTAGCCCATTGCTCTCTCTGTTTCAATCACACTGCCTTCCTTGCTGTTTTCCAAACACACCAGCCAGGTGTCCTCCTACTGTTCTCTTTAATTTGGTAGACCTTAAAGCTTGTTTTTGTTTCACCTCACTTTGGTGGTTTCAAAAATGTAAATAGTGTGAAGTTACTCCTCTGTATTTTCTCTAAAAGTTCTCTGAGACTTGCGTATCTTCAGACTTCCCCTGAATTTAAAGCTTCACATATTTTATTTCTTCTTCACTAGTTTATTTCTTACCTCCCCTCCTCTGGTGTAATTCAGTTTCCCTTTGAATTCCCTCTCTAATCAATTCTGCTCTTTCCACTTAGTACCAGTCCTTTTTCCCTATTTTTTATATTTTTAAAAATTTTCCTTTATCCATCAATGGCAGGTGTTATATTTTGGAGCTTTATAACTTTAAGGAAGGGTACAATGAGACTTTAAATACACTTTAAATGATTCTTTCTTTTGCTTTCTTATGATTTAAAAACATGACTTGGTATATAAATCTTGGATTATGAATTTTTCTCCTCAAAGCTCTTTAGATGCCCCTTTGTTGTGTTCTGATGATTAAGGTTTCCGAGGCTAGAAAGATTTTTAATTTAATTTAATTTTTAAATTTTTTGTAACTTTGTTTCTTCTGGTTTGGTGCTGAAATTATTTGAAAGTTGTCGTTCTTTTGAAAAAAACCTCTAGTATATATCTTGATATAGAGTTCTTTTCTTAAACCTTTTCTAAACTTCCCCTCCAATTCATGTCATTGACTATTACAAACTGTTAATACTTCCCTCACAATGCCATTTCCCTCATCATTGTTAGCAGATATCTTCATTTCTCCTTTACAAAAAAGAAAAAGGATAATTTTTTAAAACTTTCTTAAGTTCTTACCAGACATCTCCTAACATCCATTTCTGCATTTTACTAACTCTTTTAAATCACAGAGGAAAAATGTTCTTCCTTATATATAAAGCTAGTATTTCCACATGTACTCCTGATCTCCTTCTTCCTAACTTATTTGGCTACATTTTATGATTCTAAAACTTCATTATGGTGTCTCCCTCCCTACATCTTATAAACATTCTCAAGTGTTTCCTGTTTTTAAAAAAGATATTTTTCTTGAATTTTAACAGGCCACTTGCTAATCACTCTCATCCTTTTCACTGTCAATACCTTGAAAAATGTAATCTCCACCTTTATTTCATCACCTCACATTTACTCATACACTCACTGTAGTCAAGTTTCTATTCCACCATTCATTCAAATCAGCTCTAGTAAAGATCACCAGATATTTTATTACTAATCAGTCCAATGAGCATTTTCATTCTTCAACTTCCTGTACCCTTCATTTATTCATTCAGCAAGTATTTACTAAGCACTGTGTGCAGGTACTATTATTCTATGCACCAGAGGTACAGAAGATTTCTCATTATGACCATCTTTTCTTTTAAGTGATTAAAAATATGTACTGTATCTGTTGTAAAATCAGTTTGTTTACTGATCCCAACATTCAGATCATTTTGGAGTCTGTTTCTATTGAACATTTTGTTTCTTGATTAGGGTAATAATATCTTGCTTCTTCACATGTCTAATTTATTTTATTGTATCCTAGACACTGTAGGTAATATGTCATAGCGAGTCTGGATTGTGCTGTCTTCTTTTAAATGGTGTAGAGTTTAGTTCTGACATACAGTTAAACTATTGGTAGATCTTTTTGTTCCTGGGAGCTTTTGTGTTTTTCTTTGTTAGGCAGTGTAGTCTTTAATTTAAGGTTTTTAATTTAGTTGCAGGTCATGGCCATTGCTCTAGGCTTTGGTTCTTACTCTTAAGCTTTAGACTTTCCAGAGTCTAAACTAAATGTTCAGCAAGCTCTCTCTTCTCTCACTGGGCTAGATCTCGACATCTCCCATAGCTATACTATCTCTGCTATCACTGTTCAATTCTTAGCCTCAGGGTAGGTGAACTCTGCTGGGCATCATGAAGTCTCACCTTGTGCATGTGCAGCTAAGCTCTCAGCCAAAGAGCTCTGGAGAATCCCCATGCATCCTTCTTGTACTCCTGTGTGAGCAGCTTTCTCTTCTCCATTACCTTGTTCCGCACGTTCTAGCTGTTCAGCTGCCCTCAACTCTGAACTCTTCCTTCTGAGCCCAGCAACACTGCTGCCCCGCTAGGACTCTGCCTCCCTGAGCCACTTCAGAATGGCCCCCAAGCAGAAAGCCAGAGTGATCTTTGGATTCACCGTAAGATTTCTTTTCTCTCAAAGAACAGAGTTCCATGCTGATGATTGTCCAGTGCCTGAAAATAGTTGTCTCATATATTTTGTCCACTTTTATAGTTGTTTCTGGCAAGAGGATAAGTCTGGTAGTAGTAATTCTTGCATGATATTAATCTAAAGTTTTTATACTACATTTTGCAATTAAAAAAAACTCTGAAATTGAGAATGGGCTAGAACTGGGTACAAATATTAACTTGGCCATTTTCTGTCTGTGTGACCTTGAACAAGCTGTTTATGATTTGTGACTTGGTTTATAAGTAAAATGAGTACAATAAATAACCTTAAGGATTGTATGAAAATATTTAAGTATTTAGTTATTTTTTTATCTTGTTCTGAAAATGTATTACTGAGTCTTTCATCATTATTTTGAGGAATAAATGGGATAATACCCATAAATTGCTCATAACAATGACTGAAGCTTAGCAAATATCAGCACCATCTTGGTTTATTTCTTCTTCCTTTCTCTTTTAGGATCTATAGTCTGGAGGTATATGAGAGCTGTACCCAAAGGCAGAGTCATAGTTTTCATAGGTTATAGGGTCACTTATTATGGTTATACCCAAAGAAGGAAAGAAGAGTTGATGAAACATTTTTAATTGAATATCTGTTTACATCTGCTGAAACAGAGAAAATTCTCTCTAAGATGCTCAATGTCCTTCACTCTTGCAACTGAGATGAGAGAGAGAGTATTCACTACTGCTTCAATGGGGAGAAATTCTGAAGGAAAAAGAGTGGTACTTTTATTTTTCTTTGTTCTTCTATTCCCATCTAAAGCCTTTTACTCTACTTTCAGGAAACTAATGGAGAGGAGAGTCAGGCATATTATTTATTACGGCATAAACTTGATTGGAAAACAAATCTTTCTGAAATTATTGTTGAACCCAGTGAAATCCATATTTACATCAATTGCTTTTAGGTTCTCCAGTTGTGGTTTCAGAAAAGGGAAATAGTGGGCACCAAAATGTAGCTTGTCGTAAGAGAGTGCTACTTTCTCAATCAGCCCTACTCCCCATTCTTTGACGTGTAAGTGACTTTTTTCAGTGTTACTTAAACTGTTATGCAACACAATCTCATAGCCTTGCTGCTGAGAGATAGATGCCACCAAGCCACCACTGTCCAGAAATGTTCCAAAATGTACAGAGCTTCAAAACTACTTGCATCAGTGATGGTTGGATTTTTACACCTAGACTACTTTAGCTTTGTGCAGTTTGTATGACATTCAGATTTACTATAGGGATATTTGTTTTAACTGGACAAAAAACCCTGAAAATATAATTATTTGTGCTCTATCGGGGGAGCTGTAGCCTTCATAATTATTTTAATTGAATACTGCTGCTCCCTTTGTGCTACTTTACTTGTATTAACGACGATTTGGGTAATTAGGTTTAGAAGAACATAGCATGTTTGTTTGTCTGCATACGGAATTTTAGTGACATCTCAAATGAATTGAGAATAATACTGGGATGCTGCAATCCTGTGATATACAAATGGAATGACTATGAGATTTTAGTAGATAGAAGAATAAAATCATGCACTCTTTTCTTTCTTTGTAGACTATATATTTGTGCATGTGTGTATGTACAAATATATATGCATATGTATTCCTATATTTGGAAAAAAATATACCTGTGTATAAGAGCATATCATTCTTTGATATGCTCTGATGCAACAAATATATGATTATGATCTATGATCTCCTGGAAAACATTAGTTATATTTAAAACAATAATATTTTATTATACAGTCTATGCATTTTGGAGTTTGGTTAGCTCTACTGTAAAAAAAAAATTTGATATATAAAAACAAGGTCACGATTTCAACTCCCAGAAAAAACTAGAATTATATGAGAATGGTTAATAGCCAATGGTTAAATCTCTAATTCCAGCTAGTTACACCACAAAGCTAAATTATTCATTCATACATTAGTCAATCATTCATTTATCCACACTTGAAATTCCCATATTATTGGGAAATGATAATAACAACTCTATAAGCTGCCTGGATCTCTTTTTCTTTTCCTTTCCAAATCCTTGATGTTTTATATCTATATAAATTTATTCTTTGTTTCAAAACTTATCAAATTTCTTTGGAAAGATTTAGGACATTAAAAAAGTCCAGGTAAAATATAAAATGGCATGTTCACTTATCTAAATTTTAATTATGAAATATCAGCTTTTGCAAAGTATTCTGGGAAAGATAAAGAAGAAGTAGGAGTCACGGGCTTATCCTTAGTGAGCTTATGCTATTGTAAAAGCAAAATCCTCAGATTGTTAAAAATATAATTCTCATATGCATAGTAAATACATGTCATGTTTTTATTGTAATCATTAAGGCAATAATCAACAGAATAGCATGTATCTGAAAGGGATTTTACAAACTGGGCTGATGAAACTAATGGAAAAAGAAATGCTGAAATAAGATTTCCAAATTAGATACAGAATGAGATTATGTTCTGTAGGATGATAAAACCCTTTTTATGGAGTATTGTCTCTACTGGATGTCAGAACTGTGACGTGTCTGATATATTATCCTACATCCACACTAACACATTAGCCTGCCACACTTTCATTGATGCTGGCAGAAGATATGAGACTCCTGGGTCAGAAGGAAAGAAGTTTATTACTATTGCCCAATGGGCAGTGTGAGTATTAGCATATTTTCATCAGTTCCTCATGCCCCTGAGTTTTACAGGACCAACACACATGGATCCAGATGGATGCTGGACAAACAGTGGGTTATGTTACAGAACAGGAACTCTGAACTCAGAAAAACCAAATCTTTTATAATGGGCAGTAAGAAGGTCTGTCATTTTACCCCAGAGTGAAAAATTATCTTTATTATACTAGACAGGAAGCATGCCTAGCCAGCTCTGGTGTTCTAGGGGTTAAGATTCAGTGCTCTTTCCCTTGTGGCCCGGGTTCATTTCTGGTCAGGGAACCACACCACCCGTCTGTTGGTTGTCATACTATGACGGCAGCATGTTGCCGTGATGCTGAAAGCTGTGCCAATGGGATTTCAAATACCAGCTGGGTCATCTATGGTGGACAGGTTTCAGTGGAGCTTCTAGACTAGATAGACTAGGAAGAAGGACCTGGCCACTCATTTCCAAAAAAACTGGCCATGAAAATCCCATGAATAGCAGCAGAGCATTGTGTGATACAGTGCTGGAAGGTGAGAGGATGGTGCAGAAAGACGGGGCAGGGTTCTGCTTTGCTGTACACAGTGTCACTGGAAGTTGGAATCTACTAGAGGGCACTAACAACAACAAAGCATGCCTATTTTTTGCTCTAGAGAGAGATACTACCTCTATCTTCCCAAACTGAAAGCAAACCTGTCCTTTCCTATGTAGGGTGGCACTGTCTTCCAAGGCTGTTCATAATACAAACATCCCTGAAGAGATAGTCCAGAAAAAAGGAGAGGCAGGACATCACTGGCAAGCTATGTAGAAATAGGAGAGACAAATACAGAATTATTTTCCTATAATATGAATCCTTCTTTTCTATACTATCTTGATTTCTGGCAAATTTTCCAATGAGTATGCCATTCTGTTGGTGGCTGTGATTATTCTGACAAAGGCTGGGATCAAATCTGTTTAATTAGTCTCCTAAAGCATTTAATTAAGGCTACTACCAACAGGACTTCAAGCAAGAGATGTTGACTTTCTGTGTTGAGGTCAACCATGCCTCCCAATGTCCCAGATCCAATCAGCAGAACAAATTCAAATCATCAGAGTCTATCTTAGAAAGCCAGGTATCTTGCTCTTTCAATTTCTGTATTGACCTCTCTTGTTGACCTGAGGCATTAATCCAGGTATATGTAGAAGGGTATATTAATAATTGTACAGACGCTGCCTTGGTCTGCAGCTATCTGTCCATAACAAACCTGGCCAGTGACTTGAGCTGACCTGATGACTTCAAGGACTGAAGTGGTGTCATTGACCACCTCAGCTAAAGTTGGGAAAAAATTTCATACCACTTTCTCTGATAAGGTGACCACACGGTTGGGATGACTGCCCACACAGTTTGCATAAATAATGAGTCTGTTATCCCTCCAAGTAGCTCCTCCAATTAACTAATGGTAGCTCATTTTTGAGAGGTCCCCACAGTCATGTGAAGGATAAGTAATCTATTGATGGCGTTTCCTTAAACACTTGAATGTCTCTTTTGACCACCACTAAAGTGCAAGTCACAGTGTTTTTGAGAGGAAGGCAAGTTAATGCCTGACTTCCACTCAAGAAGTAGAGTCCCAATGGTGCACATGGTGCCCATGGAAAGAAAGTCTTGTTTATAATTGTTGGTGGCTCCCAAGTGGGAACTACATCAATAGGGGCAGAGTTTGACAGTGTCTCCAATGTGGCCTCCTGGCCAGCTGGTAGACTTTAAGAGTCCTAAATCTATCTGAATAGTTGACTCTAGTTCTGGCTTTTGGACAAACTTTCTGAAAGGCAGTCAGTCCGACCTATCGTATTTATCCATGCCATCACATGGGTGGTATTTGTCCAACCTATGAATGATGAGCAAGGGCTCTAGGAATGGAGCTAAGGAAAATACCTGGAGATGTGGATGGATTTTGAGTGATGAAAACTATTCATTTGTGAGTAACACTGTAACTCTAAAATATTGAGAAAAAATTTAAACAAGATAAAATATTATATAACATTCATGTCAGTCCTTATTTTGAGCATTAAATACAAATTTTTTATTGATAGAAATTTACTTTTCCCCCTATCTACCTAATAAATGGAGTATGTATATGTAAATAGTGGTTGTTGAAAGGAAGAGCAAATGATTAGAAATGCAGAGCAGTTGCAAGTTTCTACCTAGCTAAGAAAAACTTTCTAAAATACTCTGTAAAGTGTTTATTTTCTGCTTTACTTTTTGTCTCAGAATGACTATGCCTAACTCTTTGTTTTGATCTGAGTACTCAGGATCCTATATTAGTACGCTGATTTCTACACCTGCGTGGGGCTAGAAGAAGTGTTTATGATACTCTCTTTAGCACCAAGATTCTTTTCTGATTGTGTGGAAATAGGGACGCCACAACGTTTCCTGTGTAACATCATTAAACGAATCTCCCCCTACCCCCAGTGATAGATCAAAGGTATTATTACTTAAGTACTTCATGCCGTGTACCACGAAAGTCTCTATACATTGCAAAGTGAGGGAGCTTTCATATTATTAAATTAGCTTTGTCAATGTGGTAAACAAAACAGACACCAGGTGACCTATTGCATCTTAAGCAACTAAAGTTCAAAGTTAACATAATTTATAAATTCCCCTTTATAATAAACTATATTGCATAATTTTTTTTTTTTTTTGCTTGAGGAAGATTAGCCGTGAGCTAACATCCATGCCAATCTTCCTCTATTTTGTATGTGGGTCACCACCACAGCATGGCTGATGAGTGGTGTAGGTCTGCACCTGGGATCCGAACCCACGAACCTGTGCCAAGTGAAGCAGAGTGTGTGAACTTATGCACTATGCCACAGGCGTGGCCCCTAGATTGCATTGCTTTTTCAATAATGCTAAGCTCTTCTTATATAACATTGTAGTTCAGTTGCTAAGAATTACTCAAAATCTATGCATGGTGGCTTTAATTATTATACACACTTTTCAGTGTTTTTCATATAATCTTGAACTTATTTAGTGCTACCTAATATTTTATTTGGAATGTTAAATATTACCAAATTTGAGAAATACTGTGGCTCAGTGAAATAAAAGCAAACTCTACTGAAGTCATCAATGCCTACTTGTATCCCATACACCGTGTAACACAGAATCCTATTTGTCGTGTTTTCCAATTTCTCATTATTTCTTTAATCACTAAAATTTAGAATTGCTTCTTTGCTATTAACTTTATTAAAATTACTATTAATAATATAAAATGTGCATTATATATAGGAAACTTAAGAGTGATAGCAATGGCAAATTTAATTTTGCTTATGATGCATTCTCAACAAGACACTCTTCTTCAAAAATCCTTACTTAAAATATTATCAAAACATGAAATTTAAATGATAATAAACAAAATTTGTGAAGATATATACTCCCTAGGTTAAAGGAGTAATTAAAATTGACTCTGCAGGCAGCTACCTAACCAGCCCAATCCCCTGTGTGGTTATGTATAGAACAGGTGAAAAATTAAACTGAACAAGTACATATCCAAAGACTGAGAATAAGATTTATGTCAGAAAAAAATGATTTCTCAGAAGCAGCCCTGTTGGGGCAAGGATAGTCTGGGAAATTTAGGAGAGGATCAGACTCATTCAATGAAAGAGAAAGAATTCATGTTAGATCAGAGAGAGACATTTTTCTCTGACAAAGTTCTGTATTAAGGTGCCTTACATGCCTTCTCTCATTTAATCTCTACTCCTTCATGATAGTAGTATAGATCTATTTTATGGACTAGAATGTAAGCGAGACCATGTAACTTTGCTCAGATTATATAGCCAGCAAGTAACGGAACTGGTATTCAAGCTTGATCTCTGTCTTCAAGGATTGTGTTCTTGATCACTATGCTATCTTACTTTTCTGGGCTCCAGAAAATTCCATTAGCTGAAGCCCTTTGACTATAAAATCTGACTGTGGCATTTTCAGTAAAATTAGTTTAGCCGTTTTATTGGCTAGGTAGGTCAGAAACTGATCATCAACATGACCCAGGATAACCACTGGTGACCTCCACCTACAAGTAAGGCCCTTTGTAACCTCTCCTTTGGGGGATTTTTGGATTATATTTCATTTTCTTCAGAGTTGCGTATAGGCAAAATTAAAATACAATAAAGCTGGGAGGTATAGTTGGAAAGGGCCTAGGTTGGACCTCAGAGACTCCATAGTTTCTATCTCCTGAACATCCTAACCTCTTTCTTGTCACAGGGCCTTTGCATGTGCTTTCTCACCTTTCTGTAACAATCTTCACCCATTAATGATTTGTCATCCTTCAAGTTTCAGTGATATATCATCTCTTTAAAGAGGTTTTTCCTCAAATCTTATCTGAAGTTACTTGCTATCACATATTGTTGTTTTTTATATAGCATTTATTGCAGTTGAGAATAGTTATATTTATTTATGTGTGTACGTATTGTCTGAATCTTCCACTAGAATGTTATTTCCATAGGAGAAGGAGTCATGTCTATCTTGATCAGTACTCTCTTCTCAAAGCCCACGACAGTACCATGTGCTCAAAACATGATTTTTAAATAAATGAATAAGTTATAGACAAGAAAAAAAACTCTTTGAACTTTAATTTCTTCATTTATAATTTAGAATGATGAGCTCTCCTGTTTGGGGAGATAATATTGCCTACATTTCTTACAATGTGGCTATGACTAGAATAAGGTACATTGTATGAAAGAGCACATTATAAACTCCAAGGTGTTACACACCTTGCTGAATAAAACTAAGTGAAATCTATTTTAGATATGGTTCCATCACCTGGTTGGGAATATCCCCTTCTTTCAGTGTCTTCTCCTTCTAACTCCGTGTATCCAAGTGCCCTCATGTTACTTCCTGATTGAGCAAGGTCCCACTCGAGTGTTCTCCCAACTGACCTTGTCTTCTCAGATTGTGGACTAACCACTGGGCATATTTTGACCTGGCTTACTCATGAAAAACTCACCAATTCATTTTCCCATTCTTACAAGGTACTGGAACATGACCTGTTAGTTGATTTGATATATTTTATGAAAATGTATTGGTAATAATTTCATTAGCCAGCCCTGGTGGTCTAGTGGTTAAGATTTGACACTCTCACTACTGTGGCCTGGGTTCGTCTCCCGGTCAGAGAATCACATCACCTGTCTGTCGGTAGTTACACTGTGGCGGCTGCGTGTTGCTGTGATGCTGAAAGCTATGCCACCGGTATTTCAAATACCAGCAGGGTCACCCATGTATGACAGGTTTCAGTGGAGCTTCCAGATTGGACATACTAAGAAGAAGGACTTGGCCACCCACTTCTGAAAAAATTGGCCAAGAAAACTCTATGAATAGCAGTGAACATTGTTTGACACAGTAGTGGAAGATGAGGGGATGGTGCAAAGAGACTGGGCAGGGTTCCATCCTGCTGTACACGGGGATGTTAGGAGTCGGAATCGACTCAAGGGCACTAACCAAAAAAGTGTAATTTCATGGCTTACCATTTTTCCAGAATTGCTTTCATTTTAACTTGGGCCTTTAAAAAGTGACTTTTGTGGACATTGCAAGACTCACCAGCTTAGGCTAATAATATAATTGTGGCTAGTCTATAAATGTGGGTGAGTGTGACACAGGGGAATGAACAAACTATTTGTCCTGTGAGAATGATTGAACCTATGTCTGCTTAAATGGTTGTCTGTTTTACCTCCTGCTTCAAAATGGAAAGCTAACTTGAATGTATAGTTATTTTTGTATGAAGAAATGAAGAATTCCTTGTTATGACAGCAGATGCTTTTTATGATTCAATCAATCAACGTGTAGTTTGTCGATTTTTTGTGTTAGCAATAAAACTGCCATAAAAATAAGGGGCTATGTGTGATGAAGACTCGAGTCTGTACTTGAGTTGGGTGTGAATATCACATTGAAATAGGAAAGAGGTTTCATAGAGTAAAAATGCCTAGACTCGTGTGGCACAGCCTTTGCTTCTGTAGAATAAAACTCATTTTCTAAAACAGCAATTTCATGTCACCCACTCCACCCCTCTGACAAATAGAATGAATATTTCTCCAACCAAATATCCCTTCCAATATATAGCTGTTTGACCTTATATTATTTTAAGGCCTAGATAATGACCCGAATGAAGGAAGAGGCATGTGTTGCCATTCTTAAATGTTCTGGGACATTTTAGAATTGTATAGCAAGCTTATCCTGAAGTTTTTCTAGTCCTCTTTTCTGTACCTGGGCTGTAGAAGAGTTGTTCTCGGCTGGAACAAGACTCAAAGACTCAAACTGAGCAGGGGCACAGAAGGAGACAGCTCCCTATTTGAAAGGAGACACTAAATGGCTCATTAATCCTACTTCAGAGTTGGAAGAAGAGACCATTCTATTATCATTTCTATCACACAGGTTCGATAATTGAAGGTGAACAAATCCAATAAGATTTCACTCTGAAATACCACCCTTTTCTGGCTGGTACTTAAACATTAATTTACAAAGTACATGATAGAAAATAATTATAGCATCTTCAAGAATAATTTGATGAAAAGTTGCAGATAATGAGACAGATAGTTTTTCACCCTTAAATTATTACTTCAAATTAGATTAACAGTAACCTGCAGGTAATTCAGGTCTTTGTAAAATGAATCTTCCATCCAATTTCCCTCCAAGGCTTCAGTTTTCTGTCAAAGCTAATGTTTCTTAGTTCTTTGAGAAAGAAAAAAAATGAGAATGAATGATGCTCATGGTTGAATTTTACAAACATCTTCATATCACTTTCTCCTTAATGAATCTGAGCCTTATGGCGGGCATTCTTGGAAATTTGAATTTAAAACAGAAAGCTTTAGAATTACATCCTTAAAGTTCTACCATTTGAAACTCAGTTTTTCAAGGGAGTCGTTAGGCCAGGATGGCTAAGGCCTGCTGTGACCCCCTTGTTTTTGCCTAATTGCTGTGTTTTGCTGAAACCACAGGTCTTTTTTATCAGTCTTTTGTTTGCTTTGGCCTGTATACCTGTAGCCTTATCTCCTTCTAGACTTATCCAAGGCTATCACTCCATACTGAGGTCCTTCAGAAACTTTTCGTGCTCTTGGGCTGTTTTGTAACTCTGGTAGTGTGCTGTAGAACAATTTAATCTACATATTTTTAGAGTCCCTCTGAGGTAATTGGAATACTTAATAACTCTAGTAGTGATGTAATTTTTTTCCAGGATTACTGGGGTCAGCTTGGGATAAGATTTTTAGACATCTAAGTTACTGCTGAATCTACGACCATCCAATCCTAACCCAAGGAGGAAAACTATTATATAATTAGGATTCAAAGAAATATGATGCAGCTTCTGATCTCAAGCAGCTCATGAACTATCAGAGAGAAATGTAACAAGTACATGAGCATGTAAGTAAAAAAAAAAAATGAATAACAACACAAAATAAGAGATTATTAGAATTATTACAGTACTGTTCCAGGTTAATTGCCAAATGAATGATATAGGCATTAGGTGCAAGGGTCAAGCATTTGAATATTTCCACAAATCAAGCCCAGGGACTTTGAAAGCTAACAAGGTCTGCCCAACGTTCTGGATAAGGTTGACTGATGAATTGACTGACTGACTAGTGGGTAAGCTATGGGACAGACATAATAGCTTGGCCACTTTTATGACACTTTGGGGAATGACATAACATGCCATAGGAAAAGGAGTGCTTTGATGACAGGGTTCAGAAGCCAGAATCAGTCATGGTTAGAGCACATATAGATCTTCACTATGTATAGTTTTTGAGTAATTTATAAAGGATTGTCATTGCTATATTTTGTAGTCATTCATACAATAAATATTTACTGAGTGCCTACTATATGTCAAGTAGTATACTTAGTATTAGGGGTATAATGGTGAATAAGACAGACATAATACTGCCTATATTGAGTATATAGTTTAGGAGAGAATTAAACTTTAAATAGTACAAGTGGATCTAAATAACTTACATAAATATGTAAGATTTCAATTCAGTAATTCAGCAAATATTTATTGAGCACCTGCGCTGAGTCAATCTTTATTTTATGTGCTTGTAATATCTCAGCTAAAAAAAAAAGACAAAGACTGTTTCCTTCATGGAGCTTATATTCTATTCTGGGAATAGGAGCAGACAATAGAAAATGAAGTGTACTGTATGCTGAAAATTGGTAAAATATTATGGGGGAAAAAACTAAGGCAGTATGAGAGGAATTAGGAATGAGCAGGAGTGGTGGGTTAGTGGGGATGGGCTACTCTTTTCAACAGGATCATGGTACACCTCATTGAGAAAGTGACATTTGAGAAAGACGTGAGGAGTTAGTTCTGTTGATATCTGGAGGAAGAACATTCCAGGCAGAGGAAACAGTGCAAAAGCTGTATGGTGGGTGTCTGCTTGAATATTTGAGAAACAGCAAAGAGGTCGCTGTGGCTGGAGTAGAATAAACAAGGGGAAATTGACTAGACATGAGGTCAGAGAGGTGACATGGGGACAGATGACGTAGATCTTAGTAGGCCATCGTATGGAGAGTTGAATGAAATAGAGACGTGATCTGAGTGCTGTAATCTGACCCACAAAGTAAAAAGACCCTCTGTCTGCTATGCGCTGACTTAACTTAGTGGGGTTGGGCGTATGCACAAGAAATTTTGTTAGGAGGCCTATTCCAATCATCCGGATAAGAAATGACTGTGGATCGGAGCAGGATAGTAATAGTAGAAATTATGGGAAACAATCAGATTCTGAATATATTTTAAAGGGAAAACAAACTGGATTTTCTAGCAAATTGGAGTAGGCTGTAAGAAAAAGAAGACTCAAAATTTTTGTCCTGAACAAATGTGAGGACAGAGTGGCCATTAACAGTGATTGAGGAGGCTGTGAGAAGCCAAGTTGGGACAGGGAAGCTGGGGGCGGGGGGCGGTCAGGGGTGCATCAGGGGTTTAATCTTGATTTTGCTGATTTTGAGATACATTTAGACATCCAAGTAGAGATTCTAGTGGGCAGTTTGGTAAACAAATCTCAGGTACTGGGGAGAGTTCTGAACTGGAGACTCAATATAGATGGCATTTAAATCCATGAGACTGAATGAGGTCACCCAGAGAGTGAGACTAGATAGAGAAGAAATTCAAAGAGCTCTGGCCTACTCCAACATTATAAGTCAGGAAGAAGAGGACAAACCAGCAAAGGAAATGGGTAAGGATCAACGCGTGACGTAGGAGGAAAACCGAGTGAGTGATAACGCTGATTAAATTGTAAAATGATCCATTAAGATAAAAGGAGCATTCAGATAAGGGAGACCTTTTAAATGGATCCTGTTTCAAACTGAAAAATTTTTGTAGTTCCTGTTTTTCATGTGCCACCTTACACCAGCCATATTCATTTTTGCCATCACAAATGAGCCCTCCTTGCAAAGGATCCACACAGAGAACACATACTCCCTCTCTGCCACAGAATAATGTCAGGAGGCAGACCTATCTATATGGGGTCCCTTCCTTCCCATCAGCCTCCTAGAAGCCTGTGGATTAATGTTGGAACCGCTTCTCCTTGTGTCCATAGAACACGAAGCTTTGCAAAGGCTTTGATTAATTTTAATCTGATGGCTTTAGGGTGCTTTTGTACTAAAGCCTTGAAAATGTTCAGAAACTTTGAAACAACCGTGATCACATTTACAATTTATTTTTGACACTTTTGAGGTTTTTCAATTCAATATTTTTTCCCACAAGACGGGGAATGTCTTTGTAATGATGATTAACAAGAACTCTGTGGCACTTACATGGACCCCGCAAAGGGCAGAACAGGGCTCTTTTCTCAAAGCACAATAATTGAAGTGGATGAAAGTTCAAGAGCTCACGAATTTGTAACCAAGTGGACTTATTCCTCTTGATTTACTGAAAAGGGCAGGAAATACACCTAGACAGGTGCATAAGCCTTCCTTTTTCCACTTCCCATTAAAGAATGAGGTGGACTGTGGCCAAGAGCCCCAGGTGCCTCTGAACTGCAGTCTTTTCTTGCTTCTTACTTCCCTGGCTCTATTTGAGGGAACTGATCAAGCACAATGATCTCAACTGTGGGTGGGGCGTCGGGTGGGGGGGTAGTATTTCTCACCTACTCTCTCCTAAGAGGAACCCAAGTTGTAAACTAAACAAAACTATGCGATTCATCTATCATAAATATTCATCTTGGGTCAGTGACTATTTTTAGTAATCTAATACTTTATCATTCAGAGAAATTGAAGGTAATCATGCCTGTCCTAACCTACCTGTAAAACTACCTGAGGAATATATAAATATGCCTCCTGATTGTAATTAACTCTTATTTAATATTTATATGGAACTCTCATAAGCTATCTTATAAACTGACAAGTTATCATTCAATAAATCTGAATATTAATCGTCATATATAATACACACTAAATGACAAGTGATTGATATCAAAATATACTAAAAACACCTACATATCAATAAGAACTGCAAATGTATTTACTGATCTTCCATATCGAGCTAAGTCAATGATAATGGCTAGCCAGTGCTTTGCACACTCAAAAGCAGTTGTGTCAATAATTTCCATTTCATTCTCTGACTTCTGTTATCAACTATAATTTCAACCAAGGCAGAACTAAAGATATTCGCAGTTATTTCCATAAGCTGGGCTACCATGTTTTTAGCTAATATAATTAGATGAAATTCTGGAGAAATAGGTTTCCAGTGGAAAAATCATGAAGTCAGTCTTAGACATGTTAAATTTGATTTATCATTATGATATTCAGTCGGGAAGGTGAAATTAGTTGTTGAGTAAATGGACTTGGAGCTCACAAAAGAGGTTTGGTTGGGTGAGACATACATTTGAGCGTGATCTTTGTATAGGTGGTAATTGAATCCATTAAATTGAATGAAATCATCTTAGGAAGAGTAAGGAATGAGAAGAGAAGAGGACTAAGAACCAAACCATGAGGAACTAAAACATTTAGTGATCTGGGAGAGGAAAAAGAGCTTGCTAAAGAGACACAGAATGAGAGGTCAGGGAGGTAGGAGAAGAATTAGGCTTTTTATGTTATTGTGCAGCTACTCTGTGCTAGTCACTTAACTAGGTGATGAGTAAAATGATGATTCCAAACTGACAAGGTCTCTCCAGAGGTTTGCAACCTAGTGGAGTAGTCAGATCTTAAGCAAATTGTCAGACTAGTAAGTATACAATTATAAACTGAGGCACACGCTCTGAAAGAGATAAACACAGTCTTATGTCAGAGGAGGCTGCTCTAGACTGTAAGATCAGGGAGGGCTTCCCTGCTGAATAGGTTCTTGAGCTGAGATTTAAGAACGAATAGAGGGAAAATAGGTAAAGGTGAAGGGTCGTGAAAAGAGCATTCTAGGAAGAAGAAATTGTGTGGGTAAAGACCCTTGTGACATGGGGATATGTGAAGGATTTAAAAGGCCAGTATGGTAGAAGGGCAAAGAGCAAGTTCCAAAGTAGCCGAAGATCAGACTTCCAAGATAGTCATGGACCAGATCAGTGAGGGCTTAATAGGCTCTCCTAAGGATTTTGATTTTTATTCTAAGAGCAATGTGAAAACTCTGTGTGCTGTTTAAACAGGCAGCTTTTAAGGAAAAACTGAAAAATAAAGACCTGGGGTTGTAGGAGGAAATACACACATACACATGAGTGTGTGGTGAAGAAATTGAGAGAAGAGAATATAAGATAGTAGAGAGCAATCAACAGCATCAAATGAAAGATCCCTGCAAAATATCTGTGGATTTGGGGACGTGGGGTTATTGCTCTCCTTCACAGAGCTATGGCAGTGGTATAATTGAAGAGGATAGAGAAATGAGTGGCAATGGGGAAAAATATTACCAGTTGCTGCCTAGGCTTTAGGTATAGAAAACTGTTCCTAGTTACTGAATCCATATAGAGTAATAAAACCTAGCTAGTACCCTCCCTAAAGAATCTGCTATCTCAAAAGCATTAATGAGCAAATGGGAATGTACTGAAAATTCTATAGGATTGCTGAAGGGCTAGATTTTCATTTCTTAATGTGTAGCAAACAACTGGAAATCCTCCTTGGATCTTTCACCAGATCCTCCTCAGTCTCCCTGTTTCTGGTATGTTTCTTTTCTTTTCTTCTTCTCCCTACAACACACTAAGCCTGGCCACTTCCCGTATCTTTCAACTCAGCCCCAGCCCCTAACCTCAAATAGCATATCAATACCTTGCAAGTGAGCAGGTCCTCTTGTCATTACCATCACCTTAGACGACATTTTTGTGATCATCTTTTATTACGGATTATGATTTTAGGCCTCTGATTCCAGAAAAAAAGTAGAATAACCTCTAAAAGGGATTTTTATTTATTCCATTTTCCATCTCATTTATAATATATACACATTCAGTTTGTGCAATGTCGCTATTTCTTAACAGCTTAAATCATTCCTCTTCTACCTATTTGATTTTATACATTGTTTGTTCTGCTTCTCAGTTGTAGATTTTATTTCCAAAATAAGATAAAGTGCTCTATGATTTTTCCCTCCAATAAATCTCAGAAATATCTCTAATCATCAAATACAATTTAATTCCACAATCACGTGTGGAGTGCTACTTTGTTGAAAGCATTGACCAGTACTGGGAATACAAAACGCTTAAAAGCATGACCCCTGCCCTGGAGGAAGTTAGGTCTAATGCAACAACAGAAAAATAAACAGATAAATCATAGTCCAAAGTGGCAAATGCCAAGTTCATGTTTCAAAGCTCCTATCAGCCTTTTATCCGATAGATTTGTGCATGGAGGGACTTAGTACGGCAATGCTCTGATTTACTGGGACTTAGGATTTTACCAGAAGAGAACTCGTCAGTGAGTTTTTATACTTGTGCAGGAAAAATGTTGTTAATTACTCAGGAGTTTTACTCAGGATGCTTACTTAATTACTCAGGATAATTACTTAATTTTCCCAAATTAAGGCTTTATGGGGTTACAGACACACAAACAACAAAACCAAAACCACAAAAACAACTTTTGATCAATAGTGGGATTCCAGGTAAGAATAGAATATTTTCATTATGTTCAAAAGTATTGTTGACTACCAGCCATTTGTTAGTACTGGGAAGAGAGCAGTGGAAAAGACAGTCACCTGCTCTCATAGAACTTATATTCTAATGAGAGAGACAAATAGTAAACAAGTAGATTAATAAGATAACTCCAAGTAGTGATAAAGGCTATGAAGAAAAAAGAGAAAAGTGAGATAAGGCATGATTTGGATGGAGATGGATTGGTCAGTTCAGAGAATCCTTGCTAAATAAATGTCATTTTAACTAAGACCTGAGTGACAAGAAGGAACCAACCACATGAAGGTTTAAGTGGAGCCTATTCCAGGAAGGGAGAAGAGCAAGTGTGCAGAACTCAAATGAGAAACAGTCTGATGATCCAGAGAGACAAAATGAGGGCTAACATGTGTGAAGTGTAAGAAATGAGACAGAGAGTGGTGGGAGTTGGAGTCAGAGGGGTAGGGAGAGAATAGATCCTGTAGAGTTTCTTGGGTCTTGGTAAGAATTTTGGATGTTTGTAGGTCCATTGGGAAACTATTAGAGGATTTTAGCCAGGGCAGACACAAGACATGTTTCATTTCTTTAAAAGATTACATAGGCTGTTGTGAAGTAAATGGATCTAGGGGTGCAAATGTGGAAACAGGAACAGTGATATGTTGGTAAATGTTTAATAACTTGCTCTCTGTAGGGGAGGAAAAGCCCTAGATTTGTTTGCTGGTTTTTATGATGTAAATACTTCCAATCATGGCTGATTTTAAGCTACCAGCATGACATATATTGGCTTAAAACACCCCTGAAAATTTAATTGGTTCCATGAGTTGGTATGAGCTGGCTCAGCACACTACTGGTTAGGAGGCTAATGCAGTAGTCCAATCAAGAGATGATGGGGGTTGAATTAGGGTGGTCATAGGAAAGATGGAGGGAAGTCAACAGATACAGGATATACTTGAAAGTAAAATCCACAGTAATCACCATTGGACTGAATTGGTGAGGATTATGTGGGAACAAAGGAAAGAATAAAGACTGTCTCCTGGGTTTTTGACTTGAGCCAGCTAGTACATGGTTGTTCCACTCCTGGAGGAGAAAGTACTGAGGGAGGAATAGGTTTGGGAGAGGTTGCAGAATGAAGAGTTTGGTTTTGGTCATATAGAGATTGAGTTATTTGACAAACAAGTCAAGATGTCAAATAAGGTATTAGAGCTAAGAATCTAGAGCCCAAGGAAGAAGTCAGGGCTAGAGATATAAATTTGAAAGTTAGCAGCATAAAAATCTTCTAAAAATATATCTCCTTTCTTTTCAGTGCAAATTTAAAAGCCAAATTTTTACTTGCAATCATTTTCAAGCAGATATGAATCTCAAAATGCATACTGAGGTATGCAATGTTATAATTGACTTTAGTTTTCTAACACCATTGAGTTTTTAACAATTAGCATTCTGCAAGGTGGCAGAAACTCAATCGCAGTCAATTTAGAGTCCCTGTCTTCCATGGAGCAGCATCTGATTTTCTGGGGTCTTATGTAACCAAGTTGTCATGAGTGGAAAGCTTTCAGATCTTGGTGTTGCCAGTCATCCATGCTGGCATCCCATAATATATCTTCATTCCTGTCCTGTTTTTAGTCTTTTATCCATGTTGTTTGTTGTTGCATTATTCATCATTCATGATATCAAGGTCTATTCAGTTTTCTGAGTTTCCTTCAGATTCTTAAGTTAACGTGTATACAGATGATGCTGCCACAATAGGACTCAAAAAACTCTATGGAACTCTCTCAAGTCCTTTGTCACTTGTCACTTGAGGTAGTAACTTGAGTTATTTTCAGGGGGTACAAAAGCCACTCTACTTTCCTTTGGGGAGCTCTCTGACTTTTGTTAAATGTCTTCTACCTAAACACACTACCCAGACATGTCTACTCTGGAGTCTTGAAGCCTCCTTTGAATCTACTCAGGAGGTAAGAAATAGGACTCTCTGCTCTCTAAGTCCACAAGTTTCCCAAGAATTTCTGTTGTTTACCTATCCTTAGGGCTTGATAATTTCTCTATTTCAAAGGAACACAAAATGTCTTCTCTATTGTCACAAGTTCCTACTTATCGGTCAGATTAGGCCTAAGGTCATGTTTTGTCTGGCCCTCAGAGTGCTTTCCCAAAAGTTGAATGAATGACGACATTTACAAATAAGAAGATATCAGATAAAAATTCAAAGTTTTTGCTTCTTTTGAAATATCCAAAGTTTAGGGACCAATAGGTCTTCATTCCTACGTGGTAATAATTGCTCAGACACAAGCAATTGTTGTTGTCTTTTGATGGGTTGATATTGTCCAGTTAGTCATAGTTGCTTCCGTTTCCTGTTGGCTCCCTGATGCTGAAGATATGTGTCAGTTACCGTCTATTGTTATTCTTCTGCTGTTTTTTTTTCTTACACCTGGTCTGCTCCACTCATTTACCTTAACTGCCTGAACTGTGTATGCATTGTGACCCCATTTTACTCCCTTGTTTAGTATTGACTAGCGGATTAACTATTGCTCATAAGTATTGTCCATAAAATGTCATGTATGTCTTTCTATTTGTCCCATAAATGCTGATTATTTACTCTTCTCTTCTCTGCTATGAAATCTATTTTCTGAGCCAATAATTCTCGGCTATATTAAATTACTGAATTGGAAGAAGAGTCAAGGAGGAAGAGTAACTAAAAGGGAAAGTCATGGTATAAGATATCAATAATGTTATAACGTCTTCATTCTCTTCTTAGGTGTATCACTTAGGCTATAATCAGGAGACAGAAATCACACCAGTTATCTTAACAGAGAGAATTTAATATAAAGAATTGTTAACCAAGTATTAGAGAATTGTAAAGGCTAAGAGTGGTCACTAAAATATGATGAACTTAGCAGCTGCGGGAAATAGTTAACTGTTCATATGTTGGGGGTAAAAGAGAAGAGGTTGGAATTATATGGAATTATTAATACTTAGAAGCGTAGAAGAAAGTCTGTGAAACCCAGACCTCTGAGGAAGAGGTGCTCCTCAGCTAGTGCAGGTGTCTCTGAGCTCAGAGGAGGGGTACCACGGGGCTGGGATTAGACCTCTGAAGAGGGAATACCAGCTCTCTGGTGCTGATGTCTCTGATTGGGGAGTGGTAAATTTGGTTACAAATCTTGGGAAAACTGCACACTTAATACAGCAGGTGCCCACGGAACAAACAGATGAAAAAGAAACATTGCTAAGATGATATTGACAATAACAGAAAAAGGAAAGATCAATATCTGGTCCCTCCTCTGGCCTTCCAGTCTTCTAGTGACTCCTTTACCAGGACCTAACATGGAACTAGCTGGAAAAAGAGAAATGTGCTTACAGAGAGCCAGCAAGTAAAAGTAGGTTGTAAAAGGATGAGCTTAGAGTGAAGAGACAATAATAACTTAATAACTAATATACTAGAAAATCTTTTGTCTTCACAAGCAACAGCAGCAACAACAACCAATAACAACAAAACCATAATTGCCTTCCCCTCTTCTGTAAGAGTAAGTGTCCTAGATCTCTGTCCAAAATTGTAATATTCACGACAGAAAGAAGCACATGGCTAAGTAAATAGTTTCTTTCCTAGGCTGCCAAAGACCAGATACATAAATGAATTAGAGTAAACACTAAATGGCTAAAACAAATAGCCCTCCAGAATATAGTAGCTTAAAAATGATAGAAGTTTATTTTTCCCTCATGTACAGTCTCAGGTTGAAATTTTCAGCTTCTGGGGGTCAGGAGGTTGCTCTGATCCAAATGGTTCTTCACAAATTCAGGCATCTTTCTCCTTACTGTGCACCCTCCTTTGTATTTTCTTGCCTTCCTGATTAAAGCTGGGTTGTGGGTTCATCCATATTCTAGCTCGTCGAAAAGGGAAATAGAAGGAATTACAGGCAACAATTTCCTAATAAAATAGTGAAGAAGTTTTACACATGTCATTCAACTGGGAAAAACTTTGTCACACAACTGGAAAAGGCTGAAAGAGAGGCTGGAAATGTAACCTGGTCAGCTAAATATCCGCGAATAAGGGGGAAAAGGATTTGGTGGACAGCTTGCAGTTTGCTAAGAAAATGTAGATAAAAGGTAAGTTTTCATTTCCCACAAAAAGGCTTCATTCATAATTTCCCTCCATCTCTTTCCCTGGACCTTAGGATCAGGAAGCTTGAGAGAAGCTTCTGATAGACCATGAATAAAAGTATAGTCGTGTGTGTGTTTGAACAGGTTTCTTTGCTTAAAGGCAGCAAATGATGATGGGACTTCCCCTTCTTAAACTCTTGCCATGACTTGTTTCTATGCAAAATTATTATGTAGTCCTTGTAACTTCTAGCAAAGAGAGAAATGGATGCATATAGGACCTTTACTTTTATGGTTTTATGACTATCATAGTTTTATTCTTGAGCTCCTTTCTTGTTGCCAAAAACATCCCAAAGCTCTCTTAACTTTGGCCTGACTAGCCATAAGTTCTCTTTGCAGATATAGTCTAACATGTAATCTTTAGCTTCATCATTTCATGAGAGACAAAGCCAAAATAAGACCACTTTGTACCTTTCTACTCTGAAAGGCTAAATTAGAACATTATTGTTCTAGGGTTTGCGGGGCTTTTTCCTGTTTCACTGTAGAAAATAGCCTCCTCCTCTAAGCTCAAAAATGCTTAGGCCACCACATTTTGGCAGATAAGAGTTGGGTCAATTTGATGATTGTCAAGGTTTCCCTCTTCATTGGCGACTAGAGTTAATACAACTACTACTATAATTACTTATTCCTTTCTAAGTATAAGGCCAATTTTTTTTTTTTTTTTAGAAATTTTAAGTCCAAGACAGAGACATTCTATGTTGTTCCCTTTTTAGCTGTTCTCCTAGGAATCAGAATTTAAATCTAGCCCTCAAGCTCTAATAAGGCCATGGCCATCTGCTCGGGGGAATGGATAGTATTCTGTATTACCCTTTGAAAGTCAGTCTCATATCAGTCTGCTGATATCTCTGAAATCATCAGTAACTTTTAAAGCTCCTTGTCATCTCTGTACACCATTTCTTCCACAGGTTTCAGCTGTCCAGCAGTACAGATTGCTTGGTTTGAGTCTAGAGTTTTAATCAGCTCATGTTGCAGACATAGAGGGCAAAAGAATTCCTTGCTTTCTCAAATTCACATCTACTTTGTAGGAGATAAAGATCTCGGGCCAGTAACACAGATATGACTTTACCTTTATATAATCCTTCCTTTCTATTCTGAGCTTCATTCTTCTCACCATTGTATCCTCAGGATGTAGCCCAATACCTGATACAGAATAGGTGTTCTATAAATATTTGTTAAACTAATGAATGCTAAGAATAGCCATACCTGAAATACTACTCATCAAAACTGATCTAAATAAGGTAGCTATACTTTTCCCTATAATTTTAACAGGCAAAATATAATGGTAGTCGGAGAAAATTTGGAACAGTAAGTGTCCTTTTGTAAAGTGTCACAACAGGAATAAATGATCAAAATGAATCTTACCTGTATCTAATAGATCTGTATCTGGAGGCAATTCTGAATTTATTTACATGCTTTTTCTTTGGCCTGAAAGTGCTAAAATTACTGTGAACTTGATATTTTAAAAGATTCCCTTTTCTACTCCCCCTTCTTTAATTTTGTTTTACACAAATAACAAAAACATCAACAAGGAACAAACTAGAATACCCTGAGGACATTTGTTAGGATAAAGATATTGTACCTGTGTTTATGAAAACACAGCCGCAATCTTCAACAGACTTTGCAATAACAGTATTTACATAACTAAACACAGCAGGGACCTCATTAAATGGCATAAGAGGGAATCAGAGCTGAATGTCTGCATTTGCCATTTCACTAACCAGGAGTTAGTGAAACTCCAGTTACAAGACCATAAAGCATTATTTGCGAACTGTAGTAAGTTTTCATGACTAAAGAGACTGCCATTTCCCCCCATCCTCTGGGATTTAGAAAGGAAGGACTAAAAAGTGGTAGAAGGAGAAATATAAGATTTTGTACCTTACTTTATACTTCCTTTGTATCTTGAATGATTGAAAATTTTATTGTTATTGCTGTTTTTATTATTGTTTACATTGAAGGAATAATCGATGTAAATTTCAGACCTTATAGTTTAAAGTTTACAAGAAATCTCTCTCTCTAAGCTTTTTCCATAAATCAACTTCACTTCTCTTCAGAAGCCCCATTTCATCAGGTATAGAAACTTGATCTCAGTCAATTCAGGACTTTCTTGCCAGTTCCCCAGGACCATGTCTAAGGTGGGGGAACAGTTTCAATAGTACCAGGCCATTGAGTGCTGGTGGTGGACCATCTGCTCCCTGGAGCATATGTCTACCGAGGCATCCCATGATGTTCCTTCATTCCCTCTGGTCCTCATTCATCAGTCCACTTAAGTTGCTACTGGGTTGTCCTTCATTCCCATTGGCTGCAAAATCTCCTTCCCTTTGGAGCTTACATGCTCACTTGGAAAATAAGAGAATCTAAATAATAACACAAATAACTGTAAAATTCACAACTGTTATAAGTACAGTGAAGAAAATGTATAAGCTTCTGTGAAAAAAAATATATAACACCAAGGCCTAAACTAATTTAGAAGAGAAAGGAATGCTTTTTTGAGGGAAAATGATCATTGACTGAGGTCTGACAATGAGTAAGAATTAAAATTAACTATAAAGAGGAGAGTTTCGGGCTGGCCCCGAGGCTTAGTGGTTAAGTGCATGTGCTCTGCTACTGGCGGCCCGGGTTCAGATCCGGACGCACTCCGACGCACTGCATCTCTGGCCATCCTGAGGCTGCGTCCCACATACAGCAACTAGAAAGATGTGCAGCTATGACATACAACTATCTACTGGGGCTTTGGGGAGAAAAAAGGAGGAGGATTGACAATAGATGTTAGCTCAGAGCCAGTCTTCCTCAGCGAAAAGAGGAGGATTAGCACAGATGTTAGCTAAGGGCTGATATTCCTCACAAAAAAAAAAAAAAAAAAAAAAGAGGAGAGTTTAGTCATTGGAAAAGAAGGTTATGGACAGAGAGAAGAATGCATTCAAAAGTCTGTGAAAGAAGACCAGTTTGAGAAATTAAGAGAAGTTCAGTGTGGCTTGAGCATAAAAGTAAGAATAGAATGTTAGAAGTAGAACTTTAGCCAGGCTTTGTAAGTCACGGCGAGTGTTTGCTTTTTTTCCTAGAATCAATGGAAGCTGAATGGTTTTAAGTATATGGTATATGTGGGGCTGTAACTTGATTAGATTCTATTTTGAAAAGATTGCTCTAAGGTGTGGAGAACAGATTCAAGAAGATGAAGAATATACTTGAGGAAACAGAGATGGTGGTAACATAAGCTAGGATAACATGGGCTAGTGGAAATGAAGAGAGAGAGCAGATATTGCCAAAGTTAATGACTTGGTGACATTAATTATATTTGGAGGTTGAAGGACAGAGTAGAGTCAAAAATGACTCTCGGCTTACTGGCTTCTAGAACAGGATGGATGGAACTGCTTATCATTTGATAAGATCAGATTTAAGGATCATACCATGTATCTGGCTGTTACTATGTTGGGTGTGAATTGACTTTGAGACATTCAAGTACAATTGTTAAGACGGCAGATGTTTATGAGGATCTTGAAATCATGAGAAAAGCCCTTTGGTACCTTGTGATTTACAACCATTAGTTTATTAAGCTATGGTAAAGAAGACTGTCTAAATGATTCAGTATAACTTTTGCTGTGTGTATGTATATATATACTTCTACACTATGTGGGTGCAGATCAAAATCAAATGAAGAATGGAGATGGCTTAAATTAATAAAGAATAAATGCTTTGAAGTCAAGATTTGGAAAGATTTAGCCTCAGTATTTTAATAAATTGAATCACCAGTTTTTTCAGTGTTCTTTTATTCTGGCTGATATATATCTAGACAATTTAGTTTTGAGGGCGAATCCATTTGCAAATGATTTATTTATTTTTATTTTTTATTTTTTTAACTTTCTCCTGTTCTCTTTTCCTCACTATCTTTTTTTGTTTTTGTTTTTGCTGGGAAAGATTTACCTCGGACTAAAGTCTGTTGTCAATCTTCCTCCTTTTTTTTTTTCCCTCCCAAAGCCCCAGTATATAGTTGTATATTCTAGTTGTAAGTCCTTCTAGTTCTTCTATGTGAGCCGCCACCATAACATGGCTGCTGACAGACAAGCAGTGTGGTTCTGCACCTGGGAACCAAACCCAGGCTGCCGAAGCGGAGCTCACTGAACTTGAACTGCTAGGCCATCAGGGCTGGCCCATGAATGATTTATTTTTGAACAAATAAGAAAATCTATGGAAAAAATAAAGAACCCGTTTTAAATGGCATCAATAATTAAAAACAAAATGAAAGCATCTTCAGGAGGATAATATTACAGGATTTCACAAGCTTTAAGCTAAATTGTAAGTTTCTCAAGGACAAGGTATCTTTACTTTTCCTCTCTCTAATGCCTAGAATAGTGTCTAATGCACATAGGCACAACATTTATTCATAATTTCTGGAATTTATGCATTAAAAAGCACTGTACTGCAGTATATAATTATGTTATGTTCCCTCAATAACTTTATATAGAGTTTTTCTTTTGCTAGGTAAACTTTTTGTCTCCAAAGTGGGATATCTGAAGAGACAGAACCTATATTTTCTGTCCTACCAATACCTGTTACCAGGCAATGAGAATCTGGCAGTTTTTTGGTAATTTTCAGCAGCTAACTCTTCAAATGCTTAAACCAAAGAATGAGGATACACATCAGGAAAGCATCTAAACCCACATGTTTAGGAAGCCAGGGAAAGAATCATCTAAACCCCCATGAAGAGGGTCCTCACCTACAGGAAATATTTAACTTATGTAATAAGATTTTCAAAGTCACACAGAATTTTCCACAAAATGAAATGAGTCATTATTATCCAATTCATGGGTTCATTGGTAATAAAATATTGAAGAAACAGAAAAAAATATTTTCATGGAATTAAAAATAGAGGCATAAAATGTGCTTTTTTTGGTTCATGATTTCAATTGTTGAAGGAATTGCAAGTCATAATAACTTATTATTTTTTGTTAAGATCTAATTTCATGGTTTAGTCACTGTTTGCCAGTTATTTTAGACAAAAGTTGTTATTTTTGTTTCTTACATACAACATAGATATTTAAATCTCATAAATCCTGTTTATTAAAAATAGCGTGCCCTAAATTTCATCTTATGATGAAAATGAAGAAGAATCAAATTTACTCTCTCACCTGAAATGACTAAAAAACTTGAAAAAACAAATGAAACAATAATTTTTCAAGATATTGGACATCAGACAATGGAGGAACATGATGCCTGGGAGACAGGGAATGAATGAGTGAGCCCTACAGTTGTTCCAGGTTGCTACCTAGAGAGAGTTTCTAGGACACAGAGCAGGGAGAAGAAACCCATCAAAGCCTATTGGTCTTCCTGAGTTGAAGAGATAGAGCTGGGAGTCAGGGAAAGCCACAGAGTCTAGAGCAGTGGAGAGGAGAAAACTATATGAAAGAGAACTCCAGAGATTTGCAGAAGGTCCTCCTTGAATGTTCAGCTGAATATTGATCAAAGGATACATTTCAGGAAACAACCTGAAGCCAGGGAAAGAATCACTTAAAAGGATTACAGGGAATAGTCCATGAATCTTATGTAGGACTGAGAATAGTTTCTGTTCCCACTAGCTAGAGGGGAAAACTTTATAATTCACGGGGTATTAATTAGAGTAATCAGAAGGATTTTGTTGTAGTGAGGGAGCAAAATTAGCTGTAGACTTAATGCTGCTCTGGCACTGCCTAAAAATCCTTAAATCCAGTCTTAAATGGATGAAAATGTTTCCAGGTAACTTCATGACATCTAGAATAAAGCTCAAGAATATTTATGTTATACAAAAATATCCAGTGCCCAACAAGTTAAATCATAATGCCTGGCATACAATGCAAAATTACATGACATACAAATAAGAAAGAAAATGCAATCCATATTCAAGAGAAAAATTATTCAATTAAAACTGACAGAGAAATGACACAGATGATAGAATTAGTAGAGAAGGACATTAGAATAGTTATTATAACTATTTCATATGTTCAAGAAGCTAAGTAGAGATGTGGAAACCATAAAAAAAATCTAAATCAAATTTCTAAAAATGAAAACTACAGTGTCTGAGATGAAAAATAGACCATATGGGATTATTGGCAGAATACACATTGCAGAAGAAAATGTCGGTGAACTTGAAGACAGAGCATCAATTGACGAGCAGAGCATCATGAAATGTAGAACAATTTCAAGCAGCTGAACATTCATGTAATTAGAGACCAACAAGAGAAAAAAATGGAAAAAATGTTTGAAGAAATATTGGCCATTTTCCCCAAATTTGGTGAAAACTATAAACTCACAGATTCAAGAAACTAAAAAACAAAATAGAAGGCATAAGATATATGAAGAAAACTACACCAAGGCACATCATAAACAAATTGCTCAAAGGGAATAAAATACAGATGGAACAAATAGAAAAGAAACAGAAAAATGGTACTTTTAAACCTAGCCATATCAATAATCACGTTAAAAGGAAGAGATTTACATATAGGATAAAAAAGCAAGACCCAACCATATGCTGCCCAAAAGATATGTATTTTAAATACAAAGACACAAATAGATTAAAAGTGCAATGATGGAAATAGCTATACCATGCTAGCACTAACCAGAAGAAAACTACCCTGTCTATATTAAAATCACAGAAAGTAGATTTCAGAGAAAAGAGTATTACCAGGAATATAAAGCACCATTTCATAATGATAGAGGAGTCCTTTCATAAAGAAAATATATCAATATTAAATGTTTGTGCACATAAATCCAGAGCTTCATAACACATGAATCAAAAACAAATAAAACTGTGAGGGAAATAAACAGATTCTTAGTATTTGATAGAATAAGTAGACAAGAAAAAAATCAGTAAAACTACTGAAGACACGAACAACATAGCAACCAAACTGGCTAGTTGACATTTATAAAACCTTTCATTTGACAACAGCAGAATGCACATTATTTTCAAGTTCACATACAACATTTACCAATATAGACCATATGTGAGCCATAAAACATAGTTTCAATAAATTTCGATGGATTCAAGTCATACAATGTATGCTGTCTTATCACAATGAAATTAAATTTGAAATCGATAACAGAAGGATATCTGGAAAATCCCCAAATATTTGAAAATTGAATAATATGCTTCTAAATAAGCCATAGGACAAAGAATAAATCTAAAGGGAAATTAAAAAGTGATTTGAACTGAATAAAAATAAAAAAATAAACATCAAAAATTGTGGGATACAGCTAAAGAAGTACTTAGAGGGTGAATGGATAAACAAGTTGTGAAATATCGATAAAATGAAATATGACTCAGAAATAAATGAGTGAATTATTGATATGCACGACATGGGTAAATCTTAAAAAATCATGCTGAGTAAAACAATTTGGACAAAAATGAGCACATACTCTATGATTCCACTCATATAAATTTCTAGAAAATGCAAACTAATCTATAGTGACAGAAAGCAGATCAGTGGTTCCCATGTGAGACGGGGGCAGGAACTGACAGAAAGCAGGGATTACACAGCAGAATAAAGAAACCTTTTTGCGGAGGGAGGTGTGGAAGACATCTTTATTATCTTGATTACATTGATGGCCTCATGAATGTACATATATGTCAAATTATACATTTTAAATATTTGCAATTTATTGTATATCAATTATACCTCTAATAAACCTGTTAAAAATAAATAATGGTATAAGCAATGATAGTAATGGAATAAAAATAGCATGACCTATTTCTACATAACTCCTGAAAGAGGAGGCACTGCACAGGACTTCTGATAATAGAAGTCCCATCTAAGTAAACCTCCCTCTCCTATATTGTGAAATTAGGGTTCTTAATGAAACAAGTTAGTAATTCAAATGTAGGTTGGTCTGCCAGGGAAGCATCATACATTTTATTCCTCAAAGCTCATTTCTGAATAGAAAATCTCCCATCTATTACATAATTTTTATTTTCATTGAGCTTAGCATTTTTCCATTTGTAACATATTACTTTGATATTTGAAGATGTGATTATCTTGTTCATTAAAACTGTGAACTATTGGAATAACCTTGATGCTCAGGATGAGTCTTAAAAATGCATTGATACAAAACTGAGTTGCAAAGCTGAGTTGGTAGATGTTTTGTCTCCAATTAGATGATGGCAGATATTGACTACTGGAAAGCTTGCAAATGGTTCCTAGATTTTAAGGGCCACCAGTAGACTAGTTTACTGGCGTTGGACAGGAGGCTTGTTTTGGTCAGTACTATATCCAGTGCCTAGCACAGCATTTGGTACAAGGCAAATGCTTTTGAATAGCTGAATGAATGATGAATGGGATATGTATCACAAGTAGAGACTGCAGAATTTGAAGCTGAAATATCCTTTTTATTGGTAGGAAAAAGAAAAACAGCAAGAGTAACAACAACACCTTCTATCCCTAACATCATCGTACAAGAATCTTACTTCAGGCAAAGTAATTTGACTTGTTTTTCCAAGGATGTCTCAGCATCACATATTGACTCTGGGTCCCATACTTTATAGAGTTAGTAGTGTGGTCTGTCACTGATATTTTTCTGGAGAAGTCTATCTCTTAGTGAAAATGTTGTTGCCATAACATTAAAGGTGATAACATCAGTGAGTTGTTCAGAATAATCCCAATCATTTCCCACGACAGTAAGGATAAACTCTAAAGACCTTACATGGATTACCTACAAGGCCTTGTAGGTCCTGGTCCTGGATATCTACCAACCTCAATTCCTACCATTCTCTTTCACTTTACCGACTGTTTTATATCCACCCATGCCTCCTTATTCATAGAACATGCCAAGTACATTCCAATCACGGGGCTCTGCAATTCTACAGGCTTTGATTGAAGTATTCTTCACTTTGATATTTTTATGGAGTTCTTTGATTTTATCAGAATTTAGAATTATCTATATAAATATAAATATTTGCTCAGTTAAACCTTCCCTTTCTATACATTTAAAATCAAAATGAGAAAGTTGCCATACCTTGGAATCTGTGACAACTTAAAATGTTCCCGTACTATTTTATTTTCCAGCTATTCATGATGACATAAGTGCCAACTAATTTAGCCATTATCTACTTTGGACATAAGAGAAATTAAAACCAGAATAAAAGTTTCTCATCTATTAGTGTGGTATGGGAAAGTTGAGTTTCATTTTTTGAGCTAATTAACATTTAACTTAAAATGATACTCACATACTTTACTTTTACTTTTAAGTTTTAACTTTATTATTGCTCATAAATGGTTTCTTCCTGATTTACTTGTTTCGCTTTTTGATTTTGATAAAAAGCCATTCTATATTTTATGAAAATCTAAATTAAATTCTTTATTTTTTTGGTAACATGGGAATTGAGATGTTTATTAGCTTTTTAAAGATTTAAATATATATATAAATTTATATATACATAAATATGTATATTTGTCTTTAGAATTTCCCTTTATCTTATCTTCTTCCTCCTTAAAAAATCCTTAGCATGTTTTATCTGCTATAGTTTATATCTTGGTAATTGATTTACACTGAAATATTAGGTATTTCCTACCCTCATTCCCCACTTTTAATCAGTTTTTGTGTCCAAATGACAAAAATTTTGAAGTAGTGTTTCTATTCCTACATATGAACTTTATTCTGTCCTGTGGAAGAAAACCACAACTATACTTCAGTAGCATAAAACGAATGGCCACTGGAAAAATTAAAAGCTGGTAAAATGCATTTAATCCAATAAAAGCTATTTCATGCCCGTTCATATTCAAAGAAACAGTATTTACTGGAGCCTCTTGAAGAGGCAAAATAAGGAAACCTATATTACTACAGACATCAAAATATTGTAAAAATCCTGTCTGTACATCCATTTGCACGAAGTCTTCATAGCAGCTCCTCACATATCTCTCATCCTTTTCTCCACTATTCTCTTTAAAATGCCTTAAAAATTCTCCTTTGCTCTGCCTTTTGCCCATTGAATGATTGAATTCAAAGGGGGGAAAAAGAGTTTTACTTTCTTTGGTAAGACTTTTACCTTTCAGAACTATTCAATAGAAGCTCAGATCCTGTAGGTGCCAACCATCAACGGACTCTTCCTCCTTAGAAAGCATACCTTAATATATTGGTCCTTGTCTGGTCTTATGTGTCTTCCTGGCTGCTCTACATCCCATCTTCTGCTCCATTTTTGCAATCTTAGCGCTCTTGCCCATAGACGTCTTCAATCATATCAGATTCATTTACACTTAGAATAGAGTAACTGAGACATTTGTACATGACAAAGTAGATCTCAAGACCAGGGTTCTAAACAACAGAGATGAAGAGGTCACTGGTACTTGGCAAGAGGGAGATTGAGAAGGCATGTGTTTATGGTGGCCCTCATAACAGGTGACATGTCCTAGAGGCAGCCTTCCAACCTCCCCCTCTACCTGCTTTTAGGCAAAGCTTTGCAAACTAGTGAACAAATAAATGCCCTTAAATCTTCAGAAACAAAATTCGGACAGGGTGGATACGGAAAGTGTAAAAAGTACACCTGCAGCAGTTGCATTGTCGTGCTATTATAATTGAAAATACAAAATCTGATCCCTTAAAATATCAATTTCAAGCAGGGGCAAAGTTAATTGGAGATGGTTTCGGAATTAGCTGATACCAAGAACCTTCTTCAGTTGTTTTCAAGCTTCTAAAGATGGTTTGTACAGCAAATTGACATACAATCTAAACTTTTGTTTTAACTCACTTCCTCTTTTTTCTATTTTATTTGGAGACATTTAAACCTCTGAATGGTTGCTCTGACCTGTAGTATAAGATTATGAGTTGACAGTGGCTGTGAAGTGGATCCTGCTCTGTGAACTGTATCACCAAGACAAAACCCCCTAAGATTAGTGTTACAAATACATGATGTTTTGATTAGCATGATAAATGAACTACCAAATTTATTTAAATTCTCTCTTAGGGGAATATTTTTTATTTTTTTATTTATTTATTTTTTTTTATTTATTTTTCCCCTAAAGCCCCAGGCGATAGTTGTATGTCATAGTTGCACATTCTTCTAGTTGCTGTATGTGGGACGCGGCCTCAGCATGGCTGGAGAAGCAGTGCGTCTGTGCGCGCCCGGGATCCGAACCCGGGCCGCCTGCATCGGAGCGCGCGCGCTTAACCGCTAAGCCACAGGGCCGGCCCTAGGGGAATATTTTTTAAAAATTTTAGAAACAAAAAAATTCAAAGAATTTGTAAAGAAAGCAAAGTAGAAGCTTCTGAAAGCTCATGCTATTTGAACTTCTTTGGACTTCTTTCCTAGTCGTTGGACAACCAGAAGCACAGCTACAGTCAAGGTCATTATTTGAGTGGCAGAGTGTGAGTTTATGGCACTGAAAAGTGGTAAAAAAAAGAGGTGAAGGGAGATATTTCCTCCCAGCTACGACAGCAAGGGTATCTAGTAAATAACATCATTAATATATAAGGCAAGCATTAGAGCTTTGGCTAATAAAATGCTAAGCACTTGTACATGTCTTGGGAGACAGCTAGAATTTTGAAAGCAAAAATTCCATCCTCAGCATTTTAAAGAATCACAAAATGGTTATTGTTAAACACACACACTTATAATACTCATTTTGTACAAGCCATCTCAACAATGGATGTGCTTTTTGCCACAGGTATGCCTGTTAGGTTCAAGGTTCAGCAAAATCTTCCCACTACAATAATAAACCTGGAAAAGGAAATCCTGGACATCGCTTAACCTGTTTTCTTGCCATTTTGTAGAAGAGAAAACTGAGGCTTAAAATCACACATTCAGTTAATGTCAAAGTTGGAACCCGAATCCAAGGCTGACTTTCGAGCCAATGATTTTTAGCTCCGCGTACTTTGACTAGTGAATGAAGATAATCCAGCAAGCTGCAGACAGCAGTAGGAAGCCGTGGGGGGAGAGCTGCTTAGATAAGAAATACTGATTGCTGCTGCCATTTGAATTGTGAGTACTCCACATGCATTTCACATGGGCACAAGCTAATCAGAAAAAACTGTGCACGCTGCAATCTCAGGTGACAGAAAGACACACAGTTGTAGCTTGGAGGATACTTCCTCTGACGCCAGAATTCTCTCTCTGTTGAAAATCAGCCGCATGGGCTTTTTACTGGTTTTGTGAAACAGCAGGGAGGAAAGTCTTTCAGCTCAAACCTAGTTACAGAGTAAAGATAGAAGAGTTGCTTCATTAAAAGGAAGAAGCAGTGGGATTTTGTGGTTTTCAGGACAGTGGTCAGATGGAGTTTGTTTGGAGTCAGAGCTGGCGCAAGGCGCACTTCTATGAAAGAATGGAAAGGAAATTCTGTCTGTACCAATTCTCTGCTGCATTAAGCACAACCCAGACATATTTTCTCTTCTCAGGATCCTGTAGGGAATGCTCTCCTACCTACTTTGAGCCATACTTACACACCCCAGTTGATTCCAGCAATGGTGTGTTGGACTTCAAGAACTAAGGGTCTTTGGGACAGCATTTCTTATATGTCACTGTCTCTATCTCCAGTCTTGCCCCACATACCAATTAAAACTACTCTTCATTGCTACAGAGTGGACCTTCTAATGAAAAAAAAAATGATGGCTATATCTAGCTGTTTACCAACATTTTAATGATGTCTCATCAATCACAAGATAAAGACCTTCGGTAATTATCTTACTACCCCACCCATCTTCCTATACTCAGCAATAGCTTTGTCTTGCCTCCAGGCCTTTGCAAACGCTGCCCCCATTTTCTAAACCGTACTTTTATCTTCTCCAACTTCTCCAAAAAATTATTCCTTCTTAAAATTTTGGCTCAGTTATTATTTTTTATATGCAGTTTTCTTGTTCTCCTCTGGGCTGGTTTGTTTTTGTTTTGTTCATTAAGCTCTATGGGTGCAGTGCCAGAGACATACAGGCTTCCAAAGGCCTAGCAAAAGTTTAGTGGGATGTGGTTACATTTTAACACGTTTGATATGATTTGAATTGGGGTTTCTAAAAAGGAAAGTACCCAGGGCCTACAAAAGTCTTAAAATGGTCTTGCTAAAGTCAGGGCTACATGGAATCTTTCCTCATATTCACAGCAATTTGGAAATACAATTTTTTTTCTTTTTTTTTGCTGAAGAAGATTTTCCCTGAGCTAACATCCGTAGCCAATCTTCCTCTTTTTTTCCTTTTATGTGAGCCACTGCCACAGCATCGCCACTAACAGGCAAGTGGTATAGGTCCGCGCCCAGGGAACCAAACCCATGCTGCCGAAGTGGAGCGTGCCAAACTTAACCACTAGGCCACTGGGGCTGGCCTATGTAATACCTTTATTAAAGCTCTTATCACATTCATCTTGCAGTTCTAGACATTTGCACAGTTATCTCTGAACTACACTGTTAAATTTTTTCAGAGAGAAACTATATTCCTGTTCCTGGCTCATTATAGATTTTCCTGAATCAATGTAGATTTTCACTTATATTTGATAAGTTGGGTTGAATTTCACAAATATTACTTTTGGTCTCTGAGCACAGACGTACTGCGTGCAATAGTCAGAGAGAGAAACCTGGATCTGCCAAGAGCAAGGAGTAGCAAACAGCCCTTCAGTCTTCCAGGCTCCCAACAGTGGTGTGGGGAGCAGTGGCAGGTAGGGGGTAAGAAGAGGTTCCAGAAGTGCTTCCTGTGCTTTTTTTTTTTTTTTTGTGAGGAAGATCGGCCCTGAGCTAACATCTGCCAATCCTCCTCTTTTTGCTGAGGAAGACTGGCCCTGGGCTAACATCCTTGCCCGTCTTCCTCCACGTTATATGGGACGCCACCACAGCATGGCTCCACAAGCGGTGTGTTGGTGCGCGCCCGGGATCCAAACCGGCAAACACCGGGCCGCTGCAGCAGAGCGCGTGCACTTAACCGCTTGTGCCACTGGGCCGGCCCCCACTTCCTGTACTTTTTGAGAAGAAAGGTTCTCAAAGGAGATCAGTTGGGTGGGGCTGGTGTTGTGTCAGTGGGAGAAACTGAATCATCTACAGGTTTTTTCTTCCGTAACAGCAGATGCTTATGCTCAAGACAAACTGTCCACGCTTGCAAAACCTTTATTCAGAAATGCCTTCCTTTTACCTAAACACTCAATGCTAAGCATTTGACAGAAATGAACATGTGCTACTACACATCAGAAACACTGATCTGTGGGTGGAGTATAATCCTTTTGTGATATATTCACCTCAAGTTGCTTAAAGTTCATTTGACTCTCCTGTGATATATTATACTATTATTAAATATATATGCAATCCTATAAGATTTCTAAGCAAAGCAGGTTAGTAGAAAGGATATTTGTACATTATTCACAGAATAATCTCTTCCTCATTTCAGGACAGAATTTCACCACTAAGTGCACTGTATCCTATTCAAATTGGTGAGAAGACAATTTGACATTTATACTTCTTTTTCCTTTTTAAGGGATTCTTTACAGCTTGTCAGCTAAGATAAAAATGTGACAAGGCATGACCTTTCTTTGATGTATAAACAGTACTGCTATATGAGAACATGAATTGAGAAAGTTCTTGTAGTAAGCTTTCTTTTTATTTGCTTTCCTTTTTATTTTATTTTTGTACATATGTTTCCAAACGATATTTGAAATGAGAAGAAGAGGAAGAACACGTGCAAAAAATACAATGGCTTAAATAAAATGTAAAAACTGTTTGATAATCCATTTCACCCTAGTTCTGCTTTTTATAGCTCCACAAATTTATTTTTCTTAGTATGTTGTTTTGAGCAACTGTAAAAATGTTATGATACTCCACATCATATGTCATCAGGGAAATACAAATCAAAACAACAATGAGATACCACCACACAGCTATTAGAGCAACCAAAATCCAGAACACTGACAACATCAAATGCTGACGAGGATGTGGAACAGGAACTCTCATTCATTGCTGGTGGGAATGCAAAATGGTAGAGCTACTTTGAAGACAGTTTAGCAGTTTCTTACAAAACTAAACATACTCTTACCATACAATCCAGCAACTGTGCTCGTGGTAATTACCTAAAGGAGTTGAAACCTTATGTCCACACAAAAAACTGCACATGCATGTTTATAGCAGCTTTGTTCATAATTGCCAAAACTTGGAAGCAACCAAGATGTCCTTCAGTAGGTGAATGGACAAATAAGCTGTGGTACCTCTAGAAAATGGAATATTATTCAGTGCTAAAAAGAAATGAGCTATCAAGCCAAGAAAAGACATGGAGGAACCTTAAATGCATGTTACTGAGTGAAAGAACCCAATCTGAAAAGCCCACATACTATATGATTCCAACTGAATGAAATTTTGGAAAAGGCAATACTATAGAGACAGTAAAAAGATTAATGGTTGCCAGGCGTTGTGTGTGGGGGGTGGGGAGGGTAGGGATGTATAGGAAGAACACAGAGCATTTTTAGGGCAGTGAAACTACTCTGATACCATAATGATGGATACATGGCATTCTACATTTGTCCAAACTCACAGAATGTATAACTCTAAGAGTGAGTCCTAATATAAAGTAGAGACTTTGGGTGGTTATGTTGTGTCAGTGTAGATTCATCAATTGTAACAAATGTACCGCTCTGGTGGGGGATGTTAATAATGAGAGAGGTTATGCATTTGTGGGGACAGGGAGTATGGGAAATCTCTGAACCTTCCTCTTTATTTAGCTGTGAACTGAAAACTTCTTTAAAAAAAAATCTTAATAATAAAAAAGTAAGAAACGTAAAATATAATTAATATTTTAATACCAGTTATATATCAAAATGGTATTATATATATTGGGTTAAATAAAGTAGATTTATAAACATTTTAAAAACTATTTATGCATAACTAACTTTGCTTTAACCTCCTAATGTAACTATACATTCAAATCAGTAAAATGACACAGTAAATGTTTTACCCTTTTTTCATTACCAAATAAATTCCAATTATACTTTTTTGGAAATATGAATATCATTTTTTGGGAGCTTTTCCACTAAACGTAAAATTCTACACTTGTGTACCCAAATGTGTGTTCATACTCAAGAGAACCCCACAATTTACAGAAAGATTGTATTCTGTAAGTTTGTAACTTAATTGGTAATTTGTCCATTAATGCAATATTAAGTCAAGTGATTGGTGCTCCTCAAGACAACCACAAAATCCCAGTTAACTTATAATTTATTTTCACAAACAACATATAATGCATTTAACCCAGTCATCATTAAGAAGACAGGATCTCCGTTTCCCTCTCTGCTCCTATTGTCTGACATTGTGTTTCCACATTTCTAGCCCTGCATTTCTACTTAGCTACAAATAAAAACCAGACTTCTTGTGTGAGTCCCATACCTACATTCTTAAATTTTTCAAGATATTTTTAGGTAGCTATTCCATAAACAACCTGAGCACACATTCAAAATGAAGTCTAAATTTTTTCCCGAAGGCTGGGTTTACATGTGCCCTGTTGGGTCACCTTCCGTCAAGTCCCTGAAGCCAAAACCTAGTCACCTCTCTTTCTCTCGCTGCTGCACACAATCACGGGGTCCTGTTCCCTCTGCCTCTGTGGAACCTCTCAGATCCATCTGCTTTGCTCCATCACCACTTCCCCTGGTTAAATTCAGGCTCTATTCTGACTACTTTAATATTCTTCTAACTGGTCTCCCAGCCTCTATGTTTGCTTTCTGTACTCTGTCTCCCACACCACTGACAGAGTGAGATTTCTCAAAGGCAAATCTGATTGCCTGACTTTTACAATGCCTGCCCAGGGCCTAAAGGTCAAAGCTCAGACTCCTTACCAGGAGACAAAGAGCCCTCAGTGGTTTGGTCTTAGTCTTTTTTTACTCACCCATGAGGAGCCTTTATCTTCTATTTTATGTTCAAGTCGTCCAAAACCACTGTGATTCCCACAGCAACTGTGATCCAGCCGCCTCCCTTGCCCCTCCTCCCCATGGCTCTATATCTTTGCTAATGATGTTCTTCCTGAAATGAATATTTCTACCTTGTCCATACTGTAATTCTTTTTCTTTTTAATTTTTTTTAATTTATTTTTTCCCCCCAAAGCCCCAGTAGATAGTTGTATGTCATAGCTGCACATCCTTCTAGTTGCTGTATGTGGGACGCGGCCTCAGCATGGCTGGGGAAGCGGTGCGTCGGTGTGCGCCCGGGATCCGAACCCTGGGCTGCCAGCAGCGGAGCGCACGCACTTAACCTCTAAGCCACGGGGCTGGCCCCATACTGTAATTCTTAATTATTCATTCGATTAATATTTGTCGAGAACCAGCTACATACCATATACTGTCCAAGACACTAAGGGTTTAGTAGGAATAAACTACCAAAATACTTGCCCCATAAGAACATATAAAATAGGATATAATAAAATGCCAGATTCAGGTTATGATAAATGCCAGGAAGAAAATAAATCAGGATAAGAAATATAGAACGACGGGGAACAATTTAAATAGGGTTCTCAGAGGAGGTATCCTTGAGAGGTGACATTTGAGTAGAAACTTGAATGAAGTGAGGATAATTTGAAAAGATTTAGGAAGAGAGTGCTCTAATGAGAAAAGTGAGTGGAAAGGCCCTGAGACAGGGACAAGCTTGAAGTGACCCAGGAATCACAAAATGCCAGTATGGCCAGAGCTGAGTGAATTACGAGGAGAGTAGTAGAACTTGAGGAAGGAATGAGAATCAGGTTGACATTATCTCAACAGCAAAATGCAAAGGAGGTTAAAAGTGGAACAAAATTTTCAAGAAACTCAATGAAGACAAAGTGAGCCATAGAATTTTTACCTAGGCCAGCTATCTTTAAATATCAAGGTTATAGAAAAATCATGTTGACTATGCAAGAAATCAGAGACTATAGAACTCACAATCTGTGTCATAGGAATGGGCCATCTATGGTAAACTTCTTCCAACTAAGATAAGATTAAGGAAATATAGGCAAAAAGACAGTTGATAAGAGTTGAATACAGTTTAATGTAAATTTAAGGCTAAAAGTAGGGTGGAGATAAGGGTGGAAGAATAATTGGTAAACATTAGGCATCTTCATAAATTAGATATAGTCCAACCTAAACAACGGTAGGAGAAGGAAGCAAGAAAAAGGAAAGTAGGGCTGGCCCGGTGGCGTAGTGGTTAAGTTTGTGTGCTCTACTTCGGTGGCCCGGAGTTTGCAGGTTCAGATTCCGGGTGCAGACCTACGCACCGCTTATCAAGCCATGCTGTGGCAGGCGTCCCACATATAAAGTAGAGGAAGATGGGCACAAATGTTAGCCCAGGGCCGGTCTTCCTCAGCAAAAAGAAGAGGATTGGCAACAGATGGTCGCTCAGGGCTAATCTTCCTCACACAAAAAAAGAAAAAAGAAAAGAGAAAGTAGAATGAGGTCTTGGATCACAACATGGATAATATTTGGGAGTAAGAATATCATGTAAAAGAGACAAGCCAAGCAAAAGAGGCAAAGGTAAGAAAAGAGAGATGAGAAGCATTCTATACTATAAAGAAAACCAGTAGAATGAAAATACAAAACTTCCCAAATACCAGTAAAATACAAAAATATAGAGCAAAGACTGGATCATGAAAGACACAGAAAATAGGATAAAACATATAAAAAATATAATATGAAATAATCGGTCAGAGCTAAAACACAAAACATCATTTAGATCACTAAATGAAAAAAGATTTTCCTTAAAAAATCATGAACTCAGTGCTTTGAAGAGTTAGGGGGATGGTATCTAGTTCTCACTAATGAAAAGCTTTATTGTTCAGATCTGACATGTAATCTTCTATAAATCACTTTCCATTGACTTGGTTTATAATCTTATTAATTTGCACTTCCCTTCTGGTATCATTTAATATCCGTTTCCCTCTATTAAACACAAGATTGAAGAAAACAAACAAACAAAAAATCAAAATAAATGTCAAGAAAAGAACACCTTGAAAGAACCAATTTAGATATCCTCAAGATGGTTCTTATCTATTCAGAAATAATCACATATGTTTTAAAACTTCTAGTCTTTGTTAACGTACTTTGGATCTTATTTGACTAGAAATATCTATATTCGCCATTAACACAATAGGTAAAATGCAACTTCTGAAGAATAAGCTCCGCTTATCCTTATATACCCTTATCATAGATGGACTCAGACGAAGAAAAAACCCAAGAAGGGGGATCTTTGGACTTTTTGCATAGATACAAGTACAAATTATTTTAAAAGCAAGACAACTATTAGTATTTTTATTAGTATTACAGATGTTTGAATCTTCCTATCTCTTGCTGTATAAATGCAGAAAATAAAATCCATATCAGAGCACACAAATGAGAAAGCTGAACATACTTTCTTTTTATTTTAAACCGTTGGCATAAATGACCCTTTATATAATTTCTGTGTGTAATCACATTCATCTGTACAACGAAGTTGTATTTTTGCATGCAAAGTGGGCATTTGAAATCATTTATTCATTTTTTCAATTTTTATTTTTTTGTATGTGAGGAGATCAGCCCCGTGCTAACATCTGCCAATCCTCCTCTTTTTGCTGAGGGAGACTGGCCTTGGGCTAACATCCACACCCATCTTCCTCCACTTTATATGGGACGCCGCCACAGCATGGCCTGACAAGCAGTGCGATAGTGCTCGCCTGGGATCCGAACCAGCGAACCCTGGGCCGCAGCAGCAGAGCGCGCACACTTAACCGCTTGTGCCACCTGGCCGGCCCCCATTTTTTCAATTTAAGAATAACGCAAACAATATGCTAAGCACAGAGCATATTGAAAAAATTATTCTTAACCCTAAGTAATTTACGTACTGGTTGTTTTAATCCCCTCTGTGAAGGATATTGATATGTACAAAGTGATAATCTATCATAAGAGGAGCACTTAAGTCTTGGCGGGGTGGGAGGTGGGGGCAGACATGGAAGGCTTTACAGAAGACATATAAAAATCCAATATTTGGTAGAAAGTCATTTGTGCAGTTGGAATTATCATAGTAACTCTATGTCAAGGTCAAATTGACCAAATAATTGTTCAAATTATCACCTTATACTGTGAGTATGACAAAAGCTCAAATCTGCACTATTAGGTCTGTGAAGGTCCAGTGGAAATTGCTGTTAATAGTTTTTGCTTCTATTGCGTTGCCCCCAGGAACCCCAGGTCAGGAAAGGTCAAAGAACCAACTGTGGTTTGTGACATTTTGCTTATTAAAGTATTGATTGCCTATTTATTAAATTGAGTCCAGAAATTGTTTTCTCAAACTTGTGAGTTTAGTTTGAAAGAAGAAAATATGCCTTTTGTAGATATAATAATTTTTCTCTAGAAAGAACAATCATTTGTAACTCAACATCTACTTTAAAACCTCCAAAATACTCCAGGTAAGCATTTATAAATAATTTATATCAAGACAGAGCAAGTTATTCTATATTTTTATTTTATTTCTTCACCAAGGGATGTGTACAATAAACAAAATTACTAACCAATCTTTTCCTTTAAAAATTATTACTCATTTATGATGGTTCTGACTGGAAATCATAGTTTTAGTTTGACACTCAGCTCCTGATATGTTTTTATACCTTGTGTCATAAAGGCAACTATCCTAGTTCATTTTAAGATCAGTATTTCTTAAAACGTAGGAGATTGAGTGAATAATCGGATTACTAATGAATCACAAACTGGTGGCAGCATCTGAGAATCTGACATTTTAAAAGTTGTCTAAGTGATTCTTATGAACCCTAAAAATTGAGGATCACCAGTGTAGTTTAATATTGGTGCTTATTGAGATGATATAATATAATCTTTTAAAGTGTTCCAAAAATATGTATTCCTTGTGGAAGTATCTTTAATGATTTTTCATTTGCATAGCAAATATTTATCTTTACTTTGACTATTTGTAATACAAATTTCTTTTTATTTGTGAGGAGATCAGCCCTGAGCTAACATCCGCCAATCCTCCTCTTTTTTTTTTTTTTTTTTTTTTGCTGAGGAAGACGGCCCTGGGCTAACATCGGTGCCTATCTTCCTCCACTTTATATGGGACGCCGCCACAGCATGGCTTACCAAGCAGTGCGTCGGTGCGCGCCCGGGATCCGAACCAGCGAACCCCGGGCCGCCGCAGCGGAGTGCGCGCACTTAACCGCTTGCGCCACCGGGCCGGCCCCTACAAATTTCTTTTTGAATCAGCTAAGCATAAGCTATATTTATTGTTGCAAAGAACACAGACAAAATAGAAAGCATGTCCCCTGTTCCTAGATATAAAAGAAATAGTAAATAATAAAATGTATTAATGTTTCCAACTGAATGACAAAAATTAGTGGGGAAATGTTCAGCACATTTAATTCAAGAGAATGAGAAGTTAATGTGAATTGCATCGGTAATTGGAGACTCCAAGAAAGATGGTGGATTGTGGAGTTCAATTTTAACTTAAAGGATACATAAGAGAATTTAAAGATAAAAATGTCTGGAAGAAGCAATTTGGAAAATTGAAGGGCAAGCAAATAAATAAGGCTGTAGCAAGGGAGACTTTCTGGGAAATTCCATCATGGACCTTGAAAATCTCTGACCTGGATATATCATGATTTTTCCTTCTCATGGGAAAAGTACAGAATTAACAATGAAATAAGAAGAACTTCTTGGGTGATGAATATGTTCATTATGTTGGTTTTGGTGATGTTTCACATGCATGTGCGTATGTCAAACTTTTCAAATTGTCAATTTAAAATGTGTGTGGTTTATTATATGCCAGTTTTACCTTTATAAAGTTATTTAAAAAATAACTTTAAAAAAAGAATCCTTGAGTCCATACTGATATTTAAATGGATAAATAAATAAGGGAGAGGGCAAATCTCTTCCTCACAGTTGGTTGTTAGCTAATAAATCTTGAAGGAATGATGGAAGCGGAAACATCATTTGACAACAACCAAATCAATAATTTTTTCAAACAAAAATGACAAATGGGTGCTAAAGTTTTATGAGAAACAGGATCTTACAAAGCATCAAAGTATTCCCTTCATGATCCTTATTAAACACAAAGGTAAAGAGGATAACTTTACAGTGAAGAAATTTGGAACCATGCCACCTTAACCCAGTGATCAAAGTTAACATCACCAGTAATGGACTAATGCACAGCACATGCCCTCTGAGATGATGCACTAAGAAGGAAACAGTATCACTTCTGTGGTATCTCTGACAAAATAATGCATAAGTCTTATAATGCATAAATATCAGAAAAACACATCCTACAAAGTATCTGGTCAGTACTCTTTAAATATACCAAGATCATGAAATGAAAATGACTTAAGAATGTTCCAGATTAAAAGAAACCAAAAAGACATGGCAATTAAATGCAATCTGCAATCCTGGACCAAAAAGAATGGTATATAAGGTATTAATTGAACAATTGGCAAAAATGGAATGAGGTCTGTAGATTAGATATTGTATCAAAGTTAATTGCATGATTTTGATCATTGTACTGTGATTTGTAGAAGACTAAAGTCCTTGGTTTTAAGAAATGTACACTGATGTGTTTAGGGGAAAAGGAATGACATGGCTAAATCTTTTTGATTTCTCCACTTTTTAAACTATCTTAAGCTCAATGTTGAACCCAAAGTAAACATTTATGTGCTGCTTCTAAAAGGTTGTATGTACCATTTACTGTTCTTTACTATGCTTTCCTAAAAGCATTTCTAAAAGTTCTGAAAATTGAGTTACTGAAACTGCTATATATCTGAATGGTAATATTAATATTGACAACTACATTACATCTGAATATCAAACTAAACAGTGAAAAAAGGGTATTTTACAATTATATAGCACAGAATATATTTCAGACATTTCAAAATATGATTAAAGCATTTTAAAAATAAGTTTAAAAAACATATTCTTTCTAAATTTCTATATATTAGCAAATCTTGTCCAAGCCAGTTCTTTCTTATTTTCTATTGATATCTGAAAAACAAACAGATATATGAACAGCATTATGGTAGATTACTTTATGAAGATATTTAATGAATGGCATACCTGCAGGTATGTCTATCTCTAAAGATTGGCTGAGAATAGAGCTGTCTTTATGATACGATCTTATTTCTAAAGAGACAAAAATCTGGCCCTTCCAATATTACCTACTGGTGTTCTCTGAATTTTAAGCATTAAATATATTTTTATATGGATTACCATGTTGTTAATGAAAAATATGAATATCTTAAAAGAAAGTTACACATTAAGGACATATTGATAAAAAACACCTTAGAGTAAATAAGTTATTCCTTTCTGTGATCTCAATTATCACCTATATATTGATGACTCTCTAAATGAAATGTTCAGTTTAATCTTCCCGTCTGAAGTTTCATAGGCAGCCCTTCATTTCCAACCGCCTCCTAGACAATTTCTCCTACATGTCCCGTAAGTACCTAAACTGAATTCATCGCCTGTTGTTTCCTAAGCTGTACTTTCATCAGCTTGAATATTCCTTCATTTATAAAGCAAACTTACAACTTGAGATAGAAGGAGGATTGTAAACTTGGTTATAAAATCATTGCCACTCAAAGTTTGACCCTGCTCCAACTGACCTTAACTGGTACCTAAATAGTTAACAGTTATGATGGTAAAGTTTTTGTGCACTTGGAGTACAGAACGATATGGAAGAATTTCCCCTGAGTGAAAGAATAAAATTGTAATGAAGACAGAAAACTTTCAAAGAGATGGTTCAGGAAGAGAGATAAGGGAACCTATTATCTCTAGATGTACGTAGTAAAATGGTGAGGTGTGGTAGAGGTGGGTTAGAACGTACTGTGTTAAGTTCAGTTAATGTGACTTTAAGTATTACAGATTTTGTTATTGCTTCTCTCATGTGGTCAGCTATCATGGTTACTATAGTGGTGAGTCATAATCTGAGTTTTGATTATGCATATTGAGACTGTGGTACTCACATGGCACTCAGAACTTATACTATGCCTGATTTTTCATGGAATCTTAAGTAGTTCTTTTTCTCCTTGTTTATGGAGCATATAGACTGAAGTATATGGAAAGCTGGATAACTGTTGATTGGGTTTACAAAAACTTTGTTGTTTTCTGAAGTCATAGGTCAGCTACAAACCATTCCCGTAAAAGTGGTACATACTATAGAAAGAGTTTTGTAAGGTAGAAGGTGGAAAAAGGTCCAGATAGCAGGATGTAACCTAGGTCAAGTATTAACCCTGTAGAGGGAGGTTGCAGAGGGATACTGGGAATCACAAAGACACTGAACAAATAGGAAAGAAGAAAGAGAGATAATCAAAATAATTGAGGACGTGCTGAAAGGGACAAGCATGGAGATTTCATCTCTAGCATGTGGAAGACTGAGATAACTGTGACATCTCCACACCAGAAATTCCACATAAAATATAATAAAATTAATTAAAATGATTAAAAAGTAAATATTTGAGTTCAAAATTAAAAAGGAATCCCCAATGCCGGAACCCAAAAGTGAAAGTTGGAGTGCTAAGCATATGATCTAATAAGAATGTGCTTCAGGCGACTGTAGATCTTGGCTAAAGTAGCTAAGGATTGTGTTTCTATGGTTCACAGGGCTCAATGGTCTTGGCCTGGATGAGGTATGGCTGATACTAGGGTCTGTGCATGAATCAGTACCATAGAGGAGCTGTTCCCTTCATGTAAAAGGGGTTAGAAAAACTTGGTTCAATAGCAAGGGATATGGCAAGGTAATATGTCTCCCTGGGTTCTTAGTTTAAAGAAAAATTGCCCCTCAGAAAATTGAAACCCCAAGCCTTTGATACATGTGGTGAGAGATATAAATTCATACCGCGACATGTTGCCAGATTTCCAAGCTGAGAAATTAAAATAAAAATCGTCCTGGAACAACAAGACTCCTGGGACCCCTGGAGAGGCAAACATAAAATCAGCCCATTTAGATATTTCCACATCTGGAGGTGAACAAGATCATTTGACACGGGGAGGGAGGAGCACATAGTAGAACATCTGCTAAAGACGGGTTCCCATAAGACAGTTACAAACCAGATGAAAGAATAAGTATTATGAAGGGGATCCCAGAGGGAGAACAAATAGGAGATTTTGTACTTGAATAACTTAAAAATAATGATATAATTTAAAGAGGCAATAAAATATGTTTTTATGACTAAAGAAATAAAAGAAGACATCAACGCAATAATGAAAGAACAAGAGAGATGGGAAATAAAGTTGGATTAAAAAATGGAACTTGTAGAAATTAAAACATAATCATTGAAATGAAAAATAATGGACTTTTCAAAACTAAAATTACCTTGAAGGCAGGAAAAAGAGGTTAAAAAAATGGAGACAGAAAAAGAAGGTATAACATGGCCCTGACTGAAGTTCCCAAAAGGGAAAGTAAAAAGAGTGGGAGAGGGGCCAGCGCCGTGGCCTAGTGGTTAAGTTCAGCATGCTCTGCTTTGGTGGCCCGGGTTTGGTTCCCTGGCGTGGACCCACACCACTTGTTGGTGGCCATGCTGTGGCAGCAACCCACATACAAAACAGAGGAAGATTGGCACAGACATTAGCTCAGGGTGAATCTTCCTCAGCAAAAAAAAAAAAAGAAAAATATAATGGGAGAGAGTCTGCTCCAAAAACCTAGGTAGTGAAGGAAATTAAAACAATGACGAGCATCTACTATGTACTGTGCACTTCACAGTATTATTAATCTTTATATTACTTAATCCTTAAAAGAATCATATGAAGTCATACTTTTATCCCTGTTATATATAGTATACAATCCAAACTCAGAAAGATTAAGTAACTTGCAAAAGGTTATTAATTAATAATTAATGGCAGAACCAGGTAACTAGGAGTATTTTTAGCAAAGCCATTTATCACTTGGAAGCATTTGTGGCCAAATTTATGGCACTTTATTTGAAGTTCTTGGTGGGTGGATTAGAAGACATGACTCTATCAGGAGTTTCCAAATGTAATAAAGCTACTCTGCTATTTAGGCTCCAGTTTCAATTACAGTAACCCATGTAAACAAACAAGAAAATTTACCAGAATGAGATAATTGGAGAATTGAGGTTTATCACAGTAATAAAAGGCAAGCTATAAGCATCCAGGATGCTCTGGAACCTTGGTGTCTGGCCATAGAGAATTTACATGCTGCTAGGAGCTCTCCAACACTTCCATTCACCTCTCTTTATCTGCATTTCCCTGCCTCCTTCTCTCTGCACATCTACACCACTTCCTCACTTTTGTTGACTGTTAATAGATATGAGTACACACAATTTTTAGATAATGCTCTTTCACTTCCTGACTACAGAGAAAAAGAGTCTTTCTATCCAATCCTGCCAGGTAAGTCCTGGTGAATGACTCCAGTTATCCTGGAGTGGTTCAAATGTATCCTAGGTCAGGCTCCCAAGGAGCAGAGGCTGAGATGAGGATTCTTGTACATGTGATTTAGTGAGGGAATGCTCTTGGACAAAACCTATAAAGGATGAGACTATCAGAATAGGGCAGGGGAAGAAGCTAGACAAAAATGTAGGGTCAACTGGGGCCCAGCCTCCGCCTAATTCCAGAGGAGCTTACTGGTGCTGTAGTTTTCCCACATGAAGTAACTGATCCAGGCTTTTATGCCTCCCTCAACATTCAGTCATGGGATGAGAGGCATTTCTTGAGGGGGGTGCTCTGTGGATCCCAGACATCTCTGAATGTGGTGGCTCCTCTTGGCCAAGAGCAATTCTCTGGGTTGGGATGCAGCAGCGAGCTATTAGCAGCCATTACTCACAGGTGATTAAAGAGATCTATGTGGGGCACCAAAGCATCCTCTACAGCCTGCTTATCCCAGGACTATTTAGTATAATTGACAGGGATGCTATATTTGGTTCAACCTGATTCACTTACTTCGCTTATGCTTGGAAATAGGGGTTTTGGGCTTGTGTTCTAATATGAGAAGAAAGCACCGAAGTTAGATAGACTATAGATAACCACTGTTCCAACTAAGTACTTTGCCTATGTGGACATCATTTATTTGCCTATGTGGACATCATCTACTTTCTACAACTCTGAAATCTCCCTTAGAGTTTCAACATAATACTTTTTTTTTTTTTAATAAATTCCCCCTCCCCCCAAAGCCCCAGTAGAGAGTTGTATGTCATAGTTGCACATCCTTCTAGTTGCTGTATGTGGGACACGGCCTCAGCATGGCCAGAGAAGCAGTGCATTGGTGTGCACCTGGGATCCGAACCCGGGCCGCTGGCAGCGGAGCGTGTGCACTTAACCGCTAAGCCACGGGGCCGGCCCCAACATAATACTTCTTAATTATAATTATATGTATATTAATATGTATGTGTATACACACATGCATACATTTCTTAGACATATGTCTGCCATCTGAAACTCAGTAAATCTACAACTTCTGTTCTTTTCCACAGTTCAACTTCCCCTTTTTATGTTAGTGGTACTATCATTAGGCAGTCAGGCTTAAACCACTGGAATTCTCCTTAACTTTTTTTTTCTTTTTCTTTTCACCCCATGTACTGAATTAACAGATCTACTAAAGTATTCTCTCATAATGCTCTTCAAATGCAAACCTCCCATTTCATTTTATCATCACTCCAGTTCAGTTCTCATCTCCTTCCACCTTAGCTACACCAAGATTTTCTTAACCGACCTTCTCATATCAGTTCTTCATTGATAATAGATTGGTATTTCTAAGGTACCTCTTTAATCATATCACCCCTAATTCAAAATCTTTAAATATCTTTCCCCCTTGCCTTATTATAAATCTAATTTTCTTAATTCATATATAAGTTCCCACAATAATCTTGCCTGCATCAGGCTCTGATGGTGTGTCAATGGGTGTTGTCTGTTTTTAATGTTTTTCTTTTACAAATTATTTTATCTAAACAGAAAAGAGGAGAATATCGAATTTGTAAATAAATTAAAGTTGGGATGTGAAAATACAGGTAGAATTTAGTAAGCCAAAGTTTTTTTTTTTGGTGAGGAAGATTAGCACTGAGCTAACATTTGTTGCTAATACTCCTCTTTTTGCTGAGTAAGATTGGCCCTGGGCTAACATCCGTGCCCATCTTCCTCTACTGTATATGTGGGACGCTTACCACAGCATGGCTTGATAAGTGGTGCATAGGTCCGTGCCCAGGATCCAAACCCGTGAACCCTGGGCCGCTGAAGCAGAGGGTGGAAACCCAACCACTATGCCACCAGGCCGCAGCCCCAGCAAGCTGAAGTTTTGAAGTAATGAATGCGACATTGTGAATTTGGGTTCTAAAAATTACATTTGGGTGAGGTAACAGCAACACTACAATTAGAAAAAATAGTATTTATTTTAAATTCACCCTAGTGAGAAAAAAATATGATGTGACTACAAAATATTTTTTAATTTAAATTAAAAATTAAAGAAAAACTAGGGAGCCAGCCCTGATGGCCTAGTGGTTAATTTCAGCATGCTCCACTTCAGCAGCCCGGTTTGGTTCCTGGGCACAGAACCACACCACTCATCTGTCAGTAGCCATGGTCTGTCAGTGGTTCACACAGAAGAACCAGAAGAACTTACAACTATACACAACTATTTCCTGAGGCTTTGGTGGGGTGGGGGAAGGGAGGGAAGGAGCAAAAAAAAAAAGGAAGAAGATTGGGAACAGATGTTAGCTTAGGGCTACTCCTTCCCTGCAAAAAAATACAAACAAACTAGGAAATGCAATCTTAGACTATATCTAGACTATATCACAAGGAAAATGTTAGTCAGAATCTACATATTTTGAAGTTTGACCAAACGAATATTTTTCCAAACAAATTCATGCACAAATTCCAAGCATATAAGACAATAAAAGGGAACCTATTTTATTAAAGCGAAACAACTTGGCGATCCTCCTCTCTGCCTCCCTGAACCCACTCCAAAACAGTCCTTGAATCCTTTCCGTGGAATCCTATCTCTTCTTAGAGTTTATAATCCATAGCTCTAGGTCAAGATTGGAAAATGTCTTACATTTCACTGTCAGACTGTATCTAAAATATTGCAGTAAGTGCTTGCTACTGTACTGTAAATAAAACTAAAGGCCATTTTGGATGACAGCAAAATAATGGTTTAGTGACTGAAAATCATGTAATGGGGACTGGTTGATTGGCTAAAAGAAATGGAGAGGTTTAGTGGGAAGGATAGAAGAATCAACAGTAATATGATATTGGTTTTTATGTACATGAAGGATTATAATGTGGAATTATTTCAGATAGCTCCAAATGTCAAGTTAAAATAGTCTCTTTAAAGAATGAATGATTCAAATGAGAGAAACATTTAAGAAAATTCAAATTCACTTTGGTTCAGATCTTTTTTTATTTTTTTCCCCTGATTCTAGGCCTGTTTTTTGCCAGGGTATGTAGTCTGGGATATATATTTAGGTACTGCTACACCTCACGCCATGGCTCTGTTAATTCTAACAACACTTAAATACTTACTGGGTGCCTACGAGGGCCCAGATGCTGTGGTAAGTGGTAAAGGTAAAGGGACAAACAAAACATGATCCTTGTCTTCAACCTAGTAAGGAAAACTAACATTTCCACAAAAAACTACAATGCAATATGAGAAGTGCTAAAGGGAGAAATAAACAAAGCACTGTGGGAAACAAAAATTAGGAAGCAGATTAGGCTTCTTGGAGGAGTCAGTGAAGGTTTCAAAATGGCAATAGTAAGCTGGTCTTAAAGACTGAGTTTACCAAGTGATGAGATGGGAAAACCTACCTCAGATGAAGTTAATGGTGTGTGCAAATGTACCGAGACATGAAATCACACAAAATTGGTGGGAAACTTTAGTATTGCTGGAAATTAATGTGCCTGCTGGTGAACGAGGTGGTCAGGATGGAAAAGTGTTCTGGGGGAAGATAGGGACAAGAGTTTGAACCCTGTGGGTGATAGACAGGTGTCCCATCTTTCAACCTACTATACTTATGACAGACTTGCTGGCTGGGTGTATGGAAGGGTAAGAAAAAATGTGACTAGCTGCTAAAAAATCCTAAATATTGTCTTTTTCCATATCATTAGTATATAAAAGGAAAGTTATTACAGGGGAGTAGAATATTGCAATGTAAGTATAGGAAGAATAGCTTTGCTTTATTTTCAAGTTATTTAAGCTTCATAAAAACTTAAACTTATTTGTTGCTGTATGATGAATGAAAACTAACCTAGAATTGTCTCCAATATAACAGATTCATTTACAGTTAGATCAAATAAGGCTATGGAACTATGAATAAAAGGTGAGATAAATGATTCTAACTAAGCAGTGCCTTCTCTAAGTTTTCCCTTTCATTTATTCTCTGATGATGGAAACCAAAGGGCTGCAATATTAGTGGATCAAGAATATTGAAATCAATTTACAGCCCCTAAATAAGAATGATTTTGAATTTTTCAATATGTAATCATTCTTAGACTTTTAACAAATTGCTATTTAAAGTGCAAATTCATAAATTAGGTTTTGAAGAGAAATTTTTACTTAAGGATCAGAAGGAAATCAAAATTAATTCTGGAGATTCTTCTGCCTTTTATTTCAAGACTCACTTCAATTTTATAGGCTTTTCAGTGGAAGCACTGCAATGTTACATTTTTTTGTAACCCACTCCAAGAAAATACACGCCTACATTTTATTTCTAACTTCTACAGGAATTGGAAAAAGGTTTTCAAAATCAGATTGATAAGCAACAATTTGCTTACTTCAGTTTTTACTAACATGAGTGGCATGAGGAAAAGGAAATTAAAGATGGGATCAATTGTTATCACGGGTAATACTAGGCAACACTTGTGGTGTATCTTAAACCTTCACTTAATGTCACCTCTATGCAATTTCTCTTAATGTAACCTCCTCAAACTTCACTTAATATCACTTCTGTACAATTGATGAAGGAAAAAGAAAAGATAAAAAAACTTAAAAGAAACATTATCCTTGATCTTCATAAAATTCTGGGTGCACCCTACCTAGCTCTCTGTACTAATATGCAAATTGCCTTCCATTATGTATTATTTAGGAAGTTGTATATATGTTGTAAAATCATATAAAGTGAAAGGAGAAAAATACTACAATTTTTTATAACTTTGTTTCAAGCAAAGAAGTAAGTTTATATTGTCTGAAATATGTCACTTGAAAAAATTAAATTAAAAAAATTAAATTTCATGATTAACTCAATTATTCTTAAGTACAAAGGAATTTTTTACAAATTAGGGACAACTTGCTTGGGTATGCTACACTCTCCACTTGACAAGATTCTACTCATGATTCAAAATACACAGATTTCGCTCAAAAAATCACTTCACTCACATCTTCACTTATTTGTACTTCTTGATCTAGTGCTTTTACTCACAATCCTCCCAATAGCATTTTTTAAAACATATAAACCATGTTTATTGGGCACCTTTTTTGTGCATAAGGCACTGCACTGAGAACTTTTCATATTTTACCTTATCCAATGTTCACAGTATATTAGCCTCATTTTACAAGGGCGCTAAGCTACAATTAAGTTGTCACTTGCTCAAGTTTCCAGTCATATTGGGATTCAGATACACGCAGTCTGACTGCGCTTAATCACTACACAATAATACCTCCCATATGTCTTTTCAAGCAAAATATAGTATAATTCTTTTCTCATTTAGCTTTCACTCTAACTATACTGTGAGCCTTTGAATTTATTTATCCATTTAGTTACTGAATACCCATCTATGCCAAGCACTGGGGATAAAGGAGAAAATAAAACAAGACCTCTGCACTCATTTAACTCACCAAGTATTAAGGGAAGCATATATGAAGAACGGGTAGTAGGAGGAGAGCTATCATAGACTTAAGGCCACAACTGTAGAGGTACGCAGTCGGACCATTGTGCTGGGAGTCTGGTAAGGCTTCCTGAAGAAAGTCATGCGGAAACTGAGCTTTGAAGAATGCATGGGAAGTAGCTGGGTGAAGGATGAATGAGAGGTGAAAAGACTTATCAGGCAGCTGTATTTACTCGTCTGAAGGCTAGGAAGTGAGACAAAGCAGGGAGTTTTGCAGACCAATTAGTATGTAAGTGTGTTTGCAACACAGAGTGTAAGGTGTGAAGTTGGAACAGAGGAAGCTATTAAGAAAGTAGGAGACTGTTGGAAATGACCTTGTGTGTAGAGAATGGCATGATCACATTTGCTCTTTAGAAAGATCATTCTAATTACAGCAAGATTGATTAAGAATGGTTTGTTTGGGAGTGCTTTACATTAGAGTGAAGGAGACTTGTTAAGAGGCCATTACAGTGAATGAGGAAAGAGATGATGGTCACGTAAATCAAGGTGGCTACGTCAAGAATGGATAAAATGGCCAGATCAGATAGATGTAAAGAATGATTTGGAAATGATGACCTTTGGTGAGTGATTGAATTTGGGGGTTGATGGAGAAAAAGAGTCTGGTGAGATATATAGATTTCTATCTTGTGCAGTTTGGCAGGTGGTGATGCCAATTACCAAGATATAAGATATCTTGAAAAGCTAATAAGTCTAGTTTTGGACAGGTTAATTTGAGATTTCTAAGTAACAACTCTGTGGAGAAATCAAGTAGGTATTTGAGTATATTATTACAAAATTTGAGAGAAAGATTTGAAGAGAAATTTCTTTAAGGACAGTGTCTTTGCTTATTAATGTTTTTTAACTAAACGTGTTTGGTATAAAATGATTGTGCAGTCAATGAATATTGGTTAAATGAGTGAATAAGCATTACTTTTTTTTAGCATTGCATATTTTGCTTTCATAAATAAAAGTCAGAAATCTTAAGAAAACTATATAATTGGAATTAATATTTTTCTTAGAGTTAAAAATGGATTTTTAAACAGGAATCATGCATGATCTAGGGTGAATTGTGTAAGAAGGCAACAGCTTTGATCTTCACTCACATGCCAGCCATGCATCTTCTTTCTGTACCAGTTGTTCACCTCACTTCTAACACTGCTGAGCCACAGTAATCAGATGTAAAACAGATGAATGAGTGAATAAACAACCTGATGAAAAAACCAAATAACTAAATTGTTAACACCCGAAGTAGCATAGACTTTTAGAATTGGAAGTTTCTTAAACCAGTCATTCCCATTTTCATACGCCAAGTTAAGATATAAACTCTAGGTTGATAGTCTGCCTTTGGATATTTATTGTATCAAATGTTACACTGTATCCAACAAGTGGAAAAGGTATTTTTAACATAATTAAGATTGTTTTACTCTCGAGATGGCATACATTTCCGTTTTCTAATATTGAACCAAAGCAGGTGTATGTGTGTCTGCCTGCCTGCATGTGTGTAGTCTGCCAGACACCATAATACAAGTGTCAAACAAAACTAGACATGATGCCTGGCCTCATGAAGCTTGGAATAACCATTAACTAAAGAATCAGCCAAAGGAATGCATACACACAGCTGTACTTTGAAGGAGAGGCACATGGTCATAGGCGAGTGTATGTTGGTTGGAGCCACGATGGAGAAAGCAAAACTGACCCTTTGCTTTGCCATCATTATGACTAAGCCTGAATATCACAGATCACAGTAAGAGAAGACTTTGCATCTTGAGCTAAGCCACACACACACACACACACACACACACACACACAAGGAATGCCTATGTAACACTAGTCCCCCAAATAAATGAAGCCTTGATCACCTTTGCAATAAGTTGCTCGTGTCCTGATAACAACAACTTCATCACTGTCTTTTTCATTATTAACATCTATGGAAATATTGAGCCTTTCAGATGTGATAATTATGTGAGGAAATTGACCATTGGGGAACAGTGAGAATAATTAACAAACTAGAAATTTTTTCTCTAAATACTTGCCATATTATTTATATATGAAGTCCAGTTCTTCCAAAGGTTGGACTCTCTTGCAAGCACTACAAGTAAAAATACTTTTATTAATATTCATATCAGTCTCTGAGTTTCCTTTTGATATGATCTGATAAAAACCGTCAAGGAAGTCTTTCTGCCGCAGAGATGATTAAGCTGAGATCAGAAGGATAAGCAAGTGTTAACTAGAAGAAAGAGGTTGTGGAAAATATTTGAACAGGCTAAGACATGGAAGTTATGATTTAAACTGGACTTGATTTTCTAATACCTGAAAATCTAATGGTTCTAATATCTGAAAATGATCAGAAAGATAACGGATCTGCGAGAGAGATAATCTAGAAGCAAGAAATAGAGATTCAACATAACATATTTGAAAGCAGATGTGGGAAATAAAAAGTTTTTTGCTGATTGTATTTTACAGAGGTCAGCTTGTTCAATAAGCCGATTTTATAAGAATAAAAATTTCTCCTAAATCTAATAGGGACATATTCTTCACCCCAAAATATTTACACATGCAAATAGAACTATTGTTAAACAATGTTTAATTGGATTTGTTTGGGGGCACCCAGATTTGTTCTCAGAGCTTTACCTCTGTTTAGGAAGAGACTATAGTTCTTTATTCCAAAGAGTTAATGGCACAGAAGTCCAGTCTCTCATCCACTTATGCCAATCCATCAACCAATATGTATTTTAGGCACAGAGGATTCTGTTATCAGCACTATTAGCAGGGTTTTCCCATATATATGTATATATTAAAAAGACAGTAATATATATTATATATATATAAATGTATATACATATATAAAATGTATAGATGTACACGTATATGTATATAAACAGAAATATGGTAATATACATAATATATATGTGTGGCTCTTTGCAGGAAATGGCATGACATTTTCATATTGGTGTACAAGAGTAGTGGAAGTTTCAATAATGTGCTTTTTTTTTTTAAAGAAGCTTGTGAAAATCTAGATTTGCTTCAGTAACAATATGAACAGATTAGAAAGCGGCCATAGAATTTACTTTATTACAAATGGTCCAGTAACGGCAACCTTAAAATAGCAAATTGCACACATGTATTTAAAACGTGATTGAATTTGCAAAAGATTTGTGAAGCACACATCTATCATGTGAAGCAAAGTGTGCTTGTCCAGTGAGCAGGAAAGCAGTAAGGAGATGCTTGACTTCATGCAGTAAGGCATGAAGAAAGATGCTAGTAAATGTAGTAATTAGAGTACTGTTTTCTCTTATTGACCAACGTAAAATCTCTTATAATCAGTTATTTTGCCTTTATCACAGCAGCTGTGTTTATGCACGGTGTTTTACAATCACAAAATTTCATATAACTTGCATTTTATGGATACCTTGCTCCTGTTTTGGGCATTTTATTTTACTAATAATTGTAAGTAAAACTATGTCTTAGTTAAGCAAACTCATGATTATCTGTGATAATGGAAAATGTGGTTCTCACATAAGTCAAGTAATAAGTTACTTGGGAAACAATTCTATAATCAAATTAGATGCTTTTTATAGTCAGATATCTGCTGTTATGCAGAAAAATTATAGTAGAGACTGGCTGAATTGGGCTTCACCGTTCATCCAGGCACAGTGATTTTTATTTGTACTCTTATGCACAAGGAGGAATTAGACTCAAGATATGGTTCTTAACTTGACTAATTTAGAAATTGTCAAAGTTTCTGTCCTCCACAAGAAAAATTAGGTGATGAATTGTTCAGAAACAGTTGTTCAGAAAGTAGTTTCAAACAAATAGTTATTGAAGACAAAATGAGTTTAGCCCTGAATGATCCTATTTGCTGCCCTCGTTGATTTAAATCACTAGACAAAGCTCAAAATCCCATTTCATATTTCTTTTCAGTGTATACTGGGAAATGACTGTTGACTATCAAATATCAAATATCAAATACTACTTAATATGTCCGCAGCTAAAATATTCCTAGAACTTTTATTAAAATACAAGCCTTTAGGGGCCGGCCCGGTGGCGCAAGCGGTTGAGTGCGCGCGCTCCGCTGCGGCGGCCCGGGGTTCGCTGGTTCGGATCCCGGGCGCGCACCGACGCGCTGCTTGGTAGGCCATGCTGTGGCGGCGTCCCATATAAGGTGGAGGAGGATGGGCACTGATGTTAGCCCAGGGCCGTCTTCCTCAGCAAAAAAAAGAGGAAGATTGGCGGATGTTAGCTCAGGGCTGATCTCCTCACAAAAAAAAAAAAAAAAAAAAATACAAGCCTTTAGAAAAGTCCCTCTTTTAAGGTGATGATACATGTTGAATAGCTCAGTATCTTCCCTAAGATGTATTTAATTGAAAATATAATTTATTCAGGGATGACAATGCAATTAATCACAGAAACATAGAAATGTTAAAATTAAGAACATTCAAGATATAAATAAAGAAAAGCAAAAGCACAGGAGCAAACAAATGAGAGTTTTGTTCAAAACATGTGTTTGTACAAATACTTACTTCCAAATTATTTTTCAGGGAGAAACGAATGATTTAATTGTATTTGTAGGACTCTATCTAGCTATTCCCAGACACTTTTGTTAACATCTGCTCTTTCTCATTCCCATTGTCTTCTGGTCTGCCCCTTGTCTTCAACTAAAAATAAGATCAAGTTCCCAAACTCTAAAATATTCTCTTTTGTCATCTCCCTAAGCTTCCACTCTCTATCCTCTCTCAAATCTTGAAAGGGTATTTTACGTACGTACATTTCCTCCAATTTCTAATCACAAATAATCTTCTTAACCCCTTGTAGTCTAATTCCTGGCCTCATACTCCACTTTTATTACCCTTTGAAAGTCACCAAGGACATTTCAGTTAATCTAGCTAATGCTTCTTTGCAGCATTAGTTTTTAAAGACCATACCTTATGTATTCAATCCTTCTTCTCACTTCATTTTCGTGATGCAACACTCTGCCAGATCTCTTTCTATGCCTTTGACTTCTCTGCCGTTGTTTCCTCCCCTATTTCCTATCAAATTGACAACAATGTTAATGAAATTATTTAATTCTGATGCAAAGTGATGTAATGGGCACTCTCGTACACTTTATGTTTCCAAGAAAAAAAATAATGCTGCAGACAACTTGGCAACTGACTGGGAAGATGATAGCAATTCATTCCCTTCAGTCAATAGTATTGTTACTAGAAGTATACTCTAAGGCAATAATTATACCCATAAAATATTATCTTTTATATCATCTACAAATTTGAAAAATTTGAAATAAATACCCAGAAAGAAGGCAATGATTTAGAAATTTGTGGAATTTATACTTGATCGAACATTATGTCATTAGAAATGTTTATGAAAGTATAATGGCATAAAAGTTGTTTAAAATAATTAGTGTACAAGGCAGAGAACTGATTTTACACACATAATTATTATTACTATACAAAAATATATATACATAGAATTAAGAATGAAAAAATACAACAAAATGTAAGAATTGATGATTTTCAGATGGTTGCTCTGAGAATCATTATTAATTTCCTGTTTATCTCTATACTTATTTTCTAAAATTTTTACATTGTTTACATTAGTTTTATGATCTTAGAATAAATGTAGAAATGGTATAGATGGCATTTATGCTTTCTTATAAGACTGAAAATCTGTAATATATGTATGACTACTGGATAAAATATAATTCAAGAAAGAAAGGCATGCAAGAATTAGGTGTTCATGTGAAGGAAAAAAATGGCACCAAATCTCTGGAAATTGATCTGCTATTTTATTTTCTTCCTAAGAGGAAGATGAGCATTCTGACTATTATAAACTTACTTGGAAATTTAATAAATTTTAAAGTTTTTTGCTTCACTCTGACTTCCTTGAATCTCCTTAAAACAAGTCAGATTTTGTACTGTTTGTGAATTGAACCAAAAAAGGAGGCTCTCAAACTGGACATGCTGTCATTACCCACTCAGACTTGTTTGAATCCAACTATCTCCCAAAGGCCAAATCTACACTAATTTCTGAAACTTCAGACCTTTCTAGAGTCTACCAGTTAGCTAGAGATAATGGAACAAATGTCCTTACAGATGGAAGCTGTGTTTTTGATGTGGTTCATTATTCTGGTATGTTTTAGAGGCTTGTGGCTTCTAATGTGACTATATCATTGCAGCTGGTGCTCCAATTAAACATGGCAGCCACCTAAAAGGTCTATTAAATGCCTTGCCTCTTCCAAAGGAATTGGCTACAAGTAAAACTGAAAAACATATCAAAAAACATACTCTAGAAATAAACAGTAATGCTTTCACAAATTTTAATGGTAAACAAGCTGCTTTACACATTCCCATGCTGTCCAACAAGTCCAAAAATCAAAGCCAACATGAACGCCTGACTATTGGCATCAAGTGTTGAGTCAACTCCAGCCTCAAGTACCTGATTCTGAAGAAACACGTTAGAAAAGATAAGATTTGCTCCACTCCAATAGCACCAAGATGGCTGCTTAGTCTGCCCTCAGATGCTGAAATGAGAAAATTTCAACAAGATTATAAAGGATTCTCCAGTGATACCCCGTCTGTTAATCACACAATCCTAGAAAAACTACAGAGGTCAGACGGTCATGAGCCAAAGCTTTAGGCCCTTTTGAACATCCCAAATGGATTTTATTTAGTTTTATATCTTGTTTGATTTTGAATGTATTATTACTGTTGTATGTCTATTTTTTTTGTTGGCTAGAAGTCTTTTCTTGATATAAAGCAACTGCTCTTAGGCAGAAAAGAAACTTTTGTTTCTCCCTTGAGGAAACCCTAACTATTTGCCTAGTGATTGTGGTACCCATTTCAGTAGATGAGATCAGTATTTCTCTGTCACTAGGATCTACAAAACAAGTAAAAGTAAATATTGGAAATTATCCAAAAATTGAACCTGTGAAATAAATACCTGGGTGATTGACTATTATAAAAACAGATTGATTTTCACCGACTAAAGTCATCAGATAAATGTCAGCTTTCCTCTTCAGTTTTAATGTGGAAGAAAGGCTATTGAGAAAAGAGAATGAACTTTAGAGACAGACACACCTTAGTTATAAACCAGACTCTTCCATAATATGTTTGTGAACTTGAATATGTTGTTTACTTCTTTGAAATGGAATTTTGACGGCATTGAGTCTACTGCATCCAAAAAGATAAAGCGTTTCCTAAAGCCATAACATATACAGTGTTAGAATCCAGTCTTTTAGTTCCTGGTCTGGTATTTATTCCTCTATGTTGTGGCCTCCTACACCACAGTATCTAGTCTGCCAAAAAGCAAAAGATATGCAGTTACATAATACCTTTCAAATAAATATCTCAATTTATTACTTTTATTATCATCTAAATAATTTATTAATAAAATTGACGGCTTTTGTCAGAGGCATTTAACAAATAAAAATTTTTATTTCTCCAATAAGTGTTTCTTGGGAAGCCACTTTTCTAGGCCGTGGGAAAGTAGCAGTGAACCAAAAAAAATAAAGTCCCTGCCCTCACGAAGATCACAATCTAGTGAGGAGACAGAGAAATAAATGCATCCTATAATGACAATAGAATTAAGTACAAAATAAATCAATAAAACAAAGTAAGGGGATAGAGATAGATGGAGGTGTTATTTCAGAGGCAATAGACAAAGTCAAAGAGGGCCTCTCTGAGGAGGTCTCATCTGAGCCAGCCCCAGTGAGGTGAGAGGGGGAGCTTGTGAGTATCTGGGGGAGTAGCGTTCCAGCTAGCGATAAGAGCAGTGCAAAACCCTATGGGGAAAGCTGCTTTGTGTATTTGAGGAAAGAAAGCGAAGAGGAAGAGATGAAGGAAATGAGGTCAGAGGGGTTTCTAGGGGCAGATCATGTAGGACCTTATAGGTCATGGTGAGATCTTTAAATTGTCTTCTAAGTATGAAATTAAACCCGGAAAAATAATATGTTATTAAGAGAATTCAGAGTCAAATGTGTAGTGTTCTAGAGTGCTTTGTGGGATGATGTGATGGTAGTTACCATTAATCCTATATTACTTAATTAATCATAATAGTGATACTTTAATGATCATATATAAATAAGCCCTTGTTTAATACATGTTGGGTACATTTATGTCCTAAGAGCTGTATGGATTATGGAAATACAAAGGCCTGAAAATTCACTTACTTTACACTCAATACAAACAGAAGTTGTTAAAATTATGTTTAGCTTAAATATACGGTTGTCTCTTTTAAAGTGGAATTTTTTTCAAGAAAGTGTTAAGAAATAGTATTTGAACTCTAAAATATTAAATAGTAAACTAGAAACCAGATTCTTCTTCCTATTGCTGTCTATAATTTACTTAATGTGCCCCTTGGCCACATTATTTAACCTCTCTGAGCCTCAGTTTCCTCATCTTTAATATGATGATAATAATAATACCTTCCTCAGGAGATTGACCAGAAAGTCAATGAAATAATACTTGTGAAAAGTTTAGAACAATATCTGACATAGTAAGTGCTGAATAACTCTTACATTTTTTCCCTTCTTATATACGTTTCAAACTTTGTACATGAAGCCAGTCATGGTCCTTCCACTTTGTTCTAAAAGTAAATGAAATCCTAAACAAAATAAATTCTCAAGAGAATGATTCATTGAAAATACAGCCTATGCAATTTAAATCATTTGCTAAAATTTTTGTTTTATCAAACAATGAAGTAATGAGCAATGAAATAATTGATTTACACCGTAATCTATTAAGTTAATTTCCTAAGTATTTTGTTATTTTGAAAAAGATGAAACCCCTCCAGGATATAGCATAATGAATGCTTAAGAAAATGCCCGCACCTAGGATAAAACATGTTATTGAAATACGCAGAGTTTCGCTAAAATATATATCACTTTCTCATGCACAAAACATTTTCGCTAGTATTATGTTATTTAATCCTCAATCCCTTGGGAATAATTCCCATTTTATAGATGAGAAAATGAAGACTTAGAGAGGTTGGTAGCTACTCTACAGGGCAGTTGGTGGATGAAAGAGCCTAAATTTGAACCCATGCCAAATTTTGTAGAAACACATTCTAATGAAGTTTATAGAAATATACTGAATTTTAAAGATGAAGTTGTAGTCAGCGAGAAACTTGAAGTCTACGCAGAATAAAGATTAAGTTAAGAATGTAAATCAGCATTTGAGTAAAGGAAGAAAAGAAAATAAGTGATCATGCTTACCAAAATTTCCTTCAATTTAATGCAACAAGGGTTCATAGAGGGTCTGTTATACGCAAGAACCTCTTAGATAGTCACAGTTAGTTAATAATCCTGGAAAACTTTGTAAGACTTTTCTAACTTTAGATGAATGTCATTTGAGTAAATATTTTACATGACTATATTTCTCACTATTACTAGTGTCATATTCATCTGCTCTCCTTAGCACCTGGCACAATGTTTAAATAGATGTGTTGCATCTTTTTGAGTGAAAATTGAAGGAGCAGGATTTTCAATTAATTATAATTTTAAAAGTCAAAATACCCAAGAATGAACAAGTTCCCAATTTATTTTCATTACTTTTAGAAATAAAAGTTAATGAAAAAAAGATTTATTTTTTTTAAATCAGGAAAAAATACGTTAATTTTTCAAATTGGTTCTTTGGAGAAATGTAGATTTCTTTCTTTCGATTGTTTATTCAAAAAGAAGCTTGGTGATTTTTCCAATTCAGAAACTAAGTGAACATAAGAAAAGAAAAAAGGATAAACATCATGAGAGAACTATCATTTGAGGAAATAACTTGCTTAAGTCCATTGAATCGCAGTCAAGTCATGTTATTACGTTCTCCGCCTCTTTGGGTGAATGGTAGTTGTGGAAGTCAAAAATCAGGCTTTAAGAGCTGGGTCACTGTAATTCATTTATTACAACATTTTTCATTCTGTGACCCTGAGGGTTTTTTTAAACCATTGTTCCAGAGAACATAATTTTTCTTATGAGCCTTATATTTTCTTATTTTTTTTCTTCTACTTCAAAATGATTTCTTAATTCAGAGGCTGTGGAGAAACTTTGATGGGAGGAATGACCCAGGTCAGAGTAGCAATTTTAAAAGACTGCACTCTTAGTGGACTGGAGTAAACCAAAGTCTTCAATCTCTACCCTCTGAGCAATTCTATCAGCAGCTTAATTCAGCTCCAAGTTGAGGTCATATAATTTTAGGCCTTCTCTTAGTCTTTATGACTCCACAATATGTAGTTAAAAATTAATCTATTTTTTCCTGGTTCAGTTACCTGCTTCTAGGAGAAGAAAGACAATTCTCCTAATGTGTTCTATCTGGTAGGTGTTTTGAATATATTTGATCTGATAAAACTTTAAACTTAAAGATAAAATGAAAAGTGCCATTGTATATTAAATCAAAACTTGATGGTACTCAATTTAATAATCATTCGATCCAATTTGTTTTACATGTATACCTTTCTGAGTTGTTTTCAGTATTTTCTTTTAGCAGTGATTTATATATATTTAGAAATATTTTCAATTTTAAAATTTCACTTTCCAAATTTTAATAATCTGGATTCCACTAACAATACTGTTAAGCAAAAGATATTTGAGGAATATATCCAACCGGGTTTTACTGGTTGGATTTGTATACAATGTCACACTAAGAGTTCGTATTAATGAATATTGGTAAAAGTCTTATCTTATTTAAATATTACCTCTCAAGGCTAATGGTGCGATTTTTTTAATGGCTAGTATCAAGGCCAACTACAGGGATATATAGTGGAAGAAAAGATAAACATCTTTCTATATACTAGTCATCCAACTATTATTAATGGAGGATCTACTGTGAGCAAGGCACCGTAATAAACACAGAAATAGAGGTGCTTGGACATTTTCTCTGTAATTTGAAATATATAGGCTAAAAGTAATGTAAGAAATAGAGGGCTTTTACTGAAAACATCATACTATGCTTCCTTTCACATGTTTCATTGAAATCTCTATATCATAATTTTTCTATTGAGATTTTATACTATTGCTGTTCCATTAATAACATGTGCCAATCTTGGGGAGGAAGTGATAAGGGAAATTCTTCGTGGTAACAAAGATGTGACACTATTTACTTAGATTTTCCTTCCCTAGGTACCATTATAATATTTTCCTGGTTCTTTTTTGGACTGTTTAGCCACTGTAGATAATTTGTCTCTTTTCTTGTCAATCCAGATAGACTTTGATTTTGAAAAGATACATAATCGCTTTAGCTTCCTTCTTTTTAAAGTAATTAAATAAAGCAGCATATGGCACTTTTGTTTTAAACAACTTCTATTCAGAGATAAAGGAAACGCCTCAGAATGAAAGGTTCCTCAACATTCTTGATAGGAGTATTTAATCAAATTAATGGTAGCAGAACTTTCTGGATTGAGGCATTTTCCATACAGACATTTAGTATTGTGTTTACCTCTTAAATTACTTTTTGAAGGAGGTCAAAAATGGCACAGAAATGCCATTGACACCTTGCGAACTTCTAACGCGACTCAGGCTGAGCACTGTGGTTGAAGCTTTGTATGTCATGTGAAATTTCACTTAATTAAACTGAGTGAAAGTGGTGCCAAAAAGGCAGTTAAACAAGAAGCAAGTTATTGTTTTCATTTGTGTTTTTTCCGGCATTTTGTATCCTTAGGGAAGTTGTCCATCAATTAACGTTTTTGAGTTGCCTGTTTTTAATACATATGTGTCTTTTCTCTCCTTTTTTTTTAAATTTATCAGTTTGTCTAGAAATTTATTAATTTTATTAATCTTTCAAAACAGTTTTTGTTTTATTGATTTTTTTCTCTGTTCATTTTCTATTTCATGAGTTTCTGTGTTTAACTTTATTATTTCCTTTCTATATTTTACTTTGGGTTTAAGTGGCCCTTTGTTTGGCATCTTAAGGTCGAAGCTTTATTACTTATTTTTCTATCTACTTGTTCTATCATTACTGAAAGAAGAGTATTGAAATTGCTAACTATAATTGTGGATTTGTCTATTTCTCCTTTTAGACACAAAAATCCCCCAAAATGATGTCCAAGGATAAAGTAAAAAGATGCTAAAGTCAGGGAGAAAGGAGCCAGAGTGCCTAGAAGTTCACGTAAAGGAAAGAGGAGGTTTGTAAGAGAGAAAAAGAAGGGAAGGATAGACGAATAAGCAGAGATTAGAGCTTCCAAAAGAGTAGTAAGTAAAAGACTGTTGAGTGATAATGACAAGACAGTGACCTGAGGGCAGGATATGCAGAGCCGTCCTCTTAGTTTCATGAATTAGGGAAATCGAGTGGGAAATGGGACCTTTGTTGCGCAAGGGTGCAGAGCAAGTGTAATCATTGTGTGTATTACAGGAGACTCAACATCTGCCAACTTTTGGAGATGGGAAGAAAATTCAAGGAAATGTAGGAAACTAAATTTTGGAAAATAAAAAGGATTTCTGAAGAGTGGTAAATAATAATCAAATGCCTCAAATATATAAAATATGTTTGACCAGGAATTTACCTGTTATTTTAGCCTACGTACATAATTCTAAACTTAAAAACGTTGTATAAAAATTAATTAGCATTATTTTGATTTCTTTTCCTTATATCTCCATGACATTTATTTTATAACTGGAAGTTTATACCTTTTGACCCTCTTCACCCATTTCATCCACCCTCACCCCCTGCCTCTGGCAATCACCAATCTGTTTTCTGTATCTATGAGTTTGTTGTTGTTGTTTTTTAGATTCCACATATAAGTGAGATCATACAGGTTTGTCTTTCTCTGTCTGACTTATTTCACTGAGCGTAATGCCCTCAAAGTCTATCTGTGTTGTTGCAAATGGCAAGATTTCATTCATTTATATGGATGAATAATATGCCATTGTACATATGTTCCATATTTTCTTTATCCATTCATTCACCGATGGACACAGGTTGTTTCCATATCTTGGCTGTTGTAAATAGTGCTGCAATGAACATGGGGGTGCATATATATTTCTGAGTTAGTGTTTTCGTTTTCTTTGGATAAATACCCAGAAGTAGAATTGCTGGATCATATGGTAGTTCTATTTTTAAGTTTTTGAGGAACCCCCATACTGTTTTCCACAGTGGCTGCACCAATTTGCATTCTTACCAACAGTGCGGAAGTGTTCCCTGTTCTCCACATCCTGAACAACACATTATTTCTTGTCTCTTTGATAATAGCCATTCTAACAGGTGTAAGGTGATATCACACGGTGGTTTTGATTTGCATTTCCCTGATGATTAGTGATGTTGAGCACCTTTTCTTGTACCTGTTGGCCATCTGTATGTTTCTTTTGGAAAAATGTCTATTCAGATCCTCTGCTCATTTTTTTCTTTTTTTTTGGTGAGGAAGACTGGCTCTGAGCTAACATCTGTGCCCATCTTCCTCCATTTTGTATATGGGATGCCGCCACAGCATGGCTTGATGAGTGGTGCGTTCGTCCATGCCCGGGATCCAAACCTATGAACCCCAGGCGGCCACAGCGGAGCACTTAACTTAACCACTACACCATCAGGCTGGCTCCCCCATTCATTTTTTAATTGGATTGTTTGTCTTTTTGCAATTGAGTTGTATGAGTTCTTTATATATTTTGGATATTAGCCCCTTATCACATATATGATTTGCAAATGTTTTCTTTCATTTGTTAAGTTGCTTTTTCATTTTCTTTTTTTTTGTATTTGTTTTGTTTATTGTGGTAACTTTGGTTTATAACATTGTGTAAACTTCAGGTGTACATCATTATACTTCTATTTCTGCATGGATTACGTCATATTCTCATGTTCACCACCCAAATACTAATTACAGTCCATCACCACACACTTGTGCCTAATTATCCCTTACACCCTCCTCCCTCCCCACTTACCCTCTGGTAACCACCAATCCAATCTCTGTCTCTATGTGTTTGTTTGTTGTTGTTATTACCTACTACTTAATGAGTGATATCATACAGTATTTGACCTTCTCCCTCTGACTTATTTCACTTTGCATAATACCCTCAATGTCCATCCATGTTGTCACAAATGGCTGGATTTCATCATTTCTTATGGCTGATTGGTATTCCATTGAGTGTATATACCACATCTTCTTTATCCATTCGTCCCTTGATGGGCACTTAGGTTGCTCCCAAGTCTTGGCTATTGTAAATAACGCTGCAATGAACACAGGGGTGCGTGCATCTTTATGCATTCGTGTTTTCACGTTCTTTGGACAGATACCCAGCAGTGGAATAGCTGGATCATATGGTAGTTCTATCCTTGATTTTTTGAGGAATCTCCATACTGTTTTCCATAGTGGCTGCACCAGTTTGCACTCCCACCAGCAGTGTATGAGAGTTCCCTTCTCTCCACATCCTCTCCAACACTTGTTGATTCCTGTTTTGTTAATTATAGCCATTCTGACGGGCGTGAGGTGATATCTCATTGTAGTTTTGATTTGCATTTCCCTGATAGTTAACGATGTTGAATATCTTTTCATGTGTCTGTTGGCCATATGTATATCTTCTTTGGAGAAATGTCTGTTCAGGTCTTTTGCCCATTTTTTAATTGGGTTGGTAGTTTTTTTGTTGTTGAGATACATGAGTTCTTTATATATTTTGGAGATTAACCCCTTATCAGATGTATGCTTTGCAAATATCTTCTCCCAATTGTTAGGTTGTCTTTTCTGTTTTGTTAATGTTTTCCTTTGCTGTGCAGAAGCTTTTTAGTTTGATGTAGTCCCATTTGTTTATTTTTTCTATTGTTTCTCTTGCCCGGTCAGATATGGTGCTTGAAAATATGTTGCTAAGACTGATGTCAAAGAGCGTACTGCCTATATTTTCTTCTAGAAGTTTCATAGTTTCAGGTCTTACATTCAAGTCTTTAATCCATTTTGAGTTAATTTTTGTGTATGGTGTAAGGTAATGGTCTACTTTGATTTTTTTGCATGTGGCTGTCCAGTTTTCCCAGGACCATTTGTTGAAGAGACTTTCCTTTCTCCATTGTATGCTCTTGGTTCCTTTGTTGAATATTAGCTGTCCATAGATGTGTGGGTTTATTTCTGGGTTTTGATTCTATTCCATTGATCTGTGTGTCTGTTCTTGTGCCAGTACCATGCTGTTTTGGTTACTATAGCTTTGTAGTAGATTTTGAAATCAGGGAGTGTGATATCTCCAGCTTTGTTCTTTTTCCTCAGGACTTCTTTAGCTATCTGGGGTCTTTTGTTATTCCATATAAATTTTAGGATTCTTTGCTCTATTTCTATGAAAAATGTTGTTGGAACTTTGATAGGGATGGCATTGAATCTATAGATTGCTTTAGGAAGTATGGACATCTTAACTATGTTAATTCATCCAATCCAAGAGCATGGGATATCTTTCCTTTTCTTTGTGTCTTCTTCAATTTCTTTCAGCAGTGTTTTATAGTTTTCAGTGTATAGATCTTTCACCTCTTTGGTTAAGTTTATTCCTAGGTATTTTATTATTTTTATTGCAATTGTAAATGGGATTGTATCCTTAATTTCTCTTTCTGCTACTTTGTTGTAAGTGTATAGAAACACAACTGATTTTTGTATGAGATTTTGCATCCTGCAACTTTACTGTATTCGCTTATTACTTCTAACAGTTTTTTGGTGAATTCTTTAAGGTTTTCTATATATAAAAACATGTCATCTGCAAATAGTGACAGTTTCACTTCTCCCTTTCCCATTTGGATCCCTTTTATTTCTTTTTCTTGCCTGATTGCTCTAGCTAGGACTTCCAACACTATGTTAAATAGGAGTGGTGAGGGTGGGCATCCTTGTCTGGCTCCTGTTCTTAGAGGGATATCTTTCAATTTTTCACCATTGAGGATGATATGATCTGTGGATTTGACATATATGGCCTTTATTATGTTGAGGTACTTTCCTTCTATACCCATTTTATTCAGAGTTTTTATCATAAATGGATGCTGTATCTTGTCAAATGCTTTTTCTCCATCTATTGAGATGATCATGTGATTTTTTTTCTTCATTTTATTAATGTGGTGTATCATGTTGATTGATTTGCGAATGTTGAACCATCCCTGCATCCCTGGAATAAATCCCACCTGATCATGGTATATAATCTTTTTAATGTATTGTCATATGCGATTTGCTAGTATTTTGTTGAGGATTTTTGCGTTGATGTTCATCAGTGATATTGGCCTGTAATTTTCTTTTTTTGTGTTGTCCTTGTCTGGTTTTGGTACCTGGGTAATGTTGGCTTCATAGAATGAGTTAGGGAGATTCCCCTCTTCAATTTTTGAAAGACTTTGAGAAGGATAGATATTAAGTCTTCTTTGAATGTTTGGTAGATTTCACCAGGGAAGCCGTCTGGTCCTGAACTTTTATTTTTGGGGAGGTTTTTGCTTACTGTTTCGATCTCCTTACTGGTGATTGGTCTATTCAAATTCTCTATTTCTTCTTGATCCAGTTTTGGAAGGTTGTATGATTCTAAGAATTTATCCATTTCGTCCAGATTGTCCAATTTGCTGGCATATAGCTTTTCATAGTATTCTCTTATAATCTTTTGTATTTCTGAGGTGTCTGTGTAATTTCTCCTCTTCCATTTCTGATTTTACTTATTTGAGCCTTTTCTCTCTTTTTCTTGGTGAATCTAGCTAAAGGTTTGTCAATTTTGTTTATCTTTTCAAAGAACCAGCTCTTGTTTTATTTATTTTTTCTACTGTTTTTTCAGTCTCTATTTCATTTATTTCTGCTCTGATTTTTACTATTTCCCTTCTACTGATTTTAGGTTTTGTTTGTTCTTTTTTTCCCAGTTCCTTTAGGTGCGTTGTTAGACTGTTTATTTGAAATTTTTCTTGTTTGTTGAGATAGGCCTGTATTGCTATACACTTTCCTCTTAGAACTGCTTTTGCTGTATCCCATAAATTCTGGCATGTCATATTTTCATTTTCATTTGTCTCCAGGTATTTTTTGATTTCTTCGTTGACCCAATCATTTTTCCGTAGCATTTTGTTTAATCTCCACATATTTTTGGCTTTTCTGATTTTCTTCCTATAGTTAATTTCTAGTTTCACACCGTTGTAGTCAGAAAAGATACTTGGTATTATTTCAATCTTCTTAAATTTATGGAGACTTGTTTTGTGGCCTAATACGTGATCAATCCTGGAGAATATTCCATGTGCATTTGAAAAGAATGTGTATTCTTCGGTTTTTGGATGGAATGTTCTGTATATATCTACTAGGTCCATCTGTTCTACTGTGTCATTTAAGGCCAATGTTTCCTTATTGATCTTCTGTTTGGATGATCTATCCGTTGGTGTAAGTGGAGTGTTCAAGTCCCCTATTATTATTGTGTTACTCTCTACTTTTCTTTTTACATCTGTTAATGATTGCTTTATATATTTAGGTGCTCCTACATTGGGTGCATAGATATTTACAAGTGTTATATCCTCTTGTTAGATTGTTCTCTTGATCATTATGTAATGCCCTTCTTTGTCTCTTTTTACAGTTTTTGTTTTAAAGTCTATTTTGTCTGATATGAGTACTGCTACCCCAGCTTTCTTTTCATTGCCATTTGCGTGGAGTATCTTTTTCATCCGTTCACTTTCAGTTTGTGAGTGTCTTTAGGTCTAAAGTGTGTCTCTTGTATGCAACATATATATGGGTCTTGTTTTTTGTTGTGAGGAAGATCAGCCCTGAGCTAACATCCATGTCTATCCTCCTCTTTTTTTGCTGAGGAAGACTGGCCCTGGGCTAACATCCATGCCCATCTTCCTCCACTTTATATGGGATGCCGCCACAGAATGGCCTGACAAGCGGTGCGTTGGTGCGCGCCCAGGATCCAAACCCAGGCCGCCAGCATCGGAGCACGCGCACTTAACTGCTACGCCATGGGGCCGGCCCCCTGGGTCTTGTTTTTTTATCCAATCAGCCACCCTATGCCTTTTAATTGGAGCATTTAGTGCACTGAGGTTTAAAATAGCTATTGATAAGTAGGTACTTACTTCCATTTTTTAACTTTTTTCCCTCGGTATTTTAGTAGTCCTTCTCTGTTCCTTTCTTCTTCTCTTGCTCTCTTCACTTGTGGTTTGATGGCTTTCTTTAGTATTATGTTTCAGTTTCTTTCTCTTACTTTTTTCTGTATTTATTATAGGTTTCTGGTTTGTGATTACCGTGGGGTCATATACAGTAACCTACATATATAGGAATCTATATTATGTTGATGGTCTCTTTGGTTTGACCTCTGTCTGAAAGCTCTATTCTTTAATTTCTCTCCTCCCACATTTTATGTTTTTGATATCATATCTAACCTCTTTTTTGTGCATTTGTATCCATTACCGTCTTATCATGGAAATATATACTTTTTCCTATTTGTGGTCTTCTCTTTTACCCTTAAATAAGTCCCTTTAGCATTTCTTGTAGTACTGGTTTCTTGGTGACAAACTCCTTTAATTTTTGCTTGTCTGGGAAACTTTTTCTCTCTCCTTCCATTTTAAATGGTAACCTTGCTGGGTAGAGTATTATTGGCTGTAGGTTTTTTCCTTTTAGGAGTTTAAATATATCGTGCCCCTCTCTTCTAGCCTGTAAGGTTTCTGCTGAGAAGTCAGCTGATAGCCTTATGGGGTTTCCTTTGTATGTAACTTGCCTTTCTCTTGCGGCTTTTAGGATTCTCCCTTTATCTTTAATTCTGGACATTTTAATTATGATGTGTCTTGGTGTGGGCCTCTTTGGGTTTATCTTGTTTGGTGTTCTCTGTGCTTCCTGTACCTGGATGTCTGTTTCCTTCCTTAGGTTAGGGAAGTTTTCATCTATTATTTCTTGAAATAGATTCTCTGTCCCTTTGTCTCGCTCATCTCCTCTGGGACACCTATAACACGGATGTTAGTGTGCTTGATGCTTTCCCAGAGTTCCCTTAGACAGTCCACACTCTTTTAATTCCTTTTTCTTTTACCTGTTCAGCTTGGGTGATTTAGTCTTTCATCCAGCTCACAGATCCGTTCTTCTGTATCCTCTACTTTGCTTTTGTGTCTCTCTAGTGAAGTTTTCATTTCCAGTATTGTATTCTTCATTTCTGATTGGTTCTTTTTTATATCTTCCATTTCTTTGTTGATGTTCTCACTGAGTTCATCCATTCTTCTCCCAAGATAAGTGAACATCCTTAACATTCTTTGTTTTAACTCTCTGTTGGGTAGGTTGCTCATTCCTGTTTCACTTAGTTCCTTTTCTGGGGTTTTGTCCTGTTCCCTTACTTGGAATGTATTCCTTTGCCTCCTCATTTTGCCTCTTTCCCAGTGCTTGTGTCTATGTATTAGGTAGGTCAGCTACATCTCCTCCCTCTTGGAGAGATGACCTTATATAAGTGATGCCTTATGAGGTCTTGCAGTATGCTCCCTTCAGTTCTGAATGTTCCAGGAGTGACCCCTATGTGGGCTACGTGTGTCCTTCTGTTGTGGCGTTGTTGCTTTCCCTGTCCATGCCCAGGGAGGCTGAGCTGTGCCCTTGGCCAGCAGTTGTAATGCTCAGCTGCTTGTAGTTGTTGTGGGCCCTTCAGTCTCTTTATCGGGTGTGGGGAGCCCCAGCACAGTTGGCTGCAAGTTCTAATACCACATTTGTGTTGCAGTATTTCTTTTAAGTGAGTAGGCCCCCAGCATGACAGGTTGTTAGGCTCAGGGGCTTACAATTGCTATAAGCCTCCAGCCTTTAGGTTTCTTGTCATCTCTCTGAGGATTGCAGCTGGGTGGGGCTGGCCTCAGGCACGGGAGCACCCAATTGTTTCAGGCTTTGGAAGGTGGGGCAAACCCCCTATGTGGGTCTTTCAGAAGCACAAGTCTTCTGCAGCTGACAAGCCCTGTCGCCCACAGGTCCACACACACAGTCAACACAGTCCTGCCCCATGTGCATACCCCAACCTCCTGAAGTGGACCTGGTCTCTCCAAGGCAGGCCCCACACACTCCACCACCACCCCACACTCTCCATCCACTCCTTGGACCTACTCACCAGTCTGCGGAGAATCCAGACAGCTCACTTAGCAGGCCCACAAGTTGCTAGAGGACTTGTTGTTGCATGGGGCCAGTCCCTAGGGTGGGCTGCCTGCCCCAGCTGAGCTGGATTAAATCCATGCTCTAGTGGGTGGTGCAGAACCCGGGCTAGCAGTCCCCAGGGAGAACTCCAATGGCGGCTGCCAGTGTCTGTGTCAGCATGCCCACAGCAGGCCACAACAATGGCCACCGCCAATGTCCCAGTCCCTGGAGAGGTCTCACCTCTCACTGAGATGCACTCAGAGCCTATCAGTTGAGTATCTTTTCACCAAAGCACTGTGCACCTTTCTTTCTGGTGATTTTAGGTTGCTTTCTGAAACGGGTGAATTTGTGTGTGGGCCCTTTAAGAGCCGGTTTTAATTTCTTTGTGAACCAGTTTTTCTGGGGGTACTCCCCAATGTTTTAGTAGCAGGCAAAGTCAGATATTATGCCACTTGTCTCTATTGTGCTGGGTACACAAAATGCCCACAGCGGGAGTGCTCCATGGCTCAGGGCCCCGCTCCTCCAGGGAGAGCTGCTCACCTTTGAGCTGTTCCAAGGTGGCTGTGAAGCCCTGCGGCTTGTGAAGGTAGCATTTTTTTCTCTCCAGAAGGGCATTTCTGCCTCTTCCATCTCAATTAGGATTGTTTTTTGGTGCAGGAGGTCCTCTTATCCAGTTTTAAGTTCTCTCTCAGGGGTAATTTTCCCACGAGTAGTTGTAAATTGGCTGTGTTCCGGGGGAGGAGGTGAGTTCAGAGTCTGCCTATGCCGCCATCCTGACTTCTGTCCGCTTTTTCATTTTCTTGATGGTTTCCTTTGCTGTGGAGAAGCTTTTAGCTTGATGTAGTCCCTCTTGCTTATTTTTGCTTTTGTTGCCTAGCGTTATTTTGATTTTTGATAGGAAAATTTTTTGAACAATCTAAATATCCAAGAATAGAGAAATGCTACATAAACTGTGGTACACTGACTCAGTGGAATGTCAAGCCATTAAGGATGAGGTTTATCGAGACTATGATACCAAGAACATGCTTAATATATAATGGGAGGTGATAAAATTCTCCTAAAAATAGATTTCTCTTGCTATTGTGTACTGGCCATCTGTGTTTTGTTATTTCATCAAGTTGAAGGTGGTAAATCAATCATGCTGTTAAAAAATTAGTGTTTCAAGACATAAACCACTTTTTAAAAGGAATCAAGCAGACTCTTTTTTTAATTTAAAAATTAACCATACACATTATGAGTAAAGGTGAAATGAAATGCTGTTTACTTATTTTTTCCAGCGTTATTAAGGTATAATTGACAAAGAAAAATTATATATATTTAAGGTGTACAGCGTGATGATTTGATATATGAATACATTGTGAAATGATTACCACAATCAAGTTAATTAACACATACATCACCTCACATAGTTACCTTTGTGTGGGTGTGGTAAGAACACTTCAGACCTGCTCTCTTAGCAAATTTCAAGTGTACTATACAGTATTATTAACTTTAGGCACCATGCTGTACATTAAATCCCCAGAACTTACACATCTTGAAATTATTTACTTATTTTGTATTGGGCAAATGGTATATCTTTAGCTGAAGAGTTTATGTTATAAAGGGCACATTAAACCTGCCACATTTGACATTATAAAGATGAAAAATCAAGCTGATGCATAGTAGCCAGAGGGAAAAAATAGAAGCAACAAAGGGAATTGGGAGTACATTTAGCCTGAATGAGTATTGAGTGGAGAACACACAGTGCTTTGAAAGGCAAACCATGTTGTTTGCTTCAGCTGTAAATTAGGAGACTCAGGTACTTCTACAAGTGAGAAATGGTTATTCTCTACTTTCTACTCCAGAGCGAAGTTTCAAATTCAGTTTCATTGGTTTGCAAAAGGCACAAGTTTGGAGACTGGCCGACTTTTGTTTGCATCCCAACTCTGCCACTTCTAAATTATATGATGTTGAGCAGGTTATGTAGCCTCTCTGAGCCTTATTTCCTCGTCTACAAAAGAAGGCTGAAAATAACCACTGTAGGCTTGTTATAGAGGTTAAATCATGCCATATATGTGAGGTTCTTCTCAGAGTAATCAGCACATACTAAATATCCAATGAAAGTTGCATTTCTTTTATTTTTGAACTTCTGTTTTAGCTGTGCCATTTTCTGACATTAAACAAGTATCTTCTCTAGAAATCTGGTTTATTGTCTCTTCTCTCAGAATTTAATATTTTAAATATGAACCTTTCATTTCTACTCAATGAATTTCTACCATAATATTTTTCTAATTTAGAGTATATAGTAAGCAAAATAATAATTTTCAAATTACTTTAATGGCCTTTAAGTTAATTTGAGAATATGGATTATATGGACCAATAAAAAATCAATGTACTGTTTAAAACTACTGTTAAATAATAATAAAGTAATTGAAAACCATGACAGTGGATCTGACAAAAAATATTGTTTTGTGGGTTTTTTTTGTTGTTTTTTGGTGTGGAAGATTGGCCTTGAGCTAACATCTCTTGCCCGTCTTCCTCTTTTTTGCTGAGGAAGATTACCCTGGGCTAACATCTGTGCCCATCTTCCTCTATTTTTTTTATGGGATGCTGCCCCAGCATGGCTTGATGAGTGGTGCATAAGTCCACACCCGGGATGCGAACCTGCAAACCCCAGACCACTGAAGCGGAGCGCGCGAATTTAACCACTACACCACTGGGCCGGCCCCTGTGTTTTGATCATTATTTGGTAGCACAAATAAAATCAGTTCAGAGTCAGGTTGTCATGTTCTTCTAATCTCCACTTTGGAAAAAATTAGGTTTTAGTTACATTAAATGAGTGGGATGAGAAGCATAATTTCAGATCACAACTTTTGGCAGACAAACTTTGTTGACCATTTTGTGATATCTTGTTCTAATTGGCAGGTTACCAGACTATAGGAGCCAATTAAAAACACGTAGTAACAATTTTAGGTGGGAAAATAATTTGTTATCCCTGGCTATATGTGCTATTCATGCACATGAAAGGAGCTTGGTTGAAATCCTAATAATAATTCAAGGGAAAATTATTTCTATATCTGCCATCATCTTTTAAAAACTGAAGTTAAATATCTGTTCAGATTTTCTTTAGTGTCTGCTTCATAAAACTACTATCAAATAGACATCAGTTATTTGTTCTTACCAATCCTTTAGTTTCATTAAAAATTATAGAAGTCAAATTACTGTATGTAAATATGTGTGTAAAGGTGTATATGAATATGTGTTTGTATGTATGTGGGTACATATAAGTATTTGTTCTTCATGTTATTGAAATGGGAATATATTTTTTATATAGGAATAGGAGAAAAAAGTTATAATAGCAGTACAAGGTAGAAAGATGTCTCTCTTACTCTTGGAGACTTTGATGATTTAGACAGAAACGTAGGGTTTATTGAGTGTTCAAACTACTCTTACTGGTCTAGATGGTTAAAATGAGTTTTGCAGTAGGACCTCCCATTCCAGTCATGATTGAGTGACTGATATCAAAGTTACAAGATTTATAAAACGTTTTTTTCTTGTCATCAGATAGAAATCAATTCAGGGGTAAAATTCTTGCAGAAAAGTCTGCAGAGAGATGAGCTCCACACTCTTCCTGGTTTTCTTTCTAAGGATATTCTTCCAAATTTGCCACATAGTGGCATAGAGTCCAAGTAGACAACAAAGATCTCACTGGATGTAGCAAATAGAAATTGGAGTTCTGGGATAGCAACAAATATCTTTGGATGTCTTTTATGCTGTACATGCACAGATCAAGACTCCAGGTAGCCTAGAAGATGCTGGGAGGCTGGAGAGATGAGATTTCAGATGCTGCACAGCGCTGTGGAAATATTGGAGTTGCAGCCAAATTTAAGTGGGAATACCTTGGTAGATATCCCAGCCTTTTAGGTAAGACCACAGAAAGGCCCAATAAAATTTGCCCATTATAGGGGCCGGCCCGGTGGCGCAAGCGGTTAGGTGCGCGCGCTCCGCTGCGGCGGCCCGGGGTTCGCTGGTTCGGATCCCGGGCGCGCACCGACGCACTGCTTGGTAAGCCATGCTGTGGCGGCGTCCCATATAAAGTGGAGGAAGATGGGCACGGATGTTAGCCCAGGGCCGTCTTCCTCAGCAAAAAAAAAAAGAGGAGGATTGGCGGATGTTAGCTCAGGGCTGATCTCCTCACAAAAAAAAAAAAAAAAAAAAAAAAAAAAATTTGCCCATTATAAAAGTCAAGTTTCAAAGTGATCAAGACAATTTGCTGGTAATTTAACTGCCTACAGAAACAAAATTTAACACTCTTTGGAGGAAGAAGACAAAATCCAGATCCTTTGCAATATATCATCAATAATATGAGGCATATGATCAAAAATTACTAGAAATACAAATAATCAGGAAAAAAGTGACCAATAGTAAAAAGATAAAATATTCAATAGAAACAGAAAGGTGATCCAAATATTAGAATTAACAGATAAGGATTTCACATCTTATGATTAATATGTTAAAGAAAATAGACAATAAGATAGCCATAATGAATAAAGAAATGTAAAATGTCAACAAATGATTAAAATCAATAAAATAATTAAATGGTTATTCTAGAACTGTTAAATAAAATATCTTCAATTAAGAACTTATTGAATGGGGTTAACAGCAAACTAGACATACAGAATAAGGGAGAAGTAAGGGCAAAATCGGATCAGTAGAAAGTTCCCAAAATGAAGCTCAGAGAAGAAAAATAATGAAAAAAAGTACAACACTAAATATGAGACATAAGGCATCTGCTCAAAACATCTAACATATATGTTATTGGAGGACCAGAAAAATAGGAGAAGACTGGGACTAAACGCACTATTTGAAGAAATATTGGCCAAGAATTTTCCAAGATTTAATGAAAGACAACAACCTACAAATTCAAATAGGTCAGTAAACTCTTAGCAGATAAATACAAAGAAAGCCACACCTTGGCACATTGTCATCAAACCTCTGATAAAAATAAGCAAAGAGAAAATCTTAAAAGTAGTAAACAAATGATATGTTACCTTTGCGGAAGCATCAATAGTCTTACAGCTAACTTTTTAATAGCAACTATAATAGGTAGAATATAATAGAATGACATTTTTAAAGTGCAAAAGAAGATCTGCCATCCAAGAATTTTATACTCAGTGAAAGTATTTTTCAAATGTGAAGGCAAGGTAACAATCTCTTCATACAAAACAAAACAAATGAACAAAACCTTTGAATTAATTCATTACAAGCAGACCTGCACTAAAAGAAACACAAAATTTCTTCATGCTAAAGCTAAGTAATCTCAGATGGAAACACAAAACTGCAGATAGCAATGAAGAGCACAAAAAAGATAAATATAAATTAATACTGATCATTTAAAACAACAATAGTATTAACGTTTGTATGATTTATATAACATATGTGAATGTTATATATATTTATATAACATATATATATATATAAATATATATAATAACAATACCAAAAGGAAGGAGATGCATAGAGCTGAGTTTTGTAGGCATCTTGAATTCTTTGGGAAATAGTAAAATTATTAACTTCAAGTAAAATTAAAAACAAAAAAATCCATAAAATTGAAGGAAGTTCAATGACCTCTTCCAACTCAAATAACTTTTCATTTCCCTCCTAAGACAATATTTACAAAATACTTAGATACTCCTAATTTTGTGGCCACTCCAAAATGTCTTAGGTGAAGTCTTAGAATTATTTTTCTGCTCTGCTCTAAATCTCAAGATCGAATACAGTGAGGATACAAGCATAGACTCAAGCCTCAGTGCTTTTTAGACGAATGTAGTAACTCTGGCAGATCCTAAGATTTAACCTAATGGGTTTCAATAACCAATTTAAACAGCTAATTCTGGAAATATGTGCTCAGTTTAAATTTTAAAAATTTTTCAAAGATTTCTAGTATAACATTTATGGGAGGAACTGCCTATTCCCTCAGGTAAGGCATTTTTGCTGTTGTTGCTTTATTGCTGCAGTTCTCAGAAAAGCATTGACTTAGTACATATTAGATAACATTCTTGCTTTTTATTTATTATTATATCAAGGTGAAAATACTGTCATACAAGTTTGTGTAATCAAACGATATAGCATAGTATCCTCCAAGGATGCAAAACTAGTACATTACCCATGACATAGATTCTATAATCTCTTCATACTTTTATTCTTAAATGTTTTTACTCACTTATTGTTCTTTTCATTAGGAGTTGAATTTTATTGTAAATTTTATAATAGAATAACGACCTGTTCAACTTCTTTAACCTATTTTCCTTCACTTGTGTAAACAACACAGTAATGAAGCCGTCAGGCAACTCCTCCCTAAGAATTTGGAAAGTCATTTGCCTTCTGTGGCGGCCTGAATAACGGCACCTCAGTGGTGGCCATGACCTAATTTCAGGAACCTGTGAATATGTTACCTCATGGTAAAAAGGACTTTGTAGATATGGTTCAGTAAAGTGTCTTGAGATTGGGGGATTATCCTGGAATATGCAGGCAGAGCCAGTGTAATCACCAGGGTCCTTAGAGAGGCAGGAGGAAGAGCTATACACAGAAAAGATGTAAGGACGGAAGCAGAGGTCAGAGAGCAGAGAAGATGCTAGACGGCTGATTTTGAAGCTGGAGAAAAGGCCATAAGCCAAGGAATGGAAGTGGCCTCTAGAATTTGGAAAAGGTTAAAAAATGGATTCTCCCTTAGAGCCTCCAGAAGAAACACAGAACTGCTGACTACTTGATGTTAGACTTCTGACCTCCAGAACCAAAAGAGAATAAATTCGGGTCATTTCAGTCACTAAGTTTCTGTTAATTTGTCACAGAAGTAATAGAAAACTAATACACTCTCTAAGACTTAAATTACAAAGGAAGCCACATTGGATCAAAGGAGAAATGTGCATAGCTAAATGGCTCTCAGGTTAGAGTAAGATTTGGATGACGTTATTGACATTTCTTAAGGGAGAACATGCTTAGCAATAGCATGGTTGGACGTATTTAGAGCATCAAAAAGTCATAAATGCAATATTGAGAGTGCATCCAAGTACTACATATGGCAAGGAGTCTATTATTCCAATGACACTAAACAGAATTCAGAAGATAAGACTTTTGAGAAACATCCTAACTAGATTTGAATCTTGTCTTAATCACTTAATAGCTGTACTAGTTTGGACAGTTATTTGGCCTCTCCGAAAATCAGTTTTCACTTCTGTCTAATATTAACTGCATTACTAGGCTAGTGTTTACTTAAGTGTTCAACCTTCTTGATTCCATAACCCCTAAACTACCCTCAGATTAAAACTTGAATTCCAAAGTAAATTTCTCCATAGATAAAAAATATACTGACTAGAGAATTTGAGTGTCTCTTCTCAGCAGCTAAATTTATCATTGTGAATGAATACATTTGCACTGCTTTAAGCAGAATTGACCTTTACGTAACTGGCTAATTTAGTTCATGCCTAAGAGACATGAATAGAAAAACTCAAGTTTCTATTTCTTTGGAACAGGACCAAGATATATCTACCAGTATTATATCATCTACATCAATTTTCTAACAATATGCTACCTCACTTCATGAACATCTAAAATTTTACAACGCTTAAGAGAAAATACTTCTCATAATTTTACAAACATCACCATTATTCCTTTAGTCAACTTAATGAAATTTTATCAAGTATTCATTACTTTAATGCAACTATTTTTCTTTCTTTAGGAGATTATATAATTAGTAGTAAAAATAATAGGCATTTGACAGGCCTTGTGCCAAGCTTGCTGTTAATAACCTCATTTAATAGATGAGGAAACTGAGGTTCAGAGAGGTGAAGTGACTTGTCCAAGATTACATGACCAGGGAAAATTAGAGCTAGGGTATGAGCTTGGTTCTGCCTGTTCCGGAGCCTGAGCTCTCTCCGTTATAGTATGTCGCCTCTCTAATTGAAGAAAGCAGCTCAGCTACACAGGAGTAAACTTGGGCAGGTAATTGTCTCTACCTATCCCCTAGTATAATTGTTTTGTACATTAGCTGTATTTTAGTCACATCATAACTTAGCAAATCATTTACCAAATGAAAGCTGAGCATTTATATTACTTTCAAGAGAAAAAAGAACTGCTAGTCATAACTTTTATTACAGTCAGTCCTGATGAGAAAATTGAGACAAAAGTACTTGAACCTTCTTAATATATAAATTTAAACCACTCATCTCCCAGATACATTTTAGAATAAACTCTGTGATGTCAGAGGTAGTGGGTTGTAATTTACAGAGCATAAGTTTAAGAGGACTATCAGAAAACCAGTAGTGATCCTTTCACAGTCACAAGATACAAAATAAGTGTAAATTGAACAGAAAGAGAACTTCACTCCAATAGAAATTAAGATTCCTATTCTTAGTCTTTTTAAAGAAATTTTCTTCAAAAGAGCCCCAAGCTGTTATCCAAATTTAATTAGATAGGAATGGCTAGCTCAGGGCCTTCCAGTTCTCAAAACACCCTTGATAAATGTGCTCAGGATTCTTCATTAACCATTGCTAATAAGAGTGTGAAACCCTTGTTCTTCAAAGTGTGGTCTGGCATCACTGGGAAGCTGGTTAGAGATGCAGATCTCAGTCCCCACCCACACATTTGGAAGCAGAACCTGTATTTTTTGTTTAAACTCAGGCAATTGGGATGTGCACCTTAAAGTTTGAGATTTCAGTCTCTGATTTTAATTTGCTCTCTAGCCAGGGATAAATTTAGGCCTGTTAGAGGAGGTATGATATAATTTTTTAAATTATTTAAAAATATTTACTGCAGCTTAAGAAACAGGAAGGCTGAAGCTGCGTGACTTTCATTCTGAGAGAATTCTGATGAAACTAACCATTGCCACTGGAAGAACACTAAGCAGTATCAGAACCTACTGAAAATCTTCCTTCTCTTCTATCAAATTTAGAATCACTTGAATTATTTGTGTTTATGTTGCAGGAAGAATTGCATTTCAGGGCCAGCCCCATGGCTTAGCGGTTAAGTGCGTGCGCTCTGCTACTGGCGGCCCAGGGTTCGGATCCCAGGCGCGCACCGACGCACCGCTTCTCCAGCCATGCTGAGGCCATGTCCCACATACAGCAACTAGAAGGATGCGCAACTATGACATACAACTATCTACTGCGGCTTTGGGGGAAAAAAAAGGAGGAGGATTGGCAATAGATGTTAGCTCAGAGCTGGTCTTCCTCAGCAAAAAGAGGAGGATTAGCACAGATGTTAGCTCAAGGCTGATCTTCCTCACAAAAAAAAAAAAAAAGAATTGCATTTCAGTGGCCACGTTTTATTCTGTTCAGGTATAACTCAGGATCACTCCATTTGGCAAGTAATTCACTGAGAAAGAAATCATCAACTCTTTCTTGCTCCTAGAAGGATACTCATCTAGAAAGTTTTTAAGAGTATGGAGTCATGATCTCCATAGCAAAGTTCTCAGAGTTCTCATAGCACATTTCACAAAATTGGAAAGCTAAATAAAATAAAAATAAATTAGGAAGATGACGGTAATTGTCCTTTATCATTCAGTTTGTCCATCATCTGAACTCAGTTAAGGAATTAGTTGTTTTTATGAGTTTGGTAGGGGACAAATACAGTCTTCCCTTTTGAAGCTAAATGTGCCAAGTTCTCTCCCAGGCTCACTTGCAGCTAAGGCACAGGATTCTGCCAATTAAATGCACCCTCATCAGAGTTACTCTCAGGAATTGGTGGCACAAAGAGTCAGAGAGTACAGACTTGAGCCTCTGGTGCAAGGGCAACAGCACAGTAGTGAAAACCACAGTGTCTATGCTCAGGAGCAAAGGCAGTGGCTTCTTTATAAAAATGGTGCTACACAGCAGTTTGGGTCATTTCTTTACCCGAAACATTAGCCTCAAGTCTTTTTTTGACAGCTTCCCCAAAATTTCTTTCCTTTCAGTCAGCTTAGGAAAGCTTCTGGTGATTGTAACTAAAAATACTGACAGACACTGTGGTTGTATTTGAATTAAACATTTCAAATAGTGTACACTCTCTCATTAGTCTGGCATATCTGCTTGGATCAACTATACTTTCTTGGCTTTTGGGCAACTTCCTGTTGTGGACAGCACCACCTCATCCCTTCTGCCTAAAAGTGTATTTTCCTGGGGTGAGATGCTTATGCGTCAGAACCTGTCTCCTGTTTCCAGTTGTGGAGCCTGATATGACTAAGGGTGTGTTAACACTTGTTAAAATTCTATGGCTTGTATAACAGGTCTTTTTCCACAGGGAGGGTCGGGGAGGGTGGGGAGGAAGGGCCACATGAAGGTGTTCAGAACTAGAAAGAAACATTCTTTTCTTTAATATGCTGATATTAAGGTAAATTTGAATGTTCTTTTTCTAATTGATATCAGTGTCCATCACTTCATTTTAAAAATTATAGTGTTGCAGTTGAGAGTTTAAATACTCTTTCATAAATAGATTTGAAAGCCTCTTTTATTTTATATCATCATAGATCTCATTAATGGCTTTATCTGAGAGAACCAATTCTACAATCAAAAAGATACAAATCAGGAACTTGGCTTTGAAAATTAGAGAGGAAATCAGGATATAGCATACAGACATGGAGTCATCGTAACATCAACCTTGCATGTTACACTTTCTCAAAATATTTCCTTATCAAAATTTCACACTAAACGCTGTGAGATATTAGTCTAATACAAAACAACAGTACATTCATGTGTCGCTTAAGGACGAGAATATGTTCTGTTCTGTGAAACGCGTTCTTAGGCAATTTTGTCCTTGTGCAAACACCATAGAGTGTGCTTACACCAACCTAGATGGTATAGCCTACTATACACCTAGGCTATATGGTACTTATCTTATGGGTCCACCATCGTATATGCGGTCTGTCATTGAGGAACACGTTATTATGTGCTGCATGACTCTATTTAGAAAGCTTGGGAATGTACTGCAAACCCTTGTGCCAGAATCTCTCACTGACTTGTAAGCTTCGCAAAAGCAAGAATTTTGATCTGTTTTGGTCACAGCTACATATAAAACAAAATATTAATGTCATGCACTCAAAAATATCTGTTGAATGAGTGTGTTGCTTGTTAAAAATATTGATCACTAAGCCTCATCCAAGAATTTCTAAATCAGACTCTCTGTGGGTAGGGCTGGACAATCTGCAATCTTAACAATCCTTGCACCTGACTCTGTCAAAACTTGAAAATGGTTCTCCTGCTGAGATTCACTCAATGCCTGTTATCTAAGGAAAACAATTCATTTAACATTAAAGTAACTAGTTTTTTTGCATTTGTAACATCACCTATAGCTACACTACCGTTAATATAATATTCTATTGCAAAAGGAATATTTTGACACACGTTAATTGGGGGAACGTTCCTACTCGGTGAAAGCTCTAAGCATCATTGCTCTAGACTTGAAGAAAGCAAGCCATGATAGCAGAGGAGTGGCTAGGTTTCTTCCCCACTGTTGAAGGAATCCTTATTTCTCCATTTATTATCATCAACACAGATTAGTTTAGTGCTCACTGTGTACCTGGCACAGACTGCGTGTAAATGAAAACAGATTCTAGTATTAGCAGCAGGAGTTAGAAGGAGAAATGAGATGGTAAGCAAAAAGTACTGCAGTGTGTAACCAAATTTAAACTGAAAATGTGAGCTCCCTTAAAAATCTCTCATGAATTTGACAGCGAGGTAGGAAATTTTCTATTAACAAAGAATTCAATAAGTAGAAAGAAAGAAGAAAGCGAAATTGAGTTTTGAGTGTATTTTGAAGATGGAGAAAATATAATATCTGAAGACTAGGTGAGGGCACAGAAGACATCATTTAGTAAAGCAAATAAGCAGAAAGGGGAAAGTTGAAGCGCCAGTTTTAGAGGGAATTTAAAGTCATCATAATAATGTTATTTACTCTAGTTTGAATCAGTGGTACTTGGTTTAAAAAGTGAAGTGGGGAACTAGCTTTTAATTTTCCCAAACTTAATCCTTGTCCAAACACAATTTTTTGAATATTTCGTGTTTCCCCCATTTATTCGAAATGCCACTTTTATGTCAATTTAATGTCTCATAGTGAGTCACTCGATAGCTGCGTTCTGCAATAAGCTGTTTATTTGGGGGATGATGTCACACTTTCAGAAGTGTTGCTTTAATTTAAAAATCTTATATGATAAGTCACTCCTCTTTAATTTTCTTGATCATATTTTTTCTGGGTATTTTCCTATGTTAATTTTTACAGATTAATTTAGAATTACTTTCAAATCCCTTTGGGATGCTGATTGAGATAACTTATTCATTGAACATAAGTTCATTGAATGAACTTCTTCATTCATTAATCACTCATGAATGTCTGTTCAAAACTTATTTCTCTATTATTTGAAGTTTTTTCTTCCAACAATAAGAAGTCTCTATGTTTATTTGGGTATTTTAAATTTTCATTCTTAGAGGGTAATGTTTTGTAGACATAGATCTCTAACACTTCATGATAAATTTATTGCTGTATCTTTTATTGCCATTATCGATCTATTTCAATTTATTTTTCCAAGTAGTTATTATTCTTATATAAGAAATCCATTGATTTTGGATATTGATTTTATACATTACTACATATCTGAACTAATTGTCTTTCATTCAGCATTATATTTCTGAGATTCATCCCATGATGTTACAAGTAACTGTAGCCTATTAATTTTCATTGTTATATAGAAGCTCATTAAAAGATTGTAACAATGTATTTGTTCTACAACTGGTGGGCTTTTGTTTCTTACCACGTTTTGGCTTTTACAAACAATGCTGCTAAGAACATTCTTACATAGGTACTCGATACAGATATAAGTGTATATAGTCCTTCTGAGGGTATATACCTAGGAATGGAATTGCTGCATAGCAGGGTATGGTGATTTTCTGTTTAAGTAAGTAAAACCACACTGTCTTATAATTAAATTTATAAGCTGGCAGTGTATGGGAATTTCCTTTCCTCTACATGCTTGCCAAGATTGGATATTACCAGCCTTTTAAATTTCTGTCAATCGGAGAGTGTGCAATGATATCTCATTTTGATTTTTATGTTCATTTCCTTGATTACTAATGAGATTGAACAATGTTTCATATTTCCATTGGCCATTTGGGATTTTCTTTTCTGGGAAGTACTTACTCCAAATTAGCCTATTTTTATTAGTTTTTTTCTATATTAATTTGTAAGGCTTCTTTTAATATTCTTATACTAAGCCTTTGTCAATGATATGCATTGCACATATCTTGTCCCACTGTATGCCTTATCTTTCTTCTCTTTTATTCATGTCACGATGGAGAAAAAATCCTAATTTTAATATAGTTCAATTTGTCTATTGTTTGACTTGTGGAAGGGAGAGATAAGTTTTGTATTTTGTTAAGGAAATGTTACTAACTTCAAGTTCTATATTATCTTCTAAAACCTTTATACTCTCACCTTTCATTTTTGATCTTTGATTCATTTTAATTGATTTTTCTGTATAGTATAAAGTAGGGATCTAATTTTATTTTTTTCACATATAAATATCCAATGATTTCAGCATCATTTATTCAAAACTCTCTCCTCCCTGTCTGTTTTGTTAACTCTGTCACGTACCAAGTGTTCATATATTCCTGAGTTTGTTTTTTCCTGGGTCTCTATTTGGATATTCTTGATCTCTTCATCAATCCTTGTGCCAATACACACAGTCTTAATTATTAGAGCCGTATAATAAGTTTTGGTATCTGGTAGGGTAACTCTTTCCATGTGTTCTTTTTGTCTATTGTTTCTTGATCCTCTGTGGACCTAGGCATTTCTATATAAATTTTTGAAGAATAATTAGAAAAAAACTGCTTGTATACATTAATTTGTGGAGAATTAACATCTTTAAAATTTTGACTCTTTGAAACTATGGTCATAATATATCTCTCCATGTAAATACTTCCTCTTTTAATAATTTTCAATAAAATTTAATAATTTTTCCTGAAATATTTTATGTATCTTCACATTTTTCGATACTATTATAAATGTTATATTTCTGAATTTCACTTTCTAAAACTGTCAATACTATATAGTAATAAATTGTTTTATAGACAGATCTTTTATATCTTGCTAAACTCTCTTACTAAATCTATTAATTTATCTGTAGACCCTTCAGGATATTCTACTTATACAGTTAAATTATCTTCAGATAATGGCAGTTTTATGTATTCCTTTCCTATCCTTATCTTACTTATAGTATTTCTTACTTTATTGTGTAGACAATATTAAAGAGTAGTGGTGAGAGAGAGCTTCATTTCCTTTTTTTTTTTTTTGAGTTCAGCTTTTTACTGAACGTGTTCCATGAACATGTTACAAAAGAGGTTCACTCAAAAAGACCAAAGCCCATGTCATCATCATACTTTTCAAATTCTTCTTTCTTTCTATGGCTGTTCACAAAACTCAGGAAAACATTGTATATATACTAGATTAACAGTTTATTTTAAAAGGATGTAACTCAGGAACAGTCAGATGGAAATGAAGCATAGGGCAAGATATGCGGGAAGGGGCATGGAACTTTTATGCTCTCTCCAGGTGGGCCCCTCCCAGCACCTCCATGTGTTCACCAACCCGGAAGCTCGTTCATTGATTCCTAAGCTCCAAGGGACATTTTTCAGCATTTGTATGGTGTTTACTGAAGGCTTTTAAAAAAGATACACTTTAATTTAAGAGATTTTCCTTCATTCCTCTTTCTATGTTTTTTTTGGATGAATACTTGTATATTTTATTGCATGCTTTTTCTACATCTGCTGAAGTTGTCAAATGGTTTTTCTACCTGTTAATGTGGGGAATTGTATTATTTGATTTTCTGAGTTATGCCAACTTTGTCTTTCTGGGATACAATCTAACTTGAATATATTTACATACATACATACACATTAATGGATTTGGTGTGCTAAAACTCTGTTTAAGACTTTTGTGTTTATGTTAATGAGGAAAGATAATCCATATATTTTTCTTCTCACATTGTCCTTGCTGTATTTTAATACTAAGGTTAACCTAGCTCATACAATGAGTTGGGGACTGTTTCCTGTTTTTTCATTCTCTGAAAGAGATGATATAAGATTGAATTTTTTATAGAACTTACTGGAAGCCTTCTGAGAATGAAGGATTTTTTGAAACATGATGTTTGGACATATTAATATGATGAAATATATTGGTAGATTTCCTTATGTAAGCAATCCTTACATTCTTGGAATTAATAGCACTTGACCAGTCAGTGTTTGATCAGGGAAGCAGAACAATTATGAGTGAAATAGAATATGAGATTTATTGTAAGGACTAAGTAAGGGAGAAGTGAGGAATAGTGGTCTGGAAAGGGGTAGTTGGAGTACCAGAAAAAAGTCACTAACCAGAGATCCCAAAGGAGAGAGCTGGTAAAAGAGGCTATGGAAGGCTATCTTTCTGTGTCTGGTGATGGGTCAGAAATCACTGTATATTGACAGGGTTGACAGTCTGGAAGAAAATCAGGCAAAAGTTGGGTCAAATTGCAACCCATGAGTACAATCCGATGTCTCTCATTCACCATCTTTAACCTTGATCATAAAGTGATTGGCTGAAAAAGCTACATCTGACCCAGGACTCAGAATCTGCAGGAGGAGGTGCCATTGGAGCAGAAGGAGCTACAGGCCTGGCTGCTGCCTCTGGCAGCAAAATGAGCCAGCAGATGACTTATGAGGTGCAGTGGCACCTGGATCCCTACGTTGACTTTCAGAGGGTAATGACTGCTGCTCCACTTCTGCTTCCCAAATCTCATGCAAATTTTTCCTGCAGCCAACCCTGGCCCAGAACCAGAAAAGGGCCTGAATTCTGGGAAATGCAGTTTCTGTGTAACTAAATTAAGAGTACAAAACCACCACAACCCCAATTAGCTTGAAAAATATATATACAAATATTTCATTTGTAAATTTCAATTTATATTTAGTAGTAATATTTGTGTGTAATATTAGAAGGGTTTTTTTTCAGGTTTATTATCAATGTATGCTACTTCTGTAAATAGAATAGTGAGGTTTTATTTTATCACAAGTCTCCAAATTAATTTTGCAAAATTATGCTAAATTATGTATGCTCCTTGAAGATATGAAATCACTGCTAAAACAAAAGAGGAAAATTGGCAGAGAATGGTGTTTTATTTTTTGAGGAGTAGTTATTTGACAGCATTCTCAATTTTTTAAATTGTTCCCTTTGGCTTTTTTATAATCCATTTTGTTCTTGATCAATTTTGTTAATTTATATTTTCCTTAAAATTCAGCCGTTTCATTTAGGTTCCAAATTAGTGAGCCTGAAAATAACAAATTCAAAGAATCTTTCGTATCTTTGCTAATATAATCTTCTATTCTTAATGTAATTGTCTTTTTTCTTTTTGTTCTAGATTGAGCTAGAAGTAGCAAATCTCTTCTGTTGATATTCTCAAGGAACCAGTTCTTAGATTTGTCTAAATCACTTGAATTGTCATATTTTTCTAGTTCATGAACTTTTCACTTTAATCCTTTCCTTCTGCTTTTTCTATACTTTTTATTTGGGGATTGGAGGAGAAGAGTGATGTTCTTTTTTACAAACTTATGGGTTATGTTAATTTATTTATTTGTTTTTATATAGTAATTAAATTGTAAGATTTTTATCTTTCCTCTTATTTCAGCAATCCCTACATCTCATGAATTATTAAATGTAGTATGCTCACAGACTTATGCCCTAAATATTGTGAACATACTGATGTTGCTGTTCTTCTTTATCCAAGAATGACCCTTGCTTTAGTCATATAATCCAAACGTTATTGTAGCATATTTATAAGACGTATCAACAGTATTTCTGATTTTAAAAAATCATGGTAGAACTAGGTAAAACTTTTTATTTTATTTATTCTATATCTTAAAGTTTAAAATATTTATTAAAATTTTTGTATTGAGGTAGAATGTACATATGGAGAAGTACACAAATCTTGAATGTACAGCTTCGCACAACTTTTAAATATGTATAAAACTGTGTAACCATCCCCCATATCAACATATAGAAAATTACCAGTATTGCAGAAGGTTTCTCATGCCCTTTCGCAGTCAATAATACTACCTCTCCTGCAAAGAGGTAGACCCACTCTGTTTTCTGTTACTGTGGATTAATTTAGCCTACTCTTGAGCTTCTTATAAAGAGAATCATATAGCATCTACCCTTTTGATCTGAAGTGCATACTATGTATTCTTTTTTTGGCCTTGATTTCTTTGTTGAACATTTACCTTTGTTGTTGCTTGTAGTAGTAGTTTGTTCTGTTATATCACTGGGTGGTATTTCATTAATAAGTACAACTTATTAATCTGTTCAGTTGATAGGTATTTGCATTGTTTCCAGTGTTTGGCTATTACGAATAAAGCTGCAATGAATAATCCTATGCATCTTATTGGGGGGCCATATGTACTCATATCTCTTAGTTCTGTACCTAAGAGAGGAACTTCTATCATAGGATAGAAGTATGTTTAACTTTAGTAGATACTGCCAAAGTGTTTTCCAAAATGGCTGGACCAATACATGCTCCCAGCAGCAGTGTATCAGATTTCCAGTTGCTGCACATCATGGACAAAACTTGGTATTGTCCATCTTTACTTTTTCTCCCCCAACATCTAATATTTATTGGGTGCTTACTATGTGCTAGGTATTATAGTAAATGCATTTTTATTACCAATTTATTCTTTCTCTTCGGCCTCCAAAATAGTCGCATAGGGTAGTTACTGTTATGCACTCAGAATTTATTTTTTGTTTTTGTTCCTGTTTTTAGTGATATTTTATTGAAATATAACTTACATGAAGTTATACTAGATACATTTTTGTGTGTGCATGAGGAAGATTAGCCCTGAGGTAACATCCGTTGCCAAACCTCCTCTTTTTTGCTGAGGAAGATTGGCCCTGGGCTAACATCCATGCCCATCTTCCTCTACTTTATATGGGACGCCGCCACAGAATGGCTTGATAAGAGAGCATAAGTCTGCCCCAGGGATCCAAACCCGCAAACCCCGGTCCGCCAAAGAGGACTGCGTGAACTTTACTGCTACACCACTGGGCCAGCCTCCCTAAATACATTTTTTACATATAATATGTATTTTCTATATCAAGATAAAGAAAATTTCATCACTTGGAAGCCTTTCTCGTGCTATGCCCCAACCAGTCAGTACCAAATCAACCCAGCAAGCGTAGTGATTATTCTGATTTCTAACACTAAAGATTGACCTTGCCTATTTTTGAACTTTAAATCATACAGTATGTACTCTTTTGTGTCTGAAGCCTTTTGTAAACTTTATATCTGTAAGATTCCACAATGTTGCTGAGTTCATTCTCTTTAGTGCTGTGTATAATAGTTCATTCTTTTTTATTGCTGTGCAGTATTCCGTATGAATATTATTCTATAATTTATTTATCCATTCCATGTTGAGGAGAACTTGGGTTTATTCCATTATGAGGCCATTACAAACAAATCTGCTATGAATATTATTGACCGTGCCTTTCAGTCAACATATTTACTTACTTTGGGGAGTGTATACTCATCAGGGTAATTGCTGAGTAGAGGGCATATATATGTTGTTGTACATAATACCAAAGAGTTTTCAATATTGGTTAACCCAATTTGCACTCTCGTTGACAAAGACTTCCAATTGCTCCAAATCTTTGCCAACACCTGATATTACGTCTTTTTAGTTTTAGCAGTTCTGATGGGTGTGTAGTGGTATCATATTATAGTTTAATTTTCGTTTTTTCTGATGACTAATGTTGTTTACCACATATTTATATATTCACTGGCCATTCTGGTATAGTTTCTCATGAAATGCCTGTTCAAGTTTTCTGCCAATGTTTAATTGAGTTGCTTTCTGTTGTGAATCTCTTTTCTCATTTTGTTGCTTGTCCTTTTGCTATCTTGATTTTTTAAAAAGGCAGTTTACCAGTCTTTTCTGTTATGGTTAGTACTTTTCATATCCTCTTTAAGACAACTTTGACTAGTTCATGTTTGCAAAGATATGTACCTATGTTTTCTTCTAGAGGTTTTAATATTTCACCATTTGCATTTAAGTATATCATGCCTCTTGAGTTAATTTTTATATATAGTATGAAGAGGAGGTCCAGGATCATTTTTCCCATGTGGTTATCCATTTTTTAAAAATTTTTATTTATTTATTTTTTCCCCCAAAGCCCCAGTAGATAGTTGTATGTCATAGCTGCACATCCTTCTAGTTGCTGTATGTGGGACGCGGCCTCAGTATGGCCAGAGAAGCGGTGCGTCGGTTAGCGCCTGGAATCTGAACCCCAGCCTCCAGCAGCGGAGCGTGCGCTCTTAACTGCTAAGCCACGAGGCTGGCCCTGGTTATCCATTTATTAAGAAGATCTTCTTTTCCTTACTGAATTGTAGTGGCATCTTGCTGTAAATCAGGAAAATGTATATGTGTTAGCCCTTTTCAACCCTACTCTGTTCCATTAGTGTATTATAATAATGTTATAGCAATATCACACTGGCTTAATGACTGCAACTTTGCAGTAAGTTTCGATACTTGGTAACGTAACTCTCCAATTCGTCCTCAAGATTTTCTCGATTATTCTTGACTATTTCCATATATAATTTAGTATCAGCTTGGCAATTTCAACAATAAATAAATATTTAATTTAAAAACTAAATAAATTAACAAGATGAAATAAAATCCCACTTGGATTTTGAGTGGAATTATATTGGATCTATAGATCAACTTGGGGAGACTTGAAATCTTAACATTACAGATCTTCCTTGACTTACAATGGAGTTATGTCCTGATAAATCCATTGTAAGTTGAAAATGCATTTAGTACACCTTACCTACTGAACATCATAGTTTAGCCTTGCCTACCTTAAATGTGCTCAGAACACTTACATTAGCCTACAGCTGGGCAAAATCATCTAATGCAAAGCCTATTTTCTAATAAAGTGTTGAATATCTCATGTAATTTATTGAATACTTACTGAAAGTGAAAAACAGAGTGGTTATGTGAATAGAGAATGGTTGTAAGTGTATCGGTTGTTTACCCTTGTGATCGAGTGGCTGACTGAGAGCTGCCGCTCTCTGCCGCTGTCCAGCATCGTGAAAGAGTAATCTACTGCATACTGCTGGCCTGGGAAAAGATCAAAATTCAAAGTACGGTTTCTACCGAATGCATACCGCTTTTGCACCATTGTAGTGGAGCTGTTGTAAGTTGGGACTGTCTGTCTGAGTCTTCCAATCCATGTGCATTATATGTTTCTCAATTTGTTTAGGTTTTTTAGAAATTCTTTCATCAATGTTTTGTAGTTTTAAATGCAGAATTATTGCATATTTTCGCAGAGCTTATTCTTAGCTATAGAATTATAGCTATAGGATTATAGCCACAGAATTCTTAGCTATACGATTATAGCTTTTTTATACTATTGTAAATGTTTATATTTTTAAGTTTTCCTTTTCTGTTTGTTTTTTATTTCACATAAAAATACAATTAAGTTTTGTATTTTTATGTAAAATATAAATATTCTATCTTATGATCTTCCTATACTTATTACTCCTAGTAGCATGTTTAAAGATTCATTTTGATTTTTAAAATGCAAAATCATTATTCTTCCTTTCCAATCTTTGTAATTTCCATTTCTCCTTTTTTACTTTATTGCACTGTTTAAGACTTCTAATACATTATTAAATAAATGTGGTGATAGTAGACTACTGTGGTAAATGTTCCACATGAACTTGAAAAATTATGCATTCTGCAGTTGTTGGTATAAATTAGATGAAGTTGGTTAAATCGTGCTACACAAATCTTTATGTTTACTGATTTTATATCTGCTTACTTGTTTTGTTTGAGAGAGCTACGTTAAAGTCTCCAACTATAATTGAAGATTTGCCTATTTCTGTTTTTATTTCTGTCAACTTTTTTTCTCCATCAGATGAAAAGGTAAATATATAATGACATAGTTGTCAGGCTGAGCATCAGCCTTTACCGCTTCATCCCTGGGACCCATTGATCTAAGATAGAAAGAGAGGCATCAGGTGAGGAGCTGTTTATTCTGCAGTGTGCTCAGATACCAGCACACTGATACCAGCACCATTCCTTTAAACTGGGGACTGTTAGTACTGGTTTGAGAATATTTCAAAAAGGTCTGATGAGACATTTGACTGAATGTCAAAATATATTCACTATAGAAAAACCTACAGAAGAGGGGAAGCATTAGTGTTATCTGTTAGAAAGTGATTGCCAGTAGTGAGTCAAAAAATGAGAATTACTTAGTCTCTGATGGTGGCAGTGGAAAAAGAAAGAAAAAGATAGTTTTAGTTGTGATTTGGAGGTGACAGGTACAGCATTCTATAATGAATTAAAAGTAGAGGCCAAGTAGGTGAGGAAATTGAGAAATAAAAAGTGAATCGTAATTTGAGGCATGAGTTTTAAGAATTTAGATTCTTTTTGAGTTCACTCTGGTTTTCTCTGATAAGCCACGCTCAGGGACCGACAAACAATTATAAGGACATCTGTAGTAGGTTTGGAGAGTTAATTCAAAATTTCTTATTTCAGTGTACTCAGTTTAATTATACCTCGAATCCTTTGATATCCAACTATGTGAGTGACATATGTAATATCACCATCTTTTGACGAAGTTGAATATTCATACTGTGATACATACTGATACTTGCAACACTTAAAAACATTTTCAGATAATTAAATTACATTATTTTTAAAGTTTGAAATCTTTCATTCAAATGAGGATCTTGTTTACATTGTGAAATAGCATTGATTTGGATAGGTGCTAATTACTTAGGATTTCAAACCAAGTACTGAAGAATTGATAATGATACACAAGTGCAAAGTTAATTAGAAAACATATCATTAAAGGTCAGGTTAGAAGGTAAAGCTTTGACATTTTGATATTTAGATGAAAGATGTGGAAGCACAGAGCAATGATTTATTTGAACTAAGATGTGATTGAATGGATATTGCTCGTTCATAGGGCATCAGGATGGATATCAATAACTGTAATATTAAATACTGGTTGTGGTTAAATATAGAGGCTCAATAGTTGCTTTGAGTGGTCCCTTAAATATCACTTTTCAAAACCTTTTAATCACTGACTAGCATTCTTAATTTAGGCTATTTTTATCTGGATTCATGATATATTACTCCAATAAATGGCTTGAAATGCCAAATGCAAATGACTACCTAACAAACCACAATGAACCTTTATGCACACATTTTTTTTTTTTGTAAGTGATGTTGGTGGCATGAGCATCATATCTTTTAAACATCCTCCTTGTTCAGAATGTCCAGTCATGCCAAAACATTAGTGATGAGTAGCTTTTGTTTTGTATAGAATATATTAATTCGAGATATTTTTAGAATAAGATATTTTTCTTAATCTTCCATTCAAAAATGCTACTTAGAGTAACTTACTCTACTCTGACATCCACTTACTCAACAGGATGTCATACCAGTGTCTGAGTGGCCATTCATTTATTTCATAAACATTTGTTGAGCACCTACCACGTGGAACCAAAGGAATAAATCATGGCCAATACTCTCATGGAGCTCAGGTCAAGTGGAGAGTCAGAGTAAAAAAGAAAAAAAGTAATGGTAAAAGTGACAAGTGCCAAAATAAAGATAAAATAAAATAGCATGAACACTCAGAAGAAGGAGTTTGGAGAACTTTTCAGAGATATCCTAGAACAGGAGATATTTAAGTTGTATCTTTTTTTTTTTTTTTTTTTTTTTGTGAGGAGATCAGCCCTGAGCTAACATCCGCCAATTCTCCTCTTTTTTTGCTGAGGAAGACGGCCCTGGGCTAACATCTGTGCCTATCTTCCTCCACTTTATATGGGACGCCGCCACAGCATGGCTTACCAAGCAGTGCGTCGGTGCGCGCCCGGGATCCGAACCAGCGAACCCCGGGCCGCCGCAGCGGAGCGCGCGCACTTAACCGCTTGCGCCACCGGGCCGGCCCCTTAAGTTGTATCTTGAAAGAGGAAAATGCATTTGACAAGCCAACAGATTGAAGAAGGGCATTTCAGACAGAATAATCAACTTATAATATTAATAATAGATAGATATGGTTTGAATGCTTATTATCTGTCAGGCTGGATAAAAAGTGTTCTTATATCCCTCATAAACACCCTATAATTACCATTATTATTTCCACACTACAGATTAAGAAATTGAGTCCCAGAAATATCTTATAGCTAGTAAAGGATAGAGTTGGGATTCCAACTCTGCCAGTCCAACTCCAGGCTCCATATTCTCTCTCTCTCTTTTTTTTTTTTTTGTGAGGAAGGTCGGCCCTGAGATAACATCTGCCAATCCTCCTCTTTTTTTGCTGAGGAAGATCCATGCCCATCTTCCTCTACTTTATATGGGACGCCGCCACAGCATGGCTCGAGAAGCGGTGAGTCGGTGTGCCCGGGGATCTGAACCAGCGAGCCCCGGGCCGCCGCAGCAGAGCTCGCGCACTTAACGCTTGCGCCACCGGGCCAGCCCCAGGCTCCATACTCTTAATTACTATGCCACTTAAATGGCACAGGAAAAGGAGTTGGGAGGTGAAAGAGTTTGGAGTGCTTTGGTAATGGAGCTAAACCTGCCCAATGCCAATTTTAAACCTCAGAGGCAGCAATTCCAAATATGCCTATTCCAAAAGCATAAATACATTTTTTGTGTGTGAGCATATTTTTTAGTTCAGAACTTAAACTTAGGAATTTGGTCTACTGACTTAAAAAGTGTGGTACATGGGGCTGGCCTGGTGGTGTAGTGGTTAAGTTCATGCACACCACTTTGGCGGCCCAGGGTTTGCGGGTTCGGAGTCCAGGCACAGACCTACATACCTCTCATCAAGCCGTGTTGTGGCGGTGTCCCATATACAAACTAGAGGAAGATTGGCACAGATGTTAGCTCAGGGACTATCTTCCTCAAGCAAAAAGGGGAAGATTGGCAACAGATGTTAGCTCACGGCCAATCTCTCTCACCAAAAAAAAAAAAAAAAAATGGGACCTGCAAAAATTTTGGTCTTCTCCAAAATTTTCCAAAATGACCTTCTTCCTCTTTATCTTGTTGTAATTGCTGTAGAAAGAAATAATCATAAATATGTCTCTGATGGTCTTTTTATCTCCTAAAATATGTGGAGCTTCTCTTTTTTTTCCTAAAAGAAAGACTGCTCGGGATTCTCAGCACCCCTTTCTCACCTTTAATGGCACATATTTTATTAGCGTTTGCTTATAACCAAATCTACCTTTTCTTTTCTCTGAGTGAAATTTTGGAGCTAGGTCCCGAAAAACTAATAATGGTCCTGAGGCAGGATGATGCACTCAAAATAATGTTCCAGCTGGCTTGGTTTTTGTTTGTTTTACAGGAATGTTCTGCTTTAGAAATGCCCGCTATGTAACCCCTAATTTGAATATATATTTAGGGCAGTAGTTGGTACTGTCACATAATAATTGACTGCAAACTTTACTCATGAAGAGGTGTTACTAAGCCAAGCGTGAAAACTGGCAAGAGGTGGAGGGAAAATGAAATGCAAAGCAGCAGTACAAGGAAAACTGATGATGCTCACCTAATTAAAATGCCTTCTACCTTGTATTCTTGCTTGTAAAACAAGATAGTAGATGCACGTGATGATAAAGGAAACAAAATTGGATTTAGCCGTCATAGCAACTATGATGGTTGCTAGGGATCTACTAACTTTCTTTTTATGTAACACCATGTGAAGAAAATGGGTACAGCTGTCCTGTGTTTAAAATTTCTCCTCCAATTTAAGCTCTATCCAGACACTCATAAAGGCTGTTTATCCCAGCTCCTATATAATCCATTTATCACATAATATTCTCTGTGTTTTCTTTTTGCTTCATCTAAGTTAGATTACCTAAGTTATTATAGATGTTATGTAAGTGTCTAGGGCAGGTAGCCTCTAAGATGGCACCTGATTCCTACCTCATGGTTTTCACGCCCTCATACCATCCCCTCCATTTGAGTTTGCGCTGGACTTATTGACTCCCGGTGAATAGGTTGTAACAGAAGTATTAAAGTGTTACTTCTGAGATTTGGTTACAAAAAGACTGTGGCTTTCATTTTGGGTGTACTTTCTTGCTTCCTCACTCTGAGGGAGGGAAGCCAGCTGCCATCTTTGAGCTGTTCTATGTAGAGGACTGTATTTGTTTGCTAGGGCTGCCATAACAAAATACCATAGATTGGGTGGTTTAAACCACAGAAATTTATTTTCTCATAAATCCAAGACCAAGATACCAGTATGGTTGGTGTCTCCTGAGGCCTCTCTCCTTGGCTTGCAGATGGCTGTCCCCCTGTGGCCTCTTCACATGATTGCCCCCTGATCTCTTTTTTTGTGTCCAATGTTCCTCTTCTTATAAGGATACCACTCAGATTGGATTAGGGCCCACCCTGACAGCCTGATTTTAACTTAATCACCTCCTTAGAGGCCCTATCTCCAAACAGTTATATTCAGAAATACTGAGGCTTACGGCTTCAACATATGAATTTGGGGGGACGCAATTCAGCTTGTAATAAGACCCATGTATCAAGGAACTGAGGGGGGCCTTATCCAACAGCCTGTGAGGAACTGAATCCTGCCAACAGCTTCGTGAGTGAGCTTGGAAGGGGATCCTCCCCCAGGAGAGCCTTCAGATGAGACCAAAGCCTTGGCCAACTGCCTAACTATAATTTCATCAGTGAACTTGAGCCAGAGGCCCCAAGGTATGTCACAACTAGTGACATTAATTACCTAGTGAAACTGTGAGATAGTAAATCTTCCTTCTTTTAAGCTTTTAAGTTTGGAGGTAGGTTGTTAAATAGCAGGAGATAACTAAAGACAGTATCTTTAAGCTATCATATGAGTTTGTGTTTGTCTGGTACACCTGTCTTTTTTGGAGTAGAAAAAAAGAGTTTTTAAAGAAGTTAGGACAAATGAGCGTGATGGGTGCTGTGGTGCACCACCCAGATTCCCCACATCTGGTCTTAAGCACTCATTCCCCCAGCTACTGAGAGTATTGGTGGCTGACAGCACACAGCTGCATCCCTTTCAAAAACTGCACTCAGCTGAAAGGTAATTTGTCTGATGATTCAAATCCTACTTGTCTTCATGTTGGGGAGTTTGAGCTTAGTGAGAACTGATGTACCTTCATAGACACTCTGGCTTTTCAGAGAGTTTCTCAAAGAGTCCGTTATATAGTCATGTACTGCAAAACATTGTTTCAGTCAACAACAGACTACATATATGATGATGGTCCCATAAGATTATAATGGAGCTGAAAAATTCCTATCTCCTAGTGACGTCGTAGCCATTGTAACATCATAGCACAATGCATTACTCATGTGTTTGTGGTGATGCTGGTGTAAAAAAACCTACTGTACTGTTAGTCATATAAAAGTATAGCACATACAGTTAGGTACAGTACAAAATACTTGATAATGATAATAAACTACTATGTCACTGGTTTATGTATCTGCTATACTATACTTTTTGTCATTATTTTAGAGTGTACTCTTTGTGCCTATAAAAGAATAGTTTACTGAAAAACAGTATGCTGTTACAACGGCAGCAGCCTCATACATATCATGTTTACCACATCTCTTGATTGCATCATTTTCTCTTTTGCTTGACTTAATCTCATTTTGTTTTGTTCATCATGGCCACTAAGAGTACAAAATCCACTGCTAATGTTGCTGGCAAGAGGCCCCACGGAGTGATTGACCTGGAAACAAAATTAAAAGTGATTAAGGACTACAAAGGTGGGAAATTGGTGATGGTTATTGCTTACCAGCCAGGCATGACCCGTTCCACCATAACTACGATCTTGAAGAACAAGAGCAAGTAAAGGAAACTGTTAAAGGATCTGCTTCATTGAAAGCAATGAGACTAACAAAAATTCAAGGTCCTATATCAGACATAGAGAAATTTTTAATAAGCTGGATTGAAGACTAGACACAGAAGCATGTCCCTCTCAGCACCATGACAATCATGGCCAAAGCAAAATGTTTGTTTGTGATGTTGAAAGAAAAGGCTGGACCTGACTACCATGTTGAATTTGCTGCTAGCTTGGGGTGGTTTAAATGATTCAAAAATTGTTATTCATTACATAATGTGAAAATGAGTGGTGAGTCTATGAGTGATGTGAAGGCAGCTGAAGAATTTTTGAAAACTCTAGATAAGCTGATTGTGGAAGAAAATTACTTTCAGAGCAAATATTCATTATGGATGAAACTTCCCTATTCTGGAAATGGATGCCTGAAAGGACTTTCATCCATAGGAGGCCAAGTCAATGCCAGGTTTCAAGGCTTTTAAGGACAGGATAACAGTCTGCTTGGGAGCAATGTTGCAGGCTACAAATTGAAATCCTTTGTGATCTGGCACTTGGGAACCCCAGGGCCTTCAAGCATATCAATAAGCACAGATTGCCAGTGTACTACAGGAGCAATAAGAAGTCATGGGTGACCCAGCTCCTCTTCCAAGATGCCCTCCTGAATTGCTACACCAGTGAAATAGAGAAGTCCTGTTTGAAGAATAACATACCTTTCAAGATTTTGCTTATTGTTGATAATGCTCCTGGGCATCCTCCTTTTACTGGTGATCTTCATTCCAATATAAAATGGTATTTGTCTCTCCAAATGCCACCTCTTTGATCCAAGCAATGGGTCAAGGAGTTATAGCCGCTCTTAAAGCCTACTCTCGGAGAAAGACCTTTGCCCAGGCTATTGCTGCAACTAAGGAAGACATTGAGAAGACACTGATGCAATTCGGGAAGGATTACAACATTGATGACTGCATCAAGACCCTTGCTTGGGCTTGGAGTGATGTCATCAAGGAGTGTATGAATGGCATCCGGAAGAAGATATTTAAGAGGTTTGTCCATGACTTGAAAGGATTTGCCAAGGATAGGGAGATTGCAAGATTCAACAAGGCTGTGGCTGAGATGGCAAACAACTTTAACCTGGGTGTGGGTAAGGATGACATTGAGGAGCTCCTAGAGGTACTTCCTGAAGAATTGACTAATGAGGCATTGTTGGAACTGGAGCAGGAACGCGTAACTGAAGAAGAGGCAAAAGAAAAGGAAACTACAGGTGAAGAAAAAGAAGAACCTTCAAGAAAATTCACAGTGAAGAGTTTAGCAGAGGCTTTTTCAGACTTTAATAAGCTCCTTAAAAAGTTTTAAAACATGGACCCCAACGCTGAAGGATTTTCATTAATAGAGAGGAATGTTCATGGTGCATTATCTGCTTACAAGCAAATCTATGATGAAAAAAAGAAGCAAACCACCATGGACATATTTCTGAAAAGAGTGACAGTTCCTCAAGAAGAGCCTCAGGTAGGTCCTTCAGGAGATATTCCAGAAGAAAATATTATTATCATAAAAGATGACAGCTCTATCTATGCATGTCATTGCCTCTGAAGATCTTCCAGTGGGACAAGATATGGAGGTGGAAGACAGTGAGAGTGACGGTCCTGACTTGGTGTAGTCCTAGGCTAATGTGTGTGTTTGTGTCTCAGTTTCTAACAAAAAAGTTTAAAATGTAAAAAAAAATTTAAAAATTTTAAAAATAGAAAAATGGTTATAGCTTAAAGATCTAAAGAAAACAATATTTTTGTACAGCTGTACAATGTGTTTGTGTTTTAAGCTAAGTGTTATTAGAGAAGAGTCTGAAGTTAAAAAAAGTAAAAAGTTTATAAAGTAAAAAAGTTACAGTAAACTAAGGTTAATTTATTATTGAAGAAAGAAAAATATTTTTTTTATCAATTTAGTGTAGCCTGTGTGTGCAGTGTTATGAAGTCTACAGTAGTGTGCAGTAATGTTCTAGGCCTTCATGTTCACTCACCACTCACTCACTGACTCACCCAGAGAAACTTCCAGTCTTGCAAGCTCCATTCCTAGTAAGTACCATTTTTTATCATTTATTCCATATTATTACTGTACCTTCTCTATGTTTAGATATGTTTAGTTAGATACACAAATACTTATCATTGTGTTACAATTGCCTGCAGTATTCAGTATAGTAACACACTGTACAGGTTTGTAGCCTAGTAGCAATAGGCTATACCATATAGCCTAGGTGTGTAGTAGGCTATACCATCTAGGTTTGTGTAAGCATACTCTATGATGTTCACACAATGACGAAATCGCCCCACGACGCATTTCTCAGAACATGTCCTTGTTGTTAAGCGACACATGACCATGAATGGGACCAGACCTAAGGAAAATATTGTTATAACTTGCACCTCCTCTTTTCTTGGTGCTCTATACTCCCTCTTGAGATTCATTTCTTGCTTATCCTTCAGCAAGATATATAAAACTTGGGGGGAAAAAAGGCAGGAGAGCTACCTCTTGAAGTGATGGATTTTATTCTTTGTTCCACCTAGGATAGAATACTCAGCCTTGTTTATAGTAAACTCAGGAATTGCTCTGCTGGAGCTTCCAATGGTATTTCAACTGCCTTAGAGAGGCCATTAGGGAGCAACAAGATGATAGCGTTGATTATCCCTCGCAAAGACATTATTCAAAGCAGGTGAAAGCAATTGAAACTGGATCACTGGCATTCATCTCAGTGATGACCACTCTAATTTTGTTTCTTCTTCCCTAAAATAAAAAAACAAAACAGAACATAAACATTTTTTGAAGATCAATGAATTTTCTTTTCTTTAACTGGAAAGAAACAGACTTTTTCAAAAAATGCCATAAGAAATTGAGAATTGAAGTCATATTATCTATATTTTCCAAAAAGCTGAATCCTTTTGAAATCCACAATCACTTTTATTCATGAGCTCTATGTTCAGTGACTATCAGTACTCCACAATTTCCCTTTTGGAAATGTCAGGGTAAAGTGTTCACATATTAGAGCTGAATTACAAACACTTAGCTACATCAGTGAGCTGTAATCTAACCAGAGAAACTGACTTTCAATAACATCATCACCCAATAGTGTAAGAGATTGGTGTAGTTTGAGAAAATCATCATATAGTGCTAAATGCTCTGTGCTGCATCAGGGGAGCTGTGGGAATGTGCAGATAAAGGCACTCAAAATAACTCTGGGCATTTGGATAAGAAAACGTATGTTTAAATATGCAACACAAAGAAGACAAAATGCAACCCAATTCTGAAACTCTTATTTTTTATTCATATTTTAGGTGCTTATGAGTGACTTTTGTCTTACCAATCTACAAATCTGTAAAAAACTCCATATAGTGACTAACTTTCTGTGCAATTTGTATAAATTACAAGAAATCTGAAAGTTTTCTCTATTCCTTACTGGAAAGTTGATTATTGGATACCCATGTATTTCAGGCCAAAATTTAATTGAATACATTATTTAGAATTAAGTCTGAGGCAGTGGTGGTGGTATTTGTGTGTGTGGGTGTGTGTTCTCTGGCTTATTGGGAGGCAAGGATGAAATTATTTTCCAGTGGCAAAATCATTGAGTAGGGGATAATCTTCCAGCCCTAATTCTGCCATAAGCTGACTATATAGCTTTACCTCTTTGTATCTTTGACTGTTATTCATAAATTGAAGCAATTAGAAAAACTCTTGAGGCATTCCTGTTTTAATATTCTGTATCTTTTATTTTAGGCAAAATAATGACAAATTGACTTAATACCTTGTTAATTTAACTAGTGTGGGCTCATGTAAACAAATCTTAGGCAAAGTGATATAATTTAAAAACCACATGGTAAATTCTCACATAAGTATTACTTTACGTGTTAAGAAAACTGATATTAAAACCAGATCTTTTGATGGCTCAATTTGTGTTTCAAAGAATGAGGAGATGTTACACAATGTATTGGGAAATCTTCCATAGAATTATTTAAATGGAGTGTTCTCAGATAACCCCTGAGGCCCTGTAATCTTTTACGATAAGGATCCTAAATCTATCCAAGAATTATCCCCGAGTATAGCAGCAGTCTATTGGATATATTTTTAGCTTTCTTAACTATACAAATACATATTAAAACCCCTTAAAGCCACGTGGAAAATCAAGGCCTGGACTATATTTTCTCTTAGGCCAGTGCAGGTTTACATTTTGAATAGAAAATGGAAGAAGAAAGCTTCTTGATGCTCAAGAAAAGGGACAGAGTGGCGAATCAGGCTAAAAGTAAGAAATGAATTACAAATTGTTTGCTACATTAAATATGGGTGTTAAAAACAGAATCTTAAGCTATAATTCCCCCTCACCCCTGAAACAAAGTGTTTCCAATTAAGTAGACAGATTTGTACTGACAATGATGCTGAGTCTGGCAAAAGAGTCCTCTGAAATGGATTCCTCAGGCAAACGGACTTAGAGTCCAAGGCAACACATTGAAAAGTCAGAGAAAAAAATTAAAAAGCAACATAGCCATCTCTTCTGCCTCTGGGAGGAAAGCAAACATTTTCAAGCTAAAAATGATTAATCTTAAAATATTAAATGCATTTTTAGATGTTCAATTTATTTCAAGAAATTTTGAGCAACGTGCTATATACTATGCAAGATACTGCTCTGCAGGAAACAAAGAAGAATGAAACCTCATTCTAACAAGTTGCTTGCAATTTTGTAGGAGAAATTACATGAATGTTAAGAACCATAATGCAAGACATGTTCTAAAAACTCTAACAAAGGAAAAATCCCAGGAGATTCAGGTGATAAAGGTTGTTTCGATTTCGGCAGCAGCATTTTCATCTTTTAGTTAAAAACACTGGGTGGAGCAAGTAACATTTGCTCAGCATCTATGATGATGTCGTGAAATTCTTACGCTTGTGCTTTGGGATGCATATATGAGAACATTCACAGCAGCTTCTCTTGTAACTCCCAACTGGAAACAGCCCAGATATGCATTGTCAGGAAAAGAGGTAAATAACTTGTGAAATAGTTACATAATAGAATACTTTATGTCATTAGAAATATAGAAATCACAGCTACACATATGAACACAGATGAATATTAGAAACAAAATCTGAATTAAAAGAAAAGTTTTAAAAGAAACTATATGACATGGTACTATTTTTTACAATGTTTGAAAGCAAGGAAAAAACTAAATAATATATTAATTAGAGGTTCATAACTATGTGGTAAGTAAAATACAAAGAAACCCAAGAGAAAGATTAGAAAATGTCATTTAGGAGTGTGGTTACTTCTGGGGAAGGGACAAAGAATTGGATAAGGGGTGACATAAATTAGAGCTTGAGTTACAGTGTTTTCTCCCTCAAATGTTTATAAATATTACACCATTGTTTCACAGAATATGGAGGTGTGGAAATGTCTGAGACTAGCAAAATATTCATATTTTTTAATATAAACTGCTTTTGAAGCCTGGACGTTGGTAGCCCTTCTTCATTTACTATGTTAGTCAAACATATTTCCAAGTATTAATTTGTTTTAATAAATTTTCTCTGGTTCTTATTGAACCTTTCATATTTGCCACTCAAGTCTTTCTTTTAGTTCATGTATTTCTCTGCCCTTTCCTCTGCCTGTGACACTTCCTCTCTGCCCATTCTACCTTCCACTACCCTTCATCTAAAAATCCTACTGATGAAGTCCATTCAAACAGCAAGGGAGATTCCTATCCCTTCACCCCAGTCTTGGTAAGTCCCCTATGACATGTAGCATCGTACCATGTAGGAATCTTCCATAGCATCGACTACAGATGAGTTTGTACCTTCTTTTGCATGATTATCAAATCAATGTCTTTTTCACTCAGTAGTCTTTAAATTTGGCAAAGACAGTGGCCGTGGATTTTTTGATCATTATTTTATTTCCAGCGTCTAACATGTATTCAAGTAGAATATATGTATTTCTTGAATAACTATCTCAATGGATTTCTTATTTATCCTTCATTTGCTCTCTCTCTCTCCCTCTCCTCCTACAACTCCTATTTCAAGGAGATTCTCCTAAGTCTATGTTTCATGGTTCATTTACTATTTCTCTTTAGTTCTTCTCTGAGTTCTGTGAAAGTTACACAAGCTTGTGTTTTCCTTTACTAAATCAGTTTGTCTCCTGTTTTTTTTCTCTTATTTCTCTTTTGTTTCAGAGGTCAATGATATCCCATAGTTTTTCTATTATTTCTTCATATTAGCTCTCCTCTTTTAACTACATGATCTACTTCATTATCTATTTTTATCATTTTTCACTTTTTAAATTTATGATTAAAGAAGAAGGCGTACACTTGCCTAGCTCTGAAAGTCAAGAATCAGTCATTCAAAATGAACCAGACTAGGGGAGACAGTTTTTCCTCTACAACAGTAAGCAAAGTAATGTAAATGGGAAAATTTTCTGCCTCTGCAATGTGACTCATGGGCCAAAAATATTTATAGCTACTGTTCTGTGCATCTCAATTCAGATGTCCTTGAGAATTCAGCCCAATAGAAAGAATGATACTTTAGAAATCTTCTTTTTAATGGTAAATCATTTGGCTTCACAAAGAAACTATGATTTTTGAGTGTAAGTAAGGAATTTAGGATATTTTGAGTAGAGATTTTAATTTTAAAATATTTCAACTAACAATACTTTCATAAATATTCCTTATTTCCCAAATTCTTCCACTATTAGAGTAGCATGTTTTTACTTGTTTAAAATGTTTTAATCAGTCACTCAGTAAATGATTTCCCTAGAGAAGAGGCACCATTTTGGTCCTAATAATGTGAGATATTGTAGCCTGTATATGGTATCAATTCATGCCACAAAAAAAAGTTATCACTTTCTTTAAGTAAACTATGAATGCCCTAGGATTTCAGCCTATTAACCATAAAACACTCTTTAAAAATCAGCAAAGACCACTAATTAGAGATGTTAACTGTTGTAAAGTTTAAGGAATACTTGTTTAGAAACTAAAACAGGAAAATGTGCAGATAAAAACACACTAATTTGATTTCCTAATACTGTATTTAGTTAAGCCACTAATTAATCACATTTACACATTCAAACTATTGCTTTCTTGGTTCTTTTGATGTTTTGACTTTTAATTAACTAATACAGAAATACAGCAGTATCTGCATATTAATTAGGGGTGTTACAGTTTTCTCTCCATGATAATTATAAAAGTAAAAGAAAAGGGAGCAAAATCATAAGAGATAGAAAGAGGGAAAAAGCCAGACAGCCAGTGTGTCTTCAACTCCCTGGAAATAATGACATTCCTTAAAATCTTCATGATAAGTGTAATTATACCCTGCTTTATCCATATCTAGTCTAGCCAGCCATGACCGAACAATTTCACTCTGAGGTATTCACCCAAAAGAAATGAAAATACATGTCACAACAGAAGTAAACAAAAATGTGTACACATTTAAAGATGTATAAACATAAAGATGTTTATAGTGGCTTCATTCATAATAGCCAACAGCTGGAAATAACTCATTGTTTATCAACAGGAGAATAGACACAAGAATTGTGGTATAGTCAGTCATACAACAGCAACTACCCAGTAATATAGAGGAACCAATTGCTAATGCATACAAAGCTTAATAAATCTCAAAAACATTATGTTAAGTGAAAGAAGTCAGACAAAAAGAACATATATCATTTAAACAAATTCAAGAAGTTTAATCACTTTTCTCACTGTTTCTATAGTACTTTTTCCAGTTTCCTAAAATCTCTTTGATCACATTGTAATACTCCAGTGTCCACCCCAGTGTTCCTCTATGTCAAGGACCTTATATTATTTATCTCTGTAACTCAGGGCCTAGCATAGCATCTAGTACACTTAAAAATCTTAGTAAATGTTTTCTGAATAGTCAGCCCAGTTTCTGAGTGGGCCCAAATATTCTAAGATGGCCTCCAAGATTCCTGCCTCCTGGTGTACACTCTTTGTATCATCCTTTCCCCTTGAGTATAGGTAGGACTTGTGAATATGATATGAGAGTCACTTCCATGATTACATTACGTTAAATAAAACCCCACTCTAGCAAATTGGAAGACATTCCCCAGCTGGCCTTTAATTAGGAAGCAAGCTGCCATGTTGTGAAAGGTCCACGTGGATAAGACTTGAGAGTGGCCTCCAGGAGCTGAGAACCACCCTGACCAACAGCCATCGGGAAAATGAAGACCTCAATCCTACTGCAAGGAACTGAATTCTGCTAACAACCTGAATGAGCTTGGGAGAGGACTCCAAACTCCACGTGAGAATACATCTTAGCTGACACCTTGATTTTAGCCTTGTGAGACCATGAGCTGAGAATCCACCTATGCTGTGCTTGGACTTCTGATCTACAGAAACTTAGATAATAAATGTGTGTTTCTTTAAGCCACTAAGTTTGTAATAGTTTGTTACAGAGCAATAGGAAAAGAATATAAAGTCCTTTGAATAATGTGTGTTGTTTAAAATGTATAGATTGGTTTGTGCACAGAGAAGGTGACTAATGAGTATTTACCTCAAATACTCTGATTCCTTAGTTGCTGAATTGGATTTGCTATATAATAGGGTGGTTCAGACTAACTTAAAGCAATAAAGAATTAGGAAAGTGATCAAGTTTGCTATATTGAATAGGCTCAAATTATAGTATATATTGCCCATACCCTGGGAGATCACGATTCAATGAATATTAATGATAAAATAGGGTGGAGAAAAATACAGAAGCAAGTAACAAAATAAATTTGCTACTAATTTATTTTACGTTAAACCATACGCCTACAGCATTTACTAAAGAACACTTTTGATGATAAAATACTCTTAATAAGTATATTTAAATTAAAGAACAATTCTTAAACATTAGAAACTAGGCTTGCCAAGACCCATGGCAGGTATCATCACAGAGCCTTTCAAATAAAAAAATTGAAAGGCAAGATTAAGGGTAAAATGATATAGAAGTTGGCAAGCTTGAGGTTATGGAAACGTGGCAATCTCTGTTCTAGATCAACAATTCACTTCTAGTTCACTGAAGTCACTTCATTAGCTTTGCTAGAGTTACAGCAAGGCGGAATTTTTGGTAGGAAAATGTGTTAATTGCAGCAGGGGGATATCTGTGCAAGTCAGTTAAGCTTCAGCATTAAGAGGGTTGATTTCCAATTCCACTGAGCAACAGAGGAGCTTGGTGGCCTTATGTAATTTAATTAATGTCTCTGTTTTAGCTGTTCCACCTGTAAAACTGGGAAAATGATGCCTATCTCAAATGTTTGTTGAAAAGGTGAGAAATAATATTTCTGAAGCACAGAGCATACTTAATATATATGGTCTTCAATTTTTAGTTGGATAATTCCTTTTACAGTGACACTGATGTTATCTGAGATAATTCTGATTTAAAATATTCTGAACTAATGTCTACATGCAGAGTTGAAATATCCTAGGAATTCTAACAGTGGATCCAAATAAAACCTCTCTTCTAACGTGGCATGGAGAGGAAAAGTGTAGCATCTTGGAAAGTGCATAGATAGTGGTTTCAGACAGACTTCAGTCAGATAAACTGACTTCAGTTCCTGGTGTGAGATTTTGAGCAAACTGTAAAAGAGGAGTACTAACAATACTAACAGAGGAATAATATTAAAATAACAATTAAATGAGATAACTTTGGAAAAGAGCTTAGTTGAATGTCAGGCACATCAGAGTCACCTAAAAATCGTAGCTCCTAATGATATTTCATCTTAGATCTTAAAGTAACTACATATCCTGGTTTTTTTATTCAGAAACCGTGGATGCCATATCCATAGGTTAAATTATTTCATAAGTATCAGGGAATTATTCCATTTAGTTCTGTTCCTTTACTGTTATTTAAACGACTTATGCTATTATTGTGTTTGTTTTTTCTGAAGTAAATTTAATGTCGTTATTTTCACAGAAAGGATTTGATTCTAGCCTTAGGCATCTGCTAAGAATAATGAATAAACACTTTTCTGATACAAGGTGATATGATACCCCATTAATGTCATAGGAACACATTTATACTGAGCAGTTTGCTGAATTTACACTCTGCCTATTTAAATTTAATATGGAATAGCATGAAAATAGAAGTAACCTAATACAAATAAATAAATAAGAGATTGTTTTAATGCTTTTGGATATTATAAGAACCAATTATACTTTAAAATTTACCTAATTTATAACCCCCAAAAAGTAATCATGTAGCAAAAAATAGAATGGTATGTTGTGTAATGTATCAATGAAACAGCACATAAATATGTAGTTACATACAATGACCATGTAGACAATGAAAAAATTCGTTTGTTTTGACCAAGTTAAAAGGTTTCCTTGTTATATTTTTCTATTTTCCTAATAGGCAATTAAAGCAATTCTCCATATATAGAATAGACTCACAGTAGAAATATAGGAAATTTTAGCAGGAGTTTGCTTTGATTTTGAATCATCTACTTGGTTACATAATACCTATGAAGTTGGGAGGCAAGTCATATCTAAATGCAACTACACAAAGTTCATTTTACTAGGAAAATAGTGAACTGTCACCTTGTACTCTCTGTGGAGACTGAACATTTTCTGGGAATTGAATTCTAGGTAAGTAATAGAATGAAGAATCAGTAATGGGAAATATCACAGGAGAAAAGTCTATAAATCAGAGAAAGGATTCCCAAGAGAGAGGGATGGAAGCCAACTTAGAAAAAGCCAGGAGTCCAAATCAAGAAAGTAAAGGAATCTAAAATTATTCATGGTAATGCAAAACTGAATTTGAAAATCGTATGGTTAAGTTTTCAAACAATTACAGTTGTTTCTTTTGTCATAAACTTCATGTAATCATAGTACTACTTACTTTAGCACTACCTACTTTAGAAAATGTTCTCTCTGTCTCAGTGTTTCATCAGTCTCTTTTGCCCTTATCAATTCAGAGTCCCATCTTTTGCATAAAATGGATGAGTGGAGGTAGAATTTTAACACGCACAATTATCTCAAGATTTCACTTGGGACAATATCTAGATACATTAATATTTTCAGTCTTAGCTAGCTGGCACAATATTTGATTCTTGAAACTTAAAACAACGAAACACTAAACTTATAGGATCTTATGCAGAGCAAATTGCTTAGGCAAAGAATCTCAACTATTGGAAACTGTAAGATGGCAACATTTAAATGTCTTCCTCCAATTTACTCTTGAGAAAAATGCTAGCCCTGAATCATGAATGAATTTTCCAGACTTACTCCATGAATGTAGAGGAGTAATTTTGGACCTATGACTACAATGAAGTAATGAGACAGCATTAACTTACAGACCTAGTGATTGACGGCCTCATCGCAAGTGAAGAAGTAAGAGACATAGCCCGACACTGATGCATTTTAGAAAAGAACTACAATTTTTAATGGACTGTATTTGTGAAGATCAATCAACTTTATGTTTAAAGAGTAAAGACATAAGACATTAATTCGAAGCATGCATTAAATAAAAGCAATTTTAGGACTTATCACCCCACTTTATCTAAACTTTAAAAAATTATTTATTCTTCCTTAATAATTTACAAATTTGTAGGTCTTTGCTCATCCCATAGCCATGTTAGGACTTACTGTGAAGTTTCGAAGCTTTTCAGTGTCCTAAATTGTTTTGTTTATATTTTGTCATTTATGAAGTGCATTCAAATAAATTAATTCATTTTGATAATGTTTTTACATGTTGGTTGTTCAATTTCAAGGGTCATTAGAGCTATAACCTTCTTGCATCCCATACTCAATTGAAAATGGAACTGGAAAGTAATGATCCTGAACCTGACAACTATGTGAAACCTCACTGCTCTTCTGAATGTATTTTTACCCACAGAAGAAGATCTTCTCTCTTCTTCTAACTCAGTGTTTCTCAGAATATGCTATGTACACATGCAGTTCCATATAAGATAATTGTAGGTAGTCCTTTGATAATCATTTATGCTTACATTATTTATATATTTAAAAAATAATTTTAGAAAAAATAAATAAATTGAATCCATGATTTCAGAGACATCACTCCCTAGGATAAAGATAAAATTTTAAAATGAGTTAAATATTGAATTAAACTTTATAAATAATAATACATAAATATGACATAATTCTACATAAATAATATTACAAGTGGTATTCATCTATGATAGAAAAATCATGTGAGTTGTAGGAGAATAAAGACCAAGAAACATTATTCTACATGTCTGGACTGTATAGAACTGGAGAGTTCTATATCAAATTTGTGTTTATCTTCCAGGTCACCGCTTTAGAAGCTGAAAAAAGACTAAGTGGCATTCTTTTCTTATGCAGAATTTGGAGAGCAGAATGGTGATGTGGAAAGGGGATTTGGCTATAATTCCAGCCCTGAGAGTTGTAAGATGTGTGTAGGACTGAAGGCTCATTAAAACTCTCACAGCAATTTTTGCAAATCTAATAAATCAAATTTATAAATGAAATAATCATTTTGTCTTAAGTACTCAACTACTGCGAACCAATAACCAAATTATCTAATACCTTACAATTTAAAATACCATGTCTTGAATCAATTACATATTTAAAATTGCAATCACTAATCTTATGAAAAAAATTGTACTTCAATTATGTACCTCTGGTGGACATCTCTCCAGATTATCTGAATCTAGTCTTTTATTGTCTTTGAGCAATTTTGCAAGTCTGTACATTGCAGGTAACTGCTGTGCTCCAAATGTTTGTGTCTCCTCTAAATTTATACGTTGAAACCTAACACCCAAGGTGATGGTAACAGGAGGTGGGACCTTTAAGAGGTGATTAGGTCATGAAGGCAGAGCCTCATGAATGGGATTAGTGCCCTAATAAAAGCATCCTGAGAAAGTGCCCTTGCCCCTTCCACCATGTGAAGTTTCAAAGAAAATATGGCAGTCTAGGTAGCTGATGCCTTGATGTTGGACTTTCTAGACTACAGAACTGTGAAAAATAAATTTCTGTTGTTTATAAACTACCTAGTTTACAGTATTTTTGTTATAGCAGCCCAAATAGACTAAGACAGTAACCAATAGCAATGACAGGTAATTCTTGTCTATAAATGTGCAAATTCTGTCCTGCCCTATAGAGATTCAATTGCCTTCCCTCCCTCCTTGGAAAGAACGGTTTTTATATATTCCTGATCTATAAACATATTTGTCTTTGAATTTTCTTTGGAACTAATTATAACATCTGTCTGGTTCCCTCATGATTAAGGATTAGAATAAAATCTTTAGCATGTATGCATTTTGTATCTGTATGAGAGTCTTGGTTTTACCTGGTTTTCAAAAATTATCTTTCAACAAGATATTGTCTGATTGTTTCCAACAACCTCACAATCATGGAGATTATCCTCACGCAGACAAAATTTATTCCTAGACATAAACAAAGTATTTAAACAATGGCTTAGATCAGTGGTTTTCAAATTTCAGTGTATTTGAGAGTTATGGAGATGTGTAAGGGCAAATACAAATAAAAATAAGGGGCTTAATTCCCCCTGTGGAAAAAAAGGGAAGAGACTTCTTTTCCTTCCCTTTTCTGAGAGCATTTACTTTAGAAAACTTGTAAATGGAAGTTCTTTCTCTGTCTCTTTTAAATGTTTATAAGTCTTTTTAAAATCTGAATAAACCTGTTACTAACTTTAAGATCCAAGAATGCCTTTCCAAAGACCTGGGAGCCATCTCTTTGAAATGTAATGATCCAGAAAGATAGCGCCCCTACCTTCCAGTTTCTGTGACAGTAAGAGCCTAATTTCAGCAGGGGTCTTGTTCCAAAACTATCACGTGTCCTGAAAAATGTGAGAAGCTGATTGAGCGTTTTGTCAGTATTGAACATTCTGCCGTGTCCACGGGGGATCCTAAATCCATGCCTATTGTGCTCTTGATTTTGCAAACCAGTTTTTGTGAATCAGCCTAATTCAGTTAGGAAACATATAACTATTAAGACCTCTCCTCCCCCTTCCCTTTCTCCCTCCTCTTCCTTCTTCTTATCCTCCCTTATATTCTCACTGCCAGCTTCTAATGGACACAAGCCTCAGAATAAACTCAGACACACAGTGGGCATTTGTTAGCAGGCCAGCAAAAAACAGTTATAGAATCTGTCTTGCGATAAACTGAATGAGGACCAAGTTCTTCATCATTTCTGGATTCTTGGAAAGCCTTGCACTGCAGGTTCATCTGAGGCAAATACGACAATCGTCTGGTAATAAGATTCTGCTAACCAGTTATTAGAATCACATCCTCCCAGTCAGTAGTGGGTACACAAATTTATTTAAATAAAACACACCAATTTCGACAGTGAAAGCTCCTTTCTAAAAGCCTCCATGTTGGTTGACAAATCACTAATTTTACCAAGGAATAAGCATTCTAACTTTCATTATGTTAATTAGTGTAGCTTCAGGTGTTGATGGAAGCTACACCTGTCGGAGCTGCCTTTGGTGGTGCCCTTTGAGATAAAAGAATAGCAGACCGCCCCAGAGTGTGAATCCTTGATTAGGGTGACTGCTGCCCCTAGGGTGCAAATTGCAACTAAGTCACATTTTAATCACCGTCTCCAGGATGAAGTATTTTAAAATAAATTTCTTACATCATAACACCAGTTCATCGTGCTTCCCTGGGGCATTTGTTTAAAGTTTCACCATTACCCAATTTTTATCCTTTTCCCAATTTTTTATTTCCTGATTTTGCTTAGATGGTATTAAATATTCTTTTGTTGTGAAATAGCTAATTTTCCATTAAATTCTTTACTATTTCATCAGATTCTGCATTCCCCCCCCCCCTCATTTATTTACCTCTTTGGCCAAGAGTCTATTGTCATGTTGATCTTTCCAGGCCACTTCACTCTTTTAAAAGACATCTGCTTTGGTCTCTATTAACATTTGATTTTGTCACTCCAGTAATTCTTATTAGTGGTGACAGTAAGAAATCTATATTGCAGATTTCCAGTCTCATGTTTAAAGACGAGGCTTTGTAAAGGGATAAAAGAACAAAAATGAGATCACTGGGCAATTTAGTGTAAAGAAAAAGGGTATCCACAGAGAGTGGAGTCAGAAATGGAGGTGAAGACAGGCTGAGAGAGATGGTATGACAGAGCCAATAGTTCAGGCGGCTGATGCCAAAAATAATTTTGCCTATTAAAGAAATTACTGAAGGCTGTTTCTAGGTACACGTTTCAATTAGGGATATAGTTTTCTTTTTCAAGTAAAAGCAGGAGAAAGAAATTAAATAAGCAACGATGCTTTCAGAGAAATAATATACCAATTGTTTTATATCATGATTATGAAATTATGTTATTACTTTCAAATTGTATTTGATGTTGGACAAAACAGAATTATTTTGTGAGTCTGTGGCCATCTTCGATACCAAGGAATAGACACTTCAAATTTTTCCTACCTCTCTTTATTGTGTTCACACTAAAAAGTATTATTGATTGTAACATATTTTTTTAAAAAAGCCAAAATGGCAAAAGGTCTAGCCTTTGTTCACTTAATGTGAATAATTGCAACTGATTTAAAGGTTCTTTCTGTAAAAGGTAGCACATTATGCAGAGAGCAATTCTAATCAAAATTGATATAATTTTTACTAATTTATAAGTTATATAACTTAGCTTTCTTATTGAAAAGTATATATGGCAATCTCAGCTTTTACAGACTTAAATGAATAGGATTATTTATTAATGAGAAAATAATATTCTTGTGGTACTTAGTTGAAATTAAAAGAGGACTACATGCTGATTTTCCTCTTTTCTTTTGTCACTGATTAAAACAGAACCACCAGTTTTTTCTCTAATTATGTAACAGCAACTTTTATTACCTGGTGATTAAAATCTGACAAAGGAAAAAAAAAGGAGTATTTCATAACCAATTCTATTAGGAAACAGCTTTTTGTTGGGAAATAAAAAGAAAAAGTCATGGAAAGTATTAAAGTGTGAGTAGGACTTTATACAGAACAAAGCTAAGGGCAAAAGCCTGGAATTCACATTAATAGGGGAAAAAATTCTTAAATCAAGTTACCTAAGAATCAATTGCTCTTATCTATGGTCCTTTCTCCAATAAACAAGCAAAAATAATAAGTTGGTCAATTTATCTTTTTATTGATTCTAATAGATATGATGACACATATTCCTGATAGAAGATATTGTATAATAATGTGTTTTTAGTTTTTCCTGGACCCTGGGTAGATAATACGAAGGCAAATAGTTGGTTTGCATAATTAGTGCTGAAATAATATGAAAAGACCTGTTAAAGATAATGGATTCAAAGGAACAGGTAGTTCAAAAGAATGCTACTAATTTAACTGGGGATAAATTTTTTGAATTATAAAAGAAATAATTGCACCTCATAGAAAATTTAGAGTATCAAAAGTATAAAAAGAAGAAACTAAAAATTCACATGAATCTAAAACACAGATGTAAACACTAAGGATATTTTGATGTATTTTCTTCAAGTTATTTTCTCTGCATGTGTATGTGTCTGTAGAATACGTATATATATATATACAAAATTCATATCACATACATATATGTTATATATATACACACAGCATAAGAATATACATATATGTGTGTATATACGCATATTTACACGCAGTTTGGTATAGAACATTTTTCATTTCTTTTTCTTCTTGTATATCAGTATATCCTTAGGGCTTTCTCAAGTTTTTAAGTAATCTGCAAACCGTGATTTTTTCCTCTGATTCTTTCTTTCATATAGATTCTTTGAGTGAAATAACTAGGTCAAATAAGATAAATATTTTTAAGAAGTCTACTGATACACATTGCTAAATTACTTTCAAGAAAGATTGCATCAATTTATTATCTAATCAGCAGAATCTGAGAGTGTTAATTAGTCTTCTATACCATTTTAATCTTAATGTTACATGCAAATTATTTCAGAAAGCCCAATGTCCCAATCGTCCCATTCTGTCATAGCAAATCCTTCAGAGAAAAAACATATAACTTCAGAAAAATTTTCCAATATTTAAGAATCCTATTTTTCAGGAAATGCTTTTTTATTTGTCGAAGGAATACTAATTTTTATTTCCTGATTTTCTTGTTAAAATTATATGTCCACAGTTGAAAATTTACATAAATGTATTACATTTGAATAAAATTGAAATTCCCACTACTATGGTTGCCATTGATATGCTTAACAAGGCATCAATATACAAATTACCAAATTAAATGTCATAGATTTTATCATTTGAAATTCTTTAGTAATCAATAGTTCTGTTCAACAAATGTTTCCAGTCCTCCTCTTTATGGGACACATAGTAACATTGAACATCTTCGCCCTCTGAAGTTAGGTGTGCCTAGGTAACCTGCTTTAGCCAATTAAATGTGAGCAGAAGTGAGGGATATATCTCCTTTAGGCGGAAGCTTTACAAGTCAGCACTTGATTCATCACATGTATTGAGATGAAGTCTCCATCAGCCTAGTTCTTGAGTGATTATCATTAGCAGAGTTTCCCTGCTGCTCTGAGTTGGACAAGAGGTATGAGTAGAAATAAAATTTTGTGTAGCTAATTCAATAAACTTTTGGAGTCATTTCCTATAATAGCATAACCTACCTATCCTTACTAATACACAAAGTGGCTTAAAATATGAGGAATTGGCTTAATAAGTGGGCTGAAGGAGCATTGAGGAAACTGATATTGGTAGTCTAGAAAAAAATATCACTGTCCGTTACATAGTGGCAATATATTTAGCAAAACTCTCACAATTATTTGGAAGGGTTAATTCCTATGAGTAGATGTTGGAAAAATAAATGTTAGTCATGTGTTTTTGTTGTTGCTGGTAGTGTTTAAGCAAGAGACTATGAGAAATGTGAGCCTAGAATAAAAAGAATGACTGGTTTGCAAGCAAAAAGAAATGGCATGTTCAGAAATTTGGTGAATTGCAGTGTCAGAATGTATAACTTCTTCTCAAACCCACTAAGTAGAAAATGAAATAGAGAAGGCCTTTAATGACAAAGGCTGAGTTAAACTGAACTTTGTCACAAGGATTCACTCAAGGGTATGTGCAGCACTCGTGAAACACGGTCTCAAATTCTTTGACACACCTCCCATTGAAAGGTAGGGTCTACTTCTCCTCTTCTTGAATCTGGATGGGCTTGTGATTGTTTCCACTACTGCAGTGTAGCAGAAAGGATGCTATGTCACTTGCAATACCAGGTCAGAAGGCTCATTGTCTGGAGGCCTCCTTTTGGGACGACCCTTGCAGATCGCAGCCGACTTAGTGCAAGAAGCCCAAGCTACATAGGAGGCCAGGTGTTAGATGCTCCAGTAAACAGTTCCGCCTAAGCCAACTTTTAAGTCATCCCAGCCCAGACACCAGCTTTTGTTTTTTTCATTGTGGTAAAATATACATCATATAAAGTTCACCCGAACCGTTTTTAAGTGCACAGTTCTGTGACATTAAGTACCTTCACACCATGTGCAGCCATCACTGCCATTTCTCTCGAGAACTTTTTCATCTTCCCAAATGGAAACTCTGTACCCATTAAACGCTAAATTTCCATTCTTCCCCTCTCAGCAGCCCCAGACAACCACCATTCTACTTTCTGTCACCAGCCATCTTAAGTAAAGAAGTTATCTTGTAAGTACATCCTTCAACTCCAGTTGTTCCAGACCCTAGCCATTTGAGTCTTCCCAGCTGAGGCCCCAGACACCTGGAGTAGAGAACAGAAATCCCTCCTGTGTCTTTTCTGACTTCCTGACCCATGGAATCCATGAACATAATCAAATAGTTATTGTTTTACACCACTAAATTAGGGATGGTTGTTCTACAGCAAAGACAATTGGAATCGTATGGCTGTCACAACCATTGTTAAAATCTCTGGAAGTATTAAAATGACTCAGGGCATGGGTGTGGCATCTAATAAAATCTTTCGGTTGGACAAAATGGCTCAGTAAAAAAGAGATTTAAGCCATAAATTTTCTTTAAAAACTCACACAAGTTAAAATAGAAAGAGTGGGGGTGGACAGTGGGAGGTGAGAAATCTAAGGAGAGTAATTGGTACATGGAACTCACTGGAAGCAAATTGATAAGGAGCTCACTGAGTATTTAAGGAAGATTTTAAGGAAGATTCTGAGATTTCGTTCATTGAAAGCTTTTGCATGTCTTTTGGGCCCAATCATACTATAGGACCTTCAAAGAGGGCACATTCTCCAAGGCCCGCTTGAGGTGTCACCAAGCACCATTAAGGAAAGACAGAACCTCCTAAAGGATGGAGTCAAGGGCCAGGGAGAACAATGGACTAGTGGACCCACCCACAGAAGAGGGCCTTCCCAGCTCGATTTCATCATGTCTGGTTCTATAGCTCTCATCTTTCTTTTTCTGAGTACAAGTGTTTATTGCATTCTCTTGTTGCTGTTACAGCAGTGTATGTTGTGTTTGCTGGTACATGTAACTTACTCTTGCATTTTGTAAGTGAACAATAGGAGCCACAGCTGGGCCTGATGTAGAGACTACCACTCATCCATCATCCAGATATCCTGAACTTTGAGTTTGATGCCGTAACTGAATGGGATTATGGTTTTCTCTCTTCGGAAGATGTTCAGTGTATTTTGCATGCAAAGGAAAGTGACGTAAATATTTAGTAACTAGAAGGTTGAACTATGACCACTGTTTATCGGTTCTCCTTTCTGAACACGTGATAGGATTAAGCTGTCTACTCTTCTGAATTTAGATATGCCTATATGACTTGTTTGGGCCAAAAAATGTGACTGGAGGAGGTGAAAGTTTTAGCTCTGGCATCTTTTTTTTGTTGTTTGTTTTTGTGAGGAAGATTGGCCCTGAGCTAACATCTGCCAATCCTCCTCCTTTTGCCGAGGAAGACTGGCCCTGGGCTAACATCTGTGCCCATCTTCCTCCACTTTATATGGGACGCCGCCACAGCATGGCTTGACAGGCGGTGCCTCGGAGCACACCCAGGATCCAAACTGGTGGACCCCGGGCCGCCGCAGGGGAGCATGTGCACTTAACTGTGCACCACTGGGCCAGCCCCATTAGCTCTGGCATCTTTAACAGTCTGTGGATGATTTGCCATTTTTCTCCCCTTAAGGAGATGCTAGGGGAAGCATGAGTCGAACAGGAGTCTGTATCAGCCTGAGTAACTGAAAAAATGTGATGTGCACAGCCCTACTGCTCACCTGATTTAGACAGGTGACAGGAGAAAAAATGAACTTTGGTTGTGTTATGCCTGTGAGATATGAGGATTTGTGTTGATACAGAATGACCCAGCCCATTTGAATTTACAGAAGTTTTTACTATAAATCACACTTCATTTCTGATTTAGTTCTTTAAGAGGATATTTAATATTTTAAATATATATATGTAATGTTGTATAATTAAAAAGCCATTCCATTCAAAGCAACTTCTTAAAAATTTTTTACTCCATTTTTTATTATTCTTCCTCAATTCAAATATACTTACAGTATAATGGATCATATCACATAATATTGTTTCTCAGTACTAATAGTGATTTAGGAAAGGCCCAGGGTATTAAGGCTGTGTTTTAAAACAAATATTATTTCAGCTATTTTAGCCAAGTCATTGCAAGAATTAGGAGTTATACCAAAAAAGTACTTTAAGCTATGTGCTCTTTTGATCACAGAAACAGTCATGTCAGTTGTTTAAAGAGATATGGGCAGAAGCTAAATTGTTATATATGGACATTCAACTAAATAGATAATACTCTTTTTTGATCATATAGTCATGCTTTGTCAAGACTTATTTAGGAAAAGTAGAAAAGAAATCAATAGATTTTTCAATATCTATAGATCCCATTCTTCTTGGTTCGATTTCCTGATCTATTCTTTTTAATAAGATTCCTGCTGATTTCCTTCAGACGTTGTGACATTTGTACATTGATCCTTAACTACTTGCTATTTTACTTCTGGAGTAGTTTTTAAGTTTTTTGTGAAAGAAGCTCAACAATCAATACTTGCTTGAAAACTCTTTACTCTTATTTTATTTTTATACAGCGTTTTATTGTGTGTGTGTATGCACATGTGCGCATGTATTTGCATGAATTTCTGATGGTTTTGTAACTCTATTTTATTTTGTTCCTTCAAAAGGTAAAATATTTTCACGGTCTTTTTTTTTTCTAACTGGATATGTACATTTATAATAATATTGTTAGATATTTCATCTTTGACAGACTGAGCTTCCAAATTGGATGAAATAAATGCAACTGTTGTTAGAATTTCCTTAATGAATTTACTATTTGAAACATTTCTTGGTTGATATAGAACTAATACCATTTAATTATTTGAGAAATTTTTCTGCTAATGGAACCAACACAATAACAACTATCACTTTGTTTCTCATACATGCTCAAAAAAACTTAGAAAATGAGTGAAATTAATTTAGAAAATAGTCATTTTCATTTGTTTGGAACAAATACCTTGCTTCATGGAGCAATATAAAAACACAACTTTTGCCACTGCTTGTGTTAAATTGTCATCTTTAATATCTGCTTAACATAAAAATAATGTTTGAATAGATGTGCTTGTTTCTTGTGCAGAATTTTGTGTTCTGCTCTTAATGGGGTCAATGATATAACTGGTCTGCAGGGTGAATGGTAAATAAACATAACCATTTAACGTAAGTTACACATTTATCATTAACTTTTTTTTTTTTTTTGAGGAAGGTTAGCCCTGAGCTGACATCTGTTTCCAATCCTCCTCTTTTTTGCTGAGGAAGATTGGCCCTGGGCTAACATCCATGCCCATCTTCCTCTACTTTATATGGGCCACCCCCACAGCATGGCTTAATAAGTGGTGTGTAGGTCTACACCCGGGATCCTAACCTGTGAACCCCAGGCCACTGAAGCAGAGCGCATGAACTTAACCACTGCGCCATGGGGCCGGCCCTATCATTAACTTTTTTGATGCACAGAAATTCAGTGTTTAATTTGTCATTAAAAATTTATCTCCTTTTTTCTTTTTGTGAGGAAGATTGGCTCTGAGCTAACATCTGTTGCCAATCCTCCTCTTTTTACTGAGGAGTAGCCGTGAGCTAACATCTATGCCCATCTTCCTCCATTTTGTATATGAGATGCCACTACACATGGCTTGATGAGCAGTGCGGCCATCCATGCCCGAGATTCGAACCTGTGAACCCCAGGCTGCCAAAGCAGAGTGGGTGAACTTAACCGCTATGCCATGGGGCCAGCCCCTCCTTTTTTTTTTTTTTTTAATAAATTTTGTTGATCATTTCTTTTTTTTTTTTTGGCTGGGAAAGATTCACCCTGAGCTAACATCTGTTGCCAATCTTTCTCTTTTTTTTTTCCCTCCCAAAGCTCCAGTACATAGTTGTATATTCTAGTTCTAAGTCCTTCTAGTTCTTCTATGTGAACTGCCACCACAGCATGGCTACTGATAGATGAGTGGTGTGGTTCCGTGCCAGGGAACTGAACCTGGGCCACAGAAGTGGAGCACACTGAACTTTAACCACTAGGCCATCAGGGCTGGCTCTCTTTTTTTAATAAAATCATGATGGCTTATTGCATATATATATATATATATTTTTTTCTTTTGTGAGGAGGATCAGCCCTGAGCTAACATCCATGCTAATCCTCCTCTTTTTGCTGAGAAAGACCAGCTCTGAGCTAACATCTACTGCCAATCCTCCTCCTTTTTTTCCCCACAGCCCCAGTAGATAGTTGTATGTCATAGCTGCACATCCTTCTAGTTGCTGTATGTGGGACGTGGCCTCAGCACCACCGGAGAGGCAGTGCGTCGGTGCCCCAGAGCACGTGCACTTAACCGCAAAGCCACAGGGCCGGCCCTTATTGCATGTTTTTAAAGCAGTAAATAAACAGTTGTGGATTTGCATCATGCAATAATGGCAATGCCACAGCAGCGAGGGTGTTAGACAATGCTCTACACACTGTTGCAGGACTGTGTAGCCTTTATTTCTTTTCCTTTCTTTTTGTTGTGAGGAAGATCAGCCCTGAACTAACATCTGCCAATCCTCCTCTTTTTGCTGAGGAAGACTGGCCCTGGGCTAACATCCATGCCCATCTTCCTCCACTTTATATGGGACGCCGGCACAGCATGGCTTGCCAAGCAGTGCATTGGTGTGCACCCGGGATCCGGGCTGGCAAACCTCGGGCTGCTGCAGCAGAGCGTACACACTTAACCGCTTGCACCACCGGGCCGGCCCCACCTCACCCCTCTTAATACTCTCTAGGCCAGCGCTGTCTCCTCTTTGCCCTGCTGCAATGGCACACTGTCAATGCCTGCTCTATTCTTTAACACACTACAGCAAAAGACTAAATGCTATAGCAGCCTTAATTGAATGGCAACAGATACCTTGAAATGAGTTACAGCTTAGAAGGCAAAAAATACATCTGTTACCTAAGGATGACTGCTCTATTTTCTAAAGGAAAAGAATAAACAAGGGGTTCTTATTGGTAAAACTTGTTCCTAGATCTTCTGTCTTCAGGCCTATCCTTCCTCCTTTCTCCAGTTGTATGATCTTTTCTTAGAACACATTGGAAAACTTGCTTAATCCTTCAATTACTTGTTCATTATTTTATTCATTCAATAGAATATATACTGAGTTTTTATTTTATGTCAGATAACAGCAAGATAATGAAGATAGAATAGTAAGGAAAAGAAATGTTGAAGATCCCCACTCTCATGGAAGTTGCAATTTAGAGTTGAAGCCAGAAAATATTCAAATGAACACACAAAACAAATTTACAATAGAAATGGAAACCACTGCTACAAAACTATGCAGTACTCAAGTGGACCATTGGAAAATTGGACCCTGTCAACTAAGTCGACGTAGGGTTCCCAAATAAATAGCACTCATGCATAACATTTAACAAGGGAAATGGCAGAGAAAAAAAAAAAGTCAAATCAGAGTCAACAGCATGTGCAGTAGCCCTATAGTGGGAGAGAATGAAGAGTACAAGGCTAAAAGAAAGTCAGTATGGCTAAATGAAGATCAAGAAAGATTAGTATGAAGTAAGGCTGAGAGATAGGTAAGGACCAGACCGTGCATAGATGTTGGTAATCTCTGCCATTATCCAGAGAACTGGAACATCATTAAATGGTTTTGAGTGGAAAGAATGACATGATTTGCATTTTGAAAATATTACTCCATAGGCATTGAACAAAAAAGAGAATAGAGGTTGCAAGGGGTTTGTGAGCAGAGGCTCTTTGAATTGTCCTAGCATGATGGCAGGCTGTTGTTATTGGATATGGCCTTGGAGAGAAGAATGTGGATTTACAAGATGTTTAGGAAGTAAAATACATTAAAACATGATAGTGCTTTGGATACAGTAAATAATGGAGGGTGAGGGGTCAAGAATAATGCTTAATTTCTAGCTTGTGCAATTGAATAGGTGATAGGATTTACCTGAAATAAAAAACACTATAAGAGAAACAAGTTTGAAACAACACTGAAAGAAGGGATTTTATTGCACTTAATTTTTTGAACTGTTTTAGATTTACAGAAAAATTGAGGAGATAGTACAGAGAATTCCCACATATCTCCTCTTGCCCACACGCAGTTTTCCCTAGTACTATATCTTGAATTAGTGTGGTACATTTGTTACAATTAATGGGTGAAGACTGATACATTATTATTAAGTAAAGTCCATAGTTTACACTAAGTTTCACTCTTTGTATTGCGTAGTTTTATGGGTTTTGACAAATGCATAATGTAATGTATCTGCCATTACATTATTATATATTACTATTAGTCTCATTGCCCTAAAAATTGCCTGTGCTTCACCTGTTCACCCATTCCTCCCACTCTGCCTGAACTCCTCGCAACTATTGATCTTTTTACTGTCTCTATAGTTTTGCCTTTTCAGAATGTCATATGGTTGAAATTATATAGTATTTAGCCTTTTCAGATTGGTTTCTTTCACTTGGAAATATGCATTTAAAGTTCCTATGTGTCTTTTCATGGATTGAGAGCTCATTTCTTTTTCTCATAGAATAATATTCTGTTGTATGGTTGTATGAGTTTATTTATCCGTTGCTTCCAGTTTGGGGAGATTATAGATAAAGCTCCTATAAACATTGGTGTACACATTTTGGTGTGCACACAAGTTTTTCAATTCAATTGGGTAAAAATCCAGGAGTGTAAATGCTGGATCATATAGTAAGACTATATTTAGCTTGGAAAGAAACTGCCCAACTGTCTTCCAAAGTGGCTGTACCATTTTGCATTCCCCGCAGCAAGGAATGAGAGTTCCTGTTACTTCATGTCATTGTCAGCATTTGATATTGTCAGTTTTTTTCATGTAATCCACAAATTGAAATATAACTGAGTGATTGATTGGATTTCAGTTTTATATGGCTTGTATTATATTTTTCTCAGTAGTATATGCTATTTAAAATAATTCACAAAGTTGAGAAGCATATAAAAATCAAAATTGCTGAGGATAAATGTATACTTTAGCTCTCAAATCAAGAAAGCTCCATTATATAAATAATTGACAATGAAAGTGGCATACATCTTAACATATATTGTAAGCATTAAAGATTTAAAAGCTACTCTAAATGTATTTGGAGCTCCAGGAACAAAAACTTGTTTAGTTTTTATTTGAAAGGAAGTAGTATTGGAAACTCCAAGAATTACTGATAGAACGTTCCTGCTGTTTCCCTGGTGCTATGGTCTGCATAGTGTTGCATTTCAGGGAAACTAGTTAGGTCTCATGCAAAGTGATAGTGTTACCCGGTAGAAATACCTAGCTCTCTTCCTCATGACCAGAGTGAGGAAGGATGAAATCTTCTCACTTGGACACAATTTTTATTGCAATAGCAGATGGAGCCATAGGAAATCTGAATGCAGGCATAATGTGTTCAGCAAAACGCAGTAACTACAAAACAGCTCTAGAGTGTGTATAGTGCAAGATCTGTTTGAAGGCTTACAGGTAGAAGTTATTTATCACAAGAGTGCCATGAACAGCTGGAGAGAGAGCATCTACAAAAGAGAAGATGAAATGTGAAGCGGGTGCCAAGACTTGGGCCAAGACTGAGAACACACAGGAAAGCAGTAAGAAAGAGTCTGGGAAACTTACGTATATCTCCAGAGGGGGACCCAAACCCTGACAGAAAAAGCAATGACCATATCATAGGGGCACACAGGTACCCTCAGGCCAATTTTCTGGTTCACAGATGTGTTTTGTTTCCTATAGAGTGTTTAAAAAATACATTTGAGCCAACGTTAATTTTTTTCAGCTTTATTATGATATAATTGACATATATCATTATGTAAGTTTAAGGTATACAATGTCAGGATTTGATTGTTATGAGATGATTAGCATAGTAGGGTTAGTTAACATCTCTATTACCTAGCATAATTACCATTTCTTTTTTGTGGTGAGAACATTGAAGATCTACTCTCTTAGCAATATTCAAGTATACAATGTAGTATTATTAGCTATAATCACCATGCTGTAAATTAGATCCGCAGAACTTATTCATCTTATAACTGGAAGTTTGTACCCTTTGACTCCACCCCCTAGCCCTTGCCAACCACCATTCTAATCTCTGTTTCTATGAATCTTTCTAGATTTTATATATAAGTGAGATCATACAGTATTTGTCTTTCTCTGTCTGGCTTATTTCATTTAGTATTATGCCCTCAATATCCATCCATGTTGTCACAAATAGCAGGATATCCTTCTCTCCTGTGGGTGAATAATATTCATATATATATAAGTATATATAAATAATGCATATATTATGTAATATATTATAAAATATGTGAATAACATATATATGAATATTTTATATATATATATGTGTATATATATATACACCACATCATTTTTATCCATTGATCTGTAGACAAGCACTTAGATTATTTCCCTGTTTTGGCTATTGTGAATAATGCTGCAATGTACACGACTGCAGATATATCTTTGAGATCCTGATTTCATTTCCTTTGGATGTATACCCAGAAGTGGGATTGCTGGATCATATGCTACTTCTATTTTTAATTTCTTGAGGAACCTCTATACTGTTTTCTATAGGGGCTGTACCAATTTGCGTTCCCACCAATAGTGCATGATGGTGATGGTTCCCTTTTCTCCACATCCTCGTCAGCACTTGTTGTCTCTTGTCTTTCTGATAACAGCCATTCTGACAGGTGTGAGGTGATATCTCATTGTGATTTTAATTTGCATTTTCCTGATGATTAGAGATGTTGAGTATCTTTTCATTGACCTGTTGGCCATTTGTATATCTTCTTTGAAGAAATATCTATTCAGTTCTTCTGCCCATTTTTTCATTGGAATTTTTGTTTTTTTGCTATTGAATTCTGAGTTCCTTATGTATTTTGGCTATTAATTCCTTATTGGATATATGATTTGCAAATATTTTCTCCTGTTCGGTAGGTTGCCTTTTTATTTTGTGATTGTTTCTTTTGCTTTGGAGAAGCTTTTTGGTTTAATATAGCCCTACTTATTTATTTTTGCTTTTGATGCTTGTGTTTTTGGTGTCATACCCAAAAAATCGTTGCCATGGCCAATGTCAGGGAGCTTTTTCCTTCTATTTTCTTCTAGAAGTTTTAAGGTTTCAAGTCTTATGTTTAAGTCTTCAATCCATTTCCAGTTAGTTTTTGTGAGTGGTATAAGATAGGAGTCCAATTTCCTTCTTCTGCATGTGATTATCCAGTTTTCCCATCATTGTTTATTGACGAGACTATTCTTTCCCTTTTGAGTGTTCTTGGCTTGTCAAATATTAGTTGACGGTATGTTCGAGCATTTAATTTCTGGGCTCTCAATTCTTTTCCATTGTTCTATATGCCTATTTTTATGCCACACCATACTGTTTTAATTACTATAGCTTTGCAGTATAGTTTGAAATCAGGAATGTGATGGTTCCAGCTTTGTTCTTCTTTCTCAGGATTGCTTTGGCTATTTGGGGCCTTTTGTGGTTCCATATGGATTTTAGGATTGTTTTTTTCTATTCCTGTGAAAAATGCCATTGGAATTTGGATAAGGATTGCATTGAATCCATAGACGGCTTTGGGAAGTATGGGCATTTTAGCAATATTAATTCTTCTGACCCGTGAACATGGGATATCTTTCCATTTGTTTGTGTCTTCTTTAATTTCTTGCATCAAATTCTTATAGTCCTCAGCGTACAGATCTTTTGCCTTCTTGCTTAAATTTACTTCTAAGTATTGCATTGTGATTGATGATATTGCAAATGGGATTGTTTTCTTTATTTCTTTTTCAGATATTTTGTTGTTAGTGTATAGAAATGCAATTTATTTCTGTATGTTGATTTTGTGTCCTGCAACTCTACTAAATTCATTGATTAGTTCTAATAGTTTTTTGGTGGAGTCTTTAGGATTTTCTATATATAAGACAATATCATCTGTAAACGAAGACAATTTAACTTCTTCCTTTCTGATGTGGATCCCTTTTTCTATTTGTCTTGTCTGATTGCTCTGGTAAGGACTTTCAGTACTGTGTTGAATAGGAGTGGTGAGAATGGGTACCCTCGTCTTTTTCCTGATCTTAAAGGAAAGGCTTTCAAACTTTCACCATTGAGTATGACGTTAGCTGTGACCTTGTCAGATATGGACTTTATTATGTTGAGGCACATTTCTTCTAACTCAATTTGTTGAGAGTTTTTATCATGAAAGGATGTTGTATTTTGTCATATAGATGTTTTTTCTGCATCTATTGAGATGATCATATGATTTTTATCTTTCATTCTATTAATGTGGTGTATCACATTTATTGATTCACATATGTTGAACCATCCTTGCGTCCCAGATGAATCCCACTTGATCATTGTGTATGATCCTTTTAATATGCTATTTAACTCAGTTTGCTAATATTTTCTTGAGAAATTTTGCATCTATATTCACTAGGGATGTTGGCCTGTAGTATTCTTTTTTGTTGTTGTTTTTGAGGAAGATTGGCCCTGTGCTAACATCTGTTGCCATTCTTCCTCTTTTTTCCTTTTTCTCCCCAAAGCCCCGGTACATAGCTGTCTATCATGGATGTAAAGTTGTAGCTCTTCTATATGGGACACTGCCTCAGCATGGCTTGATGAGCGGTGAGTAGGTCTGTGCCCAGGATCTGAACTGGTGAACCGTGGGCTGCCAAAGCGGAACGTGCAAACTTAACCACTATGCCACTGGGCTGGCCCCCTACAGTATTCTTTTTTTAGTGTCCTCATCTGGCTTTGGTATCAGTGTAATGCTGGCCTCATAAAATAAATGTGGGAGTACTCCCTTCTCTTCAAATTTTTGGAAGAGAAGGATTTTGAGAAGGTTTGGTGTTAATTCTTCTTTAAATGTTTGGTAGAATTCACCAGGGAAATCATCTGTCCTGGGCTGTTCTTTGTTGAGAGGTTTTTGATTACCAGTTCAATCTCCTTCCTTGTTATTGATCTGTTCAGATTTTTTTATTTCTTAATGATTTGGTCTTGGTAGGTTGTAAGTTTCTAGGAATTTATCCATTTCGTCTAGGTTTTCCAATTTTTTGGCATATAATCATTCATAGTTGTCTCTTATGATGCTTTGTATTTCTGTGTTATCAGTTGTAATGTCTCCTGTTTCGTTTCTGATTTTATTTGAGTCCTTTCTCTTTTTCCTTAGTTAGTTTAGCTAAAGGCTTGTCAATTCTGTTTATCTTTTCAAGAGCAAGCTCTTAGTTTACTTGACCGTTTCCATTTTTTTCTAGGTCTCTATTTCATTTATTTCCACTTTGATATTTGTTATTTTCTTCCTTTTGCTAAATTTGGTTTTACTAATATCATGTTATTTTTCTTCTGGCTGTTTCATAGTTGTCTTGTTCTTTTTTCCTCTCTCTTGCCGACTTCCTTTGTGAATTGATGATTTTCCACAGTGGTATGCTTTGATTCCATTCTCTTTATATTTTGTTATCTATTGTATGGTTTTACTTTGTAGTTACCATGAGGCTTATATAAACTTATAGATATAGAAGACTATTTTGTGCTGATAATAAGTTAACTTTGATCACATAGATAAACTCTACCCTTTTATGTTTTTGATGTCACAATTTACCTCTTTTTATACTGTATATTCATTATTATAGCTATAGTTATTTTTAATACTTTTGTCCTTTAAACTTTATACTAGAGTTAAATGGTTAATATGCCACCATACTGCAGTACAGTCATGCACTGCATAACCACATTTTGCTCAATGATGGACAACATATACAATGGTGGTCCCATCAGATTAGTACCATATAGACTGAATGTGTACTAGATTATACTAAGTTTGTGTAAGTACACTCTGTGATGTTCGCACAATGATGAAATTGCCTAACGATGCATTTCTCAGAACATATTCTCCATCATTATGTGATGCATGACTGTATTAGAGTATTCTGAAATAGACTATATACTTACCTTTACCAGTGTGTTGTACATTTTCATGGTTTTATGTTACTAATTAGCATCTTTTTATTTCACCTTGAAGAACTCCTTTTAGCATTTCTTGTAAGGCTGGTGATGTAAGTGGTGATGAACTTCCTCAGCTTTTGTTTTTCTGGGAAAGTCTTTATCTCTCCTTCATTTCTGAGGGACAGTTTTGCTAGATAGAGTATTCTTGGTTGGTGGTGTTTTTCTTTCAGCACTTTGAATACATCATCCTACCCTTTCCTAGCCTGTAAGATTTCTGCTGGATTTCTCATGCTTCTTTTCTCTTGCTACTTTTAATATTCTCTCTTCATCTTTGATTTTTGACAGTTTATTATTAATGTGTCTTGGAGAAGATCTGTTTAAGTTGAGTTTATTTTATGACCTATGAGCTTCAAGATCTTGGATATTCAAATCTCTCCCCAGATTTGGGATGTTCTCAGCCATTATTTCTTTAAATAAGCTTTCTGTCCTCCTCTCCCTCTTTTCTTCTGGAACTTTAATAATTTGCAGATTTTTTTTTGATGGTATCCCATAGGTCATATAGGCTTTCTTCATGGTTTTTCATTCTTTTATCTTTCTTCTCCTCTGACCGGATAATTTCAAAGTTCTTGTCTTGTATTTCACAGATTCTTTCTTCTGCTTTGACTATTCTGTTATTGATGCTCTCTATTGCATTTTTCATTTAATTCATTGTTTTCTTTAGTTCAAAAATTTCTGTTTGGTTTTTTTTATGATCTATCTCTTTGTTAATCTTCACATTTTCTTCATGTATTGTTTTCCTGATTTTGTTGAATTGTCTTTCTATGTATTCCTATAGTTCATTGAGCTTTCTTAAAACGGCTGTTATTTTGAATTCTTTATCAGGTAATTCAGCTCTCCATGTCTTTGGAGTTGACTACTAGAAGATTATTGTGATCCTTTGGTGGTGTCATGTTTCCTTGATTTTTCATGTTCCTTGAAGTAGTGCATTGTTGTCTTTGCATTTGAAGTAGTAGTCACCTCCTCTAGTCTTTACTAACTGACCTTAGGAGAGAAATACCTTCCTTCAGCCTTGCAAGGAATTCTGAGGCTTTCTCAGACCTTCTATGGACATACCTACTGCAGGCTTCTTGCTCCCTTTGTGGCAGAATTTTTAAGCTTCTATGCATTCTCTTGGTCCTGAAATGCACCAGACTGGGTGCTGAAAGCCTCCTGTTTGCTTTCCCAAGGGCAGAGCTAAAGTTCAAGTTTGTGGTCTATCCCTGGCCCGCAGATTCAGACCAGCTTTATGCACATTCTCACCAGACATTTGTCAAGGCTCACTCTTGCCACCAACAGTAGCATGCACAGAGAACCTGCCACAGGGTAGGGGGAGTGTGTGGGTAAGGCATGCTGTACTGTGAGTGCCCATAGGCAAGTTGCGGGATCTCTGGGTGATGCATTCCTAGGGGCTCATTGTTGGGCTTCTTGATGGAGCTCATGACACAGTTAGTAGGATCCAAATCCTTTTATTGCCCTCCAAGAGTCCCTTCTGCTATTCTCCCAGCCTCTTGCTGCCTCTGCCAGTCACACAACTTACAACTCAGTACTCTGGATGGGGTGGTAGAGAAATGAGCCTCTTTGGATGCAGTCTGCAGAGCTGGGGAAACAAGACACTCACTTACATGCTCTCTCATGCATATTTCCTGACACACAGGGGCCAAGAGTCTTCTCAGCTCCCTTGGAATGTGGTGCTGGATCACACAGCTCCCACAAAGGCACTTTTGTCTGTGGATGGAAGCTAAATTGTTGTTGTTGACAGGGAGTAGGGGTATGATGAGGGATGTCATATTGAGCCATGTTTTTGAAGTCACTCCTTAAGGCAACACTTAAAAATTATCAGAGTTACATCACATTCTCATGTTCATTGGAAGAAAATAGAAGTTTGGCAACCATATGCCCCATTCTTTCCCTGGCAGCAATCAAGTGGACCTGAATGCAGCTGTCTCATTTAGCTGGGGTTTGTGGGCTCCTGTTTATCACAACCTGTTCCTCTCCCTCTCCAGGCCCCCTGTACTTCAAATTTACATTTTCTCTTGGGCCCTTACAGGCATACGATTTTTGACCCCTGGATTGCACACTGATTTACTAAAAGTGCAGAATCTCTGAGTCTTTGGAAATACACAAGAGGTTGAAAGTTGAGTCTTTAAGAAGAAAGAGTGGATTGAAAATGAATCAAGACAGCTGAACTGAGAAGCAGACCTTGTTTTCTTAGGCTAAACACCACTTACCCTGTATGAGAAGACTCATGTTATCAAAGCTAAACTGAAACTGGTATGTTGTGCTTTCAATTAATTATAATGTTTAACTTAACTCTAAAGAAAATTCACTTACTAGTTTATATAAAGTGTATGATTAAATTGTTCCCAAGCAACTATCTTTTTGTTACATGACTCAGTTAAGACACAATCTTGAGACTTTCAGATAAAAATGGCAAATTAAAGCCATTTCTACCCCTCTCCCACTGAAAACAAGTGAAAACTACATAGAGAATGATCCACATAGACTACTTAATTTTCAATGAAATTAGAAAACAGCTATAATTCCAAAACTCAATATGAGAAATAATATGCAGACCAAATATTGAAAGGACATGAAAGCAACTTGCCCCAGTAGACAATCAAGCTGCATGCAGGATTCTCACAAGTTGGGGACACACTTGAAAGGCCAAGTATGTGACTTGTGGCTTGGAACTACAGCACCATTGAGTGGAGTCAGGGCACAATAAGGAGAGACATGACTTGACATTTTTGCACAGCGAGCTCTGCATCTGCTCATGTCAGTAAATGAAGATAAATAAGTGCTAGATCACCTCACAGAAGACAGTGAAATACAAAGATTTTCCCTGCAACTCCTTGTCATCGTGAGTAAAGACATATAGTCAAGGCAATATTGTGCAGCATAAAATTTGAGAAGTGGTTTATGACAATTGAATCCAAGGTACCTACTTCCAGGGTTTCCCCAGTCTTTACCCCATACATTCTCCTGCGAAGATATGGCTCAAAAAGTGAGGATACACAGTTATTTTCAAATAGGAAAGAAATAAGGGGCTATAACGTGCATAGCTTCTTCTTGGTAAGCCGCCTAATGATGACATTGTACTGGCAAATATGTGTGTGGGGAAGTCATTGTAAAGGACTGGTGGTGAACATAGAGTCTGTTGAAATATAAAACTATGGGAAAATAACTAGAAAAGTATGATTGAGCAGAAAATTTATAACTCTTGATGTTGTAAAACTTACAATATACTATACAATATACTATAGGTCACAAAAATTGCAATGTAGGGTATGAGGATAGGAATCTGTAAGAAGTTTTTGAAAGCTATTTTTCTTCTCTCTCAGAGTGGAATATGAAAGGACAATAAATTCTGTTTAAATCTAAAAAATCAATTAGTAAGCTAATTAAATAAAGTTATAATGGAAGAACCCATAAGACTAAAATCAGATTATAGAAACAACTGACTATTTCTGAAAGAAAGCCAGACGCACAAAATAACACAAAGATACCATAAACCATACAGTGAAAGAAGCTTTAAAAATGAAAAGCCTGTTGAAAATAAAACATTCAGTAAGATGACAGAGACTACATTAAATATATCTGTCAATTCAATAAATATAAATAAATTAAACTTACTCTGTTAAATAAACCATCCCAATTGGATTTAAACAAAATGAAACAAATATTTGCATAACTAAGATATGTGTGTAAAGCAAGTGACTCAGGTTAGAAACAAATAGGCAAAAAAAAAAAAAATGGATAGGCAAAAAAAATTCAAAAGACCAGGTAAAAATAAATAATTAGTTTCCATGAGTCACATGATTAATATTAAAAAAATTTTTAATTCAAAATTTAAAGCATTAAGGATACTTTACATTTTATATTTTACAAAGAAGAACATTTCACAAATAAATTAGCATATTAAACAATAAAAGTAAATTGGTTATTTTTTGAAAAATTAATGTAGCATAAATATGTCCATGCTAATTCAGTAAATAAAGAATAAATAATTGGAACACATCTTTGGGCAAAGTTAGGTACAATAGGAAAAAATATGTAAGTAATATTAAGGATCTAGAAAAATATAATTATTATGGAGAATTTAATAGATACCTATAAAATACATTTCCTTTAAAATGACACATATCTTTCTCTTTTACGTGCCCATAGAATATTTACCAAAAATTTAACACAAAGAAAACTTAATTTAAATTCTGTGGTGCAGAAAAAGTGTAGACATATGTTCTGATCACAATGCAATAAACATAGATACTAACAATAAATATATAAACAAAATCTCATACCTCCTGAAAACTAAACAAGAACAAAATGACTTTGTCCTCAACATGTCTAGGGTAAAAGACAAAAATCAAAGTGAAATTTGTAACATATTCAAAAACAACATAAATAAAAATACTATCTATCAGAACCTTAAGAGTTCAATTAATTCAGTGCTCAGAGGAAAATTATCTATTGTTAAAAATCAGTTAAAAATTACCTAGGCATTGTACTAAAAATATTTCACTGGCAGGTAAATTCCATAACAGCAGAGGTTTTTGTCTATTTGTGCAATGCTTTATTTCCAGCTTTCAGAAAAATACCTAGCACATAGCTGTAATCAGTATATGGTAATAAATGAATGAATTAATTAATCAATAAAACTATGAAATTAAAAAGAAAATAAACCCAAGAAAAATAAAAGTAAGAAGTTTATGAGCTAAGAGTAGAAAACAGCAAGTCAGAAAACAGAAAAATAGTAGTACTGAAATATATATCTAAGGTCAATTCTTAAAATCAAGTAAGCAAAGACAGATTATTAGTTAATATCAAAAGAAAACGGAAAAAACACAAATGCACAGCACTAGATGTGTGATGGGAAAATAACTATAGATAGAGAGAATAATAAAAATAGTATTGAATTGTATTTATCATAATGGAATCAATTTTTGTGAATGATGAAAATATATCATTGGATAAATCATTATACATTATTTCAATGGGATATTATTCAGCCATAAAAATAAGCAAACTACCAATACACACAATAAAATTACTTTAAATTATGAAGAGGAGAGAAACAACCTAATTTAAAAAAATGTCAATATACTTGAACAGGCAGAACACAAAAGAAGATTTTCAAATTGCCAACAGCACATTAATAGATGTTCAACATTATTACTCACCAGGAAAATGTAAATTAAAAATGCAATGTGATACCACTATGTACCATAAGAACTACTAACATAAAAATAAAAACTTAGGGCCAGCCATAGTGGCCTAGTGGTTAAGTTAGTTGTGCTCTGCTTCAGCGGCCTGGGTTCGGTGCCTGGGCGCAGACCTACACCACTCATCTGTCAGCGGCCATGCTGTGGTGGCAGCTGACATACAAAAAGAGGAAGATTGGCAGTGGATGTCAGCTCAGGAGGAATCTTCCTCAGCAAAAAAAAAAAAAAAAGAAAAGAAATAGAAAAATAAAAGCTTACAATCTCCAAGAGTTGGAATGGATATACAGCAACAGAAATTACTGATGTGTGAACAGTTACACTTCAGAATACTATATGGCCCTACCTACTAAAGCCAAATAAGCTCCTGCTCTATGACCCAGTAATTGAACGTCAAGGAAATGAGTGCTTATGTGATATATACAAAAAAGATATATACAAGAATATTCAGAGCAGCCTATTCATAATAGCCCCAAATCTGAAAACAATCCAAATGCTCATATATGGTAAAATGGATAAATAGTATTTATATAATGAAATACAAAGAAAAAACAAACCACTGATACATGTAAAAATATAGGAGGAAGATACAAAATAGTCCTTATTATATTATACTCTTTACATTAAGCTCAAGGACAGGCAAACCAAGTCAGAATAATTATTGACTCTGGCAGATGAGTTGACTGGAAAAAATAAAACATGAGTGAGCTTCTGGGATGCTGGATATTCTATATTTGTTTCCTGTTGGTTTTACGCAGATGTTTATATATGTAAAAACTCACCAGTCTGTAAACTTAAGATTTTTCTAAGGGGGGCAGAAATTCATTATTCTAATTTTTTAAGAGCTCTATTGAGGCATAATTGATATATAATAAACTGCACATATTTAAAGATTGTAATTTGATAAGTTTAGACATATGTATACATCCATGGAACCATCACCCAAACCAAGATAATGAACATATTAATCATCTCCAAAAGTTTCTCATGTACCTATATACTTCTTCCTAACATCTTCCAGGCAATCACTGATCTGCTTTCTGTTACTGTAGGTTAGTTTGCATTTTCTAGTATTTTATAAAATTGAATCATACAGTACGTACTCTTTCTTGTCTGGCTTCTTTCACTCAGCATAATTATTTTGAGATTCATTCATGTTATTGCACATACCAGTGGTTCATTCCTTTTTATTGCCAAGTAGCATTCCATTGTGGACTTACCACAATTTAATTATCATTAGTTTGTTGATGCATTTCCAGTTTTAGGCTATAACAAATAAAGCTTGTATAAATATTCCTGTACAGGTCTTTATATGGATATGTTTTCATTTATCTTGAGGAAATACTTAGAAGTATAATGAATTGATCATATAGTAGGTATATGTTTAACTTTTTAAGATATTGCTAACCCGTTTGCACAGTGGTTGTACCATCGCCACTAGCAGTGTATGAGATTATCAGTTCTTCCATAGCCTTACCAACATTTGGCATTGTAAGACTTTTTAATTGTAGCCCTTCTAATAGGTATGTAGTGGTATCATGGTGGTTTTAATTTTCATTTCTTTAATAACTAATGATGTTGAGCAGCTGTTCATGTGCTGATTTACCATTCCTCTTTGGTGAAGCATCTGTATCAGATCTTTTGCCCACTTTGAAAAATTGGATTGTTTGTTTTCTTACTGTTGAGTTTTGAGAATTATATATTCTGAATACAAGTCCTTTATCAGATATATACTTTGCAAATATTTTCTCACACTTGTGTTTTTATTTTTTTCCCAACGTCTTTTGAAGAATAGAAGTTTTTAATTGTAATGAAGTCCAGTTTATTAATTTGTTGTTTTATGGATTGTGCTATTGTCATATCTTAGAAATCTTTGCCTAACTCAACGTCATAAAGGCCTTTTCCTAGAAGTTTTATAGTTTTATGTTTTACCTTTTTAGGTCTATGATCCACTTTGAGTTAAATTTTGCAGATGGTACGAGGTATGGATCTATATTAATTTTTTTAAATATGGGTTTCCAGTTGTTCCTGTACCATGGAACATAAACTTAAGATTTTTGAACATGTCTCCATGTATGCTATACCTCAATAGAAAATTAAAAATAAGTAAACACATAAATGAATGTATTGAAAGAAAATCAAAATTCAACATGGTCCTTGTAACGAAAATACCTCTGTGCCATTCCTGTGTAGCTGATAGTCCAACTCTGGTTCACCCCTGGCCCTTTATGTTTTTCAGTTGAGATCCTTGTCTATTCTCTACTGCCTCTCCCCAGCTGGTGTTGAACTCTGATCTTTGTCTTATGAGACTGTTGAATATTCTGCTCTGTTTTTCAGAGGCTGTCTGCTTAGGATTTTAGTTTCTCATTCTGTGCAGACCTAGAATCATCAAATTTCCTGAGAGGAAACCTGAGGTCTCCCCAGTCGTTGCCAAAAGCTGTCCTGGTTTCTCAACATGGCGTGCTAAGTGTGGATTGTCCATGTGCTGCTAATGCCCAGAATCAGAAAATGTCCCCGAGTGAATGTGGCTGAGGAGTTATCTCCACTCTCTGAGCTTCTTCCCTTTCTGGAGCCTTTGCCTTCTCACTCTTCATTATTTCAGCAACTATTGATTATTCTAAAATGATGATGTCTGTATTTTATCTGGCTTTTCTAATTGTTCTCAGAGGCAGCCCTAGTCTGCCACGAACCTCTCCAGTCAAGAAAGGAGCAGAAATTCTGGTATAAATTTCTTAAAACAAACAAACAAAATCTCACCTATTAATTGAAAGAGAAATTGATGCTTTCTACAAGGAAAAAAACCCACCAAAATCCCTAAAATCTTGGGGCCGGCCTGGTGGCGCAAGCGGTTAAGTGCGCGTGCTCCGCTGCGGCGGCCCGGGGTTCGCTGGTTCGGATCCCGGGCGCGCACCGAAGTACTGCTTGGTAAGCCATGCTGTGGCGGCGTCCCATATAAAGTGGAGGAAGATAGGCACCGATGTTAGCCCAGGGCCATCTTCCTCAGCAAAAAAAGAGGAGGATTGGCGGATGTTAGCTCAGGGCTGATCTCCTCACAAAAAAAAAAAAAAAAAAAAATCCCTAAAATCTTAAATACATCATTAAATTTGAACGTAAAATTTAAATGTCATATTTCTTAGCATTGTTAAGGGTTTGGGAAAATTAGAACTCTCGTACACTACTCACAGAAGTGCAGTGTAAATATATATAGCTCTTTTGGAGGACAAATTTGCATTAGATATAGAATTCAACAAATGAGGGGAAGGAGGGGGAGGAGGGCAAAAGGGATAATTTGGCACATGTTTGTGGTCATGGGTTGTAATTAGTATTTGGGTGGTGAACATGATTAATCTATGTAGAAATAGAAGTATAATGATGTACACCTGATATTTATACAATGTTATAAACCAATGTTACTGCAATAAACAAAAAATTAAAAAAAAAATTCAACAAATATACAAATCCTTTACTCATCAATTCCCTTGCTCAGAATTTACCCTAGAGAAGCATTCACGAATATTATGCAAGTTATTTATTGCAATATTGTTGTAATAGCAAAAAAAAAAAAAAAAATAGAGGAAAGAAAGAAAGTGGAACCTAGCTGCCCGAACTATAAGAAAATAGTTGTTTTAAAAACTCATTGTTGGGGCCGCCCCGTGGCTTAGCGGTTAAGTGCAGGCACTCCGCTACTGGCAGCCCAGGTTCGGATCCCGGGTGCACACAGACACACTGCTTCTCCAGCCATGCTGAGGCCACGTCCCACATACAGCAACTAGAAGGATGTGCAACTATGACATATAACTATCTACTGGGGCTTTGGGGAAAAAAAGGAGGAGGATTGGCAATAGATGCTAGCTCAGAGCCGGTCTTCATCAGCAAAAAGAGGAGGATTAGCATGGATGTTAGCTCAGGGCTGATCTTCGTCACAAAAAAAAAAAAAAAAACAACTCGTTACTTCCATATAACAGATACAGCTATTCAAAGGAATGTATTGATTTAAATGTTCTGATATAAAAAAAAGCTTTAAAATCCATTATTAAATATACAACAGAATATTCTTAATTATTTTTTCAAATATGTAAATGAGCCAGTTAAGAGTTGTTGCCTCTGGGGAATAGGACTGGAGATCTAGAGTGGGGAGAATATTTTATTTTTATTGTATACTTTGTACTACTTAAATGTTTATTTACCATGTCATTGTATTTGTTTATAAAGATTATTAAAAGATAAATGGATGTTTTTAAAGGCAGAAAGATCTCTAAATCTCTAATATATTCTTAAACTAGATAAGTGAAAAAATTAAAACAAAAGGAAGAACACTGGGGTAATTTTTTTATTAAAACTTAATTAATACAGGTGATTCCTACTCATCATCTGATTATTAAATTGTGTTCCAACTAACTCCCTGTTCTCAGTATGCCTTTATTAGTATGTGCCTACAAAAAAGAAAGATGTTTATAAAAATCACATCGGAAAGGAGTAGTTATAGAAGTGTACCTATTAACATCTCTGGGAATATCTGAGTGCATGAAAAAAAGTTTCTGAAGCAGCCGGTGGGAAATCAGAGCTCTCTCTGAGAACAACTAGAATGACAGAGAAATGCAAAAACCGTTCGTTCAACGGTGGAGAGCTACTGAGACAACTTATCTACTTCAGTCTATAACCCTATCACACAAACTTTTGATAATTTTTCTCTCATAAAATATATACAGATAAGCCTGGAAACTTCATTATAGTTTCGAAATTATTTTTGAATATGGCCTATCTTGTCAATGTGTCAAAATTTGAATTGTATATATTTTGAAACAAAAGTTATACATTAAAGTGTTTTCTGCTTTGCTCAAAGCTCTGATTTTTTTCCCTATGAATCCTAGATCCTTTCCTTGAGTCTTTGGGCGCAATAAGCAGAATTACAACATTAAAAGCTGGTGAGCACATTCATTGCAAGCTTTCATGCTCGTGGGCCACCAACTTAAATTCAAAAGAGTACAATTTGGTGTCAAACTAAAGAATAGCATACAAAAGGAACACTGAGGAACTAAGGTGGAGGGAGGTGTCAACTGGTGAGACTAGGAATAGAAAAGTCCTGAATTGGATTAGAAGTGGACACTAATAACCCACTATGAATAATGAGGGGAGAAATAGGAGATTACTTGAAAATTACCCTTAATATCAAATCTATATAAAGCACATTAGTGAGCAAATAAGTGTTAAAAATATCCCGAATTATTGTCAATGTCTTTGCTGTGATTATATAGTCTCTTATAATTTTACCGTTCTTTTCTTCATATTTAAGTGCAAAAAGCACATAAATGTTAAATACTAAGATCAAGCCCCATTATCCATCAACCAGCTTCAATAATTATTAATATACTGGCAATCTTGTTTCATCTTTGCCTCCCAACATCTACTGTTTCTGGCTATTTATTTATTTTTATAGCTTTATTGAGGCATATTTTGTATTCCATAAAATTTACCCATTTAAGTTATTATTTTTAGTGAATTTATAGAGTTATGCAACCATTATAACAATCCAGTTTTAAAATATTTTCATTACCCCCACAAGTTCCTTTGTACCTGTTTGTAGACAATCCCTAGATCTAGGAAAACACTGTTCTGCTTTCTGTCTTTATAGATTTGCCTTGTCTGGACATTTCATAGAAAAAGGGTAATAAAATATGTAGTCTTTTGCATGTTCCAGTTAGTTTTAACCTAATACCTTTTAGCCTAACTCTTTCACAGTGCAACTTAAAAAAAAATGACACAAAACAACATGACCTTGACCCTAACCAAGATATAAGGCAAGACAATTAAGCAAAATAACTCATCAAATCAGCACTTTACTATAAAATAGAGTTTTGGTGCAAGAAAAGAAAAATAACAGGGCAGAGAAAATGTAACTGGTAACAGAACAAAAACAAAGCCGAGTCAGGGTTCCCGGGATGATGATAGACAGTAAGGACGGGAACAGAAACATGGCCAGAATGTTCTCAGGTTTCCCCTCTCCCTACAAGGCTTGACCTGGGTTTGGTCTGATGTATATCAGAAGACTAGTTCTTAATCAATTGGATGAGATTTAAAGACAAAGCAAGGGATAGGGTGGTGTTTAAGCATGTGGTAAGAACTAGGCCAATATTTGGACTTCTTCTGGATGAGAGTGGGGACAGTCCCACTCTAAGAACAGTCATGACTAGTTCAGAGAATCATTCACTCAGTTATGTTAAAATTGTTAGTATTCCAATCCTCTGCTTTTTCATTGCTTTTAGGACAGAGGCTATCCTAAAATGAACAACTGAGTCTGGGTAGAACTAGGATAGCAGTGAGTACTGTTGATTAAGAGCTGAAAAATAGAATGAAAATGGGGGAGGGTAAAGGATATCATTGGAGGCAGTACTTAAAGATATTTTTCTACATCTTTCTACTGATATTTATAAAGCACGGATGGATGGACTATAAAGTGTAACAAGAAGTAGCTAACGTTATCATAGCATATATCTGGATATTAAATTTATGTGGTGTATTTATATGGTTTGAAATGTTTATAAATAATAGACAAAATCACCTTCTTCCTATATGTAGATTATCAGAAATCCTAAGTCACTTCTGAATCAGTGACAGTCACTAATACCCAGTAACAGTTATAGTTCTGGATAGAAGTTTGTCCACCTTAATATTTTCTTTCTAATAAGTCTTACTGTCTACTGAAACTTGACAACATGCCACAAAAAATGAAGACGCGAACAGGTTGGACTCTGAAAGTCCTTCTGGACAACATAGAGAGGAAAATATCACCAATTTTATGTAGTTCTCTTACTATTGAAGACATGTGCTCCTTAGGGAATTCAAGAAATACTGCATTTATAGTGTTATCTCTGACTCTGCCAGTGGCACTTTCTTGACTATCTCTCTTTAAATGAATGGAACTATCAGTGTGAATCATGGCATACTGAAGGATGCCAAAATATCTGGTCCATTCATCTAAAAATATAGTCATACTGATTACCTCAATCCACATAGACAACAGTTCCTGATGATTAACTGAACTAGCTTGATCAATATAACCCAAAAGATGAACGAGAGGGAAAAAAGGAAAAGAAAGAGGGATTAATTTAAAGTTATTATGATTGTCATATCAATGAAGACAGTTTTGCAGCATGCATTAGGTTTACCCAAAGTCATTTTTTACCTTACTTTCTCCATAGCAACATTTGAATCTCTAAAGGCTACACATCAAATAACCAAAAGGAATTAGAACATAATTATTATGGATTCAGAAGAGAAAGGAGATTAATCAAACACATTCAGAGGAAATATGGAAGCCACAGATGCAATATTATTGTATTAAAAAAGAAGCAATGGTTTCCTTGTTTATGGAAGCAGTTAAATAACAAAATATTCCTGCTAAGCTTTCCTATACAAGCATGGAAGGTAGGAATGTTTCCAATCCTTAAAAAAATCCTGATTAATTTATGCTTTGGAACTTTTTAGAGTCTATTTGTAGCCTATGACTTCCACCTAAGCACTGGAGTAGACCAACAACTGCTCAATGACCATTTCTGAAGTGGTCATGCTTGTTACATTTAGCAGATAGTAGTCAGAAAGTATAGTTTAAACCTTGAATTAATCCTTATTCAAATCATAAAATGCAAAATGGTACTTTAGATAAACTTTCTACTAGGCACTTTTACACATATTAGTTCATCTGAGCCTTATAAGAACTCCAAGAATTAGGTAGGGCAAGGAATAATAATATTTTTTATTCATAGATGAACATAGTGAGGTAAGGGAAGTTAAATACTTTATCTAGCATCACTCAGCCAGGTAGAAACTAAAAATGCTACTTTTGTCTAGGGAGAATCCTTCTCTAGTGTTCTGTGTCTTATGCTGTGTTGCCTCCAAACAGATTTAGAAACTATGGTTCAGAATTTTTTATAGAGTAATGCTTAATTACATCTATATCTATATCCAGATATTTATTTAAATATCAATTTAAAAGTTTGTGTTTTGTAATTAATTAATTCGTAAATAATTATGGAGTAATTTATGGACATGAATTAGGTCCGGGAACTATGCAAGGTAATAGACATAAAGAGATGAACAAAATACAGTTTCCTCTCCACCACACTCTAAGGGTGTAATCAGACAGGTAGATGAAGATTACAGTGGGTGAACTGGAAATTGTGATTACAGATTGTGAAGTGCCTTGTACACTATGTTCAGAATTTTAAATTTTATTCTCTAAGCAGCTGAGAGCCACTAGAAATCTAATTCAGGAAGAAAACAAATTGGGATGCTTATTTCAGTATACAAAGCTTCCAGCATTGTAAGAAATAGATTGAAGAAAGAAGAGACTAGTGACAAGGAGACGAGAGGAGGCTACTGAGAAAATCAATCGCAGTTGAACAGCACCCGAACTATGGTAGTGGTGGTGAGTGGAGAGGAGGAGGGCTGTTGTGGGAAATATTCCTGAGATACAATTTTAGAGGTAGAGTTTGCAGGCTTTGGTGATTTGTTCGATGTGCCTGTGTGGTGGGGGAAAAGGAGGAGAGGTTGCCTTAGAGATGTTCTACCTTTTAGCAAGCCCACTGATTTAATTTCTCTGGTCCCTTGCATATTTTCTATGAAGTGTTCAAGGATAGGCAGAGAGTAGCCTATTTTGTTCAATGCTTTCTTGCTCTTCATCATCACATTTGTATTTAAGTTTGCCCGGTTCCAAATGAGTCAGCTGTGCCAATTTTACAAAAAGTGGTTTTTAATATTAAGAAAAGCAGAAATTGGTATCAAAAGTGAAAAAAAGAATCATTTTTCTATCTTTATTTAATTCGATTTTAGCACCTTTTAGAGTTGGTTTTGTTTAGTTTTTTTTCTATGTCTCCTACTGTTTGACTTCATAACCTGTTACTACTGTGGCGCACGGTCACAAACTCTTCCCGCTTCCTGGATTTTAATCTCTACAAAATTCTTTATGCCAACACAGAATAAACCCGAAGTCTATAATAGGTATTCTAGTTTACTATTGGTAGTGATCTTTCCACGATCATAACGATAAAAAGGTAAATTATCAAGGTGTCATGAACTTGAGCTGGTTAACTTAGTATTTTGTCCTCCACAAAGGTAGTGCATGTATTTCTAATCAAATGTTCTGATGAAATCATGGAATAGCCACAGTTCTTAAAAACTGTAGAAAACATTAGTGGAAAGAAACAAAAGATAATATCAGAAAAATATAAGAAATTTTTGCCCATTTCTTTCAAGCATTTTAGAAACCAGGTCCAGCTGGGGCTTAATTACTGTCAGCGCTGGAAAAATCATGAGGAGAAAAACCCATTATCTTATTTCAACAAAGTGTTTTTTTCTCTTTGCTTCCTAAGTATTCATAAAGAGGAGTTGTATTCAATGGAAAAGTTTAATTTACGCTAATAGATTACATAACTGTCTCTCCCTCTACCTTCAGGAAAAAGGCATTAGCATCCCATGTGTGCCATTCATTATGAAACACTGATTACCGTCTTTGAACAAGCCTAATGTTTACAAAATCAGCCAATACTGAAACATGACCTCTCAGTTCTGTAGAGGTAATGAATGCAAAATTCAATAGAAATCAAGAATGGAAGATGCAAATCTCATGACACCATAACAGAAATGAGGCTTGCTTTTCATAGCTGTACATGTTAAGAAACAGATATATGTTGCAAGTGCCAGAGGAAATTCTTATCTTCAACTTGAAATGGCAAAATGAAATATAAAAAGGACTCCCTTGAAATATATTTGAAGGACATGTATTAGGCAACTGAAAGAAATACATACCACACAGTTTTTTGTCTAAACAGACAGACAGGATTACAGATAGTTTTGGCTAAAATGTCATTTCTCCACTCCAATTTGATTGTGTGGATAGCCACAAAATCATGACATTTCAAACATATCGTTGGTTGTGTGTATATATTTTATCCTTGGGTGTAGAAATATCTGATTGTTTCCTTGACTTGGTGATTTGAGATATGAAGGGATGCATAGGAGAATGATGGTACTGTTTATCATTTTCATGTTTTTCTAAAGTATCTGGGGCTGATGTATGTAGGATCTAACAAAGTCAGTTCTTGAAAAATGATGTTAAAGATATTGTGGTATAAAAGAAATACATAGAAACAAAAAATATTTTAAATTGAATATAAATAATTTTACCTAAAAATGACATACTGTAAAATCATTGTTTTCAATTTTTATGGTTATAAAAAGCTTGAGATTCTAAGTTATGGACCATCTTCTCTGGAAAATGCGAGAGCATACATTTTTTATACAATTGTAGTGGGTCTATGTTTAAGAATCCTTGGCATACTCATTTGCCCAAATGCCAATTGCAGGAAAGAGATATTTGGATCTAGAAGTTTTTTTCAAACTAAACATCTCTCCAGTTTTACTCATTATTGGAAAATGGTGACATTTCTATAATCACTTAGCATGCAATTGATCAATTTACTTATTTTCTTGTGCTATTTGTATTTAACTAGCACAGTGTTTTTTATTAAAGAAAAAAGATTTATGTGAGAATTGCTATCAGACAGGAAACTATCCTGAGTGCCTTGAAGATGGGATTCTATGTATATGCAAAATATTGATCATAAATAATAATATTCTCTATAAAGTAATTTCTAATATCCTTTCAACTAATTTTATTCACACACATCAAAGGAAAGATAAAAGATTGTGTTGAGATTTTTCTCTCTTCTGGTACTAGTAGAAGACTAGTATGACTTCTTTCAAAGATGACAAATCACTTCTTCAAAAACACAACATCATAGGAGTTACATATTCAAAGATCGTCACTGGATTTTCACTGTAGAAAATGAATTTGATATCTATTCAAACATTATTATCTTTAGTGGAGTAATTTGTTATATAGAAAATGATAAATTAAATTAAAATATATAGTTTTCTCATAAGACAAGGAGTAGGGTTATATGTGTGTATATAAAATTCATCCAAATTGAGACCACTCCATGGTGATTTCGTGGGGGTGCCACAAATTAGTATTTAGAGTGATATTGATACTTAGCAATTAAAAATATTTCTCTGATTTATTTATTTGCCTTTTGAATCAATTGCATTAACTGGGTCTTTATGTTGGTTGGCTAGTTTCTTTAAAAGTAGGTCTAAATATTAAGTTTTTAAATTGTGCTCACAGATTTGGTTTCATAAAATCTGCACTTTGGAGATTTATTGTATTTTTCCAAATCAAATGAGAAAGTTCAAGTATTTCATGTAAGCACTTACATTTCCATTTAAGATTTCTTTTAGTCAAATCATTTTCAAATATATGATATTCCCTAAAAATAGGGAAATTATAATTATATAGAAAAAACTAACAGTTTTTATTAACAATATATATAATTACATTGTAGATACTCAAAAATGTCTTGAATGAGTGGTTCCTGTAATATATGAAATCTATAATAAAATATGCTATGCGTTATGTATCACAAACAATGGCAATACAGTCTGTGATATTATTTATCTCAGTGAAACTTGTAGGGGCAATTTGGGGAGAATTGAAACATTTCATGATGTAAGCAATATGTGGGGAGAAAAAGGAAAAGAAAGGTGACACAGCAGGACTTAAAGCAATGCATCTACATTACACACGCACTAAAAAGAAAAGGTAGAAAAAAATAGTTCCTCCATTGCTTAATTCCCAATGACTTCAATTCAGTAGCTAAATTTGATTGATATATATATTTTTTATTTCCTATTTTTCAGTCTCTATGCTAGGTACAGAGGATATAAAAATAAACAAGTCATGGTTTACTTCCATATGATTTTGAAGGGAAACAAATGTGTAACAAATATATATAATATGATGTGAAAAAGGAAATAAGATTGGGAAAAATAAAAAGTCATATAGAGAAGATAATACCTGGGAGAGAAAGGAAAGCTCCACAGAAGAGATGTCTGAATAGCTTTTATGTAAAACCAATAAGTAATACATATGCATTGCAGGAAATTTGGCAAGTTTAGAAAATGTAGGTAAGAAAAGAAAAACATTCATTATCTCACCACTCGGTGATAACTACCACTGATATTTGTTACATTTGCAGCTTTGTATTGTGCTGTTTCATTTCCATTAAATTATTTGTATTTATTATATCTTCAACTACTGTTTGTGAGTGTGACTTTTAGTGAATGCATTTTTATATGAAATAATTTATTTAATCAACACATTATATTGAGTCACATATATTGTTTCTTCTTACATTATTATTATTTATAGATAAAATAGCAATAGATATCCTTTGGACATTTCTCTGATTATTTATTTATATAAAATTCTTAAAAATGGAATTGCTAAGTCAAAGGACATACACATTTTAAAATCTTGATATATAGTTACCTCCGTTGTTTATTTGCCACCAATATGGAATATCTTCATCAAGAGTCTTATTCTTTTTCTTTATTGCTATTTTTCTAGAGCAAAAATAAAATCTCATATTAATTTGAATTTACATGTTTATTGACTTAGTATTAAATGATTATCTCTATTATTTTTTAACAAATGATCCAGTTGTATTGTTTTACACATTTTATTAATTCATTATTCATTCAAGGTGTTACTGAGTGCCGAATAAGTGCCTGTGTTTGAACTATGTTGTAATGATTCAGTAGAGATCAAGCGATGCATTTGTCATCCTCATAAAGCTCAAGATCTAAAGAGGGAAAATAGAAAATAGCTTATATATTGTGATAAGTGGTATGAGAGCATTATTCTAAGCTGTGATACAGATTGCTAGACTTCATCCTAGAGAGGCAGTTTAGTATAGTTCAGTTGCACAGACTTTTGAAACCATGAACCACAGTAAGAGTATATTTTGGTCATGATCTAATACATAGTTAGATTATTACCCTCATTTTTTTTTGTGTGTGTGTGAGGAAGTTCAGCCCTGAGCTAACATCCATGCCAATCCTCCTCTTTTTTTGCTGAGGAAGACTGGCCCTGGGCTGACATCCGTGCCCATCTTCCTCCACTTTATATGGGATGCCGCTATAGCATGGCTTGACAAGGGGTGCATTCGTGTGCGCCCCGGATCTGAGCTCAGGCTGCCAGCAACAGAGCACGCGCACTTAACCTCTACGCCACGGGGCCGGCCCGTATTACCCTCATTTTACAGATGATAAATCTGACGTTGAATTTGAGGTTCTGAGAAATAGTCAGTAGGCTAGAATGCAGAGTTGGAACAGGTTTGTAATTCAACAGTATATTCTGGGTATGGGGCTTTGAATTTTGAGATCTTCAGTACATATAGCCAGTGGATTTTGAAAGTGTCAGAATAAGTGTATTGTTTGGGAAAAAAGAGAGCTAATACGAGCAAATAGAAACACACACACATACACACCACCACCACCACATCACCCCCAACACTGAAGGAATGTGCCAAGATAAGAAGCCTACAAAAGAACAGTTAACAGAACGGCTAGAAGAACAAAATCACAAGTAGATTGTGTCTTGGAAGCCGAGGAAAGGAGGAAGATTTTTCATGGGCAGAATGTGATTGGCATGTAAAATGAAACTGAGAGTTCAAGTAAGATGCCATTGGAAGTTTGGACTTACCTGTAAGGAAGTCTTTGGTGACCTGAGTAGAGCAGAAATATAGTAATTTTGGAGACAGACGACTCTCTTGGCTTCCTGAGACGGGAACCATTGTGACTCTATACTCGTTGTCTTCTCCCTCTGCCCTCCCACACTGCATGAGGTTATTGAGAAAATGTGAGATGAGAATGCAGAGCTTGAGTAGATAGTTAAACCTTAGATAAATGGGGGGCAGGGTGGAGGAGGAGGGATTCTTTCTTTAACTTTAAACTAAACCTTTTATTTCACATACTCCTGGTTTTCTTTCTTTCTTTGTTTATTATTTTTCTAGTGCTTTGTATGCCCCTTCGACTTGCAATGTTGAGCCTTTTCATAACTCAGGAAAGTTTAATTCTATTTTACATTTGATTATTTTATTTCTTTTGTAGGCTATGTAGATGACAAGGAGGTACTGATGATTTGTAATAAGAGTGGCTGGCTAGTTATTACTTTAGCAAAATCACTTCTAATGAACTAGAGTGTGGATTGGGTGGGACAATGTGGGTGAGGAGGAGGTTATTAGATATGGGAGATAGGTAATACCTTGATTGAGAAAAAGAGTGATGATTAGAATTTCTTTAGGGAGCTATTATGCATCTTATGAAAAGTTTTGGAGTGCACTTGACTATAATGGTGGTTCATCTTTCCTTGAGAAGATACTCACTGTGTTTCTTGATTTTCTATCTTGACAAAAAGTAATTATTTTAAACAATTACTGAACATGTGAAATTGTCACTTATGTTTGAAAATGTATGTAATTTATTTCATGTATTAAAGGCAGTTCAATAAACTTTTCTAAGGCTACAAATCGTCCCAGCGCTGAGGTTGGAGTATTATGTAGAGGCATTAAGAGAGGGCATGGTTGGTGGGAGCGGGGTGAAACACCTCTCCATGTGTTCCACTCTCAGTTCCTGTGTTCACCATGGCTAAGTATGTATTAAAAAATAAACATTCCAAGGTAATAGACTTTTGAGTTTTTCTCCCTCTCTTTTTTTAATACTCAATTACTTGAGAAGCATTTCTGAGAGAGGAGTACAAATTGTAATAAAAGCAAACGAAAATAAATATAATGAATCTGATAGAAAGTGGTATGCTGTTTTTGAAAATGTAGATTCTACTCATATAAATGAAGACTGATGTTGCAAAGGTTTTGAAATATCCCGCAGTTCTTTCAACAGGGTTGAAATTATTTGCTATGTACGTCTTGGGCGAACAACCGGATAAACTTCTCCATGTCTTATCTGATGGTTCAGTACTCACGCAAGCACACACATACACACACTCCTGCCAGACACTCACACACACTCCAGAGATTTGCGCATTTCCAAAATATTCAGCCTATAAACCCATCTTTCAGTGGCCCCTGTTCCAATGTGTCTTTAATTATTTATAAAAAGCACAAAGCAGACCCAGTCTAACAGACCAAAATAAGTTATTTCATTTCCATTACTTCTTTTTGCCTTCTTCTATATAATCACTGATAATAGCATCATCTTCACATGAGCTATATAAAACGTGCTGATGTATAATTTTGTTACTCAATTATAGCTATATTTCAGTGCTCCTGACCAAGAACCTAAAAGAGCCCTTAATTGAGCTGAGAAAAGAGCACACAAGATATGTTGCAAAGCAAATTTTTCTCTAAGATATTTGGGTGAGATATAGAATTTCCAAATTTCTGATACCTCTCCTCGGGCTACAGACTCGCAGACGTGTACACTCTCTCTGGCTCCTCTAAGTCCAAACAAAAAGCAACGTACATTCATAGTCTAAAAGGTCTGGAAGCTGTAGATTTTAGCCCTATTTCTATAAATCTGTACCACCAAGGATAAATAGAATAGAGGGATTGATAGAGGCTCCTGAACTGATGAGCTCAAGCTTCTGAGTATTATTGTATGATAGAATAGTTCAACTCCAGCACACAAAACAGGCGTCAATATTCATCATTTTACCCTTAATTTTATCATGGGAGACATTTCTGCAATAGTCTTATGGATTTTGTTTTTAATTTTGTTACAATTTTATAGAGCTATAATTGGCATACAATAAACTGCACATATTTTAATAGCACAATTTGGTGGGTTTTGACATATGTATACTCCTGTGACACCATCAGCACAATCGAGATAGCAAACATTTTCATCACCCTCAGAAGTTTCCTTGTGACTCTTTTATAATCTATACTGCTTCCTATCCCACTTATTTAGTTTGCAGCTATGTGGATTATAATTCAGACCTTCCTGTTTTTCATGCTACTGTCTAACACTTTGGTAACCCTTGTTTTCAAACTCCCTAAGTTAATTGGATTTTTTAGATTTGGCAACATATTTACAATTTGCTTAAATATTGTTATTCCTTTTTCCGTCATATATTGTTCTTCTGGGTTTAGAGTGTTTATTGAGAGAGTACAATTCTTTAATGTCCCTTAACTAAAGTTATTTATTCTGTTGCAGGCAGTCTTTTTAATTTTTTTTTTTTTTACCATTGGATAGCTTTGAAGATTCTTTGGGCGTTGGTTTTGATGTTCTGCAGTTACGGTACAATATGTCTATATAAGATATGTATATCAGGAATTGGGGTGAGTTTTCAACCTGAGCATGTATTCATTTTAACAATATGAACAATAATTTCAAGTTATTTCAAATGCTGGCTCTGGATTATTATCTACTTTAATGTTTTCTGGATTGCCTCCGTGAAAGATATTTCGTTTTCCATGTATTTTAAATTTCTGTATTTTCCACTTCTTTATCTTTGTACTGCATTCAAAAAAGTTTTCTTATGTTTACTCACCCATATGCTAAATTTTATGCTTCTATTTAATGTTGAAAGCACCATTAAGTTTTTAATTTTAGTAATTATATTTTAATTTCTAGAATTTTTATTTTATTATATTTCAGATTCCCTTGTTCTTCATATAGACCTTTTCTTGACTTAAAGTTTCTTTCTTCCTTTACCTCTTTTAATACCTTAAAATGTAATAGAAAATATTTATGTCAGTATAAGAGTATAAAGAATAATACAAGGACCAATTTTTTACCCATTATCCTGATTAAGATATGAAACACAGACTTCTGTATATACCTCCTAGTTTTAATTTTCATCCAGAGATACCCAGTACTTGTAACTTTGATGATAATTTTCTCATTTCTTTCTTATTCTTTTATCATGGAAGTGTTTGTGTTTTTTGCTTCTTTGTAAATTGCATAAAGATATGATTATGGTCTTTGTTATCTTCTATCATTTACTTTTTTCACTCAATATAACATATTTAGATGTACGCATGTTCATTGGTTTAGTTCCAGTTCATTAATTTCACTGCTGTGTTGTACTCTATTTTGTGAATATACATAATTACTTTATTCATCTGTTTATTGAAAGTTTAGGGAATGCTGTTATAAGCAACATGGTATATGTTACAATTTGTATACGTCTAAAGATTTTCAAAGCTTTTTACCCAAGAGGGTAATAATTATATTTTATCAAAATATTTGCAAAGTGCTTATATCAATTCACAGTACAACCAGCTATGCATAAGTGTTACTTCACCTCATTGCCAAACCTTGATATTGCCAGACTTTAAATTTTTGCCAAAATGATGGGTGTAAAATGATTCCTTATTTTGGTTTTAATTTGTTAATATCTTATTACTAGGGAATTTATTTTTTCATGTTTATTGACTATTCACATTTCTTCTTCATAATATTTGCTTTGGTTGTATTGAGATATTTGTCTTTTCCTTATCGATTTGTGTAATCTATTTTATATGGTGAATACTAAAATTTTGCAATATGTGTTATATATGTAATTTTGCGTATATACATATATGTAGTTACACAAATTCTGACTCCTAGACCAAGGCTTCTATTTTATTTTTATGATTTTTTTTGAAGAATAGCCTTTATAGTTTTTTAAACCACTTTTATTGAGATATGATTCACATGTAAAAAGCTGTACATGTTAGTGTACACAACTCCATGAGTTTGGGGATAAGTAACACCCGTGAAACCATCACCACAATCTATGCCATAAACATATTCATCACCTTCTGAAGTTTCCTCCTGCCTCGTTTATTATTATTATTACTATATTATTATTTTGTGGTAAGAACTCTTAACATAAGGTCTACCCTATCGGCAAATTTTAAGTATAAAATACAATATTGCTAGTAGCATATACATTATGCTGTATAGTAGACCTATGTAGTAGTTCTATCTGTATAGTAGATCTCCAGTAATTATTTACCTTACATAACTGAAACTTTGTACCTTTTAATCATCACCTCTCCATTTTCCCACTCCCCAGCCCCTGGAAATCACCATTCTACACTCTGCTGCTATGAGTTTGTCAATTTTAGATTACACATATAAGTAAGATCATACAGTATTTGTCTTTCTGCGTCTGGCTTATTTTACTTAGCATAACGTCCTCCAGGTCCATTCATTATAGCAAACGGTAGGCTTTCCTTCTTTTTAAGACTACATATTATGGATGGATTATCCATTTCGGATAATCCAAAATGAGTTTTCTTTATCTGTTCATCAGTCAATGGACATTTATATTGTTTCCGTATCTTGGCTGTTGTAAATAACGGTGCGATGTACTTGGGAGTGCAGATATCTCTTCGAGATCTTGATTTAAATTCCTTTGGGTAAATGTCCAGGAGTGGGATTGCTGGGTCATATGGTAGTTCTATTTTTAAGTTTTTGAGGAACTCCTATACTGTTTTCTATAATGACTGTGCCAATTTACATTCCCACCAACAGTGCACAAGAGTTCCCTTTTCTCCACATCCTTGCCAAACTTGTCATTTTATTTTGTTTTTTTTTTTTTGGTGAGGAAGATTTGCCCTGAGCTAACATCTGTGCCCATCTTCCTCTGTTTTGTGTATGGGATGCCGCCTGATGAGCAGTGCTAGCTCCACGCCTGGGATCTGAACCTGTGAACCACTAAGCCACTGAGCCAGCCCTGCTCTGCCCATTTTTTAATTGGATTATTTGTTTTTTTGTTTTGTTTTGTTTTTGCTCTTGGTTGTACGAGTTTTTATATATTTTGGATATTAACCCCTTATCAGATATATAATTTGCAAATATTTTCTCCCATTCTACAGGTTGCCTTTTCATTTTGTCTATTGTTTCCTTTGCTGTGCAGTAGCTTTTTAGTTTGATGTGATTTCACTTGTTCATTTTTGCTTTTGTTGCCTGTGCTTTTCGTGTCATATCCAAAAAATCATTGCCAAGACCCATTATCAAGGAGTTTTTTCCCCTAAGTTTTCTTCTAGGAGTTTTATGGTTTCAGACCATATGGTTAAGTCTTTAATCCATTGTGAGTTGATTTTTGTGAGGTGTAAGATGAGGGTCCAATTTTTATTCTTTTGCATGTGGATGTCCAGTTTTCCCAGCACCATTTATTGAAGAGAATATCATTTCCTTTTTTGTATTTTTGGCACCCTTGTGGAAGATTAGTTGACCATAAATATGTGGATTTATTTCAGGGCTCTCTATTCTGTTCCATTGGTCTCTATGTCTATTTTTATGTCAGTACAATACTGTTTTGATTGCTGTAGCTTTGTAAAATAATTTGAAATCAGGAAGTGTGATGCCTGCAGCTTTGTTCTTCTTGCTTGAGATTGCTTTGGCTATTTGGGGTCTTTTGTGTTTCCATACGAACTTTAGGATTGTTTTTCTATTTCTGTGAAAAATATTTTGATAGAGACTGTATTGAATCTGTAGATCTCTATCTTAATTTTAATATAAATTTATCTTTTTTATGGTTTGTGTTTTTTGTATTATTTAATATACAGTTTCTTTGAACTTGTGAATATAATATCCTATATGAACTTCTAAAACTTTTATAATTTTGTCATTCACATTCAGGTTGTTTACCCATCTAAAATTGATTTTAGATAGTAGTATGGTTGACGTTTTTCCATATGGATAGCCAATTTTTCCACTATCGTTTATTGAAAGCATAGTTGGGCCGGCCCCGGTGGCTTAGCGGTTAAGTGCACGCACTCTGCTACTGGCGGCCTGGGTTCAGATCCCAGGCACGCACCGATGCACCGCTTCTCCGGCCATGCTGAGGCCACGTCCCACATACAGCAACTGGAAGGATGCGCAACTATGACATACAACTATCTACTGGGGCTTTGGGGGAAAAAAAAAAGGAGGAGGATTGGCAATAGATGTTAGCTCAGAGCCGGTCTTCCTCAGCAAAAAGAGGAGGATTGGCATGGATGTTAGCTCAGGGCTGATCTTCCTCACAAAAAAAAAAAAAAAGAATTTAGAAAGCATAGTCATTTTCCTACTGATCAATAACAATACATATATCGTATATGAAATATCCAAACGTGTGATTTTTTCTGGGAAAAATACTCTTCCATTATCTAGTTTTCTATTATTGCACCAAAGCAGTCACAGGCATACCTCAGAGATATTGGGGGTTTGGTTCCAGACCGCTGCAGTAAAGCGAATATCACAATAAAGCGAGTGACACGAATTTTTTGATTTCCCAGTGCATATAAAAGTTATGTTTATACCATACTGTAGTCTACTAAGTGTGCAATAGCATTATATCCAAAATAACAATGTACATACCTTAATTAGAAAATACTTTATTGCTGAAAAATGCTAACCATCATCTGGGCCTTCAGTGAGTCATAATCTTTTTGCTGGTGGAGAGTCTTATAAAAATTGCAATATCTGCAAAGTGCAATAAAGCGGTATGCCTATATCTGGCAAATCAACTCACTCACTGTTTTTTTTTAATTTGAATTTACATAGCTCTCTTGTCTCTTCTTGCTCCTTTATATTTACCTTTCTAAGAACAAGTTACCTCTTTAATTGGTGTTAAATATAGCAAAGTACACAGAGCATAAACATGTTTCTCAATAAATTATCACGAAGTGAACACCTATAAAACCATTTCTAAGATTAAAGAATAGACTATTTCCAGTACTTTAGAAGTACTCCACCCCCCCCCCCCAAACCTTCTCCCACTTCTCTCTCTTCCTTTACCAGGTATCTGATATCTAAATCTATAGGTGAGTTTTACTAGGTATGAACACGATCATACAATATCCAATAATTTGAATATGGTTTTTTCTTCCAAAATTAGGTATGTGGGTTTCATCTTTGTTGCTGCTAGTCACTGTTATTCATTTTTATTGTTATGTAGTATTTCATTGTAAGAGTAAACCACAATATATTATACATTTTAGTGTTGATATACATGCATGTAGTTTTTAATTTTTCCTATGCTGTGTTTGAGCATTTTTATATTTGTCTTTTGCTGTACATGGTTGTGATGGTTAATTTTATGTATCAACTCAACTGGGCCACAGAGTGCACAGATGTTTGGTCAAACATTATTCTGGGTATATCTGTAGGGGTGTTTTTGGATGAGATAAACTTTTGAACTGGTAGACTGGGTAAAGCACATTGTCCTCCCTAATGTGGATGACCCTCATCTAATCAGTTGAAGACCTGAATAGAACAAAAAGGCTTAGAGGATACTTCTCGTGCCTGACTGTTGAGCTAGGACTTGCCTTTGGACTTGAACTTAAACATTGGCTCTTCTTGGTTCTTGAGCCTGCCAACTTTAGGACTGAAACTTACATCATGGGCTCTCCTAGTTCTCAGGCCTTCAAACTCAGACTGAAATGGCTCTTCTAGGTCTCCAGGTTGCTGACTGCAGATCTTGGGATTTCTCAGCCTCCGTACTCACGTGTGCCAGTTTCTTATAATCTCTCTCTCTCCCCCTCCATATATATATATATATATATATATATATATATATATATGTATGTATGTATATGTACATTCACATAAATATGAATAATATATATATGAATGATATATAGAAGATATATATAAGATATACAGAGACATATAATATATATAATGTATATGTATGTATGGTTCTGTTTCTCTGAAGAACCCTAATAATACAATGTTCGTGCATTATATTAGAAATATACATAGGGATGTAATTGGAGTGTAATATTTTCACTTCACTAAATACTGCCAAACTTTCTTCCAAAGCAGTGATACGAATTTATGCTTCTACCAGCAACATACAAAACTTCCCATTAGTCCACGTTCTTGCCAACACTTGGCATCTTCAGTTATTTTTATTTTTTAGTTCTTCTAATGGTTGTGTAGTCATCTCATTGTGGTTTTGATTTACATTTCCTTAATTTCTAAACAGGATAAACACCTTTTCATTTGGCAATTATCTACTTAGATATGCTTTTTTCTCGTGAAATTCTTCTTCAAGTCTATCACCTATTGGGAGGTGTTGTTTGTCCTTTTCTTCTTTAAATATAGAACTTTGCATATTCTAGATATAAGCCTTTTGTTGATTATAGGTATTACAACTATCTTCTCACAGTCTTTCTTTGCACCCTCTAAATGGTGTCTTTTGATGAACAGAAGTTTTTAACTTAGATGTACTTCATTGCGTTAATTTCCTTGGTTCTGTTTCTATTTTGTGTTCTTTTCTGGTTTTGATCATGTTGAATCTTCTTTGCAAGTACCTGTGTTTTTCTTTAATTTACATAGGAATAATATACATGCAGAGAAATGTACATATCCTAAGTGTATATTTCAACACTTTTGGGTATTATGAGCATGTATGTAACAGACATCCTTATAAAAATATAAATTATTTCCATCAGCTCTTCCTTGTTTCACCTGCCCCATACAAAGCAAGCAACTTCTTTTCAGATTCCTTTCACCACATATTACTTTCTCTTGTTCTAGAAATTCATGTAAATGGAAACATATGATTTTGTATTTTGCTTCTTTCAATCTGAATAAAGCTTTTGAAGTCCATACACAGTGTTATACCATGTTCATACACATTGTTCAAGTTCAAACACATTGTTGTACCATTCCTTTCTATTGAGGAGTAGTATTCCATTGTATTTTTTTGTTGATGAGTAATTGTATTATTATATTGTCTTTTTATTACTGAGTTGTAGGAGTCGTCATTTATATATTCCAGTGACAAGTCCTTTGTCAGACATATATTTGGAAGTATTTTCTCCCAATTACTGGTTTGCCTACTCATTTTCTTATGGTGTATTTTGGTTAACAGTAATTTTTAATTTTAATGAAGTACATTTTATAATTTTTTTCTTTTACAGTTAGTGGTTTATTGTGCTGTATTAGAAATTTTTATATGCCCCAAGATTGCATACTTCTAGAAGCTTGAATAGTTTCAGAATTTATATTTAGCTCTATAGCTCCATCTCAAAAGTTTCCTCTTTGTAAACCCTCCTTCCCTCCCCATTCCCTTGCCTCCCTCCTCAGGAAAGACTTCATCTTCTTTTATCACTGTAGATTAGACAGCACTTTCTAGAGATTTAAATAAATAAAATAATCTTTCACTCTTGATCTTGGTCATTTGTGTTTTCTCTCTTTTGTTCTTGATAAGCTTTGCTAGAGGTTTATCAGTTTCATCAATCTTTTTTAAAAGCCTACATTTGATTTATCTAATTTTCTTTATTTTTCTTCTGTAGCTTATCCCATTGATTTCTGCTCGTAGATTGATCATTTTCTTCTTTCTGATTACTATGGGTTTAATTTGTTCTTTTTCTAGCTTCTTAAGATGGTAGTTGGATCATTGACTTAAGATCTTTCTTCTTTTATAGTATAAGCATTTAAAACTATACATTTTCCTCTACCCATAGTTTTACCTGCATCCCATATATTTTGATATGCTGCTTTTTCATTAACATTTGGTGAAAAATATTCTAATTTCCTTTTAATTTTGTTCTGACCTGTGAGTTATTTAGAAGTATGTTACTTAATATCCAATTATTTGGGCATTTTTCAAGATACGGTTTTTGTTGCTGATTTCAAATTTAATTCCATTGAAGTTACCTAACATATAGTCTGTACAGTATATGGTCTAACTTTGTGAATATTTCAAATGTACTTTAAAAGAATGTGTGTTTCACAATTTTGGGTTGTATTATTCTGCAAATGTAATTAGGTTAGGTTAGTTGGATTGTATTGCTGAAGTTTTTTATATTCTTACTGATTTTCGGTCTACATGTTACATCAATGACTGACAAATGTGTTTTGAAATCTCCACGTATTATTCTCTATTTGCTTTGTCTTCTTTCACTAATGTCAGTGTTGCTTCATGTATTTTGCAACTGTTATTAGAGCGATTAGGTGCATACACATTCAGGATTATCATGCATTCTTGATGAAGTAACCCCTTTATTATGATTAAATAGCTCTCTTTTGCACTAATAATACTCCTTCTGAAGTCTACTCTATGTGATTTAGTCTAGCCATTCTATTTTTCTTATGATTAATATATATTTTTCCATTATTTTACTTTTAACTCTCTTTCTTTGTGTCTAGTGTGTGTCTCTTGTAACAACATACATTTTGGTCTTACTTTAATATCCTGTCTGCAATGTATGTCTTTTTTTGAAGAATTTAATTTATTTATATCTAATTCATTTATTGATACTTTAGGTCTAAGTCTACCATCTTGCTATATCTTTTCAATTTGTTCTGCCTATTTTCTGTTTCTTTTTTTCCTTATTTCCTAACTATCTTAAAATTGGTATGACATTTTATCTACTTGTTGGCTTAGTAGCTAGACGTCTTTGTTTTATTGTTAATAATTTCTCAGGATTACATATAAATCTCTAATTTATCACATTCAAAGTCAATAAATATTATATTATTTTAAATGTAATTCATACATTTGACTTTTATACACATTATAAGCTCCACAGAGCATTGTTATTATTTTTGCCTTAAACAATTGTTTTTATAAAATTTAATAAACAAGAAAAAAGTCTTTTATATTTATTTACATATTTACCATTTTCAGAATTCTGTGTTCCTTTATGTAGATCTGAAGTTTCATCTGATATCATATTTCTTCAGCCTCAAGAACTTCCTTTAGATGGGTAGGCCTGGTGGCATAGTGGTTAAGTTTGTGTGCTCCACTTCGGCGGCTTGAGGTTCACAGTTTCAGGTCTTGGGCATGGACCTATGCACCACTTATTAGGTCATGCTGTGGCAGGCGTCCCACATAAAATAGAGGAAGATGGGCCCAGGTGTTAGCTCAGGGCCCATCTTCTCAGCAAAAAGGAGGAGGATTGGCAACAGATGTTAGCCCAGGGCTAATCTTCCTGGCCAAAAAAAAAAAAAAAAAAAATCCTTCCTTTAATATTGCTTAAAGTGCAAGTCTGTTGGTGACAGATCATTTTAGTTTTTTATTATTTTAAAAAATCTTTATTTCACCTAATTTTTGCCATATATTTTCTGGATATAAAATTGCAGATTGACTACTTATTTTCCTCCACATCATTTTAATAACTTTTTAAAATATTGTCTTCTGGCTTGCATTGTTTCTGATGAAGAGCAGTCAGCCTTATTGCTATTAGCCAATAAGCACTGTGGCTTTTTTCTCTGTCTTCTTGTAAGATTTGTTCTTTATAATTATTTTTTCAAACAACTTGATTATGATGTGCCTTACTGTGTTTACTTTGGTTTAGAATTTTGGAATTCTGTTTGGAATTCACTGAATTTCCTGTCTGATATTGATCTAGCTTTCTTTTGAAATTAGCATGCTATAACTTTTTCCATACTTTAAGTTTTAGTCTATTTATGTCTTTATATTTAAAGTGTGTTTCTTCTGGGCAGCGTATAGTTAGGTATTCTTTTTTTTTAATATCTAAATTGATAATCTCTGCCATTTATGTAGAGTGTTTTGACAATTTACATTTAATGTCATTATCGATATATTTGGGTTTAAATCTACCATCTTGATGTTTCTTTTGTATTTGTCACATTTTCTCCCTTTCTTTTACCTCCTTTTGCAATGAGTATTTCTTATTCCATTTTACTAGTTTATTAGCTATAATTGTGTGAAAAACCATGGACAGGTCCCACACTCTGTATTCAGATTTTTCCTCAGCGAATCCAGGAAGCAGTCAAGCTCTCCCTCATCAGGCAGGACTGAAGCAAGTTGTGGGATGATGGAGGTAGGGTTGAAGCCAGCACTGAGCCCAGGACCCACTAGAGGCAGAGTGTCTTTTTTCAGCACAATCAGAATGTGCTAGCTGCTTCCAGGGAGGGTCCAAGTTCTTGCACTCACCACAACTATGTCTATGAAATTGTAGCTGAAAGAAAAGAGATACGTAGCATGGATAAAATATGGTCAGTTTCCCCATTCTCTCCTGGGAGTGCCACATGCCTCACACTTCACTGGCCTGGCTACTTTTTTCTAAGGTAAATATATAATTTCTTTCTTTCTTTCTTTTTTCTTTTTTTAAATATGAATACCCAATTGTCCCAGCATCAATCACTGAAACATCTACCCTTTTCCTCACTTTGTTATAGATTTAAGTCCATTTATGGGCTCTTGATTATGTTCCAGTAGATCTTCCTAACTCTAAACCAATGTTAAAGTCACTTAAATTTATGGCATTAAAACAAATCTTGATCCCTGGTAAGGCAAATCCTTCCACCTTGTTCTTTTCCTTCAAGAATTTCATATGTTTTTCTGAATGTTTTTCATACATTTAAATTTTAGAATATTTGTCAAGACCCTCTTCCTCACCAAAATATATTAGGATTCTAATTGGATTACATAGAATATCTTAATTAATTTGTGCTCTTGTGCTATCTTTGAAATACTATCTTTCCATCCACGAGAATTGTATATTTACATATTTATGTCTTTCAGAAAAGTTTTATGATTTTCCACACGGAAATCTTATGCCTCTTTTGATAGATTATTATTATTAGTCACTAAATGTTTTTTATACCATTGTAAATTATATTTTCTAAAAATTCGCTTTCTACTTGCTACAAATATATAGAAAAAAATTTGATATATACATTGATTATGTATCTAGATAGCTTTCTGTAGTCTCTAATTAATTCTAAGATTTGTGTGTCCATTATTTTAGACTTTCTCCCTATATTACCTACATAATCTTATACACATGCACATACACACTCACAGAAAATCTACAGCAAATCTTATGCTTAAGGATGAAAATTTTATAAATTTTCCTTGGAAAATAAGAGGAAGATAAGAATTTCCTCCATATCATGACTTAGATTCAATGTTATACTGGAGGTCTTAGCTAGTATATCAAGGAAGGAAAAATAACAAATGTATAAGATTTGGAAAATGTTATGCCTAAATATTTAATTTTCTTATTTCCTGAAACACTTCTGAGAAATGCAGTTGAGAGGTTGTTTTCTCAATCTCTGGAAAGAACTGAGTGATTATTTATTGATCTTCAGCAACATTTGAGAAGAGATATGTATAATGGAAAGAGAAACTGTCATAAGTTCAATGACTTAGTGGGTTATAAATGAGGAGACAATATCAGTATGTTAAAATAGTTTTAATATAGTTGTATGTGTGTGTTTGTGCTTAGTTCAATTATGAATATACAATCACAAATTCAAAATTCATTACATCCATCTTTTTATTTTATTGTTGTGTTATTTTATTTCCTTGTTATTTAAAAAGTGATTGAAGGTGTAAGGCACTGAGTTGACAGTTCTTGTTCTTACATTGTTTTGTTATTTTTCTATACAACTGGCAGGGACAAAATGAAACTGCTCTCCTTTAAATATGTTCAGTTCAACTGTCAGTGGGGAAGTACAAGATGACTTGAAAGTTTTTCACTCTTTAAAAAAGAGTCAAGAGAGAATTTAGTCTATGTGTACATTTTGACACAATGGATTCTTTGAATAAATAATTAATGACGTAATTATTGTCAATCATTATGTGACAGACACTGGGCTATGTTTAGTGGATCTACAGAGGTCATCAAGTCTTGCAATCTAGCTGAGGAAACTGAAATTTAAATAAATCCATGAGCTTAATAGATAAAGAAATTTTTGTTACAACACTTTTGTAAAAAAGTTATTAACGTGATGGGGGATGTAGTGTAGGAGCAATAATTGTTCAATAGAAGGTTTGAAATATTTGAGAGAATTGAAGAAATAAAATTGAAATTTACTTCTCCTAGTATTTTCACAGGATGATGAACAATTCACAGCCCTTTTTTTCTTCTGCAAAATCACTGTTCTGCACAATCTTATCCTTTCCTGTGTGGATGTATTTTTAAAGTTATTTATCCAATATTCCAATATCCTGAGTTTCATACATCAAGAATTACTGCAATAAACATCTGTGTTGGAGAGAAGTCAAGATGGTGGTGTAGGCAGACTCGGAACTCACCTCCTCCCGCAGACACAGCCAATTTACAACTACTCGTGGAAAAATTACCCCTGAGACAGAACTGAAAACTGGATAAGAGGAACTCCTGCAACAAAAGACAATCCTAATTGAAGTGGAAGAGGCAGAAACTCCCTTCTGGAGAGAAAAAAACGCCACCTTCACAAACCGCCATCTTCATGGCTGCCCGGAAGCCGCCCAAAGGTACACAGCCCTCCCTGGAGGAGTGGGGCCCTGAGCCAGGGAGCACCCCCGCTGTGGGCATTTTGTGGACACAGCACAATCGAGACACATGGCATAATATCTGACTTTGCCAGCTACTAAACATTGGGGAGTACCCCCAGAAAAGCTGGCTCACAAAGACATTTAAACCGGCTCTTAAAGGGCCCACGCACAAACTCACCCGTTTCAGAAAGCAACCTAAAATCAACAGAAAGAAAGGTGCATAGTGCTTTGGTGAAAAGAGACTCACCTGATAGGACCTGAGTGCATCTCGGTGAGAGGTGAGACCTCTCCAGGGACTGGGACATTGGCGGCGGCCATTGTTGTGGCCTGGTGTAGGCGTGCTGACACAGACCCCATTGGAGTTCTCCCTGGGGCCTGCTAGCCCAGGTTTGCCCCACCCACTAGAGCACCGATTTAATCCAGCTCAGCCAGGGCAGGGAACCCACCCTAGAGACTGGCCCCACCCAACAGCAAGCCCTCAGGCAACTTGTGGGCCTGCATAGATTGGTGACTGGATTTTCTGCAGCCTGGCGACTGAGCCCGTTTCAGTGTGGCAGGGAGTGCACAAGGAGCGTGTGGAGAGTGTGGGGCAGTGGTGGAGTGTGTGGGGCTCCCGCTGTGGAGAGACGGGGTCCACTTCGGGAGGTCGGGGCACACACATGGGGCAGGATTGTGTTGACTTTGTGTGTGGACCTGTGGGCGGCAGGGCTTGTCAGCTGCAGAAGACTTGTGCTTCTCAAAGACCCACATAGGGGGTTTGCCTCACCTTCCAAAGTCTGAAACAATTGGGTGCTCCTGTGCCTGAGGCCAGCCCCACTCAGCTGCAATCCTCAAAGAGCTGACAAGAGACCTACAGGCTGGAGGCTTATAGCAATTGTAAGCCCCTGAGCCTAAGAACCTGCCACACTGGGGACCTACTCACTTAAAAGAAATAATGCAACACAAATGTGGTATTAGAACTTGCAGACAACTGAGCTGGGGCTCCCCACACCTGATAAAGAGACTGAGGGGCTCAAAACAAATACAAACAGCTGGGCATTACAACAGCTGACCAGGAGCATAACTCGGCCTACCTGGGTACATACAGGAAGAGCAAACAGGCCGCAACAGAAGGACACATGTAGCCCACATAGGGGTCACCCCTGGAACATTGAAAACTGAGGGAAGCACACTGGAAACCTCCTAACGCATCACTTATATAAGGTCACCTATTCAAGAGCAGGAGACGTAGCTGACCTACCTAATACATAGACACAAGCACAGGGAAAGAGGCAAAATGAGGAGGCAAAGGAATACATTCCAAGTAAGGGAACAGGACAAAACCCCAGAAAAGGAACTAAGTGAAACAGAAATGAGCAACCTTCCCGACAGGGAGTTCAAACTAAGAGTGTTAACGAAGCTCACTGATGTGGGGAGAAGAATAGATGAACTCTGTGAGAATGTCAACAAAGAGATGGAAGATATAAAAAAGAACCAATCAGAAATGAAGAATATGATACTGGAAATGAAAAATTCGCTAGAGGGACTCCAAAGCAGAGTAGAGGGTACAGAAGAACGGATCTGCGAGCTGGATGAAAGACTAGAAGAAATTACCCGAGCTGAACAGGTAAAAGAGAAAAGAATTGAGAAGAGTGAGGACAGTCTAAGGGACCTTTGGGACAACATCAAGCGCAGTAACATCCATGTTATAGGTGTCCTGGAAGGAGAAGAGAGAAACAAAGGGGCAGAGAATCTCTTTGAAGAAATAATATATGAAAGCTTTCCTAACCTAAGGAAGGAAGCAGACATCCAGGTACAGGAAGCACAGAGAGCCCCAAACAAGATAAACCCTAAGAGGCCCACACCAAGACACATCATAATCAAAATGTCTAGAATTGAAGATAAAGAGAGAATCCTAAAAGCTGCCAGAGAAAGACAAGTTACATACAAAGGAAACCCCATAAGGCTATCAGCTGACTTCTCGGCAGAAACCTTACAGGCTAGAAGAGAGTGGCACGATATATTTAATGTGCTAAAAGGAAAAAACTTACAGCCAAGAATACTCTACCCACAAGATTATCATTCAAAATGGAAGGAGAAATCAAAAATTTCCCAGACAAGCAAAAATTAAAAGAGTTTGTCACCAAGAAACCAGTTCTACAAGAAATGTTAAAGGGACTGATTTAAGGGGAAAAGAGAAGATCACAAATAGGAAAAATTATCTATTTCCATGATAAGAGGGCAATGGATACAAATGCACAAAAAAGAGGTTAGATATGATATCAAAAACAAAATGAGGGAGGAGGGGAGTTAAAGAGTAGAGCTTTCAGACAGAGGTCAAACTAAAGAGACCATAAATTCTGTATAGAAGGAGAAAGGAAGAGAGAAGGACTACTAAAACACTGAGAAAAAAACTTAAAAAATGGCAGTAAGTACATACTTATCAACAGCTACTTTAAATATCAATGGACTAAATGCTCCAATTAAAAGACATAGAGTGGCTGATTGGATAAAACAACAAGACCCATGTATATGCTGCATACAAGAGAACTCTTCAGACCTAAAGACACTCACAAACTAAAAGTGAAGGGATGGAAAAAGATACTCCAGGCAAATGGCAATGAAAAGAATGCTGGGGTAGCAGTTCTCATATCAGACAAAATAGACTTTAAAACAAAAACTGTAAAAAGAGGCAAAGAAGGGCATTACATAATGATCAAGGGAACAATCCAACAAGAGGATATAGCACTTGTAAATATATACGCACCCAATGTAGGGGCACCTAAATATATAAACCAATTATTAACAGACATAAAAAGAGAAATAGACAGTAACACAATAATAGTAGGGGACTTTAACAATCCACTTACACCAACGGATAGATCATCCAAACAGAAGATCAATAAGGAAACATTGGCCTTAAATGACACACTAGAACAGATGGACCTAGTAGATATATACAGAGCATTCCATCCAAAACCCAAAGAATACACGTTCTTTTCAAATGCACATGGAACATTCCCCAGGATTGATCACATATTAGGCCACAAAACAAGTCTCCATAAATTTAAGAAGACTGAAATAATACCAAGCATCTTTTCTGACCACAACGGTATGAAACTGGAAATCAACTATAGGAAGAAAATCAGAAAAGCCACAAATACGTGGAGATTAAACAAAATCCTACTGAACAATGACTGGGTCAACGAAGAAATCAAAGAAGAAATCAAAAAATACCTGGAGACAAATGAAAATGAAAATACGACATGCCAGAATTTATGGGATACAGCAAAAGCGGTTCTAAGAGGGAGGTTTATAGCAATACAGGCCTATCTCAACAAACAAGAAAAATCTCAAATAAACAATCTAACAATGCACCTAAAGGAACTGGAAAAAGAAGAACAAACAAAGCCCAAAATCAGTAGAAGAAGGGAAATAATAAAAATCAGAGCAGAAATAAAGGAAATAGAAACTAATCAAACCAAGAGCTGGTTCTTTGAAAAGAACAACAAAATGGACAAACCTTTAGCTAGACTCACCAAGAAAAAAAGAGAGAAGGCACAAATAAGTAAAATCAGAAATGAAAGAGGAGAAATTACAACAGACACCTCAGAAATGCAAAAGATTATAAGAGAATACTATGAAAAGCTATATGCCAACCAATTCGACAATCTGGAAGAAATGGTTAAATTCTTAGAATCATACAACCTTCCAAAACTGGATCAAGAAGAAGTAGAGAATTTGAATAGTCCAATCACCAGTAAGGAGATCGAAACAGTAATCACAAACCTCCCCAAAAATAAAAGTCCAGGGCCAGACGGCTACCCTGGTGAATTCTACCAAACATTCAAAGAAGACTTAATACCTATCCTTCTCAAACTCTTCCAAAAAATTGAGGAGGGGGGGAAGCTCCCTAACTCATTCTACGAAGCCAACATTACCCTGATACCAAAACCAGACAAGGACAGCACAAAAAAAGAAAATTACAGGCCAATATCACTGATGAACATCGATGCAAAAATCCTCAACAAAATACTAGCAAATCGCATACAACAATACGTTAAAAAGATTATACACCATGATCAAGTGGGATTTATTCCAGGGATGCAGGGATGGTTCAACATTCGCAAATCAATCAACGTAATACACCACATTAATAAAATGGAGATTAAAAATCACATGATTATCTCAATAGATGCAGAGAAAGCATTTGACGAGATACAGCGTCCATTTATGATAAAAACTCTGAATAAAATGGGTATAGAAGGAAAGTACCTCAACATAATAAAAGCCACATATGACAAAACCACAGCTAATATCATCCTCAATGGTGAAAAACTCAAAGCTATCTCTCTAAGAACAGCAACCAGACAAGGATGCCCACTGTCACTACTCCTATTTAATATAGTACTGGAAGTCCTAGCCAGAGCAATCAGGCAAGAGAAAGAAATAAAAGGGATCCAAATTGTAAAGGAAGAAGTGAAACTGTCACTATTTGCAGATGACATGATTTTATATACAGAAAACCCTAAAGAATCCACCAGAAAACTTTTAGAAGTAGTAAACAAATACGGTAAAGTTGCAGGGTACAAAATCAACATACAAAAATCAGTTGCATTTCTATACACTAACAACGAAGTAGCAGAAAGAGAAATTAAGAATACCATCCCATTTACAATTGCAACAAAAAGAATAAAATACCTAGGAGTAAACTTAACCAAAGAGGAGAAAGATCTGTACACCGAAAACTATAAAACATTGCTAAAAGAAATTGAAGAAGACACAAAGAAATGGAAAGATATTCCGTGCTCTTGGAATGGAAGAATTATCATAGTTAAGATGTCCATACTTCCCAAAGCCATCTATAAATTCAATGCAATCCCTATCAAAGTGCCAACAACATTTTTCACAGAAATAGAACAAAGAATCCTAAAATTTATATGGAACAACAAAAGACCCCGAATAGCTAAAGGAATCCTGAGAAAAAAGAACAAAGCTGGAGGTATCACACTCCCTGATTTCAAAATATACTACAAAGCTATAGTAACCAAAACAGCATGGTACTGGCACAAAAACAGACACACAGATCAATGGAATAGAATCGAAAACCCAGAAATAAACTCGCATATCTATGGACAGCTAATCTTTGACAAAGGAGCCAAGAACATACAATGGAGAAAAGAAAGTCTCTTCAACAAATGGTATGGGGAAAACTGGGCAGCCACATGCAAAAAAATGAAAGTAGACCCTTACCTTACACCATACACAAAAATTAACTCAAAATGGATTAAATACTTGAACGTAAGACCTGAAACTATGAAACTTCTAGAAGAAAACGTAGGCAGGACGCTCTTTGACATCGGTCTTAGCAACATGTTTTCAAGCACCACGTCTAACTGGGCAAGAGAAACAATAGAAAAAATAAACAAATGGGACTACATCAAACTAAAAAGCTTCTGCACAGCAAAGGAAACCATCAACAAAACGAAAAAACAACCTAACAATTGGGAGAAGATATTTGCAAACCATACATCTGATAAGGGTTTAATCTCCAAAATATATAAAGAACTCATGCATCTCAACATCAAAAAAACGACCAACCTAATTAAAAAATGGGCAAAAGACCTGAACAGACATTTCTCCAAAGAAGATATACAGATGGCCAACAGACACATGAAAAGATGTTCAACATCATTAACTATCAGGGAAATGCAAATCAAAACTACAATGAGATATCACCTCACGCCCGTCAGAATGGCTATAATTAACAAGACAGGAAACAACATGTGTTGGAGAGGATGTGGAGAGAAGGGAACTCTCATACACTGCTGGTGGGAATGCAAACTGGTGCAGCCACCATGGAAAACAGTATGGAGATTCCTCAAAAAATCAAGGATAGAACTACCATATGATCCAGCTATTCCACTGCTGGGTATTTATCCAAAGACCTTGAAAACACCAATGCGTAAAGATACATGCACCCCTGTGTTCATTGCAGCGTTATTCACAATAGCCAAGGCTTGGAAGCAACCTAAGTGCCCATCAAGGGACGAATGGATAAAGAAGATGTGGTATATACACTCAATGGAATACTACTCAGCCATAAGTAACAATGAAATCCAGCGATTTGTGACAACATGGATGGACATTGAGGGTATTATGCAAAGTGTTATAAGTCAGAGGGAGAAGGTCAAATACCGTATGATTTCCTTCATTAAGTAGCAGATAATAAGAACAATAAACAAACACATAGAGACAGAGATTGGATTGGTGATTACCAGAGGGGAAGGGGGGGAGTGAGGAGGGCGAAAGGGAAAATTCGGCACATGTGTGTGGTGATGGGTTGTAATTAGTATTTGGGTGGTGAACATGATGTAATCTATGCAGAAATAGAAGTATAATGATGTACACCTGAAATTTATACAATGTTATAAACCAATGTTATTGCAATAAACAAAAAATTAAAAAAAACAAATCTGTGTTTATACATATATTTGTTTTCTTTCACAAGTATACCAATAAAATAAATTCTTAGGAATAAAATAGCTAGGTCAAAATCAATCTGTTCTTTTTATTTTGCTAGTGTAACCTAAGATGTCATTGTCCCCTCCCTTCTGTTTTGAGAGGGAGGTAGTCTCTAGAGCTAAGCAAAGGTATTTACCCCGTAAGCCTTTCTATCTACAGAATTCTCCTTATGTGTTCTGCTTCTTTTTCTCTCCTTGAGCCTCATCTCAGCTCTTGGGAGTCACCATCTTATATCTCTGGTTATTGTTCTCTCATTGGACTGATACCATATTGCACTAGAGCAGTGACTATGTGAGGTAGGAGAAGTCTCTTTTTCCACATTGAGCCTGTCACTTGATTCACCCTATGAGCACCCTACCAGACCATGAAAATGGAGATGAATTCTCTTTATTGCAAATTTACCGTTTGTCATAATCTTTTAAGGTTACGAGCGTTTTTTTACTTGAATTGCAACATAGGAGGGAAAATGGTTAATTTGATGTTCTTAGATTCCTCCCTAAGTTTTTGTTTCAGTAGTCTCTCAGTCAAAAGTTTTACCCACAATTCTATGAAAAAATATTCACAGCCACAGAAAAAGATCCATTTTTCTCAGATCTGTCTTTTTTTCCTGCCTTGTCCATCTGCATTACCCCCAAGTCTGAGTTATTATTTATGGAGTAGCACCTCCCGGAGCTTTATAACTAGATGGACCATGATACTCAGTTGGTGCCTACCAATTCTCAGATCCCACAAAGGGAAGGGGATATAGGCCCTATAGTCTTGGATTATATGAATCTTCTTTTCTAGATTCCCTTTTTAACACTTCATCCATGCAGAATATGAGAATAGAGTGAGAAACCATAGAAATATCAATTTAGAAGCAGTGTGACTTGTGGGTTAGACAAGTGGGTAAAACAAATTAGGAAAGCTGGTTTAAAAATGATTGCAGTGGTCAAGGTATCAGATGATGAGGGAATGAATCAAGGCTATGACGTAGGTTTGGGGAGGTAAGGATGGGTATAAGTATGAAGAAAGGTGAATTACAAGAATTTAGAGACAAATTGTGTAAGTGAGGAAAAGAGAAAAATGATCAGTCATTTTTGCATTTGACATATATAGCTCAATTAGCTATTTTGGCATCATCTTACCTCTATCTTATTCAGAATTGTTTCTTTAATGAATATTTTAAATTTATTTCTTGAGAAATAAACATCTGCAAAAAGTGGCCAGTGACATTTGTTTCTTTAGACTACAAATTAGGGCTCATGATACTCTAGGTGGTTGTTATGAGAGGTTTGGGGATTCGATCGGAGACGTAAAAGAAACTTTCCACTACAAACAAATGGGCTGAAGGTATATTTTATTGTATAGAGGATAGTAAAGGCGATAGTGTGCAAACAGATCCGAATAGGTCAAATAATAAGAGGGAAAAAACACCAGCTCAACTGGAAAAGGAAAACATTCACATCGGCTGAGATAGCAGCAGATTCCAATAGGTCATATAATAAAAACATCAGATCGATAGGAAAGGGAAACACCAGATGGACTGAAGGGAAATGACACAAATCAACCGGAAAGAGAAACACCAGGTTGACCGAAAAGAGAACACATCAGATCAATTACTTTACAAGAAATCAATTACTCACAACATCCAGGCCCCACTGCCGGGAGAGTCCTGTCAATGGACACGGCTGGGCAAGAATCACACGTCCTGGGCAAGGCGTCTCTTCCACAGGTGGAACTCTCACCAGGCCTCGGTTTCCAGCAGTTTATATAAGCAGTTACACAGTTTACAGAGCAAGCATTTTGTGTTCCCATGCACAAATGGTTATCAGTGGCATACGTGTACTGAGCCCCCCACTGGCTGTCATCCCAGCCCAGTAGTTGTGTACGTGTATTGTTTACCTTGCTTATCGTCCCAGCCTGGCACAGATGGCCAGTCTGCCCCAGGCTGTGGCGCCGGAAAGGCCTTGAAATTTTTACACATTGTAACTATCTCCCTGGGAGAAGGGCCAGTTCCCACCACGCAGAAAGCAGCTTTTATATTTCTTTTTGTGCTGGTGGCTGTAGGTCAATGGAGCGGCCAAACATGGCTGTACTCACGTCAAGACAGTAGCAAACATATCATGCTGACAATCTGGTCCTTGTCACAGGCCACAGGAGTAGCCACGGCCAAGGCCAGAGGTTATGCTGAGTCCCTCCAGCCAGCAAAGAAGCATCTTGAGACTTAGAAACCCTAGACAGAAAGTTTGTCATCAGTGCCCTTGGGTTTCAACGTAGGCAGAACTGGAAGCAGAGCTCGAGAAACTGCAAGAAGCCTGAGAGGGAAAATGGTTGGAAGCCAAGTACTGGGAAGAAATCTGTGAAGGCAGAGACTAATCTGCTGTTTGAACATCATTCAATGAAAGGGATAGTTCTATGAAGTCAGAAAATGTTTCCATAGTCTTCAGATAAAAGGATCTGTCTAGATCGCTGTATATATGCAGATGTGGGTGTTAATGAAAGAAAGAGATAAAGCAATCAAGACAAGGAGTAACTGGGTATAGAAAGAAGGTAAACTTCCTTTTGTCTTCATTCCTGTAGAATCACCCTACTATGGTGGGCTTAGAAGGGAGTTATCAACTAGGAAGAAATATGGAAGATGTGACTTCCAAGAGTCCTCTGGATGGGGGAGTCATGAGAGCATGGGTCACACTTCCAAGATATCTTAAGCAAATACAACACAGAACAGAAGATTCAAGCCTGTGATGGTGGGAGACTTAGGCCCCACAAAGGCAGGGCACTCCTTGGTACCTCACAAAGCTGAGAACAGCAGTATTGCGAGTGTACAGGGTAGTCAGCACAGACAGACAGAACAGTGTCCCAGTGTCCTGCGTGCTTGGCATACACAGAATCTCAACTGCCAGCTCTGCAACTCCCAAGTTCTTGAAGTGGAGTCGATGCAGGTGTTTGGACTCTGGGGTTTGTACTGAGTTGAGTGCCCAGGGCTCCTCTAGTGCATGATAGCCAGAGGACAGGCCAGTTTCATTCCTCATCCGAAGCCAGTCTTGGGAGCTATGTGCCAGTTCCAGTCTAAACAGTAATATCATCTTGCGGGAAAGAGACATTAAATCCCATGTAATGACATGTAAAAGTAATTGTGCATAAAATATGCCTAAATATCAAATATTGGCTATTTTTTGCTTTATGAGTTTTGTGGGAATTAGTGATTGATGAGCTTTTATCTCTCAACACTTAATTAAATTATAGTTGTGGAAACATGCAGTTTTAGGTAATAATACTGAATACAATTTTTGAAAAGTTGATTAAATACTAGTTCCTGCAGTATTAATGTGAATATATCTAGAACAGAGTTTATCCAAGCTACAGAAATAAGTGAAGATTTGAGAACAAATTTTAAACTATGTCCTGTTTATTCCTTTAATTTATTATTATAAACTATTTCTCAATCATACTTGAAATCACTTATAATAAATTAAACTAAGGACTGAATAATGTTTTGGAGGTGGAGTTGATCAAATTATTGCGGAATATAGGCTAAAAATTCTGCTGCAATTGATTACAAAATCACTCTAAGCTCTTTGGAGGCCAAGGGGAAAAAAAAGAAAGCAAAGCATTATAGCTTCTAGAGGTCTCTTACTCTGTTAGGGAAAATACGTCCATTCATTAAGAGAGAAACATATTCCTAGTATTAAACTCTATGCAGAAGTTATTATATGACTATTATAAAAATAATATTAATAAAATAGTAGAAATATATTTTACATGAATTTTACAAAGTTTTAATATGCAGTCTGCTTGCATCTGTTTCTAATGGCAGATTTAAATCTTAGTCAAGAAGTTAATGTTGAATCTATGCTATGAAGGCATTTCTCTGAAAAACTAAACTAGTATGGTCTGGGTCATTTTCCAGGGAGTAGATGCCTTAAAATAAAGCTTAAAGCAGTGTTTTTCAAACTGAAGGTGGCAACTTGCTAATAGGTAATGATATTAATTTAGTGAATTAAGTATGATTTTAAAAAATTAGATTAGAATAGAATAGAAAATACCAAGACTTTAAAATTTTTGTTTTATGCACCTATATAGTATGTATATATCTGAGTCATGATGTAAAATATATGTCTGTGAGTCACAGCCATAAAAAATTTGAGTACCATAGATTGAAAATACAGACTAATTAATTTTTCTTGGACTTCCTTCTCCACTTGGCCAGAAGATTTAATTAGGCTGATTAGCTGTGATTTGGTACAATAACCAAGAAATATTTGCTTACTGGTCTATAAATGTAATAAACAAGTGGGCCAATGCCGCTAGGTGCTTGCCACATGTGGGGCTCATAAGCTAAAGCAAAGTATAATTTTTTTTTTTTATCTTTTTACCGCCTTAAATTGTGGGTGTCTTAGAGAAGGGGTATGAACTAACCGAGAAAAATAAAAAACTGCTTTAATGTTGATTTTTAATTTCAGATTGCTATTTAAATAAAGTTGAAGCATAAGCACTGATAAAATTTATATATCAATTATTTCAAAGTTTTGAAAGCAGAATAATAGAAAATTTTAACCACAAGAAAATTAGAGGCATAGATTTATTTAGGTTTCATTTCAATCATAAACACAATCAAAACTTTTCCCTTATTTTCTCCCTGAAAATTGTAGGCATCTCAAAGCCATCATGCAATTTCATCAACATTTTGCTATTAACTACACCCATTAAGAAAAAGAGTACAATTTTCCCTTAAGAACAGTATTTTCTTTAAAGAGAATCAGGCGTTAGCATATTATAATCCTTAGACTTGTGATATGTTTTATTACACTACAAGACAAATGCACTTATTTTAAGGTTGAGTGAGCCCATTAATTAAAATTGTCTTATAAATCCTCCAAACTCCTGCTTGCAGAAAACAGAGCATCTGTCTTACTCAAAAACAAGCAACCTGGCTCTGAAATATACACGGCTATCTAGTTTACTCAATAGGGAAAAATGATTTCCTCTCACCTATGACCTTACTTTAAGCAGTATGAATTAGAAAAAAAAAGTTAATGTTTAAATTCTGACTTAAACTTGTTCCTCCAATTTCAAACAGACTGTTTATGATAGTGATTACCTTTGAATGTTGGGAGGTGTTCAAAGCCAAAATCATTTAAATGAAATAAATCACAATTTTGCAAAGAGAGCTCTTAGCAAGGCTATTAATCAAGTAGAAACAAAGAATTTGGAACCTCATGGAAATTTAAGAACTATGATTTAATATGTGAATCTTAAGTTATGAGAAATATTTATGTCAAATGTTATTTAGAAACCACAAGTTTTAATTTGCCAATTCATAGATAGAGATCAAATGAATCAGTGAAAGTAATTCTGCTAAGATTTCAGAAGGAGAGACAATTCTTGACATGTGACTTCCTGAGATTGAAACAAATGTTGCAGAATCTTATAGCTTGAAGGACTTTAGAGGCGTTAAGAACAGTGTTCTCTCAACTCTGGCTACACATTAGAATCATATGGAGAGAAAGAAAAATATGCAGATGCTTGGGACCCGCTTCCAGAGAGTCAGTTTTATTGGTCTGGAATTGGGGTGGGCATTGGTATTTTTGTTTATAAAGCTCTGGAGGTGATGTTAATGAGCAGCCTAAATGGAGTAAGACAGGGATCTCCAAACCTGAGTCAGTCACCGGCGCCTGTGCAAGACCAAGTTTCAACTGTGCAGGACGAAATGAGAGAAATAAGGATGATGGAGTAACTTCTTCAGCAAAGCTAATTTTATTCATATTGTGGGTGTTATGCTACTCTTTGTTTTAGAAGATGTTGGTGATCGGAGGTAACACATTTGTTGGTGTTTTTTTTTGTTTGCTTTTTTTATTTTTTCATTTGTGCAAAATAAAAATAGTTGTCAACACTATATGAGTCTTTCCAATTGATTTTTCTCTCTTTTGGAAGGAGACGTCTGTGAAAACCAGAATAATAGGAATTACCACTCTTATTGAAATCTTTAATTTTATTGATAGCCAAACTGAGACCCACAGATATTAAGTGCCCCATTTAGGGTCATATGTCCAGTTAGGCCTACAGTTGAGCCAGGAATCCCTTGACTCTTCCATCAGCCTTTCAGAGTAGACTTTCATTGGGATGACTTAATTTTTTCTAAGGCTTACAGCCAACAATATGTTTCACATTGTCTTTCTCATCCTAGAGTCGAGCCCAGACACCAAGTAGGCTATTAACAAAGACTTTGTTCAGTTATTTCAGCAAAAGATCTGCTCAATTTTGACACAAAAAATAAGATTTATCTGATTTTTGTTTTTAAACTGAAATAACCAATCAATTAAGTTAAACAGGAAACGGCAATCAGAGTCTACTGATGAGACCATGGACATTAACAGTAACATGCACTTTCTAGATAAAATCAGGACTTCTTAGCATTATACTCCAGGCCTTCCTCAATCTCCTCATCCCTTGCCTCCAAGCAGCCCCACTATTGGCGGCCCGTATTCTCACTGAGTTGCCTTCACACAGTCTGTTTTTTCTGTCTGAAATATCTTCACTTACTTTATACTCCTCGTCTTTCACCTTTATGTAAATTGTATTTATCAGAGACTTATTTCTGATTAATCCTGTGACAGGAAGCAGTGTTTGACTAGTCAGTGTAAAGTGCCCCTCCTATATGCTTCTATAGAAATTTGTGTCTTAACATTCAATACAATGCATTGTGACTCATCTATTTCCCAGTTGGACTGAAAATATCTGGAGGCCAGCACTGTCTATATCCTTAGTATCTAGCCAGTGCATTGCATATTTTCCCATAGTTTTCATCAACAAATGTTCATTTATCAACTAATAGAACAGTGAAGAGATCTATGTAACTCAGCCTTGCCTATGTATAGAAACGAAGCTTCCCAAACTCCCATATTCTCTCCATTTGTGATCTCATTCTCTTGAACCATCATCTCTTCCTTCCACACCACTGTCTAAATCCCACCCATGTATCAAATTCTTTTCCTCTGTGAAATTATCTCTAGAACAGGCTATCCTTGTTAATCTGTCCTTCCTCTCAACTCCAGCAACACTGAAATCTCCTTGATTCATTGGTTACCTAACGTATAATGCTTGCTTTACCATTTAACTATTTGATGAGTATTTTGTTCTCTTCAGTGTGTCCAATATTCTTAGACGTCCCCTAGTTAGAATCTGATGAAAGCTCTGAATTTCCTCCCCAGAAATAAAAACCCACTTAGGCAGACACATTCAAGAGATTTATGAACCCCTAAAGTCCATCCACGTGCCCTCTAGTGGTCCATGCTGAGAAGGCCTGAACTAGAGTAAAAGGTTCTTGATGTAGAATTTATTACTACCCAACTCCCTCGAAAGCCTTAGGCAGACCTTTGATGGATACCTCTGGAATTATTTAAATGGATTCTCTCTGAATTGGAGGAACCGTGATTATTATGTGGAGGGTGAATGCAAAGAGAACAGTATTCTCTTTTTATGTGAAAATTGTTATCTTCTTTAGATAACCCATTCATTTGTTCACCCATTCACTGAACAAAATTATCTTGAGTGTCTACTATGACCCCAGTCACTCTGTTGGGTACTGGGGATATTGGGAGAATAAGAAGAAGGTCTCGATCTTTGAGGAGTTTCCAATGGAAAAGACTGATATTGATATTGATTCAATATCAATAGATTGTAATTATGGCAAGTGCCACCAAAAGAAGAAGAAAAGGAAGAAAAAGGAGGAGGAGGAGAAGGGGAAGGGGAAGGGGGAGGAGGAAAGGAAGAAGGAGGGGGAGGAGGGGAAGGGGGAGAGGGAGAAGGAGAAGGAGATGGAGAAGAAGAAGAAGAAGAAGGAGAAAAAGAAAACGACAGCAGAGAAGACTGTCAGAGTATATTACAGTGAAATCAACCTGTAATTTCTAACCAATAGAATAAGAAAATAAGTCTCAAGGCAGACATTTATAAGGAAGTGGTCCTAGGGTGGTTTGTTTACCCTTTGATTTGTTTAGTTAATTTAGCAAGTGTCCCAGCAGTATTTCTGGCTTGAATCTAATTATTCTGAGAATGTCATTGTTTTCAGCAAAATAATTTCAATTCTTTATTCACTGAGCAACTAATGAAGCTTTGTTTTCCCATATTGTAAAAGTGAAAGTGTTACAAATTGATTGCAAAGTTCTTTTGTTATAAGCAACATAAATTCTTTGACTCTCTTAAGCAAAAACAAAACTAACCAACTAACCAAAAATATAGACAATATTACTGGAATATTCCAGTAAATATTAACCTTGAAGAAATCAAAGAGGAACTTCAAGTCTAGCTCTCTATTAATGTTAACACCAGAGCTTGCAGACTTAAGATTCAGACAGGAGCTGGTAGGCAGAGAAGGTGAAGCAGGGAGGTGAATGGGGAGAGAGAAAGCTGAGAGCGGAACAAAGGAGAGCTGGAAGCATTCTGTTGTTTGGATGAATGGATCTAGCAGATCAGCGACGCTGCCCAGAGGAAGACAGTGTTCTGAGCTGTCTCAAGTCAGTAGTACATTGGACTATTTTGAAACTATATTTAAGGTCAAATACCGTATGATTTCCTTCATTAAGTAGTAGATAATAACAACAACAATAAACAAACACAGAGAGACAGAGATTGGATTGGTGGTTACCAGAGGGGAAGGGGGGAGGGAGGAGGGCGAAAGGGATAATTCGACACATGTGTGTGGTGATGGGTTGTAACTGGTATTTGAGCGGTGAACATGATGTAATCTATGCAGAAATAGAAGTATAATGATGTACACCTGAAATTTATACAATGTTATAAACCAATGTTACTGCAATAAACAAAAAATTGAAAAAAAAAAAGAATGTATTGCAGAGGGAAAAATTTAGTCTTGCTATTAATTTATTCACTATACAGTCAGGTGTGGCTTAATGACGGGGATGCATTCTGAAAAATGCCGTCGTTAGGCGATTTTTCACTGTTGTGCAAACACCATGGGGTGTACATACACAAACTTAGATGTTATAGCCTACTACACACTGAGGCTATATGGTACTAATCTTATGGACCACAGTCGTACATGCAGTCCGTCATTGACTAAAATGTCATCATGCAGTGCATGACTCTAAGTTAAACTTCAAAATTGATGGTACACGTAGCAAACATGTTTCTACCGAATAAGGCATAATCATAAAAACAAGCAACAACAAAAGTCCTCCTGAGCTATGATTTTGTAATGCCATTTGTAGCTAGAGTCTATGAAGAATAATTTATTGAAATTTCACATACACACACACAAAGTCAATGGATTTTCTGAAGTCCCCTGAACAGCTGAGTATGGATTTCTTCTGAAATAAACATTCTCTAGCTTCATTGATACTGTGTAGAGGAGCAGAGGACAGTCATGCAATGCTTTCACTTTAGTTCTCTCTAAGCTTGGAGCATTTTCCCTAAGGAGAGAAAATATGAAATTATATTTAGATGGAGTGAGAAAAAAATTCTAGTCTTATAACTTTTTCTAATATTTCATCTTAAAAGAAGATAGAGAGCCTAACTAAAAGGTATGTTTTCATTTAATGGTTTAGGGGCATAAATGCAAAACGCATATTTACTTTGTGTGCTGATTTGCAGAAGTAAAACTATATCTAAAGGCCATTTAACATTTCCTGTTTACAAAGTTATTAAATGAAATTAAAAAGCAAACAACTAAATGTAGAAGGTGCTAATGAGAATTGATGTTCATAATTTAAAAAACATGTTAATGGAGTGCTTTGTTTATTAGCACTGATATGTTTATGGACTCAAATCCAATAAACACCATGATTGTTTACAATGTGCTATTGCAGGAATAGTCATGCAGTTGAATGAAGTAGAATAGCATGAATAACTAGAACCATGCTTGTAAGGGAATGTGATAGCGGATAAAGGTGTTATCTAATTGAATAGGGAGAAACGTGGAGTATACAAGTTTGGGAATATTTACTAGATATTTGAAAAGAAAAAAGTTTTATTTTTTTATAATATTTCTTATGCTAAATTAAGCTTAGATGGATCAAAATTGGATTATTTTTCACGTGTCTTACTTTCATTAAGCATTTTTTTCCTCCCTTTCCTGGTTTGGAAAAGAAATTGTACCAAATAAGAACAGAACTATCTTTGATTCAGGATTTCTCTTGGGTGCATTAAGAGCCACCTGTAAAACATTGTGTGGTTTGAGTTGAATATCTTAAGTAGATGGCTTTTTGTCATATCTGCCAAGAGGTAGGGAACTTCTCTTGCCTATATTTTAACAATTTGCAGATTAGTAAAATGTAACAAAAGAAGTGGATAATAATCCTCAGAATAGAACTTTCTCCCTCTGTTTGAAATTACAACATAAAACAAGTAAAATCGTCCCTTTTTTAATCTTCCTAAACTTCTGAACACCCCTTGATTTTTTTCTTCTCTTCCTATTTTTTTTTTATAATTTTATTTATTTATTTATTTATTTTTCCCCCAAAGCCCCAGTAGATAGTTGTATGTCATAGCTGCACATCCTTCTAGTTGCTGTATGTGGGACGCGGCCTCAGCATGGCCGGAGAAGCAGTGCGTCTGTGGGCACCCGGGATCTGAACCCGGGCCGCCAGTAGTGGAGCGCATGCACTTAACCGCTAAGCCACAGGGCCGGCCCTCTTCTTTTCCTATTTTACAGAGAAACTAGGTGTATCAGGACGGAACTCCTTCAATATCCTGGGCCAACCTACAACACCAGTAACCACTCCTATCCTCTCTTCCTTTCATCTTGTTACAATAAAGCAAGTGGTTCCCCACATCTCTTTTCCTTCCATTTTCTCAATAATTTTACACAAGCTACTATCCTTTAGTTCTCTTATATCTGGATTTCCCATCAACATTTTAAAATTCTCAAATCTCTCCTTTCTCTAGGATTAACCCTTTCACCTTTCTATATTCCTCTCTCTCTAATCACTGCACTTCTCCCCCAACTCTGTGCTCAATCCACTCCAATCCCCTCACCACCACCATTATTTAGATATCTCATTCCTGGCTAAGGTCAGCTATGACATCAATGTCTCTACATAAATAATATTTTAGTCTTTTTCTTAGCTGACCTTTCCGAAGCATTTAACAGTGTTGGCCACTCTCCTAGAGTGCTATTTTCACTAGACTTCCATGACAATACCCTTCATTTTACTCCAACGTCTCGTGCTGTAATTTTTCAGTTGCTTTGCCAACTTTTTTTCTGGTATTCAGTCTTTAAATATTGAAGTTCATGAAATCTTAGATTAACCACACTCTAAACTTTCTTTCTAGGGGATCTTATAGCTTCAACCACCATGTATATACAGTAATTCCTAAATTTATTCCTGTAGCTCAAATCTTTCTTTATCTAAATCTCAGACTTGCATGTTTAACTGTCTGCATAAGTACTTGTGAAAAATATCACTAACTGAAATCACCAATGTCTAACAAAAATCTGTTTTTCTTCTGGAGAAAGAGAAAAAAAGCCTTAGTACCTGGGAACTGCTCTGACAATTACATCTTTGCTATAGTGTTATTAAAAACTGGCCTGGCACTCACAGCTAGGCCAAGTCATTCTCCTGTTGGGCATAAACAATTTCACAGAACACCAATATCAGGCAAGGTCATGCTGAGACCATGATAAAGGGAGACAAAAAAGATCACTTCCAATTTTTTTCTAAGCACAGACAAAAACAAAGTCACTATGTAACTCACAAAGTACCAAACACTTCCCTCCCCCAGCTAATATTGACCACTGCTTCTTTATCGATTACAGCTTGAGTCTTATTCTAATCTGTTCTCCTGATATATAAAATTTATTGAGATGCACTCTCATAGAATTGTCCCCACTTTCTGACAGTACCCAATCTGGAGTGAAACTCTGCTTTCTTGGATCATCCCCCAAATGACTCAACCAAAGCCAACTCCTTTTTATTTTTGTTTGCTATTTTGTGAGGAAGATTAGCCCTGAGCTAACACCTGTTGCTAACCCTCCTCTTTTTGCTGAGGAAGACTGGCCCTGGGCTAACATCCGTGCCCATCTTCCTCTACTTTATATATGTGGGACGCCTGCCACAGCATGGCTTGATAAGCAGTGCATAGGTCCGTGCCCGGGATCCGAATCAGCGAACCCCAGGCTGCCAAAGCGGAGCACATGAACTTAACCATTATGCCACTGAGCCGGCCCCACCAATTAGTTTACTAGGTCTTTTCTAACACACTTTTACTGAGATGTCCCGAAGTTCCCCACGGTGTGCATTCTCCCTTGCTGCAATAAGTAATAAACTCAATTTCTTCAACTATATGTGTTTTCCTGGTGGTAGTGTACTCCTTCTTCATAGAACTTATTTCAATAACAAATAAGCACATAAGTATGTAAATAGATGTTTTATGTCTTTCTCCCATGAAAATACAAGTTCCTCGTGGGTGAGGACCATATTGAACTTATTCACTGCTGTATCTCCAGTGCTCAGAACCGCACCTCCTAAATAACAGGGTTCTTGTGTAGTGCTCTCTTGGCTGTCCATCTCCTTTTATGCTTATTGACTATACTACACAGGGCTATAATAAACACTTTTACTTGACAATGTTATAAAACTAGAGGTTTGTTGCTATTATATTCTTGATTATTGGGTCCATTCATCAACCTTCTGTCTTCAATTAGATATCAGATTTGCAAAAGCAGAAACTGTTATAGGCTACTTCTCGTTGCAAGGGTACTTACTAGCCCTAGACTCAAAGCATATACATAATAAGTGTCAATTGGTTATATGTTCCTTGGAGCTTATGTAATTATTGAAAATGATTTTGCATCAATGATTTAATTAGTGTGCAGTTATTTAATTAGCTTTGTAATAAATCCAGGAGATGTTTCATAAAAAGCTAAGGAACACAAGTTCATTTTTGCTATCTCTAGTGTATGCCAGTGATATTTTGACAAGAAACTCTTCCTAACGTAAACTAGAACACCGAATAGTCTGCACATTTTATAGGAACACCTCTTGCTAAGCAACCAATTGTTATTATCAAGAAATTATTGCTTGTAATCCAAAGCTAGCACTTTTGGTTAGATTTGACCTTTGTGACCTAGCTCTATGTAGTTCAGAAATACCATAAATATGGTTTAAAACAGATAAGACTTAAGCTTTTTGTTACATAATTCAAGTTTTCTCTATTTAAAAGAATTCTTAGAATCGTTTCACAAATGCATGATATTTATCTTTAGTTACCACCACAAGAGTGGGAGAAAAGGTAAAGAAACCCTGCACATTCCTCTGGGAAGGTTATTCCTCCACATCTTCATGTCCTATTCATGTCTTCCCTTGACCTTCAGACCCCTGTGTCTAACATACGTCAAGCATCTTCTCTTGGATGTCCCATAAAGACACTTCAAATGCAACAGATAGAACAACTTAACTCATTGTCTTTCCCAAACGTAATACTCTCTCTTTATTTAATCATATAAATGTACTACTGTATATTTAGCTATAATATTAGGGTGTCTACATTTCCTCCCTATTAATTTATTTTAATACATGTGAGTTACTGATTATTCTTCCTTTTAAATATCTCTAGAATCAATTCTCTCCTCTCCAACCCTCTTGTCATTGTCCACAATCTCCTGCTTGGATCATTGAAATAGTTTCCTGCAATGTCCTTGACTTGAATTTCATACTACCACTAGAAAGATCTTTCCCTTCAAGGACTATCCTCTGCTACATTAGACTAATTTCAGCTCCTCCAATGGTCTTGCTATGTCACAGATCCAAGTTACATTTGAATCCTTCTGCCTGGCATGCTCTTCGTTTTTTTTTTTTTAACCAGAAAATTATTATCCACTTTTTAGTTTTCCTTAAATTAATGATTACGTCCCACTTTGTGCATAATTTGCTTTTGTTCTTTTGTTGTATTGTACTGATTTATTTATATCTTAATCCTTTATAAGAATATAAGCTACTTAGAGACTGGGTGCGTGAAAACACCTTTACATCCTAGCACCAAACACAGTACCAAACAAAAAGTAGGCAAATAATATGTTAAAGAAGTGAGTGAATGAATGAATTCTGGCCTCTCAATTTGCAAGAGAAATCCAGTTTTAATTTGGACTTGTGATATTTTATCTCTCCATGTCTAAAATATTGAATCAAAATGATTGAGCAGTGAAGTTAAAGAAGGTAAATGAATGCTCTCCTTTTCTTTCTCTCCTTCTCACCCTCTCCTTCTGCTCCACTTTCCTCATTTTCTTCTTTTTTTTCTTTTCTTTCCTCTGCATGTTTTCCTAATCACCTACGATGCACTAGACACTGGAGATATTGCTAAGGAATTTTCTAGAACATTTATTGTTTTAATTCTAAAACTACAGATCTGCCATAATCAGGGATATTTGGTAGACTTTATAAATATTCATACCATGATGACATAAATTTTAGTTACTGTCCATCCAAAAAACAAGGAGTCTTATATCTCTGATGAGTTTCTTAGAAAATTTGGAATGCATCATTTGTAAAATGTTCACGTAAAATAAATGCTAAAGTATTTTGGAATCACAAGACTTGTAAAACCTTGAAAAGTCATTAAGAAAATGTTTAATGGTTGAATCTAACATATTCCCCTGGCTGCACTGAGGAATATATTTACAAAGGTTAAGCAATCTGCCTTACAAAAACAATCTACAGATGAAGACCTCTCCAAAATGTGAGTAATAGCTAGAAATATTTCACAACTTTTATAGTCTATACTTTTTTCAAGATAAATATGTTCAGCCGAAATAAACTTTTTTCATTTTTATTGCAAAGATTTACTTTCTACTAGAATAATAGCACTTTACATATATTTTAAAAGGCGTTAAGCTGATTTTCATTTATTCTTTGTCTTCTTAAACATCTAGCCTTCTCTAAGAACAAATAAATCACTTTGACATAGATTTTTATTACTGATCTAATTCTGTTCTGTAATATATCTCTTTCCCTTTTAAATTTCTATATATCAGTAGACCTACTGAATAACAAATGGAATTCAAGATTTTAATAAATGTTTAAACCAATTTGCATTTGGGTATTATTTCACACAATGTGTTGATGTTATCACAGAAATTTCAACTGTAGGCACAGAAACACAGGGAACCAATACCTAGGTACACATTAATAGACAGATTTACGGTTAATGGTCTTACAATTTCTTGCTATATACAGGTTTTCAGCAGCAACTATCTTTGAAGTACTGGGTAGGGTTGCAGCAAAGCTGAATCTCAGAGAGAAAAAAGGAAGAGATCAGAGAAAATGGTTGGTTTACAGAAAGTGTACTCTGAAATTCTTGGATCTCAGGTTTTTTTGGAAATTTCTCTGCCATTAGTTATTTAAGTATTTTTCTTCTGTCCCATTCTAATTTCTGGGATTTCAATCATCCAGATGTTACACTGATTGACATTGTCCCATAGCTCTTGTATATTCTATTGTTTTTTTTTCCTTTTTCACTATTTTTGTGTTTCAATTTGGTGATTGCTATTATCCAATTTTCAAGTTCACTGATTCTTCCTTTGGTTGTGTTGATTCTACTGTTGTGCCTATCAAAGGTATTCCTCATCTTTGTTGCTGTTTTTTGTTTTTTATTTTTAGCATTCTTAGATTCTTTCTTATAGCTTTCATTTCTCTGTTGATATTACCGTGCTTTCCATCTTATCCATTAGAAACTTTAACATAGGGCCGGCCCCGTGGCTTAGTGGTTAATTGCACGCACTCCGCTGCTGGCGGCCCGGGTTCGGATCCTGGGCACTCGCCGATGCACTGCTTCTCCGGCCATGCTGAGGCCGCGTCCCACATACAGCAACTAGAAGGATGTGCAACTGTCTACGGGGGCTTTGGGGAGAAAAAAAGGAGGAGGATTGACAATAGATGTTAGCTCAGAGCCGGTCTTCCTCAGCAAAAAGAGGAGGATTAGCACAGATGTTAGCTCAGGGCTGATCTTCCTCACAAAAAAAAAAAAAAAGAAACTTTAACATATTAATTATAGTTATTGCAAATTCCCAATCTGATAGTACCAATATCTGTGTCATACATGAGTCTAGTTGTATAATTGCTTTGTCTCTTTGAAATGTGTTTCTTCTTGTCTTTTCATATGCTTTTTTTTTCCTGAAAATTGAACCTATTGTGCAGGACAGTATATACCAAGGCAAATATAGTTTTTTATTGTGGTAAACTATACACAACATAAAATTTTCCATTTTAACCATTCTTAAGTGTACAATTCAGTGGCATTAAGCATAATCAACTATCACCACCATCCTTCTCCACAACTTTTTTGTTATCCCAAACTGAAACTCTGTACTCATTAAGCAATAACTCCCATTCTCCCCTTCTCCAGCCCCTGATAACCTCTATTCTATTTTCTGTCATATAAATTTGCCCATTCTAGGTACCTTATATAAGTGGAATCATACAATATTTGTCCTTTTGTTTCTGGTTTATTTCTTTTAGCATGTTTTCAAAGTTTACTCATCTTGTAGCATATATCAGAATTTCATTCCTTTTTAAGGCGAAATAATATTCCATTGTATGTATATACCACATTTTGTTTATCTATTCATTTCTCAACAGAAATTTGAGTTCTTTCCACCAGGCAAATATTTTCATGCTTGATGATGAGCCCTTTCCTTCTCCTATGACTTTAATGTGGGGTTTGCCTTTATCAAGTCAGGAGTAGGACTGATTTCAGGTTTGTTGTTGCCGTTTATTCTCAGTGCACCATGGACTTCAAATTCCTCTAGGACTACTTTATTTTTACGGTAGGGGCTGGTTTTCCAGAAGTCATTTCTCAATTTCCACCCTCAGTTTGTTAGTGTGGTCTTAGGGAATGTGGGAGAGAGCAAGGGGGATGGAATTCTCTGATGTTCTGATTTAGCTTCAATCTTAGAAAGACTTTCTATTTGCCCGTGGGTCTTGGAATTGTGGCCTTCACAAATGCCCCTCCTCCTGCTGTAGGGCTGGGCCCAGAACATATTCCTGCCCCTCCATCAGGGATAGTGGTTGTTTTTGTTCATTTGTTTTTTTCTGTTCCCTTCCTCCAGCTGCAAGGGCTTCCTACTAGGGTCCTGTGGTGAAAAGGGAGATGGTCTTGATGGCTTTTGGCAATGGTTGCTGTTCCCCTCCTCCAGCCAGCATCAGATAGAAGACTATTCTTCGGATTCTCTTGAGAAGTGGGTGGTAAGAATTGAAGATTGCCCATAACTATATCAATACTGTCATTGAGTCAAACTAAGGTAATCAGCTAAGTGTAAGAATGGGAGTGAAGCTGTTAGAAGTTTGAGGAGAAAGAAGTGGATATGCAAGAGTATTCTAGGAGAATGGAAGATAAATAGGTGTTGGAAATATACCACAATTGCTGGGCAACACTTATAAGCCCACTTGATATTTGTGGTCATAAATTTATATTAAGACATGTCAACATACCCGGGCAATTTTTTTTCCATTTACATCTCTATCCAACCTCTGTTTAACCTAACTATTAAGTTTTAAAAAAAATTCGAGTGAAAGCTCAAGGAAATAAAAGAAGGCAGATGACTCAATCTAATCTTGTCAAATGGACCTCTTGGTAAGTAGACTAACGATATTTGCTAGAAGGAAGAGACCTTACCTATTGAATGCCCTTAACAGGATGTTCTTGACTAAAGGGCTTATAGAAAATAAACACAGAATCTATGAAGCGTGGTTCTCTGGAGAATTTCAGTAAGGAATAATACTACTTGGAGTATAAAAATGGGGATATTTCATTATTTAAACATACTTTGTGCTGTGAGGAAACCTTCTAAACCTCTCTTGGTGATCTCCTCTATTATTGTGAGACAAAGAACGTATGTCCAGTGCGGGATGGAAAGGATGGAAGGATCTAGGGAGTCAGACAGGATGTCCCATAGGTCTCTGTACACTGTCTACTGTTTTTCCTGATTGCCTGTGTATCTTTCGTAAAGCTTGATAATGAATCTGAAATGACAGTCCAATCCTGTGTGTCAGCTCATCTCTATATCTTCTTTTATTTTTATAAATTGTTTCAAACATACTTAGCTTGCATTTTCTTTTGTATTGTTTATGATTTTGTAATTGATAATAAGAAATATATATTTGGTCTTCATCCTCCATCCTGGCACAGAGCTTGTAAGACCTTTGGGATTTCCTAAGTGATAAAAACATCTCTAAAGGTGTCTTTTGTTATTCATAACACACACCTTTCAACCACACCTGAGTTTATGTTAACGAGGTGAAAGCCCCTAGATAATCACAGGTTGCCGGGGAACCAACCATGTGATTAGAGAATTGGAATTTACAGTTCCACCCCTCTTTGGAGGGGAGAGGGGCTGGAGGTTGAATTATTCCCCAATGGCCAACGATTTAATCAGTCATGCCTATGTAATGAAGCCTCTATGAAAATCCAAAAGAGCGGGGTTCAGACAGCTTCCAGGTTGCTAGATACGTGAGGTGTTGGGAGGGTGGCACTCCTGGAGAGGGCATGACAGTTCCATGTCCCTTCCCGCATACCTTGTCCTATGCATCTCCTCCATTTGGCTATTCATTTGTATCCTTTGAAATATCCTTTGTAATAAATCAGCAGTAGCGAGTAAACTATGTTACTGAGTTCTGTGAGCCATTCTAGCAAATGATTGAACCCAAGGAGGGGGTTATGGGAACCTTCGATTTATAGCCAGTTGGTAAGAAGCACCAGTAACAACCTGGACTTGAGATTGGTGTCTGAAGTGTTGGGAGAAGGGGCAGTCTTGTGGGACTGAGCCCTTAACCTGTGGGAACTGGTGCTATCTCCAAGTAGATAGTGTCAGAACTGAGTTAAATCGTAGAACACCCAGTCAGAGTCTGCCAGCGAGTTGGAGAATTGCTTGGTGTGGGGAAAATGTACTCCATACATTTGGAGTACAGAGTATTCAGTGTGTAGACAGAAAATACAGGAATTTTTCCTTTAACTGTTGTTTTTTGATGTTACAGAGTTGTAATGCTGCTCCTGTTGTGTGGATAATTTTCTGAAGCACTGTCTCACATTTGTGCATAAGCTAAGTAAATCTTAGCTAAATGAAGAAATATACAGTTTATGGATCTCTTAGACACAACACTAAAATTATGATGCATAAAGAAAAAAAGATAAATTGGACTTATCAATATTAATGACTTTTGTGTTTCGAAAGCTACCATCATGATAATGAAAAGATAAGCCACACGTTGCAGAAAATATTTACAAATTATATATCTGATAAAGGACATGCATCCAAAATATAATAGAAGACAAACAAAATGGGCTGACTATTTAAGGGAAATTTCACCAAAGAATATATATGCATGGCTAATAAGCCAATTAAATAATACTCAACATCATTAGTCATTACAGAAATGCAAACTAAAATCACAATGAGATACCACCACATGCCTATCAAAATGGCTACAATCAAAAAGACAGAAAATACCAAGTGTTAGTGAGGATGTGGAGAAACTGGAACCCTCATACACTGTTGACAGGAATGTAAAATGATACAGTCACTATGGAAAACAGTTTGGCAATTTCTTAAAAAGTTAGACATAAACCTACCACAGGATGCAAAAATTCCACTCCTAGGAATCTATCCAAGAGAAATAAAAACAAATCCACATATATGAATAGGAATGTTCGTAGCAGTATTTTTCATAATATTCCCAAACTCGGGACAATTCAAATGTCCATCAAGCAGTGGGTGGATAAACGAATGTGGCATAGCCATACAGTGGGATGGTACTTCATACTAAAAAGGAGCAGACTGCTGACACATGCTGCCGCATTACGCTATGCGAAAGAAGCCAAATGCAAAAGGCTACATAAGGCATGATTCCATTTATATGAAATAATCAGAAAAGGCAAATTTACAGAAACAGAAAGCCAATCAGTTGTTGCCTTGCTCTGTCAGTAACAGTGTGGATTAAGCGCAAATGATACAAAGAACATTTTGAGGTGATGGAAATGTTCTAAAACTGGATTGTACAAATGGTTACACAACTCAATATATTTTCTAAAAATCACTGAATTGTATACTTCCAATGGGGAATTTTGTGGTGTATAAATTATACCCCAATAAAGATGCTAAGAAATGAAAAAAAAGTTTCTAATTTGATGGGCCAATGGACAAAGTCATATGGTACTAACATAAAACACCAACTAAGGATACTCTTTTCTAAAAGAAACTCTTACAAGCAATGATTCTTTGAGAAACCAAAATGGAGGATTTGCTCTTTAGGTTCAATAGGATAAATTGGATTTTTTCTTTTGTATCATATCCAGAAGTTTTTAAATCAAATTGACATATTCATGTTCAGTAAAATTACACTAGACTGAATTATGGACAAAAAGCCAAAGTAAGGAAGTATAATCTCCTTTACAAATGATAAATATATAGGAATACTTTATATTATAAGGTAAACTATTCTCCAAATTGTCTTTGCCATAAATCATCAATTAGCCAAGTATATAGTGTTGAATATGGAATGGAGGTAGCATTTTTAGTATTATAGTCTGTGGGTAATAAGGGTATATTTTATTGTATGGTACAGTTTAGTAATTTCTATATGGTTTATGTCTTCCTGGTAGTAAATGCTTACCGACACTTCCAGGCACTCATTTTATAGAATATAATAGTTTATGATTTTACACAAAATAATTTCTAATACTGTAGCACTGTTTGGGCAATTCTTTCAGTTACATTTTAAACATCAATTATTTGTGCTTTTTCTCACACACTTGGTATATGGGCCTTCTCTTCCTGCTATTATTCTTTTTTTTTTTTTGTGAGGAAGATCAGCCCTGGGCTAACATTCCTGCTAATCCTCCTCTTTTTGCTGAGGCAGACGGGCTCTGAGCTAACATTTATTGCCAATCCTCCTCCTTTTATTTTTCTCCCCAAAGCGCCAGTAGATAGTTGTATGCCATAGTTGCACATCCTTCTAGTTGCTGTATGTGGGACGCGGCCTCAGCATGGCCGGAGAAGCGGTGCATCGGTGCGCGCCCGGGATCCGAACCTGGGCTGCCAGTAGCGGAGCGCACGCACTTAACCTTTAAGCCGCGGGGCCGGCGCCTATTCTTAATGATATAAAATAGCTTTTCCTGCCAGTTCTTTTGGTTTCTTCAGATGGAGGCATGTCAATTACTTGATTGCTAAAGATTATAAGGTTCAAGGAAGTTCAGGGCTTGCTGTAGATGCATGGCAAAGGATGTGTGTGTGTGTCTGTCCATTTTTTTCCTATCATTAAAATATTGACTTCAGAGTTAGAAAGTTCCGAAGCTAAGAAAAAATAGATTTTTCTTGTTAAATACAGATTTAATAGATGATTTAAAAATAAATTTAAATAGTAATAAATGTGCTGGTATAAGATGACTCGGTGGTAAGAAATACATATATACACATACATTAAACACACACATTTATACACACATACACAATGGTCACTATTTAGCCAAGGGACCACTATTAGAATTTTAATTCCTGTTTTAAAAAAGAATTATGGTACAATTTTATCAATTCTACATCTAGAAAGATGCATATATAAATAAAAGTCAATGTACCAGGTGATTATATCCATGTATTCATTCCGTCATTCATTTTTTTTCCTAATGGCATTTATGGAGTTCCTATCATTACCTAGGGATTCCATCAGGAAGATAGATATAGATGCAATCTGATTTTTTCATCTAGAAGCTTATAGTCTGCCAGAGGAGACAAATATACAAACACATTTATGTATTAATATGTGTGATTTTACACTAGGTGATATATTAGGGGGAAAACCTGACAGATTTCTTCTGTCAGTAAGTAAAAGGGATTACAACATGTTTGCAAAAGCCAGTGAGTGTGAGACAGCATGAAAATGTTGATAACTAGGGTAGCTAAGTAGCCAAATTTGGGGAAGTGAGGATAGAGGGAATAGTTACCGAGAAATTGAGCTGGAATGTTAGGTAATAACTAGGTTAACAAATGTCTTATATACCATCTTGAAGCATTAAATTAATCTTGTGGGCAACGGGAAGACAGTACTTCATCTAAAAATGGAGACTGGCATAATCTAATCTGTACAGAATTTATATAATTCTCAAGAAACATCTTTTTTGTCTAAAAAATTAGATTATATACTCTCTGTGTATTCAATTTCTTAGACATAATCCCCTGTTTAATGCTGAAAGAGCTTCCTGAAAGTGTCCCACAATTCCTTCCTTCCTAGGCTACTGTCTGATTAGGTCCTAGGAGAAGCCTCTGGGATCCACCTTGTCCCATCACTAATCTCCCGCCTTAGCTGACGAAAGAGGTGGGGGCATTGTTGAAGCCCCACTCTCTCTTCGCCTCTGCAGGACATGAAGCTGACCATGCAGTGACTTTGGCTCAGGGCTAATAGAGGTGCCACACAGAGACAAAATCATAACCCTGTGAAGTAACTGAACAGAGCACCTATAGACCCAAACAGGAGGCCAAAATCCCGACCTCACTCCCTGCCTGGTCCCAAACCTGTCTCCACATAGCCAGAAGGAGTGTACACCCACCAGGAGGAAAAACCCCTGCAGGAGCTCCCTGCCTCAGAGTCCTGGCTGAATCGTCTCACCTCTCGGTCCAGGTCAGCCTTATTTCCTCTTCCAGGCTAATATCTTTCCAGGATATATTTAGATAATCAGGTTTTTCCTTTTAGAGGAAATCTCCGCTCCTACTCCTCTGGCGCAGATAAAACAATGACAGAATTAATATAGGTCCTACAATCTGGCTCATTTGATATTAAACAAATGAAAATCTCTTGTATATTCTCCCATACCTACTTTCCAGAGATAATTCATGTTAAAAGTTGTGCATATTTTTCTCATTTAAATATATATATCTATGCACATGTGAACATGCACATAAATATTATCTTTTACCAAACTTTAACTTGAATCATTAATCTGCAGCTTGCTTGTTTTCATCTAGCAGATTATCAAAAATATATTTCCAAGTCTGTATGTATACATACATATATATGCACACATATCCATCTCATTCTTTAAAAAGGCTGCTAATATTCAAATATATCGATATGCCATTTTGAACTTAAACCTGACCCTATTAATGGACATTTTTATTGTTTTCAAATATTCCACTTTTATTGATAATGTTACAATAAGCAAACTTATATTTGTATTTTAATCTATTCATGCTATAATTTCCCTAGACTTCTTCCCTGGATGGAATTGCTTACTCAAAGGAAAGGCATGTTGAATATTTGAATACAGTATTACCAAATGACTTTTCCATAATCACTGTACAAATTGCCCATTTTCTCACACTCTAATCAACACTTGATGTCATTAGCCTTTTACATTTTGTTTAAGTTAGCATTTCTTTCATTATAGTCAGGTTGACCATCTTTTCATATTTTATTGGCCATATGAATGTAATTTTATGTTATTTGCATGTTTCTGTATCAGGTTGCCTATTTTTTACTTATTTATAAAAATTTTTTGTATTTTGTGGATAGTGACTAAATATTTATTACACATGTAATGTTATATAATATTATATAAAATGGCTGAAAGCTATGCTCAGCTAACTGGTAGTTTCTCCTTTTCTCTTGTTCGCCTTTATTTTGAAGTGAATATCATTAAACTGACTGTGTGTGTGTGTGTGTGTGTGTGTGAGTGTGTGTATTGTGAGTGCACTGGAATAGCCAACTATCAGTCTTATTCTCTATGATCTTCGAGTTTTGTTTCTTGCTTAAGAAAGACTTCCGAGCACAAGACCCTAAAGATAATCTCCTAAATTATCTCCTAGTTAAGTCATGATTTTTGTTCCACATTTAGATTATTAAACTATCTGGAATTTATTATATCTATACAATATTGCAAAATATTTTATTTTTAATTTCATTTAAGCAATTATTTAGCCTTTTATATGATTTTCCTGAGGCCCAGGAATCATAAAGAAAAGAAAGAAACTTTGTCCATAATTGGGAACCATATATATACAGACACATCTGACAAATGGTGGGGAATAGGGAATGATTATGTGGAAGCCAAATTACCAAGAGGTATAATAGAGTACCCTGAGAGAAAATCGCCAGAATAACAGCTAACAAATATGAGTGCTTACTTTGTGCCAGGCTGTGTACTAGGCATTTTTCATTCATTTTTAAAAACTTCCCCACAACTCTATAAACTAGATTCTATAGAGTTCAAAAGAAGAAATTGAAATTGTGAAAAATGAAATAATGTATCCAGGTCTTATTGACTATAAAGATCATCCAATATGGTATTGGGTCTCTGGTCATGGAATTTGTCTGACTGAGTGAGCCACTCTCATTAGAAGGACAAAGGTCTGGATGGACTGGCTGTGGGTGCAGAGAAGCTGTATTTGAAATCATGATAATTTAGCCCTTAGGGGGATCTATGTGCTCAGAGAATGAGAGAGCTGCTGTTTAAAATCCACAAGTAAGAATGGGCAAACTATTTCAATGTACTAATATTCATACAAAAAACATCACTAAAGTCCACTTCTGTTTGTCTCTATTAGCAACCCAATATAACTGGAACAATAAAACCGAAATACCTGAGTTAGCGGTGAACATTGCTTTCTGCCATCTGCTCAGGAATCCCTTTCCCTCTCTAAAAAAAAAAGAGGGTTTGTAGAAGGTGTTCTACCACTGGCTTCAGAGATCAGTGATGGCGGACTGAAAGAGATAGAAATAAATAGCATAATATAATAGCATGGTGAACATCTACACAGAAGAGCAGGGAAGCCGTGGACAGATGGAGGAATAGGCAGCATGGTGGAGCAGCCTGGAGGATATCTGCACAGGTTGGAAGCAACCTAAGTGCCCATCAAGGGACGAGTGGATAAAGAAGATGTGGTATATATACACAATGGAATACTACTCAGCCATAAGAAATGATGAAATCCAGCCATTTGTGACAACATGAATGGACATTGAGGGTATTATGCAAAGTGAAATAAGTCAGAGGGAGAAGGTCAAATACCGTATGATTTCCTTCATTAAGTAGTAGATAATAACAACAATAAACAAACACGTAGAGACAGACATTGGATTGGTGGTTACCAGAGGGGAAGGGGGGAGGAAGGAGGGCGAAAGGGATAATTTGGCACATGTGTGTGGTGATGGGTTGTAATTAGTATTTGGGTGGTGAACATGATGTAATCTATGCAGAAATAGAAATATAATGATGTACACCTGAAATTTATACAATGTTATAAACAAATGTTACTACAATAAACAAAAAATTTAAAAAAAAAGATTAAATGAGATAATAAATGTAAGTTGTCAGTCACATAGTAGGTATTCAATAAGTATGTATTGATTGGCCAAAAAGAAAAAAGAAATAGTGGACTAATGCAAATGGAGAGTGAAAGCAACATCCAGACTATCAGGATAACAGAGCTGGGAATGCATGTGAACCAAGGAAGAGGTCAAAATTGTCCCACTAGAGTAGACAAGAAGAGTTCTAAAGCCTTTCCTAATTAGTGATCTGGTAAAGTCAGAGTTCAAGAAATCTCTGATCAGTGCAGGCCTAGTTTGGCCCATAGACAGCCAGTGGAGAGCAAGCCCTAAGTACTTCTATGAAGTGTATATACCAAGTCTCTAGTCCGTGCCTGCCTGTTACGACTGATACTACATTCAGATATTCAGACAATCAGGTTTAAAGTTTTTACAAGTTCTTGGAAATGAATTGATTGAGTCACTTTTAAAAAATATTGTGGAGAGGTTTATTTGTTTTTAAGTAAATGAGCATGTAAGAATTTAAATCAAAATTTCAAGGAAAACATAAAGCTATGGTATTGAGAACTTTTTGTCTAGAAGAAATTCCTCTTTTAAATGAGGCCACATTTTATTGATACTACAAAAACATCGACCGACATTCCAAACAAAATTTCTCCACATTACCATAGTTTTTGAACTCTTCATAATTGATTACTGTATTAGTAACTTACGCAATCATCTAGCTATTTGAATTTTCCTCACTCGTACATCTAGACAACAATATTTATGGACTCTGCTACATTTCTTATTTCTTAGTTTTCCAGATGCAGACCCAGCCTCACATTTCTTGTAAAGGAACCTAGAAGAATGGGACATATGTATTGCTCTCTGCAGTATTTCACAGTGAGCATTTAAGCCAGGTTCAGGAGATATTTAAAATGCTTTTTAAGTGATGCACCTGGGGAGGATGGGGGAGGGCGGAGATGCATACTTTCCTAGTACTTATCGTTATCAGCCAGATACTCTGCCAGGTTTTGGAAGGAATTGAGAAAAAAGAGAAAACATGTTATTTGAGTGGTTGAGTACTGATTGATAATCATGCAAACTAAAATTTATAGAATATCTTATTCCTAAATTCTTGAGGTTACCTCATGACCACTTATTAGTTTAGCCATTTTCACAATCTTGAAATTAAAAATTAGGGACTTTTGGTCATTTTTCATGAATAGATGAATTTAGACAAAAGAAAGCTAAATTTCTCAAGATGGTCACTCTTCTTGTTAATAAATTGTATATATGTCAAGTGATTCTAGAATAAAACCCAAATGCTTTGGTCATTTGGATTGGTGTGAACAGAACAAAATCACGATGCTGTTCAGCAAATGTCTGGTATTTGTAAATATAGGTAGCCTCAACCATATATTAGATGGGGGCCATGCCTTCTTCCCTCATGACCTCCCTACCAAATGTAATTGTGGAAATTATCCTTATAACAAATTTGATCAAACATACAGATATTTATCAGCAGAGAAGCATAAAAATGGTCATACAAGCTACTCTTGTAGCTCAAGGGATGTTCCACACTGTCCTCAGGCACTCCAACCAGAAATTTCAATGAAAAGTTTACTTGGAGCTACCTTAACAACACATTGTAACAGCAAGAAGAGCCAGTCCTCTAACGGGCTCAGGTGACAGAGCTCTCAGTGAAAGGAAGGGACACAGGGCCAGTGGACTATTTATCTTGCATGCTTGTTCCTCAGGATTAGGCTGCAATATTTACTCAATACTTACATATATATATATTCCTTGTTCATGCGAGGGAGGTGGATCCTGTTCACTTTTTCTTCCCAATTACTTATCTTGAACACTACTCATTCTACTAGTTAAAATTCATTTCTGATGTGCCTTATAATAACAAATACCTAGCTATAGATTTAGATGACTACTTTTAAAGAGTATGAATTAGTACCTCTGGAATATACTACATATTCAAATGCTAATCAACATTCCCTTGAGTTGAGATTAAAATTAACTTCCACACATGTAAATCATCCTGCTTATAGTGAAGCCTTCTTAAAGTAAATTAACAGAATGACAATAAAATATGAACAAACTGGTCAATCCTTGTGGCCAAAGTAATCATCTACAAAGTTCAGTCACTATGACTGACTCTTCAGAGCTCCATCCAACTGAGAAGTCAGAGAATGGTTTGATTATACATCCCAACATACCATTAAATCAAGATCATCTCTTCTATTTTCTAAGTAATATTTGACCATCTAAGATCAATTGCACAGAACCTATATCGTGCATTATGCTATCTACAAAATTAAAGGTTTATTTTTGAATCTTGTCAAATCATGACACTGCCAGTGATTTGAAGAGGTCTTTCAAAACACCCAGGAAATTGGCCCACTATTTTTACCTTTCTCTGTCTTCCAAAGAGCTTGCATTCCTGTCAGTATTATTTCCAAAAATAAATAAGCCCACAAGCAATACCTTAATAACTGTCTTTCACTTCTGATGCCTTCAGGCAGCAAAGATTTAACTGCCTCCCTCTGTATCTTTTAGGAAAGTAAAGAGTACATCCAGAAATATCAAGAAAGAGGGAAAATATTGTCGTAATAACATTTTAAGTTATATTATCTATGATATACAGATTGACATAGCGTTATCAAAGGGATATGAAATAAAAAATGGAATTTAGTTAAATATATGTTCGTACTTTAAGAAATTAACAAAATAACTGTCTAAAAGTTTTAACATCTGCATACATTCCATTGCATACAATTTTGCAAGAAAACCATTATCAAACAACGAAAATACTATACAAAAAGGAAGGACCATGAAAAGTAATTATTTTTATTACGTCGAGAAAAAAATATAAAACCTCCCCAAAGTCACTGTTAAATTGATTGTGAATAACAGCTTGTGAAGTACCCCTGAGAAAATATATGTGTATAATTTCAAGTATGTAGATACAACCAAAAAAGATTAGGGCTATGGCAAAATAGACTATGTAGTTTTGTGACACTCCTTTCTTTTGAAAGTCTTAATTGTTTTGACTTCCTAGCAGGAGCGTTAGCATGTGGTAATGGGAGAGCACTCTTAGTGGCACAGCCGAGCAGGCTTCTACTTGCAGTTCTATCTCAAACTCAAGTCGGTGTGACCTTATATAAGTTGGTTAACCTCCAAGAGGGCCTGGGACTTGGTCTCCTGTTATGTTTCAAAAATAAAAACAGCTTTGCCTGTAATGTTGTATTTTGTCTTCTCTGATTTTCATAGCAATTTTGCTCATATGTTGGTGATTTTAGTAGTAGAATGTTTTTCTGAGCTGGTGGACTTGGAAAATGTAACTTAGTTTCTGGTAGTTCAACAATTTTTATTCCTGTCAGTATAAGAGACACATAAAAAAATTCAAACTATATAAATCAATATTCATTTAGTTACATCAAGATCCTTTTTTAAAATGAAATTTGGTATTTGTAGTTATCAATCCATCAGAAATATAAAATATTGTTTTAAGGCTTTCAAAAATAAAATTATCTGCTACCTAAATTCTATCAAAAATACATTTGATATAAGTCACAGTAGAGTTTGATTTTTAAATGATCATGCTATTTATATTCGAGGTACTCCAAGTTATATTTTGATATAAAATTAGGCACCAGATGACTGTGTCTTATCCTCCCATGCAGGGTATCATCTTTAATAAATTAAAATTTATAATATTTACCATTTATCAAGTGCCTACTACATGCCAAATGCTATGACAAGTACCTCCCAATAGTCCCTAAAGTAGTTACCACTATCATACACGTTTTACAGATGAAAAACTGAGGCCAATTTTAACTTTCCCCAGGTCACACAGATGGTAAGTCTTAGGATTGGAATACAAACCCACACTGTGTACTCTCAAGCCCATCCTTTAACCTATTATAACCTATTGCTTCTCAAAGAAACAAACAAAAATATTTTGCATTCTATATGCCCATTGTAAAGCTCATGTAATAAATTCTTTTTTGAATTTAGTGAGAAGAAAATGTTTACTTATTCTAAGGAAATTTTATGCTTCTGTCAATAAGGTGATAATAACTAACATTTTTTTAACACTTACCATGTGCCAGAGAGTGTTATAAGTAATATCCTCATTAACTCATTTAATTCTCATGAACATCCTATGAGGTATGATTATTATTATATTTTTTATATATGTGGAGAATGAGGTTAATAACCTACTTAGTTTACACCCAACATAAAAATTTTTCGAAAAAGTTCATGGTAACAAACATCATGAGAAAGTGTAACGATAAATGACAAACCAACAAAATATATCTACAACTTCTATGAAAAAGGATTAATGTCTATAATATAAAAAAATCTAAAAACCTCACTCATAATTTAAAAAGGAAAAAAAGGAAAAGTATATTGAGATATCTTTCTCAACATATCATATTCTCAAGAATTTAAATAATGACACTTACCCTGTTGGTGAAACAAGGATTCTAATGCAATGCTTTTGGAAATGTAAGATGGCACAATTCCTAAGAAGTAGAATTTGGCAATACATAGAAAATATGCACGTGCATTTACTCTTTGACTGTGAAGTTTTACTTGTAGGTATCTATCTTCCCACAAGACCGAGAGAGAGAGAGAGAGAGAGAGAGAGAGAGAGAGAGAGAGGAGGAGGAGAAGAAGAAGCAAAGAAAAGAAAACCAATATGAAATGGCAAATACACGAGCCCATTCTTTGTGATATAAATTTCCAAACAGGATTTGAAACTACCCACATGTTCACCAACAGGAGGCTGAATAAGCTATAGTACGTCTCAACATTGGAGTACTATGTAACTGGAAAAATGAGTCAGAGAGATATCCACAAACTGATAAAAAGTACTCCATATATATTTTATTTAAGAAAACAAGGTTCCAATATGTGTTTATAGCCTGCCAACTTTTATGAAAGAAAGGAGGTGGTAATAAAAATAGTTATGTATTTGCTCATATTTGCAAAAAGAGACAATGGAGGAACAAACGAAAAAACTAATAAAAGTAGTCTTCTAGGTCTTCAACTCTATTCCATTAATGAGTACTTTTTATAGCTACAAAATAAGCAGCAACAGTGATATGATGCTACCTACTTGGTTGGTTTATGACCAGAATTTCACATGAGTTGTGTATAGTTGTGAGCTTAAAATCATATGAACTTGCCTTAAGATAACTTAGCAATGTGTTTAAGAGCAAAAACTATGGAGCCGGACAACTTGAGTGCGAATCCTAGCTCTGCAGCTTGCTAGGTGTGAACAAATTATTAAACTTCTCTTCAACTTAGTTTTCTTATCTTAAAAATGAGGATACTAATGGTATCTACCTCACAAAGAGTGTTTGAGAGTTGAATCAATTGATATATATGCATTCACTTACACATACACAAACACACACACAAAGAGGCAACACTTAAAATAATACTTAAATAACACCTAGTATATGGTAAACATTGGTTAACTGTTAGCTATTATTTTGTTGTCGTTGTTATTATTATTGCTAAATACTTTGTAGTGCTAACTTTACAACAGAATCTCCAGCACAAACCTGCGAAAGACGGCATCCTGTCTACTGGCTATCTCCTAGAATTAGATATCGAAAATTTGAGGGCTGGCCCCGTGGCTTAGCGGTTAAGTGCGCGCGCTCCGCTGCTGGCGACACGAGTTCGGATGCCTGGCACGCACCGAGGCACCGCTTCTCCGGCCATGCTGAGGCCGTGTCCCACATACAGCAACTAGAAGGACGTGCAACTATGGCGTATACATATCTACTGGGGCTTTGGGGGGGAGGGGGAAAGGAGGAGGATTGGCAATAGATGTTAGCTCAGGGCCGGTCTTCCTCAGCAAAAAGAGGAGGATTAGCATGGATGTTAGCTCAGGGCTGATCTTCCTCACAAAAAAATAAAAATAAATAAATAAAAGAAAATTTGAAATGTTCAGAAAAGTTTTTCATAGAAATCCAGAGTTTGAAGAAACCTTAGAGATGAAAGTGCCCTATACATCTTTTTCTGCCCATTATTCTAACATTTATTGATAGTACCCCCATTCATTATCAACCTTATCCTACCCTGGACCATACACTATATGGTCACTTACCTATAGGTAATCTATTTGAAAACTCTCTTTGAACAAATGAGGAAAAAGAGTCTCAAAAGCATAAAGTAAGTTGCCCAAACTAGTGGTTAACAGCACCCTTCTGAATTCAGACTACCTGGACCTAAAGCCTGTTTCTATCTCTTGGTACTGTGAGATTTTAAGTCATTTGTTTAGCTTCTAAATAGAGTTATATTAAAATGGGGAAAATAATAGTATTTTCTTCATGAGGTATTTTCTTCATTATGACAAATAAATGACTTAGTATATGTAAAATAGTTAGAATAGGGCCTAGCACAGAGTAAGTGCTCAATAATTATAATATAATTATTACTGTTAATAATTAGTTAATATAATTAATTACAACTACACAAAAAATGCAAGAAGTTCATTCCAATTATTAACATTTTTCAATGTTACTTTTGGATTTTGTATAATTATTTGCTTGAAATAATACCTCTCACTTAAAGTTTTAAAAAATGATGCATTTATATTCTTAAAGTTTAAGCTTATATTAAATATATTTGCTTTCCTTTTCATTAATTTTTGATCATACTATAAACATATAAACACTTTGGTATTATGAATGTCTAGTAAAATATACATCCCACTTTTATTCCACCCTCTGAAGCCTTTTTAAGATACGTTTTGTGGTCCATCCATATCATTTGCTTGACAATGCATTATTAGCAGCTCAAACCATTACATTTTTTAGCAGTAGGTTAAGAAACTCTACTTTAATGAAAGTACAGTTCAGCAGCCTAATGAGAAATAACAGCACGATTATGTAGTTAATACAGTGTTTCTTTTGAGTCTTTTATAGTAGAAATAGATAACATGTGTATGTATTTAATAGCCAAGACCAAAAATCAATGAGAAGTATTGAATGCTTTCACATGGAAAAAAATGTGGCCTTTTTTGGGAGCTAGCTTCATTTTATTATTCTATTTTGTACTTATGTTATGTCTAAATGTTGAGTGGTAAGCTCATTTCATTGTATACTTTCAAATGATTTTGCAGGTTTTGCTGCTCTAGTCCTGCCTAAAAATGTCTTAAAAGCAAGGCTTAAAAATATGAAAATATTTCCAAGTAACTTAACTGCAATCCAGAACTGAGCTCAAGAATATTTATAGGAATACAAAAATATCCAGCTCTCAACAAGTTAAAATTCAAAATACCTGACATTCAAAGAGTACTACACATGCAAAGAAATAGGACAATATGACCCATCTTAAGGCGAAATTTTGAAACTAAATCAGAACTGATGATGATGTTACAATTAGCAAAAGAGGACATTAAAATTGTTATAACTGTATTTCATATGTTTGAAGAGTCAAATAGAGCCATAGGATATTCTTTAAAGAACCATATCGGAATCTTGGAGATGATAACTATAAAGTCTAAGATAAAAGATGCAGTGGATGGGATCAAGCCCAGAGAGAAGCTTTAGAAATGATTAGTGAACTTGAAGGCATAGAAATGAAATCTATACAAAATGAAATGCAGAGAGAAAAAAGAATTTCAAAAAACATAAAAGTGCATCAGTGAATTGTGGACAACTTTAAGTGACCTAATATATGTGTAATTGGAGTCCCTGTAAGACAAGGGGGCACAGAAAAATATTTGAAAAAAGTATAAACCCACAAACTCAAGATGCTCAATGAGCCCCAAGTAAAAGAAACATCAAGAAAAATGCACCCTCACATAATAGATTGTTTAAATTCAGTGATAAAGAGAAAATCATGTAGCAGCCACATAGAAAAGACACGTTATATTCACAAAAGCAAATATAAGGATGGCAGCAGATTTCTCATTGGGAAACAATAAAAGTGGAAAGACAATGGATCAACATTTTTAAAATACCGAAAGAACAAAATCTGTCAACTTATCATTCTATATCCAGCAAAAATGTCTTTCAAAAATGAAGATGAAATAAAGACTCTTTCAGGCAAACATTGGACTTCATCCATCTTCTCTTTTAGAGCTACTGCTGGAGAATGAAATGACAAACCACAGTGGGAGAAAATATTTGAAAATTATATGTTTAATACTTATATTACTTATATTAAATATATATAATTGCATGTATAATAAATATATAGGTATATATCAAATAGTACTCATATTTAAATATATAAATAATTCTCAAAACTCAATAATAAAATACCCATTAAAAAATGGGCAAAAATTCTCAAGAAATACTTCAACAAAGAAAATATATGAATAGCAAATAAGCACTTGGAAATATACGCAACATCATTAGTCATTATGAAAATGTTAAGAAGTCTGAGATCCCAAGATTGTCTTCAGAGTGTAGAGACAATACTCCAGTCCAACTTTCAATCTTATCCAGTGCACTGGAGTCAGGCAGAGGGAGCACATGAAGTAAAGGAAATAAAGGACAAGTTGAATCTTTTCTGTTCTAGATATACATGCCAGGATCTCCTCTATGGGCTTTAGTCAAAGGAGTATTAGGTAAATTATACAGAAAATTGTGGGTAGAGGGAGTACCTTGTCCACATTTCCTGTTTGAACCCTAAGAGAAAAGCCCACTTTATAGGAGATATCACACTAATATAAAGATGCTCAGCTTAGTTCACAGGGCAGAGAAGTATGGTCAGAAGGAGAGAGTCCAAGTCCTAAACCTTTCTCCGAAGAGGAGACTAAGATTAGTGTTAACAGTTTGCCAAGGGGTTCAAAGTGGTGAGATGATATGGAATGTGATGGACCATCTGGCCACAGAGAGGACCATCTGGCGAGAAGGAATGGCAGATACTCAGCCAGCAGTGAGATCTATAAGGATGTGAACCAGCAAAGGGAACAATGAGCAATGCACCTCAGGACCATTGGCTTAGCTGACAAAATGCTCCATTTATGGTCAACTGTAAATGGTAGCCTTATAGGCTAGCAGGGCAGTTCTCAATCAGGCAGATAAAAAGGCACTAACTTAGAAAGGAGAAGATAACTAGTGCATACCTAAGGACCAGCGATAGGCTAGAGGCCTCTATGCTCCCAGCCACAAGTTTGAGTAGGCCTTATACCTCTATCATCTACCAGGATGTTATATTAGGGTAAGGAGAGGAAAGAATATGTGCTCGTGTGATTTCTGTTTCCTCTTGGTCAGCTGGTTGGGGCTTATAAGAAAGACCGAATTAGTATCCAAATAAAGGAGCTACATTTTCCTGTATATCTAAGTTGTAATGGGAACAAAATTTGCAGCTCTGCTGTACATAGAATAAGACGTCTGTAGCACAAAGGCAGTAGCATGGATGAGCTTCCAATAAACGAGGCTCTAAATGAGAAGTGGAAAGACCAGAAAGGAAACACTTTAGAACACCAGCTTATAAAGCAGCAGTATTTAAAGAAAACTGGAAGAATCAGGGAGTAAGAGGGAAAGTGATGAGAAAATGGCTCTGATTGAGGTGGAATTTTCAAGAAGGAGACAATGTCCAATAGTGTCAAATGCCATAGAGAAGTCAAGTGGTCTTTTAACAATTTAACAAGTGGGAAGTCACAAGTAAACTTAGCAAAAAGATTTTCAGAAGATTTGGAGACTGGTGATAAAAGGTAGTTTGCTGATGGTCAAATAGGCAATGAGAAAGAGTCTTTCTTCAGGAAATTTGACAATAGAGAAAATGAGAGAAAGCAGTAGCTTTGAGGGTAAGGGAAAAGAAGTCAGCAGAGAATGAGAATATGTGATAGAAAGAAAAGAGAATATTGATTCATCAAGGCTCCAATGGAACAAGAGAGATCTGGGATCAAAGTAACTCTGAGCATGTAGCGTAAAGGAAGACAAATACAAGAGTACACGCTGCGTGAGTCCATGTGTATAAAGTTAAAAAGCAAACAAACAGAAATCTATACTGTTAGAAGTCAGGATAGTGAATACCCTTGACAGAGGGGTAATAACTGGAACGGAGCCTGAGGGAGGTTTCTAAAATGCTCTTAATGTCTTGATTCTTAACCTTTGTACTGGTTATATCACGGCGTTCATCTTGTGAGAACTTATTGAGCTGTACAGGTATGACTTCTAACCCTTTTCTGTATATATGTTACACTTCAATTAACAAAGACCTATGGATATTAGGAATGAGTATTATAACTTAAAAGATTGGAGAAAAATATAGAGAAAATCAGAGGTAAATTGGATGTGACCTTGAGGGAGATGGTGCTTACAGCTTTTATTTGTCGGAGAGGAGGCAAGCTATCTGTTAAGACCTAGAGGGCAGGTGGTGTTAGAGACTGGAATGCCAGAGTGGAGAAGGGGAAAGGTGCTGAATAGATGAGTTAACGCTAAGGGATTCTCCAGCAGCATTTAGGTGGCAACTAAATTTAATGAATTGGTAAATTCATATCTTACCTCTTTCCATGTAAAAATAAATTCTGTCTATAGAAATTAGAAAACTCAAATCATGAAACAGCTTATGTAATTGCTCAATTTTATTTGAAAATTTGACTGTGAGCTCCTGATGACCTAAATGAAAAAGTTAAAAATGGTCATTTTCAGGGGGCCGGCCCGGTGGCATAGTGGTTAAGTGCGCACACTCTGCTGCAGCAGCCTGGGGTTCGGATCCTGGGCTTGCACTGATGCACCACTTGTCAAGCCATGCTGTGGCGGCATCCCATATAAAATGGGGAGGAAGATGGACATGGATGTTAGCCCAGGGCCAGTCTTCCTCAGCAAAAAGAGGAGGATTGACGACAAATGTTAGCTCAGGGTTAATCTTCCTCACAAAAATAAAAAATGGTCATTTTCATAAATTTATGGTTCATGGGCAGAAAACATACACATTTTTGCATGGAAAACAACTCATGGCATTTTGTTCTATGGATATTTCTCATGTAAGATTATATATATATTATGTATGTATATAATCAAAAGTAGAATAAGGGACATACTCACAAATGCATCCTGAAAACATATACTATTGTGGGTTTCATAAAGCTATTTTTAATAGCATTTACCCATGAGAGCTGAGGACTATTTTGTCAAAGCCTAATAAAAATAGTGAGTAAAATTTATGGAATAGAATCTATTTATAAATATTCAGGTTTCTATTGGTCCAACTTAATCTGGGGGTGAAGATTTGAATATCTAGAATAATGTGTAGACTCATGTTCTACAAATAGACTTCCAGGCTTTTTATAAGCATCAGGAGGCAACATATTTGTGATTTGAAGTATAGGCAGTCTTTATTATTAATTTACAATTCATCTGTATGTTTGAAGACCAAACAATTGGATGGCAATATTCCAAAATATTTTTGGGAGAGTCGAATAATCTAAACAACACTCTACCTAAATAATGACTGCTCTTTCCCACCTTAGATATGGGCCTCAGAATGCTTACAAGGAAAACCAGAATTTAAAAAAATTCTGGATCTTCTCTAGTCCCATGGGAGTTTGAAGAACTCAGATTTATAATAGAACTAGTTGGAAACGTTGTGTCTTATTTTCCCAAAAGAATTCATCATCTAGGAGGGACAAGTGAAAGGAAGAATATCTGAATTTATTTGGTGTTGAGGAAGCTAGGTAGGTAGAGTTATGGGAGTGAAAGATAATCTATAAGTGATAATGGATTAAAAAATAATATTGTATCAATTTAGATTTTCTAATTTTGAAATTACACTGTAGTCCCTTTCTCTCAGGAAAACACTGAATTATTTAGGGTTTTGGGGACACGATGTCCAGAAAATAAATAAATAAATGAATAATAAATACAAACACTCTATATATCTGTGCATCTATAGATATATATAAAGAGAATGAGACAGCAAATGTGCCAAAATGTACAAATTGGTGATTTTCGGTAAATAGGATAATGGAGTTTATATTAAAATAAAATGTCATGAAGATATATTTCCATTTATTTAAAATGGTTCTGTGTTCAAATAGTTTATGTAATTTTCACAGTGAGTGAATGTTAATCATTTGGATTTCAATACATTTTATTCTATTTTTTTGCAAGCCACTGTCTTACATACCTTACCTTAGTCACCTTAATCACCTAATTACAGTATTGTGAGATAGACATTACTATCCACATTTTACAGATGAGAAAACTGAGGTTCAGAGAATTTTGTCTGGGGCTGGCCCGGTGGCATAGCAGTTAAGTTCACGTGCTCTGCTTCGGTGGCCCGGGAGTTCGCAGGTTGGGATTCCGGGTGCAGACCTATGCACTGCTTATCTAGCCATGCTGTGGCAGCATCCCATATAAAGTAGAGGAAGATGGGCATGGATGTTAGCCCAGGGCCAATCTTCTTCAGCAAAAAAGGGGAGGATTGACAACGGATGTTACTCAAGGCTAATCTTCCTCAATAAATAAATAAATAAAGAGAGAGTTTTGTCCAACATCAAACATCTAGCATATGATGTGGGAAGATACAGACCTGTGTCTGAGTCTAAAATTCAGTTTTACAATTATATCATGATAAGGATATGATTGCCATGGAAGAATATGCCACAAACACCCATTCTTGCCCATACACTCCAAAATGGCCTTTAGAATAAACTGAATCTACTACCTTTGAGGATGTCCTTTCTATTTTGGCAATAAGTATTAGTTCTAGTCTTCAGCCTTGATATTTATTTCACATCTAGACACAGAAGGACCTTTGAGTGAAAATGGTGCTTTACCTCAAGAAATCTTTCCATTAGCCACTTTATTCTATTTTAATTTAATCAAAGTTAATATCATGAATATTGAGACTAACTGAAATAAATTTGTTTATTTATTTTTTTGCTGAGGAAGATTTGCCCTGAGCTAACATCTGTTGACAGTCTTCCTCTTTTTTGTTTATGTGAGCTGCTGCCACCACAGCATGGCCACTGACAGACGAGTGGTGTGGTTCTGCACCAGGGAAACAAACCAGGCAGCCAAAGCGGAGCGCACCAAACTTTAACCACTAGGCCATGGGGGCCGGCCCTAAAATTCATTTTAATATTTTTGTGTTTTGAAATAATCACATTCTTACAGAAAAAAATACAAATACAGTACAAAAAACAATTTTTCCTGAACCATTTGAGAGTGAGTTTCTGATCTAATGCCCTTATTACCCTCGAATTCTGTAGCATTTCCTAAAATAAGAACATTCTACTGTGTTACAATAAAAGAATCAGTAAATCAAGACATTAACTTGATACATTATTGCCATCTAATCATCAGACTCCATTCATATTTCTCCAACTGTCCCCGTAATATCTCTTTATAAGCATAAGTTCCAATTCAGAATCAAGCATTGCATTTACTCAACATGTCTCTTTAGTCTCCTCTAGTCTGGAGCAGTTCTTTATTCTTTCCTTGACTTTCTTGACCTGGACCTTTTCATAAACTATCTGACAGTAGTTTTGCAGAATGTTCTTTAATTTGGAGGTGTTTGATGTTTCCTCATTATTAGGTTCAAGATATTCATCTTTGGCAGGAGTATCATAGAAGTAATGCTATGTTCTTCTCATTGCATTCTATCAGGTGCATATGATTTTAATTCTGTCCCCTTAATGAGGATGTTCATTTTGATCACATGAATAAGATGGTGTCTACCAGGCTTCTCTACTTAAAGTTACTCCTTTTTCTCTATGAAATTATTAAGTTTTTTGTGGGCAACTACTTTGAAACTAAGTAAACATCCTGTTCCTCATCAAACTTCCCTTTTATTTTTTTATTTATCCACAAATATTTGACCTCATGGTTTCCTATTTTACCCAATGGGTTATAATCCATAACTATCACTATATATTTTGATGCTAAAATTATCTTTGGTTTGGGTAGAGGGGGCTCATTCCAGCTAGCTTGTCTGTTCTGTTGATATAGCACCGTAATTCTTTTAACACGTTTTTGCTTTCTGACACAGATATTCCTGGTTCATCTTGTACTTTGCCTTCCTTAGTCCTAGATTTCTTTAAGGAGTCTTGTGTCCTTTTATCAAAGAATGCCATACAGAAACCAAGATCTGGGTGCTAGGTGTGCTCCTTGCTATTTATTAGATATCACCACTCCTAGGCCCTTTAAATAGACGAAACTAGTAAATATATATATTTATATATATAGACGCATTTACATCTATATTGACTCCTATAGTCATCAATATTTGTGAAAACCATGAGTTTATACTGATTCTTTCAATTACAATCTGCCACTAAAATGTTCATTTTGTTTTTCTCCCATTTTGTATTTAAATTCCATTTTCTAATAGTGAGAACCCTGCTTGTATATTCTTTATAATACTTACTTATTCTGTTAGTTCCCTTGTAGGTAACAATTTCGCATCTTCATTATCACCCCTTCCTCCAGGCAGATGCACTCCTCACCCCATTTAGGTTTCAACACCTATGCCAGAACACCCATGCGCAGACCCTTTCCTCACCATGTTTGGAGTCTGACAGCCTGTACTCAGCTACCCTCACACATGGATGTTCTCCTCACTCTGCTTAGGCTCCACCACCCCACTGCAGCTGCACAGATGTCTTAGTCACCAAATTCAGCCTCTGACACCCCATGAAATCTGCCTCTTTGAGGAGATTCCCTTATGAACCCACACAGACTTTACCAGGCTGTCCTTCTGCGTGGATTCCTTTCTCATTCTGCATGACTTTTGACACCTCATACTGAACCTCTGCCCATCCACGAATGCCCTTCTCTCTCCACTTGGGCTCTGACACCCCTCACCAGGCCACCCCTGTCATAGTGACACCACATCGTCCCTCTAGGGACTCCCCTTGCATTGCTCCCTTTTCAATCGGCTAGTGCCCTAACACTCCACGTGTGAGCACCTTCCTCAATACTTTGGTATCTGATACCTCATTCCAGGCACCCTCCTATGCATACATCCTACTCACCCTGCTTGGGCTTTGCTTGCCTCTCTAAGGCTGTGACACCCTCTACCAGGAAGCTCTCCTAAGCCTTGTCCTCCTCATTACGCTTGGGCTCCAACATTCTGCTCTGGAAGACCTTGATTCTCCTCCCTCTCTTCCACCCAGGCAGACGTCTGCCTTGCACTGAACCCCATAATGACTTTAGGAATGAATTATTCAGAAAGGAAGGGAAAGGAAATGAAGGGAAGGGGGAAAATAAAGAGTGAGGAAGAGGAAGAGGAAGAGGAAGAAGAGAGAGATCTCCAATGTACTTTAAAGTATTAACAAAGATCCTCATTCTCAAAAAATATTTTAAAGTATTGTTACTATTTTTCAAAACATGGGTTAAAATAATAAAGGGTTGCAACTAGGATTTTAAAAAATTAAATGAAATAAACCTTTTGCTCTTCTAACTCTAATTCCCAGAGGACTCAACCAATATACAGAGGCTGAACTATGTTGCCCAATTACAGACTTAGGCAGCCTCTTTCTTCCCTTCTAAGCTCAGTTCCTCTCCTGGCATCTTGCCATTCTCCATGAAAAGAAAGTGAGGATATTCTCTACCTTTTTTGAAGGAACAGGCCTTAGGCAGCTTGCCACTCCTACACCAATGCAGAAAAGATAGCTGCATCCTGGTTTTCTCCGATGCGTTAAAAGGCCACTGTTCTCTGGTCATTGGAAAATAAGAAGCAGAAACAAGGTGAGACCTGTATACATAGCCATTGCAGGCAATGTGACCTTGCTTACTCCAAAGGCCCTGGAATTGGACTAAATAACTTCCTAACTCCCCTCTCTGGGGTTTGGTGCAATAGAAAGATTTACCTCCTCTCAGAGACTCAAAGAGGATAGCAAGTGACAGGATTTGAAGAGAAACTAGAGGCTCTTAGTTGTAAGAGCAGATTCTTCCATGCCATCTTGATAGGCAAGTAATCTCGTCTTGTATGTAACAGAAATAATCTGATTAGGATTATATTAAGATATACTCTAATAAAGGAAAACATGGTTTATAAACTTCTTGAACAGTGAGGAAAGTTGAGGAAACACAATATAAATGATTGATCTTGTCAAACTGTAAAAGTGCTCCTGAATGCACATTAGTAACTATATTAAGGAAAATTCTTCACTTAAAATTAATTATCATCACTCTTAAAATGAATTTGCCTTTAAAGAGTACTCTTGTTTTCAATATTAAATTTTAGTACATTGAAATATATGGTGGCCTAGATGTATATACTAGAGCTGAGTCCAGAAATGTGAAAAAAATATAAATTATTTTCTGAACAATTATAATTTCATAAATAGAAAATGACAATTGCTAATTTAAAGATCTCTTTAGTATAAACGTTTTGTAAGTAATGATCATCTCCTTATTTTGTAAGTAATGATCAGTTTATATAAATCTGGATGCTAAATTATTTGATTCAGTATAAGTAAGGTACTTGCAATGTCATGACATTTTAATTTTTTTTTTAATTTTTTAATTTTTTGTTTATTGCAGTAACATTGGTTTATAACGTTGCATAAATTTCAAGTGTACATCGTTATACTTCTATTTCTGCATAGATTACATCATGTTCACCACCCAAATACTAATTACAACCCATCACCACACACATGTGCCGAATTATCCCTTTCGCCCTCCTCACTCCCCACTTCCCCCCTGGTAACCACCACTCCAATCTCTGTCTCTATGTGTTTGTTTATTGTTGTTATTATCTACTACTTAATGAAGGAAATCATACGGTATTTGACCTTCTCCCTCTGACTTATTTCACTTTGCATAATACCCTCAATGTCCATCCATGTTGTCACAAATGGCTGGATTTCATCGTTTCTTATGGCTGAGTAGTATTCCATTGTGTATATATACCACATCTTCTTTATCCATTCGTCCCTTGATGGGCACTTAGGTTGCTTCCAAGTCTTGGCTATTGTGAATAACGCTGCAATGAACACAGGGGTGCATGTATCTTTACGCATTGGTGTTTTCAAGGTCTTTGGATAAATACCCAGCAGTGGAATAGCTGGATCATATGGTAGTTCTATCCTTGATTTTTTGAGGACTCTCCGTACTGTTTTCCATAGTGGCTGCACCAGTTTGCACTCCCACTAGCAGTGTATGAGAGTTCCCTCGTCTCCACATCCTCTCCAACATCTGTTGTTTCCGGTCTTGTTAATTATAGCCATTCTGACAGGCGTGAGGTGATATCTCATTGTAGTTTTGATTTGCATTTCCCTGATAGTTAATGATGTTGAACATCTTTTCATGTGTCTGTTGGCCATCTGTATATCTTCCTTGGAGAAAAGTCTGTTCAGGTCTTTTGCCCATTTTTTAATTGGGTTGGTAGTTTTTTTGATGTTGAGATGCATGAGTTCTTTATATATTTTGGAGATTAACCCCTTATTAGATGTATGGTTTGCAAATATCTTCTCCCAATTGTTAGGTTGTCTTTTCGTTTTGTTGATGGTTTCCTTTGCTGTGCAGAAGCTTTTTAGTTTGATGTATTCCCATTTGTTTATTGTTTCTATTGTTTCTCTTGCCCAGTCAGACATGGTGCTTGAAAATATGTTGCTAGGACCGATGTCGAAGAGCATACTGCCTATGTTTTCTTCTAGAAGTTTCATAGTTTCACGTTTTACAGTCATGTCGTTAATCCATTTGGAGTTAATTTTTGTGTATGGTGTAAGGTAAGGGTCTACTTTCATTTTTTTGCATGTGGCTGTCCAGTTTTCCCAATACCATTTGCTGAAGAGACTTTCTTTTCTCCATTGTATGTTCTTGGCTCCTTTGTCAAAGATTAGCTGTCCATAGATGTGTGGGTTTATTTCTAGGCTTTTGATTCTATTCCATTGACCTGTGTGTCTGTTTTTGTGCCAGTACCATGCTGTTTTGGTTACTATAGCTTTGTAGTATATTTTGAAACCAGGAAGTGTGATACCTCCAGCTTTGTTCTTTTTTCTCAGGATTCCTTTAGCTATTCGGGGGCTTTTGTTGTTCCATATAAATTTTAGGATTCTTTGTTCTATTTCTGTGAAAAATGTTGTTGGAACTTTGATAGGGATTGCATTGAATCTATAGATTACTTTAGGAAGTATGGACATCTTAACTATGATAATTCTTCCAATCCAAGAGCATGGAATATCTTTCCATGTCTTTGTGTCTTCTTCAATTTCTTTCAGCAATGTTTTATAGGTTTCGGTGTACAGATCTTTCACCTCTTTGGTTAAGTTTATTCCTAGGTATTTTATTCTTTTTGTTGCAATTGTAAATGGGATGGTATTCTTAATTTCTCTTTCTGCTACTTTGTTGTTAGTGTATAGAAATGCAACCGATTTTTGTATGTTGATTTTGTAGCCTGCAACTTTACCGTGTACGTTTATTACTTCTAAAAGTTTTCTGGTGGATTCTTTAGGGTTTTCTATATATAAAATCATGTCATCTGCAAATAGTGACAGTTTCACTTCTTACTTTACAATTTGGATCCCTTTTATTTCTTTCTCTTGCCTGATTGCTCTGGCTAGGGCTTCCAGTACTATGTTACATAGGAGTGGTGAGAGTGGGCATCCTTGTCTGGTTCCTGTTTTTAGAGGGATAGGTTTCAGTTTTTCACCATTGAGGATAATATTAGCTGTGGGTTTCTCATATATGGCCTTTATTATGTTGAGGTACTTTCCTTCTATACCCATTTTATTCAGAGTTTTTATCAGAAATGGATGCTGTATTTTGTCAAATACTTTCTCTGCATCTATTGAGATGATCATGTGATTTTTATTCTTCATTTTATTAATGTGGTGTATTACGATGATTGATTTGCGAATGTTAAACCATCCCTGCATCCTTGGAACAAATCCTACTTGATCATGGTGTATAATCTTTTTAACGTATTGTTGTATGCGATTTGCTAGTATTTTGTTGAGGATTTTTGCATCGATGTTCATCAGTGATATTGGCCTGTAATTTTCTTTTTTTGTGTTGTCCTTGTCTGGTTTTGGTATCAGGGTAATGTTGGCTTCGTAGAATGAGTTAGGGAGCTTCCCCCCCTCCTCAATTTTTTGGAAGAGTTTGAGAAGGATGGGTATTAAGTCTTCTTTGAATGTTTGGTAGAAGTCACCAGGGAAGCCGTCTGGTCCTGGACTTTTATTTTTGGGGAGGTTTGTGATTAGTGTTTCAATCTCCTTACTGGTGATTGGACTATTCAAATTCTCTACTTCTTCTTGATCCAGTTTTGGAAGGTTGTGTGATTCTAAGAATTTATCCATTTCTTCCAGATTGTCGAATTGGTTGGCATATAGCTTTTCACAGTATTCTCTTATAATCTTCTGCATTTCTGAGGTGTCTGTTGTAATTTCTCCTCTTTCATTTCTGATTTTACTTATTTGTGCCTTCTCTCTTTTTTTCTTGGTGAGTCTAGCTAAAGGTTTGTCAATTTTGTTGATCTTTTCAAAAACCAGCTCTCGGTTTTTAATTTTTTCTATTGATTTTTTTTGGTCTCTATCTCATTTATTTCTGGTCTGATTTTTATTATTTCCCTTCTTCTACTGATTTGGGGCTTTGTTTGTTCTTCTTTTTCCCGTTCCTTTAGGTGCATTGTTCGATTGTTTATTTGAGATTTTTTCTGTTTGTTGAGATAGGCCTGTATTGCTATAAACTTCCCTTTTAGAACAGCTTTTGCTGTATCCCATAAATTCTGGCATGTTGTATTTTCATTTTCATTTGTCACCAGGTATTTTTTGGTTTCTTCTTTGATTTCTTCATTGACCCAGTTGTTGTTCAGTAGCATTTTGTTTAATCTCCACGTATTTGTGGCTTTTCTGGTTTTCTTCCTATAGTCGATTTCCAGTTTCATACCGTTGTGGTCAGAAAAGATGGTTGGTATTATTTCAATCTTCTTAAATTTATGGAGATTTGTTTTGTGGCCTAATATGTGATCAATCCTGGAGAATGTTCCATGTCCATTTGAAAAGAACGTGTATTCTTCGGGTTTTTGGATGGAATGCTCTGTATATATCTACTAGGTCCATCTGTTCTAGTGTGTCATTTAAGGCCAATGATTCCTTAGTGATCTTCTGTTTGGATAATCTATCCATTGGTGTAAGTGGAATGTTAAAGTCCCCTACTATTATTGTGTTAGTGTCTATTTCTCTTTTTATGTCTGTTAATAATTGGTTTATATATTTAGGTGCCCCTACATTGGGTGCCTATATATTTACAAGTGTTATATCCTCTTGTTGGATTGTTCCCTTGATCATTATGTAATGCCCTTCTTTGTCTCTTTTTACAGTTTTTGTTTTAAAGTCTATTTTGTCTGATATGAGTAGTGCTACCCCAGCTTTCTTTTCATTGCCATTTGTGTGGAGTATCTTGTTCCATCCCTTCACTTTCAGTTTGTGAGTGTCTTTAGGTCTGAAGAGTGTCTCTTGTATGCAGCATATATATGGGTCTTGTTTTTTATCCAATCAGGCACCCTATGCCTTTTAATTGGGGCATTTAGTCCATTGATGTTTAAAGTACCTGTTGATAAGTATGTACTTACTGCCATTTTTTAACTTTTTTTCTCAGTGTTTTAGTAGTCCTTCTCTGTTCCTTTCTCCTTCTATACACAATTGATGGTCTCTTTAGTTTGACCTCTGTCTGAAAGCTCTACTCTTTAACTCCCCTCCTCCCTCCTTTTGTTTTTGATATCATCTCTAACCTCTTTTTTGTGCATCTGTATCCATTGCCCTCTTATCATGGAAATAGATTTTTTTTCCTATTTGTGATCTTCTCTTTTCCCCTTAAATCAGTCCCTTTAACATTTCTTGTAGCACTGGTTTCTTGGTGACAGACTCCTTTAATTTTTGCTTGTCTGGGAAATTTTTGGTCTCTCCTTCCATTTTGAATGATAACCTTGCTGGGTAGAGTATTCTTGGCTGAAAGTTTTTTCCTTTTCGCACTTTAAATATATCGTGCCACTGTCTTCTAGCCTGTAAGGTTTCTGCCGAGAAGTCAGCTAATAGCCTTATGGGGTTTCCTTTGTATGTAACTTGTCTTTCTCTGGCAGCTTTTAGGATTCTCTCTTTATCTTTAATTCTAGACATTTTGACTATGATGTGTCTTGGTGTGGGCCTCTTTGGGTTTATCTTGTTTGGGGCTCTCTGTGCTTCCTGTACCTGGAAGTCTGCTTCCTTCCCTAGGTTAGGCAAGTTTTCATCTATTATTTCTTGAAATAGATTCTCTGCCGCTTTGTCTCGCTCTTCTCCTTCCATGACACCTATAACATGGATGTTACTGTGCTTGATGTTGTCCCAGAGGTCCCTTAAACTGTCCTCACTCTTTTTAATTCTTTTCTCTTGTACCTGTTCAGCTTGGGTAATTTCTTCTAGTCTTTCGTCCAGCTCGCAGATCCACTCTTCTGTATCCTCTACTCTGCTTTTGAGTCCTTCTAGTGAATTTTTCATTTCCAGTATTGTATTCTTCATTTCTAATTGGTTCTTTTTTATATCTTCCATTTCTTTGTTGACATTCTCACTGAGTTCATCTATTCTTCTCTCCACATCAGTGAGCATCTTTAACACTCTTAGTTTGAACTCTCTGTCAGATAGGTTGCTCATTTCTGTTTCACTTAGTTCCTTTTCTGGTGTTTTATACTGTTCCCTTACTTGGAATGTATTCCTTTGCCTCCTCATTTTGCCTCTTTCCCTGTGCTTGTGTCTGCATATTAGGTAGGTCAGCTACGTCTCCTGCTCTTGGATGGGTGACCTTATACAAGTGATGCCTTATGAGTCCTGCACTGTGCTTCCCTCAGTTCTCAATGTTCCAGGGGTGACCCCTATGTAGGCTACCTGTGTCCTTCTGTTGTGGTCTGTTTGCTCTCCCTGTAGGTGCCCAGGTAGGCAGAGTTATGCTCCTGGTCAGCGTTAGTAATGTTCAGCTGTTTCTAGCTGTTGTGGGCCCTTCAGTCTCTTTATCAGGTGTGGGGAGCCCCATCACAGTTGGCTGCAAGTTCTAATACCACATTTGTGTTGCAGTATTTCTTTTAAGTGAGTAGGCCCCTGGCATGGCAGGTAGTTAGGCTCAGGGGCTTACAATTGCTATAAGCCTCCAGCCTGTAGGGCTCTTGTCAGATCTCTGAGGATTGCAGCTGGGTGGGGCTGGCCTCAGGCACAGGAGCACCCAATTGTTTCAGACTTTAGAAGGTGCGGCAAACCCCCTATGTGGGTCTTTGAGAAGCACAAGTCTTCTGCAGCTGACAAGCCCTGCCACCCACAGGTCCACACACACAGTCAACACAGTCCTGCCCCGTGTGTGTGCCCCGACCTCCCGACGTGGACCCAGTCTCTCCACGGCGGGAGCCCCACACACTCCACCACTGCCCCACACTCTCCACCCGCTCCTTGTGCACGCCCTGCCCCACTGAAGTGGGCTCGGTTGCCAGGCTGCAGAGAATCCAGTCAGCAATCTATGCAGGCCCACAAGTTGCCTGAGGGCTATTTGTTGGATGGGGCCAGTCTCTAGGGTTGGCTGCCTGCCCTGGCTGAGCTGTATTAAATCGGTGCTCTAGTGGGTGGGGCAGACCTGGGCTAGCAGGCCCCAGGGAGAACTCCAATGTCGTCTGTGTCAGCACGCCCACACCAGGCCACAACAATGGCCGCTGCCAATGTCCCAGTCCCTGGAGAGGTCTCACCTCTCACCGAGATGCACTCAGGGCCTATCAGGTGATTCTCTTTTCACCAAAGCACTATGCACCTTTCTTTCTGGTGATTTTAGCATGCTTTCTGAAACAGGTGAGTTTGCGCGCAGGCCCTTTAAGAGCCGGTTTTAATTTCTTTGTGAACCATGTTTTCTGGGGGTACTCCCCAATGTTTTAGTAGCAGGCAAAGTCAGATATTATGCTGCTGGTCTCGATTGTGCTGGGTCCACAAAATGCCCACAGTGGGGGCACTCCCCGTCTCAGGGCCCCGCGCCTCCAGGGAGGGCTGCGTACCTGTGGGCTGTTCCCGGGCGGCAGCAAAGCTGGCGGCTTGTGAAGGTGGCATTTTTTCTCTCCAGAAGGGAGCCTCTGCCTCTTCCACCTCAATCAGGATTGTCCCTTGTTGCAGGAGTTCCTCTTATCCAGCTTTCAGTTCTGTCTCAGGGGCAATTTTTCCACGAGTTGTTGTAAATTGGCCATGTCTGTGGGAGGAGGTGAGTTCAGATTCTGCCTACGCCGCCATCTTGACTTCCCCCTGTCATAAAGTTTTATAAGTTTGAATCTTGGAGATTCAATTCTAGTCATTCAAAGCAAGCCTAAGACACATTTTTCATCACGTGTCTACTTTGTAGCTTCGAATCTTTTTAACTTCCTCAAAATTATTTTTGCTTAAACGAAAATCGGGCTGCCTAGTGCATCCCTAATCACAGATGAGTGTATAGATTCTCCTCTGTCTTACTTGAGTAAATATGATGTTTGAAAATAATCTTCACCCAAATGACACCACCACAAGATTATGACTATAAATTGATACTAATCATTAACAATGGAGAAATGCAATAACTATTTTTATTAAAGTTGAAGTCACATTTCACAGGTCTTCCTGTCTTTTCAAAGCAGGTCAGGAAAACTGTAATCCTGAGATTAAGTTATACCTCATCAGAGAAAGCTATCTGCTGTGTCTGTGTTGTAGTTTGAGGACTTGTTGAGAAAAGGGACCTTTACCTTCTAGATAGGGCAAAGTACAAAGTAGGTGCTGAATAATAAATAAATAGATTGAATGAAGAACAAATGATCTAGGAACTACATTCCTTGGATTGTCTTTGTGTTTTAATGGGAATGTGACAGTAGACTCATGGTGTTGTCACTAGCCAGTGTATTTTTTTGGCATTTGTTTGTTTATTGGTCAGTGCTTTAACACATACAGAAGTTAATGGTTATGGCGTAACACACGCGGTCAAATCCAAAGATTGATCATTAGATAAATAATTTGGTTGCAGAATGCAGTACATTCCAGCGTGAATATGACATTTGGACTCTTCAGGGTAACACAGCCTGGTCTGTAGGCCTGTATACAGGCTGCATCTGTACAGGCTATATAGATGCATGAATGCAGTGTAGCGGAAGCAGAACAGGGGAGCTTTCCCAGATGTCTCAGGAAGCCATGCTGCCGATCTCTAAAACCAGCTACATGGTTTTATCCTACAATTACCCAACTCAAAATGAAAATAAAATGCACAAGATATGAAACAATGATCTCCCTTTCTTCCTTGTTTCTGTGCATCTTATTTTCTATTAAGAAGAAAGTTAGGCAGTTATATATATAAATTACCTTTTATTCTTCTGTGACAACTTAGTGTGTTAGATAAGTCACTATCAGTGACAAAATATGAAAACCAGAATCAATGCAATTTGGAGGAGGTGGGAAAGATGACATATAACAAGTGATAGGAAATTCAAGATATAAAATGACATGAGAGACTCCATGAACCCAAATAATATTATCAGATCTTCCTCTTTCTCTCTTCTGGCTTCCATTCCTCCTTTCCTTTCTAAATTTCTCAGATCTATTTCCTTCTGGGTGTTTTCTTCATTCTTTACCACAATATATGGGCTTCTCTCTTGTAGTTTGAACAGAGACGAATGGACCCACAGATAGCGGGAGACATTTAACAGTCAAGTGTAGCAGTCCCCGAGGAAAGAAATCCTTTCTCTCCCAACACCTAAATAGAAAATTCTACAGAAGGTCTCTGCTTGACTGCTGTGCTTCACAGGTTTATTTCTGGGCCAGTCACAGTGGACAGAAGAATGAACAATCTTTAAATGCACAAACAATCCCCTGTCACCAAGGAGTCACAACAGCAGTGAGGAAGAACAGTTCCTACAAATCAAAGTGTAGGCTGTTACCAAAAGAAAGTGGGAAGATAAAAGCAAGAATCTACAGCTACATTCCTCTCATCAGTTGCCCACTCTTTTCTCCATTCACAGAACTCCATGAAGGGTCTTTTCTTATATTGGAAAAAAATACAAAAACAAAGCCAACCCACTCTCTTCTCCAAAGAGAAAAAGCCATATTCCACTGCAGTCTCCAGAAGCATATCTGGGATATCTGGAAGGTAGAATTTCCTCTCCTTGAGAACCAGATGGTCATTCTACAAGCAACTATAAAATGATTAATTTATTCATCCCTGACATCTGCAAAAATTGCTGGTGAAAAAACTCACAGAATATCCTCAATAAAATCCCTTCTGTGCTATTGGATAAGGAAGATGTAAGGCAACAATGGCATTGGAGCCAGTCCTGAGATCTCCCTTTCTGGAGGCCATAGGTTTTGCCTCCTAGTAGGCTCTACCTTATCCACTGTTCTCTGTGTCTACCCCTGAAAGGAATGTTAGAGAAGATTCTTCTGCTGAGGTCTGCCAAGTCTTAGCATCCCACTGCTTATTAGAGTGGATTCTAGAGCCTGGGCATTGACTTAGGAATTGAAGAGTGAAAGACTTCTAACTGCCTGAATGAGATTTCTCTATGACTTGCTTTGCCAACACAAAGAGAGTAGAAGTGATATGTATCATTTATGAATGACAAGGCCTCACTCAGTTGTCCAGATTTTCTTCTCACTGCATTTTGAGCTAAAGTCTTCATTGCTCTGGGTCCCTGCATTATTGTTATGAGTACAGCTTTCTGCTGATTCATGTTCAACTTGTAGTGTCATCAAGAAATGAACTTTGATTTAATAAGCTCCTGATACTTGGGAGATTGTTTCTTTTTATGGCATAACCCAAGCTATTCTAACTGATACAAGGAGAGCTGCTATCAAAAAAGGGGTGATAGCATTTAGAGGACAAAATTAAACATGTCCATAAAAAGTAATTGATAAATTGGACTTCACTGAAAATGAAAAACTTCTGCTCTTTGATAGGAATGAGAATGAAAAGACGAACAGACCAGAAGATATTTGTAAATTGTGTATCTGATAAAGGACTTATATCCAAAATATATAGAGAACTCTCAAAATTCAGTTATAAGGAAACACAACCCAACTTAAGAATGGCTAAAGATCTGAGCAGATATTTCATCAAAGAAGATAAATAGACAGCAAGTAAGCACATAAACAATGCTCAAAAGCTTAGTCATTAGGACAATTCAAATTATAACAAAATGAGAACATTATATCCTTAATAGAATTATGAAAATTGAAAAGACTGACCATGCCAAGCATTGGTGAGGACATAGGGGAAATGGAACTCTCATTACTTGTTGGTGGAAATGCAAAATGATATCACCACTTTAGAAAACACTTTTGTAGTTTCTTAAAATGTTAAGTATACACTTATCATATGATATAGCCATTTCACTCCTAGGTATGTTTAATCAAAATAAATGAAAGCATATTCCATAAAAAGACTTACGTGTGAATGTTCACAGCAGCTCTATAAAAAATGTTCATCAACAGGTGAACAAATGGTAGTACATTCAAACAATGGAATATTACTCAGCAATTAGAAGAAAGAACTATTGATAACTGTAGCCACATGAATTAATTTCAAAATAATTATGCTGAACGAAAGAAACCAAACCAAAAAAAAAATCACATACTGTATGATTCCATTTATATAAAATTCTAGAAAGTACAAATTCATAATAACAGAAAACATAGCAGTGGTTTCCTGGAGACAGGAAGAGTGGGAGCAGGGAGGGACAAGAGAGAGAGATTACAAAGAGGTATGAGAAACTTTGGGGAAAGATGTATATGTTCATTGTCTTGATTGTGGTGCTGATTTCATGGATGTATTAATGTCAAAACTTAACAAATTGTACACTTTAAAAAAGTTATATTTATAATATGTTAATTATATCTCAATAAAGCTGTTACAAATTTCATACAACTATAAACCTTTTTGAGTGAACTTTCCTGAATGTAAATTATATCTCAAAAAAGTATATTACTTGAACAACGAAAACAATTATATATAAGTAAAAAAAGTGTAATTTAAAATAGTTAAAAAAAAAAAGAGGGAACTAGTGTTTAGAGGATGAAAACAAAAGACACTCACCTCACCTAGTAAAGCTGCTACTTCTCCTGGATCTGGCAAGTCACTTCACTCTGAGTCACACTGGCTTTCTGCTATAAAACTCCCGTCATCAACTATTCCTCAGAAACAAACATGGTCATTAAAAAAAAGGGGGGATTGGGTTAAAACACACACACCCACACACGAACAAACACATTCTTTATCTCATGTTAAAATAGAAGTGCAGGTCTCAAAAGAGACCAGAGACAAGAACAATGAGTTTTGCGTCAGTTTTGTATATGCTTGTGTTTGCATAATTCACATAGGGGGGAAATAGAAAAACTGTTTTTCCTTCCCTTTTCAACCATATGCTTTTTAATTCAAAGTCAAGTTTATGGTTCATCACTATTCTAATGACTTCTCTACCTGCCACAGCTGACTGCAGCTGATGGGTGGTTTAAACATTCATGCATCATTTGGCAAATATATGTAAAATAGCTTCGGGGTTTTCTAACGAAAAAAGGAAAAATTGGAATGAAGAAGCATAGATGTATGAGATGTTTCAGAATTCACCACAGCTTTGTCATTCAGGTCACAGTGCCAGCCACAGCTCTTCAATCGTTTCCTTGATTTAATGGAAATATGAATTAAACCAATTCTGGGAATCTAAATTCTTTCCAGGTGTCATCATGTTAGGGGAATTACCAATTTGAACTACATCAAATTTAAATTAGTCTTAGGGTCAAAAAAAGGTTATGGATTTATTTCCTTACCCTTAATAAAATACATTATTATTAATTAACAATAATAATTAGATTTAATCAGGCTCCAATATAAGGCTGTCGCAACATGGCAAAAAAGAGTGAGACCACCTACCATGTTAACAGTAGGTTGTATGGAAGGAAAGAAAGCAGCTGCAGCATGGTTGCGGGAAGAAGGGAGGCTAGGTGAGCTCATACAATCTCTTTATCCAGGATTGAAAAAGATTTTGATTTGACCATAAGTTTCAAAAAAATATTTTTCTTCTAATTTTTAAACTGGTGGGTGTGTATTAATTTTATTATCCTTAATAGTGTTATTATTATAAAAAGTATAAAATATATACATTTTTGCATGTGTTAGTTATGTGCCACTATTTTATAAAGCACTTTTTTTTTTTTTTTTGTGAGGAAGATCAGCCCTGAGCTAACATCCATGCTAATCCCCCTCTTTTTGCTGAGGAAGACCGGCTCTGAGCTAACATCTATTGCCAATCCTCCTCATTTTTTTCCCCAAAGCCCCAGTAGATAGTTGTATGTCATAGTTGCACATCCTTCTAGTTGCTGTATCTGGGAGGCGGCCTCAGCATGGCCGGAGAAGCGGTGCGTTGGTGCGCGCCTGGGATCTGAACCTGGGCTGCCAGTAGCGGAGTGCGTGCACATAACCGCTAAGCCACGGGGCCGGCCCTGTAAAGCACTTTAAAATGATCAGAGGCTGAATACTCAATAACTCTGAATTACATCTTTATCAGAATTCTTAAAATGATTGTTTCAGAACAATGAAGGAAATAAAAGATTCACAATGAGGCAACAGGAAAGACTCCATAGAGAACATCTCATCTTGGGCTTTAACCCCAATTAATCCTCTCCACTCTCTTCCACTGTGTGTAATTATGAAACTCTTTCCTGACTTCCCTTGACTCTACAATATTTTCAGTTCATAGACCTAATTGAACTCTCCTTAACTCTAAAAGGTCAATGGCAGAGGTTTCCCTTACTGTTATTTTCAAAAGCACAGATCAAGGCCAATTGGGACAGTATTTTCTTTACAAATTACTCTTATAAAGGGAGTAGGAGAGGCTTGAAAACTTCCATTTTATTCTAACTGTATTGTACTATAGTATGTATTAATTTTCCTAGGGGAGTGACTTTAGAATCACATTATCTTCAAATCATCACACACACACAAAAAACCAAACCAAGCCAACAAACAAATAAGTCAAGCTCTTTTAAGTGCTTTCATTGTCCAACAGAACTTCTAATCCCAGTAAATGTCATATCTAGCTAGGGCTCTATAGACACAACACAGGGAATTCCCTTATCTCTGAAAAATTTGGAATGCACAAATTTAGCTCTTTTTGCATTTCCAATGACATAAGAAAGATTACTACACAGGAGACCTTTTTCATAGCAAAAGCAAAAAATAGGCAAAGATTTCTGAATGTCTTCTCATCTTCTTTATGTTTCCTAAAACTACAAAATTTAATATAGTGTCTTTAGGCTGCTATTGGATGATGCATATAGGACTGACATAATTTGGAAAAATCTAGTGCTCCAGAACTTTCAATCACTTATCAAAATCTATAGATCATAGCTGCTGCTGCTGCTGCTGCATCGCCGCCTTCTTATTTTGATTCCAACATCATGTTGAGAATACTAAGAGCCAAATAATACTCAACAAATCCACACAGGGTTAATTCTCTTTATTTTCTCAATCTTGTTTGGTACTGAAAAATAAAAAAACCAAACCCATGTATTAATGAATACTTGGCAACATATTTGCACTTTTCATTTTAATAGGAATTTCATCTAAATAAGTCTTAACTGAATGAAATCTTAATGGTTAACTTCTCAAAGGCAGTGTTTTATTTATACTTACATGCAAAACACTAACTCAAACTAAACTGTAAATGATCTTTAAGCTTGCTGAACTTCCTTCCCCCAAAGGAAAAATTCCTGGTCATAGAACAATCCAGTTGGTTCCAATCAGATTGAGACTCTCATTTGGCAATTGAACTTCCCAGCACATCTGAAATCACAGTTGAGGGAATACAGGGTCTGTTTAGAACCTGTAAACTTTCTCTACAGAAGCACCTAATGATCTCACAAAAGGGATTTGTGTTGCGTACCACTCCCACGGGCATTTCCATCTGGGAAGAAGCCAAGGAGCAGAAGCCTCAGAACTAGAGTTGCGTGGTATTCAAGTGTCCAAAGGGAGATGATTGTTGCTTAGGAGCTGGGAAATGTGTTTAGTAAATGCTCCAGAGTATCAAAGGAGGAGAAAAAAAATCCATGTTTTGGCCTGCTTCTGGGCACTGGTTCTGCTCCACTCTTCTTTTCTCTCCTCTTTTGTGCAGAATTGATTCTTGTTATGTGAGCGAGGAAGGAAGAGTGTTATTTAAAGAACAGTTGGTGCCGTGTCTGCTATGTCTGAGGACCTGTACCTCATGGAGGAGAGAGAATGTAGTCAGAGAGCAACTGACCTAGGAAGGGAGCAGTGTTTTATGTCATTGACGTTGAAGACAAGTAGACCCAGGGATTGAGGCTAACAAGCCCCCTTACACAGCCACGTGCTCCACACACGTCTGCATTTTGCTTAAATGGCAGGACATTGCACAAAACAACGATCAACGTCCATTATTTATTTCTTCTGTAAAATACTCTTGGTTTACTTCCATAAACTGCCACCTACTTTGCTCATCCCAGAACTACCAGTCAATTTCAACTGGTAGACTAAAAGCATCCATGGCTTTAGAGAATTTTTCACAGCAGAACCAGAAAATCAAGACACCAGACTCCTCTTGATTTTTAAGCCTAAAGGCAAGACAGGAAAAATTTGGAAGAAAGTACACTGTTCTATCCCCAACTAGATGACATTCTCCGAGGCACAGAGGAAAGAGTGGGAGGTGTGACAAGAGAGTGAGAAGTTGGTAGGACCTAGGTATGTCTGTGCCCTGGTCCTGATAAAGAGGCCACTGTAGCATCTCCAGAAGTGTGTGTGCATCTGAGAATACAGAGTACTTTTGCTCAGCTTTTTGTCTGAGACCCTGGGAACAGGAGCCTTGCAGAAGTCCCCGTCTCAACGGGGATGGCTAAACAGGGAGCCAAGGGCAGCCTGACCAAGTCTTTCACACCCTTGAAGTGATATGGGAGACTAGTGTAATTTTTCTGTGCCCTTGAGAATGGTATGAAAGTTAGGTGAAGAGATGTATGGACTTTGAAAACGTTTTGAGATGACAAGAGGAAGGTGCTGCAATCCAGATCAAGCAGCCAGAGACTAAGTGGGGACACAGACACCACAGTGGGTGTCAACAAAGAGACAGAACCTTGCCCAAGGACCCAATGGGAATGTCAGCCTCGACAGATACCAACATAAAAATGAGGGACTGCCATGAAACAGATATCCCACCCACAGCTGCTGCCACAAGAGGCTCTTAGCACTTATATAATACTTTGGAGATGAGGCGAAACGAGAACAAATCTTGAACTGATTGATTTTAAAATCTAAAAATTACTGGTCTTTACCTTCTAACAATAAAATAGACCATATTCTCTGATTGGCGTTCCTGGTTTAAAAAATATATATATATATGGCATAAATACATTTTTTGTTGAATTGGTGGGCACATAGGAACTGAAGAAATTTCCAAGTACCCCTCCCCCACCGACAGGCACTAATTAAGAAGTTTGTTAATACTTTTTGGTGAAGAGATTGTGAGTCAAGAGAAATTGCTATAAACCATTGCCAGGAGAATAAATTGTTAGAAACACTTTGGAAAACAATTGACATTATCATGTAAAGTTGGACATGTGCATATCCTATGACTTAGTCCTTTCACAAGTATACATCCCTGGGGAGACACTTACAGAAAATTCATGTAAACATTGTTCTTAATAACTCCAAACTGGTAAGAACCCAAATGTTGATCATGAAGCATACATAATTTATTATTTTTCACATAATAGAATAATATTATGGTCTATTCTATTCAGTAACAACAAAGGACTTACAACTCAAATATAATCTCTTTGTTAATTTATTAATTGAAATATAACATTTATCAAAAAGTGCTCAAGATGTAAATATTCGCTCCAATGAATTACAGCAAAAGGAACTCCTATGTAGCCACCCAGATTAAGGAATAGAATAGTGTCGGCACCACAGAACCCCCTTATTCACCCTCCCAAATGCTCCTCCCCAAACATACTGTTCTGATTATCGACACCATAGAATTCTTTTTGTTAAGTTTTGTTTTGATAGAGAAGAATAGTACAAAGAAATCCCATACACCATTAACTCAGATATAAATCTAAATTTCTAAAAGTGCAGTTGCTGGCTCAGAGGTAAATCTACATACAAAGTTTTGTCACATAATGCCAAATTACCTTCCTTAAATGTTGCACCAAACTACATTCCCATCAACAATGTGTGCGAGTGCATGTTATTCCAAGCCGGATGGAACATAGAATATTGATTGACGGTCTTGCATTTTTGACACTCTGATGGTTGAGAAATGGATCTCAGTGTAGTTTAATTTGCATTGAACTATTATGAGTGAACTTGAACATCATTTCTTATGTTTAAGGCCTTTTTAATATCATTTTCCATGAATTTTTCCCCCATTTCTGTATCAGGTTTCTGGCCTTTTCTCCCTTCAATTTTTAAGCATTCTTTTATATTAGTTCTAATATTCCTTAATCTATTTTGGATGTCGCTCTTATTTACTCCCAATGTGTCATTTGTTTTTTAACTTTGCTTGCAGTAGTGTTTTAGCCATGCAACAGTCTTTCTTAAAAAAAGTAGTAAAATTTAACAAACTTGTATTAATATAGATTTTGAATCCTAGTTAGCCTCTTTTACACTCATCTTCTCCCTCCTGTTTCTTATAAGGTTTCATTTTTCTCCATTTATGCCACCAGTCAATCTGCAGTTTATTCTCATATATGACACAAGGTACAGATATAATTTTTCATTTTACAAATGGCACCCAGTTATCCAAGTACCATTTATTTAAAAGGTCATTTTTACCCTAGTGATTTGAAATGCTAGTTTTAATATATACTCAGTTTCCATATTCTGGACTATCATGTTTCATTTGACTGTCTGTCTCTTCTTGTGTCAATACCAAATATTTTGAATTATAGAGACTTTATGGTCTGTTTCAATATCTGGCAAGACTGTTCCCTCTCATTTGTTTTCATTTTCAGAGATGCCTAGCTATTCCTGTATACGTATTTTTCTCTATGGGTTTTAGTATCAACTTGTCTAACTGTATTTAAAAAATGCTGACATACATGTTTAAGGTGATAATTTTTAAAATTTACTTATTGCTTTAAAAATATCCAGTTAGTGGTTACCAGGATGGAGAGAGGGAAGAAGGTAATTGTGACAGCACAAGGGATCCTTATGATAGAACTATTCTGTATCTTAACTGGGGTGGTGGACACACAAGTCTACACATGTGACAAAATTATTTTAGTTTTGTTACTTTATTACTTTCCAGAACATGTAACATTTATATATTATTCTTCCACTCTTACTACAACTTCTGTTTTAGTTCCTACAATTAAGTATATTAAGCATATCACTTATTTTGCTGAAGTTTTCCTAGTCATCTCTTTGTTGGAAGAAGCTCATTCCCTAGTAGGTATCTCAATAAGACTCATGGATAAAATATCCCCTCAGTCTATGCATGTTCAAGATTGTTTTTCTATAGCCTTGACACTTGAAACATATCTTGGCTGGATGCAGAGTCCTTGATTTCTTTTGTTTAGTTTTTGGAAATTGCTTCATTGTACATCTGGCTTCTTTCACTCAATCTTGTGTTTCTGAGTTTCATCTATATTGCCACAGGTAGTAATTCACTTCATTGAAAAGGATTATTACATGCTGTGAATGTATCATGTACTTTTTTATTGGTGGACAATTGGCTTGTTTCCAGTTTTGAACTATTATGAATAGTGCTGCCTTGTACAATTTTATACATGTATCTTGGTGCCCTTGTTTATACATTTTTTTGGTGTACCTAGGAGTGCAACTACTTTGTCATAAAGTATGTATATATTCAATTTTAGGAAATACTGAAAAACTCTTTTCCACAGTGTTTAGACTCATTTATGGGGAACAACAGCAGTGCATAAGAGTTCCCTTTGCTCACATCCTCACCAACACTTGCTTTTAATTCTCAGCTTTCTTGTGGGTAGCCAGTGGTATCTCATGCAGTTTTAATATACATTTTCCTGATTACTAATGAGAACAAACACTTTTCATACGTTTATTGGTCATTCTGATTTCTCTTTGTGATGAATCTGGTAAAATCTCTTGCCCATTTTTCTATTAGGTTATTTTTGGTTTTTTAAAATTGACGTGTGACAAAAAGTTTTTACATGTTCTAGAAACCAGCTTTTTGGGAGTAATATATATTCTAAATAACCGCTCTTATTCTGTGGCTTTTCCGCCTCTTACTGGTGGGTATGATGAACAGCAATTCATAATTTCAATGTAGTCATTTTATCATTTTCTTACATTAGGGCTTCTTTTAAGAATATCTTTTTCTACTAAAATAATCAAGGTGTCTTCCTACATTATACTCTAGAAACTTTATTGTTTTGCCTTTAACAGTTAGATCTATAATCTACTTGGAACTGACTGAGCGGTCAAAATTTATTTCCCTTTCACGGATATTTGAATATTCCAGAATGATTTGTTGAAAAACTACCCATTCTTCAATGCTCTGTGTGCCACCATTGACATAATTCAAGTGACCATATATGTATGTGTCTCTTTGTATAATCTCTATTTTTCCATTTTTTATCCTTGTACCACTACCATACCAGAGAAGAGAAAAAAAGCCTATTATCTACAAAATGCCAGGGGATAAGTAGTACTTAAACAAATTCCTATTTGTTGAAACATATTCAATCTTGTTTATTTAATACATGTATAAAGAAAGAATAAAGTCCTAAGTAATTTTTCACAATGAAACTCTGGTATGTTCATTCTTTCAAAAAATATTTTCAAGCCAAACCTCCAATCCTAGAGCAAACTCAAGTTGATCAAGAGGTGTTATCTTTTGTTTATATGTATGGATTTGATTTGCTAATATTTTGCTACGGATTTTTTTATCCATGCTTTTGGTAAAATTTTCTTGTCATTATCATTTCTCTAATGTCATTGTCAGATTTTGGTGTCACAGTAAGTTGTCCTCATTAGATAACTGGAAAGTGTTGCTTTTTAATTTATTCTCTGGAAGATTGATGTCATATCCTTTTAAGTATTTGGGATGATTTACTAGTGAAGTTGTTTTGACTGGAATTTTCATTTTTGGAGTGTGGATGAATCTTAGAAACAGAGTACTTACTAAAAAATAGTAAGTTGTAGAAGACTGCATAAAATATGATATCATTTGTATAAAGTTCAAGAACAAGCATGGGGAAGAAATACATAGTTTGGGGATATATAATATGTTATAAAGCCATAGCTACATCTTAAAAGAGAATATTTTAAAATTCAAGATTGTGGTTACTAAGGGACAGAGAAGGAGTACCCAGGAAGATGCAATATTCTAGGTATTAAATAATTTAAGGATTCTTTTAATTATTAGCTTTATAATTTACATATATATTATATGTATTCTTTGGTATATGTCAAATATTACGTAATAAATATTTAAGAGTAAGTAAATATTAATAGAGAATATTTGCCTGATCTTAAATGTTTGAGAATTCTTTTTTTAAATGAAACTAAAATTATTGATTTTTTTCAGTTATTGACTAGGTTAAGGATTTCAGCCATCAAGTGGAATCAAACCTTGAGGTGGACATTCTGTTCTGACAGGAAAATAAAACATGTTACATTTTCACACCCTTAAAATTTTTTTGTCTGGGATTTTCATATTTGCTATAATTGCTTAATAGATGTTTAGTAAATACTGATTTAATGAACAAAGTAGTTGATTAAATCATTACATACCAGCATATTAGGTGAAATCACAGATTTAAATAATGATTAAATAACCCCTGAACTGCAGGAGGGGAGATTTTAATTAACAAAATAAAAGGTGAAAACTTCTGCTGGAGGGACAGAAATTAATCTTATACAAGTGTGTGAAACTTTAAAATGTCCTTGTAACAAAAAAGTAAGGTGTTTGAAATATCTAGGGAGAGAAGCTCATCTGACAGTGAGAAAATTAGAATAATTCTAGGCATAGAATGTTGCCTAGTGACTTATTAAGCATTTTCCTCTTGATTTAAAAGATCAGCCAAATGCTGAAGTGCCTAATGGAAGTTGGCCCAGCTTTCTAAAATTGCTAACGATTGCTAGCCGCCATAAAAATAAGAATACAGATGTAACAACATTAAAATAAATGCTGAAAAATCATTTCTTCACTTACAAAATTGAGACAAATGGCAAACATTTTCAGACATATTATTCACAAAAGTATCTCCGAAGTTAAATGATAAATTGTCTTTTGACCTGCTGGGAAGGCAAAGCAATGATATAAATCAGCAAAATACGCAAGACTGTGGGTAACCCACCAGGAGAGAAACTGTTGGAATAAGCAACTGCATGTGGCAGCCAGAAGAAGACGGTATATATGAAGTGCTATATTCACAGCTCTGAGTCTTAGAAGAAATCACAAAACTCTAACTAAAATAAACAACTTTCAGGGTTTCATTCCTTCACTTCAGGAGTCAAAAAAAAATTTAAATTATAGAACAAGAGCTTATACTAAATCTAAGCTGATTGTGGTGGTCCTGTCTACTACCAACTCTTCTACTTACTAGAGTGAGCGTCTTCGAGAAAATCTAGTTCCTTCTTCAATCACAATTTATAAGTATCTGTAGAATAGCAGACCAGTTTTGCTCTGACTTCTTCAGAGAGTTGTAGTAAAGATCAAATGGACACATGAAATTTAGAGATATAAAAATCAAACAGAATATATAAATATAAACATATACATATTTTATATATACATATATATATATACACATATGAAACCATATGAAAGGACCATATGTGACATATTAATAAGAATTATTCATCAAAATTTCTGGTAAGCTATTATTGAGTCATGTCTGCCAATTATCCAATGTCTCTTTTCAAAATACCAAGTTGCAATATTTCCACATTATGGTTTTTGACTTAATATCTTGTTCAGCTTAAGAGATCAAATTAGATTTGTTTTATAGAAGCCAGGTTTTTATATTCAAGGTCTGAGTTCTGAGTATTATGTATATTGAAAATTGAGAGCTCTTGCTGTTTGAAAGAGTCATCATGGTAATGTGACATTGATGTAATACTGTGCATCTGGACTTAACTCTATTGCCTAACTTAAGGCACCCTTTTTCTGGGAAAAATGAAGATGCTTATTTTATTTGGTTAGAGATATGTGGCAAGGTTTTAAAGTCAAATAGGTTAAGTTTAAATTCTGTTTCTGCCACATATAACTGGATAGATTACTTAATCTAATATCTTTAGTCTCAACTTTCTGTCCATAAAAAGGAGAATCCACACACAACCACAACCACTTCTCTGAAATTCTAATGTTAAATATTCTGAAGAACAGAAGCATTTTACTTAGTTATTGGAAAATGAACTTACATGAACCAATTCATCAACAAAATCTGACTTCAACTGTTGTAAGAATATTTATAATCTTTACCTGTGCCACTTACTGTTAAAATGCAGACATTTAGCTGTAGAAATAGTAATATGCTTTATTAGGTGGTTCTGCTCCAGATCCCAATGGAGATGTTACATGATTTTTGGCATAGGTTCTTGTATTACTTTTCTAAAATTCCCCAAACTCTCAGTCCAAGACATATCTGGCCCTGAGTTTTAGATGCTGTGGACCTATAGTGCTTTCCTTGTCAATGATCTTACGAGAATAACAGTGATAAGTTAATTACTTATGAGAATTACTGCTTCAGTTAAGTACCTCGTGAGCTGTCAGCATACCCTGAGATAGGCCATCACTGACTTTTTCCTTGGTTCTTGGTTTGAGCTTTAGTAACCTGCTCTAATTAGGGCCTTGGATTCTAGAATAATTGTTCCCACCAACCCTTTTCCACTGTTTCTTGGTCTGGAATCTTCCCTGAAATGGCTAAACTAAAGAGGATCCTACCTGTTTGGAGATGATTCTCCACTGGTCTCTCACATTTCTTTTTTTTTTTTTTTTTTGAGGAATATCAGCCCTCAGCTAACATCCATGCCAATCCTCCTCTTTTTGCTGAGGAAGACTGGCCCTGACTAACATCTATTGCCAATCCTCTTCCTTTTTTCACCCTTTTTCTCCACAAAGCCCCAGTGGATAGTTGTATGTCATAGTTGCACATCCTTCTAGTTGCTGTATATGGGATGCCGCCTCAGCATGACCAGACAAGCGGTGCGTCCGTGTGCACATGGGATCCGAACCCAGGCCACCAGTAGTGGAACGCACGCACTTAACCACTAAGCCACGGGGCTGGCCCCTCTCTCACATTTCTGTAGGTGCAGAAGCTTTGTAGCAGAGGCAATGGTAGCCTTTGTTCTGGACTATCTTTTCAAGGATATTTGTATAGCTAACAGACTTGGAAGACAGAGATAGCATCTGCCTCAGAAGCAAGGGCAGATTTGTGTATTCTCCAGTATAATAAAGATAATATCTCCCTGTGAAATAAAGGTAGGGCAAGTTTACTTACAGCCCATTATAAAAGACTTGGATTCCCAAGCTGTGACATGAACCCACTGTGTCCAACATCTACCTGGGCTACTCTGCATCACCCTCGTGAGACTTGGGAACAAAGCGAACAGATGCAAACACGAAGCTCACGCTGCCTGCTTTGCTGTGAGTAATAAAGTCCTTTGTCTCTGACTTACGAGTCTTGTATTTTTTGCCAACATCTATGAAACTATGGCAGGCTAACATATTAGTTTGCAAATAGGGTGAAAATCACAGATCCTTTACAGTATTTGACATTATCCCACTCTGCTATCCTCCTGGTAGTAACAATCTCTGCTTGCTAGATACACTGTCTCCCACTCCTTGCCTACATCTTACAATGAATGGTCTTAGAGTCAAGCTATCTTAGATAAGACCCACTATGTCTCAAGGAATTTATGATTTGAACAAAGCCCATCCCTGAGGCATCCCTCCTGCTCATCTGTTTAGTTACGTAGCTTTCATCTTTCCATTTTCAGCCACAATCAGATTGATCGCTTTCTCTCTACTGAGTGGCCATTTAAATTAAAATGATGTTACATTATGCATATCCCCACTTAACTTACCTAATGGCCAGAGCAGTGTGTTTCATGCCAGGATGTCTTCAAATGTATGTGAAATGTGAACTCTGTTCTACACTGTAAGGGAGAGAGTAGTCCTATTTCTAGTTAGCTGCATTATCTATTAGGGTTGGCAGAGTGAATGCTAAAATTAGATGTTTAATAAATTAATGAAGGAATGAATGAATTAATATTTAAATCTTTAATCATTAATGATTATTTTTTTATTGCGGTAAAAAAGATAAATGAAATCTACCCTTTTAACAAATTTTTAAGTGTACGGTACAGTATTGTTAACAATATGCACTTTGTTGTGCGTCAGATCTCTAGAACTTTTTCATCTTGCATGACTAAAATTCTATACCCATTGAACAGCAGCTCCCCATTTTCCCCTGCTCTCATCCCCTGGCAACCACCATCATTCTTTCTGTCTTTATGAATCTGACTACTCTGGGTACTTCATATAAGTGGAATCATACAATATTTGTCCTTTTGTGTCGATTTTTTCACTTATCATAATGTCCTTAAGGTTCATCTATGTTATAGCATCTGACAGGATTCCTTTCTTTTTTAAGGCTGAATAATATTCTACTGTATGTATATACCACATTTTATTTATCCATTTCTCCATCAACAAACATTTAGTTTGCTTCTATCTCTTGGCTACTGTGAATAAGGCTGCAATAAACATAGGAGTGCAAATATCTCTTCAAGATCTTGTTTTCAAGTCTTTTGGATAAATACCCAGAAGTGGGATTGCTGGATCATGTGGTGATTCTAACAATTAATTTCAAGTAAACAATAAATTATTTTAAATTTAATTAATTAATTATCAAGTGAATGTTTTTATTTCTAGATTTCTTATCAAAATTCTGGAACCTGTGAATGCCCATGAATTCTTGCTACGCCTCAGTGAAGGATGGCTAGGTCTTCTTTTCCCGAGAGGTCCATTCCATCCCTGCAGAGCCAACTTCATACCAGCCGTGCAGCTCCAGGGAGGAGGTATTTCTTTATGCTTTCTTCTCTGCATCACATTCTTCCAGTTGCAAAGTACGCAGCTAGCTTGAGATGTCTCTACCTCCTGAGACTCTTTTCACTCAGCCCTTCCCCTGAACTATTTCTTCCCTGCTAAATAATCCTCCCATATTGTGAAATAGAAAATCATATCTAAAGCCCCTTACTTCCTCCTGAAATTAGACTACAAATTTGCAACGAGCCAGTAGAGCAGGTGATGGCCTGTGGCGGAATCCTAACATCCGCTACAATTGGATTGAATTGAAGGATCAATTTCATTGGTGCTGGATCCCAAATCAATTTATGATCCTTGGTCCTTCCCTCCATAAATATCTATATTTGTTGTTTATTTTCTACGCCTATGGGTCTTTGGAAAAGTTATTTCTTAAACTTTGCCAGCATTTATATAATAGATAGTTCACTGATAGTTAGCATTAGGATTGATTAAATCCTACTTCCTCTAGTGAATACAATATTAAATCTGCCCCTCCCTCACCCTGCTGGATGACAAAATTCCTAAATCTTTCTTTTATTTATCATCTTATTTTTGCACCTCATTTCTAAGAGCTTACAGTGGCACTTAAAATTTTTCCGTTTGGTTTTGAATACTCTGTTTTGACAATCCTATTTTAAAATCCAGCAGATTTTGTCAATGAGAGCACTTGCACTGTGCTGTGCAAGAGAATTTTTTTAAAGTACCTAAGTAAGCCCAAAGTATCTCACAAAAGTTAACTCACTGGCAGTATCTCTTAGGCAATTAAGGGAATCAGGATATATGTGTTTCTGGATGTCAGTATGACGGGTTCACTGGCTCTATCGGTAGGGTAGATAAGGTCACTGTTAATTATACACTCTATTCATGGCTCATTTTTATCGGGCTTCATAAGCGTATCTGGTAACTATTGTGCCCCTATCAGTCATCCTTGTTCTCTTTACTTTTCCTGGAGTTATCAGAGCTGCCACAAATATTAATGTGCCTAAAGTATAACTGGCAATGAGTGCCATGATGCATTTGATGTTTGAGAAATAATGAAATGTCACTTCCATTATAGAACAATGTGGCATTTAATGGAGCTATGCAGAGTTATTTGCATTACTATTCCACTGTAATGATGCTACTTGCAGTTACATCTGACAAAAATATCACTGAATGTTAATTCAGATGAACTTTAAAGGCAGCCGCATGGAGACTGACCTGAAATGAAAGTTTCTGGTCTTTGCCTTGAAAACAGCCTGCCCTTAAGGGTATTATTAGAGGTTTGTCCTAACCTCTCGGGCTTCAAAGTTGGAAAGGTGCATGAGAAGAGGAGACAGAGAAAGAGCATGGGGCACACGCATGCACATACCTACAGAGCTGATGGTTTGCTTCAAACTGGAGATATGTCAGTACAAGCCTTATTAGTCAGTACAAGTCTAAGCAACCACAGTACTGATTGAGATGTTAATTAGACTAATGTATAGAAAGTATTCACAGGAGCATAAACTTTGCTTGCAAAAATTTTTATTTTCAACTAAAAGCTCAAAAATCTGTTCACGCACATGTGCCAGAAGGTACCTTTAAATATAAAAGGAGCAAAGCTTCCCTATATCTTTACAGGTTCACAACGATTGGCTAGAAATATTTTCTTTATTGCCCAGCTCCTCCTAATTTAGAAATATTCATTCAAACTAGAATGTATTCAGAATACAGGTGCTTTTCAGTCCAGTAACATGTAGTCCATACTGAGGAGTAGCGAAAAAACAAAAATAAGTGCCTACTTCTGCTGTTATTCTACAATTATTTTGCAATTATTTTACAATTCTGATTTTTAAACATTTTTATGAGAGTTAATTTAACTAAAAAGTAGCTGAAACCTACTCCAATTATCCTCTTGCAGGCAATTTTGACCGTGTTCATTGTTCTTTTAAATTACTGTAATTGGATTCATAATGTTAATACTATAATCATATGATAAATATCTCATTAAATTTCTATTTCAAAGTTCTTGACCCAAAAAAAGATATTTGATAACATAACCAAAAAGACAATCTGTAAGAGAGCACTTTCAAATATTCAACAGTTTATGTTCAAATATCAAATAATTCATGAAAAAATTAAGATCCCGGTGGTCAAACAGGTCTGTGTGATCCTCGGGCCCCTCAGTTTCTGTGCATCTTTAACGCTGGTGACCTTTACTTCTAGTCCACCTCAGCCTCTGCTCTATGACCACATCCTAGAGCTTGTCAATGTGAGGAACTGTGCCACAATTAACACGTCACTCTGACTACAGTCTCCAACCTCTCCAAATTACTTGTTCATGTCCTTGTGTTATAGATGATATTTCACCACTTTGTGATATTTAATCAATTGATCTTCCTATGCGTCAATCACCATTTTGACTGTATTTCCCTTTTGCTCAGGTTAGACTCCACGGTCTATCATTAAAACCAGTCCCTTGAAAACAACCTCTACTCCCTTGCCTTATCTCTACCTCTGCCGTAGACACCAGACTGTAGTCTAATCTTGAGGCAACTCAAATTACCTCTCTTCTCTAGTCTACATCTGAACAGCTAAATGTTGCTGGGAAAAAAAATTGCACAACCAAGCAGGCTGGTTACACAATAAATTCATTATCACAATCTGTAAATGCCTACCACGTTGCAGAAATAGGCTTGATATTTTAAAAACCAAGACAGTTATTTTCTGAATGCTCCTTTCTTCTAAAACCTTCTTTCTTTTATCCCTCTTCCTTTCAACTGACTTTGCCTCACACTTTAATGATAGATTTTCTTTTCAAAAGGCAGATTAAATGCACTTATTTATCTTTTCTTCTTCTTGAAACCATTGTAAAGTAATTACAAATACATTTAAAAAGTAATAACACAGTGTGAAAAGAACGTCAGAGATGATTGCAATTTTGGAAGATAGACAGTAGATAAATGAGTAATAAACGACTTACTGAAGAAAGTTCTCTGCTACAGAAAACATTTGGAGGAAGACGACAAAAAAAAGCAAGGAAATTTTCAGCCCAAGAGAGGCTCTTAAATTGGAGGCAGTGAGTACCTGCAACTTGGGAAACTAGAGCGGGTAGAAAGCAGGAGAATTGGTTGAATTTCAATAAAGAAGCATTCGGACACACAGATGCCACAAAATACCTTACAAAGAGAGATGGCCATCCATCTTCTACCCCAGTAGGAAACAGGAGGCTTAAATTATCATGATTATAAACTTGAGTATACTATACCAAAAATATATAGACAAAAATTAATGTATCATGGTAAAAAGAAGAGTATCACATGAAAATCCAAAAATTGTATAGTGAGATTGCCAGCTCCATTCCTCTGCTCTACCTCCAGAACATTTGCCACTAAGCTTTAACTTCCAATCTCTGAAAATAAAATGGTCTTAGGGAAAAGAACTTTCAAGATGTAGTCTTTGGAAGTAGACTGATGAATTTGATCTCCATTATACAGAAAAACTACCAATCAACTAGCCAATCCACAAACCTAAAACTCCCAATTAGCTTTTCATTGCCACCTCTTCAAATTTGTGTTGAGAGCTACATATCACCAGACGTTGAGCAAGGTCTCCAACACAAAAGTCAGAGATAAAAATACCATCAGTAAAAACAAAAAGAACAAAGAAAAAAATAAATGGAAAAAATTAAGAAAATTCATGAATGATAGAAGTCAAAAATATATAATTAATATCATAATAGAAGTAAAAGATATATTGCATCTGTAACACAAAATAAGATGCTCTTTTAAAAGAGCTGAGGGAAAATGAGATATTATAAACAAAATATAAGTATTTTAGAAGTATTAGAAGATAAAATTGAGGAAATATCTTTGAAAGTAGAATAAAAGATAAAAAATAGAGAGAAAGGAGATATAAATTTGAGGAATAATAAAGTCAAATATATTATTGTAAATACAGTTCCATAAAAAGAGAAGAGAACAAAATTAAAAGAAGGAAATTAACAAAAATAATTCAAGGATACTTCACATAACTGAAGAGCATCATATTCTAGGTTCATAGAGCCCACAGAGGGCCATGCCTAATGGATAAAAAAAGTATTTCCGAAAAAAGCACATCATAATTACATTTAAAAATCCTGTAGACACACAAAACATTCTAAAAGTTTATATGTGGAGAAAGGAATAACAATTTATAAAGAAGTATCATAAATCAGAATGAACTTAGGATTCTCAACAGAAAATCTAAATAATAGGTGACAACAGAGGAAAAATAATTTCCAGCATAGAATTTGAAATCCAGGCAATGAAAAAATTAGTCAAGAAAGGTGATTTCTTATGAGTATTATAGAACTACTTTATAATAATAATTTAACTTTAATAAAAGAAAATGAAAAGAAATAAAATCCATGAACCAAAACTCAGTTCCTCAGAAATCTTCAGAAAGTTTTAATTTGCCTCTTTTTTTTTTTCCTTTCTCCTGGTTACAGCTGATGACATGTTCCTTCTTCTATCAGAGGATGAACTATCAAGATACAGAAAGACTCCATTGCTTCTGTTATTTTCCTTCTGCAACACCAGTCCCTTCATCTTTTTTTTTTTTTTGTAAAGAAGATCAGCCCTCAGCTAACATCCATGCCAATCTTCATCTTTTTGCTGAGGAAGACTGGCCTTGAGCTAACATCCATGCTGATCTTCCTCCACTTCATGTGGGACGTCGCCATAGCATGGCCTGACAAGTGGTGCGTAGGTGCCTCCGGCAGCTGATTGCACGCACTTAACTGCTACATCACAGGCATCACAGGGCTGGCCCCAAGTCCCTTCATCTTTATTACATCATTTCAATAAGCACAGAAACATTATAACAAAAGCTGTTCTAAAGTTACTAAGTAAACCATTTTAAATCCTCTTGAATTTCTTATTCTCCAGTTTCATTCTCATTTGTCTGCTTGATATACAACAAATGTTTTGAAGGAAATGCTTGTCCACTCTACCTCCATTTTCCCTCAATTCCTTTTTAATCTATAAAACAGTCCAGTGTGGCTTTGTCTTCTACCAGTTCACCAAAATTGGTGCACACAAGTTTAACAACAACCCTCTATTGTGAAATAGAAGGCATAATTTTCTGTCCTCATCTTGCTTCAGAGAGCTGCATTTGAAATAGTAAAATACTTGCTCATTCAGGGAACACTCAACTTACTCGGACATTGTGCCATCAAAACTTCTTTTTCCTTGTACTTTTTGGACAGATGTTCCACTCCCAGTCTCTAATATTTGCCATGCCCAGACCTTGAACTTGAGTCATAGTATCTATCTACACTTTTACTAGATGAAGCCGCATGTTTTTAAATACACTTAGAACTTCTTCTTGTACTTAAGATGATTTAAAATTACTCTTCCAACATTAATACCCAGAAAACTGGAAAACTATTAAAAAAATTATTTTCAGACCTTAAACAACAGGGGACTCTGAATTAAAGGGAATAAAATCAAATGAGCCCTACCATCTTTCAGAGACTCTGAAATTGCCTGAAGGTAACCTCCAGACTGTAAACCAGGGAGGAAACCCAAAACAGAATATGGAAATCTCACTGTGTTGAAGAGACAAAGATTTAAGCTTGGGGATAACAAGTCAACTTAAATAGATGAGGCAGAGTAACTGAGAATAGGGGACTACACAGACAAATAGTTACAGAAATATTCAAAGGGATTCCCTAGATTATTTAGCTGAATAATCTATGTATGTATGTATAGATAAAAACCTCATGAGGTTTGACAAAAACAACTTCTAATGAAAGAATAATTATCAGGGAACTATCAGACCAGTAATTTCCAGAGCACACAGAGGGGAAGGAAGTACTCAAGTTCCTTACAGTCAGAGTGCAGAGTCATTGTTTAAAAGAGGAGATAGGACTTAAAAGTAGACCCCAGAGAAGTCATTTCTTAGAAGTAAAGAAAACAGGCTTAGACTAAATGTTACTCTTGAACTTCCCTAAAAACAAGACTTGAATAATGATTCATAAGTAACTTGATTGCCTTGTAGAAAAGCTACAAAACTCTTTAAAGGAAAACAATATTCATCACTTGGTAACGTAAAATCCACAATATCCAGGTTCCAATAAAAACTGCTATGTACACAAAGAAAGGTAAAATGTAGCTAATAACCAGGGGAAATAACAATCTATAGAAATAAAAATAACCGAGATGATAAAATCAGCAGGTAAGGTCCTTAAAATGACTATTGTAAATATGGTCTATAAGCTCGAGCATGTAAAGGAAAACATAAGCATAATGATGAGAAAAATGGAAGATATAAAAAATATAACCAAATGAAATTGCTTGAGATAAAAATAAAATATCTGAAATAAAAGAGGGCTTAACAGCTGATTAGTTACTGTAGAAAAAATGACCACAGAACTTGAAGACATTGCAATAGAATCCCTTACAGAGGGAAAAAAGAGAAAAAAGGGAGCAATAATGACTTGCGAGAAAATATCTATGATCTAACATACGTGTAGTTGGAGTCCCCATAAAAAGCAGGAGTGGGCGGGGGGAGGGATAAAGATTTTAAATAAAACAAACCACTGAAATATTTCCAAATATGATGAAACTATAAGCTCACAGACACACACACACACACACACACACACACACACACACACTTGTACAACTATACCAAGGATTATCATAGTAAAATTTCTGAAAACTAGCAAACAAGAGAAAATTCTAATAAGTAGCCAGAGTTAAAAGACGCATTACATTGGGGCCGGCCCCGTGGCTTAGCGGTTTAGTGCGCGCGCTCCGCTGCTGGTGGCCTGGGTTCGGATCCCGGGCGTGCACGGACGCACCGCTTCTCCAGCCATGCTGAGGCCATGTCCCACATACAGCAACTAGAAGGATGTGCAGCTATGACATACAACAGTCTACTGGGGCTTTGGAGGGAAAAAATAAATAAATAAAATCTTTAAAAAAAAAAAAAGACGCATTACATACATTGAAACAGTCAAGGATACAGTTGACTTTAGGTTGGAAACAATACAAGTGAAAAGATAGTGGAACTTCATTTTTAATGTGCTGAAAGAAAAAAAGAACTGTCAACATAGAACTATTTATTCAGTTAAAATGTACTTCAAAATAGAGGGCAGAGCTTCAGATTTGTGCTCAGGAGTTTAGAATACTGAAAAAGCATTGCTCCCACACTTACACAAGAATAAAAACAAATGTGCTTCAAGTTTTTAACTTCTCCTGAAGCCCCTGACAGCTAACGTGGCAGAGCAAGCAACAAGTTCAAAATACAAGGGGAGACAAGTGCCTGCAGGGAGATACATGAGGCAAACACTTGCTTACCTGGGGCCACATTGGTAAGAATTCTGCTAGAATAATTAACAAATTGAGAAGATTATTTGTGGGCTGGTGAGAGTATGTGGAGCCCCTGGAGGTCATAGGGGGAGTTTGTACCTACTTGCCATCTTTTTCTAGGTAGTCACATAAAAAGTGGTGAGAGTCCCAAGAAAGGCCTAGGAGAGAGGAAGAACAGCTATTTCAGGGGAGCATGAAGTTCAACCCAAGACATTCTCTCTTACAAAACAAAACTTTTGTAGAAAACAAGGGCAACAACCCTAGGATACTGGTGAAAACTTAGTGCTACAGAAGAAGAGAACAGAAAAAAACACTCCTGACCTGGGAGAAGGACAGGAAAATATTCAGGGTCTAAAACTACAGTAGAAGAAAGGATAAGAGTATTTTTGTCCAGAATAGCAGAGATATATTGGCCATTATATTGAATCAATATTGATGGTGTAATTTTCTATTCTCAACACGGGAATCTCAAATGCTCTCTCCAGTAACAGGGACATGCCTTTCGCTGATACTGTTATTAAAAGAAATCTCTAAGTCTTTACCTTTTACTCAGAAATGACATTGTCCTTATCATCCATAACTTCAGGAAAAAATAGTAAAGTAGAAAAAAGTAAACAGAAATAATAACAATAGAAATAATAACAAAAAATAATAAAATTCTATAACTAAAATTAACAAAGGAGACAGTTCAGCCTTCTGTGTGAGAATGAATGACTGTTCTAGCCAACCTCCCACAAGGGGCCTCAAGTGATCATCCCAGAGAGAACAGATTATCTGCTTAGAAAAGAAACTCTGGCAGAGGAGAATTTCATCAAGAGAAGCCTTTAGGATAAAGTTGTGCCAACAGCTTAATAAAAACAAATGGATGGGGAAGGAATGAACTCGTTCTCACTCTTAATTTATGCCTTTATTTTAAATTAACTAGTTGAAATGCTTATGAACGTTTCATGAACTTGTATTTCTTTTAAAATCCTCAGACTAATTTTTCATCGTACTGTTTTCTATTCAGTGAGAGAACACAGTAGGATCTCAGTAAGCATTTGTTGATCGATGCAAATATTATATTTGTTTTTCAAATTTTTACTGATTTTGTTATTTTTGTATTTTGTTTAGTAAACCTGAGGATGTAGTAGAATCATATTATAAAATATATAATCCGTGCATTAAGAAGAGAGGATGAAATGGATTGTAGAGCATTAGAGATGAAAATCTTAGCAGAAAAATTGAATATGGTATTTGGATTCATAATGAATGATTCATTTACAGTATTTGTAACTTATTCGTCTTTTCTAAAAAATGAAATTACGAATATTTATCCATAATTTAGCAAAAACCATTCAGATATAGGTTAGCCACATATTTACTAAGATGTGACTGGAAAGCACTCACTGAATGAGCTACAACTGTCAACTGAAGTCACACAGTTCTTTGATACCATAAATAAAATTCACAATCCCCACTTCACATCCCTTGGGAAGTCCCATATTCTCTATGGGATTTCAGTGAATCCCAAGGCCTTATCTTTTCTTGGCCACCTCTTATGCTTTATCTTCCACAGAATTCTCAGTCTCATTTCAACCTCCCACGCTGCTGCTGTTCTGCCTCCTCCACATTAACCCAGCTGTGGAATATTCTAGAACTCAAGGAGTTTCAAGGAGCACATGAAATTTGGTTTATGGAAATTCCAATTCCATTTTTCAGGTGGCTTATCTTAACTCCTTCCTTTCTTTCACACCCCACATTTAGTCCATTAGCAAACCCTATCAGCTCTACCTTCTGAATAGATTCAAATTTTGTCCATTTCCAAACACCCCTCCTGCCACTCAGGTTCAATCCCTCTAACTGGTCTTCCTGCTTTTGCCTTTGTTCCCACTTCAGTCTATTCTCAACAAGCAGCCAGAGTGATTCTGCCGAAACAAAATCTGTCCCTTTTCTGCTCGTAATCCTCCAATGGCTTTCAGCTCACTAAATGTAGAAGCGAGCAGCCTGAAAGCCTCTATGTGATCTGACTCTGCGTTACCTCTGTGACAACCTCCTAATCCTCATCCCATCATTTGCCAACTCCAGCTTCGCTGGCCTACATGGTGTTTTTCGAGGATGCCAAGCACTTCCCCTCCTCTGGCTTTGCATTTGCTGTTTTCTGTGCCTGCAATGCTCTTCCCTCCTTGATGGCTAGCTCCCTCATTCCTTTAAGTGCAAGTTACGCTCGCAGTCAGGCCTTTCCTCCTGACATTGAATAAAATTCAACCCTCTCAACAAATGCTTGACGCCGGAACATTTTCAGGGTCCAAAGTGGCTCTCTTCTTTCTCTTTCTTCCTCATCTCCTTTTCCATTCTCATCCCCAAATTTCTCTTCATGCTTTAAGAAGAGCAGAACATCTCTGATTTAACTTCTCTTTTCAAATCACGCTCTGAGATCTGAACTTTCTCGTATACTGCAGCCTGTCAAGAACATTAGCTAAACAAGAGATTATTCAATTAGGGAAAGAAGTTGAAACTTTACCTTGAAGTCAGTTGTGATTTTAAGTTCTCTCTCTCTTCTCTGCTACTGCTGCTGCCCTAGGAAGCTCATGTTTAGAACTAGTCTCGTCTGGGGGCAGGGAGGAGAAGATAAATGTCAGGGCATTTTCCCTCTGGCCCTGTCCTGCTGTTGTATGATTTGGAAGCGGCTGCCTCCCTTTATAACTGTTACTTTTCTAAGGATGTCTCTTTTCTAGCTGTCAATTTGTCTCTGGCAACAACTTTTCCTTCCCAAACCCCTGCAGACCTGGGGATGTGATGATACCCAGCTATGCTGGAGCTTGAGTCCCCTAACATCTCCCCTTGGTCCCCTTAACTTTGCCCACATCTTTCTACATAGCCTTTTTGTTAAAGTCTTTTCAAAGATCCTTGTTAAGTGTGTCACTTCTTTCTTTTAGGGACTCGGACTAATACAGTAGTATTTTTAAAAGAACAGAAATAAAATTTAGTCGTTAAATAAATTGATAATAATTAAATCAACAATACTAAATTAATAATAAGTAATATAGAGTAAACATAATTTAATTAATAATAAATTAAATTAACTTGCTGATTAGTAATTCAATTGCCAATAAAATTAGTAATTACAATATATGTAAATAGACTTTAATTAGTTAAAAGACATGAAATTTTTAGATTGGATATTAAAATATATCCTTGTATATCCTGTTGACAAAAGACATAGTTAAAACAAAAAAACTTGGGAAAGGCTGAAAGCATAGAAAAACATATACATGGTAAATATTAGCCAAAAGAAATCTGGGGTGGTTCTATTAGTCCTGAGAAAAGACAGGCCTTAACAAAGGTCACTGCATAATGATAAAAGATTCAATTCACTGAGAAGTTACAGGTCTACAATATTTTCATCCCAAATCCTTGAGGCAAGATGTGTTTCAAAATTTAGAAGTTGCAGTTTTATGGGTGGTTCAAATTCCAAACTTGGTCCTTAACTAAACCAGCCATAATTATCAGAGGGTTTTCCTGGAACTGATAAATGAGGGAAAGAAAGGACAAAGGCAATGGAATTTGCTGAGAATAACACGGATTAGCTAGAAAGCTTAGAAGAATTCTCTCCACTGAGAAAGAAAAGGAATGGGGAAAACAGATCACAAAAATGCACCCTAGGGAACTTCAAAGGAGTCTCTAAATGTGTTATGTTCCATGAATGTCCTGGAAACAGTTTAGTAAAGTATGTCAGTCATACCTTCACTTCTTTAGTTTTCTATTATTCTTTTGCTTGTGTGGACATCAGGTACAGAGAATTGAGTTCATTATACTCCTCGGCTTATGGCACACATTAATCTTTAGGTGGGGAGAGTGCCCTCTCTTGCCTGATTGTTTGCTTTTCTTCCACCTCCATTCTTCATGCTTAATCTACTAGCCACTATAGATAACCATTCTAATTTTAAAAATATTCACTTTTTTGTTTATGTTTTGGCAAAATGACTATTGGTACTTTGTCTTCATGTATCTTTAATTTATTTAAATGATACTGTTATACATCTCACTCTGTTTCTTAGAAACAGAAGCAGACATTTAGCAAAGATGAGATAAAAAATAGCCCCCAAGGAAGAAAAAAGCATTGGAGGGAATTGTCATTTGATTAATTGACTTTCCCTGATGTCTGACTAAACTTCTTACAATTGAGTCCTTTGAGATATACCTGTGTCCAATAAAAAGAAAAACTCACTTTTATTTAAGTTTGCTTAATGTTTCTCTTTCTTGCCACGAAACTAGATCCCGAACAAGGAAAAGGAGTATGATTAATTCTGTTATCTTTTATTTGGAGTACATATGCACTGTGGTTATTAAAATGATAGATGAAAATTGGCTCACTCTTTGCACAGTTAATATATAAGAAATAATTAATAGAAAGCAAACTAACACAATAACACGTCATTAACTGCAAGCTACTTGGTCCAGTAGATCACTGGGCTGCTTTGATAAACAGATGGTTCTCTGGAGTAATGATGTAATTGATCTTTAATATACAAAGGACTAAACAGGTTACTCTTCTCCGGAGAAATCTCAGATGGGGGAAATGATGGCTAGCTCTCCATCTACATCCAAAAAGTATTTTCTTATGGAAACTGTATTTGCAGGCATGAAAGACCTCTGAGAAAATACCACATGCCCAAATATCCCTATTATGTAATAGTTTTGTAGCTATAGGATAATAAATATGTACCCATTTTGGATATATAGGAGAGGTGATATGTTGGGATGAAGGAATTGCAGAGAATGATGAATATTTGAAATATTTGTTTTAAGCAATGGCAGAAGCAAATTCTTAGAGACACATAAACATATTGTGAAGCAATACTAAAGACAAAGCTGAGTTCATATGGGAAACAATTCACCTGCAGTACTTCCAGTATTGATGGACGTGGGATCTTTCTCCAGTATTGTTTGAAAGCCCGGGTGTAGGAGGACAGAAGCAGACTCATAGGTTGGGATTTAGCTTGAAGGCAAGGGCACTCAATGTACTGGCACTAGACTGGTTGGAGTGATGGGCTGTGTGGTTCAGGCTAGATACAATAAAAGGCAGGGATCTACAGAGTTGAGAGGCAATAGAGGAAATACGATCACAGGCCTTGTTGGGGTCAAAACTGGAGTAGAGAAGTGATACAACTACAAGTAGAAAGTTAGTTTTTCCCTTTACAAGGATAAAATAGTTGTCAGTGGTGACAGTGGTGACAAGGTTTAGTGTGTGTCTATGAGCATAAGTTACCATGGTCGAGTGGAGATGGATGCTTTTGGAGTCACAGAACTATGAACCTAAGAATGTGAATGGCTGATTAACTGCCAAACTACTGATAGAATTTGAGAATAGAAATGAACAATGTGAATTGAGGTGCCAGAATCATTGATGAAGACATGTATATGGTTTTGGTGGTGGCTTCCTAAATAGTAGCAATGTTGAAGGATACAGGGAATTATGTATAAATGACCTGATCTTGAAAGGAATAAGATTATTTATACAAGAGTGCAGGAGTAATGGCTTCAGGCCCGTATTAGGAATTGAGAATAGAGCCCCATTTACCACATGTGTGCCTTTGGGTAAATCCTTTGGCCACAACGTGCATCTTGTGCAGAAGGCTAGATGGAAGATTAGTTATCTTGAGGCTAGTTTCTCTTCCTATAATCTCAGTAATGGATAATGTTAACAATTCCTTGCATGTTCATTGCATTTTAGATCACACCACTAGAAACCTGACTAACTGCAAACCCTGAACACATATCTGCTTGGCCTATCACCATGCTTCCAAAGCAAAAAGTATTGTCATGCTTTACTGAAACTTCCCTTGTTCTCTCTTGCCTTAACAGACTACCCTAAAATATCAGCTTCTCCCTAGCCTCACTGGGCAGCGATATGAAGAAATAAAGCAGATAAAATAGTGCTCGTATCCACAGAGCCCCACTGCCTTGTGCTCTCACTGGTTTTTATGCATATTGCACCAACTTGCTTTCTATATCTCTGAGTAGAAATAAGAAACGACAATAAAACTTTGTTTGAGGCAGCTCAGAACTTTAGCAACTCTGTTGAACATGAAACATTTTCCTCCAGGGTGGTGGCTGCCAAATGTGGGTACTTATGTAATTTCTTCTCTCTCTCTCTCTCTCTCTCTCTCTGCATATACACACACAAACATACACACTCGATACATCCCAGACTTTGACACTCACACATAATGGGTGCACATAGTAGAGACCAGGGATCCCAAATGCTGACTTTAAGGTCCAGGCTGGTAACATACATCATGGAGAATTCAAGCTGGAAATAGAAAGTAGATAAGCATGTAGCAGAACAAGAGAATATGATCCTATCTCAAGACTTTCAAATTCAAAACTTTTGAAAGCTATTGACTGACGATAAAATGTCTGTACTGTACATTTGGTTGTCAGATGGCTGTCGGATGGCAGTTTGCAGCCTCAGTAAACAAGACAAATTAGAAAGAAACTAACCAATATGCCCTTTGCCTTGTCAGATACATGTTTGCTCAGTGCTTTTAAATGTCATAATTGCCATGGACATTTGATAATTCTACATTATCTAAGTATGAGTAAAGTAAGTGGATTGTGCAATGGAATTCACAATCATAAACCTAACGTAAAAACCCTAGATCAGTGTTTTTTAAAGGATGGTCCTCAAATCATTGCTAGTTCCTGGTCATAAGTCAAGTGTTTGGCAGAGTGGCAGTTTCAAAGAAAAAAAAATTATTGTAGAAACTGTGTTTACATATGTGTCAGGAACTTGAACTATGTAACGTTAATTACGCCTGTTATAAAAGCCCTTTATATGTGATCTGTATGAATAAACATTATTCATGTACAATAAAGCCAGTACAGTTGGAATCTTCATAGTGTTTTTTATTGACTACAACAAAGTCTATCCTGAAGTATGTATTTTTATCTCACTTTCCTGCTCTATTGTATTTTGTTAAATTTGATTTTTTTTCTTTTAATTGTGTTGTGTTATATCCTCAATGCATATATTAATGGCTTGAGAGTGGTTCATAGAAATAATAAAATTTAAAATAATAACCTAAAAAGAAAAATCATATATTAGTTAGGATATTGGCTCTGCTGTTTTAATGGAGACAAAATAGTATTGACTTAAATAAGATAGTAGGCATTTTTCTCTCCCATGTAAAATTTTTAGCTGATAGGAGGTCCAGGGAGCTATGAAATATGTGCCCCATGCAGTCATCTGGGGACCCAGATTCCTCCTCTCTTTAAAGCTTAACAATCTCCTAGGTTGGCATCCTCATCCACATGGTGAAAACTGACTCATAGCCACCATGTCTCAATTCCCTCTCCCAGGAGATGATGGAGGAGGGGGAGGGGAAAGGGAAGTAACTTCATTGAAAGGACACGACCCCAAATATTGCACACGACACTCACTCATGTGCTACTGGTCAGATGCTAGTCACCTGACTATATCGCTATGCAAGTAAGGCCAGAAAAAATAGTTGGGTAACCGTGTACCCCTACTGAAACTAAAAATAATGTCAGAAGGAATATTAAACACCCTCTGTTAACAAATAAAAAATATGAGTCTGTATGTACAAACACAAGTGAATTTGGGATTGTGAGACTTTTTTTACAAACAGCTGAAAAAATAAAGGTTGAATATAGTTAAGAAGACAATATCTTAAACCTAAATTGTGTTAGACTAATGATTCTTTTGCCCTAGTCTCAAAAAAACTGAATAATATAAAATTTTATCTATAGTAATTAGAAAGAATTGAAAGCCTTTTATCAATTTAAAAATGAGCATGGTTATTACTTTAATAAACAATTGACTTTTGAAGGAAAGTTTCAAAGAACCAATTTTCAGTATAAACTGGATGAATTTTGCAAGAAGCAACACAAACAAGAAACATCTTTCAAAATTGTACTTTTTATAGAAAAAAACGAGCCAATTTCACCATTGGGGAGAAACTTGAAAACTAATCTAAAAAGTAAATAATAACAATAACCAGAGGCAAAGCAAAACAAACCACAGGCAAAATATCTTTGTCTAATAATATAGCAGCATCTCACGGTGTTATCAAAGTCACTCGACATGGATAAGCAAATTATCTCATGAATGTTTGCCTGCAGATACTTCAATTTGTAGTGGGAAATTTTTAACATATAAAGTTTATATAGCACGTGTGGTGCATACATAAAAGTTAAGTCCATGATATTTTTTTCCTGTTTATTACTAACATCCCTTGCTTGAGAAGGAGATTTTTCTTTTTCCTTTAGTTAATGATTATTTCATGAGTCATGATGTAAAGTGAATTGAGATCACACCTAATCACCACTATTGTTTGAGTGAAAGAAAAATGTTGGTGCCTGGGGTTGAACTTCAATGCCTTTCCACAGTTGATTTACCCAAAGCAGACAATTTACCCAAAGCAGACAAAAGATGACTCAATATGCCTTTAACATTGGTCCACAGGAAATCTTTGCGGTCCTAAAATATAGGTAGCTTCTTTCAGAGAATAGTTGGTTTTCCTCCTGGCAAGACCATGGTCAAGGTAACTTCCAGCTTACTCTAAATTTTCAACCTGGGATTTTGGATCACATCAGTAAGAGAATCCATTCTGCAAATTTATGTGAGGACCAATTTATGTTTCAAATCCTCCGCAGATTTTTTCCTCCTGCTAAGCATAAGCATAGGGTTCAAGAGGGTTGATTTACCCTTAGGAATGGGAATGTGGTTGGGGATATTCGTTATGGATTTTCCCTTATATAATGGGCCTCTGGGCTGCCAGATTTTTAGTGACAGCATCTTCTTTTGGACTGTAGACTCTGAGATTTTTCTCCTGTTTCCAGGAGGATATAAAAAGTAAAGTTCAAATTGGCTTGTTTCTTCAAATGTCCCCAGTGTGAACCTGGCAGACAGCTCCCATTAACTTTCTGGTAGGCAGCTTAGATAAGCAGCTAAAAAGAAGCTCAAATCACCATGTTAGATGATAAGATGGCAAAACCAAGTTATCTAGCCTTTCTTTAACAAGAAATAGAAAAGCTGAAATCTGGAAAAGGCAGCTAGAAATGCAGTAATTGAAACTGACGTTCCTCTTAGAAAAACATAAAATAATTTTTACCTGTGGTGCCAGAACTGGTGTTATAATGTGGTTTGAGGCTTTGAGGTTTTTGATAGTCTACAAGGCTATCAAATCTTTGAGATTCCAATTTTGAGTCAATTCTTTTTTAATGTTCAGAATACGCAGTGCATGTGATTTAATGAGCTTCCTGACATCCCTTGTAGATGCGCCCCAATTGGGCTGCTACAATTGGAGAAAGAGAGTTGAAGAGCTAGGGAACAATGTACTAACTGATTATCTTCGCTTTTCAAGATCAGACAAGATAGCGAAGTGGACCAAAGCCTTAAAGTCTGTGCCAGAACGTCTCAGTGGGTGGTGTGCACACCGACTGTACCAGAGCTCACTCAAATGCTAACCATAGTTTTCCTGGTTCTACTACAAGATCAACTACATCAAAATCTCTGCCAACTTACCCAATACACACTACTGTTTGAAAACCACTGCTCGATGAATGACAATCATTAATTAATTCACTTATGTGTTCATCTGTGCCTTCAATTAACAGAGAGTTTTGGAATGCCCACTGCAGCAAGGAACTGTGCAAGTCACTGATGAGGAAACAGAATTAAGACACAGTGACTGGCTGGTGGATTTACATATATATATATATTTTGGTGAGGAAGCTTGGCCCTGAGCTAATACCTGCTTCCAATCTTCCTCTCTTTTTTGCTGAGGAAGATTGACTCTGAGCTAACATCTGTGTCTGTCTTCCTCTATTTCGTATGTGGGATGCCGCCAAAGCATGGCTTGATGAGCAGTGCGTGGATGTGCAACCCCGGGCCACCAAAGCAGAGTGAGAGAACCCAACCACTACACCACTGGGCCTGCCCCCTGGAGTTTATATTTTAACAGAGGAGATTAGACATATACAAGAATGATTGTAATACTATGAAAAGCCTAAAACACATAGAATTCCCTAAAGTTTATAGAGTATTTTGACATGAGATATTTCATTTTGAACTTGTAATATCCTGATGGCTACTTCTAATGTTGCACTCATTAGGCTGTATACTACTTCATCAACATTTGTATACCTACGAGAACAATAATTCCCTGAGAATAGGGGCCTGAACTTATTCATCACTATATCTCTTGGGCAAAGAACAGTAGGGCTCATACATCCAAATTTCAAGTTTGTTAAACTGAATAAAATTTATTGTTATAGCTTATACTAAAGGCAACTTTAATATGTTGAAGAAATTTTCCAATTCCACCACTTTCTAAAGATCCATTTTATCTCCCTATTCCTCTCATGTCCTCATATGTTTTCCTAATATTATTTTGGTATCAAATTCATTCAAATCTTGACCATTTAACAGATTTCATATACTATGTTAAATGCTAAAGATAATAAAATAAATTACATAATCTCTGCTTAGAAGAGTGTTATTTTCTAGTAAGGGAAACAAACACATAAATAAATTAATATTATTCAATATGAAGAGCCCTATGATAAATTAACAACTGTTTATTGTTAATATTTTTGGTTAAAATATTTTCTGGGGGCCGGCCCAGTGGCACAAGTGGTTAAGTGCGTGCGCTGTGCTGCTGGTGGCCCAGGTTCAGATCCCGGTCACGCACCGACGCACTGCTTGGCGAGCCATGCTGTGGCGGTGTTCCATATAAAGTGGAGGAAGATGGGCATGGGTGTTAGCCCACGGCCAGTCTTCCTCAGCAAAAAGAGGAGGATTGGCAGATGTTAGCTCAGGGCCGATCTTCCTTAAAAAAAAAAAAATTTCTGGGTCATTGCCCGGGCTAGGGTGAGGGGAAAGGGATTAACTGCAAAGGAACAAGAGGGAACCTTTTGGGATGATGGAAATGTTCTATATTTTAATTGTGATGAGGGTTATGTGAATGTATACGTTTGTCAAAACTCATCAAATTATACACTTAAACTAGGTAAATTTTATATGTAAATTATACCTCCGTAAAGCTGGGAGAGGGAAATTAACAGAAAAAAATTCTTAGCAAATGGTACAATTAGGGTTTGTGCATTTCATTGTGCTCAAATTTTATATATCAAAAGATAAACCTAGCAAACGTTGAATTCTAGTTAATGATGCACATGCTGAAATATTTAGGGGATATATTGATGCCTTCAATTGACTTTGAAATGCATTGAAAATAAGATGAATTGACGAATGGATATAAGGATGGATAGACAGATAGACATTGATAAAATAAATGTTTTATCATGTATATAAATGATAGATATTGATATAACAAATATTAATCATATATCTAAGTGGTGAGTATATGCATGTTTACTGCAAAATCTTTTAACTTTGCTATAGGTTTAAAACTTTTCATAATAAATTTCATAATAAAAATATATCCTGAGTACTTAGGTTGCTATATGGTATACTAAAATTTCTTCTAAGATTTTACTGCTTTTTATGGTAGACAGAATTATAAGATGATCTCCAAGATTCTTGACCGCTGGCGTACACTCATCTTTTCCCACTTACTCAATCAAACAGGAATCTAGTTGCTGCTGCGAAGGGACTTTAGAGATGTAATTAATGTCTCAAATCAGTTAATGTCTCAAATCAGATAGGGAGATTATCCTCAGTGGGTTTAATCAGATGCACCTTTTTAAGGCTCTTCTTGACTCCAGTGTTGGTTCAGTTGCTCAACAATGTCATCAGGACCCATTTTCCTGCTTCATCATCTTTGGTACATTGGCTTGATCTTGTAAAAGGATTAAAACAGATATCATAGAGTAACCCCAGTCTCCCTTGCCTCCTTTGTCTCCTTTCTCTTTTTTTTTCCTTTCTCTTTCTCACTCTTTTATTATTATTTTTGTTCCCTCCCTCTCCCCCAAACCTTAACTAGTAGACAAACGTCATGGCTTATAAAAACAGCTCTCAGAGGGGAAGGGGGTGGAGGGTGGGTGAAAGAGGTAAAGGGGCACATATGTATGGTGACAGACAAAAACTACATGATTGGCGCTGAACACGATGCAGTCTATACAGAAGCTGAAATATAATCATGTACACCTGAAATTTACATAATGGTATAAGCCAATACAACCTCGATAATTTTTTTACAAAAGTACTCTTCTTGGATTTCACCAATGATTCCAAGCAAGAGACATGAGAAAAGAAAAAACAGCAGAATAATTTTCAACCACTCCAATGAAAACTGTTTCCTGAACCACACCACCAGGACTGTACCCCTCTCTTCCCTTCAGCCTATAAAACTACAATCTCACTTGGACTCAGGCAGCCACCTTCTCTTCAGACGCTCCCTCATGATTATCAGATGAATAAAGTCTCTGAACTCTGTTTGAGTCACTTAACCTTTTTTTTCATTGACAGTCTTTAGGCTCATCACTTCATACTTGCAAGATGGTTACCGCATTTTCTGGAAGGGCATGGAGTGATAATGTCCAAGGGCAGAGGAAGCTTTCCTCCTGTGCTTGTTTTATTAAGGAAGAAAGTCTTTCCCAGAGACTGAGTCAGATTCCTACCTCAGATCCCAGTGGCCAGGACTGAGTCACATTCTCACGTCCTACTGCAACAGAAGCTAGAATGGTGATTATTCCATATTTTTAGCTGCTCTAATGGGAGGTAAGTCAGCAAGGAAGAAATCCTGGGGATGGAAAGAACGGCTGCAGAGGATACAGCCAGCAGTGCATAGCACTACATTTTTCCAAAATATTATTGGCTATGTCATATTATTTCAAGTAGTACGTTCAATTTTTCAAGTGTACAGATGCTCACAATTTTATGACACTCTTTCCTAGGATTTTGATTGTAATTAGAGGCGTAACTGTTTCAACATACTTTAAATAGTAGAATAGAATATTTTCCTGTTTGTAAATCAGTTTGAGGAAAGCCACAGAGAGATTCTTCATAAGAAATTTAAATGCTGGCATGCAGCTGCTGTAGCAAAATAATCAGCATCACTATATATAAAACATGTTACCAAAAGTGAAGCAAGAAGATTAATTTGTATCTTAATATCATTAACAGTAAGGGCCATGTGCTAACCCTGGAGCCAAACTAGGAAATCAAAACAAAGTCTCCTCTTTTATGTCCTCTGCTGTTCAAGGATGTGTTTCTGTTCAGGTCAATATCCATCACAGGTACCTTGCTAGCAAAATAAGCAGCGTTGCTAAGCGACAGGAAAAAAAATGATGCTTGAGAAAGCCATCTCTTTGAAGCAATAGCTGCCAAGAGAGCTGTTGCTAAGTGTCATTTAACATGCATATAAAACCGAACCTTATGATCATCTGCAGTTAAGTGTGTCATGCCGCTCTGCACTGAAAAGGTTTTTAAAGTTGAATAAAAGGTAAGGAAGGAGATGAAATATGGACCCTTCCATCATCCTGCAGGTGGACCAAAGAGGACCTCTAGTTGATGGTTCCCACATGTTTGTGTTTTGGAGTGTAAACTGCGAATCGATTATCATTATTGTTTTTTTTTCCCCAAGATGGCCTATTCCTGCCTGTTTTGTTCTTTTGGCCTATATTTGCAAAACATATATCTGATAAAGAACTGGTATTTGGAATATATAAAGAACTCCCGATCTGAATAATAAGGAAACAAACAACCCAACTGAAAAATAGGCGAAAGATTTTAACAAATACTTCACCAAAGAAGATTAAAAACTTTAAATACAGATGGCAGATAAATACATGAAAAGCAGAACGTCATTGGTCATCAGGGAAATCCAAATTAAAACCACTGTGACATACCTCTTCACACATATAGCAATGACTAAATAAACCAAAATAAGAACAAACAAAAAACCCCCAAACCTGAAAGTACCAAGAGCTGCTGAAGGTATGGAGCAACTGGAAACCTCATACATTGTTGGTAGAATGTAAAAGGGTACAGTCACGGTGGAAAACAGTTCGGGAGTTTCTTATAAAGTTAAACATACATTTAACAAACAACTCAGCAATTCTGCTCCAAGGTATTTACTCAAAAGAAATAAAATTGTATGTTGACACAAGAACATGCGTGTAAATACAGTCATTTGTCACTTGAGGACGGGGATACATTCTGAGGAATGCATTGTTCGGTGATTTCGTTGTGGGGAGAACATCATAGAGTGTACTTCCATAAAACTAGACAGTATGGCCTACTCCACACCTAGGCTATATGGCACTAAACCACTGTCTTATATGCAGTCCGTGCTTGACTTAAACATCATTATGAGGAACATAAATGTTATTTATAAGTAGTTTTATTCTTAACATTCCAAAAATGAAAACAATCCAAATGTCTGTCAACTGATGAATGGAAAAACAAACTGTGTTAAATGCATACAATGGAATACTACTCAAAATTCCAGAGAACAAACTATTGACAAACATAGATGAATCTCAAATGTATTATGCTAAGTGGAAGAAGCCAAACTAAAATAAAAAAAGCTTCATACTATATAATTCCATTTATATGAGAGTTTATAAAAGTCAAAACTACAAGGGACAGAAAATGAATCAATGGTTTCCAGGGACTGGGGATGAGGAAAGGTGATTGATTGTCTAAAAAGGGACATAAGAGAACTTTTAGTGGTGATAGAAATGTTCTAGATCTGATTGTGATGGTGATTACACGACTATGTACATTTTCAAAATGCATAAAATGCTACACCTCAAAAGGGTAAATTTAGGAGCTGGCCCAGTGGTGCAAGTGGTTAAGTGCGTGCGCTCTGCTGTGGTGGCCCGGGGTTCGGATCCCGGGCACGCACTGACGCACCGCTTGGCAAGCCATGTTGTGGCGGTGTCCCATATAAAGTGGAGGAAGATGGGCATGGATGTTAGCCCAGGGCCGGTCTTCCTCAGCAAAAAGAGGAGGATTGGCAGATGTTAGCTCAGGGCCGATCTTCCTCACACAAAAAAAAATCGGTAAATTTGTTTACTGCAACAATATTAAACCCCAATAACCCCACCCTCACTCCATACAGTGAAAGGAGAGCAAAACTCACATTACTTACAGTCATTTACTCTCATAGATCTATGGGTCATCTGGGGAAGTTTTGCTTCAGGTTGATATTACTACCTCCTACTGCTCATTTTCTTGGGACCAGTGCTAGCTGGGGCTGGCATTTTAAAGCCCCTGCTTTCATAAGGTGTCCCAACATCTCACTGGCTAAATCAAACACTTGGCAAGCCCAAAGTCAAGGATACAGGATCAAACCAGTGAAACTGCAGAATTACATAGTAAAGGGCCTGGATATAGGGAAGAGCGGAGAATTGAGGCCAATAATCCAATCCACCTCACTACCTAAACCAAATTGGTCATGCATAATTCTAAGGAGCTTTTGGTGAATAAGGGTTGTCATCAATTAGAGGAAAGTGACGTCAGCTGCTTTCCCACAACGACACCAGTGGGTTATAATGAAAGTAAATCTCAAAGCAAATTTTACCACATTCCAACATTTATTAATGAATATTCTTTAGAAGAAGGAAGAAAATAGTTTACATAACCTGTTGTCAGCTTGATAAATTCCCATCTCTTTTTTTTTTTTCAGGCAGTGACCTGATCTTGCATGAATAGTTTACTTGAAGCAGGTACAATAATATTTTAGATGCCAAATTCTATACTCTTAGAGATAGCTTATAATTATCATCTGCCAACGAAAAATCTGCCATGCCAGTAGATGGACAAAGGGTTCTTTAAGACTCAAATCTTAAGCACCCCTCTGAAGTGCACAGGCTACAGGGCTTACTAGATACGTATCGCTTGTTCCATTAATGTGGAGAATGTGTCTGAAATATTTTAGCTAATCTTCTTATCTTTATTATCACTGATTTTAACAACGAGATCCCATTTCCAGCATTCATTATGCTCATTGACTAGTCACTAATTTCAGCAGTGAATCCCTGTATCAAAAATTAAATTGTGCAAGGTACGACCAGGAATAATGACAAATGAAATAATGAAGTACATGTACTTCAGAAGTAGCTGCTTCTAAAATGGAGCTGTTCTGATTAAAGAACAAGAGACAATCCACACGATGTGAATCCCTAATTATAGCAATTGATAACACCTAATATGTAGATAGCCTGACACGAATTAATACATATAAAATACCACAAAGTCTATGCTGCAGTATTTAAAAGCAAATGGCATGGAAGACATGCATTAGTGTTTATAGCTGCATTATTCAAAAATACCCTAAATGTCTAACAGGAGAATGGATAAATGAAATTTTGCCATATTCCCATAACGGAGTACTACAAAACAAGAAATACACCTGAAACCATGGATGAACCTCACAAATGTTGTGTTGAGTGAAACAAACTGACCCAAGAGAGTAAATATTGTCTGATTCCATTCCTATGGAGTTCAAAAACTGGCAAAACTAACTTTCGGTGATACACCTCCTATGTGGTGGAGCAGGAGTGGTATTGACTGCAAAGTAGGAAAGAGAGAAACTTCTGGGCGATGAGAATTTTCTCTATCTGAATGTGGGTGACTGTTTCAAAGATGTATACAAATGTAAAACATCATCAAACAGTACACCTATGATTTATGCACTATATGCACCTCATTGTATATATTTTACACCTCAACTTAAAACATGAGTAACAAGAAAAAATTTTTAAGTGAATTACATCATAATACTGGTATAAAAATGTTTACTGATAGTATCAGAACTAATTCTGGTTTCAGTGGCCCCAAATGTGTACAATAAAATATGAATGGTAAAGTAGATAGAGAAGTGTCTAGCTATCACTTCAGAATCACATTCCAGAATTCACGGGAATACTAGAAAGCTGTTCTCATCATCCACCCACCAACACTCCTCACCTCCTCCTCATGTTTGAGTGCATTTCTGTCTGATGAACCATGCATCCTGAAAGTACCAATACAAGTGTAGACCTCTTGGCAGCTAAACCCGATCATCCCCAAACCTCTTCCCCATCACAATTGATTGCCTCGAGCTCTGTGTTCTTGTAGTGATTTTTCTTATCATATTTTTGTCAGGCTAATTATTTTATGAGAGAGATTTCTTTCCTTACGTGCTTCCTCCTTCAAAAGATTATGAAGGTCCAGAATTCTGTCTGATGTGGCATTTTTATCCTCAGAAACAGAAACAATGCCTGCACATAATAGAACCTGTTTGCTGCTTGAATGTAAAGAACGAATCATTTCTCCTTACACCTTTCAGGAGCTCACAGAAAGCGTCTCTCTTTGAGTTTATAAGACTCTGCCCTCTGAGTTCTATGATGAGAGAGAACTGAGCTTTTGTTTTTCAATGATTTTTACTTTGGTTATAATATTTTTATTGTACCGTGGTAGGAGTCACCAATAGGCTATGTCTTCGTCTTTACTGGATTCTTTGCAGTTCTTGGTTTTACTGTTACTGCCGTACATCTGACAATCATCTTCATCAACTGGCTGCATAGGAGCAATGGCCTTCTAGTTGGTTGTTCTGTATCTAATTTACCCCCAACTCCACTAACCCTCGTGAGTTCTACAAACCAGTCTTAACACTACAGACCAAAGGATCTTTCTAAAGTGCTACTGGAGCATTCTGGACTCAGCAACCTTCTTTCTTATTCTCTTGGTAGCACTTATAATAACACATCATAATTTCTGTTTGTGTGTCTATACTCAACAACACACCATAATTCAGGAGTGGGACTTTGTTTTCTTCAATATTCTGTACTTAGCATCTAACACAAGGCTGATGTCGAGTAGATGCTCATGAGTTAAATAAATGAATAAATAAAAAGGCTTTCTATTTTCTACATACAATGAGTCCTACTTGTCATCCAGATCTTTACAGAGAAGTCTCCCTGAATCAGTTCTACAGTCTACATAATTTAGGGTTTTTATTAAATGTATATATTTACATACTTTCCATGTGTTAAAATATATGTGCAATTTGATCTTAACCTTTCATTTATTAGTACACAATTTTATCAATTATTCCTATGTCATTTTGTATTTCAAGTTTGTTCTTCCAAATGTATCAAAAACTTGTTTTGGTGAATAATTTTCCTGTTGTGTCTTTTAAATACTCTTACATGCATATCACACCCAGTAAAATACTACATACAGTAATCACATAATACTGCAGTGATTACTGTAACTAACAAAGGCTTACCTTTGTTTTAAATTTGGTCAATTGCTATTTAAGTAGAGTTTAATTTACAAAATTAAATTTAAAATTCCATAAAACAGTAGAAGTTTACAACTACTATATGCAGCCCCTTCTAATCTACCAGGTGATACCCCCCCCAACACCCTCCCAAAATATGACACACAAAATATCCTCTTTCCCACAAGGATCTCATTATTTAAAGAAGAAAATAACCAACCATAAAGTTACTTACTGTGGATGAGTGTACATATGAATGGCACCTTTTCATTTACATACTACTGGATTGTTTGATGGCTGATTTAGTACAGAGGTTGAACCACATTCGGTGTGTGAATAACTCTAATAAAGAAAATGAAAATGGAATATGATGTAGTTGATCCGTAGAAGGAAACAGCTGTTCTTACAACAAAATTTTTTCATGGCACACCATTTATAATTCAATACCAAAAACCTGGGAGGAGTAATGAAATGTTTGTAAAGCACTTTGAGCTACTTGAAAATAAGGCTTGAATAACCATAAGGCATAATGAAGAACACAGCAACATCAGAAAAGGTATTCTCAAATCTAATTTCAGGGAAAATCCTGTTCTTTCATTATCTTAATAAAACATGAGTAGCCCCTGCTGATCTGAGTGCCAAGCCAAGCTTTTGCAAAAATGAAATGTTTCTTTGACTTAGCTGATTCTTCAAAATAATGATTTTGGAGAAAATATGCTAGTCAGAAGCTTATAGTTACACAGGAAGAAAAAGGAGAAGCCATAGAATATTGTGACTCAAAGAAATGGATGATATTCTATCTCCTTAAACATTTTCTACTTATAAAAGAAACATTTCACAGAGTCTGTCAAACAACAGATAAAAGTTTGGAAACACGAATAACATGTACTTCCTCAAAAATAGCCATAGATCTTTTATCAAATTCTACAGTATTCATTCCATAGAATTTTGTTTGAATTGTACTTCATTTAGAATTGCACAATTGCTGTCATATATTTTTACCTCTCATACACAAACACATACACATTTTAAAAAGAGAAGCATTCGTCTGAATAATGTCTTCCTTCTCATCTTTTTACTTTGACATTTCGATTTCTTGATGATTTTCAAAGCAGAAAATGTTTATTTGGCTTTGCCAAGAGATGCAAATTGTTAAAGTAGAAGAGCAGCTGACTACTTTGCAGTAAGTGGTAGTAAGCAGGGCTGGTTAGCAAGCATTCTCTTAATCTCCCTGGGCTGGAGGTACACGTCTGTCAATAACTCCAATGAACATCTTACCTTTCAGTATCTTTAAGTATTCGGGTGTAACCAAAGCAGTTGTCTAGTCTTTCTTTCTCAAATTCAGAAACATAAACATGTAACCTAAACATAAAACCTAAAAAGTAATCATTTCTAAATATTTATCTCATTCTTGTTACCCACAAACGCAAAAACAAAACCTCGTTAAACAGGAGTATGCCAAGGAATACTCCTCAAGAATGCGAAAGTACACAGTGTTGAGACCACAGAAGTGGGATCAGTGCCTTGGGTGAGAATCCTTACTCAGTAACCTCCCATCTGGGTGAACCTGTGCAAAATCCCTCTGAGCCTTAGTTTCCCTCTCTGCACCACCGTTATTAATAGCTCGGTGAATTTACTTTCCCCCGCTGTCTTTTTCGGGAGTCAGAACTTCAGGATCTACACCTACTAGAACTCAGGAGGTTGAGTATGAGCTGTTTATTTCACTATTAGCTACACCACTTATTTTTCTGTGCAAACTTGGGCAAATTACTTAACTCCTCTGTGCCTCAGTGTTCTTTTTGGCAAAATGAGGATAAAAATTGCACATACAGAAGTATAATGCAGTGGTTAAGGGCATGGATTCTAAGGCTAAACGGCTTGAGTTTATATTCTGGCTCTGGTATGTACTAGTTACCTTGAACAAGTTACTTAACCTTTCTGTGCTTCAAGGTTTTTTTCTATGTGTAAAATGGATAATAACAATCCTTATGAAAAAGAGATGTTACAAATATTTTATTAAATCTGTAACATTTTAAAGTGATACTTGTGTGAGAAATGTTTGATAAATATTAGCTGCTATTACATTCTATTAGTATTATTATTGTTGGTATTGTTGGAATTTCTGAGTGGACCTCCAATAAACAGAATTCCTTATTCATAGATTATTAAAAGGATGAGAAATGAAACAAAAAGTAAATATAGAGGGCAAAATATTAGCTTTATTACTGGCTTTCGGCCTGAAGGCTTGCTAAGCCACCCTGAACCCTAGGATTAAGCTGATTTACATTCCCCTACCCTCACCCCCTAGCAGTTTCCACAGGAGGCCCACCTATGGTGTGGAAGAGGATGAGTGCTCTCTGTAGTCAGGGGCACTCTCAAGAGGAAGAAGAGAGTGCAGCTGAAACAAGAGTGCCTGGTTATTATTCCCCAGTTTACCTATGGGACAAGTCATTTGACCTCCCCAGAGGCAGAATGAGTAAAGAGTGGAGGAGAAAGCCCCAGTTACCACAACTGAGCTCTATTTTCCCAAATAACATCATCATCATTATCCCCTACCACCACCAAGGATGTGCTCTTTTTAGAGGCATCCGGGACAAAGCACTTCTCTCTTCTTCAATAACTTTCTTTTAATTATTTTTTTTAACTCATGTGTATTAACTAAAAGCTAGAGAGCATAAATGTCTCTGGTCCCTTAGCCATGTGACAAGTCCCCTTTTAGCATGAGTGCTTGCCAGTATAAATTGGATTGGAAGTTGTTTAACATCATTCAAAAATCATTATTTAGTATATAGTTACTGTCTTTCTTATGCCCAGCAGAACAATTTGCCTTCTGCTTTGCTGAAATAGGGATATGGCCATAATCATGAGGTCAGACTGTTGGGAAAGAGGCTTTCCACATGATGTGTTAACAAATGCCATGGATAGAGTTCACTTTTCTTGAGAGAGAGAGAGAGAGAGAAATAGTAAAACAAATATGGAGTAACTGAAACATGACAATGTAGGTCAAAAGAAAGGGACATTCACTAGCAATGAAAATCCAAAAATAAATTAGGATAACAACTCCGTTTGTAATAGCACCAAGAAGACTAAAATATTTAGGAGTGAATTTAATAAAAGAAGTACAAGCCACACTCATTGAAAACTAGAAAACATCATCAAAAGAAATTAAAGATCTAAATAAATGGAAAGATATCCTATGTCCATGGATTGGAGAATTTAATATTTTTAAGGTTGGAATATTTTGGACTACAGATTAAATGCAATCATTATCAAAATCCTAGCTGACTTTTTAACATAAATTGACCAGCTAGCTCTAAAATTCATAAGGAAATTAAGGAACCAGAGTAACCAAAACAATATTGAAAAAGAGGAACAATGTAGAAGGACTCATTTGCAGTAGCATTATTCAAAATAGCTAAAAATTGGAAACAACCCAAATTTTCATCAATTGGTAAATGGATAAATAATATTTGGTATATCTGAGGATGGAATACTACTTAGCAATAAAAAGGATCAAAGTATCCATGCGTGCTACAGTATGAATGAACATCAGAAACATTTTGCTTAGTGAAAGAAGTCAGACACATAAGAACACAAATTGTATGATTTCATTTATATGAAATATCCAAAAAAGGGCAGATTTATATGGAGAGAAAGTAGATCAGTAATTGTCTAGGACTGGGAGTGGGAATGGGGAGTGACTATAAACGAGTACAAGATTTCTTTTTAGGTTGATGAAAAAATTCTAGAATTACATTATGGTGGTGTTTGTAAAACTCTAAGAATATTAAAAATTCATTGAATTGTACACTTAACATACATGAATTTTATGGTATGCAAATTTTGTCTTACTAAAGCTATTACCGAAAAGAAGGGAATATTTTTCTGAAGACTGAGAATGAACATACTCTTGAAATTTATATCCTTCAAGATACACGTTTGTTTAGTGATTATAATTCATAAAACAGTTTCATATTTATTGTTTAATTTAATCTTTACAACAATTCCATAAAGTGAAAATTATTATTTCTGTTTTACAGAAGAAATAGGCCCAGAGAAGACAATTTACCTGCCGTGGTCTTATAGTAGGTAGAGAGCACCAAATTCAAACCCAATGTTTGTTTGTTTTTGTTTCCAAGTCCTCTACTATTTTGTTAGTGAAAGTTGCACTACAAATTGTTCCAAGTATGTTAAATGGCTCGAATGCAATAGAAGTTTATTTTTCCCCACAGGAGACTTCAAAGGGTCAGGGATTTTGAGACCCAGACTCTTCTCATCTTGTGGCTCAACCATTCCCTAGGACCTCATCTTCATCTCATGTACTGGCATGGGAGGAAAGAGCGAATGGCAGGTTTCTTTAAAAGCCTTTGCCTGGGGAAGACAGACCCTGTCTCCTCACATACCATTGGCTAGAACTGAAACACACCTAAATGTAAGTGCAGCTAGGAAGTGTAGACTTTCTGTGGGCCCTGAAAGAAGAGGAGAATGGGTTTTGGTGAACAGCCAGCAATCTATGCCACAGAAACGTAACCTTTAAGAAAATTAGACTGCTACTTGTGATTTGAAATGGAAAGTTTAAAGTCAAAGTTATCTAAGGCATTCTCATGTTCTTGTAAAATTAACTGAGGATATAATTTTGCTCTAAGGAAGCAATCAGAAGGAAGTCTAAACATTCATTCTAAATTTCTAACTTTGCTTATCACAAACGTGATACAAATCAATTTCCTTTTTCAATTGCCTGAGTAACCGAGAATTATATGGTTCTAAGTTCACAGTGTTCAAGAATTGATCATATCACCACTTATCAATTCACACTTCAGCTCTGTCATTTATAGCTATGCAATTTGGACATTATTTAATACCTCCGAGTTTCAGATTCTCCACCTGCAGAAAATGAATAATATACCTAAGTCATCAAGGGTTATCAGGAAGATTAAATGTACCTAGAACATTAGCTGGTGTAGTAGACATTTAATAAATGTTACTTTCCATCAGTCTTTTCCTACAAGACACTATTGGTTTATGGTTTGGTGTTAAAAGATCTAAAACAATTTACTTCTTTTACTCCCTCAGTATATTCTTTTTCAGATACACCTTATTTTATTAATATGCATGACAATAATATATGCTTTCCCTCTTCTCTCTCTCTGTCCCCTGAGTAATTAATTCAATATGCGTTTTTTTCCTGCACCTTCCAAAATTTGACAGTTTCAATCACTTCAAGTCACACATGAGCCTTGCTGAAAAATTTGACACCTCGTTATGTGAGCACAACTCTTCTACACTTAAGATAGGTCTCTCGCTGGTAGATGTGTGGGTACTCATTGTGTGTTTCTTATTGTTTGCGGACAGGTTCTCACCTTCATTTCATTGATGCAAGGAGAGAAAAGCATATTATCTTCCTGAGCTACAGCTTTCACCTGCTTCACCTCTTCTCCCAGGAAAAATGTCAGAGAGAAACCTTTGCTTTCCATTGAATAAGCTGACAGGAACAAGGGTAATGAAATGCAGCTTCCTGTTAGACAGAAAAGGGAAGATGATAATAGATATCCCTGAAAAAGTTTTCTTTTGTTTTGTTTTAATTTGGTTTCCCAAAAATTCTTATTAGGCACACAAAATAATGAATAATTGTACATAAATAATGGGAAATCAACCTAGAGCCAACAGTGGCACAAATCAGTGCTCCCCGAAAAGGGAAGGGCTTATCAAGTATCTAGAAACCTTCTTAAAATGCAAATGTCCACTTCGCATCCCATACTTACTGAATCAGAATTTTTGAGCATTGGACTCTAGTTTGAGAGCCAAAAGCTGGCATTTTCTTGCACACATCATAATTGAACCATATAAAATTTTCAATATTTGACAATTCTTTACCTATGAAATGGCAATTTTATATAGTTCAACCTAGTATTTAACCAGGTGAGACTATTTTAACTTTAGATCCCCCTGAGTAGCTTTCTGAAAGGCATATATTCCCAGGTTTGGCCTCCAACACACTAAATCAGAATTCTAGAACAAGGAGATTCTCCTGCTCTAGAACCTATAAGAAACCATCTTTAGAAAGTATAAGAGCCTTTCCATCTGTAAAGTGTGGAGGTCTGGAAAAAGGAACATCATAATAGTACCTCTATTTATGAAGAAGGAGGAGTAAATTATAGCACTTCCCACATTTGGAATTAGAAAATGACTGCTTAAAAATCAGGTCCTTTTACATAGATCTGAATGTCTAGAAAATGGATCACTAAGGTGAAATTTTAAAATGTATTTTCTGTTTAGGTACTTGGTTAGGGTACAATTTTTACTTTATTAGAAAGTGTTTTATATCCCATATGAATTTATGACCACAAACCTTAAGAAGCATATTCCACATTAACTTAAAGCTGCCTTTTAATTAGGTGTATGAGAACATGTCCGTTGAGTGTGGAGAGGGATAGAGGAGTGGACAGAGTCTGGCTTGACAGGAACCCAGAGCAGGTGACTAGCCCAATGGCCCCCTGAATGGCTCAATATTTGACTCACTGTGTTACTAAGTTTTGACCATTGGTTCTCTGCTCCCTGCGCGCGCGCACACACACGCACACACAGAAGGAGGGAGGGAGCAAAGAGAAAGAGAGAGAGAGAGAGAGTGTTCAGTGTGACATGCTTTGTATATCTAGCTCTCTTTCCTTCCCTTGGCTTATTTTTGTCCAAATGCCTTCAGAATATCTGCATTGGAAATCCACAGGACTAGAAATTAGCTTGCTTAAAACTGAAATTATTTGTGTAATGGGCAGATGCAACCTTGTGATACACATACCTGGAATATTTTTTATTTATCCTGTATCCAATAGTTTATTTTCCAAATTCAAAGCCCACCTCTGACAGGGGTGACATTGGGGTGTTAGTGGACTTAAAGTGGACAATAAACATGCCTGCAAATGAATTCAGTTCTATTTCAAAATATTTTAGTTTCGTTTGGAATAAAACAGTCTTATTTCAGGTAAATGTTCCATCACATTCAGATGGTCCTGTGTTCAGTCGGTATCCAGGTCAAAGCCCTGTTATCTGATCACAGGCAGAGCTTTCGTGAATGTCTGCAGTGGCCTAAGACCTTGGGAGTGGGCCTGGGAAAACAGATCTCCTGAGCCTGCCCCTCCTATTTGCCATCTGGGGATGAGGAATGTAGAAGATTACCAATATGACTGCCATCACATCAGTGTTGGGGGGTTTGTGGCCTTCCTTTTAAGGTTATTGTTGCAAAAAAACAAAAGAACTCTGACCATCATTGGCCCTCTGTGCTGCTGGTATTCAAATGCTGGCTCTGTATTCAAATGCCTCTGAGAGGCATTTGATATTCTTTGTGTACTGCAGGGTGGGGTGGGGTGGGGTGGGAGGTACAACCTCCTGCCCAGGCACAGCTTTGCCCTACACTTACCCACAGTGTGTCATCCATCCCCAGACCACCAACCCATAGCCATTTTCTCATAAGCTCCTCACGTTCTAACAAGCGACCTTTGAAATATCTTCAAGGTGGCATAATCCTGACTGCCTAAACTGCATACTGAGTTTATTTCATTTTTTCCATCAAGAAATATTCTTTTCATATTACGTACCAGACATTATGTAGAAAATCACAAAGGTAAGTGACTCTAAAGTCCTGCCTGGAAAGAAAGGTCTCGTGCTGAAAGACTTAGACATGTACAAAACTAACTATGAAATAATGTGACTACCTTGGAGGATGAATAATTGATATGAGCGAGAGAAGAAAGAAATTCAACTCTATGACCATACTGATCCATCATTGATCTCTTTCATTTATAAAATCTTTTTAAAAAGTAAATCAATGATGGGATATTATGGTACATTTTTACCGAATATTTTGTTTTTACATCCTATGGTTATCATTTGCTAGTTCCATTGTGGTTGCTGGGGGTGAGGATTGAGTTTCTGTGCAGGGGAGGAGTATGAGTTCATGTGTGTGTGTGTTCATTTTGTGTGGTGTGGAGTGTCAATTGTGTTCCACTTCTTTCACAAAACCAGTATTGTTCACTTTAATTGGCCATAGATAAAACATTATACAACTGCTATTGAAACTTAAAAGCAATCCTTTGCATAAAGATTCGTTTTTATACTTTTATCTTGTGGCCAAAGTCAAGTCATATAAACACAAATGATTTTTTAGTTAATCTGTTGTTCACATTTATTTCTGCCCTCTAAGACAGGAGAGTATGTATATAGAGACGTGCCCTGGGTACAGAGCCCTGGGGCATGTCAACACAGAGGTCAAGCCATAGAGATCATCAAAGGAAAAGCCAAGAGGAGCAGAAGGTAGTAGGGAATAAAATATTCTTGAAGCTATGACGAGAAAATGTTCCCCAAAGGAGGAAATGGCAAATTGTGTCAAATGATGCTGAAAATAAAGATGAAAAAGAGTAGCGACCACTGCTTGCTGATGTGAAGGTCCTCGGTGATATTGGGAAGAACAGCCTCTGCGAGTGGCGGCTAGGGTGAGTTGACCTAATCAGAAGAGGCGAAGAAGTGGAGAACCTATGGTGATGGTTTTAACAAAGTTTTTCTGTAAATATGGAGTGGATAAATGAAGCAGGAGAGAGAGACGGTATGAGAGAGCTTTTTATCCTCAAAAGGAGATTCAACAACATATTTGTAAAGTAATAATAATAACAGTAATGATAATGAAGAAGAAAAAGAAGGTGGCGGAGGAGGAAGACAAGAAGGAAGAGGAGAAAGTAACATTTACTGACCACTTCCTACGCCCTAGACACTGCTCTAAGAATTTCACAGACATTATTTAATGTCATGCTAATTACATCGCATGATGTACATACTATTATTAGCCCCTTTTCCAGATGGGGAAAGTGAAACTCAGAGAAATTCAATTGAATGCTCTATAAAGCTAATAGTTCAGTTAATTCCTCTGTACGGGTAGAAATAAGGGAAGCAAGGGTCAAACAAGGCAGGGTCTCTTCAGTGCCCACTGCTGAGCCACTATGTTATATTCTTTTGTAGAAAAGGGGGAGAAATGGATATTTCAGGAGAAAGAAGAGGGAGTGCTCAGTCATTGACAGGAGGCTTAATCAACTGTAAATCTTTACAGAAGTAAGAAAGTAAAATGTGCAGAGCATCAGTAACAAGGTGGCCCTGCAACATGAGCAAGGTCCCCGTATTTTATAGGGACCTAAGAGCTAGCAGAGAAAATATGTAGAAGTGCAGGTAGGATGGTAGATAGAGTGAGAGCAAGACACGGGAGTTCTTAACTCTTCTCCCAATGACACACAAATTAAAGTCGTGAGTGAAGAGGGAGGAGGAGCAGAGAAAGAAGCATCAAGGAGAGGAAAGCAGAAAAAAATGACATATTATTGCTTTCTGAAACATAACTTTACTACAAGCTACTGTAGCTTCAACACAGAAAATCTATAGATAATAAAAACAAGAATAACAGAATTATTTCTAATCCAACTGTCCAGAGAAAACCACTAATTTCCTCTCTTCTCTGTATGTGTTTTATATTATTGATTGGTATGTATAGTTTTTGTAATCTGCCTTTCTCATGTAACAACATAATGCCCATTTTCTCTTTCCATTAAGTATTCTTCTACACCATGATTAATAAAGGTGCTCCATTGTGTTGGTGTACAATAAACTTTCAACTAATCCAACAGTTCTGGATGTTTAGAAAAGATTGGAAAAAGAAGATTTCCAGTCTTTTGCTATTTGAAACAATGAACCTCATAGGTAAATAGTAATGATCATTTTGAGAGTGGGAAAGTGGGCATACTAAGGAGGTGTGGTAGAGTTTTGTGACTCAAAGGGTGCGCTTGAAGCTTATGATCATGAATTTAAACAAAACCAGTAAGTAGTTTTGCAATGCTCAGCTGCTCCGTATTTGCACAGAGTAGGCTAATCATTGTGTTTAATTTGGAATATGGATTAGTTAGATGAGAGCAAGAAAGGAGGAGGAGGGAGGGAAGAGAGAGGGTTTAAAACGAAGTGATTATGATGATAGACCATAGGCGTTATGCTGAACGAAGGAGGAAATGAACTTATTTGGTAGGTAGGAAAAGAAGGGAAGAGTCATGTTGGTGGAGGTCTTGATAAGGCAGATGAATGGCCAGAGAGGGGGTGATAGAGGAGGCGGGTTGGAAGGAAAGAATTGGTCACCAGAGAGTAGGAACTTCAAGCAGGGATTTTGAAAGCGTTGAGGGACAGTGCAGTCTAGCGCTTAAGAGCACAGACTTCAAAGCCAGAATGTCTGGCGTCAAATCCCAACTCAGTCATTTAACTCTGGTCAAATCACTCATCTTTGTGTCTGTTTCCTCATTTATAAATGAATAATGGTATCTAGGACATAGAGTTGTCAGGAATAATGAGTCGAAATATGTTATTTGGAATAGGAATGGTAGATTCAACATAAGTGTTAGATGCTGTTAATATTATTGAGGATAAGTGAACCTCCAAACAACATGTTACATGAACATTTGTTGTAAAGAAAATAAGTGTTTTTTAAGAAAACACTGAAGTTTTACTGTATGAGATTTCATGTAGCCCTCTATTCTGTTTCCTTAAATATTTAAATAAATTCTAAATTTCTAGCTAAATGCATTTGGAGTTTGATTTGTAGTGATATTTTAAAAAATAATGCAGGCTAGAAATAATGGAGGCACCTCCCCTTTATGAAAAACCCTTTACTCATCTTTAACTATTAATTGAAATAAGTTTAAACTTTATCGGAATTTCTCCTGTGAAGTTCTCAGATTTTACTTGTCACCTCTTCCTCTCTGATTTTATCTGTCCAGTAAATTTGCCTAAAGGCAAATGACAAAACTGAGAAGTTGAAGCAAAGGAAAATACATAGTCTGAATAATCCTATAACAGAGAAAAATATTTTCTGTCCTTTTCCAGAGCACTTTAAATGTTGAGGTTCCTCAACATTTATTATCTCACTAGAGTCTCACAATAACAGATAAGGGTCTAAATAGAAAGATGACAAACTAGAACTTAAGTTTATTTTTCTAAATACTTGATGTTAACTTTCTTTGCCAATTACTTCATGAAATATGAATGCGTTTATTTTTGTTTTTAATAAATTTTAAAAATAACTGAGCATCTATGTATGCTAAGCATGAGAGATACAATGATCAGGATACTATATTATAACAATACAGCAATAGGCACAGGGTGTTTCACAGAGGTGGAAAGTGAAGCACACAGCTGGCAAGGGCAATCCAGAATTTGAATTCAGGCAGTTTACTGCCTGTCTGTACATGTAACTACTAACCTATACTACTTCCCAGGGAGTCGCAGAACCAATTCATTGGACAACTTTAGGGGGCACGATTCAAGTTGAAGTCTAAATAAATGGTGTTTCTCGGAATATATTTTATTTTATTATTTTTTTATTTTTTTAAATTTTTTGTTTATTGCAGTAACATTGGTTTATAACTATATAAATTTCAGGTGTACATCATTATACTTCTATTTCTACATAGATTACATCATGTTCTCCACCCAAATACTAATTACAACCCATCACCACACACATATGCCAAATTATCCCTTTCTCCTTCCTCCCTCCCCACTTCCCCTCTGGTAACCACCAATCTGATCTCTGTCTCTATGTGTTTGCTTATTGTTGTTATTATCTACTACTTAATGAAGGAAATCCTACAGTATTTGACCTTCTCTCTCTGACTTACTTCACTTTGCATAATACCCTCAATGTCCATCCGTGTTGTCACACATGGCTGGATTTCATCCTTTCTTATGGCTGAGTAGTATTCCATTGTGTATATATACCACATCTTCTTTATCCATTCGTCCCTTGATGGGCACTTAGGTTGCGTCCAAGTCTTGGCTATTGTGAATAACGCTGCAATGGACACAGGGGTGCATGGTTCTTTATGCATAGGTATTTTCAAGTTCTTTAGATAAATACCCAGCAGTGGAATATCTGGATCATATGGTAGTTCTATCCTTGATTTTTTGAGGAATCTCCATACTGTTTTCCATAGTGGCTGCACCAGTTTGCACTCCCACCAGCAGTGTATGAGAGTTCCCTTCTCTCCACATCCTCTCCAACACATGTTGTTTCCTGTCTTGTTAATTATAGCCATTCTGACAGGCGTGAGGTGATATCTCATTGTAGTTTTGATTTGCATTTCCCTGATAGTTAATGATGTTGAACATCTTTTCATGTGTCTGTTGGCCATTTGTATGTCTTCTTTGGAGAAATGTCTGTTCAGGTCTTTTGCCCTTTTTTAAATTGGGTTGTTACTTTTTTTGTTGTTGAGATGCATGAATTCTTTATATATTTTGGAGATTAACCCCATATCAGACGTATGGTTTGCAAATATCTTCTCCCAATTGTTAGGTTGTCTTTTTGTTTTGTTGATGGTTTCGTTTGCTGTGCAGAAGCTTTTTAGTTTGATGTAGTCCCATTTGCTTATTTTTTCTATTGTTTCTCTTGTCCAGTCAGACATGGTGCTTTAAAGTATGTTGCTAAGACAGATGTGGAAGAGCCTACTGCCTATGTTTTCTTCTAGAAGTTTCATAGTTTCAGATCTTACATTCAAGTCTTTAATCCATTTGGAGTTAATTTTTTTGTATGGTGTAAGGTAAGGGTCTACTTTCATTTTTTGCATGTGGCTGTCCAGTTTTCCCAACACCATTTGTTGAAGAGACTTTCTTTTCTCCATTGTATGTTCTTGGCTCCTTTGTCAAAGATTAGCTGTCTATAGATGTGTGGGTTTATTTCTGGGCTTTCGATTCTATTCCATTGATCCGTGTGTCTGTTTTTGTGCCAGTACCATGCTGTTTTGGTTACTATAGCTTAGTAGTATATTTTGAAATCAGGGAGTGTGATACCTCCAGCTTTGTTCTTTTTCTCAGGATTCCTTTAGCTATTCGAGGTCTTTTGTTGTTCCATATAAATTTTAGGATTCTTTGTTCTATTTCTGTGAAAAATGTTGTTGGAACTTTGATAGGGATTGCATTGAATCTATAGATTGCTTTAGGAAGTATGGACATCTTAAACATCTTAACTATGTTAATTCTTCCAATCCAAGAGCACAGAATATCTTTCCATTTCTTTGTGTCTTCTTCAATTTCTTTCAGCAATGTTTTAGAGTTTTTGGTGTACAGATATTTCACCCCTTTGTTTAAGTTTATTCCTAGGTATTTTATTCTTTTTGTTACAATTGTAAATGGGATTGTATTCTTAATTTCTCTTTCTGCTAGTTCGTTGTTAGTGTATAGAAATGCAACTGATTTTTGTATGTTGATTTTGTATCCTGCAACTTTACCATATTCGTTTATTACTTTTAAAAGTTTTCTGGTGGATTCTTTAGGGTTTTCTGTATATAAAATCATGTTATCTGCAAATAGTGACAGTTTCACGTCTTTCTTTCCAATTTGGATCAATTTTATTTCTTTTGCTTGCCTGATTGCTCTGGCTAGGACTTCCAGTACTATGTTAAATAGGAGTGGTGACAATGGGCATCCTTGTCTGGTTCTTCTTTTTAGAGGGATAGCTTTCAGTTTTTCACCATTGAGGATGATATCATCTGTGGGTTTGTAATATATGGTCTTTAGTATATTGAGGTACTTTCCTTCTATACCCATTTTATTCAGAGTTTATCATAAATGGATGCTGTATCTTGTCAAATGCTTTCTCTGCATCTATTGAGATGATCATATGATTTTTATTCTTCATTTTATTAATGTGGTGTGTCACGGTGATTGATTTGCAAATGATGAACCATCCCTGCATCCCTGGAACAAATCCCACTTGCTCATGGTGTATAATCTTTTTAATGTATTGTTGTATGCGATTTGCTAGTATTTTGTTGAGGATTTTTGCATGGATGTTCATCAATGACATTGGCCTGTAATTTTCTTTTTTTGTGTTGTCCGTTTCTGGTTTTGGTATCAGGGTAATGTCGGCTTCATAGAATGAGTTAGGGAGCTTCCCCCCCACCAGTTTTTTGGAAGAGTTTGAGAAGGATAGGTATTAAGTCTTCTTTGAATGCTTGGTAGAATTCACCAGGGAAACCCTCTGGTCCTGGACTTTTATTTTTGGGAGGTTTTTGATTACTGTTTTGATCTCCTTACTGGTGATTGGTCTATTCAAATTCTCTACTTCTTCTTGATCTACTTTTGGAAGGTTGTATGATTCTAAGAATTTATCCATTTCTTCCAGGTTGTCGAATTGGTTGGCATATAGCTTTTCATAGTAGTCTCTTATAATCTTTTATATTTCAGAAGTGTCTGTTGTAATTTCTCCTCCTTCATTTCTGATTTTACTTATTTGTTCCTTCTCTCTTTTTTTCTTGGTGCGTCTAGCTAAAGGTTTGTCAATTTTGTTTATCTTTTCAAATGACCAGCTCTTGGTTTAATGAATTTTTTCTATTGGTTTTTTTAGTCTCTATTTCATTTATTTCTGCTTTGATTTTTATTTACCTTCTTCTACTAATTTTGGGCTTTATTTGTTCTTCTTTTTCCAGTTCCTTTAGGTGCATTGTTAGATTGTTTATTTGAGATTTTTCTTTTTTGTTGAGATAGACCTGTATTGCTATAAACTTCCCTCTTAGAACCGCTTTTGCTGTATCTCATAAATTCTGGCATGTTTTATTTTCATTTTCATTTGTCTCCAGGTATTTCTTGATTTCTTCTTTGATTTCTTCATTGACCCAGTCATTGTTCAGTAGCATTTTGTTTAATCTCCACGTATTTGTGGATTTTCTGATTTTCTTCCTATAGTTGATTTCCAGTTTCATACCATTGTGGTCAGAAAAGATGCTTGGTATTATTTCAATCTTCTTAAATTTATGGAGACTTGTTTTGTGGCCTAATAGGTGATCAATCCTGGAGAATGTTCCATGTGCATTTGAAAAGAACGTGTATTCTTCAGTTTTTGGATGGAATGCTCTGTATATATCTACTAGGTCCATCTGTTCTAGTGTGTCATTTAAGGCCAATGTTTCCTTATTGATCTTCTGTTTGGATGATCTATCTGTTGGTGTAAGTGGAGTGTTAAAGTCCCCTACTATTATTGTGTTACTGTCTGTTTCTCTTTTTATGTCTGTTAATAATTGCTTTATATATGTAGGTGCTCCTAGGTTGGGTGCATAGATATTTACAAGTGTTATATCCTCTTGTTGTATTGTTCCCTTGATCATCATGTAATGCCCTTGTTTGTCTCTTTCTACAGTTTCTGTTTTAAAGTCTATTGTGTCTGATATGAGTACTGCTACCCCAGCTTTCTTTTCATTGCCATTTGCGTGGAGTATCTTTTTCCATCCCTTCACTTTCAGTTTGTGAGTGCCTTTAGGTCTGAAGTGTGTCTCTCATATGCAGCATATATATGGGTCTTGTTGTTTTATCCAATCACCCACCCTATGCCTTTTAATTGGAGCATTTAGTTCATTGACGTTTAAAGTAGCTATTGATAAGTATGTACTTACTGTTATTTTTTAATTTTTTATTTTTTCTCAGTGTTTTAGTAGTCCTTCTCTGTTGCTTTCTCCTTCTACGCAGAATTGATGGTCTCTTTAGTTTGACTTCTGTCTGAAAGCTCTACTCTTTAACTCCCCTCCTCCCTCATTTTATGTTTTTGATATCATATCTAACCTCATTTTTGTGCATTTGTATCCATTAGCCTCTTATCATGGAAATAGATAATTTTTCCTATTTGTGGTCTTCCCTTTCCCCTTTAATCAGTCCCTTTAACATTTCTTGTAGCACTGGTTTCTTGGTGACAAACTCCTTTAATTTTTCCTTGTCTGGGAAATTTTTGGTCTCTACTTCCATTTTGAATGATAACCTTGCTGGGTAGAGTATTCTTGGCTGTAAGTTTTTTCCTTCTGGCACTTTAAACATATCGTGCCACTCTCTTCCAGCCTGTAAGGTTTCTGTTGAGAAGTCAGTTAATAGCCTTATGGGGTTTCCTTTTTATGTAGCTTGTCTTTCTCTTGCAGCTTTTAGGATTCTCTCTTTATCCTTAATTCTGGACATTCTGATTATGATGTGTCTTGGTGTGGGTCTCTTTGCGTTTATCTTGTTTGGGGCTCTCTGTGCTTCCTGTACCTGGATGTTTGTTTCCTTCCTTAGGTTAGGGAAGTTTTCATCTATTATTTCTTGAAATAGATTCTCTGCCCCTTTGTCTCGCTCTTCTCCTTCCGGGACACCTATAACATGGATGTTAGTGTGCTTGATGTTGTCCCAGAGGTCCCTTAAACTGTCCTCACTCTTTTTAATTCTTTTCTCTTGTACCTGTTCAGCTCGGGTAATTTCTTCCAGTCTTTTGTCCAGCTCGCAGATCCATTCTTCTGTATCCTCTACTCTCCTTTTGAATCCCTCTAGTGAATTTTTCATTTCCAGTATTGTATTCTTCATTTCTGATTGGTTCTTTTTTATATCTTCCATTTCTTTGTTGACATTCTCACTGAGCTCATCTATTCTTCTCCCCAGATCAGTGAGCATCCTTAACACTCTTAGTTTGAACTCTCTTTCAGGTAGGTTGCTCATTTCTGTTTCACTTAGTTCCTTTTCTGGTGTTTTGTCCTGTTCCCTTACTTGGAATGTATTCCTTTTCCTCCTCATTTTGCCTTTTTCCTGTGCTTGTGTCTATGTATTAGGTAGGTCAGCTACGTCTCCTGCTCTTGCATAGGTGACCTTATGTAAGTGATGCCTTAGGAGGCCTACCGTGTGCTTCCCTCAGTTCTCAATGTTCCAGTGGTGACCCATATGTGGGCTACGTGTGTCCTTCTGTTGTGACCTGTTTGCTCTCCCTGTAGGCACCCATGGAGGCCGAATTATGCTCCTGGCCAGCTGTTGTCATGCTCAGCTGCTTGTAGTTGTTGTGGGCCCTTCAGTCTCTTTATCATGTGTGGGGAGCCCCAGCACAGTTTGCTGCAAGTTCTAATACCACATTTGTGTTGCAGTATTTCGTTTAAATGAGTAGACCCCCAGCGTGGCAGGTTGTTAGGCTCAGGGCCTTACAATTGCTATAAGCCTCCAGCCTTTATGTCTCTTGTCAGCTCTCTGAGGATTGCAGCTGGATGGGGCTGGCCTCAGGCATGGGAGCACCCAATTGTTTCAGGCTTTGGAAGGTGGGGCAAACCCCCTATGTGGGTCTTTGAGAAGCACAAGTCTTCTGCAGCTGACAAGCCCTGCCGCCCACAGGTCCACATACACAGTCAACACAGTCCTGCCCTATGTGCATGCCCCGACCTCCCAAAGCAGACCCAGTCTCTCCACGGCGGGAGCCCCACACACTCCACCACCGCCCCACACTCTCCACCCACTCCTTGTGCCTGCCCTGTACCACTGAAGTTGGCTCAGTTGCCAGGCTGCAGAGAATCCAGTCACCAATCTATGCAGGCCACAAGTTGCCTGAGGGCTTGTTGTTGGGTGGGGCCAGTCTCTAGGGTGGGCTGCCTGCCCTGGCTGAGCTGGATTAAATCAGTGATCTAGTGGGTGGGGCAGACCCTGGGCTAGCATTGGCCCCAGGGAGAACTCCAATGGTGTCTGTATCAGCATGCCCACACCAGGCCACAACAAAGGCTGCTGCCAATGTCCCAACCCTGGAGAGGTCTCACCTCTCACCAAGATGCACTCAGGGCCTATCAAGTGAGTCTCTTTTCACCAAAGCACTGTGTACTTTTCTTTCTGGTGATTTTAGGTAGTTTTCTGAAGTGGGTGAGTTTTCATGTGGGCCCTTTAAGAGCTGGTTTTAATTTCTTTGTGAACCAGCTTTTCTGGGGGTACTCCCCGATGTTTTAGTAGCTGGCAAAGTCAGATATTATGCCACTCATCTCGATTGTGCTGGGTCCACAAAGTGCCTACGGGGGGGTGCTCCCTGGCTCAGGGCCCTGCTTCTCTGGGGAGGGCTGTGGACCTGTGGGCTGCTCCGGGCCGGCCGTGAGGCTCTGCGGCTTGTGAAGGTGGCGTTTTTTCTCTCCAGAAGGGAGTTTCTGCCTCTTCCACCTCAATTATGATTGTCGTTTGTTGCAGGAGTTCCTCTTATCCAGTTTTCAGTTCTCTCTCAGGGGTAATTTTTCACGAGTAGTTGTAAATTGGCTGTGTCCGCGGGAGGAGGTGAGTTCAGAGTCTGCTTACACCGACATCTTGACTTCCAGAACCTCTTGGAATATATTTTATATTGAACAAAATATATAATTTACCACATTTCTTAGTCCATGTTACAAACACCAATAAAATTAGTTCATTGTGAATGATGACAAATCAAGAAGTATCTCAATGGTGTGATTTTTAATAAAGACAAAGATGACTCTCATTGCTGATAATAATGATGAAATGACACTGCAGTGGATGGTTCCATTACCTAGAGCAATAAAAGAAATGCTTAAGGGAAATGTTATTTCAATAGACAAGGACCATTGTGCATAGCTGAATTCAAGTTAAAGAGTATGCTGCTTTCCGCTGAGTAACAGAAGAATATCTCAATGCCCATCACTTGCTCAAAGTTCCACATTTTGCTTTTTTCTTCTGATAAATAATTCCTGGAAAGGATTTCAAATTTATGTAACATTCACTTTCATATTATGTTCTAATTCCAAAGTTTGTAAAAATGGAGATTTACCTGAAAAATTCCAATCACATCTAATGTCGTCTATTCTCCTTTAATATTCATAAAGGTAGTCTGATATGATGCTTGCATAGATCCAAATGGGTGTCCGAGAAACCAGTGTTAATAAAAATAATGTGATAGAAGACATTTCAACCTTGTTCTTAATTTAGTGAATAGCACTTGAAGTGTCTTTTCTCCTTTCCCTGACTCACCGAGCATCACCAGAGGAAGAATTGAAGTAAGAGCATGAAGGTGAGCATTAGCTTCACACATTGGTGGGGGATTTGTTGAGATTATGTTCTAATTATATTCACATCAAAATTCAGAAAGAAAAGAAAAGCCCTCTGGTCCTCAATTTCCAAATGTCTTCCTTGGAAATACAATTTGCTTTCAAATCTTTCTATATGAAATCTTCCCCTTTTTTATTTTTCATCTCTAACATGATAGCTATATGTATGGGTCACTTATTAAGTGCTTATAACTATATGCTGATCAATTTGCAAATTTAGTTCGCTTACTGTTCTCAACACTCTATGCCATAGCCACAATGTTTGTGGTTTTCAAAGCATTTTCTAAAACATAATCTCATTTGATTCTGACCACAATCTTGTGAAAGAGGATGAATAATTATTAGAATTTCACAAAGGAAATGAAGACTCAGAAAAATCAAGTAGTTTGTTCTAGGTCACACGGTTTGTAAGTGGCAGATTTGAGAATTAAACTAAGTCTTCTTTTAAAGGAGTCTCACTAAGAGGTGAGATCTTTTACTTCCAAAACAAAAGTTCAAATATCATTATTTTAAAAAGTTTCGTATTTCTAAATCAAAAAGTATATTCTTGCAATGATACAGATGATACTCCTGACAATATGAGTGTTTTAGCAGTATTTTTTGTTTTCGTTTTCTATACAATGTTTTAATTGTTCATCATAAAGGTAGCTGGCTAATTGCTACATAGATTTAGAGCTCTTTGTCTTAGATGTTCACGTTTCTCTCCCAATTGCATATGATTTGTGAATGAAATGCTTATTTATCAGGCATTTAGTCTGTAAGTTATGAGGGTAAGAAATATGAGAATATTTTACAGATTGCTGTATTCTCAGAACTGACCACAGCGCCTGGCACCTAATAGGCAGTTAATATTTTATTAATTTAAATCAATATAATTTAACTTAATAAAAGTGATGGCAAAGTGATAATTTAGGGAGAATTAATTCATTTGCTATGAACCTCTACCAGTAATACGCATATATTTAAAAGCTCATAGAAGTGGATTAATGAATGTCTTCATTATCCACTTTTCATTTAATCCATTATCAAACTTAAGAATTGAGTTGATTCTATGGACAGCTAATCTTTGACAAAGGAGCCAAGAACATACAATGGGGAAAAGAAAGTCTCTTCAACAAATGGTGTTGGGAAAACTGGATAGCCACATGCAAAAAAATGAAAGTAGACCCTTACCTTACACCATACACAAAAATTAACTCCAAATGGATTAAAGACTTGAATGTAAGACCTGAAACTATGAAACTTCTAGAAGAAAACATAGGCAGTATGCTCTTTGACATCGGTGTTAGCAACATATTTTCAAACACCATGTCTGACCGGGCAAGAGAAACAATAGAAAAAATAAACAAATGGGACTACATCAAACTAAAAACCTTCTGCACAGCAAAGGAAACCATGAACAAAACAAAAACACAACCTAACAATTGGGAGAAGATATTTGCAAACCATACTTCTGATAAGGGCTTAATCTCCAAAATAAATAAAGAACTCATGCATCTCAACAACAAAAAAAGTAACAACCCAATTAAAAAATGGGCAAAAGACCTGAACAGACATTTCTCTAAAGAAGATATACAGATGGCCAACAGACACATGAAAAGATGTTCAAAATCACTAACTATCAGGGAAATGCAAATCAAAACTACAATGAGATATCACTTCACGCCCGTCACAATGGCTATAATTAACAAGACGGGTAACAACATGTGTTGGAGAGGATGTGGAGAGAAGGGAACTCTCATACACTGCTGGTGGAAGTGCAAACTGGTGCAGCCACTATGGAAAACAGTACGGAGAGTCCTCAAAAAATCAAGGATAGAACTACCATATCATCCAGCTATTCCACTGCTGGGTATTTAGCCAAAGAACTTGAAAACACCAATTTGCAAAGGTACATGCACCCCTGTGTTCATTGCAGCGTTATTCACAATAGCCAAGACTTGGAAGCAACCTAAGTGCCCATCAAGGGACGAATGGATAAAGAAGATGTGGTATATATACACAATGGAATACTACTCAGCCATAAGAAACGATGAAATCCAGCCATTTGTGACAACACGGATGGACATTGAGGGTATAATGCAAAGTGAAATAAGTCAGAGGGAGAAGGTCAAATACCGTATGATTTCCTTCATTAAGTAGTAGATAATAACAACAATAAACAAACACATAGAGACAGAGATTGGATTGGTGGTTACCAGAGTGGAAGGGGGGAGGGAGGAGGGTGAAAGGGATAATTCGGTACATGTGTGTGGTGATGGGTTGTAATTAGTATTTTGGTGGTGAACATGATGTAATCTATGCAGAAATAGAAGTATAATGATGTACACCTGAAATTTTTACAATGTTATAAACCAATGTTACTGCAATAAACAAAAAATTAAAAAAAAAATTGAGTTGATTCATCTTATCATCTATTATGGGAAAATAATGTAAAAATCTCTGACTTGCACTTGGAGAACATTACAAAAAAATTATATCAACAAAGAAGTAATTGCATGATGTTAAGAAACCTTCAGTCATTTTTTTTTTTTTTGAGGAAAATCAGCCCTGAAATAACATCCATGCCAATCCTCCTCTTTTTGCTGAGGGAGACCGGCCCTGAGTAACATCTATTGCCAATCCTCCTCTCTTTTTTTCCCCTTTTTCTCCCCAAAGCTCTAGTAGATAGTTGTATGTCATAGTTGCACATCCTTCTAGTTGCTGTATGTGGGATGCTGCCTCAGCATGGCGGGACAAGCAGTGCGTTGGTGTGCACCCAGGATCTGAACCGGGGCTCCCAGTAGTGCAGTGCGTGCACTCAACCACTAAGCCACGAGGCTGGCCCTTTCATTCATTTAATAAATAGCTATGAGCCACTAATATGGACTAAGAATATTCAGAGGTAAACAAATGAGGTCCCTGCTTCATGGAGCTTATTTTCTGGCCATAGAGACAGATATTAAACCCATAAAAGAATGAATGTGTAATATATTGGTCAGAGATAAGTGTAAGAAGAATTCTAAAGAAGGAGACGGGGATAGATAATGATTTAGGAGAGGTAGGGGAGGGCTATGATAGCTACCGTGTTCATAGACAACCTCTTCATGGAGTAGGTAGTGATGTTGCCATTCTCAGCAGCCAGACAGGAAAGGAGGTTAGGTTTAGAGTGGGATGATGATTCTGGGGCTGTTGCAGCAAGTAATGTGGGGGATCTTATTCAAAATACACATGCCTGCTTTCCACTACCTCCACCATGATGCTGAGAACCAATGGATTAAGAACAGATATTGGCATTCTCTGTGAATTCAAGTTAGTAATCACTAAGTAATTTACTCTAATTAGAAAAAGGCACGTGAGCACAATGTTTCTTTCTATGCACATAGTTCATCTCCTGCATTTGCATCAACTTACCTTAATTATACCTACTTTTTTGGAGAATATGAAGGAGATGATATTCATACAGCTCCAGAAATTTGACCACCTGTTTTGGTCAGGCTTCATTCTTTCAAAATAACAGATAACAATGCTTCTTTGTATACCCGGATATTTTCGATTGGATGCCACACATTGTGAATTTTAACTTCTTAAGTGCTGAATATTCTTGAATTTTTAAAAGAACTCTTAAACTTTGCTCTGGATGGAAATGAAGTTACTTGGAAACAGTTTTATCCCTCTAAGTCATGGTTTCAAGCACTGTTATGTGGACTAGAGCAGCTTTTAGTCTCGGGTTAATTATACTCCACTACCAAGGCAATCACCTTCTAAGTACTCTGACTGATGCTTCACATATTATGAGGTTTTTCTACTCTCGCTAGTGGGAAACAAACTATTTCAGGCTCTAGGGATTGTTGTCCCTTCTTTTTAGATGCCTCTTCCCCCACCTTGGATAATTCCTCACATATATGTGCTGATCAGTATTCAGCCAAAGATTTGAAGGCAATCTCTACAGTTCTCTGTGGCTCTCTTTCTGTGCTGATTTTCCCTCCATGTCATTCTGTCCTGTGAAGTCTAGCCACCTGGACATCCCCATACAGCCAATTCTATCACATCAACTTAAGAAACTGCCAGGCTCTCCCTGGATTCTTCCTCTCAGTGCTGGGGCTGGAAATATCTCTGAGAAGGTAGGTCCGAGAAAACAGGGGCAATTGTGGGGATCTTTCGTCTCTCTCACGATTATCATTGTGCATTGCCTGTTTGTTCAACATCTGAAAACCATTATTTCATATATTTTTTCTGTTTTTTGAGTTATTTAAGGTACAAGGGTTAATCTAGCTCCTGTTATTCCATTTTGGCCAGAAGTAGAAGTTGACTCCCAACGTTTATAGGCTGCTTTTAGGAGGAAGAAGCATAGCAGATTAAATGACATGAAAATATCATGTTGGCTGAGGGTAAAAAATAAGCTGGAAAGATAGTTTGGAATTAGGTTTCAGAGTTTTGAGGCTTGATCTATAGAGCTCTGACTCAATCTTTAAATAGTGGGAAGACAATCATGGCTTCAACAGGAAAGTATCCTGAAGAAAGCAATGATTTAGGAAGACTGAATTAGTAGAAACATCCTGAATAACATACACAGAGAGTGTGTGTGTCTGTGTGTGTAATAGAATCATATAATAGACACATAGGATACATATGCACATAACACATACTTGAGAAACAAAATACAAACAGGATAACATGTAGAACATGTAGAATCTTTGCCTGTTTTGTTCACCTGCACAAGTCATAGGCAATAAATACGTGCATTGAATGAATGAGTGAATAAACGAATATCCTCCGAAATAGTTTATACCATGTCAGCTGTGTAGCTTCAAGAAACATGGCCCTTTTTCCTCCCAATACTTAAAGAACAAAGCATAGGGCAAAGTAATTGAAAGCGATTGTGGATTCTAACTCCACAGAATCAGGATTGTTGCTGTTGGGCAAGGATGGAAAGAAAAAAAAAGTGGGGGGGCTATACAGCTCCTAGAAATTTGGTTCATTTCTTCGGAACCAAAAGAGAGCTCCGATAAGAGATTGGTCGCAATAATAAACTATATTTAACATACAAATTTCTGGCTTACTTTTTCCAAAAATTTATATGATATTAAATATTGCAAAACCATTGTATTATAACTTTTTAAACATTTGAAAGATTCTATAGGATGATAAATATTTCTAAATACTGGACATAATTATAAGTAACAAAATTTGCATTGCATTTTAACTGTGACACGAGTGTCTGATCTATACTCTGGTCCCGCGGTGTTCCCCACTCATTATTTCAGATTAATGAGAATTGATTCAAAGGTGAAACTGAAGCTCTGTAGACAGATCAAGTTGACAATATATATTCTGGGTTTTTCTGTGTAAAGAAAATATTTGAAGCAATGAAAATATCCATATCCATAAAATTAATTTTAGTTTTTTCCTAAGTTAATTCTGTAGCCCCAAAATGAGTCCAAAGACCACAAGGATCAATTTATCTAATTAAAATAGACATTGTGCAGTCTATTGTCTGCTCTTCCCATGGATGGCTCTTTTAGAAATACCTGGGCATTTAAAAGAGAAACAAACTTCAATTGAAGAGAGACAAATTCCAACTGAAGAAGCAGAGATTCATAAAAAATATAATAATAAAAGCCAATGTTGATTGATGAGTACCATATGCCAGGCAGTGTGGCATGCATTTTACATAACTTTGTCTTATTATATCTTTCCTTTCTAAGGTAGATAGGCACAGTCTGAGTTCTAATTGTAACCTTGGCACTTATTAACCTCTCTGGTTTCGATGTCCTCATTTATGAACATGCAGATAATAATGAAACCACTGTTTTTAATGTTGTCCAGGGAATTAGGAGATTTAATCTCAATAAAACTCTTGAAACAATTATGGTTTGTAATAAGTATTTAATAAATGTTATCCCTAAACATTACCATTTCCCCCCACTTTACAGTCACGAAACTAAGGCCAAAAATTAAAGAAAGTTGCCCTAGTTTACCTCCCTAGAAAATGGAATTTGAATTGTCAGGAAAAACTACTATTACATAGCTCATTGGCAGATATTAATCAATTAATTAAAATGTTTAACTTGAGTACCTGGGGAAAGAAATAGATTATATGGGCTCTGAGGGTTGAGGGGTGGAGCAGGGGCGGCTGCATTTCAAGCTCAGTGTTGTGAAGCTTGGGGAAGACAGTCCTTCAGTGGCCTAGGTTTCACTTGTGTCTTCTCCGTTCTTGGGTCACTGTCTCCACCTCCTTCATCAAGCGCAGACACAGCTCATCCCGCCATGGTAAAGCCACACACTGCACTGCAGTGGGAAGCCCCACTCCTCCCTCAACAGTCTGGAAGGGAAAGGAGGTCATGATTCCACAGCTACCTTGTCTGAGCCTTGGCACCATTTCCCTAGGACACATCAGATTCTCCCACACTTGTACAGATGGACTAGGTTTTAGAACAATTTATAGTGAGTTTATTGATTTTAAAATCTGAAAACCATTTGACCCTTCAATTATATGTTTTTACCTTCACCGTGTTTTCTCTTCCTCCCACAGAAAGAAACCACCCAAAAGAGATTTCCGAAAAAAGATGGAATATGAAAAGCATTGAAATAATCACAGCTATATCCTCTGTTGCTGAAGTTTGTACTTTAGATCCTAGGAGGGACTAAAGGTTGTCATCTGCCTGTTGTTTGGTCTTCCTTGAGGGATAAGAGTTTAGGGGAGGAGATGGTTCTTCACCAGAACTGCCGCACTGAGAATAAGCGACAGGAGACCTCAACCAACATGAATTCTTTGCAATGAGCTCTAGTCCAGGGAATGGAACTCTAAGACGAGGTCAGAAGTTTTCTTCAACCGCGTTAGACTCAATGACCCTACCTACTTCTCCAGAGAATGGTAACCTTTGCACTCTGAAAATAGCACTCTTTAAGAGCACTTTCCTCTGACATCAGGAGGTAATTTTAGCTGACTTCAGGCTTTTCAAAACTTGTTCTAATATACTGTTCATCTTTCAATCATTTTCCTCAAAAATTTTACCTATTACATTTAACTTTTAAAAATACTACTAAACTGAATTTATTCTTATTTTATCTTGCTATTTTATTATGCTCCTTAAATAATATTTTCTTTAATTTGTTTTTTAAACCTTCCAGATGGTGATGTATCCATCTCTTACTTATCCTTAGCTTGTACTCCAAATCTTGCTCTTCATCTTGGTTTCCAATCATTTTATCCTCCAGATTAAATCAGCCAAGTGACATACATTTTATACAATTTCACCAAGTTGGCTTCTCTAGAGTCTTTTAAACAAATTACACAATCTTAAAGGTTATTAAGTTAACTATACCTATTTTTAACTTTCATTCATCTACTTCTATTATCTAGTAGTATATTCTCTTTACTAATAACTGTTTGTTTTACACATTTTGTCTATTTATCCCCTAAGTATATGGCACCTTATTTTCTTCAGTCATTGTCTTATCATTAAAAGTGGGAAATAATAAAAATAAAAGTTAATGCTCCTTTTACAGAATGTCAAGACAGATTTCATACGTTCACTCTTCATGTGCTAAAACAGCACTCGAAAGCAGAGATTGCTAAGTTACTATTCATTCACACTTTTATTTAATTTGTGCATTCCAAAAGTCAAATTAATCCACAAGAGGAAATTAATCCCATCTCTAACACAAACTCCAACATAGGAACTTTGAGTTTTCCCAGAAAATTCTAGGGAAAGATAATTAAAGAATGATAATTTGAGTAGTACTTGGAATATCATATCTTACATACTCTAGGTTTTCAATATATATCAATGTTTATCTATCCATCTCTATATCTTTATGTAGAATTTATATAAAATATAAATGTTTCTCAGAACCTACAAAAGAATTGATAACTGTTTGTGGAAATAATATTTGGCTGAAGGACAGATTCCCAAGAAGGAGGTATCAGTTATTTCACTATAGTCCTCCTTGGATACTAGATACTTGGTAACAGGCTAAAATTGGTTGATTTTTTGTTTGTTTGTTGTTACATAGGGATGTAGACATGTTGAGCACTGTACCTTAGGTTTTGCTTTATATGGCTTCTAGAGTTAGCAGCCTATTTATTAAAAATGTTTAAGTTCAGAAATTCATCTCTGAAAATACTCCAAAGACATATGGGTCAGGAATTTCTTAAGACAGAAAATTCTAAAGATTCAATATCAATGAACTCAAACTCCTGTTCTATAAAGTGTAGTGAGGATAAGGAGGAAAATAGAAGGAGGGTGTTCACACCAATAGTGATGGTTTTGGAACGCTCACCTGTTGTTCTAGTCCATAAAACACAAGGAAAATGTCCTTAAATCAGGACAAATACAAGTGTAATAGAAAAACTTATGAAAGAGGGTTTCAGAGTCCTAAAACTCTAAACATTCTATTTTCTACAAAGACCAAATTTGGAATTTAAAGAATACTAGAAATATTTAATTACTTCTTTTTCTAATAAACAGAGAAAGAAAAGTGATTTCTTAGATTCAATCCTATTTGATTGCAAAAGAAAATAACATTCTCATGTAACATTGCCAAATATATATGATAATGTGGCTCAATAGGGCATGAAGGACAGAGAGAGAAAGTAGAGGTCATTAAATTTATCTCTCTCAGAAACTAGAAAAAAATAGCACATCCCCAACATCTGGAGCAGGAAATCCTTAAAAATTCTTTTCCCTGCCACTCAGTGCCCTCTACTGGAGTAACTCACCTTCCGGAGTGTTGTATCCCAGAAGTCATGGTAGTATCCTCGGTATTGTTTCAGCTCCTCCTCATCTTCCTTTGTCACTGTGCCAACGGGGACAATTCCCGCAGGGAAGTTCAGCACATTGTAAAGGAAAGTATAGGATGTAACACCTGGAAATCATGCACGCAGGCTCATCAGAACACCTCCAGTCTTCCCACCATTATGTTTCTCCCTTTCTTGCACCCTTACAAGCTGAAAAGGCAAAGCCTTTTGTCTTCTGCCTTCTACAACTCAGAAAAACAAGTGGCCTTGTTTACATTTTTCAGTGGAGAAAACAAACTGAAATAAGGGGAAATGGTCCCTTCGCTGAAATTACTAAAATTGGGTCCAGATTTCTCATCTTGTTCTCTACTCCACATCTACTCCAAATATTATTTTAAAATGACTGGGGATTTTCATTCCTTAAAAGACATTCATTATACATTGATAGAAAATTAATTGATTTTCAAATATTTATCTATTACCTATTATAATTTAATCACATATATTTTGAGGATATAAATGTGAAAAAAGTATGACATTAAATTTCAGGATGTTTTTAATATAATAGGAACATAACATAGCCATGGTGTTTATTTGTGTTAATAAAGCCCACTCCAGTCATGGTGTATGGTAGGAATAAAATGAAATATTTGTTGATTGAATAAAACAGAAAACATGCTATTTTACAAGCTTATAGTGCAAATAAGAAGTAATTAACCTTTAAAGTCGAAGTGAGAGCATGAATATAAAATTTTTGCTCCCACTAAGAGTAAGAACAATACAAGAGTGTCCCCTCCTACTACTTCTAATGCAATAAGTGAAGAAAAGGAAATAGAAGGTATATAGAACAGGAAGGAAGAAATAAAACTGTCTTTGTTCACAAATGATGTGATTTGTCTATACAGAAAATCTGAAAGTACTGATGGGAAATAAACCCTCCTGGAACAAATAAGGGATTATAGCAGGGTTACAGAATGCAAAAGTCAATTGCTTTCTTCTATATTAGCAATGAACAAGTGAAATTTGAAATTAATAACGTAATACCATTTACAATAGCATCCCAAACGTTGAATTCTTAGGTACAAATCTAACAAAATATGTAAAAGACATAGATGAAAAAAACTACAAAACTAAGATGAAAGATATCGTAGAAGAACTAAATAAGTGGCGAAATATTCCCTGTTCATGACTCAATATTATCAAGATGTCAGGTCTTCCCAACTTGATCTACAGATTTAATGCAATCACAATCAAAATCCCAACAAGTTATTTTGTGCATCTTGATTCTAAAGTTTATAAGGAGAGCTGACATCCCTGGAATAGCTAACATAATATTGAAGAAGAACAAAAAGTTGAAGGGCTGACTATTCTAATTTCAAGACTTACTATAAAGCTACAGTAATTAATACAGTGTTATATTGGTGAAAGAATAGATATATCTATTCTCTATTCTCTATTTCAGAATAGAGAACCCAAAATAGATTCCCATAAACATAGTCAACTTCTCTTTGATAAAAGAGCAAAGGCAAGACAACGTACAAAAAATAGTCTTTTCAACAAATGGCACTGGAACAACTGGACATCCACATGCAAAAAAAAATCAATCTAGACACAGACCTACACACTTCAGAAAAATTAACTCAAAACAGATCACAGGCCTAATGTAAAAGGCAAAACTATAAAACTCCTAGAAGATAACATAGAAAATCCAGGTGACCTTGGGTATGGCAATGACTTTTTTGATAAAACACTACAGATGCAAACTATGAAAGAAATAATTGATAAGCTAGATTTTATTAAAATAAAAAATTTCTGCTTGCAAAAGACACTGTCAAGAGAATGAAAAGATGAGCCACAGACTGGGAGAAAATATTTGCAAAAGACATATCTGAAAAAAGACCACTATCCAAAACATACAAAGAACTCTTAAAACTCAACAATAAGAAAATGAAGAACCAGTTAAAATATGGTCCAAAGACCTTGGAACATATGGAACAAACTCCTCACGAAAGAAGTTGTACAGACGGCAAATAAGCATATGCAGAGATGCTCCACATCATACGTCATTAGGGATATACAAACTAATGCAACATTGAGATACCACTACGCATCTGTTAAAATGGCTAAAATCCAGAACACTAACAACAACAAATGCTGGTAAGGATGTGGAACAAGAGGAACTCTCATTTATTCCTGGTGGGAATGCAAAATGGTAGGGCTACTTGCAAGACAGTTTGGCAATTTCTTACAAAAATCAATATACTCTTACCATATGACCCAGCAATCACGCTCCTTTGTATTTACCCCAAAGAAGCTGAAAACTTATGTCCACACAAAAACCTGCACATGAATGTTTACAGCAGCTTTAATCATACTTGCCAAAACTTGGAAGCAACCAAGATGCCCTTCAGTGGAGGAATGGATAAATAAATCGTGGTACATACAGACAATGGAATATTATTCAGAGCTAAAAACAAACAAGCTATTAAGCTATGAAAAGATGTAGAGGAAACTTAAATGCATGTTACTAAATGAAAAAAGTCAGTCTTAGAAGGCTACATACTGTATGATTCCAACTATATGACATTCTGGAAAAGGCAATACTATGGAGACAGTAAAAAGTTTGGTGGTTGTCACGTATTAGGGGGGAAGGAATGAAAAGGAGGAGCACATAGGATTTTTAGGGCAGTGAAGCTATTCTATGTGATACTACAATGACGGATATATGTCATTATACATCTTTCAATTCCCATAGAATGTACAATACTAAGAGTGAGCCCTAATGTAAACTGTGGAGTTTGGGTGATAATGATGTGTCAATGTAGGTTTATCAATTGTAACAAATGTCCCACTCTGATGCAGGATGTTGATAACAGGAGAGGCTATTTATGTCTGGAGGCAGGGGGTATATGAGAAATCTCCTATCTTCTGCTCAGTTTTGTTGTGAACCTAAAAGTACACACCCAAAAAGCCTACTTGAAAAAATTTGCAAATAGAGGATTATCACCCTTCAGAGTATAGTGGAGAAATTAGTGGGTAAGTAGTGAGAGGGCATGGTCTTAGTCCTCATTCTATTATTTTCAAACCATGTGACCTTAAATTCATAGTTTTAAATTACTTTATCACTTTCCTTAAATACAAAATAGAAGAGGATTAAAAGCCTTGTCTTTCATACTCACAGTGGTTGTGAAAATCAAATTAAATAATGCACACCAAAAAAACTTATAAGCCACCAAATGCTGCATGAATAAGAATTTAGAACTATTTGGCTAGGGAAAAGAAGAGGAAAAGATGAATAACAAGTAAATAAATGACTTTGAGAATAATAGAAAACAAATTCAGAGGCATAACAAGTTTAGAGAAAGGAGTTAAGGCTGATGGCAATCTCATGCAAGGTAGGTTCTAATATATTCAATCTTAAATTTTTCAATTAATATAACACTAAAGTGGTGACAAATCCAAGGTTAGAATACAATTCTTCTGATTTATAAACCGGTACAATTTCCCCTATATCTTGTACTACATTGTATTTGTCTAATTTAAAGACCAAAGAACTAAAAGTTATTTTTTACCAAGGAGAATCCCACTAGAAGCCGAGTTGAAGGCTGGACATACAGCAGGACAGAGAATAACATCCAACTCCAAGGATTTCCATTTGTCAATGAATTCACGCTGATAAGTCTAGAAAGAAGAGAAGAATCCAACACAAACATTACTATATGTACAAGAAAAAATGGCTTCCATTACTTTAGAGAATTTTGTCCTTTAAAATTGCTGTAGGTGAGGTAATGAAATCATACTTTTACCAGGGAAGTTGGATTTTCAACACACCATGATTGAGCTTCCAGCAAAGCTCATACCCTAATCCTTACTGGAAGAAATCTGAATTACCTTCAGAGCGTACTGTTGCTTCCAGAGCTTCTTCACTGACCTGCAAGACATGGCACAGACATTAAGGTGAACACAGATGTCCCAGTTTATAACCTCAGTATATGTTTTGGCAGAAGTCCTGAACTTTCTCTGTATCTACTAACCACTCCCCTTTCCCAAAACTCATTTAATCTCTTTTACTTTTCTTTCAGTTATCTCATTCAGCACTTCTCCTTCTGCTTCTCCTGGTAACTTAATATCACTATTTTTTTACCCTCAAATCCACATTTATTCTCCAACTATAAATATTCAACATAATTCACCATAGGGCTTTACTCTTATATTTGTGTCGGGTTTCCTACTTTGAGGACAATAAATCTCAGTAATCTAACTAACACTCTCTTATGCATGTACACAGATAAACTCACCCAACGCCGCAGGTTTTCTCTAAGAATTTGGCCAGCCGTGGGACCTAGAAGAAGTCACAGATCAGTTTAGATTCATCAAGAAGAACCATAACTGTACAAGCAGAGCACAGAGTCTGTGTTGGGACTTGCAAAGATTGAGGTGGGAAATTACAAGTCTCCTTTGTGGATGAATATTTTAATATTATGGTATTCTATTAGTTGATACAGAGTGAAGTTTCAGACATATTGAAAAGAGATATAAAACTAGGTAAATAGGTTTCTCTTGGGGAAATATTTTGTATTTGGAAATTATGTATACAGGTATACTTCATTTTATTGTGCTTCACTTTATCGCACTTCACAGACATGGCATTTTTTACAAAACCCTCTGACAGCAAAAAGATTACAACTTGCTGAAGGCTCAGATGATGGTTAGCATTTTTTAACAATAAGGTATTTTTTAATTAAGGTATGTACATTGTTTCTTTATACATAGTGCTATTGAACACTTAGTAGACTATAGTATAAACACAACTTTTATATTCACTGGAAAACCAAAAAATTTGTGTGACTCACTCTATTGTGATATTCACTTTATTGTGGCAGTCTGGAATTGAACCTGCAATATCTCTGAGATATGCCTGTATATATGTATGTGTGTGTGTATACACGTGTATGAATGAGATACATGAGGCAACTGTTTTTAGATGAATGTGTGGCAGTGCAGGACTGTGAATTCATATAAAAAATAGCTCCTGGGGATCTGTGAGCTGAAGGATTATTCTGAAGTTCCCACAGTGCTTGGATACATAGGATTTCGGAATATCTAGAGGAAAGATACTTTGCTGAACAATATGGTTACTCAGTAGACACTGAAGGAAAGCTAAGCCTTAGCCATAGGACTTTTCTACCACTACAGTAATAGCTACTCTAGGATAATTCTAACAAAGTTCAAACACAAAATTTGAAAGGTTAAGATTAACTGATTAGGAAATTAACTGCCTGCATGAAAAAAACAAAAACAAAACTCTAATACGTCAATTCTCTCTAAAGAAAACTGCTAAATTCAGAGTCTCTATTACCTAGCATTCACACTGTTTGGCAGACAATAAAAAAAATTCTAGACATTAAAAGAAGCAGGAAAATATGATTCATAAGTGGAAGGAGAGGGCAGTCAGTGGAAACAAACCCTGAGAGATGACCTGGATGTTGGAATTAGCAGACAAGTATGTTACATCACCTAAAAAAAATATGTCTAAGGACTTAAAAAATGGTCATAATAAATGAAAAGATGTGTAGATGGGGAAATATTAGCAGTGAAATAGAGCCTATAAAAAGAATCAAATGGGAATTCTAAAAGCAAAAAATAAAATATATAAAATGAAAACTTCACTGAACAGCCATTACATAAGATTGGATGCAGGAGAAGAAAGAGTCAATGAACTTAAAGATCAATCAATAGACATTACTCTCTCCAAAGAAACAAAAACAAAAATTGAAAATAAAGCATCAGTAATAAGCAGAACAGTATTATGCAGTCTATCATACATGTTATTAGAGTCAAGAGGAAGAAGAACAAAAAGACTGTGATAGAAAATATATGTGAAGTAATAATGGCTGAAAAGTTATCCAAATTTACTAAGAAAAATATCAATTTATAAATCTAAGAAGGAAAAATAAATACCCGTAGGCACAACATTGTCAAGCTGCTAAAACCCAAAGATAAAGAGAAAATTTTGAAAATAGACAGAGAAAAGATGCATTGCATACAGGGGAAAAACCATGCAAATGACAGATCTTTCATGAGAAGTAATGAAAGTCAGAAGATAATGGAATGTCATCAATAAAGTGCTGGGGAGTAGGGGGGTTATCAACTAGAATTGTATATGCAATGAAAATGTTATTATACTACAAAGGAAAATTTAAGATAGTTTTCAGATAGACAATTGAAAGAATTTTTTGCTAACAGACCTGCAGTAAAGGAAATATTCAAGAACATTATTTTTGCTGAAGGGAATACACACCCTGTGGGAACCTAATGTGCATGATGAAATAAAGAATACCATGAATAGTGAATATGTGAGTAAATATACAAAAATGTATTTTTCTTAACTTCTTTAAAAGCCTAATGATTGTCTAAAACAAAAATTATAACAATCATATGGGATTTATAATATATGTACAGTAACATATTTGACAATATCACAAAGTATAGGGGTTAAAACAAACCATATAGTTGCCAGATTCTTACATTTCTTGTGAACTGAGACAATATGAACTCTAAGTACACTGTGAAAAGTTAAGGATGCTTATTGTAATCCCTAGAGCAACCAATAAAATGTAAAAAAAGGAAGTAGAGCTGAAAATCCAAAAGAGAAATTACAATGGAATACTAATAAACATTTGATTTGTTATATAGCAAAAAGGAAGGACTAGACAATCCAACAAATAAAAATAACAAACAGAAATCATTTTGTATGACAGATGGAATAAATAAAGGTAAACAACAAAATGGTAATTCTAATCTAAACATATCAATAATTACACTAAATGTAAATGAATTTAAAACTCCAATTATAAGGCAGAGATTATCGATCTGGATAACAACCACAACAGAGTTATGGGCTATCTAAAATCACTACCTCGTTATAAAAGACAAGCACAACTCTAATACTAAAACTTGATATAGCTTTTATAAGAAAAGAATATTAAAAAAAATGTCATTTGCATACATGCAAAAATTCTCAGAAAAATATTAGCAAATCAAATCCACTGTTATATAAATTGATAGTATACCACTAGCAAGTGAGATTTATTCAGGAATTCAAAGCTGTTTTAACTTTCAAAACATTCAGTAAAGGAAATTTATTTTATTACCATAATAAAGGAGAAAAGTAAATATGATATTCCCAACAGGTGAAGAAAAAAAATTTTGTAAATAAAAACCCCTTGTTTATAAAAAACTCTCAGAAAATTGGGAATAAAAGGAAATTTCTCAGTCTAATTAAAAGTATCTATGACAAATGTATAGCAAATGTCATATTTTTATTTATATTTTTTTTGTGAGGAGGATCAGCCCTGAGCTCACATCTGATACCAATCCTCCTCTTTTTGCTGAGGAGGAGTGGCCCTGAGTTAACATCCGTGCCCATCTTCCTCTACTTTATATGGGATGCTGCCACAGCATATGGCTCAACAAGCAGTGCGTTGGTGCACACCCAGGATCCGAACCGGAGAACCCTGGGCCGCTGCAGCGGAGCGCGTGCACTTAGCTGCTTGCACCACTGGGCGAGCTGCTAGCACATGTCATATTTAATGATGAAATACTTAATATGTTCCTTTTAGAACAAGGCCAAGGCAAGGGTGACCATTTTAGATTCAATGTTGTACTGGGGGTCATAGCCAGTGAATACAGCAAGGCAAAAGAATAAAAAATTAAAAATTAAATAAATAGAAGACTCAAAAATTGTGAAAAAAGAAGTAAAATTTTTTCTATTCACAGAAGCTATGATTAAATATGTAGAAAAATTTTAGGCATGGTTTGGCAGACATTTTCTATAAAGAGCCAGATAGTAAATATTTTGGGCTCTGCAGGCCTTACAGTCTCTATTGCAACTACTCAACTCTGCTGTAGACAGTCATAGAAAATATGTAAGCGAATGAGAATTCCTGTGTTCCAATAAAACTCTATGAAAACAAGTAGTGGGCTGTATTTGTTCAACATGCCCTAGTTTGCCAACCCCTGATCTAAGGAATCTCCAAAGCAATGATTAAATCTACTAAGTAAATTTACCTTGATAAATTTATCACAGGATAGAAGAATTAAATTACCGTTCATTGTATTTCAGTATAATAGCAGGAAACAATTGAAAATGAAATTATAAAAATTCCCATTAGTGATATCACTAAAATATAAAATACACAGGAAAACATCTAAGAAAAAGCAAAAGGCCTCTGCATTGAAAACACTGCAGAAATTTCTAAAAGACAAATGGCGAATTATACCACATTCATGGGTTAGATGACTCTTTTTAAGATGCCAATTCTCCCCAAATTGATATATAAATTCATTGCAACTCCAAGCATAAACTAAGAGACATTGTAAAATATAGAAATGGACAAGCTATTTCTAAAATTTTTTTACTGAAATGCAATGGACCTAGAATAGCCAGTTTTTAAAAAGAATATAACTGGAGAATTTACACTACTTGACTTTAAGAATTATGATAAAGCTTCACTAATCAAGACGGTATGACATTAGCATAGGATAATAGATCAAAAGAACAGAATAAAGAGTTCAGAAATAGACCCACACATATACAATGAATTAATTATTTTTTTCGGCAGGGGAAGCTTCCCTCTAAGCTAACATCTGTTGCCCATCTTCTCCCTTTTTTCTTCCTTTTGCCCCCCAAGCCCAGTACACAGTTGGATATAGTTGTGTGTTCTTCCAGTTCTATGTGAGTGCCTCCACAGCATGGCTACTGACAAATGAGTGGTGTGGTTCCCCATAAGAAACCAAACCCAGGCCGCTGAAGCGGAGCACACCGAACTTAACCACTAGGCCATTAGGGCTGGCTGTATGATCGATTGAGTTTTGACAAAGCAATTTAATGGGGAAAATTAAAGTCTTTCAACAAATGGTGCTGGAACACGTTACTCATATGGAATAAAAAGACCCCAAAACCTTACCTCATGGTACAAACAAACTTTAATTCTAGATGACTTATGTGTCTAAACATAGAAGATACATATATAATACTTCTAGAATAAAATGTAGATTATTTTCAGGACTTTGAGATAACCAAATTTTTTTGGACAGGGCAGAGAAAGCAATAACCATAAAATAAAAACAATAAATAAATTAGATTGTCAGAATTACAAACATCTGCTATCAAAAGATACTATTAAGAAAATGAATAGGCAAGCTGTGGATTGGGAGAAAACATTTTCACCACATATATCTGACAAAGGACTTACATTTAGAACACATATATAACAAGAAACAGTTTTTAAAAAGAGCTAAGGAACTGAATAGCTAGTTCACAAAATAAGATGTATGAATAGTTAGTAAGTACACGAAAATACTCAACGTCATCAATCACCAGGGAAATAAAAATTAAACCCACAATCAAATATCATAACACAAAGTAGAAGAGCTAAAATTAAAAATACTGACAACATCAAGTATTGATGAGGTTGTAGAGCAACCAGAACTCTCATACATTGCTGATACAAGTGTAAAATGGTAAAACAATTTTGAAAAGTAGTTTGGCAGTTTCAAATAAAGTTAAACATCTACTGCCCTAAGACTCAGCAATTCTACTCCTAAGTATGCACCCAAGGAAAATGAGAACATAGGGATTATACCAGCTTTATAGAAAACTATCCAAATGTTGGAGAAAGAATTTTTAAAACATGATATATTCATGCAATGGAATACTAATAACCATATAAAAGAATGAACAGCTACACTGATACACACAAACACATGGATAAATTTCACAGACACGTTGAGCAAAAAGAAGCTAGACTCAAAGAGGACAAACTGTAATTTCATATACATGAAGTTCCAGAACTGACAAAATTAATATATGGTGAAAAATATCAGACAGGGGAATGAGGGACCGTTTTAGGGTGAAGAAAATATTCTATATCTTGATAGGATATAAGTTACATAAGTGTGCTCATTTGTCAAAATCTATCAAATTGGGCATATAACATTTGTACATTTCACTGTATGTAAGTATTACCACACACACAAAAAGAACCAGCAATAAATATTGAACTCTAGTTTTATCGTTCACAGTGGTATTCTATTCAAATAGGGAAAGGGCAAATACTAAAATACTAAACTCTGTGGCTCTGGATTGGAATTGTATAAGTATGTACTCATGATATTTAATATATTGAATATAGAGATATATAATTTATAAAAATATGTAGAAATATACCGTTCTATATTTATCTTTTTCTTAGCTCTATCTAGAAGCAATGACCTATCAATTGCAATGAGCACACTTTAGTTTCTAAATACCATTCTTCATTAAAAGGAAGCAGGTTACTTGAAGGGCTGGGGCAGGGGAAATAGAAATGGAGCCTGGAACATTCTGTGACAGCAGAAAGTAAAGAGGTGCACAGAAAAGGATGAGGCCATAATAAAGGGACACAGGAGCCAGTCGGACGGGATTCCTACTGGCCAGATCTTGACTAATTTGAGCATAAAGATAAATAATAGTAAAAATCATAACCCACTTCATAAAATAAGAGTGAATTATTTAGCCCATATGTATAAAAACAAGGTGAAGAGATAAATAGGGGGAAAGGGAAAGCTCTTCCTTACAATAGAATGAATATTAATAACTATATAACAAACAATAAAGTTGGAAAATCAACAAGGGAAGATGAAACTAGTGGGTGAAAAGTTGATTACACACAGGAAACGTGCAGCATCTCATAGTATCTCCACAAATATCATTTATTAGCAAAAGGAGAAAATAGGAAATTTACAATAGAGAAGTCTGGCAGTAACCATTTTCACCAAGAAATCAAAGCTAGTATTAGCAAAATTGGGAGAAACTGACATCACAGGCCTGCTTATATGAGGCATTGAGAAGAACATAGCCTTACTTCAGTGACATTCTTGACCAAAAAATACATAATCTGATTTTCAGGGAACAACAGACAATGATCAGAAACATTCTACAATGTCCTATACCTTTCAATAATATCAAAGTCACAGAGACAAAGAAGACTGAGGAATTGTTTCACGTGAAAGTAGGCTAAAAAGATTTGATAACTAAATGTAATATATGATCCTGAATGGAATTCATATTTGGAGGAAAAAAGTGCCAGAAAGAACATTATTGGGGCAATCGAATACAACAGAATATGAACTCTGGATTAGATAATAGTAATGTATTGATGTTAAATTTCCTGATTATGATAAGTATAATCTGATTATGTTAGAGAACATCAGTTTTCTTTGGAAAAACATACTAAAATATTTAGGGATAAAGGTGCATGGTATCACCAAATTACTCTCAGGGTTCAAAAAAAATAATATGCAAAAAGAAAGACATGTAGAGAGAATGATAGAGCGACTGAGACAATATGTAAACCACTGATGAATCTGGGAGTTCCTTGTACTATTCTTGTAGCTTCTCTGTAAGTTGGAAATTATATGAAAATAAAAAGTTACCAAAGAAGTGCTTTGCTCATTTGTAGCCAGTGGAAGCATGTATTAAAGACTTTTAAGGTGTCTGCCAAGCTGATAAACTTCGCTTTTCTCTGGGGTCCTGCCTCCAAACCCAATGGGGAGAATTTCTGGCAACCAAATTTGTCTTGCACAGAACCTCTATCCCAACTACAGCTGATTGAATATACTGAAGACACCTCACCCTATTAAGTAACTAAGACATTTTTCACCAGGTCCTTTAAAAATAAGACTAAATGATTTATTTGAGAAGAAATGCATGCCCTTTTGTTCTCGCAGTTGCCTTTTCCCAGAGAGACTTTCAGTCTCTCTCTCTCTGTACCTTACTCATAATTGATTTATCTGAATGGTTAGATACTGACACCCTGAACTTCTTCGTTTTCTTTGAGCAGAATTAAGACCTTGCACACGAATGGCTCTTCTCCCGAGGATATCCTTGCCTTGTCTGTTCCTCCATGGTGTAAGTTTCCTGGGGAGACTCTGTTCCTGCAGGGGTGAGACCTGTATTTCTGAGAGGGTTTAACTCAGGAGGGAAAGTAGTAGGAAGCACATTTGGCCTTAAATCCCACCCACGTTCTCCAATCCAGTCTCACTAACAATAAGGTTGATATTTTTATCTGCCTCTGTCTGATTCCTACATCTCTAAAATTGGGTCAGAACCCATGAGGGGAAAGGGATGTGATTAATTATTACCCTCCAACTGCCAGGCAGTCTCTGCAGGGTGGCTGGAAAAGCAAGGAAAGCAGCCTACAGGAAGAGAGATGACGCAGACCTGAAAAGATAAGCACTGATGAAATACGGGGTTCTAATAGCTTTTGAATTTCTTATTCTAGTTTCTTCTTCAATTCCAGTCACATTTCTCTCTCCCCTTGGACTCTAAAAGATAACATATTTCTTTAGAATAAATCCTCCTTTGGGACTGAGACTAGGATCCAGAGCCCGAGCTGATTCCAGGCATTATTCTTCCTGCCAGTAGGGGAAATCCTTAGAATTATTTCTGTAAATAATTTCTGTAAACTCGACAATAATGGATAGTTTACTTATTGGTTGCTAGAAAACCTAGTCTCATATTCTTCTGAGAGCCATTTCGACTCCAAGACCAGAGATAAAGACAGCGTTTGGGGCAGGCTGATTATAGGCTTGTACTCCAAGGTGGACATTTCCAGTGTCAGCCTCAGAAATGAAGAATAGAAAAAACAGGAATACCAAGAAAGGAATGCTACAAACTTAGCTACTGCTGGTGAAATCAGGATCCCTTGTCTTAATTCCAGTCTCCTGAGTTATGAAAGTCAAGGTGGAAGGAATATACTTCCAGTTTCCAGTCTGGTATCTAAGGAGCTTGTAAGTCACCACTCCATCCTAACAACAAGTAAAAAGCTGAACAAACTGAAAAAAATCAACACCTCTTCTTAGATTTGTCAGAAAAGTGAGGTCTAAAGGCAAACCGCTGCCTCAAAAATGGGGAGACAGACAAGTGGATATGGAGAATCACAACTTACTGCAGCAGAAACCCCTGAACAAAAACCTCTGGAGGCATCAGTGCTGGAGGAGGAAAAACCTGAACTGTAATTGACAAGTTGCTGGGGGCTCAGTGTAGACAACTCTGAGACTTAAAAACTCAGGGGAACCCATTCAGAGAGGGCTCCACACTTTGTGAGTTTTACCTCCAGAAGCTCTACCAGGTCCTCACAGTGAATATTAGAGAAAAAAATCTCCTTGTTCTTCTGGTAGGGGGAGAGGACAAGAAACCACTTAAAACTATGCCAGAGCATTCTGTTCTACTTTAAAAGGCCTTTCCTCGGGAGAAATTATTTTATCAAAACCTAACCTGCTGAGGTTTTACCAGAGCCTAACTATTCTGAGGGGAGAGAAATACCCAATTCCAGCTCCATCTAGTCATCCACGTGGAAGAAGGGAAATAACTACAGCCTCTTCTAGCCATCTTGTCCCAGCTGAGTGGGGAAAAAACTGAGCAGTAGTTATGAAGTTTACAGTCCAGGACACGGGCTCACCAAAAGACTAAAACCTAATCATAGGATTATAGATGCTTCCCCCAACTACACACAACTTACCGCTACATTACAAAATGTTTATTTAGTATATAGTTCATGTTACCCAGTATATCCTGTTTACCCTTCAACAAAAAATTGCAAGACATATTACAAGATAAAAAACACAATTTGAAGAGACTGAACAAATATTACAATCAGAGTCTGATATGGTAGGAATGTTGGCCTTATCAGACCAGGAATTTTTAAAAAAACTATGATTGATATGATAAGAACTGTAATTGGAATAGCAGAAAACATGCAATGACAGGTGGATAATGTAAACAGAGAGATGGAAATTATAAGAAAGAATCAAAAAGAAATTCTAGAGATCAAAAGCACTGTAACAGAAATGAAGGATGCCTTTGATGGGCTCATTAGTAGACAAGATATGGCTGAGCAAAGAATTTGAGTTTGAAGATATGACAACCAAAACATCCAAAACTCAAAAGCAAAGAGAGAAGAGACTTCAGGGGAAAAAAAGAACAGAGTATCCAGGAACTGTGAGACAATTTCAAAAGGTGTAACGTAACATAATGGGAATACACAAAGGAGAACAGGGAAAGGAACAGAAGCAATATTTGAACTAATAGTGACTGATAAATTCCCCAAATTAATGTCAGACACCAAGCCACAGACCCAGGAAGTTCAGAGAACACCAAACAGGGTAAATGCCCCAAAAAACTACACTTAGGCATATCATATTCAAACTACAGAAAATCAAAGATACAGAAAAATTTTGAAAGGAGCCAGAGGGGAAAATTTTCTTACTTATAGAGGAATAAATATAAGAAATACATCTGACTTCTCCTCAGAAACCAGGCAAGAAGAAGGGAATGGAGTGAAAAATTTGAACAGTTGGTAGAAAAAACCCACCAACCTAGAATTCTGTATCCTGTGAAATTATCCTTCATAAGTGAAAGAGAAAAAAAGACTTTCTTAGATAAACAAAATTGAGAGAATCTGTTGCCTGTAGACCTGCAAGAAATGTTTAAAGAAGTTCTTCAGAGAGAAGGAAAATGATATATTTCAGAAACTTGGATCTACATAAAGAAAGGAAGAGTATTGGAGAAAGAATAAGTGACAATAAAATAAAAACTTTAATTTTTCTTATTGCTAACAGATTTAACAGATAAGTATGTCCAAAATAACAATAGCAAGATTATATTCATTTTTTATATATATATACACACACACATACACTTATGTATAAGTGAAATGAATGACAGCAATGATATAAGACCAGTAAGGAGGAATTAGGATTATTTCTTATTGTAAAGTACTCACAATACTTGTAAAGCGGTGTAGTGTTATTTGAAAGTGGGCCTGGATTAGTTGTAAATGTATATTGCAAGCTCTAGCGCAACCACCATGAAAAGTAAAAACCAGTAATAAACTGATATGCTAAGTAAGGAGAGAAAAATAGAATCATATAAAATATTCAATAAAAACCACCAAAGGCATAAAAGAGTAGAAGACAAAAGTAGGAATAAAGAACAAGGGCAACAAGTAGAAAACAGGAACAAATATGGTAGATATTAATCCAAGTATATCAATAATCACTTTAAACATAAATGCATCGATTAAATGACGGATTGTCAGAGTGGATCCAAAAACAAGACCTAACTATATTTTATCTATTGGAAATACACTTTAAATATAAAGACACAGACAGATTAAAAGTAAAGGGATGGAGAATGATATACCATGCTAACACTAACAAAAAAAAGCAAGTGTAGCTATATTAATTTCAGACAGTACAGGTTTCAGAGCAAGGAAAGTTATCAGGGATAAAAAGAGGCATCACATGATTTTAAGGGGGTCAATACTCCAAGAAGACATAACAGTCCTAACCATGTATGCACCTAACAACAGAGCATCAAAATGTATGTGGCAAAACTGATAGAACTGCAAGGAAAAATAGAAGAATTCCCTATTACAGTTGGAGACTTTAATACCTCTCTACCAGAAATGGAGACATCCAGCAGGCAGAAAATCAGGAAGGAAATAGTTGAACTCAACAGCACCATCAATGGATATAACTGACATCTATAGACTACTTCATCCAACAACAGCAGATTACACCTTCTTTTCAAGCTCACACGGAAAGTTCATGAAGATAGACCATATTCTGGGTCATAAAATACAGCTTAACAAATTTAAAAGAATAAAAATCATACAATGTCTGCTTTCACCACAAAGGCATTAAATTAGAACTCAATAACAGAAAGATAACTGGGAAATCCCAAAATACTTGGAGATTAAACAACACATTTCTAAATAACACAAGAGTCAAAGAAGAAAGCTGAAGAGAAACTTAAAAATATTTTTGAACTAAATGAAAATGAAAACACAACTTATCAAAATTTGTGGAATACAGCAAAAGCAGTGCTTAGAGGGAAACTTATAGCATTGACTGCATAAATTAAAAAAGAAAAAGATCTAAAATCAATAATCTAAAGTTCCACCATAGCAAACTAGGAAAAGAAGAGCAAATTAAATCCAAAATAAACAGAAGTAAAGAAATAATAAAAATTCCAGCAGAAATCAATGAAATTGAAACAGGAAATCATCAGAGCAAAATCAATAAAACCAAAAGATATTCTTTGAAACGATCAATAAAATTGATAAGCCTCTAGCCTGGATGACTAAGAAAAAAGGAGAAAAGACACAAATTACTAATAGCAGAAATAAAAGAGAGAACATCACTACAAATCACATAGACGTTAAAGGTATCATAAAGGAATATTACGAAAAAGTTTATGTCCCGAAATTAGATAACCTAGATGAAATGGACCAATTCCTTGAAAGACACCATCTGCCAAAACTCACTCAAAAAGAAATAGACAATCTGAATAGGCCTATATCTAATAAAGAAGTTAAGTCAATAATTAATAACCTTCCAAAACAGAAAGCACCAAGTCCAAGTGGGTTCCCTGTAAATTTTACCATATGTTAGAGGGAAAAATTATAATAATTTTCTACAATCTCTTCCTGAAGATAACAGAGGGAATACTTCCTAACTTGTTCTATGAATCCAGCATTACCCTAAAGCCAAACACAGACAAAGACATTACAGGAAAATAAAACTATAGACCAATATGGCTCATGAACATCGCTGCAAAAATCCTCAACAAAATATTAGCAAATTGAATCTAACAATATATAAAAAGAACTATCTGCCACAATCAAGTGGGATTTATCCTAGGTATGCAAGGCTAGTTCAACTTCGAAAATCAATTAATGTAATCCATCATCAGGATAACAGAAAAATCATATGATCATAACAATAGATGAAGGAAAAGCATTTGACAAAATTCAATACCCATTAATGACAAAAACTCCCAGCAAACTAGCAATAGAAGGAAACTTCCTCAACAGGATAAGGAACATCTACAAAAAAACTGCAACAAAGATGTACTCAATGTTGAGAAAGTAAAAATTATACAAGGTGAAGCTGGACTTCGTTAAAATTAACATGTTCTGCTCTGCAATAGACAGTATCAAGAGAATAAGAAGACAAACCACAGACTCAGAGAAAATACTTGCAAAAGACACATCTGATAAAGGACTGTTATCCAAAACATACAAAAAATTCTTAAAACTCAACAATAAGAAAACAAACAACTCAATTAAAACAAAAAAGGTCCAAAGACTTTAACACACACCTCATCAAAGAATATACACAGACGGCAAATAAACATCTGAAAAGATGCTGCACCTCATGTGTCATCAGGGAAATGCAAACTAAAACCACATTGAGATACTACTATGCACCTATTAAAATGGCCAAAATCCAAAACATTGACAACATCATACGCTGACAAGGATGTGGAGCAACAGGACGTCTCATTCATCGTTGGTGGGAATGAAAAATGATACAGCTACTTTGGAAGATAGTTAGGCAAATTTTTTTACAAAATTAAACATGCTCTTAACGTATAATTCAGAAATCATGCTCCATGATGTTTACCCAAAAAAGTTGAACACTTATGTCTACACAAATACATGCAAAAACATCCATGCTATAAACATGGATGTTTATAGCAGTGGTATTCATAGTTGCCAAAACTTGGAAGCAACCAAAATGTCCTTCAGTAGATGAATGGATAAATAAACCGTGGTCCATCCAGACAATGAAATATTATTTGGTACTAAAAAGAAATGAGCTATCAAGCCATGAAATGACATGGAGGAAATTTAAATGCATATTACTAAGTGAAAGAGGCCAATATGAAAATGCTACATATGGTACGATTTCAACTATATGACATTCTGGAAAAGGCAGTACTATGGAGACAGTAAAAAGTTTAGTGGTTGCAGTGGTTAGAGGAGAGGGAGAGATGAACAGGCAAAGCGCAAGGGATTTTTAGGGCAGTGAAACTACTTTGTATGATACTACAATGGTGGATACATGTCATTATGCATTTTTCAATTCCTATAGAATGCTAAGAATGAACCCTAATGTAAACTATGGACTTTCAGTGATAATGATGTGCCAATGTGGATTTATCGATTATATTTAATGCACCACTGTGGTGTGGGATGTCAACAGAAGTGGAGTTTGTGTGTGAGGGGATAGGGAGTATATGGGAACTTTGCATTTTCCACTCAATTTTGCTGTGAACCTAAAGGTGCTCTAAAAAATAAAGTTTATTAATATAAAAAATGAAAATAATCATCAGGATTCAAGAATGCCAAAGTGGTTAATCAATCATTTTCTCAAGGAGGAGCGGTTGGTAACTTGCTTAATATGAGCACAGAGAAGAAGACAGCAGAGAATCATTTCCCAGATTATATTGCCTAATCTTGAGGGCGGAATGATTTACACCTGAGGCGTAACCAAGTTTCCTCTCTGTTATGTATTAGATACCCGGTACAAATCCAGAAATTTCTTGCATGTGGCAATGCTAATAATTGGTCCAATTTTATAATTTCTACAAAGATAAACCTGATGTTTCTAGTTTAAAGCCCACATTCTCAAAGACAAACATGTCATCAAATAGTCAGTATTCAAAAAACAACTTTCTTTCCATCTGCTTTTTCCTAGAAGAATGCAAAAGCTGTAGACTTAGAACTGCGCATGGCTATGTAAGCACCCTCGGCTCATTGATTGGCTGTGCTGGCCCCACTGCAACTGACTCTGGGAGATTTTTTAAACCCCAAAGAAAACCATCACCCCACTAAAGCAACCCCAGTGAAGGAAAACTTCATTGCGTATTCCTAAAATGTCAGTGCGGTGCTTTCGCAGCCCTAGGGCAGTGAGTTTACATTAAGACAAACCTACAGGCGAGCACATTATTTGAGGGACAACAAAATATGGGGGAAATACTTGGTCCAAATAGATGGCTCATGGATTTTCCCTTTATCTTAGACCTCTCTTTGATGAACGGAGGGATTATTCAATTGAAGTGGCCCCTTTCCTCCTTTAAGTCCTGCCTTAGAGTAGACCCAAATCTCTAGGGTCACAGTAAAATCACCCTGTTCATTTCATGAATTTCCTTAGATCTGAAGCCACAGACCCAAGTAAATCTAGATGCCACAATGCGATTGTTTCCAAAGCGTTGCCAGTATCAGAATAGGAAACAAACTCTATTCCCTGGCGCTGGAGTTTCTTGAGGTAAGGCCTCCCAAAGAGGCAGTACCTTGTATCTATGTATTGGGTTATTTCAACCTGAAAAAGTTATTTTTATTCCTGAGAGCGTCTTTGGTTGTAACTTGCCCTAAGCTTTAACTTGAGGCAGGCAATGTGAGGCAAAAACTTCCTTATTGAGTAGCAAGCTTCCCTCTTCTTTTCTACTCAGTTCTCCAGCTATCCCAGCGGGAAAGGAGAAATGTTGTGCTACTCACCATGGGTTTTAACAGGAAGGAGAGAATCTGCTTGATGAATGCTGGATAAGAGCTCAGTTTGAATAGGTAGCTTATGCAAGGATCAATCATTTCATTTTTCCTAGCAAAAGAAAGGAGAGACTTTTAGGGAAAATTGGCCTCTTGCCCCCAAATCTAATAGAGCAATGCTTCCTTCCCTTGTCTCAGTCTTTTCACTGCCAAGTCAGGTAGTCTCAATGGTAAACTAAGTGAAAACTCCTCCTCTCTAATTCCCCGTCTGGAAGATTTACTGATGGATGGGATTTATTTGCATGTAAAACAGGTATTAATGACAGGAATAGGCCTTTACTAGATGTTTTAATTAGAACCAGTTCTCAGATCCACTTGTTTTTGTTTGAAAGCTGGATAATAAACTTTCTTAGAAACTACAAATTTTGTTTTATGCAGAATCTGTTAGTTCCACAGAAATGCCATGTGGATCTTGCAGAAAAGTGACTCAAAATTTTTTTAAAGTTAACCCAGCTATATTTTAAAGTTTAAAACATACACACTCAAATGTGTGATCTAGTAAATTTAATCTATCAGAAGTCCATTAATGCTAGACAAACTCATGTTGGATCTGATTCAGATAAAATCTTTTCTTGTTAACTCAGTTTAATTTGTGGGTTTCCTGACATGGAAAAATGAGTTTAAAATACTGCCATTTGTAATTATTGATCTGTGTGATATAGAGTTTTCTTCATATTTTGCAAACAAATAAATAAATGAACACTTTGGAGACTAAAACCGAGATAAGATTGCAATTGTCCTTTGTGTATTTTATTGCAAATGTTTCTGCTCATCCAAGCAGTCCTACAAACTTAATTTTATATAAACAAAATATCACCCTTGAGCTCCACATTATGGTTCTTTATATATATGATGAGAGCAGAGTGACATATATATGTACCCTAGAGTAGTTATAAAATGACAGTAATAGTTGTACTATTTGAAGACTTTTGTTTTCAAGGCAATTCTACAGGTCTATCATTTATTTCTTACCAAAGTGTAAGATTCTTGTTCTCATTTTATAGGTGGTAGAAGTGACAATAATCCAATGACTACCACACTAATGGATTAACGCCAAAGCATAGGTTTCCTAATACCTCCCTAGGGACCATTTCATCCAGTCATAAAAAAAAATTGACCTTCTAAAATAATGAAAGCCACAAAACTTAAAAAGTAATCCTCCCCCGGGGACCTAAATTTCTGCAAACTAACCAGAATTTTTGCCCTCTCAGACAGCAGTAACTTACAACACATCATGTAAGGTTTCTATTCCATCTGCAAAAACGCCTCCGAAAAAGAGTTCATAAACCATGTGATCAGTTCGTGGAACAGAGAAGGGAATGAGCTAAAGAGAACAAAGAGCGGGTAAGAGAAATATCTTTAGTAAAAACGTAGTTCATTTATCTTGTAATAAAATCTTGATTTATAGGAAAGGATGAGCTTGGGGTTGCGGTGGCACAGGAGAGGGAGAAAGGAAGGGGAAGTGAAAATTAGAATGGCTAGTCTAGACATCACAGCCGCCTGATGTGACTTCTTCAATACTATAGTAGAATTATTAACTGCATAATGCTGTCACACTAGGCTCTAATCATACTAAAATCTCAAATTGAGGTTATCTCAGAGAGTTGAAGTGAAATTTCATGGTGGGCCTAGGGTGAATATTAAGAATGGTGGTTCCTGACTCCCAAGTATTGGCCATATTTCACTGTCTTTCTCATTATTGAAGTATAATCTGAAATATTAACAAATATTGGGAAATGATGTGTGTTTATTAAGTAGGAAAACTAACATTTTTATTATATAAAATAAGAACAGCTTCTAAAAATTGAAGACATTTACCTTCAAAGAGAGACAGCAAGTTTATTAAGTACACCGTGAAATTCAGTGTAGGCACTAAGCCTCCACTACTAAAGACAGAAGAACCATACCTTCAAGAACAGTGTGTTTCATCAGGTTTTTATAAGAAAAAAAAAGGTAACTGGATAAATGTTTTAAAAATCATGTAGAAAACGATTGATGTGAGAGAAGTAACATAACTTAAGATGCAGTGGCTCTTATTGTAATTGTGAACACATTACCCAGAAAAGAATTATAAAATTAGAATATACAGAGTCTATTTTAAATGTTTCTTTATGTTCTATTGTTTTATTATTATTTATGTGGCTAATAATTATTTTCTTACTGCTGTGGGTCTTTTTTGGGAACAAGTTACTTTCATGTAATGGTAAAAATATTTGGTGTAACCAAAGGAAATATTTTCATGGTATTATTTTTCTAGTTTCATATTCTCAAAGGCGCTATATTTATTCCACTGAAAATTTGAAACAAAACAAAAAAAGCAGATGATAATTCATCCAGAATAAACGAAATTGCAGATAAAATAGACCACGGAGTTCCTATTCCAATCTTTCAAGCAGTGATGAAAAGAATACAATTGAGATTTATTTTATTTTAATATCACCTTGTATTCTTTGGGCTGGAAAACTCCAATAGCGAAGAAATCATACATATTTTATCTCCGGGATCTAGAATAGTACTCTGTTGAAAGTACTCAATAAATAAATATCGCTTTAATGAATGAAACTGATACAAGCATCATAGGTTTTAACTACTGGCTCACAATCAATCACTTTTTCAATACAATACCGGTGTTATTTTTGGTTATTTCAATAGTCACATCAACAATTCTTCCAGTATCCTGGTGTCTTGGTTCCTTGACCTTCTCTTCTCTGATTATCTTGATTTCCATCAGACCTTAGCTACACACTCGTACAGTCACACTCTTGAGCATGTCATTACCAATAACTGCAACAGTTCCAGAATCTCCGGTTTAAGCATTTTGTTCTTTGACTTTCATCTCCTGTCTTTCTCCCATTTCATTCATTCCCACTGATACTCCACTTGCTACATTTTTCAATTTCACCAAAAAGTACACACAATATACTGATTCTACCACCACTACATTGTCCCTTATCACCTTCATGTCCTCGCTTTCCACATGACACAGCCTAAAATTCATAATACATCACTATAATAACTACTTTTGTTCTTTTTTTTGTAATTTATTCGGTGAGGAAGATTGGACCCGAGCTAACATCCATGCCAATCCTCCTCTATTTTGTATGTGGGATGCCTACCACAGCATGGATTGATGAGCAGTGCGTAGGTCCACACCTGGGATTCAAACCTGTGAACCCTAGGCCACCAAAGCGGAGTGTGTGAACTTAACTACTACACCACCAGGCTGGCCCCAACTACCTTTGTTCTATAATCTGAACTCTCTTGCTTTTTTGTACTTGCTTATCCTGGTTAAATTCAACTCTCTACACACTCCCACAAAATGCAAGTGAAGATGGCTGGACTAAAATATATATCCATGTTACATGTTCTCACTCTATATTCATATCCATTAACCATAAGAGAATTCTCAGTAGTACATCCAACAATTGCATTACATTTTCTAGTCCATTCACTCTCCCATTTTGCCAAATCATTCTTTTATGCTTTTCCTCTCTCTTCAAGCCTCCAATACTTCCATCCCTGTCTTTACTCTCAGCCAATGACCTTGCTTCCTATTTTCTTGAGAAAACAGAATAATAAGAAGAGAACTTCCACAACATCACGTAATCATATTTAACCACCTACCCTCATTTGTGTCCATGTCGTCTGACTTTTCTTTAGTTTTTATCTAATTCACCACCATAATTGTATGCTAGATTCCATCCCCTCTCACCTACTCAGGCGACTTCTTCCAGTTATATATTCTCCCTCCTTCCTTCTCTCTCTCCTTCACCCCTTCTCCTGTATTTCTCTTCGTTCTGGATGATTTCCAACAGAATACACATACTAACATGCTTAATCTTCTCATAGTAGACAAAATATTCTACCAATCCCATATTCCTACTCCAGCTACGAGCACCTTTTCTCTGCTCCAAGCAAAAATCCTTGAAAGAGTAGTTAATATTAATTTTTTTTCATTTTTTTCTCCCATACTTGCTTGAACTCACTCCAATCGGATCTTTGCTCCAACCATGGAAGAGAAATTGCTAGTGACCTCTGCATTGGTTAATCTAAAACCAGCTCTCAGTTCTCATCTTGCTAGACCTATCAGCAGCATTTTGGCCCACTTTATTGCTCTACTCTTCCTGATGGACCATTTTCATTTAGCCTCCAGGATCGTACACTTGCTCCTTTTTAGTCTCCTTTTTGGAATCTCATCTTCCCATCCTTTACAATAGTTGCCCAGTAGAATCTTCTGCATGAAGGAAATGTTCTATAGCTGAACTCTCCAATTAGGTAGCCACCAGCTGGATGTGGCTACTGAGCCTTGATATGCGACAATTGCAACGAGGAACTGAAATTTTAATCTTATTTAATTTTAATTAATTTAAAATTTAACTTAATAGTTCCGGCTAATGCCTACTATAGCTCTGTATTTTCCCAGTCATTAGAACTTGGAATTTCTTTATCTACACTTAGTATTTCAGAGACCTCGTAAATTCTCACACCTTTTAAATATAATCTATATGCTGATGACCTCAATTTACATCTTCAGCTTGGCTCTCTCTCTTGACCTCCAGAAACTTGCCTATTTACTTCTCCACGTGGATGTGTAATAGGCATCATAAACTTAACACATCCCAATCTGACCTCCTTACTTCTGCAATCTCTCTGCTCCCACTGTCTTCTCCTCAGCAAATTGCAACTACACCCTTCCAGGTGTTTGGGCCAAGAACCTTGGAGTTACCCTTGACATCTCTCATTCTCATACCACACTTACCATCCATCAGGAAGTCCTTGGGCTCTAGTCAAAAATTAACCGGGATTCTAACACTTTTCACACTCCCATCATCTCCTCTCAACACAACAGCCAAAGTAATCCTTCTTAAACATAAATCAAATAATATTGCTTCTCTGATCCAAATCCCTCTCTGGCTTTCATAGCACTTGGATTAAAAGCCAGATTCTTTAAAATAGCTTTCACAGCTCCATACAGTCTGGCCCTTCCGTTATTTCTCTCTCCTCATCTCTTACTACTCTTTTGCTCACTCATATTTCACTCCATCCACACTGGCCTGCTTGCTGTTTCCTGAAAACATTAGGCAAGACCTTGCCTCAGGGCCTTGGCACTTGCTGTTTCCTCTGCCTAGAATAATTTTCCCACAGTTGTCCATACGACTCACTCTTCAGGCTTTAGAAATGTCAAGGAGCCTTGCTTGTCCATCCTACTTAATTTTCACCACTTTCTTGTCTAAGAATTTCCTATCGCCATTACTGCCTTAGTTTTCCTCTGTAATACTTACTTATATATGTGTTTGCTCATTGTCCATTTTTGCTCAAGTAGAATATAAGCTATAAAAGACCAGGGATATTGCTTATATTGTTCATATTACCGAGCTGAGAGCTTGACACAAAGTAAGCATAGTACTGATATTTGATGTTTAACAAATTAACCAATTATTAATGAATTAAAACAATGCCTAAAGATTGGCATATGAACTTAATAGAGGCATGATTATGGGCTAATTAAATAGTCCACGTTTGAGCTGGCTCTTTTCCTTAGGCCAGAGTCATAGGAAATTGATTACCTTATGTCCTGCCTTTTCTAATAGTTGCTTGGTCTGCTGGATAGCTCTCTTCATACTGGGAGTTGGTTGGCTGAAACCATCTGATTCATAATAGCCAATACGCAGGGGCTTGGAGCTGGAGTACACCTACGAGAAGAGTTGAACATATCACAGGGAGGAAAATATGGTTAAGAAGACATTATTAGTTACAGTCAATTGGAAAGAGAAAGACTTTAACAAAATATATTGTTCAAATCCCACGTGTGCTGCGTACTGGTTATATTTGGACAGATTATTTAATCTTCTTAAATTCTACGTCTGTTAACTGCCTCTGAAAATTCGGTAATGACATCTAACTTCTGGGGTTACTATAGGATTCATGGGACTCTACTTACCATATAGGAGACACTCACAAATGATGCCTATTATTTTTATTTTTAGTAGAAGTGATATAACAACTCTAAAATAATCATTTCTCTCAAAAGCTGGGCAGTACTGGAATTACCCAGCACAATGACGAAGGCCAAGTTCTCATGTTCAATTCCCAAACATGTCAGTTAGTTCCACTTGATGCCTTTACCAGTGAGCAACATAACCCTAAGCAGCCAACTGGAAAATGTAAGCTGCAGTGCCAAATAAGAGCCATGATTGGAGTCTAGCTAGAGCAGGGTAAATGCCTCAAACCCAAGGCAAGAGCAGCTCAGAGGTAGGTTAACCTCAATATCTTCTAGCTGATTAGACTAGCTACTTGGAGGAGACTGGAAAGATTGCCCTGTTTTCCAGATACAAGGCAAACTTCCAGAGGTTAAAGAGAAAGATAGGTCAAAGGTAGATCACAGTGAGTAAGTGGAGCAGTGCCTGGGAAGCCCTAGTTAACCTGAGTGCCAGCTCCCATAGGAGTCCTGCGACATCTTGTGCCCCTAGTGGGCATTTCATTCCAACAGGGCTCTCTGCTGGATGACACACAAGCTGTTGTTCTATAATGAGAACACTAGAGGGCTGTGTAGTTCGAGAACTCAGCAAGTCCCGGTTACTCACTGACATTAACTCTTCTGACCTGATATACTTGTTGAGCACTTACCATGTTAACTCATATAACCCTCATCACAATGCCATGAGGTGGGTACCATGAACATCTCCATTTTACTAATGAATAAATTAAGCAGACAGCCATTAAGTAACTGGCTCAAGGTCACACAGGTTGTTGGTGACAAAACTGGTATTCAAATTCAGGCAGTTTGGCTCCTGGGTGGAGTAATTCTGACTCATTCATCTTTCTGGAATAGGTGGAAAATTGGAGCATTTCCACTATGATCAAATTAAGAAAACTGAGGCACAATGTGCATCAAGACTTTCTTCCCCAATTTTTTCACTTCATGTGTCAATAATACAAATTAGGATTGAATCTGAACCCTGATTCCCATTTTAGTGGGGACTACTTTGCCTAGAGTAGAACATCTTAAGAACTCACCTCCCAAGAAGACCTGATTGTTCTGCCTTACCTCGTCGTTGAAGGAGAGAGGTGGCACTGAGGGATCTAGATGAAATAGTTCCTCACACAGCAGCGCCCTCATGCACAAGGCTAGGCTGTCCACATCCCTGGCCATCGGCCCCAAGGCAGCAGTCACTCAAAGTGAAAGAAGAAAATCACATTCTAGATGCCTTTACATATACCCTAAGAGTGAGGATTAACACTCCTCCTTCTGTTACTCCATGACTATCTCAGGAATCCCGTAGGTTTTGGTGGGTATTTTTCTTTAACGTCCCTCAGCTATTCTCCATTCCAGGGAAAAGTGACTTCTTAGGCAATTATATCAAATTCCACATGTTCTGTCGCTGAACATTTCCAGTCTGCCCAAATGCATGGTCTAGCCCTTCTCCTGTTCTTCTCCTACTTAAAATTTTATTTTGGGCATAACTGATTGCTAAAAGAGTTCCTAATTAAGCTCATCTTTTAACACCATCATTGGACCTTAAAATTCTATGATAATGAGTCTCTTTGTTGTACTGAAGCTCAAAGTCAATCCATATCAAGACCTACCTGCAAAAGTCTGGGATGTACTTTCACAAAGAAAGCAAATTGATATGGTGGATTCTAGATCTATGCTTTTTAAATTGCATAGTCTTTAGTCTTTTCATACGCATATGCTGAATGCCTGTTGTGGATCAGCTACTCAGAGAGAAACTAGGGATACAGAAAGAAGTCAAAGTATAGAAGAGAGACATAGGAGGGCCTCCCTACTCAGATCTCGAGTCAAGAAGCATTTCTTGGAAGAGCTACCCTTCTTTAACTTTTTACAGAAGAGTAAACTATGTGTGGCTGGGTAAGATGACTTCATATGGATGTGTTTGATACAAAACTTAAAATCAGTAAAGGGGCTTACCAGTGTCCATGCCGTCCACGGGAACAGACATACCAAGCAAGCTATAAAGTAAATGTTTGCTAAGTATTAGAGACTAATGCTATTCATTTATTAATTTTTCTATAATTTATTAAATATAATCTATTCAATCGCTTGTATATTCTGAAAGCAATTATTGAGCACTTATGGGGTTTAAGCAACTAAAAAGATAGATTCAAATATGAACAACATGGTTTCCATCCTCAAGAAGTTTTCAGCTTGGTGGAGGGAGGTTATGGAAAAGAATAGTTAGGAAAAATACGCTCCCAATTTATATTTCAGATCATAACAGAAAAGAAGGACCACGACATAGGAAAATAAAAGGAAAAGAACACATGGGGGGAAAATGAGTAGAAAGAGGAGTTTCATTGTAGCAATTTCACTTATATACAAAGATCAGCGTGATCTAATGAGCTTGAATTATGGACAGAGAATTTAGATTTTTTATTAAGAAGCTGAAATTATCTAAACACTGTAAAAATTAGAAATAAGCAACCATAGCATGCTGCAGAATCTACTAAGAAAATATTTCTATTAACAGGATAATGAATAAACCACTAAGATAAACAAGCAGTGGGGACAAGTGATCGATGGGTATCAAATAGATCACCCGTCAGTGTTCTGTGTATGGCTGACTGCTTTTGTTTTAACCAACAGCAGTTGGTAATATTAACCACATGAAGTATATTAAGCAGTCTGAAAAATATAAATATTTTACAATAATTTCACCTTTACTAAATATGGGCAAACTCCATTCAGGGAAAATGAAAAAATAGGCTTTGTCTGGGGATCCATTATTAGAATTCACTAAACAATTAGGAAAATGAAAACCCTGCTCCCTTCAATCTCTACGTTTTTTTCTTCCTTGCTCTTGAGAGCAAGGGACTAAAACACATTAGAATAGCGGTTGATTTATAGAAACTAGACTAATTCTGGGAACACAGTTTAATAGACAATATTTTATTTGTATAGTACTTTACAGCTTACCTGATCCTCACAGTAGGCCTGTCCAATATTATTAAAAAGAAGCCAAAATATCAGCAATTTTATCACCTGGGTCTAATAAACATACTCCTTTTCCAAACAAGACTTGGGACATCATGGACATTGATCTTTAAAATACTTGTTTACTTTTATTTCAGGGTCAACTTGAAAGGGACATTCTTTAGTTATAGACTTACTTTAAAAGAGACTTAACTATGCAGACTTAGCTATGCAAAAGCCTGAGTAGTATTGACAATTGGCAAAATGTAAGTCTTTGGCAAAATCAATTGCAATTAATACAAGCAGGATACTCTTCCCCTCACAGCAAGACAATATTTGTATCCCTCTTATTCTAAGAGATACCAGCCGAAGATTAGGAAAGCTACTAATACTCACAGTGCATAAAAAGCAGTCTTCATTTAACAACATTCCAATGGTAGCCCTAACTACAGAGTGACTGAGACATTTCACAAAAATGATGGACTGACTTCAGATGGCAAAGTATCTAGTTCTTAATGGCAAAGGACTAAATTATTTGCCTAGATCCTATTGAATTGAGTATGAGTCACTGTGGATAATCTATTGATGAGACGAGAATGTAGAAAGAGACAAAATAAGTAACTTCCACCTTATTAAAAACCTTAAGTTAATTCCCACCCTTTAAATGATGTATTATGTCAGCTTACCTCAGTCGAGATCCTGTAGGCTTGAAACCACAAATACCACAGAAACTAGAAGGTATGCGGATACTTCCACCCACATCACTGCCCAAGCCCAAGATGGAACCCCCTCCAGCAATCAGTGCTCCTTCCCCACTGGAGGAACCCCCAGGACTTTTCTTGGGGTTTTGGGGATGTAGAGTCTTTCCAAAGATCACGTTGCTACTGTCGTAGCTGAAAGAGATCAAAGGTCTGAAATTAGGCCCATGGCAGCTGAGATTTCTTTCCAATACCCTTACATTTCCAAATTCTCTTATACCTACATACACTACCCTCTTATGCCCTTCAAATTATTTATATTTCCATCTAAAGCTGAGATGATACTTTCCACCCTTCCTAAAGAAAACATGTAGTAAAGATTTTGAAGGATCTGAAGGATATTAAGATAAAGATAAGAACAAATCCTTATCGTCCTTAAGGAAAGAATAAACTGCTACCCATGAAAATTTCCAGATCATGAAGGTTTCCTATGCCGTGGTACAAATGAGCAAAGGAGGTTAATGAATTTCTCTTTCTAAAAATACTTATAAGAGGATCACTGTATGGGATAGTTAAGCTTCAACTTGTCTAAAGAGTATGAGATTAAATCTGTGAATGTCTAGTGTGGTGTTTACCAACTGTTTTTCTGAGGACCAGTGAGCCAAACGTTTGTTGCCCCAGGCCCATTTCATTCTTCTCTTATGTCCTTGGTAGTAGCGATTGTGGTTCATATTCTTCTTGGTGTATGAAACTATAGGGTTCCTTACCTAAACTCAGTTACTCTGTCAACTGGGATTTTCATAACATCACTTTTACTCAGATCACAATTTGGTCACTTTAAATATGAGGAACATAGTTGTAAACTCATAGTATGTGAAAAGTAGCTGCCTTTTGCCCTACAAAGGCAGATGAGTCAGGAGCTGGTCTCAGACTAAAGGAAAGGCATTGTTGTGGACTTGGCTCTGACCTGATCATGGTCTGTGGAACATTGGTCTTGACAAAAGGGATAGCCCCTTGGCTCTTCAACACTCTCACAATCACACAGTCATCTTTTGCAGGAATTCCAAGAAAGCTCACCAGGCCACAGCTAGAGACATGATTCTAAAGGGAACACCAAGTCATTAGGAGACTTCGAAATTTCAACCAGTTCTTATGATAATTTTCTAAATACATTGCATACTATTTGGTAGTCTTTGCTTATACATGAGAATCATGTACACTTGAGTTTCTCCAATAACATAGGATAGGTAGGTATGTAGATCGCTAATAGGTAGATAAGTAGGTGGCTTGGTAGATGGGTAGATAAAGGGATGGTAGATAGTAGATGATAAATAGATAGATCATAGATCATAAGTGGTCATTGAAAAGCTTTTAAAAATTCTTGCCGTTTTGTGCTTTTGTGCTCAAGATCCCAGAAGCTTGCATTCATTAGTGTGTGTTTGTATATGTATGTATGTGATACGTTTATATATTTGTTTATTTATATTATAAAGCAATGTACAATACAGCTATTTATAATCAAAGACTAATTTAAACAGCCTGAGGGGCAGGCCCCGTGGCTTAGCGGTTAAGCGCACGCGCTCCGCTACTGGCTACTGGCGGCCCAGGTTCGTATCCCAGGCGCACACCGACGCACTGCTTTTCCGGCCATGCTGAGGCCACGTGCCACATACAGCAACTAGAAGTATGTGCATCTATGACATACTACTATCTACTGGGGCTTTGGGGAAAAAAATGGAGGAGGATTGGCAATAGATGTTAGCTTAGAGCCGGTCTTCCTCAGCAAAAAAGAAGAGGATTAGCACGGATGTTAGCTCAGGGCTGATCTTCCTTACAAAAAAAATAAAATAAAATAAATTAATAGCCTGAAAAAAATAAGAGAATGATATCAACTTTTGAGTAGTGTCCAATATTTGTCAGGTTCTAGATGCTTAAAATGTTAACACTTTTCATTATCACAACAATTCTATACAGTGTTTATTATTATACACATATTGCAGCTGAAGAAATTGAGATTCAAAGCAGTTAAATAACTTTCTCTTAGTCACACAGTAAGTGGTGAAGACAAAATTTAATGCCTGACCCCAAAACTTAAATTTATTCCATTTTACAACATTGTTCTTCTTCTGAGTTATTAACTGGCTAATTTTTTAAATCAGAGGCTGATCATGCAATGGATAGGTTATCTGGGCATCTGTCTTCAGCATTTACTGTTTTTTTTTTTTTAATCAAAAGATAAGAATTATAAAAAGGTTTGAAACCAGTCAGAATTATTGGAAGTTAAATTATCCCATGGATTTATATCTAGGATCTCTCTGTTCCATTATGAACATTAAAGATGATTGTATCTTTTTTACTTAGTTACTATGACCATGTAAAAATTATTCTAGACATGACATGGAAAATGTTGCTTCAGGCTGTGATTATTCTCTCTCCTGAAGGTCATTTAGTTTGGAGTTTTCATGCAGGGACAATACCAAAGGTGAGAATCCTCTCTTGGTCCTACTGCTACTACTGCTTTACTACTGCTGTTACTCCTACCAGCCGATATGTGATTACTTGTTAGAAACCAGACACTGTTCTTAGCACTTTTCATGTGTGTTAAATCTTTGAAGTCAAACAATTATTCTATAAATAGGTGTGGTTATTTTCTGTGTTTCCAAAGCATGGAGAAGTTAAGAAACTTACATAAGGTCACATAGATGGCGTTAGAGTGGAATTTGAACCCAGGCAATTGACACAATACCCTTAACTATCACGCTATTTACTTAACAAGATAGGAGCATGAGAATTTTACACTGCACTAACGATCTGCTGAATCATCATTCTCTCAATTACCCTCAGGTTAAGCACTAAGTGTCCAATATTTAGTTTTATGAATATTCTAGTCCTGACTTAGCTTATAGATATGAGAGCTCAGAGAATAGATATTGAGCAAGCAGAAATCATGCCGTCTTGTATGTACTGTGTCGTATACTGTGGAATACGGTGGAAACAGATTTCACAATCTCTATTTAAAGAATTTATTAGGGAAAATGAAACTCATACAAAACAGAGGAGGCATATACAATTAGGCTGTAGTACAGTCATAAACTTCGCACTCCTCTAGCTTCAAGCACCATTTTTCCTTAATTTATTCGAGAAATTGACCAGGTATAGAGGCGTGAAGACAATATATGCTTCTTGTCCTTTAATATCCTATAGTCTGTGTGAGAAGATGGCATGTTCTCTTTCTCTACTAAGAGGCAGAAACTTGTTGCAGGATAGGTGGCAATTAAGGTTGTCTTATACGATTTTCCATTTGTTGTGTATGTGAATCTTATTTTTTCTACAAAATATCTTCACTTAGGTAGAGACCATGACAAAGGCTTCATAAATAAGACGGAATTTCTCTTTAAGATCAGCTTAAAGAACACAGAGGATTTGTTTCGTTCAAACAGGTAATGTCAGACTGAAATCACAAAGCAACCAAAGAGAAGGAAAGGGTATCTCACTTAGAAAACTGGGAATATTTCCGTTTAGCTGAGGCAAAGGAATATGCAAAAGGTGTATGCCTGGAAAGGTAGGTTGAAGTAAGGTTGTAGAGGATCTTGATTTCTAATCGAAAAGCATGAAGTTTGGGGTACAAAGGAAGATGTTTGAGGGGAAAATGGTATACTGTTTTAGTCAGACACCAAAGAGAGCTTTGTGTTCACCTTCCCCTCTAAGCCACCTTCTGCGAACAGAAAAAAGAGAAATCCAGATTTTTTTTCCACTGGGAATCCTGTTAAGGTTCTGCTTCATATTCTTCACACTCGGCCAAGTATTCTAGAAGATGTCTTCAAATAAATTGTGGTTATGATTCTTTGATTTCTACATTAGATGGTACCTAGAGAAGAATCTATTCATAGGACTACCCTTCAATCTAGAAATGCACCATTTAACACAGAAATGCCATTTCCGGTCATTTGTCCAAGGCAATGATTCTCAAAGTGATCCATTGACTTCTCTAGGTCCCCAAGAGTCTTACAGGGAGTTGGTGAGGTAAAAACTATTTTCATGATAATATCAAAATGTCATTTGTCTTTTGTTTTGTGCTGATATTTGCACTAATGGTCAAAAGCAAGGGGTGCATAAAATAGCTAATATCCTACCATTAATCAAGGCAATGGCACCAAACTATATTAGTCATTATATTCTTCACAGCCACACACTGGCAGCTAAAAAAAATTTTTTTTAACAATAACTTTAGGAGAATACAAGGGTCCTGACCAAAAAGTCTGAGAAGCACTGATGCAAAGAAATGATTATGTGAGTGGAGAAAGAAAAGGAACAACAAAAGAAAAAGAAAAAAGGAAGCAATCTACACATCCATCAGTAGGAGTTTCATTACGTAAATTATGACATATTCAAATAATGGGATACTCTGGAGTCACTTCAAAGGATGAAATATTCCTATAAGTGTTTGCATGGAAAGGTGTTCACAATACATTTTAGTTCAAACCACAGACTGAGGAACAGAAGTGTAACCACATTTATTTGTATATATACGAAATTATACATATATTTTTTTTATTATTTTTTTTAATTTTCTGTTTATTGCAGTAACATTGGTTTATAACATTGTAAAAATTTCAGAATAACAACAATAAACAAACACATAGGGACAGAGATTGGATTGGTCGAAATTATACATATAAATGCATAAAAATAAAAAGATCTGGTTCTCTTGGGTTAGTAAATTGGTTGTAGAAAAAAACTTAATTTTATACATTTATATTTGTTTGATTTTTTCATTTAATATAATTGATAAAAAATATATAATCAACAGAATAATAAAGGAATTTCCATTTGTGGGAGGAGGGGATCTCTTGAGGAAGAATGGAGCCTCACCTTGTAATCAAAGTGCTCCTTCAAGCTGACGGGAACTCCATAGAGAAGTCCCTTTTCTTTTCCCTTAGGAAGTTCCTTAAGCTGCTCTTCGCAGTCTGGAATAAAGTCTGTTAGGCAGTTCAGCTCTTTGTTTACCTTTAGTGCCTTTTCATCAATATCCACAGAGGGAACAAGAAAATAACATTAAAACACCCAGGAACAAGGAGTTCAAGAGACAATTACATCCACCATATCTCCTCTTGAATAGTGAATTTTTCATTTCACAAAATTATAGTTTGGGAAGAGCTCTAGAGGGTATTCAGGAAAGCCATGAATAATCCCTCATAACCGGTCATTTGTAGTCTCTCTCAAAATCTCCATTGGGCAATAACGAATGTGTTTTATCCCAAGATGACCCATTAGAATTTCTGACATCAACAAATATCACTTATTTATATTAAAGCCAGTATCTACTTCCTTATATCTACTCCTCAGTTAATTTTCAATCAAAATAAATTTTCAAAAATTTAAGAAATAATCTACAGACTTTTTAAATGCATAGCAAACTGTTTTTCTTCATCCAAGGTCTTTTTTTTTTTTTTTTTTGCTGAGGAAGATTTGCCCTGAGCTAACATCTGTGCCAGTCTTCTCTATTTTGCATGTGGGTCACCACCACAGCATGGCTGCCAATGAGTGGTGTAGGTCCACGCCTGGGAACCAATGTGGGCCGCCAGAGCGGAATGCACCAAACTTAACAAGTAGGCCATGGGGCCAGCCCACCCTAAGGTCACTTTTAAGGTTAAATCTTTTATAGAAAATGTCTATTTTCCTTATAGTATATTTTTTCAATCTCCAGTTGAATCCTTAAAATGTCCCCCATAGATCTTATGTCTAGGCATTTACTAATGTTTTCTCTCTTCTGTAAACCATCTCTTCATCTGAAGTACTACTCTAGTAAGAGCCAGACCCTTATACTTAGAACCACCAGTAATTGCTGAGGTTTCCTCTCATCTAGATAACCAGGTTTCCCTTCACAAGCTTTGTCAATCACAGTTTCACTCACATGACCCTTACCTGCTCCATGTAGGTGTAGAGGACGTTTTCTGGGCTCAAGGCACCTTCCCGGAGCTTCTCACTCAGTTCCAGCAGTGACAGAGAGAGGATGGACTCAGGCTGGATATCTGCATGCTATAGGAAAATGAAAAAATAGAATGAGACATTACAGTGGAAGAAGCAATCATTCACTAGTCCACCAAATATTAAATCTTTGCTAAATAAATATTAAGTATAAAACACTAAGCTGTATTTTGTGGGAAAAACCCAGGAAAGATAGGCCCCTTCCCTCAAGGACTTTGCAATCTATTGTCGGAAAAACATGTACACTTTCACAGATAAATGAAATGTGTGTTTTTCTAAGCCAAATACAAAAACCAAGAAGTATATACAGAAGTAAATACTTTTAAGTAGATAAGTAATAATAAACTAATTAGTAGTCATTCATAATGCATAGGTTAAGGAGTAATATAGAAAGGAAAAATTCCAAATGAAATCACTGTTTGTTATTAGCTTCTTTTGAACCCCAAATGCTCTGTGGAACCCCTTGAGCTGGGCATATGTAGTCAAGCCTCCTTGGTGAAGTTGCTTCCTTGGACACTCCTTCCCAGCATCCTCCTGGCTCTTGAGCTTCAATATTTTACTTCATGGAAGGCAAGAAGGGTCAGAGTGGCAAATCCAAGAAAGACCTAGAAGGACACATTTCTTCCTAAGGCCTAGCACAGAGTCTTTTTTGTTTCTTGTTTTAAATTTAATATGTAATCACTTTACTTCAACGATCTGTCAGCAGTAACACTGACATATTTTGCAAATATACAATACAGAGTGTGGCCTCACATGACTGCTGTCAAATGACACGCAGTACAATTCGACTTTTCCTTGTCACAACAACATCCTTCAAACAGCAAGACAGAGAATGCCTTCCCAGGGCCAGAGAACCCTCCAAAGTTAAGACTGAGAACGGGGTAGCATAACTTTCCTCTAAGAATAGAATGTGCCACTTACGTATACCAGAGAGTCTGTGTCAGAAATATACATTGTATAAGGTTATGTTAAAATAGATACAATTGACACTAAAATGATCAATGGTAGGTAAAAGAAATTACATTCCAGTTACTAATGGAAAAAATATTTTGAAGATTCTATCCCCCCAATTATAAATGCATTACCCATAAGACTAACAACCAGTGTTACACAGCCATTTCATATTTACTTTAGAAACTTTTATTCATATATACTTGTTCTCTACTGAGGCAAAAGTCCAAAGGAAATTGATTAACTACAGCTGGAGGAATGTAGCATTAATATCAGTAAGTTAAAAAATTTCCCATAAAGAAAATAACTAGCAAATGAGCTCTAGAAAAAATGGATGATATTGAGGCCTATTTATAAAGAACCCTACTCACTGTTACAGGTGAAAAGATACAAGTATCTTCTTTCCAGCTCTAATTCCTGATTGCTGCTTTAAGGGAAGTGATATCATTGACAAATCAACATTTATTTCTACAGGTGTTCCCCAGTTTCCTCTATATGTCAAATATTTATGTGATGAAGTAATTATGAAATCAGTAACATTGGTACCTTTAGATAGAGGTGGAATTACAAATAGACAGCTGGTCACATTTAACACACATGATTTCAAGAGCCTCAGACAGACTTTTTGATTTACCAATGGAACTTTAGACAACTTGCAATATTTAAAGTTCCACAATGTAATATAAACTTTCTTTAAGTAGTCATTCTCTGGTAAAATACAAATGCCTCTAGAGACAGCTCCCTTAAACTTAATGAATCACTTATTCCTCAGTGTTAATAGGGGTGGTAATTTCTGCCAAACAAATTTTCAGGATAGGCGAAAAGAAAGAGCGTCAATGAGTGTCTGGGAATGGCATTCCGAGGATCCCAGGAAAATAGAGGGATTTAAGGGCACAAAAAAAGAGCAGTGGTGCTCCAAAACGAGCTATACTTATATCAAACTCCAGGGTGATGTTGTTAAAAAATAACATAATTTCCTGGCTACCCTTCTGCAAACGTAACAAAGGCCTAGCAGAGGATGAACATTTACTGGAGGAAAAAATTTCTATAGCTTTCTTAATCTTCTACATAAGAAATATCTTGGGGCATAAGTAATTCCTCATAGGTATCATTCCTTTTTTCCCTAATATTTTTACCTCTTCGTCTTTATACTTCTTATCTAATCTTCTTAATTGCTAATTTTTATAATGAACCTCTATCCATTAAAACAACTTCTTGTTTTTTCCAGATGAACGTCCAAAGGTTACAGGGACTTAATAATTAACTAACGGGATTCCAGTATGGCTTCTCTTCTTCCACCTGTACAGTGACCTACCTCGTAAACTGCCAGATGGAAGCAATAGCTGGCCTGTATCCCGTGTAAGCATAACTTGTTATTACTGGCACTTTATCTTGCAGTGAGCGAGAAAAGGAGAAGGAAGGGATTTCTTGAGATTTCAGGTCCAAGTTTCCACAAGAGAAAATAATCTTAAGACATTTCTAAAATATGCAGCAATTAAAGATTCTCCTCTATTTCTATTCACTTACATTGGAACTGAAGTAAATAAAGTTAATGATGTCTAAAAGATTATGAGCACAGGATCTAGAGTCAGACAAGTTGAACTTGTCAGCCTGAAGCTTGTCACTCACAATCTGAATGACTTTTGGCAAGTTACTTAACCTCCCTGCCCCCAGTTATATCATCTGAAACAAGGGACTTATATTAATATCTACCTCATAGGTTGTTGTATCAAATTAAATTATATATTTGTGTGTGTGTGTGTCTACATCCTGACGACTAGGAGCAAGTGGTAAAGGAGTCACTTGTCTGTTTGGTAAATGCTGATCCAGTGATCATTTTTTCTGAAGTACATAGAAGCTACCTTCCCAAGGCTAACCTATCTGTACTCTAGCCACATTAGCTGTCTTTCACTTTCTGGACTATCCTAGACTTCATTCTACCTCAGGGCCTTTGCCCATGCTCTGCCTGGAATGATTTTCCTCCACCACTCTCATTAATTCTATGACACCCTCCAACCACTAAATGACCCATCTACTTATCTTCTACATCTTCTTTGAGTTTTTCCTCAAAGAAGAGCCCTCTCGGACTCCCTAGACTATATCAGTCTCCCCACTGTTAGTATGAACTTGAAAGCCTCTCTCATTCCTTCATGCATTATTGCAATTTGTATCTATAGATTTATTATGTGATTGTTTGAATCGTATCTGTCTCTCTCTCAAAACTAAGCTCCATTGAGGAACTGTGTTGGTTTTGCTCAGCCTGTACACCTAGAAGCTCCTGTACTGACCGACCCAAGTAAGAGCTACACAAACGTTTGCTGAATGAGTAAATGATTGAATGGACATATAAGCTTGAAACGCACCTTATGCTTGAAGCGGTGCACTGCAGTCTTCATCTGCTCCAGCAAACGTGCTCTCTGCTCCTGGGCCTTGGCAATCTTCTTCCGAAGTTGTCTCCTTAAGAGCCATTTCCGCAGCAGGATGCCAGCTCCACAGCCACAGAGGATAGCTGTAATGACTAGGCCATCCAGTTTCATGGTGGGCAAGAGCTGTGTCAGCCTTTCATACCCCAACATATCCTGAATCCCTTGCATGTTTCAGGGGGACACAGGATTTGCCAGAGAATAGAGCACCTTCTGGGGACGAGAACTCTCTCCCACCCCTAAGTTTATTTCTTAGTTGGTCAATCATTAACCCTCGCGCAAACTTGAAGGGTGAGTGTTCTGTCCAAATATTTTCATAGCAATTTGTTATGTCTTGTAAGCAAACAGTTGGGAAATAGGCTAAATGTTCTCAATTGAGTAAAGTTTAAAAATTATCAAAATCTGTACTCTAAAATAGTGTGTAGGTATGTAATTGTTCTTTATAAAAACCTGTAAGAATATGGGGATTGAATATAATGTGTGAAGTTTTAAAATGTTTCTCATAGAGCAGTATATGTAGTATTATCCTAATTTTGTAAAATAAAAATATATACATGTGTTTTTGACACAGATGTAAGAGAGAGAGAAAGTAGAAATTTCAGAATAGAAAATAGAGAGAGAGGAGAGCAAGAGAAAGAAAGAAAGAGAAAGAAATATTCTTTCGAAGCAAATACCCAGCAATCTCATCATACCTTGGTGAGTAGCAAATTTCCCCATGGAAACCAATTGTTGGAATATGATAAACTTCATAAACACTGTACACTTAGGCTACACTAAATTTATGAAAATAAAGTTATATTTTCAATAGTAAATTAACCTTATCTTACTGTAAGTTTTCTACTTTATAAACTTTTTACTTTTTTTTAACTTTGACTCTTGTAAAACACTTAGTTTAAAACACATTATACAGCTATACAAACATATTTTCTTTCTTTATATCTGTATTCTATAAGCTTTCTTCTATTTTTAAAATTTTTCTTTGTTTTTTTTTACTTTTTGAACTTTTTTGTTAAAAACTAAAACACAAACACACACATCAGCCTAGGCCTACACTGGGTCAGGGCCATCAAAATCACTGTCTTTCACCTCCACATCTTGTCCCACTGGAAGGTCTTCAGGGGCAATAACACGCATGGAGCTGTCATCTCCTGTGATAACAATACCTTCTTCTGGAATGCCTCCTGAAGGACCTGCCCAAGGCTCTTCTTGAGGAAGTGTTTAGCCAGGACATATTCATTCAGAAACACGTCCATGGTGGTTTGCTTGGTTTGATTCTTTTATTATCATAGATTTGCTTAAAAGCAGATAATGCAACATAAACATTCCTCTTTATTAATGAAAATCTTTTGGTGTTGGAGTCCATGGTTTCAAATTTTTTAAGGGGCTTGTTGAGGTCTGCAAAAGTTTCTGCTAAACCCTTCACTGTGAATTTTCTTGGAGGTTCCTCCTTTTCTTCTCCTGCAGTTTCCTTTTTTCTTGGCTCTTCTTCAGCTATGCTTTCCTGCTCCAGTTCCAACAATGCCTCATTAGTCAATTCCTCAGGAACCACCTCTAGGAGCTCCTCAATGTCATCCCCATCCACACCCAGGTTAAAGTTGTTTGCCTTCTCAACCACGGGCTTGTTGAATTTTGCAAGCTCCTAATCCTTGGCAAATCCTTTGAAGTCATGGATGAGCCTCTTGAATGTCTTCTTCCAAATGCCATTCATAAACTCCTTGGTGATATCACCCCAAGCCCAAGCAAGGTTCTTGATGTAGTCATAGATGCTGTAATCTTTCCAGAATTGCTTCAGTGTCTTCTCGGTGTCTTCCTCAGTTGAAGCAATAGCCTGGGCAAAGGTCCTCCTCAGGTAGTAGGACTTCAAAGTTGCTATAACTCCTTGATCCATTGGTTGTATCAAAGAGAAGGTGTTTGGAGGGAGAAACACCACTTTGATCTTCAGATGAAGATTACCAGTAAAAGGAGGATATCTGGGAGCATTATCAACAATAAGCAAATCTTGAAAGATATATTATTATCCAAACAGTACTTCTCCATTTCACTGGCACAGCAATTCAGGATGGCGTCTTGGAAGAGGAGCTGGGCCATCCATGACTTCTGATTGCTCCTATAATTCACTGCAGTGTGTGCTTATTGATATGCTTGAAGGCTCTGAGCTTCTTACTGTGCCAAATCACAAAGGGTTTCAATTATAGACTGCAACATTTCCCCCAAGCAAGACTGTTACCCAATCCTTAAAAGCCTTGAAACCTGGCATTTACTTGCCTCCTTATGAATGAAAGTGTTTTCAGGCATTTGTTTCTGGAATAGGGGTGTTTGATTCATATTGAATATTTGCTCTGGCAAGTGATTTTCCCCCACAATCAACTTATCTAGAGTTTCCAAAAATTCTTCAGCTGCCTTCACATCAGCACTAGCAGACTCACCACTCACTTTCACATTATGTTATGAATAACGATTCTTGAGTCATTTAAACAAACCAGAATTAGCAGTAAATTCAACATCATAGTTGGGTCCAGCCTTTTCTTTCGACACTGTATGCAAGCAAAGTTTTTGCTTTGGGAGTGACCATCATGGTGCTGAAAAGGATACACTTTTGTGTCTGTTCTCTAATCCAGGTCATTAGAAGTTTCTCCATGTCTGATATAGACCCTTCTCGAATTTTACTAAGGGAAGAGAGCTCTGAACCCTTAGGCAGTCAGCCAACACCATAGCAATTAATGGAAAGGAAGCCAATGAAGCAAGCCAGGAGTGAGGAGAGGGGCTTGAGATGAAGCTGGAGGCGTGGGATGGAAATTATGTCACACAGGACCTTCTAGGTCCTATTGAGGCTTTTGGACTTATTTCAAAGGACAATGGGATGCCATCAAGTTTTAAGTAGGAGAGTGATATAATAAAATTTGCTTTTCAAGAGGTTCATTATTGTCAATGTGTCAGTAAAGTCTTAAGAGGAGAGCAAAAATCAAAGGAGGGTGACCAGTGAGGAGACTTTTATAGTAATCATTAATTTAATTAATAACAATCAGAATAAGAATTTCATTTCATTCTGGTAAAATTTTCTCCTTTCCATTCATTATACCAACACCAAAGGCTATTTGGGATGCAACTATAAATGTTTACACGCATACTGAGTTTATTTCATTTTTTCAATCAAGAAATATTTTTTCATGTTATGTACCAAACATTATGTAGAAAATCACAAAGGTAAGTGACTCTGAGGTTCTGCCTGGAAAGAAAGGTCTTGATGTGCTGAAAGACTTAGACATGTACAAAACTAACTATGAAATAATGTGACTACCTTGGAGGATGAATAATTGATATGGGAGAGAGAGAAGAAAGAAATTCAACTCTACGACCATATTGATCCATCTTTCATCTCTTTCATTTACAAAATCTTTTTGAAAAGTAAATCAATGATGGGAGTTCTCAATTATGGTACAGTTTTGCAGAAAATATTGTTTTTACATCCTACGGTTATCATTTGCTAGTTCCATTGTGGTTGCTGGGGGCGAGGATCGAGTTTCTATGCAGGGGAGGAGTATGAGTTCATGTGTGTTTGTGTTCATTTTGTGTGGTGTTGAGCATCAATGTGTTTCACTTCTTTCACAAAACCAGTATTGTTCACTTTAATTGCCCATGGATAAAACATTCTACAATTGCTATTGAATCTTAAAAGCAATCCTTTTCATAAAGATTCACTTTTATCTTGTGGGCAAAGTCAAGTCATATAAACTCAAATGATTTTTTACAGAGTTTGTTATTTACATTTACTTCTGCGCTCGAAGACGGAGAGTATACATACAGAGAAGTGCCCTGGGTACAGAGCCCCGGGGCATGCCAACACAGCGGTCAAGCCGTAGAGATCACCAAAAGAACAGCCTAGAGGAGCAGAAGGTAGTAGGGAAATAAAATATTCTTGAAGCTGTGACAAGAAAATGTTTCCCAAAGGAGGAAGTGGCAAATTGTGTCAAATGCTGCCGAAAATAAGGATGAAAAAGAGTAGCGACCACTGCTTGCTGATGTGAAGGTCCTCGGTGATATTGGGAAGAACAGCCTCTGCGAGTGGCCGCCGGAGTGAGTTGACCTAATCAGAAGAGGCGAAGAAGTGGAGAACCTATGGTGATGGTTTTAACAAAGTTTTCCTGTAAATATGGAGTGGGTAAATGAAGCAGGAGAGAGAGACGGTATGAGAGAGCTTTTTATCCTCAAAAGGAGATTCAACAACATATTTGTAAAGTAATAATAATAACAGTAGTAATAATAAAGAAGAAAAAGAAGGTGGCGGAGGAGGAAGACAAGAAGGAAGAGGAGAAAGGTAACATTTACTGAGCGCTTCCTGTGCCCTAGACACTGCTCTAAGAATTTCACAGGCATTATTTAATGTCATCCTAATTACATCGCATGATGTACATACTATTATTAGCCCCTTTTACAGATGGGGAAAGTGAAACTCAGAGAACTTCAGTTGAATGCTCTACAAAGCTAATAGTTCAGTTAATTGGTCTATTCAGGTAGAAATAAGGGAAGCAAGGGTCAAACAAGGCAGGGTCTCTTCAGTGCCCACTGCTGAGCCACTATGTTATATTCTTTTGTAGAAAAGGGGGAGAAATGGATATTTCAAGAGAAAGAAGAGGGAGTGCTCAGTCATTGACAGGAGGCTTAATCAACTGTAAATCTTTACAGAAGTAAGAAAGTAAAGGGTGCAGAGCATCAGTAACAAGGCGGCCCTGGAACATGAGCAAGGTCCCCGTATTTTATAGGGACTCAAGAGCCAGCAGACAGAATATGTAGAAGTGCAGGTAGGATGGTAGACAGAGTGAGAGCAAGACACGGGAGTTCTTAACTCTTTTCCCAATGACACATAAATTAAAGTCGTGAGTGAAGAGGGAGGAGGAGCAGAGAAAGAAGCATCAAGGAGAGGAAAGCAGAAAAAAATGACATACTATTGCTTTCTTAAAGATAACTTTACTACAAGCTACTGTAGCTTCAACACAGAAAATCTATAGATAACAAAAACAAGAATAAAAGAATTATTTCTAATCCAGCTGTCCAGAGAAAACCACTAATTTCCACTCTTCTTTCTATGTGTTTTATATAATTGAATGGTACATATAATTTTTGTAATCTGCCTTTCTCATGTAACAACATAATGCCCATTTTCTCTTTCCATTAAGTATTCTTCTGCACCATGATTAATAAAGGTGTTCCATTGTGTTGGTGTACAATACACTTTCAACTAATCTAACAGTTCTAGATGTTTAGATTATTTTCATTCTTTTGCTATTTGAAACAATGAACCTCCTCATAGGTAAACAGTAAGGATCATTTTGAGAGTGGGAAAGTGGTCATACTAGGGAGGTATAGTAGAATTTTGTGACTCAAAGTGTGCACTTGAAGCTTAGGAGCATGAATTTAAATAAAACAAGTAAGCAGTTTTGAACTTTTCTTTTGCAATTCTCAGCTACACAGTATTTGCACAGATAATTGTGTTTAATTTGGATTATGATTTAGTTAGATGAGAGCAAGAAAGGAGGAGGGAGGAGGGAAGAGAGAGGGTTTAAAATGAAGTGATGATAGACCACAGGTATTATGCTGAATGAAGAAGGAGATGAACTTATTTGGTAGGTAGGAAAAGAAGGGAAGAGTCATGTTGGTGGAGGTCTTGATAAGGCAGATGAATGGCCAGAGAGGGGGTGATAGAGGAGGTGGGTTGGAAGGAAAGAGGTGGTCACCAGAGGGTAGGAAGTTCAAGTGGGGATTTTGAAAGCGTTGAGGGACAGTGCAGTCTAGAGCTTAAGAGCACAGACTTCAAAGCCAGAATGTCTGGCGTCAAATCCCAACTCAGTCATTTAACCCTCGTCAAATCACTCATCTTTGTGTCTGTTTCCTCATTTATAAAGGAATAATGGTATCTAGGACATAGAGTTGTCAGGAATAAATGAGTCAAAATATGTTATTTGGAATAGAAATGGTAGATACAACATAAGTGTTAAATGCTGTTAGTATTATTGAGGATAAGTGAAACTCCAAACAACAGGTTTAAACCTTTGTTATAAAGAAAATAAGTGTATTTTAAGAAAACACTGAAGTTTTACCATATGAGATTTCATGTAGCCCTCTATTCTGTTTCCTTAAATATTTAAATAAATTCTGTATTTCTAGTTCAATGCATTTGGAGTTTGATTTGTAGTGATATTTTTAAAAACAATGCAGGCTAGAAATAATGGAGGCACCTCCCCTTTATGAGAAATTCTTTGCTCATGTTTAACTATTACTTGAAACAGGTTTAAACTTTATCTGAATTTCTCCTGTGAAGTTCTCAGATTTTACTTGTCACCTCTTCCTCTCTGATTTTATCTGTCCAGTAAATTTGCCAAATGGCAAATGACAAAACCTAGAAGTTGAAGCAAAGGAAAATACATAGTCTAAATAATCCTATAGCAGAGAAAAGTATTTTCTGTCCTTTTCCAGAGGACTTTAAATGTTGACATTCTTCAACATTTATTATCTCACTTGAGTCTCACAATGACAGATAAGGGTCTAAATAGCAAGATGGCCAACTAGATCCTAAGTTTATTTTTGTAAATACTTGATGATAGCTTTCTTTGTTAATTACTTCATGAAATATGCATGCATTTATTTTTTTTAATAAATTTTTAAAATAACCAAGCATCTATTCATGCTAAGCATTAGAGACAGAATGAGTAGGATACTATATTATTAGCAATACAGCAATAGACACAGGGTATTTCACAGAGGTGGAAAGTGAAGCACACAGCTAGCAAGGGCAATCCAGAATTTGAATTCAGGCAGTTTAGCTCCCTGTCTGTACATGTAACTACTATCCTACACTACTTCCCAGGGAGTCGCAGAACCAACTCACTGGACAGCTTTAGGGGGCACCATTCATGTTGAAGTCTAAATAAATGGTGTTTCTCAGGATATATTTTATATTGAACAAAATATATACTTTACCATGTCTCTTAGTCCATGTTACAAACACCAATAAAATTAGTTCATTGTGAATGATGAGAAATCAAGAAGTATCTCAATGGTATGATTTTTAATAAGGACAAGGATGACTCTCATTGCTAATAATAATGCTGAAATGATATGGCACTGGATGGTCCCATTACCTAGAGTAATAAAAGAAATGCTTAAGGGAAATGTTATTTCAATAGACAAGGACCATTGTACGCAGCTGAATTCAAGTTAAAGAGCGTGCTGCTTTCCGCTGAGGAACAGAAGAATATCTCAAGGCTCATCACTTGCTCAAAGTTCCACATTTTGTTTTTTTCTTCTGATAAATAATTCCTGGAAAGGATTTCAAATTTATGTAATATTCACTTTCATATTATGTTCTGATTCCAAAGTTTGTAAAAAGGGAGATTTACTTGAAAAATTCCAATCACATCTAATGTCTTCTATTCTGCCTTTAATATTCATAAAGGTAGTCTGATATGACTCTTGCATAGGTCCACATGGGTGTCTGAGAAACCGGTGTTAATAAAAATAATATGATAGAAGACATTTCAACCTCGTTCTTAATTTAGTGACTAGCACTTGAAGTTTCTTTTCTCCTTTCCCTGACTCACCGAGCATCACCAGAGGAAGAATTGAAGTAGGAGCATGAAGGTGAGCATTAGTTTCACACATTGGTGGGGGAACTGTTGAGATTATATTCTAATTATATCCACATCAAAATTCAGAATGAAAAGAAAAGACTTCTAGTCCTCAATATCAAAAGGTGTTCCTTGGAAATACAATTTGCTTTCACATCCTTATATATGAAATCTTCCCCTTTTTTGTTTTTCACCTCTAACACGATAGCTGTACGTATTGATCACTTATTAAGTGCTTATAACTATATGCTGATCAATTTGCAAAGTTAGTTCATTTACTGTTCTCAACACTCTATGCTATAGCCACAATGTTTGTGGTTTTCAAAGCATTTTCTAAAACATAATCTCATTTGATTCTGACCACAATCTTGTGAAAGAGGACGGATAATTATTATAATTTCACAAAGGAAATGACGACTCAGAAAAATCCAGTAGTTAGTTCTAGGTCGCACAGTTTGTAAGTGGCAGATTTGAAAATCAAACTAAGTCTTCTTTATAAAGCAGTTTCACTAAGAGGTGAGAACTTTAATTTCCAAAACAAAAGTTTAAATATCATTATTTTAAAAAGCTTCATATTTCTCAATCCAAAAGTACATTCTTGCAAGGATACAGATAGTACTCCAGACAATATGGGTGTTTTACCAGTATTTTTTTTTCGTTTTCTATACAATGTTTTAATTGTTCATCATAAAGGTAACCGGCTAATTGCTACATAGATTTAGAGCTCTTTGTCTTAGATATTCACATTTCTCTCCCAATTGCATGTGACTTGTGAATGAAATGCTTATTTATCAGGCATTTAGACTGTAAGTTTTGAGGGCAGGAAATAGGAGAATATTTTAGAGACTGCTGTATTCTCAGAACTCAGCACAGTGCCTGGCACCTAATAGACAGTTAATATTTTGTTAATTTAAATCAATATGATTTAATTTAATAAAAGTGATGACAAAGTGATAATTTAGGGGTAATGAGAATGCCTTTGCTATGAACCCCTACCAGCAGTTCACCTATATTTAAAAGCTCATAGAAGTGGATAAATGAATGTCTTCATTATCTATTTTTCATTTAATCCATTATCAAACTTAAGAATTGAGTTGATTCATCTTAGCACCTATTATGGGAAAATAATTTAAAAAGCTCTGACTTGTACTTGGAGAACATTACAAAAAATTATATCAACAAAGAAATAATTGCATGATGTTAAGAAACCTTCATTCATTTAATAAATAGCTATGAGCCACTAATATGGACTAAGAAGATTCAGAGGTAAACAAAAGAGGTCCCTGCTTCATGGAGCTTATGTTCTGGCCATAGAGACAGATATTAAACTTATAAAAGAAAGAATGTGTAATGTATCAGTCAGAGATGAGTGTAAGAATTCTAAAGCAGGAGAAGGGGGTAGACAATGATTTAGAAGAGGAAGAGGAGGGCTATGTTAGCTACACTGTTCATGGACACCCTCTTCATAGAGAAGGTAATGATGTTTCCATTCTCAGCAGGGAGACAGGCAGAGAAGTTAGGTTTGAAGATGATGCTGGGGCTGATACAGCAATAATGTAGGGGATCTTATTCAAAATACACATGCCTGCTTTCCACAACCTCCACCATGGTGCTGGGAACCAATGGATTGTCCACAACCTCCACCATGGTGCTGGGAACCAATGGATTGTCCACAACCTCCACCATGGTGTGGGGAACCAATGGATTGTCCACTACCTCCACCATGGTGCTGGGAACCAATGGATTGAAAACAGATATTGGCATTCTCTGTGAATTCAAGTTAGTAATCACTAAGTAATTTACTCTAATTAGAAAAAGGCATGTGAGCACAATGTTTCTTTCTATGCACATAGTTCATCTCCTGCATTGGCATCAACTTATCTTAATTATACCTACTTTTTGGGAGAATATGAAGGAGATGATATTCACATAGCTCCAGAAATTTGACCACCTGTTTTGGCCAGGCTTCCTTCTTTCAAAATAACAGATAACAATGCTTCTTTGTATACCAGGATATTTTCGATTGGATGCCACACATTGTGAATTTTAACTTCTTAAGTGCTGAATATTCTTGAATTTTTAAAAGAACTCTTAAGCTTTGCTCTGGATGGCAATGAAGGTACTTGGAAACAGTTTTATCCTTTTAAGGCATGGTTCAAGCACTGTTATGTAGACTAGAACAGCTTTTAGTCTCCGGCTAATTATACTCCACTACCGAGGCAATCACCTTCCAAGTACTCTAATTGATGCTTCACATATTGTGAAGTTTTTCTACTCTTGCTAGGGGGGAGCAGACTACTCCTGGCTGTGTGTAAGCTCTAGGGGATTGTTGTGCTTTCTTTTTAGATGGCTCTTCCCCCACCTTGGATAATTCCTCACAGATATGTGCTGATCAGTATTCAGCCGAAGATTCGAAAGGCAACCTCTCCAGTTCTCCGTGGCTCTCTTTCTGAGCTGATTTTCCCTCCAAGCCATTCTGCCCTGTGAAGTCTAGCCACTGGGACATCCTCATACACCCAATTTTATCACATCAACTTAGGAAACTGCCAGGCTCTTCCAGGATTCTTCCTCTCAGTGCTGTGGCTGGAAATATCTCTGAGAAGGAAGGTCCGAGAAGAAAGAAAACAGGGGCAATTGTGGGGATCTTTCCTCTCTCTCACGATTATCATTGTGCATTGCCTGTTTGTTCAATGTCTGAAAACCATTATTTCATATATTTTTTCTGGTTTTTGAGTTAAGTTCCAAGGGTTAATCTGGTTCCTGTTATTCCATTTTGGCCAGAAGTAGAAGTTGACTCCCAACGTTTATAGGTTGCATTTAGGAGGAAGAAGTATAGCAGATTAAATGAAATGAAAAGATTATGTTGGCCAAAGGTAAAAAATAAGGCTGGAATGATGGTTTAGAATTAGGTTTCAGAGAGTTTTGAGACCTGGTCTATAGAGCTTCGACTCAATCTTTAAATAGTGGGAAGACAATCACAGCTTCAACAGGAAAGTATCCTGAGAAAACCAACAATTTAGGAAGATTAACTTATTAGAAACATCCTGAACAACATACATAGAAAGTATGTATCTGTGTGTGTAATAGAATACATATAATAGACACATAGGATACATACACGGGTAACACATACATAACATAAAATGAAAACAAAAATATAAACAGGATAACATGTAGAACATGTAGAATCTTTGCCTGTTTTGTCCACTTGTCATAGACAATAAATCATAGACAATAAATATGTGCATTGAATGAATGAATGAATAAATGAATATCCTCTGAAATAGTTTATACCATGTCAGCCGTGTAGCTCCATGAAACATGGCCCTTTTTCCTCCCGGTACTTAAAGAAAGAGCATAGCAGAAAGGAGTTGAAAGTGATTGTGTCTTCTAAACTCACAGAATCAGGATTGTTGCTGTTGGGCAAGGACGGGAAGAAAAAAAGGAGAGGGCTACATCTCCCCTAGAAATCTGGTTCATTTCTTCTTAACCAAAAGAGAGCTCAGATAAGAGATTGGTCATGATAATAAACTATTTTTAACATATAAATTTCTGGCTTATTTTTTCCAACAATTTATATGATATTAAATATTGCAACCCCATTGTATGAGAATTTTTTAAACATTTGAAGGATTCTATAGGATGATAAATGTTTATAATACTGGATGTAATTATAAATAACAAATTTGCATTGCATTTTAACTGTGATATGAGTTTCTGATCTATACGCGCATCCCCTGGGGTTCCCCATTCATTATTTTAGTTTAACGAGAATTGATTTAAAGATGAAACTGAATCTCTGTAGACAGTTCAAGTTGACAATATACATTCTGAATTTTTCTGTGTAAAGAAAATATTTGAAGCAATGAAAATATCCATATCCATAAAATTAATTTTAATTTTACCTAAGTTGATTCTGTAGTCCCAAAATGAGGTCAAAGACCACAGGAATATCAGTTCCTCTACTTAAAATAGACATTGTGCAGTCTATTGTCTGCTCTTCCCATGGATGGCTCTTTCAGAAATACCTGGGCATTTAAAAGAGAAACAAACTTCAATTGAAGAGAGACAAATCCAACTGAAGAAGCAGAGATTCATAAAAAAAAAATAATAAAACCCAATGTTGATTGATAAGTACCATATGCCAGGCAGTGTGGCATGCATTTTACATAACTTTGTCCTATTATACCCTTACTCTCTAAGGTAGATAGGCACAGTCTGAGTTCTAATTATAACCCTGGCATTTATTTACCTCTCTGGTTTTGATGTCCTCATCTATAAACATGCAGATAATAATAAAACCACTCTTTTTCATATTGTCCAGGGAATTAGATTTAATCTCAATAAAACTCTTGAAACCATTACAGTTTATAATAATTATTTAATAAATGTTACCCCTAAACATTATCATTATCCCCCACTTTACAGTCACAGAAACTAAGGCCAAAAATTAAAGAAAGTTGCCCTAGTTTACCTCCCTAGAAAGTGGAATTTGAATTGTCAGGAAAAACTATCCATTACATAGCTCATTGGCAGATATTACTCAATTAATTAAAATGTTTAACTTGAGTACCTGGGGAAAGAAATAGATTAGATGGCCTCTGAGGGTTGAGGGGTGGAACAGGGGCGGCTGCATTTCAAGCTGAGTGTTGTGAAGCTTGGGGAAGACAGTTCTTCAGTGGCCTAGGGTTCATTTGTGTCTTCTCCATTCTTGGGTCACTGTCTCCAGCTCCTTCATCAAGCGCAGACACAGCTCATCCCGCCATGGTAAAGCCACACACTGCACTGCAGTGGGAAGCCCCACTCCTCCCTCAACAATCTGGAAGGGAAAGGAGGTCATGATTCCACAGCTACCTGGTCTGAGCCTTGGCACCGTTTCCCTAGGACACATCAGATTCTCCCACACTTGTACAGAATGGACTAGGTTTTAGAACAATTTATAGTGAGTTTATTGATTTTAAAATCTGAAAACCATTTGACCCTTCAATTATATGTTTTTACATTCACCGTGTTTTCTCTTCCTCACACAGAAAGAAATCACCCAAAAGAGATTTCCAAACAAGATGGAATATGAAAAGCATTGATATAATCACAGCTATATCCTCTGTTGCTGAAGTTTGTATTTTAGATTCTAGGAGGGACTAAAGGTTGTCATCTGCCTGTTGTTTGGTCTTCCTTGAGGGATAAGATTTTAGGGGAGGAGATGGTTCTTCACCAGAACTGCCGCACTGAGAATCAGTGACAGGAGACCTCAAACAACACGAATTCTTTGCAATGAGCTCTAGACAAGGGAATGGAACTCTAAGACGAGGTCAGAAGTTTTCTTCAACCGTGTTAGATTCAATGACCCCAGCTACTTCTCCAGAGAATGGTAACCTTTGCACTCTGAAAATAGCACTCTTTAAAAGTACTTTCCTCTGACAGCAGCAGGTAATTTTAGCTGACCTCAGGCTTTTCAAAACTTGTTCTAATATACTGTTCATCTTTCAATCATTTTCCTTAAAAATTTTACCTGTTACATTTAACTTTTAAAAATACTAATAAACTGAATTTATTCTTATTTTATCTTGCTATTTTATTGTTTCCTAAATAACATTTTCTTTAATTTGTTTTTTAAATCTTCCAGATGGTGATATATCCATCTCTTACTTATTTTTAGCTTGTACTCCAAATCTTGCTCTTCATCTTAGTTTCCAATCATTTTATCCTCCAGATTAAATTAGCCAAGTGACATACTTTTTATACAATTTAACCAAGTTGGTTTTTGTAGATTCTTTTAAACAAATTTATATATCCTTACATGTTATTAAGTTGTCTACACCTATATATCTCTAACTTTCATTCTTCTATTTATATTAGCTAGTAGTATATTCTCTTCACTAATAACTATTTGTCTGTTTTAAACATTGTTTTTTTATTTATCCTCTAAGTATACAGCACCTTGCTTTCTTCAGTCATTGAGTTATCATTAAAAGTGGAAAATAGTAAAAATAAAAGTTAACGCTCTGTTTCACAGAATGTCAAGACGGATTTCCTAAGTTTACTCTTCATGTGTTGTAACAGCACTGGAAAGCAGAGACTGACCAATTACTATTCATTCACCCTTTTATTTTATTTGTGCATTCCAAAAGTCAAATCAATCCACAAGAGAAAATTAATCCTAGATGTAACATAAACTCCAACATAGGGAGTTTGAGTTTTCCCAGAAAATTCCATGAGAAATAATTAAAGAATGATAATTTGAGTAGTACATGGAATACCATATCTTACATACTTTAGGTTTTCAATATATATCAATGTTTATCTATCCATCTCTATATCTTTATGTAGAATTTATATAAAATATAAATGTTGTTAAGTACCAACGAAAAAACTGAAAAATGTTTGTGGGAATAATATTTGGCTGAAGGACAGATTCCCAAGCAAGAGGTATTAGTTATTTCACTATAGTCCTCCCTGGATACCAGATACTTGGTAACAGGCTAAAATTGGTTGATTTTTTGTTTATTTGTTTTTACATAGGGATGGGGGCATGTTGATCACTGCATCTCAGGCTTTGCACTATATGGCTTCCAGAGCTGGCAGTGTATTTATTAAAAATGTTTAAGATCCAGAAATTCAGGGGAGAAGTCAAGATGGCGGCGTAGGCAGACTCTGAACTCACCTCCTCCCATGGACACAGCCAATTTACAACTACTCGTGGAAAAATTACGCCTGAGACAGAACTGAAAACTGGATAAGAGGAACTCCTGCAACAACGGACAATCCTAACTGAGGTAGAAGAGGCAGAGACTCCCTTCTGGAGAGGAAAAACGCCGCCTTCACAAGCCGCCAGCTTCACGGCTGCCGGGAAGAGCTCACAGGTACGCAGTCTCCCTGGAGGCGCGGGGCCCTGAGCCAGGGAGCGCTCCTGCTGTGGCCATTTTGTGGACCCAGCACAATCGAGACGAGTCCAGAATATCTGACTTTGCCTGCTACTAAAACATTGAGGAATACCCCCAGAAAAGCTGGTTCACAAAGAAATTAAAACCAGCTCTTAAAGGGCCCATGCGCAAACTCACCCATTTCAGAAAGCAACCTAAAATCACCAGAAAGAAAGGTGCACAGTGCTTTGGTGAAAAGAGACTCACCTAATAGGCCCTGGGTGCATCTCTGTGAGAGGTGAGACCTCTCCAGGGACTGGGACATTGGCGGCGGCCATTGTTGTGGCCTGGTGTGGGCGTGCTGACACAGACGCCATTGGAATTCTCCCTGGGGCCTGCTAGCCCAGGGTCTGCCCCACCTGCTAGAGCACCGATTTAATCCAGCTCAGCCAGGGCAGGCAGCCCACCCTAGAGACTGGCCCCACCCAACAACAAGCCCTCAGGCAACTTGTGGCCTGCATAGATTGGTGACTGGATTCTCTGCAGCCTGGCAACTGAGCCAACTTCAGTGGTACAGGGCAGGCACAAGGAGTGGGTGGAGAGTGTGGGGCAGTGGTGGAGTGTGTGGGGCTCCCGCCGTGGAGAGACTGGGTCTGCTTTGGGAGGTCGGGGCATGCACATAGGGCAGGACTGTGTTGACTGTGTATGTGGACCTGTGGGCGGCAGGGCTAGTCAGCTGCAGAAGACTTGTGCTTCTCAAAGACCCACATAGGGGGTTTGCCCCACCTTCCAAAGCCTGAAACAATTGGGTGCTCCCATGCCTGAGGCCAGACCCATCCAGCTGCAATCCTCAGAGAGCTGACAAGAGACTTAAAGGCTGGAGGCTTATAGCAATTGTAAGCCCCTGAGCCTAACAACCTGCCACGCTGGGGGTCTACTCATTTAAAAGAAATACTGCAACACAAATGTGGTATTAGAACTTGCAGCCAACTGTGCTGGGGCACCCCACACATGATAAAGAGACTGAAGGGCCCACAACAACTACAAGCAGCTGAGCATGACAACAGCTGGCCAGGAGCATAATTCGGCCTCCATGGGTGCCTACAGGGAGAGCAAACAGGTCACAACAGAAGGACACACGTAGCCCACATATGGGTCACCATTGGAACATTGAGAACTGAGGGAAGCACACGGTAGGCCTCCTAAGGCATCACTTACATAAGGTCACCTATGCAAGAGCAGGAGACGTAGCTGACCTACCTAATACATAGACACAAGCACAGGAAAAAGGCAAAATGAGGAGGAAAAGAAATACATTCCAAGTAAGGGAACAGGACAAAACACCAGAAAAGGAACTAAGTGAAACAGAAATGAGCAACCTACCTGAAAGAGAGTTCAAACTAAGAGTGTTAAGGATGCTCACTGATCTGGGGAGAAGAATAGGTGAGCTCAGTGAGAATGTCAACAAAGAAATGGAAGATATAAAAAAGAACCAATCAGAAATGAAGAATACAATACTGGAAATGAAAAATTCACTAGAGGGATTCAAAAGGAGAGTAGAGGATACAGAAGAATGGATCTGCGAGCTGGACAAAAGACTGGAAGAAATTACCCACGCTGAACAGGTACAAGAGAAAAGAATTAAAAAGAGTGAGGACAGTTTAAGGGACATCTGGGACAACATCAAGCACACTAACATCCATGTTATAGGTGTCCCGGAAGGAGAAGAGTGAGACAAATGGGCAGAGAATCTATTTCAAGAAATAATAGATGAAAACTTCCCTAACCTAAGGAAGGAAACAAACATCCAAGTACAGGAAGCACAGAGAGCCCCAAACAAGATAAACCCAAAGAGGCCCAGACAAGGAAACATCATAATCAGAATGTCCAGAATTAAGGATAAAGAGAGAATCCTAAAAGCTGCAAGAGAAAGACAAGCTACATAAAAAGAAAACCCCATAAGGCTATTAACTGACTTCTCAACAGAAACCTTACAGGCTGGAAGAGAGTGGCACGATATGTTTAAAGTGCCAGAAGGAAAAAACTTACAGCCAAGAATACTCTACCCAGCAAGGTTATCGTTCAAAATGGAAGTAGAGACCAAAAATTTCCCAGACAAGGAAAAATTAAAGGAGTTTGTCACCAAGAAACCAGTGCTACAAGAAATGTTAAAGGGACTGATTAAAGGGGAAAGGAAGACCACAAATAGGAAAAATTATCTATTTCCATGATAAGAGGCTAATGGATACAAATGCACAAAAATGAGGTTAGATAGGATATCAAAAACATAAAATGAGGGAGGAGGGGAGTTAAAGAGTAGAGCTTTCAGACAGAAGTCAAACTAAAGAGACCATCAATTCTGCATAGAAGGAGAAAGGAACAGAGAAGGACTACTAAAACACTGAGAAAAAATTAAAAATTAAAAAATGGCAGTAAGTACATACTTATCAATAGCTACTTTAAACGTCAATGAACTAAATGCGACAATTAAAAGGCATAGGGTGGCTGATTGGATAAAACAACAAGACCCATAGATATGCTGCATACGAGAGACACACTTCAGACCTAAAGGAACTCACAAACTCAAAGTGAAGAGATGGAAAAAGATACTCCACACAAGTGGCAATGAAAAGAAAGCTGGGGTAGCAGTACTCATATCAGACACAATAGACTTTAAAACAGAAACTGTAAAAAGAGACAAACAAGGGCATTACATGATGATCAAGGGAACAATGCAACAAGAGGATATAACACTTGTAAATATCTATGCACCCAACCTAGGAGCACCTACATATATAAAGCAATTATTAACAGACATAAAAAGAGAAATAGACAGTAACACAATAATAGTAGGGGACTTTAACACTCCACTTACACCAACAGATAGATCATCCAAACAGAAGATCAATAAGGAAACATTGGCCTTATATGACCAACTAGAACAGATGGACCTAGTAGATATATACAGAGCATTCCATCCAAAAACCGAAGAATACATGTTCTTTTCAAATGCACATGGAACATTCTCCAGGATTGATCACATATTAGGCCACAAAACAAGTCTCCATAAATTTAAGAAGATTGAAATAATACCAAGCATCTTTTCTGACCACAATGGTATGAAACTGGAAATCAACTATAGGAAGAAAATCAGAAAATCCACAAATACATGGAGATTAAACAAAATGCTACTGAACAACGACTGGGTCAATGAAGAAATCAAAGAAGAAATCAAGAAATACCTGGAGACAAACGAAAATGAAAATACGACACCCCAGAATTTATGGGATACAGCAAAAGCAGTTCTAAGAAGGAAGTTTATAGCAATACAGGCCTATCTCAACAAACAAGAAAAATCTCAAATAAACAATCTAACAATGCACCTAAAGGAACTGGAAAAAGAAGAACGAACAAAGCCCAAAATCAGTGGAAGAAGGTAAATAAAAATCAGAGCAGAAATAAATGAAATAGAGACTAAAAAAACAATAGAAAAAATTAATCAAACCAAGAGCTGGTCCTTTGAAATGATAAACAAAATAGACAAACCTTTAGCTAGACGCACCAAGAAAAAAAGAGAGAAGGAACAAATAAGTAAAATCAGCAACGGAGGAGAAATTACAACAGACACTTCTGAAATATAAAAGATTATAAGAGACTACTATGAAAAGCTATATGCCAACCAATTCAACAACCTGGAAGAAATGGATAAATTCTTAGAATCATACAACCTTCCAAAAGTAGATCAAGAAGAAGTAGAGAATTTGAATAGACCAATCACCAGTAAGGAGATCGGAACAGTAATCAAAAAAACCTCTCAAAAATAAAAGTCCAGGACCAGACGGCTTCCCTGGTGAATTCTACCAAACATTCAAACAAGACTTAATGCCTATCCTTCTCAAACTCTTTCAAAAAATTGGTGGGGGGGAAGCTCCCTAACTCATTCTACAAAGCCAACATTACCCTGATACCAAAACCAGAAACGGACAACACAAAAAAAGAAAATTACAGGCCAATATCATTGATGAACATCGATGGAAAATTCCTCAACAAAATACTAGCAAATCGCATACATCAATACGTTAAAAAGATTATACACCATGATCAAGTGGGATTTGTTCCAGGGATGCAGAGATGGTTCAACATTCGCAAATCAATCAACGTAATACACCACATTAATAAAATGAAGAATAAAAATCACATGATCATCACAATAGATGCAGAGAAAGCATTTGACAAGATACAGCATCCATTTATGATAAAAACTCTGAATAAAATGGGTATAGAAGGAAAGTATCTCAATATAATAAAGACCATATATGAGAAACCCACAGCTAATATCATCCTCAATGGTGAAAAACTGAAACCTATCCCTCTAAAAACAGGAACCAGACAAGGATGCCCACTGTCACCACTCCTATTTAACATAGTACTGGAAGTCCTAGCCAGAGCAATCAGGCAGGAGAAAGAAATAAAAGGGATCCAAATTGGAAAGGAAGAAGTGAAACTGTCACTATTTGCAGATGACATGATTTTATATGCAGAAAACCCTAAAGAATCCACCAGAAAACTTTTAGAAATAATAAACGAATATGGTAAAGTTGCAGGATACAAAATCAACATACAAAAATCAGTTGCATTTCTATACACTAACAACGAAGTAGCAGAAAGAGAAATTAAGAATACAATCCCATTTAAAATTGCAACAAAAAGAATAAAATACCTAGGAATAAACTTAACCAAAGGGGTGAAAGATCTGTACACCAAAAACTCTAAAACATTGCTGAAAGAAATTGAAGACGACACAAAGAAATGGAAAGATATTCCGTGCTCTTGGATTGGAAGAATTAACATAGTTAAGATGTTTCAGATGTCCATACTTCCTAAAGCCATCTATAGATTCAATGCAATCCCTATCAAAGTTCCAACAACATTTTTCACAGAAATAGAAAAAAGAATCCTAAAATTTATTTGGAACAACAAAAGACCCTCAATAAGTAAAGGAATCCTGAGAAAAAAGAACAAAGCTGGAGGTATCACACTCCCTCATTTCAAAATATACTGCAAAGCTATAGTAACCAAAACAGCACGGTACTGGCACAAAAACAGACACACAGATCAATGGAATAGAATCGAAAGCCCAGAAATAAACCCACACATCTATGGACAGCTAATCTTTGACAAAGGAGCCAAGAACATACAATGGAGAAAAGAAAGTCTCTTCAACAAATGGTGCTGGGAAAACTGGACAGCCATATGCAAAAAATGAAAGTAGACCCTTACCTTACACCATACACAAAAATTAACTCAAAATAGATTAAAGACTTTGAAAGTAAGACCTGAAACTATGAAACTTCTAGAAGAAAACATAGGCAGTACGCTCTTCCACATCGGTCTTAGCAACATATTTTCAAGCACCATGTCTGACTGGGCAAGAGAAACAATAGAAAAAATAAACAAATGGGACTACATCAAACTAAAATCTTCTGCACAGCAAAGGAAACCATCAACAAAATGAAAAGACAACCTAACAATTGGGAGAAGATATTTGCAAACCATACATCTGATAAGGGCTTAATCTCCAAAATATATAAAGAACTCATGCATCTCAACAACAAAAAAACTACCAACCCAATTCAAAAATGGGCAAAAGACCTGAACAGACATTTCTCCAAAGAAGATATACAGATGGCCAACAGACACATGAAAAGATGTTCAAAATCATTAACTATCAGGGAAATGCAAATCAAAACTACAATGAGATATCACCTCACACCCGTCAGAATGGCTATAATTAACAAGACAGGAAACAACATGTATTGGAGAGGATGTGGAGAGGAGGGAACTCTCATACACTGCTGGTGGGAGTGCAAACTGGTGCAGCCACTATGGAAAACAGTATGGAGATTCCTCAAAAAATCAAGGATAGAACTACCATATGATCCAACTATTCCACTGTTGGGTATTTATTCAAAGAACTTGAAAACACCAATGCATAAAGATACGTGCAGCCCTGTGTTCATTGCAGCATTATTCACAATAGCCAAGACTTGGAAGCAACCTAAGTGCCCATCAAGGGACTAATGGATAAAGAAGATGTGGTATATATACACAATGGAATACTACTTAGCCATAAGGAATGATGAAATCCAGCCATTTGTGACAACATGGATGGACATTGAGGGTATTATACAAAGTGAAATAAGTCAGAGGGAGAAGGTCAAATACCGTATGATTTCCTTCATTAAGTAGTAGATAACAACAACAATAAACAAACACATAGAGACAGAAAAAAAAAAAAGATTCAGAAATTCATCTCCGAATATACTCCAAAGACATGTGGGTCAGGAAAATCTTAATACAGAAAATTCTAAAGAAGGATTCAATATCACTGGACTCAATCTCCTGTTCTATAATGTGTAGTGAGGTTAAGGAGGTAAATAGAAGAAGGGTGTTCACACCAATAGTGATGGCTTTGGAAAGCTTACCTGTTTTTCTATTCCATAAAACACAAGGAAAATGTCTCTTAAATCAGGACAAATAAAAGTGTAATAGAAAAGACTTAAGAAGGAGAGTTTCAGAGTCCTAAAACTCTAAACATTCTATTTTCTAAAAAGGTCAAATTTGGGGGCCGGCCCCATGGCGTAGTGGGTAAGTGTGTGAGCTCTGCTGCTGGCGGCCTGGGTTCAGATCCCGGGCGTGCACTGATGCACCGCTTGTCAGGTCATGCTGTGGCGGCGTCCTATATATAAAGTAGAGGAAGATGGGCAAGGATGTTAGCCCAGGGCCAGTCTTCCTCAGCAAAAAGAGGAGAATTGGCATGGATGTTAGCTCAGGGCTGATCTTCCTCAGAAAAATAAATAAGTAAATAAATAATAAATAAATAAATAAATAAAAAGGTCAAATTTGGAACTTCAACAATGCTAGAAATGTTATTAGGTACTTCTTTTTCTAATAAACAGAGAAAGAAAAGTGATTTCTTAGATTCGATTCCTATTTGATTGCAAAAGAAAATAACATTCTCTTGTAACATTGCCAAATATATATGATAATGTGGCTGAATAGGGCATGAGGGACAGAGAGAGAAAGTAGAAGTCATTAAATTTATCTCTCTTAGAACTAGAAAAAGCTAGCAACATCCCCAACATCTGGAGCAGGATATCCTTAAAAATCCTTTTCCTGTCACTCAGAGCCCTCTACTGGAGTAACTCACCTTCCGGAGTGCTGTATCCCAGAAGCCATGGTAGTATCCCCGGTATTGTTTCAGCTCCTCCTCATCTTCCTTGGTCACTGAGTCAATGGGGACAATTCCCGCAGGGAAGTTCAGAACATTGTAAAGGAAAGAATAGGATGTAACACCTGGAAATCATGCACGCAGACTCATCAGAACTCTTCCAGTATTCCCACCAGTATATTTCTTCCTTTCTTCCACCCTAACCATGTGAAAAGGCCGACTCTTTTGTCTTCTGCCTTCTACAACTCAGAAAAACAAGTGACCTTGTTTACATTTTTCAGTGGGGAAAACAAACTGAAATAAGGGGAAATGGTCCCTTCACTGAAATTACTAAAATTGGGTCCAGATTTCTCATCTTGTTCTCTACTACACCTCCACTCCAAATATTATTTTTAAATGATCGAAGATTTTCACTCTTTAAAAGACATTCATTATACGTTCATAGAAAATTAATTGATTTTCAAATATTTACCTAGCACCTATTATAATTTAATCACATCTATTTTGAGGATATAAACGTGAAAAAGTATGACATTAAATTTCAGGATGTTTTTAATATAATAAGAAAATAGCATAGAGATGGTGTTTATATTAATAGTGCTCACTCCAGTGCATGATATATAGTAGGCATTCAATGAAATATTTGTTGTTTGAATAAAACAGTAAATATGCTATTTTACAAGTTTATAGTGCAAATAAGAAGTAATTAACTTTTAAAGTTGAAGTGAGAGCATGAATATAAAATTTTTTGCTCCCAATAAGAGTAAGAACAAGACAAGAGTGTCCCCTCCTACTACTTCTAATGCAATAAGTCAAGAAAAGGAAATAGAAGGTATATGGAACAGGAAGTAAGAAATAAAACTGTCTTTGTTCACAAATGATGCGATTTGTCTATGTAGAAAACCTGAAAGTACTGATGAAAAAAAAAACCTCCTGGAACAAATAAGGGATTATAGTAAGGTTACAGAATGCAAAAGTCAATTGCTTTCTTCTATATCACCAATGAACAAGTGAAATTTGAAATTAATAACACAATACCAATTTACAATAGCATCTCAAAAGTTGAATTCTTAGCTATAAATCTAACAAAATATGTAAAAGGAAAAAACTGCAAAACTGAGATGAAAAAGATCATAGAAGAACTAAATAAATGGAGAAATATTCCCTATTCATGACTCAATAATATCAAGATGTCAGTTCTTCCCAAGTATAGATTTAATACGATCACAATCAAAATCCCCACAAGTTATTTTGTGCATCTTGATTCTAAACTTTATGAGGAGACCTGACATCCCTGGAATAGCCAATATAATATTGAAGAAGAAGAACAAAGTTGAAGGGCTGACTATTCTAATTTCAAGACTTACTATAAAGGTACAGTAATTAACACAGTGTGATATTGGTGAAAGAATAGATATATAGATCAATGGAACAGAAGAGAACACAAAATAGATTCCTATAAACATAGTCAACTGCTCTTTAATAAAAGAGCAAAGGCAAGACAATTTAGAAAAAATAGTCTTTTTCAACAAATGGCACTGGAACAACTGGACATTCAAATGCAAAAAAAAAAAAAAAATCAATGTAGACACAGACCTACACACTTCACAAAAATTAACACAAAATAGATCACAGACCTAAGCGTAAAATCCAAAACTATAAAACTCCTAGAAGATAACATAGAGAATCCAGGTGACCTTGGGTATAGCAATGACTTTTTTGATAAAACACTAAAGGCACAAACCATGAAAGAAATAATTGATAAGCTAGACCTCATGAAAAAAATTTATACTTGCAAAAGACACTGCCAAGAGAATGAAAAGATGAGCCACAGACTGGGAGAAAATACTTGCAAAAGACATATCTGAAAAAGGACCACTATCCATAACATAAAAAGAACTCTTAAAACTCAACAATAAGAAAATGAACAACCAATTAAAATACAGTCCAAAGACCTTAACAAACACCTCAACAAGGAAGATATACAGATGGCAAATAAAAATATGTAAAGATGCTCCACATCATATGTCATCAGGGAAATGCAAACTAAAACGACAATTGACATACCTTTACACATCTATTCAAGTGGCTAAATCCAGAACACTAACAAGACCAAATGCTCGTAAGGATGTGGAACAAGAGGAACTCTCATTTATTCCTGGTGGGAATGCAAAATGGTAGAGCTACTTGCAAGACAGTTTGGCAATTTCTTAAGAAAATAAATATACTCTTACCACATGACCCAGCAATCATGCTCCTTGGTATTTACCCAAAGAAGCTGAAAACATTTGTCCACACAAAAACCTGCACATGAATGTTTACAGCAGCTTTAATCATAATTGCCAAAACTTGGAAGCAGCCAAGGTGCCCTTCAGCTGATGAATGGATAAATAAATCGTGGTATATCCAGACAATGGAATATTATTCAGAACTAAAAAGAAACAAGATATTAAGCCATGAAAAGATGTGGAGGAAGCTTAAATGCATATTACTAAATGAAAAAAGTCAGTTTGAGAAGCCTACATACGGTATGATTCCAACTCTATGACATTCTGGAAAAGGCAATTCTATGGAGACAGTAAAAAGTTTAGTGGTTGTCATGCATTAGGGGGGAAGGGATGATGACTAGGAGGAGCACATAGGATTTTTAGGGCAGTGAAACTATTCTGTGTAATACTACAATGATGGATGTATGTCATTATACATCTTTCAATTCCCACAGAATGTACAAAACTAAAAGTGAACTCTAATGTAAACTGTGGAGTTTGGGTGATAATGATGTATCAATGTAGGTTCATCAATTGTAACAAATGTACCACTCTGATGCAGGATGTTGATAATAGCAGAGGCTATTTATGTCTGGAGACAGAGGGTATATGAGAAATCTCCTACTTTCTGCTCAGGTTCGCTGTGAATGTAGAAGTACCCCCCAAAAAAAACCCTACTTAAAAAAATTTGCAAATAGAGGCTTATCACCCTTCAGAGTATAGTGGACAAATTAGTGGGTAAGTAGTGAAAGAGGATGGTCTTAGTCCTCATTCCATTATTTGCAAACCATGTGACCTTAAATTCATAGCTTTAAATTATTTTATCACTTAACTCCTTAATTATAAAATAAAAGAGAATTAAAAGCCTCGTCTTTCATGCTCACAGTGGTTGTGAAAGTCAAATTATATAATACACACCAAAAAAACTTATAAACCACCAAATGCTGCATGAATAAGAATTTAGAACTATTTGGCTAGGGAAAACAAGAGGAAAGGAAGAATAACAAGAAAATAAATGACTTTGAGAAAAATAGAAAATAAATTCAGAAGGATAACAGGTTTAGAGAAAGGAGTTAAGGCTGATGGCAATCTCATACAAAGTAGGTTTTAATATACTCATTCTTAAATGTTTTAATCAACATAACACTAAAGTGATGACAAATCTAAGGTTGGAATACAATTCTGATTTCTAAACCAGTACACTTTCCCCTATATACTACATTGCATTGATCTAATTTAAAGAACAAAGAACTAAAAGTTATTTTTTCCAGGGAGAATCCCACTAGAAGCCAGATTGAAGGCTGGAGATACAGCAGGACAGAGAATAACATCCAACTCCAAGGATTTCCATTTGTCAATGAATTCATACTGATAAGTCTAGAAAGAAGAGAAGAATCCAACCCAAACATTACTACCTGTAAGACAAGAAAAAATGGCTCCCATTACTTTAGAAAATTTTGTCCTTTAAAACTGCTGTAGGTGATGTAATGAAATCATACTTTTACCAAGGAAGTTGGATTTTAAACACACCATGACAAGGACAGAAAAGGACACTGAAGTGTTGTCTTGATCAAACATGTGAAATGACCTCTATGAAGACCTCTATGAAGACAAGAGATGGAGAATGCTATTTCTGTATTTTTTAAAGCCTGAGGATTCTAAAACGTAGATCCAATGACTAAACACATGAAAGAACAAACGAAAAACCCACCATATTCCTTAATCTGGTCCAGAGGTCAGCAAACTACTTCTCTCACAGGCCAAATCTGGCTTGCTGCCAGTTTTTGTTATCAAGTTTAATGGAACACAGCCAAGCTCATTCCTTTATATATTGTCTGTGGCTGCTTTTGTGCTGCAATGGCAGCGATGAGTAACTGTGACAGAGATGGTATGGCCCACAAAGCATAAAATATTTAGTATCTGGTTCTTCATAGAAAAAAATTGCCAACTCCAGGTCTAGACAATCTTTAGTCATGAGTGAAGAAAGAATAACGACTTACTGTATATCTAGTATGTGTCAGGCATTATGCCAGGTGATGTACATCTCTAGCTATAGACATATTTGTTATTTAATTCTCATAACCATCACGTGAAGCACAGATTATTTTAAATCTATAGATAAGGAAACATGTCACAAAAACTAAATAAACCTGACCTAAGATTACACTGCCAGTCAGCAACAGATTCAGGATTCAAGTGTTTTTTATTACTGTTGTTATTATTTGTTTGTTTTAATCTTCAAAGCCAATGGTCTTTGTACTAAGCCTCACTATTTCCCAGAAATTCATGTTTACTGAAAACTGGCTTCACAGGCTGAGTCATATATGTAGAGGGAAGAAAATGTAGTTTGCTTTAAATTAGAAGGGCTTTAGGAAAGGCTGATTTACGGTAACCAGAAATCATGAGAGACCAAAGCAGAAACAGCGGTCATCCCTATTTTGACAGTGAATGCTTAGCAATCCATGTTCAACTCACTACATGTATCATTGATCCAGTAACCAGCAAAGCTCAAACCCTAATCTTTAGTGGAGGAAATGCAAATTACCTTCAGAGCAGAATGTTGCTCCCAGACTTTCTTCACTGACCTGCAATGCATGGCACAGACATTAAGGTGAACACAGATATCCCAGTTTATAACCTCAAAATATGTTTTGGCAGAAGTTCGGAACTTTCTTTATATCTACTAGCCACTCCCCTTTCCCAAAACACATTTAATCTCTTTCATTTTTCTTTAAATTATCTTGTCCAGTACTTCTCCTTCTGCTACTCCTGGTAACTTAATATGACTATATTTTTACCCTCAAATCCACATTTATTCTCCAACTATAAACATTCAACATAAATAACCATGGGGCTTTACTGTCATATTTGTGTCAGGTTTCCTACTTTGAGAACAATAAATCTCAGTAATCTAACTAATACTCTCTTATGCACATACACAGATAAACTCACCCAAAGCCGCAGGTTTTCTTTAAGAATGTGGCCAGCTGTCGGAACTAGAAGAAGCCAGAAGATGAGTTTAGATTCATCAAGAAGAACTATAACTGTACAAGCAGAGCATAGAGTCTGTGTTGGGCCTTTCAAAGATTGACGTTGGAAATTATGTCTCCTTTATGGATGAGTATTTGTAATATTATGATATTCTATTAGTTGATACAGAGTGAAATTTCAGATAAATTGAAAAGAAATATAAAACTAGGTAAATAGATTTCTATTGGGAAAATATGTTGTATTTGGAAGTTATGTATACAGGTATGCCTCATTTTATTGTGCTTCACTTCATCGCACTTCATAGATATGGTGTTTTTTACAGGACCCTCTGCCACCAAAAATATTATGACTTGCGGAAGGCTCAGATGATGTTTAGCCATTTTTGGCAATAAAGTATTTTTAATTAAGGTATGTACATTGTTTCTTTATACATAGTACTATTGAACACTTAGTAGACTACAGTATAAACACAACTTTTATATTCACTGGAAAACCAAAAAATTTGTGTGACTCACTTTATTGTGATAGTCACTTTATTATGGCAGTCTGGAATTGCACCTGCAATATCTCTGAGGTATGCCGGTATATACGTATGTGTGTGTGTGTGCGCGTGAATGAGATATATGAGGCAACTGTTTTTAGATGTTGAATGTGTGGCAGTGCAGGACCGTGAGTTGATATAAAAAATAGCTCCTGCGGATCTGTGAGCTGAAGGAAGATTCTGAAGTTCCCACAGTGCTTGGGTACATAAGATTTCTGAACATCTAGAGGAAAGATACTTTGCTGAACAACATGGTTATTCAGTTGATACTGAAGGAAAGCTAAGCCTTAGGAGTATGACTTTTCTACCACTACAGTAATAGCTATTCTAGAATAATTCTAACAAAGTTCAAACATAAAATTTGAAAGATCAAAATTAACTGATCAGGAAATTAACTACCTGTGTGAAAAAAACAGAAACAAAAGTCAAATACCTCAACTCTCTCTAAAGAAAAACAGCTAAATTCAGAGTCTCAATTACAATGTTTGGCAGACAATTAAAAAAAAATCTAGACATGAAAAGAAGCAGGAAAATATGACCCATAACTGGAAGGAGAGGGCAGTCAGTGGAAACAAACCTTGAGAGATGATCTGGATGTTGAAATTAGCAGATAAGTATTTTAAATCACCTAATAAAAATATGTCCAAAGACTTAAAAAAATGGTCATGATGAATGAACAGATAGGTAGATGGGGAAATATTACCAGTGAAATAGAGCCCATAAAAAGAATCAAGTGGGAATTCGAAAAGCAAAGAATAAAATATGTAAAATGAAAACTTCACTGAACAGCCATTACATAAGATGGGATGTGGGAGAAGGAAGAGTCACTAAACTTAAAGATCGATCCATAGACATCTAGACATCACTCACTCTGAAGAAACAACAACAAAAAAAACCCAAAATTGAAAATAAAGCATCGGTAATACGCAGAACAATATCATACACTCTATCATATATGTTATTAGAGTCAAGAGGAAGAAGAAGAAAAAAATTAAGATAGAAAAGATATATGAAGTAATAATGGCTGAAAAGTTACCCAAATTTACTAAGAAAAATATCAATTTATAAATCTAAGAAGTATAAAGAAATATCCCTAGGCACAACATTGTCAAGCTGCTAAAATCCAAAGATAAAGAGAAAATTTTGAAAGCAGACAGAGAAAAGATGCATTGCATACAGAGGAAAAACCATGCAAATGACAAATCTTTCATGAGAAATAATGTAGGTCCGAAGATAATGGAAAGTCATCAATAAAGTGCTAGGGAGTAGGGGGGTTATCAACTAGAATTGTATATTTGGTAAAAACATTATTGCACTATGAAGGAAAATTTAAGATAGTTTTCAGATAGACAATTGAAGAAATTTTTTGCTAACAGACCTGCAGTAAGGGAAATATTCAAGAACATTATTTTTGCTGAAGAGAATACACACCCTGTGGAAACCTGATGTGCATGATGAAATAAAGAATACCAGAAATAGTGAATATGTGAGTATATATATAAAACTGTAATTGTATTAACTTCTTTAAAAGGCTAATGATTGCCTAAAACAAAAATTATAACAATCTTATGTGATTTATAATATATGTACAGTAACGTATTTGACAATACCAGGAAGTATAGGTGTTAAAGCAAACCATACAATTGCCAGATTCTTACATTTCTTGTGAACTGATACAATATCAACTCTACATACACTGTGAAAATTTAAGGATGCATATTGTAATCCCTAGAGCAACCAATAAAATATAAAAGAAAGAAGTAGAGCTGAAAATCCAAAAGAGAAATTATAATGGAACACTAATAAACATTTGATTTATTAGATGGTAAAAAGGGAGGGCCAGACCATCAAAAAACAAAAAAATAATGAACAGATGCCATTTTGTATGACTAGATAGAATAAATAAAAGGTAAAGAGCAAAATGGTAGTTCTAAATCCAAACAAATCAATAATTACATTAAATGTAAATGAATTTAATACTTCAATTACAAAGCAGAGATTATCAATCTGGATAAAAAACAAAACAGAGTTATGGGCTATCAAAAATCACTACCTTGTTTTATAAGACAGGCATAACTCTAATACCAAAATCTGACAAAGACATTAGAAGAAAAGAATATTAAAAAAATACATCATTTGCATACATGCAGAAATTCTCCGAAAAATATTAACAAATCAAATCCACTATTATATAAAATGGATAATATACTACTATAAAGAGAGATTTATTCAGGAATTCAAAGCTGTTTTAACTTTCAAATGGATAAATTCTTACAATCATACAACCTTCCAAAACTGAACCAAGAAATAGAGAATTTGAATAGGACAATCACCAGTAAAGAGATCGAAACAGTAATGAAAAACCTCCCAAACAATAAAAGTCCAGGACCAGAGGCTTCCCTGGTGAATTCTACCAAACATTCAAAGAAGACTTAATGCCTATGCTTCTCAAACTCTGCCAAAAAATTGAAGAGGAGGGGAAGCTTCCTACCTCATGCTACGAAGCTAACATTACCCTGATACCAAAACGAGACAAGGACAACACAAAAAAAGAAAATTACAGGCAATATCACATGAACATAGATGCAAAAATCCTCAACAAAATATTAGCAAATTGAATACAAAAATACATTAAAAAGATCATACACCATGCTCAAGTGGGATTTATTCCAGGGATGCAGGGATGGTTCAACATCCACAAATCAACCAATGTGATAGACCACATTAACAAAATGAAGAATAAAAATCACATAATCATCTCAACAGATGCAGAGAAAGCATTTGACAAGATACAGCATCCATTTATGATAAAAACTCTGAATAAAATGGGTATAGAAGGAAAGTACCTCAACATAATAAAGGCCGTATATGACAAACCCACAGCTAATATCACTCTCAATGGTGAAAAACTGAAAGCTATCCCTCTAAGAACAGGAACCAGACAAGGATGCCCACTCTCACCACTCCTATTTAACATAGTACAGGAATCCCTAGCCAGAGCAATCAGGCAAGAAAAAGAAATAAAAGGGATCCAAATAGAAAAGGAAGAAGTGAAACTGTCACTATTTGCAGATGACGTGATGTTATATATAGAAAACCTGAATCCCCCAAAGCAATTCAATGGGGGAAATTAAAGTCTTTCAACAAATGGTGCTGAAACACCTTATCCATATGGAATAAAAAGACCCCCAAACCTTACCTCACAGTATATACAAGCATTAATTCTTGTGACTTATATGTCTGAACTTATGACTTATATGTCTGAACATAGAAGCTAAACATATACTTCTGGAATAAAATGTAAGAGATTATCTTCATGACTTTGGGATAATCAAATTTTTTTGGACAGGATACAGAAAGCAATACCATAAAATGAAAACAATGAATAAATTAGACTGTCAGAATTACAAACATCTGCCTATTAAAAGACACTATTAAGAACATGAATAGGCAAGCCATGGACTGGGAGAAACTACTTACACCACATATATCTGACAAAGGACTTATATTGAGAACACATATATAACAAGAAATAGTTTTCAAAAAGAGCTAAAGAATTGAATACCTAGTTCAAAAAATAAGATATATATAATAGTTAGTAAGTACACAAAAATACTCAACATCATCAATCAACAGGGAAATAAAAATTAAACCCACAATGAAATACCATAACATATAGAGTAGCAGAGCTAAAATTAAAAATACTGACATCAAGTATTGATTAAGTCGTAGAACAACTGGAACTCTCATACATTGCTGACATGAGTGTAAAATGGTAAAATATTTTGAAAAATATTTTGGCAGTTTCTAATAACGTTAAACATCTACTATCCTGTGACTCAGCAATTCTACTCCTAAGTATGCCCTCAAGGAAAATGAAAACATGGATTACACCAGCATTATAGAAAACTACCCAAATGTTGGAGAAAGGCTTTTTTGTGTGTGTGTGAGGAAGACTGGCTCTGAGCTAACATCCATTGCCAATTGCCAATCTTCTTTTTATTTGAGGAAGATGGTCCCTGAGCTAACATCCATGCCGATCTTCCTCTACTTTGTGTATGGGACGCCACCACAGTATGGCTTGATGAGCGGTGTGTAGGTCCATGCCAGGGATCCGAATCTGTGAACCCTGGGCCGCTGATGCAGAGCACGTGAACTTAACCACTACACCACCAGGCCAGCACTAGAGGAAGGATTTTTAAAACATGGTATATTCAGGCAGTGGACCATAAAAAAGAATGAACTACTACACAGATACACACAAACACATGGATAAATTTCACAGACACATTGAGCAAAAAGAAGCTAGACTCAAAGAGGACAAACTAACTTCATATACATGAAGTTCCAGAACAGGAAAATTAATTTATGGTAAAAAAAAAAAATCAGACAGGGAATGAGGGAACTTTTTAGGGTGAAGAAAATCTTCTACTTCTTGATAGAATGTGGGTTATATAAGTGTGCTTATTTGTCAAAACCTATCAAATTGGGCATGTAAGATCTGTGCATTTCACTGAATGTGAATATTACCCCCCAAAAAAAGAACGGGCAATAAATATTGAACTATAGTTTTCTTGTTCACGGTGGTATTCTATACAAATATGGAAAGGGCAAATACTAAAATCCTAAACACTATGGCTCCAGATTGGAATTGTATAAATATGTACTCATGATTTTTTATATATTGAATATAGAAATATACAAAATATAAAAATATGCAGAAATATACCATTCAAATTTATCTTTTTCTTAGCTCTGTCTAGATGCAATGACATATCAATTGCAACAAGCACACCTAAATACCATTTAGTTTCTAAATACTATTCTTCATTAAAAGGAAGCAGGCTACTTGAAGGGCTGGAGCAGGAGAAATAGAAATGGAGCCTGGAACATCCTGTTACAGCAGAAAGAAAAGAAGTGCACAGAAAAGGATGAGGCCATAATAAAGGGACACAGGAGCCAGTTGAAAGGAATTCCTACTGGCTAGATCTTGAAGAATTTGAGCATAAAGATAAATAATAGTGAAAATAATAATCCAGTTCATAAAATAAGAATTAATTATTTAGCCCATATGTATATAAATTAGGTGAAGAGATAAATAGGGGGAAAGGGAAAGCTCTTCCTTACAATAGAATGAATATTAACAACTATATAACAAACAATAAAGTTGGAAAATCAAGAAGGGAAGATAAAACTAGTGGGTGAAAATTTGATTATACACAGGAAACGTGCAGCATCTAGTATCTCCACAATTATCATTTATTAATAAAAAGGAGAAAATAGGAAATTTACAATAGAGAAGTCTGGCAGTAACCATTTTCACCAAGAAATCAAAGGTAATATTATCAAAATTGGGAGAAACTGACATCACAGGCCTCCTTATATGAGGCATTGAGAAGAACATAGCCTTACTTCAGAGACATTCTGGACCAAGAAATACATAATCTGATTTTAAGGAAACATCAATAATCAGGGACATTCTACAATGTCCTGTACTCTTGAAAAAGATCAAGGTCACAGAGACAAAGAAGATTTAGGAATTGTTCCATATGAAAGTAGGCTAAAAAGATTTGATAACTAAATGTAATATATGATCCTGAATGGAATTCATTTTTGGAGGAAAAAAGTGCCAGAAAGAACATTACTGGACAATTGAGTACAACAGAATATGAACTCGGGATTAGATAATAGTAATGTATTGATGTTCAATTTCCTGATTATGATAAGCATACTCTGATTACGTTAAAGAATATCATTTTTCTTTGGAAAAACACACTAAGATATTTAGGGATAAAGGGGCATGATATCACCAAATTATTCTCAGGGTTAAAAAAATAATATGCAAAAAGAAAGACATTTAGAGAGAAAGATAAAACAACTGAGACAATACGTAAACCACTGATGAATCTGGGAGTTCCTTGTACTATTCTTGTAGCTTCTCTGTAAGTTGGAAATTATATGAAAATAAAACGTCACCAAAGAAGTGCTTTACTCATTTACAGCTAGTGGAAGCATGTATTAAAGATTTTTAAGGCATCTGCCAAGCTCACAACCTTTGCTTTTCTCTGGGGTGCCAGCTTCAAGCTCAATGGGGAGAATTTCTGGCAGCCAAATTTGGCTTGCACAGAACCTCTACCCCAGCTACTCTGATTGAATATACTGAAGACACCTCACCCAACTGAGTCACTGTGACTTTTTTTCACCAGGTCTTTTAAAAATAAGACTAAATGATTTATTTGAGAAGAAATGCATGCCCTTTTGTTCTCACAGTTGCCTTTTCCCAGAGAGACTAAAAGTGCAGAGAGAGAGACTGAAAGTCTTACTCATAATTGATTTATCTGAATGGTTAGATACTGACACTCTGAACTTCTTCGTTTTCTTTGAGCAGAATTAAGACCTTGCACATGAATGGCTCTTCTCCCCAGGATCTTCTTGCCTTGTCTGTTCCTCTGTGGTGTAAGTTTCCTGGAGAGACTCTGTCCCTGCAGGGGTGAGACCTGTATTTCTGAGAGGGTTTAACTCAGGAGGGAAAGTAGTAGGAAGCGCATTTGGCCTTAAATCTCACCCACATTCTCCAATCCAGTCTCACTAAGAATAAGGTTGATATTTTTACCATCATCTGTCTGACTCATACATCTCTAAAATTGGTTCAGAACCCATGAGGGAAAAGGGATGTGATTAATTATTACCCTCTAAATGCAATAACTGCCAGGCAGTCTCTGCAGGGTGGCTGGAAAAGCAAGGAAAGCAGCCTACAGGAAGAGAGATGATGCAGACTTGAAAAGATAAGCACTGATGAAATACGGGGTTCTAATAGCTTTTGAATTTCTTATTCTAGTTTCTTCTTCAATTCCAGTCACATTTCTCTCTCCCCTTGGACTCTAAAAGATAACATATTTCTTTAGAATAAATCCTCCTTTGGGACTGAGACTAGGATCCAGAGCCCGAGCTGATTCCAGGCATTATTCTTCCTGCCAGTAGGGGAAATCCTTAGAATTATTTCTGTAAATAATTTCTGTAAACTCGACAATAATGGATAGTTTACTTATTGGTTGCTAGAAAACCTAGTCTCATATTCTTCTGAGAGCCATTTCGACTCCAAGACCACAGATAAAGACAGCATTTGGGGCAGGCTGATTATAGGCTTGTACTCCAAGGTGGACATTTCCAGTGTCAGCCTCAGAAATGAAGAATAGAAAAAACAGGAATACCAAGAAAGGAATGCTACAAACTTAGCTACTGCTGGTGAAATCAGGATCCCTTGTCTTAATTCCAGTCTCCTGAGTTATGAATGTCAAGGTGGAAGGAATATATTTCAAAACAGGTTGTAAACAGCCCTCACAAAGTGATGGTACTGAGGGGCACTTCAGTGAAGACATCATAAGGCGACTGAAAATTAGTTAAGAATATTGAATAGAGAACTTCTTGACACTTAGCTATATGTAATGTTCTCCTAAGTCAATTCTGAGATTGCCTTGGAAGAGTTAAAGGGCATAAAATTACTTGAGCTGACTAGATTAGTCTTCCCAGTTTTTTAAATGGAGAGTTAATATTCAGGCCTTCTTTAGCATCGTGAAACATATTCTATTCACTCAAAACACCCTGTCAGAATCATGTGCACTGGGTTTGCCAAACAATGATGCTGTCCATAGAGAAAGTTGTTCAGAACGAGATGAGAAAAGAATATTTTCAATTGACACAAATCTTTTCAGTTGAGACAAGTTAGGCAGGGAAGGCAGTGAAAATTCTTTGCTCTACTACACAACAGAAGTTGAATTTAAGAATCAACAGCCTTCTAGTTTCCAGTCTGGTATCTAAGAAGCTTGTAAGTCACCATGCCATTCTAACATCAAGTAAAAAGCTGAACAAACTGAAAAAAATCGACAACTCTTCTGAGATTTGTCAGAAAAGTGAGGTCTAAAGGCAAACCGCTGCCTCAAAAATCGGGAGACAGACAAGTGGATATGGAGAATCACAACTTAATGGAGCAGAAACCCCTGAACAAAAACGTCCAGAGGAACTAGTGCTGGGGGAGGAAAACCTGAACTGTAATTGACAAGTTGCTGGGGGCTCAGTGTAGACAACTCTGAGAATTAAAAACGCAGGGGAACCCAGTCAGAGGGAACTCCACACTTTGTGAGTTTTACCTTCAGGAGCTCTACCAGGTCCTCACAGTGAATATCAGAGAAAAATCCCCTTGTGCTTCTGGCAGGGGGAGGGGGAAAAAAACCGTTTAAAAATATGCCAGAGAATTCTGTTCTACTTTAAAAGGCCTTTCTTCAGGAGAAATTATTTTATCAAAACCTAACCTGCTGAGGTTTTACCAAAGCCTAACTAATCTGAGGGGAGGGAAATACCCAATTCCAGCTCCATCTAGTCATCCATGTGGAAGAAGGGAAATAACCAATGACAGCCTCTTCTAGCCATCTTGTCCCAGCTGAGTGGGAAAAAACTGAGAAGTACTTGTGAAGTTTACAGTCCAGGGCACAGGCTCACCAAAAGACTAAAACCTAATCATAGGATTAGAGAAGTTTCCCCCACCCACACACAACTTACCACTATATTACTAAAGGCTTATTTACATTATTACAAGGCGTAATACAAGATAAAAAACACAACTTGAAGAGAATGAACAAATATTGCAATCAGAGTCCAATATGGCAGGAATGTTTGACTTATCAGATTAGGAATTTTTTTTAAAACTCTGATTAATATGATAATAGCTTTAACTGAAATAGTAGACAACATGCAATAACAGGTGGATAATGTAAACAGAGAGATGGAAATTATAAGAAAGAATCAAAAAGAAATTCTAGAGATCAAAAGCACTGTAATAGAAACGAAGGATGCTTTTGATGGGCTTGTTAGCAGGCCAGATATGGCTGCGTAAAGAATTTGAGTTTGATGATATGACAATAAAAACCAAAACTCAAAAGAAAAGAGAATAAAGACTGCGAGAGAAAGAAAGAATAGAATATCCAGGAACTGTGAGACAATTTCAAAAGATCTAACATAACATAATGGGAGTACCAGATGGAGAACAAGGAGAGAAAGGAACAGAAGCAATATTTGAACTAATAATGACTGAGAAATTCCCCAAATTAATAATGTCAGACACCAAGCCACAGACCCAGGAAGATCAGAGAACACCAAACAGGGTAAATGCCCAAAAATCTACACTTAGGCACACCATATTCAAACTTCAGAAAATCAAAGATAAAGGAAAAATTTTGAAAGGAGCCAGAGGGGAAAATTTTCTTACTTATGGAGGAATAAAGATAAGAAATATATCTGACTTCTCTTCAGAAACCAGGCAAGAAGAAGGGAATGGAGTGAAAAATTCAAAGTGTTGATAGAAAAAACCACCAATCTAGAATTCTATATCCCGTGAAGTTATCCTTCACAAGTGAAGGAGAAAAAAAGACTTTCTTAGACAAAAAAAATTGAGGGAATCTGTTCCCTGTAGGCCTGCAAGAAACGTTAAAAGAAGTTCTTCAGAGAGAGGGAAAATAATATATTTCAGAAACTTGGATCTACATAAAGAAAGGAAAAGTGTTGGAGGAGAAATAAGAAAAATAAAATGAGAACTTTAATTTTTCTTATTCTTCATTGACTTAACAGATATGTCCAAAATAACAATAGCAACAACATATTCATATTATGCAAATATATACACACACACATACACTTACCTATAAGTGAAATGAATGACAGCCACGGTACAAGGGCAGTAGGGAGGAATTAGGGTTATTTCTTATCATAAGGTACTCACACCACCTGTAAAGCAGTGTAGTGTTACTTGAAAGTGGGCTTGGATTAGCTGTAAACGTATATGGCAAACTCTAGGGCAATCACTATGAAAAGTAAAAACAAGAAGTAAACTGATATGCTAAGTAAGGAGAAAAAGTAGAATTATTAAAATGTTCAACCAAAATCACAAAAGGCATAAAAGGGCAGAATACAAAATAGGAACAAAGAACAAGAGCAACAAATAGAAAACAGGAACAAGTATGGTAGATATTAATCCAATTAGATCAATAATCACTTTAAACACATATGCACCAACTAAATCTCTGTGGATCCCAAAACAAGACCTAACTATATTTTGTCTGTGGGAAACCCACTTTAAATATAAAGACGTAGATAGATTAAAAGTAAAAGGATGGAGAAAGATATACCATGCTAACACTAATAAAAAGAAAGCAAGAATAGGGCGCTGGACCCATGACATAATGGTTAAGTCCAACATGCTCTGCTTCGGCAGCCTGGGTTCGTGGGTTTGGATCCCAAGCATGGGCCTACACCACTTGTCAAGCTATGCTGTGGCAGCAATCCACATAAAAAATAGAGGAAGATTGGCAAGAGATGTTAACTCAGAGCAAATCTTCCTCACCAAAAAAAAAAAAAAAAAAAACAACCTAAGAGCAGCTATATTAATTTCAGAAAGTATAGATTTCAGATCAAGGAAAGTTACCAGGGATAAAAAGGGGCATTACATAATTTTAAGTGGGTCAATACTCCAAGAAGACATAACAGTCCTAACCATGTATGTACCTAACAACAGAGCATCAAAATATGTATGGCAAAACTGATAGAAGTGCAAGGAGAAATAGAGGAATTCACTATTACAGTTGGAGCCTTTAATATCCCTCTACCAGAAATGGAGAGATTCAGCAGGCAGAAAATCAGGAAGGACATAGTTGAACTGAATAGCACCATCAATGGATATAATTGACATCTATAGACTACTTCATTCAACGACAGCTTCTTCTCAAGTGCACATGGAAAATTGGCCAAGAATTTCTGGGCCGTACTATACACCTTAACAAATCTAAAAGAATAAAAGTCATACTGGGGCTGGCCTGGTGGCACAAGTGGTTAAGTGCGCACGCTTTGCTGCGGCGGCCCGGGGTTCGCCGGTTTGGATCCCAGGTGCACACTGACGCACTGCTTGTCGAGCCACGCTGAGGCAGTGTCCCATATAAAGTAGAGGAAGATGGGCATGGATGTTAGCCCAGAGCCAATCTTCCTCAGCAAAAAGAGGAGGATTGGCATCGTATGTTAGTTCAGGGCTGATCTTTCTCACACACACACACAAAAAAGTCATACTATGCCTGCTTTTACCACAAAGGCATTAAAATAGAACTCAATAATAGAAAGATAACTGGGAAATCCTAAAATACTTGGAGATTAAACAACACACTTCTAAATAACACAAGGGTCAAAGAAGAAAGCTGAAGAGAAATTTAAAAATAGTTTTGAACTAAATGAAAATGAAAACATTACTTATCAAAATTTGCAGAATGCAGCAAAAGCAGTGCTTAGAGGGAAACTCATAGCATTCATTGCATAAATTAGAAAAGAAAAAGATCTAAAAATCAATAATATAAAGTTCCACTGTAGAAAACTAGAAAAAGAAGAGAAAATTAAATCCAAAATAAATGGAAGTAAAGAAATGATAAAAACTCCAGCAGAAATCAATGAAATTGAAAACAGGAAATCAACAGAGAAAAATCAACAAAACCAAAAGCTATTCTTTGAAAAGATCAATAAAATTGATAAGCCTCTAGCCTGGATAACTAAGAAAAAAGGAGAGAAGACACGAATTACTAATAGCAGAAATAAAAGAGGGAACATCACTACAAATCACATAGACAGTAAAGATATCATAAAGGAATATTGTGAAAAAGCCTATGCCCACAAATTAGACAACCTGGGTGAAATGGACCGATTCCTTGAAAGACACAATCTGCCAAAACTCACACAAAAAGAAATGGACAATCTGAATAGGCCTATATCTACTAAAGAAGTTAAATCAATAATTAATAACCTTCCAAAACAGAAAACACCAGGTCCAACTGGGTTCACTGGTAAATTTTACCATATGTTTGAGGAATAAATTACAATAGTTTTCTACAATCTCTTCCTGAAGATGTCAGAGGGAATATTTCCTAACTCATTCTATGAATCCAGTCTTACCCTAAAGCCAAACACAGGCAAAGACATTACAGGAAAATAAAACTATAGACCAATATGTCTCATGAACATAGGTGTAAAAATCCTCAACAAAATATTAGCAAATCAAATCCAACAATGTATAAAAATAATTATATACCACAACCAAGTGGGATTTATCCTAGGTATGACAGGCAAGTTCAACATTCAAAAATCAATGTAATCCATCATCAGGACAACAGAAAAATCATATGCTCATATCAATAGATGAAGAAAAAGCATTTGACAAAATTCAATACTCAAAAATGAGTAACTAGCAATAGAAGGAAACGTCCTCGACTTGATAAAGATCATCTACAAAAAACCTACAGGTAACATCATACTTAATGTTGAGAAAGTAAAAATTATACAAGGCTAAGCTGGACCTTCATTAAAATTAAAAAGTTCTGCTGTGCAATAGACACTATCAAAAGAATAAGAAGAAAAACCACAGACTGGGAGAAAATACTTGCACAAGACGCATCTGATAAAGGACTGTTATCCAAAACACATAAAAAACTCTTAAAACTCAACAATAAGAAAACAAACAACCCAATTAAAAAAAAAAAGATCCAAAGACTTTAACACACACCTCATCAAAGAATATATACAGACGGCAAATAAGCATCTGAAAAGATGCTGCACCTCATGTGTCATCAGGGAAATGCAAACTAAAGCCACATTGAGATACTACTATGCACCTATTAAAATGGCCAAAATCCAAAACATTGACAACATCATATGCTGACAAGGATGTGGAGCAACAGGACGTCTCATTCACTGTTGGTGGGAATGCAAAATGATACAGCTACTTTGGAAGACAGTTAGGCAAATTTTTTTACAAAATTAAACATACTCTTAATGTATAATCCAGGAATCGTGTTCTTTGGTGTTTACCCAAAAAAGTTGGAAACACGTCTACACAAAAACATGTACATGGATGTTTATAGCAGCTGTATTCATAGTTGTCAAAACTTGGAAGTAACCAAAATGTCCTTCAATAGATGAATGGGTAAATAAACCGTGGTACGTCCAGACAATGAAATATTATTTGGTACTAAAAAGAAATGAGCTACCAAGCCATGAAATGACATGGAGGAAATTTAAATGCATATTACTAAGTGAAAGAGGCCAATATGAAAATGCTACATATAATATGATTTCAACTACTTAACATTCTGGAAAAGGCAATACTATGAAAACAGTAAAAAGTTTAGTGGTTGCCATGGGTTAGAGGGGAGGGAGAGATGAATAGGCAAAGCACAGGGGATTTTTAGGGCAGTGAAACTATTTGGTATGATACTACAATGGTGGATACATGTCATTATATATTGTTCAATTCCTATAGAATGCCAAGAATGAACCCTAATGTAAACTGTGGACTTTGGGTGATAATGATGTGACAATGTGGGTTTATTGATTATATTTAATGCACCACTGTGGTGTGGGATGTCAACAGTAGTGGAGCTTGTGTTGAGGGGAGAGGGGGTATATGAGAACTCTCTGTATTTTCCTCTCAATTTTACCGTGAACCTAAAAGTGCTCTAAAAAATGAAGTTCATTAATATACAAAATGAAAATAATCAACAGGATCCAAGAATGCCAAGGTAGTTAAACAATCATTTTTTTAAGTAGGTGTGGTTGGTCACTTGCTTAATACGAGCACAGAGAAGAAGACAGCAAAGAATCATTTCCCAGATTATATTGCCTGATCTTGAGGGCGGAATGATTTATACCTGAGGTGTAACCAAGTTTCCTCTCTGTTACATATTAGATACCCGGTACAAATCCAGAAATTTCTTGCATGTGGCAATGCTAATAATTGGTCCAATTTTATAATTTCTACAAAGATACATCTGATGTTTCTAGTTTAAAGCTCACATTCTTAAAGACAAACATGTCATCAACTAGTCACTAGTCACAGAACAACTTTCTTTCCATCTGCTTTTTGCTAGAAGAAAGCAAAAGCCGTAGACTTAGAAAGAACTGAGCATGGCTATGTAAGCACCCTCAGCTCATTGATTGGCTGTGCTGGCCCCACTGCAGCTGACTCTGGGAGATATTTTTAAACACCAGAGAAAACCATCACCCCACTAAAGCAACCCCAGGGAAGGAAAACATCATTGCATATTCCTAAAATGTCAGCGCAGTGCTTTCGCAGCCCTAGGGCAGTGAGTTTACATTAAGACAAACCTATAGGCGAGCACATTATTTGAGGGACAACAAAATATGGGGGAAATACTTGGTCCAAATAGATGGCTCATGGATTTTCCCTTTATCTTAGACCTCTCTTTGATGAACGGAGGGATTATTCAATTGAAGTGGCCCCTTTCCTCCTTTAAGTCCTGCCTTAGAGTAGACCCAAATCTCTAGGGTCACAGTAAAATCACACTGTTCATTTCATGAATTTCCTTAGATCTGAAGCCACAGACCCCAGTAAATCTAGATGTCACAATGGGATTGTTTCCAAAGCGTTGCCAGTATCAGGATAGGAAACAAACTCTTTTACTTGGCGCTTGAATTTCTTGAGGTAAGGACTCCTAAAGAGGCAGTACCTTGTATCTATGTATTGGGTTATTTCAACCTGAAAAAGTTATTTATATTTCTGAGAGCGTCTTTGGTTGTAACTTGCCCTAAGGTTTAACTTGAGGTAGGCAATGTGAGGCAAAAATGTCTTTATTGAGTAGCAAGCTTCCCTCTTCCTCTATACTCAGTTCTCTGGCTATCCCAGCAAGAAGGAGGGATGTTATGCTACTCACCATGGGCTTTAACAGGAAGGAGAGAATCCGCTTGATGAATGCTGGATAAGAGCTCAGTTTGAATAGGTAGCCTATGTAAGGATCAATCATTTCATTTTTCCTAGGAAAAGAAAGGAGAGACTTTTAGGGATAATTGGCCTCTTGCCCCCAAATCTAATAAAGCAATGCTTCCTTCCCTTGTCTCAGTCTTTTCACTGCCAAGCCAGGTGGTCTCAATGGTAAACTAAGTGAAAACTCCTCCTCTCTAATTCCCCGTCTGGAAGATTTACTGATGGATGGGATTTATTTGTATCTAAGACAAGTATTAATGACAAGAATAGGCCTTTACCAGATGTTTTAATTAGGACCAGTTCTCAGATCGACTTGTTTTTGTCTGAAAGCTGGATAATAATCTTTCTTAGAAGCTAGAAATTTTGTTTTATGCAGAATCTGATAGTTCCACGAAATGCCATGTGGATCTTGCAGAAATATGATTCAAATTTTTTTAAAGTTAACCCAGCTATACTTCAAAATTTAAAACACACACACTCAAATGTGTGATCTAGTAAATTTAATCTATCAGAAGTCCATTAATGTTAGACAAACTCGTATTGCGTCTGATTCAAATAAAATCTTTTCTTGTCACTTCACTTTAATTGATGGGTTTCCTGACATGGAAAAATGAGTTTAAAATATTGCCATTCATAATTATTGATCTGTGTGATATAAATTTTTCTTCTTATTTTGCAAACAAATAAATGAACACTTTGGAGATAAGATTGCAATTGCCCATTGTATATTTTATTACAAATGTTTCTGCTCATCCAAACAGTACTACAAACTTAATTTTATATAAGCGAAATATCACCCTTGTGCTCCACATTGTGGTTCTTTACATATATGATGAGAACAGAGTGACATAAATATGTATCCTAGAGTAGTTATAAAATGACAGTAATAGTTGTATTATTTGAAGACTTTTACTTTCAAGGCAATTCTACATGTCTGTCATTTATTTCTTATCAAAATGTAAGATTCTTGTTCTCATTTTATAGGTGGTAGAAATGACAATAATCCAATGACCCCACACTAATGGATTAAAGCCAAAGCATAGGTTTCCTAATACCACCCTAGGGACCATTTCATCCAGTCATAAAAAAAAAAATTGACCTTCTAAAATAATGAAAATCACAAAACTAGAAAAGTAATCCTCCCCCAGGGACATAAGTTTCTGAAAACTAACCAGAATTTTTGCCCTCTCAGACAGCAGTAACTTACAACACATCATGTAAGCCTTCCATTCCATCTTCAAAAACACCTCCGAAAAAGAGTTCATAAACCATGTGATCAGTTCGTGGAACAGAGAAGGGAATAAGCTCAAGAGAAGACAGAGAGGGTAAGAGAAATATCTTTAGCAAAAACGTAGTTCATTTATCTTGTAATAAAATCTTGATTTACAGGAAAGGATGAACCTGGGGTTGGGGTGGCACAGGAGAGGGAGAAAGGAAGGGGAAGTGAAAATTAGAATGGCTAATCTAGACATCACAGCTGCCTGATGTGACTTCTTCAATACTATAGTAGAATTATTCACTGCATAATGCTGTAACACTAGGCTTTAAATCATACTAAAATCTCAAATTAAGGTTACCTTAGAGAGTCAAAGTGAAATTTGATGGTGGGTCTAGGGTGAATATTAAGAATGGTGGTTCCTGACTCCCAAGTATTGGCCATATTTCATTGTCTTTCTTGTCATTGAAGTACAATTTGAAATATTAACAAATATTGGGAAATGATGTGTGTTTATTAAGCATGAAAACTCTAACATATTTTTATTGTGTAAAATAAGAACAGTTTCTAAAAGTTGAAGACATTCACCTTCAAAGAGAGTCAGCAAGTTTATTAAGTACACCTGGGAATTCAGTGTAGGGACTAAGCCTCCTATTATTAAAAGAAGAACCAATACTTTCAAGAATAGTGTATTTCATTAGGTTTTTATAAGAAAAAAAATGGAATTGGGTACATTTTTTAAAAATCATGTAGAAAGTGACTGATAAAAGAGAAACAATGTAGCTAAAGAAGCAGTGGCTCTTAATGTAATAGTGAATATACTACCCAGAAAAGAATTGTAAAATTAGAATATGCAGCGTCTATTTTAATTGTTTGTTTATTTTCTATTGTTTTATTGTTATTTATGTGGTTAATAATTTTTCGGAAACAAATTACTTTCATTTAATGGTAAAAATATTTGGTGTAACCAAAGGAGATATTTTCATGGTATTATTTTTTTAGTTTTATATTCTCCAAGGCCCATTCATAAATTGCTATACTTGTACTAACAATTTGGAACAAAACAGAAAAAGATGGTAATTCATCCAGAACAAAGAAAACTGCACATAAAATAGCCCACTGAGGACCTATTCCAATCTTTCAAGTAGTGATGAAAATAATACAATTAAGATTTAATTTATTTTAATATCATCTTATATTTTTGGGGCTGGAAAACTCCAAAAGGGAAGAAATCATACCTACTTTATCTCCAGGATCTAGAATAGTACTCTATTGAAAGTACTCAATAAATATTGCTTTAATGAACAAAACTAATAGAAGCATTATAGATTTTCACTACTGGCTCACAATCAATCACTTTTTCAATACAATACCTGTGTTATTTTTGGTTATTTCAATAGTCACATCAACAATTCTTCCAGCATCCTGGTGTCTTGGTTCCTTGACCTTCTCTTCTCTGATTGTCTTGATTTCCATCAGACCTTAGCTACTCACTCATGCAGTCACACTCTTGAGCATGTCATTACCAATAACTGCAACTGTTCCAGAATCTCCGGTTTAAGCATGTTGTTCTTTGACTTTCATCTCCTGTCTCTCTCCTATCTCATTCATTCCCACTAACACTCCACTTGCTACATTTTTCAATTTCATCAACCAGGACACACAGTATATTGATGCTACCAGCATTACACTGTTCCTTATCGCCCTCATGTCCTCACTTGCCACATGACACAGCCTAAAATTCATAATCCTTCACTATAATAACTCCCTTTGTTCTATAATCTGAACTCTCTTGTTTTTTTGTACTTGCTTACCCTGGTTAAATTCAACTCTCTACCTACTCCCACAAAATGCAAGCGAAGATGGCTGGACTAAAATATATATCCATGTTACATGTTCTCACTCTATATTCATATCCATTAACCATAAGAGAATGCTCAATAGTACACCCAACAATTGCATTACATTTCCTAGTCCATTCACTCTCCCATTTTGCCAAATCATTCTCTTATGCTTTCTCCTCTCTCTTCAAGCCTCCAATGCTTCCATCCCTATCTTTATTCTCAGCCCATGACCTTGGTTCCTATTTTCTTGAGAAAAGAGAGAATAAGAAGAGAACTTCCACAACATCACATAACCATATTTAACCACCTACCCTCATTTGTGTCCATGTCATCTGACTTTTCTTTAGTTTTTATCCAATTCACCACTATACTTGTATGCTAGATTCCATGCCCTCTCACCTATTCAGGGGACTTGCTCCAGTTATATATTCTTCCGCCTTCCTTCTCTCTCCATCTCCCCCTGTCCTATATTATCAGGTTTTTCTCTTCAAGCTGGATGATTTCCATCAGAATACACATACTAACATTGGTAGATAAAATGTTCTACCAATCTCATATTCCTTCTCCAGCTATGAGCACCTTTTCTCTGCTCCCAGCAAAAATCCTTGAAAGAGCGGTTAATATTCTTTTTTCTTTTCATTTTTTTCTCCCATTCTTTCTTGAACCCACTCCTATCAGATCTTTGCTCCAATCATGGAAGAAAAATTGGTAGTGACCTTGCATTGGTTAATCCAAAGACCAGTTTTCAGTTCTCATCTTGCTAGACCCATCAGCAGTATTTTGGCCCACTTTATTGCTTTATTCTTCCTGATGGACCATTTTCATTCAGCCTCCAGGATCATACACTTGCTCTTTTTCCGTCTCCTTTGTTGGAGTCTCATCTTCCCAATCTTTACAATAGCTGCCCGGTAGAATCTTCTGCATGAAGGCAATGTTCTACAGCTGAACTCTCCAATTAGGTAGCCACTAGCCAGTTGTGGCCACTGAGCACTTGATATGTGGCAATTGCAACTGAGGAACTAAATTTTAATCTTATTTAATTTTAATTAATTTAAATTTTAACTTTAGTAGTCGTATCTGGCTAATGCCTACTATAGCTCTGTATTTTCCAGGTCATTAGAACTTGGAACTTCTCTATCTACACTTAGTCTTTTAGAGACCTCTTAGGTCCTCACATCTTTTAAATATAATCTACATGCTGATGACCCCAATTTACATCTTCAGCTTGGCCCTCTCTCTTGACCTCCAGAAACCTGCCTCTTTGCTTCTCCACATGGATGTCTAATACGCATCATAAACTTAACATATCCCAATCCGACATCTTTAGTTCTGCAATCTCTCTGCTCCCACTGTCTTTTCCACCTCAGCGAATTGCAACTACACCCTTCCAGGTGCTTGGTTCAACCTTGGAGTTATCCTTGACATCTCTCATTCTCTTACAACACTTACCATCCATCAGGAAGTCCTTGGGCTCTAGTCAAAAATTAACCAGCATTCTAACACTTTTCACACTCCCATCATCTCTTGCCTACATTATTGCAATAGGGCCATAACTGGTTTCTGCTTAAGCCCTTGTCCCTCTCCCACCATCACTTCTCAACACAACAGCTAAAGTAATCCTTCTTAAACATAAATCAAATAATATTACTTCTATGATCCAAATCGCTCTCTGGCTTTCATAGTAATTATAATAAAAACCAATTTCTTTAAAATAGCTTTCAAAGCTCCATACAATCTGGCCCTTCTGTTATTTCTCTCTCCTCATCTCTTACTACTCTTTTGCTCACTCATATTTCACTCTGTCCACCCTGGCCTCCTTGCTGTTTCTTGAAGATATTAGGGAAGACCTCGCTTCAGGGCCTTTGCACTTACTGTCTCCTCTGCCTAGAATAATTTTCCCACGGTTATCTTTATAACTCACTCTTCAGGCCTTAGAAATGTCAAGGCGCCTTCCTTGTCCAATCTACTTAAATTTTCACCACTTTCTTGTCTAAGAATTTCTTATCACCCTTACTGCCTTAATTTTTCTCTGTAACACTTATCATCACTTATATATGTGTTTGCTCTTTGTCCATTTTTGCTGAAGTACAAAAGAGCAGTGATTTTGTTTATATTGTTCCTATTACCTAGGTGAAAGCATGGCACAAATTAAGCATAGTACTGATACTTGATGTTTAATAAATTAATCAATTATTAATGATTTAAAACAATGTCTAAGGATAGGTATATGAAATTAATAGAGGCATGATTATTGGCTAACTAAATAGTCCACATTTGAGCTGGCTCTTTTCCTTAGGCCAGAGTCATAGGAAATTGATTACCTTATGTCCTGCCTTCTCTAGTAGTTTCTTTGTCTGCTGGACAGCTCTCTTCACACTGGGAATTGGTTGGCTGAAACCATCTGATTCATAATAGCCAATACATAGGGGCTTGGATCTAGAGTACACCTACGGGAAGAGTTGAACATATCACAGGGAAGAAAATATGGTTAAGAAAACATTATTAGTTACAGTCAGTTGGAAAGAGAAAGACTTCAGCAAAATATTTCTCTTGTTTCTTATTGGTAGCTTGGTGTATGACAAGAAATTTACATGGATTCAAACCCCACGTGCTGCTAACTAGTTATACTTGGACAGATTATTTAATATCCTTAAACTCTGGGTCTCTTACTGCCTCCAAAAATTCAATAATGACATCTAACTTTTGGGGTTACTATAGGATTCATGGCACTCTACTTACCATATGGGAAACACTCACAAGTGATGCCTATTATTTTTATTTTTAGTAGAAATGATATAATAACTCTAAAATAATCATTTCTCTCAAGCTGCTGGGCAGTACCTGGAATTACCAAGCACAATGACGAAGGCCAAGTTCTCAGGTTCAATTCCCAAACATGTCAATTAGTTCCACTTGATGCCTTTACCATGAGCAACATAACCATAAGCAGCCAACTGGAAAATGTAAGCCGCGGTGCCAAATAAGAGCCATGATCGGAGTCTAGCTGGAGCAGGGTAAATGCCTCAAACCCAAGGCAAGAGCAGCTCAGAGGTAGGTTAGCCTCAATATCTTCTAGCTGATTAGACTAGCTACTTGGAGGAGACTGGAAAGATTGCCCTGTTTTCCAGATACAAGGCAGACTTCCAGAGGTTAAAGAGAAAGATAGATCAAATGTGAATTACAGTAAGTGGAGCAGTGCCTGGGAAGCCCTAGTTAACCTGAGTGCCAGCTCCCATAGGAGTGTTTCAACATCTTGTGCCCCTAGTGGGCATTTCATTCCGACAGGGCTCTCTGCTGGATGACTCACAAGCGGTTGTTCTATAATGAGAACTCTAGAGGGCTGTGTATGTAGTTCTAGAACTGAGCAAGTCCCAGTTACTCACTGACATTAACTCCTCTGACCTGATATGCTTGTTGAGCACTTACCGTGTTAACTCATATAACCCTCATCACAATGCCATGAGGTGGGTACCATGAACAGCTCCATTTTACTAATGAATAACCTAAAGCAGAGAGCCATTAAGTAACCGGCTCAAGGTCATACAGGTTGCTAGTAACAAAACTGGTATTTGAACTCAGGCATTTTGGCTCCTGGGTGGAGTAATTCTGACTCATTCATCTTTCGGGAATAGGTGGAAAAATAGGATGATTTCCACTATGTTCAAATTACGAAAACTGAGGCACAATGTGCATCAAGACTTTCTTCCCCAGTTTTTTCACTTCATGTGTCGATGATACAAACCGGATTGAATCTGAGCCCTGATTCCCATTTTAGTGGGGAGTACTTTGCCTAGAGTAGAACATCTTAAGAACTCACCTCCCAAGAGGACCTGATTGCTCTGCCTTACCTCGTCGTTGAAGGAGAGAGGTGGCACTGAGGGATCTAGATGAAATAGTTCCTCACACAGCAGTGCCCTCATGCACAAGGCTAGGCTGTCCACATCCCTGGCCATCGGCCCTAAGGCACCAGTCACTGAAAGTGAAAGAAGAAAATCACATTCTAGATGCCTTTACATATACCCTGAGAGTGAGGATTAACACTCCTGACTCCGGTACTCCATGACTGTCTCAGGAATCCTCTAGGTTTTGGGAAGAGTTTTTTTGTTTTTTTAATGTCCCTCTGCCATTCTCTGTTCCAGGGAAAAGTGACTTCCTAGACAATTATACCAAATTCTACATGTTCTGTCTCTGAACATTTTCCGTCTGCCCAAATGCCTAGTCTAGACATTCTCCTGTTCTTCTCCTACTTAAAATTTTATTTTGGGCATAACTGATTACAAGTGTTCCTAATTAAGCTCATCTGTTAACACCATCATTGGACCTTAAAATTCTATGATAATGAGTCTCATTGTTGTACTGAAGCTCAAAGTCAATCCATATCAAGACCTATCTGCAAAAGTCTAGGACGTACTTTCATAAAGAAAGCAAATTAATATGGTGGTTTCTAGACTCTATGATTTTTAAATTCTCTTTAGTCTCTTCATATGCATATATTGAATGCCTGTTATGAATCACCAGCTCGGAGAGAAACTAGGGTATAGAAATAAGTCAAAGTATAAAAGAGAGATATAGGAGAGCCTCCCCACACAGATCTTGAATCAAGAAATATTTCTTGGAAGAGCTACCCTTCTTTAACTTTTTACAGAAGAGTAAACTACGTGTGGCTGGATAAGATGAATTCATATCGATGTATTTAATACAAAACTTACAATCGGTAAAGGGGCTTACCACTGTCCATGCCTTCCACCGGAACAGACATACCAAGCAAGCTATAAAATAAATGTTTGCTAAGTATTAGAGACCAATGCTATTCATTTATTAATTTTTCTATAATTTATTAAATATAATCTATTCAATCACTTACATAATCCAAAAGCAGTTATTGAGCACTTATGGGGTTTAAGCAACTAAAAAGATAGATTCAAATATGAACAACATGGTTTCCCTCCTCAAGAAGTTTTCAGCTTGGTGGAAGGAGGTTATGGAAAAAAATAGTTAGGAAAAATACTCTCCCAACTTATATTTCAGATCATAACAGAAAAGAAGGACCATGACATAGGAAAATAAAAGGAAAAGAACACATGGGAGGAAAATGAGTAGAAAGAGGAGTTTCATTGTAGCAATTTTACTTATATACAAAGATCAGCGTGATCTAATGAGCTTGAATTATGGACAGAGAATTTAGATTTTTTATTAAGAAGCTGAAATTATCTAAACACTGTAAAAATTAGAAACAAGCAACCATAGCATGCTGCAGAATCTACTAAGAAAATATTTCTATTAACAGGATAATGAATAAACCACTAAGATAAACAAGCAGTGGGGACAAGTGATCGATGGGTATCAAATAGATCACCCGTCAGTGTTCTGTGTATGGCTGACTGCTTTTGTTTTAACCAACAGCAGTTGGTAATATTAACCACATGAAGTATATTAAGTAGACTGGATAATATAAATATTTTACAATAATTTCACCCTTACTAAATATGGGCAAACTCCATTCAGGGAAAATGAAAAAACAGGCTTTGTCTGGGGATCCATTATTAGAATTCACTAGACAATTAGGAAAATGAAAACCTGCTCGCATCAATCTCTTGATGGGTCTTTACTGTGGGACTAAAACACATTAGAAAGCAATTTATTTATAGAAACCCGTCTAATTCTGGGAACACAATTTAACAGACAATATTTTATTTGTATAGTACTTTACAGCTTACCTAATCCTCACAGTAGGCCTGTCCAACATTATTAAAAAGAAGCCAAAATATCACCAGTTTTATCTCCTGGGTCTAATACGCATATTCCTTATCCAAACAAGACTTGGGACATCGTGGACATTGATCTTTAAAATACTTGTTTACTTTTATTTCAGGGTCAACTTGAAAGGGTCATTCTTTAGTTTTAGACTTAGCTAAGAGATACTTAGCTATGCAGACTTAGCTATGCAAAAGCCTGAGTTGTATTGACAATTGGCAAAATGTAAGAGTCTTTGGCAATATCAATTGCAACTAATACAAGCAGGATTCTGGTCCCCTCACATCAAGACAATATTCGTATCCCTCTTATTCTAAGAGATACCAGCCCAAGATTAGGAAAGCTACTAATACTCATGGAACACAAAAAAACAGTCTTCATTCAACAGGATTTCAATGGTAGCCCTAATTACAGAGTGACTGAGACATTTCACAAAGATGATGGATTGACTTCAGATGGCAAAGTATCTAGTTCTTAATGGCAAAGGACTAAATTATTTGCCTAGATCCTATTGAATTGAGTATGAGTCACTGTGGATAATCTATTGATGAGACGAGAATGTAGAAAGAGCCAAAATAAGTAACCTCCACTTTATTCAAAACCTTAAATTAATTCCCATCCTCTAAATGATGTGTTTTGTCAGATTACCTCTGTCGAGATCCTGTAGGCTTGAAACCACAAATACCACAGAAACTAGAAGGTACGCAGATACTTCCACCCAAATCACTGCCCAAGCCCAAGATGGAACTCCCTCCAGCAATCAGTGCTCCTTCCCCACTGGAAGAACCCCCAGGACTTTTCTTGGGGTTTTGGGGATGTAGAGTCTTTCCAAAGATCACGTTGCTACTGTTGTAGCTGAAAGACATCAAAGGTCTGAAATTAGGCCCATGGCAGCTGAGATTTCTTTCCAATGCCCTTACATTTCCAAATTCTCTTATACCTACATACACTACCCTCTTATGCCCTTCAAATTATTTATCTTTCCATTTAAAGCTGAGATGATACTTTCCACTCCTCCTAAAGAAAACATGTATTAAAGATTTTGAAGGATCTGAAGGATATTAAGATAAAGATAAGAACAAGTACTTATCATTTTTAGGGAAAGAATAAAAGGCTACCCACGAAAATTTCCAAATCATGAAGGTTTCCTATGCCTTGGTACAAATGAGCAAAGGAGGCTAATGAAATTCTTTTTCTAAAAATAGTTATAAGAGGAGCACTATATGGGATGGATAAGCCTCAACTTGCCTAAACAGTATGAGATTGAATCTGTGAATGTCTAGTGTGGTGTTTACCAACTGTTTTTCTGAGGACCAGTGAGCCAAATGTTTGTTGCCCCAGGCCCATTTCATTCTTCTCTTGTGTCCTTGGTAGTAGCGATTGTGGTTCATATTCTTCTTGGTGTATGAAACTATAGGGTTCCTTACCTAAACTCAGTTACTCTGTCAACTGGGATTTTCATAACATCACTTTTACTCAGATCACAATTTGGTCACTTTAAATATGAGGAACATAGTTGTAAACTCATAGTATGTGAAAAGTAGCTGCCTTTGCCCTGCAAAGGCAGATGAGTCAGGAGCTGGTCTCAGACTAAAGGAAAATCAGTCTTCCCCATTGTAGAGAAGTTGACCCAGACCTGAGCATGGTCTGTGGAACATTGGTCTTAACAAAAGGGATAGCCCCTTGGCTCTTCAACACTCTCACAATCACACAGTCATCTTTTGCAGGAATTCCAAGAAAGCTCACCAGGCCACAGCTAGAGACATGATTCTAAAGGGAACACCAAGTCATTAGCTGACTTCGAAATTTCAACCAGTTCTTATGATAATTTTCTAAACATATTGCATGCTATTGGGTAGTATTTGCTTATACTTGAAAATCATGGCTTACACTTGAGTTTCTCCAAGTAACATAGCATGGTTGGGTAGGTAGAGAGATAATAGGTAGATAAGTAGTTGGCTTGGTAGATGGCTAGGTAAAGGGATAGTAGATAGTAGATGATAAATAGACAGATAGATGATAGATCATAAGTCATCATTGAAAAGCTTTTAAAAACACTTGCCCTTTTGCACTTTGTGCTCAGGATCTCACAAGCTTGCATTCTTTAGTGTGTGTTTGTATATGTATGTATGTGATATGTTTATAGATTTGTTTATTTATGTTTTAAAGCAATGTACAATACAATTATTTATAATCAAAGATAATTTAAATAGCCTGAAGAAAATAAGAGAATGATATCAATCTTTGAGTAGTGTCCAATATTTGCTAGGTACAAGACGCTTAAAGCGTTAATACTTTTTATTATCACAACAATTCTATACAGTGTTTATACATATACATATATTAGAGCTGAAGAAATTGAGATTCAAAGCAGTTAAATAACTTTCTCTTAGTCACACAATAAGTGGTGAAGATAAAATGTAATGCCTGACCCCAAAACTTAAATTTATTCCACTTTAAAACATTGTGCTTCCTCTGAGTTATTAACTGGCTAATTTATTAAATCAGAGGCTGATCATGCATTGGTAAGGTTATCTGGGCATCTGTCTTCAGCATTTACTGTTTTGTTTTTTAATTGAATGATAAGAATTATAAAAAGGTTTGAAACCAGTCAGAATTATTGGAAGTTAAATTATCCCATGGATTTATATCTAGGATCTCTCTGTTCCATTATGAACATTAAAGATGATTGTATCTTTTTTACTTAGTTACTATGACCATGTAAAAATTATTCTAGACATGACATGGAAAATGTTGCTTCAGGCTGTGATTATTCTCTCTCCTGAAGGTCATTTAGTTTGGAGTTTTCATGCAGGGACAATACCAAAGGTGAGAATCCTCTCTTGGTCCTACTGCTACTACTGCTTTACTACTGCTGTTACTCCTACCAGCCGATATGTGATTACTTGTTGGAAACCAGATACTGTTCTTAGCACTTTTCATGTGTGTTAAATCTTTGAAGTCAAACAATTATTCTATAAATAGGTGTGTTATTTTCTGTGTTTCCAAAGCATGGAGAAGTTAAGAAACTTACATAAGGTCACACAGATGGTGTTAGAGTGAAATTTGAACCCAGGCAATTGACACAATACCCTTATCTATCACGCTATTTACTTAACAAGGTGGGAGCATGAGAATTTTACACTGCACTAACGATCTGCTGAATCATCATTCTCTCAATTACCCTCAGGTTAAGCATTAAGCGTCCAATATTAAGTTTTGTGAATATTCTAGTCCTGACTTAGCTCACAGACGTGAGAATCAGAGACTTGATACCAAGCAAGCAGAAATCATGCCATCTTGTATGTACTGTGTCGTATACTATAGAACACAGTGGAAATAGATTTCACAGTCTCTATTTAAAGAATTTATTAGGGAAAATGAAACTCGTACAAAACAGAGGAGGCATATATAATTAGGCTGTAGTACAGTCATAAACTTCGCACTCCTCTAGCTTCAAGCACAATTTTTCCTTAATTTACTCAAGAAATTGACCAGCTATAGAGGCGTGAAGATAATATACGTTTCTTGTCCTTTAATATCCTACATTGTATGTGAGAAGATGGTGTGTTCTCTTTCTCTACTAAGAGGCAGAAACTTGTTGCAGGATAGGTAGCAATAAAGGTTGTCTTGTTCTATTTTCCATTTGTTGTGTATGTGAATCTTATTTTTTCTACGAAATATCTTCACTTTGGTAGAGACCATGACAAAGCCTTCATAAATAAGATGGAATTTCTCTTTAAGATGAGCTTGAAGAACAGAGAGGATTTGTTTCGTTCAAACAGGCAATACCAGACTGAAACCACAAAGCAACCAAAGAGTAGGAAAGGGTATCTCACTTAGAAAAGCTGGGAATATTTCCGTTTAGCTGATGCAAAGGAATGTGCAAAAGAGTGCAAGATGTATGCTTGGAAACGTAAGTTGAAGTAAGGTTGTAGAGGATCTTGATTTCTAATCGAAAAGCATGAAGTTTGGGGTACAAAGGAAAGTGTTTGAGGGGAAAATGGTATACTGTTTTAGTCAGACACCAAAGAGAGCTTTGTGTTCACCTTCCCCTGTATGCCACCTTCTGCGAACAGCAAAAAGAGAAATCCAGATTTTTTTTTTCCACTGGGAATCCTGTTAAGGTTCTGCTTTATATTCCTCACACTGGGCCAAGTACTCGAGAAGATGTCTTCACATAAATTGTGGTTGTGATTCTTTGGTTCCTACATTAGCTGGTATCTAGTGAAGAATCTGGTCATAGAACTGTCCTTCAATCTAGAAATACACCATTTAGGGGCTGGCCCCGTGGCTTAGCGGTTAAGTGCGCACACTCCACTACTGGCGGCCTGGGTTCAGATCCCGGGCGCGCACCGACGCACCGCTTCTCTAGCCATGCTGAGGCCACGTCCCACATACAGCAACTAGAAGGATGTGTAACTATGACATACAACTATCTACTGGGGCTTTGGGGGGAAAATAAATAAATAAATAAAATTATAGAAATATACCATTTAACACAGAAATGCCATTTCTGGTCATTTATCCAAGGCAATGATTCTCAAAGTGACCCATTGATTTCTCGAGGTCCCCAAGAGTCTTACAGGGAGTTGGTGAGGTAAACACTATTTTCATGATAATATTAAAATGTCATTTTTCTTTTGTTCTGTGTTGACATTTGCACTAATGGTCGAAAGCAAAGGTGCATAAATTAGCTAATATCCTACCATTAATTAAGGCAGTGGTACCAAACTGTATTAGTAATTGTATTCTACACAACTACACACTGGCAGTTAAAAAAAATTTTTTTTAACAATGACTTTAGGAGAATACAAGTGTCCTGACCAAAAAGTCTGAGAATCACTCATGCAAAGAAATGATTATGTGACTGGAGAAAGAAAGGGAAAGAAAAGGAACAACAAAATAAAAAGAAAAAAGGAAGCAATGTAAACATCCATCAATAGGGGTTTCATTATGTAAATTATGACATATTCAAATAATGCAATACTCTGGAGTCACTTCAAAGGGTGAAATATTTCTACAAGTGTTTGCATGGAAAGGTGTTCACAATACATTTTAGTTCAAAACTGCAGACTGAGGAACAGGAGTATAACCACACTTATTTATATATATATGAAATTATACATATAAATGCATAAAAATAAAAAGGTCTGGTTATCTTGGGTTAGTAAATTGGTTGTAGAAAAGAACTTAATTTTATACATTTATATTTGATTTTTTCATTTAATATAACAGATAAAAAATATATAATCAGCAGAATAATAAAGGAATTTCCATTTGCGGGAGGAGGGGATCTCTTGAGGAAGAATGGAGCCTCACCTTGTAATCAAAGTGCTCCTTCAGGCTGACGGGAACTCCATAGAGAAGTCCCTTTTCTTTTCCCTTAGGAAGTTCTTTAAGCTGCTCTTCGCAGTCTGGAATAAAGTCTGTTAGGCAGTTCAGCTCTTTGTTTACCTTTAGTGCCTTTTCATCAATATCCACAGAAGGAACAAGAAAATAACATTAAAACACCCAGGAACAAGGAGTTCAAGAGACAATTACATCCACAATATCTCCTCTTGAATAGTGAATTTTTCATTTCACAAAATTATAGTTTGGGAAGAGCTCTAGAGGGTATTCAGGAAAGCCTTGAATAATCCCTCATAACCAGTCATTTCTATTCTCTCTCAAAATCTCCTTTGGGCAACCACGAATGTCTTTCATCCCAAGATGACCCATTAGAATTTCTGACACCTACAAATATCACTTATTTATGATGAAGCCAGTATCTACTTCCTTATATCTACTCCTCAGTTCATTTTCCATCAAATGAAATTTTCAAAAATTTACAAAATAATCTACAGACTTTTTAAATGTATAACAAACTGTTTTTCTTCATCTGTCATTTTGCTGAGGAGGATTTGCCCTGAGATAACATCTGTACCAGTCTTCCTCTATTTTGTATGTGGGTCACTGCCACAGCACGGCTGCCAATGAGTGGTGTAGGTCCACGCCTGGGAACCAAATGTGGGCCGCCAAAGCAGAGTGCACCAAACTGAACCAGTAGGCCATGTGGCCAGCCCACCCTAAGGTCACTTTTAAGGTTAAATCTTTTATAGAAAATATATATTTTCCTTATAGTATATTTTTCCTTCTCTAGTTGAATCCTTAAAATGTCCCCCATAGATCTTATGTCTAGGCATTTACTAATGTTTTCTCTCTTCTGTAAACCATCTCTTCATCTGAAGTACTACTCTAGTAAGAGCCAGACCCTTATACTTAGAACCACCAGTAATTGCTGAGGTTTCCTCTCATCTAGATAACCAGGTTTCCCTTCACAAGCTTTGTCAATCACAGTTTCACTCACATGACCCTTACCTGCTCCATGTAGGTGTAGAGGACGTTTTCTGGGCTCAAGGCACCTTCCCGGAGCTTCTCACTCAGTTCCAGCAGTGACAGAGAGAGGATGGACTCAGGCTGGATATCTGCATGCTATAGGAAAATGAAAAAATAGAATGAGACATTACAGTGGAAGAAGCAATCATTCACTAGTCCACCAAATATTAAATCTTTGCTCAATAAATATTAAGTATAAAACATTAAGGTTTATATTTTGTGGGAAATACCCAGGAAAGATAGGCCCCTTCGCTCAAGGACTTTGCAATCTATTGTCAGAAAAACATGTACGCTTTCACAGATAAAACATATTAATGTGTGTTTTTCTAAGCCAAGTAGGAAAAACAAGGAGTACATATAGAAATATATACTTTTAAGTAGATAAATAATTATAAACTAATTAGTAGTGAATCGTAACACATAAATTAAGCAGTAATATAGAGAGGAAAAATTCCAAATGAAGTCACTGTTTGTTATTAGCTTCTTTTGAACCCCAAATGCTCTGTGGAACCCCTTGAGCTGGGCATATGTAGTCAAGCCTCCTTGGTGAAGTTGCTTCCTTGGACACTCCTTCCCAGCATCCTCCTGGCTCTTGAGCTTCAATATTTTACTTCATGGAAGGCAAGAAGGGTCAGAGTGGCAAATCCAAGAAAGACCTAGAAGGACACATTTCTTCCTAAGGCCTAGCACAGAGTCTTTTTTGTTTCTTGTTTTAAATTTAATATGTAATCACTTTACTTCAACGATCTGTCAGCAGTAACACTGACATATTTTGCAAATATACAATACAGAGTGTGGCCTCACATGACTGCTGTCAAATGACATGCAGTACAATTCGACTTTTCCTTGTCACAACAACATCCTTTAAACTGCAAGACAGGGCCGGCCAGGTGGCAGAGCGGTCAAGTGCGTGCATTCCGCTGTGGCGGCCCAGGGTTCTAAGGTTTGGATCCCGGGCGGTGCCCTTGAGAAGCGCACCGACACACCGCTTGTCAAGCCATGCTGTGGCGGCGTCCCATATAAAGTAGAAGAAGATGGGCACAGATGTTAGCCCAGGGCCAGTCTACCTCAGCAAAAAGAGGAGGATTGGCACGGATGTTAGCTCAGGGCTGATCTTCCTCACAAACAAACAAACAAACAAACAAACTGCAAGACAGAGAATGCCTTCCCAGGGCCAGAAAACCCTCCAAAGTGAAGAGTGAGAAAGGGGAAGCCTAAACTTTCCTCTAAGAGTCGAATGTGCCACTTACATATACCAGAGAGTCTTTGTCAGAAATATACATTGTATGATATTATGTTAAAATAGATACAGTTGATACTAAAATGATCAACAGTAGGTAAGACAAGTTGCATTCCAGTTACTAAGGGAAAAAATGTTTTAAAGATTCTGTGGCACCAATTACAAATGAGTTACCAATAATACTAATAACCAGTGTTATACAGCCATTTCATAATTACTTTAGAAACTTTTATGCATATATAGTTGTTCTATATATGCATAAATCCAAAGGAAGCAAAAGTCCAAACTAAATTGATTAACTACAGCTGGAGGGATGTAACATTAATATCAGTAAGTTAAAAAAATTTTCCTGGGGCCGGCCCCATGGTATAGCGGTTAAGTGTGCATGCTCCACCGCTGGCGGCCAGGGTTGGGATCCCAGATGCGCACCGATGCACTGCTTGTCAGGCCATACTGTGGTGGTGTCCCACGTAAAGCAGAGGAAAATGGGCACAGACGTTAGCCCAGGGCCAGTCTTCCTCAGCAAAAAGAGGAGGATTGGCATGGATGTTAGCTCAGGACGATCTTCCCCACAAAAAAAAAGAAAAGAAAAGAAAAGAAAAGAAAAGAAAAGAAAAGAAAAGAAAAGAAAATTCCTATAAAGAAAATAACTAGCAAATGAACTCTAGAAAAACTGGATGCTATTGAGGTCTATTTATAAAGAGCCCTACTCGTTGTTAGGGGCGAAAAGATCCAAGAATCTTCTTTCCAGCTCTAATTCCTCATTGTCACTTTAAGAGAGTTGGTATTATTGACAAATCAACATTTATTTCCATAGATGTTCCCCAGTTTCCGCTATATGTCAAATATTTATGTGATGAAGTAATTATGAAATCAGTAACATTGGTACCTTTAGATAGAGGTGGAATTACAAATAGACAGCAGGTCATATGTAACACACAGGATTTCAAGAGCTTCAGACAGACTTTTTGATTTACCAATGGAACTTTAGACAATTTGCAATATTTGAAGTTCCACAATGTAATATAAATTCTTTAAGTAGTCATCCTCTGGTAAAATACAAATGCCTCTAGAGACAGCTCCCTTAAACTTAATGAATCACTTATTCCTCAGTGTTAATAGGGGTAGTAATTCCTGCCAAATTTTCAGGATAGGAGAAAAGAAAGAGCGTCAATGAGTGTCTGGGAATGGCATTCCGAGGATTCCAGGAAAATAGAGGGATTTAAGGGCACAAAAAAAGAGCAGTGGTGCTCCAAAACGAGCTATACTTATATCAAACTGCAGGGTGATGCTGTTAAAAAATAACATAATTTCCTGGCTACCATTCTGCAAACGTAACAAAGGCCTAGCAGAGGATGAACATTTACTGGAGGAAAAAAAATTCTATAGCTTTCTTAATCTTCCACATCAAAACTAAATAAGAAGTATCTTGAGGCATAAGTAATTCCTCATAGGTATCATTCCTTTTTTCCCTAGTATTTTTACCTCATAGCCTTTATACTTCTTGTCTAATCTTCTTACTTCTTAATTTTTATAATGAAACTCTATCCATAAAACAACTTATTATTTCCAGATGAACGTCTAAAGGTTATAGGGACTTAATAATTAACTAACGGGATTCCAGTATGGCTTCTCTTCTTCCATCTGTACAGTGACCTACCTCGTAAACTGCCAGATGGAAGCAATAGCTGGCCTGTATCCCGTGTAAGCATAACTTGTTATTACTGGCACTTTATCTTGTAGTGAGGGAGAAAAGGAGAAGGAAGGGATTTCTTGAGATTTCAGGTCCAAGTTTCCACAAGAGAAAATAATCTTTATTAAGACATTTCTAAAATATGGAGCAATTAAAGATTCTCCTCTATTTCTATTCACTTACATTGGAACTGAAGTAAATAAAGTTAATGAGGTCTATATTCTGATTATGAACACAGGATCTAGAGTCAGACAAGTTGAACTTGTCAGCCTGAAGCTGGTCACTCACAATCTGAATGACTTTTGGCAAGTTACTTAACCTCCCTGAGCCCCAGTTATATCGTCTGAAATAAGGGACTTATACTAATATCTACCTCATAGGTCGTTGTATCAAATTAAATTTTATATATATATATATATATATGTGCAAATATATATATATGTGTGTGTACATATATATAGTGCATGGCCCTAGAAACCACCTCATGGCAGGCAGAATTCTAAGATGACCCCCAGTGACTCTCATCCTTGTATAATCCTCTCCTCTTGAATGTGAGCAGAACCTGTAAATATGATGAGATGTTATTCCCAAGATTGTGTTAAGTTATATGGCAAAAGATTTTGCAGATGTAATTAAAGTTACTAATTACTAATTTAAACTTTAACTTGAGTTAATCGAAAGGGAAATTATCCAGGTGGGGTTGACCTGATAATGAATCCTTTAAATCTGGATCTAGAGGTCATAGAGGAAATTAAAGATTTGAAGTCAGAGAGATGCACTCCTGCTAGCCGGGAGTGGCCTATGGGAGCCAGGTGGCAAACAACTGCATTGCAAGCAGCCTCTAGGAGGTGAGAGCATTCCCCAGCTCACAGCTAGCAAGAAAACAGGGACCTCAATCCTACGACTGCAAGAAACTCAACTATTTCAACAACCAGAATGAGCTCGGAAGAGGATTCTTCCTCAGAGCATCCAGATGAGAACTCAGCCCAACCAACACTTTGATTTCAGCCTTAGAAAATCCTGAGCAGAGAACTCAGTAATGCAGCGCCCAGACCTCTGATGTATAGAACTTTGAGCTAATAAATGGATATAGTTTGCACTGCTAAGTTTATGGTATCTTTAAACACAGCAATGAAAGCTAATACACACCCAATATGTGTACAATTAAAACAAAGCTACCGCTCCAAAATTATCCATCAATCGATTGCTTTAATATTTAGTGCACCGGTTCTCAAACTAAAGTAAAAAATAAAAAAAAAATTGCCTAGGCAATCTGAAGATGCAGATTTTTAGGCTATACCCCCAGAGATTATGATTCAGGAAGTCAACGCAGAAGTAATCTGGAGTTTTAGCTAGCATTATTTTTTTGTTGTTGTTAATGTTAATAAGAATCATTTAATTAAATGCCTGCAAACAGGGAAGAGAAAAATGATTTATATGGAGCTAATCAAGGAACAGAAACATAAAATTTACAATAAACTTGACCCGTTTTAGAATTATTGAACAATGAACTAATCCATAAAGGATATAAGACAAATGAACATTTTTTTCCAATAATTTATTATCCAAGTCTAGGGGAATCATAAAACATATATTAACTCCATTAATTTAGACAAAGCAAACATTTTAATAACTATAGGAAACCACATTAAATACTTTACCATATTAAGATTAAGAAAAATGGCAACCTCATTTTTCAGATAAAAATAAAATTTCCATTAAGGGAAACAAAATGGTCATTTCAGCTAGGATTCCTGACAACTAGTAGCAAGTGGTAAAGGAGTCACTTGTTTGTTTGGTAAATGCTGATCCGGTGATCATTTTGTCTGAAGTACATAGAAGCCACCTTCCCAAGGCTGACTATCTGTACTCTAGCTACATTGGCTGTCTTTCACTTTCTGGACTATCCTAGAGTTTATTCTACCTCAGGGCCTTTGCCCATGCTCTGCCTGGAATGATTTTCCTCCACCACTCTCATTAATTCTATGACACCTTCCAACCACTAAATGTCCCATCTACTTATCTTCTACATCTTCTTTGAGTCTTTCCTCAAGCATCACTTCTCCAGAAGAGCCCTCTCGGACTCCCTAGACTATATCAGTCTCCCCACTGTTAATATGAGCTTGAAAGCCTCTCTCATTTCCTCACGTATTACTATGATTTGCATCTATAGATTTATTATGTGATTGTTTGAATAGTATCTGTCTCTCTCTCAAAACTAAGCTCCATTAAGCAGGAACTGTGTTGGTTTTGCTCAGCCTGTACACCTAGAAGCTCCTGCACTGTCTGACCAAAGGAAGCGCTACACAAACGTTTGCTGAATGAGTAAATGATTGAATGGACATATAAGCTCGAAACGCACCTTATGCTTAAAGCGGCTCACTGCAGCCTTCATCTGCTCCAGCAAACGTGCTCTCTGCTCCTGGGCCTTGGCAATCTTCTTCCGAAGTTGTCTCCTTAAGAGTCATTTCCGCAGCAGGATGCCAGCTCCACAGCCACAGAGGATAGCTGTAATGACTCGACCATCCAGTTTCATGGTGGGCAAGAGCTGTGTCAGCCTTTCATACCCCAACATATCCTGAATCCTTTGCATGTTTCAGGGGGACACAGGATTTGCCAGAGAATAGAGCACCTTCTGGGGATGAGAACTCTCTCCCACCCCTAAGTTTATTTCTTAGTTGGTCAATCATTTACCCTCGCTACAAACTAGAAGGGTGAGACTTCTGTCCCACACCAACCTGGACGCAAACATCCTTCCTGTCCTGAACACACAGTGTTAGTTTTCCCGGGGCATGCTCTGGAGCCCCATTTCTTCTTCCGAAAAGTTTACTCACCTGACCAGCGGCCATTTCTCCAATGCTTCATCCTCTCCCTTTCCTTCTAAAACACTGCACTCTTATTTTTTTGCATTGATTTCAGCTGTTAGGCTTCCCTCCTTATCAAGTGCCACCATGATCTTTTTAGAAACATAATGAAATCATCTGATTCTGAGGAGATTTGTGGGTGAAATCAGCCAGGAGATAATTAGTTGCCAAGAGCAGTATGAACACAGCCAAGCCACGGCTCTAAGCACAGCTCTCGGCTTTGGCTTGGCTCAGGAAGTAAACAAAAAATCAAATTTTATCTTAGATTTAGGACAAAATGACACCTCGGAAGATATGAGGAAATATTGTTTTTACTACCAAAATTCTGTCATCCCTCCCATGAAATAGAAAATGAGAATGTTGTGTTGCATAGATGCAATTGAAACTTAAAGTTACAATGAAATGGTTCATATTTCTAAGCGTTAAAAATGTCCTGGTCTCCTGGTCCATTCCATGAATCTAGGAATTCATCCCAAGAAAATAATCTATAATAGCCCCAAATATTTCCATAGCAGGGTGTTCATCACTGTTGCCTCTAAGCAAAGACTTGGGAAGTAATCTAAATGTCCTCAACTGAGTAAGGGTTAAAAAATATCAAAATCTGTATTCTAAAATATTTTGTGATTATGTAATTATTCTTTATGAAGACATTTAAGAACATGAGGATTGAACATAATGTGTGAAATTTTAAAATGTTGGTCATAGAGCAGTATATGTTGTATTATCCCAATTTTGTAAGATAAAAACACATACATGTGTTTTTGACACACATGTAAGACAAAGAGAGAGAAAATAGAAATGAGAGAGAGGAGAGGAAGAGAAAGAAAGAAAGAGAAAGAAATATTCTTTCAAAGCAAATACCCAGCATTTTCATCGTACTTTGGTGAGCAGCAAATTCTCCCATGGAAACCAATTGTTGGAAACTTAATGTTTAAGCAAAGATTAAGAAATTTTCTTTATGAAGAATAAGGCACTAAAGCAACAAGCAGATATCCTGGTGGAAACTGTATAAACAGTTGAGGAGCAGCAACTTGGGTGAAGAAAAATTAAATGTTGACTTGAACTGTACTAAAGGATGCCACAAATTTTTTACTGAGTAGAAAATGAAAGTTTCTACAATTTAATAAAAACTGTACTATTTAATATCATGATTATTTCATAAATATTGGTGTATAGATTGATAACCTGGAAAAATGTATAAGCACGCAATTCTTCTGCCAGAGACTGGATTTGAACAAAAACCTTTTCGTTATTGTAGAGACCTAAGATGAAGAATCATTTTAAGACTTAACGGTGGTTCTCAAACTTTCACATGCATCAGAATCACCCAGAGGGCTTGTCAAAATACAGATAACTTGTCTTCTCCCCCAGCATTTTTGATTCAGTAGATCTGGCGTGGGGGCTGAGAATTTTCATTTCTAACAAGTTCCTGATGCAGCGGATCTGATGTGTGGTGTTGTGTCGCTGTGTAGATTTGAGCTGGGGAACCACAGTTTTGACATGGTCACTGCGATCCTGAGCCACTTTCTCTTCTACTACATCAAGGAACAAAACATCATAGAAAAGGCACTCAACTTGACTTCAAAAGACAAAAATCTGCGTCCTGGTTTGACTGTCTGCAGAATGCAAAACAAAATCCCTTAGTACTTTGGATTCATCTTTCCATATCTATATTAATTGGAGTAATAACATCTACTGTATTTATCTTTTAGGGTTGCTATAAAGATAAACTAAGAAAAGATACATTAAAAGGGCTTTATAATCAGTTAATTGCTTTGGAAATATAAATTTGTATCATATGTCTCAATTTTAATGATTATAAAATGATAGAATTGAACCACATGGTAAGTTCCTAACCTTAGGTCAAACTCCCATTATGGTTCTTGAGAGTCTAGAGAAGGCAGAGGAAAGATGATCAGATAAAAGCCATGCTTTACAACTTTTTGGCTAAATAAGGCTGAAGATGTGGGTATGAGCAGGAGTAGAGGTGGAGTGGTCCTTTGCTAAAGATGAGATATGAGATGTGAGACCAGCTTCTCAATGAGCATAGCGTCATCCATGACTGTGGTACCTTCTGTGCATTCCTCTCAGCAGCAGTAATTCCAGACACTAGGCTCTGGAAACAGTCCTTTTAGAATTCATGTATGCCATGAAAATTTATCTGCATCTAAATTGAGTGGTTTATATCTTAACTTTTGAACACTATAGCTTGCCCTACTTGCATCTAATAAATCTTGCTCTATTAATCTGGCATTCCACCCTGGTCGTATCCTGACTTTAATTTTACTGCAAAGACTGCGTTCTGGTTCTCCTGGCATCCAAGCCCAGCTCACACTGCTGATTTGGGTTTTATTATATGGCCCAGAACTAATCACGGGCAGTGACTTCTGTCACTGCATGTCACAGTATGGCTAAAAAGGACCAACACCAAACTGGTACTATCTTATTTTCCACTGCAAAAGGCAGCTGCAATATCTCCAATATTATATTCTGACTGCATTCTCAGAGAGCTCAGGGTAATAAGGAAAAATGAAAACTAAAATTGAATATATAGCCTGAGATATGACAATAAAATAATGTAAATATAGAATAATCATTTTCTAGGTCATTGGTGGGGTATTAGATGTTGGTAAATACTGTGTTACTCTCACAAAGATCTCCATGATTTATTGTTATCTTATTATGATAAACTATCTTAATGGTTCTAATGTGTTTGAAGCTATGATGGTCATGTTTCCATAGCAATATCCTGAAAACTGAGCGGTTTTCTAAAATCACTGTATGTTGACTTGAGAATTCTGCTTCTATCATCACCCCATTGTCTCCCATCACCTTCACTGTCACCATGACCATGGTAAATTTTTGAGTCTCCAGCTTAACTAAAATTCCTTGTAAGAATTAGATTTCCATTAATATATGTAATAATGCAATACTGATAATCTTTATTTTTTCCTCCCTCCCTTCCAAGTGTTAGGTGAGCATCAGCTTCCCAAATGTCCAACCACCCTTGAAAGGCAGGGAGCTTTTCACACTTTTCACTGTCTGCTACAGCATCCCTGTCCAGACAGTTCTACTGCTGTCAGGGGGACCTCTAATAGAAATGAATACTAGAGATTCTTGGGCATAGCCTTAGGGTCAGGCACCAAATCCCATCAATGATGGTGACTTTAAGCAGTGGGACAGTTCAGTTTTTATTCTCTCCTTCAAATTTACTGCGCGATTCAAAGAATATATCTTATTGCTTCCAAATTTAAACCAAAATTATTGGACCTCTTGACTGCCTACTTTACTAGCAGAAAATCATTATTCAGTTTCAGGAGGTACTCATACAAACAGCAGTGTTACAGATCAGCATTAACCTAAAGCTCTCATCAATGTTAACTTAATGTAATAAAAACATTTTCAGATTCCCGTGATTTGAATTAGAGAAGAAAGTATTAAGCCTCTAATTGCTTTGGGCACTTTCTTCTGGGTCTTGAGGCGTGGATTCCCCTTAGATCAGAAGGATTTTTCACGCACGCTAGGTATGCAGATTGAGGGGTTGCACTGAGCAGCACTCACTTCCCTTCTGGTTTGTCAATGCCTGAAATGAGGAATTAGATTTGTGTTAGCAGAATGGTGGGACAGCTGAGTATAGGTTTGGAACTTGACGAGCATCAGTTCAGATGCATCAGACTAAAATTTATAAGATATTTGTTATGTGGCAAGTTGCTTGATTTCGTTGAGCTTCCATTTCCATTTCTTCGTCTGTGAAAGATGGGTCATAACACCTGACGACAAAATGAGGCAGTTTATGGAAAGGGCTCAGCAAAGTCACTTGCATGTATTAAGCATTCAATGAGTGCTAGCTACTTTTAAGAACTCCTAATTCTTATTTGTGTGTTCAGGACTCACCTCCCCTTCCCTGGCACACAAGGAAAGATAGGAAAGCACACAGAGTCCCAGACACAAACTAGGATCCTCCATAGTGAAAGCCAAGATAAGCGAAACATCAATAACGTCTTTGGGTTATACCAACAACCTGTCACACTGAGAAAGTGTCTCGAAACAAAAAAATAATAATGATATTTGATTTCAAAAAGCTCATGGGTCAAGAGATTTTTATAAGAAATCTCTTATCTATAAAATGGCGTTATCTAAATGACAACATTTGTGAAATAGCTTTTAGTTTCTGCCTCTGCAACTGCAATCTTGCTTTGGTTTATTTACATTTTTATTAATATATGCTTTAGTACATTTACATGGCCCCAAACCATGAGCAATAAATGAATTTTTAATCATGTGGTTGCTGCACTCTTATAACTAAATGGATTCAAACAGTATTTTACTTTTGTTTCTAACTCAGATGCTCTGGTTTGCACAAATCCTGGGTGTTGTGGGCCATGATTTCCAAAACCACATCTTCATTCCTTGGCAAGTACTTTAACATCTCTAACACTTAGGAGATGCCCTTATTATAAATAGTATTTTGTGAGTTGTTAAAAAGAAACAAACGCACAAAGAAAATCTTCTAATAGAATCTAAATATTATAAGGGAACTAAACACATAGTGCCTGTACAACGTGCTCTTTTAACTCTATCATTTAGATCACCAACAAAATATTTATTTATCAAGGCACAGAACTAGGTACAGCAAACATAGAGAGGCATGATGTTGGCCATGCATTCAAGGAAAATGTGTGACTTAGAAGACTGATTACTCAAAGACCCATTTCTCTCTATTCACCCACCCCCAGAAAACTAGTTCAACTATAAGACTTAAGAAAAGATGGGTATACCTGACAAGCAAGACTATGCCACAGAGAATACAATTTGGCTGCAAGCTCCCCACAGGTGATTAAATACATCCTAAGCTGAAAAGATGAAAGGTAAAGGTATTTAATTGCTTAGATGCTCTTCCTTTGATTAATCAAGTTAACTAACATTTTGAATATCTAGTAGGTCATTTAATGACAGTTTCAGCTCACCTCATGCCTAAAGTCCTCACAAATGTCAACAAATTTGATGCATAAACATTGTAGGTGCAGATGTAAAACAAACTTATGCAAATTTAGATGGTGTTAATACTTAGCATCCTTTAAAAATTAATGTGCATATTCATGAGCAACACATGAGGTTAATATATTTCTTTCTGATAAGGTTTCCTCACTGCACAGCTGGCTAGAGTCTATAACATTTTTTTAAGTTATATTCTGGTATGTGAAAATTTTGCACCCAGCAGAGTATTGTTTTCTAGAATCCATATTTAAAAAATATTATCAGAGTACTTATAAATGGTTTTGGAGGAAAACGAGACATAAAAAAGAATAATTATAATTATTGATGATAAACAATATACTTCCCTGCTAATTCAATGAGAAAAGAATCAGACAACCAGATTTTTCAGGCCCTTTTAAAACATTTTGTAATCCTGCAGTTAGCTTAGGCTTGTGTATTTTTACAAGCACAGACAATTTGGAGAAACAGTGTTTTATTATTTCATCCATGACCTTAACTCTCTGATGATGCAGAAGGAGACCAGATTCCTTGAACTCTCTCAAGGAAGACCCTCCAGTTTCCACAGGATTCACAAGAACTAACACAACCTCCACTGACAAAGTGGAGAGGCTCTTGGCCAAGCCTGTACTGGAGTGGAGGAGGCTGTTCAACCCATTCGTAGGCATTCTCTCAAGATTATGACCATGACCCCAGATCATGACCCCAGAGGACAGGCTGTTCCTCTCTATTATAACACCTCAAGTAGCCACAGAAAATTACGTGTTGTAGCTACAAGTGTACCTACAATAATTTATGTCTCACTGAGTGTTTGTGGTGACAGATGGGGCAGTGTTTTATAAAAGAAAGTGATGTTGAGTTTGTTTCCTCTTATAAAACAGGAGAAAGAACTATTAAATCCTGACCAGGACGAAAAAAAATAGAGAAGCACTATTCCTTTTAAAATAAACTTTCTTTTGATCTTTCAAATTCTATTCTGTTTTTCTCTAGGTGTATCTTTATTAAACTTTCACTATCACTAAAAAAATGCCTTCCTGGAACCTACCTGTTGAGAAGTAATTACGGTTGTCCTTTATTTCTCGCCATGGCAAGTAGCAGTGAAAGGAGGTGACAATGGGCCCTGGCTGGTCTGAATATTGCCTGACACCAGGGCTCCGCCATCCTAACAAGGCCAGCTGGGTTACAGTGACTGCACGGACTCCCTGGGGATATACCACAGGTAAGGAAGTTATTTACAAGGAACAAACGTCTTATTACAAAGAGAAAACAGAAGCAAGAAAAATGAAGTGAATTTCTCAATCAGAGACTCTCAGCCACTTTCTAAAAGCCTCTTATCAAGTTTATAAATGTACTTGTTAAACGTCTGGTAAGAGTGGTGAACAAAATGCCAATGACCAGGATCAAAGAATACTTTCTGAAAAAAAAAAAAAAAAAAAGAATCATTTGTAGGTGCCAAGCCAAGAGGGTGAAAACAAGTTATTTCTCCCTTGGGAATCCATTTTAGCAAGTTTTCCTCCTACAGCCATAATTAGCTAACAGTATTAAAAACAGTGATGTGTGCCTTTGTTACATGGGAAAGCGTGTTAGTATGCACGAACCACACCAGTGAATTTTAATTTACTTGTTGTGAGAAGTTGGAATCCATTTGTTGTGTGGAGGTTGGATACAACTCCAATTCCAGGTGAGCGCATTTATTCATACTGATTTTTACCCATGATGCCCTATTTCAGGATAATACTAAAATTAAATGAACAATTCTAATTGATAACTAATTACTTTCAGCTTTCTTTACAATTAATAGTTGTTCTAGAACTCACAACCTAACCTTTGGAAGTTAGTTGCACAACTCTTCTTGAAGGTCTGACTTTTACACTACTAGAATAATTTACATTTGTACTAGCTAATAAGGAAAACAATTCTTGTTTTAACTAAAGAATGTCAGACAGGCTATGTGCTGGATATCCATATATTAGTAACAACCCAGATTGCAGGCATTATCCACTGTATCTTTCCCTCCCACAGGCATGACGGAGGGGGAGAATCTAATAGGGGACTAGTAGATGTATCAATGAGACTGGACTCATATCTATGTTTTAAATTTCTATTTTAATGAAAGTGTTACAATATTCACTCTTGCAAACAAAAAGCTAATTTCTATTTTCATCATACTTCAGGTGTGTTCGCCACATTTCATGTAGTCCGTTTCTCTTTCCCTTAGAGATATTGGGGCACATTGTTGTGATGATGTGAAAAATCATATGTCCCCTTCAGTTTCTCCAAATTATGGGACTGCTTTGACTTATTTTCCAGGGCAGGCAACATGTTCTGTTACTCTTTTACAATGTTTTCATGCTCACAAAACATAGTGCTTGACTGTGCATAGCACAGTGACTGATGGATTCTCAGAGAGGGGGAAAGAGTTTAACATAGTTTTCTTTTCCAAAGGGCTGGAAAAAAAAAAAAAAAGCAGATGCTAATATATTATGTAAGGGCATAAACACTACCATTTTTTCAGGGAAACAAGAACATTATTAATGAGAACAGTTAACATTTCAGAACTGACTTGAGGCCCTTAACCATACGGACAAAATTTCTATTGCAATTTAGAATTCATTTATTTTTAGTAATTGTAATAGGTAAATTTGTCATCTAGATTTTTATTGCTAATGATTTGCAAATACTCTAGAGAAGTGGGATTTTAATTTTACTTTATGGCTCCATGTTGTGGATTTTTTTTATTAAGTTAGAGGCACAAGTGAGCAGAAAATGTGTTTTATATTGGCGAGGAAAAGTATTAAGAATATAAAAATACTTTCTCTCCCTCATGACTTAAGTAAACCTGATCAGAAAATAAAATATTCCTTCCTTAAAATTTCAGCTCCCATGTATAATATGATTAAAATTGTAAATTTGTAAATTGTCAATAGGATGGGCCCTAATCCAATATGACTGATATCTTTATTAAAAAGGGAAATTTGGACATAGAAACATGCATGGAAGGAAGACTATGTGAAGAGATGTATGGAGAAGACGGCCATCTATAAGCCAAGAAGAGAGACATGGAATTGATCCTTCCCTCACAGTCCTTAGAAGGAACCAAGCCTGCAAACACCTTGATTTTGAACTTCTAGCCTCCAGAACTGTGAGATAATAAATTTCTGTTGTTTAAGCCAACGAATTTGTGATATTTTGTTATGGCAGTCTTGGTAAACTAATACATTGCCTAAAAACCTTTCTGGTTGGCAGAATAATGGCCCCAAAAGATGCCACATCCTAATCCTCAGAATCTGTGAATTTGTAAGATTATGTGCCAAATTACAACAAGAATTAAAGTTGCAGATGGAATTGTTTGCTAATCAGATGACCTTACAATAGGGGGCTTATCATGGATTATCCAAATGGTCACAATGTAAAAACGAAGTCCTTACATGTGGAAGGAGGAGGAGGTAAAAGTAATAGACAGTCATGCATCACTTAACGACGGGGATACATTCTGAGAAATGCATCTTTAGGCAATTTCATCGTTGTGCAAACATCACAGTGCACTTACACTAACCTGGATGATATAGCCTACTACACATCTAGACTATATAGTATAGCCTATTGCTCCTAGACTATAAACCTGTACAGCATGTTACTGTACTGAATACTGTAGGCAATTATGACACAATGATAAGTATTTATATATCTAAACATAGAAAAGATACAGTAAAAATACAGTATAAAAGATTTAAAAAATGGTACACCTGTATAGGGCACTTTTAGCACGGATGGAGATTGCAGGACTAGACCTTACTCTGGGTGAGTCAGTGAGTGAGTGGTGAGTGAATGCGGAGGTCTAGGACGTTACTGTACACGACGGTGGACTTTATAAACACTGTACAGTTAGGCCACACAATTTATAAAAAATATTTTTCTTTCTTCAATAGTAAATTAACCTTAGCTTACTGTAAATTTTTTGCTTTGTAAACTTTTTACTTTTTTTAACTTTTTGACTCTTTTCTAATAACACTTAGCTTAAAACATAAATACATTATACAGCTATACAAATATATTTTTTCTTTATATCTTTATAAGCTTTTTTCTATTTAAAAAATTTTTTATTTTGTTTTTACTTTTTGAACTTTTTTGTTAAAAGCTAAAACACAAACACACACATCAGCCTAGGCCTACACAGGGTCAAGGCCATCAAAATCACTGTCTTTCACCTCCACATCTTGTCCCATTGGAAGGTCTTCAGGGGCAATAACACGCATGGAGCTGTCATCTCCTGTGATAACAACACCTTCTTCTGGAACACCTCCTGAAGGACCTGCCCGAGGCTCTTCTTGAGGAAGTGTTCCCCAGGACACATTCATTCAGAAACATGTCCATGGTGGTTTGCTTGGTTTGTTTCTTTTATTATCATAGATTTGCTTATAAGCAGATAATGCAACGTAAACATTCATCTCTATTAATGAAAACCTTCTGGTGTTGGAGTCCTTGTTTTCCAACTTTTTAAGGGGCTTGTTGAGGTCTGCAAAAGTTTCTGTTAAACCTTTCACTGTGAATTTTCTTGGGGGTTCTTCTTTTTCTTCTCCTGCAGTTTCCTTTTCTCTTGGCTCTTCTTCAGCTATGCTTTCCTGCTCCAGTTCCAACAATGCCTCATTAGTCAATTCCTCAGCAACCACCTTTAGGAGCTCCTCAATGTCATCCCCATCCACACCCAGGTTAAAGTTGTTTGCCTTCTCAACCACCGCCTTGTTGACTTTTGCAACCTCCTAATCCTTGACAAATCCTTTGAAGTCATGGATGAACCTCTTGAATGTCTTCTTCCAAATGTCATTCATAAACTCCTTGGTGATATCACCCCAAGCCCAAGCAAGGTTCTTGACGCAGTCATAGATGCTGTAATCTTTCCAGAATTGCTTCAGTGTCTTCTCAGTGTCTTCCTCAGTTGAAGCAATAGCCTGGGCAAAGGTCCTCCTCAGGTAGTAGGACTTCAAAGCTGCTATAACTCCTTGATCCATTGGTTGTATCAAAGAAAAGGTGTTTGGAGGGAGAAAAACCACTTTGATCTTGAGATAAGATCACCAGTGAAAGGCAGATGTCTGGGAGCATTATCAACCATAAGCAAAATCTGAAAGGTATATTATTATCCAAACAGTACTTCTCCATTTCATTGGCGTAGCAATTCAGAAGGGCATCTTGGAAGAGGAGCTGGGCCATCCATGACTTCTTATTGCTCCTGTAATTCACTGGCAATGTGTGCTTATTCATATGCTTGAAGGCCCTGGGCTTGTCACAGTGCCAAATCACAAAGGGTTTCAGTTGTAGCCTGCAACATTGCCCCCAAAGAAGACTGTTACCCCATCCTTAAAAGCTTTGAAACCTGGCATTGACTTGGCCTCCTGATGAATGAAAGTCCTTTCAGGCCTTTGTTTCTGGAATAGCGAGGTTGGATTCATATTGAACATTTGCTCTGGCAAGTGATTTTCCTCCACAATCAGCTATCTAGAGTTTCCAAAATTTCTTCAGCTGCCTTCATAGCAGCACTAGCAGACTCACCATTCACTTTCACATTATGTAGTGAATAAAGATTTTTGAATCACTTAAACCACCCAGAGCTAGCAGCAAATTCAACATCGTATTTGGGTCCAGACTTTTCTTTCAACATTGCAAGCAAAGTTTTTGCTTTAGCTGTGACCAACATGGTGCTGAAAGGGATACACTTTTGTGTCTGGTCTTTAATCCAGGACATTAGATGTTTCTCCACGTCTGACATAGTCCCTTCTCGAATTTTAGTGAGTCTTATTGCCTTTAGTGAAGCAGACACTTTCACAGCTTTCATCACTTTGTTCTCATTCTTCAAGATTGTAGCTACGGTGAAATGGGATGTGCCTAACTGGCAAGGAATATCCATCACTGATTTTCCACCTTCGTAGTCCTTAGTCACTTTTAATTTTGTTTCCAGGTCAGTCACTCCATGTGACCTCTTACTGGCAACATTAGCAGTAGATTTTGTATGCTTACGGGCCATGCTGAACAAAACAACATGAGATTAAATCAAGCACAAGGGAAAAGGATGCAATCAAGAGATGCAGTAAACACGAGTTCTATGAGGCTGTTGCCAGCATAACACAGCATACTGTTTTACAGTAAACCTTCTTCTATAAGTAGAAAGAATACATTCTAAAATAATGATAAAAAGTATAGCATAGTAAATACATAAACCAGTAACATAGTCTTTTATTATCATTATCAAGAATTATGTACTGTAAATAACTGTATGTACTATACTTTTATATGACTGGCAGTTCAGGTTTGTTTACACCAGCACCACCACAACCATGTGAGTCACGCATTGCACTATGATGTTATGATAGCTGGGACATCACTAGGCAACAGGAATTTTTCAGCTTCATTATAATCTTATGGGATCACTGTTGTATACGCAGTCCATTGTTGATCAAAATGTTGTTATGTGGTGCATGACTGTAGTGCGATAAAAGCTTGATTCGCTGTTTCTGACTTTGAAGATGGAGGAAGGAGGCCAAGAGCCAAGGAATGTGAGTGGTCTCTAGAAGTGAATTCCGCTCTAGAACCTCCAGAGGGAGCACAGCCCTGTTGACACCCTGACTTTAGCCCAGTGAAACTGATTTCCAACGCCTGACCTCCAAAACTGCAAGAGAATAAATGTGTGTTGTTTTAAGCCACCAAGTTTGTGGTGATTTGTTAAAGCAGCAACAGGAAACTAATACAAACTTTATCTTTCCCAGGTTGGTCTCATGCCAGAAATTCAACTTCGTGGTCCACCACCCTAGTCATATCATTGTTTAGATGGTTCATTTGCTAGAAAATTTTATGGTAGACTGACTGAAAAAGAGCCTCAGAACTAAAATGTTCATATTGAGTTTGCAAAGCTTTTTTCCAAATTATCTGGAGACATTCCTAGGGATCTGTAAAAATCCAACTTCTGGACCAATTTCCATGTGACTACATCAAACCAAAATCAAATTTATCCTCAAGTAATTTTCCCCCAGGCCATGATTAAGACCATGAAACAATTAGCAGCCACTTTCTTTACAATCAAATATAAGCAGGTTTGGTAACTTAACATTTTCCTTGTTTTCAAGTCTTACCTATACCTATTTTTAAGGAAATAATAATAATAATTTTGGTCTTCCAAAAAATAATAAAGAAACAGAATAAGCAAAATCACATCATTAGTGATAAAGTATATGTTCTTTAAATCAAGTTCTATTCCTGGAGAAGTTCAGTAATGGCTTGGACCTCATTAGAGTACATTTAAACATTGGATGGGTCATTGGACTTGACCCTTATGGTCCCTTTCCAACAGGTGGTTCTAAAACCCTATGATTCTCTGTTGATGTAGATTAAAGCAGTAGCACAGAATCCGTCTGGTTTTTTATAATAAAATTTCTGACAAAAAATCGTAAAGGAAAGCTTTCTTTATTGCATTTGAAGATTTGACGTTAGGCTCAATAGCACCTCATTTTATTCAATTTTATTTTTATTATTTTATTTTATTTTACTTTATTTATTTTATTCAATAGCACCTGGCATGCTTGCAAACTTATTTTAAGGATAAAATGAGGAAACGTTTTTCAGAGTCGGGCATAATAACTAACACAAAGAAGCCCTTAAGCTTTTTAAAATACCTAGTTACTCCTTTAATTGCAAAATTTTTTTATCTCAAACATAATTTACAACAAAATTCCTCAGAATAGGAATTTGGTAAATATGAATTAATAATTCCTTCATGATTCAGAGATAGTATTGCGACCACTTGCTCATAAAAACAGTACTGCTTGACTCTCCACGGTGTTGTAACAAGGATGCCTTTTGGAAAATAAATTATTTAACCAAAGGATGAAGGTCATTAATTGAAGTTGTCTCTTGCCCTCAATAAAATCATTTTTTTTCTTCTCAGCAATGTCTATTGACTTTTTAAAAAACACTCAATATGCACTCTTTTTTTTTTTTTTTTTTGTGAGGAAGATCAGCCCTGAGCTAACATCCATGCCAATCCTCCTCTTTTTACTGAGGAAGACCGGCCCTGAGCTAACATCTATTGCCAACCCTCCTCCTTTTTTCCCCAAAGCCCCAGTAGATAGTTGTATTTTATAGTTGCACATCCTTCTAGTTGCTGTATGTGGGATGCGGCCTCAGCATGGCCAGACAAGCAGTACGTCACTGTGCGCCTGGGGTCCGAACCCGGGCCGCCAGTAGCAGAGTGCGCGCACTTAACTGCTAAGCCACCGGGCCGGCCCCAAATATGCACTCTTTATTTCACGTCAACAACCATTTACAACCATAAAGTAGTGTTTTACATACTGATCCACAAAGTTTTAGGAGTCTCAGGCTCTTTTGTGAGATTGGTTTAATGGGGGCAGGGGCATATGAGTGACACAGGGGGCATTCTTGTGCCCACCGTTTTAATCAGACAGTTAAGCTTTTTCCAGTTCATGCATTGGCTTTCATATTTGGTTGGAAAAAAGATGTGGGTATCACTGTCTTAGTGAACTTCACCCCAATAAAATTTACATTCACATAGAATATATTAATAAAAACATTTCAACTATGTCATAGACCGATGGCTGTTCCCAGGCACATGGCTAACCAGAATAAAGACTTCATTTCCCGGCCTCCTTTGCAAATAGATGTGGTCACATGACTAAGCTGTCACCAAAAGAAGGTAAATGTAAGTGGTATGTAACATTAATGGTCCATATCCCTACCAGAAGGGGGCGTGCCCCTGGACACTCAAGTTTTATCCTGCTGTTTAGAACAGGGATGTGATTCCAGGAATTCTCTCTACTTTGAACCTTTAGGACGAAGGCCACAGCACCGAGAGAATCTGGAAGTAGTCTGGGTACCCAATTCCTCTTAGACCACCATAACAGCCTTGAATTATCTAAATTCAGACTTTTGTGAGAGACAGAAATAAACTTTCATCATGTCTGAGCCACTGTCTTTTTGGGTTTCTGTTACTTGCATCCAAACCTAAATGAAATACCATCTTATGGGCTTTTATGATATTACTACTAAAGACTATTAAACCTAATTGAATTTTCATAACTAGATACATAATTCATATCTTGTATCTTTTGCCATTTATTCATTTATGGGTTTAGCAAAGACAGCAATTGTGTAAAAAAACCTAGACATCTGCGGTTCCAATAATTATTTTCCTACCAATGCAAATAGATTGTGAGAATGTTGTGGCTTTCAAAATTTGTTATATTCGGTAAAATTGAGAGCTATCATCTCAGCTTACCAAAAAAGAGTGTATGCTCTGTAATACTATTTCCAATTCAACCGCAGTCATGAGAATACTCAGAGGTAAAACAAAATCAACTACCTTAAAGAAAAATATCTGAAGAATAAGCATATTTACAGCCCAAGGTTACAGCCAGTCTTTTAAGTAACAGTAAACAAATGTTTCTAAAAGCTTTTGAAGTGAATAGCATTTTATTCAAGTCAAAAAACACCATTACACTGAAGAACCAGTTGGAATTCATACACAATAATAAAGTGAATTGTTTTGCTAGATCAGTCCAAGAATAGGAATGCTCATGATTCACTACTCAAAGGGAAACGAAAACCAAAATAATTTTAAAAGAAATGGGGCTTTGAGGAGTCAGAAGAATGGAGTGTTAGTGCTGTCATTTAAGAAGGAATATTGAAGAAATTTAAAGATTAAATATAACAATATAATAGATATCTGTACTGAGGGCTGAAAATTGATAAGACATGCTAGAGAACGAAAGGAGAGGGGGACTCTAAACAAGTCAACAAAGATAGGGTTTTGTTAGAGATGAATCTAAGGAAACTATGAACAAAGATCCTCAGGGAATAGTAATATAAGACATCTGGACAAGCTGCCTACATACGTGGAGATAGGGCACATAGTGACCAAAAGTCCAGGGAGTTGGAAATCAGCATAGGTGGCTGGATAACCATTATCAGAGTTATAGCAGCAGGAGTACCTACTCCAGGGATGGAGAATGAGGCTATTTGAGGTGAAGGCTACTAGGAAGATACAAGATAGCAGGCAGAAAATGTTGTTAACGGGAGCAAGAAGAATGAGGCAAACTCTAGGTCATTATGAATTTGGGATACAGGAAAAGACCCAAGTTTACCAAGACAGTCTCTGGGATACCAAAATCAAAGATAGGTGAGCTACAAGTGGAGCGCTCCGTGCTTAGCCATGACCTACTATTTGTAAATATCTCTTAGCCTAGGACTAGTTGACCTTGGGGAAAGAGGGAAGTGGGCTCAGCCTAAAGAGATTTAGGTGGGAAAGTGTTGAGAGCACACAAAATGGAAGCACTCATGCTAAGGACTGGGCACTAGTAAATGGAGTTATGGGTGTAACTGACAACGCCTTAAAGAAACACCCATGGAGCGGTCAAAACCACAAAACCCACAGACACACCCAGAGATAACCAGACAGCACGACAGCAGAGTTGGATAACACGTGGAAGCAGCATAAAAGGGAGAGACCGAAGGAACACCGAGGCCAGCGAGCCATTCCAGAGAGAGGGCGACAGGCTGCTGGTCGCCTTGCTGATTTCCAGGCCTCTCGTGGCGCCCCCCGGCTGGACCGATTTCCCGATCCAACTCGTTGGATTGTGCCAAGGACTTTGTGGACTTTAGTTCGTAACCCCTTGCATAGTGAGTGCTGTGTTTGGTGTTATTTAATATGTTCTTATGATACTCATGTGATTTAACTTATGATGTTTGATTGAGCCTCTATAAAGGGACGCTATTCCCTACCGCCGTTCCCGGACCTCAGTGGCTTGCAACCAGACCCCTTGAATTTACCCTAATAAATTCTGGTACTGTGGAAAGACACAAAAGTGAGTGGAGAATCCGTTGTTAACCTTTATTACAGAAACCAAACAATAATTGTTTTCTTCTAAATTCCTATAGTGCCGTAGAAAGTAATATGGCCTTATAAGATGCAGAAAGAAGTGTAGATCAGGGTGTAACCAAGAGTAACTAGAGAGCACAGGTGAGGTGACAATGGGATTCAAATAAATCTAACCAAGAAGAGGAGAATAAGGATGGAGTGATGGTGATGGCGGAGGCTAGGTGTCATACTGGGTTGTGGACAAAATAAATCAAGGGAAGCAGAACAGATCTGGAATCAAGAAAGCATGTCTTAAAAAGAACACTAGAGTTTGAAGCACCTAAGGAGACAAAATGCAAAAATGCAAGATGGTGACATGGAAACAGAATCAAATTCAGCATATACATTTTTAAAATTTTTAATATTTTTTCAATATTTAAATGTAAAAGAAAAATTTTTGTTTAAAATCAAGTTGTTATTGGTTAAGACCATAACTCACATCAGCAGGGAAATAAATCTCTAGTCCTCAGTTCGGTTTCCAGAAAAAGATTGAGGAGAAAAGGCAAGATCTAGAGAAGATGGTCTATTGTTTAGGCTTTCGGCATGCAAACGAGGATGCTGAGACAAGTTTTGAGGTAAAAGGTAGAGAAAATTGGGGTACACTGCTAATTAAAAGAGGAACAATATGTATGTATTTACCATCATCATCATCATTACTTCAGTATCTGGGAGTCCACAATAGAGAGAAGACATAGTTCCACCGGCCTCCTTGCTTTTGAACATACCAGGAACACTCTAGCTTCTAGGTATTTGCTCTTGCTGTCTCCTTTATGAGGAATGCTCATGCAAACCTATCAACCCACACAGTCTATTTTTTATCGCCTTCTGTTCTTTAAACAAATATTACCTTCTTATTGAGGCCTCTGTAACTCTATTTAAAATTGATCCCTCCATATACACACCCTTTTGCCCCCCTATAATGGGTTAAATGGTAGCCCCTCAAAAGATATGCCTACCTGGAACCTGTGAATGTGACCTTCTTTGGGAAGAGGGACTTTGCAAATGTAATTAAGTTAAGGATGTTGAGATGAGATCATTCTGGATCTAGGGTGGGCCCTAAATCCAGTGCTAGTTGTCCTCATAAGAGAAAGGCAGAAGGAGATTTGAGACATAGAATAGTGGAGGAAGCCATGTGAAGAGGGAGGCTGAGATAGGAGTTATGCTGCCACAAACAGAGGAACACCTGGAGTCAGAAGAAGCTGGAAGAAGCCGGAAGGATTCTCTCCTAGAGCCTTCTGAGGCAGCCTTGATTTCGAACTTCTGGCCTCCAGAACCGTAGAGAATAAATTTCTGTTGTCTTAAGCCACAAAGTTTGTGGTAATTTGTTATGACAGCCCTAAAAACTGAGACATAGTCCTTATCAGCATCTGATACATTATGTTTTACTTATTGTCTGTTATATTGTCTGTCTTTCCCCACTAGAATGTAAGCTACAATTGAGGTGGTTTTTCTGTCTGTTTTGCTAATGGCCAGATCCCTAGCACCTAGAACCACTGTTACCACATGTTAGGCACTCAATAAATATGGGCTGGATAAGTAAATGAGTGATTGAATATTTAAATAGATGAAAAACGGGATGAGTTCCACATTTGGATCTTTGTGGAACAGAGAAGACAGAACATCCTAGAAGTGAATCATGAGTGAGATTGAGAAGCTCAGGCAGGTGGGAACTTAGATTTAGAAATGACCAAGAGAGTATAAACCTCCTGCACCTCCATATCCTAAAGAAGTTATGGGTGTGAGCATCATGAGCTGAATTCTGAATTGCACAAACTTTGCCCACACAAATTGTTGTGAAGTGTTTAACAGCACATTCTCTAGATTGTGGCATCTGGTGTTAACAGAATCCTTGCTCTACCCAGAGGATAATATTTTAAATAAGCTTCACTCTTGCCAGCCAAAAAGACAGAAGCTTATAAAACTCTCCGCACTGCAGTGCAAGAGAAGAATGCCATGGCTGTGATCAGAATACTTAGATTAAGAACTTTCACATATTCAAAAAGAGGCAGTTATAGGTGCTAATGAAAAATAGTAGCAGGCATTGTTTTTAAACTACAGCTGACAATAGAGTAATGCCTGCAAAAAGTCTTGAAATATGTTTTCGTTTTCATCCAGCAAATCCATTTCTCGTAAATCATTAAGTACGTGCCCAAATATTTAATTGCAAAGATAATTACCACAGTGTTATTTATAATAGGCAACAAATGGAAGCAAATTAAATGTCCAAAAATAGTGGTTATTTAAATGCCCATTCAAGATGTCATAGAAATATGTTTATTGAAAATGAGAGAGATTCATGATACAATAAGTAGAAAACAGAATATACAGGGGCTTTGGGGTGTTTTTGTACATAAAGATGCATTAAAAATCTGAAAGGATATATACAGGGTAGTAGACTAATGGATGATTATTATCTTCTCTTTGTTTTTCTAAATTTTCATAATGAAAATGTGCTACTTTCAAACTGAGGGAAAAACTAGTTATTTTAAAAATAAATCCACTTTATGAAATTCTGTGTTAAAATTTTACATTTAAACATCTGAGCAAGTTCTGATGAATAGACTGATAACTTTTTAACTGATAGTATTAAAGAAGTGACCATCCCTAATATCACCAGCAAATGATTAAGGTAAATCACATATAAAACAAAAAGCAGAACTTGAATGTTTAAAAAAAAAGAAAAAGGAAAATTAAAATAGATCAGAGTAGAAACACTTTCTTTAGTTAGTCCTTGGCAAAGAAGTTTCACAATTTCTAATGAAGAGAAATTACCATTAATACCAGACCCCCACATAATAATTATGGAGTTTGTTGTATACAATTATGTTCCAGTTAACTGTACAATAATGTAGATTTAGTCACCCTTAAGTTTGTTCTCTACTGTCTTCATAAAGTCCTTAATTATAAAACCCTTTCTTGTTTGGTTTCAGCTAGATGACTAAATCAAATAAACTCTAACTAGCTTTGTAATCAAGATTCTGTGGTCCAGAGAGGAAAATCAAGGTAAACAGTTTTCCATACAGAATAGGAACCTGTTAAATTAGTCATAACCCAGGCTGGGATGGAGGCTTAATATAAGAACAAGCACTAAGTGAGACAACTGCAGGAACATTTCCAAGTGGGTTATTAACCAGAAAAAAAAATTTCAAATTTCAGGAAGATTTTGCCCAAACCCAACAGCCTACAATTTCCACTCTCTTTATTAAATGGCAATAGTAACCAAAGGACAGGAAAGCCTACTTGTAAAGAAATTGATTGTTGACTTGTAAAGAAATTGAATGTTGATTAATTAAGTATTAATAATGTGCACAGGAGAAAATGCAATCCTTTCATTGAGAAAGTTCCCTGACAGCTAAAGAAAATGCCTATAAAAATAGGAGCACCCTTATTTTGCCCTGTGAAGGACTGTAAATCCATAATGTTATCATCCTCCCTGTGTGCAGCAGTCCAAATTCAAGATGTTTGTAGCCCCGTTAAAAACTACCTTCTTGGGTAAGATGCTTTCTTTTATTTAAGATGCTATTCTTTTATTTTAAGATGCTATTCTTTGATAAACTGAGATAGCTGATCAACCAGTCCACACCAAGTTATAAAAGTTCTAGGGGCCAGCCCGGTGGCACAAGCGGTTGGGTGCACACGCTCCACTGCGGAAGCCTGGGGTTCGCCAGTTCGGATCCCAGGTGCTCACCGACGCACGGCTTGTCAGGCCATGCTGTGGCGGTGTCCCATGTGAAGTGGAGGAGGATGGGTGCAGATGTTGGTACAGGGCCGGTCTTCCTCAGCAAGAAGAGGAGAATTGGCGGATGTTAGCTCAGGGCTGATCTTCCTCACACACACACACACAAAACTTCTAATGGGCTGCCTCTCAGGTTATAGTGTTGCCTTCTAAGCCTCAAAATTCCTTGATGGTAAGAAACTAAATTATCGATGAGTGTCCCAGGCACTGATAGATCAGAATTATTACAATTTCTATGGGGAGAAAACTTTTGTTCAACCTCAAAATACTCCATGAACCCATGAATTTACCCCACTTCACCTAGGATTGGCCGTGTTTATGGGTCAGTCATTGTCCTCATGAGAGATCCTATTACTTCACCATTCAGGTTTTGCTTTAGAGAAAACACGTGTAAACAGGCTTTCTTGTAATAGGTAAGTATAAACCCTGTTTACCTTCCCCGTAAATTAATTGGGGGAAATGAAAAATATATATGTTTTTCAGATATATTTCTAAGTTCTGATTTTTTTCAATAAATGTTCAGTCTTACCAATACAACTTGAAAAGATTAGGAAAGAGAAAAAGAGCATATATACTTGGAAAGCTTCAAATCATGGGGATAAAATCGCTAAACAGCTCCAAGGACATTTGAGGTAGAAAAGACATTCAATCAGTTCTCATCATGCCACCAAATGTGACTTTGCATTTAAGCAGTGACTTTTTACGCTCACCCTTTTAAACTCAGATCTAGATTTTTTGAGAGGAAGGCTTTGGTTTATTTCTCAATAGAAGGCTGTGATGCATGATGTGCTTGATTTTTTTTTCAAAGTCTTCTGTAGCTACTGCTAAAAAAATGACACTTTATATTTTTATTTACAAGATTAAATGTTAAACTAGTTAACAGCAAATGAGTCTGTCTTTCTTCCACGAAAGCAAATTCTTTTCACTCTCTTGCTATACTTGTTACAGTTTATCTTGTGAATTAGGTTTACTGCTGGAAATAATGGGGTTATTGACTGGTCCAGTGATCAGAACCCAGCTTAGCTAATTAAGAGCCAATGAGCTGACTTCTGATTCTATTATTAACTTTCTAATGGAAGCCATTGCTCTCGCCCCCTTTGACCTGTGTGAATTGCAACGTTTCTAACATATGGAGTATGTTGACACGTTCCCTACCTCTGAGAATGAGGCTAACAGGGATATCGATCCCTTAGGATCATTTTGAGGATTAAATAAGAATAAATATAAAAAGCATGTGGTCCAAGTAAAATCTCCTTAAATGTTAGTTATTATTATCATTATTATATAAAAGTAAATGAGGAAGAAGAAGGGATGAGCTATTGATTGATGAAGATGACATAATATTAACAGGCTACAGAAAAAAGACACAGTCCCAAATGCATCTTCTCTAACAGTTAGGATAGGTTTAGAATTGGAAAGAGAAAAAAAGCAATGGGAAAAAACAATATCAGTTCATTACAGAAAATAACATAATAAGAAGGACTAGACAGTTTTAATGTGTTCAAGTATCCCAGTTCTGGTTAATTTTATGACAGATTGGAAAAAGAACCTGTACGTACCATCCAGGAACATTTATATTCAAAGCAATCACGTACGTTGGGAAAAGAACTGCAGATTCGTGACTAGAAAAGTTTCCAATCTCCAAAAGCAAGGAACAAATAATTCCTGGAAATGACAGACTAGATGCTGATTTTTAGTAAAATTAGAGAGTCCATTATTAAATAAATGGTTTATTAGTATGAGAAAAATGAAGTGACCTTCAGGAGGCAACATTGCTTATTCAAAGCAAATCATAGTAAAATACTTTTTTGGACAGTATTACCTTATTCATTGTTTAGGGAAAGGTCAGAGAGAAATATATCATTATTGCAACAAAATAGTAATTAAAAATTTCATAGACGTCTTTGATTTAAAATGGTACCAAACACCAAAGTTGTTTATTAATGGCTATATGCCAAACTTAATGAGATATTCAGTGACCTGTTTATAAGATTTGCTGCTATCTTTGACCAGCTAGCTATATAACAGTTTTATCAATGCCCTGATGAAATTGTTAAATGCACCCAAACATTCAATTAATTTTGTTAAAGTATTTATCCAATATATATAAGTGTCAGGCATTGTCAGAAGTGCTGAGCAGTAGATCAGTGAAGAAAATAAAGACTCTGTTCTCGTGTAGCACACATTCTGTTTGAGAGAGACAGACAATAAGCAAATAAGCAAATTGCATATAGAATTTATCATGCACATAGAATGCCAAATGGTAATTTTTAAGGTAATAGAGTGTGATGGTGGGAGGGTGCAAGTTTATAAAGCATGATCAAAGATGGAATCTCTGATAAAAAGATACTAAGCAGAGACCTATATGCCATAAAGCCAAAAGGATACTTAATAGATAACAGACCCTAGATTCTAAATTATCCTGGCATGCAGGGATGGTTCAACATTCGCAAATCAACGTAATACACCACATTAATAAAATGAAGAATCAAAATCACATGATCATCTCAATAGATGCAGAGAAAGCATTTGACAAGATACAGCATCCATTTATGATGAAAACTCTGAATAAAATGGGGATAGAAGGAAAGTACCTCAACATAATAAAGACCATATATGAGAAACCCACAGCTAATATCATCCTCAATGGTGAAAAACTGAAACCTATCCCTCTAAGAACAGGAACCAGACAAGGATGCCCACTCTCACCACTCCTATTTAACATACTATTGGAAGTCCTAGCCAGAGCAATCAGGCAAGAAAAAGAAATAAAAGGGATCCAAATTGGAAAGGAAAAAGTTAAACTGTCACTATTTGCAGATGACATGATTTTATATATAGAAAATCCTAAAGAATCCACCAAAAAACTTTTAGAAGTAATAAATGAATATGGTAAAGTTGCAGGATACAAAATCAACATACAAAAATCAGTTGCATTTCTACACACTAACAAAGAAGTAGCAAAAAGAGAAATTAAGAATACCATCCCATTTACAATTGCAACAAAAAGAATAAAATACCTAATAATAAACTTAACCAAAGAGGTGAAAGATCTGTACACTGAAAACTGTAAAACAGGGGCCAGCCCGGTGGTGTAGCAGTTCAGCTCACGTGCTCCATTGCAGTGGCCCGGGGTTTGGATCTCGGGCACACACCAACGCACCATTTGTCAAGCCATGCTGTGGCAGCGTCCCATATAAAGTGGAGGAAGATGGGCACAGATGTTAGCCCAGGGCCAGTCTTCCTCAGCAAAAAAGAGGAGGATTGGCGACAGATGTTAGCTCAGGGCTAATTTTCCTCACAAAACAAAAGAAAAAAAAAACTATAAAACATTGCTGAAAGAAATTGAAGAAGACACAAAGAAATGGAAAGATATTCTGTGCTCTTGGATTGGAAGAATTAACATAGTTAAGATGTCCGTACTTCCTAAAGCCATCTATAGATTCAATGCAATCCCTATCAAAGTTCCAACAACGTTTTTCACAGAAATAGAACAAAGAATCCTAAAATTTATATGGAACAACAAAAGACCCCGAATAGCTAAAGGAATCCTGAGAAAAAAGAACAAAGCTGGAGGTATCACACTCCCTGATTTCAAAATAGACTACAAAGCTACAGTAACCAAAACAGCATGGTACTGGCACAAAAAGAGACACACAGATCAATGGAATAGAATTGAAAGCCCAGAAATAAACCCACACATCTATGGACAGCTAATCTTTGACAAAGGAGCCAAGAACATACAGTTGAGAAAGGAAAGTCTCTTCAACAGATTGTTTTGGGAAAACTGGACACCCACATGCAAAAAAATGATAGTAGACCATTATCTTACACCATACACAAAAATTAACTCAAAATGAATTAAAGACTTGAATGTGAGACCTGAAATCATGAAATTTCTCGAAGAAAACCTAAGCAGTACATTCTTTGACATTGGTCTTAGCAACATATTTTCAAGCACCATGTCTGACCGGGCAAGAGAAACAATAGAAAAACTAAACAAATGGGTCTACATCGAGCTAAAAAGCTTCTGCACAGCAACGGAAACTATCAACAAAACAAAAAGACAACCTAACAATTGGGAGAAGATATTTGCAAACCATATATCTGATAAGGGGTTAATCTCCAAAATATATAAAGAACTCATGCATCTCAACAACAAAAACATTTAACAACCCAATTAAAAAATGGGCAAAAGACCTGAACAGACATTTCTCCAAAGAAGATATACAGATGGCCAACAGACACATGAAAAGATGTTCAACCTCATTAACTATCAGGGAAATGCAAATCAAAACTACAATGAGATATCACCTCACACCCGTCAGAATGGCTATAATTAACAAGACAGGAAACAACATGTGTTGGAGAGGATGTGGAGAGAAGGGAACTCTCATACACTGCTGGTGGGAGTGCAAACTGGTGCAGCCACTATGGAAAACAGTATGGAGATTCCTCAAAAAATTAAGGATAGAACTACCATACCATCCAGCTATTCCACCTTTGAGTATTTATCCAAAGAACATGAAAACATCAATTTGTAAAGATACATACACCCCTGTGTTCATTGCAGCATTATTCACAATAGCCAAGACTTTTGGAAACAACCTGAATGCCCACCAAGGAACGAATGGATGAAGAAGATATGGTATATATACACAATGGAATACTACTCAGCCATAAGAAATGATGAACTCCAGCCATTTGTGACAACATGGATGGACATTGAGGGTATTATGCAAAGTGAAATAAGTCAGAGGGAGAAGGTGAAATATCGTATGATCTCACTCATAAGTAGTAGATAAAAACAACAACAAACAAACACATAGAGACGGAGATTGGATTGGCCGTTACCAGAGAGGAAGAAGGGAAGGAGGAGGGCAAAAGGGATGATTAGGCACATGTGTGTGGTGATGGGTTGTAATTAGTCTTTGGGTGGTGAACATGATGTAATCTATGCAGAAATAGAAGTATAATGATGTACACCTGAAATTTATACAATGTTATAGACCAATGTAACTGCAATAAAAAAATTAAAATTAAAATAAAAAAAATTATCCTGGCAGAGTTAAAAACTGCTAAATATCACTACAATAAATATATAATACTAGATTTTGGTTTTTAAAAAATTCATTTTCTTAAGTAAATGATGACGAAAATTATGCTCATTGGCAGCTCACATGATAAAGACATACAAGCATTAGTTAACCACAGACGTAATGCAAGTCAATAGCAGAATATAGGTGGTAAAAAAGCTAGCACGTGCATTAGTTTCCAACAATATAAGAATGATGTTTTTATCATGGGAATATGTATCCCACTGTACTCCACTCTAAAAGCCAAATCAGCTTACAGACTTCTCTTCTTGTTAATATATTTTTTAAAAGAACATTAATAAAAGCATGGTACTTGCCAGGAGGAGGTTTAGACTTGTTATGGAAAGGAAAGAACGTAATATATAAATGAACTGGGAGTGTTTAGATAAACAAAGGGAAAAATAAAGGAAAATGGTAAGAACCATCCTTAAATATTTGAAATACTGTCATTTACGAGTGGATTTATTATCTGTTGCTTCTAAAGGCAAAACTACGAAGAGTGAATGGAGGTATGGAGAAGTAGATCTCATCTCAACATTAGAAAGAACAATGAGTTCTTGTGAGGTAGTGGATTACATATTATTAAAGGAATTCATTCATAGGGACCCAGAATAAAAACTTATTGCACTGCTGAGGAAGGAAAAGCATCTTCTCTTTATCTTCCAACCTCAAAGGATGATGGTAGGTCACAGAGGTTGAAAGATTTTAGAGCCAGACTGTCTGGATTCAATTTCTAGCCTTCCAGTATGATTTTGGAGAAGCTACTTAATAACTCTATACCTCCATTTCTTCATCTGAAAAATGTGGGTCACCAATCCCTTATGCACAATTATAAAACCCAAAATTTTTCAAAACTAAAAACTAAGTTTGGAGCAAATTCATCTGGCAACAAGAACAAATCTGAGCTACTATGGGTTATTCATAGCCATATTTTCTCAGGTAATGGGAGCATTTATAAATATTTCTATTGAAATGTTAATGTGTTTGATTATTAAGTGTTGCCTCAGACCCTCCTGAGGGTGTTATGTAATCTACAATATATGCAATGTATTATCTTTGTGAAACTTGAAAATATCTAATTTTCAAAACACATCTGGCCCCGAGGATTTCAGATAAGGACTGTGCACCTATAGTACCTATTACTCCATAGGGTTAAATGAATTTATGAATGAAGTACATAGAACAATGCTTGGCATATAGTAAGTACAAAACATATGTTAGCTACTGTCACTACAAAGATTCTTTGGTTCTGAGTCTCTTATATTCAGAGCAAAGTAGTAAAAAAAAAGTTATTATTCCTTTAGCACACAAAAATGTGATACCTTACACATTAGCACCTTTAAACTGTTTTATAATCAAGAGTTTTCAGTAGTGTTCTTATAAAAAAATCCAACTTATTAAAGACACTATAATTCTTAATTTATAATAGTTGAGAGGTATTAAAAAATTATTTTCATACAGAAAGTCTAAACCATCTTCTGTGTATGGACAGAATCAAATATTAAGAGTATAGATTTAAAATGGGTAAATTTTGAAGTACAATTTCATCCAAGATGAGCAGTAAAATAAATGACAAAATCTAGGGCATTTCTATGAAATATGTTGTTGTGTTCTTTGCAATTCTAAGAATTATAATTCCTAGAGAACATGATTTTTTTGTGTGTAAGGAGGTCATATTAATTTTAGTTTTCAGTCTACAACAAGAACCTGGCATTTAAAGTAGGACTGATGCTTGCAAATCTTCTCCTCCTTGTATTGGTCTATATATCATCCATCTATTTTACAAGTTTCAAAGAAATGTATGCATTCTAAACATACTTTAGAGCATTCCTGCATATTATAAACTATTTGATATGAAAAGGTTATTATTGGTCAGATGGAGAAATGGAATTCTAAAAATAGCCAGCCAGGAATGAGACTGTAGGATTTAGAGGCACAAGTATCAGATATCACAATGCAAATTCATGACTAGCCCCATCATCAAATGATGGATGAAAGCCACAATGTTCAACTAGCATCGTGAAATAGCAGAGGATCAGTTATAAAAGGGATATTGGTGCCAAGAAGAACGTACATTTTTCCCTTTCTACTTTTAATACTCCTTGGAAGATATGTAGGAAAAATAGGAATTTCATATTTCTGTCTGTTCTTCATTCTCAGTTGCATAATTAGAAGGTGATTGTATTCACTGAGTCAGTGAGACCAGGATGAGAAACAAGCTGAGGTGAGATGGTAAATGGAAAGCTGTGATTTTGTCTGTTGAATTTGAAGTTCCTTTAAAACATCCAGTTGGGGACTGCTGGTGGAAACCTAATTTTTCTTTGTGTTTTCCTGAGAGAGAGATTAGTATCAGAACAATATCGTTCTGTTTCCTCCCTTCTGCTTCCTCAAACATCCCTCTCTGTGTATGAGGAAACAATTTATCTGTCTGCCACATTAGAGAGGGTTTGACATCCAATAGGTTAAATTAACAGAGTGGGGCAAATTTAGTGAGGATTCGTCTTTTTTCTCTCTGCTTCTCTGCATCATTCAGTATGAGACAAGTCATGGTTTTCCATTCCAGCCTAAAGACAGGAAGTTTGTGTGTGTGTGCGTGTGTGTGTGTGTGTGTGTGTGTGTGTGTGTGTGTATAAGAGGTAAGGTTGGCAGGAGATTGAAAAAAGAAATGGGAGCTTTGCCACATTCTCCAGTTTAGAAATTACCAGAAAGCTCTAATCTAACACCAGTGTTTCATTTTCATCTCCACATGGATCCTTAAGCTTTTCCCTCCTCCCCCCGTCCACTTCCAGGAGAAACAATAAAAGGAGAAAAGACAATCATTAGATTACTCCAACCTCAAAGAAATGTATCCAATAGGGAGCTGGAGACATAAGTGTGAAACCTATATGTAATATATGTTTGGGACTAGCAAATAAATGGTCATTGAAGCCGCAGGAATAAGTAGATCACCTAGGGAGTGTAGGTTAAGGAAGAGAAGACTTCTGAGGATAGAACCTTGGAAACCACAGATGACAAAGGAAAAAACAAAGACTGGGCAATCTGTTCATGATGATGAAATGAAACAGATACCCAAGAGGAAAGCCGAAAAGATGTGTTTATTCTAGAAGTCAGAGTCAAAGTGCTTCAAGAAAGAGAGAGTTGTCAAAGGCATCAAATGTTGCACAGCCCAGGTGAGCACTCACACTGTGATTGTCCAGCGACAAAGGCAGAATAATTCCATTTCATTCACACTGACTTGGTCGTGAATATTTTATTTATATACAGCACAGGTTCCAGCTTCAGAAGAAAACAGAATCCATACCTTCCTGGATATGGCCAACAAATTTTTAGAAATCTTTTTAAAATAGGAAACAAAGAGTTTCCTGTAGAAAGAACCAGGCAGGGAAAGCTTGACCCAGTAAAAAAAAATGGCCTTGAGTTTGGGAGGAGGGATAGTTAAAAATGGCACCAAGCAGGAACTTCTACGTAATTGATCTAACATTAAAACAACCAGAGAGCAACGACAAATACTTCACAGGAGTATGAGGACAAGAGCCAATTAAATAAGCATTGCTGCTACTCGCATGATACTGTTATGTCTGTAAGTGTTTAGGCCTGGGAAAATTGGGGGATAGTATGTAAAGTAGTTTTGTTTTTCTCATTTACAACTGCTTGAATATTGAATATGTTCAACATGTTTATAGTAAATAAGAGCTGTTTGTAGTCTTCAATAATGGACTTGTATAGGAAAAAAAAGATCTCTTTTGCATTTAGTATTATCCTCAAGCATTTAGTATTATCCTTGCAAATGAGAGACTGAATATACAAATGGACAATGGCCAAACCACATATAAAAATAGAACTCCGACTCACAATCTGTGGTAACCAGCCCAGGAAATCAACCTACTATCTGCATGTCAGACGTGTAGGAAGTCAGACCACTATCTCTAGCAAACAGTCCAAGAAACCACACAATAGTCCCTGTAACAACTGGTGCAAAGAACCAGGACTTGGTTAATAACTAATAGCTTCCCCAATTTTTGCCCCTGCTTCCAATTAAGGGCCAACCAGAAAAGGTCAAATATGTTCACTAAACCAATCACATAGGATGCTTTGCTTCTAGAGACACTGCTATAAACAGGGTCCCATGCCAACATCTTCCCCACACCAACACTCTCAAGTCAGGGCACACCGAAGCCTTCCTTTTTTCCCACTACAAAGCTTCCCCTCTCCTCTCTCTGCCTTTGAGTCTCTGCCAAACACAAGTGTTGGTGGTTGACTCCCTTGTTACAGCAAGCTCAGAATAAATAGCCTTTGTTCTCATTTGGGTGATCTGCATTCATTTCCACAGATAAGGCTAAAATACAAATCTTTGACCTGATGATTCACTGAATGTCATTTATTAGTAAACTTTTCCTGTAAAAGGGGCTGTATAAAAGATACCATGTTCTAGGCAAAGAGGAAAACAAGGTGATACAACTTTTAGCTTCCTAACTACATATTTATTATTTCGTTTTATTCTCTACTGTATTTTTATTCCCCTCTCCCATTCCAGAAGCAATTATTTTAATGTATCTTTTTACTTGAATGTCTTCTTGTAAAATACGTTGCAAAAAACAACAAAATGTTGTTGTTTCATTGCAAGCTTTTAAAATTTATACTAATTATATTTTTCACCATACTTCTTATTCATTCGTTCTATAGATTCTAAATAACCACAAAATTTTGTTGAATCCCACTTTACACTTCCATGTACACATCTTACTATTTTCACAATTTCACTCGTGTTTTTCTCAGGGCTAGAAATGCCTTCCTCTTAAATTCTCTACCTGGCAAAATCTACTTATCTTTCCAAGTACAGGTCAAATGCTGTCCACTTCATGAAAACCTTTCAATCACTCATATCAAAAAATGATCTCTAGTTCCCATGAACTCCTATAATGCTTGTTTCTCTTTTCAAATATTTCCTTGTATCGAAATTGGTATTGTTCTTGGTTTTTCTCTATTATATAGAGCTCCTTGAGAGCTATACCACTATTAAGTGACGGAAATAAAAAGATAAATTAGACAACCCACTAGTCTTTGAGGCGTTCACGCTGTAATGAGAATATTTATGTGTGTGCTGTATAATTAACAATATTATCGTCTGATAAGCTCTCACAGGATCACAAAGGGGAGTAATGAGTCCTACCTGGCAGGAGTCTGAATATGCTTTAAAGAGAAGACTAACGCAGGCTTGCCACCCTACATACATCCACCCCATCCTTGTATCATTTCCTTCACGTCAAGAGGCGGGCCCCTGAAGACATGTTTGAGTAAAGAGCCCTGACTTTCCTAGCCAAGGGTGGTCCTGGAGGTTCAAGCCTGGCCCAAGCTAGAGTAATTGGTCTGTCTTTCCAAGAAACTCGTAATTTGGCAATAGAAATTCTAACCCATTCTGCTATCAATTAAACTGAAAGGATGTGTAGCCTGTGGTAGCTATTTTCCACCATGTACGTGAAAATCACAGAGCCCAATCGCTGAGACAGACAAGAATGAAGCAGACATTGAAGGGAAAAGAGGAAAAGACTTTTAGCTTCACAGAGAGAGGGAGAGAGGAAAAGAGTTTTGATTCCAGGCCATTTCCAATTTCTGACTCCAGTCCTTCTGAGGCGTGCCTGCACGTCTTGCCCTTAAGTTCTGCTTGATAGCCTCTGTGTCCTCCCATTAAATTCACAGTTTCCATGCAAATCTCACTTAAGGGAGTCTCTATTACTGCATCCAAACAATCTCTGACTAAGACAGCTATGTCTTAAAGGATAAATAACAATTTGCCAGATATATAAAGGGACAGGGCAGAACACTTCAAGAAAGGGAAACAACAATCGCAGATAGGAAGATGTGAAGTTTGTGTGTGAGAATCATCAAGTAGACCAGACTAGTTAAAGCATATGATGAATGAATGGGATTGTTGAAGCCTCATTAAAAATAAACCCAAACATCTTGTTAAGGAATTTGGACTTTATCCCAACAGCAGTGGAAAAGAGGACATAGAAACATTTCAACCCAGATGTTATTAAGAGAGGCTCCAATTGAAATAGGTTGGGCTCCCTGCCAGTCACACTGTGACATTAGATGACTTTCCTCTTCTTCTAGTATATGATAATAATGATAGCAACGCTAGTAGCTGACATATATATAGTATTTATTCTGTGCCAAACAATATGCTAATTATTTTACATATACTATCTGATTTAATTTTCATAGGATCCCTGAGCTTGGAACTATTATTATCTTCATTGCATAGAGAAGAACACTGACACAGAGAGATTGAAGCATTCACCCTATGCCACGTAGAAAGTAATGAGGAGAAGTAGGATTCAAACCCAGAGAGTCTAATACCAGAGTCTACACATAAAACTACCCCTAATATTGCTTTCCATCTCAGAGTTTCCATTTCCTAACAGTCAGAGTTTGTACAAAGATTTAAAATCATTTGTTGAGGCCCCCATCACATAAATGGTGTTACTCAACAAACAGTAGCTCATATTGATCATCACTCCAATGTGCTTCTGGAAATGGGATCTACAGCACTCAGTCAGTGTGCCTACGTCCCACCTTCAATCTAGCAGCCATGATTTTTATTTAGTTACTGAATAGATGCAGATATATTTTAAAGGTATATTTTATAAATACTTTCAACCATTTAAACTTAAAACAGACCTGAACAGACATTTCTCCAAAGAAGATATACAGATGGCCAACAGACACATGAAAAGATGTTCAAAATCACTAACTATCAGGGAAATGCAAATCAAAACTACAATGAGATATCACCTCACACCCGTCAGAATGGCTATAATTAACAAGACAGGAAACAACATGTGTTGGAGAGGATGTGGAGAGAAGGGAACTCTCATACACTGCTGGTGGGAGTGCAAACTGGTGCAGCCACTATGGAAAACAGTATGGAGATTCCTCAAAAAATCAAGGATAGAATTACCATATGATCCAGCTATTCCACTGTTGGGTATTTATCCAAAGAACTTGAAAACACCAATTTGTAAAGGTACGTGCACCCCTGTGTTCATTGCAGCGTTATTCACAATAGCCAAGACTTGGAAGCAACCTAAGTGCCCATCAAGGGACGAATGGATAAAGAATATGTGGTATATATACACAAGGGAATACTACTCAGCCATAAGAAACGATGAAATCCAGCCATTTGTGACAACATGGATGGACATTGAGGGTATAAAGCAAAGTGAAATAAGTCAGAGGGAGAAGGTCAAATACCATACGATTTCCTTCATTAAGTAGTAGATAATAACAACAATAAACAAACACATAGAGACAGAGATTGGATTGGTGGTTTCCAGAGGGGAATGGGGGAGGGAGGAGGGTGAAAGGGATAATTCGGTACATGTGTGTGGTGATGGGTTGTAATTAGTATTTGGGTGGAGAACATGATGTAATCTATGCAGAAATAGAAGTATAATGATGTACACCTGAAATTTTTACAATGTTACAAACCAATGTTACTGCAATTAAAAAAAAAAGAAGAAGAAAAAATAAATAAATAAAATAAATTTAAAACAAGGCTGTTCTCTGTACAGGTACACATTCAAAGAGAACAGAACACAACTGGCATCCTGGGGGCCTTTGTTGGTCACACATTCTTCACCCCAGAGTTCATATTCTCTTCTCTCTGATTACTATGTTCCACTTATCTTTTCTTCTCAACTGCATGATCCATTTCATCTCCCTCACACATGCTCCAGCGGACTGTCCTCTTCCATTTGTGCTTCCCATAAACTTATTTACTCACACACATTGTCTACAATTTACCTTTCTATAGCTGACTCTGGTTAAGTTTCAGGCTTTGGTTATGTTATAGCCCCATTTCTCTCTTTTTATTGGTTTATTTTAATTTTATTTCTTGTTAGTCACTGTTATTATCAAAACCAGAAATGGGGAGCCGTTCAATGGGTATAAATTTTTGGTTATGCAAGATGGATAAGTTCTAGAGTTCTGCTGTACAACATAGTGCCTGTAGTTAACAACACTGTATGGTACACTTAAAAAATTTGTTAAGAGGGTAGATCTCTTGTTAACTGCCCTTAACACACACACACAAACAACAAAGGGGCATAAAGAAACTTTTGGAGGTGATAAATATATTTACTATTTTGTGTGTGTATGTGTGTGTGTGAGGAAGATCAGCCCTGAGCTAACATCCATGCCACTCCTCCTCTTTTTGCTGAGGAAGACCAGCCCTGAGCTGACATCTATTGCCAATCCTCCTCCTTTTTTCCCCTTTTTCTCTCCAAAGCCTCAGTAGATAGTTGTATGTCATAGTTGCACAGCCTTTTAGTTGCTGTATGTGGGACGCCGCCTCAGCATGGCAGGACAAGCGGTGCGTCGGTGCGTGCCTGGGATCCGAACCCAGGCCACCAGTAGTGGAGCATGTGCACTTAACTGCTAAGCCACAGGGCCAGCCCCAGATATATTTATTATCTTGATTGTCACGATAGTTTCACAGGTGTATGCATATGTCCAAATCATCAAATTATAAACATTAAATATGTGCAGTTTTTAAAATATCAATTATATCTCAATAAAGCTATTTTAAAAAGTGTCAATCTGCTGATTCCACAACTGGGGATCATGTTGATAGGAGTTTTCCTGTTCATCTTGAAACCAGACATGATTGAAACAGTTATTTACAAAGTAGCTACCCCCAAATGGGCATCCAAACAGTTACGTCCACTTGCCAGACCACAACATAAGTGACTGGCAACAACTCTGGTGTTTGTGTATACCAGGCAAACAGCATCTGCGTGATCCTGATTAGTCATGGCTAAGCAAACAACATATAATTTTGTCTCCTGTGATGACCATCCTTGCCTTCTTTCACTTCTTTAGTGGTTGTGGTCAGCCACAGTACAATACTGTTATGGGTTGAATGTTTGTGTCCCCCCAAAATTCATATATTGAAATCCTAACCCCAAATATGATGGTATTAGCAGGTGGGGTCTTTGGGAGGTGATTAGGTCATGAGGGTGGAACCCTCATGAATGGAACTAATGATGTTATAGAAAAGACCTCAGAGATCTCTCTTGCTTCTTCTGTCGTATGAGAACACAGCAAGAAGATGGTCATCTATGAATCAGGAAACGGGCCCTTATCAGATGCCAGATCACCTGGTGACTTGATCTTGGACTTCTCAGCCCCCTGAACTATGAGAAATAAATTTCTGCTGTTTATAAGCCACCCAACCTATAGATAAGCATCTTCTCATTGGCAGTTACCTAAATATCTGGCACTGCTATTAGTATTTCAAGCTCTATTTACTTGTTCTTTAACAAGATCCTCAGTTGTAAACCAATGTTATCGCAATAAAAAAAAAACAACTAAGATCCTCAAAGAGTGGGGCTGTAGACAAACCAATCATAAAATGGACATAAGCCTTAAAAAGTATGTCTAAATAAGTGAAAACATATGAAAGACGATCTACTTCATTAGTCACCAGGGAAATGCTATATGGCAATCTCATTACACATTCACTGGAAAGGCTAAAACAAGAAAGGCTGATAGTACCAAGTATTGGTGAGATGTAGACAATTAAAATATTCATATATTGCTAGTGGGAGTATAAGTTGGTAGAATCACTTTGAAAAACTATCTGGCAGAACCTACTAAAGCTAGCCATATGTATCACCTACGACCCAGCAATTCCATGTCTAGTATATTCAACAGAAATCTGTGCATATGTGTGGAAGTGTGTATTTTCATTTATACATAAAAAACTTGATTAGCATAATTGTATGTAATAGCCAAAAACACAATGTGAATGTCTATCAACTCTAAAATGGATAAACTAGTTGTAGTATTTTCATGTAATAAATATTATAAAGTGTTTAGAATGAATAAACTACAACTATATGCAACAGTATAAATCAATCTCATAGAGTTAATGTTGAGTGAAAGGAGCCAAAGACAAAAGAGTTTACACTGTTTTTTTTTTTAATTTAGATAAAGTCAAATTACAGGTAAAAATTAATCTATGGTTAGAAGTCAGGATAGTAGCTACGCTCAGGACTGGTATGGGGGATAAAGGAGTCTTCTAGAGTACTAGTAATATAGTTTCTTGATCTCAGTGCTGTGACTTTGTGTTAACTTCATAAAAACTTGCTGAGCTGCACATTATGATGTGTGTACTTTCCTGCATGCACTTCAATTAAAAATCAAAAAATATATGTAAGAAAAAGATGGAGACTTTGTACTTTAGTTGAGAGAAGTTCACCAGAAGACACTGAGACTAGCTACACTGCAGGCTCTACTGCTACATGTTCATGTCCCTGATACATTTTGCCTGTGCCTCAGCCTTTGGCATATTCTTGAGTATACCACTTTTATTGAATGAGAAAGTAAACTCTGCTAAGCAACTCTTCTTTGCATGAGTGTTGCTCTGATGTAACACAGGACACAAATGGAATTTCTAGGTACACAGTAATCAAACGTCTTTCTGTAGTTAGGGGTGGGTGATATCAACAGAAACCCAATAATATGACAAGCATTGTTGTTCAAACGGAAGTGTACTACCCAGAATGTATGTACAATGCTGCACCATTCCCATGGCATCTGCCATCATCTCCAGTAAGGGTGTAGACAGTAAGGATGTAACAGCAAGGGTGTAACAGTAGATAATTCCCTGATCATGGGATCCTGTGGGTCATTCAGGGTATAGTCAAGTTAGTGGGGATGACTTGTTACTCAGACCTCCACACAAAGTCAGCCTTCTTCAAGGTAAGTTGGTAGGTAATATGAATATTTCCGCTTTGCCTCTCCAGTCAGGATCTGACAAAAGAATATACCTTGGTGTCTCACTTGATACTCTAGTAGTAGGAGCCATGGCCATTCACTAAACACTTCTGTACTAGTTACACATTTAATCTGGGGAGACAAAATCACCTCACCTTTGTGGAAGGCTCCATACCATGCAACACTTGGACGGTTTCCTGCCTTATCTGAGAAAAGACCTATGGTGTCTCCCAGGTAGAGAAGGTCAGGGGACCATGACCCCACTCTCAGTCTGCTTTATGATTAAACTCTGCAAGCTTTTATGTCGGGTTCTCAGATTTCTGGACAGTTTTCCATCCAAGTCCACATCCTCTACCCTGCACTGTATCTCTTTCTCTCCAGAATTTGGAAAGAATAACTTCATGTTACCATAAAGAATGTCAGTGAAGGGCTGTCTAGGAACATACTTAACTCAAGAGCCAGTACAGCCATAACCTCAAGGGAAGATTTAAAAGTAAAATTTAAATATAATTAGATAGAAATTCCTTCTCAAGATATCACGCCTTGGAAAGAAGACTTTAATAATCATTGTTTTAGACATGTTGTCACTCTCCTATTTTATTTCAATTAGTTCCAGACCAGCAAGATGGTCTATTTTAGATAAAATGACTTCTGAAACACAAAATATTACACCAATATAAGTTTTATATATCAATTAAGTACTTTTAATTTTCACTTGGAATTCATGTTTTCTAATAGAAAGAATAGAAAATTGTTTCTGAAACTCTCTCCTCTAAGAATCATTGGAAAAAAAATCTCGATTAGATTACATTACATTTTCACAAATCACAGAGCTCTAAGACATAGTTCTTTTCAGAATGTTGAATTTCTTATCATTAAGAGTAAATGTTTTAACTTCACATAATGATAGTTATTCACAGTTAATATTAATGATCTGAACATTTCAATTTAATTATTACCTTTGTCATCCTTCTTCCTTTAAAAAGCCATTTCTTCAGTGTGGTCAGCAGAATACTGACACACGAAAGATGGTCATGCATTAGTCTGCAGGAACTGTGAATATGTTACCTTACATGGCAAATGGGACTTTGCAGATGTGATTGAATTAACTGGACCTTGAGACCTTATGCTTGATTATCCTGGGGGGCTCAATCTAATCTCATGAGTCCTTCAAAGTGGAGAGCCTTTCCTGCCTGGGTCAGAAAGATGAGACAGAAAAAGTAAGAAAGATCAAAAATGGAAGAGAGACTTGACCCATCATTTCTGGCTTTGAAGATTGAGACAGGGGGCGATGAGCCAAGGAATGCAGTAGCCTCTAGAAGGCGGTCCAGCCCTTACCTGACAGCCAGCAACAGTTATATAAGCTCCTAATTTCCTGTATTAAAACCCTTCATAATCAGAATAGATAGAGTGATTTCTGTTTTTGTCTGAAACCTGACTGATACACATAGACAAGCCTCAATATTTTGACTATCAGAAATTAGTCTCACGCAAAATTTGGCTCAGTTATTTCTGGGAATACCTAAAGCTGAACCTTAAAATCATTTATTGGATATATTCACTGCAATGCATTATGTATGACACCCATAATACCATTTCTATACTGTGTAAAAAGTTTAACCTCATTGCCCATAACGACAAAGAGTATTCCCCATCCTAAGAGAGATTTTCACGTATGTTCCCAACACATGTCATTTCCACCCAGAGGCAGGTAGAATAGCCTCCTCACTAAGTCTGGGCCATGGCTGGCTACGTGGACTCATATTGTCCAACTCTCTGGACACTCTCATGAACTCATCCTCTAGACATCATCCCTTGCCTCTTGGCAAGAGAGGTTCTTATTTCACCAATTTGCTCATAAGAAAGCTATTTCCTGCAACCATATGATCTCAATTCCAGTACTAGATTGGAGAGATTCCATAATATCTGCATAATCTTCCTCCATCCCATTTTACCTTCTTCCCACCAGCAAAATGAATTCCTCTCATCCAGTAACCAACAAGCCTTCTTCCATATTAGTACATGCAAACCTCACAGAATGCTAAAATGGTGCTCTTCTTGTCTTGTCTTCTTGCAAGGCATAAAGACAACATATGCATTTTCCAAAATTATACTTCTGTATCGAGGTTTTAAAGTACATAAAAGCAAAAAAGTAAAATAACTCTTAAATCCATGATTTATGTTAAGGATGTAAATTGGGGGTGGGATTTTATGAGAACATTTATGAAGACGATTTTTGGAGATGGCTATTGGTGCCTGAGAAGTCCCAATCTGCCCCTCGCCTAGGTGAAGCAGAAGGATGGGGTTTCGTTCTTCATCCCAGCCTACCGTGGAAGCCACAAGGATGAATATTGCAAACCTCTAATTTCACGAAGCAAAGCTCACTATGGGCTCCAGCTTCTGCATGCTGAACTCCATCGTGTTACCCCCAGGCAATGGCTGAGATGGCAGGGATACTACGGACACTCCATTCCTGGTAAATATGGGACTCCTCTGATGGTCATCTTTGACCTAGGAATCCCCCAAGAGTCTTGCTGAAACTTGCTCAGACAGTACTGCAGTCTAGAACCCTTCCAACTTCCCTTCCTTCCTCTCTTCCTCGGGAGGGGTCGGGCTTCCATTGCAGTTTCAAAGCTCTCCCAGGCTTCTCTGACGACTCCTTCCCCACGTTGTCTCACAGACACCTCTCCTAATCAACTCCTTGTATGTCAACCTGTCTTGGCATCTGCTTCTTGGAGGACCCAGACGAACTTAATGTTAGTAGTATGGTAACAGATGGTGGAATTGACTTACCTACTGCCCGGCAGGTGAAGTGAATTTTGTCCTGGTGGGACATGGATAGTCTCTGGCACAAGGTGGTGGTTCAATTGCTAAAGCTTTAGCGACCAGTGATAACCTAGGAAAATGTCCCATTGGAGGAGAATGCTGTGGGAAGTATAATGATGCAACACTTGAAAAATGTTGAGGGAACAATGCTCACAGAAACAGTGAGGTTGGCTGGTTACTGCTAAGTTGTATTGACTCACTGCAAAAGAAGAATGACTGAAGGCTTTTAGCAAGCACTTTTGTGGCTAAATATGAAAGCCAGAGAGTGTCTCCTGCAGTGGAAGAACAGAGACACTTGATCAGCAGGCTGAAGGCCTAATTGTTATAGTTCTAGAGCTTCTGAGATGTTTGAATGCTCACCAAGTCAGGTCTGTTACGCAAAGTTCAGATCCCTGTTCAGCAAAGACTGGGATACTGAAAATGGGACAGGTATATCTGGATGAATGTCTCAAGAATGTTGATTCTTCAAATTCCCTGGGCCCTCTGGGCTTGAAGAAATATCTCACTTTTCCCTAGTAATAGCTAGCGCTTCCACTATGCTGGAAGATGCTGCAGAATCCTCTTTCCCACAAGGTAACAGGTATGCCCCCCACAGGAGCTGCTCCCACATCCTATTCTGGCTGCCAGGCTAATAACTAACATTAAATCCCAGCACAACCTGGCTAGAGATGTGCTAAGCCCGATAAGGGAGGAAAGAGAATACCCACCTAAAGAATTGCAAGAATTAGCTTGCATTTACCAAGAAGTGAGAAGGGAACACTCTTGGTATTGGACTTTGAAAGTTCTTTATCAAAGAGGGCCAGAATGTAAGACTGGATACACAAGAATTCATTGATTTGGGGGCACTCTCTCAGGACAAGGGACTTATCCTAGCAAGAACCCAGGAAATAGGATAAACTCACTGCTGAGGTAAATATTAGAAGAATGAAAAAAATATTAACATCTAGGGGATGATGGGTCTCTAAATAACAGAAGCCAGGAGGCTGCAACTACCATAATGAGCAGTAAACCTTCTATGCATCCCCTGCATTTGGGGGCTGAGTAAATTGAAGTCTTATTCTTCATGAAAAATCTGAAGGCGAGAGAATGGATGACTAGCATCTGGTGGATGAGCTGAAGGAGAGGTGACTTAACTGGACAGGCTGCACAACTAGAGCTTGTCACAACAATAAAACGTGAGTGTTATCTGTGAATTATCTGAGGACCACGGTAAGACATATATATCTCACACAGTGAGATAGTCTTAGGCCCTGACCAACAGGGCCTCCTAGAGAGCACAGAGACCTCAGCAGAGAGAAGCTGAAATGTTTTTCCACTTGCCTAAGGGATGAGGAAGAAAGAAGTGACACTTCAGAAAAGAAATGCATTCACCCAGGTGAAGGGAACTGCAGAAGAAAGGCTCCCAAGGATGAAGGAAAGTCTGTACAACACACACACACTATCTTTCAGAATTCTCACCTCCAGGTGACCTGAGCTGGAAAAAAGAAAAAGCCTCAAGTGTTAGACAATCACAAGATAGCATATTCTAATTATTAAATTGGGATGGTATTTTGTGACCCATCAAGCCAGGAAGACATGATGCTTGCCTAAACTTTTATCTAGAAGCAAGGAAATTACTAGCCCAAATGAGTAAAGTGGGAAACAAAACAAATATGCTTTGAGATTGCATCACATAAAATATAATTGATTAATTTAATAGTTAAACTGAGAAAAGTGTTGATGGAGGTCTTAGTCTCTGCTAAGGTGACTGGCTCCCCAATCAGCTGAGTAAAAATACAATGTTACATAAGTAAGGTATGTAACTGAGTTTAGACTTCGGCGTCTAATGATTAAGATTGCAATGTGAGAATGATATTTAATGATTGACTCTAGTTTAAACTTTCTATAACATTTTTCATTCATTTTATTATCTTCATATTTATTTTCTTACCCAAAATTCTTTTTTGGCAACTAAATGCTATTATCTGCCCCTTTTGTCCCCAATATACCAAAGTTTTACATCTTGATAATTTCACTCTGTAGTTCTATTTCCTTTTTTAGTTCTGATATCTCAATATTTTCTCATTCAGATATCTCACTTTTTTTTTCAGTAAGTAGCATATGTATCCAAAACAATAGGAGCTTAAGAAATCAAATCGTTGTACAATTATTATCTTTGCTTAATTCCTTTAACTTGTCCCACGACCTCTTAAATTGCCTTTTCTTGACCTCAGAAATGGCGGAACTTGAGTGATATGGCTTATGTTTTCTACATCTTCAAAATATCATATTCTTATACATCCTCTCCAAGCCCATCTATAAATCAACTTGCCTGCTAATTTTTAACACTCAATGTAAAAGTGATTGACATGCGATTAGTGCTGGTGGTTCTTCACAGAGTGAGTGGGTTGGCAGTTTCAAAGAGGTGATAAAAGCATTTTGTTTATATAAATTTAACCATTTTAAAATATAAAATAAATTTCATTTTCACTAAAGGACATTGCTTTCTTAAAAAAATGATCACAATTTTAAAAATGTGCATGCACTACAAGGATTGTGTCAGGCTGTTGATCTTGGCTACATAGATTTCACAGCATGTGGTCCATCTTACCTAATATTTCCACAATGTTTTAATGTAATTTTCTAGTTTTGTTATATTTGATTTTTAGTCATTTTTATTGAGACATGTTATATCCTCATATATAGATTATGAATTAAGAAAACAAGTAGAACATACGTTTTTTAAAAATGAAATTAATTTTATGTGATACATATTCCGTATATGAAATTTCACAATTTACACACATATAAAGCTTAAAAGTGAAGATTGTATAAAATACTACAAGTCAAACAACGTCACACATGTAAAAGATCAATACACTTTTACCATGACTATAATATACTGATCTGAATCTGGATGTTCAAAGACAAATGAATTTATAAATTTGATCATTTTGTATAAACAGCTAAAATGAAATGATAAAGAGGAAGTACCATTATAAATACCTAAAATTTGAATGTTACTGAATTTATGACATATTTACCCCTAGTTCCCTGTCTATTGTTTGTAGCTGAATAATAGCATGCAGACTTCGAAGCTTCATGTCATTTTCAAACACCGTACAGCGACCTCTCTAATAAGCTGATTTTTTTTCACAATAAGCACAAAATAGTTCTTTTCATTATAAAGTTTACAAAATGTGTCACTAAATACAGAAAAAGCCTAACTATAGGGGATCCTTCAAGGTTGCAAAACAAAAAACTCCTCACAGCAAAACTTAGTACTAATGCGGAGAAGCATGTCAAATTAGCCAAAATCGCTAAAGGCAAATGCGATCAGAGAAATAGCAAAATTCCTTTAATGAAAGATATTTTTTGCTGTGGCAGAATATCTTAGACATGCAATGTGGAAAAAACACCTACTTCCATGTCTATGCACTAGCTTCATAATTTAATAAATTTGTTGAATTGGGAGTATGAATCAGTTCTTGGTGTATATATCAAAGGAGCTGTCAAACACTTTGTTTTGTTGTTTGTTGATAAAAACCTATGCTGATGTCAAAATGGAAGACATTTTCTTCTCAGTCTATGGACTGAATTGTAGCCCCCACAAAATTCACATGTTGAAGCCCTATCCCGCAATGTGACTACATATGGAGATAGGCTCTTTAGGAGGTAATTAAAATTAAATGGGATCATAAGTGTAGGTCCCTAATTCAATAAGCCTGTGGTCTTATAAGAAGAGGAAGAGAGAGAGACAGATCTCTCTCTCTACCATGTGAGGACACACTGAGAAGGCAGCCATCTGCAAGACAGGAAAGGAGCTGACACCAGAACCCAGAGATGTTGGCACCTTGATCTCAGACTTCCAGCCTCTACAACTGTGAGAAAATAAATGTCTATTGTTTAAGCCACCAGGTCTATGGTATTTTGTCGTGGCAGCCCAAGCTGACTAAGACAATTAACAATCACTTTGAGATTTATGATGTAGCTTGGAAGAGCTGGTATATGGAGCATTGGCTCTATGAACACGGACATCAGTGAATGTTTTGTTGAGAGAGTAAGAAAAGTTGTATCTGAAAGCCAATACAATAACAGTTTTAGTTACAGAGAATTTTTAGTAGTAAATAATACGCCCCTTGATCTTGATTCAAGATTGAATCGAGTGCAAATTGGAAGGATTGAAAGCATGCAAATTGTGACTTTAAAAATCACAGTCATTAAATATAGATTGTTTTAAGCTGGTGTGCCAAGAAATGGATAGTAAGCGTAAGATTTTGTGTTTCCATACCAAAATACACTGACAATGAGGGGTTCAAAAAGTTCAAAAAAATCATTTTGAAATTTAAAAATGAGATTTACAATGAAGATATCTTCATGAAAATATCAGTAAAGCCAATTCTATAATTCCAAGTGAATTTCCTCAATGACATTTTCCAGCAATGTAGTCAATATTTCTACTGGTGCAAATTTATCACTTTAGGGTCAAAATATCACAAATCTTCAAGGAAATAAGAAAATAAGCCACAGACTTGCAGAAAATATTTGCAAAAGATATATCTGATAAAAGCACTGATATCCAAAACATACAAAGAACTCTTAAAACTCAATAATAAGAAAACAAACAACCAGATTAAAAAATGGACCAAAGACCTGAACTGACACCTCACCAAAGAAGAGATACATATGGCAAATAATCATATAAAAATACACTCAACATTATATGTCATTAGGGAATTGAAAATTAAAACAATAAAGAGATACTACCATACACCTATTAGAATGGTGAAAATTCAAAATATTGACAAAACCAAATGCTGGCAAGGATGTGGAGCAATGGGGACTCTCATTCAATACTGGTGGAAATGCAAAATGGTACAGCCACTTTGGAAGAGTTTGGCAGTTTCTTACAAAACAAAACATACTCTTATCATGCTCCTTGGTATTTACACAGAGGAGTTGAAAATGTATGCCCACACAAAAACTTGTACACCGATGTTTATAGCAGCTTTATTCATAATTATCAAAACTTAAAAGCAATCAAGATGTCCTCTAGTAGGTGAATGGATAAATAAACTGTGGTATATCCAGACGTGGAATATTATTCAGCACTGAAAAGAAATGAGCTATCAAGCCGTGAAAAGACATGAAGGAACCTTAATTCACATTACAAAGTGAGAGACGCCAATCTTAAAAGGCTGTATACTGTATGATTCCAACTATATAACATTCTGTTAAAGGCAAAACTATGGAGACAGTAAAAAGATAGTTGTTGTCAAAGGTTGGGGGAAGAGAGAGATGAAGATGCAGAGCAGGGAGGATTTTCAGGGCAGTGATGGTGGATACATGTGTTCTACTTGACAAAATCCACTTTTAGAATCAATTTCCTATTTTTGTGTGCGTGTGTAAGTCATTATTTTTTCAATGTGTTTATTATTGCCTTCTAACGGGAATAGAGGTAAAAATGTCTCATGTGAAAGTGACTAGAAGGTGAAAACGGATATTGATGGAACACTACCTGACAAGCTCAGTGGTTGGGTTGACAGGTGACTCTTATTTTAGCAAATATCTAAACAAAGAAGATTAAAATAAGATTCTGAAATAGACTCTGGCCAAACAATATCTTTGCTTGAAACTAATGTAGACTCTATTGCAATGAGACATTTTGTTAAGGAAAGTGACTGACAGTGTCACTTGGTGGCCTGGCACTGGGGGATTGAACATAGAACAAATCAAAATAAACTGAGGTTCCAGGGGTTTGGACTGGGCTTGCCCATTTAATAAATCAACTTCTTAGCCATGAACATTGCTTCTTATTGCAAATCATCTATTTTTAATATAAGATAATGATGTTTGAATACTGTAAATTTTCATGGATTATCTGTCGTAGAAGTGCTTGTTTATGATTTAATGCTGTCTTACTAGGGATAACATTTTCTCCTTTCTATCAAAAGTAAAATCATTACTTCAACCCCGAACACATAAATTTCATTTTTAAAATGTCATTACAAACAATGTCACAGTAACCTTATGAGTCCACACTGAATCAAAATTGGTATTTTTTAAACAAAAAGTCTTTAAATAGAACAATGATTGGATTGCTTCTTGCATTTCCCATTTAAGGTTACAACATATAGTCATCCAGATAGAAGTCACTATGACTCAATGGATCTACCTTTATGACACCTCTTCCTGAATGCACTGTACATATTGAGACTATATCAGAATAGAAAGTTGCTAAATAACAAGGATTTTTTTGAGTTGAATATTCAATAATTAGCATTTACTTTTACAACTTTAATCTTAACATTAACATCTCAAATAATGCCAGAGTTGACCTTTAAATAAATCCTAAGGATTGTAAAAGTCCCATTAACTTTATACCAAACATTATAAGGTACAGACTTCTTTAACTACATACATGTTACTGCTTGAATTAAATCAATTTCATAGAAATAGAGAACATTCCTGAAATATCATTCTCCTTTGCCACTGTGTTCATTCTATTCAGTGCAATGAAACAAATCTCATTTTCAAAGGCCTTGAATGGAAACCTTGGACAAACTCTTCTCTATTCAATTATAATCTTTATCCCTCACTTTAAGAAACATTTGATTTATTTTGGCAGGCAATTCCAGTCATGCAGATAGGTAGAATAGTAGAACATTGACATGGGCTAATTGGAGGAGTGATGAGGCAAGACATCCCTCCTGAAAGACTTACTACCGATAATTTCACTGATAATATGGCGCTGCACCCTTGGCTGTATTAGAATCAGAGAATCAGAAAATATTTCATCTGAAGGAAAAGATTTTATTATTTTAACTCAATTCCTTTATTCAACAGATGGAGAAACTAAGTCTCAGAGATATTTAATTACTTGGCTAAAGTCACCCAGCCCCACAAATAATAATATATACAGGACTAACAGCTGTCTTGTGGTTCCCCATCAGTATACTTTTGCTTCATTAAGCTGTTTTAAGCACAGTCATCAAAAAATACTTGGCTGGCCCTGGTGATTTTGGCTTCCTCTTTCAGTTTCTTGTCCATCTAACTCAATGCGTATACCCAGGTACAGCAGAATGTATTGACAATTTGCACAAACATCACCTTTGCCCGTAAGGTAAAAATCTATGGCAAATTCTATTATCCGCACAACTCTGATCCTTAAGTTAGAGCTGCCCTGAATGCCTTCAGGCTGAGGCAGGGTCATTGTTTCTTCTGCAAAAACCGTGGACAAATTTCTTACAACCTTTCTAATGGAGTAACGCCCACTGTAGGTAAACTCCCGCAGAGTACATGTCTGAGCGTTATGTACATACACTACCGGGTGTTCTCCTTAATGCTTCTGGAAGCCAAGATGTAAATCATGGGGTTTTCACAAGGGAGGTAAATTAATGTTTGCCTCTAACATACATAACTAAAGAAGCACAGTCCAGAGGGCACACATGGAACTGTTGGATATAAAGAGTTTACAATTGTTAGGGACCCCCAAGTGGCACACACGTTAGTCTGGGATTGCCCGCCTTGCCCTCCTTCATGTCGCCTCCCTCTGGGCCTCCCAGTTTAGTCCCAATAATTCAAGTTCAATTCTGTCCTTGTTGTCAAAGAGATTGCCTGAAGGCTGTCAATTTTGAGCAGTCTTGCTTGCTGATGCTAATTCATCCACCCCACAAGGTGTGGACAACATCTGGAAATGTCCTTTGTGGAAAGAGCAGGAGCTGGACCATCCCACATTCTCTCATCATGAAAGGCTTCAGGAGAGGGATGGTTTGCTTGAATTCAAAGTGCTTACAGCAGCTCGGAAAAGCAACACGAGGCAGTCGGTCAGGAGAGCTGCACAGGTGGCTTCCTCCTGGGAGGAGGGCTCCAGGAGCCATTTCTGAAAGCCAGGTATCATTAATGCCCCTGACTTTACTGCCCCCGGAGGCTAAAGTGTTCCCTCCCCAAGTGTCATGGGTTTTGCTTGCCCTCCAATGTTACAAAATATTTACATCCCCTTTCAGTTAACTATAACTTGACATTTTTGCAGTCATCCTTACTGGACCTTTCATCCAAAAAGTTGGGGTGCAAAAGAAACAAAGGCTTTTCACAGGAAATTTTTTGCACAATTTCAACCCACTTAATCCAATCTCCTGAACCCCCTTTCAGCCAAGCTGATCAGGGGTTACCTTTAGGAGAAAGGAAGGCACATCATCATGCCCAGGGGAATGGTCAACATGAAATCCTGAAGTGTATAAAGATTTTCAAATTAATCTATAGCATCCCCACCCCCTTTGTTCTGATCATAACCTAATGAATAGATTAGTGAGATTAGCCCTATTATGTGTCACTGCTTTTTATAATTTATCTTTAATCTTTTAAATAACCCTACACTGTTACACCTGCTTTATGAATGAGGACATTGAAGTTTAGAAAGGTTTAGTGACTTTGGAAAGGCTGCCCATACCAAGTAGTGATGAGAATGTGGAGGAACTAAAATTTTCATCCACTGCTGGTTGGAATGTAAAATAGTGCAACCACTTTGGAAAACAATTTGGTAGTTTCTTAAAATGTTAAATATATACTGACCATATGATCTAAATATTCTACTCCCAGGTATTTACCACCTCTTCCCCCAAAATGAAAACATGTGTACACACAAAGACTTGTACACAAAAGTTCATAGCAACTTTATTAAAAACTTCAAAAACCCAATTGTCCATCAAGAGGTGAATTAATAAATTGTGGTACATCAACTCAATGGGCTACTACTCAACAGTAAAAAGGAATGAATTATTGATACACACACAAAAAGATGAATCTCAAAATAATTACACTGAGTAAAAGAAGCTGCATAAGAAAGAGTACATACTATTTGATTCTATTTACATAAAATTCAAGAAAATGCAAACCAATCCATAGTGACAGAAAGCAGAATAACAGTTGCCTGTAGATGTGAGGGAAGGGCAGGGAGGGGAGAGAGTGAGAGATTTTTAAGGGGCACCAGGAAACATACAGAGGGTGATGGATATGTTCATTATCTTGACTGTGATGATTGTTTCATGAAACATATGACATATGTCAAAACTTATCAAATTGTACTCTTCATATATGTGTAGCTTATAATATGTCAATTATATCCCATACAGTTGTTTTAAAAAAAAAATAAAAAGAAAGAGACGCTAACCTTAGATATGTCCTGGTGAAATTAGATTGCAATTACAATTTGAAAATGAAGCACAGAAAAAACTCAATAGCTATTTTGTCATTGTTATTTCAATGTAGCTTCACTGATTTTAATATATTCTGATTATAGAAAATGCCTCCATTAGACTTCTTTCTGTAAAAGACTTTTTTGAAAATAATTCTTCTTGTTTATATCTAGAAAGGTCAAAATAAATTGAATTGAAACCAAAGGTCTCCATGTCTATCTTCAAACTCAGAATCAACCAGGTTATAGATGACCCCAGCCATTGTATTTCAGAGAAGTCACTTAGACCTCCCTCTGAAGCCTAAGATGCAAATTAACCTGCTATTTCCAAGAGTGCTGATTATACTGGTTTGTCAACTTCAGGTGCTTTATTAACAATTTCTTGGGCTGACCTTTCTCAGACTCCCAGAATCTAAGAGAAAAAAAAATGTAGAAATAGCAAAAGGATTTTAAATTTCTCATATCTCAGCATCAATTAAGGAAAATGCAATAGTACTTAACTCTGGACCTTTTAGGAAGTCTTGAATAGATTTAGTATCAAAACAAATTATTAATTTGAGATTAAAGAAATTTATGGGTATAAAACCATTGACAATTGTACTATGCTGTTTCCACACTACTCTTGTGTTTCATCCTCTATTCTTCCAGCTGGCCTTTTTTACACTATCCTTACAACCCTATCCTGTTACACGATTCTCTGCTGTGGGTCACAATCATAGTACAAAACAATATGAACTCCACTATCCTCCAAGGCATAGAGTGTCTTATCCTGCTGAAGAAGAAATTCTGGAAAAGATAGGTCAAACTGTTAACTAAAAGATTCAGGAAAGGAAGGCTTTTGTAATATTTGCAAAGATCTAGATAAAACATAATATTTATATTATATAAAGTGCTAACATTTGCAAGCAAATAGAAGATAGAGTATAATAATCTGTTCATGCATTGCTCAGACAAATCATTCACTTTCAATAGACAAAGTCCTTAAGTCCTTTGCCCATATGAAAAGTAGATTGACAGAAAAATCAATGCTGGTAATTCAGAATGTTTGTCCATGGGATTTTTATCTCATATTTTGTCTAATATTTTAAATCATTGTTTTTTCTGTAAATGGAGACTTAATACATGTGGTGTGTCTCAATATTCACAGTTCTCTCTCACTGTACTGAAAGATGTTTGTCTAGCTATCTGAGGTGCCCGTCCCTCAGGTTGAATTCACTATGTCAGACCATTAGAAGCATACCATCTAAGCCTGATGAAAAATTTTCCAGATAGTTTCAAATATTTTAGTATTCAACAGAAAAAGAGACAAAAAACTTATTTTAATAAACATATTAGGCTGATAGAAAAATCGGAGGAATGTAAGAATGATGTACCAACTGGTCTCATGGATGACTTCCCGTACAACACTATGATGTGTAGGCAAGAAAAATAAAGCACCATGTGAATATGATTGACACCCCAGGAGATCCTAAGGGTACAGGTGTGTATTCTAGAAAAGAGCATTCTTAGAGAGAACAGAAGGGAGTGAAAGAATTCCAACCTTCCAACTTGTGATTTACCCATTGGCTGAGCTTCCTTGACTCAGTTATTCTGTGTGTGAAGAGATTCAGTAGCCATTTGTATTCATTTGCTAGGGCTGCCATAACAAAGTGCCATAGACTGGGTGGCTTAAACCAGCAGAATTGATTTCTCATGGCTTTGTAGGCTAGAAGTCTGAGATCAAGGTGTCAGCAGGGTTGATTTATTCTGAGGCCTCTCTCCTTGGTGTAGATGGCTGCCTTCTCTCTGCATCTTCACATCATCTTTCCTCTGTACCTGTCTGTGTCCTAATCTCCTCTTCTTCTAAGGACACCAGTCATATTGGGTTAGGACCCACTCTAATGACCTCATTGTACCTTAATTATCTCTTTAAAGGCCCTAGCTCCAAATAGTCACATTCTGAGGTACTGGGGGTCAGAACTTCAACATATGAATGTTGGGGGCAGGAGTTATCACTCAACCCATAACACCACTCAACATGATACCCCATCACACACACACACACACACACACACACACACACACACACTCCAACTTCGGCAATCTGAGTCTTGGTGTAAGAAAGAGAAGAAATCCAATGAAATGTTGATGTTAAGTATTGGGCTCCAGATAGGCTGATAATTTTCATTCCTGAACAATTTCTTAATGTTGAGATACCCACAAGCTTCTGAAAAGAGAAAATCAACGACATTATCAGGACGTGATTGATAGGGAGGAACTGATAATGTCGTTCTACAAGTTCTATATTTGTCGGTAACAAGCTCTGTTAAAATTCCATCCCAGATACACACATTTCTCCGGGGAGGAGAGTGTTAGAGAATACTGTTTATGGAGAACATTTTATTAAGGTAGTACTGGGTGCTCAAGGTTTCTTAAACTATAGGACTATATGCAAGTTTTGAATATATCTTTATTTCTGTACCACCCGGAACATGGTTCAATTTTCCACATTTATGACAAATAGTATATAGCAAATATTGACTGAAAGAATCACTCAATAAATCTGGTGCACTGAATGATCTGATTTCTTTCAGTAAGTATTTATTGTTTGTGAATTTCTCCCTCACTGGACTGTTACAACTCAGAGAATTTATCAACTCATAGAAGAAAGTAAGAGCAAGTGTAGACTTTGAGAACATTGGACAATGGAACCTCTGTATTTATAATAATGGTCTCAACCTCAGCCGCATTGAGCTCACTCCTAAAGGTAAATTAAATCTATTAAAAGTATAGTATATAGGGATATAAACTAGATTAAAAGTATAGGCCAAAACAAAACTACTGATTTCTTCTACCTCTAAAATCTTACCCCACCTCTTGTCTTCTCTTTAGAAAACAGATCTACCACCTTTTTTTTGTTGTTGTGAGGAAGATCGGCCCTGAGCTAACATCCATGCCAATCCTCCTCTTTTTGCTGAGGAAGACCGGTCCTGAGCTAACATCTATTGCTAATCCTCCTCCTTTTTTTCCCTTTTTCTCTCCAAAGCCCCACTAGATAGTTGTATGTCATAGTTGCACAGCCTTCTAGTTGCTGTATGTGGGATGCCGCCTCAGCATGGCCGGACAAGAGGTGCATCGGTGCGTGACCGGGATCCAAACCCCAGCCACCAGTAGAGGAGCACGCACACTTAACTGCTAAGCCACGGGGCCGCCCCCCATCTACCACTTTTATTAAACCAAAAATCTAAGAACTGTCCTAGAATTTTCTCATTTTCAAAGCACCCACACTCATTTTATCTGCAAGTTTTGACAACTTTATGTCCACAATGTAACCCCAATCAATTCATTTTACTGAATTCTATTTCTGCCACTCTTATCCAGGCCATCATCATCTACCACATGGATTACTCTAGCAGCTCTTCCCCAACCCAAATACATTCTTCACCCAGGAGTCAAAGTAATCTGGCTAAATGTAAACCAGGTTATATCACGTCCCTCTCTAAAGCTCTATAGTATCTTAGAATAAAATCCAATTTCTTGTTCTCACTTAAAAAGAAAGTCATAATCTGGTCTTTGTTTACATTCTAGGACTTCCTTTTCTATCATATGCTCCAATCATACTGTTGTTTCTATCATCTACCATATAAAGTTTGTTCTCTCCTTAGGGTCTTAATTTTTAATCAGAGAGAACAGGTCTACTAGCTGTTCTCTCTGATCAGTAACTTTTTCTGCCTAATCTTTGTATGTCAGAGTCTGAATGTCATTCAGATCTTAGCTTAAATATCACTTCCTCCAAGAGGCCTTTGCTATCCTAGTCTCAAGTAGCCTCCAAACCACTGTCTATCACCAAATTTCAATTCTCTACACAGCACTTACAGTTGTCTAATATTTTTCTTGTTTGTCTTTATTTTCTCTTTCTTCTATTTGACTATAAATTCCATGAGAATTTTAACCTTGACTTTCTCGATGAATGCCATAAGCCCAGACTATAGAACAGAGCATGGTATAGAGTGGTACTCACTAAATATTTATTGAATAAATTGAATAAATGAGTGGCCAGCTGTTCTTCAGAATGATAATGCAGGATGCTCGAACTTATAAGGTGATCATCCAAAACCCCCTACAACTGTGTCTATAGCTGCTTTGAAGGTTCCCCAGATCACTCAAAGGAATGGACAAAGCCGACTGTGTATAAATCTTTATTTCTTTTTACTCATGAGTCAGTGCTTTGCAACATACAAGAAGACTATGTTTGATATTTGACCCTCAGGAGCATCTGATTAGAATCCACTATTATCTGATTCACTGACTTAGTCACTAATGGCTTTGGCAACACAGGCAAGAGTCCTAAATAAATCAGGAAATTATCCCCAACAAATTTGAATATTCATGAGCTGCTTATGAAAGTAACTGTTAGCGGCTGAACACCATGAAAAGAACTTTCTATACAAAAACACGGGCAAGAAGAGTAACAACTCCAAAATGAAATGAAAAGATTTGACTACTCTGACTTCCTCCAGCCATTTTTCCCAGAACTTTTTGACTGTGGTACTATATTAATAAGCCTGAGGTAAATAAGGAAACAAAATCCCAAAACCTTCCAGTTACATTGAATTCTGCATGGTTGCATAGACTTACTCCTTTTGAAAACTATAAGGAATCAACAGATTTTTTTTCCTAGGGATAAAATATGACAAACTACAACAATGCAAAAGATAATAGTTACACTACCCTCTCTGATAATTACTGAGCTCTTCTCGGGGTATGCAGACTATAAGGAGAATTTGAAGACCAGGGAAGAATTAACCATTAATGTATTTGAACAACAAACTCTAAGGTCATTCAAATTATCAGGATATATCTTTTGAGGAACAGCTGGTGACTTTTAACTGGTGCTTAGTTTAGCACAGAGTTGAATATACCTTAGTTTTATTGGTCATTTTCTGATTGATAAATCATTTCCCGTCTCTGGTCACTCAGTTTTGCTTTGTCTTGACAAAGGGCATTGTGGTGCATTTTACTCCCAACTGAGCCACCAATCTCAAGTAATAAAAGATTCTAAGATCTTTATTTGTTCTTAGGCCCCAATTATGATCTTCAAGACTTTACTTTCTAAGCCAGTCAGTCATTATTCACTATCCTGCTGATGTTTTTGGAAATGAGTCACTATCCACTTTTGGCTTCCCCGTTTTATTCTTAGTTACTCTCCCCCTCTACTTAAAGAGCGACTTATTTTTCTAATTCTCCAGTCCCCTCACCCATGGGTGCAGATCTTCTTTTGCCAGAAAATTTATGTACTGAGTAGCATTCTTTGTTTATCATATAACTGCCAAGAGAAGAATGGATATTTATTGGCAAGAAAGAACGTTAAACTGTCAATTTCTTGGAGGTTCTTGGATTATAAAGCTTAAGATACGTGTAAGAAAAAAGTAATTTCTTGTAAATTATAGTTATTAATTTAACTTCCTTAATCAAAGCAAGCAGCATAAAATTTATGAATGACATTGAGTTCTTTTGACTAATTATCCAGTTAGAAATTTGTTCCCCAAAGAAGACTCTTCATGTTGCAAATAATAATTGGCTTTCAGCGAGTAACAGTGAGCACAGTTACATGTTTAAGGAAAGAAGTGAGGCAGCTGGACTTCCTGCTACTTAACAATGTCCAGGCCCTGTGTCTCTCATTTAAAAGCACTACTTGACAGGAAAGACCTTATTGTCACAACTGCTCATGGTTGGTGGTGTTTTTCTAACAAAGTCAGCTTTTCACCTGAGGGCATCTTATTTCACACGAAGAGCAATGACTCACAGGAACTGGGAAGAAAAGGAAAACTGACGAATTTCCTGAATGCCTCTGCCTACTGCTCATATAATTAGCATTCTACTTTATACATCATTTTATTTTCAGATGACATTGTAGTGACCAGTATTATACAATGTTGGGTGGCCAAAAGGAGGTGGCCCTTAATCAGGCTAAGAGTACAAGAGAATGAAATGCAAAGGCTTCAGTCAAACAGTGTGATTTGAAACCCAGTTCTGACATATATCAACTATAGGACATTTGGAAAATTACATAATCTCTGAGTTTTAGTTTCTTCATTAGTAAAACATGGATAATAGTAAGGGTGCCAACTCTATTGAATTCTTAAGAGGACAAAATGAAATAATACAAATAATCCATGTATGGCACTTTTCAGAGTTTTTTCGTATATTATTATACCACAAAAGTTTTTATATCATTATTATCAACTCCAAGAATGCTTACTAATAGTTCAGCAAGCAACTTCATGAGTCCTAGAGGATTAAATAATTTGCCCAGATCACACCTAGTGAGTAACAGTCAAGACCAGAACCCACATTTCTCAATTCCAGAGCTGTGTTCTTTTCACATCTACAACTCCTCCCTTCTGTCATTTCTCCAGCAAAAACAATCATCAATTATTGACTACTTCATTCTGAGGAAGAAAGAATGTGTTTACGTATTGGAATGAGGAAACATGGATAATACATTTTGATGGTTAGAAGAACAGTTGTTCTAGAAAATCAAGATGATTTTAATGGGTCCTATTCCTTTTTTGTTGTTGTTGTTTGTAAGGGAAGATTTGGAGATGGTTGCTATGTGTAGCTGCAAGGATCAGGTTAGTAGATACTACTGACTTTATTGGAGACTAAGAGTAAGAAGGAGTTTTGGTAGGAAGAAAGAGTCCAGCTAGCTGGCACTGTAGCTAGCAATAATGTAATGTACATTTAGTGATAATACACACACAACTGAAATGCCTATATTGATGTTCCTGCAATGGTGTTCAAACAAGTCAACAAAAAACTTTAGTGGGTTTTACCCTGAGTCAGTTGATGTAAATGAGGTATCTTGAAGTGAAAAAAAGTAGAAGCAGCTCATAGACAAGGATATTGTTTATTGTCTTGTAGAGGGAGATTTTTTAAGTTAATCTTTTCCCTTACCTCTCCTCACCTCTCCCTCCAAAAAGTGGAGTTTTTCTGAAGGAAAGGAAAATCACCTAGAGTAGTATAGAGAAATAGTTCAAGTGTAACAGGCCAATGGGAAAAATAACTGAGGAAACAACAGAGAAAGTAACTATCAGAAAGCTGTTGCAAGCAGCACAAAGAGAAAGACTTTGAATTTAGTGGTAGATGAAAAAAAATTGGGGTAGAGAGCAAGGAAGACAAGCCAAAGAGGCATGACAGTATAGCGAAGAAGAGAAAGTAAGGACTGTGGAGAAAAAGCAGATCAAAGGTAATTCTAGAGAGAAAGAAGACAGTAGAAGGAAGCAGCAAAACACCCAGATCAGGAGTCCATCTGTGAGTTCATTTTAGCGTGTCTTAACTCTTTGGTTATGGTAACCCTCCTCCTCATATGCAACTTCTCTGCAAACACCTGAAATACAATGTAGCTATCACCTGCCTAACCCTCTTGTTATGGAGTTACCAAAATAGATATTTTATTTGTAAGAAAAATTACAATATTAAGTCAATAAATATCATGTAGATGCTGAAATTCTTAATATCACCCAAATCTCATTATTTGGACATAGTGAAAAAAGTAGAGAAGGAGACTGTTTCCATATGGTCAGCTAAGCTCTTCAGATTAACCATGTCACTTTACAGAAACACATAGATAGATCCCAAAAAAATTAACTAGAAAAAAACAACTTCCTAAAAGCATTGAGAAGTGACAAGGCAGTCAGGAAGATCCAAGCCAAAAGGGAAGGGAAAACAAGGACCCAGACTGGTAAGCGAGCATTAAAGCACTTTTGCCCTGAGAGTACTTGCTGATATTTTAAAATTAGATTCTTAATTTCTCCATTTGATGAGATGATAGAGGCATAATTTAGAGTTCAGAACCAGCATAAGGTGAGGAGTTTGTAACAGAGGGTCATCTCTACACTAAGCTGGGTCTCCCAAAGGGCGGCACCCTCAAGGTTAAGGAAACCAGAAGTGAGAGAATTGTGACATGGAATTTGAGCTCAGTTTTGACTGTCTTGGATCAAGGAATATCAAAACTTAAACTTGATTTAAGCAGTTGCAGACTGGTAATGCCCTCTGGTACCTGACGAAAGCAAAGGATATATTCTATGGAGGAAGCCAGCTTTATAATATACCTCAAATCATTCTTGCATTCTTTCACATGCAATATTTAATGTATATTCAAAAATAATAGAGAAGACAGGAAACTTGAGTCCATAAGTTAAAACCAGAAGAAAATTGAAAGAGAAGCAGAACCAAAAAGACTTCAGATACTGGAAGTATTAAATGCAGATGACAAAATAATCACGCATTAAGAAATGAATGTATTTGTTTAACGGTCTCTAAATTCTAATTAATTCATAACTATTATGAGAGCTCTTTGGTTTACCAAATTTAGGATAAAAGGAAGAAGAAACTGATAAATCAAAAAGAGAATTTCATCTTTCCTATGATAATCATATACAAGTAGGACATGTTAATATAAATGTGTTCAATGATTAAAATAATACTCTTGTTTCTGAACAAATATTGAGTTAAGAATGTTGTAACTCGACAAATTAATTAGAAAAAAGCTTTGTGTGATCAATAGGTTTCATTTATGGTATTTGTAGGGAGGAGGGGCTTTGACACTATATTTGTATAATTGAGTATATATAGCAGTGAGATTGGAAGAGCTATCTCTATTTCTATTAGGAAAAATTAATGATTGGTCAGATCTACATTGCTTAAGGCCAGAATGCTAGCAATGCCCTTCCCAGCCTACCTCAGTGAGTTTTCCAAGGGTCATCTTTAAAAAGTGCTTAAGTAGAAACTATAGGCAGGTATAGGGATCATGTTAGAATAAATACGGCACAGCTGTAAGCATTTGGAGTGCCTCTTATCAAACAATGGGTCTGACTATGGATATATAATGATGGCTTTCTCTGGGTCCATGCTTCTTATACTTTAATGCACATATGAATCACCCGGTATCTTGTTAAACCATAGATTCTGATTCATCATGTCTGGGGTGGGCCTGAGATTCTACGTCTCTAACAAGCTCCCAGTGATGCTCATGCTGGTGGTTTTGAATAGGAGGATCTAACGCAATAGTTCTTAAACTTAAGTATGCATTAAAGGAGGGTTTCTTAAAACACAGATTCCTGGACTCCACACCCAGAGTTTCTGATTCAGTAATTCTAAGTTGGATGTCTGAGAATTTTCATTACTAAAAAATTCCCTCGTAATGCTGCTATTGCTGGTCCAGATGCTAGACTTTGAGATTCACCAATCTAGTATATAGGATTTGGAATAGGCAACAGAAAATGCCAAAGAACACAGCAGGAAAGAGCTCCGTTATCCAAGGCTCAAACCAATCAAGCTTCCCTGACAAAGCACAACAAACAGCCTGGGCAAGTAGGCTTTTTTGGGTAACTCAACCACTAATTAGCTCTTTTGATTGCAAACATTCCATTGATACGCTGGGACTCAATAGTTTCTCGAACCTAGTTAGCAAAAAGATTCATCAGATGGATATTGTTTGAAGTTTATCACTTTGCTTTTACACACCAGGAACTGAACGTGATTTTATTCACATTATTTCAGATGAACAAAGAACTTAGGGTCATCTAGCAGCCATTTTTCAGAAAACAAATTGAGAGCCAAGGAGGTTGCTTGAAATGACACAGTTAGTTAGGGGTACAACTGAAATCAGAAAAGACCTCTGACTCCAATGGTGTAAAGTGAAATGCCATTTTCTAGTACATTATGATTTCACCCAAATGATTCCTCTTTGAAGAAGATGTTCTTTAATATGTAGGGATACACTATGTGTTTCGGGGATAAGAATCCACTCAATGCTCTTTTGAAAGTAATCAAGCAACAGATCAGGAATTATTTTCTGCCAGGGTATTTAACTCACCTCCACTAACAGCAGAAAAAAAAAAAAAAGATGAGGGAGGAAACTGGCTTTTACTGAGCACCTATTATTTTCAGACACCGTGCTACATACTCTCTCCCACATATTTATATGTGATCCTCATAACACCATTTAAGGCTGAAGTCCATGGACCTCAAAATTGAAATCATTATTCCAAACTCAAATACCTCAGAAATGGTGAAGTTATTTATTCTATCTCTAAAGGCCAAGCTTTACCCACTGTGACATGCTCTTGGCAAGCAGAATATTGGAGGAGGTAATGAAATGATGCCAGAATAGAGAAGTAGTCCAATAATTTAGAGGAAAGACTAAAGATTGATTTAGTTCACTTACTCTATAGGACATATCATATAATGGTCTGTATCTTTATATTGCACCTGGACCCACGTATTCAATTACCCACTAGATTGTGCTATATGGATGTGTCATAGGAGTGCTGAACCCAAAATGTGCGAGCAGAAACTATCTTTCCTTCAAACTTTGTTCCTTCTCTCTTAAGCCTTATCATCGTAAATGGCAACATCCTTTTATGCAAGGCTGAAACCTGGGAGTCATCTTGATGCTTCCTTCTCCCACACCACTATACCCCCATCTGACACTAATACTTTACAATTTACCCTTCTCACTATGTCTTAAAACATCTATTCCTGCCCATCTTACTTCTTTCACCAGAGTTCAGAAGTAATTATCTACCTTTCACTGGGAATTCTAGAATACTTTGCTATCTGACCTCTGGTTTCTAGTCTCACCCCCCTGTAATCCTCTACAGTAATATCAGAATAGTTTCCCAGAAGTCACGTGATCCTCTGCACCCCCACCCCTACCCCTGCCCAAGGATCATCTGAACAAATTTCAAACACCGTACACAGCATATTCATCCTTTCTTGGTCTTATCTCTGCTTTTTTTCTGAGCCTTGATTGTCTCCTCTCCACCAAGCTTACTGAACCACACAAGTGTCCTAAACACAACAAGCTACTTCATGCTTTTGTGCCCTGCCCAGGCTACCTGAAAAAAACATGAAGTGTAATTTATAAGTCCTGGGTAAATGGCCTGTTACCATCTGGAATAAATGGGCACTAATCAGATGCAACATCAGAATCACTTGAAAGATTTCTTAAGAAAACTTTGTCTCTGATTGCCACAAACTCTAGTCAGGAATCCAAGCAGAGGTTCCCTAAGTGTTAGTTCCTTTATTTTTTTTTCTTTTCCCTTTTTTTCTAATTAGAAAGGTATCTGCTGCTGTGTCCTCAGACCTGGAACTGGTACTAGGATTTTGGTAGCTTAGAAGGTCCTCAAAAATCTGTCAGGATAGAAAATAAACACATATCAAGTGCCTATTATGGGGCCGGCCCCGTGGCTTAGCGGTTAAGTGCGTGCGCGCCGCTGCTGGTGGCCCGGGGTTCGGATCCCGGGTGCGCACCGAAGCACCACTTCTCCGGCCACGTTGAGGCCGCGTCCCACATGCAGCAACTAGAAGGATGTGCAGCTATGACATACAACTATCTACTGGGGCTTTGGGGGGAAAAAAAATAAAATTAAATCAAGTGCCTATTATGGGCTAGGTACTCTAAATGCACAAAATCTAAAGGAGTACTTTGCGAATTTCTATATGCATATGAATCACCTTCAGTCAGTTTGTGGTGGGCCTCAGATTAGGATTTTCTATGACCTCCCAGATGATGTTATTAGTGCTGGTCCACAGAGTACAATTTAAGTAGCAAGATTTGGTCTATTACAACACATTTCCTGTTGATGTGGCATTGTGTTTGAAATTCCCACAATTATTATCCCTCTGCAAACACCCTGTGCAAGAGCTGATCTGCAGCTGATAGCATATTATGCATGTTTAGAAGTGAATCACTTACCAATTCAGGCACCGCATAGGGACTACGGCAGCCATTAAGGGGGTTTGCACACTTTGATTGGAGGTGATTGGATGACAAAGTTGGCCCTTGGGGACAGGAAGAGGCTACAGATGCCTCACTGTGGGAGTCTGAGGAATACAAGGAAAAAGGGCCAGCAGCACCAAAAACTAACATTTTCATGGTCTTCATAACTATATTTCGTGAACATTTGTTACGTCCCTACATATGCACTTTGCATGCAGTTAATAATGCACGTGAGGTTTTAGAAAATAACTACATTGTCTATTTTGTAATAAGTCCAAGACAGGCTTTGACTAAAACATATATGAATTGTTTCCCTTTTCTCCTTCTATCTGGCACAGAAAACATTTATGATGCTATGCGATATTTATATATAAAACAAACAAAACTATTCCCTGTCTACTAAGACTGAGCCACTGACACAGAGTATCTTTTTGCTTCAGGAACGCCTTTCATCCACTGACCTGAGTCTAAGCCTGCTATATGCCTCTTCTCCAACTTGTTGCAGGGGATCGGGCTGCCCTAGAGCAGGCAGGTTGGCTATTTTTGCCCAAGGGCTAACACACTCTTATCCCAAGGAAACACCTTGTGCTTGGATGCCCTTTCATTTGTACTCAGTGGCCCCGAGGCTGAGCTCTTTCTTCAGATGGCACTCTGCCCTCCTCATTTTCAGTGAAACAGATCGGCTGTGACGTGCGTGCCCCAATCTAACAAAGATCACTGTAGAGATGAATACATTCTAAGCCCTGCTATTTTTCAAAAGCTTATGTAGACATGTCCAATACCTTTTTAAGAGTTTCCGGAAATCTTCCTGGAAAATCAAAGACCACTGGCAGGTACAGAGCCCTGGAGAAAAGCAATAAGCTAATCTAGTGGCAGTGTGTCTTCTAAAAGCATTTCCTGTCATTTCTGCTTCTCAACAAATATTTACCCAAGTCTAAGGCTGTGTAAGACACTAAATCTGTATTTGCATATTCATTTACATATATATATCTCTAAAATCACAAAGTCTATATTTGCAACAAGGCATGCTCCTCTGTGTAGCGTGTTTTGTATTGAAAGGCATAACAATACCCATTAAAACTGAATTATTTGAAAAATTACAAGATGAAACCAGCATTTTTAGTCTGTGTTATAAGACTAGTGACTGTCTCTTCGCAATCTGACTCTGGCTTACTTGTCAGCACTCGTTTTGTGACATGCATACTAATGTTGCAGCAATATTGAACGATCTGTTGTTCCTTGAGCATTTCAGGCAATTTTATACCTCTTTCCTTTTTGTGTAATGCATTCCTTCTGCCTGGAAGGTCTTTATACATCATTTTCTCCTACTGAAGTCCTAGTCATCCTTCAAAGTCCAGTTCAAATATCACTTCCTCCCGGTACCAACTTCTCCTCCAGAATTAATCACTTCACATTTGATCATAATGTTACACTTTGTATGAGTTTTCCTTATAACATTTATCATACATTACAATATGCTTATTTGTCCACATGTCTGTGAGCAACAGTGGGTAGCTTCTTTCTTTCATCTTTTTAACTTTCGTACCTAATAGAGTACTCAACAAATGCTTGTAAAATTGAAATTGAATTGAAGGACTTAGGGGAAACTTCAGTAGAATCTATTTCACTGTTGGCAAAACACTTTTTAGAATGGAAAAAGATTTTAGCAATCTTGTAGTTTAGCAGTGTAATTATACAGATAAGGGAACCAAGGTCTGGGGAGGTTTGGTGACTTGCTAACACTTATAGTTGGTTAGTGGCATAGTCAGAGTTAGAATTTACTTCTAGGCTATCCCAGTGTGGCCACAAGTACTTTTTGAGAATGTAAACAAATGCAGGACTATCTATCTGTGAATCTGCCTTATGAAGTGCCTCATTTTCATGGATTTGGTGGTGTAATTAGTATCTTGCCTTATGTAAGCAATGATGTCCAATGTTTTCCTCATGTAACAAGAAGGTGGTAACACTGATTTTAGTTTTCTCTTGAATAAATAGTGCCAGAAGGATATTCTATCATACACAAATGCACCCCCCCACCCCGATTTAAAGTGGCAAAACTCATAAACCCATGCATATATTCATTATGGGCGATATTTTCCCTCTCTTTTTCAGTGCTGTGTAATTTGCCAATTCCATTTATCATAGAGTGACAAAAATTGCCCACATTCTAATTCCTAAACTGTAGTGGTTTACAACAATGTTTCACTCATAGTCACTGACTCACGCAGAGCATGACGAGATGTTAAAGGGCCAGAGTTAGCGAAGCTTTCCCTTTCCCTAAAGAACGAGGCACACACAAGAGGGTCAAATGAAAGGAAAGAAGCTAGCAGCACACTTCCATTTGTTCTACACCCTCCTGAGCAGAGGCAATGTGGAACAATGATAAGCTATAACAGGCTGATAATCTATAGAAATCGGAACACTAGTGTCCAGATCTAGAATCTCTAGTCATGTAAATAAGGCAGCTCCCTGATTTTCAATTTTTCTCAAGTATAAAATAGGAAAGTTGGACAATAATAATTCTAAAAGGCAGTGGAGTGCGTAAGAGGCATTTTGCTGGGTGCTTTATGCATATTATTTCATTTAAAATATAACAACCTCCAGGAGTTCATATTTTTGTCCCCATTTTACACGTGTATGCTGAAGAAGTGCTAGAGATAGGATCCAAGCCCAGGTTTGTCTGAATCCAAAACCTACATTCTTAACTATTATCCTATTTTAGCTCCAAACTGTATGATTTAATGGAACTTTGCAATCAGCCTGAATGTATATTGTGAGTGACCTAACAAAGATAGTTGACAGCATTCTTCTGGGGAGGTAGTCACCTTCCACTCAGTACACTAGGTTTATACAAATGACACCACTCAAACATGTTAAGGACAATGCAGGAATATATACAGCACACAGCTGCATTCAACAGCATCTGGCTACTTCTGAAACAAAGAAATGAGCTCTCAATCTCTAGTAGAAAGTCATTTACTGTGCAGGTGCAGTCTTCAAATGTCCACTTTACCTTCTGTAAATCCCAATTTCATTTCAGAAATCAAGACAATCTACATTGCTCTACTCCATTAAAAAGAGGAAAGGATAAACACAAACATGCATAATTGCATGCCATCCCCATATATAAGATGTAACATTTAAATGAAGAAGTATAAAGCAAAAGGGATATTAGCATTCATTGAGCCTAAGATTTAGAGAAAAAGGGTACAATCTGAGATTGGCTTGAGTTTTAAATATCTATATGTTTATCCAAGAAGTTTCTGCTTCTTTTCTAGAAATCTCCTTTATCCAATTTATACATGTTGCCCAGTTATGTCATAGGTAGAAAGGAAGGTGTTAAAAAAAGAAAAAAAAAAGAAAGCTCTGAATTGAGAGATGAGAGTTCTTTTCTCTATTTTTGCCTAGATTTCTGGCTTCTGGGTAGCCTTGGTTAAACCATGTCCCCCATTTTCATCTATAAAATGAGGAGGTTAGACTGGACTATTTCTAAAGCCTTTTCGATTGTGCTAAAAGTAGATGCTCCATTCACGTGTTAAACAAATGTACTGCTAAGTTTGTGATACTCAAGGCTGCCCACATACAGTGATTTATTGACTCATTCATTCAACAAATACTTATTGAGAGCCTACAAAATGCCAGAAAATGTTCTATATGATCAGAATACATCAGAGAACAAACCAGACAACTTATGCTTCACTTTATGTGACTGTGACCTTTACCTTCAAGTGATGCACAGAAATAAGAATCCATGTATGTTACTTTGGTGAATCAAAATGTATCAAGTAAATGAGATGCCTCCCAAAGTATCTGGAACATTCTATCTCAGAAAACTCCTTTCAGGTATACTGCTCCTCAATCTCCTATCAGTGCCATGCTGATAGTCATGCTGCAATGTGTACCATCCTCAGGAACAAAACTCTCTTTTCCAATTCCCCTATGTCAGTAGTGCTTGAGTCAGTCTAACCAGGGCCCACTGTCTTGTTTGTAGTGACTTCCTTGCTCACTGGCTGGCTCTGGGGTCATCTCTACCAGGGCCACTTTAGGTCCTTTCTTTGTCCACTGTTATGGCTTTGATCAAAGGTTTCCCTGGAACTTCAACAGTTCTCCTTTAAAACATTCTGTTATTATTATCACTTTTGATCACATGCAGAGTGATCATTCACTTCAATTACTAGCTATGGAGTAGGCAGGGGAACTTTATAGAAAAGAACTGATACATGCCCTGTCCAAGGGATCTTCTTTTACTTGATCTTCAGGGATCTGCCATCAAGAAGGAGCATCAGTAACTCACTTCAAATTTACTGGTAGGCAATATGATGGTGGAACGACTGGCTGCAAGATGGCCACTTCCTCACTGTGTAAACTTGGGCAGAGCATTCAATCTGAGTCTTGGACTCTAGTGGAAAAATAATATGCAACTCAGAGTGTCGTTATGAAGATTAAATCAGATAAAATGCAAATGCATAGCACCTATCACCAAGCATTGCATAGACAATACATCCTCACCAATAGCCAGGAAGGATACAAAAACATGCAAATGAATAACTAGTTACAAGTTATATAAGAATGTTCAATACAAGAAAATTTCTAATGATGGGGATAAAACCTAAGAATGAACTGATCAATTCGCTAAGTTAACGTGTATATCCACGGCCTCTAAGTTCCAGCACAACAAATGCTAATTTCTTTCCCTAACCTCCCCTAATATCCTACCCAAGTTCTATAATGAAGTCAGCTGTTTCTCCAGATGGACAATTCTAATTTCCTAGGTGTTAGGAGCACTTACCCATTTACCGACTCACTCACCAATGAATCAAAAATCAATCTGGGTGAAGAAAATGCCAAGATGTGGTTCAAGTCATTGATTTACCACTTTACCATCTGCCTGACTTTAGGCATGTTGACCTTTCTAGACCCCAATTTTTTAAGCTGTCAAATGGCAATCCATAGCTGCTTTACCAATCTTTGCAGGTTTTATGTAAAGATCAAAAACTCCTACTCTTCAGCTTTGTAAATTTGGGAATTTTATAGCTATAAGTGATATTATTATTCCCTGTGACTAACATATTTGAATATATTCAAATAAAGTAAAAATAGTTTTTGATTATATATATATATATATATATATATATATATATTTACAATGAATAAGTCCATATTTCTTTTCTGCTCTTAAAAACTACACCGTAGAGGACAGTCACAGACCAACAATGGACTCCTACACAGCAAAAAGGAAGATCGGAAAGATCCACACTGCCAAACATCTGAGAGTGGATGTGCTGGGGCCCCCCAGAGGAAGTTTGGAGAGGTAAGGAGAAATCCTTTCCCTCCCCATCAGATCAGCGATCCAGGTCTGCATGGCTCCCAGAGAAGGGGGAGGGGCGGACCTCTGTAGGGAAACTGTAGCTCTTCTGGCTGTCTCAGCCAGTGGGAAACTCCCACACAGAGGACTCAGAACTGCTGCAGGGGTGCCATCAACATCTGAGCACCCCAGAAGAGCAGATAACAAGGGGCGAGCCAGAAGCCCCCTACTCCAGGAACCCAGTGGACAAAAGAGATAGCCTCCCTCCTCCCCTCATGCCTGACACTGCAGCTCAGCCGACCAGACCAGCAGAGCAGCCCGGCTGATCTCAGGGAGCAGCCAGGGCACAGCGCAGAGGGCTCAGATTACACAGCCCTTAACCCCCACACAGTGGCAACAGGTGGAAACTGCAACCAGATATTTCCAGGATGAGGAAAAACAAAGCAAATACAGGAACCACAATGCAAAGATACACGAAATCACCAGACCAGAAGGAAAATGACAAGCACCCAGAAACCAACCCTGAAGACACAGAAATCCATAACCTAAATGACAGAGATTTCAAAATAGCTGTCATAAAAAAACTCAATGAAATACAAGATAACACAGACAAACAATTCAATGAGATAAGGAGTTTCTTCACAAAAGAGATTGAAATCATAAAGAAAAACCAATCAGTACTGATAGAGATGAAGAACACAATGGAAGAGATAAAGGAGAACCTGGAATAAGAGAAAAAGGAGAGCAGAGCTGACAATATGGAGGAAAGAATTAACATTATAGAGGATAGGAATACAGATATGCTCCAGATGGAGGAGGAGAGAGAACTAAGAATAAAAAGAAATGAAGAAAGTTTCCGAGAAATATCTGACTCTATTAGGAAATGTAACAGAAGAATTATAGGTATTCCTGAGGGAGAAGAGAGGGAAAGAGGAACAGAAAGCCTATTCAAGCAAATAATAGCGGAGAACTTCCCAAATCTGGAGAAGGAGCAGGAAATACCAGTAAATGAAGCCAATAGGTCGCCTAAATACGTCAACAGGCAAAGGCCCACTCCACGGCATATAGTGGTAAGGCTGGCTAAAGTCAATGACAAAGAAACAATATTAAGGGCAGCTAGACAAAAACAAAAAATAACGTACAAAGGACCTCCCACCAGGCTCTCAGCGGATTTCTCAACAGAAACTTTACAGGCTAGGAGAGACTGGAATGATATATTCAAAATGCTGAAAGACAAAAACTTTCAGTCAAGAATACTCTATCCAGCAAAAATATCCTTCAAATATGATGGAGAAATAGTAACTTTCCCAGATAAACAAAAGCTAAGGGAGTTCATGGCCACGAGAATGCTGATACAAGAAATACTCAAGAAGGCCCTCAGGCCTGAAAAAAAAGAAGAGAAAGGGAATACAAAGCTTGGAGGAAGGAGAAAAATAGGTAGACAAAATCAGATTAATACTAGATCTTTACCGGAATAGGTTAGCAACCACTTAAATACCAACATCAAAGATCAAAGGAAGGAAATCACCAAAAATAAATTTAACCTCATCACTTTAAACACACACCCACAACACAAGATAGAATAAGTTGTAACAAGAATGACTTAGAAGGGGAAGAGGAAAGAGATTGAATTGACTTAGTATAAGGAAATAAGAGGCCATCAGATAATGGACTATCTCATACACAAGATTTTTTATACAAACCTCAAGGTAACCACTAAACAAATAATCAAAACAAAATCACATATGATAAACAAAGAGAAAACTAGAAGAGTCATAAGACAGAACAACCAAACTGAATTGGCAGTCCAAAACAAATGGGACAAGAAACAGAGGAAATTGCAAAAGAATCGGAAAATAAGTGACAAAGCAGCAACATTAAGCCCTCATATAGCAATAATTACCCTAAATGTAAATGGATTGAACTCTCTAATCAAAAGATACAGAGTGGCAGATGGATTAAAAAGCAAGACCCAACAATATGCTGCCTCCAGGAAACACATCTCAGCTCTAAAGACAAGCACAGGCTCAGAGTGAAAGGATGGAAGACAATACTCCAAGGTAATGGCAAACAAAAGAAAGCAGGTGTTGCCATACTCATATCCGACAAAGTAGATTTCAAGGTAAAACAGGTTAAGAGAGACAAAGAAGGGAAATATCTAATGATAAAAGGGACACTCCACCAAGAAGACATATCAATTATAAATATGCATGCACCCAACATAGGAGCACCAAAGTACATAAAGCAACTATTAACAAACCTAAAAGGAGATATTAACAACAACACAATAATAGTAGGGAATCTTAAATACCCCACTTACACCAATGGATATATTGTCCAGACAAAAAGTCAATAAAGAAACAGTGGACTTAAATGAAAAACTGGACGAGATGGACCTAGTAGACATATACAGAGAACTCCATCCAAAAACAGCTGATTACACATTCTTCTCATGCGTTCATGGAACATTCCCAAGGATAGACCATATGTTGGGAAACAAAGGAAGCCTCAATAAATTTAAGAAGATTGAAATCATAACAAGCATCTTTTCAGACCATAATGCTATGAAACTGGAAATCAAGTAAAAAACCTCAAAAAGTGACAAAGATGTGGAGATTAAACAACATGGTACTGAACAACCAATGGATCATTGATGAAATTACAGGAGAAATCAAAAAATATCTGGAAACAAACAACAATGAAAATATGCCATACCAAATCATATGGGTTGCAGCAAAAGTGCTTCTGAGAGGGAAACTCATAGCGATACAAGCCCACCTTAAGAAACAAGAAAAAGCCCAAATAAGCAACCTTAAATTACACCTAGCGGAACTAGAAAAAGAAGAACAAACAAAGCCCAAAGTCAGCAGAAGGAGAGAAATAATAAAAATCACAGCAGAAATCAATGAAATTGAGACCAAAAAAAAAAAAACAGTAGAAAGGATTAATGAAGCAAAGAGTTGCTTCTTTGAGAAGATAAACAAAATCGACAAACTCTTAGCCAGACTTACTAAGAAAAAAAGAGAAAAGGCTAAAATAAATAAAATTAGAAATGAAAGAGGAGAAATTACAACAGATACCACAGAAATACAAAGGATTATAAGAGAATACCATGAGAAATTATATGCCAACAAATTGGACAATCTAGAAGAAATGGATAAATTCTTAGACTCATACAACCTCCCAAAACCAAACCAAGAATAAATGGAGAATCTGAATAGACCAATCACAAGTAAAGAGATTGAAATAGTAATCAAAAACCTCCCAAAAAATAAAAGTCCAGGACCAGATGGCTTCTCTGGTGAATTTTACCAAACATTCAAAGAAGATTTAATACCCATCCTTCTCAAACTATTCCAAAAAATAGAGGAAGATGGAACACTTCCTAACTCATTCTACGAGGCCAACATCATCCTGATACCAAAGCCAGACAAAGACAATACAAAGAAGGAAAATTACAGGCCAATATTGCTGATGAACATAGATGCAAATATCCTCAACAAAATATTGACAAATCTAATACAGCAATACATTAAAAAGATCATACACCGTGATCAAGTGGGACTTATACCAGGGATGCAGGGATGGTTCAACATCTGCAAATCAATCAACGTGATACACCATATCAACAAAACAAAGACTAAAAACCACATGGTCATCTCAATAGATGCAGATAAGGCATTTGACAAGATCCAACATCCATTTATGATAAAAACTCTCTACAAAATGGGTATAGAAGGAAAGTACCTCAACATAATAAAGGCTATTTATGACAAACCCACAGCCAACATCATACTCAACAGGGAAAGGCTGAAAGCCATTCCTCTGAGAACAGGAACAAGACAAGGCTGCCCACTCTCACCACTCTTATTCAACATAGTACTGGAGGTTTTGGCCAGAGCAATTAGGCAAGAAAAAGGAATAAAAGGAATCCAAATAGGCAACGAAGAAGTGAAACTCTCACTATTTGCAGACAACATGATTTTATATATAGAAAACCCTAAGGAATCTGTTGGAAAACTGTTAGAAATGATCAGCAGCTACAGCAAAGTCACAGGGTACAAAATAAATCTACAAAAATCAGTTGCATTTCTGTATGCTAATAAAGAACTAACAGAAAGAGAGCTCAAAAAGATAATGCCATTTACAATTGCATCAAAAAGAATAAAATATCTAGGAATAAATCTTACCAAGGAAGTGAAAGACCTATACAATGAAAACTACAAGACATTATTGAAAGAAATCGATGATGACATAAAGAAATGGAAAGACATCCCATGCATGTGGATTGGAAGAATAAACATAGTTAAAATGTCTATATTACCTAAGGCAATCTACAGATTCAACGCAATCCCAATCAGAATCCCAATGACATTCTTCACGGAAATGGAAAAAGGAATACTAAAATTCATATCGGGCAACAAAAGACCCCAAATAGCTAAAGCAATCCTAAGGAAAAGGAACAAAGCTGGAGGCATCACAATCCCTGACTTCAAAACATACTACAAAGCAATAGTAATCAAAACAGCATGGTACTGATACAAAAACAGACACACAGATCAATGGAACAGAATTGAAAGCCCAGAAATAAAACCACACGTATACGGACAGCTAATTTTTGACAAAGGAGCTAAGAACATGCAATGGAGAAAGGAATGTCTCTTCAATAAATGGTGTTGGGAAAACAGGACAGCCACATGCAAAAGAATGGAAGTGGACCATCTGCTATCGCCATTCACAAAAATTAACTCAAAATGGATCAAAGACCTGAAGGTGAGACCTGAAACTATAAAACTCCTGGAGGAAAATATAGGCAACACACTATTTGACATTGGTCATAAAGGAATCTTTTCAGATGCCATGCCTACTCAGACCAGGGAAACTAAAGAAAAAAATAAGCAAGTGGGACTTTATCAGATTAAAGAGCTTCTACAAGACAAATGAAACCAGAATCAAAATGAACAGACAACCCACCAGCTGGGAGAAAATATTTGCAAAACACATTTCTGACAAGGGATTAATCCCCATAATATATAAAGAACTCACACAATTGAACAACAGAAAAACAAACAACTTGGTCAAAAAATGGGCAGAGGAAATGAACAGACACTTCTCCAAAGAAGATACACAGATGACACATGAAAAGATGTTCAACATCACTAATCATCAGACAAATGCAAATCAAAACAACACTAAGATATCACCTCACGCCTGTTAGAATGGCTATAATCACCAAGACAAAAAACAACAAATGTTGGAGAGGATGTGGAGAAACAGGAACCCTCATCACAGCTGGGGGGAATGCAAACTGGTGCAGCCTCTATGGAAAACAGTATGGAGAGTCCTCAAAAAATTAAAAATAGAAATACCCTATGATCCAGCTATCCCACTACTGGGAAGCTATCCAACGAACCTGAAATCAACAATCCAAAGAGGCTTATGCACCCCTATGTTCATTGCAGCATTATTCACTACAGCCAAGACATGGAAGCAACCCAAGTGTCCCTTGATTGATGATTGGATCAAGAAAATGTGGTATATATATATATACAATGGAATACTACTCAGCTATAAAAAAAGACAAAATCGTCACATTTTCAACAACATGGATGGACCTAGAGGGTATTATGTTAAAAGTGAAATAAGCCAGAAAGAGAAAGACAAACACCATATGATCTCATTCATATGTGGAATATAAACCAACACATGCACAGAGAAAACAATACAGTGGTTACCAGGGGCAATGGGGGTGGGGGGTGGGCAGAAGGGGTGAAGGGAGACGTGTATATGGTGATGGACAAACAAAAATGTACAATCCCAAATTTCACAATGTTATAAACTATTAAAACATCAATAAAAATAAATTTAAAAAACTACACCTCAGAGAACATTTAAAACTTGGAACCTGTGAAAAGGCAATCACCAATCTTTTTCTCTCCGGGTCCTGAAAAAAACAGGGAATAACACCATCATGAGACAAGCAGGGTGATTATATCATTTGTCGAACTAAATATATGTGATGGAAGGAAGATGCCACTTCCCCACCCCCCAATAAAACATGAATTAGTAAGTTTGATGCACAGAGCATTATTAATTTTTTGGTATTAAATGTTATTTTATTTTATTGTTTCAACCATTTCATATATATAATTGAGTCATTATCTATGGTACTTATATCAATATTAAAATTCTCCAGCAACCTACAACAGGTACAAATAATTTTTATTGCATATATTTAGGGTATACAATGTGATATTTTGATACACATATACACTGTGAAATGATTATCACAATAAAGCTAATTAGCATATCCTCACCTCACATAATTACAATTGTTTGTGTGTGGAGAGAACATTTTAAGATCAACTTTCTTAGCAAATTTCAAGGATAAAATATAGTATTATTAACTGTAGTCACCATTCTATACATTAGATCTCCAGAACTTATTCATCCTGCATAACTGAACCTTTGAACACTTTGACCAACATCTCCCCATTTCCCCTACCCTCCCAGCCCCTGGCACCAATATTCTACTCTATACTTTTATGAATTCATCTTTTTCTGATTCCACATATAAGTGACACCATGCACTATTTGTCTTTCTGTGTTTGGCTTATTTCATTCAGCATAATGTCCTTAAGGTTTATTCATGTTGTCACATATGGCAAGATTTCCTTCTTTTTTAAGGCTGCATAATATTCCATCGTATATGTATGTGTGTGTGTATATATATACCACATCTTCTTTACCCATTCATCTGTCAACAGACACTTTGGTGGTTTCCATATCTTGGTATTTTGAATAATGCTGCAATAAACATGGGAGTGCAGATATCTCCTTGAAATGTTGATTTTATTTCCTTTGGATATATACCTAGAAGTGGGATTGCTGGATCATATGATAATTCTACTTTTAACTTTTTGAGGAATCTCCACAGTTTTCCACAGCAGCTGCACAATTTTACATTCCCACCAACAGTGTATAAGGGTTTCCTTTTCTCCACATCCTCACTAATACTTGCTACCTTTCTCTTTTTGATAATAACCATTCTAACAGGTGTGAGATGATATCTCATTGTGGCTTTGATTTTCTTTTCCATGATGATTAGTGATGTTGAGCACCTTTTCATATACCTGTTGGCCACTTGAATATCTTCTTTGAGAAATATCTATTCAGATTTTTGGCCCATTTTTTAATAGAGTTACTTGTTTTTCTGCTATTACATTGTTGGAGTTCCTTATATATTTGGATATTAACCTCTAAATTAGATAAATGGTGTGCAAATATTTTCTCGCATTCTGTAGGTTGCCTTTTCACTCCATTGATTATTTCCTTTGCCTTGCAGAAGCTTTTTAGTTTGACACTATCCCACTTGTCTACTTTTGCTTTTGTCACCTGTACTTTTGAGGTCATATTAAAAAAATCATTGCCTGGACCAATATCAAGATGTTTTTCCCTATGTTTTCTTCTAGTAGTTTTACAGTTTCTGGTATTACATTTACATCTTTAACCTATTTTTAGTTTATTTTTGTGAATGGTAAAAGATAAGGGTCCAATTTCATTCTCTTGCTTGTGGATATCCAGCTTTTCCTACACTATTCATTAAAGAGACTATCCTTTCTTTATTGTGTCTTCTTGGTAGCCTTATCAAAGATCAGCCGACCATACATGTGTGGATTTATTTCTGGGCTCTCAATTCTGTTCCATTGGTCTAGATGTCTGTTTTTGTGCCAGCATCATACCATATTCGCCTGTAGGCAGCATATTGTTGAGTCTTGTTTTTTTATTTTTTTTAATCCATTCAGCCACTCTGTGTCTTCTGACTGGAGAATTTAATCTATTTACATTTAAAGTAAGTATTGATAGGTAAGGACTTACTATTGCCATTTTGTTAATTGTTGTCGCTTTTGTGGTTTCTTTGTTTCTTTCTTCCTCTCATGCTATCTTCCCTTGTGATTTGATGATTTTTTGTAGTGGTATGCTTTAACTCCTTTCTCTTTACCTTTCTATAACTATGAGAGGTTGTTTCTTGTGGCCACCATATGATTTAAATAAAACATGTACAGCTATAACAGTCTGTGTTAAGCTCATAATAACTTCAATAGCATACAAAAACTCTACAATTTTACTTTCCCTGCACATTTATGTTATTGATGTCATAATTTACAACATTTTATATTGTATATCCATTGACAAATTATCGTATCTACAGTTATTTTTAATACTTAATAACTAAAGTATTAATAACTTTTAATACTTAAAAACTATTTTATAGTTATTTTTAATACTTTTGTCTTTTAACTTTTATACTAGAGTTATCAGTTATCTGCACACTACCACTATAGTATTAGAGTATTCTGAGTTTGACTATATTTTTACCTTTACCAGTGAGTTTATACTTTCATATGTTTTCACGTTATTAATTAGTGTCCTTTCATTGCCACTTGAAGAACTCTCTTTAGCATTTGTGGTAAGACAGGTCTAGTGTTGATGAACTCCCTCTGTTCTTGACTGTCTGAAAAAGTCTTTATCTCTCCTTCCATTTCTGAAGGACAGCTTTGCCGGATATAGTATCTTTGATTGGCAGGGATTTTTCTTTTAGCACTTTCATAGAGCATAACTTTTAAAATACAGTAATCCACTTCTTGTTAGCTTCTTTCTCTTTCTGCCCTAGCACTTTGTAATTTCGGTTTTGCAATGTAGAGTTGATTTGATTGTGAAAAATGACAAGAATTTCCAGCGTTAGCATAAGAAAGAGACAAATATTGTCAGTGGATAATTCCGAGAGCACTTCTCTTCACAACTTCCTAGGTGCTCCAGCTCCTTTTTCAGGCCAAAAATGTCTATTTTATTTTTTTCTGATAAAAACTTAAGTGGATGTTGAGCCAAATTATGGGGTGGCTAAGCTAAATGCTTTCAAGGGTATATTCAATCTATTAATTGAATATTAATTAATGGCCTATTAATTAATTGGACATCAAACATCAATGTAAATGTAATGAGTGGGAGAAGAATACATTTATCAGAAATTCTCTGAGCATATCCTAAGTGTGGTTGAATGGAATTCTTTTTTATTGCCACTTAAGCTGGAAGGAAGTGGTTGGGCTGCTGGGCACAAAAATGGACCCTAAACTACTTTATAAGGATGTTATTATCTACAGGCATCATTTGAATGAGCTGGTTGTATTGGTTTCCTAATGCTACTACAACAGATTGCCACAAAGTTAATGGTTTAAAACTACATAAATGTATTATACTACAGTTTTGAAGATCGAAAGTCTAAAATGGATTTCACTGGGCTAAAATCAAGGTGTCAGCAGGATTTTATTCCTTCTGGGGACTTTAGGAAATAATTTGTTTCCTTGGCCTTTCCAGTTTCCAGAGTCCACCTGCATTACTTGGTTTGTTGTCCCTTTCTCACATCGCTCTGACCTCTGCTTTCATTATCACATTTCCATCTCTCACTCTGACCTTCCTCCCTCCATCTTACAAGGACATTTGTGATTGCATCAGGCCTACCGTATAATCCAAGATAATCTTCCCATTTTAAAATCCCTAACTAAATCACATCTGCAAAATACCTTTACCCACGTAAGGTAACAAAGCCACAGTTTCAGGGAATAGGAAGTGGATATCCTTGGGAAAGTCATTATTCTGCCTATCACATTAGGTATGTTATTCTGGAGAAAAAAGTATATGGATTTATATGTTGAATCCACCATTTGTTAACTATAGAATTTCAAGTAGGTTTCTAAAGTTGTAAGCTTCTGCTTCCAAAGCTATAAAATTGTGTTATAGTTGTATTTACCTCATAGAGTGTTTGTGGGAATGAAACAGGCAACATACATAAAGCTAGTTGGACAATGCTCGACACACTGACTACACACAATTTGCTAGACTAGTGTTTCTAAAATTTGAGTGATGAATGATTCTTTTTCAAGGAAAAAAAAGGTCTCTTCAGTATTGGTAAAATGTTTAAATTACACTGTTATTTAAATAAGTGCATCATAAAACTAGGTAAACTCCTTTTGCTTATAGCTCTTCTACAAATATACAAAGCAAATTTAGAAATTGAATAATCAATATAAAAAGTACATATAATTCAATTTATTGATACTAATTTAATTTGGGAGCTAATGCTATTTTAATAGAAATAAGTCACTGCTTGTAACCTGAATTGCGTACTTGCTACTATGCACTGGACCTTTTTGGTAAGGCATTCTTCTTTACTATAGATTTGTGATGCCTGAAAACTCCCACCATCTTTCAATATTTAAACAATTTGGAAACCTTCATTAATAGGGTAGGAGGCTATGTTATCATTTAGGCTTCACATGGTCAAGCCTGATTATAAACATAAAAACAAACATAAGTATTTAGTTCAAATGGCACTGTTCAACTCCGAGAGCATCTAGAACTACATTTTTCCAGTACAGTAGCCATTAGTCACATGTGAATATTTAAATTGTTATTTAAATTACTTTAAATAAAATAAAATAAAAAAATCTCAGTTCATCAGCCACGTTAGTCCCATTTCGACACTCAATAGCAACACATGGCTAGGGGCTACCATATTGGACAGCATAAAATGGAACATTTTCATTATCATAGAAAGTTCTGTTGGACAGCACTGGTTTAGAATATATTTATATTTATCTTCTTAGATTATCATTAAAATAAAAACCCAAAAATTTTAAATTTTTACAGAGGATTCTGTACCCTTAGAAGACATCCACGAACCCTCAGAGGTTGAAAGATCTTATGGTAGATGGTAGGAGACACTATGGTAGATGGTAGACCATGAGTAAAAGAATTATGCCTATCTTGTTAACCACTTTTCCCCTAGTCTTAGCGCTTAATAAATACTCGTAGAAAGATTGAATCACCAATTTAAAAAGAAAGCTGTGTATGTAAGTTACATTTTTTGTGTGTGTGAGGAAGATTAGCCTTGAGCTAACACCTGTTGCCAATCCTCTTTTTTGCTGAGGAAGATTGGCCCTGGGCTAACAGCCATTCCCATCTTCCTCTACTTTATGTGGGACACCGCCACAGCATGGCTTGATGAGTGGTGCATAGGTCCGCGCCAGGGACACAAACCTGAGAACCCCAGGCCGCCAGAAGCGAAGCACGCAAACTTAACCACTATGCCACCAGGCCGGCCCCTTTAAGCTACATTTTGAAACAAAGAAGTTTTGTGATGGAGTAAACATACTAGGGATAGGAGATTGGATATATATATATCTTTTGTTTATCAAGCATTACATTAACAGATTTAAAATAAATACTTTTCACACAGCTCATTATTCCACACTATGTTTATTATAAACAATGCTAAACTTGAAGTTAGAAAATCTGCCATCTTGTGTAATTGAGTTAACTTCACACTCCACTCTTATTCGTGACATTGTACCTCACATTATTGTTAAAAGGAACTATACAAGAAATCACTATGTAAATTTGAAAGCAAATGAAATTTTAGTCATTGGTATGCTATGAATAATGACCATCAATTATTAAGTTAAGATTATTTTAATTTATTACCCTTACTGAATGGGCACTGAACAAGAACAAACTTCATGGAATCTAGGACAGTACCAAGAGTTCCAAACACGTTTGCTATTAACACTGATGTCTTTACATAACTACTATCCTCACGGAATCCATATGTTTCTGCTAAGTTATGTACAAATTGAAATTTTAAAAATTAAATTTTTAAAAATTAAACTAGGGTATTTGCTACATAAAGGAACCCTAACTCTCTTTTGTTGTTATAGTTGTTTTGTTTTCATACAGTGAAATAATTATGTAATTTGAAAAATTATCTCAATGTTGTTTGTGTTGTAAATTCATTAAAAGAAAAGAAAAAACTTTTGTCCCTAAGACTATATGGACAACAGTGTAAATATTTCACCTCTTTATCTTATTGGAGGAGCTTCACATGTTGGCATTTAAAAATCCTCCCATAATAGAAACAACTCTGATAGACTATTGATGTCCTTGCCAGAAAAATGAAATAAGCTTATCAATGATGAAACAGATGCATGTATCCTTCTTTATGGAAAATAAGGTATTTTCTTGCTTGGTTGTTTGATTTACAAAAATTACAGATTTTATTGGAAGTCTCATGAATGTGTCTGGTGAAATATAATGGAATACTTATATTTCTCTTGAGAATCCTCTAATATAATATATTTGTATTTCTCCAAATTTGAAGGCAACAGCCTAAAACTGTGTGCTATCAAAATGCAAATGTAACATCATATTGCCAGGAACCTACTCTCTCCAGCAGGAAATATAGAGTACAATAATTTAATTTACGCCAGAAAAGGATGCTTTCCATTAACACAGATTTACTTTCAAAAACAGAATAAAGTGTTGACTTAGAAGTAATATCAGTCCTCATCTTTTAAAAGATTCAACTTTTCTTATTTAAGGTGCAAGTACTTCTAAAAAGTATCCAAGAAATAGCTATATTTCTCTTAACCATATCAATTTTGGCCAGACACAGTTTGATGTGAATTACCTTGAAAGATCAGTAAAGTGGGCATGACTGTGGGCCAATAAAACACAGAATATATAAATACTTTTGAGAACCAATGACTCTTAAAGAGCTGGTATGCCTCTCACTCATCTTGGAACCTTGAGTAATGTTGATGTCCTTGAACAAAGTGATATATTAAAGCAGATGACTGGCTGCCTTGGGGATTTAAATCGCCTATGATAAATATAGACGTATGCTTATATTTATATGTCTCTACTCTATAGTTTTCTTCTGAAAATAGAATTTGAATGAACTTTTTCAAACCTTTCACATTTTCATACATCCTTAGTTTCTCACATACTGTTATCTCTAAATGGAATGCTTTTGACATCTATATAAATTACATTGTTCTGTTTTTTAAGCCTGAGCATCCTTGGGAAGCTTTCTCCAACACTAGGAATAAATGAATCTGGTTTATGAGTATTTTTTCAGGAGCATCAGTTTTCTTAAAAATGTGTCAGGCAAATGTTTTTACTTTCTATAGTTAATATTATCAATCACCTATTTTATGGGATGACTACATAGCAAACACTCTCATAGATTCATATGCAGCTGTTTTTCTTCCTTAACCAAATGCAACAAGTGGACTTTCTATAGCAATAAAGTAAACGGTTCAAGTTTGGACTCTGTGTTTTATACTATTCATTGATTTAGTAAGCAAATATGGTGATGTTTTAGAATTTTCTTTATTAGCAGGTCAATCAAAAACCTAGAAGAACATTTAAAAAAGGACAAAATGCAGTTCTAAGTTCTCCTTAAAATAATAGTAATTGGTCCAGTTTAGACTCTCAAGTTATTTTATGCTTGGGACAAATATGGCATCTAGGAAAGACCATCTGAGACACAAATAAAAGATGTCATGCTACATTTTACTGTTCTTCCAAAATTTCATGTGTGAAATAATTGACATATTACCTTCCTGTAGTACTGGATATAGAAGATTTAGCATATACACACAGTGTTTAAAGTTGCTAAAAGAGAAAGGCAGTTATTTGAACTAAGCTATTCGTGCTCCCATTTTCAGTGTGCTTTCAGATTTATCCGTACACATTAATAATATTAGTATCTCCCAAAGCAGAGATTTAATTATACTTTCCAAACACAGCAATAAATTTGTGAGCATACTTTAAACTATCATAAATAATTAAAACTAAAATTTATTCTTCAAAATAAATGAATGAAGTAAATTTGTGTTGCTGCAGTCTTGATTTAGTAACATGGAATTTTTTAATCACTCATTTGCTAATCAAAGAAATATATAATCTTTTATGGGGTATCTCTGGGTTCAAGTTTATTTCCTTATTTTAATAAGAGGATACACTTTTCATGAAATGTTATTTAAAATGGCATTGCAATCAACAGATACTTATTAAATATTTACTGGGAGACTGTCAAGCACAAGACTCATTACTCAAGCTTCACCAAACTATCCGTTTTCTAGATTGAATTAGTAATAGATTCTTGGGCAAATGTCATTGCACAGAGTTGGGCAAATGACTTCATGATGTTTCCTAGGACCCAATCTATTCCCATCTCCTCAAGTAGTCCCTGATGATTTTATTTATTTATTTTTTTGCCTGGGTACGGTGTACTTTATTGATGGTATGTGATAAAGTAGGGCCCCCTAAGTCCCTCCACTTCTTCAGAGAGTCTGGGATGGAAACTGTGTCGTGGATGGGAAATTCTCAGTGTGGTGGGGGATCGAGTTAAGGCAAAGACTCCTCAACAGCTGAGGGCCTCTCTCTCTCTCCCTTGCTCTCACTGGGGCTGATGGTCCAGGGGGCTCTTACCCCTCGGAGGCCACGTGGACCATAAGGTCTACCACCCTGTTGCTATAGCCAAATTCATTGTCATTCCAGGAAATAAGCTTGACAAAGTGGTCATCGAGGGCAATGTCAGCCCCAGCATCAAAGATGGAAGACTGGGTGTCACTGTTAAAGTCAAAGGAGACAATTTGGTCCTCAATATAGCCTAGGATGCCCTTCAGATGGTCCTCCAATGCCTGCTTCACCACCTTCTTGATGTTATCATATTTGGCACCTTTCCACCTTTCTCCAAACTGCAGACCAGTCCATGATTGATACATTGGAGGTGGGGAAACAGGAGGCCATACCAGTGAGCTTCCCATTTAGCTCAGGGATGACCTCGCCCACAGCCTTGGCAGTGCCAGTAGAAGCAGGGATGATATTCTGGGCAGCCCCATGGCCATCACACCCCAGCTTCCAAGAGGGACCATTCATGGTCTTCTGGGTGGCAGTGATGGTCATGAACCCCTTCATCATGTCAAAGTTGTCATGGATGACCTTGGCCAAGGGGGACAAGCAGTTGGTAGTAGAGAAGGCATTGCTGGCAATCTTGAGGGAATTATCACACTTCTCATGGTTCATGCCCATCACAAACATGGGGGCATCAGCAGAAGAGGCAGAGATGAAGACCCTTTTGCCTCCACCCTTCAAGTGAGCCCCGCTTTCTCCAAGCTAGTGAAGAAACCAGTGGACTCAACAATACATTCAGCACCAACACCACCCCACTTCATGTTGGCAGGTTCTCACTCCTGGAAGATGAAGATGGGCTTTCCATTGATGACAAGCTTCCAGTTCTCAACCTTGACTGTGCCATTGAACTTGCCATGAGTGGAAACATACTAGAACATGCAAACCATGTAGTTGAGGTCAATGAAGGAGCCACAGATGGCAACAATATCCACTTTGCCAGAGTTAAAAACAGCCCTGGTTACCAGGTGCCCCAAACATCCAAATCCATTTACTCTAACCTTTACCATGTGTCTCAGGGATGTGGCTTGCACTGTATAAGAAGATGCAGCTGCCTATTGAACAGGGAGGGGCAGAGAGCCCCAATGACTTTAACTACTTTTCTCCTTCCCAAACAAACATAAGTGATATTATATCCTATGATATCTCCCAGCTTTCTTTTATTTATTCATTGATTAAATAATTATTGAGAGCTACTGTGTGTTTGACACTATGTAAGACATAGAACATGTGACCTGCTGTCAAGTGTTTACATGATAATAATTTTTCACTGATAAATAATTTTAGCAACATGATAAATGCACTATAGTAGGTAGCTTTCCAGCAGTAACAACCTCAGACAACATTTATTTCTCATTCAAATGACACGTAGACAGCTCTGGGTTGGCTGCTGTGACTCTAGTCTATGTGTATCCCATTCCAGAACCCAGGCTTAAGAAACAGTCCCTATTTAGGACCTGACATTCTCATGGCAGAGGTAAAAGAGCAGGAGCTAATTGGGAGTGGCTTTGAATGCTTCTGCTTAAATGTGATACACAGTTCATTTCCATTATTCACAGTGGTTATGTTCCACAAAGTCACCACGAACACTAAATTAGCAAATACTGAACTATTGCTCCAAGGGGAGCTGCAAGCCTTTGGTCACAGCACTTTTGTCAACCAACATGCCATTGAAGTTATATAAGTTTGCTTGCCAAAGTCCTTGTAAAATAAGCCAGTCTCATCATCATTGAAAACCTGCTCTTCCTTATAACCTTCTCGTGCATAACACTTAGCAGGTATTTAAAAAATTTTCTTACACATCCTCCTGATCTGCAGAACTTGCCTCACCTGTGAGTTTGGTTTTCATGCTGTATCACCTCTTGAAACATATGAGCCAGACAGCACCAGCTGAGAAGGGTTTAACATTTTCCTGACCCTGGTTAAAACATGTCCTTTAACGAAGGAGTCCCCAATAGGAGAAGTATTCCCACAGTTAACTGAGCCAGAAGGTGTCCAAAATCCTTATTTCTTAGAGGTAACAGCCCTCTCTTTCTCAACGGAAAATATCCAGAGATTCAATGACCTAGAGAAGCTTCTTCTCTAATGCACAAGTGTAGTTGAAGATTTAATGAACTGATGAATTATTGGTGCCCTTAAACTATCTCCCCGTAGATTCACTGTCCTAAGGCAGCACAGTTAGAGAGGTCTGGCTGGGGTGGAGGGAAGAATATATGTGTTTATGTTATCCCAGGTTATAAATAGTAGCTAATTTCAGTTGAAATAATACTCTTGGTATTCACGGAGTACATAGGCTTTTGAATCTGCCCTGGTAATCCGTTTATTGTCAATATCTCTGTTATAAATTTTTTTTTGACATCTTAATACAAACCAATAGTAAGTTGGAAAGTATTTGATTTATTGATGTTGCTTATACCAGGGGTTGGCAAACTATAATCCGTGAGGCAAATCTTGCCATTTGTTTTTGTAAATAAATTTTTATTGGAATACAGCCATGCTTTTTTGTTTATGTATTGTCTATGGCTGCTTTCACACTACAACAGCAGAGTTGAGAAGTTGCAACAGAGACCATATGGCCCATAACGCTGAAAATAGTTACTATCTGGATCTTTACAGAAAATGTCTGTCAACCTCAGCCTTATACTTACGGAAGACATGTAAAAAAGGACAACAGTGAATTCAGGAACAACCAGGTTGGAAAACTAATATCCTTCCACAGAAATTCTCATAGTTCCAGAGCTTGCCTAGGTCAGTGGCATTGAATTGCTGTGCAAGCAACTGGTACAACTGCATTTGTGATAACTGAACATTCTACATTAAGGAAAGCATGTGATATTTTAGTAAAGCTGTTGTATTTTATATCAAATTGAGAAATAATATGTTTATGAATAGGTTAATTTGAATCAAAATATTTTGATCAAACATTTATCATATGAATTACCTTTGATTCAATTATTTGTCTGGCTAATCAGCACATGAAAAGACCAGCAGGAGACTTACATTTCTGCTCCTGGAGGATTATGCATAGAACTGTACACCCAAAAGAAGTGAATTGTATTGTGTGCATAAATTATATCTCAACAAAACTAATTTATTTTCAAAAAGAGATCCTACATCTCCATAGACATTTTAAAGTATAGTAATTAACACAGTTTTATAAAACAGTTTTTTGATTGTCAGTAATATTGCTGTTTAAGTGATAACAGGACCCACCATATTAGAGGTCCAGAAGTAAAGATTCAGTTTCTCTCCACTTTGAAAAAAAAAAAAATCCTGCCTAAATTGCTGATTACAAGATTTGTCAGTTATACTGTAAGAAAATCACCACAGCTGCTTGGGAACGAGACGTGCAGGAAAGTGCCCGCCAGGATACCTACCAAACAGCAGAGAGAAGGAATTCTTTCAACCTATAAATAGGTTTTATGGCTGCTGCTGCCTCATTTGAGTTGATAGGTATCTATTTTCTGAGGAATCTGGTAAGGTTTTGTTTTGATTGCAACGAACCATCCAATAATGAGTTTGCAGAAGTGGAGAACTAGAACTCTTACCAGCCTCTTTCTACAATTGCAGAGTACCCATATTCATGACACAAAAAAATTCTGCAACTCATCAAAAAACCAAATTAATTTAAACTAGCTTGGTAAATAATCTTTCACTCACAGAGCACTGAATTCTCAAAAATAAAAGGGCAAATTTTAGAATGAGTGTTGAACATGATATTAAATGATATTGGCCAAATGGAAACACGTGCTTAGATATTTATTACATTAAATTTCTTAAGTTTCCAGGTTAAGAACAAGTCACCTTGTGCATCTTCTGGACATAGTACAAAGGTTTTTTTCTTTAATTTTATTTTTTGAGTTAAATTTTCGTTGAATACAAGATAATAGAGTGTTTTTCAAACTACATATGGCAAAGAATCAGTTCTTTTTTTAAAAAATTCCAACCCATTATGGATTGATAATTCTATAAAATACAAATAAAAATGAATTACTAGAAAAGTGAAATGAAAGAAAAAACAAAGACACATAAAATATAAGCCCATTTTTTTAGTACTAAATTCTACAGACATAAAATTACTCTATCATACTGCTATAAAAATTTCTAAAAGCTTATCTTCATTTCCGTACTTATCTGGTCATAAACCAGTCATATGGGGTTCTGGACAAGCGCCAGTCAATAGACCACTTTTTTGAGTTCATACATGTACAAAGTGTTTTTCAAAATAAACTCAAAAGCTTATAATTTTTTCTTAAAAATGGGCACTATCCTTACCAATCTTTGATTCCTGTTCTCCAGATTTAACCATCTTCAACTCTCTAAACTGTTCCTTCCGACATTTACATTTATAAATTGAAATAATATGCTTATACTACTATTTCTTGATTTTTTAATATTAGACTCTCTCAATTGACTTCATACTATGAAATCTGAAGCTATAGTTTATTTGCATCCCCCAATTATATATAACATTCTTCACACATTCTCTAAGTAGAAATCTATCAGAATTTTTGTTTAAATTTAGAAAGTTGTTTAAATACAAGACCTTGACTCATACACTGAAAAGAAAAGAGGAATGACAACCAATGTCAGAAACTAAAAGGGTAACTGTAATACTTTATATGGTAAAATATCAATTCTCTCCCCAAATAATTGTAAAGATTCAATACAATACTGATTAAAATATCAACTGGCTTTTTTCTGTGAGAATTATTAAAATGTAAATGGATATGCAATATCCAAGAATATCCAATATACCCTCAAAGAGGAAGAACATAGTAGAAAGACATGCTCTACCAGTTATCAAGATTTATCTTAAAGATACAATAAAACAGTATGATATTATAACGATGACAGACAAATACAGCAATGGAATAGAATAAAGTGTTTAGAAACAGACCCATGCAAATATGGACCCTTGATTTCTTGATTTGACATAAGTGGCACTGCAGAGCGGTGGAAATAAAATGGTCTTCAAAAAACGTTGCTAGGACAATTGTTTATTTTTATGGAAAACAATTAACTAGATCCATTCCTTGGATTATGCACTAGAATTCATTAGAGGTGGATTGTTGATCTGAATTTGAAAGGCAAACAATAGAAATTCTATAAAACCCTATAGAAGAGTACCTTCCTGACCTCACAGTGTGTGGAAACTTCATAGATGGAACTTACCACAAAGGAAAAGACTGATAAATCTGAATAAATAAATTTAGTAGTTTTCACAATTTTTTTAAAAGTAAAAAAAGCCACTGAGAGTTGGAGAAGACATTTTTAAAACATCCATACAAAAAAGGGTTCATATCAGGAATATAATAATAACGTCTATAAATCAAGAAGTGAGGCAGACAACTTAATACAAAAATGGACAATTGACTTCATAAATGAGAATATTCAAATGACCAATAAACATATGAAAACATGCTCACCTTCATTAATCATTAGGGAAATGCAAATTAAAACTATAACGAGATGCCATGACGTATGCACCAGAATGGATAAAATAAACAACTGACAATATCAAGTATTGACAAGGAGATGAAACAAGGAAAGCTCTCATACAGTGCTTAAAGAAGTGTCAATTGGTACAACCACTTTGGAGACCCATTCTCAATATTTAAACTAGAAAATACACAGACTTATGTGCCAGCAATTACAATCCCATCATACACTCTATAGAAATGCGTGCTTAGGTTATATAACCAAGACACACACATGCACATATACGACGGTGTACCGTGAACCTCCAACTCCAGTAGAGGCCTGCTTTTACCTGGCGCTAAGTGTTGGGCCATGGGTGCCAAAGGTTTTCTCTCAGTGTTGCTGCTCCACCCTCAATGCTCAGCAGTCCTTGCAAGCCTGTACCTCAGAGGCTTCTCTCTCCATGCTGTTGCCCCATCACAGCAGTAGACTGCTGGTCACTCAATGCTAGGCTCACAGTGGGAGGTGAGAAGGTAGGTTCGGTGCTCCTGGTCCACCTGTGTGAGGCAGGCCTTGCATGTCTGGGCCTGAAGGGCAGGTTTTCACATTGTTCCTGTTCCTCCCTGCTATGGTAGTCACACTCTGCCTTGCATCTGTAGCAGCTCTAGACAGAGGGAGAATTTTCTGCCTCTCTCCTAGATGCAGCAGACCTCTGCTTTGAATTGGTGCAGGATACCGGGCCCAAAGGCCTTCTTGCCCCTCCACTGGGGCAGAAGGTTTTTACTTTCCTCCCTCCCCCAGAATCAATGGGCCTTTGTCTGGGGCCTGGGGTGGAAACATCCCACCATCCCCAGAGGACTAAGGCTTTCACGTCACTTGATCGAAAGGTCCAGGACAGTGTGCAATGAGTTTTGTTTGTTCTCCCAGGGCAGCCAATCCCCCTCTGCACACCTGCATCTCTGTCAGGCTCTCTCCAGTCTCTCACCTGCCCCAATGGGTCTTGCATGATGACATGACTGTTGTAAGACATCTTCAATACAAAAAATAATAGTAATGAATTATTAGTATTGAAAATAATGGACTTTAAAAACTACAAACAGGCCATCCTGAGTGGCAGTCTTGTTAGGCCGATATTTGAGTGCTGATCAATAAACAGAGCTAAAACATTACTGGAATCAGTACAGGAAAAGGTAACAAAATGGTCCGGATTCTGTTGAAGTCGTCAGCACCTTCTAGTGGAAATAACTTTTGAAAAACAACTTCCTTAATGATACAGACGCATCTCAGAAATTTTTGCACAGATGCATTATCAGTCATCAAACCTTGGCAGTTACAGAAACTAAAATTTTGAGACTGTAATAAACTATGTAGTATTCCATTTTATTATATCAAATAATTGTAAATTGTTTAATAGAGTTTGTTGTCCCGTTCATAAAAGCAATACAAAACAAAACAAAACAAGCCAAAAGGACATTTGAAAAGGCAGCAGGGACCACAGAACAGGAACTACCCCTACAATGCCTCCCCTCCGCCTGGTGGAAATGCAATCTAAATGAGGGTTTCTGTATTTAAATTATATTAATGAAAATTCAGGTTATCTCTATTCTCACTAAATTAATATTATACAAATAATTAAAGAATAATATTTTGAATGTATGCCAAACTTTCAACTGACGCAGAGCACCAAATGATCAGCCTGACGGGGCCCCCAGGTCTTCCTCTGCCTCTGCCTCTAAAACCAAAAGGGAAACAAGCAAACTGAAACTCTCTTCAATATTTCACATTAATTTAGATAAGCATCTCTTTCCACTAATAACAACTGTATCATAAGTCTCAGTCCAAAGTCCGAAATTTTAAAATTAGTGAGATCATATTGCTGTTTATTAACAAGGTAAGATTGTAAATTAAAATTAAATCAATGTCTTCCTTTCTAACTATTCACGTTGGTTGATTTAATGGTACTGCAATTTCATCAATATAACAGCCCAATTCATAGAATAATCAATTTACGATTCTCTTAAATTTTATGTAGTTTAAAGGCAAAGGCCTTTGTGAAATTTCTTTTCCCTGGAATGTTTCTCATTTAACTGGTGGCAATAGCTGTAGGACTATTGATCCAGTTACTCATTTTTTCAAAAAGCACAGTTCCTCTTTGCACACAAGTTTTTAAAAGAAAAATTAGATGTGTCTGAACTCCTCTCCACCTGCTGAGGGGGAAGGAGCCTCTACGTGGCTTGGTGATGAACTTTGTGTTTCTCAGTAGGGTACAGCCTGGAGAGGAAAAATTGCAGAAGCTAAATTAGTTTCCATAAGAAAAAAAAAATGAAAAAATACAAAGAAAAGATCTTAGAAAGGGGAAAAAGCAGCATGGGTGGCCAGAAAAGCAAGGGCAATGTAGAGGACCACAGTGTTCTCAAACTTGACTGTGGATCAGGTTCTCCTGGAAAGAATCATAAATTGATTATTAAACGAATCTTAAAACACAGATTGCTTGGCGCCACTGCCAGAGTTTCTGTTTCAGTAAGGCTAAGACATTGCTTAATAATTTGCATTTCTAACAGGTTCCCAGGTGATGCTAATGCTGCTGGTCCAGAGATTTCCCAGCTGAGCAACCATACCTGTTTGCCTGGGACTAATGGATTTCTCAGAACTTTTAAGGCTAAAACTGGAAAGTCTCCAGAAAACCAGGAAGATTGGTCACCCTATATCATATCTCCAAGATATTTTCAGTAAAGGGCTAAAATACTGGCTAATTCTTTTGTACCAAATTTTGTGTGTTTTCTTTTTAATTAACTGATTAATTCATTGGTTAATTTTAAACTTTGGTTTTTTTCTTTTTCATTGATGTATTGAGATTGACCTTGAGGCTAGAGTTGCATTTTCAAGGTTATTGTCTATGATTTTGGCCTAAAGTGCAGTATCCTGCTATAGCCAGAACTGTCACCTAGGGCTGAGTAAACCATCACTGTGACTAGCATCTGACTTGTATCTGTGGCAGCTCTAGAGAGAGGCAGAAAAGATCCTAGACAGGAGAAAAAGCAGCATGGGTGGCCAGAAAAGCAAGGGCACTGTAGAGGACTGCAGGGTTCTCAAACTTTGTTTTGGTTCAGAGGCAAGTGAAAAAGGGTTCAAGAAGAGGAAGGATGGTACTTGGACTATCACTTCAAAGCGAGAAGGTACTTATGCAAATTTCTCAGTTATTAGAATTACAACCTTTAGGGAAACTCACTGTTTGGGAATGAGTGTTTCACAAGAGTTAAATATAGACAGTGTTATGTGAGTTCATCAAATGAGGAATGTCAGAATTAATCAGGATGGGCTAAGTTTTACGGCATTCATAAATGCAAAATCTTAGTGCCTTAAACCAACAAATATTTATTTCTTGTGCACACTACCTATCCTTAGAACTCCCACAGAAATTGCCCATTATTTGCCATAATTCCTTATATCATAATTCAAGTAGACAGCACAAAATAAAGATATTAATTGCTGTTCAGTGATGATGGAATTGCCCATCCTAGTGATGACTCTTTTTCACAAAATAAATGTCTATGGAAAATTGGGGTTGAAATTCTTAACAGAGAATATAAGGTGAATATTAATGATGACCCAGTTTTAAAAGATAGGCCTAATAAAATATAACTTACTTCATTAAAATCCCTAGAGGTTTATTTTATTTTATTGTGAGGTCTTGATTTAATGGCAGACCTTGGAAAAGCACTTATAGGTTATTGGAGATGTGGTAATCCCAAAATGGACAAATGACAACAACTTTATGAATTTGTGGATAGTAAAAGTAATTCCCCAACAAACTAGTGGAGTATTCTGTGAAGACCTCTACTGGGCTGATAGAGTTTCTTAGCATTCTTAGGTAGTATGTTTCACACTGATGGTTTCCAAATATGAAGATTACTATTCAGTGGTTTGAAATGGAACCCTGGAATCTAGTTTTTTACAAAGCTCCCCAGCAGATTTTGATACAATTAGTCTGCAATGTGGACATTTAAAAAAAAGTGAAACCTATATTTTAAATTTGGTGGATGGAAACATGAAGGGGTAGAATGTAAATATAACATTATCGGGACTAATGAACATTCAGTTCAGTATAAATTGAAGATTATTTTAAACCATAAGGCTATGGGTTTATTTTATTACTCTTGGACTGATGCTCTAATTTCTACCCACAGCTCTGTCACTAATTTCCTATGTGATTTCAGGTAAATCACTTACTTTAACTTCAGCTTCTTCTGAGAAATGAAATCAGGTAGATTATTAATGAAGATCCCTAGCAGTTCTAAAACCCCATGTTCCCAATTACCTTAAAGGGGTGTGTGGGATATATATATATAGGGGCCAGATGTTTAACGTAAGCTCTTTGTGGCAATTATGGAGAGAAAGGTGTAACATAAACGTCTGGCCTGGTTCTACCACCTTCAAAAAATGCCAACTATTTCTAGGGAAGGTCAGTAGGCTGCAGGCTATTGATGGGGTGGGGATGGGGGTGTGTTCAGGACATGCTAGCCCAAAATACGGCACTTTGGCATATTGAATATTTCAAGCTGAATGAATTTGAGCAATGGCATATGCAGGAAGGATTTTCTGATCTTCCAACGAAGCAGGTCATAAAACCTTCATGTGAGAGGTGCCTTTTCCCCCAGAGGAAAGAAGCATCCTTATTTCTGAGGTCAAAGGGACAAAGAGGAATCTGAGTGAACAGGCCTTGCTAAGTTTCCTCCAGTTTACTACACTTACCTCATACCCTTTGTTCTATCATATCCTTCCACTACTTTCCATTCTTCATCAAACCTAGCATAAAAACACTCAGGCTGAACCATTTCTTCAGGTCTTCACTTCTTTATGAAGGCTCCTGTGTCATGTAACACTTATATTAAATAAATGTGTCTACTTTTTCTTGTTAATCTATCTTTTGTTATGGAGGTCCTAGTTGAGAACTTAGAAGGGTAGAGGAAAAAGATATTTTTCCTCCCCTACAGTTATGTATATCGCAATTGAGCAAGTCATGGGGTCCAAGAGATCATATCAACCACTTGAAGACTGACTTATCTGGACATGACCTCAAATAGAAAAGTATAGCATGGACTCAATAATAAATTGGGAGATAACAAGGAAAACAAAGCTAAGCATCACATCAAAGTAGGATCCCGGCATGATTTTATTCTAGTGGTTTAAATACGTTCCCATCCCATCTCTTATTTACCTCGTGCCCCTCTTATTAATGAGGAAATAGCAGAGACTGAATAGGGAGGCATCAGTTTAATTTGACAAACTTGCCTAAATTGAGAGAGTCTGAATTAGCTTTGACCCAGAGAAAGAGCTGAACTGAGAACCCTGAGGTTTGCAACTCTAAACAAATCCTGACTCCTTTCTGATGTATTTCTGCCAAAGACAACCTGACTGAGGTTACGCAGAGATCATTTTTCTACAAAACATGGCCAACTAGGCTCAAGGCAAAATTTCAAGACATAATTTATCTTCCACCTTCTTCAAATACTTTCTCTCTCCTCCTGCCCCTAACCCTCAATATAGGAAATGTGCAAAGTCTACACAGCCTGTAAAAGTCTACCAATTTAAGGGCTTATAATATGTGAGAGACATTTTTGATACACATACATAGTGCCACCCATTAAGATGCTCATGTTTATGATTTAGTAGGAAAAACAGAATGCTGCAATGGAGATATTAACAAGAACAATCAAATTCACAGGCACAGAGAAGACTTCCTTACCGCCAAATTCTAGAATAATTGCTTGTCCCAACTCCCATAGAGCACTGTGATCTGGCTATCACAATGCACTATGAATGTCGATTTAACTAATCCCCTTTGAGTATCAATATTTTGAAGGAGTTCTCTTTTAACCTAAAAAAATCTTCTAATTAGTGAAATTCATTCAGCAGTGAAAGGTCTCTCCGGACCTTCATGTTTTAATCTGCAAGTCTCAATTTTAGCTTCCGCCACCAACGCTCCCCTTCATCCCTTCAAAGTTGATGGAATCACATGCCTTGAATTGAAGGTTTTGGTAATTCAGATCCCTTGAGCAAAAAAAACAGAAATAACGGGGTGGGAGATGGCGGGGGCGGAAAGGGTGTGCAAATTTTTCGAGCTTGCGGAGTGCAAACGTGGAGAAATGACGCCACCTCCTGGTAAGGCATGGGAACAAGCAGAGTAAAAGCCGACTGCGACTTGCAGGCTAATCAGCTGCTTTCATTTCAAAGCATCAAGCCGCGCCTCTCCGGCGCCCGCAGACCCCCCCGAGACCCGCCCCCGTCGGCGGCTCTAACCACTCAGTGCTCCCCGCGCCACGTGATTGACAGGGCAACAGCCCGGTCCGTTACCTAAACTCGTCACTTCGGAAACAGTGACCCGATCCTTCCGGAAGCTCAGGGTCCGCGCTCTCCCAGCATCCCTTGCCTTCCGGCTATGCTCAGTCCTGTCCGGCCAGTCCCGCCTTGCGCGCCCATTTCGAGCCCGAGTTTCGAGCTCGACTTTTCGGGCTCGAGGACTCGGCCCAGATTTCCCGGGACTGGGTTCTTGGGCAGTGGCGATGGGGGCAGGAATGGCGCAGCTGGAGGGTTACTACTTCTCGGCTGCCCTGAGCTGCACCTTTTTAGTGTCCTGCCTCCTCTTCTCCGCCTTCAGCCGGGCGCTGCGAGAGCCCTACATGGACGAGATCTTCCACCTGCCGCAGGCGCAGCGCTACTGTGAGGGCCGTTTCTCCCTTTCCCAGGTGGGGTCCCCACCCTGTTCCCACCCTAGGGCCGGCCAGACCCCGCCCCAGCGCTGTTCTCCCACCCTTCTCCTTCGCTTCCTCTGCGCCACCCTCTCAGCCTCGAAACGTGAAAGGGACTGGCTGATATTTTGTTCCTGTCTCTCAGATCTGTGAAATATTTGTTAAATGAATGAGTTAACAGCAGCTCTGTCTCCTAGGAAGAGATTAACTGATGCTCTGGGAGATTAACTAATGGGGAACTCAGTTCCTGCCCCTCTTCTTGGCAACTGATGAGAGCTGTCTGAGTTTTTCTTCCCCAATCCTGGGATTAGAGGCATCGGGCCGCTCCGAGGAAATGTCAGAATACTTCACTTTAGCTCACCTGTCAGGCACCGAACTGTGTATTTTGTGGGTGGGACAGGTGGAGAGAGAGGGATCTTCAGCCTCCAGAAGTGACAAGTTACATTAATTCCATCTCTGGTGTTTTTAGGAGCCTTCTATTAACTGGATAAATTGGTAGCCAGTGAAGTGGCTTGTATGTTTGAATATGTAATTGACTACATAAGTACATAGATACTAAAATAGAGACATTATTCTTCCTCTTCTCGTGAAGCAATATAGAGTAGTGGGTAGAAATACAAAGTCTGTAGTTAGAGAAAGACCTAATTTTAAGCCTTGGCGCTGTTATTTACTAGTTATGTGACCTTGGAAATTTTCTGACTTGCAGGTTACTCATCTGAAAATGACAGTAATAATGGTGTCTACGGTAGGGCGTGTTGCAGGATTAAATACAGAGGGTTTAGCACAATTTCTGGCTTGCTACATGTTAGCTGTCATTACGCAGCCTGTGGTTTAATCTCTTTAAACACTTCTTTCTCTCCAGACCCATCAGAGGTCCAGCCGATGTTTCCATGCTTTTTAAAACTGGAGCATTTGCAATTTAATCACCAAAATACAGGCTCACCAACGAGTGGGGCTTGGAAAATAGAAACTGATTTTAAGTTGTTGTCGTCTGCTGGTTGCTGATACCTTAACAATCACAAAGCTGGTGCAGGGGTAAAATATAAGCAAAACTTTCCTCTAGAGGAGGCATCTGATCTGCCTAGGACTTATGTAATTGTGTTCTGGGATAACTTCTCAAAATGCCTGATTGTTGGTAAAGATGTTTTTGAGCTTGACATCTTTGTGTCAGTCCTGTTGGTATTACCTCTTTTGCTTCCTTGTCGGCCTTTGATTTTTAAGTGGGATCCCATGATTACTACATTACCTGGCTTATACCTGCTGTCGGTTGGAGTCGTCAAACCTGCCAGCTGGATCTTTGGGTGGTCGGAACATGTTGTCTGCTCCATTGGGATGCTCAGATTTGTTAATCTTCTCTTCAGTGTGGGCAACTTCTATTTACTATATTTGCTTTTCCGCAAGGTACAACCCAGACAGAAGGTACGTTTTCAGAATAATTTATTATAAGCTTATGTGCAGTTAGGTCTACAATTCTGATGACTTGGTTTTATGAGATTTGGTGAAAAATGTCTTTAACGCTTAGTATTTTTGTATATTTTGTAAAGATAAAGCAATTCCCCCACGCCCATTTTAGAAGAAATTTCTAAATACGTGAATAACTTATTTATTTGTAAAATCTAAAGTAAATATTTGTGAATCAAATGAGTTCAGTAAATATTTCTTGAATTTATTCCGTGTGCTAGGCACTGAGACTACAGAGGTAAATAAGGCGTTCTTTTTCTGGAACATTTATCTCCCTTAGGGAAAACAGACTTTACGTGAGAAATTTTGATGTGATTTAAGAACGCAGGCCTTGGAGGTGGATTGCCTGGGTTTGAAGACTATCCATTTACTAGTTGTGTTACTTTGGACAGGTTACCCTTTAGAGACTCCATGTCTTCATCTGTTAAATGGCAATAATATAGACGCTGTGTCACAGGACTATTATGAAGAGTAAAGGAGCTTAATGAATGGAAGGTGCTTAGAATCATGCCTGATATAATAGTAAAGACTCAATAAATATTAGTTATAATAATTATTTTTAACTTAAATTATTTCAATAGTGTGAATTGTGAGAGGGAGATAGGTCTAAGATGCTATGAAGAAACAGAGGAGGCGTAGAGGAGCATTTGTTTTAGCCTGACTGGGAGGGAGGCATTGGGTAAGGCTTCTTTGAGAAGATGGTACCTGAGCTGAATCTTGATGAACAGATAGTGCTTTTGGGTAGGGAATGAATCCTGGCAGGAGAAAAAGCATAAGCAAAGGTAGAAAGGCATTGAATAACAAGATAGAGGGAATTGCTATTTGGAATCACAAGATTATAAAGTACGGGGATGTGAGACTGGAGAAGTAGGTAGGGGTGAAGTCCTGAACATCCTTAATGTCATGGAAAGCATTTTGAGCTTTATCTAGTAGGTGATAGACAGCTCTTAATTTAATCAAGGGGATGGCATGGTCTGGTTTGGTGATTTAGATTAAGTGGAGGATGCAATTCAAGGAAATAAGAAAACTTTCAGATTCTGGAAGTCAGAAGGCCAAAAGAAGATATTTAACTTTAGATGGGGCCAATATTTTCAGGAAAATGCCTGTAATTTCTTCATGTAATAGTAAGATCATTGGATATGGTAGTATAAATGCTAGATACATATTTACATTCTCCCCAGTGTAGAGTTCTAAAGAGAAATCTTTAAAAGAAGTTGGTGATGATGGCTAAATGAATGCTTATTGAAGACACTAGGACTTAAGCACAGGGAAATGGAACCACCTGTCCTGTGTCCCATTCATTTCCATCTTCCCCATAGAATTTAGTTCAGTGTCCTGCACACAATAACTTTTTAACTATTTGTTGAATGATTCAGAGTATTTTAGGCCATAGAGGCTTTGGCACACACGTATTGTCTTTTTTTTTTCATGTATTGTCTTAATGGCTTCCAAACTGATAGGTGTAACTAAAAAAGCACCAGAAAGTATCTTCATAAATGTATATAGTCATGCATCACTTAACGACGGGGATGCATTCTGAGAAATGCATTGTTAAGCGATTTCATCATTGTGCCAACATCATAGAATATACTTACACAAACCTAGATGGTATAGCCTACTACACACCTAGGCTCTATGGTACCAGTCTTATGGGATCACCATCGTATATGCTATCCATCATTGACCGAAACATCATTAGGCAGCGCATGACTGTATTATGTTTTGTAAAGCCAGAAATAAGATTAATATTGAATAATTTTATTTAAATAAAATTCAGGTCTTTTTTTATTTTTTAATAAATCTCTTAATTAGCTCAGAAATAGCATATTTGTTTTATCATGAAAATTAACTGTGTTTTTTCTTCCTCCTAGGCTGCCTCAAGTATCCAGAGAATCTTGTCAACGTTAACATTAGCAGTATTTCCCACACTCTATTTTTTTAACTTCCTTTATTATACAGAAGCAGGATCCATGTTTTTTACTCTTTTTGCCTATTTGATGTGTCTTTATGGAAATCATAAGACTTCAGCCTTGCTTGGATTTTGTGGCTTCATGTTTCGCCAAACAAACATCATCTGGGCTGTCTTTTGCGCAGGGAACATCATTGCACAGAAGTTAACTGAAGCTTGGAAAACTGAGCTACAAAAGAAGAAGGAAGAGAGGCTTCCTCCTGTTAAAGGACCATTTTCAGAATTCAGGAAAATTCTTCAGTTTCTTTTGGCTTATTCTATGTCCTTTAAGAACTTGAGTGTGCTTTTTCTTTTGACTTGGCCCTACATCCTCCTAGTGTTCATGTTTTGTGTTTTTGTAGTAGTTAATGGTGGAGTCGTTATTGGCGATCGGAGTAGTCATGAAGCCTGTCTACATTTTCCTCAGCTATTCTACTTTTTCTCTTTTACTCTCTTTTTTTCTTTTCCTCACTTACTGTCTCCTAGCAAAATTAAGGCTTTTCTTCGCTTAGTTTGGAAACGTAGAATTCAGTTCTTTGTGATTACCTTAGTTTCTGTATTTTTAGTTTGGAAATTCACTTATGTTCATAAATACCTACTAGCAGATAATAGACATTACACATTTTATGTGTGGAAAAGAGTTTTCCAAAGATATGAAATTGTGAGATATTTGTTAGTTCCAGTCTATATTTTTGCTGGTTGGAGTATAGCTGACTCATTGAAATCAAAGTCGATTTTCTGGAATTTAATGTTTTTCATATGCTTGTTTACTGTTACAGTACCTCAGAAATTGCTGGAATTCCGTTACTTCATTTTACCTTACGTTATTTATAGGCTTAACATACCTCTGCCACCCACATCCAGACTTCTTTGTGAGCTGGGTTGCTATGTAATTGTTAATTTCTTGACTTTTTATATTTTTTTGAACAAGACTTTTCAGTGGCCAAATAGTCAGGACATTCAAAGGTTTATGTGGTAATATCAGGGATATCTTGAACTCTAAATATAGACTTCTTATTTAGACTGTTTCCACAATGAAGAACGGAACAGGTAAAAATTACAGACTTTCTTTTAGGTGCAATGGTGATCCCCAGATCACATCAGATTTTTTTGTGTTTTACACATCAGATATAAGTGCTTTAAACATATATAACAAATCCAAGGAAGTTAGGTGGTAAAGAACTGAGAAGAGTTTAAGAGTTGCTCCATAAGCCTAAATAATAATGGGAAAATAAAATTGTTTACAGCTATCTCATATCTCTCTTGATACTGCTGGCCACTCAAAAGCTTGGAAACTTTTTATAGATACAAGTTTAAAAAATTGGGCATGCTTTATTTTAGTGGAACTTTTTTATTCTCTTCAGAAAGCAATAGTAGACACGTTATTTGAAAAATATTTACAAATGATCAGATAATATTCTCCATTGAAAATTTGCTTAACATTTCAGTAAATATAATTTTAATCATAAGGCAAAATAGACTCACATAGTAAATGCTATAAATTAGAGGCTTATCTGCATTTATCTAGGAATCAAGTTGTTGATTTTTGTTAAAAATCTAGAAATGATGCTCTTTCACTAATTCCTAATATGAAATATATGATGGCCAAAGATTAATTGTGTTGATGATAATACCTTATAAAAGGAATTTTGTTTCTAAAATACATTACTATATTAGTTTCTATTGCTGCCATAACAAATACCACAAACTTGGTGGTAAAAAATAATTCTCTCACAGTTCTGGAGGCCAGAAATCTAAAATTAAGGTGTCGGCAGGGTTTGTTACTTCTGGAGGCTCTGAGGGAGAATCTGTTCCATGCCTCTCTCCTACCTTTTGGTGGCTGTCTGCAATCCTTGGTGTTCCTTGGTTTATAGATGAGTCATTCCAATCTCTGCCTCTGTCTTCACATGGCCTTCCCCTCTGTCTTGTCTTCTTTCTCTTATAAGGACAATGTCATTGGATTTAGGGCCCACCCTAAATCCTAATCCAGGATGGACTCATGTTGAGATCCTTAACTATATCTACAAAGACCCTTTTTCCAAATCAGTTCACATTTACAGGTTTCAGGTAAACATATCTTTTTGTGGGACACTTTTCAACCCACTGAAAGTTACCAAAGGAGATTTTAGGATAAACTTCATAAAACTTGTAGGAAATAATTTCTTTGCTGATATATTTTAAATAAAATTAATCTTCACTGAGAGGATAAAAACAAGTGACTTCCAAGCTTGCATAATTATAAAACTAAAGGTAACTGGTATTTGATTTCATTATCCAAAAAAAGTTAGAATTGAAAGGAAATTTAGAAATCATTTGATCTAGTCTTGTTTTGTAGGTTAGGAAACAACTGCTTGGGTAGGATTATTTTTGTGTTGGTTTGTGGATTCTGTGTCTACTATTTTGAGTACATTCATTGGGTTATCATTACATTACAGAAAAATATTATTTGGCCATGTTAACTTTGACATGTAAACTTAGAACTGTGAATAGAATTCGTCTTTTAATCTAATTTTATGTTTGTAAACTTTTTAAAATAACTGTGAACAAAATTACTTTGTCTTCAGTGTTGGATTGTGGGTTCTCTGGCTTTTAAATAATGAGTGGATTTGAAAAGTATTCTGCATTTGGAAATAGAAAATTGTGTACAGGTGAAAATTACAAGTGTAGTTTTGAGTAAGAGAGAGCAGTCTTTTGTTGTGCTCTATTCAGTACTTAGAAAATATATTGACTCTTTAGTTATAACAGTAATTGTAGGACAACATTTTTACCCGAACTTTTTTTTTTAATTAGATAAGAAAGCACATGCAAGGAAATTATTATTTTGTAATGGAAATCTGAGTTCCAGTAAGTCAAAATTGAAAACAATTTGTAATTTAGGAAAAACTTTCTTGTCTGATACTATCAATGCAAGACTTTTGTGTTTAGGAATAGTTCTGAGACAAAAAAAACTTTTTTCTCTAATCTAGTCTGGCAAAATGACAACACCGTTCCACCCTATAGATTGGGGGAATCACTGTTCCAAATCATCTTTAAGTGTTGAGTCCCTGCTGTTTTAAGAGGTGTTTTGGAGAAAATCTGCATTCACAGGTTCATCTTCTGTGTTATCCATAGAGTACGTAACGTACAGCACTTAACATTTTAGAAAAGAATGCTGTGAATTAAAAGGTGCTATAGAGTGTTGCTTTTAGAAACATCCTAATTTATATTTGTGTTTTTAATATTTTTCAAGAGTTATCAAATAGATATTTTTGACATGAATTTTTTAAAATTTAGACATAGTTGAATTTCTGGATTAAAAGGTGATTATAGAGAAAAAATGTATTGATCACTTAGAGAACCTGTGGAGCCTTGCAATTATTGGTATTAAAGTCTGTAAGTAGGATTATTTTAAAGAACATTATTAAAAGATTTAGCCCGTAAATTTTTTAGGCCCAGTAATAAGTCTTTTTGAACTTTTTCTACTGTAAATGTAGAGTATTATCTAGTTTGAACGTAACTGCCACTGGACCTGACTTGTTTTTTTCTTTATAATTGTCTGAAGACAAGAGAGGAGAAGAAAAGAGATCCTCAATTTTTATTTATACCCTCTAAATAGTAGACGATTATTTTAGACTGACTTTTAAGTAAAATATTCGTATAAAGAAGTAAATTCATGTTCATTAGGTTAGAGAGCATTTATTATCTTTGAAGCAATTAGAATTTCATTAAAAAGTAAAACAAGAAAGAAGTATCATACAAACAATATGAAAAAGTTTTTTCTAGTGAAAATTTAAATATGACAGGAACTGTGAGCTTGTAGAAAAAGCATTTAACATGAGAGTTAGGATTTCTACATGTGATTATGGCTCTGGAATCAATAAAGCAAGTGGTTTAATCTTTGGTCTTCATTTCAAATGAGAATAGTATTTGTCCTGACTCTAGTCAGTGCCTGGCACGTGTCTAGCTTATTTCAAAAGGAATTCAGGCCCTGCCGTTTATCCATCAAGTTCATAAATATATCGTATAATAAATATTGAGTAAGTGTATACTAAATGAAGTTTTTAATGTAGAATTAAGTGCATATACTAGAAAAAATGTAGTAAATAATCATAAGCTAATTTTAGGAAATAAATCACATGCTTCAGAATGAGATCCGTTCTAACCCTTTTTCTGCCTAAATTTTCTGACCTAGTTTTTAAAATTTTCATTTACTATAGTGTTTAATACTTACACATATATTTACTTGTAAATATGTTATATGTGGTTTTATAATAGGATGTGATTTCAAAATTATTGCAGTTTATTTAAAATAAGAAAAATAACCTTTAACCATTAAATTCTAATAGCAGTAGAACTCGTGATGGTTATTAGATTTTTAAGGGAAAAGAGATTTCAACCAATTACAAATATTTTGTGTTATTTTAGTTAGGCTGCATTTTACTACTTGAGGGATAACTGTTAATTATCTTTTGTTTAGGATACTTTTTTATGTATTTAAATGTTGACAACAAGACAGATATTTCCCATATACTAAAACTTGTGTAGCTGAGAAAATTATATTAAAAATTGATAGATTGAGGATATATTTTTTAACACATCTATGAATCCAACTCTAAATTCTTTAACATTGGGAAATTACTTCTAGGGTAAGAAATTTTGTCACAGTGAAGTAATCCAATAATATCTTTATATTGTGCTTTTTAAAAAATGAGCATTTGATGAATTCAGTGTTAATTTAATTTGAGCTCAGTGTATTGCCATCAGACCAAAAGACATAGTATTTTTCTGACAATAAAAATATTAAACATCGTATCGATTTTTCACACTGACTGAAACTTAAGTCAATGCAGTTCAGGTAAACCAGGTATGTGTGTGTGTGGCACATACAAAATGAGGTAGAGAGGGCAGAGAAGTAATAGTAACAATAATGATTGCTATCATTTATTGAGCACCTATGGTGTTCTAGGCATTATATTGGCTGATTTACAGATATTGTCTCATTTGATCCTATTCATATTCCCATGAGGCACTTGTTATTTCTGTTTGACTGCCGGAGAAACTAGAGGTCAAGAAGCTCAGGTAACTTGCCCGAAGTCACCAGTCACTTAAGGACATAGAGTGGTCTGACTCCCTGTGAGTTTTTGACTGCTACTGGCCTCACGGTGCAAGTCTTTCATTAAGAGAAGTAGAATATGGAGAGAGCTGAAAATCTGTCTTTACTCTACAGTAGCCAGACCATTCATGGCATATTATTTTTTGTATTGGGTATAGTCATTTTTAGAAATGCTAGAAGCTGTTTAAAGGAGCAGGAATAGATGATGAGTGTTTATAATTGTGTAGCAAGAGAAATGGCTAAAAGAATATATAGGATGTTTCACTTGGAGAAGCAGAGATTCTGTAATTTGATAAGCTCTCATAATTGAAGAATAATTATTTGGAAGAAGGATTGGGTTATTCTATAGTCCCTGAAGTATAAATCCAGGGCCAACAGATTTCAACTTATGAAAAACACATTTTCGAATTGTTTAGTGTCTGCAAGGAAAAAAAGTAAGCTTTCCTGCTCACTGGAGGCAAGATTTCTATTAGCGATGCTTCAGAAGCGATTCAGATAGCAAGTAGATAGAGTAAAATGGCTTTTTAAGGTGCCTTATAACCCTAGGGTTTGAAATTCTTAGGTTTGTTACACCTCATATTTTTTGTGTTAATTGATAAGTCATGGTGAAGTATTTCTGGCACCTTGCATGCTGTCTTCGATATATTCTAAATTTCTGAACAAAAACTGTACTTTAGCTCTGTTACCTTGTTTTAGAAACAAATTTGAGATACACAACTTAGTAGGAGGTATTTTTAGCTATAGTGTTTGAGAGTACTGCTAGTATAGTATTTGTTTTCTATTTTTTTAATCCCCTTTACCTTAGTAAAGAGAATGTGCTTCTATTTGAAAAGGTTCTTTCTCTTAAAGATAAATAGCATAAGCACTATTTATAGGATTTTTTTAAATGCAATATCCACTAGGTGGTGATATTGTGCTACAATTCCAAGTGTTCTTGTGATTAAACTTAGTCTGAGTTAACTTTGTTTATAGTTTTGTTTTGAACCACAAGGTAATTTATAGCATCTATGTCTATGTATTATAATGTTATTCAACATGTTTCCTGAATTGTATGAAGCTAAGGTAAATTAAAAAATCATGTTTGTGTTTTGGAATCAAATATTAGGTGATTTAACTTAATATATCTTCCCATATGACATTCTTTACTTCATATGGCATAGTCAAGATCTTTTCCCACAAACAGTGGGTAATGATGACAAATACGGGAACTTATATAGCATTCTACTAGCCACTGTTTTAAGTGCTTTACTCACCTTATTTATGGTCTTAACAACTTTATGGGATCTGTACTATTGTTAATATCTCCACTCTACTGAGTAAGGAAACTCAACATAGGTTAAGTATTTTGCCCAAGATTACAAAATAACTGGCTGAGCTGGGATTCAAACCTAGGCAGACTGACACCAGAATCCATGTTAACTGTGATCAACTGGTGGGGAGAAGAGGTAAGGTCACAAAGTCTACCTTCAAATTCCTAACATTTTAGAAAGAAAAATAATCACAGAGGAGGCGGTTAATATTCCCTATTTTTGTATGTTAGGAAGACGAGGCCCACACTAATTTTGGCTCTTCCAGAGGCAGATAATCTTCCATCTGCCATTGAGACTTCCATTTCTGTTTTTGTGATGGTACCTTAAAGTGAGATGTGTGTGTACATATGAAAATAAGGGAGAAAAAAACAAAACAACTCTAGGTGTGGAGTTTTTAGCCATATTAATTTACAGTGAAATGAAGACCTTTGTTTTAAATAGAATGATTCCAGCTATCAAGTGGAGGGGTATAGTTGTTTGAAAATTAATACTTAGTTTCTCCAAAAAGACTCCAGTTTGGAAGCAAAATATCAGTTAAACATGACATACTTTGGAATTTTTTTTTTTTAATTTTGACTGGAAAAGCTTAATCTTTTAAAAAATCTATAAATATGTGTTCTAAATGCTTTTAAGTTTTATATTTTGTTTAATACTGTTCTGTAAAAAGAAGTTTGACTTCTAAAATTATGAGTTCATGTCATTTAAAACTGATTTTTAAGTAAACCTATTCTTTATAAGAATAAAAAATAGACATTTTTCCTTTTTAAAAAATTTGTTCAAATGTCATGGTTTGTTTTTTTGTAAATAAATTCATGTTTTATAATATTTTGTAATTTATCGTGTCTATTGAACACATTCTCTTGGTGCTAGTGGCTTTTTCTTTCACTCACTCTGCACTAGTAGCCATTATTCCCTGTCTGCCACCCACCCAATCCTACGCTTTGTTAGTCTTCTTGATATAATGGAACTGAGTAATATTTTAAAATATCTGTAATGAGTGCCCCATCACTAGCTTGCATGGCTGTCTTCATTTTATCCTTCTAATCGTGGAAGGCAGTTAAATTACTGGCTGATCACCTTGAACTTGTGTGGAGGCTTGGGTTTCTTTGTTAGTTCAGGTCTGTAGAAAGCCCAAACTGTTGTCCACACGCCTTTAACTTGGCAGGACTCAAACCCCCATTTTGACCCCATGCGGTATGAAGAAGAGATCCTTGCTCTGTGTTTTCAGATTTCCAGCTCTTGCTTCCACTAGGCTTCTTGAAGCTTCCTCTGCTTATATGCAGCTCAGAGGTCAGCCACGGACTTACACACAGATTTGGGGGTTCTCCTCAGTGACTCCCTCCTTCCTGGGATTTCCCTTCTTGATTTATAGCCACTCTGGAAGCCTGGACTCCATCCTTTCACACCTCAAGCCAATGATACTGCAGCTTTCTGACTGGGTTGTGTCCTCAGGGGAGAAGTCATATAAACATGGGTCTCACCTGGCGAGGATTGCAATAATGAAATCCTGTTCAGTTCCTGCCTGCTTTTGTTTGTTCTTCAGCGTCTTCAAATGGGTTTTTTTTCCTTTTTAAGTTAGTCAATCTACGGAAGAGTTAATGTGATAAAAGTTCCTCTGCTATTACCTGCCCAGGAACCTTGTCTCGATTGTAGTTGTCATATATTACATGTAGTCATTCTGTTTACATAGTAAGAAGTTGGGATTGTTAATTTTGCTTTGAAGAACTAAAGAGGAGAGTTCCTAAAAATATTTTAGACAGGGACAGTAAGTTTTTGGAATATTGACTTCTAATATGGTCCCCTAATATAGTAAATCATAATAATATTTGTAATTAAATCCATTGACCGTTTGAGGGTTCTTTATGTGAAAATGTCATTAAGAAATACAAAAGTGACTGTGACCTTCAGGCAAGAGAAACTCATCTAATCGGGGGCTAACCTGATACAAAGTATAATATGATGACCACTAAGGAGGAGTATGAGAGCTAGAGTCTTTACATGGAAATAGAAATTATATCTGACTGAAGGGACAAAAGAAATATTTCATGGGAAAATTGGCATCTGCGATTTTACTTGATGGAGATCCGCAATGACATCGTGAAAAATATTCCAGGCAGAATAAAGGGGCGTGAACAGAAAGTGCACAGTAAAACCATCATACACTTCAGCAGTAGGTGACAATAACAGTGCCAACATTTATGGAGTGCTTGCTATATTCTAGGCACTAATCTAAGTCTTAAATGTGGATTAATTTCTTTAAGCCTCATAATGACTCGATTAGGCAACTATTATTATTATTCCCATTGTATTGCTGAGGAAAGGGAGGCACAGGGAATTGAAACCATTTGCAAACTTAGGAAGTGTGGCTCCAGGACCTGCTCTCTTAAGCAGGGCCCTATACTGACTCTCTCTAAATTTGTATACTCTGACAGCCTATGCTTCAAAGGAGCTAAGATTATTTTTAGGTAAAAAATAGGTAGAACAATGTTCTGCTGCATGCAGTGAGGAACAAGGAGAACACACCTCCCACACACAGACCATATGGTAAGTGGGGTTGGAGAAAAATAACTATTATTTGAGAAAAGATAACCAGGTTTCTGTTGAAACAAAAAGATGAAGGCAATTGTTCTATGCCCACCCCTCCACCTGTTTTAGGTGGTGCAGGGACCAGGGAGAAGGGCATTCCTAATAAGGAACATTGAGGGTTTAGGGGCCATCCTAAAACATTTGACCTTGCACGGGAGGAAGACAATTCCTCTACCTTCCGGATCCTGGCTGGGCTACAAATCAAATTGACATGAGAGAATAACGGGAAAATCAAACAAAGCTTTATAACATTTACGCGTTGTAAAGGAAAACTGAGCAACTTGCCAGAACAGCTGAGGTTGCCACCTTAAATACCATCTTCAGCTAAAGGCAAAGGAGGATGTTAGGGGTGGGGGGAGTCAGCTATGGGAGATTACCAGCAAAAGCACAGTAAACTGAGTAAGGTTATGATGCAGATTTAAGTCCTTGCCTTCCACATTAAGAGTTTCTAGAGATAAGGTCATGGCCTCTTCCTGGTACAGAGAGGGAGACAGCTTTACAAATGGAGATTTCGCTTACAGATGTAAATGTCTTACAAAGGGTAACTTCTACTTGGTTTTTAGACCTTTTCCCATGTCTGCAGTTTTTTTAAAAAAAATAACCAGCCAAAAATAATCCTCATGTCAAAGAGACACATCTTGAGGTGGCAAATTCTGATCCCCCACAGCCTGAAAGATTTTGAAGCCAGGAGGAGAGCTATAGTCTTCTCAGGTGAAACATTTCTTGAGAAGAAGCAGGTATCATGTCAAACTTGCTCAGTAGGTACTGTTATACGTAATTTTAGTGGTTTCTGTTACAATCTGTCAGTCTCTAAAAATTCAGTGAGAGAACCAAATTTAGATGAAGAAACCTGGCCTGACTTGGGATGTTAACTCTAAGCGTTGCCTCTCTGTGTGTTTGGTCTTGTGGCTGGGTGACCGAATGTATTGCAGTTTCAGAAGTGTAAGGAGGCCAGTCTTACGGAGATCCACAGGAAGAGGAGACCTCTCTGATCTAAGATAGTAATTATTCGTTAACCTCACCTAGAAATCTATATCTTGGTCATAGGATTTTGTTCCTTTTTGAAATGCAGGAGAAAGTAACTCATTAAGGCAAATCAGGCGTTAACATTTTAGTATCATATGAGAATATCTATGTGTGTTCCCTCCAACCACCACCACCTGCCCTGCCCCACCTCCCTACCCCTGCACCCCCTCAACCCCACCTGCCTACGTAGGTGCTAGTGCTTCTGGGGATGATGAGCATGAGAACTTTAGGAACATTGCCAGGAAAAGAAGGAAGAGAGTGCGGCAGCAAGACTGAAGACAGAGAAAGGGCCAACAAGAAAGCATAGCTTGGAGAGGAAACATTTCTTCACACATTGATGACTCTCAGAGCACTTTCTTCATTAAAATATTTCATTCAGGAGGCTCATTTCTTATGGAATGCGTACAGAATACTGATATGAAAAGAAAGAAGGATATAAAGGATGTGAGGTGAAAGACCACGCTGAGACTCTGCTTGCTCAATACAAATTCAGAGTGATGTTAATTCTTTAGTGAGGATGACTGTGCTGGGCAACGTTTAACCCCTTTTGCTACTCTTGTTTTCAAAATGCATTATCCTAAATTTCACTCAAGGTGGCAATCTTGGATATCTTTTCCAGTTGTTAGTCTAACAGGAAATTTATACCGTTTTACTGACCTTCATGTCACAAATATTAGTGATTTTTTCATTTATTTTGGAAGACATTCTTTGAACATGTTTAGCTTTAAGCAAATAGATTGGCTTATTTTTGTCACAGAGCATTTTGAAAACATGCGACCAGTGGAAACTTCAATCAGATAATTACAGCTGCATTCCACTCCCCATTATTAAGAATATGTGAAAACCTTTCAATTTTCTACTTTTTTTTCCCAGTTGGAATACCAGTCAAATCTGGAATTTACAAATGCAGTTTTAATTCCAGTGGAATTTATTATGTATGTATAATGACAAAATGTTTCCAAAAAGCTTCTGTTGATGGTAAACTCTTGTTTCCTTTCTATCAGGACATTAGACGAGAAGTTAGCCATTCTCTGACAGCTGTGCTATAGAGCAGGTTATCTGATAAGGAAAGAAAGCAAAGTAATTTTATTTGTAACACTAAGTGAGTGACATAGGACTTGATTTTTTAAAATAGTCATTCATTTTAGGAGCCGGCCCAGTGGCATAGCAGTTAAGTTCACGCATTCCGCTTCAGAGGCCTGGGGTTCACCAGTTCAGATCCTGTGCGCAGACCTACTCACCGCTCATCAAGCCATGTTGAGGTGGCATCCCACATAGAAGAACTAGAAAGACCTACAACTAGGATATACAACTGTGTTCTGGGGTTTTGGGGAGAAAAAAGGAAAAAAAAAAAGAGGAAGGTTGGCAACAGATGTTAGCTCAGGGCCAATCTTCCTTAAAAAAAAAACTACTATTAAATAAATAAATAAATAAATAAATAAATAAATAAATAAATAAATAAAATAGTCATTCATTTTAGCTGAAATAATGCAATTTGGAAGTTTCTGCAAGTGTTCAAATGGTTTTCGGTTGTATATTAAGACTTACCATAGAGCTTTTGCTGTGTTTGAATTCTGTGTAGCTAGAAAGTTTTTTATGGGTCTTTTGTATTTTATAATGTTTGATATTATAGTGGATCTTTACTTATGTTAATTTTTCCTTTTTTATATATATGTGAAAAATTCTATGGATTATTGATCATCCAGTGATGTTTCCTCAGTCTCAAGAGATAAATAATTCAGCTTGGAAGATCATAAATGTATTAGTATGTAATCTACAAATCTCTAGATGTACTCTGTTATTTTCTTCACAAATTCCTAGTTAAATGTTTATCATTAAAATGTAAAGGGGGGCCGGCCCGGTGGCGCAAGCGGTTAGGTGCGCGCGTTCCGCTGCGGCGGCCCGGGGTTCGCTGGTTCGGATCCCGGGCGCGCACCGACGCACTGCTTGGTAAGCCATGCTGTGGCGGCGTCCCATATAAAGTGGAGGAAGATGGGCACCGATGTTAGCCCAGGGCCGTCTTCCTCAGCAAAAAAAAAAAAAAAAAAAAAAGAGGAGGATTGGCGGATGTTAGCTCAGGGCTGATCTCCTCACAAAAAAAAAAAAAAAAAAATGTAAAGGGATTTGTATAATTTTACTTTCTTCCTAATCCAGTTCCTGTATCAGGAGCAAATTCTTATCAAATTGAAATAATGGTAGTTTCTGGAAGAAAAGTAGTTCATTATGAGAAATAATTGGCGAGCATCTAAGAAGAAAATTCTGATCAAATTTGGCCTTCATATTTCTTTCTTTCTTTTTTTTTTTTTTTTTGGTGAGGAGGATTGGCCCTGAGCTAACATCTGTTGCCAATCTTTCTCTTTTTTGCTGAGGAAGAGTGGCTCTGAGCTAACCTCTGTGCCCATCTTCCTCTATTTTGTACATGGGACGCTGCCACAGCATGGCTTGATGAGTGGTGTGTTGGTCCGTGCCCAGGATTCGAACCTGTGAACCCCTGGCCACCAAAGTGGAATGCGTGGACTTAAACACTATGCCACCAGGCTGGCCTAGGCCTTCATATTTCTTAATGGTTTGGTAATTTGGGCTTAATATTTGGTAAGGGTAAATTAACCATGATCAAGATTAGACTTTAAAATGTTCTAGTTTATAACTCTGTTTTGTAATTATTGAAATAACATCCCTCTAACACATAAGGGAGAAAGCGATTGAATAAAATAAAAATAAACCAAGTTCCTATTTACCATACACTAAATTCTGATAGATTGTTTTTCATCTAAAATAAGTCAGCTGTAAAATATAGAACAATCGAGCTGGCATCAGAAGACCTGGATTCAGGTCCTGGCTCTGCCATTAACATGCTGTGTGACCCTGGAACCTGCCAAGAGCAAATGAGAAAAGAAAATACACATGAAAATTATCTGATAGCTGTAATCACACACCAGGTAAGGAATATGTATTGTTTATTAAATGACTCAGGCTGTGCTCCAAATAGTTTGGTTAACTTTTATCACAACTTTTATGTTAAATAGCATTAGATAATTGAATCACTATTTACCATCTACAGGAGTGTTGTGAAATGGTTTCTGACATTATTTAAAATGAAATTTATTTCTTCAACTTGAAAAGACATGGATTTGGGTAACTTTTGTGAATTTTTTTGTATAGTTGCTAATTATTACAGTTTATGAGCTTGTCTTTTATAGAGGTGTTTCAATTAGATGTTTTGAAAAAAATGCCACATATTGTACATTATTTAGAATTACATTAGTTGGGCTTTTTAATGATGCAAGGAAGAGAAAAGGGGAGTCATTGATAGTAGACAAGGAAACGTGAGTTAGGAGAGGGTATTGTCTCCCTATCTATATCATCTATCACCATGGGTCCCAGTGCTTATAGGACTGGAATGTATAACAAGCCTCATGTAAGACAACAGCTCAGTGTCACTGGAAAGAAAACCTGAGTTCAAAATATCCACCTTCTCGTTGGTCTTCCATCTCCTTCCCCACACCAAAATCCACAGAGGTTCTAATCAGATTGGTTCACTTCCACTCTCACTCCCATCAGATACAATAGGCAGGCTTCTACTCTGAGCCATATGAGAACTCACTCAATATAATCTGTAAATATTCTCCTTTGACTCAGATACCAATTGTTGGTCCAATCAGTTTTGGCCAACACAGCAGAGTTGGTGAGATTAAGAACAGAAGTCACTTGCTGCACCAACTTTATACAGAAACAATCCTCCTAGAGCTGCTCTCATAAGAACATCCATAGATTCATCTAACATAGGAATATACTACTCTTTATAACAAACAGAAACATTTTTAACGTAATAGATTTAGGTATGTGTGTGTGATTTTATTTTTCAAATTTTCTTCTTAGAGCTTCCATAAAAATATATAATTACTGGATCAATCGTTATTTGCTAAGTGCCCGAAGTGCTTCATTTGCTATAAGAGTATGTATAATTTAACATCAAATAAGAAGATAAGATATAAGGGGGTATATTCAGGAAGACTTCCATGACATTGCTCTCCTCATAACTGGGTATTTTTCTGCACTCATAGCCATCATCACACCATGGAATTGCCGACTTCCTTGTGTGTATTCCTTACTAGGCTATCAGCTTCAGGTAGTCAAGGACTGTGGTTGTTATATTCACAAACGTCAGGCACATAAACAGCAAATATGCAATTAATAGTTTTTGACTGACTGTTTGAACGAATGACTATGAACAACTAAATGCCCAAGGATGCCAAACTGGAACAACTTTATATTCTTTAAATATAGAACTCTAGTCAAACTTAAATCCCGCAACAGTCTACGGAATTTTCATTTCTTGTTCCTTTATCTGAGATTCAACTACCTTAATGCTCAGAGGCCAATATATTTTTCTAGTAGAATGCTTTCCTAGTTTAAAATGAAAATAAGATATGATTTCCTCTATAACAATACTTATATTATTAATACCTAGAATATTCCTTTTATATAAACGTGTTAAAATATTCATTTATAAATATATATATCTATATATGCATTATTTAGAAACATTTAACATTTATTTACAAATAAGTAACGTTCTAAATAAACGTTTACTTAGAAATATGTGTGTTTGTGTATGTGTGTATAGTAGCTATGAAAAGAAAATCCTCTACTTTATATTTTTGATAATTAGAATTAGTTTGGCAATTCACGGTGATATAAACATTTGACACATATCACCAGTGAATGTCTGTCCAATACTATTTAAAATTAAAATATTCTTGCATGTAAGTGTAGATAGGAAAATCAAGACACTGGTTTATGGAAAGGAAATTGAGGCTAAAGATAAAAAGGCATTGCTTTTTGCAACATCAGCAGTTGTATTTGCAGCTCATTTCTCTTTTGCTGTTTACCCCAATTTAAAACAATATCCTTTGTCTTGCAATTACATTGATAAATTCTCCAGGTAACCAATTCCACAGCTGTTCTCTGGAGATGTGTTAGAGCTCTGAGGCACTGAGCTTTAGTTTGAATATTACACATTTGATGTCACATTGATACTTTTTGAAATAGTGGACCATCACACTTAAGTTTTTCTCTTTCCCAGTCCAGGCATGTCAAATAATGATAAAAATGTAGCATTAATTTTGTTCTCATTTGTTTGCATAAGTGTCTTATATTGGTCATATATGAATGTGATTTTTTGCTGTTATTTTTACTAGTGTTGAGGAAGGGTGCTTTTTATCCACATAAATAAATAGGGCTGTTTTTGGATGCCATCTTCCAACTGTGGTGTCCTGACCGAAAAAAAAAAATACAGTCAACTCACTTAACTATACAGTTAAAAGTGACAATAGTTAAAACAGCAACTATTTATTTAACTCTTGATTCTGGTGGGTTAGCAGCATGAGCTGGGCTCAATTGGGTGATTTTCTGCTGGTCTCTGTTAGACTCACAAGTTCCGCTAGGCCATTTTGACAAGGAAGGTAGCTAGCGGTTGACTGGAGTGGTCAGGATGACTGGGCCATATGTCTCCAGTGGGCTAGCCTGGGCTACTTCACATGGTGGCATTGTCAGGGCTCTCAAGAGCAGCAAGAGAGGGCAAGCCACAATCCAGAGCAATTTTCAAGTCTCTTCTCGTTTTATGTTTGCTACTGTTTCATTGGACAAAGTAAATCACAAAGCAGAGACACTATGGAAGGGTACTATCAAACAGCTTTGGTGAAGAGAGGGGAAGAATTTGTGGTCACTTTTTAAATCAATCACAGGTAGATTTTTGGAAAACTGATTTATATACTCCTGTGTTGCTGTCTTTTTAAAAGTATTAATTTATTTGTAATTACAATTGATATTAAACACCAAGTTGTTGGTGGGTTAGCCAGCAAATGTGTCTGCTCTCTTATGCTGCCAAATTGGTGATTATGCTCACCTCCATGATGTTAAATATTTTATTTTTATAATACATGAACTTGTGTATTATAAACTTTTCATTATCAGTTTATGTACTATTTTTTGGTTCATAGCTTGAGAACTCTTTAGAGGTTTCATACATTTGGCTTAGATAGTGCTATATAACATTGAATTATGAGATTCTAAATTCCTCACATATAAAAAGAATAATAATATCAGCAGTAAGTCTTGAACTTTATTCTAAATGAGTATATTGCAACTGTCACAAGAACCACACAAATTTTCCTTTTGGGATATTTTAAATGATTCATTACATTGACCTTCTTCATAAACAACTGATGTTATATATATCTAAGTAAATATCCAAAATAGTCCCCTTGTGGGTCTACTTTTATTGAAATGATTAATCTGTGTTCTAAATATTTTGGACTCTACTCATTTGGAATTATTTTCAGAATCCTGCAGTCATACATTTAAAAAAAAAAAAAGCTATTTCTTTATCATAGGGCCATAGACTACCTATGTTTTGTTTTTCTGTAGTTCCTTCTCTTCCTTCTTCACTGTCCTGAGCTCATTCAATGCTGTCCTTCTGTCCCTGAAGCCCATGTCAAAGGATCCTCAGCAAAAGGCCTGGTGGAAATGGACTCTGGAGTTAGACTGAAGCCCAAGAGCCTGACAAGCCTTAAATGACTGTGTGATCTTTCTGCCCTCTTCTTCCGGCATAATTAACTTAGTCCCATGATCCAGTGAGGGTCTATTAGTTGTAAGAAACAGAAGAACAACCCAAACTTAAGCAAAAAGAAAAAGGAATTTATTGGAAGATGAAAGAAAGAGCTACAAGAAACTGAACACTTCCTAGAACCTCAGAGCTAGAACTGGCCCTCAGAATTTTTTTCCCCCATCTTTATCTCTTGCCTCTATTTCTCTTTGCCTCTTGACTTATTCTCTCCTCTGTAGCCAGATTTCTCCACTCAGCCAGGAAGAATGACCAGGAACCCTGTGATCATATCATACCAGCTTAGCAATTGTAGAGGAAGGAAGTATTTGGACTGAGAATTTTCCATCCATTACCTTTGATTACTCTGGCTCCAGAGCTGGAGAAGCTTATTATCATCATTAAATACAAATTACTGAGTTTTACTGCATGCCAGGTACTGTTTTATGAGCTCTCCCTGATTAACTAATTCAACCCCCACAGGAACTATTGGAGACAAGTATATGAAGTAGATATAATTCAATATTATGTGCATTTTACAGATGAAGAAATTGAGGAACAAAAAGGTTCAGTAACTTTTTCAAAGTCGCATAGCTAGTATGTGGCAGAGCCACGATTCAGTATCAAGAAGGCTGCTCCTTAGCTGATGCTCTAGTCTATCTGCCATAGTTTGGATGTTTGGGGCAAATAACGGTCAAATGTTTCCCAAATTTCTACATAGACCCCTCCCAGGAAATAGCAATTTATGTCCTAAAATAGTTCTATATAGATAACAACGAATCCTCTTTTAAAAGACTGAATTTGAGACTACATATAGAGATTTTTTTTTTTTTTTTTTGGCAATATGCAATTCAGGACTCTTAGAGTTGGAAAACAATTACCTCAGGTTTATCTGGATAGCTGGGGAATTAAAGGACTAAATATAATTTTGACTGGAGAGTAAATGATCATGTAAAGCAAAGACCTGTCACAAAATCATATGTTGGATTCATTCCACCTTCCTTGTGATTAGCCCTGTTTGAGCTTTGCATTATTTCTTGTTCATGTGGGCATTAGTTATCAACTTTATATAGAATATTTCTTTTACTATAATTTTATGAAGAAATAGCACAAGTACTTTGTACTACTGTATATAAATAAAACATTCATAAGCAGTGAAATGACATAGTAATTTATAAATTAAAGCTCCATATTGTAGGATAAATTCTTTAAATTATAGGGTAACAAGATTCTGTACCTTTTGAACTGTGGTGTTGTGGAGCAAGCTAAATTTCCGTAACCAAGCTAGTTTATTTTTATGTCAACTCTTTTTTTACCTTTGATTTTTTTGTCAACTGATATGTAGCTTCTTTATTTGAGCCGCGCAGAACATCACAACCTCCTTATTCTGAAAACTCGTGTTCTTGGTGAAGAGGCTGGAAAGAGGTTGTGCAGGTTAACGACTGTCTCACTCACCTCTTGGGCTGTTTCATCAAGTCCAGGAGCAATTGTTTTTTGTTTTTTTTTTGACCATTGTCCTTAGCAAAAGGGAAAAGAAAAGCCCTTTAGAAACTAGTCATTGCTTTTAAGACACCATAAACAAAGGTAAAGAAGCAAACTCTGATTATTCTGAGGTGAATTTTTGGCTGAAGACATTACTTGTCTGTAACCTCCAGAGACATTATTATCCAACTATACATAGAGATGGCGTTAGGAATGCCAGATGGGTTCACACTCAGAAGAGAACATTTTTTGTGAACTGAAATAGCCACACATATAGGATTGTGCAAGTCAAAGTTAATACAAGATACCAAAGGACATGTTTTTAGGATCGTGTCTAGAGGTTCTTACAGTACAAAAATTTCCCCTCTATTTCCCAAATTACTTATTGATCATGGCTATATGCTCTGAACCATGTTAAATATTGGCCCTGCCATCAGGAAGACGGAGAAGACGAACATTTCTTGAACTACATCTGTGGGCTAGAAACTGTCATTCATTCATTCAACACATTTACTTTTCAGGGCAGGGGACAGATCAATGAACTAGGTAGACAAGGTCCCTGGTTTCAAGGAGGTTACATTCTAATAGAAGAGGCAGATCATAATCAAAGAAATAATTTCGGATAACAGTGGTATGAAGAAAATTTTTAAAGGGTGATGTGACAGAGATAAGTAAGGAAGGGGACCCTTGAAATAGATAGAGGCATTTCTGAGAAGGAAATATTTGCATTGAATCCTAAAAATTAAGGAAACAACTAAAGGAAGTGTTGGAGGAAGAGCATTTCAGTAAGAGACAACGGCCAATGCAAAAGTCCTGAGCTCATATTTCTTCCCTTAATCCTCACTCGGTTTCTGTGAGGCAAGTAGTATTAGCCTAATTTTACAGAGGGCAAAGAAGCACAGAAGTAACTTATGTAAAGTCACTCACTCAGCTACTAGGCAGGATGCTATGACATGAGCTCAGGATTATATTGCTCTTTCTGGTACCCAGGCTGCTTCATTGGCTCTAAGGCACAAATTAAATACAAGAAAGAGTAAAGAATTCCGAAGAAAGAGAGTTTCCTGTTCTAAGCATAAGAAAATATCCTAGATGTTCCTGATTCTTCATTTTCTTTCTACTAAGAAATATAGAACAAGGTCTTATATTTATCCATTTATTGATTCAGTCATTCAATAGATATTTTGAGTGTCTACAGTATAACCACAGCATTTGTGTTAAGAATTTGGAATACAGTTGTGGTGAATGAACTACTTTCTTTCAAGGAGATTAAAGTATTTTTTTAGCACGTCATTTGGAAATTCTAGAAGTATAATCTGTTCTGCCAAAAGTTACATGGAAGGATATAAATCATTAGAATCTCAAAATCTTCTCATCAGTTGGCTGGAAATTATCTCTGGCATTTAATATCTGACCTAGTATTTTGAAACAAATGAAGTCAATCTTCTTTTTACCCCTCTTTTGGGTGTGATGAGAAAGGTATAGTTGGAATCTTTTCATTGATTTGCAGAACAAAACAGTACTTTATAAGGTTGGGATTTATATATAAGGCATTGAATTATTTCATTACTGAGACTGTCTCTGAACTCAGAAATTCCAAAGGAAAGACTCAAACTTCAATTCGGCCTTGTTTAGGTCTACTATTTTCAATTAATTTTTTTTCTTCTGTGGTTTCTGGCTTATTCTCTTATTGACTAATGGCTAGATGGGAAAATGGTACAACAAAAATAATGAAAGTATGTATTCCTACCCGTTTCCCTTAAATATTTGAATGCCTTGTGAAAGGAAATCTATGGTTATTTAAGCCAATGCCTGTATTTAGTGTTTAATCATAACTGTTCTCATACCTGGAGTCTAAAGAAGTAGAAACAGTAATATCTGCCTGTACATACTAATATTTAATATTTCTCAGTGGAGAGATGAATGCTACCACACATTACTCTGTTTAATTCTTTTATAGTCTTTGCTGTCTAACATTATATTATATTTTAACTTATTACTGTGTGATTTCTCTAAAAAGTAAGGAGCTAAATCATGTAGGCTTTGTGGTCTTGTAAGGACTTTGGCTTTTACTCAAAGGGGACGAGAAACTATTAGAGGGTTTTGAGCATGAGTGCCCTGATCTGACCTGTGTTTTTAACAGAACAAGTCTGGCTGCTATTTTGAGTACAGGCTGAAGAGTGGATGAGTAGAAGTAAAGAGAAGAGATAGCAGCATAGCAATAATCTGGATGAGCAACAGTTGTGCCTGTGTTTGGGGTGATAGGATGTGCCAGGGACTAGAAGTCAAGCTGGTGTGAATTGGTTTTTTCATACCCCTAGAGCATGGAATCATTTCTCAAGTATAGCAGGAACTCAGTACTTCTTGTTGAATGGACGGACGGATGGATGGATAGACAGAAAAACAGACATTCATTTTCACAGCTTCGTCTTCTCCACAACTGTTTATTATTTAGTTTTAAGATCTAAGCTACTTTCCTTATGCTCTCATTTAAAAAATTAAAATAAAAGAGAAACAAAAGCAAAGTAGCCAAGTTTCTTCTTAAATTTAATTGAATTCAGCAATTTTTTTTTAAGGTACTTTTATGTGATGACTTCTTTGGGATCGTAAGGACTTCAAATGCCAACAGAATGTTCCAAAACAGTGAGATGAGATTATTGCTTAGGGTCAGAGCTATGCCACAGCACCAGGATTTACTTTAAAATTAAAATTGCTACATAGATTTAATTTCCTCCTCAGAAGGTCAATAACCTTTCAGTGAATCAGACTTGGCTTTTCTGTTTACTATAAATGGCACCATGTGACTGTAACATTACAAAGTACCTAAAAGGCAGACTATATTAGAAAAGTTTGGGGACAAGGGGCACAGAGTGTATTTAGTATGCAGCTTTTTGTGTAAGGAAGCGGAGAAATAGGAAGACATACTTGCACAGATAAGTGTTTGGATATACGTAAGGAAACACAATAGATACAGAAGCAGCTAATGCCTAGTTGTCTATAGGGCGCAGGAGATAGAACAGAGAGCAAACTTTTGGACGGATTTTTTATGTCATTTTGATCAGTCACCACGTGAATTATTATCTACTCAATGAATAATTAAGTAAATAAAAAGCACCTTTTAAAAAGCGGTAGGGAGAAAAGAGCTTAGGGAAACAAAGTGAAACAGGAAATTGCCCTAAAAGTGGTCACTTTGTCACTGTCCCAACCCTCATAAACTGCATTTTGAGCTCAGAATTCTCAGGTGATGAAGTGTATCTGTGAAAACATTAGTAAATCATAGCTGATCGTGTTAGGTTCATCTTTTTTTCCCTAAAGGCGTGAAGAAGTCTAGTCTACAAGGCTGTTGATGCTTGAAGGACAAGAAAGGCCAGTTGAGGAAAGCCAGTCTGAGAGGATGCCCGGGAGTTCATTGGTCCTTTCAGAGGCCAAAAGAAGTAAAATGCTGCTATGGAAATTGTCTACTTTCCGGAGGGGTTACAAGAATCTGAGGTTTGCCACATCCCTGTCCTCACCCTGTGTGCACTGCTGAAAAAGCCCTGGGCATCCAGGCCATAGCTGGTGCCTCCGTCTTAGCAGTAGTCGACTGTGAAGTTCCTCACGCCTGCAAGGCTCAGCCCGGAGCAGCATGTATACACGCTACAGCTGCATAGCGACCCTCCACACTTGTTGGTAACAGCTGTGAAATCTGCTCCTGTCTCCTCTTTAGGTAAGAAATTTCACCAATCAAAATAACACCTGGCCCTTGTACAGAGTTCTGTGTTTTTCAAAATGTTTCCACCTATGTTATTTCATCTGACGGATTCATAGAAGCTGAAAGCTGGAAGAGATCTCAGATGCTATAGGACCGCCATGTAACAGACAGAGAAATTGAATCCAAGAGAAGTGACCACTTTGCCTAAAATCAGATAGCCATTTGGCAGCAGAGCTGAAACCAATATGCCGTTCTGCTGACTGCTAACCCAGGGACTTTTCTCTATTACATAGCAACCTCAGGTGTTTCCCTGGGTCTCCTCTATCTTTTTATTCTTCCTATTTTATTCTTCTTCTTGACCTATCTTATATTATATATATTATTTTTCTTTTATGCATTAAGGTGACCCAGTTATATCAAAATTTAATAATTTCTTCTTGTTTTTGTTGATGCTTTCCAAAATTGCCTGAACACAGATTTTTTACCAGCAAGCACTTACATTTTCCTCTAGGATCCCTGTCTCATGTACTAAAAAATTAAGCATAAATAGAAATGTTAATCAAGTTGTTTTCCTTATCAGTGCTGTGATTTATACTTGAGTTGTTTCCTATCGGATTTACCACAAGTTGGAATCTTCTAAGCAGCTACTCCCTTAAATATATTCTCTACCAGTGGGCAGAGACTAATGAAGGCTTTGTCAAAAATCTGGCAAGAAAATGTTTCTTAAAGTCATAGCCGATGCCAGGCACTAACTACATCAGGTTTTCAATTCCGTGGTGAGGGGAAAAAAATTTATGTCTAAATTCAATTTTAGTAAAAGGGAAAGAATTATATCCAGGTCAAGTTAGAATCCAGTGAGGTTTGAATCAATTGAGATGTATTTTCAGAATTCAGTGCTTGGCATGCTTAACACTCAGAGACATGCTAAGTAGTTAAAACAGCATTGCACAGAATTGGAATGAAATCACTTTGCAAAGGTGCGCATTCTCAGAGGACACTGATTCAATTCTGATGGCCTTCCTCGCTCAAAATTTGTAGGTGCCACAGTTACCAAAAGTTTGGAGACATGGGTAGAAGTCATCTTACAGAGGGCTTTGCACACCAATCAAAACCCTTTTACACTTTGTCACATGGGCAAAGAAGGGTGTAGAAGAGGTAAAACGTGAAAAGAGTTTTAGGACCATTAATGTGGTAATTGTGTGGAGGAAGAACACTGAAGTAGTCAACAGATGACTTTAGACTCCCATGTCTCTCGGTTGGAATCCTGGCTCTGTATGACCATCAGCAAGTTACTTAAACTTCTTAAGCTCCAGTTTCCTTATAAGATTTTATGAGAATCAAATAATATATTTATGTAATGCACTTGGCGCAGTGCTTGGCTCAATAACCAGAAACTAAAAAAAATGCTTTGCAAAGAAAGGATTCAAGTGGAGAAGAGGCCAAGATTTGAGACACCATTTGAAAGACCATTAAAATAGTTTCAGGACATGTCAATGAGAATAAAATTAAAGAATGAATGAAAGAAGTAATAAGAGTTAATGGCTAACTAAAATCATATAAAAACACTTGATATAAAGGTGGCTTTAAAATGTCAAAGCTGAAGCTGCCTCTTTATTTGTCATATTACTCCAAATTTTAGGCCACTGTTATTAACTAGTTAGATTATACTGCTGTTTGTTTTGTCTTATAGTATGGAGTTGATATCTTTGGTAATATTGTTACCAAGCAAGGGCTCTCTCCACCTGTGAGCACAGAAGCCACCACTGTGTACACCAGTCTTTGAGGGAAGAAGGTTTATTACATGATCAATTGGCAAGGAGGCAGGAGGCCAGGATCTCATATCTGTCTCCCCAAGCCAGGGTATGAGGTAAGGTTTAAGGGATCAGGGAGGGCAGGCTGGTATGCAGAAGCACTGGCAGGATGAGTTTCGGTTGGCAGATCAAAATTTTCTCTTCTGTGCTTACTCCTGGCTGGCTCATTGTCCCTGAAAAGTGGCTTTAACATTCTGTTGTTAGGATGACGTCAGCATAGTAAACAAGGGTAAAGTGGTTATGCAGATGTAAGTCATTGCCTTCTCTATTGATAAGAGTTTCTAGAGATTTAGTCATCTTCTCCTTCCTCGCACAGAGAGGGATGCACACTCACAAATGGAGATTTCTCTTATAAATGTAAATTTCCCTTACAAATTGGTAACTTCTACTAGGTTTTCAGAGCTCTTCCCTGTGTCTGCTGTTTTGCATAATTCTTATGCCAAAGAGGCATATTTTGGGGTGAAAAATTCTGATCCTGATCTGTGATTACAATATTGAGTTAATATTTTTGACAAACTTTCTGTATGTATGAAATCTGGACTATTTAAAATGAACCACAGTTTAGGGCCGGTCCCGTGGCTTGGCGGTTAAGTGCTCGTGCTCCGCTACTGGCGGCCCGGGTTCGGATCCCGGGCGCACCCCGACGCACCGCTTCTCTGGCCGTGCTGAGGCCCTGTCCCACATACAGCAACTAGAAGGACGTGCAACTATGACATACAACTATCTACTGGGGTTTTGGGGGAAAAATAAATAAATAAAAATAAAAAAAAAATTTTAAATGAACCACAGTTTAACTGGAAGACGATGAAGAGAAAGGAAAAGCTCATGTTTTCATGTAGTTGGCTCTTTTGAGACTGAAAGGAAAGAATAAGGCAGAATGGGGTGCAATGACTAGAGAAAGAAAAGAAAGGAGAAGATGATACTAATAGCCAACATTTTTTGAGTGCTCACTCTGTATCACACCCTGTGATATCACATTATAGCCTTACCAGTATCTGGAGAGATCAACCCCATATGTGACTTGCCTAAGACCACACAGCTTACAAATGACAAAGCTGTGATTCAACTAAGCAAAATTTGAGTAAGTAGCAACTTCCTTTCAGAACAATGGTGGGCAACAGGAGATAGCCATAGGAATTATCTTTCAAGTCCTGTAGTAGGTTAGTGCGCACAGCTGTGGGGATCAGAATTGGCCACCCCAAAATGTGTCTCTCTGGCTTGATTATTTTTAAGAACAAAAGACTCTGAAAGGAACTTTGACCTTCCCCCTAACTGCCTAAAAGAATTAAAGTAGAAGCCCTGTTCCAGAAAGGAACTAATACCATAAGATAACTGTAGTGTAATGTAAAATGTGTCTCTTGGGTCACATTGGCTATAGTTGGCCCATTTGCACTTCCATCCCCATGTAAACTGTCTCCCTTCCCTTTGAAGACCCAAACCACTACCCCTGACATCCTCCTTTGTCTTTAGCTGAAGATGGCTTTTAAGGTGATAGGCTTTGGCCATTCTGCAAGTTACTCAGTTTTCCTGGCTTTCTCTTATGTATACATGTTATTAAACTTTGTTTGATTTTTCTCCTCTAGTCTGTCTCATGTCAATTTAATTCTTAGACCAGCTAGAAAGACCTAAAGGGTAGAGGAATTGTCTTCCTCCCATACACAGCCTACTGAGTCCTCTATCAAATTAGAAAATTTTAAAAAGTGAGAGAAAAAAGAAAAGAAAAAGCATAAGCCAAACATTAAAAAAAAACTCTCTGCGTTTCTATTTGCACAAGAATATAGGGCCTGCCACCCAGTGAGGAATTCTAAAATAGAATCTGAAGACATAATTTTAGTTTTCACTCTGCCAGTTTCTACCTATATATTTTCATGAACTTAAGGCAGATATTTTGCCTTTATGAGTCTAAGTTTTCTAATGTGTAAAACAGGGATGATATCTATCCTACATATTTTACCCAATTAAGGATGAATGATGTTATGAATGCACACTATTTTTGTAACCTACAAAAAGCAATTCATGTATACCTTATTATAATTATACATTTTGAGACTGTATAAGATGGTATTTTGGGGCAATGAAACTGAAAATGGAATGCATTTAAATTCCATAAAAGTAGGAAAAAAAGGCTAGGAATCGTGCGTCTGAATGTTAACAATTGCTTCAGCAATCAATCTTTTTGGAACATGCTCATCATTGTGAAACTCAAAATGACACTAGAACCATTTGATACCCAAGCTTGTCCTGGTGTCACATTCAGAGAACTACCAATACAGCATCAAAAAATAATTGAAAGGAATTTCATGTTTATATTGCTTTCTCTTAAAAAATCATGGTGGTTACATTCATAGCATATAACTAAACTTCTTGAATTTCTCTCTTTCACCTCTCTTCTCTTACTCTCTATCTCCAATATCTCATAGGCAATTCATCAAAAGATAGAGATTCTTTCCTTCTCTACTTCAAGTTTCAAAACATCGTCTCAATTTTGGTCCACAAATGTTCTTTATCTTCTCAACTCATCTTAGTTTTCCTTTTTCCATATAAATTCTGTCTTTCCTTCGTGAGCAGTTGTGGATCTCTTGCCAGGTGAATGCAGATAGACTCTATAGAGTCTTCTCTTCTTTCTTTCACTACCTGCCTTGACGTGCATAACTAAAACCTAGTAGCCAACACAGGATCCTTGTTTTTTTTGTTGTTGTTGAGGAAGATTTGCCCTGAGCCAACATCTGTTGCCAATCTTCCTCTTTTTGCCCGAGGAAGATTCACCGTGAGCTAACATCTGTGCCAATCTTCCTTTATTTTGTATGTGGGAGGCCACCACAGCATGGCCACCAATGAGTAGCGTAGGTCCGCGCCTAGGTGCCGAACTCGGGCTGCTGAAGTGGAGCCCTCCAAACTTAACCACTAGGCCACAGGGCCAGCCACAGGATCCTTCTTAATAAGCACAGAACAGCAAGAGGCTATGGATACTAATAGATTAATATCTTTCTCCTGAATGCAACTACTATGACCAAAGCACTGCCTATATATTGTAGGAAATTTTAATAAGACAAAAACCTAAAGACAATGACAACAATCAACTGTAAGACTTGGCTCCATTCTTAAGGAATATCTTCTAAGTAAACAGTAAAATTCCTCTGGATATATTGCCCAATAGAGCAGTCGAGTGTGGTCCTACTCTGTGTTTTCTTCATTATTTATTTATGCTTTCTACTACAATTTCATTTCACCAAAGGATTTAGAGGCTAAAAAAAGGTGCTATATGTGATTGTTGCATAGGTTTTGACATGAAAAATTCAGACAGAAAGAGACTGGATGTGGATTGCTTTAACCACGAATAGGATCTGAAGTGGGGTGAATATGGTCAGAATGTGACAGAAGCTGTAAGTAAATATAAATGCACGATACTATTTAGTAATTAGATGTCATGGACAGCTTGGGAAGAATTAATCAAAAACTGAGTCCAGGGCCGGCCCCGTGGCTTAGCGGTTAAGTGCATGTGCTCCGCTGCTGGCGGCCCGGGGTTCAGACCCTGGGCACGCACCGACGCACCGCTTCTCTGGCCATGCTGAGGCCACGTCCCACATACAACAACTAGAAGGATGTGCAGCTATGACATACAACTATCTACTGGGGCGTTGGGGGAAAAATAATTAAAATAAAATTATTAAAAAAACAACAAAAAAAGAAACAAACAAAAAAAAACTGAGTCCAGGTAGCACCACTGAAAAAATGGGAAAGTTGTGAGAGGAACAAATCTTGGAGGCAAAGACGATAATAGGTTTGTTGTTAGACCACGTGCACCTCTGCAGAGGCCTATTGGAGCTCTGGAAATATAGGAAGACCAGAAAGGGATGTTCGGAAGCCACTTACTTAGTAGTGACAGCAGAAAAGGAGTAGATAAAGAAAAAAAAAAGATGAATGAGGTTATGGTGCATAATTTCCTATAGATTTTTTGGAATAAGATTATGAACTTCTTTCACAGTGAAATACGTTTTATAAATGTTCATTGGCACTAAAAGTGGATGCCTTCATTTCTCTAAACTCCTAATTCTTCATACAAGATACTTTTTGCATCTCTCAAATTATTTTAGAATGAATATCGAAGCATTTTAAATAGGCATTTTAAGATTTTTTTGAGCAAGATAGCTTTTTTATTCAGATCTTTTTAAATAATCTAACTTCCCCTGTGCTGATGCCACAGCAGTGACACGCTCTGATATAGATTTTTTAAAAAATCCCTCTGGCTACCATGTGGAGAATAAATTGGAGTGGCTATAAGATGATGTGCTAGGAATGTATTGCAGGAGGACAGGTAAGATGTGATGGCAGTTTAGTCGAAGGCAACAGTGAAAATGGAAAGAAATAGATGTGTTATGAGCTAAATTGTGTTCCCCTCCAAAACTCGTATGTTAAAGTTCTAACCTCCAGTACCTCAGAATGTGACTGTAATTGGAGATGGGGCCTTCAAAGAAGTACTTATGTTAAAAATGAGGTCATATGGGTGGGCCCTAAGCCAATGTGACTGGTGTCCTTATAAGAATAGGAAAATTATGGGGCTGGCCCTGTGGCTTAGCGGTTAAGTGCGTGCGCTCCCGCTACTGGCGGCCCGGGTTCGGATCCCGGGCACGCACCAACGCATCGCTTCTCTGGCCATGCTGAGGCCATGTCCCACATATAGCAACTAGAAGGATGTGCAACTATGACATAAACTATCTACGAGGGCTTTGCTTTGGAAAAAAAGGAGGAGGATTGGCAATAGATGTTAGCTCAGAGCCGGTCTTCCTCAGCAAAAAGAGGAGGATTAGCATGGATGTTAGCTCAGGGCTGATCTTCCTCACAAAAAAAAAAAAAAAGAATAGGAAATTTAAGACACTGAGGCATGGAAGAAAGACCATGTGAAGACAAAGGGAGAAAGCAACCATTTGCAATCCAAGGAGAGAGACCTCAGAATGAAACTAACCCTGCTGGCACCTTAATCTTGGAATTCTAGCTTCCAGAACTGTGAGAAAATAGATTTCTCTTGTTTAAGCCACCCAGTCTGTGGTAGTTCCTTGTGGAAGCCTTAGCAAATGAATACGGAATAGATTCAAGGTGTATTTTGAATATATAATTGCTAGGATTTGGGGGTAGATTGGATGTTGAAGAGGATGAGGTTAACATGTTAAGAATGTTACATGTTAAGAATCCATTTCCTAGTTTGGGCAACTGCCTGAATGGCATTGCAGTTATTACACCTCTAAACTGAAGTATAACTTCTCAAATTCCCTCAGCTAGGAAGGTGTGGACCCGGGGTGTCTGACTCCAAAGCTACAATCTTAATGTCTATGTTTCTATACTCCTCATATTTTTAAAATATTGTATTTAGAGCTATAAAATTTAAAAGCAAAAATGAGCCCCAGCCATGATTTAACTTCACTCTTTCATTTTATAGTTAGAAAACTGAGGCCAGCGTGAAGTGACAGACCTCTCCATTTTAATTTTTTGTTTATTGCAGGAACACTGGTTTATAACATTGTAAAAATTTCAGGTGTACATCATTGTACTTCTATTTCTGCATAGATTACATCATGTTCACCACCAAAATACTAATTACAACCCCTCAGCACACACATATACCGAATTATCCCTTTCACCCTCCTCCCTCCCCCATTCCCCTCTGCTAACCACCAATCCAATCTCTGTCTCTATGTGTTTGTTTATTGTTGTTGTTATCTACTACTTAATGAAGGAAATCGTATGGTATTTGACCTTCTCCCTCTGACTTATTTCACTTTGCATTATATCCTCAATGTCCATCCATGTTGTCACACAGAGCTGGATTTCATCGCTCTTATGGCTGAGTAATATTCCATTGTGTATATATACCACATCTTCTTTATCCATTCGTTCCTTGATGGGCACTTAGGTTGCTTCCAAGTCTTGGCTATTGTGAATAACGCTGCAATGAACACAGGGGTGCATGTACCTTTACAAATTGGTGTTTTCAAGTTCTTTGGATAAATACCCAACAGTGGAATAGCTGGATCATAGGGTAGTTCTATCCTTGATTTTTTGATACTGTTTTCCATAGTGGCTGCACCAGTTTGCACTCCCACCAGCAGTGTATGAGAGTTCCCTTCTCTCCACATCCTCTCCAACACTTGTTGTTTCCTGTCTTGTTAATTATAGCCATTCTGACGGGCGTGAGGTGATATCTCATTGTAGTTTTGATTTGCATTTCCCTGATAGTTAGTGATTTTGAACATCTTTTCATGTGTCTGCTGGCCATCTGTATATCTTCTTTGGAGAAATGTCTGTTCAGGTCTTTTGCCCATTTTTTAATTGGGGTTGGTAGTTTTTTTGTTGTTGAGATGCATGAGTTCTTTATATATTTTGGAGATTAAGCCCTTATCAGATGTATGGTTTGCAAATATCTTCTCCCAATTGTTAGGTTGTCTTTTCGTTTTGTGGATGGTTTCCTTTGCTGTGCAGAAGCTTTTTAGTTTGATGTAGTCCCATTTGTTTATTTTCTCTATTGTTTCTCTTGCCTGGTCAGACATGGTATTTGAAAAGATGTTGCTAAGACTGATGTCGAAGAGCGTACTGCCTATGTTTTCTTCTAGAAGTTTCACAGTTTCAGGTCTTACATTCAAGTCTGTAATCCATTTGGAGTTAATTTTTGTGTAGGGTGTAAAGTAAGGGTCTACTTTCATTTTTTTGCATGTGGCTATCCAGTTTTCCCAACACCATTTGTTGAAGAGACTTTCTTTTCCCCATTGTATGTTCTTGGCTCCTTTGTCAAAGATTAGCTGTCCATAGATGTGTGGGTTTATTTCTGGGCTTTCGATTCTAGTCCATGGATCTGTGTGTCTGTTTTTGTGCCAGTACCATGCTGTTTTGGTTACTATAGCTTTGTAGTATATTTTGAAATCAGGGAGTGTGATACCTCCAGCTTTGTTCTTTTTTATCAGGATTCCTTTAGCTATTCGGGGTCTTTTGTTGTTCCATATAAATTTTAGGATTCTTTGTTCTATTTCTGTGAAAAATGTTGTTGGAACTTTGATAGGGATTGCATTGAATCTATAGATTGCTTTAGGAAGTATGGACATCTTAACTATGTTAATTCTTCCAATCCAAGAGCACGGAATATCTTTCCATTTCTTTGTGTCTTCTTCAATTTCTTTCAGAAATGTTTTATAGTTTTCAGTGTACAGATCTTTCACCTCTTTGGTTAAGTTTATTCCTAGGTATTTTATTCTTTTTGTTGCAATTGTAAATGGGATGGTATTCTTAATTTCTCTTTCTGCTACTTCATTGTTAGTGTACAGAAATGCAACTGATTTTTGTATGTTGATTTTGTATCCTGCAACTTACCATATTCGTTTATTACTTCTAAAAGTTTTCTGGTGGATTCTTTAGGGTTTTCTATATATAAAATCATGTCATCTGCAAATAGTGAGAGTTTCACTTCTTCCTTTCCAATTTGGATCACTTTCATTTCTTTCTCTTGCCTGATTGCTCTGGCTAGGACTTCCAGTACTATGTTAAATAGGAGTGGTGAGAGTGGGCATCCTTGTCTGGTTCCTGCTCTTAGAGGGATAGCTTTCAGTTTTTCACCATTGAGGATGATATTAGCTGTGGGTTTGTCATATATGCAGACCTCTCCATTTTAAAAGAGTAATTTCTTATCTTTGGATGATAAGAGGAACCGCAATAAGCATTTAGGAACAGAACAAATTTTCTCTGCTGATTAAGGGTGCCCCTTTGAATAGTGAAAATCAAAATCATTAGCGTTTCAAATAATAGATTTAGCTAAACTTCTCTTCATCTGGTGATTTTTGTTTAATGAAACACTACAAAACATGAAACTATACATAATTGGCATTAGCTGAATTTAACTTTAAATCTTGACTGACTTATTTAATTGTAGAATATTGTAACTTAGACTAATGGTTCCCAGGCTTATGTTTTTTTTTTTTTCTTCCTTATATAATTTCATTCCCGTTTCCCCCAAGCCTTTCTCTTATTTTCAGAATTTTCCTTATCTGTTCACTATAGAACACATATGCACATTCACAAACCGACAAATATCTCAAGCAGTACATTTTGGAAATGACTACCAATATCAATGTCCTGGTGGAATTCTGTTCACCAAGGTGAAGATCAGAGCAAAGCTTAAACCCTGGGAAGGAAGAGGCTCAACTGAGAGGAACAAGGAAGAATAATTATCTCCCATTCCTTCTCCCCACGTCACCTCCTCTACCACTAGAAAAACACCGGATCTCAGTCATAACTCTAGTCTTCAGGCCCTATTATAATCAGCATGATAGAATGTGAGACAGAGCATATAGATTTAGTGAGAAACATCGTTCTTTTGTTATTTCCAGTTGAAATCCCATTGGGTTATTAGTCCAGAAAACAGAATTTTAGTAATAAACAACATTAATCAGTCATCTGGCTTTAGTCAGTTCATAAGTATCTCTGATCTTCAATTCTCTGGTCTATAAAATGAGCGAAATTATTTCTAAATGATACAGCACAGTATATTGAGGACGACTCAGCCTTTAGAGTTAAACAGATTTGACTCAAATCCCAGGTCTGCCAGTGTTACCTACTTAAGCGTCTCTGAACTCATTTCGTCACCTATAAAATGGGCCTCACATTGCTTAAATGAGCCCTTGTGGGAGGATTAAGTGGGATTACACGTATAAAGCACTGGCTACTGGCTAGAATCTCAATAAATATTCATTCTATCAAAGTCTTCCGAAGCTCCATGACCTTATATCAGATTTGAATGGACAATCAGGAAATGTGCTGGAAGATAAAAGAAAAGGGAAACACAGTGCACCTCTTTTGCTTTAGTACTAGTGATGATGGTGACGGTAGTAAAACTTCATAGTTGATTAATTAAAAAGACATTTGTTGAGTGCTGGGCATTTTGCTTGGCATGAGGATACAAAGTTGCCTATTATGTAGTGTGTGCTCTCAAGGAACCCACAGTCTACTCCAGGAGAGGAACACATAACAAACGTTACAAAGCAGTGTGGTAACGTCAGTGATAAAGCTCAATACGGGATATGACAGGCACATCGAAGAGACATGTAGCCCAACCTGGGGTGGGTTCCATGCGCATGAATCTCTGGTCTCTTCTGACCCTCATCTGATATAATGACTTCCCCTCTTGGAAGCTATTAAGTGATGAGTGCCTTGCTGAGCCATGACAGCTCCACATCTGAGCAAGGAAGAAACCCAGCAATCATCTCGAATTGCAAAGGATATTCTTGGGATGTTTTGATGCTTAGCTCTGTTTTTGGAACGCTGATTTAGAGAATTTCATTATTTGTAGTTGTCAAAGATTTTATTTTCATCTTTTAGAAGGTCTTCTTAAAGACCACATCACTTCACAAATTCCTTTAACAAATATAAGACTCTATTGTACTTAGTAGAAAATGGCTTTAATTATTACTATGCTACAGTGCAAAGGATCTTATGCTGACTAAAGGAAAGAGAGAGAGAATGTTGCAAGGCTTTGACCTCTATGTGGTAGTAAGGGATGCTATTATTATACAGGGGGGCAGCACTGAAGAGTCATTTAAGCAGTGAGAGATGCATTGTTCCTGCTCTGGAGGTCCTTTCATTTCTAAATTTCTCTGTCCACTCTAAAGTAGTACATCTATGAGATGATAGCTTTGTTCTTTCTCCTTGATCTTCCCCATTCTGGAAAGGAAGGGACTGAAAAGAAAAGAAATCTTTTTCCTGGCCTGTGCTATAGGATGTGGAAATTGCGTTGTATTTTTGGGAAAAAATGAAATATCTGGACTGGTTAATTAGGCCAATCAATACCATGAGATACTTGAGATTGTTAAACTGGAAACCTGAAAATTATAGAATGCATCTTGGTAAATAAATTAATGAAACATTTGAATGGATACATTCATGTAGAAAAATCCTGTCATAAAATATTCTGGGCATATTTTTATTTAAAGTGACATAAAATTTCTAAGGAGATGAGTCTTTCATAATAGAAAGATCTATGAACATGTATAACAGGAATATTAAAGTTTTCTTATCGTAATACTTCTCAATCCAATTTAAAAAAGAAAAACAAATCTGTCATCCTTTTTTAGTGTAAGCATGTGTGTGTGTGTGTGTGTGTGTGGGCGCGTCTGTGGAGAAAGAGAGAGAGAGAGACCTGGAAAAAAGAAATTCATCAGTTCTTGGTTATCGAGTGTCAACCACAGGAACTCCACAGTAGAGAGGGAGCCAACAAAAGATGCCCACCATCAGGGGTGGTTAATACCCAGTGGATTGATTTTTGGTGTGAAATCATGAGATGCAACCTTAAGCTTTTAGCATCCAGTATCTGTAGCTCTGCCAAGGCTTCATAGAGTACCCATCTCAGTTGAGATTAAGCAGAGCCTACGGAACTGTAAGGATCAAATGCTGTACAGAGCCTGGGGTAGGGGGTCTCTCTCTCCTTTTAAGATATGACAACATATGTTAACAACAGATATAATGATTTGTCTCTCAAAACTATTACTTCCTCTACCTTGATGTCAATTATATTCACTATAGAAATGAGTGGAAAATCGGTCTCAGTTTTCGAGTGTGTAGTAAATGATGTTAATAGATCTTATTTTAAAAAGTCTTAAACATAATAGTTTGGGAAATCCTATATTAAACAAAGGCAAGTAGGTTTATTTACTTCAGGGATTTTCAAAGCTATTAACATGCATCACCAGACTATAAAGTGGCAGGGAGGAGAATATAGTGCTTCTCATTTTTAATTGACTGCAGAATCAGTAGCAAAATGAGGGAAAATATAGAGCATCTAGCAATTAGCCCTCCATTCTACTTAAGATAAAAAGCACTTTCTGTCTTTCTCTTGGCAAACAGTTGAAGTGGATTTGGCTAAGCGAGGTTTAGAGTGTTGAGTGTAAGGATGATTTAAGAATGTTTTTGCCTTGGCACTATTTCTTTTGGAGACACCATTTCACATCTTACCGAAATTTTTAAATGTAATCAAATGTCATGTTAAATAAAATATTTTGCTGTAAAAATAATTTTAGGGGCCGGCCCGGTGGCGCAAGCGGTTAAGTGCGCGCGCTCCGCTGCGGCGGCCCGGGGATCGCTGGTTCGGATCCCGGGCGCGCACCGACGCACTGCTTGGTGAGCCATGCTGTGGCGGCGTCCCATATAGAGTGGAGGAGGATGGGCACCGATGTTAGCCCAGGGCCGTCTTCCTCAGCAAGAAAAAGAGGAGGATTGGCGGATGTTAGCTCAGGGCTGATCTCCTCACAAAAAAAAAAAAAAAAAAAAAAAAAAAAAAAAAATAATTTTAGAAGGTTGCTTTTCTGACAGCAACATGATAAAGTTAATAAATAAACAAAGGCAATGCAATGGAAAACCTGAAAAATGAAGGGCCTATCATAAAGGGAGCTGGCCATCAGTGGAAGCATTAAAAAAAATGATGTCAAGGAAAAATAGGCTGGCAGTGCACATTAAAATAGCATTTAGGGAAAAGGGTTTCCATCATGACTACTGTTGCACAACTCCAGGGGGCATCATTTATATAGACTGTCATGTGAATGGTATTTGCTAAAATTGTGCTAAGTGGCAGCTCTGTCACTGCTTGGTACAGATCAGACTAGTCCTGTTCAGGAGGCAGACACATTTGTGGAAATGAGCACGTCCACCTGTCAAAACTGGAGGCCGTTAGGCACTGCAGTCCAAAGCACCAACAACCTCTGCCCTGCTTCCAGGATCAGTAAGCAATCCTCTGATTATAATTTGACTTCCCATGCAGCTTCCCACAGAGAAAGAATACGATGGTCAGAGAAATGAGTGTCTGTTCTCCTCAGCAATTATTTTTCTCCCTGTAAATGAAATCAGCACTCTAGTATTATCCATTAGTCCACAGCAATCTTTGTTACAGTGAATGAACATCCCCAAGTTTGATGTAGTCTAAGACGCAGACAAGACCAAATTTTGAGTTTGAAAATACGAAGATCAGCCCCTGGCCTGGTATGATTTTGCAAATATAGTATGATTTTGTAATGCTTCTTAAGGACGGCTGGTGGGCTCAGACATCTACACATTTGAACTTAAAATAGGGTGAGATCTTGGGTAATAAATAAATAATAGACTATTTTCAAGCAGAATCTGAGAAATAAAGACAGTTGATAAAAGAAAGAAAATTAACATCAATTGCACATACAAAATGCTTGTAATTACATAATTTCATTTAAATCTAAAAACCTTGTGGGGTAAGTTAATGTTATCTCCAATTTAATGACAAGAAAATGGATGCTTTTGAGATTTCTGTCTGTCTAAGGCCACAGAGAAACTGGAAGGAGCCAAAACCGATCACAGAATTACTGTTTTTTTATTGCACATGAGTACTACAATATCATGTAAGTAAAGTGACTGGGTGAAATTGACGAACAAGACTGACTGGAGAATGGGGAAATATCTGAAAAAAAAGAGAACTGGAGAATATTCACAAGGCGAGGGCTTGCTGAGGAGGATAGTAATATAATTAAGGCGTTTAGACTGTAACTGTACTAAGGAATGGTAATAAATGCTGAACAGCATAATAAAACTAATGTTCATCCTCAAGAAGTCAAGAAGTATGCAATGACTAATTTATTTAATGAGTATTGGTTACAACTTGAGTTAGATTGTTTGTCTATTTAGCCACACCTGTGGGCTTATCTATTCCCGTATAAGTAATCTTTCACGTGCAAATAGCTAGAAACATACTCATATAAAACAACAAAACAAGATTTGTGGAGAAATAGACTTTAGAAAGTATGCAATTAGACACATTAGAAGGAATTGTCTAAAAGATTATTTTTTAGTAGGTGGTGTAGGATATACAAGTTGAAAAAATTGTGAAACAGCATACATTACTGTAGTGGATAGCTAGTCAGGTGTATAAAGAATTGTGGTATTTTCAGTGTTAGAAGATCAGATATAAGGGACTTTACGCCAGCTGGGTCTGTATTGCCATTTGATAATCAGAAACTTGGCAAAAAGTGTGCCCACACCGATCACAGTGTGGTTGCTTTCGATTGGAAACGCCACTGTGGTAGTTTTAATTAGAGACATGTCAAGTAATTCAGTGTTAACAGTGGTGTGGATCAACCAGCATTGGTTACAGTCTGAAAAACTCCGTGGACATTTCCATGTATGGGAGTCTCTTGGCAACATTTTTCTGAGCTGAAAATAATTCATATTATGCCTGCTGGTCATTAAGTCAGGTCCCATTGTGTTAATGCCATTACTAAATGGAAAAAACAGATGTGGCAATTAAAAAACTAAAAGTGATACCCATTTATTTTTGTCCAGAGAATTACTACTCATAGCTGCATTTTTTTTCGTCGTTGGCCAAAGAGATAGCATGTACAGAGTAACTATTATTTGCCTGCTGTTTATGAATAGTTCATGAATCATAACCAACAACCAACCACCTGCATTTTTCTATTTTAAAACCATTTTAAAATATGCTTATATTCGTTTACTGAAATTTCTCTGAACTCCTGAAAAAAATAATAAACGTGTGTTGCCCCCTTTTTTTTTGTAGTCCATTTGGCTAGAAAGCAAAAAGCAGTTAAATAACTAAAATAAAATAGCAGCTTCGAACAAGCCTTGTATGGAAAGCGAAATTTACAAGCATAGAGACAGAGCATAAAGAATAACATTTCCCAAGTCTATAGCATACCTATTGCAAAACCAAACTGGTCATGCCCTTGTTTGACAGTAATTGATCAAATTAGCTGTTGATCTATACAAATCCACTTTTAAAAAGACCAAAAATGTCATACTAAGTAGACTTTTGAAGATTTCCACCTGTTAAATATGTTTAAACGTCTGCTTTTTGCAAAGATTTTTGAAGATTTTTCAGGAAATTGAAGAATAAGATACAGTTTCTGCTGTCATGGAGTTTACAATCTAGAAAGAGGGAAAGCACAATAACATAAGTAACTATACTTCAAAACAAAGTATGTTAAGATTAAATATGCTATGTAGGAACATGGTAATAAAACTATGAGTAAATATAATCCCTAAAAAAATCCCACCTAACATCTTTGAATAAATTGGCAAGCTGATCCTAAAATTCATGTGAAAATTCAAGGGGATTAGAAGAGCCAAAACAATTGTGAAAAAGAAGAAAAATTTGAAGGATTCATAATTTTTTATTTCAATACTTCCTACAAAGCTACAGTAATCAAGATGATGTGGTACTGACATGAAGAGAGACATATAGATCAACGAAATAGATATGAGAGTTCAGAAATATACCTTCACATTTACGGTCAATTGATTTTGATTAAGGTGCCAAGACAATTCAATGGAGAAAGAAAAGTCTTTTCAAAAATTTGTGCTGAGACAATTGGAGAGCCACATGCCAAAGAAGGAAGTTGAAACATCACTTTACCTTATATGCAAAATTAGCCCAAAATAGATCAAAGACCTAAATGTAGGAGAGTTTTCTGAGAGTTAAACTGTTAAACTCCCAGAAAAAACATATAGGCATAAATCTTCCATGACCTTGGATTAGGCAATCGTTTCTAAGATATGATACCAAAAGTACAAGCAACAACAAAAAAATTTAAAAGTTGGACATCATCAAAATTAAAAACTTGTGCTTCAAAGGACATCATCAAGAAAGTGAAAAGACAGTGGACTGATGTCATCAAGACAGTGACATTGTTCCCAACTTCAGTCCCCCTCACAAGAAGACCAACTAGCAACTATTCACAGACAAGACATCATTATGGAACATCCCAGAACTTGGGAGTGAGGCTGAAGTGCCCTCCCCAGGCCACAGAGAGTGAGAGAACTGCAGTAGAAGGGTAAGAGGAACAGCTGCTCTGACCACATCACCCTTACCCCAGGCCGAAACAACTTTGCACCGAGAGGGACACCCCGGCCTACAGTTTCTCAGTGAGATAAAGAGATCCCAAGGTGGACATCCAACTCCGGCAGTGTTGCAGGATGCTTCCCAGTAAGCCCACTCAGGTCTTCATGGGGATCACTGGGGGAATCTGTGGGGCTCAACCACTGGGGATCAGATAGAGACAGAGTAGGGGGCCAGGGCTTATAGCAACCAGCATTCAGATCTTGACTGACCACACTCCTGCTTGCAGTGGTGAAGTGATCCCAGCCACTGGATCTGCCCATCTGCAGAACTGCTGGACCCATCTGGCCAGGGAGGTTGGTTGGCAGTTCTGCCTGATTTGAGTCACCAGCCAACAATCCATACTGGCTGTGGAACCTGTTCTATGGCCTCAACTGGGCAAGGAAGCAAATTTGTAGCCCCATCCAACTGCTGATTATAGGCTCCCGTTCCACTCAACCAGGAAGCATGGACAAAGAACCTGGACAGCTGTAGAGCCCATTCTACAGCCCTTCTTGGGCAGGGAGCCAAGCCAGCGGCACTGCCAAATCGTAGGTATAGCCTCTGGCCTGACATAACCAGGGAGCCTGAACAGTAACCCTAGGCAGGCTCGGACCACAGCCTATGGTACCATCCAGCCATGAAGCCAAGCCTACAGCCCCGCCCAACAGCAGAGGCCAGCCTACAGCCCTGCCTAATTGCTGAACACAGCCTGCACCTCACCCAGGCAGGGATTCCAGCCAGTGACCTTGCCTAAAAGCAAAGCACAACCAGGAGCCCTGACCAACTTTGGAGCACAGTCTGCAACCCTGCCTAATCATAGAACAGAGCCTGAGGACCTGTCTGACCATAAAGCCCTGCCTGAGGCACTGCCTAAACAGGGAGTCCAGCCAGTGACACCGTCCAGTTGGGGAGCACAGCCTGAGACCCCACTTGAGCAGGAGCAATTGCAAAGCACAGCTTGTAGACCTGTCTAATCTTGGAGTCCAACCATTGGCACCACCCTACCAGGGAACACAGCCTGTGATCTCACCTGACCGGAGGTAATTGCAGAGCCCAGCTAGTGGTCCCACCTGACCACAGAGCACAGCCAGCACCCATGCCCAATCAGAGCCGAATGGATTAAAAAAACAAGATCCAAACATATGCTGTCTACAAGCAACTCATACCAATCCTTCACAAACTCTTCCAAAAAACTGAAGAGGAAGGAACACTCCTAAACTCATTTTACAAAGCTAGCATTACCGTAATATCAAAGCCAGACAAGGATACTATGAGAAAAGAAAATTCCAGGTCAATATCTCTGATGAACATAGATGCAAAAATCCTCAACAAAATATTAGCAAACTGAATTCAACAGCACATTAAAAGGATCCTACACCATGATGTAGTGGTATTTATTCCAGGGATGCAAGGATGGTTCAATATTTGCAAATCAATCAGTGTGATACCTTGCATTAACAATATGAAGGATAAAAATTATATGATCATCTGAATAGATGCAGAAAAAGCATTTGACAAAATTCAAAATCCATTCATGATAAAAATTCTCAAAAAACTGTAAAGAAGGAACGTACCTCAACATAGTAAAGGCTATATATGACAAGCCCACAAAACATCATACTTAATGGTGAAAAGCTGAGAACTTTGATTCTAAGATTAGGAACAAAACAAGGATGCCCACTCTCACCACTTTTATTCAACATAGTACTGGAAGACTTAGCCAGAGCACGTAGGCAAGAAAATAAAATAAAAGGCATCCAAATTGAAATGGAAGAAGTAAAACTGTCTTTGTTTGCAGATGACATGATATTATCTAGAAAACTCTAAAGACTCCACCAAAAAACCATTAGAACTAATAAACAAATTCAGTAAAGTTGCAGGATACAAAATCAACAAAGAAAAATTGTTTGCATTTCTATACACTAACAACAAATTATTTGAAAAAATAAAGAACACAATTTCATTTAAAATATCATCAAAAAGAATAAAATACTTATTAATAAATTTAATCAAGAAGGTTAAAGATCCATACACTGAAAACTATAAGACATTGAGGAAAAAAATTGAAGAAGACACAAATAAGTGGAAAGATATCCTGTTCATGAATTGAAAAAGTTAATATTGTTAAAATGTCAATACTACCCAAAGGCATTTATAGATTTAATACAATTCATATCAAGATTCTAGTGCCATTTTTCACAGAAAGAGAAAAAACAATCCTAAAATTTGTATGGAACCTCAAAAGACCCTGAATAGCCAAAGCAATCTTGAAAAAGAATAAAGATGGAAGCATCACACTTACTGATTTCAACTATATTACAAAACTATAGTCATCAAAACAGCATGGTACTGGCATAAAAACAGGCGTAGACCAATGTAATAGAATCAAGAGCCGAGAAGTAAACCCATGCATATATAGTCAACTAATATTTGACAAGGGTGACAAGAATACACAATGGGGAAAAGATAGTGTCTTCAATAAATGGTGCTGGGAAAACTGAACATGCACTTTCATATGAATGAAACTGGACTCCTATTTTGTACCACTCACAAAAATTAGCTCAGAAAAGGATTACAGTATTAGATATAAGACCTGAAACCATAAAACTCCTAGAAGAAAACGGGGAAAAATCTCCTTGACATTGGTCTTGGCAATGATTTCCTGGATATGACACAAAAAGCATAAGCAACAAAAGTAAAAATAAACAAGTGGGACTGCGTCAATGTAAAAAAGCTTCTGCACAGTAAAAGAAATAATCAACAAAATTAAAAAGCAACCTATAGAATGAGAGAAAATATTGCAAACGACGCATCTGATAAGGTTTTAATAACCAAAATATATAAGCAACTCGTACAACTCAATAACAAAAAAGCAAATAATCGATTCAGGCATGGGCAAATGATCTGAAAGGCATTTTCCAAAGATTTTCAAATAACCAAAAGACGCATGAAAAGGTGCTCAGCGTCACTAATGATCAGGGAAAAGCAAATCAAAACTACAATGAAATATCACCTCGCAACTGTTAGAATGGTTGTTATCAGAAAGACGAGAGATAAGAAGTGTTGGTGAGAATGTGAAGCAAAGGAAATTCTTGCACACTGTTGGTAGGGATATAAATTTTCAGTCACTACGAAAAACAGTGTGGAGAGTCCTCAAAAAATTAAAACTAGAACTACCATACGATCCAGCAATTCCACTTTTGGGTATGTATTCGAATGAAATGAAATCACTATCTTGAAGAGATTTTGCACACCCATGTTCATTTCAGCATTATTACAATAGCTAGACATAGAAACAATTGAAGTGTCCATCGATGATAGAATGAATAAAGAAAATGTGTTATATATTTATACAATGAAATATTATTTAGCCATAAAAGGAAGGAATTCCTGCCATTTGTGACAACATGGATGAAACTTAAAGGCATTATGCCAGGTGAAATAAGTCAGACAGAGAAAGACAAATATTGTATGATCTCATTTATATGCAGAATCTAAAAAAACCAAACTCATAGAAACAGAGAGTAGAATGGTGGTTACCAGGGATGGGGAGTATGGGAGGCGGAAATGGGTGAAAGTGGTCAAAGGGTACAAACTTCCAGTCATAAAATGAATAAGTTCTGGGGATGTAATGTACAGTATGGTGACTATGGTTGACAATACTGTATTGTATATTTGAAAGATGCTAAGAGAGTACATTTTTAAAGATCTTACGACACACACAAAAATTGCAACTATGTGAGGTGATGGATGTGTTAACTAATCTTATTGTGGTAAACATTTCACAGCATATACATATATCAAATCATTATGTTGTACACCTTAAATTTATACAACTTTATATGTCAATTATATCTCAATAAACCTGGGAGAAAAAAGAAAGGGAAGTGAAAAGGCAATCCACAGAAAAGAAGAAAATTTTTGCAAATAATATCTCTGACAAGGGACTTATATCTAGAGTATATTAAAAAACTCTTATAACTCAATAATAAAAAGACAAATAACCCAAATTTTTAAAGGGCAAAGGATCCGATTAGACCTTTATCCAAAAAATATGTACCAATGTCCAATGAACACAGAAAAAGATGCTCAATGATGCCCAGAAATTCATTCGTGATCAGAAAAATGCAAACCAAAGCTACAATGAGATACCACTTCACACCCACTACGATAGTTACAATCAAAAAGACTGGTAATAACAAGAGTTGGTGAAGACGTGTAGCGATTGGAAGCCTTATACGCTAGTGGTGGGAATGTAAAATGATGCAGACAATTTGGAAAACAGTATGGCAGTTCCCCAAAAGGTTAAACATATGATTACCATAGGACTCAGCAATTCTAATTCTGTCTACTCAAAAGAAATGAAAACATATACCTGTGCAAAAATTTGGACATGAATGTTTATGGCAGCATTATTCATAATAGCCCAAAAGTTAAAACAACCCAAATGTCTATCAAGTGATGAAGGGAATTGATATATTAGAATATAGTATATCTATACCTTGGAATATTATTTGGCAATAAAAAATAATGATAAATAGTAATATAAATATATATTACATATATTTATATGTAATTATAAATAATTATTATAATAATAAAAAGTGCTGATACATACTCAAACACAGATGAACTTTGAAAATATTATGCTATGTAAAAAAGACCAGAGAAAAGTACACATTGTATGATTCTATTTATGTGAAATGTCCAGAACAGGCAAATCCATAGAGACAAAAAGCAGATTAGTGTTTGCCTAGGATGCAGGCAACCACTAATTGGGGATTGGGTATAAATGGAGAGTCACTGCTAATGGGTATGAGGTTTCTTGTAGAGTGATGAAATGTTCTAAAATTGATTGTGATGATGGTTGTACAATTCTCTGAATATTCTAGAAACCATTAAACTGTACACTTTGAATGGTTAAATTAAATACTATGGAAATTATATGTCACTAAAGATATTATAAAAAACTTATGAGTAAAATAATTCTAACTTTTAAGAAATGTGTAATTCCAGTGCTATCAACACGCATAGAAAAAGATGAAACATTTCCATTTCATTTTGAAGTCATATAATATCCTTAATACTAAACCCTCATAAAGATTAGATTACTGAAAAAGAAAATATAGACAAAACTTACTAATAATATATATGCAAAAATACAAAGACGTTACTAACAAATTATTCACGACTGATATAACATAACCAAGTAGGAATGATTCTAGTAATGCAAGAATGTTTCAGAACTAGAAAATGCATCACTATAATACTTCCCAAAAATAGATAAAAGAAGAAAAATATGGTCATCTTCACAGATCTCCCAAATAATATTCACTGAAATTCAACATCCATTTCTAGGTATAAAGAACTCTCATGAAACAAGAAATATAAAAATACATTTTTAATGTTATTAAAATATTATTTATTATTATAAATATCAACAGTCAACTTCATATGAAACAATAGGACATTTTAGGTGTTCCTATTAAAATTCTGGAATCCTAATTAATATAAAATTTTTTAAAATGGGCTACAATAATCAGAAGTTAAGAAAGAAAAAGAAAAAATATTAAATTACCTATTAATACAATAGACTTTCTAAGAAACTAAGGAGAACCAAGTAAAGAAATTATTAGAAATATTAATATAAAGATGTTGATTAAAGACTTTAAAAAAATTAGCAGCTATATTATATACCAACTGAAGCAAGCTAGAAAATATAATGGAATACAAAATATTCTATTCTTCATAATGCCCCAAATACTAAATATCTAGAAACTGACTCACAAGAAATTCGTAGGACCTATTTGAATAAAGTCTAAAATTTTACTAGAAGCTTAAGAAAACTTGATTTCCTGGCTAGAAAGGCTGACCACTATAAAGATTTCAATTCTTCTCAAATGAATTTGGTTGGTTGAATGTAATCCCAAACATAATTCTAATGATCCTTTTCTTGCAACTTAATAAAGTGTCCTAAAGTTCAATTGAAAGAACAAATTGATGATAATATCAAAAATAATTTCTATCAGGAAGAGATATTAAGGGCACTAAAACATAATAAAATATATTGTAATATTGTAAAAAGAATATTCCTGTAATAAGAATAGAGAATTATATCAATGGGCCAAATTGGAAAGCCTCTGAATAAACCCTAGAATATAAGAAAGTTTATATTCTAATTTTGATAAACATGGCATTTCAAATGAGTAGACTAGTTAAATAAATGGTATTTGTCAATTTATTATTTATATTGTAAAAACTAAGAGAAACAAGTCAACATTGTAGGATGCACCATTATTTTATATAACGCTAAGGGAAAAAAAAGTTAGCATATAAGTGTAAACAAAATGCTTTCTTATATAGACTTGTTACTCTACACTAGAGCAAACTTGCCCACTACCTGTTTTTGTAAATAAAGTTTTATTGAACACATCTATGTCCATTTATTTACAAATTGTCCGTGGCTGCTTTAGCACTATAATGGCAGTATTAAAATACTTGTGACAGAACCTGTCTGGCTCACAAAGCCTAAAATAGTTACTATTCGTCCCTTTACAGAAAAGTTTGCTGAGTTCTTCTCTATAATTTTTGAAAGAGTTATTTTAGACTGACTTAGACATAAACTTTTAATCATATACCACTTTTGTTCATAAGTATAAAAATAAAGTATAAATGTAATAAATCAGTTAAGATATGAATAAAACTTCTTCCCATTCAAAGTCCAGCCTTTTAGGTTTGATTTTCCACTCAAAGTTACCCATATCAATGTTTTTTTTCATGCAATACTGTCCTCTGTTGGATCTAGAACTTTGGTTGGCATTTCTTAAAAGCATGTTCTAACTATTGTTTTTGGTGTTTTCTTCCACGCTTCTGACACTCATTCTCAAGTATAATTTGACACTGTTTTGATCTCACCAGACAGAATCAGGCAAGGACTACGGCCTGACTGACAGTGACGGTAAAACTTCTTTGGTTGTAAAAAGAATTCTGCTTTCAGAGATGTTAAAATGAAAAATACGTCTTAGAATTAATGAAATGCAGTTGATACTTTCCCCACATCATCTGAGAATAAATTCTAGGTGAAATAAAGAGTTAAATGTAGTGATTAATGCATAGAGTTAGAGGAAACAGGAGTGAGTATGTATATAATCTGGTAGTGAGAGAATCTTTTCTAAAAATAATAACATAAAAAGAAGCCATGATGGAAAATATTGATAAACTTACTCGCACTGTGACCTTGGGCAGGAACTTAAATCTGTGCCTCTTTTTCCTTATCTTTAAGATGAGGACAATAATATTACCTACCTCCTAGAGTGTTTTGTAGATTAAATGAGTTGATATATAACGCACTTAGAGAAATACTTGGTACACAGTAAGTGCTATAGTAATTGAAGCTCTTTTTGTTATTCGACAAATAAAGAAGTGGAAGGCTAATATCTATAAAAACTTACTATCTACATCTCTGTCCTGTAGATTTTTTTACCCATAAGTATGTAAGTTTGTCTCTGTCCTAAGTAAAGCTGTCTTCACTCTTTGGGTTCAATCAAGTTTTAATTATAGTGAATTAGATATTTCATAACTATTAGAGACATCAACTGGTCAGTGTTTAACATGCCCTATCAATCTCTATTCATTTTAAACCCAAATTCTTAGATTCCTATATTGCCTTTGCTGTTTGCTTGCATGCAGAATATTTTAATTTTCTGCATCCCTATTTCTTACTCATATTTGGCATGACTGACAGTTCAAGGGAGATGTTGTATGTTGTGTGGATCTGTGTTATATGAGTGTATGTGCATATATATGGGTGTAGGCAGCAGCCTATAACTAAGCTGCTTCTCGTGAAACTGGAGAGTTGTCTTAATCCCTTTCTTAGACATTTCACAGAGTGGGAGGGCAGAGGTTGTGACTGATAATAAAATCCACAAACAGCTTTCACAGGGATTAATCCCATTATATTATGCAAAGTTCCTATCTAGGCAATCCTATTAGAAAGTTAAACAAATCTCTCTAAATAAATCCTCTCTCTAAACAAACCTAAACAAAGGTATGGAATTTGCATATTTTACTTGTGCTTCTCAATGCAAATATGCAACTATGTTAGCATAGGGAACAAACCTCTTTGGCAAACCTTATCTAGAAAAAAATTATTATAATATAATCTTTTCTATTCCCATAAGTAGGGAAAAGTTTTCATGTTTCAGCATAAAGAAAATTTTAGTACCCATGTGGGAGTTTCTGTAAGAATCTACCTTGGCATCATGCATTAATTTTAAATAAAAATAACAAATAAAAGTAATTACAGAAAGAATTAAAAGATAAATTACAAATTAGAAAAAATATCTAAAATATGTGTGCCATATTTAATAATGTGTTATTACTATGTCTTATTGTAATGTCTTAGTCTCCTTTATATATAAAGAGATCATAGAAGTGAAAAAATTAAAACCACATCTAGGACAAGATGAACAAATAAGCCTAGGACGTTTGGAAAAAAAGAAATATAAATAATAAATTATTTGAAAAGATGTGTGACCAGCACAGTAATCAGAGAAATTAATTTTAAAATGTGATACTATGCTTTACCTATCATATTTGAAAAGATTAAAAATAATAACAATAATAATAATTCTCAATATGGCAATAAATTCTGGGAAATATAATTTCAAACACTGCTATTGGTATAACTATTCTTTAGAGCTTCTTGTAGAATCTATCAAAAGCTTATACTTTGACTAAACGATTCTATATCTGAAAATATACCTTTGAAAAATGATAAGAAAATTGAGCAATGTATGTGTACAGAAGAATTCATTTCAGCATTATCTATAACGTTGAATTATGTGAGGCAATCTAAATTCCCCCAAATAGGGACTTTTTAAAATTTGCCAAATATTCTGCATGCTCTGCCCCTTTTCTTTTCAGGGAGCATAGGACCTAGGGATGAGATTAGGTACAGACAGAGGAATCAAACATAACTGCCTAAATAACTGAAATCACATTCATAACACCATTATAATCACATCTCTTAGTCTGGCCAAGGTTGATAGACTTCCTCTCTCATGGTGATTTCCTTCTTTTAAGGGTTGTCCCTTTTTCCAGGTTGTGTCCTTTACTCATTTAAAATGAATAGCACATATATATATATAACATTCCTGGGGCTCTGAAAGGCTGCACACATATGCACTTGCCAGGAAAGACATAAAAGGGCTTAATCTCTTACCTCTGGTTAAACTTGAGTTCCTATGTAAGCAGGAAGTGAATACTAACACTGTATGCCCTGAGCATTGAAGGTATACTCCAATACACACACAGAGTTCTTCAGCAAAGGGCAGAAGACTAATTGATTCAAAGAATTTAAGGAAATCACTTACCAATTATTAGCTGATCAATAAGCTAACTAAACAGATTTCATCATCACAGTCAAATTGTCTAAAGCCAAAGACAGAGAGAACTTCAATGCAGCAAGACAAAAAGAGTTTATCAAGTATAAGGGATTCTCAATAAGATTAACAGCTGTCTTCTCATCAGAAACCAGGGAGATCAGAAAGCAGTGAGATGACATAAAAGGTGCTGAAAGTTGGGACCGGCCCCATGGTGTAGTGGTTAAGTGCACACGCTCCCCTGCTGGCAGCTGGGGTTCGGATCCCAGGTGCACACCAATGCACCGCTTGTCAGGCCATGCTGTGGCGGCATCCCATATAAAGTGGAGGAAGATGGGCATGGATGTTAGCCCAGGGCCAGTCTTCCTCAGCAAAAAGAGGAGGATTGGCAGATGTTAGCTCAGGGCTGATCTTGCTCACAAAAAAAAAAAAAAAAGTGCTAAAAGAACAAGACTGTCAACCAAAAATTCTATATCCAGCAAAAGTATCCTTCAAAAAGAAGGAAGAATCAAGATTTCTCAGATAAATAAAAACTGACAGAATTTATCACTAGCAGATCTGTGCTATAAGAAATAGTAAAGGGGGGAGTGATGTCAGCATCATGGCAGAGTGAGCTTCCCCCAATCAACTCTTCCCCTCTAAGAGAAAACAAAAAGGACATTCATATTCCAACAGAAGCTATTCACACAACACAGGGATGTCTGAGGCACCCAGGCAGCCATACACCTGAGGAGTGAGGTGCTGGAATCCCCAGAGTTAGTGGAAGTAGGTAAGAGGAATTCCCTGCCTTCCCTAAGGACTGTGAGATTGAGACTGAGATCACGTGGCTCTCAGAGGAGGGGAAGGGGCACCTCGCCATGTGAAAACCGGCCCTCTCCAAGACACTTCACAGCCCGTGGGGATCCCCCTATGGAGAGAGTATAACTGTTGTAAGGGTAGTTTCAACAAGCTAGCCCTGCAGGAGAGCAGAAAGCAACAGCAAGGCAAGAAACCTCTGAGATAGGGGAGGCAAAATAAGCACCCCTCCCCTGCCTGGCACGCCCGACAGACACTTCAGCATGGTGGCACTTCAGCTCAGCCCTGTCTCCAGAGGCAGCGGCCCCCAGGCACCTGGGCCCCACCAGCAGAGGCAGCGTGACAGTGCCCCACCCCCACAGGCAGTGGCCCCCAGGTGCCCGGGCCTGACCAGAAGCGGGGCGAGCCTGCACCCCCACACCAGAGGCAGTGGCAGCTCAGGCCCCACTGCACCACAGCCCCAGCTGCTCTGGCTGGATCAAGCCATGGTCCCAGCTTCCCCACTCCACTGTGTCACGGCCCCAGCTCTTTCAGCTCAACTGTGACTTGCACCCAGCTCCTTCAGCTTGACGACCCCCCACCTCCAGCTGCTTCAGCTTGGCCTGTGCTCAGGCTCCAGCTGACTTGGCGCCAGCAACTTTGGCCCACTGCACTCCAGTTCCAGCTTCTTTGGCCCAGCGGCACTCCAGCTCCTCCTTCTTTGGCCCAGAACAATCTAGTTCCAGCTTCTTTGGCCCAGTAGTGCTCCAGTTCCTGCTGCTTCTGCCCAGTGGCACTTCAGCTGCAGCTGCTTCAACCCACCTGCACCCGAGCCTCAGCTGCTTTGGCCTAGCTGCACTCCAGCTCCAGCTGTTGCCATGCTCCAGCTCCAGCTCCAGCTGTTCCCATGCTTCACCGCCAGCAGCCTCTGCTCAGCCATGCCTCAGATCAGCCAGGGGCCGACGAGAGTGCCCATGGATTGAGGCAGGCCAGAATACACAGCACTTGACCCCTGCCCAGCTGCAGCAAGAAGAAACTGCGACCATATATTTTCACTATGAGGAAAAGTAAGCCAACACAGACAAGCACCATGCAAAAATATATTAAATCTCCAGACCAAAAGGAAAATGACAAGCACTCAGAAGTCAACCCACAAAGCACAGAAATGTATAATCTTAATGACAGAGAATTCAAAATAGCCATCATAAAAAAGCTTAATGAAATACAAGAAAACACAGACTGACAATTCAATGAAATCAGGAGTTTCTTCACAAAAGAGATTGAAACTATAAAGAAAAACCAATCAGAAATCCTAGAGATGAAAAACACAATAGAGGAGATAAAGACAAATCTGGAAGCGTTAAGTGTCAGAGCTGACAATATGGAGGAAAGAATTAGCAATATTGAGGACAGCAATGCAGAAATGCTCCAGATGGAGGAGGAAAGAGAACTAAGACTAAAAAGAAATCAAGAAACTCTCTGAGAAATATTCGACTCAATCAGCAAATCCAACATAAGGATTATAGGTATTCCAGAGGGAGAAGAGAGGGAAAAAGGAGCAGAGAACTTGCTCAAAGAATTAATATCTGAGAACTTCCTAAACCTGAGGAAGGAGCTGGAAATACCGGTGAATGAAATAAATAGATCTCCTAAATATATCAACACAAAAAGACCCTCTCCAAGACATATAGTAGTAAAGCTGGCAAAAGTCAACAACAAAGATAAAATATTAAGGGCATCCAGACAAAAAAAAAAGTAACATACAAGGATTTCCTATCAGGCTCTCAGCTGATTTCTCAACAGAAATTTTACAGGCTAGGAGATAGTGGAACGATATACTCAAAATTCTGAAGAACAAAAACTTTCAGCCAAGAATACTCTATCCAGTGAAAATATCCTTCAGATATATTGGAGAAATAATAACTATCCCAGGTAAACAAAATCTAAGGGAGTTCATTGCCACAAGACCCCCACTACAAGAAGTGCTCAAGAAGGCCCTCATCTCTGAGGAAAAAAAGAGGAGAGGGATTCAAAGTTTTGAACAAGGAGGAAAATAGGTCCACAAAACCAGAAAAATTGCAGTCTTCTATCAAAATAGATTAGCAAACACTTAATTACAAAACCAAAGATCAGGGGAAGGTAAGCACCAAGCATAAACATAACCTCATCATGTTAAACACAAACTCACAACACAAGAAGGAATAAGATGTGACAACAATAACGTAGAAGGGGAAGAGGAAAGGGATCAAATTGACTTAGTCTAAGGGAATAAGAGGCCATCAAAAAATGGACTATCACATCCACAAGATTTTTTATACAAACCTCATGGTAACCACTAACCAAATAACCAGAACAGAATCATACACAATAAAGAAAGAGAAAACTAAGAGAACCCCCATACAGAACTACCAACCTGAATTGGTAGTCTGAAATACGTGAGATGAGAAACAAAAGAAATGCAAAAGAACTGGAAAAAGAGCAATAAAATAACAACAACAAGCCCCCATATATCAATAATTACCCTAAATGTAAACAGACTGAACTCTCCAATCAAAAGACACAGAGTGGTGGGATGGATTAAAAAACAAGACCCAACAATATGCTGCCTCCAGGAAACACATCTCAGTTCTAAAGACAAACACAGGCTCAGAGTGAAAGGATAGAAGACAATACTCCAAGCTAATGGCAAACAAAAAAAAGCAGGTTTTGCCATACTTATATCAGACCAAGTTGACTTCAAGATAAAACAGTTAATGAGAGAAAGAGGGGCAATATAAAATGATAAAAGGGACACTCCACCAAGAGGACTTACCACTTTTAAATATACAAGTACCCAATACAGGAGCACCAAGGTACAGAAAGCAACGATTAACAAACCTAAAAGGAGATATTAACAACACAATAATAGCACGGGGTCTTAACACCCCACTCTCATCAATGGACAGATCATCCAGATAGAAAGTCAATAAGGAAATAACGGACTTAAACGAAAACCTTGATGAGATGGACTTAACAGATATATATAGAGCACTCCATCCAAACAGAGCAGATTACACATTCTTCTCAAGCGCGCATGGAACATTCTCAAGAATAGACCATATGTTGGGAAACAAGGCATGCTTATACAAATTTAAGAACATTGAAATCATAACAAGCATCTTTTCTGACCATAATGCCATGAAGCTAGAAATCAACTACAAGGAAAAAATGGTGAAAGTGACAAAGCTGTGGAGACCCAACAACATGCTACTAAACAACCAATGGATCACTGATGAAATTAAAGGAGAAATCAAATCATATCTTGAGACAAATGAAAATGAAAATACACCATACCAACTCGTATGGGATGCAGGAAAAGCGGTCCTGAGAGAGAAACTCATAGCAATACAGGCCCACCATAACAAACAAGAAAAAGCCCAAATAAGCAACCTCAAACTACACCTAACAGAATTAGAAAAAGAAAAACAAACAAAGCCTGAAGTTAGCAGAAGGAGGGAAATAATAAAAATCAGAGAAGAAATAAATGAAATTGAAATAAAAAAAATAGAAAGGATCAATGAAACAAAGAGCTGGTTCTTTGAGAAGATAAACAAAATTGACAAACCCTTAGCCAGATTCACCAAGAAAAAAAGAGAGAAGGCTCAAATAAAATTAGAAATGAAAAAGGAGAACTTACAACAGATACCACAGAAATACAAAAGATTATAAGAGAATACTATGAAAAACTATATGCCAACAAATTGGACAATCTAGAAGAAATGGATAAATTCTTAGACTCATACCCAACCTCCCAAAACTGAATCAAGAAGGAAATAGAGAACCTGAATAGACCAATCACAGGTAAAGAGATTGAAAGAGTAGTCAAAAACCTCTCCAAAAATAAAAGGCCAGGACCAGATGGTTTCTCTGGAGAATTTTACCAAACATTCAAAGAAGACATAATACCTATAGTTCTCAAACTATTCTAAAAAATAGAGGAAGATGGAACATTTCCCAACACATTCTATGAGGCCAACATTACCCTCATACCAAAGCCAGACAAAGACAATACTAAAAAGGAAAACTATAGACCAATATCCCTGATGAACATACATGCAAAAATCCTCAACAAAATATTGGCAAACTGAGTACAGCAATACATTAAAAAGATCATACACCATGATCAAGTGGGATTTATACCAGGGACACAAGGATGGTTCAACATCTGCAAATCAATCAATGAGATACACCACATTAACAAAACGAGGAATAAAAACCATATGATCATCTCAACAGATGCAGAGAAGGCTTTTGACAAGATCTAACATCCGTTTATGATAAAAAGTCTCAACAAAATGGGTATAGAAGGAAAGTACCTTAACATAATAAAGGCCATATATGACAAACCCACAGCCAACATCGTACTCAATGGGGAAAAACTGCAAGCCATCCCTCTAAGAACAGGAACAAGACAAGGGTGTCCACTCTCGACACTCTTATTCACCACAGTACTGGAGGTTCTGGCCAGAGCAATTAGGTAAGAAAAAGGAATCCAAATAGGCAATGAAGAAGTGAAACTCTCGCTGTTGTAGATGACATGATCTTATATATAGCAAACCCTTGTTATGAGAGGTTTGGGGGTTCTATCTGAGACGTAAAAGAAACTTTCCACTCCAAACAAATAGACTGAGGGTAGATTTTATTATATAGAGGATAGTAAAGGCGATAGTCCGCAAACAGATCCGAATAGGTCAAATATTAAGAGGGAGAAACATTAGCTCGACTGGAAAGGGAAAACATCCACATCGACTGAGATAGCAGCAGATTTGAATAGATAATATAATGAGAGGGAAAAACATCAGATCTATTGGAAAGGGAAAACATCCACATCGACTGAAGGGAAATGACACAAATCAACCAGAAAGAGAAACACCAGGTTGACCGAAAAGAGAACACATCAGATGTGTTATTCACAACATCCATGCCCCACTGCTGGAGAGAGTCCCTTTAATTGACACGGCTAGGCAGGAATCTGATCATCAGAGGTCCTGGGCCGGTTGTCCGCTCCACAGGTGAGACTCTCACCAGGCCTTGGTTTTCAGCAGTTTATATAGCATCAATAATTTCCAGAGTAAGCAATTACAGAGTGTGCAGAGCAAGCATTTAGTGTTCCCATGCACAAATGGTTATCAGTGGCATACGTGCATTGAGCCCCCTGGCTATCATCCCAGCCCAGCAGTTGTGTATGTGCATTGTTTTCCCCAGTTATCGTCCCAGCTCGTCAGAGATGGCCAGTCTGTCCTGAGCTAGGACGCACACAGAGCCTTGAAATGTTACAACTTGCAACTCTTTCCGTGGGAGAAGGGCCAGTTCCCACCACACAGAAAGCAGCTTTTTATATTTCTTTGTGTGCTGGCAGCTATAGGTCAATGGAATGACCAAACATGGCTGTACTCATGTCAAGACAACCCTAAAGAATCCATTGGAAAACTATTGGAAATAATAAGTACAACCAAGTGGCAGGGTACAAAATCAACTTACAGAAATCAGTTGCATTTCTATATACCAACAATGAACTAACAGAAAGAGAACTCAAGAAGACAATCCCATTTACAATTGCAACAAAAAGAATAAAATATCTAGGAGTAAATTTAACCAAGGAAATGAAAGACCTATACAATGAAAACTATAAGACATTATTCAGTGAAATCAATGATGACATAAAGAAATGGAAAAATATTCCATGCACTTGGATTGGAAGAATAAACATAGTTAAAATGTACATACTACCTGAAGCAATCTACAGATTCAATGCAATCCCAATCAGAATCCCAAGGATTTTCTTCACAGAAATAGAACAAAGAATACTAGTATTCATATGGGGCAGCAAAAGACCCCAAATAGCTAAAGCAATCCTGAAAAAGAACAAGGCTGGAGGCATCACAATCCCTGACTTCAAAACATACTACAAAGCTATAGTAATCAAAACAGCATGGTACTGGTACAAAAACAGACACGCAGATCAATGGAACAGAATTGAAAGTCCAGAAATAAAACTTCATATCTATGGGCAACTAATATTTGATAAAGGAGCTAAAGACATACAGTGGAGAAAGGAAAATCTCTTCAATAAATGGTGCTGGGAAAACTGGGCAGCCACTTGCAAAAGAATGAAAGTAAACCATCTTCTTTTGCCACACACAAAAATTAACTCAAAATGGATCAAAGACCTGAAGGTGAGACTTAAAACTATAAAACTCCTGGAGGAAAATCTAGGTAGTACACTACTGGTCATCAGCCATAAAGGAATCTTTTCCAATTCCATGTCTACTCAGACAAGGGAAACAAAAGAAAAAATAAACAAGTGGGACTTCAACAGATTAAAGAGCTTCTACAAGGCAAATGAATCCAGGATCAAAATGAATAGGGAACCCAGCAGCTGGGGAAAAATATTTGCAAACTATATATCTGACAAGGGATTAATCTCCGTAATATATAAAGAACTCACACAACTGAATGACAAAAAAACAACGCAATCAAAAAATGGGCAGAGGAAATGAACAGACACTTCTCCAAAGAAGATATACAGATGGCCAATAGGCACATGAAAAGATGCTCAACATCACTAATCATCAGGGAAATGCAAATCAAAACCACACTAAGACATCATTTTACACCCGTTAGAAAGGCTACAATCACCAAGACAAAAAACAACAAATGCTGGAGAGGCTGTGGAGAAATGCGAACTCTAATCCACTGCTGGTGGGAATGCAAACTGGTGCAGCCTCTATGGAAAACAGTATGGAGATTCCTCAAAAAATTAAAAATAGAAATACCTTATGATCCAGCTATCCCACTACTGGGTATCTACCCAACAAACCTGAAATAAACACTCCAAAGAGGCTTATGCACCCCTATGTTCATCGCAGCATTATTCACTATAGTCAAGACATGGAAGCAACCCAAGTGTCCCTCGACTGATGATTGGATGAAGAAGATGTGGTATATATATACCATGGAATACTACTCAGCCATAAAAAAAGACAAAATCATCCCATTTGCAACAACATGGGTGGACCTGGAGGGTATTATGTTAAGTGAAATAAGCCAGAAAGAGAAAGACAAACAGTGCATGATTTCACTCATATGTGGAAGATAAACCAACACACAGACAGATAGAACTGTTTGGTGGTTACCAGGGGCTAGGGAGCTGAGGGGTGGGCACAAGGAGTGGAGGGATGCACTTATATGGTGACTGACAAACAACAATGTACAACAAAAATTTCACAATGAAAAAACTTAACGACAAAAAAAAACACATACACATCTTCAAAAAAAAAAAGAAATAATGAAAGGGAGTCCTTTGGGCTGAAATTAAGGGACACTAGACAGTAACTTGAGTCCACACAAAGAAATAAAGAGCACTAGTAATAATAACTATAAAGTTAATTAAATATGAAGACATTATAAATGTACATTTTCTTTTTAACTCTTCTCCTATATGATTTAAAAGACAACTTCATAAAGCAATAATTATAAAACCATTTTCATGGGCTGATAATGCATAAGGATGTAATTTATATGACAATACACTCATAAAAAAGGGTGGAGAGGGGCCAGCCCGGTGGCGCAAGCGGTTAAGTGCGCACGTTCCGCTGCGGCGGCCCGGGGTTCGCCGGTTCGGATCCCGGGTGCGCACCGACGCACTGCTTGTTAGGCCATGCTGTGGCGGCGTCCCATATAAAGTGGAGGAAGATGGGCATGGATGTTAGCCCAGGGCCAGTCTTCCTCAGCAAAAAAGAGGAGGATTGGCATTGGATGTTAGCTCAGGGCTGGTCCTCCTCACAAAAAAAAAAAAAAAAAAGGGTGGAGAAATGAAGCTATATTGGAGCAAAGTTTCTGTATTTAAAAGAAAAAAGTATTAATCCTAACTAGATTGGTTTAAATTAAGAAGATAATTGCAATATCCAGGGCAACTACTAAGAAGTAACTCAAAATATATATAGTAAAGGAAACAAAAAGAAAGTAAAATAGAAAGTAAAAATAGAAAATGTCTACTTAACACTAAAGAAGGCAGTGATGGAGGAATAGAGGACAAAAAACAAAGGACATATAGAAAACAAATAACAAAATGGCAGAAATTCTGCCCTATTGGTAATTACATACAATGTAAATGGATAAAACATTCCAATAAAAAGGCAGATACTGGCAGAATAAATTTTAAAAACCCATGATCCAAACGCATCCTGTCTACCAGAGACATTTTTAGATTCAAATACACAAATAGGTTGAAAGTAAAAAGATAGAAAAAATATACCATACAGACACTCACTAAAAGAGAGAAGGAGTGACAATTCTAATACAAGACAAGATAGACTTTAAGATAAAATATTAATAGACACAAAGAAGGACAATTTATAATAGTAAAAGTGTCAATAGATCAAGAAGATATAATAGCTATTAACATATATGCACCTAAAAACAGAGACCAAAATACATAAAGAAAAAAAGCACAGAATTTAATGGAGAAAAAGACAATTTAATATTAGTTGCAGACTTCAATATTTCACTTTTAATAATGTATGGAACAACTAGGCAGAAGAATGACAGTAAATAGAAGATTTGAGTAACATTATAAACCAAGTAGTCCTAACAGAAATATATAGAACACTCCACCCAAAGATAACAGAATACACATTTTTCTCGAGCACACATGAGGCATTATCCAGGGTAGACCATATGCTAGGCCAGAAACAAGCTTCAATAATCTATAAAGAATGAAACCAAACAGAGAATATTTTCTGACCATGATGAAATTAAATTAAAAATCAACAACAGAAGGAAATTTGGGAAATTCACAAATGTGGATATTAAACAATACACTACTTAATAGTGAATGGATCAAAAAGGAAATCACAAGGGAAATTAGAAAATACTTTGAGATGAGTTAAAGCAAAAACACAACATTCCAAAACACTAGGATGCAGCTAAGGCAGTGCTTCTAGGGAAATTTATAGCTGTAAATGTTTATATTTTAAAAAAAGAAGAAAAATCTCAAATTAATAATCTAACCTCACACCTCAGGTAATTAATAATATTATATAATGTTATAATATAATAATATATTTTATATTATTTATAATATATTATATGTATAATGTGTATATTATAATACTATATAATATAATAATATATACATATAGCACATACATATTGTATGTGTGTGTATATATGGCATGTATATATGATCTCTATCTATCTTTATATCTATAATTTTTTAAGGCCTTCTATGTGCCAGGAACTCTTCTAGGCACTGTAGAACTACAGATAGAGTAAAGTAAGCCATGTTCCACTCGTAGGTAGCTTATGATCCAATGGGTAACATCCAGTTCCACTGGTGTCTGGGAGCTTTGCAAAACAAGTAATGTTTCTTTCCATCTTGCAATGTCTATAAATAGTCTGTGACCCTTAAGATGGTCCCTGGACTTTCTAGAGAAGTTATAAGATTTGTCTGTGACCAGAAGGTGTACAGGGAAAATTGCCTCATCCCTAAGCTAACAAATCTTCTCTTATTCAGCTAAATACTCTTAAATGTAAATTCAAAATTTTCTACAGCAGCATGTATTGCTTATGTAAACAGAAAAAATAATTGCCATGAAGAACTGCAACAAGGTTTTAATTACTTATGGAGTGCCAGGTAAAGAGTCATGGAGGAGGTGGTATTTGAAATAAGTTTTAAATAATTTGCTAAAATTCGGCAGGGATAATTGAGGAAATTTGGCAGGGATAATTTTAGTGCAGGGAAAGGCATAAACAAAAGCATGAAATTAGACAAATTATAAGCATATTCTGAAAATATTTAGTAGTCCAGTTTTTCTGATGCAAAGGAAATGTGAATGGGAGCACTTTGTGTGGGGCTTAGAAAGCCTAATTGGAATATTAGGGAAAATGACATTACATGAATCTCAGCTAAAGAGAATTAACATGGCCATTGCCTGCTGAATGTGTGGGCATGGAGAGTGATTAGCAGCATTTTGATTATTTGAAGCTCTTGCTGTACTCCAAGTAGGTAACGTAAGGTGGGGGAGGAGCACAGTGGAAAGGCCTTAGTGAAGAGTGAGGATGATGGTGAAGAACACCCACAGATGATTCTATCCTCACATTAATAGTATTTTACAGAACATTCTGTCACTCATAATTAAAAGATTTTTCTTCACTGGATTAGTAGTAATTCTCTTGATTACAAGCAATGTCATCCATTTGGACTAACATAAACTAAAAAAGAAATTTATCATCTAAGGACACAGTCCCATGTATTCCAAGGGCAATGATGTAATAATGGACTGAACCCTAAATCTAGAACATCATGATATCCCAACTCCCAAATTTCTTGAGTTTTTACATTTTCGTAAGTCTACTTTATTCTGTGTCTATTTCTCTCTCTATAGAACGGCTTCCTCTCTTTTTCTGATGAAAGGATACCACGATGAAAAAGCACATGTCTTTGATAACTTCTGAGTTTACACGCAAATTGTCCAGGAAGAATTGAGTTACTTTACAAGTATATTCTATTAATCCTAATTATAGTCACAGCCCATCCCTGGACCAACCAAATTTCACAGGAGGATAGTTTCAGGTTGAAAAATAATTTCCAGGAATTAATCCAAAGAAACATAGGGACTGAGAGAATCACTGTGAGCTATGGAGACAATTCAATAACGTCTAATATATTATTGTAATAGAATCTCTGCTCTTTGGTTTACTTTTATCTTCACTTCCACAGCATAGTGAATACTGCTCAGCATCTTTTTAACACACAAAATCAAATTTGGTAATGAAATGAGAACCCTCCATTCTTTAATCTAGGTTTCAATTTTAATTCTATTAACATTTCTACACTGATCCTAATTTTAATCCACTCTGTCACATTTAGATTTATTTCTGAATCCTTTTGAGGAGTGTGATAGATACCATAAGGATCTGATTAATGCTGAAAGTAATATAGTTATTACTTTCTGGCTTTTGCATCTTCATACACTTTTTATTATATCCAAGTTATCATATTAGATTTTTTAACACTAATATTACATTTTTAACTTATATTCAGTATGCAGTCAGTTATCATCCCTGGGTTTTTTCCTTATATTTTTAAGTATCTTTATTTAACATATGTTTGTGATTTTGTTTTGTTTTGTTTGCCATTGAAATTTTTTGTTAACTGAGGCTGATCTATTTTCTAATACAAAAGATTAGTGGGTTAATTTAAATTGTTTTCTCACTTGGAGCCTATGATTATTGACTACATTAAAGAGCATTAAAAAAGAAAATGAAGAAGTGACATCAACAAGATGGTGGAATAGGGAGCCCTGAACACTCCTTCTCCTCATGGATACACTGACTCAATAATAATACATGGATAAATTCCCTTTGTGAGAAGTCCAAAAATTAGTTGAAAGGCTCCTACATCCCAGGCAAGCAGAAAACCAGCCATCTGGAAACCAGTAGGAAAATCTGAGATACCATCTTACCATAATCCCCACCTCCACCACAACACATTTATTGGGAGGAAATCCCCACCTCCAAGCTTCTCTCTGAGAAGGGAAAAGCTGGACTACACATCAAATGTTCCAACTTTTCTTAGGGCTACCTGAAGAACTGGCTTCTGCCCCACCTGTCTCAGAGCACTGATAGGACCTGGCAGACACTAGACCTCTGGGGGCTATTGAGAACAAAGACTGTGGTTTGAACTAGTGCGTGAGAACTTGCCATGGCTCCTTCTCCTGGATAAGTGCAGAGTGAGTAAGTAAGTGAAAAAAACTCAGCTCCCAGATTCTCCCTGGGGTGAAAAAGAATTGGACTGTGCATCTGACATTCCAACTTATTGCTGGGCTACCTGAGGGACTGGCTTCTCTCTTGCCTGTATCAGAGGACTGACAGGACCCAACACACACTAGACCCTCGGGGCTCCAGAGAACAAAAATAGTTGTCCAAACAAGCACAGGCACTCACCACAGCTCCTCCTGGCTCAATGCAGAGCAAGCAAGCAAAGAACTCAGTTCCTAGTTTCTCCATCCCATTTCTGGGTAGGGAAAGAATTGGACTTCACATCCAATGTTCCAACTTTTCTGGCTGCTGACTGAGGGAATGGCTCCTGTTTTATCTGTCTCAGAATGCTAAGCATAATCTAACTCAGCGTACTCTAAATGCCTAAGAGCTTCTAAGAGCAAGGATAGTGGTTTGGACTAGCACAAAGGCTTAAGAGATCCACAGACTCTCTGGCCAGGCTGATTGGTGAGGGTCTTCTCCTGTATGAGGCCAACCAATGAAGACTAGAAGAGGTGGCAATTTTTTCTAATGTGTAGATACCATCACAAAGAGTCAAGATAAATGAAGAAGCAAGTAAATATGACCCAAACAAAGGAACAAGATAAAACTCCAGAAACTAACTGTAATGAAACAAAGATATATTAATTACCTATCAGAGATTTGAAAATAACCACCATAAAAATGCTCAATGAGCTTAGGAGAACAATTTATGAACAAAGTGTGAATTTCAACAAAGAGACAGAAAATTAAAAAAAAAAAAACACAGAAATCTTGGAGCTGAAGAATGCAGCAATTAAGTTGAAAAATTCAATACAGGGTTCAACATCAGACTAGATAAAGCAGAAAAAGAATCAGCAAACTTTAAAACAAGTCATTTGAAATTATTAAAGAAGAGCAAGTATAAAAAAGAATGAAAAGAGGAAAGAAAGCTTAAGGGACTTATGGGACACCATCAAGGGGAACAATATAGGCATTATTCGAGTCCTAGAAGGAGAGAGAGAGAAAGGACCAGAAAGCTTATGTAAAGGAATAATGGCCAAAAATTTCCCAAATCTAGGGAAGGAAGTGGACTTCCAGATTCAGGAAGCCCAAAAGTCTCAAACAAGACAAACCCAAAGAAATCTACCCTGAGACACATTATAAACAAATTGTTAAAAGTCAAAGACAGAGAGAGAATTTAGAAAGCAGCAAGAAAAACTAACTTGCCTATAAAACTATCAGTGGACATCTCAGCAGAAACCTCGTAAGACAGAAGGGCGTTGGATGATATATTAATACTGCTGAAAGAAAACACCTGCCAAACAAGAATATTGTATCTGGAAAAAAGTCAAAATGGAAATTAAAAACATCTTGAGACAAGCAAAAATAAAAACACGGCATACCAAAACTTATTGGATGCAACAAAGTAGTACTAAGAGGGGAGTTTATGGCAATAAACACCAACATCAAAAAAAAAAAAAAGATCTCAAATTAACAACCTAACTTTACACCTCAAGGAAATAGAAGAAGAATAAACTAAACTCAAATTAACAGAAGGAAAGACATAATAAAAATTAGAGTAGAGGGGCCGGCCCTGTGGCTTAGCAGTTAAGTGCGTGCGCTCCGCTGCTGGCGGCCCGGGTTCAGATCCCAGGCACGCACCGACGCACCACTTCTCTGGCCATGCTGAGGCCGCATCCCACATACAGCAACTAGAAGGATGTGCAGTTATGACATACAACTATCTACTGGGGCTTTGGGGGAAAAAAAAAGGAGGAGGATTGGCAATAGATGTTAGCTCAGAGCCGGTCTTCCTCAGCAAAAAAAACAGGAGGATTAGCATGGATGTTAGCTCAGGGCTGATCTTCCTCACACACACACAAAAAATTAGAGTAGAAATAAATTAAATAGAGAATAGAAAAAAAACAAAACTGAGGTGGTTTTTTTTAAAAGATAAACAAAATTGATGTCTTTAACCAGACTAAGAAAAAAAGAAGGAAGATTTGAATAAATAAAATCAGAAAGAAAGAGGAGACATTACAACTGATGCCACATAAATAAAAAGGAACATAAAAGATAACGATGAACAATTATATGCCAATAAACTGGATAACTTAAGAGAAATGCATAACTCCTAGAATCATACCACTTACTAAGACTGAATCATGAGGAAAATAGAAAATCTGAACAGATCTATATCAAGCAAGATCTATATCTTAAACTCTTCTAAAAAACTGAGGAAGAGGGAACACTTCTAAACTCATTTTAAGAGGCCAGCATTACCCACCTTGATGCCAAAGCCAAAGACGCTACAAGAAAAGAAAACTACAGGACAATACCCTTAATGAAAATAGAGGTAAAATTCTCAACAAAATAATAGCAAACTGAATTCAACAGAACATTAAAAGGATCATACACCATGACCAAGTAGGGTTTATGCATGAGATACAAGAACGATTGGACATATAAAAATCAGTCAGTGTGATATACCAGATTATATACCAGATTAACAGAATAAAGGATAAAAATCATATGATCACCTCAATAGATGCAAGAAAAGTGTTTGACAAAATTCAACACCCTTTCATGATAAAAATTTTCAACAAACTAAGAATAGAAAGAAATTACCTCAACATAATAAAGGCCATATATGACAAGCCCACAGTGAACATCATGCTGAACGGTGAAAAACTGAAAGCTTTCCTCTAAGATCAGGAAAAAGACAAGGCGGTCCACTCTTGCCACTTCTATTCAGCACAGTCCTGGAAGTCTTAGCCGGAGCAATTGAACAAGGAAAGAAAAAAGACATCCAAATTGAAAAGGAAGATGTAAAGTTGTTTCTTTTTCCAGTGACATGATCTTATCGGTAGAAAACCATAAAGATGTCATAAAAAAGTGTTAGAACCAATAAACAATTCAGTAAAGCTGTAGGATACAAAATCAATATAAAAAAATCACTAAAAAGGAACACTAACAACAGTAACAATGAACTATTCTAAAAGGAAATTAGGAAAATATTCCATTTGCAATAGCATCAAAAATAATAAAATATTTAGGATTAAACATAACTGAGGAGGAGAAACACTGGTACACTGAAAACTGCAAAACATTAATGAAAGAAATTAAAGATGACAAATACAAAGACATCTTATGAATTGGAAGAACTGATATTGTTTGAATGACCATACTGTTCAAAACAATCTACAGATTCAATGCAATCTCTATCAAAATTCCAATGGCATTTTTCACAGAAATAGAAAAAACAATTCTAAAATTCGTATGGAACCACAAACAACCCTGAATAGACAAAACAATCTTGAAAAAGAAGAACAAAGCTGGAAGATTCACATTTTCTGGTTTCAAAATATACTAAAAACCTCCTGTAATTAAAAAAGTATGGTACTGGCATGAAGACGGTCATATAGACAACTGGAACAGAATAGAGAGCCCAGAAGCACATCTACACATATATGGACAACTGATTTTTGATGAAGGTACCAAGAATATACAATAGTGAAAGGATCGTCTCTTCAACAAATGGTGTTGGAAAAACTGGATATCCACATACAAAAGAATGAAATTGAACTCTTATCTTACACAATACACAAAAATCAACTCAAAATGCATTAAAGACTTAAGCATATGACCTGAAACTGTTAAACTCCTAATAGAAAACAGGGGAAAACCTTCATGACATTGATTTTGGCAATGATTTCTTGGATATGACACCAAAAGCACAGGCAACAAAAGCAAAAAGAGACAAGTGGGACTACATCAAACTAAAAGGTCTGTGCAAGAAAGGGAACAATCAAGAGAGCGAAAAGGCAACCTAAGGAATGGGAGAAAATATTTGTAAACCATATATCTGATAAGGGGTTAATTTACAAAATATATAAGGAACTCCTACAACTTAATAGCAATAATAATAACCCAATTCAAAAATAGGCAAAAGATTGGAATAGGCATTTCTCCAGAGAAGATACACAAATATCGAACAGGTATATGAAAAGTTGCTCAATGTCATAAATCATCAGGGAAATGCAAATCAAAACCACACATGCACTCCTGTGTTCATTGCAGCGTTATTCACAATAGCCAAGACTTGGGAGCAACCTAAGTCCCATCAAGGGACGATTGGATAAAGAAGATGTGGTATATATACACAATGGAATACTACTCAGCCATAAGAAACGATGAAATCCAGCCATTTGTGACAACATGGATGGACATTGAGGGTATTATGCAAAGTGAAATAAGTCAGAGGGAGAAGGTCAAATACCGTATGATTTCCTTCATTAGGTAGTAGATAATAACAACAATAAACAAAAACATAGAGACAGAGATCGGATTGGTGGTTACCAGAGGGGAAGAGGGGAGAGAGGAGGGCCAAAGGGATAATTTGGCACATGTGTGTGGTGATGGGTTGCAATTGGTATTTGAGTGGTGAACATGATGTAATCTATGCAGAAATAGAAGTATAATGATGTACACCTGAAATTTATACAATGTTATAAACCAATGTTACTGCAATAAACAAAAAATTAAAAAACAAAACAAAAGAAATTTTGCAGAAATTGTTACAAAAGGCCTTTACTTTCCGTATTCTCATCAATAGAACATGGGTATGCATTTTGCCCTACACTTCATCAGTAGGAATTTTATATGTTTTTTATTGCTTTTTCTGTGAATGGCTTATTCATAATCTTTGCTCATTTTTTTGTTGGTATTTCTTATTGATTGAATGAATCCTTTATGTATTCTGGGTATTAATTTTTTGTTATAAATGTTATAAATATTTTCTTTTAATTTATATCCTTAGATTCATCGTATAAATTCTACTTTGTCATGGTGTGTTGTTTACTTAATGTGTATTGAAGTCAAATAGTTAATATTTTAATTAGGACTTTTGCTTCAATACTCATAAGCAATACTAGTCTGTAATTTTCTTTTGTGCTATCTTTGTTAGGTTTAGATATTAACATTGTACTTGCTACATAAAAATGATTGGAAAGCTTTCTCTTTTTTCTATACTCCAAAAAAATGTATCCAGCAGTTGATATCTGGTAGTTAGAATTCACCTTGAACGCATCTGGGCCTGTGCTTTTCTGTTAGTTGGATCCTTGAAAAAATTGCCTACTTTATCTGTGGGAGTTGGTCTTTTTCAAGCTTTCAATTTTGGTAACCTGTATTTTCCTAAGAAATTATGTATTTCATTTAGGCTTTCAAATTTACTTGCAGGAGGGTGCACGAAATAATGTCATAATTTTTTTTTTGGTCTCTTCTGTATCAATACAGAAATTAGGACATGGACATCCTAGGGGAGGGTGAGTGTAATTGTTCAGCCTACCACTGTCTGCTCTCTTACAACTACTCTTGGTGCCAAAATCTGTATCAGTCAGTGTTCATCCAGGGGAACAGAATCAGTGGGACATATATATTAAGAGATTTATTGCAAGGAATTAGCCTATGCAATTGTGTGGGCTGGCTAGGCAAGTCCGTAGGGCAGACTGGAACTCTTGGGGGTAGGCTGAAGCTGCTGTCAACAGTTGTAATTTCTTCTTCTTCTAGGAAGCCTCAGCTCTGTTCTTAGGACCATTCAACTGATGCAAGCAGGTCTACCCAGATTATCTAAACGATCTCTCTTACTGAAGTAGAAAGTCTCTGCATTTTGTAGGATTTATTTCCAACCTTCTGATGCACAAATGTCTCACCAATTATGTCTAGAGTGGTTGCTACTTCCAGCTCACCAGGTCCAGTCAGTCAGCATAATGTCATCAAAGTAATGGAGTAGTGTGGTAAGTTGTGTAAGGGAAAGGTCATCAAGAGCACTGCAGATTAAATTATGACATAGAGCTGGAGAGGTGATATATGCCTGAAGTAGAACAGCAAAGGTGTATTGCTGGCCTTGCCAGCCGAAAGCAAACTGCTTCCGGTGGTCTTTACTAACAGAAATTGAGAAAAAATACTTGTCAGATCAATCCCTGTATACCAGGTATGAGAGGATGTGACTTTGCTGAAACAATGAAACTACATCTGGAATAGCAGCTGTAATTGGGTCACCACCTGATTAAGTTTACAATAATCCACTATCATTCCTCAAGATCCATCCATTTTCTGCATAGGCCAAATAGGCAAATTGAAAGAGGATGTGGTGAGAATCACCACCTCTGTAACTTTCAAGTCCTTGATGGTAGCACTAATTTATGCAGTTCCGCTGGGAATGTGATATTGCTTTTGGGTTTCTAGTTCTGTAAGTGGAGGCTACCTAGTGGCTTCGTCTTAGCCTTTCCTACTATAAGAGCTCGCACTCCACAGGTAGGGGAACCAATATCAGGATTCTGCCAGTTGTCTAGTGTGTCTATTCCAATTATGCATTTCATAAGTTGGGAAATAACCATAGGATGGGTTCAGGGACCCAGTGGGCTCACTGTGAGATGCATTTCAGATAAAACTCTAATTACTTGGCTTCTAAAAGCCGCTACCCTGACTGACAGAGCGTGGTGACATTTTTGATCTCATGGAATTAGTGGTAGTTCAGAGCCAATGTCCAGTTATCCTTGAAAAGTCTGATTTTTCCCTTTCCCTCAAAGCACAGTCACCCTGGTAAATGGCCATATGTCCCTACATGGAAGACTAAGAGAAAGATTAATACATTTTTTGTCTGTGTTGCAGGGCCCTTCTTCAAAGAGACCTGTCATCACCTTCATTCAAGGAGTTCTCAGTCTATAGACTGTCTAAAGTATGAGAATTGATTGAGATGTCACAAATCTCTGTTTTGGTGGTTCAGGTTAGACTTCTGTTCGCCAGACCTAGAACTCTTCTGCTTATACAGATCAAGTAAGAATCTAGTAGACTGCCCATCTGTCTCTTCTCTGGGGACACCGTGATCAACTAGCGCATGCCATAGGTCTCTGTAAGTCAAACTATTCTGATTACTGTTTTGTCTCCACTCTCCATTATGGTAACCATGTACTTTGTTTGGTCATCAAGTGACACTTGGCCCTTGCCCAGGATTCTGTTATCTCCAGCACATTTAGGGATTACAGTTTTCTGACCCACAGATGAGTGACCGCAGACCCCATCAAGGATGCTAAGACTCCCCTCACAAATTTATTTTCCATAATCATGGTAAAAGTTGTGTCCACTGTACCATCCCAGGGTGGTTGAGCAGGTCTTACATGATAAATCTACTCTAATGTTCTAATATCCTCAAGAATACCTTTGGATACCTTCTAGAGCATACGAAAGTAGTTCTGGCATTTAATCTTCATTTAGTATAAGCCACCTTTGGGCCCCATGTTTCAGCCAATCAGTCCTTTTTAACCTCTTGAGCTAACGTATTGAATCTAAGATCTCTGCTTCGTGTGCTCATACCCGTATATGAATCAACTTTATATTCCTTCCACATGATCCCGCATCTTTTTTTGTGTGTGTGTGTGAGGAAGATCAGCCCTGGGCTAACATCCATTCTAATCCGTCTCTTTTTTTGCTGAGGAAGACTGCCTCTGAGCTAACATCCGTTGCCAATCCTCCTCCTTTTTTTTCCCCAAAGCCTCAGTAGATAGTTGTATGTCATAGTTGCACATCCTTCTAGTTGCTGTATGTGGGACGCGGCCTCAGCATGGCCCGAGAAGCAGTGCGTTGATGCGCGCCCAGGATCCGAACCCAGGCCGCCAGCAGCCGAGCACGCGCACTTAACCGCTAAGCCATGGGGCCCGCCAATCCAGCATCTTTGAGATCCATTCCTACACACATTCCCCAGATTTCTGTCTGTGTATATAGGAAAAATCATGCAGCTCTTTGGTGTGTAGCACATTTCTTTATCTGTTACACTTTATATCTCACCCTTTTGATGGCCTACTGGGACTTGAGTCTAGTTATACATCTAGAAGCACAGAGGGGGACCATGGGTTGGTCCTGAGGACAATCAAACTTGCCTTTCAAGGCAACTATTTGAGGGAGGCCATTACAAGTTGTTCAGGCAAATCGAGGTTAACCTTCTCAGGCAAGAGTGGAAGAGCTGCTTCTCTTGAAAAAGACGCAGCTGAATTTAGAGGTTCAGTCTTCCCAGATTCATTGGAATAGATCCCTATTTCCCCATCCCAATTTTCAAGATTCTGTTCCTCACAATTAATATTCTCTCTTTAACAGAGGATACTTGTGAGGTTGGGAATTCAATTTGCATTTTAATTCAGTCAAACATAGGATGAGGCTCTGGAGTTGGTTTTCAGAAATTTTGGCCCTGTGGCTAAAGAAGATAAGGTTTTTGTTTGTTTGTTTGTTTTTTCCTGTGTGTTATAACTCCTAAGCACATTTTTTTATTGATGTTTTAATAGTTTATAACATTGTGAAATTTTTGGTTGTACATTTTTGTTTGTCCATCACCGTATACATGTCCCCCTTCACCTCTTGTGCTCACCCCCTACCTTCATTGCCCCTGGTAACCACAATACAGTTTTCTCTGTGCATGTGTTGGTTCATATTCCACATACGAGTGAGATCATACGGTGTTTGAAGAAGATAAGGTTTTTTAAAGGGCGTATATGGAAGCTTTCAGATTATTAATGCAGAGCTTAAGCCGGGAAATTGAAACCTTGAGATCATTTTTCTCTTTCCCTAGTTATTTCTGTGCAACAAATTAGAAGAAACCAATCAACCACGTTATACTCTTTAGTTTGATTAAAATCAATTCCACTAGAGAAACAGAACAAGTAAGAGATATATATTAAAAAATTTATTGCAAGGAAGTGGCTTACACCAGTGTGTGTGCTGGCCAGGTAAGTGCTATATTTCTAGGACAGGCTGACAGAAAGTGCAGGCTGGAACTCTTAAGGACCACACGCAGAATTACTTACTCTTCAGGAAAGCCTCAGTTCTTCTCTTAAGACCTTACAACTGAGTGAACCAGGCCCATCCAGACAAGTTAGTAAAATCTCACTTACTTAAGCTAATTGATAATGGACTTTTATCACATTTATACAATGCCTTCACAGTAACAGATAGATTAGTGTTTGTTTGAATAACTGGAGACTGTAGCCTAGTGAAATTGACACATAAAAAAGACTATCCCAGTACTCTCATTATTTTTTCACATATGCACAGTTTTTTTTTACATTTATATTAACTAATTTATCAGATTTATTGATTTTTTAAAAGTTTATAATTTGACAGTTTCTGGCTTTTTACTGATTCCTTCTAATTTTGTTATGTTCTGATCAATAGTCATCTGGAATTTATTGAGTCATCTCCTTATAGTCAATTTTTGTGAATGAACATGGTTTCCAAAAAAAAAAAAACTCCTTTTTAGGTATAACATTCTTTCTATGTATCAATTAGATCCAGATTGTTAATTAATATGTTCAAATAAACAATATTATTATTTATTTTTTATCTCTTATATTGTTCATTCCTGAGAGGAATATGTTGATGTCTTTCACTATGAACTATGAATTTGCCAGTTTCTCCTTTAACAGTAACAGTTTTGATTAACTTAATTTAAAACTATGTTGGTAGGTGTTGTGGTAGGCAGGGTTCTAAGATTACCCCCAAGATCCTACCTCCTTAGTGTACTTGCCCTGTGTAATCTCTGTCCTTGGAGTATGAATAATGATAGAATATCACTCCTGTGATTAGCTTACCAATCAATTGACTTTAATTTATTCCAAAAGGAGATTGTCCTGGATGGTCTTGACCTAATCAGAGGAGCCTTTAAAAAAGGAAGAGTCAGAGGGGTGCTCTCCTCCTGGCCTCAAAGAAGTAAGCTTTCATGTTGGGGGAGAGTCTGTGAGTGGGAGTCCTTTAGAAGCTGAGAGCAAACTCCAGCCAACAATCAGCAAAAAAATGGGGATTTCGGTCTTATAACCACAGGAAGCAGAATTCTACCAACAAACTGAATGAGCTTGGAAAATGATCCAGAACATCAGATGATAGTATAGCCCCGGTGACACTTTGCAGCTCTGTGAGACTTTAGCTGAAGATCCAACTAAGCCATGTCTGGACTCCTGACCCACAGAAACTGTGAGGTAATAAATATATGCTGTGTTAAACTGCTAAATTTGTGATAATTTGTTACACACCAATGGAAAACTAATACAAGTGCGTAATCCATGTTTGGAGTATTATTACTTTTGGCTGAGTAACATCTTTATCACAATCTTTCCTTCTCCCTGTAATTTTTTTACCTTGATATCTCTTTTTTCTCATACTAATAGTCACATCTATATCTGGTTTTTTTTAATCAGCATTTTTTTTTTACCATTTCTTCTTCTATACCTTTATTTACAAACTTTTTTTTTCAATTTCCTTTATATTTATATCTTGCATATAATATATAGCTGGAATCTCTTTTTAAGCACATTCTGAGAGTTCTTGTCTCTATAGGGAAATTAACAAATTCATATTTATTATGACATGTTAATCATTTTGTCTGGACTAATTTATACTATCTTTATGTTTTGTAGCTAGAATACTTGCTTCTATTTTTTTATCTTTTCCTTCTTCTTGCTTTTCATTTGATTAATTGAATTTTCTTTGCTCCATTGTTTTTCTCGAGTAGTTTACACATTCTTTAATGATAACCATATTCCACATATGTACTATTTAATATAAATTCATCTGTTCTAATTGTTATGGATTGTATTGTTCCAACCTACCACCATCAAATTCTCATGTCAATGTCCTAATTCCCAATACCTCAGAATGTGATTGTATTTGGAGATAGGGTCCTTAAAGAGGTAAATAAGTTTAAACAAGGTCATTAAGATGGGCCTAATCTATTATGACTGTTGACCTTCTAAGAAGAGAAGATTAAGACAAAGATACTATCACAGGGAAGACTGTGAAGGCACAGGGAGAGGATGGCCATCTACAAGTTGGAGAGGCCTCAGAAGGAACAACCCTGCTGACACATTGATTTAGAAAATTTAGCCTCTAGAACTGTGAGAAAACTATTTTCTGTGGTTTAAGCTGCCCAGTCTGTGGTACTTTGTCATGGCAACACTAACAAACTAAAAATCCAAAGATAATTAGAATTTATATTCTCCCCTAATAAAAATTTATTGGAATAATTCCATTTTCTTTATCTCCTTAATCTCTTTTTAGATCATCTGAATGTTAAAAATCAGATTTTTTAGAAGTTTAATATTTAATTAAGCTTTAACACATGTTGTATTAGTTTATTTCCTTACAATTATTTGTTGTCTATCACATCTTCCTTATTCTTGGATTCATTATTTATTCTTCTACAGTATATGTTCTATTCATTTCCTCAAAAAAGTTTGTGGAAAATGTCTACATCCTCACAAATTTAGGAATTTCTTTATTTTGTCACCACACTAATTAGTTGGATGTAGATCTTGTGGTCAAAGTAAGTTCCCCTCGGAGCTTGAAGTTACTGCCCCATTGCCTTCTGTCACCAAATGTCGTCAATGAGAATATTGATGCCACTCCGGTGGGTATATTTTACTTATTATTTTTTATTTTTAAAGTATTTTTATTTTATTATATCTTATTTATATTTTATTATTTTAATGTTTATTTTATTGCATTTTTGTATTTATTTATATATTTTTATTCCTCCATAGCATAGCAGCTTTTAAGATTTCGTTTTTATTCCTGGTGCTCTGAAACTTAACCTACATATGTTGAATATAGGTCTTTGTTTTAAACCCCAGCTCACATAATTTAGAGAGCATTTCTGTGTGAATAACTACATCTCCACTGTGGATAGGATTTTTTCCTGTTTTATTGTTTACTCCCTTTCCTTCTCTGTTTTGAATTCTGTTTATAATTTCAGATGGATTGTGGAACTTCTGAATTTGTCCTCCATGTTTATAACATTTTGTTTTGCACTATCAATCTATACTTTTGCACCTGTACTGAGGAAACCTTTCATGTTCGTTACAGCTGACTACTTCTTTCTTTAGCTATCTCCATATTTGTGATTAAGGACAACTAGTGAGAAGTTTCAAATCATATTTTTAATTTCTTTATCTTCAGTTGTTTCTTCTTCATAGATTTAATTATCTACTCAAAACCTCCTTAGGAGATCTGTTATATCTACCTTCTTTTTTGTTTGTCCTTCTCTTTCTCCAGTCTTTGATCTTTGGTCGACAAGTTTCTTTTCCTGGGACTCCAATGCTTAGTGACATTCTATCTCTCCGCTCATCTGTTTGACAGCCATGGTTCACGAGACTGTAGCTGCTGGTTCTGACTAAAGGATCTTGTCTACAGTGATGAGGAGGAGAAAGGAAGAGCAGGATATGCTGTTAGGGAGCGTTTGCCAGTTTTGAGTGATCTCTGTTTTCTTTTCATAGTCTAAATCTTAGCAGATAAGGAGCATATATATATTCCTTTCAAGAGAAAATGTGTAAATAAAATTGAAAATAAAGTTTGAAAAGAACAAGAGAAATGGCTTGAACATTAAATATATGGATCTTGCGGATCAATTAAAATAAATTGACGACTCCTAATATCTGTTTCTTATCTAGAAACAAATGAGATAGTATTTGTAGAGTTCTTTTGGAGCCGGTTCATTATTACCACTTCAAGTGATTCTTACTAAAGTTAAACGTCCCCCAAATAAGACATCTTGTAGAGGAATTTATGAAGAAAATAGAAGCTACTCCCCCATCATAATTCATGATTGTATTATTATTATTATGAATATAACCAATAGACTATTATTACATTGTTGGCAAAAATATTAATTTTAGAAGTTTTTCATGTAGTAAAAAGGGATCAATGTTGTCTCTTATAAAATTATTTGGTTATTTCTCGTGTTTTGTGTCAATGATACAATTTTATGATAAAACTTTAGAGTTAAGAATACACTTTATAACTGTTATGCCTTATAAAACTAATTGGCATACCTAGATACTAAAACCATAAACTTGATTATAATTAACGATGATCATGTACCACAACTGACTTTTATCTACCACGCATCCATTCAGCCAATATCGTGCTGTGTGATATACCTAATTGCTTTTATTATTATGAAGAATCTGTGGAAAAAATTAAATAGCCATATGTGTCTAGTGGTTCCCTATGGGACAGGGTAGTTCTAGAGGGAGTGGACAGATGATAAGTAATTTAACAAATAAACACATACTATATTAGTTGGCAAAAAAAAAGTCTTATGAATAAAATAAGACAGGGAAAGGGATCAAGAGTCACGAGTGGGGGAGTTAGGGTGAATAGGGTAGAACTTTCTGGTAAGGTGATATTTAGGCGAAAACCTGAAATAATGAAAATAATATGCCTAACATAGTGCACAGCATGTAGTAAGTACCAAATAAATGTTCGTAATTATTATTAGCTAAGAAGGATCTTGTTAGTCACTGTACACTTGAACTATATCACAATAGAATTATTTTAGAAGAATATTTTTCTGCATTTTTAAACAAAACTTACTGTTACTTTAAAATATTAAATTCTAGTCATGATTTCATGAGAAGGAATAGTCTCCTTGTGGTATCAACAGAGAGAAAATAGCTAGCTATGTACTATAATAATAGCTCAGTAGAGAACAGAGAACAATTTACTGGTCTCCCCATTTGTTTTTAAATGAAACAGTGAGGTTCAATCTTAAACAAAGTTTTCCTGCCAAGTTGTCAGATGAACGACACGGGAAGTTGTTGCTCAGCAACACCATAAGACCGAGCTCCCGTGATAAATTCTTACATAATTTCAAAATGGTACGTTGGATAACAATGCTATTCATGTGAGTAGCGAACTTGTTTTAACTGAGTCAGTAAGCATTTTTTAAATCATTCTTAATTAAAAGTTGAACACTAATTTTCTTACAGCGAAACTTTTGTGATGACACCATGTCTCTACTAATGTTCTGTGATTTAAAGTGCATTTTATCTCATGCTGGAAAAATTCACTGTGACATTTCTATTGGGAATTTACCATTCTATATCAAATGAAGTCTCTTCTTTATGATTCTGTCAGGACTAGAATAAGATGATATCAGTTAATGACTGTAACTTGGGTGACCAACAGACTTTTTCCCTCTTTTGATTTAAGCCTTCCACAAGCTACATATATATTTGGTCTGAGTCCCACCTAATGACAGTTTCTGTTACACTTTCCAGGATGGTGTAAATATGCTGTTTGGTTTGACTTGAAAATGAAATTTTTTTAAAAAGGTAAACAAGCCCTATTCCTGAAGGATTTAGGAAAGATCTTCAAGGTCATCATACATTACAGTGTGTCCACCTAATTAAATTCTCTCTATCCCTAATCCCTAACTCAAGTCCTGGCTTCTTCATATGGCCTTTCCAAGACATCAGACCTCAAAACTTTAAGCATATATTTCCTTTATGCTTCTTAGCTGCCTTTATCAGACACTAATTTGCACTGTTACTCAATTATTTTATGTGCACTTGTCCTCGTCCCTTGAGGGCAGGGAACATATTTTAGCCTACTTTACTTTCCCTTCAGCACTTACTGTCATGCTGTGCCCCGAGTATGTAATGAAATAATAGGAATAATATACACTAATTTTATTTGGGACTTTATGCTTTTCAAAATATTTTCATAAATCTTTTTCCTTTTCTTTTGCTGGGAAAGATTCACCCTGAGCTGACATCTGTTGCCAATCTTGCTCTTTTTTTCCCCCTCCCCAAAGCCCCAGTGCATGGTTGTATATCCTAGTTGTAAGTCCTTCTAGTTCTGCTATATGAGCCACCACCACAGCATGGCAAGTGACAGATGGGTGGTGTGGTCCCATGACAGGGAAACGAACTCAGGTCCCTGAAGCAGTGAGAGTGTTGAACTTTAACCACGAGGCAACCAGAGCTGGCTCCACGAATCTTATCTACGTGGAAACTAGGGTTTACACGTATCGAATAAGCACATTTCAGTTACACGTGAAAGGGCTCTGATAACTACAAATATCTAATTTGATCCTCATGGATGGAAAAATTTTATTTTTAACACAGCATAGATAAAGAAACCAAGTTTCAGATTAAGCTATTTTAAAGACATTTGTAAGTAGTCAGGAATCAGTGCTCAGTCTTTGTCTTATTACTCTAATCCTTTGCCTATTGTAGTAATCTAAAATTCCTTAGTTAATTAATGGTTGGATACATGAAGAAATAAGTGATTGAATGAAGTAAGGACGAAATGATTGAAGTAGCTTCTCTAACTTTTATCACCATATTTTATTCTTCATCCAGTCCTGTCCATCCTTCTTCTGCAAATATCAGATATAATGCTCTCTGTTCTTCTGTCATTTTGCAAGCTCAATACTAATACTTGCCTTACATTTGTGAAAGGCATTTGATATCCACCACATAGTATTTCACTTCCTTAACTTCTAACTTATCCTCTCAATCTATTCATTCTCAAAGTGAGAATATTTCCCTTAAATTCTATTTTGATCACTTATATCCATATGCTGGAAAATAACAGTGGATTTCCATTGCCCAGTCTATCTGGTACAGACACCTGACCTTTTAACCACTCATCTTACTTTATTTTCTTGATTCATCACATCACCTACTATAGCATCCAATAAAGCAAATCTATTCTCTCTCTTTTACTCATTAATCTTGCTTGTTTGCTTTCGTTGTCACTTACTCTTTGTCGATTCATACTCCTCTCTTCATCAGTTGCTACCTTATTCAACTTTCATCTCCTCAGGAAATAATTCTAATCACTACTTTGGGGACACCCCAAGAACTTGTTTACATAGCCTCTAAAATTTCATTTATATATGTCCTTGTATAAATAAGCTAGTTTTTATAGTCTATCCTGTTTTCCCTTTGGATTGTTATATGAAGACAAGAGTTATAACATGATATTTCTTTATATCTTCCTTAGCTCCCTTTATGAAGTTAACCATCAATATATATTGTTAAAATGTGGTTTCCTGCCTTGAATGCACAGATCTTCACAGGTCTTTTCTGGCCTTCAAACAATAATTGCCTAAGCTATCTTTTCAAGGTATATCGGCAGACAAAATATGATGTTCTCTATGTCAAAGATTTTACTGAGTTAGCAGTGGATAGCACAACTCAGTAAGATATAACCTGAGTAAACTAAGCTTTTCTATGTGTTATTAATATATCTGATAAAATAAGAATCCCTTTTGTACTGCCTCAAGCTTTCTCTTTTTCTAGAAATAGCATCTAGGTATATTTAACCTAAAATAAACACCTTATGCTTGCCTTGAAGAAAGCAAAGCTTATACAGAATAATAGATGGAGACCGGAGTATCCTTCAAACAGCTGTAAAATTATCTACTGATTGGCTACAGAAGAATATCTGTAAGCAAAGCAGCAATAAAAGACAGATATTCTATAAGCCACTAGGAAAATAAAAACAAGATTTAAAGATCTTTGCTGGAAAAGATAATCAGGAGAAAAAGAGCAAAAATTAGACGGTTTTGGGAGATAGTATAATAACAATGATTAAACAAAGCTTAGAGAAGACATGCAAAATCTGAAACGAAGGCAGAGAAGCATTTAGTGAGACGCTTTTATCAACGAGAAAATTGCTGTCATATGTATACGGGTCAGTACATTTGATGTGTGAAGTTGCCCTAATGATTATACAAACATTTTCTCTCCCTCCCTCCCTCTCTTTCTCTCTCTCTCTGCTTCTCTCAGAGGGAGGAAAGAAGACCAAGGTACTTAGCTAAGCCATGCTTTTTATCTGGCAAGAAATACTCTGATAATTTTTATTCTTCAACTTTTGTGAGTAAATTTAAAAATCTTCTAGCTACTGTGACACCTTCTCTGTCCTGCTTTTACTCATTACACTATATAGACAATGGAGGCTGCCATGCGAGAGCACCTTTGGTTTCCTATATAGCCGTATTCAAACATATTTCCTTCTATTTCATCCATCTCTCCCTCCTCCCCATCTCAACGCAAAGATAGTCTTTCTTTTTTTTATCAAGATAATCATTTCACCTTAGTTCTGAATCCCATCTCCTTCCACCAACTTAAATTTCCATCTTAATTATATCATTTCTCTCTCTCCACCTTCTTCCTCCCTACTGAATATTTTCTTTTACATCAAGTCCCTCCCAATTTAAACAATAGCAACAACAAAAAATCCCCTGAAACACAACCAAAAAGCCTAAACATCTCTCTTCCACTTTATTCCTTCTATCACCTTAAACTCTTCTACACTTTTCAGCCAAGTTACTTAATGATAATAACATCTCTAAATGCCCATTGAGTAGTTACTATGTGCCAGGTGTCTAAATATTCTATAGGTATTAGTCCTTTTATTTCTCTTAATTATGTACTTATGATATTACTTATTATAGGTGAGAAAATTGAGGCAGAGCATAGTTATATAACTTGCTCTAAGTCACAGAGCCAATTAAAGCAGAGCTGAGATCTAAATTTAGGCAAGCTGCCTCCAGAGCCCATGCTTTCTACTCCCTGATTTCATACTGCACTGCCGTTCATTTTCGGTAGAGAACATCACACTCACTCTATCAACGTTCTCACTTCATATCTCAGCCCTCTACAGTCTCTGGTGAAGCTGCTCTTGCCAGCTTCTCCTTCTTGAAACCAATGGAAAAATTTCCACTTTATCTTATTTGACCTATGTGTAGCATTTGACACATGACTTTCTCCCAGTTTTTCTTTATTGCACCCAATTTCTTTCATTACTTCCTCTTCCTCTATGAATATGGCTGTTTTTTACTTTACATCCTTTTGTTGGATAATTTTATTCATTCTCATCACTTTCCCAACTACAAGTATGTTAATGATTGTCAATCTTAAAACTCCAGCCCAGATTTTTTTTCCTTGGATCATATATCTGACTATCGACTGGATATTTCTACATCCACAGGCACTGTGAATTTTACATTTTCATAATAAAACTCAACATTTTTCCCAAGTATGATCATCCACCTAGTTTCTCAAGCAAGAACGTTGAGTCACTCTAGTTTTCTCACTTTCTTTTTACCTCTTACAACCAATTAATCAGAGAGTTCATGGATTACAAGTTATCGTCTCTTATATCTATCATCTTTCCTTTGTATCTCTACTATTCTCTTAGTACAAGGCCTTTATATTTCCACACTCATATTTATTGCAAAAATCTCTCAACTAATTTCCTACTTTCAGTCTCATTTCCTTCTAATCTATTCTACACCTGGAATGATTTTTCTAAAATTCATATCAATCATAGTGTCTTTCTTTTTAAAAAAATCTTCAAAAACTTTCCCTTTTTTTTTTTTCTGTCCAAGAAAAAATCCACTCATACCATCATGATGTGTTAAGGTCCTGTTGGAACAAACTGCTCTTATTCTTACTGCGAGCTCTTGTTGCAACCCATTCTCTGTATCAAGTAATTCACAGCTTTCTAACCATGCCACGGACTTATTCTCTATCATGCTCTCTTGCATTGTATTCTCTCTGCCTAGAATATTTAGCAGTACATGAAATGTTCTTTTATTCAATATTACTATTATAGATCTTGAATTGAATGTTTTCATAATCTACTATTACCCCTTCTTGAACTTCTTCATATGAACTCATACATTTAATTATGGATAATAATGAGATCATACATATCTAGATCAGTATTCTTTCTTATTTTTTACCTGTGGAATCATCTGAAGTATTTTTGTTTGTGAATTTCTCTTTCCCTTTTTTTTTTTACTATCGTGAGAAATTTTAGATCTAAGGATCTTAATAGGTTTACAATTCAGTAGGCCAAATGCCTTTGTAGTATCATCCTCTTTTATTAGAGAGGGGAGAAGAAACTTTCTTAGGAAGTCATAATCTTTGTGAAAGTCTGAAATATGTGTAGCTGGTTTGCTAACCTGGATTTTCTGCATTTATCTAATCAGTCTGTTGTCAAAACTGACAACACCTCCGAAGGCTGGCTGGATCACTTGGCACAGATGGTTTGTCTAGAGTAGGCCATGCTCACAATGGACATTCACGGTATGAGTGATGGGTTTCACATAACCCATGCGTCTCTTCTATGGTTCCCTCAGGGTCCCTTTGATACATTCAGGTCATCCTGTACACCTAAAGCACTGAAAATCAGGGCAATGCAATCTCAATCTTTTGCTCCAGATCCCTCAGTCCTGGGCAGCAAGCCCTAAAAACTTATATTTCTTAGATGAATCTGAGCACATTGGAACACTGACATACAAAACAGATTTTCTTTCTCCAAGGTAGATGTTCTAAGACTATGGTGAGAAAAGACAGGTGAAAAATAGATACTTTAAAGAAGAATAAGAATGTTTTTTAAAAGTTTATTCCATGAACAAAAATATGAAAGAAACCATAGAAGTTCACTTTTTTGCTTTTAGGTAGCCAGTAAAGTGTTCCATTTATCTGGACTAAAAAGGAGCTGAGTTTTGAGCAGCATTCTGATGATTGCCAATGAGCCTATATTAATTCTTTCTCTCTTCTGGATTTTACTCCCAAATCCAAGTTCAGTTTAGTTACTTTCTCCTCCTATCGTTATTATATTTGAGTTTGGTGTTTTGGAGAATTCTATAGTGATACTGAAATGTACAGCACATTAGCCAAGATAAATTTTCAAGAAAGAGATTTTCAACATGTATTCTATCTTGTCTTTTTTTTTTTTTTTGGTGAGGAAGATTGGCCCTGAGCTAACACCTGTTCCCAATCCTCTTCTTTTTTCTTAAGGAACATTTGCCCTGCGCTAACATCTGTGTCAATCTTCCTCTATTTTGTATGCAGGATGCCACCACAGCATGGCTTGATGTGTGGTGTAGGTCCATGCCCAGGATCTGAACCCACAAACCCCGGGCTGCTGAAGTACACCCCGAACTTAACCACTACACTACCAGGCTGCCCCTTGTCTTTTTAAGATAAAATATATACCCCTTCCATCCTATCCTGGCACTCTCTTCCTTCCTCTAGGAATTTATCTAATTCTAGAGTATTAAGGATTAAAAATTTTTTCTACTTATTTTAAAATGATCTCTCTCTCCATTTTTTCCTTCTTTGTTTTGTCTACCTTCTCAACAATGTTATTTGATATAACTTCTTTGGGAGAACTTTAGGCTTATTAGGGAAACATAGCAAAAGGAGAGACAATGCTGCAATTCAATCATGGAAAGACTAACATCACTCTATAGAAATTTCCATCTAGAATTTCTTTAATTTTGAAGGAGCTCAAAATATTTTTTATTATGGGAATACTAATTTTTCTAATCACCCATTTCATTCAATAAATAGCTTTAAATGCTCTACCCTCCAAATACTAGGTACTGGGCCTAAATTTTCCTGGTGATTATTCTCAGGAGCTCACACTTCCTCTTGTCATCTCTCTGATATTGATAGAACCTTTTCATCACATCCATTATCTCTCTTTTACATTGAAAATAAGGTTAAGAGAGATCACTACTTTGTCTCAGTATATAAAAAGTGTTGCAAAAAAACAAACGATCTGATTAAAAAATGGGCAGAGAATCTGAATAGACATTTTTCCAAAAAAGACAGATGGCCAACAGGTACATGAGGAGGTTCTCAACATCACTAGTCACTAAGGAAATGCAATGCAAAACCACGGTGAGATATCACCTCACACCTGTTAGAATGGCTATTATCAAAAAGACAAGAAATAACAAGTGTTGATGAGGATGTGGAGAAAGGGGAACACTTGTGCACTGTTGACAGGAATATAAATTGTTGTAGCCACTGTGGAAAACAGTATGGAGGCTCCTCAAAACAATTAAAATAGAACTTAAATATGATCCAGAAGTTCCACTTCTGAGTATTTATTTAAAGAAAATGAAAACCCTAACTCTAAAAGATATATGCACCCTTATGTTCATTGCAGGATTATTTACAACAGCCAAGATATGGACGCAACCTAAGTGTCCCTCAAAGGATGAATAGGTAAAGAAGATGTGCTATATATGTATGTGTGTGTTATATATATGAATACTATTTAGCCATAAAAAGAAGAAAATTTTGCCATTTGAGACAATGTAGATGGAACTTGAGGGCATTATTCTAAGTGAAATAATTCAGACAGAGAAAGACAAATACTGTATGGCCTCACTTATATGTGGAATCTAAAAAACAAACCAACAGATTGAGTTCATCGATACAGAGAACAGATTGGTGGTTACCAGAGGTGGGGGGGTGGTGGGTTAGAGGCAGATGAAATGGGTAAAGAGGGTCAAAAGCTACAAACTTCCAGTTATAAAATAAGTAAGTCATGGGGATGTAATGGAGAGCATGACAACTATAGTTAATAACACTGTATTGTGTTTTGGGAAGTTGCTAAGAGAGTAGATCTTAAAAGTTCTCAACACAAGAAAAAAAGTTTTTGTAACTACCTTTGGTGATAGATGTCAACTGGATTTATTGTGGTCATCATTTCACAATATATACAAATATAAAATCATTTTGTTGTATATCTAAAACTAATATAACATGTCAATTACATCTAACTAAAAAAATAAAAATAAAAAGCGTCAATGCTAATATATTTTCATTAATATTATTTCCCAGCAACTCCTCTATATCCTTGATGCATGGTTGCCAAAAGTTTCAAATTCCCTTACATTTCTTTACCATCAAAATCTTTGTGTTATAGCACAAGGGCAAAACAATCACCTCTCTTATTATTGGGCCAAGTTTGGACACAGTTAAAAGAAATGGCAAGTGAGAATCCTTTCATGTATTCACTTATCACTAAAAGAAAGAGCCCAAATTTCTGAAACTTCCAGGCCACTGGGAAATTTTACAAAGGGCTAAGCAAGTGCTGACCAGAGATATTTACCTATGGCTTCGTCCTTGTTTTGTCTCTCAGATAGTTTTCAAAGTCCAGTCAATTCTCAATTATTCTTTAGTTTCTTTATCATAAAATGAAGGGTCTCTATTAGATGATCTCCAAATGCTTCCGAGCCTAGAGTTCTATAATCTTATGATCCTGAGTATATCATTGTTGAAAAATATGTTTTTTTCAGTATCTCACCAACAGTCAATTAGCCTATTTCATCTAGCACTTGGATAACTATAAGTTGCTCTCAACGTCGTGCCATCACTTCTTGAACTAGCAAGAAGAAAGAACAAACTCAGGTCTGTTTTATACACTGTTTCTTTACACTCATCTGAGAAGTGATACAGTGCATTTCTGAAGAAGATAATGGATGTAGTTAAGGCAAGGTCAGGGCGATGTAACTAGACAGCAAAATCTTAAAAGCATGGTTAAAATTTTTCGAATAATTCAAGTTCTAAGCTTGATAGATTTTAACTCCATTGAAAAATACATTAGCAAACACCTGAAAGCCTAATATAAATATTTTAAAATCATTTACCATTGCATTTAATTTTAACCGTTGGTTCTATAAATTAACATAACTGGTCGAAAACCACTGTAGATATAAGCATCTAGAAAATGAAGGGTACTTCTAATATTTACAAACCCATTAGTAAATAAAATGCCCTAAGTCACAGAAGAGACTTTTGGGTAGGAGTTTCTCTGATTTTGTTCATGACTAAATTTGAATATTACGTAGCATTATTTATGGGATCCTAGAAATTCTTTTCCTTCCATTCAATAAAAGTCTGAAAGTCTCAGTAATTAGATATTTATGTAAGTTGTTATATTCATTCATACACACACTCAAAATATATTGAGTGCTTACTAAATACGAAGACAAAGGCCCTAAAGATATTTTACTTCCTGTCAAATACAACAGCATATTGAAATCCATTATAATCAACCTTTTCAGTCATGCATACCTCAATGTCATTTAGTTATCAGATCTTTTAAGAGCAAGTTTTCAAATAGGAAGTAGAGGAAGCATGAAGACAGGAGAGGATTAAAAGACATAAGAGGAGGAGATCATGAGAGCCAGAACACAAAATCTAACAACATCAAAATTTTGTTGAGTACAATTCCTGCTGAGGAAAGAATGAACATGAACTGTTAATAAAATGCGAGCGTTGTGTTGTGGGGCAATATGTAATTATTTTATACATAGGGCAATACCAATGGCTAAAGATGCCATATCGGGAATAACAGGAAGCAAAGGATAAGCAAACCTTTAACGAAACATACCTTTATTGTAGTTTAATTGAAATTCCAGCAACATAGAATTACAGGTATTCTAGAAGAAGCCATATACTGCCATTGAACCGCAGCCCTTGATACACGTACTGACTTTGATTTCTAGAAGGTGGATTTCTAAATTTTTGTTTTGTTGTTGCAGTTGTTGTTTTCTTTTGGTATAATTCAAAATAAACCTCTGATATTAAAATTTAAGTAGAAACCAATAGCACAAGTCAGAGTGACAATGATACGGCTTGGCTACTATTTTTCACTACCTTTGATCTGATTATTTCTAGGATTCATGGACAAGACTGGTGCGTGTTTGGTGCCTGGAAGTTATTTTCAAAACCTAACATATGTTTTAAGGTACCTACAGAGTTGTTTGACCATCTGTTGGGCCGATCAGGGCCTTGAAAGGAGAACATCGTGGACATAAACAAAGGCAACTGAGATGAGAAAACACAGAGACTATTTACTCAGAGTTTGCTATAGCAAGTGAGTCAGCCACCATCATTTGAATGTAGTGTAGACTCAAAGGCAGGCCAGGGAGTAGGAAAATTTCATAGCAAAAAAGTGAAGTTTCAAGTACGCCCTAATTGGAGGTTGTTGTCATGAGGAAGCTGGCGGTGGGATAACTAGAAGTGGGGCATCGTAGGTAATTGACTGGGGAGCATACTTGGCTTTCTCTGACTTGTTCCAAGTTGGAAGAAGGCACAAAAATAAGGAAAGCTGGCGGTTATTGCCCAAGTCCTAATTGTTCTGGGCTGACTGCTGCAGAACTTGTCGGTCAGAGTTCTGTTGTCATATCGGCTGGCCATTGTCCGTCTGTGCATTCAGTCTCTCAACATTTAATAGGGTAGATCGATAAATGTATCTTTCAATGCGTCCCGTGTATTATCCGAGACTCCATGCCACACTCTTTTCCCGTTTCTGAAAAAGCAAGGAAAAGAGTGAAATGTCAGCTCAATAAATAATCCTGGAAAGGAATTATACAGCATTTATTTTGACAGCAACAATGTTGAAGGCCCCATAGGGTGACGCTTTTAAATTTTTTGTGCTGGGAAAAGAAGCAAGGGCAGAAGTCCACGATTCTCGAAAATGTACTTTGACATTGACACCAAGAGGAGTCTTTGATTTTCGGGCTGGAGACAGGACATTTCAAAAGTCTAAGTCAATAAATGTCAATAGAATAAAGGAATGTGAGGCAGGGGGCCACATATCCCTGGTTCATGCTGCTGATTACACACACTGGTGATTAAGAGTACCCGTCTGGGCTTCTGAAATGTGCTTTGTGAGATCAGATGGGTACATAATACCAGTGTGGGGAAGGTTCCTGATAAACTTGGCCTGGTTTCCTATGCCAAGATAAGCAGAAATCTGAAGTAAAACTTTCTCCACAAAGAAAAATAGTTTTGTTGTAGTAGTTTTGGTTTTATAAGTGAAATCTACTCTCACTTCCATACACGCCACTCAATGCACGTGCATGTATCCCCCATTAACAGAGAAATCAAAGACAGGAGTTGCGCCTCTATGGCTCCTAAGTTCTGTTCTGCCTATTTTGAGATCTGCTAGGCATCATAATACCTGAGTTTGCTTCCAGAAAGCCACGATTACCTCGGGTTCTCCTGAACTGAAATTCACCATTGTTCCTAATTATTGCATGCAGCATGGGAAGCCACAAAGAAACTATTCTGCAAGCAAATGTTTCACAAAACTATAAGCTAAAAAAAGAATTGCTTGATACAGATATAAAAATATACAGTGGTGTTGTTGGGAAGGAGCTCTTTGTTTTTCGTTTTTGGAATCCTTTTCATTTTTAATATGTAGGCAGATCTCAAAAATCCACATAACATAAAAGAGAGGGTGAATGAACAATGCAGTATAGTATAAAATCCAAAAGTCATTCGTGGTTAGCTTTAGAATGGGTTATATACTTTTTATAGGCTAGCCAACTTTCTGGTAGTTTGCTTATCTTGATACAAAAATTAGTTTAAATTTCTTGGTCATAGACCAAGGACAATTTAGAGGGAAGAAGATGCAGACATCTGCTGAGCAACAGAGAGAATCCTAACTGGGATAAAAATGTACACCAACCTCTTTATACCTTTCTTCCGTTACTCTCAATAAGAATGTTCTGTCTGCTCTATTCAAATTGTCCTTCAAACATGTCTTAACTTCTCCCAGTCTTACCACATGCCTTTGCTCATGTTCTTCCTCCTTCTAGATTCAATTCAAAAACCATCTCTTCTGTGAAAGACTCTCTTATGACCACAGGCTCTTCTGAGCTGCTATCCCACCTAAGTTGTAAAACAGAAATCTTTTAAAGGTATAGCTTTATCCTTCTAATCAGTTTTAAAATTCTTTGACTAAAGGGACTGTTCCTGTATGCAGGATTTTATTCAAAGTGCCTCACACTGTACTTCAAAAATGTTTTTTAAATTTGCTGATTGATAATCTCCTCATGAAAAAAAATGCTGATAGCATTTAAATTTTTGCTGCTAAAAAACTTTGGGAGTGAATAGAAGAAGCCTCAAACCTCTATTAAATGCCTAGTTGTATGAAGGGCTTTTCTGGGCCTCAAGCAAATGGAATTTCACATAAATTCTTTTAACTTTACCTTTTTTTATTTTTTTTTTTAGATATGGAGCTCTTTGAACGTGTCTTTAAATATTTACAAATATTTTTTAACATGGAGCTCATCTTTCTCATCGCGCATCCAATTAGTATGGGTTTTAAGAGCCAAATGAAGCTAGGTACAAATCTTGATTTTGCCACTTGCTAATACATCAGTAACACCTCTAAGATTTATTTTCCTCTTCAGTTAGAGAGAACTAATAACTCCTGTCTCATAGTGTGGGTATTACTAGAAAACACTTTAGGGTGGGAGTGAGGACTAAATAAAATTATAAAACAGCATTCAAAAATGTCTGCTATTATTACTGCTATTATTTGTACACATCCTTTTTTTAATAGTTTCAAAATCCCTTTACCGAAATCTCCTTACTGAAAAGTTATACAGACTAAAGAATGACATTATTAAATCCTTAGTCCAAATTCTAGATGAAGGACTCCCTTGGGGATAACATGGATCTAAAATAATAACACTATGGATATAAAGCGTGGGATGGGTAGGTTGTATATACCTCCCAGATGTATGCACCATTTTTTTTAAATGTATATAAATCTTGTGATTAATAAATACAATTGTATTAGGTTCATTGATGCTTTCAACAATTTTCATATTTTCTATATTAACAGTTGTCTTAAAAGTACAAAGAGGAAGTGGGGAAACACTGGATTAAACAATTTAGATGTTGTTTCTGAAGAAAATGAATACCTATTATGTTCTTCTCTCTGTGATAAGAAATACAAAGATGCATAAGAACTAGATCTTACCCTTAAAGATCTTCATTTACTCTGATGCTGTGAAGAGTAGGATTAAAGTAGTTCGATGAGGGGATCTTTCTAGTGATAAAATTTTACAGCTTCAGAGAAGGTTTGAGAGATTAAAGGAGGTGTTTGGAAAAGGTAATTGGAGGAGATAAATTGCTCCGTGCAATAGGATAAGAAAAAAGAAGCAGCATACGGAAGGGTTTTGTAGCATGACATGCCCCCGTTTGCTGCGATGGATAAATTTACAAAACCAGATCAGGCATTGCTGTGGTAGAGTATATCAGATTATGATTTAGATTGTGACCACTCAAAATGTTTTGTGAAAGCAATGGAGTGGATGATTTTAACCCATGGATCAATTAATTGAAGCCTGTTATACATCAATGACATACTATGTGGCTATAAAAAAATTAGAGTAAAGTAGATTTCTATGGACTGCTATGGAAAGCTCTCCAAGATATAATGTTTAGTGTAAATGATAATAATGCACAAAATAGATACTGTAACTCTACTAGTCCTACTTGTATAAAAAGTGGTATAAATATAAATGTGTATATGTATGTTTACGTATGTATTTTTTTTTTTTTTGGAAAGGAAACACAAGTACATATTAACCCTTAATTCAGAAATAGGACCAATGTTTGGGATTGGGTGGGTTGCTATCATTGTTGAGTCTCGAAAGAGATTTCTTATAAATAGCCGATTTCTTCTTCTCCACCAAAGCCATTAGTAATTTGAGAAATATAATAATGAAGAAAAAAAACTCCCTTTTATTCAGATTTAGGACAGTTTGGAGTAAGTTGCAGAGTGTGAGTCTCAAATAGATTTGCTATCCAAATCTCAGAAAGACTAAGTTACCTATAGGCAAATATCTTCCCCATCCCGATCTCTTACCACCTGCAGAAGCAACCACCCTAGAGAACCAGTGGACAACGTGTTCCTTGCAGATGGAAAGATCCAAAGCAGGAAGGGGAGGGTAGAAGTAAGCCAAACATGCCTATTCGTTCTTGTCAGATTTACCAATATGATAATTTACCAATATTACCAAATTTATCAGTATGATATTTCTTTAGGAACAGAATGAGTAAAGGAGAAAATAGAATCAGAATTTTCTCATAGAGAAAATCTCTCCTCATGTAGACCAAGAGTGAGGAAAATGTCCCCTCTAGCAGTCATTTTACACCTTTCTGTAACATTTTTATTTTTTACCATGTGCAGATTTTACTTTTATAATAAAGCAAGTTGAATATTATTTAAAGGATATTCTTACTCTATAATTTTATAACCTTGAATAGGAATTAGAACTGTCTGGAAATGGAAAAGACTGCCTTATAATTCATTCTTTCATTTAATTGCTATATGCCAGAAATTACTTTAGTTATTAGAGATGCAGGGCTCTCTGGCAGCTGTGAATTGGTTACATTGTAGGAGGAGAAGGGAAGGGAAAAATTGTGTTTCCCATCATTGGAGCTGTCATAGAACTAGAGATCTAGTGATCCGTTTGGTAGAAGATTTGGGTAGACTAGGATATCAGATCTGAAATTTACCTGCACTTTGAGGCCTGGATGAAAAAATGAAACATGTAGCCTGCATCAGAGTACAAAAGGTAGTGAGACACAGACTACGTATGCTGAAGAAATGGTGCAGTGTACTCTGTACGCTAGTTATTCCTACTAGAGGTGTAGTCACAGAGTCATAATGATAGAAAAAAATATACTTCTAAAGTAGTTAAACATGTTAGAAAAGATGCTTTTCATTTAAAAATATTAATTAAGTTTAATTAAAGGTAGAATTGAATCTTCAACACTTTCTGAATATCTACCACTGGCCAGAGACTGTGCTAACCACTTACAGATACCAGTTGTTTGGGCAGAACCCCTGCCCTCAGGAGCTTATAATCTCTTGGGAGAAATAATAGAGTTATATGAATAATTATAATACAATGATGTATTTAATAACTGCATTTCAAATATATTGCAAGAACTTGTTTGCATATTGGTCTTCCCTGATAAACTAAGACCTTTTTGAAGGAGGGTCTGTGTTATCTTCCTCTTTATACCCCTAGTGCTTAACAAGTGTTTGGCAGGTAGGAGGTGGTCAATGTTTATTGAATAAATGATCCAATCATTAAGAGAGACTCAGAGTATCTCAAAGGAAATGGAGAGTATGTAGGACAATGGGAAAGAGCAAAGGCTTAAATTAGTTGGGGGAATTTGATCTAGTTCTTGGGAATAGGATGGGTTTTTTGACTGGTGGAGATCCATATGAAAATGAAATGCAGTCAAAACATTTGTGAGCCTTGGACCTGACTTCTTTCAGCGCTAAAGTTCTCTATTAATAATGCTCAAATGGCAGCAAGGCAGATGACAAACACAATGAAAAGGACAGAACATATCCATGACAAACCTACTCTCAGCCTCACTAAAGAGAATGTGAGAAAAATATGTCTAAACAGATCTGTGGCGTGAGAGAGAAATATGAGGTTATACATTTTAAAAATTTGGGATGCAGTTTGATGAAAAATGAAGCAATGAGCAATATTTTGCATAGATAAAAATGGCATTCTCCTTAATTTCAAATACAAGTAAAAAAAATGTTAGTCATTGTTTGTACTTTATTATGTACACATTGCAGTCATAAAGCTGGTCTAGAAAATGTCTCCTTGAGGTTTAAATTAATGATTTGTAGTATTAGAAAATGTACTATCTAGGGAATATCTGATGATATAAAAACAATATAGTAAGTGGAAAGTAGCTTCTTATGGATGAGTAAAGATTAGGAGTCCCAGACACGTGCTGTATTGTTTCTATGGGCCAAGAATAAGGGATTGTTGTATTTGACTTGGAAAACAACACTTTCTACCCTTCTATTCCTGAAAAGAAAATGGGGAAAATTAGATGAAGAGAAAAAATTTCAATATTTGGCTATTCATTTATTTAAGTTTTAAGATAAATCTGGCCTACAATGAAAAAAAATTCAAATACCAAAGGAAGTTCCATCCTGAGTCAATATCCATATGGTCAACTTACCCGAAATACTCTGGTTTTGATGATTTTGCCCTCTTCAATTCCAGTAATTTCTCATATTCTTTTCATTTCAGCTATCCAATTCTATGGAAATATTAAGTCTATATGGAATGTCACTTTTAAAATATTAAACTACAATTCAGATTCTGGCCACCAATTTTTCTTTGCCTGGATGTCTCCCTTCTTTACTCTGGCCACACCTACTCTTCTACCTCATGGGATTCTCTAACTCCTAGTCACCCCACTATCTTCTGAGTCCACCTTTTCTTCATTTCTTGACTTCCATTCCTGTCTATCTAAGCTAGACCAAGTCACGGGGGGCTCCTCTGGGTTTGACTATTGGCAAAAACGACAACTCAGTTTTGGTTTGAGATCACATTCACTTCAGTTTAATACCAAATCAATCAAGAAACGAGACACTATTTACCAGAGAAGAATATAAGGTGACCAAATGGCCCCAGCTGCCTAGGACATCTGTGGTTCCTCCTGAGTTGCATCTGAAGTTAAGAATTCTGTTAGAATTTAGGAAACTTACAGGGCAGAATAGCCACAACCCACCAACCATTGTAGATACAATAATGCATCATATATTTCATTCTTTTGCAAATTCTAAATGCCTTCTACTAATTGTCTTTTGTACAAGCCCATTTCTTTAAACATATGGAGTAGAACCACCACCACTCTGTTTTCCAGAGTCAGCTGGGCCAGAGTCCCATTTTTCAATTTTTGGGTAGACCCTGGTCCCCTCCTTGCATTCTCATAATGGCTATTCCAAAACGTTAACACCACTTAAAGCTCCCTATTCCACGCTTATCCCTCTCTTTCTTAGCAAATGACTTTGTCTCATGATCCTTAAGGAAAATTAATACTATCACATATGGACCTATTCAAATTCCTAGCCCCACACTTAAAAAAGGAATCTATGTCAGAAGAAAATCTGACTCCTTTTTTGTTCACTAAAAATTGTCCTCTGGACTCCAACTTCTTCCTTGCTGTAGGTTTTTTCTCCATCTACTCTTTCTTTGCCTTTATTTTTAAGTTGTCTCTCCAATGATTTCCTCTCTATAGTCAATAATATGTTTAAATCCCTCTTTGATTAACACTGTCTCTTTCAGAGCCAAACTTAAAAGAATAATTTTCATCAGCTATCTCCATTTCTGTGATGCCCACTCACTCATTAAAACCCATTCAATCAGGCTTTTGTATCGTGACCCTGCTGAAGCTTTTCTGGCAAGACAGTTCTCATTTTATGTGACTTCTCTGCAGCATGTAGCACCAGTAAACACTTTCTTTTCCTGAAATTCTCTATTTATTATGGTTTCCTCCTTCTACTCTTTCTTTGTTCTGCCTCAATTTCTCAGGCCATTCTTTTCAGTCTCTTTGTTATTTTTCTTCTCTCTACTCAATGGTCCATGGTTTTCTCCTTGGTCCTCTTTTCTCTAATATCCAAAGCAAGGTACAACCATCAGCTCTTATGGCTCCAACTTCCATCAACTTATTGATAACTCACAATTATATATTGTAGATCCAGACGTTTTACTCCAAGTTCCAGATCCAGAGGCCCACTGACCTGGACTGCATATATGTCTCTGTGTCCCTCCAAACCAACATATCTAAGATTGGACAAATTATTTTCCCTTGGTTCTTCCTCTCTCTTCCCAATTTTGGTAAATAGCAACATCCTGCACCCAGTGTCCCAAATGCGGAGCCTGCTTCATAGACATGAAAACTCTGAAGTTGTATAGGGTGCTCAGAAGAGGGCACTACATTTAGGATTTAATGTTTTGTGGTCACCATTTTAATATTCTTACTAATTTTGTCATTAAATTTGTTTTGTATAGATGAAGTTGGATGGGACAGTGAAGCATACACTTGGAACCTTGGATCATATGTAAGCCTACTTCCTGCTACCTCCCCACATCCCTGGGACAGGCTCTCAGCTGCCCCGTCCCTTGCTCCCACCTCCTCCCCTGCTGCCTTCCATCCGTGGTGCAGGCCGGGCCTGGACTTGGGGAAAAGCTGGGGTCAGACATGTTATGTCTCATATACAGAGTTGTAGTGTGATGATCTACACTTGTCTCATGAGTATTTCCATGTCTGTGGTAGTGTAATATTAAATAACAAATATAAATACCATTAAATGTAGCCTATGTTTGCAGATGTACAGTGTTCTCATACTACTTTTTGCCTATAGAGGTTTGCGAGTTCAAAGGATATATATATAAGAATTTTTCATACTCTTTTCATTTCAGCTGCCCAATTCTATGAACATATCAGTGAGTGTCACTATTGAAATATTAAACTACAATTCAGAACCTAGCTGCCAACTTCTCTTTCCCTAGATAAATATTAATTAATTAATTAATTTATTTATTTATTCATTTATTTATTTTCTATCTTTGTCCCTTTCAGTTCAAGCTGCTGGTGTCTTGACCAATATAATTATTTAAAAACATGTGGGTCTTTTATGTATCTTATGGAGATTCACTTTGTTAAACAAAATCTATATCGCAAACTCTTTTCAAGATTAGTCCTTCTCTACCTTGAGCTTATACTGAGACTGCTGAGGACCAATAATGTTAAGCTTTTAAGAAGGTCTATTGTTTGAACAATTCTCTGAGATATTATTTGTTTCTTTTTAAGTTCATCACATGGGTTGTAGAGGCCAACCATTAGCTTTATCTTTAGAGCAAATATTTGTGACTGTGTTCTTGATTTGCCCTTGAGTCTATTTAATATCTTTAGTATCAGTTGCCACTTGGAGAGAGTGGAAATGTTCAAGATTGTCAAGTCCTGGTTCCTTTTTGTTTATCAGGCTTTCCTTTATTTTACCTTTTATTTTAATTATTTTTATTTTTTTACATCATACTCATAGCTGAAAGTTTATAATCTTTTACCAAATTGTCTCTATTTCTCCCACCACCCCCAGCCCCTGCCAACCACTTTCCTATTCTCTGTTTCTATGAATTTGATTTTTTTTTTTTTTTTTTTTTTTTTTAGATTCCACATATAAGTGATGCCATTAAGGGTTGGTCTTTCTCTGTCCGGCTTATTTCACTTCGCATAAAGCCCTCAAGGTCCATCCATATTCACACAAATGGCAAGATTTCCTTCTTTCTTATGGCTGAATAATATTCCATTGTGTGTGTATATATATATATATATATATATATATATATATATATATATATATACACACCACGTCTTCTTTATCCATTCATTTGTTGGCAGACATTTAAGTTTTTTAAATATTTTTGCTATTGTGAATAATGACGCAATGAACATGGAAGTGCAGGTATCTCTTCAGGATCCTGTTTTCACTTCCTTTGGCTATATATCCAGAAGTAGGATTGCTGGATCATGTGGTCGTTCAATTTTTAGTTATTTGGGGAACCTCCATACTGTTTTCCATAGTGGTTGCACCAATTTACATTCCTACCAACAGTGTACAAGCGTTCCCTTTTCTCCAAATGCTCTCCAACACTTGTTATCTCTTGTCTTTTTGATGATAGCGATTATAACAGGTGTGAGGTGATATCTCACTGTGGTTTGATTTGCATTTCCCTAATGATTAGTGATGTTGAACAGCTTTTCATGTACCTGTTGGCCATTTGCATGTCTCCTTTGGAAAAATGTCTATTCAGTTCCTCAATCCGTTTTTTAATCAAATTGTTTGAGTATTTTTTGCCTTGAATTATATGAGTCCTTTATATATTTTGGATATTAGCCCCTTATCAGATACGTGGTTTGTAAACATTTTCTCCCATTCCGTACATTTCGTTTTCATTTTGTTGGTGGTTTCCTTTGCTGTATAGAGGCTTTTTAGTTTGATGTAGTCCTATTTGGTTTTTTGTTTTTTGTTTTTTTTTTTGCTTTTGGTGTCAAATCCAAAAAATCGTTAGCAACACTGATGTCAAGGAGCTTATCTCCTGTTTTCTTCTAGGAGTTTTATGATTTCAGGCCTTACATTCAAGTCTTTAATCCATTTTGAGTTGATTTTTGTGTATGGTGAAAGACAGTAGTCCAGTTTCATTCTTTTGCGTGTGGCTTTCCAGTTTTCCCCACATCATTTATTGAAGAGACTATCTTTCCCCATTGTATAGTCTTGGCTCCTTTGTCATAAATTAATTGACCATATACATGTGAATTTATTTCTGGACTCTCTATTCTACTCCATTGACCTATCTGTCTGTTTTTATGCCAATACGATGCTGTTTGATTATAATAGCTTTGTAATATATTTTGAAATCAGGAAGTGTGATGCCTCCAACTTTGTTGTTTGTCAAGATTGCTTTGGCTGTTGTGGGTCTTTTGTGGTTCTACACAAATTTTAGAGTTGTTTGTTCTATTTCTATGTAAAAAACCACTGGAATTTTGATAGAGATTGCACTGAATTTGTAGATTGCTGTATGTAGTATGGACATTTTAACAATATTAATTCTTCCAGTTCATGAGCACTAAACATATTCGTGTCTCTTTCAATTCTTTCATTAATGTCTTATAGTTTTAAGTGTACAGATCTTTCACCTCCTTGGTTAATTTATTCCTAGCTATTTGTTTTTTGATGCAACTGTAAATGGGATTTTTAAAAAATTTCTATACTGATAGTTTGTTATCAGTGTATAGAAATGCAATTGATTTTTGTATATTGGTTTTCTATTTTATGACTTTACTGAAGTAAATTTTTATTAGTTCTAAAAGTTTTTTGGTAGATTCCTCAGGGTTTTCTATATAGAATATCATGTCCTCTAATAAAGACAATTTTACTTTTTCCTTTCTGATTTAGATGTCTTTTATTTTTTTGTGCCTACTTACTCTGGCTAGGACTTTCAGTACGATGCTGATTAAAAGTGAGAGAACAGACATTGCTGTCTTATTCCTCATCTTATAAGAAAGGCTTTCATATTTTCCCTGTTGAGTATGACATTAGCTATGGGCTTGTCATGTATGGCCTGTATTATTTTGAGGTACATTTCCTCTATGTTCACTTTGTTGAGAGTTTTTATCATTAATGGATGTTGAATTTTGTCAAATGCTTTTTCTGCATCTATTGCGATGATCATTTGATTTTTATCCTTAATTTTGTTAATGTGGTGTGTCACATTGACTGATTTGCAGGTGTTGACCCATCCTTGCATGCCTGAAATAAATCCCATTACATCATGGCATTGAATTCACTTTGCTAATATTTTTTGAGGATTTTTGAATCAATGTTCTTCAGGGATATTGGCCTATAATTTTCTTTTCTTGTAGTGTCTTTATCTGGATTTAGTATCAGAGTAATGCTAACCTTGTAAAATGAGTTTGGAAATGTTCTCTCCTCTTCAATTTTTTGGAAGAGTTTGAGAAGGATTAGTATTAATTCCTCTAAATGTTTGGTAGAATTCACCAGTGAAGCCATCTGGTCCTAGACTTTTCTTTGTTGGGCAGTATTTTATTACTGATTCAATCTCCTTACTGGTAATTGGTCTGTTCAGATTTTGTACTTCTTCATGATTCAGTCTCGGCAGGTTGTGTGTTTCTAGGAATTTATCCGTTTCTTCTAGGTTGTCCAATTTGTTAGCATATAATTGTTCATAGTAATCTCTTATGATCCTTTGTATTTCTGTTCTGTCAGTTGCAGCGCCTCCTCTTGCATTTATCATTTTATTTATTTGAGTCCTTTGTCTTTTTTTCTTGGCAAGTCTAGCTAAAGGTTTGTCAATTTTGTTTACCTTTTCAAAAAGCCTGCTCTAAATTTCATCTCTTTTCCATTATCTTTTTTGTCTCTGTTTCATTTATTTCCACTCTGATCTTTGTTATTTCCTTCCTTCTACTAAATTTGAGCTTAATTTGTTCGTTTTTTTCCTAATACCTTGAGGTGTAAAGTTAGGGTGTTTATTTGAAATCTTTCTTTTTTCTTTACTGCTCTGAACTTCTCTCTTAGAACTGCTTTTGCTGCACCCTCTTAGCGATGGTATGTTGTATTTCCATTTTCATTTGTCTCAAGATATTTTTTGATTTCTTTTTCACTTTTTTTGACTCGTTGGTTGTTCAGGAGAATGTTGTTTAATCTCCACCTATATGTGAATTTTTCAGTTTTCTTGTAATTGATTTCTTTTTTCATACCATTGTGGTCAGAAAAGATTCTTGATATGATTTCAAACTTCTCAAATTTATTAAGACTTGTTTTGTGGCCTAATATATGATCAATCCCTGAGAATGTTTCATGTGCACTTGAGAAGAATGTGTATCCTGTTGTGGTTGGATGGAATGTTCTGTAAATGTCTCTTTAGTCCATCTGGTCTAACATGTAGTTTAAGTCCAAAGTTTCCCTATTGCTTTTCTGTCTAGATCCATTGCTTAAAGTTATTTTTGGAGAAAAGAGACTTAAGGCTGTTTTGAGGAACAGATGATTGTATTATTTAGAAGAAGAATATAAGCATTACAATAATAGTTCTTCTTTATTATGTATTTACTATGTGCCAGGCACTGTTTAGTATACTATGTGCATTATCTCATTCAATCTTTACACTAGCCATACTTATTAATCCATTTTACAGATGAATACAGTGAGGCACAGAATGATTAAATTATTTTCCCAGGGTCATGGAATAAATATATGGTGAAGCAAGAATTTGGATTGCTGATTTGGATTCACATCTTGTGCTTGTTATCACCATAGTATAGCTTTTGGGAGCATGGTAGAAGTAAAGCATAAATTAACACTTATCAAAATTCAATATGCAAATAAATCCCCTGGTGATCTTGTAAAAATGCAGATTCTGATTCATTCCATCTGCGTGGTACTTGAAGTTCTTCATTTCTAATAAACTCCTAGGTTATTCTCATGCTGCTGGCTTACAGCCTTAATAACGAGCTACATTGTCCAAATAGATTAGGTTGGCTAATGGAAGCAAAAAGCTGTTAGTTAACCCCAAAAAGAGTTAAAAATAAAATAAGATTAACAATCTGGATATTATATGTAAATTAATTTCAAAATCTATACGAACCAAATTCAAGAAGGATGTGCCTAAAACCTTTAGTAAAATGATTTGCCACTGCAGGAAGTATTGGAGGAGTGAAAAGAGGTGAGATTTTATTTCCTCATATAAATATATAAAGAGGTGGGCCACATGCTGACGGCCTAGCAAAAGAAGGAAGAATCTCATCTTTCAAATACGTAGATGAAGTTGAAGAGGACAGAGACAAAATAAAAAGAATCTTTTTTTAAAGTCAAAATATTAAACAATATTAAATTTAAAATACAAAAGCTTAACAAGTGGCAACATTTAATAACATTAATCTTTCTTTCTTTCTTTTTTAAAAAGACTTCTTTTAGAGCAGTATTAGGGTCACAACAAATTTGAGAAGAAGGTACAGCGATTTCTCATATATTCCCTGCCCCGACACATGCATAGACTCTCCCATTATCAACATTCCCCACCAGAGTGGTACATTTGTTACAACTGCTGATCCTACATTGACACATCATAGCCACCTAAAATCCGTATTTTCCTTAGGGTTCACTCTTGGTGTTGTACATTCTATGAGTTTGAACAAACGTATAATGAGATATATCCATCATTATAGTATCATACAGAGTATTTCCACTCCCCCCCCAAATCCTCTGTGCTCTACCTATTCATCCCTACCCCTTCCCCAACCCCTGGTAACCACCAATGTTTTTTATTGTCTTTTTTACTCCATAGTTTTGCCTTTTCTAGAATGTCATATACTAGAAATCATAACAGTATGCAGGTTTTTCAGATTGGTTTCTTTCATTAGTAATATGCATTTAAGATTCCTCTATGTCTTTTTATGGCTTGATAGCTCACTTCTTTTTAGTGGTAAATAATATTCCATTGTCTGATGTACCACATTTTATTTACCCATTCACTTACTGAGGAATGTCTTAGTTGCTTCCAAGTTTTGTCAATTATGAATAAAGCTGCTATAAACATCTGTATGCAGGTTTTTGTGTGGACATAAATTTTCAACTCTTTTGGGTAAGTACCAAGGAGCATGTTTGCTGGACCTTGTGGAATCCATTCTTTTTAGGATAATTTTCCTAATCTTTCTCTAAAATTTCACTTCTCAATGCATCTCAATGGTAGTAAATTCTATTAAGTTAAATATTTAAGAAATAAGTGACAGGTACTTAATTTTACCTTTCAACTGTTGGTTGTCTTGCACAAAATACTAACAGGGAAATATTATTTCTTCTTGCAAAAGTATTTTTCATACAAATATTTACAGGTACTCTTTACTACTCAGGCTCATTAAAAGATTACAATTTACTATGATAACTGTATCTATTTGATATGTATCTTCATCTAATACTTGATAGGTTTTACAATTATGCATTTATGTTTTTCATTTCTTCCAAAATCACACAATCACTGAAACCAATATCTATAACTCCCTAAAATGTCTGATAACCATACAGAGACAACAGTCTTCGCTCAGTTACATGTAGATAGCTCTTGATTATCCATGGTGATTAAGGGACAATAGCATAGAGAAGTAAAATCATTTTAGCAGATAGGTATAATCACCTCTACCCTGATTAATCTTATTAGCTGATATGCTAGTAGGTAACCAACAGACTTATTTGAATTTCATTTCCTTTATTATTCAGTTTCCAGACACTTGCTACTGAATAAATGCTAATGAGCAGAGAAGCAGCCAAAAGGCAGGAAGCAAAAAGGAAGAAAGAGAGAAACAATGGGAGTGAATAGCCCCCAAACTAGAAAATCAATTCCTGAATAATCACAAGTTGTAATCATTCCATTCCTGTAAGAATATAAATGACCGTTACATCCTCATACTGGAAAGAAACGGAGGTCTCATTTTACAAATATGTAAATGTGCTGAAGGAGATGTTCCATCTAATTATTTTGTGTCCGTTTTCAGGCTGTAATTGAGCATATGTTCCATTTCTAAATGTTTTTTATTTTTCCTCCAAGATTTTATACATTGTCTTCTTTCTGAGCATTTTTCCCCATTTCTTTTCTTTTATTAAGTTGATTATGACAGTCACATCTAATTCTTTCCAGTCACTGTCCAGAAAAAGGTGAACAATTTAAATGTGCCTGCTTTGATTATTAAGCTTTGGGGAAGAGATATCAGTAGAGCTTCTTTTTAACCCTTGTCCAAATTTCCTGAGTACAATGTGCTGGTGTTTTTGTTGAGAGTCCTGCCAATCCTCTTTAGTGCCTGCAATAAGATAACAATATGTAATAAGGGCCCCCTACTGAATACGAATGTAATTTTGTTGTAGGAATTAATGACCATAATTTTGTAATTAATAAACTAATTTCTAACTAGCAAGATGGACTTTATTATGCAGGATGGTTATTTATTGTGAAGACACTAGGAGATATCTGATCTCAGTGTAAACTATGTTAACCAGAAGTTTAATAACAAAAAAGGTTACATTATATTTATATTTCACACATATCACTTTCCTGGTTTCTTTCAAGGTTCATTCCAGTAAAGAAGTGTAATAAAGAGTCTGATTCCATTTTTTGATGTTTGACTGCTGACAGATTTTAAGTCTTATTCTTCCCTCTTCCTTTTCTGCTCCATACCTGGCAAACTGGTGAGGTTACCACCCAACGTGGGGCCTTTTGCCCACTGCAAGACATGCCAATAGTCAAGAGGTAAGGTGGTAGGAGAAAAGGACTTTTTTATTACACCTTGCTAGCAAGAGGGAAGATGGTCGACTAATGTCTGAAAAAAACCATCTTAAAGGTCACAAAATCTCACAGCAGTTATATAGGCTGGTTGATTATAGGGGAAGGGGTTAGGAAGGTTGACCCACTGGTGTTACAGACTCGGAGTCACCACACCAGATCTTTCAGTTTTCATTGATGATGGCTATTAGCATAGATTCTCTGTTCAACGGTCATCACATTCCTAAGGAACTCAAAAGAACAAAGTTATTGTCTTATCACAGCTGGGAAGTACATGCACGTGCAGAGGTCTTAAAATCTACATACCAGTTAGATTTCCTGGAGGGTGCAGATCCAGCTGGGTTAGTTTGTCAGAGGTCATTCCAAGTTACAATAGGGTTTCTTTTCTACAATGGTGTCCCTCATGTCAACCTTGTCTTGAGCCTATATCAGTAATAAAGTCCCAGTGTTTCCTCATTTGTCACCAGCAGGAAGATAAAATCATGCCAAGGAAACTTCGCTCCAGTCCCACCCCCTAATCATATGAAAACCTCAAGCCAGTCTCTCCTCCCTGTTCTCTCACACATTTTTGGACCAGTTTGCGAGGCCTGCCCTGCTCTGCCCAGAAAACCTCATTATGTGAATAGTTAAGTCTTTTCAAACCCTCATGGTGTGAGTATAGTATCGTCGGTCTTAATAAGTGAACCAAATTTTGGGGGTGAGAGATCCATCCCATTACTCTGGAGTGTGCACAACAAGAAAAATAAAACTTGCTGGCCATAGATCCTTTAAGCCTTCATTTATTCATGTATTAATTAATTTGCTTAATGGTATATACAGATGCAAAATACTGAGTGTTGGCCAGCAGGAAGCCAAAAATCTATTCAAATTGGACTTAATCTGGGGAGATTTGTCAACAACGGGGTTTACAATAACGTTCTGACAATCATGCCATTGAAGATCCCACATGTTAGGGTGACTTAGCCTCCCTCATGGTTTACTACTTCTGTTCATTAGTAAACTGCAAAATTGGGAAGAAAATGGAAAAGTGAAAACAGACTCAATTCTTTTTTAAAAGGCTGGCAATAGGAGGTTAAAGCAGGAAGACAGCCCTGAGCATCACTTATCTCCATTTCTACTGCCATCATCCTTGCCAAGAAACTATCATCTAGCAGCTTCCTATCTGGTTTTTTTCTTTCATCATTGTCTCCTCTTACACATCCCACACATAGCACAACCATCTTTTAAAATGTAAGTCAGATGACAAAATTCCTCAATTAAACCCTTCAGTGGCTTTCTTGGTGCTCTTTGAATATAGTAATCTACTCATCAACCACATCTCCCACCTTTATCCCCTCTCTCACATATTCTCACCATACTGGCTGTTTTAACAATCTCCAAATTCTCTGAAATCTGGACCTTCAAACATGCTGCTCTAAAATGCTCTCTCCTCTACTCTACTCACCTCACTTCTGTTTTATAGCTCAGGTTAAAAGTTCCTTTCTCAGATAAGTCACTTCTGAGCCTCCTCAATCTAACTCATACTCCTCTATTTATAATAGCACATTGTTCCTTTTCTTTCTCAATTTTTATCACAACCTATAATTATATATTTGGTTTTGTACTTGTTTACAAAACCAGGCAGAAAAAGTCCATGCGGACAGGGAGCATGTCTTTTTTGGTCACTCTTGGGAGACAAGTTTCCATGGGTCTCTCAAGTTTCTGAACATCTTGATGTAGATGTTCAGTAGAACATCTGACTGCCTTCATTCCTGACCATCTTTTCAAGGATGTTTGTGTAGCAAACAGCCTTGGAAGACAGAGGTGGTGTCTCCAAAGTAGGCATTCTTGCTCTCCACTGTAATATAGGTAGTCTTCATCTAGACAAAGGTTAGACATGCCTACTGCCCATTATAAAAGATTTTGAGTTCCCTAAAGTCAGGGTTTCTCTCCCATAACACACTCCACTGTGTGTGCAGGTGCCATCTGGCACTCTTTACAGCACTTGGGGAACCAATACAAATGGTTATATGTTGGCTAATGTTATTGCTGTGAGTAATAAACTGCCTTTTTTCTCTGACCCAAGAGTTTCATGCCTTCTGTCAGCATCCATGAATCTGTGGCAGGCTAACTTGTGAGCTTGCAAGTAAAGTACAATCTCAGACTCTTTGTAATTCTTAAAAGTCACTACTATAAATCTAGAACTAGCACAATACTTGGCCCATATTAAGGGTCTAATAAAAACGTGTTGACATAGTGAATGAAAGATTGTATCCTTTTGAGAATCTCAATAAATTTGGTTTCTCACCCTAAAAAATCTACACATATGTAAATGCAGATATAGGAAAATAATTTTTCCTATAATGTCAGGAGGCTTGCAAACTTTTTAGAGCCCTTCTATAGATAACTAGGTCTCCATGGACTCCAATTTGAGAATGGTCTAGTTGAATTTTATTTTCTTATATACATAATAGGACTAAGTCATGGAAAGAACCCATATCTCTTGAATTTCATTATTTTCTTCTTGTCCTAGTTGCCATTCCTACCTCCATACCAGCACCTTGAGATAATTTTTAGAACCAAAGATAAAAGCACTTCTTTTCATGGTGACAGTGAAGATTCTGAAATGTGCTACCATTCAGAAAACATGTAAGTAAAACTAGATTCAAGAATAGTTAGACAAACCCGTGGCCAGGACCATAAAAGTGATTGAAGATGAGTTCAAAGTGAGTAGAGGTTTTCTTGCTACGTAATGAAAATGGCTTCAGAGAATGTAAGACAGTTGTTAGGCTCTTCCAAAAGCTAGCCCCTGGTGCTACTGTAAAAGGCTGTACCTAGTAGTGGGCTGGAATAAACCATATTTCTTATCCAGTACCTGATGGCTTAATGCAAAAAGCCTGTTTCCATTACTGACAACTGTCTGAGCTTAGGAAAGGTAACGTTTAAGTCTGGGTCTTCTTATATCTAAAAATGGAATAATTTTATTTAAATCATAATGTTGTTTTAAGATAAAATAAGATTTTGTGGAAAGAACCACATGAGATAGGTCCAGAGACAATGATAGCACAAGTTCTTTACTAGCAACCACCGCATCTGTCTACGGAACCTCTCTTAGTCTCCTATCATTTGTTTTTAAATTACAATCTTGCATAATTGTTATACCCCAACATAAGAAATTCTCAGTCCCATAGGTCCTCCAGGTTGCTACAAAGTTTCATTTGGTGGAAAATATAGTCTTATTACTTGGCTCCAAGGACTGTCAGTTTTGATATATTATGGCCCTTAGAACTTAGATCCAATGGTCTTAATTTCCTTATATAGCTCAAAGCAGAGACCGTTTAAATTTATTTGTACTAGGAGTTACACGGTCCAAATATACACCATAAAATAGTGGTAAATTGTGAGGGCCCCAGTACAAATTCTAACTTCAATGATTAACTGCTTGTTGAATTATGGCAAATTCTTTATCCTCTGAATTTGGTTTCCTTCTTTGTAAAATGGGATATAATAGCTATAATAATAGCTACCTCCAGGGCTCTTATGAGTATTAAATAAGATTTTGTGTAAAATGCTCACAATTCTAGCAACTATTGCTATATCCACACACACATACCTACATATAAACCTGAAAAATATGTATTGACTAATTTTTTCAGCATAAGAAACTGACCCAGAGAGACAAGCAGTTTATCCAACATCAAACATCTATAAAATGTAGGATTAAGATGAAAACTTAAGTTTGTCCAGTTACAATATCCATTTTCATTCCACTCTGTTGTGCTCTCAGAGGCTGTCTAAATGCAGAAGAATAATAGGTGATTGGGACCATTCGAGAAGTTTGCTATTCATCCTGGTTTCAAGAGTATGGATCTGACACTATCTAGGTTTATAAAATTTTCCCAAGTCTTCTTAAGAAGAAGAAATACCTACAGAAGTTAGCAATGCCTCTCTCTCAGGAAACTGGTATTAAAGCACTTTTAAATAAACAGAATATATGCTCACTGAAATAAAGACTGGTTTAAAATTGAGCACATGAACAACTTAGCAAGCATCTTAATAAAAGACAAAGTGCTTATCTTTCATTATAGTCTTGAACCTTTAACAGACCTCTATGAAAGGCTAAATAAGCAATAACAGACACCAGGAATGTCATTGTGTAAGAGTTAGTATGTACAGTATTTTATTTTTTGTTGGGATTTGTAAACATGGTACAAAATCTCTAAATGCATTTGGATGAATGGTGATTATGATGTCGTAATGACAGATTTTATTCAAGGGTATAGGTGGATGAATGAACTCTCCAGTAAAAGTACCAATTTCAACTGGCAGGAATATCCATACTTGACGGTAAAAATAGTTTGTACTTCAAGCTTCCTCTGTGAATTCTAGTCCCCGGCTTGTGTGATGTGGTTGTCCCTTATCGTATCATATAGAAATCCAAGATTACTTTCATACCCCAAATGATTTTATACTAATTTATATTCTGCTTAAATTTGAAGAGATATATTTCCATCCATCCCCCATGGAGAATGATTCATGGTGAAGGGCAAATACTTGTTCTAACAAGAATATACATAGACGGCTTCCAAAAGGAGGTTTTAGAGCTTAATGTAGCCCTGAAACTGAAGAGATCTTGTGATGCTTCACTCCACCCATGTGATATGGAACCAAAAAGGCAGTGTTACTGAGAGCATGTGACCCGAAAGTATATAGAGCAAAGCAGGAAGAGTCTAAGTCAAGTACGTAAATAGTAGATGATTCTGAAAAGCTCTGATGGAATTTCTTGAATGAGAATTAAATTTTTAAAATTTCAGTAATTCAGTACTACGTAATTTTTGAGTCACATTTCTAGCAAGATACGTTTTGTGTCCAGTTCTCCTAGCTTATTGCCAAACGAAAATATTGATAGGTTTTATATAAACTCAATTAATAAATCCAAGAAAATGTGTTGATTTTTAAAAAGATTGCTTTAGGGACAATTAATAATAAATGGCTCATTTTTGTATTGGCAACTCAATACATCAATTTGGCAGCTGCCTTAAAAACCTTGACTTAATAATTAATGTAATGCTATTTGTCTGGTAATGAAAAAAGTACAGTATGCCTTCACAGAACTCACTGAACTAGGTCTACTATTTTGACCTGTTTAAATAGTCTCTTTAGACGTCTGTCCCTAGCTGTGTTCCCCGTGTCATTATAACAGATTCTAATATTGTGTAATGCATCATTTCCAGTTGTTAGATTTCTAAAGGAAAGCTACTGAGTACACATAAATGATACAGAACTGATTATTAACAAGGTATTATAACTGGTGTTTTCACAGTACCCACAACTGTCAACTCAGGGGAATGTAATATGTTTTCACTTGACCTCGATACCATCTGTGCAAATTGGCCTGCTTTGTGCTTTTCACACCTGCTTTGATTCAGAAGTTGATGTGCAGGCAAGGCAGATATCTCAAGAGCAAAACAAGTACTTTCCAGGTTACTTTGAGATGTTTGTCAAAACAGTACCAAAATGAGTCCAATAGCAAGAAAGCAGTGAGGTGTTACTTCAACTCAGAGATCACATGGTGAAGGGCAGTGTTTTAAAAAATATATGTCTGAGGACATGACCTCAGGGGTCCGTATATGAGAAATTTTCTTTTTCATTTTGATGACAATTTAAAAAATAAGTAGGATGGCAATATAAGCACGTGATGTAATCTCTCCCTTTCTACATAAAAGGTCAGAGCAGCTCAAAAACAAGAGAAAGGAGGATTTGGTGGAACTTGAACCTATAGAATTCCTGAAATACTGAAAGCAGACATTATTAGATTAAAGAGAAAAATGCCAGAATGTGCAGGAAAAAATATATTGCCACAGAAGTGGTGGATACAAGGAGCAGGAAAAAGCCCTGGGGAAATCAAAGCTGATTCATTGGTATTCTGTCATGAAAACACACAAGGCTTTCAAACGCCGTGCTTCTCACTTTGACACATGCTCCATCCCCAGCTCCAAATGGACCAGGCAATAATGGGTTAGCTGTCTACACACAAGAGTAATAAAAGTGGGACCTTAGGGATGAATGAAAGGGCAGGAATCCAGATGGTTGATGATATCAGGGAAGAACATAAAGAACCAACAATCAGAAGATGAACCATGGTAGTAAACCATCTAGCAGCATTTCATGCCAATTGTTCACTATGTCTGAGACAGTGTGGAGTACAAGCTAGGCAAGAGCTCCTGCCTCGTTACAAAGGAAGCTGCATAAACACAGCCACAGGCAGCCTAGCATACAACATCGACTAAAATCATGAGCACATCACCAACTATAAGATGAGTACTGACATATTGAATAAAAGAAACTCAATTAAACTCAACTAGTATAAGAACTTATACCTGAGGGTAGAGAGTTAATTAAATAATAAATATAGGATTTATACCCAGTGTAATTTTTAGAAAAAACAGGAAGAATATGCCACTCATGACAAAAAGGCTGTTATACAGCAAATGAACTCATTAGAGATTGGGACTTAAATTTATAAATTTTCATGGTTGAATAGAAAATTGACATAACTGAATAGTATAATATTGAGCTGAAATAAAAGATATACATAAAAAAAAGAAAAGATACATGGAAGACAGATATGGAAATTATAGAGTTCATCTAATAGGTGTTCCAGATGGAGACAATAAAAGGAAACGTTACTTAAAGAAGAAGGAAAATAATTTCCCTGTGGTGAAGATAAGAGTACTTATATTTGAAGGATCTATTAAGTGTTAAGGGAATAAATTAAAAAGTAAACAAAAACAGAACAACATAAAAAAAATCTTGGTTCTAGACACATAGTAAGATTTCAAAATATCAATGATAAAAAATATGTATATAAAGACATCAAAGATGGAGGTGGCGTACTTCCGGTAAAGGAAAAAGTATCAAGTTATCATCAGATTTTCATCAGCCACATAATAGGCAAATATATTATGGAGGAGTATCTTCCGTGAATTGGGAATCTAGAATTCTATATTCAGTTAAACTATCATTCAAATATGTGGGGATAATTAATGACATATTCAGAAATACAAGGATTCATATGGGGCTGGCCTGGTGGCACAAGTGGTTAAGTGTGCGCGCTCTGCTGCTGCGGCCCGGGGTTCACCAGTTCCAATCTCGGGTGCGCACCGGCGCACCACTTGGCAAGTCATGCTGTGGCGGCGTCCCGTATAAAGTGGAGGAAGATGGGCATGGATGTTAGCCCAGGGCCAGTCTTCCTCAGCAAAAAGAGGAGGATTGGCAGATGTTAGCACAGGGCTGATCTTCCTCACCAAAAAAAAAAAAAAGGACTCATAAATTGTGGCACCTATAGATCACCTCTCAGTGGATGGGTTCTAGTAAGAAGAAAATATCAATCTCAGAGGAGATACTGGAGAGCAAGAGGAAATGATGGGTCAAGAACTTAGTAAAATTTACTATTAACTCTAAATAAACATTGACTGTGAAAACACGCCATGAAAGGAGAAATGAGCATGATGAATGGTTTTTTATCATATATATGATAAAATTGGTGAGAGAATTGACTGAGAATGAAGTTCCCAAAGCAGCCCTAAGACCCTAGCTAAAATTTTCCTTTTATTAATTGATTCACATACATCTATTGATCTCCTACTAAGCTAGTCACTGGACATAATAAGAGTTTATAAGGTAAGTGCCCTGAAGGAACGTAGAATTTAATGGAGCCTGACAAATGGACAATTAACATATGATCAATAAAGTTCTAAGCAAAAGGGGCTGGGGAACCTAGAAAACTTATTGCTAACACTGCCTGAGAATGTTAGGCAGGGCTTTGACATGACTTTTCTAAGATTTGTGTTCTGAGGTTAGATAATGAGATTGCATAGTGGAGAACTTGACCTGATTCTATGACTTTCAAAGACTTGCTCAATAATACAGGTACTCCTTCTGGAAGAAACAACAACAAGCAAAAATCTCCCACATAGAAGATTTTCTATGGCAGTATCCTCTTTTTAGTTCTAATGCTGTGGCCACTTCCCCTATCTTACGCCAATCGCATATAAAGCAGCTATTCTCCACAGCATAGCTCCTATTTGCTGACTAATACTTGGAATTCTGGGGAAAATATTACACATAGTCACTTCTTGATTATTTGCACAAATAAGGAGCTGACATATGGATAACACACAATGATGATCACTCCAAATATTAATTTATATTTACTTCACATATATTTTTATACTTAATCCTGAGTGAGAATATACCATTTTTAAGTCCAATAAATTCAAAGAGTAAAATATCACAATGAAAACTTTGAAGAGAAGGGAGCACCCAAATGCTATTTTATCCTCCTAGCTACTGAGTTATGCCAGGGCAGAGATAGCCAACTTAGACTAAAACCAACCAACCAACCAAAATAATCTTCCAAAAAAATATTTTCTGGAGCATGGACAGTGGTTAAAGGTTTTGATTTCAGAGCACTGGTCTCCTAGAAATAGAGAGCGTTGAGAAGGATGTACAGAGCACCAAAATTTCACGAAAGGAATAATTAAGCCAAATAAATGTTGATTGTCAAAATGAGAGAAAGAAGTCCACAAAGTAAGTAAACAGAATACCATAGGTACTTTCACATGTCAACAAATGTTAAAAAGAACTTTTGCTACAGACTAGCTACAATGCAATTAATGGTATTTGAGAACTATCTGTGTCTATAAGAGTGTAAAGCATCTAACTGCAAACCGTATATTTCTATGTTGGATTCATTTCCAGAGAGATCAATACGTTTTGTTACAAAGCCTCTTGTGAGCCTGAGCCAAGGAATATGTCAGTCTTGCCCAGGTTGGCAGAAGAATATGGGCATTTCTTTTCGACAGCAAATAGCAGAATAGAATTAGCACCAGTGAACGCACAGAGAAAAGCTGAAGGAGCTATTCTCTTTTAGCACATTCTATGGCAATTATCTTTCCGACTCAGGTCAGCTTTTCCTTGAGTTTGCAGAAAGCAAAATTCCAAGTTCAATGCCAATCCAAGAGAAAAGGTGTGAACTTTCTGACTTAACTTTAAAATTCTCACATATATAAAACAGCTTTCCCCCAAGTGAATCATTTATAGTTGTGAGTCCATTAGCTAGTTATGAAGCACTGAAGTCAGACACTTTGGTAAGTAAGGCTGCCCTGGAAATTTCTCAAGAGTGGAAAGACCCTTTTAACCAAACAAAGGTAGTCAGAATCATGCCACAATTTGTTGCTTTCTTTTATTTTTAATTCTAAGTAAAAGAAATAAAAACTAGTTTATAAGAACATCCACTTTTATTATTTACAAATAAATACAATAATGGAGTGAATTGTAGGTTCGATCTTAAAACAATGCACTACGAATCTAACACTTATGCAAAAGCCAAAGCCACCATGAAACTAAAAAATATATAAATAAAAACCCAAAAGCTAAAAACTAAAGGGAGTTATATCAATGAGTTTAGGTAAAGTTATGCTTTAGTAATAAATAAACCCAACAACAAAGGTTGATTACTCATTCACATTATATGTCAGCCTAGGCTTTGTTCCGTGTCTTCTTTACTTCTGAAACACACAGATTTTGGTTACAAATATATTTTCTGGAGGCAGTCTTCTTGGGTTCAAATCCCAGTGCTACCACTTAGTAGCTATACATACTTGCATGTAAAGAATATAGTGTAATTTTAAAATGAACTTTATTCATTTCCACAAAGCCTTGGAGGCAAGGGAGTGTGGAGATTAAGAAAACAGGTGAGGGGTGAGGGGATGCCTTACAGGCGCTCACAGCCTAGGAAAAAGTCAAACAACTACATAGAAAACATGATGCAGCGCAGATAATGATCATTGTCATAATAATGACACCTTATGGGAGTCTGGAAAGGATTTAGAAAGACTTCCTAAAGAAGCTGGAATTGGATATAAACCTAAAGGAAATATTGACTCTTTAATAATTTGGAAGAAAAGCTATAAAATGGAAGGTATAGCTTGATTCATAAGATCTTCATGAACCATGTTGGGAGGATCTGATGATATCTTGAGGAAAATGGAGAGCACTGAAGGATTTTACGTGAGAAAATAGAATAAAGAGATTTGTATTTTAGTAAGATAATTCTTGCAGCAGGTTATAGTTTTATTAGAGTGAGAAAATAACCAAGCTAGGAAGATTAGTTTGGGGTCTCTTTCAGGAGCCCAGGCATGTGTATGGCAAAAAGGAATCAGACTAGAGATACCTAATTTTACCTACAAAGGATAAAATTAAGAGAATTCAACAACTGAATGCATGTGGTTATTGAGGAAGGGAAAGGGGTAGAGCAGTGTTTCTGAAATAGCTGCACACTGGAATTAACAAGACGGCCTTAATAGTCCCTTCAGCTTGACTAAACTTGAGACAGATTTCTTCCCAACAATAGGCCCTGATCTCCCTTTTCTTAGACCATTGACTTCTAAAAACTTGCAATCGTAGGGGCCAGTCTGGTGGCATAGCGGTTAAGTTCGCCTGCTCTGCTTCAGTGGCCCAGGGTTTGCAGGTTTGGATGCCGGGCGCACACCGACACACTATTGGTCAAGCCATGCCGTGGTAGTGTCCCATATAAAGTAGAGGAAGATGGGCACAGATGTTAGCTGAGGGCCAATCTTCCTTGGCAGAAAAAAAAAAAGATGAGGATTGGCGATGGATGTCAGCTCAGGGATGATCTTCCTCACTAAAAAAAAAACAAAAAAAACTTGCAATCATAAATTCTTTCTGTCCCTTTGAGATGTAAATCTTCTACAATTTAGTAATATCCTTCTCAAGGACCTGGGATCCATCCCTTTGAAATGCTATCATCATGAAAGACAGCACCCCTATCTCCCAGTCTCTGTGGGAAAGTAGGAATCTAACTTCAATAAGCCACTATTAGCAAACATAGATGGCCTAATCTAACTGAACAACCACCCCACTAAACATCTTCTAATAGTTTTCTTCTAGTTTACTCCAGTGCTTAAAAACGCTCTAGCTTTTTGCTTCAGCAGAGTTGAGTTCAGTTTCTCCCCTCTATTGCAAAAATCTCTCTCCCTTATTGCAAACGTCTTGAATAAAATCTTCCTTGTCTGTTTAACTGTTAGAACCAGTGCCATGTTTCTTTTACAGCACCAGGGGAGCTTTAAAAATGTTTGCTATCTCTGTCTCACCACTGCAGATCCTAATTTAATTGGTCTGAGGTGCAGCCTAGGCACTGGGAGTTTTGAAAACTCTGTAGGGAATTGTAAGACGCAGCCAGAGCTGGGAAGCACCAGAACCACAAATAATTCCGTGGTCTATTGTCTGAGGGAGTATAACAGAAATAAGAAATAAGACAGGAAGGACTATTAAGTATCCCTATGGGAAGAATAGTGGGCTGGGTTGGTTACTTAACTGGTATCAATTCTCTCCTTGCTAAAAAACCTTAATTTCATAGCGATAATCATGTCTTCCTCATAAAGCCCACGTGACTTAGCTTAGATGAGTTCAACCCATCCCCAAACTGGAGAACTAGATTCTGCTCAATTTAAACCAATCTCGGTAATCTCACTTTCCTTGAGGAAATGAGGAAAGGGCATGTGATCTAAGTTTTAGGAAAGGGCATGTGATCTAAGTTTTAGGAAAGGGCATGTGATCTAAGTTTTAGCCAATGAGATTTAGCAGAGTCTTGTTTGTTCTTTCTGAGATAGAAGCTTCCTTGTTCTAAAGAGCCTTGTTCTAAAAAACTTCCTTGTTCTCTTCAGAACAAGAGAAGCCAGTTCTCTGTTTCTCCTGTAAATAAACAGGGAAGCTTATGGACCTCATTACTAGAGGCAGCCATTTTATTAACATTCATTCAACCATATTCAACTAATACTTAATTAAGTACCTCCTATTTCCTCAGGACTGTTCTAGGTGCTTGAGATATACTAATGCATAAACCAAAAAGTCTTGCCCTTGTGGCATTTACAGTCTACCAGAGGAGATAGATAATAATCAATCAGTATAATAAATAGGTAAACTATATAATAAGTTAGAAGGTGATGTGTACCATGTAAAATAAAAGGAGAGGAGAGTGGGATTGAGTGTGCTCAGAGTTAGCTTGCCTAATTAAAGAAAGTGGTCAAAATAAGTCTGTGAGACTTGTGCAGAGACTTTAAGGATCTGATGGAGTTAGCCAACGGGATATGTGATGTGATGAAAGAGTGTTCTAGGCAGAGTAAACAGCTAGAGTAAAGGCTCTAGGCAAAGGCACGGCATAAAGATCAGTGTACTTGGAACAGACAGTAGGGAGGAGGATGGAGTGAGAAGAGGTTAGAGAGGCAAAAACATGGCAGAGCGTCATAAATACACTGTATCCACTGCAAAGTCTGTGGCTTTAATTTTGATTACCAGAAGGAAATCTTGACTTAGCATTAAGACTGGGCTGTGGCCAGCAAAGCTGAGCACTTCCCCAAAAAACCCTAAAAACAAAAAACAAAATCAACCAGGCTTGAAGCCTGCCTTCCCTCTGCTGGATTGCTCGTTCCGTGAAACAACGCATTTCCTCATTGTTTAAAACAGAGTTAAGTTTCTATTCCCTGAAGTTGAACCTAGCCTAAGTAAAAAATAGTTTAGTCTGAATTAGAGAAATAAAAATGATTCTTACCAAGAAGTCTCCATTTTACCAAAGAGCAACAAAATGAAATGACTTAAATCATTTGAAGAAAAACTTATATATAGGGAAGAACTTCTTGATTAGCAAAAGCTAGTTCAAGAGTGTGTTGAATTTAATCCATGGAGAATAATATTTCATTTTGCAATAAAATATATGTTCACTTGCCCAGAGGAAGAACACGAAATCATGGAATAAATTATGGTGCCTTTGGTAATTATGTTATTTAAAATCTTAGCTACTAAGATTAGTAGAGGGGCATAAAACCAACTTAAAAATATATGATCTTCTGATATTGAAAATGAAAATGATGTAGATTTCCTTTGGGCAATCCTTAAAATAGGATAGATTTCTCTTTGTAATTCATGACTCATTTGTAAATTCTTTCAACAAATATTTGCTGAGTACTTAAAAGTAGAGGCCCACTTGATGAATTAAATGGTAGGTGAAAGTCAATATATGCTGCTTGTCAATTTCGTAGCTATTATTTCATTAATCCTTCCTGAATATATTCAAAACACATATATTCATCTCCTATTATGCAGCTGAGGTGTTTGACTGTGGATGACAGGAAGGAGGCAGGAAGGTTAGGTCAAGGAAAAACTCACCTATCCAGCAATTTGGCATTGGTATGATAATGCGGCTAGATGAGAACACATACAAAGCATTCAGCATAAGGGTTTAATGAAAAGTTGTTGTTATTAAAAATGCTGATCATTCTTAATATGCCCTTGTGGTAGGTAACAAGTAACATCACAGCTACTCTGGGCTTCTGGCAAATATACCAGAGGATGTAGGTAGGACTGGTCTTTTTCAACAATAGACCATTATTTCAGATCATTGCTGTGGGATGATTAACCCATAATACCTAGTGCAGTAGAAAAAAGCTTGTGCTTAGATCAGATTGGTCATGAGACCAGATTTAGTCCTTGCTCTGCAACTTTGGGACTTGATCATTCTGAGGCTGAATTTCCCCATCTTAAAAAAATAGAGATATAAATAGCATTTTATTGGATTCTTGTGAGATGATGTAATTAAAAGTACTATGTAAACTGGAAAGGAGCATATATAGATGAGGTGCTATTTATTCTAATATACATTATCTTTTAGTTGTGTAATTAGTTTATCAAGTATTCTCAACTCAGGGGGCTGGCACAGTGGCATAGTGGTTAAGCTTGTGGGCTCCACTTCAGCAGCCAGGGGTTTGCGGGTTCAGATCCTGGGCACGGACCTACACATCACTCATCAAGCCATGCTGTGGCGGTGTCCCATGTACAAAGTAGAAGAAGATTGGCACAGATGTTGGCTTGGCAGAAATCTTCCTCAAGCAAAAAAAAAGGAGGATTGGCAACAGATGTTAGCTCAGGGTCAATCATCCTCATCAAAAATAAAAAGAAAAGAATTCTCAACTCAGAATATAAACGTGAAATTGGTTTAGTTTTTTCCAAAACTTGATTTCAACTCTGCTTTGTTGAAAGTGTAAACGTCGTGGATAGAGTCCAGAATTTCCAATCCTTTTCCACTACTGGAATGCACCAGTCTCTTTAAAACTGATAATAATTCTTCTGTAACCCCTAATTAAAGCTATGGTACTGACTGTTTGCATGGAAAAGATGGGGAACAGGAAGATGTCTCTTCCCTACTCCCCTTTCAAGGGAAGAATGGAGCCAGGATGAGACCAGGAGTAAGAGATATCTTCTGATATGAGCCAGCCCTATAGAGCTGCTAGAAGATGGCTCTGGTCTTTCCTAGTTCATTGTGTCTCTGTGTGGTGAACTTTGTGGTTATGTGTATGATTGTTTAGGGCAGTGCTCAATTCCACCTGGCATTCCCGATGAATAAAGCACTCAGAGAAATACATTAGCCTTTAGACTTGACAACAGCACCAAATCCTTTCCTCTCCCCCTTACTGGGTATGGTATCTTCTCACATGACCTGTGTGATGGTTATGTGTCAATTTTACTGTAACACATGGGTGCCCAGATTAAATATTGTTTCTGGCTATGTCTGTGCCAGTTGTTCCAGATGAGATTGACATTTGGATTAGTGGACTCAGTAAAGTAGATTGCCCTCCCCAATATGGGTGGGCATCGTGCAATCTGTTGAGACCCTGAATAGAACAAAAAGTGGAGGAAGGAGAAATTGACCCTTCTTTTCCTGCCTTACTGCTTGAGCTGGGATATCTCATCTCATCTTCTCCAGCCCTCAGGTTGGGGTTTACACCACTGGCTCCCCTGATTCTCAGGCCTTCGGGCTCTGACTGAATTACACCACCAGCTTTCCTGGGTCTCCAGCTTGCAAATGACAGATAGTGGGACTTAGTCTCCATAACCACATGAGCCAATTCCTGAAAATCTCTCTCTCTCTCTTTATATATATATATATACACACACACATACATATATATATAATACTATATAATATATAACATATTATAATATAATATATATAATGTTTCCTACTATTTCTGTTTCTCTAGAGAACCCTGACTAAGATAAACTGTCGTCCATCTTGGCAGCCCTATGCGTTAATTCCTTCTGCTAATCCCCTTTCTCCTGCATGTGAAACCACAGGAATTGTTTTTGTGCCTTCTCCAAGGGCCATAGGGAACTGAGATAGAGGTGTCCTACTCTTCCCCAGCTGTCCACGGCACCCCGGTATTCTGCACTACAGTCCTTTATCAACCTGGTTGTGTGGGCTATTCTGAAAAGCTGCTCACCTCAGGAATCTCCAGATAAGAAGCAAGCATCAGTCTCTATGTTTAGGTAAAACTCTCTAGTTTCCGCAAACACTTGTTAAGCTCTTCCACACCCTCCTCACATAGAAGACATTAAGAACTAAGTCATTGAAGCTCAAAAGCCTCCAGTCTCTCCTTCTTGCATACACCTCCAATTACATCAATTAATTCTTGTGAAGAGTCCATCTCTCTTTACCTGGCCTGTAGATAAACAGTGTTGATGGCCATGGTGTTGGTTCTGTTACTTCTCAATATATCCTAAGGGAAGAGGTCTGGAGTGTATATATATATACATATAAAGAGAGAAAGAGATTTATTTTAAAGAATTTGCTAACACTATTGTAGAGTTTGGCAGGTCCAACACCTGTAGGGCGGTCTGGCAGGCAGGCTGGAAATTCAGGTAAGAGTTGATGTTGCACTCTTGAGTCCAATATCTGTAGGGCTGGCCAACAAGCTGGAAACTCAGGCAGGATTTTTTTTTTTTTTTTTTGTGAGGAAGATCAGCCTCGAGCTAACATCCGATTCCAATCCTCCTCTTTTTTCTGAGGAAGACTGGCCCTGAGCTAACATCCATGCCCATCTTCCTCTACTTTATATGGGATGCCGCCACAGCATGGCTCAACAAGCAGTGCGTCAGTGTGCACCTGGGGTCCGAACTGGCGAACCCTGGGCCGCCACAGCGGAGTGCGCACATGTAACCACTTGTGCCACCGGGCTGGCCCCTCAGGCAGGATTTGTTATGTTACAGTCCTGAGGCAGAATTCTTTCTTCTCTAGAAAACCTCAGTTTTTATTCTTAAGGCCTTCAACTGATTGGATGAGGCCCATTGACATTATGGAGAGTAATCTGCTTTACTTAAATTCTACCGATTGTAAATGTTAATCACATCTACAAAATACCTACACAGCAACATCTAGGCTAGTGTCTGACCAAACAACTGGGCATCACAGCCAAGCTGACATGTAAAATTAACCATTGCGAGTACCACATAATTTATAATATGTACCATAGATCTTAATTATTTGATTTTATATTTAAAACATCTTGTTATGCTCTATATAATTTTCACAATAACAGTAAGAAGAAGAACTTCTTCCTTGTCTTCACCATTGTACAGATGAGAAACTTAATAAGAGATTAAGTGTCTGAAATCACACAAGCAGCTAATGGCAAAGTGAGACTTCAACCCAGGTCTTCTGACTCCACATTTTTTTCCCTATCATCAGTGCCTGTCAATAAATATTTGATGATGATGGATTCATTTATTGATTGCCAACTTGCACCACTGAGCACAAGACAAAATACAAAACAAAAGAAAGTGGCTAAATTGGTAGAAAACCTACCAACATTACTGAGGTGAAAGGGAAAAAACGCGAAATTTCATTGGCTAGAGGATTACCTGGCTTTAGCTTAAAATCCAGAAGATAAAATTTGAAGAAGTTAAACACAGTCTTCTTACATAAAATTCTGAAAACTGAAAGATTTTCTCTAATTTTCTTCAGATTTCTTACTTACTTTAAACATGGTGCACATTCCTGTCATTGGGCTCTAAACTCAGGGAGCATGTCTTGATGAAAGAGATAATGCCTTCTCAAAGGATGCGTCCTATGGCTCAATGGAGTTGAAGTTGCTCAAATAGCCATCTGCCAATACATAGGAAATCTAAACTTAAGAAAACATGTTTGTTTCCTCTGGGGAAAAATCTCATTGAGTTAACTTTCTCTCCTTCCCCTCACTAAACCTCTATTATTTGAAGATATCAAACATGAAATGTTTTTGACCTTTTGTCTTTATTCATTCATTCATTCATTTTTGTTGTTGTTGTTGCCGATATCCCTAAGAGTTTTAGTGTGCATTGTCCTCTCTTCCCTGGACTTATCAGGAGGAAGGGAAGTGCTCATGACTGTCCTCTTAATTAAAATGATAGCAAGGCAGGAGTGCCAGATAAGATATCAGCTGGTGAAGATGACTAATGCATGCCTACATTATTATTGCACAAGAAGAAAAAAGGCTGTACGGTGAGAGCTACAATCATTGTGATTGTCACAGTGCTCCAAAAACTAAAAACAAATGCCCTGTTAGGCAGACTTCTGGATTCTGGCCTCCTCAGCTGTCCCTAAATCACTGCTCATTTCAAGAGGAGAGCAAAGAAAATATCCCCAGTTGCTCATTTGTAAAAGAAAAACACCAGAGCCTTCAGTTTTGGATGACTGTTTGAATGCCGTCACAAATGAATCTCTTGACATTCCCGGTTAAAAAACAAAAATGAGAAACATGATCAATGCTTAAGGACTAATGAGGACTAACATTTCTCAGTGGTTCAAACACTGTAATGAGATAACTTGACATTCTGTATTAAATCCTCAGCATACAGTCTGAATCCCTTCTCAACTCTTCCAAGGACTGCCTTAATAAAAGCCCAGGTGATTTTGTGTACTAGCCTCTGCTAAAGCAGGACTTGCTCACTTTGATTTATAGGAAATGGGTTTCTTAGAGTCATAAAGAATTGTTACAGAAATAAAATACTTAAGATACCTAGGATTTCTAGGCAAATACGTTAAATGCTAAAACCCTCAAGATCTTTGTTAAACTAGAATTATCTTATGTCAAATTATCTTTCAAATACAGCTGGAGCTCATAGGGATCCTCATAAAAAAATTTGTCACCAGAGACAGGACTTTGTTGCAGTGTTTGACCAAGTTTCTAGAACTCGAGGTTGTAATGTCAGCTCTTCTGTAGCTTACATGTAATCCTGTACTGATCTCATCATTCAAGGATGTTGGTTTCCTCATTTGTAAGTGAGAAAATCCCACATACCTCTAGAATTCTGTAGTTTGTTAAGGCATAATATTTAAGTTGACATACCATATAACACAAATTCTGTGTAATAATTTTGACCCAGGGCCCCATCTAACTTTTTCTGCTATTGTTCATGCAATTGGACACTCATTAATTTAACAATTTTTTTTGAATAACAGAGATATTACAGCTAAAGACATACCTTAATTTATTAATCTGTTTCTTTCATAAATTAATTAAAGTCCTGAGAGAACTTTGAAAACTTTGGCATGATACAGAACTGGTATTAGATCCTGACTTTCTCATTTATATGCCGTGGGATCTTTAGCAAATTATTAGCAGTTATGATCCTTGGTTTTATAATTTTTAAAAGTGGTAGTTAACCAGTATCATGAGATTGCTGTGACAATTGTAAAGTCTTGAATCTAAAGCAAAAACAATAAGAATAATTGCTACCCTCAATCATCTCTTTTCTTTATCCCTCGCATGTACAAATCCTTCCTTGACTACCTCTGTAAAAGCTTGAATTCGCCTTACATATAGATGTGCAATTTAATCTTCACAAGAATCCTGAGTCCATACAAACTGCCCACTGGCCCTGGCATGGATCTGTGATTTCCCCAAAGTCCTCATGGGCAATAAATCTGAACCAAAATTATAACACTTAGTCCTAGAATAAGGGCCTGGAGAGCTGGATGAAAGCAACGTTATTCATGGTAACAATCCAAATGCTTATCAATTAGTCAATGGATAAGCAAAATGTCATATAACCATAAAATGCAATGCAATTTAGAAAGAAAAATTAACAAAGAACGGCAACAAACGGATGAACCTCAAAGACACTTTGCTAAGTGAAAGAAGCGACACGAAAAAAGATTTCATAGTATATAGTTCCATTTATATGAAATACCCAGAAAATGCAAATTTATAGAGATCTAAAGCAGATCAGAAGTTGCCTGGGGCTACAGGGATAGGAGTGGAGACTGACTACAAATGGGCTCAAAGGAACTTTTTGGGGTGCTGGAAAATTCTAAGACTGGATTGTGATGATGGTCGCACAATTCTATAAAATAACTTAAACCACTTACAATTGGTGAATTTTATGGCATCTATATTATGTATCAATAAAGCTGTTAAAAATTACATATGTCCAGGCTCCGGAATTCTATCTTTATTTATACAAGCACAAAATGACATTTTTTGAGGGATATTTATTTATACATTTGTTTGTAATAGAAAAGTATGTGAAACTACCTAAATATTAATCAATGGTATCTGATTAATGAACTAAATTTCATATATATCATAAAATCCTGTGTAGCTGTTAAAAAGAACAAGGCGTTGGAATGGAAAGTTCTGCCAGATATGTTGTTCAGTATGGAAAGTAAAATACAGAGCATGCTATGAATGATGTAGGAAAACAGAGCATATATACACACGCATATACATGTGTGCATGTTATATATTATTAAGGTATCTCTAGAAGAATGTGCAATAACATTATTATTTTATGAAAAAGAACTGGCTTGTGGATTTTGAAAGATTTTATATCTTTCTATTTTTTAATTTTATATCACATGCATTTAACACATTATTGTACTCAATAATAAATTTGAAATTACAAAAAACTACATTGACTTCCTCTTCTGGATAGTATGCAGTAGATCATAACAGATCAATACTCCTGCTGAAAACAGCTAGAAAAACAGAATATGTTATAAAAATCATATTTTTAAAAAGTACCGGAGAGCTGTGGTAGCAACAAAGACCGATAGACTAAACTCCCGGAGGGGATGACCATTAAGGGTGAGCTGAAGATTCAGGGCAGTTCTTTTATTCCCTGGAAACTTTTGCCAATTATGGGAATGGGCTTAGATGTGACCCTGGCAGAGGAAACTTTTGAGGGAAAGAGAAATGGACAAAACTTTAAGCAATTGGTCATGACTAGAATGAGAAAATTGGAGAGTTGAAGAGTTTCAAACGCCCGCTGGTTTCTCTCCAATAATATTGCTGAATTTTGAGGCTGTACAAAAGGATAAAAAGCTAGACCAAAATCTGAATGGCAGAATAAAATCTCATGCCATCTAACTAACAAAGACGGGCTGGGGGAGGGAGTCTGAAAACAAATCAGACAAGCTATGAAACCGTGTTGTAATAGTTCTCAAAGTGTGGTTACAGACCAGCAGTATCAACATCGTCTCATAGCTTGCTAGAAATTCGAATTTTTGGGCCCCACTCCAGACCTACTGAATCAGAAACTTTGAGAAACTCTTAGAGTGTATCAGAGTCACCTGGAGGGCTTATTAAAATACAAATTGCTGAACCCCAAACCCAGAGTTTCTGGTTTGGTAATTCTGAGATGTGGTCTGAGAATCTGTGTTTCTAGCAAGTTCCCAGGTAATCTGCTGCTGCTATTCTGGGAATCACATTTTGAGAATCATTGACGTAAAGGGAATGGGGAATTGAGGCTAGGATAAACAATCATTAATCACCTAGGGGAACTTCCCAATTATCAGCCCTGCTGAGGCTAACAACCCCAGTCTAGTACATAGCGGAAGGCATTTGCCATGGAATGTAAAAACAAGAAGAGATTTTGTTGTTTGTGCAGGGCAGGCGAGACAATATTGGAAACTCATGGGATCTCAAAAATATGGCTCATCTTTCTCCCAATATGTTTGCCAAATATTGAATTGCTTGGGGGATGAAGCTACAGAGCTAAGCTGAAAATATCTGAAAAGCATAGCTGCAAATATGCATATCCCAAATAAAATTCTAAGTATCATGGCCTAGGAACAGCAGTAATCCTGAGGTAGGATGTCTTACCAAAATTTCCTCTCAACCTCAACCCGTGATTGGATGGATGTCATCAGCCACTTCACCCTATCTGCCTAACAAAGAAAAGGGGATTCCTTTCAGATGGAAGATATAATTTGGAGCCTCTATACTTATTTTATACACAATGGTTGGCATGTTATAAAAATATTATGAGACATGAGTACAGGTAATATGACATGGCCGATATCCAAAAGAAAACAAACAGTAGATGCAGACTCACTCATATGAAATAACTGTAATTAATTTTATAGTGAGATGAGTGAAAGAGACGAAGATATGATTATAAAGATGCAACACAAGGGATCCTTTTGGTGATGGAATTATTCAGTATCTTGACTTTGGTGGCGAATGCATGAACCCACTCAGATGCTAAAATTGTATAGAAAATACACACTCATATGCACACACAAATGAGTTTATAAATAAAAGAGAAGAAATTTGAATAAGATCAGTGGATTGTATCAACTGGTACGTTGTATCAATATCAATATCATACTTGTGACATTGTACTATTTGTGATGTATACAATATCTTACCATTGAGGGAGAACTGAGAAAAGTGTACAAGAAATTACTCTGTATTGTTTCTCATAACTACACGTGACTCTATAATTATTTCAATAAAAATTTCAATCAGTAAAAAAGTTCTCTTGTTTTCATGGCATTGGAGTAGGCAAAATGTTTTTTAAATAGACCATAAACACCACCAAGCAAAAAAAATTGATCTATTATACTATAGTTAAATTAAGAACTTTTGCTCATCCCCTCAAAAATTAAGATAGCAAAAAGCAAGACACAGAGTGGGAGAAGATACTTTTAATACTTGACAAAGGGCTCCTATCCAGAATAAAATGAACTCTTACAAGTCAATAAGAAAAAGGCAAATAAACAATAGAAAAAAATGGGCAAAAGATCTGAACTTTATAAATAATGGTATCCAAATGAAAAAAAAAGTATGAAAAATGTTCAAGATCATTAGTCACCAGGGAAATGCAAATGAAACTAGAACCTGATACCACAAAATTTCCACCAGGAGGGCTAAAATGAAAAATATAGAAAACACCTAGTGTTGATGAAGATTGGGAACAACAAAAACTTTCATACATTGCTTATGAGAACGTAAATTGGCATAACCACTTTAGAAAATGATTTATTAGTATTTATTAAGGCTAAAAATATTCATACTTTGTGATTCAGCAATTCCACACTCAGGTATATTCTAACACATTTGCATACATATGTGCACCAAAAGATATGTTGAAAAATATCCATAGCAATTCTATTTATATGAGACCCAAAATGGAAATGACTCAAGAGTCCGTTGGTAGAATGGATAAATATGGAATAATACACAGTCATGACAACAAATGAACTACAAAATCACAACTTGTATGAATGTCACAAACAAAATGCCAAGAAAAGGAAGACAGATACAAAAGAATACATAGTGTAGGGTTACATTTATATAAAGTTCAAAAATAGACCAAAAAAACCCCTGTGGTGTTAGAGGTCAGCCTTGGGGGATAGTGACTGAAAATGGACAAGAAGATTTTCTAGGGTTCAGATAACGTTCTATTTCTTGATTTGAGTGGGTGCTGATTTCTTTGTAAACATTCATTGAGATGTACACTTAGGTTTTGTATGTATGTTATACTTCAATAAAAGTTCACATTAAAAATTAAAATACATATATTTTAAAGAAATAGAGGAAAAAAGGATAAAATAGAGAATTTCATCAGCAAATTGAAATCTACAGAAAAGAATCAAATGGATCTTCTAGAAAGGAAAAATATAATGTCTAAAATTAAGAACTAAGTGCATGGGTTTAATAACTGTGGTAGGAGAAGATAGGATTAGTGACATATCAATAGAAAGTACCCAGACTAAAACACACAATGTAAATTGAATGGAAAGACATATAAAAGCATAGGTGACATGTGGAAAACCCTCCTAAGCCCTTATATACTTGCAATTGAAGTCAAAGAAGGTGAAAAGAGAGGAAGAGAATGAGGCAGAAGTTTTATTAAAATAAGTAATGGCAGGGAATTTTTCAACTTATTTATATGAGTTACAGACAATCTACAGACTCACAAAGCATACGTAATCTCTTTTATAATAAAAACAAAGAAAATCATACCTAGACACGTCATTGTCAAACTTTTGAAAAACAAAAACAAATTGAAGATCTTAAAAGCAGACAGAGAAAAACGACACATTACCTTCAAAGAAGTAATGATATTACTGATACTTGACTTTTCAACAGTAACAGTGGAAAAAGTAGAATGACTTCTTTAAAGTGCTGAGAGAAAATAAAAGACAACTCAGAATTCTATACACAATGAAAGTATTCTTAAAAATGAAAATGAAATAACGGTGTTTTCAGAGAAAAGAAAAACAAAAGAGAATATCCAAATAAGCCAATAACCATATGAAAATGGACTTCTTAGTCGGTCTTCAATGAGATGCCATTATGTACTCACTGGAATGGATGAAGTAAAAACTATGGAAAATCTTATATGTTACAAGGATATGGAAAAACTGGAACTCAAATACACTGTCAGTAGGAGTGTAAATTGGCCAAAAATTTTGGAAAACTGTTTGGAAGTATCTACTAAAGCTGCAAATTCATATACTCTGTGAACTTTCACTTCTAGATGTATATCCAATAGAAATTATCACAGCAGCACTATTTAACTGAATTGAAAACTTCCTAACTCTCCATAAATAGTAGAATGAAGAAACATATATTGTATATTTACATAAAGGAACACTATATAGCAACATTAAAGAACAAACTACAACTATGAATAAAAGTATGCTCAAAAATATAATGTTGAGCAAGAGAAGCTAGACACAAGTGCACACTGTATGATTCCATGTATACAGTGTACATACACGTGCAAAACCATCTATGCTATTTATTTGAAGTCAAGATAGTGGTGATAGGAAAGGTCTTTTGGGGATGCTGGTAATATTCTATTTCTTGATCTGGGCGCTGGCTACATGGATATATTAATTTCCTGAACATGTATTGAGCTGTATAACTATAATACATGATTTTTAAATATGCATATAATACTTCAGTAAAGTTAAGAAATAATTGAATTTGATGTAAAATAACTGGTCTTAGATATTAACAAATAATTAATAAATAATTGAGAGGTGTGCTCTATAGAAAACCTACCATAATAGACCAAAGTATCAAGCAATAACAAAACAGCAAAAATTAAACTAAAAAGGAATAACTGAAGTTCCTGATCAAGTGTTTGATTTATTCCTAGTAATTCTCAAAATAGAACATATCAGAACACATCAGAAATTGCAGCCTGGGATTTTCTTTGACTAGTCGTTAAGTCAACTACATAGATATTAAATTGTACGTAGCATATCAATTTGGAACTTTGCTATATATTGTGGTTAGAAACTGCAAAACTGAAAGATCTTTGTAGAGGTGAGCTCTGAAGCATAATAATCTAGTTTTAAAGAATTGTGACCTGTGCAGATTCCATAAATGGGCAGAGAACACAGTATTTTAGGCCTTTACATAAAGAAGGAGGGGTTTAGTTTATTTGGTAAGAAATAACCATGCTAAACTGACAATATTTTAATATTTTTGACCTAAATAAGCAATTTTATATGGTTCAACCTAATATAGCCAAATTTTACACATTGGCCTGGTATGCTTTACAAGGACTCAACATGCTCATAGAAGTCTTCTAATTACCTTTGAGATGAGAAACGATATATTAAAAGTCTTCCTAAAATTGGATTCATACAATCAAGTTGTTTCTTTTTGAGAGACTGAAGTTTATTATCAGAAAATGAGAAAGTTACTCTCTTATTGGAAGGGTATATAATCTAATTAAGTCTTGGTTGCCTAATGTGGTTCCTCTTCTTTGTATGTTGGAAACTAGCTCGTATAGGACTACTTCTACTTACTTTTTCTAAAACCTAAGTAAGTCAGTAAGTCATAATCCTAGTCCCAGAAATCTTCTCCTTCACTCTCATTAAGAAAACTAGATTGAGGCAACCTAGACCTCAAGGTAAGCCTTCTGATTCTGTTAGGGCAGAACACAAGCGCAGCCAAGTGCAGGAGGGATTTCAGTAACTTGGTGACTTATGCTCTGTTGCACCTTGGAGTCTTGTTGGAGGTGTTGAAATATTTATAATTAGTGACTGAAGAATCTCTATGTGTCGGGCTGGCCCTGTGGCTTAGCAGTTAAGTGTGTGCGCTCTGTTACTGGCGGCCCGGGTTCAGATCCCAGGCGCGCACCGACACACTGCTTCTCCGGCCATGCTGAGGCCGCGTCCCACATACAGCAACTAGAAGGATGTGCAACTATGGCATAAAACTATCTACTGGGGCTTTGGGGAGAAAAAGAGAAAAAAAGGAGGAGGATTGGCAGTAGATGTTAGCTCAGAGCTGGTCTTCCTCAGCAAAAAAAAAAAAAAAAAAGAGGAGGATTAGCATGGATGTTAGCTCAGGGCTGATCCTCCTCACAAAAAAAAAAAAAACAAAAAAAAACAAACAACAAAAAAAGAATTTCTGTGTGTCTGCCTCATGTAGAAGAGTCTGAAGAGTTGCAGCCATTTGAAATCACTGATTTCAAATCATTCATTTCCTTTTGAAGAGACTAAATTGTTTGAACCATAAAGAAGTCATATCTTTCCAGTAATTCAGTTGAACTATTACTGGAGCTGAACTTGTTATCCTGAGGGGAAATGTGACCTCTAGTTCTTCTGAATTATCTGGTTCATTTGGTCTTTTTTTTAGATAATGTTGTCAGTGTTTCCTTAAGGGCTGGTTTACATATCAAGGACTTCAGTAGGACTAGAATAGAGAAATCTTGCACAGGGCTCTGGGAGGGCCTGTACAATTTGGGGGAAAAGTATGCAACTCCCAAAGCTTAAGGAATAGGCTGTCTTGACACACATCTTTGTTTGTGAGTTTAATCTTTGCCATTTTAAAGTAAAAGAGGCAATATCTTGATTTTTTTTCAAAAGTAAGTCACAAGAACATAGTAAAATAAGGAACAAAAAGTGAGTTCAAAGTCCAGTGACAAAGACTGTGACATGGAGGTAATTGATGAACAACAGATGAAACAGCAAATGATTATCAGGTGTCCTGAGCAGCTGTACTCTCAGCACTGGGGTTCACAGCAGGGGAGACCCAAAATGATGGAAATTGAGTTTCCTGATCAAATGACCACAGCAAGAAAATCATAGCCAAAGAACCCTTTTGGGAAATGCCTCTGGACTCCCGTTGAAGAGTTAACGCTTGATGGAGAGATTTTAATCAAGCTTAAACAGATACAGCTGGGCTCTTGTGTCTCTCAGAGACACACCATTAAGCCCATTGTTCTTGCCAAAAAAATTGTCGATGCCTTTTTTGATTAGCCACTGGCTTGGGCTATCTGTATACCAACTCCTTCCATTAGAGTGGCTAGTTAGGCTTTATTATTTTGTAAATCAATAAAGGTCATAGTTACAGAAAAAAAATGCCCCCTACAGATGAGAAATCACTTTAATTTTGGAAATATCACTTGTGGTTTTATATTCTAAAATATACAGATATTTCTATGCTTTTTTCTAGGCATAACATCTATGACCACAACCTTAGACAATAAACACATTTTACATGGTAAAGAATCTATTTCTCGGCCTCCAGCTTTTCCACCCAAGACTAACCCTGAAAATTCCCACTGCAAGGCAAATTTGTTTATTTCATCAGTAGTGAAGGGGTTCAGAATGCCACCCCAAAAATATGCCACTTTGGCATAAAGATTGAGTGGAAGACAAACAAGACCCAGCAAACTTAGGAAAAGCTCTTTACCTCCCCCTTTAACAGTCTGAAAGAAAATATAACTTTCTCCATTTGTGGTGAAAATCTACATTTATAAAGGAAATTCACATTAGAAAGGAGACCTGCACCAGAGATAATGTTTACTAGAGATTATTAGAAACAACATTTTCACCTGAGAAACTTACCAAAATGGGGGGAGGGGGAGCAATCTTTGTTGACTAAACATTTTCTCTTCTCACCTTCCTGTGAATTGCCTACTCCCTCCACCCCCAGAAGCCCCAAACCCCTATCTCTTTCCTTAGCTCAGGATGCTATTTAAGTCTCAATCGTCTGTCAACATTTCGAGTCTCATGGCTTTATGGGGCTCCAGCACATATGTATCTAATTAAAATTGGTTTTTTTCCTCCTGTTAATCTATTTTACGTCAATTTAATTCTTAGACCAGCCACAGAGCCTAGAAGGATAGAAGGAAAAATTTTTCCTCTCCTACAGTTCAAAACGAGATGTTCTGGTCACCAGAGTCACACCTATCCCTCGTACTCATAAAATCAGAAACTTGAGGCAGGAGAAAATATTATTTGAATGCACTAAGCATCCTTTTAATATTTTAGTAGCTGTTGAAGAGACAAATTAACCAACTGAATAAGTGGTATAAGCATCTACTCCTATTTACAGGTCAATTTATCAAAATGTAGCTCGTTTTTATATTGTTACATATACTTGTTTGTTCTTTTCTTGGAGTGTTGCCTAAATTAAATTCATACAGCTTAGAATATTTCCTATTTTCGCTATTCAGAGTCTTTTCTCCACGACTTATCGTCATGGCTTGTGTTCATTTCCTAGGGCTGTTGCAACAATCTAACATAAACTGGTGGCTTATAACAGAAATTTATTCTCTCACAGTTCTGGATTTCAGAAGTCTGAAACCAAGGTGTCCATAAAAACCACGCTCTCCCTGAAGTCTCCAGAGGAGAATCTTCCCTTGCCCCTTCTACCTTCTGGGCTCCAGGAGTTCCTTCACATGTGACTGCATCACTCCAATCTCTGCCTCCATCTTCACGGGGCCTGCTCCTCTGTGTCTGTGTCTTCTCTTCTGTCTCTTATAAATATTTGCTGTAGGATTTAGGGGGCCACCTGAGTAACCCAGGATAATCTCATCTGAAGATCCTTAACTTATTTACATCTGCAATGACTCTTTTTCCAGATAAGGCAACATTCACAAGACCCGGGTATTAGACATGGACGTACGTTTTTGAGGGCCATCATTCAACCTGCTACATCATACAATGACTGGGGGTATTTAATGTTACCTGCAAGCAGTATAGAGAAAAAGAAAAAAGGGTGAGGAAATTCAAGGAGAGTATGACAAAATTGATTAGGTAGCATGGTTCCACGAAGGAAGCATTACCCTGGTCATTAGTGGCAGTTGACAGGAATCTAGGACATGTATAGCCATGTGTTAGGTGCAAAGAATTTAGGAGGACAGTATAGTTCTTACCCTTAGGCAGCTGAAGCCTAAGGGACAGAATCTCAGAATGCCATGATTTACTCAAAGTGTGACCTCCAAAGCTTATTCTTTTGTGTTTCAGTTTTCCTTATGGGCAGTTATGAATGTCAACTCTTTCTCTCTCAGAAAACCATAAACATTAATTAAACCAGTGGGCAGTCCTGTGAGCTCAAATTCATTTCATCTTCATTTGAAGGTCTCCTTTATAGAAATACACCAAAGGTCTGAGAGTCCCTTCAGTCATCTCCTATAAATAATTGCAGCCAAAATGATTAATCTTTGACTTTTCAGTCAACAACTTTAATAGTTCAACCTAAACCATCTTGAAGATAAATTGTCCATAGTGATATTAATTATAACAAGATTTCTTGAGAGTGCAAATCAAGTGGTGCATAAAATCATTCACGTTCACTTATTTCAGTCTGCTCAATGCAAAATTTCATGGAAATGCAGCATGTTCTAACTGATCTTGTTTTAAAGAACAAATAAGATGTCAGTACTAGAGAAATACATTTATACAATATCTATAAGAAAAAGAAATTCGGTGGCAAAGGGTAGAGGGAACAGGAACATTAGACAACCTATGCATATATTTAGTAAAGTCATTTTTCAAAACTAATTAATGCTTGTTTTAATTCTCTCCTGGGGCTAGTGTGTAAAAGGAGATAACACATGAAAAAGATTTGTTTTTGATAAAGTAATGCCAAATATGCAGTATTTATAGCATTTTCATTATTACTAGAAAAATATCTTCATTTTTGTGAATCTTTGATTTTTAAAAGAATATTTATTTTTTTGGAATGGCTAGCACTTTTAGAGAAAGAATTATTTGGATTGCTCTATTTCTATGGGCTGGTGTTTCTTCACATTTTCCCCTGTTATTCGACATTCACACACATAAACCCACAGTATAATTTCCATGCTGATTTTAAGAAGATAGGGTCTGTGACAGCTATTCTTAGAATAAAAACAAGAAAGAATGGGGAGGGAGTTATCAGTGGAAAGAGGCAGTAATAGAGTTAATCACTGTGTGATAAATACACTGAGAGCAGTAAGTAAATGTCAGTTGTTAGTCAACTAAAATAGAAGGCAACAGATATCTTGCCTAGAGAAATTGATAAGAAAGTAGTCGGTTTTAGAGACTTTTAGAGAAGCTGAGATATATGGCCAAATCTGCCTGGGACAGGTCCCAAGAATTTTCTAATGCCAATATTTTAAAAATATAAATAAGCATTATCAAAAAAATAACAAGTTAAAAAGTAAAAACAGGAAGTCATCCTGAGTACCACAACCTTAGCAAAGATAACGATTTTAATTTAATTTTCTTCTTTTCCATTGCTATAATCTTATAGAATAGGCAAAAATTTTTCACTATAGTTATTTCATTTGAAAATATAGTATATACAAGTTTCCATTTAGCTGCATAAGGCTTTATCTTAACACTTTAAAAGCATCATAACTTTTAATCAAGTTGATACTATATTTAATTACCTATATTTAATTTAATTTAATTACCTATATTTGAATGGAAATATAAGTAGTTTCCAGTTGGTCAATGAGTCATAAACCAAAGTATTAATTTGAAAGAAGACTTTAGAGGCCAGGATCCTAAAAGGTTAATTTTTTTCAAACTTAGGACTAAAGTTATTTGTTACTATTGCCTTCATTTGTAACAATTCTTTTCTTTTTTATTTTTTTAATTTATTTTTATTTTTTTATTTTTTTGTGAGGAAGATCAACCCTGAGCTAACATCTGCCAATCCTCCTCTTTTGTTGCTGAGGATGAGGAAGACTGGCCCTAGGCTAACATCCATGCCCATCTTCTTCTACTTTATATGGGACACTGCCACAGCATGGCTTGACAAGAGGTGCGTCAGTGCACGCCCAGGATCCGAACCGGCAAACTCCGGGGCGCCGCAGCAGAGCGCGCACTCTTAACCGCTTGCACCGCCCGGCCGGCCCCACAATTCTTTTCTTGAATGCATTAAATATTCATTTGTTATTTGTTCATTCATTCAATACTTTTTTCAGGTTCTACTCTAAGTATTATTAACTGGAGAAACAATGATGAAAAAACTTAAAAGTCCATGGCTATCAAGGATCAAATTTTCAAGTGAGCAGAGAGAGAAGACAATAAGTAAACAAATATCATTATAATTTTGGATAGAGCTAAGTGTTTGGAAGACAACAAAATATGAACTTGTGATTAAGAATGAAAGAATGATGAGCATGAACTTTAGATGAAGTATTGATAAGGAGACACTTAAGTTCTTTCTTCTTCTAAATGCAGTCTCCTGCTTCCCACATCTACCTTCTCCATTTAAAAACGATATACATCACCTGGTTTTTTGTTCCCTTTTGCTGTGAGGAAGAACAGAAGGTAGTAAATAGGCCAAGCAGGACTATTCATTCAGAATTCAGAAGTGAATCAATGTTAATGACTCTAGTTCCTTGGGAAAATATTTTAAGAATAAGAAGCCAGTAATCCCCAAGTACCAATGGTGACTAAGAGGAAAGTTTTTGTAATTTCTCTTCTCATATGTTTTATTAGAAGCTCTTTCTCCAGAGCCGCCAGCTATAGATGGGATGAGTGGAGAATGACTTATTCTTTGAATATATCTTGCCATTATCAAACCCCCATGCCTGTCTGAATCTAAAATTGCTTGAAGTACAGGGTAAGCAGTAACTCTTCCTTACATTTAAGTGATGGGATTATTAAGGAGTGCCATATATAAATGGATCTTAATGTCAAAATTGGAATTAGATATTCCAGTCTTCTGTGACTTGTAATAAGTGCCCATTCCCATCATGACTTTTCAAATCAAAGTAATTTCATTTTCTGTCTTGATAGCATCATTACTATAAAATTAAATTGCATTAGATTTTTAACTCCCTGAGATCAACTTTCAGTTTGCATCTTACACCCTAGTACTAACATTTATTCTTAATGCCTTGTGGACTTTGAGTTGTTATGATAAATGTCTTTTTCTTTTTAATTGAGGTCAGCAATCTAACCTCTATTTGGAATTGATAACTAAGGATGGTTTGTTGTTTTCTTTGCTTACTTGAGCTCCAGTTTTCTGGCTAGAAGGTTTTGGGGAGTGACAGTGGATCCCCCACTTTGGTATTTGACAATAAGTAGGAGCTGGGTAACAAAAGCCAATAATTTGGCAGCACGGAAGGGAGAGGAGAGAGCTTGTGCTGCCAGGATGAGTGTCATAGTGCCACTAAAGGCCGTAGAGTCACTTATGACTTCTTAATATGAAAATAATAATCATTAATACATATAACAAGGTATTTGTGCTGAATAAAGACTCTGATAGACCCCTGCCATCTCCTTGATGTCCTCTGTAAGCCCTGGGCGGAGCAGCCTCCTCTCTTAGAATGTTTCACACATTGTGTCTTCAATGTCAGAGTATGTAATTGGGTGCATTGAAGAGCTCCTGTGTGGGCCAAGAAAGAGACAACTTGAATCTCATTCATACCTGTGGGACTCAGGATTGTACAGCATGTGGGTCTCCAAAGGAAGCTGGGCACTTGGCCCTATGAGAAGAAAAATAATCACTCTGAATGAGCAAATGTCTGAAGGAGTGGGCCAGAGTGAGCAGCATGCCCTGGAGAAAGCATGATTTCAGAGAGTGTGTCTCGAGGTTGTTCTTAGTCAGACAATTCAGCTCTAATCCCTACCATTCCCCAGCCAACCTGCTGTGCAGGGTCTCCGTGATTCAGCAAGAGGGGAAGGCTCTACTGTTGAAGAATGGTTAGGGCCGCCATGGGCTGGAGCTGCAGAACTCTGCTGGGGAAACTCCATCAAAACTGACTCACCAGAAGGAAATCCTGGTCTGGAGAAGAACTCAGATATCCTGAAAAAATAAGCAGAATGAGAGTAATAAAGAGCATGTCATGGGGTAAGGAAGAGGAAGTGGGCAGTGGGTGGGCAGCCGAGTAACAAGGACAGTAGAAAAGAAGGGCAGCAATGGCACAGGAGCTGCAACTCTGATCACACGTGAGACCACCACTCCCGCTCACCCTCTACCTCCTCCCCACAGCTTCCTCCGCGATTTCTCATGGGGTAGTGTCCTTGTCTGAGACTCTTGAACTCGTGGAGAATAGAGAACATTCTGTCACGAACTACATAAGCACACCTGGAAATTCTAAGGAATATTGGAGGCAAATAATTACAAGAAAATATTGACATTCCTACTTAGAAAAGTAAGTGCACAGAGCAGTGAGACTTGGAGTCAAGATACGCTGTGTCCTTTAAATGTGACATAATTTTTCTTCATTGATTTGCGAGGCTGGGCATGCTAATCCCAGATTGCACGTGGGTAACATTACAAAGACTTTTGCATCGATTATTATTTTTTTCTCTGACAACTCTGCAAACTGAGTAGGGCTGATATTTTAATGGTGGAGAAATCACTCTCCAAAGAGGTTGAGTGAGGTTCAGTCTCTGAGATGATACCCCAGAAACTTATTGCTTTAATTGCATATACTGTGAATTTTCTGCTTAATTTAGATATTTTATACATTTGTTCATATGGCTAAATTTCTGGTATTCAAATGAATTTATATTTTCCGTCTTATTGATACCGACTTCTTTGATTTGAAAAAAACGGATAATAGTCAGTAATAAAACTCACCATCCTCTCTATTAAAATGAACTGAGATGAAATTTTCATCTGGTTTTTAAATTTTTATTGACTTTTTTCAGTCAAGAAAAGAAGATAAGACATGTTGAGATCCATAGAATCGTATCATATTTGCTTTTTTTTTTTTTTTTAATGTGGAATGAATCTTAGGGGTCATCTTTCCTAACCGTTCAGCCAGTGAGGAATTTTTCTGGTGAATACAGAGTAAGAATCTAGAATTTAATTCCATCAGTTTCTAAGAGTTGCTCTTCCTAGTCTATAGACTAAACATTTATCCATTTCAAAAGACTTTCTAAAAGTCAGTACAGTACTAAGAAGTCTCCTAATTTCTATACGACAAGAGAAGTCAATGAACTATCTTCATGGTTTCTACAGCAAGGGAAAACTAATCAGAATGTCACCCAAGGGGGGCAAAAAGTAGGAGACTAACAAATACTGAATATTTAGAAAGAAAGAATTAGTTAAATGAAAACCTCTCAAACCAATGTCATAACATGTGTGGAGTGTTCAAACCACCATTAATCTGAGTGTGATGTTGGGTGTCTCCAGGCCATCCCTTGGTCCCTTGGCCAATAAACTGCGGGCTGTATTTAAGTTCCATGCAATTCCAGATGTCACTGCTCTTACACTGAACACCAAACTGTTCTCAATCGCTTTGAGACAGCAGTGTCAAGTTTTTGCTTTGTATTCTGGAGTTTGTGGTCTCTATTGAACAGCTGACCTTTATAGAGCAGGTTTTATGTACCAGGCACTATCTCAAATACTTTACAGGGATTATTTCCCTAACTCCTACAACCACCTTATAAGATGTGTACTATGAGCATCTTTATTCTACAGATGAGGAAACTTCGCCACGGATATTTTAAATAACACCCCCAAAGTCACACAGCTGGGAATGGCAAGCCAGGACTTGAATCCAGGTCGTCGACCTCCTAAGGCCCATGCTCTTAACTTCTCTGCTATTTTGTCCCTAAATGCTGTAGACCAACTTACTGTAACTTTTGAGCAAGTCAGCCATATTTATTGATTCATGTGTTCCACATCAGTTATTGGGAGTTTATGGAGAGCCAGTACCACGCTCGTCCCTGGATACACACAAAGACCTTTATCTCAAGGAGTGCATGTTCTACTGAGAAAGGTTGAAAAATAAAGCCGTGATTGCAGTGCTGCATAACAAGCAGTACAGGCCAGTTGTACAAACACAGCGGACTATGAGGAACAAAGGAGAAACATCTAGGTCTAAGTGAGTCCAGGAGACTTGCTAGTGGAGGGACATTTGAGCTGAGGTTTGAAGGATAGTAAGAGTCAGCTAGGTAGAGGAGTGTAGAGGGAATCCTAGGCAGTAATAACAGCATATATGAAGGAAAGGAAGCACAGAAGAACAGGAATGTGCTAGGAACTGTTGTGGTTGGTTTGGCCAGGCCAAACGTATCTGCAGCATTGCAGCAGGAGATGAAATGACAGAGGAGACAGGACCAGCTAGCTTACTTTGTGGATAACACGTATTCAGTGCTTCCTATACTCCAGGAATTGAGGCAAGGGCTTTACATTGATTACTTCATTTAATCCTTACATCTACCAAACATAGAGACTCTTTATTGAACGTTCAGCTAAACTGCTCCATGATATTACTGTCTTGGCATCCATTGTGTGTTGCCAAGTGGCCTGCAGGGGCCTTGAACTGGCTCTAGTCCTCATGCCCTAGTGCATGCCCTAGATAATAGCCTACAGAGTCACAAGTAAATGTAAGTTCCGGATATGACTCCCCCAGGGACCCTTGTGATAAGCGTTCTCTCGCACTGCCCAGGGCCTTCTCCTTGTGCGCTCCTTAGATAATACTCCCCTGAAGCTCACCAAAACCCACTCTTTTTGGTTTGAATTGACCGCTCCAGCCTTAGCATAGGAACTCCAAAGCCCTCCACCTGTAGACCCTAATAAAGGCATGTGTCCCAGGTCCTGCCACAATCTCTCTACCTGTGCCCTGCCTTGACCTCCATGAGTGGCCCCTTGAGGCATGTTGTGGACCTCCTCCCGGACTTATGAGTAATAAACTTCTCTATTTCACTTTCCCTTAGGGTCTTTTGTTGAACCATGTTGGCTTACCATCCCAGGGCTCTACTTAACAAATGTTAATTTAACAAAGTTACAACACTGTTGCTATTCCATTTTACATATGAGAAAATGGAGGCACAAAGATGTTATATCAGTTAGCCAAAATCAGATAGGCAAGATTGGAGCCAGGTAGAAGGATTCCAGAACTTACATTCTTTACCCTGTGCTGTACTGACAAGCTCATGAAGATCTTTGCATACCAGGCCAATGAGATTGAACTTTCTAGAATGCTTCTATAGCAGACATACGCAGAGACTGCCATATGCTAAAGCAGATTCCTGTGTGTTAATTTCTTTCATGCCTTAGTTTGATTTGTCCAATAATAACTTGTTGTTAGTGCCATTGAGTTGATTCCAACTCCCAGTTGGACCTTGTGTACAGCAGAGTGGAACCCTGCCCGGTCTTTTTTACACCATCCTCTTAACTTCTGGTGCTATATCAGACAATGCTTCACTGCTATTCATGGGGTTTTCATGGTCAATTTTTGAGAAGTGAGTGGCCAAGTCCTTCTTTCTAATCTGTCTTAGTCTGGAAGCTCCAGTGAAACCTGTCCACCATGGATGACCCTGCTGGTATTTGAAATCCTGGTGGCATAGCTTTCAGCATCACAGCTACACGCAGCCAGCACAGTATGGCAACCAATGGACAAGTGCTGTAGTTCCTTGACCAATAAATGAATCTAGGCCCTGGCAGTGAAAGCACCAAATCTTAACCACTAGACTATTCAAGGCTGGCTCCAATAATAATAACTACAATTTATTCATGACTTACTATTTGCCAAATGCTACATAATCCTGTATATTAGTTCACTTAATTTGTACCTACAACAATAAAGTAGATACTGATAAGCTAAGTCACATTAAAGAACATAGCTGCCTACCTATTAGTGTCAAAGTCAAAATTCAAACTCAGTTTGACTGATTCTGAATCATGCACTCTTAATTCTTTGGCTATATTCCTTTCATAAAAGCATTGCAATTTTCCCATATATTTGTATTGCAAAAAATATTTGGGGGGCTGGCCTGGGGGCATAGTGGTTAGGTTTGCATGCTCCACTTCCGCGGCCCAGGGTTTGCAGGTTTGGATCCCGTGCACGGACCTACACACCACTCATCAAGCCATTCTGTGGCAGCATCGCATATACGAAATAGAGGAAGTTTGGAACAGATGTTAGCTCAGGGACAATCTTCCTCAGCAAAAAGAGGAAGATTGGCAACAGATATTGACTCAGGGAGAATTTTCCTCACCAAAAAAATATATATAAATATGTGGGACTAAAATCTCAGGATTTAAGATGACCAATTCTAGCACTCAGGTTCCAAGGTGCTATTTAATTGGCACTCCTCAAATAGAGAAATGTGGAAAGCTCAATTATTAATGCGTGATTTATTGTTCTTTAAACATTTATGATTTTGTTTCCTTGGAGCTAGTTCTCATCAATTTATGATGTGAATCCCTTGCAGCTAACTAAGAAAAGTCTTTTTAAAGTGACCTGAAAAGGTAAAGTGCTAAACTTCAGAGATTTTCTATATATAACTACTTCAGTGAGAATTAAATGCTTCAAACCCTTCCATTAGTTAGGAGTAAAGCAGTTTTGAGGAGTTCATATGTTTATAGTGAAACTTTCAAATATTCTTTTATACATGCAATACTCTTTTTCCTATTAAGATTTTTTGGTAATAATAGTGCAACAGTTAAGGAAAATTAGTCTCAGTTGGACTTTTAGATCCACCATCTACTTATCTTAGTTTCCTCCTTTATAAAATGTATATAATAATCACAGCTACATCATGAGGTGGTTGGGAATGTTAGATGTGATAATGCACATCTTAAAAAAGAAAAACAACTCAGTGGAGCCTGGCACAGAGTAGGCATTCTGCAAACTTCCTACTAACCCACTTCCTAATATCTGTTTCACCGTTTCGCACATTTTCCCCACATAACAGTTTCACTCTAGTAGCTGTAGATTCTGATTGACAATTGTCGCTATATTTTCAGTCCTGATTCTTTTCTGAAGTACATATAGATCCTTACCACCTAGACTGTGCTTCCTGTTCCTTTTACTAACTCATCATTATTCTACATTTTAATATTAACTTCAAAAGCCACTTCCTCAAAGGTTTTCTTGCACAATCATTTTCTCTTTGAACATCACGTTTTCTTATGTGTGCTCCATATTTAATTCCAAGTGCCCAGTAGATATAAACAGATGTATCTTTTAAATTGTTTTAAGAAAGGGGGTTGACTTGGGATTGGCCCAATCTGGGTCTAATCTGACACCAACTAACTGAGTGAGTTTGGGCAAGTCAGTCCATCTGAGATCTCATTTTCAGAATCCGAAGAATGTAGAAGCCATTTCATTGGTTTCACTGACTTTGGAAATTGGAATATAAAATTTAGGATGTAGTAATTCCTTCTCTTAAAATATCTTACTCTAACAGATTCTCCCTATGTAGCCTCATCTCCCTACCTCAATATCAAAGGAGACCCCAACAATTACTGTTAATGATCAGTTAGCCCAATTTCAAGAGCTTTGGAGAGAACTGCCTGTAGCATTTAAAGGGAAATGATGAAAGAATGGAGCTTCCCTGCCTTGATTCTGGCACCGGAAAAGGAGCCCACACACTGACTTGTCTTTGCTCTGAGCAACATCCTGGAAACCTAGAGATGAACAATTTGCACTGCCTACCCAACATGTGTCCTTCCCTGTGGGATGCAGATTAGTCCTGGGGAAAAACTGTGAAGAAATATTTGGTTTCCTCTTTTTCTGCTCTTCATAGACTAATTGTCTGCAGATACTTATTAACATTTGGTGCCCAAATAAAATGGATTACAGGAGATTTAAGCAAAATAAGGTTAAGAATGAATCCAGACTTCCTACATCGGAAATCCTACCTCCATCAATTAGCGGCTCTGTTAATTTAGGGCAAATTAATTAACTCCTCTGTGCCTTAAATGCCACATCTCTAAAGTGAGTGTTAATACCTCCCATGTAAAGTTATTGTAAGAATTAAATAGGATAACATATGTATAACACTTAGAAGATAGGAAGCACTCAATTATTGTTAGTTGTTACTATAAGGAGTAGTAGTAGTTATAGTAGAAGTAGTAGTAGTGAGGAGTAGTTTTCCTGCATGCCTTTCTTTTTAGTTACCTTCTTCCTCAACAATGCCTTGCCAGAAATCCTAATGTGTCTCCAAGCTACTTCCCTAAATGATGAAACCTGCATCGTTGATTTTCATTTTATCACAACCAATAAGAAAGCACTTATCGTGTGACTGTAGTATTTTATGCTCACTTCAGACAATGCAGGCACTCTACTCCCACATGTAACTACTGGATCTGTCAAACTGGCCAATGGAGCTGTCTTTTTGAGTTACTGGAGAACATGAGGACATCTAAAGTACCTCTATGTGTACGTGTAAGGATTTGTTTATTTACTTAAGCCAACCTACTTCATAGTCAATAAACATGGTTTACACAGAGAACTTAAGAACGCAGGGCCTCACATTTTACTGCCAGTTGAAAGTAAGAAGGAAACCGAGCTTGGCAATCTTTTTGATCTGGATTCTTAAAAGTCACTAAGCAAGTAAATGCACAGGGTGTTCAAATCTTGACTTGGATGAATACGTGGGGGGTTAAATCCATAGCTGAATTCCCCCACGGATGCAATAGTATTGAAAATAGCCATGATAAATTCAAATTTGGTTTCCTCTTGGATTCAATGAAGAATTTAGAAAGATAGGGAGCATGGTATATGTAGGTTACACCTCTCATGCAGGTGTAGTGAAGACTAATAACTTTGACCTTATTAAGATCAGTTTTCTATAATGCACCACGTCCAAAAAATTTTCTGGCCTGCAGTGTTTTTCTTGGCCCTACCCTATTTATCAGTGTCATCTCTTCTGCTACTAAGAGAATCAGTAATTTATGCATAAGTTTAAACCTTTACCACATAGCTTTATTCCATCAGAAGCTAGTATCATTTTTTCTGGACAAAGTGATGAAAAGTCAATACATTTAAAGTCTGTGGAATAGTGGAAGCATTTTATTAAGACTGTGAAATTATTTATTGAGGGTCCTTGACCTATTTACCATAAAATCAAATCTCATGTTTAAAAGCAATTCTTTACTCTAGGTTTTCTTATTCTGGCTCTTCCAGACCTTGCGTCATTTTTCTTAAATGCACTCTCCATGCCTTTTTCTCTCCTAGTGAGAATGCAGTAATTGGAAAGTTGACTGATAGGCTCTGCCTTAATCAAAACAATAAATAACCTTAAAGGCAAGCCACTCAGATTTTAATTCTTGCTCCCTTCATAAAACCTAAATGTATTCCCTTAGAAAGAGGGATACTCTTACGGGTCAGGACCTTGTCTAACTCATGTGTGTTTGCTGCATCTAAAAACTAAGTAACAGTTAGTCAGTGCTTAATTTAAATTTAATGAATGATGATACCTTGTAATTTTCTTTTGCTTGTCATTTTGTTTAAATATTGATATTCTTAGTGAACCTGACTTTAAATTTTTCATGATCTTTCTCTTATTCGGAAATATTTAAATTTCTTTGTGCTCTGTAAAACGAGCACAATGAAAAAAAATTTCAAAATATCTCTCTGCTGTGGAATCCACTATCTCTTTCATGGTCTTCCTCAAAATCATGAAGCACTCCAAGCATTATGGCTGATCCTAGAGCAGAGGAATTGCAATGGCAGCAGAAAGTAATATAAAGAATTTTCATCAATTATAAACATGCTAGTCCAACAATGATGTTGGCTTTTGTGTGGGAATGCTGAATTTCTGGGAAGCGTCAGAAAGTCAAAGGAGCATTCAACCATGAGCACAGGAGCATGCACTCCTTTTTATCACCTCTATTTTTTCCCCAAACATTTTTCTCCGTTTATTCAGAAAATCAATGATAACAACTTACATTTATACAACACTTCTCAACTCAACGAATCTCTAGCATTTTGCAAATCAAACACTTGTAGTTATATATCTCATCTACGTTGAATCCTTTTTATGCCTCGATTAAATAGAAACCTGAAGCAACCAATTCTCTTCTGCTCTCATGCCCTTTGACATTTGAGGAATAACAACTTTAATCACGTTCCTCACAAAGCAAGTGCAGGATCTTCGTTGGCACCAAAATAGTCCCAAAGAACTGGAATTGAAATGAAGCGGTCAGTAGGCTGCTTTCGATCACAGCAACATAGATCAGCTTAACCATCACCACGTGATGATGACACAAAGGGTAGAGCTTACCCCAAAAGTCACTATTCCAGTCGTACTTGAATTAATTAGATTGGTGTTCAGACTTTCTTTGCTATCTGACTAGTTATACGTATAAAACTGAAATCTAGATGCCACAAAGAGTGGGCAGAAGAAGGCGGAAAGAGAAAAGTAAATTCCCGTGTGACATCGTGTTTCTTTTCTTTCCTACTGGCTGCAGAAGAAGACACATTCACAGTTCTATTTGTGAGACTGATGGACAGAACTGATTTGTGCTCGAGGTCATCCAGGTTTGTTATTTAAGGCAGTATTCTAAATCCTTTGGACACAGAAATTTTTAAAAATAAATTCTGGTTATCAAACTTATTGCTAGGCTATGTTATTTGCAAACTGGGTCATAGTTGAATACTTTGAAACACAAAATTATCAAATCCACAGAGAAGTATGTGTAGTAAGGGCTCTTCTGAGCTCAAATTAATCATGATGCCTGTGGAAAACCACTTCACCCCCACTGGGATTCCAGCACACTGGTCAAGGATCATTTCTCTTACTCTTCCTAAACATGTCAATAGAAGTCAAAACTCCAGCTGTTACCTTTAATTACCTGAACAAAAATCTGTTATGCAGGTAGTTCAAGTTTTCATTTACCCCCTGTTATGATACTAAAATGTCAAGAGAAAAATATGTGATTCAGAGTATACTATACAATCTGGAGAAGCTGCCTAGGAGGGAGGTCTGCTAATAGATTTATCATCTGAAAACTAGAGAGTGTTTGGGGTTTCTTCTGTGACTTAATAATCTGTTTAATTTCATTGTGGGGTGAATTTTAGCTGGCTATTGATTTGCAGCTCCTTTTTCATGTTGCTGAAATTGGGGTCAATTTCTTACTTCTGATTTAATAATAATTTAAAGAAAACACAGAAAGTAGCTTTGATCCGGCTACTCCTCATGAAAACATTCTAGTCTGCCCCTGATCCTATCTGCCAGTTTCAAGGTGGTGTTTATCTAGCTGATGTGATGTGTCAAATTTCCAAGCATTATGTCACTTTGTCAAGTTAGTCACAGTATTCCTATGTAAGATTTTAAAACAGCTGCCTCTATCTAGGTGTGGGAAAGAAAATATGGCTTCATTTGACATAAATAATACAATTATGTATTAAATACAAATATGGGTATTTCAAAGATACAGGCAAGATTCCCAAATGGCCATGTTTGTGGTCTATGATTGAGAGTTAACATTTTATAAGCTTATTTGGATCCTCAAACTTTTGATTTTTTGACTTAATGTCACATCACTCTCTCAGCTTCCTGTTCAAGTGACAAGCTACAAGACTTCCTCCAGCACTAATTTAATCTTGTGGCTCATGTCAGAGCCTCCATTATGAATTGTGTAACCCCATATTCTCGCCTAATCCTTTACGAGGATGACAGTGACACTCTCTTTCTATAGATGAAACAGCCTAGGAGCTATTATCTATTAGCCACCTGCATTTTCTTTCCAAAGGTGATTTTTTGCTCTTTCCAAGAGATTTGCCATGAAATAAAGCTGCCAAAGAAAAGTTTTACAACTTCTTTTCCACTCAGCAGGCTGAATTTCTAGGTATGGTAACTTTGATCTGACCCAGAAGTTATTAACGAGTCAAAGTCCCACAAGAAAATAACTAAGTTGGCCCTAAAGAGACATGTATAGTAAAGCAAACATGAATGGAAATGACTTTTATTGGATTCTTGATATATGCCAAGCACTATTCTAAGTGTTTTACATGTGCTAAATAATTTTTCATATATAATATAACATATGTATGAGTAGATTTTATATGTATATACATATACATACATACACACATTCATACATACACACACCCACCCACACACATATACATATACGGCAACTTTATTCTTCCAGTTGCTTAGGTCAAAAAACTGAGAGTCATCTTTAATTAGTCTTTTTCTCTCCAAATCCCTATCCATTGAGACATGCTATTGGCTCTGCCTTCAACATACATCTAGAGCCTGTCCATTTCCCATCTTATCCATTGCCATCGCCTTGGTCCAAGTTACCAGATATCTTGCCTGGATTACTGTAATAGACTAGTAATGGGTTCCCCTTTGACTACCTGTGCATTCCTCCAAATTTCACCTCCATCTATTTTCAACACAGTGGTTTTTTTAAAACTTGAAGCAGATCTTTTCTCTCCTGTGCTCAATACCCTATAATGGCACCCCATTTCCCTCCGAGTAAACACCAAGTCCTTAAGACAGTCTATCAGGCTCTACTTGATCTGCTTCCTGTTACCTCTCTGACCTCATTTCCCACTACTGTTCCTCCTGATCACTCAGCCCCAGCCACATTAGCCTCCTACCATGCACACCCAAGACACAGCCTTGGCACCAGTGTTCCCTCTTTCTGGAACATTCTTCCCTCAGATATACATTTGTCTAATGACCTACCTTTTTTAGGTGCTTGCTCAAATCTCACTTTCTTGATAAGGCAAAGTATGTTCCAATTTTTAATCATCATTTTAATTAGGATTTAAAAATAGGCCCAGAGAGGTTAAAATCAAGACTATGATTTAAACCTGTGCAGTTTGATTTATATATTATTCATTTAACTGACAGAGTAGAAATATGGAAGAGTCAAAATCTTAGCCCTCTATCTTTGTTTTGCAGACGGATGTAAATTAGGGGCATACACATGCAATTTGGGGCTCTACACAGCTGCGAGACATGTATAATCTTACCCAGGACTGACTTTCATGCTGTGGTTTTGCTTTTCAAACTGTTCTCCTATTTGAAATGAGCTATTCTTCCCCTTTCCCACCTTTTACGCCAGATTCAGCTCAAGCGCCATCTCCTCTGCAAGACTTTCCACAACCTCACCAGATGTCTGGTCTATTTTCTATGTCTTCTCCTCATGATGTTCATGCTTCAACCATTATACTCACTGAATTGTAGTGTATTTCATCTATTTACTTCTTTTATTCTTTGTTTCTAACATAATAAGTACTCAGCAACTACCAGTTTGTACACTGGATGAAGAAATTGTTATTCCAAGTAATCTAGGCACAAATTAAAATTTTGCATACAATAAGATTTCTGCCTTCTAAAAGCTAATACAAGTGAAATGGCATTTGTATGCCTATACACATGTGTATGTATGTACACACACAAGTACCCGATTTTGGAGATATGGGGAGCTTATTCCTAACATATCTCACCTCCCCTCCGAAATCAAGTTACTGCACATTTGAATCGTTTAATGTGGCTTCTGTCTAATAAGTGAGGCACTTTTTCTTTTTAAATATATTCTGTGGAAACTGATGAGTTCTTATTAAAGAAAGGTTTTCAAACATATCCAAATTTCTAGAAGGAAAACCATAAATGTAAAATAAAAAGAATATTTTGAAATAAGCTCATCCTTAAAAGCCCAAATGGAGACCAGCTCCTCCATACACTTTTCTCTAGCCATTATAGCTTGCTTTGCTGGCTCCAGATATATTTTTGTATCACAAATCAGTATGGACTGAATGTTTGTATTCCTCCCAAAATTCATATGTTGAAACCTTAGCCCCCAGTAAGGCTGTATTTGGAGGGTGGACCTATAAGGAGGTAATTAAAATTAAATGAGGTCATAAGAGTGAGGTCCCTATCTGATAGGATGGGGGGCCTCATAAGAAGAGACATGAGAGAGCTTGCCCTCTCCCCACGCACTGAGGAAAGGTCATCTGAGGACACAGAGAAGGTGGCTGTCTGCGTGCCAAGAAAAAAGGCCTCATTGAAAACCGAATAGGCCAGACCTTTGATCTCAGACATTCAGCCTCCAGGCTGTGAGAAAATAAATTTCTGGTGTTCAAGCTCCCCAGTATTTTATTATGGGAGACTGAACAGACTGAGACATACACTCTGTTATGTTTGCAGTTCACTTTTCACATCCTCTTTCTCGTTTCCCTGAATAAATAGTAAGTCTGGGGGAACAGAAACTGATTTATTTTTCTTGTTTACTCACGTAAGCTTGTATTACTTAGAAATAGTAAGCATTGACATTGAATAATATGAATAACATGCCATTTTCTTATAAGTGAATTGAAGTCTCTTTTCTTTTTTCTTTTTTTCTCTGTCTTCTCTTGGCAGATTTAATATTGTATTCCTCATCTTGTTTAGCTATGAAAAAAATAAGTGGACATGTGTAGGGCAGGATAAGATCTACATCTACCCTTGCTCCTCACTAATACTTGGCTATTTCTCTCACCCCTAGTTGTCTAGAGTGAGAAGTTAGAAATGCATATTGCGCAAAACATAGACTGTAGGCAGTGATTTTGACATTTTTGGAGTCACAGTCCCCTTGGAGATTTTAGTTACAGCTCTAGGTCTTCTCACAAAAATGCACATGGGCAAATACATGTAAAATTTCAGGTGCTCATAGACCTCCTGAAGGCCAGTTGAGACTCTCCTACGTGTCTTTCAATCCCAAGTTAAGAACCTCTGTTCTAGGCAATGCTCTTCTATTCTTCACAGTAGATGGGTACCCGAGCTTTCTCTAAAGACTGGGAAAAAGAGAGATGTTGGAGGTCACATAATTTGAAATAAGATTTCACATTTTCCACACCAGTACTTCTTATGAGAGGCTGTGAAGTAGGGAAGTGTGAGATTCTGATATTGGAAAATTTACGCTACTGAGTAAACTAAGAGTTCTGTAAGCTCCCTAAAATGGCCCACTGCTTTCCTGATGGACTTGACAAAGTAGGTTGCTGTGATATTTTTAAAATCTTGTGGGGACTATGTCAAGGGCTGATCACAGACTACACATTAAAATGAGTCATGATGGTGACCTATACTTTGAGCCATAGAGACAAACAGCCTTAAGGGAAATCAGAGCTTCTGAAAAGCAGCTTGTAAATTCTGATACATGTCGTGTTATCTTAATAGAAGTGAGGGATGAGGAGGATTAGAGAAACTCCTTGGGTTGCTGAGTTTACAAGCTGCCTCGGGATCTCTGGCTATGGAAGGATTGCCCCAGATTCTGGTGGGGAGGGGTTTCATTCTTTCTCATCTCCATGGCCACAACTGAACCAGCATTAAAACTAAAGACCTCTGCTATAATATGCATTTTCTAGTAACTCCACAGGGAAGAAAAGAGAAAGTTTATGGCATTTATGCTTACTTTTTTTTTTTTCAACTAATCTCACAAACTCTAGCTTGTAATGGCTTTAGTTTGAATTTAACAAACCAATCCATTTGATACAGCATAAAAATTGAAGATTCTTTCAATGGTACTTTAATTATAATGAAAGGGCCCAAAAAAGTCACTTAGTAACCCTCTTTATTATGTTAGATGTTAAAAAGCAAACACATACAGAATGATATGATTCTTTTGTTACCAAGGGGATGTTCTGATGGATGAATAAATGCATAGTGCACAATATAAGTAACGATGCTGCATGTCTTTTGATCATCAAGATATTATTCTTCCTTTCAGAAGTTCATTTCATACCACTGCTTTGCAAGTGTGGGATCAGAGGTACAATACGTTGATGATGCTCTGTGGATGGCAAGGTGCTGAAGACATCTTAGATCTATAAGACAAAAACCTTAAATGCATTTAGTATTCTGAAGAAATGAATTTTTTTACAGAGAACAAGAATCCTCTCCCAGGTCTTTGAAAATAACAACTTTGATGCTGTACAAGCAGTATTTTCTTGTGTGACTGCAGCAGAAATCGCAGTTTCTCCTGAGTCTCATGCTATTTATGAATGCAAATAAGAAACAGAACTTCCCTTCCCTAATTGCACCTGGCAAATAGTCAGAAAGACAGATTGGGAATATTCTTAGTCAGTAAATTCCTTAGATAGAGACAAACACCCTGACACACAACAATTAAACCTTCACTTCTACCTCCCACAAATACGATTACCATCACTGTCATTCCCTCCACCACTGAGAAAATACCTAAGCCACCCAGGTCTTCTCTCTATCGTATGTCTTTACTTCCTAGCTTCATTCTTTCAATAAGTATTTGTTGATAGATGTGCTTTAGGATTTTAAAGCCATACCTGTTTCAAGATATTCCATCTATCATTTGTAGTAGTAAACACAATTGTATGGTTCAGAATATTTTCTGAGTCTTTTTTTTCTGAGGAAGATCAGCCCTGAGCTAACATCCATGCCAATCCTCTTTTTGCTGAGGAAGACTGGCCCTGGACTAACATCTGTGCCCATCTTCCTCTATTTTATATGGGACGCCGCCACAACATGGCTCGACAAGCGGTGCGCCCGTGCACGCCCGGGATCCGAACCCGTGAACCCTGGGCCGTGGAAGCGGAGTGCGTGCACTTAACCGCTACACCACCAGGTTGTCCCCCTCTAGGAGTCTTTATGAGATTGGTTTGGTGGAAAGAACACTGATTTTGAATCTTGGTTCTGCTAATTGTGTGACCTTAGAAAAATAACTTAAGCTTTTTGAACCTGTGTTTTCTTAGCTGTAAAATGATGATGATAATGTTTGTAATACCTTTCTCACAGAGTTACTCTAATGACGAAAATTAGAAAATGTGTATGAAAATACTTGGTAAACTGAGAATGCTTTTTAAATAGACATAATATTGTTATTATATCTACAGTTCATAACTCCTTACTTCTACTGACAAGTTATATTAAGTTTGAATTACCTCTGCCACTTGAGGCATATTTTATGTTTGTAAAATAGCACGAAAAGTTTCTTTTTATTTTTCACTGTGTGTCTTTATCTCCATGTAGATTAGCAGAAAAACGCTATAACTAAAGCAGCGCTTGGTCAAGTCTATGGAGCAAATCAGTGGAAGATCTAAGTTTAGAATAATGTTGTTCTTTGGAGTGTATATAATAATTGTTCACTTTCAATATTTAAAGATTATTATATTTCATCAATCAAAATAGACTATGTAAATGAACATTATCCTGACCCAGGACCCAGAAATTTTAGAATCTTGGATGGTAATTATCTTTTCTTTTTCTTTCTTTGTTCCTGTGGTCAACCTTCTAGACAGAGACTCAGTTAATTTTCATGATTAATTGGCAGACATTTGTGCCTCACTTTTATTATCTATGAACTGAGAGTAATACTAACATTTACTTCATAGGTTTGCTGTGAAGATTAAATTAAGTAATAGAATTAAATGCTTCGAACTCTTTCAGGAACAAGTAAGCACTCATAAAATATTACTACTTTTGTGCTGGAATCATTCATTTGTTCAACAAATTGATTTATGACCTGCCACACGCAAGGTGCTATTCTAAGTGTTTGAGATTACATTAATACAACGGACAAAGATTAATACAAATGTTAATACAATGGACAAAGATTCTAGCTCTCACAGAGTTTATATTCCAGTTTGAGGAGGGAAAAGACAGACAATAATCAATAAGCATAATAAAAAAGAGAATATGATTGTTGACATGAGAAAAGTGTAGAGAAGAGTGAGAGTGATCAGGAATGCCGAAGATCAGGAAAGGAGTGAACTAAGAAATTTAAACAGAGTTGTCAGGGTAAGCCTAATGGAGAAGATACATTTATGGAACAATTTGAAGAAATGTGTTAGCCATGCACATATCAGGCAGAAGAATATTCCAGATAGAGGGAACAGCCAGTGCAAGGGCCCTAAAGCAGCAGTATACCTATCATATGTAAGAATATTAGAGAGCTCACTCTGACTAGAGCAGAGAGAGTAGAGGGAACAGCGATAGGAGATGAAGGCAGGGAAAGAATTGAAGACAGACTCTGTAAGACAATGTAAATCCATGTTTAGACCTACACTTGGGAGCAACTGGAGAGTTTCAAAAGAAGGAATGATGTCATCTGCCTGATGTTTTAACAATACTGTTTAACGATGATGTTGAACGCTGCCTGTTGTGTTGAGGAGATGCCCTGCACGGGTGAAGGCAGACACAGGGAGACAAGTTAGAAAGCAACCAGAATCTCTGAGGTGATGATTAAGGCTTGGACCAAGGCACAGCAGTAGAAATGCTCATAAATGTTTGCGTTGTAGATATATTTTGAAGGTAGAGACAATAGGATCACATCACAGAAAATAATTTTTACAATGCCTTATTTCAATTTTTATGCCACAAAAAGCTCCTAGAAATGATCAGAGAGATATCTGATTGAGCTACAAAGATTTTGAAGCTTTCAAAAGAAAGGTAAGAATTAACTGTAAAGATTAACATAATCTCTCTACAAACAGCTTCTATATTTAAAAAGATTATCAAAAAAGAAGGTTTGGTTATTTTGTGAAGGATAGAGGAGACTACTATCGAATATTGATTTGGTGGCTCATAACTTAGGCTACCCCCAGAGAGACCAAGCAGAATGTAGATGCAAACCCAAGAAAAGAGGGAGAGTTCTAGGGAGCTGAGGCAGTGGATGGCTGGTTTGGTGTAGAGCTTGGAAGAGGCTACTTGAGTGTGAATTCTATTCTGCTACTTACTAACCTCAGTTTCTTCATTGTAAAGATGGTGATAAGATTAGTAAGGAACTTACAAGGTTATTTTAAGGATTAAATGAATTATCCTAAGAAAAGGGCTTAGAGTAGTGACTAACAATTAATGTTTATGTAAGTGTTAGGTATTATTTTATGTGTGTGTGTGGGGGAGGGAGTTCTTTCTTCTGTGTTGATCTTTCATTGTCATTTTTCACTTCCATTACTCAGCAAGTTTGCAAAACCACTAGTTTATTAAGATGTGGGTGATCAGACTCTGAAGGACTGTTCCATGTTCAGCAAACCCAAATGAAATTTATTCATAAACCAAAATAACAACTTACTTATTTTCTCTAAAATAGATACTGCCAAAGGGACTAAATATATATGTCAGCAAGAATAAAATTGTCTTCCAGAACACACCCTTAACAACAGAAGAAAAGTATCAGAAAGCAAAAGGTAGTTGGCTGACTTTAAGAAGTGTTTTCACAAAGTTGTGGTAACCTGATAGGTCACCATTTCCTGTAGGGCTACTTAAAAAGGAAACAAGGGTCCTAGTGTCAGCCAGTCAGTAAAGACAATTTCTAGACAGTGATGGGAGAATATAAAATCATAATTTTTCCCCAAGATTCCCATATTTAGTATTTCTAGTATATGACAGTCTGCATCTCTTCTCTAATTACAAAATCCTCTCCATCACTTTGATATCCCTCCAGTGCACACTCTCATTTCCAGGATTGCAATTTGTTTTATACTAACTTTACTCATTGTATTTGAATTGACAGTTTTCTGATTGTCTAGTAATATTGAGGGGTACACATTCACTTTATTAATCATGTACACATAAGTCATATTTTAAAGTGTATTATTTCTTGAGAGATATGTATCATCAACTAATCAATATTATGCATGAATGAATTCTATTTAGCTCCATTTTAAGAAATTATTTTTCCCCAATCGTGAGTATCCAACTCTTTTATCTTAAGAGTGCTCCAGTCTGAGGCTCATTCTTTACTTTCAGTAATTAGGAAAAAAAGGAGAGAAAACAAAAAGGAAAAAAAAAATGTGCTGTCCAGAGAAGGAACATGTTTCTGCTTGATATCACTTCCTGAGACAGAATTCAGAAACTATTGTTACTTGGACCAAGTTTGCAGCTGTCACTATTAAATCCATCAGATTCACCACAGGAGCCATATTCCAAAGGGCTATGATCTCAAGATGACAGCCCAGAGCCCCAAAGTGATCAAAAAAGCAGAGTTAGCTTCTTTTAATCATTAATCATTCTTTCTGTAATTCTGTTTTTCTCCTCATTTGTTTTAAACCCACCCGGATATTTTTGTTTTCCTTTGGAGTGCTCCCAAGCATTTATTTTACTCAATGCAATTAAAATTTAATTATGTGATCCACGGGGCTCATCTGAATTTGGCACTGCTTTGGAAGTTTCAATCATTTTCCTGGGCCGAGAGGAACTCTGTTGAGAAGACAAAATATGGGATTTTAGCATTAATGATGTTGCCTTGGCTTGTGTAAGTACTGGATTAGTGTTGTAGGAAGACACGTCATTAACTCTTAATAAAAGTTTCTGGAACAAAAAAGCTGGCTGACCAAGTTTGTGATTTTTAAGATAAATTTAAAACACAGATAGGTGCATGTACACATACTAATAAAATTATAAGAAGTCATTACTATTATTTAGAAAAATGAGTACCCAGGGGCCGGCCCGGTGGTATAGTGGTTAAGTTCTTGTGCTCTGTTTCAGTGGCCTAGGGTTCACAGGTTCGGATCCTGGGCATAGACCTATGCACCGCTCATCAAGCCACGCTGTGGCAGGCGTCCCATATATAAAATAGAGGAAGATGGTCACAGATGTTAGCTCAAGGCCAATCATCCTCAGCAAAAGGAGGAAGATTGGCAACAGATGTTAGCTCAGGGCTAATCTTCCTCACCAAAAAAAAAAAAAAATGATTACCCAAAAGTAAAATTGATTATATTTATCAGATTATGTTATTAGAACAATTTGAAATAATCTTCATTGGATCTGACGTTCTGATTCTAGGTTACCCATATGTGTGATGTTTGCTTTAAAGACACTGCACTCAACTCTTCTCAATTGTTGGGAATATAAAACAATTTTGCTAACAGAAAACTCTCCATACAAATACAGCAGAAAGAATACACTTTATTATTGAAGAAGCATTATCAGATTTACGTGCATGTAAGTTAGCATGAAAGTTACTACAAATTCTGAACAGGATTGCACACAAATTTACAGAGTAAAGTAGAACAATGAAAACATCTCTATCTCCTCGAGAGATAAATAGACACAGCTTGTGATTGTTTCCTATAAAACTCATGAGAAAATCATGAATTAAATTTGGAAGTGAGTGTTTATAGTTCCAAAGGTAAGAAAAGCCCATGACCTTGAATTGTAAAATCATAAGTTCAGGCCTCTTATTGGGCCTATTATGTTTATAAGGAGATACTCTAAGGAGGAGAGGTAGGGATGCAGCTGCCTCCTTCCTTTTTATTAAATAAAGCTAATTTCAGCATTTTACCCTTACAAGACTAAGGAGAGCAATTTCAATGATATTTATTATGAAACTGAGTACCCGAGGGGACCCAGTGTGTGTATGTATGTATGTAAGTCTATGTGTGTGTCTTTCTCTCTCTCTCTCTCTCTTTTTTTTTTTTTTGCTAAATTACTAACTTTAATTACTGGATCATGAGATCCAGTATATAATTAATATATAATTAATAATATATAATTAATTTTACAGAATTTTAATATGAGCAGTCAACATATGATTAAAATCCCTTTCCATGTATTTGGAAGTCATATTTATGGTTATATCAACTATACCATCTGTTGATTAAATTAGGCTCCAATCAGAATACGTATGTGAAACTAGTTTAATTTGTGAAAGAATGATTTAAAATGAAGATTCAAAACAAGGTGCTTGACAGTTCTCTTCTAAAAAATACAAGCGTAAAATTAAAGAAAATTTTAAATATTCGAATGAAGGAGTATAATTACCATTACGTGCATATGGTATGGTATTATTGAATACCTGGAAAATCTAGGATAGTTTAATAAGATAATGAATATCATAACTGATATTCAAAAATAGGAAACTTTTATTAATTAAAAATAATATTAGAAATTTTAATGGAAATTGTAAAAAATGCCATTTAAAACAGCAAAACAACTCATTCAGCAAATGTGTGCAAAAATATATACAAACCTCATGAAGAAAATTATTAAAATTTATCAAGGGTCATAAATACTTCTGTTATGAAGAAATATAACTTATTCTTGGCAAAGACTCAACACTATAAAGATTGGGCTTTATTAATTAATCTAAGTTCAATAAAATTTCAGTAAAAATGCTAATGGAACTTTTTTCTGACTGGACAGAGTATTTCTACATTTCACCCAGAACTTACATTTTTAAGAAGTCAGGAAATTCTGAAAAAGTGAGAAATTTTTAGTTCTTTCTCTTCTTTTTTATAAAATACACTGTAAAGTCTTAAGAATTAAAATAGTGTGGTACTGCAAGAGATATAGAAGAGATAATCAATGGAATCGACTTTCAACATAAAAAGCAATGGATTTAAATGTAAAACTTAAAACCAAAATTGTAGGAAAAAAGTATCACGAGATTTTAAGATAGAATTTAGATGAGGAACGTCTTTTTAATATATATATATATATCACTAAAGCCAGAAAGCACAGAAACTTTAGTAGACTTAATTATAATGTAAACAAATAATTAAATTTCTCTATGGCAAAAAATATACCTTTAACAAAATTGTAAGACAAATTTTAAATTGAGAGAAAATAATATTTGCAGCACATCTGACAAAGGACTGATATCTGATTTTATAAATCATTAGAAAAAAGAACCCAGAAGACATTCGGGCAAATCATGGGAAATGTAATATTACTACTATTTAAAAAACTTCACCAAGAGAGAAAAAGAAATAAATGCAAAATTGATTATGCATGTTCCAACTACCTGATTGACCCAAAGAAAATAATAGTAAAGAACAAAATGATATACCAAACCACAAAATGGCAAATATATCCCACCCTGTTGTTAAGAGTGTTAATACAAATCACTATGAAAAGTGATTTGGCAATATTCATGAAAATTTAAATACATATACATCATAGTGCAGGAAATAATTCCAAAGAGATAATTGCCAAGTTATTAGATATGTATAGTATTTCATTGTTCATTGATGAGTTGCTTTTAACAGTGAAATATTGCAAACAAGCTTAAAGTCTATAAACAATGACTGGTTAAATAAACAGCTGCAATATTTTTATATTTTGTATTTTATCTGAATAAAGATATTCATCCTGCAACTCTATGAAGCGTGTTAAAAACCACAAGGTATATATATATTGGTAGTGACATAGATATTTCTCTCTGACATATTGTTTAGTGAAAAAAGGCAGGTAACAGAATAGTATTTACAAAACGATGTCACATATAAAGTTTTATATGTGTGTGTGTGGATGTGTCTAAAGAGAGTCATTTGGAAAGAGGAGAGATTTTAGTGGTTTCTCGTCTTGTTTCCTGTTCCTTGTTTCCTTGTTCCTTATTTCAATTATTCTTTTAAACATATATTATGTTTATAATTAGAAATAATGATGCTTTTAATTTTTAAAGTTAATTTTAAAAGGCATGCCCAATTATATTCAGTATTGTTCAAAGTATGGAGAGTGGTTACTTTATATCCTGCTTATGGGAATATAAACTCTTGTACAATTTCAGAGGCAATATGACAATATACATCAAAGGTATTAAAACATGCAAATTCTTGGGGCTGGCCTGGTGGCTTAGTGGTTAAGTTCGCACACTCTGCTTCTGTGGCCCAGCGTTCGCAGGTTCGGATCCCAGGTGTGGACTGACACATCGCTCATCAAGCCATGCTGTGGCAGCATCTCATATACAAAATAGAGGAAGATGGGCACAGATGTTAGCTCACAGCTAATCTTCCTCAGCAAAAAGAGGAGGATTGGCAATGAATGTTAGCTCAGAGACTTCTTCCTCACACAAAAAAAAGAAAAAACATTCTTCACCCAACAATTTCAATCTAGAAATTTCTTTTGCAAATAGCCATGTGAATCAGGTGCTGCCCTTAACATGAAGGAGGTCTGTGAAGAACATAGAGGTTGGAGCAGTCACAAACTAGAGGTCACAGATATGCTTACTTTGATTCAAAAAGCGTTTTTGTTTTACTTTAAATTTAAGCCAACATTTCAAATTTGAATGTTTCACATAGAAATGGTGAGTTCCCAGTTTCTCTAGAAATTTCTCAAGATGTGGCATACTGGGGCCCGATGTACCCTTGACCGTGGCCAGCGAGAACGAAGTAGTGGCTGCCAGTTTGAGACAGGGTTTACGCTAACAGATCCACCCCAGACCCTCCACACATATCTTTAGCCCATCTCGTTTACTTTTACCAACTTGGCCTTTGTATTTGCAATTCCTGAGTTAAGGTATTTGCTAATCAACCAAAGAGAGACAATTCAGTCCCAGCTCTGTTAACTACAAATCTGAGACACACTGTATTTTTGTCTAGAAGGGGTCTATTTTTTCATTTATGATTCTTCCTTGATCCCAGGTCATGGGTCACTGACTTCTCCAGTGGTTTTGTAATCTTATATTGCCTAAACCAAGCAGATTTATTTTTGGGGTTGGGGCCTGGAAGTCTGAAGAGGAGAAGTATGTGAGCTTAACTATTTAGTGGAACTTTCAGTTTATCAAATGTATTGCCTCTCTGTAATGAAAGTTTCTGGCTCTCATCATCAGATACTTTTCTAATTACTTTCTTCCAATTCATTATAGATTTGCTTTGGATAGAGACCAGATTTATTAACTTTCCATTTCAACAGGAAAATTTCATCAGAATTTTCAGTCAGCCGCTGCTTCTCCTTAAGCTATGAGTTTCTGTGCTGGGAATTTTTTTTTCCCCCCAAATAGTAACATAGCCTGATGTATATTGGAAATCTGTCCAATTGCATTAAACAGTTCTTGATTGAATTAGCAGTTTCCAAGCCTCTTTCTCACAGCTGTCATGAAGTAGAACTGCACAATCTGTTCAGCTGGTTCCAGGGCAGGTGTTTTTGTCTTGACACAAGTTCTTTCTGTACACTAGCCTGTCTGGAGATTAAAATTTTTCTTAGGAGAACTATGAGAGGAAATCAAGGAGAAACATTTTCTTTTTTTCACACCAGGAACTTCACTTTGTGCTTATCAGTCGGCCCAAACCCTGTGAGTTACCTGCTTAGTGGCTCAGCAAAACTAAAACCGTGGTTCCTAAACCACAGGGTGCAAGGGGAGAACTAATCCTGAGCTCCAGAAAATGACATACTTTTAAAAGAAACATGTAAATAATAGAAATATCTAATTTTTAACCACCATCATCTTGAGTTGGTTTTTAAACCTTTCAGTTTGATGATGCTCATAAAGATGCTTTGGGGAAACAATTTTTTTTTTTTTTGCTGAAGAAGATTGGCCCTGAGCTAACATCCACCACCAATCTTCCTCTTTTTGCTTGAGGAAGATTGTCACTAAGCTAACATCTGTGCCAATCTTCCTCTATTTTGTAAGTGGGACACCACCACAGTATGGCTTGACGATTGGTGTAAGTCCATGCCCAGGATCCAAACCTGTGAACCCCTGCCCAAAGCTGAGCAGGCAAACATAACCACTACTCCACTAGGCCAGGGGAAACAATTTTATGGTAAAGGATTGGGCTTTAATGCTGAAAGGAAGTTAGCGGGGAAAGCATCTTATTTTACACATAAGGGAGCTTGCCAAAGGAAGTTAAGGAACAAGCTAATAGGCACACAGATGGTTAATAGTAGAGCCAGGGTAAGAATACTAATCCTGTGCATTCGGGTCATCATATAAATGATACATCATTTAAAGTATAAAACTCCTGTCTTCTAGAAGCTTAAAATCAAGATCCATGGGGCCATGGGACATTCACAGCGTATACACACACACACACACACACACTCTAAAATAAACACCGAAGAAAGACAACAGCCCTTTCCAGATTAACAAACCCTAGCGGGAATGTGTTAACAACAAACCCTAACATGTTAATCAGAACCACCTGTAGGAAAAGAAGACCAGGCCGTTCAAAAGTAAATGGAAAAGTTAACAACTATGAAAGAACTTTACTAGCAATGAAAACGATTATTAATTGTGGGAAAAGATAAGCAAAACAATACATTTAGCATTTGAGAAGTAGCAGTTTCTGCATAACAAGGGTGAGTTCGAATGTGAAGCGTTCTTCTAGATCAGTCCCTGTGGGCTGAGGGGCTTGGGAGAAGCTAAAATTAGGTGGACGCTGTGGGCAGATCAAAAGAAAGGAACCCAGCTACAGAGGTCAGATCCGGAAAAGGTGTCTGGATGATACAAAGGTCCTCAGCTGAGGTGTTTTGCCATCGGCAACATAAAGATGTCCAATCTGATAAACAGACTGTCAAGAGAGACATCTCAGGGCCAAATTTTCTTCGTAATTCAGAAGAGGTAATAATGTGAGGAAATCTATGTATAGCAGGCTCCTGCCATTCAGGTGGCAGCTGTGGGACAGAGTCCAGTTCTGGGGAAGCAAGGTTGACAGGAGGGAGACAGCATAGAGGTCCAGTCCTGGGGGGATTAGGCTCCTGGGGAGAGGAATTAGATCAACCAGTTGTGGATACATCCTTGGACCATGTGGACAGAGGTGGAAGACAGAGCAATTCTAAGAAATTAAATGATAGACAACCAATCAAGTAATGGCTCACTGCATAATAAACAGGTTTCATGCTCGTTTGTTGGTTTGTTTGTTTGTTTTTGGTGAGGAAGATTCGCCCTGAGCTAACAACCATTGGCAATCTTCCTCTTTTTTTTTTTTGCTTGAGGAAGATTAGGTCTGAGGTAACACCTGTGCCAATCTTCCTCTATTTTTTATGTGAGTTGCCTCCACAGCATGGCTGATGGGTGGAGTAAGTCCGTGCCCGGGATCTGAACTCGCGAACATGGGCCACCAAAGTGGAGCATGGGGAACTTTAACCACTTGGCCACAGAGCCAGCCCCAGATGTCATGCTCTTTTTATGGGCTAATGAAGTCTAGTTTATGTGATAATTACAAGTTTTAAGTGAGATATCAAATGCAAAATGCCTCATGTGGTTCCTGGTCCACAATAGACCCTCAATAAATATTAGTTCACTCTGAAATAAGGACACATATTGGTTTGCATTAGCCCGAAATTTTTATCAACATGTGCACATTTACCTCAAATAGGTTGTTCTGTGTGCATACCTCTATGTTGTAATTGTTTATGTAAACAAAGTAGTGAGAAGTTTCAGCTTATTGAGATACAGACGTGAAATGATTTCAAATATTTTAACAACCATGCGAAAATCCCTCTTTCTGGCTGAGGATTTATCCTCTCACTTAAGAACAGAAAGAGTTAGACATGCTTATCCTAAGAAAGCAGGTCAGGGGGTGGGGAGGGAGACCGGGGGTTAAGAAAGGTTCTGTGGCAGATTATTGCTTTCCTTTACAAGCCTCTCTAAAAGAGATTTGAAAGGTTACCCTTGTGCATATATTACTGTGTTTAAAAGAACAATAGATGACATGATGGGGGTTCAGCCACCCTACTCCTGGTATGGCTAAGCACAGGGGATATTAAAAATAGTTAACAAATCTTGTGGTACTACTAGTTAATATGTAAATCGATATAAACTAAAATTTTTAAAAATATATTCCAATTTATTTTCTAAATGAGCTAAATTCTGTATTATAAACTCTACATAAATTACATATAAGTAATACGTAATTTTACTACTTCTAATAAAATTAATTGGTACAATAAATACTTCCTGCCAATTGGAAGCATTTGAGTGTTTTAAGACACCAGTAGCCCCGCCTGTGAAGGACTGCACGATCCGGCCCTCATTTAGTTAGCGTCTTTTCTTGCCAACAGCCTCCTCCACTTTGCTTTCATCAAACTGCTTTCATTTCCTTCAACGTGCCATGCTGTTTCATACCTCCCTGTTTTTCTCACACTGCTTCCTTTGCCCAGGATAGACTCAGCCTATGTTTTCTGCCTTGCGAATGTCTCATCATCTTTCAAAAGCTGTCTCATGCCTTTTTCTCAATGAATACGTTCCTGGCTCTCCAGCTTTGAGATCTTGCTCATTCTGATCTCTTTCCCACTGCTAACTGAATCTGTGATATAAGACATCACAAGATTCCTCCAATAGTGTTCATAAGGCTGGGATCCACCCGTTCGAGTACTAGGACATCTTCAGTATGATTGAGTCTCCCAGTTTGTGCGATGGCATGGGTGGTCATAGAAAATGTGAGAAAGCACTTGCTTCTGGTGTAATTTGAGTGTTAATAGATCATCTGTAAAATATTTAGATAGGTATCTGTCCAAAATGCAATTGATGCTAAGCCCATAGGCAGTCAACAAAACTTCTCTCCCTCTACTGTCTCTGCTATATGCTATATGCCCTCCTCCAAGCTAAAAGGATAAATGAACAGAGTAACTAAAGGACATGTGTAAAAGAGCATGCAGAACAAGAGATGGGTACCACCACTTTGGAAACCCAAAAAGCTTCCTCTTTCCAGAATAAAACAAAAGGAAATTTTTTTTTGGAATGGCACTTGTTTTTGGAACAAGATTCAAGAATCTATGAAGTTAGAGTAAAGACTTGTAAAGAAGGAGCAAACTGAATCCAGAAGGCAAGTTCTAGGAGATCTGTGAAATGATGCTAATTGCTCTGATAGATAATAATTTAATAATTACAGTACCAAGTTTTCTTCATGATGACTTTTGCAACACTTCTCTCCTAGGACTTCTTTCTACCAAACAACAAAATAAATACTTTCAATAGTTCTACAATTGCAACCACTTTTGAATATTTGTTTGGAATTGCACATTAACAAGCCCAGATTTGTATTCATGATAAAATGGAGGGCAAGCCAAATGGATTCTATATGCAGAAGACAGATTTCTCCTAATTTGAATGACCTGTGGTTGAAGATAACTACCAGACAAGTTAGGTCTCCTTAGTTCCATTCACCACAGTCCTTCCTTCATTCCCTGCTCCCCTTCTCATCGTTCCCATGGCGGAAATGGACTGCCAAGGGAAAGGTCTGGAAGCACAGTGATGGATTTGCTATCATAGAAAAGCCCTCAAGCTTTTATAAATTCTCAAGTTGTGATATCAAACCACAAACATAAGAAGAAAATGAGTGAGTAAATTTTGTTTCATTTTATCTTCAAGACACTATTACTTCTTATTGTACAATTTCCAGTGCATTCGTCAGAATAATTTTACATTTTTTCAGGACATGAAGTTTTACCATTTCCCCAATAAATTTTGCTTGTTATCTTCAGAACAAATATGTTCTGTTCAGTTTTCTTTTTTTTTTTTTGTGAGGAAGACCAGCCCTGAGCTAACATCCGATGCCAATCCTCCTCTTTTTTGCTGAGGAAGACTGGCCCTGGGCTAACATCCATGCCCATCTTCCTCTACTTTATATGGGATGCCACCACAGCATGGCTTAACAAACGGTGCGTCGGTGCACGCCCGGGATCCGAACCGGTGAACCCCGGGCTGCCGCAGCAGAGCACATGCGCTTAACCGCTTGCACCAGCGGGCCGGCCCCTGTTCAGTTTTCTGTTGACTTGCCTAATTATTCCCCTATAAGATTATATCTACTTATTTTTATTCTCTCTGGCCTTGTGATGATTAGGTGAAGCACCTCACTAGCTTCCTTTTCCAAGAACCCATTCTGCTCAGTATTTATAATTCTATAATACTTGGGCTAAAGGATCAGCTCATTTCCAGTCTTTTACGGGTTAATTTTTTAAGCTCATTTTCTGAAATGATCATCTGGCAAAGAAAAAGTTTATGGATATGTAATGTTGAGGGGAAAAATTAAAAATACATTTGAAAAGCATTTTTTTAATGACCACTTCTGAGGTGCATTACCAGCATGGCAGAAATGGCTCCTTTCTGCCCCAGAGATCTCTGTGGAAAGTTTATGTGTCCTCGCATCATCAATCTCACACACAGGCAGAGTAAGCACAACGTTACGTAGGAAGATTTCAGGCACCTGAGAGGGCCCCATGCTCCTCCAAATGCTTATCTCACCAGTTTCCTAAAAGTTTTAAATTCCTCGGCTAAAAGCTAAGCCTTTAGTACCAGAATAAACATTAAAATTTAAATTATAACTAAGGTGATGAGAGAGGTGGACAAGCTAAAACATAAAAGTACAAAGGATAAACCTCTTTCTTTCATGAGGTAAAGTTTTGAGGAGGAGCAGGAAGTCATTGGAGTATTACACAACTACAATGGTCTCGATGGCAGGACTTCACAAAGTGAGAAATGATACAAAGGGAGTCTTGGAATGCTCGAAAATATTTTGTTCACTTTATAATTTTTTTTTTTGGTGTGTGTGGTGTTCAGGATTCATTGCTGGTAGAGTTTATTTAAGATTTTTATTTTTAGTCAGTTTTCCACTTGTTTTAAAGCACTTTCCTCTTCTAACCGGAAAGTAACCATGTGGCTACCTGAGTCCATGTGTTCTTTGCTTTTATTTTTCTCTGTATTATTTTTTCTTCCCTCCAAAGAGAACTCTTTTCTTTATGTCAGAGACAAACATTTACCAAGCACTGTGCTAGGTGGTGGAACTTCTAGAAATAATACACCATCTCTAACCTCAAGAAACCGAAACAATATTCATTCATTCAACGCACGCAGAGTTTCCCATCCAGATTGTCATCCCTTAGTCCTAAGTATGAAATTCAGCCTAGAGTCACCAGACATTTGAGGAAAGCTTTTAACATGAAAGAGATAGAATAAAAAAGTCACAACCAAAGAACTAAAAAGAAAGAGTAACAGAAGAATCAATATTATAACTAATGTTATACAGTAGGTTTGCCACTGCATTTATAGAAAGGAAAAAGGAGGATGGTATAGAATAATCAGAGCAAAAACAGGAAGAGAGTGCTTGGATTAAAATCACTATGGCAAAATTTTTAAAAGTCAGTAATAATTTGGCAAATAAAGTTGAGGAACACATGTAAAAGAGCAGAGAGGAGATAAAACTTAGAGCATCATCCATGACAGCTCACATCTGAATAGCAGCAATTCTGAGGAATAAGACAAATAGAAATGGGTGAAAATTATCAAGGAAATAATACAAGATTATTTTCTAGAACTAAAAGACGTGTATTTGCAGAATAAAAGAATCCACTATGTGTTCGGACATTGAATGAGAAAAAGACACATTCCAAGGCATAACTTTGTGAAATATTGAAACAAATTGAAGTTTTTCAAGACTTCCAGATAGAAAGATCAGGTCATACAAAGGATAGGGAATAAGAATAGAACCAGTTGTCCTGACAACTACAACTATCTAGACTATACCAGAGCAATGCCTTAAAATTATTAAAGAAAATGACTAAAACCTAGACATCTATATTCAGCTAAACTATCAATCAAATATAAAGGTAGACTAATTATAGTCTTCAGAGGTACAAGGTCTCAAAATTTTACCTCCCATTCACTCTTTGTTGGGAAGTTAATGGAGTATGGGCTCCATCAAAGCAAAGGTGTAAGTTAATATAGAGGAAGTCATGGGACCCAGGAAATGGAGAGCCTAGCAGAGGAAACAGGTAAAGAAAATTCCTAGATATTCTGCAAAGAAAAGTGCCAGAATGACACTGGTACAGCAGCCTAAAGAGCCATCAGCCCAAATTCGGCAGGAAGATGGAGGCCTCTAGGAGGAATGGATTCAGAAAAAAAAAGGAATAATAAAGGAAGAAGTAGAATGACAAGAAGCATGAGGAGAAGAAATATATAAATAGGATCCTTAGATTACCTGGCCAGTTTAACCAGATGGAAAATTAGGAATTAAAAATAAGTAATAAACTAATGGAAGGTTTGGGAAGATTTAGCCAAATATTCAAAGAAAGCTAAGCAAATGGAAAGAAGACAAAAAAGGAGGAGAAAGACAAAAAAAAAGAAGAAAATGGAGAAGCATCAGCAGCAGCAATGAGCTACAGATAAACTGATAGAAACATGTCCAAGAAAGGAAATGAAATTGTATTCTACTACTTAACTCAGCAATGAACAGTACTTGAATAGTCCCAGTGACTATAAACTTAATAAAATGAATTAAATCTTTAATGTAATGATTGGGACAGGCAAATAAAAGTATGTGTGAGAAGTGATGTATGAGAGTTATATCCTCATTTTCTATAGAAAGAAATCAATAACTGGTATCTAAACTTGAGCAATTACGGAAGAGGTAAATACTAGAACAGCTGCAAGAGTCGCAAGTAGTAGTGTTTGTACGAGAACGTTGTAAAAGACTTTGAAATGGACCAAAAAATCACCAGGTGACTTCAGTAGAGAATTCTGCATTGTTTACAGCATATCTGTCCAGGTTATAAATTCTATAGGGTTTGTGCCTTTCATTGTTTTTCAGCTATTATACAACTCTGTAGAGATAGAAGTAATTAGTAGAATACTTATAGTAATGCAATCAGTTCCTGATGGTCTTATGTATTTGCCTGGTTTGGGGATTCTTTACACCGGTTTCCACATTAATTAATGAGTTAAATAAATTCTTTGATATATGTTCATTTTATATCCAGATGAGAGTCATGATTTTACTATTTTTGAAAATTACTCTTTTCCCTCTCTGAGAGTAGCCATTAGTGACGGGGAGGGGTGAGGCAGACTTCTGATTTTCATTGCAGGTCTTTTGTTACTGTTTGACTTTCTAACTAAGCACATATCATTTTGATAAAAATAGCAATTAAATTTTTAAAATAATTTTTAAATATTCATCATGGAAATTAAAATATTAAAAAATGATGAGAACTGTATAAAATGCTTAGCACTCTTGAATGAAGATTTTTATATAGTGGGCAGAGTAATTAAGTAGAGAGCGAGGCAAGTGAATGAACTTAAGGAAATCAGAAGCATATGGATACTCAGCTCTTCTTAGGAAAAGCACATACTTCAGGACACAGTATTTAGCCAACTGCATCTGAAATTCTGCCAACGTCAAAACTTTTGAAAACTCTCATCACTTAGTTTGCTCAAAACTAAATAGTAAACTCTGAACCTGACTTTTCTTGCCTCATCCTCCTAAGAAAACTACCCTTCTCTTTGCTCCAAATCCTCTTTGAAGCTTCCTCTCCACTTGGGAATTATTTTTCTCATCCACTCTTAGTTACATCACTTGTGACCCAGTATCTTCCCTTGTGAACCTCAGACACGTGTCTTTTCACTCTTTGATAGCCTGTGCACAATGTATGTCCCCAAAACACCACCTAACAGTTGTTCAGCAAAGGAAACTATGGGCATGAACCACGTCAAATGACAATCTTACACCATACTGTAGGATGAAAACACCATCAGGACTGGGTACCAAATGTGTTGTTATTTTGTCTAAGACAGAATAAAAGGTATCTAGGGCAAGACCTGTATCTCCTCAACTAAGTTATGCACAACACAGACTATGCCGACAGTATGTGATCGATGATAATTAATTCCATTCACTGCAAAAGTATCCAGTGTGTTCTCAGCCAAAGGAAAGAAACAAAATGACATGAACTTCAGTCTCAAATAAAGAATACATTTTATAAATATCTGACTTTGGATTACAGAATTTGGCAAATACTACTTAAAAAAAGAGGTCTTAAGCAATTTTATCTGTGTAAAGTAGCTGGTGCTTTAGAGAGCTATTTTTTTTAAAAGAGTTTGTTAATCTGACAAGTTTGCCAAAGTCCTAGTTAAAAATGTGCATTTCACATTCACTCTCAGTGACATCAAGAGATCCAAATCTTCTTTTCCTTTCAGTGCTCAGTGGCAGTCATTTTTGAGGTCAGTACTTTCCATTCCAGATAAGCCAGAGAAAGAGAATTGTTAAGTAAGAGCAGTCTCCACAGGGAAGCTTTGTTTATAAACAAAAAATAACGTCAATGAGAATACTTTATATGGTAAATAGCTGACCTCAAAGTCTTTCCAAGAGCCTGATTTAGAGGCTATCTAACTTCTCAGCTAAGCGCGCATCAGCAACACAAAGTAAAGCGTCCGTATATGAAGATGCTGGAGACGCAGCTATTACTGTGTGAAACACTGAAATGGGGGTGAGGGAGGGTGCTTATTCAGAGGCCAGTACATCCCAACAAGAAAAGAAAAGGATTCTTGCAGTTCAAGTTCTGCTCCTTTTCTTCATGTACAAAAGATTGACTAGCTATAGTAAAAATCCTTTTCACATTTTCCTCCAAAGGAAATGACTTTTTTATTGTCTGTCTAGTTATTCTATAAATGCTCACATAACCACAGAGTCTAACGACCTATTTTCAGTTACTAACTGGGAACCTGGACATGTTTAGTCATAATAATACCTAACTCAGAGGGTTGTTGTGGGAATCAAACGATTTTTACTACATGAAAAAGATTTATACCTAATAAGTGTTCCATTAATTTTAGCCATCATCATCATAATTGTGATTGTTGAGCTAAATTCACTTAATAGAGAATATAGTAGACTGTATGTTTCACATTTTACAATTGTTGGGCATATGGAAATTTGTATATATATATATAGTTATTAGTTAAGTAGAGCCATGTTCTGTGTGATTAAGAAAACTAATTATGACTCCATTAAAATAATTTCTTGCTAAAATTAAAATATTATAAATTGGAAAAATATTACAGTAAACAAAGATTAATATAAAGGGAGCATGCAAGTTGTTAAGAAATAGTATTAAAGCTCCAATAGATAATCTTGGTGAGATAAATCAAGTTACAAGAGGAAACATCATAATAATAATAAAAGGTTATATCTCACAATTAAGCATATGAATACAACTAAAACAATGGGTTAATACCTTAAATTACTAAAAGATATTTTAATGATACACCTGAGGTTAGCAAGGGTACACTCAAATTGGTACACATGAATTGCTACAAGAAATATAAATTGCCATGGCCTTTTAGAAAATACAATGATAATTCCATGAATACTTTTATAACTGCTAACTAATTACACTATAGAAAATAGATGCTAAAGAAAATTATACAAAAGAATTTTTGGAAATACCTGCATGGGTGTGTGTAGGAGGAGCATTGTTTTTAATATTAGAGAAAAATAAGAGTCAAGACAAATATCTAACAGGAAAATTATTAGTTCATGCAATATCTAATTGGTTAGGTTACGTTGAATTAAAAATAGTGATTAAGAAGATTATGCAGCATCTTAAAACTATGTTTATTTTATATTACTACAGGAACAGGTGGATTACAAAATCGTATTATACTATGATTGGAATTAAGAAAATATTTATCTGCGATTAGGCCAAGAATAAAATCAATTCCCCAGGTGAAGTTATTTCACTAGGAAGATGTATATTTCAAACATTTTTTTCCTGCTACTGTTATATTAATATTACTTTTTAAATTTTTACAACAACAAAAGAATAATGAATTTGTAAAGTAGGTAAACACTTCATAAGATATTTAATAAATTAGATTTTTGATTAAATGTCCTCAAAGTGAGGCACAACTCTAGTCAGCAAATGTATTATTTGAAATTATTGTTAAATGTTGTTTTAAAAGTTTTAATGCAGTACTTGCAAAACCAGTTTTAAGAAACATGAGTGTGTCCAGGTATGGAATGGAAATAGTTGCTATTTGGGGCATTTTGAGATAAATGTGAATTTCCTAACTGATTTAACATTCTGCTATTCTCTGATGTTTTTTTTATTCAGAAACCTATTATTATAGTCAAAATACATTGAGGCAAATATTCCCAAACTGCTGAGTGTCAGTGAATTTACCCGAGAACTTCGTAAAAGAAAGATGTGGGCAATACCACTGATTTCCTAGACCTTGTCCCTACTGGGGAATGACAATCGGTGTAAAGAAGATTTGGGTCATATAACAAGCAGATTCAACCTAAGAACTTTGTTATTGATGCTGATCTGAAAGACAACGCAACATTTGATTGCCATGAGATAATAGTCTTATATGGCCAACTGCCTACCTGGCTGTCCAATAGCCATCTCAAACCTTGTATGTCCAAGGCTTCACTGTGCATCTTTCTCAAATCTGAAAACCGCTCCTGTGCTTTTCCCAATTCAGTAAATGGCAACTACATTTTTCCACTTTCAGACCCCGAACTCTTGACTACTCTCTTTTTCTCACACCCCACATCACCACATCCTATTGATTCCTCCTTTAAAATATATGCAGAATCTAACCAATTTCCATTAACTCCACCAGTATCACTCTGGTGTGTTGGGGAGGAAAAAAATTCCCTCTATCCTTCTAGGTTATTCTGGCTGGTCTAAGAATTAAATTGGCATGAGGAAGATGAACAGGAGAAAATCAAACAAAGTTTAATAACATGTACACATGGGAGAAACCCAGGAAAACCAAGTAACTTGCCAAAATAGCTGAAGTCCTCACCTTAAATACCATCTTCAGCTAAAGACAAAAGAAGATGTTAGGGGTTGTGGTTTGGGACCTCAAAGGGGAGGAAGGCAATTCACATGGAGATTGAAAAGCAAAAGTTTGGTAAACAAATGTCTGCCATGCCATGCAGAGACAAGGGGACACAGAGGACTCTGATCTCTAGGTTCTGCTGAGTCTCCCCCACAACACTTACCCCATATTCTTTATAGAAATCTCTAGTGATCGCTCTTTTCCTGTTATATGCCATTTATCTAAATTTTTTTAGGCAGTTAAAGGGGAGGTAAAAAGAAAAATTTCTGAGTCTTTTTTCTTAAAAATAATCAGCCTAAAATAATCCTTATGTTAAAGAGACATTTTGGGGTGGCAAATTTTGTTCCCCTTCAGGTATAAATCACCATCGTAATTCATTAACTCTCTGCTTCCATCCCCCAATATATTCTCAGTCCAATAGCCAGAGAGATACTTTTTATTTTTATGAGGAGAGAATTTATATATTAGTAAATTTTAAATACTCACAAAAGTAGAGAGAGTAGTTTGACAAACCTCTATACGCCCATCAGCCAGCTAAAAGCTACAGCAATCATCAGTAATGACTACAGGTATTTCATGTATATCCCTATCCCCTTCCTCACTTCCTGAACCTCTGGATTATTTTATAGTGAATTCCTCACATCACATCATTTCATCTGTAAAGATTTTAGTGTATTTCTCTAACGGTTGAGGAGCCTTTTATTTTTAACATAACTACAGTATCTTAATCATACTTAAAATAGTAATAATAATTTCTTCGGATCATTAAATATCCAAACATTGTTAAAATTTTCTCAATTGTTCTATATTAATATGTATGCATATATAAATACATAAATATATATATACATATAGAAATATATATGAATCAGCATTCAAATCAGGACCTAAACAATTTCTACTTATTACATTTAGTTAATATGCCTCTTCAATCTCTTTTAATTTATAGGTTCTCTTCTCCCCTTTTTATATTCTCTTGCAATTTTTGTTGAAGAAGCTACATGGTTTGTCCTGTAGAGTTTCCCACAATCTGGAGTTTGCCATTTGCATTCCTATGGTAGGATTTAACACACTCTTCTGCCCAGAATGTCCCTTAAATTGTTAGGTAGATCTAGAAGCTTAATAAAAGTTTGATATTTTAGAAAGCATATTTCATAGGTGGTGGTGTATACCTCCAGTAGGAGGTATAAAATGTTCACTTCTCTCTCTTGCTGTGATGTTAGAAGCCAGTGGTAATTATAGCCTGGATCCGTGTTTTATTAAGGGGTCTATAAAGTGGTAATATTCTAATTGTATTACTCCTTGTTCATTTTTCAGCTGGAATATTTCTATAAAGAAAGAAATTTTCTCTCATTAACTATTTGGTTATCCCAAGGTACAAAACATACAGCAAGGTTAGATTAAACACTGTATCCTTTCATTTATTTACAAATATTCAGTGACAACCTCTATGTAAATAACAAATTTCCTAATAACCTCTGGATTTCTAAAAGCCAATGAGATTTTTTTAAATCAATATGAACTCGTGAATTGTAACATATTTGTTGTGTTTTGGTTTATTGAAGTTATTATTTTTATTGATTCTCAAATTGTTACATCATTAAATTGTTAAATTGTAAACTTACATAGTTCAAGAGTAGGAACCTCGTGAAGTTGGTTCCTCAGCCATTCTGACATGAGCCTAGTAGAGTTTAACTTCTTCAGTTTCTGCAGTGACAAAGTTCCCATGTTGAATTTGTACATGTCCTGCTCCAGTCCTAAAATCAGCCATTTCTTGAAAGAGCCCTGCTCCCTTTTACTGTGCAATGTACTATAGAGATCATAATCCGAGCACTACCAGTGGTCTTTGCTACCAGATCTGTTATTGTTTCTAGTAGTTTTCAGTGGACACAACTAACTTGGGATGTGATTTCATTGTCTGAAGAGACGTTATTCTACTTATTCTGTCTCTGTCTCTCTCTCATTCTCTCTCCAAATAACTTTCTTATGGAATTCTGTTGTGTCTTGTTAGCTTTACATTCTAGAAATCCCTCTTCAGTTGTCTCAAACTGTTCAAAAATATCTTGGAAGTTACTAAGATCTAGCTCTGTCCTCTCCCCCACTTTTATCTGGCCCTTTAAAATCGCTGCATGGATCTCTCTCTTTCTGTCTCTGTCTGTTTCAAGTCTTACCCCAAATGTCATCTAAACAATAAAGTCTTTCTTATTTAAAATTGTAATTCTCCCACCTCTGAAATATATTTTAATCATTTCTTTTTGTTGTTTACATTCTCCCAATGTGGACTTTTTTCTATTTTTTTTCCCACTCCTGCATTTTTACTGCATTTAACACTCTCTGGCTCATAATAAATGGTCAGTAATTTTTGTGAGACTAAGCTGAGTTCTGTTATTTTAATAATGGAGAGTCAGTCCCTAATCTTGAGGAACACTCCAGCTGAGAAAGAAAATGATATGTAAACAAATAATTACAACAAATATGATGAATGCTAAAATCAGGGTATATGCTAAGAGCCATAATAGAAAGCAATTATTTAGAAACCATTTAATTTCACTTTAAACTTTCCAAGTATATTCCCTACCATGCTACTTTATATATCTTTTAATCAGACAAAATGAGCTATTTTATTTGTTCTTGCACACACAGTAATTCATAGTTTGTAATGTTTTGCTAATAATCTCCCCACTCCCTGGAAGTCCTCTTTCTCAGTTTCACAAATCTAAATCATTTCTAGTCTTTCAGATGCAGAGCAAAATGACACCTCCTGCATACAGTCTTTTCTTATTTCCCAGCTGGAAGTAACCGTCTCGTCTTCTAGACTCTGATGGCACCTTTCTGAAAACTCTTATTGCATTAATCACCTTTTGAGGGGGGAAGGGTAGATAATTTCATATATGTGTGTGTGTAATAGATATTTTATTTATATTTTATAGATAATTATATAGATATTTTATATGTGATTTAGACCCACCCAAACCCCTTCTTTACCTCATTTCCTAGAGATAATTTATAGCTTTTGCCAAGATTCATTAGGTTTTTTTGCAATGTGTTGCAATGGAAGCTAATCTGTGATTCACTAATAATGGCTTAATATGTTAATTCTTCAAGAGAACATTTTTAGATCACTCTCTCCTTTAAAGTCCTGACGTGCCATATATGTACACCTGTCTTATCACTGATAGAATTTTGTTCTGTTTACTTATTTACATGTCTGACTCGCTCTGTATTCTGCACTTGAATGCAAGGGGTTCTGTGTTTTCCTATGCTCATTACGAAGCGAATGTCTGACATAGAGTAAATGCTTAATAAATGTTTGGGGGTGGAAATAAAAGAAGAAAAAAGTGAGCAAGGAAAGATGGAAGACAGACAATTGGGCCAGAATCTTTCTGAAAGTAAAATACTTGAAATTATTAAGAATTTTCTCTAATTACAGATATTCCAGAGACTAAGTTGGAGAGAGAGTTCAGGGCCTTTGACCTGCCTCAAATTTCAACCTAAGGTGAGACCCGAGTGACACTTATGCAAGAGGGACACACTGGCCCATTTTGATCTCATGCCAGTTGCCTTTGCACAGCACGATCACAGACTGAGAGGCATTCTTTAAGCAGCTCTCCCATGCACACACACTAACGCATTATTCTTTTGGCCACATCTATGCACAGAATCTAGAAAACCTAACAGTCATGATTTTCTAACATTTTTTAAAAAAGAATTTATTTTCAAAATTGATTTTTTAATTCCTGTATAAGGATGCTTTTCATATTATTCTTCTATCTCCAGGACTTGGAAATGAATTAGCAATATGAACTAAATATCAATATGAAAAATGGCTGAATAGGCTTTTGGCACGTAGGTAAATACTTTCACAACAAAGAAATGAGATATAAATAATGAACAATCATTATTATTATTATCCTTATTTCAGGTTCCTTAAGTAACCTCCTTTTTTCTTTTCCCCTACCACGTGCTTTAGAACGCTAACCTGTCTTTTTAAAAGTAAAGTTTAACTTTTAGTTTTTTTGGATCTTTTATTCCGAGATATGAGGAAGTGAAAGAGGAGGGAAAAAAAAAAAACGAAGAAAAGTCTGATTTTTTTCCCTCAACCCTCACAACACCTAACTCAGTACATTTGATTCATTCATCAAACTCAAATTTGACGTAATATTCTTTTATGGGTCTTGTAAATTCAGAATATCGTGGAAAATTGATACTCTATTTTATCAAAGAACAAAAGGAGGCTTTATTTAAAGAGAACTATATTAAATATGTTTCCCATTCACCTAGATGAGATAGAAAAATATCTTTGGAAATGCAAAGGGAAAAGAAAATAAAAGAGCATCCCTTCTTCCAAAGAGGAAATTACCCTAGCGAGAACAGTCGTGCTGTTGGGAAGTAGTTAGATAAATTTTTAGTTTCTAGCTGAGAGCAAGGTCATCCATGGAAATCTCTGGAAATTGGTTTACTTTGCGCTGTCCCATCACCATAGGCACAACCCCTAATCCCAGCCAGCCCATAGATTTGTCATGAGTCTCGATAAGAAACCCACAATACAATGGAAACCAGTCACCAATACCAAGAAAACAATGCACATATATGTACTCACTGTAGTTCTGCAAACTCATTGTCTTGGAAGAAAAACACATTCAATTAATGCTTGTGAAATAATCACTGGCTCTATTGTGTAAATTCACGGGAAAGAAAGTATCCAGTAATCGGAAGTCTTCTCAAATATTTGAATCTGAACTTGAGGCCACTGGGTGAATATAAATGGACTGTTCCTTTTCCATCATTTGGTTCCAATCAATGTCTGAAACATGTTCTTCATTTAAAATGTGTTCAAATCTAATATTGGAAAATCCTCCAGAGCCTTGTGTTTGCCTTAATTTATGTTTTTAATATTTCTTTATTGCTTTTTTAAAGCAATGCATATGTTTAATATAGAAAAAAACAAATACCACACATTACAACTAAGTGTAGATAAGATGAACAGTTTGGAATCTAATTTATTAATAAAGCATTATTACGAGAAAGAACAGACTTACGCTAAATAGCTTAGCAGAATTAAAGCATTAATTCTAAAATCTCATTATTTATCTAGGAAAATCAGAAAAATTCAGTGTAATTCTAAAGCATGTACATTTAATTTACTTTTGAAACCTCAGGTTGAAATATGAACTTTCAATTTAGTCTTGTGTAGATATAACTGCTAGTTGAATTTTGTTATGACATATTAAAATAGAGAAAAATTGTGCCACTCTAAAAGATCTGCATTTAATCATATTGTGTAGAATATGTCCAGCAAAATAGGATATACGTTGCTTATGCATTTTTGAAATCATAAGTGAGAGACATTTATTTAGTTCTCGTATACTGTATATAGGGACAAAATTTTGTATAAGAAATAGGTTTGGTCCCCAATCAACTTTAAAAAACTAGAACAGCCTACAAGGCGGTGTTTTGGAAAATAAAAGGGATTTTGGCACTTGACTCATGCCCTATTCTGCCACGTATCTGCTTGCGGGTTTGTGGGCAAGTTATTTAACCTCTCTGTCCCAGTATCCTCACCAATAAGAAAGAATGACAATAGTACCAGAATGGTTTTGAGGATTAAATGATATAATACATGTGCGTTCAATAGCAAAGTGCCTTAGCACAGACAAAAAACTTAACAATTACTAGCACTAATATATTATAATAATTATGTATAATAATATTACTGATATAAACAATGCAATTATTGTTAATATTATCATAAACATTTTTCATTCATTACAGAACATTCTCATGGTGGAGAATTTGCTTCATTTTATTTTTTATCATAAGAATTCCACACAACAAAATCTGAAAAATCCTCATTGTAAGCAATTCAGACAATATAGAAATACGTGTACATGTAGTAAATTGTGGAATTCCTCCTACGCCTCTCATCCCTTCGTCTTTCTTCACCTCCCACTGTCCTTCCAAGTAATCACTCAACAATTTGATCTGTGCCCTTCCTGATTTCTTTCATCCACTTATACTTCTTTATATGTGCATATCCAGGTATATGGCTTTGTTTTATTTTGTTTTATGTAAATGGATCATTTAAAAATCCTGTAGAGTGTTACATAAATTAAATATACCATAGTTTATTTGACTAGTTCCCTTTCATGAACATTTGGATCATTTTGAATTTTTAACAATTACAAAGAATGTTATAGTGAAAATCATTGTAGAAGTCTTTCTGTGGATGTGGCAAATTTTCTAGGATGGATACAGAGAAATAGAAAAGCTTAATAGAGGAGTACGAGAATTTTTAAACTTTGATATTGTCAAGTTACCCTTTGAAAGGCTATGACAATGTATAATTTACACACCCACCAGCCATGTATGAGAGTACCCATTTCTCATACTTTTCCCAACCCTCGATGTTTATTTACTCATTCTTTTAATGAATAATTGCTGCACACACTAGTGCCAGGTACTAACCATATTGCACCTTCCCCCAAAAGCTTACATTCTGGTAGAGTGTAGCAGACAAAAATCAATACACACAGAAACAAGTAAATAATATTGTATATTGAAAGGTAAGTACTATGAGAAAAAAAAAAGTAGGATGAGGAATGTTGGATAGTGGAAAGACTGCAATTTTAAATAGGGTGATCTATTGATCTAATCTAATCGGATTATGATGTTTGTGAGATCTAATTGGAAATATGACATTTGAGCCAAACCTTGAAGGACGTAATGATTTTAATGAAACTATAACCTTAAGGAAGTGTTCCATTGTTGTCTGGCTTCCAAAATTGTTGACAATAACTGTCTAATCTACACGTACTGCCCCACCCCCACCCCCACATGCACACACGCTTTATAGGTGACCATCTTCTTCTTCCTATGCAGTTTTTCTTGAATATGTAATCTAACAATATCCCTAAGATATGTCTTGAAACTTCAAGGATTTTAAATTATTATTCCTGTGTTTCTATGGATTCTTTCAATCTGCAGATTTATATCTTCATTCATTCAAGAAAAGTTTTATTCCATTAAGTCTTTGGCTATTTTTCTTTGCAATTAGTTCTGTATTTTTCTTAGAGACAATTGCCCATATTTTGCCTCTCCCTTTTAGACCCTCCATATGTATCCTCCTTTCTTCAATGGCCTTTTTGTTCCTTTCTTCCAGGGTTTGATTTTCTGTCATCTGTCTTTGGAAACGTCAACTCTGAGTTTGCTGCTTCATTGTATCCTACATAACCCACATCTCTTGGATTCGTTTTTCATTTTGATGTCATCAATCCATATGGAATTGTTTCAGATACAGTCTGTGAATGCTGAACTGTGTAAGCCTTTACATAACTAAAATTATTATTATCTTGCTCTCATGTTTGACTATTTGGCTGCTTATTGAATTTTATCTTCAAAATCATTTTCCCTCAGTTTTTAAAAAATATTTTCCCACTGACTTATAGAGCCAACCCATAATAGTGATAATATTTACTGAAAGTTTACAAGTGCCATGTTATTATGCATAATTCTATAATTGATGAGATCACTTAATCAGCAAACCAATAAAATATGTTCTATGATAATCCATTTTGTAAGTACGGAAAATGGGGCTTAAAAAAGACAAGTGTTTTTTAATTGTTTTCTGACAAGGAAGTGATACAATTAGAATTGAAACCAGCGTAGTCTGTTACTACAAGTCACATTCTTGGTAACAATTTGATTTTGGCTCCTTTGCACGTAAGCTGTCCCTCCTACCCTTCTGCCAAAAGCTTTAAGATTTTCTGTGTATCCATGAAGTTTTGAAATTTCAACATGGTTTATAGTTGTGAATCTTTATTTATCTTGCCTCACACTTAATGGGAATTTTTCATTCCAAAGATTTACTCTTTAACTCTTGGAAATTTCCCAATAGTAACATTTTTCTAATATATTTTATTCCCTTTTTTATTGTGTTATTTCCTTTATAACTATTATTAGATGCCTGTTAGACCTCTTGAATCAATCCTTTACGCTTCTTATTATTTTCTTATGTTTTCTGTTTCTTTTTCTTATTTTTCTGTATTTTGGGAGTACGCCTTATCTTTATCTCTCACATTCGAATTTAAATTTGAACAGTGATCATTGTTAGACTTATTTTTAATTTTGGAAGCCATATGTTTAATAAATCTGGTCAGTCATCTGTTTGTTCATTTACTCCTGCTCTCTCAGGTTCTTTGTTTTCCCTCAAGTCGGCTACGCTTGGTGTATGTTTATATCAACAAATAGCAGACCAGGTAGATGACTCTACATAGCTTGGAAAGGCACCTTCTATATTTATATAGATCTGTTTCCCACATGGGCCTCTCTTTCACATGGAAACTGACTGGGATTCCATATACAGTGTGAGTTATGCCAAAAGGTAGGATCCCCTCTTGTAAACATGGGAGTGAGGCAGACAAGCAAGATGGGACATCCCCTTCTCTGCCTCATTGCTAATGTAAGGAAAGCTTTATTATGCTAGTTTCATTTTGCATAAGACTATGTTTCCATTATTATTTTTCTGTTTTTTATTGATTTTTATTGTCTTTTGCAGCCATTAGAGTTACCTCAGGATCCCCCCTGCTATGTTCTGTGTCTTTCTCAGGATACCTTATATCTAGATAGAAGTCATTCCCTGTCAGGCAGAGTTGGTTATTTTTAATTTTCTTTTTTGTTTCTTGTTTTTGTATTTATATTTTTTGTATGAAATTCCTGGGTTCTCTTCTGGTCCAAATGATGTCTTCAACTCAATACGTGTGTGTGTGCGTGTGTGTGTGTGTGTGTGTGTGTGTGTGTGTGTGTGTGTTGGAGGAGGGGTGATGAAAAGAAGATAAGAGCTCCCTAAAAGATATATGTTTCTCCATAGTCAATTTTTAATGTATCCTTTTTTGAAACCATGAAAATTTTAAATTCTTCCCCTTCCTATATCTATTTTTCTTTTATATAAAACAATGTTTTAAATTATTTAATTACTCACTAAAAATCATACAGTAAAATTAACAGTTTCAGAATACCTACCTTCTTGAAAGAATACATCATTGCATACAACTTTAGGATATGAATAATCCAGCTTGAAGGAGAAGTAGGAGGAGAGGAGAGAGGACTACACTAGGTTTGCAAAATCTATATTCGAGCCCAGGCTTTGCTCTTTCAGGTGTGACCAGGATAAGGCATAAGCTGTCAGATGCTCAGGTAGTCAGTATAAAAAGGAAAGAATATCTGTCCTACATCCATCATGTGGGACTGCTCTCAGTATCAAAAATACAGTTGTGTATAAAATCAATTTGTAAAGTGCTGTGCATATTTGTTCTTTTATGCAGGAAATATTTATTGAGTGCCTTGTAAGTGCCAAGTGCTCTTTTTGGTACGATGTTGGGAGTTTCTAAAAAGAGAGATCACTGAAGGGCTAGAATGATATGCTTTAGGAATTTTTTATTGAAAACCAGAAGCCTGCAGAAATTTGAATGAGAAAAGGAATGGGATAGGGATTCCAGATCAGAAAAACAGAGAGCTAATGTCCCTAGCGATTTGAGTGGATTTGGGTGAATAGTGCCATTTGGTTGGAGCAAGTGCTTTTTCAGTGCTCTTTCTCCGCAAATGACTCTGTTGGAGACATTTTGCACCCTTTAATTTAACTAAGCATATCTACTTGACTTTACGGGCTCTTCAAACTACAGAAAAGCAAGATTGCATATCATTTTCTTACCTAGCAACTAGGGCATTTAAATCAAAGTTGATTGTTTCACTTATTTTTTTTTTTCCATTTAGAAACTGACTTCTTAATCTCAATGTAATGTAAGACACACTTTCATCATTAAATCCTCCAAGTGTTTGTGGTCAGGGCTGGGAACTGGTTAAATCACACTGATGCCTCAATAGCACCTTACAAGTTGAAGCCAGCCAACCACTCTGCTATCACACCCAAATTTGGATTCCAAGACTCTGTCAGTGGAGTAGTGTTTCCCTAAGCAGGATTTCTATCTCCGGAACTAGCCTCCCACTTTATTTTGACAAAACCCGACACCCATCTGTTTATTCAGTCTTTGTCTGATCGTGTGGGAAGGTTGACAAATCCAGGCCCAGATAACAGAACTGAGAATCCTTTTTATATTCTCGTACATATAAGAACATTGCAAAATAATAAAATGGTTAGCATAATTCTTTTTTATGAGTTGGACAATTAAAGGGCAGATTCAAAATCAAGACATATTCCGTATAAGTTGAAGATCAAATTAAGCTTCTTTTGAATTACAAAAATTGTCTAAAAAGAGAGTGGGAGATTTCAAGGGTTGATAGTGCATAAATATGCATAAAAACTTAAAAAAAATACTTGGCTTTGAAACCTTGTTTATGCAGTAGTAACATCCCTCTGGCTATGTACTCAAAATTTCACTAGTGTGAACTTTTTTTGACTCTCTTTCCTTATTCCGTAATTCAGATCTTTTATGTACTGTGGAGTTGGCAAAGCAATCTCCTCGCCATGCCACTCTGAAAGATCTTTCTCCATTTGTCTTAGTAATGTTGGAGGGCATTAGGAAATGAAGGATTGAAAGGACATAAGAGTGGGAATGGTTGATTAAACTCAAGAGCAAACGCGGAAACGTTTTAAAATATGACCATCTTTGAAAACACCTAAACTTTCAGTTCAATAGTGGGGAGCTGAGAGAATTTATCATGGATTAGCAATGGGCTATGAATTGTTGAATAGGAAAGATCATTTAACTTCTTTGGTCCCCTTATTGCTAAACAGAAGCTATTATCTTTTCAGAAAGAAATTTATTCATTCAAAATATTGGCTGTGATGAAATTTGCAACTACAAAACCTGAAATTACGATGAACCAAAATCTATATCTGTGTTTGTCAATCCATGTGATATATTAATGTTGAATTGGATTGCCTGCTTTGTTTTGTTATTATATATATTTATATAATTATAATTAAAATATATAGTTATATATATTTATATGTTATTATGTATAATTATACATATTTCTATAGGCAGAGTGTAAAAAGTCTGTCTTTGCAAAAAAAAATTTAGACAATATACATGTTTGATTAAGCAGCTAAAATAAATCTAGCCTTTAACAATCTGCAAATTCTTGATTCATAGGTCCATTTTCTACCTTCTTTTTGTTTCAATTTCTTACATCTTCATTTCTTTCGAATAGTTTATAAGCATATTTCAACCAGCAGGAGTACTGGTAACAATTTCCAATATTATAATGCATTTCTATGATATTTACCAAATGAGCTGTGTTTTTTGTTTATATTTGTGTGTTTTATTTACTTTTATATTGAACATTTTCCTTTCAACTTAAAAAAAAACCAGAATCTGATTTTAAGTAATCTTAGATTTCAGCAACTTTGCTTTAAAAATGTGCTTTAAAATGTTTCTTTTATTTATTTGAACTCATGTGCTAGGTATGTGTGACTATCAGGTTATACGCTTTGTGTGACTTTTTGATAAATTTGTTCTGTTATCTCTATGCCATGTTCTCTCACTCAGCTCTATTACCTTTTTGGCCAATATAGCCAGTTAGTTAATCAACACATTTTTTATTCACAAAGGGCAATCTTGGGCATAAATTGAGGTGTTCAATAATCTGCCCTATTAGCTCCATTCTTCCTTAAACTGCATCTTTATGGCTGCTCTTGTGAAAAATCCTACTGTGCTTATGGCTTCAGTAAATTGCTGTAGTTAATTTCCCAGGAACCTGTAGAACAAGCCTGAGAAAAAAGTGGTGCCTCTTAGTTTAATATCAACTTGTTTTTCTAAATCTCTCTGGTCTGATCTTCCTTGCTCTTAGTCATTAAGGAAACAGAAAAAAAAAATATCATGCACAGTAATTTTTAAAAATGAAGCTAGCTTTCTAAGGCTTTAAAATATCCTAGCTATATTAAGTTCAATCAATTTAAACAAACAAATCATCAGTACTCTTTTTAATCTTGGAATGAATTAATTATCCACTTGTGCTTCTCGCAACAGAGTACTTATTCTGCCAGGTAGAATTCACTGCGGTGAAATGCTCTGGGGCTTGTGTGTCCTTTACAATCACCTCTGGCCTGAATCGTCCTCTTTGTTCCATTAGTTCCAGGGTACAGTGCACAGTGGTTTCAACTATACCATTTACACAATATAAATTTATTCCTTGGCTTATTCAGAATTATAAGCATTTACGACCTACTAAGGCTTGGAAAATGGTGTACTCCTTTCTTTGAAAATAATCAGTATAGAAAGTATAGCCTCCCACTATAACATAAATAGAAAGAACACCCTGCCCCCCACAAAAAAAGACTATTTTGCTTCAGTTTTCTAAATCTATAGGAAGAGCATCCCAAATTAAAATAAATATGTTCTAAAAGTTACATGGCAAAAAATACTGTAGTCGATGAAATAATTTCAGATCGATAGCTAGATATACACGTGTATTTTCAGAAATCTTATTTACTCTCAGTTTTTCTAATTACCAATTTGAATTGTTGACTGGGAATAGACAGAATGTTGACATCTTGACAGTCAATTAGAAAGCTTTTGATAGGGCCTGGCCCTGTGGCGCAAGCGGTTAAATGCGCGCGCTCCGCTGTGGCAGCCTGGGATTTGTGGGTTCGGATCCCAGGCAAGCACTGACGCACCGCTTGTCAGGCCATGCTGTGGCAGCGTCCCATATAAAGTGGAGGAAGATGGGCACGGATGTTAGCCCAGAGCCAGTCTTTCTCAGCAAAAAGAGGAGGGTTGGCAGATGTTAGCTCAGGGCCAAACTTCCTCACAGAAAAAAAAAAAGAAAAAACAGAAAAAAATAAAAGAAATAGACCTTTAGAAAGCTTTTGATAGAAAAAAATCTTCCAAAGTATTAAATTGAGAGAAACTGCTATAGTTTGTTTCCATGTTCAGAAGTATTGCAGGCAGAAAGTTCAGAATCAGGCTTTATAGGTCCAAATCTTGTCTCTGCCATCTACTAGCAGTGAGTAAATTACAATTAGCAGATACCTTATACATAGCAAGTACTTGATCATGCTAATATGCCTTAGATTAGATTCCAATCAAAACATGTTTGGCATGTATAGCCATGCTTATCTAAGAAAAGAGAAGGCTAACATCTTTGTAGACTGAGTTCAAGTGACCTGTTAGATTTGACAAGTGCTAGGGAAAGGTTGTCATGTGAAGAACGACACTCCAGCTGATTTGTCATGGAACTGGAGACCTCCATTTATAGGATTAATTCCTTTACGTTGACATACCATCTATGGAAATTTTTCATTAAAATGAAAATATTCCTTTGAGATGAAACACATTAAGGCAAATTAATTTTCCATTATAGACAGCTGGCTGGCTCGTATCAAATCCCTACAATAGTGAGAAATAAAGTAGGTAAATTAGTTGGGGAAAGAGTTGGCAATTGAACTGCCCAAAATCTTTCCCTGTTAGAAGTTTCTAGATGGCTCCAATAAAGCACAGAAATCAATAAGAGTTTTTTGTTTATAGAAATACAAACCAAAAGTATGAAAGTGAAAAAGCATAAATAAATAGAAGAAGAAAAAGAGAGAAGAGGAGGAGGAGGAGAAAAGGGAGGGAGTAGAGAAGGACGAGGGGGAAGAGGAGGAGGAGAAGGAGAAGAAAATTATACTTGAAGGAACAAGTAGGTGGAGATCAAGTGAAACAGAAAAACCATAACTAAGATTCATGGATCTGTATAAACAAAAGTGTGTTTCTGTCATTTTTCTGTTTCAGATTTATGTAAGAGTAGTTAGATGGATTTTCAACACATTTAGCAAGCATGCTTGGCGTGATCTACCTTAAAATATGGACTACATGATGTACAAGAAAATCACTTTGGGGAGACTTGGGTGGTATGTCAAAAAAATAAAACAATCCTTCACGTCCTAGAGTCGCAGAACCAAATTTATATGAGACCCATGAGTCTCCATGAACAGGATAACAAAGCAAACAACAAACAAAATCAAATGAATAACAGTTTCAAATATGACTCTCAAATCACAAGGCACGAGGATGGATGAAATTGCAGGCGTTGGTTTACAGCTGAGTTGCTTCTCACTTGAACAAATCTTTGAATAGTTTATTTAATGGTGGTTAACAATCATATAATCTCCCTAATAATCAAGGGAAAAAACTACATCAGGTATTATATCAATAGCCTATAATAGACATATAGTTTAATTATATAACGTATTATGTCCAATATACGTCACTAAAATATTTAATACATTGCTCATTCCCAACCCCATTGCAAAACTATTTAGATTATGAAAATATCTTAAGTGCAACAAATTGAGAACGATTAAGATTATATTAATATTGTACATAGTAATGCTTAATAGAAAGAAGAAAAATAGAATATACTTATAACTTACTAAAACAAAAATCTCTGTTGCAGTATTAGGCTATAATTTATCTAGCCTTTTCCTAAAACTTCAAAGAGAAATAAGAAAAGCAAATTCCTGTGAAAATGGAAAATATCAAATCTAAGATTTTTAATAACCCACTTTTGGAATAATGTTCTATGGGAAAAGAACATGTTCCAGGCTACATTAAGCAAAACCTCTCTGACCTTAAAACACTTACAGAGGGAAGAGAATTTTGCTTGTCTCTCACCAACTGAGCATCAGAGTAGGGGCACCTGCATTCTAAGCTACTGCCAAGCTTACGCATGGAGCAAAGAACCAGGCAGAGGAGGGATCTTGGGGAAGAGGAAGACTTTAGTGGCAGCTGGGAGAGTCTTAGTGGCAGGAAGGGCAGTGCTCTATCAGCAATAGCCCTGCCAGAAATAATTGGCTCCCTCAAAAGGATTGGTGAGAGCTGCACAGATGAAGAGACTAGTTACAAAATTGTGAGTGGAGTTAATGGAAACCAATGAGAAATGATGAAGCACACTAGTACTATCAACAGTGGGAGGTTGCAACACCCCAGAAGGATCCCTTGTGCTCCCTAGCAGTAAATATTCCCTAAAGTAATCACTATTCTGACCTCTAATGTCATAGATTAATTTTCCCTGTTTTGAATTTCATTTAAGTGGAATCATTCAGTATTTATTCTTGTGTCTGGATTCTTTCATCCATGTTGTATATAGCAATAGTGTTTTTTTATTTTTCATCAACACATAATATTCCATTGACACCATGATTTATCAGTTTCTCAATTATGGGTATATTATAAATAATGCTGCTATAAATATTCTTGTGTATGCTTTTGGTGAATATAAGTATTTATCTATTGGCTATGTACCCACCCATGTACAGTATATAAGAGTTCCAATTTAATACCCTTTCAAATGGTGGTTTGTCAATTCTTTTAATTTTATCCATTCTGTCAGTGTATAGTGGTATCCCAATGTGGTTATAATGTGAATTTTGTTGATGACTAATGATATAAAATTGTTTTCATATACTTCTTGGCCATTTGGATATCTTCTTTTATGAAGTGCCTATTCAAATGTTTCGCCTTTTTTTAAATTGTGTTTGTCTTTTTCTTATTGATTTGAAAAAGTTCTTTATATATTCTCGATACAAGTCTTCTTGTGGGATACATGTATTGTAAATATATTCTCCCAGCCTGTTGCTTACAAAATAATTGTATGCATCAAGACCATGAAGATATTCTCCTTTTTTTTTTGCTTCTAGAAGTCTTATGGTGTACATTCATGTTCATGTTTATGATCCATCTCAAATTATTTTTTTGGTACCGTGTGAGGAAAAGGTCAAGGTTTTTATTTCCCATGTGAGTATTCAACAGCACCATTTTTTAATGACATCCTCCTTTTTTCCTGCTGAATTGAAGTAGCAAGTTTGACATAATTTAGGTTATCATATACATGTAAGTCTGTTTCTAAGTTTTGCATCCCTGTGCAACACCATAGAGCCTTAATTACTACAGCTTTATAATAAGTTTTGATTCTTCCACCTCTGTTCTTCTACATTGTTTTGCATTTCCATAAATATCTTAGAACTAGCTTGTGAATTTACACACACACACAAAGTCTTTTGGGATTTTGATTGGGGTTGCATGAATCTGTAGATCAATTTAGATAGAAATGACAGCTTAACAATATTAAAAATTCCAATTCATAAACATAGTATTTCTTATTTATTTAGGTATTCTTTAATATCTCTCAATAATATTTTGCTTCATATCTTTTGTTAAATTTATTCCTAAAAAATTGATATATTTGCACTATTTTAAATGATATTGTTTTTACAATTAACTTTCCAATTTCTGGTTACTAGAATATAGGAACATAATTGATTTTTGTATAGTGATCTTGTATCTATGTACCTTGCTAATTAAATTGTTAATTCTAATAGATTATAAATTACTTTGGACTTTCTACATACACAATCATGACATCTGAAAATAATTAGAGTTTTACATCTTCCTTTTGGTACGTTGTGGTTTTATTTATTTATTTTTGCCTATAAAATTTGTAGTGATGCCTGCTTTATCATTTCTAATATTGATAATTTGTGTTTTCTCTCTTTCTGATGTCAAGTATTTTTTTTAAATGATTCTATTTTTTTCTTGATCAGTCTTACTTAGGGGTTCATCAGTCTGTTAAAATACCAGTGTTTGTTTTTGCTGGTAACCCAGAAAGCCAAACACCGAGATGACAGGATTGCAGCAGAGAGAGGGTTTTAATCACAAGGCAGCCAAGTGAGTAAATGGGAGAACAAGTCTCAAATCTGCTTCCCTGAAAACGGGGACTCAGGGATATTTATAGGGTAATGTGGTCTGAAGTGTGGAGATAGATGATTGGAAGTGAGGAGAGGTGAGGTAACTGATGATCTGCGGAAGCGTAGTCAGACGTCATGCCTCTTCATAGGATGCATGTTCACATGCATAAGGATGATTTGAGGGTGGAGTTTTAACCTCTTGACATCAAAATGTCACTTATCAGGCATCTGCGTGGGCCCTGTTGACAGGTTGGTGGTCTCAACAGGACTGAAGTGGACAAGGAGTTGTAATTCTTGAAAAACAGCTCAAACACCCATTACCATGGTGACCCAGGCACCAGGAAGATGTTATCTGCAGGAACCTAGTGGGAGTCAGACAGCATATTGCCTGAGAAACACAGTCAACAATGGGCGAGGGAACAACTAAAAGCTTGGGAAAAGCTACAATCAGCAATTGCAAAAAAGAAAAAAAAACTTTAGTTACCAGCTACCTAATCACCAATGGCTAATTGCTTACTGGTTTCACCAACAATTTAGATTGATAATTTGAAAATAATGTAAGTAGCAAAAATAGGAGGGGAAGAGGCAGAGAAGGAATATGCTTATTTATCTCATGACGTTTATATCAAAAGATATGTTGCTGACAAAATAAGTACTAGACATTTAAGCATATTTAATAGTTCAAAAATAAATATGAAGAAATAACATATTATTAAACTGAAGTTGAGTTGTGGAGGAGAGAGAGGAGCAAATTTTATTGTTGCTCATAGTAAAGCAACAATTAAATAAAGGATGAAAGATATTATAGAAAAGTATAAAATAAAGATAGTTCTCAGAAAAATTAAAAATTTTTTAAAATATTAGAAAATGTAATAAAAAAGACAAAATAAAGAGGATCACATGCTTCATTTATTTGTTGCTTTATTCGTTCAACAAATATATGTTGAATGATTTTTGTGTATGTCAGGCAATTTTTCAGGCTCTGGGACACATCAGAAAAAGATACATACCCTCCATACCCTCCTTTCTCCCCCACCAGGGAGGGAAAGAAAATAAAGAGTAGACATAACAAATAATCTATTAACCTATGTAAAAGAAAATGATAGGTGTTGTGAATAAACGCAAAAGTAGAAAAGAACAGGTAGATAGGGTGTTCAGGGAATGGAGAGGATTACAATTTAAAAGGGCATATCTATTGAGTAGGGAACATGTCCACAAAAATTTAATGGAAGTGAGGGAGTTAGCCATGTGCAGACCGTGCTCCATGCAGAGGAAACCCCCCTTTGGCTGGACTTGATCTTTGTAAGGATCAATGAAGAGGCTGGCAGTGTGGCTACAGCAGAGTGAGTGAGAGGAAAAATAAACAGTGGTGAGAGAACAGAGGTCAGATCATGAAGGCTTTATAGCCCAGTTGTAGATCGAAACCTCCCATCAATAAATGAAGCATATTTCTACAAACTTTGACTCTAAGTTAGAGTTGGGGGCTTGTTTTCCCCATTAGAATGTGGCAAAGTGATGCTGTCTGAGTTCTGAAGCCTGGCCTCCAGAGGCCTTGCCGCTCTCACACTTGTTGTCCTGAAACCCTTAAATCACCAGGCCGTGTGAAGAAGTCCAGATTATCCTACCGGAGAGCCCAGGTGAAAATAACCGAGGCATCCCAGCCAACAGTCCCAGAGAATTGCCAGATAAGCGACCTCAGGCAAATCCAGCAGAACTTCCCAGCTGAACCAGCCCAAATTAGAGAATCGTGAATATGGTTGTTGTTTTAAGCCACTGAATTTTGGAGGTGGCTTGTTGCACAGCAATAGGTAACAGACGTATCAGTGTAATAACTTTAGGTTTTATTCAGAGTTAAATGCGGACACATTTTCGTTAAGTTTTGGGGCAGAGTGGCCTGATCTGACTTAGAGTTTACAAGAGTTATTCTGACAAATGTGAGAATAGATGGTAGAGGGTCAGGCACAAAAGCATGGAGACCAGTGAGGAGGTTATTGCAGTTAATCCAGGATAGAGATGATGGTGCATAGGACCAGGGTGGAGGAAGTGACAAATGGTCATATTTACATTTTGAAGGTAGACAAGATTGTTAAAAGATTAGATGTTTAAAATATTAGATTTGGGAGTTAGAGAGAAAGGGAGTCAAGGTTGACAAAAAGATTTTAGGCTTCAGTGACTGAAAGACATAGCGACATGTTACAGAGAACATTATACCACATTTTATTTAAAAAAAAGGTGAGAAAATTGTGTGTGTGTTTGCATGCATATATATGTGCTTATATTTGCATGAATATATAGTGTAAGAATAAACAAGAAATATAAAAATGGTTTGGTACAGGGACAGGGAAGAGACCAAGACTTCTTAGAGCATTTATTTTTTATCATTACCATTTTTGAACCTTTTAAATGTAAAACCATTATAAAAATAAAATTAAAATGGGAAGGTAAGACAAGTAATCTTTTTTTTTTTTTGAGTACATATTATGTGTTAGGCACTCTGCTAAAGCACTCTACATGTGTAATTTATAGCCTCTTTGGCTTCTTCACTTTTGAAGGGTGATGATATATCTACCTTGCAAGTTTGATATATCTGGCTGACAGATATGAGAAGTAACATATCCTAGCAAATGTCTAGCACGTAGCAGGCAGTCAGTAATTTGTTGCTGCCATTACTATTGCTCAAGGTCATGGAACTAGTAAATATTGGGATATAATTCAAACTAGATTTTCTGGTGGTAAAGACCCTGGTACTTCCCTCTCTGCCATGCTCTGTCTTTTATAAAAAGCAACATAATAGCTGATGTCTCCAATTTTACTATGCCAGGTGCGTGGAGTAATAGAATGCAGATAGGTGGAAAGCCAGTCTCAGGAAGGCCAGAAAAAGACTTGGAACAAATGTTTGAAGCAAACAGGAAAGTGGTCCAGACCTGAGAAATGCCAGGGGATTGGCAACACAGGTGAGGCAGTGAGTTAGAACTCAGCCAAGTGTTCATGTACACACAAATATTGAAGTTCAAGTTAAGGCATAGAGTCTACTACCAAGCAAGCCAGGAGAAGCTGGAGTCAATGAAATTCAACTCTCATTTTGTCTCCATCATAAGCCAAATTTTTGCCTTCTGCTGAAGTTGAAATCAATCCCAGGATACACTAAGTCCAGGGTCTGCTCACGTGTAACTTCATGAAGAAAAGACATTGATTTAGCTAGAGTGCAGCTTAGGCACAGAATCAGCGGAGTCCCCAAGTGCTTCTTAAAAATTGGACTTTACTGAGGGTCTCTGAGAAAGTCTCTTTTTCGCTTAGATTTTGAACAAATTGAGGCATAGACAAATGGCAAATGAGAAATTGAATCATGACCTTGGTAATGACCAAGTTGGAGAACACAGCTTACCATAACATCCAAATGGGTTTCCTAATATCTAATCTCAGAATTTGACAGACTTCTCCACCCAAGCCAACTCCCCAGCTACCACCTCAAAGACAGAGCCTGACCCCGTCAAAAGCAGGTCTCCTATTCCCTGTGAGCATTTTGCTCCTTGTGAGCAATTTACACTCAGAAGGTAAACAGCTAAGGCTGAACCAAGCATGTCAGTCATTCTTTTGGTTCTCTGGACTACAGACCTTTGTTTTTGTTGCCTCCTCTCCTTGGTAATTCCCTGTGCCTCCTCCTCTCGGGCTTAACAAACTACTTGGCCTTTAAAATCTCCTCCAGAAATCCTTTTATTACATGCCCGAGATGAGATAAGGTGGTCCCCCTTCCTGCTTTTAGAGTGCCCTACACTTATCTCTCTCATAATACTTATCCTACTTCATTGTAACTGCCTGAGTCCTTGTCCACATCTCTCATAAGACTATAAGCTCCCAGGCGATAAACACAGTGTCTTACTAATCATAACGTGGTTTCTGCACATGATAAGTGCTCATTATGTATTTGTTGAATAAACATCTGACTTCAACTACTATTATACCAGTTGACTGCCATGTTTCACATCCAACTTGATCTCATTTATAACCTCGCTAGCTGCCTGCTCGGATATGTTGGAGAGAGGAAGTCCAGAGATTTATTTATCTTACACAGAAATGGGTATAGTTTTAGTTGTTTTTCTGAAAGTGGCATCTAGTTCTGCTGAGTTATCCCAAAACTCCTGTCAGTGTTTCAGAGAACTTTTCTTTGTCAGAAATTTGACCTCATCATAAACATATATATCCAGCTGTGAAATACATTAGATATCTTTTTTGAGTGAAGATAACCGAAGTGTCTTCTTCAAGTGTGTCTATCTTAAGTAGAACTACTAAATAAGTCTGTTAGGGGGAAAGCTCCTTCCCCTCTTCTGAAGGTTGCTTCTTATGGAATACTTCTTGCCTCTCTTTGTGCCTTTACTTAACACCACTCCTGAAGAGCTGCGGTGAATGGAATATGGGGTATATGTAAGAGTGTGTGTGTTGCTGGAAAGGTGGGAGAGAAATCATTAAAGATGAATCTTGATATTTATGTACTTGATTATATATATATATAAACAAGAGCCAAGTCATGAAGTGTTATAAGCCATGTTTGGAATTAATTCTTAGAACAAACGGAAAGAGGAGTAATGAAATGTATTAAGCAGGTAGATGATAACATCATCATACCTGTGCCTTTCAAAAGTCAGTGGCTACAACATGAAGCCTGTATTAGAGAAGGATCATCTTGAAGTCAGGAACTCTGGTAATCCAGATGGGAAATGACAATTGCACAAAACAATTTAGAAGTAAATTCAACCATAATTGGAGATTGTTGGAAGGAAATGGAAGGGTTGTCATAGTATATCCATTTATAAAAATGAGTCTATAGCTGTCATTTATAGAAGAAGGTCATTGCAATGATTAGGTGTCCAGTTTATTGTCAAACAGTAGGAGCAGTTTCTTGGAAAAGTACAAGGGGTCATTTAGCCCCGGTGTTAATAATGTCTACTTCCAAATGTTGTTTTGGTGGTATTCCAAGGATTTACACACCAGTTGGTTTATATTAGCAAAGTATATCTGCTCTTGGATTGATTAAATCAATAACATGATAAGCTATTGTCATTTTTTGTGTGAAGACCAAACACAGTTGTCTTATTAATGCCATGTCTAAACTAAGCCAAGCTGGCAACATTGTACTTCAGAAAACAACGATTCTTTTCAAGTTCCTGCTGTCAAATAATTTACTGTCCATAGGCAAATGTAGACTTACACATTTTTATTTAAATCATTCAACTAACATTAACAATTGTTCTGTGCTAGGTACAGGAAATTTACCAATGAAGAGGATGCAATTTCTGGGCAATGGGGATCACCATCAAATGGAAGCACTTAAGCACTTATCGCTTCATGGCTGGGTTCCAAATGTGGAGCTATTATTTCATAAATTCCACCAGGGCAAACATCAAGAGCCCTTTACAAAATAAGAAAATAAAAATAATTTAAAAAAACCTTCCCCACTTTCATTACAATGCCTGAAAGAGAAAAATAACCTTAAAAATTTCCATGTACAAAAGGAACATTTAATGTAGTATAAGTATTTTGATACAGCTGTAGAATACATGTATTATATTATTATAGATAATTTCAAAATATTCAGAAACAAGTGAATACATGTGTTAAAGAAATTTTTCACTTGAAAAGTGGCCATTGAGCCCACATCAATTAGATATAATTATTACAGGCTGCCAGCAAAATATAAAAATGATTTAGACATATAGAACTGGACATTATGATGACATTCATTAAAATGGGATTTTTACTTGTAATCCAGGCCTTCTGTAAGTTATATGACTGAAATATATCGTATTTTGTGTGGCAAGGCTAATAAAAAATTTCAGATGAAGCCCAGAACACTTGGCCAGCATTCTATCTGTTTGTGCCAATGACATTGTTATTTTTCTTATAAATCTCCTTTGCTGTATGGCTTTCCACGTCTAAAATATTCATTAGTATGATATTTATGATAATGACTGAAGCAATAAGAGCCCAATTAGAGCATGACAGATTTAATGCATTGCTTCACGAACACTCCCTACTTAGCGAAATATCTCAACCATTTTAGACAAAGCATCTTGAATGTATTTTGCTTATCACTGGCAGGACCACATTGACAAGGACAGCAAAACCTACAAGGTGTCTAAAAGAGCCAGCCTCATACTGGGATCCAGTAGGGAGAGTAGTAGGGAAACCAGTTAATGTTACCCTAAAATGTTTAGGGACTGAGTACTCCAAAAAATAAACCAGACACTAACAAATAGAGGAGAATTCTCTATGTTAGTTCACTTAACCCGTCTGACCATACTCTTAACTCCCATAAAAACACTGATGTATAAGTTCCAGCAGGGGTTTTTAGGTGAGAGAATGCAAAAACAAGCTGAAATCCAAAGTCTATAGGTAATAAGGGAAACCTGTGTATCTAAGTTACACCAACAAAGTTACTATAAAAATCATAATGTGTGATTTTGCTTCACCATCCACTCCTATCTTCCACATAGGAGTTCTAGATGGTCTCAAATTTCTCCCAGCTCTTTCTGGGAGTACCCATGGACATTCCACTTGTGGTCATTACACTACCTTCCTATCTATTTGCCTATACTTGTTTGGCTTGCTGCTGTGGTAACTGTATGCCTGTGTCTGCTTAGCAAAGGGAAGCCTTCTTCCCACTAATATCTACATAGAGTCTATGGATACTAAAGAAATAGCACTGTATCCTTTAGCTACTAAAGCCATTGCAATAGTTTCTTTTCAACATGGAAGCCATAGACATTGGGTTATCTGGAGCAGAGGATCCAGTCTTTCTAGATATTAGTCCCAGCCACTATCCCACACCAACTTTTTTTTTTTTTTTTTGGACATTGCACTTTAAGTCTCAGATGTCAGTCTAAACAAGCTAATCTGGGAGATGACCCATGTAACAGACACCACGTTGCCCTCAAAACCACCCCTCCACTCTTAACCATGGACCATTATCCTTTCTTTGACCGACACTGGCACAACTCAACTCACTCCTCAGGTTTCAACATGAATATAATTTCCATGGGGAAGTATTCTCTGATCTCCCTCCATATACTAGATTAGGTCCCCCTGTAATATGCTTCCACAGTGTCCTATAATTCTTTAAAGTTCTTAGTTCATTTGCTTATTGTCTACCATCTCTGGGGGCAGAAATCATGGCTTTCTGTGCTGAGCACAAAGCCTGATACATTGCCACACGGTTGGTACTCAATAAATATCTGTTGAATGAATGAACTCTGTGATTACAGAGACTTGATTCCTCATGTGACTAGATTCCTGCTTGTAACGTTTCTCTAACAATCCTCCTGACACTCCCAGACCTGCCTGAAATCCAGGGTGAACGCATCATAAACTCAAGACCTTTGCTACGTGAGGTTTTTTAAGTAGATGGTAGATTCATGTTTCATATCTCACAGAAGTCTTCCTCTCTACAAGATCATGTTATAACCAGGAAGGGTAGGCAACAAACCTATAGAGACGTAACCTCAATAAAGTTGGAACTTTTGTTCAATTGAGGTAAATGGAGGACCTTTCAGGTAAACGTGGAGAATCTGGTCAAATAAGAAAGAGATGAGAACAGAACTACAATAAATGACTCAATCAACTCCAGGTGTTCACAGGTGTTGTCAAGGGCTCAGCTGGGTGCTAGCCACTGAGGTAGAACAGGTGACTTGCACCCTTCAGGAGGTCACGGTTTGTAACCTGTAGATCCATGGTGCTATTTTAAGAAAATGCAGCTGCATACACCTCTGCTGCTGCTGCTACTGCTGCTGGGATGCCCGCTGGAGCGAAAGGAGGATGTTTCTTTTCATTAAGGCAACAGAAATATAGCATCGCTTGTCCACTTACCTCCACGCTGTTTTTCTCACTAACTCCCTCAAAAACGTTTATTAAACATTCACTGGGGGCCATCCTCTGTGCTAAGTGAAATGCAGTAACAAGATATGGCTTCCTTTCTGTTTCTTGCCTTTCTTTCTTTTCTATGGAAAAAGTAATGTCAGTGTAAATTCACATTAAAATAATATTTAGTGCCCTCTGCTTTGCTTATCTTCTATTCCTAGCTATCAGCCAAGCAGGACTCCGTGTTGAACCCTACCCTATCAGGCCTATTCTAGGCAGGACAGAAGAACAGAGAAGGAAATTTGTGATGGGATGTGTGTGTCCTCCAGGATCTTACAACACAGCTGAAGAAACAGGACAAGTCATTTAAAAAAGAGAACTTCATCTCATTTTCTATTATTCATTGCTGCAAATCTAATCTAAAAAATCCATTTTTTTCTCTAAGAAGCTGAGCAGGCAGTAACATCGAAAAAACTGCTTTCATATTCTTTTGTTCTTCTTGATGGCAATTTTTATTTCATTGGGAATTTTAGCAGCGTCAGGTTTTCACCCCCTACCAACCTGAACAAATTGATCCTTTCACTCATCATCTCTGCCTCCTTCAACTCTCTTACCTTCATTGATTGCTGGTTTTGCAAGCTGAAAGAACAATCTTTCCAGCAAGCTGCCAACATTGAATCATACTAGTTCTGATCTCTTGAGAGGAACTGGGTCTTCACAATTGTTTATTAATAATGGTTGCAAGTGAAAGGGAAGAGCTCTCAATTTTTGTTTCTTCTCAATTTGAGGTTTCCTGCTCTCATTTGGTCAATTGAATAGACAAGTTTTGTTCATATTTGTTATTTTGCTAAGATTAGCAGAATGTTCAGTCATGGGTGTTGCCAGAACCTTAGGGAATTACACTTTTCACTTTAAGGCAGGATGGCTTTGTGATGGATGGTTCCCTGGGCTCTTTCAACTCTGGTTTCTGCTGTTTCTCTTTCCTCAGCCCAGTGCATGCTGCTGTTCATCTTGCAAAATGTCTGACATTTTGAGAGCTGAGACAAAACACTTAAAGAGAGATGGAGCTGGGGAAAAAGAGAAATAGTTCGAATAGGTTGACATGTTCCTGGAGATGTAATGAGCTAGTTACCGATTCATGTATCAGACACCGAACTTACGTTACCTTATTTAGTCCTCTTAACAGCTATATGAAATAGATGCATTTTACAGATGAGGCACTGATGCTCAAGGCAGTTAAATATCCTGATCAAAGTCACATGATTCCTGGGAAGTAGAGCCTGGATTCAATCCCAAGTGAGCCTGGAATTGTTGCTGGTCCTCTGAGTTTGTACAAGTTGCTGTACACCCCATGGAGCCATCATCACAGTGCACCAATGTTATCTCTTTCCTTTCCTCTCTCTCAGCTGATCTCTGAAATCCTCAAGAACATGAATGCTGTCTTTTTTCCATTCCAAGAACCTACTTCAAATCCTGGCACATTATGAGAGCTCAGTAATGTGTATGGAGAGAAGAAATGAATAACTGCAGCTGTTTACCCAGCCTACCACAGAGATTGTAACAATCAAATTGCATAATTTAAAAGAGACATTTTTAATAATGAAGTACTACACATTGTAAAGATTAATATTGACGTGGGTAGCTGTCTTAGCTTTATTACTAGATTGTATATTTTGAAAGTATTCTACTAATCTCTATGTCTTCTACACTGCCCAGCTGGATCTTAATAGTTGGAAGCATTTAATGAATATTAATTGATTGAATGAATTTATGATGATTTGTTAGTAGTAAGACATGAAAAAGCCCATTGCAAGCTTTTTGTTTTTACAAGATCACTCTCACAAAAGGGAAAGATATTTGGAAGGAAGTGGGGAGTCCAGATCAGAAGCTAGAGAATGAATTATGAAGTCTTGATCCCAAAAGATGTCAAAAAATGTTGAAGTGATGTTTTTTAATATATGTACCTAATCTCCCAAGGTATAAAAATGTGTAGGAATCATATCAATAACCATTAACATGTCTGGAGACACTGAATACTTTTCACTTGGTTGTAACTGAATTTAGTAATATTTAAAAAATAAAACACTCTTAAAAAGACCTGAAAACAATTTTTTAAATAGATATTTTTGTTTCAAAGCTTTTGCAAAAATATTCTATCCTAATTAGCATTCAATTTTGCAACAGTAAGTGGGAATGGCAGGTTGTACCTTTCCCTTTGGGATAAAGCTACTCTGGGGCCTCCCCATCTGCTTCTGCTTTGGTTTGAGGCAATTTCTCCATTTCAATCTATATATGGGTTCTTCTTGCATTTTATGTCTCACTTGCCTTGTGTACTAAGAAAATGCTAAATCTTAAAACGGAGAAATTAGATGCTATAACGATAGTTCTGCCTCTATGTTGTCATAGTATTCTAAATATTGACAAAGAGGATCCAATGTAAAATCATTTTTCAGGTATTGATGTTAATATTGCTATTAAAGAAAACACCAAAGTGTTTACATATCATTCCACAGTTGGCAGACAGATCCACCATATGGTTTCAGAGTATCTTCTTGACTATATAACAAGGAATACAGAAATCTTTTCAAATACCAAAGGCTTTAATATTGAGAAGTATTAATTATATGGACTCATAAAAGTTAGAAATATGCCCAAATGCTCCAAATCTTGCTTATAATTCAAATGAGGGGGAAGGATGAGATTTGGCTGTGTCCGACATATCCACATCCATGCCTATATGCTTTACATAATAACGGTCATCTGTCAGAAAAATAATCTGGCAAATGTGAGTTTGATATAAGTTCATAATTTTTATTTTGTTTCATTTTGTTTTGTTCTTGCTGTTTTGCTAGTTCTCCACTGGAAAAAAGAGGGATCTGTAATTAGAAAGCTCATTAAGAAAAATCTCAAAGTTCCTTGTCAATATTGACTGAGTCAACATTCTCATTTTATCAGAAGAAAACTGATGTTCAGAGTGTCTGAGGCAGCTGCCAACAGTCGCACACTACCAGAGCTGGCAATAAATGCACATTTTTATCATCTCAGTCATGGCTCTTTACCCAGTATATTTTGTCTTTTCAGGGAGGCAGAGTAGCATAGTAAGAAAATCACTAGTCTAGGAGATTTAAAAAAAAAACACAACAACTTGTACTGTGGCTTGGTTCTCTCCCTGACTAGATGGATAACTTTGAGAGAAAGTCTTTGGAATTTTCAGAACCTCGGCTTGCTTGCATAAGTAGAATGCCTACCATTACAAAATACTACATGAGAACTGAGATCATTTTTAAATGGTGATTTGCTGCAAAAGGAACTTGAAATTTTCAAAACTGCAGGCTGACATCCCGTAATTCTCAGTGCATCGCTATAATACAGATGTGGAGTATTCTATCCAAATTGATAAACTGCAGGAGACTCCACAGGAATGAAAGATGGCTTTTTTCTGTCTCATTTACACCCATTCACTCTTATTCTGAATAAAAGCCGCCCTCATTTTAGTTGAAACTTGTTATTCAAAATATACTGAAATTGTGAGGGAGAAATTACAGGAAATTCCACAGCACCTTAAACTTAACATCCTCCAACATGAATTTGTTATCGTTATGCCTGTTTAAGCCTTCTCCCCCTACTTATTGTTATGTGTTCTCAAGTCCTGGAGACCCTATGAATGAGTGATGCTCACAAGGTCCTGTCCTCAACAGCCCTACTCAGCTCCTGTGACTCATGTCTATGACTTTTTTGTGGAGTCAATCTCATATTTGGTCTTCTTTTCCTGCATTATCCCAGCTTTGTCATCTTTTCCAAAGAATCCTGCCTTCTCATGATGCGCCCAAAGTAGGACAGCCTCAGTTTTATCATTTTTGCCTCTAGAGATAATTCAGGCTTAACTTGCTTTAGTACTCACTTGTTCATCTCTGCCTACCCTAATCTCCTAAGAAAATCATTTAATTAAACATTTAATTTGTTTTATTACTATTACTACAAAGCTTCTAATAAGCACCTTTCTCTAGTCTTGAACCCCATACTCTAAAGAAAACCATTTTCAACCCTTAGCTTTTTCTTCTGATATTTACATTCATTTTTCAAAATAAGCTTTTTGTTTTCTTTTCCATTTTTGGCACAATCTATTGATAATCTACCAGAGAAGAGAAGAATTCAGCACTGTTCCATCTGATCCATGTTTTCTTCCCCCTCTCCATCTTCCTAATTGTTATTTCACAAGTTTTTGTTATTTCAATATCGAGTGTACAAATCACTGTGTCATGTAAATATTTTCCACAGCTGACCTAATTGGGTTATTATTTATAAATAAAAATAAGATATTTTCTTTTTAGTAATATATATGAGTATTATGTGTGAATGTATGTGTATGTGTGTGTGTTTGTGTGTGTATGTTATTCACAGCTGACCCAATGGGCTTGCAATACTATCTACTGAGAAGTCTGAGGTCATTCTGATTCCTGCTTTGTTAGTTTTTATTTGTATTGGCTTTCTTTTACATTTTGTTTTGTTTTTCTCTCTGGAAGCTTTTCAGGAACTTCTCTATACTATCCAATGTTCTCAGTAGAAAGTATATGTGTATATTTGTTTATTGTGTTTTTCACTCTGTGATCTAGAAACTCGTATCCTTCAGTTACAGATATCTTCTTGTATTATTCTTTGATAATTTTTCTTATCTAATTATTATTCTGATTTTCGATTGCTTAGAATTACACACAATTATCTTTTTTTTATTCTCAAGAGCAAATGTCTTGGTCTTTTTTGGTCTATTGTCTGTGAAAATTCATTAGTAATTTCATCAAATCCTTCTTCTGATTTAAAAAAATTTTTAGCTCCCCTTTTGTTAATTTCTTTCTTTCTTTTCTTTTTACTTTTTTCCCAGTATTATTGAGATAAGTTTAATTAAAGTTCATCATCTCATACAGATACAAGAAAATAAAGAAAAAAAGGGTTTTTTGGTTGTGATGAGAACTCTTAAGATATACTCTCTTAACAATATTCGAAAATACCAAACAGCAGTGTTAACTGTAGTCATCATGTTGTATTATGTATGTTAATTTCTAAGAACTTTGTCTTAACCCTTGTCCTTCCTCTTACTTTTCTTAAAGAAATAAAATCATGTCTGGTTTCATGGATATATTCTCTTTCTGAGATTTTTTTTTCCTATTTGTTACTTTTAGTGTCTGTATTTCTGGACTTTTCTCTAATGTCCAGTAATCCTCAGCTGTCCATTCATGACTCAATGAAATAGAAGATGTGCGGTAATCTTATCAGTTCCATTTTTTTTCTTGGGAACATTTCTCTTAAATAATACCATGGTCCAGCTATAATCCCGACTGACTGTTCTTCAAGTCTGATATATATCATCCCGGGATTCCACCATTTTTTGGATTCCACATCTTCACCACCCTTTTGTGATGGATATCCTGTTTGCCGTGTCTTTTCCCTTCTTGGTTTATTCCTTCGTTTTACAGGAACATATTGATAGTCCTTTCTGAAAAAGTTTGTGAGAAGTAATATTTTTTATAATACTGTACATATGAAAATAGCTTGATTCTACATTCACATTTGATGGATGGTTTGCCTGAATATAAAATTCTAGTATTAAAATATTTTTTTCTGAATTTTGAAAGCAATGATTCATTTTCTATTAGCTTCTACTATTGCTATTAAGAATTGCAAAATCATCTTAATGCAAATTATTTTTTATGTTGACTACCCTCTCCCATCCTTTGGAAGCCTGGAGCATCACGTATTTGTCCCCAGCTTTCTGAAATTTACAGTTATACATATTAGTGTGAGTCTATTTTTACCATATGTGTTGATAGACCCTTTAAATCTGGAAAATCATGGCTCTATGTTTTGTGAACTTTTCTCAAATTCTTTCACAGGTCATATCCTCCCCTAGGTTTCCTCTGCTCTCTCTTTTTGGAACCCCTATTATTCAGATACTGGGCATCCTGAATTAATTCTAAAATTTACTTCTGTTGAGATTTTCATTTCTGAATTCAAATTTTTAAACTCAGACAACTATAAGAAAAAGAGAGGAGATGAAAAGAGAAAAAAAGCAAAAAGAAAAAAATGAAAACTAGAAAGCTGATGGACAAATAGTAATTGATTTACAATACTGGAGAAAGCTGATCATTCATAAGGATCGATAAAGGGCAAATCCAACTCAGTTTATACTGTGTAATTCCCCTAAATCTTAGGAATCAGTAGCACCTGGTTTTCTTAAAGTGTGAAAACAGAAGAAACTATAAGAAAAATTGGTTGAAAATTTAAGAAACTGTTAGATCCCCAGATTCTCTCACCCTGATAACTGATGTTTCCTACTTTTACTGTTTTTTTATTTCACAATTACAAGTTCTCTCACACCTTTCAAGCTTGCTCGTGTCTTTGTGTTGCTTGTTTCTACTTATTTGTTTTGGTCCATATCTTTCATATTAGTGACTTCCTTAAATGTCTGACAACGCTTGGTTATAGGCTCATATTTAAGAATGTGGGACTAAAAATTCTGTTTGGAAAGCTCTGAGGAACACAGGGTTGGGGCTTGTCCACTATGTGTGTCATTGTAGGAAGATTAGACTGGCCTGTTTATTTATGAAACCTTGATGTAAATATCTTTAAGTCTTTTCTATTGGAATGATCATATTCCCTAAAAAAGACTTTTCCAATGTTCTGTCTGACAGGTGAAAACATGGCTATCATTCTTCTGGCAGATGAATTGAGGAAGTAGTCTGTGGGTCTTAGAATCTGGTCTGTATACATTCTCCTAATCCCGCTATTCTTAGTACAGAACACAAGACCTCAGCTGTGCTTGGTGTCACCAAGTCCAAAAATAGACAACAATCTCTACCTTTTGAAGAAGAAAACTATTCAGTGTTCTTCTGGGTTGTGAGAAATTTCCTGGCTGTGTGGAGGTAGGGAAGAGATCCAGCTGTTCAACTGTTTCTTACGTTTTTAACTAATGCACCTTGTTTGCCCCTTCTCTTCATTTCCTCTTTCAGTAGAAACATGTCATTATTTTTTTAGTCTTTAGAGGATTCTTAGCATAAACCAGATTGAATCTTGGCCTTATTATCCCTATTAAGAAGTCAACTTTCTTAGATGTGCTACACAATTACCATTTGCCCATCTGTTATCTAGCTTTCAAATTTTTTTCTGTTTTCTTTTCCTATTCTCCCATTACTTTTGGATTTATTTAAAAAAAAAAACACTTCTGTACTTTTAATGGCATTTTTGGATAAAGTGAAATTAGATTTAAGTGTTTTCAATCAGCCTATTTACATAGAAGTCCCTGTTGGCTTCCAATATGGATTTTCAATGGCTACTACCACTTTTTCTCATGCTCTTTTGTATTCCTCCCACCTTCCCATCCTCTAGACAAACTATGAACTGCTTTCTGCCACTATACATTTGTTTGCATTTTCTAGAATTTTATATAAGCAGAGTCACACAATATTTGCTCTTTTTGTCTGCCTTCTTTCACTAATTAGAAATCTCTCCATGTAGTTGCCTGTATCAACAGTGTAATAATTTTTATTGCAGAATAGAATGCTGTTGTATATATTGAATACATTGTATTCCATTGTATAAACACAATTGTTGATACATTCACCTGTGAGTGGTCATTGGGGTTGTTTACAATTTTGAGTACACCTCACATTCTAGTATAAGTGTAGTGATATCTCATTTTGGCTTATGGTATCAAGCATCTTTTCATGTGTTTATCATCTGCATATCTTTTTTGGTGAATTGTTTGTTTGAATACTTTGATCATTTATTATTAAACTTTGTTTTCCTATTATTGAATTTTGAGAGTCCTTTATGTATTCTGGATACAAAACCTTTATCAGATATATGATTTTCAAATATTTTATTCTAGTGTGGCTTTCTTTTCATTCTTTTAGCAGTATCTTCTAAGCAGAAAAAAAATCTTTATGAAGTTTTATTTATCATTTTTTTCCTCTATGGATCGTGTTTTTGGTGTCATATCTAAAAAATTGTTCCCTAATCCAAAGTTCCTTGTCACCAATTTTTCAATCATGTTCCTTCCAAGTCCCTGACCATCCAGGCAAACCATTGGCCACAGGCCATGAATCAGTGTACAATTGCACGCCTGGCCATTTCTCCTTCCAAGCAAAGTGAACAACTAGGTGCATGGCTTGAAGTTCTGCCTGCTGGGAAAATTTCCCTTCACCACTGTCTTTCAGAAATGTCCCAGAAAGGGACTGTAGTGGTGCAGCTCTCCTCTTTCAGGAGGTGCCTACATATAATGCCAAACCATCTATAAACAAAGCCTGAGTCTTCTCTTCTGTCAATTGATCATAAGGAACTCTCCATGAGGCCATAGGTGCAGGCTAGGAGAGACAAGGTAGTGTAGGAGGAGTGGGGACCCTGGGCTACTTCTTCATGGAGTCACTACCTGGGTAAGCTTAACAATAATCCACTGTCAGTCTCCAAGATCTGTCTTCCGCACAGGTCAAATAGGCAAACTGAATGGGAACGTGGTGGGAATTACCACCCCTGCATCTTTTAAGTCCTTGGTGGTGGTGCTAATCTCTGTAATCCCCGCAAGAATATGGTACTGCTTTTGGTTGCTATTTTCCTAGGTAGACGCAGTTCTAGTGGCTTCCACTTGGCCTTTCCCAACGTAATAGCTCTCACTCCACAGGTCAGGGAAACAATGTGAGGATCTCTCAGCTGCTGAGCATGTCTGTTCCAATTATGCATTCCTGAATCAGGGAAAATAACCACAGAATGGGCTCAGGGACTAACGGGGTCCACAGTGAGCTGAAACTCCATTAACAGCCTGACTTTCATGAGCCCTTACTCTAACTGGTCGACCACAGTGACATTTTAGATCACCTGAAATTAATGTCAGTTCAGAGCCACCATCCAGTAGTCCCCAAAAGTTCTGATTATTTCTTTTTCCCCAATGCACAGTTACCTTGGCAAAGGGCCATAAGTTCTTTTGGAGAAGGCTGGAAGAAAGATTGACATTGTAAATTTTTCGCAGTGTACCAGGATCCTTTCTCAAGAGGACTTAGCCTTCCTTTCATTCAAGGGGTTCTTGATCTGTAAACTGGCTCAAGTCTGGGAATTGATTGAGGGGCCATGACTCTCTCTTTTTATGATTCAGGTTAGACTTTTGTTCACCTGATCTAGAACTTTTTTGCTCATATATATCAAGTAAGAATTTAGTAGGCTTTTGTGTATATTTTACTTCTAGGAACACCATGATCAACTAACCAATGCCGTAGGTCTGCACAAGTCAGACTATTCTGATTGCTACCTTGATGCTGCTGTTCTCTACGGTAATCACACCCACCCTTCCTATGGCAGTTCAGTGTTCTGGCTTTGCCCCTGTCACCCTGGGATCCAATTATTCCCATTGCATTTAAGTTTCTCAAGTCAGTGACCAAAGTTCCCATTGTAAGGTCTCACAAATCTATTTCTTAGAGTCATGGTAAAAGGCATATCTTCTGGACTCTCCCAGTTGGATGAGTAGACCTTAAATGACAAATCCACAGTAACATTCAAATCTCCCTAAGTCTTTGAATCCCTTCCTCTAGATTAAACCAAGGCAGTTCCAGTATTTCTAACTCGCTCACTGTGGGCCACTTTTTGGTCCATGTTTCAGCCAATCAATCAATTAACCAAACTGTTAGAGCCCTTTCTAACTCCCCAAGCTGCAACATTAAATACAGAATCTCTGTTTAGTGAGCTCATATCAATAAATTCGACTTGGTTTATCTTCTGCTATTTTCCCACATCTTTAATATCCACATGTCCCCTGGGTTCTTTTCTATATAAATTAGAAAACTCAGGTAGTTCTTTTGGAGTGTAGCACACCTCCTCATGGGTCACACTTTGTATCTTACCTTTAGGGGCCTGCTGGGACTTAAGTCTAGTCATGGATCTAGAAGCAAAGAGGGGTTTTCTGGGGGGTGTTCTGAGGAGAATCAACAGTAACTACCTCAGGGAATGAGGGTATAGTTTCCTCAGGCAATGGAGGGTTAATTCACTCAGACAGGGATGTGGAGAAGCTTCTTCCATTGGGTGTGGAAAGGCTGCTTCCACTGGCAAAGAGGACTTAGAATTTAGGGGTTCAACGTCCCCAGCTTCATCAGGGTCCCACATCCCCATGCCAACTTTCAGGATCCCATTCATTCCCAATCAATGCCCTGTCTTCCGTGTACATACCCTGTGAGGCTGGGAGTTCAACTTGCAGTGTAATTCAGTCAGTTCTATGTGTGATTTTCAGCAATCTCAGCCTTGTGGCTACAGGAGACAAGGATCTGCTTCAGGGCATCCAGAGAAGCTCACAGATCATTCTTGAGGTGGTTGAGCTGGGAATTTGAATCCTTGAGCTCATCCTTTTCTTTCCCACTTTGTCCAGCAGCATTAGGAGCAATTTAGCCAATCTCATTATATTCACTAGTCTGCCAAAAATGTTTGAAAGTATCATATACACAATCACCCAGATCCTTGCTTCCTTTAAGTGGTTGATTAGGAGTATTCAATGGTGATATTTTGTGTGTCTCTATTGCCAGATCATGCTATGGACTATCAGTGCTCTCGTTACTACTGGAAGTGTAGTCATTTGCATCTTTAAATCTAATCAGATTAGAAAGCCAACTCTAGAAACTCAGAACCAATGTATAAAACTCATCCTTAAAATTCCGTTCTCTCAGTACCAACAGCTGTATTAGCTAGGGTTCTCTAGAGAAACAGAACCAATAGGATGTACATATATATACACTATAGAAATTTACTATAAGGAATTGTTTCATGCGTTTATGGAGGCTGACAAGTTCCAAGATCTGTAGTCAAGAAACTGAAGACCTAGGAGAGCAGATAGTGTAATTCTAGTCCAAGGGCCAGCAGACTCAAGATCCAGGAAGAGCCAATGTTTCAGTACACGTCTGAGGACAGGAAAACACCTATGTCCTAGCTTGAAAGCTGTCAGGCAGGAGAAATTTCCTCTATATTCAGGGGGAGGGTCAGCCATTTTTTTTCCATTCAGACCTTCAACTGATTGGATGATGCCCACCTGCATGAGGGAGGACAACCTGCTTCATTCAGTCTATCAATTTAAATGTTAAACTCTTCCAAAAATATCCTCACAGACACACCCAGAATAATCTTTGACCAAGTTTCTGGACATCCTTGGCCCAGTCAAGTTGACACATAAAATTCACCACCACATCTGGCAAATTTCATTGCATGTCAGACATTGTCTATTTGACCTTGCTGCCTGTTGGATATTTTTTTTATTCCTGTAAATTTTCATATGCTTTGTTCTGGGATGCAGATAAGTTATTTGGAAAAGTTTGACCCTTGTAAGTTTGTTTTAAGATTTATTTGGCACTACACTATTTGGAGTAGTGCTCAGACTACGTTTAATTACTTCATACCACTCAGGTAAGACTCTTCTATGTACTCTACCAAGACTCCATGAATCATGCATTTTTCCCCTTCTGCTTGGTAAGAGCACACACTATTTTTGGTCCTGTTTGAGTAGTAGACACTATTACTTCTAACCTTTTTGGGGTGACTGCTTTTTTTGTGTGTGTGAGGAAGATCAGCCCTAAGCTAACATCCGATGCCAATCCTCTTCTTTTTTGCTGAGGAAGACTGGCCCTAGGCTAACATCTGTGCCCATCTTCCTCTACTTTATATGGGATGCTGCCACAGCATGGCCTGACAAATAATGCGTCAGTGTGCGCATGGGTTCCGAACCTGCAAACCCCAGGCTGCTGAAGCGAAGCGTGCGCACTTAACTGCTGTGCCACTGGGCCGGCCCCATTTGGGGGTGATTCTTTTTGGCACTGTTACCTCTAATCTTATTTTACCTGTCCTCAGGTAATTTCCTAACATATACGTGCTGATCAGTACTTGGCTGAAGACTCAAGGGAGACCCTCTACTGCTCTCTGGAGTTCTCTCTCTGTATAGCTCACTCCTCTCTGATACTCTGTCTTACTAATTCTAGCCTCCTTTATCTCCCAGACTTTCAGCTTTGTCTCCACACCCAGGGCATCCACCAGGCTCCACTTGGGTTCCCTCTCCCTACACCATGGTAAGAAAACTCTTTCACGCAGTAAACAGGAGCAATCATAGGTCTCACTTAATTTTTCCCCCATCAATTAGGGATTATCGTCCCTTTGTTTTCTGTTGTTTGGTGCCTTGAAAATGATTGTTTCATATATTTTATCTGGTTTTTGTCGTTTCAAGTGGGAGAGAAATACAATCCCCATTACTCCATCTTGACTGGAAGTAGAGATCCCCTCAGTATTTATTTTATTTTGTTACTGTATATGGCTTTCTTTCCAGTAGCCTGTGAGTACATAAAGAAGAAAATCAATGCCAAACGCCCAATAGTAACCAACAAGTATTCCGTTGTTAATCTATGTCAAAAAACAGCTCTAAGAACATCACATACATTTAACTTATTTAATCCTCACAACCACTCTATGAGGTGTGTACTATGATTAGTCCCATTTTAGAGATGAATACACTAAAAGACAGGGTGACAAGGTAACTTGCCAAAGGCTTCACCAGCTAGAAAATGATAGAGCTGGAATTTGAATCTGGGCTCTCTTAACAGTCATGGAATATCTCCTCTCCAAAGTGGAGGTTCTCAAAACTGACTACGTGTCAAATTTATCTTGGAAAGTTTTAGATCGATAGATTCCCTCCAATTCCTTTGCAAAGTTACTGAATCAGAGTCTACAGAGATCAGACTCAGAAATCTGTATTTTTAAAAATAACGCAAGATAATTCTAATATTTGCCCTGTTTGGTAACCTACTTACTATTTTAGAGGTGACTTTTAAAGTTGAAAGTTTTATTTAACCACATAGTTTTTCTTGAAGTTGGTCCAGCCTTCTATTCATAGCACAAGTTGAATTGTTTGGGGGTTTTAAAACATTTTTATTGTTTTTTTACTTTTAGCTGTTATTTTTTAGGTTCCCTTCACTGCAGGAAAGTCTCTTCTATTTAGTACGGGATAGTGCTTCAGACCACATGTTCCTGAGTTTGTTACTTCCTTAGCTACAGAACAATTGGCAGGCCACCAGTCTCTGAGTCTCAGTTGACTCGTCTGTAAAGTGGAGAAAATAATACTCAGAGGTTTTATTTTGAGGACTAAATAAAGTGATACATGTAGAATTCTTAGCACATTATAGATGTTTATTAAATGGTAGCTAGAATATTTGTTTAGCGCTCAGATATAAAACTTAAGTTTGTAAATTATTATTATTATTTTTTTTTGAGGAAGATTGGCCCTGTGCTAACATCTGTTGTCAATCTTCTTCTTTTCCTTTTTTCTCCCCAAAGCCCCAGTACATAGTTGTAGAGTTGTAGCTCGTCTATGTGGGACACCGCCTCAGCATGGCTTGATGAATGGTGAGTATGTCCACTCCCAGGATTGGAACACACGAACCCTGGGCAGCCGAATCGGAATGTACGAACTTAACCGCTGTGCCACCGGGCCGGCCCCTGAGGCTGTAAATTGTTTACTGACCTGTAGTTTTAGAAATTTTACTAAGCATATTTTATCAAATTTAAGGCATGCTTGATTGTGCTTAATTGTGTCATTATTTTCAGTACCAGTAAGAAATTAAAAAAATCACTGCTAGTTAATCTTTGACTCAATGCTTGCTTATTGTTGAGAATTATTTTTTGCTTTTTAAAAGAATTCTTTTAGACTTTTAAAATTACATCTTATATATCATATAAACGAAAATATTGGTTAATGATTTCTAAAATTTCTGCACATTCGGAGTTCAAATCTTGCGATATACTATTATATTGAGATTTATTGGTCCACTTTTTTTAAAATGTGCTCTGTGCCAAAAATATCTTAATTAAAAAGATTTATTTTATTAAGTTGCTCAGTTTAATTATTTCATTAAATAGATTTTCCCAAAGCATTTATTATGAAAAAATTTAAACATACAGAGAAGTTCAAAGAATACTACAATGAATATTTATGTATACTCTCCACCTGGACTCAATCATTGATGCATTATAACTGCTGTCTGGGTAATAGCAACTTCATGACGCCATCAATCTTAAGTACATCCCTATTTTGGAAATGCTTCAACATAAAAAAGTTCATACATCTTAGAATTGAAGAAATGCATTTACTTTTATTACATGTATGTAATATGAACACATTACATTTGTATGCTATTTACAGAGTAAGTTCATTTTTATGCTCCTCAGCACCAAGCTCAGAGATGTCCAATGGTGTTAAATATGCTGACTGACTTACTGACAACTGATAGACTCTTATCACGTCAATCATAATAGAGAATATTGAAAAAATGTCTTGAGTGTCAAAATTCTAATGCAGTTTCACTTTTCTGAAAATCAACAACGGTTCTAATATATGATCAAGTGGAAATTCAAACGCAAAAATTAAAAATCAAAACCCTGCCCAGATTTTGCTATTTAACCTTCAGCATTGTTCTCAATCTCCTTTGGTAGCAATTTTTGCCATCTGTTATGAAAGGACTGTTGCTGCCTTATGGGTATTGCTTAGAAAATGTCATTAAAACTTTCCTCTACCTCCAGGATACATGACAAGAAACATACAAATTGGTAACATTGGTTAGAAAAGATGTTAGAAAAATTGAAAACACAAGGTAATACTACTCCAGTTCAACAATGAGATACAGATAACTTGAAAGCTCATGAAGGAGACTATTCTATTGAGGTTTCCAGGCTGCTTGAATAGAACCAAATATGCTTGGGCACTTGTAGAGTTGACTGAAAGGTAAGGATTAGATTACCTTTCACACAGAATAAAATTAGATACAGCATCTCTCATGTAGGGAAATTAATCTGTCAGGATGGGGAGCCTTGCAGACCTATTTACCCTGAAGGATGTTTGTTTTTCCAAACTGAGAACTAAAACTACTTTTCAGCATGTAATTTTCAAAATAAAATATGTGGTGCCTTTCATACCAATGGGAGAAAATCAATGTGCGCTTATGGTCAGAAAAATTCAATTAGCGAATATCAGCAGGAGAATAATAGTTGGTTTTTCTTCCAGGATCTAAAGGTCGATTTTCAGTTTTGATTGCATTCTTTATTCCTTTAACTGCTTTTCATCCTCAGAATTCCTTCCCAATTTTGATCTGGGGATTGATAGAATAATCATCATTTGATTTTCCTAGAGATGATCCCATTTCTACATTGTCAGCAATTTTTTCTTCACAGGTGGTGGATGGGGAAAATCTTCAGCTGATCTGTAGAGGGAAGGCTACAGGCCACTGATGGAGAACTGGAACCACTCCCCTGTGGATGCTTCATGAGAATCTGCCCGGGAACTCTTACGTCTCAAAAGCAGCTTTTGAGTATACGTAGCTACTAGTCCCACTCCAGAATTTTTCTTCTGCTTTTCCTTCTTTGAATTTAACCAATAGTTTACCTTCTCTAACTAAAACCACTTTGTGTGTTTTGTTCTTTAAATCACAGGATATTGGAGATGACTTAGGACTTAGACATCATCTAGCGCTTTGTTCTAGTTCTCTATGGGTCCCTTCAGGTAACAGAGAGGACCCGGACTCCCCACCCCATTCGCCTCTCCCCCATCTGTTTAATATATTGGTTTATCCTTATGATTTCGTTTGAAGAGAGTTTGCCACTAAGAAATTTTTAAAAGCCTCACCCAATCCTCTGACTTTTCATATAAGGCAACTGGAGAGGGTAATGATGGATCAAAGTTTACCTAGTCAGTGCCAACCTGGGGTCGTAACCTAGACCTTTTCACTTCCAGTCAGCAATCTTTCCACTACAACACATTGTCTTTACTTGTGTATATGATGTGTCTTGGGCCAGCTTTGTTTTTTCATATATATTTTATATTGGCTAGGACTCGTGCTGTTGTGAATTTCAGAAACCCCACTTGAACTAGTTTTAGCGAAAAGGAGAATGTACTGGCAGAATGCGGGGGAAGGGAATATTTCACAAAATCCAAGGATTAATTGAACAACCAGCTAAGGAAGTGGGAGGGCGCTTGTTACAACCCAACCTCTGGAACAATTGGAACTTGAGACTCTAGGGCTGAAGGCTTTTCTCCATCTGTTGTCTTTGCTTCTCTCTGTGTTTCTTTCTCACTTTTCTCTTTGCTGTTCCTTGTAAGTGGTGGAAAATACAGCCTGGCTCAGCTTTGGGTTTCTGAATTCCAACTTCAATCAACATGAGAGTGACAGGCCTAATTTAACCCTTTCATTCCCAACACCAACGTTTCCAGGAAAGAAATCTGCTTGGTAAGCGTGGATTAGATGGCAATTGCTGGATGAATCAATTTGGCCAAAGAAAACATCACCTTTAAAAATGGCTGCTCCGGGCCGGCTCAGTGGCGCAGGGATTAAATGTGTGCACTACGCTTAGGCGGCCCAGGGTTCGCAGGTTGGGATCCCAGGTGCACACTGAAGCACTGCTTGTGGAGCCATGCTGTGGCTGCGTCCCATATAAAGTAGAGGAAGATGGGCACGGATGTTAGCCCAGGGCCAATCTTCCTCATCACAAAAGAGGAGGATTGGCATCATATGTTATCTCAGGGCTGATCTCCATCATAAAAAAAATAATAAATAGGGGCTGGTCCCATGGCTGTTAAGTGCACACACTCTGCTGCTGGCGGCCTGGGTTTGGATCCTGGGCAGGAACCGATGCACCGCTTGTCAGGCCATGCTGTGGTGGCGTCCCACATAAAGTGGAGGAAGATCAGCATGGATGTTAGCTCAGGCCCAGTCTTCCTCAGCAAAAAGAGGAGGATCGGCATGGATGTTAGCTCAGGGCTGATCTTCCTCACAAAAAAAAAAAAAAAACAGAGAGAGAAAAAAAAATTAAAAATAAATAAATAAATAAATTTAATAAAACAAATGGCTGCTTCCATGAGACTGGGTAGATACAGAAGGGAGAAGGGTGGCAGGTCCCAGAAAAATGAGGGTTTAGACTAAAAAAAAAAAAACGAAAAAAGTTCAGTTCATGTATGCTTTTAAGCTGTATGAGAAAACAATTTTTTAAATCTTTCCTAGTACTTAAAAATTGATTAATTTAACAAATTTTATAAAATTAGACTGTAGTAATTTTTTTTTCTAAATGTTTCTATATGTAAGCTCCATCCGTCTAAAAAAAAAATGGCAAGCACTTGAAGGTCAAAGAAAAACCATGTAACCCCCACAGTGCTGAGAATAATGTTTGGGTCACAAAATTGTTGCCAATTTAATACATATTGAATTGAGTTGAATTAATAAGAAATTAATTACACATTACTTTTGAATGAATTAATTATTTCTTATTTTGGCTCCACTATGGTCTATTCAAAGAAGAACTTTGATCTTTAAAAAGATGGAAGTAATAGTACAGTGTTGTGGGAACACATTCACCTACATTTGAAATCTTATGTCTGGCATATAGGCCCAGCTCCATCCCTAAACTGATGTGTGAATGTGATCAACTCAGAGCCTGTTTTCTCATCTATAAAATGACCTAAGTGATTTTTAAAATCTATTCCAGAAAAAATGCCATTAAAACACAAAAGGCTAATATTCCATTAGTAATAACTGTATGTGACCTGTCCACACATCAAGGAATGTTTTATTTATTTATTTATTTTTTAATTTTGTTTTTTGTGGGGAAGATCAGCCCTCAGCTAACATCCATGCCAAACCTCCTCTTTTTGCTAAGGAAGACTGGCCCTGGGCTAACATCCCTGCCCATCTTCCTCCACTTTACATGGGACACCGCCACAGCATGGCTTGACATGTGGTGTGTTGGTGCACGCCTGGGGTCCAAACATGGGCCGCCAGCAGTGGAGCGCATGCATTTAACACTTATGCCATGGGGCCGGCCCCAGGAATGTTTTAATTCTCTAGTTCTTAGTGTGTTCAATTTTTCAAGCTTCTCTTCTATTAGCAAAATTTCCTGAGATTACAGTGGACCAAACAGGAAAATTCAAGTAATGCTTTATGATTGCTTATACATTCAAATTGTTGAATCATGAAATCTTTGAGTGAGAAGGGAACTCGAAGATCAGACCTAGTCTATTCCAAATGCAGGAATCAGTTCTGGAGCACCCCTGAAATGTGGTCATCCAGCCAATGATGAGGAGCTCAGTATTTAACTGAAGCGTCTGTTCAAATGTTGGATAACTCTGTTACAGAGATTTTTCTTTTACTAGGCTGTAATCTGCCTTCCTATAATTACCTCTCATTGTTATTAATTCTGTTCCCTGGAGCAAAGCAAAACAAGTCTTTTCTCTCTTCTGCAAGACAGCCTTCAAATATTTGACTGTATTATTTTTTTCTATCAACTGAATATTCCACTTTCTTCAACTGTTCCTTTGGCAAAATTTTCACGTTGCTCTTTTCTGTATATAGTCCAGTTGTCACTCAGAGCTTATCACAAACCAGTGATGAGATCTCAAGAGTATGAGGAACAATAGGGCTATTATTCTTTGGGAATTGGATGCAATATTTCAACGAGTGCAGTGTAAAATGTCAATCACGTCTAAGGGGTGTAGGGATCAGAATTGGCCACCCCAAAATATGTCTCTTTGGCATGAGGATTATTTTGGACTGGTTACTTTTTAAAAACTGCAGACACCGGAGAAGCTCTGAAAAGTAGAATTTACCCTTTGTAAGACACATTTACATTTGTAAGGGAAATCTCCATCTGTAAAGGTATCTCCCTTTCTGTAGTAGGAAGAAGGGGGGATGACTATCTCTAGAAACTCTTTATCAGTGCGGAAGGCAAGGGCTTTAACCTGCATAATAACCTTACTCTTGTTTACTGTGCTTTTCTGGTAATCTCCCACAACTGGCTCCCCCTACCCCCAACATCCTTCTTTGTCTTTAGCTGAAGATGGTATTTAAGATGACAGCCTCCGCCATTTTGGCGAGTTGCTTAGTTTTCCTGAGTGTCTCCTATGTATATGTGTTATAAAGCTTTGTTTGATTTTCTCCTGTTATTCTGTCTCATGTCATTTTAATTCATAGCCCAGCCAGAAAGACCTAGAGTGGGTATAGGACATGTCTTCCTCCCCTACAGGGGGCTACTCTCTATTCTTGTTTCACTATTGAACACATGAGGAGTTAAAATCCTTTGATTTTATCCTTTTGTTATAAATTTCTATCACAACTCTGTTTGTCATACTAGTAATAATAGAATTGATTTTTTTAATCCAAATTTTAAGACTTTATATTTACCCCAGTTAAATATCACATGATTACACTGGGTGCATGTGGCACTCATGAAAACGTGCCATGCAGATACTCTGCTGTAGGGAGAAAAGTTGATTGACAGTTCCAGCCTCTGCCATCTGGATCCACCAGTGCCTTTGCACAGAAGTCGTGTTATCCCTGGCTACTCTGAGTAAATGACTGAACACAATGCGGGTGTTAGTACAAGTAATTCTAGCTTGAGGACTTCCCCTATCTCTGGCCAAAACTCAGTAGTCTGAGATGCTTCCTATCCAATCCTTCCTTCCTCTCTCCTTTTGCAGGTGTCAGATTTGCTTTACAATCTGAAGGCTATCCCTGCCTATTTCTGTTTCCTCCCCTTTTATTGTTAACAAATGTTTCCCCCAATAAAGCTCTTGCAACTGAATTCTACGTTGGCATCTACTTCTCAGAGGACTTGAAATCAGGCAGTAGGGTGGGGTTTGGAAACTGGCTCACTTGCCACAGTGGGCAAAGAGGAAGCTATCCTCAATGGTAAGTAGAGTATGGCTAGTTCGTGGTTCAGGGCACCAGCCTAAATGCTGAAGATTTCATGGATACTGACCTGAGAAGGCATCCCAGCGGATTTGTAATCACAGGACCAGGAGCAGAATTTGTCACCCCAAAATACGTCTCTTTAGCATAAGAATTATTTTATGCTGATTATTTGTAAGAAACAGCAGACACAGGGAAAGCTCTGAAAACCTAGAAGTTACCCATTTGTAAGGGAAATTTGCAATTATAAGAGAAATCTCCATTTGTAAAGATGGCCCCCTTTCTGTACCAGGAAGGAGTGGATGACTCTAAATCTCTAGAAACTCTTATCAATAGAGAAGGCAGTGACTTAAATCTGCATAACAACTTTAGCCTTGTTTGCTGTGCTTTTCTTGGTAACCACCCATAACTGACCTCATTTTAACAACAGGACCTTAAAAGCTATTTTTCAGGGGCTGTGAGCCAGCCAGGAGCATATGCAGAAGAGAAAATTTTGATCTGCCAATCGAAACTCATCCTGCCAGCTCTTCCTCATACCAGCCTGTCCTCCTTGATCCCTTAAACCTTATCCCATATCCTGGATTGGGGAGACAGAGTTGAGAGCCTATCTTTCTGTCTCCTTACCAATTGATTGCATGATAAACTGCTTCTTCTCTCAAAGACCAGCGTACCACGATATCAGCTTCTGTGTGCATCATATGGCGAGCCCTTGCTCAGTAACAGATGGGAACACCACAAAGAGTGGAAGATGGGCTACAGCCAAGAAGCACACTCAGGATTTGATAGAGAGGCACAGCCCCAGAGACTTCTCAGCCAAGACAAGTCTGTTATGCTAAGGTTAGGGCCCTGATCTGGGGTTCTGAAATATGGAATTGGAACATCTCAATGAATGCATCTGAGGATGTTGACTTTAAAAAACTCAATGGGTTTGCAGAAATGGCCTGCAAAGTCCTCAGGGCTTACAGACATGGTTCACCCCTCCCTAGTAAGAGCTAGCATCTCTAAGCTGGAAGATGCTGCAGAGCCTCCACCCACCCCCCACAACGTTAACAGTTGTCAATCTCCCTCCAAGAGCTCTTTCTACCTACTTTACTGGCTTCCAGGCCTAAAACTAAGACTAAATTTCAGCATAACCTAGCTGAGTATGTGCTGGGTTGATTAGGGAGGAAAGATATCATATACTGAAGGAACTGCAAGATTTAGCTAGAATGTACCAGCAAGATCTAGAGGAGTTCACAAATCCTGGGTTTGGGTTTTGAGGATGTTTGATCAAGGGGACCAGGACGCAAGCATAAATAAGCAAGAATTCATTGAGTTGGGGTCATTTACTTGGTATATGGGAATTAACACCCTGGCAAGAACCCCAGAGGACCCTTGAGGGCAAAGTCACTGCTAGGTGGCTATTAGAAGCCCAGAGAAAAGATTAGCTTGAGTTGAGTGAAGTGGAAATGACTGAATTTCCCTTATAGACAGTAGAAAGGAGAAATGAAGCTGATAGCAGTGAGCATATTGGAATGGATACATTATGTGAAGTCAGAAGACTTCAGAGGGTTATGTTCCATGTGAGAGTCCAGAGGACACACTTTCACCAAGGCCATCAGGAATGTACCAGTAAGAGGGGCAGTGGTGACTGTCACCTGCAAGTGACAACTGAGAAGTAGTCATGGAGCTCATTAATATCCATGTGGATGATGAGGTTCCAAAGAAATAGAGGCCAGCTGGCAGCACTTAACTGCCAGAAGTCAGTACACCACAATTACCATAATGGCCAGTAAGGTAGGAGGGACAGCCAAGGAGTCATGGTGTTGGTTAATAGAGCACAGGCAGCCAACAAGAGTGCCAATTAACATCTACAATCAGAAAAGTGCAAGAATGAAGGAGCAGGAGACTGAGCACATTTGTCCTAATAAAAAAGTCACAATAGCTTGCTCAGTTCTAGGATCTGAAACAATTTTCAGATCCAGAACCCATTGACTGAAGAGGTAGTTGAGTCCTTAGAAGGAAGGACCCTGCAACCCTGTGGCAAGTATATATGGTAACGATTGCCCTAGTCCTTTCTCCGTGAGGACCCACAGACATTTACTTGGGTAACTGCATCCCCAAGAAATGGTAATGTCCAGACATTTAGGGGACTATTAAATATAAGGCCTGAGTTGACATTAGTATCTAGAGTCCAAAATAATCATTGTGATCATTGATTACCAATTTATATTGCATCTGTGGACCTATGCAGTAGTCATTTTTCCAGTATCTGAGTATATAACTGAGATTGATATACTAGAGAATTGGAGCAACCCATTGGGTCCTTGGCTTGTGGGATAAGAGCTATCATGGCAGAGAAGACTAAGAGGAAATTTCTAAAATTTCCCCCACCCCCTGTAGCCTAAATACTAAATTGAAAACAATATTGCATCTTATAGAGGATGACAGATGCTAGTGTCACCATTGAAAAGACAAAAATACAGAGCTGGCTATCCCTATTATATCTCTGTTTAATTCACCAGTCTGGCCCCTGCAGAAACCAGATGAATTTTAGAGAATAACTGTAGACTATTGCAAGTTCAGTCAAGTAATGGAAGTGATCAAAGTTGCATAGTGAAATGTGATATTATTGCAGGAGCAGATGAATAAGACCTCAGGTACATAGCAAGTAAATTCATTTGGTAAATGTGTTCTTATCTGTTGTGATTAGAAAAATGGAATAAAACAAAATATTAATTTAAAGTTTGACTTTAGGGTATATTAACTCTCCTGTTTTCTATGTAATATAGTCCAAAGATATCTGAACTACTTGGGCATCTTACCAAACATCACATTGATCCATTACATTGATGACATCATGCTGATTAGACAGGATGATCAAGAGGTAGCCAGTATGGTTGAGGCCTTGGTAGGACACATGCACTCAAGCAGGTGAGAGAGAAACCCTACAAAGAATCCAGGAATTAGCAGTTTCAGTGAAGAATTTAGGAATCTAGTAGTCAGGAGCATACCAGATTATCCCCTCCAAAGTAAAAGACAATGCTGCATCTTGTATTCTCTATCATAAAAATGGAAGTATAGCTCTTGGTAGGCCTCTTTGGGTTCTAGAGGCAACATATCCACAGCTAGGAATATACCAGGTGACACTAAACGTTACAAGCTTTGAGTGGGGCCCAAAGCAGAAAAGATCTCCACAGTAAGTGCACGCTATATGTAAGCAGCCCTGCCACTTAGGTCATACAATCTGGCAGAGCCTGTGGTATTAGAAGTGTCAATGACGAGAAAAGTTGCAGTATTCCGTTTATGGTAAGCCCCAATGAAAGAATCCCGATCCTGCAGTGAAATTTATACACATTTTCAGAAATAGCTTCTGGCATGTTTTTGGGCCCTGGTAGAGATGAAACATTTGACCGTGGTGCACCAAGTGGCCATGCATTCATAACTGCCCATTATGAGTTGGTTTCTTTTGGACTTACTAAGTCAGAAATCCACATGGTCCCAGTAGCAATCCTTTGTAAGCTGGAAATTGCATATCCACTATTTAGCCCAAACCAAACCAGAGGAGATGAGTAAGATATAAAAATAGATAGCCCAGACCCCCATGTCAACCAATACATTTTCACTAGCGCTCATCCCTTAATTCACCCCTAATACAGTGTATTGTGTCTTATATGATGAAGGAGAAGAAAAAAGATTGGTTTTGGAGTATGGGTACAAATGAAAAATTAGTTGCAGCTGCATGACAGCTGCATTACACATTTAAGGATGCCACTGAAAAACAGTGGAGAGAGAATCCACCCAAATAGCAAAGCTACGGGGAATGTACCTGACCATCTACTTTGTGTGGAACAAGTGATTTAAAGTGAGAATATATATAGATTCCTAGTAGGCAGCCAATGGTATGGCCCTCTGATCAAGGGCATGAAAGGGAAAAGACTCGAAAATTGGAGACAAGGAGGTCTGGTTGAAGGCCTGCAGATGGACGTATGGGAGCTGGCACAAAGTGTGAAGATGTTTGCATCATATGTTAATGCCCAACGTAAAGCATTCACTATTGAAGAGGTGCTGAACAACCAAGAAGACAATATGAATCAGGTCACCTCACTGCTGACACAATAGGCACTAAAGTGAAATGGTCCCAGTGGTAGAGAAAGAAGCCTTATATTGGCCCAGAAGTTTGGATGCTCACTCCTGATCTAACTACTGCTGCCTCTGAACTTCTAAACTGTCAGCAACAGAGACCAATGCTAAACCTCTAATATGACACTACTCCTCAAGGACCAACCAGCCTCTTGGTGGCAGGTTGACTGCATTGGGCCCAATGACTTTGGTTTGAGGGCCAAAGTCATGGCTGAAGCTTTTTTGGAACGGCACAGCAGTCTGAAACCCTTCCTGCCCAATCCTCCTTCCCTCTCCATCTCCGTTCACAGCTGTCAGACCTACACTGAGTCCTGAAGGTGCTTCCTGCTTGTTCCTCCTTTCCCTTCTTTATCCTTCATAGGACTTTCCCCCACAAAAATGTCTTCTACATCTAGCCCCTTCTTGGGGTCTGCTTCTTGAGGACCCAGACTTATACATGACATTATTACATTAGTTAAGATTATTTGGAATGATGATTCTCTCATCTGCCATTTTAGCAACATTCATATCAATGCAAACTGTTGGGGGAATGACTCTTAACAAATCTCTTGCAGTTTATATTATCACAGGGGTGAAATTTTTTATTGTTGGCTATGTGTTTTCAGTTAGTTGTGAATCCACTCAAATGCCATGTACTGCAAATATTTAACTTATGCCTGAAGATGTCATGAGTTATTTGTTATAAAAAAAAATTCTGGAGTCAAAATACAATCTATGTATAAAAGTCTCATTAAATGTCAATGAATTGTTAAAAGAAAAGTGGGTGGTCTGATACGAATTGTCCTTTGTCTACTATTGGTAAATCCTTCTTATCACTGCATTGTGGCCTGCATCTTATAATTATAAAGCATGAATTATTTTACAGAGTTTTTTTTTTTTGGTGCGGGGGGGTAGCATTAGCCTGTCCATGCACATGGCTCAAAATTCAAAAAAAATAATAATACAGTGGAAAGTCTCTCCCATATCTGTTCAGATCCAATTGTTTCCCACCTCATGAAAAATCAATATTATTAACTTTTATATATTCTTCTCTTCTTCCATAGAAATTAAACACATGCACACTCATGTTTTGCTCTTTTGCTGATTTCCAGATCTTGGATAACTTTCCCTATCAATATTTGAAGATTTCCCAGTCTCATTTTTACCCCCAAATAGTATTCTCTTGGCTAACTGTACCATAATTTATTTAACCTCTTTTATGTTGATGACTCTTATCTTTTGTTCAACACTTTGCCATTAAAAATAATGCTTAAAGAGAAAACATAAATATCATTTTGCATATGTGTGAGTATATCTGTAAAAATCTGAAATAGAACTGCTTTGTCATAAGTTGTACATTTGTAGTTTTGATATTGCCCAATTTTCCTCCACAACAATTGTGCCAATTTGTAATCCCACCAGTAACGCAAGAGAATTCCTGTTTCCTCACACCCCCATGACCACAAGAGCTTATCAAACTTTTGACTCTTTCCCATTCTGGTAAAATATTTTATGTCAGTGTAATTGTAACTTGCATTTTTCTTACTAAAAATATTGTTGGATTTTTTTATGCTCTATATGCATTTATGAGCCATTTGGATATCTCTCTCTGGGTGTTCTATGTCCATAGTCTTTGCCCATGGTGGAGTCTTTTTCTTATCAATGTTGTAGCAACTTATTAGATTTTAAGAAAATTAGACCTTTATCAGCTACATGATTCACAAATATTTTTCCAGATTTTATGTAAATTTTTTTATTTGTATGGATTCGAATTTGTCACGTTTCTTTCACGGCTTCAAAGTCTTGTGTCATAGAAACAGATTCTCCACCACAAGACTATAAAAGAAGTCTCCCACAGATTATTCTAGTACTTTAATGGTTATGTTTTGTACATTCAAATCACAGGCCCATTTGAAATATTTCTCAAGTAAAGAATTGGATATAAATCCAACTTCACAGTTTTTTCTAGTAGCTAGTCATTTGTCCCCAAATCATTCGCTGAATCATTTCCCATTATGATTGGACACACTACTATTATCATATACTAAATTCAATGTGTATATACTCTACTTCTGTATTTTCCACTGTTCCATTGTTCTATCAATTTGTGCACTAGTACAACATTGTTTTAATTTTTCAGGATTTAAAATATCATTTAATACTTACACTAAACTCCTTCATTCTTTTTCTTCTTTTTATCAGAATTTTTCTAGCTGTTATTATTTGTTTATTTTTTCCGTATTAAATTAAGATCAGCTCATCTATTGCAAACGAAGACACATTTTCTGTTGAAATAGAACTGCATTAAATATACAAATTAACTTAGACTTAATTAGATGCTTATAATGTGCATCTACTTATCCAAGAACATGGATGATTTTCCATTTCTTCATCTTCTTTTGGGAGCTTATTAATTTTTGTAGATAAATCATGCATAATCCTTTTAGTGTTTGTTTTAAATATTTTATCTTTTAGTTGCTATTGTATGAGGTCTTTTCTTCCATGATTTCTTCTAACTAGCTATTAATTTTATACATGTGAACTATTGATTCATTTATACAGTATTTATTTTTTGCTCATTTCTTAATTCTCTTACATTTTTGTAATTGTTTTGTATTTGAAACAAAATTGCAAGTTGTTTTAATTCTCTTGTGGTTTTCCAATAATATAAATAGATTAGCAATAATTTTATATCGTTTTTTCCCAAATTTTATACCAATAACTTATTTATCTTTTCTAATCCCTTGGATTAGTACCTCCAGTACAATGATAAGTAACAGTGATGATAAAAATTATTCTGCTTTATTCCCTGATGTTAATGGAAATGTTTCTAGTGTTTTCTCATTAAAAATGATGTTTGCTTTTGATCTAAGATAAATATAATTTATCATTCTCTTATACTTTTTCAAAATTGATATTATATTCACATAACACAAAATTAACCAATTTAAAGCAAATAATTAGGTAAGTTCATCTACTCTATTTTATTAAATTTTAAAAATAAATAATGGGTTTTGAATGCTCCTACAGCATCTATGAAATATGGGTTTAGTTCACTAATATTTTATTTAGGATTTTAGCACTTGTATTTGCAAGTGAAATTGTTATTAATTTTCTTTTTGGTGAATTATTTTATGTTTTTTTGTTTGTTTGTTTGGTTGGTTTTTTTGTGAGGAGGACTAGCCCTGAGCTAACATCTGATGCCAATCCTCCCCTTTTTTCTTGAGGAAGATTGGCCCTGAGCTAACATCCGTGGCCATCTTCCTCTACTTTATATGGGATGCCACCACAGCATGGTTTAACAAGCGGTGTGTCGGTGTGCGCCCGGATCTGAACCTGAGAACCCAGGGCCGCCTCAGCAGAGCACGCGCACTTCACCGCTTGCGCCACCGGGCCGGCCCCCATTTTATGTTTTGATATCACAGTTATTTTGGCTTTGTAAAAAGAATTTGAAAGATTTTCTTTTTTTCTATGTTTGAGATGATTTTAAATGGCTTTGGAATTATTTGTTCTTCAAAAGTTTGATATAAGTCAATGTGAAACAATTTTGGCCTGGTGCTTTTGGGAAAAGCATGGAACAGGACATTTTGACAAATTTCTCAATTCAGATTAGGCATAATCATTCTTGGTCTTTGTTTTTCCTTTAAATTTTGCCATTTCTCCTGTCTTTAAAATGTATTTGCATAGAGAGAGCATATCAGTTTCTTGATTCTTTTGATATGGCTATGGTTATCCTTATCACTTCTTCTTTGTGTATTTGTGATTTCTCCAGTTAAAAAATGAATTAGTTGGGGGCGGCCAGGTGGCATAGTGGTTAAGTTCACGTGCTCTGCTTCAGCAGCCCAGGATTTGCAGGTTAGAGTCCCAAGCACGGACCTAGGCACTGCTTATGAACCCATGCTGTGGCAGATGTCCCACATATAAAGTAGAGGAAGATGGGCACAGATGTTAGCCCAGGGCCAATCTTCCTCAGCAACAAGAGCAGGATTGGCAGCAGATGTTAGCTCAGGGCTAATCTTCCTAATCAAAAAAAAAAAAAAAAAAGGAATTAGATTATTATTGCTTTATTTTATGACTGTTCTTTTAAGAAACAACTTTTGGATTTATTTATTGGTATAACTGTTTTTCTCTTTTGCAATTTATTAATTCATGCTTTTATTTTATTTTTTTTCTTTCACATTCTTTAATCATTTTCCCCTAAATTTCTTAAGTTGGATGCCCAGTTCATTTATTTTCTTTTTTCCTTGTAATTATTAAAAGCTATACTTAAATATAGTACAAATTTTCCTTTGAGCACAGCCCTAACAGATTTCACGTATTGCATTTTTTCTGGATATTCTGAACATTTTCTAAATATTTTTCTGGATATTTTAAAATTCCACTTTATATTCTCTCTTTAAATAATTGTCTAAGAGAAAGTTCTAAAACTTTCAAGTTTTAATGTCTTTCTTTTCTAGTTTTTAAATTAATTTCAAGTTTCTTTGAACAGTGAGAAGAGAATATAATCTATACTATTACTTTTTGACATTTACTGAGGTTTTCTTCCTAATACATGGTCAATTATTGCAAATGTTCCATAGCCACTTGAAAAGAAGGTCTATTCTCTTTTTAGGGTTCAGAGTTGAATATTTATCAATTATATTTACTCTTTTATTTATGTAATTTAAGTCACATATATTGCAGTCATTTTTCCTTTTTTTGTCTACCTAGACTGTCATGAACTAAGAGAGAGGAACCAAAAATTTCTATTATAAACATATCTTTGTCTATTTCTCATTGTATCTCAGAGATTTTTCCTGTATGAATGTTGATGGCACACTATTTGGTGAAAATATGTTAACAACTTTTGTCTCTTTACTTTCCACATTATAAAGTGCTCTCCTTGGTCTCACATAATGTGTCTTGCTCTCAGTTAGACTTTGCTTGATATGAACACCATAATTCCTTGTCTTCATTTTTCCAGTGCACATCATCACTCCTTTTTAACTTTAATCATTTTGAGACACTTTACTTTCGAGTGTCTTTTTTCATTAGTGTTGGGTTTTATTTTGTAATCCATTCAAATTTTTTCCTTTTATAAGTGAGCATAGCCCATTTATGTTAAATAATATGACAGAAATGTTTGGTCTTCATTCTCTTATACTTTTTCAAAATTGATATTATATTAACATAACACAAAATTAACCATTTTAAAGTGAATAATTCAATGACATTTAGTATACTAATATAGTATATTTAGTACATTATTGGGCTGCTCTGTTGTACTTGCAAATATTCTTTGTAGCATATTTTTAAATATGTTGTATAGATTTAATAAAATCCTTTACTGTGCTCCCCTTGCTTGTGTGGGTGTGTCTTTATATCTTAAGAAGGTTTCTATTTTTATTCTAATTTTACTTTTATAACTAAACTTTATATAATGCGTTTAATTCTGTTTCCTACCATTAGCAATATTATGTCTGTTACCTCAAAATACACATGTATTTATCTCTTACTTCTAGACAAAGTTACTAGATCATCTCTTTGTTAGATGAAGTTCATTATCTTAAGAAAGGCCCATTTTTTTACTTGGCTTTTGTATGATCACAGTGGCTGATCTATCATGTTTTTTACTTGAAAGACAAGCCAGCAAGGATAAGTAGCCATGGAGTTTTTCTTCCCAATATAAAGATTTTTCTCTGTCACCCTTGTTCTTGATGTTATATGCTATGGGTTCGAGTTTTACACTTCAGGATACACTCCTCAGTTTCAGTAAGCGTATTTTTGTTGTTTTTTCCTGAAGTCTATAGCCGCTGCCAACCCTTTCAGTGGGGTCTTTTTCCTCCCCTTTCTTTCGTGTGCCCACCTACTCCATTTATATTCTGTTGGACATCATTCCAGCTGTTCGCGAATCTGGAGTTTTAGTTGACTTCTAGTTTTGCCAAAAAATAGATTTTTATATTTTATTTCACATCTCTTTGTTGCTTATCAATTTCCAGAAAGAAAAGGATAAAATGCTGATGTTTTGTGAGGATATTCAAGCAGGAGGTCCAAACTCTTGCTTTTATAATCCATCCTATCACAGTTTTGTTACAAGGATATCAAGCATTCTCTTGGCTTTGACAGAATTTGCCTCTTTGTTTACAGCTTTCTGGTGCCCTTTTCATTCTTTGTAATTTTCCAACTGCTGTCATGACTCTGAACAATCAGTTTTGCAAATTCATTCAGCAGATTGGCTTATTATCTATTGGAACCAGATATTTGAATTCCTTGAAAGCAGGCTTCCTCTCAGTTCCCTGGCTAACTTGGATTTCAATGTCTATTTTATAGTATTTGTTCTGTTCTTTAAATTCTGTTCTATTCTTTCCATTCTAATTCTATTCTAATTTCTTTGCTAGAAAAAAAGCAGAAGCAAACTGAGAACACAAAGGTCCTGCTTTCTCTCTGTCATCTATTGACATTGTTATCTTCCCCATGCAGCATGCGATCCCTGTCTGTGAAAAGAAAAAGAAACCCTGATTATAAAATGGAAATCTGGCTCTTTTATTTATTTATTTTTTTGACATTCTTACATTGCTTTCTAAGTGCTCAAAAAATGAAATATACGTCTTGGAATCAGCTACGCTACCTAAGTGTTCATTTTTAATAAATGCTAGAATGAATATAATGATTTAATATTTTATACAGGAGATTAAATTTCTCTGTTTATCATAACGGTCTTACCCTACACCTTTAATTACACAATCTTTATCATTTATTCTCTTTATCATACCTCCCACTGTCATCCAGCCTCTAACACACTGAGATTCTTTCCGGGCATCAATGCCTTAAGATTCTCTCTGAGGCTATATTCCCTGATGTTAACCACAGTTATGTTTCATTCTGCTAAATTGTAGCTCCAGACTACCTTTGTCTAAATCATTCATTTGTGTCTTCACAAGGCTTAATGTTGCTTAATTCATGTTGCTAAAATCATCCTTTTGGCTATCATTCGCTCTCACTCAAAACTCACTAATTTATTCACTTCTCTCTATATCAAATTTTTAAACTGCAAAACCAACCCTTTCTTCAAACAAAGGTTTAGATGTAAGTAAAAATATGAACCAGCTATAAGATATTTTCAATATATGTCCCAAATAATATTTCATTATCTACGAGCAGGTTTTGATCTACTCTTTCATCACAGTTTAAGAAAGAGGAGACACAATGGCTACCACCTCAACAAGGAGAGCAAAATAATGTACAGGGAAGTCCTGGCCAGAGAGGAAGAAAAACCCCAACATTTCTGGCCAAATGATTTATAATGCAATGGATAACAGGAGACAGAGATGAGAGGCAGGGAAACCTGGGTCCTGTTGCCTCAGCAGATTTCAGTTTGGAAAGGTAGAGGTATGTTCAGTATATTAGGGAGATGCCCAAGGCAGAGTGCTTTCCTTTAGATTCAAGTGTAGGATTCTGGGAGGAAAGCTCTGTACCAGGCAGTCTTCAATGGGCATGAGGCAACTTCAGGGAAGTTAGGCAGAGGGAGTGTCTCCCTTACACAGTTGATTGATCCTTCCTCAGTTCCCTAGGAGTCTGCATGTTGAATTAATAGCCAGCTGGCCTGCCAGGTTCACAGAAGTGGGGGCACAGGACTATCCACAGAGGCTATAGCACTGACACCCCAGGCCAGGGGCAGGGTGAGGTATATAGCAGATACTCAGAGGCATCTGCAGGGCAACAGGAAGAGAGAGGAGGGAGAGGCCCCATAATTTTCTCAACCATAGACCTTAGTAGCCATGTAAAAAGAACACCCAAGTATTCAATCAAGCCAAGTGTAGCTCAGAAGATGCCAGCAAGAGCTCAGCTAAGCATCAACACATGACCAAAGCATCCTCTGAATGCCTAGATATTGTATATTTCCCTCCCTCCACAGCCCAATGCCATTTAGAAGAGGAGCAGGGGGACTGAACAATCATTCCAGAAAAACTGTGTTAAACCAGATAGTTTATGGAAGTCATTAGATTGGGCTAAATTCTGCCCCTGGTTTGACTAATTTTTGGTGTGTGTGTGTGTTAACTTCTACCCAGTAGGTGGGAATGGTTCATGAGAAAGATCAGGGAAGTTTTAGAGAAACAAAGAAGCTACTTTTTTTTGAATATAGAGTATGGCTTAATGAGTTTGCAACATCTCTAAAAAGATGATAGCAAAGGTGCTCTGATTAAATCTGTGGTAAGAGGTATATATTTATTTTCCTATATTTTTCCAATAAAATTGCTTTCATTTACATTTATTTTTTAATTTATATTTACTTTTAAATATTTGTGAGATATTTCAAATAGAGAAATGGAAAAAATATAACAAATACCAATCTTTATACTCATTACCTTTATTTCTATAACTGAACAATTCTATCTTTCACAATATTCCATCAAGTTAGCTTCACTTATTTTACTTTTCAGTTAAAGTGCTATATTTACTGTAGTATTTTTGCATTTATTAGGAATTTAAAAGTCTTCTTATTAATAAGTGTCCTTTTAACTTCTAATATTTTCATTGGAGAGTTATTATTTTGGTCAGCTCACTGTATAAGTTTTGAGTGGTCTAACCCAATCTGATTTTTCCTCCTAAGTTTTGCTATTTTTAACATGTGATTGTATAGAATACATATTTACTCATTTTTTCCAGGAACACTTACATTAGGTTATTTGAGAAATGCTATATATACAATTAGAGAAGAAGAACTAATTAGGTTGGTGACCATCTCTACTCCTGTAGAGATCAAAACAAAGTAGCATCTTTCCTGCTCATATCTAGCATCATTCCAGCTTGTGTTCCACCTGACTCGCTGAATCTTTTTTCTGTTAAAAATAATGGGAGCTCTACTCTGTCTTGTCCTTCTGTGCTTTCAAATACCTCAATAATTTATTTCATTTTCATCTTGATGAATTGCATTTGTTGGTCACCTTCTCTAGCTTACCAAGAGTATGCTTAATTATGATATTATGACTCCACAATCATAACAAATCAGGTTTTGTTTTATTTGTTCAACTATTCAGTAAGATCTTAGAGAATACTCAAAAAAAAAGTGAAGCAGATAAAAATCTCACAGACAGACCTCAAGGGTCCTATACTCCTCTTTGGTTGACATCACCATAGTCACCGCTTTGGGGCACTAATGCTACTTCCTGGTTAAGAGTGTGGTTGTGGGGTCAGACACCTGGGTTCAAATCCTGGCCCCACCATACTGGCTGCGTGATCTTGGGCTAATTCTTTACCCTCTAACCTTCAGTTATTCTGTCTGAAAAATGGATCATCTTCCTCTTGAGATTACTGTGACATCTGCTGTGATATTAATTGAAATAACACACATAAACCCTGGGCACATACCTGACACACGATGAGGATGCAGAAATATTAACTATTATTAGCCTTGTATGAGCTTTTGAATGTATAGTTGGGGGAAGAAGAAAAGTTTCATGAACTTCTGAAGAGTAATTTTGCTCTTGGGTAAGCCCCAGAACACAGACACTCTTTGATATTGCAAATAATAGAACACAACCACATAGATTTGGGTTGTGACCATCATTTTAGAAAAAACATAATTTTCTCTTATGTATTGTTATAGTCATTTAACTACTCCTTTCATTACATTGATAAGAACTCAAAATAGGATCTCTTGGCTTCATGTTTCTCCCCTTTCGTAGTCAGTGTTGAGAGTTGATTTTTCTTCTATACTTGCTTTTGGCTAAACATTGTTTTGCCCTTGCCCTCACACTGTCTGTTATAAGCACTTACTCTCACATAAAATGGCTTGCTGTCACACAGGCACACCCATATTAGCAGTCTGAACAGCTGCTGTGAAAGCAGGAATGGAAATTGGGGAGATTTTGCAGTCTTGCACATACGTGTTACCAAGGAAACCATCTATGTGTTAGCTCCCAGTCAGGCTGGCTTTTGTTTTGTGTCTTCAGTTCATAGGAGGAAAATAGAAGAAACTCAGATTTCCTAGGAATGCCTCTTGAACAATAGTTAAACTCTAATTAAAAAAAAAAAAATCATAAACCCCACCAGTACCAGAATGCAAGTAATAGAAGGGAAAGTAGACTTTCAATGTCGACCAAAATTCATCATTAACTTTGATAAAAATGCATTTGAGATTTCAAGTACAACAGCCAGATAGTTGACAGGGAGCAGGGAGTTCACATTACAGCAGAGGAGGTGCGACTGATTCATCTTCATTTCCAAAGAGATTGTCATGAAGATACTGTCAGGGGATAGATGAAAAGGCAGAAGACTGGCTCCTTACCCTGAATTCACCCTTAACATCTTGGAATCTCAATGACCTTAGGTTTAAAATGAGCATGAAGATACCTTCTCTGTCTGCCTCAAGTTAGAAAATGGATGTGAGATACATTGTAAACTGCTGAATTGCTATGTAAACAAGTATATATATATGTGACTTTTCTAATTTCCTAAGATGTTGGGAAAATACAAAGTCAAATTATTTTTTTTAAAAAAAGGAATAAATTGGGTATGCTTATCCACAGTTTAAGAATGAGAAAAAAGTAATAGGGATTTCTAAGACCAAAGATTTAGAACTTTACTTGTAATGAGACTGCCCAGAGCAGAGAAGATTAGGACCTAGAGATTATAACAGTCTCTTAGCTTTAGTTTCTGATTCAAGACATTCTTTGCTATGGGTTATTCTAAATGCTTCTAACAAACTCATTCTGCCATTGCCTTGATCAGTAACTTATGTTGTGTATCTCTATGATCTATCATGCCTGGTTTTTAAAGTCCTTCATAATCTAATCTCAGTCTCTTCAGCTCATGTCTCTTTATTTTCAGCATGTATTCTCTGTTCTTAGCATGTATAATTTATCCTACCCCAAAATCAAGTCATAATCATTTCTACTCTATTAACTATGAAATATATGTCTTTTAATTTTAATATTTGCTACTCAAGGCAAATAGTCTGGAACATATAGTAGGATCTTCATAAGTATTTGATTGCTCAGTTAGCCTGACAGCACCTGCCTTCTCAGAATCATTCATATCACCACCTCATGAGGTCAACATCAATTTCTCAATCAATATTTTTTAAAAACACAAATTCCAAATTTGGAGAAGTTAGAATTAGTGTACAAAATGACAGAATGTATTTTGGCCCAAACTCATATGCAATGGAAGGACTGAGTCATCATTGCAACAATCACGTTACTTTTTTCTAGAAACCCATTTATCTTCCTGGGTAACTAAAGCATTCTTATTATATATAACCTTGATGACAGTCATCTTTACTTGCTATATTAATATCTGTTGGTAAAAACAATTTTTCTAAAACCAAAGAAAATAAGTCACTATATGTAGTAGGATTTGAAATCACACAAAAGTGTATGTTTAAGTCTTGGTTCTACCAGTAAGAAGATATTTATTGGGCCAGCCCTGATGGTCTAGGGGTTAAAGTTCAGCATGCTCCACTTTGGCGGCCTGGGTTCAGTTCCCAGGCATGAAACCACACCACTCATCTGTTAGTGGCCATGCTGTGGCAGTGGCTCATGTTAAAACAAAAAAAAGAGGAAGATTGGCAACAGATGTTAGCTCAGAGTGAATCTTCGTCAGCAAAAAAAAAAAAAAAAAAAGAAGAAAACATTTATCCTGTCTAGATGTGTTAATCTAAAACTGGAAGAATATTACCAAATTGATTCAGTTGCAATGAAGTTTAATATATGGCAAACCACAAAACATCATATGGTACCTAGTACATGATCAACAAATGGTGGCAAGTTACTCAAAATTCTTGAATGTCAACTTAAATTTTAATCTGTGAATTTTCAAAACACCTGAGAGTCTTCTACTTTCTGGAGGAGACTGGTTCAATTTAAAAAAACTGTAAAAAAACAATACAGACTCACAGTTTTAAAAGTTCCTAAAGAACATCAAACCTAACTCTTCACTTCCTGATATCTTAAATAATTTGGAGGCAAAAATCATTCTTAATAAACGCATTACCTAATAGACTCTCCCCACTTTCTTAATTGAGGAGAAAATTATCTTTTCATACAAGAATTAAAAGGAAATTATCTCCTATTATGGAATAGAACTTCATAAAAGATTATTAGATGTTGGGGCTGGCCCGGTGGTGCGGCGGTTAAGTGCACACACTCCGTTGCGGCGGCCCGAGGTTCGCAGGTTTGGATCCCAGGCATGCACCGAGGCACCGCTTGTTAAGCCATGCTGTGATGGCGTCTCATATGAAGTAGAGAAGATGGGCACGGATGTTAGCCAGGGCCAATTTTCCTCAAGAAAAAAGGGGAGTATTGGCATCAGATGTTAGCTCAGGGCTAGTCCTCCTCACACAAAAAAAAAGATTATTAGATGTTTATTAACTTCCTTAATTTCTAGGGACACTGTAATAAGTGCCTGCATTTTAGATAATCTAGATTGTCTTGCAGAGTGATTTCTTTGAAAAAGTAGTAGATCTTCAAGTCAGATGTGTAAACAAAGTGGTCTCAACATAATGACCCACTTCACTCCTTTTAGAATTAGCATGAGACATTTAGACCTCTCCCGTCAACCTAAGTTTAGAACATAGGGGTGGAACATCTGTGGTCAGTATTTCACAGGATTTCAAACCAAGAGACAAAGTTACTTAGAATCTCTATTGGTGTTTTCTCTTCCCCTTCACTGAATATCCTACTGCCATGTATAATTCCTCAAAGCTTCCGTGCTCTCACAAGCCTCTATACCACTGTACATGTGCTTTCTTCAGCCTGCAGTGCCCCTTCCCTTGGTCCAACTGAACAATTTTCACTCAATCTTCCTAATTTGTTTTCTGTTCTCTCATAACACTTCATGCAAGCCCCAATTAGTCTACTTCTACAATTTTTTAGATAATTTGCATACCTCCATTATTAAATGTTGAGCTCCTGGACAGAATTTATCATGGCATATTTAGTCTTATTTCCTCATGACTTAGTACTATGCTCTCAGGTAGTAGTCAATAAATGTTTGTTGTATTGTTTAACAGTTTAAGTGGCTTTACTTTCCATTGTAAGTAGGATAATTTTGACACAAAATCCAGGAGTTAATGAAAAGAAAGGTCCTGTATCTGATGAAAGCACAGAAAGAAGAGACTTTGAATGAGAAGATGCTTAGGGAGGCAGAGCCATAGCCCAAATGGGACTAACTTGAGAACAGTTCAATTCTGAAATTCAAAGAGAAGAAAGACTTGTACACAATGCGAATCTTCAAGTCATAAATATTTTCTCTCAAAGTAATGGGGCTAGTGCGAAACAATATAAAAACAATATGTGTAGTCAAGAAGCAGTGCAAGAAAGTTGAAGTTGGCATAAATCAGATAAGCTGGGATATTTGGAATGCTGGAAATTCAGATGGTAACTGTACGTGGGAATATGTTATCAAACTGCACTGATTAGTTTGTCATATTTCTTGTGCCTTTGTATTTCCAGCTAGAACTATCCTTTGTGGATGCTAATCTTGAGTTTTTTGAACTTCAGTATTTAAGTGATCTAGTACTCAAAATTTCTTCCCACTAAGAGGAAGATAGCCAGTTAATACACCAGAGAAATATTCTAATAACAAAGCATTACTATCTTACTGCTGTACCTGGTGTATTAGTTTTCTATTTATAGCCATAACAAATTACCACAAACTTAATGGCTTAAAAAATATTAATTTATTATCTTACAGTTCTGTAGGTTAGGAATCCAACACAAAATCAGTTTAATGGAGCTACATTCCTTCTGGAGGCCCTAAGGGAAAATCCATTTCCTTGCTTTTTTCTAGCTTCTAGAGGCTGCCCACATTCCCTGGCTCATGGCCCCCTTCCTCCATCTTCAAAGCCAGCAACACAGCAGCTCTCTGAGCTTGCTTCCATTGCCACATCTCTCTTCTGCCTCCTTCCTCTACTTTCAAGGACCTTTGTGGTATATTGGGACTATCCTTAATAATCCAGGATAATCTCCCTATTTTAAGGTCAGATGAATAGAAACCTTAATTCTTCTACAAGCTTAATTCCCCTTTACCATGCAGCCTAACATATTCATAGATTCCAGGGTTTAGGATGAGGACTTCTTGGGGGCTGTTATTCTGCCTCACACACCTGGTAATGGAAATGTTTTTAGCCCTACTCATAAAGAACATATGGCTTAAAGGTTTCCTTGTGGCCAAGGTCTGCAGATTTAAGTATAAGTTAAACAGTGATCATATTCCTTGTTGTATTTGGCGCAAAAGGAAAACGTCCCTATCAAACAATTTTTACTTTACCCTAGCCACCTCCTTTTAAAATGTATACTCTTAAAGAATATTTTTCAGAATTTTCATAGTATGTTTTTAAATAAACCCAACAAAATATTGTAGAAAGATTTGCACTGCTGACTTAACTGGTCTAGAAATAGATCTGCAAGATGTTTCTATTGCTATGTAGGGCACAAGCAATCACGATTGTATTTGCCATTTTTTGACAGAGAAATGATATTAAGATCATTATCAATGTTAAAAATTATATTGAAACCATTATTAGTTTTTGTTTAAAACCTACTCCACTGTATTCAATTATGCTTGAAAAGATCAAAGGGGAGAAAAGAAAATCTTAGTTTCTGGAAAGAAACCACAGAGGATTTACAGGGTCTTCATAATTAAATTGGAATAAAACCCTGTGTTTGAAAAAGACTATTTAAAGCAAGTCATAATGCAGACATTAAGGGAGTTCTTCGGAAGAGTATGACATAGTTAATCTACAGGGGCTGAAAGCTCAAAACAGCAGGCTATGTTTGATCTCGGTTGGATAAAGTTAAAGTAGATAGACATAGAGCAGGAAGTCCCACAGAAAAAAGGGAGATGCTAGCAAGCAATTAATCTCTGTGCTCTGATAAGCAGTCAAGGACTAGAAATATGATTACATAAGTAAATAAATTTTTAGTTAAAAAATTATTTGCTGTCTAACTGAAATACTAGTTACTTTCGAGTTGAAATGCATTATCCATACCAATCTGTCCATTTAGTAATAGCCATCCAAGAATAAAAACAATTATTTTAAATAATGAAAGTACCCACAGTGTTTAGTAAATCTATAATTATACAGCTATACCATTATATCCCATGTTTCAAATTAACCAGATGTTGGCCCTATCTTCACAAACTTTATAGTTTGAATGATTTGATGTTAGTATGGATATTCATAAGAAAAATTTAAGCCTAATAGTGTCACCAGAGATAGTGTACCAGGAAGAACATAATTCAGTATAAATAATATGTACTGGTACATTTGAGACTGACAAACAGTCACACTCTTACTAACTTAATTTAAAGAGTGTCATTGCAGGAAGGAAGAAGAAGGAACTGCCTACTAAGGCTGCACATCCAGATGTCATAAAACATTGAAACATCACTGAGGTTACTGTAGTGACTGCAGCAATCTTCCAAATCAATCAAGCCCCCCAGATGACCTTTCTTACTTCCTACTCTAATGCCACCACCATTATGGTGACTCAAATGTTCTCTACCTATTTTACCTACACCACTCTCTAGCTCGTGACTTCTTCTTAGTATCTTCTCTGTTTGTATTTTGGCTTTTGCCTTAGTCTTTCTGTATCTTTTATTCATGTGCCCCAAGACGAAGAGAATCTGAGTGCTTTAGTAGTTACATCCAATAGAGATGCGCTCGTTTATCAACACAGATGAGAGATTTTGCAAAGCTCTCATAGTGGCCCATTTTAAGAGCCTCTGCTCTCTGCCTTACGTCCAATCCACTGAGACCAGGGAGTGGATTCATGTGGTACAAACGTAAAAGGAAGCACCCGTGGCTTTTTTTTTCCTAACAGAGGATTGTAAACATGACAGGAAATCAGAAAGTTTTATTTTATTCACATATAATAAATATTCTATGGAATTTTGGGAATTGTAATAGACTAGAATTTTAGAATTCCTAGAATGATGACCTTTAAAACAATATTCACATCCTAACCAGGTAGAAGCATGATACAATTGAAGTGGTGTGTGCATGTGTGTGTGTGTGTGTGTGTGTGTAGGCATTATTCATTCACTCATCCATTATTGGGCATTTATTGAATGTTGGCTACTATTCTTTACATTGAGAATACAGTGATACATCAGGCACACATTTTCTAAGCCCAAAGAAAGCTTAAAATCTAATGGAAGAGAAAGCTCTTAACCACAAAATCAGAAAAAGTAATTTCAAATGTAACAAGTACTATTTTCACATGCTGCCACAATCAAACATATCCAAACCATCTCCATCTGTATCTTTATGCCACGTCTTCCCTCCTGTTACTGTGGATCCATGACCCCTGATCCTACTAGGACTGAGTCTTCAAGTTGTGCACTGGATGACACACCCAACTCAAGGTCACTGTTACCACAAGTCTCCCTTTTCTCCCCTAACTCATCAATTTTTCCTTCTCCATTTGATTATTCTCATTAGTATTAAAAGATGTTATCATTCTTCACATCTTAAAAAACAAATGTTCTCTTGGGGGCCAGCCCCGTGGTCTAGTGGTTAAGTTTGGCACAGTCCCCTTCAGCAGCCCAGGTTCACGGGTTTGGATCCCGAGCGTGGACCTACACCACTCGTCAGCCATGCTGAGGTGGAAACCTACATAAAAAATAGAGGAAGATTGGCACAGATATTTGCTCAGGGCTCATCTTTCTCAAGCAAAAAAAAAAAGAGGAAGATTGGCAATGGATGTTAGCTCAAGGTAAATCTTCCTCACCAAAAAACCAAAAAATCCAAATGTACTCTTGATCCCACATGCCCTTCTAGCTACAGCCCATCTTCTATGCTTCCATGTACAACAAAATGCCTCGAAAGGATTGTCTATATTCATTGTCTCTCATTTCTCTTTTCTCATTCTTTTTTGCTGCCCGGTCCATCTATTTAACATCTCATTGAAGCTGTGATTGTGAAGGTCTCCAGCGACCTCCATCTTGCCAAATTATAGGGTCAACTCCAGTTTTCTCTCATTTGCCCTATCAGCAACATTTCCCATCGTTGACCATCTTTCCTCTAAAACATTTTTTTCACTTTGCTTCAGGCACACAAACTTCTCTTGGTTCTCCTTAGACTGGGCTCATGACTCCTCTTTCTCCTTTGTTGATCCTCATCATCCCCACATTAAGTGCTTAAGTCCCTAGTCCTTGGGCCTCTCCTCTATCTGTACTCACTATGTACGTGTGATGTGTACAGAGATTAAAGTTTCGATTGGTGGTTGCTGGGGGGGGAGGGGGGGAGGAAGGGGGGTGAAGGGGATGGTTCGGTACATGTGTGTGGTGATGGGTTGTAGTTGGTGTTTTGGTGGTGAACATGATGTAATCTGTGCAGAAGTGAAGGTGTAGTGATGTACACCTTAAATTTTTACAATGTTGTAAACCAATGTTACTGCAATAAACAAAAAATTAAAAAAAAAAAAGAGATTAAAGAAAATTTAGTTCCTCTCTTCAAGGACTTTATAGTTGAGTGACATAAAAGGAAAAGAAAATTAAGAGTATTTCAGGTATGAGTGACCCAATTAAATCCTTGTCTATTACATCCTTACATATAGATTCTGTTTTTGCTCTGAATCATCATAGTTTCAACCCAAAAGAAAAAAATTACACACATGCATCTTAGTGAGCAATCTAGATTTCACAGATGATTATGCAGGGAAAATATGGAGGAAGATTTATAGCAGAGCCAAAACAAACATATTAAAAGTTTTTATTATACAATTTTGTTTTGCAAAATCTCTGTCAACTGTCCAGCCACAGGAATTTTATGTTTTTATTCTTGTTGTCATTTGTTTTTATCTCTTTGGATTATTTGTGTGGATTTTTTCTCTTTTTCTCCCTCTCTTTACTCAACATTTTTGTTTACTCTTCTCCTTTCCTTGATTTCCTCCAAAATTTAAAATTGTTCTCTTCTCTATCATGAAAATAATTTAAGACCTTTGACTTCAAATCTTACGTACCCATACCCCATTGTTGCACACTATTAGAAAGGTTACTCCAAGTATCAGAAATCCATACTCTTGGAAGACAGTTTGCCATTTATATTTTGCTATTTGAATACGTTTTCAGCAACTCAAAATATTAGTTAGGTTTTCATTATGCTGCCTGTAACAGAGAAGCCACAATAGCAGGATCTTATACAAAGTATAAGTTTATTTCCTTCTGTCATAAGAGAAATCTCTTCCTTCACTCCCAAGCTGGTTTGATATGCCATGGAAACAGTAACTGAAATCCCCAAACTTTATTGCTCTGCATCCTCATAGGAGGGCTCTTATTCTATGTTTAAAGATGGCTGCTCAAACTCCAGACATCTGTGTTTCAATAAGCACAATGGGCAAAACAACAAAGGAAAGGGATGACCTCTCCGACCTCTCTTTAGGAATGTTTCCAAGAAATTGCACATACCACTTCTGCTTAATTCCGTTTGCCAGTGTTTCTCATTCGGTGACACAATAGCTTCAAGGAAACCTGGAAAATTATTCGGGGCATTTATGAGTCCAGCTAAAACCTGAAGGTTCTATTATCAAGAAGTAAGGAGAAAATGGATAGGTGGGGAAAATTAACTCACTCTCTGACCATGTCACCATTCATCCAAAAAGGTTTATTAATCTTTTTCTTAAAAAAATTTAGTAATATCTCCCATTAAATTTTGGTGAGTGAAATTCTCTCTAGTCTATATTATCTATCATCTATCTATCTATATATCTATGTAGGTATCTATCATCTATCATCTATTTATCTATCAAATTTATCTGTCTACTTACATATACATCCATCTAGTTATCAAGTCAGCAACTATCTATTTATTTTTTTAAACTGCATCACTGCTTCCTGCTTTCTCTGGGCAATCAAATTCTAAGATTTTTTGTTGTTATTATCAACAGTTAGAAAAGTTGCTTAGAATGAAGGTAAGGGCTGTAGAAACATTGGAACTATCTGGGAGTATTGTAGTTGCTTGGCACATGGGATTAATCAGCAAAGCTTTGAAAGTGTGTGGTGACAGCCATAGCCTCTCCATTGCTGCACAGTGTGCTTGGTACTAGTCAGATAAATGCTTGTGTTAAAGCTAAAGCAGTGCATATGAATCTGATGGGGAAATACAAGAATATCTCATCAGTACCAAAACAATTCCCTGATGAGAGGCATCAATTTACAGTATTTCCTATTTTGAGCTGTGTAAAGAAATTGATTGATCTCCATTATTATCTGTAAATTTCATATCTCTTTTTATTTGCAACAAAATGAGAGTAATTGGAGGTAGAGATCATGGCTTCAGAGTATGACTTTATTTTTCTTAAAATTAGCAATCAAGAGCTGAAAGCCTCTTTCCCTATTATTCCTCTGCTCATATCTAGTTCATTTAAAATAAATAATTAGTACCCCGTTACACTCAGGTGCCATAATTCCAGACCATACAGCATCTATCAGAGTGCTAAAGAAAGAAGATGACTAATCTTAATCTGCGTCCGGGGTCTTACAGGTATTATCAATGTAGGTGTTAAAGGTACTGAAGCTAATGGCAAAGAAGTCGCACTGGTTCCTTGGATGTATGTCAAGGAGAATGGGGACAGGATGTCTCAAGTAGTAAATGAAAAAGTAGTTTCCAAGAGTGTGGCAGCCTATACTCATGGGGAAAAGGGTGGGAGCAAAGTTTTCTCAAGATAAGAGTTTATTCACCCAGATATGGTGAAAGGCAGGATTCCAACTAGTGTACTTGTTTAGAAATTTTTATGATAAACTGAAGACTTTAAAAACTGAGAATGGCTTTTCAAACATTGGCTCAGAGATACAAAAAATCTAAACCCCAAAAATGTCAAGAAAAAGAGATCTAATCCTACTTTTTTTTCAATAACCACAAACATGTTTTGCAAATTTACTTGTAAAAAAATCTTACAGAAATCGGGACTCTTAAAATTTAATGTTATTTCATATGGAATACAATTACCAATCTTGCCTTGATAACTAATTAACAATATTCATTCTGTGGTCTTAGTAGCAGCTAAGTAACTATTTGAATTTTCTTTATTATACAGGAGAGTCGTTAATTTACAGAGTCTCCATGTTCTCCCTTCAGTTGATTATTAATGGCACTACTGATAGTAGAAAATAATTTGTCTTAAAAATTTGCATGTGAAATTTTGTTTTTACAGTTGATACACAAGAATCATTCTCTCTTCATCTGCACTAGTTCTTCATTTTGTATTCCAAAGTAGGAATCTTCACTCTTTGAAGTAAACGGAAGGAGAGTTCCCACAATCCTTTTGAATTTACTCCTCCCTAAAAAATTCCTCCCTAAATGGAATTGGAGGACAGCAGAACATACAGAATTCTGCCCATCATTCTTTTCTTTTGGACCTACCAGCATGCATAGAGAATATATTTGACTCAGTTCCTGATGTTATCTTGTAAGAACACTGATATCAGGACTCAGAAATGCCTTCTAGAGATAAGACTGAGGGAATCTGTCTTCCTTTCCCTCTCTACCATCCGGTCTGTATGGGCATAAGACAGCTACCCGTGGTGTTCCCAAGGTATAGAATTGCCGTTGCTAAGAAGCCTGAGGTGGTTTCATATCCAAATCACATTGAGTACTTTATTTTTAGTGGTTTGATCTCCTTTAGTGCTCAGTTGCAGAATCAAGGATTATTAGAGCTACTTATAATTTATTTCTTGTTTTATGTACATAACCACAAACATATTTCCCTCCTCTCCCTATTCCTTAAAATTTATACAGAAGCAAACAAGTAACGGTAAAATTTTTAATTTAATCCTAAGATTATAAGATATCTAGGTGGTAATGGTGATAGAGATAGAATAAAAATGAACATCACTCTAAGAAAAACACAGTGACAGATGGAATTTTTGTGTCTTTCTATTCGGGATATTGTAAGTCACATGGGACAGTTGTATTTTCTTAGTAAAGAAATTTTATTTATTTTTATTTTTGTCATTATTGGCATTGAGAACTTTATTCATAGAATCATATGTATGTATGCTGAATCATATTTATGAATGCTGAACAAACAAAGATGTTGACTGTACTATAAAGTAGGCGCACATCCATTCCACTGTCTTCTATGTTCCCGTCTGTGTTACAGGGACTGAGAGGTGAAGTAGTTTTCCCTTACAACTAGGATTCTGGATGTGCTTTTGGTTTTGCCCATGAAATTTACTCCCATAAGGTTTGGAAAGTGGAAATGAGATGGAGATCATTTTACTGTGGCTGTGACAGCTAACAAGAACGTTCTGACAGTGAAAAGTGTATGACGAAATGTGAGGCAGTTACGTCAGCAGCAGTGATAGAAGCACCAATCACAGCTTCCCACCTCTGGACCACAACTACAATAGCGTGACTTGGAAACCAATTGCCGTTGGAAGACTTGCATCTTTCCTACTCTTCCAACGATTTTGTAAGCACCTTTATTCTCTCTATTGAATCTCTTTCTGTTTGAAATACCTACGATGTTTTCTATTTCCTGCATGTAACATTGCTTAATATACCATGACACTGGCTTTATGACATTGAGGAGACCTCAAGTTTCTTCACTGTAAAATGCTGATTATGATACACTATAAGGCTCTGTGAGGACTAGAGAGAAGGTGTACAAAGTGCTGAGTTCTAATAAGTATTCAATAAATAATTGCTATTTTCACCGACACTAATTAATAAAGCATTTTTGTTTGAATATAAAGTACATCATCCCTTTATGAGTGTCCTATTATATTGTTAGGTCAAGAAGAATACTACAGATGAATATGTTTTTGTTTTATAGTCATTTCCACAAATTATAATTAAACGATTCTGTGATTCCCTGGAGTATATTAAGATATTTTCTTTGGAGTTTGTGGAATAATTTCCTGTCCCTCTACCTATCATGCAATCCTCCTGATTATAAATCAGGTTGGAGAGATTATAAAGTTTTCTATTTTCACAAGGATTACCATTCACCTCTCCTTTGTTCACGAGAACGATCTGACTGAGAAAAAAGGGAGATGAAAGCCTGTTATGCTATTCATAGATTTGGAATTTTTCCTCTGGTAATTTATGCAACATAGATTTGCCACAGCAGAGGGAAATGTCATTGAACTTATGCTTTGATTGTGTGTGTGTGTGTTGGATTCCATAAACCTAGAAATTTCTAAATCTATTCTCCTGCACTATGTTGAAGTCTGAAGTTGAAACACGCAGCTTCTTAATCTTTAAAATAATATCTTTGAGGAATTTGAGATCCACATTCCTCTGTAATAAAGTAAGAAATAGAGAAATCTCTCTGCATGCTGCTGTGAACTTTGACAAGCGTCATAGCTAACTGGTCATAGCAGCAGGATTTATTTCTTTCACAGAGGTTTGTGTTCTGCCAGGTGGAAATAATCACTAAAAATAAATGCCTCAGGTTTAAAAAAAAAAAAAAAGTGTTTGTCTTTTTATCGTGCTTACTCTGGCTTTGAGCGGTCGATTTGTTTGGTATCCCATCAAGTCAGAGTAAAAGGGCAGAGGAATGTTTGGAGTGAGATGAACTGTGACTAGTTCTAGATTTGTTTGGTTTGCAAATTGATGTCAGCTTTATAAACAAACCACCAGGGATTTCAAGAATTAACTTGTAAATATGTTGAGAACCTTTATTTCAGGGTATTTTCTTCCTCCACTCTTGCTCTCTCCAAAAACTGAGTCTTCAATTTCTACAAACATTTGGTCAAATTGACAATCCTGACTCATTTAGGGATCAATAAAAATCTGAGGCTCAGCTCTTCAGTTGGAACACATTACTGATGAGACCTAGCAGAGTCCATATGTCACGATCTGTAGATACAACTATGACTTGACTCACCCCAGCATTTACAAAACCTGGAATAGAGAGTCCCTGAAATTCCTATCACTGATGAACTCACTTTAGAATCTAACAAAAATTCAAATGTACTAGCATCATTTATCCATAATAACACCTTGGGGTTTTTTTGCATATCTATAGTTTCCATAGTCTCTTTATAATATCACAATAGTAAATAAAATCCTATATCCAACAAAATTGTCCTTCAAAAGTGAGGGAGAAATTAAAACATTTCTAGACAGCAAAAGATGAGGGAGTTCATTACCACTAGACCTACCCTGCAAGAAATGCTTAAGTGAGGCCTGCAGGTTGCAATGGAAGAACACTAGATAGGAACTAGAAGCCATATGAAGAAATTAAGATCTCAGTAAAGGTAAATACTTGGGCAATTATAAAAGCTAGCGGTATTGTAACTTTGGTTTATAACCCTACTTTTGGTTTTTTACTTTATTTAAGAGACTAATACATTTAAAAAATGATTAGTCTAAAAGCTAGTATTATCGTAAATTTGGTTTGTAACTCCATTTTTTGTTTTCTACAAGAAAATTATTTTTGTTTTATTTGAGACTGATGCATTGAAAAACTTTATAGTCTATGTTTTGGACTCAAAGTATAAAGATGTAATTTTGTGACATCAATAACTAAGTGGGGGTAGGGTGGAGATGGACAGGAACAAAGTGTTTGCACACTATTGAAGTTAGGCTGGTTTAAATTTAAATTGGAGTGTTCTATTTTAGGATGTTAAACGTAAAAACCCATGGTAACTGCAAAGAAAATAGCTATAAAATGTACACAAAAGGAAATGAGAAGGGAACAAAAACATTTCACTACAAAAAATCAACTAAACACAAAAGAAGACAGAAATGCATGAAATGAAGGACAGAAAAGAACTGTAAGGCATACACAAAACAAATAGCAAAATGACAAAAGTAATCCCTGCTCATTAGTAATTACTTTAAATGTAAATGGATTAAAACTGATCTCTCCAATTAAAAGACTGAGACTGGTAGAATAGATCAAAAAGACATAATCCAACTATATTCTGTCTACAAGAGACTCACTTTAGATCCAAAGACACAAATAGGTTGAAAGGGAAAGGATGGAAAAGGATATTCCATGCAAATCATAACCAAAAGAGAGCAGGGTGAATATACTAGTATCAAACAAAATAGACTTTAAATTAAAAAAGTTTATAAGAGAAGAAAAAGGATATTATATATTAATAGAATGTTGAATACAGCAAGAAGATACAACAATTATACTCATTTACACATCTAATAACAGACCATCAAAATATAAAAAGTAAAAACTGACAGAATACAAGGGAGTAATAGTTCTATAACGATAGCTGGAGACTTCAATACTTCATTCTCAATAGTGGATAGAACAAACAGACAGAAGATAAGTAAGTAAGTAAAGGACCTAAACCCACAATGAAACAAGTAGATGTAACAGACATATACAGAACACTCTACCCAACAACAACAGACTACACATTCTTCTCAAGTGTGCATGAGACATTCTCCAGTATAGACCATATATTGAGATGCAAATTAAGTTTCAACAGATTTAAAAAGAGAGATCATACAAAGTAAGTTTTCCAATCACAACAGGATGAAGTCAGAAATCAATAACAGAAGGAAAACAGGAAAATTCACAAATTCATGGAAATGAAACAGCACACTCTTAAACAGCTAATGGATCAAAGAAGAAATTATAAGAGATATTAGAAAATATTTAGAGATGAATAAAAGTAAAAACACAACACACCAAAACATAAGGGACACAGTGAAAGCAGTCTTAAAGGAAAAAATTCATAGCTATAAATGATTAAAAAAAGAAGAAAGATATCAAATCAAGAAACTAAATTTACAACTGAACTGAAGGATCTAGAAAGAAAAGAACAAACTAAACCTAAAGCTAGCCAAAGGAAGAATAATAGATTAGAGCAGAGATAAATAATATAGAGAATAGAAAGACAATAGAGAAAATCAACTAAACCAAAGGTTGGTTCTGTGTAAAAATTAATAAAATTGACAAACTTTTAGCTAGATGAACTAAGAAAAAAAGAAAGACGACTCAGATCACTAAAATAAGAAGTGAATGTGGGGATATTACTACTGATTACAGAAATAAAAAAGATTGTAAGAGAGTACTACAAGTAATTGTACATCAACAAATTAGATAACCTAAATGAAATGGACAAATTCCCAGAAACACAACAAGGCTGAATCATGAAGAAACAGAAAATCTGATTAGGCCTATAACTAGTAAGGAGATTGGTGAAAACAGGGATTCTTGCCTTGTTCTTGACTTAGACGAAAAGCTTTCAGTTTTTACCATTGAGTATGATGTTCTCTATGGGTTTTTCATAAATGGTTTTTATTATTTTAAGGTTATTTCTTTCCATGCCAAGTTTGTTGAGTATTTTTATCATGAAAGGATGTTGAATTTTGTCAAATGTTTTTCTGCATCAGTTGAGAGGTCATGTGATTTTTATCCTTCACTAGGAGATGTGTAAGAATGAATCTGTTTTCACTTATCCATCTTTTTTGAGCTTCTGCAATCTGAAAAATAATAACATTATTCAATATTGAAAACTATCTTCTCTTGGACAGTTATCTTTCCAATCTTCTCTTTAATACTAATTCTGGAATTTCTATTACTATATGTTAGATTTTTATTCATTATCTTTCATGTCCATAAGTATTTTCATCTCTTTATCTCACTGTACTTTGTTCTGCATAAACTGCTAAATCTATTTGCCAACTCACTATCCAGTTGAATTTAATGTTCCATATAACATGTCCGTTGTGTTCTTAATTTTGATACCTATGTTTGTCATTATGTTTGAGATTTGGCTTTGTTGCACATTTAGTTTTTTTATTTCCATACTGCTCTCATCATGGGTTTTATTGTTTCTTGTAACTCTTTAAGAACTTTAAATATTAATATCTGATTGTCGTGTTTATACCATTTTTATTCCTAGTTTTTCAGATATTAATTTTCACTTTTGTTGCATTTGTTGACTCTTTTTGCATTGTAATCAATTTTCATGTCTAGTCTGCATTTTTTTTATTGTATCTCATCTTTAGTAAGAGTGGATTTTCTTTGTGGGAGTCTCATGTATTGTGGGCTGTAGCTTCTGCTGGGACCAATGTTAATTTATTAATATTTGGCTTTCTACCTCATGAAGAGTAAACGTTCCGACCTCATAGCATGTGATTTGGGATTGGGATTTTCATTTCTCCAAATTACATTCTTTCCATTTATGGATCTGGTAATTGGCATGTTTCCTGATGCTTCCCTGGGTCTGTGGTTTTTCTGATCCAATTTCCACAGACATTGCAGCCAATAATGACATCCGTTTTTTGACTTTGCAGAAAGTTCAATTCCAGCTAACCTCCTCATGTGAAGCCAAAACCACAGCTCCTGTTCCAACATGAGGAACAATACTCCAATCTGTCCACTTTATCCCAGCTCCCATACCTCTGAGCCACTTCAGTAACGCCTAAATTTCTGTTATGTTTCCCCTTCATTTACAGCAATGAGAAAATCTCATTTCATTCTTCCTAGTGAGTGTGGCTGTGTATTTTTCTAATGTATTTTTGTCTTGGAATTCTGTTTTATCCTGTAGAAGTATAATATTTTTAGGAGTTTTATAGCAGTACAGATCAGAAGAATAGTGTTAACTGAGTTTTCCATATATAACCTCCTTTATCCACTTAATAATCAACACAGACATATTTGTATGTGATTGACCTTCTATTGTATCATTTTTACTAATTAAGACTATTTAATTATATTTATGCATCTTAATTTATTCAACTAAATCCCTATTTTGGTTGTGTCCAGTGTTTCTTTCTCATAAAAAATATTGCGTTACACAATTTTTTTCTCACATTCAGTAGAAAAAAATCAAAGAATATACATAAAATAGTAACAAAGCCAAAAAGAGCAGAAGGTTCTAGAAAGTAAGTGACAATAGTCAATGAAAGAGTTAATACATGTGAGAGTACCAAAATTTTTCTTTCTCTGCGGCAATGTTTTCACTATATCAAAAGAGTTTGTTTGTCTTTTGGAAATACATTTGTTGGTTTGTTTTTGCCAGCTATCAATGGTCCAGAAAATGAAAGAATTTGTAATAAACCAGGACCAAATTCCTTTGCTGGCACTGTATCTCAGAAAGAGACCTTTATGCTCTCAGAAAAACATTAACGTGACTGGAGCAGACATCACTCTTTCTTTCTTGCTGCCTTCTTCCTATTTTGAGGTGCCTGGCGGATGGTAACATATTGCATCCTGAGAAAAATGACTTTTATCAGTCTTGAAAAGGGGTGGCAGTGGTGATTAGGGTACCTCAGCTGAAACTCTGGTAAACTCGTTGGAACTAATCCCCCAAAGTGTTCCTAACACCATAAAAGCTATACTTGCTTATCAAAGCTGAGGCAGTCTAGCACTCTTTAAAGCTTCCAGAACTCTCTTCCATCTCAGAAGCAGTCTATTTCTATTACACGGAGTAGACATAGAGATATAACTAAAAACTTCCATAAGAAGCAGAATAAAATATTTTTTAAAATAAAACAACAAACTAACTGCAATTAAGAACACAACACATAAAACTAAGGATAATATACAGCACTCAAGACAAATGCTGAAAGAGACGAAGGAAGGGAACAATTAATTCCTACTGCTAATTTCTTGGGAAAAAAGTCGGTGACCCAATTGTCAGTGACCCAAAAGTCATTGGAAACCAACTCCATCATCTTTACAATCAAGGTTTTCTTCATAACCTGACAGTAGACCCAAGTTCTTAATAGCATTTCTTTCTACTCACTGTGGTCTACGGAGAGCAGATCTTCTAATACATTTTAAGTTGAAGATACTGTACTTTATTTTCTATTTGAAGGTCCCTTTTTTACTCCCACAAATAATGGAAAGCTAAACTGCCTTCAGCTGTCAATTGGTTAACTGATTTGAGCGTCTGTCAGTCACACAAAATACTCTTCCTGCTTGCTTCCGAGTTTAATTAGGTCCCTATAGTGTTACATGAAATGCAGCACTGCTTAATTTGTGGTGCATAAGCAATCAACCCAAGCAGAACTGAGTCTTATAATTTTTGATTTGGTCAGTAGAGGTCGGACAGGTTAAGTGACTTGCTTAAGTGACAGCCAGGACTGTCAGGCTGTTCTCAGGAAAGTTACTCAGGAAAGTCCTCACGGGGGAGATAAATTCTAACCAATTTTGATATACTAGAAGAATATAATTTTAAAAGGGAAGTAGACCATCCTAAAAGGAAGAAATAAAATTTAACATCTCTTCAAAGGCAAGAATTCTTTTTTTAAGTATAATAAGCAGGGAATAGAAGCACTTTTGCCTAACAGAGGAAATAGCAGAACAGGCGAGACGAGAACAATCTTCTCATCTGTCAAATGTGTGTGTATTTCAGATGGTTTCTTCATATAATCTTAAATTGCATAAAACTTATTGTGTATTAAATATTAGAGACAGCCTATCCATTGGGATATTTGAAGGAAATGTGGTGGGAATTTTTAAGTATTATTGGAACTGTGTAGGAGATGTGTTAGTTTCCTATTGATGCTATAACAAATTACTACAAATTTAGTGGCTTAAGACAGCACAAATTTATTATCTTACAGTTCTGGAGGACAGAAGTCAGAAATGGGTCTTACAGGATTAAAACCATGGTGTCAGCAGAGCTGTGTTCCCTTTGGAGATTCTAGAGAATTCGTTTCCTTGCCTTTCTCAGCTTCTAGAGGCCATCTGCATTCTTTGGTTTTTATTCTCTTCCTCCATCTTCAAAACCAGCAACACAACATCTTCAAGTCCGCCTTTCTCTCTGACCTCTGCTTCTATTGTCACATCTCTCTCTCTCTCTCTCTCTGACCCTCCAATCTCCCTCTTAGAAAGATCTTTGTGATTATATTGGGTCCACCTGTGTAACCCAGGATACTCTCTCCATCTCAAAACCATTAACTTAATCATGTCTGCGAAGTCCTATTCCCATTTGAATAAGGAAACATATTCATAGGTTCTGGGTATTAGGATATGGATATCATCGGGGAGTTGTTTTTCCATCTATCATCTAGAATGAGTATTATTTAAAACTTTTAAGGTTTATCATCAAATAAATAAACCGCCATTTACTTTGTGAATTGTTACTTTGTGAACAATTTACAATGTTACCGCACCAGGTCCGTTTTTGCCCGCCGCCCAGAAAGCCAATCACCGAGACGACAAGATTGCAGAGAGAGAGGGTTTAATCACAAGGCAGCCCAGTGAGGAAAACGGGAGAAGAAGTCTCAAATCCGCTTCCCCGAAAATAGGGACTTAGGGGTATTTATGGGGAAGGAGGGCAAGGTGGTCTGAAATGATTGGAGGTGAGGAGAGATAAGGTAACTGATGATCTGTGCAAGGGTAGTCAGCCTTCATGTTTCTTCGTAGGAGGCATCTTCACAGAATGGTGGCATTAGCATGCCCTGAGGGGGGAGTTCCAACCTCTTGCCATCAAAAGGGCCCAGTTGACGGGTTGGTGGTCTCAGTCCCACCTGAAGTGGACAAGGGGCTCAGTTCCTGAAAAAAAAAATAGTTCAAACACTCATTACCATGGTAACCTGGGCTCCAGGGAGATGTCATCTATAGGAACCTAGTGGGAGTCAGATAGCATATTGTCCAAACAGCACAGTTAACAATAAGTTTCTCATGCAGATTTAAGGCCTTGCCTTCCATTCCGATAAGTTTCTAGGTAAGACCATCCCCCCTTCTTCCTTGTGCAGGGAAGAAGATACCTTTACAAATGGAGATTTTCTTTACAAATGTAAATGTCTCTCATAAAGGGTAACTAGAACTAAGAATGGGTTTAGCACGACCCACTCAGGTACCCAGAGATGTCTATAGTAATGGCCTTTTCTGGGGGCAGGCCTCCCATCCCAAACTCCTTTGGTCAGTTAGTGGGAGTGGGAGTCAAAATGTCATTCAGGCAGAGACATATTTTGAGTTCGCAGATTTCGATGCCCCACAGTTACTAGCTGCTTAATCATCAATGGCTGTTTGCAGGTTTCAACAAGATATGAGAAAGTTGATAACATTTTATCACTGCAACAATGTCTGTCACCAATAATAATTTAAATGTGCCTTTCCATCACCATCATCGTAAAAATCCATCTACCAATGACAGCACACATTGTGTATCTTTTAGGTATCTTTCTTGCAGTGGTTCTTAACTTCTTTTTCGTACAGACCACTTTGAGAATCTGGTGAAAGTCATGCCTCTCCACTTGCAAAATGCACCTGTGGGCACATTCACCACATTTGTATACATATACAACTTTATAAAGCCCATTCATGGACCGTAGGGTTCAACTGAAGAATCCTATTTTATGGGGTTTTATGGATCATCCATTTACTCATACATTTCAGGACATTTCTGCTCTTGGAATAAAGCAATTAGATGGAACAAATGATAAGAATGAAGAGTATTAAAATCTATGGCTCCATTTTAGGGCAATTCCTTAACTAAAGACTTTGTTACAATTCTACACATAAAATTAAGCATCTGTGTTGGCTTTCAAGATTACTTTATCACTACATATCATGTAGTATAGGCTTACCAGATTATTCACAACAGAAGAATCCACAGTTAACACAACTCTGCATAATTTGAGATCCGAGTATCTAAATCTGTGATACTACAAATAGCCATCCTTCTCCTCTTTCCCCTTGTTTCTCCTTTTTTCTCTCTTTCTTATTATTGTTCCTCTCCTATTCCTCTGGCTTTTTGCCTTAGGGCTACTCCTCTGTTCGTTAACTTCTTTATTAAAGAATAAATCCAGGTCTAAAAAGGAGATGAAATTCAAATTTTTCAAATTGACCACTTAAGAATAGCCTGGCTGCGTGTTTTAGTCGGAGAAGGAATTGATAGAATTTCTATAATTGTTTGAGTACTGACCAAATAGAAGTATCAGTCTATAACAAAAGGCTATCTTCTCCAATGGTGCCCAAGGCAGTCTTTTTATTTACCATTTACAGAGACCTTATATCACTGGCTATTCTACTCTAGAAGCTACTGCTGTGCCAGTGATTTTAAATATATTTACTACAGGTATAGAAGTGAAGAGAAAAATTCATTGAAGTTCTGCATAACTGAGTTCATAGAACTATATCAAACATTACTTATTAAGTAAGTCTTTTCCATTTTCCTGAGAATTTAGGTTGATGCAGAAGAAGAACTGGGGAGCCTTTTAATTATATATTTATTTATTTGGCACTGGTTCCATGTGACAAGCACTCTGAGTGTTTTACAGATGCTAACACATTTACCTTTCCTAACAGCCATATAAACTAGGTACTATAATTATTCTCGTTTTACAAATGAGAGAATTGAGGCACAGAAAATGTAAAAACAGAGCTGGGAATGGCCAAGGCCGGGTTTTGAATCCAGGGAGCATGGCTCAAATAGTCATAATCCCTATTTTCTGCTCCTTCTGTTTTAATAATCGAGGGGATAGTGGTAAGAAATAGATGTTGTCAAAACAAAATTCTTAAGGCTCCAATAGAAACATATCACCAATGTCATGCAACTCCATGCTCATAGCTAAAAAGTCTTTTAAGATTGAAAAAGCACAGAAAAATAATTTATTTTTTTCCACTCTATTGAAATATTTAAAATATCTACACTACATTTTTAACATTTAGTCTACAAAAAAATTGTTCTATGTAGAATTAAATCTCTCAAGGTCCATCAGAATTACCTTAGATAATGGTTAAAATGCTGAAGCCTGGACCACGTTCCAAATCAATGGAATCAGAGTCTCCAAGATTGCAGCCTTGAAATATGCATTTTTAATACACATATCAGTTTATTCTAATGTTTTCTGAAATTTGAGATTCTATGCTGTCTAGGATGAAATGTTTTGCCACTATCCCAAAAACTTCACATTCTGTTAAAATGTACTAATATGGATATAGAGTCTAGGTCAGTAACAATGAGATAGATTCATTGGAGACTTAATTTAACCACACCTGGAATGCTGAATGCAAAGCTAGACACCATCCTTTGAGGGACATCAAGTTGGCAATATTATAGAGACTCCTGAAAGAAGTCTCCAGGATTATGATGGCTTGAACCCTGTACCATGTTCTGTATTATTTCTTCTTACTTGTATAATGGAAGGAATTCCTGCATTAAATGTCAAGTCTCTTCATCAATTTATGCATTCATTTATTCATTCAATTAAATTTATTGAGTGCTAAGTGCTGGGGATATATCAAGGCATAAATCAAAGTCCTTTTCCTCACGAAGTTAAACTTCTAGTGGATTGTCTAGGATTGAATCAGATACTTTAGGTATTAATTAGCATTAGGTTCAGCTGTTATTGTTATACCCTAAATAACAATGGTTTAATTAAGATTAGAGTTTATTTTTATCTCACCTAAAAATCCCCAAAATTGGCCCAAATAGATAATCTAGGACCCATTATCTTTTATTTTGTTAAAGCTCTGTGCATAGCCTTCACCTTATGATCCAAGATGTAACATCACTAACCAGGAAATAGGAAGGAGAAAGAAACGAAGAACAGTGGGTCAAGAGAACATGTGTTCTTTCCCTCAGGGGAAGCACTTCTGCCTGTACATCATTTGCTGCATGGCAACATCTAGGCAAAAAGGAGACTAGGAAGCATAGTCCTTAATTCAAGAAGTCACAGCTAAAAATCAGGAATTTTAGTAACAAAAACTCAGAAAATGGTTATTGGGGGACAGTTGTTAGACATGGGACAATCAGCCCCTTTGGCCTCCAAAATACTCAGGAGTACTCTCTCCTTCTCACATAACAAAATAACCTCCTCCTAAGTGAGACATGCCAATGTCCCATCTCCTCATTGCGTCCGGCCCAAAATCCAAGATTTGGGGGTGATGCATATCTCTTGCCATTTAACTCAATAGTATCTCTTTATGATCTATCCCATAAATTAGAAGACAGTGTTTTCCCTCATTTTATTTAATATAATATGGCAGAGTCAGAACAAAAAAAAGGCAATAAAAATTTGTATATGGAAAAGAGGAAAATGAGAAAAACACACAGATGCTGATCCTTAATTAACGTTATCAAATTTCTATGGGCAGACATCACAAAGACTTTCTTCTATGATAAATAAAGTCCTTGGAGAGCCCATCTTACAGCTTCTAGTTCATTCTCTGGGGTGAAATTTCTTATCTGTTCACCTCCACAGTCCCTGGATCTGCCTCTAGAAGTTTCTCTGAATGCCTTTTTTGGGACCTGCACACTTTTGGGACCCAGTGGTATTATTGGATGGTTGAGGATTAAGGGATTTCTTTAGAAATTAAACAAGCTATTTCAGACCAAACTGGGTTTCTTTAGCAAAACAATTCCCTTAAAAAGGTAATAAGCAACTGATCTCACTGCTTCTGGTCAGTTCTACGTGTGAATAACCAAATCCAAAGATCTCATTAGACATCATTTTTTAGCCTGGAAACTCCACCTTCTACTTATTGATGACTGCTGCCCATTCCCTTCTCTTTCGTTTAAATTGAGCATATCTTGAGGCCATATGAAACCACAGACTTGGGCAGAAAGGCAAAATCATTAATCTACTTTTTGCTTCTTCCATTTTTTGACAGAAAATCCTTAAAGGAAGCTACTTTAAAAAGCTGTTTCAGTCTTTATCATCTAGTAAGTCATTTTCAGCCATCATTTATAACTGTTTCAATTTGGGGTACAGAGTAGTTGGTTTTTTCAACCATTCAAAACCCCAAATTATAGACTTCCATCCATTTAAACACAGATCATAGATGAAAGTGCCTATTTTAGCAGAGTTATATTTTCTTCCATCCCTACTTTGTTGGAAGAGAAAGAAGCATCCAACATAGATGACATATTGAATTTTTCCTATTATTTCTCAGTGGGTATGTGGACTACCTTTCAAGACATCAATGGCAACAGTTTAACTACTTTTTTTTGCCATAGCATAATAAGGGTCACCAGCTTTCCAGTCTGCTATGTCTGTACCTTTCCTACTTAATACCTGACAAAACAAATGCCAAATGTTTTAGGTTCTGTTGCATGCAGCATCCCACTTTGAAGTTAAAATTTGTTTTATGTAAAATTAAGATTATCTATACATGACAAATAAAAATCAGAATAACATGGAATTAAATAAGATAGAAGTCTATTTCTCTCCTACATAAAACATCTAGAAGGTGATCTAGGACTCATGTGGTCCTCAAGATGTCCTGAACATCTTACTATCAAGTTGCACTTACATGCATAGATTCAATCTTATGTATCTGTTTTCCAGGCGGTAAATACGAGATGATTCCAAAAAGAAGAGGCAGACACAATATGCTACAGTCTCTTAAGGATATGTCACATGACATTTCTGCCTATACACCTTTTGCCAGATCTTAGTCACATGATTACATAAGTGTACAAGGAAAGCTGGAAAATATAATTTTTACTCTAAGGAGGAGCCATATTTTCAGCTAAAAATCAGGGATTTTATTATCATAGCAAAAGGAGAGAAGTGGATATTAGGATTCAATTAGCCATCTCTGCCACGTTCTATGACCATTTAAACTTTAATGATATATGATTTCAAAATACACTGGTTTTTTTTTGAAAAGATTGCATGATCAAGATCTTCAAACATAGGCTAATAATTGTTCCTTACTTGGGCCATTTATTCCTTCAGTCAATTAATTAGTATTAATCACACCCAAATTCATGCTATATTATTTAAAAGAAAATAAAAAGAGACAAACACTGACTCAGAACAAATGAACTTACAATTTGATTAACAGTATAAGAGAACTACATAGTTATTAGAAAAAAACTAAGAAAATGTACTTTAGGATCAGATACTAGCCCTCTATAGTTATATTCTTAATTATAGGAGTTTAAAGAAGCATGAGATCAGGGAGGTCTAATTTTACCCCTGGCTGCACTTGGGGAAATTCTAAAAATAATCCTCCTATAAAGTAACCCAGAACCCACCTCCTGAGAGCCTGATATAATTTGTCTGGGTTCAAGTAGGGACACTGGAATGAAAAACAAAACAAACATCAAAAAGCTCATCATTGATTCTACTGTACAGCCATCACTGACAATCACTGACTTCTGTCATTAGAGAAGATTTTGTTGAGGAGGTATAACTAAACCTAACCCACAAAGGATGGATAGATTTGGGGTTGGTAGATAGTAGAACGGCAAAGTAGAAATTGGGCATTTCAGACCAGCACCAGGAAAATGTCGATGTCTTTAATGTTTCCTTATAAAAAGCCATGCCAGCCACCCATAAGTTTAAGAAAATTATGCGTATTCCATCACCAACACTCCACGTCCATCTTTGATCTTGTTTAGATTTGTTGCTTTCCTCTGATGATTTATATACAGATTCTTCCTCTTTTTAGGGCCTTTTCATGAAGCAGTCATTGGGTCTTCTATTTGACTTCTCCCTGTATCTGCTTCAACTCCTTATACTTTAATTGTACAAACATACAGTCAATTCTGGCCAAATATTATTAATCTGGGTACCCAACCTAAGTTTCCCTGATACTTATCACCACACCCACCATCCGCCTGCATCCAGGGAAATGGAATGGCTTAGAAAAAGCTTTAACAAAAACAAGTGTCATCCAGTATGTAAAGTTCTGATTATAGATTATGAGTCTCCAACTCTTTTAGTCTAAGTGACTTCATGTACAGATTTTTAAAAATTCCTTTTTGCTTCCAGTATGTGGTCTCTATTCTCCTTAGACAGTTCACTTTTATCTGGACTACCAATCTCCATACTTTTTCAAGGGTCAGCTCCAAATTCTGTTTCTCAATTAAGTAGTCCAGTGCCTGTAGAGCTGATTGGGAGAATGCCAAAGTTGGTAGAGCAGCACTGTAGATACACCTTCTAGTTCCCTGGTTGACACTTGGAAAAATCCCGTTATTAGATAGTCTGTGATGTGAACTCAAAATGACCCTATGACAACACCTACTATTTTCCAGAAGTATTTGGAATTTAGTTTACTTATTTCAAGTAACTTGTTCTCAAAATTACCTTTCTTGTAGACTCAGGTCATTTTACATTTATTCTTTTCCAAATATGCTCCACATTAACTCTGAAATCTCTCCTCCAGAGCTTGGCCATATAATTATGTTGATTGCATTCTCATTTCTTTATTTCCAAAGTGCACCAGGTAATTACAGAGGTGCAGCAAAGTCTATGCTGGGTTCAGATTCATTTACTGTGCTAATAAAAGGTTTAACCCTTTGGTATTGGCAACTTAGTGGCTCTCCTTTGCATATGTGCCTAAATCTTATAGCATAAAGAAAATTCCTATAACTGGGAGGCTAAATTAATAATCAAAACAGAATTATTGATGGCATTTTTTAAAAGATTAAGATATTCAGATTTGATGCATCCCTCTTACTTGCCACCAGAGATGCAGTCACCAAAGCAAACTTAATCAGAAAATAGAATATTTTATAGCTCCTACGAAACACAAACAAAATCACTTTTCAAATGCAAATCTTCTAGAGTCTACTAGATACGGTAAATACGACACAGAATTTAAATAACGAGCTCTTGCAAACTAACCATAGTTATAAGTGCTGAATACCAGGAATTATTAAAAAGCAAAGCTATGAATTATTTGAAATTTTACATGATGTGATATGCCCACGGAAGCAGACTTTGTATACAGATACGCGTTCACACTATATGATCTGAGGTTTGTATCAGCCTAAGGTCTGACCAAAGAAGATGCAACTCTTCCTATATTTTACTGACAGAATTCTTTAAAAAGTATAGGAGACAGAAGATTTGACATAAGCCCTAGGATAACAAATGACAAACGACAAATATCAAAAAATAGACAAATACAGACATAAAATTTTTGCGTTTGCTTATAGATCCAACCTGCCACTCAGGAGTCTCAAACTTTAAAAAATACTTTGTCCTTCATCTATTGGCTAAGTATCAAACTCTACTGTCTTTAACCTGATTTTTCTTTTTTGAAAAAAAAGAGAGAGAGAGAAAGAATAAGGAGAGAGTGTAGTCATACAAGATATTTGAGCATATCGAAATACCACTTCAATTAAAGAAGGGTGGTACTGATGTAGGCAAACAGAGAGATCAGAGAAAGTGGAACAGGACCGAATATACTATATAGGGAATTTAGCATATAAATATCAGTGGGAAAAGATGAAATATTCAATAAATTTTGTTGGGACAAATAACGAGTAAATAAACCCAGTTCCCCTTGTCATCCATTATATCACAATAAATTTTACGTGGACCAAATATTAAATATTAAAAAATAAAGTACTAGAGAATGCAAAGGCAATAATCTTTGAGGGGATAAACTCCCTTCTACACGAAAGAAGGAAACTGAAGCTATAAAGTAAAGAAATAACAATTTTTACTGCACACAGTTTTAAAGTTCCGTATAGCCAAACACTATAAAGAAAAAATTTTTTAATCTAGAAAAATTATTTGCAGTAGGTGTAGACAAAGCACAAATTTTCGCCATATATAAAGAACTCTTCACGTTAACAACAGCTCCACCATTCCACATGTAGGAATTTATTTTAGATATGCAAACATGGGTGTGCAAATTAACTTCATTGAATGATAAATCTAAATACTGATTAATAGCAGATTGTTTATTACATGATAGTATAGCCAAACAGCCAAGAAAATATGGCACAAGCAAATAAATTATGGTTCACTGGCAGTCATAAATTAATTAGTCAATTAATTAATATTTATCTCTATGCATAAATAAAACATCCAATATATCCATTGATAAAGGCAAATTTCAGAAAAACAAGTATAATATAGTCATATGTATGTACGTAGAAGGAAAGAATATATCACAGATGCTTGTAGAGGAATGGATTGTGTGAAATGATATGAAAGAAACTGCAAACAGTGGTTACCCCTGAGGAGAAACAGTTGAGGACCCGGAGACAGGAAGCAGAGATGTACTGTTGACTTTAAACCTATCTGGACTATTTCATTTTACTCAAATATAAAAAAGAACTGGAAAACTCCAAAGAGCAAATAAACATATCAAGTTCTTCTGCTGTTGTTGCCTAATGCTTAATGTCCAAATGTTTTCCTCAGATCCTCATCCCTGGATGACCATTCTCTTTGGCCTTGAAACTGCTTGTGAGTTGCATCAATGAAGCATGTTTCTGTAGAGACTGACCCTGACTTTTCAAACTTCATTTCTTCATCAATAACTGCAGCCCAGGCAAACTAATCCTAAAGCCTGACATGAAGGTGACCACAGATTGAGGCAATTAATTCTTGTCAAGAACAGATGCATTCACTCTGAGTGCTCAGTACAAACTACCATTTGCCAAGCATATTACCACTGCCAAGGCTTCGCATGGGCTGCAGATGACAGTTTTATTCAAAGATTTCTGCCCTCTTAGCCAAACCAGTAGCTCCTTTGTGGCATCTTATTGGCTGACATTGAGAATTGCAAAATGTTAGACCTTTAAGAGACCTTGAAAATAATTTAGTCCAGCTCTTTTATCTGGTATATTAGGAGTCCAAGACTCAGCAATAGCCTGATCACTCAGTCAGGTGAGGACAGATATGAAATTACTGTTTCCTAAGTTCCAGTGAAGGGCTACTAAAAGTGGACACAATGGTGCTAGAAATCCAGTAATTTTCAAAGATGTAGACAGATAACTCTTGCCTCTTCCTTCTCCTGATCTTTATTAACACTCTAACTGAATGGTTTGGATGAAATTAAAATTTCATAACAATGGCATTTCTGTAACAACAGAAATTCTGAGTCCTAGCACCATAATTTTACAACTGTATAATCTTGGGTGTGCTACTTAGTCTCTTGATCACTCAGTTTCCTTAAATATACAATGGGAAAAAAATAACAATGCCCACTTCATAGAGTGGTTATGAGAATTAAGTAAAATAATACCTGTTAGGGTGAGAAAAGTACCTGGTGTGTGAAAAGTACTCAGTAACTACTAGCTCTTTCTACCACTAATACTATTATTATTACCAGTTCTTGGAATTTTCACCTGTTCTCCTAATGTGAGTATCTGATCCAAAATTTATCTGGTTTATTGAAATAACTTCCCAACATTCTCTCCACACCACAATGTTTCTTCATTCTTTCTCATCATTCTCACTGCTGTTAGCACTAACTTTATATGACGTTAAGTCTGGTAATGTTATTTCCCTTGTAAAACCTTCACTGGCTCCCTATCATCTAGTTAAAATCTAACCCCCCTGGCATGGCACACAGGCCATTTGTGTTCTGAGAAAGCTAACAGGTCATTGTAAAACAACAGCTCCTCCCCGCCTCCTCATGCATGATAAAATTATAAGGAAGAAAGAATGGTAGGTTTTGACTTGTTCTATCTTAACTTATAGCCCAGCCTCTTTTATAATATGACCTAATGGCATTAAAGTGTGATCCTGTGTAAAAGTTTTAAAGATATTCACATTTTGGATTCATAAGTTATAAAAAAAACTGTATATGTTTTTCATGTAATTTAGTTCATTGTATTTAGATTCAGTAGGTTTGGAGATACTGTAGAATAACGCTGATATGATGTCACATTTATGTGGCTAAACTGTACATTTTATAACCTTTTTCGACAGTGTAAGGGCCTAATGGTAGTGCTGAAAACCCTTAAATATCTGTATAGTCATATCTAGCCCAGAACTTCCTCCTTGGTTTCAGAAGTCTGATCTGAGTGGACACCTGTACATGGAGATACCACAGGTATTTCCAACTTGGCAATGAAATACTGCTTCACCTCCTTTATTCTCCATTCCTATACGAAGCATCAACATGCACCCAGTTCCCCCAACCAAAACCTGGGATGCATTTGATATTCCTTCTTCTCACTTCTCTCCAAAACTCAATCTGTCACAAATTCCTTCCTAATTGCTTTCAAAATTGTCTTGTCCTCTCCCTTCCAACACTCATTACTCTCATCATGCCTTCAGGCGCCCATCATTTCCAGTCTGGATGATTGCAGTGACTTCCCCCCAAAATCTCCCTGCCTCTAGGCTCATCCCACTCGAGTCTATGCTCTTCACAGTTACCAGAAGAAGATAGCTGTAATAAAAATCTGATCTGTTTAATCCCCTCTCAAAATCCTTAGTAGCCCTCCATAAAGCTTTAAGACAAAATTCAAATTCCTCAACCTAAGATGTAAGGTCTTTCATAAATCTTCTCTGATCTACCTCTTTAGACTTACCCTTGTTTCCTTAAATATATCCTTTACTCCATCCATATCTAAGTATTAGTATTTCCCTGCATGCTGTGCTGTTGCACGCCTCTGTGCCTTTGTACTCTTAGTCTTTTTATCTGGAATGCCTGTATCATTTTCCCTCTGCTACCATCCTCATTGGCTTAACTCATTCCTCCACATTTTTAAAAAGTAGCTTTAGTGTCCCTTCATCTCTAGGAAGCCTTAGTAACCCACCTGAATTAAAAGATATTCTGCGCTCTGTTAATCCTCCTGTGAATACCCATTTATAGCACATATCACATTTTCCTAAAATTATCAGCTCTCTTCTCTTTCTATCTCCCTCTGGAATATGAGCTCCTTGAGGATAGGGGCCACACATTATTTACATTTGCATTCTCTAATGCACTCACAGTGCCTGACGTTTAGTCTGTAAGGAAATCCTAAAGTCAGTGTGGCAGTGGCTGCAAGATTATGGAGCAATTCCCACAAGAAAGAGAAGCATGAGCATCCCTCCACTTTAGGGAGGGTCTCAGCTTGATTATATTAAGTAAGTTAGGAGATTTCCTTACACTGACGCTCAAGAAATATATTTTACATAAATGCATGAATGAATGAATGAATAACAAGAACTGAGTTCTATTGGGAATGCTTCATATTTCTTCCAATACATGAGCCCCTTCCCAGGCTGCATATTGTCAGATTCTACAAGAAGAAGGACTTCCCAGAGGAAGGATGCAGTTCTAAATCCATTATCACATAGACTAGGTGCTGTTGCATCCATTCATTGCATGTGGAATCAGGTGATTCTAATTATCCACATGGGTACCTCAGAGGGCTGCTGAATTTTCCATAGTTCTCATAGACAATTGTGAACGAAAGATAGAAACTATCTCCTATTGCAACAATGAAGGAAAATAGCATTTGTTTAGCAATAAAATACTGTTTTGTTGAGTTTGCTTATTCCCTGTCAATGCCTACCCCTCCCACACATAAAAATATCAAAACCTGGAAGTTTAAAGATTTTTCTTCTCATCTGAGTTGTGTGTCCTATTTTATTCACCCAAGAGACTTAGTAAGATAAGAGTGTTTTTATAGCAATTACCTAAGCCTTGCTTTAGTACAGAGAGTGGCCTATCTGAAGGAGAAAAAATGTCTTACAACTGAGTATTCCATCACAGATTTCGTGTGATAATTGTTTGAAAAGGACTGTTTCTCTTTATGTACATAAATCTCCTCATACTCAGGAAAATGGGTAAGCTATAAACATGATGGATTTTATTCACTTAAAGGAAAAATAAGCCATGTAGAATTTTTGTTAAAATACTAAAACAGATAGAATGTCTGTAACACCAACAACAAAAAATTGCAAGCCTCTTTTATGTTAAGAATCTATAACCCCCGAATAAAAGATGTTAAAAACATGTCTGGGTAAGTTAGTTGAAACTTGTTCTCCCCCCATCCAAATATTCTAGTTTATTCCTTTATTTTTGAGAATCTAATTCTCTAAACAGTGATGACTATGTGTAAATGATATTTTGAAATGGATCAATCCAGGGGCCAGTTTTATGAACTTAACTCTTGTTCTCTGGCTTTCCCACTAAGACGTAAGTCCAATGAGAGCAGGAGCATTTTTTATTTTTTCTATTCACTGCCAAATCCCCATTACCCTGTGTAGCTTCATGCAAATTGTAGGTTCTCATTAAATATTTGTTAAGTGAATAAATGGCATCCTTTGCGATAAAAAGTGTAGAAGTTAGGAGGACAAGAAATAACCCATTCAATAGAGTTAAACAAGTAATGCTTCATTGCCTATTTAATCCATCCAACAAGGTTAAATGGGAAATAGAGCAAAGAGAACATATATAATGCTGTTTGCACTAATATCTGACCAGTTATGACTTTGGATAATTTATCTCTCTTTTTGGAAGGGATAATCAGTCCCAGAGAGGCCATATTAAAGCTGTAGTCATCCAAGTCAGAGTTAATGGTAGAGTCATATAGAGTGGTGGCAGTGGAAAATGAGAGAGTTAGTGGATTTAGGAGGTATTCAAAATAGAGAATAGACCAAATAGATTGAGTGACAAGACGTGGGAGGAGAGGACGAAGGTTTAAAAGTGATTTCTGGGTTTCTGGATTGAACATGTATGTTACTGTTTACAGAGCTAGTAATTGTTTCCTTGATTGGCAATGGCAAGAACCAACATTGTTCTAACTCCCAAGTTGCAGCTAGGCCTCATCCAGAGAGAACACACTTGAACAGAGTAGCTTCAGTAGATGCCCTTGCCTCTCTTACTAAGTCATCATCCTTGGAGAGATGGTAATTCGGAACAGTGCTAGGGTATGGCAAACGCATAATTTGGATTTCAACAAATCCACCTGAGGTATGAGGTGTGTGAAAAAGTGGTGTTAGCTACAGCAATTAAAAATCAAAGAAGAACAAGGCAAATTTTGGTGAGAGTGTTTTTATGAATAGCTTTCCATTAACAATGTGTTTCAAACTAAATATGTCTCTGAGAAAACCCTTAAAAGAAATTTATATCAATCAGGTATTGAAGCACAGATAAAATTGACTTGACTTTGTATATTCTCATGCTTCAGAATACTCTCTCCGTCTTAGTATTTCAATAAACAATAAAACCAAGTATTAGTTTAACACATGACTGCTGAATAACTTTCAGTTCACTCAAGGATTCTATGATTTGAACGTTGAGTTTAAAGCTAAGACAGAAATTTTCTGTAGCTTGATAAGAAAGAGAGAGAAGTGAGAGGAAGGAGATTTGAGCTATTTTTCACTGGGTAGAGAATGGCTACAGCTATCAGGCATATGGAAAATGCAGATTTAGTTGATGCCATTAGAATTATTTTCTAAGACTTTAGAATGACTATCAAGATTTTCATCCCATAAAATTGCTAATATACTGTATTAGTTTGATTAAGTGTGCTAACCACAGCAAATATTCCTTGTCCATTCCCTCATTTTTTTGACAAGCATCCATGGATTACTCAGTATGAACAAACACTGCTAGGATCTGGGGTTTAAAGACAAATTATACTTATTATTTCCTCTCAAAAAGCAGAAGCATCCTTAGAAGTGAACAGCCACTAACTCCATGATGACAGCATTATGTCACAAACACTGTGATCAAGAATGTACCGAAGAGAAAGGGCAGAAAAAGGCTATGTTTTGGGAGTAAAAGTTAATTCAACGAAGAAGGGGAGAGTGAGAAGAATGAAAATCCTAAAGTGAGAAAGCTGAAGGCTCACAAGCATGATGTCCAAGGGAGCTACAGAAAGTCCCACATGATGAAAACAAAGATGTGTGGGGACCACAGTGGGAAATGAGCCTGAAGCAGCAGGCAGGAGTCAGGCATGTTATTAAGAACCTTGTATGCCAAGAAAAGGGGTTTGGATTTTATCCTGAAAGCTGTGGGGAATTATTGAAAGATTTTAAGCAGAGAAGTGACATAATCCAATTGGCATGTTATGAAAGTTGGCAATCAGACATGAATTGGCAGCAACAAGTTTTGAGGAGATGGAGAATTGTGCTTGCAAAGATCTACAAATATAATAACATGCTTAGGTCACATTTGATGAATGACAAACCTTAACTAAAGTGAAGAGTATACAAAGCATCAGTAGGAATTGGTCTGACCGTGGAGCAGATCTATGCTCAAAAAAAGAAAGAAAAGTCTTAGCAATGGGAAGACAAAATGTAAATATATATATATATAGAAAGCAGTTTTTGGACTACATCCTAGGGAGTAATAAGTAGCTGAAGTAAATGGTTTGAAGCTGATTTGCCGGAAACTGCTATTAGGCCTTAATCCCCAGCAAATGCCCTGTGGTCTTGTTGCTAATCTCAGACACTGAGAAAAAAATAACCAAAGGTGTATTGGGGTTTTAGTGGGTCACTCAAATTTAATTGCCAGTGTGAAACACTTCCAGACACGATTAGTTTTTACTCCAGCTATCTTGCAACACAAATACCTGAAGTAGTGAGGCCTTGGTTTCATATAATATCCAGCTGAGAGATAATGAGACTCTTTAATAATCAATAATAATATCTAAATGATGCTAATCGCCTTCATTAGAGGCCATATGCTTATTCAAACAATGCTCTTTAATAATTCCATGCATTTACTCAAGCAAGTTATGAAATTGGAAATTTTATGAAAACATTCCCGAACAACAATAGCAGGAAAAATTGGCTGAAAGTGAGTTAGAACAAATAGGAAAATGTATGAAAAAATTGTAAATCCCATATCGTTTTCTTTTTCTTTTATTATTTTATTTTTCTTTATTTCTATTGCCCTTTATTTTAAAATAAAAGGATACACTTAAGTTTTTTAGAAAACCAATGAAAAATAATACAGAAATTAACAAGAACTGTAAAATTCCATGGAGTGGCTAATATATCGATAAGGGAAAAATAGTCATCGGTGAGGTTCACTATGGACCAAGCAACAGACTAGCCAACTTATCTTTCTACACTTGTTGTTTACCACATTTTTGAACTTAATAAATGTTTGTCAATCTCCTTATGAATTTCACCTTGTTCCCTAATCCCTGCTGCCCCTGAACGTAAGCTAACATATGGCTCTCTTTGCCAGGGTCCTGCCTAAAAACCCTAGCCAATGCTTCTTTTTGTAGATTCGTAATGAATTCATGCCACAATTGTCCAATTATAAGACTAGTGGATTAAAGAGGGATTTTGGGTGAGCTGCAATAACTTTCAGAAGTTTATTAACCAAAAGTTCATTGTTGGAAGTACTATGGAAGGGGTCAGGAAGATGTGCAGCAAACTAGGTAAAGCATGACTCATGGAACAAATGATGTTTTATACTATCTAAAGTAATTGAGACTTCAAATAAAAAATGAGGTAATTCTTTTAGAGTAATCTCTCTTACAATGTTGGCTCCTATGGATCATAACATGTGATGTTTAAAAAACAGTTTTGTTGAGGTATAATTTATATACCATAAAATTCATTGATTTTAGTAAACTTACAGAGTTGTACAGCTATCATCACAATGCAGTTTTAGAACATTGCCATGTTTTGTTACGTTTATTATTTGGCAAAATCAACGTGTTTGAGATCTTTAATAAACAGAATAAGGTAAGAATATATCAGAGTAAGCCTAGGTCAGGTCTACCACTGGGCTCAAACCATCTGAGGTTATCAGGTGAATGGGTGGATTGAACCACTAAAGTCTAGTTACAGGAGGAAATGTGGCATCTCCTTCAGGAAAATCATTACAGAGGAAGAAGCAGCCAGAAATAACCAGATTTATTAAGTAACAATGTGTTAGTCAGCACAGGGACCCAGGATTCTGACTCCAAGCTGGGGTATGTTACTAGAGATCTGTTGTTTCTTCCACTCCCATATTCAATTCATGCCCAGTGGCTTTTTACCTGGTATATATTAGGCACTAAATAGATATTTGTTGACTGAAATATTTTTGAATGAGATAATTTGATTTATATAGAGGGAGCCAAAGAGCAGGTTTTGAGACAATAGGAAATATGGCGCAATTTAATAGAATATACCACAATAAGGGAAAGGGGGCATTTTATCTACTCTGCAACAGGACACTCAGCAGCTTTGGCATATGCCAGTTCCATTAGTTGGCTGCAGGAAGAAACCACACTACCTGCAAAGAGAGAGAAGTACCTGTGGACAAAGTTCAACCCGGGAGACGTGGTTTGGTGAAGGATCAAAGAGGAGATATGAAGAGTGCGACATCGAATCTTCCTCAACATATCAAGGTGTTTGATGAATCTCAACAACCGTGGAGAATAAGAGACCCTGCTCTCCTTCTCCACCTCCTTCTCTGCCATCCCTGCTCTTCTACTCGCTCCCTCCTCAGGGCCTTTTTGCTAACTGTTTTTCTTCATGAAATGTTCTTTTCTCCTTGATCTTGCGGCTGATTCTTTGTCTTCAGATTCAGTTGAGCTCCTGACTGCTCAATTTAAAATAAGCATCCAAACACTTTCTGTCTTATCACTTAGTTTATTTTCTTCGTTGCACTTAATATACAATAAAATCATATATATTATAAGCATTATGTCAGAAGACCGATGACTTGAGGGAAATAATAACAAAGTAACTTTAGTTGGATTAAAACTTTATGTTTTTCTTATAAAAATGTATTGCTAAAAACTTTCTATTACATCTCCAAGAGGTCATCCAGCTCTGCTGTTAAATAGATCCAGTAAGAGAAGATTTGCTATCTCCCAGGTCAAGCCATTCTGTAGTCGAAGGATTCTAAATTTTTTTATTTCTCATATTGATATAAAACATGCTTTCTTATAACTTTACAACTAATCCTGCTTTTTTCTCTTTGGAGCTACATAAAATAGATTGATGAACCATATTTACACATTCGTTTTTTCCAATATTTGATGGAATATAGGTTATTGCAGATCCAATCTTTAAACAGGAATGAGAACATTGTAATATTCTGGGAAGATGGTTTCTTGAGAGCTTATTAAATTATCTAGGTAACAGTAACCAAAGCAATACATTATCAGACAGAGAGCAAACATGAATTTACTGAAGTCACTAAAATGGTTGGTTGGTCCTTCATATTGCTGCCATGGAAATGGCGGGGAAAGCCTTAGGCACGAGGCAGAACAGATGCAAGCTCATGATGGTGGGCTGGACTGGTGGTTAGTAGGCTAAAATCTTCATCTTACAGTTTATTTTAATCAGAGGATGAAGAAATGTCAACCACTGAAAACAGCTTGAGGCTTTCAGAGCTATTTTTCTTTAACCTATGAAGATATTTTGTGCCCCAAAGTAATATCTTTCTGCTGTCTTGCTGCTTTACGTTGAGACTGGAGGAATTATTTCCATCATAACACAGGAAAAGAAACCATCTATGAAGCTATTTGCAATACTGAGTATATAAAAAAGGGATCAGAACAGTGAGAAACTGTTGAGCTTTATGCTTTTCCTGGAAAAGTTTGTAAAATGGGTGAAATATTAAAAATTTTTCTTTGAGTTAAATTTTATGCCCATGGTTCTGGACTGTTTCTATAATTTCAACTCACTGGACATTCAATTGGTTTAACGTATATTTATTGAGCACTGAATGTGTACCAGGCTCTGTGCTAGCTGTGAATAATCAACACAAAAATGCAATCACTGTCCTCAGAAAGCTCACAGTATGGTGAGGAAAAAGGCCTGTAAGTGAAAAAATATAAGTGTCACAAACACAGTTGTGAATAGGAGTACCGAGCAGTGGACCTTGTAGGAAGATACACAAAGGACATCTGTCCCAGTCTTGGAGGATCAGGTAAAGATCCTCAAGGAAATGATGTCTGAAATGACACCTGAAGAAGGGAAGGAATTAACTAAGAGAAGGAGGGTGGAGAATGTGAATGGGTCTACAAATATAAGAGACCATGACTCCCTTGAGACACAGCAAGGAATTCAGCATAGCTGAAGCACATGTATCAAAGCTGAGAGAGATAAAATTATAAGGCTAGAAGGATGAACAGAAAGCATATCTTGAAACATTCCGTGTTTGGTTATAAACCAAGGAGGAATAAAAAGCAAATGATTTCTCGTTCATATTCTCTGATTTCAGATTCCATTGCACCTGTGCAAGACCTCAGTTTTTCCTGTCCTATGTTTCACCATCAGACTATGAAATTTGATAAATATTTGAATGAATGAATGAATATTGCACATTGACTCTACTATTGCTCTAAAGTCAGATAGATGCCTGTTAATTCCTTTTCCTACAACTTCGGTCTTCTTACTTCCTCTCCTCAAACAATGTTCAGATAAAGATCAACTCTTTCTCATCTAGTAAATTTAATTTACTCATCATAAAAAGGGCATATTATTTGTCTTTAGGAAACCTTCATTATAGTAGGGAATACAGACGTGTTAATAATTCTAGGAGCTTCCATTTCTAACTAAGATTAAGGAGCTGTGACAAAGCAGTACTTTCACACACACAACAAACAAACCTAGAAAAGCCAAAGAAGAAGAGAAGGAGGAGGAGGAAGAAGAAAAGAAAGAAGAGGAGGAGACGGGGAGGAGAAGGATGAGAAAGAGAAACTTGTTGGAAGTCAAGTATATAAACGTTAGTAGGGTCCCTCAGCCTAGGATACTGTCAGATACCACCTCAGAGGATTAGGGAAAGGGTCTAAGAGGCAATGATGCCAAAGCTGAAGACTAACAAGCATCCAAGATCTCGGGAGAGAAGGGATGCTCATTTAGTTAAGCTCAATGTTCTTCATTGATATTTTTTCATTGGGGGCATTTGCTGATTCTTGTCTTGGTGGGGTGGGGTGGGTAGACAGAATGCTAAGATCAGAGCGAATCCAGCCAAGATTTAAGCAATCTCATGGAGCTAGAAAACAAAACTTAGAGTTCGGAGCCACCATAAAGGAAAGAACCTAGTAAACACCCTACAATCTTATTTGGAATCCTTGCAAATGTGCCTTCTAGAAGGATGAAGCAGAGGTAGAATCAACCTAATAGAGGATGGAGTCTTGCCTTGAAACAGCTCAGCCCTTGATTAGATTAAGGTGATCCACTCAACATAATCCATCTACCTACCTGTAGGAAAGTATAAGGAATATTCTATGGAGAAACAAACAAATTTTCTGGAAATTCTATGTTTTCCAGACATGGTTCAAGTATTAAACAAAAATTACTAGGCAAACCAAGAAACAGGACAAGAGACTAAAAAATATATATAAATAGATCCCTCGAAATCCTAGATATTGAAGTTGTCAGAACTAAACTTTAAAATAACTGTGGTTAATATGCTCAAAAAATAGAAAAGATGATGGAAATTTTCACTGAAGAACTAAAATTTATAATATATAACCAAATGGAAATAAAAAATACAATACAATCATGTGCCACAAAGCAATGCTTTGGTCAGCAATGAACCACATATGACAATGGTCCCATAAGATTAGTATCATATAGCCTAGGTGTGTAGTAGTCTACACCGTCTTGGTTTGTGTAAGTACACTCTATGATCACACAACGAAAAAGTTGCCTAAGAACACTTTTCTCAGAACTTACCCCCAACGTTAAGCAATGCATGACTGTAATAAAAATTGAGAATTCAATAGATAAGTTTTACAGGATATTGGACTCAAGAGAAGATTAATGAAATTCAAAATAGATTAACAGAAAATATCCAGCTGAAGCACACAGAGAAAGATGGATGGAATATTCTTTAAAAATGTATAATAAGTTATAGGACATGTAACTGAAGTCCCAGAAAGGAAGAAAAAGAGAATGATGGAGAAGCAATATTTAAAAGGATAATCACTGATAATTTTTCAAAATTTATCAAAAATATCAATCCATAATTTCAAAAAGTTCTATGGACCCAAATAAAAAGAAAATAAAAGGGAAACTACACCTGAGTACATCATAGTAAAATTGCTGAACACCAAAAACAAAACATAACTTTTTGTAGGGAGAGGAAGGCACATTACCTTTAAGGATAAACTGTAAGTCCTAGAGAGTTGATTTCTTAACAATGGAAGTAAGAAAACAACAGAATGACAACTTTAAAGTGCAGAACAAAAGAATAAATGTCAATCTAAGACTTTTTGCTCAGAGAAAATATCCATCAAAAGTGAATGCAAAGTAAAGACCTTTCCAGAAAAACAAAAATTGAGAGAATTTGTCACCAGTAGACTCTCAATAAAAGAAAAAAATACCATTCTTTTTTTTTTCTTGCTGTAACATTGGTTTATAACATTGTATAAATTTCAGGTGTACATCATTATACTTCTATTTCTGCATAGATTACATCATGTTCACCACCCAAATACTAATTACAATCCATCACCACACACATGTGCCTAATTATCCCTTTTCTTTCCTCCCTCCCCTCTTCCCCTCTGGTAACCACCAGTCCAATCTCTGTCTCTATGTGTTTGTTTGTTCTTGTTACTATCTACTTCTTAATGAGTGAGATCATACGGTATTTGACCTTCTCCCTCAAAAATAGCATTCTTAAGGCAAAAGGAAAATTATCCCAGATTGAAATACTGAAATGCAGGAAGAAATGAAGAAAAATGGAAAAGATATGTGGGTAAGTATAAATTAATACTAACTGTACAAAATTAATCATAGTATTTTATGAAGTTTAACATATATGTAGAATTAAAATATATTTTGACAAGATCATAAGAATTCAGAGTTAAAATAGTCTATGACCCTGGCATTATTTGAGATGTGGTATAAGTAATAGTTTCTCTGGAATCTAATAAATCAGGATACATATTACAATCTATAGTAACATTAAAAGAAGAGTCAAGGAATATGTAACTAAGAAGCTAACAGACTGGTAATTTTATTATGAAATAGCAAAAAATACTTGATTAATCAAAAAAAGGTCAAGTAAGGAGAAAAAACAGAACATAAAATGAGTGAAGCAAATTTTTTTTTCCTGAGGAAGATTGGACCTCAGCTAACATCCATTGCCAATCTTCTTTTTGTATGTGAGCCGCCGCCACGGCATGGCCACTGACAGACAAATGGTGTAGTTCTAGGCCCAGGAACCGAAACGGGCCACTGAAGCAGAGTGTGCCGAACGTAACCACCAGGCTACTGGGACTGGCCTTGGAGCAAATTTTTAAAAATAGTAAGATGGTAGATATTAACCTCAATGTATCAGTAATTACATCAACTCCTACTCTGGGAGATTATTTCCCTAATAAACTTCATGTGCCCAAATCTTACTTTTAGGCTCTTCTTTAGGGGAGAACACAAACTAAGAATTTGGGGTCCTATTCTGCAAGGTAGGGAGAACCCCAGGCAGGAGTGGCTGTGCAGAGCCATGGGGGAGATTGATTGTCAGACTGAATGTAGCAAAGATTGCCAGATTTATCAAGTAAAAATACAGGATACCCACTTAAATGAGAATTTCAGATAAACAACGAATAATGCTTTATAGTATAAGTAGGTCCCATGCGATATTTAGAAATACTTGTAATAAAACATTATTCATTGTTTATCTGAAATTCAAACTTAACTGAACGTGATGCATTTATCTGGCAACTCTAGTTGCAGCCTTATCATTGATAAAGTTATCCGTCCCGCTGGAGAACGTGACTCAACCTTAGCATCATGCAGATTTACCCATTCATAGCATTACCCCAGGCAGGCCTCCCACTGCAAATTCAAAGCCTGTACCTGGAGAAGCGGAAATATAAATACAAGTAAATGCTGCTACTAAAAGAGAAGTCTTAAATATAAGGATAAGAAAGACTGAAAGTAATAGAATGGAAAAAAGATACACTATGAGAGTACTAAGCAAAAGAAACCTAGCTTAGCTATATTAATTGCAGACAGAGTAAACTTTAAGACATGAAGCATTCCTAGGAATATGCTCAATAGAAATGGATGCATATTTGTTTCAAAAATCATGGACACTATTAGCCATAATCTTTCTTCATTATGTTCCAAAGCTTAAAATAACCTCAATGTCCATCAAAAAAGAAAGAAAAACAAATTATGATATATTAATACAATGGAACACTATACAGAATTTTAAAAACTGCTATGCACAGGCACTTGGAGAAATCCCATAAACAAGATATTAGATGAAAGAAATAATACAAATGAATACAAATTGTGTAATTCCACTTACACAAAATTTGAAAAAAAAAGACAAAACTAACCTACAGTGATAAAAGTCAAGATAGTGGTGACTTGGAGGGAAAGTTTGTGATTATGATGGGGCAAAGAGAGAACTGCAGGTAATATATTTTTGATCTGCATGGTGGTTACGTAGATATGTTCATCTTGTGAAAATGCATCAAGCAATGTGCTTATGATTTTTGCACTTAAAGTGTGCTTAAAAAGCACATTTTTAAGTATATTATGCTTCAATTAAAAAGTTATATCAAATAAATAGATATCATGGTATTTAATGTGCTAAATAGATACAAGTATGTAGATATACCTGAGCAGAGCTTCAGAAGATGAGTAGCAGTGAGAATGTTAAAAGATTGCCATGTGGGAAAGCATGGAGTATGAAATGAATGGTATATGTGTAGAACTGGATGCACTTTAATACAAGTTGCATTTCATGTGGGAAGGAGAAGTGGCAGGATATGAGGCTGGAAGTACAGGTAATGCCAGCTCGGTGTAGGTCTTGAAGGCCATGTGCTTCATATGCTCCTGATGACCCAACTCATTCTCTTAGCCTCACTTCTGATTTCAGCCACAGCTGGGTTAACGCAGGCTTCAACTCACTTTATGCGGACAATGTCTGACCTCAAGCACGCACTGCACGTCTTTAACTTTTCACCCTGGAAAGGCTCCAACGCCGTAGATGCTGGAGAAGCCCATTCCTCAAGCACGTGTGGGCAGCCCAGCAGTGCAGGGCACTCTCACCAGCAGAAGATGGGAGCTTACAGATAAATGCTTCTCCCAGTCAGTCTGCAGGTAGACGATCCTGAGAAGCACTCTATATGTTCCTCAGAGGTTCAGGGGCAGGAGGGAGCCTTGTTGCCTTCAATGACTTTGATAATTTACTCTTATAATGTATATCCCTGTTTCCATCCCTCTCCCAAGTCCCTCACTCCCACTCCGGGAGATTACCTTCCTAATAAACTACCAGCACCCCAGTCTTTGTCTCAGGTTCTGCTTTAGGGGAGGACACAAACTAAGAACTGTGGATTCTATCCTGCAAGATAGGGAGAATCGCAGTCAGGGGTACCTGTGCAGAGCCATGCAGGACATTGAATAACACTGCAGGCAGTGGACTCATTGGGAAACTGTTGGGGTCTTTGAGAGGCTGGATAAATCACCCCCTTCTCTCAAGCAATAAGAAATAGGACAAAGAAGTAAAGCAGATGGGAGACAAAGCATTACCTTTCTCTGTGGCAAAGGTCATATTGGAGAATGTGATTCATGTCTTTAGGCAAATGGGCTTTCTGTTAATGAACCTCAGACTTAGACAGATTGGCTCCCCACAGTGTTACGGTGGTAAGACCTCTCCACTGCAAATATAGCCTGCCCTTAGACAGGTAGAGCAGAATATGTATACACAGCCTGGAGAAAAAGAGGCGTTGATTCCTAGTAATCTAACGAATGCAGGAAAGCATTGTTGAAAAGCAACATTTGAGCTAAGCTTTGGTGGATGAGCAGCGTTTTGACAGGTGGAGACAGAGGTTACATGTGAGATAGTGCTTTGTAAGTGATTAAATGCTAAACCAAAGTCATTACTATGGTTTAGGAAATAGATTATCTAACGGCGGATATAGGTAAGATTTCGAGTATTTATTCATTCCTTCTTAGAAAGTTAAATGGAATTCAGTCTTGTCAAATGGTGGGTGGAATTCTGAGCTAAAATGCCAATATGTAATAACCACAATCCTCCACATTTCCTCCCCACAGCCAAATTCATATTCATTAAATCCTTCTCCCTTGTTGCTAAGCAGAGGATGCAAGAATACATTACAAATCATACATATTAGCACAGTAGGATTTGCAAGTCAACCTGTCCTATTATAAATGCAGTTGCAAAGTTATAACCTTCTGTGTTCTTGTCCACGTTCTGTACAGGCTGGGAATACTTCCCCCTGGATAGAGAATCAGCACCGGGAAAGGCAGTGAATGCTTGTCAAGCATTGTCATTTCTTCCGTACCAAATGCACTTGTGAATGTGGGTTCGCTGTTGTGTACACATAGATGCAGGTACATGTATGAGTGAAGGCATATATTCACTCCCCCTCCCCACACGCACGCACAATCCACTTGGAAATACACAAAACACAGATGAAATGCAAAGGTAAGGACACAGTATACTTTTCCAGTACTTAAAATATAAATTCTTGCTGCTTTCGTTTTAAGGTAGAATGTAGGCTAACATGCTTAAAAGATTCTTTAATTTTGTTTTGTTTTCTTTTATTTAGTATGCTTGGTCAAAAGAAATTTCAGGGCAGAAATGAAATAAGATCCTGGCATCTTGTGAATATTTTCTTTTCAGATCATACCAAGTCAGGACCTGTGGCTATCAGATGTGTCAAAGCTTCATTAATCTCTTCTCTGCTGCTGCCTGCCTGCCTTTTGACCATTTTACTGCTAATTAGCCCTGAGAACAGGTAGAGAGAGAGAAGCTGTTGATCTATTCATTCCCTTTCACAGATCTGGTTTAGAGGAGGGATAAATAAATGTGGGAAAAGTGAGGTTTGGTGCTCTTTTAAGGTTTACTGATCTCTCTTAGTCTGGATACACTGACATTCAGGCTTATCTTAAAATATCAAGTCATTAATGTCATTCTCAGTGATCAGTCTTTTAATTCAATTCACTTTCAATAATTCAATTGATGACCTACTAAGTGCTAGGCCCTGTGTGACATGTTAGAAGAGTGAACAAGACTTGCCTGCTTTCTGCTATCATGGAGTTGCTGAACAAACCTGAAATACAGACAACAAACAAGTAATTAAAAATGTGGTAAATTGGGGCTGGCCCAGTGGTGTAGTTGTTAAGTTCATGCGCTCCGCTTAGGAGGACCGAGGTTCGTAGTTTCAAATCCCGGGCACGGACCCACGCACTACTTATCAAGCCACGCTGTGGCTGGCGTCCCGCATAAAATAGAGGAAGATGGGCACAGATGTTAGCCCAGGGCCAATCTTCCTCAGCAAAAAGAGGAGGATTGGCAACAGATGTTAGCCCAGTGCCAATCTTCCTCTCAAAAAATTTTTATAAAATGTGGTAAATGATGGGAAGATAAAAACAGGGACACAGGCATGAGGGCACACACAAATAAACTCAAAGACATTCACAGAGCAATGGGACTGGGCTTTATCTCTCATCTTTCCCATATCCTCCAGGTTCTCAGGCCAAGAGAAGAATGGCGAGAATATGTGGCTGACTTAGAGTAATGGCTAAGCTAATGACCTGCCTTTTTAAATAAGAAGCTGAGGTTTTTCACTTGCTGACCAATCTCGCAGAAGGCTCTTTGATAGCTCAGTTCATCAAGTTCATTCAATAACTTCCTCCCATCAGGCTCATAAAGGGCCAAGCTTCAGGATGTGCTCCAATTAAAGTAATTTCTATCATTGAGAGAACCACAGAAGGATAGTGCTTTAAGGACCTTTATAAATATCACCCAGTGATATGGATGATAAAAATTAGGTTTGGATATTTAACGATATTTTTCCAAAATCAGACAGCCAAGATGGAAACTCAGATCGTTTGACTCCAATATATGGCATGGTAATGAGTTATTCTCCTTCTGGTGAAGCTTCTAGTGATTTTATAACCAGCGTGTAGAAAAGGCCAAGTACATATATAATCCTTTGGGTTTAGATTTCAAATCATTGGTTTAAAACTACTATACATCCTCAGAAAATAAATGAAAAACTAAAAAGTACCTATAATTCTTCATCTTTCCAGACTGCCATTTGATGACCTAACTCAGAATTTGTGAACTGATATCATAGATGTTTTTTGTTAGTTCTGTTTGTTTAGGGACTTGAAAATTTGTTCTTGATGAACCCAAAGGAGTTTTTAGTGATTGTCACTTTGTTTTCTCAGGGCTCCCTCACTTCCTTTTAAATCTTCTGGTGCAGAATTATCTAAAGGGTGTGTCGAATTTGCCCATCTCTGTATTATAGAATATGCCTTTGCTATTGTCGAAAACGATGAAATAGTGAAATAATTTTAGTAATTTTAAGTAGATTCAGATTTAAATATTTTTTAAAAGATTTGATAGATGCTTTATTTAGTGTTTCTTGTCAGAATTATCTTGTGGAAATTGTAAGAGTTATCAAACAGCTTGTTCTCTGTCAAAATGACTGAACCAGTCTTATCACTTCTATTAATTCACTTATTTTGGAGGCAGGAAGGATCTCTGCAAAGGGAGATATTTTTAGGCCAGCCCTAAGCATATTCCTTCCTTCATCCTTCCTCCTAATTTGTAAGGTCAATGATATCCACCTCTTTGACTAATAGCAAATCCTATCCGTATAAAATCAGCTTATCTAAATACGTTAGGAATGCCCAGCAGGCCTGTTTCATGGAAATTAAATTAGTGAATAACTTTGTGATGAGAAAACCAGGAGGTCATGACCACTGTTGCTTTAACACTAAATGAGCAAATCTTTACATCAGTTTGCTTTTGCTCCTTCCATGGGAAGAGCTCAGTGGTCATCTTTCTCTTAGATTTCAACATTCAGAGCAGCTCCAGGAAGTAAGGACAATGGCAGATGATGGGGTTGGGAGTGGTTCCATAGAGCGTGAAGTAAGCAACAACCCTGCCTTGTGACCTTTGAAGATGTTTCCTGTCAAACTGTTCAGAAGTCTGCGACATGAATTAGAACTAGCATGTCTTTAGGTAATAATCTTAGCACAAACAATATGTTTGGAGACTTCTGTGTATTATGCCCGTAAATTTTGTTTAATTACAAATAAATATTTCCCTGTAGTAAAATGATCATTGCAGGTCACATCAATTTAAAGAAAAATAATTTTGTTCTGGGGCATTTACCCTGCTCTCTATTGGCAAACACTTCTATTGGGTGGCTTCTTACTCCAGTTGTGAAACTTAAACTCTGAGATGTGGACGTTGCTAGGTTGATCATCTATGAAAAGAGTGACAAGCATAGCTCAGGCTTGTATTTATTGTTTCTTGTTCCCCTTTCACATTTTCAAAGGAAGTCCTTTCCAGCATTTGTCTGCTCATGATGTACCAAGTCTTCCCTCATCAAAATCATATCTTAAGAAAGGAACTGATGAGGAAAAGCATTTTCGAAAAAAATTCTTGGTGCAAACAATTACATATTTATAAAATGTGCTTATTAATTCTTAAAAGTTCCATGTCTTTCATCTTAGCATCTCCCTATATTTTGTGGAATGAAAGGATTTGCCTATTGTTAAATGATTTTCAGGGATCAGCAGAGCAAAAGGAGGAATATTTGGTAAGTAGATGGGGTGAGGGGCACAGCAATGCTGAGTAGGAGGGGAAGTCATCTAGAATTGTGTTGATTCTAAGGGGAAAAAACATCAACTTTGAATCCCTTTGATTTTATGCTTCAATGTCCTGTGGGTCATCTAGTGACACAGAGATTAAGGAATCCGTTCATTCTGTGAGTGGTAGAATGTTTGTGAGGAAGATGACTGAAAAGAAGAAAGTTTTCTCAGAAATTCTATAACGCAGTGTAAAAAGATGTACACGAATGAGGTAAACTTGAGATTCTCACGAGGACACTCACTGCATGTTCCTCTGGGCCTTGCTTTCCACAATAGATTTGTCAGGGAGTTGCATATGGAATATTCTTTCAATTTAATTGTAGTACAATTATACTAGGGAATATAAGTAGAAAAAGATTAAAGATGGAACCTCTTATAAGCAAAGATTATTTGAGAAATAATGTCTGTAATACAGGGCTTTCCTCCCTTTTTCAGTCAAGAGTTACATTTGAAAAAGGAATATTTGTAAAATATCCTGAAGTTCACCAATAAGGATGCCAGAGGCTGGGAGCCCCAACTACCCTAAAGTGTACACCAGTAAGCCATGTGCAAGATGTGCACCTGTAAACTATCTGTGACATACTAACGGGAAAGCTCTGTACACATGTAACTTTATACAAGTAGATTTCCATCCTTTCAATCTTTATTAAGTGATACCACAGGCATCCAAAGAAAACCAATTTGATCCACAGCTCTGTTTCTTTATTAGGGAGTGTATCTGATTTGTGCAAATGACAGAAATTAGTCTTTGAACTTTTAATAAGTATCTTGCCCTTCTGTGTCAATTATAGATATAAGTAGCACAAAGGCATAAAACAGTTAAAATGCACCCATAATGAGAGGAAAGGGCATGCTCTTCAGTAAAATTTTGGGTAGTTGATGGTCCTCTAAGAAATAACCACATCAATCTTATCCTTGTGAGAGAAATCTCTTTACATCCTAAGCTGATGATAAGACACAGTATTAAAAATGTACACTAGTCCACCTAATTATCTTCACTAAGTCTGAAGAATAAAATAATCTACACTCCAACTCTACTCCCACACATACATACACCACCATTCAGAATCATATCCACCTCTTCTTTTCTCCCTGTATTACATGCTGGAAGACAGAATTTTAAAAGTAGTGATTGAGTCATCCCACGTTCTTTAACTGCAGCAGGTATAGACCCCATTTACACATTACAGTAAACTGGGAAGCTTTTAAAATTTACCTATACCCAGGTGCCATTAAATCATATTCTCTGGTGTTGGGGAGACAAGATGACCCAGACAAAGTAAAATAGTTTATAAGTAATATGAGGTAACAAATACACTAAAACGCAACGCAAAGGTGAGTTCATACAAAGTACTGATTATTGGTAGCTGACGTTTTAAAAGAACACAATTAAGAGGAGTTGGGGCTTGAGCTAGAAGAGGCAAAGGATATTCTAGGTGGAGGCCCAAGGACAGAGGCTGACAGAAAGAAAGAGTATGAACTGTGCCTGAGACTCCAAATGAACTCAGATTGGTTGGGGGAAAGTGATGAGACAAGTCTGGATAGATTTAATATTCATTTAGGAAGCAATGGGAATTGATATTATATAATTGAGTGAGACCAGGTGATGGAGATGCTAGAACAGAAGGTCAAAGGTTCATCCTGGAGTTAAAATGGTTTTCATTAGAGAGGAAGGAAATGGGATTAGAGAGATAAGACAGCATTTAAAGCCTTCTGGGGTTCTTGAGGGTGCCCAATCATAGCCTGCTTTCTGCCACAGGTTTGATGACTTGGAGCTATCATTCTTCTCTCAATACATACCCTTCTCGTTGCTCATTACCTTCATGTCTAAATACCCCAGATACGTAGTTTGTATGTGCAAATGTTGGTATACATTTGCGTTTATAGAATATGTCTCTGAGACTTTGCATTGCACGTCCCCTAACGGCAACTCACAAAATTTGAGTACTTGTGCAATGGTAACAAGCTATATAGTCTTGGATAAATCATTCAACCCCTTCAGTCTTGGTTTCTTCATTTGTGCAATGAAGAGACAAGACTAGGTATTTTCTACATATCTCTATGTATTATCGTACATAGAGAACTAACATCGCATACGTTTCTGATGATTATTCTCAGCCATACAAAGGATACGATTTGTGACTGAGATGGTTTCATTCTTAGCCATCCACCCCCACTAGGTTTGGGCACACCATTATTAGATAAGAAAGTACACATCTTTCATTTTCTCTGATCAGTTCAAAGAAAAATAACTGAGTTTGACAAGCAAGAAAGAATATTGATCTTATTTATTTCTGATTTTTGGACTGATGAATGAAGGTAAATAAAAAATCTGTAGGTTAATAAACTATATTGGCATAAATATTTAAGATCAGTAAAGAAATCGTCAGACTCCATGTCATTCATACATAAAATTTACAGAGCAAAGTTATCCTTTTAAAGATTTTAATACATACTTAAAAATGGACAATTTAGTATTACATAATTGTATAATATTGATACTGTTAGATATGTGGATGTATATATTTTTCTTTTCAGTAAAATAGTTTCATGCTTATAAAAGTCACCCTAAGTCAATTTGGGACAAAGAGAACAACATACAGTAGAAATAAACCAAGTAGTAAATAGGGTATAAATAAGGAAAAATATTATAAAGCAGTTACATTGTTGACACAGAAGAAAAAAATAAATACACTTTTCTATTATTTGAAGGCAATTCACAATCATTTCCAGGAATTCTGTGAGAATTTAAGGCCATTTGTTCTAAAGAAATGCTTTAATTGAGACACAACGTCACAAAACTGTAATTCTTGTAAAAACTGTACATGCAAAAACTCTTTACAATTAATTGTGGACAGGCAGATCAGTAGATAGGAGTAGGTTATTTCACAAATGTGTTGTGCACTAAGTCACATGGTTGTGTATATTTAACTGGGAATTTCACAAAAAACTTCCAGCCTGTGCACCCTGCGTGGCAACGTGGAAAGGTGATTGATTACAAGGAACCCAAATCAAGAGAGCCAGTATCCCTTTGAATTAAAATATCTAGACAAGGTATAATGGAATAAAAAGTTTAAAACTTCTGCTACATAGTTCACAGTTAAATATTCTGGGTTTTAGTCTTTCTAAATAGCATTATAATATAAAGACGCTACTTTTTACACAAGGTATTTTCTGTGCATTTACAGTTCACGATGTTTGACTTTTTATTATTTTTACTTAGCACTACAAAACAAAAACTGACTGCAGTCTAAATTTAGAACCCAAACTCCATGAAAAATGCATGTTCTTACGGGATACACATCTGCTAAGCTTAAACTCCCATACTCGGCAAACAGTGCAGAGAGACTGATTCATAAGCAGACGCAGCTTCATAAGACAATTCACTTACTAAGAAATATGAAAGTATCTTTCCTTTCCCTTGTTTGCAATTGTATTTGTCCAGACAGTCATTCAAAGAGATATTGCTCTTGTGATTATAGCTATTGCAATTTAGAAGACAAAGGATTCAATATTCAAAACTCTTATTCTTAAGAACAGTTATAAAAGTATTGAAATTTAAAAAGTAGTAACATGTAAACATTGATACAGAGAGACTGCCTTCCTATACACACAGCAGTCGAGGACAATATTTGAGTTAAAAACATAGTTTGTGCTTTTTCCCAACAATACATTGGAAATTAGCTGTTTCTGTCAAAAAAAAAAAAAAAGTTAAAGATTCAGAGAAGACATCCATATTTTGCTTCAAGCATTTAAACAATTTTTCTGTTGCTCATGCAACAATCATATTTACAGTTTTGGTTTAGGAGGAGAATTAATTTTGGATCCCAGAAAGCATATTAACCAGTACTGCTGAAACCCAACTGAGAAAAGTTTATCTCATTCCCTGGTTCGTGACAGAGCACCAGGAGCAAAGAATTGACTCAGCAGTTCTAAGTGATGTGTAGTTAGCATTAGCATCTCAGAGCACAGTCATATTTGAGTCTGCAACAGATGTGTAGGTGGGGTGTACGGGGGAGGCGCAGGCGATGGTTTGATTCCTCGAGCCCTCATGTAGGAGAGAAACTGCTCAGGGATCTCGGCTAGGACATCTTTAGCCAATCTAGCCATGCTCAGGATGTGGTTTCCGCTTCTGTCAATATAATCCCTGAATGGCACGAACTAAAACAAAGGTGAAAGAAAGTTATTTCACAAACTTTAGCAAGCTATTTAACAGACACAAATATCAGCACATGCTGATGGATAATAATTACCAGGCATTTTAAAGATATTTGATTCATTACAAATAGCTATAACAGAGACCAAAATTTTCTAATATATATTTTATCTAAAAAGGGATGTAATTGTTTCCCCCCATAACTCATGTCTCCTGGTCTCGATACACCCATCACGTTGCTACATGTGTTCTGTAGTTTTGAGTTCTGTACCTAGCCTGACTCCCAATAGGATGGAGCACTGATCCTCCTCAGGGCTCAGTTTCCTGTCAAATGGAGTTAATAGATGACTAATTTCAGCTTTCAATGCAGAAATATTACCCAACGCGAGGTAAAAAAAAAAATAGTGTATATCGTTAAGGAGTCCTAAACACATGTAAAGTGTTTTTAATTGTTACTTGAATATCAAGGGCCAGCCCTGGTGGTCTAGTGGTTAAGATTCGGCGCTCTCACTGCTGCGGCCCGGGTTCGTTTCTTGATCAGGGAATCGCACCACCATCTGTCGGTTGTCATACTGTGGCGGCTGCGTGTTGCTGTGATGCTGACAGCTATGCCACTGGTATTTCAAATAACAGCCAGAGTCACCCATGGTGGACAGGTTTCGGTGAAGCTTCCAGACTAAGACAGATTAGGAAGAAGTACCTGGCTACCCACTTCCGAAAAAAACTGCCCATGAAAACTCTAAGAATAGCAGTGGAGCATTGTCTGATATAGTGCTGGAAGGTGAGAGGATGGCGCAAATGATTGGGCAGTATACAGCTCTGCTGTACACAGGTGTGCTAGGAGTCGGAATCGACTCAACAGCACTAACAGAACATCAAATCACACGGACAATGAATATAAAATTCACACAGTTCATATTAGTAGGAACCTGATATATTCAGTACATTGAGTCTTGCCCCAATCTTGGTTTTTTTTATATGTTATGTGGAAAGGCAAACAAACAAACAAAAGAACTCAGCATGAGATTTTGGCATATTTCTTATTGAAATATCATCATTCTTATTTTTACATCATATAAAAATGGTGGCTATATCTTTATGTAAGCAATTATGTGAGAGCCCTTATCAGCTCAGCACCAAATACTCTGGCAATAGATTGCTTGATTTCACTCTCATTTATAATGGTTACTTAAGTTAATAAACATCGTGCTGTTTGAGGGCATTAGTTCAATTTCCCCTTAAAGACATGATGATTCTTGAAGCAACTTGGAAATTTTTGGAACTGTTAATGTTGTGATAGTTTGGGAACACAGCAATTTTAGGTCTTAGATAAAGGCACAGTGAGGACATTTTAGGAGGTGGAATAATTTCTAAGTATAATATTTAAATGTTTGAATTAAATCATTTTTTTTCCTCCATAGAGTGAGCACCCTCTCATCTCATACTGTAACAGAACTATTTTAAATTTATTTTGAAAAACTCACTTTTGATTTAGGCAGTTATCAAGATGTGCTTTCAGAAAACAACTGTTATTAGGAAGTAGGTTTTAAAATGGTCAGGTTGCCAAGTTAAAATTCATCAAATAGCAGGCGTAATACCTTTTATGCAGTGAAAGCAGCCTCTTTTTTCTTTTTTTTTACAGGGAAGGATTCGCCCTGAGCTAATATCTGTTGCCAATCTTTCCTTTTTTTTTTTTTCCCTCCCCAAAGCCCCAGTACATGGTTGTATATTCTAGTTGTAAGTCCTTCTAGTTCTTCTATGTGAGCCACTGCCACAGCATGGCAACTGACAGACAGGTGGTGTGGTTCCTTGACCAGGAAATGAACCCAGGCTGCCAAAGCAGTGAGAGCACCGAACTTGAACCACTAGGCTATCAGGGCTGGCTCAAAAGCAGGCTCTTTTAAGGAAGAGTTGAAAATCACTTCTCTCTTTTTAAAATAAGACACACCATAGGCAGAAGCATACCTATACAACTATAACTATACCCTATCTCTGTTGCTACCAGGAGGAAAACTCAGCACAGCTTTTAGAAAAGTGTGATAGGAAGGTGACAAGTCTTTCTCTTAGCCCTGTAGGTAGCTAAGTAAGGGTAAGAAAAGACTAACAGAGCGAATATAATCTTCAGCTGAGAAGAGAAATAGGCAGATGTGAACTTTTGTGAAGTCATAGTATCTAACTTTGGACAAGACTTGACATTTTTAACAAAAAATCAGAGGTGCAAAAAAAAGCTAAGGTTTCTTTTTCTCTCTGAAACTATAATTAGAAAAGTGAGAAAATAGGAGTCAACATAGTTAAGGATTAATGAGAAAAAGATATCTAATTGCAGCTATAGTTTATTTCATCTGTATTTCAAAAGGCATGGTATTTTAAAAACAAACATTGAGTAATGTCGGTATGGTTAGTAAACGTGTAATTATTTTTTAAACTATTTTTTAATAGAGTTCAGGTTTTTGTTTTCCTTTTTTTTGTGAGGAAGACCAGCCCTGAGCTAACATCCATGCCAATCCTCCTCTTTTTTTTTTGCTGAGGAAGATTGGCCCTGGGCTAACATCCATGCCCATCTTCCTCCACGTTATATGGGACGCCACCACAGCATGGCTTTGACAAGTGGTGCATCGGTGCACGACCGGCATCTGAACCCGGGCCACTAACAGTGGAGCAGGTGCACTTAACCGCTATGCCACAGGGCTGGACCCTAGAGTTCAGTTTTTCAAAATTCTGTAGCTAATACCTACATTTCAGGGAAGTGACAACACCTCTGGCAAAAGTGGACACTTCTCTAGGGAAAGGGGAGATCTCACCTGCTAGTGTCTTTCCTTTGCTCAGCTTTGCTCTAATATTTTCCTTTGATTCTTTACCTTTCTCCTACACCACAGACATTAAACTCATTTATCTTTTTACCCCCTATTCATACAAACTCTGGAATTGGACTTCCCAGGTTCAGAGGCTGGTTCTGTGGCTTATTAGCTGCACGATCTTGGACAACTTACTTTCCACTCTTTGCCTCAGTTTCCTCTTCTATAAAATGAGGATAATGATAATAACCTCTACTTCATTAGGTTGTTGTATTAAATAAGTTAACATGTAAAGTGCTTAAAACAGTGTTCAACTCATATTATGTACTATATGTGATAGCTGTCATTATCATCATTACTATGGCTATTCATCCATTTGTACATTTATATTTTCAATATAAATATGATCTATTCTTTAATAGTTTTTTATTTACATTCATATCAAACATTAAATGGAAGGAATATTCTTATCAATTTTATCTCTTTCAAAGTCAGGTACACTACCAGCATTGTAATCTAAAACAGTAATTCCTGGCCTTTTTGTTATTTTAAACACCTGCTGTTTCACCTTTCCAGCAAATGATGTAAGATGTGCTAACTTTTTTTATTGAAGTGAATTAAAATTCATTTTTAAGAATGTTACAAAACTCTGGAATGTTAAAACTAAGATTCACAACCACTCTTCTGACAATACTTATAGTTCTACTCATCTTTAAAACATGTTTATAAATAATGGGTAAAAAGAAATCTTAGTTTCAGCCAAGGGGGGAAATATAGATCACATTTAACTTAAGTTTGTTAAGTGGGGGCACAGATCCTGTTACGCTCCTTCAGTATTAAGGGACCTTGCCCCCCATCCGGATCGAGAATCACTGTCATCGAAAGTTACTGTTATCAACAGGAGTACACCCCATCCACATGTGTGTTGGGAGCAGACAAAAACATGTTGAGAACTTTCTACTCATTAACCTAAATTATCTAAACCTTTTCCAAAGGAACATTCATCTCTTCAGTCACGTCAACAGGTACTCTCCTCAGTGAGAGATGAAAATGACAAGGGACTTCATTTCCTTTACCTCTTATTAATGTTGAATCTTACAGTTTTCATGACAAAATATGCCCCCTTTCTTCTCAGAACTACTGCTCGATATCCTTTTACAATCAGTTTTCCACTCAACTTCTCAGACCACTCTGTTTATTGTCTCTTTTAATCATCCATTTCTGACAACTGTCTCTGGGGATCTCCTGTTCAAAATAATGCCCGCATATTTGTGAATGCGTGTTGATCATTGACTCTTACCACAATTTAACCTAGACTCTTAAAATATCCAGTTTAGAGGAATAAATCAATTTTTCCTTTGTACTCATTTATCACATTCATATGAAGAATACCAATAAACGCATTCTGTCTGTAGAAATATCTATAAGTTGATACTACTACATCTCTTTTTGAGCATCCATTCAGTACAAGGAAAATGTTCCACATGGCTGCTCTCATGGCGGGCTTTGCCTATTTGTGAAAACAAGTTTGAATCAGTTTGGGCAAATGGGCTCTTAGTTGCTGTTCTGCTCAATTTTACTTGATTGTTCCCACTGTGCAGAGCTCCATTAGTGATTTTCAAGTCTCAGCCTTCAAGGTTATTATTCTCCTTTTAATGGAAAATATGATTTAAATATAATTTTTAAGGAAATGATAGGCTGGCCAGCAGCTGCATGCAACCAGGAGAAATGACACTGCACTATACACAATGGCCAATCCATAACACAAACAAACAAACAGAAAGCCTTCTACATATACTGATTTAAGAAAATAACTCATTTCACTTTTAGAATAACAACCACACGATCTTATCCTGCTTACTGTTTATACTGTAGTCATATGAGATTGAATCTTGAGGCAATGAATATAATCACACACAAGGCTGACTACAGCCTCATATGTAAAGGTACAGCTACTGTGAAATAGTCACATAAAAATGTCACTATTGACATTCCCACTGGACTATGCCAATGTACTAACTAATAATAATAACTGATACTGACATTAATGCATTTATTGAGCAACCAGTAGGTAGGAGGGCTTCTGCTAAAAGACACAAATATAATATCTCATTTAATTTTTATAAGCATGTTATCTATATTTTGAATTTACAGAAGAGGAAACTGAAACTTAGAGAGTTTAATTAACTTATCCAGGATTAGACAGTTATAAATAACAGAGTCATTATTTGAACCCAAATTGATCTGACTCTGAAACATTATCCACTACAGCAATATGAAAAGGAAAATAGATCCTAATAATCTCAGAGTTTTACCTTTTAGGAGAGTAGGTGTGTTATAACAGAAAGAACACAGGTTTTGGAATCAGAACTCTGTTGGAAATTTGGATCTGCCAATTTATGACTTAAACAATTTTGCCCAAGTTGTTTAACATCCCATCTTGGGACTCAGTTTCCTTATTTATACATTACTATAAGGCAAAAAGTGGTCAGTATTTTTAAGAAGTTATAAAGTGATATGTGAATAAAGTGAAGGAAAGGGGAAATTAGTTCAAGTGTGTGAGAGGGCTTTGTCAAAGGTTGTAGAGTGGGCAGTTTCAAAATGTAGGATTTTAATCGGCACAGATGAAGAGAAAGAGTATTCCAGGTAGAAACAGAGAAAATAAAAGCAAAAACAATGGAAATATGTCATAAAATGACAGTTAGTTGTCTTATTTGTCTAGACAAAGTGTGTGTGTCTGTGTGTGTGGGTGTTTGTGCGTTTAGCTAAAGAGGAAAATTGGGGTCAGGTTATGGAGAATCTTAAACGCTATGCTTAGGTTTCAGAACAAAGTTATACAGAATGCTTGTTAAGATCTTTAGAATCAGATATTTTAAGATTAAATCCTGATTCCACTTCTTACTAGCTAGGTGACTATAGACAAGAGGAATTAAACCTCATATCTTCTTTTGTAAAATGTGGTAATCAAAGTACCTGTCTCATAAACTCAAGTAAGGATTGAGTGAAGTAATGCGATAGCTCTTAGCCTGCCTAGTATATGAAGGACTTAATAAATGATTAAATATTATTATTATATGAAGAAATTGGATGCCACTTAAGATTTGACATAATGAAAACCCCATCTACTACCCCCAACTGTCCGCTGAAACTCAGCTACCTTAAGCATTTTTTATTATTTGCAGCCTTAAGCTTTTGTTTATCCACTTAAGAAATTGGAGTGTCACTATTATCTTGATTAGCTTCAACATGTAAGACATTGAAAGTAGCAAAAAAGTAAGAGAGCCTAAAAAGACCCGATTTTCTGATAATATTTTACCCAGCAGTGTTTATAGCATTGATTAGAATGGCTTAGATATTTTCTGATGTTGGGAAGGTTGACAAGGTTATCCTTGGTGTGCCCTTGCAACTCCAATATTCTAAGTATTCAAGAATATTTCTATTCTTGAAAATAACTCATTTGGAAAACGTTTTAGTGCATGGTACAACCTAGAAAACTGTGATTGGTGGAATGTTTTTTAAACCTCACTTAAGGAAGGAGGGAGGATGCTAATTCTTCTTCAACGCAATGTGATATGTAAATGATTACCTTGCTTACTATTTTTAAAAGACCAATTACCATTTAGGAACTTTGCCATGAAATTCGAAAAGGTGCACCAAATCTCCTTAACTAAATGTAGGCACGTAAGCCAAGATGTCACTTTCATTTAGGAGGCTACCAATTCTCTGGGAACATTTTAATTTCCTATTCAGTATGTGTAAGATCCAATGGCTCTTTCAGTTCAACTTTATGAGGTAGAATCCCTTGAGTGTTCACCTATACCCCAGGTGCCTTCAAAATCTTTGGGGATCCCAGTGTCACTTGATAGTGGTAGACTGGTCTCAAGGACTCTGACTTTCAAGGAGAGGAAACATATAATTATACTAATATATACCTTATACTGATGAGTATTAAAGTATTTTCATGTGTTATTTCCTCTGAGACTCACAACATCATGGAAAGAGCAGAGATGAAAGAATTTAAAGTCTAGACCTAATGAAATAAAGGCTTAGAGAGACTTATTGACTTGTTCAAGACCAGAGTGACAATAATATAATTTCATAGATCTGGGTCCTATGTCAATATTCTGTCCAATGTAGTGTATCCATTGGGAAGCGAAATACTTTTGTGATCAAGGGCATTTTTATTTTATAAATGCTAATAGGCATGACTTTTGGTTGTCACTAACATAACACATTAGTCCTCTTAAGGGAAACCTTAATGATATGAGCAATTTTAACTACTTCTTAAGGGAGAAAGTAATACCACATTTCTCATAAGCATCATTTAGATGAGACTATGAGATATGGAGTTGCCTCTGTCATCTTTGTAAAAATGCATTATCAGAGCAACCTAACGCATTTGAAAGGACTTCAAATTCATGCTTCCCTTCAGTAATTTGATTTTTTGGAAACTGTGAGCCAGACATTAAGGAGAGCTTTTAGATAAAGTGTAATTACTTGGACCTATAATTATGTTAATGAGGTTAAGTTGAATAATCATGTGTCTAATTATGAAAACAAAACACAATGAGATTCTTAAACAGATGACCACATCACCATGTTCCCTTTCTCAGCTGCTTTTAACCTAATCATTCATGTATGTGTGCTTTTTACTCTACCAAGAACATTAGGTTAAAAATTTAAATCATAATTAACTGTTTTTTTAAAATAGATATTTCTATTTGAAAATTAAATTTTACAGACTGATGAAGAACAATGCTTTTTTAATCTTTACCAACTTAATCTTTATGTTATCGTACTTACAGATTATTTTATGTTATTTTCTCCTTCAAATTATTTTAATCATTTTTCTAATTGTATTTTACTGAGTTCTATTTCAGGAATGTATTTTATATACATTATCTCATTTAATCTTTACAATAATGCCAGAACATTGAAATTTAGAAAGCTTGCCCAAATTATCACAGTGGACAATCCAGGATTTGAGCCAAATTCTGTTGGATTCCAAATTAAATTTTCTTAATCACTGTATTATGGGTGAATATATAGATTATTATTTAGGAGATAATACTGAAGTCCATTGTTTCCTCCTCCAAAACTTTTATATCATGTGCTTAAATGGTACTGAGACCTTCTTCCCTTTCCTATTTAAAAAGATGTACTTCAAAGTCTTTTTTCCCTTTTGATATCCTAAAAGATATGGAGACTCTGAAGTATGCAGAAATTTAGTTGAATTAACTCTTTGCTTTCAATTATAAATTTTAACTATATTGGTTACTGATTTTTTCCTTTCTAGTCACTCCCAGAGTAGTAGGCTTTACTTAAGTATTTTCTTGATTCTAATAAAATTATGAATCATATACGTATAATATATATTATTATATTTTATTATATATATTAATTATGGTTTTTATATTACTGTATTATTATATATTATTTATATATGACATATTTTATATATAATTTATATATAATTTTAAGATCTATTTCTCCACATTTATAATCATAATCTACAGGGGAAATTGAAAATATCTATATTTTTGCTTTTTTTCCTACTACGTTTACTTACTCTGAATATGTATCAGCTGTCTTAAAATATATTTAGTTTTTGATGAGGACTAAATAATGAATGGATAAGCATCATTAAAAAGCCCATTATGTTTTTAGCTTCTAATTTCACTAAAGATCTCAATAATATTTTCTGGTAATAATAAAGCAAGAAAAGGCACTTATTAACATTTCTATTTTGGATATGGTAAACCTGAAGTACAGGGGAAGGACCTGGGTCCTTATTCTAGGCCCTGTTACTACATGCACCAGAGAGAATCAACCAATTAAATTAAACAGCACCTGAGACTCCTGATTTCAATTTAAGTTGTTTATTTACAAATCAGAGCTGACACAGGCTCTTCACCATGCACAAAATAAATAATTTTCATTAAATTTCTTACCTGCACAATGTCCCTTTCAGCATATTTTCCTCTGGAGGAAACTCTTATATTGTCTCCATCCAATTCGATCATTGCTTGAAAATAAAATAGGATCATTTATCCAGTGCATTTTAGCCATATACTAAGACAATGTAGGCAACAAGGAAATCAAGATGTATGAAGTAGCAATACGTCCTCTGTAAAGGGAGAAAGCTTATTGATCTCTTCATCTTCTAAGTCAGTTTTCCCACAAAACTCAGGACTGAGTACAAATTTTACCAGTGAAGCAAGCAAGCCAAGACCTCATGCAACCCTTGGAAAGATGAGAAGAGCCAACGCAGTATAGAAGTCTTTAGGTACATCTCCCCATCCTAGGAGTTCTCAATTCTGGGTTACATGCTTACATGACTGATTGGGCAAGTCAGGCTAATCAATTCAATTTTAATTTTTTCTTTCTAATTTAGGAAACTTGGCACTAATCATTACAGAATTTCCAATAACAACTTGAACTTTATTCTCGTTGAAACTACAAAGTTATATATCCATATTGCCCAATTTCCACTTTATAAATAGATTTAAAAACAAACAGGCATTGGCTCTGCTCTTATATTGATTGGACAAAGTATAGCCTTTCTGAAGTAAAGTATGATATTTTTGTTGGTTAAGAAACAATTTCAACATTACAGACATCAGCTGGTATTTGGGAACGCTGTGATATAATGGGACAGCTGGTGATACAGTAATGTTATGCTGCAATTTAGAACATTTTCCAGAGTTTATTAAGTTTTCAGTGAGAATTCTCTAAATAATTAATTACATGAGGAATGCTAATTTGTGCTTAAAGTATAATTCTATTACCGATAATTCATTTTGTATACACATGACTTTCACCAGACTCTGGAGAGCCACTTGCAATTATGTTTGCCTCTTCACCTGCCAAAATATATTGCTCAATCAGAATACAATCCTCACCTTTCTGTTATTTTCTTCAGTGCCTGGATAATGCATTTGGGTTAAAAATTTTGTTTTAAATTTTATTTTTCTACATATCTTCATGAGTCAATGTGTGGGCTGAAGCATCACTAGTACACATAATTGATAGCCACCACTCAATAATTTGCTTAGATATACATGTCATAATTTAGTAAAATGTGTACATGACCAATAAGAAGGTAATTGACTTATTCAGAATACAGAAGACCTAGTTTTTCTCCCCTCCTTATTAGAGACGAAAATAAGAGAATTCATTATACTCAAATATTTTCAATAGTTAATTCCTCCTTTTGGTCTAGGTTTGTTTTCAAAATTTTCATATTACTTTGAGACATAAATATACATTGATGGTGACATGCCAGCAACTGCAGAAACTTCTTTATTATCTTAATTTGCTAATAACTCATAATCATTACCTTATACTCACTCTAAAATGGAAAACAAGAATTAGATGATAATCTGAGTCTCACCTCCCCACAGTCCCTTACAGTCTCCATTGGCCTTTGTGGATTTTTCATTCCAATTAAAGAAAATGACAGTTAATCAGACAATAATGTATTAGAATGAGATCCCATAAAATAACTTCCACTTTTCAGCATGTTCTTCGGGTTAGAAGGGTGCAGGTAGCAAGAATGGGAGGCTACACTTTTGAAAGCAGGAAGAAGAGAAATGGTGTTTAAGTGGTGGAAGGGTGACATTCACCCTTCAGGTTTTCAGATCATCTGGTCCACCAAGGAGCCTGAGATTATAAGCCCCAGTTCCCCACCAGTACCTCTCCTTGCAAAAAAGCTATATGAGAGATAGATCTGCACTTCTTTCTAGCCATGGGAGACACAATGAAATTAGGACTCCTTCTACTTCTCGCCTTCTCCCAACTCAGATCAAAGCAGGTAGCCAGATGCTGCGTTAATTTGCCTTTTTGCCTTTTCAGGATGAAGAAATCCTGCCTTGAGAAATCTTTCTCTTAATGAAGGTGCTTTATAGAGGAGTGAAAAATCATTGGGGGAAAATTATACAGAAAGTTTTACATTGTTCTTATTAAAATACAGAAATAAGAAATTTGAATACTCATTAATCTAATAGTTTATTCCTATTTCATCTACCTTCAAAGAATGAATAGCAAAATATTGCCTCTCTTGTCCATGCAAATAATGTCTTTCTGGTTAAAAATGTGTAGATGTTGGATTTAGGTGGTTAAATGATAAAATCTGCAAGTTTTAGGGCTGCCTGGTGTAGTGGTTAGGTACGTATGCTCTGCTTCAGCAGCCAAGGGTTCGAGGATTCGTATTCTGTGGCCAGACCTACACACCGCTCATCAAGCCATGCTGTGGTGACGCCCCACATACAAAATAGAGGAAGATTGGCACAGATGTTAGCTCAGTGACAATCTTCCTCAAGCAAAAAGAGGAAGATTGGCAGCAGATATTAGCTCAGGGCCAATCTTCCTCACCAAAAAAAAAAAAAAATCTGCAAGTTTTGTTTCAGTCTTTTCCTATGTCAGTTTACATGTGTGATACATAAACTTAATCTGTGGTAGATTTGGAGGTGCAAGAGAAAGGTTATTCTGATAGGATAGCAGCAATTTGAATGTTAAGTTAGAGATTTTCTATATTAAACATGAGTATTCTGTTCTTTTCTTCATAGTCATGGAGGGAAGAGATGTGTTTTGAGAGGAAAGAAAGAAAAATACTTTAGAGAAGCATCTATTGTCTCCTAGTGGAACAGTCTACTTTCTAGTACTGGGCCTGGAAGATTTTCTCTCCTCTAAAACCTCCATCATGATGCAAGCAGAAGCCAGGTGGTACAGGAGCCTAATTCCCTGTTTACATGTTTGTTGGAGGAAAGTTTCACTCTAACTCTGTGAGGAAACTCTCCTGGGAAGGCAACTTCCCTCTTTCTCTATAATGTTTACTTACTTTTCCACATGGAAAGAGGAGTGATTCACGGGATTATTAAGATTCAGGAGAAAGAACAGACCTTGATTCTCTTTCTTTTGGAGAGCCTATCCTCAGGTTGAAGGCAATTTCTCCCTGTGGCATGTTTAATAGGCAAGGCTCTGCCCCTGAATGGAGGAGGCCTGGAGATGAGGGGTGAGGTCATTTAATCTTGGGGGAAAAAAGGTAGTGAGAGGTCTGGTTCTGTGTATAGGTTAACCCAAATTCTCCAATTCTGCATTGCTAGCAATAAAGCTTATATTCTGGTGTCTGTCTGAGTGATTCCTGCATTTTTTTTTCCAGTTAGTTCAGAGAGGGAAATAACGAATTATCATACCTCAAAACTCTAATAAATAATTCATTGGGAACAAAAGACATGAAGAAAATAAATAGCCGTGGCAGTTGAGTGAGGGTAATACCCAAATAGCTGTGCCTGCCACTCTGAATAGAAATACACGACCAGAGGGCCGGCCCGGAGGCTTAGGGGTAAAGTGCACGTGCTCTGCTACTGGCGGCCTGGGTTCGGATCCTGGGCGTGCACCGACGCACCGCTTGTCTGGCCATGCTGAGGTGCCGTCCCACATACAGCAACTAGAAGGATGTACAACTATGACACACAACTATCTACCGGGACTTTGGGGAGAAAAGGGGAAAAAAAGGAGGAGGATTGGCAATAGATGTTAGCTCAGGGCGGGTCTTCCTCAGCAAAAAAAGAGAAATACATGACCAGAAATATACATCAGGAAGGGTCTGTGGCTCTGTCTTCATACATTATGTGTGGGGATTCTTGAAGAACAAGTGACTGAGATTTACCATCTCTGGGGTCACACACCTAACGGTGGACTTCCATAGGAGTTTGGGAGACCTGAGATGTACTCAATGAGAGGTGCATCCTTGAGAGGCAAAAGCAAATTAGTAGCGAAAGAAGAAAGCCTGAGTTATTTTAACCTAGCAATCAGTGACGTTTGTGAATCACAGTCTATCACTGATTAATGCAGATGATCAAGTGCACAAAGTGTTAACAAGAAAGATATGTCTTAGCTTTCCTGACTCCAAAGAGGTGGCTCAAATTCATGCCTGAAGCACAATGCAAACAGATGTGAATACACAGACAATGTTAGGAGAAGCAGCAGAAATTAGGGCTAAATGACTTTTGCTTTAGAAACTGGAAGATTATAATGATGCGAAGGGTGACCAGCCAAGCATGGAATCAAAGGTAGGAATTTCCAAAGTCAGCAATATGCCTGCCTGTGGTGCTTTACCTGAGACGGACTGATCTATACTATCCTCATGGAGGAGGCACTGGTGGTTAAATGAGAATCATCCCAGTGATGATCATCCTATAATTAGCCACCTACACGCCTAAATTAACCTGTAATGTACCAAAGGGTGTTCCAGATATTCTATAATTATTCTCATTTCCAAAGTCCCACGCTAAATAAACTGTCATTGTTGGTGTAAAAACACCTGAACCAGGTGAATGTCATGTGGTCATACAGTTGCTGTCTAGCATAGAGTTCTCTTAAAGGAATTCACCAGATGACTAGCAACATGTCCTTAAAGAAGTTTACCAGAGGGGAAGGGGGGAGGGAGGAGGGCGAAAGGGATAATCCGGCACATGTGTGTGGTGATGGGTTGTAATAGGTATTTGAGTGGTGAACATGATGTAATCTATGCAGAAATAGAAGTATAATGATGTACACCTGAAATTTATACAATGTTATCAACCAATGTTACTGCAATAAACAAAAAATTAAAATAAAAAAATAAGAAGTTTACCCAGATCGCTAGTTACACAAACGCCTGTCACTTAATTGGCATTTGAACAAGGCCTGGGCCAAACAGAAAACTGAGTATTAAGTCAATTTAGCATAATTATATAAAGTCACATTAAATCTCAGATGGTCAGTTCCATTTTCATCTTACTTTGCTCTTTCACGTAACAGAACTTATGTAGTTATAAAGCTAATGTCTAGCAACTAGCCAGGGTCTGGAAATCCATTAAAGTAGTATATTATGCTTGTGTTAACATTTCTATTCACAACCTAATGGTTTATTAATTTAGCACTCATTCTTCAAGGTTTTTAGTGAACCCAGAGTGTGTTTTGCCTTGGGAACAAAAACTCAATTTATCACTTTGTCAGTCTTAAGACATATTATTTTGAGGTACAAACCATCTCTAATGAAATGGAAAGCTACATGTTGAATTAATCTATACTAGAGAGATGATGTTCTACTTAGAGGACAATCTTTTAATTTGCTCACCTCGACAGACCTCATTGTGAGATATCTATATTTATGTCAACATGTACGTGAGCATTACACACAAATTCACATGCACATTCACATTCTTACATGTGAAAAAGAGTGATAGAAACCTAAGAGCATGTTGCATCAGATTTAATAAACTCCCAGGGAATACTACTGAAATTTTATTACTCACCATCAAATTCTGCTGGTCCAACACCTACTATAATTATTGACATCGGAAGTTTTGAAGCCTTCAAAGAGAACACACAATTAGTTCACAATCAAGAAACTGAGTTATTAAGAAAAGAGTTAAGAATTAAGAAGAAAATATCCTGAGTTTTAGTTGATATTTTTTCACAGATGTTCATTAAATAGTTTTGAACGTATTTAAAATTAACTTGATTCCACTTTTATCCTTTCTGAGCTCAGTACATACACTAATTCAGCAGGATGTTCTTCAGGAATGATCAGCCTTGAATAAGATAAAAAATAAAAAGCATGGAGCATCTGCTCTCACTTGCTACTCTCAGCCAAAATCTTCCTAAGCTGACTTTGGGTATCTTTGGTCTCTTTTTTCATGTTCTGTCTCCTTTCAAAAATCTTTCAGTTTCTAAAGGGAAAAAAAAAGGTGCCATATTTGTGAAACAGTAGTACCTCACTCTACTTCATTTATACCCAGGGTTAGGAAAAGCAATTTCCATAGTAAATGAGTGAATACAAATGATAATTACATCAAGTTATTATTAGTATGATTAATTGATGTATTAAATATCCATGAGATTGTGTGGGATACTGAATATTTGATGTTACGGTATATTTTTCCATCATATGTATCACTTAAATAATTTAATGATAAGAATGTGAGATCCAGCAACATACAGATGGAACACTACAGCAACCACATCTTCAGCTATAAAGGTCCCTGAATTATGAATAATTGTTCCTCAGTGCATCATGTCCTATTAGTTTAAACCTCAACAATTAAGTCCATATTTTAAAGTGTACACTAATGTCACTGAAAGAATATAAAGAAAATCAAGATAAATTCAGCCCAAGTGTGTCTAGTTAAAAAATAAACAAACAGATAAATGTGTAAGCCTTTACCTTTCCTCCTTTCTATGTTTAGTTTTTCTAAGTGTATGTCTATAAAGCATTTGATTTTTTTCCCCACATGTAATTATTTTTTTCTCACACCAAACAGCTAATTATATTTCCTCTATGCTATTAATAATTATGAGGTATGATAAACAATTCATTCATGCAACCCATTTTTATTAAATTTCTACTTTGTGCCAAACCTGGATATAGAAAGGTAAGTAAAAACAGATAATTTTATAGATTGCAATCTAGTAAATATAGATTTTATAGATTATAATCTAATAAAGAAGACAATCAATAATCATAAAAAATAAACACATAATTAGGAATTATAATGAGAAGAATGGTTTTTTAATCAAGTCCAGTTCCTATCCAGTTCTATAGAAATAGGAATTAGCCAGCACAGTTCTCTGGGAACTGAAACGTAAATACTAAGAAATAATCTGTACAAATCGTAAGATTGTATACAAGTAGGTCAAATTAACAGAGATAAACAGACTCATGCACATGAAGATAATGCTATTATATTATTTATTATTTTTTTGCTGGAAATAATTTTGTTATAACTCAATTATCCACACTCCTTAGCTTAGTCCTTATGGATCAACGGTAGAATGTGAGTTGTCTGGATAAGGTTAAGAACGCAATCGGCTGCAAAGGCGTGGACATTTTGTTTCTCTGTTAAGTCAGATAAGTAGACTCTAGTCTCAACCTAAGTAGCACCATGCTGTCACTTAGCCAGCCCAAGACTGAACGACCCCTACTCACGTTAACTATGGACTCCTTAGTTTGAGCCATATCCGAGATGACACCATCTGTCACAATCAGGAGCACAAAATACTGGGAGCCATCCTTTACGGAAGAAGCGTATCTGAAATGCAACCAAAAGTTAAGGAATACCATAGAAAATAAAACAGTTCCTCTCTATGTGATGGTTGCTAAATATAATTTAGAATAGTCAACAAACCTTTTAATCTCAAGAAAATATTTAAACATATGTTAGGAGCTTACATTATGCAAACTCTGAAAATATATGTTTTTCTGAAACAGCAGACTGGAATAACAGAAACATTACTACATGCCAGCACACAGAAATGCCTGGCTGCCTTAGAAGATCATTCACTAATAAAAGGCGAGCTGGATGACAGTATGTTTAGCACAGAGAAATGGATATAGATTTTGGAAAACAGATATCCTGGCTAAGCAACACATTACGTGTACGATCATCAGTAAATTACCTTAAGCTTTATTTCCTTACCTTTAAAATTGAGATAATATATCTTTGTATTACTGAATGAATAAAGAAATTGCATGTATGATACTTAGTATACAACACAATTCTATAAGTGGGAGAAATAATCAAAAATGCTTTTTGTTTCGGAACTAGACAGAGGTGAAGGTTGCACGACATTGTGAATGTGCTAAACATCATTGAATTGCACACTTTAAAAAGGTTACTTTTATGTTATGTGAATTTCACCGGAATAAAAAAATGCAATAGAAGAAATGCTTTTTGCCACATCCATAATTCAAGTTCTTAATACATGTTAAATTGATGAAAGATGGGAAGAATGATAACAAAGACAAAAATCAGTTATGTAATAAGAACATATTCTAGCACTTGAAGAAGTTGATCAGAATTCTCGCCAAATGATACTCAGTAATTTAGAGGGGAATTTAACAAATATGTTGTATGTTATTATATCTCTTTTTCCCATCACCTTCTATATTCTGGGTATCTAGATTATATTCTCAACAAGGATAACTTTTATGATTTTTAGTACTTAACTAGTATGCAGTTCATATCCAGTAATGAGAGAGCATTACCGTGCTCTTGGGAGATAGAGAATAAACAAGAAGACTTTAGTCTACTTTTGTAAAAATCTTTGAGTAAATCATAGAACAACTGGGTTCAAGAAAAATCCCATTGATTGGCCAATGAAATTCCTTCACAACCTGAAGGACTCTAAGTGATCAAGTTTGAACAAATCTGGGACACACTAATAGCATAATAAGTCAGGGCAAAACTTATTTCTTGGAGAGCATAACTAACAACCACATCAACAAGAAAAAATTTACAGCTTTGCCATAGACTACAGAAACTAATAATTCCCTGTGCTGCTAATAAAATGATTGGTAATTTTACAGATTGATGAAGAGAATACAGTAAGTGTGGCATGTTCACACCCTGTAAAGATAATGTTGAACTGGTTCTACAACGTATGGCCAAAAATATTCCCACAATATTGAACGATTGATCTTGGACATTAAGGAATTTGTATTAATTTGACACAATCAATGGAAAACAATCCAAAGCAGATAGATATAAGCCTATTCTCCTATTTTACGCTTAATTCTTTTTCTTAAGAAAAGAAGTCTGATAACCTCCCTCAGGAATTCATTTTTTAATTTTTAAATATCCATTATATTTTTTGTTTTAAAAAAGCATTTCTTACTGACTATACTTCAGAAACATAGGGTTTTATATTTCATGTGATTAATGGAAGGCTAAAAATAGCAGTGAGAAGAGCTTCTACGAGTACAACAGTATGGCTTTTATGCTTTTCTTACCAAGCGATTCTCTTAAAATGGCAAATTTCTACTGGATTCAAAAGCAAGATGAAAAGTTGAATATTATACAGTCTTGTAAATACCACTTCAAGTGGCTTAACTGTCTGATTTTCTTTCTTTTTTTTTTTTTGTATTTACTTTTTATTTCTCATTCAATGCTTCTGGTTACCCATGGAGAAAGTCTCAGTTGTTGTTAGTATGTCTTTTTTCTCCAGCTTTATTAAGGTATAATTGGTGTTAATAAAACTGCACATAATTAATGTATACACTTTGAGGAGTTTGGACATATGTATACACTTGTGTTACCATCAAAACAATCAAGGTAATAAACATATCCATCACCTCCAAAAGTTTCCTTGTGTACCTTTGTGTGTGTACGGGTGTGTGTGGTAAGAACACATAACATGAAATCTACCCTCTTAGTAATTTTTTTTTTTTTTGTGAGGAAGATCAGCCCTGAGCTAACATCCATGCTAATCCTCCCCTTTTTGGTGAGGAAGACCAGCTCTGAGCTAACATCTATTGCCAATCCTCCTCCTTTTTTTCCCCAAAGCCCCAGTAGATAGTTGTATGTCATAGTAGCACATCCTTCTAGTTGCTGTATGTGGGACATGGCCTCAGCATGGCCAGAGAAGCGGTGCGTCGGTGCACGCCCGGGATCCGAACCCAGGCCGCCAGTAGCGGAGCACACGCACTTCACCACTAAGCCACAGGGCCAGCCCTCTTAATAAATTTTTAAGTGCATAATACCTTATGGTTAACTAGAGGCACTATGCTGTATGGCAGAGCTCATGAATTTACTCATCTTGTATATCTGTAATTTTAGACCCATTGAACAACTGCTTCTCATATCCTTTCACCCATCCCCTGGTAACCACCATTCTACTGCCTATTTCTGTATGTTTGACTATTTTAGATGCTTCATCTAAAAGGAATCATGCAGTATTCATCCTTCTGTGACTGACTTACTTCACTTAGCATAATGCCTTCCAGGTCCATCCATGTTGTTGAAAATGGTAAGACTTCCCTCTTTTTAAGGCTGAATAATATTCCATTGTATGTATATACCACATTTTGTTTATCCATTCATTTACCAATGGATATTTGGATTGTTTCCATGTCTCAGCTGTTGTGAATAATTCTGCCATGAACATAGGAGTGTAGATATCTTTTCGAGATCTGATTTCGATTCATTTGGATATATATGCAGAAATGGAATTGCCAGATCACATGGTAGCTCTATTTTTATTTTTTGCGGAATGTCTATACTGTTTTTCATAGTGGCTGTACCAATTTACATTCCCACCAACAGTGCACAAGGGTTCCAATTTCTCCACATCTTCACCAACACTTGTTATCTTTTTTTTTGGCTGGGGAAGATTGGCCCTGAGCTAACATCTGCGCCAAACTTCCTCTATTTTGTACGTGGGTCATCACCACAGTGTGGCCACTAACAAGTGGTGTAGGTCCACGCCCAGGAACCGAACCCGGGCTGCCAAAGCGCAGCGTGCTGAACTTAACCACTAAGCCACAGGGCCACCCAACACTTGTTATCTTTTGACTTTTTGATAATAGCCATCCTAACAGGTGTGAAGAGATAGCTCATTGTGGTTTTGGTTTGCATTTCCCTGATAAGTAATAATATTGAGAATCTTTTCAATACATGCACCTCTTGACTATTTGAGTGTCTTCTTTGGCGAAATGTCTACTCAAGTCTTTTGCCCATTTTTAAATCAGGTATTGGTTTTTTGCTATTGAGTTGTAGGAGTTCTTTATATATTTTGGGAATTAACCACTTATCACATATATAGTTCACAAATATTTTCTCACATTGCATAGGTTTCCTTTTCATTTTGTTGATGGTTTCCTTTACTGTGCAGAAGCTTTTTGGTTTGATGTAATCCCATTTGTTTATTTTTGCTTTTATTGCTTGTGCTTTTGGTATCATACACAAGAAATCACTGCCAAGACTAACGTGAAGAAGGTTTTCTCCTATGATTTTTCTAGGACTTTTACAGTTCCAGGTCTTATGTTTAAGTTTTTACTCCATTTTGAGTTAATTTTTGTGAGTAGTGTAACATAAGGAACCAATGTCATTCTTTTGCATGTGGATATCCAGTTTTCCCCAAACCATTTATTGAAGAGGTTATCCTTTCCCCTTTGTGTATTCTTGGCACACTTGTCAAAGATCAGTTGACTGTATATTTGCAGGTTTATTTCTGGGCTCTCTACTCTGTTACATTGGTCTATATGCCTATTTTTATGTTAGTTCCTCACTGTTTTGATTACTGTAGCTTTGTAGCACAGTTTTAAATCAGGGAGTGTGATGCCTCCAGCTTTGTTCTTCTTGCTCAAGATTGCTTTGGCTATTCAGAGTCTCTTGTGGTTCCATATAAATTTCAGGATTGTTTTTTCTATTTCTGCAAAAAATGCCATTACATAACAATATTAATTCTTCCAATCCATGAGCACAGGATGTCTTTATTTGTGTCTGCTTTAATTTCTTTCAACATTTTATAGTTTTCAGTGTAAAAGTCTTTCAATTCCTTGCTTAAGTTTATTCCCAAGTATTTTATTCTTTTTGTTGCTACTATACATGAGATTGTTTTCTTAATTTCCTTTTTGGATAGTTTGTTGTTAGTGTATAGATACACAACTGATTTTTTTGTATGTCAATTATGTATTTTGCAACTTTACTGAATTCACTTATTAGTTCTAACAGGTTTTTTTGGTCTTTAGAGTTTTCGACATATAAGATCATATCATCTAAAAACAGAGATAATTTTACTTCTTCCTTTCTGATTTGGATGGCTTTTATTTCTTGTTTTTGCCTAATTGCTCTGGCTAAATCTTCCAGTACTATACTGAATAGACGTGAGAGAGTAGGCATCCTTACCTTGTAGATCTTAGAGGAAAAGCTTTCAGTGTTATACCATTGAGTATGATGTTAGCTATGGTTTTTCCATAAATAGCCTATGTTGTGTTAACATAAGTTTATTCTGTACCTAATTGGTTGAGAGTTTTTATCATGAAAGGGTGTTGAATTTTGTCAAATGCCTTATTTGTATCTCTTGAGATGATCATATGATTTTTGTCCTTCATTCTGTTAACGTGATATATCACATTTATTGATTTGCACACTTTGCACCATCATTGCATCTCAAGGATAAATCCTCCTTGTTCATGGTGCATGATTCTTTAATGTGCTATTTTACTCAGTTTGCTAATATTTTTGGTTAAGGATTTTTGCATCCATGTTCATCAGGGATATTGGTCTGTATTTCCCTTTTCTGTGGTGTCTTTGTCTGGCTTTGGTATCAGGGTGATGCTGGCCTCATAAAACGAGTTTGGAAGTGTTCCCTCTTCTATATTTTTTGAAAGAGTTTAGGAAAGATTGGTATTAATTCTTCTTTAAATGTTTGGTAAAATTCACCCGTGTAGCCATCTTGCCCTGGGCCTTTTTTTTTTGTTGGGAGGTTTTTGATTACTGATTCATTATTTGTTATTGGTCTGTGCAAGCTTTCTGTTTCTTCTTGATTCATTGTTGGTAGGTTGTATGTTTCTAGGAATTTATCCATTTCTTCTAAGTTGTCCAATTTAGTGGAGTACAATTGTTTAAAATAGTCCCTTATGATATTTTTTATTTCTGTGACATCAGTTGTAATATCTCCTCTTTCATTTGTGATTTTGAGTCTTTTCTCTCCTTTCAAAAAACCAACTCTTAGTTTCATCAATTTTTTCTATTGTTTTTCTGTATTTTCTATTCTGTATTTCATTTATTTCTGCTCTATATTATTTCCTGTGCTTAGTTTGTTCTTCTTTTTCAAGTCTCTTGAGGTGTAAATTTGGGTCATTTGAGATTTTTCTTCTCTTTTAAAATGTGGTGTTTATCACTATAAACTCTCTTAATACTGCTTTTGCTGTATCCCATAAGGTTTGGTATGTTGTGTTTTCATTTTCATTTGTCTCAAGACATTTTCTAATTTCCCTTTTGATTTCTTCTTTGACTCAATGTTAATTTTCATTTATTTGTCAGTTTTCTTGATTTCTTTTTGTTATTGATTTCTAGGGTTTTTTTTCCATTGTGGCCAGAAAAGATACCTGGAATGATTTCAATCTTTTTAAATTTGTTAAGACTTATTTTATAACCTAGCATGTGATCTCTCCTAGAGAATGTTCCAAGTGTGCTTGAAAAGAATGTATATTCTGCTGCTGTTGAGTAGAAGGTTCTATATATGTCCGTTAGGTCCATTTGGTCAATAGTGTTGCTCAAGTTTGCTATTTCCTTATTGATTTTCTGTCTGGATGATCTATCCATTATTGAAAGTAGGGTATTGATGTCTTCTAATATTATCATATTGCTGTCTGTTTCTCTGTTCCGATATGTCAATTTTAGCTTTACATATTTAGGTGCTTTGATGTTGGGTGCATACATATTTATAATAGTCATATCTTCCTGTTGAACTGACCCTTTAAAAAAACTTCATTCTTTTTCATAAAAATTGTATATATTTAAGGTGTACAACATGAAGATTTGACATACATAGTGAAATGATTACTACAGTCAAACTAATCAACATTCATCTCTTCACATAGTTACCATATTTTTTTGTGTGATGAGAGCACCTGAAATTACTCTCTTAGCATATTTCCAGCATCCAATACAGTATTAACTATAGTCATCGTGCAATAGATCTCTAGATTATTCATCCTACATAATGCAACTTTATACCCCGTGACCAACATTTCCCCATTTTCCCTCCCTCACTGCTCCTGATAACCACCATTCAACTCTCTGCTTTGATGTATTCGACTTTTTAAAATTCCATATATAAGTGAGATTATGCACAAATAGCAGGCTCTCCTTTTATAAGGCTGAATAATATATATATCACATCAACTGACTTTTTTATCATTATGTAATGACCTTCTTTGTCCCTTGTGACAGTTTCTGACTTAAAGTCTATTTTGTCTGACATAAGTATGGCTACTCCTGCCTGCTCTCTTTCGATTACCATTTGCATGAATAACTTTTTTTCATCTTTTCATTTTCAGCCTATGTATGTCCTTAAATCTAAGTTGGGTCTCTTGTAGACAACATATAGTTGGGTCTTGTTTTTTTAATCCATTCAGCCACTCTATGTCTTTTGATTGGTGAGTTTAATTCATTTACATTTGGTTTTCTTTTGATTCATCAGAAAGTATACCTAAGAGAAGGGGTGAATATGTTTATACTACCAAGAGAGTTATGGATAGAGCCTGAAGCAGACATAGTAAACTTGGAATTTCTCTGAAGTTTGTTGTTTTATCTTAAAAACTCATAGAAATTTTGTATTTTACTTTATAATACATATGTGCTTGTATTAACGCTTTATATTTCTTAACTTTGGGGAAAATTAGTGTTGTAGAAAGAAACAAATGTTTATTGTGTGGCTCTCACTACAGCTAGACACATTAATTTGAAAATAAATTACATTTTACATAAGAACTATTCAATCCATTTAGTCTTTATCATCATTAGCACCATAAATTAATCTTTTTACACTATTCATTGTTCCTATGGCATTTGCTCTACACATTGGCATATTGTTGCACTTTGCAAGTAAATCTAAATTTCAAATAAAATAATATTTTGTACTATCATTTCTTCTAATTTAGCCTATTTTAAAATATTATATATTTATGATAAACTAATTAAACTGCTACAAAAATGTATGAAGTAGAAAGTAGAGGCTGATCACACCCCAACCCTTCTTCAAGGAGGTAACACTGATATATAACTTGCAGATTCAAATTATATTTTAAAGGTATTAAAGAAGCTTGCTTCTTAAAGGAAGCTGATGATAAATCTTTTTGTAAATTACCTAATTAAATCTCATTAAAAGCCTGCCAACTGTCTTTTTTCACATACAGGCAATCTATAATTTATATTTTAATATTACCATGACAAATCTGAGGGAGAAGTTAACTTTCTCAGAGTTTTAAAATCAAATACATTTCTTTAGAGTCTTTGTCAAGTAAGTTTCTGGGATTGGTTCTATAAAAGTTCATAAAAGGTTGGCTCAGATTTGTGGAATATTCTTTCAGCTCATTATTAGTTCACAGGAAGCAAGAGGACAAGATAAGAAACTGACTCAGGCGTGTTTTATTTAAGTAGTTTAATTTTGATATACACAATGAATTAAATCTTTTTAATACTAAATGAAGGGATGCATTTAAATATTTCAATACAAAGTAACACAGCAACTTTTCTGTTACTAAATTGTTACCCAAACTACTTTTGGCAGTGTAATGAAGTGACCAATTGTATACACAATGATAGATAGTTTTGTTGCACTTTCTTCTGTGTGTCTTTACCTCTGTAGCAGAGATAGAAAGGTTTAAGTATGCAAGTCATCATAACAGTGATTTGGAATCAGATTATTCTGTTTGGAATTTTAGCTCCACCACAAATGGCCACTCTCCATATTTATCTTGTCACCAGTAAAATAGGAATAATAACACTACTGTCATCTCTTAGAGTTGTGAAGATTAAAATCTACATTCTAGCACGGAGGTTACTGCCTGAGATAGACTATAATGATTGCATAATGATTGTTGTTTTGATTTTATTATTATAAATCATACAGATGGAAGAGATAAAATATAACACATTCTCTAGGCTAATTTTAAAATTTAGTTGTAGAAATTCTAAAATAAAGAAATGTTATTTCCTGAAAAATGAAAATTAATTTTAGCTCATTATCTGGGTCCTGGAACTTTCTCAATATCAGAAAAAAAGAAAAAAATACAAAAGTTTAGTCAATATTTGGAAATTGATAGATCCCTCTTTAATTAAAAACTGAAATGTGACAGTCTCAAAACAAGTAACTGGTTAGGCATGGGAAAGAAATGATTAATAATTAAGAAACAATGAATATTATGTAAGGTAAGTGAAGAAAACAGGGAAATTTTCATGATAGCTTGAAAAGAGAATTGATGTTTTCACTGGTGTATTAGTTTTATTTTTGAAGTAATAAGCTGATAAAACATACCAACAAAACCTATTTCAAATAATTTGAAATTACTGAGGTAGAATTTTAGATGAAAAGAAACCTTTGAAAAAATTACCTAAATAGGAACGTAAAAATGATAATTGCCATATCCAAGAGGAAAATGAAATTAGTCAGGGCATGAGGAAACCTCTCTTTTATTCAAACCACATATCTATAAATACATGATTTCCTTAACATTTTTCTTCCTACTATTATTAATTAATGAGATTTAAACAGTGTTACAGACATTACATATATTATTAAGTTCATATATGGAATGACTTGAAAGTATTTACCTGATTTTAAATTTGTTTTCAATTTACAACATAATGGTAACACATTTCTCTTGTGGTAGCTGTGATGGTTAGTCTTATGTATCAACATGGCGCTATAATATCCAGTTATTTAGTCAAATGCTAACCAAGGTGTTGCTGTGAATGTATTTTGTAGATGTAGTTAACATCTACAATTGGATGACTTCAAGTAAACGAGATAATCTTTTATATTGTGAGTGAGCTTCATCCAGTCAGTTGAAGGCCTTAACAAAAACTAGTTTCCCAGAGAAAAAAGAATTCTGACTCAAGACTACAACAATATCAAATCCTGCCTGAATTTCCAACCTGCCAGCTTGCCCTACAAATTTCTGACTTGCCAGCCCCTACCATTCCACGACTCAATTCTTTAAAATAAATCTCTTTATCTATATATGTACATCTATATATCCTATTGGTTCTGTTTCTCTGGAAAACCCTGACTGATACAGTAGGTATCAATCACAATTGCATTTTCCACAGATCGTTAAGATTGACTAAGCATTATCATTAACAGTTTCTTTAGTTTCCTATTATAACCTTGCTTATTAAAATGTACTCATAATGTATAGTAGACAGAAAGTTCAATTGAAGAAACAGGTGTGGATTTCTCAGTATATGTAAAGTATTGTGTTTTCTATTCTTAGATATATATGATAAGGCCAAAATTCCTGTCTTTAATGTGGAAAAGATCTACAAGTAACAATGGAGTAGGATCAAATTAGTAAGTGCGGTGACAGAGGTAGACATGGAGTGACATTATAGACCAGAAGAAGTAGCAATTCTCTATGACTTAAGTGCAGCACATTTGGGAGAATGTGGAGGGAAATGAGCTTGGATGAGTGGGAGGTAGTTGGATACTGGAAGTTCTTGAATATCAAACTAAAGTGTTTGGACTTAAATTTGTGACAAGGCATCAACAGATGTTGAGTAGGATTTTTACATCATTTGAAATGCTGTTCTCCGGACAGCTCTGTGAACCGAGGACTGGGAAAGCAGGAAATTAGAGAGAGAGGGTTGGAAAGCCTCCAAATAACACATAAAACCTTCAAGTTTCGTAAACTTGATGCCTTGGGTCTTGACTATTTCACAATATTGTTATCTCATTATATCTTCTCAAAAGTCAATAGTTTTACATAAATTTCAGTTTTAAAAATGAGCATGTGCTTAAAATTATTATTCTTCGAAAGAAAAAACAATGAGCATTCTTCAAAGTGCTTATAGAGAACTATTATAAATAACTAAGCTTTTACTAATATAGAAAATACACTTTTTAAGGGGAAAAAAATCAAGCAAATAAAAAAGTATGAATATGTATTTGCTTTTGACTTTGCAAAAATAATTTTTAATGACAAATATCTTAACATATACAGAATTCATTTATCAGAAGTTCATTGAGTACTTATCTCCTATACACTGGGCGTGGTGAACTACTGTTAAAATCCATTTAAGAGTGACAAAATGCACTGGGAGTTTTATATAAATAGAGGTCATATACACTGTAACTTTTGCACTTCTCTCTCTCTCTCTTTTTTTTGTGAGGAAGATCAGCCCTGAGCTAACATCCATTCTAATCCTCCTCTTTTTGCTGAGGAAGACCGGCTCTGAGCTAACATCCACTGCCAATCCTCCTCCTTTTTATCCCCAAAGCCCCAGTAGATAGTTGTATGTCATAGTTGCACATCCTTCTAGTTGCTGTATGAGGGACCTGGCCTCAGCAAGGCCAGAGAAGTGGTGCGTCGGTCCGCGCCCTGGATCCGAACCCGGGCCACCAGCAGAGGAGCTCACACACTTAACCGCTAAGCCACGGGGCCGGCCCGGCACTTCTCTTGATTTAGAAACAAATAGTAGCTTGTCTGTTAGTTGATAAATTTTTTGGATGACAATTTTGGGTCAGACAGAAATTGTCTGTCTTAATAAAACCTTAAAAATAAAATTAAACATAACTCTCAAAGATAAAAGAAAGGAGAAAGGTACTTCTTATACAGATTCATAATAAGAGATATTCAAATTGTATTGGAAGGAACAGATGACTCCCCCAAAGCTGTATCTTACTGTGTTTCTTATTTTCTCTCATTAAAAAATAATAATAAAGAATTATTAGACCATAAATTATTTTCAAAGAGTCTGAAAGTGTTAGCTGGCAATTACCCCTGTATTTGAGAATTTTAAAAATGCTGGACAAAACATAAAATTAGTAACAGAACAGAGCCTACAGTTTTAAACAGTATATAGAAACGCACCTAGAAATTTTATCTACAAGCTTAACTTTTACAGTAGAGATGTACCAAGACAAAAAATACAAAATTAATTAGTAAGCACTGATAAGAACATTTATAACTAGCATGAGTTCACACAAAATAGATCCTATCATTTTTCTGTTATCTTTTTATAAAAAACAGTGATCTGTATGGTAGTATGTGAGAGAGAGAGCCAACTATAATTTATCTTGCATTAAAATTATTTTGGATTCTGCTTTATTTGACAGCCATCAAAAAACTAGGAAAATAGAATATAGATAACACTACTAATATAGGCTAATACAATAAGCTAGGATGTGTTTTTCAAATTACAGGTAATGCCCATTAGTGGATTCTGAAATCAATTTTGTGGGTCAAGATCTGCACTAGAAAAAGGAATTGAAAACAATAGGATGCCCTATAAATAAAGAGAAAATATGAGATAAGGATAAATATTATTTCATAAATAATCTTTTTTTAGTTATGTGTGTACAGAGTTGAGATGTAAAATTCATAACTTAGTACAGATTGTTGATGAAAATATTTGAAAAACCTGAGCTAAAGGGTCATACTCAGAGAATGATCATCAATGTATCACTGTCAACTCGAGGTGGAGTTCCACAGGAGAGGTCCACTGGGGTCAGCCCTGAGTGCAGCAGTATTTTAGCATCTTGTCTATGTCCCAGATAATGAAAAATAGAACACATTTAAGTTGTTGGTGATGAGGGAGATAGTAAAGAACCAGAACCTTCAAACAGAGAACTGAGGTTTCATATTGCCTATACATTGATAAACCGATCTGAATGCAGTATTTTTTCAAGTTCTGGTTACGTATTCAGAAGGATACGAGATACAAGAGCTATGCTTGTTTGATTATCTAACAATAAGGCAGAGTTTCATAGGATTTGCAACTGGGTCAAGCCAAGCTTTAGAGATTTTAAAAATGATGTCTAATTTATTTATGCACTAATAAAAAAAATGGTAAGTAAGCATATATAGATTTTTACATTTTAACATTTTTTTCCAGAACGTGTACTTGGAGTCATAAGCAATTATACTCTGATCTCAATACTATGTACTATATACAGGTAGAGCTCTGGGAATTTATAAAATTAGCTATTACATTAATTTCAGAGAGGTTAAAATAATGTGCCCTATATACCACTGAAAGTCTTCAGTCATCTTTATGGAATTCAGTCTCTTATTATCTCTACGTTACTATGGAATGTAATATTAGACATAAGTGATGTACAGTTGAGAGCATGATCGATCTCGTTATGCTCTCATGGGTGCCTTTTCAAAAAAAAAACACACACATTTTCCTTGGTTGAACAAATATAAGTCCTAACATAACCCAGTATATATTTCTTCACTTGAGATTTTGATGTAAAGTTCTTAGCAAAGTATCATGATAGCTCAATGGAGACTCTTTCTACGGTATATCTTTTTCCTCACTTTCTTGGAGGTGAATTAGAAGAAAGCAACTTTTACATGTGGAGTCACGCTAGCAATAATGTTACGATTTCACTGTGGTCCGGTACACTAGAATAAATATCTTGTCTACTTCCGCTTACCTGGCTACGTGATTAATTACAGGAGCAAAGTTGGTTGGCCCATAGAGTTGTACAGATTTCAGACTTCTATAATAAGCCTCCATGACTCCCTCAATGCCTTCACAGTAGGGGTTTTGAGGGTTCCCATTCTGTAGAAAGTTACAGGCAAAAAACAGTGAAAAAGTAATAGTGTCAATAAAGATCAACTGGAAAAGAGAATAATACACATTGATACTCATAAAGATTTTTTTGGAAGAACACTCATTTATATATTAATAACAACAACAAAAAATAAAGTGGTCAACAATACATTACAATATACTATGTAGATTGTGATATGTTGATATAACATGCAATCATTAAAAACGGATACAAAAAAGGGCAGGAGAAAATTCTAAATAATCTTGACAAGCTGAATATCACAACATTTTATAATTAATAATATCTTAGTTTTACACAGGTCTGTGTACATATAGAGATGAACATATCAAAATCCTGAAAAGAAGTAAACAAAATATTAATAGTGGTTAGCGTTAGGTGGTTATATAATTGGTGACTTTTATTTCATTCTTTGAAGTACTCTATATGTTCGATTTTTCTGCAGTGACATGTACTAAAACCAGAAAAAAATGCTATCAATTCAAACAGGTTTACTTTACAAAAGGAAAATCGTGAAATATCTGCTACACGCACATTTTCATGCCCCAAATGATAACCTCAACTAGACAAGCGTTCAGAGGGAATGTAATTTGATCTGAGAAATATCAAGACAAGATAAAAGGAAAAAAATCAAAGAAACATATCCATGTTGTTCAAGGGAAATGGAGCTTGCTACCAAGAAGTTCTTATTCTAGAGATGGCATCCAGAAGGGCAACTTTGAAGCTGGAGACCTAGTCTAGCTTTTTCATACTTTGAATGCTCTGTTATTATTGGGTTTGATTCTCCTAGTTCAGATTCCACAAATAACATAAATAAGGCTGTGTATTAGTTATCTATATACGTAGAAAATTACCGCCAAAATGAGTGGCTTAAAACAATAAGCATTTATTATCTCACACATTTTTGGGGTGTCAGGAATCCAGGAGCAGCTTAGTCAGGTAGTTGTTGCTCAGGATCTCTCTAGAGCTTGCAGTCAAGATATGGACCCAGGCTGCAGTCATCTGAAAGCCTGACCAAAGTCAGAGGATCTGCTTCACTTACATGGCTGCTGGCACGAGGCCAACCTGAACTGTGCATAAGGCTGACTGAGTGTTCTCACAACATGGCCTAGCTTTTTCATACTTTGAATGCTCTGTTATTATTGGGTTTGATTCTCCTAGTTCAGATTCCACAAATAACATAAATAAGGCTGTGTATTAGTTATCTATACATGTAGAAAATTACCCCCAAAATGAGTGGCTTAAAACAATAAGCATTTATTATCTCACACATTTTTGGGGTGTCAGGAATCCAGGAGCAGCTTAGTCAGGTAGTTGTTGCTCAGGATCTCTCTAGAGCTTTCAGTCAAGATATGGACCCAGGCTGCAGTCATCTGAAAGCCTGACCAAAGTCAGAGGATCTGCTTCACTTACATGGCTGCTGGCATGAGGCCAACCTGAACTGTGCATAAGGCTGACTGAGTGTTCTCACAACATGGCCACTAATTTCCCCAGAATGAGCGATCCGAGAGAGAGAGCAAAGAGGAAGCCCTAATGCCTTTTATGAGCCAGTCTCATAAGTTTCATACCATTACTTCTACTTTAATCTATTTGCTAGAAATGAGTCACTAAGTGAAGCCCGCACTCAAGGGAAGGGGAATCAGGATCCATCTCTGGAAGATGGGGGGATATAAAAAAATGCATAGAGGGACCAGTGCCATGGCATAGTGGTTAAGTTTGGTGTACTCTGCTTCGGTGGCCAGGTTTGCAGGTTCGGATCCTGAGTGTGGACCTACAGCACTTGTTGGCCATGCTGTGGCGGCGACTCACATACAAAATAGAGGAAAACTGGCACAGGTTAAAAAAAAAAAGGTAGATATATTTTAAAACACAGTAACTGTATTTTTTTTTTTTTCTGAGGAAAATTCTCACCCTGACCTAACATCAGTTGCCAATCTTCCTCTTTTTGCTGAGGAAGATTAGCCCTGAGCTAACATCTGTGCCAATCTTCCTCTATTTTGTATGTGGGATGCTGTGACAGCATGGCTTGATGAGCAGTGTGTAGGTCCACGCCTGGGATCCAAACCCATGAACCCAGGCCACTGAAGCAGAGCACATGAACTTATATTCAGTAAGCATATTTTAACATAGCAATAATTTTAGCATGTATGTTTTTACCTGAACAATCACAAGTGACTAGTAATTTATAACTCAAATTTGTTGAATTCTATACACCAAGCTTTATATTAAAATATTTACACACATTATATTATTTTTATAACAACCCTAAAAAAGTAGATAAAATACTATCATCATCTCCACTTTACAGATGAAGAAACTGAGGCACTGAGAGCTTAGATATTGTGCCCAAAGTCACACACCGCCAGTGAGAAAGCCAATATTTGAACCCACATAGTCTAACTCCAGAGCCCAATCTCTTCACCACCACCAGGCACCTTGTTATGAAATCCTAGGCATTTGGAAAGATTGGGAATTTTAGAAAACTAAGCCAGATGTTACCAACCACTTCAATTTTTTCATTTGTGAGCCAGAGATTTACACCCACTTTTGCTTTTTAATTTTGTCTTTTCTTCAAACGCTTTATTAATTAACCCTCACATAAATCTTTAAAAACATAAAAATAATAAAAGTCTTTATCTTATGAAAATGGTTACATGAATTGACTGAAATTAAAATGTAAAAGTTTAATATTTAGCACAAAGCAGTTAAAGGTTGGTTTTGATGTTAACCTGAGCTGACCTATTTAACTTTCCTTTAAATAAAATTTTACAATGTTCTTTTCCCTGGGTAAGGTATGAAGCTAATTAAAATTAAAACTCATTATTGATTTTGGGCTTATAAAAATGTATTATACATCTGCCTTAAGGGAACAATTATAAACCAGGATAGTTCTGAGCTACTTTTTGATCATTTTAACATTTTGACTGAGGGTTTATATTTCTATAAGACTATGTATTTCCTCTATTCCTCTGGAACTGAAATTACCAAAGTCACCATTTTTCTCACCACTTCATTTATCTTAGTGGAATGATAATTATTGGATGTTCTATTCACCATTGTGGGATATTTAAAGCACTGATTTCTGCATTAGTTCTAATTCCATAATAAATTGTTCTAAGATTTCCTCATATGCCTTGGATGATAAGAATACTTTATTACATAAAATTATACGTTCTTTTTAATATATGCTTTGCATTCTATCAGGATTCTTTTAAATCATTTACAACCATTAAAATGAGATTTTCCTCTAAATGATAGAGCTGTAATGAGTTATAAAAAGAGTTTTGTCTTTTTTAAAACTTGTTTCTTAAAATAATTATGAAGGAAATTAGTTTTTGCTTGTTAAAACAAATTAAAATAGGCTTATGTGTGGATCTAGTACAAAAGCAAAACACAGGATGTTTTTGAAAATAAGTGCATTCAATTTTTTGTTTGTTAATAAAGAGGGCAATGGATGCCCTATTTTATATTTCCCTTTTAATTCACAATCTTTTCCATTTATCAAATAATGAATGTTAATTTGTAGAACACATAGAATGTATAAAGAACAGAATTCAAAACGAGCAATGACTCTACCACGTAGATTTAAGGGGGGAGTGTCCAGCTCTCACCCGTTTTTCCCTCCATTTGGCTGCCTGGGGATTTAGATTCAGTTTTGAGAGAGAATCCTATAGTCTCTGTTAATGCCTCCAGCCTGTAACAGCCTTCAGCAGGGCTAACACGCCGAGGAAATGCTGAAGAGAAGCTGTGACGAGCTGTTGCTTTACTCTTTGAAATGCATCTGTTACTGTCTAGAGATTGCTTAGAGTGGGGAAAAGCTGAGCGCAATCTCCCTTTTATTCAATAAATAAACATCTATTGAGCTTCTATTTTATGCATACAGTGTTAAAGACCCTTGGTTATCAAATTATTAGCATCTAGTTGGGAGAAAAGGCATATACATAAATATTAAATTGCACAGATTTCTATAAATGCCAAAATAAGAGAAAAGTATGCAAGTGCTTTTAGATATTTAGTAGGAGAAACCACTTGGACAGATGTAGCATTTCTCTACTGATCAATGCAGAAGACCTTCTTTTAAGGGTCACTGGCCACACGCCCAGTAGAAGTACTGCCTCTAACGCCCTACACTATGGTATTTTCAGTTCTAACACCAACATAAGGAGTTATCGAGAATCACAACAAGAGGAGAGCAATGACTTACTCTTTTCACAGCCAAAAGTGCTAACATGGTGATTCTAGGACATTTTTCCTTTCCTTTTCCCACTATATCTGTTCTTATACATATTTCACATGAAAAGCTGGGGTTTTCCTGAGACCCTTTTGATTGACCAAAGCTCAATTTCAACATTGGTGCTAACCCAAAACTCACACACCAGGATTTAATTTTTAAAAAGGCCTCCCCTGGTATCTAAAAGATTGTTTGAACTTGGTGTGATAAATAGATTAATGGTTGTCAATATATATCACAAATTCTTACCATGGAAATATGAGGGTTTGTTAACATCAGATAGTACATTAATTGCCAGATTGACTTGGGACTGAGGTTTTTGTATTTGCCATTTTTGGCACCTATAGATATATATTGCAATTATTTAGATGAGGTTATCACAGAATACTTTAATAGAAATCAAATCAAATACTATCTCATTGAAGACCTACTTAACCTTTGTCTGCCTTTCTTATCCAAGAAAACCAAGAATGCTTTGAAAAAAATTAAACTAATATAATCATTAGGTAATATTAAATTTGAGGCATTACTATCACTATCATCATTGTTGTTTTCATCATCAATTTGGGAGACTATTTTTCATAAATTTAAAAGGGTATAATCTCTATCCTATAAGTATTTGAGCTGGGATCAAAGAATCATTTAAGACGCAAACAATAAAAAAAAAATCCTTCCTTAGCAGTAGATATTTGCATAGGTTTGGTTACAAGGAATGAATGTAGAGCTAGGAAAAGCAGAGAGGAGAGGATTAGAGGGAGAGAGAAAGGAAAAAAAAATCATACACGAGGTTGAGAAGACACTTACGGAAGGGAAATTAATAAACCTCATTTAGCTTAACATAATTATTCCTTTTCTTAGGCTTTAAAATAGCTCATGACCTTTTTCCTGAGGCATTTAAGACTTAAGATCACATGAGTGATTTTCATGGTCTTATAAGTTCCTGAGAGATTTTAATTCTCTAAGACACAACAAAATCCCAACAGATATTCATTTTTATTTGACATCGGGAATGTGGCATGTGGGCTATTTCATGGAAGAAAAAATTAAACCCTCCAGCAACCTTTCCTGAAATTGTGTGGGCGATGAAATAGAAAAGCAAGAATAAATATAGAAATAAAAATGCAAAAATATGGCTCTTAAAATATATTTAAGGAAGATGAAATCTAGTCACTTAAAAGCTTCTGAAAGTGTATGTGTGTGTGTGTATATATACACATATACGTCATGGTGTTAATAAAGCACATTTCTGAGAGATAATATTACAGGTAGGTACTTTTATAAAATGTGGATTAGTAGTGGTTAAGAGAATGGATTCTAAAATAAGACTGATCTGGGTTCAAGTCCCCTGGAACCCTGGCTAACCTCTGAGCCTCTGAGCTGAGTGCAGTCTTTTTACTGTATTCAATATGAGTGGCACTTGCTCGAGTGGCACAATGTGACAGCCATGACCTATGTAACACACAGGAACTTTATAAAGATTATATAAGAAAACAAGTGTAAAGTGCTTAGCTTTATACTCAGTAATTAATAAATGGTAATATTATTATTTACTTTTGTCTATTTTGCTTGGAGAACTTAAAAAAAATCCCTATAATGATGATGCATTGCTTTTGTAATAAGAATAAAAACAACAAACAAAGACCTAAAAAATATTGGAGATGGGAGAGTTTACCTTTTACAACACACAGAGGGTAGGCTAGGGAGGCACTTCTATTAGGAAAAGCTAAATTTTTTCCAAAATGATAGCTAACCATTTCTATATTGATTTTTCTATTATTTCACCAGAAAGTGTAAGTAAGAATAAGGCTGACTGGGCCTACAAGTATTATCTTTGTGGAGTTTATTTTGAAGGTAGACTGCAGCACATTGCTTATCTGTAACCATATAATACGGAAGTAGATCTATGTAAATTAAACATTAACTAGAGAAATAATTATTTCATTCACATCTATTCCATTATACTGAAATCATAATTAACTATAGCCATAAGTATTGCTTCACATTTGAAGACATTAATTCCAGCTGTAACTAATCCTTTAAATTTGAAATATCATTTTAGAAGATGATAGATTAAGGATAGCCACACAGTCTTTGATACTCCTCCCATTGAGAGGTGAAGGTTACTTCCCCTACCTTGAAACTGGACTGGCCTTAGAACTCGCTTGACCAAGAGTATGTGGCAGAAGCAGCATTCTGGGACTTCCAAGGCTATTGTATAAAGAACTTGGTAACCTCTGCTGCAGCCTTTTAGAATACTCACTCTGGGGAAGCTGGCTGCCATGTACGAAATCTGACTACCATGAGATCACCGTACTGTGATGAAGCCCATGAAAACAGCATGGGCAGACAGTATGCAGAAAGAGAAGAAAATGTCCAGGCAACCCAGCTATTTCAGCCAACCCAGCTTGGGCATCAGACATGAGCAAGGAAGCCATGTTAGAGGACATGAAGTCCCAGGAGACATGACATCGAGAAGAACTGAGGAATCCAAGTGACTGCCAGAATGAAGCCCAGATATACAGCTCTAGCCAAACAATTCTAGCCATCTCTAGCCAATCAAGCCATCCCCAGGTGAAGCCCCAGACATTCTGAAGAAATGCACCATCCTCCATTGTGTTCTGCTCGAATTTCTGACCCACAAATCATGAACACAACGGAAGGGTGTTGGTTTACACCTCTTGTTTTAGGGAGGTTTGTTAGGCAGCAATAGAGAACCATTAGACATCTGCTTTTTATAAATCAGATGCACTTTAAGTAGATTTATTGCTAATCTATTTAGCTGTCTTTTTTTCCATTAACATCACACATCTATATCAATCATTTACCAATATTGAGCTGAGTCTACAGTCACAAAAGCTTGTTACACGATTGACTTAAGCATAAGCAGCAAACCAATAATAAAAGATCCGACATATTATTTTTTTCAAAATATCAAATCATTGTGATATATTCTCACCAAAGCAAACTCATGAGATATCCTTCCATCTGGAGGCAGTTTTGCACCGAAACCTAAAGCTGGGAACATTTTATCACTGTCATAATCTTGAATGATTTCTCCCACTGCTTTCAGTGCCATCCCATAGGCATTCAGTTGGTAAGGATTCATGTAGTGGAGAGAAGTGGGCTGGGCAGGATTGCCTGAAGACAGAAAAAATATTTCAAACATGAGTGATCAGGCTAAAGATGTACTTTTTTTGACAATATTTTTCTTGATATCTATTTCAGAATGAAATATTTAAAATTATCTTTTCTGTCTACATCCATCGTGTGTCAAATAGCTTCTCTTTGGATGGATATTAACATGGAAATATTTATTACATTATATCAGACATGTAGAAAGTTTCCCAAAGATACGCCAAAGCATATGCAGACTTTCTAGAAATTATTCCTCATTGTCAATGCCACAGGCTATTCTTGAGTTGCAGTTCCAGAAGAAGTATAAATGCACTTTTGTTAATCTTATTTTACTGTAATCTTTATTTAAAAAAAAAAGAATCATGTGCCTTTAGCTTGAATCCTTATGCCTATAATCATTAGAGGACCCACCCGATTTAATGGGCTTCAATAATTCTGAGGCCTTCCTAAAGTTGTACCACAAACATAAATTGAATATTTGAGAAATATCCCAATTTATCACTTATGGAAAAGGAGAGCATAGTGATTTTCACCTTCAAGCTAATTAAATATCTAGATCTGAAAAATTATTCAGAGTCTCTAACTAGACATTAAGCTAGGAGCCAGAAGGCCCAAACTGGAGTCTTGCCATTTGCAGGACAACATCTATAAAATGCCTGCAATAAATCCCACCACAGTGTTTACTGGGAGAACAAATGAGATTATATGTGTGGAAATGATTAAAAATAATAAAGCACCATAGAAATGTAAGGTTTAAGACTGTAGTTATTGTCTGGGTCATCCACAAGGTTCTGAATTTTCAATAAGCTTATACTATGTAGGATGTTGCATTTGAATAGAGATGAATTTGAGAGAAAGTAATATATGTGCTACCACTCAAACACAATGAGATTCACACTGAGTTGCCCTAATTACCAGCACAAAGGCAGCCTGAAAGTCCATTTAGTTTCTTAAGTGAAAATGGAAAGTTAAATGGGACTTGTAACAGCACACAAAGCTCAATTCAGCCTTAAAACATTGCCTGAAGAAGGAAAGCCTCAGGGCATAGTTCTTTTCTGATAAGGAAAAATAATAATAATAAGCACTTGAGATCCAGAGAGAAACAAAAGAAAGGAGAGATCTCCCTTTGGTTTATAATACATATAATTAGACTCAGAACATTTTTGGTTTAAAAATAATTTATTGTACAAATGCATTTATATTTCCAAAGGGTTACCAGCATTCAAGGGCTGGTTCCACATGACACAATTTCTAAAAAAGTGTCTTCTGACCAAGATGTCCTTAATGTGTCCCTCAGCTTGACTAAACTTTAGACAGGTTTCTCCTGACTACAGGCCCTTGACTTCCCTTTTCTTAGAGCATTAACTTTAGAAAACTTATAATTGTAAATCCTTTCTCTGCCCCTTTGAGGTGTAAATCTTCTACAGCTCAGGAATGTCTCACGAAAGAGTCATTACCCAATGGTTGCAATATGGCAACTAATACTATTTCACTAACAAAACCATTAAGAAGTTAAAATAAAAATACTACTAATACCCCAGCATGTCTCAATTTCTTAGCCTATCATGCATAGCAGGGCCTGATCCTACCCATTCAAAGACGTTGCCTATCTCCTTCCAGTATCTTCACCCAGACCAGTCTCTTCACTGTACCACTAATGATACCTTCCTTCCCAACCCTACCTCTCAAGTTGCCACCCTGTCCTGAAATTCACTTTCTTCTCCTCCAGCTTACATCTCACATGCACCAGACAATCTTCCTTGTTTGCGCCAGCCCTTATTGTCTTTCCTTTCCTCCTATTATGGCTCTTGTGTTCTGCACCACAAGATTTGGCAATTAAAAAATTGCCAAATTAATAGTCAACCCCTTGAATCTAGAACCATGTTTGTACGACCTCTGTCTCTGTAACATAGGAAGAAGGAACTTGTAGTAGGTTGATAATATTGGGGCCCAATGAATAACAATAATAATTATAATAGCTTGGCATCTAACATGTAGTGAACACCTTACTTCATATCTCACTTAATCTTTTTTCAACAAGCTTATAACATGGGTACTTTTATTCTACCTATTTTTCAGATTAAATAACTTGTCCCAAATCACACAGTAATAATTGGTAAAACTAAAATATGAATCTAGGCAATCAGATTCCATAGTCCTTACTCATAGCTATAATCCTTAACGTAAGGATTTTGTAGTATTTTAAATCCTGAATATTATCAAACTATATCTGATTTTGTTTTAGAGTTAAACTATGCCTTTGTGAAAAATCACAGTTGAATAGACTCTTTTTCAAAAAGCTTTATTGAGATATAATTCACATAACTTACAATTCACCCATTTAAAATGCACAATTCAGTGACTTTTAGTATATTCACAGATAGGTACAGCCATCACTACAGTCAATTTTAGAACATTTTCATCACTTCAAAAAGAAACCTCATACCTATTCACTATCAATCCCTTATCATTCCATCCACCCCAGCCCTAAACAACGACAAATCTACTTTTTGTCTCTATTAAATTGCCTATTCTGGACATGTCGTATAAGCAGAATCATATAACATGTAGTCTTTTGTGACTAGCTTCTTTCACTTAGCATAATGATTTCAAGGTTCATCTATGTTCTAGCATGTATCAGTACTTCATACTTCATTTCTGTTTATTGCTGAATAGTATTCCACCATTGTTATGAATATACCACATTTTGTTCATCCATTTATCAGTTGATGGACATTTGGGTTGTTTCTACATTTTGGCTATTATGCTGCTATAAACATTGGTGTATATGTTTTTGCATGGACGTATGTTTTCACCTCTCTTGTGTATATATCTAGGAGTGGAATTGCTGGTCATATGGTGACTCTGTGTGTAACAACTTGAGGAGCTGCCAAAGTGTTTTTTAAAGTGGCTATACCATTTTACATTCTTACCAGCAGTGTATGAGCATTACAATTTCTCCACATCCTCACCAACACTTGTTGTTATCTGACTTTTGGATTATAGCCATCCTAGTGGGTGTGAAATAGTATCTCATTATGGTTTTGATCTGCATTTCCTGATGCCTATGTATGCCAAGTAACTTTTTCATGTGCTTATTGGTCATTTGTATATCTTCTTTGGAGGAGCGTCTATTCCATTTTTTAATTGGATTATTTGTCTTTTTATTGAGTTAACAGAGTTCTTTATACATTCTGGATACAAGTCCCCTATGAGATATATGATTTGCTAACATTTTCTCCCATTCTGTGGTTCGTCTTTTCACTTTGTGAATAGTGTCCTGTGAAACATAAAATGTTTTAATTTGGATGGAGTTCAATTTATCTATTTTTTCTTTTGTTGCTCATGTTTTTGGTGTCATATCTAAGAATTAATTGCCAAATCCAAGATCATGAAGATGTATCCCTATGTTTTCTTCAAATAATTTTATTATTTTAGCTGTTACCTTTAGATCTTTGATCTATTTCATGTTAATTTTGTACATGATGTGAGGTAAGGGTCTAACTTCATTCTTTTGCGTGTGGCTTTCCAGTTGTCCCAGCACCATTTGTTGAACAGACTATTCTTTCCCCATTGAATTGTCCTGGCACCCTTCTGAAAATCAGTTAACCTTAGACACATGAGTTTATTTGTGGAATCTCGATTCTATTTCATTGATCTATACATCTATCTTTCTGCCAGCATCACAGTGTCTTCATTACTGTTGCACTGTAATTAAGTTTTAAAAGTGGGAAGTGTGACTCCTCCTACTTTGTTCTTTTTTTTCAAATCTGCTTTCGCTCTTCTGGGTCCTTTGAAACTCTATGTGAATTTTGGGGTCAGTTATCCATTTCTTCAAAAAAGGCCTTTCAGGTTTTGATAGAGATTGCAGTGAATCTGTCTTTCACTTTGGGAAATATTGCCATCTTAACATTGTTGAATTTTCCAATTGATGAACATGGCATGTTTTTCCACTTATTTAGAGCTTTAGTTTCTTTCAACAATTTTTTTCAGAATGCAGTCTTTAGAGTACAAGTCTTGCACTTAGTTTGTTGAATTTATTTCTAAGTATTGTATTCTTCTCATTACTATTATAAATGGAATTTCATTTTCAGATCATTCATTGGAAGGGTATAGAAAAAGAATTGATTTTTATATACTGATCTTCTATCCTTCAATCTTGCTGAACTCATTTACTAGTTCTAATAGATTTTTAGTGAATTCCTTAGGTTTTTCTATATATAAGATTATGTCATCTGCAAATGAAATAGTTTTACTCCTTCCTTTTCAATCTGGATATCTTTTTTTTCACTTGCCTAATTGCCCTGGCCACAACTTCCCATACAATGTTGAACAGAAGAGGCAAGAACACACATTCTTGTCCTATTTGCCATCTTAGGAGGAAAGTATCCAGCTTTTCACCCTTAAGTATGGTATTAGTTATGGGTGTTTCATATTTCCCTTCATAAGGTTAGTAAGTCAACTGCTATTCCTAGTTCAGTAAGTGTTTTTATCATGAAAGTATTTTTGACTTTGTCAAATGCTTTTTCTGCATCAATTGAGATGGTCATGCGGTTTTTACATTTTCTTCTACTGATATGGTGTAAAACGTTATTTGATTTTTGAATATTCAGCCAACCTTGCATTCCCAGGATAAATTTTACTTGGTCAGGGTGTATAATTCTCTTTATATGGTGCCAGATTGGGCCAGCCCCGTGGCTTAGCGGTTAAGTGCGCGCGCTCCGCTGCTGGAGGCCCTGGTTTGGATCCCGGGCGTGCACCGATGCACCGCTTCTCCGACCATGCTGAGGCCAGGTCCCACGTACAGCAACTAGAAGGATGTGCAACTATGACATACAACTATCTACTGGGGCTTTGGGGAAAAAAATAAATAAATAAATAAAATTATATGGTGCCAGATTCAGTTTGCTAATATTCTGTTGAGGATTTTTATATCCATAGCTATAAAAGGTATTGACGTTTCGTTTTCCTCGTCTTATGATGTCTTTGTCTGGTTTAGTTATCAAGGTAATACTGACCTCATAGAATGAACTGGGAAATGTTCTCTCCTCTTGTATATTTTAGAAGAGTTTGTGAAGAATTGGTATTAATTCTTCTTTAAATACTTGGTAGAATTCACCAGTGAAGCTGTCTGGACTTGGGCCCAGAGAAACTTTGTGGGTAGTTTTTTTTTTTTATTATGGATTCAATCTCTTATTAAAGGTCTATTCAGACTGTGTATTTCTTTATAAGTCAGTTTCAGCAGTTGATGTCTTTCTACTGAATAGATTTTTGCTCTTCTAGTTGTTGTGCTAAGGTTCATCAGTGAACGTAAGGTAGTATTTTAAACCAGTTGGACTTTAGGTGTTATTTCTATGTTTCATATTTTACTGAATAAAACACATGAGTAAAAATCATTAACTTGAAGTCATAAGATGAGCTGAATTAGAGTTTGGTCTCCTCATCTGTATTCCTAACTCTAGTGGTAATAAACCAAGAAGTATTTATTAGTAAAGAGATTCTCTGGATCTGAGTTTTCTCATCTGTATAAGACGACAGTTGGAGTAAGTGATCTCTAAGATGATTTCTTACCTAGAAATTCTATTATTTTGTGAAATGTGAGTCAATGTGAGGTCAAGGGAATATAATGTGACAGCCATAAGTACAGTAAGTAATTTTGGGAAAAAAAACCACCTAGATAAATATTGACTGATGGCAACTTCTGGTAAAAATTAAATACTGAGATTTTTGTTTTTATGATACATAATAACTGATTTCAAATGATTGCTCCATTTGAAACAATGTTGCTTCAAAATAAAATTAAAAGCCCATTATCTTTTCTTTCTTAAAATGTTTAGTATACAAATTATGAATATCTATACATGGGGTAATAAAGACAGTCCCTCTGAATTCATTAAAATATAAATGTGTTAACAAGAGCAATTCTTAAAAATAAATAATCAAGTAAAAACGAAGCAAGTTGCATAAGGTACATGTATTTGAATTGCATTTTTATAAATTAATATACACAAAAGTACTATAAAAATGAGGATTATAATTAGACACACTTCAGAATCACAGTTATGAACGGAGAAGAAGGGAGGGTAGAAGAAATGGAGCAGGGTAAACGATGAGCTTAACTAGATCTAAGATTTTTTTTTTAAAAAAATGTGAAACAAAAATGAGAATATTTCAATATTTAATAAATTTGAATGGAACTACTATACACTTTTGCTGTATTTCTTATATATTCCTTATACCTAAACTATTCCATCGTATTAAAAAGAAAAGAAAAATTATCTGAATTTTACATGAAACTGTAGGAATAAAAGATCTAACCTCATGAAAATAAATATTTATTTTTCACTTAATTGCTGATAATTTTTATTAGGAGATAGTCATAATACTCACCATTTGATGCTGTAAAATCAATAGCCACTGTGAAATTGATTTGTGTTCTAGAATATAAGTAAATAAGAATCATTAATAATTAAATAACCTCATAAAAAGGAGTTTGATTTCCATTTGTATTATATTTTTTAACATCACTAATTTTCTTAAATGTTATTACTAGCAACTCTGTTGCAGTTCACACTGGAAAGCATCAGATAGGCCGTTTTACAGGGTAAGAACTTGGCAAAATACCTTTACAATCATACAACTGTAAAATGAAAAATAAAGTGTCAGGACTAAAAACACTTATTGGGAGCACAATAACAAAGGGAGAGGCTCATAATGAAGAAGTCAAATTGCAAATAACTCTTTCTCAGTCTCCAATGTCAGCATTTATTATTAATTTGTTTTCAAAACTATCCTGAAGTCAATGTGAAATTATTATGCCCTTAAAAATGTGGCATAGCTAAAATCATTTCTAATAATATCATTCCTTAAATGATGTAATTCTTTCTAACAATCCTGAAAACACAGGATTTTCTTCTGTTTTCTTCAGAAATGCAATAGTATTTCAGATACTGATCTACTAGTACAAATACTATCCTCAGTGCTCACAGCCTTCCTGTGTGTACGTGTGTTTATAGATATACATAAGCATTTATATAGATGAAATTGATTATATATGTATACTTTAAATTTTCAGCATACGGTAGTTACCCCAAAATTGTTTTATTGAGTTATTATTTTTTTCTGATAGAAACCAAAGAGGTGGCATTCAAATAAAAAATTCACTTTTGCATATACTTCTGACTCTTTCTATATGCAATTCCACCACCTTTTCACCAAAGAAGTCATAAAAACACAAATAAGTGACAATGATATGATTACTGGGATAAACTGCAATCACATCTAATTTAAAAAATAATTTTTATTTCTTATTTTTATTTTTTTGGTGAGGAAGACTAGCCCTGAGCTAACATCCGATGCCAATCCTCCTCTTTTTGCTGAGGAAGATTGGCCCTGGGCCAATATCTGTACCCATCTTCCTCTACTTTATATGGGACACCACCACAGCATGGCTTGACAAGTGGTGCATGGGTGTGTGCCCGGGATCCGAACCTGCAAACTCCGGGCCGCCGCAGCGGAGCGCGCCACTTAACCGCTACGCCACCAGGCCAGCTCCTTAAAAAATAATTTTTAATTTAAATAGTAAATCATTTGAAAAAATGAATACTCAGACTGTTTTTAGTAACAAATTACTTTCAGAACACTGCACAATTGATTTAACACTTTAAAGTCTGGAACTGTTGTTAAAATGGTGGTGGTGATGATGATGATGGGTACTACAGCATAGAGTTCTCTTAGTATAAAGCATAGTAATATTTCCTTCTTTCCCTAAAAATTCAGCTTAAAAAGTCCTTAGTACCATTTGGGTATTGAACAAATTCACACATTTTTTTCCTAAGGAATGATCAACCTTTTGTGCTTTACATTTAATAAAAGCTAATATAGATTCTCTTTATAGCTATATGGTAATTTTTTCCTCAGAGTAGAAATTAGGTTTATAGGTTAAGAATATAGGCTAATTTGGAGTATAACACTAACCAGTATGAACCAAAATGAGTTAAAAACTTTTAGAAAAAGAATATAGTGAGACATTTGGGAGAACATTTTGAGATAATAAATTCCTTTGAGGAATTGAAAAGAACAGTCACCATCAGCATATTGCTTTGTCATTCTGCTGCTAGGGAGAGAAATGACTGTAATACAGAGTGGTGTGGTGTATTAGAAAGGGAACAGCTTTTGAGTCTGAAAGAACTGGGTTTGAATTCCAGCAACCCAGTTGCTGACATTAGCCAAGTCTCAAAACTCAGAGGGCAGGTGCCTGGCACACAATAATAAAGCAAGAGCTGACAGAAAAACTACATGAAATATTATATATATATACACACATATATATAAAATACATATTACATGCATACACATTATATTATATATACAATGCGTTTTTACACAGCTTATATCAAGTAACCTCTTTTTAAAAGAAGATACTATTATTCTCCTTTTACAGACAAAGAAATCTATGCTCACAAAACTTAATAACTTTCCACATGAGTAATAAATGCCAGTATTGGAATTTAAATTCACATGTAACCTCAGTTCATACTCATAAACTCAATACTACTCTATTTCTACAAGTAAATATTTGTAAACTGCCTGGTTGTAATAAGAACACAATACAGGACAGTGATTACTATGTTACAAACCTAAAAAAAGATACTACACAGATATCCTTAATGATAAAGATGCCAGGACATATTCTCGTGCTTGAACAAATCTGTCCTTCTATCAAGTATGTTATCAAATACATAAATGACAAAATTATCAGCATAAGTGCCTTTTTACGCTATTTTACTCAAACGAAACCTCCCTAGGATGAAAAATAACTGTCAGCTTCAAGAACATGTGTTTTAGCACCTTATGAAGGTCAATTTAGGGTTGAGTCTTTAGGCAATCTCCCTTAGGTTGTAGGGATAGACACTTTGCCTTCATCAACTCTCTCTTATAACGGTGTCTGCACAATACTTTCCACATATTGGAACCTCACTGTGTTTATTGAGTGAATGAATGCATTCATTTTATGATTGTTTCTAATATGCTTTCCAGAGTAGCCCAGGATGTATAGCATAACCATCAACTTCTTAGAAGCATTAGTTCAGATAATAAACTTCAATAATCAGAGATACAAAGATCATTTCAAAGCCAAATTATGCCTAGCAAAGCTACAAAGAAAAGATATGGTTACTAACTAAAGAAGTATACTGTACATAAGAATAAAAAAAGAGAAAGGAGATACTTGTTTTTAAACTGCCTTACTAAAACCTCTAGCTAGCTAAACAAACTAAATTACAAAATCAAGTATGTTAGGTATAAAAAAAAAGTGAAGTGTAAAAAAAATAAGAAAAAAAGAAAGAAGGAAGGAAGGGGGGAGGGAGGGAGAAGGGGGGTAAGGGAGGGAGGCAGGGAGGAAAGAGGAGGTGGGGGGAGGCAGGCAGCACCAAGAGTATCTCTGAAGCTTTGAAGCCTACGACAGTCCAAGATTAAGTAGAAAAAATTGGTGCATTTAGCACTAAATGATAACAAAGACCATTTGGTAATCATGGTGCAACAGAGAATCTCAACAAGTAAAACAGAACCCTTGATGCATATCTAGTGGTTGATTGATTCTGAGATTCAATTAATTCTTTGCCTCATTCTGCATGTCAGAAAGAATCTCACTCGTTTACTGTTTTGAATCAGCAGTATTTAAATCAGAAGAGAAATATGATGGCTCATTACATAAAACACTTCATGCTTGTGATGGTCTCTTAGCCTGTTATCACACCATTTGGATTTTTCTATTTAAGAAACTACGACAATTATTTATTGAGCATCTTCTGATTGCCAAGCACTATGTTAAGTGAAAAAGAAAAAATGGGAGCAAATCAAACACTATCCTTGAACTCAAAGAACTTACAATTCCAGCTTTCTACTATTAAAAACAATGACAAAACAGCACAACAGTTTATCATTGAATTCATAATCAATAGCATAGCCTATAACTCAACTGTGCATTTACTGTGGATAACAGCTTGTTCATTCCCATAATTCCTAAGAGTTCTCATTCATATTATAATGTATGCGTACCCTACCAAGTGTCACAATCTATGTATTTTGAAAATATTAACTAGTAAGTGTTTTAAAGAAAGTTGCTAGCAATACTATAACTTTAGGCTATAAGACAGACTTATTGAAGACTTTGATAAATGATTTATGTCATAAAAGAAACCAAACAAAACATCTTCATCAGTAATCCTGTTACCCTTTTTGTTTTACGTTTTTTATTTATTTATTTTGCCTTTAATATTGCTTGAAGTCTAATGTTACAGGAAAAAAAATCAATCATGTGTCAAAGTAAAAAATCTGAATTCACACAAGATGTCTCCTGACAGAATATTCATAAAACTATCACATATAAATTCTCAAAACATTTCGCTTAGCAAGTGTTACTTTAGCTGTCATTTTATGTTTTAGAAGCAGACAAGAAAGCATAGGATTTCAAGAAACCTAGATAGAAGTACAATATTCTAGAATATAAAAAAGGCATGCCTGCCAAATTTCATGAGTTAATAGTAACATTACATGAGACTTCCCAATGCAGATGTCCTAGTAATGCTAAAATATATACTTGGAAAATATCCCTATTTTATTCTGCCACCTTTCCAAAAGCTGTGAATGTCAGATAAATCAGATGTCAAGATGGAAGATTTAACTAGCACAGCAAAGATTTAACTAACTAGTTTTCCTTAGAAAACAAGTATATATGTGCATGTCAAAGAAAACTAGACATACGCATGCGCACACACACAGACGCACACAGTAATACCATCTTAGATAACTTTTCCATAGCTGTTATCATGAATTAATTATTGAGAACTAACAATTGTGATGGGGTGTGCAGAAGGACTGTTTTACTTTCTTTCCAATTTCAAATTCTGTTCAGTTGTATAAACTGAACATTATCAATATGAAAGATGAACTTTCCCCACCCTTCTTTAAATTAATCTTGACAAATGCAGATTCAGATCCACTAGCTGTTGGAATGTAGAATCCATAAATGCAGTTGAGATGCCCACTCAGCTCTATATTCCTCTCATTCTTACCATGCCAGTACCAAGACTGCTTCTGCCTTGATTTATTGATATGTACTCTAGTTCACACTTGGGTTCTGGAACCTTCCCTGAACCCTGAACCCGTGGTTCACTTGCCTCAGGCACTATTATTTGACCTAATCCTTCTCGACCCTAGCTCACCATAGGCTAAACCTTGAACCCTTTTCTGTCTTATCTTTTCCCGCTTTCTTAAAAGTAGTTCAACTACCTGAATGACAACAGACAGCTGCCTGATTCAAAACTTTGCTGCATCTTCAAAATTCCTGTTTTCCATGCCCATAAACTACTCACAGGATTAATTGCCCTCAACAAGTGAGATCTGCTAGAATGAGGACAGGCTTTGAGATACACAAACGCAAATTCAAATATAAATACATTCACCTACTTGCAATGTGATTTTGGAAAAGCTATTTAACCTCTCTGTACCTCATTTGTAATGTTAAAGATAATAAAACTTTCCTTGGATTGTTGCTGTGAGGACAAGAAAAGCATCTATCCTTAGTAGGCACTCAATAAATAGTTGTTATGATTATTATCACCATTACTGATGCTAGTTTTTCAAGACCCAAGTTTAGCATACTTCTTTGAAAACTAGAGTGTGCAGTGCTTAGCAAATTTCTGGGTCTACTACAGTTTCAGGTTATTTCTCAGAATCTGACCCTCCCATGTCAGATTTCCTTTCCTTCACACCAGCTACTAAGGTCCCAACCTGCCCACCCCAAAACTGCACCGTGAATGATCTACTCTTGTTAGAAGGTGTTATCTGGGCTCTTCTTCAAACAAAATCCCTCTGCATGAAGTAATTGTAAGCTTTGACTCCTGCCTTATTTTCCTTTCTATCCTGCCAAAGATTCTGGATTTCTAATGGATCTATGAAATGTCAAAAGTAAGAATAAAGAAACTGGAGACAAGTGATATGATTCCCCAACTGTTTATGCTAATATTCCTGGTCCTCACTAAATCTAGTATTCGTAAATTAACAAACCTTTGTGCCTTCTCCAGACTTTGAAGGTTGATTTCAGTATTTTTTTAGCACAGTAAGAGTGTTCAAAGATACAGCTTCACTAGGAGGCAAGCTGATCTTCCTGCAGTGCAATAACTCCTTCTTAAGGAAGGTATACAAAATGGCCAACCCTTTTTGAAACGATTAGTTTAGAAAATATCTCATAAGTGACATAATCAAACAAACAAACAAAACAAATAAAATAAAAAATATCAACTCCCAACCGAAAATAGAAGCACTATCCAATAGAATCCCCTTTAAAATGAGGTAGGTGCTGAAGAGGCAATGAGGCCTAGTAGAAAGATTAGGAACTTCTGAATCATAGACTGGAGTTGGAATCCTTTGCATAATTACCAAGTCTCTGAGTCTCAATTTCCTCATGTGATAAATAGGTGATAGCTACTTGGAAGTTCTCTAATTATTAGAAATAAAATTCTGAAGTATCTTCACATAATGAATATTCTGCATGCTGGAGGACAAATCCCTTGAGCAACCCATGTCATCCTCTCCTAGTTCATATTAATCATTTCCTCTGTTGGGTCAGAAGAGATAGTTCTCTGTTTACATTAATGTATATTTCTTTTTCATTAATTCTTCCCATAGTGTTGGTCAGTGGTATGTCAAGGGTGTGGCAATGAACTCCTAATTGGTGTAGGCAGTAGGAGGTGCGTTGTCTGTAGATAACTTGGAAACAATAGTGTAATCTACTAATATACAGTCTACATTTTAATATCACTGTATACCAGCAATTCTAAGCAATATCAGTGATAAATCCTTCCACCTTACCACAACCTGCCTTGGTAAGCCACTCTTCTTTGTTTAACTCTGTTTCTCCTTCCCCCAGCCCCCAACCTTGCCCTCCAGAGAGAAACTATCTTAGAGACAGCGTGGCTAAAAGTGCACACTCTGATCATGAAACATAACTAACAAACTGCCTGATACAAAATAAACTGTCAATATTTTGGCTAAATGAGCACTAGTTCTGATGATGAAGTATACAGGCAGTTTCCTTTGACTTTGAGATGAATAGCTCTGAAAAAATCATTTGAAAAATAACATGAGCTGGCAATCACATCACAATCTTAAAAGATTTAACGAGATATTGCTAGACTATTCAAGCATGCACAAAAACTAGAATCATGCACTAACCAAAACAATGTTTATGAGTCTTCTTAATATTTGTAAAAGTTTGTTTTCTAAATCTTACTTTAGATGAGTTTAGTTTAGATATGATAATGTTCTATGTGAATGTATTTATAGAAGGCAGAATGGCTTTATTTTTATTAGACTTATCCCCATTCAGCACCGCAGAGTTTAGCTTTCCACTGATTTGACGAATGCAAAACCCTTGCATGCCCAACAAGAAGCATTATAAAAAATCCTGGACATGTATATTCAGTTTTCAAATAAGAAACTGGATTAGGAAAAAAAAAAAAAGAATCTTATAGTGTTGCATGTTCTGGCAAGATGTGTTCCCTGAGGCAACATATCCAATAAAATGTTAAAATGTCCCCAGTTTTATCAAACTAAGGTAAACATTTTACAGCATCATTGCACTTGCTTTAAGTATTTCAAGGAAAAAAACCTTTATGGGGCTTGTTGATAACCGGACTTACTGATATTCAACTCACCTTTAAAAGAAGTGGTATCAAGAAGCCCACTTTAGCCTTTAAAATGAGCTTATGATAGGTAGGTAGCTCTTTATTTTTTTATAAGACTTTTTATTTCTTTTGAGTGAGATATAAACCTTTGATCTATAATTTCAGGCAAGTTTTAGATTCAGGGTCAAGAGTTTGGGTCGAGATTGACTGGAATGGAAGAAATGTCCTGGCATTATCCTCCAAAGAGAACTGAACTATAAAAAAATGACTTTTACTGACTTTGTAAATTTGAAGATATCTTTTTCTCTCTCTGTCTCTGATAACTAGGACAATTACCACTGAAAATATTATGATGATTAAATGAGATAAGACATATTGGAACTTTAAACAAATTCAGACTACTCAGAAAAATGATAGCTAGCATTTATTGAAGCTTAACTATACGCCATGTAATCCCCATAGCCATTCTGCGAGACTGGCATTATTATTTTTATTCCTATTTCATAGAAATGGAAGCAGGTTATGCTAGCAAGAGGTAGATCTAGGATTTGAACTAGGCAGTTAACGCCAGAACCCAAATGCTTGGCCACTACTATGTGCTGCCTGAATTAAAAGCAACCCCTTCTTTGCAACTGACTTGACTTTTTGCCAAACATTTACCTCTTATTTTGATTCTTTCCCAGAACTTGCCCACTTTGCGTCTCCCCCCGATTACCTTCTCTCATGCTCCCTTTCTGTTAAGATGTGAGGAAAACAAGTATTTCATGCATCTAATCTTGATCTTGCCTTTCCTCCAAGTCACTAAAACCCAGATATACAGTTAAGCTGAGATAATTTCTGGCAGAGGCAACACAACAGCATTTGTTCTTATCCCAGAAAGCCTGGTGCACCTGTTTTGTTTGCTGATTGTGGTATGAGGCGTAGAAAGAGGAAGGTCACAAGATGATAAAATCTGAGAGGGCCAGACATGGGGGTTTGTAATCCAGTTCACTGAATTGTCACACTCTTTGTTTAAAAGTCCTATTTGTCTATGTTTCATTATGCTAAGAGATTTGGGGATAAGTGTGGAAAGCCAGGCTTAAAATGGCTTTTTAATTAATCTATATTTATTCAGTGGCTACTTTGTGTTCAGTTCTATAAAAATATTGTAAAATTGCCTGCCCCTTTGAGAAGATAAGTCATACAAATGGACAATTAAAATGACACCCAGGGAAACTAGCAACCACTGAATATAAGTGGTAGGGACTTGTGTAGCTCATTGGGACCAGCTGGATGAGAGTTTGGGCTTTCTTCAGAGGAAGAAAATGACAGTCTGCAGACTTGCAAGTTTCTAATACACTCAATTTTCTGATAAAAGTGTAGACTAGGGTTTCAGGTTGACAAGAAATTCTGGTAGCTTAGAGGTACTCAGTGTGCACTAGAATTTGTGATCTGTTTTCCCCCTTCATCTGTCAGTCAAAGAGATGTGGAAAATTTTATAGATATTTGTTCCTTGGTCACGTTAGTGGTGGAATGAAGAGTTTCATGAAGACTTGAAAGTCACAGAGGACTGAAGGCTGGACAAAATCAAATTGAAATTTACAATTCTGCCTTCAGATACTTACAGTATGAGCTGCTGGAATATGGAAATATATATTCTCCAAATCTGTAGAGGTCAATAAACTCACTTCATAAATAATAATAATTATAAAAATGATGCTATTGCCCTAAAGGAGTATCTTAGATTTCAGAGCAGTTTCTGATTTTAAATGAAACTGACATTGTCCTTATCAATGATAATTGGGATATTCAATGCCATAGATTAAGGATTACTGAATAAACATCTTTAGGTACCAATCATATCAGACTTTTAATATTAAAATTATTTCTTAACAAGTAAAGAGAAATAAAATAACCACTGGGATAAATGTACTGACTATGATTAAAAATAATAACCCCAAGGTCAATAATCCAGAAGAGGCAATCAGCTTTTTTAACTCTACAGTAAGACCTCCTTTGTGAATATTATTCTTCTATTTATAAAATAAAACTCGACTACTTCAAGTCATAAAATGCATCTTATGCTCCAGGAAAAGCATGGTACTGCTTAACAAAAAAAAAAGGCCTAAAGATTAGATTTTTATTTCACAGCATATTTGCATAAAAATTGGATCTTGGCTGATTTAGAATGCATCTGTCTCATCTGTTCACTGTGTACCTGAATCTATAAACCTGTCTACTGCAGCTAAACGCAGTGGTTGAGTCATTGAGACAATGAATGAAAAGTAACAAGCTAACAATATGGTTTCACAAACAATCAAGGTTATATTTTCATGTAAATATCTACATCAATAACAAGTAAAGTAATGGAAGCCTAGACTATCCAATACTAAGAATTAAGCCCATAAAGAAGTTCCTTTGAAGGGGAAGATATTAAAGGACTATGAAAACAATTTTGTTTAATATTTACATGTACTCATTCTTAACTCTGAATAATTTCTACTTGGATTCATGAGAAAACAAATAACTTTTATAATTTTCTATTCAATTCTTTTTTGTGAGATGAAACAAGAAGAGAGGTGAAATTTTAAAGTGCATTTCAAGAATTTCTTTCTAAGAGTTGAATCACAATCTGTGAGCCCTACGTATTCCACATCAGTCACCTGTCTTGCCCCCTTTCTCTATTCTCATGCTCCCATACATCCAGTGAAAGGGAAATGGTTTGTCAAGTTAATGTAGAGAACAAAATTAATACAGGAAAATCTCAACCAACTTCATATTGGATGGCTCAGAGCTAGCCAAAGTGCCAATTTAATTGTCGTTATTCATATTTCATCTGATGATTTTTCACCCTTTTTGAAGACCTCCAGCTTTACTGTCAATCAAGATTCAGCATAAGTGTAACTCAACAATAGTTTCTCCTAGACTAGAAAGGGTATGGTGAGTAGTTCCCTGAACAGATGCCACTCAAGTTAGCAACAATGATGCTAACCCACGTTAGCAACAAAATAATCCACAAATACCAGTAATAAATGCTGATATCTTGGTATTTTAAGTTAAAAGTGAGTAGTTACTAGGATTTATTATAAAAATCAAACTCAATTCAATACTTTGTTCCAATTGCTTCTGAAATATCTTTTTTTTTTTTTTGCGTAAGGAAGATTAGCCCTGAGCTAACATCTGTGCCAGTGTTCCCCCATTTTGCACGTGGGTCACTGCCATAGCATGGCTTGACAAGTGGTGTAGGTCCGCGCCTGGGATTTGAACCCGTGAACCCTGGCTGCCGAAGCAGAGCATGTCATACTTAACCACTATGCCACATGGCCAGCCCCTGAAATATCATAATTTTTTAGAAATACGGTGAGGCATCTCTTCAAAAAAGCTAACCTTGAACATTTCCCAAATCTTCAAATGTACTAATATGACCTCCAAAATAATACTTGAGATTGCTTGGTTGACTGCAACCCAAAGTGTTCTTTTACTGTTCTTCTTCAGTGTAATCATAGGGCAAAATGCAAGGCCAGATGGCTAAATTAAGAAGAGTCTCTTTAGATGTGTGCTGAAAAGTAGTAGTTTCAAAGACCAACATGTGAATATTGGGTAAGTTTAGTTGAAGCATTGACCCCACTAAAGGATTCTGCTCTTCTGCCTTCTGTCCCCAGCTGAAAATACTCAATCCTTTTTGGCGGGACGGGAGGAAGAGGGAACAGAGGAAAAGCAAAAGAGTTCTGAAATCTGTTTCCAAACACACAGCTGGTTAAATAGGGGCTTTTACAAAGGACATCAAAATGGCTAATAAACAGGTTTCACAGATTAAAAACTGACAATGACTTATAATGTTTGTCTATTAAATTAGCAAAATTGAAAAAGGAGTGACACTATTCAGTGAGGGTAAGGATATGTTAAACTTCCATACACAGACGTTAGAAGTAGAAATTATTATTATTACCCTTTCAGCAACACAATTTAGAAATATCTAACAAATTGTAAAATATATATACCATTTCAACCATCAACACTATTTCTAGGAAGTGACCCTGTAGACATGCTTAATGAAATGCACAAAAAGGTATGCACCAGGGTTTGACATTGTAGCCTTATTTATAACAGGAAAATAAAATGGACACAACTAAAGTGTGTATCAACAGGAGATTTTTACACTAAAGTATGTACATCTATACAATGGAAAACTGTTAAAATAAGGTAGATATAAGTACTGACATGGAAATACATATACACAATATAGTTAATGACAAAATATACATTATAGAATATTGCGCACAGCGTGATCCCACTCTTATAAAAAATAATGGTGTGTGTTTGAGAATAAACAAATTTCTAACAGTGATTATTTCTGGAGAGTATGATTACAGAGGATTCTAGCTTCATAATAAATTATTTTTATTTTACCTAACTTTTCTTTTTACCATTTCATGTTTATGTTTATGTTTATAATGTGAAACACAAATATAGATATTTATGTTTAAAATTTGGGTGACATAATGCTTCTTTCTCCAAAACCTGAAAATAAAACACTAATAAAATAAAAGTATTCTGTGGTTTCAGAAAAAACTACTACAAAGAGTACTAAATATTACTAAAGTGTTCAACAGTTTTCAGAATTGTTTTAGTGCAAGAGACTAGAAATTCTGACTGTTTTTTATGAGTTAACAGCCATTATTGAAACTATACATAATTAATTGTCAATTATTACAATTAATTCTAATTGAAATGAGTGTAGCTCATTATATTCTATTTTGCTATTATTCAGAAATTTTGTATAATTATGTGTCTGCTTTTAATATGACTTTCTATCACTGCAGTGCATTTATCTACTTGGAGGATGGGATTTCTTAATAGCAACTGCAGAAAGCCCAAAAGACTTAACCATGTCTAAAACAGATGAAAAAAATCGGTAGGAAATGTATCAAGGAAAATAAAAATAATTTACTGAAATATTTGGAATAGATGTTTGTAGCTACATTTTCACATTGGTTTTTATGTTGGTGTTCTCCATTTCAAATTGCTATGATTTGTTATTTTCATATCAGTAGAGATTTTTAAGAAAGATAGGAACATGAGACTCCATTTTTCATTCTTATAATTAGAGTTCATCAGGTATTCACTGATCAAGCCCCATAACTCACAGTTAAATAAAGTGTAAATCTTCATAAATATGTAATAGTAAAATTCTTAGGTATTCTGCATGCCAAGGCATCACCTCCCTTTAGGCTATGTAAATTAAACTGTATTTTTGACTGGCAGCAATTTGACAGTAAATATTAGTTATACAAAGACTGAAAGTTAACAGTACAACAAGTAAAGGAATTTCATTTTAATCATTTTTTTAAAAAACAGAAGATTATCAATGTGAGTATTACTCATGAGAGAAAGTGGGAGAAGGAGAAAGGGGGTGAGCAGAAGGGGAAGGGGGTCACTGTAGAGTTAATTCCCTTGAGGCACTTAGCTCCGGGCCTGACACACAATAAGTGGTCAGCAGATGTTAACTATTATTATATGCAAATTACACTGTATAGTAAGTTGATAGGTAAGAATAAGTCTTCTGTAGGAATATAAACAACAACTTCAGAGGGAAGAAAAATAAGATACCATTAAGGCCATGAGAGAGCTGGAAGATCTGGTTGAATGCCATCATTTTACAGGTAAATGTAAGCAGGCAAAATGTAAAAAAAAAAATTATTTTACAGTCTGTGTAGAACTACATAGACTCGTGAACTACAGGAAACTAAAGTTTAGATATACGAAATGATTTGCCTGTCGTTATATAGCATGAGGGGTGCCATGATAGAGACGGATCTCATCACATTATTAATAAAAATCAGAATTTCAATTTTGTGTCCAATTTCATATAACAAGTCCTTAAGAGCAAAGACACATACAGACACATAATTCAATAATTATTTTGCTTGAACATTTGGGTTTGCATTATCAAAAAGGACAATATATTAATAAGTCTGTATTATAAATTTTACAAATAGTGATAGGTAAATATGTAATTGTAATATATTTAAAAGATATATACATTTATTACATACATCTTCATATAAAAATAATGTATTTGGGGCCGGCCCGGTGGTGTAGCAGTTAAGTGCACGTACTCCGCTTCGGTGGCCCGGGGTTTGCAGGTTCGGATCCTAGGCGCGCACCGATGCACCACTTGTCAAGCCATGCTGTAGCGGGGTCCCATATAAAGTGGAGGAAGATGGGCACAGATGTTAGCCCAGGGCCAGTCTTCCTCAGCAAAAAGAGGAGGATTGGCGACAGGTGTTAGCTCAAGGCTAATCTTCCTCACACGCACACAAAAAATAAGGTATTATATGTAGATAATATTTTTCATGTCCTTTTCAGATAATAGGATTGTAAAGAAATTAATATAAGTCCAGTTAGATTAATTATGTAGTGAAGTTCAAACTCTATTTCCCTAGGCCCCAGTTGTAAAAAAAAAAATGGGTTCTTATAAAAGTTTTGGGAAGCCAGGGCTGGAACAAAGTGTACCTCACAGGTTGGGGGTCCAGGTATATGCTGACTTCTGGCAGAAAAAGGTCACTAGCATTTCTTCCAGCCCAGGCAGTGCTATAAGTAGGAAGTGTGTAAGCCAAAAAAACAAAAGAATCTTGGAGGTTGTAAGCAGCAGAAAAATATGACAGTGTGATATAGTCAAGACTGCCATTGCTCTATGTACTGCAGAAACTCATTGGCTCTGACTAGCCCTAAGGATCCTCAAAAGGAGAATGTGAACAACCAATAAAAGTGATTCATTGGTAACATTCTGAAAATGTCTTTTACTGATAAACTCACATCAAAATATTACTAGATTTGCACTGCTGACAAAACATGTTGGGTATTTCTTTCATACACACACACACACACACATACACACCCGCTTTACAAAGCAAAACAAAACTGAAAAAAATTTTAATATTTTAAAACTTCAAATCATTATTCAAACACGCGAATTACAGCCAGATATATCAAGCACTTTTTTTAGGTTTATAAAGAGTATAATAAGGGATTTCTATTATCTTATCCTCTCTCTTTATCAATTAGTATCTATAGCTACTAAGGAGTTTAATTATCTATACAAGAATCTGCTTTTTATAACAAATTCGACTTTCTATTTTCCCATCTTCTAAAGTTAAAAATGTGCACAGACATTGGAATAGTAAGGGGAGTTGGCAAACATTTTTTCTACTTAGTACATTTTCCTTTAGCTTTATTGAAACAAGCGTCACAGCTTTTGAGTCTGTGTAGCCAGGTGGCAGGTTGCAAGATGCCCATATATAGCAAAGATTCCCCACTTAGGCAAGTATAGCTTTGTTTGTTTTGTTTCCTTAACTAAGAGCAAAAAGAGATAAGCTTTCTGTTTTTGGGGAAACTATCTTTGTTCCTTTGGCCTTCTCATTCTCTCATCCCTTTCTTAGGCCTGACGACATTCCATTAGTGAATCAGTATTAGAAAAAAAAAATTGCTGAATCATAATTAGGAAGCAATTCACATGAGTGATGTCTCCTCTGTTATTTGTCATGAAGTTACTAAACACATTCAAATTTGCCTCTCACCATTTTTGTATATTGTAGACACAAGGTAATAACAAATAAATTAGAATATGTGGCCATTCTTGACTGCATGGTAATGAATGATTGTTTCAATCTCTGGAGATGCTAGGTGAGGTAAAAAATAGGGACAAGTAGGTTAAAAATAGGAACAAAATTGAAAAAATTTCCCTATTTACTAGAGTATGAGAATCCACAGGGGCCGGCCCGGTGGCTTAGCGGTTAAGTGCGCGCGCTCCGCTACTGGTGGCCCGGGTTCGGATCCCGGGCACGCACCAACGCACTGCTTGTCCGGCCATGCTGAGGCGGCATCCCACATACAGCAACTAGAAGGATGTACAACTATGACATACAACTATCTACTGGGGCTTTGGGGAGAAAAAGGGAAAAAAAAAGGAGGAGGATTGACAATAGATGTTAGCTCAGGGCTGGTCTTCCTCAGCAAAAAGAGGAGGATTGGCATGGATGTTAGCTTAGGGCTGATCTTCCTCATAAAAAAAACCAACAAAAAAAAAGAATCCACAATACATTACCAAGACAGACTCTGTCTAGACTGTGGAAAATTTCACAAATGGTTACAACAACCATTTTTTTCTGAAATGCATTCCTGCCTGGAAGCCTAGGGAGTAACTAAATGACCGTTTACCATCCATTTCTGCATTATGATTTTATGACAAGATACATCCTTTAATATTCTGGAGCTAGAATATACATTTACAACAAGCCCTCAAGCTTGTCTTCTATTTTAAAAATAATAAAAAGTGCAACTAAAAAGTCCCATGTGTTAGGCTAATGAAAACATTCTATGAAAGTGCCTATAATAGCTTTATCTACAACTATTATTAACACAATAAAGTGTTTTCTCTTGGTCAAAGAAAAGTTACAATTTTCCCCAAAAGTAATAGCTTTTGGTATATAAGGTCATCCCTATAGGTCTGAAACAAAAGTGCAATAGGTCTGCCATCAAAATATAATAAAGGTGATCATTTCAGTTGCCTATTACCTAGTGGTAACATATGCTACACACATTGAAAGAAATGCTTAAGCAATGAAAGAATTTCAGAGAATGACTTACCCTCCCTTAATATAGTCAAGGAATGAAACTTCTGTTTCTACCAAAAAAGAGAGTAAGGTTACCTGAAAAAAAAGAAAAGAAAAGAAAAGCAAGGCAGAATTAACTGCTAGTACCAATTACAACCCCAAATGGACTTTTTTCTATGAGAGAGAAAATCATATTTCCTAGCATTTTGAAAATCAGTAAAGATATTATTCTTTATTAAAATCTGCTAGGACTGATTATTCTCACATTTAAAATGATCAGAAGGAAAAGGGCCAAAAAAAATTAACTAACTCTTTTCTATGACCAGTTTACTTCCTTTGAAGAACAGTATGAAAATTATCTACAAGGGCACTGTGCTACTTCCCATTTTAGATAAAAGGAAAGATGAAAGGGAGTTGGAAAATGGTTAAAATCAAAAAAATCAAAATCCGTGAGCTAAGCTATATAATAAGAAATGTGTATTTTTGTCATGGTCCTGTACAGAGGCCATCTAATATTTTAAGTGTCTTGCTTTATAGAAATCTTTAAGAGATTAGAGAGAACTAAGATTTTACTTCTCCCAAGGAGAGTTAATCTTGGGATAAAATCTTAAGAATATTTTTTATCAAAATAGGATGATTTTGATTTTTCACAATTTTAAGAAACTTTTACCTCTGCACCCTCCTGCACTGATTTCGTCCACATTCCCCCAGAGTTGTAAATTTTAATGCACTATAAATTAGCACTCTCATATCCTGTAAAATGAGTATTAATAGTTAAACATAGTCTATAAAAAATATAATATTTCTTACTACTACTTAAACTTTTTCACGTCTGCTTGATGCTCTCTAGTGTGATTTCACTGAATGAAGAATTCATAACAAAACTTCAGCTTCTGTCAGAGGCCATACAACCCCTGCAACAACCTGCAGGAAGCTGGGTCACTACTCCTATAAGGAATTCTCCATTTCAACCATTCCCATAGCAAATTAATTTTTCTGTCATATACCTTCATATTAAAATCCTAAGTGAAACAGCTCAGTTTTTAGTTGCTTCTATCCTGATAAAAAATGTTACATATTTTTTTATTCTTTATTTGAATCCTTAATGAATAACATAAAATTTGACTTACTGTTCCTGAATTGATATATTTTTTCTTTTTTCCTTTCTTTTTGGGATTCACCACCTTAAAAAGCAGATGAAACAATTAGAATGTGTTAGGTTTTGTACTGAAATACTTTAAAAATGTGTAGTTCAACCTAGTGCCTTGACTTCTTATATATTTATTCATTCACAAATGCCTTCAGTATGACTTGTGGACATTTATTTTTTCCACCTGTTTTAGACATCGTAAGTCTTTCAGGCTTTCTGCCCTTGCTGTTAAGAAATCTCAACCTCCAAGTAGATAAATGCACTTCAGCCAAAACTTCCCTGCAAAAGGGAAGTGATCATTTTTTAAAAAAAAATCTTTTTCAGTAATATTCTTCTCAACCACTTTATGCACTGATTACCCTACCCATATGCACCTTCTTGATGTGAGAGAGACCTTTAATATCCAAGGTGCTAAATAACAACGATTGCTTTGTAGAAAAACTACACGTTGCTAAAGAAAAATATATCCAAGAGACACAATTTTTTTATTAGATTATATACATTAACACAGTAAATCACCCAAATATGTAACTATTTAAAGGTTCTATTGACCTAACTACTGCTTTATAATGGTAGTAATTTCCACTAGACACCCAACTATATAATAATTGGTAAAGGTCTGCTTTGTATATAAAAGATTGAGTTTTTGACTCTTTATTCCGTGAGGAAATATTATTGCACTCCTATATTTTACAAGATACTGGAGGATATAAGAAATGTAAAGATGAATAAGACCCGTCAATCTAATGGGATAAATAGAACACGTAAATGCCTTAAGAGAGGATCCTTCAGCACATCTCAATCCAAAGTACAGAGGAAGCATTTTGACAGGGAAAGAAAGATGAAAGAAATTATATATAAGTATTATTTGAGCTAGAATATATTAATTTAAACTAGGGCTCCAATAAAAACAGAATAGAGAAATACAACATTCTAGAAAGATGAAAACGTAATTGGCTCAGGTTGGCTGGAGCAGACAGCAAATACAAAGAGATTAAAAATGAGACACTCCTGTCTGTGCTCCTGGAGATCCTGAAAGGGCCCTCTATTCAGCTCCAGCCCCCTCACAGCCACAGTCCACCAACAGTCCTGCGGGTTCAGGGTCCCAGTGGGAAACAATCCTGTCTGCACACCCGGGGATCCTGAAAGGGCCCTTTACATAGTTCCAGCCCCACCCAGCCACAGTCTATGAGCAATCCTGACAGCACAGGGACCCGCCAGGAGACACCGATGTCTGCACTTCAAGAGATTCTGAAATAGCCCTATGCTTATTCGGCTCCAGCCCCTCCAACCTCAGTCGGGAAGCAGTCCAGCCCACCCAGGGACCTAGTGGGAGACATGCCCATCTGTGCCTCTAGAGCCAGGTCTATAGACCTCAATCTTGGCTGTGGAACAGCAAACAGCCTGGGGCTCAGTTCCAGCCCCTCTCAGCCGTGGTGCAGGGATAGTCTTGCCCACTCAGGGGACCTATCCGGTCATCAGGCAGGAGCCCTCCCAAGGACCTGGTGGGAGCCACACCTGTCTGTGCACCTTAAATAGCTACATGTTGAGGACTGAGGACCCAACTGTGCACCTTGAAGAGCTTGGCCTGGTGCCACCGTACTGAACAAGGTCCTGGAGCCAGTCTCATCCACCCAGAAACCAGACATGATCCACTCCCGCCCAAGCCCCTGGTAATAAGCATGCCAACTGCAGACCAGACCGCAGACCTAGCAACAGCCTCAAAACCAGCTCCAACCCAGCACTACTGGAATTCTGCAGGGAATCCAATCAGTCCAGGGAATGACAGAAGAAGGTCTTTACCTGCCAAAACCAGTCTGTAAAGCTGTGGGGGCTTTTAAAAGCTTGGGCATGTTGCTGAGGATCTAGAAGGCCAAGTGCTTATGCAGGACTGTGCACATGGCCAGGAAAGACCTTGAGGAAATCCTAATCTTTCATCTCTGTCTGACTGTGAGGCTGCTTAAACAGCAAGTGAAAGCCAAGGCAGAGTTTTGCACTGTTGGAGCATATAAGGAGTGCACCAACATCAAGTCATGTGCTCACCACTAGCTAACCAGGCCAAGACTTCAATGGCCCACACAACAAAGAAAACAGACTTTATAGAATTAGCCCAGGAAAGTCACTAAACAAACAGCAACAACAACAAACCCTGGGGAGGATCCAATCTCCAGTGTTACTACGCTATGTTTTTTAAAATTTACAGTATTCAACAACAACAAAAAAATACAAGACATGCATAGAAACAGGAAAGTATGGCCTAAACATAAGAAAAAAGCAATCAATAGAAACTATCTCTGAGAATGTGCAGATATGGGATTTATTTGACAAAAATCTTTAAATCAGTTATTATAAATATGTTTAAAGAACTAAAGGAGACTATGCATAAAAAATTAAAGAATGAAACAATGTCTCACCAAATGGAAAAATCAATAAGTAGATTAAAATTACAAGAAAGAACCAAATAGAAATTCTCAACTTGAAAAGCATAAGAACTGAAATGAAAAATTCACGAGAGAGGTTTAACAGAACATTTGAGCTGGAAGAAGAAATAATTAGTGATCTTGAAGATTGGTCAATTGAGATTTTCTACTTTAAGGAACAAAAAGAAAAATTAATAAAAAAATATTAACAGAGCCTAAGAGATCTGTGGGACACAAACAAGCATAATAACGTATGCATAATGGGAGTACCAAAAGGAGAAGGGAGAGAGAAACGAGCAGAAAGAATATTTGAAGGAATAATGGCTGAAATTTCCATGGTTGCCTCAACAAAACTGAATCCCTTGTATGTGTGCAGAAAATGAAGTTTCCAATGTATTGGACCAAGAGCTGTCCATTGAAATCCTAAAACTACCTGTACATAATACATAATGGTCTCCGATTTTCTTCAGACTTATCTTTTCTATTGACAATATGTATAATAAGAAAACATTCATATTTGACATTATGGCACAAATATCCATGCAGAGTATTTAATAAGGAATAATTGTTACTAAACTTCTTTGTCATCTCATCAGATGTGGCACCAATCTCCTCATTAAGCAAGCTTTGTTGAATAAGATAGCGCCAAAGAACAGAAGACATTATAAAAGCTGAGCAACTCAAAGTGGTTGATCTCTGGAAGGTTATGTGGTGACTGGCAGTAAATGAGTCCTAAGTACAAAGAGGACTGGTATGCGTATGTGGTTCCTCCTCAGCCTTGAAAGCAGGCAGGGAAAACAGGCATCTATATAATTACAACCTGTCGTATACTACTTTCATTGCCTGTTTAGAGCCTTATTAATATTCCTTCCTTGGAAGACCCAGATAGAAAAATCTATCCATTACTCCATCTTTGTCTTTGCCTGGGAAGCTTTCTTGAGTTGAGTTTTGCACCCCTCTGCATTATCTCATAGTCCACTAAGTATACAACTATCTATATATAGCACTTATCAAGACACAGTAGACATATTTCATGTGTTTGTCTCACCCATTAGACACTGAAATTTTTATTCATCTCTATATCCCCAGGGCCTAATATAGAGTGTCTGATATAGAAGCCATGTAATAAATATTTTATTTATAAGTTAATAAATAAATGAATGCATGGAATACAACTGCTTTAGCCCAGAAAGAACATGGTAGAAGGAGATTCCTCCACTCTTAACTTAAAAGAGGTTAATTTTAGTGTCAATCTGGCAGGAAACACTAAATATTGAGATATGCTCCTTTAATATCAATGCATATTAAATTAAAAAATTATAGAGATTGTACAGATAACTTAGCTCAAGGATTGACAGTGCTAAAACATACCGTATGCTCCACACATATCTGGTAGTTAACTGGCAGGGTAGGTTTCAGGCAGAAACAACCAGTGTGTTTGCTTTAATAACTTAGATTTCTCTAATGACTGAGTCATACCTTCTCATTCCCTTCAGTCTTCAACTAAATACAGTGAAGGTGCTCAGACACACTAAGCAGACCACAGCTCATTTAATAAGACCATGTGTACACAACTAAAATGTATGCTGTTCTCTTTTTATTAAAAAAGGGTTGAAGCGGCCAGCCCCAGTAGCCTAGTGGTTAAGTTTGGCACACTCTGCTTCAGCGGCCCAGGTTCAGTTCCCAGGAGTGGATCTACACCACTTGTCTATCAGGGGCCATGCTGTGACGGAGGCTCACACACAAAATAGAGGAAGACTGGCAACAGATGTTAGCTCAGGGCGAATCTTCCTCAGCAAAAAATAAATAAATAATAAATAAATAAATACAAAGGGTTGAGGGAGGAGGTTGGTAGGAAGGCAAAATATCAAGGCTGAAGCTTAAGGAAAAATAAACTTGCACCCATATTGAATTTTTTTTAATAGAAAAAGTTTAATAGGGAGGCATTTCTAAATCTCTCAAAGTAGATTTACAAGACTATGTGACTTGAAGGGAAATAATATCATTTAATCTCAGAAACAAGTCTGTTCAAAATGTTTAAAGATTCTTACATATATTGGTACTCAGTTAACCTTTGGCAATTACCCTTTGCAAAATCTACTTTTGAAGCACAAATTTACTTATTCCAGAGGAAAATAATAATAAAATAAAATTCCTCTTACCTCATATACGTTGAATTGTGATTGCCCTCTAGAAAGTTCCCTATAGCTTGTCGTAAATTCTCCAATGAAATCATGACTAAAATTAAGGGGAAAAAAATTTATATAGTATTAACTTTCACACGTTTGGCAATTATAATTGCCAAAGCTTTTTAGAAATGTATAATTTAATCATGAAAAAAATGCTTGATATTATGAACATAACTTAATAACTTGTGATAATTTAAAAGAGACTGATATGTAATTTCATTGTTCTTTAGCCCAAAATTATGCATAATCAAAAATTACATTAGTATTTAAACAATATTTAATTTACCCCACCAATATTAATATTTCAAACAAGCATTTTAGCTCATATCTCAAAAACATTTCATCCTCTATGCTATCGAAATGATTATTTATTAGGATGAAAATTTAAGACAGTCAAAAATTTGTTATTATCCATATCAATAATCACAAATATATAATATACAAAATCTTCAAATACTCCTATGATCAAGATATAATAGGACAGCATTTTTAAAAGAGTATCCTGTGTTAACATGGATAATAGTCACTAAGCCTTGTTTTCAATAATAATAACTTAAAAGTACACTGCTAATACCAATACGGTTATTCCGAATTTTTTCACCTTAATGCAATCGCCACTACGTTCTCAGAAAGCAGAACTTCTACAGACGCCTTTTCAGTTTAGGTGGGGAGGGGTAAGGATTGAGTAAGCATGTCTTAGTTCTCACTATAAATCCTTATCAATGTGATTATGAGGCTGACCTCTGCAACTGTAAAAGCATGTTATGCATTCAGCAATTTAGAGAGGACTTGTATTCTACTACTCTGCACTAACGTAATGGCCACCACTAGGTTGAACACACACTGCTGAGAAACAAGTGCCAAATTCTGGTATTCAATGCAATGGTGAAACATAATGCATGAAAAGCAGAAGATGACTGTAGGAGCTAACGTAGTATAACACGCATAAGGGATGTCGCTGCTATTTGTATCCTAGAATTTAAGCTTGGCCCACTCGCTTTGCAAATGCAAGGTGCTCATTACTGTAAAAATGGATGTTTTCCCAAAACTCCATGCAGGTTTATGCTTAACTGTGAATCACTAAAATGCACAGAACCTTCCATAAACCTGATGACCAGTAACAAGCAACAAACAAGTTGTGTCTACAGCCAAGCAAAACACTGATTTCTAAACATGGGGTTTCGGACAGAAAACAAGCTGCCATTAATTTTAGTAGAGTTTTTGCAATAAGAAATGTTTTTCAAAAATTGATATAGCTCGTCTATCCAGCCTCCCAGTTCCCCCTTACAGCAAAGATCTTGTACATATAACACAGTAGGCCATATGGCGCATCCCTCTTTACACCAGTATCACCTTGACCTCTTCTAGATTTAACTTTCAGAAGCAGATCTACAAACAAGAAAATGGTAAAAGGAAATATATTTGCGTTTATGAACCCAAACCCATAGCACTCATCTTTCACATTACATGAGGAAAATTACAAAACAGTACTTTTATGCTACTTTTTTTAATATTTTTATATTTTTAATAAATGAAATAATTCTCTTTGATTTCAGAAGCGCAAGCTCATAACCGTGAAATCTTTCACTGCAATCTTAAAAACTCTGAGATATGGAGATTATGTTTAGAATCTATCCTCCTCCATTGCTATGCATGTTTCAGATATATTAAGTAATAATCACTGAGATAAAAGGTTTTTTTAGAGCACTTTAAACACAGCACTTTGATACTAATATGTGGACAAGACTTTTATATAACCAGGCCTCACCACACTAATGGTGGGAACCTAATATAGAGGCGTTAGAAAATGCCTAGATCATTTAAGGTCTTTTGGTAGTTTTCTGATTGTGCAAGTCCTACCCCTGTTTTGTTAATTGTTTAAATTCAATGTTCAGCTCTTATTGGTAACACTAAACTCCTGCCACGCAGCACTAATCAAAACTTAGTAGAGAGAAGCAAAATTTACTGGTCTCAAGTAAATGCACTTATTCAATCAAGTCTCGAGGACATATAATACTTCCATCAGAATAAAGCCATTCCAACACAGTAGCAAATCTGGACCCAGTTGCAATGGTCGGGTTTACTATACTGCACATTGACATGTCCACGTTGAAGTCATTGTGGAACTTTCTAAGAAGCAGTTCTTTGATATTTGGTTCTGCTTTGTTCCTGTTAAATTTGTTACTCTACAGAATTGAGCGATGAACAATGGGGTACAATTCTCTTTGATCTCCATGCTAGGAATCTGTGCTGCTCATGTGTGTTTCCTATTCTGAAAAGACCCTGTTTATCATGAAATGGAGATTTTCCCTTCTGAGGTAGTTGTTAGAGAGCTTAAGCCAAATTTGTGGCTCTTTTCTAGCAGGATGTGTCTTCACGATGTGCTGTCCTCTGCAGACTTTTCAGATATCTCACTCTTATTTCCTCTTTGCTTCAATTTCCTCACAGTTTATTTTGCCATGTCTTATTATACGCCTTCTTATAAGATTCTGTGGATCCTTTCCAGAATAAGACAGGGCATAAACAAATGAAAGAATGAATAACTTTCCCCTCATTCTGAATCTTGTTCAAGATGATTATTTTGAATAAAACACTGAATTTGCTTGTCATATAAATGCAATGTTCTCCTGTGTTGTAGAGGAGAAAATGTAGAGTCACAAATTGCATTTCGGCCTCCAAGACAACATTCTGTGAGATAAAGAAAACACATCATTGTATCTATTCAGATTCAGAGAAATGGATGATCAAGAAGAGAGGATTTGTCAAAAGGTCATAAATATAAGGCAGTAAGTGGAGACAGCAATAAGAAAGCCAAGCCTAGATACAAGGTGCCACGTCTCAAGAAGAAATCTGAAGAATTTGGGAGGATAAGTGGATAGAGTCTCAGGTCAATTTTGTTATAGATCTCTTGGAATACATGGAAGTTTTTCTAGTTTCCTTTGTAACCTGTCATATCTCAAATACTATATATTAAATCATAGGTAAGTACCCTAAAAAACTATTCTAGGTGGTTTTCACTGATTTATTCCTATCATTCTTTTTCCCTATCACCTATTCCCAGATTCTACTAAGATCAAAAGAAAGAAAATTTAATTTGCTTTAATATTTTTATCTGCTCATGACTGTCAATACTATAACATTGAAACAATTCTCACTATACAGAGAAATACGATGGAAAGTACTTTGATAATAAATTACAACCAACAACTTCCTTGGGATTCAATAATACTGCTTTGCTATTTCCTGTTAATTTAATTGCAACTAAAATAATTATTCTATAAGTCTCCAGCTCTCTGACTGCATTTACAAAATAAAGTTTACTCCAGAGCTGTTTATCTGATTTGTGCCTGTTTGCATCTCTAATTTTTTCCATGCTTTTTTATAATTTACATATGTTATGTCAAATCTGAGGAAATAAAGAGATACTTAGAGCAAATGGATTAATATAGCTAGTACTTTGGCTCTAAAATGCCTTGTTTGAGTAAAGTGATTAAATTGTTGAATAAAATCTGTACATTATAATCATTTCTAAGCTCTATTAATAGTGGAAAAATGAGTACTATGTATGTCCACATTTACATCTGAAAACTGTAAGACAGCCACTAGTCCCTATTTAACAAACGTGTCCATCCTCCCCTGCTTTTGGCATCTGTTTCCCCTGCATCACTTATCTTTTACTCTACAGATTAGCTATTTCCTACAAGAAGCCTTTTCTGTTTCATGCCCTTCCTCTTGGCTCTCAAAAAATCCTCGGTCTCTCATTACACTTCCTATATTGTATTATACTCATTGTTTATATAGCTCCCCTATTAGGTTTTAGCATACTTGGAGGTAAGAAAGCTGATAAATTCATCTCAGTATTCCCAGCAGCTACCCCAATGGCTGGTACCCAGTGAGCACTATTGTACGTTACAAATTTACTCATGTTAATATCACAGTCATGCTGTGATCTTACCTTGCTGGTAATATTAATAATATTAACAATTTTTCTTCACATCAATTATATTTAGTCCAAAAGAATGGCACAAGTGCCAAACATATTAACGTGGCTACTCTATCTCCTTAAAACAGCTCTGAGAGTAATGCAGACAACTGTTATTTTCCCACAGAAATGCATCCACATAATTACACCAAAGGTACAGAAAAAAAAGGTAGAGAACATTGCCTTTTGTTGGCATTTCTGATGGTTTTCCTAAAGGCCACCCTGCCTTGGGCACAATGGATGATGCTTATTTTCCTTGCAGTCATTAAACTAATTTTCCACATAATGTGTACAAATGGCAAATACATACTGAATCCACTGCATCACTTTCTCTATCACTATGCGGTCTTCAGTAAGTTAGTCAACTTTGAGGTCCTTGTATCTGCACCCAAAAATTGGAGGCAATGCCTATTTACTGTTTTGAAAATAAACCCGGAGAATTCATTTGATTCATTCTGTGAAAGGTGTTTAACTCCTTAAAAAAGACACCATTAAAACACATTTTTCTAATTATTAAGAACATAACTCCAGACATCTATATATGTAGCTTTAAGGAACTTTTAATCAAAATAACTTGTGAAGATGTAATAGGTTTATGAATTGATATTTTGGAGCTACACAAACACCTGTGGCTTGTACTGTTCTGCTGAAGAATGCTTAATTCATTAGGCATACCTCGCCTTTGGAGTACATCACAGTGTGATGTGTTTCAGGTGTGTACTGAAGGATATCTCAAATGAAGATTTGTACACAAATTATACATTAAATACAAATTCTCTAATTGGGATGTTGAAAAGATTTCAGCACGAAAATTATCATGATCTTTCCTATGGGAAAAACAGCCCCAGATACTGTCTCTTCCGTTTGTATTTCAACATAATAATTTCCCATGTTCCTCCATCTTGTCTAATGTGTCCCAGTCCTAGCAAGCACAGTGAGATTTAGGAAAATAGCAAAAGATTGAGCGGTTACAGAAATGACAGATGCTTTTAATTGAAGTGTAGTTATGGTGACCCTAATTTAATGGATAGGTTATAGACATTTTTACTGCTCAAACCTGTATCTGTAAGAGGAGAGCAGCGATGTTTTTCCAGAGGTGACTGAAACCAAGCCATTAATTCCATAATTACAAGTAAAATATACCATGGGACTTGTGATTTCCTATGACGGCCACAAAAAGTTTTCATGAGTCCAGAAAACAACATAACAGCTGTCTATGATTTTGCTAATTTTCTTTGCTTTTCTTCTAGTTAAAGCCTTTGACTTGGACACAACTTTTCAGCATCTAAGTACGCTTTTTCTTTTTGCTGAGGAAGATTTGCCCTGAGCTAACATCCACTGCCAATCATCCTCTTTTTGTATGTGAGCCACCACCACAGCACGGCCACTGACAGAAGAGTGGTGTACCAAAACCAGGCCACCGAAGTGAAGCATGCCAAACTCAATCACTAGGCCACCAGGGCTGGCCTAAGAGTGTTTTTTTTTAACGAGATAACACTAGCTTTCATTGATTCTTAAAGGAAGTAGTTCTATTTAAAAATTTCAACAAAATCAAGCCTTCTTTGCCTTGTAACTTCCTCAAATCCTGATGGAGACTTTAGTTTCCTTTAAAAAGTCCAGAAATATGACCTTCAAATATTCCTAGATTATGAACTGGTCTATTTCTAAACCTACAGAACTATTATGATTCTTAATTAATAGCCCCAGTAAACACAGATTATAAGCACATTCTGACAAAAGTAATTTTTTTCTTCATAAAGACCCAGTTTATGTTTTTACTGGTAGAAATTATCATACACAAGATCTATATGAATGTACTCAATGTAGAAGTGATCATTTATCTCCAGCTTTGTTGAAATTTTAAATAATTTCATGAGATTTACAACTTCTTTGCTCCCTCTGTAGATTACAATAATACTTCTGGGCCTCCAAGAGGGAAATAGATATAATCATTCTCAAATATTAACAATTCAGCAAGAGAAATAGGCTAATTTTATCAGTCTTATCCACACCTACTCCTTGATCCATTTCTAATACAGATAGAAATTTTAAAAGATATAAATACCATATGTGTATAAAATAAGTCCGATTGCCCTTTTGAGTATAAACATATATAAAATTTTATAGAATAATATATATTACATCTACATAATCATACATTTGAAGGTTTGTATTTTACCTATTATTATTTAATATTTTGTTTATTAACTTTATTTTCACTTATTTATTGTATCTGCCTAAAGACTTGGATAAATCACATTTTCTAAAATAAAGACAATATTTTTAATGTGGTTTACATTGATATAGCAAATGATATCTGCCATAATAAAGGAAATGTTCTACATGATGATTTATCACATTTAAGCCAAAACTGTGTGCCTACATAGTTACTCCAAATTAAAAAAACATACAGGATATACACATATTTTTAAAGTATATTTATAATGTTAGATTACCTAAATTGCATGTGTATCTATTAGACATAGTGTAAATTTTAACTACACATAAAGTCTAACTTTTGTTATATAATTACCTTTAATTCTTTTCTATTGCCTCTAATAATCTTAATGCACCAAAATATTTTCAAGCAAAAACTCCTCATTCAAATTAAAATCTGTCTGATCAAATAAAAAGCATTATCTTATTTAAGGCCATATATTCTTAATATAAAATAGCTTTTACCCAGCAATAGTTTCACACTGCAATTCAATCCACTGAAAGGTAGGACGTAGTTTCTTTAGCCAGCCAGGATCTTTGGATATTTTTCTAAGTTATATGAATTAGAAAGTTGACTGAGATACTGTCTGAAGTTAAAATCTTCTCCAATATCACGGACTTTTAAATATTTACGTCATCCATGTCACATACCTTTTCTTCTGTAATTTCAAAGTGATTGAATACTAGCTTTTATTTTAGAGAAGAAGGTCTGTGTGATCCAGTATCCTGTTTCCAAAATTTAAACTAACAGCCAATGAATGTTATTTAGTTCAGAATAATGAGAACTAATAATAATTAATATTATTATAATAAACAAAACAATAACAAAAAAGAAACAGGAGGAACATTAGCATAAAATAATGATAAATTTAATGTTGGCCAAAGGATCAAAGTTAAAAAAAAAATTGGACACTAAATCTCTATTCTTGCACCTTTTTGTTCTTTCTCTGTCACTGGTCTGTAGTCAAATAAATGCAATTCAAAGTAATCATTTCTTTTCCAACATATTAATAACTGATACCTTTATTTAAAAAGTTTAAAAAAAACTGTCATAAGAAGAAAAATTAATTCATAGTGTTAAAAAATTTTATTTTAGCTATGCCTCATATGCTTTTGTAAATTGTTCATTTACATACTAATATATTTCTGGGCTAGTGCTGAATATAGATTGGTATATTAGTATATTTATATTTTACTTTCTTCACTCAAAGTTGCATGAGTTCATAGATAGATCTATCTACTCATCTATCTAGATTTGATATTATACTGCTAGCTTTCTTTATTCTCTGTAAGCTTTCACTACCACTGTATGTCATTAAGAAATAATAATATCATCTTAATTTGTCTTGTTTTTTCACAATGATTAAGTCTGGAACAGAGGAATTCTATCACTGCTCAAACCAAGGTTCATATTTTGATAAGAAAGCACAAGGGAAAAAAATGTGACAAGAGTACAACACTCTCTCACACACACCCACACACACACACCCACACACACCTATATAACACACAACTCCCAGCCTGAAGTAGCAAAAGTTGGCAAATTGCACACTACAGTCCACTGCTACCCAAGGTTAGGGTCTTTTCAATGGTGAACAATCCCTTCTTTGCCTCTGGAGTATCCTCTCCACTCTGTGTGTTGGGACACCACTTCCCACAGGCGTGCCAGAGTTGCCAACAGACATCATAAGTGTTCTAGCTTCCTTGCCATCCTTGCTTGTGGAGCCAGCTACCAGTTTCCATGCTCTTTCTGGCCACTGGTCTCCATACTGCCCATTATCTTCCTAACAGACTAAGGGACTCCAAAAAGGGCAACAGGGATCAACTGCTAGGGGTAAGTCACAAAGAGGAGATTAAAGTAAATTTGCTATTGAAATTCTTTCAAACATATGGGGAAAAATGCACTTTGGAGAGCTTTCTTTGATCAGTGTCAAAGTCTTAGATTTAATAGTCTTACAAGCCAAAAAAAAAAGAAAAGGTGTGTCTACTCAGTACAAAGTTATATGGATTATTGCTGCTGTAGTTTTTCATCTGTATAGACAATTCAGATAATTCAAGTCTGAAAAGCTGTCATCCCACCAAATTGCCTAGAATATTTATCTCAAAAAAAAAAAAGTAATTCACAAAATTCACTTTTATTTTGTGCTGTGTAGACAAGGTATTCTTAGTAAAAAATGTACGTTACAAATTTTAAAAATGATCATCTCATTTTGGCTAAATTTCACACTTAGAATTGACAAGAGTTTACTGTACTCCTTGACAGAGATCTCATTTGGCAGCTCAGAACTTTCAGATTTGAAAGAATTTCAGTCTCTGGAGGTTGTTTGCTTATTTTTATACTAATATAAAAGTAATAACTATTTCTGAACATTCAAGATTTGTAAGGTTTTCTTTGAATTCCTATATAATGGAAAAAAATGAAAATTATTTTCGTACACTACTTATGGAGAAACAAACTTTTTAGGTATTTTGAGAGGCTTTAATAATTCTTTACGTGATTTTTAGGGGTGTTACTTGTATGATAATGGCTTTAACAATGTAAATATCTTCAAAGTATTAAAATATGGAAATAGGATAGCCCACCTCATAAAGTTTGTTGTTGTTGTTACAAGCTTGAATAAATTAGTATATTTTTAACCAAGTGAGGCTCCAGGAGACTATGAAGCAAAATTTCAGAATTATCGAGTTCTCAAGAGATACAAATCTAAGACATTAATCAAAGAATTGAAAGCACTGAATGAGTTAGTGTTCAGGCTGCTTAGATGGGATAATATCTACTTAAAGAAGCACTTCCTTTTCAATAATAGGCATAGTAGGAAGCTTGTCCCTAAAACACCTTATAAAAATCTGTGAATTTTCTAGTGGAAATGAAATAAATATCCATGCAACCCAATAAAAATAATGTCTCCCTATTTGCTCTACCTTTGAGTTCTACTGACTTTGGGTAAGTCATTAGGCTTTCTAGCAAAATTTTCTCATCCCTCAAACCCACAAAATACGTTTTCCTATTTACTTCAAAAAAAGAGTTGAGTTGATTAACTTGAGTTGTTCTGAACAACTCACCAGAAATATGCTTTTAAGTTTTTGGAAGAAAGGAAGTATCTTAGAAAATGGCCATAAATGCAGCCTTAATCTCAATATATGTTAAAAATAATTTTAGAGATTTAAATATAAATTTATAGGGGCCAACCCCACGGCATAGTGGGTAAGTTCAGCGTGCTCCACTTTGGCAGCCCAGGTTCACCGTTCAGATTCCGGGCGTGGACCTACACCACTTGTCATCCATGCTGTGGCGGCGACCCACATACAAAATAGAGGGAGGTTGGTACAGATGTTAGCTCAAGGCTAATCTTTCTCTCACAAAAAAAGAGGAAGATTGGTAACAGATGGTAGGTAAGGGCAGATCTTCCTCAGAAAAAAAAAAAATTATATATATATATAAATTTATAATACATATGTTCCATTGGCTTACTCATTTAGACTATGCTCTAATACATGCAAACATATTAGCATTTGATCTAAAGTATATATGGTAGATTCTTTCTACATATTAAATATCTTCTATACTTTCAGGAAAAATAACACTAAAGAACTGTTTATAGTTTAGATAGTAATGACTTCAAATAGGCATTGTGAATATGTGAAGATTTAAATATAAGGATATGTTTCTATAGATCTAAATAAACATTCCAATCGTGAATTCACTTTAAACATAAACCATAAGGAAAACAGCACATCAGAAATTTCTTCCCTGGCTTGCATGTTTACTTTGTTCTATCTACGTACAAAGTTACAAATTGAGGCTAAAAAATATAAGTTAAATTTATATCTCTATCACAGGATTATAATCATAGAATAATACTAGTAAACCAAGCAACTTAGGTGGCACACTCTATAAATATTCATATACTTGTATTTGTTTACAATGTTTTATTTCAAGTGTGTATCAACCCGTAGATTTAGAAGATTTAGTTTCTGGAAAAGGTTGCCAGGAATTCTGCAACACATCTTACCACAGTATATACAATTGTAATTGATACATGCCATTAGTTAATTATATGTTATTAATCAGAAAATCCAAAACTTCAGATTATGTTGACATCCTTAGAAACATTATATAATAAATATTAATCATAGGAATAATTGTGATACCAAAAAAATATCTAGTTCTTTTTAAGGACCATACTTACTAGGCAGAAAACAGTTCCTGAGTACTTCCTCTAACTGAACCTTAATGCCAAATAGTTACATTTAGTCTGTTTAATATACACATAGAATAGATAAGAAAAAGCAAAAGAATGGCTTATTCTCAGAAATTCTTTGATGGCGTCAAATTCAGTGCAATGCCAAAGATGTAAATTTTATGTGGTGTTAGCTTAACATTAAAATGTTGCTAATTTTTAGTAGCATAAATATTAATGTAGACTTTATAATCTGGTTTAAACTATAATAGAGAAATGATTCAAAATATTATGAAACATACATACAAAAGAAAGTCGTGTTTTCCATTTCTAATGAAGTGGATAATTGAGGCAATTACTTAGATAATTAAAATACATAATTATCTGTATATTTCAAATAAAACTATTTTGAGGGCTTTGTTTTCCCTCTTCAACTTGCATGTACAGACACAAGTTAGAAATTATAAGTACCAAAGCTATGTACCCAAGAAGGATGGAACTAAGAATGTCATGGTTGTTATTACCTACTACTTAATGAAGGAAATCATACGGTATTTGACCTTCTCCCTCTGACTTATTTCACTTTGCATTATACAATGAAGTACACCTGAAATTTTTACAATGTTATAAACCAATGTTACTGCAATAAACAAAAAATTAAAAAAAAAAAAAAAAGAAGGTCATGGTTGAACACCAGAGCTTAAGTATAAAAAAATAGAGTAGAAATGTTTGAAGGAAGAGAGCAGCAAATTGAAATTTAGGACATAAAATATTTAGGGAGCTCAATTTTTACCCATACTAGAGAGGCATGTATCAGTCATCTGGTCAAAAAATTTTAAAAATAAATAAATAACACTAGTACTCCAATATGTTTGAATATTTACCAAAGCTAAATTTTCATTGGTAGTGATAATATTCTATGTGTCTTAGTTTTCCTCCAGATCAGCAACTATAAAATTTTCCTTTCCAAGCATGATTTAACTGTAACATGAATAAATGTCTAAAATATATTTTTGTCTTTTTTAATTCTCTCAGGTTATGTCTACTATAGTCATCATCCAATGCTAAATGTAAGAAGAACTTGTGTTTCAAAGGGAAGATCGAGGACTTCTGAATATCATGTTCCATTTTTCCTACACGAAGAAGCAAAGGATGACGGGAGATAAAAGCAGTGCTTAGAAAGACAGTTATGACAGAGAATAATTCAGTTGAAAGCCAATGACTACTTGACAGTCATGCAAAATGGATGAGTCATTTCCAGATTCTGAGCCTTAATTTTCATATTTAAAAAGGAAAAAGAAGAACAGTAATATTCCTTATTGGGATTTTTTTTTTTTTTTTTTTGAGAATTAAGAGGGGATGTGTAAAATTGCTTAGAATATCAAATTAAATTTAAAACTCTCATAATGAGTGATCACGAAATTGGGTCAGCAGGCTATTTTATAAAAGCAATTTATATAACAGAAAGACCACACCACAACAGTCTCTCTTTCCCATTCATATTCTCTCTCTCTGACTAGCCAAATTCAATGGAATATTAAAATTATTACAAAGCAAAGGTATTTGGCAAATTCATGGCTGTAGTGAACTTCTTACTTGCTAAATTTTAACAAATTCTTTTTCAGGACTTTGCTGCTAAAGCTTAGTTTTACGCGTATTTGGAAGACTAATAGGTGACTGACGAACACTGTACAGCTACACATGTTGGTAACACAAAATCTCAAATTGTCTTAGTGTTTAGAATCACAGAGAAAACTGGGTGACCATTACATACCAATAATCATCCTCTCGTATAAAGGACAAGCATCAATACTATCAGAAAGTCTTCATCACATCCAGAAGTTTCATTTCACTGGTAAGAACTTTATGGCCAGCTCTGCCTAAGTTTCTCCCAAAATTTTGATTAAGCAATCACATATACTTCTATTGTCTCAAAAAGATCTTTTAAGTAGAAGATTCCCCAATTTACACCTTTAATTTATACTCCAGCTTCTCTCCAACTCCCTACTCTCACATCTCTAACTGCCTGACACACATCTCCACTGTGACATATAATTTTAAAAAGAGGAACTAGGGGTAGGAAAAAGTAAAGGAAATACAGTGAATGGCAAAGTCTTTAGCCATGCAATCTTGGGAGAGATAAAGAGAAGCAGGGTAAAACCTAGCCAGGTCTTGGAAACATGTGTATCTATTAGGAAGAGAGAGCTGAGTCTTGTGTAAGAAGGCACAACAGAATTAAGCTGATGTGATCTGAAATGTTTTCATTCCTCTGGAACCATGAATTCCAGTATTGCCTGATTGAGACCACCCACTAGGTTTACATTTGGGAGTCTCCTCATCAAAACTAAGCAAAAGCTAATATAAGAAATTTAAATTTGCCAAGTCCAAAACCAAGTCCATCATATCCACCTTTATCCCCACAAACTGACAAGTTAGCAACCCCTTAATCCCCTATTTCTGTCAATGATGCACATTTTTCACTGTCAACTATCCACAGAATCTGAGAATTCTAACAGTGGTTCTCAACACAAATCTACATCAGGATGACCTGGGGAGTGTTTTTTAAAACAATTCACATTTAGATTGTAACCCAAGCCTAGTGAAGCGGTGTCTGGAGAGGCGACATTTTGAGAAAAGCTCTCCAGCTGTTTCTCATGTACGCCTCCAGTTGAGACCACTGCTATAAATGGTCCACAATGTTTCTGGCAATAAGTGAGAAAATTTAAATACATTTTACTCTTGATTACAGAAAAAGATCAAGATTTTCTGTTTCATAGAATGGAAATGTCACTTAAGATCATTACAGAGATATGCAAAATATTTTCAATATAAGCAAAGGGAAAACTCTTCTGAGCATGGATCAAAAATCTTTTGGGGGGCCGGCCCGGTGGCATAGCGATTAAGTTCTCGTACTCCACCAGGGCAGCCTGGGGTTCGCAGGTTCGGATTCCAGGCAAGCACCGATGCACTACTCGTTAAGCCATGCTGTGGTGACATCCCATATAAAGTAGAGGAAGATGGGCATGGCTGTTAGCCCAGCACCAATCTTCTTCAGCAAAAAGAGGAGGATTGGCATCAGATCTTAGCTCAGGGCTAATCTTCCTCACACACCAAAAAAAAAAAAAAATCTTTTGGGATGCACATGGTAAAATTACTTGAAGTCACAAATATGTTAATCAATGCAATATTTTATCCAGTAACTTGGTGGTCAAAAATGATTACCATGAATGGGGAAAAGAGGTAAGCTTTGTGTTTTTTTCTTTTGAAATCTCAATACATTTCTCATGCATGTTATAATATAAATAAGCTGTAGTTTTTTTCAGACTAATTTTTTACAAAATTACCAACTTGTAAGAGAGTCCAAAGGATATCCATATGCATGAGATAACAAAAATGACAAAAACAATGTTGAGTTGCTTCAGAGTCAAATGACTGAATATCTTGTCTACACAAGTGTCAGTCTCTCAAAATGGTATTGAAAACTGCTTTCTTTCATCAGGAGACTGTTGTTTGGCTAAAAGCATCTTTATAAGAAATTATTCTCGAATGTTTTAAATATAACAGAAACAGAAAGGTTTTCATTTTACGGACAAAAACTAAGGACCCATAGAGATGCTAATAGGAACTTGAATCAATATCATCAGCCGTAAAGCAGGCGTTACCTTAATTTTTATGGAGAATAAAGTGCAATTAAAAGTTTCCTCTTTGTTACTGCTCAATTTCAAAACAGGATCTAGAATCCCATATACAGAAAATACAGACTGAATTTGCATATGATTTAGATGTTTTTGTCTCCTGAACTAATAAGACGGGAGTACAACATATATTAATTTAATGAAAGAAAAAAACTAGTTTCTATAAAAAGGAATTGGAAACTTGACATAAACAGGTGATCTGTGAGCCAGTTTAATTTTTTCCACCTCATTCACACTTAACTCTAAACCTCTATTCTTGGAATATAGAATCCCACCCATCTGATCTTCCCATGCTTCTCACAAGCAACAAGATTTTCTGGATTTATTTTAACAGAAATAACGTCCTCTACTAGCAGCTAATCAAGCTACTATTACCAATATTTGTAGCTATTGCCAAAGATTTTCCAGATAGAACCTTTGTAATGTTGTTACTTCTCCCCCATTGTGTATCTCTCTCTCAGGGTACTCTCTGCTTGCTTTCTTAATCATCTCCCAATCCCACAGGCAAAGAGGTACGAACTGGATTAGAAATTGAGCTCTCTAGTCACACTGTGGAACTGGAGAGTTATGATGTCAAATTGATTTATTTACAGTGTTGATTTTTCTAGATATTTGGTTGACATCTTTTTCTCTTAATCTATTTTAAGAGCTCATGGTAAAATTTTTGAGAATACAGAAATGCATTAAAAAAGGACTTAAAAGGGTACTTAAGGGGCTGGCCCAGTGGCGTAGTAGTTAAGTTCATGTACTCCGCTTCTGCGGCCCAGGGTTTGCGGGTTTGGATCCCCGGTGCAGACCTATACACCACTCATCAAGCCATGCTGTGGCGGCATCACATATACAAACCCGCAAACGTGACATCCATTGGCATGGATGTTAGCTAGGGACCATCTTCCCCAAACAAAAATAAAGGAAGATTGGCAACAGATCTTAGCTCAGGGCCAATATTCCTCACCAAAAAAATAAAAAATAAATAGATAAAAAATAAAAGGGTACTTAACCTCACCACCCAGAGATAACCTTTTTGATGGTTAATGTATCTTTTCTATTTACATATTTTAAAACATATCCCAGATACTGTGTAGAAAGCTACACTGTCCAATAAGGGAGAAATTAGCCACAGGTAGTTACTGAGTATTTGAAAATGTAGCTAGCATGAACTGAGGTTTGCTATAAGCATGTAAAATATATACTGTATTTCAAAGACTCAGTACATTGAAAAAGAAAATATCTCATTAATAATTACATTAATCATGTTGAAATAGTAATATTTCAGATATATTGATTTAAGTAAAACATATTATTAAAATTAATTTCATCTGATTCTTTCTACCTTTTTTTAATGTGGTTTCCACAAAATATGACTCATATGAAATTTCTATTGGGCAGTGCTGTTATAAAGTACTCTGAATTTTTCACTTATCATTTTATTAAAAGGATATCTCCAAATAATTAAGCACTCCTAGAAAACAATGTTATTATAGACACATAACATTCTTTTTGATAGATGTTTCACAATTTAATTTGGAAATTAATTTATGTTGTTCTATCATAAATTTTCAGCATAAGTTCTCTTTTTCAGGTTTCTGATAATTACCTTAGAATAGATTCTTGGAAGTGAAATTGGTAGATAAAAATCATAGAGGTATTTTAAGGATATTAATACATATAACCAAATTGGTTTCCCAAAATTGTACCCATTTATAATCCCTTAAAAATATGAAAATACCTATTTCAATTCACTCTGAACAGCACTGATTACTATATTTTAAAATATTTGCCATTTAGTTTAAAAAGTTATATGTTATTTGTTATATATAAAGCTGTATGTTTTAATTTTTACTTTGTTTTTGTTGATTACTAGTAAACTTGAATTTTTTCATATTTTTCCACCATTTGTGTTCCTTTGGTAAATTGCTAGTCTTCACACCTTTGTAACTGGATGTGGGCATTTTCTTATTGTACTACAGCTCTTTACATACCAAAGAAATCTTATGTTTAGTATATATATTGCCAATTTATTTTCCAATAGTCTTTCACCTTTCAACTGTATGATATTTTTACATACAAAGCTTTATGTATTTAAATCTACAGACTTCACCAAATAGCCAACAAACTTATGAAAAGATGTTCAACCGGATTGGTTATCAGGGATATGCAAAATGAGATATGCACAATGAGATATCCATAAGAATGCTAAAATTTAAAAATTGGATCTAAATGTTGGCAAGAATATAGAGCAACTGGAACTCTCATACAGTCCTGGTAGTAAGGGAAATTGGTAAAACCATGTTGGAAAAGCCTTTGTCAGTATCTACTAAAACTAAACACAGGCACATCCATGACCTGCTTCTAGGTAGATGTCTAAATGGATTGAATTTTACCATATAAAACCAAAAGACATACACAAATACATTGATGCAGCACTAATCATAATAATAATAACTCGAAAAAACCCAAATGTCCATGAATAGTAGAATGAATAGACATCCTAAAGCTTATTCATCAGCAGAACACTCTAAAGTAATTGATATGAACAAGTCACATGTAACAATATGAACAAACCTCACAAACTTAATGCTGAGTTAAGCCACACACAAAAGAGTACCTACTATGCAATTCCATTTATATCAAATTCAAAAACAGGCAACACTGAACTCTGACAACAAAAGTCAGGAAAGTGGTTACTTTGCAGGAGGGGAAATAATGAATGGGAGAGAGAAGAGAATGCCTTCTGCAGTGCTGGCGAAGCTGTTTCCTGACGTGGGTGCTGAATATACCTGGTATATTCAATTTGCTAAAATTCATTGAGCTGAATATTTATGACTTGCGCACTTTTTTATCTCACATTATAATTGACTTACAAAGTTTATTTTAAAATTGGATTCTTTAGCTCCACCTCTTATTATGTTTAGAAATCCCTTCCAAATTTGGCCATTATTTCATAGTCTTCTATTTTCTTTTCTTTGGGTTTTATTCTCTCCATTTATGTGGAAATTATTTTGATCAATGGTATGAGTTTTGATTAATTCTTAGGTTAGTATGAATCTTTTACATAAATTATTACAAATCATATAAAAGGCTCAATTGGTTATTTTCCAATTTATCATTCTTCCTATTCTTATTCTAAAGTAGAAACTTCATTGCCCTTGAAATAACAACCTACTTCCCTAGCAGGTCTCAGCCTGAGTTACTGCAGAATGTTGGATTCTGAAAGCTATAGATTTTAATAATAAATCATGTTTGCAGATTAAATTAAAAAGTAACATTTTCGATAACTTGAGTTCTTTTTCTATGCCAAGGAGTTAACCCCAGTTCAACAACGGTGGCACTGGAGATATAAAACGATTTATGTTGGAAAGGTGGACTTATTACCAACATCCTTTCTGACACACATTTATAAAACCTGAGCTCCACCAATTTGCCCTCATTCCAGAGCTTGCTGGGAGGTTTTGGCCTATTCTCAACAGTCCTCTCTATAAATTCCCTTTCTCCTATTTCTATGGCTATGTAAACTCTACAACTCTGTAAGTCTTCCATTACTATGATTCAGGCTTTCTTTAGTTCTTATTTCTTTTCTCTTTCCCTAAGCTGCATTGTAAAAAATATTTTCTACTGTTCTGTTGCTCTCTTTACCATTCTTTTTGTATATGTTTACCTTGTTTTTTTAAAAAAGTACTCCCATAACTTTGTTGTACAAATTATGATACTGTTGCAAAATAAATACTGATTTAGCCTTGTAACAAATATTTACCCTCTTCTTCTCATAAATATATTTATTTCATCTTTTAACCTAGTGGAAACTGTAAATAATTACAGAATTAACTTTAGGAAAATCATGAATTCATTCTAGTGACAATAATGCCATGATTTCATTGTTTATTTCCTACAGATGCAGGAGTTGGCAATCGACTGACATGGTGGATAAGAGCAAGGAAGGAATCAATATGATAATCTTTCAAGTCTGCAATCCTGGGATTGTGGTAATGCCTAGAGATAATATTCAAGGGGTGTAAATCAGTAAAATCAAAGTAAATGTAAAAATACAAAAACATTTGTCTACTCACCCATTGTTCAGAGTGAGTCTACTCTAGACCCATTGTCTACTCTCTTGTGTGCCTTCCTACTACCCAAGCTTCCAAGGACCTTCCCCTGGGCTCTCCAGGCCAGCAATTAAAAGGTTGAACCTGGAGGCCAGCCCGGTGGCATAGCGGTTAAGTTCGCACGCTCCGCTTCAGTGGCCCGGAGTTCGCAGGTTCGGATCCCAGGCGCGCACTGATGCACTGCTTGTCAAGCCACGCTGTGGCGGCGTCCCGTATAAAGTAGAGGAAGGTGGGCACAGATGTTAGCCCAGGGCCAATCTTCCTCAGCAAAAAAAAAAAAGGGGGGGGGAGGATTGGCATTGGATGTTAGCTCAGGGCTAAACTTCTCCACAAAAAAAAAAAAAAAAAGGTTGAGCCTGGCAAACAAAAGGGTTTCCAGGACCCCACTCCTATTGTACAGCTCTCATCTATTTTGATGGTGATAAACATGTTGAATACCACCCCTAGTAATCTCAAAATGGAATAAAATCTACCAGGGGAAAGACAGATTTAGTGGTGAAATCAATGATTAATTCAAAATTGGACATAACTAAATAGGCTCAGTCTCCTTCTTGTAAAATAGAGTTAATTCTAAAGATTCCTTCCAGTCCCAAGGACGCTAACATTACCTTATATCAAAGTTAGAAATTAATTTATATTCCAAGTTTGACTGATGACATTCTAATGGAAGCGAATTAAACAGTACAGTGATCAAAAATCAAAATTTACACTGTAAATGTATTTGTTGATTTGAATTTGATAATTCTGCTGCTGAGTTGGTGAAAGTCATCAGTATTTGAACATGGAATAAAGCAGAAAAATTAATCTGTATGACAAGAAGATCATAGATATATGAATATAAAATCTAAGACATCTGCAAATGATTAAAAGAAAAAGACAGCTGAATTAATTACTCACTGCCTGAAGTGTCACTAGAGAAATAAAAGCTCTAATATTATTCAAGATGACTTCACAATTTCAAGTAAAGGGTAGAAAGGAGATAAATAACAAGCACTGACGGAGGATTGAGTGTTCATTAGAAAGACAACAGTTATTTCAAATATTCTGTCCTGTAATATTGAAATAATATAGCAAGAACCTACTATAGTAAAGTCCCTGTAATCTACACTGTGAGGAATAATAAGACAAAACACAGACAGTCCTTGACCCTAGGGAGTTTACAATTGAATATGAAAGATAAAGTAGAAACAAACAATTTCAACATAAGTCATAATGTGTTAGATATGCTAATAAACATTCTTAAAGGGTAAACACAACACACAGGAGAGAGGGATTAAATGAATTTAGATGTATAAGGAAAGCTGCCAGACAATTCATAGCATTGAAGTTGGGCCTGAACAGAAAACCAACAGGCAAAAATGAACACAGAATGGCTTTCAGAGTTTTGAAGCTATCTAAGCAAATATTTGGTGACGGAAGAGTAGAGGGACATCTCTGGAACCGCGTGGTGGAAACTGGCTCAGATGCCACATGCTCAAGTCTATCCTGAAAACGTCTTTTAGTAAAGGGCCAGTGTGAAATGTTTATATGATTTTCCTTAAAACCTTATTGAAAAAGAGAAAAAGCTTTTTTCCTTGAAATATAGATCTGAAAGAATCCACAATCATTCAAGGTGAGCGGAAGGATATAAAAAAAAATATTAAGGAAAATTAAAATATTGTTGTTATAAAGACTGGAGTTTTTTGTTGTCACATCACTTGGCAAACTGTTTAGCATATAATAAATGCTCAGTAATAGTTTCTCCTAAAATTAATTAATAGAATTTCTACTGAAATTCTATAAATAAATAAAGACATATAGAAGTAAAAAATTGATTACCACTTTAGGTATCGAATATCAACATAAATAAATCAGTCTCTCACGAGGGCAAGAATTATAGATTGAAGGGAAAAAGAGGACCAAAAACCCACAAGCCACATGTGAAAAAAATAATTACCTAAATTTTTAGTAGGTGGAAGAAAAAATAGTATTTCAGTAAATAACGTAGATTATGAAATTCCATTTATCAACATTTTCTGAAAGTCTCAAAGAAGTGCTAGGTAGTAAAACAATGAAAGGCTGAATCTTGTCTATTGAATACACATTCAGGACATTCAGGGTTAATGCAAGCCAACAGCTATTGTTAGAGAAAGATTAATTAGGATAAGTGAGGAAATTTAAAATAAATGCGTAAAATATACAAGGTTTACACATGTTCCTCCGAAATGAGTTATTATGTCTTAGACAACTTACAAGAAAGTTCTCGAGTGAAGCAGTGGACGAAGAATCACTTATTTCACACCATGATGATACATAATCACAGAAATGAGACATCAAGTGCATTTATCAATTATTATCTTCAAAGGTAACATACTAGAAAATGATAGCATTTGTATAGCTTTTCACAGATAAATGAAGTTTGCACTTATAATAAGTATCACTATTTAAAATGACTACATTTGGTAAAACGCAGAGTGGTAATAATGAAACTTTCACTCTCCCTGTTCAGCAGACTTCAAAAGCTGCATTTTATGATTGGTAGTTCACTAGCTCAGCGTTTTCATCAAATCATCATCTTCTGGGAGATAGCGATCTACTCGGTGGCCCATTTACAATCAGTCCCACATGAGAGTCACATGGTTTTAATGCAGAACTGTTCCATTAATGCTCCCTGAATTTTAAATTAAGCCACAAAGTCAGCTGAAGCAACTTCAAGCAATTGAAGCTTTTCCGATACCACCGATTGCTCTGTAGCCCAGACAAGTCAGTTTCTCAGCACGTCAGCTTTTCAGTTGTTAAAATGAGGTTAGTCTTTCTTCATGTCCCTTGAAGAAATGGTGGGAATTATGGGGATGGTTTTAGTAAAGTGGCTTAACTTGTTGAAAATTAAGTACATTTAAACTGATTTATTCATACCGAGGTCAAGCAATGCCCCTGCACTCTGAGACCATCCTTTGTCAATGTGTTTAAATAAAAAAACGACAAATGACGATATTTCTTCTATTCTAGATTAGCTCAGGATACCCATTTTTATGTCAACTGGTTACTTGCTCAACAGTATTACCACCTTTTTGTATGCCTCCTAGATGCACAAGATGTTTGTTACAGAATTAATTTCAAGTTGACCAACTGAGGCAAACATGCCATCAGATTTCCGACCCAAGATCACACCACTTCCTGAAGTTCCTAATCTGAATATCATTATCACCTCAATTATCTGAAGTACCCTAACTAGTAAAACAAAATGTGATTGTAAGCAAGTAACCCTGTCAAGCATTTTTCACGTGAATTTTTGACTGAAATATTCTCTTTAGATTGAAAGATCAGATTACTTTATCGGTTTCATATGGTTAAATTTATACACAAAATAATACAGATGTCTGACCAGTTTTTCCCTGCTTTATAAGGGGACAATTCTAAACTTCTATTAAATGCAGACAAATAAAACTGATTTAAAAATAAAATGAATAGCTGATACCAAATTACTTAAGATGATATTACATGGACTTCATTAAACTCCACATGGTGCTGCTCAATATGGTAGCCACCAACCAGATGTTTCTATAGGGCACCTGAAAAGTAGCCAGTCTGAAATGAGTTGTGTTGTAAGCATAAAATATATACTAGATTTCAAAGAGTTAGTCTTTACATTTTTTTTGCATTTACATAAAAAATGTAAAATTTCTCAATCATTTTATATTGATTCTACATTAAAATAACATTTTGCATATATAGGATTAAATAAAATATATTATTAGTCAATTTCTCTGGTTTATTTTTGCTTTTTAATGTTACCACTAGAAAATTTTAAATTATATATGTGACTCACATTATATTTCTACTAGACAATGCTGGTCTAGCTGTCAAAAAAAAAAAAAAAGAGGGAGAATCCACTGAGCAAATAATCTTTTCTAAAAAGAGGAATCAAATGTTCTCAATCTAGATATAGAATTCAAAAAATGATACACGTACAGGATTTATGACAAATATTATGGATGACAGGTAGACAAACAAGAAATAAGAAACAGTCTCTGCTGATAATTACATTGTATCATGAAATATAATGAGTGTCATATCATATTCACTCTGATTGACGAGAAGAACATCTACATTAGGAAATTATATCAGATAACCAAAAATACTTGTAACAATATAATAACCATATGTTATTCTACCATGCATAACCACAAGCTGGAATATCAACTTTTATAACAATTCACAAAGTGACTATTATTATTGCATTATAAAACTGATATCCAGATTTTATACCTTTTATGCCTCATTTTTATTGGAGACTAATATGCCTTTCAAATTTCATAAATAATATTATTTAGTTGAAAGGGTTATCAAGAATTATTTAATCACGATTTTAATTTTGCTTTTTACATGTTATCCACGAATAATCCATGATGATTTTGTTAACATTGAAAAAAGGCTGCTTTAGTGCACATGGATTATATAAAATTATACACTGAAATTTTTTATACTAAAATATAGATCTATATTTTGGATTAAAGAAAGAACACTTTACCCCAACATTAAAAAATTATCAGACTGCTTATAAAATTACAATATATTCCCCCAACTATTGTACTAATCATATAATTCATTTCCAAGGAATATTTAAAGTTCCCTCTAACAATTTTCCCCTCCCAACATCATCCCCTTTATTGTCAGACAGTCTTGAATTCCTCAGGTTTCTTTTGAACATGCCGTTAATGGTGGTATATTGAAGTGAAATTTAAAAATAAATCAATATTGGATCCACCACCACCACCAATCTTCCTCCCCAAATAGCTGATGATCCAATGACAACATGAGCTTACAAAATCTCAATATCTAAATATTTTCTTTCCTTCTAAATTCATATCTCAAAAGCAAATCATTTTTTATTGAAAAAAATTTCCCAATCTACTGACCCAAATTCTTCACTTTTTTTAACTACGTTTCATAAAGGACCTCTTTCTCTGTCTCTCTCTCTCTCTTTTTTTCTCTCTATCTCTACTCTCTTTCACTTGCTCTTGCTCTCACACTAGCTCTCATTCTCATAATCTAAGACAGCTCTTTTATACATTTCATTGACCCTTTCATTTCATTGTTCATTAGGATTTTTTTTAATCTATGTTACTCATTTTTCTATACCTAACTTCGTGTTACATAAGACTTGCTACCTAGGAATGCTTCATCCGTTTTTGCAGATAATATAAAATGTCAGAGAATAACATACTTATGTTAAAAGTTTTCTTAAATAGCTCCTGCATTCTTCTTAATCACCACATTACCAATTAGCAAAGAACCATAGAGTAAGACTTATGACCAGGTTGAAGGCTTTTATTTAAATGCCAGAATCTACAATTGTAAGGCCCCAGCAAATAGTGTATTAGTTATGAGCCAGCCCTGGGGGTCTAGTGGTTAAGATCTGGCACTCTCACTGCTGCAGCCCAGGTTCATTTCCTGGTCAGGGAACCACACCACCCATCTGTCAGTTGTCATACTGTGGCGGCTGAATGTTGCTGTGATGCTGAAAGCTATGCCACCGGTATTTCAAATACCCATGGTGGACAGGTTTCAGCAGAGCTTGCAGACTAAGACAGACTAGGAAGAAGGACTTGGCCCTCCACTTCTGAAAAAACTGGCCATGAAAACCCTATAAATAGCTCCAGAAGGTGAGAGGATGGTGCAAAAAGACCGGGCAGCGTTCAGCTCTGCTGTACACAGGGTCCCTAGGAGTCAGAATCAACTCGACGGCACTAACAACAAAACAACGAAGTTATGAGTGCACTGTTGGAAGCATACTACCAGGGCCTCCACTATTTATTAGTCGTGTGACCTTATGCGTGTTACTTCTTTGCCTTGGTTTCTTTATCTGTAAAATGATATCAACATAGTACCTATCTCTTCTTGTGAAAATTAAATGAGAAATAACATGAAAAATGCTTAGAGAATACCTGGTACATTGGAAACATGGAAACAAATAAATCATATGCTGGGTAGGAATGCTCAAAACTCCAACATCAAAAGAAAGGATAATTAAATTCCAAGGTAATTCTGATCCCCAAAGCTATTCAAAATTTTTGTGGCTCAGAAGTAGACTAGAGACAATAGTAGAGTCATAAAAACTCACCTTTCAAACAAAACAAGAAAATATCTACAATTTCTGCAAATTTAGGATAAAATGCTCACAGATGCATATGAAATCTGAATTTACATCCTTCATTTCTAAGTGGTCAAATTAAAACCATTTCCCCAATTTCCTAAAATTACTAGGGAAAGGCCACCACTTTTGCCCATTCTCAAGTAAAATTTAAAATAGGGTAAACCATACAGGGCATAAAGTCCTACTTTACTCAGATTGGCATTATTTCTTTTTCTATTTATTCTGAGGAGCAAAACTCACTTTCTCACTAAATAAAGTTTAACGAAGCAATGGAGCATAAGTCCCTTTGGGAAAACATAAGGTTTTCTACTGAGATTTCTCCAGAGTGCACATAGAATTCTTGTAAAGGAAATCTAAATAAATAACTAATTGAATGAGTCATCTGGCAGAAATGTATAGCTCAGTGGTATAACATGGATCATCTCTAAGAGTAAACTTCAAACAGTGTTAGGACGCTTTAGCACAATCATGTTTGGGACATAACTTGAAAATTGAAATCAATTATTTGGTGATAGCTCCATCTCCCTTATCATTCATTGAAAAGGAGAAAATACTAATTAGGCCAAATTCCAGGACACCTAGTGGACCATGTGTGTGAGTGAGTGTACGGGCAAATGTCATCTACATGGTTGTGTGTGGCTCTCCAATTAGGCATCTTCCTACCCATGTAGCAGAAGGGATGAGGGGAGGTGCCCCCTCGGGACAGGCCACGCTTCTCGATCGAACTTATTCCTGTACCAACAGGAGTGCTCAGGTCTCCAGACACTCATCCCTTTGGGCTTGGCTGCTGGCTTATATAAAATGCAGAGAGACTGGCCTTGCTTGATCTTGAGCTTTCACACTCCGCTTCAGCTCCATTCACCAGTGAGCTCTGAGCTCAGTGGAGTGTAGGACATTAGCCAAGTAAAATTGGGTGCCCTTTGCTTTCCCACTTGTCATTCTCCTTTGGCATCTGTATATTCAGTGTCTTCAGGAACCACCTAGAGAGGCAATTATCTAGGGCAAGGTAAGATTTGAACATTTCTGGGTTCCTTAGTTTAACATCATTTAAAAATACTTCAAAGTCAATCAAAACAGTGGAAAAATACTTAAAGAAGAAAGAGAAAAAACAGTATATTCCCTCTCTTTTAGTCTTTACCATCTGCTGTGATATGCAGAGGGAGACCATGATTTTGGAGCTCTCAACTATTTGTACTCGCAATCACCAGACATAATTCCAGAGTTTTGTTTCCTAGTTTGTTTGTGAGGTGTGTGTCTTTTTTTGCTGTGTTGGGGGGTACTTAGGTGTGTTCCCATGAACGATATGGGATAGGAAGGTTATAGGAATCTTTGAGAATATGTGAACAGAAATTTGAGAATCACTACTCTACAGCTATAAAACAAGACATCTTTAAGTTGAACGCAATGAGGAATCATCAGGTCCAAGTTGAAAATGTTTACTATGTTACTGGAAATGAGGAAGATCTCTATTTTATTCTCTAAGTTGAAAAAATTACATTCATTCTTAAAATCTCACGTAAACACCTCAGTAACATTTGGAAAAACAAGACAAAATCTGCAACCTGAAAATTAAAATTAAAAAACGTGGCCATTTCAGTACACTTGCTTGGTAAAGCATAGTAAATTTCAAGAGTAAGAATAAAAGAAAAGACAACGTCTTACCTCCCATCTCGATCCCAGTCATACACCTCTACTTTGATTGTTCTGTCCACGGGGAAAACATACACACAGAGTAAAGTTACTTAGTAAGGTCAAAATAACATATGATTGAGAATTAAAAAATAAGTCGCAGATTTTCGTAGATAAAATATTGTAGGCTTGTAGGTTTCACAAAATAGTTTGAAGTTAATTTTGCTAATTTTATTACTATATTTCAATTTATCTTAAAATAGGTTTCTAAAATTTGTATTGGGTCTTTAAAGAGAGTAGAGAAAGTATATGGGAAAAGCATGTACAGTTTGACGGAGCGCCTCAATAGGGAGGTATGCAGCTATTTCTCTTGAAAACCATTGTGTTAGAGTAGAATTTCTCAAACTCAGCATGGATCAGAATTACACGGAGGGCTTGTTGAAACACAGATTGTTGGACTTCATGCCCAGAGTTCCTGGTTCAGTAGGCCTTGGTTGGGGCCTAAGAATTTGAATTTCCACAAGGTTAACTGGATGATGCTGATGCTGCTAATCAGGAACCACATTATAAGAACCACTTTGTTAGAAAAAGAATGAGTCCAGTTAAGCAAAGTTATGATCTTGTTAAATGAATAAAATGACAGTCAAGTGGTAAGATAAATTTTCAAGTAAATTTAATGACAGATTGGTAATCTATAGTTCCTTCTATGATATTGGTTAACAGAATAAATTCACATTTTTCTAATATATAAGTAACAAGATAAATAAAATAACAAAGAGATTGAGTTTTTACTTTCTATTTATTTATTTTTCTTTTGGGGTGAGTAGGGGTTTTTATATTATAACCTTATAATCAACTTTCATAAGAAAAAGGAAAAAACTTTGATATTAAGAAATCTTCAGGTATTTTGTGGGAATATCTTCAGGGCCTCTTCACCCACCTACTTGTAAAACACCAGAATCTCCCTGTTCCATATCTGTAGAACTTTTATGATTCAGTAACCATGAGAGCAACGATGCCAAATGGCATTTTCAAGAGTATGTTAGGGTTGATAATATATCTGGTCATAGTCTTGTATCTATTATATATTTACTTATTCCATCCACTCTAGAAAGATAACATGAAATGAAAGCCTTGAAGCAATGAAAATTCTGGAATGACTTTGAATAATATGTTAAGATAAACTAATATTCAATATATTTTTAGCACTTTGTACATTTTTTCTTGTAAAATCAGTCAATTTAACCAAATTTTAATTAGCTAAACTACCCCTCTTCCCCAAATCATTGTGGATTAAAAATAAAGTTACTTTTTAAATTCCGAATAAATCATCCATGCTTTTGTAAATACACATTTACACAGGTAAAGAAGCTACCTTAATTAAAAAAAAATTCAACTCAGATTATTGGATACAAAATCTATAGTGAATATTCAAAACTCTCAGAAAAGTTGTCATTTATTTTACCTGTCATAATCGCCATTACATAATGCTCTGACTGAGATCTTGAATGCTTGCCATACAGGATTTAGAGTGTTTTTGACAACTTCCGTTTTATGACAAATTGTAAAACTGTAAAAAAAGAGGTTTTCAGTTATGTTCATGATTCAATTATGAAATATTGTTTTAGTAGTCTTTCTTCTCTTTTTTTGTGTGTGCAGAATAAATTTTGCCAGTCCCTCTATTGCTGCTATATCATTTCATAAAAAGAGATTTGCGGTTTTAAAACTTTAAATATTAGCTCACTTTAATATAAAGCAATGAGATTTTGCAATAAGTTTACCAAAAATGATCTTCTGCAAATTCAATAAATCCTAAAGATGCTTTGTAAATAATCTCTATAAAAATTGTGATGACATACTGATAAAGTGAAAAATATCCATGAGTCACTAAGAATATGAAGGTCATATTCTGAGAAGAATAGTTTTGTTGGAGTGTTGGGAAAAACCTGATTGAAATGAGTTTAAGAAAGAGAAGAGGAACTGAGGCAGCGTGTGTAAATAACATTTTTGAGGAGTTTAGCTGTAAAAAGAAAAAGAGAAATTGGGAGTAGCTTAAAGAGAAAGATTAGTCAAGCAAAATGATTAGTCAAGCGAAAAAAGTTTTGTTACTTTTTAATTTTTTTCAAGATGGAAAAAATGACAGCAAGGTTGTATGCCAAAGGAAAAGATCCAATAAAGAGGAAACAATTTGTGATGTGTGAGAGTAAGGGGAGAAAGGCTGGAGCAATGTCCTTAGGAGATGAAAGTGGATGGGATCCAGGGCATCAATGGAGGAGTTGGCCGTGGGAGCACAGATAGTCAGAAACGCAGGAAGGTTCATGAAGGCAGAGAACACAGGTAAATGTTGTGATGGGATCATGAAGAAGTTTGTCAGTTGCTTCCATTTTCTTATGAAATAGGAAGCATGATCATCAGCAAAGGAGGAAGAGGACAGAAGTACTGGTGTCTGGGAGGGAGGGAAAGTTGAGGGATTAAGGAAAAGGAGTAGGATTCCTGGGGAGCCTTGAGGGCCCATTTAAGATTAACATCATGAATTTATAGTGAGACTACTCAGTAGGTGGTTCTTTCTTTATTTAAACTGTTGGCTCTATATATCTAAAGAACTGCTGGAGGGAAGGAAGATAGCAATTCAAGAATACACAATAAGGGAGGAATCCACAGAGCCTTAAACTTAGTTTTCTGATTCAAATTCCAGTGTTGTTTCCAACAAAACGTTCAATCTCTAGACATCAATCAGGTCCTGGAAATGTTCTTGCCTAATGAAAATTTATGCTGGAGTGCATGAGCTATAAAACATTTAAAATGATCTTGGTTAGAACCATACCTAAACCCAGCCCTCATTAAGACCTTAGTCATGACATGTTCCAAATGCAGGCATCTCTCTAACAATCATGAGCATGAGATTATTACATAATTACCATAGTGACATACTGCACCTAACGCCTACAAGAAAATATTCTCATTTTGAAAAGACTTTGAGTCCATTTTCCTCCTCTCAGGCAAGCAGGGTTTGTTTCTATTAAGAAATCAAATAGACGTAATATAAAGGGATCAAGTATTCATTACAAGACTTATGGCATTAGTGCCATCCCCTTCCTGGAGTATCACCACCCATCTAAAGAAACTCATGTTACTAAGTTGACAGAGCTCAAGAGAACATATCTGTGGTCAAATGTGCTCAGAGCTGACTTGCCTGAAGTGATTTGTGAACCACTGGGAGCAAAAGGCATGAAAAGAAAGACAGAGAAGACTGGAAAAGGACAATCAAGATATTTAAAGTAGAGGGAAGAAAAGTCAAGGGGTAAGGGAGAAGTAGGCAGGGAAAAAATAGAGCGAATCAAATGAGAAAAGGCAAATGTACACAAAAATGGTTATGAAAAATTTATAGGGACAAAATTACATGTATTGTTTTGTTTTAAAAACAGGCATCTGCCTCCTTTCATAACATAATACTGTACATTCTTAAAGATCTACAAAGGGGCTTTCTCTTCTTCTCTTGTACCATATTCTAACATACACCAAGTCTTTGGTATGGTGGTAGATAGAGCTAGCTAGCTAGATAGATGATATCAAGATAGAGAGACACAGAGAGAGAGAGAGAGAGAGAGAGAGAGAGACAGAGACAGAGACAAACCAACGGACCACCTTCCAAACCAACGTGCTCAACAATCTACTGACTTTCTGGCCTCTTTGTTTATGGTTAAATCAAAACTTCTGTTATATTCCTAGTAACACCAGCCATGGTAATTAAATACTTTGACATTTGAAACTTCTCCTCTTAAGAAAATGACTCATCTCTTAGTGAGATACTTATGAACCAGGTAGTCATCTGTCTTCTGTTAATCATTCTCACTTGTAATGCATTAGAGGTGATATAGACCACAAAATCTCACTAGTAATTCCAGCGCTACTGTAACTAGTGACAATTCTAACAGGAGTCTGATGTAGCTCTTTCTAACATTCGGGAGTATTGCTATATAAACATAAGTGCGTATGTAAGTACGTATTATAAGAAAAAAATTTTACTAAATAACCTATATTAAAATACGTTTTAAATGAAGCCATCTACCAAAAAAAAACAGCTATATCAAAGGAAAAGTATTACCTAATTATGAATACTGGTCATGTTACTAAATAAATGTGACAAGAAAATATGAATTTATAATAGTATATTATTAAGGTTTTTTATTAATGTTTCTAGTAGAAATCACGTTTTACTCTTTCTTATAAAATGAGCCGTAAACACACTAGGCAACAGGCAATTTTTGAAATAGCTCCATATACAAATAAATGTTAAAAATCAAACTAAAATCTTGGCAGTTAAAGATAGAGACTTACACATAAAAAGTGAGGAGTAAAAGCATTTTTACTCATTATATATATAAACACATTATATATATACACACACATTAATATATATACTAACAACATATATATAAACATATTAATTTATATTGTGTATATAAACACATTACATATATATAAACACATTAATACATAAGCCTTAATATATATATTTGGATCTAGCTGGTGAATTAGTTTTCTGTGTGTAAACGTAAGTGGAAAGTTTTCTGAAATGAGACTTAACAAATTTTAGCAATTTGTTTCTAAATGATTTGAGATTTTTGGATTAGTTGTACTTTTTCCTTAGTATTTTGATTTCATTTAATGAACAAGTTAATATCATTTTTACAAGCATAATAAATTTTTCTAATATAATTCTCACCAGTAGCATTGAATGTGTTATAGACTGAAATTCTAAAATCATACAACTAATCTTTATAAATAAAGAAAATTAATAAGAATAAAGATATAAAATTCAGGAAACAAGTAGTTTAGACAGGAGGAGGCATAAGAACATTGTGATTCAACAATTTTGAACTATTCTTTAGTTTTTCTCTACCTTTGAAATAAGTGGCAAATAGCATTTTCTTCACTGTCCAATATTTTTCACTTTGGATATGGATAAAATTAGTGTTCAGGTGGAAACGCTACTTTGACATTTTTACCACCAAAATAGAAGGGCAATACGTAAAATCCAATAATATGACACCATAACAAAAATAACCAACAGTTGCCCAGTAGCTGCACCAACAAAAATTGCACAATAAGTAACAGTTTATACTGCCAAGTGTATTCACTTTAAATAGCAAACTTTCTATTTTTACGTAACATTTTATACACTCATTAAGATTAACATGTTGCACAGTTTCATTTGTAAGTGTAGCAGTGGTGACCATTTTTTTTCATTCTATTCCCCTCATTTTTAATCTCCAAATGACATTTTCTTTAGCTAATATTTTATTATGCATAGTTAAGGAAAACAAAAAAGAAACATTATACTATAAGATAATAATAATAATAACAGCTAACATTTAAATTCCTCTTATGTGTTAGGCAAGCTTCTAAATGTTTTTTGTGTAGTAACTCATTTAATACTCTTAACAACCTTGTGAGGTAGCTATGATTATTAGCCCGTTTTACAGATGAGGAAACTGAGTTTCACATGGATTAAAAAACTTGCCAATGGTCCCATAGTATTAAGCAGCAGGATTATGATTTAAATCTAGGCAACAGGACCTTAGCTCATAATTTTAACCACTAAACTTTCCCATGAATACTGACAGCACAATATGAATCACAGAAAAGAATAATAAAATACATTTAATGGTAGAATCATACATATTAAATTATAATTTATAACCATGGATACATTTTCAAACCACACAGAAAAGTCTAATCATGACTGATAAAAACATCTAAATTACTAGAATGTAATGAAAAATTTTATTGAATGTTAGACTTAGATATTATTGGGGGGAAAAAAATACCTGTAGTATAAAAAGCATCCCAGAAATCCCTATCTTTCTCCAAGAAAATGGTTTGAGATCAATTCTATAACAAAATACATTAGTTTCAGCATTTTAGATTTCTGCAAAAATATAATTTCTCCATACTATTAAGGCAATATTATAATTTTAGGAAAAGTAAAGAGGAAATGTTTCTAGGAAGCTGAAAATCATTCATTTTAAATATCAAACAAAACATAAAATGCTTATAAAGTTATACATTATTATTGACATACAAGCATCAAATCAAATTTTAAAATACCAAAATATTTTACTGTTTATCAATTTAATGAGCTTCTCTGAGAAAAAATAATTCAAATATCATCCTTACCAAAGAGCTAAAATGCATAAAAGATAGATCTACCTGCCATCTTCATTACTTCGATAAAATACAAGAAAAGGATCCGATTTTCCAAAGAAGTCCTTCTTGTCCAATTTGTTGGCACAAAATTGCATCAGAACAGCATCCTATAAACAAAATGAATAAAATAGCTCAAAACCTGGGTTATAAATAACTAGACACTGCAGATCACAAGCAAGACTTGACAAGAAAACAAATTTGCCGTTTTAATGCAAATGGCCAGGTATGCGAGAATTCCAGAGAACGTAAAAAGCTAGATGACTTTAGGTATCCAATATTATAATACAAGATCTTCATTCACATCTTTAATTATTCAAGCACACATTTTTGGAACATAAGTGTTTCTTTAATTCCTCAGGAGCTATTTACTAAGCATCTACTATGTATTAGATGTTGAGATGTATTAGATGATTAGGTGAGGCACAAGACAGACCCAGATTGACCACACAGTTTGCAATCTAGAGGGGAAAAAGGTTCCTTCTTAATTATACACAAGTGCACTACAATGTCTCTATAGTTACATCTCAAAATAATTTCTATTATATTGGGCTTCAAGAAAAGTAAAGCACTTTCATTTTCATCTGTAATTTAAACTACATACTTGTATATTAATTATTATGCCAAACCAATTATTTTCATCAATTTATATACTCAAGCACTCACCGTCTACATGGTTTAGCTTAAAGGGAAACAAGTCTTTAAAGTAAACAAAGTGTATTATAAATCAAGGAAGTTAAACATTATTCAATTAGGTAGGATAAGCATTTTTAAAAGGTAGAAAATATACAGTAATTTAAAAATTAAAATCAGTATTTTGGGGGCTGGGCCTATGGCCTAGTGGTTAAGTTCAGCGCTCTCCACTTCGGCAGCCCGGGGTTCAGTTTCTGGGCACAGACCGACACCTCTCGTCAGCAGCTATGCTGTGGTGGCGACCCACATACAAAATAGAGGAAGACTGGCACAGATGTTAGCTTAGGGTGAATCTTCCTCAAGCAAAAAGAGGAAGATTGGCAACAGATGTTAGCTCAGGGCCAATCTTCCTCAGCCAAAAAAAAAAAAAAAAGCAGCATTTTGGGTTTATTTGGTTTTTTAACTGAAAGGAGATGCTAAGCATTTTGGAAAGAAGTGGAGGGTCAAAGTAATTCAGATTAAATCAAGAGGTCACAGTTTTAGATACTATTTACTGACAATGTTAACAATGACTAAAAAGTCACTCTCTTATTCACCACTTCTTTATTTTGTAGAGTCCAGCAATACTACTAAGCAACCACCTAAAATTCTCATTTCCTTTCAGTAATTCCAGAACACTATACAAGAGATAATTATCTCTCTCTTTTTCATTCATTCGTTCATCTACTTACCTACCTAAGATTTCACAAGCAATACTCGGTTAGAATCTGGGAGTAGACAGAGGAACAGGACACATCTCTAGACTTCTGGTTTTCAAAAGCATTAGTAGAGTGTCATTTTACTTTGTTACTTAGCATATAGATGTGATAACTTCTATATGCCAGAGGAACACTCATAATAGAGCAGGAAATGTGCTTCTAGGCAGGCATAGTAACAACACATGTTTTAAAGAAAATTAAAAGAACAGAGGCAAGGACAATATGGATATCACTATCACCTCCAACCTCTCAACCATGATCACTTTTCAAATTTGAGGTTTACAGATCAAAAATTTCTATACTATCCTTAAAAAAGCAGGGAGAGAATTATGCTGATGATCCAACTACAAAATCAAGGCAAAATGGAGAAGGAAGGATTGGTTTTGTTTTTCTGCTTTGTTTTGAACGCCCTTTCACCTTCACATATACTCAAATGCCCTTGGGAGAGAGTGGTTTTCTAAGAACATGAGACAAGGACACTGTTCTTGCCATAGAAAAAAAATTGCTCCTTTAAGACATTCTCCCAAAGCACCTGAACCAAAACACAAACTACCAAAAAACATTCTGATATACTTAAAATGCATAATAGATTACTGAAATGTGTATATTAAACTTATTGTGAATAAAACTTCAAAGAGATTAAATATTATTAAATATGCATTTTCAGTCTGAAGACTGGTAAACATTATACCAAATTGCAATTTTTCAAATTATATCTCCTAAGGCTTGCAAAACGAAGAACTGATTCAAAATAAAGATTTCTTTCAGTGCACCAAATTATATAAACTTGTGAAAAAAAATTTTTTTTTTTTGCAATTACAGGTTAATAACTTAGCAGGGATTCCATCTGTATAAAGCACAAAAGAAATCTAACTTTTGGGGAAAAAACAAGTATTTCCTTACTTTTAGAAATATACAAGCTTCATTGCAAAGTGGTATTTTTGTTGGTTTTTTTGTTGTTGCTGAGGAAGTTTAGCCCTGAGCTAACATCTGTCGCCAATCTTCCTCGTTTTTTGCTTGAGGAAGATTAGCCCTGAGCTAACATCTGTGCCAGTCTTCCTCTACTTTATACGTGGGTCACTGCCACAGCATGGCTTGACGAGTAGTGTATGTCCGTGCCCAGGATCTGAACCCACAAACCTGGGCCACCGAAGTAGAACGCATTGAGCTTAACCATTACGCCACAGGGCCAGCCCCTGCAAAGTATTTTTTTTGTAAATCTTTTATGCTTAATACCATCTGAAAGAATCTTAAGACTTTTCTTCAATACTCCACGACAATGTAACAAACTTCTTATTGAAGAAACCCATTTGAATGTATCCCAGACACTTCTAACAAGTTCAAATGAAAGTTGCTTCTCCTGCAATTTTCCCAGCTCAATTAGTGGCTTGTCATCCACTCAAAGTACTCAAGGAAGCTGTCCTTGACTCCTCCCTTTTCCTGACCCTTTTCTAATCCATCACCAAGTTGTATGTACCATTCTATCTCTAAAACATTTCTCAAATCTCCACTCCAGCCACACTGGCATCATCTTAGTCCAAGCCAACCTCTGTTCTCACCTGGACATGCACAGTGGCATTTATTCCTTTCTCCCTCTTTCACTCTTGGATTATCCTATCCATTCTCCATCCAGCAGACAGAGTAATGTTCTTAAAACATGAAAGAAATAGCACTGTTCATAATGCGTCAAGGCTTTCCCTTGCTTTTAGGATAAACACAGAATCATTAACATGGTCTAAAAAGCCCAACACTAAACAGGCTCTGAGCAGACTTTCCCACCTTCATCGGTCCTCAATCATCTCCCACTCCCAGCCCCTTGCCGTCACACACCAGACACACTCCTTTCTTTGCCTAGGACCTTACACAAGCTATACGTTCTGCTGGAATTCTTAGCCTTTGGCTGGCAAACCGTTCCTTAGGGATAAGCTTAAATGTCATTTTCTCAAAGAGACCTGCAATGACCCCCTCCCCAATATAAATTAGATTCTCCATTGTACTCTCTCATATTTGATCACTTAGTATTTATCATGACATATTTATTTACCTGCATCTGATTAATGTCCGTCTTTCCCACAAACTACATGCTCATTAAAGACAAGGACCAGGGTTGTTTGTTATTGTTGTTGTTTCTCACCATTGTACTCTAACCATCCATTCTAGGGACTAGCACATTGTTCATTTTATGAATATTGTTCAATCAATCAATCAGAATGAAAAATACTATTTGTGGATATTTTCAAGCTACTTTTAAAATATTGAGTGAAGAAATATTCCTAATATGACTTCAAAATTACATTAATTCTTACTCTGGCATTTGAGTAGATATATTACAAAAGTTGCATTTGAAATAAACTATGTAATACTAGGTTGAGATAATCAGGATTACCACACTAAAAATAAACATTTGTATAAATTTATAATGTACACATCTTTCAAATGCTGCCTCTTTTTTATTCTGCAGGGTAACCATGTGGGGAGGTATTAAGATGTTTAGCACTTTACAAATGCAGAAATTAAAGCTCCAAGAACATAACTTCACTCAGCTGAATACTGAAAGAGACAAAACTGAAATTTAGGTGTCCTGATTCCAAAGCTTACGGTCAAGTTAATAACTAACGATGTGTTTTTTGTTTTCTGTTTTTTTTTGGTGAGGAGATCAGTCCTGTGCTAACATCTGCCAATCCTCCTCTTTTTGCTGAGGAAGACTGGCCCTGGGCTAACATCCGTGCCCATCCTCCTCCCCTTTATATGGGACGCTGCCACAGCATGGCTTGACAAGCGGTGCGTCGGTGCGTGCCCAGGATCCGAACTGGTGAACCCCAGGCCACCGCAGCGGAGTGGGCGCACTTAACCGCTTGCACCACCGGGCTGGCCCCAGCAATGTGTTTTAAAGGGAAAAAAATGTCAGTTTGTATGATTTCGAATGTGAAATAAAATTATTTCATTCAAAATTCCAAATGACAATGCCTGATATTTTTAAAGTACCCTAAAATGTACATTTAAAAGCCATTGTCTCTTTAACTATGAACATTGCTTTGAATATACTCGTTTCTTCTACTATACTAGCATAGAAATATTATTTCAAGGTTTATATGTCTTAATGATGCTAATTATCAGTAAGGCTGTAGCTAAGAATCAGAAGATAGGACACATAAGTGAAGCTACATCAAGATTCTAAGCAATATTTAAAACAGATTTATAATTTCTAAGTATGAGAAATATGTTTACTTATTAAAAGATAATTCCAGATGTTCTGAAAGTTTTAGTAGTAGAAAGAGTAAAAATGCCTCTAGATCACTATTTAATACATTCCACTTCATTTGTATGGAAGCTTTGGAAGAATTTCTCCTTTCTTCGAAGCAAAACAATAGAATTGAAAGCGGAAGATATTTGAGATGCAGCCTGGCCATAGTCTATGCCCTTGGTTTCTTGCTTCTATTTTGAAATAAAACTAATAATGTGTTCATTGGCATATTTAAACAAAATCATATTAATGTCAAGATTTTGACAAAGTAGCATAAAGAACACATATCTTTTTGACCTTGAACTTCTTTTTCTCTCTCCTCCCTCAGTATACAAAACACATATGATCATAGACATATACAAATTCAGAAACAAGAAGTATAAAAGATGATTAGATGAAATAATTAAAAGAAATCATTATGCCATTTTAACTAAAAAACAGGATGGTAAGTAATATTTCCGCAATTAAATAATTTCACTATTTTTTGTAAGGCATTTTTATTTATTTATTTATTTATTTAATTTATTTATTTTGTGGGGAAGATCAGCCCTGAGCTAACATCTGCCAATCCTGCTCTTTTTGCTGAGGAAGACTGGCCCTGGGCTAACATCCGTGCACATCTTCCCCCACTTTATATGGGACGCCGCCACAGCAAGGCTTGACAAGCTGTGCGTCAGTGCGTGCCTAGGATCTGAACCCACAAACCCTGGGCCAACGCAGCCGAGCGTGCGCACTTAACCACTTGCGCCACCGGGCCGGCCCCTGTAAGGCATTTTTAGTATACATAAAATGCTTTTGTATATATTATATTTTCAGATTTAACATTATTGTAGTCCATTATCAGAGCTGGGAGAATATTTTAAAATAATCTAGTGACTGGTTCACATATTTGGCTTTTTGCTTCCCCTGAAAATACAGAAAGTAAAACAGAGCAGTTCAGAAACACATTATGTATATAAAGCCATAGGGATTATCCAATATCAAAGTATTAAGTTTTTGGTTTGCTTTGGAAGTTTCTGTTCCTAAAATCATGAAGCAAAAATTGAAAATAAAGAGCCCTAGAGATACAATCTAGGGCAAACTATTTTCCCCCACAAATAACAATTCCTAGGGATCTGCTGGGCCACATTAAACAGACAATATTGACTTCGGATTCAGCGAGCCGAATTACCTCCAGTGTGGAGTGTCATAGGTATCACCTCATTTCTTGATGATAGTGAAATCACTGAATGTGAGTGAATGGCTATATCAGCAAATCACAACTAAAAATAGCAGTTTTCTAAAAATATCAATGATGCACTCTATGTCGTCATACTCCTAGCTGGAGCAGTAGCTGGTCCTTTCTTCAAATGTGAGCTTCCCAAGCTAATAAAAGATAGGACCCTATATAAGCTCTGAATTAATTTAATTAGAAATATGGAAAAACAAGTCTGTTATGCAAAAGGGCTAAAGTCAAGTGAATAGAAATATTCCTTCAGAATCACACATAAATCTTCAAAATTTCTGCAAGAACTGAAGTGACTGGTACAATTGACAATTCCTTGTATTAATGCCCCCAAAATGATATTGACATTAGGTTTTATTTTAATAATTTCTATTCTTTAAAAAGACTGTTATAATAACTGATTATCCTTTTTGGACTATAGCATGTAGTCTCTCTGGATAAGGTACTAAGCATCTAAAATGATATTTTATGGATTATAGAATTATATAACACAAAATTTTAAGTAATTTTTGCTAAAATTACCCAAGAATTAGTCATTTAGGTATAGTTTCAGAAATGTCATTTCAAAAAAGTGTTGGAGGGGCCAGCCCGGTGGCACAGTGGTTAAGTTCGCATGCTCCATTTTGACGGCCCAGGGTTCACGGGTTCAGATCCTGGGCGTGGACCTACACACCGCTCATTATGCCATGCTGGGCAGCATCCCACATACAAGGAGAATTGGCCTGGATGTTATCTCAGGGCCAGTCTTCCTCAAGCCAAAAGAGATGCAACAGATGTTAGCTTGGTGTGAATCTTCCTCACCAAAAAAAAATAAAAATAAAAAATAAGTGTTGGAAATACTTTTTAAACCAAAGAAATATTTACTTACTCTGCAACAGTTTAATTCCTCTGCTGTAAGTATGATTGTACCACATTTCTTCCCTGGAATTCCTCTAAAACAACAAAAAATATATTTATATACATTAATATTTTATACTAACATTATATAATATAAACTAATATTATATATTTTATTTTTATGCAACCAAATAAAGAGCATACACTTATAGGCAGGCTCTTTCCTAACAAAATATATTCCCAGTTTCAACCTTGAGATAATCCTATAGATCCACATTTCTTGATGAAGCTAAACTTTGATCACATTCAACACGTCAATCCTCTGCCTAAGAGTCTTAATAATGTCATCTTGTCTATCACACATAATACAATATAATAATCTAAAACATAATAAAACTTTCTCCCATGGTTTCTAAGATTTCTATTATGTGATTAAAACCTATTCCTGATTTGAGTTTCAATATTTCTTGCTCCTTTCATCAACATGATTCATTATTTGTGCTTATTTCTTCTTTGTGCCCATTCCCACGCCCTGACATACCATAGCATGTTAACTGTTCCCTATTCTGCCTCAAACTTTCCATATCCCCAGATGAAGTTCTATTTGTTCCAAGAAACCTTACCCCAGTCAACCTCACACAAAGCTGGGTCTTCTTTGCATTCCAACTACACTTAAAGTCAGTGCCACAGGTTTAAGCTTTTAATTATTCCTACATTGTTACAATCACATATTTTTACCCTTCCTTTTCTCAAGTTGATTATAAGCTCTACAAGAGCAAAATTCATGACATAAACCCCTTGTAAACCAACAGAACTAAATATCTATACATAGGTTATCAATATATAAGGAAAATACGTAGTACATAAGTAAAATTAAGCAAAGTAAAACTCGCACTCAATTTTCTTTCTACATGTCTCTGGTATATTGATGCTCATATAGCTTCTAGCTGACATCAAGAGCAAAGTCCACTAGGAAAATGCAAGGTGTGTGCATGGGTTCCCTGCTTTACATGAGGCACTACAGAGACAAGTCCATGAGAATCCTCCAAAGAGTAAACCTAATGCCCTAAAGGTATACTTCATGCTTCTTTTGTCCTATCACAAACCACAATTCAGACTCTTCTGTTTGGCCTGGGAGCTACAGGTTGTGGAATTAGAGCCCAACAAGTGTTTTTGTCCTCAAGAATATAATTCATCCCTGACAATCTATGCCACCATGTATGCAACAAATACATAACCCCTTGTTCTCCACGTATAAACAGATTGGAGTCTTAGTATCTTGACTGGGAACAAAGTAAAAGAATGGAAGCTTAAATATTCTGAGTTGTGAATATATGAATATATGAATGTACTCACACTACAACTGCTCTATCCTCTCTTTCTTCCTATTCTAAACTTTCTTTTGGAGACCACCACTCGGTCTTGAGCTAAAAATGCCCTCTCACAGCTTGTGCAGGAAACTGCCTATCACAAAATCTTGTTTCCTCTCTCTCTTTACTCCCCATTAGTGTAATTGTACATGTCAGGATCTTCAATTTTCTCCAGGTCTTAATGACTAAGAGATCAATTAATTTGTCCTTGCATGTTTTTTCTTAGAATATTACTACATCATTTTTAGCATCCATCCAACATCTTAATCCATTAGTTTTTCTAATCCAGCTGTACCTTTGTTTCTTCTTTCTATTTGCGAACCACAAGATTTATATTTTTAGCATTATGTCAAACTAAATACTCCAAATGAACATCTACCAGAAAATACTTTAAAATGCTGAATAAAATTTGCAAAAAAGTCTTTATAAAAGCTCTAACATTCTGGCAAGAAAGTAAGGACCAATCAGAAGCTGAAGATGGAATGCCAGCTCAGAAAGAACATTGGAAGCTGAAAGACAACTGAAAAAGAATCTTCAATGGTTTTAAAGAAAATAACCGTCACCCTAGGAATGTATACTGTGTATATTTCCTTTAAGAACAAGCATGAACAATAGATATTTCCAAACAAATAAAAACTGAGTGAATTTATGTCCAAGCACCTTTGCTTCAGAAATTTCTAAAGGATGGACTTCAAACTGAAAGAGAGTGATCATGGATGGAAAGTCTACGATGAAAGAAAAAACAATAAAAGAATGGGCAAACAAAAAATATGGGCAAATCTTAATAAATATTGACTATAAATCAATAATAGTAAGGTTAAAAAATAAATAGCAAATACAAATGCTAATGATAGCATTAATCAGGAGGGTGAGAATTTAAGTTCAAGTCTTCTGATGTTCTTTAATTGTTCAGGAAAAAATAAAAGATGCTTTAAATTTAATAGAATTTGAGAAATGAAGTAAATGTGTTTAAACACTTCTAAGAAACTACAATTTTTTAAGGACTTTATAATCTAAAGGTTAGTAAAGGAAAATTGTGGGATAGTGCTTTAAAAATACAACCAATTCAAAAGAAACTCCAGAAAAAAAGGACAGAGCAGATGAGAAGCACTAATTAGGTGACAGAAATAAATCTAAAGGAATAGCTACTAAGGTACACATTGATAAACTAAATGCTCCAGATTAAAAACAAAGGTTGTCATTCTATATAAAAAAATAAAATTCATCCATAAGTTATTAATAATAGACATCAAAATTTAAGGATTTAGAAAATTCACAAGAAAAGAAGGGAAAGATATACTAAGGGGAAAAAAACTAACCCTAAGGAAAACCGGTGTACCTACATTAATAGCAAACACATAGATTTTAAATTTAAAAAGACTGCTAGAAATAGTTACTGAGTAATGACAAAAGATTTAATTAATTAGGATGATATAATAATCTCAATATTGTATGCATCGAACATTATAGCTCCAAAACATATAAAGCAAGAATTGACTGTACTACAAAAGGATAAATATACCATTACGTTGAGCAATTTTAAGCCGGCAAACCTTTGGCCAGTAATCAAGGCTAACATTACCAGTGATAAGTCATGTTGATATCACGTACCCCTAACATAATGTAATAAGAATGGCACTTCACCTTTGTGGCCTTCCCCTCCAAACCCATAACTCCAATGACTTCTAACCACGAGAAAAACAAGAGACAATCCCAACTGAGGAACATTCTAGAAAATATCTGACTAGCACTCCTCAAAACTGTCAAGATCATCCAAAACATAGAAAGACTATGAAATTGTCACAGAACAGATGATACTAGGAGACAGGATGACTAAATGCAATGTGGTATCCTGAACTGAATTCTGAAACAGAAAAAAGACATTAGTGGAAAAACAAGGGAAATTCAAATGAAGTCTGGAGTTCAGTTAATTGTAATGTATCAATGTTGGTTTCCGAGTTGTGACAAATGCACCATGGTAATGTAAGATGTTAATGTTAGGGGAAACTGGGTGAGAGATATACAAAAACTCCCTGTACTATCTTTGCTACTTTTCCGTAAATCTAAAGCTATTCTAAAATAAAAAGTTTATTAAAAGCAATGCAAGGCAAGAAAAGACAAAGGCAAGTTGAGGAAATATTCCAGGTTAAAAGAGACTAAAATCAGGACTTGATGATATAGGTATGATTCGATGTATGATTCTTGATTAAATTTTAGACTGAGGAAAATGGCTATAAAGGACATTATTGGGATAATTCTTGCAATTTGAATATGGAGTGTGGATTAGATGACATCATTGTATTGTTATGAAGTTTCCTGATTTTAATCATCATATTGTGGTTATGTAAGAGAACATCCTTATTAAGAAACAGACACTCAAGTATTTAGAGTCTCCAACTTTCTCTCAGGTGGCTCAAAAAAAAAGAACTAGAATATGAGAGGGGAGATGAGAGGAAGGGAAGTGGGGGAGAAAATGATAAAGCACATAGGACAAAGTTAACATTTGTTGAAGGTACACATTATGGGTAAAGCGCATACAGGAGTCTCTTTACTAGAGTCTTACCCTAGCAAATTTTCTGTACAATTGAAATGATATCAAAATAGAAAGTTACTCAAAAAAAATCCATTTTGAAAATAGTTTCCCATACTTGTATTCTCCCATTATATTTTGTAACACATAGAAAGAATAATAGAACTCATCCCCAAAACAGCTGAAGATACATCTCAAGAGAATTATTAGAGATGAGTAATCCTTTCCAAAATTGAGCACATGAAGAATAAATGGCCTTTTGAGAGACTGGGTGGTTTGTTTTTGTTTGATTTGATTTGTTTTGCTTTTTGCTGATTGCTGCAGTTGGGTTTTTTCCTAACTGCAACATGTTTCCATATCTCTTACTACTTCTTCATTACCTCTACCACTGCCTTAGTTCATACCTTTACACTTTCACTTGGGTTACTGCAGTTTTCTTGTTCCTAACTGGTCTCAGGCGGGTACTCCTTTAATTTATCCTCTCCATTGATGCCAGATTGATCTGATCATGAATTCTAATCATGAAGCCTTCCATCTTCCAGTGGCTCTATATAGATCCTACAATAATTTCAAATTTATTAATTAGGACATAATATCCTTCATAAAATGCAGTCACTGTTAAGTCTCTAATTTCATCTTTCCTGCCACTTTTCAACAGAGCCACACTTTTAGTTCCCTGAATCCATAACAGATGTTTCATTTCTCCCTGACTTCACCTGGAATACTCACCCTACCAACCACTCAAGGACCCTTTTTCATCTTGGTGATTTCTACTCATTGTTCAAAATTTGCTTTAACTTATGGAACATTTATTAAAATTGACCACATATTATGTCATAGAATATTTACTAAAATATCTGACACTTATTGGCCAAAAAAAATTGTTAGCAATTAATGATAAAAAGCAATTTTTAAAACAGTTCTGAAAATCATTATTAAAAGAAAGAATAATGGAAAAGAGAGAATACTTAAAATTGTACAATAATAAAAATAACACCTATGGGATTCTACTAGTTTAGTATTTCTTACGCAAAAAATATAAACAGAATGGTATTAAACAAAAATCCAGCAGTGTGTTAACAAAAGATAATGTAATAGCAACACAATAATAGTAAGAAATATCAATATGCCACATTCAATAATGGATAAAACAACTGTATAGAAGATCCATAAGGAAACAGAGGACTTGAACAACACTACAGACCAATTGGACCTAACAAACATATACAGCACACTCTATCCAATAACAGTAGAATATCCTTTCTTCTCAAGTGCACATGGAACATTCTCTAGGAGAGATCACGTTAGGCCATGAAACAAATCTTAACAAATTTAAGAAGCTTTAAATTATAAAAAATATATTTTCCAATCACAATGGAATGAAATTAGAAATCAATAATGGAAGGAAAATTGGAAAAAATACACAAATATGCAGAAATTAACACACACTTAAACAACCAAGGGGTTAAAGAAAAAGTCACAAGGAAAATTAGAAAATACCCTGAAACAAATGAAAATAAAACACAACACACTAAAACATATGGGATGCAGTGGAAGCAGTGCCAAGAAGAAAGTTTATAGATTAGACCAGAGATAAATGAGAGAATAGAAAAACAATACAAAAAAAATCAATGAAACTAAGCATCAGTTTTTTGAAAAGATAAAAAAAATTGATCTTAACTCAACCAAGAAAAAAAAAAAAGCACTCAAACAAATAAAACCAGAAACGAAAGAGGGGACATTACACCCAATGTCACAGACATAAAAAAATTATAAGAGAATACTATGAACAATTGTAGGCCAACAAATTGGATAACCTAGAAGAAATAGATAAATTCTTAGAAAAACACAATCTACCAAGACTCAATCATGAAGAAATAGAACATCTAAACAGACCAATAACTAGTAAAGAGATTGAATCAGTAATCAAACATCTCCCAAGAAAGAAAAGCCTAGGATCATATAGTTTCATTGGAGAATTCTCTCAAACATTTAAAGAATTAACATCAATTTTCCTAAAATTCTTTTAATAAATTGAAGAGGAGAGAATACTTCCAAGTTCATTCTATGAGGCCAGCATTACCCTGATACCAAGCCAGACAAAGACACTACAAGTAAACTACAGACCAACATCCATGATGAATATTAATGCAAAGATCCTAAATAAAATACTAGCAACCTGAATTCAACAGCACATTAAAAAGATTATACACCATGACCAAGTGGGATTTATTCCTGGAATGCAAGGATGGCTCAACACATTAAAATCAATCAACTTAATACACTTCATTAACAGGATGAAGGGCAAAAATGTGATCATCTCAATGCAGCAAAAGAATTTGACAAGATTCAATACTCTTTCATGATTAAAAAACACTCGACAAACTAGGAATAGAAGGAAACTAACTTAATATAATAATAGCCATATGTGAAAAGCCCACAGATAATCTCATACTCAATGGTAAAAGACTGAAAGTTTTTCCTCTTAGATCATGAACTCTAAGATGCCCACCCTCACTGCTGCTATTCAACACCATTCTGAAAGTTCTAGCCAGGGGAATAAGGTAAGAAAAGATATAAAATGCATCTAAATTGGAAAGGAAGAAGTAAAATTATTTCTGTTTGCAGATGATATAATCTCATATGTAAGATTACATATAAGCCCTAAAGATTCCACATTAAAAGAAACTGTTGGGGAGGCCCAGTGGCGTTGTGGTTGGGTTCACGTGCTCTGCTTTGGCGGCCCAGGCTTCGCGGGTTCAGATCCTGGGCACAGGCCTACATACCGCTCATCAAGCCATGCTGTGGCGGCGTCCCATGCACAAAATAGAAGAAGATTGGCACAGATGTTAGCTCAGGGACAATCTTCCTCAAGAAAAAGAGGAAGATTGGCAACAGATGTTAGCTCAGGGACAATCTTCTTCACCAAAAAAAAAAAAAAAAAAAACTGTTAAAACTAATAAATAAATTCAGCAAAGTTGCAGGATACAAAATCAACATAAAAAAATCAGTTGTATTTCTATATACTAACAATGAGCAACCCAAAAAAGAAATTAAGAAAACAATTCCGGTTACAATAGCATCAAACATAGTAAAATACTTAGGAATAAACCTATCCAAGCAGGTGAAAAACTTTTACACTGAAATGTATAAAACATTGCTGAAAAAAATTAAAGAAGACACAAAGAAATGGAAAGACATCCTGTGTTCATGGATTGCAAGACTTAATATTATTAAGATGTCCGTACTATCCAAAGCAATTTACAGATTCAACACAATCCCCATCAAAATCCTAGCAGCAATTTTTTCAGATATAAACAGAAAAATTCATCCTAAAATTCATATGAAATCTCAAAGGACCCCAAATAGCCAAAGCAATTTTGAAAAATCAGAACAAAGTTGGAGAACTCACACTTCCTGATTTTAAAACATATTACAAAGCTACAGTAATCAAAACAGTGTGGTACTGGCATAAAGACAGACAAATAGACCTATGAAATACAACAGATAGCCCAGAAATAAGCCTTCATAAATATGGCCATATGATCTTCAACAAGGATGCCAAGACCACTCAATGAGGAAAGGACAGTCTCTTCAACAAATGGTGTGGGGAAAACTGTATATCCAAATGAAAAAGAATGAAGTTGGATCCTTATCTTACACCATACATAAAAAATCAACTCAAAATGGATTAAAGACTTAACCATAAGACCTGAAACTATAAAACTTCCAGAAGAAAACATTGGGGGAAACCTTCATGACATGGACCTTGACAATGATTTCTTGAATATGACCCCAAAAGCACAGCAAAAATAGACAAATGGAACTTAAAATGCACCACTTAAAAACTTGTGTGCATCACAGAACACAATCAACAGGATGAAAAGGCAATCCATGGAATGGGAGGATATGTTTAATGTTAATTTGTCCCATGATTCATGGCCCTCGCATATGAAAACACATTCACCTGCTCCACAGGTCCCTGAAGGTTTCATCCCATTACAACATCAACTCAGTTCAAAATCTCATCTAAATCTTATCAGTTCAAAAGTCCCAAATCTCATCATCTAAATCAAGTGTGGTTAAGTCTCTAGATATAATCTATCATGGAGCACAATTCCTCCCATCAGGGCACCTGTGTTTCTAAAGAAACAAATCATCTGCCCCAACATACAATCATCGGTCAGGCATAGGATAACAGTTATAAGCATTCCAGTTCCAATAGGGGAAAAATATAAGGTAAAATGAATGATCAGTCCAAAGCAATTTTGAAATCCAGCTGAGCAAACTCTATTAGTTTTCTGTGGTTTGTAGCTCCAAACTCTGGGTTATTCTTCCTTTTTTATGAAAGGTAACAAGAGACTGCAGCTGAGTAGTTTTACCAGCCTATTTCCTGCCAGTAGAATTTGAGGGTTCCAACACCCTTCTTTCATTTGTAGTCTCTCTCTTTCCGTCCAAGCTCTCGGTGTTTCTGCTGGCATAAAGTTCTCCAAGAGCTTTGTGGGTCTCTTGTGTATGTCATAGGGACTCACTCCATCTGACAAAAATCTCCTCCACAGATCATTCTTCTATCTATCTTCTACACTTGAAGGTATTTATTATAGCAGCACCCCACTTCTAGCTACCAAAATATGCATTAGTCTCCTATTGCTGCCATAACAAATTACCATAAACTCAGTGGCTTAAAACAAACCCCCCCTTTCATTATCAGACAGCTCTGGAGGTCAAAATTTCAGCCAAGTGCTCTGCTTAGGGTTGCACAAGGCTGACATCAAAGTGTCAGCCGGCCTGGGTTCTTATCTAGAGGATCTGGGAGAGAATTAACTTCCAAGCTCAATGAGTTTGTTGGCAGAATTCATTTCCTTCTCATGATTTCCCTGTGGTCTCCTACATCTTCAAGCCAGCAAATGCAGGTAAGACACTTCTCATGCTTTGAATCTCTGACTTCCCCATCTGCTGCATCTCTCTGACTTCCTGTTCTGCCTTTCTCTTCTGTTTTGAAGGGCTCATGTGATTACATTGAGCCTATCTAGATAATTCATGACAACCTACTTATCTTAAGGTCAGCTGATTAGTCATTTTAAATATATCTGCAAAGTTTCTCTTGCCATGTACAGTAACATGACCATGGGGTGTGACACCACACAGCAAAGGTCATGGGGGCCAAAATTTTCCCTTCTTTACCACACATATTCTGTGACCCCAGAATTTCATTTCTAGGCATATAATAAAAAGACATATAATGATTTTTATTGCAGCACTGCCCATAGAGAAAAAAAAACAAGAAACTACAAAAAAGTCCACCAACTTAATATTAGGTAAATCAGTAATTCATAAAATGAATAACTACACAGCAATGAAAAAATGAATAAACTACAGCTAAACCACAAAAAAGTCCATTGACTTGATATGAGAAAAATCTAGTCATAATTTATAAAATGGATAAAGCAATGAAATAAATGAATAAACTACAGCTTCACACATTCACATATCACCCATTACATGGATGGTTCTCACAAACAATTTCGAGCAAAAAAAAAAAAATCAAATCACAGAAAAATGTATAGTATAATTTCAGTTATATAAGTTGAAAAACATGAAAAATGAAACATCACATTTAATAATATTATGAAGGAGATGCTATCAAGTTTAACATTTTTCAGAAAATTAATCAGTTTATGCTGAGCTGAAAGCAATAAGTCATATCACTAAAGCGGTATGTCTTTGGTAACATAAAATGTTTCCTGCCTTAAAATATCTCCTTCATCAGCCTTTCTTAAGGTTTAAAACTTTCAGGGTCTCAGATTCATCTTTAGACTGTTTACTTGGTAAATTCTTTTTCATTTTTCAAAGCCCAATTCAAACGCTGCTTCTCTGACTCCCATAACTAGAGTTAATTAACCCTCTCCTTCTCCACCTTGTAGATACTCCTACTGTGCTACAATGAGACCTAGTACATAGAGACTGTATTTAGGAGGTTAAATCCCAAGTACATCAGTTAATGACTACGACCTTGTATGAGTTGTTTAACTTTCTTGAAACTCAGTTTCTTATCTGAGAAATTAAGATGATAATGCAGTTTTAAATATCAAATGTGTATAAACACAGCACAGAACAAGTATTCAATAAATTATAGTTGTTATTATGTGTTGACACGCATCAATCACAAGAGCAGTGAGTTCTGGTAGGGGAGGAATTATGCATTGCCATCTCTGTACGACTACACCTAAAGACTTCTGGCACTTATTAGATGTTCTCTAAGCATTTGTTGAATTGAATTGCATTTGATTTAAGAGAGTGATTTCAGAAGCCGACGAGTAAACAATATAACTCAATATGGATAGACGAGAAGAGTAACAAACCAGTAGCACACTTTCAATACAACCTTAGTACTGATTCGTTTATTATAGTACTAGCTCTCTGACGAATGGGCCAAAGATAATAGGATGCAGTGCATTCATTGATTGAGGGCAGGGAGAGAGAGGTGATAAAAAAATGAAGGGATAGTCCATCATACAAAATGCTAGGCAGCTAAAGGGGCAGAATGAGAATTCTAAGTGTTTTACCTGTAAAGGTAATAGAATTAAGGGATAATCTTCAACACAAAATTTACTAATGACATATGGTTTGGACTAGTCTTGACTGCTATTTGGGTAACAAATACCCAAATTGGAAGGGGGAACGGAGGGGACAAAGGCTCTAGTACGGGCTAGTTCCTAAGTGGGTAAAAGATAAATCAAGACCTTTTCCATGTTAAACCACTCTATTTCAATCGGGGCGAGAAGAACTCAAACTGTCTGGATTAACTCTTTTTTAAAAATTAAATTTAAAAAAAGTTAATGTAATTCTCAAAGTTATCTGGTGGCACAATAAAGTTATCCAGTGGCACAATGAAGCGTTTATGTAATACTGCACTAAAATTTGGTAACACCTAAATAATTAATAGATGAGAGTTCTGTTTATACTTGAATTGTGAGAGGAAAAGACTTAGATCTTAGTGGGGAAACAAATTATACAAATAATTGACTGAAACTTGCCCGGTAGTGATGTAAGCTATGTGATAAGTAAAAATTAATTTGTTATTCATCAACATTAATGATTTTAATCTAAGAAGTAAACTTAACATGAAACTATGATTTTTCTGTTAGTGTATGAACACTTCTTTAATCCCCAAATGAATTATTCATATGATCTTATTTCACCATCTTATGATACTAATATATGAAAATGATAGTCAAATTGACTTTCTGACTGTGAAATACTAATGAAAAGAGAACTTTGTATTTCATATTATTTATAGGTCCAAATAGCAAAACGAATATAGATAGATCACTTAGCTTTACAGAATTGCAATACAAACAGAATAAAATTCATTTACTTATTTATGCAACAAATATTTGTTATCAACTTATATGCAAGGCATGGCAACTAGTACTCTCTAGGGTTCAGTAATATAATCATTTAAAAAAGATGTATTGAGTGCTTACTCTTTTATAGGCATTGTGCTAGGTAGTAGAGAAACAGATAAAGTGAAGAAGATTTAGTCCCTAGCCTAAAGGAGCTCAGTGGGAAGATAAACAAACACACAGTAAAGACGCTGTAACTGATGCAGTAACAATAAAGGATGATGAATATTATAACTGAAATAAGACGCATGTGCTAGAACACCAAAAATGGGGCATTAACCCTCGTCTGGCAGAAACTGACGAGGGTTTTATATTATATTATAATATATATTAATATTATATTATATTAATATAATTAATATATAATTATATATATTATATATAATATATAATATATATAATTAATATATTATAATATATAATATATATTATAACTGAAATAAGACGCATGTGCTAGAACACCAAAAATGGGGCATTAACCCTCGTCTGGAGATTTTGCATAGATGACAGGAACTGAGTCTAACAAGGTGAGTACATACTGGCAAGCAGGAAAAAGTGCAGAAACGCCTTCCACACACGGGGATCAGACATAGCAATGTGAGAATATGATCCACTGAAGGAAATGCAAGTTGTTCAGAGAATAATATGTGTTTGGGAATATTAGAGTACACACCTGAGTCTCAAGCGTTATTGCAAAGAGTTGAGTTTTCTCCCCTAAAGCTTATGGGAAAGAATTGGAGGATTTCAAACAAGGAAAGGGAGTGAATTTTAGATCTGACTCCAGAACTGGTGCATGCAGATGGGACTAATGCAGACTGCAACTACAGACATCAAGGCCGGTTGGGAGAGTGGCATAATTATCGAAGTAAGAAAGGTTGCTGCACAAGGGTAGTGGAGGTGGAGATGGACGAGGGATTCTGGAAAACTTGGTTACTTATTGGGAAAGGAAGGAGAAATGGAGAAAGAGCATAGTATGACTCCCAGCTATCTTGCTTAGAAAACTGTCTAGTGATGCTATTACAGAGAAAGGACAGAGCAGGAGGAGTTTTGGTGATATAAATGGCAAATTCACTTTCGGGGTATATTCAGTTTGAGATTTCTTTGAGACATCTATGTTCAGTGGGCAGTTGCACACATGCATCTAGAACCAAGGAGAGAAATACGATTGATAGACGATGTGAGCATCAACGGCATATAGCTGACAGTTGAAATCAGGGCCATATCAGAGATCATCCAGAGGAACATACCCTGTAGGCTGTAAGTCTTAACCTTTGTTGAGTCACAGACACATCTGAGACTCAATAAAAGCTACGAGAAAAATGTCACCCAGCATTTTGCACACAATTTCAGGTCATTCTTGGGCCAGTGAAGGAGGGTAAGAGGACTTCCAGGAAGCCAGGAGGAAAACTAGGAGAGATGGTGTCATGAAAGCAATGGGAGAGGAGCTTCAAGGAAGAGGTGGTCAATAGCACCAAAAGCCGCAGAGAGGCCAAATCAGTTGAGAATTGAAAGCACCTGATGGATATGGCACAGAGGTGGTGCCTAGTCCCAATAAGCCATTTGAGTGGAATCATGAAGAGCGGCTTGAAGAGGGAGTGGTAGCTGAGAAGCTGTACAAGAGTCTTTGAAGATTATTTGCCATGATGGGAAGAATGGAGAGAGAGCCAAAGAATAGGGTAGAAGCACAGCTGCGTGTCTGAGGGATGGCAGGGAGAAAGCTGAAGATATAGGCCAGGTCCCCAGGGATGTCTGTGTGGAGTGCGATCCAGGGCTCAGATGGAGGCGACTGTTTAGGTGAAGAAGAGAAATATGCTCAACTAAACCAGGAGAGAAAAAGGTAAAATAAATCTCACCTGTAGCAGACAGAAAACTGAAGAAAGATTAAGGGGCCAGACCTGAGTTTTAGAAAGCTATTCTGTGGATTTCTTCTCTTGATTTTGGTTAAGGTATTTAACTTCTCTAAGTCTCACTTTGCTCCTCTGCAAAATATAACTGATAATCTCTATTTCGCTAGGTTGAGGAATGATTAAATGCTATAATATATGTAAAGCTCTTGGTGCAGCCTGATAGAGTGTTAAATAACAAATACAGCCCAAATCTAGCAACTAATACTATTTGGTATTATATTCTCTGAGAGTAAAAGGTAAAGTTGTAAAAGTAGAAGGCTAGGGGGTGAGGAGAGGAGATAGACTTTGAAGAAGGTTATTTGTAACTTTTTGTAAAGGCTGTTGAGGAGACAGGGAAAACGTGCCCACGAGGGTCACAGAGCATTGAAGGTGGAGCTGAGCCTGGAGCCCAGGAGTCAGTGGTGTCACCAGACCATTTGCTTCTGTGCTAGGACCCTATAGTGCTCAGACCACCTGGGCGGGATTGCAGAGAAGGTAAATAGCTGGGGTTGATGGCATAAGATATCAAATGTTTCTTGTTAAACAAAGAAAATCAAAGCCACATACATAGCCCAATAACTGAAAACTCTAACATTCAAGTGGAGAGAAACTTATTTTTAGTATGTTAGTTTTCTTTTGAGATCTAATTACAAGAGGAAATTATGTCATTTCCAAAGGCAAAGATAAAAGATCCATGCAAGTCCAGTTTTTTCAAAACTAATGATTCATTTAAATCGGATGCATTTATCTTTCTATGCAATATGTTTTATCTCTAAAATATTAACAAAATGCCATTTCTAAGATTTTATTAAACCAGGTATCATAAAAGGAAATATACTATGTTCACTGTTAAAATAAGTCATATTTTAAACAAAGTATAACCTTTGTTTAAAATTTGAAACACTGTGCTCATCAAGCAATCCATCTGTTACCCTGTAATTTTTAACATTACAATTAAACTAAATGTGATCTCGTTTTATAGTTAGAATGTAAATGTTGACGTTAAAAGGAAAACAAGATTGTTATTATCATGGTACAGAATCACTATGAGTACAATCAATGATTTGATACACAGTTTTTCAGTAACAAAAACCAAGTAAATTGCTCATAATCTCTGGAGATTGAGATTTTCTTTGGAAGTAATTATTGATAAGAATGGTGTGATCCTAGCTCCTAAATACCACATAAGTCAAAAATTTTTAAGAAATTACTTTCTTTGCTTGTGATAAATTAGTTCTAGCCATCTATCTACAGAAATATTAGGTTGCTAATAACACTAAAAGTATACTTTGCATTCGTAGTGTAGTAAAACGCATATGCAGCAATGATATTATAATCTAAGAATTCTGCTCCAAGTTCTGGGAAACTGAAGCACAAAGTTATAATGAGAGACACTTAGAGTACTTAACAAAAGAGGAGAAGCATAATAGTGTGACTATTATTCTGGAAAATTCAGTTCAATAAACATTTATTTAATCCTAACTACTTACAAGGCACAACAACAGGTCTCTACAATATAGAGGATATAATGGTTTCTTTTTAAGTCTTTTGACAATTGTTACATGAAGAAAGGGGTGGGGGGCGGGGATGTATTCAGCCTCTTGATTGAATTTTAGAAGGCTGTTTAGGTGCCTTGCTCCAGCATGCTGTGGAACCCACGTGTGTTCGCAGAAGAATTAACAAGAACAGAACAGGAGCATCTACTGTGTATTCCTTTGATTAGTTTTTTCAGTAGACCTGCTTAAGAAAGGACAATAGAGAATTTAATACAAACAAAAATAATATGAAAGGAAGAAGGAAAGAACGCTCATAATGCTGGGAAAAGCTAACAATTCAGTTAGCTAGAAATGGTATTTATATTAAAAAAAACTGAATACATTCATGCAAATGACTAAAAATATGTTGGAATATAGATATATTTGGAAATGTCAGTTTACTAAACTGCCCTCCATGTTTAGAGTCTTTCATCAGAGTTAACTCAAATTGAGAAAGAGTAATTCAATTGATCTATCTCCAAGATTACAGGGAGGGTCCAGTCAATATTGCTATCAAAGCAGACAGTTGAGTTGCAAAGATTATTGAGATTTTTCACTTACTAGAATTTATTCTCAGGACAGCCTGCTGCACTGTGAGAATCTACCTATACCTAAAATGGCACCATACCCCAATCAAGGTTAATTATTCACAAAGGCTTTTTTAAAATAAATAAATAAATAAAAACACTAACAATATGTTTAATCTCTATTCCTTCCGAACTTTGATAGGGAAGAAAGCAGCAGAAAGCTCAGAGTTTTTAGAAATGGAAGCAAGTCATCCTGCATTACCAAATGGAAGAAATGACCAAGAAGTATGAGAACATGGTTCAGTTTACTTGTCAATACACTGTGAATTCAAAATGATGATTTTTGAGAAGATAAGGGAAAAAAATCTGATATACTTATTTACTTCTTTCCAAAACTAGATATGGATTTATTTTTAAAATTTTGTCCAATAGTCTTTCTATTTAGATTATTTTGGCACTAAGAAAATTTAATGCTGCTCCTGGAGAAAAGTACTTTCATCTTAGTTGACCGCAGAAAGAGCGGCTGCAAGCCCCCTGGACATACCTGGCTGGCCCTGGAAAGTCATATGTCTCCTTACTTAGAGGGTATTGCTGTCTTCTCAGTAATCACAGGGAAGAGCAGAGTCTCAGTGCACATCCTACGGAAGCCTGGAGTAGCCCATAGAAGCTGAGTGTTCATGACCCAAGATGGACGCAAGAAGCGGAAACTTTTGAGGAGATAAGCACTATTTACCTCAGGAAACAGTGGGACACTGGACTGTGCCTGAGGAGGAGTTGGATGGGGAAGAGATAATTAGAAGGAATCTCATCCTTGAAATGACCTTAGTCAGAATGGATGTCCCTTGAAAGCTCTTCTCACCATCCAGAGATGTTCTTGACTTTTAAGTAAATACTTTTGTATTACTAAAATGGAATATAATAAAAATTTAAATTTTCTTTCAAAGCTGTACATAAACATATTCATTTATTGAAGGCAATATGGTGCTGTCGTTAAGCATATGGGCTCAGAAGCCAAACAACCCTATTTGAAGCTGGTTTCTCCTGAGTCCTTGTCTCGGTTTCTTCCACTGATGAACGGGGATAATAACAATGTCCACCTACCACATAATGATGCTATGAGGATTAAAGAAGTTACTATGTGTAAAGCAGGTAGAATAGCAACTAACACATTATGAGAACTCAATCAAGTTAGCTGCTGGTATTATTTTAAAAAATCATTCACTGCTCCCTTTCACTTGCTTAGAAGACAAAGAACCAGTTGAGTGTAAGTATAGGAGCAGAGACGATCCCCAAATGTTTGGAACAAACATTCATCTCGACAGTGAGTAAGAGCTCAGACCAAGATGCTTATTCTAAGGTTGGCCCATAAAAGTCTTTTCTCACCTACTAGTTTGCTTAACTATAGAACTAATATTCCTAGCCTGTATTTTGAATCTCAGAATCAGCAAATTATGCCATACACAGGAGGAGAGAAAGAAGAAAGGAGCAATGAATTTCACTGTAGAGAAAATTGCAGTCTCTCTGCAAGATTTTACCCCAACGTGATTTCTAAACATTGTCTATAAAAAAGGTTCTAACCCTTTAGAAACTCATCTGATATTTAAACTAAGTGAAACTAGGAATGTTTATTTAATAAAAGTAGGTACTATTTAATTTAGAACCCATCTTCCAAAACAACGCAGATCATGCCTTATTCATTTCTTTCTTTCAGTTAGGTTTTTCTACCATTTTTCAACCCAACCAAGGAATTTAGGCAAATACAAACAAAAAAAATGTTGCAAAGGTTTATACTCCGGGTAAACACCAGCATCTGCAATACAAGGATAGAATGACTCATCTACTCCTAAAGCTTATGATCACTTGTGGCAAACTCAGAAATGGATGATCTTCACCTTAGAATACAGTACATCCATCCACCCAGTTACTTGTGTAAGAAATCTGAAAGTCATTCTTGAAATCTTCAACCAAGACTACCAGCCTACCACCAATCTTTGTGAAATAAACTTTCAAAACATATTTTGTGTGTGTGTGTGTGAGGAAGATCAGCCCTGAGCTAACATCCACGCCAATCCTCCTTTTTTTTGCTGAAGAAGACTGGCCCTGGGCTAACATCCGTGCCCATCCTCTTCCACTTTGTGTGGGATGCTGCCACAGCATGGCCTGACAAGCGATGCCTCGGCGTGTGCCCGGGATCCGAACCCAGGTCACCAGCAGCGGAGCACGTGCACCTAACCGCTACGCCATGGGGCTGGCCCCTCAAAATATATTTTTAATCAGCCCAATTCTTCTCATCCTTTGAACAGGATTATTTCAACAGTAATTAACTTACTGATCTTTCTGTTAACTACCCACAACCATTCTCCATACAGAAGTGAATGAACCTCTTCGAACAAAAATCATGAATTTTCCCACTGCATTTAGCATAAAATTCAAATACTAAAAATGGCCTATATATTCCAGTCTAAGCCAGTCCTCTAATCTTCATAGGGTTTATATTAACATGTAATTATATTTAATTGTGTGATTATTCATTTAATGAATAGATGGTAAACTCAACGAAGACAGGAACGACTCTGTGTTTTCATAATTGTATACCCAGTGGCTAACAGTTTCTGGTCCATAATGTATTCTCAGTAAAGATTTGTTGAATTAAGTGAATTAAAAGAAATAATAAAGAATCTCTAAGACCTCTACTACACTCAGCTTGTCTGACAGAAAAGTAAACAAATCTAGTCAGCAATATAGTCTATACTGTAAGCACTGACATAAAATGATTTTGCCTTTTGTTTTTCCTTCTTAAACTGGGGTTCCTATGGAGTTACTTGCACATAAGCGTCATAGAACAGGAAATCTAACATCTAAATCAGAACAACAGATCAACCATTCTAAGGCTTGTCTCTGATGATGACATTAAGGGCTATTTTGAGAAAAATTTATTTATCTTACCTATATCTCTCATGACTGGCCATATCCTTTACAAGCCTTTCTATCAAGAAGAGTTCTTCATCTATGGGCCTATAGCTATAACCACTGGAATTTCTGAGTAGAGCAGAAGGGTGGGAGCTTGCAGCTGTATACAGTCTGCTTATTTGGGTTAAAACAATTAAACCTCGCAAATCCTTCCAGAAAATGAGGTCAGATCCATGAATGAATGTAAGAAAGTGGTCCAGCATAACATTTATTAAATTTCCGTTATATGGAAGACTCATAACCTTGTGCAAGATACAGAAGGAAATGTACTGAAATTCCCTCTACTCTTGGCCTTTAGAGAAAACACAATTTTTCATTTGGGGCTCTCCCAGAGGTAGATAAATGCTTTTCTCTAGGTCCATGAAGCATCTAACACCTCTCTAAGATGCAATCAGTGGGTCAATTTTTAACATGTGGCATCACAGGAGAATTACTAATATGTATTCACATCTATGTGATCTTTGCAAAAGAGAGAAAAATAATTTTTAAGTGATACTGAACTCTAGATTACATTTTGCAATTACATATGAACACAGGCCCAAAGCTTTAGAAATTCAGGACATTTCCAACAAAATAATAACACTATCTTATACAGGCATGCCTCAGAGATATTGTGAGTTCAGTTCTGGACCACCACAATAAAGCAAGTATCTCAATAAAGCAAGTCAAGTGAATTTTCTGGTTTCCCAGTGCATACAAAAGTAATGTTTACACTAAACGGTAGTCTATTAAGTGTGCAATAGCATTACGTCTGAAAAAACAATGTACATATCTTAAATAAAGCATACTTGATTGCTAAAAAATGCTAACCATCATGGGACCCTTCAGCGTGTCATAATCTTGCTTCGATGGTGATGGCTGCTGACTGATCAGGGTGGTGGTTGCTGAAGGTTGGGGTGGCTGTGCAGTTTCTTAAAATAAGACAATAACGTCTGCTGCATTGATTGAGTCTTCCTTTCACAAAGCATTTCTCTGTAGCATGCAATGCTATTTGATAGCATTTAACCTACAGAAGAACTTCTTTAAAAATTGGAGTCAGTCCTCTCAAACCCTGCCTCTGCTTCATCAACTCAGTTTACGTAATATTCTAAATCCTTTCTTGTCATTTCAACAATATTCACAGCATCTTCACCAGGAATAGATTCCATCTCAAGAAACCACTTTCTTTGCTCATCCATAAGGAGCGACTCCTCATCTGTTCAAGTTTTATCATGAGATTGCAGCAATTCAGTCACATCTTCAGGCTTCACGTCTAATTCCAGTTCTCTTGCTATTTCCAGCACATCTGCAGTTACTTTCTCCACTGAAGTCTTGAACCCCTTAAAGTCATCTGTGAGGGCTGACATCAACTTCTTCCAAACTCCTGTTAATGTTGATATTTTGACTTCCCCTGAATCACGAATGTTCTTAATGGCATACAGAATGGTGACTCCTTTCCAGAAGGTTTTCAATTTACTTTGCCTAGATCCGTGAGAGGATGGAGTGATTCCATCAGAAGAATCACCATGTATGGCAGCTATAGCCTTTAGAAATGTACTTCTTAAATAATAAGACTTGAAAGTTGAACTTACTCCTTGATCCATGGGCTGCAGAATGGATGCTGCGTTAGCAGCCATGAAAACAACATTAATCTCGCTGTACATCTCTATCAAAGCTCTTGGACAACTAGGTGCATTGTCAATGAGCAGTAAGAGTTTGAAAGGAATCTATTTTCTGAGCAGTAGCTCTGAACAGTGGGCTTAACATATTCAGTAAACCATGCTGTAAACAGATGTGCTGTCATCCAGGCTTTGTTGTTCCATTTATAGAGCACAGGCAGAGTAGATTTACCATAATTCTTAAGGGCCATAGGATTTTCAGAATGGTAAATGAGCATTAACTTAAAGTCATCAGCTGCATTAGCCCCTAACAAGAGTCAGCCTGTCCTTAGAATCTCTAAAGCCAGGCACTGACTTCTCCTCTCTAGCTAATGAAAGTCCTAGATGGTATCTCCTTCCAATATAAGGCTGTTTGTCTACACTGAAAATCTGTTGTTTAGTGTAACCACCTTCATTAGTTATCTTAGCCAGATCTGGATACCTTGCTGCAGCTTCTACATCAGCACTTGCTGCTTCACCTTGCACTTTTATGCTATGGAGATGGCTTCTTTCTTTAAACCTCATGAACCAACCTCTGCTAGCTTCAAATTTTTCTTCTGCAGCTTCCTCACCTCTCTCAGCCTTCATAGAATTGAAGAGAGTTAGAGCCTTGTTTTGGATTAGGCTTTGGCTTAAAGGAATATTGTGGCTGGTTTGATCTTCTATTCCGACCACTAAAACCTTCTCCATATCAGCAATAAGGCTGTTTTGCCTTCTTATCATTTGTGTGTTCACTGGAGTAGCACTTTTAATTTCCTTTAAGAACTTTTACTTTGCATTCACAACTTGGCTAATTGTTTGGCGCAAGAGGCCTAGCTCTCAGCCTATCTCAGCTTTCGACATGCCATCCCCACTAAGCTTAATCATTTCTAGCTTTTGATATACAGTGAGAGACGTGCCGACTCTTCCTTTCACTTGAACACTTAGAGATTATTGTAAGGTTATTAATTAGTCTAACTTCAATATTGTTGTGTCAGGGAACAGAGAGGCCCAAGGAGAGGGAGACAGATGGGGAACAGCCTGTCAGTGGCGCAGTCGAACACACACATTTATATATTAAGTTCGCCAACTTATATGGGTGTGGTTCACGGCAGCCCAAAACAATTACAATAGTAACATCAAAGATCACTGATCATAGTTCACCATAACAAATATCATAATACTGGAAAAGTTTGAAATATTGCAAGAATTATCAAAACGTGACACAGAAACACAAAGTAAGCAAATGCTGTTGGAACAATGGCACCAATAAATAGACTTTCTCTACACAGGGCTGCCACAAACCTTCAGTTTGTAAAAATACAATATCTGCAAAGCACAATAAAACGAGGTACACTTGGAAAACCCAACCTAATGAAAAGCAGAAATTTAACTCACTTCCCCAATTTGATTGTTTAGCTCTACACTGAAAATAGACAAAATAGTTTTTAATATTTATATTTGGTTTACACTTATTTTAAATAAATGTAATCAAGTTTGGTTGAAAATTGCCCTTTATGTAAGCTTGCTGAACTCCTAGCTAAACAATTCTCCAAGGAAAATAAAGACAAAAAAACAGACAGAAAGACAGGAACAAAGGGTGGGAGTGAGGGAGGAAAGGGGGGAGGGAGGATATTATTAGGTGATTTGATTTAAGAGGTCTTTCCTACAATATATTGGCTACATTTAATAACAACACGATATTAAAAACCACCATTTGAGTGTTTATTAATTTCCAGTATTCTCCATGACAATTATATAAAGTATTGCTATTTCTTACAGCGACTCTTTTAAAAGTGTATTATTCATATGTTTCAGGAGAGGAAACTGGAGCTAAGGAATTTAAAGCAATTTGCTCAAATGATACACCTAATAAATTATGAAACCCAGGTCTGACTGCCCCCGAAGCCCATGTACTATCAACTCCATTACGTGGCTATTTACTTATCTCCAGACTAAATTCTTCATAACAAATATGACCCACAGAGATAAAAATACAATATAAATGTGTAAATTTTGTAATATTATATTACAAGTTAGTAGCAGAGATGAGACTAAAAACGTCATCTTCTGATTCCCAGCTCAACATTCTTTTTAATAAAATAAACCGGAAAGTATAACAACATCAATCTAATTTTCAGGGAAGTTAATAAAGTCAAGACACCTTTGAAGGTCAAAGTTTCCCCCACAGTTGACGATATTTTCACATGCGAAAAGCTGCACAATAAAGACGCGCTGCTTTATTGCAAATTTGTATGTTTCTCACCTTCAAGACTAACTGTTCTCCTATCCCTCCTGCTCCTCCTCTCCCTTCTCCCACTGACTCGTGATCTCTACATGCGCTCACAGCCACAACAGAGTTTTCAGGATAAGGCCACATTTGAGTTAGATCTTTAAGCCAAGGCTTTAAGGCTCTGCCTCAAGCCCTATTCTTCCATTTTGGTCTTCTGCCTTCTTCCCAAGCTTCCTTTCTACTTTGTTCCTCTCCCCATATTTCCCCATGTTCTCTTGGACTTCGGCACCCATTGGGCTGGATCCCTGAACCCTATGTCAGAGTTGGGATTCCTGTGTCCATCAGACAACTGCAAGCTGGTCTTCCAGTTACCATCTGCCTCTGAGTCCCTGTCCCTGTACTCTTCACACCTGTCAGGACACTCACTGATACCTCTTGGATCCCTCCCTTTATCCTCTCACACTACTGACTGCCTAGATCACAAGCTGCTATAGCCAGCCTACAAAGAACATAATCTTTCCCCTTAGCCAAAGTAGCTGGTTCAGTTACCCCTGGAGTTCCCGCTCCTCCCCATAGTAACAATCTTCTTTCTAATCACAACCAGTCCCTGCCTTCTTGCCCCATCCTTTCATACAGAACCAGTCAGGCCTGGATGAGAGTAACAGGAACAAACAGGTCTATTACTTGATGAATATAATAAATACTTTCCTCCCAGAGGAAAGAATGGCAATCTTTCTTAAACTGGTGCTGATTCTAGCATTTTGGAAGGCTTTGCTGAATCCACCACTGAGATCCCTAAAGATAGAAGAAATAAGACTCTCTGACAGCATCACACAGAAAATTGGATACAATCTCACAGCATGAGAAAACACACTGCTGAATGAGTATAATGCTAAATAATAATGAGACAATCTAAAGAGATGAGCCGATGAGTCATAGGAAGACACAGTAAATGCTGCAGACAAATTAAGTAGCACGAGACTCATTTTAGGAGGGTTAGGGAAAAGACCAAAGTGTAAGATGGAATTAAGATATGAGAAATGTGTTTGCTCAAAACTTGAATCCAACAGAACAGACTGTTGGAAATTGTGAAAATCTTGAGCTGCTATTAAAAAGTAAACAAAATTCTTGATCATCAATTTCAAAAAATTTCACCAAGTTCCTACAAAATATTTTTAAAAGAATTTTTATTCTCATAATAAAACGAGAAAATCTATTTTTTAAAAGTGACAATAACTGAAGTACAGAAAATAAAAAGACGAGTTTAAATTTAAATTCTGATTATTTAATAGGGCATGAACCTATATACAAGAAACCATTTTTCCTTTGTAATAAACATAATTTAGTTTTTAAAGGCTTGATTAATAACAAATAATTTAAAGCTCTAGTATCTTCGCTTTAAATATCTGAATTTTATAGATATCATCATTTTTAAAAGACCACCTCTGAGGCCTTTAAGAAGAAATTATTCTGAATACCTTAACGGAAAATAATTTAAACTAGGCCATTTAAAGGGAAGAAAACAAGGGAATATTTTTGAATAATTTAGAGTATAAATGGGAAACTAATTGGAAAATAAATCTCTAATCTAAAACAAATTGATAAATAAGCATTAAATCACTTGGATGATGCTATTTAAGATAAATAATATTTGGGACACAGAAAGACTTCTTAAATTCAAGATGAGTCAATTTTGTTAATTACAGATGCATTATCTGCCTCACGAGATGTCCTGTGTGGCAATTTCGAGGCCTATACCCATCCAGATAGGGAAAATCTCCTGACTGCTTAACAAGATTGCCAAAAGTGGCTGCAGCAGGAGAGTGTACAAATTCTATTTCTAGCTGCAGCCATGAGAAACAGACCATGAAAAACAGTAGGATGTTTACTGACCATCCTGCAATGTTATCTTTAACTAGATAGCTAAGCCCTGGCCAGGGCAGGTTCACAAGGGAGGAGAGGGGCAGGGGGAGGTAAAAAGGACTATGAGCTATGGATGTAAGAGCTACATTGTTAAATACATATTATTTCCCCAATGCGAACTTCTTCATCATTTCTGCCATGCTTTCACATATTCCACTATTTTTATATATTATGTGATAAAACTTGGAACCTTTAGAATTTGTGTTTGTCATCAGGCTTCCTGTCAAAGAAGAAAACACTTTCCTGACCTTGCATCATCTACAATATTCTCCCTGGCTCCAACCTTTCTTCCAAAGCCATTCCCTCCTCCACTGAAATGTGGCATATCATCCAATCTTCCCATCTCTCCCCATCATCTGTCCATTAGATTGGTTCAAAACATCAAGTACATGGAAAAGGATGTCACTGGGCAGGGGTTAGCAGGGATGAGTGTGGAATCGGAAAGCATCCATAGAGTGCCCAGCTGCTATAAAGGACTATTTCAACATTATGGGCAGAGAAAGATTCCATGCAAACAATATTTCACTCCCTTCCTCATCCCAATTATGCCTTTTCAAAGAAAGAGTATGAATGGTTTTGATTGCTTTTCATTTGAGGGTGAGGTAAGGGGGTAAAATGCCATTTGAATAGAAGCTGCATCTTCTCTCAAAGCACTTGAACTTCCAAGAGCTCAAGACAGCATGCTTAGCCCAGTGGACCTGGTCCTTCAATCCACCTACTACTCCCTTTCCTCTAGACACATGCCTTCCATAGCTAGAGTTTTTAATGAAAGCCAATATTTTCTCAAGCAAGAGGGTGAGTGACTACAAAGTGGTTTTTTCCCAATCCAGCGTTCACCTGGGTTGGAGTAACTGCTCTGGTGAGAGCACATGAATATATTACTGGATGCTTTGATGAATAAATGCAAAATATCCTTCCACTAGCAAGCTAACTGCTTTCAGTTTTACTGTCCTGTTTTTTTTTTATTAATCTCCTATTTGAGTTCCCTTTCATCTCTTTCCTTTGTTCTCTTAATCTCAAGTATTCAGTTTAATTCCTTCATGTAATAAGCCACCATTCTGCAATTCTTACAGTTTTCTTCTTTGTTTCTTTCTTTTGTAACCAATCTCTTTGTTACATCCAAGCCCTACATTTCATTACCCATTTAGAACTAACACTTGCTTAGCTAAACTTACTTAGAAAAATAAAAAAATCTCTCACTGCTCAAACAATAAGCCCACCTCTAAACCCTTTTCTTAATGTTTATTTGCCTGAAAAGATTGCCCAATAACATCAATGGCTGAATAAAAGATTAGTTACATATACTTTAAAAAATTGAATGAATTGTACCTTTTTCAATAACAAAGATATAATATCAACACTTTTAATAAACTTGCGTAAATTACAAAATATCCTATAGATGTAGCAAAACGTGTAGTTACAATATCTCCACGTTGTCTGAACAGGTTTCCAACGCTTTGCCTCATTTATGCTACCCCCTCCTCAGCAGGAGCTAAGAAAAATCTAAAGGGCATTGCATCCTTTCTGATTATGTAAAATGATCATGACTCAACTGCTAGCAAATACTACCAACATTTACATATTCTGCCAATCATTACTCTAGGTATCTTCACCCTTTAGCATGAATTTGTTTTCGTTGGTCTTGTCTAGTGAGAACTGCTGAATCAGCTGAACAAGGACCACATCTTACACTATATTCTACTTACCACATACCCCAACCAATATAATATCACCTTTTTGACATGTCTCCAGACTAATATAACGGTGATTTTTCCACTGGGAAAAATTTTATGCAATTTAAGAGTTTTCTGAAATAAGAGTTATGACTTCCTTTCATGGAGAAAATAACATCAGAGAAAAATTTCCAATAAAATTATCAATTTAAAAATGAGTGCCAGTTCCATAAAAATCTCTATTCTGTTGCCCTGAAATAAAAATACTATATTTTAACTGCTTTTGTTTTCTCTCAAAGAATGTCAAAGGCATCCTTAAGGTGGCATTGTATACATTATTGATTCTTTTTTCAGCAAAAAAAAAGGGTAGATTTAGTGATCTTCCAAAAATCCTCGTGGGCCTAAGTCACTAGACTAGAAAATGCAGTGAGAATTATATACACTTAATAAAATATTTATATTTGCTATACAAATTACTTATTAAAGTGAGCATAAATACATTTGACTCATAAATTTCCAAACTCTATACTAATGTGAAAACAAATTACACAAGAAAAGAAAGGTAGTTGATATGAAAAGTTTTCAAATAGACATTCGGTAATAATTTTCTGTGATAATCAAGTTAAATCAAAGAAGTTAGAACGCATAGACTTATTAGCCCAAGAAGTTTGTGCATAGCACTGAACACATTAAGTATAAAGTTCAGTTTTACATAGTTAAAGTAAGAATGATGTCTCAGTCATTTCAAGTGTTTGATGTCAAAGGTGAATAGATTTGTGGAGTTTTAACATTTATTTTGTGAGTCTGAGATTCTTAAAATACTGGTGAAGATACAGACTTCGATATTCCCCAAACCTTTAGACATTGTGGTTCGCTCTGCAAATGCCTTAGTATTTTTCCTAGATCTTTTGATTTTTATAAACAGTAAATATAACAGATTATATTTGAATCCAAATATAATCAAGATTAAGATGGGGGAAGAAGGAGGACAAGGAGAGGAAAAGATCAGGGGAAATGTCTAGAGTTTGTTTTCCACCCTATTTGGAACTGGAGAAAACAGGATCATCCCACGCAATTGATCTGAAAATGAAACATGAGCTCAGGAATTGAAGATGAAGGTGAAAGCTATAATTCTTCACGACTGCCTTCTCTTAATATTTACACACTTACTGTCTTCCTTACGGACAAATTTTGTAGTAAATTTACTATTAAAATCTCAATCACTAAATATACATTTATTAAACGTATGGTATAAAAGGGGTGCTACATATAGTCCCTGGCCCAAAGGAGTAAAACCTTTTGCAAAAAGTACTAAATCTAAGACTTACTAGCACAACCAAAAGGAAAACAACACATTTTCTTATTTAAATCTGCTCATTTCATTTTGCGAACATTTTGTAGCAGGGCATATGACAGCTAACATATAAATTATCCTTTACAAACATGTCAAAATTATTTGCTGGAAGAAAAAACCCAAATAAGATTTTAAAACCCACTTTTGGTCTACAACCATGTATTCATCAATCCGAAACTGCCAAAATAGACACTGAAGAGTTAACATTTCATTGTCTGAATCAAAAAATACTTACACTATTGGCTTTTCCAGGCGACTTCCCTGTGAACCAACAATCTCCCCCAATGTACAAAACACTTGTCCCAGAAAGTCCTAAAATAGACAAAAGGATTAAAGCTCATAAGTTCCCAAACTGTCTTTTCACTATATATTTTGTACATCATATTTGCATTGTTTTCATTGCTGAAATACTGAATTCCCTAACTTCCAATAATAAATAAAATAAGCTCAATATGCACTAATATTAGCATGTGATTTTCCTCTAAGTTTCCACAGCCCTTTATCTTTTTAATAACAGAGCAGGCTTGTTATTGTGAGTATTTAGACATTGCATTTATTTTCTTTTTTAAATTAAAATGACAATGGAAAAAAGTTCCAGGATTTGAATGCACAATTGACTTGAGTTTGGACGTCTCTGAAACTACTAAGCTTTTGGCTGAAGAGGCAAATCGTGACAGCACAGAGCAGAGGTGGCTAAAAATACCAGCGATACTTACAGAGAGGGCATGTGATGTCATGGCCACAACTGGGGTCCAGAGCCACACAGCCATACTGCCCATGTCTACTGCAGTACCACCACTGACTACCTGTGACTGTGGACAACTAATTAAGCTCTCCAATTTCCTCATCTGTGACAGGTATTAGTCCCCCTCACAGTGTTGTTTTGAGGGTTCGATGAGTTATTGCATGAGTTAATATTAGCACATATTAAGTGCCTAAAAATGTGTTAAGTATAATACATTATAAAGTTCATTAACACACAAGTAGATGAACCTTATTTTCAAGACTCAGAATAACCTTGAAAAATGAGAAGTCTGTTATTAATACTTCATTTCACATAGAAAGAAACTAATCATCTAGGAAGTCTTCCATGTTTTAGACAGTGAGTAAATAGCAGAATCAGGACCAACCCAGATGTTCTGATTCTAGATTGATATGCTGCCTAAGAATTTAAAGACCATAAATACAATGCAACTTCACATGCCAATAAAATAAGGGCTTCAACATCATCTGGATATGTGGGTCAAGAAAATATGGAGGTGTTTCAGGGAGAGACACATTCTCTAGTTTAGCCTGTATGTGACTCCAATCTGTCCTACAGGAGGTGGGAGATCTTCCTAAATTGTACAGTCAACTGGCCCAGGAGAAGCCCTAAGAATGATGGACAGAGAAATGACAGCAAACAAAATGTTGCTTTAGATTTTACTAAATAAAATTTTAAAATGCCTAACAAATCACAAAAGTAAAAACTATGCGGTTCAGTGAAAAGAAAGGGGAAGGAGACAGTGCTCTAAGTCTCATGAGGGAAAAAAGTACCACTGTAGACTAGGATAGTCAGGGAAATATTTTCCCAAAGGAAGTAAGCCTTGAGAGCCAGGTAGGAATCAGATCATGGAGAGAAGAGAGCTGGACATTCTAGTCGAAAGGGAGCAGAATTTGCCACCTCAAAATATGCTTCTTTGACTTAGGGATTATTTTAGGCTGATTATTTTTAAGAAACAGGAGAAGCTCTGAAAACCGAGTTAGAAGTTACCCTTTCGTAAGAGATACTTACTTTATAAAGGAAATCTCCATTTGTAAGGGTGTCTCCCTCCTGTACTAGAAACTGGAGGATGATTCTAAATCTCTAGAAACTCTTATCACTGGAGAAGGCAGAGACTTAATCTGCCTAACAACCATACCCTCCTTTACTATGTTTTGCTTCAAAATCTCCCACAACTGGCTCCCTATCCTCCAACATCTTCTTTTGTGTTTAGCTGGAGATGGTACTTAAGGTGATGGCTTGGGCCATTCTGGAGAGTTACTTATGTTTCCTTGGTATCTCCCATGCATACAGTAGGCATATATGTTATTAAGCTTCTGTTTGTTTTTCCCCTGATAGTCTATCTTTTTTATTACAGCAGGGTCTCAGCCAAAAACCTAGAAGGGTAGAGGGAAAATTATTTTTCCTCCTCTGCATAGTCCTAGAGAACAGATCAGAGTTACAGGCAAGAATGTAATGAAAAAACAGCAGGCCTCAAGTAAAGGGCAGAAATGAAGATGAAGAGCCAAGACTGTGGAAGGCCCTCTTGGCTAGGCAAAAAAGTTGCCTCAGGATAATCACAAGGAACCGGAAGTGTAACCACGGGCCCTCCAGGACCAGTTCAACTCACCCATCTTATCAACAGAGTAATTAAGAGTGGTTTTTTAGGAACTGAGACCCCTTGTCCAGTTCAGGCCTGTTGAGACCACCAACTCATCAACTAGGCCTGAGCAAATGCTCGACAAGTGACCTTTCTGACGTCAAGGAGCTAAAAACTCCACCCTCAGATCATGGTAATGCTGCCGTTTGGTGAACATGTGTCCTATGAAGAGGCACGAAGCTGGACTACACTTGCGCAGATCATTAATTACCTCACTTCTCCTTACCTCCAATTATCTATCTCCATACTTCGGACCGCCCTGCCCTTCATCCCATAAACTGTGCACCAAACCCTGGATGGGGGAGACAGACCTGAGAGCATACACTCCTGTCTCCTTGCAGATCGATCTCACAAAATAAAGCTACATTTCTTCTCCCAAAAGCTGATACTGTAATAATTGGCTTTATTTTATGTGCATCGGGTAGGAAAACTCCATTTGTACGGTAACAAAAGCCTTCAGCAATGCAGGGACACCATTAGAATAGCACATTCAGAAGATTACTCAGGTACCAGTTTGTAGAATAGACTGAGAAGTGAGGAAATAACGTGGCAGCCACATCAATCAGAAGGCGATAGTAGTTAATAAGAAGCCAAGTGTTAAAGCCCAAACTAAAGTTGTAGCAAACAGTAGGGAACAGTGCAGAGAAAAGTGACAGGATTTGGTGTAAACTGTACTTGCATATGGTGGAGTGCGGGGCGGTGGGGAGAGGAAGAGTGAGAGAGACAGAAGATAATTCTGCATCTGGAACTTGGTGCCTGACAGAACGACAATACCTTCATGAAATTGCAAATCATTTTAAATTTTGCTTCCAAGTAGGTAAAAAAGTACTTAAGGTAAAGCCTTGACATATTTAAATGAAATATCCTTAATAATAACATGTCTTTCCCAATTTCAAAACAGACTTTACAAGTATGTTTATGAGTTAAAAAGCCTAAATTTCTCTAAGTCTCATGGCAGAAAATTAGCGCTGAATACTGAAGATTTGGAATATCTCATTGCTCTTCTGAGTCAGCAGCAAAAACTCATATGGGGGATTCTAGAACTCTTTTCTAGAAGAAATAAGGATACAGATATTGATGGGCAGCTGCACATGCTACATATTAAATCGATTTGGCCAATGGAGTTACAAGTCTCAGTAAAAGCTGTTCTGTGCTATAACTACTCAAGAACACAAAACAGAAGTATTGAGCATATCCATATTAGGATAGACACATATCAACAAACAGAGAACACACAAATATCATCATTCCAGACCAAAAAGAAATTAAAATAATAAAATCAATAAAATGTGCAACAAAAAGATATGGTGTGAATCTATACACGTTATCTCTACAGTTATTGCACACTTTGTCCCTAAATATTCATGGCATTTACGTAGTTATTACACGTCTGCTATGTTTGTGAATTCCCTATCAAGCAATGCATTCACTACTCACAATGCAAAAATCAGCACATAATATTTGTCAACTACTCCCTGTGTTGGAAAGCTCTACTGAATCCATTTTTCAGTCATCTCAAGGTTCACATTTCCTATGCATTTTACACAATAGTAGTAGTATAATTAGTGTCCTTTAGTGGATATTTTTAGATATTTTGGTCTGTGGTTAGATAAAGACAGAAATAAAAACTAGCTATAACACGAACTGCTTTATTGTTTCTTATTACGGTGCTGTATTCCTGCTGATGAGTCTTTATAATTAGGTCATAATAGAATTTCCAGTAATAATTCCAGGCACCTTGCCACAACTCTTAACACACACATAGACCAAATCTAGTTTAGAGTGGCTGGTAGTAAAGAAATGCTTCAATTTATTCAATCATATTAACTATTGGGCTTTCCCAAAGCTGACCATGGGATCGATAAATAGTTGTCAAATGAGTAAATATTACTTTATAATCTAAATAATACACAGATAGAACTTAGTTTTGAAATATGTTCAAATGGACATAAACTGTATTGTTAGTACATAGGATGCATTCTACCACTCTTTAAAAGTACCCAAATATTACCCTGAATCCAATGTGCTGGTACTAAAGCTGAAAGACCTAGCAGTGAGAAGAAAAAAGCAGAGAGCATAGCAAGACAAAGCATTATAACAATAACATGAGTTTCACATTGCGTAAGTAGTTAAAAAAACTTAGCAAATCAGAGGGAGTGTTTGGATTATTCCCATAACAATCTAAATCTAGTTTTATTACTAGCACAACACAGCTCAAAATCCAAGGAAACACTGCCATACCATCAGATTCCAGCTGATTATTATACAAACACATTTAGATTTCTCTTCTCTTCCCTGTTAATATTCAGGGGAATGTCTACTTTAACTGTATGCATGAAGATAATATTCTAATTTCTTTAAAATTATTACTTTATTATTTCTTTTGTACCAATTTTTACTGATCAATTCCATCCATCTACATTTTATATTATATTGTAGCTAGCTACTTATCTGTATTCATGAAAATTACATTAATGCTATGTGCTTTAATAATTCCACATATATAAAAAGGTAATTTACCAAGTGGTTTTGTTTGTTGGTTTGCTTGCTTGATGCTAGGTACCAGTATTAATGATTCCTATATATTCTTTTTAAAAGATCTTTTACATACATACATACATACATGCATGCATATATACATACCTTTATTTATTTAGCAAAGCAATATAACATACTCCTTAAGAGTGAGAATCATGAGGGTCTATACTGCCTGTGCTTATATTCTGGCTGAACCATTTGCTAATGTCTCTATGCCTCAGTATCCTAATCTATAAAATGGACATAATAAATAATATCTACATATTAAATTGTTGAGAGAACTAAATAAGGTCATATATGCAAAGCACTTAATAAGATAATGTATGCAAAGCACTTAGAACAGATATTTGGAACATGGTAAGTGTCTAATAAATATATGCCTCCCCTCTCATTCCTACTTCCTTGGAGTTAAAAGGATATTACTACATACGCAAAACTTACCACTTGCCACTAGATTCCAATACTGGAGATACTACAATTATGTGAATAAATTATATATTTTCTTTTCCAAAACCACTTTACATGCATGGTCAATACAAATGTTCATTTCAAATGTCATTAGAAAATCCAAATGTGTCCTATACACTAACTTATCTTACAGTCATGTGCCACATAATGACGTTTCAGTCATTTCAACATTGTTTTAGTCAATGACAGACCGCATATACGATGGTGGTCCCATAAGATTATAATGGAGCTGAAAAATTTCTATTGCTTGGGGACTTTGTAGCCACCCTATCGTGGTAGTGCAAGGCATTACTCATGTGTTTGTGATGATGCTAGTGTAAACAAACCTATTGTGCTACCAGACGTATAAAAGTATAGTGCAAACAATTATGTGCAATACATAATACTTGATAATGATAATAAATGACTATGTTACTGGTTTATGTATTTACTATACTATACTTTTTATCGTTATTTTATAGTGTACTCTTTCTACTTGTAAAAAAAAGTTTACTGCAAAACAGTATGCCGTGTTACTCTGGCAGCAGCCTCATACATCTTGTGTTTACCATGTATCTTGATTGCCTCATTTCTTCTTGTGCTTGATTTAAGTACACTCTATGATGTTCACACAATAACAATATCACCTAAGGACACATTTCTCAGAATATATTCCCGTTGTTAAGTGACGCATGACTGTAGTATACATATAAACACATATAAATAAAAGAATGACATTTTTAAAACAATGGTATAATGAAACAAGAGGCATAAGTGAAACTTCTGATTTCTATACTATAACAACGCTAATCAATGCATGTAGTCTATCATTAGCATCATCATAAACAATCTCATAAGCATTCAATGGTGCGGCATCTTTCTTCTAAAAGGTCTACAAAGAAAATCTTTAAATGGCTTTCTTGCTGTATAAAGTGATCAATGAGTATCTGAAATATAATATCTCTAATTAATAGATAATTTAAATTAAGAGATATTAAATGCGCTTATTGATAGCTAAGTTTTCATAAAGCACAGTAACTGGGTGCAGTCAACTGTTTAGGAGTTAATCATCCAATTTCTTGATAACAGTGACGATTTGCCTCCATTTATTGTTTTTACCCATCTTGTGATCATTTAACTGACTCTAAGCACATTCATGCTAAGCCAGTAAGAGCAAGAGAAAATAAGTGATACAAAACTTCTTGCTTTTATAACATTTTAATCACATGGAAAAACACTGGTGAGGAAGTTTGTATTACCTGTGAAATTTTATTGTTGGCATTATCTACTAATATTCTATTGCTGGTACTCCCTGCTAATATTGCTGGCTTCCTTTGTATTTAATTAATTCATACTAATCACATCAACTATAAAGACTGAGGTGTGACTTAGTTATATGATGCACTATATCCTAATATGGCAATCATTTATAATAATGGAACATGGTGCTTCTTTGCTCCAGTAACGACTCCTACTTTCTTAATGGTTGTTAGCACATCTATACGTTGTTTTGGGAATAAGACAAACTCAACATGAAACAACTGGATTCAATATTTTAGTAGAAACAGTTTCTCACGTTTTGACACTATAATAATAAAACTCTTTTCCTTAAGCAAGGATTTGTCTTTTTAATGGATGGATAGATCTCACAAACCAAAAATGCCAATCTTACTTCCAAGAGATTAATAAAAAGTTCTAAACTTAGACATCAGTAGTTAAATAAATACCATTTCAAAATTATTCTCTAAAGCTGAATTTATTTCTTTCTTTTCCCCCAGCACAATTGTAGATTTTCAAAGTATTTTTTTGCTTGCTAAGAGTCCAAATGAAAGCAGTTAAATAAGACACTGAATGAAAATTAAGCTTTTCATCAAAGTGGGTGGTCAATGACCTAAATTAACCAATTTTTTAAAATTATCCACAAACATACATATTTAATACTTGCAAACCATACAATAAATAGATTTTAAAATAAAGCTATACTATTCACAAATATAATAAATCTATGGAAAATATTTACCTTCTTGAGGCACATCACTTTTTGTATAATACCAGTTCTTATCAGTAAAGAAGTGAGAAATGTAAGACGCTAACAGAAAATAAGTAAATATTCTACCTGCTAGTAAAAATCACGAGACAGTCAGCAGGCCAAATAATTAGAAAACTTACTAAATATTATTATTAAATAATATGAAATATATTATAACATTATTAAGTAATAATATTAAATATGCCATAATAGTATTACACAATATCATTATTAAATACTAGGGCCTAAGTAAGAGCCAGTTTAACCTGCAAACAATCTCACCTAATATAACTTAATGAGTGCTGCAGATACTGTCATCAAACCTACCTCAGGCATTGTCTTTATCTCTGTCTCAAAGTCTAAGACAGATTATGTAAGATCCTATTGAAAATGCAAATGGCAACACAATCCACTTATAGAGCATCAGTCATAAATACTTTAGCTCAAATCTGTTTATAAGGCTCGCTCTCATCATCTAATGAGGTCCAGAAAGCATGTAACATAGAAAAAGAAAATTATTACTGAAAAGGCACCAGAAGAAACACGGAGAGCTCTTTTACACAGAAAAGTCAGGCAAGGCCTCTCAGTAAGTGACAATTTAGTAGAAATCTGAATAATGTGAAGGAGACAAGCATGTGAATATTTGGGACAAAAGTATTCCAGGTAGGAGAAAAAGCAAAAACAAAGTCCCTGAGATAAGAATATATTTGGGTTGTTGAAGGAAAAGCAAGAGGGTCAGTGGGGCTAGAGCAGAATGAGCAAGGAAGAGAATGGAAGGAGAGGAGGGAGACAGGGGCCCCTGAAAGACTGTGAATTCCACAGTAAGTGTGGAGGGAAGCCATTGGAGGGTCTGAACTGGAAAGTGACATGTCCTGACCAGCCTTTAAAGATAATAATTCTGGCTAATCTTCTTCTATCAAATTTCTAAATGCTGAAGTTCCCCCAAGGTTCTATCCTATTCTCTTCTCCATTTATACTTTTTTTAGTTGACTTTATTAAGTTCCAACTCTATAGGCTGATAGTTCCCAAATCTCTATCTCTAGTCTCCAGACATGGCCTAGTCAATATTTCCAGTTAGATGCCACCTGGGGTCTCAAACTACATACACCCGCCCTGACCAATGATTTCTCTACCCTCATCCCCACCACCTCAATCCCTTCCTCTCTAGTGTAACCCATTGCAACAAACTGGATCACCATTTATCCAGTTCCTCTCACCTAGGAGTCATTCTAACATCCAAGTCATCAGCAATCATATCACCAAATATATTCCAAATCCGACCACTTCTTTCCACTTCAAGAGCTACATTCACCAAACATTGTTCACCTAGCCAAATTACAGCAGCCTTATAACTGGTCTCTGTTGGTTCACAACCATGGGAGTTTCCCAAGTAAAATCTGAAAGTGGCCCCCATATATGGAGGGCAGGAAGAGACCAAAAAAAGAGGCAGAGCACTCCAGCTTGTCTTGGATGGCTGCAAGAACCGTAGATCTCCATCCCGTCTGCCAGAATCTTAAAAGTTTATAAAGGCCGTAATAGGGTTCAGTCATATATACTGTCCAGATGGTCTCAACAACACATTACTCTCTCAATGTTGTGTCCTTGAAATGGCTCCAACTACGGGAAAAGTGAGCAGAACATACATTCCAAGGACAGGGGAGAGGGTGAGGAGCCTCTGATTGCCCGGGTCCAGTGCAAGGGTCAACCGGCAGTCACATCCTCTCAATGACCTCCTCCAACAGTCTCCTTAAGTCCTGTCTTGCTTCCCATTCTCTACTTCAGCTGTCAGTCATTATTTAAATATATCAATCAGATTACAGACCAAAAATCCAAACTTTTTTTTAACCATGATCTACAAATCTCCGATCCACCTGAATCCTATGTACCTTTCCAAACTATTTCATTCCGCTCTCCTCATCATTCACAATATTCCATGTATAGTAGCTATCTTTCAGTCACACCAACATTCAAATTCTTTCCTGACTCAAGATCTTTGCACTGCCATTCCTTTTGCCTGGAATGCTCTTCCCCTAGATTTTCAATATTCCTTCCTTCTCTTTAATAAGTATACCCAGGGTGAGAACTGGTGCAGAATCATGCTGCCTGGTTAGCAGAAACCTAAGCTTCTAGGTAACATGCTTCTTCAGTCACTCTCTCAGTATCAACATCTTATTAATATGAGTGCTATAAAGAGGTAAGTTATTTTAACCATTTATTTGCATTTGTTTTTATGAACAAATATACCCACTCCACCTCCCCAGCTCCAAAAGGTAAGCTGTTTTAGGACAAGGACCTTGTTTGCTTTATTCATTGCTATATTCCTCAGCACTAGAACAGCACCTGGAATATATTTACTGCTTGCCTGATTGTATGAATATACATTAGAATTCACTTCAGTTATATATGGGTTAAATTGGCTTTTATTCTAATGAAAGAATCTTGTCCCACTTATAAATCTATTCCTATGAGAAAATGCATTTCATGGTGCAAACAACTAACTTTCAAGTGAAATTTTCAAATACAACAGGTCTACAGGTAGAAGTTTATATATATGACATTTAAAAAATATAATAAAGAACATGCACAACTTCACTGAAGGCTGATGTTTTGTGGTCAAAATAATCAAATGAACCACTAAGACATCTAAAACAAAAATTTTAGTGGGTACTTTCCAAGATCAACCAAATGGATAAATGTATTTTGGATTGGTGGATATGAAAATTTAGTACACAAAGTACAGTTTCAATGTCATCTGGTCCAGAACACCAAGCGGAACCCTAGATACACCAATTATGAGCCTGTTATTAATCTTTTCATTAATGATTTGGCTGATGCAATTAAATTATGCAAATGAAAATATGCTATGTAGTTCTGCTAACGGCATTAAGATGAGTGGGCTCAACAGTAACTTAGAGAACAAAATGCCAGATTTTGTTCACAGGCTCTAACATTTTGGGGGGATAATATTTTAGTAAAGTGATTTCCTTAGAGAAACATAAAATGGATAAATCCTCTAAAGAAATATTTAGAGGATTTATTTATGTCCCTGGATTCCATAAGTCAGCCTGGAGCACGATTTTCCTCCACTAAAAATTTTTCCGCCACCAATAGAATCAAAGTTATACTGATCCACTGATCCTTTATCCACTCACCTCGTATTCATTTGCAAAGTTAGAAATCTAAGGTACAGTTCTATATTATATCTCCATTTTCCCTAATAGTACGAAAAATTTAAGAATTTGACCCAAGATCCTTAACTACTAGAAACCAAATACAGTCATCCTGAAAGGGGTTTCTTTCAAAACTATCAGAAATGAGAATGAAAAAAAAAGACTTTATTATTGTTAACTCCAGGAGTCTCTCCTGCTATCAAATTCCTTTTGTAAAAGATAAGTGCTGCATTCCACATGTAGGCCCAGGCACTTAGCATTCTTTCCTAAAAGGTTCCAGTTTTCATTTCACTTTGCAAAATTGGCAAGTAGACAACCATACTTTTAAAGAATCGTATCCTCAGGGAGTAGACCAAGCTTGTTTATTGGTACGTCTGATGTTCCAAATGCCTCCTGAATTCCTTTTGGGTTGAATGAGTTACATACTCTTTTACCCAAAAGCTGTACTTGGATGCTTTCAAGTAAGGGAGGGCTTTTGTCGTTGTTAATTTCTACCAGAAATTCAAGGCAGTCATCTCTAACAATTCTTGTAACAATTTAAAAACACAATTCCTCCCTCTTTTGACACACTTCATCCACTTATAAGCTCAGGCACTTATTAACTAATTTGTGTTGCTTACTAAAAATATTTAAGATAGATGACACAGAAAGAAATGTAAAGCATACATTAAAATGTGAGATAATATAAGCCACAGGAACTATAGGCTATGCAATACTTTAGAGAAAGGTGATGAGAATCTGAACTAAGGCAGTAACAGCAAGAACGGAAAGAGAAATAATTCTTTGTTAAAATGAATAGGATTTGGTGACTCACTAGATGCAGCATGTGAGACGGAAAGAGGTTAACAATCGTTTTCTAAGTACACTATGTTGACGATAATTCTCAAGATAGATAATACAGGCAGAGAAGCAAAACTAGGATGGAAAAGGCAATACATTTTAGAGATTTTAGATATATTTGAGTTTCAGGCTTTTGCAGAATATCTACCAGTCAATATCTAACAAGCAGTTGGAAGCTTGGATTTGCTGTGGTGTATAGAGGGATAGATACTAGGGAGTCATCAGGGTAAGGCGTGGAAATGGTTGAGTTCTCCCAAGGAGAGCTTATACAGTGAGAGGAGATGAAAATAAAGCCATGAGAAACACTAATATTAAGGGAAAAGAGGAGGATGAGAAACTAAAAAATGATAGATAATGAGTAAACAGAAAGGCAGGAAAAGAAGCAAGGGAGAAGTTTCCATGGAAGTCAGGGGAGGTATTTCAAGAATAGTCAAGTGTGTCCAAAATAATAGAGATGCCAAGTAACATAAAGAATGAAGGGGGAGTGGGTAGCCTGATGGCATAGTGGTTAAGTTCACACGCTCCATTTCGGCAGACTGGGGTTCACAGGTTTGGATCCCGGGGCGTGGACCTACACACCGCTCATCAAGCCATGCTGCGGCAGCATCCCATACAGAGGATATACAAAATAGAGGAAGATGGGCACAGATGTCAGCTCAGGGTCAATCTTCCTCAAGCAAAAAGGGGAAGACTGGCAACAGATGTTAACTCAGGGCCAGTCTTCCTCACAAAAAAAAAAAGAATGAAGAGAGGCCACAAAATTTTGATCTAACGTGTGTCAGAATAGTTTAAGCAGAAATGAAAACCAGAAAACAGTAACGTAAGTTGAAGAGAGAATGAAAAGGAAGTTAGGATAGAAACCCAGGATGTTCTGTAAAAAAGTATGGTGAGGAGAAGATAGTAAAAGAGACATCATGAGGGTAAAGTAGAGTCAAGATAAGAATTTTTACCATGGGGTAGACATGACAGTTTTCTTACAGGAAAAAAAAAAAAAAGCCATTCTACAAAAGAAAAATATTTGACAAGATATGTATATTCACGGCTTCTACAAGACATACATCATATAGTAATAGTCATTATCAACTATTAAGGAAGATATAGTTAATCATGTTTGAGCTACCTTACTACCCCCTATATTACTCTCTGCCCTGAACGCAAGGCAACTATGTTGCTAAGAACCAAGTTACCACCTTCACCCTCACCCTTAAAATATTCAACCCCTTAAGGTCCTTAACTGGCCAGTTATTATGCCCTCTGAAGAACAGCTGGAACTGAGAAACACAGAAATTATATTCGGGGAGAGTGGGCACTTGTAAGTCTACGTCCAATCGAGGTTAAGGAGGTTATTTTTCCTATGTGCACAATGATGAATAAGCAGAGAAATTTGGTCTTCAGAGAGAAACAGAGGCTCAGAGAAAAGTCATAGTGCAAAGAAGATGCGGCCTCAGAGAGAAAGAAAAAAATGAAGAAAATAGCTGTCCCAGTCCCAATCCACCATGGCTGTTTCTAGCTGCAGTTCCCAGAAGGGCAAGCTACATGTCACATTTACGAGATGCTCCTAAATCCCTGTAATAAACCACCTACGTGTGAGATAAGGGAATGCATTTTCTTTCCTTGAAACTAAATAATTTTGACTAGAAAATACAGTTCGTTTTTCGATTCTTCCAATGAAACTTGGAAAACTTTCAATACAAAGCTATGCAAATAAATTTTAAATCTCCAGCCACATAGAGACAGAGATTGGATTGGTGGTTACCAGAGGGGAAGGGGGGAGGGAGGAGGGTGAAAGGGATAATTCGGTACATGTGTGTGGTGATGGGTTGTAATTAGTATTTTGGTGGTGAACATGATGTAATCTATGCAGAAATAGAAGTATAATGATGTACACCTGAAATTTTTACAATGTTATAAACCAATGTTACTACAATAAACAAAAAATTAAAAAAAAATCAATCAGACAGACTGTTCTTTGAATCTTTCTTCAAATGATTCTGCTCTATGCTTCACAACAAAAATAAATACCATACCTCCTTTAATGAAGGGAAGGAGTAGTAAATTATGATTTTTACCACCATACCCAGGCTTCCAGTTTCCCCAAATCAGTCTCTTAGCTTGGGATCATCCCTTATTATCCCCCCCTTCTCTGAATAATGACATTCCCCCTCTGCAAACTACACTGGAAATCACATATATATATATATATGATATATATATATATATCAGTCTATTCTAGTTAATAGCCTACAACAATGGAAAAGTGGAAAATCTCGCCCTGCGGAGCCTCTGGGCATGGACATTAGTCCAGCTGGCCTCTCAACCCTGGCACAGCTGGCTTCTACATCTATGTACTCAGATTTCACTTGGAACCAGATTCCACTTGAAACTTCTTTCAGAATACTCTTTTCACCCCCATTCAGCCCTTCCTACTAGATCGGGCCTAATTCCATTCCCACAGGTCAATAAACAGGCTGATGGAACCACCAGCGCTCAGCCAGAGGATCTCACGCTCTTCCCTCTCTTCCCACCTCTTTACCTGCCTAGCTCTGCCGCCCCTGCTGCTCCTGAACCTGGAACTTTCCCCAGGTAATGGCTGTTGCCTGGTGAGCAAAGCTCCTAAGAAAAGAGGAATGGAAAGATCAGGACCCCAAAAGAAAAAAAAAGAGACTGTAAGTGACTTGAGGACAGACTTGATGTCTGTCTTGCTCATACTGTACCCTCAGAAATAGGCTTAGTGACTCGCATGAGAAGGTACTTGGAAAATATTGTTGAGCAAATGAACTACAAGGATAGCAGAATTGCAAATCACTCTGCCTTCACCTAAGTACCTCCCATTCTCTCAGAAGTAAAGTCTCCCTAAAAGACACAGGCTCACTATTTCATCCTGCTTAACCTGATCCAACTTCAAACATTCCAGGGAACTGACATTATTTCTTTATAAAAAACAAAAATAAAAAATAAATAAATAGGATTAATCCATTTCACATAAGGAAGGTGTCTTTCTTTTAATAAGCTCCTCCAAATGTTATTCTAGAGTCCTTTAAAAATGTTATTTATTTTCTATGACAATTATTATAAGAAAAGTTATGGAAATATAATATTAATAAATCAACATAAATATCAATTATAAATCATATAATTTATACTATGCAATCATCATAAAGAACATAAAAATATAAACTTACATGTTTGGACAAGTTGGGACTCTTTGAATCAACATCATACCTAAAAGATTAAAATACAAAATTCAAATTATTTCCATAAAATACAGCTAGAGAAAAATATCAGTATTTTCCAAAAAACATAAATAATATAAAAATGAATCAAAATTATATCAATGGGGAGAAAGATTTAGCAAATTTGAAAGTTTCTCATAATCTGTGGCCTACATGCCAATGGTAGAATTCACAATCCTTGGGTGCTTTTATTTCTACAACCTGAATATTAGTCCCAGTATTTTCACAGTCATCAATTCTGCTGCTTAATAGAACAAGTTAATTATGAATCAGCAGTATGCTAATACAGTTCAAAATTCCCTAAAAACTGAAATTCCTCTTCTCTGGATGCCATTACAAAATAAACAGGTGCTGGTAACAGGGTGTCATTTGCATACATCGTAATTCTTATTTAATATCTAAAATGCAATTCTTAACTTTGAAATTTGGCTAAAATAGAGAGACATTCTTTTTCCCGAATCACAAGATTTCGGGAAACTGTATACTTACGGAAAGACAAATGTATTTATATAGGACTATTATATGCCCTATTTTTGACCAGTTGGTACTGGAAATAAAGAATTTCTTGGAGAAATCCTGGGAAAACATCACTATCACTTTAGCACCTCGTTTTAAAGAATTTGTAGAAATGGAAAGATTGCTAACAGTCAAAATAACCTCAATGTGCTGAATTCTTGAACAGGAAAATATTTGTGTTGGCTCCAGTCTCTCTCCCAAATCACATTCCTTTCACATTCCTTGTGCACAGCTTCCTACCAGAAATTAACTGCCTTTTCTTTTACTGTTAATTAAAGTCATCCTTCTCACATAACAAGAATGTTTCCACAAAGAAACAAAGTATCTCAATCAATAATAGACAGGGAAACAGATGATGTGCCCTGATGCTGGGCAGAGGTGCACTTACTTAATAGCAAAGAATGTTCACCACAAACTGGCTTTAAACTTGGATGATGCAAATACCTGCCTCAGAAGAACTACAAATTATTCTCCTTCACAGGAGGACATCAGGGCATTCTGATCACTCTCAACAGATGTAACCTAGAATTTTATATTAGCAAATTGCCAGCATCTACTGAAGACCTACAGATGTTAGTACAAAAAATATTTCTTATTCAATAAATTTTTCTTATTCAAGACAATTTTTGTAAGAGTCAGATCAAAATTAGTCACTGCAGCAATACCAAAAGTGAAACCTAACTATGCTGGCTTTTTCCCAAGAATCAGTCCTGGAAACTATTTTCTATAAAGGGTTTAGTGTGGACTGAAGAGAAATAACATGGTATGTTCAGTTCAGTTCAAAGAAGCAAAAAGAAAAGAGTTTATGTTTTCATCACAAAGAGTTTAAGTATTTTCAAATACAATCCTCTTTCATTGTCTTTAACAAAGCTTTTTTAATGTTATTATCTCAAAAGTAGGTAATTTACAGTATACCTCTGAAGGCTGCAGATAATATGTTGGATTATAATGCATTTGAAATTACCATGACTTGCCTTTTAATGGAACTTTCCATCTAACTTTTCTTAACATATCAGGACTACTCTGGTCCTCACCCTCACAGGTCAGAACATAAACACTACATCTTAAATGGTTAAAATGTGCGTGTGTGCGTGTGTGTGTGTATGTGTTATGAGTGTCATATTCTCCTTAAGGAAGAGAGAATACATTGCAAAGTAGGCAGCTCAGTAGTTTACCCCTAGGACGGCGCATCCCAGTGCCTAAATTTATGAAGGGCAATCTTGTAAACAACTTCATCCTGCTATTGAAGTCTTACTACTAGCGTACTAAATTGGCAGTAACTGATTTGAGTGGCTCCTAAGGATTATGTTTTCTATTAGAGGGTAACAGATGTTCACTGGAATGTTTCCTGTATTTCTGGAATTCCAGCTAAGGCCCAAAGGTGAAAAGGAAAGATGCTAAGTATCCCCTCACGCTCAGCTCAGGGCTGCCAATGAGTCAGTCTCCTTAGGTTCAGACCCTTCTCCACAGTTACTCAGAGTGACAGGCTATTCTCTGCCTCTTAGGGGGCAGGAGGAGGTTCTTTCCACTCCCCCAAGCCAAGTGAAGGGGAGCTCCAAAATCTGAGGTGCTTGTGAGAACGGGAGAACAGCATCTGGTTCCCCAGTCAGCCAAGAACCAGCCCTAGGTCCACCCTAGGGCTGCCAATGGAAGAGAATGTCAGGAAACAGTCCTAGGAAGGGCCTTCTCAAAGCTGAGGAACAAGGAAGAACGTCCTTTTTAGTCCCTCCACGATGAGGAAGACAAGCAGGGTGCCTGACAGGTGTTCCCTGAGTCTGCTACCCTCTAAGGCCTAGATGTTTCAGGAGGTAGGAGACCCACATCTCTCTTCCCAGCTCCCCTGCCTTTCTGTTCTTCCGCCTCCCTTCTCTCCTGCAAGCAGCTGAGACAATGGCTGCAAGTGAGGGGAGAGGAAGTGAAGAACTTTGGATTAAGTTTGTGATTCAAGTTTTAAAGTGCAGAGTATATAACGACTAACAAAATGAGATGGTTCTAATCAACAAAAGTGACTGAAAAGTCATGAAATTAGACCTTGACATTGTTAAGGGAGCCCTTAACCAATGGGGAAAACTGGAATTGACAGTGTTGGGACAAATTATTGGAAGAAATAAAACAATTTATTTTCCCCTAAACTGTTGAGAGCCTTGGAAATTAGGTTGTTAATAACATTATACAGTTCATAATTATCACCATTTAATTTATCAAGAAGGAAAATAATTTGCTAAGTAAGTCAAATCTAGACTTGAAGCTCCCTTGTTGGTGCTCTGGTCTAAATGGAAAAACAAGAGTGAAAAGGGTTATATTTCATTTTTCCTATTTCCTTGAGCAACATGGCTACCCACACTTCTTACTCAAAGACGTTTTTGTCCAGCTGTTCTGTCAATAATAAAGTTTTCAACTGTGACAACAAAACGATTTGTGAAGTACTCATACTATTCCCAGTGTGATAATTATAACAAAACAAATACCAAAGTTTATGACTTTGTGATATATACATAGCATGATGACAGAGACTATGTCTCCTGAATGAATAAGTACACATCAGATCAAAAAGGCAGGAGAATTTTAAGACTTATAGCTGATAAACTAGTCTTAAAAATATATCTCATGGGGTCGGCCCAGTGGCATAGTGGTTAAGTTTGTGTGCTCCACTTTGGCGGCCCGGGGTTCGCAGGTTCGGATCCCGGCACAGACCTACGCACCGCTTATCAAGCCATGCTGTGGCAGGCGTCCCATATAAAGTAGAGGTAGATGGGCGTGGATCTTAGCCCAGGGCCAATCTACCTCTGCAAAAAGAGGAGGATTGGCAACAGATGTTAGCTCAGGGCTAATCTTCCTCACCAAAAGAAAAAAACCAAAACACAAAAAATATGTATCTCAGGCATATCAGTAATATATATCAGTAATAATAATAATTACTGCGGATTAATCAGAACTTACAGGAATTTGGGCCAGTGGTGCCAGGAATACATACTCATTTTCTCTCTCTCTCTCACTTGCTTTTTCTCTGACATTATAATTTTCCATCAGCTTTGAAGGTTAAATAAAAAAGCTCCTAATAGCCATTTCTCAAACCTTCTGTAATACACAATTATTTAGAGCATACACTTCAAAGTTTCTTTTTTATTGTTTTTTAGAATTTTGTAAAACCAATGGACAGATTAACTGAATAAAAAACAATTCTGAGGGCCAGCCCCAGTGGCGTAGTGGTTAAGATTGGCATGCTCTGCTTCAGCGGCCAGGGTTTGGCTCCTGGGCGCCGACCTACCCAACTTGTCTGTTAGTGGCCATGCTGTGGTCGTGGCTCACATACAAAAAGAGGAAGATTGGCAGTGGATGTTAGCTCAGGGCAAATCTTCCTCAGTAAAAAAAGAAAAAAAAATTCTGAAAACCATTTATATCTATTGGCCAATTTAGACTACTGTATTCTTCAACATTGCTATTCCCTCAGGGGCACATGTTCCTGTAAATATGTTAGAGTGTTTGCGGTAGTTCTCTGGATGATGTGGGTTGAGATTACAGGTGATTTTATAGCCTACTTTACCCATTTTTTATTTTCCAAATTTTCTATAATGAACATTTTTTTCCAGGAATAACGCATTGGTAAGTCAAAATTTAAAAACCAATCATAGGTATAGCAGATACACATAACTAGTAAACAATTACACTGTTTTCCATACTTATTTAGGTAGATATGCTGGAAAAATTACAATGTAAAAAAAAAATGAAAGAAAGCCTGCTCTCACAGGTTCAAGGTGTTACGTGAGATATTCTAATAAATGGGAAATCCAAAGGAATTAATTAAAGTGATATCAAAAATACTACATGAACTAAGAGAATATACTTGTTGTCTTTTTTGATAAGCTTCTCCAGGTATTGCTTTCTCTGGTCCTAACTTTGAATTTTTCAGAGATCATATAAAATTGAAATAACATTTGAATCAAATTTCTGAAATTAACCAAATACATTCGAAAGGTAAAATGAAACTTAATTCAATTTTGCAATATGCTTTCACATTTCAAACATTACACAATTTCTGTGAGAATGACTATAATTTTTAGAAAAAAGGAAAGCTGAAGAAGTTAAAATATATCAATTTACCTACACTAATTTCTGTTACTTTATTTCTTCTTGTCACACTGAGATAAAATAATACAACATGCTCCCATTCCAATCAAACATAATTCCCTAGATATTCTTACTTTTGCTTACTTAGATAGATTAAATATATTCCATTATATTATTATATTCAATGTGAAGTAGATTACTTCAAACGTACACTTTCATCAGTATTAGATAACCAAGGCAAAACTAGAAATACCCCGGTTTAGACATTACTTTTAATCTTCATAAAATTTTAGAAATTCAGGTTTGTACCATTTAATTATAAACTATTTTAGGCCAAATTTGACTTATTGGAGAGCTCATTTACTGGCTAACATTTGATTGCTATCAACCTCTTGAGAGCATCATTTCTTTTCTTTTCAGTCTACTTGTGCAATTCTATAATAGCTACAGTTATGAATATTAAGTGATAAATGATAAGCAGGACGTGGACTTAAGAAATCAGTACAAGGAGGGCCAAAATGAGACAAGAGTGTGGGAGAGTGAGTGAGTACAGTCACCTGGCAGCAGCTGCTCATGATGGTGACAAGGACCTGTTGGCAGACAGCAACCAAAAAACAGAGAAATGGTTCTAAAAGTCAGAGCTAACATATAGGCGAGGAGTTCAGAGAACTAACAAAGCATATAGGACCTCTAAGTTGGTCTCAAAGATTACAACCAAGCAGTGAGTAGTCTTGTCCATAACCTTTCACCCTAAAATTTGACTCTGAGTAATTTACATTCTGAAAATGGAAGACAAAAAATTACAAAAAATTTGCATACCAGGATACTCACTGCAGGATTACATGTAATAGTAAAAACAGAACCAGCCAAAATGTCCCTCAGTAAATGTTTGGCTAAATAAATCACGGTTTTTTTGAACAATGAAAATTATGCAGACATTAAGATGAATGAGATATATATACATACATATATATATATATATATATATAGGCATAAAAAGATATCTAGAAAAATACACGTAACAGGAAAATACTTGAGATTTTCAAAATATCGAGATTCCCATATGCATGCATATCTTTTAAAAAAAGATATGAAAGTATATACATTGAGTCATTTACAGTTTTGGTTGTGGTTTTCTGTTTTTTTTGGTATTAGGATAACAAGGAACTTTTACTTTTTAAATGCCTATATTATTTAAAGTTTATAATAAATATTTACTACTTCTAAATGAGAGAAAACAATACAGATGAATGAGAAAGGGAGGGAGAGAGAAATGGAAATAGAGAGAGAGAACAAAGACTCATGAAATGGTGGCTGGTTTTAGGATACAGTTAAATCTGAAACTACAGGGAAAAAATTAAGAGGGTACCATGCTGGGGTGAGAAAGAAGGAAAATTCTTAAAAACAATTGCTATGAAAGCCCTGAACAATGGAGAATGAAATCATATCCTACATAATTTATATGTTTGTTTTTAAATAACAACACTGTGCAATCTCCATGATAAATTTGATTTATTTATAGGAAATCATTACATTCCACTTGGTTTTTTTTCTCATGAGCCTCATTTTTATTATTTAGAAAGGAGTTTCAAGGAAATAAAAACCAAATGGGGCACAATCAATTGTATTTGATAAATATAATGAATACTTAGAACTCCTATAATTCTTAAAGTAAACGGCCTGGTATAAGATTCTCCTTTTTTAAACAGAAGCACTGCAGGTTATTTTACTGCAACACATTTTACAGGAAAATGAGAAACACTATTAACAGTAGAGAACTTTTTTTCTTATATTAGGAGGCAAATGGTGACATTTTCAAATAATATATTGATAGCTTTTGTTATCAAAAAATATTTATAAATTGTGACAGCATGGTACACTTTATTGTTTTCAGCCATTTAAAATAAAACATTTATCTTTTTAAATACTTGTGATGTTCACAAACTCTAATTATTTTGATATATTAAGCACATACTATAATATGTGTTATACTTTTCTCTCTCAATATATTTCCTTTTAACAATACTCAGATACTTCAACAATCACCACAGTTTACCTCTGTGGAACCAAAACTCAATAATTAATACCTTATAAGCAGGCTGACTCTAGATTCTCTGTGGATAGGGAACTGAACTTAGCAATAATATTTTAATAGGCGTGATTCAGCATCAAAATAACAAGAATATTAAAAATATTAAAAGGTCTGATTCTAGCATCCTGGGTCTTGGAAGTAGGAGGCCAGGAAGGGATCTAAGGAAGCCGTAGTTAGGCAGAGACCCATGTACTATACAAAAAAGCAGCCGAGAGAAACTTACAAATCTGAGAGACATCAACCATGGGAGTAAATGAGATCACCTTTGAGTATATGCAGAACTTGTAAGAAACCCACTGAGGCATAAGATAGTTTGAAAGAATGTCCATATATACTGCCTTGCATTTCTACATGGTTAAATTATTCACTTATTTTTCAATAAGCATATAGCCGAAAACCTATAAAATGCAGTGCTGGGACAGTACTCAGGCCACACTCTAAACAGAATTAATCTGTTTTCCTGCCAATATAATCTAGTATTCAGAGCAACCATAGGACCCAGCCTTATGTTATGAAAATTGCCTTTAAAAATCAATTTTTTAAAAATGCGAGTGTTACTAGAACTTACAAGTCAAAGCGAAGATTCTCTCTTTCTTCAAAAAAGTAGTCCAGAATAAATTTTCTTACAAAATCAGGATTTAAAGTATTATCAATTACTTCAGTTCTTCCAAACTGTTGAGAGAGAGAGACAGGGGTTAAAATCAGGCCTTGCATGGTTTACTTATTATAGTATAGTATTTAGCATTAATACAGTTCCTGGAAAACATAAGCAATAAATATCCAAATGACTTGACAAAATAAAGCCCTTCAGAAAAATTTTTAGAGATCAAATCATCCATCTTATTCACTCATAGAATTCAGAAATTGAGGGCTGAGTTCATTCAAATTTACCAGAAAAGCTGCTTCTGGAAATTCATATAAAAAGCCATAACACATCCTCTCCTCTTCTCCCCACTTGAAAGCCAAATCCCTTTCTAATCAAAAGAAGCTACTTATACATTAAATTTAAATTTATCACAAATATTTTTCCTAACCTAGTGTGTAACACTATCCCAAGCAACACATATTCTTACAATTGGAGGAGTCCAAGTATTCATAATCAAGCAGTCCTCTACACAAAACAGGTTATTAGCCATGTGTGGGGGAGAACTATCTTATAATCTATTATGCACTTCAATCATTTGGTTTTTGCTTTGTCTTGTTTATTTTTATTTTTATTTTTTTTGCTGAGGAAGATTCACCTTGAGCTAACATCTATTGCCAATCTTCCTCTTTTTTCTTGAGGAAGATTAGCCCTGAGCTAACATCTGTGCCCATCTTCCTCTATTTTGTATGTGGGTAGCTGCCACAGCATGGCTGATGAGTGGTGCAGGTCCGTGCCTGGGATCCGAACCTGCGAACCTGGGCTGCCAAAGTGGAGTATGCCAAACTTAACCATTATGCCATGGGGCCAGCCCCTGGTTTTTGTTTTGTGTTATTTTCTTATGATATCTAAATAGCCAAAATGGGACCTACGATTCTTGCATGTTTTTAAGCTAGTGTATTGCACTTTTGCTTGGAAAAAATAAGTTCTTCCATCTTAAGGGAAGTGAAAACCAAGAAACAAAAGTCCACATCTAGTCGTCCCTCCTTTCAGTGTGAAGGAAGGCCATCAGACACTGCTTCCAAAGATAGAGCAGAAATATATACTTTCTATCTCTGTTTTGCATTTGGCTTACATTCTTCCCCTTCTACAGCCGTGGAATTCTAATGAGGGAATTTTAACCTTTACTTCTGACCAGCATTATGCATGCTGTCTTATCAGAGAACCAACTTTTTGTTAAAGTTTAAGGAAAAACTATCTTTTTAATAGGAATAAGAGAACTATGCTAATCCACTAAAAGGTGAAGGTCATAGTTCACATAAATTTTGATAATAAAACTGTGGTACAAAATATTGATGACAAGGGATTTACTCTAGCTACTGCTAACTAATTACTCAAAAAAGAACTAATTTGCAGAGGCTTATACATTGGACAATGTTTTATATCATGGAACAACATCATGTAGGCAAACCATAACCCAGGTAACTAATTCAACATTTCAAAAATATTGAACATTTACTTCAAACAATAATAATAATTACAGCCACCATTTATGGAGTATTTAACTTTGCTCCAAGCACTTTTCACACATTACATTAAATCTTTACCATAACCCTGCAAGGTATGTATTACTAGTTCTACTTTATAGATGAGAAAATTGAGGCGGAGTGTTCCAACCTAAGTCCCTTTGGCTACGAGATCTACATTCTTTCTAGGACTCTCCTCTGTTTCAGCATAGAACATGTTAGGCCCTGGGAAGATTGAAGATGAGCCTATTTATGGTTTTTAATTTTAAGGGAATGAGAATAAGAGCATGTACCAAATAACCACAGGCTGGCAGTGCCCATGCACCCAAAAAGAGCAGTGCAGAGGTCAAGGAGTACAAGTCTGAACCAGAGAGAGCATGGGCCCTCCCAGCCTTTCTACTGCCTAGAAGCACAATGGTTTCCAGACCAGAGCAGAGAGAACCAAACTGGCAAATACACAACACTCTCAAAGAGAAACTCAGCCACCACCCAAATCCCTCTTATGGATTTTACTGAAACCCATACTCAGAGGGAAGAAGACAGAGTGAAATTCCCCAGGGTAAGGTCCATTGAGTTGCAAGCCAGCAATTCCTCAGTGCCTATGATTAAAACCTCCACAAGCCTGTTTCTTAGGGAACACTGGCTTTTCAGCAATATGGGTGGCTGAGTACACGTCACTACCTCAAGTGAAGATTAATATGTAGCTATTAAAATTTTAGCTAATCATTTATAAATCATGAACATCTATTACAATATGCCTTCCGACACACAGCCCTGGAATTGCTTTTGACGATATCACCAGTGACCCTCGTATTGCTAAATTCAGTGGTCAGTTTTTGGCCCTCATCACGCCAGACTGCCCAGCAGCATCTGACACTGCTGTCCACTCCTTCCTTCCTGAAGCAGTCTTCTCTGGCTTTTTGACACCACGCTCCCGTGTCCTTCTTCTTCTGCGATTCTCAGACATGCAGTCTCTCATTGTCAGAGCACAGTTTTGGCCCTCTTCATGTATCTGTCTTCACTCTTCTACTAGGTTATTTTATCGATTCCTTTGGCTTCAAATCTCATCTATAGGATGATAACTTCCAAATGTACACATCAGCCCAGATTTGCCTGAGTATAGACTCGTGCTTGCCACTGTCATCTCTGCTTACTCTTGTTCCCCCTCCAATCATCCTCCATATAACATCCAGAGTAATTTTTTGAAAAACATAAACATGGTCATGCAATTTCACCACCCTCAAAGTCTTTAATGACTTCCCATAGTACTTCAAATAAAATCTCTTTTCTTTGGTCTACAGGACCTGGCCCCTGTTTACCTCCCGAACTTCATCACGGGCCAGCATCCCCTGTTTCTGTCTGCCCCTGTCAGCTGGCCTTCCTTAGATCCCTTTACACCTCAAACCCTTCCCATCTTATGGCCTTTGCACCTGCTATTTCTTCTTCCTGGAACACTCTTAACCCCACTCTTGCATGGCTAACGTTTTTTCATCCCTTAAGCCTCTGCTTATATGTCAGCATTCTGGCTCTAAACACCCAATCTAAAGTTGGTCCCCCACCCCTAAAATTATTCTCCTTCATAGCACCTGGTTTTCTTTCCTTCATAAAACTTATATTTTGGTATTATACTTTTATTTGTTTGTTTTATATTTTCCTCACTAGACAATAAGCTCCATGAAGGCACAGGACATACAGATCTATTGATTTACACCTGTACAAAACTGAACAAATGTTAACTTAAGGAGATCTGCAATATATTGTTCAGAGAAAAAAATCAAGGATAATGTACAGTAGAATATCAAGCTTGATTAAAATATGTTTATATATATATATACAGATAAAAATAGAAGAAAGTATACCATAATATAGCAATTATCTAATTGTTATTTTTTCATTATGTATTTCTGGGTTTTCCTAATTTCTTGCAATAAGTATGTTTTACTTTTAAAATCAGAAACATAACACTTTTCAGCAGTGTTCCTGTTTTTTAATTCATTCTATTATGAAAAGTGAAAATTGGCAATAATAAGAAATCCACAGATATATTATGACTAGTTCAGCTCATGGGAAATATGTTGGTTCTTTCCCAGAGGCTGGAATATATTAGCTATCAACCAAGTGATTAATCTTTCTGACATGAAATGAAATTTAAGTCTTAGCTAATGCCTTATACTTCTAAATAAAAAATTTCTAATTCCTTGGAAAATGTACAGTTGCATATAATTCTATGCAGATCAGAGAAGATTAGAATTTTGAGGAAAGATAATTATTAATAATATTTGTTGATGGTATACACCCAGAAACAGCTACATTTGAAAGAATTGTAACTTGTACCCTAAAAAACCTTTTTCTGAATATCAACAATCCTGAATTGTCGGAAGTTCCTACAAACCTGATTACAATAATTCCCGTCACAATGAACATATCCAAATATGTGGACAGTCAAGCACTTTCACATAATTATACAGTGTTAAGTTTCATCATCTCATAATTAGAAAAATATAGAAAAATGTTCTTTTATTCACCAAATGTGAAAGTTTTCAGTCATTTGAAAAACAGTATGTGAACTGTTAATTTTGCTAGAACATAAAACATTGTTTCTTGTAAAACTTTAAGCAAAAAATAGAAAACAATTCACAATTAAGTCGTTGAAAGTTTTCCTTTGTTTTATGCTTGAGCTAATCGGATAAATACCTACTTTTCCTATTTAGGAACAAATCTTGCAGAAAATGATAGAATGGAAATACTTCTGATTTCTGAATCAACTAATTGTCAAACCGCTTCAGAGGAGTAGTACTGGAAAGAAATTCATCTATTTATGGCACCAGGCAAATGAACTCTGTTTTGAGAAAAATGTTCATAAAGGTTTACTATATTGTGAAGACCCAGAACAACCACTCAGTCTCATATTCATTTGTCAACTCAAGTGAAAGTGATGGAGGGAAAAGGTCATTTGGACTAGCACACATCTTTATTTCAGTTATTATACTAGAATTAAATCTTAGTAGCAGTGATATACAGAGGACAGTCTCCAGAGGTTAGACAAAAAGACTATGTAAACTGAGGAGTGCAGACAGAATATTAAGATAAATTCAATTTAAAAAAACCTCAGTTTAGGTTTTCCTGATACATATCCAACCTGCATAAAGGATACCCAGCACAAGTGCACCCATGGGTGCACACACGCACAACACCAAAAGTGAAGACTTACATTCTTACACACCCCCTCTCAGGAGTTAGAACCGGTTTACCAGAGAATCCTTGGACCTTTTCCTCTGAGGAAAAGAGATATAGTTCTGGCATGTAACTCACTATCCAAGACATTTTTTAACAAATCAATGATCTGTAATTCACTTAATTATAAGAAGACAAATAAAAAATCTGAAGGCTTTATCTAGATCTTACATTAGTATAGACCAATGAGATGTAGCCATAGATACAGATATACATGTACATACGAACAAACAGAAAGAGAAATAAAATGACTTCCTTCTAATATTCTTGGTTAAGACAATATTTCACATAAGGGACTTTCTTTCGTTTTTTAGGATCTCCTATTTTTAGGAATGAATCTAAATCATTAACCAGCAAAAAAAGGACACTTTGATCACATCTCTATAATTGTCACACATAAAATATAGACAGGACTACAGTCCATCAATTTTTTAAATTATAGTATTTTAAAACCTTAGATAAAATATTTTATATTAAATCATACTTTAAAAAATAATATTTTAAGGAACTGCTTTTACCATGTCATTGCTTGCTCTTAATTCTGTGATCAGTGACATGTTTTACCATCTAAAGAGAAAAAAATTGGACTTTATTTATCCAGGATGTCCTTACTGGAGATTATGGGTTAATTTTATCACATATCAGTTAGATTTTCACTTATACCAGACAAAATATTTTTTAAATGAATTGGGCAGATTATTATTTTACTCTACCCAATTATTTCTAATTAGATTACTTTATTTAGATGATTATCTAAATTCAATTGAAAATAAACTTGAAAAATGTATTCACACCAACCCTGAAGTTTTTGAATATTTAAAAGCAGTTCTACTCACAAATGCACAATAAATGTTGTTGACTGACATGCATCAAAAAGTAGGCAACAACGAATTTCATATACTGAAAATTAACTTTTGATCAATTATCTTTAAAATCCTCCAAATCAATAATTCCTAGATTTTTGTTTTAGAATTATTAAATTCTATTACTGTCTTTCTTAAGATTTTGCAACACTCTTTCTCTCCTTCCTGAAATTATTGTGTAAGATAGAACTTTAGGCACAGTTTCAGCACCGAGATTCTTAAATTCTCAACGCTTAATTTGTAAGTGTTATTCATTTTAACTTTTCGTTGAGAATTTTGCAGGAAAATAGAAACATCACAAAGCTGTCTGAGAATTATTTTCATTCAAAGCGGTCAGAACAAACTTTTAGTTCTGCCAATGGCAAATTAGGTGGTTTCAGACCAACTCTTCCACTGAGAATAACTAGAAAAGTGAAACAAAATATTAAAATAATCTTTATGAAGGCACCAAAGAGCTAACAAAAAGGTTTTTGTGGAACCAAAAACCTGGAGTAAAGAGGAGCCCTGTAAGGTCCCGTGTTTGATAAAGGGAAGCCAAACTGAGCAAAGACTTCCACAGGCTCATCAAGCTGGGGGAGACAACAAAGTTTTAAAAAATTCACAAAAGCAGTGTATATATGTTCATTCTATATTTCTTTCTACTTGTCAATATGTTTAAAAAAATTTTTTTAAAAAGAAGGATCAAAAAAAATAAGGCAGCAAAGGTTTTGGATTGGGGCCCCCAAAAGCTAAAACTTCCCCAGAAGCAAAAACAAACCCACCCTGGAGAAATATAAAATCATCTAAAACCTCAAGTTAGCTCTAATTTTTTCTATAGAATATTCAGCAATTATTACCAGGCGTGAGGATGTCTGCCTCCAGCTCTAACGGAGTCACTTGTAATAAACCAACACTCCTGCTGAGAACCAGGAAAAGTAGATAATATACAAAAATTTATTGGCTGATATTATTGTAGAGATGCAAAAGAAGCCGAGAGTTGAAGGGCCCAATGCTGCAGAGAAGGAAAGTTAATTAAGGTGAGCACAATTTTTGCTTGGAACAAACAGTGACAAAGAAAGAGAAAGTCCAGATAAAAATGGAGAGAGAAGCAAAGCCAGGAAGTCTCAGCAACGATTAGCCATAGTTTTGAAGATTATATAAGTGAAAAGGAGAGCTTTGTGAAGTTAGAAAAGCTATCTGAACTCAGATTCCTTTTAAATTTCAGGAAGACTAAAGATATCAAGGTCTAATTACATTCCAAGTTACTATTAAAAAAAGAACATTTCCAAGGTGCTGGCCCCATGGCCTAGTGATTAAGTTCAGCGTACTGTGCTTCGGCGGCCGGGTATTCACGGGTTCAGATCCTGGGCATGGACTCACACCACTCATCAGCCACGTTGTGGGGGCAACCCATATATAAAATAGAGGAAGACTGGCACAGATGTTAGCTCAGGGCAAGTCTTCCTCAGGAAAAAAAAAAAAAAATTTCCTACAGGAAATGAGAGCATGCCAAAAGATAAACTCAAAAATCAGATCAAAACTGTAATGCAGAATTTCACATGGAGCTAAACACATAAAGAAAATTATAGAAGACATGAAAGAATAGTATAAATCAGAATTAGAAACACTGAGAAAGGAGGTGATAGAAACAAGGAAGAAATAGAGGTAAAATGAAACATTTTAGAAATGAAAGAAAGTAGTAAAGACACAAGAGTAAATAAACACAATAGACAATGCCTTAATTGGAAAGAAAGGTTTTTGTTTTTAAGAATCAAAAAGGATAGAAAGAGTTGAGAGAATGTAGCAAATTTTGAATACAGGCAAAGTGGATCCAACATATGATAATAGAAGTCCATGAAGAAAATCAAAGCAAAGAACAGACAAATATTAAAAATTACAATTCATTAGCACATGACTTAAAGAAAAATAAAATTAGATTTGCATCAGACTTTTTGACAGAAATGCTTTATGACAGAAGAAAATGGAATAATATATTTAATATACTCAAGAAAAGAAAATGTGATCAAAAGATTTTATATTCTTCCTGTTTAAAAGGCGTAAATTATTATCAACATACAAGAGCCGGGGAATATTGTTCCCATGAGCTTTTCTAAAGAATCTACTAGAGATTGAGCTTTAGATAACCAAAATTACTAGAGAAACATTGACATGTGGAACAGTGGTGAGAACTACTTACAGAACTAAGACTAAATTAAGGATAAAAGAGAGAAAATAAAGTATGCAATGGCAATATGGTCTCATAATGCTGATATAGGACAACATTATTCCAAGTAACAAGTGAAAATTCCCAGTGATCTAGGCACTAAGCATCAATGATTACTAACACCAAACAAGAGTGAAAACAAGACACCATTTGCCTCCTAGTTCACACCGCCACCAATAGGTTTACTAAATGAACTGACCCTGTGTGTGATCAACCTTCTGATTCAATCTGTCAAATTGAAGAAATACAAAGAACAGAAAAACACAATGAATCGCATCATAAGCACATAGTCAGTAAGATCCCAGCTGTGGAACTGTAAGTCAGATGGTCTAGACACTCTAAGAGATAAGTTGTAAGAAAAACAAAGAGATGGAGAGAAAACTGTAGATTAAAACAGACAGAAAATACGTACCAATTCTTTTTTTAAATGAGCAAGACTAAACTATAATGTTGAGAGATGCACACTTGGATGATAAAACTGTAAATAAACTCACACACACACATAAGTCATTACTCTTTGAAAATAGAGAGTGCTCTGATTAGGAGGGGCACATAGAAGGACTTTTTGGGGTGGCTGTCAAAGTTCTATTTCTTGACCTTGCTAATGGTTACAAAGATGTTTGCCTTATAATAATTCACTATGTTTTTCATTTTTTGTACTGTTTTCTCTATTTTTTACAATAAACAAAAGAGAAAAATAAATGCAAAATAAAAGACTTTCCCCTCTAAAAATAATTGAGACAATTCATTGACAGCATAACTGCAAAACTGCACAAACAGAAATTTTACAGAGATTTCTTTATAAAGAATAAAAATGATCCTTGAAGGAAACATACAAATGCATGAAAAAACAAAGAGCACATGATAGGAAACATATGGAAAATATAAAAGACTATTGATGATATAAAACAACAATAAAATTTCTTGCATTTTTACATTGTATGCAAAATTAACATCACAGGGGCCAGCCCTGAGGCATAGTGGTTAAGTTTGGCATGCTCCGCTTCGGCGGCCTGGGTTCTCAGGTTTAGATCCCACGCATAGACCTACATCACTCGTCAGCCATGCTGTGGCAGCGACCCACCTACAAAATAGAGGAAGATTGGTACAGATGTTAGCCCGGGGCTAATTCTCCTCAAGTGAAAAAAGAGGAGGAATGGCAGCAGATGTTAGCTCAGGGTGAATCTTCCTCAGTCAAAAAAAAATTAACATCATAAAAATGGCACCAAAGATGGGAGTGGAGATAGATAAGGAGTTAAAATGTTTGAAGGACCAAGTATTTTCTGGGAAGTTGTAACAAAACTAATTTGCATCAGATTCTAAAATATCAAGACTATATGCTGAAATCTTTAGAGTAACTAATAAAAGAATAGTAAAAGAAAGTAAAACTAACAAGCTAACATTGTGAAAAATGTATATATTTAGTCAAATCCAAAGAAGGAAAAAAAAAGAGAGAGAAAGAATTTAAAATATGTGAATAAAATAAAAAGAAATAGTAAAATGGTAAATTTAAACCCAAACAGATTGGTAATGACATTAGTTGTAAATGATCCAAACAGTCCAAATAAAAGACAGAGATTATAAATGTAGATTTATTTTTAAGCCCAATTATCTGCTGCTTAAAGAGATACACCTTACATATAAAAACACAGGAAAGTTAAAAGTAAATCCATGAGAAAAGATAAACCATACAAACATCAAACAAAAGAAAGATAGTTTATTCAAATATCATGCAAAGTAGAATTTAAGGCAAGAAACATCACTAGAGAATAAAGCCCTGAAGTGAGGAACTGCTAAAGAAATGACAGGGGCACTTTTAAAGGAAACAGAAGCCAGCTTGAAGGTGCTCCCATTGGGCAAATTTGGGACCATTTGAGCACCAAAATAAATGATAGTAACATATGAAAATCCATCAAATAAAAGAGGAAATCATGAGTCCACATTTATAAAATAAATGAATAAATTAAAAGTTTAATGAGGAAGAAGTTTAACGCTCTCAAAGTATCTCCCCATATATTCATTAACTACCTTCCCAACATAACTCCCAGAGTCCCTTCGCAAAATCAATATTAACTACAAAAAGGAAAAAGTAACTCTTTTGCTGGAGAAGGCTAGCAAACACCAATTTCAAGTGATCAAAGTTAACCTAACCAGAAATAAGGCAAATCAAAATCTGTACCACCAGACAGGATATAATGAGAAGAGCACAGTATCACTTTTGTGATATTCTATCCAAAGTTGCATCATGACGGGGAAAAAAATATCACATAAAGTCAAAATGAGAGAAATTGTACAAAGTAGTTGGCATTCCAACTGGCCCTGATGGTCTAGCAGTCAAGATTCAGTGCTCTCACCACTGCAGCCCAGGTTCCTGGTCAGAGAACCACATCACCCATCTATAGGTTGTCATGCTGTGGTGATTGCATGTTGCTGTGATGCTGAAAGCTATGCCACTGGTATTTCAAATACCAGCAAGGTCACCTATGGTGGACAGGTTTCAGTGAAGCTTCTAGACTAAGACAGAGTAGGAAGAAGGACCTGGCCACACAATTCCAAAAGTGGCCATGAAAACTCTTATGAATATCAGTGGAGCGTGGCCTGATATAGCACTGGAAGATGAGGGGACGGCGCAAAAAGAGCCAGCAGGGTTCTTCACTGCTGTACACAGAGTCACTAGGAGTTGGAATCAACCGGACAGCACTAACAACAAAGCTGGCATTCCATCTTCAAACGTGTCAAAGTAATCAATGTAAAAAAAGACTGAGAAACTATTCAAGATCAAAAGAGACCAAAAAAAAAAAAAAAACAGGTAAATGCAATAGGTAATTCTGAATGGGATCCATTTCCTAAAAGATATTATGGAGGGTCCGGCCTGGTGGCGTAGTGGTTAAGTTCACGTGTTCTGCTTTAGCAGCCTGGGCTTCGCAGGTTTGGATCCGGGTGCGGACCCACACAATGCTTATCAAGCCATGCTGTGGCAGGCATCCCACACATAATGTAGAAGAAGATGGGCATGGATGTTAGCCCAGGGCCAACCTTCCTCAGCAACAAAATAAGAGGATTGGCCACAGCTGTTAGCTCAGGACTAACCTTCCTCACCGGAAAAAAAAAAAAAAAAGATACTATTGGGACAATTGGTGAAACTTCAATGGGCTTTTAGGATTAGATGGTAGAAATATGTCAGTGTTAGTTCCCTGATTCTGATTATTAGATTATGTTATGTAGGAGAATGTCCTTTATACAATAAAGTATTCAAGCACTATAAGCATCACATTGGCAACTTATTCTCAAATAGTTCAAAGGGAAAAAATTGTTTGCAAACTATATTTGCAACGTTTCTATGTTTGAGATAGTTTCAAAATTATAAAAAAACACTTTGAATCTGAAAGCTAATAAAAGTCTAACATATCAAAACTTGCTGGATATAGTGAAAACTTCTTTAAAGGGAAATTTATAGCCTAAAATGCATAATTAGAAAAGAAAAATAACTGAAGATAAATGTTAAGTTCTCTACCTCAAGAACTTAGAACAGCAAATTAAATTTTTTTAAAAAGTAGGAAAAAATAAAGATAATTGCGCTAATCAATGAAATTTTTAAAAATTAAATAGAGATAACCAACAAAGGCAAAAGTTGATTCTTTGAAAAGACTAATAAACTTGATAAATTTCTACCAAGATGGATCAAGGGTAAAAAACAGTGAAAATACAAATAATCAATATCAGAAAGCAAAAAGGGGAGCATCATTTTAGATCCTACAGAAATTAAACATATCTTAAGAGTATATTATAAGCAACTTTATGCCAATAAATTTGAGAATTTGGGTGAAATGGACAAATTCCTGGAAAAACTGCATATAAAATTGACAGAAGAGGAAATTGAAATCCAAAGTAGACATATATGTAAGAAAGAAATAGAATCTGAAATTAAAACATTCCACAAAGAAATAGCCAGGCTCAGAACACTTTAGCAGCAAATTCTTCCAAACATTTATCTAAGACATAACATTAATCTTTCACATATTCTTCCAGAGTATAGAAAAAGAGGAAATACTTTCAAACACTTTTAATGGGGTCTGCCTAATCTTAACAACAAGTTTATGCCAAGGAAGAAAATTTATAGGTCAAGATCACTCATAACATAACACAAAATTCTAATAAATATCAGCAAAGCATAGCAAGCAATATATTATAATGATAATAGATCAAGAATCAATTGGATTATTCCATAAATATATTTATTTTAATACTGAAAATCAAGCATGTAATTCACCACATTAACAAAATAAAGAAAAATCATATAATCATCTCATAGATGCAAATATATGAAAACTTTACCCCTAGGATCAGGAACAAGACAAGGACACCTCCTATCAACACTTTCATGCAACACTGTATGAGAAGTGCTTGTCAGTACAATAAATACTATGATTAGAAAGAAAAAATTAAAATTCATTATGTGTGAATCACTCTAGTTCACGAAGGAAAATTTTTTTAATCCACAAACTATTATTAGTAAATAAACTGAGCAAGGTCACTTCAGAGTTATTATCCAAAAAATAAAGAGATATTTTATAAGCCACAATAATAAATAGAAATGAAAAATGAGTTACACTGGCATCAAAAATATATCGTATCACTAGGGGTAAATCCTATTAAAGTTGTACAAGACCCCTACATAGAAAACTATAAACTATTATTCAGAGAAACTAAAGAAAACATAAATAGAGAAGTATCCATATTCACAGATTATAAGGCATACTATTTTACATATTTCAATTCTCTCAAATTGATCTACAGCTTCAATGCAATCTCAAATCTCATAGGGTGTGTGTATAAATTAAGAAATTCTAAGATTTCTATGGAGATGTAAAAAGCTAAGAATAGCCTAGAACACGGTTCAGAAAACTACAGCCCATGAGCCAAATCTGGCCTGCCACCTGTTGTATAAATTAAGGTTCTTTGGGGGCATAGCCATAATCAACCATTCATATATTGCCTACTGCTGCTTTCATGCTACAATGGCTACAGAGACCATAGGGACCGCCGAGCCTAAAATATTTATCCCTGACCCCTATTTACACCTGGTCCTTTACAGAAAAAAAAATTGCTGACTCCTGGCCTAGAAAATCTTGAAGAAAAAGAAAAAACTACAAAGCCCACACAACCAGTTATTAAGACAGAGCAGTATAACACAACGGAACCCTCAACAGGGCCCTCACATATAAAGTAATTTCATTTACGGCCAAGGAGATATGATTGTACAGAAAAGAATGAAAATCTCTTCAATAAATGCTCCTAGGTCAAGTAGATACCATTTGGAATCAAAGCAAATTTTCCCTCAAGCCAAACACAAAAATTAACCCCAGAGGAATTATAGATCTAAATATGAAAGTTAAAACAATAAAACTTCTTGAAATATAACATTGGGAACACCATCATGGCCTTCGGATAAGAAAGATTCCTTAAACAGAACAAAAGCACAGATCATAAATAAATAAATTGCTATGCTGACCTAAATTAAAAATGGGAACTTCTGTTCACCAAAATATATGGTTCAGAAAATATATGGTTCAGAAAGTAAAAAGCCATGCTCCAAAAGGAGAGAAGATATTTGCAAGACATATCAATAACAAAAATTCCTATCCTGAAGATATAAAGAACTCCTAAAAATCAGTCAGAAAATAAGCAGACCACCCGAACATACACTTCATAAGAGGACAGTCAAATGGCCAAGAGGCCTACCAAAGGGTGCTCACCCACATTACTCATCCGGAAGTTAAAATGAAAACAAGATATCTTTACACTAACCAGAATGGAAATATTAAAAAGACTGATAATACAAAGCACTGGCAAGGATGGACTGCAATGAGAATGACAGATGGAAAATTCTGGAAAACAATTTGGCAGTATCTACTGAAGATGAAAATATGCATACCCGCTGGCTCAGAAATTTTACTCCTACATGTACAGACAACAATAATACATAAATATAAGATCTAAAAGACATGTACAAGAATGTTCTAATCAGTTAATCACAACATTCAACAACTGGATACAAACCAAAAGTCTATCCACAGTAGAATGGGTAAATAAATTGGGGTATATTCATAAAATAGAAAACCATACAGCAACGAATATGAACAAACTATTGCCATGTGCATGGATAGATTCCACAAGCATAATTCTGAGTGAAAGAAACTAGACACAAACAAATAAATACTATATAACTCTATTTATATATGGCTAAAAATAGGCAAAATTATTCTATAGTGCTAGAAGTCAGGTTGGTGATTTAACTTGGGAGGAGGGAAGGGCACAGTCAGAATTCCTGGATGCTAGTAATGTTCTATTTCTTGATCTGGGTGGTGGTTACACGGATGTGTTCACATCTAACAAATTCATTGTGCTGTGTGATTCGTACACTTTGTTTGGGTGTGTTTTATTTCAATAAAAAGGTATGTATTAAAAACAGAACAGAAATACAGCCATAAAAAAGAAGCAAATTATGCCATTTGAGACAATATGAATGAATCTTGAAGGCATTAAGCAAGTGAAATAAGTCAGACAGAGAAAGACAAATACTGTATGATCTCACTTATATGTGGAATCTGAAAAAACCAAACTCAAAGAAACAGAACAGATTGGTGGTTGTGAGGGGCAGGAAGTGGGAGAAATGGGTGAAGGTGATCAAAGGGTAAAAACTTCCAGTTATAAGATAAAGATAAATAAGCTCTTTATCTTATATGTAATGTACGGTATAGTGACTACAGTTGGCAATACTATATTGTATATTTGAATAGATTTTAAAAGTTCTCACCACAAGGAAAATTATATATACATATATATAATAAATATATATATCCATATACAAATAAAACTATGTAAGGTGATGGGTGTGTTCACTAGCCTTATTGTGGTAATCATTTTGCAACAAATACATATATCAAATCATGACGTTGTACACTTTAAACTTACACAATCTTATATGTCAATTATATCTCAATAAAGCTGGAAAAAATAAAATAAATGAAAACAGAACAGCACAAAATAATTCGAGACCAAAATTATTCTGGACTTGTTTCTCAACTAAGAGTCAGCAAAGTTCTGTTGAAAGTGTGATTCTTGTTCAATCAGTCACAAAACATTGACAGAGCTAATAGACTTCAACTTAGCCTGATAAACTATGGGCAACTTATATTAAGCCACGGCTTCTGGGGCCGGCCCGGTGGCTTAGTGGTTAAGTGTGCGTGCTCCGCTGTTGGCAGCCCAGGTTTGGATCCCGGGCACGCACCGACGCACTGCCTCTCTGGCCATGCTGAGGCTGCGTCCCACATACAGCAACTAGAAGGATGTGCAACTATGACATGCAACTGTCTACTGGGGCTTTGGGGAAGGAAAAAAAAAAAAAAAAGACGATGATTGGCAATAGATGTTAGCTCAGAGCCGGTCTTCCTCAGAAAAAAGAGGAGGATTAGCATGGATGTTAACTCAGGGCTGATCTCCCTCACAAAATAAATAAATAAATAAATAAATAAATAAATAAATAAATAAATAAATAAATAAGTCATAGCTTCTAATTATCTATGACCAGGAATATTTGTAAAACTATCTTATGTCCTTTTCTAAATAGAAAAATTTTAAGGCCAATCTGCAGTTCTTTTTCCAAAACTGGTATGGCTGACATTGGGAATCCAAACGAACGTACACAGTATTTTCTTTAGGGACACACAACATATTTTTGCTAAAACAGCAATGCCTTAAGACTGACTATACACTCCAGAGAGTACATTGGTTTTACAAAGTTCCTTCAACCACATGCCACACAACTGTTCGTCAAATGTCTTCTGTTACAATCCCCGCAGTCAAGCACAGTGGAGAAGTTGTGATAGATATAGTGAGGATTCTTCAAATATCTACTAGAGGAATACAGTCTCTATAGATTGAATTCTCAGCAGTATATTGTAATTAAAATCTTTTTTTAAAGAAAAGAAAAGAAAATCAAATCAAACAAAAATGTTCAGGTGCTCTGCAGCATGAATCCAATAGTGAAGACTGTGTTCATGCCACACAACACCCTCAATGGTTCAGCAACAATGATTGCCTATAGACTGTGGGGAGCTTCCTCTGTCCTGTAACAATAACTTTAGATGTTCCACTCTAATATTTCTATAGAACAAAAAGCAGAGAATGAAATGAGTATCCCCTAAGCTTTCAGAGGAGAAAATAGCATGTTTTCAATGGATGCTATAATTCAAATTCCAAAATATGTAAAGTTACAATAAAGAGCAGCAGAATAAGCAGTGAGCTCTCATAACTAGTTAGCATGGCACACAAATGTTCTTGTATGAAAAATGTGACCTTTGTACCAAATGATCTAAAGGGATTCTCCTAACTCATAAATTCCGAAACCGTGACAGTTAAATGTGTGCCTGTACTTGAGGGTATCCTCAAATTTATCCTTTCAACGAATAATAATTGAGCACCTTCTAAGAACAAAGCCCTGTCCTAAATGCTGTGGTGTGGGAGCTTGACCTGTAAGGAGCACTGAGTTAGGAAGTGAAGCTAAGACATATAAGAAAATAAGTTCACAAAAAAGTCCTTAATGTTTGTTGAATGATATAAAGTAGAAGGTAACACGGACCATAAGAAAGATACAGAAATGATGGGATTCTAAAGGTGCAAGGAGGAAATTCTAGTTGTGAAGTTTAGACAAGACTAGCAGGTAAAGTAACATTTAAACTGAGCTATGAAGAATTCTCTCATCCTTTCTGAATATGTGTGTGTTCATATATTATACATATATTATTCAGTATGGAGATGAATAAATGTTAAAATAGCTCAATGTCAATGGAATGGTACAGAAGCAGAGACAATGTCAAACTATAGTAATCAGCATTTGGTGGTAGATTTGCCTCCAAACTAAATCACTGTGGGTTATAACAACTTCAGCTCGCTTTCTTTCGTCACATACTAACTTAGGGAATCTGGAACCAACTCTATAATTATAAATGTTTAAAAGTAATCCATAAAATAGATTACCTATGGATAACTAAAATTTAACTCAAAGAAGTTAATTGCAACATTTTCAGAACATCTCAAAGTCAACTGTTCATCCTTAGGGATGTTACTTTGCTATTTCCACTTGCCACTAAGAGGTTTACATATTTTCATAATTCATGGCACCTCAGTATCATTTCTAGCTCCAAAATTATTATGCACTGAAATATCATTTTAGTTTTAAAAGATCAATTACTTCAAGAGCTTTTGATAATTCACAATCATTAGATAGAATTTATTGAAGCTATGCAGGTAATTCTAATAGAGTCAGATATAAATTTAAAATTGTATATTTCAACTACAGATTGATTTTAAATAAATTTTTCTATCCCTTTATTTGGAGCATTTGTTTCAAAATATTTTAAGATCTCTCTTTTTTTATTCCTCTTTACTATCTAAAAGTAATTCATCCCAGAACATAAAATTATGTGGCTAGTTACTACATGCTTTTGCAGAGTGCATCTAAATTCAAATACAAACACAACCACTATGTCACTGATACAGTGTTGATACCTAAATTAGTAAATTGACTGTACAGACACACTGAAGTTGCTGGTAAAATTCTCCAACTATATGCATGTCCTTGAGGTAGAAATATGTCTATTTTAAAATTTTGTCTACCACTGTAGTTACATAATAGTCACCCAATAAATAAGTCAAATTAATAAATGGGTAGATATATTTAAAATTATTAATAAGGTATCTGTAATATTGTTTTACTTATCTGATTCCAAATATCCTGAGATTAATTATCAGAGTGGTTTTTGCTATTCCTTATAAAATAATGTTCAATACTTAAAAGATAATTGGAAGAATTGACAAAATGACTAGAAAACTCTTTTGAACGCGATAGCATCGTAAATAACAGACTTGCAAGGAAATTAGAGCTAATCCAGCCCAAATTCTTTCCTGATGAATCAGTCTAGCCCTTGTTTATAAATTCCAGTAACAGGATATCTGCTACACTTCCAGCATACAGGTCTAGGAAACCCATTCTGCTGTGAGCTACTCTAACTGTTAAAAAGGTCTTCCTCACAATGGATTAAATAATGCCTCTTTGTCTCTCTATCCTTTGGGCCAAATTTTTTGCTTCCTCCTTTTTTGTCTCAACTTCAAGTAAGTGTACCCCCATTTCTAAGTGAAAATACTTTAAGAGTTTGAAGACAATTATTATGACTATGCAGAGTCTTTGCATTTTTCAGATTAAACATTCCTTTACTCACATGGCATAGCTTCTATGCCTTTCTTCAAGATGGTAGCCCACCTCAAAAATATACTTGGCATTTTGATGGTCTCAAATTGAAAAGCAACCCTCCGGATTTGCTCCCACCAGAGCAAGATACAACAGTATTTGATTGAATCACACAAAATTGCCAACACTCAACCATTTCTGACCTACAAAAATGACAATTACATATAGTTCAACATAATAGCATTATCTTCCCTGATGTAAGCACTGCACATCCATCAAGGCATCCTCAGATTGCATTAGCTTTTTAGCAGCTGTGTAACACCACAGCTTCATATTAGGTTTGGGGCCAAGTAAATCCCATAGGTCATTTTCCCATCAACTCCTGGGCTTATGCAAGGAATATTACAGAATTTTATAATGTAGGAATTTACTTACCTGCCACCTACTAGTTTTGATATCCTTAGAAAAGTTTTTTGATCTCTTAGAATCCCAATGTATCCTTAATCATATAGTGCTTACTATGGGCCAGACACTGTTATCCGTGGTTCACATTTAATCCTCACAGCAACCATGTGAGCTAGAATCATTATCATCATTCCCCACATTACAGATAAGGAAACAGAGACACTGAGAATCAAGTGTATTCCCTTACCCACTACATCATACTGGCTCTCAAAATAAGGAAACTGTTTTTCTCAAATGGTTTTGTGGGGATTTAATAATATATATAGCGTGTTTCATTTGTTTACCCCTTCTTTTATCCAGAAAGTTTAATTGGCTGCTAAATATAAGGGACTTTAGCCCCAAAATCCTTGTCTCTTGCATCTGGCATTTCCTTTCTATTCTTCCAGACCATTCTCTAGTTCTTAACACTTTTAATTCTTTTGAAACGCTGTCTATTGAAATTGCCGCTTAACTGGTATCTCCCCATCTTCATCCATCTGCTCCTCCCTAATCTATATAATTCTGGATCCTATTCTCATTACTTTCCCAATTTCTACTTTGTTTTTATACCTCCTTTGAGTATTATTCCCTCTTACTAATACTTTTGACTCCTTCAAAGAGAAAAAAATAAACAAGTAAAATATTCTGTTTTCTGTTTTATTTTAATATTATGCCATTTTCCCTAAATAGTAGGCCTCCTCTTCCTATTTGTCTTTCATTCAGAGACAAGCTTAGAAAATAAGAATAAAGCCCCAAAGATCAATTTATAGAATTTCTTTCCATTAATAAAACCAGACTGTGAAGGCTGGGATAAGGATTCTGCAAAGCAAGGTAGTCTGATAGTAGGGGCTCTAGAGCCAGATGGCCTGGGTTGAAATCCCCACTGTGTTATTTACAACTGTGTAACTTTGGTCAGGTCGCTTAAGCTTTCTGAGCTTCAGTTTCCTCATGTGTAAAATGAGGATCATAATTGCAACTATCTCTTAAGTTTGCTGTGCAAACTAAATTAGTCAAAATATCTAACGGCCTTAGAACAGTTAGTCATTATTATTATGAAAGACCTTGTAAATTAAGTAAGAAATTTATATCTCATTGCTTAGGCAATAGGAAAGCCTTATCATCAGAGATTTGCATTGGCCTAGTCCTGTACCTTATGGATACTTATCTCAGTTCCTTTATTGGTCCCTCAAGTAATGTAATTTTCTGAACACTCCTAGTAAATGCTCAGCCCCATCTAGCCTGACACCTACGGTCAGTCAGTAGTTCCACTGGATTGTTCCAAGCCTTTGAGAAAGGGAACTCTAGAGTGAATGACAAGAGACAGCATGTCTTTTAGGAAAATAATCAAAGGAATAATTAGACAGTGGAACAAGAGAGAGGAAGGGAATGGATTGAGGAGAAGGAAGTAACAGGGAAGACAAAAGATAACATGGATCTGAATAAATGAGGTGGCTCATCTACAATTTTTTTTTTTATGAAAGAGAATTCATAACACCGGATAACTGATTAAATGAGGAAGGTCTGGGAGAGAAAGTCAAGGATGGCAACAAAAACTGCAGTTTGATATTTGGGCCATATTTGGAGCAAAGAAGAAGCAGGCATACAGTAAGACAATGAGTTTGCATTTGGATATGTAGAGTTGGAGATAAACACCAAATACCCATATGGAAATGTACAGAAGCAACGAGATATGAGAAACTGGTGCTCAATAGCCCACCGACCCACTATCAGTAGGGACAATTTTTGAATTGGTTTATTCTCCCAGTTTTGAGAATAAATTGCAATGATCTCTTCTTACCCTCTCTCTCACAATTGAGATACATGAGTAAAATGGCTGACTGTAAAGCAATCTGTGGCAACAAATAGCACGAATCTCACTAGGGAAATCTCACCAGAAACTGTAACCTCATTAAAATAATGCATTAACTTCCTGAGATAACCAGCAACTACACACAGATGGAAATGTCTATTATTTTAATATGTTCCCCTCTCCTCCAGCAATCATCCTTCCATTTGAATGCGGACATCCACTAGAAAATAAATTAACTCAAGTAATAATTCTGCCACCTTGCTTTTGCTTCACTAAACGAAGTATATTTATATTAGAAAACTGACTTTCCACTTTATTTTCAAATAAATTACTAACTGGCAAAAAGCAGGTGATAGTTGATATTAAGCACCACATTTCAAACCCTTTAAATGTGGTATTTTATGAAAATCAGCAGTTGACCTCTAAAAGTGAGACTAAGTCCACAGACTTCAATTTCCTAAGGATTGCAACACATTAAATTTACGTAATAGATCGCAACACTAAATTTACTTTTGACTGAGGAAAATACAAGTTTCAAAGCTAGAATGTTCCACAGGAAGGTCATAAATCAGCCAAATATTTAGGATTATTAAAAATGAAACACAAAGGTTACTTTCATAAAATGAAAAAAAATTCAATCTTTGGGTTGAAAAAGACAACTAAAAACAGAAAAGTATCATCTTCATCAAATTATAACTTATACCATATCTTCCAGCACAGTGATTTTTTAAAAAGAATTTTAATTGTTACCTCTCTCCATTCTTTATTTCCAACTCCTTGTACATATAAGACACAAACTACAAAAGAAGGAAAAAAATATATATAAATGTCTTTTATAAACATCAGATATGAACATATACAATTTATTTTTCAGCTGTCCAAAAACTACATCAAAATTAATTCCTAATTCCTAGCCTTACTCTTGCAAGAAAATTGCTAGTAAATCATCAAATGATTAAAAATTTTTGTAAAGAGAGAAAAAAACTATATCAGATCTTCAGAACTTAATATGCATAGAGCTTGGCACATAAAAAATATAATAATTATTTGCTAATGACTTCATCTGCATTACACTACAGACGTAGATAAATTTTAAAACCATAGTTTAACACTGAAATATTTCAGTATGTTACTAGATATAAGTCAAAAGCTCTTCCTAAGATACCTACTGTGCTCAAAGCCATCATAGGAAGGACAACCTAGAGCAAATCATACACTATATTTCGTATTTGCCATTCCCACCCTTAATATTTGTAAACAGGTAAGAAACCCTGTCAACCACAAAAAGAAGTAAAAAAAAGGGAGATTAAGAGTTTGGGATAAAGATTAAGGGATTAAAAAAAGTTCTGCCCATTTGTCAAATGAGCCCCAGGAATTTTTTAATACCCACAAATTGTAATGTCTTTTCCCCAATGACTACCTCAAGAATTCTTCTAACATCTAACAAAACCTTTCCCTTATAATTAAACCACATTGGTTCACACATTTGTAGAGATGGAGAGTTGCTGGGTATCAATTTCTAAATATTACAAGATTTGTAAACACTGGCTTACTTTTACATTAATTTATTTAATGATTTAATTAAATGATTTAATTAATTTAATGATTTATACATTAATTCTGCTGTTTTCTAATTCAAACAGTGTTTTTCATTTTACAAGTTACCTCCGATTTTCAATATCTCTAATTAGGAATCAAAAAATCGAGCTCAGGGGCCGGTCCAGTGGCACAAGTGGTTAAGTGTGCGCACTCCACTGCGGCGGCCCGGGGTTAGCCAGTTTGGATCCTGGGAGCGCACTGAGGCACCGGTTGTCAAACCATGATGTGGCGGAGTCTCATATAAAGTGGAGGAAGACAGGAATGGATGTTAGTCCAGGGCCAGTCTTCCTCAGCAAAAAGAGGAGGATTGGCAGATGTTAGCTCAGGGCTGATCTTCCTCATAAAAAAAATAAAATAAAATAAATCGAGCTCATACAAGAAGATGTTACATATTTCATTTGGTTGTGTATGCCTTTATATACTGCTTTTATTTACAAAAAAAAAAAGGAAAAGTATTGCTCTATGACTAAATCACTTAAAATTATCCTGCATTATGGTTGTCTTTCAAATACAGTTTCTACCATATGATCATACCATGAGGTTGTAATTTCAAAGTGAACTGTCCTACATTGGCGTCATCTGTATTTTCATCTTATCCTCAAAGTGCTAACCAGCTCCCTCTTTAGCCAGAGTACTGCCCAGGTAGATAAGAATGCAGGGCTTGAGACCATCCCCCTTCTTGCTTTCTAGGCTTTAAAAGAAATACATAAACAAGAACTATGTGCTTCATACAATTTTTGCAAAATCAAGTAAAGTAAAGTAGGTAAAATAAGTAGACTGTTTCAAAAAGCAAGTAATAGATACTTACTTGGATCAGACTTCGAAAATGTGTCTCTGTCAAGAAGATTTCTGTTGAATAAAACAGAAAATGTTAAAGAATATAAGGCCAAAATGTTTATATAAATATATATAAATGTGTATATATATTATATATGTGATATATATTATATACATACATATGACTAAATAAAAATTTGCTAAAGATCTGCTTGTGCTTATTCCAACTGAACATTGCTGGAGTTCAAGAAGCCCGAAGGGGCTTATTTGTTCAGCCTGGCACTGTAGTTAGCCGATAACAAGACTCTCCACATTCTAAAAGTAAAATCTCTGTGGGAGAATTAACTGTTTTAGGTTTCCTTTTATACCTTCACTAATGAGGATATAGATGCTCAGAATGTTTCCTGAATTGTGAGTTGTTACTAATGCAAAATGGTTTGAGATTCAGAGCCCACAATCACATTGGTCCATAAAATTAGATGGCAACGGCGAAGGGTCATCTATTGACATTTGTGTGATGTCAACCCACATGAGCTTTATGCTGCTATTGTGGTTTGAGAATTTAAGATGAAAGTACAGATCTTGTTTGAAGATTCTTTTCCGTAGAGGAAAAGATTAAAAAGGTAGACAAGGCTATTACTAGCAGCTATTTATTCTTTTTTAGAGGTATTTCCACATCTACAACAGAATAAAAATGGAAAATCAGAAAGTGTGAAAGTCTGGATTCCTCTGATATTGGGGTATCCTGTTACCTTCAGTGATAGTAACACAGTCCTACACTTTATGCTCGTAACCATAACCCTGAGTAATCCAAAAAAAGTTAAGTTCAGTATGCTCTGATTAATAAGGCAATTATTAGAAAAATTTTCATCTAAAACTAATTTTTTTCCTAAAAAGTGATAATTTGAAGTTATATCCTTATCTGAAAAATTTGGCTATCTAGAATGATGTCTCGAAGGTTCCAAAAGTTAAATTTGTATTTCATCTTCATCCTCCATTAGTTGGTAATAATTTGTAATAGCTAGATTACATTCCATGTTTAATATTTATATTAGAAATCTCATGGTTAAGCTGTCTTATTCCTCCACCAGGACTGCTATTCATGTGTCTTTATCTGTACTGCCCTTGGTATCTGAATGGCCTTCTTTTTTCATATCAATCTGATATCCTTTCTTATTTCAAGTTCTCAAAAGTTACTGCTTCCATGGGATCACTGAGAAAATAAAAATGTAGTCAACAAAACAATGCAGCACAAACGAAAAAATGAGAATGTGTCTTGGAATACTCCTAGAAAGAAGAGATAATTTCAAACATATTTATACTTGGAATTAAGTCAGATTCAAAGACAACTACTCAGAAATCAAACTAAAATAATCCTTCTGTCCCCTAAGCAGACACCACAACTCCAGCAAAGGTTGACAAATAGTAAATTAAAACATTTTCATTTGAGAAATTACTGTGATATTCACAAAGGTAGTTTTCCACTTAAGTGGAAATTCTCCAGCCCTCCCTGTGTCTCCAGCTTTTGCTCATTGAGTGTCCTAAAACAATGTTATTCAGCCCTTTCTCTCCAAGTTCATAAAAATCAAAGAGAGATGACAGTGCAAAATATTACATGTGGTTGGGACTCAAAAACTATGTTATGTACGCATTTAAAAGAAAATAATGTGATTTCAGTGCCCTATTTATCTAAAAAAAAACCCTACCATTTTTAACTACAGATACAAAATAATGGATTTCTATCAACAATAAAGGTAAATATATATATATATATATTTTGTGTGTGTGTGTGTGTGTGAGGAGATCAGCCCTGTGCTAACATCCGCCAATCCTCCTCTTTTTTTTTTTTGCTGAGGAAGACGGCCCTGGGCTAACATCTGTGCCCATCTTCCTCCACTTTATATGGGACGCTGCCACAGCATGGCTTGCCAAGCAGTGCGTCGGTGTGCGCCCGGGATCCGAACCAGTGAACCCCGGGCCGCCACAGCGGAGCGCGCGCACTTAACAGCTTGCGCCACCGGGCCGGCCCCAAGGTAAATATATTTTTAACCATAGACTTCACTGGTCACATTGTTTCTTCCAGCCATTATGATCCATAATGATAAGGTCAAAAACAAAGAAACAAAAATCTTAGATCATTTATATGATGAGAAATAAAACTCCATAAACTCTTCATAACTTAGTCCCTGAAAATTGCAATTTAACTTTCCCATTGCTGTTTGACAATAAATTTCATTTATACTTTGGTCATATGAATATAATAGAATAGACTATCTCCGACTAGATTTAATTCCCAAAAGACTACTTTATTCAAACATAAATGATTTTAAAAGTTTGGAAAAGGCAAATATTCTTAAATGCTATATATACTGCAAAAGACCAGTGATTATCACAATGCATCATAAAGTTTGGATTTATGATAAGAATGTAAGATTTTTACCTTCCCAATATCCTATTAGAAACAAAGCACATTCACATTAAGTAAAATGAGATAGGTATTATTGCAAAGCCCATTTTAGAAAAAAAGAAACTAAGCTGAGGCTCAGAGAGACTGAGAAAATGAATAAAAGCACACAGCCCAGTATAGAATAATCCAATGGAGTCAACCCTTCTGAATCCGATTTCCCTGTTCTTTACAAAATGCCAAACTGTCTAAGGAAGTCCAGAAGAAACAACTTATGTTCCTAAGCACTGGAAATGTGGAAGGTCTACCATTATACCTATTGGTTGAGCCACTAGAGTATAAAATAAAATAGATTCCTGTTCATAGACTAATATAAAGAGAGATGTTGCCTATAGAATTGGACACGAGGGTAAATCTAACTGTACTTATTCACAGCAAACTACCTTTGTTTTCTATATGAGGCATTTTAAAAAATAACACACACACACACACTCACACATATGCACACACACCTCATCAGCTTTTATATGGAAAAACTACTCTTCCCTCCATGGGGTTGTCGTTTGCTTGAGCCTAAAACTCGTAATTGTCATGCCTATAACTTTACACCTATAATTTTATAACATGATGTTGAACTTCAACACTACGTTAAAAATCCTGAACGTGTCTTTCTAGATTTAGACAAATCTAAATTTAGCTAAATCTAGATTTAGCCAAAACAAGGAAGAGAGCAAATTCTTGAAAAGAAATTATGGGAAAAATACAATGTATGAGTCAGAAAACTTAACTGAAGAAATAACCTAATCAAAATTATAATCTGTGAGTTGTCTGAGTTGTTCTAGTAACCACTCATCCTCAAATTCCAACTAAACGCCTGGACTATGGACTGAAAAGAGTATGACTGAAATAGCATCACTAAAGCTGAGGCCCAACCAAATAACTCTAACCTGCATGAAGAAATACCAGGTTAACAGGAGACGCCTATTTTGCATGAAGCCTGAAATAGGAGAATAGATGAGCAACAATTTAGTAACATCTCTCCAGGACCATCCAGGAGACAGGCTTCCCTGACTGTCCCCTTCACCGCTGAATCCTGATAGATATTAGTCCCTTACGACAGAGACTGATACATCAAGCTACCCTCACTTCATGACAATAGTCAGTTAGCTCATCTGATTTTGTGCTCTGATTTGTGCTCTGCCTGCTTTGATTCTGTGCTCAACAAGTTGCTTTCCAATTTTAAGATAGCTTCCCATAGAGTTATTAGCACAGAACTGCATTGAGTAGCTGACACAAATATTACAGTTTTCTTGACCATTATAGTTTTTATTCTCAATTGGCATTCTAAGACCTGTACTGAACAGCCAGTTCACCTCTTAAAAGGACATCTCAGGTTTATCTTGCTAGAAAATAGCAATTCTCTTTAAACTTCAGTGCAATTCTGCAAGTATTTGTCAAGCACTCTATTTTCAAGACCTAACTTGCACACGGAAGATATAATAAATATTAAAGACATGTTCCCTTATTTCCAGAAGCCTGAAATTTACTAGGAAGACAAACTCACAGATATAACTTAGAAGGAATATTGGATGGTATATAATATAATAGTTTACTATGAAGAGAAGGAAGAGAAACCTAAAAAGAGTCAAATTGATTCAGCTACAACCAAAAAAAAAAAAAATCAGGTAGCATAGTTAGCTTTTATCCCAACTATTTTTTAAAATATACTAGAAAAAAACAATTTTTAGGTGTGTCTATATAATTAGAATAATCTAAACAAATATATATCTTTTTTGGGTGTGTGTATGAGGAAGATCAGCCCTGAGCTAACATCCATGCCAATCCTCCTCCTTTTTGCTGAGGAAGACCCTGGGCTAACATCTGTGCCCATCTTCCTCTACTTTATATGGGATGCTGCGAGAGCATGGCCTGAGAAGCGGTGCGTCAGTGCACGCCCGGGATCCAAACCCGGGCCGCCAGCAGCAGAGCGCGCACACTTAACCGCTACGCCACGTGGCCAGCCCCTAAACAAATGTATATCTTGAAATAAGTACCTTATTTTTAAAAATCTCACGTACCCTTTTCTATTATATATAATGAAGCTTTATTAGTGGAAAATAAAAATTCCTAATTCTTCATGTGTAAAATGAGCATAATAACATGATCTATTAAGGTAAAAGTGATTTGTGAGTTAACCTAAAAGTTGCAGGCCAGCTGCTCTTTCCTATTCAGTAAATGAAATCACCTAACACATACTGTTCTTTGATAGTGCAGTAAACATTGGATTTTTTTTTTAATTCTTTGAAAGGGAAGCAAATATTATCCTACCACGGATGCAATTTGCAAATTCACTTGGTATGTACTGTGAATTTTAAAGCTAACAGTTTCAGAGTAAAGACAATTTTACTATTTGTGACCTTTTAAAGTGCTAATTTAATAAAATATACAATATACTTGTTTTAGGGAATGTCTTCAAATTGAAGATATGAAGTGAGTTCCAAAAAGCAGTGCTATTTGCGGCCAGCAGAGCTTAGACAACATGTAAGGGGCTCTCCTGCTATATCCGAGTGGAATTATTCTATTTAATTTTCAATAAGAACAAAAATATAGCTTACAAACAGAGCCCAACAAAAAACCATTCTATTTAATTTTCCATAGGAACAAAAATATAGCTTATAAATAGAACCAAACAAAAAATTGTTCTATTTAATTTTCCATAGGAACAAAAATGTAGCCTATAACTAGAGCCAAACAATGCTTTATCACTTTACAAACATTTACCAGCATAAATTGTCCACATGTGGACAGAGAATCACATCTCTGCATCATATAATCTCCCCCAAAAATTGTTCTGTATCTATAAGCAAAATGATTCTGGATTTAATTAAAATTTAGGAAATTATTAGGGGCCTTTTATTTACCTATTATTCAGTGTAGTCTCAGGACCATTGACCACCTGCAAGGTCTTGACCCAATATTGCTTAGGCAGCCATAGAACCTAGCACAGGCTTGCACATAAGCAAGGGTTCAATGAGAACCTAGTGAATGAATGAACCGTTTCAGCATCCAATCAAAAGCGTCAGCTTTTTACACTCCAGGTACGGTGTGGTGTTCTATTATGGAAAGAAGAGTAGAAGAGGAAGGTGGCATTTAGGGCCTTTGCCCTAATAAGTAATCCATTAACTAAAGAAACCCAGGAGTGACTGCTTTACTGGGATTATAAACAAGCTCCCTGTCACCGGGATTTATAAAAGATATAAAAAATAAATATATTTATTTAAATGCACATGCACATAAAATAAATATATATATTTAAATGCACAGACACACAAAATGGTTTTCAAAGTTTTTTTTTTATAAAGACAAGAAATCAAAACTTTTTTTTAAGTAACTGAAAGGAAATCGATCCAATCTTTGGAAGTGATTTGAATGTAATATTTAATCCTCTCTGACTCATTTATTCATTCTTTATTTTATTCATTAGACAAACATTATCACTGGAAACTTAGCATACAAATTTAAGAAAAAAATATTTTTCCTGAGACTACAAACTACAATTTCTTTTTCTTTTTTGTTTTTTGTGAGGAAGATCAGCCCTGAGCTAACATCCGTGCTAATCCTCCTCTTTTTGCTGAGAAAGACCGGCTCTGAGCTAACATCTATTGCCAATCATCCTCCTTTTTTTTCCCCAAAGCCCCAGTAGATAGTTGTATGTCATAGTTGCACGTCCTTCCAGTTGCTGTATGTGGGACGCTGCCTCAGCATGGCCAGAGAAGTGGTGCGACGTTGGCCAGAGAAGTGGTGCGACGTTGCACACCCGGGATCCGAACCCAGGCCGCCAGTAGCGGAGCTCGCGCACTTAACCACTACGCCACAGCGCCGGCCCTGAAACTACAATTTCTCTGACAAGGAGAAACAGATTATGCACAGGCAAAAAGTGAAAGCTTTAGAAATAAAAAAATGAAGTATTTTGAAACTGAAGCTTACTGAAAAGTTGAAGTCAACTAGAATCTAAAATTTCAAGTAATTCTGAAGGATGGGGTCATTGGAAAGTACTTAAGATTATCTGGCTTTCAAGAAAATAAGAAAAGACTTTCAGATTTGAAGTTGTGCAAATAAACTAAAAATTCACCTCAACAGCTTCCTCTCATAGCCTGACATACAAACAGAACTTTATCACACATGATACATATTACTCCCCAAAAAGTGAGAATAAAATAAACTTTATTTTTCAGTTTTTGCTGAAATTGGTGGCTTTTTTTTTGTGTGTGAAGAAGATTGGCCCTGAGCAAACATTTGTTGCCAATCTTCATTTTTTTCTGAGAAAGATTGGCCCTGAGCTAACATCTGTGCCCATCTTTCTCTATTTTTTGTATGTGGGACGCCGCCATGGTTTGATGAGCAGTGCATAGGTCCGTGCCCAGGATCTGAACCTGCAAACCCGAGGCCGTCAAAGTGGAGCACACAAACTTAACCACTACACACCGGGGTCAGCCCCCAAAATTGGTTTTTTAAAGTATTTATTTATTAGTACTGTTGAGCTGAAAAGGTCAATGATAAAAATACAGTTTCAATCTCTGCATGGGTTGAATTTAGTTTAGATACTAAAAGAAATTTGAGGGTGAGATAATTAACAATGAAAACTTTTATGTTTCTCCTGATGCATTCACCTATGATTGATATTCTTGGAAATTACTTAAAAAGAAACCCGGGGCTTTTTCAGAATCTGACATATCAGATTTGGTTTGCCTATAAGGTAAATAGAAGAACCCATTGGTTTCATGTAATGTAGGGTTAACTCAGGGTGATCTTTCAGAAAAAGATACAGAACCCAATCCTTGATTTCAGTGGAGAAGACAAACATAACATTTATGTTAACAAAAATAGGCAGAATAAAAAGAAACTGAGAACAGGATATGGGTCTTCTTAAGAAACTAAAACTCACATATAAAACTAATCTCATTTTCTTTTCCCTGATGTTGTAGCTCTTCTATTTCCTGTCTCAGTGAATGGCAACCGTGGAAGGCAGAATAATGGCCCCCTAAACATATCAGCTCCTAACTCCTGGAACCTATAAATGTGACCTTATTTGGGAGAAAAAAGGTATTTGCAGATGTGATTAAATTATTGATCCTGAGATGAGATTTTCCTCGATTACCTGAGTGAGCCCTGATTGCAATCACATATATCCTTATAAGAAGGCAGAGGGAGCTTTGACACAAACAGAGGAAACAATGATGTGAACAGAGCAGAAAGAGATTTGTAGACTCTGGTCTTGAAGACTGAAGTGATGCGGCCACAAGCCAAGGTATGCCAGCGGCCACCAGTAGCTGGAAATGGAAGGATTCTCCACTAGAGCTTCCAGAGGGAGAGCAGCCCTACCAACACCTTGGTTTTGGCCAAGAGATACTGATTTCAGACTTTTTGGCCTCCAGCACTGTGAGAGAATAAATTTCTGTTGTTTTAAGCCAACAAGTTTGTGGTAATTTGTGACAACAGCCACAGGAAACTAATACAGCAACATTGTCCAACCTACTTCTCTTCTAGGCAAGATCCCGGAGCCATCTTCCCTTTTCCCTCTCCCCCTAATGCTTCCCCCACCTTGGCTTCTGCTTCCAAGTCTCGACTACCCCCCAGACCTTAGAGCTCTTAACTGGTCTTCCTGCCTCCTGTCTCTCAGTTCATTCACCAAGATGCCTCCAAGAGAAAGTCCTCTATAGTAAAACCCAACCAAACAACTCCTTAGCATAAAACCCAGTATCCACAGAAACTCCAAACTCCTTAACACAGCACTAAATTCCTGCGACATTCTGACCCCGGCTTTATCCCCAGCTGCATCTCCATCCATATTCCACATCCTAGACTCAGCTCCAGACATAGAATTTTGCAGTCCCTTAAGCTGATATTGCCTCACATTTCTGTACTCACGTTTACCCATAGCATTCTTCCCTTTCCTTGAAATTTCCTCACCAACCTCACTCTTGCTGGGAAATGTGAATTCCTCTTTCAACCTCTCCTCATTGCTGCATCCTGGGCAAGTAGAACTGATTATTCCCTCCTGTGTGTCCCATCATACCCAACGCAAACCTATATCACAAATTCTACATCTACTATTCATTTACTGAGCTGGGTGCCAGGCACCGTGCTGAGCACTTTAAATAAATCATTTCATTTAACCCTCGCCATAATCCTAACAAACAGCAATTATTATCAGAATCCATTTTTCAGATGAGATGATAAAATTCAGATAGGTTAAATAAAGTGGCCAAAGTCACAAGAATAGTAAGTGCCTAAGGTGCATTTTTGTAAATTTTGGATTGACTTTTGATTTTGATTTTGATTTTTTGATGCTTGTATTGGTTATACTGAATATTTGTCTATGTTATTGAGAACAAAATGAAATGAACTGCAAATAATGTTATCATTCAGCATCACTTTGGAAGTTTTAGGGAATAAGATAAAATAAAAATGAGACAGTATTGGAAAGAAAACAAATTATCATTATTTGCAGGAGACTTAATTTTGTACATAAAAAACAAGAGAATTAATAAAAGCTTTCAAAATTAATAAGATAATTCAGTAAAGTGATTGGAGGCATGATAAGAACATATAGGTCAATAATTTTATAAATTCTTAATAATTGTCCTATCCAATTTGGACTTCTGGGTAGTTATCTGTTGCCTTCAATTGCTGAAGTATGTGAGGGCTATGCAGCTCTCTTTCACTATAATCTCACTCCCAAATGCTGTTACCATGAAAGCAAGTCTCAGACCAAATTCTGCCAAAGAAACAAACATTCATTAGCAAGCAGGACCCAAAATAGTCATGCAATATGCTCTATAAGCTTAATGAAGTTCCAGCTCTCTGTGCTTTCAGGCATTCCGAACAGCACCTTAAGTCACATGTGACAATATTCTGATGGCAAGATTCATCTAGCCTTCTGGTCAAATCAGTCTAGAGAATCCTCTAAACATTCTGAGCCTGTGACTGAGGAGTCCTGAGGCCTAGGGCCCCACTCTAAATGGCATAATCACAGAACCCACTAGGTATGTATGCCCTGTTCACTTTTATGCAATATTTCTAGCTAATCTACATACCTTTATTGAGACAGCTTTACTCAGATATCATTCCCATACCATAAAATTCACCCTTTTAAAGTGTAAAATTCAGTGGTTTATAGTAAATTCGCAGAGTTGTGCAACCATCACCACTATCTAACATTAGAACATTTTCATCATTAGAACATGCTCCCCCCACAAAAAAACCCTGTACCCATTAGCAGTCATTTCCTATTCCACATCCACCAGCCCCTGGTAACCACTAATCTGCTTTCTGTCTTCATGTAGTCACCTATTCTGGACATTTCACATAAATGGAATCATACAATATATGGTCTTTTGCAACTAGTTTCTTTCACTTAGCACAATGCTTTTAAGATTCATCCATGTTGTAACAAGTATCAGTACTTCGTTCCTTTTTATTGCCAAATAATATCCCATTGTATGGATATACCACATTTTGCTCATTAGGTAATATACATTTGGGTTGTTTCCATTGTTTGGCTATTATCAATAATGCTGCCATGAATATTTGCATACAAGTTTTTGTGTAGACACATGATTTCATTTCTCTTTGGTATATAACCAGGAGTGGAATTTCTGGGTCATATGGTAACTCTACAACATTTGGAGGAACTGCCAAACTGTTTCTCAAAGCAGCTGCACCATTTCACATTCCCACCTGCAACACATGAGGGTTCTAATTTCTCCACAACCTTTCCAGTACTTATTGTTGTCTGTCTGTCTTATTAAAACCATCTAGTGGTGTGGAGTGGTCAATCCACATATCTGATCACCATACATTTCACTAGTAAATGAAAAAGTCATTTCTGACATCCAAAGTAATTATAAAACCCTCTGGTGCCAATCAAGGATAAAGATAGTATAACAGTCCAGAGTAGCTACTTCTGGAGTGTGGACTCCTGATTTGACCAATGTATCACGTCCAAAGTATGTGGCCTGATTAGGATACTTCAGGTTTAACACTACAATCTAACACACGCATCTATATGACACTGTCTCTGCTGAAATATTTTCAAGTAAATTATAGAAAATATAGTATCAATTAGAAAAAAACTGGAAGAAAATGTAAAATGATATTTTTAAAATCTTGGCATGAAGAATACTTTTTAAGCTTTACACAAAGCCCAGAGAAAAGGTTAACTTATTTGATAATGAATGCATTTTAAACTTGAATACAGAAATGATACAATAATTAAAGTTAAAATACATTTGTTACATATATGATGATGATAGATAAAATGTCAAAGCTATAAATATACAAAGCATTCTCTAAATTAATGAAAAAAATATCTAAACGCTCCACAAGTAAAATGGGCTACAGAAGTGAATAGGTATTTTATAAGAGAAGAAATACAGTTAGTCATTGAACATATTAAATGAAGTTCATCTCCAATAATAAGCAATGACATGCAGATAAAATAAATAATAAGAGTGTTCGCCTGTGATATAGATAAACAAATATTAGCTGCATGAATTAGGGCTCATTTAGTGGTAAGTGACATAAAAGAGGGAAATTTATGATGAAAATATGGAGATGTTTTATGGAGCCCAGAGTCAGGAACGTACCTGAGCCTATGGAAAGAATTAAAACAAGAACAGGAACACGAGGCCCTGATAAATCATCAGAGACCAGCACCACAAGGCAATGAGCAGGGCTCCACAGGCAGCAGGCAGCAAGACCACATGCCAGGCCCTGTAGCAAAAGGGCATTACTGCAGCTTCCCAGTGGCATGTCAACAGCGACAGTTTACCAATAGCAGAGAGGGCTCTGTGGAGGCAGCAGAGAAAGAAAGAGGGATTTACTGGAATAGCAGCTGAGGTCATTCTTTTAGAGAGGTGCACTTGAGTTCTGGCTCTCCAGGCAGGGGGCACCAGGCTTGCAGATAGAAAGCCAGGTTCAGGTATTAATATCCAAAGTGGAAAATCCAAGGAAAAACTGTGTCCATCTTGTCTACGTCATCATAACATGGATATTAATGGAAGCATGCCTTGTATATATATCTAAATAAACGCACAGAGCGATATCTGGTTGGTATGATCTAACATTGGGTGGAACTGGGGGTGATTTGTACATTCTCTTTTGTTCTTTTCAACGCTGTTTGGTTTGTTTGTTTGCATGTTTTCACAATGAGCATGTAGCACTTTTTTAAAAATTACAGATTTTTTTAGAGACCCTGCACTATCTTCATGATGTGATCTACTATTTTCCAACTATTTCTGTTGAATGCCATTTTAAAAATAAGAGTTCCTTGCTAAGTGACAGGAACTTTCTAAACACTTTAATGATTTTATATCATACAATCCTCATAGCAACTACAGTATATGAGAAGGAATTTCTATCCCCATTTAAAAACCAAAGCACAGAGAGATTAATTTATCTAAACGCGCATAGTTGCTAACATGGAGCTGCAGTTTAAATCCAGATCTTTCAATCTCTAAACTTGTGCTCTGCTCCTTAATATATTACACCAGTTCCCTGATTATGTTACAACACTTGAGATTGTGTATCATCACTTTCCTCAATCCCTCCTCCTGCCTACTCTACAAGCAGTAACCACTTTCAGCTCGCTTGCTAAAAGCAAGGTAGGCAATGAGCTTGCTTGCACATATTTTTTGTGTGTGTGTGTGAGGAAGATCAGCCCCGAGCTAACATCCGTGCCTATCCTCCTCAAGACTGGCCCTGGGCTAACATCTGTGCCTGTCTTCCTCCACTTTATATGGCATGCCGCCACAGTGTGGCCTGACAGGTGGTGCATTGGTGCGCGCCCAGGATCCGAACCCAGGCCGCCAGCAGCAGAGCGCGCGCACTTAACTGCTACACCATGGGGCCGGCCCCACTGCTTGCACATATTTTATTTTATTTGTTTTTTATTTATTTTTTTTATAAAGGGGGTGGGCAGAGGTAGCTTTTATTTTATTTATTTTATTTTATTTTATTTTATTTTATTTTATTTTATTTTATTTTATTTTATTTTATTTTATTTTAGTGAGAAAGATCAGCCCTGAGCTAACATCCATGCTAATCCTCCTCTTTTTGCTGAGGAAGACTGGCCCTGGGCTAACATCCGTGCTCATCTTCCTCCACTTTATATGGGACACCGTCACAGCACGGCTTGACAAGCAGTGTGTCAGTGCGCTCCCGGGATCCGAACCTGGGCTGGCAACAGCGGAGCACGCGCACTTAACCACTATGCCACGGGGTTGGCCCCAACTTGCACAGAGTTTAAACAATCAGCTAGATTAGCAGTCTTTCAGGATTTATTACTTCTCCCAGAGTCAGTGCATGAAGCATGTCTGTAGGTGACAATCACTCGTCCTAAAACCAAGAGCTGATGAGTGTGACAGGTCCACAAATCACCAAAAAGTAGAAAGCTGAAAGCTAACACTACTCTGACCAACATCAGCTCAGATGTTGCTGCCTTCCAAGCACCACTCCCAAAATATATTGGTCACATGACTAGGTTTTCTAACTCTTTGTTTCTTTGTCTTTTAGCTGCTGAGTGATATATTGTTTCTATGTGGGGAAAAAGTAATGTATCTTCAGGCTCAACATTTCAAAAGAAAATCTTTATATGCAGGGTTGTCTTGAGTGAGCTCTCTTTAAGATTTATCAATCAATACATAGATATACCAATCAATACATACATCATCAATATCTATACATCTATGCCAATCAGAAAAATAATATGCCTATAAAGGTAAGGCTAGGTCGAGAGGGTGTTGTTTTGTTCTGTCCTCCAGATTTTAAATAAAGTCTTCTGTGATTTCTTTGGATCATTGATCATTGAACAATTCATTGTTCTTAAGAGCAATCTGAGCCTAGCAGAATCAACAACAGAATTTAAACAGAAGAGGAATGAATCTGGAAAGGAAATTTGTTTGTAAGCGTAAATGACCAGCTGAGCTAGGGCGACTGAGAATAATTTTTTAACATGTGTCTGTTATCCTTGTCACAGATGATTAGACCAGGAATTTGCCCCGACTCAAAAACTCATCTAAGTCCAAAAAAAAAAACAGCTCAGTAGCAACTATGAACCCATGCTGCAAATAGTTCTACAAATCCTAAAAAATAACGAAGTGAAACAGACATAGGCAATTGTTCAGCCACAATTGATTTTTTTTTTATTTATTTTATGCCAACCATAACTGGAAAGCATTTCTGCATTTATGCCTTCCGGTCACGGACTCCATTCATCTGGGATGCTCTATTTTCCTTTCTTCAACTATACACTGAATAAATAATTATTAAGCACTTTCTATATACAAAACATTGGACTAGATACTAAGCAGATACAAAGGTGAATAAGACACAGTTCCTGTCCTACAGGAATTTATAATTTAATAATTGGCTAATACCTCTTTCAAATGTTTATTCAACAAGCACTAAGTTACTAAGTGACAGAAAAAAGATTTCATGTTGGAGACTGTTATATGAACACATGGGCTCCTGGCCCTAAAATATTTATATTCCATTAAGGGGACAGATTTGTAAACAAATATGTGCAGCAAAATGTGGAACGCACATAATAAATTCATTACAGATACAGAAAAGGAAGGATAGTCAATTCTAGGTGAAGGATCAGGGAAAGTCTTCATTGTGAGAGTGATGTTTGAACTATCAATAGAGTCTATGGAGTGAGGTAATAAAGTGCAGCAGAACTATTCCCATGAGAACGAAGTCCTGAGCATCATGGTTCTCTCAGGAAATGCAAGTGATGTGAGTTTAAGAGACAGTTTAGAGAGGACAGTAGGGAAGGAGAGAGTCGTGGGACGTGGAGAGAAAAAGATGAGGCTGAAAAGCTAGGTCAGGGTGTGGAAGACCCTCAAGGACTTACTTCATAGGAAATTAATGGGTTTTAAAGAAGAGGGTAAGAGCATGATGGTATCTGCCATTTTTGAACAGGACTCTGGCAGCCCAATGTGCAGGATTCGTGGCAGGGAGGAGGAGGTTGGCCAAAGTAAATGGGAGGTTGGAAGAGGCAAGGAATGCGTGCCACAATCTCTGCAGGAGTCAGACAGGTCTGGACCCAGTCAAAAGCAGAGTGGTCAGCCATGTTAAAGACATGATGTAGAAGAGGCAGAAGTTCAGGGCTTGGGCTCAACTGGCAGAAATTCTACTGGGGTATTGAGAGCATAGAGAAAATGGTGGGGAGGACTTATGCCCTTGTAGGGAAGCAAACTGGAATTTCAGGAGTACTAATATGTAGTTTGAAAAATCCCTGAAGCAATGCTGATGACGATAACCCTTGTTTAGAATAGTTGGTTTAGACCATGCCCCCAAAATGAAAGTAATACAACCACACAGTAATTTCATTTTCCAAATCACAGTATTTTATATGTGTGTTGGAAATGTTCATTATCATCATCATCACCATCATATATTAAACTAATTCATCCATTTATTGCCCTCTTTGAAACAAAGTGGCTTTATAATTCTGTTTTTTTCTAATTTTATAGTTAGAACCACTCTTGAAGTCAGTGTCTCTGGAAAAATTTGATGTAATCAGGGAAGACATAACATTTTAGGTTAAATATAACCAATTGAGCACTTAGATACTTCAGCTGTGTTACAAGCACCTAGGAAATTATTTAGGCAATCCAACAAAACTTTATAACTAGACAAGTGTGAGAAATGACATGATTTATGGACAGTGACTTGACTTAATAGTGACTTGACTTAAACGTGATCATGTTTTATCTGTGCATATGAAAACAAGTTCTGTTTTTCTCCTTTTTTCTACAGAAAGCATTGTTTCCTCGTCCGTTTTCCTGTTCTCAACATTTTTTTTTAGTTGAATATAGGCTTTTCTAAAATTTTGTCTTACCACATTGTGGCACAAAATTAAAACTAGTGGAACAAATACACAGGGAAAGCACGTTAGCAGATGAGAAACCTATTGCTTCTTGAAGAGGCCAGGCCACCAGTAGCTCTTCTTACCCCAGATTATACCCAAGTGAAACCATCATGTCTTGCTTCACTTTATCAGTTCAATTTAACAAGTAATTCATTAGAAACATCTTTCCCCAAGACAAACCTTTAGGTCAAAGATATGCTTATTTATTTTCCTATTTCGAGATGTTATATAGGATATCAAACATACAAATTCTATTACTTCTCACTTTGTCTCCATTTTTTTTTTGCATACTATTCATCCCAGATTAAACAAGCAAATCATCTGCCAGTATTCAAAAAGTACTGTGTCTACTTCTAGAACTAGCTTTGCTGTGCTTAGAGACAAAGTAAGTTAAACTTGAAATTACCTATTTGTTTCTCACATCTTCACAAATGAAACTTTATTGAATGTTTTATATTAACTAAGATTGAATAATTACATTTTTATTAAATTGTATGGTAAAGTCAGTAATTTTAATGCTCTTACTGTGTATATAAACTAATATTTTTTAAGGATATAGACATACACAAATTCATGGGTGTCCAGATTCATTCTTCCAATGTGTCCATCAGGGAACAAACAGTTATTGAAAACCTTCTATGTGCAAAGCACACAGTTACGTTTTGTGAAAATCAATGATAAAACAAATACACACTCTTAAAACTGGTAGGGGAGACAGACATGCAAAAACCTAAATAATTACAAGCAGAATAAAATAAAAGTCCAAGAAATGTGGTGTGGGAACTCAAAGGAAGGAACAATTATTTACAGTTGCAGGAGTCTAGGAAAACATCACGGGTTGCTATAAGTGAGGTATACCTTGACAACAAAGGATAGGCTCAGAAATGCGAAGGGGTGGGCAGGAGGCTTTTCAGCCTGTCTGAAAGCATCAACCATAGTGAGAAATGAAAGGATACACAAGGGACTTGGAGACTAGCCAGTGCTCCACTTGGGCTGGAGTCCACGTCTGAGAGGAGACTGGAAGGGGCTATGGGCAGGATGAGGAAAGACCCTGAACACCATGTTAAGGTGCTTGGATTCTATTCTCTAAGCAGGGGGAAACACTGAAACTTTCTGCAAAAGGAAAATCACACAATTCAGTCTCTAGGATGCTAACTACACAACACGTGAAAAACAGACCAAAGAAGTGAATTCTGGAATCACAGAGAATAATTCAGAGAATATTTTAATAGTCTGGGAGAAAGCAACAACTTCCTAAACAAGAATGGTGGCAGCAGGAATGGGAAGGAAGTGACACTTTGGAGAGCTGCGTAGACAAGCTTCAGTGATTGATCAATAACTGTAAGTCAAAGGTTATAACAATTAAAAAGTAACAGTATACAAGGGCAGGCCTGGTGGTGTGGTGGTGAAGTGTGCACGCTCCGCTGCTGGCTGCCCGGGTTCAGATCCCAGGCGCGCACCGATGCACCACTTGTCAGGCCATGCTGTGGTGGCGTCCCATATAAAGTAGAGGAAGATAGGCAAGATGTTAGCCTAGGGCCAGTCTTCCTCAGCAAAAAGAGGAGGATTGGCATGGATGTTAGCTCAGGGCCGATCTTCCTCACACACACAAAAAAGTAACAGTATACATGCCACATAGTATTGGTTCATTTTATTTCAAAAGTCGACTATAGCACTCTTTCCCACAAAGCCCAGATGCCCCCTAGGAATCCCTCCAGTTACCACTCCTGGCAGCCAGCACTTAGTAACAATTAATCAGTTAACACAAGATTGAACCCACTTGCCATCTCCACTATAAGCTCTGTATTTGCCACAGAGATATAAATGGTGTGAAAAAAAGGTAACATTACAAAGGTAAATTGCAAGAAAGGCACAGATAGTTATCAACATCAAACATTGCTCATTTTCAGGATGAAGAAAGGTAGCTATAGATCCCTATTGAGAGGAAAAACTAGAACAGCAACAGCAGAACTTGACATCCCTTCGGGAGACTATTAAGTGAAATAAGGACTTGGAACTAGGAAGTGGTTGGCATTAGAAATAATCTACCTTAACTTAATCCCTTAAAAAACTCAGACATTAGGATTAGGGCCTAAATTTTCAAATTGGCATTGACAATCGATCACAAGACTTCCTTCAATCAGAGCATGTTTACATTTTATTTCAAGTTCCTGCCTCAGTACCATAGAATTATCAAGCTCCAAGTGACATCCCAGGTCATCTAGACCAGAGATTCAACCTTTCATAGGAACGAGTGCCCAGAGAAGTGACTAGATTGTCAGAGGTCACAGAGCCAGTGTCAGGAACAGAATAAAAGCTCAGGGATTTCCATTATACCTTGCTGACACACTCCATAAGAAAGCAAGAAGTCACATAAATGACATTCAAATGACAGAATGGTTTAAGTGAAACAAAGAAACTGAAACCATTTAATTCAAATTATGAGACAAATCTTGAGTTGAAAGGCAATCCTCTTTTAGCTGGTATATTTCAAACTTCTCTCCAAAAATATTTTTAAATTCACCAATTTAAATTACCAATTAAGAGAAACATTCACAAATAACTTAATATTGATTATGCCTCCTTTTCCCAATGCCTACAAAAGGCTTTGGATGAAACCACTGGCATAAAAATCAATTGAGATCAACTTTCTAATATTTCTGCTTCCACAATTAATTTAAAAGTTGAGATAGCAAGATAAGTCGGATAATATGCTCCAAAATAGTAGGTAATTTACATGGGCTTAACAAATACAGTTATCGTTTTGGTATAGTTCTCAGGTATCACGTTGAGTCTCCCTCATTTGCTCTCACTCTACTAGCTCGCTCGCTCTCTCGTATGCTTGGCTTTATAGCTGGGAAACATGAAAACAGAGTTATATACATTGATATGATGCAATAGTAAGGAGCTGTGGGCAATGAGAAACAAATTTCTCAAAATGGTTCTAAAACCACCATTATGCTAACTAAGGCTCAGAAATGTGTTGGTTTCAACCAGTTATGGCAATTATAATCATATCTGGTTCATTACGCTCTGACATTTGAGATGGTTCTTAAAATTAATGTGTCACTTGTTACTTGTTATATATATAGACAGAGAGAGAGGGAGAGCAGCTAATTAGCAAAGTAGAAAATACTGACTTTTACAAATTCATGTCACAATTCAGCCAGTCAGAATAGTGTAGTGACATTTTCAATATCTAAGTAATTATTTTATTTACATGGAATTCTGAAGAACATATTCGTCATGAAAGGAACGCTGGAATTTATTAATGTAAAGCTAGCAAGTTAAATGGTGACTTCCTCGTCATTAAGAAAGCAGTGGATTGAAATGACAGGGCTTGGGGTCAATTCTCAACTCCAAAGGCAAATACAAATGTCATACACTCAATTCAATTAATTTTCCTCTACTTTTAATTTGCCTAGTATATCACCTTTCTCTAGCATTTAGCTTTCATCTCACCTGGCCTGCTGACTTCCAGTTAAACAGTCCTCTCATTACTTAATTTTCCACAGCTTCATTAGGTAACAGCAGTGGAAAAAAGATAAGAATCAATACTTGGAAATTAAACATCAAATTGTTAAAGTTTATGCCATTCATCTGAATTGTTCTACCCACAGCTCTCATCAGTTGGAGACAGATAAAATGCAAAAGAATTCCGTATTCGTCTTTGTGACAGTATTGATATTGGCTATTGTAATTGTGTCTCCCAGCTTTGTAACTTTTCAGTCACTAACACATCAATACTGATAGGAAAGAGCCCCATCCTTAAAGCCTAAAATAGAGAACATAGGGAAGAGTGACAGCATATGGCCAGTGGTCAGAAAAATACACCTAAGAATTAGACATATAAGGACTCAACCTTGCCACCTCCTAGATGTGTGACTTAGGCTATTACTTCAATTCTCTCTGAACCTCAATCTCACCTGTAAAATAGGACATAACATCACCTGTTTTACAGAATTGTTGTAAGGATTGAGTGAATTAGCATACGTTAAGTGCCTTATACACTGCCTCACATAGATTTAGATTTTGACATGAATTTAAACAAAATGTATAACAAATGTCCAAGCTGTCATGTTTTTGCCCTATTAGTACAGCTTGTGTTTGAATGGCTTTACTGTCTAATAAATAGAAATATTTCCCAGGTACTATCAATGATATTTTGTTTCTTCAGAGTTTCAGGAAGTTATCTGGTAATTCCCTCAGAATATTTGCAGTATTATTCTTTACAGAATAAACTTGACAAAATGTCTCACAATTTGAAAAAGAACGCCCAATAGCTGATGTCGCCGGCTGAAGAGGCATTACACTGATGATTGTCATAAGTTTGAAAATATTAAGGTATTGTGTGTCAGACAGCGGACATCGGCCATTGGGACAAGGCACCTTTTAAATACGTCTCATTTTATTATTGGCAATAAATGCTTGCCCACCTTCAGCCTGTGCTATTTTCTACTCGGATATCTGTTTTATCACATGTCTGACATGAAAGAGCTGTCTAAACGTCAGCCTGTTGATTTTATTGGTTATATGCAAGATTGTGCTGGAATGTCCTCTCACCCTAAAACTTTGTTCTTAAAGACTACCTCCTACCTGTCAAATCCCCTTAGTCCAGTCTGACTGTGTGTGTTGGAGTGGGGAAGCCGTGGGGCGGAATCTGTAGAAATTGAGTACACGTTTTCAAATCCACACTCTTCTGACCACTGTTTTACTCTACATTGCCTCCACATTTGGGTCTTCAGCCTGGGCTATAATATATGGTCTTTTACGTGCAGGTTTATAACTGTTACCTTGTATTTCATGTTTCTCTGACTCCCCAAATGGATTGTAAATTTGTCCAAAGTACAGGTACTCTCTCTTCCATATGTATGCCGCCTGGTAATATATTGATAAGAAACTGACATAAGACTAACCTATCAAGTGCTTTTCTCGTGACAGACATGTGCTGAGCACTTTATAGACTTTATTTCATTTACTTCTCCAATAGTTCTATAAATTTAGTTTTTAAATCATTTCCATGTTACTGATTAGGAAATGAGATTCCACAAGTTGAACTAAGTTACCCAAAAGAACATTCCAAAAAGGGATAAAAATGGGATTTAAAGACATCTGTCTGACTCCTAATTCCATTTTCTTGCTGTTATACTCTGCCGCCCCAAATTCTGATTAATCTTTAAACGCAACCTTCTCATGGGAATAAAAGTATTTAGATAGGTGCAGCCAGTGAGTTTAGACTTGGCTCTGCTTATTTAAAGAGCAATGGGGGGAAAATAGCCAAAACAAGCTATTAAAGTCCCCTTGAGAAGATAGCTTATTAATAACTCCAGCTCTAGAAAACTATCCCCAGGAAAAAAAAATCATAGATGTCACCAAGTGTTTGTAAATAAGAATCTCATCTGTGGCATTATTTTAAACAGTAACTCTTTGAAATAAATTTTGGAAAATAAGAGATAAGTTAAATAAATATAGTATACCCATAGACTAGCCTACTTCACAGGCATGGAAGGTTATATTTCCAAAAACTAATGAGAGCAATATCTATATGTTGTAATATTAATAGAAAAGTTGCAGAAGATAAATTGTGTAGAATATAGTATGATCTCATTATACAATGTGAGAGCATACACATATACACACATACACAGAAGATATGACTATAAACGTGATCTTATAGATGAAAGAGAAACTAAATGCTCATAGTTTGATGAAATAGTGGGTGATTTTTATTTATTTATTTTTTTGTGAGGAAATCAGCCCTGAGCTAACATCCATGCCGATCCTCCTCTTTTTGCTGAGGAAGACTGGCCCTGACCTAACACTCGGCAGATCTTCCTCCACTTTATGTGGGACGCAGCCTCAGCATGGCCGGACAAGCAGTGCATAGGTGTGCGCCAGGGATCCGAATCTGGGCCGCCAGCAGCAGTGTGCGCGCTTAACCTGCGCTTAACCGCCACGCCAAGGGACCAGCCCCTAGTGGGTGATTTTTATTTTGTGTTTATATCCATTTGTAATTACTGAGTCTTTAATTAATGTGACAAGCAGTGTTTTAACTTATGTAGATGTATTAACTTATTTAACCCTTGAAACAAATATAAGATGTAGGGGCCATTACTATCCCCAGTTTACAGATGAAGAAATTGAGGAACAGAGAGATTAGGTAACTTTCCAAGGTTTCACAGCTAGTAAGTGGTAGAGCTGCCCTAGTTCCACACCCACGCTCTTCTAGGCTAAGCAAAACCGGCTCTAATAAGCAAGCATTACTATTCTAAAACAGGCTAGCAACTGAATAAAAGCCCCTTTCCGAGGAATTGTTTTTCTTCCCTGCCTTGAGTAAACTCAAATAAGGAATGCAGGCTTCTGCCTGTTATGCCACAAATAACGTACCTAAAAGAGCACAGCTGTTAACACCCTCTCCTGTGGGGCCCTCCTTCGTGAATTGCTTCTAGACTGACATTCTCCACATCCCAAAGCCCCAAATGCTAAAAAATGCAGGGCAGACCAAAATATTGATGGCGCAACAACCTGAGTAAAACTCTTCTCTGCTAAAACATACCTGGGCAACTCCCACACTGAGACTTCAAAATCGCAGTCCAGAAATGCCCCTACAACAAATTTCTCTGGAACTCTGGGGCTAAGGCAAACCCAAACATGGCCCCAAAAAAGCACTACATGGTGATTACAATTTTGAACCTCAGGACTTCAGGAACTGCAGAGCCGGGAGAATAGGAGGTTACGGCCATTCCACAACTTGACTCTCGGTTTACCTATCATATGCCTTGTTAACAGGATGATACGCATTCTAATTTCTGTCACTTGTAACAATTTTATAATTTATCAGTTAGCAGCATCATGTGAAAACCTATTTACAGACTAACTTCAAACTTTCTGTCTGACTAAAGAAGGGTAAAGTGTGTCTAAGAGATAAACCAATACACGGGGGTGGAGCCCCCAAGTGCTGTGTTTGAAAACTTTGATTCTCTTCCACCGAAGATAATCACAACGGCAAGGTGTCTGCTTCAAAGTGGGCCAATTCCCACTGCACCACTCAGATTCTCTCTCTTGGAATCTGAATTTGCTTTCCCAGGCTTTCAGTTAATCACTAAGTGTAGCTGGATCTATAACATGTAAACTTGCAAAGTATATGCCACCAGTGGATGGAGAAACAGACAAAAAGGCTTCCACGTAAGAAAAGAACAAAGAAGATGTGAAGAGGACCATATGAAAGGGAGAAGAAAGTAAAAGGCATTCAAAATTTCAGTCATCTTTCTGTTTCATTCACAACACACTTGCAGGCTCTCAAAACCTTTCATATTGTAAGATCACACAACCCCACTTATTCCAGCAGAGAAGCAAGACCAGAGACAGTGCTGAACTTGACACTATCATTTCTAACAGTGACAACAGCAGCAACATCTTCCTTTGTATAATGCCTTATCTTTTACAAAAGGCCTATAAACAGTGATGTGGAAGTATATGGTTAACAATGGGTCCTCCCCAAAAAAGCTGAATGCATAAGCATATGTGTGTACCTAATTTATTACAAATTTTACTGACTTAAAGTATGTGTAGCTGAGCACAAAATTTATATATAATTTTTATTGTAAATTCCATAGAGTTAATTGAGTCCCAAAGAATGTCTTAAGTGTAGACAACAAGAAAACAATAGATCAAACACTGATTTGCAGTGTTTGCCAATTTCTGTGGTGTAAATATTCCCAGCATGGCCAATTTCAAGCTACCAGTGTGATGTTACTGAGCACGGATTGAGATGAGATGAGCAGTAGCACATGACTGCATAGTATTTTCAGCACAAAGATTAAAAAGATAGAACACAGATGATAGTAAAGAGTATAGATAATAGTAAAATGTAGTAAAATAATTAGGAAGTAATAACTGTTGAGTATGTCTTAGTTTTTAATATACTTTATTTAATTTTAGATTTATATAACAATTTTTAATAATCACTTCATCTAACAACTGGCACACAAATTCCTATCTCAAGGCCATTTAAGCCAGTTCTGACGCACCACTGAAAAGTATCCTCCTAACACGTTAGTAAGGCGGATATTGCTAATCCAAACCAGGTGACTACAGTCACAGAGTCATTTACTCATCAAACTAGTAGATTAAAATTTTTACAGTGTAGGGTAATGCTAAAAAAAGCCTGGTACAAAACTTCCAAAAGACAGTTCATAAGGCTTGAATATGGGGGTCTAAGAAGCCAGAGGTGCCCGCAGAGCCTGACAACATCCTGTTAGCATGGTGGGATGGGTGGAACAAGATGAGAAAAGATCACTAATGACACTATCCAAAGCAAAGACGAACTTCTGATTCTACCATGCACAGGACACTAGGTTCAGAATTGATTTATTCATAGATTTGTTCATTCCACCATTATTTTTTTTAAAAAAGTTTAGTGGGTATAACCAGCACATGGTGAACTTGTTAAAAATCCAGATTCCTGGGCCTTAGTCCCAGAGATAAATTTTGATGCAACGGATCTTGTGTGGGGCCTAGGAGTCTGTATCTTAACAGGCAAACCCCCGTCCCCATGCCAGATGATTCATTCAAAGAATTACAGCATCCAGCATTTATGGACTACATATTCTGTGCCAAGCTCAGAATACATGGACACAAAAGAGAGAAAACTTGTCCTCAAGAAGAATACAGAGACCAAGAATTATAATATAAATACTGGTACATACCAGCTGCTTTGGGAATACAGCAAAATCCAGCTTGGGAGAGGAGTCATGAGAGAAAATGATGCTTGACCTGAGTCTTGAAGAAGGAACACAAGCTAATCAAGAACAAAAGGGGAAGGGAGGAAGGGACGTTCAGGGCACAGAGAGCGGCATGCACACAGCCACACAGGCAGAGAGAGTTTGATCCAGCAGGATAGCAAGCAGTACATGGTTTGAGACCGTATCTCTTATTTGTGTTTTGCAGCCGCATTTATCTGGCACGATCTTTGGTGTACAGTAAACACATATTTGGTAGATTATGTTCAGTCAGAGAGTTCATGTAAGGAGTGGTGGCAGATTAGGCAAAAGAGTTATGGCAGGTCAGGAAGGTCTTTTTAGAATGTCTAGCACAAAGTAGGCACTCAATAAATAGCCACCGAGTATTCTTCCTTCGACACTAGTGTTTAAAATTAGTTTTATCACCATTATATGATTATTGCTGTGACAGGACTGACACGTGGTAGCTAACCTACAAAGTCTAGAAATACAGAATGCTCTCACTGTTTTTATAGCTGATAAGCTAATTTCTCAATCAAAGAAAATGACAAAAATCATCAAGATAGTGTTTTAGAAATAGTGCAACAAATCAAGTTCCCAGGGAAAACAGGTGATTACCGCATATTATTTTCCCCATTGGTTTACTTCATTCTATATTAATCTGTTTTCAGATTAAAATGGGAATGTGGGAAATGTTATTTTATGTTACTAAGGTGGTATCATTTCAGCTATAGAGATTTTAACTAGGTAACCCAATTAACTTAAAAATCTATGAATCAACATAATAAAGAAAAATGAATGAAAGAGCTAAATAATGGGCAGAAGGGAAGTCAGAGAGTATGAGGTTGTTTACATAAACACAGCTAGCAAAGCACACTTGTCCCCCTAACACACAAGTTTGTACTCACTACAAACCCTCCATGTGTACTGTCTCTTCTCTAATACAAACCATGCCCATCTGTCTTGTCTTGTCTGGTCTGCCCTCAAGCCCCATCTCCTCTGTGTAGTTTATTCCAAGCACTTCGTTCCACAATGATCCCTTCCCTCTCTGTGTGTGAACCTCATCTTTGGATTTAGTCCTACATTATCATGTGTTATGTGATATTTATCTCCCAACCAGATTTTACATTTTCAGAGAACTTCTCTTGCATTTCTCATGGAGCATGGCATAATGCTAGACACAGAAAAGTCACTCAAACACTTAGCGAGTGAACAGACTAAATGAGTTCCACGAATTATATTTAGCTTCAAGCTTCAACTGTTGATTTTCTTATCTCCCCCAAAAATGAAGATGAAAACGTCATAAAGCTTTTAAAAAGCCTTAGATTGGGGACAGTTGAAAGGAAGTTATGAAAAGGGATTCTATTCTTGAGTTACCTTTTAACTGTTAGCAAATCATCAGAGGTCTCTGATATGAAAAGGCAAGGGAATTCCTTGCTCTGCTTGCCCACTGTAAGGCTGAGGGGCCTACAACTGTGCCCTGTTGCTATGGGAAATACCCACAAACATCCTAGGAAATGTGCTCTTTACGCACATCAAAGAAGAAAGAGAAAGAGGGAACGAGTATCCCAAGGCTGCCTCCATCCTTGTCTTCTTTAACCAGTTTACTGAAGCTAAAAGAGAGGGACTATTTACAGAATTCCATAACTGAATCATATATAATACATTTATTCAATAAATATTATTTCTAATATCATAATAGCTAACATTTTTGAACATTTTCTTTTGCATCATACATGGTGTAAGCACTTTTCAGACATCATCTTATTAAACTCTGATAACACTCTATATAAGATAAATACCATAATTATCCTCATTTTAGAGATGAGGAAGCCTAGATTAAGAATTTCCTCCTAGGTAACAACACGAGTAAGTCACAAAGCCAGAATCTGCATCCAGGTCTCTTATGTCAAAGCCCAAAGGACACCACCATCTATGATTACAAGATTCATTTCTCAACAACACAAGTACTTGAGTTCTCTTTCAGGACCTTTTTTCTATTGGAACAGTTAAAAATAAGACACCAAATCAATGGTATGAAAAAAGGCCGGAACAGGGAATCTCCAGGGTCTCAGGTAGCAAGCTGAAACAAACTGGCTTGAAGCCAATTGACAGGATTCCCAGCACACCCACAGCAAACAAGCATAAAAAAAAAAGTGGTTAAATGTGTACCCTCTTAGCAGAAAGATCGTCTAAGATATAATTTCCCCATCACTCCTATAGAGCTTACAGGAAATTCAGATTTAATTTATAGCATTTTTACATTCATTCCATATACAGGCCACATGCCATTCAGAGTTTGCAGGATGTTCAGCAGAGGATAAGAATTCTAGAAAATGCTATTATTGTAGGACTTTTGGCTATGCATTATCTGTACATATTAATAACCTCCCTCTAGCATCCAAAGCCAGCTTCAGAGAAAAGAAAAAGGCCTAGAAATTAATGTCTAGAGAGAGTTTTCCATACAGCTTCACCTGTTCAATTGAAAGAAAGAAATCTCAGGGAGCACTTAAAGCAGTGACCACAATAAGGCAAGAGCTTAATGTTAGCCATCATTATCAGCATTATTGTTTCCAGAGTCTGAGGTCAGCCTTAAGAGGAAGCAAGCAATCATGGGATATAGTTTCAGGGATAGCTAAAGGTTATCCCCTATTCCCTAATTAAAACGTCTACTGGGGTTGTTGGTGCTTGAATTTTTACACACACACACAAATCCATTTCTTTGGCTTTAGACTTAGTCTTGTGAAAGTGCAAAATCAAGTACCACTGGGTTGACAGCATTTCAAGCTTCAGGGTTTATTTACATGGAAGATTACTCATGTTTATTAGCTTTTTTCAAGGCAAGTTTTGCTAAGGAAAGGAAAGGGAGGACTTGAGGACATTAAAAAAAATCGGGGGGCAAAAGTGGACAAGAGAGAGGAGAGTTTTCCACCGAGAGAGATCAAAATATGCAGACAAGGGAGCGGGCTCTGGAGTCAATATTATAATTCGCAAATCCTCCCTTTCCTTCTGTTGCCATTATCAATTTAGTGTAGTCTGCCCATCTCCTTCTCAAAATCTTCTGCGATACAGCAATTATGCTGCTTTATTTACAGGGAAACTGACCCAAAGAACGTCAAGCAAAGGAGTTGTTATAAGCACTCAAACGTGTCTACTTGCAGGCAGAAAGTCGTGACTTCCCAGATTTCAGGTAAGGCACAGATTCGTCTGCAAAGAGGCGAGAGCCTGGATGTCTATCTATCTGGCATAAGGCACAAAGCCCGGAATGGTTGGGGGGAAAGCAAGCAAGCTGGACGGCTCCAGGAAGTGGGTGGGGAGGAAGCTGCCGAGGTGAGGGCCAGCGGTGACAATAGCAGGTTTGCACAAGGCTAGCAGAGAGAGTTCCGGGCCGTGCAGCAGTCCCAAGCGCTTTCGGCACAGCTTCCCCTTTCGAGTCCCGTCATCACTCAACCGTACTGCTCGGGTTTGGGACGTAAAAAGGGCTTGTGAGGTGGGCGGCGGCCGGGGTTCCCGCCGCTGAGTCACAGCCCATCCAACTTTCACAGCATTCCCAGAAAGAAAAGAAGTCCCAGTCCCGTAGCCCACCGCTCGCTTCTAGTTCTCGCTCTCCGCTCGGTGTCACTCGAGCCGGGGGTGACTCCAGACCCACAACTGGGGTGTTTCCTACTCATCGCGCAACTTCTCACCCGCGCAAAGCCTCGGGGTACCCCAAGCGCTTCCCAAGAGCTACCAACCCGGGAGATGGGAAGGCAGGAGGAGGGAGCGGAAGGGCTGCGTTCTCACCTGCAGGACACGGACACCTCCACCCGCGTGGCCGGGATGGCCGCGCTCAGCTGGTTCAGGTCCCCGATGCCCGCAGTGCTGGTGTAGCGGCTGTCCATCTTGGGTGGCGGCGCCGAGGACTTGTCCGGCGCCCACATCCAGAGCTCGGGCAGACTGAGGGCTCCGAGCCCAGCTCCCGACAGACGGGGATGGGGTGGAGGGTGGAGGCAGAGGAAGGAGGCGGGGGCAGCTCACGGGAAGCGGGAGGGTGGGGGGAGGCAGACCTCTGCGCAGAGGCGCGAGGAAACCACGAGCCAGTCCCGGCTGCGGCTGAAGCTGCCGGGAAAGTGGCGCCCGGAGCTCCCGGCTGCCCTGCCCCCTCTTTGCAGGCGGTGGCCCCAGCGGGGGACACTCCGTGATCCTTTCCTCGCTCTGGGCGTCTGGCTCTGCGGAGCCACGGGCAGCCTGGTGGGGTAGGTGGCACCAGACCCAGACACCAAAAGTCTAGGAGAGCAAACCCTGACCCGCTTTGCTTGCGGTTTGGGTTTTGTCTCCGCCTCTACACACCCACACCCGCCTCCTGGGCCGCGACTTCCCTCTCCTGTCAATCAGGTGCGGACCGGAATGTAAGGCAGTTCCCTCGCCTGGGTTGGAAGCCAGAGGTGTGGTCGCCTCTGCCTGTTCCTAACTCGCCCATCATAAGTCCACTCCTGCCCACGCGCGCTGGTCCTCACCTCACCCTCAGGGCCCACGGAGGTCCCTCCCACTATGCCTTCGGGCAGATGAGAGCCCAGTCCCCGCTGCTGGACTGCCCATCCTCGGCCACTTGAAGGTTGAGACCATGGGACTTGAGGACGATCTCCAACCTTCTGTACGCTATGGTAAAGTGACACAAATATATGGGACAAGGCAGGAGGAGAGTGGACTCTAACGTGGGGAAAAAAAAAAAAAAACTTTGGGATTTAAGCGAGCCATCTGGTTTTCCTCTTCCCTCAGTGCTTCGGAACATGGGGGTCTAGTAGGTGGGGCTCTTCTGCGCCCCCTCGTTTCCAAAAGCATGGGAGTTCTGCCCTGAAACTTGGAGGTCACAAGCATAGAACGCAGCTCCCTCACCCCGACTCCCACCTGGCAAGACTTGCGTGAAACTGGACGGACGGAAGCAGAGAGGAGCCGGAGTGAGCGCCGCGTTTGGGAAACTGGATTCCGGGGCAGCCAGACTGGCGCCAATATGCAGAAGATGCAAAAGCAGCGGGAGATACCCGCCGCTCCCCTCCACTGCAGAGACCTTGACGGCCGGCACCTTCCCTCCTGCCTCACCCGTGCGCCTGCGGGTCCCCGAGCGCTCGCCACCAGGGGGCGACGGAGAACAGGACGCGGCGGACCACGAAGGAGAGTGGAGAGGGGGCCGCTGTCTGTCTTCCTTTAACGCGCCAAGCACGGAGTTTCCAGCTGGCTGGACTAACTCAGGAAGGAGCCCGTTTTCATGATTGAGGACCTGCCATACGTTGTAACATTTTAATCCACTTGGGGCCACCTGCCTAGAGACTCTATAGAGCTGCGGGTGGGGATGTGTGGGCGCAGCTTGCCGCTTCCCCCTGCCAAGTATCCTTTCCGTGTTGCCTTCTTGGTTTCCTTTCCTGCTCTCCCCACCCACCGCTTGTCACCCTTTAAGTCCAGAGGTTCTTTTTCTCTTCCTCTTTCCGTATCACAGATTAAACAGTAGTTTATTACTATTTGGAAATGCGCTAAAACTCCAGACATTTCTATTATGCTGCCCAAAATTAATTTTCGGAAAGAGATCTACGTGTAGTTTTTTAAGCTAACCAGACATTTTATGGAAGCCTACTGAAGAAATGAAAGTTGAGAACTTTAAAATAGTACTCAACCCATACGACCTTTACTTAATTTTTTTCACTTTCTAGGGCTATAATTGATATACAATAAACTGCACATGTTTAGTGTACCTTTTGATAAATTTTGATGCATATATACTCCTGTGATGCGATTACCACAATCAAAATAATTTTTTATTTTGGTTCCATCACCTCAAAAGTTTTCTCATATCTCTTTTGTAAGCAGTCCCTCCTTCCACCACTAAAAACAACCCTGCAGGCAACCACTGATCTTCTTAATATCACTATAGATAAATTTGCATTTTCTATAATTATATATATATGGAATCATACAACATGTACTATTTTTTGTGTGGCTTCTTCCACTGAGCAAAATTGTTTTGAGATTCATCAGCGTTGTTGAGTTTATCAATAGTTCATTCCTTTTTTGTTGCTGACTAGTAGTCCATTTGTATAGATGTCCCACAAATTGTTTATGCATTCACGCATTGGTGGACGTTTTAGTTGTTTCCAAGTTTGGACTATTACAAATAAAACTGCTGTGAACATTTATGTACAAGTCTTCATGTGGACATATGCTGTCATTACTTTTGGGTAAATATCTAGAAGTGGAATAGCTGTCATATGGAATGTGAATGTTCAACTTTTTAAGAAACTGCTAAACTGTTTTCCAAAATAGTTTTGCTATTTTCCATTCCCACAGCATTATATGAGTTCCAGTTACTTCATATCTTTACCAATACTTATGTTAGTCTTAAATTTTAGCCAGTCTCATTGGTGTATAGGAGTGGGCTAATGAATAATAATGTCATTATAGGACTCATTGTGGGTTAATGATTAACGACGCGCATATTTTCATGTGCTTATTTGCTATTTGTATATCTTCTTTGGTGAAGTGACTATTCAAATCTTTTGCTCATTTTTATTGGGTTATTAGTTTTATTTTTCCTGAGTTTTGAGAGTTCGCTGTATATTCTATATAGAAGTCCTTTATCACATATGATTTACAAAATAATTACTGCCACTCTGTGGCTTATATTTTCATTTTCTTAACTATCTATCTACCAAAGAGCAGAAGTTTCTAATTTTGATTAATCCAGTTATTCAACTTTGTCTATTATCAATTGTAATGTTAATGTTGAGTCAAAGAAATCTTTGCCTAATCTGAGGTCACAAAAATTATCTTCTATGTTTCCTTCTAGAAGTTTTATAGTTTCAGGGTTTACATTTAGGTCTATGATCTATTTTGAGGGTTTTTTCTTTTTAATCAAAGTTCTCTTTTTTGCACATCAACATCAGATTTTTCTATCGTTTGTTAAAAAGGCCAGCCTTTCTCCATTGACTTGTCTTTGCACTTTTGTCAAAAATCAATTCACCATGTATATATAACTGAGTCCATTTTTGGACTCTATCCTATTCCACTGATCTATTTGTTTCTCTTTAAACCAATACCACAGAGTCTTGATTACTACAACTTTATAATAACTTTGAAATCAGGTAGTGTAACTTGTCCAACTTTGATCATTTTAAAAACTCTTTTGGGAGAGAAGTCAAGATGGCGGCATAAGGAGACTCTGAACTCACCTCCTCCTGCAGACACAGCCAATTTACGACTACTCATGGAAAAATTACCCCGAGACAGAACTGAAAACTGGATAAGAGGAACTCCTGCAACAAAGGACAATCCTAATTGAGGTGGAAGAGGCAGAAACTCCCTTCTGGAGAGGAAAAACACCGCCTTCACAAGCCGCAGCACTTCACGGCCGCCCGGGAGCAGCCCACAGGTACGCAGCCCTCCCTGGAGGAGCGGGGCCCTGAGCCGGGAGCACCCCTGCTGTGGGCAATTTTTGGAACCAGCACAGTCGAGACGGGTGGCGTAATATCTGACTTTGCCTGCTACTAAAACATTGGGGAGTACCCCCAGAAAAGCTGGTTCACAAAGAAATTAAAACCGGGTCTTAAAGGGCCCACACGCAAACTCACCCGTTTCAGAAAGCAACCTAAAATCACCAGAAAGAAAGGTGCATAGTGCTTTGGTGAAAAGAGACTCACCTGGTAGGCGTTGAGTGCATCTCAGTGAGAGGTGAGACCTCTCCAGGGACTGGGACATTGGCAGTGGCCATTGTTGTGGCCTGGTGTGGGCATGCTGACACAGACGCCATTGGAGTTCTCCCTGGGGCCTGCTAGCCCAGGGTCTGCCCCACCCACTAGAGCACCAATTTAATCCAGCTCAGCCAGGGCAGGCAGCCCACCCTAGAGACTGGCCCCACCCAACAACAAGTCCTCAGGCAACTTGTGGGCCTGCATAGCTTGGTGACTGGATTCTCTGCAGCCTGGTGACTGAGCTGACTTCAGTGGGGCAGGGTGTGCACAAGGAGTGGGTGGAGAGTGTGGGGTGGTGGTGGAGTGTGTGGGGCTCCCGCCGTGGAGAGACTGGGTCCACTTCAGGAGGTTGGGGCGTGCACATGGGGCAGGACTGTGTTGACTGTGTGTGTGGACCTGTGGGTGGCAGGGCTTGTCAGCTGCAGAAGACTTGTGCTTCTCAAAGACCCACATAGGGGGTTTGCCCCACCTTCCAAAGCCTGAAACAATTGGGTGCTCCCATGCCTGAGGCCAGCCCCACCCAGCTGCAATCCTCAGAGAGCTGACAAGAGACCTAAAGGCTGGAGGCTTATAGCAATTCTAAGCCCCTGAGCCTAACAACCTGCCACGCTGGGGGCCTACTCCCTTAAAAGAAATACTGCAATACAAATGTGGTGTTAGAAGTTGCAGCCAACTGTGCTGGGGTTCCCCACACCTGATAAAGAGACTGAAGGGCCCACAACAACTACAAGCAGCTGAGCATTACAACAGCTGACCAGGAGCATAACTCTGCCTACGTGGGGACACACAGGGAGAGCAAACAGGCCACAACAGAAGGACATACATAGCCCACATAGGGGTCACCCCTGGAACATTGAGAACTGAGGGAAGCACACTGCAGGCCTCCTAAGCCATCACTTATATAAGGTCACCTATCCAAGAGCAGGAGACGTAGCTGACCTACCTAATACGTAGACACAAGCACAGGGAAAGAGGCAAAATGAAGAGGCAAAAGAATACATTCCAAGTAAGGGAACAGGACAAAACCCCAGAAAAGGAACTAAGTGAAACAGAAATGAGTGACCTACCCAACAGAGAGTTCAAACTAGGAGTGGTAAGGATGCTCACTGATCTGGGGAGAAGAATAGATGAACTCAGTGAGAATGTCAACAAAGAAATGGAAGATATAAAAAAGAACCAATCAGAAATGAAGAATACAATACTAGAAATGAAAAATTCACTAGAGGGACTCAAAAGCAGAGTAGGGGATACAGAAGAACGGATCTGCGAGCTGGATGAAAGACTAGAAGAAATTACCCAAGCTGAACAGGTAAAAGAGAAAAGAATTAAAAAGAGTGAGGACAGTCTAAGGAACCTCTGGGACAACATCAAGCACACTAACATCCGTGTTACAGGTGTCCCGGAAGGAGAAGAGCGAGACAAAAGGGCAGAGAATCTATTTCAAGAAATAATAGATGAAAACTTCCCTAACCTAAGGAAGGAAACAGACATCCAGGTACAGGAATCACAGAGAGCCCCAAACAAGATAAACCCAAAGACGCCCACACCAAGACACATCATAATCAAAATGTCCAGAATTAAAGATAAAGACAGAATCCTAAAAGCCACAAGAGAAAGACAAGTTACATACAAAGGAAACCCCATAAGGCTATCAGATGACTTCTCAGCAGAAACCTTACAGGATAGAAGAGAATGGCATGATATATTTAAAGTGCTAAAAGGAAAAAACTTACAGCCTAGAATACTCTGCCCAGCAAGGTTATCATTCAAAATGGAAGGAGAGATCAAAAATTTCCCAGACAAGCAAAAATTAAAGGAGTTTGTCACCAAGAAACAAGTGCTAGAAGAAATGTTAAAGGGGCTGATTTAAGGAGAAAAGAGAAGACCACAAATAGGAAAAATTACCTATTTCCATGATAAGAGGGTAATGGATACAAATGCACAAAAAAGAGGTTAGATATGATATCAAAAACATAAAATGAGGGAGGAGGGGAGTTAAAGAGTAGAGCTTTCAGACAGAGGTCAAACTAAAGAGACCATAAATTCTGTATAGAAAGAGAAAGGAACAGAGAAGGACTACTAAAACACTGAGAAAAAAAAAAAGTTAAAAAATGGCAGTAAGTACATACTTATCAACAGCTACTTCAAACGTCAATGGACTAAATGCTCCAATTAAAAGGCATAGGGTGGCTGACTGGATAAAACAACAAGACTCATATATATGCTGCATACAAGAGACACACTTCAGACCTAAAGACACTCACAAACTGAAAGTGAAGGGATGGAAGAAGATACTCCACACAAATGGCAATGAAAAGAAAGCTGGGGTAGCAGTACTCATATCAGACAAAATTGACTTTAAAACAAAAACTGTATAAAGAGACAAAGAAGAGCATTACATAATGATCAAGGGAACAATCCAATAAGAGGATATAACACTTGTAAATATCTATGCACCCAATGTAGGGGCACCTAAATATATAAAGCAATTATTAACAGACATAAAAACAGAAATAGACAGTAACACAATAATAGTAGGGGACTTTAACACTCCACTTACACCAATGGATAGATCATCCAAACAGAAGATCAATAAGGAAACATTGGCCTTAAATGACACACTAGAACAGGTGGACCTAGTAGATATATACAGAGCATTCCATCCAAAAACTGAAGAATACACGTTCTTTTCAAATGCACATAGAACATTCTCCAGGATTGATCACACATTAGGCCACAAAACAAGTCTCCATAAATTTAAGAAGATTGAAATAATACCAAGCATCTTTTCTGACCACAACGGTATGAAACAGGAAATCAACTATAGGAAGAAAATCAGAAAAGCCACAAATACGTGGAGATTGAACAAAATGCTACTGAACAATGACTGGGTCAACGAAGAAATCAAAGAAATCAAAAAATACCTGGAGACAAATGAAAATGAAAATATGACATGTCAGAATTTATGGGATACAGCAAAAGCAGTTCTAAGAGGCAAGTTTATAGCAATACAGGCCTATCTCAAGAAACAAGAAAAATCTCAAATAAACAATCTAACAATGCACCTAAAGGAACTGGAAAAAGAAGAACAAACAAAGCCCCAAATCAGTAAAGGAGGGAAATAATAAAAATCAGAGCAGAAATAATGGAAATAGAGACTAAAAAAACAATAGAAAAAATTAATAAAACCAAGAGCTGGTTCTTTGAAAAGATAAACAAAATTGACAAACCTTTAGCTAGACTCACCAAGAAAAAAAGAGAGAAGGCACAGATAGGTAAAATCAGAAATGAAAGAGGAGAAATTACAACGGACACTTCAGAAATACAACAGATTATAAGAGAATACTATGAAAAGCTATATGCCAACCAATTCGACAATCTTGGAGAAATGGATAAATTCTTAGAATCATACAACCTTCCAAAACTGGATCAAGAAGAAGTAGAGAATTTGAATAGACCAATCATCAGTAAGGAGATCGAAACAGTAATCAAAAACCTCCCCAAAAATAAAAGTCCAGTACCAGACGGCTTCCCTGGTGAATTCTACCAAACATTCAAAGAAGACTTAATACCCATCCTTCTCAAACTCTTCCAAAAAATTGAGGAGGAGGGGAAGCTTCCCAACTCATTCTACGAAGCCGACATTACCCCGATACCAAAACCAGACAAGGACAACACAAAAAAAAGAAAATTACAGGCCAATATCACTGATGAACACTGATGCAAAAATCCTCAACAAAATACTAGCAAATCGCATACAACAATACGTTAAAAAGATTATACACCATGATCAAGTGGGATTTATTCCAGGTATGCAGGGATGGTTCAACATTCGCAAATCAGTCAACGTAATACACTACATTAATAAAATGACGAATAAAAAATCACATGATCATCTCAATAGATGCAGAGAAAGCATTTGACAAGATACAGCATCCATTTATGATAAAAACTCTGAATAAAATGGGTATAGAAGGAAAGTACCTCAACATAATAAAGACCATATATGAGAAACCCACAGCTAATATCACCCTCAATGATGAAAAACTGAAACCTATCCCTCTAAAGAACAAGAACCAGACAAGGATGCCCATTCTCACCACTCCTATTTAACATAGTACTGGAAGTCCTAGCCAGAGCAATCAGACAAGAAAAAGAAATAAAAGGGATCCAAATTGGAAAGGAAGAAGTGAAACTGTCACTATTTGCAGATGACATGATTTTATATACAGAAAACCCTAAAGAATCCACCAGAAAACTTTTAGAAATAATAAACGAATACAGTAAAGTTGCAGGATACAAAATCAACGTACAAAAATCAGTTGCATTTCTATACACTAACAACGAAGTAGCAGAAAGAGAAATTAAGAATACAATCCCATTTACAACTGCAACAAAAAGAATAAAATACCTAGGAATAAACTTAACCAAAGAGGTGAAAGATCTGTACACCAAAAACTCTAAAACATTGCTGAAAGAAATTGAAGAAGACACAAAGAAATGGAAAGATATTCCATGCTTTTGGATTGGAAGAATTAACATAGTTAAGATGCCCATACTTCCTAAAGCAATCTATAGATTCAATGCAATCTCTATCAAAGTTCCAACAACTTTTTTCACAGAAATAGAACAAAAAATCCTAAAATTTATATGGAACAACAAAAGACCCCAAGTAGCTAAAGGAATCCTAAGAAAAAAGAACAAAGCTGGAGGTATCACACTCCCTGATTTCAAAATATACTACAAAGCTATAGTAACCAAAACAGCACGGTAGTGGCACAAAAACAGACACACAGATCAATGGAATAGAATCGAAAGCCCAGAAATAAACCCACACATCTATGGACAGCTAATCTTTGACAAAGGAGCCAAGAACATACAATAGAGTAAAGAAAGTCTCTTCAACAAATGGTGTTGGGAAAACTGGACAGCCACATGCAAAAAAATGAAAGTAGACCCTTACCTTACACCATACACAAAAATTAACTCCAAATGGATTAAAGACTTGAATGTAAGACCTGAAACTATGAAACTTCTAGAAGAAAACATAGGCAGTACGTTCTTCGACATCGATCTTAGCAACATATTTTCAAGCACCACGTCTGATGGGGCAAGAGAAACAATAGAAAAAATAAACAAATGGGACTACATCAAACTAAAAAGCTTCTGCACAGCAAAGGAAACCATCAACAAAACGAAAAGACAACCTAACAATTGGGAGAAGATATTTGCAAACCATACATCTGATAAGGGCTTAATCTCCAAAATATATAAAGAACTCATGCATCTCAACAACAAAAAAACTACCAATCCAATTAAAAAATGGGCAAAAGACCTGAACAGACATTTCTCCAAAGAAGATATACAGATGGCCAACAGACACATGAAAAGATGTTCAAAATCACTAACTATCAGGGAAATGCAAATCAAAACTACAATGAGATATCACCTCACACCCGTCAGAATGGCTATAATTAACAAGACAAGAAACAACATGTGTTGGAGAGGATGTGGAGAGAAGGGAACTCTCATACACTGCTGATGGGAGTGCAAACTGGTGCAGCCACTATGGAAAACAGTATGGAGAGTCCTCAAAAAATCAAGGATAGAACTACCATATGATCCAGCTATTCCACTGTTGGGTATTTATCCAAAGAACTTGAAAACACCAATTTGTAAAGGTACATGCACCCCTGTGTTCATTGCAGCGCTATTCACAATAGCCAAGACTTGGAAGCAACCTAAGTGCCCATCAAGGGACGATTGGATAAAGAAGATGTGGTATATATACACCATGGAATACTACTTAGCCATAAGAAAAGATGAAATACAGCGATTTTTGACAACATGGATGGACATTGAGGGTATTATGCAAAGTGAAATAACTCAGAGGGAGAAAGTCAAATACCGTATGATTTCCTTCATTAAGTAGTAGATAATAACAACAATAAACAAACACATAGAGACAGAGATTGGATTAGTGGTTACCAGAGGGGAAGGGGGGAGGGAGTAGGGTGAAAGGGATAATTCAGCACATGTGTGTGGCGATGGGTTGTAATTAGTATTTTGGTGGTGAACATGATGTAATCTATGCAGAAATAGAAGTATAATGATGTACACCTGAAATTTATACAATGTTATAAACCAATGTTACTGCAATAAACAAAAAATTAAAAAAAAATAATTTTTGGGGGGCAGACCCAGTGGCATAGTGGTTAAGTTCGCACACTCCACTTCAGTGGTGCAGGGTTCACGGGTTTGGATCCCAGGCATGGACCCACGTACCACTTGTCAGGCTATTCTATGGCAAGCATCCCATGTATAAAGTAGAGGAAGATGGGCACAGATGTTAGCCCAGGGCCAATCACCCTCAGCAAAAAGAGGAGGATTGGCAACAGATGTTAGCTCAGAGATAATCATCCTCACCAAAAAAAAAAAAAAATTCTTTTGTCATTTTCAGTTCTTTGCATTTCCACATAAAATTTAGAATCAACTTAGCAATGTCTACAAGATAATCTTGTTGAGATTTTGTTTGTAATTGCATTGATTCTATAGACTGATTAGAGAAGAGTTGACATCTTATCAAAATTAGTCTTCTGAACACTATATATCTTTGAACACTATATATCATGAACACTATATATCTTTCTATTTATTTAGGTCTTCTTTAGTATCTATCAGCAATGGACTGGTGTCCTTAAAGGAGAAAGAGATTTGGAGACAGACAGCCACAGGGGAAGAAAGCCATGTGAAGACAGAGACAGAGACTGGAATTATGCTGTCACAAACCAAGAAATCACCAAGGATTGTCATAACCACCAGAAGCTCGCTAGAGCCTTCGAGTAGAACATGCCCCTGCCAACACCTTGATTCCAAAACCATGAGAAAATAAATTTCTGTTGTTTTAACCCCCCCAGTTTGTGATAATTTGTTATAGCAGCCCTAGGAAAACTAATGCATGAAGATAAGACTAATTATTTCCATTTTGCTGATTTTTTTCAAGTTAGTACTTTTAAGTTCATCATATTGAAGTAAGCCTTAAATGACAAAACTTTTAAAGTATATTCAAACTCTTTGTTAATATAGTCAGCACAATACATAAAGAACACAATTTTAAAAAATAATTTTTAATAAACTAATAAATATTACAAATCATGACATGTCTATTTCTTTAAACTTATTTTGGAGAATTTTTAACAAAAAGTTTGTATTTATTAAAATGTATTTAAATAGTACAAATGACTCTAGAATGTGCTACAAATCAAAGATTAAGTTTATTTACTGAAATTTATAAGCAGTCAATATTCACTAAGTCAATGATTCAGTAAACATTAGATGAATGTTTACTATGTGCTAGGCGTTGTGCTAGATGCTCCTTCTGGCAAGGAGATGCATAACTGGGTAGAGATTATACTAAACAAATCATTGAGTTCTTTCCATTTCTGAGATCTTATTATTCCACAAGATTAGAGAAGACCTCAGTCTGTAAAATAAATTGTCAGTGTCCATTATTCTTCAGAAGCATTTATTTACAAAATAGCCTGGTTAAAAAGAATCAGCTAACTTGAAAGAGCATATCCTTATAAGGGCAAAGTTCATTTACCTCATCTGGCAAATGGTGTGTCAACTCACACAGAAATCCAAAACAAATTGCACTGAGCAGTTCTTCAGGCTGCAGCCACATCAGTGGAACATTTGCTCTGTTGGACCCAACAACTATTTCACCCCGAGATAAGTCACAAATACCAGCATTGCCATATGCTCACCTTCAAAACGTCCTTGGGAAATTGAACAAAATAGTTAGCTATGTCATTACTTAACCTCTGTAGATAGCTGCATAATTACTGTAGCCACTTGACCTGCTCTATGAAGGCACAGCTTATAAAATAAACATATAATAACAAAGAATGGATTAGCTGTTTAACGATGGGAAAGGGGCAGCTGAGGGAAGACGTTTCGATGAGTGGCCAGAGCACTGACTTGCTAACCATTTGGAGATGATTTACCCAAAGGGGATCAAATCTGCGGATAACGTAATCATTTCAGACATTAATCAGTATTACCAATACTTTTAGCTTGAAGTTACCTTTATGACTAAATAAGATCAATATCTCACCGATCTTATAAATATGACCTTTCTGATGGGTAAGCCAGTCAGAAAAATGTCACTTTTAAAATATTATAAATAACAGCAAAATTAAGATATGTCATGAAATAAGTGTCCAGGAATGTTAAATCCAATATTCTCATCAAGTAACGCCCTTCTAAGGAGGGATCTTGGATGGTTATTTATGTAAACCTATTCTCAAGAAAATTTCTTTCTTGTGTTTGATAAATAAATTTTACACTCAAGAGAGCACTTAGAATACAGAATGCTTTCAATTTCAGGATTTCATACTTAATATTTAAGCATACAGAAAAACATATTTCAAATTATGCTTTGAAAGTCTTGGGTTGGTTTGGATAATATTTGGTTTTCCATTATCACAGAGTCATTTGGCTCAACCACTGGCGATTCAGTAAAGAGATGTCATAAACTTGTGGGGGTTGGGGAAGGGGTGGATCAGGAAAGTAATCTAACTGAGGTTAGTTATCTTTCTATGACTGAATCTCCTTTTTTTTTAATGATAGTATTTCAGTTATCTATTGCTGTGTAAGAAGCCAGTCCAAAAGGTAACCACTCAAAACAACAATGGTTTTACTCTTTTTCATGATTTTTTGGGTCAGCAGTTAGGGTAGGGCTCGGCCAGGCAGTTCCGCTCCATGTAGTATCAGTTGGGGTTGTGCACACGGCTGCAATCAGCTAGAGGCTGGCTGGCCTGGAAAATTCAAGAAGGCTTCATTACCATGTCTGGCAGCTCAATGCCCTTCCTCCATGTGGCTGCTCTGTGATTTCTCCTCATTCAGTATTCTAGCCCGAACTTCACAGCCTGGTGACTGGTTTTTCTAGAGCCAAGGTAGAAGCTACTGGGTTTCTGAAAGGCTAGGCCTGGAAGTGGCACAGTGTCACTTCCACTGGTTTCTATTTGTCAAAGCAAGTCATAAGACCAGCCCAAATTCAAAAGGGGCAGGGGAGGTGGCTGAGGTGACTTAAAGGGTGGAGCATCATGCATATATATTGGGAGGGAAGGAATTGATAGCAGTCATCTTTGAGGACTACCCACTAAAAATAGTCAATTCAATTAAAGTTAAAATAATCATATATTCCTCATTAAAAAAAAAACAAAAAACACTGAACTAATTTTTCCACTGCTTTAAATTGGTTTTGCTTGAAAAAGTAAATCTATATAAGGAACCAGAAACCTCATAGTATACATTGTAATGAGTACGATAGCAGTAGTAAGCAAGGATTCGTCTTCAAGAATGGCTTTGCACGGTTAAGTGCGCACGCTCCGCTGCTGGTGGCCTGGGTTCGGATCCCGGGCGTGCACCGACGCACCGCTTCTCTGGCCATGCTGAGGCGGCATCCCACATACAGCAACTAGTAGGATGTGCAGCTATGACATACAACTATCTACTGGGGCTTTGGGGGGAAAAAATAAATAAATAAAATCTTAAAAAAAAAAAAGAATGGCTTTGCTAATGACATGTTGAACAGTGAAGGAAGAAATATAGAAAATATAAAGAATATGTTCCTTGCTTTCAAGCCTCTTAGTTTACTGTGAGACCCACCATCAACTTGTCACCCAGCAAAAAATATTGAAGAGCAAGAAATAAGCAATGACTTGTCATGAGATCCTGTGGTACAGACGGACGTGACTGACAAGGAAAGACATGTTAGTGAGAAAAAATAACCATTAAAACTTTCCTGGAAAAATGAGACTTGTTACTTTTTAATAAATCAAAGGAGAAGACAGAACAAGATAGATGAGGCTGGAAATATGAGCAAATATAGAAGTAAAAATAAGTATTACATATATTTGTACAGTAGTGAGAAGACTGAACTCACCACAGAAGAAGCATGCAAATTTGGGCAGAGTGAGGCTATCTTAACAGACCTTGTATTTAGAGAGAAGATACGTGAAAGGAGAATAAGATAAAGTTATCCAGTCCTGCTCTGTCCCATAGAGTAGCCACAAGTCACAAGTGGCTATTTAAATTTAAATTAATATTAAATTGCATTTTAATATTTGAATTAATTGCAGTTGCATTAATTGTAGTTCCTATTGCATTCAAATGCTCAACAGCCACATATGGCTAGTGGCTACCCTATTGGATAATGCAATTATTGAACATTTCCTTCACAGCATAGAGGTCTATTGGATAGGGCTGACAATTTGCTCTACTTCCTGATATTTCTGAAATCTAGTCAACTTTCACTTCCCCTCTGCCAACACCGTTAGTTCAGTTTGCTACCGGGTTTCACCAGGGGTAATGCAACACTCTCCTACCTTTTCTCTCTATTTCCAGTCATGCCTGTCTCCAATCTGCTCCCCATTCCGCAGCTAGAATGTACTTTGTAAAGCATTAATCTGGTCTTGTCAAATCCCTCCTGAAATCACTCATGCCATCCTGTTTGCCTGGAATATTCCTCTGTGCCTCTTTCTCTAGCTAACACATATACTCCAGGTCCCAAATTAGATGTTACTTCCTCAATAAACCCTTCTCAGATATCTCTAAGCTTCACTATTCTTTCTTTAAAAAGATACTACCATCTATGATACACAGTTGATGAAAATTAGAGATGTTATGTGATTGATTTAGCACTTAACACTTAAAATGAGAGTAGTGATGTGCTTATGGTGATGATAATAATTTGGTGATGATGGTTTAGACTCTCTAGCTCTATTTTCTCATGCAAGCTATCCAATGTAGCATTCCAAGAAGTGCCACCTATATGCCAAGTAATAATTTAAAATTACCTACATAGCTCATATGACTAAAGGGAATCTGCATTCACTCTAATTCACTTGGCCTTCCCTGAACCATTCTAACCTGCTTTGCTCCTCTGCTCCTTGAAACTAATATATAGATCTTCTTAACATCATCTTTACTTGGTCAAACTCCTTTATTTATTTATTTTTAATTGAGGTAACATTGGTTTATAGCATTATATAAATTTCAGGTGTACATCATTATATTTCAGCTTCTGTATAGACTACATCGTGTTCACCACCAAAAGTCTAGTTGCCATCCTTCACCATACAAATGTCCCCCTTTACCTCTTTTGCCCTCCCTCGACCCCCCTTCCTATTCATCCCTCATGGCCTATCTAAAATGTCACTTCCTCATGGAAGTGTCCAATAAGTATCTTTGCATTCCTTTCAATAATTAATCTAACAGGACAACTTACTTTGTGCATAGAAAAGAGAGAAAGATGAAATTCTAAGATACTTTTATCTAACAAAGAAAAATGGCAGTTTACATTTCTTCCAGAGTTATAGACATTCATTTAAATATGATTATTCAAGATAACCAGTTAATATTAAGAACCTTCATAGAATAGAACCTACACTCCTTGAAATCCCCATGTCTTTGAAAAGGGCCTGTCTTAAGAATTTTACAAGGACATATTTTCATGATTACTAAACACAGAGCTGGTCTTAATTTTTGTGAATCTTTTCAGCCTCCAAATTTATCTAAAGTTTCTTCCATGTAGCTTTTCACTAACTCTGCTGATTCAGAGAGTTTGATTTTTCAAGGCTGCCAGAAGAAATCCATTTGCAAGAAAGAATCAGGAAGGGCAGGCCTAAAGAATTCTGAATCTTATCAAAAGAGCATAAGAAAGAAAACAGTCTTATAAAAGGATTATGAAGTCCAAAATATTTTACTCCTACAGGAGCCTTCCTTAAATGCCCAAAATAGGCTGTCACACAACCTTTTATTTTTAACTATCATAATTAGAATAATTGTTGTGTGAAAATTTGCTTAATACCTATTTTCCCTGCTAGCTTTTGAGCTTCAAGAGCACGGGGACCCATCTTTCTTGTTCACTGATTACCTCCTGCACGCAGCATCCTGACTGATGTGAGTCAGGGGTTGCGTGGCCAGTGACTATTGAAAGTGTCTAAATTTGCTTTGATATATTGAGTTCCAGCCAGAGCTGAACACTCAGGGGGAATGTCCAACAGGCATTTGGGGCTGTAATGAGGGAACAGGATTGTCAAGGTTGGAGTCAATAGCTTCAAGTTAGTAGTTGAAGTCAAGTATTTGGGTGAATACTCCAGGGAAAAAGGAAAGAGGAATAAAAATAAGGATCAAGTCTGATGATTGTCTGCCTTGGGGAAAGGAGGACAAAGAAGGCACTCCACCAGGAAATGGGTGGGAAAGAAGCACTTGGATAAATAGGGGAGAAAAATCCCAGAATACACGCTAAAGACAAGGAAGAATAGGCTTTTAAGGAGAAAGAGGCCAATGGGATCCTAGCAGCAGATGCTGCAGAGACCACATTACTGCCTGTGTTGTTGTTGCTGTGGGTTGCCTCACTCTCTTTCATGAGCAGTTACCAGTATTACAGAATCCTCTAAAGATTTTCAGTTAGCATTCCAGGTCTTTCAGAATCTTCTGCTGAAATGCTTCTGGAAGCTCAGTCTAGCCCCACTTCACCACCTTTAACATGAAGCCCACCCGACTCCAGAAGTCATCAGCACAGAAATAGGTCCCAAGTAAGCAATTGCGTTGCTGAGACCTCACAGAGGACCAACCCCCTCTGGCATTTTACGGCCACAATGTGTGAGAAACTAATGCCTAATTTTCAAACTTGATTTAGATCTCTCCTAGAGCAGCGCAGATAAGCGTAAAGTAGTATGTGGTCAGAGTCTACTTTGGTTTCTTTCTCGCTTGGACAATTAAGATGTGCAACCATGCAAAAGAATAAGAATTTTGTTGGAAACGAGAGACTCACACAGAGCAAAGACTATAAATCTTGAGTAGTTAGTAACAGTGAAATTAACATTCTTCTGGGATAACATTTTGGTATATTTGAAAATAGTTATTTTAGTGCGAAAATGTTAAAATTTTGAAGGAATTTTCTCTAACTGTCCAAGAGATTTTGGCAGAACTTTGTAATTCACAAAACTGTTTTTCATAGCCATGATAATTGCTGTTAAATTTGCCATGATTTGTCACAGTAGATGGAGTATTTTCTATTCGAGTTCAAATAATTAAATCATTGTGCTTCCCAAATGAGTCCTTTAGAGTGTTATCAGGTTTATAGAAAAAAATTGGGTTTTTTTGGCTTTCAGATATTGAGGAAAACTTTTCACAGTCACTGAGAATTGTAACGTTGGTTTAGAAGGAAGGACTTGAGTTATTTATTCTAAGAGAATGTGCTGAAGTTTAGTTTCTGCTTTAATAAAAGGATAATTTATGGCATTCGTTAAGCTCTTCTTTAGTTAAAATTCATCTATCAAGAGCTGTCCAAGAAACAGTTTTAAATTTCAACATCATGAAATCTTCCTATTTTTGCCTGTTGATGCCAAACCCCCGTAGGTGATACTTTTGCTAAATAGCATTGATTCTATTAAGGAGAGCTACAGTAGGAAATCCTTCTGTTGAAGATCCACACGTATTTTATTGACTAGAGCCAAGTTTTTGTATTATGTGGTTTTGTTTAGCAAACATAGACAGTGAAAGAAAGTAAAACATTTCGTCTATTTAAGTCAAAGCAACTTATTTACATGGCCTGACTGTGTCTCTGGACTTTTCAAATGCTGGTCTGGTTGGTCCATGTCATTGAAAATTATCTTGCTGAATTAGGAGATTTGAAACTTAAAGTCTCACATTTAACTCAGCAATACTTTTCTAAGGAAGTAGTTTGAGACTTCCTTTAAAAACACCATTTTACCGTGTTAAAAGTTCAAATAATTTTTACAAACTCAGTGTTCATATGTTACACTCTGAAAGTTATTTCATTTTTTTAAAAAAGCAATCAAATAGAATTCAAGATTTTAAATTTATTTCCTAAAACAAAAAGAAAAATAACCAACAACCCAATAGAAAATAATGAGCAAAGGATGGAAATAGTTCACAGAAAGAAAATGCAAATAGCTCTAAAATACATGAAATGATGCTCAATCTCACTTAAAATTTAAGAAAGCAATTTAACAATAGCTGAAGATACAACTTTTTTCTGGTAGATAAATGTTGTGACACTGTGAGAGACACCCTCATACATTGTTGGTAGAAGTGTAAAATGGTGTAACCTTTATAGAGAACAACCTGGTAATATTTATCAAAGTTAAAAATAGTTCAATTGAATATCCATTTGAAAAAAGAATAAACTTTAATTTATACCTTATACTATACACAAAATTTTACCCAAAATGTATCCTGTATCAATGTAAAACCTAAAATTATAAAACTTCTAGAAGAAAACATAGGAGAAAACTTTTATGACCTTGGATTAGGCAAAGATTCCATAAATATAACACCAAAAGCATGATCCATGAAAGAAGAAATTGATACATTGGACTTCATCAAAATTAAAAATTTCTATTCTTTGAAAGATACTATGAAGAAAATAAAAAGTTAAAGCACGCAGTAGAGGAAATATTTTGTAAAACATATATCTGACCAATGACTTGTATCCGGAATGTATACAGAACACTCAAAACTGAATAAGAAAATTAACAACTTCACCAAAAAAGACATACAAATAGCAAATAAGTGTATGAAAAAATGTTCAACATCATTATTAGAAAAATTATTTAAAAATTATATTTTTACTAGAAAAATAAAAAATTATAGTTTATGATTATAAATTAAAACCACAATGAGATACCACTACACACATATGAGGATGGCTGAAATTAAAGAGATTGACCATATCAAATGTTGACAATGGTATGGAGCACCTGGTACTCTCATACACTGCTGGTGGAAATGTAAAATGATAGAGTCACTTTGGAAAACAGTTTGACAGTTCCTTAAAAGTTAAACATACACTGACCATATGATTCAGGCATTCTACTACTAGGTATTTTCCCAAGATAAATAAAGCACATGTCCATATGAAGGTGTATATGTGAATGTTCATAGCAGCTTTATTTGTAATAGCCAAAAACTGGAAACAAAAGATGAATGAATAAAGAAATTATGATACATCTGTACAATGGAATAGTAGTCAACAAAAAAAAGGAATGTATAAGTCCACCTGGTCTTCCATTTCAGATCTCACTGAAGAGTTTTTCTGTACCGTTAAGACTTATTTTCAGTCTGAGAAGAATGTTTTTCAGTGGTTCTGTTGAATATGCAATTCTCACGCAAGTATTTCTATAATTATCCTGTTTCAGTTATAATACAGTTTCTGGAACAATAGGACTTTTATTATATTGCTGTATCTGTTTTAATAGAAGTTTTATTACAGAAATTATGGTAGAGTCACTTATGAATCTGAGGTTTTTGTTTCAAATTGCTTATAGGATGGGAATTCTTTCTCCCAAGTAATTTTTTTTTTTTTTTTTTTTTGGCTGAGGAAGATTCAACCTGAGCTAACATCTGTGCCAATCTTTCTCTGTTTCGTATGTGGGTGGCTGCTAGAGCATGGCCACCGATGAGTGGTGTAGGTCTGCACCCAGGAATCAAACCTGGGCTGTCAAAGCAGAGTGTGTCGAACTTAACTGCTAGGCCACAGGGCCAGCCTGTCTCCCAAGTGATTTTTACTTTAATACTGCTTTGGATTTTTGACGGGGAGTTTTTTTTGAACTTTTGTCTGTTTAGGATTTTGTTCAATGGCAGAATGTTTTCTTCTGCTCTGGTACATATTGTGGCTGAGAAGTTACCCCTGGTATTTGTTTGTTTGTTAGACTGTGGGGCACACAATACAAAAAAAAAAAATGTCAAAAAATGGCCAGCCTCAATGGCCTAGTGGTTAAAGTTCAGTGTGCTCCATTTTGGTGGCCTGCTTTCAGTTCACGGGCGTGAAACAACACCACTCATCTGTCAGTGGCCATGCTGTGATGGCGGCTCACATAAAAAAAGAGGAACATTGGCAACAGATGGTAGCTTAGGGAAAATCTTCCTGAGCAAAAAAAAGTCAAAAAAGAAATGAACTATTGATACAGGCAACAACACGGATGACTCTTAAAATAATTATGCTTAGTGAAAGAAATCAGACAAAAAGATTACATATTGTGTGCTTCCATTTATATAAAATTTTAGAAAATGTGAACTAACTCATAGTGAAATACAGCACATCTTTGGTTTCCTAGGAACCAAGAGGTGGGATGGGGGTAAGGAGAGGCAAGAAGGAGAGATTGCACAAAGAAATTTGAGGAGGTGATGGATATGTTCATAATCTTGATTGTGGTGATGGTTTCAGGGTTGTATACATATGTCAAAACTTATCAAATTGATCACCTTAATTATGTATAGTTTATTGCATGTCAATAATACCTCAACAAAGCTGTTTTAAAGATGCATATGCCATTTGACCTGGCAATTCCAATTCAGGAATCTATTCTACAGAAATATTTGCAAGTGTGTGAAATTTTATTTGCCCAAGGTTATTTATTGCACCATAATTAATAATACCAAAAGATTGGAAACTAATTAAATGTTCATCAGTAGGGAACATGATAAATAAATCTTGTTTTACAGTTGAGTATGAGACAGGCATAATAAAGAATAAGTTCTTTATCTACTGCTAGGAATCTTCAATATGTTGAGTAATAAAAACCAGACACAGAACAATGTGTATATTATGCTAAATTTTGTGTTTTAAAAATTAAACATGTGTTGTCCTATTTGCATGTATATATACATATACATAAATGTATGTTTATATTTTTAAAAGTACTTATGGGACGATCCACATAAAATTGATACCAGTCATTTGTTCCTAACCCAGAATGTGGATGATTAGGAGACAGAAGCACGAGAAAGACTTTTCAGTACACACCCACTGGTTTTTCTTAAATTTTTCTCATTGCTTTTTCAGAGTCACCTCTGTATAATGCTTAATCTAGCCATTGCATTTTATTCCCTTTAAAATTATTTTACTTTTTATTATGTTGCAAACCACTGCTAAAATGCAAAGGACAGAAGATTAGCAGACCTTTGATTAACGTTGCTTTAAATGCTATCTGCAATACTTCTCTGGCACACTTCCACCGAGTTAAGCAAATCTTTTGATGCAAGTAGACTCGATCTAGCTAAACAAAGGAGTAGCTGAGATTATCCAAGAGGACAGATGACGTCATCAATAACAGAGAGACAACAGGAAGATTTAGGCTTCTTAAAAACTCAGTAAAAGGGAGGAAGTCTTCCTGCACCAGAAGATTACATCCTCTAAGGCTTAGATATAATGACTATTATGTGACCTCGGTCACTCAATTAAAGGAAGACAGCTCTTAGGCCCAAATCTTTGTTATGATACACGCATTTATCTAAAACTTTTAATTCTTTAAATATTTAATAAACATTTCTTAGATCTTTGGGAAAATATTCGAGCAAATCAATCATAGCCACTATTACTCATTTTCCCCTCTTGGCTGGCATCCTTTCCAACTCAGTGACCACAAACTGACCACAAAAGCAAGTTGCTGGAGGGGTGTCTTCTCTAATTTCTCTTCCAGCCATCCCTTTCTTTCTGTCTCCTTCTGTTTCCTTTTCATAAATTATTAGTGTCACACTACACCATAGGAATTTTAGCAGCCTTTGGGCTGCCTCTGTGTTTTGGGTGTAGCAGTAGCTCTCTATGGGGTAGAGAGTAATGACCCTATGATTCCCATTCATTCTATCTGGTATTTATAATATCTCAAAGCCTAACGTATCTCTATTAGGAACTTTTAAAATTAGTACAAGTCAACTCATGCTCATCCCAAGAATGTCAACAGACATAAAACAAAGATTAACATTTAATTTGTATATTAGTTGATTCCATGTATATTTTGGAATCGCTTACCTTTAACAGGGGCGATTAAAAACATTTTCCTGGAGTTGGCCCTATGGTGTAGCGGTTAAGTGTGTGCGCTCTGCTGCTGGCGGCCCAGGTTCGGATCACAGGTGCGCACCGATGCACTGCTTGTCAGGCCATGCTGTGGCGGTGTCCCACATAAAATGGAGGAAGATGGGCACGAATGTTAGCTCAAGGCCAGTTTTCCTCAGCAAAAAAGATGAAGATTGGCATGGACGTTAGCTCAGAGCTGATCTTCCTCACACACCCAAAAAAATCTTCCTTTCTGTCTTAGGTTTTGTTGTTCGTGGGGGTACTGGTGGTAGCGTTGGTGTGCTTGTTTTAAGAAGCATTTCTAGTGTAATTCATTGTATTAGCTGGGTAATTAATTATTCTGATTACTAAGATTGACAACTACATTGGGTTTATAAAGTTTTAAAAAAATTCTGGTATCTTTTCCTTCTTGAAAAATTACAAACATTTAAAGAATCGCAGATTGGAAGGACACAATTTTCTTATTCTTTTCAAGGGACTTCATCCTGACACCTGGTTTTTATCATGGCTATAGCCCAAATGGCAGGACATTACGTAATCACAACGGTGGAATCTTCGATACTTCTTCAGTGTGAACCCCTTTTCATAAACCCGCTTTTTTTCACTCACGTGGTGGCTCCATGACTCCGGCATTTGCAAGTAAATGCTGAAGTTCTGGGTAGTTATTTAACAACCATGTAGAAGGTCCACAGAAGTAGAATTGCTTAAGGAAGCAAACAGTTGTATGAGGTCCAAAACACATAGTCAAACCAGCGTGGAAAAAAAAATCAAACAACATTTAAAAAGTCAAATAAGCCCTCTTTCTGTTTGTTGAAACTGATCTGTACCCTGTCCTTCAACAACTGCAAAACAACTGCAAAAACAAAACATGTCTTCACTCAAAACAAAATGGCTGACAAAAAAAATAATGAAGCCAGCTCCCAAGAGACTGTGTCTATCAATCAGCTGAGAGTGACCCAAGGTGTCTGATTGCTGAGCCCAGGGCCTGGCACACAGTGATTTACAGTAAATATGTGTTGAATGAATTACAAATGGGAGATTTTTTGTTTTGTTTTGTTTTGTTTTTAAATTGAACTTCAAATTTTATCTTACTTATAGAGAAATATTTTCTTTTTTTTTTTTAATTTTTTGTATATTGCAGTAACATTGGTTTTTAACATTGTAAAAATTTCAGGTGTACATCATTGTACTTCTATTTCTGCATAGATTACATCATGTTCACCACCAAAATACTAATTACAACCCATCACCACACACATGTACCGAATTATCCCTTTCACCCTCCTCCCTCCCCCCTTCCCCTCTGGTAACCACCAATCAAATCTCTGTCCCTATGTGTTTGTTTATTGTTGTTATTATCTACTACTTAATGAACAAAATCATACGGTATTTGACCTTCTCCCTCTGACTTATTTCACTTTGCATTATACCCTCAATGTCCATCCATGTTGTCACAAATGCCTGGATTTCATCATTTCTTATGGCTGAGTAGTATTCCATTGTGTATATATACCATATCTTCTTTATCCATTCATCCCTTGATGGGCACTTAGGGTGTTTCCAAGTCTCGGCTATTGTGAATAGTGCTGCAATGAACACAGGGGTGCATGTACCTTTACAAATTGGTGTTTTCAAGTTCTTTGGATAAATACCCAACAGTGGAATAGCTGGATCATATGGTAGTTCTATCCTTGATTTTTTGAGGACTCTCCATACTGTTTTCCATAGTGGTTGCACCAGTTTGCACTCCCACCAGCAGTGTATGAGAGTTCCCTTCTCTCCACATCCTCTCCAACACATGTTGTTTCCTGTCTTGTTAATTATAGCCATTCTGACGGGTGTGAGGTGATATCTCATTGTAGTTTTGACTTGCATTTCCCTGATAGTTAGTGATTTTGAACATCTTTTCATGCGTCTGTTGGCCATCTGTATATCTTCTTTGGAGAAATGTCTGTTCAGGTCTTTTGCCCATTTTTTAATTGAGTTGTTAGTTTTTTTGTTGTTGAGATGCATGAGTTCTTTATATATTTTGGAGATTAAGCCCTTATCAGAAGTATGGTTTGCAAATATCTTCTACAAATGGGAGATTTTTTTTAACGTAAAAAAAAATCTGGCAGAGTTAACTAGGAGGAGGTATGATATTTCAATCCAGAGAGTTTTCAAAATCTAAATTCTAATGGTAAATGTGTTTTGTTTCCCTTTGTACATATGTATTCTAGTAGTACCTAATAGTACATTATAGTACATAATGCTACTGAATGGCATTTTTGAGTATACACATGAAGCATTTCAGAGTCTTGAATGAAATTTACTATATCAGAACACTCCTTAAGCAATGAAAGCCAAGGTTGAAGTATCTTAAATAATGTTAATAACTAACATCATTTAATCCTCACCAAAACCTTGTGAATTAGGTATTATTTAAAATAGGTAGTATTTTTTTTTTTTCAGGTAAGAAAATTTAGACTTAGGAAGGCTCAGTGACTTATCTAGATCACATATCTAGAGTAAGAGGCAAATGGCACAAATCAAATAACTCCAAAGTTTGGATTCTTCTCATGGTAGCCCATTATCTTCCCTTCCCTCATAGTTAATCTGTTCCTCCTCTGAACTCTCATGGCATTATTATTGCTCGTGTCTATTTAGCTCTGCTGATGCTCCAAGTTTTGTGTGTCATGTTATCTGTTTCCTATTCTATTAATGTCTATTCTTATTTTATTATGCTGTCTTATATGTCTTTTGCCTCTACTCTGTTCACATTTTCTGACTTATTTAATTTAATGCTTAGTTTATGATTTATCTTTTTTGTATTATAATAAATGATTTAAAGCTATAAATTTTCCTATAGCACTTCTTCAGCTGCATCCCACAAGTTTTGGTATTAGTACTTTGATTGTTGTTCAGTCCCAAATATTTGGTAAATTTCATTTTGAATTCATCTATAAATGATTATTTAGGAGTCTATCTTTTTTTTCTCTAAAGAAGTTACTTATCTTTTCATTATAAATTAATAATTTAATTGCAATATTGTCAGATAACATGGGGTTATGTGAAAACAGTTTAGAATTTGTCAAAATTTCTTTTATGGCTTTGTATCTATGGTCATTTCAAGAAGTTGTCCATAAATCTTTGAACATCACTATAAGAGGCCTTGATAGGCCACTCAGTCTGTATCCCACCTCAGACCATTATGGATAGATAGATGAGTCTTCTCCCAAGGATTATTTCTATAACTCAGTTGAAAATTCTCCTATAATATATCTGCTTTGGTGGAAATGGAGATTCAGTAAATAGAAACAACAACAACATCAAAACTAGAGGTCATGTTTGCGCAGAAAGTAGATTTCAGTCCAAATATGTAACTCATGTTATTGCTTCATAAATTAAACCACAGACATTGGAAGTCTGACTTGCGGGTTATGCTGCAATATAATACCTCCTTTTAGAACAGTAAAAAAAAAAAAAAAAAGGCCTCTCCAAAAAGGTTTTACTTTGTAAAAATATATCCCCAACCTCAGACTCTGACTCATGCTTATAGCATAATGAGAGTATTCACACCTCAAACTGTCTGACCAGCAGGTGCCATATGCCTACCTGCTAATGACCACAAATAATCAGTAACCACATTATCTGCCAGTGCCTTTTTTTCCTGCTGTTGTGAACAGCTGTGACTGATCAGATTCAGATTTTTTAATTACTTCTGTTTCCTAAAGACTTTTTCTTTTTCTTCTGCTTAAAGTCTTACTTGAGGGCCGGCCCAGTGGCTTAGCGGTTAAGTGCACGCACTCCGCTGCTGGCGGGCCAGGTTCGGATCCCGGGTGCGCACCGACGCACTGCTTCTCCGGCCATGCTGAGGCCGAGGCCCACATACAGCAACTAGAAGGATGTGCAACTACGACATACAACTATCTACTGGGGCTTTGGGGATAAATAAATAAATAAAACTTGAAGATCTTATAAAAAATAAAAAAAATAAAGTCTTACTTGAGTCAAATAGAAATAAGATTCTGTTTCAAAAACAGTTAATGACACTTATTCTTCCATGTATCATGTTTCTCCAAACTCTATACTTAAGCTATTCCATATAATACGATTAAGTTATTCAGATCAAGTTAATTTTAAACTCTAAAGAAGTGATTAAATCTATGACATAATAATGTAATTTGACAAATTCATTGGCAGAAAAATCGACTGAATTTCTTTTTGTAATTACTTAGAGTAGAAAAAAGATTTTTAATATGCTAGCCAAAAACCCTAAGAAAGAGTTAATGAATGTACTTCAAAGGGCCCATGAAACCTATAAAATTATGTACAAAATATTGTTTGGGGAAGAGCATTTTCTGAGGGTAGATACAGTTTTTATTACTAAATTCTCCAGGACAAGGAGAACATAAACTAAAAAAAAAAAAAAAAAATTAAATAGTAGTAGACATATTTTCTTTAAATTACTGTAAATCCTTATATCAACACAAATAATTTTCTATTCTTTTGCCTTGCACACTTCTAGTGTCTCTTTAAAATGTTTTTTTAATATTTTATTGAATGATTTTATTTTAGAACGAAGTTAAGTTCAAGAAGCACAAAGTATTTAGCATTTTCCAACCTTGAGTAGTTCTCGTTGATACCTCCTGTAACCAATACATAGCAGTTGAACTGTTTTAAACCGGTGTTAAATTTAGCCATCTCTAAATCCCAAGCACGCAGCATTTAATTAAAGGTCCTTTTTCAGTTTTATTTAAATAGTATTCTTGCTTTTTGCTCTTTCACACAGAGCTAAAATCTTGATTAAAAATAATATTTTATAAACCATTTAGGACAGAAACGAAATTGAGAAGACCTCCAACAGGAACCAAAAAAAATAACATATAAGAAAATTTATATTTAGGGTAGGAAAAAGCCAATCTCATTTTAGGGAAGTAACTTAGACTAACCCTAAATGATAATTTTTTTTAATGTTATAGGAGACAGGTTCTTTTAGGTTTAATTTAGATGTGGGAATGAAATTCCAAGGCTTATATTCAAAGGAAGAATGTAATCAGGTAATAATGAAGAAATTCTTGTTGTCAGAAGAAATAACAAAACCTATCCCTGACCCCATATACCTTTCTCTCTCAAAGGAAGGCTTTAAATCAATAGGCCTTATTAAGCAAGTTATTTAATTGCAAGCAACCAAGGCTGCCTTTGGTTGATTTAAGCAGAAAATTAATTAATCAATTGGGTATTGAGTAGCTTCCAGAATCACTAGGAGCTCGAGAGAACCAGTCTCAAAGGCAATGAAGTTAGAAATAATGCCCATACGTCACACCTTAAAATGAGTCTAATGAGTACGCTATTACTCCTACCAACGAACGATGATGCCCTTGTATTGTTGCTATTACTAGCATAGGCTACTCAATGCTGCCCCTAGTATCGCTTGATTACTGTCCCTGGAAAATCGACCTGCCTGCAGCACCATAGCCCAAACTGCCATCTTTACTACCATTTTCAATAGTTCGTCCACCTCTACTGCCACGTCTTCACCATTACTACCACCACCTACACAACTTACACCACTGCCACCATTAGCAAAGAGAGAACATTCCAGTCCTTTTTTTTTCTTGGAAACACTAGGCCGAGAGAAAGGGCCCATTCTCTAGATGCCAGGGAGGCTGGAAAAATGAGTATCCAGAGTTTATTAGCATTTATATTGAGAAATGGGCTATGTCTCCCACCAAACCTCGCCAAGTGAGGATAATCCAAAAGTAGAAAGGAATAATGGCACTGAGCAGCCAAAAAATATCCCGTGAGGTTCTTATCCTATTAAAACTTCTAAATATATACTTGGTTGCATACACCTACATGTATGATTACATATAACACATCATAACTATGTCTTGCACATCAAATATACACTTATTGTCTCCACAAAGACTTATTAGTTACTACATCCTGTTTCAAGATCTCTAGAGGATGCCCATTCCTTTTCTTACTCCAACCTAATCCTGTGTCACTGATCTTTAAAGTATGAACTAACATAAAATAACAAGAGAGAGAGAAAGGGAAGAAAAGAAAGAATGAAAATTAGTTTGTAGTGTGTGTGTGTATACACACAACCTTGCAAGAAAAACAAAATGTGGATACAACCTTCTTCATATCAATAACTGGTTATAAGGCTACAGTTGGCATTTATGACCTCCACATCTCATTAATCATCCTGTTTACTCATTCCCTTTTCCTCCAGCCAGCACCTAATCTGGCCTGAGTTCCTGGCCTAAGTTTTCAGCCTACCTTCATTTCTTAGAAACCACACCCTGGAAGTACTGCCTCTATAGTATTACTTTTTATTCCATTTAACAGTCATGGATGTACCAGAGACCTTCTGGATTCTATTTATACTCCTTTCTGTCCACATTGTGTAGTAGCAAATCTGTTTCCTTTTGAGTGTCAGGCTATATCACCCAAGCCAATTGAGTATTATTGCCTCTCATTTACTGGTCATAGGAGCCTAAAATGCCAGGCAGCAATCTCAGCTTCCAATTCAATGGAACTGTTATAGTATCTGCAAGGAAAACAGTCCTCACTAGGTATACTCAAACCTGTAAACAAGAAGAAAGTAAAGTTGTATACATAAGAAGCAAATGCTGTGACTATGAGAAAAAATGCACCATTCAATGAATTCAGAGCATATAAACCATCCTACAGGACAGCACCACAACCTCACAGGAATTTGTCTCCCAACTGGCACTGTAACTGAGTCTTCTGCTCTTTTATAAGACAAATTGCTTCTCAGTGTTAGGGTATATGGTAAACTCGGGAAATCCCAGGCAAATCAGCTCATTGTACCATAAATATCTATCTTCTGAATAATGACTGACTTGAATAGCCTCAAAAAGCCAGATAAGAGGCATCTGTCCAGCTTGTAATCACAGCTTCTAATTCAACAGAACCATTACTGTGTTGACTAGTTGAAAGCATTTCTGCCTTGAATGCTAATACATTCAAACCTCAATCACTGTCATGGAATACCATATAACATGCTTCTATCCAAGGAACTTATCTTACAGCAAAAGAAATAGTGAAGTAAATGCCATAAACACAGGGACAGGGATCAAACATGAATGGATTCTTAGTCTTAATAGTCATAGCAGACATTTAACATTTTGGGTCTTGGACCTATGCTCTCATGATGCTATGTAAGCCCCAAGAAAATTAAATGCTACCCTAGGGAGAGAGGATGGGAAGACAGTACCCTACATTGATTGAGTTTACCCTAAATTTGCAAGATTAGGTTTTCTCTACTAGCTAGAATAAGGACTTGAGACTGAGAATAAGTTCAGTTAGAGAAAAAATAAAGTTGTTTTGGGGCACATGAGTTTTGTAGAATGAGAAATTTGTCCCTTCTCTGTGTTAACAGTTTAGGATATGATATTTTTTTAACTGACAAAATTTCCCCCAATCATGTTTACTTATATATATTTGGTCAGCTGCAAACACCAAATTTAAATGATCAACAATTAAAAATCTCCCCCTATATGCAAGGGTGATTCTTAACTCTCATTAGACAGTATCAATTTCTGGACACCAGGGACCATGTCTTACCACTTCTGTTTTTACTCTCAGCACTTTTGATAGTAGTTTTAGCACAGAATAAAATACTCAAAAGTGTTTAATGAATGAATGAATAAAGTAGAGAGGAAACACATTAGCAGAATGATTCTGTTAATTGTGCAACATCAACAGTGATGAACTGTTCCAGCTACCCCATTGTCTTACACACCTAACCTTACTCAGTGAAAATTAAGTTGACTAGAATTAAGAACATTTCTAAAATTAAACTAAAAGACAGTAGACTTCCTTTCTCCCTAGTTCCTAAGTCACCTATTATTAACAAATCTGGAATTTAAACTGGAAAATGTAAACCCATGGGCCACTTGGCAGAAAAAGCTAATATCACAAGTCCAGTAGTGTTCTGAAATGGTAGCCAAATGACCCATAAATGCTGAAACCAAGGACCACCCACTTCATACCCTCCTTACAAGATGAAATGCAATTTCTTACTTCCTACTTAGATTTTTGGTATTAAGTAGCACTCTGTGACTATGCCTAAAATCAGATAGAAAGAATAAGCCTTGTTCCAAGACTTGCTTTTATTACAAGATGCTGACTTGAAAATAAGCTTTTTCACTGTGTCCTTTTATATAGTTCCTACCAAGTAATTGTAGGAAATAACACAAGATATTCTCTCTATTTTGATAGGCAGGAAATGTTAACACAGAGGATTTACATGGAGACTATGTCTTTGGAAAAGTATATTTCCTACTACATTCCATGTTATGACACTTGCTCCAGAGGACCCCATGTAATTACTCAAGGAGCCTAACAAATGAGGAGGAAATTGAGCTAAACTTAATTTTTAAATCAAAAGAGATACTTTTACATGAACTTGTGTTTCTATAGTAACACACTAAACAAGAGTTAGAGAAATATTGTGTAGGTGCTATAGTGGTAGCTGTAGACGGCAAGGCATCATCACAAATAATAGACTCAAAATACTGAGTTCTCACCTACCTTAAAACACAAAGGCCTTTTTTCCCCAGAGCCTGTAAGCAAGCTACAATTCTCCAGAATAAGTAGACACAGAACATTTAAGAATATGAGAAGTTGGTCTTTAAAGCTTTGCATTGTTCTAGGTTTCAATGGTATAATTGAACTCAAGTACCACAGCGTGTAAATATCAATCACTCCCCCACAGCCTCTTCTTTGTTGCCATTGGAAGTCATTAATTAACGCATCTTGGAGAACTTTTATGACTCAGAATCTAAGGAGAGTCTTAAAAACTATTATTTGGTGAAAGGGCTAGGAAAATCCAACAATTGTCACGGCAAAAAGGATTAGTAATCCATCCATTTATGGAAAAAAACCTAAACAAATAATAACTTTGTCTTGCCATTAGAGCATTATAAATTTGTGGCAAAAATCTGTCTATAATATTAGCAGAAAAGTATTACTTCTCTAATCATGAAATTGCCATTTTCAAAAAGTATTTCTAAGTTATTGTAGGTAAATTCAGCTATCAGGTAAATTCAAGCATGAAACCAAAAATTCTAACATTTGTCTTCATAACAGGATCTTGAGAGAGAGATTAAAACTGGAGACCCATGTTTAGGAATCCTCCGCCTAAAGCTTGTAGGCACTCTATAAATATTACCTGTCAGATCACCTTTGGTGAAGTTCAACATCTATCTCTACTCTCCTTTGGCTTGCACCATATTCATCACCTGAATTGTCTACAGCCATCTGCCAAAATCTTATCATCCTTTTATCTCCCATCTCAAATGTTTATCTCCCATCTCCTCCATATCTTCCCCAGTGTCTGATATAGACATAGATAGAAGCGCATCATAGAAATGTACTCTAAGCTCTTCTAGCACTTCACTTTTACATCTTACACGGTAATTATCAAGCCTTCTGTCTTCTGTATCAGGTATTTGGATAATGTCTTAGAGCCTTCTTCCAGAGCAAGGGTGGAAGCCTGGATTTCCAGCATGGATTAAGAATCATCTGGGTCACTTGTAAAAAATTCAAATTGTCACTGCCACAAATTCTGCATCAGAAGGTCCATAGCGAGGCCGTGGAATCTGGCCTCTTAACATATTCCCTATGTTCAAAGTTTTATTCTCCTTGGTGTCCAAAAATTTTCCCTCTTCACCTCTAGCCAAGTCACAAACTCTCTTTTAAGAACATTTTGACTATATTCCAGTGGTTAGAAAATTTCTATAGGTTCCCCATTCTTCCATCTATCATTTTGGCCATATTTGCATATTAGTAAGATCAAATAGGTTGTAACAACAAATAATCCCTCAAATCTCAGTGACTTAACACAACAAAGTTTTATTTCTCCCTCATATCACATACCTGTGCAAATCAAGTATCTCACCTCTACATTTCAGCCATGCCATATGAAACATATGACCTACAAATTCTTTATGGTATTGCCATATATTACTTCTCAGATTTCAGTAGCTAGAACTAATCATACAGCCCCAAACTTACTGCGACGCAGGTGATGAAATATATGATGTTTTAAGTGCACTAAGAATCTCTGCCCTAATTAAAATGTCAATTGCATGGTTTTTAATAATATCCTACAGCAACTCCAACACAAGATGTCCAAAGGAGGATTTGTCAGCATGATAATAATCATGACAGCTATCATTCCTTGAGCATTTACTAACTTATTGTGGTTGAATGCAATGCAAGACCGTAATTCTTATGCAACCCATGAGGTGATATTATGAGCTGTAGTTTTTGAAAGGCACTGAAATTTAGAAAAGTGTGGTAATGTAACTTGCCCTAGCGCATGAAACTTGTAAGTTGTGGATCCAGCTATCAAACCAAGCCTATATCTCTAAAGCTCATTCTGTTCCAGGAATGCTTCATATTTCCTTGAAAACCACTTACTCAAAGTAATTTTTATAAGCCACAATTATTACTCCCATTGATTGTAGGATGCAGTCCAAAATGTCTTGGCATTGCACATAAGACCTTTCCTGACTTCATTTTTTTTAACTCTTTGGCCTATTCTATCATAATCTCACCTTTTTAACAATTTTATTTCAGTCATACTAAACAATGCACATTTTCATACTAGCCCTGAGTTTTTTCTCGCTTTAGTCATGCTTCCTCCTATGCTTCTCGTCTTATCTAGCTAATTCTCATCTATATGTCAGGTCTTACTTAGACGTCGCACTCATTCAAAAATACGAAGATATAAAAAAAGAGTTGTAAAAATTTAGAGAAAATCAATATTGTGGAAGAGAATCACTAAATTTGGTCAACAAAACAACTAACATCTGAAGGGGGAAAAAGGAATGAGCAGAATCCTACATTAAAACACCTTAAAATAAAAATAACGTCCTAAAAGAAACTTAAAAAGCTTTGTTTTATTACATCCGTTAAACATTAATGGATTTTTAGGAAAAAGAGTTTGTAGAAATGTAAAAAGTGATTATTAAAATATAAAAAATTCAACAAATGGACCTAATGGCAGTATAAATATAGCTAAAGATTACATTATTGAGCTGCAAGATGAAGTAATAGAGGGACTTGACCTAGACAGAGGATCAGAGATTGCTTGTCCGGACAAGAGAGAAGCCAAATTGGCACGGATTGTGGAGTAAAGAGAAAATAAGGAAAAATAAGCATCTTTTTTCAAAGGTTTGGCTGTAGAGGGGAGGAGACAGTAGAAAAGTCCGAGATGAGCGATGAAGGATGAGTTGAGGCGATAATATGGTGAGGAGATAGAAGAAGTGTGTTCCATGAGTGTGAAACACTGGACAAAGGCCCCAGATGAACAAAGAGGAAGCATGTGATTACGGCTGGAGTATTTTTAAATGATGGGGGTGGACTATGAGATGAGAGTGGAGAGTTAGAGAACGACGGGATCAATAGGACATTATGTTATCTGATCATATGTCCCAGTTTTCTCAGAGTGTTCCAGGTTTATGTAAGTTCTCCTAACGTACCTGTTAATACTTCCCCCTTTTCCTTTCAAAAGTGTCCCATCTGGGGCAATAAGGTATATAATTCCCCTATTTATAGGCCATTCTACAAAATCTATCCCAAGAACAACTGATTGAAAAATTTTTAACCAAAGAAGTGGCATCATCAGACTTGATTATAAAAAAATACCACTCTGGTTTCATCTGTGAGATTGCGTTGTAGGGGTGCAAGACTGGGGAGGACTATTAGAGGTTCCTGAAGAAATTCAGGCAAGAGTTGAAAATGACTTTGACAAGAGTGATGGCTTACATATAGCAAGAAGTTGCTCAATTTGAGAGATATTTAGGATACTAGATGGAGAGAACTTGGTGATGTATTGGAAATGGGTATCAGAGATAAGGGAGAGGAGGTATTAAGGATGATATCCAGGTTTTTCTCTGGTGCATGTTGAATGGTGGTACAAAGTTGTGGTGCAAAAACAGAGAAAGCAAATAATAGGGTCATTCAGGTCTCCATTTTTGCCAGATTGGTGAGATGAACAAGGGTGTTACAGATGTTAGCACGAGTGTTACTTAATAAGGACCCGTGCAATCTAAACTGGATGAGGAGGACGGTAAAGAAGGGAGGAGGCTGAGGGATAGGGAATGAGCTCGGGGATTAATGGCCTGGAGGCCCTGGTGATGCCAAAGAAAGGTCATAATTGGACAAATTGATCAAGCAAGGGAATGCTATGAACTTTTGGTTGTAGAACAGAAGACTTGACTTAATGATGACAAGGTAGTAGGTGTGACCTCAGGAGTGTGTGGCCAAAACAACAAACTCCTCCACTCTCTCATTCTGGTCTAAGGCTCCACCATTTCTCTCCTTGCCTAATGCAACACTCCAGCTGTTCATCCTGCTTCCACTCATGCCATTCTTAACCCTCTTATCAGAGAACAGCCTATTTTCTGCACTTCAACCAAAGTAATCTTTTTAAAATGTAAATCATCTTATATCTCCTCTTACTCAAAACCCTCCAAAGGGTTTTTAGAATTACTCAAATTTATTGCTTCCATATGGCCATATGTCTCTGGCTTCTAGCTACCTCTCCAAGTTCACTTTCTGTCACGCTTTTCCTCTGCTTCAGGAGTGGGCTGCTTATTCTTTCTCCAACACAAGCAAGCTCTGCTTCAAGTCCAACACTCTTGCTGTTCTATTACTTCCTTTCAGAGATGTGCCTGGCTCACCCCTTAAGTCATTGAAATCTTTGCTTAAATGTCACTCCTCAGAGTCCTTTCCTGACTGCTCTATTTAAAGCAGCATTCTCTGTGTCTTTGTAATATTTCATTTCATATCACTTAACTATCTGACATTATATTATATAGTTATTTATTATTTTTCAAGTCTTTCCCAGTGGAATATAAACTCCTTAAGAGCAGAAAATTTCTAGTTCACTGTAAATGAAGACCAGGAGCTTTACAGATACTGTGTATAACTGCAAGTAGGAGACAAGGAGATCAGGTATTGAGCAGTCAGGTTTTGAACGGGTGACCACAGGGATGTTGAGGTCCCGCAGGCTGGACAAAAGCTATTCAGTATGTGGACAGTGACGGAGAACTGTGTAAAAGACAGCAATTAGGAAGGGAAGAAGATTTTCATGTGCACGTATGTTATTGGTTCAGTAGTTCAGTAGTGAAGCTAAATCTTGTCAACTTTCATACACTTTGTATTTTCCTCCTACAAATGATTCAGGCTTTTGTTCAGAATTAATAAGTACGAATACATATTTATCTTGAGTATGATTTATTACACCTCTTCAAATGGAGTTCTTCTTCAAATGGAGTTCTTTAAATATTAATTATTAAGGAAATTTGCATACAAAAGCAAGTGTCTCTCAAAAGGACTGTTTGTCTCAAAACAAAAGCTATAGGTGTTTTATGAGTAGAATTAAAAGCTTTTAAACATTACTGTCACTGAAGTTGTCCTGTATTACGTTCATACTTTATGTGTTATATCAACATATAAAACTCTTCCGCTGCCTTTCTAAAAAGTGTATTCACCCTATTCATTTTTAAATAGTTGGTTGAATCGATTAGGAATCTTTTGGACTGCAAGTAACAGAACACAATCAATTGGTTGAAACAGAAAGAAAATTTATTGAATCAAAAAACTGAAAAATCTCAGTATAATAATATTTTAAATAATATTTTTAAAGCAAGGCTTGACCCAGGAGTTCACATGGATCTCTCCTTCACCTCTATTGGCTTCATTATCATATGCAGATAGTCAGCTCTAGTCACATTATTACGAAGACCAACTGTCAGACTGGAGAAGAAAATGTGCCTCAGAGATCCTGGTAAAAAGCTACCTCATTACATTTCATTAGGTCTGATTGAGATCCACGTAGAACCTTGATTCAATCACAAGGACTAGGGAGATGTGATGCAGATTAATCAATGGAATGGGATAGTTCAGCTATCCCATCAAATAAACTGGTCCATCTAAGAATTCAAAATATGACTAAAGTAATGCCAAAATCAGTGGGGAAAGGAAGATTTATTCAATAAAATAAAGATGAGGAAAAACTGGCAAAGTAACTGAAAACAAACATCTTACCTCATAAATCTTTGTTTCTACTCATTCTCTTCCCTTTCTTGGAAACTCCATGTTTCCTATTCTCTTTCAACAACCTACTTGGCACTCAAAGAATGCTTCCTCTGGCCCTGCCCTCATGTCTTCCTCTCCCAAACCTCAACATTTCCCTGGAGCTTTTCACTGGGGAGAGTCAGGCTCTTACTTGTTCTCTTAAAGCGCATAGTCTACATCTCTACTATAGCAAACATTTCATCTGCTTTGTGTTGTGAATGGCGCTGTAGTGTCATCTCTCTAGCTCCATGACTGAGTGTTGAGGGGGATTTGGTCCAAAGGGTCCCAAGCAATCTTCTCTGTTTTGCTCCTAGGGGAAATGGATAGTGCCAGAAAGAAGGCATTGAGTCTGTTGAGAGGGGCTAAGACATGAGGCCACACCTGCTTCTCCTATTTTTCGTTTGGGGATACTGTCAAAGAATGTTGATAATAGACACTTTCTACCTGGCGAAACCTGGGCACTGTCGCCTCTCTTCTCCTGTCTCCATTTAGTTCCAGTAGTGCCATTATTGATCTCCTTTCTTTGTCTTCCTCCTCCCGAAGGTCTCATGACTTCTCCCAGTACACATATGTACCTTTACACAAGACCTAGGACATACATTGTTCACTATGATAGGTAACCAGATCGCCTCCACTTCAGTGCAACTTTGCATCCACCATTTGCCAAGGCCTATTTCTGCCTTATTGCTAATTATGTCTAAGAAGATGTAAATAAATTTTCTTAATTATTTCTGCAGTAAGATGCTGTTTATGCAGTTCATTCAAGCTTAAAGGTGGGAGCAACAGTTGTATTTGGTTTGATACTAAGACAAAAATCAAGGCTCTGAGAATAAAAAGTTTTTATTTATAGATTATTCTGATCCTATGAGTATCAGGATCAGAATTTGGCTGTTAACATTTAAATTGAAGAATTTAAATATGAATGTGGTCTTGTATTTCTTTTTCAATAATATTTTTTCCTCAAGAAAATTCTGATTAAGTTATCCTCAGTTGTAACACTCAGCTTAAAATTCATGCTTCAAAATTGCAATCAGAAATTTTATTCAGAACTTGGCAGCTAGAGTATATGAATGTGCAATAATCTCATTTGATTATCCGTTATCTTCCATAGAGATGAACAAATTTTCATGAGTTATTATCATCATATTAGTAATTCCATCTGCTCAGTATCACCTTTGTATTTTTCACTTAGTATTTGTTATAAGAGCTATTTGAAAGTTTCCTATTTACTGATAAAATCTATGTGGGAGGAATTTGGCATTTTTGTATGTGTGTAGAATCTGATTGAAATAAATGACCTGTTATTCAAGAAACAATAGAGGCTTCAAATGTTGTTCCAGCTTCTAAATTTGTTTCCTTCAAATAAATTCAATATTTTTAGGCTTTGCCAGAAAATTGTCAAAACATTCCTTTCTAGCAATTTGTTTTTCCCAAATGAAGACTATGGGAATACTTGGAGTTTAATCAGTTAATGGTTTGGCCACAGGGATCCATCTTAAATATCGTTAACTGCAAATCAGCACTGATCTTTCCACAGAATACCCAGAATTCAACTTATTTTGATCTCAGGACACCCCATTGAAGAGGTTGTTTAATTCTGTGCAAAAAAAGGATGAGAAGTATCTTCGATATGAGGGGGCAAGATTCATTCATGTGCGTGTTTCCCATCCTCCCTCTTTTCTCCTCCACCACTACCGCTTATGAGAATCTCTCGCAGCACACTCAGCTACCCCTCGCTCAAGGCGAGTTTTAGGCAATGTGTCTGCCGGGCTTAGGCAATGGAGAATATGGGGAATGGGCAGGGGAAATTGAAAGGCACAGGAGAGGAAGGGAGCTGCAGAGCAAAGGCCGGGATCACTCTTGCCTCTTGCTGGGGTTTGGAGATTTGAAAAAGAGAGTGAAGAATTCAACACGTTATAACCCCTGTTCAGATGCAGGCTGTGACAGCATTGGATTTTGGGAAGAACTATTGCGGATCAGAAATTGTACCTTTTAATAGTGTTTGAAAAAACGGAAGTATTTCAGAATTCAACTAGAATTGGTTAGTGGATTAGATGTGCATATCAGTAGGTTAGAATTCAGTTTCTAAAATGATGTTTGACTTTGTTGACTCTAACAATCTTAGGCTGCTTTATAGCTATCTTGGCCTCCCTGCTTCAAACTCTGTCTCCTGAATTGGAGAGTCAACTGGGCTGTGCCTGAGTCCCCTCTGTGAGCCATGGCCTAGAAACTCTCCTGGCAGGAAGCCTAACACTCCTAAAACATACCTCCTTTGTTTACTGTCTCTCAGGGATCTCTGTCCTGCACTGCCTGTTGTCTACTGCCTTAAAACTGTTGTTTCATATATGCTGTCCATTTTTTCAGTTATTTAAGGCTAGAGAAAATGCGGTAATCCCTCATGTCCACAAGCACGCAATCTTTTATATTCACAACTTCAGTAGAGAGGAATGCCTTCAGAGCAATTTTAATTGAATTTAAAGCAACCTCCTCAGAGGGAACATTTACCAGGATCAAATGACCACCTCACTGCCACAGTCACAGGCTTATTCTATGCTGTGGTTCTTCTTCACCAGGATACTGCTTTGAGCACAGCGAGAGGGCAGCTCTGGTGACCTCCCTAAATTCTCTTTTCCATACTGCTTTCCTTTGTGCTCTGTTTGTGTTCATACCTACATTATTTTTTTTTATATAATTTTTTTTCAGGGAAAGATTCACCCTGAGCTAATATCTGTTGCAATCTTCCTATTTTTTCTTTCCTCCCCAAAGCCCCAGCGCACGATTGTATGCCCTGGTTGTAAGTAGCTCCAGTTTTTCTATGTGAGCCACCACCACAGCATGGCAACTTATAGATGGGTGTGTGGCTCCATACCAGGAAGTGAACCCCGGCTGCTGAAGCAGTGAACACTGAACTTTAACCACCAGGCCATCAGGGCTAGCTCTACATTATTTTTTTTTTAAAAATCCACAAGTTAAAAGTATACAATGTTTATTTAGTCCCCCAGACTTATTACTGAATATCTGCATTTGTGTGTGGGAGGGGGAGTGAATTGTGTGTATGCGTATCTCTATACCCCTTACATACACACACAGACACATGCATACTTATACATCCCAGGACCATGAGCAATCACATGCAATGTTTATCCAGCCACAATAATTTGTTTGCCTATTAACTCTCTCCATTTGTGAAGTTCTGGTTCCATCTACATCTCAGTTCTCTGTGATTCTTGATTGTGCTCAGCACCACAGTGAGTTTTGTAACCAAGAAATTTAACTCATCCACTCTTAATTCAGTTATAGTATTTTTCTTATTTTATTATAAATAGTGTAGACCTTTCTCTTCATCTGCTTCAAAGCCATTTTCCGAGTCATCCAGGACTCCCTCATTTCCTTTTTCTTCCCTGTGTTAAGCTACCTTCTCGCTTTTTAAAAAGTTTTTCAACACTTTCTACTTTGAAAGTACTTTCTGCTTTCTACTTTGTGTCCCCTCAAAATGCCTTCCTTAGGTTTAAGAAGACCACTGTTTTTCTTCATTTGAAACCTTCTGAAATCTTTCTATGTACAAAATCGTTTACGAACCAGAGGAGCCACTTTACCTTAACATGGATTCCCACAAATACCATCACATTTACCCAAGAAACGTGGTTGATACTATACTTCTATGAAATATGAACAATTCATTTCATATATATTTATTCAGTGTTTGGGATCCTTTCTGCTTGCATATCTGTAAATTGCCTACAAATCCATCTACAAAATGTCTGAGGATGTAGGATGTGCTACTGACATTATTGTGTCTGCCTAGGTCTGAACACTTCACTACCACGTATAAGAAAGCACTTAAAGAGTAAAATTGTAAAGGCCTTGATGAGGACAATCCATTCACAATTGAGTTTTCTCTTGTACGTGATTAACATCTCAAGAAATGATCTATTTTAACACACACACAATTCTCTCGGGGGGGGAAAAAAGACAGATGGAATGAGGAATGAGAATGGAACAATGTGATGGTACAATGAACACTCCAGAATGCATTTTAAATAATTTACACAAATCTGTTCCAATTTGTAAGCCAGAATAAAAATAGCACCACTTGTCAAATAAAAGTTAAAAGTTTGTTGGAAATTATCAGCCTTGATTTATACATCGTATTGTTAGATTTGCCATTATTAAGCATACCATAAGGGCAGGAATCTAAGTATAAACATGCCCTCTTTCACAGCTGCACAATTGTCTTAATTGGCACTAATTTCCTTCCAATTGCAGTATCATTTGTTTTCCTTGGTGTGGAAAAGCAGAGTGAGCTTGCTTTCGGTATCAATTCACTGAGGAAAATAAGCAGAGGGCCTTGTTTTGCTTGCAAATAAGGAAAATTGACTCAAAAACAGTATGTGAAATACACTTTGTGATATGGCCTCCATCTTGCTCACCCCACTACATGTTCTGGGGTTGGAAGTGGACCTAGGTAATATTATTTTGATATATGCTTTGTTTGAAATCACATTTTCTGTGGGTTAAGAATAGGCAGCAATTAGTCATCAGGACATATTTGAAAATAAATTAATTCCATGTTTCCTGTGTATGGTTAGGCTTGACAACTATAATATTGCCATTGATTTGTTTTTGTTGAATATCGTTTATTTCTAGTAAATTAAATATGCTAATCTTACATACTATGTAGAACTAAACAGCCAAAGAAAACATAAAGGCTTTTATTGATGGATTTTGTGACTTAACTTAAAAGTGATTTCAGGTTTTCAAAAGCTCAGGAAGATTAGTTTAAGAAAGTGTCAGAAGATAGTTCAAGGAACATTTTAAAGGTAATAGTCAACTTATTGGTTTCAATGTGTTTTAAAATCACGCTCTTTATAAAATCACATTTGTTTTGGAAAGTGCAGCATGAGTGAACTTGGATATTCTGAAAGAGCTAAGAATTCAGTAGAGTCACTTGAAAGATCCTTACAGCTGAAGAGGGTCATTCAAGGAGACAGTCATGATGCGACATTTTGATGGGATGAAACACACTGCCAGGTGGTGTGGTCTGTCTGTCACGAAAAGAAGTACTTGTTTTATGTAGTTCTTTAAAAGTTCCTCCGGGAAATTTCAAACATTTCTGGAGATCAGTTTATAGGGTACGATGTTCCTCAACAGTGAAAAATGTTTGATGTCTTTTCCCTTGGCCATCAAAGACGGAGTACAGTTGTTAAAAATCCCCTGCTGTCTCTCCTGATCTGCAAGGGGCTTTGGGAAATTTTATTCTGTCACAAGACCTTGTGGACCTGGGGATCTAGACTCAGTACCAATGTCAGGGCCTTTTGAAGAGTTTGACCAGACGCTTGGTCTTTGCCACAAGTCACCCTCCCTCTTCTAGTTGGCCCTGATGTGTCTTCTTAAAGAAGATGTAAATGTACTAGGCTAGAGGCCTGAGATGATGTGTTTTGCCCCTTGTATCCCCAGTGGTTAGCACAATCCTTGCCACACAGGAGGCCCATGACAGACCTAATAAATAAATGAATTGATTTATCCCATGGTGACAATACTAGGAGTGGAAAACTGTGAGTATATCCACACCGTATTTATTACTTCTCTGTAATTCTGGGTCAAACATAAATTTAATACTGGAACAATCTGGATTTCAATAGGAGTTTCATTAGAATAGTGTAAACAGCTGGAAGCTCTTGAAATTAAAAAGATCATTATATTTCCATAATTATTTTACACTGTGTACAAGCTTAAGATAACCAGCCACTTTGTTACAAGTGCCATATTGATGTCACAGCAACTTCGGAGGAAGTCATAACCAATGGGACACTGAAATGGTGGTGACCTGAAAAGATAATTTAACAGTGACTACAGTGATTCCTGCTGGGAAGTTGATGCCTAATTTCAGGCAAATATGTGAACTCCTGTGAAGCTCCATATGTTTTCTTTTTCATAAACTTTTTTATTTTACAATAATTTTACATAAAAGTAAGTCTTTTCAGAAAAATCTCAATAATAGGACAGAAAGTTTCCATATACCCTGAACCCAGTTTCTTCTATTGTTAGCATCTTATATTGCTATGATATATTTTTCATAATTAATTAACCAATATGATACATTTGTCATAATTAATTAACCAATATTGATACATTGTTATTAACTAAACTCAATACTTCATTAGATTTCATTAGTTTTCCCCTAATGGTCTTTTTCTGTTCTGGGATCCTATCCAACATATCACATTACATTTGTCATCATTGTTTCCTTATGTTCCTCTGGACTGTGACAGTTTCTCAGACTTTTTTTTTTATTTTAATGATCCTGACAATTTTGAAGAGTACTGGTCAGGTATTTTGTAGAGTATCTCTCAATTTGGGTTGGTCTGATGTTTTTCTCATAGTTAGACTGGAATTATAGGTTTGGGGGAGAAAGATCACAGAAGGTGAAGTGTCATTTTCAACACTACATATCCAGAGAACATATTATCAGCATCACTTATCACTGATGAGATTAACCTTGACTGCCTGGTTGAGGTGGTGTTTGTCAGGTTCTTTCTATGTAGCTACTTTTTTATTTCCCCTTTTTCCTCAATATACTCTTTGGAAGGAAGTCACTAAGCACAGCCCACAGTTGAGGGGGAAGTTTCTTCATAAATTATCTGGAATTCTTCTCTCTGAGAGATATGTCTCTTCTTCCCCTTTTACATTTATTAAATCATTTGGTTATATCAGTATGAACCTATGGATTTTTCTTTTCTACTTATGGTTAAAATCCAGTACTATGTTATTAATTTTGTTGCTCAAATTGTTCCAGCTTTGGTCTTTGGGAGCCTTTTATGTTGGTTCTTGTGTCCCTTTGACATAATCTCATCGTGTAATGTTTTTCAGAACTTCCTTATTTTTTGTCACTACATAATGCTCCAGATTCATCTTGTTTATTTCCTGTCCCAGCCCTAGAAACGGCCATTTCTCCAAGGATGGCTGGTTCCTTTTAGTGAAGAAGGTTATTAGAAACCAAGATCTGAGTCTTGCGTAGGGTGGTTGTTATATATATTCACCTATTGACGGCCATCTTGGTTGCTTCCAATTTCTGGCAATTATGAATAAAACTGTTAAAAATGTTATAAACATTTGCATGCAGGTTTTTACATGGACAGAAGTTTTCCAATCAGTTGAGTCAAATAAATACCAAATAATTGTTGGGCCACATGGTAAGTCTATGTTCAGCTTTATAAGAACTGCTAAACTGTCTTCCAAAGTGGTTTTACCATTTTGTGTTCCTGAATAAGAGTTCTTGTTGCTCTGCATCCTCACCAGCACTTGGTATTGCCAGTTTCTAGAAGATTTTAGCCATTCTACTACGTATACAGTGGATTTTGTTGTTTCGGTTTGTTTTTGACTCAGTCTTAAGCTCAAACAGAGAGTACATCTATAAACAGATTTTAGACATCACCAAATTATTACCTACAGTTTATTTTTAAATCACATAAAAACCACAATATACACATACACAGCACATTCATGACCAGTATTTCTCTAACAGCCACTGCCCATATAAAGAATCCTACTCTCCCACCGCCAACTTCCCAACCCCTGTCTCTCCAGCAATTGTTCCAGCTCTCTGGGATTTCTGATCTATTGACCATATCCATTTTTTTCTGCACTTCACATCCTGCATGTCCTCATTTCTTTCCATACTAAGTTTAGATTCCAGATCCATCATTATATCATTCTCTTTTATCCTTCAGCTTCTTTGCCCCTCTCTTCCTTCTTCTTATTCCCCTGGTAAATTCCCACCTCAGTTAAATTCTACTCTCCTACTAGCTCCCACCTGCACCCAAGCAGCTGAATTTGGCTGGAGAAATCACAAACCATGCTGACTGGTCTAATTTTAAGTGGGATCTTTGTGTTAAGCAGCAATCCCATTACACTTCGTTCATCAATTTCTCTTCTTCTCCCTCCAAGCTTCTTCCCTCTGCTCAAATTTCCAACATCTCTTTTCCTATCCTCATTCTCAGCTGATGGCATTGCTTCTTATTTCATCGAGAAAACGGAAGCCATTATAAAAGAACTTCCACATGTTTTCACCACCAACTCCATAAATCAGCCTATATCTCCACCAACATACATGCTGTCCTCCATCCTACTGGAATGAATGAACTCTCTGTGCTCCTATCTAATGCCAAATCCTCCACTTGTGCATTAGATTCCATCTACTCACTCTTATTTAAGGTCTTAGCTCTTGAAGCTTTTCCCTCTCTTGTCTCTGTTATCAATTTTTATCTATCATATCAGTTTTCTTATCAATCATGCTGGAAAAGCTTACATCTTAAAAAAAAAACTAAAACAAAAACCTGTACCCATGTTTCCTCCAACTACTGCCTGACTTCTGTGCCCCTTACAACTAAGCTCCTTTAAAGATTCGTCTATACTCACTTTTCTTTCACATTCTCTCTTGGACCTACTCCAGTCCACCTGATCCCCTCTTGTCATGTTCACCAACAACATCTACCTTGGCCAACCCAATGATCACTTCTCAGTGCCTATTTACTTGACCTATCCAGAGCTTTTACCCATAGGTCTTTTCCTTCCTTCATGAAAGTCATAAAAGACTTTCTTCATCCTCCTACTCCATACCCTAGTCACCAGTGAATAATTAACTTGATGCAGTAAATGATTATTCCATTGCTTTGAAAAATTGAATAAACAGTTTCTTGAAATACCTGACTCCCACTAGGAAATTTGTGTTCAGAGATTTCTTCAAGTCACAAAAACCAAAAATTGTATTTTATTATTTTACTCCTAAGAAAAAATTCGGGTAATCTAAAATGGAAATCACATATATGTCCCCAAGTTAAAAAATAAAGCAAAACTTTTTCTGCTGAAAAGTTAGGATTTACAAAAAGTTACCTTTTGCTAGAAACCCAGTTTTATTGGGTTCACAAGCCTTCTACTCAACTAGAAACTTTTCAATGAATTTTTCAAAGACTTGCTTTGAGGACCAGGAAACAAAATCTTACTTGTCAGCTCATCGTTTCAACATATATAGTCCTTAGTGGAAGAAGTTTTATCTAGCATTTTTGTCCAACTTTTGTAAGGGACACTTTCAGAGAATTTGCGTAATGCACACAGACAACACACAAGATTGAAATGTTTTAATTCTATCACTATTCAAATTAAGCTACAATTTTCATATTATTCAAGTAATTTTTAATTGTAAATAACTGTTGTAGATAACTTTTCACTATTGTTGTTTTGGTTGTTATTTTTTAAATATTTTCAACACTCAAATAAAATGGTCAGCTCCTGGAAAATGTGTACAGATATACCTAAAGTAATTCTCTGTAACAGATGTGAGAGGACATATATTAGCAAAAGTAAATCAATGTAAAGAAATTTAGTTATAATTGAAGTCATCGGAATTAATTTATGATGCTGTAAAGATAATCAAATGATATCAAATGTTAAGGGATAACTTTTACATATTTATGTGTAACAACTATATTATATATAATATATATATATAAATTGGAGTAAATTACAGTCATTAAGTGATTCACAGACTCTAACAATGTAAGTCTATGGAACTTTTCAATTAAATAACTTATTTTATTCAAAAGTGATCTTTGTATCCTACAGAACTTTATCAAGTTCTTCTGGGTTTCTTTTCCTCTTATACAAGATCAGCCACACACATACTACATAAAACCAAAATTTGTGAAACTAACTTCTCAAAGGAGGTGTTTTTGTTTTATTAACTAAACAATCACTTTTAGTTTATCAAGCACGTAGAAAAGAGAAAGAGGATAGAGGAAAAAGAAGGGCAGCTCAGGTTTCCTGCCACTTATTACTAACAGTAAGATCATCCTAAGACATCATTTCTTCCTCTCTAAAATCTGGATGATAATATTAGCCATACAGATCTATTCCCAGGAGTATGGTGAGAGTCAAAGTTATTTAATGTCACTAAAAGTGCTGTGTAAATTATAAAACTTCAAGTAAAGTGGGGCCGGCCCGGTGGCGCAAGCGGTTAAGTGCGCGCGCTCCGCTGCGGCGGCCCGGGGTTCGCTGGTTCGGATCCCGGGCGCGCACCGAAGTACTGCTTGGTAAGCCATGCTGTGGCGGCGTCCCATATAAAGTGGAGGAAGATAGCCACGGATGTTAGCCCAGGGCCATCTTCCTCAGCAAAAAAAAAAAAAAAGAGGAGGATTGGCGGATGTTAGCTCAGGGCTGATCTCCTCACAAAAAAAAAAAAAAAAAAAAAAAAAAAACTTCAAGTAAAGAATTACTATTATGATTAAGATATCAAACAACTTACTCATCAAAATGCCCCAGAGAGAAAATCCATTCAATTAGAGAGGAGTAAGTTTTGAATGGATTATTATTCAAATGACCTTGTATCAATTGTTTCTTAATTTAAAAAAAGGAAATGAAAATTCAGTATCTTGAGCTCTGTGTCACTGCTCTGTATTAGTATTAGTATTAGTTTTTAGTACCACTTGGGTTGTATTGTGTGATAAGGTATTAGAAACGCAATGAGGGTTTCAGGGCTCGGAATTCTCTAGATCCCTCCTCTTATTATAGGACTTTGGTGTCTATTCTACCTGCTATTAAATTCTTCAGGAGTGGGGACCAGGTCTTTTATCTATAAACGTGTATTTATTATAGCAAAGACACACTTTCAAGCTCTTAGTAGGTTCACAATAAATAACTGTTTAATTTCCAGATGGAACAGAGTAGAAGGAAAAAGACCTGTGAAATATCAGGAGTTTCAAGGGCAAGACTCAGTTCTGTCAATTACTAAAGTACATGACCTCGATAGGTAACTTCACCTCCCTGGATGCTCAGTTTTCTCATCCATTAGGTGAAGGAAACGGAATAGAGTCCGTCCAGAACCTTCCACTTCCAATTTTCTATAAACTTCTATTGTCATTTATTTTAGCCACCCACTTACCCTTTCTTTACGTTACATTTGCCAAGGAACACACCAGCCTTGCATGATACCATCTGTGACGTTTAATCTAACAAAGTTCTTAGCCTTGAATTGGGTACACTTTTATCTGGAAATGTAACTCTATGCTAATTGTTCTTCCTTGAGCTTCAGAAACATGCAAGCTGTTATTTTAGAAATGTGATCTGTGGTTTTGCAAGGAAGCAACATTCAGGGAAAAATCAATTATTAGCACTTGAGATTTAATAAAGGAAATTTTACCTTTAAGTCAACAGTGTTTAAACCTTACCCTATTGGCATTATAATGTATCCTGTTGCTTGGGATGGTTTCTACATTCATAAAAATAACGTTTGGTTTTGAAGTGAAACCAAGAATCTAAATAGTGCCATATGTCAGAGCAGCAACTCCACGGTGGCCATTTTTAATCATAATTGCTTTCAGAACTCTCTGTTGTTGTGGAGGAGAGAAAACAGTTTTAAATAAATGATGGCAATGCACAGAAGTATACGGTGCAATGTGGTTTGTAGAATTGCCAATACTTTGAAATACTTCTTATTTTTAAAATCCTTTGGAACATATTTTTCTTCATAAAAATGAAATATTATGTCACAGCAAACACTGAATGTTTAAATTTACAGTACTGAATTTGTATTCAAAATAGAAGTATTCTTCTCTTTCAATAGAATCTGTAAAATAAGCATTAACTTTAGAAAATAAAGGCCAATTTTATCTTTTATTACTTTTTTAATTTAAATTCTGATCAACTAAGCTCCAAGTCCATAAGATCTTGGCCTAATCCTTTAACTTAGAATCCTCTAAATTACCAAGAAATTGCTAGGGAAAAAATAGTTGAATAATCACTGGCCTCAAACTTACATTTTTCATGATGTTCTTTGGAAAATAAAAAATAGTTAACCTAGTAAAGTAGGCCTCATCATCTTACTATGCCTCCCACTTTTTCCCTCATTTTCCATCCTTATTTTATATGGAAAAATAGATAGGAAGGAGCTTTGTTTTAGACATATTTTCAACACCTTAATTTATTAAGGAGGAATACAGCATAACAACTTTGTAGACAACCTTCTCTCACATCTCTCTCTATTGTGCAGATACACAAATACATAATCACAGAAGGACATATCCATCTTTCTTTCTCTCTGGTTACCAATATTTTTTTATTTCAATCCCTGTTCTCAAAAATTCAAAAACAATTCCTTTCAAGTGTTAGAGATTTAATCAGTGCCTGCTGAGTTAATTCACTGAAAAAAAAAAAAGAAAAATGAAAACTTAAAAATGACACAAAAGAATGCTGGTTATCACGAAAAAAAAAATAGGCAACGGCAGCTTCCGTACCTTCTCTTAATTTCTACCACAGAAGTAACCAGCTGTATTGTCCATATGTAAGATTAGCAGTGTATCTTCCTATTTAGCGTCACATTCTCTTTTTAACATTCTCTTTTTCTACCTTTTGAAAATAATTCTCCTTCTTCCCTGTCTTTCTTGCTTATGGGAGAGGGGCAGGAAAGAAAGATGGACATTAACTCAACAAATATGGGGACAGAAGAAATGTTCTTAGCAGTATCTCACAGGCATTAGTGTCTCTGTGGTATAGTGCCCATTTCCTTGAAAACCAATTTCTGATTTTTAAAATGTGGCTGCTTTGAACATGTTTATTACCGTATATAATAAGTATTTACCTTCTTAACATAGAAGTCATTTCTATTGTTTTAAAGAAAGCCTTTCCTATAGTTTGCTGATCTATGAGATTAGACTGAAGGAGAAAGTGGGGATAATAAGAGATAAATAAACAAACAAAACCATTGATATTGTGCCTTAGCTAGCTAAGTCTTGTCCTGTTTTCTCAGTTTAAGCGATATCTCTTCCTCTACTATATATCATTCTTCAAATGATGGGCCATGTCTCCTCACCACAGAATCTCAGCAGTTCTTCCTTCCTCTAGCCTAACAGCTATGCCATCAGAGCCAAGTTCTCACAAATTTCCACTGAAATTTTGATTCCTTAAGACTAGAATTTCCATTCCTTCCAAAGTGAGAATAAATTAATGAGAAAAATTTTATTTTAGCACACCAATAAGATCAACGCTCTTTCCTCTCAAGTAACCATAGCGCATTTTGTTAGCACCTTCCTGGAGATAATGGTCTCACCTGTGTTGCTTAACCTAGAGGATTGGCCAGATATAAGGAAAATTTCAGGTTCCTGGACAATAATGTTGGGGAAAGCAGAGTCTTGCCATGGTGTCCATTATATCATACTTACTTTGTTGGTCTAGGTCTCCAATCTTTAAGTAAAGTCACGTTGAAATCCAGAACATTTCAACTGTTGTACATGTTGGTCTACTTACCAATAGAGTCAACATCATTTCAGAAAAAGGAGCCAGATGCTTCTCCTTGTTCATCTAGAGCAATTATGAAGCCAAAAGGATTCAGATGGCTGTAGAAAAAGAGTAAAAATTGCATTTTCACAGTTGGAAGGCCCTAACTCCAACCATCTCTTAGAACTAGTATCTAGAAAAATGTTGAGTCCTTTCTTAAACATCTTTACCAAATGTCCATTTAGTTTATCCTGGAATATCTCCAGTGATAGGAAACTTAAAACATCCTTAAGCAACCTATTTCTGCTCTGAACAGCTCAATCAGGAAAAAAAAAGTGATCGCTATAGCACAGACAACTCAGATGCCTTCCACTGGGAAAAAAGGTAAAGGTTTTTATAATTCATAAAGTGATAAAATAATTATTATACCATGCTAATTGAAGATGCACCCTCAGTCTCTTTGGCTCATCTACAACAAAGAGAAACTTATAACAAAATTATCAAAGTCATTGGATCTGGGAACCTGGGAGCTGATTTTAAAGTATGACCAATGGGACCCCAGAGAAATGAAGCTTGAATAGTAATTTGAAGAGTCTGCTCTGCTGGGAGCTGTATTAATATCTCAGGAGCAAAGATGTCAGAATCCAAGTGCCCCATTTTTGTGACGCCACAATGGAGACAAGACTCAAGGTTTTAATTCTAACCACTCAGCAAGAGAAAATTGCATAATGAAAAAGAATTACACAATGCAAGTGATAAAACAGGTTTACTTTTGGAGAAGTTGAGTTACAGTGAGAATTTCATAAGGGAAATGTTTTGGTTTCATATAAAATACACTTATTTCATTAAATTTTTTTATTGAAATGAAAAGTTAGGCTTGAGTCCCTCTCTTCTTTCTTGGCAATGAATAATATACTCATTTAAAAGTCAAATGGATCTATTATTCGAGTTGGCGCTTGGAAACTATGGATCTAGTAGTAGTATCTGGTTTGAGAGGTTCTAGGGGACTTTTTAATATTTCAAAAATATCTAGCCAAAACTTCTCTCTAATAATGTGATATATTTTTAGCTGATTTTGTTTTCAATTAATGCTGATTAGAAGTTCTGATTTGCTATTATGAATCTTTGATATAAAATAGAAATATTAACTAATTATTACTGCTTAAAAATCTGCTTGTTTGCTAGACAAAATCTTTGATTACCTGATAATCTATGGAGGAATAATGACTAATTAAATATAACCTAAATAGATAAAAGCTTGAGGACCCTGGCCTAGCCTTCACATAAAACCTAGGAGAGAATTTATGAATCAGAAATCACTAGATGTCTTAAAAATAATCATAGGAAGGTATTGAAGGCAAGATAGCTTGGAACTGGATCAAAAATGTTCAAGCATAATGTCGCCTACTAATCTCTCTTACTCCATTTTTCTTCCCTTCCTTTTCTTCTCTTCCTTTTCTCTCTCCCTCTCTCTCATATACAGGCATGCACACACTGACTCACACATACACAGGGACAAACGCACATGTAGACCAATAATTTCACTACTAATTGAGCCACTCTCCTGGCACTGGCCGCCTACTCACGAACAGCCTTCCTCAGACACTCCCCAAGCAGGAAGTTCCACCACAACAGGAAAGTCAAACCCTAGCTCAGTCTTGTGACAGGATGTGCCTGTTACCTCAGCACTGTTGTTCTGGCTGGAAACTGTGTTGGCAGAATATATCCTCCACAAATGAAAGGAGGAATTACGTCCAGAGGAGCAGAAACTTCAACAAGCATCTTCTGCCAAGAAGGTGGTGCTTGACTCCCCTAGCACAGAACAAGCCAGAGGTAACCACTCCAATTACGTAACTGGTAACAAGTAATACATTTCAGGAGACACAGAAAGTTGAAATTCAAACTTCTGTTTAAATTCAACAAAACATCGATGGAATTTACTAACAGGAAGGGTGACTTAAATATCTGATTAAGCGTTGAAAAAAGAAAAACCTTACGTAAACTCTGATATGTAAAACACATAAAAGCAGCATTCATTAGTATATACTTATCTCAGAAGTTCAACATTATAACTACATTTATTTACTAAAAAGTCCAACAAGAATTCAAGTTAACATGATGTTAGGCTCCAAAGTGTTAAAATTTGATATAATAACATTTTTGTGTGAGCATTTTTATTATACTCTTCTTAAAATTTCGATTTTATTAAGAAATAAATTAATGCAAATATTTATGGAAATTTATGAAGCATCTCTACAGAATATAGTTTGAAAATCATTGGTTTAATTATTTAAGATATTATAATAATCTGATCACGAGAATGGATAATTTTTAATACCACTTCCTTCAGTCACAGCTAACTAATAATTTAAAAACAGATCACATATCCTTTCTTCCAATTTGGAATTAGTCCTATGTTTATATTCAAAACTTATACCCATAAAGATTTCTTGAAGACTGGTAAGATTGGCCAATGCTCATCAAAACATACTAAAAGAATGGAAGAAGTGAACTCAGCTAAAATAGCTGCTCTGTAGTAGAGATGTCACATTGCTTCCCCTCATTCCGCTCCGCTGTTCCTCATGGTTGAGATCAAAGCCCCCACTGTCTAGGAGATTAGGTGTAGCTGGGTGGAAAAGATAAGTTAGATCAATGGTGTTATATTTCTTGGGAAATTGAACTATAAAAAATGGAAAGAGGCTGCCACTTATCACAGAAGCACAAAGGATATATCAAAATATGTCTCTTGCTCAGGCCAAAGGGTCCATTAGAAGCTGAGGCCCTTTGGAAGCCAGTTGTTAATAAAACAAAAATGGTCCCGTGGAGTGCTGAGCCCTGGTAGTGGCACAACACTGGGTTGAAATTCCACACTTTTGCAATTGAAGCCTGAGTTTCACCAAAATCCAGTGCTATTACAGTCACTGTTCTTAGATTTCTATGAGCTTTCCTTTGTCACTTCATGTGTATCCCTATAAAAAACTCGATACTTGAGGGGTCTGCTGGGTGGCGCAAGCAGTTAAGTGTGTGCGCTCTGCTGCAGCAGCCCGCGGTTCGCCGGTTCGGATCCTGGGCGCACACCGAGGCACTGCTTGCCAAGCCATGCTGTGGCGGGGTCCCATATAAAGTGGAGGAAGATGGGCACAGATGTTAGCCCACAGCCAGTCTTCCTCAGCAAAAAGAGGAGGATTGGCAGATGTTAGCTAAGGGCCAATCTTCCTCACCAAAAAAAAAAAAAAAACCCTCAGTATTTGAGGTAGCTTGAATGGGTTTCTGTTTCTTGCAAGAAAAAGTACCTGATTCATGGATTATCATCTCTATTTTACTCTGCTATAAAGAAACATCACTGTAGAGAGTCATTTACTTTTAAGAATTTAAATGTTTGCATAAAATAAAAGTCTACTCTGGGGGCCGGCCCGGTGGCACAAGCAGTTAAGTGTGCGCGCACTGACACACCACTTGTCAAGCCATGCTGTGGTGGCGTCCCATATAAAGTGGAGGAAGATGGGCCTGGATGTTAGCCCACAGCCAATCTTCCTCAGCAAAAAGAAGAGGATTTGCAGATGTTAGCTCAGGGCTGATCTTCCTCACAAAATAAATAAATAAATAAATGTCTACTCTGCTTCTCAAAATAAAAATTCATCCCATCTCTCATCTTAAATATTTGCCAATCTAAATATGGCCCAGTTCCACTATTTTGAGGAGAGTAAGCAATTCTAAATAAAGGGTTTCACAAAGAACCAAGCCAGAATTATATAGTCCAAGGCTCTAGAAGTCATATAAAAACAGTGAAAAAAATATTATATAAATCTCTGAGCTCATGGATTTATATTATTTTTTCTATAAAATGTCTAAAAGACATACTGTATAAAAGTCAAAGCAAGATGCTTCAGGAAAATATCACACACAGATCTTGCCCCTTTTGGAAAAAAGAAAACATTTGACTTTTCAAAACATTTTGTTAAATTAAAATATTCCAGTAAAAATACATTCAGCTCTCTGGATATTGAATCCTATGTTATTTAGCATTAAAACCAAGTGCTAGTCAATTCATACACGATTATGCAGTAGAGCTAGAGAATCTCCATGAAACATGCATGATCTATCAGAAAATATATTTCATGTCTAGATTATGGAATTTTAGTGTACACTGTTCACAATGATTTCTAAAAAGCCTAATTGGGTTTGCTATATTTCAAAATATTAATGTCTCACTACAATGTAGATGTATTCTATTACTAACTATGCAATTACTTGGTGCAATTTTAGCTCAATGGCAATTGTCATATAGTTATGAAAAAATGCAAAATATGGAACACATCAATTTATTTTAAAACATTTTTTTGAGTTCTTACTAAGCACAGGACACTTGGGTGTGTGTGTATATACATATATATAAAATATATATACATTAACCTGTGGTGAGATCAAGAACAATCCAGAAATATAGAAAACAGTTTCTTTGAAGAATCCCATGAAGGCCCAATTTCAGTTCTTGTGTAGCTGTGATAAGTTCGTCAAAGCTAGAGAAATTCGACGTAATAAACAGGCAGCCTTGAAAGTATTTTTTCTACCTCTGGGAATCCTAATATTTGGTCCTGAAAGTTTGCACAGATTTGTTGGCAAATCATCCTCATGACATCCATTCTACCCCCTCTCTTGCATGTGTGACTTCCCCTCAGTTCTCCCCGATTGCACTCATGTAATCCCCCTCCCCTTGTGACTAAAGTATAGGTAAGACAGCTTTCTGGAGGAAAAGGGAAAATAGATTTGAATCAGAAATTCCATTTTTTTTAAGAAAAAGCTAATGAACAACTGATGTTCTCAGAATAGGCTTCCTTGTTACTACATTGGCATCAGTAAAATAGGAACTTGATTCGTTTTAATATGGCATGTATTTGGGGGGTCAATATCTTACTTCTGCAAATTATCTTGAGACTGATTTCAGAATCTCTGAATAGCAGAAACATATATTTTGGTTTTGTTTAGATTTACTTAACATGAGGTATATTTTATGTAAGGTAAAATAAACATAAAAATACATTGTTTTCAAAAATAAGAACGAAAATGATGTAAGAAAAATAGGAGAATACGGCAAGCCTGGACTGGCTGTGAGTATCAGATGGCACCAATGTAAATTGCTGTAAATAACCATATCGTGCTGATATAAAATTCTAGTACTTAACGTCTTCAAGAATTGGAGTGATGGTGAAAGCTGGCCCCCAGAAGAATGCCCTGTCAATTTCTTGAGCCTGAGGATCTGATGTAAATCTAGATTTTTAGGGTGAAATACTATTGATTTAATCAAATTAACGTCTTTGCCTAAATAAGGAGTCTTACTCAGGTTCATGGTGATCATCACCAAGAAGACTCAAAAGAAAAAAACAGGGAAAAGTTTAGGGTACCAAGCGGTGTTTAGGAATAAAAATCTAATCATCAAGTGAAGCAATTTGGGTCAGTTGTCTTCCCTGACAGAAAGATAAATGGGCATTAAAGCTAAGGTCGAAACCATGCCAAGCAATCAAATTGTCTAAAGTTTTTGTTGTTGTTCCTTTTCAAGTCCTAAACAGCCTTCAAGGAGCCAGCATCAATCCCACCTCCTTCACAAAGCTGTCCCTATTTCATTTCACGTTCATCTTGCCTTTCTTTGAATTTTTACAGCACTTTATAGCCTATGCCGTGCAATCTGGACATAAATAAAAAATGTTCTATATTATACTCAATTTCTTTCAAATCTGTTAGTTGTGATCTTCCGAGTAGTCTGTGGGCAGGGATCAGGCTTCATCCTTTTTCTATGTTCCACACTATTTAGACAGCAAGACACAGCCTTTGCTTTTTGTTAATTGAAGGTATTTTCTTAACTAAATTCTTCCAACTTGTAAATTATTTCTAATCACAGTCAGAGGGGAAAAAGCGGATTTGCCTAATTTTTTTTATCCCCAAAATAATTCCCTTAGTAGGAGAACCCAGACTTCCAGGATCTATGTGGTAGAAAATTAAGACTAGAGCAATTATTAAATGTTATTTACTCACGCATCAATTCCACTGACAGGAGAATGGTAGAAATGGGAATATAAGTAAGGCGGCAATGAGCATCTAATCTTTAATGCAGAACAAGAAATTGCAGCAAACTCTTTTCCAAATGCCCCAGGGTCTTATTCCTATAAAAGAGAAACATTTCAATAGACTTATTACCTAAAGTGGGAATTTTTAAAGTGTTATATATTTTTTTTCTTTTTGGGGGAGTTAGAGAGAAGCAGACCATTTTTTAACATTATTTCTCTCTACTTGAAATCCTTTCTCAGTGGTAGGTTATCGTAAAGTTGTTTCTCAATTAAACACATCCTATAAAGTTTACATATTATAGTGTGTAGTATATAGTTTGTATGCTCAGCTAACAGCAAACTTTCAAATCATTTCTAGATGAAAGAGCATTGCTATACCTTCTTCTCAAGAGAGGGGGCAAGTTCACAGCCATTTGACTGAGGAAGGATTTTGCCTTCAGACTGAAAAGAGACTCTTACATCAGATCATACTATACTATCTGCCTGCCCATCAAAACAAAAACTTGAAATTTGCTAGATTACTGAGCTACTAAGGAAAAATAACTACAGATAACATAGATTTATCTGCTGCTACTTTGTGTTATAAAGGCAAATTTTGTTCACAGATTATTTAAAATGGTGCAATGTGCTCCCTCTTTTAGAAATTATGAGCAATTCATTTTCAAGAACAATTTTAGAAAAGCTGTTTCTCCAACATTTATTTCTTGTCATTCTCTCACAGTTCTTGATAAAATCAATAACATGCAAATTTTTTAAAAACCCAATCACATATGTCCACAGCTATGTTGAAACCATTTGTTGATTCATATTTTTATGAATATACATATATTTTTTCTAACCCCAGTTCCTAATTACAGGTTAATACTTAATATAGCAGTTATCATTTTAAATTAACTCTCACTTGCCTTATTTCTGATTGCATTATGGTTTCTGAAAAAGGGATAAAATGCCCCAAGTTGCATCCAATGCAAGTAAAGTTCAGAAGTTATCTCTTCATTAAACCTATAGATATAAGCTCCAATCTGGGGAAAGATTTTTGTGACTTCAAAATATATCACTTATTAATTTTGCCGTAAAACTATCACTGAAATATTTCAAGTTATATTATTTTTAATGACAAACATGTTTAAGACCACAAAGATATTTTCGTGCTATGGAATTTGATAATGTAACAATGCTCTTTGAGAAGAGCACGTGGAATAAAATAGCGACCAGTTCCCCTTGTGCAGCCTTGGTTAAAAGAAAACTATGGGTTACATCGTGGTATAAGCAAGGAGTATTTTGGGAAATCCAATATACCTAAAAATGCTTTTTTTTCAAGTGCAGTGCTGTAAATTTCCTGTCTCAGTATAAGAAGTTAAAGATACAGAACATTTTGCTAATCCAAGACCATTAGTGGCTAACTACTAAGGCTGGAACAAAAGGCCCAGGGTTGCTTTACTGACTTGCCCTCCTTCTTTCTCACGTAAAGCTACAGATACTTTGCTTCCTGACATCTAGTGAAGGTCTCTCTCAGCCTTCAAATTGTTTTATTCCAGAGCCCTTCTTGTTCTCTCCAAAACATAATCTTTAACCCCAAAACTTCAATTGATGTCAAAGTTTATAGGCTAAAAAGTCATGGAGAAGTAAAGCATGGAGTCAGAAAACATATCACTTGTAATAAAAATGTTAGTTCCCCAAACCACGGAGGTTGTAATCGTCACTCTACTAAAACTATAAGATCTTCCATGGAAAAAAGACTAGGTCACGCTCCCTTCCTCCCTGAGGCTGAGGCTGCTTATATTATGAGTTTTGCCTCTGTTAGTTTCTGGTCCAGACAGAACTTGAAGCTGTATTTCATTTTCAATATTTATTTAGCAATTCTCTTTTGAAAGTACCTAATCCATTACTTCAACAACAAATGCAATTCTCACTAAATTTGAGAGTTTACAACAATTTTATTTGCAGCTTTTCAAAATAAGACAAATATTGCTCTATGTTTTTTCTTGTAAAAAGTCATTGGGATATGGGGAATCTGCTACAATAAAACTTCCAAATTTGTTAACATAGCAGCAAATTCTTTAATAGCTAAATTTTTTCTTTATTGCTAGAGCTCAGATAAGAGGAAATATTTTACTTGTGTTTGGAGTATTTTGCCGGTTTAATCTCACTTCCTTCACAGAAGATGGAGACACTTCTGAGTGAACTTTCTATCCCTCCTTCCAAATCATCTGTCCTTTCTTTTTTCCCCATTAGTCTGTAAATCTCATAATAATAGCTTGTGGAAAAGTTGTGAATGGGGTAATTGCAGAGGTGACTGACAAAGGAAATAAACTTTTCCCGTTTTACCATGACTAAGTACATAAACATAAAACAAAGGGAAAAAAATAATAGTTTAGGAATATGTGGTACTCTTGAGATCTGCATAGGTTGAGGGCAATTCTACAGTGGCTAAATGAAGTGTATTATTTATTATGTCCTGAAAACAACTTGAGTGCATTTTATCTTCATAGATGTAGGTTTTGCACCTCAGATAATGTTGATTGACATATAGGCTTTAATGTAGCTGATTGTTTAATTTTAAAACTTATATATGGAATTCCAAAGAGATTAAATTCTAGCATTCCAATGATTAACATACACATAGCTCTCCAATGTGCAAAGTTATCTCTCAACAAATGACCAGTGTATTTCCTGTTCTGAACAAACGTTGAATGACTCCAAATAAATGCTTGCTTTCTTGTGTTATTCTGAGAAGCACTGGAGAAAACATAAGAAAAACTTTCTTCAGTATTATTCTAAAAAGATCCTTTCCCCCCTCCCAAAACACATGATCTAAGTAAGCATATGAACAATTCCCAATCTTATGTAATTAAAATATTTTATCAAAGGTATAAATCTGTGTGAACATGAAGTGGAGGGAATGAAGAGCATAAAAAGAGCAATGACCTGGGCCGGCCCCATGGCTTGGCGGTTAAGTGCTCGTGCTCGGCTGCGGGCGGCCCGGGGTTCGGATCCTAGGCGTGCACCGACACACCGCTTCTCCGGCCATGCCGAGGCCGTGTCCCACATACAGCAACTAGAAGGCTGTGCAACTGTGACATACAACTATCCACTGGGGCTTTGCGGGGGGGGGAGGGAGGGGAAGAGCAATGACCATATATAAACTATTTTACACATTTCATGAAAAAGCTGCTAAAAGCCAATGCTAAACATCCAGACCAAGTTTTCTTACACTAAAATCTTCTTATAAATTATACTATAATGCAGGTAGTGCAGGGTTTCTCAACCATGGCTGTGTATTAGAAAATTCTGAGAGCTTTAAAAAAAAAAGCAATGCCAAGGCACCATCCTTGATCAATTAAGTCAGACTCTCTAGGAATGGGACCTGGACATCAGCCTTTAAAAAAGTTTTGTGTGATTCTAATATGCAGCCATGGTGGCTTCTATACTAATGTTGGAAATGCCAGTAATTTTCTTTTGATAATTGATTATATTTCCTTAGTAAAACCTTACATGTATATGAAAAAGAATATTTGTATAGATTTTTAGCAGCATGATTATAAGTTTTTGCTTTGGTTATTCGTTTGTTTGAATTTAACTTGTATTTTTAACCTTTCTTTTTTGGTGAGGAAGATTAGCCCTGAGCTAACATCTGTTGCCAATCCTCCACTTTTTGATGAGGAAGATTGGCGCTGGGCTAACATCCATGCCCATCTTCCTCTACTTTATATGTGGGACGCCTGCCACAGCATGGCTTGATAACTGGTGCGTAGTCCAAGACGGGGATCCAAAACTGTGAACCCTAGGCCGTTGAAGCGGAGCAGCGAACTTAGCCACTATACCACCAGGCCATCCCCTAATCAAACCTATAAATTAAAAATTAACTGAAATAGGCATGGAAATCAAACAGATATAGTTTAAATTCCATACAGCACTTCCATATAAAATATATGTAACTTTGAGCATGTTACTTAACTACTATAAAAAAGGGCTAATAATGCTTAACTTCACAGGGTTGTTGTAATGTTTAAAAGAAAAAAAATTAAATATGTCTATAAAAGCACCTCTCACAATAGCTAGCACATAAGTGCTTGGTGAAGGCTCGTTACCTTGCTGTGCTTTGTAAATTGTGCTTGGCAGTTATGGCCCAGATCTGCTTGACCCTAGTTAGACAGCTTCACTCTCAGTTTTAGCCATTAGTTACCTAGAACTCCAGGACTAATCATTTTAGCCTCTCAGGGGTAAAATAATGAGGAAAAAAAAAAAAGTTGAATTGTTAGATTAAATTGAATGATAGAAACTCTAATAATAAATTCAGTAAACACTCTTTATGACTTGTCTGGGTGAATCTTGCTAATGCTTCCACTTAAAACTATTTTTATGTCTTCTGGGAAACAATTTTCGTTGTTTAAATTTCATTCAGTTCAGAATTTGGAAGTCATGCTCAATTTTATCCCTGAGATATGAAAAGTGTTCGGAAATATAATTTTCAACTCTGAAGAGGAATATATGTCTAAATTTACTTCTCCTTCTCTTCCTCCTCTGCCTTCTTCATCCATCTTCTTGCCTAAATTCCTTTATGAGTTAAACTCAGTTAGCAGTTTCTTAGGTAATCTAGGTGTGAGTGGAACATTCTAAAATCTGAAGAACTGATTCCTTGCCTTTTCAATAAAAATTTGAAATGGCTTATTAAAATAGGGTAAACTTCAAATAGTTGTAAGCCACTTAACTCCTCCTTGTTTTATAGCAGGGACATATGATTCTATTTCTTTTAAATATTGTTGTTTAAAGGTAACTTCTTTTTTACTAGTGTGAGAGTAATTTATTGGCAGGTATATTTTATTAGCCATATTTTAAAAATATATATTCAAAATATTGTCTATCAAGTTTACCATATGTTTGTTCATTTTGTTTTCAGTTAAATCAAGACCTAAAGATCTTTCAATAGTAAGTAAGAGAGAACCTGGTTAAATGACCCTTATGTTCTTCTTCAGTTCTATAATTCTCTATGATGTTCACCAAACAAATTTCATTAAGTTTCCTGAACTTATAGCTCTAGGAAAATGGCTATATTCCAAAGCATAAAAATGGAATATATTTGTATATGACTAAAGTAATCAGTTCTATCTTGATCCTCATACCTTAAAACCAGTATTTCTGAGAGTTCACTTTAAAATCAAACAAGCTGACTCTACAAGAGTCATATATATTTTGCCCATATTTATGTCAAATTGTTAAAGTACTCTAATAACCCTGAATTGGAATGAAAACCTGTTTTAGACAGACAAGGATGCCGTAAATGGAAACAGAGTGTTCCATATCTGAACCCATAAACCTAATTCTACTAATGTAGGCTGGGAGAGTCTCCCAGTAGACACACAGACGAAAAGACAGAAATGGTGTAAGATAGCAAACCCTCACCTAGAGGAGCAGCATGAATCAGGTGGCCCCTGAGAGGGTGCTTCAAGACCTGGTGTTGTTAACTGCAGGAGACAAGACTATCTGCCAAGATTTCAGTGCATTACACTCAGTGTAAAGGCATGCACAATTCCTGGTTTATGCCTCTCATGGTGGAGACCTTACCCATTCATATTTAATCAGGTGTCAAGTGGTTCTATTCAGAGGTGATAAAGCAAGATAAAGGCAATTTTAGTTCAAATATCCCCTAAAAACAGTATAGTTAATTAACAATTACTTCCTACATTATAAAATTATCCCCAAATTGTTTTCTCTAACATTTATCTGAAATCAAGATTTTAGCTTTAGTTGTCTTAGACAAGGTTTTATGCCTCTACTAAGGCCATTCTGCTCTGCTTTTGTGCTATTGCAATAGGTTGTTAGAAATACCTGCAAGGGGCTGGCCCCATGGCCTAGTGGTTGAGTTCAGAGTGCTCCGCTTTGGAGGTTTGGGTTCGTGGGTTCAGATCCCAGGTGTGGACCTACACCACTCGTCAGCCATGCTGTGGTGGCAACCCACATACAAGATAGAGGTAGATTGGCACAGATGTTAGCTCAGGGCAAATCTTCCTCAGCAAAAAAAAACAAAAAAAAACACCCTGCAAAATCAATGAGAGCATTTAATAAAAATAATAAATCAGCAAGATAAAACCCTAGAAGAGTAAGATTATTTACTATTCCTTGAAAAAAATTAAGAAATAACATAACAACATGTAACATCTATTTTAAACAGATTTTTTCCTATTTCTCAAAGGATATTTTAATAATAATTTGTGGATATTAAAATAAAATATTTCAAGAAGATTTATAAACTACTCACTAGAAAGTAGGTCTTGCTTGTGATCAGCCAAACAGAGAATGTGTATCATAATTATATCCCTCCAGGGCATGTTTTCGCAGCCAAAAGTCCACCTGTGATATCTAAAGATGAAATAAGATAAATATACATTCTTAGTATAATTTAAATATCTTTATTGTATTTTATTTATCTTGTTTTCATATTGGTCACCCTCACTAGTCTACGAGCTTCTTGAGGACATTGAATGTCTTTTCAATTAGTGACAATAGTGTTACAATTACACGACAAAAAATTTTAATTGCATTTTGCATTTATGAGACATAGTTGGCTATTAGTATCAAGACCAAGTTGGATTTGTCCCAGAAATACAAAGTTAATTTAACATTAGAAAACCAACCCACATAATTCACATATTAACATACTAAAAAAGAAGCATCTAATCATCTCAACAGAGGTTTAAAAAAGTGTTTGATAAAATTCAACTTCATTCATGACAAAATATCTCAGTGAAACAGTAACAAAATGAAACTTCCTTAACCTTGTTAAGCTCATCTACAAAAATATCTGGGCCGGCCCCGTGACTTAGCGGTTAAGTGCGCGTGGTCCGCTACTGGTGGCCCGGGTTCAGATCCTGGGCGCGCACCAATGCACTGTTTCTCAGCCATGCTGAGGCTGTGTCCCACATACAGCAACTAGAAGGATGTGCGGCTATGCCATACAACTATCTACCGGGGCTTTGCGGGAAAAAAAGTAGGAGAAGTGGCAATAGATGTTAGCTCAGAGCCGGTCTTTCTCAGCAAAAAGAGAAGGATTAGCATGGATGTTAGCTCAGGGCTGATCTTCCTCACATACACACAAAAAATATATATATCTTTAGTCAAATTCTTAGATAATTATGAAATGTTAAAAACATTTCATTGAAACAGGGAACCAAAACCATGCCTGTTGTTACCAATTCTGGTCAATACTGTACTGGAGTTCTTATCCAATGCAATAAAGCAAGGAAAAATAAGTCAAAGATGAAAGGATTAGAATGGAAGAACCAATGCTATGCATAATTTGTGTATGATGTAAATGTCTACAAAGAAAATTCTAAAGAATCAACAGATGGATTATAATAATTAATATGAAAATATAGCAAGTTTTCTAGATAAAGAATCAATATACAAAATTCAACCAATTACATTCTATAAATCAGCAACAAATACTAAGTGACATGATTTAAAAGAAGCATTTAAAATGTATCAGTGATATAGAGAACCTAGAAATAAGATTAACGAAATGTCTAAAACTTCATAAAGACATAAAAGTGTATGAAAAGTAATTTAAAAGACAAAGGGAGGAAAAGTACTATACTTATCCCATTGGAAATTCTGTATTATAAAGATGTCAATTCTTTCCAAATTGATCAATGGATTTAATGCCCAACAACAGCCAAAATACTCTTGAAGAAGGCCGAGGTGGGAAGATCTATTTCCCACATTATTTCAAGTCTCATTATAAATCAATAGAAATTAAGACTGTCTATTGGTGAAGAAAAAGAAAAATAAACTAATGGAACAGAAAAAGCAGTCTGGATGCAACACACAGTGTATACTTAGATATCTATCATAAGAAAAAGCAAGTATTACAGATCAGTGAGGGAAAGAATAGAATTTTCATTGGTTCTGGGACAATTCTTTCTCCATATAGAAAAAAAAATGAAGTTAAACTATTACATCATACTGCTCAAAATCAACTCCAAGTAGATTAAAGACCAAAATGTGAAAGGGTAAAACTACAAAATATTTTTGAAACAGTATATCTTTATGACCTCAGGTTCAAAAGTATTTCTTCAGTTACAAGTTGATAAAGGGCTAATAAATTTGACAGTAGTTTAGTTAGGAATTTATGTTCAACAAAAGATATTAAAAAGAGAGTGAAAAGATAAGGCAGAAATTTGGAGATATATTTGTAACACATGTAACTGAAGAATCAGTACAATAAAGCTAGTAGCCTAATAGAAAAATAGGAAAAAACATTGAACAGATCAATAAAACCTGAAAAGCCAATAAAGAAAAAAAATACTTAATATCATTTATAATCAGAGGTATGAAAATAAAGTACATAATGAACTGACATTTCACACTCACCAGATTGACAACTGGTTGTACTTTCTTGTGAAGCTCCGGCCAATTCAGTAAAATGTCACCTTGTATTTGCTTTCCCTCCCCAACTCCCACCTGCCTCATTTGCCTTTTTTCCTTCCCCTGCCTGCCTTGAGATTGCTTCCCCTCTCCCATCCCCAAAAAATAACTTTTGCCTCAGGCTCTGTTCTCTAGGGAATCTAAGCTAGGACGTCCTCTGCTATTTTTGAAGATAATGAAATAAGACTGAATTCTCTTTCTTTTTTTTTTGGTTGCTACTGACAAAATTTGGGGCTTTACAATCTTTTTCCCATTTTATTAGTTACTGGGGATGGAAAATTCTAAGTGTAGCTTCATTTTGCCATCATCACCCGGAAGACGCTGATTGTACTTGACTTGATGTTTGCATGTCGGTCACCCTCACTAGACTGTGAGCTTCTTAGGGCCAGCTGTCTTTTAGGTTTGTACGTCCAGGCCTTTGGACAGATAGAGCAGATGGTGGGTGTCTATCTAGCATCTGTACTGTGTATAACAGATAGCAAAATATCCTTCATCAAGAGTATAAAATATTCTCATACAGAGCACAACTAGGAAACTATGCCCCATTTCTAGAAAAAAATTGAACAAGAAAAAATAGGTGTAAAGTATAGAAAGTTTAGGTTAAATATAAGGGAAAATTGCCAGACTAAATAACGATTTTCTTCATGAAGATTTTTAGAAACAGAAAAGACTTATAATCATATAAGAAAATTTGAGCATTGTCATAGCTAAGTAGGAGAAATACTAGGTACCGCTAACATTCTCTACCTCCTGGAAGAGTCTTTGCCTCTGCACACGCACAAAAGGGAATATTGATGGCGCAAACTCAGACTTTCTGGACGGGAGAGATCAGGGCGGGAAGGGACCCTTCCCTCCAAGTTTACTAGTGATGAAACAATTAAAATAGAGTCAAAACTGAGTTTTTGTAAGGAGGGAACTGGAGATTAACCCTTGTTTTCTAAAAGCTATTTAGAGGAAGTATTAGCCCATCCTATTCTGTTTTTCCATTTCTTTTTTTTTTAACAGCTTTATTGAGGTATAACTGATATACAAAAAACTGCACATATTTAATGTATACAATTTGATGGCTTTGGACATATGCATACAATAAAAAATATCCATCACTTCCAAAAATTTCCTCTCTTTTTTTTTTTGGTGGTAAGAACACTTAACATGAGATTTACCCTCTGAAAAAAATGTTTAAGTGCACAGTACAGTATTGTTAACTATAAGCACTATCTTGTACAGCAGATCTCCAGAACTTATTCATCCTGTGTAATTGAAACTTTATCCATTTCTTCCAGAGGTGAAGGAGATGTAAATAAGCAAGAATAGTACCTTGTACTCTGTAGTCACCCCCCAAAATATATATTTTCTGTCATGTTATACCAACTGATAGAAAAATACTCATCTCTGAAGTATATTTGAATTACATAGCTGAAGCAAGATCAATAAAGAAAAATTTGCTGCCTAAAGTCTAAAACCTAAAAAGAGGGAGAATAACTCAGAAAGGTTATTCAAAGATATACTCTCTAAGGATAGACTCTTCAAGACACTTGTAAAAAAAGTTGCTTTTTTTTTAAATGTAGCAACTTTTATCATTTATTAAAGTTTGGAGAAAAGTTTGCCTTCGATTGAAAAATTATTTTTCCCCATGCCTTGGGCTATAGGGAGTATTAACTCAACAATAGTTACTGTAATGCAAAGGGAAGTATGAAAACGATTTGCCTTTTTGTCCTGCTTTATAATTTTCTGCATTATTTGAGTAAAGTGGCACTGAATTTAAGAGGTTTTCAAACTGACAAGAGATTATAGAAATGCACAATTCTGAAAGGTTGTGTGTACCTGTCGGCCTGCTTGCATTGAATTCTGTTAAACAAACTCCAATCAGAGACGAAAGCTCAGTGTCTAGGACCAGCTTCAAACCTAGACTCTTCCTACTATGTGACAGCCCTGCTCCGCTTGGACCTCCAGAGAGAAATTTTCTGATGTGTGCATTTTCGCTGTAAGCAGCATAGCATGGCGGTAGAAGAGCCCAGAGCTGCAATAGGATAGACCTGGGCTCCAATCCTGGCACTGCCATTTACAAGCCCGTGACTTTGAGTAAGGGACTTCACTACTCTGAGCCTCAGTTTCTTCATCTGGAAGATAGGAATAGTAATTTTTTTTATCAGCTTTATGAGAGCAAAATCTTTTCCTTATTCCATTGTTCTAACGTTGTTCCCAAACCTTAGAACACTGTGTGACACAATAGAGGTGTTTAACAGATTTTTAAATTAAAAGTAATTCTTATTTCATTGGTATGTTGTGAGAATTAAATCAAATAATAAGTATAAATAACAGGTCTTTCCTATTATTCTTGCTTAATATTTTAATTATTGTATTATGAATAATAAACATTCTTGCTATTACTATTAATAAATATTACTACTAATGGTTATTACTTCATATGAAATAAAAATATTTCCTATTTTACATGTTCTCCTTGTACAATTTAGACCTTTTAAGTCTAGTCTCAACCTACTAGGACTATGCATTATTTGTTTAGCCTAAAATTATGGAGTCTGATCTTAAGGCATTTCTTGCAATTTGAGGGGAAGCTGCTGTGCACATTTAGCTGAAGAGCTAATAAACTCAGTCCTGGAATGACAGAGCTCTGTAATAGCAAGTAAAGAGTAGTATGGAGGAATCACTGATCAAGTTACTAACTTGTGTTTAATTCTAGCAGTATTTTTCTCTCCATTGTTTCCAGATGTCGCTTTTGTCTCAACAGATGTTTATGAAGGCTTTCTGAAAGGCAGTAGTTCTCAGCAGACAAATTTATTTCCAAGTTTTGCCTCCAGAAATGTATTTCCTCTCTTTTTAGGGAAATTATGGGAAGGGGTGAGAGAAAGAGGTGTTTGCATATTAGGAGGTACTAATTTTAAAAGGCACAGAGATTGGGTGCTCTGTTTTCAGTCCACACTTGAACAGTACCCTAGAGAAAAGAGAAAGGACATCTGAAGGGACATGGGTATGTGGAGCACCTGAGGAGGCCATCTGGACCTGTAGAATCCCAAGTTCCCAAGCTCTACAAAGATGGCCCACACGTACAAAGAGAAACAACAGAAGGACCAGACTTCAGGCAGACACGGACTCGGACCATTTGATTTGCATTTCAGCAGAAACCAAAAACTAAAATGTCTTCCTCAAATAGTCTTTCTCTGCCTTAGACCATTGGGATCTTTCCGTGACACTGACAGTAGAAAGAAGAGTGCTCTAGTAACGACTGAGAAAGGTTTTTCCATCCACAAAGGCTGAGATGGGAGCTGCGAAACATATTTGATTTGTTTGAAAGGAAATAAAGTAATACAATACTTCTTGTACAGCCATGATTTACATTAGTATGGAGTCATATAAAATCCAGAGAGTTTGATGAGTAAGAAAGTTATCAGGCTTAGTAGGAAAAGATTGAGGAGGGGTTTTGTAAAAATGATCCAGTCCAAGAAATGTAATAATTTGGTTGAGAAAAGGTTTGTGCACAGTTTGGTACCAAAGTCATGAGAAAGTCAACTGAATCTAAATATTGCCAAAAGAAGACTAGATGGTAATAAAGATTGGGATCGTGAAGTGGTAGGCAAAATACTGGTCCCCAAAATTGTCCAAATCCTAATGCTCAGAACCTGTGAATACGTTATCTTATGTGTCAAAAGGGATCTTGCTGATATGCTTAAAGTTAAGGACCTTGAGATAGGAAGATTAGCCCAGATCATGCAGGCAGGTCCAATCTAATAACATGATCCTTAAAACGGGCAAACCTTTCTCAGCTCTGTTCAGAAAGATGCGAAGATGGAAGAAGAGTCAGAGACTGATGCAACATTGCTGTCTTTGAAGATGGAGGAAAGGGGCCATGAGCCAAGGAAATGTGGGTAAGCATCTGGAAACTGGAAAGGAAAAATAAGGGGATTCTCCCTTAGAGCTTCCAGAAAGGAATGCACATCTGCCAACACCTAGATTTTTTTTTTTACAAGTTTTGTTTTTTGAGGAAGCTCGGCCCTGAGCTAACGTCTGTTGCCAATCTTCCTCCTTTTCTCCTTTTTTCTCCCCAAAACCCCAGTAGATAGTTGTGTCATAGTTGTACATTCTTCCAGTTGCTCTATGTGGGCCACCACCTCAGCATGGCTTGATGAGCAGTGTGTAGGTCTGTGCCCAGGATCCGAACTGGTGAACTCCCGCCCACCAAAGTGGAACCTCTGAACTTAACTGCTACGCCACTGGGCCGGCCCCTTGATTTTAAACCCAGTGAGCCCCATGTCAGGTTTCTAACCTACAGAACAGTAAGATAATAAATTCATGTTGTTTTTCAGCTACTAAACTTGTGGTAATTTGTTTTGAAAGCAATAGAAAACTAATCCACATAGCAAGAGTTCTAAGTATTCCTACTAATAGGGTCGTACCAATTATAGAGGAGTGGAGAGGTAAGTTATAGTTGCCCTCTCTCTTAGTTGGGAAGAACTCATCTCAAGTGAAAAGAAATATCTTTGCATTCAGTACAACTTCTTTTAAAATAGTTTGCTAAACACACAAAGATGTACTATTCCCTCTGGTACTTAATCCTATCACCTTACACTTTACTCTTTCTTAGTAATGTCTAGGGTCGCACTGCTATACTTTTTTGAAGTCGAGATTCAGCTACTCTTCATAATAACTCCCCACTCCCTGGCTCTATCATTGTGTCAAACACCTGGAATAAGTGAATTAGATGTGGAGTTGATCATACATGACTAAATCATATTCTTTGTGATCTTAATCACACTAAGAGCATCCTAGGTCTTAAAATATGAAGATCTTTCTTATCATATATTCTTAATAGTTCTCCGAAGAAGTATGGGTATAAAAACGTGCAGTGTGGGAAAGGAGACCAGGGGGAAAGACCAGGAGGAAAAGAGCATGTTATATGATGAAAGCCATGCAGCATTGAGCACTCGTGCAGCACTGAGGCAAAAGTTGCGACACCTGGGGAAACACTGCTCTTTCCATAGACCCCCTCCGACCCTTGCAGTGGAAGGGGTTAAGGGCAATGTTTGGCTACAGGTGACGCGCCTCCAACAGTGGTGCTGCTGGGAAAGCATGAGCCATGGAGATGTTCCTATTATTTGAACAAGAGTGCCAGCATTCCAAAATCCTCTCATCTGCATATCTCCTTTGTACATAGATTCAGAGACTCTCAAAGTCAACTCGTATGTCTCAAAATTTATCCAGTATGTATCACAAAGCCTTGACTTAAAACAAGTCTGCTCAAAGACAGCACTTTGTACAGCAGCTTTAATGCGCTCCTTTGTAGGGATCCACTCTGTGAGTTGCCCTATCCTTACTTTTCTGTAGTTTCTTGGCTTTTCCCTTAGGCATCATTAATTTTAGCTTTTTTGACTTTTAAATGCATTTTGTTCAACATGGCAGCAAGGATAGAAGGAGTCTAACGCACAAGGAAATCTAACTCTAATCTGGATTCTACTGCCTTGAAAGGTTTGCCTCTCTTTTAGATCTCCAAAATTGAGATATTAATACCATTTGAAGCTGTCTTATGATATATTGAAGATATGTAAGATCATAAATACTAAAAGGCTTTGATCTCCCTGGAAAGGGGGTGGGGGGAGAAAATCATGTCCATTTGAAGCATTTTTTTTTCTACCATAAACTTTTTTTCCCAACCTGTTATTGTTTTGAAAATAACGTATTTCTAAAGAGAGGTAGAGACTCTTGACAATTAATTTCCAAATCTGCACACTTGAGAATAAGTCTAATGAAACTTTTAATGATTTTTTTAATACATAAAGCACAGCTGAAACACCTTACTTTGGCCATCCGTTATGGCTTAAATTTAACTACTTATTTAGCTCATGTTAAAGCCATGTGTGGTACATGCAAAACAATGACACTGGAATCTAGACATTGTGTAATAATTTTCTGACTCCCTGTAGATGAAGGCAGCAGCCTCATCATATTCTTTCCCTCCTGAGAGAACATTTTAAGCACTAACTATATGATAATAGAGCCAGCCTGCTCAGCCACAAAGAAAAAAAATGAAACAAATGTAGATAATTACCCACTGGAATGCAGTGGGTAATTACAGGACTCCTGTACTTTAACCAGAATATAACTCCTAATTATCTCAAAAGCCTGACTTTATACAATCAGAAACAGTTACCAATCAAAGAGATTACACAAAATGGTAAAACCTTAGATCGTTGAATTGTAAAAGAGATAAAAAGAAATTTATTACTGGTTAAAAATAGCACAGGGGATAAGAAGATTCATCTGAGGCTGCATCGTGTCTTCAGTCTTTTGGCTCAGTATCTTGGTAACACTTGCCCTGACTGCAAGCAGATTTCTTTCATGCTTTTTAGGATAATCTATTTTAGAAAGAATGCATCTGAGAGCTTAACTGGCCTTGTCTATTTCTTTCATGTCCCGAGTTGGTATTAACAGTCTCTTTCTTCTCTAATTCATACTCTTTCCTTTTTTTTAAGTTCCACATAGTGATAGACTTGTTCTTTAAAAGAATACAGACCAGGAACAAGATAGCTAAGCATTAGGCCATTGTTCCTGAAAGGCCATTGGGTAAAAATGAGGACTCTCTTTGCTGAGTCTGGGTTCATACCCTGGAGCAATGAAGATGATGGAAAATTATAATAATCATCACCTGTATTAATTGCTTATTTGTAGTATTTGGCAAAGCGTTTGGAGTTAATTTAAATCCTCCCAAATTCTTTATAATAGATACAATAGTAGCTATTTTTTGTGTCACTTACCTGCTTTACATAGAATGTTTTGAATCGTTAACTTGCAAATTTTGTATTCATATCCCCATTTTATAGTCAAAGGAAGGTTCACAGGCCTAGAAAGGGGTTGAGCTAGGATTTGGAGCCAGTGTGACACTAGAGCTTGTGCTCGTTCCTTGTGTCATTGCCCGTCCTCCAGTGAGCTGCCTTCCTGGGCCAGTGCTTCCATATCACTGTGCACTATGGGACACAGGCGTCTTGCTGCTGGTATGTTGTGTGATTCCATTGACTCCCTGACCTTTTCCTTCTTTCTGTTCTCCCTCATCCTTTGCTTCAAGAATGCAAACCACGAGTGAATTCTCAATACTGCCTGGGAATCCCACCATGCTTCCGTCATAAATCCACTTCACCACGCCCTGATATGAGTGTGGCATATCTTCTCCTCTCTCTTCAAACTTTCTACTCACTCCCCAAATTCAATCCCATTTCCCCTATCACTTCCACTGATGCACAAATCTTTAAAATGAACCTTTTCTAATGGGAAGATTTTCAGCTTTCCACCACATAACCCACAAATCCGTGTGTATCTGCATGCAGGTTTTTCCTCTTCCTGCAGCAACAATAGAGCGTTACTGCTCCACCCCTTCACAATTAATAATAGCCTAGCCTCGCTTCTCCGTTACTTCAGTCTCTGGATTACCTCTTCCTTCTTTTGCGTTAGCCATCTTGTCCAGTCTACTGGCTCATTCCTAACAGCCAACAAACACACTCTAGTATCTCTCATTTCTTAAAAAACAAAGACAATTAAACCACATCCTCCTCTACGCACAGTCTTCTCAGCTACAGCTCCATTTCTCTACTCCTTTTCAGAGCCAAACCTGCCAAAGATCTGTTTACACCTCTGACTCTGCTTCCTCATTTCCCTTTCCCTTGTTTTAGTTTGACATCCATTCCCACTACTCCACTTGAAACTAATATTGCCAATCTCCTTAGTGCTGAACCCTGAACACATTCTGCACTCATCTTGTGTGGCTTTTTGGCAGCATCTGATAGAATTGACCATGCTATCCTTCTTAAAAGAGTCCCCTCAGTTGGGACACAAAACATCATTCATTCCTACCTTTCCTTGTCCCTATCCAATTACTTCCATTTGGTTTTCTTAGCTGAATCTTATCTTCTATCCAAAGCCTAAATGTTGGGGTATGGGTCCACTCAGGGCTCGGGGCTGGAGGGCCATTTGTCAAGTTCATGTTTTACACTCTGTCATTCATAATACATTGACTCATCCATCCCTGTGGGTTTAAACACCATTTTTACGCATATGATTCCCAGTTTTCCATCTCCAGCCCAGATTGCCTGTCTCCAGATTTATACATCTTGCTGCCTACTTGATATTCTTGTTTAGATATTTCACAAAACAATGAGTGAAGAGAGTGGCTTTTGCATGCCTTTTCTTCTGCCTAGCAAGTAACATGTGGAGGGAGGTCAGTATCTTGAGGATTCAAGGAAGGTGCGTGAGAATTTAGGGTTTACCAGGTGTCCAAAGTAGATTTTATTTCAGTTTTGTTTGTCCTTTTTATTCTCGTTTGACTGGGAACTGAATCACTGCACATGCAAATGGCTATCATTTCAAAGGAAATGTAAATGAAGCACCATAATCACTCAAACTAGAAATCTGCAGTCAAGGATATGTCTTTCTGAGTCTGACTGTAAAACTCTATTTCTCAGTTAAATCTTCACAAATTTTCCATATCATAGCATTTTCTATTGTACATGATTAATTACAGAAATAGCAAAAACTGTGAAAATGATAAGTTGAACAGACCTTATAGCAAAAGGGAAGAGCTTGGTCATCTAAGAGTCAGCTGCAACACCATACCAGCAAATCTAGCTTCCTGCTTCCTTATAAGATAGCCAAGGAAGGGAACCTCTGGATACTACCTAGACAAGTGAGGACACAGCTCCCAAACATTCCAAGGCCTTAACACCAGAGAAGCATGGTAGGTACACATAAATGTTCTGAGTTTTCTGGATAATTCCTAAATTGGTAAGCTATGAAAGGAAACGAATACTTTCCTGAGACAAACTGATGGCATTAAAGTGATTTTTCCCCAGGGGACATAAAAATGTTTCAAAATCATTTGGCACTTTCAGTGTACTTACCAGGTACATAGGGTGGGTAGCCTAGATTATTCTCTTCATATCCTGGCTGCTGGCCTATTTGAAAATTGGCTGGTTCATTCATTCATATCCTTACATAAAACAGGAACTCAATGAGAAATAACAGGCAGAGTTTGCTTGCTTTCCACTGGGGAGACAGAACACATAAAAATAATTCATTCACTCAACAGACATATTTTGAGTCTCCAAATGTGTGAGATGGTAAGCTAGGAGCTCTGTGAGGCATAGCACTAAACAAGATGGTACTTCTGGTCTCACAGAGTATATACTGGCAAATTAGCAACAGTTTTGTTACTGACTCTCCACGAGAAGTAGTTGTCACACAAAGTAGAGCTTATTTGCAGCAAATAGGAGGCCATATAGAATCATTTCCAAAGTCCTGGCTGTTCTCTGTCATGGGAAAACAGGGGCTTTTTATTTCGGATGGGGAAAGAATATTCAAAAGGGAGGAGTGGGTATTCGCTTATGCAGGCTCACTTGGTACCTCTCAGCTCATCTGTGTGGGCACTGCTCTTAAGGTGAGGCTTGGTCTGGTTCAATGTGGTTGGTGATTGCATCTCTTAACATAACAAAAAAACAATGTGGAGAAACAGTTAAATGCTTCTTAAACCTCCCTTGAGTTCCTTGGGGTAATTAGTCAGTGACAGTTTCACAAATATACAAACATCACAGAACAGAAATAGCTATCAAACATTCCTGTTCTGTGAAGGGCAATTCTAATCTTCCATTGGTTGTGGACACAAATCATTCTTTTTTTTTTTTTTTTTTTACATAAAGTGTATAAGAAAGTATGAATGGAATCCAGAAAGATCCAAGAGCCAAAATGGCAAGTCGTAAAGATTTGGGTTCATGATCTGGCAAAGCCTAGCCAACTGTTTATAGCATATGATGGTGTTAGTAAATAAATAACTAAGTTTAGTATTTTATATGTGATTGAAGTAACTCAACAAAACAGAGAAGGAATGAACATTTCTTAGAGATCTGGATTTAACTTTAATTTCTTAATTTTTTTCATAGAGCTCACATCTAATCTATCAACCAGTCCTATCAACTCTATCTTCAAAATATATGCATAGGTGACATCAGCAACATGGCAGAGTGAGCTGTTCCCTTTATCTCTCCCCCTTTGAATTATAACTAGATGGACATTCATTGACCAATAGAGGATACCCACACACCATAACAGGATGCCTGAGAGACCCATGAAGCTGTACATCTGAAGGTGGAGGGACTGGGCCCCCAGGGACATAGTGGAGATAGGTGAGCACTCCCCTACCCTTCCCTGGCAGCCCTGTGTGCATGCACGGATGCTTTCTTGGCCAGCAGGAATGCGCCTCGGTGTGGCTGTAAAGAGCTGGCGGCAGCCCTGAGCCTGCATGCAAATGATTTTCCAGCAAGTGGAAGAGCCCACCATGCTGCTGTGGTCCCAACAAGTGGCCCAAGCTCGGACCCCACAAACAAGCCCCACCCACCAAACACAGCAGCCAGTGTGACCATAAGAAGAAGCGGCAGCAGATCTACATGCACACATGAATGCTTTCGCAGTCAGCGGGAGTGCCAACCACACCCCCACAATCTCCAGCAGACCGAGTGGGATCAGAAACACAGCTCCTGCTTCCCCTCAGTGATAGCAGGTGGAATCTGCAACCTGATACTACCACAAATGTGCCAGCAAAGGTTTAGTTCATCAAACACCAGGAGAAACTATAGCAACGATTCAAAACAGAAGGAAAATGACAAGTCTCCAGAAACCAACCCTGAAATCACAGAAATTTACAATCTAAGTGACAGAGTATTCAAAGTAGCTGTCATCAAGAAACTCAGTGAGTTACAATAAAACTCAGAAAGGCAGTTCAATGAGCTGAGGAATAAAATTAATCAGCAGAAGGAATACTTCACCAAAGAGATTGAAACTATTAAAAAAAAAAACAAGCAGAAATTTTGGATATGAAGAACACAATCAATGAGATAAAAAAAATCTGGAATCCTTAAAAAATAGAGCTGATGTTATGGAGGAAAGAATTAGTGATTTAGGTGATAGAAATATAGAAATGCTTCAAGTGGAGGAGGAGAGAGAACTAAGATTTTTTTAAAATGAAGGAATTCTTCAAGAAATATCCAACTCAATTAGGAAAAGCAATATAAGGGTTATAGGTATTCCAGAGGGAGAAGAGAGGGAGAAAGGAGCAGAGATCATGTTCAAAGAAATAATACCAGAAAACTTCGCAAACTTGGCAAAGGAGCTGGAATTACATGTAAATGAAGCTAATAGAACTCCTAATTACATCAATGTAAAAAACCTTCTCCAAAACATATAATAGTAAAACTGGCATAAGTCAACAACAAACAAAAAATACTAAGGGCAGCAAGGCAGAAGAAAATAACCTACAAAGGAACCCCTAGCAGCGTTTCAGCAGATTCCTCAGTAGAAACCTTACAGGCTAGGAGAGAATGGAATGATATATTCAAAATATGGCAACACAAAAACTTTCAGCTGAGAATACTCTATCCAGTGAAACTATCATTCAGATACAATGGAGAAATAAAAACTTTCCCAGATAAACAAAAGCTGAGGGAGTTCATTGCCACTAGACCTCCCCTACAAGAAATAATCAAGGATGCCCTCATACCTGAAACAAAAAGGCAAACGTCTACAAAGCTTTCAGCAGGGAGACAACTAGACAGACAAAATCAGAAAACTGCAGCTTTCTTTCAGAACAGAGTAGCAAATATTTAGTTATGACTTAAAAGATAAAGGGAAAGAAAACATCAAAAGTAACTATAAACACCTCAACTTAGTCACAAACTCACAACACAAAACAGAATAATTTGTGAAAACAATAAACAATGTATTTCTTTTTTAATTGCTTCTATTTTTTTTTTTGCTTCTATTTTTCTCTGTAAAATAATAAGCCATATTAACAGTTGAAAGAGAAAGAGGAAAAGGATGGAAACTGCTTAGGCTAATGGAGATAAGAGGCTACCGGAAAATCGACTATCTCATCTACAAGATCATTTATACAAACCTCATGGTAACCACTAACAAAAAATCAGAGCAGAAACACAATTCATAAAAAAAGAGAAAACTGAGAAAACCACCACAGAAAGCCACCAAATGAAATGGCAGTCAGAAATATAAAGGAAGAGAAACAATGGAAATATAGAACAACTGTAAAACAAGAGATAAAATGGCAGTATTAGCCCTCATATATCAATAATCACACTAAATGTAAATGGATTGAATTCTCCAATCAAAAGACACAGAATAGCTGGATGAATTAAAAAACAAGACCCAACAATATGCTGCCTCCAAGAAACACATCTCAGCTCTAAAGACAAACATAGGCTCAGAATGAAGGGATGAAAGATGATACTCCAAGCCAATGGCAAACAAAAGAAAGCAGGTGTTGCCATATTTATACCAGGCAAAGCAGACTTCAAGATAAAAAAAGACAATGAGAGACAAAGAGGGGCAGTATATATAAAGATAAAAGGGACTTTCCCCCAACAGGATATAACACCTATGAATATATATATGCATCTAACACAGGAGCACCAAAGTATATAAAGCAACTATTAATAGACATAAAGGGAGAAATTAACAGCAATACAATAATAGTAGGGGACTTCAACACCCCCTTACATCAATGGATAGGTCATCCAGACAGAAAGTCAACAAAGAAATAGTGGATTTAAATGAAACACTTGATGAGATGGACTTAATAGATATATAGAGCATTCCATCCAAAAACCACAGAATACACATTCTTTTTAAGTGTACATGGAACATTCTCAAAGATAGACATTATGTTGGGAAACATGGCAAGCCTCAATAAATTTAAGAAGACTGAAATCATATCAAGCATCTTTTCTGACCACACTGCTATGAAACTAGAAATCAACTACAAGAAAAAAGCTGGGAAAGTCACAAATATATGGAGACTAAACAACATGCTACTGAACTGCCATTGGATCAATGAAGAAATTAAAGGAGAAATTAAAAAATACCCCAAGACAAATGAAAATACAACATACCAACTCTTATGGGATGCAGCAAAAGCAGTTATAAGAGGGAAATTCACAGCAATATAGGCCCACCTCAACAAATAAGAAAAATGTCAAATAAGTAATCTTAAACTACACCTAACAGAACTAGAAAAAGAAGAAAAAACAAAACCCAAAGTCAGCAGAAGCAGAGAAATAATAACAATTAGAGCAGAAATAAATGAAATAGAAATTAAAAAAACAGTAGAAAGGATCAATGAAAGTAAGAGCTGTTTCTTCAAGAAGGTAAATAAAATTGACAAACTCTTAGTCAGACTTATTCAGAAAAAAAGAGAGAAGGCTCAAGTAAATAAAATTAGAAATGAAAGAGGAGAAATTACAACAAGTACTGCAGAAATACGAAGGAGTATAAGAGAATACTATGAAAAACTATATGCCCACAAATTGGAAAACCTAGAGGAAATGGATAAATTCTTAGACTCATACAACCTCTCAAAACTGAATCAAGAAGAAATAGAGAATTTGAACAGACTAAGCACAAGAAAAGAGATTGAAACAGTAATCAAAAACCTCCCCAAAAATAAAAGCCCAGGACCAGATGGTTTCCCTGGAGAATTCTACCAAACATTCAAAGAAGATTTAATACCTAATCTTCTCAAAATTTCCAAAAATTGAAGAAGACGGAATGCTTCCTAACTCATTCTATGAGGCCAACATTACCTTGATACCAAAACCAGGCAAGGATGGCACAAAGAAGGAAAATTACAGGCCAATATCACTGATGAACATAGATGCAAAAATCCTCAACAAAATATTGGCAAATTGAATACAGCAATACATTAAAAGGATCATACGCCACGATCAAGTGGGATTTATACCAGGGATGCAGAGATGGTTCAACATCCTCAAATCAATCAATGTGATACACCACATTAACAAAATGAGGAATAAAAGTCACATGATCATGTCAATAGATGCAGAGAAAGACTTTGACAAGATTCGACATCCATTTATGATAAAAACTCTCAATAAAATGGGTATAGAAGGAAAGTGCCTCAATATAATAAAGTGCACCTATGACAAACCCACAGCCAATGTCAAACTTATTGGTGAAAAAGTAAAAGTTATCCCTCCGAGAACAGGAACAAGACAAGGGTGCGCACTCTCACCACTCCCATTCAACATAGTACTGGAGGTTTTGGCCAGAGCAATTAGGCAAGAAAAAGAAATAAAAGGAATCCAAATTGGAAAGGAAGAAATGCGACTCTTGCTGTTTGCAGAAGACATGATTCTATATATAGAAAACCCTAAAGAATCCATTGGAAAACTACTAGAAATAATCAACAACTACAGCAAAGTTGCAGAGTACAAAATCAACTTATAAAATTCAGTTGTATTTCTATACACCAATAATGAACTAGCAGAAAGAGAACTCAATAATACAATACCATTTACAATTGCAACAACAACAACAAAAAATATCTAGGAATAAACCTAACCAAAGAGGTGAAAGACCTATATACTGAAAATTACAAGACATTATTGAAAAAAATTGAAGAAGATATAAAGAAATAGAAAGATATTCCATGCTCATAGATTGGAAGAACAAACATCGTTAAAATGTCCATATTAGCTAAAGCAATCTACAGATTCAATGTAATCCCAATCAGAATTCCAATGACATTCTTCACAGAAATAGAACAAAGAATCCTAAAATTTATAGGGAACAACAAAAGACCTCAACTACCCAAGGCAATGCTGATAAAAAAGAGCAAAAGCTGGAGGCATCACAATCCATGACTTCAAAATATACTAGAAATCTATTAATCAAAACAGCATGGTACTAGCACAAAAACAGACACACAGACCAATGGAACAGAATTGAAAGCCCAGAAATAAAACCACACATCTATGAACAGTTAATCTTCAACAAAAGAGCCAAGAACATACAGTGGAGAAAGGAAAGTTTCTTCAATAAATGGTATTGGGAAAACTGGACAGGCACATGCAAAAGAATGAAAATAGACTACTATCTTGCACCACACAAAAAAATTAACTCAAAATGGATTAAAGACTTGAATGTAAGACCTGAAACCATAAAACTCCTAGCAGAAAATATAGGCAGTACCCTCTTTGATATCAGTCTTAGCAACATATTTTCAAATATCTTGTCTACTCAGGCAAGGGAAACAAAAGAAAAAACTAACAAATGGGACTACATCAGACTAAAAAGCTTCTGCAAGGCAAAGGAAACCATGAACAAAATGAAAAGATAACCCACCAACTGGGAGAAAATATTTGCAAATCATATATCTGTCAAGGGGTTAATTTCCAAAATATATGAAGAACTCATACAACTCAGCAACAAAAACACAAACAACCCAATCCAAAAATGGGCAGAGAATATGAACAGGTATTTTTCCAAAGAAGCTATACACATGGCCAACAGACATACGAAAAGATGTTCAACATCACTAATCATTAGGGAAATGTAAATCAACACTACAATGAGATATCACCTTACACCTGTCAGAATAGCTATAATTACTAAGACAAAAAATAACGCATATTGGAGAGGATGTGGAGAAAAGGGAACCCTCATGCACTGCTGGTGGGAATGCAAACTGGTGCAGCCACTATGGAAAACAGTATGGAGACTTCTCAAAAAATAAAAAATAGAAATACCATATGATCCAGCTATCCCACTACTGGGTATTTATCCAAGGAACTTGAAATCAACACTCAAAGAGTTTTATGCACCCCTATGTTCATTGCAGCGTTACTTGCAATAGGCAAGACGTGGAAGAAACCCAAGTGCCCTGCTATGGATGAATGGATAAATAAGACATGGTATATATATACAATGGAATACTACTCAGCCATAAAAAAGACAAAATTGTCCCATTTGCAACAACATGGATGGACCTTGAAAGTATGAAATTAAGCAAAATAAGCCTTACTGAGAAAGACAAATACTGCATGATTTCATTCACATGTGGAAGATAAACAAACACATGGATAAAGAGAAAAGATTAGTGGTTACCAGACGGTAAGGGGGCTGGCAGGTTGGAGAAAGGGGTAAAGGGGCACATATGCATGGTGACAGATACAAATTAGACTACAGGTGGTGAGCATGATGTAGTCTATACAGAAATTAACAAATAATGTATATCTGAAGTTACACAATGTTATAAACTATTGTGATCTCAATAAAATAATTGAAAAAAATATTTATATGCATAATCTTACCATGTCTCATTTACTGCATGCCCACTATCCTACACTACCATTGTCTCTTGCCTGGATTGTCACAATAGCTCCTTCACTGGTCTGTCTCTTCTACATGGGCCCAGAGGTAGATTTATCTAGAAGCTAAACAAACTGAAGTTTGATGGTCCCTTTTTGCACGACCTTTTAATACTTTTAAATCTAAAATTCTATTTGTAATTTTTTATAATTATTCTTTTTTTTGTATGTGTGAGGAAGACCAGCTCTGAGCTAACATCCGATGCCAATCCTCCTCTTTTATTATTTATTTATTTTTTTTGCTGAGGAAGATTAGCCCTGGGCTAACATCCACGCCCGTCTTCCTCTACTTTATATGGGACGCCGCCACAGCATGGCTTGACAAGTGGTGCGGTGCTGCACGCCTGGATCCGGGCCTGCAAACCCCGGGCCGCCACAGTGGAGCGCGTGCACTTAACCACTGCGCCACCCGGCTGGCCCCTATAATTATTCTTAAAGAGAGCTGTCCAAATTTTATAAAGGTCCCTAAAACCTGGATTCATCTCTGCTTTAACACTGCTTTTTGCCTTCTTATAATCTATTCTCAATGTAGCAGCTAGAATGATCCTTTTAAAACCTCTGCTCAAACCGCACCACTGGTTTCCCTTCTCACTCAGGGTAAAAACCAAAGACTTTACAATCAGTCCGTGATGTCATTTGTGATACTGCCTCAATATCCCTCTGACCTTTTCCTCTTTGATTGTCCCCTGATTACTATGATCCGGCCACACTGACTGGACAACGCTAGGCAGGTTCTGCTTCAGGGCTGTCGCTCTTGCTGTTCCTGTGGCTGAATGCTCTTCCCTTACAAATCCCCAGGGCTAAGCTTCTCCCCTGTTATCAATTATCACATTCCCTGACCACCCTCTTTAAACTCCAAGCTTTTTTAAGTTCCCAAATTTCCTACCCAACTGCTATGGTCTGAATGTTCACGTCCCCCCAAAATTCATATATTGAAATCCACAACCCCAAAGGTGTTGGTACTAGGAGGTGGGGCCTTTGGGAGGTGATTAACTTATGAGGCAGAGCCCTCCTGAATGGGAGTAGTGCTCTTATGAATGAGATCCCACAGAGCTCCCCAGCCTCTTCCACCAGATGAGGATACAACAAGAAGTCTGCAACCCAGAGCAGAGCCCTCACCCAGCCGTGCTGTGACCTTGATCCTGAACTGCCAGCCTCCAGAACTGGGAGAAGTAAATTCTGTTGTTTATAAGCTACCCAGTCTGTGATATTTCATTATAGCAGCATAATGGACTAAGCCACCCAGTTTCCAGATTGTTTTCCCTGTAATAGTTACTATTACCCAACATACTATTCAATTTACTTATTGATCTTGCTTATTATCTGTATCTCCCACTAAAATGTCAGCTCCATGAAGGCAAGAATTTTTCTAAGTGTATCTCCAACACGTTCTGACACAGAATAAGTGTTCAGTAAATAGGTTTTTGTTGAAATAAGAGAAAGGAAGAATGACTTCTAGTAAGAGTACCAATGAAGCCTTCAGGGAGAAGTTGATAAGGAGGTTGCATGTTGATCGGCTCATAGAAATGAGGAAAAATGGGAAGGAGAGCATGAGCAAAGGCACAGAAACAACAAACTATGTTGCATGTAGGAAAAAATGCCCTTCTGTTGAGTAGCAGGTGTTGTCTAGTCTTCACTCAGTCTTCTGGCCACATGATTCTGTTTGCAAGCATCTCTCTGGTAGAGTGGGGCCTATCAGGCATGCAACTTGCTCATGTCCCAATAGCACCAGATCAGCACTGCCTTAGGGTCTCTCTCTTCTGCTCTCTTGCACACGCTATTCCCACTGACTGAAACACTGCCTCCCATACCCACACCCCGCTTCAGTGAGCTAACTCCCCTTCATTGGCCTGTCCTCATCTTAACCATTGCCTCTATTGGTAAGCTTTCCTGGACTTCCCCAGACTTGAGTTCAATTGACATGAGTTCAATGCCCTTCATCTGTGTAGTTGTACTGTACAACATTGTATGCAGTGCTGGCTCTGTCGTGGCCACACGATAACTTGTTTGTCAGCCTATATCCACAGCTGTTGCCTCCCCACTGCCCTGCATAGAGTAGGCATAAATAATAAGGAAAACATAAGCCTCTTCCAGAGCAAGATGAAGCAATGACCCAGATGGCAGATGAGATGCTGCCAGTCTCGGAGGAAGTAGTTTTTCTCTCCAGTGGTGTATTAGAGAAGTCAAAGCAGAGACTATAAGGAAACTGTTTTCATTTCCTTTGGCTTACTATAAAGCTGAAAAAAGACAAGTGGATGAACATTTCATTTTTTCACCGGGGGAAATTTTTTTAAATCATGAATTAAGATTTATAATCCAGATCCCACCACAATCAAGGATGTTCTTAAATTCTGTACACACCTGGATCCACCATTCTGCTATTTGAGGTTGGTGTAGTCTGGAAACACTGAGTTTCCTGAGGCCATGCCTACAATGGATAAGTCAAACTAAATAATGCAACTCACTTAATATGAAATAGAAATCTCTATGGTTGGGCTTTATTTTGCATTTTGAGTCTTACAAATAAAAATTGAGAATCAGGAAATTAAATAACTTAACCAAGTACATAGTAAAAGGACATAACAATTTTATAGTAGAATGGGGAATCCCACATCCCTGTCCAGTGTTCTTCCAACCATGAAATTATACATGAAATCATATTTTTTACTGTTCTTTTATAATTTTAGCCATTCTTCTCTGCACATAAATCTATATCAATACAAATATGGGGATTAGGAAATGTAAAAATTACATTTATAATAGCAACAAAACTGTAATATATCTATGGTGTCAACAAGAGCCATAAAAATAATATAATGAAAACTATGGAATGTTCATGAAGTGTACAAAAGAAGACAAATTGAGACATATAGAGTATTTGTGTATGGGAGGACTAAATGTTATATAGATGTCAAGTTGCTCCAAACTGACATATAAATTTAAAGCAATTCCAACCCAAATTCCAATGGAATGTTTTGCAACTCGATTCTGTATTTCACCTGGAAGCATAAATGAATGGTATGAATTCTAGAAAATTAATTTTGAATTTTATGAATCTTAGAAAAATAAAATGCCTAAATAAACACACCCCAAGTCCATATTAAGAAACATTAAACACCAGATACAAGAATGAAAAACAGACCAATGCAACAAAACTGAGAAACGAGAAACAGATACATGTCTATGTGGAAATTTACGATATGATAAAGATGGTATTTCAAAGTAGTGCAGAAATACTAAATTTTTCAATAGGTGATATTTGGTTTATTATCTACCCATTTGGAAAAGAATAAGTTACAGTACTGCTATGGACTGTATTGCGTCCATCCAAAATTCATATATTGAAACCCTAATCCCCAATGTGATGGTATTTGGAGATGGGGCCTTTGGGAGGTAGAGTTGGATGAGGTCATGAGGGTGGGTCTCTCATGATGGAATCAGTGCCCTTATAAGCAGAAACCAGAGAGCTTGCTCCCACTCTCTCTGCTACATGAGGACACAGAGAGAAGGTGACCATTTGCAAGCCAGGAAGAGAGTCCTCATCAGGAACCAAATCAGCCAGCACCTTGATCTTTGACTTGCCAGTCTCCAGAACAGTGAGAAATAAGTTTCTTTTGTTTAAGCCACCCAGTCTATGGTATTTTGTTACTGCAGACTGAGAAGACTGCTACAGTAATTGGGACCAAGAAGTGGGGGTGCTAGTGTAACAAATATCTAAAAATGTGGAAGTGTCTTTGAAACTGTGTAATGGGTAGAGGCTGGAAGAGTCTTGAGGTGCTTGCTAGAAAAAGCCAGGATTGTCATGAAGGGACTACTAAACGTGATTCTGGTGAGAGCTCAAAAAGAAGAGAGGAGAGCTGGAGAGAAAATCACCTTCTTAGAAAATATATAAATAATTGTGAACAGAATATTGGTAGAAATATGGATGGTAAAGGCCATTCTGATGAGATCTCAGACAGAAATGAGGAACATGTTATTGGACAATGGAGGAAAGGCAATCCTTTCAGTACTAGAATACTGAACTGTGTTGTAGTATTTTGTGGAAGGTAGAACTTGTAAACGATGCAATTGGACATTCAGCTGAGGAAATTTCTAAGCAAAGTATTGAGGGAGTGGCTTTGTTCCTCCTGACTACTTCTGGCAAAATATGAGAAGAGAGAGATGAATTAAAGAAATTGCTAAGCAAAAAAGAACCAGAACTTGGACATCTGGAAAATTCTCAGCCTATCCATATTGCAAAAAATGAGAAGGCTTGTTTTGAAGAGAACACCAGGGATGTGGCTGAGCAACCATTTAATAAAGAGATTATGGGTGTGACTCAGGAATTTAATCAACCATTTCAGCAGAGGCCAGGAATAGAGATGGGATTATAGTAGCAAAGACACTGACAGTTTGAACTAAAGCAAAGGGAGAAAGCAGGATGGAATGGAGAAAGGCTGGCAGACTTCTTGGATTCTGCAAGACAGGACCACAGAGCTATTCAGCTGGTAACTGCGCTATCCTTCAAGAAAAGGGAAGAAGGATCCAAAGACAATTCAGAGATCATCATTGTTGCCACTTGCACCAGAGGCCCAGAGTGCACAGGCCTGGGGTGCAAGGCGGCCTCCACTTTGGTTTGAAAAGGCAGGAAGGCCGCCCAGCAGAGCCCTGTGGTCAAGGCTCTTGCAGAGAGCAGCAGTGTGGATGCGGCCCTGGCAGAGAGGCACTTGGTGGTGGGGTGCACCACAGAGAGCACTGTAGGCAGTGCGGCACTGAGCCAAAGAGACAGGGCCACCCACTGAGCATGAGGGTGACATTGCCATTGCAGTGAGCCTAGAAGGCAGAGCATATAACCAAAGAATATTGTTCTCCTGCCTTAAGATCTGAAGGGATTTGCCTTGTTAGGTTTTGGATTTATTTGGGACCCATCACTTCTTCCTTCCTGTCTCTCTCTTTTGGAGTGGGAATGTCTTTCCCATGCCTGTCCCCCCATTGTATTTCGGAAGCACATAACTTGTCTGGTTTCATAGGTTCATAGCTGGAAAGAAATTTTGCCTCAGAATGAATTATACTTTGACTCTCGCCCATGCCTGATCTACAAGATATTTAGACGAGACTTTGGACTTTAGACTTTAAAGGTGGTGCTAGAATGAGTTAAGATTTTGGGGGCGATTCAGACGGAATATATGTAGTTTGCATTCGAGAAGGACGTGAAGTTGGGGGGCCCAGGAATGGAATTTCTATCTGACATAATGCACAAAACTAAAGCAGACAGATTCATGACTGGAATGTTTAAAAAACTTAAAAATTCCCTAAGAATATAGAGAAATCTATTTTTAGAAATGTGAGTTAAGAAAGGCCTTTTGAAACATGACACCAAAGGCAGAAACCACAAAGAAAAAAAACAAAACAAATTTGGCTACATAGTTTAAAACTATCTAGCAAAAGGCACAATAAACAGGTTAGAAGACAGAGAGTCTAGGAAACTAGACTCAGTTTGGAATCACACTCAGAAAAGAATTAATATTTTACAAATCAATAATAAAAAGAAAAACTCCCCAGCAGGAAAATGGCAAACAATGTATACTGATTTTTCACAAGGAAATAGAAGTAGCAAAGAAAGACTATTAAAAAGATGCTTAACCTCGCTTACAACAAAAGAATGGAAATTTCTATAAGAAAATACTTTTCAACTTTTTGGTTGCCCTGTGTTGGTGAATATGTAGAAAAGCCTATTTGGTAAGAGCGTAAATTTGTACAAACATTTTGAGGTCATTGGGATAATGTGTATGAAAATTTGGGATGAAGATTTTCAGATGTAATAATTACATTTTAAAAACTTATGTGGAAATGAGATAAGAATATACAACACTATGCACTAACATGTTTACTGCAGCATTGTTTATAACATTAACATACTAGAAATAAGAAAATGTTCATCGTTAGAGATTGGTTAAACTAATTTCCTCACATGGGAGCAGTGGAATGTCATGTAACTATTTAAAAAGATGAGATAGTTTTATATGTATTAACACGGAAAGATATATACAATATTGTTATAGTTTTTAAAAGGCTTTAAATAGTATATGTTGTATTTCACATTTATGTAAAAATGTGGATACACGTATTTAGAAATCTGGAGAAATATACACTGAAATGATAAAATTTGTATTTTGAGGCTAAAGAAGGGCTGTCAGTTTCTACTTTTTATAGTCAGTATTACATAATTTTTTAATGATATGGTACTACTTCGATAATCAGCAAAAGCATTAAAGATATTTCCATTGTGTAAAAGAAAAAAAGCTAGGAACTTTCTTTCACTTAAGAAATATCTTATACTTGTCATTCCTCAAGCTATATAAACTTAATTTTCCAATATATTCTCAATCAACCTTGTCTATAATTTTGTCACAATTATTAAAATGTGCCTTTTCAGAATATGTTATCCTGTGTATTAGTAGATCCTTCGAATTTTTCACCAATTCTATGGAACTTAAATGATTTCTTAAAAAGTCGTGTTGTCCAGGCCAACGCTCCAAATACTCGGGAGTTAACACAGCTGAAGAAGATGCACATTATTTTTTTTTAACTGAACTCAGGTGATACCAATTCACTGATGCCATATGAATTGTGATTATCAAATACTCAATACAGAAGGAGGTTTTCATCTATTCTCCTTCAAGGCGTTTACCTTGCCAATAGCTGGTGTGACTCCATCAGAGTTATTGACCCAAATTTCCATTTCCTTTCCAAGCTCATAGGGCTTATAAGTACCTCGTAGTTCATCTTTTGTCAAAAAGGGATCCTGAAGATTCCCAAGAACTTGTAAGGGGTAGTAGTCAGATGATTGATATTTAAATGTAAACTTTCCAAAAGTTTTTGAAATAAGAATCTCTAATATTCCTATAAACGATGTGTTTTATATTGCATACATTATGATGGTCTCACCTATTAAGTATGGTTACAAATATAAGAACTATTTCCATTCATTTTTAGTACTGCCAAACGTGGACCCAAGCAATGTCAATTTACCAATGTAATCAGTTGCTTCTACTTAAAATCTAATTTTCTTTACTTAAAAAGTTATAAAAGTAGATAAATCTAATACTCATGCTACTTTGGCTATAAACTTTCCTATTTTTTTGTTTGTTGCTTTTTATATGAGATAAGGCCGTGGAATCGTGGAAAAACCCCTGGATGGGGAAATCAAGTAATTTGGATTCTACTCTCAATAGAGCTACAAAAAGCCTGGGTAAGACACTTAATTTTAAGGGGGCATAAGTTTCTCTTCCACAAAATGGAGCAATACAGTTGGCAAATTCTTAAAGTCACTGTCCCTCTTAAAAGTCAAGTCTTAAAATGACCCAAGGGGAAAAAATGTCTATGACTCTATATTCTATTTTTTCCACAAATACTTATTGACCCTACTCCAAGTCTGTCTCCCTTGTTAGACATTTTACTATCATAATACATTTATATTTAAATATTTTTCTTCATACCTTCCTGTTAAATTATCTCATTTGGGTAATAAATACATACATTTTGATTTATAATAGGCCATTCTTAGAAAAAAAAAAACTTTGTCCATAAACATCTAGCACCATTAAGTCACATAGGCATTGTAACACATAGTGACATTTTCTATCCTTACATTAAGATAATAGAAAGAAAAATTATTTTATAAAATTTAAAATCTCTCTTATCTGCAGTCAGACAAACATTTCATTGTGAACCAACTTTTAGTAACATTCATGCTCCTAGAAGTAGTTATGGAGATGACTTTTCTTTTTATATTATAAATATATTAAATGAAAAATAATTTTGTACCCCAACATGGAGAAAAAATTCTTTCAACCTAAGAATCATTATATTTATTCAAAACTGTATTATTCTTTGTTTAGGATTTTTATGGCCAAGTGTTCAAATCTTGACAGACAGGGTGATCTGTGGGAATATATATTTTTCCTGCTATTTGTAAGTCAATTTTCTTTTAGAAAGAACACTGGAGTTTTTCAAAATGTTACTGAATTCCTTCATCACTTGTTGATGACATTTCTGTTATCATTGAATAATGGAAAACTTGCTTATAATTTATTATCCTTTAATAAAATATAACATTTATCATTATATATTATATAAAATGTTATTCCTCAAAAATATGATGGTGCTGGGAATTCTCTTTCCTAAATTAATTGTAACATATATTTTTAGAAATGCTTAGAAAATATGAAGTTAAATATTTTATGTTTGATCTTCAAAAGAAATTCACCAAAATAGTGACACAATGTATTCCACCATTTTTCAGTTCCTTAATGCACTTGAGGAGACCAGCAAAATTTGTTTCATCATATATGAAGTCCAACTGATGTTCCATGTAGTCAATATCATCCTGAACATCCTGTACAAAGAAACAACATAGACATAGCCTTCAAACATTAGAAAAACAAACAAATATTGTCAAAGAATCATAAGTAGCTAGTAAGTGACTGTATAGAATTTGAAATTTACATATTGGTGTGTGTTTCAGATTATCCCGTAAGACAAGAGAATGAAAATAATTCTTTCATTGGAAACTGAAAAAATAATACACAAAAATGATGCCGGTTCCATTCATGACCTGTGTATATATATTTATGTTACAGTATAATCATTACAGTTTCTAATTTCCTTGTTCCTCTCAATTCCCACCATGCTGTTTGGGGTACACTTACGTGAGGAATATCATATTGTCTTAACTGTTCAACTGTTTGATTCAGCACATCGAAGCTATTATAGCCCCTTAGACACAGCTGAAATCCCAGAGAGCAGTATGGAGGCATAAAAGCATGTCCAATAGCCTATTAAAAAAAGTATTAAATTCAATAAAGTTAGTTACGTGTTCACATGGGTGGGTCTGCAGGACAAGATAATGTAATGCTTTAGTCGCTAGCAGTTGAAACTTCCTATAGTGTATTGAGCATCTAACCTTGTTAAGTTGCTCTTGGTAGCAACCAAAGAAATAATGAAAATTTAGGGGCTCAAGAACTCCTTTGAGAATCTAATTAAAGCCATGAATTTCTTCCCAAAGCATATACCTATAAAGGCAATTCTTTCAGTTTTGTGAGTTGGGGATTATTCTCCCCCAGCCCCTCCCCCAACTTGCCCTTTAATCCATTCCACCAGGAAGTAATACAATAAAGGTTTAAAGTCTCCCAAATCAGAAAAACTTGAGGTCACATCTCAGTTCTGCTTCTTAATATCTGCGCCATTAAGAAAATTATGTAATTTTTTATAGTCTTAGTTTCCTCATTTTTAAAATGGGGTAAATAGTAATATCCACTTTATTCATTTACAAGTATTTATGAGGTACTCATCATGCACCGTATTAGACCCAAGGTCCCTGCCTCAGGAATCTTAAATTCTAGTAGAAGAAAACCAACAATAAACATGTAAACAAACAACAGTAGCATAATTTTTAAAAATAGAGTGCGTGGGGGTGGGGGTCAGAGGAATATTTGGCAAATCCTCTCTGGCCATAAGACGTGAATAAGTCAGCCATGTAAAGTGCACCAGGCAGAGGGAGCAGAGGTACAGGCTTGACCTGCTCAGAGAGAGAAAGAAGGTGAGTGTGGCTGAACTACAGTAAACAAAAGGGAGAGTGGAATGCAAAAGAAGCAGCAGATATCCAATCATATAAGTCAATAACCAAGAACCGGAAATCTTTTAGCTGTCTTGTTTTTCAACTTTACATTATGAAAATTGTCAAGCATATATAAAAGCAGAGAGGATAGCATAGTAAACCACCATGTAACCAGAATCAACAATTATCATTTTGCCATACATCTTTATCTTTTTATCTTCTTTTCTTTCTTTTTTGTGGGAATGAGGTGCCATAGCATTTAAAAAAAAAATTCCTGAAATCATGTCATTTCACCCCTAAATGTATCTCTAAAAATAAGGACGACCTGTTACTTAACCAAAATACCATTACCACACCTAACATAATTAACCACAATCCCTTAATATCCTCAAATGTTCATCCAAATTTCCCTAATTTTTCTCAAAAATGTCTTTTTTACAGTTATTTGTTTGAAAGGAGAGGAGTTATATTCAAATTTCAATTGAAGCCATTAAAGAGAGTAATAAAATTGAATTTATTTTTTTAAATAAATCACTCTGACAACTCTGGAAAATAAGTTAGAGGAAAGCAAAGATGGTCATCGTGAAACCAGTTAGGAGGCTGGTGCATTGTCCAGGTGGAGATGAGAGTGACTTGACCAAGGAGGTCATGTGGTGACATTGAGAGAGTCAGACTGGAATACATTGCTAACAGAACTTTCTAATGGACTTGATGTGGTAGAATGAAGAAAACAAAGGAATCAAGGGTGGTATTTAGTTTTGGAGTTGAAGGACAGGAACAATTAATTCTATTAGTTGAGATGGGAAAAACTAAAGGAGAAGCAAGTGCAGGTTTGTGGCGGAGAGCACCAGGCATAAGAAAGGTGGATATCTGCAATTGGGGGTTTTTCCTTAATAGACGTATTTCAAGTCATGGAACCAGAAGATATGGAAAAAAAGAGTTCAGTTAGAGACCAAAGGAGAGCCTAGGTCTAACCTCTGGGAGACCCAACATTTAAAGACATCAGCAAAGGGAACCAAAAACAAGCAATTAGTTACATAGCAGGACAGCTAGAACAATGTGATGTCAGAGACAACAAGGGAAGAGATGTTTCTAGAAGTGGCCATCTGTGTCAAATACCATCTGGAGGCTGACTTAGATGAGAACGGAGACTTGATGACTGTATCTTGTGACTTTGGTAAGATGTTGTGGAAAGTGGTGGGGATAATAGCCCGAACGGAATGTGCTGGAAAATTGGGGTGTGGGGAAGTAGAGACAGCCCATGCAGACAGTTGCAAAAAGTTCTACAGAGTAGGGGAGCAGAGAGATGGGGTGAATAGCTGGAGGAGGATGTGGGTTCCTAGGAGGATATTCTTGTTTCGTTTTGTTCAGGTAGGTGCTATTGATGCAGGTTTGTTGATGGGAAGGACCTGGCAGAGAGGGATAAATTGGTGATGCAGCTGAGCGTGGAGACAACCGACGTGCTTCCGGGGCTGAGAGCGCAGGTGGATTTAGAGCACAGGAAGAATTGCTACACTTCAATATGAGCAGGAACAACCTTAACAAGAAGAAAAACAAAACATATGGGCATGTATGCAGGTAAATTGATAGATTCGGTACTTGGGAAACAATGTGTTTCTTTTTTATTGCTTCTATTTTTTTTGTTTCTATTTTTCTCTGTAAAATAATAAGGCACATCAACAGCTGAAAGTTGGGTAGAGGTAGTGTTGGAGGTTTTAGAAGAGAAAGTGTGAAATAATACTCTGTGAGTGTGATTGTAAATACAGTAGTCTAGGACATGTAGTACGATTGCCAGACAGAGTAGTGAGCTTGGAGATTAAATTAAAGGGAGACTTGTCAGCACAACTATGTGATTGTTGCCAAAAGCATTCAGCTGCTCAGGTGCAGGAACTGATTTTATCAATCAATTAGCACAAAGTTGCTGTCTGCTGTGTACAGAAAGTTAGTGTCAAAGGCTGTTCAGATCTGCAGTTTTAAAGTTTTCTTCCCTAAACCCCATTACAGTGGATACTGTGACTCATCTCTCTCATTGATCTTATTATAATGTCCTAACACAGAATATGAATTCCATAAATGTTTATTTATGACATGAATGAATGAGGAGCCAATGATATCATCCTTGTTTTACAGATGGGTACACTAAGTCAAAAAGAAGATTTTTGTGACTTTTCTGGTTTGGTAGCACATAAAAGACTAAAACCAGAATTGGTTGGAATTGTGATTCTCAAATATGACTGAACACTAAAATCATGTGGGGAGCTTTTAAAAAATATGTGCTCTTGAGGCTGGCGTGGTGGTGTAGTGGTTAAGTTCGCGCGTGCTCAGCTTCAGTGGCCCGGGGTTTGCAGGTTCAGATCCCCATCGAGGACCGATGCACTGCTTGTCAAGCCATGCTGTGGCAGTGTCCCATATAAAGTAGAGGAAGATGGGCACAGATGTTAGCCCAGCGCCAATCTTCCTTAGCAAAAAGAAGAGGATTGGCAACGGATGTTAGCTCAGGGCTAATCTTCCTCACAAAAAAAAAAAAAAAAAAAAAACAAGTGTTCTATCCAGGGCCCACCCTAGATTAATTCAACCAGAATAATTCAATCAGAATTTCTGACGGTGGAACCTAGACACCTGTATTTTAAAAGGCCTCTGGGTGATTGATGCACAGCAAGGTTTAAGAATTACTACACTACAGTGTGAGTTCTTGGGGAGCAGGGACTATGTCTATTTGTTGTAACTCCATCTCCAGACACAGAGCTTGTCTCATCTTCAGGGCACACCAAATACCTAATTGACTGACTGTCCTAGCTCTTAGCCAAGTGATTCTTCTACAACCACATTTAATGTTAGCCTCGGCTGCTGTCTTTTAAATCCATTTTCTTTCATTCTCACGTTGTTATAAGAGGCGCAGGTTTTATTTCCACCTTGTCAATAGCACAGCAAACGCCTCCCCTAAAAGACAATGGAGAAACTGGAGAAGGAGACAGCTAGGATATAAGGGCTGAGAACAAGATATGCTTGAAAGACTACAAACCAGAGCCGTGAAGAGCATGGAGTTCAGACTGGTGGCAAGACTCAAATAAAAATGAAAAAAGCAAAAGCACACTGAACAGTAGGAGGCAGTACGGAACATCTAAGGATATATGTTTTTTTATTGTTCCACAGTAACTGAAATTATATGTGTACCAGCTTCCCTGTACCATAAGTTCTAATATGTCAAGAAACATTCCTCATACTACACTGAGAGCATCAGAGCAGCCACTCAACCACGTACTCATCCAGAATTCTCTAAGCATCTAGAGCCTGCAATATGAAGCAATGTCATTATAAGTAACATATAATTATTATAGATAACATTATATACATTTAATAACATTAAATAAAAAGCGTTAAATCCATTAGCCATATGCAATAAATGCTGACTTAACAAATAACAATATGCCTTAAAGTAATTTCAAATATTTACTTCGAGGCTTATTCTGGCTCCTTAGTTCTCTTTTTTTTTTCTTAATTGTTAGTTTAGCAGTAGAGACTAAACTATTTTTAGTTTAATAGAAAAGTATGTACTACCACTACTGTCTCTCCATACATGGCAGTACATACCTATGTAACATTTTATTATATTATTTAATCTTCCCAGCAATATCATGTGATAAACAGAACAAACGTTATTCCGTATTTCATAGTGGAGGAATCCGTAGTCCAAGATCCTAAGGGACTATTATCGGGTTGAAAAATAGCAGGGGCAAAACAGTAGCTCAAACTTAGATCTTCTGATTCCGAGTCTAATAACTTCCACACCCCTTAAATCCCATTGAAGTCATCTTATATTTTTAAATATTTCTTTAGGAATGCCTGATGAGAATTGCTGAGAAGGTAAGGGATAAAATTCTCTCCTTCATCACTCTGCTGGAAAGCTCCATGCACTTAGAATGTTGTAATGTAAGCAAGTTTTATTAAATCTACTTCTGGCCTAGCCAAATTTCAGATTTGTTTCCCTAGAGTTGAATGGCTTTCCTAGAGCAGAGACTGTTGACAGAAGGGAGAGAGATTTAAATTCATCCTCATGGCTTACAAGGCCATACAACCACAACATTTCTTCACCAGGCAGATGAAACAAACCCACTGTGGATGACAAATTGCCTCTTTCACTCATTTTGTAGTATAAAGCCAGAATAATTTTCCTTGCTCTTATTACTTCCTGCTACAAACAATTATAATTCTGCAGCCTGGGGAGTAAAGAAAAGTCAGTCCTACACAAGGAAATTTCATCCATTTCCCCTAATTGCATTTGCTTATTATCTGGCTTCAGGCTCTCAGCCATCTGCAAATAAAGCAGCTTTGCACAGGAATGACAAGGACAAGAAAAGTGTGTGGTGGGAAATAGCCACCTTCTCTCTGAACACAGGAGTTTCCACCTCCTTCACCGCTTGCCAGGTGCTTGCCTCTGTGCTGTCCCCCACTGGATTCGAAAGAAATCAGCTGTGAGTGAGAGCAGAATGCCCATTTCAGCACTGGGGATTTAAAATTCATAGACTTGAAAAATCAGTGAGGTATCAAAATGCAGCTTAGTATCTCTATAGTCACCTTTTGGCAGAGTGCTGTCAGGAATTTCATTTGAACAAAATAGGGTCAAAGCTATCAATCACTGTTTTCCAAGTAAAAGCAGAAAAATATTTACAAAATAATGAACATTCTACTGTTAATAATAATTATTATAGTTATAATTTATTGAGCAATTACTGTGTCCCAGGCACTACACTAAGAGCTTTGCATAGATTATCTCCTAGCAATGCTAGGAGATAGGTATGATTGTCCTCATTTTGTATAGGAGGGAATGGAGGTTAAGTTCACTCAATTAGCATCTTACAGAGCCAGCATTCAACTCCAACTGTCAGATTTCAAAGATCTTGACTCATTATATTATATTGCCTAATAATAATAACTAAGCATATACATGTGATTTATATCAACATATGGGTTATTGATCATTATTTTTAGGAGGCAATACTTTGTTTGCCAAAGGTTATGCCATTTGCCAATTTGTATTAACAGTTCTAATGGTTGATTTTTTTTTTTTTTGAGGAAAATTAGCCCTGAGCTAACATCTGTGCCAGTCTTCCTCTATTTTGTACGTGAGTTGCTGCCACAGCATGGCTTGACAAGTGGTGTAGGTCTGTGCCTGGGATCTGAAGCCGTGAACCCAGGCCACTGAAGGAGAGCATGCGGAAATTTAACCACTTGGCCACGGGGCTGGCCCCTAATGGTTGATTTTTAAACCACATAATAAAACATCAATTGCAAGAAGCTTGAGGTAGATGGAGGCATTTTATGGTTTTCTTTTAAAATCCCTAAAGGCTTAAAGGAAGTGTTGAAATCTCAAACCACATGTGGTGGCTTTGTCATGTGTCAACTTGGGGCTAGGCTGAACTACATTTCCCAGAATTCTTTTTCCTGTATGTTTCCACTTACAGTGGACCATAACAGAGATTCTTATGGGATATTTGGAGGGCCAACTAGTTCACACATATGCATAAGGTCAAATCTCTATGACAAATATATATCTCATAGTGGTTCTGCTTCTCTGATTGAATGCTATTGATACAGTAAAGTTGGGTGAACACAATGGGTTAATTCCTTAAGTTATTTCATTCTATACAAGAGCTATATCTCTATTACCAGGTTTCATTTCATTTCAATAAAGATGACTTATAGTTGGACCAAAATTTAGATGAATAAATACAAATGATCAACAGAAGAGAGAGATGTAAATACAAATGATCAACAGAAGAGAGAGATGATACAAGCCTTTGTTCAATTAATTATGTTAATTTTCTCATATGCAAATAAGTAGCTGCAAAGATTTCTGTTATGACTTTTTGATAAAATTTAAACTATTTTTCCCTCAAGTAGAGAAATTTATTAATTTCTTAACTTACTGAAGTTTTAAACTAATAAATTATTGTCTATAAATATATAAACATCTGAAATGTTTTACTTTATTAAGATATATTCTACTTCAAATATCAGTGCAATTACAGACAACTGTAGGAACAAATTTGGCAAGTGAAGAAAGGTGCTTATCTTCTAGAACAGTCAGATTGCCTATCATTTACTACATTACAAGTATATTAAGTGCCAACAGTAATAATCTTTGCTTTTCAGGAATTCAGAAGTCATTTTGAATAAAATTATTTTAACTTTCCTATTTTTCCCTTTAGGTATAATCAGAAAACAGAAAGATTCAAGAGACAATACGGGGGGGGGGGGCGAGGAGGAAAATAAAGAGATTCTGAACCCATTTTCTTGGTGTACAATTACCAAAAAAAAGGATTCTGAATATTGTTCCATCCATTTCTTACTCTGTACTCCCACTGCTTGCCCTCAAAATAGAACATTCCTCGTAGGGAAGAGGGGCCCAGTGGAGGAGGAGTCTCTACCTGCTAATCATAGTCACGAGGCCATGGCCCCTCAGTAAGTTTGTAGATATTCTCATCTGGACACCATAAAACCCCTGTAATAATACTTGACACATATTTTCAAAGGACTTTATTTCTAAAATTGAGCTGCTTTGTGCTAAATTAATTCAGGAGGGCATGAAGGAACACAGGATGCATTAAGAAACTGCCATTGCTATAGCAACTGAAAGGAGAATTATAATTAATTATTTTTAACCCATATGTATATTTTATAGGAACTTTTGAAAGGAAGAAAGTAGAACTGAGGAAGCTCAGCAACAGACTGGAAACTACATAGGACTCGAAAGCTTTCTTCCTAACTGTGTTACTAATCTGTTAAATACTGCACTAGCATCCGTACGTCAGTTCCTCCTTCTGACCAACAGGCGGAAATGTCCTGGCCCTAATTCCTGGGATTTCTATGGGGAGTTACTAATGGACTCCAAGAGAAATCTCTCTGCAAATAGATCTCTCCATAAAGTACTTCACCGTAAAAATGGGTCTCATTCTCATACACTCTAAACTCATCAAGTTCTTGAACTTGATGGTCAAATCATCCTGAGCTATTTCAAGACATTCTCTTAGGAAAAAAATAAAAAAGATCTTACAGACACTGTGTCCTAAATAAACTGAGGACACACAGCTTGAAACTCTAACTGCTTCCCTCTCTCCCTAACAGATACCATCACCTTTGCCTAATCCTGAGTCCAATCAAAATTTAATAAAACATCTTACTTCATCCACTAACGACAGAAAAGGGTAAACAGGAAAGACCTTATAAATATACATCAAAGCTAGTAGAAACTAAGTCTTGAAGTAACTTATTATGACTCTCTGTGAACTCTCTGAACAAAATTTTGTTGTCTTTTCCAGCTTCATCCTGCATCTGCAGAGCCTATCCAGAACTGGTATTTCTTATAGTATTTCTTATTTGAATTTCAATCATTTGTTCACATCCTCAGGTCAGGCCCTCATTAATAAGTCATTCACAAGCAATGGGTAACGCTGGCAGCCCCAATGTATATCTCCAACTTTTAACCAGATACTAAAAACCAATGATGATTCATTCCTACAAAGTACCATTTAGGCCTGTGGGTGAGAAAACAGAAATCTGCTTTCCGTAACTTTTGCACAACACACAAATTCAAGTAAATATCATTCTCTGGTATGCAAATGTGTACTGATAAACTCAAAAAGAAATAGTCATTGTAACTTACATACTCTGAGCAAACCAATTTTCCCCACTGCAGCATCTAAGTAAAACTTAACAGCCGATTTGATGAAGGTAGCAGTGCCAATGTGTGCAGTAATCATGTCTAGGACCAAGATATTAGGATTATAAAAACTCTGAGCTTTTATAGCATGATGCTACTTGCTCCCACTGAAGGTGCATGCTATCTCTCTGCTCTCCCAACACTTGAGGTTAAATCTCCACTCTGAATCTTACTCTAATAAGCAAGGATCTAATTCAGAATCCAATCCACAATCATGGAGCCTTTGGAGAGTGAGAGAGCATCTATATATACAAGACAACTAATGGACCATCACAGACACTCACTTAGAGATTCTTCTGTCCCTACTCCCAAAATGTGTGTGTGTGCATATTAATAAGACAAATTTTGATTATGTAGTTTAATGTGTGGTATTCTTTTGTTATGTTGAATAATTGTTTAAGAAATAAGTAATTTGAAAAGGTCATTTCCACTTATTAAGAAGATGTAAGATGGGATAAATGTAAGATGGCTAGAGTCTTAGGACTTCACCTTCACCCCACCCCATAGATTGGTAAGTCTTATTTCCCAAATTCATCTTTTAATTATTCCCTTCAGATCAGGTGTGGTTATATAGGTAAAAAACAACAAAACAAAAGATATACGTGACTAGTCACCATACCTTAACCAACAACTCAATGATAGAAAATGATTTGCCTGCCTAAAACTTCAAGTCTTTCACTTCATTCATGTTAAGCAAATGGCCTAATTTGTGAGACAAAGCCAATGATGATCTTTTAAGGGAGTACCTGTATTCCATATTTATTCCTTATGCCAATGTCGAAGGAGAAAAGAACTGTGTCTTCTTAGTTCTACAATTGTAAAATTGTCCACAGCCAAACTAGAAATTTTCTAATCTCATCTCACCCCTAAGCAGTGAGGTCTAGGACAAGCCAGCATCCGACCTGAGAGACCATTAGTCTCATCCTTTTTATTGGTTTAAGGACCTACAAGTGTTTCTTTTGAATTACTTTTCCTTGAGTTTTCTCTTACTGTTGAGTGAAAATCTCATACAGAGGGTAATAGGTGTCTATTTTCTTGAGAGGAGCAGGTTGTCTGGAATTGTTGCCAAAGAAGCTAGGAATAGGAAGGCCATGTGGGTGAACTATGCTGATGTAAACTCATCTAGAGACTCAAAGGAAACTATGTGGTGAATCTATGGTAAGCTTGGTACCCTAAGAGAGTCTGTCTATGGTCCTGGGAAACTTCATTACTTTCAGCTGTTCCTTTGCATATCCTGTGCCATAGGTATCATAATCCACACACATCACAAATTTCCTTTCTCAATATTCCTAAATACGATGTTTCCTTTCCCCAAAAGGCCCTTTTACCCAATATCAACATTTCCAAATACCTTGCATCTTTCAAAAGCCGGTTGATATGTGGCTTTCTCTACAGAAATTTCTCTATCCTCCTGGTCTTCTCTTCCTACTCTTTTTATTTTCTCCTGCTTTATAGAGGTATAATTGACAGATAAGGCTGTATATATTTAGGGTATACAATGCAATGGTTTAATATACATATACATTGTGAAATGATTACCACAATCCAGCTAATTAACACATCTATCACCTCACATAGTTATCTTTTTTGTGCATGTGTGGTGGGAACACCTAAGATCTACTCTCAAGAAATTTCTACATTATTATTAACTACAGTCATTGTGCTGTACGTTAGATCCCCAGAACGCATTCATCTTATAACTGAACATTGACCATCATCTCCCCTATTCTCTTTGACCATCATCATCAGTTAATCTGTAATTTTCTATGGCACTTGCCACTTTATACTCTGACTTCAATTTATTTATGTAAATATTTCATCTCTTCTAGTCTCTTCTCTCTTTAAGGCAGAGGCCATGTTTTGTATGTGATAAAGACACATTTAGAATAGACCTCACAGAACAGATTTCTAAGAATCATTTCTACAAAAGTATGTATTTTAATATAGATTTTCAGAAGCCAGCCATCTTAATGGAAAGAATGCATCTCCCATGATAAGATTTTAGGCAAAATAAGGGAGAAGAATGATGAAAAAGACCAGCCTTGTTTTCAACACACATCACAGGCTATAGAGCCCTTCCCAAGTTTTGCAAAGGCATTTTGCTTATGATCAGTAATTCCGTGGTAAGCTACACCTTAAAAGGTCTACCTTCTGTGTTAACTTACTCACTCTCCACCCAGCACAAGACATTCTCTTATATCTAATATTGAAGCATTTCTGGGAAGTAACATTACTAATATCCATGTTCTGGAAAATTATAACTCTATTTTCTTTGAATCATTTTATAACAGTTTTGTTAAACTTAGTATTTTGACTGTCAGGCTCTGAAGTTCCTAGGCAATCTATAATTTTGAAAACCTAAGGAAGCAGTATCCTTAACAACTTTTGGCTCATAGATCCCTTTAATTGTCTGACAAAAGCCATGGGCCCTGCCTCTTGGAAATGCAAAATAAATATAGGGTGAGCAGGTTCACAAAGGGTCTAAAACTCCTCCATGGACCAAAGGTTACAAATCCTTGGTCAAAGTCATTGTATAAGTTGAATGAGCCTGAGTCAGGAGTGACTCTCACAGAACTTGACGAATTTTTGTCTCTAGAACATTATATTGCCAGACTCAGACATATAAAAACAAGGTTCCCAATGTCTTAACATTTCTTTGGCTTATATTTTTCTGGGCAGAGACTGAAAATAAGACAAGTCCAAAAATCATCATTCTTGGACAACCATCACTGTTAACACTAGTGAAATATAAAAATTATGAGAGCTTTTCAAAGAATCCATTTTAAAACCTGAGACATTTTAGTGAAACCTAGTTGGAAGGCACAGCTAACATTTATTGAGTGTCTACTACGTACTAGTCTCTTGCCATTCATTGTGTAATTGAATCCTTACAAAGTATCTTTCCAGTTTTATTAGAGACAAAATTGAAGCTTAGGGAGGAGAGGTAACTTGCCCCCGCCACACATGTAAGAAGTAGGGACAGAGATAGCAAAAAAATGCAGGATTTTCTGTTCACATTCTTCTCCTAAATCATGAAGTTAGTAATTTTTTGTTCTGAACTACAGCACCAGTTTTTCATCATTAATCAATATGATGAAATTTTGACAATAATAACCATTTGCAATTGTTTCCATAAATCAAGTGCCTGTTGCTCATAAAAGTAAAACAAGAAAAATTGCATCTTTCTAGATAAGTGGACTATAGCAGAGCATAGAAAAATGTCAGAAAATGAAGCTTTTCTAGATGCATCAGCTTAGAGAAAAGGAGAAGATGAGATGTAATTATGTGGAAGTATTTAATGAAGACAGGTTAATACCTTTTAGTTTTATAAAAAGAAATTGCTAAGAATAGATGTTTCCTCAATTTTACAGCTTCCCAAAGAAAGGGGTTTCAGCAGCAGCCTGGAATTTCACAGCACTCCTGGGAATTTAACTCAAAGAGAACTGCAACAAGGGCATTACCAATCACTCTTCTAAGATGGAGCGATCTTTTCAAGTCTTAAACACAGAGATGACCCCAGCAGAGTCTGCTCTGATTGTGAAATTGGTGGAAAATCTAAAAGCCAAAGGTCCTCAAATACAAACACTTCATAAGAACAGAATTTAAAAAACAAAAAAAAGAATTAAAAATCAATATAGTACCTGAAAAGGCAACAGAAAAAAAGTGGATTATAGATTTATATTTTTAAGTTATTTTGACCTACGTATGTTCTAAAGGAATCTCAAAATACAAAGATGCCACTTCCACAGGGTGCATCCTTAGTACAGGCCTGGCTAAATTTACCCCCACTCTTGGCATGCAGCATCTGATTTCACAAAATGACATTGCTGCTTCTCTGTATGCAAAATACTAAATCCTTACTATAGTTAGCTGATGTAAGTTGAAAATCACATTTAGAAATCTCCCTGGAATTTTGAAATAACAAAGAGAAAGGTAATATATCTCAATATATCTTCACAACTAGGTACCTGAAGTTTTATGGCATGGATCATTTGTCCTTCAAGTAAAAGATCATGTAAGCAAGAAAGATAGTAGAAGCTGGATGATCATACTTTAAAGATTACAAGTGCAGGAAGGGAGATGATCTCATTTAATCCTTCCATAACCTTGTAAGACATTATGGTTTCCACTTTACAAGTGGAACAATCAAGTTCAGAGAATGTTAGAGACTTGTTGAAGTTATGTAAAAAATGGAGAAAATAAAGGAGATACACATATAAATTGCCTAGCATAGTGCCCGGTACAAATAGGTGGATAATAAATATCATGTGACACATAGAATAGAGAGAAGATTGAAGAGAAGAAAGCAGAAAGAAAAGAAGAAACAGACCCAGTATGAAAGCTTCATCTCCTAAAGATACGGTTACTTCCGGTAAGAGATAAGACTCTCATTTCCATGTTCTGACAGAAAGCTTATTTATTACTGCATGTTAACACGTTTTCAAATATTAGAACTTTGGGACATAAATTAGAAATGCGATAATAAATATCCAGATTTTTGAGATACAATTATATTCTTTACTCGGTTTAATAAAAATAATTTAATGTGTTAATTAAATATATAGAATGGATTCCTGCCCTCTGAGTGTTTGCTGGTGAGTAAAGATTTATATATATCACACAAATATTAAATTCTATGGCCAGAAGACAATCGTGTGGCAAAATGTCTGGAACAGATAGAAAGTGCCACAGGGTTGGGGGTAAACAAGAGACTAGAATAGGCTGAAGTAAGCTGAAAAATGTCGTAGCAGAACTGGGAAGTATAACTGTTTGTAGGTAGAAACATGTGCAAAGAGGAACAGACGAGGAGGAAGATATAGGCCAGACGACAGGCTTGACCGGAGTAGAGAATTTATACTGGAAATAATAGAAGGTAAATTTGAATTGGAGATGTGAGCATTTAGGTAAACATGTTTAGAATTGATCTAGCAAGGAAAGAGGCCATTCCAAATCCTGTAATGGAGCATATGCAACACATACGGGGCCAGCTCTCTGATTCACTGCATTCAGCAGGCTTTTGTTGCAAAGGAAAGCTGCCAAAAAAGTCACCCCGGATAATGGCAGATCAACTTTGATGTTAGCTGAGTTGTATCAATGTTGGTTTTATTTTTTCTGAGCTTAATTTTCTTTTAAATTTCTTTTAATTTTATGAGCTTTAATGTTCTTGTTTTCTTTTAAAGAAGCATTTTCTGACATTTTATTTCTAAATACCTACTTTAGGTTTGCTTTGAATAAAGCTCTTAGAAATGCGATCATTGTTACCAACCACGTGTGTGTCCCTGAACACAAGAAAGGTTAAATGATCTTCATTTATTACTCCAGCTCTGAGTCTTTCCCTTTTGATCTGCTCAACAGTCAGCACTCTTACAGGCCAAGATATTTAATTAAAGCCAAACTTTAATAGACCCTAGCTTGGCTAACAAAAAATAATTACATTATGAATTTTAACCTTAATAGAACTTCATTAAAACAGAATATTAAAATATTCTGAGGAATATAAAAGCTTGAAGCTTGCCATTACTACCTACTTGATCTTAACCCTATCATGCTTTCCTTGCTTTCTCTCACATTGAATTAAAATTTTTATATTAGAATAATTTTTCATTTATTGATTGCCTATGCACTAGGTCCTGTTATATCTTTTCAAAACCTTCTTTCATGCAACTGTCTGAACAACTCTGTAGATAAGAATTTTTACCTTGATGAGAAACTGAACCTCAGCAAATTTGTGTAACTTTCCCAAGATCTCTCAATCAACAAGAGGTTGAGTCAGCTTCTCTGATTCCAAATCCATTTCCCTTTCCCTTGCACCATGATGCTTCCATCGTATGAGATTATAGTGTGATTTCAAATGTATTACCAATTAGCTGCAAGTAACTTCTTAATATTAGTCTTCAAGCTAGAGAAGAATCCCTACATTATTAATCTGTCTTTTCTAGAGAAGTAGAAGTAAAAATTTCAAATAATCCTCTAATACGTTTAGAAAAATTCTTGTGCCCAAACTTCTGTGGGCCCGATCCATAAATAAATGGTAAATAAGGACCGAGGACTGCTGAAGATTTAACTGCTCAGCAGTTATTTAACATTTTCCATTGGCTGAGGTCTGTTTTGCTCTCATAATTTTGGATGTATTAATTAGAAAGGAAAAACTTCCTTGTTAACCCAAAAGCTCATTAGGACTTGGGTACTAAGCAAGGATCTGACTAATTCTCTTTACTCTTAAACAAATCATCAGATTCTTTATTCTACCCAAAGTCACTCAATTAGAAAGATGCACTTACCACAGAGGTTAAAGAAGTCAGTTCTGAGAAGCAGGAAGAATTAATTTGCTTTTCATAAATTAATAAATTGATTTTCAAGTTGCTATTTCTCAACATAGCTGTTCGTTGAGGTGTAAAGTTTTCTTTTCCTTTGGTTCTATTTGATAACAATTTGAAAGGTTTGATTGCATTTTTCCATTTGTGTTTGGACTTCAAAAAGCCTAAATTTCACAGCAGGAAGTAGATTTAGCTACATCTCCGTTGATCAACATTTCCGCAGTAGTCAAACAGACTGAACTTTATTGGGAAATGAAGTATTCCAACAAGCAAAATTCTTGCATTTTTTAGCTTTCTTAAAGCTTGGTACACGGAACAGCAAAGCATTTAGGTGGGCTCCACGTAGTAGTGGAAAGGGCCTAGGTCTGTGTGCATTCTGACTCCAGTTCTGCACCCAAGGGCCAGCTGTGTGACTTGAAGAAAGCCAGCCAATCTCTCCAGAGCTCCATTTTTTCATTCAATCAACAAAGTGGCGGGACAGGATTCTCACTGAATTTCTTTCTCCTCCATGATTGGCTACAGTGACCTCAAACCAATTGTGTATAGACCTTGAAAATGCAACCCCTTTAATTCAAAGCTCGAAAGCTAAGTGGTTTTCACTTTTTCAGCCTGATAATCTTCAGTGGGGCTTGTCTGTATGGTTTCACCCTAGAGTTTCCTTTGAAATCCAAGGACTTCAGATGAGGCATGTACCTCATGACTCAAGATGTGATATTTGCCTAAATTTTTTTCTTAGTAACAAATGTAGGAGGGAGCTATAAAAAGCTGAGTGGGAGAAACATTCCTAAATTAGTTGCAGTAGTGGTATTGGTTAGTCACAGGAAACCTAAATTACATAGAAGCTTGAAGCAACATTCTATGCATTTTTCAAAACTGAACAGCACAGATACATGAAACTGATTGCTTTCTCACCATATAATGTAAACTATAGCTTCAATAGTTCAAAGTACAGGAATCTAACTAAAAGAGGACCAGAATTTGAGTAGAAGATAGAAAATTTTTTGTAATTTCTTTTGAGCCAGAAAAATGTCTATGAGAAAAAAGTATCATAGGCAAGCAAAAAAATCAAAAATTTCAGACTAAAATATGATAAACCAAAGAACTCAACTCCTACCAATATCAGAATTCTGTTGTTAAATATTTCCCAGCTCTGCTAAGCTTATGAAATCCACTGATCGACGACAGAAGAAATTGGGATTAAAAAGAATCAATTTCTTACAGACATCTGTGTTCAGCTTCAGCTGAGATAACTAACTGTTTGGCCAGCTCCAAGTGCAAGGGAAAACACCTATATGAGGTAACAGTTTATCTGACACAGGATTAACTCTTGAGCTGTTAAGTTTTAAGACAAAGGTATAAAAATACTGACTACTACCTCACATTCACTGGTATCTCAGAGCTTTCCAGAGGATTTTTATGTATTTTCTTATGAGATGCACACAGGAAGTCTGTGACTAGGCAGGCCTGGTGACACCGTCCCTCTCCGCTTATGGGAAGATAAAGCCCACAAGGGTTAAGCGACACAGCCAAGTTCACACCAATCAGTGAGAGACAGAGGCGGGACTCCAACCCACGCCGTCTAACTAAATTCCCAAAAATGATTTGGTGAAAATACGTCCTTTAAGGTCCACTCATATGAGAGTCTTGTTTGATGTTTTTGTATGGACTGAATAATTAGCCATATAGTTTTCCAAGGTTCAATCCTGTTGCTAAATTTTTTTGAAAGATTGAATAGTGACCAAAATTACAAAGTCTCCGGACAACTCCCCTCCCCTTCGGGTGGTATCACGTTCCCTGCCATCCATTCACAAAACACTGTTATTTATAGTGTGTAATGCTGCAAGGTTAAATCCAGTGATAATTTTGGTTCAGGGAAAGAATAATAACAATGTATCTTCCAAGAGCTGAGCAAGGAGACACCATAAAAGTCAACCCCCTAGTCACTGGCCTCTAAAAACGGAAACAAAAGCTGCTCTTCCTGCTCTGCTCCCTGAATTTTTCATAAGTCTGATTTTTCTCCTAACCATTCGCTTGGTTGTTCCTGCAGTGTCTGTGTGTGATTGATGACATGATCATTTTAAAGGGCTTAACCTCATGGAGTGAACTCCCCAGTCTCGATAACAAAATTAAACTGTTGACTAGTATCCCGAGTTTGTGTGCTGCTTGTTCACTGAGGCGGGAGGCAACGAGAGAAAGCCGCTGATGTTGCTTCCACTCCGTCGCAGGCTGCTCATTTCCTAGGAAACTCCCAGGCAAGAAAGGAAGCAGCTTACTAGAGATGGGCAAAGGCTTGTTGTTTAACTGAGAGTTTCTAATCCTCTCCTCGTGTCCTACTCCTAATTTCAAAAGCACTCGCAAGCATTGATTATAAAATGTCACTAGCACTTAGCTGCTAATCTCTTTGATAATGTCTATTTGGGGCACCTGCCCTAGAGCATGTCAGGGCAAGTGCACTACGAACTTTAAAAGATATCTTACTTAAAATCTACCTTGAAAGGCAAATAAAAAAAGCAAGCTAATTAAATAGGTCCAGTCTCAAAGTGATCTCTCCCCAGGATTCAAATGCAGAACTAACACTGAATAGCATAGAAGTTCTATTGCACAGATAATAGATATGTGACTTTTGCCATCATCTAATTTATCTGGATAGCCTGGCAATTCCTGGGATCTGACTGGCAGGATGACCCCACTGCCACATGCCAAGATCAATCAAGATCTGAGTGCATTTGAACAGTAATAATATTTGGCAGTGATAAAATTTGGCTCAATTTCAAACAGATAACAACCATATAGTTAGAAGTTCTGCCCTTGTTAAGCATGCAAAACCCTACCAAGAGAAAAAGAGGGAATACAGGGCCTATTTTTCCAATTTAAATTGGATCAATAAGAAGGAGTAGTAAAAGCTTTTGGATCAACGTGGTGAATTGAGCATCCACATTTCTCTTCCTTCTATACCCAAATGCCATTAAAATTACAATAAAAAAGTTCAGGAAGGAATCTATTCACTAACTGTGCTGAGAAATAGGGGTGACACATCTGCAAGCTCATGATTTAAAACATTTATGTCTACAGAAAGCAGACGGGATTTTATTCATGAATAACCAGAGTAGAGGGGAGGTACACCCAGAATGTACGTGGAAGAAAGATGCAGCACGGATGAGAGATTTTCTTCTGGTTGAGTTCTTAGCAACTCAATCTCAAGGTAGGCAGTGATGGAAATGGAGGAGTGTAGTGGAACAGAAATCAAAGTATTTAATTAAGAACAGTTCATGGAAATTTTGCTCAATTTTAGCTGCCCCTTCCCGATCTTCCTTTCATGAGCAGCAACAGAGTTTGCGCCAGGCCAACATAGAATTTCTCTCTAAAGAAATGGAACTAGCCAACTGTCAGGAATTCCCAACCATTGTGTGCCATGAATGGGTTATGGGTAGGGTGACCATATGACTTACTGTTCAAACCAGATCATTGGGACAACAGGTGTAAATTGGGCCTGTTGAGGACAAACCCCTGAATACAGTCACTCTAGCTGTGTGTGTCTTGAGATACTGATCCTCTGAATTCTTGGGGAAGCTGAGTGGGGCCTGAGGCAATCAGAGATCACAGACTAGGCTGAGTAGCCTCAGTCTGTTTACGGAAATGTGCCACAAAATATTGTCATTTTCTATATATGTTATGCCAAAAAAATATATATATATGGAGTACTAGGTTGAAGCAGAAATCATACACCCATGGCCCTGAAGCATGTTTTGTTTGGCTATGAAGAGTTTAAAAAAGATTGGCTCAGGGGCCAGCCCTGTGGCATGGTGGTTGTGTTCGTGCTCTAGACTTTGGTGGCCCAGTGTTCGTGGGTTCAGATCTCAGGCACAGATCTATACACCGCTCATCAAGCCATGCTGTGGAGGTGTCCCACATACAAAATAGAGGAAGATTGGCACAGATGTTAGCTCAGCAACAATCTTCCACAAGCAAAAAGGGGAAGATTGGCAACAGATGTTAGCTCAGGGCCAATCTTCCTCACCAAAAAAAAAAAAAAAAGATTGGCTCAATGTTTAGCAATCAGAAAGTTGCATATAAACATCTGAATTTGGCATTCTTCCTGGAAAAAAAAAAATCTATCCACATTCCATTGTAGAAGCAATCCAATGAGGCCGATTACAGGCAAATTCTCTCACCAGGAAGCTTCAGTTATTTATCTTATTTGAGCACTCCAGATAGTCCTTTAAATGTGTTTCTACTGGTGGTAGGCACCTCAGAGTAAATCCCTCTCTGTTTTGGCCTGGAGGTGGGGAGGGGACAGCTGACCCCTGCTTTGCAACCACAGATCTTAAGTGAAGCTGGCCTGCCTGCCTGTTGACCATCCCCATCCACATTCCCAAAGCCCAGGTCTGATCTTCTAATGGAGGAAGGGTGGAGGACCCCTCTAATAATGCACCTGATCTTTCATTCATAAACAAGATTAGTCACACAAAGGTCACAAGATATTTGAGAAAATCCAGCAACAAGAAAGAGAAGACCTACAATTCCAAGATAAACAAACAAATCAACCAAATTCCCCTCACCATCTTTCCACACCATTCCATGTATTACTCCATATCATTCTCTTCATGGCACTTACCATTCTCTAAAATTACCCAGCTTATTTATTTTGTCTGTTTATTGACTATCTCCTCAGTAGAAATTTCTCTCCACAAGAAGAATGATTTTAACTGATGGTGATTCCTATATGCCTTACACCTAATATAGAGCCTGGTACAGAAGAAGCACTTTATAAATGTATTTCTTAGTGATATGAAACACAATACAAGCAAAAATGGTTAAAAGTGCCTCCATCGGCAGAGCAAGACTAGCGGTAAGGATGAAGGATGATCTTATATCTATTAATTTTAAACAAATGTGTGCAATTGGATTTTTATTATTATATACATATATGATTTTTATAATAATTTTAAAAACAAAAAATGGAAAGAAACTATTCACTGAGTTAAAACAACGATTGCTTCCTAAGCTTGGAGTTCTCTAACGCAAAAACCTAAAATGCACATCTCCAAGGAAACCAGAGATTTTACCTGAGTGGCCCCATTTATTATTTGCTGGCTTGTTCATTTACTGATTTGGTCTTGAACTGCTCAACCTGGCTGAAAAGTAGACTAGTTGCAAGTGTGGATTCTGGAGTCAAACAGCCGTGGATTCAAATCCTTGCTCTGCCACTTGTCATCTGTGTGTCCTCACCTTTATGCATTAGTGAGTCCTCATCCATACAATGAGGTCATGGTGAGAATGAAAAAAAGATAAAACAGAAAAGCAATTAACCATGCCTGGGACATTAAGTGCTCAATAAATATCAGCTACTGTAACAATTATATATATTTGAAGGCTTCTATATGTTCAAATAATTTAAGTCTTTGAAATAGGCGATAGTTCATCATCTTTTCTACCACCATTAATTGAGCATCAACTACATACCAGTAGTTGTAACGAACTCTGGGGAGACTAATAAAAATAAGACAACGATGTGGACTGTGAACACAAGATGGTTAGCTCTTTGTTCTTCATGATCTCAGATTTCTCAAGGTGAAAATTAAAGGAGGCCAATATCTAGAGCTGCTTTAAGATTTGTCACTTTCCTCTGCACAACTCTTGAATTTTGCTTATATGCAACCCTCTCAATCTCTACTGTTTTTGTATATATGAGTTTTAAGATTCGTCACTCAACTCTTTCGCATCAGCATGTAGGCATAAATTAATTTTAAAATATTAGTTCCACAGTCTACTTCTGTCAGATTTCAGGCACCCAAGTAGAATAAGCTTAGGGGAAAAAAAATCAAAAAATAAATTGCTGGGAGTCATTGTAAGATGTGCAATGCCAGGAAGAACAGTTAAAGGAAAATGTCATCTGAAAAATTAGGAGCTTCCTCTAAGTAAATGGGCTTTTTGTGCTACACCAAAACAAAACAATGTATAGGCATTAGCTAAGAAAAAAAAAGTGATGGTTATTTTTAAAAACCAGATGCTAATTCCATATTTAGCATATCTATTCTTTTATAATTTGACTACTTTCTATAAAATAGAAATAGGTGAGCTTCAATTCATGTGTTACACTTCCTGCAAACTCTATCTCCCGCCTCAAGCCTCTAAACATTAAAGAAAAGATATTTTTTAAGGCCAGCCCGGTGGCACAAGCGGTTAAGTGCGCACGCTCCCCTGCCGTGGCCCGGGGTTCCCCGGTTCAGATCCCAGGAGCGCACGGACACATCGCTTGGCAAGCCATGCTGTGGCAGCGTCACATATAAAGTGGAGGAAGATGGGCATGGATGTTAGCCCAGGGCCAGTCTTCCTCAGCAAAAAAAAAAAAAAAAGAGGAGGATTGGCAGATGTTAGCACAGGGCTGATCTTCCTCACAAACAAAAAAAGAAAAGATATTTTTTTATAAATTCAACTTATCAGTTGGAAAACTACAAGAGGTACCCTTGGTGAACAATAACCAAAGAGAATTCTGGAAAGTGAGAAAGCAGAGGGATTTGATTAGACAAGAAAATACACGGAAGTCTCTTGCAAAAAGTAGAAGTGGCTCTGAGCATGCCCTGAGCATGGATGGGTCAGATATTGAGCTCTGGGGCCAGCAACAGAGGGACTGGGTGGATACTTCAGTGACAGCAACCAGGTAGATTGGCTTTTCCACGTCTCTGCCCCACATCAACAAAAACATCACACATCAGAAACAGAGCCATTTGTTTCCAAGTGAGGACGTAAGTTGGAGAAGCAAGTAAGTTTCCTGGAGACTAGTGACATCCAGAAGGAATGAGGAACTTGTATGCCTGAAAGAATGATAAAAATAACGAACACAGTATCCCATTCAGGAGCATGTTCTGCCCGGCCACCCCACCCTCCCATTCCTGGCAGGAGTGTTTACTCTCCAGTTGCCACAGTCTGCACCACCCAGTCTACTGGTTTATTTTAGCAGCCCAGCCCATAAACATTTGAGTTGCGATCCCTGCACTGAAAGAACACTGTGTGGTCATGAAAGGTGCAGTGAATTAAGATGAATTAAAAACAAATGACAGGCTGAACTGCAAAGAGCCCCATTGGATAGAATAACTGGCCTTAACCTTAAGGCTTTTCTAAACCAATAATTTGATTTTCTGGGTCCAAAAATAACTGTGTGAACCATAAAGCAATAAACAGAAAAAATTATATAGGAGGACTCTCAGAGCTTCTGCAAAGATAGGCTGATCCGTCTCCTGAAGGAGTGTACAGTGGAAAGCAGCAGATGCTATTAAACTGAAAGAACTTTAAGTTGTAGGAAATAGGATCTGGGTTATTTTAAAATCCTTTTACCTAAGTCCCCTGTGTTTCTGTGCTCATGTGGTTTCTGAGCAATGACTTAACTGAAGTACAAGCTTTCAACAAATCATGAATGGTTGCTTATATGAGAAACAAGACCTTATTTCAACTCAAATAGCAATAAAAGTTCAGGGAATCCCTACCAACTGACTGTATATAGGACAGATGTTGAGAGTTCAGATCACAGCAGCCAAATAGTCTATGATGTAGAGACCAATAACTAGAAAAACATAAGTAAATATAATAAATTCAGTAATATTCTGAAATTATGCCCAAATTAGAACACTACACAGGCAATCCACTAAATATCTAATTTTTAGATATTATGTACACTTAGAGAGTATAAAACTAACCTAAAGATCCTGAGACTTAAAGAAGAGGGAATTCTTTCATTAAAATTGTTTAATGGCTTCTCCACCAATTTGTGCATAACTATGCAAATTCTCAAATAAAGGTGAAAACTAAGTCATTATCAATGTCACAAAAATAAAAATGTCAGTATCCTTGAGGCCAATGTGGCTTCAGAGAAAACAATAACCTTTGCAATTTAAAATACATTTTTAGAAGCACCTAGAATATATCAACATCCCAGTTACCTGAAGATTATATTTTAAAAAATATACATACTCCCAAGAGTGGTGTTTACAAAAACTTCAAGTGATAAAAATGCTCCCAAGTTCTTCAAAATTTAAAGCTATAGCTTTGAAGAACTAATATTTAAAATCTTGTCAAAGATATATCTGTGTAGGTTGTATATATTGGAATGAGGTTTCCCTGAGGAAAATTCCTTCAGGAAGGGATTAAAACAGTGAAGTTAAATGAACATTTTGGAGAATCCGGAAAATACTTATGGTCATTTACCAACATCATTTTGTATGTAGATAACATGATATAGTGATAAAAATAACCAAAATCATGAGATAAGAGCCGTGATTTTGTGGCTCTCCTCCATTATGTGTTCTGGGGCAAGTCAATTCAACTTCTTCAAGCTTCAGTTTCCTCCCTTTTAAAACGGGGTTAGTAATGTCTGTCCTGAATATCTTTCAAGTTTTTATAAGAGACAACTCATAAAACACACGTTAAAGTATCTGGAAAACACAAGTTGGATTATTTCCAGAATTTTGATAACATACTCATCATTCTAATACGTGTACTGTTGGCCTCTCATAACTCAATAGATTTTGGTATCCTAGGGAAATTCAAAACTCTTTCTTGCCCTTCCCCCAAACTGTCACTTCCTCTTGAGAATCAGAGCTGTCTCTGACTGTGACACAATTATATAATAATATGTTTATAGAGTACCTAGAACACGTCAGGATGAAAATATACTTACACAGCTTTTCTATATGTAAGGATGAGTGTTCTAGGGTCTTCATATGTACTAATTCATTTAATATTTACAATAATCATATAAGGTAGGTACTATGAGTAATCCATTTTACAGGTGAGGAATCTGGGGACAAGAGATTTGAAAACTTGCCTAACATCTTACAAATAGTAGATGACAGAAAGGGGATTTAAACTTAAGGAGTTGGCTTGAGAGTCAGTGACTACATTAAACTGCCTCTCTCTTGTACACTGCAGTATCGGTCAGCCAAAACAACACAAATTCAGTATCTCCTGTATTTCTGACAAACTTTACTTCATAATAAGAATGAGAGTCAACACTCATGGACTTACTACATACATAAGCCTAGCTAGACACTGATAGATACCTTTAATCTTAAGAAGAACTATGTAAGCGAGAGTTATAACCTTATTTCAAAGATGAGGAAGTTGAAGTTCAAACAGTTACATAAATTGACCAAATGCAGGTGAGTCATATATAGGAAAGCAAAGATTCAACAATTGAGGTCTGAGGCCAACATTGAACTGCCTAGGATTTGTCTTCTAAGAAAATTCCAAATACTCATTGCAAGCTCACACAAAACTGAAGCATAGGAGAGACTCAAGTCTTCTTGAGCTACATACATACCATATAATGAAAACAGTGAAGAAATATAGAAGATTTAGAGTAGAAACTGTAAACATGTCAGAAAATCTAACTCCCTAGTAGGCATATGTCAGGAGTTTAATCCTTTTCATGTAGCATCACTTCCCATTTAAAGCAAGGTTCAGAAGGGATTTGGAGAGTATAATATCACTAAAATTCTGACTTCTGAAATCTAAGTTTTCCAAGTTCACAGCCTGTAAAGAGAAAAGACCCCAAATCAAAAAGAAAAACCTCAGAATACTGAGGCTCCAAACTGATGTATTGTCATGTTCTGGACTTCTGGTTTCCTGAAGTCTGCATGATGTCTTTAACAACTATTTTCTTGGTGACCATTGAGCAAAGTGGATCATTTCAAACAATCCCTTTAAGAATTTTTCCTTTGTGTCACAAAATTCAGCTATTTTGTGGCCCTGCAAATCTGTACACAAATGTGAACTCTAGCTTCCATTTTATAATGCTAGGCAATTTTTAGAATTATAAAATTGGTAATAAAGATAATAGTGTAAATTCTCCCCCAAAACTATCTGCTTTGTGACTTTTCTCAATTCCCAGTTAAAGAGATATCGAAGGAAGAGGGAATCACAGCAAGATAGAAATGTAAAGTGCAGAGAACTTGCACCTTTTTTCATATAGTTCATCTTCTCAGAACGTAGCTGAGAAGAAACAGGTAAGCAAAGCCTAAAAGTGATGAAGATAAAAATTAGTAAAATTTCAAATTTTACAAAGCAATGCATTAACATTATCTAACAAAATGTGGATTTCATACACAGATTTCCTTGCCGATAAATTTTGGATAAATCCTACATCCTTGCAAATTTGTTCTTAGGAAATTTTGCCTGGCTTTCCCACTGCTAGGAAATAGGACCAACTGCTAAGAAAAATGGTGAATTTAAAGTTCCTAACAGATTGGGTAAATATTGACTACTATTATGCCTCTCAAATTCTCCCTCGGTATAAAAACTTTGTTTAAAAAGAGGCCATCTGATGCCCTAGGATTCAAGATTATATGATTTTTTTTCTCTTTGGAGAGGTCAGTGAATTTCTTTCCACACTCATTACAGTCTCCACAGAGGAAGTCAGTGATTTCATAGAGAGCTTCAGGCACAGGAGAAGACTCTCTGAGAATAAATATTCCTCTTTGCAATTTTTAAACTTACTTTAGAAAACAGAAAAAAATTTGGATGAATTTACCTTAGCATTTCAATAGGGAAAAAATGAGGTAACAGATGACATCAGGCTGACAATTATGTTTCCAGGGGCCGGCCCGTGGCTGAGCGGTTAAGTGCGCGTGCTCTGCTGCTGGTGACCTGGGTTGGGATCCCGGGCGTGCACCAATGCACCGCTGTCCGGCCATGCTGAGGCAGCGACCCACATACAGCAACTAGAAGGATGTGCAACTATGACATACAACTATCTACTGCGGCTTTGGGGAGAAAAAGGGAAAAAAAAAGGAGGAGGATTGGCAATAGATGTTAGCTCAGGGCTGGTCTTCCTCACAAAAAAAAAAAAACAAGAAGACAATTATGTTTCCAAAGTAGCTGACTATATATTATGGGGAAAAAATTCCCTGTTGTCATGAGAAATGGAAATTGCCCTAAACCTGAAGTAGAACTTACCCCTCCCTTCTAATAGTATCCTGGATCTTCCTAGTTTGTGAATGCACAGAGAGCATCCAAGATCTTGCCTAAGCTGATGGCATACAGCATTGTCCAAAAGAAACATAATGGAAGCCACAAATATGAGCCACATATGTAATTTAAAATTTTCTAGTACCACTTAGAAAAGTAAAAAGAAACAGGTAAAATTAATTTTAGTAATATATTTTATTTAACTCACTATATCTGAAATATTATTTCAAGATGTAATCCATATAAAATAGTTTTATTGTTATAAACATGTTAATTATTAATATAATATTAATGATAGTGTTATTAATATAATAGTAAATTAATGTGATATATAATATTAATATTAAAATATATTAATAATATGTTAATTATTAATTTTACTTTTTGTATTGGTCTTTGAGCATGTCTCAAGTCGATTTGGAAACATTTCAAGTGTCAGTGCCACATGGAGCTGGTGGCTATACCATATTGGGTGCCATAAGACTAGAACACTGGCTCTCTGTGCTGTGCATTAGAATCAGATTTTTAAAATCCTGATATCAGGTCATTCCCCAGGTCAACTAAATCAGAATCTCTGGGAGTCCTCCACCTTGCATCAATCTTTTTCAAAACCAGGTGAATCTGATGAAAAGTAATATTGACGAGCCAGTGACCTAGAAAATACCTACCACAAGATGAGCAGCATTTAGTAGTCTTCCTCTCAGTTTCAGAATTCTTTTCATTTTTCCCTCTTTGAATTAAGTATTTGAAAGGGAGAAAGAAAATTGTTGCAGGTGGCCCTCTAGTCACTTGCTCACTTTTCCAGAAAAACCTGGAATCAGGTTCACCTGATTTTATCTCCACCACCTCACAGTACCACTGTATTTAAGCCAAACAAACATTTACAATGGTAACAGTAGTGTTGGTAAAAGACAGTGTTAACTTGAGTCACTGGTTGAACCCTGTTCTGGCACAAGTGTGAGAAATAAAACTCTTTTATTATGGGAAATCTCCACGTGTGAATGCTGAGAAACAGGTCAGTCTGGCAACACAGCATTTTCTCGCAGAATGCTTGTCCAGTGGATATGTGCCATGCCTTGGCCCTCCTGCACCTCTTTCTAACTGATTGTCTGCTGCCTGCCTGGAACCACTCCCGGCCTTAGACACTCAGCCAAAAGCGAATCCCTGAGCCAAAGCAGCATTCAGGCAACAAAGCAGCGAAGGCAATGCTGGCTTCTGAGAATGTGAGTGGGTCTTGGAGGTCTTAGCTTTTCTCTGTGTTTGGCTCCATTCTAAAGGAATTTAGGCAAGTGGAAGATTTATCAGATTGATTTAGAAATGCAGTCTTCATAAACTGCATATTAAGTGTGTTGAATTCTGCTACGTGTTTGAAAGCCAAGTGAGACAGGAGGTTAAGTGATTCATGCCGTATCACAGAGCTAATTAGAGCGTCAGAAAGGGGAATAAGAACCACTTCTCCCAGTGCCTGACCCAGTACTCTTGCCACCCACAAATTGAGGTGTCTAAAAGTCTAGTTCCTATCCTTTATACTCTAGATGAAAGTGGAAATTGGTATCTTTTTCTTCTTGGAGGATGAATATTTGCAACATCAATCAAAATTTTAAATAGGCATATTCTTGATTCTTTTCACCTATAGGAATGTACCCTACAGGAGCATACATGTGCCCAAAGACATTTGAACAAGGGTGTTTGCTGCTACTTTCTCTGTGTAAGTGAAACACTGAAATCAATTTAAATGTCAATCAACACAGCTTTTAAAAACAATCTCAGATACAACACCAAAAAACACAATCCATGAAAGAATTGATAAGCTGGACTTCGTTAAAATTAAAAACTTCTGCTCTGCTAAAGACAATGGCAAGAGCATCAGAAGACAAGCCACAAATGGGAGAAAATATGTGCAACAGACACATCTAATAGGGGGCCGGCCCCGTGGCATAGTGGTTAAATGCACGCGCTCACTGCTGGCGGCCTGGGTTCGGATCCCGGGCGCGCACCAACACACTGCTTGTCAGGCCATGCTGTGGCGGCGTCCCACATAAAGTGGAGGAAGATGGGCACAGATGTTAGCCCAGGGCCAGTCTTCCTCAGCAAAAAGAGGAGAATTGGCAACAGATGTTAGCTCAGGGCTGATCTTCTTCACACACACACACACACACACACAATAAATAAATAAATATTAAAAAAAAAAGACACGTCTAATAAAGGACTGCTATCCAATATATACAAAGAACTCTTAAAATTCAACAATTAGAAAATACACAACCTGATTAAAAAATGGTCCAAAGACCTTTACAGACACCTCACCAAAGAAAATATATAGATGGCAAATAAGCATCTGAAAAGATGCCCCACATCATACGTTATCAGGAAAATGCAAATTAAAATAACAATGAGATATCACTGAACACCTATTAGAGTGACCAAAATCTGGAACACTGACAATACCCAATGCTGACAAGAATATGAAGCAACAGGAACTTTCATTCAATTGCTGGTGGGGATGCAAAATAGTACAGCCACTTTGGAAGACAGTTTGGTGGTTTCTTACAAAACTAAACCTACTGTTACCATATGATCCAGTAATCATACTCCTTGGTACCTACCCAAAGGAGTTGAAAACTTATGTCCACACAAAAACCTGCATACAGACGTTTATACCAGCTTTATTCATAATTGCCAAAACTTGGAAACGACCAAGATGCCCTTCAGTAGGTGAATGGATAAATAAACTGTGATACATTTAGACATTGGAATATTATACAGATCTAAAAAGAAATAAACTATCAAGTCACGAAAAGACATGGAAGAACCTTAAATGCATGTTACCAAGTGAAAGAAGCCAATCTGAAAAGGCTACATACATACAGTATGATTCCAGCTACAGTCAGGCATTGCTTAATGATGGGGATACATTCCCAGAAATATGTTGTTAGGTGATTTTGTCATTTTGCGAACATCATAGAGTGTATTTACTCAAACCTAGATGGTACAGCCTGCTACACACCTAGGTTATATGGTACTAATCTTATGGGACCAACATCATATATGTGGTCTGTTGTTGACTGCAGCGCATGACTGTATACAACATTCTGGAAAAAGCAAAACTATGGAGACAGTAATAAGATCAATGGTTGCTGATGGGGGGAGATGAATAGGCGGAGCACAGAGGAAATTTAGGGCAGTGAAAATCCTCTGTATGATATTATAGTGACGGATGTATGTCAATATACATTTGTCCAAACTCATAGTGTACAACACCAAGATATGGGCTTTGGGTGATTATGATGCGTCAATGTAGTGTCATCCGTGGTAACAAATGTACCATTCTAGTGAATGATGTTGATAACGGGGGAGGCTATGCATGTGTAGGGGCAGGAGGTATATGAGAAATCTTGGTACCTTCCTCTCAATTTTATTGTGAACCTAAAACTGCTCTTAAAAAAAAGTCAAAAAATGATGTAGACTTATATGTACTGCTATGGAAAGATCTCCAACACAAAGGTAAATTAAAAATTCACATCACAAAAAAATAGTTCTGGTATGATTCCATTTATACAGAAAAGGAAAAGACAAACGTGTGTGTGTAAATTCGTATTAAACTTCTGGAAGTATATTTATAAAACAGTTAAAAGTGGTTGTTTGTGCCATAGGCAGGAGGATTTGAGGATATACTTCTGCATCATTTGACATTGTTATGTGGAGAACAAATTTCCATAGTGCATATGTAATTAAAATAAGCATATTCAGAAAAATATTCCTTAACTTCATTGTAAACAATCCATAATATTCATGAAGGGTGTGCTTATTCAGAAATGTAGATGTTCTTTTTAATAATATAAATGAAGATAAAAGAATGTCCCTCTATGCTAGAAACTTGTTATAAGTCGTTTGTGTTATAGCTAGAAAAATAAAGAAAACCTAATTAAAGAATGATTAGCAAATTAATTAATTGAAATTCCACATGGTCTTCTTTTCTCAAGATTAATTTTGTTGGGATTTTGGCATTATAAAAGAAATGTAAAACAACTATGAATAATATAATTTCATGAGGCTTAAATGTTTATGTTTAAAAAAAGTGGGTTTGTGAATTATCACCAAAATAATAAGAATAAATTGCTCAGAACATGGGTTAAAACAAGAAAATAAAAAATTAATTCAAATATGCTTCTTCCTTATGCCAACCAAAGATAAATCCCACAATATCTGATTTCCTAGGATTGGAGAGAGGACCTGGACTCGTTGGAAAGTTAAGACTAGGAGGCACTAGATACAGAAGCTTCCATTCATACTGCGTGTGAACCAGGACGTGTGCAAGTGGAGTGGGAATCTGGGTCTTCAGCAGCAGAAGAAAGATTTCACAGAGAAGGTGGGGTAAAGAGCAAGCCGGCCACCAAGTAGATGAGATGGGGTGCTCTTCCAAGCAAAGGGAAAGCGTGGATGCTAAGAACATAGTAGGCTTTGCAAATTTTCGGTAGGGCTGGAGAATAGAGTTTGTAAAGAGGCTGGTGGGCGACCAAGCTGTAGGTGTAGGATGGGAGCAAATAATCAAGGGCCTTTATAAGCGATGCAAATTAATTTGGATGTTTTATCCTTTAGTCTTTGCAGACCAATATGGGAGCCACTAGCCACATGTGGCTATGAGTGCTTAAAATGTGGCTAGCCCAAATTAAGATGTGCTGTAAGACTGAAATACACACTAGATTTTAAAGACTTAGTATGAAAAAAATGCAAACTACCTCATTATTATTTTTTGACTGATTACATCTTGAAATGATAATGTTTTGGATATACTGGGCAAAATAAAATATATTATTAAAATGAATTTCACCCGTCTTTACTTTTTTTTAATTGGCTGCTAAAAAATTTTAAATTACATAAGTGGTTTGCATTATCTTTCTACCTGACAATGCTGCTTTAGATAATGGTTAGATGTTTAACAGAGGAGTGAAAGATGGGATTTGCATTTTACAAATAACTTCCTGCCAAAATTGTGGAGAATGGTTTGTCAGAAAATCAAACAGGAGGCAGGAAAACCAGTTCCACAACTATTACAACAGTCCAAGGAGGGAAGATAAAAGTTTATTAAGGCAAGAGTGCTGGAGACAGCACAAAAGAACAGATTCAATCCATGGGCTGCAGAGAATGAAGGAGAGAGAAGATAACTTTTACATTTCTTTGGATGGTTGGGTTCTTGATGACTCCATTAACTCAGAAGATGATAGCAGGAAGACCTAGTTCAAGCAGGAAGTTTCAGAAGCGATTATTAATTCTGTATAGAATATGTTGTGATGCTTATAGCACCTGAAGTATAAATTTTCAATAGACAGAAAGGAATATGCTAGAGTAGTGGGAAAAGCTTTGGATTGGAGCAAGTGGAGTTCAAGGAGAGCAGTCAGCCAGCTGCAGAGAGATCTAATAAGATAAGAGCTTGATGGGTGTTTTACATGCATTTTCTGTTTATTATCACATTTAATTCTCACAGCAACCCTATGATGTAGGTACTATAATTATCCCCATGTTACAGATGAGGAAAATAAGAGGCATAGGAAGGCTAAGTAATTTGCTCAAGATCACACAACATGTCAGAGGTAGACAGGATTCAAACCCAGGCCAGCTGGTACTGATATTCTTACTCGAAATTCCAACTATACAGATGTATATAGCTAGGTCATTATCTCCCGTAGAATATTAAGTGGGCTAAGAGAAGTTTGTATTATCAACAACAGGATGAAAATAAGATGAAAGAAAAAAATTTATTGGGGCCAGCCTTGTGGCATAGTGATTAAGTTTGTGCACTCTGCTTCGTCAGCCTGGGGTTCGCAGGTTTGGATCCTGGGTACGGACCTACACACCACTCATCAAGCCATGCTGTGGTGGTTTCTCACATGCATGGAGGAAGATTGGCACAGGTGTCAGCTCAGGGACAATCTTCCTCAAGCAAAAAAAAAGAGGAAGATTGGCAACAGATGTTAGCTCAGGGCCGAGCTTCCCCACCAAAACAAAACAAAAAAAAAAATAGAAAAGAAAAGACAAACAAAGGAAGACACAAATTGGAAAAAAAATTTATTTCTTTTAAGCCGTCAAGTTTGGATCAGTTGTTCAGGGAAGTGTGAGATTGCTCAGGAGACATAGTAAATGGGAGTAACGTTTGCTTGATGTTTGTCACCACATTTGCCAGCTATTCCAAAGGCTTTTAGAATCAAACCATGCCTGTTCTAGGCAGAGGGGCCAGGTGGGTGGGCCCTGTGATCGTGTCAACTGGAAGCAGAAAGGACTGAAATAAGAAAACAAGAGAGAGGAGGAGGGCTGTCACTTTCAGCTTTCCGTAACCCTCTCCTCAAACCCCTCATGTCCCTATTCTCAATCCCATCTTTTCTAAACCCCAGGCAGAAGGTTCTGTAGACTTTGGGGAAGAGAAGGGATGCATTCGTTACAGAATCCCTTGAAGCCACAAAATTTGATGCAGACCTTGTTTCCAGCTTGGCCCAGGAACCTCCATCAGGCACTCTCCAGTCTCTAAGAGAACTGAGAAGTCTTCTGGTAGGAAAGGCCCCTTTTCTCTTCCGATGATGATTATAGCAAAGGCTTTTGCATTACATTTTGAATTGCCTGCTGATCAGATTCAATGATAGTCATAACAAAACGTATTCTAGTAATTATTCTTTAAACAACTCTGGCAAAGCCCTCCCATGGCCCAAAACATATTTGCCCTACTTTTCCCATCCACCTAGTATAATGCCTACAAGCATTTTGTTAGCTATTCATTTGAGTTACCAAGCATCCTCTTTGGAATGGCCAACATCCCTGTGGATTTTGATCTTTGAGCAGTTCATCCCAGACAAAAGGGATCATTCGAGGAATGACAATTTGAGGAGGGATGAACAACAAATTGTCAGTGTACCTTGGTACTATCTGTGTACCAAATGCCTGGTAGATATAGGGAAGGGGGAGAGAGGTGGAGTACCTCCACCCAGATCTAGAAAGGAAAGATCTAAAAGAAGGACAAAAAGAAAGGAGTATGGATGGTAAGCCATGGTCACTACTGCACAATTTTCCATGAATTCTGTCCTATCAGGAGGTTTTCCTCCAAACATTGACTCCTCAAAACCCAGTTCTAATGGGCCTCACTGAACCAAGTGGCTGGGAATTGAATACTATGGGAGAAGTGTAGGGGCCAGCCCAGTGGCATAGTGGTTCAGTTGGTGCACTCTGCTTCGGTGGCCCGGGGTTTGCAGGTTCGGATCCCAGGTGCGGACCTATGCACTGCTCATCAAGCCATGCCGTGGCAAGCATCACACATACAGAAAATAGAGGAAGAAGGTCACAGATGTTAGCTCAGGGCCAATCTTCCTCACACACACACACACACAAAGAAGTGTCAAGTGACACAGGACATGATGGACCAGAAGTAATGGAAATGAGATATTTGGCTGTGACTAAAGGAAAAAAAAACCTGCAATCTAGAAGTCTAGAATATTTATGGAAGGGGATATTTTAGCTAAATTATTCCAAGGATCCCTTCAAAGGGTTAAGCACAGCACCTTGATAAGAAATAGTTTAAAACCCTTATTTAATAAAATTGCAATCAAGTCGGAAGGCTTGCCTAGATGTGGAAACAGCTAACCATGACATTAGAAGGCTAAAGAACTAATGATTCATAGATATGCTAGTCACTCCTCCCCTCTCTCAGAGCCAGGGCAACGAAAGCTTGAGTGTGAATTACAGTACTGTAATCACCTCTGGGTACTAGTGGACAACATTTTCAGTAGTGGGGCCAAGAAACATAGAAATCAAGTACTCCTCCAAAGACCCTGAATTTTGAAGAAGGTTATGGGCTCAGAGTGACATCTGAGAACAAATCAAAATGCAGAATAGGCACAAATAAAATAAGTGGCAGAGATCCCTATTTTAATATTTCTACAATTTAGATATTACCTAGGCCAGATATCTAATGATACTAGGCGCTGTTGATAGCTCTGATAGCATCTAAGTGTCTGCCAGGATTTTCCAATTCTGCATGTTCACAGTTTTCCTTTCTTAAGAGTTCATCAAGTCGGCTATAAATTGCATTTATAGGGCGCCGGCCCTGTGGCTTAGCGGTTACATGCGGACGCTCCGCTACTGGCGGCCCGGTTCAGATCCCGGGCGCGCACTGACGCACTGACGCACCACTGTCCGGCCATGCTGAGGCTGCGTCCCACATATAGCAACTAGAATGATGTGCAACTATGACATACAACTATCTACTGAGGCTTTGGGGAGAAAAAGGAGGAGGATTGGCAATAGATGTTAGCTCAGAGCCGGTCTTCCTCAGCAAAAAGAGGATGATTGGCATGGATGTTAGCTCAGGGCTGATCTTCCTCACAAAGAAACAAACAAAAAATTGCATTTATACACATACACACATGACAGAGAGAGAGAGAGAGAGAGAGAGAGGGAGTTTAAACCCCAAGCACGCAACTAAGGAAAGCTGCTACAGAGGTAATACATTTCAAATATTTCTAGAGCAATGTAATGCAGAAAAGAAGCCTTGGCACTGTTTACACTGCTGAGATGATATGGCGGGTGCAGCAACACTGCATTACTGTGAAATTTCTAACATTGCTTATTCAAAGGGCTTTTGATTTCTTGAGTTAGGTGTCTTTAGTACTATGTGTCTTAATATATTTTGCAATATATTAGGATGATTGTATATGTTTCACTAAAAAACTTTCCATTTTGAAACAAAATATTAAATTGTAGACAATCTCTCACTCCATTTTGTTCTAATTAATAAGTTTTTTTAAGGGAGAAAAGGCCAAATTAGCATTTAAATTGTGCATTTGCTTCTTTATAATTTAACCAGACAATCACATTACCTTGAGCATTGGAATTCAAGAGGAGAACACCATGAGCATTAAAATCATTCTCTATGCACAAATAAAAGGGATGAACTCCATAGAGATTGCTAAACCTGCAACAGCAAAAAGAAATATTATGTTTCTTATGGCTTATTATCACTTTCTTATCCTATCTCAATGAGATTCAGTAGCAATTAACGACACCCAAAAAAGAAAAAGAAAGTGTAATATATATTATGAGGGTAAAAGGCAGACTGGTAAAAACCTAAGTAAATGCAAAATTTCAAACTTGCCTTTATGAGTATAAACCAAAATGATCTGAGAGTAAATTTATAGAAAATCATTCTTATTATTCATGGTCTCTTTTTTTTTCAATAATCAGATTTCCTGTATTAAGAATCTATGTTCACACATTACCACTGGCAATTGATCTCTGGAAAACATTCCATAGTCAACAAAATTCACATCATGCTTAAAGGATGGATGGTCATGTTCATCAAATCCACAGATGGAAGTGGATGGGGTGGAAGTCATCATTTGTATAACCTGATTAGAAAAAATCAGGCCTCCAAGAGTTGTTTCCCACCTGTGCCAGACAGAGAAGCAAAAAGACAGTCAGTGGGTGGATTTTTATGAGGAACTCTTTTTTCCATTAAATTCTGGTCCAAAAAAAGAAAAAAATTCAGTAAACTTAGCTTAAAAGGGGATGAGAAAATAAAGACAGAATGTGAGGGGAACTGAGAGAATGGTAGCTCATGTTTATGGAGTATTTGCTAAATGTTGGGCTCTGATCTGGGTATAATATATCTGGTATTTCATTTAATCCTCACAATAACCCTGTGGGAAGGCACTATTACTTCATTTTGTACATGAAGAAACTGAGACTCAGAAAGAGCAAAGTTATATAACTTGCCTAAAACGACCCAAATAACAGTGCCAGGATTCAGTCAGTTTTGCCTGCCTGCTCAAAATTTGTGCAACATTTTATCTGTTGAAATGAGAGTAGGTCTTTCTTGAAATAAAAGTAGTCTGTGTTCAAATAAAACTTGGGGAATGTTGTGTTATCCAAATCCAGCTAGATGTCTTTTCTGTAGGACTTTTCATAGTTTTTAATAAGGAACAATGTGTAATGTATCTCCAAGAGGTGGCTATCACATATGACATTTTTCAAAGATAATTGACTAAAGAAATCTTTTGTCCTAGAACACCTGTTTACATTTTGAAAGCCAGGGTTAAATCATCTAAAGGAAAGGAGAGAGTCACAGGTGGGAGGGCCCCACTCTGCTTTTGGACACATAACCTCGCCACATCCTTTCCTGCTTTCCAGTATCTAGCCCTATTCCATGGGGGAGGCAGGTGCTCCCAGGTTCCCTGCCAGAGGAGTTTCTCATCCACTGGAGGAGACTGCTGCTAAGTAGCAATATTGATTGTTTGGTGGAAATTGTTTTAGTGTTTCTCTCTCCACCTCCTCCTCCCCCTTCCCCCCCCCCGCCCCCCCATCTCATTCAAGGATTATTTCCTGAGTGCCAAGCACTGTCCAGGGTGCTGGGGAAATACACAGAGGCATAAAAAGTAGGAACAACTAGGTAATTACAACACAATGGGATATGTGGAGATAAACAAGTACACATTGATATGGGAGCAGAACTGGGCACATACCACTGAGAAGGTGAAGAATCAGGTTTTTTTTATTATGAGCAGGTAAGGTACTGTATATGAAGAGTAACAGTATGTATCGACTCTGTTTCCCATAGCAAAAAGCTTTTATTATCTTTTCCTTGTGTTCTTAGTTGAATACAGGTTTTTCAGACCCTAATAAACAAGAAAACACATTTAATTTTTCAAGTCATCAGAAGACTCAGAACAAGATTTCGCTTTCATTTTTTCTCTTACAAGTATCAAAACCTCAACATGTAATTTCCTGAAAGTTCATTAAAAGTCTCACTTAGTGACAAAGACCTGAAATAAAGGCCAAAATGCTACTATAGTGCTTTCTGACTAATTGATAACATCAATAGTAATCATTTGCCTCAAAGATTATACAAAAAAATTAATGAGAGAAAAAATGTGCTCTTATTTTGACTATTAAACATCTGCTTCAAAGATTGTATAAGAACATTAAAAGTACTTAAGAAATTACCAAAAGTTTGAGCTCCAAAGAAATCATTCAGAAAGGGTGTATGAAAGGATTATATTCAAAATATTAAAAATTAGCTCAGCACATACTGACCAATCAGAACCCACATGGGCCAAGACCCCCCACATGGGTCTTGAAGACCCCAGAGATGACAGGTATTAGCCGTTTGCTAGAACTTAGGGAGATCTGCGAGTCCTGGTGGAGAGCTAGGGAGGGCAACAGATCAGCGAGAGGGACCCAGGGCCAGCTCAGGGAACAGCTATTGACAACTAACATGGAAGTATTTCAACATTTTAACAGCAGCTATGAACACAGTGGTGCCTGTCTCTAAGGAACAGTCATCATTCCTTAGAGGTAAGGAATTACTTTCTAGCTCAATTTGCCATAAACCTTAAAGGTGACTTTATAGCTCAGAAAATATCATTTAAGAAAAATCCTTTGGCTTTGACTTTTCCATGTAAAGAATGGTATCAATTAACCTTTAGTAGTATACTATCAATGATTCTTCAAAAAGAAGTCTATGCTACTGCTTATAGAAGAACTTGGTTTTCTTGGATTTATCTGAAGTGTCATTTATTTATACTGTGTATAAGGCAAGCAGAACCAAAGGCAACCCGCTACAGGTTTCGTTAGCTCTAACTACACACCTGAGATGCAACCTCCTGTATATGTTCTACTAAGTGCACACTTACAGCCCCCTTTTCCTTAGCAAAACAAGAATCTAATCATTAGCCAGAGAATTCACAGTTGTTTCGAAACAGTTGGGTTGCCATAAGTTTGTGTCATGTTGTCAGTTGTTATTGCCAGTTCACTAGGACTGGAGTAATTGGTTTGAGAGGCATAAGCTATGTCAGCCCTCCCTCTTCTGCTTCTTGTTATAACTCCCAAAGTTCTCAAAGGGTTAGCACCATTACAGAGGGTCTGCAATCACTCGAGATTTTCATAAACCATATTAACAAATATTCTTCCCTATTTCTCATTCTCCTTCATAAACACTAATTACATATATAATATATATATTCATACTTATAAGGCAAAGGAAAGGAAAAAACTTCCTGAATAAAGGAATAAATTTCATTGTTTATTTACAAATTGTTACATTAAACATTAAAAATCAGTACTTTATCAGTCCAAAAACTAGACTCTAAGTAAAGAAAAAAAAAAAAGACAGTATTATGTCAACAATATTGATTGAGTTTTAAAATGGTATTCAAATACAGAATTCTCGTTGTTCAAATGAAGCTACAATCATTTAGTGCAATTAAAATAATACCAGATAAAAAATAAAATAAAAGAACATCATTTTATTTTCTTCTTAAATATTTTATAGATGAAAGAAAACAGTAGATCAGATAAAAATCAAAGTTCATTAGACGTAAAATAAAACTGCCTTAGTATTTTATTTTTTCCAAAGAGATAGCTGTCTATAATGCATTTATTATAAGAATTTCCTTGTATTTATTAATTCTTAATATTTAATCTCTCTTTTCAACTAACCAGAGAGGCACATGCTATGACTTATGGAAGAAAATATTATCTTTTTAGAATGTGGGGGACAAAAGAATTGGTCTAGGCAAGCTATGTCTTTTGGATATGTGAATAGCTGATGGAATTCTAATCACATGTATTAAAATTAATATTAGTGAGTACATTCCAGAATGCTTCCAATCACATTATCCATAATGCTCAATGTGCAAAGCTTTAATACTGAAATATTCCAATGTATTACAAATTGGTATCAGTGTGCTCAAACCTATTTATTACAAAAGTTATTGGTATGAGAGAAACTTTCAGAAGCCATCTTTTCTACTTCAAAATAGAAGGATCTCCCCAGAATTTCAAAAGAATTATCAACAGCACTACCACGTCCCCACCTCACTCCGAAACATATCTCTTTAATACATTAAAAAATTTTTTTTCTAAATCAGGGTTTATGCTGAAAAATAGAAGTGAACATTTTTGTCATTAACAAACCATTAAAATTGCTTTGTATCTCTTAAAAATGAATATATCGTCATATAGTAGGTATCAAATAAATATCTGAGAATGAAGTGAATGGAGGGAGAAAGGACTTCTTGAATGCTATGCCCTGGAGGGAAGATTAAAATAGAATGTTTCTACCAGAGTTAGATTAGTTCATACAAAGACGGCAAGGCCAGTACTTGATTAGTTAGTTATGGTTTGAGTTAGTCATGATTGAGGAAAACAAGGTAACAGGATATGCAGGACCCTTCACCACCTCTACCTCCATATTTCTTTTTCTTTTTTTTTTTTGTGAGGAAGATCAGCCCTGAGCTAACATCTGCCAATACTCCTCTTTTTTTTTTTTTTTTTGCTGAGGAAGACTGGCCCTGGGCTAACATCTGTGCCCATCTTCGTCCACTTTATGTGGGATGCCGCCACAGCACGGCTTGACAAGCAGGATCCAAACCAGCGAACCCTGGGCCGCCACAGCGGAGCGTGCGCACTTAACTGCCTGCACCACCGGGCCAGCCCCCATATTTCTTTATTGATGGGGCTCAGGACCCTGTACCCCAAAATATGGCATCATGGGGGTACTGAATATCTTAAACTAAAAGAGTTTGAGAGAATGGCAGAAGAAAGAAGGTTACATTAACCTCCTCCCTCTCGCCCTTCTTCCTCAAGACTGGTCATAAATTTCCCCTGTGAAAGATACCTTCCCTGTACCAGGAGGGAGAGACATTCTTATCACCAGAGACAGGGAATTTGGGGCAGAGAAATCTATATAAACAAACCTTGTTAAACTCACCCTTTCTGGCTACTTCTTCACCTTCTACTACTCCTAGTCCCACCTCCTTTGTCTTGTCAATTCTTGTCAAATTTATTGTCTCTTTGTCTAAAAGGTAAAAAAAAGCTTCCTGCTCTGGTCACTTCTTCAGGTCTTCATTCTCTTGTGAAAGATCCTGTGTACATGTAAAAATTCAATAAAATTCATATGCTTTTCTCCTGTTAATCTGTCTTTGTCAGTTTAATTTTCAGACCCAACGAGGGACTCTAAGAGGTTCAAAGAGTACTTTTTCCTCCCCTACACTATCATATGGGCTATGTACTGATACGAACTATAAAACCATTTCATAATTCGTCCTTGTACTTCCTGTCAAGCTCGTCGTTTTATAACCAGATTTCCAGAATCTTTTTATTCTTCTGTGCATTTCTTATTTAGTTTCCTTCAACAAAAAAGGCCTCACTGCAAATCGACTCCTCCCTGAAGTCTTATCTAATTCTTCCTGTCAGAATTTAAATCTCCTTTTACAACCCTCACACCTTCCTTTGGCATTTCTTTCATTCTCTCAGCTGTCCTAGTTAGCCCTTTTGAGAGCAGGTAGTATCTCCTTTATTCCTCCTTATTCCCAACAACAAGCACCAAGTGAATGTTGAGAAAATATAATTTTCTCTACATACTGAAAGAAAACACAAGATGCAACAGAATGTATTGAGTATCTATTATGAGAAAGGTTTTCTACGCAGCATAGGAAGCCCAATCCTTCCCCCCTCCCTTTGGGTGCATGCTAACTCTCAGATCGCTGGAGGAAGCCCCACAAAGTTGACTAATGGGAGTGGAGTGAGGAGAGAGAGGATGTGTTTACTACAAACATGAACGGCAGCACACGAGCATTGGGTGTCAGGGCAGCCGGGCTCCACAAGCTCTCGTTCAGCCAGAAGGGATATCAAAGCAACTCTCATACCCACAGCCTCACCAACCAGGCTCGAGGCAGCTGGGACATTTTCCTAAAAGAATGAAAGTCAGCTTGGGCAATGCAATACCAGGGAAGTGCTGTCTGAACAGAAGGAGAGCACGTCTCAGTTCCAGAGTCCCATTTCTATGATTAACTGATACAGACGAGTTTTGGGTTTCTGGGATTTGCTTCTACAGAATGACAGGCTAAGATGATAGAGCCTGATGGCTCTTTTTAGCCTTTCAGTCTAAACATATAGAACCCCCGATATGTGTTGCTACACAATTTCAAAAGAGTTTTATTTTAAACCTAGAGCAGCCACCAAGTCGACTGTTTCCAAGCAGCGTGCTCTGACTCGACCTTCTCCTCTGTTATGATGGATGAACTGCCTGTGCTCCTCAGATTAACTCCTCCAGTGATTCACTGGACTCCAGCCTGTCTCCTCTCTTTTTCTTACATCGTCTTTCATAGCACAATATAAACACATTGTTATTTTCCTCATCTTAAGAAAAAAAAAACTTATATTCCCTCTTCTGACCTCATTTCACTTCATTTCTCTCTTCCGTAAAATCAAATTTCCCAGAAGAGTTGTTTATTCTCAGTTTTCCCAATTTCTCTCCCCACTTGCGCTTGAAGATACTCCTCTCAGGCCTTAACCTCCACAAAACTCTACTGGAACGGCTCTTGTCAAGATGAGCAATGAGCTCTAGAGATCTGCTGTACAACAGTGTACGTATAGTCAACAACAACGTATTCTACATTTAAAAGTCTGTTAAGAGAGGAGATCTCATGTTAAGTGTTCTTACTATAATAAAATGGAAAAAATTTTTTAAAAGGTGAACAATGAACTTTGTTGCTACAACATGTTCAATTCTGTCTTCATCTTATTTCATCTATCAGGAGCATTTGATGGAATTGACCACATCCTCCTTCCCGAGATACTTTTTGCATTCTCTTCAGTTTAAGTGAAGAAACTTCATATTTCTCTAATTTCAGTCCAATTGTGTCTTGCTATAGCTTTGCATCTCTAAAATGCACATATAGGATAATGGACAAGTATTCACTGATATTTACTTGAACACTTATTACATGCTTGGATATGTGGGACATGCTAAAATGAACCAGACATTGATTCTGCCATATAGGGGATTAAAATCCAGAGGAATAGATAAGATAATAAGGTGAATGAATATGATGTAAAGTATAGATATAAGATTTTAAAGAAAAGTACAGATTTGGTGCTACCAGAGTTAAAAAGAAAGAGAGAGACTTCTATGTATGGTGATCAGGCAAACTTCATGAGAAAGGAGATTACACATGGGAAGAATTTTGATAAGAAGAGGCAGGAGAGAAAAGCATTCAAGAGAGAGGAAATAGTTTGAATAAATGTGGAAAGGAAGAAAAGTATAGAATGGGTCCCAGAAATAGCAAGCCAGTAGCCTAGGTTGGCTAGAAGTAGGATGTACAAAGGAGAACACTGGGAAATTTGGTTGGGGTGTGGAGGTGTGAATCAAGTTTGGAACATTGTAAAGTTGAAAGACTAATGGAATAATAAAGTTCTTGTTGTCCCAGAGGAAGCTGAAAGTATGGAATCAGAGTGAGTCAAAACTTACAATGGAGGTTTAGAGGTCTGCAGAACAGAGGTAGCCAGAAAGGCCATTATCAAGGGAGAAAGTGTAGACAAAAGAGATAAGGAGTAATGGTGAACTTATTGAAGATTGTTTTTGTATGTGGCTTTCTCAATACAAATAAGTAGTGGAATTTCAGTATACGCAAGTTTACAGTTAATCGATAAATTGGCAAATACTTATTGAGCACCAATTGTTCTGTGTTGGGAATGCTAAAGTGAAATAAACAGACAGAGTTCCTGCCCTCAAGGATAATTTGTTCTAGTAGAAGATAATAAACACAGAAAACAAACCAACACATTCATAAAAAATTTTCAAGTATTGATAAGAAGAGAAAATACGTACCTGTGACACAGGGTGGAGGAGAGTGAGAGTCAGCTTTTAACTATCTAATAAAATTACCATTTATACAGAACACAGCTTTGCCTATATTATTTCATTAACGCCTTAGTAAAAACCCAATTTTACAGAAAAAGAAGGTAGGCTCAGAGAATTTAAGTTACTTTCCCGAGTTCACACAGCAACTCAAATGGCAAAGCAGAGATTTGGGCCCCGGTTCGTCTGACCCAAAGACTATACTCTCGACTACGGTGAATATCTTCCTTCTGAATGTTTGCTTTATCCCTGAGAAGGTTGTACTACCACTTCCAGGTAAGGAATGTGCTTTGAGCTTGCTTTCCTCCCATGATCATGAGCTTTTTACCCACCACATTCTCTTTTACTCTGCCCTCTGTGACCAAGAACATGAGGCTGGGAGCCAGTTGTTCAAGGTTATTGTATCAGTTTCTCATTGCTATGCATCATACCGCCCAAAAACTTCATTAATTAGAATATTAGTAATGCATTACTCCTCACAGTTGTCCAGGCAGTCTTTCTGCTGGTCTTGCCTGGGATTACTCACATAGCTGCAGTCAGTTGGGTCTTGGCTGGAGCTGATTAATCTGTGACCTCGGCTGACAAGGCTGAAATAGATGGGATAGCTGGGCTTCTCTTTCCACATGGCCTTTCATCCTAGGCTTCTGTACATGGTGCAGAAGTGTTCTAAGGATACAAGAGTGGAATCTTTAAGACCTCTTAAGGCCAGGGATCAGAAATCATACAACACATTTCTGTCACATTCTGTCACAAGTTACAGGGCCAGCCCAGAGACCAGGGATGGTGAATTAGATTCCACCCCTTGATGGGAGGAGTTGAAAAGGATTTGTAGCTAATTTTTAATCCACTATACATAACCCTCTGGCAACAATTCCACCCATATGCACATATAGTTGCTCTCTCCTAAGATCCTCCAGAGGTTCAATCCAGTATAGCCTCTAACTCAGCATCCACAGCCTCATGATCATGATGAGGCTCCTCAGTTGCAGTCCCCTTGTTCCAAAGAGAAATTATCTGCACACACACACCCAGCATACAGTGACTGAACAAGCATAGGAGAATTGCAATAATCATTCCTAACCAAAAAGGGAAAGAATAGGAGGCACACAGCAATCTCTAGTCCAGAGCAATTCTGAAATCTACTTGAGCTTGTGTTGACAGGGTCCCCTACTCTTGGAGGAGAAAATGTTTCTTGATTAGGGTCCCGTTTTATTCCTTAAGAATAGCAAGACCAGTGAAAATAATAACAGCTATTAATTGCACATGTACCACGTACCAGTTCAATTAAATTCAAATTTTGAAAGGGAATGCAGAATTTTAAAACTGTGAATAGCAGCCATCCTTACAATTCAATTCTCCTGAATACACAATTTAACCGAAGGCTAAATGAAAATTTTTCCTACCCTATACATAGCTTTAAGTTAAACTATGTATTTCTAATATTCTAGCTTGCTAATTTCATATCCTTCATAACTTCTCCAAGAATGTGTTGTTTCTAAGGACAAAACTAAGAGCATATTTATGTAAATAGTACTTAGAGTACTATTCTTGTCTTCTTTCTTATTACTCTGAATTGAAGGACTGTACCATAAATTCAACGTCTTAGTTGAGGTCAACAGCCTAATTTGAGGAAAAATCAATATTGAGCTGAACTTCAAATTGTTTATTATTAAGATCATAAATCTAAAACAGGTTAGATAGAGTAAAGAGTGTATTAACTTTTAAAAATGATCTAATTCCAATGTTACCAATAAGTGAAACAGGAAATTATAGTTACCTCCAGAACAAGATATTATGAGGTACTTAATCAGATGATGTTATGACATTTAAAACCTTCCACTAATAAACATTGTATTCATGAAAATACAGACCATAAGTTATACCTCCCTTAAATCAGAGCCGATCCTCAGTATGAAATTCTATATCCATTACAATTGGAGAAATATCATTTCCAAACAGGGATATAATGTCATATTTCCTTCATATTAACCCATAAATAAACCAATTTTACTAGCTCAAATGAAGCATATTTTCTTCTACAAATGAGTGGAATTCCTTAGATAAAAAGAATCTTGATAAATAGGGAAATAAACAACTTACTTTCACTAGGAAAAGAAAATTAAGATAAGAAATGTCTCACTAAGAACAGAAATATTGGAATGTAATAAGAAAACATTGGATGTTAAACGTTGGAATGGTAATGAGGAAAATCAATTAATTTCCTTCTCAATACATCTCTAAGAGTAAGAAAAACTGCAACAATAAAAAAAAAAAAAAATGACCTTAGCAGATACTGATGTCTACTGCCCTGTAGTAGAATGAAATAATAAACCCAAGGTTTTCCTCTAGTCATATTCAGTCAGGATGGGCTTTTAATGACTTCTTAGAAGTAATCAGTGGGCAGTCATGTACTCAAATCTTCGGACACAGCCCCTCTCCTCCCAGTTCTTGTCGTCCCTCCTCATCCTGAACAAATGCATGTGAAACTACCACACACATCCCAGCTACTAGAATCTCCAATTCAATGCCACCATCACTGCCATCACCACTATCACCCACTCCAACCAAGCCTTCCAATGTCAGATTCAGGGAGAAAGGTCCGTTTCCTCAGGTGAACTCTTGGTTAGGACCACCATTTTTGGTCTAGTACGGGAAAGAACCATTTACTTACTTTGTTTTTGCTGTGGAACACTCTTTCCCAATTTACAAAGAATCCATCAATATTTGAAGAGCTGCCTAAATTCAGCAAGCAAAATGATCTGATGGCCAAATTGAGACATAATGAGATCTCCCAGGACCAGAGTTAAGAGCAGGGCTAGGCACACATTACAAATAAGCCAAAGGCAGCCCAGACAGTAAAAACACCGACATTTGGAGCCTTCATGAATTTCCCAGAGTGCTTTTGCTTCTCCTGCAATTCCCCTTTCCATATAATCTCTGTTCCCAGTCAGAGTTTCATTTAGTTAGAATTTAAATTATCTGATTTTTATTTATTTTATTCAATTTTATGTTCACTACTCTAACTCATTCTGAGCTCTTTCTATTTTAATTTCAGATTTTAATCTGTATTCGAAATATTTCCCATGATGGTGTCTGCTAAAATCTGTAAAAACTCAAACCAAGGGCAAATTTAGAGTAACGGAAAATAGCATATAATGTAAGTTAGCTCAATCAAGTCCTATTTTTGAGCCCATAAAATAGCCTGGCTTCTCCAATGCAGAGCACTTTCAAGGTTCAGAAGCAACAAAAACAAAACGTAATGATATTTTTCTTCTCTTCTTTCAATTTAGAATTCATTATATTTCTGAGACTACTCTGTCCCACTCTACCATAAATCAGCTCCTCTCAGCCCAGAACTTCTGCTGATAGCTAGTGTCTCGACAGTCATTTTTTGTCTTTATCCTTCAAGAGGATGGTCCTCCAGATCCCTACCCCTAAGCATCATCATTAAATTTATATCACTGCTTGGTAAGAAATGTAACTGGAAAACACATTTTTACACAGTTTTTAAGACCCAGTCTTGCAATGCAAAGAGGAAATAGCTCACAGATTCCAAATAGAAATTGAGGTAAAGTCAACTTGCATAACATTCTGCCGCGCTCCAAGTAAATGCCATAATTTTACCCATTCCATACATTTCCCAGAAAAGCATCTTCAAAATCAAGATCTAGTCTCTAAAAACCAGCACATGAACAATTTTTTTTAAATCTAGCTTCTCTCTTGAGAATCTTGATTAAAGGAAAATGACTATTTATCCCATTTTCCTTATAAAAGTTAAGCGTATCATTTGTAATTGAGTTAATTTTGTACTTATTAATTAGAATAACTACTCTGATGACTTTAAAGTATAATTTCTGATGTTATGAAATAGTTGCTGTTCAGGGTAATTTTTCATTCTAAGTTTCTGTATCATTTCACTGAAAATTAAGTGCTGTGTCATGCTTCAGGAAAGATATGCGACAAAAAGAAGAAAATGTTTCTTTCTAAAAGATTTAAGCAATAGCTTTAAGACAAGAGTTTCACCTTGGCCCAACTTGTTTGCAATGAATCATCCCAGCACACAAAAGAATGAGTGTTTCCGGCTGTTTTGTGGGGCCCACACAACTGATTGAGAAACAGAAAGAGAGCTGTAACCTCCTCTTCAACAGGGGCGCTGTGACAGTGAGTTAGAAGCAAAATTGATTAGGAAGCAAAAAGCCATGTATTTTCGACGTTTTGATTCACCATGAAGGCTCAGAGTTCTCAGGATACTACAAATAAAAATAGAATCTAATCTCTGAGGTGATATGTGTACCAAACAAACCCATGAGGCTGGATCAGAAATTTTAGATGGTAGAAGTGCTTATTAAAAGTTCTAGAAAATGTATACTTCCATCCTAGAGCTGTCTTTTGAGGTAGATCTTTTATAGTGTAGCCATACAGACCATCAGCTGGGTAGAAGCACCAGAGAACAGCGGCCATGGTTGCAAAATACCAGAAAGAGCCTTTAGCTTCACAGATTTCTTGAGAAACTCCTGCTTGAGGATGGCAATCAATGTGTTTCTAAATGGGCAATCTCGTGGAATGAGCAGCCTCTTGTTTGGAGTTATAGAAGCAAAACAGAGCAGTGGTGTTCTCAGAGACACACCAATGACACTCCCAGTTCATACAGGCAGCTTCATTGGCCCCTGACACCGGATGACAGTCAATTCATTCAGAGGCAGCTACTAGAGAACATGAATCAGCCTTCTCAAAACACCAAGGGATGTCTGGGGTTTTCCATGGAGACCAGCAGCAATTTCAGGCCAGACGATTGGCTTCAGAAGTTCCAGGATCAGAGCATGAACTTGAATTAACAGGCTAGACAAGAACTAAATCACAAAGGAAAACAGGGCAAAGTAAAACAAAAGATGTCTAGAAAACATAATTATCATCAAGACACTTTGGTAGAACTTAAAAAAAAGAGTCTTTCAGAATGCTAAGATTATGAGTGGAATAGTTAGTGGATGTTAAATAGTACTATCAATTTGGCAGCCTAGGGGCCGGCCCTGTGGCTTAGCGGTTAAGTATGTGTGCTCCGCTACCAGTGGCCCGGGTTCGGATCCTGGGCGCACACCAATGCACTGCTTCTCCGGCCATGTTGAGGCCGAGTCCCACATACAGCAACTAGAAGGATGTGCAACTATGACATACAAGTATCTACTGGGGCTTTGGGGGGAAAAAAAAAAGAGGAGGATTGGCAATAGATGTTAGCTCAGGGCTGATCTTCCTCACAAAAAAAAAAAAATTTTCAGCCTAGGTAAAATGAAGCAAAGCAAAAAACTCTCCCTTAAAAATGCAGCACTAAAATTTTATTTCATTGCTCCTAATATTCTCAGCGTGTGCATCCTTTATTGTCCTCACAATCTTAGGTGTCTGCTCATTCTCATCTTCTAAATGTTACCAAATGGATTTCACAAAAGTCAATATAGTTGTTTCTTTTCTGTTTACTATACCTTCCTTCATTTATAGACTGGATATCAGTTGTCAGGCCTCTCATAATAATGGTGCAGAAATGTCTGTACATGTTTCCTCTAAACTAACAGATATTAGACCCTCAAAGATGCTAAAATACTGGTTTATTTTTTCATCCTCTTTCTTCTGCGTCTTCCTACTTTTAAAAATCCTAAGTTTGTGCTGCAGATGGTGACGATTTCTTCACCTTTGGAGTTTTATTGTACTAATATAATCAATTTCATGGATTGCTAATCTTTGTCTCCCATAAATTGGATGAAATATCTGATTATAGATACATTTCACCTCTTCAACTCCAAAATCAAATTGAACATAGTTATAGTTTAATCAATTTTTTAATAACAATCATGAGCAACATTCTGATCTCTTCTTTGTTTTTTCATAAATAATTTCTAAACTATGTTTTTGCAAGTAACGTCCAGGAACATCTGCCTCGGAATTGCCTATCAAATTGGTAAACATGCTTTTTGGGAAATGAGCACTCTCATCTGTACATGGCTGGTGGGGATGGATGCAAAATCGCACAATCCATATTGAAGGGCATTTGACAATATCTACCAAACTACATATGCTTTCACTCTTTGACCAGACGTACTATTTCTAGGAATTTATCCCCAAGATACACAAAGATCTTTAGTGAAGTATTATTTGTAATGGCAAATAATATTCAAAATGTCCTTCAATAGAGGACTGATTGCATAAATTATGGTCTGTGAAGTCATAAAAAGGAATGAAGAAACTTCTATACTGTATATTATATGAAGTGATCTCCAGGATATATTAAGTAGGAAAAAACAAGGTGCAGAACAGTCTTTCTGAATGCTACCTTTTCTGTAAGAAAGAGGAAGGGGAGAGAATCATCAATATATATTTGTATTTCTTTATAATTTCAAGTAGTAACAATGGGAGGATAAACCGAAAGCTAAAAAATATAGTCACATATTGGAGGAAAGAGGGAATAGGAGGAAGAAAACAAAGATCACTCCTTAGCTGTATCTTGTTATATAGTTTTACTTTGAAGTCATGTCAACATTTTAATCTAATTTTAAAGAAAACAAAGTTAATTTTTAAAAAGTGTTAAAAAAAAAAACAAAAAACAATTGCTGTATGGGGCTGGCCTGGTGGTGTAGTGGTTAAGTTCGTGCACTCCACTTGGGAGGCCCCAGGTACGCGGGTTTGGATCCTGGGCACAGACCTACATATCACTCATAAGCCATGCTGTGGTCGTGGTGTCCCACATACAAAACAGAGGAAGATTGGCAGAGATGTTAGCTCAGGGACAATCTTCCCCACCAAAAAAAAAAAAAAAAAATTGCTGTAAACTGAACACATACTAAAACAGATGCACCTGTGTATTATGTTGGTGGCATGTTCACGCAAAAAAAGAATTACCTCAAATGACTTTAAAGTAAATATTTGAATTATATCTCTAATGGTATATATTCAAAGCGTAAACCACAAAGACATCTTAACATGGATCCAGTGGTCTTATTGTTATCATTAATACTCGTATTTTTATTTTGAAACTATTATGGTATATTGTAGCATAAAGAAATTAAGTAATTATGTTAATGTTTTTAAGAAATATTTCAGCATGAGAGAAAAAATAACTATAAAATTTTTTTAAATCATTTAAAACTCTGTAATTTTAACTTGATTTGAAAATATTAGCATGAAATAATGATTAATCATTCTCTTTTATCAAATATGCATTTTCTAGCTCTGTCCACTGAAAAAACTAGAAGCAATGACAATCCAGTAGCAATGAGTTCCTCTAATATCAACATTGTGGCTTCTAACTGTCATTCCTCCTTAGAAGAAAAGGACTCCTTAGGGAAAATGACTGATTATCTAGGGGAGGAATGTATAAGAGGAGCCTAGGACATCTTTATATTTAAAAAATGAAGAAAAGCATCACACTTTACTGGTGCCAACTTGAAGTGATTTTCAATGGCATTCGATGAAATCATTTGAGTGTCCAAAAGATAAATGACTGACTTCAATGGATAGACAGACACACCAGACACACAGATAGATAAATAGTGTGTATGTGTGTGGTTTCCAAGGCAAAAATTGAATATTGATTACTCTGACAATTGATAACTGAAGAGAAAGAATCACACACTAGCCTCTCAATCTTATGTAAACTCTATTACAGGATCACCAAGTAGTTGATGATGAAAAGTTATTTTCTAAAAATTGAATCCCAGCTAGTAAATTCACAAGAAGTTATAGAATTAGACCCCATTTTGCAACTCCTAATGAAATAATTTATATAGGTAATGATCATCAATAGGCAGTAAAACCATAAGGTGAAAGTTGATGGAGACCTTCATAATGAAGGATCACACTGCCACCAGATGATCCTACTGCTAAATCTTAGCATCACTGAAAGTGAGAAAACAAGGTAGTACATGCCTCCTCAGGTGATGCACTAGGATGTTCACAGGACCACCTGTGAGATATTCCTGTCAAAAATTGTTAAAACATGAACCTACTCAAGTCTCTAGAACTAAAGAGCAGTTATAGGAAGTAAATGGAAGAGAAGAAATATTGGGGATAGAGGACACCATCATAAAGAAGTGATCAGCCAAATTTGCAATGGGGACTTTCTTCAAAAGAAATACCTTGATTTCTCTTTAGGAGATTGAAATTGGCCACCTCAAAATATGTCTCTTTACCTTGATTATTTTCTCTGATGGACTTTTGATCTCCGCCAGTAACTGCCTGAAGAATTTAACATAGAAAGGCTGTTACAGGAAGGAGCCACTACCATATGACGGCTGTAGTATAATGTAAAATAGATGCGATAAGAAAGGCACCAACAAGCCCATCTTATCACAAATTCTGTCTCTCCAGCCACATTGTCTATAGGTGGCCCTGTAAAGAGTTGTCTGACAAACATTTGCATTTCCATCTCCATGTGAATTGTCTTCTTCCCCTCTGAAATCCCAAACCACTACCCTCTAACACCCTCCTCACCTTTAGCTGAAAATACTTAAGTGAACAGCTTAGTCAGAATGACTGAGTTCCTCAGTTTCTATTTTCTGAGTTTCTCCCATGTATTCGTGTTATTAAACTTTGATTTTCTCCTGCTATTCGGTCTCACATCAATTTAATTTGTAGCCCAGCCAGAAAGGACCCAGAGTGGGTAGAGGATAGTCTTCCTCCCCTTTATCTCCAACAAATCAATGGCATGAAAGGAAGGTGGTGGTAGGGGAGACTTTTGTAGAATAAAAGACTTAAGAGCCTGGACAACCAAATGCGATGAGGAGATCCACAAACTTGAATGGAAAACAATTACATCTGTTTTCACTAATTCTAACTAAAATTTAGCATTTCCTTCAATCATGAAAGTAGGCAACAAACCATAGCAGGATTCACAGTACACACCACTTTATCACCACTAGAAATCAGCTGTTTCAGATATTTTTGTATCACATTACAGTCATTATATATACCTCATAATATTGTCTAAATTCATCATAACTTTGAAATTGTGCTAGTTATGAGACCTGATGCTGAGTTTTGTTATTTAATGCATTAATAAAGAAGCATATATATTGGTATATAACAAATTTGTTTTTGTATTTTGATGAGAATTTTTCAGTATAATTAGTTTCTTCTGTGGTCTTATGTATTTTATTTTATGCATTTAAAAACTCTTCTAAGAAAATGTTGCTACATTTCATCAGATTGCACATAGCCACACACAGGTCTGCACACAGCCACACACACACTCATACCCACAATTGTTCAGAACCCCTCCAAAACTATGTGTAACCACCTACCACCATGAAAAAACAGCACATATGTGCAGGAGTATGGAAGTTGCTGTTAGAAGACCACTGCTCTGCATCACGTGATTGAATTGGGAATGTTCATCCTTACAATTTTCCATAATACCAATTGCCAACTCCAACAAAACTCCATTCTCTCACTTCTGTTTCACAAAATTCAAGCCAAGCAGATAATATCACTAAATGAAAGAGTTCATGCATAGACATCTAGGCAGTATCCTAACTTGCCCCATTAGAGTGTCAGTTCAGTCTGTACTCGGGTTATTATTTTATCTATCTTCCTGTCCACCTGACCTTCCCATTCAATTTCTCCTGCTTGTCACTGAACATCACTGCCTCACTGTTCTTTCCCAATTCTCTCTCCTTATTCTGCACCAACTATAGGGATTTGTTCCTGGGGTCGACCATGGCTCTGGTATTTACGAACTGTGTGACTTTAGATAGCCACTCAAACTTTCTAAGCTCTAGTTCTACCACATTTAAAATAGCAAGAATAAAGCTTAGCTCATGAGTTTGTTATGATTACTAAGTTAATGCAGAATATACAGTAATATATGATATGTAGTTATCATGATTAACAGCTTGGACCCTAGAGCCACATTATCCAGGTTCAAATCTCAGTTGTAACACTTACTAGCTATATCCTGGGACAAAATTCTTTATTTTGCGCTGCTGCAGTTTTTCACCTGCAAAACAGGAGTAAAATGGCACCTACTTCATGGGGTTTTGAGAGGTTAAATCTGAACTGATTTACATGTATTAACTATACATGTAAAGATTTTTGATCAGCAGTTGGCACATCCCTCTCAGTACATTAGCTGTTGTTTTATCTATATATAGTGCTTAGCACAATAAACTGGCATACACTAAAAATGCTTAATTGTTGTTACTAACAAATAGGAAGTGCTTAAATTCCTTTTGGAAATCCATCAAGGACAAGAGGTAATAAACACTAAAAATTAAATAGATGATTTACCAGTTGGGTTTTTTTTGTATTAAGTTTTGATTAAAAATTTTTTAAAAGGAAAAATTATCAAAAGGTGAGTCATTTAACCTCCAGAACAATGGAACAAAAAGGAAGGAGTCTTGTGGCCTTCATGGTCCCAGAAAAGTGACACTTGTCCATGACATGTGATGTATTTATATGGGACAATTTGAATAAATCATTTTGGCCTTGAATTTTTTTCTACAGAGCAATGAGGCCACGAAGGACTCCTTGAAAGTCTTCCCACAAGATTCATGTAATGGAAAGACATGAAATTAACACACAGGTGGCCTGGAGTTTAGTCAGGCTCTCCGCTGGCTGTGGTAGCCTGGATGTGTCATTTAACCTCTATGAGTCTTCATCTGTAAAATAAGTATAATATGTGCCCTGTTTCATTGGGTTAGAATGAGGATCTGAGTTATAATCTTACCATAAGAAGGCAAATATCAATGAGAAATCAACTACTTTCTCATCTGACATGACCTACTAAAGGTATTAAGAACTAGATGAGAGAAGATGCAAATGGATTATAATTTTTTTTCTTACAAAACTTTGAAATTTCTAGTTCTTTGGGTGTTTTAAGCTATTTCTAGTTGATCAAAAATTTCAATCAATACTTTGGGGGTCAGCATAGTAAGGTTGGGAAAAAGAGTTTACTTAGTGGACAACTCAAGTTAACAAAAGTCACAAGATAATCCTTGTTTAACCCAACAACATTCATTGATGGATAATCACCCTACATGTAAGCAAATGGGCAACTCCATATGTGGTGAAATTTAGGAAGGTATCTTCTAGTGTTCTTCCCCCACACTAATAAACCACAGCATGAGAATTTTTCTCCCAACCAGAGGGTCTCAGCTTTAGGGTTATAAGGGCTAGGAGGTATATTTTTACTGGAAGTAATTTTAAATAAAGAAAGTGGAGGGGCCGGCCGGGTGGCACAAGCGGTTGAGTGCACACGCTCCACCGTGGTGGCCCGGGGTTCGCCGGTTCGGATCCCAGGTGCGCACTGACGCACCTCTTGGCAAGCCATGCTGTGGTGGCATCTCATATAAGGTGGAGGAAGATGGGCATGGATGTTATCCCAGGGCCAGTCTTCCTCAGCAAAAAAAAAAAAAAAAAAAAAGAGGAGGATTGGCAGATGTTAGCACAGGGCTGATCTCCTCACAAAAAAAAAAAAAAGAAAGTGGAAAGGAAAAGTTTAACTTTCTTTTAAGTGGAAAGGAAGACTCCTGAGAGAAGAAGTCAAAGGACCTTCCACTAGTCCATTTAGACTAATTGATTGGATTAGTTAATTATTATCAGAAGAAGCCTGGAATCTGGTAGTGAGGGAGGGGTAAGGGGGTCAGTTGACATCAAATAGTGAAAAGCACAAGAAAGGAAAAAACAAAGATAAACTTGTTGTCTCTCACACTTTTACAAAAGAATCTCTTAATCACCTTAAGTGAGAAACTCAATCTGACGGCAAATATAGAGATACTTCCACTGGGAGCTTCCTGAGAACTCAGTTTCTTGTAATAAATCCTGCCTGGACACAGCAGAGTTCAGAATGGAATAGAGGGGTTCAGAATCCCATCACCAAACAGCATCACCCAGATCTAAAGCAAAGCCAAACCACAACTCCATGATTTAAAACGGGGCTGCTGAATGTGAGTAGGAAGAAATCTGCGTGTTTACTACATCATAGTACTGTCTTTCCTTTTGTAATTCAAGCTGACAAGAAAAAGCCTTGAGAACACAGAGTCCTAGGTTACACAGATAGGAGCGTATGACCTAGACCTTCCGTAACATGAGGACATACAATATAGCTTCTCTAAAGGAATGATGGGCCCCATAGGGTAGAGACATCTAAAAATCCAATAAGCATTCACATTTATCATCCAGTTGAATATTTCTATTGGTAAATCAATCATACTTATTTTTTCACCTGAGATAGACCCAACCAGGGCCCTTGAGAACAGTGGCACACTTGTTTATCATACACTTGCAACTTCAAAGCGCTACTTTCCATATGAATAATGTAAAATGTCCAGGCACATAGTACAAATGAAGTCTAGGAGCTTGAATTTTAGCCACTTTTCAGATACGTAAATTAAGTACAATAAACTATTGATGTGAAAAAATTTTCTATACATTTAACTATTTGTCAAGCTCTTAAGTATCTGTGGCACCCTTATTTTTAAATCAAAAAGTAGGACATAACATAAAACAAATTTGTCTTTATAGGGAAAATGAGAGAATATTTAAAATTCAGACAGAATGGAAAAAATCTCAGATACGAGAGAATCTTAGACTTGCTTTATGCTCAGTGTGACAAAGTAGGAAATGGTCAGGAATATTAACTATACATTTATTCACAGCGCATATTTTATTAAAATTTTAAATCTGTGATAGGGTCAAATTCAGTGTGTTTCAAAAACCAATTTTTTTTTTGTGAGGAAGATCAGCCCTGAGCTAACATCCATGCCAATCCTCCTCTTTTTGCTGAGGAAGACTGGCCCTGGGCTAACATCCGTGCCCATCTTCTTCCACTTTATGTGGGACGTCACCACAGCATGGCCTGACAAGCGGTGCATCAGTGTGCGCCCGGGATCCGAACCCGGGCCGCCTGCAGCAGAGAGCGCACACTTAACCACTACGCCATGGGGCTGGCCCCTCAAAGAGCAATTTTTGAAATCCGCATTATTTGCTGAAATTCAGGAATATACCTAGACCTGCTACTTGCATATATGGTATCACATATGTATAAATTTTAACTAAGTTTTAAAAAAACAAAATAATGGGTGATGTAATAAGAGTATTTGTTCAAATTTCCTGTCATAAACTTAAAATATCCATAACTATTTAGCTCATATGATATTTCATATGATATGAAAAAATTGTATGTGTACATATATTAATTTATCTTTATCCTAGAGGTATACTTAAAATTCCCATCTGTATTTATGTTTTAATTATTTATTTCTATTTGCCTAATACATTCAAAGGAAGGAACAGATGTGTAAAAAGAAATGCATGCTATGATCATCCTTAATTAGTTGCAATAACCTCTCTAATTCCTTGGGATAAAGAATTGTATGGTTTTGCAAGCTTTGTAGTCTGTGTTAAATCACTGTTTACAATGTGAGAGCCTAAGGACAAATCAGATCCCTCCCCCAAAGCTTATTAAAATAATTTATCTCAAAATTCCAATTAAAACAAAAATTTAATACCTTAAATATTTACTGCGGTACATATTTACTAACTTGATTATAATCATCCCTGACAGTCTCATCAACAGATTATGCTGATTATATAAAGCACCATATTTTTTATACAAGTTAACAGTGAATTGCTATTTTAAGCAAATATAAACAGAAATCCTAATATGCTCCATCTCTCATTTTTCACTTTGACATATAGATCAGAAACATCCATCACTTTCTAGTGTTCAGCACATTTAAGTAGGAAAACCTGCTTGTGAGAGCATTCTGGATATTAAATCTAAATAAGAAAGATATTGAAATGGAATATTCAGGAGATAGTCTAATGAGGAAAATAGCTGGATCTCATAATACAACAGATATGGGGAAAGAAGGTCAGAGCTAAATCAGTAATTGCTTCAAACTTTATCTTTAATATACCAGTGATTTGGTGATGGAGAAATGAGAAAGCAGACAGGTGACAGCTTTTTATTTATCATGTGCATATGAATAATATAATCAATCTGGGATATATATCTATATGTATATACAGTCATGCACTGCATAATGACATTTTGGTCAATGACAGACCGCATATACAATGGCGGTCCCATTAGTATCATATAACCTAGGTGTGTAGTAGGCTATACCACCCAGGTTGTATAAGTACTGTAAGGAGGAAGACATTTTCCTCTACCTTTTCAGGTTCTTCCGGCTACTCTAAGAATTAGATTGACATGAGACAGATTAACAGAGAAAAACAAACTAAAGTTAAATAATATGTACACATGGGAGTAACCCAGGAAAACCAAGTAACTTACCAAAATGGCCAAAGCCCTCACCTTAAATTCCATCCTCAGCTAAAGACAAAAGATGTTGGGGGTGGGGAGAGTCAGGGACTTCAAAAGAAGGAAGGCAATTCACCAGTAAGTGAAAAGGAGCAAATGTTTGGAAAACAAGTGTTTGGCCACACAGAAACAGAAGAACACAGAGGGGAGCCCAACAAACAGCCTTTTCTAGGTTCCTCCATGTCCACCACCTAGTTCATGTTATGCTAAGGTGATAGCTTGCTTCCTGAGACAGGTTTTTTTAATCTGAATTCTTTTAAGCAGTTAATGGGAAGGTCACACGAAAAACTTTCTGAGTCTTTGTTTCTTAAAAATAATCAGCCTAGGGGCTGGCCTGGTGGCTTAGTGGTTAAGTGTATCCGCTCCTCTTTGGCCGACAGGGGTTCGCAGGTTCGGATCCCAGTCGTGCACTTATGCACCGCTTGTCAAGCCGTGCTGTGGCGGTGTCCCATATAAAGTAGAGGAAGATGGGCACGGATGTTAGCCCAGGGCCAATCTTCCTCAGCAAAAAGAGGAGGATTGGCAACAGATATTAGCTCAGGGCTAATCTTCCTCACAAAAAAATATAATAATATCAGCCTAAAATAAACCTTATGTTAAAGAGACACATCTTGGGGTCGCAAATTTTGTTCCCCTTCAGTACACTCTATGATGTTTGACAAGGATGAAGTCACCTAATGACACATTTCTCGGAACATATACCGTCGTTAAGCAACACACGACTGTATATACATATTTCTCTTTTCCAGACCCTTATACAACTCGAAAATCCTCTTAATCATATTTATACATAGCTTTCATTATAGATATTTCCTAAGGGTATAGTTTCTATTCAGAAAACAAATTTCTGAAAGGTACGTTTAAGAAAATTTATTCAGTCAATAAATATTTGCTGAGAGCCTACTATGGGCCAGATGCTGCCTAGGTACTGGGAACATAAGTCTGAGCAGGATAGACTCAAATCCTGTCCTCCCAGGCCAAGCAGGGTGGTAAGTGCCATGAATGGGGACCTCCAGGAAGCAACGGGAAGGCATAGGAGGCCCACCCTATCCACAAGGCACGGCTCTGCCCAGTAACACTCAGGGGCTTAATTGGGTTATAGCAACAAGAAGTCAATATATTTCTTTTTTTTTTTTTTTTTGTGAGGAAGATCAGCCCTGAGCTAACATCCATGCTAATCCTCCTCTTTTTGCTGAGGAAGACTGGCTCTGAGCTAACATCTATTGCCAATCCTCCTCATTTTTTTTTTTCCCCAAAGCCCCAGTAGATAGTTGTATGTCATAGTTGCATATCCTTCTAGTTGCTGTACGTGGGACGCGGCCTCAGCATGGCCGGAGAAGCGGTGCGTTGGTGCGTGCCCAGGATCCGAACCTGGGCTGCCAGTAGTGGAGCGCGCGCACCCAACCGCCAAGCCACGGGGCCGGCCCTCAATGTATTTCTAGACAGATTCAAACCTTCATTTCATACTTGGTGTTTTCCTATTACCTTTATGTCTAAGTTATAACAGTAGGCTAAAGCTGTTGATATTGTTTGTATGTTGGTTAAATTCTTTTCAAAAAAGTGTCAATTATTTCAGCAAATAAAAGAAAATGACATTAACTGAAAGTAAACTGTCATCCTTTTTCAATTCCTAGCTAAAGAAGGGACTAACTTCAATGACAAATTCCATTCCAAATTTCCAATGTAGGAAGAAAAAACAGAGGAATAGATATAATGGGACATGCTTATAAGAATGTACAAATGCATATTCTAAAACAGCTCACATCTGTCTTATGCTGCCCCGATAAGGCATTACTATTGAGCGGAAGAGACAAACTACAAGTTTTAGCAAAGAATCTACTGCAACATTTGCTCTGTTCTTTTTTTTTTAATATTTTTTCTGAAGTATATCTGAAGTCAGTCATTCTCATACTTTCCAAGGAAAGAGCATAACCAGAAGAAAAGTACATGAATCTGACTTTTAAAAAGTGGACTTACCAGGTAAGGAGAAAGAGCTCCAATGGAAAAAAATAAGGTTATTTTCTAGTCTGGTGAAAGATCTAACAGCATTATGTTTTACAAAAAGAAATTGCCATGGGCAGCTTCATTAATTAAGTGCTTTATTAGTTTAAGTGAGAACTTGATACTTCTGGGGCCATCATTCAGTGACATTTCTCACTAGGGTAGGCCCTTGTTAGCAAATCAAAGCTGTGGCAACTCACACATACATGTGAAAGTCGTGTCACTGTTTAATGAGGTGAAAGTCGTGTCACTGTTTAATGAGGTGAAAGCAGAACTACAATAAACTGAGGAGACCTTGATCCAAACAAAAGATATTAGCTTAGCTAAGCAAATACAGACACCATACAAGCTGAATCTACTGGCCAAAATAGTGCTTGCCTCGTTAGAAAAGCTGAAATTCAGCACAATGCATGCTCTGATTACAGGTTATGGCACATGTAGAGAGATCTTTTTTCCATAATGTTTAATGTAACATATCTGAAAGCTTCTAGTGTATTGGTTTGCTTAAAATACTCTTAGAAAATTTTAGATGTTATTTTCTTCAAACAAAATTATATTATTAGACTTTACTGTTTATACATGTGTGTGGATATATATATATATGTGCAGAAAAAAATCATTAAAGGAGGGGCAATTTGGGAAGTCAAGCTTCTACAGTTCTTTTTTCTTTTTTTTTTTTTTTTTTGGTGAGGAAGATTCACCCTGAGCTATCATCTGTGCCAATCTTCCTCCACTTTGTATGTGGGATGCCTCCACAGCATGGCCGATGTCCAAGTGGAGTAGGTCCACACCCAGGATCCAAACCCTCGAACCAAGGGCCACTGAAGTGCAGCATGACGATCTTTAACCACTCAGCCACAGGCCTGGCCCCTACAGTTCTTGTTAAAGATGATTTAGTTATTCAAGGATCTTCATTCTTCTAACTAAACTTTATAATGTGGTTACTAAGTCCTTCAAAAATCCAACTGGAAATTTGATAGGGATTGCATTAATTTAAAATTTATTTGGCAAGAAGTGATACCACCCAAAAAGGGGGTCCATCTGCCCACTGCAAGACATGTCAGTAGTCAAGAGGCAAGGTGGTAGGAGAGAAAGGACTTTTTTATAACAGCTTGCTAGCAAGAGGGAAGATGGGCGACTAATGTCTGAAAAAAGCCATCTTAAGGGGGCGGAAGATCTTACAGCAGCTGTATAGGCTGGTGGTTTATAGGGGACGGGGTTAGGAAGGTTGACCCTCTGGTGTTACAGACTGAGAGTCGCCACACCAGATCTTTCACTTTTCATTGTTGATGGCTATCAGCAAAGACTCTCTGTTTGGGGGTCATCATATTCCTAAGGAACTCAAAAGAATGAAGTCATCATCTTATCACAGCTGGGAGGTACATGCACAAGCAGGGGTCGTAAAATCTACAGAGCAGTTAGATCTCCTGGAGGGTGCGGATCCAGCTGGGTTAGTTAGTCAGAGGTCGTTCAAAGTTACAACAGGGTTTCTTTTCTACAATGTGGCTTCCCTCATGTCAGCCTTGTGTTGAGCCAGTATCAGAAGTGATATTTTTATAATATTTATAAAATGTTATTTTTTTATAATATTAAGTTGTCCCATCCAGTGCATGGAATGTCACATATTTATCCAGACCATCTTCTATGTCCTTGATTAGAGTTTTAAATTTTTCTGCCAAATTTTTTGCTAAATTAGTGTTGGTATATATTATAGTTTTACTGCTAATATACTTACAAAATTAAACTTTATGAATTGTTTTTAAAAATGTTTTAAAAGAGAGGATTATAGGCTTTTTAAAACATGACATTTATCTTCAAGTAATGCACTGCTATTACAAAAAATGTTTATTCCCAAATAACAAAAAATCAAATTGTCTATAAATGTTATACTTTCTCCTTTTAACATTGTTTTTTGAAGTGAAAGAGATTTCCTGAAGTTTGAATAACAATTTGATCTGATGAACACCAGGCAAAGATGTGGGAAATATCATCTATAGGTGAATTTGAAGAATTATTCTTTCACTCCTCATCTTTTTTTTTTTTGTATTTTAACATCTGCATTCCTTTTTCTTCTGACTTGAGCTAATAACCCTCTATGGGTATAAATTGAACAATATATAAGAATAAAAACAATGAAAACCCTTATAATACTTAAAACTACTGTTTAGCTGAGCAGTAACTTAATGGAGCATGCAAGTCCTTTGCATGTTCCTCTCGTCTCCTCTGATCTTGACGTCCAACTCATCATGTGTTCACCTAACCCAAAGGCTTTCACACTGTTCCAATTTAAAAGGAGTAGAAAATTATCAGTAACTTCATTTGTTAGTTTTTATTAGTAGAAATTAAACATTTGCTATTGACACCTTTAATTCGTGAACCCACGGGAACCCCTTTTTACACACCTGTGGATTTATGAATCACCGAGTGAAAACTCCGGGCTTCCTGAAGTTCACAAAACATCCCCTGCCTGTAGGGCCCTTGAGCTCGCCAAGGATAGTGCTTTGATCTGGGCCCCAGGAGATAAATATGTGTCCTGAGTACTCCAGTTTTCCAAACTCAATATTTTCAATTCAATTCACCAACTTCCTCCAATAAGTACAATTTAGAATTTGAGTACCATAAAAATCACACATTCACATCAAAAGGAGATTGCACAATGAAAGATTTATATTATTTGGTTTGTGAGATTATGAATTTATTTTTATTCTTAATTATTTTAACAACAGTAACTTTTCAAAAAGTCAAGGATACAATGTAATGAATTCAACCCACGTGCTATTTAGTCAGTCTTGAATATCGGTAAGATAAGGTGAAAGGCTCTTATGTGATTTGAATGTTATTAAAACAGAAAGAAAAAAGTAGTGAATAGACGTGAACATGCAGTCAAGTTTGTAGCTCGAATCCTACATTGCAAAATAAATACTATTAAAATTTGCCAACATAGAAGCAAAAATCTAGATAGTTGTTACTTGCCCATCCTCTTGAAACTGTTCTTCATAGTTATTAATCTTGTGAGTATGTTTTCTCTTCCTGGAATGGTCTACAAGTTTCCAGGGAAACTTCACATCTAAGAAATACTATGAAAGGAAAGGGAAAAACTCTCCCATTCCACCTCTTCTTCTCCCCGCCCCTCCCCTTCCTCCACTCCCTCCTTATTCCACCCCACTCACCTCCCCCTCCCTGCCCCCTGCTTTCTCTTTTCTCTCTCTTATAAAAAGAAAAAGATATTAATTGACCCCTGGCTTTTGACTCCTAACTCTTTTCTGGAAATGCTAACATGAGATTAAAAACAGTTTTTTTAAGTGATGGACTTTGACACACCAAATGCTGGTGATAATGTGGAATCACAAAAACTCTCATTCATTGCTGATAGAGATGCAAATGGTACAGCCACTTTCGAAGACAGTTTGGTGGTTTCTTACAAAACTAAACTTACTCTTACCATATGATCCAGCAATCATGCTCCTTGGTATTTACCCAAAGGAGTTGAAAACTTATGTCCACACAAAAACCTGCACACCGATGTTTATAGCAGCTTTGTTCATAATTGCCAAAATTTGGAAGCAACAAAGATGTCCTTCAGTAGGGGAATGGATAAATAAATGGTGGTACATGCAGACAATGGAATATTATTCAGCACTAAAAAAATATGAGCTATCAAGCTATGAAAAGACATGGAGGAAATTTAAAGGCATATTACTAAGTGAGAGAAGCCAATCTGAAAAGGTTACACACTGTATGATTCCAACTTTTTGACATTCTGGAAAAGGCAAAACTATGGAGACAGTGAAAAGATCAGTTGTTGCCAGAGGTTTGGGAGGAGAGAGAGATGAATAGGCAGAACCCAGTGGATTTTTAGGGCAGTGAAACTATTCCGTATGATACTCTCTAATGATGGATACATGTTATCATACACCTGTCAAAACTCTTATAAAAAATACAATACAAAGAGGGAACCCTAATGTAAACTATGGACTTTGATTGATAATAATTTGTCATTGTAGGTTTATTCCATCCTAACAAATGCACTACTCTGGTGTGGGATGTTGATAGTGGGGCAGACTGTGTTTACGGAGGAGGGCAGGAGAAGAAGGAAAGGAATATGGGGAAATTTTCTGTAGTTTTTACTAATTTTACTGTGAACCTAAAACCGTTCTAAAAAATAAAGTCTATTAATTAAAAAAGAAAAGGAGGGGCCAGCCCGGTGGCGCAAGCGGTTAAGTGCGCACGTTCTGCTGCGGCGGCCCGGGGTTCGCAGGTTCGGAACCCGGGTGCGCACCGACGCACCGCTTGTTAGGCCATGCTGTGGCGGCTTCCCATATAAAGCAGAGGAAGATTGGCATGGATGTTAGCCCAGGGCCAGTCTTCCTCAGCAAAAAAGAGGAGGATTGGCATTGGATGTTAGCTCAGGGCTGGTCCTCCTCACAAAAAAAAAAAAAAAGAAAAGGAAATGGGCTGACCTACAAAACTCTAAAGACTGTAAAGGCTATACAGAACACGGTGTGCATGAACACACTGGCTAATGTGCCCTATTGACTAAGGGGTCCGACAGCAATGTAAAATATGCTTATGCCAGTGACTGACACCACATCAGCAGGCAGTAAACATATACTAGGTGTTTCATCTTTAGTATAATTAAAATGTTATGTACAGTAGTCCCCCTTATCCATGGGGAATATGTTCCAAGACCTCCAGTGGATGCCTGAGACCTCAGATAGTACCGAACTCTATATATACTATGTTTTTCCTATAAGTATATATCTATGATAAAGTTTAATTTATAAGTTAGGCACAGTAAGAGATTAACAACAATAACTACTAAAAAGAACAATATACTGTAATAAAAGTTATTGTAGACCTTAGCAATCTCGCATAGGATATTTTTTCTTTCCTTATTAAGTTGAGAACTTTCACCTTTTCACTTAAAGGAAGCACTTTACTTCTCTTTGGCATATCCGAATTGCCAGCATCACTACTCTTGCGCTTTGAGGCGATTATTAAGTAAAATAAGGGTTACCTGAACACAAGCACTGCGATAACGCCACTGTCAATCTGATAGGGGAGACAGCTGCTGAGTAACTAATATACGGGTATTGTATACAGCGTGGATATGCTGGACAAAGGATGATTCACATCCTGGGTGGGATGGAGAGGGATGGCTCGAGATTTCATCACACTACTCAGACCGGCATGCAGTTTAAAACTTCCGAATTGTTTGTTCTGGAATCTTTCATTTAATATTGTCACCCAGCAGTGGGCTCACTCTGCTCGCCACAATCTGAGTCAATTAATCACAATGAGTTAGGGATCAAGAAAAGAAGTTTTGATTCAATTAGCCAGCATAACCAAGAAGATGGCAGACTACTGTCTCAAAAAACCATCTTCCAAAAATTACGGAATCTTGAGGCAGTTATATAGGGAAAATGGGCAGTAAGGAGGGGGTCCAGGGATGTTGGGCTCCAGGCATGACCGGCTCTGGGCATCACATTGTTCCATTCTTCTGTCAGCTGTGATGGATGCCTTGTAGGTGTGTTTCCTGCCTGTGGTCAGCCTGTTCCTGGAGAGAAACTCATAGAACAAAGTTTTTAATTCATCAAGCTACTGGAGAGTACATACATAAGCAGAGGCCATAAATCAGGAGAGCACGTGAATTTTTTTAGAGTACATGCAGAGCAGCGAGTAGTCACACAGAGGAGGGGCTGGGGCCGTTTGTCATAACAAGATGGCCTCACTTATGTTCATTTACAATGTTTTTGAATTGCCGTTGACCATAGGTAGCTGAAACCACTGAAATCAAAACTGCAGATATGGGGGGACTACTGTATACACAAAACCAAAACCACAAAAAAGTAATGTGTTAAACCACAAATAAAAGCTGGAAATAGCCTGAGGAAGTGAAAGAGCAAACAGATTACACTCAATTCATAAAATCAATACCTATCAATTAGCTTACAGTGCTTTTGCATTTTAATGCTAATTTCTGTTGCAGTGTCCTGCTGATTTCTATTGATTGGGGAAAATGTTAGACAGAAATATAAATTTTTGATGGCAAAAAATAGATCCTGTTTACCTCAACTAAAGACATTTTAAAAATAAAGGTGAGGGGATGTTTTCTTGCATGAAAGAGCAAAATCTGGTTTCTCTAAAAGATGTTGATGGCCTGTTATTTTGCATGTAGTTCACTGGATTCAGCCACACCAAGCAATGCTTCTGAGCTCAACTTTTCCAACTTTTCTTTCCTAGAAAAAGAAAAGCGCATGCTGATTCGTAGTCACAGCTTTGAATTCACACTTGTATTCTTCCCGTAACCCCTTAGAGTATAGAGGAAAGTTTTCTATTTCTTTGGGGAAAAGAAAAATCCGTTTTCTATTTTCTAAGCCAGTATCATCAAACAGAATTGTGAGGCAACAAGCTATATTAAAAGAAGAAGGGGACAAAAGAGAGACAAATAAAAAAGATAAAATCAATTAAAGAAATTCTAGATAAAAATGTGGAACATAAAAGCAGTCAATGTAATTTCAACATTTCATTCAAGGCTTAAAAAAAAAGAAAACCTTTGGCCAATCTAGGCAGAAAAGTATGCTCTGGCACTAAAGGATAAAAGAAGCAATTGTGACTGCTTGGGAATTGATGTAACTTTTAAGATGTTGAACCAATACAAGTCAGTTCTTTGAAATTAATAAGGACTTATTAAGGCTACAGACGAGACTTCCTGCATTGAAGGAGATGCAGAAAGAACAAATGTATTCACTCAGCAAGGGACTTCTGGAACATCTTCTATGTATAAACCCCTTAGGATTAATTAATAAACAAAATAGACCCCTTGCCCCCCCCAAAAAAAATCCTGCCATGGTAGACGTTATGTTCTATTTGAAGGAAGGCAGAAAACAAACACTAAACATAACAAATAGTTATATATCAGAAGTTAAAAATGCTATAGGAAAAAATGGAGCAGAGTAAGGGTGACTGAGAGACAGCTATTGGGATGAGAAAAGAGAGGGTTGCAATTTCCATGTGTGTCCAGGGCAGGCCTCCTTAAGAAGGGGACATCTGAGCACAGATCTGAAGCAGAGAGGAAGGGATTCCTTGTACACAGCCAGTGCAAGGGTCTGAGCTTAGAGCATGCCTGATGCGTACTGGGAAGGTCCCAGTTCAGAAAGTTTACAGTTATTGGGAAGACCAGCCATGCATCCTAAAAATAAGAGAGCAACCAAGGACTAAATACAAAAGCAAAAATGATCAAGTTTCAAAAAGAATGAAAAAGAGTGAATCTCAGAGGATTTCTAAAAGCAATGAGGAAGAGATGAGAGTTCAAATGGGCCTTGAAATGTTTCCAAGGTTTTTCTTCCCATGGGAATAAAGTCAATGATCACAAGCATTATAAAAGTTATAAAGTAGTTCCAAAGACAGGAGATCATATCCCACCAAATGTTTAAAAACAAAAATGTTCAGTGATTCTTAAGGCTCTTGCATTCTAAAGTAATTCAGCCATCTCTCATGCAACCTCCTCTAGTGATTGGGCTAGCGACCTCTTCTAGAAAGTGAAATCTACTTCATTGTTCATTTCACTCCTCCTCTTCATGCCTTAATCCACTGAATGCTGCTTAATTCCCACAGTTCCACAAAAATTGTTCTTGTCTTGCTTGCAAGTCCAATGTATACATTCCAGTTATGTTTTTTTATCTTGCTTACTTGTTGTATTTGATACTATTAAACACGACCACTTTGCCATTTTCTTCTCCTTTAATTGTCTCTTTCTTCTTTCCTCCCACCATTTTGTTCTTTCTTGCTCCATCAGCTCCATAAATACTGGGCTATGTTCTCAGCTCTCGGTTTTCTTCAGTACTCCCTGTCTCCAATCTCTCTTCTTCCATTCTTGCTTAAAGCCACTCAAATCAAAGTTTCACTCTACTATTCCACCTAACATACTAGGTAACTAACAGTTCCCAGTGTCTCCAAACAACCTGCGTTTGCTCCAGTTATCACAACTTAATAACGATAGTACCCCTTTTTATTTTCACATTTGTTATCCCTGTTTGGACAATAAAATATATGGTCTACCTCCTTAACGACTCCCACTGAAAAATCCCGTTGTCATTTCTCAGTGCTTCAGTTCTCATACTGTCTACCAAGGCTCCCCAGAGCACCACGGCAAACTCACAGGGCCCCACGGGACATTTTAAAATTTTGAGGGAAACACATCTGTCAAATACAGCACAAAGTACTATCTCAAGTTAGTTCAGAGTTTCAATGTTAGATTGCACTACTTTCAATGATGTCAGATCTTTGCAAAACTGGATATTTGGTGTTTGTCGTGATAAAACGTAAGGACTGTGCAAAAATCAATGAGGAACAGGAAATGAGCACAATGGTGTCCAAAGAGATTCCGAGGATTAGAAGTTGTGCAGTGCCCAACAGAGACACACATCCCATTAGAAAATAATTGTGGTTATTTGAGAATAAAACTAAATATTAGGTTTTTTTCTTTTAATTTGTATGTGTTAGATTTTCAAATGGCTATTAAGTTGATAGGACATGAATATTTATTAAGTTATTCGGGCAAGACCACTTAATAAACAAAATTGTTAGGTATTTCTTTCAGCCTAGGAGAGCTGCAAAAATGTTCTGAGACACTAAGAGTGACATGAACTGAGGAAGTCTAGAAACTTCTCTTTTGGCTCTTATCAGGAGTACTTGACACGGTTGTTCATTCCCTCCTCCTCTTTATGCTTCCTTCACTCATCTTCCAGCACCCACTCTAAACACTTTCTTGGTTTTTCTTCTACCTCACTGGTCACAGCTTCTAGTCTCCTTTGCTGTTTTCACTTCTTCTCCTCAGACTCTTACTATTAGCAGAACCCAGGACTCACACCTTGGCCCTCTTCTTTTCTTAATGCATAATCTCCCCTTTAGTGATCTCATCCAGCCTCATGGCTTTAAATACCACATATATATTGATAATTTACAAATTTATAATTCCAGAACAGACTTCTTCCCTGATCTAAACTCAAATAATCTACCTAACTTCAACACATTTGCACTTGGATGTGGAATGGACACTTCAAACTCACCAAGTCCAAAAAATTCCTCCTCTCTCCCTCCACCCTGCCCCACCAAAAAAGACCAAAAAAATAAAACAAAAACAAAACAAATAAAACCTGCTCCATTTCAGCAGATGGTTACTCCATCCTTGCCGACACTAAGGCTATACAGCTGGGGTCATCCCTGATTCCTGCCTTTCTCTTGAACACTACAAATCCAGCAACAAATCTTGTTGGCTCTACCTTCAAAATATACCCATAAATCGGTCCCTTGGAACTCTGCAATAGCCTCCTACCCAGTCTTCCTGCTTCAATACTTGCTCCCCTACCGTACATGTTCTCAACAAAGCAGCCAGAATGATTCTTTTAAAACATAGGTCAGATCATATCATCGCTCTATTTAAAATCCCCAATGACATCACATTTGACTTAGAGTCAAAGCCAAAGTCCTTGGCCTACGTAGAACTGTGATCTGAACGCCTACCCCAGCCCAAATTCTCTGGCTTCTTCTACCATCACTCTTCTCATTCACTCCACTCATGCCATGCTGGCCTACTTGATGATCCTTGGACACATCCCTGCCTTAAACGGCTTGCACTACCTGTTCCCTCTGCTTGGAATGCTCTTCACCCATAGAAGCACTTGCTGTCTCCCCGTCTCCTTCAAATCACTTTTTCCTCACCATCCTATAAAATACTGCAGCCTGCACTTACCCCAACACAGCATTCCCAGTCTTTCTCACCCAGGTCTCCCTTGTCTTATTCCATATCACTTATTATCTTCTAATATTCTATATAATTAACTTTCATAACATAGTTATTGTATACTGTCTTTCTTCAAGCTCTAGAAGCTCAGGGGTCATTTTGTTCACTCTATTTCTAAGTGCATAGAAGAATTCCTGGAATATGTTAAATATTCACTAATTATTTGTTGAATGAATGAATGAATCAATATGTTAACTTGGGAGCCATCTCATCCATTTTCTAGGCTTTAGCTACCATGTACATTACCCAATGATTCCCAAATTTGTATCTCCAACCCAGAACTGTCTCCAGACTTAAACGGACATATTCATCTGCTTACTAGAAATCTTCTCTCAGTCATTCCAAAATAACTTCAGATCAATTTAAATGTTTTAGAAAGGAACTTCTCAACATCACTGATCATCAGGGAAATGCAAATCAAAACCACAATAAGAAATCACCTCACACCTTTTAGAATGGCTATCATTAAAAAGACAAGAAGTAACAATGGTGGTGAGGATGTGGAGGAAAATGGAATCCTTGTGCACTGTTGGTGGGAATGTAAATTGGTGCAGCCACTATGGAAAACAGTATGGAGGTTCCTCAAAGCATTAAAAATAGAACCACCATGTGATCCAGCAATTCTACTTCTAGGTATGTATCCAAAGAAAATGAAAACAGTAATTCAAAAAGATATATGCACTCCCATGTTCATTGAAGCATTATTTATAATAGCCAAGATATGAAAACAACCTAAGTGTTCATCAATGGATGAATGGATAAAGAAAATGTGGTGTGCATATATATATATATATATATATACACACACACACACTATTCAGCCATAAAAAAATAAAATCTTGCTATTTGCGACAACCTTGGAGCTTGAGAGCATTATTCTAAATGAAATAAGCCAGACAGAGAAAAACAAATACTGTATGATCTCACTTGTATGTGAAGTCTGAAAACAACAAAAAACAAAAAAATAAAACTCATAGATACAGAGACCAACTGGTGGTTGCTAGAGACAGGGGGTAGGGGGTGGATGAAAGGGGTCAAAAGGTACAAACTTACAGTTATAAAATAAGTAAGTCATGGGGATGTAATGTACAGCATGGTGACTATAGTTAACGATATTGTATTGCGTATTTGAAAGTTGCTAAGAGAGAAGATCTTAAAAGTCCTCATCACAAGAAAAAAAATTTGTAACTACTTATGGTGAGAGGTGTTAACTAGACTTATTGTGATGATCATGTCACAATATATAAAAATATCAAATTATTATGTTGTATACCTTAAACTAATATAATGTATGTCAATGAAACCTCAATAAAAAAATAATAATTAATAAATAAATAAGAAAGGAATCTCACCCCTAAACCTGCCACATGCCCTATGTATTAGTCAGCTTAGGCTGCCATAACAAAATACCACACACTAGGGGGCTTAAACAATAGACATTTATTTTCTCACAGTTCTGGAGGTTGGAAGTCCAACATCAAGGTACCAACAGGGATGGTTTCTGGTGAGACCACTCTTCCTGGCTTGCAGACAGCCACCTTCTCATTGTGTCCTCACATGGCCTTTCTTCTGTGAATGTAGACAGAGATCTCTTCCTCCTCTTATAAGGACACCAGTACTATTGGATTAGGGCCCCACTCTTATGACTTCTTTTCACCTTAGTTACCTTCTTAAAGGCCCTATCTCCAAATACAGTCATGTTGGGGATTAGGGCTTCAATATATGAATTTTGAGGGGACACAGTTCAGTCCATAACATTCTGCATTCCCTATCATCATGAATAAAAAGACTAAGAATGCAATTAGCCAAGTAAGAAAACTGACACTTATCCTGGACTCTTTTTTCTTCCTCACTAGTTATATCTAGTGAGGTACGAAATCCAGTCCATTTGCTTCCTAAATACCTCCTCTTTCTATCCCTTCCTCTTTTACCTTCTGGCCTTGCCTCACTGAGCCTTCATCCTTGGCACCTTCTTCCACTCTCTACATTACTGACAGATGATCTTTCTAAAATGCAACTGTGATCCTATGACCCTGAGTTAAAATCACACAATAACGTCCCTCTTCCTAGGGATAAGTTCCATCTCAGCATCACCTACAGTCTTTCTTCTCATCTCTTCCACCTTCACCTTTCCCTCCCATCACCCTCTCCCTCTTCCCACTTCGTAATTCAAGCACACCAAATTGTTTGCAGTTTCCCAATTGCTCAATGCTTCCCCCATTTTTACCCAGAGATGTTCATATTACCTTATTAGTGTCGCATGCCCTGCCCCTCTACAAAAGTCCTGTTAGTCTTTCCATGATCGACCCATCCTCCACGGAGCATCCCTGTTTTTCCCAAGAAGGACCAAGTGTTTGTTCTTTGTACAAGGCACCCTGTACTTGCTCTATTAGAGATATTAACTATTGTATTGTGACTGCCTCTTTGCATCTTTACCTCCCACTGACTCCATCCATGAACACCTTGAGGCCTGGACTCGTGTTATTGATCCTTATATTGCCAATGCCTAGCACAGAGCTGTCAGTCTCAGTACAAGTTTATTCAATGACTGAATTAATAAATTAAGTCAGTGGCGTTCACTCTGGAAATTTTCTCCTCTGACAATTATTCTTCCAACAAATTTATAAGTCCTTCCTTCTCTTGCTTTATTAAGAATAGAAAGTAACATTAACTATAGTTTCAAGTGTTTTTCAGTCTCTGCTTTTTTACTACTTCTTCATATAATAACCTCATAGTGCTGTTTAAGAACCACCTAAAAAAATCCAAACCCTAAATTTTCCCAAGATTTAGCTCAGTGAGTTTTCAAATGACTGCATCTACCAATGAAAAGACAAGTAACCAGTGATAATGTAAAAGACAGTCTGGAAAAATTATAAATGTTGACACTTTCAGGGTTAAAAAAAATTTAATGCATTGCTGACCATGTATTCGCTTAATTTTTTTTTTTTTTTTTTTTTTTTTTTGTGAGACAGGTCAGCCCTGTGCTAACATCCATGCTAATCCTCCTCTTTTTGCTGAGGAAGACCAGCTCTGAGCTAACATCTGTTGCCAATCTTCCTCTTTTTTTTTTTTTCCCCCAAAGCCCCAGTAGATAGTTGTATGTCATAGTTGCACATCCTTCTAGTTGCTGTATGTGGGACGTGGCCTCAGCACGGCTGGAGGAGTGGTGCGTCGGTGCGCGCTGGGATCCGAACCCGGGCCACCAGTAGTGGAGCGTGTGCACTTAACTGTCAAGCCACGGGGCCGGCCCCTCGCTTAATATTTTTAAATCAATTTTGGAATGTCCTAAGCATATAATGTTAAACATGCATCACTGATTTTGAACCTAATACACCACATTAAAGAGATTATTAAAGGTGTGAGTTTCAGAGTGTTTATATATTTAATCAAAAGTTTGTATGCATCATTGAACATTTACTTAATCAAAGTTTAAAAGTTATAAGAAGGATAAACATGGTTAACCTGTAAGTAACAACTCTTCCTTTATGATAAAGAAAGGTCAAAGAAACATTGTGGAAGAGATCATATAGACTACTAAAATAAAAGAAACACTAAAACAATACAGAGTACAAATGTATAGAAAGAGACAAATGATTACAAATGAGAAGACCAAAGCGCTGTATGTAGTAAAAATAGAATAAAAGTATCAAATTAAAATAAATAAACTAATCTAATAATACATGAAAACATGTAACACAGGAAACACACTAGAACTGTGAGTACAGCAATGGACTCTCACACATTCCCATTGCCATAATCATACAATTTCAAATGTGTTTTTCATATTGGAAGAAAACCAATATTATATGTTAATTTTTTTGGTGTATTAAGTCACAAGGACAGACCTTGACCAATGCTTTTTGTACTAGTCAGGGTAGACTTACAAAAATAAAACAAAACAACCACCACCAAACCTCTGTGGCTTAGGAAATAAAGGTTCATTTCTCTCTCACACATCACAGTCCAATGTAGGCCACACACACATCGGAGTGCTTGACACACAATAGGCAATGAATAAGTGTTAAAAGATTGAATGAATAAACAGAAGGAAAGGAGAAAGAAGTAAGGAAGTAAGGGGAAGAGGAAGGAAGGAAGGAAGAAAGGAAGGAAGGAAGGAAGGAAGGAAGGAAGGAAGGAACGACTTATTTGACCTTGCTCAAACTACTTAACCTACCCCAGCCTCAGTTCTCCCATCTGTAACATGGGACAATAGTGCCCCACCTCACTTGGTGGCTACAATGATCTAAGTGTAATAATATAGGCACAATGTGCAACATAAAAACCTATTACTGTACGTAAGAATTGATTCCTATAATGAGGATAGGCTTGAGACACAACTCAAATTTTCCTTAGCTATCTACTTTCTTACCCTCCTCTCCTCTCTTATTCCTGTTTTTCTCTCATTTGCCTCCCACACTAATGGCACACACACAGAGTTCCATTTAATCTACTCTCAGTTGGCTTCCAATTAGGAAGAAACTTGCACCACTTGATACTTCTTTTCTCAGCAGGTGAAGGAAAATTCAACCAAACAGAATGAAGACAGCATTTGAACTTGGCCTTGATAGAAAGATGTTAACAGCTAGAAAATGAGGGCAGGATGGACTTCCAGATTGAGTCATCAGCTGCTGAGTAAATGGACAATCGTGGATGCCTCAGTCCATTTGAGCCGCTATAACAAAATACCATAGACTGGGTGGCTTAAACAACAAACACTTATTTCTCACAGTTTTAGAGGAAGGTAAGTCCTCGATCACAGTGCCTGCAGATTTAGTCTCTGGTGAGGGCCCACTTCCTGGCTCATAGGTGGACATCTTCTCACTGTGTCTTCAGATAGTGGAATGGGCAAGGGAGCTCTCTGCAGTCTTGTTTATAAGGGCACTAATCCCATTCATGAGAGCTCCACCCTCATGACCTAATCACCTCCCAAAAGCCCCACTTCCAAATACCATTACATTGAGGATTAGGATGAACATACGAATTTTACTGGGACACAGACATTCAGTCTATGGCAGTGAAAACAAGAGAGTAAGTGAGTGAGAGAAGTTAGGTGAAAGAAAGATGGAGGCCAAATTACTATTAACAAAAATATTACTATTAATAAGAAATTGATGTGTTCCATAAGATTATCATTTATTATTCTACAGATGTTAGAATCTTATTGACGTTGCTGATTACAGGAGATTCCTGGCAATGGTGTATGGCCAACTGGCTCATGTTGGCAAATTAGAATGAATACTACATTAAGTACTGGAATGAGATCTGAATTCTAGCTCTGCTACGAACTTACTTGTGTAATTTTGAGCAAGTTATTTAACTCATCTAGTCTTCATATTCCGCATATGTAAAATGAGTAGGTTGGCCTGGGTAAGATTTTGTCATTCTTTCAGCCACGTAATTTTATGAAAAAAGGAAATCTATCATGCTCATAGGGCAGAACTACTCTTTAGGAAACTTGCACTGAACAAGGAGTCTTTTAGAATGACATGGAGGAAGCCCCTTTACCAACTTTATCTGACATCCAAAAACTGAATTTATCTGTCATAATAGGAAAAGGCCTGTCTTAGTCAGCTTGGACTGCTATAATAAATCACCATAGACTGGGTAGCTTAAACAGCAAACATTCTTCTCACAGTTCTGGAGGCCGGGAAGTCCAAGACCAAGGTGCCAGCTGATTCAGTGTCCAGTGAGAGCCATTTGCAGATGGCCACCTTCTTGCTGTATCCTCACATGGCAGGGAGACGGGGAGAGAGAGAGAGCTCTAGTCTCTCTTTACGCTTATAAGGACACTAATCTCTTCATGGGATCCCCACCATCATGACCTCATCTAAAGCTAATCACCTCCCAGAGATCCCACCTCCAAATATCATCACACTGGGGATTAGGGTTTGGACATATGAATTTTGGGGGAACACAAACATTCAGTCCTCAGCAAGGCCCCTTTGAAGTCTTCACACAGTCTGTATCTTAGCCCTTCCCGTGCAGCTCACATCCATAACTGAGTAACGGGGGGTATAAAGTCAGTTCAGCCTGACACGGGATACTGAAGGGCAATTCTTGCTCCAGAGCTTCTCGCCAGGTTGGCCAAGGTTTTGCCAGGCCTGCATCACCGTTCAACGTCAGGCTCTGCCCAGTTTTGCTTTCTCCTCCTGCCTTTCACAAGTGTTGATCCCTAATAAGCATTTTACACCTCAGATTCCATCTTAGTGTCTAGTTCCATTAAGCCAACCTGCAACAGTAGAACGAGAAACCAGTGCAAATAGAGACAAGTGACCTGCTCCACGGCACAAGACAAAGTGCTTCAGACCTTTGAGCTCTGCAGAAGGAATGCCCTACCCCTACTTCTTTTTCTGGCCTGCCATATCCCTGCGGTTTCACGGGACACAGAGATTTTGCCAATTTACAAGTCTCACTGAAGGCTGTTGATAGCATCCTCCAGGATTAACTGTACTCAGAGTTTTGGATACCATCCCAGTTCGATAAACTGTGGCAATTTTATTATTCCGTTTGTAACTTTGATATAAAATCCTTTGTAGCTCTACATTTCTTGCTATAATATTGCTGCTCTGTCTTCTATTGGGCTTTGGTACAAAATCCACTCTGCTGTCCAAGTGCAGCCGGGTTAATCACTCTCTCATTGTTCATCAGACTAATGACTCTTCCCCGTCACTGAACATATAGTAGAGGATATTACTGCCCTCTGGTGGAAATACTGAAGACTATTCTAAGACTGTCTCCCAAAGACTGGCATTTTCACGGTTGAGCTCAAAATGCAGCTTGAGGAGTAAAAACATGAATCCATAAAACTATCCTCATTTCTGGGTCTTGATATTCCGTTGACTGTGTATTTGCCTAATTGCCATTTTCTTCTCTGCTTTCTCTCTCTTTTTTTTTTTTTGTGACGAAGATCAGCCCTGAGCTAACATCTGTGCTAATCCTCCTCTTTTTTTGCTGAGGAAGACTGGCTCTGAGCTAACATCTATTGCCAATCCTCCTCCTTTTTTTTCCCCAAAGCCCCAGTAGATAGTTGTATGTCATAGTTGCACACCCTTCTAGTTGCTGTATGTGGGACGCGGCCTCAGCATGGCAGGAGAAGCCGTGCATTGGTGTGCTCCCGGGATCCCAACCCGGGCCGCCAGTATCGGAGCATGTGCACCCAACCTCCAAGCCACGGGGCCGGCCCCTTCTCTGCTTTCTTATCTTCATCACAAACAAGTTCAGCCACCGTCAAATCTTTAAAACACTGATCTACTAAGACATGGACCTCATCACCCAATGTATTTAACAGAAAAACTTCCAATTCTTTTTCAGATAGGGGAAAAAACAAAACAAAACCTAGAAACAGCAAGCATTAAAAAAATGAGTTGTATAGACAACTATTTCTATTTTAGCTCTTCAAATGATCTCCGTTTTCTGGGAATATGCCAATAGATAATATCTGAATTGCTACTGCTTTTTCTCCTCTCTACTGGATAATTCCATTAAAATAGGGAATAAGAATAAATCATTTATGTGCCTGCTTTGTGTGAGTGCATATATTTTCTTTGTGTGTGGGTGAAATAGCATAGAAGGCCATGCTGATAACTTAGTTTTTAAGAACTTCTGTTGCTTTCTTCTGTCTATGTTGCCTTCTTACTGTAAAGAGAAGAATATCAAGCAACCATTCTTCAAATTAAAGAGAAACAGTATACAAAAATGGTCAAATCAGAGTACAGGCTAAGGAGCCAGGCAAACTTGGGTCTCAACGGTGACTCTGGTCCTTAACTTCTCTGAGCCTCAACTTCCTCATTTGCAAAATGGGAACACTTATACTTCAGGGAGTTGTGATGAGGATTAAAGGTGATAATTTATGTGGAGCTTAAGAACAGTGTCTGGTATATATTAAATGATGACAAATTAGCTATTATTATTTCTAGTCAACTAAACAAGACGGAATTTAATTTAAATAAGTCCAAAAACTCTAACTCTGTTGGTCTAGGCAAATTTCATCCTATTCGGACGGACCTGGAGGGTACTACATTAAGTGAAATAAGCCACACAGAGAAAGACAAACACTGTACGACCTCTCTCATATGTGGAATATAAACTAACACACGGACAGAGAGAATAGTTTGGTGGTTACCAGGGGGAAGGGAGCTGGGGAGTGGGCAGTAGCGGTGAAGGGGCTCCTTTATATGGTAACTGACAAATAATAATGTACAACTGGAATCTCACAATGTTATAAACTATTATGACATCAATTAAAAAAAGATATAAAAAATAGGAAAAAAAAGTTCATTCTATTTGGTGTTCTATTAAGATCTCCTAAAGAGCTCGTTGTCCAAGGAGATCCCTCAGCTGCTCCAGTCCTTCTTTGACTTCTGAAAAGTCTTTGCAGCACATATCTATTCTCACTGCCAAGTCTCACCTCAAGCTTGACCTCTCAGAATATTTCCCTGCCTTCTCCTTGATCTCCCCTCCTCTTCCACATATACGCTGTTTCCAACCACACCCTACACACTGGTGGTCCATCTTCCTCTAACTAAATTGTTTAAGAGTGAATATTGTGTCCATCTATTCATGAATGGATGAATGTAGTTTCCCATTACGTGAAAATGTTTCCCTAAACCTCTCCCTTATGAAGTAGGTGACAAAAATCCCTGAAGGATTCAAATATGGAATTGAAAAGAATTTGGCTTCTTCTGAGTCACTGAACCTCCTCATCCACAAAAGGATGAATGGAGTCATCCCATCTCAAAAATGAGAATGATAGTTTCGTCAACTTGACCAGGTGTAATCCAATCAGAACCCAAAGAGCACTACCTTGGGAAAGGCAATCCCATCCCTGGAGATTCTGAGACGTTTGTCTCATTAGGTTATTATACCTTGATTTACTCAAGGAAAAAAGCATACGTATATCAATGCAATTTTAACACAAGTTTACCGATGTCATGGTTAACTACAATCATGATATCATAATAAATTTCTACAATATATCAATTTGGAAAGCAATACTCTTTAAATAAATAATTATTAAAAATCAAGTTAAAATAAATATTTAAAGTAACCTATTATAATAATAGTAAAAATATATCCTCACAGGTTTCTGAATACTTGGGAATGTAATATTTCTAGATTGAAACACCATAGACTTTTAGATTATCATTATTACTGATGATATAAATTCAGCTGTTTAGGCGAATAAACAATGAATATTTGTTGATGACAAATACTGAAATATTAAAAACAGGCTTAGGTGATAAGTCCTAGAGCTCTAGCAATAAAAGAGGGAAAAAATTTTTAAAAGGGAAGAAAAAAATAACAAGCAAAATTTTTCATGATCTTCCTCCTAGAATAAAATACAGCTTTTTTCGTTCCTACTCCTCAGTGCAATTTTTGCAGTAAATAAAATATTCTTCTTGAAATGACCTTAGTAGACCTGAAGTTTTTTCTTGTTTAGTTGTTTTTAAGAAAAAAGATATCCAACTTCGTACAAAACACACTTGATTTTGAAAAGTTGTAGGAGAATAAAGCTCCCATTTCTGAGTATTTCGTATATGTCAAGTATTATGCCAAGAATTTTACAAGTATTTTTTGATTTAATCCTCAGAATAGGATTACTATTACTATATTCCTTTCACTGTCTCAAGAAGATAATAATGCCAAAAGTCACATAAAAGTTTTGTTGCTGGACTCAAGTCTATCTGATTTTAAATCCATCTTTTAGTTACTAATATAGAGCTTCCCAGAGTTCAAGCTGTGTGTCAAACAATCTAAAACCTGTACCAAGAACAATGATCCAGCATCAACGTCCATCCCATTTCCCACTTCTAACTGCCCTGAGTTCCTCATTGCCAAACAACCAAGTGTGCATTTCCATCGTTTTGATTTACAGATTTCTGGAAGAAAAATTCACAAAGTCTTAGGTAGCAGGAAAAAAAACCACTCTAAATCTCAGTTCAAATTATTTCCTGAAGAAGCTTTCATTGAAGATCACCACTTTTTTAAAAATATTCAATATGCAAGTAAAGATAGAAATTGAAATATAGACTTCCCGTGTCTCCCACATCCTACCTAGAGTTGCCAGATTTCACAACCAAAAATACAGAACACCCAGTTAAATTTAAATTTCAGGTAAATAAGGAATAATTTTTTAGTGTAAGTATATGCCACACATACATACTTATACTAAAAAAAAGTCATTTGTTATTTATCTGAAATTCAGATTTTACTAGGAATCCTGTATTTTATCTGGCAACCTTGTTCTATTCTACCCCTGCCTCCCCACAGCCCCATATCTCAGCAGAGCTCTCCACTGGTAATTAGGGTCTCATTTGGTAATGAGTCTCACCTAATGATTCTTTTTCCTTTCCCCATCAATGATAAAGGGAACTTCTAAGTAATACTTACAAAAACAATTACGGTCTATTAGTTGATTTCACAGCAGAACCAATACACAGAGAGGGGTGGGAATCCCTGTGCTTCATATTAAACTCTAATAAGGAGAAAAACTACTTTTGTGATATTCAAGTTGAACTTAGGTGTTCTACTATCACATTTCACTACAAATGTAATAAAATAAAGCCAATGCTAGTCTTATCAGAAAATAAAGACAAAAAGGCTTGGTAACTAATCTAAACGACTCATATTTTTAGAAGCAGTCTTTTAAACATAGATATCAATATAAGTTCCTAAAAAATTTATTTACAATGTTGCCCAACACTGAAAGATGCCATTTTATCTGCAGGAGTGAAATGGTCATCCTGTATTTTATCCGGCTTTGTTGAATAACAGCACAAAAATACTCATCAGATCTCGATTTTTAAAAATGACCAAAATTGACATGATTTGTTTATTAAAGGAAAAGTAATTTTGGTTTTGAAAGATAACAGTAATATGAATTTAGATTTCTTTCTTGGTGGTAAATAATTCCCAAAGATATCAAATTTCCTAAGTAAATGTCAAGTGTGAGCTCTAAAGCACTATTAATCAAATTATGTAATTAAATATATGCTGCACTTTGACATAGTCGATTTTGGACCATTTTACAAACCAAGGCTTTACTCCTGTAGAATATGAATGAGTTAATTAGCGTGAATGCAAAGCAACAAGATCCTTTTGATGTAGCTTAATGTAAGTGTTCTCATTGTTTTAAAGAGGGAGCGGTAATATGTCACTTTTCATGCTCATATATGGGTCCATGCTGCTCAGTTGACCAGGAACAGGGGAGGATATCAGTGAGGCTTCCATCAGCATGTATGCCAGGGTGTTAACCAGAGCAGGTGTCCTAGTCAGCGTGGGCTGCTCTAACAAAATAACATAGACTGGATCGCTTAAACAATAAACATTTATTCTCACAGTTCTGGAGGCTGGAAGTGCAAGACCAGGGTGCCAGCATGGTCAAGTTGTTGGTCAAGTCCCTCTTCCTGGTTTACAGATGGCCATCTTCCTGCTGCCCTCACAAGGCAGAGAGAGAGCCAGCTAGCTCTCTAGACTCTTCTTATAGGGGCACTAATCCCATCATGGGGGCTCCACCCTCATGATTTAATTACTGCCCAAAGTCTCCATCTCCAAATCCCATCGCATAGAGGATTACGGTTTCAACATATGAATTTGGGGGGGCGGGGGGTGGGGAGTACACACAAACACACCATCCACAATAGCAGGTGTTATGATCCCTATAATGCAAAACCCTTCAGCACGATGTGGTATCCTTTCATGTGTTAGTTTAAGTGACACTCTAGAAGTACTTTGTTGCCCTAATGAGGAAGTCACACTGCAGGCCTGATCAGCTAGCATTTAATCAGAAATACTTATACTCCAGAGGTTGCTACTACAAGCCTTTCTGCTATCATTATCTCCGGTCAATAACAAAGGCTTGGTCAATTAACATAACGAACACCAGGAAAAATTTTGGTGAAAATTTGTGGGCTGCTAATCAGATAACAGATGTTCAAAGTAGAGTTCTCAGTGATGAAATCAAAATATATGAATTGGCTAAAATAATTTACATCTATTTCAACCCTCAAATAATGTGAAAATAAATCTAGTGAGCCCTTCACTTTTTAGAAAGGCTCCCAAAGATCGCTTCTGTAACAGAACTGTTCCAGCCGCTTAGTTAAAAGAGTCTGGTTGCCTGACGCTGATTATAAATCTAAGTGACTTCTGCCTTTAGAATATTGTCACATTTGCCTTGAGTAAATATTTCATGCTAGGTCTCGTCAGAACACACAAAAGAACAGAGAGCTAGGAATTCACTAAGCATTCAGAACGGATTATATGAATTTTTTCATGTCTGCTTGTTAATAAATGTTTGATTAGTGGATGTCTGTATGCAGGATAGCATTTGGTCTGAGGTTTACTTTCTTTGTAACTTGATAAAGGGATTGGGAGGTGAAAAGTATAGTTAACCCTGACCACCTCTAAATATTGGTAGCTACTATTATTTATCAAAAAAGGATCTCATAGTTGTATTTGACCAAATCGCTTAGGTCAAGACATAGCAATAGACATGCACTGGGATAGGACCTGTGACGCGATTTTTCTGGGATACAAAGCGATCCTAGTCCAAACTGCCAGCTTCCTTCTTTTCTCAGAAGGTCTGATTATCTGTCCTTAGACTGTAACCAAAATTCCCCTAGCCTCTGCTGGATTTTCCCAATAGCTTGAAAAAACAGGGAGGAAAAACCCCATGAAGCTCTAGAGTCAGTGTGGCTTCAATTTGCCCTAAGGCAGAGTGAGACAACATAGTGAGGGCATGTAAAAGGCTTGTATGAAAGAACCGTCACTCTCTCTTTCTATAATCTTTTGTCCAATGTTCTATAGGGTTCTGTCGTCTTCTTTCTTATTTACTTAGAGTTTGTAAATTCTTTGTATTAACATTCTTCCGTATTTTATATTTATTTTAAAAAAGAAGGAAAAGGAAAAGAAGGGAAAAAAACAAAAGCTCTCAGTTATCCAAACTGAGCAATAAAGCCTCACAAATGTAAAGAGCAAAGTGATTCGAGAAATCCTGCATTTTCCAGTATTCTTCCCTAAAACATCATTTCACCCTTTAGAGTACTCCCTCTTCCTGCAGATCCCCCTTAGGGGGTCAGGGAAAGAGGTGAATTATACCCCTACTTCCTTCAATTTTGTTCTTAAATGGATAAAATCTGGTAAAGTAAACAAATCAAGCAGGCTTGGAAAGGAATGGAGATCTCCACAGCTAGACTGTAGTCCCACCCAGAGAGAAAGGAAGGAAGGAAGGAGTGCTCTTTGCCTTGCTAACAGAGGGCAGGAGGCAGTGCTGAGCTCCTCTAGTCTCATCCTTCTTTCTGTTTTTCTCAGTGGGAGTTGGGGTAGGTGGAGAGAAGAGGAGCGTACAATGGCTTTATTCATTCCCGTCCCCCACTTTCCCCTACCCAGAGATGACCACTTATCTGTTGATGACTGTCACATTTAATTCTTCTGCTCCAAACTGGCTGAAGTACAAATCAGCATAGTCAGTTAACCCCTAGACATGTCATTCCTAACTTAGAGTCCTTCAATAATTTCTCAAGGATCTGCATAGTCTTAAGAATAAAATTTTAATTCCTTAATTCAGCACACAAGACCCTTCACAATCTGGACCCAGACTCCCACTCTAGTCCTCGCCTCTCCACCACTCCACTTTGTCTTGCCTCCTCGCCCACCATAACATAGTACTCTTTGGTCCAGCCACGCTGAACGACCTACAGGTACCTAAATAGATGCACAGCTCTTTGCCATCATGGGTAGGTTTATCTCCTCTGCTTGGAATGCCTTTTTTTTTTTAAATAGCCCTTTGTTCTATATTTATAATATCTATGTGACTGGGGGTTACGGTTTCAACATATGAATTTGGGGACACACATTCAGTCCATAGCACTGCCCAACAGACTTACTTGTGAAATAGCTGAGGGGCCTGGGGTTGGTTTTAACCTGTCTGAGACTAAGTGTCCTCACTAGGAAACAGAGCAGTAGTAGCATCCGCCTCATAGGATTCAAATGAGCTAGTTTACAAAAAGTTTCTGACATGATGCCTCACACAGTTTTCACTAAAAAAATTGTTAGCCTGCAATTTTTTAACGGAATTAATGACATCACAATAATCTTTCAGGTTGGTTTTTATGTTGTAATTTTAATCTTTACAGATTTTAACTTCCAACTATCAGTATCTGCACAGGAGATTCACATCCCATGCCTAATACTATAGCTAGAAAATAGAAAGCTTTGACAATGATACTAAACATGGAATATGATAGAATTTTGAAATTAGGATTTTTGGTTGAAAATGAGAGATACTCAATTTGAACTAGAAGATAGGAAGATGAGGAAATTCTTGGCTCATGTGACTGGTAACTTCTCCACTTTCTATCTTGCTTTCCTTTTTGTTGTCTTCATCCTCAAGAAGAATGGAAAGATGGCTACCAACAATTCCAGGTTTAGATCATCCTTACATCTAACCATCCCAGTAAAAAGAGGATTCAATGTAATGATGGTTCAAAAAGGTGTCTAGTTAGCTTCACTTAATTCATGTGTCAGTCTCCTGGAAAGGTGTATATGAATGCTTGCTTGTTGGGCAAAAAGACAGCCTAACCTAAACCATGTGAATGGCCTAAGAATGGAGGACAGGTGGTTCCCCAAAGAGATAGTGGGCAGACAGAAACCTACCCACTTCATAGGGTCTACCTAATGCTAATATACTTTATTTTTGTATGTGTGTGAGGAAGATCAGCCCTGAGCTAACATTCATGCCAATCCTCCTCTTTTTGCTGAGGAAGACCAGCTCTGAGCTAACATCTATTGCCAATCCTCCTCTTTCCCCCCCCCCCAAAGCCCCAGTAGATAGTTGTATGACATAGTTGCATATCCTTCTAGTTGCTGTGTGTGGGACGCTGCTTCAGCATGGCTGGACAAGCGGTGTGTCAGTGCGCGTCCAGGATCCGAACCCGGGCCACCAGTAGCGGAGCTCACGCACTTAACCGCTAAGCCATGGGGCTGGCCCTATACTTTAAAACATGGAAAAATAACAGAGGTATTATGAGACAACTTGATGTATGTATGTATTATTTTTATTCTTTTTTAATTTTTTTATTGGTGTCTTAATACTTTATAAAATTGTGTAATTTTGGTTGTACATCTTTTAATGAAATAAAAATGCAAGAGACCTAATAAAATAGGTACAAGTTTTATGGCACTTGTCATGTGTCAGACACTGCTCTAAGAGTTTACTTACGGTAACCCATTTAAGCCTTTCAACAACAGGAGGTAAGTTTCCATTCTTCAGATGGGAAAATTGAGGCACAAATAGATTAAGTAAAGTGACAAAGCTGAGATTTGAACCTAGACAGTCTGGTTCCAGATGCATGTCCTTAACCATTAGGCTATTTATTACTCCTTTGCTGAGGTTGATGGGAAACTCTTAGATTAAATGATTAAAGACGAAATCTAGCTGTAGCTGAATTAATAGTTCTCTTCCTTTTGCCGCTCCAGGTAGTGGTCCCTATAAACTAACCCTCTCTGGGTTCCTCCCACGGATCTCTCCCTTGCTCCTTCAGGCCTAGAAGTAACAACTTCTTGCTGGTGCTAGCCTCAAGGTATTTCACTATCCCTGTTGATGTCCCTAATTCTGTCTCACAACTTTGTAGAGTCTCTTTATTAAATTCCTCAATATCGAGTTTGACGGTGCCAGCTCTTTCTTTCTATTTCCTGGTTGATACAACAGACAAAATTCTATTATTACTTATCTGAATTGGAAAGAGGATATCCATGACAGAGCTCAATGCTTTTCTCTTTGAATGGGAAGAGAAATCATTTTTATACAAAATGCGAGAAACCTAATTTTAAGAATCTAAAGCACAAGCTTGTTACAAGAATTATTTTACTATTTTGGATGGGCTCCTTGGTTAATAAACATCTTTTTCAAAATACAGCCCTCACTTTGGTGGGGTTGCCACATGCACAGATTAATTTAAATCATATTAATCATATCATACCGAGATTTCTGACACTAATATTTTATGGTCATATAAAGGAATGAAAGGGGCTCTTGCTTCTAAATTTTGTGTTTTAGTGACCCATAAGAATGAACAGTTCTAAGGACAATACCGGGAATTGACTTAAAGCAGTTGGTCATGCACAATTCTCAGGTTCTGTGGTCGAGAGAGCTACCTATCCACCAAAAATCTGTGCTCCCTTCCACAGGGTTATCGGTTATGGCAGGAGGTTATGGAAGGCATCTTCCTGGCCAGAATCTACATTATTTTAGCCCTCTTACATCTGGGTGGGGCCATTTAGCTTAATTTTGGTCAACGGAATACAGACAGAGGTAATATTTGGCATTAAAAACCTCCCACATGATTCCTTTATCTACTCACTGAATGTTGAGATGCAGGGCAACCCTGAAAGCAATGTGCTCTCCCACCCTGGATGCCTGAATGACTGTGTGGAGCAGGAGCCTCTCCCATCCCCAACTACTATCTGTACTTTACACGAGTGAGAAATAAAGTTCTACTGTGTTAAGTTGCTGACATTTCTAAGTTAATATGTCAAGTCAGTTAGTTACTCTTTTTTTTTTTTTTGTGAGGAAGACCAGCCCTGAGCCAACATCCAATGCCAATCCTCTTCTTTTTCGCTGAGGAAGACTGGCCCTGGGCTAACATCCGCGCCCATCTTCCTCCACTTTATATGGGACCCCGCCACAGCATGGCCTGACAAGCAGTGTGTCAGGGCGCGCCCAGGATCCGAACCAGCGAACCCCAGGCCGCCACAGCAGACCGCACGCACCTAACCTCTTGTGCCACCAGGCCGGCCCGTCAGTTAGTTACTCTTAATTCATACAAGTTCTTTTTAGAAACTAACAATAGTTGCCTGAAAATAAGCTACTGCTCTACAACCTTGCTACCAGGTTACAAGGAAAGCAAATCTTAGACCAAATTCTGCCACATTTATTAAACCAACATTCCTTAGCAAGCAGGAACAAAAATAATTCATATAATCTGTTTTATAAGCTCAATAGAGTCCCAGGTCTTTTTCCCCTTATATATTCCAACCACCACTTTTCGTGAAAGTTTTACTGAAGGCAGTCACAACATTCCAGAGCAGGATTCCTTTTTCTTATGGGCAGCATCAAATAACCAGAAATCCTTTCCATCAGTGACTGGACAGAGGATCGTGTAGAGCTCAAACTTCCTCACAGTCTAGGTTATGAGGTTTGCTGGATTATTGCACTCTGTTCATGCATGAGTATATCTAAAATATTTTAGCAAATCCTCATATCTTGAATACACTTAATCGCACCAATTAGAGCCCAATTATAACACTTATCTTGCTAATTATCAAATCATAATTTCACCAATAGAAACCTATTTCTGACATTAGAATACTAATTAGCAAAGCTTCAAACGTCAATCAACCTGCTTGATTAGCACCTCTAAAATGTGGCCTTTCTGATATCATGCCAGCCTATCAGTACTGGACGAGCTTTCACATTTTGAATGGGTTGTAGCTTATCCTAAATATTCCACACATAATATCCATTGCATACATTAAAGAATTTCTAAGTAAACAGCAGATATCCTAACAGTAATATAACCAAGCCTAGAGATGGAGTATAAGTCTGGAGTCGGTATCTGCCATAGATCCTCCTCTAGCATACTGCACTTACCCTAGCACAATGCTTACAAGGCTATATACCACAATTGGAAATAATTACTGCTTCCCAACTAGACTTGCAGGCAAGCAAATGCTGTGTCTATGGTGTTAATGATTGTTCTTCCCCAGGACCTAATATAACACCTGGCACATAGGAGTCACTCAATAAATATTGGCTGAATTTTTGATGGAAGTTTCTGTGAACTGAAATAATACAGGAATGTCTTCCTGCTAAGAAAGGCAGAAGTTAGGGGAGTGTGCATGTATCTTTCCCGAAAATGTGTCCTCCTGCAGTTTTTCTTCTTTATTTATTATTTTTTGTGTGTGTGAGGAAGATTAGCCCTGAGCTAACATCCGATGCCAATCCTCGTCTGTTTTGTTGAGGAAGACTGGCCCTGGGCTAACATCCGTGCCCATCTTCCTCTTCTTTATATGGGACACTGCCACAGCACGGCTTGATAAGAGGTGCATCAGCCCACGACCAGGATCCGAACCTGCGAACCCCGAGCCTCCGAAGCGGAACGCATGGAACTTACCCACTATGCCACTCGGCCGCCTCCCAGTTTTTCTTCTTAAAGGGGATGTGGTAAAAAGGATACCAGCTCATTGTCTAACCACGGTAAGTGTTCAATAAATACTTAATGGAAGAATAAAATGTGCAAATGTACCTGCCTCTATTTTCTGACGGCACTATCCTTTAACCTTTATGGAAATGAAGCTGCAAATTTTACTCACAGCACACTCAAGTGTGCACAGAAAATGGGCAGGTGGTGTGGCATGGGCCTTTGGCCTTGAAGTTCCCACTTCCTGCGCTCTGGGGTCCCCACTGCTCCCCTCATCTTCTCAGCACGTCTGCAGTCTTTCCACTGGAGTAAAGGCACTTCTCAATCCCCTGCGTTCCCTTTGCAGGCAGTGGGGAGTGGGAGTGTAGCCTCAGGGTCACGTGTTTAGTCTCTCTCCCCCTCAGATCTGCACTCACACTCCATTAATGTTGGATGTAGCGCTGAGCCAAATGCACAAATTCTCCTGCAGGCCTGCAGCCTCCCTCCGGCTATGCCTGGGAAAATGCACCATCATTTCTAGTGTTCCTTACTTCCCAGTGCCCATTTGAAGTTTCTACCACATCAAACTCATTCGAAGTTGGACCTGTGAGAGGGAAAAAGGCTGAAATGGGATCTGCCCTCTTGCCCTCTCTGTCCTCTGCTGGGAAGGGAAAACTTTTCTCTCTCACAACGATATACTGTTTTCTCTGTCCTGTGTTCCTTTCTGAACTCACTTTGCTCCTAGATTCATTTTTAGCACCATAGTCTGGGAAAATTTTGAAAAACCGAAGTGGGTAAAAGATTACTGGCCGTGCTTTCGATGGAAGGCTGAGAATGTACATTTGATTGTAACCATGTCTTTGGCTACTTTGCAACTTTATAAACGGAAGAAAACTGAGATTAATGATTCTTGTCCATAGAATTACAAGTTAATTTTGATCACTTTGATTTCCACCCCATAGAAACAATTACCCCAAACATTATATTTTATAGTCCTGTAGGATAAGTTTTGCATCTAGTAGCAAATTCATTTCAGCATTCTGATTATCTATGTCTTCAGCTTATCCTTTGAACCAATTATAACATCTTACTATTTATCTAATAAGTAACTTAAATGGGCTAATAAGTTAAATGAAACTTTTGACACGTGTTTATTTTATATCTGTAGGAGAATCATTTTACCCGTTGCAAATTACATTTTAGCATCATCTCTTACCTTTTGTCCTGTAAGGCAGCAACCTCAGTGTCAGTTTCTCTTTTCCTCAACTCCTCAAATTCAGTGAGTCCCCAAAGCCAAACAAATCTCTATCTACAATACCTTCAGATACATTTGTGGCCTCCCCATTATCCATTTTCACTGCTGTATTGTTAATTTTAGCATCTTCTCTGTTTAATTATGTTTATCTCCCAACTCCAATCTTTCTCTTAAAACTCCAAATTTCTCACAACCGTTGGAGTTAATATGCAAATTAGATTCTACTAATTTGAAGCTTTAAACACTTCGTAATCTCCCCATTGCTCTGAAGTGGGTAAAGCTTCTCAGTAAGAATCACACAGCTTTCCCTGACTGCTCTTTTATCTTTCTCTAGAGCCTTTTCTCTCCTGAGATCAGCAACACCAAATTACTTTCATTTCTCTGGGAACAAACCCCTAAACTTCCCCCAGTGTGATTTTTACCATCCTCTAGTTCAAGTAACAGTTTTCTTTGTCTAAGTCGCCCACGAGACTGTAAATTTCAGAAATCAATAATTGCATGTATATTTGTATTTGTTTTCTCTTGTTGTATAACCAGTTACCACAAACTTAGCAGCTTAAAACAGCACACACTTTCTTTTTTTTTTTGCAGGGAAAGACTCGCCTTGAGCCAACATCTGTTACCAGTCTTCCTCTTTTTTCTTTTTTCCTCCCGAAAACCCCAATACATGGTTGTATATCCTAGTTGTAAGTCATTCTAGTCCTTCTATGTGATCCACCGCCACAGCATGGCAACTGACAGACAGGTGGTGTGGTTCCGCTACTGGGAAGCCAACCCAGGCTGCTGAAGTGGTGAGCGCCAAACTTTAACCGCTAGGCCACTAAGACTGCCTGAAAACAGCACATGCTTTTTGTCTCACGGTTTCTGTGGGTCAGGAGTCCGGGCTTGACTTAACTCGATCCTCTGCTGAGAGGCTCACAGGGCTGCAGTCAAGGCATGAGCCAGCCTGGCTGGGAAAGGACCTGCTCCCAAGCTCCCTCAGGTTGTTGACAGAATTCATTTGCTTGCGGAGGTAGGATTCATGGCAGCTTGCTTCTTCAAAGCTAGCAAAGGAGAGTCTCCAGCAAGATAGAGTATCATGTCATGTAAGTAATGCAACCACCGTATTCTATTGGTTTGAAGCAAGTCTTTTAATGGGGACTGATTTTTTTCTAGGCCAGCTTTTGGTTGAAAGTTATGCAAGGGAAGGGTAATGGGAGGAGTTGGGTGCATATGTGTAGACGAGATGTGGGTGTACGTGTGTGTGCGGTATGGGTGGTGTGTTTTGATTTAGCAGCTGGCCAACATCACTAGCTGCACCACTCACCTTTTTTGCTCCAATCTGACACACCAGTAGTTAAATTTGGGGGGGGGGGGCGTGGGGGGAGGGGAAGGGAGTCTGCCTACACACTTCCTCATTCATCTGCCTCGACAGCCAGTCTGTGGGGGTGTGAAGTGGAGTTTAAAGATATCCTCACAGCCCTCCCACATTCCAGAACTTGGCTGTCTCAAAGGAAGTATTGTTGCTATATTCTCTGAGGTTATGCAAACTACTTTTGGACATCTGCCAAGAAACAACTTCCACTCTCAGCTATCTGCCTCAATGTGGCTGTGTAGGGAATCCTTTCTTCATAGGTTACAACTGAGTTCAATTATTAAAGCAACATACAGATGCTTTTACTCTACTTTCTTTAACTGGAAGTCACCCCAAGGATTTTTTGGAACGTGTGTTGCTACCCTGATTGACACGTAATGGGCTTGCTTTCAGTCTCACACAGCCTTTTCAAGATCTGATCACCACCCATTAGCCACATCTCCTTTTACTCCCCCAAACAGATCCCTGCTCCAAACACACAGAATTAAATATATTTATTCTTATTCCACTTCCATTTTTAGTAGATATTTGAACATATAGAACTACTTGCCGATGCCTGCAAGTGTGATGCTATTTCCGCCTCATTGCCTACGTAATGCTTCTGCTTAGAACGTCTTTCTCCTGCCCTTCCAAAATGACTGCTTCAAGACTCAGCTCAAGTGTCACCATCTCTGGGAATTCTTTTACTACATCTCCTCAACTCAGGCTAGTAAGTCTTAAAAATAATATACTCTTAAGGTAATTATTAGTTTAGGTATTTATCTTCCCTAATAGACAGTGAGCTCCTTGAGGGAGGGAATTTGTCTAGTATGTTTTGTATCTGCAGAGCCTACCATAGTGCATGGCCATAAGATGCTCTGAGTACAAGTTTGTTGAATTACTGTCTTCATTAAAAACACTTGCAAAAGCAATGTTTCCCAGTGCAAAGACTGATCTTTAGGGAACACTACTAGAGCGCTCACTCCAGATTGACATCAGATTAATCAAATTAATAATTCATCAAAAAGTATTATCATTCAGTCCATAATACATAGTTTATTGACAAGAATATTGTGGGACTTTGCTAAATAATTTGATGAAATAAAAATTTATCTGAGGCATTCCCTACTTTATTACCTGGTTAACCCTATCAGGAAATTAAATTAATTTGGAATTATTTTTCACATTGCACCCTTATTGAGTCCAATATAAAAGTTGCCATGTGATGGCTTTCTCTGCCTAGAACCACTTTCTACCTTCTTCTGGTAATAGCTACTCTTTTCTTTGGCAATAACTTCTCCTCCTTACCCCAAGCTTCTTGTTCTGGTGGAGACAGCCAACCTGCCCCTGTCACCTCCTCCTCATAGGGAGAGTCTATGTCACTGCACAGAGCAATTCTAATACCCAATCATATGACTCAGCTGGATCAGTCACCAGCCTTCCCCAGGAGTCTTTGGCAAGAACTGGCTGGGATGAGGCTGTCCTTCTGGATCATGATCCTGGCCATGTGGAGAAGCCCAAGAAGATGAAGCCCACGAACAGAAAGAAAATGAGAGCAATAATGAGTGTAACATTTCAGTTCTCACTTTGCATTGCTGAGATCCAGGTCAGTGCCTGGTTCCTGCAAGATTTCCTTCCTTTCTGTGAGCCAGCCTCTCGTGCTTCTTAAAAAAAAAAAAATTCCATTTTGCTTAGGCTAGTATATCTTGAGTTTCTGTCACCAGCAATTAAATATTTCCCTGAAGGGCTTTACTAAGGAAGCAGCAGTGGAGTTATGTTTTCAGATTTATCTTCCACAGTCTGCCAATACACCACTCCTCTCCATTCTTACTCTGTGGAAATACTCCTGACATACGCAAGTCCTTCTCTCATTCACAACATTTTGTAGTTTGAAGAATATAGACCAAGAGCAAAATATGTACAGTGACTTCAAAAGGGAATAGATATACTCCCACTAAATGAAAAATCTTAATATATAAGCAAAAAAAATGTTGGGAATGAAGATTTATACTATAATAGTGTCTTAATATTACAAAATCATTATTATTATAATCAATAACAAATGATTACCTTGAATTGTGAGTTTCTATTGGGATATTTAAAATGTAATTTGGCTAATGCAAACTTTTCAGAAATATTTGAATATATTAAATAAGCCAGGAAGAACATCCACGAATTGCTAGATAAGAACACTGGGCTTTCCTTATATCATTCACAGGTAAAACAATGTTTTACAGATTCTAAACTCTCTTGCCATGATCATATAGCCAGAAGTAAAACAAAAGCAGAGATACCACTTTGACATAAGTATTTAAGCCATAAAACAATTTCACGGGCAAAGAAATATTTCAGACCAAAAAAATACATTTCCCAATGTTTACAGTCTACAAAAAATTTAATCTTGTAGAATTTATAAAATAATATTTTAAATATACAGGAAAATTGAACATTCTATTTGAAAATGTACTGTTATTTATAATCTACCTATTTATATAGTTTTTTCCATTATTAGTGACAAAGTTCTGGCCAACATGTACAAATATGCTGCTTTTAAAACATGTTCAGCAGCCTATGAACAAGTTAAATAGAAAGGGAAGTACATCCTTCCATTAAATAAAAATGAAATTTAAAGATAAAACAGAAACGACTCCATTGGAAAGAAAGATTAAAATATATTTCTGTGAGGATATTAAAAATATTTCTTAGCACTAAATGGATGCAGAGCACTAAAAATTAGTTAAATAATTAATAACATTTTAGCACAGAATATAGGCAGCTGCACAAGTTTGAAAATACAAGTTAAAAGGTAACATTAACACAGACTGTTGTTCTTTATTAGCAGATTAAAGCCAATTTCATTTTAAGAACATTATCCCAAAAAAACTGTCATCTCATTTTTTGCATTATAATACGAAAAGGAGCTTATAGAATCAGGAACCTATTTAAGGTTGATTTAAATGCTAGAGAAGTGGGTTACAATTTGACCAATAGTCTCAACCTATTACAACACGCAAATCATCTGAACAAACTTTGTGAAAGTTACCAGTGCTTTATATTGCATTCCATTTGTCTTTTTTCACAAAAAGCAAACATATTGTAATTCAAAAATTATAAGATGCTTTTTGATAGACACAGACATAAGTCTAAAAAACAACAAAAGTGAGATGCAAGTAGTATACAAAGAGTTAGATGTAGATTTAAAACCAGACGTTCAAATTAAGAACAATGTCGTGTCCAAGAGTACCAGATTATAATTTATATTTAGGTACATTTTTTTGTTTGTTTATTCATTCATGACAGCCTAATAAGTAGAGCAAAGTACAAACAGTCTAGACTAGATGTGGTACAGCAGGGGAAACAATGCCCATGCAATCTAGACGATTCAGAGACTTGCAGGCGTAGCCCTCCAGGGGCCATTTCTCAGTAACGCAAGACATATCTTGATTTCAGCGGGGCTTAGGTGCAAGTTTACAATGGGATCTTTTATACCCTGCTGGTCACATAGCCAAGCCAGGCTGTGCAATGATTATACTAAGTGTGAACCATGAAATCATACATCCCCCAACAGTATAGATAAACCAGCCCTGGTGCCGCCAGGGCTGTTTTTAACATTAAACAGCACATTATAAATCACTAACTAGTATATCTCATTCTTATCTTGCCCATATATCAGGACCAGACTTCCACACATTCCCAGAGATAAGCACAGAGTTTTCTCAGTACAGCTATAAACTCTGCCAATCTTAGTCAGCACACATAGAATATTATCACGGTAGTAAAGACTACTTTAAGTTTAATTAATACCATTTGTACCTCTTACGACAGAGGCTTGAACATCTCACAACTGTAAGCCTTCCAAATTTTTACAGTTGGTCCTAAATATCCTAAAGATATTAAGGATTCAATATAGGCATATACTAATAAGGTCAAAGGCCACATCAATCAATCAATCAATCAATAATAAATAAATCCTATTTGACTGGGAAAAATCCAAGTCTCCGCAATTGGCACATTTTACAGAAAGTTCAAGAGTTACACAAACATCCCAATCTACAAAAAGAAAGCTTTATAAATTTAAAATAAAAGTGCAACTTTTGGAATAAGTGTCAATATCACTAAGTCATGACTTATAAGATTTCTTCCTAGACTGATAATTGTTTTCAATATTTGATTTTCACGTCTTTTCATCGTTTATTTCTAATACATAATATACAAGACACACTTCAAAAGATAAAATGGAAAAAAAACCATAAATCTCTTTAAAATCTTTGGTTATGAATAACCTGAACTTTTTTCATATTTTCTTCCTTTTCTAAATTAATGTCCATGTCCTATCCTCACAAAAACAAAATGAAAATAAAGCAAATTAGAGAGATCATTGGGTAATAAGCATTATGCTGGACTCATAGAGGTTAACTACTTACTGATGACTTCTTCTACCATACACTATTACTGCAGATAAATCAAAATTAGCCATTTACCATGCACAGATTTGAGTATTTCAATGTTACCAGACATGCCCAAATATAGTTCTTCCTACACGTGCGCTGGAGTAAGATGCAGTGCTCAGAGTCATGCATGGTAGGTACAGGCTGAAGCAGATAGTTCTGTGTGTTCGGTATTCCCTGTTGCACCCATCACATTTGTAGACAGGGGAGATCACGTTTAACACAGAGAAGTCAGACGAGTAATCACAAAAAGACACACTAAAGCTGGCTGTGTGAATAAGAGACAAGGGATGGTCTGACTCAGTGGTTGCAAGTCTGGCTAAGCATACACACGCACAAACCCTGGAGAGCTTTTAAAAAATGCTGATGGTCAAGCCAGTGCTTCTAGCTGCACAGGCTGTGCACTGCACAGCTCCAGGGGGCACCGTGCATATGGTGATAATGATGTGAATGGAGTCCCATGGAGTTGTGTGACACAGCGGTCCTACTGGGTCCCACTAGTAAATTTCAAGGAACGGTGATGGCACTTTTATACTTTTAAAATGATGACTCTCATACACAGCCAGAGTTGAGAACTGCCGGTCTAAACCATTTTTTTCCGTAAGCTAATGATACGCCTTTGAGACTCATGTTGAGATTGTTATTGTTTTCAATATCTTCCTGCTGAGTAGCTGCTTTCTCCTTCATTAATAATATCAGGAATTTCTTTTTTTTTTTTTAATGTCTAACAATACTCTTTCCCTGTAACGCAAGAACATTTGCTTTAGTTCCCACTTTCGCTTACCTTGTGCCATTATCCCCAAAGTTTAAAGAAACTAGTTGAATAACACATTCCTTATGTAACTATATAATTTTAATTAACAACAAATTAATAATAATTATTATGTGATTTTTACATAGACGTGGATGCCATTTTCTTGATAATTCTGCACATTCTAACAATTCTATTGAGGAAATAAACACAACTTGCAACAAGGAAATATCTTCTAAGCATTATATGATTCATGTATTTTAAAAACCATTTCAGCCTGCTTAAAAAAGAAAAGAAAAGCTATACAAGTGGCCAAATCACTAGCTGGTGGGTAATCTGGGTGTGTGTTTGGTCTGCCTCACAACCCTTTTTGGAGACATGATCTATCCCCACATCATGTGTGCCGGCAGGAACTGCTCATCACAGGACCATTCTCCTACCCTCCACCTTGCCATCGCCACAGCGTCAGTGAGGGTATGACTCAGTCAAGGCCAATTTGAACCTTGAGCAAAGATACACCAGGACAAAAGGCAGTTGGAGTTGACTTAATGATGGAAATGCCCTAGAGATAGTTCAAAAATCCTGACTATTTTACCCCCTGACCTACCCTCGTAGCTCAGATTTCTTTTCTATTCTACAAGTAAACAAGTGTGCTTTGAGTAAATCATTTTTTGCCTAAGTTAGCCAGAATCAGTTTCTGTTCTTTGCAACTAAATGATGTCACAATTAGAGAAATTGGTACCAGTGTAGAATTCAGGCAAAAGAACCTCAGGGATGTGTGTGGTGTTTGAATGTACTTATTGGAGTAAGGTGTGTCTGATGGAAGTAAAATTCCACTTCACACTCCAGGAAGGGGAACGAGTAGCCATTGCCACAAAGTGGCAAAATAACTAATCAAGTTATCAACTGGAGTCACCTTGGACTATGAGCCCAGTGAGGGCGCAGCTCTGGCAGAACAAACAGCTGCTGCCATCAACGGAAATAAAGGGCATAGGAGATTTTAGACTGTTGGGGAAAAAGGTGGCCCTGAACAACTTAAAAGAACTTAAAGAAAATGAAAAGTTCCCATCTCAAAACCTTCCCCTGAAGGCATAGAGTAGAACTCAGGGCTTATAACCTGCACATCTCTTATCTCTCTTACCCACTGCCTTTAAATCTGAGATTACAGAAAACAAACACAAAAACTGCCCAAAACTTTCCAAATTGCCCCAGGTAAAGTGACACCATCTCAACAGATCACTTATGTAAAAATTAGAGCACTAATCAAGAAGAAGGAAGATACTAACAATTTTAACACCATATCTAAAGAGAATTGGAAGAAACGGAGAGCTTCAAAATCACAAATCCCTCAGAAACACCACACGGCCGGCTTTCTTTACCTAAAGTTATCCTGACTCTTCCAGGGGAAACACACAAATCCTATTCACGCCCCTCCTCTCACTACTGCTCCAGTCTCCAGCACAGTAACAACATGGCATGGGGGACAAACGTAAAGACAGAGAAAGGAAGAGAAGCCTCATGCCTAGTAGGAATTGAAGGACTCCATTAACTGACGTGGTTTTGATTTGGGGTTATTTTTTTAATCTAGAGAATATTTGTGGCAAAGATTTTTAAAAGATCTTGACTATTTTGGATTGATTTTAATCCAAATATAATTTTGGGAGAGCTGAATTCATTAATATGGATATAAGCACGCAAAGTTCTGCATTCAATGTGCCAGCTGAGGCAATGAGCGTGATTTTATCAACTTGCCTAATACTGGCCCATGCCAAGTGACATAGAGAGGCCAGAAATTTTTGGTGCAATGAAATAGAAGGAATTCAATTATTTTGAAGACTAGAATGCTAGATTTATTGTGCATTTCACCCATTTGCTTTTCATTCTTTGCCCATCAAAACCCAAATAGGGGGCCTGCCCCGTAGCTTGCTGGTTAAGTACGCGCACTCCACTACTGGCGGCCCCAGTTCGGATCCCGGGCATGCACCGACGCACCGCTTCTCCGGCCATGCTGAGGCCGCATCCCACATACAGCAACCAGAAGGATGTGCAACTATGACATACAACTATCTACTGGGGCTTTGGGGAAAAAAAAAAGGAGGAGGATTGGCAATAGATGTTAGCTCAGGGTCGGTCTTCCTCAGCAAAAAGAGGAGGATTAGCATGGATGTTAGCTCAGGGCTGATCTTTCTCACACAAAAATAAATAAATAAAAAAATATAAAACCCAATCTCCCTTCATTCTAGATGCAGGAAGACACTGGGAAGAAAACATCAGTCTTTTAAATGTTAATTACTGGCTGTGATATCTAGACCAGTAATCTAGTGAGGAAGTGTAGCAAATGAAAGGGGATTTCTAATCTCACCAAGTTTCACTGGAGCCCAAAGTGATTAAAACCAGGTGGCTTCATCAACATAATGGACAGTGGGACACGTATAGTAATCAGATCACAGAAACATTAAGACATGAGGAGATCTCTGACTCTAACTAAAATATGAAGCTCCAGGAATGAAATCAATAAGTGATCATGAAGGTCATATTTGACTTGTAAAACAGGAAAAAAAAAAAACTCCAAACGTAGTGAACAGCAGCATGACAAAGTTACCCTCCTTATGTCATTGCCTCTCGAACAATTCTAAGCCCTGAGTCAATTCACAGATCCACAGGCCCTTAAATGAAGGGCAGCTGGCACTGAGGGAAGACCGCCCAAATTAACACCATTTTGTATACTTGAATCTTCCTCTTAACCTTCTCCAAAGGAATGTGTGGCCATTTTATCTGGGTGATTGTGTCTTAGAAAAAAGGAAAACACTCCACACTCTTTTGGGAATTATTGAATATATGCTGTAAAATAACACTAATGTTTGGAGATCTGCAATGTCAGTGTATCCCACTGGTCAGAATGGAGACTTATGGAGTCCAGATGATAAATAGTATTTTGATCTGAGTTTGCCTCACAGTAGTCCCAGGGGTACCCTAACATCATTCACTGGTTATCTCCCTGGTTCCTGATTGTGAAGCTTGAATGGTATCTTCAGCAATTAACGGTACCTCAACATTGACTCCCTGACCTGTAGTAAAGCCTGTTATGAGAAGAAGAGCCATATGGAAGACGCTGTCAATTCTCTTTCCTGCCATAAGAGTGAACAAAAACCCACAACCACCTTAATTGGAGAATTGCAGAGGATCATGACATCATAAAAACTTTAAAATGCAAGTGTTGTAAGATATGGCACATCTTCCATTAATTATTCAGTTTAGCACATGCAGAACATGTATGGGTTTGAAAGAATGGGAGCAAATTATCATAAGTGAAATTTGGTGGTGACTCCAATTGCCAATGTGGTCTTCTCACTGCCAGCTATAGACTGATTGTGTCCCCTCAAAATTCATAGCTAGAGGTGGAGTCTTTAGGAGGTGATTAGGTGATGAGGGTGGAGCCCTCATGAATAAGATTAGCGTTCTTATAAAAGAGACTCAGGGGCCGGCCCCGTGGCTTAGTGGTTAAGTGCGCGCACTCTGCTACTGGGGGCCCGGGTTCGGATCCTGGGCGCGCACCGATGCACAGCTTCTCCGGCCATGCTGAGGCCACATCCCACATACAGCAACTAGAAGGATGTGCAACTATGACATACAACTATCTACTGGGGTTTTGGGGAAAAAAGGAGGAGGATTGGCAATAGATGTTAGCTCAGAGCTGGTCTTCCTCAGCAAAAAGAGGAGGATTGGCATGGATGTTAGCTCAGGGCTGATCTTCCTCACAAAAAAATAAAAGAGAGAGACTCCAGAGAGCTCCCTCACCTCCTCCCCCATGTGAGGTTCTGTGAGAAGATGTCCATCTATGAACCAGACACCAAATCTGCCAGCACCTTGATCTTGGAATTCCCCACCTCCAGAACTCTGAGAAATATAAGTTTTTGTTGTTTGATGGTTTTTGTTTTTCCAGCTTTATTGAGATGTTATTGACATATAACACTGTGTAAGTTTAGGGTGCACAACATGATGATTTGATACACTTATATATTGCAAATTGATACTAGGGTTAGTCAACACCTCCATCACTTCACATAATTATCATTTCTTTTTTGTGGTGAGAACTCTTAAGATCTCTCTTAGGAACTTTCAAGTATATAATACAGTATTGTTAACAATAGTTGCCATGTTGTACCTTCAATCCCTAGAACTTAATCATCTTATAACTGGAAGTTTGTATGCTTTGACTGACATCTCCCCATTTCTCCCACTCTCTAGCCTTGGACAATCACCATTTCACTCTCTGTTACTATGAGTTCTGCGTTTTCAGACTGCACATATAAGTGATATCATACAGTATATGTCTTTCTCTGTTTGACTTATTTCACTTAGCATAATGCTCTCACCTCCAGATCCATCCATGTTGTTGCAAAAGGCAGGATTTCCTTCATTCTCATGGCTGAATAATATGCCATTGTATATATATACCACATCTTCTTTACCCAGTTATCCGCCAGTGGACACTAAGGTTGTGTTCATCTCTTGGCTATTGTGAATAACGCTGCTATGACTGTGGGAGTGCAAATATCTCTTTGAGATCCTGATGTCATTTCCTTTGGATATATACCCAGAAGTGAGATTCCTGGATCACATGGTGGTTCTATTTTTAAGATTTTGAGAAACCTCCATACTGCTTTCCATGGTGGCTGCATCAATTTACATTCCCAGCAACAGTGCACAGGGTTCACTTTTCTCCACACCCTTCCCAACGCTTGTTATTTCTTACCTTTTTGATGATAGCCATTCTAACAGGTGTGAAGTGATTTCTGTCTGTGGTTTTGCTTTGCATTTCCCTGATGATGTTGAGCACCTTTTCATGTGCCTCTTGCCCATTCACGTGTCTTCTTTGGAAAAATATCTTTTCAGCTCCTCCTCTGCCCAGTTTTAAATTAGATTTTTTTTTTCCCCATTGAGGTATATGAATTCCTCATATATTTTAGATACTAGCCCCTATCAGATATATGATTTGAAAATATATTCTCCCATTGTGTGGGTGGCCTTTTTATTTTGTAAATTGTTTCTTTTGCTGTGTAGAAGTTTTTCAGTTTGATGTAGTCCCATTTGTTTATTTTTGCTTTTGTTCCTTATGTTCTTGGTGCCATATCCAAAAAAGTCATTGCTAAGATCAGTGTCAAGGAGCTTTCTCTCCATGTTTTATGATTTCAGGTCTTATGTTTAAGTCTTTAATGCATATTGAGTTAATTTTTGTAAGTGGTATAAATTAGGGGTCCAATTTCATTCTTTTGTATCTGATTATCCATTTTCTCAACACAATTCTTTGAAGAGACTGTTTCCCTATTGTATATTCTTGGCTTCTTTGTCAGATATTAGTTGACTATATATACAAGGGTTTATTTCTAGACTCTCAATTCTTTTCCATTGGTCTGTCTATTTTTATGCCAGTACCATAGTGCTTTTACTACTTTAACTTGGTAGTATAGCTTGAAATCAAGAAGTGTGATGCCTCCCGCTTTGCTCTGCTTTCTCAGGATTGCTTTGGCCATTTGGGGACTTTTGGGGTTTCATATGAATTTTAGGGTGTTTTTTCTATTTCTGTGAAAAATGTCATTGGAATTTTGATAGAGATTGCATTGAATCTATAGAAGGCTTTGGGTAATATAGGCCTTTTAATAATATTAATTCTTCCAATCCACGAACACAGAATATCTTTCCATTTATTTGCATCTTCTTCAATTTCTCTCATCAATGTCTTATAGTTTTCAGTGTACAGGTCTTTCACCTCCTTGGTTAAATTTATTCATAGATATTTTATTCTTTTTGGTGCAATTGTTAAGTAATTTTCTTAATTTCTCTATCTGATAGTTTGCTATTACTATATAGAAATGTAACTGATTTTTGTATATTGATTTTGTATCCTGTAACTTTACTGAATTCATGTATTAGTTCTAAGAGTTTATTGGTGGGTTCTTTAGGGTTTGCTATACATAAGATCATGTCATCCCCAGAGATAATTTTACTTCTTACCTTCTGATTTGGATACCTTTTATTTCTTTTTCTTGTCTAATTGCTCTGGCTAGGGTTCCAGTACTGTGTCAAATAGGAGTAGTGAGGGAGGGTACACTTCTCTTGTTACCAATCATAGTGGAAAAGCTTTCGCGCTTTCACCATTGAGTTTGATGTTAGCTATGGGCTTGTCATAATGACCTATAATATGTTGAGGTACATTCCTTTTATTACCAATTTGTTTATATTCTTTTCATAGCTTTTTTTTTTCTTAAAGAACTGTGGCTATCTGGATTCCATGTCCAATTGAAATAGGAAATCAGAAGCCCAACACTGATACTGAAAGGATAAGCAAGGCAGGTGAATGAGTGAACGAAATCTGTATAAGGCAGTAAGGAGGAGTGAAGACTGTGACAAAAAGAGAACACATGTCCCATCTAGAAGCAACAGCCACTGCTCAGCATCAGCCCATTGTAGCCAAATGGAAGTGAAAGCTAAGTACTATTCATATTTTCTGATTTTTCAAAAGAAGTTAAAAATTTAGATTTTGCAGAAATCTCCCAAATTTTTAATACATACAATGTACTTAAACTGTTTCAACACTGAGTAAGCCAAGCAGATCATCTCTGTGATATACTTGAGGGCTGTACGTGTAGGCTCACAAAGTACGAAACTGTTTATAGAGTTATCTCATATAAGGAGAAAGAATCCTAATCTCTTCAATAAGCCTAAGAATATCAGTGTGTTACAACACTCCACAATACTTTTTATTAATAATGATAACCCCTAGTCATAAAGAAAAAGTAAATTAAGTTTAGTACGATCTGTTTAGTAAGGCTGGGAATTATATAACACATTTGAGAAAGTTTCACATTGACAGTAAGTCTTAATCAGCAGAGTTTTCCTTTATGGTCTTCTGTCATTAGTGGATGTACAGTTTTTCATAGTCATATATGTGACTTGTCAATGAATAGTTAGTACAGTAAATATATAAGACAGAGCAGAAAAAATATCTGAGGAAATAATGTCTGAAAAATTCCCCAAAACATTGAAAAACATTAATTCATACATCCATGAAATTCAACGACCTCCAATTAGGAAAAATTCAAAGAGATCCATGCCTAGATACATCATAAGAGAAATGCTCAGCACCCAAGACAAAGAGAAAATCTTAAAAGTAGCAAGAAAAAGATGACTTGTTACACACAAGAACACTGTTAAGATTAATAACTGGCATTTCACCATAAATAATAGAAACCAGAAAGCTGTAGAATGACATATTAAAAGTGTTGAAAGAAAAAAAAAACAACTGTCAACCAAGAACCTTATACCCAGGAAAACTATTTTCAAAAATGATGGCAAAATAAAGACATTCTCAGATAAACCAAAACTGAGAGAATTTGTTGATAACAGACCCACCTTACTAGAAATACTAAAGGAGGTTCTTCAGACTGAAAGTAAGTAACTCCAGACAGTAACTTGGATCCACACTAAAAAACACAGAGGGCGGGTAACAATGGCTCTGTAACTATAAAAGACAATACATATATTTCTTCTTCTTAACTGACTTAAAAGCAATTGTAGCCACTACACATCTATTAGACTAGACAAAATCCAAAACACTGACAACACCAAATGCTGGTGAGGGACGTAGAGCAACAGAAACTTGCACTCGTTGCTGGCGGGAATGCGAAATGGTACGGCTACTTTGGAAGGCAGTTTGGCAGTTTCTTACAAAACTAAACATACTCTTATCGTATAATCCAGCAATCACACTCTTTGGTATTCACTCAAAGGAGTTGAAAACTTATGTTCACACAAACACCTGCACATAGATGTCTATAGCAGCTTTATTCATAATTGCCAAAACTTGGAAACAATCAAAATGCCCTTCAGCAGATGAATAGATAAATAAACTGTAGTACATCCAGACAATGGAATATTATTCAGAGCACTGAAAAGAAATGAGCTATCTAGCCAAGAAAAGATATGGAGGAACTTGAAATGCGTAGCACTAAGTGAAAGAAGCCAATCTGAAAAGGCTACATACTATATGATTCCAACTATATGACATTCTGGAAAAGTCAAAACTATTGAGACACTAAAAGGATTAATGGTTGCCAGGGGTTGGAGGAGAAGAGGGATGAAGGTGGAGCACAGAGGATTTTTAGGGCAGTGAAACCACTCTGAATCATACTATAATGGTGGATACATGTCATTATGTATTTGTCAGAACTCATAGTGTGTATTATACCAAGAGCAAACCCTAAAGTAAATCATGGACTTTGGTTGAGAATGATGTGTCAGTGTAGGTTCATCAATTGCAAGAAATGGACCACTCTGGTGCAGGATGCTGACTGTGGGGGAGGCTATGCATGTGTGGAGTCAGGGGATACATGGGAAATCTCTCTACCTTCTACTCAATTTTGTTGTAAATCTAAAACTGCTCTAAAAAATCGTCTATATTTTTAAAAAGCAATTGTATAAATAAGTGTATATATAATTTGTATTGTGGTACCTATAACATATAGAAATGTGATATATTTCACAATAATAGCAGAAAGTGGGTGAGTGAGAGCAAAGCTGTATTGGGCTAAAGAAATTACCCTAGATAGTAACTTGAATCCACAGGAACAAATGAAGAGAACAAGAAATTGGATATAAAATCAATATATCAAACTCTAAATATATACTAGTTGTCCTTTCTTCTCTTAGCTCCTTTAAAAGACATAAAATTACATAAAGTAATAATTATAACAATGTATTTTTAGACTTGTAACATAGATAGATGTTGTTATGGGTTGAATTGTGTCCCCCAAAAGATAAATATTGAAGTCCTAACTCCCAGTATCTCTGAATGTGACCTTGCTTGGAGATAGAGTCTTTGCAATTGTAGTCAAATTAAGATAAACGCTAATCCAACTAGAGTGGGCCCTAATCTAATATAACTGTGGCCTTATCTAAAGGAGATGTTTGGACAGAGACACAGACATGCACAAAGGAAAGACTCTGTGAAGAGACATAGGGAGAACACTATGTGAAGGTGAAGAATTGGAGTGATGCATTTATAAGCCGGGGAATACCTGAGATTGCCAGCAAATTACCAGAAGCCAGGAGAAAGACAAGAACACAAGTCCTTCAGAGCCATCCAAAAGAAGCAACCCTGCCAACACCTTGATTCCAGACTTCTTGCCTCCAGAATTGTGAGACAATAAATTTCTGTTGTTTTAAGCCACCCAGTTTGTAGTATTTTGTTACAGCAGCACTAATACAGATTTTGGTACCAGGAAGTGAGGTGCTCTTGTAACAAATACCAAAAATGTGAAAGTGGCTTTGGAATTGGTAATGGATAGAGACTGGAAGATTTTTTGAGGTAGATGACAGAAAAAGCCTAGATGGCCTTGAAGAGATTATTGGTAAAAACACAGACATTAAAGGAGATTCTGGTGAGAGCTCAGGAAGAAAAAAGGAGAGCTGTGGAGAAAACATCTATCACACTGGAGTATATATATGTTGTCATGAATGGAATGTTGCTAGAAATATGAATGTTAAAGGTCCTTCTGGTGAGGTTTCAGAAGGAAATGAGGAACATGTTATTGGGAAGTGGAGGAATGGCAATCTTTTTTATGAACTGGCAGAGGACTTGGCTGGATTGTGTTCTGTTGAGTGAAAAGTAGAATTTGTAAGCAGTGAACTTGGATATTTAGCTGAGGAGATATTTAAGCAAAGTGTTGAACACACACCCTGTTTTTCCTTGCTGCTGATAGTAAAATGTGAGAGGCAAGAGAGAAATTGAAGAAGGAATTGTTAAAAAAATGTATCAGAACTTGAAGATTTAGAAATTCTCAGCCTATCCACCTTGCGAAAAATGAGAAAGCATGTTCTGCAGAGAACACGAAGAGTTAGATAATCACTTGCTAAAGAGATCAGGCATACGACTTGTGGTTCCAATCAACCTTCTCAGCAGAAGCTCTGCCAACTTGAACTGAAGGGGACAGAGGCAGAACAAAATGAAGGAAGGCTGTCAAATTTCTGGGATTCTCCAGGCAAGAAATGGGCCAATGGAGCTATTCAGCTGCAAATATGTGTTCTCCCTCAAGAAAAGGGAAAAGTGACCCAGAAGGTGGTTCAGTAGTTGGAAGGGCTGCTGATGCCACCGGGACCCCAGAGGGCACAGGCTTGGAGGGGTGGGGCCACCTCCTCATTGGTTACAGAGGGCAGGGCTATTATGAATATGAAACTCTGACTTATTCTGAAAAAGGAGGAGGTGGTGGCAGAGTAGGAGAAGGCAGAGAGAGCTTCCCCAACTCTCAACAGCATACCTAGGCCCACCTTCCGGCATCTCAAACATTGACACACTCTGCCTGCCTTCCTAATAATGTAGCTGAACCATCCTGACTCCAAACTAAAGCCTATCTCTCCCCCTCCCTGTCTGTACTAACTCATCCCTGTCTTTCCTATGCAAGGACATGACTCCAGCAATTCTGCTCTTTTAATCCCACATCCTCATTTTTCCCTTTATTTCCTTTAGCATCTAAACATGCGGTTAATTATGCTGGTTTATTAACAAGTATTATGGGGGTCTAAATATCATTAGCATTTATGTTTTTAAAAGTTTTTTAATATAAAGAAGAAGAATGAATATTTTCGGGAAGAAAAATTCCAAGCCCATTAGAAGTAATTCCAACGCAATTTAAAAATTATCATCACCTTGGACATTCACCTCATCATTCATTTGTACAGTAAGTATTTGCAAATAGGTAGAAAATTTAGTTCCACAAAATAAATCTAACCCAAAAAATCTAATTTCACCAACTGGTAAACCACACAAGAAAAGAAGACAGAATGTGCACAGCTGAAAACCAGAAAGCTTCAGAATTTAAAAAAAATTAAAGATATTTTAAAACCAAATCTTACCAAAAAGCAAATGCCAGCCTCTAACTCACTGCTTTGCGTTGCCCGCAACTCCATCATGCCCCCTAGTATCTCACATGTACTTTTAGTATCACACTCCAACCACTTATGGAAAACCAAGCTATTTATATTATCTTATTAATCAATCTTTCATTCAAAATACATTTATTAAATGCCTACTATGCTGTAGTTATTGATCACGTAAGAGTAAACAAAATAAGCAAAGTTTCTGCTTTTCCCTCCTGCATGATACGTTCCAGTGGAAGCCAATAAAACCAATCAAACAATCAATAAGTAAGAAAGACTAGCAGACACTAAGTGCCGTGCAGGGTCAGTCAGGGTGACTACTTTATTTTTATTTATTTATTTTTTTTGGTGAGGAGATCAGCCCTGTGCTAACATCTGCCAATCCTCCTCTTTTTTTTGCCGAGAAAGACTGGCCCGGGGCTAACATCCGTGCCCATCTTCCTCCACTTTATATGGGACGCCACCACAGCGTGGCTTGACAAGCGGTGTGTCGGTGCACCCCAGGGATCCGAACCGGTGAACCCCAGGCCGCCGCAGCGGAATGCGCACACTTAACCGCTTGCGCCACCGGGCTGGCCCAGGGTGACTACTTTAGATTGGAATGTCAGGAACAGCCTCTTTGAGATGATGTTTCAGCTGAAAACGTAAAATTCAGCAAGGCAGGGTTTCATGTTACAGATAAACAGGCTTGAAGAGATTAAGTAACTTGATAATGTCACAGAGCTAATATGTAGTAGAGCTTGAGTTCTAGGGTTCTTGAGTATTATTAATAGCACATTAACTCTGGATGCAGCATTACTTGTAATTGAAAAATTAATGTCTGCCCAAGGTGGGGATGGGCCTAATTGTTAGTTCTTCCCAAAAGATAAGAAACCAATATTCCCATTCTCTCTTGCCTATTATTTATTTATGTATTTATTTATTTTTGTGAGGGAGATCAGCCCTGAGCTAACATCCGTGCTAATCCTCCTCTTTTTGCTGAGGAAGACCGGCTCTGAGCTAACATCTATTGCCAATCCTCTTCCTTTTTTTCTTTCCCAAAGCCCCAGTAGATAGTTGTATGTCATAGTTGCACATCCTTCTAGTTGCTGTATGTGGGACGCCACCTCAGCATGGCCGGAGAAGTGGTGCGTCAGTGAGTGCCTGGGATCTGAACCCGGGCCGCCAGCAGCGGAGCGCGCGCACTTAACCGCTAAGCCACGGGGCCGGCCCGCCTATCCTATATTGAGTGTATAATATGTACCTCAATAAATGATAGACATCACTTTAAAACCCATATATAATATATATATTATATATATTGTGACCCCTATAATAAGGATGTAAAACTTCATGATGTGAGTGCATTAGCTGGTGGGCTGGTTAGAAATGCAGATGACAAGCACTGAAATCACAGATTCAGATTCAGTATGCTTGGGGATGAGAGGGCACGGCACAAGAATATGCATTTTTAACAAACATTCCAGGTGATTCTGTTGTGATGATCAATAGACCACATCCTGAGAAGCCTCTCGCTACGGTCTGTTTCATTGTCTGCAAACTCCAGAGTGCATCAGAGTCACCTGGAGGGCTTGTTAAAACAGACTGTTGGGCCCCACCCTAGAATTTTTGATGCAGTAGGTCTGGGATGGTGCCTGAGAATTTACATGTCTCACAGGTTCTTAGATAATGCTGATGCAGGTTGTCCAGGGACCACACTTTGAGAACCACTAATCTATTCAACAGGAAAGTTCCTCAAATAGTGATGGGAATAGCATATTATTTTATCGAATTTCTTATAATTTCCTCAAAAAATTTTTGCAGCAAATGAAGAATAAAATGCACAACATGTCTTATAATTTGAAATAGAATACCTCGTAATAGCACGGTCAACTTTACAAACTGTGGATTCACGGGCATTGATGGTTGGTGGGGGGGAATGGGGATAAATGTTCTGTAAAAGAGTAGTTAAATATGTAGCAGGAAATTCTGATTACTGGGATAATGCACCTGTTAGCCACATTATTGATTGGCATCCTTGCAACCTTGCTTCAGCTGGTCTGTTTTTTGCCTGAAGAACTATGAAAAAGATCAACAACCTCCGTGTCTATTCTACCACATGTCTAATTTCATTGATCTGATGCAGGGAAGAAATTCCATTCTAAAACCTTTGTTAATATAAACGACCTCTAACTTGTCAAATTTAAAACTCAATATGTATGTTATAGAGAAAAAGAAATATATGGAACATAATTTGGCATCCAGAAATCCATTTCTCTCTGATCACCCTTCTTTTACATTCCCTTGCCATGTATGTTTCAATCTATACCATGTGCATATATGTTGCTTTACAATTTCTCTCTTGTTTGTGTATGTTTCCAGAAATTGATCAAAAGCTATTCCAAAGCAGTAATCTCCTCTATCTTGTATCTCCTCACAGCATTACTTTATTACTATAAGGAATATTGCAGGGAAATATTGAGGAAGAAATACCCAAACAAAGCCAGGTTCCCAGAGGAATATTGAGCCACTTAGGATGAACCACTTGCTACATTTATCTTCTTTATCAAGAATTAATGCATATTGTAAAGATAAGCCATTTGACTTTTTAAAAACCTATAAAAAAGTTCAGGTTATTATTTGATGAAAAGTTACTGTTGATTAGACAGAGATTACAGCTATTAAGAGAAAGAAATGAACAGAGCAAAAATAATTACACAAAAAATAAAGTCTGTGGAGGAGTGGAAAGAATCAGTAGGAACCTGGGTCTGCTTCACACCTCCGAGAAAATGCTCTGACCCAACTCCTCGAGGTCACTCGGAGGGGTCCTCGCTTAGCCCCACCCCTCCACCCAAGCCATCCTCCCCGAGCCTGCTTCCCCTTGCTTGGATCAATTTCTGCACACATCCTTCCCATCCTCCTGGTGTTCAAGTCCCTATCTTCTTTGACACGTTCTCAAAGCGCCCCAGTCCATCACAATCTCTTCCTTCCCTGCTCGTCATTCCAATCTGTCGTAATTACGCACTAAGCGCTATTTAATGGTTTCCAGGATCTCTCTCAGCCAGATTTAGCGTTCTGCAAAGGGATCTTCAACATAAGAAAGTAACATAAGAAAGTCATTCAATGCTCAAGGAGTACATACATACTTTTGAATATTCACCAGGAATAATGTTTTAGTTGGAAGATTTAAATTATCGGTTGTATTTAGACCCATAAAATTGGAGATGAGAAAGTCAAGTAACTTTTTAAATTTATTTTATTGTGAAAAGAACACTTAACATTGAGATCTACCCTCTTAACGAATGTTTTAGGTGTACAATACAGTATTAAGCATCGGATGTGGGACCCTTAAAAGAGGATCTACAAGCCGGAGAGGGAGGTTGAGTAGCGGGTTCCAGGTGTGATACACCTGCGAACTTTTGCGGGTTCCAGAAACTGACCGCCCACTCAAGATCTCTCTTGCCTTTGCCCAGGAGTAACTGCGGGACGGCAGCCACCGGGTCCCCACTCATCGCAGAGCTATTCGAGGCCCAAGGCCCCGGTCCCGAGCTGGATGCTAGGTGGGGGTTGGGGTCGGGGCGGCCCACTCTCCACCTGCTCCGCCTGCGGGAAGGGCAGGAGGAGGCAGAGGGGCTGCGTCCTCGGTGGCAGGACCCCGGGACCCCCTCCGCGTGAGCGGGCTGCGGAAAGTCGCCACATCTGCGGCCAGAGGTCCCCGCGGCGCCGGGACTCGAGGGAGAGGCGGGCCTGGGGAGCCGAACCGGTTCCCGAGCCCCGGGGGACACCCCGGGAGTCCTGCGCCACCGCTAGCCCCGGGGCCCTCTCCACTGCGGTCCAGGGTGGAGGGGGGCACGTTTGTGAGTCGTTTTCCCTGCCTACCCCATCTCCAGGCCGCAACTCTATGCAAACTGGGGTGGAAGGGAAAGGCGCCAACTTGCTGTTCCTGTCGCTCTTACGGGCTTCAGAGAAGGGAGCTTGTACCTACACCCCCCGTCCCGATCCCCGCCCTACACTCCAGAGCTCCCCGCCAACCGGGAGACTGGGGATTGGGCACCGGCAGGGCCGGGCGCGCGCACACCAAGACTCGTCCGAGCGCCGGCCGCGGACACAGCGGAGCCCACAGCTTCCTCTCGCTGGTGCCCCAGTGGCGCTCCAGCCGCACCGCCATCGGTCGCTCATGCTGCGACTTGCAGATCTTGGTGCTGGAAGACCTGACTCAGCACCAAGAGGATGGGACGAAACGGAAAGGGAGATCGGATCCCAGCCTAAAAGTGGGCTCCGGGTCCGGGCGCCGAGGGCACGCGTGCAGGACAGTCCCAGCGCGGGAGGGTCGCGTTCTTGTTGCCTCCAGCGCGCGCGCTGTACCACCACCAAGGCGCGTCCCTAGGAGCGGCGGGCGTCGCCAGCAGGTGGCGATAGAGAGTAAACGCCTCGGAGGGTGTCGCTCAAGTCCAACCACCTTGACCCAAAGCTCTCAACCTCCAGCCGGAAACGCACTTTTTCAAAATTTGAGCGCCATAGTTTTAAACTGGCACGTTCTATAGTAACGTTTTAATCCACTCAGAGCCAGCTGCTCCTGTCCCGTTTGCTACTCCACACAGAAGACCTTCTGCTACTCCTCTGCATCCTCCCCCTAATTTAAGTTGGGTTATTTTTTTAATTTTCGTTTTGTCTTTGTATGTGATAATGGCTCTGAAACACAGGGCTCAAGACTGGTCATGAGGTACTGGTACAGTTATTTCCATTCCCTGTGCCTCGTTTTCCTCGCCTACGCAACACGGATAATAACAGTACCTACCTCATAAGAGTGTCTTGAAGGGTTAGTGATACAGCACAGGCAAATTGCCTGGCACACGCTATGCACTCAGAACTTTCCTCCTCACAAAACTATAATGTATTACAATAGAAAGAGCTTTAAAAATACGATTTTCTATCATACTGCCAAATTGTCTGTTAGGGATGGGTGGGAAACTGTTAGTCGCTAGACTTTGAGGCTGGGTGACCTGGGTTGCAATTGTCCCTTCACCTCTTTTGGGATATGTCACCTTGGGCAGGTAACTTCACCTTTCGGGACCTCAACTACTTATTCTGTTAAATGAGATAGTAACATTGTTAATGAGGACTAAATGAATTAATGTTTGTAACTAATTTAGAATATTTACTATCAAATGTAAAATTTACCTTTTAACCTGGTAACTTTTGTAAGTCAAATTCTCTGCAAATCTATCAGAAACACAGCCTTCTTTTTCTCTCTTTTTTTTTTTTTTGTGAGGAAGATTCGCCCTGAGCTAACATCTGTTGCCAATCTTCCTCTTTTTGCTGAGGAACATTGGCCCTGAGCTAACACCAGTGTCCATTTTCGTCCACTTTATGTGTGGGACGCCTGCAGTGGCATGGCTTGATAAGCGATGCATAAGTCTGTGCCTGGGATCCGAACCCGCAATCCCAGGGCCACGAAGCAGAGCGTGCAAACTTAACCACTATGCCACCGGGCCAGCCCCAAAATGCAGCCTTCTTATAAACACTTCTAGTTACATTTGCATTTCACTCTCAATGTTTTCATATTGTTTTCTTTCAAAAAGCAATTACAAAGACTTAAACATGATAGTTACTGATGTTTTCAATAACTGGGATAATAATTTTAGGAAAAAATACTAAATACCAAATTGTACTACTTGAAATCGAAGATCTTATTGACAATGTTAATTACTTTTTCATATATTACTTATAAAATTTACATTGTATGTCTTTGAGGAATCTATTCAATATGCAATGAAAGTCTCCCTGAGCCTCATACTCACTTTCTTTAAGGAAGAATATCTTTTTTCTTGCTCAATTTTATTTCAGTCCATTGGAGTTTTACATTTATTATGAAATATTTCAGTCATATAAAAGAATATGAAACATAAAACGAAGTTGGTACTATGGGTACCCAACATCCATTTTAAGAAATGAAGTTCTACCATGAAGCCTGTGTGTAGCCCTCCTACATGGCCTCTAACCGCTCACTCCCATCAGCAGCAGGAAAATACTACTTGGAATCTCATGTTCGCCATAATCAAGCATTTGTTTACACTTTTGCTCTGCGTATGTATGTCTCCCAAAGCATGTATTTTGTACATTTTGCGTATTTTAAAACTTTGTGTAATAGAATAATTCCTTTGTACTCTTCTATGACTTGCTTTTCCTTCCTCAAAATTATATTTTTGAGGCTCGTCCATGTTAAGTGTATCTGTAGTTCACTCACTTCGACCACTATATATAGGATTCTATCCAATGAATATATAACACTTTATTTATCCATTCTCCTACAGGTAGATGTTTCCACAGTATTTTGCTTTTCCAAAAAAGGCTATGAATATCTTTGTGCTTGTTTCCTTGTGCATATCTGCAAAAGTTTCTCAAAGTATTTCTGGTCATATTTTCTGAACATGAAAATTATGTTACCCAAATGGAGATTTTCATTGATTCAGTCAAAAATGTTTAATGAGCACCTACTATATGCCAGGCATCATGCTGGCATATGGGGGAAAGAGCAGCAAACCTGATAGGCATGGACTCTGTCCTCACGGTGCTTACAGCACTGTAGGACACTAGAGGAGATGCATACATTGGAGAAAGTTTTGGGGCAAACGATGTCTAAGATCTTACTTAATTCTGAAATTTTATGATTCTGTAAAATCAGACATGATTCTATTAACCAAAATGGTCTTAAAACCAAAATATTTTTTCCCTTCCTTCAGGAGCACTTAATTATTTAAAACAGAACCACAAAGTGGGTCAGTGACAGAGAGCTTAATGAGACAAAGCAATGAAGGATATTAAGCTCTTGCTCTCCATTAAGAAAAGAATACGCAATTCAGATAGAAAGAATATGCAATAGGGTGTAAGCAAATAATTGGTCCAAGAAAAACAACCCCCATTGAAATCTAAGTAATAATAATTTAAACAAAAGGAAACAATGTGGTTTGTACCAACAGCTATTGCAAGGAAAAAAGAAGGAAAGAACCTTGATTTTTGAAAGGGAGGGAAGGAGAAGCTGAAAAATAGACATCTGAAAAATTATGTCATAAATCAGGTGACATTAAAAAAACATTTCTCCATAAATCAAAGAAATCATTAAAAAGTATAGCTTCTCTGAAATGAGAAATCAAAGAAATGCTACAAGAGCTCAAAGGTAGATGTAGGGCACTGTTATATCTGGAACCGTCTCTACTCACTGTGGGGAGCCCAGCACAGGACAGGGGAAGGAGAGGTACCCCCTCCCCGCCACCGCCCTTAGTGAGGCTTCAAAACCTTGACTAGGGAAGGAAATGAGGGAGGGCAGGTTTTTTTCTCCCATCCGTTTTTGCTCCTCCTCACCATTTTCTTCCTCCTAGTATATAACACTCATTCATTTACTGAACATAGATTTATTAAATCTCTCCTGTGTGCCAAGCAATGTGCTATGCATACTGAAGTGAACAATACTGAGAACATACATGCCGGATAAGCTTACGTTCTAGTGAAGTAAACAAGTAAACAAAAAAGTAAGTAATTAAATAAGTCAATTTTAGAATTTGATAAGAATTGTAAAGAGAATCAAGAGTGTGATGTGATAGTGAGTATTTGAATGCAGTGGTCATGGGAGAGAGGGTGATTAGAGAAGGCCTCTCTGGTTAACTTGAACTGAGACATTAGCTATGAGAATAAGCCAACCATGCAAAGAACTAAGGAAAATATTTCACACTAAAATAGAGGAATATGAGCCAATGCTTGGAGGGCAGAGGAGCTTGACATGTTTGAGGAAGAGAAAGGACATCATTGTGGGAATCAAGGGACATTCTTGTTTTTTAAGATGGGTGATACTGTAGGATGTTTGTGTGCTGATGGGAATTAATCACTATAGGGATGATGCAGGGACTAGTGTGGGCAATGGAGAGAAGCCCCTGAGAAGGAAGGAAAAGACAAGATCCAGACCACAAGTAGAGGAATTTGATTTTAGTAGAAAAAGGGGCCCTTATTCCAATCTAACAAGAAGAAAGGCTGAGAAGATCTGTAAAATTGCATGTAACTTGATGCATTTGGTGTTGGAAATATGAGGGAGCTCCCCTCTCATGCCTTCTTGTCTGCCTGAATTTTTGGAAGGCAAAACCGAGATCTCATGCTTTTGATGCTTCTTCTATTTCTCCTGGCCACTAGGGCTGTAGAAGCAGTGCTTGCCAAGATCCCAGTGTCGGATCACGAGCTTTGTGGTGTCAAGAGACAGGAACAGGGCACCCATTTTGCTGGTGCAAAGCATGGCAGTAAAATGATGAAGATGTCCTTAGAACGGCAGTTTTTTTTTTTTTTTTATCGTGGTGATGATGGTGTGGTTCTGGCGCCAGTAGCTTCCTAACCAGAGAAGGGCAACAGATTCTTTGGAGGCCCTTCTTGGCTTTGGGAGTCAATGTTGAAAGTTTAATAAATTGGTTTTTTTCCAGATCTCCCAATGATTCTTCAGATCCTTACCCTGGAATAAATTCGTCCTGCTTAAATTATCTACAGAGGATTCTTTTCTCTGGCCAGTATATTCAGGGTCCAAGATCAGTCATTCACAAATATAATAAAGTCACTCCGAATATGACAGGGTTGGGATGGAGAGGAAGAAAATTTTCAGGATGATGTACAGGATGTGGTGGTTTGTAGATAGCAGCAATAAGGAAGCTTTTAAAGCTGGTCCCACGACATGACATGAATTTCAAAAGAGTTATCTTGCTTAAAGGAAGAATTAGGAGGGACGGTGGCAAACAAGTCAAACATTTTTTCTTCCTCTTGGCCCTGAGTTTCATAAATTTCTGAGAGAGAAAACTACTTTCATTTGAAAGGTATCAGAGGAAGAGGTCATAAGGCAAGGGGTCAAAGGGATTTCAGAAAAGGGACAAAAACGTAGGAGAATTTGCTGAACATAAGCCCTACAGTCTAAGCAGGCATAGTGAAAGGGTTTTAGAGGGAAGAGGAGATTTACTTAGAATAGGGGATACACAGAAATTTATGGAAACGAGAGTCTAAGGGAGAATGGATGATCTGGGAGCCTTGGACTTCCCTAGGTGATCAAACTGGACCAAAGGTAAGGTGTGAAGGGATTAGTCTTGATTAGTCTTCTAAATGAAGAAGGGCAATTGGTTCAAGCTCTTGGTCCTGTAGTTGGTGATGCCTTGGCTGTGGAAAGCGTGAGGCAGCCATTCTTGGTCTGGCATTGAAATCTCCTAAGTCAATAAACATATCTTCACTGCAACTCCTTCCCTACTCACTGAAGGAAAGCTAGACTTCCTGTAATCCTGTTACAAGATTAGCACAACAAGGAAACAACAAGCAGAAGGCTTTTTGAGTGAGAACGCCTTTTATACCTCAAGGGGTTCTACATTAACTCCCACTGGATTATGGGCTTCTAGTGACCAGGGACATTGTTCTCTTCATGTGCATATTCCTTTCCCACACTTACCATATCTGGCATAGAATAAATGTCCATTAATACTTTGTTGAATGAATGAATGAACATAATAGCAGAAAACCTCATTGTAGAAAAAAATCAGGTTGATGAGCATTAGGGAAATTTATACTTTTAAGTAGTCACACTCTTCCCCAGTTCCAAAGTAACTTTCTGCCCAAAAGTTAGAAAATTAGATAATCAAATAAACACAACAGGCAACTAGAAAACAGGAAGAACGAGAGCTGCAGGATCCTAAAATAGCGATCAGTAATGCTAAATATAAATATCTAACTAACGTCCTACTGAGTTTTAGATTCCTGGGAGCACTCACATGAATGTTTTACTTTATAGGAAAGGATCCCATCTCTTGCTAGCTTCCTTGACCTGTGGAGGAACACTGCACTGTGACTGGTACTAGTTGTCAAAAAGAAAAAAAAAAAAAACTGAATTGTTTCAACACTTCTCCTTAGTATGAAATAGTGACAGAAGACATCCTTGTTCATTGTGCTTTATACAATCGCTGTCAAGTAATGATTAATAACATTCTTTCTAATAAAAGTACTTCTCTCTATTTTGAAAAGCATAAACATTTGGCCTGGAAAGATTTTTACAGAAAATGTGAGTTGGAAACACACCCATCTTACAACTACATTCCATGACGTGCCACAGAACCTCTGAGGACCTCGTGCTCTGGACTCAATGAGAATTCAGAGAAACAGGCAGATTAAACTAACGTTTAAATTAAAAAAATATTTTTCCCTACAGGAAAATGTGTTGCCATGGTAACATATAGGAGTTAGTGAAATACTCTTCTAAGTAGCTGCAAATTAAAAGATAACATCCCATCATCTTTAGTGTAAGGTGGTCACTTGGGAAGTCATTCTCAAGAGAGCACCTGAGCAGAGCCAAAATGTTTAATTTCCTTAAAGTAAAAAGGTTGTATTTTTTTGTTTTTCTCACAGCTTATTAACATTTAGGAATATAAGGAAACAGTCTTAAAAGAATTGCATTGTTCTAGAGTTCATCAACATAATGTAACCTAAAAATATAACTTACCATAAGATGTATCAATCATATCTTATTTTTTTATCCATTTAATATTATTAGAACATTTTGGAGAATTTTGACTCAAATGTCCAGAGACCTTGCTAAAATCTGTTATTTTGTAGAAAGACTAGGAAAACCCAGCAACAAAAATGACAAAATTTGTAATCAGCTTTATTATGGAACAGTAAACCAAGAACAAAATTAAGCTCTCACCATTAAAGCAGTATGTACCTTTTTTAGTGAACAAAAATCAGCCTATAATTTTGATGAAAGAATATTTACTTGAAAAATATTGAAACCACCTCTTGAATAATAGTAAAATCAAAATATTGGTTTTATCTAAAACAGGAGATACGGGGTCCCCACCCAAGGGTGCCCGAGTTCCTTCACTGTCAGCATACATCTCCTCCAACTCCATGGCAGGGAAAGGGTCCAGCTCTTATGGCTTTGCTTGGAGCATTGTGGGTTGTTAAGAAAAATTATCCAAAATTTGTAGCTAAGACATAAAGATGACTGTCCTACCTTTATTGCTAATCTAACGGTTTTCTAGTAAGCTTGCCTAAGTGTCATTGACTCTAAAGGACTAAAACTTTCTTTGACTTACTACAGATTAGGACCCAGACGTACTACAATTCTGCAATGTTGGGTGTCAATTTGTAGAAAACTGGTAATACGAAAATGATTTTTATTGGCTAGAAATACAAATTATTGTGTCTGGTAGAAAAGATAATCCCAAAGTTTATACTTGTAATGCCTTGCAGATCTTTAACCAATTTTGTATCTCTCTCTTTCTCTTTTTTTATTCACTGACTATATATATATAGATTTCTCTTACACTCATATGAATTGGCTGGTTCCTTCATTATGAGTTAAATAAAACTTTGATATGTTCTCATTATGTATGAGAATTATGTTTTATAATATTTTGAAAATTACATCATGACAGTTCTGGAGAGTCCACTGAAGTCTGGATCAAGGGATGTCATGATAAAAGTCTCTCAGGACTGCCTTTGTGTCCCCCTGACTTTCTAGGTTCCTGAGCTGCTTTGACTGATCTGTGGGATTTGGAGGTTTTGTTTTTGTTTTTTTGCAACATGGCAGACTGGACTCATTTTCAGACTCATGTAGCCATTTACTTGTCTAAGATGCCTTTATTTTTCAAAAATTAAAAACTGAAGAGTGACATCAGCGTCATGGCAGAGTGAGCTTTCCTGTAAACTCTTCCCCTGATAAGATACAACAAAAGGAACAGTCACAGACCAAGAACAGACTCCTAGACAGCGAAAAGCAAGATCGGAAAGATCCACACTGCCGCACATCTGAGAGTGGAACGTGCTGGGCCCCCCGAGGAAGTGGGGAGAGGTAAGGAGAACTCCTCTCCCTCCCTATCAGATCAGCGATCCTGGTCCACGTGGCTCCCAGAGAGGAGGGAGGGGCAGCCCTCTGTGGGGAAACCGTAGCTCTTCAGGCTCTCTCAGCCAGTGGGAAACTCCCACACAGAGGACTCAGAACTGCTACAGGGGTACCATCAACATCTGAGCACCCCAGGAGACCGGATAATGAGGGGTGAGTGAGAAGACTCCCATGCCAGGGACATAGTGGGCAAAAGAGAGAGCCCCACACCCCTCCCCAGAAGCTGGACACTGCAGCTCAGCTGACCAGACCAGACCAAGTGGCCAAAGGATCGCAGCAAACAGCCAGGGCAGAGTGCAGGGGGCTCAGATTACACAGCCCTTAACAACCACACAGTGGCGGCGGGTGGAAATTGCAACCAGATATTTCCAGGATGAGGAAAAACCAAGCCAATACAGGAACCACAATGCAAAGGTACATGAAATCACTAGACCAGAAGGAAAAGACAAGCACCCAGAAACCAACCCTGAGGACACAGAAATCCATAACCTAAACACAGAGATTTCAAAATAGCTATCATAAAAAAACTCAATGAAATACGAGACAACACAGACAAACAATTCAGTGAGATTAGGAGTTTCTTCACAAAAGAGATTGAAATCATAAAGAAAAACCAATCAGTACTGGTGGAGATGAAGCACACAATGGAGCAGATAAAGGAGAATCTGGAATCTTTAAAGAACAGAGCTGACAATATGGAGGAAAAAAATTAGCATTATAGAGGAAAGGAATACAGATATGCTCCAGATGGAAGAGGAGAGAGAACTAAGACTAAAAAGAAATGAAGAAAGTCTCCGAGAAATATCTGACACTATTAGGAAATGTAACGTAAGAATTATAGGTATTCCTGAGGGAGAAGGAGGGAAAGAGGAAAAGAAAGCCTATTCAAGGACATAATAGCTGAGAACTTCCCAAATCTGGGGAAGGAGCAGGAAATACCAGTAAGTGAAGCCAATAGGTCACCTAAATACATCAACAGGCAAAAGCCCACTCCACGACATGTAGTGGTAAGCCTGGCCAAAGTCAATGACAAAGAAACAATATTAAGGGCAGCTAGACAAAAACAAAAAATAACATACAAAGGAGCTCCATCAGGTTCTCAGTGGATTTCTCAACAGAAACTTTACAGGCTAGGAGAGACTGGAATGATATATTCAAAATACTGAAAGACAAAAACTTTCAACCAAGAATACTCTATCCAGCAAAAATATCCTTCAAATATGATGGAGATATAGTAACTTTCCCAGATAAACAAAAGCTAAAGGAGTTCATGGTCACAAGACCCCCACTACAAGAAATACTCAACAAGGCCCTCAGGCCTGAAAAAAGGAAGAGAAAGGGAATACAAAGCTGGGAGCAAGGAGAAAAATAGGTAGACAAAATCAGAAAAATAGTATATCTGTACTGGAATAGGTTAGCAACCACTTAAATACGAAAATCAAAGATCAAAGGAAAGAACTCACCAAAAATAAACATAAATTCATCACTGTAAACACACACCCACAAAACAACATAGAATAAAGTATAACCAGAACGACTTAGAAGGGGAAGAGGAAAGTGATTGAATTGATTTAGTATAAGGAAATAAGAGGCCATCAGGTAATGGACTATCTCATACACAAGATTTTTTATACAAACCACAAGGTAACCACTAAACAAATAATCAAAACAAAATCACATATGATAAACAAAGAGAAAACTAGAAGAGTCATAAGACAGAACAACCAAACTGAATTGGCAGTCCGAAACAAATGGGACAAGAAACAAAGGAAATGCAAAGGAACTGGAAAATAAGTGACAAAATAGCAAAATTAAGCCCTCATATATCAATAATTACCCTAAATGTAAATGGATTGAACTCTCCAATCAAAAGATACAGAGAGGCAGGATGGATTAAAAAGCAAGACCCAACAATAAGCTGCCTCCAGGAAACACATCTCAGCTCTAAAGACAAGCAAGGCTCAGGTGAAAGGATGGAAGACAATACTCCAAGCTAATGGCAAACAAAAGAAAGCAGGTGTTGCCATACTCATATCAGGTAAACTAGACTTCAAGATAAAACAGGTTAAGAGAGACAAAGAAGGGAAATATATAATGATAAAAGGGACACTCCACCAAGAAGACATATCACTTATAAATATATATACATCCAACATAGGAGCACAAATGTACATAAAGCAACTATTAACAAACCTAAAAGGAGACATTAACAACAACACAATAATAGTAGGGGATCTTAATACCCCACTTACATCAATGGATAGATCATCCAGACAAAAAAATCAATAAAGAAATAGTGAACTTAAGTGAAAAACTGGATGAGATGGACCTAGTAGACATATACAGAGCACTCCATCCAAAAACAGCTGACTACACATTCTTCTCAAGTGTGCGTGGAACATTCTCAAGGATAGGCCATTGTTGGGAAACAAAGCAAGCCTCAATAAATTTAAGAAGATTGAAATCATAACAAGCATCTTTTCAGACCATAATGCTATGAAACTGGAAATCAACCATGAAAAAAAACTGGGTAAGTGACAAAAATGTGGAGATTAACCAACATGCTACTTAACAACAAATGGACCATTGATGAAATTAAAGGAGAAATCAAAAACTATCTGGAAACAAACTAAAATGAAAATATGCCATACCAAACCATATGGGATGCAGCAAAAGTGGTCCTGAGAGGGAAACTCATAGCGATACAAGCCCACCTTAACAAACAAGAAAAAGCCCAAATAAGCAACCTTAAATTACACCTAACAGAAGCAGAAAAAGAAGAACAAACAAAGCCCAAAGTCAGAAGAAGGAGAGAAATAATAAAAAACAGAGCAGAAATAAATGAATTGAGACCAAAAAAAAACAGTAGAAAAGATTAATGAAACAAAGAATTTGTTCTTTGAGAAGATAAAAAAAATTGACAAACCCTTAACTAGACTTAGTAAGAAAAAAAGAGAAAAGGCTCAAGTAAATAAAATTAGAAATGAAAGAAGAGAAATTACAACAGATACCACAGAAACACAAAGGATTATAAGGGAATACTATGAGAAATTATATGCCAACAAATCGGACAATCTAGAAGAAATCGATAAATTCTTAGACTCATACAACCTCCCAAAACTGAACCAAGAAGAAATGGAGAATCTGAATAGACCAATCACATGTAAAGAGATTGAAATAGTAATCAAAAATCTCCCAAAAAATAAAAGTTTGGGACCAGATGGCTTCTCCAGTGAATTTTACCAAACATTCAAAGATTTAATACCCATTCTTCTCAAACTATTCCAAAAAATAGAGGAAGATGGAACACTTCCTAACTCATTCTACAAGGGCGACATCACCCTGATACCAAAGCCAGACAAAGACAATCCAAAGAAGGCAATTTGCAGGCCAATATCGCTGATGAACATAGATGCAAAAATCCTCAACAAAATATTGGCAAACTGAATACAGCAATACATTAAAAAGATCATACACCATGATCAAGTGGGATTTATACCAGGGACGCAGGGATGGTTCAACATCCGCAAATCAATCAACATGATACACCACATCAACAAAACAAAGAATAAAAACCACATGGTCATCTCAATAGACACAGAGAAGGCATTTGACAACATACAACATCCATTTATGATAAAAACTCTCAACAAAATGGGTATAGAAGGAAAGTACCTCAACATAATAAAGGCTATTTATGACAAACCCACAGCCAACATCATACTCAACAGGGAAAGACTGAAAGCCATTCCTCTGAGAACAGGAATGAGGCAGGGTTGCGCACTCTCACCACTCCTATTCAACATAGTACTGGAGGTTTGGGCCAGAGCAATTAGGCAAGAAAATGGAATAAAAGGAATCCAAATAGGTAACGAAGAAGTGAAACTCTCACTTTTTGCACATGACATGATTTTATATATAGAAAACCCTAAAGAATCTGTTGGAAAACTATTAGAAATAATCACCAACTACAGCAAAGTTGCAGGGTACAAAATCAATCTACAAAAATCAGTTGCATTTCTGTATGCGAATAATGAACTAACAGAAAGAGAGCTCAAAAAGATAATACCATTCACAATTGCATCAAAAAGAATAAACTATCTAGCAATAAATCTTACCAAGGAGGTGAAAGACCTATACAATGAAAACTACAAGACATCATTGAAAGAAATCGATGATGACATAAAGAAATGGAAAGACATCCCATGCACAAGGATTGGAAGAATAAACATAGTTAAAATGTCTATATTACCTAAGGCAATCTACAGATTCAATGCAATCCCAATCAGAATCCCAATGACATTCTTCACAGAAATAGAAAAAAGAATACTAAAATTCATATGGGGCAACAAAAGACCCTGAATAGCTAAAGCAATCCTAAGAAAAAGGAACAAAGCTGGAGGCATCACAATCCCTGACCTCAAAACATACTACAAAGCAATAGTAATCAAAACAGCATGGTACTGGTACAAAAACAGACACACAGAACAATGGAACAGAATTGAAAGCCCAGAAATAAAACCACACATATACGGACAGCTAATTTTTGACAAAGGAGCTAAGAACATACAATGGAGAAAGGAAAGTCTCTTCAATAAGTGGTGTTGGGAAAACTGGACAGCCACAGGCAAAAGAATGAAAGTGGACCATCTGCTATCTCCATTCACAAAAATTAACTCAAAATGGATCAAAGACCTGAAGGTGAGACCTGAAACTATAAAATTCATAGAAGAAAATACAGGCAACACACTATTTGACATTGGTTATAAAGAAATCTTTTCGGATGACATGCCTACCCAGACTAGGGAAACTAAAGAAAAAATAAGCAAGTGGGACTTTATCAGATTAAAGAGCTTCTACAAGACAAATGAAACCAGGATCAAGATGAACAGACAACCCACCAGCTGGGAGAAAATATTTACAAAACATATATCTGACAAGGGGTTGATCTCCATAATATATAAAGGACTCACACAACTGAACAACAAAAAAACCACCCGATCAACAAATGGGCAGAGGAAATGAACAGACACTTCTCCAAAGAAGATATACAGATGGCCAATAGGCACATGAAAAGATGTTCAACATCACTAATCATCAGGGAAATGCAAATTAAAACAACACTAAGATATCACCTCACGCCCGTTAGAATGGCTATAATCACCAAGACAAAAAACAACAAATGCTGGAGAGGATGTGGAGAAAAGGAAACCCTCATACACAGCTGGTGGGAATGCACACTGGTGCAGCTTCTATGGAAAACGGTATTGAGATTCCTCAAAGAATTAAAAATAGACATATAGAAATATAAATAATAGAATAGAGAAATAGAAAAATAGAAATAGATCCAGCTATCCCACTACTGGGAATCTATCCAACGAACCTGAAATCAACAATCCAAAGAGGCTTATACACCCCTATGTTCATTGCAGCATTATTCACTATAGCCAAGAAGTGGAAGCAACCTAAGTGTCCCTCGACTGATGATTGGATCAAGAAGATGTGGTATATATATACAATGCAATACTACTCAGCCATAAAAAAAGACAAAATCGTCCCATTTGCAGCAACATGGATGGGCCTGGAGGGCATTATGTTAAGTGAAATAAGCCAGAAAGAGAAAGACAAACACTGTATGATCTCACTCATATATGGAATATAAACCAACACATGGACAGAGAAAACTGTATTGTGGTTACCAGGGGCAAGGGGAGTGGGGGGTGGGCACAAGAGGTGAAGGGAGACATATATATGGTGATGGACAAACAAAAATGTACAACCCAAAATTTCACAATGTTATAAACTATTAAGACATCAATAAAAAAAATTAAAAGATTAAAAACTGAAAAATCTAATTCTGTAAGTCATGTTAGAATATTATTTGGAAACTGTAAGTTAAAGCTTGGTTGGTCAGGTTATTATCTTGCAGAATGAGTCTGAATGCTCTCTTTGGCTTGTTGTTAAAAGTTGTGCTGTTTTTCTCATACTCTGGTAAAAGCATAGTATATATGGTTGGACATCTGTTTTTAGAATAGAGACTGGAAGTTTGTGTATAATGTCTTGGCTGTGGTACTCCTAAGGAAGCTTTGAAGGTCTGTGGAAGTTTGGAAGGGTGAAGTAAAGTGAAGAACCTGTGGGTGTCTGTGTTTCTCTAATTTAAGGAATTCCGTAGGCAGGAGGTCTTCAAGTCTGAGTAAATAGGAGAGACTGGCCACAGTTGTCTATATGTCTTATGTCAGAAGGATCGGGAATGCCTCTATTAAAAATTTTGTTAAGGTAATTATCCACTTTTAGGGGTCTGTCTACTCACAGGGATACAATTTTTATTCATCTTCACTCGCATGGGTTGTATGTGAAAGTAGCCTGCATTTTATCAGAATAATTACCAGGAAAACTTGCCCTGCTTTTGTTAACTTTGTCTTGAACTTGATTTTGTTCTTTTTGAAAAGGAAGGGAGGAAGGAAGGAAGGAGAGAAGAAAGAAAGGAAGGAAAAAAGAAAGAGAGGAAAAAGGAAAAATTTCCTCAACTCTGAAAGAGCTATGGTTTTTTATAATTATATTACTCTGCTATATTTATTTTAAATCATTGTATTGGTACTCTGATTAATAGCAAGCCAAGCTACAGTCATCTGTTGTTCTTAGGCACCTATCTTCTGGACTTAAACGATTGACAATCTCCTCTCATAATAATGTTGCCTTTCCAAGATCAGGTGCTAAATTCAGAAAAATACAGTCGTTGAATTGTTTTATATTCCAGAAATATGGGCCAGCTCAGTGGCTGAGCCCGATGTGCCTACTTAGAGAGGGAAAGTTTGGATTGAAATAAGCAATAAATGGAAAGAAGGTAAAATAATGGCTGAAGGTGAAACAGCTAACAAAAGAATTTCTCAAAACAGAAAATTAAGCATAACCTTGGTTCCTCGAGAGAGGCTTAGAGCAAGAGAATAATTTTCTCTCTTAGCTTTCACTCAGACGCCTGTAAGGGTGAAGCACTTTGTCCACCAAAGGCTCTGACATTACAAAAACAAAATGCCACACTGTGGGAGGCAGCAGACCTGAGTCTCATGGTTATGGAGTGACTTATGGCATGTGCTTCAATAAGAATAGGGGAAACTCACATGGTGGTTAAATGGAACAGCACTAACATGAATCTGCTGGCTCTCATTTTAGAGGTTACATTTACTACTGGGGACCCTTATTGCAATGTTATCTACAGAAAGTTCTTCTCCCGGATCAACCCCTAAATATCCTGTTCTGTAATGGAGGTGAGAATCCCTGCATAACTATGAATTTGATGTTGAATTGTTAAGAAAAGTACCAAGTTATAAAGATAGATAGCTGTCTGCTGCTTGCCCAGCCTGCCATAGTATTATGTGCCCAAACAATTTCTTACCCTGTTTTTGTGGATGAAAGGCTTTAAAAAAAAAATGAAAAGAGCATGTGGGTTATTGAGATCAATCGATTCATGGGGAATCACATGGTGGTTTATGTACTGGATTCCTACACATCTGAAATCTGGAGAAACTCCCTATGGAGACCCTCTGGCACATACAATCGAAGGTACATTTAGGTGTGACCACTACGTATATGACTTTTTCCTCAGGAACACAATATTTTTGGGTACAAAATACATTTCAAAACTGTACCAAGGCAATTAGCACACAGTGACAATAGCATATATGGGGGATAAAAAAATTCTTTGGCCTACCAGATCAAAGAGAGTTCTGGGAGAAATAGGATCAGGCCTAGAAATATTAGAGCAAACAGAATTTGCCATTAATGAACAGAGACACTAAGAGGAAAAAGATCTTCATGCAAGAATAGGAAGTCTTGAGGGTATCATATTCCAGGAAGAACACAAAGGATAGCAAGCTCCATGGTATGATAATGGGGTTATCAAATGGAACAAGCTTTAAGACAACGTGCTGAAACACAATGGTGGGAAAGAACTTGTATTCCAACCCCAGTGAAACTGGAGGCCAACTTGCTTTAACTATACTCAGTTAGTTGTCTGTTTGCAAAAGTAGTTAGATAATGCATTACTAAAGCCAACCCTATAGATAACATGTCTGATGCTTGGGTCACCATGGTAATGCGTGCTTAAGTTTTTCAGGAACTGAGAATCAATTCCTTGTCTGGTTCAGGCCAGTTAAGACCACCGACTCATCAACTGGGCCTGTGCAGATGACCAATGGGTGACCCTTTGACGTCAGGGGGCTGAAAACTCTCCCCTAAGATCATATTAATCCCACCATTTTGTGAACATCCTATGAAGAGCCATGAAGCTTGACTACGCTTATGCAGAACATCAATTACCTCACTTCTCCTTACCTGCAATCATCTATCCCCACACTTCAGACTGCCCTGCCCCTCCATCCCACAAATATCCCTAATCTCCATTTTCAGAGAGGTAGACTTGAGATTTGTTCTCCCGTCTCCTCACTTGGCTGCCTTGTGAATAAACCCTTTCTCTGCTGCAAACTCATCATCTTGGTGATTGGCGTATTGTGCAGTGGGCGAAACGAGCCTGGTTCCGTAACACAAGCAGAGCTTTTAGATGTATTATTTCAAATGGAAGCAGAAGTAGCCAAGGTCCATATTTACTACCAAATCAGGGAGTCCATTTATGGAAAAATATTTAAGCCCTCTAGTTTATGAGAGTTTCTAAATGGAGAATGTAATTTATATCAATGCCCATTAACTGCTTTGCCACCATGAATAGACCAGAATAAGACATACCAATTGTACAATTTGTGGGGATAGTAAATATGTTATATTGAAGTCTACTTGTACACTCCTAATAGAAAGTTGATGGGCCATCTTAAGAGACCATCCCATTGGGAACCCATTTCAGTTCAGTCCTGTGAGAAGAAGGAAGGTCTCTGGTTACGTCCATAAATACTTGGAATCCCAAACTCAACCAGACATGGGCTTTGGTTTATACCACAGTACCCAATAATATTTTGTATGAGAAAGGATCATATCTGCTGGGAAGGGGCAAGGAATATTATGGTCTTAATTTATGAGTTGTTTTATAATGATACCTCTGATATATATAATTATACTGTAAGTTATTGGTGAGGTCAATTTGATAGTTGTCAATAAGACCTACAATAACACAGATGTAGATGATCAAAGAAGTACCTCATTGGAAATTGAGTTCAAACCTCCTCAGTGCTTGATCCCAGTGGAAGATGATTAATCTGAAGAGGAGTTAGATCTAATTAGTAATCAGTTAATTATTGTTTTAAATCAATCAGCTCAAACTTATCACAGAATCCAAATTACAGTAGGCAAAAGCGGTAGGAGAAATGTTAAGCTGACACAAAAACATGGGGAAACATGTAGGAATTATAGGATGGTTTAGTTGTCTTTTTAAATAGACACCTGAGTTATTACACAAATAATCATTTGCATATTGTTGATTTGCCTACTATATCACGGTGCAAAAGATGCAAAATGCATTGACTAATCCCAATGAATAACAATTTATTATAAAAAGGCCTTGACTGAGGATCACTGGCTTGGATTGCATTGCATGGGTTCATCTCAGCTGGTCTGAATTGACTGGATGCTTATCTCTAGAGTTCCCTAGAACAAGATACTGACCATTGGCCAACATTATGAAATATATTAATTAAGGACAAATGGTGTTCTGTAACCATGGGTCTATGAGTTGTTTCAAAGGCAGGACATACCAGCCTGTCAGCATTGTTTAACAATAATAATTTGATTTAGCAATTTATTTGATTATGATTTGCCTTTGGTTTTGTTGAGGTCCAGAGGTTTTGACAGTTACAACTGATCACACAGCTGAAATGTGGCTATGTGACCAGCTCTCTATAAAAGACCCCCACCACAAGCAGACTTTGGGCTTCCTGGTACTCAAAGTTTCGCACACATGCAGGTGATAGTTCAAGAACAGGAGACAAAGAGCATCCTGTGTGATCCAGCAGTGTGAGGACAAAGAAACCCGAATTTGAAATTGCTTCAGATCCCTTTCAAGGCATATGCTTCTCCTTCTCTTGCTGCACTATATCATTAACCTATATTAAAACTGTTCTTTGATTATTACACTAAGTCCTGTGAGTCCTTTCAGCAATCAAACACTTAAGGTAATTAGTGCATAATTAATGCAGCATGTAAACAGTCTGTGATATTTTAACAATTGAAGTAGGAGCTGTAATTGTCAAAACTTAAAAATATTTTTATTTAAACACAGTAACTGAACTACAATATTTTTGTGACAAAGTTGATGCCGAATACCAAAAAACACTTCAGCATAGCAATACTCACTTTCTCTTTGTTATCTGCCACCAATCAGATTTTTTAAATGTTTGAAAAAAAATCGATCTACTTGTCCTATAATGGTATTGAACATTTTTGTAAACTTCTAAATTTTGGTTGCATTTTCAAATAGTTGTAAATCTTTAATGCAATTATTGAGTAGAGCAACAAAAAAATTTAGCTTCTGAAGTTTTCAGTGCTTTTCAGTTCTTGGAACCAAAGCTTGCAATTAGATAGTTTGAAAATTAGTCCTAAAAACAAAGATAGACTCCATGCACGCTTCCCACATTGACTCGGGGTGCCCTGCCGCATGTTGAGACCACAGTCCGGTGCAGAGAGCCCCTTGTCCTGGGGAAAACAAAACAAAACAAAGATAAACTGAACAAATTACACAATAACAGCTTGAATAGTGTGCAAGATTTGATTTGGAATCCTATAATTGCATGTTGCAATATTTCAACATGTGTAGAAAATCTTGGATAGAGTTCACTTTATATTGAATAAATTTATATTCTGCACAGAACAGAACAAAAAAGACTCATGAGTAAAGAAATTATATTGTGGTGTTTTGACTTGTAAAAATATTTGACATTGCAAGATACAAGATCAATCTAAAAAACTGTACGCTAGCAATGAACATTCTGAAAATGAAATTAAGGCAACAATTCTTTTACCATAGCATCAAAAAGGATAAAATATTTAGATATAACTTTAATAAAAGAAGTGTAAGACTTGTACACTGAAAATTTCAAAACGCTGTTGGAAGAAATTAAAGATCTAAATAAATGGAAAGACATCCCGTGCTCATGAATCAGAAGACTTAATATTGTTAAGATGGAAATACTCTCTGAATTGATCTGTAGATTCAATATAATCCCTATCAAAATCTCAGCTGCCTTTCTTGCAAAATGGAAAAGTGCTCTGAAATTTATATGGAAATATAAGAGACTCAGAATCAGCAAAAAATCTTGAAAAAGAAAAAATTGAAGGAGTCACACTTCTTGACTTCAAAACTTACTACAAAGCTAAGTAACTAAGACACTGTGATCCTGGCATAAGAATAGACATATAGATCAAAACAATAGAATGGAGAGTCTAGAAAAAACTCTTACATTTATGGTTAATTGATTTTCAACAAGGTCCCAAGAGAATTCAATGGGCAAGAAATGGCTTTTCCAAGAAGTACCAATATAACTTACATACCCTACAGATATTAGAAAGAAAATAAGAAGAAATTACACAACTTTAAATCTTAAAATTTACATGAAAAGAACGAATTCTTTGCAAAATATAATTTACCAAAGTGGACACAAAAAATGGAACACCAGAATGGTTCTGTATATATTACAGAAGTTAAATCTGTATTCTCCCACAACAAAATCTCCAGGACCTGACAGTTTCCCAGTGAATTCTTCTAGTCATTTAAGGAAGAAATAATATCAATCTTATACAAACTTTTTCTGGAATAGAAAAAAAATAGAACATTTCCCAGTTGATTTTATTTATCCCCAACCAGCACAAATTGATATCAAATTCCAAAAAGAAAATTTACAAGAAAGAAAATTATAAACCATTCTTTCTCATGAACATATACTAAGCAAAAATATTATCAATGAATCTAGAGACATGTAAAGAGGATAATTCAACATGACTAAGTTGCATTTATTCTAGGAATGCAAGATTGGTTAAAGTTTGAAATCAATTATTATAATTCACCACATTAACAGAATAAAGGAGAAAAACATCACATGAATAGATGTTTCAAATAGAAACATTTGAAAATCGTTAGCAAATTAAGAACAGAATGGAGGGGCCAGCCTGGTGGCACAAGTGGTTAAGTACTCGTGCTCCGCTGCAGCAGCCCAGGGTTCACCAGTTCGGATCCCAAGCGCGCACCAATGCACCGCTTGTCAAGCCATGTTGTGGCAGCGTCCCATATAAAGTGGAGGAAGATGGGCGTGGATGTTAGCCCAGGGCCAGTCTTCCTCACAAAAAAAAAAAAAAAAGAATAGAATGAGACTTCCCCAATCTGATAAGAGTGTGTACAAAAAGCATACGATAAATATAAAATGTAATAGTGAAACATTTATATCTCTCTCATTGACACTGAGAATTAGACAAAGATGACTAATCTCAACAGTTCTATCCTATGTAGGGGAGGAAGACATATCCTCTACTCTCTCTGGGTCCTTCAGATTGGGTACAAATTAAATTGACATGAGACAAAATAGCAGGAGAAAATCAAACAAAGCTTTATAACATGTATACATGGGAGAGACCCAGGAAAAACTGGGTAACTCACCAAAATGGTGGAGGTTTTCATCTTAAATAGCATCTTCAGGTAAAGACAAAGGAGGATGTTGGGAATGGGGGGAGTCGGCTATAGGAGATTACCAGAAAAGCACAGTAAACAAGAGTAAGGTTACTATGCAGATTTAAGTCCTTGCCTTCCACATTGATAAGAGTTTCTAAAGATAAGTTCACCACCCTTTCTTCCCAGGACAGAGAGGGAGACACCTTTACAAATGGAGATTTCCCTTACAAATGTAAATGTATCTTACAAAGCATAACTTCTCCTTTTCAGAGCTTCTCCCATGTCTGCAGTTTTTAAAAGTACCCAACCCAGCTGGCCCGGTGGTGCAAGTGGTTAAGTGCACGCGCTCCGCTGCCCGCTGCGGTGGCCCAGGCTTCGCTGGTTTGGATCCCGGGTGCACACCGATGCACGGATGCACCACTTGGCAAGCCATGGTGTGGAGGTATCCCATGTAAAAGTGGAGGAAGATGGGCATGGATGTTAGCCCAGGGCCGGTCTTCCTCAGCAAAAAGAGGAGGATTGGCAAATGTTAGCTCAGGGCCGATCTTCCTCACAAAAGAAATAAAATAAAATAAAAAGTACCCAACCCAAAATATTTCTCATGCCAAAGAGACACTCTTTGGGGTGGCTGATTCTGATCCCCCACACCACGTTTTACTAAAGGTTCTAACCAGTTAAATGGGACAAGGAAAAAAATCAAGGGGAAAGGTTGATCAATGGGATGTGTCCAGCACATTAATTTTGCAAATGTTTTTCTCTGTGCTAATTAGCATCCATCTAAGTTAGGCATCCATCAAACTTAGGCTCCTCCCTCTCACACAAACTGGGAGAAATAGGAGTATTATCTTTCTTAATGATTACATTTCAAAGGGATGGCTCCCAGGTCCTTGATAAAGACATTCCTGTGATGTAAAACTGGCGAGTGGCTGGGAGAAGGTTTATATATATTTCAAGGGAGCAGAGAAAGAATTTGCAATTACAAGTTTTCTGAAGTAAATGCTCTAAGAAAAGGAAGGTCAGAGGCCTAGAATCAGAAAGAAGATTGTCTAAAATTTACTTAACCTGCGGGGAATGTTAAGCCTATCTTGATCAACTATATGATTCTATTTATATAAATTTAAAAAGAAGATAAAGCTAATTATGGTATTGGAAATTAGGATAGTTGATCTCTCTGAGCAGGAAGGGTACAAGTAGAATTTCTGAGGTGCCGGTTACATACTATTTCTTGTTCTGGGTGCTGTTTTTATGAATGTACTCCCTTTTACGCACTGTTCTGTGTGTATATAATACTTTTATTAACAAGTTTATTTTTTAAAAGAGCAGAGAAAAAGGGATTGATGGTATGGGGAGCGGGTTTCCATTTTAAATAGGGTGATCCAGATAAGAAAGTGATATTTGATGAAAAATTTGAAAGAGGTAAGAGAGGAAACATTTGGATGGACATTCCATACCAGAGCATATGGGTGCATTGTTATAATCGGGTCCATTAATTTATATGGGGAAACTGAGGCACAAAGAATTTAAGTGACTTTCCCAAGATCACAGTTATCAAGCAGTGGAGGCAGGGTTCAAATTCAGATGCTTTGGCTTTTTTGGGCCCCAGGAGAGGCCACTCCAAAATATTGCACAATGGCACATTGATTATTTTGAATGAAACTTACTTGAGAAGCAGCCAATGCAAAAAAAAAAAAAGATTTTGACCCTCCTCTCTCTGTTCTCCCTGAAAGCAAGAAATAAATCTCCCGTATGAAAGGTACTGTCCCTGCAGCAGGAGATAGAGATCCTTATCACCAGAGCTAGGAAATTCAGGGCCAATAAGCCTGTATAAAACAACCTCATTACTTTTACTAATTTACTACCTCAAGCTTAAACTCTGCTTAAACTCCTCACTAATCATGTACTTCAAACCTGTTTCTTTGTCCTGTCAGATCTTCATGAATTTATTTTTTATTTGGGTAAAAAGATATATAAACTGCCTGCTTTGTTCACTCTCTGAGCATCATTTTTATGATCTCCCACACATGTGTATTAAATTGGTTTTTCTCCTGTTAATCCAGCCTTGTGTCAATTTTATTATGGATCCAGCCAGAAGAACTCAAGAGGGGTAGAGGGGGAAGTTTCCCCGTCCCCAAAAACCTTAGAGCCAGTACACTCTTCTGTCTCTTCTTTCTCAGCGGGAACCTCTTCCCAGGCTGTCAGTATCTTTGTGGCTGGCTCTGTTGCCATTCTGAGTCTTGGATCCACAGTAGAATCTGGGCACACACTCTGACATCCTAAGAATAATCATAGGAACCCTCTATCTTTTAGTAAATTCAATCTTACCTTATTGCTGTGTGGAGGAGGAAAAATAATTTTCTCTCCACCCTTCTAGGTTCTTGGCTGAGACCCCTCTGTAATAAAAAGACAGATTAACAGGAAAAAAACAAACAGAAATCTAATAATATGTATACCTCCTGTATACATGGGAGATACCCAGGAAAACTGAGTAACTCTCCAAAATGGCCCAAAGCATCACCTTAAATAACATCTCCAGCTAAAGACAAAAGATGTTGGGGGGTTGCAGTTATGAGAGATTACCAGAGGAAGCACAGTAAACAAGGGTAAGGTTCTTATGCAGATTTAAGTCATTGCCTTCTCTATTGATAGTTTCTAGAGATTTAGAATCATTCTTCTCTTCCTGCTATAGAGAGGGAAACACCCTTATAAATAGTGATTTCCCTTATAAATGTAAATGTCTCTTACAAAAGAGTAACTTCTGCTCCATTTTCAGAGCCTATCCTGTGTCTGCTGTTTCTTAAAAATAACCAGCTCAAAATAATCAATATGCCAAAGAGGCATATTTTGGAGAAGTATATTCTGCTCCTCTTCAACAGCATCACAGATTCCATCAAAAGACCAGGCCAACAGAGGAGTACACAGCACTATTGTTTTTAGCCCTTGATTCATTGAGCGGCTTGTATAGCCTAATTGAGTTCCTTGTTCTGTGACTCTGTATGACTGTGTACTCTATACACTTCTAAACAGGAAATATCCTGCAAAGTATTTGACCAGAGCATCATAAGTTTAGCACAAAATTTGTATTTTATTGCCTCCACTTCCAGTATCTGATAACCCCCAAAAGGTAACTCGAGTGATTGAGATTCAGAGAAGTCAAGTGATCGACCCAAAGCCATACAGCAAGTTAGTGGAGTCACTATTATATCCAAGGCTTCAAGGCACGCTCCCATAAGACTGCATTTTTTTTTTATTGATGTTTTAATAGTTTATAACATTGTGAAATTTTGGGTTGTACATTTTTGTTTGTCCATCACCATATATATGTCTCCCTTCACCCCTTGTGCCCACCCCCTACCCCATTGCCCCTGGTAACCACCATACAGTTTTCTCTGTCCATGTGTTGGTTTATATTCCATATATGAGTGAGATCATACAGTGTTTGTCTTTCTCTTTCTGGCTTATTTCACTTAACATAATACCCTCCAGGCCCATCCATGTTGTTGCAAATGGGACGATTTTGTCTTTTTTTATGGCTGAGTAGTATTGCATTGTATATATATATATACCACATCTTCTTGATCCAACCATCAATTGAGGGACACTTAGGTTGTTTCCACTTCTTGGCTATAGTGAATAATGCTGCAATGAAGATAGGGGTGCATAAGCTTCTTTGGATTGTTGATTTCAGGTTCATTGGATAGATTCCCAGTAGTGGGATAGCTGGATCATAGGGTATTTGTATTTTTAATTCTTTGAGGAATCTCCATACCGTTTTCCATAGAGGCTGCACCAGTTTGCATTCCCACCAGCTGTGATGAGTGTTCCTGTTTCTCCACAGCCTCTCCAACACTTGTTGTTTTTTGTCTTGGTGATTATAGCCATTCTAACAGGCGTGAGGTGATATCTTAGTGTTGTTTTAATTTGCATTTCCCTGATGATTAGTGATGTTGAACATCTTTTCATGTGTCTATTGGCCATCTGTATATCTTCTTTGGAGAAGTGTCTGTTCATTTCCTCTGCCCATTTTTTGATCAGGTTGTTTGTTTTTTTGTTGTTCAATTGTGTGAGTTCTTATGGAGATCAACCCCTTGTCAGATATATGTTTTGCAAATATTTTCTCCCAGCTGGTGGATTGTCTGTTCATCTTGATTCTGGTTTCTTTTGTCTTGTAGAAGCTCTTTAATCTGATAAAGTCCCACTTGCTTATTTTTTCCATAAGACTGAACTTTTAAAAACAAAAACAAAAAACCTCCAGATTTTCCCAAGAAGACCCTGAAGAGTTTTGTGGTTGCTTTGTTGTTTTCTCACCAATATATCATCTTTATTCTATTTTAAAGGTGAGAAATTTTCTTTCTCAGCTGTGACAAATTTGCTTCTGTTGGTGAGTGGGGATCAGAAGTTCTCTGTTTTGTACATGCAGATACAGGTGCTCCTTTCCCCCTATCTTTTTGACTCAATTAGGGTATTTTTAGTCGATTATTTTATTTAAGTAACAGGAAACCTACTAAAAGGGTCTTAGGCGATAGGGAAATTATTGACTGAAAATTTCTGAAGTTGAGTGATTGCAGAATGGTCTAATTCAGCAGCCCTACAACCTCATCAACAACCCACGTCCTTTCCATAGTTCATCTCTACCATCCTTGGTCTGTTGACTTTTATTCTCAGACATTTCTCCTTATGATTGATGTCGGCAGATTGTGAGCTCTACATCCTCATTCAAATATGTTGGAAGCCAGAAGAGAGAATATCTCTTCTTCGTGTCTCTTCTTTAGGATAAGAAAACCTTCTCCAGAAGCCCCCTAGGAATGCTTCTTCCCATACCTCATTGGCCAGAATTGCATCACATGCCCATAATTAAACCAATTGCTGGCAAGAGGGATTGGAATTTCCATGACTGCTTTAGATTAATCAAGATTCACCCCTTCAGATGAAAAGGGGTCTAATTTCCTCTGAAGTACATGGCTGCCTGACATCTGAAAAGTAAGGGGGTTCCATTAAGAAGGAAGAGAGTTGAGTATAGACATGGTAGCTGCATGGGAAATCAACAGTGTCTGCTACATTTCTCAACTCCAACATGCAAGTCAGCATCAGGAAAAGTTATGAGAGACTAAAATGGAGGAAAACTTAACTCATCTTAGTTATCTGCATGCCCCATAAATCTTCCATTTTATATGAAGAACAGGGTAAAGTCTGTGGATTCCTAAATGTCAATATCAAACATTTTAGAAATTTTAATGACTAAAGAATAATCCTCTTTTTCTTTCAGTCTCTGTTGGGACAGTCTCAGGTACAGAAACTTACAAATCTTTACCCATGCTTCTAAATCAGTGATTACTTCGTTTTCTATCTTCATTGTTTTCTAGTCTTCACTACTGATTTATTAAAAAACTGAATTTTGCCAGATGTCAGTTATAATTATAATTTCCTACCTCCAAATGATTAAGGTTTTCATCTTTTTAAATTGCCTCATTATTATCTTGAGTATTGTTTGTTATGCTTCAGTTATTCACTAAATTTATTTAAATATTTTTATTAATTGTAAAAGGCTTTTGTATAACAAAAGCATGTGTGACTCTGAACTGACTGACTTGTCTCAAAACAAAAGCCAAAGGAACTTTTTAAAAAGAGTTAAAATCTCTTTAATAAAGTTCTGATAATACAGTAGTCTCCCCTCATCTGTAGTTTTGCTTTCTGCAGTTTTAGTTACCCACAGTCAACCACAGTTCAAGAATATTAAAGGGAAAATTCCAGAAATAAACTAATTCACAAGTTTTAAATCGTGCACAGTTCTGAGTAGCATGATGAAATCTCATGCCATCCTGTTCTGTCTCACCTGGGACATGAATCATCCCTTTGTCCAGCATATCCATGCTGTATACGCTACCTGCCTGTTAGTCAGTTAGTAGCCACTTTGGTTATCAGACCAATTGTCATGGTATCGCAGTGCTTGTGATTCAGTACCCCTTATTTTACTTAATAATGGCCCCAAAGCTCAAGAGTAGTGATGCTGGCAATTCAGATATACCAAACAGAACCCATAAAGTGCTTCCTTTAAGTGAGGAGGTGAAAGTTCTCAACTTAATTAAAAAAAGAAAAAAAATCATACGCTGAGGTTGCTGAGATCTATGGTAAGTTTCTTTACAGTATGTTATTATAATTGTTATATTTTATTATTAGTTATGGTTGGTAATCGCTTACTGTGCCTAATTTGTAAATTAAAGTTTATCATGTATATGTATGTATAGGAAAAAACATAGTATGTATAGAGTTCAGTGCTATCCACGATTTCACGCATCCGCTGGGGGTCTCGGAAAGTATCCTCCACAGATAAGGGGGACTACTGTAATTATAACTCACAGCATTTACTATGTGCTGTGCACTATCTCAGTTTTTACTTAGGTAAATTCATTTACTATTCCCAAAACTTTATAAGGTAAGTAGTTTTACTATCCTCATTTTACAAGTGAAAAAACTAAGAAACGGGTTAAGTATTTTCTCCAAAATCAAAAAGCTAACAAGAGTCAAAGCGAGGATTCAAATTCAGATAGTTTCCAGAGTCCTGTACTTAATCACTACACTTGATAAGAAAGACTTCCCATCTTACATTTATAATGGGGTCTTATATGAACATTAAAAAATTTCTTCCATCTAAAAAGCTTTATTTAAATAAGTTTTAAATAGTCTGTTAGGAAATATCTTAAAGAGGTTTGCAGTTATCTAATAGTAACTTAGTGGCCATATGGAGTAAAGCCCCATTTAACACAATATCTTAGAATCCCTTCATTTAACAGCTATATGATTAAGTTGGAGAAACTCTATTGGAAGTAAGGGAATTGCTCTACTTATCTGCTGTTGTAACAGAAATTCCTAGGTAATTTAAATATTAAAAACAAACAGACATCAGCCAGATGGTGGAATAGGAAGTCTCAGCCTTTGTTCCTCGATGTAAACATCAATTTAACAGAGATATACAGGCCAAAATACCTTCACAAGATTTCTAGATCCAGTTAAGAAGTTGCAGTACCCCACACGAGCACAAAGCCAAGAACACCTGCACTGAAATGCAGAAGAAGAGCAATTTCACTTTACCCACGTCAGCCCCTCCTGAAAGCTGGCAGAGCTCAGCACCGAGAGAGAACGCCCGGAATCACAACCTCTCCCTCAGGGGGGAAAGCATAGAGTGGAGCTTCCAGCCAACAGTCTGGCTTTTCCGAGGGCTGCCCAAGGAACTGGCTTCCATCTTGCCTCATTCAGGGCACAGGTGGAACCAGGATAGTTTGGATGTCTGGGGGCCGCTGAGAGCAAATAAGAGAGGGGGGCAGCTTGCTGCAGCCAGTACAGCTAGCTACACAATGGAGAAAGGATAGTCTCTCCAATAAACGATGTTGGGAAAGCTGGACATCCACAGGCAAAAGAATGAGATTGGACCCTTATCTTACAGTAACACAAAAATATATTCAAAATGGATTAAAGGTTTAAACATAAGACTTGAGATTGTAAAACTCATAGAAGAAAACATAGCAGAACAGCCCTATAACTTTGGTCTTGGCAATGATTTCTTGGGTATGACACCAAAAGCACAAGCAATAAAAGCAAAAGTAGACAAGTGGGATTATACCAAACTAAAAAGCTTCTGCACAGCAAAGGAAACCATCAACAGAGTGAAAGGCAACCAATAGGATGGAGAAAATAATTACAAACCATCTATCTGAAAAGGGGTTAATATCCAAAATACATAAACTTGAATAGAATGGAACCTGGCCCCTGTTGGCAGTCACCCAAAGAAATAGAGAGATCAGTAATCATTCCAGCTGGTGTAATACTGAATTGTTTCAAAATGAACTCATCATTGATGGCAAGTAAAAGCATTGTGTACCCATTAAAATATAGCATTATTAAACAAATAAAATACATTTGAAACATTCAAAAAACATAAAAAGGAATGGTTTATCAGAAAAAAACACTGAACTTTTTTTTGTTTTGTTTCTATAATTGACATGTAACATTATATTAGTTTCAGGTGTACAACACAATGATTCGATATTTGTATGTATTGCAAAATGATCGCTACAGTAAGTCTAGTTACCATTTGTCACCATACATAGTTACAAAAAATTTTTTGTGTGTGATAAGGACTTTTATGATCTACTCTCTTAGCAACTTTCAAATATGCAGTATAGTATTATTAACTATAGTCACCATGCTGTACACAAATACTGAACTTTGAATCAAAAGCTGGGTTTTATCAAGTGGCTCAAGTAGTTTAATCTCTCTAAATCTAGTTCCTTGAATCAGCTGACTTGTTCCCCAGCCTCAATGTTCAGAGTCTCTGGCTCTGCTCCGTTGGACTCTCTGCCTGGGATGCCCTTCACTCCATTCCATGGTAAGAATCCTATCCAGTCATTAAGATTTGTCACTGGGAAAACTTTCCTCTTCCCCAAGGCAGAATTGGTCAACAATCTCAGATTTCATCCACATCCATAATTCCTTAGGAGGTTTTTGGTCACATCTGCATGATTTCATTAAACTTGAGAGAAACGTATAAACTAGAATTAAAAGGGCCTCTGCTCAGTTTGCCTTAGGAAAGGTCAGCCTGTTTTGAAAATAGGCTAAATGTCTCTCACTTTTAGCCCATGAAATCAAACATGACTTATGTATTCAAGTCACAGCTAAAACGAGGGTCACAGAATTCACCATACTGAAATTTTGTAAACAGGACAAAAAACCAGAATCAAGAATTAGACATTAAGCAGGGACATTATCTAGGTTGACCAAATAGGTGTTTGATGGTTCTCACTCTCGTTTCTTATTGGGGCTCAGGGCGGTGATCAAATCAGACCCTGAAATGAGATGGAAGAACTCCATTAACCAACAGTGCAGGACAAGACGTGCGCCTGGGCTTTCCTGGTTTGGGACTAACCCGGTGAAAATGAAGGGGTTGTTTTGATGAAGGACCAGGGGTAGTGGTTGATGTGTGTCTGTGCTAGACAAACATCACAACTAGAGCCCCATTCATGACATTCTCACTTCAGCTCCACGAAGGAAGTGGTTCCAGTCTTTTGTTGTTTTTCCTGTTGTATTCCTAGCTCTTATCATATGGCTTGGTCCCTTATTGATGCTCAATAAATATTAGATCAATAAATGAATAGATAACTTGCAAATAAGGTTTGAATATTGGCGCTTTTTTTTTTTAGTCACAGAGAGGTGCTAATTGATAATCCCAAGTGAGAGGAGACTGGCTGCCTGTTCTCCAGAGAGCCCAGGACTAAGGTCTCCAGTGTGCCTCAGAGGCTGTCTCTGGTGTCCCTGGGACACATCCAGCCTGTAGACCTGTCGTCTTGGATCAACACAATGTTTTATAACAAAATTGTATCTTGATTAAACATTAGGAGATTTCCCATAAAAATCTGGATTTACAGCTTCTCTTGAAAAATCAGAGAAGCTGGCACGAGGGCCCAAATTCTCTGCGTAACACTGATCATCTGTCACCTACGGATGGGGCATGCCCTCTCAGCACACCTCAATCCCTCCACTCACCTTATATGCACGTGTGCTTTTGCCTCTGGCCTCGTCTTAGTTATGCCACCTGCCAGGTTCCCATAGGCATGTGAATTTGTGACCCTTGTCCTCATCTGTCACCTATTTGAGGTCCTACCTCCCTGACAGTCGAGGAAAAGTTGCTTCTAACAGGGCTTCTGCTTGCTGGTGGAGTTGAGCAAGCTGGCATCCTCTGGCTCAGCTCTCCTAACATCTAGGGGCTTTGTTTTTTCCCAAGGACTGACATGGAGTGTCCAGGAAATAAACAAACCATGCCCTTCTGCTCAATGACACCAATCTTGAGATGAACACTGAATGTGAGTTTACAGGATTCTTTCTGGGCACATTTGCCAGAGTCTGAAACCTTCCAGGAGTGTGGATGTTCCAATGCATCCTTCTGCCCTCTTCCCTCACATACATTGAACAATATGTGTCCCATGGATATCTCAACCCAAGCAGCCGGGACTAAAGGGGCACCTGCATGTCCACCGACAGTGTAGAATGCACAGGCAGTAGTGATTCTGGCTACAGCCATTATGATTGCATTAAATGACTGCCGGCGAAGAACCATCCCGCAGCGGGAGCAATCAGATGGTCCTGGGCTTCCTTCCCAGTCCATCCTGTTATAGCTGTGTGACCTGGGGCATGTGACTTGACCTTTTAAAGTCTGTTTCCATTTCTGTGAACTTAAGAGAAGGATACTTCACAGAGATGTTGTGAGAATTAAACCAAAAACTAGCACCTCCAGCACAATGCCTGGCACACAGTAAGTGTGCAATAGATGTTAGCGCTCTTCCTGCTAACATTTCATTCTTTGTTTTTTCTTTTTACGCTTTGACCCCCTTCACTCATTTCTCCCACCCCCCACCTCTCGTTTCTGGCAACCACCAATCTGTTCTCTGTATCTACAAGCTTGTTTTTTTATTTTTTGTGTTTATTTAGATTCCACAGATAAGGGAGATCATATAGTATTTGTCTTACTCTGTCTGACTTATTTCACTCAGCATAATGCCCTCAACGTTCATCCATGTTATTGCAAATGACAAGATTTTATTCTTTTTTATGGCTGAATAATATTCCATGCATACACACGCAGTGTATATGTGTTAATTATATGTGATAATGTGGTACACATATATATACCACAATTTCTTTATCTGTTCATCCACTGATGGACACAGGTTGCTTCCATGTCGTGGCTATTATAAATACTTCAATGAACATGGGGGTTCATATATCTTTTCGAGTTAGTGTTTTCATTTTCTTCAGATAAACACTCAGAAGTGGAATTGCTTGATCATATGATAGTTCTATTTTAACTTTTTAAGGAATCTCCATACTATTTTCCATAGTGGTTGCACCAATTTACACTCCCACCAACACTGCACAATGGTTCCCTTTTCTCCACATCCTCTCCAACACTTGTTATTTATTGTCTTTTTTGATAATAGCCATTCCAATGAGGTGATATCTCATTGTGGTTTTGATTTGCATTTCCCTGATGATTAATGATGTTGAGTGTCTTTTCATGTACCCGTTGGCCATCTGTATGTCTTTTTTGAAAAAATGTCTATTCAGATCTTCTGCCCATTTTTTAATCGAGTCGTTTATTTTTCTGCTACTGAATTCTATGAATTCTTTATATATTTTGAATATTAGCTTCTTATCAGACATGATTTGCAAATATTTTCTCCCATTCCATAGACTGCCTTTTCATTTTGTCGATAGTTTCCTGTGCTGTGCAGAAGCTTTTAGTTTGATGTAGTCCCACTTGTTTGTTTTTGTTTATTGCTTTTGCTTTTGGGGTCAGATTCAAAGAATCATCAGCATAACCTATGTCAAAGAGCTTACCGCCTATGTTTTCTTCTAGGAATTTTATGGTTCAGGTCTTTCTTACATTCAAATCTTTAATTCATTTTGAATTAATTCTTATGTATGGTATAAGAATATTGGCTCTTAGTAGATGTGTTCCTTTAACTAATTGCTTCATCTCTGAAGCCTTTGTTCCCATTTCCTTGAAAGGGCAATGATAATATACCTCTCAGATACATGTGATGTTGAGATAAGAAATCTATATACCTAGCAGAATGCCTGGCACACAGGAGTTGTTAAACGAAATTAATTCACTTGCGTTTTTCCCCTTAATTCATTGTCTTAACTACTGCAACTATTATTTAAAGCAATACTATGATTTTTTGAAAATATAAAGACCATCCTTTTTGATGGTACTTTGCTTAGAACAGTGAAAAATTCTCCAAATCCTATCCCAATTAAACGAATTTCAGTCATAGGAAATTTTAATACATTTATTTATTTACTTTTTGTTTGTTTGTTTATTGCAGTAACATTGGTTTATAACATTGTATAAATTTCAGGTGTACATCATTATACTTCTATTTCTGCATAGATTACATCATGTTCACCACCGAAATACTAATTACAACCCATCACCACACACATGTGCCGAATTATCCCTTTCACCCTCCTCCCTCCCCTCTTCCCCTCTGGTAACCACCAATCCAATCTCTGTCTCTATGTGTTTGTTTATTGTTGTTATTATCTACTACTTAATGAAGGAAATCATACGGTATTTGACCTTCTCCCTCTGACTTATTTCACTTTGCATAATACCCTCAATGTCCATCCATGTTGTCACAAATGACTGGATTTCGTCGTTTCTTATGGCTGAGTAGTATTCCATTGTGTATATATACCACATCTTCTTTATCCATTCGTCCCTTCATGGGCACTTAGGTTGCTTCCAAGTCTTGGCTATTGTGAATAACGCTGCAATGAACACAGGGGTGCATGTACCTTTACAAATTGGTGTTTTCAAGTTCTTTGGATAAATACCCAGCAGTGGAATAGCTGGATCATATGGTAGTTCTATCTTTGATTTTTTGAGGACTCTCCATACTGTTATCCATAGTGGCTGCACCAGTTTGCACTCCCACCAGCAGTGTATGAGAGTTCCCTTCTCTCCACATCCTCTCCAACACATGTTGTTTCCTGTCTTGTTAATTATAGCCATTCTGACTGGCGTGAGGTGATATCTCATTGTAGTTTTGATTTGCATTTCCCTGATAGTTAATGATTTTGAACATCTTTTCATGTGTCTGTTGGCTATCTGTATATCTTCTTTGGAGAAATGTCTGTTCAGGACTTTTGCCCATATTTTAATTGGGTTGGTAGTTTTTTTGTTGTTGAGATGCATGAGTTCTTTATATATTTTGGAGGTTAAGTCCTTATCAGATGTATGGTTTGCAAATATCTTCTCCCAATTGTTAGGTTGTCTTTTCGTTTTGTTGATGGTTTCCTTTGCTGTGCAGAAGCTTTTTAGTTTGATGTAGTCCCATTTGTTTATTTTTTCTATTGTTTCTCTTGCCCGGTCAGATATGGTGCTTGAAAATACATTGCTACGACCAATGTCGAAGAGCGTACTGCCTGTTTTCTTTGAGAAGTTTCATAGTATCAGGTCTTACATTCAAGTCTTTAGTCCATTTGGAGTTAATTTTTGTGTATGGTGTAAGGTAAGGGTCTACTTTCACTTTTTACTTATTTTTTAAAGAAAAATCAAATATACTATTTCCAGGTAAAGGTTTCTTTCTTTCTGCTTAATTCTTTAGCATGATTTTTTTAATCCTTTGAATCCCTTGCAAACTCCCTCTTTATGGGTAAATCATTCCTAGTACAAATTCAAGATACCCAATGGCTTCTTGGCCAACGGTATAAGTATAGGATTCCAGAGTTATATCATCATTCTCAAATGAATCTAGATTTATCTATATATGCATATCTCTAAGTCACCTACAAATTTACCCAGTGGCAACAGAATTCATGATTCAGGATTACCATAACAGAATTCAGGATTACTAATGGTTTATTTTGTCTGTGTGGCAGCTAACACTGTGTAAGTGTGCACTTATAAAGTAATACATGGAAGCTTCAATGACAATGATGAATTCACAGCTGTGTTTCCTCTTGTACATAATTAGAGCCTCAAGAAATGATCTATTTTAACATGAACAAGATTCTCTTTGCAAGAAAAGACAGATGGAGCCGAGAAGGCAAATAAGAATAGTGTGATTTGACAATGGTCATTTCAACATGCATGATAAAAAATTTAAACAAATCTTTCCCAGTTTGGGATATAAAGTAAAAGAGCCATATATATGACATTAAAAAGTTAAAGCTGTGGCTGGCCCGGTGGCGCAAGCGGTTAAGTGTGCGCGCTCTGCTGCGGCGGACCCGGGGTTCGCCGGTTCGGATCCCGGACGCACACCGACGCACCACTTGGCAAGCCATGCTGTGGCGGCGTCCCATATAAAGTGGAGGAAGATGGGCACGGACGTTAGCCCAGGGCCAGTCTTCCACAGCAAAAAAAAAGGAGGATTGGCAGATGTTAGCTCAGGGCCGATCTTCCTCACAAAAAAAAAAAAAAGTTAAAGCTCCATGTTTTCCACAAAAAAATAGTTTTGCATCATATTTTAAAATTAAAAAAGCAATGTTGTTCAAGTCATTAATAAACATAAGAATAGTTATCCTAAATATAAGTATGACTGCTCTTTCAGTTACAGTTTTGTCCACCCGGTACAATTGCCTCTCTTAATTTATAACAGGAGCCTTCTTTCCTCTCTGCATAGGTGAACGTGTGCCTGGGCTAAGCACTGCCGTCTTCATTTTTGACTGCAATGACTGGCTCAGGTGTGGTTGCTAACAAGTTGGACAAATCAGAGGCCATCCCTGGCCTTTGTCTAAGTGGAATTAGCAAAGTAGAGCCTCCTCTCCTTCTTAGGACACAGGTGTGACCCCAAAGCTCCTGGCTATCACATTCCCATCCATGAAATGGCACAAACGGAGGACAAAATGTGGAGAATGCTGGGGGCCAACTCCGATGTTCAAGTCCTGAGTTTTCCCAGTGTTGCCACGTTCCGGTTGTTCTTCCTTCAACTGTATGAGCTATTCCAGTATCATTCTAATAAATCCTCCATTTTTTGCCAAAACTAATCTAGGTTGGATTTCAGTGCTTATTAATGAAAGATTACGTACAGGACCGCCACAGCTGTGCAGTGGGTCTTAGTACTAGTTACCCTCAAATTAATGAGTCATTTTGTATTTATTGGTTTGAAAACTAAAGTGTGGTTGCTTTCTGTGTTCATACACAGAAGAAAAGTGGATCATGCTTTGCTTGCCAGTCAAATGAAGAAAATTGGTTGCAGTATTTTTTCCCATAGAGGAGACTATTTGAAATTTATCATGCATTACAGGAAATGGGACTAGAAATAACTCCAATTGATGTCATCTTCATATAATTTTCATTTCTGCTACCATTTCCCTAGATAGCGTGTCAAGAAAAGAGAATAGCTGTAATCTCTCAAGTACAACAAAAATAGTTGTATACTCTTGTTTTCATATACAAGCTCCTGCTTTCTTCTAAAGTGAGTTGACCCTGGATTGGATGCCTTGCTTGCTGAACTCGGTGATAAGTGGGAGCATGCAAGGGAGAAGCTATAGAGAGCTGGCACAGGAGTGTATCTGGAATTAACAAATGGCTGTAAGCAGCACAGGAGGACAGGCTGGGAGGAAACGGGTAGAGTTGTGGTTGAGGTGGATTATGGCTAAAGAAGAACTCCTAGAGAAGGCGTTTGGAAATGTTTAATGGGGATTTTGAACAGATATTGTTAAGTGGGGTGCAATATTATACCTTCTCTCCTCTATGTATCCACAGCATCCTCGGTAAAATCCACATTCCTTGCTAACGCTCGTGGAGTTGGATTTGCTTTTGCAGGCTGTCACAAAATGTCATTTCTTGATTCAGTACGGTCATAGGAGCAAAAAAAAATCCAAAGGTTTCTCATGGGGACCTGGTGACATCTCTTTCCAGTTGTTAATAATAATTGTTTCTCATAATGTATTATTGACCGTATAGAGTCTGATCATAAGAGATTTGGCACTTCCATCTTAATCTCCAAATTTTGGAACTGTTTGGATTCAGTATTGTTGATTTTTGAAGAGAGGAAAATGAGGTGGCTGTGCTTAGGTACTTTGAAGTTGAAAAACAAACATGCTGAAGGCACCATTTACAATCCTTCAGTGAGGAATAATCTAAGAAGGATTTTATCTTGAAGACTTTTTGTCAGTTGCTGCACTTCTTACGGACATCAATTAAAAGGTCATCATAGTACAATGCATTTAATTACACATGTTGGTAGAACTAGTTTGTGTCGTTTATAAGCAAATAAGATCACCACTATGAAGGTGTCTTTTCTTTCCTTCTACTTCCCATGGAACTCAGAACACATTCTCACATGTCCACTTTCCTTAACATCAATTCTAAACCTTCTCTAGTACAAAGTGTTTTTGTGAAGGTTCAAGGAACAACTGTAGTACTATATCCTAGAGGTGAATGGTTTAACCATTCAGGAACTTTAAAAATTCACTCAGAATCAGGATCTTGGTCTGAGAAGTTACAATGAGATTTTTGGTCTTTACACAAACCCTTACATCTTCCCTATTTGTCTCTGTTTTATTTCACAAACTGGAGAAAATAAAGACCTGAACCAAAAGCTCCCAGAGGATAGAATGATTTTATCTTCATATATTAGGAATACTTTAAATATTACTTAAGTAAATAAATGTATTGGTAATTCAGTAATAGCGGCTCTACGAATTATCCTCCATTTTACTCAAACTAAAAGACGTACACATAGAGACGGAAAGAGAGAGGCTCATAATTTACATTATAGAATGAGTTACAGGCAGAAATCTTTAGATAGGGTTGATTTCTCTTTGGAAAACCCAATCACCTTCTTTGAGAAGTTTAAAGTATTGACATTTGTTTTTCCCTTTTCTCCTTTTTTTCGCCACAATGAAAATATACCATAACCTGTGCCATAAAAGTACTGGGTTCTAAGTTTCAACAGGTAATTTGAATGTTAAGCTTTCTCTATGCCATATTTATAGGATATATACACCTCCTTGGTTCAAATAATTCAGTCTTGGAAGCAATCTGGATTTCACTAAGTTTCATTAAAATTACGTACACAGCTGGAAGCTCTCGAAATTCAATAGAAAATGAAATTTCTACAAGTGCTTCATACTGCTTATAGGCTTAGCCTTAACTAGCCACTTTGTTCCAAGTACCATGCTGTTGTCATAGCAACTTTGGAAAAGGTCACGCTGAATGGGAAACTGAGCTGGTGATGACCTAAAGAGATAATTTAATAATGACTGCAGTGATGCCTGCTGGGAACACAATGTCAAATATCAGAGCACTGTGCTAATTTTCCAGAAACTCCATATGGTAGGCTTACTTGGGGCTTAATCTTATCAAGCTAACACAGAATGTATCTGAACACAGATTCCTTTCCTTCACTCCATTATTATCTACAACTTTCTGTTAAAGAACAATGCTTCCAAGGTTGATATATGAATAACATAAACTACATTTCTACACTTTCAACAATCTCTTTTTCTTTTTCGTTCTCTTCCAAATGTGGAGCCAGTACATATCTTTACTTGTTATATTTATAGTCAGCAGTCTAGAGAAAACCAATATTTTTCATTTATAGCAAAAGACTCCACTGAAACAATTATCTTACATGTAGCACATGGTTATTAAGCACAGAGTAACTTTTCTTTTCAATGTGTCTCTTTATTACTTAAGAAATTAAATATCCTTTAATTTTTTTCTAATTTCTTAATGTGGAGATCTGAATGTGAATATCATTGTAAGCTTGAAAATCAAGACATGACCATTGCATTTGGAAATTTTATCTAAAGACTCTGTTGTACTTTTTAACCAGGTTAAAATCTCCCAACTCAGACTTATGTTCTTTTACAGTTAAACCAACATCTATCTGTCTCTAAATAACTACTCCCAGTGATCCATACTGCTAAGAAAAACTTAGATAACTCTAGGAGAATAATTACAGCAGTTGGAAATTACTCAACATGCTTCAATACTTCTGTACATTGTAACAGGGCGAGGAATAGTCTTCCATCTTTGTTACTCATCCCCAACAAAAGCTACTCCAAGAGAGGAAGTTTTGCCTGCTAAAAAAAGCATGTCAGACATGGGTTTAATCATAGTTTTGCCACTAACTAGACACTTATCCTTGGATGTTACATAAAATCTTCTGAGTCTGTTTCCTCATATATACAGTGGAGTTGATACTTACCTTGCAGGGTTATAGAAAGGAGTGAAGAAAATGTATGTACAGTTTCTTGAACCAAATAATGAACCTAGTAAACAGGAGAAGCGCAGTTCATGCTAGCTATTGAAGAGTCACTAATTATTTACTGATGTTCCATTTTGTAATATCTAATTAAGTGAAATAAGTAACTAATTTTCTAGGGAAGGAAAAGTAAATGGAGAGGCCTCACTCCCAGGCAACGCTGACCGGCAAAGTCGGCCACAGACATTTCTCCAAAATCTGCAGATAAGGAATCACACCTCAGCCAATGTTTAGCACCATGTTTCCTTTTTTTTAAAGTGTCTTATCCTAATACTCAAATCAAGATAAACTGTCAATATTTTAAAAATCAAACTCGATTCTTACGAATGAAGAAAGAAAAAAGAATTACCTTCAACAGAGATCTTTTTAAAGGAAGCTGGGATCCAATTCAGGAGAACAGTCCTAAGTCTTAAGAAGACAACCGGGCAGCAGGCATAGCTGGGCCACTGATTCAGATTGGTTTGGGATGGTAAATTACTCAGAAATGTGCTCTCCAGGAAAAAATGAAGTGCACTAGATAGTATAATTTACACCATAGAAAGAATTAAGGACATGGAAACATTTTTCAGTTAGAAAATAGGCAATTAGAAATTTCTCCATCAGGAGCATGCTAAACTGTCTCAAGAAAATTGTGGTTCTAACACAAGGCAAACAAAAATACGACTTTAAGGCCATGGTGAAGTATAAGACAGGAGAATCTATTTGACCTTGTTAGGAACTAGGCCAGTAGTGAAGGGAATATAACATTAATGCACTGCTTAGGCTAGTGAACAATATTGACATAATCATTAACAATGAAAATGCTATTTACAAGTTGTCAACTTATCGATTCAACCAATGGACAAAGCATGAAAGTCTCAATTGGAGTAGCGGGCGCAATGTAAATGTTAATGATTTTGAAGATGAAATGCTAAAATTATAGCTATTAGAAAGAGGCAATTGGAAAGGGAAAGGGGAGGAGAGAAATAGAAGCAAGGGCTGCTACAATGCATTTGTATCTTCTCAAAGAGCAGGAAGTCAAGATATAGATTAGGATAGGAGGAACGATAAGGAGAAATATGTGATTTAAAGTTAGTAAACTCAATTAGTATAAGAACTAAAAATAAGCTACTCCTCAAACACTGAGCTGAAGAGAGGGAGAGTGAAGACATAATGTAAGTGACCTATATCGCTTTATTTTTTTACAGTGGAGGAAATGATAGGCATTGTCTAAAGTTGACACAAGAATCAAAAAATAGAGGTATCTATAGTTAAGGAAGTAATCACTAGAAACTTAAAGGAATAGAAGTCTTTTTGAAATGTTGACTGTGGGGATGGGAATGGAGATGAAGAGTGGTCAGGGGACTCGTACGCCAATTTATTACTATAAGCTTTCCGAATTATTTGATTTTCACAATGTGTATGTCTTTATTTTTAAAAATTCAGAGAATACAGAATTAAAATCACAGATGTGTTTCCAACTTTAAAAAACTTATTCTGATGTAAAGGCAAATTTTTAAGCTATATTTTTTATCAGAAATCGACCCCTGATTGATTGGTTCCCAAAGGCTTCTCATTGGCCAGAACTTAATTTACTTTTAAGTGCTACAGCATCCATGGAATAGACTTCCTAGGCTGGCTTTGTAAAGCAAGAAGGCGTAAATAATACACATCATCTTTTCACGGGCATCAGCCCCTTCAAAGAGTGGGGCTTTTGGCCAATCTACTTCCAATAAAGACTTAAACAGTGACAATGCTGGAGAATTCGAGCAATACATAAAAGACAAACAAAACTGAGACAAATGCTTAAGTATATATAAATTCTAGTCCACAACTATGAAGTTGTTTCCTTATTGGTTTTTTTTTTTGGACAGTTTTTTTCAAGGGAAATGTTCACCGTCTGAGAAACAGGTGCACAGGTCCAAAACGTTTCTGACAGATTAGAAAGGAAAAAGAGAAGGTAAATCCACATGTAGGAATAAAGTTCTGAACAAAGTTTGATCTCAAACAATATTATTATATTTAACCTATAGTGCTACCACCAAATATTATTAAATAGAAAATTCTTATCTATCTGTGTTACTTGATGCACACAATCTAACACTATAAGTATAATATTAGTGTTTGGAAAATCTGAAATGTTCTCATTAAATGTATTTCTTTAAAACAATTTTAGGTAAAAAGATATTTTTGTTTCCTGTAGTGCTGTATCAAATTCTTTCTCCTTTTTTTTCTTATGCAGAATCTGCTGCACATATACGCAAATACAAACTTTTCAATGCAAATTTCCCAAAGAAGAGCTTCTATGTCCTTAACATGACTAAACACTTTATTTATAAGAGAGATTTGAGTAGTGGGGGAGGCACCAGGCTGGAAGTCAGAAGGTTCTTTACTCCTGTCAATCACCAGTCATGTGAACATCACTTGGTCTTTCTAAGCTGTGATTCCAACTACTGAAAATAAGTTTAACATTTGTTCTTTCTGCCTTCTGAAATTCTTTTCAGGAACAAATCAAATGATGTTTGTCAGAGTGCTTTGAAAATAATAAAATGCCATGTAAACTGTATGATAAGTGTTGTTATGATAATGTAGAAGCTTACTTGGCATATATATACTTTTTTCCATCAAATGAGGGACAGAATTTTTAAAAGAGAAACACAAAGTATGAAGAAATAATTACACAAAAGTCTTTGCCTAGCATTGATTGAGAAATCCATTACACAAAGTTCAGCACTTGCAACTCTTAGGCTATTTTCATTAGAATATTGAAGAGCATCGGGCCGGCCGGTGGCGCAAACAGTTAAGTGTGCGCGCTCCGCTGCTGCAGCCCGGGGTTGGCCGGTTCGGATCCCGGGTGTGCACCGATGCACCGCTTGGCAAGCCATGCTGGGGCGGCATCCCATATAAAGTGGAGGAAGATGGGCACCAATGTTAGCCCAGGGCCAGTCTTCCTCAGCAAAAAAAAAGAGGAGGATTGGCAGATGTTGGCACAGGGCTGATCTCCCTCACAAAAAAAAAAGAGAATATTAAAGAGCATCAACTTTTCATCACACAAAGAGATGACAGAAAACCAGTGTGTATCCCTAGAGGCTATGTTATTTCTATCCTCTCCTGCCAAGTGTTGCAGGAACCACGTCCTGTGAAACCAGGCTATCAGAGAGGTGACATTTAGTCACTTCAACTTTGATCAATGACAGTCAAAATCTAACTGTGGAAATTGTTTCTTGCACAACATTAGATTCTGTGCTAGGATGTATAAATCTTTTTTTTTTTTTTGAGGAAGATCAGCCCTGAACTAACATCCATGCTAATCCTCCTCTTTTTGCTGAGGAAGATCGGCTCTGAGCTAACATCTATTGCCAATCCTCCTCATTTTTTTTTTCCCCCAAAACCCCAGTAGATAGTTGTATGTCATAGTTGCACATCCTTCTAGTTGCTGTATGTGGGACGCAGCCTCAGCATGGCCAGAGAAGCAGTGCGACGGTGTGCGCCCGGGATCCGAACCGGGGCCGCCAGTATCGGAGTGCCCGCACCTAACTGCCAAGCCATGGGGCCGCCCCTGATGTATAAATCTTAACACCGCAAGTCTTAAAAACAGAATGCTGTAGCCTAGGCTAATGGAATGGGCAATGTACTTAGAATCTAATCAAGTTATAACTCCATTTCTTTTCTTTGAGAGCTTACTCTAAAAATTTAAACATGCAAATATAACTTATCAACGTTCAAATTTATTCAGTGTTTATACTGACCTCTGAACAAAGATCTTTAATTCTGATGACTCCCTCCCAACATATATGCTATTTTGTCATGTATTTTGGTTTTAATTTGTTTGTTTTAATTTAAAAAATGATTGCTATTATCTTATACAGTCAATGACTGTTTAGAATTATTCATATTTTCCTTGATTATCTTTCCTTCTTACTACTCAGAGTTTCCATCTGGGATCACTTTCTTTCTGCCTGAAATAAACTTACAGAATTTTTTTTCTTATTGAGGGAAATGCTCTAGATTTTTTTTTATGTACTTTACTTTTGAGATATATTTTCACTGAGAGTAGAGTTCTAGATGACAGTTATTTCCTCTTAGCTCATTGTAATGATCACAATGATCACAATCTTCTGGTTCCCACTATTGTCAATGAAAAGTCTAATTGTAGTTACAGTACTTTGAAGGGTAATCAGGTTTTTTTTTTCTCTCTGGTTGCTTTTAAATTTTTCTCTTAGTTTTTGTCATTCTCCAGATTCACTATAATGTGTCTAGGTGTGGATTTTTCTTCTATTACCCTGCTTGGGCTAACTGGGCTTCTTTAATCTATTTTTGGTATCTTTCATAAATTCTGAAGAATTCTCATCCATTGTCTTTTCAAACACTACATCTTCCATATTCTCCTTCTCTCCTCTGAAACACCAATTAAATGTACGTTGGACGAGTCCAATCCATCCTCCGTGCCTCTTAACCTCTTTTTCACATTCTCCATTCCATTGCCTCTTTGTGCTGCTGCCTAGATAACTTCTTCAGGTCTATTCCCCAGTCCCCAAACTTCTATCTCCAAATTGGTTTCATGTGCTATTTATATATCCTCTTTTCCAAAAGTTTATTTCTTTTCAAATCTTTGTAGATTTGAAATTGCCTTTTGCTTTTTATTTATAGTTTCATTCCCTTTTTTTTAAAAACATCTTTTTTTTTTTTTTGAGGAAGATTGGCCCTGAGCTAACATCTGTTGCCCGTCTTCCTCCCTTTTTCCCCAAAGCCCCAGTCGATAGTTGTATGTCATAGTTGTACATCCTTCTAGTTGCTCTATATGGGATGCTGCCTCAGCATGGCTCAATGAGCGGTGCGTAGGTCTGCACCCAGGGTCCAAACCAGCCAACCCTAGACCACCAAAGTGAAGCACGTGAGCCTAACCACCACGCCACTGGGCCAGCCGCTCATTCGTTCTTTTATTTCTTCAAATATATCAAGTATGATTCCAATATCTGAAGTCTTGGTCAATTTGATTATTCGGTCTTTTTTCTGATTTTTCTCACTCAGAGTGTCTTGTTTCCTTGAATGCTCTGTGATTTCTTTCTCTGTTAACCTTATATTTCTTAAATCTCTTTACCTGTGAGATTTTGTTGAGACCTGATTTAAAGTTGGAATTTCCCAGAGAAGATATGTATTTGCTTCTGCCAGGTGATGCAGGCTCTACCAATCACAAACCCTAGTTTTAAAAGATTCTTAACATGGTCTTTTTGTTATTGTTTGTGTTTGTGTGTGTGTGAGGAAGATTAGCCCTGAGCTAAAATCTGTTGCCAATCCTCCTCTTTTTTGCTGAGGAAGATTGGCCCTGGTATAACATCTGCGCTCATCTTCCTCTACTTTATATGGGACACTGCCACAGCATGGCTTGATAAGTGGTGCATAGGTCTGCACCCAGGATCCAAACCTGAGAACCCTGGGCCGCCGAAGTGGAACACACAAACAACCACTACGCCACCAGGCCGGCCCCTCTTAACATGTTTTTTTTAACCACTCAAACAATGTGAATTGTGGGCTGCAAACCCAACTCAGAACTTGTTATAATTATGCATTCTCAGAGATAACTTTTCCCCTTTATCCAGTGTCAAGTTTCAGGACAGATAATTGTGCTTTCAGTTTCCTGGAGTTTGAGGTTAGCAGACTTAGTTCTAGCTCACTTTTTCATTCAGCATGTAGCCACATGAAGTCCTATATTTATACAAGGGAGTCTTGAATATTGATCCTCCAACTGGGTGGGCTTACATCTTTGTTTCATTTCCTTCATGACTACCAGGTCAGGCGAAGTTGAACTCCAGTTCACTCAGGTTCAGAAAATGCTCCAAGGTGAAAGCCAGCTTTATGACTGCCCACTTTTCTAGGTTTCCACCTTCTTGAAAACTCATTATGCAAAAATGACACATGAAACTCCAATATATAAAACAGATGAGGGGCTGGTTTGGTGGCATAGTGGTTAAGTTTGTGCCCTCCACTTTGGTGGCCTGGGGTTCATGAGTTTGGATCCCAGGTGCAGACCTACACACCACTAATCAAGCCATGCTGTGGTGGCATCCCACATACAAAATAGAGGAAGATTGGCACAGACATTACCTCAGGGACAATCTTCCTCAAGCAAAAAGAGGAAGCTTGGCAACAGACTTTAGCTCAGGGACAGTCTTCCTCACCAAAAACAAAAACAAAAACAAAAACAAATGAAAGCAGCCTTTTACCAGTACAGTGTGTTTTATAAATTCAAATTTATATCACATTTTCTGATTTTTTTAATTCAATAAATGAGAATACATGTTAACAATTTAGCATCCTCCAATGTGTTAATATTTGCTACATATTAGTGCATTGCATAGTGCTTTATATTATTATTTTAACTATAGTTTAAAATATTAAAACCTGAATTTTATGCAATTATTTGCCGAGACCCTTAAGCATGTTTGTGAAACATATTCTGAAAATTATTGATGTAATCAATTGGGTTGTTATAATATTCTGGGCACTAGATAATCTGGTTGTTTCCAACACTAATACCCCTATATACCATTGTTGTTGCTGGCAAAATATTAACATTAATTGAAGTAACATACTTTGCTCACTTCTGGCTTTATAAGTGGGACAATTAACAAGCATGTTTAATGAAAATCATCTGTTTCGCAGATAATAGTGCCTTATTTTTTTGTGCCGGAATCAATTCTTCATCAGCCGGACAAGTAAAGTGTCCACACTTTATATCTCACTAAAGAAGTGCTGAAATGAATAATCCAGTTGTAAAGGTTACGCTGTATAGAAGAGATATTAAGGTAAGGTCTACGTAGAAGACCACTTGACGTTGACCACACTGATGACATGTTATTGAACTAGGGTGAGCTTGTGATCCAAAGGCAATCAAACCATGGGCTACACTTCAAACTATAATTTGTGTGGCCTGGAAAACAAACAAACAAACAAACAAAACCTGATTTTGGTAAATCAGGTTATCCTTCTATTTTAAGAATTTGAAATCAGAAACATGTACATCTTAGCTCAGGCTGCTATAACAAAATACCATTGACTGAGTAGCTTATAAACAACAGAAGTTAATTTCTCACAGTTCTGGAGGCCAAGTCCAAAATCAAGGCGCCAGCAGGTTCAGTGTCTTGTGAGAACTTGCTTCCTGATTCACAGATGGTGTCTTTTTGCTGTAACTTCACATGACGGAAGAGGCAAGAGACCTCTCTGGGACACTATTATAAGGGCACTAATCCCATCCAAGAGGGCTCCACTCTCATTACTTAATCACCTCCCAAAGACCCTACCTCCTAATATTATCACTTTAGGGGTTATGATTTCAACACAAGAATTTTGAGGGACACAAGCATTTAGCCTACAGCAATGAGAAAAAAATTTCCAGTAGTAGCATAGGCTGAAGTGGGAAACAAAAGTAAAGGAACCCATCACTAGGAAGAATCCAGATCAGGGAGACTATAACGAAATGAAGTCATTGGCATCCAGCTCGTAGCAAGACAGAAGTAAAACTGTGATGTCTAAGCCAAGGAATGTTAATAGAAGAATACTAGAATGAAGATCCACAAACTTGTTATTGAATTCCCCACCACCATCTTGAATTCAAGACTATCTTCTAGCACCAGTCTTCATGAGGCTGCTCTTGTTTAGTGATTTCCTTTGTTTTCTTATGATATATCTCCTTACTTGAACTAGTTTGAGCACGTCTCTTTATAGCCAACCTCATCACAAGAGTCTACTTGGTAAACTAAAATGCCTGCTAGGTTCTACTATAAGAAGCATTACCATCAAATAATTATTCCTACATATTAAGTAAAACACTCACATAGTTGTTAATAAGTTGGACCATATGAAATTGGTGATATTCAACTATTTTTTACCCACAAACGCGACAGTTCCATCTAATAATGTGACAGCTCCTTGAGAGCAGTTTTGTCTATTTTGCTTCCTGTTCATCTCCAGGATCTGGAAAAATTCTTGTTGTGTAGTGAGCTCTCAATACATATTTAATGAGTAAATGAATTAATTAATAATGAGCCAACTCTGCTTTGTGGCTATTGCCAATCTAATATCCTTCTTCCTTAATAACAGAGCCTTCATTTAGGGGAGAGAGGCTGGGGGCCAGAAATGTGCCCAGTAAAAAGTACTCAGCTCCCCAACCATCTTTATTTATTGTTTTTTAAAATTGAACTATAATCGACACATAACATTGTGTAAGTTTAAGGTGTACAATGTATTGATGTGATACATTTATGTATTGCAATGTGATTACCACGGTAGTGTTAGTTAATGCCTCTATCAGGTCACATAATTATCTTTTTGTGTGTGTGGTGAGAACATTTAAGATCTAGTCTCAAAAATACGGAACACTTCACAAATTTGCATGTCATCCTTGCACAGGGACCCTGCTAATCTTTGATTATTCCAATTTTAGCATATGTGCTGCCAAAACGAGCAACTCAGTCATCTTTGTATCAAGAGGAAAGCTGTAGAGAGTTTAGCTAAGCTACTTCATGCTATTGCTGCCTCAGCATCCATTTTGTTTGGCCAAGCAGCCTGCAGGGACCTTAAACTGACACCAGCCCCCTCATGCAAGCGCATGGCCTAGAGAGCCGCTTCAGAGTAACAAGCACATGTGAGTTCCTGACATGATTTTCCCAACAGCCCTTGCAATCACAGTCTCCCCTGCCTCTGAGTGCCTGTATGCCTTATGCTCCTCTTAGATAAGAGCCCCGTGGGGCTTATCAAAAGCCTGCACCTGCCCCAGGTCCTGCCTCTCTCTGTCTACACTCCACCTTGACTTACCCTTGTAGCTCCTTGAGGCATGCCATGTACTTCCTCCAGGACCTGTGAGTGATAAACTTCTGTATTTCAATTTCTCTTGCGGTCTGTGGTTGAGCTACAGCTCACCATCTGGCACCCTGTGCTCCACTTAACAAATGTTAATTTCACAAAGTCGTAACAAAGCCACGTGACACTGTTAGAGCAGAGTTATAAATGAAAGTTATTCAGTGGTGCTTCCAGGAAAACTTCTTAAAGACATCAGCTTAGAATATGTTTTACCATTTGCTTTTCTCTCTTCCTGCAGACAAGGCCCGGAGAAGGAGCAGCCAGCCATCTTGTGTCTCTGAGGCAACAAACACAATAACAGAACACTTCATTTTAAGAATATTTGGAGTAAAAACATGGAGAGAGCTTGGGTCTCTGATACTACTGTTGAGCCACCAAATCAACGCTGGACTACCCATCTTAAGACTTCTTATTTGTGAGACAAGGCCTAATACTTACAGAAAGAGAAGCCACTCTAAACAAAAGATTTCACTTAGAATCAGAAGACCTAAATTTTTATACCCATAGCAACTGCAGAATCATTTAAAACATGGTGAAGCACATTCAAATAAATCTTAGAATTGTATATATATTCTACTTCTACTACATAATGACTAAAGTACATATTGTATAGAAATTAAACTATGTTGTTTCAGGAAATTACATTTTCGTGACCTCCGCTCTTTTTATAAAATTGTATTATTTCCCTCAATAGATAATACCCACAGATGGTCAAAATGAAAAGGGTATAAGCGGCTTTACAGTGACAGGTAACTCCCCCTCCCTCCCCTGTTTCCCTCTTCAAAGTCAATCACTGTTACCGGTTCCTTGAGCATCCTTCTCCAGAGCTAATCCTTGAATTTACCAACAGGATTATGAAAGGGTTTCAAGAAGGGAATAGTGAAAAGTGCCAGTACTGCTGGGACAATGAAGAATAAGATGGTGACAGAAAAGCACTCATTGCCTTTGTAAACATGAAAGTTGCTGGTGACCCCGACAAGTGGAGTTTCAAGAGAGTGTTGAAGGCAGACGTCAGATCAGAGAATGCTGAAAAAAACACAGGGTATATTTTCTAAACTGCTTGGATCCAGTAATTAATTGAAAACTTACCTTTACTAAATATATGTCAATTATATTTTTAATAGCAACATGTCATTATGAAATTAAATAATTAGTAATTCATTTTAAGAAAGTTCATCAAGCTTTTCCACAAAGGGCATATCATGAAATTACTCTTAGAATGTCAATGAGCTTGTAAGAAAAATAATTAACATTCAAGATTAAAAAATTAAAACATACTTTTCTAACTAGCAATAATTAATATATTCAATAAATGTATTGAGACTATTTACTTAAATAGTGGTACTTCACCAGACCTTCTTCATTGGACATGTTCTTTTGTTTTCCAATTCACTCTCATGGTTCCAACTACCTACCTGTGAAACTGTAGAATCTACATCGCCAGTCTGTCTCCTTCCTATGAAACAGATCTACTCTAAGAATTCTCTTGGAGACAATACTATTGTGTCCCATATTTATATGCCTATAAATTCAATATGTTTACAATTGAACTCGTTTTTCCCATCAAATCTGGTGTCTCACCCCTCCTCCACAGCTTCATGAGCTACACTACCATCCACCTACTTGTCCAAGTCAGAAAACTGGGAGCTAACTCTGATCCTTCCTTTTCCTCTACCCTACTTGTCCAATAGCAGTTACCGAGATGTGTTAACTCTGCCTCCTTAATATCTGTCAAATGTCTTGTATAAATATGCAGGATTCCATTTCATTGCTAACTGGACTAAGATCTTCTTCATTCTGACCTGGATACTAGCAACCACTTCCATTATTTGACTTTTAAAATCATCCTTAACACTGTTGCCTGAATGGTTCCTCTAGGACTTAAGCCTAATCATGTACTTGTCTTCTCGAAAGACTTCATTGCTACCAGATTAAGATCCAAATCCCCTGGCATGGCAGAATGGCCCCTTCACCGTCTGGCCCTTTGACATGAGTTTATCTCCCATCACCTTCACATTTGGGCACGGGACCACCCTCTCATTCCTCCACACTTTTTCAGCTGCCTGGCATGCCCTTCTATTCTGGCCGCACTGCTGGTTAAATATTTTTAAAATAATCCTGGGAGGTAGTAATACTTTCCTTCGGAAAAATGTACGGATTTGACAGCATAATGTATGTAGTAAGAGCTATGTAAAAGCAAAAGCACCATGGAAATATGTTTTACTAAAAGTTTTGATGAGAGTTTTAATTCAGAATTGCCCATAGTTAAGCATTTGCCAGTAGGTTCCTTTTAGAAACAGTTTACACCCTTTGGGGCATAGATCCTGTGTTTCATACCATGACTAATATAGACAACCAACATTTTAAATCTCCTTAGCCCATGAGGACAAGAGTCAGCATTAACCTCAGATACATGAAACTGGTTGAAACATACCCCCCCAAAGGCCTGATATCAGTTCCAGGACATTGGTAGTGATAAGCTTTTTCAAATCTAAGTGGATTGCAAAAGGATTCTGTGGCAGTTCGGCCATGAAAATATTTTTCAGAGCTTCTGGGAATACTAACATTTACCAAAATCTTTACAGCTCTGTCAGCAGTTCAGATTTGTAAAAGCTTTCCATTCCTCTCAATTTTGGGAGGAAATGAATGAGACAAAGGGTGTGTGTCCATTTGCACATAGCCTTTGTATCATTTATTCCCCCTCCCCCACAAAAACAGGATTTACACCCTGTCCTCTGATTCTGCTTAGAGGCATGCAAAATGGTTATGTGGACCAGGAGAATCAAGTGGATTTGAGCCATGGGGGTTGGAGGTTTGTTTAGAAAAGACCAGATGAAGCAGTTGAAACATTTACAGAGTTGGCTTTCTTGTTGCTTTAAGATGAAATAATCCAAATGGCCTCTACGTATTTAATCTTTAATACAAAACATTGTTTCTTTAAAATTCTTTCTTTAAAATTCTTTCATGGGTGTTTTAGAACCTAAAGATATTTTTAGGTCTGTTCAGATATGTTAAACAAGAGAAGAATTAATTTGTTATAATTAAAAATATATCTTCCTCAACTTATGATGGGTTTTACATCCCAATAAACCCATGGTAAGTAGAAAATATCATAAGTCAAAAAGTTGGTTAAACATGTATTTAATATGCTTAACCAACTGAACACTACAGCTTAGTTTAACCTCCCTTAAACATGCTCAGAACACTTACATTAGCCTATAGTTGGGCAAAATCACCTAACACAAAGGCTATTTTATAATAAAGTGTTGAATATCTCATGTAACTTATTGAATACTGTACTGAAAGTGAACAGCAAAATGGTTGTATGGGTACAGAATGATTGTGAGTAAATCGGTTGTTTACCCTTGTGATCATGTGGCTGACTGGGAGCTGCGGCTGGCTGCTACTGCCCAGCATCATGAGAGAGCATCTCACTGCATTTCCCCAGCCTGAGAAAAGATGAAAATTCAAAATTCGAATGCATGTTGCTTTTACACCATTATAAAGTCATTTTGAAGAATCTTAAATCGAACAATCATAAGTCAGGGACCATCTGTACGATCTCTTCAAAAGTTAATACCAAAAGTATAAAAAATAACTGCAGCCATGATATCCCTGGATTAGTTTCAAGTACAAAATGAAAATGAGTTTAAACGGCTCTGAAAAATAAAGCCATATCACAGCAGCGTAAAATTATAGAATCTGCCTGTTTTGGGATCGATGCTTATCGCTCTTCCCCAAAGGAATGTTTCATCCCAGAAATATTTCAGATTATCTTGAGAAGGCAAATCATGTCTATAACCATGTTTTTCCTTCCCAAAGAGGGTTAGATCACAAAGTCTGAGCAAGCTGATCATTGTCATCACAACTAGCTCTGCCTTCAGCCAAGAAGGAAGATAACTTCTTACTGAGCCAATCTGTAACCTGCCTCTTAGCAGTACACAAACTTAGCACTTAGCGGATTAGAGAAGTGCTTACGTAGAATTATTAAATATAATATTATTTACCTGCTGTCGCAACATCCTTTGATAAAATTGGTTTACAGGTTAACTCCCCTTTTAGGAGTTACACAAAATTTGTATCCACACACAAACTTGGGAAACATCTTTCTCTAATATTTATTTTTATTGTTTTTGCCATTTTCTGCAGCCTCTGGTAATAATCACAGAAAGCCAAACACATATTTTTTTCCAGTTGAGTTGAAAAACACATTAGGTTTCAACTCTTTATACTTTTATTTAAGTACCATGGTGTGTGTGTGTGTGTGTGTGTGTGTGTGTGTGTGTATAGTTATTCTCTCATTGAGAAAACATGGTGATTATCTTTTATAACTTCAAAAGGATTTTTACTTGACTTGCAAACTATTTTACATTTTGATTCCTGAAAAGATTATAAAATGCCATGAGATGAATCCAATGCAATATTCCTAAGTAAGCTTTGCATTTAATTTCTAAATATCAGTTCAAATCTTCATATTTGTTTATGTCAACATTAAGATGTATCAAGTGTAACAATTCCACTAATAAATATAGATGCCTTCCTATAATGTACTATGAAATGAAAACTGCATTATCACTGGAACAACCTAATCGCCACAAATATGCTATAAGCTCAGATGAGAATCATATTCCTATTTATTTTTATAATTCTTACAAGCATTTAACTCTCATCTATTTGCATGTCACATTTATAATTACCAGCAAAAATTAGTTTTATCTTCTTTATATCTTTAATAAAATACCAAACTCTAATATATCAGCAGTACTTCTTAAATTATTAACCTACCATTGTATCTTCTATAGATAAATTTTATGGGTTTTAATTGTTTGTCTTTAATCACAGGACTTCAGCTAAAAGAGAATAGTGCTCTCTTACCTTAGGCAGTTTAAGTTTTACCCCCCTACTTCAAAACAGGTAACTAAATCTCTATTTTGGATTGTACCCTCTGCACCCAAAATTCCTTTGTTTTCATTACCCCAAATTCTGAGAAGGTTTTAAGATCGTGGCTGGTTGTTGACCAGCTGGAATAATCTGTTGCATCTTTTCTCCATCCCACATCCAAATTTATCATGACCAATTGTTTCACTTCACTTTGAAAAAAATCAATGCATTGCAACATAATCACGGTACTATTGTGACCTTCATAGGATAAGGGCATTTCTAAAGAAATCATAAGGAAATTGCTGTTTGCTAGAATTTCATGAAATAAGTTTATTTCCACACATATTATGGAGAATACTAGTAGATTTTCTAGTGTACTTACAAAATATATAGTGCAGTTGATCTTCCTAGAAATAAAAAAAAAATTGAAAACTAAACATTATCAATAGATTGTTATGAAATGTGTAAAAAAACTTACATGTGAAAGTCCAGTGTTTTACATATGAGTTTCCTCCACAGTGAAGCTAATACCAAGCTAATAAGTAGGTATTTCATTCTCTTAATAGATGTAAAACTACTCAGAACAAACGCTAGTTCTCTTGTATAGGATTCATAGAGACGTAGGGTCATGAGGGAGAATAAATCCTTCCATGCTTTTTTATTAAAGATGCCATTTTTTCCACAAAATATTATGAAAAAATTTAATATTCTTAGGATTAACAATTCTTGCACAGTTCCTTTTGATCATGCGTTTCAAAATATATAACAAATTAGGAGTCGGGCTGGTGGCGTAGTGGTGGGGTTCATGTGCTCCACTTCGGCAGCCCGGGGTTCACGTGTTCAGATCCTAGGCACAGACCTGCACCGCTCATCAAGCCATGCTGTGGTGGCGTCCCACATACAAAAATAGACGAAGATTGGCACAGATGTTAGCTCAGGGATAATCTTTCTCAAGCAAAAAGAGGAGGATTGGCAACAGATGCTAACTCAGGGCTAATCTTCCTCACAAAAAAAAATATATATATATGTATATACATATATATATATATATATATAACAAATTAGAAACTGATCACTAGTGCATAAAAATGAAGTCATGAAAGAGAGTAGTACAAAAATAACTATACACTATGTGGTAAGAACTAGAGAATATATATCATTGCACAAGTTTTATGAAAATGTTTTTTAAAGCCAAGTTTAAGCATTTGAAGTATATTTCTTATTTCTTTTATAAGTTATGATTTAGTGTTATAATGTTCATAATATCAATAAAGATTTTCAATCCCTGAATACTGCCTTGCAGTGTACACTTATTTATGAATACAAATATGAGACATTTTCACAGATCTGTTAACTTTTTCCCTCACATTTTGCTTTTGTAAAAATCAGAGTCAGTACAAAGGTGACTCAAGTAATTAAAATTTATCAATACAGAGAATGGTCAAATCTAGCAGTATGAAATAATGGAAAGAATATGATCTTGGGAATCAGACAGACAGAGATTCAAACCCAAGCTTCACCATTTAATAGAGGTGCTGTTGGGAAAATTGCTTAGCATCTCTGACTTTTAGTTGTCTCATCTGTGAAATGTTCATCGTAGGATTGCTGTGAGTATTCATACAGATAATAAATCTATATATGAAAGGGGTGTACTCAGCCCATGGTGGGAATGCAATAACTATTGCCCTTTCTGTTCACCGTGAGGTGTGCTGAGCAGACGCTGTTGCTCCACATCTGGTTAAACCTGGTTATATAGCTTGTATCTAAATCTACACACAACTTATTGCTTTGATTGGCAGATTCAATCCAAATATCTGTTTATCTTTTGAGGAAAAAAAAAAAGTTGAGGAATAGCATAGACTGAAGGTTAGTAGTTCTACTTGTAATCTTGGTGTTATGAGTTGAAGTGTGCCCTCCACACACACACAAAACTCATATTTTGAAGTCCTAATCCCCAGTACTTCAGAATACAGCCTTATGTGGAGGTAGGTTAAAGAGGTAATCAAGTTAAAATGAAGTTTTAGGGTGAGTCCTAACCCAATACAGCTGGTGTCATTATCAGAGGCGATTTGGACACAGACTCACACAGAAGGAGGACAACGTGAAGATACGGGGAGAAGATGGCCATCCATGAGCCAAGGAGAGCGGTGTCAGAAGAAACCAACTCTTCAGACACCTAGATCCCAGGCTCTAGCCTCCAGAACTGTGAGAAAATAAATTTTTGTTCCTTAAGCCACCCAGTCTGTGGTTCTTTGTTGTGGCAGCCCTAGCAAATGAATACACTCAGTAAACACTTCTTAGCCTTGTGAAGGTGGATCCAATTTTTACACCTTCCAGGAGGCAATTTTCATAGCTTTAATTTCATTAAGTTCAGATTTTGAAAGTAATGTTATTCTTACCCCAAGTTATGAAAAGACTTAGAATTATACTTCTTCATATTGAAAAAATACATATCTAAAAAAACTTTTTATTCTTATTTAAGGACTCCAACTGGCAACAAAACTCAGATGCAATTAGCAAGTTCTTGGAGAGCATAGATGTGGGTGGTGGTGTCCAAAGGGAGGCTTTTCAATGCTGAGTTGGAACTAGGAATAGAATTCTTGCATTTTTATTGTGAAACTGGAGACAGCATATTAATAGAAAAATCTGGAAATAATTATGGGAAACATAGCTTTTTCTGTGTTTTACATAAGTAGCGTAAAGTACTAATTTATTTCCATGAGGTGAATCTTTCAAATACATAAAATTATTTTTCACTCCAAAAAGTACAGTTGACAGGTCTATTTCTGTGTGCAGCAGTTTTTGTTTTTACTATTCAGAATATTGTTTAGTCAAAGTTTATAATCACTCTGTTTCCATACAAATCAAAACCAAATAAATGAAACAAAGTAAAATGTAAAACCCTTCAAAATTTAGTGGTAGATATGGCAGAGTTGGGTTCCATGATCACGTTCTACCTTGTATTTCTCTTTTCATGTTGATTAGAAAAAAATGAATTTTTGAAGTTCTCCAAATATATAGCTCTAGAGAAATTATTCTACACAAAAGTCATGATTATATAACCAAGAATGCTAATTTGTGTGCCAAAAAGTCAGTTCCATCTTAATTACCATAACTCACTAATATGGCACCACTACCATATTTGCCGTTCCTCCCAATGGAAATGAAAATGTCTGAATCTATCAACCACATATTCAGCCATGTTAATGTACCTGACTAGAGAAAGCTTCCTTTTTCCCCATTCGACCACAACAGCCTTCACAGGAGATCAGAAGTTTATCTCTGCGCAGGGAGTCCAGGCATCACTTGGGACAGGAATGAGGTGGCAAGCCGAAAACAAGGGAATTGAGTGAATATTTTCATAGTGAACAGTGAGTATCTCAGCCTCCTTCCCCAGACCTGCTCCCAGAACAACTGTAAATGTGTGCAGGAGACTGGATAGTTTTTTTTTTGGAGAAACTGACCTGCCTCAGATGTGTGCTAGTCCCCCAAGGTTGGCATGCTGCTTGGTCACCCTGCAATGAAACCCACCAGTCACAAACCCCATCTCCACTCACAGATCTTTTTCGAACTTCACTCAAATATGAAAGGACAGCTAAGGAACATTTGGGGAAAGTTTTCAACTTGGGGGAGAAAGCCCCCAAAAAAAAAAAAAAAAGAGGAAAAAGAGGACCTGAAGGAAACAATGACAATGAATGAAGGAGAAGAAAATTTCCAAAAGAGGAAAGCCTACAATCACATCCTTGGAGAAGTAAAAGAAGACATCATGCCCATAAAACCAGAAGAAGGATGAATGAAAAAGAAACAAACACTGTGCAAGAAAGAGCAATGGTTTTTTAAAATATGATAAACAAGACAAATATTTCAATAGAAAGATTGAAATGTAAGATCAAGAAAATCACCAATAAATAGGAGAGAAAAAGTAAGGAAAATTAGAAAATTATATCAACAGAGACAACATCTAAATAAGAGTTCCAGAATAGGAAAACAAAGAAAAAAAATTTATCAAAAACAAAAGACAAGAAAAATTCTCCAGAGTTCAAAGATACAAGTCCCTGTATTAAAAGGCCCACTGGGCCCGCCTGGTGGCATAGTGTTAAGTTACGTTCACACGATCCTCTTCGGCAGCCCAGGGTTCACAGGTTTGGATCCCAGGCACGAACCTACACACTGCTCATGAAGCCATGCTGTGGTGGTGTCCCACATACAACATAGAGGAAGATGGGCACAGATGTTAGCTCAGGGACAATTGTCCTCAAGCAAAAAGAGGAAGCTTGGCAACAGATGTTAGCTCAGGGACAATCTTCCTCCTCAAAATAAAGCCCACTGGGTACCCACCTCTTTCACTGACAAAAGACCCATACAAACACACACTGAAGTTTCAGAAGAGGGTTAAAGAAAAGATCCAGAAAGCAGGCGGGGAGGAGGGAGACCTACACAAAGAAATAGGAATTATAATGGTATTGAATGTCCAACAGCAACATTGAACAATAGAAGACAGAGGGTGACAAACACTTTCCAACATAGAACTCTAGCCAGATTAAAAAGTAAGCGTGAGGATACAATAAAGGTATTTTCAAACATTCAAGGACTCAAAAAAATGTATTCCCACACACACTTTTCTAGGAAGCTACAAAGAAATGTGCTTCGGCAAAATGAGAGAATGAACCGAGAAAGGGCAGGAGTCAGAGATGCAAAACAGAAGAAAGTGAAGAGAAGTACTGAGTTTGAGATCTCTGCACCAGACTAGAGAGCAGCCCATCTAGATTAGAGCAGCGGACACGGAGTGACAGGAAAGAGGTCTCCAGGGGGGAAAAAAGTGGGTATTACAGGTTATTTGGTGTGTTTTAGCATCTGAAAAAAAGGTTCATAAATGTGTAAAGATTTGGTGGAGTATTGAAAAAAATATATATATATAGAAATCTAAGGAAATGAATAATAGGCACTATTACCTCCAGTTGGAGGGAAGAGAATATGTAAGAGAATGAAAATGTGATCAGAGTACTGTACTAAGTTATTAATAGCAATTTGTCAGAAAAAATGTAAACATTATAATTAAAATATGATATAATTGGGAAACTGGGAGGAAGGAAATGAGGGTGAGGTGAGGTAAGAGGTTAAATTCTCAACCACCAGAAAGGGGAGTCAATGACTCAGAAATACACAGGTAACTATCTGAGGCAACTTCCACGAAGTAGAACGGACTGGAAATGTTATTTTTAAACTATGCATATACGTTACTTTGATTAGAATAAAAATTAATGCTATAAACAACATTTCATATAAAATCAGTGTTAGGAGAAAGTAAATTTGCATAGTTTGGAGTGGTTACAACTTGAGAAGGTAGGTCTCTGGAAAGAAATTATTAAAAAACAGAAACTACTTTCCAGTATGGCGAAGACTTATGATTGTGGCTTCGGGCCGGGACAGGCAGCAGCATACACACCCTGGGCGACCTTGGGCCCGTTGCTTTAATTCCGAGTACCTCAGTTTGCCTCTGTAAAATGAGGGCAATGACGACACTTATCTTATGGGTTGGTGTGAGGATGCTTACACAGTGCTGGCACGTCACAAGCATTCAGTGAAAGTGGTACAACAAAGAGATCCCTGAGGACTGCAGGGGCTGGGTAAGTCTGTGGCTGGTGCTGAGTTAACCAGGTCATCTCTGATTTTGACCTGGATAAGAGGCTGAAAACGCATATGCCTGCAGGGTCAGGTGGAAGACCTAATGGATTAAGAGGGAGGGATGTTAGAATGAAGGCATGCACCGTGTGAATAACAAGGACTGTGAAAACATGCCCCATCCAAAAGGAACAGAAACTTCTCAGCTCCCTCCCATTGTGGCTATGCCAAAATGTAAGCCTTCTGTACTAGATTCATCTATTTTTTAGATCACTTGATTTTCAAATCATCTAATCTGATCATCTGATTTTAAGTCACAACAAATTTACAAAACCAAACAAAACCCACCTTCAGCTGTGTGTAGCCCACAGCTTCCCAGTTAGCAGTTTCTGAGGATGCAAAATCTCAGGCAGAGATTATATCTGCAACCTTGCTCTGCATGGCACTGAGTAAAACCATCCTGCGCAGGTCATTCCTTATTACTGTCCATGAGAAAGGCTATAGCATGTGCTCTTAGTTATTGTGCATGAAAATAGCTCTATTTGAAGCTGATGGTATTACGGAAAGGGACATGGAGTAATTATAAAATGTTGTAAGTACAAATATTCTTTAATATTCCAAGTACTGCTTAATGCCTTTTAATAACTGAAGAGTTCATTGATAATTTTGCTCCTTGATATACTTCTCCCCAATAATTCTGACATTTACTAAAAAGCAAGATTTTAGCTTCCATAATCGTAGATAAGCTTTTAAGTCCTCTACTGAGGTCATTTTAATATGCTTTTGAGATGTTGCAGCTAGCTGTTGAAAATACTTAGTCACAAGCAATATGTGTAACATGGTAAATAAAGCAAAACATTGAAGAGGAAAATGATTCTTTTCCTTTGACCTTGCAAATTTAACATATGAAAAATGAGAAAATTGGACATCTATTTAAAAGCAATAAATTACTACTTCTCTGTCCACCGTTAAATAAATTAAAGACATTAAAATAATCCAAATGTATCTGAACTGAATTATAAGGACTACTCTCCAGAAAACAGTTTTGTCTGTGACTAGAAAAATGTAACTTTTTTTTTTCTGAGGAAGATTCACTGTGAGCTAACATCTGTTGCCAATATTCCTCTATTTTGTATGTGGGCCACTGCCACAGCATAACCACTGACAGACGAGTGGTATAGGTCCGCACCCGGGGACCGAACCCCAGCCGCCAAAGCGGAGGGCACCGAACTTAACCACTAGGCCACCAGGGCTGGCCCAGTAGTTTCTTAATCTCCCAAGCAAATCCTGGGCATAGTGTCAGTGCAGACAAATATTTATCGGTGATCGCTAAGGATGAAGTGAAAGTGAATAACCATTCCAAAAATAATTTAAAAATCCCCAAATGTATAGCTAGTATGCAAAGTATTATACAGACATGAAAAAGTATCTTTGAAATCTAAAAGTATATAGCCCAAAATCACAAGATAATCAAACATTTACAGTGAACTATTCTCTAAAATTCTAGGTGTAATCATTACAATCTGTCTTCTAGTATTAAAAAAAAGAGAGGGGACCGGCCCTGAGGCATAGCATTTACGTTAGGTGCCCTCTGCTTTGGTGGCCCGGGTTCACAGGTTTGCACCCCAGGTGCAGACCTACACCACTTGTCAGCCACGCTGTGGCAGCAACCCATATACGAAGTAGAGGAAGACTGGCACAGATGTTAGCTCAGGGTGAATCTTCCTCAAGGCAAAAGAGGAAGGTTGGCAACGGATTTTAGCTCAGGGCGAATCTTCCTCAACAACAACAACAAAAAAAAAGGTATTCTCCCCAATATGGCCACTTGTTTCTAGTCTACCCTATATATATTCATAAACATTGACTTTTTAGAACATAGGTTGGCAAACTACAGCCTGCAGACCAATTCCAGCCCTGCCCATTTGCTCACTATTGTCTAATGACTGCTTTCTTTTCCTACTACTATGGCAGAGTTGAGGAGTTGTGACAGAGACCGTAGGACCCACAAAGCCTGAAATACTTACTATCTAGTCCTTTACAGAAAAAAAATTGCTGACCCTTGTTTTAAAAATATATTAGAGCAAAAATTATTATTTGTCCCTTTTGGGAGATACTTTCCTAAGAATAGAAACACTTTTCTTTTACTTCTTTCATATAATTCACAGTATTTAATTATTGGGACAATTATAATTTCTTCTTTTATTACAAAATGATGAAAATTCTAGGTCAAGGGGAAATGACTACTGTCATTTGTCTTTGGCAAATATTTTTTAAATATGTTCCATATGAAACACTATAATGATCAGGGGAAGTATGATCTATACCAGTGGGTTTCAGAGTTTTCTCATTGTAGATTTCTATTTTCTCAAACAAAATCTTACTCTGGAATTCTATTTTATAGAACACAAAGACCATTATACAAGTTTCTCCATAGTTTAGCCAAAAAACCCCTCAGGGAGTTCTTGAACGTTAGAGCACATAGTTTGCAATGGTCTAGAAGAATTGCTGAGATATGGGCATGTGCAACTGGATCATAACCAGAGAAAAATAATCAATGACTTTTATTTCCTTCATTTCCCTATAATAAGACTTTACAACAGAGACTGTCATATAAGAATGCAGTATATTCTGAAGGACTTTCTCATGGAACTCGATGCATCCCCCACAAACTAGGACTTGAATATAATGGCTGATATGACCAAAATCATTTCCGTCTACATGAGACATATCTAATACATTCCAGCACTTTACAACTTAATTAGGCTGTATTTATTGCTCACGATATACTCTAGGTACCACCAGAGAAGGTACCTATATTTGGTTTAGTGTTTGAAGCAAACTTAATAAGCTAAAATAGTCACAGAAATGCTCAAGATTTGAAGAGTGGCAAAATACTGACTGATTATTGCAAAGACAATTTGCCTCCAAGTTGGCTCCTCAAAGTAATCACAGAAAGAATTATTTAGAAAAGCCCTGAGACCAGCCCAGTGGCATAGTGGTTAAGCTTGTGCACTCAGCTTTGACGGCCTGAGGTTTGCAGGTTCGGGTCCGGGGCCTGGACCTACACACTGCTTGTCAAGTCATGCTGCAGCGGTGTCCCATGTGTAAAATAGAGGAAGATGAGCACAGATGTTAGCTCAGGGCCAAGCTTCCTCAAGCAAAAAGAGGAAGATTGGCAACCGATGTCAGCTCACGGCCAATCTCCCTCACCAAAAACAAAAACAAAAAATCTCTTTTTATCATTCTTTACTTAAATTTAGAGACAAGTGTCATTACTTTTTGGAAATTGTCTTCTTCCTGTGCCTCGCTATACTTAGTGCTAACCCAAATACACCACGCTTACCAAATGCTATGTGATCGGGATGTGTGTCTGTCCTGCTTTTTTCTGCCATATTTCAGTGATATTAGGATATATGTAAAGGATAATATTAAAAAGAAGTTCTCAATTTGTAAGGGGAAAATAAATTTAGGGGTTAAATAGAAGATAGACCCACTCTAATTGTATACAGCTGTCTGCCCACATCTTCTGGATTTTGCAACACAAATCCAGCCACAGATCCTGACTCCTATACCCAGCTTCAACATCAGACTCCTCTTGTTTCTGCCTTTCTGTTCAGACTAGGTCTCCGGATACTGACTTGACACATATTTTGACTGTAGGATGTGAGATGTACTCGGGAGTCAGACATGGATTTGAATCTAGGCTCTGCCATGCAGAAGTTACAGAACCTTATGCTTCGTGATCTTTATCTTGCTATGTCTAAGGTGGAGTTTATAAGAGAACACTTTTCATAGGGATGATGGGAGGATTTGAAGGTATAATGTATATAAAGCACTTAGCATGATGCCTGGTGAGGTGGACAAGGATATGGAAGTGAACATATTTTCCTAGACTCTCTTGCCCAACTTGTGCTATGAATGCCGGGCCCAGCCATCCTTTAGGGCTCTGGCTCTGTCCTCCAGTTTGCCTGACAGATCACTCACATCTCAGAGCAAAGCTGCTGATTGCATTTAGTCAGAAAAAGGTCAAGACCTGTTGTCCAGAGAAACGTGACTTAGAAGAACAAATAAATACTAGAATGGGTTTACACGACGTTCTGGGACTTTTGTGAAGTAGAATCCCAAATGAGAGAGTCATTCTGTCATGGAAGGAATAGTTTGAAGAGACGTTTTATCAAAATGGTGGGATCCTAGATGGCAATAGTTAGAGAGTGCTTCATTATTGGATAAAGTAAAATGGGCACACAGAGGAGGAAAGGAAGTCAGACTGTTTCAGGAGATGAAAGGGGGCTTTCAGCATCCATTATGCCCAAAGTAAAAGGTAGACATGTCATCTCTGCTCCTCTGAACAGTTACTTCCACAGCACGGGGGAAAATGCCTTTTTTTCATACATTATAACTCTTCTAACACTGTTTGCTCTCACATGGGGTATTTATTTGCTGTTTAATCAGTACTGTAAGCTCCTTAAGAGTGGGAGTCAGATGTGCCCTCCCTCCCCCTTTCCCCTTCCACTTCCTGAACTTATTACAGCAGTAAACGCTCAAAATAAAAGATACTTATCGACTTGAACATAGAGTTCTTCAAATTCAGATATGAATTATGTCCCACTGTGGATTTTGTACATAGGTAATAATACCTATTAATCCTGAAATAAAAAACTACCAAAGTCTTTTGTGGATGGGTCTGAAATCTGAAGTGGGAAGGAGGAGGGAAAATACCAGGGAAAGACTATGTTATAATCAGACAGGAGCAAGACCAGACATCTTCTTGCAGAAGAGCAGGAATGGGCAAGCACAGAAATGTCTTTCCAGGGCTTTTTTGACCCTTACACTGGTCAAAGTTCAGCAGTACCCAGTGCCAACTCCACAGCCATCTAAACAGTGCTGATTCTCGGAACCTGAGAGACTGGCTTGTCATTCTGATGCTTGAAGAAGAGTGTCAAAGTTTCAAATTGCACATGTATGCAAGGTGGAAGACAAGACAGAGTAGAACTCTTCCTTTATCCCGCTGATCAAATCATTTTCCTCAACATTTAAGAACTTGATATGTCAAGTCCCTTTTAAAGTAGCTTTTGGAAAATCCCACTAATAACTAGGGTTTATGCTTTCCCATAACTTCATTTTTATCTGCCTTTTTTCTGCCTCTCTAAACCAGTGGTTCTTAATTCTGGCTATATGTTAGCATCACGAGGAGATCTTTTAAAAATACCAAGATCAGAATGTTTTGGTGATTCTCTTTAAGTAATTTCCAAATTACTCCAGCCTGAGATTCATCCCAAATGGAGTAATTTTATATGACTGAACATACTCATAGGATTACAAAAATGAAAAGACGGAAGTGGCACAGGTAGTTAGCAAAAAAAAATAATAATAATACCAACATCAGGGCCCACGCCCCAGAGACGGTCTGAGTTAATTGGTCTAGGCTAGATCCTAAGCTTCAGGACTTTTTAAAGCTCCCTGTTACTCTAATGTGCAACTAAGGGTTGAGGACTACTGCTCCAGCCAATCTCATTCATACCCAGAGCTTCAATTGCCATTTGTACTAATGACTCCAAAATTGAGGTCTTTAGCCCGGCTTTGCCTCTAAGCTCCCAATCTACGATTATTTGGCATCTCTTGCCCTGCTAGCCCACAAGTTCTGTGAGGATGAGAACCATGTTGGTTTCCTGCTTGCCCATTTTATCCCAACATCAATCACAATGCCTGGCACAAAAAAGATGCTTATTTAATATTTTTTGTCAATTAATTTTACTTCTTGGCCATCTTGTAGGATCAAGAGAGTTAATGTCTTCTGAAAAAAAATCTCACTTTTACCTGTATCAACATCATTCATTGACAAGAGAGGGAGAGAGCTAGAGAGATCCAGGACACAAATGCATCTCACTCTAGTCTGGAATCGACTACCAGGGTACATTTTCTCTCTCTTTTACATACTCAAAATTGAGATAAAAATGACATTTCCCTAGTTGTATTCCAAATATGTTTTGCAGGTAAATCATCCCACTTATACAAAATTGCTTTGAACTACTTAGAAAGGAGTGCTGCATCATATTAATTAAAATCTTAAAGATTCTACTTTAAGATTATCTGTAAAGAAAATGAGTTGCTCTAACTAGTTAGATTTTTTTTTTTTTTTTTTTTTTTGTGAGGAGATCAACCCTGAGCTAACATCTGCCAATCCTCTTCTTTTTTTGCTGAAGAAGACTGGCCCTGTGCTAACATCCGTGCCCATCTTCCTTCACTTTATATGGGACACCGCCACAGCATGGCTTGCCAAGCAGTGCGTGGGTGCGTGCTGGGGATCCGAACTGGCGAACCCCAGGCCCCCGCAGCAGAGCGCGCGCACTTAACCGCTTGCGCCACCAGGCCAGCCCCACTAGTTAGATTTTTAAGAGAAGATTTTTATGAAAAATTCAATTTTAAGCTATTGTCATTTAGTTTTCAAAACTACCCACTTAAAGAAATAAAATAAATTGTAACTCTTAAATTTTTTATGTTTGAAACATCTTATCCCTTTACCGTGTGCGTATTTTTGGACTAATATTTTCATCTGCCCATAAAATCTTCAACTCAGATTAAAGCCCCTTTCAGCAGGTACACAGAAAAGGAAAACACTGGGCCAGCCTCGTGGCTTAGCGGTTAAGTGCCCGAGCTCCGCTACTGGTGGCCCGGGTTCGGATCCCGGGCGCGCACCGACACACCTCTTCACCGGCCATGCTGAGGCTGCGTCCCACATACAGCAACTAGAAGGATGTGCAACTATGACATACAACTATCTACTGGGGCTTTGGGGAGAAAAAAAGGAGGAGGATTGGCAATAGATGTTAGCTCAGAGCCGGTCTTCGTCAGCAAAAAGAGGAGGATTAGCGTGGATGTTAGCTCAGGGCTGATCTTCCTCACAAAAAAAAAAAACAAAAGGAAAACAATGGCAGAGTAATCTGGACATTTTGTATTAATCTTCTACCCCCTGTAGAGAAAGGGAACAGGTCTCATCACAGCCATTTCCTCCTGAGAAAACATTTTAAGCTCTTACCATATCATAATAAGGCAGGCCTGCTCGGCCACAGGGAAAAAAGGCCCAAGTGTAGATAATTACCATGGAATGCAGTGGGTAATTACAGGACTCCTGTACTTGAACCAGAATAGAACTCCTAATTATCTCAAAAGCCAAACTTTATAAAATCAGAACAGTTACCAAAGAAATACACAAAGTGGTAAAACCTTAGACTGTTGAAATGTAAAAGAGATATAAAGAATTTTTTTAACAGGAAAAAATAGCCTTGAGAATCTGGAAACTCTTCGGTGGCTCCATTGAGTGTTGATTCTCAGCATGTCAGCACCCCCCAACCTGACTGCAAGTAAATTTCTTCAATACATTGTACATCAAGTTGTTTGAAGCACAGATCTAAAATCTTAGCCAGTTTTATTTCTTTCTTTTAAAAAGTGCCCAAGGTGACATTAATTGTTAAAATTCTATCCTTTGTTTGTTTCCTAATTTTTTATTTGACTCTATATTGTACTCTACTAGTCAAGAAAAAAAAAAAAGGTCAGAAATCTTTAGGTACCTAAGCAGTCACTCATTAAAAAATGAATCTGGGGCCGGCCCCATGGCCGACTGGTTCAAGTTCTGCACACTTCGCTTCGGCAGCCCTAGTTTGCGGGTTCGTATCCTGGGTACAGACCTTCTCCACTTACCAGCCATGCTGTGGTGGTGTCCCACATGCAAAAAAATGGAGGAAGATCAGCATATATGTTATCTCAGGGGTAATCTTCCTCAAGCAAAAGAAGAGGAGGATTGGCAATGGATGTTAGCTCAGGGTAAATCTTCCTCAGCAAAAAAAAAAAAAAAGAATCCAAAGACATATATGAAAATGCAAACTTCTTTAGACAGTCAAATCTTGTTATCACACCAAAAAGGAATGTCTCCGGCTCATTGACTTAAAGTGACAAAATATTTGAAGCTGACCAACGTGGAAAAAGTTCAACATTAGTACCATTTATTGAACGCTTATGATGTGACAAGTACTGTACTAGATCCTTTACGTATATTATTCATTATCAAAGCTACATCATGTAATTAGATACTATTTTTCTACATTTCAGAGAAGGTAACTGAAATTCAGAAATAAAGCAGCCTGTTTGAGCCCTTGTTTCTCAAGGGATGGTTTACAGAGCAGCAGCACTGGCATTTTTAGGAGCTTATTAGAAATGTGAAATTCTGAGCCCCATCACAGACCTACTGAGTCAGAATCTGCATTTTAACAGGGTTCCCAGGTGATTTTTATACACTTTAAATTTTGAGAAGCCTATTCTACCTCAAACACGTGGGAAGTAACTGAGACTAAAATCTAATCTAGGTATGTCTGTCTCCAAAGCCTGGCCTTTTTCCCTTATGCCATGCTACCACCTAAGTACCATCTTAATGGCATCAACATTCCTGTTCTCCACTCTCCTACTAGAAGCTCCTTCTTGGAAGAGTGCTTGAGCTACCTGGTAAGACTCCATCAGCTCCCAGAGGCTTTAAGCACATTGTATTAGACAGAGAAGTCGATTTTCCATCTCTACTGGCCCTGGCTTCCTGTGCCCTGTCATGATTTCCTTTGGGAAAGCATAGAGTAGCTTTCATATCCCATTTCCTGTTGCCAGTATCATCTGATGAGGAGAGATGAGCATCCTTATACCTCCAAAGCCTGAGAGGAACATGGTAGCTTACCATTTTTAGAATTTTAGTTTTGTTCTTCTGTTTTGCTTTCCTTTTCATCATGATTCAGTGGGAACTGAATCACTGCACATGCAAATGGCTGTAATTGCTTAGAAGATGTAAATAAAGAGCTATAATCCCTCAAACTAAATGGTGAAAAACAATTTCACAAGGAGAAACCTCTCTTTACTTGCATAAAAATTTTCATTTCTCTATTCGATGACCATAACTTTTATATCTTGCAGTAACTGTCATTAAATTTGATTTGTTGTGAAAATCGCAAAATTTGGAGTAGCTGAACAGGCCTAATGACCAATTAGACAAACTTAGTCATCTAAGAGGCGTCTGTAATAAAATGTTGGCAAGTGTTAATTCCCTGCTCTAACCTCTTCTCTAAAAATAGAACAATTCCTTAGCTAAGAAAGACGTATTGGGTTATACCCACCATGAAGAGACCAAATTAAATACAAATAAGGCATTTTTTGTAAGGAACTTTTCTTCCTTAAAGCAAAATTAGGGAAAGTGGAAGTGAAGCTATCTTACTTGGGTATTTGGAGCAAAGAAAATGTAGTTGATTAGGAAGAAAAAGTTATAGATTAGAAAAATAACAAGCATACAGTATGAAAATGAAATTTTCCTGTACATTTTAGGGAACAATTTATGATAACCCATTGAATAAATCAGAATAAATTAAATGAAAACTTTTTTTTTATCCAATAGGAAACAGGTATGGGCTAATTACATAGGATCTAAGACTCAAAAGAATGAAGTTGTGATTGAGAGCCTGAGAATACTGAATAAATGGGAGTGGGAAATATAGTTTAAGATTCTACACTTAGGGGCCAGCCCTGTGGCATAGCAGTTAAGTTCGCGCATTCCGCTTCTGTGTCCCACGGTTCCCCAGTTTGGATCCTGAGTGCAGACCTACTCACCTCTCATCAAGCCATGCTGAGGCGGTGTCCCACATAGAAGAACTAGAAGGACCTACCCCAACTAGGATGTAAAACTATGTACCGGGGCTTGGGAGAGAAATAATAAAAAGAGGAAGATTGGCAACAGATGTTAGCTCAGGGCCAATCTTCTTCAAAAGAAAAAAAAAAGAAGAGGAAGAAGAGGAAGTGTAATGCTTTAAAAAAAAAAGATTCTGCACTTATTTGAAATAAAATGGTCTTTAGTTGATATTTTCTTTTCCAGTTGGATTCCCAAAATCCTGCTACTGCAAAAGACGGCTATAACTTCACAGCTGGAGCTATAACCACTTCTCCTAAATTACGCCTGTCACCTGCACACACGGGACCTGGAATGCAAGGCTGGGTCCTCTGATAGGAAGCAACAGTGTCAACGATTCAGAAGACTTGGACTCTAACTGTGAAAAAGTTTTAAGAACACCACTTTATTTCACTTATGTTTTCCTTTTTATGTGTGCACAAGAGTGACACACAAACAACAACAACAAAGAGGTTAAATAAGCCTAGAACATATACTTTCAATAAATACAAAGGACATATTCTAACAGATAAGAAAGCATTGTGATATGGTTTAACTGGCACTTTTGTTTCTTTCTTAATGGTGTGTAAAATAAGGATGCATGTTACAACTCATGGCATTTTAATTTTCATGAAATGTGGTAATGAGAGGCTCCATCTCCCAGAATTGTGCTAAGAATAAATAGATAATGTGAAAGGCCGAGCACAGTAGCCGCTACATGGAGTGTTAAACAAATACTAATTATTATTAGTGATTTTTTTCTATGGAAATTAATACAAATTGAAAGACTGTTTACAAAGTTATGCTTCCTTGCAATCTTGTAACTGATTTTATAATACTGAGAACTCTTCAATTAATTTGACTATTGTGGTGCTTTTAAAATATATCCACAGGGCCGGCCCCATGGCTTAGTGGTTAAGTGCACGCGCTCCGATGCTGGCGGCCAGGCTTCAGATCTCGGGCGTGCACCGACGCACCGCTTCTCCGGCCATGCTGAGGCGTCGTCCCACATACAGCAACTAGAAGGATGTGCAACTATGATGTACAACTATCTACTGGGGCTTTGGGGAGAAAAAGAAAAAAGGAGGAGGATTGGCAATAGATGTTAGCTCAGAGCCGGTCTTCCTCAGCAAAAAAGAGGAGGATTAGCATGGATGTTAGCTCAGGGCAGATCTTCCTCACAAAAAAAATAAATAAAAATAAATAAATAAAATATGTCCACAAATTCTTTGATACTCCCCCTTTTGAAAGGTAGAGCTAAATCTGCCTCCCCTTGAGTGTTGGCTTTACTTAATGATTGGCTTCTATGAATAAAATGCGGCAGAAGTGACAGTCCGTGACTTGCAAGACTAAATCGTAACAGGCATTGTGGTGCCCTTCTTGCTCTCTCTTTTGGATCACTTGCTCTTGGAAGCCTGCTGCCATGTCATGAGAATATTCTAGCAGTGCTATAGAGAGGTCTATGTGGTGAGGAACTGGAGCTTCTTGCCAACAGCCATCAAGGAACTGATGCCTTATGCCAATAGTCATGTGAGTGAGCCATCTTGGAAGTAAATCTGCCAGTCCCATTCAAGCCTCAGATGACTATATTTCTGGCCAATGTCTTGACTGTAACCTTGTGAGAGACGCTGAGTCACACCACCCAGATAAGCCTCATCCAGATTCCTGATTCTCAGAAGCTACGTGAGGTAGTAAATGTTTGTTTTTTTAAGCAGCTAGGTTTGGGAATAATTTGTTTCACAACAATAAATAATACAATTGTTTTTATTCCCTATATCAAAACAGGGGAAGGAAAAGTAGATGGCATCATTAAATTGACATTTATGTTCAAGAGGTTGATCACATTTTTAGATGTATTGTATCAATGAAAATAAGTGTTACTACTAAATCTTTTCGCTTTGCTTTTGTTTTTTTCCCCTAAATCTTTTACTTAAGAAAATATATTATACTTCTTGTGAATCTCACTTTTCCATTTTGAATGGAAGCCTAAATCTTCCTGGTTCTCTCTGGCAAACACACTATAAAATACTCTCTGCCATAGCTGATATCCTAGACAACATTTACTATATGACCCGCATTTCATAAAGTAATAAATGCCATAAACCCTTTTCAAAATCTCAAACTTCCCTCCCATTCACTTAGCTCCTTTATTGATTTCATAATCTTGGCTTTGAATGTTTCTCAGTTTTCACCCTTTCAAATAAATGCTGACAACAGGGGGAGAAGCCCTTGCTGACCATCTCATCTCTCATCTCACCTCTGCGGCCAAGGCCAACATTAGGCTCCCCTGAGTGGGAGACTGCATCCCTGTCTCACACCCTCAACATATTTAAGTCAAGAAAACACTTGCAATGGTGACAGTGACAGCAACAAAACCAGTGATAACCAGAGCACTCACTGCCACCACTGTAAACTGTCTCAGATCAATCTGAAGGAGCACTCTACGCCTGAGTGTTGAAGAGGATAGACTGGAAGACCTTTGCACCTTTGCCAGGTGGATTTGTCACTCACATTTGTCCCCTGTCCTCCATGCTGTCTGATTGTCACCTGACTGGAATCAACTTAGAGGTCAGATCTTCAGCCAAAATCCACAGTCTTTGAAGCCAAATCAGCACCAAGCGGCAAAAACTGTAACGCATGGTGCTGGCTTCCTAGAGTCTGAGTGAGGGTCTGAGGTTTTAGCCAATTATAAAATGAGGACAGGAAAAGTGTGTATTAAAATATTTCATAACTGGGCTGTCAGACGCTAGAGGAAACTAGGAGCATCTAGATTACCTGTTAGAAACCTGTAACCCACAGTGGTCTAGGGACTCACCCAGTGTCACAAGCTGCTTAGTGGGGATTTACCTTAAGGATGTAACTCGCTGGTTCCTGATCCAGTGTACTTCCTACAGCATAGCTAGATCACGTGTTTCTGATAGACCTCTCGTGTTGATTTTGGTTTTGCTCCTTCTATCATATGCTCTATTAAAAAAGTAATAACACGTAGTAAACAATTCAAAAAATAAAATATATGATGCCATTTATGTAAAATTTAAAAACAAAACCAACATATATTTTAAGGCTTGTTAGGCAATGAACCTATAAAAATACAGCTGAGAAAAATCTACACCAACTTCAGGATGCTGATAACTCCAGGGACTGGGATCAAAAGGGAGTTAAAAAGGAGCTTCAGTTGTTTCATCAACATGATACATGTTAAGAAAAAAATAAGATTTGAAGAAAATATGGCCCAAAAAACACTTTATATTTGGGGAGTTCATTTTCTTTATAATGTCTTTAAGATATACATCTCTGTATATTTTAAATATTTCTTGATTAAAATAAAAACTGTTAAGTTATATACCATAGAAGAAAGTGTCCTTCCTACTCCGGACTCTCACTGTCCTGCCTAAAATGTAATCTCTAGTTAAATTTCTTATAAATTCTTTCAAATTTTTTCTTTGTGTATATAAATTTCCTTGAAAACATGCAAATGGAATCAAATATATACAGTTCTTCATTTTGCTTTTTTCATTTAAATAGCACATCTTGCAGATTTCTCCATTTCTTATCTTATTCTTTTTAATGGCTTCAAAATATTCTATTGAATTGATGTATCTCAATTTAATCTATTTTATCTAAAGCCTTGCTACTCAAATATGGTCCATGGACTAGTAACATAAGGATCACCAGGGAGTTTGCTAGAAATGCAGAATCTGCATTTTAATGTGATCTCCAGCTGATTCCTATAAAAATTAAAGTTTGAGAAGGACTGATGTAAAGAACATGCCCAGTGACCTCTCTTGAAATATCCAGAATATTTCTATTGTATACATGTTTATAAAAACTTATAAATTCATTTTTAAAGTAAATGTTCTATGTAATATGACTAAAAAATAGTCTCAGTATATAAGAAACAAGTGTAACAAGCTTACCGCATACCTAGAGATTGAACACAAGAAAAGTGAGTGGAGAATGATTAAGAGATAATTACTAAAATTTCCTCACAGTCGTCTTCTATTGAGTCTATTTCTTGGCTTAGTTTTAGAAAAGTAATGAAGAATAGTTCAGCTTCAGGAGGATTTGAAATAGTACCATAGAAACAAAACAACCAACAAAATAAAAAGTATGTTTTCTCCTGTTAGTGCTGTGGAGTTGATTTCAACTCCTAGCGACGCTGTGTAGAGCCAAGAGGAACCCTGCCCGGTCTTTTTGCGCCATCCTCTCACCTCCCGGCGCTGTATCACACAATGCTCCACTGCTATTCAGAGTTTTCATGGCCAATTTTTTGAGAGTGGGTGGCTAGGTCCTTCTTCCTAGTTTGTCTTAGTCTGGAAGCTCCACTGAAACCTGTCCACCATGGGTGACCCTGTTAATATTTGAAATATCAGTGGCAGAGCTTTCAGCATCACAGCAACACGCAGCCACCACAGAATGACAACCAACAGATGGGTGTGTGGTTGCCTGATCGGGAAACAAACCCAAGGCCACAGTGGTGAAAGTGCCGAAACTTAACCACTAGACCACCAGGGCTGGCTGAAAAGTGTATACAAAATAATGAAACAAATAGTTCAACGTGTGGATGAAACCAAGAAAATGAAAATCTAGAACAGTTTTCCTTCTCCCCATACTAATAATGTACTTCTCATACCTAATTTTCTAAGGTGGAAAAAACTTTCCATAGAAATATGTTCATTTTGTTACTACTTTATTTGTAGGTTCCTGGATTCTAGGGTCTGGAGTGAGGCTGCAGTAAGACTAGGGAGGCTAGAACCCAAAGGAAACTAGGGAATTCAGGCATTGCTGTCCAGCCCTGGTGCAGGAATAACTTCACCTTCAGCTTCCCTTAACTGTTGTTGTCCTATGTTGGTACTTGGTACCTGCTCTTGGTTCTCTGCTCCTCTCATTCTAGATACTGTCTCTAGACAATCCAACCTAATTCTCTGGCTTCAGCTACCACCCATGTGCTGGTCACTCCCAAATCTCCCACCTAAGGCCTACTCCAGAGCTCTAAGCCTTTGTTTCCAATGAACTACCAAAAACCTACACCTGGATGAGCTACAGATTATTCTAATACAGTGGTTCTTACCTTTAGGGTGCCTCAGAATCACTGGAGGGCTTGTTAAAAATCAGATCACTGGGCTCATCCCCAGTAGGTCTATTATAGGACCTGAGAATCTGTTTCTGAAAAGTTCCTAGGTGATGCCGATGCTACTGGTCCAGGGATCACACTTTAAGAATCACTCTGCTAACAAAATATATTCTAAATTAAACTCGTTTTCTTTCCCCAAATTCTTCTTAACCAACCATCATTTCTTGTTCTCTTGTTCATCCAAGCTCATAATATTGTTGCTAACTTACTTATTCTAGAATCCTGAAAATCATCCTATCCCCTTCCCTCTCCTTCCTACTTCACATTAATGTAGAAGCAAACTTGGTTCCTGTGGTTAAAAAGGATAAATGACTTACAACAACATATACAAACATACACAACGTACAGAACCTTATGGTACATAAAACTTCATCAAGGAAGTGAGGGATCTGTATCCTTAAAACTATAAAACATTGATGAAAGAAACTGAAGAAGACACAAATAAGTGGAAAGCTGTACTGTGTTCAGGGATCAAAAGAATTAATATTGTTCAAATGTCCATACTACCCAAAGTGATCTATAGATTCAATGCAATCTCTATCAAAATTTCAATGGCATTTTTCACAGAAATAGAAAAACAATCCTAAAAATTTTTATGGAACCACAAAAGACCCCAAATAGCCAAAGCAATCTTGAGAAAGAAGAATAAAACTGGAGGCATCACACTTCCTGATTTCAAACTATACTACAAAGCTCTAGCAATCAAAACAGTATAGTAATGGCATAAAAATAGGCACACAGACCAATGGAACAGAATCTAGAGCCCAGAAATAAACCCACGCATATACAGTCAACTAATATTTGACAAAAGCACCACGAATACACAATGGGGAAAGGATAGTCTCTTCAATAAATGGTGCTGGGAAAACTGGATAATCACATGCAGTAGAATAAAATTGGACCCCTAAATTATACCTCTCACAAATATTAACTTGAAATAGATTAAAGACTTAAATATGAGACCTGAAACTTTAAAACTCCTGGAAGAAAACATAGAGAAAAAGCTCCTAGACATTGGGCCTGACAAGTATTTTTTGGATACGACACCAAAAGCACAAGGAACACAAGAAAAATAAACAAGTGGGACTACATCAAACTAAAAAGCTTCTGCACAGCAAAAGAAACAATCAGCAAAATGAAAAGGCAACCTACAGAATGGGAGAAAATATTTGCAAATCATATATCTGACAAAGGGTTAATATCCAAAATATATAAGGATCTCATACAACTCAACGGCAAAAGGACAAATAATCTGATTTTAAAATGGGCAAAAGAGGGGCTGGCCCGGTGACATAGTTCTTAAGTTCAGGCGCTCCGCTTTGGCAGCCTGGGGTTTGCGGGTTCGGATCCTGGGCATGGACTGACGTACTGCTTGTCAAGCCATGCTGTGGTGGCATCCCACATATAAAGAAGAGGAAGATGGGCACAGATGTTATCCCAGGGCCAATCTTCCTCAGCAAAAAGAGGAGGATTGACAACAGACATTAGCTCAGGACTAATCTTCCTCACAAAAATAAAATAAAATGGGCAAAATACCTGAATAAACATTTTTCCAAAGAAGATATACATGAAGATATACACATGACAAACAGGTACATGAAGAAGTGCTCCACATCACTAAACATCAGGGAAATGTAAGTCAAAACCACAATGAGATATCACCTCACACTTGTTAGGACAGCTATTATCAAAAAGACAAGAGATAATAAGTGCTGGTGAGGATGTGGAGAAAGGGGAACACTTGTGCACTGTTGGTGGGAGTGTAAATTGGTGCAGCCACTATGGAAAACAGTGTGGAGGTTTCTCAAAAACTTAAAAATAGTACTACCATATTATCCAGCAATCCCACTTCTAGGTATATTTCTGAAGAAAACGAAATCGCTATCTTGAACAGATACGTGCACTTTCATAATCATTGCAGCACTATTTACAATAACCAAGACACGGAAACAATCTAAGTGTCCATTGATGGATTGATGGATAAATAAAGAAAATTTAGTGTGTGTATATATATATATATATACACACTATATATACACACACACTCACACATATATACAATGGAATATTATTTAGTCATTAAAAAGGAGGAAACCTGCTATTTGTAACAACATGTATGAATCTTGAGGGCAATATGCCAAGTGAAATAAGTCAGAGAAAGACAAATAGCATATGATCATGCTTATATGTGGTATGTAAAAAAACAAAACTCATAGAAACAAATAGTAGATTTGTTGTGCTAGGGGCAGGGGGGTGGGGGAAATGGATGAAGGTGGTCAAAGGGTACAAACTTCCGGTTACAAGATGAATAAGTTTTAGAAGTGTAATGTACAGTGTGGTGACTGTAGTTACCAATAATGTGTTGTATACTTGAAAGTTACTAAGAGAGTAGATTTTAAAAGTTCTCACCACAAAAAAAAAAAGCTTACGATGTGAAGTGGTGGATGTGTTAACTAACCTTATTGTGGTAATCATTTTGCAATACGTATGTATATCAAATGGTCATGTTGTACACCTTAAACTTAGACAATGCTATGTGTCAATTATAGCTCAATAAAGCTAGGGAAAAAATTAGCTTGAGACTCAAGGGCTAGAACGCAATTCGTGAATTTGCTCATTCTTCCTCCTTACTGTATGCTTTAACATAACCAGAAATTCTAGCAGCATGTGGATAATCTAAACCCAAATTACATAGATATATTTACATCTGTGCATTGCTGGACAATATTTTCAGGTGTGATACTATAAAACATGTAAAAGACAAGGACACCTTCAATAGTCAAAAAAGTCATAGAAAAACACGGGTGTATAGTGATAATGGGAAAAAATAATCAAAGTACAAATATAAATAATCAGTAACACTGGCTTGCTATATTTTAAGTTCTCCATTATTCACATGTTAACTAAGTCATTGATCTACTAATACTAAATACCAATCACAAAATCTCTGGTGTCCAAGAATCTGCCAACAGTTCACCATTCAGCAATGTGCAGAGTTTACCCCCAAAGGATTTCATTGAGTCACTTATAAATGGCCTACGAAATTATATTCATCTTACACGTTTATACAATGCCACATACTCAAGCACAGGTAAGAACAGCTGCAAAGGAAATAAATTACATGAGGCCTGTTCTATTCACTTCATAAATTGAAATGTTATGTTAACATAAATGGGTGACCATGGCAACCTTTGCTGTTCTGGCACAGAATATTAAAGTAGGGACAGACCTGCATTCCTGTCTGCTTCTGAAGAGATATGTATATTCAAGTGACTTCTATTTTCACTAGACATACTATTTTTAAGAAATCGGTCCATTTTATCTAAGTTATCAAACTTGTGAGGCTAGAGTTGCGCATAATATTCCTTTACTATCATTTTAATGTCAGTGGAATCAGCAATAATGGGTCTCTTTCACTTCTGACATTATAATTTGTGTCTTCTCTCTTTTTCCCTTGGTTAGCCTGGCTAGACGATTATACATTATTTTTAGAGGGAAGAAAATCATAACATTTTTTTAATATGCTGCTACTTTCACTCATATGTTTTACCAAAAAAATCTCCTTTTCAAAATGAAATATGAAATTTCAAATAATTTTAAATTTCTGTGTTCTAATTAATAAAACTTATAGATGCAGACAAGGTAAAATTAACATATAAATTTGCTTTTTTAAACATTTTTACAAGGCAATTATATCACTCAGTATTGCTGTTTGAGAGAACACATGCGTGTTAAAATCTCTCTTATGCACATATAAGATAAAGAGTTATCAAATGTCTGCAACACCCATATAAGAAATTATTTGAGGGTTTGTTATCATTTAAATATCCTTTCAAATAAGATCCAGGAGAAATTCCAAAAATAGAAAATGTCTATTTGAATACCAGCTTTTAGTAGAACATGAAGAGCATAACTGTGTGGCCTGAGTAAAGGCTAGACCAATGAAAAACATTAGCGGACTTTCCAAAATTTTTACCATGGCTGATTAAATACAAATACACTTAAAAAGCCTCCTGGCATTAAATTCCTGGCACCTTTTATAAACACATTTTTATGATTCATACTGTACGCAGTTAGTTTGTACTGCTTTTGGCATCGAGAGAGAGAAAACTGACCAAAGAGGGCTGGAATTACAAGTACCCTTTATTGTTTACTTTATGAGAAATCTGGAGGTTATTGGTTCTGGAGATGATTCCATGGTTAAGGATACGCTGGTTCTTTCAATCTTTCTACTCTTTCTATCTTTCTATGCTGTCTTTAATCTTGTTGGCTGTTGCCCTGTAATGGCAAAATGGCTACTGAAGGTGTACAGATAAGACGTTCTTACATCACAGCATCCCAGGGAGGAAGGACAAGGCAAGGGCAAAAGGGCTTTTCCTTGCACAGCTTATGCCTTTCTCGGGGAGAAAAATCTTTCTCAGAAGCACTTAGTAGGCAGAATTTGAAAAGTAGAGTTCCACCACAAAGCTCTCTTGTTGTTTGTGTTAGTGCCCTTGAGTTGATTAGTGACCCTGGGTACAGCAGAGCAGAACCCTGCTCCGTCTTTTGTGCCATCCTCTCACCTTCCGGCACTATATCAGACAATGCTGCGCTGCTATTCATAGGGTTTCATGGCCAATTTTTTTCAGAAATGGATGGCCATGTCCTTCTTCCTAGTTTGTCTAAGTTTGGGAGCTCCGCTGAAACCTGTCCACCAAGGGTGGGTGACCCTGCTGGTATTTAAAATACCAGTGGTATAGCTTTCGGCATCACAGCAAGACACAGCCACCACAGTCTGATAACCAACAGATGGGTGATGTGGTTGCCTAACCAGGAAAGGAACCTAGGCATGGCGGTGAGAGCGCCCAATCTTCACCCTAGACCACCAGGGCTGTCTATAAAGCTTTCTACTAAATATATAACCATTGCTGATTAACCTCTGAAAAATTCTACACCTAATAAAATATATGGCTTGCTTAAATGATGAACATTTCTCTTCATCAAATCCATGTATAAGATTAAATGTTACAGGAGTCATCACTTGTACGAGACGACTAAAAAAAAATCAATCATCCAATGAATGTACCAAGTGCCAAAGAATAAGAAACTGATCATGAGGGCCGGCCCCATGGTGTAGTGATTAAGTTTGCACGGTCCGCTTTGGTGGCCTGGGGTTCACAGGTTCGGATCCTGGGCGTGGACCAAGGCACCACTTGTCAAAGCCATGCTGTGGCAGCGTCACATATAAAGTAGAGGAAGATGGTCACGGATGTTGTCCCAGGGCCAATCTTCCTCAGAAAAAAGAGGAGGATTGGCAACAGATGTTAGCTCAGGGCTAATCTTCCTCACCAAAAAAAAAAAAAAAAAGAATCTTGCTTTACACATAAGTCCTAAAGTAAACACCTATATCAGTGAAGTTTTACCTTTCAGAAGAACAGTCTTCATTCAAAAAATTCTTTTTGAACAGGATAATCAGAGAGGAGTAGAGACCTAGTATTTTGAGCATCTACTAGAGCTAGTTACTGTGTTGGGCTCTTAGCATGTGGTACTATTTTAATCCTCACCACAAGCCAATGAAGTAGTATTATCTCTTTTTATAGACAGAGCCCTGAGGCTCAGAAACATTAAGTAACTTATTCAAGGTTATTAATAATAATGAAGCAAAGATTTAAACCTAGGTTTCTGTCTCTTGCCCTACCCTAATCACATATGTAAAGGTTGAAATCGCTAGAGCAATGTTTCTCTCATATGTCTTGATGAGATGGTAATAGGTTTTTTTATTAGACTTTGCGACAAATAACCCAAAATTGTATCATAGCTCCATCAAAGAATGAAATAAAGATCACCAGAATTATAAATAGACAAATCAACTAACTCACTTAAAATAAATACACCCAAAGCTGAACCTTGTTAATTTACCAGGCAAGAAATCACAAGCCAGTGAAGAAATTTGCTGTTCAATCAAGGAGAAAATTTAGGGGGTTTTGGGTTCTAGAAAGGGACATTCGTGAAAGCTAAAGTAACTAAACATGAAACTAACACTCTAGATAGGAGGGAATAAGTCCATAAGTCTATACATCGTTGGTTAAAACAAGGTCCATTGCTAATGGGTCAGGAAAGAGTCTTCAGTTAGGTCCAGTAAGGGTCTTCTCTCCCTCTCTCTAAGAGTTCATCATCTTTTATCAACTTCAGCTTCCGACTAGTTAGAACGAGTGACAATGAAACTCAGCAGTTAGTTTTATATCTCCTAGGCAAATACAGCTATAGGTGGAAATTTTTCCACTTATAGATCAAACATAATAGAAGGCAATCAAACAATCCAGGGTAATTTCCAATGGAGTGATGGGATGGGGTCCCAGAGTCATTCAGGGACCTGGGCTTACAGAGACAATACTGTTTTCAATATGTGGCTTCCAAAATTGCCCGAGGCATTGGCCAAAGGGAAAAAGCAGGGAGAATCTTCCATAAAAGGTACTGAGAGAGCAGGCCTATGAGTGGAACACACCACTTTCATCAATATTTTATTGGATGAACCCAGTCATATAGCCATATCTCACTCCAGGATGGCTACGAAATGTTGACTTACTCGTGGTTTCTGTCATCTGTTATATAGGAAATATAAATGCTCAGTTTATTGGGTTTCCTACTACATAATGCTTAGCCTTTAATTTGCTAATGAACTCTGTAGTTTCTCATTGGGATATACAAATTTGTCCAAACTTATTTGGACATGGCATCCATTTTAGATCATGATATAATGATATTGATATCATGATATAATGATCATGATATAATGATCTAAGGTAGTTGTTCCCAACTTCAGTATGCATCAGGGTCACCTAGCTTGTTAAAACACAGACTGCTGGCTCCCATCCCCAGAGTTTCTAACTCAGTGGTTCTGGGAAGGGGCCTGAGAAATTGCATTTCCAACAAGCTCTCAGGTGATACTAATGCTACTGGTCCACACTTTGAGAACCACTGATATACAGGATCACTTAAGAGAGAAGGGAAATCCAAAGCGATGGGGGATGAGGATGTATGCCTGTTGGCTGCAGGTACTGAGCTGCAACTTCTACCATAGCCTCTGTTGCTTTTCAAAGCCCAGCCATCTCACTTGGAAGAAGCCATAGTCCTAGCGTACATGCTAGAGAATTTCATCCATTCAAAGGAGGCATTTGCTGCTAAGAGTTAACACAGCATCTAGGAAGACTGAGAATGGAAGCAGAATGAGCAAGTCAAGGTGTGGGAAGAATGGCTGGTAATCTTTTCTCAGCACAGTAAATAAATCCTTTAATACTATCCATTCATCTTTCCATTCTTCGATGTTTTCTGGGCATACCTAGATGAATAAGAAAAGGTGCCTTCGGTCTCATAGATCACAGACTTGATCAAAAGCAGAGAGATGTGTCTTGGGCATATACAGAAAAGGCATGTATTGCAGCCTAGCCGCAAGGGTGTAGGGTCAGAGAAAGCTTCCTCAAGCAGGTAAGAGCTCATTGTGTTTGAGTGTATATATCATTCTACTTGCTTCCTGTATTAAAATTTTCCCTCAAAACCCAATAAAAAGTTTATTAATATTTTCCTTTTGGATTATAAACAACTTTTAAAAAGTGTAAATAGATGTTAACACTTCTTTAATTTTTTCCTCTGATTATTGAAAGGGTTTCTTATGACTTTCCTCTCTCGGACTTTCAAAGCCTGAACTTATCATTTTTTGATGGTTAATTAAAACATGCCATTTAGCCACTAGCCACTAATCAAATGAACTATAACACAAAGACAGAGTATAAGTGATTGAAGCATTTCATTACTAATCCAGCTCGATGTCAATATTAAACTTTTGCCTTAAGATGAGGAGAAAATATTTATGAGGGGGGGAAACAGGCACTATTTTGACTCTTAAGCATGAATGGAGCACCTAAGAAATTAGTCAGAAGTGTTTTTATTTCTCCTCCCTGCTAGGGTAGGTTTTGAAATCCAAAGACGTGTAAAACAATTTGCTAAACTATATAATTTTACATTGGCTTGTTTTAAAAGTCAGAGATATGTCAGTAGACATTTTTAATCCTTTTATTTTTATCAAACAACATCAACTTTAAACAATGCTCCATTACGCTCTGGTAAGATGCTAGAACATACCCTGTGAATGGTTTTCTATGCTTCTATTCTAATATAGAGGGTGGGGCATAGACGAGACAATGTTGTCCATGAGTGTTTAATTGTTCAGATTGGATGACAGGAAGGTGGTGGAATCACTATACTATCCTGCCTAGCTTTGTGTATTTTGAAATTTTTTGTTAACAAAATATTTTCTTTAGAAATCAGTATTCAATGGTCTTATCTGCCTAATCAGTTCTACCGGCAATTTCATGAAAGATATGACTGTGTTTTAGAGGTTATATTTTCTTACCAAAATCAGTAAATGCTCCCAAAATTTCTCCCCCAAGTTTGCACAATGTGATTACAAAATGATGAGATAGCTATATTGCTGTCATTTGTGAGACTCTATGCCTTTACCAAAGAGTCATTCCCACCTCATGAAGAAGAATCCATTTCTAAATACTAGCAAGAATCTTTTTTTAAAACAATCTGATTTCATATTTTATTTTATGAAAATAAATGAAAATTTTCTCAGTCTTTAATGAGCCAGTCCAAATATTACATGCATTTTGGTGAATGACTTAGAACTGTATCTTGGGAAAATGTCTATGCAGATCCTCTGCCCATTTTTTAATCAGGTTGTTTGTTTTTTTGTTGTTGAGTTGTATGAGTTCTTTATATATTTTGAATATTAACCCTTTGTTGGATATATGATTTGCAAATATCTTCTCCCATTCAGTAGGTTGCCTTTTCATTTGTATAATGGTTTCCTTCACTGTAAAGAAACTTTTTAGTTTGATGTAGTCCCATTCATTTATTTTTCCTTGCCTTTGGAGTCAGATTCACAAAGATATCACTAAGACTGATGTCAAGGAGCTTACTACCTATGTTTTCTTCTAGGAATTTTGTGGTTTCAGGTCTCACATTCAAGACATACAGATGGCTAACAGGCACATGAAAAGATGTTTAACATTACTAATTGTTAAGGAAATGCAAATCAAAACAACAATGAGAAATCACCTCACACCTGTTAGAATGGCAATTCTCAAAAAGACAAGAAATAACAAGTGTTGGAGAGGATATGGAGAAAAGGGAGGCCTCATTCGCTGATGGTGGGAATGTAAACTGGTGCAGCCACCATGGAAAAGAGTACTGACATTCCTTAAAAACAGGTCAGCAACATGGCAGAGTGAGCTGTTCCCTTTGTCTCTTCCCCTCTGAAGTACAACTAAACAGACATTCACTGACCAATGGAGGATACCCACACAGCACAACAGGATGCCTGAGAGACCCATGCAGCTATACATGTGAAGGTAGATGGACTGGGTCACTGGGAAGCAGTAAAGATAGGTGAGCATTCCTTTATCCCTACCCAGCAGCAGTGGGCCAGGTTGTAGTTTCTCTCACAGTGGCCAACACTACTCTAAGAGGAGGCAGGGTCAGCCCAGACTGTAGGCAAACACCATTCCGCCCCATGGGGGCACACCCCATGCTGCCGTGGCCCCGCCAGTGGGAACACGCCTCGGCACGATGGTAAGAAGAGGCAGTGGCAGCCCTGCACATGTGTGTGAAGGCTTTCCTGGCCTGTGGGAGTGCCCACCATGCCACTGCAGCCCCACCAGAGGGAATGCACCTCAGCGCAACTGTAAGAAGAGGCAGCAGCTGTCCTGTGCATGTGCACAAATGCTTTCTCAGACTGCAGGAGCCCCCAAGGTACCCATGCAACTTCCAGCAGACGGAGTGAGATCAGAAACACAGCTTTCGCTTGCCCCCAGTGGTAGCGGGTGGAATCTGCGACCTGGTACTACCACAAACGCGTCAGCAAAGGATTAGTTCATCACACATCGTGAAAACTACAGTAACAATTCAGAGCAGAAGGAAAATGACAAGTCTCCAGAAACCAACCCTGAAGTCACAGAAATTTACAGTCTAAACGAGAGAATTAAAAATAACTGTCATAAAGAAACTCAATGAGTTAAAAAGAAAATTCAGAAAGACAGTTCAAAGAGCTCAGAAATAAAATTAATGAGCAGAAGGAATGCTTCACCAAAGTCATTGAAATTATTTTTAAAAAAAAAGAAATTCTGGATATGAAGAACACAATTAATGGGATAAAAAAATAATCTAGACTCCTTAAAAGTTAGAGCTGATGTTATGGAGGACAGAATTAGTGATTTAGAGGATAAAAATATAGAAATGCTTCAGGTGGAGGAAGAGAGTGAACTAAGATTTTTAAAAAATGAAGGAATTCTTCAAGAAATATCCAACTCAATTAGGAAAAGTAACATAGGGATTATAGGTATTCCAGAGGGGGAGAGAGGGAGAAAGGAGCAGCGAGTTTGTTCAAAGAAATAATAGCTGAGAACTTCCCAAACCTGGGGAAGGAACTGGACCTAAAAATACATGAAGCCAATAGAACTCCTAATTACATCAATGCTAAAAGACCTTCTCCAAGACATATAACAGTAAAACTGGCAAAAGTCAATGACAAATAAAAAATATTAAGGGCAGCAAGGCAGAAGAAAAGAATCTACCAAGCAACCCCTATCAGGCTTTCAGTGGATTTCTCAGCAGAAACCTTACAGGCCTGGAGAGAATGTAATGACATATTCAAAATACTGAAAGACAAAAACTTTCAGCCAAGAATACTCTATCCAGTGAAACTATCCTTAAGAGATCATGGAGAAATAAAAGTTTTCCTAGATAAACAAAAGCTGAGGGAGTTCATCACAACCAGACTTCCCTTACAAGAAATGATAAAAGAAGCCCTCATATCTGAAACAAAAAGGCAAAGGTTTACAAAGCTTTGAGCAAGGAGATAAATAGCCAGACAAAATCAGAAAACTGTAGCTCTCTATTAGAACAGGTTAGCAAACAATTAATTATAACATAAAAGATAAAGGGAAGGAAAGCATCAAAAATAACTATAAACACTTCAATTTAGTTCCAAACTCACAACACAAAACAGAATAATTTGTGACAACAATAACTCAGAAGGGGAAGTGGAAGGGGGTGGAACCTGCTTAGGCTAATGGAGATAAGAGGCTATCAGAAAATGGACTATCTCATCTACAAGATCTTTTATATAAACCCCATGGTAACCACTAAACAAAACATCAGAGCAGAGCCACAATTCATAAATAATGAGAAAACCATAATAGAAAAACCACAAAACTGAAATGGCAGTCAGAAATACAAGGGAAGAGAAACAATGAAAATATAGAACAACTGGAAAATAAGAGATAAAGTGGCAGTATTAGGCCCTCATACATTAGTAATTGCTCTAAATGTAAATAGATTGAATTCTCCAATCAAAAGACACAGAGTAGCTAGGTGAATTAAAAAACAAGACCCAACCATATGCTACCTCCAGGAAACACATCTCAGCTCTAAAGACAAACATAGGCTCAAAGTGAAGGGATGGAAGATGATACTCCAAGCAAATGGCAAACAAAAGAAAGCAGGTCTTGCCATACTTATGTCAGACAAAGCAGACTTCAAGATAAAAAAGATAATGAGAGACAAAGAGGGGTGTAAAAGGGACTTTCCAACAAGAGGACATAACCCTTATGAATATATTTATGAATCTAACACAGGAGCACCAAAGTATGTAAAGCAACTATTAACAGACCTAATGGGAGAAATTAACAGCAACACAATAGTAGTAGGGGACCTCAACACCCCATTTACATCAACGGATAGATCATTCAGACAGAAAATCAACAAGGAAATAGTGGATTTAAATGAAACACTTGATGAGATGGACTTAATAGTTATACATAGATCATTCCATCCAAAAACAGCAGAATACACAGTCTTCTCAAATGCGCATGGAACATTCTCAAAGATAGACCATATGTTGGGAAACAAAGCGATACACCATATGTTGGGAAACAAAGCAAGCCTCAATAAATTTAAGACTGAAATCATATCAATCATCTTTTCTGACCACAATGCTATGAAACTAGAAATCAACTACAAGAAAAAAGCTGGGAAAGTCACAAATATGTGGTGACTAAACAAACTACTGAACAACTATTGGATTAATGGAGAAATTAAAAAATACTTGGAGACAAATGAAAATGTAAATACAATATACCAACTCTTATGATATGCAGCCAAAGTGGTTATCAAAGGGAAATTCATAGCAATACAGGCCCACTTCAACAAACAACAAAAATCTCAAATAAAGTAATCTTCAACTACACCTAACAGAACTAGAAAAAGAAGAATAGACAAAGCCCACAGTCAACAGAAGGAGGGAAATAATAAAAATTAGAGCACAAATAAATGAAATAGAGACTTAAAAAACAGTCAAAAGGATCAATGAAACTAAGAGTTGGTTCTTTGAGAAAGCAAACAAAATTGACAAGCCCTTGGCCAGACTCACTAAGAACAAAAGCGAGAAGGCTCAAAGAAATAAAATTAGAAATGAAAGAGGAGAAATTACAATGGATACCACAGAAATATAAAGGATTATAAGAGAATACTATGAAAAACTACATGTCAACAAATTGGATAACCTAGAAGAAGTGGATAAATTCTTAGACTCATATAACCTCCAAAAACTGAATCAAGAAGAAAGAGAGAATCTGAATAGACCAATCACAAGTAAAGAGATTGAAACAGTAATCAAAAACCTCCCAAAATACAAAAGTCCAGGACCAGATGGCTTCTCTGGAGAATTCTATCAAACATTCAAAGAAGCGTTAATACCCATCCTTCTCAAACTATTCCAAAAAATTGAAGAAGATGAAACACTTCCTTACTCATTCTGTGAGGCCAACATTACTCTGATACCAAAACCAGACAAGGACAACACAAAGAAGGAAAATTACAGGCCAATATCGCTGATGAACATAGATACAAAAATCCTCAACAAAATATTGGCAAACCGAATACAGCAATACATTAAAAGTATCATACACCACAATCAAGTGGGATTTATACCACAGACACAGGGATGGTTTAACATCCTCAAATCAATCAATGTGATACACCACTTTAACAAAATGAGGAATAAAAATCACATGATCATCTCAATAGATGCAGAGAAAGCATTTGACAAGACCCAACATCCATTTATGATAAAAAAAAAAACTCTTAATAAAATGGGTATAGAAGGAAAGTACTTCAACATAATAAAGGCCATATATGACAAACCCACAACCAACATCATACTCAATGGTGAAAAACTGAAAGCCATCCTTCTGAGAACAGGAACAAGACAAAGATGCTCACTCTTGCCACTCCTATTAAAAATAGTACTGGAGGGTTTGGCCAGAGCAATTAGGCAAGAAAAAGAAATAAAAACTATCCAAATTGGAAAGGAAGAAGTGAAATTCTCCCTGTTTGTGGATGACATGATTCTACATATTGAAAACCCTAAAGAATCCACCAGAAAACTATTAGAAATAATCAACAACTACAGCAAAGTTACAGGGTACTAAATCAACTTACAAAAATAAGTTGCATTTCTATACACTGACAACGAACTACAGAAAGAGAAGTCAAGAATACAATACCATTTACAATTGCAACAAAAAGAATAAAATATCTAGGAATAAATTTAACCAAAGTAGTGAAAGACCTATACACTGAAAACTATAAGACGTTATTGAAAGAAATTGAAGAAGACATAAAGAAATGGACAGATATTCCATGCTCATGGATTGGAAGAATAAACATAGTTAAAATGTCCATGCTACCTAAAGAAATCTACAGATTCAGTGCAATCCCAATCAGAATCCTAATGGCATTCTCCATGGAACTAGAACAAAGAATCCCAAAATTTATATGGAACAGCAAAAGACCCTGAATAGCAAAAGCAATCCTGAGAAAAAAGAACAAAGCTGCAGGCATCACAATCCATGACTTAAAAACATACTGCAAAGCTATAGTAATCAAAACAGCATGGTACTGACAGAAAAGCAGACATACAGATCAATGAAACAGAATTGAAAGCCCAGAAATAGAACCACACATCTATGGACAGTCTTCAATGAAAGAGCCATGAACACACAATGGAGAAAGGAAAGTCTTTTCAATAAATGGTGTTGGGAAAACTGGATAGCCATGTGCAAAAGAATAAAAGTAGACCATTATCTTACACCATCCACAAAAATTAACTCAAAATGGATTAAAGACTTGAATGGAAGACCTGAAACCACAAAACTTTAAAACAAAATATAAGGAGTACACTCTTTGACATCAGTCTTAGCAGCATCATGTCTAAAGGGAAACAAAAGAAAAAATAAACAAATGGGACTATATCAGACTGAAAAGCTTTCTACAAGGTAAAGGAAACCATGAACAAAACAAAAAGAAAACACACCAACTGGGATAAAATATTGGCAAATCATATATCTGACAAGGAGTTAATTTCCCAAATATATGAAGAACTCATACAACTCAACAACGACAAAAAAAAAACCAGATCGAAAAACGGGAAGAGGAAAATGAACAGATATTTTTCCAAAGAAGATATACAGATGGCCAATAGGCTCATGAAAAGATGTTTGACATCACTAATTACTAGGGAAATGCAAATCAAACCTACAATGAGATATCATCTTACACCTGTCAGAATGGCTATGATTAACATGACAAAAAATAACAAATGTTTGAGAGGATATGGAGAAAATGGAACCCTCATACACTGCTGGTGGGCATGCAAACTGGTGTAGCCATTATGAAAAACAGTATGGAGATTTCTCAAAAAATTAAAAATAGAAATACCATATGATCCAGCTAACCCACTACTGTGTATTTACCCAAAGAACTTGAAATCAACAATTCAAAAAGATTTATGCACCCCCATGTTCATTGCAACATTATTCACAATAGCCAAAACTTGGAAGCAATCCAAGTGCTCTTCAACTGATGAATGTATAAAGAAGATGTGGTATGTATATATAAAATAGAATACTATTCAGCCTAAAAAAAGACAAAATCGTCCCATTTGCAACAACATGGATGGACCTTGAGGGTATTATGTTAAGTGAATTAAGCCAGACAGAGAAGGACAAACACCACATGTTTTCACTCATATGTGGAGAACAAACAAACACATGGACAAAGAGAACAGATTAGTGGTTACCAGAGGGGAAGGTGGCTGGGCCGGGGGGGGTGGGCAAAACGGGTCAAGGGGCACATATGTATGGTGACAGATAAAAATTAGACTATTGGTGGTGAGCACGAGGCAGTCTATACAGAAACTGATACATAATAATGTGCACCTGAAATTACACAATGTTAGAAACCATTATGACCTCAATAAAATAGTTGGAAAAAAAACTTAAAAATAGAACTACCATATGATCTAGCTATTCCACTTCTGGGTATTTACTCAAAGAATAGAAACACTAATTAGAAAAGATATATGCACCCCTATGTTCGTTGCAACATTATTTACAGTAGCCAAGATATGGAAGCAACCTAAGTGTCCTTTGATGGATGAATGGATAAAGAAGATGTGGTATATATATATATATATACATATATATGTATATATGTATATACAATGGAATGTTACTCAGCCATAAAAAGAATGAAGTCTTGCCATTTGTGACTATATGGATGAACCTTGTGGGTATTACGCTAAGTGAAATAAGTCAGATGGAGAAAGACAAATACCATATGATTTCACTCATATGTGGAACCAAAAGAAAACAACAAAAAAACAAATGAATAGACAAAACAAAAACAAACTCATAGATAGAGAGAACAGACTGATGGTTACCAGAGGGGAAGGAGTTTGTGGGGTGGGCAAAAATGGATGAGGGCAGTCAATTGTGTGGTGATGGATGTTAACTAGACTTTTGGTGGCAATTATTTTGTAATGTTAGTGTATACAGATGTCAAGTTATAATGTTGTACATCTGAAATATATATAATATTATTTACCAATTTTACCTCAATTTTTTTAAAAACTGTATCATGGGAGAAAAGAGAGAAATTTCTTCCAATAGTTGTTATGTTTGGTTCACTCATATGAAGACTGAAAGGTTTCTATTTAAATAAAGAAAAGCACATAATTCTTCTAATTCACTCTCTCTGCCAGGGGTGTACTGATAAATGTTTAAGTATCTCTCAAAAAAAAGTGCATGCATAAATCTACATAGATAGTTTATTTTAAATTCTACTGATATAAAGGATGTAGCACACAATTTGCAAATAATAATGTTGTACAATTTTTTTGCAAATTCCATATAGCCGTTTGATTCTCAAAAATATTTTTGTTGATTTTTGCCAAAATCTTGATTCCATAGCAAGCCTGTATGTACAATTCAACCATGATTTGACAAAATCATGTTACATATATATAGTTGATTACTATCCATTTCAGCAAAGTTACTCATATTATTAGTGAATTAGTGTATTTCTGACATATGTATTGATTGATATTTTCGTTTTTGTTAAAGACTAAAAAGAAGGTAAAACAACAAAAACATGGGGTGGAACTTCACTCATTTCGTTAATGGCATGATCAACATCTTTCCTGAATCGAACTTTCGTTTTCAAAACTGAAAGCATATTTCTTCAATTACTGTGCAGTTCATAACATAGTGGATGCAGACACAACACCTTTTAAATTTAATCTGCATTAGGAACATTTTATCCATTACATTCTTACGACTAGATCAACAAAACCATAAATCAAACCCTGATCGCCAATTTCCGTGGTATACATACTTCTGCCATGGCTGATTTGAAGCTACCAACGTGATGTCTCTGAAAATGGAGTGGGGAAGAGAATTACAGTAATACCATCACATAGTATTTCTGCCATACAGTTACAGTAGATGCAAATAATTTCAAAAGTATAGATAACAGCAAGATGTAGTAAAATAATTAGGAATTGATGTATTTTGAGTATATACTAACCTTGTTCTAAATATAATTGATTTAATTATGTTTATGTGATTTTTTTTGTTACAGTTAGATTTTTTTGGTTGAGGAAGATTGGCCCTGAGCTAACGTCCATTGCCATTCTTCTCCCTTTTTTCCTTTTTTCTCCCCAAAGCCCCACTAAACTGTTGTATGTCATAGTTGTATGTCCTTTCTAGTTCTTCTATGTGGGACGCCGCCTCAGCATGGCTTGATGAGTGGTGCATAGGTCCACATCCAGGATCCTAACCAGCAAACCCTGGGCTGCTAAAATGGAGTGTGCGAACTTAACCACTACATCATCAGCACAGGCCCAGTTTATATGATTTTTAATAATGGCTGTGTTTCACAACTGGCTCAGAAAATTCCCGAAAATTGAACAATCACTTCTTGTGAGCCAGTACAGATTAGCTCAACCACATCACTGCTTCTCTCATACGTATGAGCTGATATATGGAATATATGTATTGTGTGTGCGTGTGTGTGTGTGTGTGTGTGTGTGTGTGTGATAAAACTACTCTTACACTTCCTCCATCTACTTGCCACATTGGTCTTGTTGTTTTCCCAAAAATATGCAATTTTTACTTACATGAAGTGTTTCCCCAAACTAAAATGAACTCCATTAACCCTTTTCAAATCTTTGTCAAACTTCAAGGCCTCCCAGCTCCAATATCACCACCACCCTGAAGGCTTTCTTTTTTTTTTTTTTTGGTGAGGGAGATTGGCCCAGAGCTAACATCTATTTCCAATCTTCCTCTTTTTACTTGAAGAAGATGGTCCCTGAGCTAATATCTGTGCCAATCTTCCTCTACTTTGTATATGGGACACTGCCACAGCATGGCTTGACAAGCAGTGTGTAGGTCCACGCCTGGCATCCAAATCTGCGAACCTTGGGCCGCCAAGGCACAGCACGCAAACTTACCCGCTACGCCACTGGGCTGGCCCCCCTGAAAGCTTTCTTGATCCTGTCTTCACAACTAATCCTTTTTACCTTCCTCCATGCTACCAAAGCACATTACACATCCTCTACCTAAAACTTTCTTCATTCTATTTCATATTAGAATTAGGCCTTTTGAGAGCAAGCTCTCAGAGAGAATCTTATTTTTCACAGCAACCACTCAACACATGTTATTGAATCTAATCTTTGTCTACACATTTGATGAAAACATAAGATGCAACAAATATTAATGAACTAAGTTCCATGAGGACAAAGCTATCAGCAATATATCAGAAGCCCAATTCTTCTCTCCATCATTTTGGTGAGTGGGTAATCACAAACACACAGGAGAAAGCCTCTGAAGTTTTATGATTTGGAAGGGGATCGTATCAAAGAAAATGTCACTATCATTTGCTCCTGAACGATATGACAGCTCAGGAACGTTGAACCTCAATAAAAACATGACTCAAGCGCCATTTAACCAAAAAATGTTGGGCAGCACCTGGTGGCTACAATAACACACATGTGCTTAGCTAGGATGTTCTCCAGAGGGTCAGACAGCAGCTTAGGCCATAGTGCAAGTTCTTTCAATGCTGCAAGTTAGGCAGCTTGAATCCTAGACTTGTTTCAACAATTCACTGATTGGGCAAGGTCTCTAGTGTTTCCGGGGCTTGGTGTTTATACCTGTAAACCAAGATGGCTGAACAAGATGACCTTTAAAGGAACCCTCTAATCCCAGTTCTCTATGGTTCTAAGACTCTAACATGTACAGCTGAGCACTACAGAGGCTTCTATCTCCAGTGTGTACTAGAAACCCAATTCACAAGTCAAGTTATCAAATGGTAGACAAGAGTGCTTTTATCTCATTCTCCCATTCTAGGTTGTTCTATGAAGGGAATCATCTTGAACTTTAGAACTATGTGGAGAAAAAAATTTAATCAATAATAATATATAACATAATTTATAGCCACATGTGATAGAATAGTTTTATAGCTCTATTTTAAACCTATGCTTCTATTAAATTATTGACTCGTTCTGGAAAACAAAAATAGTTTTTCAATAAAAAAAGTTTCTGCTATAGACAAAGGTTTTTGTAGCTATAGGTTGTACATCAGAGTGCTGGCTGCCATGGAGACCAAAGGACACAAATATCAACTAAAATCTAAATCAACAATTGGTAATCCCTTTTGGGAAGAATATTTTTCTTTTGTCTATAAAAAATGATTTTACAAGTTCAGCAGTGGGGAAAAGAAGGTGAGGTTCATAAAGCTGACACAACTTCTCCCTCTGGGAGTCGCAGAGTATGAGTCTGGAACGTAAATCTGTCTTTCCAGTTATCTGTAATAGCCAAGCAAAGTAAGAAAGTGGCTATTACAGAAGGAAGCCCCCATCACTGGGGAAGAAGGGGGGCGTCCTTTGCTATTACACTGATCTCACCCACGGAAATAAGTGGTCCTGTGGAATTTGAAGGAATTAAGGAGACAGAAATTCAATTCAGAAAACAATGTTTACTATGTTCTAGGGGCCACGCAATCCAGGTCTTCTCCCTAGGACCCCCTACATTAGTTCTTCAGATTCTGTTAAGCCCAAAGGGGAATAAAGTTCTGAGTTTTCTCTCCCCTCCAGATATCTCAATAGAACAAACGGCCTTAATTGAAGATGTTGCCAGCTTTCCTACCTCAACCCAAGAGGGAGAAAGGAAAGAGAAGTTGTGAACTTATGTTCATCACTCATGAGATGGTACTCATGTTCACACTTGCCTATAATCGTTGGTTTTTAACCTCGAAATGGAATTCCCACATCTTGCATCTTAATTATATGTCTTGTTACTTAGCATCCCTTAAATGTATATCTGATAATAACCACATGTTTATTAATAAACATCTACTGAATATCTACAATATACAATCACTCTTAGCTTTTTTGTGGATAAAAGGATTAAATAAACAGATTCTACCTCACAGAGAGCTTATAGGCTGGGTGGGGACAAAAACAAATCAATAAATGTAATACAAAGTGATGAGCCATAATGAAGATATATACAAGGTACACGGGAGTTCAGTGCAGGGAGAGATAACTTCCAGCTGAGCAAATGAGAAATACTTAATGGAAAAGTTGGAATTAAAGTGGATTATAAAGTTGGAACAATTCTGGAAGGCCGGGACACGTACTGTAGATTGATTAGTTTTACTGAGGTGTAAGATGTGTAAATGGGAGAGTCAAGCTATAAATTTAAAAAGGAATAGGGAATTGGGGGGACTTATGGTAACTAAAGTTTAAATATAATGTATCTAAAATCCTTTTTAAAAAATCCTGAAAGATATCTAATAAGGAGTTGAAAATCTTGAACTGAAATTGTTAAGCTTATGATACATTGTAAGCTTATGATACAATTTTGGGGGTAAGCGATAGGAGGGGAGAGTGGAAGGAAAGAGATCGCCAAGAGAAAAACCATAGAGTGAAACAAAAGAGAACAAGGATGCAATTATTGACTACTTAGATTTGCTTAGATTGCGTATAAAAACGCACGTGTGCATGTGTTTCAGTAGACTTGAATCATGAACCCAAAACTATGATAACAGAACCATCATTATTGAATTTACTGTGATGAGCACCTTACATAAATTATCTTATTTTACTGTTACAACAACTCTATAAAGACATCTTTATTTCCATTTTATACTCTCAAGGTCACGTAACTCAAAAATCCCAAGACATTACTGGAATCCAAATCTAGCTTGACTCGAACTCTAAATCACTGTGCTATCCCACCTCCCAGATGCTGTCTTTTCCTAGAGCTGCTAATGACCTAAATAATTGAGCCAACTAGAATTAGGAAATAAAAATACAGAATACTAACTTAAATTTGAATTTCAGGTAAACAACAAATGATTTTTTAGAATAACTGTCTCATTTAATATATGGAAAATAATTACACTAAAAAATCATTTGTTGTTTGTCTGAAATTCAAGTTTAACTGAGCATTTTGTACCTTATCTGGCAAACCTAGGACCAACTGAGATTTGGGAAATGATGTCAATTCTCTTAAAAAATAGATTTCCCTTAGCCCATAGTCTATAACAAAGCAGGCAGGCGATAAATGCGGCATAGATGGATAAAAATAAATGAATTAATGAGTGGATAATACACTATAAAAAGCACTATAGAATGAACAATCTTAATTTAGTCATTTTTATATTAGTGATGTCATTATTGTGATATGTTTTGGATTTTAGCATATTTAGTAACAGGAGTAAAATATCCACACATAAGTGCCTCGAATATAAATGAAAACATTAACATACCCATTTTAACTAAGATTTTGAAAAGAAAAATTGCCACAACCCAAATCATCTGCATATATAGACCTAATTTAAAATGTTCTACTGATTTAACTTAGCAGAAAAATAAAACACATATTTCAATGGTTCTGTTTTTCCGATTATATGCTTCTCCAGACGTATGATTCATGCAAGACCAAATCAAAAACATAACGTAGACATTTTGAAGAAGGAAAGAATAATTTAAATGCACAATATTATTCTTCAGCTATTACAATTCTCAGTTGATGGAATAAGCTATTTAAAAACTCACTGATCTTTAGAATATAAATCTAAAACAAATCAGAAAAGTATATATTGGATTCATTGATATGACAAGACTCTCAATTTGCTTTTCAGTGAAATGAGAGAATTGTATTTAACTTTAGAATAAGAAATTAAGAAGTATTTAATCAATGAGTGCTGTGACAATTAAAGCTTGCCATTAATAAGCATTGTATTTATGAAAATTACCAATACCATTCATTATACCCACTTTTAAATCAGAATATATCCTCAAACTGAAATATTTTTTCTGCATTGCAACTAAAGATTGTCATTTCCAAACAAGGTTATGGTGTCACATTTTTAAATATCATTCTTTTGGTTAATATTAGTGATGTCACTATTATGATACCTTCTGGATTTTATCATATTAGTGGTTGGGATAAAATATCCACACAAATGCTTTAAATACAAATGAAAACTTTACCACATCCATTTTAACTATTTATCATATATTTTTATAATGCAGAATATTAGCTACCATATACTTTATAAGATGCCTTTTTTTTTAATGTAGACATTGTTTCTATAAGGCATTTGTATGGAGAAGGTTGTGTATTAAGGAAAATTGTCAGGCCGGCCCCGTGGCTTAGCGGTTAAGTGCGCGCACTCCGCTGCTGGCGGCCCAGGTTCGGATCCCAGGTGCGCACCGACGCACCGCTTCTCTGGCCATGCTGAGGCCGAGTCCCACATACAGCAACTAGAAGGATGTGCAGCTATGACATGCAACAATCTACTGGGGCTTTGGAGGGAAAAATAAATAAATAAATAAAATAAGGAAAATTGTCATTTCATTGAGAAAAGGATAATAAAGAAAAATGAAATCCAGTTGAAAAACAAATTGCTACCCAAACAACAGTTAGGGATTGTAATTTAGAGGTTGGAATTGGGAGGAAGCTCATGTAATCTCCATCCCAGGAGGTCTATGGGAAAATCATTCAGTCACTTGCCCTAGATGATTATGGTACAACCTTCCGTACCAAGGACACTTGCACACCTAGATTTGATGCAGGCTATCACTGAAGTCTGACCATGGTTATAAGTAATGGTTACACAGACACTGCAATCTTTGACGCACACCCAAGATGTACTGTCCCATTTTGTACTGTTTGCAAATTAAGTAAAGATAAAATCAATGAGGGAGCCAACCTTAAAACTCCCAAGTACATGAATAACACACAGCTTTACACATAATATCAATTTACTAGTTGCATCCCAGCCTGTGAGAATACCCACATCCTAAGTCTAATACAGCTCTGTCTTTTTTTTAGGAACTCCCTACACCCTCTATTTCTCAGTCAGATTTTGGGATGTGTGATTGTTAATTTTATGTGTCCACTTCCCTGGCCCATGGTGCCCAAATACTTAGTCAAATATTATTCTGGGTGTTTCTGTAAGCATGTTTTTGAATGAGGTTAACATTTAAATTGGTGGACTTTGAGTAAAGCAGATTGCCTTCCTTAATGTGGGTAGGCTTCTTCGGATTTTTGAGGCAATATATTCCTCATTTGCGTGCTACTGTGGCTCATTTACCAAGTGACCTGAAAAGCTGCTAGTTTTGAGTGGAGCCGGGACAAGAGAAGGCTCAGCAACAGGTCCAGGCCGCCGTGCAAGCTGCTCTGCCACTTGGGCCATATGATCCAGCAGATCCAACGATGCTTGAAGCGTCAATGGCAGACAGGGATGCTGTTTGGAGCCTTTGGCAGGACTCTATAGGTGATCACAGCCCAGGCCCTTGCAATTTTGGAACAGAGTCCTGCCTTCCTCTGTAGATAACTACTCTCTTTTTGAGAAAGAGCTCTTGGTATGATGGTAGACTTTAATCCAACTATATCAATAATCACATTAAATGCAAAGAATCTAAATATGCCAATTAAATGATAGATTGTCAGATAAGATAAAAAAGCAAAGTCCAGTGTTATACTGTCTGCAAGACACCCATTTTAGATAAACTACTGAGATTGGAGAAAAGTAAATGGATGGAAAAAGATATACTTACACCAGCACTAATCAAAAGACTGCCAATGTTAATATCAGACAAAACTGAGAATGTATAAATAAAACATAGTACATTCATCAGTGGAATATTACTCAGCATTAAAAAGGAAAGAACTACTGATACATGCAACGACATGGATGAATCTCAAAGGCATTATGCTGAATGAAGGCAACAAGACCCAAAGACTACATTCTTCCATTTATATGACATTCTAGAAAACATAACTCTGTAGGGACAAAAATACATCAGTGATTACCAGGGGCTGGAAGTAGTTGAAGGAGTTGATTACAAAGATGTGTGGAGGAATTTTGGAGGGTAATGGCTGTTCTATATCTTGATTGCTGTTGTGGTTACCCAACCACATGCATTTGTCAAAACTCACAGGACCTTACACTAAAATGCTTGAGTATTACTGTGTGTAAATTCTTTCTTTTTTTTTTTTTGTGAGGAAGATTAGCCCTAAACTAACATCCGTTGCCAACCTTCCTCTTTTTGCTAAGAAAGATTGGCCCTGAGCTAACATTCGTGCCCATCTTCCTCTACTTTATATGGGACCCCGCCACAGCATGGCTTGACAAGCAGTGCGTCGGTCCATGCCCAGGATCTGAACCTGCAAACCCCAGGCCACCGAAATGGAGCGCGCGAACTTACTGCTATGCCACCAGGACAGTCCCTGGTGAATTATCTCTTAATAACAGCATGAAATAAATACAGCCTCCAAAAACAGGCAGACATGTAAAATTGATACGAACAATATGTAATATCTGATTTATGATTCTGGTATCCATTTGAGGAATCTTATGGAAGAATGAATGTTTTTCCTAAGTAACATATAGATACATGATTGACATTTGATTTATTTTTGTTACTTAAGAATTAAAACCGCTTACTCATTTCAAGGCATGCTTCCTGGTTAGTATCGAGAAAACAGATACACTTAAAATTTTCAACTCTCTGTATCATTTCCCAAAAATTTATTTTATACATAAATAAAATTTTAATTAATATTATTTACATAAACTCAATCACATAGTTAATTATAATCATGAAATTATTCAAAAAGTTATAATACATGGCAAGTATTATTTTTAATAAAATTATATCATTGTAGAAAAATCAAGAAATTTCCTTTAAACAGCTGAGTTGTAACAATAATTCAGAAAAGATTTTCATCTAATAGGATTTGTATTTATTTCTGGTTTGCAATGAAACACCTCACTGTACAAAATAATAAATATATCTGGATATCAGTCAGGGAACCGTGGAACAAATGGAGAAAAAATAAAGTTAGTTGTAACTTACTCTTCAGCTGGTGAGTTTTGATCAAGTAATTAAGATACAAAAATGATAGAGTGGAGAAAAAAAAACATCTTTTTTTTTTTCTTTTTCTTTGAGTCACCACAACAGTGCAAAGTGCTCCAGAAATGAGAAATAAAAATAGAAAGTAAAACAAAATGATATGAATACAACACTGAGGCTGAACCAAAAATGTTACAAGGAAAAGATTGTTGATGAAAATTCTGAAACAATTTGTTTCCCTCCTCTAGCAGCCTTGTGGTACCCGCCCTTCAGGGTAGTCATTTTGTCCATCATGCTGGAAAGTAGCCCCGAGACTCCCTGGCCAGCATGTACAAACCAGATTTTAACTGTGCATGTTTCTTGAGAGGCTCCTCCATAAGGCTGGTAATCAGGACATTTCTGAAAGGGAAATCTACTGGTATCCACAGCCTCTTCTTTGGACTAACAGGAAAAAACAAATGGAACATTGTGACCGTCACACAACGGTCTTTACAGGCAGCTTTGATTGTTTCTGGTTCAAGGTAACACTTAGTTCACTTGGAGAAAACTGCTGTATCCCTCAGTTGTATCAAAGCATTGAGGAATTTCTGAAAGTTTAGATAAAAAGCAGCAGTAATTTCTGGTTGGGTAGTTGGGAAGTGTGACATGAAATAAAAGTTGGGGCTAAAACCAAGTCAGAAAAGTAAATATATTGGAATCTCTATTGTCCACAGTAACTTTAAGAAGAGTGAATAAAAATCTTTTGCTCTGGCCATGGTGAAAGGTCAGAGATCAAATATATGCTCCCACCCAGAACAACCAGGAAATGCACAGAATATATGAGAAACAGTTTTCTGACATGTGAAACAGGCAGCCCAGGACAATGATCCCTCAGAAAAGGGAAACAAATAAGGCAAGCCCTACAATTGCATCAATTTACTGCCTAGAGTCAGTTTATAGGCCACAGAATAAAAAAGAAGGAACTCAAACAGAGCCCAATAATCTTGCTGAGTTCAGGAGACAAGAGATCAGAGTTCAGAGAGCTCAGAACAGCTAGAATTTGCGGGCAATGAAACAGAGAGGAGAGAATTACAGAGGAGACCGGAAGATCTGCAGAGAGTTCTCCCCAAGTCTCTGTCTGACCTGTTTATTCATAAGAAGAAACCACCTAAAGCGAGGGAAAGAATCACTGACAAGGAGTAGGCAGAACATTTCTTGGAACCCACAAAGGACCCAACATTGGGTGTAATCCTAAATGATATAGCTTTAGTAATGGTGCTAAATTGGCCCTAGAGCAAAGGCTTCCCTGGACTTACCCTAACAAAGCTTAAACACCTTGAGAGGATCTAACTGATTCTATTAACTTAAACTTATGCCAGGAAAAAACCCAGCACTATTTTTAAAGGAATACAATAAAATACAGAAATCTACACCTTAAAACTCACAATGTCCAGCATTCAATTAAAAAAATGATTATAAAATAGGAAAATATGGCCGATAAATGGGGGGAATCAATCAACAGAAATATATCCAGAAATTACAGTAATTATAAAACTAGCAGAGAAGGACATTAAAAGAGCTATTATAAATATGATCCATGTTTTCAAAAAGGTAAAGGAAAATATAAGCATAATAAGAAGAGAAATGAAAGCTATAAAGTAAACCCAAAGTTCATTTCTAGATATGAAAAAAAATATCTGAAATGAAAAAGACACTGGATGGGATTAACAGCATATTGGGCAGTGCAGGTGGAAGGATCAGTGAACTTGAAGCCGTATCAATAGAAACTCTCCAAAATAAAGCACAGAGAGGAAAAAGAGTGAAAAAAAAAAAGAAGCTGAGTGAACTATCAGACAACATCAGCAGTCTAACATATGTGTAATTGGAGTCCCAGAAGGAGTGGAGGGGCAGAAAAATATTTGAAGAAGAAATGCTTGAATTTTTCCAAATTTGACAAAAATTATAAGCCCACTGGTGCAAAACACTCAAAGAAACCCAAGCAAAACATGTCAAAGAAAACCACATCAAGTCACATCATTATAAGTTACTGAAAAGTAGTGATAAAGAGAAAACCTCAATAACTGCCAGAGAACAAAAAGGAATAAGAGGAATAAAGAGAAGAATGATAACATATTTCTGGTCAGAAACCGTGCAGCCCAGAATACATTGGAGAAACCATCTTTGAAATAATGAATGGGAGAAAAAAAAAGAACACTTCGATCTAGAATTCTTTCCTCAGCAAAAATACTGTTCAAAAATAAAAGTGAAATGAAGTCTTTTTCAGACAACAAAAACTGAGGAAATTCATTGTCAACAGACAGGCACTACAATACATGTTAAAGGAAGTTCTTCAGGCAGAAGGAAAATGGTAACAGATGGAAATGTGGATCTATAGAAATGAATGAAGGGCACTAGAAATGGTAACTATGTGGGTAAATATAAAAGACTTTTTTATATTTTAATGTCTTTAAAAGATAGTTTTGTACTTAGCAAATACAAGCCATAATCAGAAAAACGTAGTCAACATGCTTTAAAAAGGCATAGATAAATGATGCCCATTTTGTTTGTTGGGCTTTGGGAAAGTTATTTTTAAATGGATAGAAGACATGGTATACAGTGTGAATGCTTCCAGAGAGATGTTACACTTATTAATGGATAAATGTAGATGCCTCCCCCCACCCCCTACAATTGTTCTCGTTTTCATAGAACCAGGAACCCTAATGTCTGACGGTCTAGACACAAGAAGGATTGTCCCTAAACGGTGCGTGGCACAAAGCAGGCTCCTAACTGTTAGCCTATGGAAGAAGGCCCAGAAGAGATTCTAACCATTACTAACCACAAGGACCCAGCAATTTGAAGTATAGCAGGCAGAAGTAGTAACAGCGCAAAAATAAAAGTTGAGCAAACAAACCCCTGTATCAAAAATGTACCCAATATAATTAATGCAATCATTTGTTATTTTTATTGGCAATATGCTAACATAAATGGTTTTTGAAATAAATTATACCAGGACACAAGAGAGTAGAGGAATTCAATCTCCCTAAGTTGGATACTGATGACTCAGAGGCACCAATGTTAACAATGAGTACCTAGTAATGAACTGTAACACCAGTTCTCCTCGAGTTGGAAGAGACATCCTGAAAGGAGAGAGGAGAGCTCAACTGAGGTATGACTTGCTAAAAAATCTGGGTGTTAGAACTCATAGTTGTTGTCTAGTTGGGTATTTCCTTTAGAAAAAAAATCAAACATTTATTTCTCAAGAACAGATTTAAGTGCATGACCACAGTACTTCATTAATTAACACGTATTGTTTCCTGTCAGCAAGATTTCAAATAATAATCTAAGTAAGTTATAGGGACATATATTTCAGCCTTAGCTCAACTACTTTTGGACAGGAGACTCAATTAAATGACCAATTTCTATGCACTTTCCAATCACACCTCCTTGATGGGGCTATTTCTCCACCAGGATCCCTGTATTTTCCAGTCACTGGTAAGTAATAGATGTTCAAATTACCAACATAGTCTCAATGCATTTATAAAGTTTTCTAATCCTAAATAATGATCAAAACTCTAAACTTGATCCAAAATTAATATCTCCTTTTCAGTCTCTCCCTTTCCAGCTTGCTGGCCATGGTCTCTGACCCCATGCTGCTCAGGAAGTGAGATGAAGTAGCAAGAGTTACTTCACTCAACATGTAGGAAAGCCTTGTTTTCAAAATCTCTGGGCGTTCTATTTAATGCTAATGATTACTCTCTGGGAAAATTATCTGATGGAAATTCCTTAAACATGTTGATGGAGTCTATTCTTGCTTCTCACCTGTCAGTTCTCAGGTTTCCAGCAGTCTACTCCATGGAGCTCTTTCTATTGGGGTTCCATTGCCCATCCTTTACCTAAACACTCTGGGAAAGCAGCAATCCTCCTTTGCTTAGCCTCCAAAGGGGCCTTCTTTCTTGACCATGAGACTCCCCAGGCACAAGTCAGACAGCACCCAAGGAGCCCTGATAAATAGGAGGGAGGGAGGGAATGTCACACATTAAGCTCTCAAGTGTTCCCACTGAAGCCCCCTCGCTAGGCTTGATTTGCAGGACGGACACTCTCTACCCCCCAGTGCAGCTCTCTCCAAAGAAATCCCCTTCAAATCACTTGTAAACTCCATCATCCCAACCATTTCATTCACTTTTGAATAGTGAATAAAGTTTCTAGACATCTACTTGGAAGTTTTTGCATCATAGTCTATCTTCCAAATCACTTTTACACTCTGATATATATCCTATTTTGATACTACATTTGAAACTTACATTTTAACATATGTTACAGTTTTTAAATTTTTCTTACAAAGGTAATACGTATTCACTGTAACAAGAAAACAGTCCAAGGCATATGAGGAAATATTCCCTCATCTTTAGTCTCCAATCTGACACCACCCCCAATTTCCATCACCACGAAGTAACTAATATTATCAACGTGATCTGTCTCCTTCCTCGCATTTCTTTGTGTTCTTTGTATCTTAAGGATAATAACAACTTTTATTTTTTTCATTCTAGCCTTTATCTTTTGAGTTTGTTTGTGGAATCTTTTGCCTCCAAAAACATTTGTTCTATGTAATCAGATATGTCCATATTTTTCTTTAGGGTTTCTCTTATGGTCTCTTGCAAACAGAGATTTTGCCAATAATTTTAATAGTCAAGAACTTACTCTACAAAAAAATAAAGAAAATAAAAACTGAAAGAGCATTGTAAGTTACTTTTTTTCAAAGGATCCACAATATTTGAAAATGAGAATTCTTCCTACGTCAATTCGACCAGAAATACAACATTAAGGAAGTTGTTCCTAAATTGTGAAATACTCTAAGAAACTGCTATAGGAATTGCATTTTACACACAAGGATATCATGACTTGTGTAGAAAAGATTTTCCTGCCTAGAAATGGGGATTGGACTCAAAAGATGACCTCGGAGTTTCTTCCCTGAGTCTTTGGTAATGGCATATAAGTACAGAGAAAACTATAGGAATCAGGTAGTCAAATTGGGACAGCAGTTCCAATTGAGTCCAGCAGGACAACAGGAACTGGGTGTTAAGCAGTTAAAACATCTTCAAGCCTGTGGCTTATTAATAGGGACCACAAAGCATCCTAGAAGAAGGCTTCCCCCATCCACTGCATCTTCCAAGACCAGTAGCAAGAAAAGAGCATTAAGCTTAGGACACGCAACCTTAAAATGTTTATGCATTTAAAAAATCCCGAGTAGAAAGGGTTACTTAAGCCTGCCAACCAACATATAGTACAATGTTTAGTAGAAAGGTGACGGAAAGATAGAAAAATGCTTAGCGGTTGTGGGAGACCAGCCACCAGCAGCTGGCATCCCTAAGATCACTGCCCTATAAATGCTGGCTGAACCCTTTATTTCACCTCTTTGTCCAACTCACCAAAGTCACTTTCAAGGCAGTGTTTCTAAATACTACTTGCTGCCCCATCATGCTGCTGTGATTAAATTTTCTTCCATTTTACTCTCCAAAGCAAAGATACAAATTACAGCTTTACTGAACCTCCAGGAAAAATTTAGCAAGCCATTACTCCATTTTTCTCCATTACTAACCTGATTGCTTTTCAATCACCTTGTTATACATCAAACATCTAACTCACCTAGCCTGCCAACAAAATTTCATGCAAGAGGGATTTTGGCAAAGGTCTTTAAAATCAAGGTATATTTTCTGGCCTCCAAAAAGTTTTCATAGGTTTAAAAGGAAAATTATATCTAGTTACAGTACACTGCCAACAAAACCACTTTGCAGATTACCCATCTGTCATAATTCTAGCTCACTACTTCTCAAACTTGGCTGCACTTTGGAATCATCCAGGAGCTTTAAAAATAACTAATGTCTGGGTCTCATCCCTGAGATTCTGATTTACTGTCACCTTGAAAGTACGCAAATTAAAAAAATACTCAAATACTAAAGTCATTATAATGGAGTCAAAATTTATTCACTTAGTCTCAGATGTGCAAAATCAAGTAGTTATGTTTGTTTCTAAACCTGATTTCACTTTGTTCTTGAGCCTCATTTCCACTAAAAAAATTTATTTGACAGTTAAAGTTATTTCTGATTCTTCTGGTTTTAAGTTATTTCTGTTTCTTCTGTTCCTTCTGGTTTGGGGGGAAGATGCTTTCTCTTCTGAAAAAATACTAAAAATATCAAAGTTCAAAATTCCTCTCAAGACTTTTTTCTTTTCTCTTACAGTATATTCCTCTTCCCCACAATTCCCAAAATAGATTCGAGTGTTGGGAGGGACTTAGAAAGCTCAGTGTGGGAAGGAAGAGGGATGAGAATGTGATCTCTAGTCTTAGTATCCTCCTTGACACGCACCTGTATTATGATTCCTAGATACCACAAGCCGCACAAAGTAACAAGTAAAAAATTCAAAACAGGGGCCTGCCTGGCGGCGTAGTGTTTAAGTTTGCGCACTCTGCTTCGGCAGCCCAGGGTTCACAGGTTAGTATCATAGGCACAGATATAGGCACTGCTCATCAAGCCATACTGTGGCGGCATCCCATATACAAAATAGAGGAGAATGGGCACAAATGTTAGCTCAGGGCCGATCTTCCTCAGCAAAAAGAGCAAGATTGGCAATGGATGTTAGCTCATGGCTGGTCTTCCTCACCAAAAAAAAAGAAAATTCAAAACAAAGACTGGAAAATAGAGGCCAATAAATTTTTCAAGACATATAGCAAAAAGTCAGATTGACAAGTCACCAATAAAATATGATAGGAAGAAATTAAGACAATACTTTCAAATTCTGAGAAAAAACTTCAACTAAAAATTCTATACCAAGTCAATGCAATAATCAAGTAACATGGCACTTGACAGCCATGGTTAGAATGGACTCAGAAAGTTGACTTTCTATGCATCTTTTCTTAAAAAGTTACTTGAGGATTTACACTAGCCAAACTAGAGAGTAAAGCAGAGAATGAAAAGATATAGGATACAGGAAAACTGGAACTAAATGGGAAGACTCTAGAAGGAAAATCCCCAAGAAGACAAGAGACTCAGAGAGCTGCCAGTCTTTTCTGGAGAGGAAGTGAGAGGTCTCTGAGAGGGAGGGCTCTAGGAAAAAGGAGGGCTGCCATAAAATATAACTGAGAGGCTGGAAAAATTTAAGCATATGACAAAGCCAAATGCAAGGGGAGAAAGAACATTTAGAAACACGAGGAAAAATGAGGGGAAAAAGGCAGTACAAAAATGTCAAGGTCTAAATATAAAACAAAATTAAAATGCAGCATTATTTTGAACAATTGGGACCATATCTTTGCAATAAAAGAGAAGAAAGGTAATCTTAGCATCCTCTTGTCATGAAATGAACTTATGTTGTTATAATAATATCATTTTCTGTATCATTGTCCTGCATTAGATTTAACAAACGAACAAAACAATGAAAGACTTGGGTGTGGTTTCTGAACAGAAAGCAAATTTTAATAACCTTGATAACACAAAAGCAAAATCCTAATTGATATAAAGTAGCTCAAGGAGGAGGGAGGAAGATCAGACAAAAGAAGGCTGCTGATATTTTCATCTTATATAGTAAAGGATTAAGACACCCTACAGAAAGTAAATAGAACAAGAAACAGAGAATTAAAGTTACTATTTAAAGTTACTAAGTTAAGGAATTGAGGAGATAAGAGTAATATAACCATCAGACACAGGAGGAGGAAGAGGTGGAAGGAAACAGTAGGCCAGTGAACTCCAAGTCTCATCTTTCACAATGGAGACCCAATCGATTCATCTATTTTAAACTTTTATCTAAATTGATAATCATCTACTGATAGAGTAAAAATACAGATAAAATCATATTTTCTACGTCATTGTGGTAATCATCAAAAGATGAAAACAGAAATTATCAAAAGAATTTGCCTCTAAGTTGTGTGTTTAGAGAATAGGCAGGGGCAAATGAGTTTATTGCTTTTCATTATATAACGAATTAAATTAAAAAATTTTAAATCAATCAAAAAGAGAAAAGAAAATGGAAATGAATTGAGGGAATAAAAGAGCAAACCAAGAGTAAATGCACTTTAAAAAAAATCAGTGTTTCCTATGGAGTGGATGACATAGTCTTTGCATTTTAATACTAGTTTCTTTAAGAGTTTCCTGCTGATTTCTAGTGATTGTTAGAAATAGTCTGAAACTGAAAATGGTGATGGTGAAAATAAACCTAGCTTACTTTGACTTCAGGGAATAAAGATGCAGGTTCTTTTTTCACTTGAAAGAACAAAATCCATCTACTCTATGGAATTATTGACAGCCTTTCTTCTACCATATGGGTTTTGTTTTATGCAGCAGCACGAAACTACGATTGCTGAGGTCTAGTTTTCTACCTTTTATTTATCTTCTTCCTTCTTTCTTTGGGAAAAAAATATATACTGATTCTTAGACAGAGATTGAATTCCTACTTGGGTTCCCCTCTACTCCTTGGAGAGCAGTTTTTTATTTCCTTTGAGGGATATAATAGATTTCTATTATCTAGAGCCACATTGTCAAGCAGTGCCGCACAGCACACACAGATGGAGTATTAGACATATACAAAAATAAAAGAACAAACAAAAAAGATAAAAGTCCATTAAACTCTGCAATGAGAATATTATAGACAACAAAAGCAGTATGATCTTATTTTAGTATGCATCTTGATACGTCAAGGATTAGGAAATGACTTTTAATGACCAACCTAAGGGGGAAAAAGTACTCTCTGGCACAAGAGATTGAAAAGCAGTTGTCAGTAAGTAATGGATTTTATTTAAAAAATGGGTTTTTAATCAACCCGAGCCGGGTTCTTCAGTTTGACAAAGAACTCTAGAGGCAATTCACTTAAGCCTTGACAGGGGAAAACACCAAAGGAGCATGAGAAAGAAGGGACTAACAAAGTTATTGAGAAGATGATACTTATATGCTGACAAAATTGGAGGACAAAGACTAAAATACTAAATGGAACACAGTCAAACCTCAAAATGCCTGAAATACTCAGCAAGAGATGGGAGTGAGGTAGGCCCTGAAAGCACTCAAGAATTCCACCCCACCTCACCTTACCTTGGGTAAAAAGTTGAAGAATGTGGGCACTTATAAAACCCAACACAATCAAAGCTAAGAGACCACATCTCATGAGTAAGAAACACTGAGATCTCAAGTCTCTCTCGTCCTCCTCTTCAGCAACTCTCAGCTATTGCACTAATTGCCCAGCTTGATTCACAAGCAAGGTCTGCACACCTCGTCTCTCCTTCCTCACCTCGCTTCCTGATGCCGTTCATCGTAGTATTCTAACAGCCTCCACCCTCTCAGCTCTCACAAAGGTTCTTAGGAGCATCTTGTTGGCCAAATCCAAAGTCCATATTTGAGTCCTGATCTTACTTGATATTTCTGTTCATTTGAGATTATTAGCCACTCTTTCCTTGAAATTGAATTTTTCTTGAAATACTTTCTCTTTTGCTGGCCCTTTAACCCTATGTTCATTCATTAGAAAAATAGTTATTGAGGGCCTGTTATGTGCTAGGCATTCCTACAGGCTCTGTGGATACAATCGTAAATGAAACAGTCAATCCTTGATCTCATGGAATTTACATTATAAAGGGGGACATAGAAAAATAAGTAAAATATTTAGTAAACTAGAAAATAATAGCTGCAAAGAAAAAGAAAAACAAAGCAGGAAAGGTGGGATAAGGAGTTTAAGCAGTTTGCAGTTGTAATTTTAGAGAAAGCAACCAGAAAAGGTGATATTACGTTGAAAGAATGCACATGAGCCATTCACTGCCGACTCCCCAGTATTCATTCCCAATCTGATTGCTTTCCTGAGCTTCAGAATTCATCAAACTGGCTACGAGATTTTCATTTAGATGTCCCACAGATACCTTAAACTCAATATATGCAAAAAGAACTCTTGATATTGCTTTGTGAACCAGTGTTGGCCCCTCATTTCCTATTTCAGTGACTGGAAAGTTCATTTACTTAGCCGTCTAAATCAGAAATCTAAAAATCATCCTAAACTCCCTTTTCTATAGTACCTCTATCCACTTGGTCACCAAATCTTGCCATTTTTCTCCTAAATGCCCCTCAGCTTTATCCCTGCTACACTTGCTTTAGTTCAGCTGCTCGATTTTTATTTCAAAAGCCTCAAAATGACTCTTCTTGACTCTATCCTAGCCTCCTTCAATTTATTCTGCTCATTGTTTCCAGAATAATCCTTCTAAAAAGTAATACTGATCCCATCAGCCACCCTATTAAGATTTCACACGGCCCCTTCTACTTCTCACAAGGATGAGAAACCAAAGACTAATCCAGCTGATGTTTAGTCTGGCCCATACGTTTATTGAGTAAATTTGAACTTGTTTCCAACATTTAAAATTGGATGGGGCCGGCCCTGTGGCGTAGCGGTTAAGTGCGCCCTCTCCGATGCTGGCACCCAGGGTTCAGATCCCGGCTGCGCACCGACGCATTGCTTGTCAGGCTATGCTGTGCCGGCGTCCCACACAAAGTGGAGGAAGACTAGCACAGATGTTAGCTCAGGGCCAGTCTTCCTCAGCAAAAAGAGGAGGATTGGCAGATGTTAGCTCAGGGCTGATCTTCTTCACAAAAAATAAAAAAATAAATAAAATAAAATAAAATTGGAATGTTTTGTGTACAAATCCAGATTTATGGCTCCACTTGAAAAATCCAAAGCTCTGGTAACATCGGACACAAATTTCCACATAGCAACAACATGGAGCTGAATACCATCTACTTCCTGTGGCTGGGAATGTGCTGAGCCCCAGTTCACCACGGTCCACCCCAGCTCATGTCATTCACATAGGCTATATGACTGCATCCACTGGCCTAAAGAGTAACTTCAAATACCTTAACATGGCATATAAAGCTGTCTGGAAATGCTTCTGCTGGGTGACCTTTCTGGAATCCTCCCCTTCCTCATGCCCCCTCACCTTCTAATGCTCATCTCTGAGTGGCCTCACACTGTATACTTTAATCATGACAGTATATCCCCAGTTCTCCAAACACACCATAATTTCTGGTTTCCCCCCAGTTACACACACTGTTCCCACTATGAGGAATGCCCTCGAGCCCCTTTAAACTCCTACTCATCCATCCAAGAAGAGACAGATCCTGGTGATATTATAAACCCACTTCCTCCCCTTTGGGTAGATTAGCAGAGAGCTGGCTCAGCAAGTCCGAGTTAGTGCAAAAAAGAACTGGAAGACACCAGCTGCTGGGCTTTGTGGGCTCCCCCTTTCTAACAGTGTCATTTTCCCACCCATTGTTACATAGTCATAGGCAGGTCCCCTGTTCCTCTGACCCTGTAGGTATGTGGAGTTATAGGGTTGGAACCCCTTTCAACTAGAGTGTTGGAATCCCTTCCAACTAGAGTGTTGGCCATTGTGTATGCAGCCTAGCATTGGCCTCAACTGTGGGTCATTGAGAGAGTAGGAGATTGCATACGCAATACTAGTTCTCTGCTTGTAAGTTTTCCCCCAATAAACCCTTTAAAATATTTGCTCCATGCAGCGCTAATGGTATGTGTCCATGACCCCATGGCATAATACCTTCAATTTCCTGCCCAAGCCTTAATTTATAAAACTTTTACTATCTTCCCCAGAAAGACTCAGATCCTTGCTCAGATCCCCCAAGAATCTCCTCAGCACCTTGCTTCTTCTCTTAGAGTTCACTCTAACACTTAGAAGGTTCATCAACTCAATTGCAATTCTTTGTGTGAGTTCATATTTTATTCGTCTTTGTAACATCACACTGGGCATGAAGTAGCAGCTCAATAAATGTTCACATGAAGTAGCTGAACAATATCAATGGAGTCACTCTGATAACTTACAGCAGCTATTCATAAGACAAAGCAGTGAGTCTTTCCATCTAACTTAGTAAGAACTGAAATAAATGATGTCAGGTTTCATGTTTTTCATTTCTTAGTATCATATTTATTTTTATTCTTTATGAAACAATCTCATGGAATTTTTTTAAAGAAGATGGCTATAAAGTGCCCAGCAAAAAGTGGGTGCTCAGCAAAAGGGCGCTACACCGGGGCGAGGGGGTGCGGGGGGGACAGCATTTGAAGGGGTTGAAAACAAACACTTTGGAATTAAACAAGATTCCAGTCCTGGAGCCAAAACAGTGCATAGTGCAGACTAGGCACTGAGTAATTATCTGTTGAATGAATGAGTGGATCGGTGAATGCGCAAAGCCTGGCTCTGCCTATTGTTCCTGGGTTGCCGCCAAGCCATTGCCCTTGCTCTTCTCTCTACCCAATCTTTCCCCAGATATCTTCCCTAGGCCTCTGCTCAAATGTCTTATTGAGAAGCCTTCCCAGAAAACCTAAGGGTAATGGAACCCTGGCACTGCCCTTCCCCCTTACTCTGCTTTCACCGTCCCATTTATCACCACCTACAACACTATACAGTTGGTTCTCCTCCAGCTAAAACTGAAGCTCAAGAGAGCAGGGACCTTGTCTGCTTTGTTTGCTTCTGTATCTCCACCCAGAATAGTGTCTGCATGAATGAATCTTGAAGAATCTTGGCACGTCTCCTCTTCCTCATTTGCAAAGTAAGGGGATGAAGATAAATGTGTTAATGTCTTCTAGAGGAAACTTTATATGATCCATTTCTCCTAGCTCTTTGCCGATTGAATACAGCAAGGAGCCTCCTTCTTTTATTCTTTTATTCGGTGCTGCCGGATAAAGTTGGTAAGGGTCCCCCCTCCATGTCGTGCTGAAAAACCTCTTCTTCCAGAGCTGCTCTGAGCTGTCCAGATGGTAGCTAAATCCTGTGGGAATGCATTTGTGTTTTTATAGAATTTAGAGTTTTACAGTGGTGATGGATCCAAAAGCTCATGTGGAACAACTGACTCATTGTGTTTTCTCCCAAAGCCCCAGCGCATGGTTGTATATCCTAGTTGTAAGTTCTTCTAGTTTTTCTATGTGAAATGCTGCCACATCATGGCAACTGACAGACGAGTGTTGTGGTTCCGCGACAGCCAAATGAACCCAGGCCACCGAAGCAGTGAGAGCACAGAATGTCTAGTCCTTAACCACTAGACCATTAGGGCTGGCTCACAACCGACTCGTTTTACAGATGGGGACTGTGAAGACCAGAGAGGCCAAGTGAGGCCAAGTCAAGATGACACAGAGTTAGTGGCGGAGCCAGGAAAAAAAGCTTAAATTGTAGGATCTTAATCCACACCCATTATAGTAAGCTATAGTCCTCCTGTCGTTAAAAGGGCAGCACAAAGATTCTAATATCTTCCCCCGATTCTGAGTCCATTCCTCTTTCTACCATGACACTCTGATGGTTCCACAGTCTTGCTAAAGGCTGTGCCCATTAAACTTAGCCCAGTGGAAACACAGTTTTATTCTTCCAGCAGCTAAATCTCTCCTGGCAAGCTAAGGTGGAATTAATGGCAAGATGGAGCCTGAATTCATTAACAGTCTGAGTTCTTCAGAAGCAATTTTCCCTTGTCCTCTGTTCTGCAAAATTTGCTCCTACTGGTTTCATGGGACATATCATTCTTGCCAAATCAAAGTCCTCAAATTCCCTAAGGCTGCTAGGCAGGAACTTCAAGAATTATGAATTTTCAGAGTCTTAAGACAGCTACTCAATTTAACCAACTGTGGCGACTGACTTAAGTAGTCCCCGTGGTTTAAAAGACTCTGTGGTTTATAGATGCTATTTAACCTTCCCTGCTCTGTCTTCTGCTGGAATTTGCCTCCAAATCCACTCTAATGTCCATGGGCAGTCAGAATTAATCAGTTCTTCCCACTCACACCCACTACAAGTCCAAAAATAGAATGATAAATTTTTCCCAGCCACAGTCACCAACATTGTAGAGGACGTCACTGCCCTCTGGTGGAAATACTAAAAGCTGTTCCTGAGAAAGTTCCCGTAAAGATTGAAATCCTCACAAGAGAAAAACATTCTGGGAGCTTATCAAGAAAAAATGAACTCCCTAGAAACCTGCAAGTTAAAAGGTCATGGGGTCCCAGTGACTGTTACTATCCTGCGTCATTTTCTCCCTCCCTTATCTCTCAACCCCTGGTTCAAATAGCCTCAGGCACCTATGACTCACCATCAGATGGTCTCCAGGATAGCGACTCTGAAAGACGGAAATCTTTCAGTGAATGGGCTTCCACAAAACACCAGTGATCACTTCAGAAAAAGGCAAAAGTTTGTTTTCATAAACTAAAATTAGTACGCTATTGGGATTTATAGAGAGAACTAATTCATGAATCTCCAAAAATCTGGCTTCTGTGCAAACTTAGCAAATTTTGGAATCACTTCTTAATTTCTTCCCAATTTTTCATGTTGTTTTTCGTGTTGAAAAAGGTGAAGAATGGGGTAGAAGAGCCTCAGGGCCTTTTTTCCCCCTGCCTGTGTAGACATAGTAAAAAGAGTATAAGAACTGCTTTCATTGAAGAAGCTTCCCCAACGACTCCAACTTGACCTCTTCTTTGAACTCAAGAATTCTTATTTTCTAAGCCTGTGGTTGCCAATTCCAGCTGCTCATCAGAATCATCTGGAGAGTTTGTTGTTTTTTTATTATTGTTATTGCTTAATGCTGATAAAAAAATGAAAAACAATAGGATATATTGGAGTATATGAGGAAGCCACTTGGTTTAAAACTAATTAGGCCTGACCTTGTTTTTCCAGAAAGGCCTGACATGGCCTGTTGAGCATGCATTGTACATCTGCTTTAAATACTGACAATGTCCCAAAGCGAAGAATGATGCCCTTAAAGACAGGGCTGTTGCCTCCCCCATGTCAGCATTTCTTTAAGGATAAGCATTTCTTCCCAGAAACTAAGGATTAATTACTGATCTGCTTTAACTCATCTTGTGACCACTGACCTGCTGACCACCGACTCGCCGTGCTCACCTTGTGACCAGTGACCTGCTGTGTTGGCAAAGCATCTCGTGACAATAATAAAAGAGATGTTCCTGTCATATGTGATGTATGTTCTTTGTTCCAAGATGGTATATAACCACTCTGTACATCCCGCTTCTTCTGAGTGCCTTCTTCCTTGGGGAAGGAAACCCTGGGCTATAGTCCTCAGACCTGGCTCATAATAAACCCACTCCAATTTTGATGTATAGATTGATTAGGGATTATTTTTGTTAACAATACAGATTCCCAGGCACCACCCATACTTCCTGAATTAGGATTTCAGAGAATGGAGAACCAAATTTTTCATGAATGAGTCAAGTCTCTGAGTAAACTTTAAACTTTTTGAGAGTAGTATTTCTTTTGTATTTGTTACATAACTGACATCACAAAAATTAATTCCCTTTTCTCTTTCCTAATTGCCACCACTTTCATTTATACGTTTGTGTGTGGGCTATTGCAATGGGTACAGTATACTATGAGAACAGATCTACTTCCCGTCCATGCTCTACACTACTTTCAGAGTGATATTTCTAGACACCAATTAGCTCCTATTATTCCCCACATAAAACCTTTTGTTGGCTCTCCCTTAGGTATATGATAAAATGCTTGTTTCCTAGCATGACATACGAAAGTCATACTTCAACCGTGACCAACAACTTACAGCTCCTCTGAACACACTACACCATTTCAAGCCTCTTGGCTCTTGCTCAAGGCCAAGCTTGGATGCCTTTTCCCCATCCCCACCCCTTTCTGCAGGACTAACATTTACAACATTTCAACACTCTCAAGGTCCGCTCTTTTTGTTTGTTTGTTTTTTGTCTTTTTTTTTTTGTTTTTACATTTATTTATTTATTTATTTCCCCCAAAGCCCCAGTAGATAGTTGTATGTCGTAGTTGCACATCCTTCTAGTTGCTGTACGTGGGACGAGGCCTCAGCATGGCCAGAGAAGCGGTGCGTCGGTGCGCGCCCGGGATCCAAACCCTGGCCGCCAGCATCGGAGCGCGCCCACTTAACCGCTAAGCCACGGGGCCAGCCCAAGGTCTGCTCTTTTACAAAGCATTTTTCTGACCTTCCTCTTCACAAGTAGAATTGGCCACAGTGCCTACAATGCTTTACTAGAACTTTTTGTTCATCTCCTGCCGGTAAATCATAACTTCTGTGAGGATGAGAGAATTATGTCTGAGTCATTTTTATACCTCTAGAACAAATTACTGTTGAATGAATGAATGAATAGAAATGCCTAATATGTGCACAATTTCAGCTTTGACTCTCAGTTTATCATTTCTCCATTGACAAACAGATGAAGAAAAGCCCCGTGTAAAGTCATATGATTGAACAGACCTGATTAACAAATCAGCATCCGAGGCTCTTCCTCAGGTGGAAGGTGAGAGCAGTAACCTCACTTGGCAGGTCACCGTGTGGGCTCCACACACGGCTGGAAGTAATCAGCCCGAATGGAAGCAGCTACTCCCTGGGCTTGGCCGCTGCCCCCATGCCCCCAGGTTCTGTAAGAGCTTGATTCAGCTCAAGCTCTGAGTAATATTTAATCATATTAATTAATCAATCGTCAGCATATCACTTTAATTGTATCATAATCATACTTATATTTTGCCATGTTTAATTATAACTATCACATAGCCCTATGATGGGTAAATCATTTTTATTTGTAAAGAACTGTTAAGAATCAAAATAACAAAATATTTTCGAGCATTCTATTTAAGATCAAATAATAATAATAATGAACACTGCCCTCCCAGGTTTCTAAATACGTGAGAACATAATGCATTTATATTGACATATGACTGCATGCATGTATAATCATTATCAAATAGAAAAATTCGGTTTCTCCTCCTTTAGATAATCAGTCTTCAGCAGTATATCGCAATAACTGGAAAGTGGATCAAGAAAAGTTTCATAGCCCTCTCTTCCTTGGTTAAAAAAAAAAGAGAGAAAAAAGAAAAGACAAGACAAACGGATCGGCAGCAGAAAAAGCAGCTACAGTCCTTCACAACTGAAATAGTTCTCTGCTCTCTCTACTCCTGAGATAACTTTTGCAGTAAATTAATTTCCTCCTTCTATGGTATAACTAGGTCTAGATTTCAGTTACAAAGAAAAAAGAGTGGAAATGAAGGAATAACATTTATATGCTCAATTAATTGGCTTTGAAGTACAAAGCCTTCCCTTTAATTAAAAAAAAAAAAAAGAACTCCGTATTGAGCACATCGCCTGTCAATCTGCACAACCACCATGAGGCAGGGACGCTTACAGTCTCCATTACAGCGGAGAAAACAGCAGAGCTGCCATGACCTCTACAGATCCATTGACTAATTGCCCCAATGGCCCAGGTCAGACGAATTCCCTCTAATTCCACTGCCTTCCTCATTTCAAAAGAATAGGAGGCTACATCTCCCATCTTTTTAGGTTAGTTTCTGGAGAAAAACTCATAAAAACATAAATTCCCAATTCTGAGCTCATAACTGAGGAATCCGCTGCTGGAGGAGATAATTCAAGGTCACCCCTGCTTACAACTGTGCTGTCCCCATACAGTGGCCACTAGCCACACGTGGCTGTTGAACACTTGAAATTTGGCTAGTGCAACTAAAGAACCAATTTTTTATTTTAGTTAATTTAAATTCAAACTGAAACTCTGGTACTGAATTCAGTCAATGGAAAACTTTTAAGTATGTTTGGAACAACTTAGACACATGACTTTATTTTTTCAACCGTAAATTTTATGAAATCTAAATGCAGAAAAACACTTGCAATGAAAATTTGGTGTCTGAATTGAGATGTGCTATCAAAATAAACATACACTCAATTTTGAAAACAGTATAAAAAAGGAATGCAAAATATCTCATTTTTTTTATATTGATTACATGCTGAAATAACATTTTGGATACATTTTGCTAAATAAAATAGACTATTAAAATTAATTTTACCTATTTTTTTTAATGTGACGTCGAGAAAATCTTAAATTACACATGTGGCTCACATCATGTTTCCATGGGACAGCATTGGCTCAGAAGAATTCTCCATGAAATGAATGAGTTGAACCAGACCTCTCTCATGCTTCACCTACTTCCTCACCTGACCCCACCTCTGTGCAGAGGTCAGATCTGTATAATTGGCCTCAGTTTCCCACCAGCATCATGGAGTTCTCCTGAGGCACGTTTACACATACAGTTAAGGTCATTATCTGATATAAGTACAACAGGGAGAACAGTAAAATAAAGTAAAGTACAGTCACCTCAAGTAAAGTAAAGGTCTCTTTTCCCATATTTCCCTAGAGATACAATAAGGCGATGCCTAAATCATTGCAGCAGCAAGACTTAATAGGTAAATACTTGGTATTCTCAGATGTTAATATAAATAAGAGAATATACAACCCAAAGTTAATAATAGAGTTTGTCCTATATATAGAAGTGCCATTTTATCACTCTAGTAATCTTGTGTCATAATCTTTATTCAGCAGCAAAATAACAGCCTTCTTTACTGTCTTTAAAAACAAAAAGACTACAAAACAGATGTAATTTGTAGATTTTCCTAAGGGACTATTTGGTTTTAATAAGAAGAAGAGTTCATAGGAATATATCTCTTTCTTTCAGTGCTAGACAACTCTCAAAATCATCAAATTTCATAGGTGAATGTCAAGTACATTCTCTAGGCAACGTTAACTGAATTATGTCCTTGATAATTTCCTTGCATGTTGACATTTTAATATTTTGATGATTTCATAAATCAAAGTTTTATTGCTTTAGATTCTGAATAGGCCCCTTGTGATATAAGATGAGATTGTAAAGTCACAAACCATTTTTAAATTGTGGTTTAATGAGAGTATTTTCATTACTGCCTGGTGGCACAGATATCACATAACTTTGTGTTCATATCCTCATTGGTGCAGATTATGGTAGGAAATCTTGGAAGAGAAGGTGGTCGCAACTCAGCTCCCACAGCTATGGAGGTGACCTGAGCCTAGGGTCGCTCAGTCTCTAAGCCAGACAGCTGAGCATCCTCACTTCACCAGGTACAGGATTGGTAATTTCTCTGATTAGATTTCCTCTTCTCTCAGGTGGTCTAATTTCTGTCCTTGGTTCTATCTACAGTATCCTCTAGTCCAGAGTTCAGCAAATTTTTTGAACATGACGCACTGTAGGAAATACATTTCACATATTACCGCTACCCAGACACACATACATAAAAACATAAAATACATACATAAAAACAAATAGGTGCCTCACCAAAAAATTACCCTTAGTAAGAAAGATGCTCTCTGATGTTTTCTATACTATTGTATGTTATCCAATTTCTTTTAAAAAATTAATTGGGTTCAAGCCACTGAACTGAAGCAAAAGCCCTTAAGTTCACACATCTCAAAGAAGGTAAGAGCCCCAGAGTATAATGCTGCAAATGTTTGATTAAGTGGGATGCTGGGGCAATGCTAAAAAAAGAAGTTTTGGGCTTCTGTTGGTTATTAGAATTATGATTGTTTCCGTTATCACTTTGGTTACAAAGACTTGGGTTAGGAGCGGTCTAATTCCCCCTTAAGCTGTATTATTTTCATTGTGCAATTTTGTAGAACTTCAAAAATGCATAGGTGACGGCCTTAAAAAAGAATAACAAGTGTTGGCAAGGATGTGGAGAAATTGGAAGCCGTATGCACTGTTGGTGGGAATGTAAAATTGTGCAGCCACTATGGGAACAGTACGAGGGTTCTGCAAAAAATTAAAAACAGAACTACTATATGAAACAGCAATCCCACTTTTGGATATATATCCAAAAGAATTGAAAGTAGAACTTCAAAGAGATATTTGCATACCCATGTTCATTGCAGCATTATTCACAATAGCCAAGAGTTGGAAGCAATCCAAAAGTTCACTGACAGATGAATGGATTAAAAAAATGTGGAATATATGTACAATGGAATATTGTTCAGTCTTTAAAAAGAAGAAAATCCTGTCACATGCTACAGCATGAATGAACTATGAGGACATTATGCTAAGAAAAGTAAGCTAGTTATAGAAAGACAAATACTGTATAATCTCGCTTGTATGAGGTTCCCAAAGTAGTCAAACTCATAGAAACAGAAAGTAGAATTGTGTTTGGCAGGGGTTGATGTGAGGGGGAAATTGGGAGCTGTTCTTCAGTAAGTATAGTTTCGGTTTTGCAAGACAAAAAAGTTTTAGAGATCTGTTGCACAACAATGTGAATATACTTAACACCACTGACCTGTACACTTAAAAATGATTAAGGGGCCGGCCCCGTGGCTTAGCGGTTAAGTGCACGCGCTCCGCTGTCGGTGGCCCGGGGTTCAGATCCTGGGCGCGCACAGATGCACCGATTCTCCGGCCATGCTGAGGCCGTGTCCCACATACAGCAACTAGAAGGATGTGCAGCTATGACATACAACTATCTACGGGGGCTTTGGGGGGGGGAAATAAATAAATAAATAAATAAAATCTTTAAGTAAAAAAAATGATTAAGATGGTAAAGTTTATGTTATGTATTTTTTAATCACAATTTTTTTAATGCAAATATGGTATTATAACAGAAATTCCTGTATTGTTAAATTAGCTGACGTACTCAAAACAGTAATTGCATTGAATGTGATTGATAAATGTTGCTTTAAAAATATTTTACAGAATTTGGGCCGGCCCCATGGCTTGGCGATTGAGTGCGCACGCTCCGCTGCTGGCTGCCCGGGTTCGGATCCGGGCTCGCACCGACGCACCACTTCTCTGGCCATGCTGAGGCCGTGTCCCACGTACAGCAACTAGAAGGATGTGCAGCTATGACATAGAAGTATCTACTGGGGCTTTGGGGGAAAAAAGTAAATTAAAAAAAAATTTTTTTTTAATATTTTACAGAATTGACATCCTGTATGTATGTACATTTTTAGGCAAAATTACAAGAATCTATGTTGTGAAAACTACATATTGATTTTTTTAAATTTTTGAGTTACTTGTTAATTTTTAATATTTCAGTCTTTAGAGATCTACCATGCTTCTCCATATCACCTTATTTCTTTTTTCCAACCCATCTTCTAGTCCCCATTATTTAGCAAAGGATATGAACTCCAAAATTTTTTAGGAACTTCAGACTGAATATGTATTCTGCTATGTGATGGGACTTTCATACGATAGTTATGTTTTCTGTACTATTCCATCATTACTCCATTCCACTTCATAACACAGGAAACTATTTTCCTGCTAATAAATTAGCACACCACTCATCTGTGGGAACATCAATCCTTTTTTATTTTCATTGTAAATCTTATAAATAACCTATTATTCAAGGGGTTACTTCTGGAATTTATTAATAGTGTACCTAAAATGGCATTCACTGATTTGTGGAAACTTGCACTAAAATCCTTCATGATTAAGTATTGACAATGGATAACGCATCCAGTACTATTAATTTATTCTAGTATGTCTTCATCCCATTGCCAACCCTACTCAGTGCTCTCTGTGTTGTGCAAGCATTGGGTTTGGCAAAGAAAACATTTTTTCTATAAAGTAACTTTTATAGATTTCAAATGTTGACAACCTTTTTGCATCCACTGTCAGTAATGTTAAAATAACCTTTCCTCCCTGACTTTTTCATTTCTTATGAATATTACGAGTGAACAGGAAAATGTCCTTTTCATGATCTTTTTATCCTCCTGTGGTGATCATTCTCTTGATTTTTCACATCCTTATCATCTCATTGACTCTTCTCAAAGCCAAATCATAACTTAATGGAGTAGAAGAAATTAATTCACTTGACGTTCCTCCCATCATTGCACTAATAACTTCTAGTTCAGGTAGTAAGGTCAATTTTTTTCTTCTCTATTGTTGGGCTTATCACATTTTGAAATCATTTGTGCAATTCTTTGGAAACATGACTCTTTCCTTATCATATTTTTAAACATTTCAATGAAAGGAGCACAGTGATTAAACTTTCCCTTTAAATTTCAGAAGCGTGAAATATCTGCTGCATGTTTCTTTTTAAAATATTCAAGTAATCTTGACATTTTCGTTGCTTCAATGAAAAAAATCTTGTTGGCAGATTAGGCTAACACTGGTAACCGCTCATTTGTGAGCAAAGCTATGAAGCCCAATTTCAAATGTTCAATTGAGTATTATCAACTTTTTTTTTCATTTTTGACATTTTAAACCTGCCCTCTTGTAAAACTAGCTGCTAGACACTTTTTTGGGTTTCCTGCAAGCATCTCAGTATCTGATGTCTGAAAAAAAAATCATGATCTTGCTCCCAAAATGAATTCACTATTTCACCCAACAAATATTTATTAAGCTCCTATTATGTGGCAGGCACTATGTTAAAAGTGGAGGAACAAGATCAGACAGACCTTTCTCTCTACAAGTTGGCAGTCAAGTAGAGAAGGCACACAAATCAAATAAGCACAATAAGTAATTACAAACACACAAGTTATGTGAAGAAAGGGACACAGCTCTTTGTTGCAAAAGAACTTGTTCTGCATTCTGGAATCATGACTTCCTAAGGAATTCAAGCTTGAAATAAGATTTGATGGATAGTTTGAAATTAATCGAGCAAATGGAGGATATACCACGTGCGAGGTTTGGGGAATAGCTGAACAAAGGCCGATGTGCATGGAGGCCCGGTCACAGACAGCTCCAAAGCCCCTTGGTCTTTATCCACAGAACCACAGAAATTCTCTGAACTGTTCTAAGCAGAAACTGACTGAAATAAAATTTTATTTGGAAAACATCACTCTGAGGAACAGTTTGGAGGGGTTATCAGAGTTGAGGAGAAGAAACCAAAGAGCGAGATACAGCAGAAGCCCGGATCAGAGAGATGATGGTGGGTAGCAGCAGGAGAGATGGAGGAAGGTTGAGAGATTTGAGGGATTTGGTGCAAGAGCTGACATGGAACATGCGAGAGAAGGTGTCAAGGATGACTTCTAGGATTTTATTTCTGTCTCCTTCCTCTCCTCGCACTATATCAATCCAACCAATCCACAACAGATCCGTGGGATCCTTCATCTCCCTCATTCCCACATCCCAACTATCCTTTAAAGAGGCCTTTTTCTCTCACATCCATAAGCTTCCTCTCCATTTTCAAGGCTGCTGCCCTACTGCATGCCCTTGAAACACCTCAGCTGAGTTATTCCCACAGCCTCCCAGGAGTTTTCCTGTGTTCAATATCTATCCCTTTCAATCCATCCCCCTGCACCACCAGAGTATTTGTCCTTACCATAGTTAGAAGCCTTTGTTGGCTTCACCATAGTGGACCAAAGTTCAAACTCCTTAACTCAGCACGCAAGGTTTGTTATGATCTGGCCTCTGATTTGTCATTCACTATTCTGTTTGGAATTCTCTTTCTCCCTTTCCTTCCTATTTTTCTTCCTCACTGCTACCTCTCCAAACTGAAACTCAAGTATGACTTCTCAGAGAGAACAATCTTTGGTTTTCCGTGTACCTGAAACAAAGGTAGATCAAAGCCAGTCCAAGACTTTTAACCAAAGTATTTTCAAGAAAGCGTCTACTTGTCCTACTCCTCAATTTCCTTCAAACTGCCTCTTATTTAACTGCACGTATAGCCTTGTCTCTCCTGGGTAACACTGTTTCAATTAGGGTGTTTTCAAGGGCTGGGAAAGAAACCCCAGCTCAGACATGTTTATCAGTAGGAGTATTTATCGTCTCACATAATGGAGAATCCTGGGTTTTGGTAGACCTGAAGTCAGCCTGCTCTGACGTTCGTATCACTGTAATCATTCCAAAGCTGCATTCCTCTGTGGTCATAGATAGCTTCCAGTAGCAGTTGGAGCTACACTTTGAATAAATTACTCCAGAGGCAGTGTGCAGCAAGATTGTCCAGTCATGGGATAGTAACCCTTCTCCTCAACAGACCCAGGAACTAGGTCAGGAGTCCTTACCTAGACCAATAACCATTGCCAGGGGAATGCCAGGTGTTGATTGGTCTACACCGGGTTCCTGAACCACTACAAAAGGGAACAGAATTGACTTAGACCAGTGCTTCTCCAAGTGTGGGCTCTTCACCAGCAGCATCAGTATCATCCGCAAACTTGTTAGAAATGCAAATCCTTTTGAGTCAGAAACTCTAGGGGTGTGACCAGGCAATCTGTGTCTTAACAAGCCCCCCAGGAGATTCTGATTGACACATGCTAAGCGAGAAGCACTGCCTTAGATCAATCAAAACAATTCATGGGGTTTCCCTGAATCACATGGACGATACAGGGTAGAAGGAACATCTGAATTAGTTTGAGAAAAATATAATGTGTGTGTGTCTTAGAGTCGTCCAATGTGAGACGACCTCTGCTAAGTTAGACTGTACTTTGATTTTTTTTATTTAATAAGACATACTTTTCAGGACACCAAGAGAAAGAGACCAGCCAAATAGTTTCACGAACACATTATTCCCTATCAAACGCAATGCACAACAATTTCTAGATATTACTCACACTTTTTTTTTCTACCTGAAGGTAGGAATCTTTAATTATTCAAATGAGTTGCTAAGATGTTATTGCTCACACAGTGATGGGGACAGTCAGCCATTTCTCAGCCCCACCCTATAGCTAGCCCCTGCAGGGACTACTAGATCTTGTTCCAGTAAACCGGGAGTGTTCCCGGTCTATGACATACTTTCCCTAAGGCAGAAATGATGGGCTCAAGGAGAAATCGAATTACAACATTTGGCTTATTTGGGATAGAAAAGAACAAGGTTTTCCTACCTATTTATGGAAAACTGAGTATCAAATACAGCAAGTCAGCAACAATACTAAATAATGGCGCTTTAAGCAAGGGATTGCAGATGCATTTATTCTCAATCCGAGCAGCTAGTCATCTAGGAAAGGACACAGTGATCTTGACATGCCTTGCTCAAGGAAAATAGTCAAAACATTAATAATCCGTGAGATAGAAAAATGTTTATTATGGAAGGAGCTGGAATCTCAGACCCTTTCTGGCGACTTTTCTGTGAGTCACAGGAATGTGAAACAGATAATGTTACTTTCATCCAGGGAGATGTTTCAAGTGAACATGTCAGAAGAGGAAAATGGACTAGAGTCATTTGTTCTCTGTTGCTGACATCTGTGTCGCTTCCAGGGAGGGGAAATTCGGTTTCCAACAGATCTTCATCATTTGTTTTGGGCTTTGATCCAGTTTATAAGTAGAGGTTCTTAGCTGCAAATAACAGCAACCAACTCTGTTAGTTTAAATAGAAAAGAAATTTACTGGAGGTTATTAGGTCATGTGTACGATTTCCAGAGGGGCCAGAGAATGAGGTTTGGAGGAACAATGTCCAAAATCATACCTCACAATTGGTTGCTTCTTTCTCCACTAGACACAGGCCCCATGGCTTGCACCATCAACACAGATGCTCAAACTTCTCCATTGCTTCCATGGAAAATGGTATTAGCTCCCACTACCTCCATCACAGGGATTCAGTGAGGTGCCAACATATTTGTGTCACTAGCTTCCAAGTCAAAGTCGGTTGCCAGTGGATCTAATGGGCCAAGTCTAAGTCACATGTCACCCTAGCCACAAGAGGAGGTGGGGAAATGAGAGTCATCTAGAGTGAGAGGTGGAATTTGTAAGGTGGGAATACTCCTTACATTGAAAATTGTTCAAAGGTGCTTAGAAATCCAAAAGAACAGCAAATATCTACTAGAGCCAGACTTAGGGTTTTTTATATGTTTATACTCAACTTTCATTTTACTTTTCTCCATCAGGTGTGGGTGGAGGAGGCAAGCAAGTACAGCAGTTACACACTGTCCAAGTGCACACTCTAGGACTTCTCAGCATCTTAGTGGAAGTGATGGAAAGCAAGTGCCATAACAGTATCTGGCCCAGTAGCCACCACACGACCCCAGTGGATCTGGAGACAACATAAGAAAATCTCTATTAAGCAAAATTGTTATCAAAAACTTCAACTATTCACAGAATAATGGGCTATCAGTCCTAGAGAAACTGTTAATATGCCATCTTGTCCAAATCCCTCCATTTAAATAGCTATTTTTTTAATCACTTTCTTTTTAAAGAAGCATATGTGACAGAAAACATTGTGGTGCTTAAAATTTGTAACTTTTAATGAAAAATTACATGAAGCCAGAGTTTCCTGAGCAACCAACATTTTTAAGGGAAAAAATACATTATTTTTGAACTTATCTTTTTTTTTTTGTGAGGAAGATCAGCTCTGAGCTAACATCTATGCCAATCCTCCTCTTTTTTGCTGAGGAAGACTGGCCCTGGGCTAACATCTGTGGCCATCTTCCTCCACTTTATATGGGACGCCTGCCACAGCATGGCCTGACAAGCGGTGCATCGGTGCGCGCCCAGGATCCGAACCCAGGTCGCCAGCAGCAGAGCACGTGCACTTAACCGCTATGCCACTGGGCCGAGCGGAACTCACCTTTTTTAATAAGGAACATGTTAACCTTAGGCAACAGAGATCAAAGAGTTAATCACCTGGGCTGGCTTTTACTAGCCCATAGGCAACCTTGTTCAAATTAGAAAAAATGCCTTCCTGAATACACTTATTACCTCCATATGCAGCAAATTATTATTATATTCTTATATTTTTAAGAACAAGATGATTTATTACCATCTACCCTAAACTTGTATAACAAATGTATAAATTTACAATGTCTAAAAGTGAATGGTATCTTCCTAGGTTGTGTCATGCACAACCTGCACAACCATGCATGATAGTCAACCTGTTACTCCCTCTGTGCAGAAAAATCTTTTCTAGAACATATTTTGTTAAATCATTAACTACACAGATATACGCCATATTAATTAGACCACTTTAACAAAGGATTTTAAAATTCAGTGGCTCAAAAATGATAGAAGTTTTCTCGGTCCTTCATAACAAACTTGAGCAGGGATTAGCAAATTACAGCCTGTGGGCCAAATTCAGTGCTCAGACTGTTTTTGCACGGTCCTCAAGCTAGGAATTGTTCTTATATATTTAAATGGTTGCAAAAAGTAAGAATGTGTGACAGGGACAATACATGGCCTTCAAAGTCTGAAATATTTATTTTTTGGCCCTTTACAGAAAAAAATTGGCTGGCCCCTGGCATAAAGGCTGGTGGGTGGTCCAAGACAGAAAGGAAGCTCAGCTCCACAAGGCCACTCAAGGACTCGGGTTCATTCTACCCTGTTGTTCTACCGTCATTCACCCAGGATGTCATTTCATCCACATGGTCAAGGCTGGCTCATCACCACCTCTTCCACATCCTAGTCAGTGCAAGGGGGAGAGAGAAAGTGAAGGTCAAGCACTTTATTAAAAAAGTAGGACCAGAGGTTGCACACATCACCTCCTCTGAAATCACGCGGCCAGAACCATAGCACATTGCCACACCTAACTGCAAGATCAGGTGGGAAATGCCATCTCTGGCTGGGCAGCCATGAGCCCAGCGAAAATCCTCGGGCTTCTGTTACTGAAAGTAAGTGAGGGAGAACTGGTAGTGGGGGAAAATAGAAGTCTCTGCCCCGTATACTGCACGAGTCCTTCTGATTTCCTCAGTTGGTGCCAAGCTGTTTCAAAAGGTTAAAATCTCTCATCTCTTGCCCACCTCATGTATCAGGATAATTCTCATGGAGCGTTTTTCCTCTGTGGGGATTCCTGGCAACAACAAACACAGCTTTTTCACACACACAAAAAAGCAAGCAGAGGCGATGGAAGAGATAGGAGAGCGAGGCCTAGGGAAAAGGAGAGGGGAACAGGATGGGATAAGGCACTCATCAGATAAGAAGGGAGGTATTTTATGATCCTTCAGTTAATAGCCAAAGTAGCTGAAAATTACACTATTAATGTCCTCAGGCACTTCCTGTCTTTCCTGAGGAGGCTTGTGGAAGACACTCCCAGTTGCCTGTCTCCTGCAGAGACTGCTAAATATAAAAGCTGTCCAGTTGTCTAATCAGAGGGTAATAAACAATAGTCAGGTTCCTAGTTCATGCACGTGAATCCAGTACTAACTGATATCGGGCTTCCCATCATCCTGTTTTTATTTGTTGGATACTTTTCAGTAATGGTATCAAATGGTTACAGTGGATGAGGAAGTATGAAAATGTATCTCTGATACTCTCGGCTCCAACTCTCCTGAGTAAAAATTAGACAGGTCCGAAAGCCCGAAGAGCCTGTCTATCTACTCAGCTTGTCAGAGACAGCAGGAAAACTGTGGATTCCCCCAAGGAAGAACAGCATCTCTGAACAGCTGCCATCCTGGGAGACGTGCTCAATCTTCCAGGCCCAGCAGAACGTTGGGATAGCTGTTCATATGGGAGAAGGCTAACACCTACAGGTCAGTAGACAGAGAGCAGAGGGGATTTCTCAGGGCACCGAGAGAGGACTGACGGTTTGCTATAAACTGCAGGCCTACCAGAGCAGAGTGCTGTGTCCCCACCACCAGCCTGTCCTGACCACCCAGGGTCAACAGGAACATGAGGTGGCAAAGAAAACTAACAGCATACCACACCTAAGAGGAACTGAGCAACTGGAGGAAGGAAGACACAGCAGAATAATTAATGGGGACTCTTGGCAAAATCGAACTGACAGACGAGAGGGAAGATGACTTTAATAAATAATAATAGCACTTGGGGCCAGCCCCGTGGCCTAGCAGTTGAGTGTGCACGCTCTGCTACTGGCGGCCCGGGTTCGGATCCCAGGCGTGCACCAACTCACCGCTTCTCTGGCCATGCTGAGGCCGTGTCCTACATACAGCAACTAGAAGGATGTGCAACTGTGACATACAACTATATACTGGGGCTTTGGGCAACAAAAGGAGGAGGATTGGCAATAGATGTTAGCTCAGAGCCGGTCTTCCTCAGCAAAAAGAGGAGGATTGGTGTGGATGTTAGCTCAGGGCTGATCTTCCTCACAAAAAAAATAAAAATAAAAATAATAGTACGTAAGGAGATTCCATTAAAACATAAGGGCAACTAAAAAGTATTATTTTCAAAGTAAAAACAATTACATAGATTAATGAGAGAAGAGGACGGTCATTTTTGAGAACTTGATTAGTGTCCTGAAAAAATACATAGAAGAAATACTTTAAAACACAGGTCATGAAGAAAAAGAGATAGCGTATCTTTTAGAATTCGTTTGCAAATACAGAAACCATTGTAGTTGGTTTAAGCGGAAAGGAATTTCACGGAGGGAAATGGGTGTTTACAAAATCGTGAGTAGGTGCTACGTTACCCCCCAGAATTGGCCCATGATGTTACCACCTCTGCCACAATCAGGAAGATGGAAGCCACTGCCCCCACTGCTCACTCCACCACCTGAGCCGGGTGCCAACAAAAGGGTGCCCTATGCCCGGCCTCATAACACCCACAGCTGGTAGCAGAGGCTCGGACTCTGTCACTGCTGCCACAGGAAAAACAAAGGCCTCTACGACTGTGCTGCAGCAGCACTGATCATCCTCGCTCCACCTCGTGCCTGGGTTCATATGCTTGGTGGAAGCCAAGTTAAATGCGGAACCCAAGCTGAAAGAAAGTCTGAGAAAGGTGGCCTATGCTTTTCCTAAATCTAACATACACAAAAGCCTATTAGAAGAAGTTTAGAATCTTATCATCTCCCATATATGATGAGGTGGACAATTGTCACTAATGCCTGTCTGGCAGAATCGCACACAATACTGTACTTCATCAATTCTAGGATGAAGTTTACCAATTCTAGGATGCACACTGTTTTTTCACAAACATCTCTGAAATTGGGTGCTTCTGACTATCAATGGTTTCTTAGATTTCCCTTATTTCAAGGGGTGCCCAAAGGGGAAAGTAAGTGCTCAGTAAATGTTGGCTATTACAATTACTAACCTTGTCAAAAGAGAGGGGAGATTAATGGCAGCTGTGACATTTTAAAACTGGTCGAGCATCTCACTACATTAGAAACTAGGACAGACAACTCTTATTTTCGTACCATGATGCTCAAATATAGCAGCCTGTACATTTTATATTGTTGGGGAAGAGGGAGAATAACCCCCCGCTCTTTCCCTTAAGGTTCTTATGGCTGGCCAAATAATTAAAAAGGCAGGTTAGCAGGAGAAAAATAAAACAAAGTTTAATAACATGTATACATGTGAGAGACCCAGGGAAAGTGAGTAACTCAACAAAATGGCAGAGGTTCTCTTCTTAAATAGATTCAGGTAAAGACAAAGGAGGATGTTGGGGGTGGGGTGAGTCAGCTATGGGAGATTACCAGAAAAGCACAGTAAATAAGAGTAAGGTTACTATGCAGATTTAAGGCCTCACCTTTGGCATTGACAAGTTTCTAGAGATGAGGTCATCCCCCCCTTCCCAGTACAAAGAGGGCGATACCTTTATAAATGGAGATTTCCCTTACAAATGTAAATGTTTGGTAAACAGAACTTTGATAAGAATGGGCTTAGCAAGGACCCTCCCAGTCTATTGATACCCAGAGTTATCTATGGTGATGGTTTGTCCTGTGGACAGGCCTCTTATCTTAAATTCTTTCAAGGCAGTTTGGGGGAAGGTCAAGTGTCCTTCATGATTCTTCTGAGCCTTTTTATTGTCTTCAGCTTGAAATAATCCGCATACCAGAGTGGCGCATTTGGGTGGCCTGCCTTGAACTCCATCAATATCTATAATTTGCAAATACAAAATTCCAACTATCAGCATCTGCACAGTAGCTGGCGAATCATATCTCCAACAACACAGCAGGAACACAACCTATTCTGAGGCTGAAAACAGAATTTGAAATGATTTGGAGGTAAGATATAGGCAATGCTTAGGAAATATTACAAACAACAACATGGAACAACTTGTTACATGTTGATGATTTTTTTTTTTTTTTTGGTGAGGAAGATCAGCCCTGAGCTAACATCCATGCCAAACCTCCTCTTTTTGCTGAGGAAGACTGGTCCTAAGCTAACATCCATGTCAATCTCCCTCCACTTTATGTGGGACACCACCACAGCATGGCCTGACAAGCGGTGCGTCGGCATGCACCCAGGATCCGAACCCAGGCCGCCAGCAGTGGAGCACGCGCACTTAACCACTACGCCACAGGGCCATCCCCATGTTGATGCTTTTAATGTAAATTTTTATGAAAGACTCCACATCAGCTGGGAATTAAGTAAATAAATGTGGACATAATTAATATGCAAAACTTTGTCATTACTCTTGAGCTAAAATGCAGAGATTTGGATTTGAAAGAAATGCATCTTTCAAAAAAAGAACACACTATTCTGGGAGGACAAGGCATATACTTAATACATAGTGAGGAGAATTCCATTTTTAAGTTTTAGAGGCTCTATTTTCAACTGTTTTAAGAGTTATTGTTAATCTTTCTAGATGGGATCATTAGGGGTTAACACTATCTTTTGTTGGTTTGTAAACTGGCCCCTTACGCGGAGGGCAAGAAGAGACTGAAGAAATAGGCAGACCATTCCAGATCAGTACGTGGCAAGGGAACTCATCATACACGAGGCTTGTCTTGGGCAGCCACCAGACGAGTAGATCTCCACACCCGCCTGCCAGAATCTTAATAGTTTATACAGAGGCCTTACCTGGGTTCAGTCACATATCCAGTCCAGATGGTCTCAGCAACACCTTACATCCTTGAGACAGCTACCTCCTTGAAATGGCTGCGGCTATGGGAATGTTGGGCAGAACATACATTTGGAGGGCAGGGGGGAGGGCAAAGAGCTTCCAATTGCCCAGGTCCAGCTCGAGGGTCAACCAGCGGTCATGTCCTCTCCATGACCTCCCGAAACATCTTTCAAAATGTCTTTAAGACAACTGTTTCTTTTACATATTCATTTGAATTACTTGAATAAAATCACCTCTAGCTGAGCCTCCAGCATTTTAAAAGGTAAAACAGACACTGGGCTTTGTGTTCTGCTCAAGCAAACACAGTGCTTGGGACCATATAACAGACCTCTAATTGGACTGGCAGTCAGGGTCCGATGCCTCTAATAGGTGCTAAGCCACACGGATTTTCCCTATCAGAGCACTTATGGAGCTGCTGTGTAAGCGCTGGATTTATTATCTCTCTCCACTCAGAGGGCAAGCGTCACCTCAGTCTTATTTTTTCATCCCTAGTACCTGACCCAGGGTATACTCAATAAATATGTAGTGAATAAATTAATCGTCAAATGAATGAGTTGCTAAGCAATAGTCCCACGAAAAGAAACACTCCAAGAGTACTGACATTCAAAATATTCCTGACATGGTCTCTCAGGTCTTGGCATAGTATCTTCCTCCAGGGAAGGAGGCAAAATCACAAAGTAGCTGAGTTAGTCTTTATAGGCAAATCTCTCCTTAAAAAAATTTTAAAAATATTTTACTGTGAAATATAGCACACGTACATAAAAGGGAAAGAAAAATATATGCACAGTTTAACATGCAGGTAATAAAGCAAACACTTAGGTAACACTTAGGACCCAGGTCAAGAAATAGAACATTGCTAGGACCCAGAAACACAAGGACAACACAAAAAAAGAAAATTACAGGCCAATATCACTGATGAACATCGATGCAAAAATCCTCAACAAAATACTAGCAAATCGCATACAACAATACGTTCAAAAGATTATACACCATGATCAAGTGGGATTTATTCCAGGTATGCAGGGATGGTTTAACATTTGCAAATCAATCAATGTAATACACCACACTAAAAAAATGAAGAATAAAAATCACATGATCATCTCAATAGATGCAGAGAAAGCATTTGACAAGATACAGCATCCATTTATGATAAAAACTCTGAATAAAATGGGTATAGAAGGAAAGTACCTCAACATAATAAAGACCATATATGAGAAACCCACAGCTAATATCATCCTCAATGGTGAAAAACTGAAAGCTATCCCTCTAAGAACAGGAACCAGACAAGGATGTCCACTGTCACCACTCCTATTTAACATAGTACTGGAAGTCCTAGCCAGAGCAATCATGCAAGAGAAAGAAATAAAAGGGATCCAAATTGGAAAGGAAGAAGTGAAACTGTCACTATTTGCAGATGACATGATTTTATATATAGAAAACCCTAAAGAATCCACCAGAAAACTTTTAGAAGTAATAAACGAATATGGTAAAGTTGCAGGATACAAAATCAACATACAAAAATCAGTTGCATTTCTATACACTAACATCGAAGTAGCAGAAAGAGAAATTAAGAATACCATCCCATTTACAATTGCAACAAAAAGAATAAAATACCTAGGAATAAACTTAACCAAAGAGGCGAAAGAGCCGTACATGGAAAACTATAAAACATTGCTGAAAGAAATTGAAGAATACACAAAGAAATGGAAAGATATTCCGTGCTCTTGGATTGGAAGGATTAACATAGTTAAAATGTCCATACTTCCTAAAGCAATCTATAGATTCAATGCAATCCCTATCAAAGTTCCAACAACATTTTTCACAGAAATAGAACAAAGAATCCTAAAATTTATATGGAACAACAAGAGACCTCGAACAGCTAAAGCAATCCTGAGAAAAAAGAACAAAGCTGGAGGTATCACACTCCCTGATTTCAAAATATACTACAAAGCTATAGTAACCAAAACAGCATGGTACTGGCACAAAAACAGACACACAGATCAATGGAATAGAATCGAAAGCCCAGAAATAAACCCACACATCTATGGACAGCTAATCTTTGACAAAGGAGCCAAGACATACAATGGAGAAAAGAAAGTCTCTTCAACAAATGGTGTTGGGAAAACTGGATAGCCACATGCAAAAAAATGAAAGTAGACCCTTACCTTACACCATACACAAAAATTAACTCCAAATGGATTAAAGACTTGAATGTAAGACCTGAAACTATGAAACTTCTAGAAGAAAACATAGGCAGTACACTCTTTGACATCGGCCTTAGCAACGTATTTTCAAGCACCATGTCTGACCGGGCAAGAGAAACAATAGAAAAAAGAAACAAATGGGACTACATCAAACTAAAATCTTCTGCACAGCAAAGGAAACCATCAACAAAACGAAAAGACAACCTAACAAATGGGAGAAGATATTTGCAAACCATACATCTGATAAGGGTTTAATCTTCAAAATATATAAAGAACTCATGCATCTCAACAACAAAAAAACTAACAACCCAATTAAAAAATGGGCAAAAGACCTGAACAGACATTTCTCCAAAGAAGATATACAGAGGGCCAACAGACACATGAAAAGGTGTTCAAAATCATTAACTATCAGGGAAATGCAAATCAAAACTACAATGAGATATCACCTCACGCCCGTCAGAATGGCTATAATTAACAAGACAGGAAACAACATATGTTGGAGAGGATGTGGAGAGAAGGGAACTCTCATACACTGCTGGTGGGAGTGCAAACTGGTGCAGCCACTATGGAAAACAGTATGGAGATTCCTCAAAAAATCAAGGATAGAACTACCATATGATCCAGCTATTCCACTGGTGGGTATTTATCCAAAGAACTTGAAAACACCAATGCGTAAAGATACATACAACCCTGTGTTCATTGCAGCGTTATTCACAATAGCCAAGACTTGGAAGCAACCTAAGTGCCCATCAAGGGACAAATGGATAAAGAAGATGTGGTATATATACACAATGGAATACTACTCAGCCGTAAGAAACGATGAAATCCAGCCATTTGTGACAACATGGAGGGACATTGAGGGTATTATGCAAAGTGAAATAAGTCAGAGGGAGAAGGTCAAATACCATATGATTTCCTTCATTAAGTAGTAGATAATAACAACAATAAACAAACACATAGAGACAGAGACTGGATTGGTGGTTACCAGAGGGGATGGGGGGAGGGAGGAGGGCGAAAGGGATAATTCGGCACATGTGTGTGGTGATGGGTTGTAATTAGTATTTGGGTGGTGAACATTGATGAATCTATGCAGAAATAGACGTACAATGATGTACACCTGAAATTTATACAATGTTATAAACCAATGTTACTGCAATAAACAAAAAATTTAAAAAAAAATTTTTTTAAATATTTTACTGTGAAATATAGCACACCTACATAAAAGGGAAAGAAAAATATATGCACAGTTTAACATGCAGGTAATAAAGCGAACACTTAGGTAATACTTAGGACCCAGGTCAAGAAATAGAACATTGCTAGGACCCCAGAAACACCTTCCCCTCTACACTCTCAACTCACCTCCTGCAACACCTGCCCATCACTACCCTTTCCCTCTCCTCTCAAAGTAACCAAGGTCACTATTGTCCTAAGATTTACGGGAATAATTTTCATTTGTTTTACCATCTATGTTCAAATTCCTAAATTACATAGTTTAATTTAATTCCTTTAAATTGTGAGTTTCCTTGGTTCATCAAGATCAGGTTATGGTTTAAACTTTTCAAGAATATCTCATGTCTAATGAGCAAAGAAAGAAACACATATGAAGTGCTGTATAGCAAAAAAAACCCTTTGCTTATATCACACACAAAATTTTACAAACACTGGCCATCTTCATACAATTAGAAAAAGAACAATAGAATAAAAATAATTCATAGCAACACGTTTATTTAAGCCCTAGCTAAGCTTTCATTTACAAGCAAATATTTTCAGGGGAAAAAAAAATCACAAGACAATATTTTCAACTGTCATACCATCTACATAAAAATTAAACTTCCAGAATTTACAAATTAATATTCTGAGCAGACAGATAAATTATACATCCTTTTGCAAAATCCCATCTATAGCATTTAAAAATTCATACAGTTAGAACGTAAGACATTCTCTCTTTACAATCTACTTATTTACATAGCTTTTCCCACCGCAGAGGATACAGTTCTCCTCACAGCTACCAAGGTTTGCAAACATAGTGTATTTAAAATATATTTAGCAGCATATAAAAAAATTAGATAAAAGGGGAAGGAAATACTACTATTAAATAAAAATGAAATTAAAAGGTGATAATAGAAACGACTCCATAGGAAAATAGACCAAAATATATTTCTGTTAGGACATCAAAAATGTTTCCTATCACAGAATGTATGCACAGCACTAAGAAAACAATTTAACAGCATTTTAGTCCTGAGCACAGAATATAGCACAGCTGCAAAACTTTGGTCAATACAAGTAAACGTCAACATTCAACACAAACTATTTAATCTTTGTTAGTAGATTAAGGTCAATTCCACCTCATAAAAAATCATCAATAATATTCTCATATCTTACTTTTTTTCCATTACATTAAAAGAGCTTTGAAATTTGGGAACTCTCTACAGACTGATATAAATACCAGACAAACAGACCACAATTTGACTAACATTCCCAATATGTTTAAATACATAAATCATCTGAAGAGACTATATGAATGAGTTAACAGTAGGTCACATTAACAGGTGTATTTTCTGACTGTCACAAAAGCAGACATCTTCTAATTCCAATAATTTGAAGGTGTTTTTTATAGGCAGGCACAAAAATCCAGCTACAATAAAAGTGTGAATCAAGCAGTATATCAATTATAGGATATATATATATAGATATATATTAAAATTAAGCACACAGGATAGTACACAATTTTATTAGAATACCTTTTATATTCAGCACTTGGATTCAGATATATTTTCCAGTTAATCCCATTCATAAGTTTTTGCCTAATAAATGCAGGGCAATAGTTTCCATAAAGAACATACAGAATATTATCACAGTATTCCGTTTATGACTCTCTCCATTCATGTTTAACTACTGGCAATATCTTCCCCCAGATCTCCTGTGTCAGAGATCTGCCCATCTTGCAAATTTCGAGCCTTCCAAATTCTCACAGTTCGATCACTACAAAACAATAAAGTAAAAATGAACACGTGAAATGAGGCAGAAAGATAAAGAAATAGCTCTTAGAATTACTTATCATGGAAATGTTCTCTGAAGAGGTCTTGAGTGGATGCAAATAAAAATATACATTGTCCCTTAAGTATATCAAACAAGTACACATAATAATGATATTAAAAATAGTTCATATTATCAAGGGCTTACTATGTGCCAGGCACTGTTACTTTGTGCCCTTTACATACATTAATGCATTTAATTCTCTTTACCATAAGAGATAGGCAATGCTATTATCCCCTCTTTATCAATGAGCAAAATGAGGTCCAGAGAGCTTAAGTAATTTGCCCATGATCACAAAGTGACAGAGCCAAGATCTGAATCTCGGCAGCCAGGCTCCAGGGCCCCATCTCTTAACCACTACACTGGATCTGCACTCATTTCAGAAAACAAAATGTGATATGACATTGTCAGAGGGCTTCAGGCCAGCAGCCCAGAGTAAGGTCACAGTGAGGCCTCTGGAAAGGGAGGGGCCCGGGGCAGGGATTCCAGGGAGATGGTGAATCTGGCAACAGTCAGGAAGAATTATCTTCACCTGAGATCAGCATAAGTTCACAGAAAAAGCAGAAGGCTATGGAGAAGTGGACTAATACTCCACCTATCACAGAATATAGAAGATTAAAAGGCCGGCCTGGTGGCATAGCGGTTAAGTGCACGTGCTCCGCTGCAGTGGCCCAGAGTTCGCAGGTTGGGATCCCGGCGCACACCGACACACCGCTTGTCAAGCCATGCTGTGGCAGCATCCCATATAAAGTAAAGGAGGATGGGCACGATGTTAGCCCAGGGCCAATCTTCCTCAGCAAAAAGAGGAGGATTGGCATCGGATGTTAGCTCAGCACTAATCTTCCTCACAAAAAAAAGGAAAAAAGAAAAAATTTACAAAAAATATTAAAAAAAAAAAGAAAAGTGTTCCTGAGAAAACTTGTTTCTGTTCACCCAGCATGTGGATACTGGGGACCAGTCATCAATCGCATTTCTTACCATGTCTCTCATGGCTTAAAGGAAATGTTGCTTTTCTCCAATTTCCTAATAAACCCAAAGCCAGAAACAACGAGTTCCAGTAGAATTTTATAGTTAAAAGGCACTTCCGAGATTATGTACTTCACTTCAAGGACAAAAAGAGTTCAGTGCCTTGTCCAATGTAATGCAGTAGAGGGCAGAGCTGAGCCTAGAATCCAGGTTTTTAATCAATAATCTTCTCACTGACCCACACAGCACATGTACATTGATACTAGCAAGGGGATATGTTCATTCATCTCCCCCTTTCATCCACTGCATTTATTCATTCAACCATCCACTCAGTAAATGTTTATTGAGAACCTGCGATGTGCCAGGCACTATTTTAAGTGTTTGTGATAAATTTTTATAAATAAATAAATAAAAATTAAAAACAAAACCCTCTGCCTTTGTAGATGATACATTCTAGCCAGAAAAAAACAGACAATAAACCACGATAATTAAATTATAAAGTTTGTTAGAAGGTGATAAAAGCTATAGGAAAAGTAAAGATAGAGCATGGCAAAGGGGATCAGGAGTGCTAGGTGACAGAAGAGATTGTAATTTCAAAGAAAATGGCAAGGTTACCCTTATTGAGAAAGAAAGACATGGAAGAAAGTCAGGATCTCTGAGGGCAAAGCATTCCAGGCACAGGGAGCAGCCAGAACAAATATCACCCCTAAGGCAGGAGTGAACTTGGTATGCTCAAGGACCAGCAAAGAGGTTATTGGAGTTGCAAAATAAGGAACAAGACAGAGGGTACTAGAAGGTCAGGTGAGAGAGATAACAGACCCTGACAGGGTCAGATCAATTATGGCCTTTACTCTAGATGAAATGGAGGATCCCTGCAAGGTTTTGAGCAGAGAAGGAATATGATCTGACTTGCGTTATAAAAGGATTATTCTTAAAAGGTTTAAAAGGCTTCCGTGTTGAGCATGGACTACATATGGGCCTAAACAGACCTTGTTTAGGAGGCTATTGTAGTAATCCAAGAGCTGATGGTGACGGGGATCAAGGAGGTAGCAGATGTGGTGAGAAATGGTCAGATTCTAGAGATAATTTAAAGGTAAACCAACAGGATTTGCTGGATATGGAGTGTGAAAGAAAGGCAGAAATGAAGGATTCTGGCCTGAGCAACAAAAAAGACAGAGAAGCCATCAATTGAGATGGAGAAGGCTGTAGGATAAGCAGGTTTCTTGGGAAGATGAGTTCAGTTTTGGACATGTTAAGTTTGAGATGACTGAACTGCCACTACTAGCCATGACAGAGTAAATTGCCCCAGGTTAGTTCTCCTGCTCTAAACAAAGTGAAAACTCAACAAAACATATGGAACAGCTGTTTTCAGACACTGGGCAATGGGTAGTGCAGGGCCGTGATCCCTGAGAAAAGGCAAAGCAGAGAAGGTGAGCTCTGTGATAGCCCTGGCTTTCAGCCCAGAAGCACTTTCCAGACTACGGCACAGGGAGGGGGAACCCAAACGGAATCACTGAGTTGAAGAGATAGAAATAAAAATCTGGGGATTGTGAAGTAGGTGGAATTTGCAGAACTGAGTAGAGAAGAGGAGAGAGCTATGCAGAAAGAACTAGGGAAAAGAGCTCCATAAATCTACATTGGATGCCCCGTTGACTGAATGCTAAGCTACACATGAGTAGAGGAAGACGTAAGGCCAGACAAAAAAAAACAACTAATAGTGAGCTATAAGCTGAACAATTCCCAGAGTTCACAGAGGGCTACAAAATGTTCAAGTTCTGACTAGTAAAGTATAGAGATATGATCGAACATCCAGGATATTCAGTAGAAATCCAAGAGTTAAAAACAAGTCTCAAAAAAATGAAGCTGAACTACAAATAACTGCCTGACAAAGCCCAATACTCTTTAAAGGAATAAAACAAAACACAACATTACAATGTTCAACAGTCAATAAAATATTACTTGATATGAAAGAAGCAGAAAAAATGAGACCCATAATCATAAGAAAAATCAATCAATGACAACAGATCCAGAAATATCAGATATGATGGAATTACTACACAAGGACTTTGGGTTATACAGTGCCTCAGTTTTCCTATCTGTAAAATAGGGATTATAATAATACTTACCTTCTAGAGTTCTTATAAAGACTAAATGAGTTAGACTGGAAAGCACTTAGAACAATGCCTGGCAGATACTAAGCACTATGTAAACGTTTGGTAAATAATAAATAAATAAGTAGAACTAGTTAAAAATAGGCCTTCTGATTTTATTAGCTATTTTCCTTATTTTTAAGTTATGTAGTAAATACATTTGCATCTGATGCACCATGGGTAAACTGAGAAAATGTTCAGTTCTTCAAAAATAAAACTATATCATGGAAAAGAGGTAAATACAGTAAATCACACCTCACCCACCAGACCTCAGTCATACACAATACTTTTTTTTTAATTTATTTTTTATCGTGAAATTTTTGTTGTACATTATTATCAGTCACCATGTAAGCGCATCCCTCCACCCCTTGACATACACAATACTTTTATAGTCTTATATTGAGTGTCCCACAGCTTTGAGGGGTACGAGGTTATTTCCAGTAAATTATTAAGGACACAAGTTCCCAAGGGAATAAACAAAAGTGGTGACTCTTAAGAAAGTAATTTATCTTGGAAATAGCATCAATGAAGTATCAAAGATGAGCACCTTGGAAAAACACAAAATAAATTGGCTTTGTTTTTTAGAGATGAAGGAAAGTAAATCTAAATGAAAAGAGGGATTCAACGAAAACTGCACAAATAATAAGAGATGCCACAGAAACACAGCCGAGGTTTCAAAATAAAATCAGGATATTCATGCAATTAGGACAGAAGGAACCAAGATGGTGCTGAAATTAAATTGAATAACATAACTGGTGCACAAATGACATAGGGAGATCTTTAAGATAGGAAGTCATGAGAAATTACATTTGATGTGAATGAGACCAATGCCTCACATTACAGAATATATGCTTTCCTCTCCAAAGTACTTATATACATATTATACGGTCCCAATATCTCTCCACCTCCTTCAAGCATCTCAAAAGTCACTTTCTCAGCGAGGCCTTTGCTGACCACCCTACTATGCAACCCTCACCCCATGATACTCTCATCCCCCTTTCCTCTTATTTTTCTCCATAGCATCTATCACCATCTAACATATTTTACTTATTTATTTTCTTTTCTTCTCCTTAGAATGTCAACTGGAGTTGGGATCTGTTTTGTTCACTGCTCTATCCCCCAAGAATCTGGAACAGTGCTTGGCACATGGGAGATTCATCGTGAATGAACAAATGAACAAATGGATCAATCGATCCAGCCATCCCAAGAGGGAGGAAGCAGATATTATTACTATGTACTTATACTTTAAAGGGAGGTGGAAGGGGCACAAAGAGATTTTTGTAATGATTTGTTCTAAATGTGAAGAATGGCAAGTATGTTGCCTTTCTGGGAAAAAAAATCTTTAGAAATTAGTCACCTATGAATGATTTTTTAAAAATTAAAATCCCCAGAGGTAGATCTGGCAGCAGACTTCCCATTACAAACAGAGCGCTAACACAGCGGTAACACTATTGTCATATAACCTGGGGAGCCTAAACTCACTGCCCATAGCGTACACCAGAAAATATAAATAAGACATCTTAAATAGACATTAGAATGACTATAATAAAAGAAGGATTTCATATGTTCTACATTTCCGGATATTTACAACTTATTTATTAAATCTAAACACAAGTAACCAATACAGAGAAAAATCACAGAGGAAAAACTTACTCAGCTGCAGTAAAAATGTGGGTGGAATTAACACATATGGCATTGATAGGACTATCATGACCCTTCATTTCTCCGACTGGCACAAATGTGTCCACATTCCAGAGTTTCAAAATGCCCCCTCTGCAGCCACTGAGCAAAACTGGGTGGCCTGGCACCACTCCCAAGGCACAGACCCAATCTTTATGTGCATTTGGAACTTGCTGAGAGAAAAAAGAGAAATTAGCAGCTTAAGGAGAGCCTTCCAAACTGACATTTTCACACCAAATAAGTTATAAGCATTTTTATTGATAAAACTCAATATTTGGAATACTGAATGGCCTGGAAACTGTAAAAATCATTTCCTATGCAATCACGCTTAGTGATTTAAAGCAATAAATTTGTAATTTGCTCCCCAATTTGCCTCACTAATTATTATCAGTGTTATCAGTATTAAAAACCTATAATGTTAAAAATCTATAGAATCTAAAAGACCTGGAAAGTATACGGAATTTTTCAAACATCACATCCTCTTCATAGGCTATAAATATCTCACCCTTCTCCAAAATGTACTTAATACAACAAGTTTGAAAACTACAATCCGGTATGTAGACTAGAAGGACTGCTTCATAAAATCACTGCCTTAAACCTTTGGTAGACAACATAAGAGGCCTAAAGGTTTTGTAGAAGACCAGAGCTAATCTATATATTTCACAATTAGCAAACAATAATTATAGGATCAGACTATATGATTATATTTTATGCATAAATGTATTTATATGCACAATATAAATGTCACAACCATGAATGTATGTCTATAAAAGAAAAGCTTTTGAATGCAATATATGTATCTGTTGCCAAGTTTTTTCTATTAATATTCCTGCTACTTATTCATTTTGTTTCCATCTGGTTGCAAGCAGGAAAGTGGTAGCAACTGCAATATATACAAACCCATACATATATAAGGAAAAGCCTGACATTGAGAACAATTTCATCTGTTAACTAATTTCTTCCCCTAGGAATTAAGAAAAGACACCAATATTTGATTGTATTGACATAACTTTTCAACCCAACTACCACTCTGTAGGAAATGAGAGAACCATCACTTTTGGATGCATGAAAATGTTCTTGCAGATGAGGAAACATTTACACTACTCTTGACTTGAGCTAAACTTGGTACTCTATGGAATATGTGAACAAAAAACAAAAAACAAAACAAAATGAGAAACTGTAACTGCTCTACTCCAAGATGATTTTATTTAGTGAACACATGCATGGGGCAATTTCAGATCTTTCAACTCTTATCAGTGTCTATTCTCCTCTTATCTAGGAGATATGACTAAATACTTAATGTTGCCCTTCTCCTAATTAGTAACTCTGGTGGGTGATGATGAAACATTCCTTAAGAGGAAACTCTGATTAATATTATCCCTAAACAACAAAAATCTACATAGAGGCTCTTCAAGTTCTTAAATAGACTATTGAGTGGCTTTCCATCCCATGAAAAGGTTTTGCATTACCTACCTGTAGAAGGTCTTTTTTCGTTAAGTCCCATTTCTTGATTCCATTATCTCTGGACCCACTAAATAGGTTATCCCCTTGTATGGTTAATGCCTCTATGCCATCATAATGAGGGGGTTCAAAATTGTGTGTGGGACTCACAGTTCCAAGAGCCCCTTCTGTTACATCAAACATCTAAAAAAAGCAGAAAGAAAGCAGTCTTCTTATTTAACTTAGAAATAAGCACCTATATGTGTTCACTCATAAAACACATACACATGTATATTAATCAGACATGATTTGTTTTATTACAACATTTCACTAAGTTAACTAAATTAACCTGGTATGAATGACTCAGGATGAATCTGAGCCCTATTTTCACACTCTTTTTGTTTACATGTCACATGCTTACATGTCTGTAGGTTTTTAAGAAAGGCAACCAATGTTTTCATGTATGAGCATCCAAATGATACGTTCAACAACAAAAATACTACATGTCAATCCAGTTGAAATTCAAATAAATGAAATTGTTATTTAATTACTATTAGGTAGCTCTGCGATCCTGGTGGTCATCTCAAACTCCCCAAAGTTGCTATTCAAAATCTTTTCACTTTCCTCAGTCGCCCTCATCTCTCCTGGTTGATGCCCTTGTGCTTTCCTGAAAAGACCACCTTGATCAAAAGTAAATTTTCTGGACCCGCCCTTCCATTCCAAAGTTTCCTTTTATCTTCAAACTTTCTCTTACCCTTCTCTTCTTTTCAGAGGCTAAAGCATCCTTACTCACATCTTTGATCTGATTCTAATTCCTCCCACCATCTTCATCAATTGCCACCACTCTACTCTTCTCCTCATGCTTCCTCTCTCCATTGAGTCTACTTCCTAAACATATAAACATGCTCAAATCTACTGAATACAAAATTCTCTTCCCTTAACTGTTCTATTTTCCAGTCACTCACTCATTACTCATCTCTTAATCAAAGTTTCTGGAAAGAGTACTTACACTTTTCCTATCTCTCTTTCTTACTGTATCCTCTTTTTATTCCTATTGGTTCTTATAGGTATTTCCCAAGGCTGAGTCCTGTCAGCTTCTCTCTCCTTTGCCCATCTCATCTACTCTAAGTCTGTGAACATCTGCTTCTATTTGAAGGGTTCCCAAACCTACATGTCTAGTCATAACTTACCTTGAGCTCTGGACTTGCCTTTCTAATGGCCTGCTGGCCTGCATGAGAATGTCCTCTGTTAGTATCTCAAATTTAACATTTCCAAAATCAAACTATGCATCTTTCCTCATCTTAACTGCTAATTTCAAAACCTGAAGACCGTCATATGCTCAGTATAAAAGATGGTGACAATGAGACTTAAGAATTAGTTTGATGACTAGGCTAAAATCTTTAAAATCCCTCCCAACCTATCTACTATGAAAAATGAGAATACATGATTGAATAAAATCAGCAACTATGAGTGAGGAAAAGATCAGGAAGAAAAAGCAAAGGCTAGAAATGGAAAAAAAAAAAGAAAGAAAACTGATTAAGACAAAGGGGCCCTAGATGAGTCTGAATACTTCAAACATATCATTTAACACAACAATATCATTCAACAACTCTATTATACACACTTTGATGTAATGATCCTTGGAGCCAGTGATGATTAGATCTTGTCCGTTGGAAATCCTATCTACAGTGAGGCACATAACAGGGCCTAGGTGGCCCGTTAACTTTCCTGTAGATTGAAACCTTTAAAAAGAAAGAAAAATAATTTTTTTTGAAAATATTTCTTAGCATGCTGAGGCTAAGTCTCAACATAAATAATCTACATTCTTTGATAAAACTGTTCACTTTTTTTAATTTTAGCTCCACCTCTATACAACTCTCTTCAAATTAGAGTAAAAAAAAAAAGGCCAAACTATCCTATTCTATGATAGAAGTGGGAAGAGTTCTAAAGAAGTTTTTCCAAATCTGACTAATGTCACTTAGCTAATAAACAAAAAGGCAGCAAAAGTCCAAAAAATTGCTAATGGCTAATTATAACTCCAACCTAAGTCCAGTTAAACCTTAATCTGTTAAATGCCCAAAAATGTGATAGACACATGACTGATGTTATTAGGTCCAATTTGGAATTTGATTAAAACAATTAAATCACTGATATAACTACAAAATCAATAACAATATGGAGAAAGTAAGATTATTTTATTACACACTCACAAATATTCTCACATATACACATACACATATATGCACACACGTCATATACAAACATGTAAACACATATATATACATACATACACCTGTGCACACATATATGTGTGTATATGTACGCCAGAAAATAGGTGGTCCATTTCATCAGTTATTATAAAGATATGAAAAGGACCAGGACATATATCTAGCTGATGGAAAAATGTGTGATGTCAACCATCAGGGGGTGACAATGAACCTTTGTTTCACAGTCCTACCTCAAATCAAGCTGCCAGAATACAGAGACGTATTTGGCTTCCAGGATATTACAGTTTCTCAAAAACCATTCTTAGTTACTTTATTAGGACCAATCTATATTTAATCATATTGCTGAAATCAACCAGGTTTCAAAGAATTTAACTTTTCAGCAAAATAAAAAGTGTAAAGATTTTCTAAAGCTGATATCTTTTCTGCCTTAGGTCATGATTTTGAGTATCTTCCTCCATGGTGCTCGCAGTATGAGTCAAGTTTAATATCTTCAAGAATAACCAAGTCCTCACTTCTTTTCTAATTTTCTTAAACAAGCACTGTTTTTAATTTTCTACATTTTATTTCTAAAACAGTACTTAGGACCACGATTTCTCTTTCTCTTTCATCTTTTTATCTATAAATTATGTTTACTATACTTTCTCAGTCATGCATTAAAATGTTACAAATTATAACTAGTTATTCTCAAATATCCCTTTGATTTACCACTGACAAATCCCTTCTAGATAGGAGGCACCTTGTACTACCTAAATTGCAAACTTTATTCAGTACCCTGTAATTACCTGTTTAATAGCCTTTATCCTCCATTATAAGGTGAGATCTAAGAAGGTAGATACCACATTTGTCTTGCTCAGCCTTTATTCCCAGTACCTACGACAGTGTTGGGGCAGTGCCTGCTATAATTGATGTTGAATAAATATTTGTTAACTAATAAATGAATATTCCCTTGCAGCTAAAAATTTAAGAACTAGAAATGAAGCTAAAATAAACACTCAGCTAACATACTTCATAGCAAATAAAAATCAAATCAAAGACATAATGCCTTACACATTTCAATTCAATCTTTTTTCTTTTTAACCACTTTATCTTCTTAATGCTTTATCTTTAGATATACTTTATTTTACATTCACAAAAACCCTGTGAGGATTTACGTCCACAGTTATTAAGTTTATAAACTGAAAAATTTGAGATATAAGATGTTTAAATGATGTTGCAAAAAGTAATTCTTTCAAAGGTCAAAGAACTGGTGAAACTAGGATAAGAATCTTGGTCTCTTCCTAGTAAACAACACAACTTGTAGACAAACATTGAGAGACACTAAGGTTTCAATTCTATTTTCCATCATATACTTTTTCCCCCAGCAATGGAAATTAAAAGAAAGGAAATTGTGAGTTTGCAAATGAGGACAGAAGAGACATTTAGGAGTGTGAGGCTGAATAGAAAAGCCTATGATTTTACATTAACTTCTGGGGTTATAAAAATTAGATTTCACATGCACTAATATGTTGTTAATGTCTGAAAGTCGTATTTGCCATACACAAGTACGTTTTCTTAAAAATTCTACCTTTTAAGATCCCACATTCTGACAGCATTCCCAGAAGCTGCATAGAGGAAAGTTCCAGTTGGGTTTAGTGCAATTTGATTGATCTGGTTCTCTCCAGAAGGAATAGCTACTGTCCGGCTGGTACTTGCAGAACAAGCATCTCCAATGGTAACTTGACCTGAAGACCTTAACAGAGACAGAACAAAGCAAAAAAAGTCACATTTCTGCACATGAGCTCAGCTTAGAATTCCCTGAATTCCCAGGAAACTGGCTTTAGGCAAGAAGATCTGTGATCTTTGGTCACCATATGCACAGAACCTAGCACAGCACCTCACACACACACACATAGTTGGCACTTATAAATGTTTTGATGAATAAGTGAGTAAATAAAACAAGATAACATGGTTTAAATCCTTAATTTGAAAGTCTATTATAACGCTAGGAATTCCAGGCCCTGAATTAGGGATGACTAAAATATCATTCAGAAAAGATTAGATGACAAAGATTAAAAAACTCAACAAAAGACACAATGCCACATAGGTCATTCATTTTCCTGCTGCTTCCAGAAGCCCGGAGGGTGAGGCCTATCAATATTCCTTTCCTCTGTAAGATTTGCCCTTATGAATTAAAGACACCGTGGACTTTTTAAATTATTTTCAGTTTTTGTTTACTTTAACCCAATCATACATACATGGAGTATTTACTATGTGCTAAAGACTTAAACATAACATTTTTCTATTTCCTCAGATAAATTCTAAATGGTAAATACATTTTTAAATTTTGAAACATTTTCTCAGTGAATTTCTAAAATATCAAGTTATGGGCCGGCCCCGTGGCTTAGCGGTTAAGTGCGCGCGCTCCGCTGCTGGCAGCCCGGGTTCGGATCCCGGGCGCGCACTGACGCGCCGCTTCTCTGGCCATGCTGAGGCCGCGTCCCACATACAGCAACTAGAAGGATGTGCAGCTATGACATACAACTATCTGCTGGGGCTTTGGGGGAAAAAATAAAAAAAAAAATTAAAAATAAAAAAATAAATTAAAAAAATAAAAAAAATTAAAATATCAAGTTATAATCAATATTTTCAAATTTGACTTTAGTGAGTCAACTGGATTGGCAAATTTCTAACATAAAATACAATGTTCTTTTTCTATAAAATTTCCCTCAAGAGACTTGTATTCAGTACAATAAATAATTAGTAGTTCTCAAAATACAAATTAGCACTTACTTACAAGTTAATAATCCCTATTCTATGAATTAGTAAAAATTAACCTTTCCGATGCTCCCTTCTCTTATTTAAACCAACAGAGTTCACCTCAATTTTAATTATGTAAAACAGTTCATCAATCTCGTGGCAAAAAGAATCATTATTTGCTCTACATTTTAAAGACATATATAACAGACACAGAAAACAAACTTCTCCTCCAACTGTAGAACAAAACCTGAAGTTACGAAATTTGTGCTAACACCAAAGCAGTGTAAGATCTAAAAAAATCTCTCAAGTATTCAATACCTGCTAATTAAATGTTACAAGTACTTCTTAACTGACTACAATGGTGATTTCACCCATTTTCCAAGCAGTGGTATTCATTTGAAGAAAGTAATGTAAATCATTTCATTACATCAAGTAATAAATACTATGAAAATGTAATATCTGGGGGCCAGCCCCGTGGCTTAGCGGTTAAGTGCGAGCGCTCCGCTACTGGTGGCCCAGGTTCGGATCCCGGGTGCGCACCGACGCACCGCTTCTCTGGCCATGCTGAGGCGGCATCCCACATACAGCAACTAGAAGGATGTGCAACTATGACATACAACTATCTGCTTGGGGTTTAGGGAAAAAAAAAAGCAGGAGGATTGGCAATAGTTGTTAGCTCAGAGCCGGTCTTCCTCAGCAAAAAGAGGAGGATTAGCACAGATGTTAGCTCAGGGCTGATCTTCCTCACAAAAAAAAAAAAAAAAAAAAAAAAACAGAAAGAAAATGTAATATCTTAGTATTTGGGAGGGAGAAAATACGAAATGTGTACTTAGTACTTATAAATTCAAATATAATTTATCCCTTCTTGTTTAATACCAGGCCCTTAACATTTTGTTTTCTCAGTAGTTTTTTCCCCCTTATTTTACCTATGTTCTTACTGTAAATACTTTAATATTCTTTTAGAAGTACACAAGTATAAATAAATAAAAATGTATTCATAGTTCTATCTTCTCTTAGATTTTGTAAACAAGAACTATTCACCCTTTATGCTTTTGTCTTTAAATTACTTACGTCAGCGTTCGAATGCACTTTGCTGAATCTCTGATATCCCACACCTTAATGTAAGATGTTGACACAGTGAAGACCAAACAGGTATAATTACAGTATTTTACAGATACAACATTGTTGGGATGACCACCCAGTGACATTATCTCCTGCCCAGTCACCAGATTCCACACTTTACAAGTACGATCTAAAACAAATAAAAAAAGAGGAAATATTGTCAATATGAACTAAAATAGGTTCTCTTAACAATAAAAATCATTTAAACAAGTTCTCTCCTACGAGAAGGAAATGAGATCAGGAAACAGTAATTATTCCATTAACCTGCAACAGGCATCCCAACTCCACCCTTGACCTTCTGCAGCAAATTCAAGGGTAAAGTAGGTGTAAAGGATCAGATGAAAGCCAGGGATGTGTGGTATATGCTTCACATTTCCCCTGAATTTAAAATGGCCATCCCAAATAGGGCTCTTCAAAACATTCTGCTTTGATCATGCTCCTACCTCCTCACAACACTCCACACTCATAAACACACACCTTTCTTTTCTAGGGGTCATTGATTGATGGATTTTATTTTTGACTGAAAAATATAATCATAAAACCATTCTATTTTGTTTTTCTGATATGTTGAATATCTAATTATCCTGAAGAGATAAATTTACCTTGAATCATTAGAAAAGCATATTTTCACAGAGCATATTGGGGAATTGCTTGCCATTATTCACAATTCATAAGTCTTAGCTAGACTCTTATACTTCCCTCATAGACAATGAGCAATAAATGTTTGCTGATTAAACTGAGTCTTGTTAACATCGCTAAATGCTAAAAAACTTTTACCAACTCCCCAAATTCCTGGACATGCCTGCTCCTTACCTTTCTAGCCTCATTGTCCACCACTTTTCTTACACATATTCTACTTTTCAATCCAATTGGATTTAGTATCCAAACATACCCCACTTCTACCTCCATGTCTCTGTTTATGTTGTTCTGTCATCTTGGTTGTCAATCCTTACCTGTTAATATCCCAACCATCCTGTAAGGTTCATCCTAAATGCCTCCTTGTCAAAGCCTTCCTTATTTCTCACAGCTTGGCAAAGTCTCTCCCTTTTCTAAAACCCCAAAACTCTTAGTCTATAACTCTTCAAAGCATTTATAGTTGATTTCTAGTTGCCTGCAATTGTACCAAAGGGGTTAAGAGTGCAGGTTGGGAGACAATAGACCTAGGTTTCCAATCCTGCCTCTTCCACTTACAAGCTAAGTTTGTCTGGGAAAATTATTTAATTTCTTGAATCCTCAGTTTCTTCATCTATAAAATGAGCATGCAGCAGGTATCTCATTGGGGTTGTTTTGAGAATTAAATGAGATATAATTTGTACAGTGTCAAGCATAATCTCTGACATATAGTAAGTGCTCAAGAAATGGTGGTTGCTACCCATCTTATTCTCTTTACACTGTACTTTGTAATGGCCTTTTATAAATTTTTGTATAACCTGCATTACTGAGTTCAAGGCCTTGTATGCATTAGGTGCTCAGTTACTGAGGAGAGATGTATTCTTTCAACATTCTAGTCACATAACATCAACAAAGGTTTTACTTTCTTCCCAACTATGCAATGATTTTATATTTTATATAATTCGGGGGTTGAACTAGATTATCTCTCAGATTCTTATGGGTCTTAAGCAGTTTGACTTTTTTTCCCCAAAGACTGTTAAAATGTAATCATTTTCTAAAAAATCTGTTAACTATCCACATGAAACAACTACTAGCACCTTTTGATCCAGTGAAGAGGAGATCATCAGTCGAGTCCACACACAGCACAGCTTTCGTATGCCCTTCAGCTATGTGAATACACTGAAGCGGAGAAGCTCTGATTCCTTTTGAAGCAGGAAATGGGTTGATTATGCCCCTGGGGTGGGGGGAAAAACAAGATTTACTTCAGTAGCTGTATCATGAGACTGATTTTATTTTTTCCCTGACTTTAAGTCTTTCTAAGTAATTAGTAACAAAATCCAGACTGCTCCCTTGTTTCTTTTTTACGCAAAAGGACAGAGACCAAGTATGAAACAGTAATAGCAGCGATGGAGTACATCAACTTACTAGGTATCAGCAGCGGCTGCATTCTACGAAGAGGAAAGCCTCTACATCTGGATTTTATTATTAACAATCTCCTCTCTTCAAAGTTTAAGGAATCAATATTGGGAGCTGTTTAAGTGTAGTGAATTCTGACAAATAAGAAAGTGTAAATGATGGATAACTGGAAGATATGACTCTGACATGCTGGAGTGTGACTCTATGTTAAATTCTTAACAATCTCAAAGAAGATAAAAAGAATGAGACTTTAAAAGAACAGCGAGGCTCTTTAGGGGAGCTTTCTCATAAGTTTAATATTTCTGAAGTTTCTGTTTTACGCCACCGGCTATGCACTGCAGAAATGTAAAGTTTCTCAAAACATTGTCCCTATCCCAGAGGAGTTTAAGACCGGATCTGAAATGAAATAATGATGTCAGGAAGACTAAAGATAAGAGTGAATTAAGACATAAATATATAAGTCAGATGTATCTTTGCTCAGAAGAGGAAGAAAAATTATGTCGAAATATGTCCATTATATAAGACCAATGGTATAATATTAGGACAAATACAAGGATAAAACAAAACTGTTTCCATCTTCTTGATGAAAGGGAACAATCGTCAAAATGCAAGGGTCAGAAATGATTAAGAAGAAATGTAAGACCAAGATAAGTTAGAACTGACCATTGAGACTTATTCAATGTGTTCAAAAGTATCTCTGTTTTTCATACATCATAGGGTTTTGAAAGTACATACCATTGTGGAGGCAAAACCAGTGTTGGTACACTAAGAAGATCAATACAGGGGATAAAACATGTAGACCCAATTTTCCAAAAAGCAGGAAAAAAATGTGGATTTCAGAAATTATAGATGGGTAAAACTTCTTGTTGAGTCTCACAGAAGAAAATATTAAATCATTATAAACACTTAAAAATAAATGCTCATCAATCAGAGACAACATGATCTCACTAATCTCATGGGGGAAGTTCTTTGTAGGGCTAATAGGCAGCAAATTAGGGGAATGTCATATTCACAATTTATATTGACTTCAGTAAGGTGCATACAATAAGACTTTCAAACGATATCCTTGTGGATATGCTGGGTAAGTATGGAATTGTTGTAGTAGGGTAAGTTCCATTGGTGGCTAAATAGTCACACCCAAAGAGTCAATGTTCCCGTCAATCTGAAAGGAAGTTTTCGATATCTAAGTCAATCTTTCCCTAGCACTAAAGACAGAGATGGCATGTTTATTAAATTGATATATCAAAGAGCTGGATACTGTATTGTATTGCCTAGAAAAAGGACAAACAAAATTCATTTATTTTAAGTACATACTTAGCACTAGAATAATCACTGGATAAAATTTAAACATAAAATTTAAGTCTAAGACAGAAGAGAATGTTCCAAGTAGGAAAGGGGCTTTTTAGTAGCCTAGGTTTGAACCACTAAAGAGATTTGTTTACTGAATACAAGATCGAGGGCTCAACAATTTCTGTTCCTCTCCCAACACTTGCAGTGACTTGTTCAATAGAAGAAAATATTTCAGGAGAAAGAAAGCAATAGAGCTACCATATTCTGCCGAGGCCACATCTGGAATGGGGTTGAGTTTCAAATGCCACATTTTAAGAGGAACATTAAAAAATTGGAGACTTTCCAAAACAGTGGAAGCAGAATGAAGGATATGTAGACTATATCACATAAGAAACAGATGATGAAACTAGAACTACTGAGCTGATAAAAGAACATTCATTGGAGAGAGGACACAACAGCATAATTAAAGAGCTGAATATTTAAAGGGCTGTCACATACACACAAAAAGAAGTATTGGATTAATTCTGGAACAGCTCAAGAGGGCTGATGAAAGACCAATGAATAGAAATTTAAAGGAGGTAAATTTAGGCTCAGAATTAAAAAAAAACCAACTTTATTTTTAAGGTCTAGTTATAATGATTTCAAAAAGTGAAAGGAGTTCCTCATGACTAGAAATGATACTAGGAATTGTCATTAAGTACACAGTCTAATGCTACTATTTGCATACATGTGTCAATTTGAGATTCTTGAAATTAATGCTCAGTAACTTGTTTGTAATCTAAGAATTTAACCAGATTAAAACTGAAATGGGAGAAAAACCTCCTTAAAAGTCTGAATCTGCCCTTTTGAAATCCTGTTAATGTGAGGTTCACAGCTATGAACTGAAGCCATCAAATTATAACTACTCCTTCAAATGCTGAAAAGGTATGATCTGATGCAGTCAATTACTACCGTTACTTCTCAAACAGAAAATATATATGTATGTATATTCCAACATGCTGATTATAAAGAAAAAAATTCATGTTAACAGCCTAAGAGCTGTTTTTGATCTACATTTAATGACACAAATCATCCTAAGCAAAAAAGCTAAACAGTACCCTCAGTTATATAATACTATGTCTCCAAAAAAGTTCCTTCCTTCAGATTACCAGCTTCATCCTAAGAATCTATCAAATGTTCCCCTGATGATATAACATCCAACACAATTCTGTCATGTCAAATGTTATAATATTACAAAAGTAAATATTTGCCTCCAGTGACTTATGTATGGCACAGCCCTGGACAGCAAGATGCCTCTTTTTCATTTTTATGTTTTAATATCACTTATTATTTGGACTACTGAAGAAAAATAATCTCAACATTAAATACAGCATTTTATTAATTAGATACTGAAAAATGCTTTCAAGTATTCAGAATATTAGGGTTAATATTTTATAGAGATTACCTTACACCAAAGATAATAGAAAAAATATAGAAATTAGAAACATACATCCATGTTATTTCTTTCTCTATTAAAATTAATCTATTCATATTCTAAAATATAGAAATCAACTTTAAAATCGTTTCTTTAAGCTAAGGTTAAACATTGCAAACTTGTACAACAGACCTAATCTGAAAGGAAAAAAATGTTTATTTTTGTTCCATGCAAACAAGTAAAGTTTTGTAATACTGTGAATGAGATTCATTTCCTCTCCCTCCCCAAGCCTACCTTCTGGAAGATCTACTGATGATCAGCAAGATGGCCATAAAACAGGGGAAACGAGGAAAGAGAGAGGAGACAAAATGATAAGTGGGAAGACAAAACAATAAAGAGGAAGAGAGAGAAATTAAGAGTCCAAAAAACACCCATAACATGAAAAAATACAACACTGTTATTTTAAAAATTGTATCTATCACTAAAAAATATTGATTTTTTTTTTTTTTAAAAAAAGCTCCTTTACTTTCTACTTCTTTCTATATTTTAGGTACCACAGTATCCTTTTTTTTTCCTAGCATATCTTTCTTTCATCACAAAACCTGCCATAAACTTTTTATTTAAAACTGCTAAACCAATAAGAAAATAATACTTTATTCACCTCCCACACTTTGAGGGACTGGAAATACTTAATTGTTGAGAAGAAAACCTTCTTCTTCTTGAAATGAATATTCATAGAACTTAATTTCTTTTAAAGAAAAGATTTAGAACACAGACACGTTTTTAAGCCATTATACAAGAGTTTGCTACTACTTTGTCTAAAAGGTATAACAAAAATATATTAAAATTAATATGTGTAAAAATATTAGCGCATTTATATAGTTTACAACAAGTTATGCATGCAAGAAAAATGAGACTTGCTTAGTTTCTAGGAGGGCACTTTAGAACATTAATGAAATGCCAGAATGTAGGAAAGATAGAAAGAAAGTACCTGTGTACCTCCGACAGAGAGGAATCACTTTCATCAGACCTACAGTGAAAGAGTTAGAATTATGAGGAGAAGGAATACAGATGTCAATAGGTAAAGATACTGAGATTGAACTGAAAATCAACAGTATGAATAATAGAAACATAGCAAACATTTCCTTTATGGTGCTGTTTTTCTATCTGCACTGGATATCAGCAAGTTCAATGTACAGCTAAAATCAGGTAAAATATCTCATTCTAAGGTTTTTTACTAGGATGTTGGGGAAAAAACTTTCTATTACTGATCCATAGAACCTATCTATCCTCACTTCTAAAATTTAGGCCCTGAAGAGAAAAAATATCAAGTAAGTGAAATACATCACTTCAAGATTCTTTCCATTTAATTTGAGTAATACTAAAAAAATTTTCCATTCCAATAACTATTAATGAATTTTATTCATCTTGATAATTACTTTAGACTTAGACTCTAATGTGGACATTGCACAAATACATTATATGTTTGCATGGAAATCAAATCACTCAAAATTTAATAACCTTTGATTTTTAACTTATCTCAAAAATATCGAATTTTTCTGACTAGGAAGTTCCTCAGTAATAGTTGGGGGATTTTAGTGGGATTTTAAAAATAGGTGAGCCCCTCCTATCAGCCCTACCCTGAAACCTTCAAGACTGGCAATGAGTCTGGTTATTATGAAAATCTGTTTAGCTTGTATAATAGGCTTGAGAATGAGGACAGAGTGAGTGTTGGCATGAAATATAACCGGAAACAATGTGTGGGATCTACTTCTAGCTGGTGAAATATGCTAGTTTCAAAAAGAAGCCCCAAAGAAAGTAGTTCAAAGGTAGGTGAGTTCTTGAAAGCGTAGAGTAGTCAGTTATTCTAAGTTTTAGTTTATAGAGATGACAACAGAGTCAAATTATTGGTAGCTCATAAAATATTTCAGTAAAAAATATGGAACTATGATTACATTGTCAAGATTATCAAAAGACTGAAAGAAAGTTTTATGTCTGTGAATGCAAAGTAGACAAAATTTAGTAATTCTTCATATAACTAGTGAAAAGTAGACTTCTCAAAGACGTTCCTAATTTTCTTCTACTCTTTTCTCAATTAAAAGAAAAACATGATTTAACAATGTTAGCCTTTTTTTCAATAACACGATATTTACCTATCTAGATCAATTTAAAGGAAAAGTCATCTACTGATTAAACTATATTAAAATCTAATCAAGAATTTTATCCATAAATTAAGTAGATTAAAAATTCATTCAAAATGATGGTGCATTTCTCTAAGTCTATAGAGCCATTTAGCATGATCTAAACATGCCAGACAGATCTTAAACAGCATCCTACAAATTTCAGAAATCACTGATCTATACAAGGAGATTCTAGCACAGAAAACAAATAATTGGGGTGAGAGACTGGATATCAACTACATACATCCACAATGTTATCATTCAAAATCAAAGCAGACAAGTCAGAGTTAATAAATACCTTACGGCAGCATTGTTAGTATTGAATTCTTGCAAGAGAGATTCTGGCTCAATGTGGGAGTACTTTTTCACTTCCAAGTTAATGAAAATTATATTTTCCACACCCCTCAACTTCTCTTCCCCCACAACCCACCCTCAGTCCTACCTCCTCCACCCATTATGGTACTCTTTTATTCCAAGAACACAATTACTGAAGTTTTGTGGTAGATTTGAGTAGAAAAACCAAATGATAATAACATGTTACACATATGACAATGATCGTTGTAAGCTGTTATACCCACCAAAGGTAAAATAATTTGCCTCTTTTCAACTCAGGCTATCTGGATTAGAGGCTTTTGTGGGCTCACAGAAACTTAAGAATCCCAAAATCTTTAAACTTCAAGTGGTCTCAAAGATATTTCAATTCTAATACTTGTAAAAGAAAAGGCAAGACAAGTGCTGAAAGCATAGCAATGCAAATCTACAGCAGGGAATAACGTTCAGCAGGAAAATAATTTTCTCTAATTTCGTCTATATGGTTCATTTCCCATTGGAAAAACACATAACATATGGCAAGAATTCACAAGTCAGACTCCATCTCCCACACGAAGAGATGGCTCAATGTTTTCTACAGACTGTATTGAAAGGTTCAGAATATTGTACTAAATAGTTGGGGCTCTTTTCCATAATGACTTACTTATCCTGCTGAACTGATGTGTTTCCCTGAGAAACAGTAAGACGATTAAAAACATTCAGTTCATTACGGGGCCGGCTTGGTGGGGAAGAAGGAGGTGAAAGACTAGCCTCTGAGGTTCCAGAATCTGAGCTACAAGAAAAAAAGAACATTAAATAGGCGGCTTTAATTGGTTATAACTTGTTAGGAAAGTTATCAGAAACATGCTTTTTTAAAAAAAAGCTTTTCATTAGAGAATTCCTTCCTCCCTTCCTTCCTTTCTTCCTTTGTTGTTAGATAAAACACATTCTGAACAATTTAGTTAAAAAAATGTTTTTTCCACTGGATTTTGCTACATTGGCCACAAGACGGCACTAAAGAAAAAGTTCTGTCTGCTGAAATCTAAAGTCAGTATAAATAAAGCAAGCCAAATTTTAAATTATACAATTTTAGAATTGAGACCAAGTTGCTCACTTTACAGGTAAGGAAACAGAGACCTAGAGAGTTTAAGAGTGATTTGCTCATTCAGTTGATTCTTTCATTTATTCTTAAATTACTTATTTGCTCCATCCCGCATCTCCCAGTTATGCTTGAGACATTAGATTCAGTAGAAACAGGCAAATGACATCTTTAAATACAGGAAGCAAGGATGATTGGAAGGATAATTTCCATGACGTTCAAGTCAGCTAAGCTAGTGGTCAAAGTAGAGAGTGTGCATGTTGGCACCAGGGAGGGGGATGGTATAAGATCATCCACTTAGGTATAGAAATATATGAAAACTTCTTTTTATAGTTATTTTTATGCTAAAGAAATTAGCTTTACCAATATTTAAATGTGCATTGGCATTGACACTCTCACTCAAGGCCACGTCAAAGATCCAAGGGAGGAGGGGGTGAGCCACAGGGTTGAAGGGTGACTGGTTCTAACCCATTCATTCAACTTTCTGCACGTTGTGGTGTTGCAACTTACAAATGCCCAGTTAAGCGGATCATCAGATTATATTACGTCCTGTTAAGTAAACTAAACCTCACAAAACACACAAATAGCTTTTAAAAAATCTCAGCAAAAAAAAAATTGAGGATAATTCCAACGTAAACATAAAAGAACAGTAAGAAAGTGGCAAAATTCACATGCCCTCTCATACTAGTTTTGTGTCAGCCACTTTAAAGGGTGAAGTCAATGTCAGTTTTATCAGCTGACGGTCAAAATTAATTTCGAATATTTCTAGAAGATTATTTGAAGGTTAGATGTAATAAGACTGTCCTCAAGTGTATGTTAACTCTTAACAATGATATACACAAATAATTGAAAAATAAAGAACAATACATGGTCAGGGAGAAGTGCTCAAATATTTTTACAGGTATGTGTGTGACCAAGAAAGTTGGAAGACCACTTAGCCAAGCCAACAGCTGACTTGATTATCTTCATCAGTCAAATCAGTCATAACCACAGAGCCAGCCTAAATCTGCAAAATAATTTCACTAATGCCTTTTAGCATCTAAGTGCAGCAGACACTGTATACAATCTAGTAGACAAAAAGCATGAGTAACTTACTGTTTTTGTTCCTTGGCTTTTGATTTTTCTGCTTTCTCATATGCCTTTCTCCTGGTGATAGGGGAAGGTTCTGGTAGTTTTTTTTCTGATAGAGATGACTGTCTGGAACTAAAATAGAAAAAGATTCTATAATCATCTAATTTTAAATATATATATATATAATTTTGTTTGGCAGATATTCAACCTAAATTTTTTTTTTCCCCTAAGCAGGTCTGTTTATTTATTTATTTATTTTTTGGTGAGGAGATTTGCCCTGAGCTGACATCCATTGCCAATCTTCCTCTTTTTGCTGAGGAAGATTGGCCCTGGGCTAACATCATGTCCATCTTAACTCTACTTTATATGTGGGATGCCTGCCACAGCATGGCTTGATAAGCTGTGCGTATGTCCGTGCCCGGGATCCAAACCTGCGAACCCCGGGCCGCCAAAGCGGAGCATGTGAACTTAACCACTACGCCACCAGGCCAGCCTCTAACCTAAAATTTTTAATAGGTTAGTAACTGGAACTTGAAAAAGATTACTTGGGAATAAAAAATAAAACTAGGATAGGAAAATATTACATGAGTTATTCTTAGTTACTGGAAGCTTGACAACTATATATTTAATTTTTATTTTATTTTTTTTTAATTAATTTTATTTTTGGTGAGGAAGATCAGCCCTGTGCTAACATCTGCCAATCCTCCTCTTTTTTTTGCTGAGGAAGACTGGCCCTGGGCTAACATCCGTGCCCATCTTCCTCCACTTTATATGGGATGCCACCACAGCATGGCTTGACAAGCAGTGCATCGGTGCACGCCCGGGATCCGAACTGGGGAACGCCAGGCTGCCGCAGTGGAGTGAGCGCACTTCACTGCTTGTGCCACGTGGCTGGCCCCTATATATTTAACTTTTAAACTGGCAATCTTATCAAATATATGCAAACTCATTATCTTTGAACATAAAATCAATGCTATACTGCCTAGTAGCTAAAATAAATATTTTATTTTAAACACGTGTTTAAGTTTAATAGAATTGCTTCAGTTGAAGAAAAATTGTCTTTATAGTTTTGCATGAACAAAAATATTAAAATATCAGAATATGAGATTTAATGAATTATATTTAGACATAGTCACAAAACAGTACTATAGGTAATCACACAAAAAAACCCCACACAATTATTTTACTTAACTAGTATTTAGGTACTAGTAGCTATATAAATTTTTGTAATAAAAATATTCTTGTCTTATTATAAATTTTAAATGTTAAATAGTGGCTATGTAACTAACAATTTAAGACTATGACTTTTGTGTATGGTGGTAATGAATTTTATTATTTTTTTTTTATTTATTTTCTTTTTTCTGAGGAAGATCAGCCATGAGCTAACATCCGATGCCAATCCTCCTCTTTTTTGCTGAGGAAGATTAGCCCTGGGCTAACATCCATGCCCATCTTCCTCTACTTTATATGGGACGCCGCCACAGCATGGCTTGACAAGTGGTGCGTCAGTGCACACCAGGAATCTGAACCTGTGAACGCCGGGCTGGCGAAGCGGAGCATGCACACTTAACTGCTGCGCCACCAGGCCGGCCCCGGAAATGAATTTTAATTGGAAAAATGAATTTTTTCTGTCCTTGGCTAGTCATATTAAAAAACAAAAAAACACTTAGGAATTAGAAGATCACCAGAACGAACTTCCATGATTCCTATTTAAAAGTGAAAAATAAATATAATTCAACTTTGCGTGCCTAATTTTTCTAATCAGAGGAAATTACATTTTAGAATTGTGCATCATTTAAATCATAAGGGCCACCTGACTAAATTATTTTACTTCATGCAATAAAAGTCATGCAGTCATGGCTTATAATGTGCACCAAGCACGTAACCAACTCTTAAATTTGTACAGAATTACACAAGTATCTGAATTTATGAAAACTTGAAAATAAATCATGTGAAGAGACAGAGTCCAAAAGATTACTTTCTACAACCTGTTATAAAGGATACATTTTAAAAATGAAAAAAAGGCAAAAAGAAGGTATTACCTGAATCTGGATTGCAGGCCATAGATTTAGTCTTGAAGTTCCAAAAGTCTCTACTCATCTGACAGACTAAATGCTGAACACATGTGGGTTCCTAAAATCTGTTCTCAGTTGTCTATCACTACCTTCACCCAAAGCATTTCCTCTACTGTCATCTTATCAAAAAGCACTGAAGCCACAAGGTATACTGGTTAGCAATCTCTCAGCAAATCTGATAGTGAATTACATACGCCACTTCAAGCACATGCAAGAAAGTTGTGTCATCATTAAAATTAATTTTGGAACTAAAAGTAGCAGAAGGGCTTACTGAATGGAAGACAATGGAAACATCTTCACAAAATGAAGAAAATTATGGGAAACAGAGATATTTAAGGGGCAGAAGTTTGATATATTTTATTATTTGCAGAATCCATATAGAGTGTGCTGCTTTTGCGTCAATATTTTCAATGCAGTGATGTATTCAACCCATAAATCATTTGTGAGATTGTATGTGAGGGTTAGTTTGGAAAACGTCACTAAAAATCTTTACCAGTGAATGATCTAATTTTCATATAACTATCAAAACACACATACACACACCAAGCACACATACACACTGGCCTGTGTAGGGAAATCTTTCTTGGTGCTCAAGATAATAATGAAAAAATTCTAAATAAGATTTGTTTTGAACAGAACGTGTTTTGTTCTGATTATCATAGATGAGAGAGAGAATATCCTCTCCTTCAAATCTTTAATAATACCAATAAAAATACTTTGCACATACACTCATCCCAGACATGCAATGTGCTTCAAGGCAACGAATTAGGAAAGCTCAAAATGTATTAAGTTTGTAACTGATATTTCCCTTTTTCTTTAAAAGGGTCAACAAAAGTTTACTTCCTGACCAGGCTCTTAGAACTAGGACATACATAATTCAGAGCAAATTTAAGAGTCTTTAAAGCTTCTGTTTTATGTAATGATTTTATAGGTATAACTTTAACCTCGTTTAGGTGTTTCTAAATAAATTTTGTCTGTAATTCATAACTCAGCCTTTATAAAAATTATAACCCTTAAAACGACCCTAAAACTGAGAAACAAGACAGTTCAATTCAACAAAGAACATCTCATCTTAAATGATTTCAAACGCCTAAAAAATTAGGTGAGACAATACCTAACAGAAATTTCTTTGTAAACCAAGAGATCTAGTTATTTACACAAATTTTTAAAAATAGCAGAAATTAGCAACATGCATATTAAACAAAAAAAAAAAGAAAAGCTATAAGAAAGGAAGTTAGTGTAGCTGGGCCAGACTTACATGCTGCCTATCTTAGAAGGGAAGCCAGATGGGGGAGGGAGCTCTTTTTCCCTAGCAGAAGTACCACTTGTCTCTGTATTCATTCCAATCTCTTGCCCTTCTGCAACAGGTGTAAGAGGGCCAGGCAAGGAGGCATCTCCTGTACTAGTGTCTGAAGCTAGTTCACTGCTATCTGCATACAGCAATTCCATTTGAGTGGTGGTTCTCCTTCGGGCCTAGTCAGAGAATGGAAAGAAAAGCAATCAGGAGCAAACTTTTGCAGAGAAGATGATTAGAGAATAGAGATTTAATATTAGTTTGAAATAGGTAAAAACATTTAGCGTGTCTTTTCCTAGCGTGTCTTTTCCTTACATACCTTACATAGCATGTAAGATAGTGACAGGCCAGAGCTACAGCCAGTAAGACCTTTAGAGGCCACAATAATAGCCAACATCTGTATTACACTTATTCTATGGCAGGCATTGTGTAAACACTTTATTATATTAGCATGTACTATCATTATCCAAATTCACCAATGAGGAAACTGAGGCACAGAGAAGCTAAATAGTCTGCCCAAAGTCACACAGCTAGTAAGTGGCAAGGCCAGATTCAACACCAGGCAATTTGTTTCCAATATTATTGTGCTATCCTGCCAGTTCCTTCAACATATAATTTACAAAAAAGAAAGAAGAAAGAAATTAAACCAAAAGATAATTGCAGAGAAGCTCAAATAAGTTCTGATTTTTCCCATGCTTAGACGCTTTATTTAATATCAATTTTAATTTTATTTTAAATTTTATATTAATATCAGTTTTTACATCTGTATCTAAGTTTTTGTGACCCTTCTTCCCTGATGCCTTAACTGTGTGTTTAATCTGCCTGCTGGATAATTCAACGTCAGCCTGTACCTGCTTTTGGCAGGATGGTGAGGAAAGCGAAGGTTATTTTCCTAGAATCTAAACTCACTATAGACATTCCCTTCCTAACTCTTGAAAACCGAGTCACTAGCCTGTTGTTGCTCAGACTTATTTTCATCACTAAGGTATTACCAGATAATCAAGGTATTTACCCGATTATAAGCCTCTTAAGGGCAGGCACCCTGTTTGATTCAATGTTATATCCCCTGCACTTAATATAATGTTGGTACATACCTATTTAAAATATATAGTCAACTTTATTTTTTCAATGAGGAAAAAGAAATTATATGAGATCCTTTTAGGTATCTGTGCTGTTCAAAAGAAGTAGTAGGCAGCACTTCAGAAAACTCGGAAAGAGAAAGCCCTGTAGCCAGTTGTTTACACTCTCAATTCTCTCCACTGCCAATGGCCCAGGGAAGAGAGGAATTGCTTCTTGGGAATTCCTATCCACAGTGGTTCTTTCAGGAAATGACCTTTAGGCCACCCTCTTACATCTCTCTCTGGTGTCTAATATGGGCATGAATATTAGGCTTTCACAGGGACTGAAAGATGTAAGTTACCTTAAGAGATTCTCTCCTCCACTTAACACTGGATCCAAACTATACTAGAATGTTTTTTTTGAATTTTGGTTAACTTTTTCTTAGTCACTTAGAATAATAAAACATAAACCACAAGTCGCCAAGCCAGTAGCTCAAGGACCATACATAGAGCCCCAAGATGTTTTTTGATTGGCTTTCCCAGTGTTTTAAAGATTAGGAAATTCCATATAAAAACCCATATTTAAAGCTTCTCTTGAAAAACTAGAGGATGTGGTAGCCTTAGGCCCATACTCCATCATGGCAAGAGTTGAGTGGTAGCTATTTGCTTTAGATGGGGCATGCTCTCTTCAGATAATCATAATGACCCCTACTCATTATTTCGTACCCAGCCAAATTACCCATTTACATCACCTGACTAACCACCGCGGGCCTTAAATCCACCCTGTCCGTTTGCACATTATCATTCTTTCAAGTCCTGACTCTATCCATTCATTCAACAAATATTTACTAAGCACTGCGAGAATTGTTTGCTTTCAAACATCTTAAGATGGTTAGTTAATTCATCTAGTATCAAATGCTACCAAAAATCAATCTGAAATATACCATGTGTATTTTACACATTTAACAGCATGTATCATTTACATTTTTAAAAAATTCTACAAATATGCATTACAGCCTCATTAGTTTTTAACAACAATATGATGATTAAAAGTTGGCTTATTATTCAAGCCACCTCAGAAAACTAGTTAAGTAAAATAAATAAGAAACACGTAAGAACAGCCTAGAATGTTAAAATTTCAAAAATCTCTGCCAATCTAAATGACTATATCGTATGCCACTACACAGCCTACAATTTAGTTAACCAACAGCTTTTAAGAATTGGTCTCCATAATCATATCTTACCTAGTGGGAAAAACGCAAGAATATAGTAAAGTGCAAGTTCCACGAAGGAGAAATCTTTCAATATAAATTTTTTTCGAAGGGGAATATGATAAAAAACTAAATTTCTTACACATGGAAGCTTTGGTAAAAGCATGCCTACTTGCTAACCTGTTAAAAGTCAAGCCTGAGGCCTATGTGTTTAATAGTGATAACAAAGAACAGTGGAAAAAATCTTCACCTGGTATTTTCAATTCTCCTTACCTTGCTTTTAGGTTTCACTTCACCACATAGCTTCATAAGGTCTGAAGACAGCGTGCTACATGCAAATAAATAATTAACCACAAGATTAAAAGGAAACTTATTATAGAAAACTGTACATCCTCTATGTTTAAAACTATGGAAAAAATTTTATATGCCTTTGGAAAATACAGAAAGACAATACTTAAAATCAAAATGAAGTAATTAAAAAATAATTCATTTTCCTTCCTTAAATATCCCAATATTTTTATTTTAAGATTTGTGATGGTTAGGCATGACTTAATTTGGTTTCCATATTACTGTTTCTAGTGCTATTCACTTAGCCAAAATATTCAAAATTATTTGTTTTATGGTAACTGATGCAACAAGATAAAAGTATTAAAAATATTACAGAAACGAGTCAAATCTATTAAGTTTCTAAAGGCTCTCTTACCTTCCTTCTGATCCTGGGCTGTGTAAAGGTGCATCTTCATCAGTACTATCCTCTACATTTTCTAAAAAAAATGTCCAAAATGTAGTATTATCCACATGTCACAATTTGAATGATGACTGTAATCTCTATGCTATAATAAACATCAAGCCAAAGTCTCAATATAGGCACTTTGGTTTTAGCAACTGAATCGAAATAGTAATGTAGAAAAATATTTCTAAGAAACTCTCTTGATTATATGTCCTAGGATGAGAAAAAACATGTTCAAACTAGGAAAACCACGAGTTTGAATGATAAAACATAGAAGAGCAATATTCATAGGATGGAATTGAGATCATGTATTTATCAGAGTGTGTATAACTATATATATTTTTTCAGAGTATATATTTATCCCATGCCATCCAAACATATGAAAACCCACTGAGTAAAATACAAGATTAAAGTAAATGCTGCCTGAGCTCCCTTTAATGTACTGAGCCAACTTTGAAAACTATGTAAGTAAACATACTTGTTATACTCTATCAGTATGCCAACTTAAATATTTTCCTCTATTTTTATTTGTTTTCAAGTAGAGAGAGAATGCGTGTATGTGAAGGTATTCAGAAGTTACACATCAGCATGCAGCTCATTCACATGTACATAAAAGACAAAAACAATTAGGTTTGCATGCAACGGTTTTGTAAATGAATACAAATAAACCACTGCTATTTCAGAACAACTATAGCAGACTAGTAAAAACAAGGAGAAAAAGCAAACATATAAAAACTAGTAGGAAGTCAGTAAATAAAATAGCCACTGAAAGTAAACTATTTAAACATCAATGAGCCCCTAACATAGATGCAGTTTTTAAAACATACATATTTTATTATAAAATCATTCCGCAAAACTAAAGACAGCATTATACATATGTTAATGAAAAATATATACGATTCATCCCCCTTTAACTTTTAATTTTATATCATACAGGTGGATTGCACACATGAGTCAACTAATTCCTTTCTCTGATCCTCCCTTTCTTCCTCACCATTTAGCAGATACTTTGATAGAAATTCAGTAATACTTGATACTTGATAATATTATCTCAAATGGAGCCCATCTAGAACCCATACAAAGAAATTTTACTTTCAGAAGTGAAGAAAACGGTGGTCTTGAAGGCAATGTGTATCTTAAAGGCCACCACTAGAGGGAGGCTCAAGGACTTGCTTCACAGACAGGATAATTGAATGCTAAGATGACTGAATTAGTTGGTAATATAGAAAATGAACTTATAAAGAAATGGCAAATCTAGGCTTCATTTTCCCATGTATAAAAGTGAGCTAAGATTGGCTAGTATTTTTCTCATAGGGAGTAATGAAACCAGTTAGTATGTTAAACACCATGTGAGTGCTTAGTAAAAACTGCTTAGCTCCTGCTTCTGCACATGGGCCTTATTCATGGTCAATTATGGTTTGACATACCAACCTGACCAGAGGAAAGAGGCCTCCAGCCAGACGGTCACCAAATCAAACCCCTCTCAGGACTGAGCTGAGTCTGAGCACTACGGTCATCCGGGCGGCAGGACATGCCGTCACCTCACTGTTGTACTCTCAACTTTGAGAACATAAATCCAGCCCAACGCCAGTTCCTTCACCACAGAACTAAAGGCAGAGACTTAAACTCTCAAATGCCTTAAAGGTCATCCATATCATTGTAAAGTGGCACAATCTCACTTTACTGAAAGTTAACCACATTTTTAAGTCTTTTTTTTTAAGTCATTAAAAAAAAAGTTACAAAAAAAAAAAGTAGTGTACAGAAAAGAGTTAAGACAGCAGCCCGGAAACTGTTATCCTTAGGAAAGCCTGCTTGCAAGGTTGGACTTTGTCTGGCATCTGGAAACTTGGCTCTCAGAGTGTCCCCAGTTACCAGTTAACTAAGGAGGGTAGTTCGTTGTACTTAAAATGTTTGTGCAAATAATATGGCTTATGCTGAACTCTTGCTTTCCTTCTGAGAGTCTGGAATTCTGGTACGTACTACTAGACAAAGGGTACCTATGTGACCAGTCTCCAGTAAAACCCTCAAGTGCTGAGTATCTAATGGACTTCCCTGGGCATAAACATTGCACACGTGTGGCTGCATTTTCATTCCAGGGGGAACAGTACATCCTGTGTGATCTCTCATGGAAGGCAGAGAACACAAGGAAGCCTGGACACGGATTCCACCAGACTCCATCTGTGTCTCTTTCCCTTACGATCCAGCAGCTATGTATCTTTCCTATATTGCTCTCATGAATCTTTGCTGTGAATACAACTACACGCTGAGCCTCATGAGTCTTCTAGCAAATCTCCCAAGATAGGGAGGATTGTAGGGACTCTAACATAGGTAGGGAAGAAAGAAGGAAAAAACAAAGATGTTCTTCAAAGGCTACAAAAGTACAAGGCTATTAGCATGGGGTGCTGGCCCTGGCTCACCCTCTAGCCTTATGTTCCATCATTCTAGCCATGTACTTGCTGCTCCAGTGCACCAACCTGCTTGAAGGTCTCATGCACACAATATTGTAGCTAAATCTCCATGCCTTAGCTTACTCACTGCCTGGAATGACTCTTCTCTGGCCCCCTTTCCCCTTATCCTTTGCCTGGCTAACTCTTTTTCTTCCTTTATATTTCAGCTCAAACATCACCTCCTCTGAAAAGCCTTCATCGACTCCTCCATTCTCGTTGGGTGGCCCCCACTCTGTGCTCCCATAACTCCCTGTATATATCTCAATCACTGCCCTCACTGTAATGTATCATAATCTGTTCATGGTCTGTCACCCTCAGCAAGGCATCACGTCCAGGAGGGCAAGATTTTGTGTCTTAACTCATCTTTGAATCCCAGCACCCAGCCCAATGCTTGAGATAAAATTGGAATTAAATAAATGTTTTTTAAAGCAATGTATATATAACTATCTAGCTTCTGTGGATTTAACTTCCATATTTTTCTCCTTCCATGCTTTTCCTCCAAACACCTCTGGGCTAGACTATCGCCCAATCCCTGGGGCAAATTTCTGTCATGAGACACAGGTTACATCAGCTGAATGGGTTTCCACTCTCTGGTTCTGACCCTTCTTTAAAAGCTACAGATCATTAAAGTTGTTTGAAAGTTGTGAAAAAGTAACACTGCTCAACAAATTAGTGGTTTAATATTTTCTGCACAAAAAGACATCAAGGAGAGCATTGCATTTTTCTTCCAAGTTAAAAGAGATAATGGACTTGAAGAATTTACTTATTACTACAAATTGAGCCACCAAGATGAAGAAGAACAAAGAGGAGGAGGAGGAAGAGGAGGAGAAAGAGAAGAACAAGAAGAAAAGAAGGAGGAGGAGGAGGAGGAAGAAGCTAGAAAGCAGGAGGAAGAGAAGAAAAGTACTTGATAACATATGGAATAGGAAAAACTCTAGCTATAATCCAGGAACTGGGCAGCCTAACACGGTTCCTTAATATACCAATCCTACTTTTTCTACCTGTCCTTGTTATACCTTGAACAGCTTAAAAGTAGTAACATTTCCCTATCAATATTATGCAGTCGATCTCAAGGAAATACTATTTTGAGATTAACATGCAGTGTAAACATCCAAAAGATCAAAAAGCTCATGTATTTTATCTGTGTAACATCTTATCATTTAAAATAAATTCAGATTCATAGATCATGTTTATTCTAATGGCACAGAGAGGTCATCGCATTTAATCTTTCAGTTACATTCCTCTCCTTTAAGTGCAAGCTTTTAGAAAACTTTCAACAGCTATGCAATTAGAAAAAAAAAAGTTAAGATCAGATTTTGAGATAATTCTAATTAAATAAAAACTGCTCCAAAATAATAATTCAGAAAAATTGCCGTTAATATAATTGCCCTGATACTCCTGGTCCTTCATGTACATAAGCACTAAGAGGAGCAGAGATATTACTCATGAGTGGATGTAGTTCATGTGAATGTTGCAGTGGCGAGAGAAAAAGGTTGAAAATCTCTATACTCAGTGATCTTTACAGCTCCTTCTAACTTGAAAATATTATGTTATGATTTTAAATATTGTTTTAATCTGTTCACATAAAATCCTTCGGATGGTTTTATTCAACTGACAATATTAAAAAATACGTGCCTAATTTTACAAAAATTAAGAACAGCTAAGAATCTAGCAAATACATACCAAAGACAAATATATACCAAAGAAAGTTATTTATGAGGTTAAAACAACAGACGCAAGTTAACAGATATATTTAAAAATTAAAAAGGAATATATATACACTCCATTTTTTTCCTACAAGAAAGAGAAAGAAGAGTTTATGAAACTGTAGGCACAACTGAAGCTCCAATAGTAAAAGAGAAAAATAAAGATACTTCTTTAAACATCTAAGAATTTTTAAATCAGGAATGCATAAGAAAGACAAAAGACAGCATGTTTGTGGTCATGGATACATTTCAAAAAAGATCATGCAAAAACTGGTTGACTGCCAATAAAAATTTTAAAAATAAGATGTACCACAATTAGTGTACATGAACAATTAGTAATTCATGCAGCTGTAGGGTACACAGAAAGCTAAACATACTTACCTAATGGTACGCTATCTAGATCTGTGTAAATAACAGCAAAAAGGAAACAAAAAGCAATACTCCAATCAAAACAGATCCAATGTTAAGAACTCCCACATAAAACAAGATTATGTACCATTTATAAGATATGCAGAATAGATGCCATAGCAAACACTTATAAATTTATTTTTTTAAGGCTGTTAGATATGCAGAGTAAAGTAATGAAACTTGGTTAATATTTTAAATAAATAACCAATTCAGAAACTTGGTTGATCTTCTTTATCCATAAAAACTAATTGCTTAATAAGGTTAAGTAAGCCTTTTTAAATTGGTAATTATTTCTTGGAATGACAATAATTACGTCCCCCAGAATTTACACATGCAAATTAAAGAAGGAAAAATATTAAAAGCATAAGTAAATATATAGCATCTATTCAGTCAAGCTATAGGGGAAGAGGTACAGTATAGCATACTCAAAGAGCAAAGCTACCGTGCAAGTCACTTAACTACAGTTTTGTCCAAATCACCTTGTAAAGCATGGCCTAGTAAAGCATCCAGCTCAGGATTTAATTCTGCTTTCTCTTTCAACATGTGGAAAAGGAGCTGGTTTTGTGTAGCACTGGTTATTTCAGTTTGTTTAAGTCGACCTTCAAGTACTTTAATTTGAGCCTCTTTCTGGGCAGCCTGAAGACCCTGTAACACCAAAAAAAAAAAAAAAAATTATCTTAGGTCATAAAAAACAGAATCTACCAGAAATCTGTATCAAATAGCAAATACATATGATATATGGACTTTGACATCAGATAGACCTTGATTCATCCCAGCTCCTCTACTTACTAGCTTGGTAGCCTTGAGCAAGTTACCTTTTCTTCCTGATTCTCAGTTTCCTCATACACAAAATGATATGAATAATACCTACTTCCTAGCACGTTGTGAAGATTAAGTGAGAGAACATAACATAAAGGGTCTAGCACTGTCCCAACGTGGGGAAAAAAGTGAGTCAGAAATCATTATCACCTTCAACATTTAGGCAGAAGTTTCTTACAGGTGACAGATTAGTGCATTTACATTCAAAGAGGACGGGAGTGCAATTATATTTTTTACTTTCTGACTTTTCTTTTTGAGCTATAAAGAATCAGTATTAAACCGAAGTTATGATACCAAATTTGTTTGCACCCCAAGAATTTTTTTTTCCTTTGTTAAAGCAAAAGAGGAATTATTTCCTCTTTAAGTTTTTTATCTGTTCTAATACACAAGCACAACAGATGACAAGCTAATAGAATTGATCTTAATATTGCTGACTTTTCTTAACTGTAAAGAAAGGTAAAAGGAATACTTTCCAATTAAAAAGAAATCTTCCTTATTGCAAAGGAAAGGTCACTGGAGAAAGATCAATAAAACTACAATGAATTAGTCAAAACTTAGGTTTTCAATAAAAGTGTAGTTAAATCTTATCTTACTGATGCCCAATGACAGGAAGTGGTCTTAGTTAAATCTTACCTTATTGATGCCCATTGACAGGAAGTGATCTAGCAGGTATCGGGCTTCCGTAAGCGTGCAAGCATTGATGACAGCAGTGACATCCAAAGTTTCTCCTTCTTCCTAGATCAAACCAGCATACGATGTAACGTTACTTTAAGCTGAATGTATTTGAACAGAAGATAAAAGCCTATTGTTTCAGGTATTTACTTGATAATATTAGGCTAGCTAACAAGACTTCTCAGAACAGCGTAAAATATGGTCCTTACCCCAAGAAACATAGGGTCTAGCTGAAAAGATAAGATACATTTGAACAGTTAAGAATTCAAGGCAAATTAATAAATGATATATGTCTTTTACAAACCATAAATAATATCACAAAATAGCAGAGAAATCTGGAGAGCAGGCAAGGAATGGTATACATGCAAAACCTAAGAATCAGATTAAACCAATAAATAGAAAATTCCTTCATATAAAGATTCAAATGTTTCTAATGATAAAAAACACAAAAATAGGGGCTAGCCCTGTGGCGTAGCAGTTAAGTGTGCGCGCTCCGCTGCTGGTGGTCCAGGTTCAGATCCTGGGCGCGCGCTGATGCACCGCTTGTCAGGCCATGCTGTGGCGGCGTCCCATATAAAGTAGAGGAAGATAGGCACAGATGTTAGCCCAGGGCCAGTCTTCCTCAGCAAAAAAAAAAAAGGGGGAGGATTGGCATTATATGTTAGCTCAGGGCTGATCTTCCCCACAAACACAAAAAATACAAAAATACTTTTCATTAAGCAATTAAACATATTTTTAAATTACAAACCTTTGCTTCTTCCATCTGCATGATGTTGGCTTGACAATCAGAAATACTGTCATTGATGTAATCTATATTAGCAGTTAGTGACTCCATCTCCTCACTGATGTTAACCACATTTTTATCTTCCTCTCCACTCTCCTTGACTATCTTTTCCCTTCTTTTTGAAAGTTTCTCTCGTCTTTTTGTGAGTTCTTCCCGTTGCTGTTGAGAAAACAGGTTGGATTTTAAGAAATAATATTCGTCTAGGACCTTGAGAACATTATGCTAAGTGAAATGTGAGTCACAGAAAGACAAACACTGCAGGATCCCACTTATATGAGGTATCTAAATTGTCAAACTCATAGAAGTGAGAAGCAGTAAGTAGAATGGTGATTGTCAGGGGCTAGGGGCAGGGGGAAAGGAGGAGTTGCTGTTCAATGGGTATAAAGTTTCAGTTATGCAAGTTGAATAAGTTCTAGAGATCCTCTGTACAACATTGTGCTTATAGTTAACATTACTGTGCTGGACACTTAAAAATGTGTTAAGAGGGGACATCTCATGTTATCTGTTCTTACCACAATTTAAAAAAGAATGATGTTCCTCCATTCATATACAATGCAATCAAAACCCACCAAAAAAATGAACTTGCTAAGTATTCAGTTTACCCAGGGAACAAATTTGGAAAAGTAAAATTAACAGTCAGCTAAGGGAGAGCATATCTACTTTCTATTTTTCACACCTTTAGGAGTCTATTCATATCAGCCTCCATATTGGAAATAGTCATTTTCTGCATGATGATGTCTGTGACCCTGCGTTCAAGAAGCTGCCACTTCATGCGAGCTGTCTTGGAAATAAACACTCGGCCAGTCAATCCTTTTCTCTGATATTTTTTTCTATAATCATATAAAAACAGACAAACATAATTACTTATACACTTATCTGATTGTGCACTGCCAAACAAGGAGCTGTTTTTCTTTTAAGTCCAACATTCAGTAATAATGCCACAAAGATTATGTCTGGAGGAAAAGAAGAATCATACTGACCTGGCTCCATTTGTTGTAGGCGTTGGTAAGGCCTGGACTCTTGCCACAGGAACTCTCATTTTCTGCTGGGCTCCTGCCCTTAATGCATCTGTTTCTATGGCAGCTGCACTGGAACCTGTGTCCTGAAGAGGGGTATCAGAAGAGCTCAGCTTCCTAGTGACCTTCCCAGCCACTCTATCTGACATGGGCCTTACTTGCCGACGAAGAGCTGTAACCTGAAATAGCAACAGAGATTGACTCGTTCTCTTAGTCCACAGAAATACATCATTTATCTCAAAGCCAGAATGCTTCCTCCAAATGGTCAACTTGCCTCTTCAGTTTTGCGACGAAGAACCACTTCTTGGTTTCTTTTTTGGGCTTCCAGAAGTCTAAGCTGATGCTATAAAATAATATTGAATAAGTTAAAACAGTAAACTGAAAGCCACAATACTTCCTACTCCTACATTAAGATATTTCCCCATCCCACTGGGAACTGTAAGAGTTCTTAGCAGAATCTGAGCTAACAACAACCTTGCATCCAATTACTACAGATAATATATTATTCCAATAAACACAAATATGTACTGAGATAGCTATCTCGCTCTGAAAAATGAAAAGTTATCTCTGTGACACATACTTTTATTTAACAAACTCATATAGTATTTAGTATATACAAGAACTTTTCTAAATGCTTTACATATATTGTCTCATTTCATTTTTATTAGACATTTTGTTTTGCTGCCTGAGGCACAAACAGGAAGAAACATAGCTTAGAATATTTTCAATAGAGGCATTTTACAATATATATAGTAATTATAAACTCTGTTTTATCTATAGGGAGAATATATATTAATTGTATTAGCAGTTTATAATAACTTGGAAATGTTATTATGCTGGATAAAGCAAATGGACAATAAAACATGTCAATATTGGCTACCAATTTGTTTCTAGGTACTCTATATGATAAAGACAATTAAATATGGGTTACTTTAAGCCATTTTATAGGGCTATAATACAGAAAAGAATCTTGGACTGAAAATGAACATAGATCCTAGTTCTGGTTCTGTCATTTATTCAACTCTGTGATCTTGGGCAAAGCTTAAGAATTGGACTCAATCACAAAACATTCCTTCTAGGACTTAAATTCTGTGATATAATAAATAACCCCTCGTGTTTTATGTCTCAAATTCAAACATATCATTCACGTCATGTTTATGCATATTCTTATCTCATGTGATGGAAATTCTCAGAGAAAAGGACTCTATCTTATCGCTGCTATAGCTTCATTGCCTATAACAATGATTGACATAGAAGCAAAGTTAATAAATCTTTTTTAAATGAATGAACTACCAAAAATTAAAATCAACATATAGTTTGAAACTTGTTACTACATTAAATTCCTTCCTATTAAAAGTCAAATCTCAGGGTTGGCCTGGTGGCGCAAGCGGTTAAGTGCACGCGCTCCGCTGCGGCAGCCCAGGGTTCGCCGGTTCGGATCCCGGGTGCACACCAACGCACCTCTTGGCAAGCCATGCTGTGGCGGCGTCCCATATAAAATGGAGGAAGGTGGGCACAGATGTTAGCCCAGAGCCAGTCTTCCTCAGCAAAAAAAAAAAAAATAGGATTGGCAGATGTTAGCACAGGGCTGATCTCCCTCACAAAAAAAAAAAAGTCAAATCTCAAGCTTATTCATATTTTTTGTGTACAAACATACTTGGTTCTCTTAACAGTTCAAAGATGAATATGACAAGAAACAATTTGGAAAGGAGGTCAATATGAACAAAAAGCAACAAATAAAAGGAAGAAGGAGTCTAAATGTTAGCTTCATACATGATTAGCCAGTCTCACATCTTTATAATAGAATGTTATATCATATATGAACATAAGATTCAAAAGCTCCATCCCAGGAGTTAATTGTTCAATACTGATCTCTCTATATCTTATATGAATTAGTAATAAAGAAATATATAACAAACATTGTAAGGAAATTCCTGCCATCCAAAAGTTTTCATTAAAAACAAAATAAATAACCAAAAATGGAAATAATCCAAATGTCCGTCGATTGAGGAATGGATAAACAAAATGTGCTCTACCCATAAAGCCATAAAAAGGAGCAAACTACTAATATTTGCTATAACATGGATGAACTGTGAAAATATCACACTAAACAAAAGAAGCCAGACACAAAGGCTATGTAGTATATGATTCCATTTATATGAAATGTGCAAAATAGGCAAATCCATAGAGACAAAATGTAGATTAGTGGCTGTCAGGGGCCAGGGAGAGGGGAGAAGAGGGAGTGACTGCTCATGGGGACGAAGTTTCTTTAGGGAGTGATGAAAATGTTCTGGAATTAGATAATGGTGATTATTGTACAATTTTGTGAATATACTAGAAACTTGAATTGTACAGTTTAAAAGAGTGAATTTTATGGTATGGGAATTATCTCAATTTTTAAAAAATAGCAGTTAGAAAAAAAAGAATAGGCAACATGTTAGTATGTGCTTCTACTTGATCAGTAGGAACATATTGGTATAAATAAGATATAAAACGCCCAGGAATTGAAAGTGACAAAATATATTAATTATGAAAATACAGTGATAGGCTAGGAAAATAAACATAGTCATAAACATGGGAGTTATCTGGCTAAAATATCTACTTTTTTATCTCATTACTCTCTCCTCTCTACCTCCTTAAATTTCCTCTTTACCTCCCAAAGTAGATTTCTTGTTTCTAAAATATCCTGTATGGTCATGTTTTCTCTAGGGAAGATTTAGAAAAACATTGAGCAAGAAAAAAGGAACACAGGCTGAAACTTAACCAACAATGGGGAAAAGAAGGTGATGGCCTCTTCCTTTAAGAAAAAATAAAATCATAAAGATAATTCTTCCTTTTAAAGAAATAATCATATCATCTAGGAAATAAGTCTCCAATAAAATTTTTAATAATATTATAGTGTTTTTCATAAACTTTTTATTGAATCATTATAATCCACATACTATAATAAATGCCATATTATAAAATTAATGCCTATTTATTGTCCTTAACCTGCATTTAATAAAGTTATCAGAAAATTTTCTTCCATTTATTAAACAATCTTATTCAATGTACAATATTCTTACATAACTGAGAGTTAAAGTCCACTCACCTCTCTTTTACGCTGATCCTTTTTCAATTGAGCAATCTCTCTATTTCTTCTAGACTCTGTCAGTCTGGCTTTTTCTTGTTCTTCTTTCATTTGTTTCATTAGGCGAACCTAAAATTTTAGGTAAACACATCTATTGGAATTAACTATCAAATATTCACTACATAAATCACATGCATGTAAGTGCTTAGACTTCTCAATACTTCACAAGGAAAACATGGAGTTTTGCTACACAATTTAAATGGTCAACTCTTATTTTTGTAGGATTAATACATTTCTATTTCTAATATATTTCTATCAAATTGCTTAGGGCTCTATGCCTTTTATATTCAATGTTCAGTTGTTCTACAACTTGATTGAATTTTTGGTACTTAAATTACGAGTAGCTGTGTGACCTTGAACGAGTTACTTAATCTCTCTAGGCTTTGGTTTTCTTATCTATAAAACAGATGATAGTTCCATGGCATCAGATTCTTATGAGAATTCAATGAGTTAATACCTGTATAGCGCTTATAACAGGGCCTGGCACATGCTAAGCACCCAACAATTTCAGCTATTTTTATTGTCATCAGCAACTATACAACACAATAATTTAACTACTTCCTAAATCGTTTCCACATTTGCTATTTTATGGAAATGACATTGATTTTCACGCCAAATGTTAAGAATAACCAATCCCACAGCAAAAACAGAAAATAGATCAGGATTCACATACTCTCTTCGGTCAAGGGAAGAAAAGTTGTACTTTTCTATGCTTGGGAATGATAAATACCAAATTCAAGATAGTTGTTACCTCTCGGGGAAAGGGGAACATGATCAGGAAGGGATACATAGTAGGCTTTGTATATATCTGTAATGTTTAACATCTTAAACTAGTTAGCGGATATAGTGTTCATTATGTTATTATTTAGGCTTTTTTGCATGTTTGAAATATACTTTTGTTAACTTTGTGTAAGAGTTTTAAGAGGAGAAATATCCATCAAAGTCCCATCAAAGTCAGAGAAGCCCTGCTGACCACATGATTTTTAGCTTCTCTCTGACTTTGATAACAGATGACTATAGGAAACAACTTCTAATTGACAAAAGGAAGTGCATCATTTGCAAGACTGAGTTACCTTTTATTGAATACAGAAAGAACCATAATAATATTTTTTGGTTCAAAATGACACAAGCACCCCCAACATCAAACTTTAACGGAAAATAAAATCAATACCTTTGTTTTTTTCATTTCCATCACATCCTGCTGTAATTTCTTCAACTGCTTTTCATATTGAGACTGATTTTTAAGCAACCTTGCATGCTCTTTTTGAGCTGTCTGAAGTCTCTGCAGTTCTTTATTCATGGCTTGGAGTTTCTTTTCATATTCAGATCTAACTTTTTTTGCCTTTTCTTCTGAGTAAGATTCCACTGAGCCTAAATGACCATAGGATATTTGTATTTGTTTTTGTGAGACACAAATTTTTATTTCACAGATTTAGAACTCACGACCTCAGAGAAGAACTACCTCCCAACAGGACCCTCAGGAAGCCAGGCTGTCTTTCAATCACTCTCTTTTATTATCTACTCTTAAATTGTTTAACAATTATTGAAGTTTTGTTTGTTTGTTTGTTTTTAATTTAAAAAACCTTCTCAGTATAAATCAATACGTTAAAACATTTAGCCAGAACTTTGGACAAAATAATTAAATAGCCTAGACAAGGATCACATGAAAAAGAAAATAAATAACAATATTTAACATAATAAGGCAAATTAACATTTCATGTGGCTTCTAATATAATTTTTTCTTCTAAAGGAAGAGAAGATAAAAACCCATTTTGACAATTTAGTTTGTACTTTCATTTCAATTAAATAGAATTCTTACCTAAGTTTTGAAGCACCTGGTCTCTTTCAAGCTGAGTGTCTCGAATTTTATGTTGCAGCATCATTAGCTTCTCTTCATATTGCTTTTTGAGTGTCTGCAGTCTTTTCTGGCTGTTTTCTAGTTCATCAATCAGCTTTTGCTTGATGGCAATTTCACAAGTAATGTTTGCTAAGTCTGCTTGATAATTGGCTATTTAGAAAAGAAGAAAATAAAAATACTGAGGCCGAAATATTATAACTCTAGCTTTCAAGCAAGAACATGAAAACCATCATCTACATCCAGGTACTCACTTAGCAGCTATAAGGAAAATGTCTTGAATACACCAAAAACTAAAAAAGACGAACAAGATAAAGAGTCCACATTGGTCAGGGACAACAGACACTATTTGCGCCAAGAATGGAAATCACACAATGACGAAATCCAACAAGGGAAAACACACGAGCCTTAGAGGGCATCCACAGGTCAGGAGTTATAAAAGCTACTTTCATCAAGGATGAAATGGAGAACGTTGAGAGTGTTCCGGGGGCCAGCTCAGTGGCGCAAGCGGTTAAGTGTGCGCGCTACGCTACGGCAGCCCGGGATTCGCAGGTTCGGATCCCGAGCACGCACTGACGCACCGCTTGCCAAGCCATGCTGTAGCGGCGTCCCATATAAAGTGGAGGAAGACGGGCACGGATGTTAGCCCAGGGCCAGTCTTCCTCACCAAAAAAAGAGGAGGATTGGCGGATGTTAGCCCAGGGCCAGTCTTCCTCACCAAAAAAAGAGGAGGATTGGCAGATGTTAGCACAGGGCTGATCTCCTCACAAAAAAATTTTAAAAAAAAGAGTTTTCTGTCATGTTTTTAAAAAGTTCCCAAAATAAACGTTTGCCCTCGTACTAAATGGCAAGCACCTTTTTCATCTGATTCGGAATCTGATTCATCAGAGCTTTCACCCCCTTCAATATCATCTTCTTCTTCCTCCTCCTCTTCCTCCTCATCTTCATGATCACTCACTTCTTGACTTTCTTCCTAAAATGTGATTTGTGACCATTAATAGCACAATATTGGCAAAGCAAATTGATTACCTCGTTAAGAGAGATGGCTGGAGTACAAAGTGCAGAAGCAAAAAAAAATTCACTTTTCATCAGTTCCAAAATCATTCCCTGATTTTAAGATTATTACATAATAATTTGGTCTGAAATCAAAGAGTACTTCAGCACTAATAGTATTCTATCCCCCCCACATACAATGCTTTCACAACGCAAAAGACTGAGAGTTGCTAATATTTTATAGCTCACATTTCTGAAGAAAAGAAGTCCTAAAGGAAATTTTAAAATGGATGCATGATTAACTATTTCTCTTTTCTACATATAAGTTAGTACAGTTACCAGCAACCCAAAACAACCTAATCCAGGGACTAAAAATTACAAGTTCTTTCTTTCATACTTACCACTTCTAATTCATTGTTTTCTCTTTCTGAAATACCCTTTTCTTCTTTCTTCTCTTGGTCAGTGTCTATATTATCCTCTTTACCAGCCACACTTAAAAAAAAAAAAGGAACAAAAGGGTATGGTGTTAGTAGAGAGGAAAATCATTCACTTTTTGTTCCCAGATTTTTAAAAATCATCAATTATTTGTGAAAACAAACTAGAAAAGTTGATCATTTGACTGAGCAAAGTTATCATGTCTGATGCTTCAGAGGAAAGCAGAAATTGCCATTCAGACAACAGCGTCGTGATTTGTATCACTGGAGAAAAACGTATTTTCTGGAAACACTGAGAAATAGATTACACCCTGGAGCATGAGACCTGGTGAGACAGCTAAGAACTAATCAGAGTAACAGCCAATTAACTAGAATGTTAAGCAATTTAAATTCAAAGAAAATCAAAACAAATATTTTTGTTTTCTCATCTAAATATATAAAACTTTTCTCAACACGAAGATATAGAAACTGCATTTTTCTTGATATCCTAATACATTTAAAAATAAATTTAAAGATCCAGAATAAATCTGCCCACAGTAAATTGTCTACACTGGCTGTATCCATCAGAGTGTTCAGATTTCCTCTGGTAACAGCACAGGCTCTTTTTTCCTAGGCCATATTTACAGCACAGGGTTGCCTCTCATTTTGTTCTCACAGAAATGAGACTTTGCATATCAAAACTGTCTGAAGTTTGGGCTGATCTTTGATTGAATAGAAAATTCAGCATCTGCCACAAGATTCACCATACAAATAGAAGCCTCCTCTTCAGTTACCTAGTACCAACAGCCCTAACTACACACTGATGTCAGGGAGTGGTTATAGCTAAACTAATTCAGCCCTGGTGGTCCTGAGAAGAAGATAGAAGACTCTATAGTGAGCAAAGTTTTTGCACACTTAAATCACTTTGACCCTTTTAGGGTTTAGCAGCCATGATCAATTATGCACAGTAGTTACACTTTTGTTCACTTTTTGCTCATACATTTAATCAAGCTAAATAATATTAAGAAATTGAACTTTGAATCTGCATGTGAAAGATTTCTTTTTGTGCTACAGTAACATTTTAAAATCATTTAGAATAAAAAGAATACTTGAATAGGCAATATTCTCCAAATAAAATTCCCCTAGAATTTTAAAGAAATTAAAAACGTTATCAGAATAGCTTTATAACAGCTAACATTTCTTTCAGGTATTCTGCTACATTAAATAACTGCCCTAATACGTGAATTTACTTTGGGCTTCTAGGTGAAAATTTTAATCTTATTTAGGCCCTGTTATTAATATTATACTCTAATGTTTAACTCTAGGTCCCAATTCTCACAGATATTTTTGTACTCTGAACAAGACAAATATAAATACTTTTCCTCTGTAAGCACTTTTCAAAGTTCTTAATTTATGTTTATTTATTTGATTATTTCTTTAATTTCTCTCTTCCCCATTAGACTATAAACCTCATGAGGGTAGGAATCATGTCTATTTTGCTCAGCATTACATCTGCAGTACCCAGAGGATTTGCATAATAAATGTGCAGTAAGTGTTTGTTAAATATATTAACCCCTATGATTGTGTGTGAGCACCTCTGTTTGAACCTGCCTGTGTGTCTCATGCACTAATTACCTTGGAGTGGAATGGCACGGATTGAAAGATGAATGGAAGACAGCATATCTCTAGAGTGAGAAGAAACTACCAATAGGAATATCAACAAAACAGTCTTAACTAGAGAGGAATCAAGGAATTATAATTGTTAAATCATTTTGTTAGGGAAAAATGCTCAATATATTGAATGCCTCTCTTATATCACTTGTATTATACTAGGACTACTGATTTTCTACCATCATGCAGTTAAAGCTGAAAATCTAGAAAGAAACTCTCCCTTCATCCACTCATCTCATTCAAAGGCCGGCACCATGTACTCAAACAGCGCTATACTTGAGGTTTAGGATTAAGGTTTAGGGCTAGGAAAGTAGAAGGTGTTAGGAAAGACTCTCCCATCAGCGTTTCCAAATCCCTGCTCTGTGCAGTCTCCCTTCCTCACCTGCACATGTCGCAGCATACAATTTTTGTTATTGTTGGTTCCTTCATTACTTCAAGTTCCAACTCAAATTCCCTTTTACTCAGGTTTATAGCCATACAACCACTATTCCGAACACTTGACCCAACACATCCTCCTACTCCCTTAAAGTCACCAGCATCCAGCTTAACAAATGTCACTTTTTACTTATATATAAAGTTAACTCCTATATTATAAGCTGTTCCTGCCAATTCTGATGCAGAAAAATCAGCAGTTGTAACTTTATATTATTAATTTACCTTTATAAATCACTTAAGGCTTAAGTTTTTAAAATACAAATTGATAACTTTATAATTATTGTACCTCAAATATTCAAGTTTTTCTCAATAAACCGAGAGAAACTAACATCTAAAATAAGTATCTAAGCAGCAATGAAAGATATTTAAGTTTGTACCTTACATAGAATCAGAATCTTGGAGTTGGAAAGAACATTAGTGATCATGGCGTTTAACCCCGTTGACATTTGACAGCCAATGTCAACCTTTTTATAGACAACCAAAAGAGAAACTGTGGCCTGGGAAGTTAATCCACTCAAGGGGACTAAAACCAGGTGTTATGACTCCCAGGCCAGTATTCTAGATCAGAATCTTGCACTCAAAGTTCAGTCCACAGACAGGGAAGCATCAGCATCACCCTGGAGCTTGTCAGATATGCAGAATTCAGGCTCCACCTCAGTCCTACAGGACCAGACCAGAATCTTCATTTCATCAAACTCCCCAGGTGATGGGTATGCATATTCTTGTTGAGAAGCCCTGTCCTAGCACATCACACTGCTCTGCTTTTGTTATCCTTTAGGGATGAGAAAAATTGGAAGTAAACTCTATTTACTATGTACATTTAAAGGACTGAATATTTTAAGGTGGTAAAATGTTTCCATGCACTACTTTAACTATGTACCTTATTTTGGTCTTTCAAAATAGAAGAAATTACACATTTTCAATGCCTTAACTTAATTCCAATGATAAACATAATGTCCTAATATTATACTAATTAGGTGAGTTCTAGTGTGACTTACAGACAATTAGAATTATATTCTAATTACAGAATACTTTAAATAAGTCATAGAATTATAGAATAGAATTATAGCAACTTGAGAATACTATATAATATGTAGAATATAATTGTGGAATGTAAATTATTAAGTAATTTCAAGAAAATATAATTTTTAAGCTTTCATATTTAAAGTAAGATATTAGTTTAACAAATTGTTGCATAGTAAAAGTTCTCAAAAGGCTTATTTTAGGTACAAGATAAAATGTCTAAAGTGGTGTTTCTAAAATACTTAAATATTATTTTAAAACCAGTTTATTTCTTAATCATTTTGATTATATAATCTGGAGATTTGTTTAGAAAAATCTATGAAGAGAAGTTCTGATAAGAAGTAAAATAATGCTTGATCCTGATTTAAACAACCATAATTCTGAACGAGTAAAATGCAAATTTTTATTATATAGAGAGTTCAGAAATGTGTTTCTAAATTTTGCTCAATTTTCAAATGAAAAAAGAGAGAATATCCTGTTTTTGATGCTCATTTCAAATACATTTTAAAAGTAACACTTATTTTTCTAACTCAACCTTAAAAATGCCTTATAAATAAGTAGTAAGGCCACAGTTTCCTTTTGCTTTGTTGCCATTTTAATGTTGGTTTTTAACAAAGATTACACCAAATGAGAAAGAGAGGAGAAAGAGCCCACCCATGACTTAGAATGGACTACAACATGTCAATTCCCACCCAATTAATTATTCCCAGTCCGCTCACAAGTTTCTGAAAGATACATTCTGAAAGTATGGTGGGGGTTTTGGGTCTTTTTTAGCCTAAAACGATAGTTATTCTGAAATCATATGAAATTGGCTGAATTTTAATTTTAGTGAGGGTTTTATTTTTAAAAAGTATTTTTTAAAATATATTTGGTGTTTTTGTTAATTATATAAAATCATCATTACTTTTAGGAGCACCAAGCTAATCTAGTCTTGAAACAATCTATAATTCTATAACACATTTTCTTGTGAATGGCAACTAAGTACTTAAACAACATTTTAATAAAAAACCTGGGAAATATTCCAACCTTCTTTCTTCTCGATTGCTTTCCTCAAGTTTCTGTAGCCTTCAAAATCACGAGGCACAGTATTGGAAGGCCAAGCCAATGAAGGACAAACCAGACAGTAAAAAGCGAAAGTGATAAGAAGGTAAAAATGATACATGAGCTTGAAGACTTTAAAATAAATTTTAAAAGATATCATCAAAGGACAATACACAGTAAAAAGGCAATACATTTTGTATGAATAAAAAGTAAGTAGAAAAATAAGTAGCATTATATCAAAGAAGAATGTATAGATTATCAGTTGAAATTATTCAGCAGTAAAATGTAGAGTTTCAATTTATATAAATTGGTAAGTAGTGGGAGTGTTTGGATGCCATTGCTTTTTTTCATCTGAAATTGATCAATTTTCTCAGCTTCCCCCAAAAAGCCCACTTTCAATGATGTCCTCTTCCTTTTAAACCTTTACAGAAGACCTTTTCATGGCATCATTTAAAAGAACTTCAAAAAGTAATGCCTTTATACCACAATATGAAAATACCATTAATACTACATACTAGGATACTACTTTTAAAATTTGTATTCTATTTTAATATACTACATGAACAGCACTAAATCTAAAAAAAAAAATTCTATTTCAAAATTATACATGAAATGGTATTATGGTCAAATGAATATGGTTGTTATGATATCAGTGAAAAACTACAATTTTATTAATTGAAAATTAAAATCTCATATGACTGTACTAATTATTAGAAACTAACTACTGAAAGCACATCTTAAGGCAAAGGTGGCAATAAAACGGGAAATGTAGTACTTTCCATTAGTAAGATTATTTTTCAATCCAAAAAGTATAAGAAAAATTATAAATATGTACTTAAAGCCTTTGAAATATAATTTAAAGAATATTCAATACGCAGCACTGGGCATCTTTACTCAATGGAATGTACTGAATACCAATATTTGTCACAGACAAAAAGAAAGATGTGCTAGGCTCTGATAAGTGTAGCATAGCAATCTTGATAGAGCACACTTTTGCCCAGAATTCCAAAATTTTTTTCAGAGTCATCAATATTTTAAAATGAAGAGACTGAGTCTTAGGTATGAATTATTTCATTAAGCCAGTTCTCATTTTAATCTTAAAACATGTGCTCACATGTGATTTTTATTTGTTGGCCTGCAATTGTTTTTCACAATCAACTTATATACTGCTATTACGAAAAGAGACTAGCAATCTTTCCGAGAACAAAAGTCTACAGAGTGATATTCACTAGGGATCAAAAGGTCCAGTGCAGTGGCTAAAAAAAGGAATGTAAAGCCATTGCCTAAGAAATTTGTGTGTTTCTAGAATTTCAACCTGACACTACTAAATACAATTTTAAATGCAGTCTGATGATGCAAGTCATTTAAAGCTAGATATCCAAAAACATGGAGATCAATGTGCGAATGGTAAACTTTCTTTATCCACATACACAGAAAAATGCAAAAAATTTTTATGTCTAATCTAGGCTTATACTGATGATAATAAGCTACAATGGCTCAGATAATATGGTTCCTTGGCAAAGAGCCCAAATTTTCTACGTTCAAAAAGCAGAATTTTTGTTTATCTTACAAGAGAGCTATATTAAAATGTACATATGAATGATATGAGCTAGTAAGTAGATAAACTTCAGATGCTTTCCCAATTGCGTCTTTAAAAAACATTGCAATCAATAACTCAAAAAGACAACGGAGGGGTGGAGAAATAAACTAATAATCTGATACTTCTCCATAATTTAAAGGAGTTTAGTTTTTATTTCCTTTAGTTCCATTACAATGCTTCTTCTACAGTAAAGAGAGAGAGAGAGTGTGAATGACAAACTTCGCCAACCATTCTAACATTTGTCTAACTGAAAAATAGGCAATATAGTCTATTCAATTATTCTTCCTTATTTTCTTATACTCCCTCATTTTCTTACTATCTACACCTTTGGATCATTTTACAGCTCAACAGAAAATAAGCACAGAAAGGAAGAAGAGCAAACCTTAGAACTCCACATATTAGCTATTGGTTGTAGCTTTGATCAAGACTTGAATGCAGAAGAGGGTGAAACTTTCACGTAAAACAGGATATATGGCATCTTCCTTGAAAACAAACACAGCTTCTGACATAAAAATGACCCAGTTGCCACTCTTCCTACCAACACTTACACTGTCAGAAGCCCCGTAGCCACTACAACCAAAAGCTAACAACACAAAACAAAGTAAATTAAAAGACATGATGCTTCTAAAGAATTTGTGGATTCAGTGGGGAGGAAAAGAAGCAGCTACGAGAACCGGGACAACTTAGGAAGCTGAACCCAAAGGTCAAGGCCCAGATATGTTTTGGAAACTCTCAGCCAAAAGGGGGTAAAAAAAAATCTTTCCCACACATTTTTTTTTCTTCATCAGGTTGCTGCCCAAAATTGCAGTTTTTGGATTAATGCTTCTCTTTCAAAATTACCAACATCCCTAGACAAAGCTTACTGGTTATAAGTCATTTCCACTAGTATGAATTCCTTTCGTCAGATGGCTTTGCTCCCAAGTTTGAATTTAAGGAGATGAGAGAAGAAACTAGATGATTTAGAAATTGGGGACACTTCGTAGTAGGGTAGAATTACATGAGAACCGACTACATAAGGGAGGAATGGATCAAGACAGCATGGGGACACAGGAGGTCAGTAGAGGGGGATAAGAAAGACTGGCTAAGGCAGAAATTCATATTTTTTCCCCAAAGGTTGGCCTACACTCACAAAAGGGAAAGAAAGTTTCTTTCCCTTTTTTTCCTTTTCTTACTCCCTTCTAAATTGTTCTTGCCACACTGTAAAATGGGTAAAAATCATTTTATGTAAGTTGGGAAACCTGGACACTATGTATTTATAACACTTTCCAGAAAAAAATCATTCCTAAATTCCAAACAATTTTTAATTGAACGTACTATATATGCATAGTTGAGGCAGAACCCAAATTTTGCAATGCCCTTTCTGGTAAATAAAATAGATAAGTATGAGGCATGTAATACAACTCAACCAGAATCAATACATCCAAACAGGAGCTATCGCCTCCAAAGAGTCCCCGTGGAAGACTCAACACTAACTTCAGTAAAGCTGCTGTCATTCTAAACACCTCTGGAACTCTGTTTATTATTTGTTTGTTTCAACCTGCAGCAAACTCTCTGGTTAAAATGAGAGCTTATCTACTTTTTTAAAATAGGAATTAACATTACAGACAGCTAAAAGTTATTGGGATCTAGATATAAAAGTTATTGGTGATGAACAAAATGCTTTATAAAGCTGAGTAAAATAAAATAGTATTGGTTTTCATTTTTTAATCCACAACAAAGTTTGAATAGACTACGGTAAGAAAAATTCTATTAAATTCTATAAATTTATATATGTAGCAATATAAATTTATAAACTGGTTTTAAAGCCTTTTATACAAGTTTATACAAAGTTATACAGTTTATGGTAGCAAGAAAATATTTTTAGGTTCACACTACATTATATAGGTTGCAGTTTTACAAAGACACACATAGCATGTGCGTGAAAATGCTTTAAAAAGCATTTTTTAAAAGCACCACACATGTTATTAATTTTTAGGAAGTACTAATTTGTTTTTCTCATTCTAAGCTATCGTTCACTTTTTTCACAGATGATTAAAGTTACAGCTCTAAATTTACCTTATCTGGCTTGGTTTTTTCCTCACAAATTTTTTTTCTCTCATATCAATTTTTGTTAGGAAATAACATTTTTTTCACTTGGATTTTTACGTTTAAATCCAATTGTTTGGTGAGGTCCTCTTAGTATTAACATCGCTTATTATTCTTATCATAATAATTATTATATCTACCATAATCACTGAAATAGCCAATTTTTCACTTTGATATAACCACTGATTTATTTAATTTTTTTTTACCTTAAAATGGTTAGGAGCTCCATAAGAAAGCAACAGGGACAAATCTTAATAATAAAATGTTTTTCCTTTAGTATTATTTTTCAGTCAAAATGCTTACAACCCAGCATTGTCACAAAAATAACCTGCATAAGAGGTATTAATTTAGGGTACTCATGATCACCATAAAAATGTCAAAAATAGCCTCAGTTTCTATTGGGATCCCTATCTAGTTTTCTTTATTCATACCCAACAGGTGATTATGGTAACATCTCTAAATTTACCTCAAAAGGAAGAGTAGAATGAGCTCATGACCTTGAGAAATAAATCCTTGATTATACTTACTTACTATTCACAAAGACAAACCATCTAGACCTTTAAAAATAAGTCATACCATTTTGACCAACTACAGAACTGAATTTTACAAGTAAATGAAAAGTCATGTGCAAAAGTCTCATTTTTATTCAAGCAATATGTTGGGTCACACTAATTTTGATAATTCTATGATGACTGTTTCAGTCTTAATTGTCCTGCCTAAGAGCTAATCATTATATATTTCTTAATGCTGCCATAATCAGCCATCCATGAAAAATACCTATTAAAACATTAGTATCTTAAGAATGCAATTTCAATTGCAATGCTTCCTAACCATAGATGTGTAACTCCTTGTTTTAATTATTTTTATCATTCCTTTTTAACTCAAGGACACAGAGCAAAATTAATTTGAAGAATTTAAACCTCCAATAACTTTGGTTAACTCCCTGTTCAAGGAAGAAATACCTAATTGCCCAAATAAATTTCTAAATAAACTGAGCAAAGCCAGCAGGTAGATTATATGTCAATAATAATTCTACAACGCATGTCCCCTGAACAAACCATTTGACAAATAAGATAGCTTTGCTCCCTTTTGAATATCTAGCCAAAAATGCTTGAAATTAATATGACTGGCATGTTCAAAACATATTCTTAGTAAGTAATTTGACTGCACCGGAGAATCAACATGTAAACATGTCAAGAATTTGAGTATTTAACCACCCATACACTACAAGTGGTCAAATTTTTATTTTCCTCCTCTTCTTTGTACCCAGTTGATTTCAGTGGGAAATATTATCAGGATGCAAGGAAAAGAAAGCCTAGAACAGTGGTAAAAAGCTGAGTAACTTCTTGCTGGAAGATTCAGAAAGGCTGAAATAACATAACTTTCATATAATCAAATTAGAAGCCCTGCAGAAAATACTTAAGTGACCAAATGACATTAAATGACAATATGATGGATTAGTTTAGCCTTTAGCTAAACTAATCTAGACAGGAATCAGAATATATCCATGAGACTACTTAATTGCATTAGAAAATGAGAAAAAAAATGAAAACACTGAGTTGTAATGGCAGAGCAAGCTTTGCAGAAAAGTAAGATGAATGGAATGCAAAAGCAGCTATTTGAAGACACAATTAAATAATTTCTAATAATAATTTTACTTTGTTATAGTCTAAATAAAATTCATTCCCATATTATCATAATTAAACTTATTTTTCTTATATACAAATAGAGATAAACCATTGAAATATATAATTGTAGAGACATGCAGGTACAGGGGGAAAAATTATATAATTGTAATTGTCAGCTAATTTAAATGACATTTCATTTGTTAATATACCAATGAGACTATGTATACTCATCGTAATGGCAAACTAAAATATTCCGAAAAGAAAGAAAAATAGGGATTCATTAGCAGTAATTTTATAACACTACCTTTTTTTCTTCTTCTTTTCTTTCCTTTTCAGCTTCTCTAAATCCTTCTTAGCCAGATCTATAATTTCAATGGTCTCTTTGTCTGAGGATAGTATAGTAGGAGAGAAAGCTGATGATCCACTGAAATATGGTGATCTTGCTGTGGCTCTTGTCAAATTTTTTCGAAGGTTCTCATTCACTGCTTCACTTTCTAATAATTTTGCTCTAGTGAACAAAAATATATTTAAATAGGGAACATATTTTTATTGTGGTAAAAAATACATAAAATTTACCACCCTAACCATTTCTAAGTGTACAGTTCTGCAGCATGCAGTACATCCACACTGTTATGCAACCATTGCCACCATCCACCCCCAGAACTTTTTCATCTTCTCCAACTGAAACTCTGTACCTATTAAACACTAACTCCTCACTCCCCTCTCCCTCCAGCCCCTAGCAACCACTGTTCTACTTTCTGTCTCTATGAATGTGACTACCCTAGCAATAAACAGGAACATTTTAAATGAGTTGTTTTACATGCTAAAACATTTTCCAAAATGTATTTCAACATTGCTACAAGGTAGGGTTTTTTTTTTAAATAAATGTGCTCACAAACATTAATGTTCAGATTATTTTTTTCATTCCCTAATTAAATCATCATACATTTGAAATCACTCTTAGTGCTCAAAAGTGCCAACGATAATTCGATTACTTGCATTCTGGCCAGTGGGCACTAGTTATCCTCACTTTATAAACCCATCATTTAAACTTAAAATGTACAAGCAGCATAGTCCCCTTCCTTTCAGTTCCTCATTCATCATGCTATAATAGCATTTCCAAATCTTTGCAAGGAATAGTTTGTCAAACTTGCCCCTAACCGGCTGAAAGACAGCTGGCTCCTGAATATGGCGTGGGAAAAGACGATATCTCCAAGGAAACCTGAGTTTGATAATTGAAAACATTCTTTTGTTTGCTCAAGCGGTCCTAATAATGACAGGAGAATAATGTACGTACTGTCAGTAATATGCAAAAACACAGAATGATGAGATCCTAAAAAAGCCTGGACTCTTGAGACTAAAAGGGATTCAGCGAGTCCTCTAAGTCAGTCCCTTTACTTCTATTTGATTTAAACCACCAGGAACACAATTTTCTATTTCAATATAATAGATTTCCAAAGTCAATTTGGCACAAGGGTGGTTGAGACAAGGCTATAAGGAGAAAATACTACCTACTATCTCTGTCTCAATACTATATTACTAAGCGCTTTTGCCATATGTTCAAATATTTCAGAGGAAGATGCTAGATTATTTGCAGCTACTAAGCTCTAGAAAGCATAACCAGCTCTGTGTTTTTTTTTGTTGTCTACCAAAATTACTCATGACATTGTTGAAATCGGCTAGAGACAGAGTGTACATAAATCAGTGAATGTATGTTTCAAGTCAGTGTCCTACACATTCTTTAATGAAAATGTTTTATTATATATTTGATGTCCTATTTTTAAATGGTTAAATAGCTGTGTACAAACTCCTAGGTCAAATGATTTCAAAATTGTTTTAAAGAAAATTCTGAATATAATGCTGTCATTTTTTTAAATCAAGACGGCAACCTAAGTATAAAAACTCAGCTAAACCATAAAAACTCAAAGTCAAAATTTACACTTTTCTACATTTTCAATATCTGGCACAATGCCTGGGTACACAATAATGAATGTTAAGAATGAATGAAAATATAATAAATTAGTTATCAATAATGAATGACCTTTTAATTGGCTCATTTATATAATAATTGGACAACTTGTGGTTTTTTCATTACCTGATTTTAAACGTTTGCATTTGGTAGGGGCACATTCAATGCTTCTTCAATCCTGGTGCAGATAAAGGCTGAAACCTCTGGGGCTCATCTCCACAAACCCCACCCTACAGAATGTGCTTTTTATACAAGCTGTAGAGATAACAATTCGCTCTTTCTCTTCCCATTCACCCACCTACCCTCTCACCCACTCACGCACCCACTTGCTGCCTGCATTTCATTTAATAGAAGACCAAGTAGTGGGGCATGAGATGAAGTATACAGACTTCCTTGGGAAGGAGCAGACTGAGGACTTGCATCTCAGCTCTTTCACTCACTGGACTTTGGGCCATCAGTCTCTAAAATCCTCTACTCTTTCCTCTGTAAAACGGAGCTGAAAATACATACTTCCCTAGGATTTTTATGAGGATCAATGATATAACGAATTTAAAACTCACCTGACTGATAATGTATCTAACAAATAATAACTATTCTTATCAAAATGTTGCAAATAATATAATTATCTAACAGTAGAGGATTAGTCAAATAAATAAGTTACAACCACAAGATAGTACTATATGGAGCCATGTAAAAATCATGTTAGAAAAATATTTAGTAACATCAAAAAATGCTCCTAATATCTGGTCACATTTCAAAGAACAGATAGTAAAGCAATATATTTACCCTGACGTCAATTTTGCTCAAGTATGCATTAAAAAAATATTGAGGAGATATACCAAAATGTTAATATCAGTTCTTGGAATGGTGAGAATACAGATGATTTTAACTTTTTTTTTATAATTTCCTATGTTTTCAAAAGTTTCTACAAAAATTTTAAACCCCAAAAAAGCAAGGATTAATTAAATAGTCACTATTATTATTTCACAACAAAGTGACATGTAAATTTATTAAAAAATAACTAGTATTATTTTATAATTAGAATTATAAGACAAAATATAAAAATTCGCAAGTGGCAATACATCAACATAATTTGCACTAAGTTCAAGTAACTGTGAATAAAGGCCTTACTAAGAGCAAGTTTTGATAGAAATACGGATTGGAGCAGGATTTAGTAAATAAAAACAGAATGTGAGAACTTGGACCTAAATCATGGTAACATGTTAGATCTTTATAGTACTTTTTAATTTAAGAAATTTTACATCCCGTTCTTTTATTTGAGCCCCATAATAACTCTGAGACTAGCAGGTATTACCTCATTCTTATAGACGAACAAACTAAAGCTCAGAGGTTAGGTAATTTGCCCAAGTAATCCAGTGTAAATTCAAAGCTCATTTATGTTTATCCCATATGCAAGTTATTTCTATATTATAAATTACAGTCCTGGGATTCTAGAAGACTACTCCTCAGGAGTGGGACATAATTAAAGAGCCATCAAAGAAAAGTTGGGAAGGTGGAACAAGCTATTAACCTACACCAAGAAAGGTTTGATCACTGATTGAACTCAGCACCTAAGAGTCATCTCTGTTCTCTAAATGGCTTAAAGAATGGTCTTAATTCAAGAACTTGAAGAAGGAAGATGTTAGATGCTCCTTTTCGCCATTAAAAGGAGTGGAAATGATTCAGTCAGTTTTCTAGGAAATAATGACACTAGTCCAGCCATTTGTCCAACAGTGAGGTCAAGCCTTAGATATGGCCTTAGAATAACAGTGTGGCAGAGAGGAGACAGAGCACAAGAACCAGAGCATGGAATTAGCCTTAACAATTGCCCAGTGCCAAGGAAATAAAAGAGAAGCAGGTTAGAAGCAAGAAGAGAATATTCAGGAAGTAAAAGATAGAGATTACCAGTTGTGTCTCAAGGAATGGTAAAGATGGGGTCTACAAAGTGAAGAAAGATTGGTCAGAGAACAAGTTTTTGGCAGTAGGTAGGAAAGGGCACTGCCAGCACAGGATGGAAACTGCAAGTCCAGGTTGGCTGCTGACCAGAACTAAGACCCAATGCCCCAAAGGTCTCTGCCAAAAAGGTAACACTTGGAGATACATATACAGAATAAAAGTGACAGTTATTTGAGTAACTTTATCTATTGCCACATCAGATGTCTTCTCATTTGTTATCGCTTTTTGAAATATTAAAGGATCCAGTGTGCGTTGTGGAGGCAGAAACAATAGAAATGGTACTCATCTCCGTTTGAGAATCTCTAGGATAGTCAGAGGAAGAGAGAGGGCAAGAGAACACAAATATAAGATGGAGAAGTGTTAGGGTAGCTATGAAAGATGATCTCCCATTTGGTTATTTTCTGCAAATGGGTAGCAGAAATGAGATCTGAGCTACTTAGATGCTCCCCATGGAGCTGACTATAATTTTACTTCAGGAGAAAGTAGCTCAGCCATCAGGGCAGACCATGGAACCTGAAAATATTCTAGAAATGATAGTGCCCCTGACTTTTGTTGCTACCCTTATTCCCCTAGTCTGGGCTCAGTGGTCCCCTCCACATTCCCACACCAGGCGTGGGTGTTCCTTTTACTAATTTCTATCATTCCATTTACTACATATGACTATTTATCTAGTCACTCCGCCAAGACCGTGAACTCCTTGTTTACGTCACACTTAATTGCTCAGCCCATGGCATGGTGCTTGGCACACAGTGAGCATTTGTAGTACATGTGTGAAATGTAAGTAATGAGCCTCTGTATGTACTAAAGAGGCAGGCAAATTGGTAGGGATGCAATGATTCACACACAAAGAATAGCTGGAAAAGTAGAAGAGAACAGGAGTAATGGGAGATCAAAAAAATTAGAGATGAGTGATTGATGTTGACCATTCCCAAATGATGGGGAAACAGGCACAGGGAGGGAAGGCATCAAACGTAACTTCATCAATATCAATTCTGCCTGCCCTGTATGTCAGGTTAGGTAAGCTCCCAATGAGGAGTACAACAACAAGAGTGGGAAGATAATATGAGAAGAGAGGAGAAGAAACTAGTTTGGAATGTGACACTATGGGAAAGGCAAGTACCTATTCCCCTGAAGTTAACCTGACCAAAGGGCTGAAATATCACCACGAACAGTTACTAAACAATAAGCCCAACAAATAACAATATTACTACACTGCAAAACCAAAACGTGCATATTATATATTACAGAACATGAACTGTACCTGAGATCTTCGATTTCTTTGATGTAACTGTGAATCATATTACTAATCTCCTCATTCCCTTCACCTGCAAGATAAAATATGAAATTAAGAATTTCCTTTAAATTAAAACTTCAACAAAACAAAATGTGAGAAAAAATAAAGTAATGGAAACAAAATGATAATGCTTTAAAACAATTAGTACAGCAAATTTCCTACTCTTAGTTACACGAGCAGTCAGGAAGATAATATGATAAAGCAAAGGATACATTTTGTTTCTGTAAGAACGTATTGTTTACAAATTAAGTGTTTAACTTAAAATCACATATTGTATACACGAAGATTGACATTCCTACTTCAAATAGTCCAGATAATTAATGAACACAAAGAAAATTCCCTGCCCTCCAGAAATTAATCCCTCAGTCATCCCACTCAGCACACATACCTGCTCTGGCAAGAACTTGGTTGGCCTGATCACTAACAAGCTGTGTGATCCTGGCCCTCAATGCATCAACCGTCTCTTGCATGGCTTTAATTCTTACACGCAGGTTATTATTTTCAGTCTGTAGCATAGCATTCTCATGAAACATGTCATTGATGCTTTCCACACCCTCCTCGTCAATTATTCTTTTACCCTAGGAAAGGAAAATATTTTCCTGTTGGTTGAGGAGCCTTAAATACACAAGAGTTTTGTTTAAGGATACTACAAGTCTATGCAATTCTATAACCAAGAGCCCTTTTGTCGTAACAGCCTCAAGCAAAAGAGATCCTTTTCCTTCTTCTACACCCCTCCACGCTGCATTTGTTACTAAAGAAATTGATTGGGTAAGGAAGCCTTTTGAAACAAGAGGTTGGTCAGGTTGATAGACTGAACATTATTAAAGGCTATCCACATGGAAAACTAGAGAATTCTACCTCCAAAAGGAAGGAGGCCATTATTATGATGGACAAGAGACTCCAGAGATAGCTATGTGCAAGCAACCACAAAAAGGCAGCATTGTGTTCACAAAGTGTGTCACAAAATGCAAACCCAAACCCGTTAGCTTACTGTTTTGTATTCCATGAGCTCCATCTGAAGTCGCGTGATCTCACCACGGAGTGCATTGATTTGCTGACTAGCTCTGTCCTGATTGACCATCACCTTGTTCTTGATATTTCTAGCTCGATTGGCATATTTCAGGGTATTTAAAGTTTCCATAAAATCTCTGTCTGAAGGGCTGACACATGCTATCATGATTGTTTGGCTGGAAGTTACAAAGAATAATTAGGTTTACAGAAAAAAGCAAATAAAACACTGAAATAATCATTTTTAAATACCTCCCCTCTGAATAGTACCTTCTCTTCAAGACACCAAAAGATTGATACTACTAACCTAAAAATTAAAGCAAATTTAAAAGCCACCATGCTTTAAGACTATCTTAAGGGCCAGCCCCGTGGCTTAGCGGTTAAGTGCACGCGCTCCGCTACTGGCCGCCCGGGTTCGGATCCCGGGCGCGCCCTGATGCACCGCTTCTCCGGCCACGCTGAGGCCGAGTCCCACATACAGCAGCTAGAAGGATGTGCAACTATGACGTATAACTATCTACTGGGGCTTTGGGGAAGAAAAAAAAGGAGGAGGATTGGCAATAGATATTAGCTCAGAGCCGGTCTTCCTCAGCAAAAAGAGGAGGATTAGCATGGATGTTAGCTCAGGGCTGATCTTCCTCACAAAAAAAAAAAAAAAAAGACTATCTTAGGGAAAGGTTTCATTTACTTAGGCAAAATTGGGAAAAATGAATTTATATTATCCTTCTTTGACCCATAATACCTTGAGAAAGTACAAGTGCGTATACTTTTTTCTCATCTCCTTACAAAAAATTTTTGAAACAATACAAACAGAATAATTCTAAAATTTAATATACCTATGACAAGTTATAATTCAAAAATCATTTCTTTCGTTATCCACTTAATATTTCAGGATTTTAAAGTTTTCTTCTTTTTATTTAATCACTTGTATTCTTATTTTTGATGTCAGCAAAGAATTTTACACAAAATCCTACCACCTGAATGAGAAGGGTAAATACCCTAGGTTTTACAATATAAAACATCATTTGTAATTGAGTGGTCAAAGTTCCAGAGTTTCTGGCCAGATTGCACAGGAAAAATGGGAACCATTACTTTATGGTCAAGAATTGCTTTACCAAACAGAATAGTGAAATGCTTAGTATGCCCAAGTTATCACATCTGTCAGTAAATTCTAAACAGCACTTAACATGCTAACTGAAAAATATATAGGAACTGCAATTAAGGAGCTAATTTACCCACCGTCGTAGGAAATTCAAGCCTATCAATTTTAATCTCTAGCCTCCCAATCTCCTGCTTCCACTCCTGCCTTCCCCCAATAATCTCAACATAGCACTCATAGTAACCCTTTTAAAAGGGGTACCATTCCACCCATCTTTTTCCCTTTATCAACTCTTGCTCATCTTTATTTATCCTTACTCTTACTATTATTCAAGATTCAACTCAGGTTTCATCTAGTCCAAGACTCCAATGCTTGATTTGGCTGTACTCTCTCTCTCTCTGCTTCCTCACACCCTTTGCGTATCTCTTTTTGTTGATTATTATTATTATTACATTGAAATTTTATAGATCCCAACTCTTAACCCTAAACTCCTAGAAGATAAGGATCATCAAGCTTTATTCATCAGTAGACTTTGTATAACACAACATGTGGAACATATTAGGTCATTAGTAATTGTTTGTGGTGTGTGTCATGTGCACATAAAATTTATTTATTGGAGGTCAGAAAGTTAAGATGATTCATGCACCTCCAGCTGTCTCTTTTGATGAAGAAGATAAGGAAATCAAGTGACTGGTTATGGAAAGAAGATAAGGAAATCAATGATGATTACGACACTGATTAGAGAATAGGACAACTCAAAGTGTAGTCTCCAGTCCAGAGCCCGTCTGAAAAGTATTTGTTATCCGTTCACAATAAGTACAGAAACTGAGAGTAAGCATTTTAGAAACTTTTACAACATTGAGCTTGCTATAGTCAATGAACTCATTTCGCTGAATAGGGTATAGACCAGTTCAAGTGTTTTCGAACTCACATGTTGTCACAAATGGGACAAACTGAGTGCAGTCATGCACAATATTATTAACCTGCCACAAATTGGGGAGGTGGGGAGGAGAACTCTCCCTCCACAAATGTTTTCAGAAGCACTGGTATCAAGTGCTTAAGAAGAATGGTGAAAGTCAGGAATGAGAGGAGCTAAGATCTACTGGATAGGGAAAAAGTGACATATTGAATAAAACCCAAAAGATAAAAATTTCAAGAATGGTTGTGTTTATGAAAAATTCAAAGAAAATATTAAAGTTGTATTTATATAAAACCACCATTCTGTTTTAAAGGAAACCATACCATTTAAATATATTATTATGTTATATACCTTATATATTGTTACATCATATTATATATCATATTATAGCATACATTAGGGAGGAAATACACCACAATGTTAACAGTAGCTACTTGTAGGTAATAGAAATATAGCTGATTTTATTCATGCTTTATAGTTTTCTCTATTTTTCAGAATTTTTGCTATAAACTTGTTATAATGTTATATTAAACATTATAAATGTATGATAGCCAGTTGGGTTAAAAAAATAAACATCACTAAACTATGCACATAAATATATGCAGCTTGTTTCCAAAAATATCTTTAATCGAATTTTTCTTTTAAGAGTAATTTGTACAAACTTCACAAATGAAGGTATGTTGTTCCCCAAGGCTTATACAAAGTACACTTTTGAACTAGAAGTTCAATCCTAACATTTTAAGCAGGAATTGAGGTTCACTAAGGATGGCATTAGAAGAGGTCTTCTCCTCTGAGGAGTTACCACCCAGTAAGGAAATGGATGAGACTATTTAACTGTAGCCTATCTAAAACTCAAGAGGAATAAAAGACCCACAGTGCAAATATCTTAGACTGCTTACAGGGCAAGCAAACTTTCAGAAGTATTGCAGTATTCAAAACTATTGAAACTTGAAAGGTGAAGACGTTTATCATCTCCGCCTTGTTTTATAGTTAAGAAATAAATATAGGAAAGAGCTATAATTCAGTAAACTTGAAAAATTTATATTTGGCTTAAAACACAAAAATTTTTGTCCAGTTAAATAAGACCTAGATTGATACTGAGAGTCAGAGTGAAAATATAGAACAGAAGTAAGAAATATGCAATAATAGAAGCAATATTGCACCCATACATAGGGTGGGAGGGAGACTGAATCATAATTTTTCAATTTTGTGTTTTGTTTATCATAACCATAGATGATAAAAGGAGTGACAACATGTGCATAAAAGTTTTGTGATAATGGTAGTTTTTGGTGATGATAGATAATGAAACTCCATTTCCACCTCTGAGAAAGTGACAGGTGTAAAAAAATCTACCCTAGAAGAGAGATGAATTAAGACAATGCCATTATTATATAAAAGGAAAAAATACAAAAATGATACTGCTGAATTCTATAAAACAAAACTTTATTTCTAAATCCACCCAATTTCAAACCTAAATAAATTTAACATTATCAAAATTCTTTGAATAACGGTTGTTCAAAAAGAAACTTCGCAAGTTTAATTACCAGATCATTTTACAACATCTAAGGATCTTTTCAGTAAACATCATATTAGACTACTGAAAACACTGTAAAATAGATTCACTGTGGTTGTGTGTAACTTGTTGAATTGTGCTGTGATTGAATTTAAATAATTTAAATGCCAAAAACATTTCCACTTGCGAAGCCAATATGTTGATGTTTATAAAGAGGAATGCATTACCAAAAGAATGTATTTAGCTGATGAAACATATCAGAATGATGCAAAGTATGGAAAAGTAGGAATACCTAGTAAAGTTTATAACCAGCAAACACCCTATATTTCATTCAATTGACATTAAAAAAAAGGTTTTCCACATGTAAAAAAATGTTTAATTTTTAGGACACTTTCTAAAACAGGTTTCAAGTATATCTAAATTACTTTGTAATTATTTAGAAGACAGCATTAATTTTTCAACAAACTTTTATTAGTCATCTGCTATGTGCCAAGCACTGAAAGCAGAAACTAGGATACAGTAGAAAGAGCACAGGCTATGAACTTCATTTACAAGCTAAGTGACTTTGAATAACTTACTTAACTTCTCTGGATTTCAATTTCCTTATCTACAAAATAGGAATAACAACACCTGCCACAGGGGATGTTATAAGGATTATGTGAAATAATACCATACAAAAGGACTCACAAATTTTAGATACTTAATAATTATTGGTTCCTCATCCTATTAATTTGCTTTATAATAAAAACAGTTCTGATAAATCACTTTACAAACTTACTTTGAAAGTGATGAGTAATTGAAATTCAGGAATATGGAGGATAATCACATATGCATACCTATTTCCCCCGAGGGAATCCTGCAGTAGTCTTGTCAGCTTAGAATCTCTATAGGGGACATGGGTGGCCCTCTTGCTCTTGTCTCCCAAAGCACTTATTACATTGCCAAGTGCCAACTAAAAGAGAGAGAGAGAAATGATAAAAATTCACTAATTATAACACCTTTAAGTAACAAAAGCGTATAGAGAATAACATGGAGACACGACAGAATTGAGAACATTTGTGTTTGGTTTTGTTTTATATTTGTATTTTGAAGAATGAAGTAAACCTCAAAGTTTTCCATATTAACTACTAAAACCTGACACCACTCAAAATTTAGTACTCTATATATACCCATAACTCACAAATACTTAAACTTTATTCAGAGATTATCTGTAGAAATAGAAATGTTATAAGATTGGCAACTTCTAACAGTCCTTAGAATTATCAGAGCATCAGGTTGTGTCCCCAGAAATTGTCAGTTCATGTTGTAAATTCTCCTCAACTCAATGAAGAAATACAATGTTTAGGTAGTTTAACAGTTTCATGAAACTTTCTTATTGCACTACAGCTCCCTTATCAGAAAACAAAATCTCCTTTAACCACAACAAAAATATCCGTACGATTTCTCTGAACAAAATATTCCCAATGCAAGTATCGGTGTCTTTAGAAATACAAAGAATCTATGTACTAAGCATTCAATATTTTAAAAACTAAGTCAAAGTACAGAACTCTTTAGTCACTCCTCCTGTCACCCCTGCTGTTTTTCCTACTGTCACTGGACTAGCACCGAGAGCATAAGCATTATCCTAAATGTTGGTCACACTCGCCTTCAGTAATGTAAACATCTATAACCGTGTCTTTGTTAGGACCAATGGCTGATGGAGAGAGTGGCATCAGCATCACACTGTGTCTTAGTCTCCCTTTTCCAAAGACACTACAGTGTTAACCACTGGCTACACTGAAACTCTACCAGCTGTGTCTAAACATGCTTCAATAGCCTAAACAGAAAAACAGAGCAACGGCTTTTGTCTTTTCCTGACAGCACAAATGTAAATACCACCATGATTTCATCTCCTAAAATTCAAAACAATACACAAAGTCCAGAATCCAGGTTACTCCCTTTTACACAACATTCAACCTTATGGTTGGAAGCATCAAGATGGGTGTTGGAGTTGGGAGGTCTGGCTCTCTTTAATCAGCCTTGGTTGATAATTCCCCCACAGAAGGGTTGCAATTCTATAAAAGCAAATATTAGGCAATGACAAAAAAGGACCATATGATTGGAGCCCCCAGCTCTAGGACAGGAGCGAGGGAAGCAAAGTGGAAAACACAGGCCTGATGCTATCAGCATCACAGAAATTTAGGGATGTCATAACTTTTATGCAGGAACAAATGTCCAATTTTATAACGAAGTCAATAAGAAGAAAAGATTTAGTACACAAAACTTTACGCTAAAACATTTTCTTCCATATAACAGAAGCCTTATGCTAACAAACACAAGGTGTTTTCCAATCAAAAACACCACTAGGTGGCATGGTATTAAAGTTAATTCCTAATATAATGGAGAAAAGTTCTCCCTTTGAAACAATAATTACGAAAAAACATTTGATTATCATTCCCAAAATAAAGTGATGTCATAAAATGTTTGCAAAAAAGCTACTTTGAAAGTCGTCCTGTGAAATATACAACATTAATTGCTGATTTTGACAATATATTTTCAAATCGGGAATTTTTAAAATCATTTCTATTATATATACATTATTTCCTGCATATATCATAAAATTCAATCCAACTAAATTTACACACATGAAGAAAATCTGCAAGGAGAAAAGAAGAAAAAAGTCTATAATGTGAGGAAATCAAAGTTCAATGCATTACTCCTAAGTTTACAAGTTTACTGCAACTTTCATTTCTCAGCTCAGTGCGCGAAGGATTTCCACTTGGGTATCACATATTACAAAAGAGAAAAGGACAACAGAAAAGCCCTGATATGTTCTCAGCACAAAGCCTTAGTCTTGATCTTACAAGTCCACAGTTGATGGAAATGCCTTCTTTGGCCCTCTCGCCTGTAGCTCCAGTTCGCTTCAGTCTTTCTGATCCTGCCAGATCAACAAAATGGAACTTTGCAGTCAGGGTTTCAAATTCATTCATCTGTGATGATTCAGAAATCACCTTATTATCAGTCATATTTTCCTGCAATTGAGGACAAGAATTGAAAATATTTTATTAATGTGACACTAAATATCCTCCAATCCCAACCTGCCCTCATTATATATATACATAATATTATATTTTAAAATATATATAAAAATACATATTATACCTACAATATCCAAAAATAGGCATGTAGCCAAATAAATATAAACGCACAACTGTCTGCTGGTGATTAGAAGCTTAGTTAGAAAGAATCGTGAAGGTCAGAACCCAGCTGTAGCAAATGGGGCTTTGTTTATGTTGATGAACGGAAACCTGTAGCACACAGTCCTCAGAAGCAAAGGGTCTCAGGTGACCACAGCCATCACCATATGGCCACAGCTCACTTTCTGGTTGCTGCAGACACATATCCAATTTTTCATTTCAAAATCTTACATGGGTGGCCAGCCTCAGCTTAAATAGGACCAGAGACATCTCATTAGGAAAAGGAATGATTAAAGAAACTAAATTTGACTCAAATGTACTCTCTTGGGATTCATGTGATTTTAGGGAAATGAAGACTGAAAGTTTAAAAAATTAGAACTAATAACTCACAGCATCTATCTGGGGACACATTCTGGTTTGACAAACGTGAATGGTAAAAATGGCATGGGAACGAGAGCTCTGAACATTCATCTGGGTACTGGCAGTCGTCCGGGATAAAGCACCCAGCTTCAAACATTGCATCATCTGGAAAAGGGGAAGAAAGGTGGGGTTTGCGTGAACAACATTTAAACAAGATACCATCGAATCAGAAGCCTGAGCTAATGGCAAAATCTCACCATATTAATAGTGATGTAAAGATGTGGATTTTCATATTATTTTAGTTACAGGCACTTTTTGAGCTGAACTTATCAGTATAATAGTGTATTATTTTTTTAATAGGAGAAAACACTGAGATTCCATTGTTTGCCATTTGCTGACATTTGCAGCTTCCATTCCAAAACTGTTACAGTAGAACTCTTTGGAACAAACTGAGCAATAACTTGAATTACTCAAGTTCTTCTGTGTCTTCCGTTGAGATATTTTTGTAACTTTTCTTAACAGTCTCCCTTTAGCAGCCATGATACTGTCCTACCTATCTGACAGCAAAAGGTACAATAGGATGTGGTCTCATCCTTCACCTTCAATTATCAAACCCTCTTTCTCTAGCTGTGAAAGAAAACTATACAAACATTGCCTTACATTTTTTTGATGCTATTATAAATGTACTGACTTTATCATAACCGTGACATTTTAAATAATAAAATCCTGATACTAAAAAAATATGAGGAAGGAAGACAAGAATTTAACTCCATGTTACACTTAAGAATACAAATTTCATATCTTGATCTTAAGCAAACTGTCAGCAAAGCTATTTTACAAAAAGCCAAATATGCTCTACTTTAACTATAACATGTCACCTCTGATTCTGTATTCACAGTACGTGTTGTGACGCCCACAGTATAAATTCCTCCAGTTGCATCTTCATGAATTCTTATATTTGATTTTTTATTTTTTGCATCAATATCACGAGTGGTATCAAATAAGTCAAGGACCTCTTCATTATATAGCTATCAAAAAGAAATATTAGAAGTTTAATTTTAGCAGAAATTGCCTTATGGCTGTATTAACACACATTGCAAAATATTATCTTTCAAACACATCTTAAAAGTTCTTCAAAATGACTGTATTTCTTCAAAATAACACAAAAATAAATGAAGCAATTATTACAAATACAAATAGATGCCAGATTTCTTTATAAGAGTTAAGACCAGAAATGACTTAATCATGACTAATGAGTTGAGAGTTAGCTAAAATGACCTACTAATCCTTTGCGAGAGATAAATATTTATAAATACAAGCAAACTCTAAGAAATATGTAGTAAATGTAGATAAATCCTAAGCTTACAGATTTTAAGATTTTTACTACTTGAGCTAAAAATATTTTCGTATTGCCCTACAATCCTTCTTAATGTACCTAAAAAATAATACTTAATATTTTTGTTAGTGTTTCTGTATCAATAGTGGCTGACAAAATTGAGCTACCTCGTTAGAAGAGGAAGCACACGCCTATTTTTCTATTAATATACTTTAAAGTCACAACGTCTAACATTTTGGAGTGCGAAAGGAAAGATAGAACACTGTTTCTTTTCTTTTTCCACTATCAGTTACCTTTCCTTTGGTGGAAACACATAGTTATATTCTCCCTGGTTTTTACTAAATTGGGATATCCATTAAAACCAGCAGTAAGACAATCGATGTTAATTTGAATTGTTTTCTATTTTGTGCTATATAAGGTTAAATAATATGTCTTATCAACGACCAAAATAATTAGCTCAGGTCTTCCAGACTAGAACTAGACTACAACAATCTCTGGATCAAGCATCAAGGATTATAAGTCACTGTCCACCTAATTGCAATGTTGCTCAAATCCTAGATATCCTCTTACTGTCATATCCCTCCCATTAGACTAGACTGCCCTAAATTAATCCAAACCTGCCCCAACCTTTGGACATTGCATCAAAACATCTGCCTATCTTTGCAGGAATACCAGCTTCTGCAGCCAGAATAGTGCTACAGCCTCAAACCTATTATTCTTCACATTCTCCCCCTCCCTTTTGGTCTTAGTTGTTGAGTTTTCAGCACTTTGTAAATCTGCCTACATTACAACAGTAATTATAGGATAAAGAGAGTCTGAAACAAACAATATTGTTTTACTCTATGGACACTGGTTAAGTGTTTATAATCTTAAATGCTAACAAGTAAGGAATACTTATTACCAATTATCTATTGTTACTGCTACTTATCACCTAATGTTAATTTACTCAAACAGCATTTATTGAGCACTATATGCAAAGCACTGTACTAAAGCCGAGAGCATAAAATCATAAGGGCTATGGTCTTAAGGACAAAATTTAAAGGAAACTAATGACACAACTAGACTATTACCTCTAAGAATTGGGCATTCACTTTAAAATCTGGAGGAGGAAGCCCATTTTTAATTGCAGTGTGTTTTTTTCCTTCAATACTCTTGAAAAGGTGTTTAACAGCACGAGAAATGATACCCTGCTCCTCCTCGATAATGTTAACATCAAATCCTGTTCCCATTGTGTATGTTTTGCCAGCTCCAGTCTGAATAAAAGAACAGAGAAAAATGCGGGCTTGATCTTAATTACCTCAAGAAACAAAAATAAAAGTGCAACTAAATTGACACTTCTGAAAAGTTACAGATTCTGTGAAAATAATTTGATACTTACTTGTCCATAAGCAAAAACTGTAGCATTGTATCCTTCAAAACAACCTTCAATTAGTTTTTCTATACACTGAGCGTAGATCTGCTCTTGCTGGGAGTCAATGTCAAACACATAATCAAAAGTAAAAGCTTTATCTTTCCCTAGGAAAACCTGAGGTTCTCCCGGTGTGACAGATGTACAGATATGGCATCCTTCAATCTTTTCTTTGGCAAGCTGTGGTCTTATTCTGTGAGAAATAATCATGAAAAAATAAAATAAGATAAAATAAATGAAAAACAAAAACTGAAGAAGTAGGACTGAAAAATTCCTGGCCATAACTTTTAAAAACACTAATGTAATCCACTATTGCTCCTTCAGTTGAAAAGTTAAATAAATTGAATTATACTGAGTCAATTTCAGTATGAGTTACTTAACAATTCCCAAAAATCATGAACAAGGGTAAAAGTAGTCTTACAATTAAACACTTTTGTGGGTGAATACTTTTTCTCAATTCTGTAAGAGATAAAGACTCAGTTAAATAAATTCTGCTACCAAAATGCTGTTTGTTGTTGTCACTTTTGTTTTAGATTTCTTCTTTTTATTTCCAGGGAGGCTGATATTCAAAAATGAGAAATCAAGGACATAATATTTATCTTGATGCCCTTGACTTGCCTTTTTTTCAAACTCTTCACCAATGGTTTCCAAACTTATTTGACCATATCCTTCTGTAAGCTTAACATGTTTAAGCATACTCTCACAATATTTATGTATATGTTTTCATTTATAAATGATATGCAGGTACTATATTGATTTGTCATATATTATGATGTACATAAAAGCTGAATTTTGTAAAGAAAGAAATTAAAAATAAATACAAATAGAAGTTCTAATATTTTCTCTCCAAAACTCAGTTAATCATCATGTACATCTCCTAGGTGTTCTCTCTCCACTTGGAAGACCACAGCATTATACTCGCCCTACAGTCACCCGCATCTATTCCAGATTCTAGTATCTTCCTCTTCTGTCTTCTCTTCCTAATTTTAAGGCCTATTTTCAAAGAAGGTAAGTAAATATAATGATATATTGTTAAGAGAGCAACCTAAAATCTGGCTCTATTCTATTCACTCTATATACAGGACCATTCTGGGCATACACATCACTGACTTACCACACCTAGGTTTTTTAAGAGGTTCCTATTTGCCATGGAGAAGGAAAAGCAGTTTAAGGAAGAAAGCAAAGACAACCAGTGATGGAAAATATAAAACAATAAAGACAGAACAAAGAAAGGATTTTAAAGGAATCTGGTCCCTCATCCTTAGACTTTGAGATACAGAAACTGAGATCTCTAGAAGTGGAATGAGTTCATCTGTTTATTAGAGATAAAGCCAAGCCTGAGTCCAGATCGCCTGAGTTTTAACCCCTTCCAGTTCATCAGGATGGAAGGTCAATGGAAGGATAGGAAAGACAATACTGAGAAAGGACTGAATTTCTGCAACTCTGGTTATCTAAAATAGAATTCTGTAATACAAAAGTATATATGTGTGTGTTAAAGAATATATTTATGCAACTTTTTTATTTCCACTGTGATAATGATTTTTTTTAATCAAGTCTTCAACTTCATTTATTTGTTTTAATGGAATGCAGCAATCCATGTGGAGCTGGCTCGGTACTGTGGAAAGAACGATGGAGTGGCTGTTTCTGTCACTCCACAGACATCATGTGGTCTTCTCTCAGCGCTCCAATTTCCTCGCCTGTGGATAGAAACTATAATTTCCAAGGTTCCATTTAGATCTAACACTATTTGACTGCAGGATACTGTATTACAAAAAAGGGGAAGAGGAAAAAACTATTTATGTACTGTTATACAGATAAAATGATATTACAACAAATAAAACAAAGGGTTTCTATTAAGACGCTACGTCCATGGACTATAAAACAGCTCATGGTAGCAGCAGATTTGCCTTTCTGGTTCCACATTTTTTTGAGGAGTGGTCTTTCTCAAAATTAATATTCTCTTCTTTCCAAACTCCTCCTCTCCTGTCTCACTTCATCCAGTCATGGGGAGGAAACCATAACTGAAACCCCCATCCTCCTTGGAAGAATCACTATGCTGACTGTCGTCAAGCCAGAAACAGGAGAGTCAACCTCAATTACTCTCTCTTCCCTAATCCATCTATCTAATCTATCTCCAAGAGCTATTAATTATCTCTGAAATAGCTCTTGAGCCCACCAATTTCCTTCCTTCCTCATCATAACACCCTAATCAAGGCCACCATTATCTTTTGCTTGGACTATTGCAGAAATCTCCTTATCAATCTGCCTATGTGTAATCTTGTCACCTGCCAGTCTGTTTCACACACCGCAACATCAATGATATTTGTAAAATATGAAGTTGATCAGATCACACACCGCAACATCAATGATATTTGTAAAATATGAAGTTGATCAGATCACTACCTTCCTTAAAACTCTTCAGTATATCCCCAAATCCCTCTGCAGCCTCTCCTCTTGCCATACTCCTTCTTTGCATCAAAGGATTTGGCGCGCGTGGGCGGGGGGGGGGGGGGTTGCGGGTGCTGATGGTTTGTTTTTAACCATTTTCACTAACAAGCTATGCTCTCTCTAGCCTCTATGCCTTCAAATATGCTATTCTCTTTTCCTGGACACTCTTCTCTACCTTCTCAATTCCCAACTCCTTTTCCAGCCTGAACATCTCATGTTTTCAATCTCTATTTAGATTTCACTTCTTTAGGAAGCTCCCATTAACTCCGCATTCCAACATACATATCTGAGCATCAGTCATATCTGAGCCCAGGGTTTTCTCTTTCCTGAATCTACCTCATTTGCCCCTCGACTCTGCTCTCTCTGCCCGCTTTATAGCTGCACTGTGAAGCTTGATAAATCCCATGTAATAAAACAGATACAAATAAACACAAGGATCTAAATGAAAATGAACACGGAGCTACTGTTTGAGATCAGTGCCTCATTAATTTCAAGTAAATGATTATAACCACAGGCTAATTTATTTGGCCATTAAGATACTTTTTATTTCATTTCAACATAACAAAGAAAAACTAGGTGCCATTTGAATTGCAGATATGACAACCAATTTTAGAATGCCAATGTCACTCAGAATTTAATCTCCTAACCTCTATTCAACTGATTACTATCCTTGCTAATGGTGAGGTGGATTGTGTTTGAAGCATAGATGATGTGCAACTCCATCCATTCGCATGGGCGGGGGGAGAGAGCAGTTTAAAAACCAGTAAGACGGGTAGGACCCTTTTCCACTGAATCCATGCAATGGCAGTTTTCCAGCAGGTCTGAGAAACTCCCACCTAGGAGGGAATGGTCTCCCACACATGCAGATAATTGGAAGCTGACTGTACTTCAAAGTGAGGGATATATTCGCCTTTTCAATTCCTCTTCAAAAATTAGTATTTTAAACTCTCCAAATCCCTAAATTTATACTCGCCAAGAATTCTCAGATGAAGCCCTAACCCACGCCAATTCACTTGCTTTAATAAGGCGAAGAGTTTGAAAGCTACCCAGTCACAAACCTCAATTTCAAAAATATAATTTGAGATTTTATGTAGACAAAATATACCAACCCTTCTGGGAAAGAGAAAACTAAAAATAGAATCTGACATTTATTATTCTAAATATTTTGAAAATACCTTCTTTCTTAGTATTTTTATGTAAAAATAAGAACATGAACACATTAATCTAATCCCAACACTAAGAAATAATCAGTGTTAACATTTTGTTTAACATTAACACTAAGAAATAATAAAGTCTTGTAGGTTTTTAAAAATGTGTAATCATACAACTAGATATATTTCAAACTGCTTCTTAAAGAAAAACAATTATGCATAAAACTTACATCATAAATATTTAGGATAAGGTATTCTAATATTACATAGCAATTATATGTAATTTACACATATTATATAAATTATATATATTATACATATTATATATAAATTTATACATATTATAAAGGCTAACAACAATGTAGGTTCTATTTATAATATTAATTTGCTAATGGAGATGATCTCTATTTGGGTTTTTAAAAAATGTTACATTGGAAATGAACGTAGGAAGGGTAAAGCTGTTATGGAAAATCATGACAGTTTCGCTAGAGAATGTGCTTTTTTTCCTTAGCATGAAGGATGGAACCTTTTATCCTTTGTGATCCATTGACCAATGGGGTGGGTCCAAAAAGGAAAACCCATGGACAGCCATACAGAAAAAAATGTAATCTGTTGTATCTAGTTTGTGAAGGTTGAAGGTTTGAAACAGAATATCATACAAGCTGCTAATTCTTCAGTTTTAAGGACATGACAAATGTCTTATGTGAATCTTTCCCTCAGCATATAGTAGCCATTTAGCTTCTGCTGTTATATTCCATTGAAACCGCTCACACAGCAGGTACCGATGACCCTTTTATTTCGAAATAAAGTGAACTCTTTTTAGTCTTCATCCTACCTGACCTCTCTTTAGCATTTGATCCTATTTACAACTTGTAGGGAAGGAAAAAAGTGTTTCCACCTAACCTCCTAGGTTCTCCCGGCTGGACTCCTGTAAATTAGACTGTCAAAAGACAGATTAACGAAAGAAAAACAAATAGAAGTTTATGAACATGTGTATCATACATACACATGGGAATACTCAGTGATGAATAACTCAAAGGGTGGCTAGACTTTTTCCTTAACAAAAGGAAAAACAACTTTGAGTTTCTAGGACAGCAAATTGTGGGAAGGTAAATATAGAGGAGCTAATGGAAGAGAAGGGCTAGTTAGTAAAGTTGGTTTCACGGTTCCTCTGGTGCCATTTCTGGTGATGAACTTCTGTCCTTCCTGGTAGAGAAGGGAGGGGAACACCTTTACAAATTTATGTCCTGCTTTTAGGCAAATAGGGGTAGGGGAGAGATCTTTTCTTGTATCTGCTTCTTTTTAATTGCCTTCCATTCAAAATAACCCTTGTGTCAAAGTGGCTTATTTGGGGGAAGCATACTCCGCTATCCTTCAAACACCATATTTCTCAACTCTTTATCTGCATTTGGCTATTGTGATATCCCTTTTTTTTCACTGATTCTGATTTCTGAACCCATCTTTTTCCCTATACTTCATTTACCAACTTGCCTTAAAATATCAATGTTTCCCCCAAAAATGTCCTAATTCTTTAGCATGGTATCTAAGATTTTCCTAATCTGGATTCTACCTGTCATTCCATTCTCATATCTAGTCACACTCAGCCACATCAAACCAATGATCATTTCTTGATCAACTTATATACTTTCATTCAGCATGCCAATGCACAAGGTTTTCTCTCTGCTTGGAACGTTGGACCTCCATTTCTCTGCATAGAAATAATTTATAATTATAAATTATAATTTATAATTCTTCAAGACCTAGCTCAAACATCTGTACCTTTTTAAAGCTTTCCTTGCCCCATTCAAAGCTTGATTTAATCTATGCAATTTGTACATGATTGTAGAATAACAAGACATCAAATTGAATTCCTGTTGCCCTATTAGTAAATGAATTATTTGAGGACAGAGAATATATCTTATTCAATCATAAAACAAAGTAATTCAACAAATGTTTACTGTTGAATCCTATAAACTGTTCTAGTAAGGGGGGAACATTCCAATACCAGGCATGTGATTATCATAACCTAATTTTTGCCCCATCACTTGACTCTGTTACTAGAAACTTGATCTTGAATAATCATTTAACCATTCTATGTCTCAATTTTCTAATCTATAAAATGAAGAGCCTGGATTTAATATTCCCAAGGTTTTTTCTAACTTCAAAATCTATTTTAATTATTCCTTTAAGAAAAACAAAATCTTGATTTAAAAGAGATAACAATAAATGATCTTTTTTTCCTGTCACACCATATATCCACCATCAGTTACACATCTTCTTCCTCATATCTTTATGGTTCCTATTATTCTCTCTAGTTTTTATAGCAATGTTACTGTGACCATAGGGACAAGGCACTTCAATTATGAAAACACTATCTATAGCTTCTTGCAGTGGGAGTAGCTAAGAAGATTAGAGGAGATTCTGAGACTGAGACCAGTAAGTTTCCTTAAATTGGCCCCTGTTTTCTGTTCTCTGCTTTCATAATAACCACAACTGGTTTAAGTAACTGAGTATATTAAATAAGCCAAGAGGACTAGTTTCAAGATGTCCTAGACAGGACGGAAAAACAAGAAGATAAACATATTTGAGGGGAAAGGGCTTATAGTTGCTACCTTTTCAGTCAGAGTTTTAGTCATGAAACTCAGCAAACCCGCATTTAAGGTTTAATTCTCCCACTGTTGGAAGAGGCAATCCACCATGAGACCTGAGCATCCCTGCACATTCTCGCTGGGTATGCCAAGAATGCAAGACCCTGACTGCTCTTTTCATGGATCATTTCTCAAGGTTGCATTTGCAGCAAGCAACCTTTTAGGAATAATGTCTTTCACCTGACAAAGAGCTGGCTTGCTTGTGTTTTCTATAAAAACAGTGAATTTCCAAGCTCAATGTTTCTCCATATTCCACTGCTTACACAGCATCCATATAATAGGTCTACCTGCATTGCCTCCATTGAAGTGGGGGCAGAGAGAAGACGGGGAAGCAGTTCAAATCAACACGAGGCTCATGATGGTTACTGTATTGTGTGTAATAAAAAGCCTTTGCCTCTAATTCAGGAGCCTGTAGGTGAAATAGTAACAGGCTGGTTTGTCACCTTGCAAATAGCATAAAATATCAGACTGTTCAAGGTCTTAACACATACTAACTGTGACCTCTAGAAAGTGAGTCTCTTAGTATCAGTTTCCTTATCTATAAAATGGTAATATTATTACTGTCACATCCACATCACAGCATCTTGAACAAATAAGATAATATGTGGCAATGAAAGCCTAGGTAAGTATAAAGTGGTGGTGGTGGTGTTGTTGCTGTTACAGCACCACTTGAAAATTCTCCAAATCAGTTCCTTCATAAGGCACCTTAACATCTTAAATCCATTTGGGCCTTCTAACATGTTAAGGAATACATGATTTACTCTTTGGCTCCCCAAAGTACTGCCGTGTTTTTCAAAATACCCTTTGGATGCCCTGAGTCTCTAGAACAATTAAGTGTAAAACTATATGTCAGGGATAGAAATATAATACAACAGTGAACATTATTACATGGATATATGTGTACATATACAGACAAACATACATACATATATTCCTATGCAAAGATAATCAAGCTGAATAACATCAGACTTCATTTGCAATGAAAAGTTATAATCTCAACGTTAACCCTTTCATAGTAATAAATAATCAAGCCTCATTCATCCTGCTATTTATACCAGTATACAGTATAATAGAAGCCAAAATAAGAATTTTTATTCTTTCAATGTTATCATTTTTACTATCTCCATGTAGCCAGTAAAGAAATTTCATTCAGAACGGAAGAGAACCAAGTTCCTGAGTAACAGGTCCTTTTAAAAAGGGGAATTAAATTGTTATGGTACAATTTGTCCTTATACTAAATTAAATTTGATTAAATGCTAGTGACTAAAATGTTGACAAATGACTAATCAGTGATTTATTATTACTGAAGGAATGCTGACTTGAAAATAAATAATCGCATGCACTATAATTTATAACCTCCCAGGACCTGTGCAGTCACTCATATTTTTTTTCTAAATTAGAAGAGCAGTACTAACATCATTCATTAACTTAAGTCTAAGGATGCAAGCAATCAAATCTATACTTTTAAACACATGTGTATTGTAGTACCTTCCAGACTTTCTCTAACATCCTCACCTCTCCTATCCCTGTTCCTCATTTTAAAAGCATCACAAGTGATAAGCCTTTCTTTTGCTAATTAATTGGTCAAGTTATTTTTATTTTTCCCCACAAATAGAAGAGGAATAACACACAAAATGTCTTCCTTTTTGCTGTTGGCCCTTGCTAATTTCTTGTCCTGTTAGAAAACACCATTGTCCTTAATCCATGGTTTCATAAATGTGACAAATTTTTCCATTACCTAAATGTCTTTGTAAACTGTCTCTTCTTTTACTTGAGTTATTCTGATCTCATCCCCACACGATTGTGGTAGTTCTCTGGTTTACTCAATAATCTGACCTGATTCTCACTTTGTGTGACTCTTTTACTCACAGCTATCTGTAACTAGCCCACTTGGCACCTTGTTAACACCTTTGTTCTTCCTACATGGACGCCAATAAATCTGTCCAAAATCTGTCCCCTGTACAGATCCTTTGCCTTCCTTTATTTCATTTGTCGCTGTTTTGGATGATCATTATACTGGATACTACTTACTAGTGTTCAATTTGATATCTTAATGTTAATCATATCTTACTAATTTCCTCCCTTCCATTTCTTAAAAATTAGGACAGCTATCATTTTGTCACCACAACTGAGTCACTGGGGTTTCTGGTCCCTTTTTTGATTCTCCCCTAGTTCATTCCAGTTAAGTAAACACACATTAGGAAAGGATCTGCCCTACTTTAATCCTCCACCTTCTGTTCTAGAAGAGTTTCTGACACACCATAGGAACTTACTAGACCATTTGTGGCCTTGCTGAATTGTTTTCCTAAGAAATTAGGTATGGCATAAATAATAAGCAACACAGGTCTATTCAAAGAAATTCCCTTCCCCAAAATCGATCTTTAATTACAAGGATAGTTGATGTGAAGAAAGGTATTTCTTCAAGACATTCAAGAAAGAAACACATCTCAGTAATTCCATTAAAGAGATTAACTCTGTAAAAAGCCTAAGAATAATAAAGCACAGCAGTGTGTACTGGGGACCAGAAAGTGTACACTTCTATGAACAACAGAGATGGAGAGAGGAACTTCACTTTTTAATCCACTAATAATGAATCACTTTTTTAAATTACCCAGAAATCTTATCCTAATCTGTATAATTAGCTACGCATCCTACTGCCTCATCTCTGTGTGGTCTACCTGACTCAAACTTATTCTTACCTAATAACACCAAAAGATAGTCATAGACATATCTACTTTCAGTTAAAATGCTTAATGCACAGTGTATATAGTTAACGTTTGGGGCTGTGATTCCTAGACTAAGCTACTCGGTCTCTGGCTTGCAACTCCACTCGGAAAAATGAAGATTTATTTCCCTCAAGCGAAGTTCCATACGGGCTAACTATGGAAAGGAAGTGGGGGAAACAGGATGATGGGACATTGTGTCATCTTCCTCTGACTTGCATCTCCATGTCTCACACCTTTTTATTCCCATGGCTCAAGTAAGGATACAGTACATTGAAAGAAGCTCTCTCTTAAGTGAAGATCTAGAATCTTTCACAGGGGGTAGCATCGTGCCAGTCTCTCTGTTGAATACCAGATGTTCAGAGAACTACACTGAAATAGTGCAGATAGGCTGACAAAATAAAGAAGAAAGTAGCCAAATTCAGGATTTTGAGAAAAGTCCAATCTTCTGTGTCACTGTAATTAATCCTTTTGGAAACTCTAGGGCTTTCTCCTTTAGGCTCTCTCTCAGAAATAGAAAACCTTCTACTCCAAAAAAATAAGGGAGTAAGGAAAAGGACTACTTTACGTGATGACATGACCTGCCCATCTATTGTCCCAAGTGCTCATAAAATTTCTGTTGCTGCCTGGTGGCTACAGTGGTAGCATACCTACAACCCAAGGCCATTAGAAGACTTCACTGAGTCAACAAATCTCTGTGGCTCACCTACTAAATGTCAGTGTGTAAAGTGAGGACTTTAAAAACAAAAACAAAGCAGCTGGCCAGGTGGCGTAGTGGTTAAGTGCGCGCGCTCCACTGCGGCGGCCCGGGGTTCGGATCCCAGGCGCACACCGACGCACCCCTTGTCAAGCCATGCTGTGGCGGTGTCCCATACAAAGTGGAGGAAGATGGGCATGGATGTTAGCCCAGGGCCAGTCTTCCTCAGCAAAAAGAGGAGGATTGGCAGATGTTAGCTCAGGGCTGATCTTCCTCACAAAACAAAAACAAAAACAAAAAACTTGAGGAGGGTAGCCATAGGAGAGAGAAGGAAACAAAGATCTAGAAAAAAATTAAATATGTGCTCAATGGAATATTTTATACAAAGGAGAAATGGAACATACAGAGGGGAATGGGGTAGGTACAGGAAAAGCTTCACGCAGGAAATTATATCTGACCTAGATTTTGAAAGGTGGTTAGATTTTTCCAGGCAAGGAAGGGAGAAAAGGTCAGTTCAGGCAAAACAAGGGCAAAGATACTTGAAGCGCAATTTGCTCCTGGTTGAAACATAGTCCTTTGGGCAGAAGCATCAGAATAATAAGAGTTGTTAGAATTCAGGAAGGTTTTATGAATGTTATGACACCACCTACGTAGGCATCCCAGCTAAGACATCATCCTCTAAAATGAACACCTTGGTCTCCTCAAGATGAAAGAAGGCACCAAAAGGCACACAAAAGCCATGCTAGAGATCCCTGCCAAATATTTTTTAGTTTTTCCCTCCAGTTCAATTCACCCATCTTCACCTTACCCTGTGCCCTAGGAGACTGACCTTCATGAGCTGCAGCAATGGGCTCCCCTACTCTGGGCTTCCATTGGGGCTCAGCAAGGAGGACATTGTAGGGTAGGAAAGGAATGAGGTCAGGCTATTAACTCTCCTGGTTCCTTCCCAGCCAAGTCCTACTGATGGGCTATGTCCCTCTACCAAAGGCCACAGCTCCTATTAGGACATCTACAATGGTAGGTGTCCCCCTACTGTTGCTAACACCAGAGTAACGCCTGGTCCGTTGTAGTTTCCCTCAATGCTGCCCATCCTCTAACACACTCTCCCCAGCCATCTTCTTTGAATGTATCATCTCTTTCCTGCCAAGATCCTGACCAAATCAGGGTTAATCTCAGAAAATGGGAACAATGTTTTTTTAGCACTACCACTGTGTCACCATCCCTTTCACTCCCATTCCTGATATCAATATTGACCTAGAATACAGAGCCACCAAGGTCCCTACAATTCTCCAGCCCTTCATAGGCAAGTCATTGACCCATTGTTTTTGCTACACAGAGGTAGAATTTGAGATATACGTAAAGGATTTTATTGTTAAAAACGTAATAAGTAATAAAGTTTAAAAAACATCATCTTTCTTGGTCAATAGAATTAGTTTCTTTAATGCTTTCAATAAAAAAGATTTAATTAACACTTAAGTTTTGTTTTAAAAACTTGAAGGAAAGGTGGAAGAAGATTCAAGGGGGTAGACTAAAGGGAGAAAAAGTAATCTCAGAATAAGAGTTGTGATAACTAGATGCTATTTCAACTGCCATCCTGAGGTCAATAAGTTTCTAACATCTTCTATTTTTCTTACTACACTCCATCCCAATTATACACAGAATTTTCAAAAACCTTCCTATAAAGTTCTTTCTAAATGAAACCACACATGTTCTTGGGGGAAAGGGAGGGGGTCTCTTTTTATGCTTAATAATACCGTATGTTTATTAAACTATTTCATCATGAGAAAAACTGAACTATGACTATATATAATGACAGGAATACATCCTTTATCCCAAATGTATGTTATTTGTGTTTGCAATCACTCTGTCAAGGAGAAAAAGACTTGTCATTTCAGCTCTGCTTCTTAGAAATAGAAATAATATTTTGTAAGTATGCATGATATTGTTCAGATTAAGATTCTGGTTCTAAAGTAATGAACATAAATTATTGATAACCAATTTTTATCATCAGGGAAAAATAATTTCTACCACAAACACTAATATAAGCCATAATTCCGTCATCTCCCAACAAATCCAAAATGACAGGTCAAAGCCAAGGCAAAACACTATAAGAAACACATATTTTTATAAGGAAAGTGTGGTAGGTAGAATTTTAAGATGATCCCCAATGATCCACACCCATATATAATTTCTGCCCCTTGAGTGCAATGGAATCTGTGAATATGCTAAGATATGGTTTCCAATTCAGTTACTAACCAATTTATTTGGAGTTAATCAAAGAGAAACCACCCTCGGTGGGCCTGATCTAAACAGGCAGGTGAGCCTTTAAAAGAAAGTGAAGCATCAAAGAGACACACTCCTGCTATACTGCAGGAAGAAAGCAAATAATCATGTTGTGAATTACCTACAGAGAAAGATGCCTTTAGGAGACAAAAGCAGTCCCCAGACAGCAGCTAGCAAGAAAATGGGGACCTCAGTCACACAACCACCAGGAACTGAATTCTGCCACCAACCTGAATGAGGCAGAAGACGACAGTGAGCCCCAGAGGAGAATGGAAGCCCCAACTGACACTTTGATTATAGCCTGTGAGACCTGAGCAGAGAATCCAGCTAAGCTGTGCCAGGACCCTTGCTCCATGCAAACTGAGATACAAAAACCATGTGTTATTTCAGGTCACTAAATCCGTGATAATTTGTTACACAGCAATAGAAAACTAATACAGATAGATACCTATATTCTTTATTACACTGAATCCTATTGCTTTAAGACCATAATCCTTAAAACCATTGCTTATACAATTTTGAACTCAGAACAGTCAGATGGGTAACATCTGGCATATTATAATGACAGTGATAAACAAGTCAAAGAAGCTCCATTCATGATACCATTAATCTACCATTCACGACACTATGAATCTATCTGCCTTTTTGAGGAAAAAAATGAACTCATCCCATTTCTAAGTTATAAATCTCCATCTATGTTTCTTTAAGCTTAATTTTTTTACTTCACAATCCCTGAATCAAATGTTTAACAATATCTTACATTTCCTATATGTCCTAAAATAAAAACGAATGCTGATAAGTATAAACAAAAATAATTAACTCCAATTAGAAACATGCTTTCCTTCCAAGTATAATACTCTCTGGTCCTTCAACTTAGAAGCAATTATTTTACAAGGCAGTAGTTATAAGGACATTTATATTCTCTATGCTTCTTCAACCATTAGTTAACCTGAGTTCCCACGTTTCTCTTTCTGTTTATATTTTCTACTACAAGGTTGGGATACTTTTCTTCTGGTAGTGACCATTGCTGCTTATGAGTACAAAATATGACAACAGGGCAATGGAATAGATTATGCCCACTGGCAGGCTGAATAGTGGTCCCAAATTCCCAGAACCTTACAGGGTAAAAACGACTCTATAGGTGTGATTAAATTAAGGATTTTGAAATTATTTTGGATTATCCAGGTGCCCAATGTAATCACCATTGCTTATAAGCGTCCTCATAAGATGCAGGAATAGGGAGATTTGGTACAGCAGAGGAACGTCAAAATGATGCAGTGCGAGAAATACTTGACCAGTCATTGCTAGCTTTGAACATGGAGTAAGGGGCCAAAAGCCAAAGAATGCAAGCAACTTCTAGAAGCTAGAAAAGGCAAGGAAGGACATCTCCCCTAGAACCTCCAGAAAGAACACAATTCTGCCAAACCATTTTAGGATTTCTGACCTTCAGAACTATAAGATAATACATTTGTGTTTTTTTAAGCCAATTAGTGGTAATTTGTCACAGCAGCAACAGGAAACTAATATATGCCCTTTAGCGTCATATAAACAATCTGGTCCTAAAAACATGAGTCAGAGTTAAGGCGACCATAAAATTTACTGTCCAAACCAGGACACTTTTGAAAGTGAAAAGGGTACTATTAATCATACTAGGACAACAGTCACAAATTGAGACTATCCCAGGAAAACTGAGACATCTGATCACATGGTACACTCATAGCAGAGAATTCAAATTATAGAGATGTACATTTCAGTTCAAAATGAAACAACAGCTTTTCACCAATTAATCCATCAAAAAACAGATAGGGGGCTGGCCCGGTGGCATAGTGGTTTAAGTTCTCATGCTCCACTTCGGCAGGCCAGGGTCTGCAGGTTCAGATCCCAGGCGCAGAGCTGTGCACTGCTTATCAAGCCATGCTGTGGCAGGCATCCCACATAAAATGGAGGAAGATAGGCCCTGTTAGCTCAGGACCCATCTTCCTCAGCAAAAAGAGGAAGACTGGTAACAGATGTTAGCTCAGGGCTAATCTTCCTCACCAAAAAAAATACACAAAACAAAGCAGATAGATTGCCTTAGGAGGAAGGGAGGTACCCACAGTGGCATCTGACAACAGAAAAGATAGTACAGGTTCTCAAACCTGGCTGCATGGGAGAATCATCTGGTATGTTTCAGTGTGTTTATTTATTATGTTTTGTTATGTGTTTAATTCATATTTCCAGCCTCCACCTCAGACCTATTGAATCAGAATTTCCAGAGGTAGGGCCCAGAATCTACATTCTTAATTAGCTCTCCAAGTGATTCTAACACAGTGCCAGCCCATCATCAAACTTTGGAAGCAATGGTAAGCAGTGATATTTATACTTTATTTTGATAGTAGACCCTTCCACCCGAGGGTCCTCATACACACATACACATAATAATGCCACTACTTCCACCGCCTGCTTTCCTCACAAACACAATCTTAGTCCTGAAGCCCAATATGCAAAAAATATAAAAATGAAGTCACTCCTCCTGGAGGTACCCCAGGGATTTGTCACCACTAGGCTCCCCACCCACAGCAGCCCATAAGGCTCCTCCATGAAATCACAGGGCTCCTCTGACAACAGGCCTAGGAAAACCAAGTCTCCACATCATCAGAAGTAAGCAGCTTCAGGATGCCCCTAGTCTGTTGTAACTACTCAGAGAAGCAACTATCTTTTAAAATTATGTATTTGGAGTTTGTCTCAATTAATATCCTAAGTTCAGCCTTGTCATCCACCTTGGTAATAAATTACCTTACTTTGGTTTTCAGTTCCTCTGCCTGAGGGTACTTTGAGTTGGGGTGTGAGTGGAGGGTGAAGAACCTATTTGTTTTTCAGCACTCTTTTTAAAACATGGCAGATTCAGCTCCTGATTATTTGTAAGCCTTTATTTTAAGAAAGGAATAATTTGGGGTTCAAAAAAGAAGTTTGAAAACCATTGTTGTAGAGGAAATTCCTGCATATGGTGAGAGAGGAACTAGATGATCCTCAGGTTCCCTTAAGCACTGGCTCTAAAATTCTAAAAACTTCATATTGTAATGATTGTAAGAACAATTACAGGTAACCTGATTGCTAACAAAAAAAAACATGAATCACGTTTGAGATGGCAAGGCTGCCCATGTCTCAACTTCCAAAGTCACTCTGTATTTAATAAAAAAGATTTCACTCCAATAGGGTATTTTTAACAGATTCAGCAGACTTCGATTTTTAAAATTATTGTCATACTCTATCTATGGACTGAATGCGTCCTCTCAAAATTCATATGTTGAAGCCCTAACCACCAACGTGACGGTATTTGGAGGTGGGGCCTTTGGAAGGTGATTAGGTTTAGATGAGGTCACAAGGGTGGGGCTCCCATGATGGGATTAGTGTCTTTAAGAAGAGGAAGAAAGGCCAGAGCTCTCTCTCTTTCTCCCTCCCCACCAGGTGAAGACAGAGAAAAGACAGCCATCTGCAAGCCAGGAAGGGGGCCCTCACCATGAACAGAATCTTGATCTTGGACTTCTCAGCCTCCAGAACTATGAGAAATAAATGTCTGTTGTTTAAGTCGCCAGTCTATGGTATTTCGTTACGGCAGCCTAAGCTGACTAAGACTGGATTCACTGACTCTATGAAACAGCTCTGATATCATATACTATCATGCTTGCTAAGTGCTATGAGGCAGGACTGACCAGGAAAGTTTCAACAGGACTCAGGCTACAGATTAAAAAAAAAAAAAACTAATTTTGGAAGCCCCCCAAAATAAACAGTTAACAAACCATATTTTTCTAAACACACACTTCAGACACACATCTCCCCCCATACAACAGCATGTGGAATGAAATTACCTATCAATGAAATTATCTTTCTAATAGTTAAATTCCATACATTTGCTTCACTTTTCACAGACTGCCTTTTAGAAAGACAGCTGAATATCATTCACGGAGCTCTACTCTATTATTTCATGAAGTGTCAGGAACGGAGCATGCAAATAGCATTCCCCATGCCATTCTCACCAGTTGAATTTGGTCTATTACCTTTAAATCTTTTTTTAACAGGAAAAAATTGAGAGGACCTAGAACAAGATCAGAGGGAAGTGAAAAGATCCCTGGCAAGTGGGCAAGAGGAGGTACCTCGGACAGCTGGCTTTCTTACAGCCATTTTAGCCCAGGAAGTTAATAGAGAAGCATTAGAGAACAAAGTATCTTTGATGAATGCACAGAATGCACTTAAGCCTATTCTTGAATTGAAGGTCAGAGGAAATAGATAAATCCCATCCATGAGCACAGACACTAAAAGAGTTAGGAACGACATTTGTACATTCTGAGAAAACAATCTGAGTGTTAGGAATTGAATAAAAATGTCATTAGAGATTTCCAAACCACAATGAGCTCTAAGCCATTAGCTTTCCCTTTCTGGCAAAGGTCTAATATCTGTAAGTAGATTATGAATGTTCCTCCTTTGGTCACAAAATGATGTCCTAAATAACAGATATTTGAGACTAACTATAAGAATTAAAGGTTTCCAGAAAAGAGAAAGAAGTCCTCCTAGAGTCAATTCAATTTAATAATTTATTCAGTAAATTATTTTTGCACTTCTATATGTAAGACACCATGCCGCGAACTGCAAAAGAAATAAAGATAAAGAAACTTTAAGATTCTAACACCTGGGAACTTATCATCTAATACAAGAAATGAGGCAAATACAAAATTATCAAAAATATCATGTCACATATACTATTAAATACCATAAGCGAGGCTTAGAGCAGTACTTCCCAAACTTTAATGTATGTATGAATTACATGGGGAGCTTATGAAAACACAGATTCTGATGTTGAGGGTCAGGATGAGAGCTGAGAATCTGCATTTCTAATAAGCTACAGGGCATGCTAATGAAGCCCTCTTGAGTTTCAAAGCCTTATGGTAAAAGAGGTGGAAGTCATCAGCTCAAGTTACAAAAGGGAACAAAGTATAGTCATGACAGGGAGGGGGAAGATGGGATGTCAGAGAACTCTTCAATAGGTAGGATTTTGAGGAAAAAGAAATGAAATGTAAAATGAATCAACCAAAGAAATGTGTGCTTTTCTACTAATGGAGTCTTTTTCACTTAAGATAAATACTTCAGGGCTGGCCCCGTGGCTTAGCAGTTAAGTGCGCACGCTCCGCTACTGGCATCCCGGGTTCGGATCCCGGGCGCGCACCGACGCACCGCTTCTCCGGCCATGCTGAGGCCGTGTCCCACATGCAGCAACTAGAAGGATGCGCAACTATGACATACAACTATCTACTGGGGCTTTGGGGGAAAAAAATAAATAAATAAATAAATAAATAAGATAAATACTTCATACCTCATTAAGAATCAATAAAGAATAAAAAACTCCCAGGTGAAGGAATAAATTTTTAAGTACATAGTCTCAAATGTAATGCATATGAGCATATCCATTGTAGTCTCTAGAAGGCAAACTGCAGGCTAAATTGTTATAAAGACAGTTAAATTTATATATCATACAGTCAGGTACTGATGCCTAGGATATTATACTTTACAATTATCCTATCCAATTATTAATTTTTGTTGTGGTGATAAATGTTTTTTGTTTGGTTGGTCGAATGGTTTTGGTTTTGTTCTTGTTCTTTAAGATCCAAATACGTACCCTGCATTTTGTGGCACAAATTGCCAACGGTTGTCCAAAATCTATTCTCCCCTTATACTCTGCACATCTTAAGCCTCCTTGCAGCTAGGTGTGGCCATATGACTAAGTTCCAGTTACTGTGAACAGTAGAGTCTTACATGGAAAGGATGGGCCTTCCTTTTTTTTCTTCTCTTCTCACTGGCTAGAATACAGAAGTGGTGGTGGTGGTGCACCGTATTGGATCACGTGGACACGGGCAACACTCAAAGGATGGTGGAATAACAAAATGGAAGGATCCTGGATCCCCAACACAATGGAACTCATCAGCCCTGGGCTGCTTATGCCCAGGTTGGAATGTGAAAGAAAGGTAAACCTCTATTTTGATTAAACCCTTATAATTTAGGGTTTTTGTAAGAGCAGCTGAACCCATGTCCTAGCTAACACACAATTTGATAGCTGCTCTCGCGGAACCCATAATATGTGGTAGTGACTTCGAGGTTGAGCAGCAGGTGGTGAAGAAACAGACAGCAAGATGAAAAGCTTCTGACTCTTGCTATGCTACAGTAAAAGGTTTAGTCAAACTGTCACCTTGAAAGCTAGTACTTTAAAACTACTAACCAAGCCTCTAGCTTGAAAGGTAGTGATTGGAAAAAGTAAGAATATTGTATGGATTGGCTACTTCTTGCTGCTTTCAACAAAATCCTTCAAAAGATATAAACTCAGCCTGCTATATAAATAAAGTAGTCTCAAGCAGATATGGAAGAGAATTCAGCTCTACTGAAGAAAGCTCACCCTGCCTATTGCTTGAAATCTGAGTTGACTGAGTGTCTGGTAAAGTGTGGCTTCATAGGGTTTAAAAGCCAAATTCTTCTATATGCCAAGCAAACACAGTTAAAACAAGACTAACAGAAGACACAGCCTAAGCTGACATAAGCCTGGGACTCCAAGAGTTCATGGACAGACAACGGGAGCCAGCCCAGCAATCAAGAAGATATGAAGGGTACTACCTTCTCTCCTAAGCCTCAAGGTAACTAACTATCCTTGATTTAGAAGGATTTGCAGAGCACAAAGGCTAACAATTAAAATCCAATATTTTTAGCTAGGAAAACAAACAATGTCTTGATTAATGTTTGGCTATGGTTACTTGCACTTGGAACTAATCAGAAAAGGCAGAAAATCCAGTAAGTGTTTGAGGGGATGTATTACACACACAGACACACAGACACACACACACACACACACTGTAAAAGCCTATAACTGCTCAACCCAAAGACAACTCCTGCTATCTAACCCCAAGAAAAGAGTATACTTTTCAATGCCCACTTTAGATCTGGCAATGGAGAATAATAGACAATAAAGAACTTCCCAAAGGACAAAGCCAGGAACCCTGGAGCACAAGTGATTTCCTCCCCGAGGGCAGGGGGATAAGCTTGCCAGGACGGCTAACAAAGAAGCTTCTCTACTACCAGGATAAAAATCTTCATGATTCCTACACACAGAATTTGACCACTGCTGAGTGACTATTGGGTTTCCTATCTTCCCCTTTTCCAAATGGGAGTTCTTATCCTGCTTCTCCTCCACCACTGTCTTTTGGATAAGTTACCCTGCCTTGACTTTACCACTGTATATTGGATGTGCATTTGGAGGGTGAGCAGATGGCAGATAAATTGGTTTTCAGATCAGATGTGCCAACCATAAGAAGTAATATCAGGGCTTGAGAGAAAGAATTGACTTCACATCACCCGGATATAATAAACTACGAGATGCATGAGACTTGGAGAAGGAGTAGATATATTTCATGGTTGGCAGAGAGAGTATACAAGGCAGAAACTGCTAGATGTCTCCCCAAACCCACGTTTTCCTTGTTTCAGAGTAACAGGAACTTTAGCTAGGTATATGGCATCCTACATTTCCTAGCCTCAGTCTCTTAAGAAGAAAGTCCTTAAAAGAAAGGAGCATGTCCTCCCTTTTACATTTCTTGCTGAGAGGTAAACATGGTGGTCTCCGTCCATACACAAGATAAATATCCAAGGGACAGCAGAGCGAAAAGATAGAAAGAGCCTAGATCCCCAACACTGTGCAGATTCCTTGTTAACCCTGGACTAACAGAATAAGCTCTATCTTATTTAAGCAACTGATGTTTTGGATCTCTGTTATAGCGGCCACGCCTATATCCTAACTTATACATGCTTATAAAACTATGACAAGGAACTTTTCAATCTAATGTATAGATATGTGTAGAGACACAGAGAATGGCTTTTCCACCCTATTCCAACTAAACTGCTGGCTACTTTAGATTGTGACTCACCATAGTAATTCTGTGTTTTATACAACCATTTGCTACAAGATAATAATAGGAGTTAAAATATAGTGCTAAATTACCACTTATTCAAAAAAAATTAGGAAAACTCTAAACATACTGAAACCTCACTGAAATGAAATGCATTCTGTAATACAAATTTGTAAACACAGTAAGAATGCCTTGAATTATAAAATTTGGGAATTTTTAAACTAATCTGTTAAGGTGACATTTCTTAACATGTAAATTTTGTATTAGCACATATGTGTTTTTGTTGGTTAGAACTGAGACTTTTCATCAGTTCGTTTTCCTCAATTTTTTAAAAAATAACTTCAAATGAAAAAAATCCGTCATACAGATTAATATTAACTTAACATTTACTCAATATTTAGTTACTTAAATTTATTCAATAAAAACTTATATACATATTGATGTATCCTGAAAGTCCGAAAACAAAGAAAAATAGTTAAAATAGTTAACATATATGTATTTAATGTTTCACAGTTCACATAATGCTTTTCATGTATCTTTTACATATAGAAATTTGCTTTGTTCACTCAAGAGTTAGATATCAATAAAATACAACATTGTATCATCCATAACACAGCCTTCAAAGGAGCAACGTATGATATAAATTGATAAATAATGTGTCCCATGGCGCACTGGCTGAATGCCCTAATTGGCAACTAAAATATGGGCTCCCCACAGATGCATTTTCACTGGGGTCTGCTTGCCATTGCCACCGTGCAGAATCCTCATAAGCCAAATAACATTTGTAAGTATTTAAACTATGAACGAATTTTAGGGAACTCACACTTACCATAATCGGCGTATTCTATCAGCCTTCAGGGCACGCAAAGATTCTGGGGCTACTGGGAGAACAACCAATCTCTGCCAGGAGAAGATCATACCCAGCACATTCTTATCTATTACTCACTTGGAGTGCAAAGCACTTATTCTGAGGTATCAATTGTTATGCAGACGGAAATCCTTAAAATTTTTAGTTTACAGCAGTTTAAATAATTTAATTCAGCTCCCATTGATGGCTACTACCTGTTGTAGAAATTTATAAGTGGTTTCCACCAAGCAGCCTATCCCTCTGCCCCTAAATCTGCTGGGATGTCATGCAATTTGGGATTCGAAGGCTCAACATCTTCCTCTTCGCCACACCAGCCACTCCCACTACACACCCTACCTTCAGGTGGTACATCTGTCTCTCTCCCACACAGACTTCCACTCAAACTACGCTTTGGGGGACTGTAAAAACACCTCTGATCCATCCCTTTGTACCTCTTCTCCCATTTAGCACTACACTTTCCATCTGGCAGGTTCTTGAGAGGGTGGGAGGGGGAAGACTATGGAAACAATTCAAAACAGCAAAAAAATCACCTGAGCTCTCTCCCAGCTGTGCAATCCACTCATGGTACAATCTCTACACAGTATGGGTATTCACATCCTTCCTACTACATTTTCATATGAGTGAATGATTTAAATAAGAATTTTTAATAAAGGAGAAAATTCTGGTTTAATCAGACAATAGCAGTCAATATATGCTAACAAGAAAGAGATTAAGGACTCAACTTTCTGAGGAAAAATAGAGATAAGCAGGATTACTATATATTAGATTTTCTTTTCTTAAAGGAAATCTTTATTTAAGAGACTAGTTTATTCTAAAAGAAAAAATTATAAAGACAAAGACTCAAGATCTAAACCTTGTTCAACCAAAAATTTGGTAAAAATTTCACTTATCTTATACCAACCTATATCAAAAAGAGTATCAACAAGAAGATCATGCATAAAGTCAGATTATTTTAGTGTCTAACCCACAGAAGTTATTCAATAAATAGCTAACCGGGCCAACAGCGCTGTCGGGGGACACGGGGATTCCTTTTTGATCGCGCTCATAGTGGCTCTTGGCGCACCCCTGACATGCAGATCGATGTTGGGAAATTCGTGGATCTGTTCGTGCCACAGAAACGCTCCACTAGCAACCACATCATCCAAGGCAAGGACCACACGTCCATCCAGATGAACATGGCCAAGGTTGACAAGGTGACAGGCAGGTTCAACTGCCAGTGTAAAACCTACACCATCTGCGGGGCATTCCTAGGATGGGCGAGTCAGATGACTCCATTCTCGGACTGGCCAAGGCCGACGGCATAGTCTCAAAGAACTTCTGATAGAGAGAATCATGAATGTGGAATATTTGTCATAAAAAAAAGAGTGAAAAACCTAAATAAATAAATAATAGCTGGTTGGTTGCTTTAAAGAAGAGGAAAACATAATTTGTCAGGATTGAATGAGATGATTAACGATACTGATGGAGATGACAATACTTGTTATTCATCAAGTGCCTATTATATATATGCCAGTCATTTTATCTACATTATTTTTATTCTATACAAGAATCTCAAAAAGTAGATATAATTTTTACAATTTTACCGGTGAGAAAAGTCATGCAGTGAGAATTAAGTGGCAGAACTAGAATTCAAAGGCAAAAACCTATGCATATTCCCTAGGTCACACTTTCTGCCTCACCACAGCCCTCATAATAGTGATAACGGTATGATTATTACACTCGTATACTGGAGTTGGAGCAGAAAGAACCGCAGCTAGAGACTCAGTATAACACATGCTGATCCCACCACTGAAACAACATGAATCTGGAAAGACGAGTATCCTATTATCTAAGTCTATTGGTTCCCGAGCTTGGAAAGAGAGAGTTCCGATAGCAAATTCTGATTAGCAAGGAATTCCAAATCTATTTGGTTCTTAAGTTTTAGATGGCAAATAGCAAGAGTTTGAATATTAAAGGATTCATTCAAAATTTATCATAATTTTTTTCAGTTTCTGGGTTCAGATAAGCTAGAGGTCAGTTGACAAAAGATACCATCTGGAAAGGTTTTCTGGTATGCTTGCTATAGGTCCCGTACTAAAATCAGTGGGGATACAGAGGAGGTTTAAAACACGAATTTTGATTCACAAGGCATTATAATCTACTTGGAGAAACAAATCTGTCACACCTGTGTGTATGTAAATACAAATATTAAGTCTATAATAGTGTAGGAAGTAAAAGCTAAATCAAATGCTACAAACAGTAATAATTTTTAAAAGCAAAGATTGACCAAGATGGGAACAATCACAAAAGCATGAGTCAGAGGGTAAGATACAATAGCTCCTATTGTAGGAGGAAAGGAAGAATCGGCAAGACCCGGGATAAAAAAAGGATATTTCCAGCCTAAGAGGAAGCATCATGAGGCAGGAGTTGTGAATTAATAGTATATTCATGGAAGAGTGAGAAGAACAGTCTGCATACATATATCTGGCCTGGCAGCCACAGCATGCCTCTACCACCATTCTTCCAGCTCCTGTTCATACAACTGCTGGCCAATCCTCTCGGGTTGCAGTGATGATGCCTTTTGTTGTGCATAAAGGAGGTTACCCTCTGTTTGCTCGGTATTTCCTTGAAGAACCTCTCACTGAACACTTGCATTTACAATCCAGTGGTTATTCCTTTGTTTCTTTGTGGCAACCCCAGCACCTGCACACCTTTTGTCAATCATTTATTTTTGTTAGAAAGTGAAATAAATGGCAGTGGAAAGGCCAAAGTGAAGTGCATGGCACTTGGCAGAACTCCCTCAGCTCAAGGAGGCAGTTGGTGCTCTCCTTAGCTGATAGCATTTGCAGCACTTTGCACTCACATTCAAGGAAGAATTCAGCACTGTCTGCTGTGCTGGCTCTTACTGGTAAGAGAGTAAAATAAAATTCAGATCATCAGCAAAATATATACTATAAGGGGACTATACTAGATGTTACACGTGCAAGCATTAACATTTTATTTTATTTATTTATTTATTTGGTGAGGAAGATCGTCCCTGAGCTAACATCTGTGCCAATCTTCCTCTCTTTTGTATATATGGGACGCCGCCACAGCATGGCTTGATGAGTGGTGCGTGGGTCCGCACCTGGGATCTGAACCCGAGAACCCCAGGCCACAAAGCAGAGCGTGTGAACTTAACCACTACGCCACCGGGCTAGCCCCACAAGCATTCACATTTTAAAAGAAAATGTTTCAGAAACAAATAGCATTATAAAGAACTTGCTATGTATTGAACCCAGTGTTTGAGCCTCTGCAGATCTCTCAGCCTCACTTGTATCACCTCCTTACACTGCCAGCTGCCTCAGCCTCACCTGAGAGAGGGCTGGGCTCCTCGTGCTGCACTGGAACTGCAGCAGCTTGGTACCAGACCTAGTCTGACTAGACTCACAGAGGCTCTGGCACCTCCCACTGCTTCTAGACTCAAGTGACGGGCTGCTCCATAGGTTTCAGGATCTGGCTTCCCAGCAGCTGCCCAGAGGGCTGAGTAGCAGAACCCCGTAGGGCAGGGGGCAAACGCTGACCAATGAAAGACAAGAGACAGGAAGAATATTCCCCTTTCCTTCCTCCAAAAGACCGTTTTGAAATGAGTGTTTCCACAGGGCTTATCCAGAGACAACCCTGGTGACGTGGCTGTGTTTACAACTCAATAATGTGAACTTTGTATTTGTGATCTCATTTTCTCTGCCTTGCTTCATTGTTCCTCCTCAATTTTGCTATCCTGGATTATACTCCTGGTAGAGCATTAGCTCCTAGGTTTTGCCTCAGGCTCTGTTGTCTAGGAAACCCAGGCTAAGATAGGCAGCATTAAACTAACTGAGGCAACTTTTTGATACCTTCCACAAAGGAATAAGAGAGAAGAAATAGCGTTTCACTGTGCTTGTAATGGAGTAAGGATAAAGGGAACTAATACAGGGTGAGCATTTACAATGTGCCTGGCACACTATCCTGGGTTTTCATGTTATTTCATGTAATCTCATGTAATCCTCACAATATACCATCCAACTTTATTGATGAAGAACAAGGAAATATAGGAAAAGTGGTTAAGCTTTTAACTTGTATAACACTGAGCTCAGCCAAGCAGTACAAGCGTCACAGCTTAGATCCAGCGTAGCAGCCAGCCAGATCAGTTCTGGCGTATTCCAGAACTTGAGTATCTACAATACCAAACCAGTCTGCAGGAAATCCTTTAGTCCTCCTTTCCCCCTCATTCTGAATGCCTGGTTTCATCTTTTTCATTTCACCATTCAGATGCTAATCAAAACTCAGGGGCACCCAGGGGCCAGCCCCGTGGCTTGGCGGTTAAGTGCGCGCGCTCTGCTGCTGGCGGCCCGGGTTCGGATCCCGGGCATGCACCAACGCACAGCTTCTCCCGCCATGCTGAGGCCGCGTCCCACATACAGCAACTAGAAGGATGTGCAGCTATGACATACAACTATCTACTGGGGCTTTGGGGGAAAAAATAATAAACATAAAACTCAGGGGCACCCAAAGAGCGCTTTTCCTAAGCCAGTTCTTCTGGAAATTTGGCAGAGCATGCTATACAGATGTCATCTTCATGTCAAATGTCACAGTCTTTGTCTACTTGCCTTTTTAATGCACAAAACCTGTTGAATTTCAGCTAATTCGAACTTCATTTTCATTAACCATGTCTTCAAAGAAACTACATGCGGTTCTATCCAAGTAATCCCCATTATTGCTTTTGGCAAACCTATTTACAAATAATTATTTATGTGTAAATAATTAGACACAAATAAACATTGGTGTGCATTCTTCTTAATTTTGCTATTTCTGTATACATTTTACAATCAAAGAGTATTGATACACCTAAACAGTATTGGTATCTAAATTAACAGAGACCACAAAGATTCTACAGATTTACAGAATGATCACAAACACTTATATAACCCATAATATGCGTCAGGCACTGTTTTATGTGCTTTACATTTGTTAACTCATTCAACCTCAGGACTTGAAAACACCTTAAAGATCATGTAAATTCAACCCCTAGCTACTACTTACATTTTCTCCATGATTTTGTCATGGGAATATACTTCATTGAGTAGAAAAACTCATATGCATGAAGTCAAGAGATCTTGGTCTACGACTTACTCATCAGGTAATTAGGTAATATTTGTATGGCACTTTCAGATGTCATTTCCTTTGATAATGACCTTACATATAGTTACAGCTCCCAAATCTTTATTTCCACCCCAATCTCTTTCCAGAGTTCTAGGCCCATGTGGTTACCCAGATGCCCTTACAGGCACCTCAAACTCAACATGCCCAACACTATTCATACTGTTTTCACCAAACCTCTGCTCTTCTCACACCAATCCCTACCTCTAAAAATGAGAAATTCCAGAGTCATCCTAGACTCCTCTCTCACACCCATCTCACATTTAATCCATTATCAAGATCTGCTCACTTTGCCTGTGTAAAACCTTTCAAACCATCTTTATTCTAACTGTCCCTGCCTTAGTTCAGGTCAATGTCATTTCTCACCCAGATGATGGCAACAATCTTCTCACTGTTCCCACTACCTTTAGTTTGCCCCATGTCTCTGGCTCTACTTTATACACATTTTAAAACTGTCTTCCACAGGACTGCCAGAGCAATCTTTCAAAAACATCAATGCAATAATGCTAATTTTCCTATTTAAAATCTCTTAATAGCACCCTCAAACACTTCAGGCTCTCTCCTTCTTCACTGCTTTAGAGATGTTCTGTCCTCTGCCTGAAATGCCCATCCTCAGCCTACCCGTCCCATCCACTCCCTTCTTGACCAGCATCATTTCCTTCAGAAGGCCAGTCCTAACCTCCTAGTGGTTAGCATCTCCATGTTTCCATAGCACCGTGCATAGCAATTTAAGTAGACCTATCTCTCCAGTTATATCTTTTCCCTGTGATACTATGAGATCCCCAAGAGCAGAAAGGGTCTTCATCTTTTATCTTCAGTACAAAGCAATAGTCAAAACTCAATAAATACAGAATTAAATAAGTGAACAACTCAACTACTTATCTTACTAAACAAAATTTTATATTTTTACATCTCTAAGCGGGAGACATAACACTTTCCTCAAATCATGAATTAAAAAGGTAAAAAAATAAAGTAATTGCATGGTTATACACATACATGCACATAAGCAGTAAAGTATCATATCATAGAATATGAGGGGACATGAAAGATTATTTATTCTAACTCTCTCATTTTATAGAGAAGAAAATTCAAGCCAGGAGAGGCTAAGTGACTTGCCCAAGGTCTCACAACTGGAATCCCGCCCTAGTCTAGGGACAAGTACTTTTGATTGCTCCTCGTTTGGGGGATTACGGCTCATCATATTTCGAATGTCATTGAGGGCCTCCTAGTGAATTATCAGTAAGACAATGAGCACATTTCATTTCCAATTAATAAACAGAATAAGCAAAGGTTGATATGATGAAAATATAAAATAAGCAATCTTAAAATAACTTTAAAAATTATAAATTAGACTCTTGGAAAAATGATGCATATCTGCTATACAGCATCAAAGTCATTATCTGATGGCAATTAGTAGGGGGTGCATTTGTTTCTATTGCTGCTGTAACAAATTACCACACATTTTGTGGCTTAAAATAACACAAGTTTATAACCTAATAGTTTTGTAGCTCAAAAGTCCAAAATGAGTCTCACTGGGCTAAAATCAAGGTATCTGCAAGGCTGCCTTACTTCCTGGAGGTTCTAGAGAAGAATCCATTTCCTTGCCCTTTTTAGCTTCTAGAAGCCACCCACATTCCTTGACTCATGGTCCTCTTCTTCCATCTTCAAAGCCAGCAATAGCAGTCAAGTTTTTCTCACATTACACCATTCTAACTTCCTCTTCTGCCTCCCTTTTCCCTATTTAAGGACACCTGTGATTACACTGGGCCTACTCAGATAATACAGCTTAATCTCTCTATTTTAAAATTAGCTGATTAGCAACCTTAATATTCCATCTGCTACCTTAATTCCCTTTTGCCACATTATGCGACACATTCACAGGTTCTGGGGATTAAGACTTGGACATTTGCAGGGGTGGGGGGCATTATTCTGTCTACCACGAGAAGAGGGGGGTAAATATATAATATGATATGCTATGATATAATACAATATAATATAATACAAGGCAATATATAAATTCTCCACATCAAGTAACCTTCTACTGATAGAAAAACAGAATATCAAAGAAAAAAAATATTAAGTGATTTCAGTCTACATAAGTAATCATTCTATTTTTTTTTCTTTTTCTTTTTTTGTTGAGGAAGATTCACCCTGAGCTAACAGCTATTTTAATTACTGAAATCATCCTAAGGGTTGGTTAACTGCAAGAAATAAATTTGAGAGGAATCTTGGGAAAATTCTTCAATCCAAGCCCAGAATATGGAGGAGTACAGTGTCAAGGAGAGACAATCCCAGATTAAAGTTATCATAATTAAAAAGTAGAAATTACTGTCTGTATTGCCTAATCATAACAGGGTTTTTTTCCTTTTTTAAAAATATATCCTTTGGGAAAATACATGAATGGAAAATAAACACATAGAGGTAAATCTTCATGACCTTGGATTTGGTAATGGATTCTTATATATATAACACTAAAAGCACAAGCGACAAAAGAAAAAAATAGACAAATTGGATTTGATCAAAATTTAAAACTTTTCTGCATCAAATGACACTATCAAGAAAGTGAAAAGACAACCTACAAAATAGGAAAAAATATCTGTAAATCATACATCAGATAAGGGTCTAATATCTAGACTATAAAAAGAATTCTTACAACTCAATAATAAACAGACAAATAACCCAATTTAAAAATTGGCAAAGGATCCGAATAGATATTTCTCCAAAGAATAAAAACAAATAGTCAATAAGCACATGAAAAGATGCTTCAGATCCTTGGGCATTAGGGAAACACAAAGTAAAACCATAAATGGATACCATTACATATCTAACAAGATGAGCTATGATCAAAAAGACTAACAATTCCAAGTACTGGCAAGGATGTGGAGAAACTGGAACCCTCATATATTTCTGGTGGAAATGGTACAGCTACTCCAGTAAACTGACAATATTTTAAAAAGTTAAACATACACTTACTATAGACCCAGAAATTCCACTCCTACATATCTACCCAACAGAAGTGAAGGCATATGTCCACACACAAAGACATGTGCAAATATTCACAGCAGCATTATTCAAAATAGCCAAAAACTAAGAACAATCCAAATATCTACCAATAATAAAGTACAGTCATACAATGCAATACTACCCTGCAATAAAAAGGAATGAACCACTAAAACATGCAACAACATGGATGAACCTCAAAAACATAATACTAAGTCAAAGATATCAGACTCAAAAGTCTAACTATTAGGATTCCATTTATAAAAAATTTCCAAAAAAGGCAAAACTATAGAGACAGAAAGCAGATCAGTGACTGCCTGGGACGGGTCGAGGGGGTGGTGCTGACTGCAAACAAACACAAAGAAACTTCTTGTGGTGATAGAAGTGTTTTAGAACTGAACTGTGGTCATGGTTGCACAACTGCATAAATTTACTGAGTTTATTGAACTATACACTAACGTTGGGTGAATCGTATGGTCTATAAATTATACTCCAACAAAACTGTTAAAAACTTACCCTTCAGTTTTTTATAATTCACAACATGTTTGTGCTTAATATTAAGTTTTTTTTAATCTGAAGAACCACAATTGATAGGAAATCATATTAAATTATCATTTTAAATTATAATGTCTACAGTAGTGTTTCTCAAAGTGTGGTCAAACACATATCAGAATAATATTGAGAGCTGGTGAAATTGCACTCCCATCCCTAACCCACACACACACCACTCCCCACACTGCTAAATCCATCTGAACTAACTCGATTTGTTCCATAGTACTCATCAGTCTCTAACATACTACATAACTAACTTATTACGTTATTGCCTTTTTCCCAGCAGTGGCGCCCCACACTCACACACACATACACATACAGTGGCGAAAAGGCTTCAAGAGAGAAGATACTGACATATCCCTATCACCTAGAACAGTTCCTGGCACATATCATAGGTACTCAAATATTTGCTAGATGAGTGAAATTTAGGTTCCTGGGCCTCACTGCAGATCCACAAAATAGACCCTTGGACTGGGGCCCTGGAATCTACATCTTCACTAGTTCTCCCAAATAATGGCAAATTAACATTTGGGATCTACTGGCCCACATGGAGTCCGGCCCTTCACACATGGCCATAGCAACTTGAGTGTTGGCAAAAATAATCTAATGGCAAGCACTGTCCACAAAGATATAAATAGCTGAGTGCTGAGCTCACAGACTTAACACAATGTCAGATGAAGTAAGGAACACATTCCTTAGTTTTGGAGTATGACACACAAAGTTTTGCCTCAACTGCAGCTACCCACAAAAATCTAACATAATACCTTTAGCCAGACTTTTCAATTCTATCCCAAGGGGCTTTTATGTAACCACTAGTCAAATTAACAACGAAACAGGATTCTCCTAACTGGAAGTTTAGCTGCGAACTCAAAGTAACTGACAGATTCTTATTATCCATGGTGCCAACAATGCGGTACACACTATTCAAAATGTGCACTTTAGAGTGTTCTGGGAAGTTTACACTCGATATTTAAAAAACCATCATAAAAGGAGAAAAGGTCACTGAATCTCGGTTTAAGTGGCCATCTTTAAAAATCAAATGATAGTTCATGGAGAAGTTTTCACAAGAGATCATGCGCAGAGATATAAAGAAATGAGGGGAAACAGACTGCTAATGGGAGACAATACCACAGTTCCTCATCTGTCAAACAGTATAAACAGAAATAAACAGTATCGAATCTGCTTATCTACTCAGGTTGTAGTGAGGCTAAAATGAAATCATGAGAAGTTACTTAAAGAGCCCAAAGAAATATATACATATTTTGTAATTATAGTATACATTTCAGACATGTTTCTCTTGTCTATCCTCTCAGACATCTTGTAGATAGTGGCTCTAATCTCTCCTCTGAAGTAAGGGTTTACCAAACTGCTATACCTAAGGGTTCTCCATGACATGAAAGCCAATCAAAGAAACATTTTTGGTAGAATAAGAATTCCAAGACAAAATACTATAAAGCTTTTTTCCTCTCTGCAAGATGCTTACCTTTATTCCATTATATTTAAACATCAAATCTTATGTTTTGCTCATGTTAGCACTCTCTATATATGAATGTTTTCATCTCATTATGATAACCAAGATGAAGGAAATGGAATCATGCAAAACTGAAGTATAAGAGAAAGAAGGAGAACAGATATGCTTAAGGGAGTTGAAATGTTGGGAATATGCCTTTGTAGACAATGTCAAGATGTAAATTTTTTTATTTTGTGACAATTACCTGAACTACTTTAACATATTTATGTGAACAGCCATTGACTATCTTCCGATTTAAAACTGGAATCTTTAACCATTCTGAGAGCTAAATTTAAGAAGGAAACCAGCTTAGATGCATCTCGTGCTAACCAAACAGCTTAGTTCATTAAACTCATGTATTTGTCCTAGCTTTTCTGAGCGTTGAGCTAAATGCTGGGAGCACAAGATGACTAGGAACCAGTAGAGAATAGAAGCATGAAAATAAATAATTGCAATATTGTGTAATATGTGCAATAACAGAAACCTATATAAAGGTTATCATAAACCTGGTAAAAAGGGGAGAGTAATAAATTGCACTAACAATGTTAACAAAGGGTAACAAAAAGAATCTCACTTGACTCTACTTGCATTCAGAACACCATCATCTCTCTTAAATACATTACTGTATTTCTAAAATTTTTATCTGAGCATGTTACCCACTTATTTTAAAACCTTTAATTCAAACTCTCTATTATGTTATGCAAGAAAGACTTCAGCAATTTTTTTCCTTACCTCCATCAGATATACACTCCCCTTTCTACAAATCCAATCCATCCTCCAAAGTCTACACAATGACCTCCCCAGCATTCTAGCCCATATTGACCTTTTCCTTCTCTGAACTCTTAGAGCATTTATTGGCTCTACGACTCATTTTATGCTAAATTTACCTTGCCATACATTGCTCTTTCCCATTAATTGAATGTGTCTGTTTTCCCATACAGAAGGCAAAATCTTTAATCCCAAAATCCATTCCTTGTACTTGTTTTGGAAAAAGCATAAATTCCACAAATACTTGGTTGAAATACACGGTAAGTATTGTAAAAATCATTCTTTAATTGATTTATAATGGAACCACAAGTTCAAAAACAGTAACTAAAGTTAATCATCCTTCTGTTCTCAGATAAACTTGAAGAAAGTTATTATTCATTAAAAAGTTAACATTTATTATATTCTTAACTCTCACATTGTAAAATGTTTCTTGACAGCCAGGTTAGTAGTTTTAAGGCCTTTATAACCAAAACTTTTCCTTATGCCTGCACTCTTTTTTAATGAAGAAAAAGAATCCCACTATTTTAAGTGAATCTGCAAGGAATCATTTGGTTCCCCACTCATTCATTTATTAAACAAATACTTACAACTACTATTTGCCAAGCAGTAGAGAAAGAGCACTGAATAAGGCAGATAAAGTGCCTAACCTCAAGTAGCTTAGATTCTAACGAGGAAGAAGTTAGTGTGTGTCCAATGGTGATAAATGCAATGGAGAAAACTAAAGCAGTGGGCCGGCCCCGTGGCTTAGCGGTTAAGTGCGCGCCCTGCGCTGCTGGCGGCCTGGGTTCGGATCCCGGGCACGCACCAACACACCGCTTCTCTGGCCATGCTGAGGCCACGTCCCACATACAGCAACTAGAAGGATGTGCAACTATGATATACAACTATCTACCGGGGCTTTGGGGAAAAAAAGGAGGAGGATTGGCAATAGATGTTAGCTCAGAGCCGGTATTCTTCAGCAAAAAGAGGAGGATTAGCAAGGATGCTAGCTTTCTGATCTTCCTCAGAAAAAAAAAAAAAAAACTAAAGCAGAAAAAGGAGTAGAGGATCAGGGTTGAGGAAGTAAGTAGGTTGCTATTTTATATAGAGTGGTCAGAGAAGGCCTATCAGTGAGATGATATTTCAGGCGATGTTTGAACAAAGGCTTGAAGAAAGAGAAGAAGTCATGCAGATATTTGCAGGAAGAGTGTTACAGACAAAAGAGGGAGCAGCAAGTGTAGAGGTCCTGTAACGTGCATTTGCTTTTTAGAATATTTAATTCTGCTATAGAAGATGAGTAAGTGTATAGTTCATAAGACACAGGTGATGCACCAATCATAGAAAAGTAGTGAGTAGCTTGCGAGACACAGGCAGAATTCATAAGATGTGTTAAACACATAAATGGAAGTAGTTAATAAGTAGAGCATGAGTCCGTAAACTGGAATGGAAGGACCAAGAGGAACCTAAAGTCATGAGGCACTAAATATGCAAGAGGCTCTGAATATTCAAGAGGCTCTAAATATGAGACACCTGATGTATTAAATATTCATGAACGCTAAATAAACATGATACGTATGAGACACTCTACATGTATGAGGTTATCCCACATGTTCTCTGCCCAAGAAACACAAGTAAAACCCACAGCTGTTCAGCAAGCTAACTGACAAGCTACATTGGTAAGTCCAGGCATACTAGCCCCTGTGTCTCTCCAAACAAGTATGTGTCACTGGTATTACCAGGGCATCTTCTATCTGGTTAGGCCTCTCACTCACCTCATTTCTGGTCCTCTCTGCTGTTAAGGCAGAGAGAGAAAAGACATATGAAAACTGCATACCCCAAGATTCAAGGAACATGGTCTTTCACTCACTGTGCCCTCTCCTAAGTGTGTTAACTTTACCCCATTTCGTTCCCCTTCCTTCTCACACGCGTTTTAAATCGATTTAATAAACCGTGCGCTTGAGCATCTTAATTTGCCCTGTGAGCCTTTCTGTTTCACAACCTCTGATAGATCGCCTGGCGTTGCACTTGGAGACTACCATTTCCCAAACAACAGGCCCTCAGACCAAGTGCTCCTGGCAGGTTAAAAGAACAGTCTGGAGGCCAGTGGGGCAGGGAAAGAATAAGAGAGAGAAAAGGAGAGAGCAGGAGTTCAAATCTTTAGAGACTGCATCATGTAGACCCTTGTAAGCTATTGTAGAGAACAGCTTTTACCTCCAGTAAGAGGGGAAGCAATTGTAGCTCTTGACAACTACCAAAGAAGGTAGCCACCTTTATCCTTGTTTTAGAGATAAGGGAACTGAGGCACAGGCAGATTCAGTTACTTGCCCAACTGCACTGAACTATGGAGTGGCAGAGCCAAGATTCAAATACTGATCATTTAATCTGACACCAGGGTCCATGTTCTTCACTACCTCACTATACCGACCCTGTCTCTGCATGAAGCCCATGTCTTTGGTGCAGGCATATTGACTGTGTCTGGATTTTCTGTGGCTTTTCTTTACCTCCTGATTAGATAATCTAGTGCATATCAATACCTGAATTTTGATTGAGTCTCTAGTATTTCCTGAGAGACTGCCTGAAGGACCTAATTACCTTCTTAGAGAGCAGTCTCCATGATCGTAGGGTTTCTTCCTGCCCCAACTCTCAAGTCCTTATCTTTGCTGGCCCCATGTTATTGAGGCACATCATATGGAGTTTACAAGGCCAAGATTCCCATCAATTCTTTGTTCTAAGGAACATAGAATATATATAGAAAATGTATAATTCTATTCATTTCTTATAACTTTTCTTAATATACATATATGTGTATATGTTATATATATATGTATATATAACATATATGTTATAGAATCTTAGGAAAATACAAGAAACTAAAAAGGAAGATAAAAAGTGTCTATATTCCAGCCCAGAGAATGCTACTTGTTAATATGTACTTACTTCAGATTTTAGATAAACACACTTTCATACGTGCCATATACATTATTTCTGTTTTCGTATTTTTAACTCAATTAGGGTAATTAAGTAGGTATACAATTTTTATACTGTTCTTTTTATTTATTTATTTGTGTGTGTGTGTGTGTGAGGAAGATCAGCCAATCCTCCTCTTTTTGCTGAGGAAGACTGGCCCTGGCCTAACATCCATGCCCACTTTATATGGGACATCGCCACAGCATGGCTTGACAAGAGGTGCGTAGGCGCGCGCCCGGGATCCGAACGGGTTCGCCACAGCAGAGCGCGCACACTTAACCGCTTGCGCCACCAGGCCGGCTCCTATACTGTTCTTTTTAAAATAAGGTTATTTCCGTTTACATGGACAATATCTTAAGTGGATTTGATAGTTTCTTATTTAGTAGTGTCATGACTAAGACCAAATTTCCCTGTTTTAATCTTTATGACATGTGTCTTTCCATTCTGTATACTCACTAGTTGCTCAGGCCAATAATCTTGGATTTTTCTTTGTCACATTTCACCTCTAATCCATCAGCAAATCCTGTTGGCTCTACCATCTAAAATATACAATATTCAAATAATTTCTCATCGCCTCCACTGTTGCCACTCTGTTCCAAGTCACTGCCATCTCTTGTCTGAATTATTGTAGTACCTTTTAAATTCACCTCCCTGCTTCTGAGCCTCTACAGTCTATTTTCTAGACAGTGGTACTTCTAAAATGGAAGTCAGATCACATTACTCTTCTGCTCTTCCTGGTTATAGGGAAAACCCCCAGCCCCAGGGCTTTAGAGCTACTTTCCATGGTAACTTTCTCTACCCCTGGCTGGATGCTCAGCCCCCACTTTAGGTGATGGAGAAGGAGAGGAGAATCCAGGATCTTTTAAATGCTAGAAGAGGAGCGTCTTCAACTGGTGCCACTTTCTCGCTAATCACAGCAGTTTGCAAATGGTATCAAACACTATCACTAGGTGGAGAAATAGAGAAAGGATGATTTAGAACGAAGCTCTTAATCTATGCAGAAATAGAAGTATAATGATGTACACCTGAAATTTACACAATGTTATAAACCAATGTTACTGCAATAAACAAAAAATTAAAAAAAAAAAAAAAAAAAAAGAATGAAGCTCTGAAGACTATCTTATCCCTAAGGAAAAACAAGATATACCACCAAAGATATATAGTTCTGATGGTGCATCAGAAATCAGGACCAAAAAATCTAAAGCATGAAATGGCTAATTATACCAAAGGAGCAAACCATCCTCTGTCTAGGTTTTATAAAGGTTCCTGGAGATGAGTGGTTTTTATAGAATTATGTTAATGAGAACCAGACTAAAAGATTAATTTAATCCTAGAGAATAAATATTTGTTAAGCATTCACTTTTTGAAAAGCCCTATGTTGGCACTGGTGAGAAACAAAGATGAATAAGACGAGAGTTTACCTTCAGAGAGCTTGCATTTCAGAGAATTCAGACTTAAAAAATGTCTCTTCCTTAAAAAATATAAGATAAAATGATAATTACTGCAAAAGGATATCAGAAAATACTCTACGAACCCAAAGAGAACTATTGTCAAAAGGAAATCAGGAAAAGTTCAGAGATTATACTACAGAAGAAGAAACAGAACATTTGTAAGGCATAGTTGCTACAGTAGCAAGCTGTAGCTTTCAGAAGAGCTAAAAGATTAGAGAATGATACAGGAAAATGAATTTGTTTCTAGGTCAAAAGAAACAAGAATAATAGACAGGAATGTAGAGTGGTAAAAAAAACAAAATTTTCAAAATAAATTCTTTTCCCAGTTGCCCTGTCTTATAAAGACAATTTTTGAAAAACATTTCTAATCCTGAAAAAAATGCTTTACATGAAAGTTTGGTATACCAAGGATTGAAGGGTGTTCACAATAAAACGTTATTAACAACAGTAAAGGCCAAGTTCCCATGATTCTACAGACACTTACTGAGGCAGCTCAAAGAACTTGAGAGTGCATGGGAGGAACGCGGGGCTAAGAGCCAAACACTGAATCAAAGCCAGTGCCCAGAATATCGATCAAAAGCATGTCTTCATGAGAAGTGTTTAAAGTGTTTCCTTTGCTTAAATTCTTCTCAAATCTTTTTCAGGAAAAGGTATTTTGGTAGACACTTATCTTTTGGAAATGGGATTTTAGGATTAGTAACGAATGCATTTATCAATTATATGTAATATAAAAAAAGGAGAACTGTACAAATAACATGAAAACCAGTTTATCCAAAATGTCTTTTGAACCATTGACTCAACGTATTTCCTTGCCAAGCTACTTCTGAGTTGCAAATATACAACTATGAAAATATGCAGAGATATAGACTCAGTATATTTGAGTCATTCATTCTTCCCACTACTCCTATAAACGGAAAATTATATACATTGAGATAACAAAAACAAATCAAACAAAGCTAGCGGCCCCCAAAAACTGTGTATTTGGACATTCTGAATAATTGGCATACAGAATAATCTAGTTCTAGAAAAAGAAAGGTAACTGCTTTTTAGGGGATTTTATAGACTTAGGAAGAGACACTAAAGACATTTTATTTCATATAACACAAAAGGATCTCTATTAGACATATACCAGAATATTAGAAATCTTTCTGAACTACCAAAACCACTTGTGTAGAGCAGGAGTAGGTCAATTTCTTTCTAGAAAGAAAGGCAAAGAGAAAGTTATAATGTTGGTTTAAAGTTCTGTTAGGTTTAGAACCATTTTCTTTAGATATTCTCTAAGGGGTTCTGAGATATTTCTAAAATAAAAGGAACTCCTTTCATCTCTACTGAGAATTAGTTCTACCCTGGTAACATACATTATATTACTGGGGGAAAAAAGTGTATATATGACCTAAAACTTATAAAATACTCTCCAATGCTTTAAAAAAAATACTACCAACATACGATTATGGTGCTTCTCCACGAAGCACCATTTGGCATCTGCTTGTGAGAACTGGCACAACATATGATTCAAGAATTCATGTATTCAAGATTCATGTGTTCAAGTATTCATGATTCAAGAATGTATGCCATCCCCACTTAAAAATCAAGAACCCAATAATGAGCCTTTCCCACGTTAGGACAAGAATACACATCAAGGGCCCGCCCCGTGGCTTAGCGGTTAAGTGCGCGCACTCCGCTCCTGGCGGCCCGGGTTCGGATCCCGGGCGCGCACTGGCGCACCGCTTCTCCGGTCATGCTTAGGCCACGTCCCACATGCAGCAGCTGGAAGGATGTGCAACTACAACATGCAACTATCTACTGGGGCTTTGGGGAAAAAGAAATAAATAAATAAAATTATAAAAAAAAAAAAAGAATACACATCAAAAAACTTCAAACACTCCCTCTTGACACAAAAACCTAAAGCTCATTCATTTACCCATCCGTTCACTCATCAAACATTGTTGAACACCTGGGTACTCTGTGCAAAAGAGTAAGCTACACAATGAGAATACAAAGATATATAACACACAATCCATGCCCTTACACAGCTCACAGTCTAGAGTTTGTAAGATAAAGTATATTTACTGTTTAAAAATATGCTAAAATCTAATCAGCATGCTAACTTTTCTAATCAGAAAACTTTAACCATGTCTGATGATGTATATGTATATGGTTATACATAAAATTGCAATATGTATATACATAAGTGTGTATACACATACATTTTCTTTTTTTTAATGCTTCAATTTTAGATAGCTTATATAGTGTGATATCATGGAACGAGCACTGGTCTAGGAGTCAAGACTCACAGTCTAGTCCAGCTCAGCTGCTTACTAGCTACGTGACCGAGGGCAGGTCACTAACTTGCATTAGCCTGTTTCCCAATGCATAAGTGACGTTACTAATACCTGTTTTACCTACTTCACAGGCTTATTACAAAGATAAAATGGCAAAAGATGTAATAGTGTCTATTAAACTGTAGAACTCTATACAAATGTACATCATGAGAACTTATTTTAACTCCCAAAGCTATTAAAATAGCTAAAATATTTTCATGTAAGTTTTTAAAACATCCTCAGCTTAACAGCAAAGTCTAACTCCTTTAAGACTAATGTTAAAGATTTAAGGAAAATTGAGTTAATGTTGAAGAACAGCCACCTGAACAAAGTTTCTCAAAGGACCAGATACATCTTAATCACCAAGGAGCCTGTTCAACATGCTGACTTGTAAATCTGTATCTCTAGAGCGCTGGGTTTGGGAATCCACAAGTTTATCAAGCACCTAGGAGATTCTTACACATATTAAAATGTTAAGAGTCACTAACCTATGGCGAAAGATCACTTTATCTTTCTGATCTTACTAGCAAATAAGATCAGAAAAAAAGGGTGTCTTTATTAGAAAATAAAACTTCACCTAGAATAATTACTGCACTTTCCAGCTCCTTTGAAAATATTTTTTAATTAAGAAAGAATAACATGTGCTAGATATTAGTTCCACTACCTTATATAGTGCTAAAAATAAATCTGAGCTGTTACTCTTTTTTATAACTAAAAAACACATCCAAAAGCAGTTGGGAAATATGCAATAAGCATTTTGGGCCTTTAATATAAAAATTCTCCTTTCCCTTGAGTTAACACAATTTAGTATAAATGCCACGTACTCCATGCAACGTAATACTATCATCATGTTTCATGATATAAATAACATAAAAATATGTAGTCAATAGTTCTGCAAGTATGCTTTCTAATAAACGAGACTTCTTACCTGTTCCTAAACTGAATTTTATATAAATACAATACAAAGAAAAAAATAGAATTTTAAGAGTTTTTCTTGGCAAATTAAGTATAAAGTTAGTCACACCTACATATTTTCAGCAATATATATATTATTCCAAATATTATATATTCCTTACTGAGCCAACACAAATTTCAAATGCACAGTGTTAAACAAATTCCACCTATGTAAATTAAATTTTCATATGGACTTTTTATTTTCAAATTAAAAAAATACATAGTAGATGTCATTAAAATATATAATGGAGGATTTAAAGCTATTTATGTGATAAAATTATAATTGAGAATTTACTTTTTAAATTGTCTTTAATATTAAATGCTATTTTAAAAAGTAAAAGATTAATTAGAAAAATATACAGAATTTACTGTCCAAAAAACGTATCTTCACCAAAATAATTGCAACGTTTTTAAGAATGTCAATGTAAAAAAATCTATTTGTTTATGTAATAAAAATATCTAGGATCTTACGTAAAATTGTAGCCATGTAATAAAACTGTAATGCAGAAAAAATTTAAATAGTAACAGTCAAATAAAGCACTGTTGAAAAGCTTCATACAGTTCTTTAAATATTCCTTACATTAACATTTAAGAAACAAAAACCTACACACACTTTTCCTTGCAGCTGCTTTATAAAAGTGTATATAAAGTTCCAAAACAAACTACTAAGAAAAGCCCCACATTATTGTTGCATGTTTCTTAATAACAGACGTGTCTCTGTTTAAAACAGAAGGCTGCCTGTTCACTGAAATGACTGAAAACACGCAGTTGGTCATTCTTAACTAGGCCATAAGAAAAAAATATGCAATAAGAAAAATAATAAATTCACTCAATAGTGGGCAAAATAGTAATAGGACAGTTATAAAGCCATCATTATATCAATTATGTGACTAACCTTTTGTTTTGTATACAAAAAAACTCCCCTTTAGCTCATATGTAAAGCAAGTTTTTACATATTTCTTTCTTGGCCATCCTTCATGTTCAAGTCAAAGAAAGCTTAGAATACTCCAAAAAACTTCTGTAAATTCTAACAGAAATTTGAAGTTACAGAACATAGCCTGTTAAAAAAAAAAAAAAATACTATTACTTCACACCCTAACAGCACCTCCCCTTCAAAAAAAAAAAAACCTACAAAGTAACATTTCCAAGTTTCAACAACTTTTTAAGCAATATATTCGGTACATAAAATGAAAATGAAGACAATTCAAGGTCATTACAGTGTGATTATACCTCATTCAAGGATAACTGTAATGTTGTATTATCTTCAGAGGGAAATGGACAAATCAGTGTCTCTATCAACCCAACTACAGAGGAAGTAGCATCAACAGATAAGGAATTCAAAGACTCTGGATTTAAAAAGCACAGCAAAAAAGCCAAAGAATACTAAATGATTAGCCTTTTGGCCTCTACATACACTTTAATACCCAATCAATGCTCACCTCCCACAAAAGCCACCTATGTTTCCCAAAGTGTTCACTCCCTCCCTTGAAGGGACAAAGCTTGTGGTCTAGTGATCCATTTGGCATTTATCATTTGCTTACTTATGTATCCTTTTAGGTGTGTATCACTTAACTTGGCAGGTAGACTTTAAGCTTTTCAAGAGAAAAGACTGTTTTATTCCTTTCTTGGCTTCACCACGTTAACTCACCTTTTATTCCTTCTCAAAGATGTTGAGCTCCCTAACTCCCTTTTCTCTCCTGCCTCCACAATCCTCACTCTAAATTTATGATCACAATCTTCAAATGAGCCCCCAGCACTACTAAAAGGCTCTTCTATATCCCAAATTAATTTACTCACTCTCCAAAATAACTATTTCACCGCTTCTCCTCCAACATGCCCAACCCCACTCCCAGCTAATCCCCTTGTTTCCTACTTCAGTGAGAAAAGACAAGCTATCAGAACAAAACTTGATCTTCCCACTCCCAAATCTACTCATATACTTTGCTTCAATACTGTTAAAATGAATGCACATTCCTTGTTCCTATCTAAGGTCAATCTCTCCACTTGTAGGCTACATTCCCTCATTTCTCACCTACTTGAAAACTTTATTCCTGGAATTATCCTTCAGCTCCTGCATTCTTCCCTCTCTACTAGATCATTCTCAGCACACAAACATTTTATAATTGCATTCCTCTCTTTATGCCTCAGATTTCTCATTTTCACAATAGGAGTAAAAATAGTACCTACTTTATATAGTCACTGTGAAGATTATTAAATTATAATTATTATTATCATCATGTCTAAAATCCATCACTTAACCTCATGTGCCCCTCTAGCTACCACATTTTCTAATTCTTGTTAGGGCAATCTCAAAATAGTGGCCTATTCTTGCTGTCTCTAATTCCTCATTCTCTCCTCAACCTCCTCCACTCAGGTTTGTCACCACTAATCTCTGAAAACCCACTGGAAAAGACACTAATGGCTACCATGGAACCAAATCCTACAGTCTATTCTCAGTCTTCAAATAAATAATAGCCAATACATATTAAACACTTACTATGCTGCAAGGCAGCCACTTAATCATCACAATAACCCTGTGGGACAGGTACTATAATTATCTCATTTTAAAGAGGAAACCAAGATACCGAGATTAAGGAACCTGCTCAAGGTCCCACAGCTTACTCAATCTCTCAGCAAGTTCTAGAGAAAAGCACATGATTTGACTCTACTCTACCAATCATTTTAACAAATGTGATTCCCAATTCCTTCACAAGCAAAAAGCCGGTGTCCCTATACTATTCACAGTCATTCTCAATCTCTCTTAACCCATGCCTCATTCCAAAAAAAACAAACAAAAATCTCCCTCTATTGGTCTTTTACACATTATATCTGGCATAAAGTCAATAAGGTCAAGACATATGTAATAGAAGAAGGAAAATGTGACAAATAATGAAGAGAAAAAGAACAGATAATGGAAACAAATCCACAGATAATCAAGAGGTTGGAGTTAGCTAACAAGAATTATAAAATAACTATTACAAATATATTAAAGAAAAGATGAACAAAATGAGTGAAAAGATAGAGAATTTCAAAAGAGAATTTGAATTTAGAAAAAATAGATATTGTAGAGCTGAAAAATACAGTATCGGAAATCAAGAACTAACTGAACAGATTTAACAGCAGCTTGGGCAAAAAAGACATGTTTGGCTCAAAAAAGATCAATAAAAAATATCCAATTTGAAGTACAGAATGAAAAAATAACAAGAGAAGAGAGCATAAGGGAGATGGGGGACACTCTCAACATATAACATACATATAATTGGAGTCCCAGGAGAAGAGCAAGAAAATGAGGTAGAAGCAATACTTGAAAAGATAATGACCAAGAAACTTCCAAAACTGATAAAAGCCATAACCTTGGAGATTTAAGAAACTCAATGAACCCCAAGCAAATAAAGTTGAGTTTATGGTAAGAAATATTACTAAAGATACAGAGGAATATTTCATAATGATAACAGGATTGTGATAGAATAATGCTGACCCCAATATGTCCATGTCCTAATCCTTGGAACTTGTGAAAATGTTACCTTATATGGCAAAAGGGACTTTGCAGATGTGACTATATCAGGGATCTTGAGATGGAGCATTATCCAGCATGGTACCCCACATTCGATCAGGTAGGCCTAATCCAATCATAAGAGTCCTTATAAGAGAAAAGGTAATGTGAAGATGAAAACAGAGATTAAAGATGCTATTCTGCTGGCTTTGAAGATGGAGGAAGGGCCATGAGCCAAGGAAAACAAGGACTACAGTGGTAGAAGCTAGAAAAGGTACGGAAAGGGACTCTCTCCTAAAGCCTCTGGAACACCCTGGTTTCAGTCCAATGAAACCCACTTTGCATTTCTGACCTCCAGAACAGTAAGGTAATAAGTTTGAGTTATTTTAAGACAGTAAGTTTATGGCAACTTGTTATAGCAGCAGTAGAAAACTAATACAAGGATCAATAAAAAAAGAAAATATAAAAATCCTGAATGTCTCTACCCAAAAATATGGCTTCAAATATAAAAAGCAAAAATTGACATAACAAAATGAAATCAAATTATCATAGTTGAAGAATGTTAACTCACATCTTTTAGTTATTAATAAAATAAGCAGACTTTAAAAAATCAGTAGAGATATGGAAGATTTAAGCAATACTATTAACTATCTTGACCTAGTTAATATTTATAAAACACTAAATACAGCCATTGTAGAATACACATTCTTTAACTGCACATGTAACATTTACCAAAACAGACCATATGCTGGGCCATAAAGTAAGTCTCTACAAATTTCAGAGAACTGAAATCATACTAAGTATATTCTCTGACCACAGTGGAATTAAACTAGAAATAAACAACACAAATAACTTTAAAATTTCTAAATACTGGAAAATTAAGCAAATTACAGAGCTCCTTCTCTCTCCCTCCTCCCCTCCAAAATTCTCATACCTTGGAGACTTGGGGAGAGGAGAAAGAGAGAGAGAATGCTTCTCCCTGCTCTGAAAAGTCCATGCCCTCATTCAGACTCATCTTTGTCTTTGACACTGCTCCTCTTCTCTGTAAAGCCTTTCCTTTTGCCTTTCCACCAATTCCTGCTGCCTCTTAAGTCCAAGCTTAGACCTAGTCTTTGCCATGAAGCAGTCCCTAACGATCTCAACTTGCCCTCAACTTTTAGACCACATATTGTGCCTGCCTCTTTTAGCTCTCAATCACCTCTTATCGCAAAGTATTATTTAAATATTTCACATGTGTGAACACTAATTCTTCAATAAGAATGTCAGCTATTTAACTACATAATCTATACCTTATAGACTGGACCAGCAACATGACTCTCAACTGGGAAGCTTGTTAGAAACGCAGAATCTCAGGCCCCACCCCAAACCTACTAAACTAAAATCTGCATTTTAATACAATCCTCAAGTGACTGGAATGCATAATGAGGTTTGAAATGCTATGCCTATAGTGATTCTTTTTAATCCATTACAATGAATTATACATAGAAGCAATTCAATAAATACTATTCAAAGTGATCTAAAAATATATAAAGATCTCACATATCTCAACAAAAAAACTAACAACCCCATTAAAAAAATGGGCAAAAGATCTGAACAGACATTTTTCTAAAGAAGATATACAGATGGCCAACAGGCACATGAAAAGATGTTCAACATCATTAATTATCAGGGAAATGCAAATCAAAAGTACAATAGATATCACCTCACTCCCATCAGAATGGCTATAAGTCACAAGACAGGAAATAACGAGTGTCGGAGAGGATGTAGAGAGAAGAGAACTCTCATACACTGTTGGTGGGAGTGCAAACTGGTGCAGTCACTATGGAAAACAGTTTAGAGATTCCTCAAAAAATTAAGAATAGAACTACCATATGATCCAGCTATTCCACTGCTGGGTATTTATCCAAAGAACATGAAAATATGAATGAATCATGAAATATGCACCCTCATGTTCACTGCAACATTATTCACAATAGCCAAGGCTTGGAAGCAATGGTTCACCGGTTCAGATCCCAGGCACACACTGACGCACTGCTTATCAAGCCATGCTGTGGCGGCATCCCATATAAAGTGGAGGAAGATGGGCATGGATGTTAGCCCAGGGCCAGTCTTCCTCAGCAAAAAGAGGAGGATTGGCAGATGTTAGCTCAGGGCCAATCTTCCTCACACACAAAAAAAGATGTGGTATATATAAACAATGGAGTACCACTCAGCCATAAAAAAGGATGAAATCTGGCCATTTGTGACAACATGGATGGACCTTGAGGGTATTATGCTAACTGAAATAAGTCAGAGGGAGAAAGCCAAATACCGTATGATCTCACTCCTAAATAGAAGATAAAAGCAACAACAAACAAATACATAGAGACAGAGATTGGATTGGTGTTTACCAGAGAGGAAGCGGGGAGGGAGGAGAGCGAAAGAGGTGATTAGTCACATCTGTATGGTGATGGATTGTAATTAGTCTTTGGGTGATGAACATAATGTAATCTACACAGAAATCAAAATATAATGATGTACACCCAAATTTTATATAATGTTATACACCAATGTCACCACAATGAAAAATAAATAAAAATAATTTTAAAAATAAATAAATAAAAATATAACATGTTTGCTGCTACTTTTTTTTTTTTTGGTGAGGAAGATTGGCCTTGAGCTAACATCTGTTGCCAATTCTCCTCTTTTTGCTTAGGAAAATTGGTCCTGAGCTAACATCCATGCCCATCCTCCTCTATTGCGTATGTGTGACACCGCCACGGCATGGCTTGATGAGCAGTGTATAGGTCCCTGTCCAGGATGCAAACCTGCGAACCCCAGGCCGCCTAAGCAGAGTACGCAAACTTAGCCACTATACCACCGGGCTGGCCCCAATGCTGTTACATTTTAACAACTGAAAAGCACACAACAAATTTAAGGTCAGAAAAAAAATATTTTCAGGGAGGAAAATGATTAACGATATGTCGGTAGACACATCTAAAATCTAGGCACACAGCAACAAGTCTATAAAAATCAAGGTTTATGTTTCTCCTGCTTATTGTCTAGACATTCTGCAGACGATATTTAAATGTTTGACTAGTCACTAAGAATAAGGACCCAGGATGAAAAAGAAAATCATGATGCAAAGGAAAAGAAAGCCTAGTTGAATATCAATTGGATGAAAAGAGATTGTTGAAAGGTAATTGGAAATACATCTATTTTAAATAGTGCATCTGCCATAATTAGAGCAGTAACTCAAACACCACTTTACAAATACCTACCTCCTCCGAACTGCCTCACTCCCACCTCAAGCCCTCAAGTGTATGATGTTTAATTTTGCTCTAAAATGCTACCCTAAAACTACCTCTGGATTTTAGTAAATGTTATATGGGTTACCAGAGTGCTGAAAAACTCTCATACATTTACAAAATGAGCAAACTATCTCATTTAAAACAAATAAATATGAATTTACTTTTCTGTCATTTTGGAGGACCTACATAATGGTTTTGAAGTTTGAATTTGAAAGCACTTGATAGCGTATTCTTTTGTTTGTTTTGAGACCATTAATACGGCAAATCATTTAGGAATGCCTCCTCTACTTTTTCAGGCCAAACACCCATTTTGACCTATCTAAACTTCTTTAAAAAAAATTAATATGGCACCTGAGAAGGTACCAAGAAGAATAAGTAACATTTCATTATCTTGACACTGTAGTATCTAAAAATCTTTGTTTCTAGTTTAAACACATAAATTAGTAGCTTATTTTGTATGCCCAGTTTCTTACTCCCATTTCGGAAACAATTGGTCACTTCTTCCCTCCTGCTCCTACCTATTCAATGCTATTCCACTTAAACAAAACATCAACATCTAATCCTTGAGTCCCTTGACCAAGCAGAATGCTTACACGAGGTTCCTCAGGGACAAGATGAAAGTGCATTTAAACAGACACCTACTGTCACACCTCACTTCTTTGTTCTAAGAGAACAAAATCAGTTCTGACGGATAAAGTCCTACAAGGAATCACTAATTCAAATTACTTCAAACCTGGTTGTGAAATAAGAACTAAAACAAATCATACATAGCATCAGATATAAAAATGTATTCAGGCCTTCTCTTTTTTTTGTCATAATAATAAATAAGACCATTAAATGTGACATATGGAATTAAGCTATATTAAAATGCAAATATCTCGTAAAATTATTTTCCCATAGGGAAATGTAATATTTGATAGTTCTGACAGATGAGATCAACAAAATGCCATAAAACAAAAATAATAAACCTGTTTGTTGAAGCTAACAAAAGCGTTGCACTAACACCCACAAAATGGGCATGAATGTACCATATGCTTTGATTTCACAAAGGGTTCAGATAAACTCTAGTTTCAATAAATCTCTACATGAAACTTAAAAGAAAACATGGTATCTATAACAAATTGACTAAATTTATAAGATTATAGTTTTGTACCATCTTAAAACTTGGCCTCGCTTTGAGGGCATGGTTTGGATGGCACAACTTCCTTTAAAATAAAAAACATGGATATTTGACTTATTTTCTTTTTCTTTACATATTAGCAGAAACATTCTAAATCATTCTATATACTTAATACATTTCAGTCAAAGATTTAGACAATTATTCTTCCTGAAGCATAATATAAGATTATGCTTCACCCAATTGTCCCTTTACTCTCTCTTCCCCCACAGTTTATTGGATGACAGAAGTGCAGCTGTGCAGACAGCAGACCAAAAATGATCACTATGAGACCATTAACTGCTATTATATCACTGTCTCTATTCAAAAGATCAGAAGATCCAGCTGATATTTGGTTGACAACTATGTACTGCAAACATAGTCAGAAAATCATTTTTAAAAAACAATTCAAGGGACTGGCCTAGTGGCGTAGCGGTTAAGTTTGTGTGCTCCGCTTAGGTGGCCTGGAATTCACAGGTTGGGATTCTGGGTGCAGACGTATGCACCTCTCATCAAGCCAGGTGGTGGCGACATCCCACATACAAAATGGAGGAATATGGGCATGGACGTTAGCTCAGGGCTAACCTTCCTCAAGCAAAACGAGGAAGATTGGCAACAGATGTTAGCTCAGGGCCAATCTTCCTCACCGAAAAAAAAAAAAATAGGAATAACAACAAGCTGATTAGAAGGCTCAAGTAAGAAAACATGAGGATTCAGTCTCTAATCTGCAAGGAGCTATACAAATGTTAGTTATTTCTATCATTAGTGAAGAGACTATAGCAAAACGTCAGTTATTAACTAGTAAAGACCAGAAGTAAAGTGAAGGCAACGTGAATTATTAGGGGTGAGAGGAGGAGAAAATTACAATACAGACAGTCCCTAACTTAATGATGGTCTGATTTATGATTCTTCGACTTTACGATGGTGCAAAAGCCATACTCAGTAGAAACTGTTATTTGAATTTGGAATTTTTATCTTTTTCGGGGCTAGTGACATGCGGTATAACTCTCTCGTGATGCTGGGCGGTGGCAGTGAGCCACAACTCCCAGTCAGCCACGCAATAACAAGGGTAAACAAGTGATACACTTACATCCATTCTGTACCGATAAAACCATTCTGTTTTTCACTTTCAGTACAGTATGCAATAAACTACATGAAGTATTCAACACACATTTTATTATAAAATAGGCTTTGTGTTAGACGATTTTACCCAACTGTAGGCTAATGTAAGTGTTCTGAGCATGTTCAAGGTAGGCAAGGCTAAGCTATGATGTTCAGTAAGTGTATTAAATGCATTTTCAAATTATGGTATTTTCAACCTACAATGAGTTTTTTGGGACATAACGCTTTTCTAAGTCCAGGAAGATCTGTATAAAATACATTAACAAGAAAGAAGCAGCAGGATTTGGCAACAACTAGGGGTAGGTGGAGAGAAATTTTTATTTTATTTAATTTTATTTATTTTTTTGTGTGTGAGGAAGATCAGCCCTGAGCTAACATCCATGCTAATCCTCCTCTTTTTTTGCTGAGGAAAACCGGCTCTGAGCTAACATCTATTGCCAATCCTCCTTCCTTTTTTTTTTCCCCAAAGTCCCAGTAGATAGTTGTATGTCACAGCTGCACATCCTTCTAGTTGCTGTATGTGGGACGCGGCCTCAGCACGGCCGGAGAAGCGGTGCGTCGGTGAGCGCCCGGGATCTGAACCCGGGCCGCCAGTAGCAGAGCGCGTGCACTTAACCACTAAGCCACGGGGCCAGCCAAGAAATTTTAAACCATAAGTACCAGAAGACACAGTGTTAAGAGGGAGAGTGATGAATTACAGTATTAAATTGTGGAAAAAAATATTAAGCATGTACACAACACCTAATGATACTAAATCCATGTGAAGATGGCATAAGATTCTCAAGTGGATACAATTTTGTTCAGTGATCATTATACTTTCTAATATCAACGATACTGGCAAATACAGCTTTTCATATTTCACTAAATTTTGCTCCTTATATATTATATTACAAGCAGACAGAATGAAAAAACGTTATCAGCTGGCTGTTTTTTAACTTGTAAGGAAAAAGTGCTATGAGATTTCTTTTTATTACTTTGAAAATGTAGTGCACAAGGAAAAGGTACTGCTTCCTTCAAATTGTCATCCGCTGAGTTCTGGAAAGGTTACAGCCAACAAAACAATCCTTAATGACTCTAGACTTGATGGTCAGATCATCCTGGAAGGAAGGTTTGCTCTTTGGAATGGTCATATCATACTGGTCAACATCATTAATTAAAACACTATTGTAATCATTCAGGCATTAAATAATTTAAAACCTGAAGTAGGCTGGTATCATAGGAAATGGAAAAAATAGTGTAGATAAAAAGATAGTGACAACAACACATCTATCATGAATATGGAATGCAAGGGCTCCACCACCTCAGTTATACAGGTGGGAATCCAATTTGGTCCCTCTTCTGAACAATGTCTAATTCTGTCATTTAATTGAGCAAAGGGTAGCTGTAGGTGAAGTAGTATCCAAAAAACATTGGTTTTGTAAGGTCTGATCTATATTTGGACAAAGATGATTAGTAACAGTTATAAGACCTGTCTAGTTAGTAATTCAGTAGGAATGACCCACATATATGAAGTGACGTGTTGAGTGATGAAGAACATACATATTGTTGATCAGTCTACTCCAACAATGCAAACGTTTCTCTTAACTTGGATATCTGATATATGAAAACAATATAGGGTTTCCTGGAGTATTCTATGAGTTCATTGTCTGTTGATCCTAATATCTTATTATGATATCTCGTCTGAACACATAGACATCAGAGTGTTTGGGAAATACTGGAAAACTACAGAAGCAACAGAAATTATGAACTGAAGCCATTTAATTCAGAATGTTCTTCAATAAGTGGTGAATACTCAAGCATCTACAGTAACACCAGTGAGAATTAGCCATTAATAAGTAAAAGGAAGGTCTGGTTTTGCAACAAGAACAAGTTGCTAAGTATCTGTGATGATGAAGATGTTACATGATTATGTTTTATTATTAAAGCACTAAAACTACCCACAAATCACCAAGAATTTAGCAATAATATGGCCCAATTAGTGGGGCCTCCTCCAGGATATGTTCAACTGGCTTAATTGCCCTTAATATTTGTTAAGCAACTATAGGAACTATACTTAGAATCTACATTTATTATTTTACTTCTTATTTGCTCAACTACAGTTTCTCAAAATGTAGCTAATCTCCTCTCTCTTGAGAGAAAAAGGTACATTATCTACCTTGTATGTGAAATTGGTGCTATGACTGGATTCATATGAGTAAATAGAGTAGTATTTGTTAAATAAATGAGTTGATGAAAAAATAAATGAATGGAAAGGAATGGCATGGAATGCATTGGCATGGAATGGAACGGAACAGAATGGGATGAGATGGGATGGTACTGGCTCTATTCTGAAAGCTCCACTTCCATGGGTAATCTGTTGACAAGTTCCTAGAGTGGTGTAGTACTAACAGTAGGAATGCCTTGGAAACTAATTCATCAATTTTAGAACCAGAAGGAATCTTGGAGGATATCCTTTAGTCTAACTCTCTCATTTCAAAGATGAGGCCAAGAAAAAATATGTGATTTGCCTAATGTAACTCATCTAGTTACTGGAGGAAGCAGGGCTGAGTCCCAGGTCCTCTAACTTGCATTCCCATAGTTTAAACAGTTCCTCTTTTTCGTCACTCCCTTGGGGGTTGATTGGAACTCCTCTGTGAAGGAGCCATACTGACCAGCAATATTTACTAAGAAATCACTCTAACTATTAATTCATATAATAAAATACTAGCAGTTATAACAAGATAAGAAAATGAAACTTCTCTTGTTGTCTCATAATTTCAACTACAAGTGTCAAGACAAGTTTCTATACACATCCTCACAGCATTTACCAAGAAGTGGCCAAACTGGCCCTTCAACTATCAGTCCTTATCCCTCATCTTCAGGCTATAGAGGATAACACTAAAGATTCACAGTGGGGATACTTTGAAGATAATTCATGGATATAGAGAACACTGTTTTCTCTTTTCTTCTCCAAAGTATAGGGAAGTAAAATGTCTCTCCTCTATCATGCCAAGTGAGCAGGTGGTCCAAGGTTTTCTTTACTTACAGAGATTGCAGAACTATAAGAAGGGGATTGTGTCATTTCATTTCTGCAGAATGCAGTGTCCCATCTCAAAATGTCCATCTCATAGAGGACAGGACATCTCAGAGAGTCTACCCAGAGAAGAGGGGGTGAGAGAGTCCCCGGGAAAATCTGATGTGTGTCCTCTGGAGTCCAGGTATATACATAAACACCTGGAAAAGTCTGAAGATAGAAAGTCAAACAAAAAAAGTTAGAGGGCAGTAACTGAGCAAGCAAGCTGCACTTTTGCTGCTTGACAAATCACAGATATGCGACATTTCTCATTGCACAAGTGGACAAAAACGAGAGTGGCCAGACAATAAGCCACTTTGTAGGAATTTTGCCAAGGAAAGTTGACTCCCACTAGGGCAAATGGACATTCACTGTTACAGGCTGTAGATATAGAGGAGAGTAAGGAGAGAAAAGGAGCTAGAGCATTCTCAAGAGGTCAGGCAGAATGCAACCCTCATTACAGCTGTAGCAAGGAGATTGCCCTCAGCAGGCTCCACAAAGAACCTGAAAGCATAATGGGCAGCTAGTGAAAGCCAAGAGAGAACTTCAAGGAGCACCAAGAAAAGGAAGACAAAGAACACCAAGTGAAAAGAAATTTTGCTCTGCTTCCTTAAATGTCTCCCGACTCCCTCCTTGGAAGACCCAGAAGAGGCAGAGTGAGCATGGAAGGAGAAATGGAAGAGCTAACTGAGGCAGAGTAAGGTGAGAAAGGGAAGTCCTCCGTTCCCACTGTAGGTCACTGACTCTGCGGTCAGGACTGAGCTGGATGGAAAGAGAACAGCAGCAAAGTGGATGTTTTTGGTTTAGATTAGACAGTACTTTAATTTCTGAAAATGAAACACTTTTGTGGGGGGTTTTTTTTTGTTTTTTTGCTGAGGAAGATCAGCCCTAAGCTAACATCTGTGCCATCTTCCTCTGCTTTATATGTGGGTCACCACCACAGCATGGCTGACAAGTGGTGTAGGTCCATGGCCAGGATCCAAACCCGCGAACCCAGGCCACCAAAGCAGAACAAGCCAAACTTAACCACTAGGCCATGGGGCCAGCCCCTGAAACCTTTCTTACAGCTGAAAATAACTCGAAAGTAATGGGACTTATCCAAGAAGTTGGAGAGAAAAAGCAGACAAATTTTAACTAAAGCATAAAGCAAATTTTCTAGCTGTAAGCTACCAAATTCAGCCCACTCAACGAACCTGTTATACAGTCTTTAGGAACCAGATTTGAGAGGCCACTTAATGACCTAGAGAAAAGCTTATCAAATAAAAAATTTGAAGTGAAAAACACCATGATGGAAAACTGTACACGCAATAGGATTCGATTTTTTATTATATTAAATAATGAGATTATATTAAAATATAATAGGCAGAAATAAAATGTTTCTATTTGACTGGGTGGTGAAATTTTTATAAATTTTCTAAAATGAACAGTAATATTTTTATAACCAGAAAAAATATACTGCTAAAAATTTTTGCAAGTAACCTTGTGAAAAAAATATGAAAATTTTTACTATTATAATCAAAATCAACTTCTTCTATCTCCTTTTTAGTGTCATTAGTAATGTTCCAAATCTTGCAGCCAACAGCAGTTGTCTTAATAATATCAGATGATGAGAACTACAACAATGCTTGAATTTCAGAGCCAGAAAGATAAACTTGTCAACATAATGTTCACCCAAGACTGTCAAACGAGCTCTCTACAAGACAATAATGTGGCGGGCCACTGCTACCAGAATATAGATAACCAAGTACCCTTCCACTTCTTTTCAATGTGTCACCAGCTACCTCAAAATTTTCATTAACCAATTTCTCCCAGTTAGCAAAACATCTCCAGCCCCCAGCAAAGCTAGCCATCTAAGATCTTCAAGTTGCTCTTCGGTCTAAAATATAGAAAAAGCTCATCAAACTCCTGTTCACCAAAGTAACCATCAGAAGCCCAAGCTTCTCAGATCATCCTTATATATAAAAATGTTCATTCAATACTATTCTGCATAGCCTTTAATTTGGCCCCATCATCTATCTCTCACTTCTTCCTAAACACCTCCACTGTGTGTCAGAAACCATGGTCCGTCAGCAGCAGTTTGGATGGGTGGTTAAGCCTGGAACACTGCTAGCTGGAGCCAAGTTTGCCAGAATTCAAATCCAGCCCTGTCACTTACAGCTGTGTGACTCCAAGCAAATTGCTTAATTTCTCAATTTCTTCATTCATAAAGTGGGACAAATAACAGTACCTATGTTATAGGATTATTGTGAGGATCACGTGAGTTAATAGGTGTTTAGAACATTTGCCTCTGCCACATAATGAACGCTTGATAGTTCATTTATTTTAATTAGAAAACTCACCTATACCTTCAACCTAAAACCTCACCTGCCCATCCCCTGAGGACATGGCTTTTACTCAAGTACCTCAAGTAAGACTATTTTTCCTTCTACACAACATATAAGTCATTGCCTGGAGGTGAGTTTTCTTCTTGCTCCCTAGGGCAGTTTTCAACCTGTCTCTCCTCATTCCTCTTCCAAAGATCCCATCTTCTCTGAAGCACATGTCATCAGAACTTAACACCCCTCAACATCCTTCATTTCTGTCCTTGTCCCACTGCCTCATCCATTGATCTCCACAATATCCCCTTCACCACTACTTCTATCAGCATCTAGAACAGAACTACTTCATTTTCATACTCCCAGATCCAAACTACACGCATCTATACCCACAAATTCTGTTTTTTCTCTTAATAAAATAGAAGTGTCCCTGCTTCTATCTAAGGTCACTCTCTTCACTTTCTCTCTTCAATCTCAACCCTAGGGCTTCACTCCTACAAATATCTCCTCTCTTTCTTATACCATCAATTTCTCCCTCTTCTGATCATTCCCATCACTCATAAGCACTGTTCATTATCATCCATTAAAACAATCCTCCCTTAATCTTGTCCTTCTCAGTCTCATTTCTCTGCTCCCCTTCACAGCAAAATCTTCTAAAAGCATTATTGATTTCATTGTCTCTGCTTCCTCATCTCACATTCTTTCCTTAATCTGCTCCAGCCAAGCACTCCAGTGAAATAGCTCATATGTGAGTCACCAATAACCTCTTACCAAAGCCAATGGTCAATTTCTGCTCACATCTTACTTGAATTTCCAGCAACATTTGAAACAGTTGACCAGCTTCTAGGACAGCATACTCCCCCTGCTTTTTTCTAACCTCACTAACTACTCTTCTCCAGTCTCGTTGGCTGGCTTTTTTTTCTCTTATTGGCCTCTAAATTTTAGAGTGTCCCAGGGCTTTTTCCCCACAAGTCTTCACTAAATTTTTTGTCTTCATAGGTAACCTCATCCAGTCTCATGCTTCAACCAACTAAGTGCTGTTGTCTCTCAAAAGTTTATCTTCGGCCCAGACATCTTCCCTGTGATCCAAACTCATATATTCAATAGCCGATGACATCTTTATTAGGATGTCCAATAAGCATAGCAATCACAACTCGGCCAAAATAGAACTATTGATCCCCTTTCCCAAAAAATCAATTTCTCCTCAAAGCCTCAAACCTGAGAATCTACTGATTCTTCTCTTTTCATCACACCCTTAATCAGCAAGTCCTAACAGCTCTATCTCCAAAATATATTCCAAATCTACTGTTCACCAGCTGTTCCACTACCGTTTAGTCCAAGCCACTTCCATCTCTCTCCTGGAACACGATAACAGCTTTCTCACTGGCCCCTCATCTCCATTTTTAACTCTTATAACACAGTCCATCTTCTACATAGCAACGAGTTATCTTTCTAAAATGTAAAGGAGATCATGTCATATCTGTATTTAAAGCTCTATAAAGCCTTCCCACTAAAATTAAAGTCCAAAATTTCCATTCCAGGCTACAAGGCCCTAAATAATCTGGCTTCTGGCTACCTATCCTGTTATTATCTCCATCCTCTTTTTTATTTGCTATATCTGGCTATATGGCTCTTCTTACCATTCTGCTAACATACCAGCTTATTTTTCAGGCCTTTTGCACTTGCTTTAGCTTAGAATGTTCTTCTCTCAGATCTCCCTATGGCTCACTTCACAATATTCAGGTCTCAACTCAAAAGTCTCCTCCCAGCCAAGCCAATTATTCTCAAGTATATTGTGTCATCTTCTCCATAGTACTTATCAACATCTGAAATTATTTTTTTTTTAATTTATTGTCTCTATCGTCACCCAATATTAGCTCCTTGAAAGTGGAGACTCTTGCCTTGCTCAGATCTGTTTCCTCTAGACCCAGACCACCCTTCCTGCAGTACCAACAGCAGTCAAATATTTTTTGACACACTAACTAAAGTCTCCATAAGAATAATCAGGAGCATACTATGTTTTCTCCTCTGGTATTGAGAACCATATCTGACATGCTACCAATGTATTAAGTATTCCACAGAGAAGGACAAAGAAAAAATAAAAGTCTATCCTTGCTCTTAAATAATTCAAAATCCGGGGCCGGCCCTGTGGCGTAGCAGTTAAGTGCATGCGCTCTGCTGCTGGCGGCCTGGGTTCGGATCCCAGGTGCACACTGACACACCACTTGTCAGGCCATGCTGTGGCGGCGTCCCATATAAAGTGGAGGAAGATGGGCACGGATGTTAGCTCAGGGCCAGTCTTCCTCTGCAAAAAGGGGAGGATTGGCATGGATGTTAGCTCAGGGTTGATCTTCCTCACATAAAAAAATAATAATAATAATTCAAAATCCAATGAGAGGGAAGGAAAAAAACAACATAAACCCAAGACAGTAAAGAAAACTATTTACAAAGCAACCTATCATATACTATAAATTATATTTACATATGTGAATATGGTACCATTAGTCAGGAAAGGCACCCTTAAGAGAGAATAATTCTGTAAGGTATATATTATCAATATCTTTCTACCGATGAGGAAACTGAGGTTCAGCCAGCTTCAACAATTCACCCAAGGTTAAAAACTAGGAAAGGAGTCAGGTTCAAACAAGTCTCTTGATGTCAAAGCCCATCTTCTCCTCTTAGGAAACCATTTCTGCCACTTCCTTATAACAAGAGCTGGCAACTATGAAAGGTACATCTAACAGAAATAAGATTGGATAATAACAAATGGACCTGTCAAGGAAGTCTAGATTAAATTATTGAATGTTCCAAGTGTCTTGGGTCTTAAAAGATAAAACAGATCATCAGCCTCCTGAAAAAAAACACAACCTGTTACCCACAGGACACCACGATTGATGAAGTGGATACACAAGAAAAAGATATGCAGTCAACAAAGGGATTTTCAATTTTATTCAAACTATTCTTAGAAATGGAATATGTTAGGGAACTTTCCATAGAAGCTTCCTGCCTCCCTCAGATCTAAGCTGACCACTTGGAGTGAATTAGATATTAACTGTGCCAGAAAAGGATATGTGGATATGTGTGACTGCGCATACATGTATGCGTATGTGTGCGTACTCATGTCCTTATACGTGTGGATGAGCAGTTGTCAATAAATCTTTGCAGGGGCTGGCCTGGTGGTGCAAGCGGTTAAGTGTGCGTGCTCCGCTGGGGCGGCCCGGGGTTCGCCAGTTCGGATCCCGGGCGTGCACCGACGCACCGCTTGGCAAGCCATGCTGTGGTGGCGTCCCATATAAAGTGGAGAAAGATGGGCATGGATGTTAGCCCAGGGCCAGTCTTCCTCAGCGAAAAAGAAGGGGATTGGCAGATGTTAGCTCAGGGCTGAGCTTCCTCACACAAAAATTAAAATAAAAAAAATAAATCTTTGCAATTAATAGCTGATGAAAATAGGATGAAATTTACAGAGAGGAATTTTTTTTAATGGAATGAGCATGAAAATTAGGAAAGATTAGAGAGGACAAGTACAAAAGAAAAGAAAAGAAAGCAAATAAACCAATAGGGCTATGTTAAAGATTAGGAGATCGGAAAGAGTAGATGTCACAGGACTTAAATTATTAAGAAGAGTTTACGTCACTATTTTGGAAAATAAGAAGTCATTTTTCTGTCTTAGAAAGTGGGCTAATGTGATAACAATGGCTATAGAAGAAGACTGCTCCAATAACCTGCATATATTGTGCTCATACTTCATTTTTGGCATGTTTCATGGGAGAGGCATCAGGTCTTGTAGGGACATGAAAGACTCTCCCAAGTGGCCTGAGTTTCTCAAGGGAAAAAATTCACATCTGATTCATCTTGCATTTCTCAGTGCCTAGCAAAGTGTTTTGAGTGCACTTAATTTTAATGGGGCTCAATAACTAATAAATATAATTGAACTAAATTGAAATATAGTGAATTGATATGAGCCAAACTGAATTGGAAATGTCAGGGATGGGAGCTATTTCTTATCCTCACATATTCATTTTTATTCCTCCATTTTAGATATCAAAATATACTTACTTAAGTAACTCCTGCTGTGCTTACAACGAGCTTGGAGCAATAGCTTTCTTTTTACACTTTTACTAGCTATACTTTACAAACAGGCTGTAATGTACTCAGCAGAAGTACAGTTCACTTTACATGTAGAGGGACCTGAGTCATAGAGAAGTGTCACGTTATTTTTCCACAGGGTTACTTTTACACCACTGCCGCCTCAAAGTGAGTCAGTGGAACAGAAGAGATCTGAACTCAAAGTCCAAATGCACCACTTTCATCACCAAAGTTCATTTTAAAAGATTCAGTCATAAAAAGAAAATTATGTAATGGGCAAATAAACATATTTGATTGTCCAAAAAAGAGACACGAAGATGACTGCTCTTGGAAGTTCCTGTGATTGCATCCTTTTTGCAGGTAAATAGCACGGTTCTCAACAAAATGTACAGAAAACAACTCAAATATATAAGCATCTGTTTTGCATGCTCCAAAACAGGGTAGGAAATGTGATGTTTCTGAAGGATATTCATCCTCAGTTACGTTACTCTATTTCTACCACTGTGTTCATTATTTTAATAGCTGATATTTGGAGGATTCTTCTGCTTGTCAAAGACAGCAAGTAGGGTGTCTTAGTCATCTTCGATAGCCCACTTAACCTTCTACCACATATTTTCTAAGTTCATCTGTCATCACAGTGTTTCATTTCACAGTAAACCAATTGGTGAAGGAAATAAAAGGTATTCATTTTACCAGTTCAATCAAGTTTGTTTTCTAAACAGGTTTGTTTTAAAAAGTAAAGTTTGCTTTCAGGATCATTTCAGTTTCAGACTTCATTTGTTGACACTGTTGTTGAGTAAGGTCCTAAGAAATAAGAGTCACAAGTTGATGTTTTTCTTATTTAATCATGGTAATTAAACTAAAACTATGCAAAATGACTTGTCTCATAATATGAACTGCAAAAGGGAGAACAAAATTAATCAAATGGCTTTTTTAAGTTAGCAAAGGAACTCTGTCACCTCAAGCAAATCTTTCAATTACTTCACGTTAGGCATGGAAATAGTGAGATGTTCTCTTAGAGCGTATATATAAAATGTGTGTGTGTGCGTGTGCATGTGTGTGTGTTTTTGATCACTTTGGGGGTCTTAGTAAAAATTCTGTTGGTATAAGTAGAAGTATGCTCAGGTTAATGATGTACCAAGCAATACATTTAAGAGGTTTAAGGATTAACATGTCAGCCAGCTCACCTTGCCAGGTAAGCAGCTGGAAATCAATAAGTATCCCCATGTCCTTAAAGATAAACAGGAAAGGAATGTAACTCCGTTAGTACACATACCAACAGAGAACAAAGATTAAGAAAACATTTTGTTCAACCTGGTCAAGAAAGTCTAATTATCTCAATCTTGACTTTCACAACTCAATGTATTCATAAAGACAAACCAAGACATCCATTCTATTATATAAATACAACGCTGATAACTTCAGCTGGCAATATCAAGGTCATCTATTATCTAATATAAATGCATTATTATCATCCTTTTTTCAGCTTTATTGAGATATAATTGACAAATAAAATTGTCAGATATTTAAAGTGTACGTTGTGATGATTTGATATACCTATACGTTGTGAAAGGGTTCCCCCATCAACTTAATTAATACATATTTGCCTTTTTTTTTTTTTTTTTGGTGAGAACATTTAAGTTCTACTCTCAGCAAACTTCAATTACACAATACAGTGTTATCAACTATAGTCACTATGTTATACATTAGATCCTCGGATCTAATTTATCTTATAACTGAAAGTTTGTACCCTTTTACTAGTCTCTCCCTATTTCTCCCAACCCCCATCATCCCTTTTCTTCATCATTAGAGACAGACATAATAAATTGTAAAAACGGGCCCCAAGTGAAGACTTAAAAGAATCTCTGTAAAAGAAATAAATTTTTGCAAGTTAAGGACTACCACTCACCTTTATTGAGGGCTACTATATGCCAAGCATTATCCTGAGCACTTTATAAATACGGCAATTAATTCTCATAACAATCCCATGAGATTTTTATTCTTATTATCTCCATTTCACAGAGAAACCAAGATGAAAGTGGAGTTTTATAAACAAGAGCTCACCAAAGAAATCATCACTACCTGGAGATGATTAAAAAAGCAATTGTGGCTAGTTACTATAAGTTTTACCTAGAAGAGGAAAAATAGAGATTTATAGAGATAGAAATAGATGGAGAGAGAGAAAAAAAAAGAGGTGTAGGAAGAGGAGGAAGAAGGAGGGAAAACTAAAAAAGAAAAAAGAATCTAACATATCCCAAACACTTCTAAATGCAAGGCATTTACAACATTCACATAATCCTAACAACCCTATAAGATAGGTATTAACTCCATTTTACAGATGAGAAAACTAAGGTTCATAAGGGTTAAGTGGCTGTCCTAAAATTTTGAACTCAAATCTCTGTGACTCTAAAGTCCATGCTATTCTCAATGAGCCATGCTGCAAAGGAAAATAAGGCAGGGATTGGAGTGAAGGCAAAAGACAAAATTAATAAGGAATGTGAAACTAGAAAAAGAGAGATCAACCAGCTTTTAGTACTGTCTTGATGGACACTGGGATAAGACAGGGCATGTTGTCATAGACCCATGAAGCTTTTAATATAGAATGCAGTGCTGCCAGGAGGCAGAATGGCTACTTGATTTCAAGAATCGGTGCCCTTGATCCCTTCACACATTCTTCTTCTTTCCTATCCCATCTCAATATCAGTGAAGCTGTTGTGAGAAAAAGCAATGGTCAACTCACCTAGATGTGCCAGTCCCATATCCAGCAACTGCAGAGTGTACACCAGTGGCCTGGCCTAGCCCAACACAGTCTATGGGCTCTTTATCAAAATTGAGATGCCCAGCCATCACTGCACATATACTGTCTCGTCGTAGCAAAAGCCAACAGAACCATTTTCATTCTAATGCAAAGGTAGGTACAGTTCAGGAGTGACCAAAATTTTCTATTTCAAAATGACAATCAAGAGAGCTTAAAATTTTCTTGACAAACCCAATATATTATTTTTGACTAAAATATCACAGGGACAAAGTTGAGAATCTTTTTCATCAACTGATATTAAGAAACAAATATAATTTATTTTCTTCATTAACATTAATATATTTTATACTATATTGGCCAGATGCATCAATTCCTTAGTGGATTTTTTGTTTTGGGGTGTGTATGTATGTGTTGTGTGTTTCATGTCAACCCCATACCAAAATCACAGCTTTGTGACCTCAGGTAAAATCTGTCTCAAAACATACTGGGTTTCTGGGCTGGCAATGGGTTAAGGGAGAAAGCTGGACAACTAGCCTGGCCAGAGGCCTGAATGACATGGAAGTAAAGCGAGGTCCAGAAGTCACCCAGGTTTGATCAGTGCCAGCACACGTATACAAGTGCATTCAATCTGGTGGCAGTTTCCAGTTCTGAGTGGTCCACATGAGATGAAGTAGATTCTAGTTGGAAAAAAAATAGCACAAGTTTCCCCCTCCACAGAAAGGGGGCTTTCCATAATTTCACTTAATTGAATGGATTTGGATTCAAAACATGGAAAAAGGGATATAAATCAGGAAACCAAGACAGAAGCCAAATCTGGACAGATAAAATAGGAGGTTACAGGAAAGCTATGACCCTAAAAGCATAGGCACGTAAGTTTAGAGCAGCAAAATAAATTTCAGACTGATGAGCTGGGGGGGCAAACAACACTGCTCTGATTTACTTGTAGCTTTAGGACTGACCCAGAAACTCAGAGTCACTAAGCAGAAAAAAATAATGATAATAAAATGACAATAGCAACTACTCTTTAAAAAACACTTACTAAGTGCCAGTAGTATGATAAGGGTTTTATATGCATTGTCTTATTTAATTCTCCCAACAAACACATGAGGTGGGTATTATTTTCTCCTATTGAGTTCCTGTAGACTTTGCATATAACAATATTTACCGAGCTCCGATAGACATTGAATATAAAAATATTTTCATTCATAATGATCTAATAAAGAGGATGAAAATTCTGGAACATGATTGGAGATATTTTTCACCAGTGTTAACCAATTTGTACTGATTCATCCTCACTAATACCCAGTTGCTGCTTCTGAACAGCAGTATTTGTTGTAATTATTGCATTAAAAAGCAGCAAAGCTAACAAGTCCACCCAGGGACCAAACTCATAATCTTGGCCTTATTAGCATCACATTGAAATCAACTGGACTTACAGATCACAAATACCCACAGCACTCAATAACATAATTTCTTTATGCCTATTTTTAAATAGAATGAGGTAGAATCCTAACACAGAAACATATAAAATGAGACCACAAAATTGATGTCAAAAAGTGCTCAAATTTAAAAGTGCAAAATCGCCAAAAGTCTGAGTTACTCTATGTTGAGAGCTGCAGTCATAAAACACATGCACAAGATAAATAATGACAAGCTATACCAAGTTAATACAAAATTAAGAACCAAAAGATGACTAAAGAAACCCTATACTCAAAGACAAGAACTGAATCTGCTACAAAAGTAACAGAAGGTTCAATTACACTTATGTAACAAAAACGATAAGAAAATAATCAGACAGATGGAATTTGTTGCCAATCTAAGGGCAAGTTGGCAAACTAAAATTCAAAAGCATTATATTGTATTGCCTAAATTGAGATTTGAAAATGTCACATTTGGATTAAGAAACCTTAAATGGCAAGCCAAATAACCAGGAATAAATCTGTAACCTCATGTTTAATCGGCAGTTGACAATTTCCATTTTAGGGCAGGACTAGGTAACCAAAGCTATTCAAACAAAACTGTTTTGGTTGAATTGAGGTAAACACAAGCAAAGTAACACCTTAGAAATGCACTGATTTTCATGGAACATGGCATGGTTATGGACCTGTTTGGTTTACCATCAGTGGCTTAGACTAATGTGTTAAACGAATGTCTCTACTACCCTAATGCATTATATCTTACTATAGACATAGCTGAAAAGTTAAAATTATATATTAACATATCTTTTTCTGAAAAGCATCCTCAGTACCACAACATTTAATCCTATATTTTAGATGAGCAGCACTACCCTCCTCCCTTCACTTCCAGGAAACAGTCATTTATAGAGTCTGTGCTCATCAGTGGAAATGACAACATTACCAAGAATCATTAGACACAGCACAACTCTTAGAAAAAATTAAATTAACGTCCTCATTAAACAATAAAGGCTTGTCAATTAAATTACTGTTTCATATACGGAATTTAATATATATTGAATTGAATCATTGAAATAAAGCAGAAGATGTATAATATTTAGCATATTACCCAAAATGCCCTTCTTTAATATAAAGACATGGAAAAATTCTTATGCTATACTCTAAAGTTGTAAATTTCAAGCTATAAAATTATATCCATATTACAACAATTTTTTAAAAATGTAGGTACACATATGAAAACAAACTACAAAGAAATATACCAAAAGGCTAACAGTAATCACATCAGAGCAGTGAACTATGATTGATTGTTTTTCTCATCTGTTCCCGGACACTTTTTCTAATGTGATTGCATTATTTCAATAATAGAAAAAAAATCAAATAAAAGTAACTTATGAAGTTAAAAGCTGATTTTGAGATAATTAGACTAGGCTTGCAAGATCTATTTCCTGCTTCTAAGTATCACTCTTCTTTTTTTTTTTTTTGTGAGGAAGATCAGCCCTGAGCTAACATCCATGCCAATCCTCCTCTTTTTGCTGAGGAAGACCGGCCCTGAGCTAACATCTATTGCCAATCCTCCTCCTTTTTTTCCCTTTTTCTCCCCAAAGCCCCAGTAGATAGTTGTATGTAGTAGTTGCACATCCTGCTAGTTGCTGTATGTGGGATGCGGTCTCAGCATGGCCAGACAAGCGGTGCGTCAGTTCGTGCCCAGGATCCGAACCCCGGCCGCCAGTAGCAGAGCGTTCGCACTTAACCGCTAAGCCACGGGGCCGGCCCTCGGTCTTCTTTTAAAATGCTTTCAGCTAAATCTTCACACGGCTCTATCAATGAATATTGCAGGCACATTGCTCCATCAGCTCTAGGTACCAGAAAAAATTTTATAGAAAATGTAAATATATTTTAAAAATTCTGTGTTATTACTTCTGGTCTTTTTACTCAGTTTACCCCTTACAGCGCTCTTTAATTCATAGCCTAGTTTAGTGGCTTGTTGCCAAGGTTGCTGAGAGGAAGCAAGGAAAGCATTAGTAGTACTTTCAAAAATGTGGTGCAATCCAATTCAGAAAGAAAATGCACATTTTTATTAACAAATTTAGTCAACATCATCTTACATTAGGTTAAGCAACTAGTGGAAAATATAATTCAATACTATTGTTAATCTCACAAAGTATATGGTAGTAACTTTACAAAACACTAAAAATCATACTAACCGAAAGCCTGTGAGGGAAGAGAAAGCAAAGAATAAAAATGGTGGATTCTACCAAACTATAAAAGAAGGAATTTGGTAAGGTAGAGCAAGATGGTATGTGATTTACATGTTGAAAACAAAATGAGAACTAGGGACTAGGTAAGGTAAGGTTTTTGGAAGTATTTACATACATTTTTGTTTCATTGATAGTAGTGCAAGTAGGTAAGGTTTTTGGAAGTATTTACATACATTTTTGTTTCATTGATAGTAGTGCAAGTAATAGACACTCAAAAAGCAAAAGAACAGGGGCTGGCCCTGTGGCCTAGCAGTTGAGTGGGCGCGCTCCGCTGCTGGCGGCCGGGGTTCGGATCCCGGGCTCGCACCGACGCACCGCTTCTCTGGCCATGCTGGGGCCGCGTCCCACATACAGCAACTGGAAAGATGTGCAGCTATGACATACAACTATCTACTGGGGCTTTGGGGGAGAAAATAAATAAATAAATAAAATTTAAAAAAAAAAAGGCAAAAGAACAGAGAAAATACAAAGTGCTTTGCAAATTCAAGTTACGGGTTACATATTAGAGAATGACTAATCTAACTGCTAGAGTTTGGAATATACCCAACATGTCCATTGTTGGTTATATCAAACTCATCTCTAATAATAACATTACCACCTGTATTTGTGTAAAAACCGCTTTCCAAATGCTTTCACATGGTCGTCTGTTTTGATCCTTTCCCTAGTCCCCTGAGGTAGATGGATAACTACCTACTCAAAGCCAAGTTTATCACTGTTAACAGTCCAGACCAAAACAGTTTTCTAACCGTCCAATGCTCATTCTATTATTTCATATCACCTCCAATTGCTTTAATACCTCCAACTTATGTGATTCCAGTACACAGTGGACATTCAATAATTATGTAATAAATGAGTGAATTTTGATCTAAAAAAGTAAATAAGTTTAGAAGGAATACAATTGAGGGTAGATAGAGATGCCCTATGCCTCATTAGTATACCATATGATCAACATACCACATCATAATAATTAACTACAGCTTGACCCTCTCCAAGGTTTCTTGTTCCTGCTTGCTGAAAGTCTCTTATTTAGAACAACTCCAAACTGACTATGCAGCTTTGTCAAAGAATGTGAATATCTACTCTGAAAAAACATAATTCCTTTCATCATATTCAGAGAACTGACACTGTCATGCCTCAGTGACAGACACAGATCCCCAAAGTTGAGAATAATGTCAGATTCAACTTCAAAAACTAAAATTTTGCTACACACTAAGAGAACCAAACAGTAGAGAATAAACCTTGAGCTTTCCCTGATTTAGCCCTTGGGTGGGTTCATGATGCCCACCTCTCCACAACCAAATATGAACAATTTTCTTGGTTCCTTCCTCGTACTGAAGAAGCAGATGGAGGTGGATTAGTCACTCAAGTAAACTGACCCTGGGGTTAAATCCTGAACAACCTTCATTCCAATCTGGACATGTAGGTCTGCTTGTTTCAGTTTAATAACCCCATGTCCTTCAAATGTTCTATTGTAATAGTGCTGTCAATATGTTAGCACTTTCTAAAAAAAAAGTATTAAATGTTCTCTGAGTTTGGGGAACATTTCAAGTGAAAATCATCACATTGTGAGGGAGAGAAAGAAGAAGCACATAAGGAAGGTCTATGGCCCTAAAGGGCAGAAATTTACCTGCATGGGAGCAGTCTAGAAAGGCTTCATGTAGAGGTGGGATTTAGGATACTTTTGGGATGACAGGCCTCCCTTATGGTCAAAATGTGTTGTATTCTTTATTCCCTTCTAAAATAAGGATGGGAAGAGCTGAGATGTTATTTAAAAGCTTAAGAACTACCTATCCAGTGAAGTAATACTCAAAACGGGGACTTTTTAAACCACTCAGATTTCTATCTTCATCTCCAATTCCAGATCCCAATAAACGTATCTCACCTGACCTTACTCAACCACATCCTACCTCTACCCCACACCCCCCCCAGCCACCTTCCCTTAGTTAGGCTGCCATTATTACTGGAATGTGCTATAATCCTCAAATTTGTTGGAGCAGAAAAAAAAGTTTTAAGAACCAAGGGCAGGGGAGGGGGAGAAGGCCACATGTCCCAGGCCCAGAATTCACAAATACCTCCTATTTACCTGTTTAACATTATTTCCAAATTAGACTATACACACGACGTATTTTTGTGGTTGTTGTTAAAGTGTTAATGTGTTACATGTAAATGTTGAAAACAGTCTATATTATTTCTTCACATTTTAATATACCAGGAACCTCAAAATATAGACCTAGACTTCTATCCGAGGGGTCTCTCTCTATCTCTAAGAGGTCCTTGTTAGACTCACTAGTCTAGTTTCTAGAATTGAGGCAATCATAAAGCCAAAATAATGGGTACTCAGAGTAGGGGTATTCATTTAAATGTAAAATTAAACTTATTCCATAATAAGCGTTTAAGGGATTAGAACTGTAGTGTTTAAAATATAAATTTAGGGCGGGCCCCGTGGCTTAGTGGTTAAGTGCGCACACTCCGCTGCTGGCGGCCCGGGGTTCGGATCCCTGGCGCACACCCACACACCGCTTCTCCGGCCATGCTGAGGCCGCGTCCCACATACAGCAACTAGAAGGATGTGCAGCTATGACATACAACAATCTACTGGGGCTTTGGAGAGAAAAAATAAATAAATAAAATCTTTAAAAATAAATAAATAAAATAAAAAATAAAATATAAATTTATTCTACTTCTGGGGTATCTGACAGCAAAACATGAAGTCCTAGAAAATCCACAGCACTAATCAACAGAAGACTTGACCTGCTAGTTGTGGGACCTCAAAGAATTCCTTCAACTTCTCTGGGCCTCTATTGCCTCAACTGTCTTAAAGAAGGGGCCTCAACCAGCTAGGCTGTTCAAGGTCCCTTTCAGCTTTAAAACCTATTTTGTCAATAATTTTAGAGGTACTAAAAATTATGTTCAATATATAAATTTCTAACAATTTCAAAAAACAAAAGACAAAGGAACCTCAAATATAATTCTTAAACATTCAGAAGATTGCAAAATAATTGTAGGGTGTCACAAAAACTGTCCCCTTGGCTTGGCTGTCATTTGCTTCAAATAAAGCTTGGGCCACAAAAAAACTATTTTAACACTCTGAGAAGATTAAATAGTTAATCCACCGGGAAACCAAGTTGAAAGAAAGAACTCACAAATCCGCTTCCCAGTAAGAAGCACTGAAAATAACAAACATATTTGTTTTATTTTGAATAAAAAATTATTCTAATGATACACTTTATGCAAATACTTTCTATTATCTGGCATACATTTTCATTGATGTGTTTTCCTTTCTAGTCTGAAACTCAGATGAAGGTCTTGTCTAATGACAGAAAACAACCATTTATAAATCAGAGTCATACAAGCAAGTTGTAACATGTCTTGGGGGAAAATATTCATAATAATGAATATTCCAAATTTACTTCTCTGAGGAGAAATTGATGAGAATTGGAAGATTGGGCAGATTATGGAATTAACTGCCAAGATAATTTCTGCTTTCGTGGTTTCACTAAACTGGAATTTCTAGTGCATCATGCACTGCCCCATAATTATGCATCAAAATATTAATCTATTAGCAGGTAAGATGGTAAGAGCTTAAGCGGTATAATAATTAGACACGAAACTTGAACTTCCATGGAGTTCCAAATAACAAACAGGTGTACCACCCTTCTTCATAAATTTAATAAGCTGTATCTGAAGAAAAAGTATCAACTCATATTTTGTAAATAAAATAATTTCATTGATTTTCAACTCATATCATCTGCTAGCTCTTTAGTCTCTATTCTTAAGAAATATATGAACTAAAAAAGGCTATTGAAAAAATAAAGGAGAAATAAAAACTAAACTGCAACAATTGTCTTTCATTTCTAGTTTGTGCTCTTGATTATATTTTGTGTTAGTTCCAACATAGTTGGTGCATTTAAAGAGCCTCATACTGCTAGGTCAAAGCTCCATGAAGGCAGAGACCATGTCTGTCATGTGTGTTGTGTATTCTCAGTGGTAGGAAAGTGTCCAGCACATAGTAGGCACTTAATAAATATTCACTGCATGAAGGAAGGAAGGAATAAACAAATGACCAAATACCAGATGACCACCTATTGTCATAAAATAACTATTTCTAAGAGCCTTGCTTATCTACTTCTATATTTTCTAAACATTAAATTGTTTCAAATAATTTACTTGATATGTATATTCTTGTTTCATCTTGAAAGATCCTTATTACATTGAAATTAGTACGTGAAATGTTTTGAACACATTTGGAAATATGTTTAAGAACAAAGAAACAGATATCAGAAGTCTGAGTTTGAGTTCCAATTCTGGTACTTAGTGGCTGAGAAACCTTGAATACGTCACCTAGTGTCTCTGAGACTCATTTTTTCATCTGTAAAATAGGGATATATCTGTCCAGCCTACCTCACAGGGTTTTAATGTAGATTAAATAAAATATTGTACATTTGTATTATAACCAGATTGGGACAGAGACCACAAAAGCTTAAATGTTTCCTCTTCAGTAACAAGAGTACCCAAAGTAAACATATTGTTGGGAAAGTCAAGCTTGAAATGTTAAAATAGTTCCTTCCTGTCAATATAGAGGCACCATTAATGCCAACAGTTTGACTAACAACAAAAAAATCACATATTTAATAGACTGCATATATAAAGATCTTACAACCCTTAATACCTTTACACTGTCACCTCAGCATGAGGAAAAAGAAAAGTTCACAGAAGTCACAGTGCAAATCAGTGCCAGTGACAGACCTAAAACAGAGCTTGTGACCATTCAATTAGCCCTTAAGCCTGCTGAGCAATGCCACTTCTTAAAAGTGCTTTAGTAAGGTGAAAATATAGCAAATTAGACAACATTACACACTAATCCAAACTCACTGTCAAGAATATGTACTGTTCTCTGCCAAAGCCGAGCAAAGAAATTTTAGCTCACAACCACATAGACAATGACACGAAAACACAATGGTCCTTTCTGTATCTCCATTTTCGTCCAGCTCTTGACATATTTTGCAAGCTAAAGTTCTTGAAGAGGAAAAAAGTTTCAAATGTTATGTCAGCATTCAGACAGGGAAAGCAAAAGACACATCATCCCACAATGTCTTAGATTTATAATTTAAAATGATTAATTGATTTTATCATTTTGAGTTAACTGAATAGTTCAATTCAGTATACTTAAATAAGAATAGAATATACACTATACTTCATTGCTCATTTTTGTTGATGAAATCTATCAACTGACCACATTTTCTAGGAAATCAGTTACCACATTGAGTCCATAATCAGTAACTTTCTACACCTATGCACCCAGAAGAAAAAAATGTTGCTGTTAAATCAAATCTTACATGTACATATGTGTGTGTGTATGTATATACATGTGTGTCTATGTGTGTATGTGTATATATAACCACCCGAAAACAGACACTCAATATTTTGGTATTTTCTTGATCTAAAAGTGAGGTTAGTCTATGATGCAGTGGCTATGAACAGTTTTTTCAATACTTCTTCCTCATATTTTTTAAATTATAGAGCAGCACTATCCAATAGAAATATAATGTGAGCAACATTCTGTTTAATTTTAAAATGTCTGGTAGCTACATTTTTTTTAAAAAGGAAAAACAGGCTGGCCCGGTGGCGCAAGCGGTTAAGTGCACGCGCTCCGCTAGGGTGGCCTGGGGTTCGCCGGTTCAGATCCCGGTAGCGCACCGACGCACCGCTTGTTAGGCCATGCTGTGGCGGCGTCCCATATAAAGTAGAGGAAGATGGGCACAGATGTTAGCCCAGGGCCAGTCTTCCTCAGCAAAAAAGAGGAGGATTGGCATGGATGTTAGCTCAAGGCTGGTCCTCCTCACAAAAAAAAAAAAAGGAAAAACAGATGAAGTTAATTTTAATAATATTTTATTTAACTCAATGTACCAAAATATTATCATTTTAACATGTAATCAATACAAAGATTATTGATATATTTACATTCACTTTTTTCATACTGTCTTTGAAATCTAATGTATATATTATATTTACAACACATGTCAATTAGGATGCTAAATTTTCATCAGAAATACTTTATCAGTATTTAGATTTCATAAACTTTATAGTTAAAAAGTAGATCCACATAACCAAGTTGTTCCAAGCATACTTAAAAGTTTTCCAAAAACTAAATCAAGGCCCAGTTTTTAAATTTAAATTAATTAAAATTAAATAAATTTTAAAATTTAGTTCCTCAGTAGCATTAATGATAATTCAAGTACTAAATAGCCACATGGGGTTGGGTAGTGGGGCTGTCATCTGAATCCCTATCTACCACAATGAAAGATACCCTGCAGAACATCGCAGATATATTCTGCCAAAAGGTATTTTTGGAAATTGAATTAAAAATATTCTCCCTAGGGCCTGGCCCGTGGCCAAGCGGTTCATGTTGCACACGCTCTGCTTCGGCAGCCTGGGTTTGTGGGTTTGGATCCTGGGCGCGGATATACTCCGCTCACCAGCCATGCTGTGGAGGTGTCTCACATATAAAGTAGAGGAAGACTGGCACCGACGCTAGCTCAAAGCTAATCTTCCTCAAGCAAAAAAAAGAAGAAGATTGGCAACAGATGTTAGCTCAGGATGAATCTTCTTCAGCAAAAAAAAAAAAAAAAAAAAAAATTCTCCCTAAATGAGAAACTTTCTGTTTAACTTTTCCCCAAAGCTGTAGATGACCATGCACTCATTTTGAGAAACCTAAAATAGAGTCATCAGCATTAACATATTGATAAGTTTCTACATCTAATAAAACAGAAGAACCTCTAGGATGCTTTGCGCATTTACACAAGTAGAGTCAACTCTTTATTACCTGTTATTACATTATTCATTGAAGGGGAAAAGTAGGTCAAATACTCTGCTACTTTGCATCTATTTGTTGATTTATTTATCCTGCTGATGAAGCCTATAGCAAACTGGAGGGTAGGATTGGAGGACACTGGAAAGATTAAAGAATCTAAGGCAATATTTTAGCTAAGTTCAGGTCCTCTCTATCTGAGCTCTATCTTTTCTAGCAATATCGAGGTATGAATAACCTGTCAAAGCCATTCATTTGTAATTGAACTAGTACAGAACCAGGAAGAGGCAACTGACCTTAACTAAATGAAGCTCTGTGAAGCATGCTCTTGCCTCTCACCTATACAGGTTTAATGGTTAAGAACTTGGGCTGCAGAGTCAAGCTGTCTGGGTTGGAACTCTCGTTCTGCCACTTGCTACCAGTTTAACTTTGGGCAGATTACTTAATCTTTCTATGCCTCATCTGCACAATGGCCATAATAATAACAGGACCTAAGTCAAAGATTGCTATGAGGAATAAATGAGATTTCACAGCATATAAAACACCGTAACACACAGCTCTGACCCAGGCATCTGGTATGTGTCCAACAATTATTCCTATTTTTAGCTCAGATGGGGAGATATGTTCAATAAGTATTTGTTGTAAATGAAAATATATGTCCAAGCACTTTAAAAATACCAAAGTGCTGTATAAGCTATTTTTATCCTATGTAAAATAAGTTTTAGAGAGTGGATCTATTCAATGTATTTAATGAAAAAAAAAATAGATCTTCACAATGTAGCTTACTAAGTTCTGTTAAAATTCTTCCAAAGCCTTTCCCCAACAATCAGATTCACACTTATTCACTTAAAAAGTGCTAACATGCATACCAAAACCAAATATAAGTTATTTATCTGTCATTGTCACTTTAGGGTGATTCATCGCTCTGCTCACCTCCATTGCAAGCGGCATCAGATTTAACAGCAGGGCCAATAAACCGCCATATGATATTCTAGAGAATTCACGGATAAAAATCTTAACTCTCTAAAAATGGTTTCTCTCACAGCCAAATTTTCTGTTTTCATTACTATTTTATGCTCCTCTTCACCTTCCTTGACCAGATTTGTTAACTAACAAAACTGCCGCGTACTGGGTTTCCTCTCTTTTTCCTTCCCCTTTCTCTGCGGTGGTACAGTCATGAATAGATATTAAAAGGCCAAGAGAAGTAGCAGCAGCAAATAGGACAAACAAACTAATCCAACGATTGGACAAGTAGCCCCAGAATAACCAAGAAAGCCAAATTAAAATTTCAAAAGCTTTAGAACAGGAGATACTAAAGAGTCATAAAACTGTCACTTCCATGGGTGGTCATTTCATGGTCTGTAAATGGACTGAAAAAAAATCTCTAAAATCCAGTTTATTCTTTAAATTGATTAAAGATACAAAGAAAATATAAAATTGCCATTTCTATGCCTAACCAAGATTTGTCACTAAAATAACGATAGAAATGCTGAAATGATAGGATTTTTAAAATCTTTTCAGAAAGACTACAAAACTGGAGGATTTTTAAAAATAATTTCTCAGAGGACAGACTATTTTTATAATCCTTAAAGTAGACATAAAGAGAAGCGAATTCACAGTGGACCCAGAGCTGTGAAAGCAACGCACTTCTTCCACCATGACTGCTTCATTAATATTTCAGGGATGATGTTGCATTTTCCATGAGCAACTGTCAGAGCTTAGAATATGTATCAAAACAGTCTAAATTACATTCAATACTCGTGTACCTGTCGTTGACCAAAATACAATTTTAATGTAGCTAGTATTTAAAAACCCACGCCCAATCATGTAGAATTTTATATTGTATCCATCCCGCTGAACCTCAGGATATTTCACCCAGTCATCCATTTCACCCTTCCACTCGCTGAAGAGTTTTTTTCCTTCTACAGACCTATTACCAGTGGATTTTACCTTAAATATAATTCCCATTGCAAGGCCAGCTATGTCGCCTCTACCCACCCGCTGGTGCAGTCTAGTTCCCCGTGATGCTCAATGAGACTTCCATTTGCACCAACATCTACAACCCTGCGGTTGGAAGCGCTATCAGTCGGATGCTTTGTCTCCTGCCTCGGAAGGCCGGAGTCGCATGTACACGTATGACAGTCACTCTATAAATAATAAAAAGGACACCGCAGCCCAGGAGAGAGGCGGCTCCCCGGGCAAAGCCGGAGGGGCGATCGCCCAAGGCGGCCGAAGCTAAGGCGATTGTTCCTCTGGTGCAGGACCCGGCGGGGGCGGCCGGCGACGGCTTTGCCTCCCGAAGAGGCAGGGCGCCCCGGGACCTGGCGCCGCGCGGCCGCCGGCCACCTGCAGACGCCCAAGGCGGGAGGGCGGCGGGGCTGCCCCGCGAGCACCGGGCAGCGCACGCCAGGCCGGCGGAGCCCCGCTGCCTCAGTTTCCGCAGCCGCCGGGCCGGCCCTCAGACAGGTCCTCGCCGAGCCCGCCGCCCGCCCGCCGCCGCCGCCGCGTCCTTCTCACCTGACAGCCACCCGCACGGAGCTCTCGTCCGGGGCGCCCCACATGCTGGCGGCGCGCGACGGCAGGGCCCCTGGGCCTCGGCCCCGCAGAGCTGAGGCGCCGCCGGAGGCGCGGCGCTCGGGCGCGAGACAGGAGCGGCAGGGGGCGGCCGGCTCACCTCCGCCGCGCTCCAGCCATGTTGGGCGACTGAATGGAAAGGTGGCGGCGGCGCTGCGGCAGGGGGAGGAGGAGGTGATTCACGGCTCGCGGGCGCCCGCCCCTTCTCCCCCGCTCACCCCCCGGGATCGGGGGCGGGGACGAGGCGCGCGAAGGGCGAGCGCGGCGGCGGCAGCGGAGCCAGCAGGCCGCTGGCGGCCTCCTCTGGGCCGGGCGAGTGCGCCCTGCCCCCTCCGCGGGGACGCGGCCTGCCCGCCCGGGCGCTCCGGGCTGCTCGCCCCGCACTGCGTCAGCGGCCGCCGCGCGGCCCGGCCCCACCTCGCCTCCCGCCGGCCCGCGCCCCGCCCTGCGCTCGGCGGGCACTGCCTGGCGCTGCGGGGCAGGGAGGCGCGCGGGGGGATGCGGGCCGCCGCTGCCCACGCCCGGGGGCCGCCAGCCGGTGCGCCCTGGCAGGCTCTGCGGGGCGAACGCAGCCGCGAAGGCTCGCCCTGCTGCCTGTGTCTTTTTTAAAATCCAAGCTCGATTCACCAGCGCAGCGCCAGGAATCGGCCAGCTGCCGCTCTGGTTCGGCTTTGTTCCCACCCTTCGCCTTATTGTCCTCTCTCCAGCTTGGACTTTGACCCCTTTCCCCAGCCCCCGGCTGAATGCCCTCCCTCCCGGGAGTCAGTCATTCGTGCTAAACTCCCTCCCTGGTTTGGCCGCTGTCTCTGGGCAGCTGGGCTGTTCTGCAGTCCATCGCCCATTGACCAGCCCATGTGGGATGTGGAAATGATTTACTCCGAGACTCCTGAATGCGTTACTCCGAGACTCCTGAATGCGTTTCTGTGAAATCATTTGTACACTGGTAAATGAAGTGCACCCTGGTACTGCCAAGTGTTCCCAGAACTGAGTATCCACCAAGACCCGCCGTGTAGTAAATCCTTCCAAATCGACTTTCTTTCCCTTCTGGCCTTCTAAAAGCACCTCCCAATCCCGGGATTCTATCAACATTGACCCATTGTGGTTTCTGCCTGTGACATTGTGCTTCCACATGCCTTTAGATAGCTCTGTGGAAACAGCCTTTGTTAGCTTTGCCACAGAGTATCTTTTGTGGACTGCCTCATACATTTCTCTAAATAAACATGTGGGTTCATACAAAACAGTATAATAGATTAAATGTCACCATCCAAATAAAGGCACTGCCCCAAGTACCTACAATCTAAAATCACACACCTAATCAGCAGAGATACAGCAGCCTGGGTCAGGGGAGGCAGCAGGCTTTGGGACAAACAAGAAGTGTTTAATCTTAAAGAGAAGGCCCATGTAGTATATATAATTACAGATAGTTTTAAACTTATTCTGTCCCTTAACCTCCATACCCCTGAGTCTTAACAGACACATAACTGGGAGGTGAAAAGGGCAGAGATGTAGCCCAAGTTGGTGGCAAAGCTCTCCACTGGCTCCCCTCTGTAGAGCCTCCCCTCCCCTCAGTATTTATCTATCAACACATCAGAGCACCATTTCCTCCTGCCCCCTGGCAGCCTCACAAGTGGCTGGATCTGAACTGGCCACTTTGCTTCTGGGATTGATAAAAGTTGCAAGCAAAGCAAGTAAAGCTGAGCAAATGTAGCAAAAAAACTAAGATGTATAATTAATTTAAGACTTCTTTTTTTAATCTCATTTAAAATAGCTCTAGTACATATATATCCCAGTAGGAGCTGTCACAAACACAAATGCCACCAGGATCCAGGCAGGTAACCCAAGTGAGTGGAGCAGGCAAATTGAGGACTGTGATAAAATAGAGAACACAGACCTCTTACAAAGGCAGTGGCTGTCGTCAGCTCCGGCCTGCTGGAATGCAGACCCAATGCTGCCAAGCTTTTTGTTTGCTTGTATGTCTGTTACTTCTCAAGAGATAGAGAAAAATCAGAACTTTATGTGAAAATTCCTTAGTTTTAGGGCCGACCCAGTGGCTTAGCGGTTAAGTGCGCGCACTCCACTGCTGGCCACCCGGGTTCGGATCCTGGGCGCGCACCAACGCACTGCTTCTGCGGCCATGCTGAGGCTGCGTCCCATATACAGCAACTAGAAGGATGTGCGTCTATGACATACAACTATCTACTGGGGCTTTGGGGGAAAAAAAATTAAAAAATTTAAAGAAATTCCTTAGTTTTAAACATCGACAACTAATTCAGTGCCATATTTATGTACCATGCAAACCAAACAAAATGTGTTTCAGGCCAACTTCAGTCCCAAGCCGTGAGGCTGGAACTTCTGGACAAACATTAGCACCAACAGTAGCTGTGGATTTGGATACAGATTGCACATGGTTTCAGGAAGAGGTAGTGTAAAAATTCAAATTCCCATTGACAATTGAGTCAGTAATTTTCTCCCAGATTTCAAAATTTATAAATCAACAATCTATTTGATATGTACTTCAGATTTCTTTGTAGCTGCTATAACCTCTTTCCTTATGGCTCATCTAATTAATTATTTTAAGTTGAAGAAACTACAAGGGAAGAGCTTTTAACACAATAGGTTTAAATCCTATTCCAATTATTCGCTCAATAAATATTTAATAAGTGACGGCTCTATGCAAACAATGCCGGACACTAGTGATACGGAGAGGCTTAAGACTATCAGGTCTACAAGGAGCTTAAAATCTAGCTCAGGGAGACAAATTTGAAAATCCATAAGTGCAGTCATTGAAAATATGAGAAGAGTATGATGAATTCTACCTGGGAGGGGAGGAATTCTTCAGGTATGGTCTCCCTGAGTCCATGCTTGCGTCCACACTGAGATAAGAGTGATCTTTTAAAACATAAACATGGGGGCTGGCCTCATGGTGTAGCAGTTAAATGCGTGCTCCGCTTCATTGGCCCGGGGTTCGCAGGTTCGAATCCCAGGCACGCACCAACGCATTGCTTGTCAAGCCATGCTGTAGCAGCGTCCCATATAAAGTAGAGGAAGATGGGCACAGATGTTAGCCCAGTCTTCCTCAGCAAAAAGAGAAGGACTGGCATCGGATGTTAGCTCAGGGCTGATCTTCCTCACAGAAAAAAAAAAAGTCATTTATGTTATTCCCCTGCCTGAAATCTTCCAATGGCTACCTAACAGAAATAGAATAAATTCTTCTAAACTTTAAGGCCCTTCACACTCTGGCCTCTCCAAACTCGAACATCCTCTTTTGCTACTCCAAGTCTTAAGCACTACTTTTTGGTGATACTGGGCTTCTTTCTATTTCTTGAACACATAAAGTTCTTTCCTGCTTTGGGGAGTTGCACTAGCTATTCTCTCTACCTGGAATGTTCTTTCCCTACTTGTCATGATTGGCTCCTTTTGTTCTTTTCGTTATCAGCTTAAGTGCTCTCTCTTCAGAGAAACTTCTGATTATTAAATCTAAAGCAGCACCCCCGCAAGGGCCAGCTACCTGATTTTGTTCCAGTGCAAAATGAAGATACAGGGTGTCTTGTTAGAAAAGCAATATAAAAATACTGTTAAAGATGCTAATATATAAAGTTTTTCCTTTCTTCTGAGCTCTCTCGCTGATCTTGTCGTGGTGTTTTTTATTTGTTTTGTTGTTAGTGGCATGGAGTCAATTCTGACTCCTAGCGACCCTGCGTACAGCAGAGCAGAACTTGGCCCAGTCTTTTTGCACCATCCTCTCACCTTCCAGCACTGTATCACACAATGCTCCACTGCTATTCATAGGGTTTTCATGGCCAAATTTTTCAGAAGTGGGTGGCCAGGTCCTTCTTCCTAGTCTATCTAGTCTGGAAGCTCCGCTGAAAGCTGTCCACCATGGGTGACTTGCTAGTATTTGAAATACCAGTGGCATAGCTTTCAGCATCACAGCAACGTGCAGCTGCCACAGTATGATGACCAACAGACGGGTGGTGTGGTTCCCTGACCACGAAAAAACCCCGGCCACGGTGGTGAGAGTGCTAAATCTTAACCAGTAGACCACCAGGGTTGGCTTTTTACTTGCTATTTAATGTCATTTTCCATAAAGAAAAATTAAAAGTTTTAATTATTAACATTACTTTTACCATTCATCTTATATTGTACAATGCCAGTTTTAAGTGTGAATAGATGAGCATTTAACTAACATACAGAGTTATAAAAGTAATACAATCCCTGTTGTGTAGTTCATACAAGCGTGTGAATTTCATTCTTAACTGGATCATGGAAACATTGTACAAAACTAACTCAACCGTTTTTATCTCACTCTTGATACACCTACATTCTACTAACAGTTTCTACCTTTAGCTTATAGATGGGTGAGGAAGAACTGAAAGCAAGAGGAGTAACTTTCTCTGTCTTTACCTTTCCATTTATGTCATTTTCAGAGTCAGTGGTTGGCAGCTACAGGGAAGTATTGAGTAAGAAACAATAAAGTAAGGGGCCAGCCTGGTGGCGCAAGAGGTTAAGTGCATGAGCTCCACTGCGGCGGCATGGGGTTCGTGGGTTCGGATCCCAGGTGTGCACCGATGCACCGCTTGTCAAGCCATGCTGTGGCGGCCTCCCATATAAAGTGGAGGAAGATGGGCACGGATGTTAGCCCAGGGCCACTCTTCCTCAGCAAAAAGAGGAGGATTGGCAGATGTTAGCTCAGGGCTGATCGTCCTCACAAAACAAGAAAGATTTCAAATAAACAACATAATTAAAAAAAAATGATAAGGTAAGATAGGGTTCTTTGGTTGTTGTGTTTCTTAGAAGGCCATTGCCTTCTTTTTGCATTTGAAGCAAGTTCTGGTTTGAGGGAAGCATGGCCTCTCAAGGTGTCAGCATCCCTGCTTACTCAGTTGTAGACATAACGCTTTTACCTCATATTTGTACTGGCTTTGAATCTCACTGAACTCCCACACATCGTGGGTCAACCAGAATTCTGTGCTCACAGGGCATCACGGAAGCTATATGAGATGGTGTGACAAGGAACAGAGGACATGGATATATGTCCTCTGCTTACCCACATGCTCCAGTGTTTTATCAGACCTCCCTTACAAAACAAATCCAAAGATAAAAGTATTAAGAATTTCAAGACAGAGACAGCAGAGCATTAAACCAAGAGTAGGGCCCCTCTGAGCACAGTGCCCTGTGTGACTGCACTGAGCACTGGGCCATGAAGCCAACACTATACCCCCAGCTACTCACTACCACTCACTACTTTATTTCTTCATAGCCCTTATCACTAGCTGATATTTTCTTGTTTCTTGTCTATCGTCTGCCTCCCTCCATTTGAATATGAGGTCCAATATGAATATGAGCTTCAGTATGAATTGAAGATGGCAGGGGTCTCTTCTGTTTTATTCATTGATATATCCGTAGCTCCCACAATAGTGTCTGACACATAGTAAGGGTCATTAAATATTAGCTGAGTGAGTAAGTGACTTTGGATAAGGTCTGAGACCTTTCTAAGTCTCAGCTTCTTATACGTAAGTGACTTTGGATAAGATCTGAGACCTTTCTAAGTCTCAGCTTCTTATACATAAGTGATGTATTTTCTACCTTATGGAGTTGTTTTAGACATTGAGAGCTTTGGTTATCATATGTTAATCACAGCACTAACTCACAATAAGTACACAAGAAAACTAGCTAATTTTTTGTGTGTGTGTGTGAGGAAGATTAGCCCTGAGCTAACATCCGATGCCAAGTCTCCTCTTTTTGCCGAGGAAGACTGGCCCTGGGCTAACATCCGTGCCCATTTTCCTCTACTTTATATGGGACACCGCCACAGCATGGCCTGACAAGCAGTGCATCGGGTGCGCACCTGGGATCCGAACCTGCGGACCCCGGGCCGCCGAAGCGGAGCACGCGCACTTAACCGCTACGCCACCGGGCCGGCCCAAAAACTAGCTAATTTTAATATAAATATCTTTGTAAATACAAAGTGTTTTAAAAAGCAGGTACTGATGCTGTAGCTGCACCTGTCTATATTTGGAAGAAAGATACATTCTCTTCTCGCACACCCTAAACAAGCAGCCAAGAAAGAAGCTACAACATGCATTAGGGCAACTATCTCACCAGTTGTTTCCCTCTAGGCCATCTACCTTGTGTTTTTCTGGTTTCCACATTCTAATCAGTGATTAAAAGTTATTTGCCTCTTCCTTTTTGCTGCTAGCAGAAAGATTAAAAGAAAAAGTTCTGATTACAACTCCATGTGGAAACAACTGGCTTTGGAAGAGCATGCCTAGACAACCATCTCCTCAGAAATCTTTCTGAAAAAAAATCTTGAGGAAACTAACCCTTAATACCACAACCGGAAATATCAATTTTTCTTCAGTGATTCTTTTTGTTTTATACATTTTCCCCGTTAATAACCATGAAAAGCATGCACAGGGCTCTTCCAGCATGCCGGTGCCATGTGCTAAGTGACTAACATGTATTATTTCACTTAATTCTCCCAATGACTCTAGAAAGTGGGTACAATTATTATCTCCATTTTACATGGGAGGAAACAGAAGTCTTCCCAACAGCCTCTAACTGTTAAAATCTTATCTATATTTCAGGCCCAACTCAAAAATCACCTCTTTCTTCAACCTTTTCCTGATTTCCCTCCTCCTCCAGAAGTGCGATTTTTTTCTTCTGCCAAATTTCCGTTGTATTTTGTTTATGTCTCTGTTATTGTTGTAATGATCACTTTTTTTTTTTTAAGATTTTATTTATTTTTTCCCCCCCAAAGCCCCAGTAGATAGTTGTATGTCATAGCTGTACATCCTTCTAGTTGCTGTATGTGGGACGCAGCCTCAGCATGGCCGGAGAAGCGGTGCGTTGGTGCGCGCCCGGGATCTGAACCCAGGCCGCCAGCAGCAGCAGAGCGCATGCACTTAACCGCTAAGCCACGGGGCCGGCCCATGATCACTTTTTAACTCTTTGGTTAGATCGTAATTACCTAAAGGGCAAAATTTGTGGAAAACTCAAGAGCAGTCAATATTTACTTGTTGAAAAAGTCGATGATTCCCAGAAGAAGGGCATGCTATGCTTTGAATTTAACACAAAACAAGTTTTCATTGTGGATAATCTGCTGCCCACTGGTTATGGTTCTCAGAGAGACTGATTCCAGACCATAGTGTCTATTAAAGGTGGTGTCCAAACTATCAGGAAGGAAACCAGAGCACCTGAGATTCTATAAACTGGCAAATGTAAGCAAGGCTCCTAGAATTTTGGAGATGGAAGACGTTTTACAATTCTAGTCCACCCTTTTCATGTTACAGATAAGGAAACAGAGTTCCTGAGAGGAGAATTGATCACCATGCCAGTCCCACCTCTCCCCAATACGCACGCATATTGCGCAGTAAATTGGTGGCAGAGATAAATTAAAAGCCAGGTATCTTGACTCCCTATTCTGGGCTCTTTGTTCTTCACTGTTAATTTCACTATACATATTATTCTTTGGGTTTAGAAAATCTCAGCCTACACTACAGGTGTTTACATATGAAGAATATATAACCAAAAAGTAACACAAAGTGAATTTAGATACTTATAGTAGTAGTTTACCTTACGATAAAAGCAGTTTGTTAACATCTTGTAAATTTATTTTTTAATGACTCATGACATTACTAGAAAATCAAACTTTTAATTATATACTCATTTCCTTCACATGTGCTCATTTATGTTTATTTTGAATATTGGTGGGAGTTATTTCTGGGTGGAAAGTAAGGGTGTGAGGAAAATTTTTTTTCCTTTTTGTATCTTTTTATATTGCTTGAACTTTTTAAAATAGCATAAATCATTTTACAAAAGCAGTAAAATTATTCTTCTAAGGAAAAAAATGGCAAGTATCTAAACTTCTACTTATTAGGAATAAACCTTTAGATAAAAGTTAAATTTCACTGTTCACACTTAAAATTAGGGTTTGGTCTAAAATTGCATTTAAGGTCTTGGACCTGAGTTCCAAATCTAAGGGAAATTCAAAGAATAAAGACTTCTCTCCAGTGCTTTGGACTTTTGTTGAGTTTGCAGCATATGCATATTGCACACAGCTTGATTACCCCAAAGTACTGGCCCAGTTAATTGCATTCAAATGCAGATTACAGCTATTAAGTCATGCTGGTCTTGAGCCAACATCTTGAGCCAAGTTCATAAGAGGAATGTGTTTTTTTCTAACTGTGCAAGTCCGAACTTGATAAGCAGTTTGGGATAGTCATTCATTAGAACCTCATTCTTTCTGTCTTTTAATTTTGGATTATTATAGAACTGAATCACCGGAAGATAATTTTATTAGTTATTTAATTGAGAACATCTCACCATTTACTTTCCTCTTTTATTTAGTCATCAACACTACCATTCTTCTTCCATATCTATTGATTGAAATTCCTGCCTTCATTTTCTCTTTTCTAACCAGTTTCTTCTCTTGTTACCTCCTCATGGATATTTTTTAAATTCTCATGGCTCTGGATACCCTGAAATCAAAAGATTAGTAAAATTCTGGATTTTTCATTCTTATTCTATTTCAGAAAACTTATAGCAATTAAAAATATGAAGTTAAAGTTAATTATAATTTATAATTATATAAGTATTTCACCAACTTCAGCAATGAACACGTGCTTAGATATACCTCCCCTCAAAAAAAAAAAGTGACAGCAAAGAAGATAACAAAGCCTTAACATCTAGATCCCTCACTTTACCTTATACAGATCCCCATTTGGTAGAATCAGTGCTTTTTAAGTGAAAACACACAGATTACATTTGTAAGATGCTTTACCTCAATCAGTATACAATTTGACTCTTGTTTTCTTAATCTGATTGAGAACAGTTATTTCACAGTGGACTTCACCAAGAAAGGCCTTCCAGACAGAAGAAACTGGTAACATTTGTATTTACTTCATGATCTCAAGCCGCTCCTCTAATTTTTGCAGAAGTGCAAAGGGAAAAATCATTTCTTTTTTATAATTTTGTTTATTTATTTATTATGCCCCAAAGCCCCAGTAGATAGTTATATGTCATAGCTGCACATCCTTCTAGTTGCTGTATGTGGGACGCGGCCTCAGCATGGCCAGAGAAGCGGTGCGTCGGGGTGCGCCCAGGATCGGAACCCCGGCCGCCAGCAGCGGAGTGCGCGCACTCAACCGCCAACCCATGGGGCGGGCCCGGAAAAACAATTTCTGATAGGAAAATTGTTGTTAAACTGCCTTTTTAGCCCAAATATCTCTCAAAATGACTATTTAAAGGATTTCTTTGTACTTGCGACATTGACAATAGAGCTAAAAACAGAGCTGTGGACACAGTAAGATGTCAATGAGCAGTAAATTAGCAACAAGATAATAGCAGCACCTAAATGCACTTGCTTATGTTTATACCACGAAAAAGATGTGTTTCAATACCAGTGAGAAATAAGGTGGGTAGAATCTTGAAAGGAGAGGAATTTAGATAGATAAAGTAGAATTTAGGAAACCATTTAAACCTAGTGAGTATAAGAGCGATAAGACAGAGGCAGTTATTTAAAAATATGTAAAGTAAAATAAAATTTTAAAAAGGATTATGAGTCTGGTCCAAGTCTGTGAGATGAATTGGGAAGACTCAGTCAGGCAACCGTATCATACTAATTTATTATGACATGGTAAGGGCCTAAACTAGGCATCTTAATTGACTATGGTGAAAATGGAGTAGACTTATAAATCAAAGACATTCTTAAGGAAGAATTAACAGGATGTAGCAATATGGGAGAAGAATAGGGGATTAAAGTGTTAAACTTCCTGTCACTGAAAATATCCAAGCATGGGCTAGACAACCACTGGATGAAGACACATCCAAAAATATGCAAGCATCAATTGGGGAGAACAAGGGGGAGATATGAACTAAAGGGTCTCGGAGGGTCCTTCCAATCAGAGATTATGAATTTATGAAGTGTTTTTTTAAAATATCCCTAAATCCAGGCAATGAGAGAATAGTGTTAGGAGCTAAAATAGGCAAATTGGGTGGAAGGAAGGGTGAGCTCATTTGGTAGAAGCAAGAGAAAGTGACTAGTAGAAGAACTTGGGTTGAAGCAAGATGACAAAAATAAAAGTAGAGACAATGTCAAAGGATGAGTAGAACTGGAGCATCAAGGCCCTGGAAGAACCAAAGGGAACAAGGACAGAGGAACAATCAATGGATCTATCAGATCAACACAGCTAATTGTAACCATGGAGAGTAGTTTTAATAGGACACAGGAAAGAAAAGCTAGGTGTCTAGGGAACTAAGAATTGGTGGTAGGAATGCAAGAGGACAGTTTACTCCTCTGAGGAGTTCATAATGAAGATACAAAAGTATTCTATCTAAATTCCATTTCCACTTGTAAGTCATTAAATCAATAAGTGTTTTAGTGCCTAAATGACACCATGCTTAAAACTACTTTCATCAGCTTATCTCCATTCTACCCCTTGTTTCTTTGGCCAAATTCTACCCAATCTTGAAAACGTTATTAGACTCTTTTCCTTATGGCCTCACACTTAGATTAGACCGAGGACCCCTGTTATATATTCACATTGTACATGGGCATAATTGAGGTTATTAATTTTCTTTGAATTTATCTGTTTAAAGGTGTCTTTCCCACTAGATTGTAAGCTCTTTAAAAGTAGATACCATGTCTTATTCACTATATTTCCATCTCAGAACACAATGCGTATCTCATGATATACAGTAAATGTTCATGGATGACTAAAAAGCCCTCTTCATTGTCCTTGAATTCCAAATAGCAATTAAGAATTGACTGTGCTCCTTTTTACTGAGATACTCTCTAGTTTCAGACCACTAATTCAGGTGACTGTATTTTGGACTTCTTTGCAGGCCTGCGTTTCCCAAACCGTAAATTTTGAAACTCTCAAGTTCCAGTCCAAGGTTCTCTTTCCTTTACTTTTTACACTTTCTCCCACTGCTCAAATTCAATATATAAAGTGATTACTACCCATTTATTCAATAACTATGTTTTGAGTGTCTACAATGTGCAAAACACTGTTTTAGGCACCGGAGATACAGCAGAAAACAAAATGGGCACAAACTTTTGCCCTCATGGAGCTTGCTTTTTTAGGAAAGACAATGAGCAATATAAATAAAATGTAATACATGCTTCATGGTGGTTAATGCTGTAGAAAAAGAGGAGTATACAGAATGCTCAGGTGGTTAGAGTGTTTTGTATTTTAAAGAAAATAATCAGAAAGGGTCTCACTGAGAAGATGACATTGAGTAAAGAGCCAAAAGAAATGAAGGAATGAGCCATGGGGAAACTAGAGGAATAGCATCCCTGGCAGAGAGAACAACAAACACAAAGCCCTTCAGATAAAAACATGTCTGACACTATTTAAGGAACAACAGAGTGGCCAATATGGCTGGAGTAAAGTGAGCCAGGAAGAAAACAGTGGGAAATGAGGTTAGAGAGATGGAGGCTGGGGATAGTACAGGGTAGAAAAGCCCAGATGATCATCACATTATCACACAAGGTAGGCTTTGTATGCCATTGAAATTGGTGAGTGAGATAGGATGCCATTGGATCATCTTGAGCTAAGTAGTGACGTATGTGTTTTAATGGTGTCACTCTGACCACTGGGTTGAAAATAAACTGAGGGAAGCTAGGGATGGAATGAGAGAGATGGTTAGGTGGCTAGTGCCATAATCTAAGCAGTAGATGATCTGACGCAGAAATAAGATAGTGAGAAATGATCAAGATCTGGAAACACACACACACACACGAGTGTATGTGTGTACATTCATTTATATGTAACTTTTTTTTTATAATTTTTATTTATTTTTTCCCCCAAAGCCCCAGTAGATAGTTGTATGTCATAGCTGCACATCCTTCTTAGTTGCTATATGTGGGCCGCGGCCTCAGCACGGCCAGAGAAGCGGTGCGTCAGTGAGCGCCCAGGATCCGAACCCGGGCCGCCAGCAGTAGAGCGCGCGCACTTAACCGCTAAGCCACAGGGCCGGCCCATATATTTAACTTTTTATTGAAATAATTTTAGACTTACAAAGAGTTGCAAAACAGACCAGAGAGTTCTCATATGCTCAACTCCCCTAATATAACAACTTATATAAATATACTGTAATTATCAAACCAGAACATCAACATTAGTTCACATAATGTCCTTGTTCTGTTCCAGGGGATCCAATCCAGGATTCCACATTGCATTAACTGTCACGTCTTCTTAGTCTTCTTTAATCTACAACTATTCCTTTGTCTTTAAGACCTTGACACTTTTGAAGAGTACTGGCCATTTATTTTGCAGAAGGTCCCTCAGTTGGGTATGTCTGAGGTTTTATCAAGGTTTGATTGAGGTTATACATTTAGCAAGAATACCAGAGAAGTGACGTTATGCCCTTCTCGGTGCATCATATCAGGAGATACATGATGCCACTTTGTCTTATCAACAGATGTATTAGTCAGCTTGGGCTGCCCTAACAAAATACCATAGACTGGATAGCTTAAATAGCAGACATTTATTTTTTCACAGTTCCAGAGGCTAGAAGTCCCAGATCGAGGTCTGGCAGTATCGGTTTCTGATGAGAGCTCTCTTCTTGGTTTGCAGATAGCTGCCTTCTTGCTGTGTCCTCATGTGGTAGAAAGTAAACTCTCTGGTATCTCTTCTTATAAGAACACTAATTCTGGGGCGGGCCTGGTGGTGCAAGTGGTTAAGTGTGTGCGCTCGGCTGCGGCGGCCTGGGTTCGCATGTTCCGATCTCGGGTGTGCACCAACACACCGCTTGTCACGCCATGCTGTGGCGGCATCCCATATAAAGTAGAGGAAGATGGGCACGGATGTTGGCTCAGGGCCAATCTTCTTCAAGGAAAAAAGGGGAGGATTGGCATCGGATGTTAGCTCAGGGCTAGTCCTCCTCACAAAAAAAAAAAAAAAAAGAACACTAATTCTGTCAGATTAAAGCCCTACCCTTATGACCTCATCTTAATTAATTCAGTAAAGACTATATCTCCAAATACAGCCACTTTGGGGGTTAGAGTTCAACATATGAATTTGGCAGGGGGACACAATTCAGTCCATAGTACCAGTGATGTTAACTTTGAAATTTGTAATTAATAAATATCCTTGTAATTACTAAATATCTTATGGGAAGATGTGTTGACAGTATGATTGTCTTTTTTCTTATTGTACTTTCATCCACTAGCTTTAGCATCTGTTAATAATTTCTTGCCTATAATAATTATTACTGGGATATTTGCCCAATAGTGATTTTCCAATTCCATCATTTCTTCTACATTTAATTGGAATTCTACCATAAGGAATAGCTGTCCTTTCTCCTCCATTTATTTATTTCTTCCATTATGTGTTTATATCAGTATGGACTGATGGATATTTATTTTATTCTATGGGTTACAAGCTATTAGAAAAAAAGAAGAAGAAAAGGAAGGAGGGAGGGAGAGAGGGAAGAAGGGCAATGTTGGTCTCTCCTCAGAATATTACTGACAGGACCCAAAAGTCGTGGTTACTAATATCTCATACATTGTAAACTACAGAAAATAATGTATTGGGAAGTATTCTATTTAAACAAAGTTAGAATTTTTAAAAGAACATAAAACTTCAGTAAAATTTTTGAAGTGCCTACTTATTTTGGTTATTTAATATTAAAATATAAACATAGAAATTATATATTTGTAAGGCGTACCTCAAAGGAAACTATCAGAGGCTGGCCCAGTGGCATAGCGGTCAAGTTCTCGTATTCTGCATCAGCAGCCCAGGGTTCGCAGGTTCGGATCCTGGGTGTGGACCTACTCACCGCTCATCAAGCCATGCTGAGGTGGTGTCCCACACAGAAGAGCTACAACTCTACAACTATGATACACAACTAAGTACTGGGGCTTTGGGGAGAAAAAAGAAAAAAAAAAAGAGGAAGATTGGCAACAGATGTTAGCACAGGGCCAATTTTCCTAAAGAAAAAAAAAAAAGAGAGAGAAAACTAACTCAAACCTCAAGTAATTGTCAAAACGATTGCATTTTCTTCCCGAATGGTACCCCTGATTCCAGCCTGTCCTCTCTTCAATTCATCCCATACATCAGTATCTGAGCACCAGATCAGCTATCAAATTATCTGCAAATTCTTTTTTTTTTATAATTTTATTTATTTATTTTTTCCCCCAAACCCCCAGCAGATAGTTGTAGGTCATAGCTGCACATCCTTCTAGTTGCTGTATGTGGGACGTGGCCTCAGCATGGCCCTAGAAGCGGTGTGCCGGTGCCTGCCCGGGATCGAACCCCGGGCCGGCAGCAGCGGAGCGCGCGCACTTAACCGCTAAGCCACGGGGCTGGCCCTGCAAATTCTTTTTATAGCATTAAGATTTTGGGAATATTTATCTGAGTGTTTGGTTAAAAAAAAAAAGACCAACTATTTCGTGAATGTATAAAATCAAAATACTAGTGTCATGTGTATATGTACACATGCATTTTTCTAAAAAAAAAAAAAGCACTTCCAAAAATAATCAGTTTACTACTTCTGTTAACCTAATACGGATTCCACAGAATAGTATGGTTTCCAAATTAAGATGAAAGAATAGTTTGGTATGTATGTTTCTAGAACATTCTATTTACCATCTCCATACCTGAGATTTCCATGTCTTTTCAGAATTTCTCTATCCTCATAACAGTTTAAGCCTCCTGTTCAAACTTACTTCCACCTAGGTCACATTCATTATCCCTCTTCTTTATCAAATCCATGTCTTCTTGAGTATTCTGTTCTTTTTTTCCTATTTGGCTAAAAACTCCACTCGGTTCACTATAACCTCCAGCAAGTGATGGACCATGTGTCTTGTTCACTACTTTGTGCCCAGTGCCTACCATGGTGCAATGGCATAAGGTAGATGCTCAATAAATATTTACTGAGCAAAAGGATGAACAAATGGTACTTTCTTCAAGCCCAAACATTAACTAACATGAACTTTAGTTAAGGAAACACTAGTTGCTCTTCAGAGAACATAGCGGTATCAGTTAAGCTGCAGCACCTTTTACTGCACGTACGAGGTATGTAGATGTGCCCGTGGGTTTTGTTTTGATCCTGCTGTTTTTAAATTTGGGAAACAGCTCAGGATAACCTACAAAAACGAGATAGAAAGTTACATCACACCAAATGTCTGTCATATTCTGGACTGAGAGTTTAGACTCAGAAGCAAATGCTAAACGTAAATAAAATTTTATGGGTTTCCGTTGAAAACAGCACTCACATGTGAACCATAATGCTTTATTAATTTTTGTTGCTTCTCACAGCTCTTTATAATCCTCATTAATGCATATTTGATGCTTTTGTGTGGTAACATTATACATAGATAATATTTTCTAATTATTTTAATTTTTTAATTAATCTAAATGCCAAATTATTTTGTTTTGTTTTTACCGGTGGGTGGAGTTCTTTAAAAATGTCATGTCTTTACAGGATGGGGCTCTCTGCCTCCCATATGGGACTGCAAGCCTGAGAGGGAGGCCAAGGCCGGGATGGCAGGGCCCAGGCCATGTGCGTGAGGCCCCTGCTTCTGTCACCAGAGTGTGGTATCCAGCTTGCATCAGATGTTGGAGGAGATGGACTTTGAGAGGGGAATCCAGCTGGTAACCTTGAATGACTATGGCTGTAATGTTCCTCACTATCCCAGCCATAACGAGCACTATACTATATGCTGGAAAGTGGAGCCAGGTGGTATGCGCAAACCCACTAGGGTGCTACTGCCTACACTGGGCCAACTACTGTAAGCACACTGAAGTAGCACAGCTTCTACTTTCTACTAGGCTAACCTCAGTGTGACAGATGATGACAGCATTTCTAGTCTGCATGAGGTTGCTGTGAAGTGTCAAGAGGACTTTCATTGCCTCCTTTGAAACTCAGCCCAGCCCTGAAGGCTGTTTGAGATGGAAAGGTATGACCAAGAGGTGACCTACTGCCCTATAATAGTGACTGTTATGGACTGAATGTTTGTGTCCCCCCAAAGTCATATGTTGAAGTCCTAGCCTCCAATGTGATAGTATTCAGAGATGGGGCCTTTGGAAGACAGTTAGGGTCAGATGAAGTCATGAGGGTAGGACCCCCAGGATAGGATTAGTGCCCTTATAGGAAGAGACACCAGAGACCTTGCTCTCAATCTCTGTATCCCAGAGTGCACAAAGAAGAGGTCACGTGAGCACACAGCAAGAAAGAAGCCACCTACAAGCCAGGAAGTGAGTTTTCATCAGGCACCTGAATCAGGCAGCACCTGGATCTTGGACTTCCCAGCCTCCAGATCTGTGAGAGACAAATTTCTGTTGTTAAGCCTCCCAGTCTATGGCATTTTGTTATGGCAGCTGAGCTAAGACAGTGACCTTCAAGACCTGCTTGCCACCCTGCCATCTCAAGCTGCCTTTCAGTGATGTTCAGCTGGGTGTCCATGTCCCTCCCTATGGTCAGCTTCTATACGCAGAGTGGAAAACTAAGGCCAAGAAAGAGTTGATCAGATTATCTACCCCTATTTTTTTTGTGTGGTGATTTTTCTTTTTATTGAGGTCATAATAGTTTATGAAATTGTGAAATTTCAGTTGTACATTATTATTTCTCAGTCACCATATAAGTGTGCCCCTTCACCCCTTGTGCCCACCCCCAACCTCCTTCCCCTCTGGTAACCACCAAATTGTTCTCTTTGTCCATGTGCCTCGTAGTTTAGCTTCCACATATGAATGAAATCATATGATGTTTGTCTTTCCTTGTCTGGCTTATTTTGTTTAACATAATACCCTCAAGGTCCATCCATGTTGTTGCGAATGGGATGATTATGTCTTTTTTTATGGCTGAGTAGTATTCCATCGTATATATATACCACCCCTTCCTTATCCAATCAGTCAATGGGCACTTGTGTTGCTTCCGCTTCTTGGCTATAGTGAATAAGGCTGCAGTGAACATAGGGGTGCATAAGCCTCTTTGAATTGTTGATTTCAAGTTCTTTGGACAAATACCCAGTAGTGGGACAGCTGGGTCCTGTGACATTTCTATTTTTAATTTTTTGAGAAATCTCCATACTGTTTTCTATAGTGGCTGCACCAGTTTGCATTGCCACCTGAAGTGTATGAGGGTTCCCTTTTCTCCACATCCTCTCCAACATTTGTTATTTTTTGTCTTGGTAATTATAGCCATTCTAACGGGTGTAAGGTGGTATCTTAGTGTAGTTTTGATTTGCATTTCCCTGATAATTAGTGATGTTGACATCTTTTCATGTGCCTATTGGCCATCTGTATATCTTCTTTGGAAAAATGTCTGTTCATATCCTCTGCCCATTTTTTGATCAGGTCTGTTTTTTTTCTTGTTGAGTTGTATGAGTTCTTTATATATTTTGGAGATTAACCCCTTGTCAGATATATGATTTGCAAATATTTTCTCCCAGTTGATGGGTTATCTTTTCGTTTAGTTCCTGGTTTCCTTTGCCTTGCAGAAGCTCTTTAGTCTGATGAAGTCCCACTTGTTTATTTTTTCTTTTGTTTCCCTTGTCCAAGTAGACATGGTGTTCAAAAATATCTTTCTAAGACCGATGTCAAAGAGTGTACTGCCTATATTTTCTTCTAGGGGTTTTATGGTTTCAGGTCTTTCCCTCAACTCATTGATCAGTTTTGAGTTAATTTTTGTGTATCGTGAAAGATAATGGTCAACTTTCATTCTTCTGCATGTGGCTGTCCAGTTTTCCTAACACCATTTATTGAAGAGATTTTCCTTTCTCCATTGTATGTTCTTAGCTCTCTTGTCAGAGATTAGCTGTCTGTAGATGTGTGGTTTTATTTCTGGGCTTTCAGTTCTGTTCCATTGATCTGTGTATCTGTTTTTGTACCAGTACCATGCTGTATTGATTACTATAGCTTTGTAGTATATTTTGAAGTCAGGGATTGTGATGCCTCCAGCTTTGATCTTTCTTCTCAGGATTGCTTTAGCTATTCAGGGTCTTTTGTTTCCCCATATGAATTTTAGGATTCTTTGTTCTATTTCTGTGAAGAACGTCATTGGGATTCTGATTGGGATTGCATTGAATCTGTAGATTGCTTTAGGTAGCATGGACATTTTAACTATGTTTATTCTTCCAGTCCATGTGCGTGAAATATCTTTCCATTTCTTTACGTCATCATCGATTTCTTTCAATAATGTCTTATAATTTTCATTGTCTAGGTCTTTCACCTCCTTGGTTAAATTTATTCCTAGATATTTTATTCTTTTTGTTGCGATTATAAATAGGATTGTATTTTTGAGTTTTGTAGTTTGTTATTAGAGTATAGAAATACAGCTGATTTATGTAAGCTGATTTTGTACCCTCCAACTTTGCTGTAGTTGTTGATTATTTGTAATAGTTTTCCAATGGATTCTTTAGGGTTTTCTATATATAAAATCATGTCATCTGCAAACAGCGAGAGTTTGGACTCCTTTTATTTCTTTTTCTTGCCTAATTGCCCTGGCCAAAACCTCCAGTACTATGTTGAATAAGAATGGCGAGAGTGGGCACACTTGTCTTGTTCCTGTTCTTAGAGGGATGGCTTTCAGTTTTTCCCCATTGAGTATGATGTTGGCTGTGGGTTTAATCATATATGGCCTTTATTATGTTGAGGTGCTTTCTTTCTATATCCATTTTATTGAGAGTTTTATCATAAATTGATGTTGGATCTTGTCAAATGCTTCCTCTGCGTCTATTGAGATGATCATGTGGTTTTTATTCCTAATTTTGTTAATGTGGTGTGTCACATTGATTGATTTGCGGATGTTGAACCATCCCTGTGTCCCTGGTATAAATCCCACTTGATCATGGTGTATGATCTTTTTAATGTATTGCTGTATTTGGTTTGCCAATATTTTGTTGAGGATTTTTGCATCTATAGTCATCAGCAATATTGGCCTGTAATTTTTCTTGTTTGTGTTGTCCTTGTCTGGCTTTGGGATCAGGGTGATGTGGGCCTCTTAGAATGTGTTACGAAGTTTTCCGTCTTCCTTTATTTTTTGGAATAGTTTGAGAAGGATAGGTATTAAATTTTCTTTGAATGTTTGGTAGAATTCTCCAGAGAAGCTGTCTGGTCCTGGACTGTTATTTTTTTGGAGGTTTTTGATTACTGTTTCAATCTCATTACTTGTGATTGGACTATTCAGATTCTCTATTTCTTCTTGGTTCAGTTTTGGGAGGTTGTATGTGTCTAAGAATTTATCTGTTTCTTTTAGATTGTCCAATTTGTTGGCATATAGTTTTTCATAGTATTCTCTTATAATCCTTTGTATTTCTGTGGTATCCGTTGTAATTTCTCCTCTTTCATTTTTAATTTTATTTATTTGAGTCTTCTCTCTTTTGTTCTTAGTGAGTCTGGCTAAGGTTTTGTCAGTTTTGTTTATCTTCTCAAAGAACCAGCTCTTTTTTTCATTGATCCTTTCTCCTGTTTTTTTTGTTGTTGTTGTTTCAGTTTCACTTATCTCTGTTCTCCTTCTGCTGACTTTGGGCTTTGTTTGTTCTTCTTTTTCTAATTTTGTTAGGTGTAGTTTAAGATTACTTATTTGAGATTTTTCTTGTTTGTTAAGGTGGGCCTGTATTGCTATGAATTTCCCTCTTAGAACCACTTTGCTGCATCCCATATGAGTTGGTATGGTGTATTTTCATTCTCATTTGTCTCCAGATATTTTTTGAGTTCTCTTTTAATTTCTTCAATGATCCATTGGTTGTTCAGTAGCATGTTGTTTAGTCTCCACATATTTGTCACTTTCCCAGCTTTTTTCTTGTAGTTGATTTCTAGTTTCATAGCATCATGGTCAGAAAATGTGCTTGATATGATTTCAATTTTCTTAAATTTATTGAGGCTTGCCTTGTTTCCCAACATATGGTCTATTCTTTCCCCTATTTTTTAAAAGAAGTCACTATAGAGGCAAGAGAGCAGATTTGGGGGGAGGTGGAGTGCAAGTGTTCAAGCCGGGACAGATGATCAAATTCCAGGTTATTCATATGGAGATGCCTCCCCATGTGGAGAGGAAAAAGGAGAAAACTCCATGCAAAAAAATAAATTTCTAGAGTATTAAGTACCTCCATATAAAAACAAAAACTATGAATATTAGAAGAAAATGTAAGACATTTTTGTAACGTAAATCAAAAGTCATAAAAGAAAAGCTTGACAAACTTGAGTACATAAAAATTTAAAACTGAAACAAAAAAGACACCTTGAACAAAGTTAAAAGATAAGTGACAGCTGAAGAAAAATACTACTTTATATTACAAAGGATTTGTATACATAATAGATTATAAAGCTCCTACAAATCAATACGAAAGCACAAAACAAATTCTACAAAATGAGCCAAGGATATGAACTGACCTTTCAGAAGAAATAATACCAAAAAAAAAGAAAAAACAAACAAAAAAAACCCACCACCACCACCACAAAAAATGCACACAAGAAGATGCCCAACCTTACTAAATTAAAACAGTAAGTCAACAGCATTTTTTACCCTTCAGGGTGTTAATAGTAATAATGAAATTCTGGTAGAATCTCAAGCACCAGCAAAGGTGTAGTGCTCTTATACATGCCTTGCAATGTGCCAAGCACTCTTTTCAGTGCTTTGCATATATTAACTCATTTAATTCTCATAACAACCCTGTGAGTAGGTGCCATATTGTCATTCATATTTTACAGTTGAACTGAGGGACATTGTTTAATGACTTATACCAAGGGCCCACAGTTGGTAAGTGACTCTTGAGTCAACACTTTTAACCATTATACTATACTGCCTATAAATTGGTAGCAGCCTCTCTGGATGGCAATTTGGCTGTAATGAAAAATTTTAAGTGGGCACACATACAGACACACAACTGTGAAGTCTTGAGTAGTCTGGGCTCTGGATTCAGAAGGCTTAGGTAGGAATCTGAACCTCAATAACTATTACTATCTGAGTATAAACAAGCCACTTTACTCCTCTGAGTCCCAGAATTTTCATCTTTAAAATGGTTATATAACTTTTCCTATGTAGGCATGTTGTGAGAATTAAAATAGATAATTTATATTAAAAACACTTTGCAAACTGAAAACACTCTAAGATATTCTTATCATTTTCCTGAATTTTTGTTTTTTAAGGAAGAACCTCCTCCTGGTGCTTGAATTTTTGCATTTACTGAATACAAATATTTCCGTGGAAAACTAGTAGTCTTTCTGTGTTTGATGAGCCCTGTAGTTAAAAAATTTTTTTAATTTTGGAGTTTGTCATCAATATTTGTTCAGGACTAAATACTAAATAAGAATTCATTGGGGACAGTAAGTGGCAAACAACAGAGAAAGAGGACTCACAGTGCTCTCTCCTCAGAATTTATCATTTCCTTGGGCTTACACAACACGCACACAGGCAAGAACTTAACCTTTACATAATGGTACGGCAACATGTAAAGGAGTTCACGTTAAAATAGTGCACACTAAATACAAAGTTATAGGGAATCCTTGAGAGCAGAGAGCTCTTGGTGTCAGACAAGACCTAATTCATAATTCTGGCTGTCTTCATTAAAATAGAAATCACACCACCTACCAGGAAGTGTTATGTTGAAGATTAAATTAATGTAAGTAAAGTGCTTAGCATACACAGTGTCCGGCATAAAGTAAGTGCTGTGTTAGTATTTCTAGCTACAAAGAGAAGTCAGAAATAAAGGAAGAATGAGTGCTATTCAGAAAATCAGGTAGTGATTCAGTCAAGTGTAGTGTCAGAAAAGATTTTCTAGAAGAAATGTGTTTTAAACAGGCTTTGAGAGTAAAAGTAGAAATGACATCTTCCAAAACACTCTCATTTAGAATGGGAATCTTTACATGCTGGGACAAATGAATCTGAGAGTGTGTGACTGCACCAGCAGCCAAAATTTACACGTGAGAGTAGGAATTTTGATGATAAATATATGAAAAGTAAATATATGTACTGCTCCTGTTATCCATTTATATCTAGATGCCAATACATAAGCTTTAGGAAATTTGTCACACTTTCAAAAAAAAGAATGGCATCCTCTCTGATTAAAAAAAAAATCAGGTTTTCACAGAAAAAGGCAACATTGATGCTTTCCACTATTAAATTGAAGTATTTGTATCTAAAGGTGAAGCAACAAGCAAAACTTCAGAGGCAACTTAAATTCAAAGCTGCCTTTTGTTTTTCTGAATTAATTGACTTTACTTCTTGAGCAGTTTTAGGTTTACAGAAAAATTTAGTGGCAAGTACAGAGTTCCCATATACTTCCTCAACTTTCTTCAGTTTCCCCTATTATTTTTGTTTGTTTGTTTGTTTGTTTTTTGTTTTTCATAAATCTAAATTTATTCAATTTAAATGACTATTCCTTATTCTGAGATTACGTTCTTCCCACACTTTGGGTGCTAAATGTCTTTCCTTTTACATAATGAAGCTACTGGCAGATGGTAATTTGAGTCTTTCTGTTTTTGTTTTATGTCCTTAGCTGACAAAATTAAAAGCTAGAAACACTTAAACAGCCCAATTAAAAAGTTTTTGCAAATTTACTGGTGCTTACAACTCAGAGCCTAGGAACCATAGCCTAGGTAAAGGCCTACCTTCTGCGTTGCCTGTTTCACAATATTGAATTATTTCTTGACGATTTCCCCAGACAAGTTATGCAGCAGGATAAAAGTAAGTCTTAATTTATATTAAGCCAGTGTAAAAATGGTCTTAATTTCAAGCACCAAAGAAATATATTTTCAATCAACACCATGGTTATATCCTATCTGATTAAAACTAATTACATCGATACCTATAGGGAACTGATTTACAAGTATGATGCCATGTCTTTGACATCATTACTGTTCTAGGAGTAACCTGTTATCTACTCCTAGACAGTATTGGTGCCATGCAGAAACAAAGAAGGCTGGAGTCCAGGCAGGCCACTCTCCTGGGTCAGAGTTTCAGTGGCACCAGAGGTGGTTGCCCATCTCAATGTACATTTTGGCCTGTTTACCTTCCTAAATCATACCATATAGCTTTCAGAACTTACATACATTTAAACTGAGGAGAAATATATATTAGAGGAAAGCATACTTTAGTGGGCTTCATGTGTCAAAAATAACTACTTTTACTTCATTAGCTACCTTTGAGTTTCCCCTATTATTAACAGCTTGCGTTAGTGAGGTACACTTGTTACAATCGATGAGCCAATATTGATACATTAATATTAACTGAAGTCCAGAGTTTACATTAGGGTTCACTTTTTGTATTGGACATTCTGTGGGTTTTGATAAATGTATAATGATGTGTGTCCACATTATAGTATCATACAGAATAGTTTAACTGCCCTAAAAATCCCCTGTGTTCCATCTATTCATCCCTCCCTTCTTCCCCAGGAGCCTGGCCACCACTGAGCTTTTAAAACTGTCTCTATAGTTTGCCTCTTCCATAACATTGCCTTTTTTAAAGCAAAATAGTTATAAGCAACACTTGGGCTGAGAAACGTGTAAAATCAGTTACAAAAAGCACTGAAGCGCAGGCCCCATGGCGTGGGGTTAGCTGTGCGCGCTCCGCTGCTAGCGGCCCCGGTTCAGATCCCGGGGCGTGCACTGATACACCACTTGTCTGGCCATGATGTGGCGGCATCTCATATAAAATAGAGGAAGATGGGCACAGATGCTAGCCCAGGGCCAGTCTTCCTCAGCAAAAAGAGGAGGATTGGCATGGATGTTAACTCATGGATGATCTTCCTCAAAAAACAAAACAAAAAGCACTGAACTACTGGGAAATAATTTTATAAATAACAAAGGTAGATGTCATTTAATACCAATATTGTCACAAAGAGCAATGATATATGGTTGAATGAAATAATTGATGTGGAGAGAATTGAGTGAAATGTGCAGAATACAAAGCAAATATTGATGTCTGTGTGGCACATGTATGAGGGAGAAGGGCTTGACAATTTAATTATTTTACGGAAAATCTATGCCATTAGTGGAGAGATTTTCCCTTTGTTGTGGAAGGGGTCCTTCAACACCTTTATGATAAAAGAGATTTACCAGTGGAATAGAATTTTCAGTGCAGAACAGACATATTTTCTAATTTGAAATCTCAGACACACTCACAATTTTTCCTATTTTAAATGCCTTGGTTGACTCTCTTGAATTATTTATGTACACATCTATTTCCTCTACTAAGTCATAGGTTGTCTTTGGGGGTTTATTTGTCTTTACATTTCCCAGTGCTTAACAGGCTAGTAAGTGGATGATAGAGTTCTGCTAAGTGAACTTTTGTGTGTGTGTGTGAGGAAGATCAGCCCTGAGCTAACATCTGCCAATCCTCCTCTTTTCTCTTTTTTTTTTTTGCGGAGAAAGACTGGCCCTGGGCTAACATCCATGCCCATCTTCCTCCACTTTATATGGGACGCTGCCACAGCATGGCCTGACAAGCAGTGTGTCGGTACATGCCTGGGATCCGAACCAGCCAACCCTGGGCTGCCACAGCGGAGCACGCGCACTCAACCGCTTGCACCACCAGGCCGGCACCCTAAATGAACTTTTATAAACAAAACATCTGTGAAAAGTCTCCTTTTGCTCCTTTACCTCTCATATATTCTCAAACTGACCCACTTCTTTGTAAACATTAATTTTTTAAAATTGTTTTTTTAAGACATTTTAAATAGTAAATTTGAAATAAGTTCATGGTAAAAAAGAAAAAAATTAAACAATATACAGTAAAAAGCTATAAAGGAAAACAATAGTCCTTCCTAACCAACTCATGATTCTCATTTCCCAGAGTTAGCCACAATTATCTGTTTTGCGTTTAGCCTTTCAGAAATTTGCTATGCATATATACCCATACCAATGTGTGAAGGCATATATATTTAACAGGAACTTAAATAGGACTTCTCTTAGTTTCTGCTAAGGCCCCAAAGCTGAGAACCGTACGTGAAAAGTATAAGTACTCCTTTGGTCTAAAGAGATGTACTATGCAGATTATGCTTAGATAGTTCTGTAGCCATCTCTCATTTCCAGCCTATATATGAGAAGGCTAGAGACATTGGAAAGTAAGGTTTTCTTTTTTTTTTTTTTTTTTTTTTGGTAAGGAAGATTGTCCCTGAGCTAACATCTGTGTCAATCTTCCTCTATTTTGTATGTGGAACACTGCCACAGCATGGCTTGATGAGAGGTGTGTAGATCCACGCCTGGGATCTGAACCCGAGAACCCCGGGCCACCAAAGCGGAGTGTGTGAACCTAAGCACTATGCCACTGGGCTGGCCCCAAGGTTTTCTTTTGAGAGCATTGTTACCGTGTATACTTCTCCTTCATAACAAGCCAAATAAGAAGAGCATCAAGAAATGTACTTACTTACAGCAACTAGAAGGATGTGCAGCTATGACATACAACTACCTACTGGGGCTTTGGGGGGAAAAGTAAATAAATAAATAAAATTATTAAAAAAAAAAAAAAAAAGAAGTGTACTTATTGAGAAAAGGTCTTCCTCCTTCCTCTGCCAGGGGGAAGACCTACGTGCTATATAGTCTTTTTTCTCTTTCCTCCCCACCCAGATGCTTACTGAGCTGCAGAAACTTGCTGAACAAATGTTGCAAGACAGGAGTGGAGCTTGGTGACAGAATGTGAGAGGAGTTGACTGATGTCCACTGGAATTGATGTGGACAGAGGCAACTGCTTGATTCTTACCTAGAAAAATCCAACGAGGAGAATTTCTGCTTCTGGTTGTATGTTATACTGGAGGTTCAGTGAGCCCCCTTCTGATACATCAAACATTCTGAATAAAAACATATATATAGATACAACTCCAAAGGCATAATCCTTGAAAGAAATTATTCAGAAGCTGGATTTCATTAAATTAAAAACTTCTGCTCTGCAAAAGACAATATAAAGAGAATAAGACAAGCCACAAACCAGGAGAAAATATTTGCAAAAGATACATCTAGTAAAAGACTGTTATCCAAAATATATGAAGAACTCTTAAAACTCAACAATAAGAAAACAAACTACTCAATTAAAAGCCCCCATGGGTCCAGCTGTGTGGCATAGCGGTTAAGTTCGCACATTCCGCTTTGGTGGCCCAGCGTTCACCGGTTCAGATCCTGGGCACAGACCTACTCACCACTCATTCAAGCCAGCTGAGGTAGCATCCCATATAGAAGAGCTACAGCTCTACAACTATGATATACAACTATGTACTGGGGTTTTGGGGAGAAAAAAGGAAAAAAGCGGAAGATTGGCAACAGATGTTAGTGCAGGGCTAATCTTCCTCAATAAATAAATAAATAAACAACAATAAATAAATAAATAAAAATAAGATAAATAAATACATAAAAAAAAAACCCCAAAGACCTTAACAGACACCTCACCAAAGAAGATACACAGATGGCAAATATACATATGTAAAGATGCTCCATATCATATATCATCAGGAAAATGCAAATTAAAACAACAATGAGATACCACCAAATGCCTATTAGAATGGCCAAAATCCAGAACACTGATAACGTCAAATGCTGATGAGGATTTGGAGCAACAGGAACTCTTGTACATTGGTGGTGGGAATGCAAAATGGTATAGCCACTTGGGAAGACAGTTTGGCTGTTTCTTACAAAACTAAGTATACTCTTACCATACAATCCAGCAATTATGCTCCTTGGCATTTACCCAAAGTGGAAAATTTATGTGCACACAAAAATCTGCATGCAGATCTTTATAGCAGTTTTATTCATGATTGCCAAAACTTGGAAGCAACCAAGATGTCCTTCAGTAGGTGAATGGATAAATGAACTGTGGTACATCCAGACAATGGAATATTATTCAGTGCTAAAAACAGATGAGCTAACAAGCCTTGAAAAGATATGGAGAAAATTCAAATGCATATTACTAAATAAAAGAAGCCAATCTAAAAAGGCTACATACTGTATGATTCCAACAATATGACATTCTGGAAAAGGCAACACTATGGAGATTGTAAAAAGATCAGTGGTTGCCAGGGATTGTGTGTGTGTGTGTGGTGGGGCAGGGGTAGGGGAGAGACACAGAGGGGTGAACAGGAGGAGCACAGAGGATTTTTAGGGCAGTGAAAATACTCTGTATGATACTATAATGATGAATATATGTCATTATACATTTTATATATATTATAAATTATACATTGTATTGGTGGTGTAATGGTTAAGATTTGGGGCTCTCACTGCCACAGCCCAGGTTTGTTTCCTGGGCAGGGAACCATACCACCTATCTGTTAGTTGTCAGACTGTGGTGGCTGCATGTTGCTGTGATGCTGAAAGCTATGCCACTGGTATTTCAAATACCAGCAGGGTCACCCATGGTGGACAGCTTTCAGCAGAGCTTCCAGGCTAAGACAGGCTAGGAAGAAGGACCTGGCCACCCATTTCCAAAAAATTAGCCATGAAAACCCTATAAAAAGCAGCGGAGCATGGTCTGATATAGTGCCAGAAGGTAAGAGGATGGTGCAAAAAGGTTGGGCAGGGTTCTGCTCTGATGATGTACACAGGGTCACTAGCGGTCAGAATTGACTCCACGGCACTAACAAAAAAAATACATTATATAGGGGGCTGGCCCAGTGGCGTCTTGGTTAGGTTCACAGACTCAGCTTTGGTGGCCCGGGCTTCGCCGGTTCAGATCCTGGGAGGGGATATACACACCACACACGAAGCCACGCTGTGGCGGAATCCCACATACAAAATAGAGGAAGATTGCCACAGATGTTAGCTCAGGGCCAATCCTCCTCACCGAAAAACAAACAAAAAAAAGATATGAATGTCTTAAATAGCTTCAACCTGGAAACATCTCAAATATCAATGTAGAGTAGAATAGATAAATAAATTATGGTAGGCTAGAATGTTATAGAGAAATGAAAAAATGGGTATAACATGTAAATGTTTCCAAAAATGATGTTAAATAAAAAAAAGACACAGAAGAATATACACAGGGTTTATTTTATTTAGGAAATATTTTTTAAACATATAATCACTAGTGTTGGACCAAGTATTTTACAATTATTAATTTATTTAATCCTCTAAACAATTCAACAGTTCAACCATGACAGCTGTTCAGATGTATTATTACCTTCAGTTTACAGATGCAGAAACTGAGGCATAGAAAGGTTAAATAACTGCCCAAGGTCACATATTTAGTAATAGAGAGGGGCCAGGTTTGAAAAGAGGCAATCTGGCTCCAGGGACCAGAGTATGATTTAATTCATATAAAGTTCAAAAGCAGGTGACAGCTAAACAACATATTGTTTATATATATATCATCTATATATGGTATATATATATATGGCACATACAGATGGCAAAAACTATTTTAAAATGTAAAAAAAAAAAAGATTAACACAAAATTCACAATTACCTGTGTAGGAGAGGGAAGGGAGTGCAACCTGCAACCTGGGAGGGAAACAGAGGCATTCAAAGAAATTGGCAATGTTCTCTTTCTTTTTTTTTCCCCTAGTTTTCTTGAGAAATAATTGACATACAGCCCTGTATAAGTTTAAGCGTATGTGACTTGAATTACATATATTGTGAAATGATTACCACAAGTTTAGTTAACTTCCATCATCTCTTATAGATACAAAAAAAAAAGAAAAAGAAGAGAAAAAAATGTTTTTTTCCTTGTGATGAGAACTTTTGGCAATGTTCTCTTTCTTAAGAAGGCATATGGGAGGTGTGTATATGGATGTTAATTTTATTATTAATGTGCTCTGAAGTGTGCATATTCATTATATACAGTCTTTCTTGGTATGCTGTGTTTCTCAATTTTTAAAAAGGTTAAAAGGAAGAGGCTGGCCTCTGAACCCTGAACAGAGTCTCTGCAGTGGAAAACTTCCATACTTCCAGAAGTTTTCTGGGAGCTAAGCGTGTGCTAGAGAAGGTAGTTGGGCTGAATTGTCTTGAAAGGATCCTACCCAAGCGGAGAGTCACCCAGGGTGGGAAGACCTCAACAGAAAGAGGATCTGAGAGCTGGGGCCTGCCTGAGAGAGCACGGTGTAAAGGCACTGGGCAGTGGGTGGGGAAAGGAGTCCAGAGAGCTCACAAAAGCAGCCCGAGAGAGAAGAGCCAACATCTGAACAGCTGTCAGATGATAACTGCACCATGAAAGCAGGTGCTTAGAGATAACAGAGGGCGAAGGGATGGAAGGTAGAATAGTGAAGAATGAAGGGGGAGGAGAGAAGCCTGAAGTGGATAAGACTAAATTCTTGATATTAGACTGGACTGGACTTCTTGATGCCTACAAATAAGGCTTTTGTTAATTTGTGAGAATGACAGGGAAAAGTTAAGGGAATCTGCCTGATATATTGTCCAAAACAGAAGAGTTTACAGAGCTTGTTTGAAGCCCAGTGGAGAGAATAAGTAAAGTTGTTTTCTGCTTGCTGTTTACCAAGTTCAATAAACTAACAAATTCCGATTATACATAAATCTCTATCCCTTTACCTTTTAAAAATAACAGCTTTACTAAGATGTGATTCAAATACTTTAATATTCAACCTTTTAAAGTGTACAATTCAGGGCTCACCCGGTGGCGTAGTGGTTAAGTTCACATTCTCCACTTTGGTGGCCCGGGGTTCGAGGGTTTGGATCCTGGGCTCGGATCTTCACACCACTCATCAAGCTATGCTGTGGTGGCATCCCACATACAAAATAGAGGAAGATTGGCACAGATGTTAGCTCAGGGACAATCTTCCTCACCAAAAAAAAAAAAAAAAAAAGTGTACAATTCAGTGGTTTTTCATATATTCACAAAGTTGTAAAGCCATGATCACTATCTAATTCCAGAACATTTCATCACTCCAAAAAGAGACCCTATACATATTATCAGTTCACTCCCTTTTCCCCCCTGCTCCTGGCAACCACTAGTCTATTTTCTGTCTCTATGGATTTGTCTATTCTGGACATTTCATATACATGGAATCATGCAATATGTAGCCTTTTGTGTCTGGCTACTTTTACTTAGCACAATGTTTTCGAGGCTCATCTATGTTGTAGAATATGCATTATGTTCCATCTTTTCTATGGCTACTTAGTATTCCATTTTATGGCTATGCCATATTTTGTTTATCCATTCATCAGCTGATAGATATTTCAGTTTCCACTTTTTGACCATTATGAATAATGCTGCTATGAACATTCATGTGCAAGGTTTTGTGTGAACATCTGCTTTCAATTCTCTTGGGTATATACCTAAGAGTGGAATTTCTGGAGTATATGTTAAACTCAACGTTTAACATTTTGAAGAACAAACTGTTTTTCATGTGTCTGCATGATTTTACAACCTCATCAGCAGTGTATGAGTGTTCCAATTCTGCACATCCTCACTAACAATTGTTGTTCATCTTTTATTTTAGCCATTCTAATGGGGGTAAAATGGTATCCCTTCATGGTTTTGGTTTGCCTTTCCCTAATGACTAATGATGAACATCTTTTCATGTGCTTATTAGCCATTTGTATATCTTTGGAGAAATGTCTATTTAGATCCTTTGTCCATTTTTTTTTTCTTTTTGGGCGAGGAAGATTAGCCCTGAGCTAACACCTGTGCTCATCTCCCTCTATTTTGCGTGTGGGCTGCCGCCACAGCATAGCTTGATGAGTGGTGTGGGTCTGTGCCCAGGATCTGAACCCATGAATCCGGGCTGCTGAAGCAGATCATGCTGAACCAAACCACTACACCCCACGCTGGCTCCTCCGTTGTCTATTTTTAATTGGGTTATTTGTCTTTTTATTGCTGAATTGGAAGAGTTCTTTGTATATTCTGGATACAAACTCCTTGTTACATATATGATTTGCATATATTTTCTCCCATTCTGTGGGTTGTCTTTTTACTTTCTTTATGATGTCCTTTGAAACACAAAATTTCTGAATTTTGATGAAGTTCTATGTCTCTATTTTTTTCTTTCGTTGCTTGTGCTTTTGTCTCTTTTTTTAATACAAATAAAATCATACTATACCCGTGATTCTTCAACTTGCTTTTTCTTAATAATAATTCTTGGGCATCTTTCCACATCTCTATATCTATCTGTCTATCATCTATCTATCTATCTATCTATCTATCTATCTATCTATCTATCTATCTATCTATTATCTATCTATACTATATATTCTTTCATGGCTGCATAGTATCTTATTTTATGGAGATAAATAGTGAGTTCTCCCTTGATAGCCATTTGGGTTTTTACAATTTATTGCTATTGTAGTGCCACAGCAACATTCTTGAGAATATATCTTTATAAACAAGTGTGAGTATATCAACACTGTACATTTCTAATCGTGGGAGTGTTTGGTTAAAGAGTGTCTGCATTTAAAATTTTGAGAGATACTGCCAAATTATCTCCAGTGATGTTATATATATCTTTATATATATTATCCTCTAACAGTGTTTGAGAATGCCTTGCGAACACAATGTATGATCAAACTTTTTATCCTTACCAATCTAAGTAAAAAATGATATATTACTTTGTTTTGCCTTTCTTTAATTGGGTTTGAGGTTAACTATCTTTTACATGTTTATTGGACATTTGTATTTCCTCTTGTGTAAAGTATTTCTTCATAACCTTTGTCCATTTTTCTAGTGGATTATTTGTCCTTTTATTGAATTTTTTTTTTTGAGGAAGATCAGCCCTGGGCTAACATCCATGCCAATCCTCCTCTTTTTGCTAAGGAAGACCAGCTCCGAGCTAACATCTATTGCCAATCCTCCTCCTTTTTTTTTCCCCCCAAAGCCCCACTAGATAGTTGTATGTTATAGTTGCACATCCTTCTAGTTGCTGTATGTGGGACACAGCCTCAGCATGGCCGGAGAAGCGGTGTGTCGGTGAGCGCCCGGACTCCGAACCCGGGCCGCCAGTAGCGGAGCGCGCGCACTCAACCACTAAGCCACGGAGCCAGCTCCATGTCCCTTTACTGAATTTTAAGAGCCCTTTGTATGTTAAAAAATTTGCTTTATCTCAGATATGTATGTTGTAAATATTTTTCTTATTTTGCTATTTTCTTAATGGACTTTTTGTTGTACGGGAGTTTAAGATGCTTTTGTAGTTGAGTTTACCACTCTTTTTTCTTATGAATTTTGGCTACTCCTTTTTATTCTTTTTTCTTAATTTTTCTTTAAGAAATTTTTCCTATACTTCAAATTTTGAAGAGTCAGACATTATTGGCTGTTCTTTTTCTTGATTTAATTATAAAACTGCTGCACACAATTATTTGAAAATTTAATTATATGGGCCTAGAATAGTGCCATGTACATAAGCCCACTGAATAAATATTAGTTAATAACACATTTTTTTTTGAGGAAGATTGGCCGTGAGCTAACATCTGTTGCCCATCCTCCTCTTTTTTCTCCCCAAAGCCCCAGTACACAGTTGTATATCCTAGTTGTAGCTCCTTCTTGTTCTTCTATGTGGGATGCTATCTCAGCATGGCTTGATGAGCAGTGAGTAGGTCCATGCCCAGGATCCGAACTGGTGAACTCTGGGCGGCAGAAGCAGAACGTGTAAACTTAACCTCTATGCCACCAGGATGGCCTCCAACACTTTCAATTCACATTCAGATTTTGCACTTTTGCAATTGAGATTGTCTAAATAATTCTTTTTTTTTTTAATTCAAAGCTTAAAATCAAAATTGGCTTGACACATCGCACTAGTGAATAAAGCCAGTGTAAAATAAAATTTTAAGCAAAACAAATTCTACATAACTCTTGCCATTTTAATAACAAGGCTCAAAGTGTTTTTTTTTTAAATCATTGGTAAAATAGTAGTAGTTACTTCCTGAGGGGCTGAGAGGTAACAACAGACATCTGAGCCTTTGTATTTGGAAAGAACCCTTTTGTTCAGTCTAGAAGCCCTAAAGTTTCCCAGGCACCAGTCAAAAGGGGTGTTTCCCAACTCCAACAGACACCTGAATGCATGTCATGCACAATAAAAGGAGAGTTTCAATGCATTCAGGAAGGACATTAAATAGAGAGCCTTTTCAAAAATGAACAGAAGTGCCTTCAATTTGGAGTTCAATTAATTTAACCTGTTACCAGAACTCTACTAACTCCCTTTCTTATCTTCTGTTTCAAACCATACCTGCAACACTTGTAACAAGGATAATTAAAGTCAGCCCATTGTTTCCATACTCTTGATCATATATTCAAACTCCTGGAATTACTCTTACAAAAATACGTAGTTTGAGTTTTGATGATTAATAATGACATTTTGAGCTACATAGGAAGTTAATGATGTTGTTTCTCAGAGTTTTGCTTTTAAAATTAAATAACTATACTAAAGGCATATAGTTATAAAAAAATCTTCACAGCAATAGGACACAAATGAAACTATAAGGAAACTGTGCATCAGAATATACAGCTAAGAATTAAATAATACAAAATATTTTCAGAATTGTTACAGAAAATCAGTCTAGAATGGAATGAGGAAGTTGAACTGAATGACTCTAAGCTGATGCTTTACAATTTTTTTAATTCAAGAGGACTTTATAGAAAGAATCAGACTCAAGCTATGCGTGGGGATACTTGAGATTTGAACACATAGAAAGATACAGGGAAATCTTCAGCCCAGAGTATAACCAAAAAGTACAAAGTGTGCTTCTCTGTGTATTTTTGGAGGAGGAGGAGGAGGAGGAGGAGGAGGAGGGTTGACTGGGATTATAAAAACATGTCAGTATGTTATGGGTGCTTGTTGGACAGAGCTATAGAGGCTGGCAGGAAACAATGGTTACTCAAAGCCTCAAGGTCAAAACCAAGGACAGAATCTGAGCTGTCTGACCCACACTGGATGATACTCCGGGAAGACAAATCTGGTTACATTACACCCAAGTTTAGACTTCTTTTGTAATTCCTTGCTGTCTAAAAATAAAGTCCAACTCCCATAAAAAAAAAAGTCCTATGAGGCCCTTCATGTTATGCACACAAGTTACCTTACTATATTCATCATCTAACCCTAAGAAAATCTGCACTTCAGCTGTTCCAAATTTGCCCTCTGCTCTGTCCATGCTATGTTCCTTTATTTCTCCGTGTTTCCTGCACGGTTTGTGTGTCTGTTTTCTCCTTCTCAACTAACCATCTTGCGACTTCTCTTCATCAAATCCAACCTTAGTGGCTCTTTTTAGAAAGTTTTTGCTATTCTCTTAGAGATAGCATTCCCTCTTCCATTCCACAAGTAATGGAAGAGGGAATGCTATCTCTAAGAGAATAGCAAAAACTTTTTTGCTATTGTAAATGTAAAACTTTTTACATTTTTCATTCTGGTAGTAATTACTTATTAGGGATCTTCCTCCCCCTCTACTTGGAGCTCTTCAAACTCAGAGACCACATCATTTTAATGTTTGTATTTGTATTGGTTTGATATCCAAGTCATACAACAGAAAGAGCTCTGTATTAATGTGTCATCCTTTATTTCTCCGTATGGTTAAGTAAAATTGAGTAAACTATTTGAATCTTAACAGAAAGCTTTTGGTCTCAGATCCTTCAGTAAAAATCAAACTTTACATTATTCATTTAATCTAAAAATACACAGAACCTTCCCCTTCACCACCATAATCCCCTGTTCTTCTCTTTGCTCTTTGTCCCACTATAAAACTTGCCATTTTGGTTAGTCCAGCCCAGACAAGCAGCGATTGCTCATCTAGGTGAGTATGTCCTTAAATAAAAGCTCAACTATAGATTCTAGTGTTTGTTCTGCTGAGTTCACCATCAACAAGTTACTCAAATCTCCTCTACCCTCAGTTGGTAATCTAGCTGATGAACCACTTAGCATTGTTAACCAAGCAAACCATTGTTGCAACACACCTCTCCTATTATCACTCCTCCACTTTCCATAAGCCTCATATCAGAATTAGTCTTACTAATTACTTTAGAGACGTAGCTCATTCTGGATTACAAGCAATCTTTTTTGTTCATAAGACTAGGCTCAATGATTTTAGCTTTACTCCAAAAATTAAACCCACCTTCAAAGGGTGAAGTTTGACAAATAGTAAATTTTTAAAAATGCAATTCAATATTGGAAGGCAGTTCTCAAATGGACATTTCTAAGATTATTTGTAGCAGTGGCCTCAATAGATCAAGCAATTGATGTTGATGATATACAGTGATCACATGAAAGAGAATAATGTATACTGAAATGTTTATGTTCTGGTAGGGTCTTTTAAGAAATCAACCTTATACCATACCAAAGGAATATATATTCTTTTTAAACCAATGAAGAAATATTCTTTTTATACATCCCAGAGTTGTCTGTGTGCAATAAAGAACAATTCATGTTAGACTTGCTTATGGACATAATAAAAAAAGTAAAGCAAATCATATTCAGATCAAATATTAAATACTGCTTGAGTGAACTTGCACAGCTATAGTTAAAATTGAATTTTCTTCTCTAGTCTTTACAAAACACTCATTACCTTGGAGTTGTCAAAAAAATGAAACCTTATCTACTCTGCTTCAAACAATAATAAAAACCTTTTCCACGAGTCTTCTTTTCTCTCTTTGTTTTTGGTCCTTGATTGTCAATATCCTTCTTTGAATTACCAAGCCTGTTAGTGTCTCGTCACAAAAAATATACTTTCTCACTGTCCAGCTTTTCCCATAAAATAGATTCTTCTGAGTAGAGTCTTGATATACTTTGAAAATCTTGTAGCAGACAGGAAATTTTTTCCTAAATTTTAATCTCTAGGGGCCAGCCCGGTGGCATAGTGGTTAAGTTTGTGTGCTCTGCTTTGGCAGCCCGGGGTTCGCGGGTTCAGATCCCGGGCGCGGACCTACACATAGCTCATCAAGACATACTGTGGCAGTGTCCTATATACAAAATAGAGGAAGACTGGCACAGATGTTAGGTCAGGGACCATCTTCCTCAAGTAAAAGGAGGAAGATTGGCAACAGATGTTAGCTCAGGGTCAATCTTGTTAACCAAAAAAAAAAAGAAATTTAATCTCTAGAAGTTAAAAAAAATATTTATTCCTTGGCTAAATTCCAATGTCTTCCTTAATTGTGTATTATTTTTTAAATGCAATAAACACTGTTAAGCTATATTGAGATGTACCTCAATCCACCTCTTCATTTTGCTATGCAGCCTTATCCTCAGTATCTTTTCTCCAAGAGCTCAAACACTCCACTCCAAAAATATATTATAAAGATAGCAACAAGAATTGTTATGTCTGGATAATTTTGCCTAGATATTTGTAAGGCTTTGCTGGTTTGTTTTTGCTTTGTTTCACTTTTACAAATTCCTGGAAATCTGAAGTTTTTGGATTATGTATGAATTGCTAGAATTAAGATCTATGAGGACAGGGACCATGTTCTTCCCTGTTGAACTCCCAGCATCCCACCCAGAGCTCTGTAAATACCTGAATTAGAGAATGAAATGAAGAGAAAGAATATATTATTTTTGATCAAAGCTTGGTCTGATTCTGTATGAAAGACTAGAATTCACAGACTACTTCTGTCTTACCTTCACTGCCTCTTCTATAGCATTTATAGGACAACATCTCCCTGCCATAGATTACTGCAGGGTCTTTCTGTGAAATGTCTTTGCTCCTCTTTTCTTTCTTGTTAGGCGTCCTCCTCGAGGGCTTTAAGGTACCGATTAAGAAGATGAGGTTCTAGAGTTGACACACTGAAGTTTGAACCCAGCTTTCTCATTCATTACAAGTGTGACCTTGGACAAGTTACTAAACCTCCCCCAAAATTCAATTTCCTCATCTGTAAAATGGCTATAATAATAATTCTTATTCCAGAATGCTATAGGGATGATTAAATGAGATAATTAATCTAAAACATTTAGTGCTGCTTTGCACCGTAACAATCGCTGGATATATGTTAGGCATTATCATTATTATTACTACAGCTATAATTATATTTCTATTTAACTATAAGCTCCATGAGAACAATAATCATTATTCTTTAAGCTTTATACTCCCAGTACCTAGCATAGTATTTGGTACATGTTTATTGAACTGAACTATGTTTATGATCTACAGAGAGAAAAGTAAAGGATAAGTATTCTTTATTTTTCCTGATTTCTTGGGGAAGGTAAGGAAGAAGCAATATATTGAGCCCATGAATAACAAATGCTGATTGCCTGATCTGTATTTCTAAACTAAAAATTAATTGCCCAATTCTTTAAAGGGGGCGAGGGTTGGCTTATAACTTCAAAGGGAGGAAATTGAAATTTGAGCAAAAGCTAAGCAAGGATACCTACATGTCTATGATTTGTTTTTTCCTTGCATGTGCTTCTTGGTTTTAAAAGCAACACAGGTAAAGAAAGTGATGACCAGGAAGAGACAGAGGAGAGTGCCAGACAAATGTGAAGTTTATTTACTTCATTTCTTCCTACTGTTACATTGAGGGAATATTCCAGTTGTCTGTGAAGCGAAGCAATTTCCCCCACCCACATAGAAAACTTTGGTGATTTTTCAGCCATGGCCAAATGCAACTTTTCCACATTACTTGGAAGAAGTTTCAAGAAGACTTCCTTAAAGAAACTCACTGTGTAAATGCATGATGATAATAAGAATTGTAATATCATTGGGGCTTCCCCCTCCCATTGATTGTGAATTCCTTGCTAAGTAAACTTTTATCTGCACAACTACATGTTTTAACGCAGCACAAACCCTGCCATAGTAAGCCCCATATGTGGGATAGATAGTGATATTTTTCATTCTCAATACATTGGAATGTTGATTTTTCTGAATTCCTCATGCAGCATAATAAAAGGACTTTAAATCTCATATACAGTCCAGTTTGAGTACTCTTCTTAGTGCTATCAGCTTAGAAATAAACTGATAAAGTGATTCCACCAGACAAGGTGGGGCCTATTAAAACATTACGTCATTCTGTACACATCAAGCCAAGGAAGGATCTTCTCATATGGTATCTCCATGAGTAGCTTGTCCAGTGAACACTTCAGTGACTCAAATGGTAATGATTCTACCTTTGCTTGAGAAGATATTTTGTAAGCTACTCATCTTGCTCTTAGGAAATTTAGACATATTGAGTGAGCTGCACAAAACATTTGACATCACCAAATCCAATCCCCTTGTTTTTGAAACTTATCCAAGATCTAACTGGTGGAGGAACTGGAACTAAAACCCAGGTCTCCTGTTCTTTTCACTACCTCACAGTGATTCCTAATTATTTAATGTAAAAATAAGTGATTTTATTTTAAAAGCATTCTTCTGTTCCTTCTGTAGTATGATTAAAGGACATATTTTCCAAACAATTCTTCTCATGCCAGAAAGTTCTTCAATTTCATATTTATGTTTTTGATGTGACAGTATCTATTCAGTTTTTTGAAATACGTAGACAAAACATTTAAAATTTCTCTCTTCCAAGGAAATTGTCATTTGCTAAAAATTTATTACTTTTAAGCTTTTAAAAATGCTAAAACTAAGTGAAGTTAGTGCCACTCAGTGAAATGTCAGTTGCCCATTTGGGGAACATAACTTAAGACCCACATTTTAAAGTAAGACTTAGGCATAAAACATATGGACACTAACAAATACCTACATGTTTTTAAAACATCACAGGTAACTACTTCATTATGCAGTAAACTAACAACCCCATCCTTTTCCATTGCAAATATAATTTCATTCCTCTGAATCAGTTTGTGCAGCCTTAGCCGTTAAATGAGTTACTTCATTATTTCTCAAGATCGTTCATATAGAGTCCAGTATTTTCCGTGTGACTGTCACGTCATGGAATTTGTGAGGGTCACATGCCCTTCTCTGCTTCAGGGAGCATGGCCCCTGAAATGATCCTCTTTCTCTCAGAATTCTCTAGGGCTCTTCACTTATGAACAGCATCTGACTACTCAACCCAAGAGACAAAATCTCACTGGATAGAGCTTCCAGGGAATTAATTTTCTTCTTTGTGCATGGCCATTATCAAGCAAGTCCTCCTCTTAGAATAGTATTGAGAGCCAGACTACCTCATCCCCCTATAACCTAGAGTGACAACTACAGGGTTTGGAGTCAGAATAAACCTGGGTTTAAATGCCAACTCTGCCACTTAATAGCTCATGTGTTAAGACAATAATTCCTACCTTTCAAGGGTGTTGTAATGATTATATAAAGTAATATGTATAAAGTGCCTTCAGAGGATGCCTAAAACATAGTAGGTTCTGAGTAATTGGTACTACTTACATTACTACCCTTCAAACAAGTCACTCCTGCCTTCTAATTCTTCAGGTATTTACAGATTCTCACATTTCAAATGACAAAAACTAATCCAGATCATTAGATGGTCATAGTTTCTCAGTGTTACTTTCTCAGCTAATTTATCTTTCTTTTTAATTTTTGTGTGTAACCCTTAGTTATCACATCTTGGGCATGCACTCATTATGGTAAGACTTTCCAGCCTAGTGCTTTCCCTCTCTGGAAGACCAGAACCCTTAGTCATGTACTTTTCCCTTAGCCACATAGCCAGGGATTTCGGAGCTCTTTAAGGAGATTAATTATACTGGTTACCATTGCTGTGGCAAAGCTGCCTTTATTTTAGACGGCTGAACTGAGGGCTGTTTTATCACAGAGCAAATCAATGGCAAGCCTGGATGTGGAAGCCAACAAGCTAGATTACCAGCCCTTTATTACAGTGAAAGAACACTTCCATTGACTGATTTCCTCGTCTCTGGGGTTTCAACAATACCTTAGTAAGAATCCGCCTAGAAACAAGAGCACCTTCCTGTACTGAGATATGATATATCTGCACACTCACAGACAATTCCCCACTGACCTTAACTGTATGAAAGGGAAGCCTGGAACACTACTTAAGAAGGGCAAGTCAACCTAATTAACAATTCCACTTACTCCTAGCTTCCCTATAGCAATGGCGCTTTGTCTGTATTGCTTAACCATTGGATATTTAGGGTGTGGGTTTCCTGCTTAGATATAACTAGCTAATGTTTGTCCAATTTAATTTAGCTTTTTTAGATAACTTAATTTTGTCTATTTTTCCAGATCATTAGTGTAAAAAGTAATCTGACAAATTTCAAAATAGTGCTCTTTGGAACATAAATGAAAATGTCTCCATATTCCTTAGTACACAGTGATTTATTTTTTTGTTTCCTCATAGAGGCTGAAAGGAAGACAATATATCCTTCTATTAATAAGTCTTTCGTGCTTTACTTTAATAATACAATTTTGTGCCAAAGCCCAGAATGAATTATCCTTTATAAACCAATCTCTGAAATTATGAATTTAATGTTTTAATAGTTGAACTTTATTAATCAGAGTGATAGAGATTGTAAAGAAAGAATACTATATATATATATATATAAAACTATTACCTGGTGTGTGTGTGTGTGTGTGTATAAAATACACTGTTGGGGTAAATTTTTAATTAAAGCAAAATTTATCCTACCTTTTCGCTGCTTATGAAGATACCATACCTATGAGGGTTTATATACCATTTTCTTGGCATTTTGAATTTGGGCTCTTCAATAATGAAAATATTTTCCCTCCCGGTATGAGCTCAGTTGTTGTTAAGTATGTATTTTAAAAATGGAGGAGATAAACAGAAAAATAAACCACAGATTGTACTGTTTAACTATCATTGTTTTGTTTTTACAGTCCTTTTTCATATCTTTATTTTTATTTTAAAACAAATATACACATATTGTAAAAACTTCTAAACAATAAAAAATGTGAAAAGTTACTGTTACCATTTTGAGTTTTATCAATAGTATCCATTATAAAGTAGTAAGTAAGTAAACTTTTGATGCTCTCATTCCTTACGTAAATATGAGAAGGCCTGTCACAGAAAAAATATGAATATCAAAGAGAAAGAGCACTTAATTTAAGAATTTTATAACAGCCAGAGTTTGTCCTGCCTTTCGTTCTATTTTTATTCAGTTTACAACTCTCAGATTTTAAACATTTTATTTATCACACAGGAAATCACTTAATGGATATGAATACATCCAATGTCACCTGCTTCAACTGTCATTGTTTATTACCTCCAGTCTTCAGCTTGCTGAGCACCTTTGCTTTCTAAAATTCTTCAAACACTCTAATGTGTTTATCTTCAGTTTTGAAATAAAAAGGAGAATTTAACCTAAAGATAACAGTTCATGCTTAGTGATTTGGAGGTTCTGAATTACCTATTCCAATAGACAATCAATTTCAGTTCATAATATTGGTATATATTTAATAACAAACCTGCAGAATTCCTGTGGCTGTTTTCCGTTGTGATGAAATTCAAGATAGATTGTACCATCAACATTTTTCTTGATTATTTATAAATATTGAGGGTGAGAAAAAAGGATCAAGTTGAAATAGAGTTCTTTACAGCTCATCTGCTCTCATTTAATGCTAGCAAACTGTGAAAATGTTACCCAAGAGCAAAGTTTTCTAGATAGTAAGCCAGGTTCAGAAATGTTTCCCAGTTTAACACAAACACATGCATTCAGAAAAGGAAATTGCTGTGTCAGGTGTTGATATGTCCCAGGCAGATTGTTTCCTGTTTTGGAAATCATTGTGCTTAGTTAATCAGAGTTGAGATGGTTCTATTCATCCTCTACAAGGGGAATTGGCCAGCTCAGTGAGAATGACTTCCAAATATTTCAAGTGGAATTGAAGCTCAGGTTGTAAGACTCACTAGATAGGTAAATATAAAACATTTTGGCTCTTTTTCTATAAATGAAGAATGTTTATTTTTATATGCCGTGATTTTTTACTTTTTTCATACTTTGTGTCTTCATACCAACAGAACTTGGACTTTGAATTTACATTTCCATTTATGCTATCAATCTTATGAAATCCCTTCTAGTAAAATGAGATGTAATTTTATAGTTACCAAGAAATAAATATTTATATTTATACATATATTTATATATATAAATATATATATATTATATCTCTCTCCAAGAAATTATTGGCTACTCACACTAGTAGAGGCACAAAGTTTTGGAAATCACATTTTAGCCAGTAACTCCATTTTTCCCAATCACATTTTCTGTATAACCTGCCATTAATAAGCAAATTGATCTAAACCTTATATTGCTCCCAACTTTTATTAATTGCTTTGTACACTCAACACTATAACCTCCCTTCCTTTGATAAATGTACCATACTCTTTTTTTTTTTTTGTAAAACTTTCCCCCCGACCACCTGTTTTTAGTAGGAGCTGCCAATTGTACTACCCAACCACCTCCAGTTCCAGTAGTTGGACCAAGCCTGGCTAATAGCAGGTCTTCCCTAATATTTTTCTAATTTAATCAGGGAAGGGACTATGTGAAAGGATGTATTTTGTTCACTAGTTGTATTTACTAATTTGGGAATTGTCTGTGATCATTTATTATTTAGTGTTTTTATAAATTGATTTAAAAATTCCTCATTGCATAACAAAAATAGAGAATAACCTATTGTTGTATTTAAATTCTTATTGTTGTATTTAAATAACCTATGGTTTATTTAAATTGTATTGTATTTAAATAAAATGTAATAAATTCCACCTTATATTAATGTGGAATTTAACATTTTTAGGTAGCCAAACATGTTTTATTCTATTTCTTATTTATTTTATTCTATTGTTTATTCTAAACCATTCTAAGTTTGTAAAGTTTCCTGGCTCTAGTGTTTGATTAATGCTCTCCATGGTACATCACACAAATACGTCCCATGTTTTGAGCATTTGTTCATTTGCTTTTGCTGAAGCACCGAGCAGTAGAGCATGTGCTTCAACTCTGCAATAATAGAAAATGGCAATTGATTTTGCTCAATTAATTCTGGAAAGTGATTCCTAATGAGCAGAATTCAGTGCTAAGGAGATAATTTCCTCACTGCATTGTTTTGTTTAAGGCTCAGGACCACCTACTGAGAAGTGGGTGAAGACAGGAATGCTATTCGCAGTTATTTTAAAAAAAGAAAAAAAAAGTCTGTGCACCTGTTGCACAGCTTGTAATGACAGCTTAACAGGGACAGAGCATGCAGGGAGTGTGCTCAGCAGTTATTTCTCTCACATGAGATGTAAATGCTTTACTGTTTCAAGAATTCCTATTGAAAGCATCAGGCCTAACAGTATCCTCAATGAATTTTTCTGTGAGAGATTCTGTCCTGCCTTTCCTCTTTAATTTGTGGAAAGTAATAAAGAGTAGCTGATTTCCAAAGGCAGGAAAATTTTACTAAATATCTCATAGAATGAAAAATTTTAAAATGGCAAAATTGAAGGAAAAAGACAGAGGGAAAGTGATTTTTGAGCCATTTCCATCATCACTCAAAGTTCTATTGCACAGTGTTGCTCCAGAGATTCCTATTTTATGAAAATACAATTTCAAACAAAGTTTGAACACAATATTAGGTTTACACCAAATTATATTTTCCTTTAGGTCTTAAAGAGGATTTATACTATCTTGTCCATCAAAAATAGAAGAACGGGAAAAAAAGTACATACAAACATGAATAAACCTTATAATCATAATGTTGACCAAAAGATTTAAGATACAAAAGAAAACTATAAGTATACATCCATTTGTATAAAGTTCAGGAAAAGGGATGCATACACAGGTGGTAATAAAAACTTTAACAGGGGCTGGCCCGGTGGTGTAGTGGTTAAGTTCAAGTGCTTCCCTTCAGCGGCCCAGGGTTCACGGGTTCGGATCCCGGGCGTGGACCTACACATGGTGCCCCACATACAAAACAGAGGAAGATGGGCACAGATGTTAGCTTGGGACCACTCTTCCTCAAGCAAAAAGAAGAAGATTGGCAACAGATGTTAGCTCAGAGCCAATCTTCCTCACCAAAAAAAAAAAAAAGAAGAAGAAGAAGAAGTGATTATCATAAAAATCATAATAATGGTTATGTCTAGGGGAGAAGGAGGAGGATGCATTCTAGAAGGCATATGTGGGAGGACTTCTGGTTACTACTAATGTTCTATTTCCTAACCTGTGTGGTGGTAACATCTGCATTTTTCTATAAACTTTCCTGAATGTCTTATATTTTGCAGTAAAAATAGGCTAAAAATTACTGTCATAGTTAATTGAATTTGCCTACTTCTTTGAAAATATCAAATCATTTTTAAACTGACACAACTGAGGGATTATTCATAACTGCATGGAATCTAAATGTCAGTGAACGGAGTTTTAGTGAGCAAACTAGAGTGTTACCTTTAGCGATGAGAGGAAATATTTAATTTAAAAATGTTGGCAGTAGATGGTGGTAAGCATACTTAACAAAAATAAGATCACTTTCTTTTTCCCTGGGGGTTTGCATAAACTAGATGGCATATTTTTATTCTATAAGTGGCTAGATGTTTTAAATATCTTTGCTGAGTTTGCTGTCATTTACTTCAAGGTGTCATGTCAAATAAAAGATTAATGGAGGTGTTTGTAGATTTAGAAGTTGATATTGATCAGTTGGAAGCATTCATTAAGGACAAGTTAGCACAAACATTCTCCTACTACCACTAAATCCAGACTAGGTTCAAAAATTTCAGTTGAAAATGCTTCAAACATTCAAAAGAATCTCTTGGGCTATTATAAATTGGAAGGCTTTATGGGCTTTATTATCAGATGGACAGCAAGAAGGGTGGTTCACAGTCAATTATTCCTAGAACCTGAGGTTGTTATTTATAGGGAGATGAACCTGAATATATATATCAGACCCACCATGATCTGGAGCCTGACTTCCCTTCCTAACCAATGCCCTTCCAACTTAGTACTCTGCTCCTCTCCACCTCCCATGATAGAGCTGATGAATATTAACCTGCTTGATGTTTTGTATCTCCAAGCCTTCAACTGTTATGTGAAGACTCTTTTGATTACAAGTTAGAAAAATGAATTCAAGCTAGGTCAAGAGAAAAGGAAAACTTTTAAAATCTTTAAAAAAAATAAAGATATTAAACACTTATTATACAATTCTGAATCCAGAAGAAGTAACTATTATTAAAATTTGGCTGTGGATCATTCCAGATTTTATGCATACTTGTGCAGACAATTTTCTCTTCACATGGGATGATACTATTTATTTTGCTCTTCCATTGTTTTTTTTTTTTTCATTTAATGGGCAACCTTCCAAGGTTCCATTTATTAGAGAGTAAATTAAAAAAAAGTAAAAGAGTAAATTAGAGGGCTTCCTCATTTCTAATGGCTGCATTATGTTGATGGATGTTTAGGATATTTCCAATTTTAAACAAGAATTTGTGGGCATTATACTGGGACTATCAGTATACTCTCATGCGGAATCCAAGGAAAAGTCAAACAACCATCAGCAAGAATGGAGGAAACAAGGCAACTTCGCAGGTGGAATCCTTTGACTTTCCTTCCAGAGCTCTGTGATTGATATGTCTCTTGGCTCAAATTCTCCAGAGAGTATCAGATTGGTCCAGCAGGAGTCAGGTGCTACACTTGATCCAATTAGGTTTGATCAAGGGTCCAGGGTCACATTAAAAAAAAAAAACATGGCTGCCAAGGACCAACACTTGATGTGGGATACAGAGACCATGTCTTACTTGATTTTGTCTTTCTGGTGCTTACACAGTGTCTTACCATCTCTATAGAAAGAGTTGTGACAAAGTAGCTCTCTGTAATAAGTTGTCCTCCTCTTGTTTTCCCCTTTACTTCAGTGCCTTACCGATATTGGATGCAAAATTAAAAGATTATTTGTGTGACAGGCCCTGAAGTTTAGGTCCAGAGTGGGCCAGCCTTGTAGAGCTGCAATGAAGGGAGGGAAAGGAAGTCTGTCTGAGACCCGAGTCATTTGATCCTTGCTTTTAGTATCTAACACACAGGCCACCCCTTGGCTTTCTCCAGCTCCAGACTTACACATCCAACTTCTTACCAGCACCTCCACGCAGACATCCAATGGAGACTTCAGATCAGCATTGCCAACACTGAATTTACCTTCTCACAGACTTCTACTTGTTTTGGCTTACCTCAATTAATAGTGTCTCCAGCCAACTCCTTCCTTTCCCTGCTTTCCAATCAGTCACCAATTTTTGTCAATTCTTTCTTTAAGACCTCTTAAATCACTCCACTTTTCTCTAATCCATTGCCATTGTCCTAGTTTTGGCTATAATCTTCTCTAGCCTGGACAACAGCAATCTCTAACTCGTCTACCTTATCTCCTGCCTCTAGTCTTGCTCCCTACAATCAGTTCTCAACTCTGCAGCTAGTGAGAGCAAGACCTTTTTTTGCAACTATCATCTCTTCAGAATAAAGCCTAAAGTCCTTAGCACAGCTCAGCGTAGGATAGAATTGCACAGCCTGCTACGCATCTCACAAATTGCCTGCTACTTCCGTCTTAACGTCTCTATCCTCCATCCTCATTCCCCTTCTTCTCTATTTTCTTATAGCTCCCTGATTGCTTGCCTCTAGAGCAATGCTTCTGACCCTTGACTGCACATTAGAATCACCTGGAGAACTTTAAAAAATTCTACCACCCGGGTCACCACAGACCAATTAAATCAGAACCTTTGGGGGTGGGACCCAGGGGTCAATATGTTTTTAAAGCTCCCCGATGATCCCAATGTGCAGTCAAAGTTGGGAGCCTCTGCAAATCTTTGCATATGTTTACTTCCTTTCCCTGACCTAATCCTTCTTCCCCCTCTTGTTTAATCTTACCCCCTGGATGATCCCAATGTGCAGTCAAGGTTGGGAGCCTCTGCAAATCTTTGCATATGTTTACTTCCTCTCCCTGACCTAATCCTTCTTCCCCCTCTTGTTTAATCTTACCCCCTTTCCCCAAGCTGCCTAGCTCCTACCATCCTACAGATTTTGTCTTACAACCACATATACTAGGAAGCCTTTCTTGACCACATGGAATAAGTTGTGTGAATAGATGCAGAGTTTTGAACAATGAAACTCTCAAGATCTCTAAATTCATGTCTATAAATTATCCTGTGGACCATTTGATATCCATGTAATAAACGCTTTGAAGACTCAACTGTGTTTGTCAAGCTAATAATATACATTCATTAATTGAGTTAACTACCGCTGTTAGAGTTTGTGCTAGATGATTGTCTACATTTTCTCCTTTAGTCTTTTCAACAATCTTTAGGAAGTATTCAGGTCCCATTTTACTGCTAAGAAAACTGAAGTTTGGACAGTTTAACAAATTTCTCCAATAAAGCTAAAGTATAGATACCAATAAAAATCATGGAAAAAAAAAAAAAATGTAGGGGCCAGCCTGGTGGTGTAGTGGTTAAGTTCATGTGCTCCGCTTCAGCAGTCCAGGGTTTGCAGGTTCAGATCCCGGGCATGGACCTACGCACCACTTATCAAGCCATGCTGTGGCAGGCATCCAACATATAAAGTAGAGGAAGATAGGCACGGATGTTGGCCCAGGGCCAATCTTCCTCAGCAAAAAGAAGAAGATTGGCAACCGATGTTAGCTCAGGGCTAATCTTCCTCATGAAAAAAAAAAAAAAGAATATAAATTATTCCCCAGCTTAATTTTTTTTTAAATCAGAATACTGTAAATGAAAAGTTTTGAAATCCTTTAAACAAGAAACTTTCTTGAAATGCATGTTTTACAAATGTCAGCTGCTTATGGAAAAAACTACTCAGCAACATAGCAGAAGAATAATAAATAAAACTGTCAGAATATCAACTAATGATTTTATGACATACACCAATGTTTCTGATAAGCACACCAAGATTGAGATAAGAGAAAGGGCAAATTAGTTGGTTTTGCTTTAAACTGGAAAACAGTTCCTTTACAATTCTAAGGTATATTTAAGGGGGTGCATTTCAAAAGCAATAGTTAAGAACAAAAGTGTAAATGGGATTTCTAGCAGTTTTAATGCTACAGAGATCTTTATATCTACCACATGGTTGACAGGCGTTAAGGTTTCAGAATCTGAACATACACTACACCCTTTTTATTCACTCTCCCTTCCTCTCTCCACTCCTCCCCTCCCCTCCCCTCAACTCCCACAATCTCTCTTTATTTTTCTTTTTTTTTTTAATTTTATTAATTAATTTATTTTTTCCCCCAAAGCCCCAGTAGATAGTTGTATGTCATAGCTGCACATCCTTCTAGTTGCTGTATGTGGGACTCGGCCTCAGCATGGCCAGAGAAGCGGTGTGTCTGTGCGTGCCTGCGATCCGAACCCGGGCCGCCAGCAGTGGAGCGCGCGCACTTAACCGCCAAGCCACGGGCCGGCCCTCTCTTTATTTTTCCAGTTTGCACTGTGTGTTCACCTCCTGTGTAATCATCATAAATAATCAGCAAGATAGGACCTCTGTAGTACAAATAGCACACATTGATTGTGCTGTGAGCAAACACTTGAAGTGGTGGAAACCTAAACATTTGCACACTTCTTGCCACAATGTCTCATATTTAAGTATTTCATAACAAGTCTTTTAAAATCCAATAGGTAAAATATCTGACTGCTTCCCCATGGTTGATACCTGACCAAAAACTCACCTTCCCCTAGCCACTGAAGTGTTGACTGGCCAAAATACTTGACTCTACATGCCTGGGATGGGTATTGACTGCAGCTCAGACTGATCCCTTCAAATTAAAGACAAAAAAAACAATTGTTCTTCCCTATTAAGAACAGAGTAGGGGAAAACAAAAGGCTTTGTTCAGCCTGAAAACCATGTAAAAACAGAAGCCTGGTACCTGCTTCTGCCAAGGCTAAAGTAAAGCAATCAGCAGTATGACTTCAGGGTTTAAAAGATCCCAGAAAAGGAACACTCTAATACTTGCTTGAGCCAGATATCAGTGTGAAAGAAAAAAATAATAATAACAGATTCCCAGTATATAATAAGGTAGGCAGGAAAAGCATTATGGGTTTCTTTGGCCCATCCCCTCAAGCCTCCAATAAGTGTTACTCTTCCCTCTTGTGCTGTGTTGAGTGCTCTGCAGGTCTTCCCAACTGCAAGACAATTTTTCATCCCCATTCTTCCCAAAGAAAGTGTGAGGTTCTTTAGCATGCATTAATGAGTCCCTAGGTTTGGAGAGTTGCAAAACTCTGATTTCCAAATCACTAATGCCACCCTACCCTCAGCACCACATATACACACACACATATGGGGCCCAAGATGTGTAAAATAACAAAATCATACCATTAGATGGTGGTGTACAAACCAGTCAGATTCCCTGACTTAAAAGTGAAGAAATTGAGGGTCAGAAAGAGAATTCTTTTGCTCAAATTCACACTAGTTACTGGCAAACTAGACTAGGATTCAGATCTCATGAGTTCCAGTCAAGTCTATTTTCCTACACCCAAATTAATTATTTATCTTAGTAAATTACTTTGGCTTACAAAATTTCATAACACCTTTTGAGATAGCTGAAGATCCCTGGGTTATCACAAAACTGGGGATATGATCATCGCCAAAGAAAAGCAAAGGATTTAATTGAAATTTTAAAAGTTCAATTTTGTGCTATGCTTATTCACAAGCCTCACTGATATCAGATTTTTGTTTGTTTGTTTGTTTTGATATCTGGATTTTGGTAGCACAATCTCCCCTTGGTAACCTGTTTCTTATCATAATTGTGCAATGCAATTTCAGCTGTTGCATTTTCCTTTGATTTGTCACTGTCATCCTTTCCAGTATTGACTAATCATTGCACACTCTGTTTTCAAACATGATGGTACAGCTTCTCTAGAGGAACTACTGAGAAACTTTGGGAGGAAGATTACCTACTTACCTAAGATAGTTGCCTCTTAACTCTGTTTTACGCAGCTCTCCTTCTTGGCCCAGGTAAGTGGCTTCTGGAACAAACCCAATTGAGCCATATCCATTCTGATAACTTTTCTTAAGGGATCTGTATCAGCTTTACTTCTCATTCATGTGCCAAATATCAACTCTTCTCCTCTTCTTTGGGTGCTCCAATGACCAGCTGATGTAGATGTAAACTTCATGAAGTCAAGGCATAATGGTTCTTACTCGGCAGCACGTAGTTCGGTGACGTATCCATGATGTGCCATTAAGTGCTAACTCTGTAAGCGCATGTGATGGGGGTGTCCCAAATACAATTCCAGGATACAATTCCAGGTTTTCCAGTGTCCAGGGCACCCAACAGGCACCACAACGTGTTACTTAGCCCCAGCCTGTGCTCTGGCCAATCATGCTACTTCTTCATTCCCAACCTGAGCTTTACACTGGAACCTATATCTACCATTTCTCTGCACTTCTAAGTTTAGATATAACTAAAAATATTGCATGCCCATCTTTCAAACTGTTAGCTCTTTAAGGGCAATGAGTATGAAGTATTTAGCTTTGACTTCCTAGTGACTAATAGCCTGATGCTTTATGAGTATTTAATAAATGTTGAAAGAATAAATAAGAAATGAATGAATGTGCTCCAAATCTGTCCCATACAAAGATAATACTATTGATACTGTACACTAATTAAGGCCAATTTTCTCTTCTGTGATAATTGTTTCCTTGTCCTGTCCCTAAGTGCAGCTCTCTTTCTTCATCTCTGCCTCAAAAGAAACCATCCCTCTTCTGCTGTGGTTCAAGATTATAGGGAATTGCAGGGCTTGGAGAAGATGCTGGCATCAAAGTAATCAAGTACAGTTGGCATGTCCCAGTAAATTATTGGATATTTATTAGGAACAATGATCAGAATTCTAATTTGTAAGCAAAACTGGCACTATCCATTAAGAGATTATCTGGGGCCCGAACGTTGAAAGGGGGCACACCATTTCAAAGTTGGGGATGCTGGACTAGAACTCAGTGAGGAAAGGAATTGGAAGAATAGGAAGGCGGTGTAATACCAACTGATGCTAAAATAGACGTGAGCTTCCTTAAGCAACCACGGAGGCAGCTCTTACCTTCCCCACCCCAACCCCCTGCAATGAGCTCTGGATTGTTGATGGTTGCTCAGCAACCACACTCCTTTCCACATGCCCATCTCAGTTGCTTATAAAGGATTTGTGCCTTCTCACTTTTTTTCCTTTTACCTTTTAGGACTGCCTTTGATATTCAGTTATTAATCGCATTTCAAATATCAGCAAATGTACTATTTGTTCTGAAATCTGAACCCTACTTAGACGGTCCATCTGCTACAGAGAGTTCTGTGTCATTGAACCCACAGACCAAGGACAGTAGCTAAGCAGAGTATTTTAAGTGTACAAATCCTTCACTGCTGAGCTCTGCTTCTAGAAATTTAATCTAAGGAAATATTCAGAAACGTGGTCACATTGATCTCTCATTACTTGTGATGTCAAAAAAACAACTTTAGGGTTATACACTACAGATTGGTTAAATAAATGATGACACATCCATACTATGAACTACCTTCAACTAAAAATCAAGCTGTAATGGGATATTAGCATTATTATTATTATTACCATGAAAACATTTTTATAAAATACTCTTTTAACATTCATGGTATTTAGGGGCCGGCCTGGTGGCGTAGTGGTTAAGTTTGTGTGCTCCACTTCAGCAGCCTGGGGTTCGTGGGTTCGGATCTTGGGTGCGGACCTACACCCTGTTCATCAAGCCATCCTGTGGCAGGGTCACACATACAAAATAGAGGAAGATTGGCACCGATGTTAGCTCAGAGACAATCTTCCTCAAGGAAAAAGAGGAAGATTGGCAACAGATGTTAGCTCTGGCCAATCTTCCTCACCAAAAAAAAAAAAAAAAGCATGCTATTTAGCTATTTTTATTATGTATGTAAATATGTGCGTAAGGAAAGACTAGAAGGGTAAAAGTAAAATATTAACAGTGGTTATCTTTAGGTGGTAAGATTATGGTGAACTTTGTTTTATAACTTTTTAGTCTTTTGGTATTTTTTTAGGTTTCTGATTTGAAAATATATTATTTTTGTAATTAAAAACATTAATAATAAAATATAGAACCAGGCAAAGGAAGAGATTAACTAATTGCTGGGAGTTCAGGAGCAGCGAAATTTCTCTCCTGCCCTCAAAAATACTTTTGCAATAAGCTTGTCAATGTCTAAAATTTTACATTTAGAGATTCATTTCTTTGTCCTTACTCTCTATCTTTTGCTAAAATGAAAATATAGCTAAAAGGTGAAACATTAATTTTACTAAGCGTTTGTGCCATAGCAGGCCAATGCTTTTTAAGTTATAAGTCTGTGAATTCAATTTATTAGGTCCTGGCTTGAATACAAAATAAATGAAATAGAATAGAATAAAAATATTTGAGTTCACTCCTCCTAGTGAGGTAAGATATTGTCTCATGATACTTTAATTTGGGGACATAAGGTAAAATGTATTCTTTATGAAAGAATATGGTCAAAACAGTTTGAAAGTCACTTGCAATAGCATAAACACAGACTAGATCTTCTCCTGAAACGTTTTTTTGATTGTGGTGGAAATATCTGTGAAAAAGCACTGTATACTTCAAGTGGGTGAAAGGGAAGTCCCCAGGATTTAAGGATGCAGAAAGGAAGATGAGAGCATCAAAGGGCAAAATTCATTCTGTGGCTATCCTTAGCTTCCCTTGGCTGCCCTGGGGAAACTGAACTGTGGTGCAGAGTCCCATTCAGCAGTTTCCTGCTATTACAGTTGTAGTGGATAGAATTTTTGTAGTTACTAAAGTTTAGGACTAAAGGATCAGTGTAACTCATTGAGCTCCTCAAGATCTTACTATCTGTTGATCCATAAACAAGGAACCAGTTATTTGCTTTGTGGTGTGAAAGTGGTATTAATTTGAATAAGTCACTAGAAGAACATTTTATAATAACTGCATGCTCAAGTACATTGATATATTTCCAAATGATTTTTTTTTTTTTTTGGTGAGGAAGATCAGCCCTGAGCTAACATCCACGCCAATTCTCCTCTTTTTGCTGAGGAAGACTGGCCCTAAGCTATCATCTATTGCCAATCCTCCTCCTTTTTTTTTTTTATTTCTCCCCAAAGCCCCAGTGGATAGTTGTATGTCATAGCTGCACATCCTTTTAGTTGCTGTACGTGGGACGCTGCCTCAGCATGGCCAGACAAGCGGTGCGTCGGTGCACTCCCGGGACCCGAACCCGGGCCGCCAGTAGGTGCGCTCCCGGGATCCGAACCCAACCGCTAAGCCATGGAGCCAGCCCCCTCCAAATGATTTAAGGAAGAGATTGTAGTGCCTTCTTTGACCTTCTAGAATCCAAGATTCTAAACAATTTGGGAAGTCAAAGTTTATCCTGACATCTTATTCTGCACCAATTCATAGGTCTGCATCCTTTTCTGGATATTCTCTGTTCCCATACAGTCCAGAACTTCTCATCTGAGCAAAGGAATCTGGGAAAAAATACGCTAAGTTGTACGTGACTTTTTCTGTTACCTCTTCAATGGGCATTTGCATTTGAGGACCTACTACCGTCCCATAGGATCTTTAAGACAAAGGGATGAGTCTGATCTGTGATGGTCCAGGAAGAGAACTGTAGTAGATATTTCTCACGCTTTGACCTTCATAATCTTTAGACATCCTCCCCCAAGGTAGACATCTAAGCCACAGCCAAGTGACTTCAGCTTTGCTAATCACACACACCCAGATGAGACTTGCAGTTGGAAGAGAGCAATTTGAGAAAGCAGGCACCACATCAAATACGTTTTCTAGTGAAGATGGCTGCAGAGGCATCAGGTTTTCAGAGGAGCAGTGGTAGAGTCTTTGGTGTCTAGTGTCCAAGGTCAGGAGTGTGAGTTGGGATGTCTGTGCCTAGTAGGGGAGCAAGGGGATCTTTGCTGGAGTGGTTCTCCAATGTGATTTGGGGTTTGTTTCTGGCTGCATTGATTACAAACCTGACTCTGAACAGCATAGAGAGTCTGTGCCCTTTCTAGTATCTGTTAATATGTTTCTTGCTATTTGAATTAGTTAGAATGAGTTTTGTTATTTGTGACTAAGAACCCCAACTGATGTAGGTTCCTTCCTTCTTCAAATCAGGCTATGTAAAGAAAGGTGGATAAACTATGGGGCAATCATCTGGTAATAACGTCAGACAGTTATTCCATATGTGTTATCTAATACCCACTTATGTATATTTTCTTGTTAGGAAAGACAGAAAACAACTGATGGAAATCTATTATTTAATTTTTAGTTACTGGAATAAATGATGCTTGGATTGAAGTCTTAAAGGTGAAATATAGAAGACTAGGATAGAGGTCTTGACATGCAAGGCAACTCTTCCTTTGCCATTTACTGAAATGACTACTTTTTTAATCCTTTGTTCTACTGGGATGGGATTGTATTATTGGATTTACATTAATTAATGGATTCTGTTCATGTGTACAAGAAATAGTGTAAAAGAGTTATACAGTAAATAAGTAGATAGAAAAAAATAAAAATATGACATCCCTTTATTCATTTGTTACACTGCTTTAAACTACATTAAAAGCAAAATAAAAATTGCAAAGTTGTGTTCCCTTTTTTATTGACCTAATTTATTTGGTAAATAATACAAAAGTAGAATTTACTGTAATGTTTGGTGCGTAAAGAGCAACAAATACTTTTTAACTAAAACAATAAGCGCCGGCCGGCCCGTGGCTTAGGGGTTAAGTGCGCGCGCTCCGCTTCTGGCGGCCCAGGTTCGGATCCCGGGCGCGCACCGACGCACCGCTTCTCCGGCCATGCTGAGGCCGCGTCCCACATACAGCAACTAGAAGGATGCGCAGCTATGACAGACAACTATCTACTGGGGCTTTGGGGGAAAAATAAATAAATAAATAAAAATCTTTAAAAGAATAAGTGGCTTAGTAAGGAGAGCTCAGGGTTGTCAATCTAAGTAAAGAGATAAACTGAGGCTTGAATTACCAGAAATTGAGTTTATTCAAGAATAGCTGAAGAATTGAAATTTGGGAAATGCATAACGTAGCAAGGTACAGGCGAGTGCATAGAGGGTTTGGGACTGTAAGACCCCACAACTCTTATAAATAACTCATACCAATATATGCGTAAATGGTAATAACTATAAACATATGCCCAGCTCTCTCCTAAGCACTTCCCCATTTACCTTCATATTCCTATTGGTGGTTCTTTAATCCTATTCCAGAAAACCAAATGTCATCATGGGGCCACAACTGTAGTAATAACCCCACAGTTTTATGCTCTAACAAGTGGACCTATGGACACTTCTCTGCATCCTTAAGTGAATAACACTAGGCTCTGGAGATAAGGACTGTTGACGAGGATGTGGAGAAAAGAGAACCCTTGTGCACTGTTGGTGGGAATGTAAATTGGTGTAGCCACTATGGAAAACAGTATGGAAGTTCCTCCAAAAATTAAAAATAGAACTGCCATATGATCCAGCAATCTCACTTTGAGTATATACACACTTTGGGGATATATCCAAAAGAAATGAAAACAGGATCTCAAAGAGATATCTGCACTCCCATGTTCATTGCAGTGTTATTCATAATAGCCAAGACATGGAACCACCCTAAACGTCCATCAACAGATGAATGGATAAAGAAGATGTGGTGTATGAATACAATGGACTATTATTCAGCCATGGGAAAGAAGTACATCCTGCCATTTGCTACAACTTGGATTAAACCTGAGGGCATTATGCTGAGTGAAATAAGTCAGACAGAGAATGACAAATACTGTATGATATCACTTATCTTATGGAATCTAAAAAAATGTTACTCAGAGAAACAAAGAGTAAAGTGGTGGTACCTGGGGCTGGGGGTGTGGGGGAAATGGGGAAATATCGGTCAAAGGGTACAAACTTCCAGTTATAAGATTAACAGCTTCTGGGAATCTAAGGTACAGCATGGTGATTATAGCTAATAATACTGTATTATATACTTGAAAGTTGCTAAGAGAGTAGCTCTTAAATGTTCTCACCATCAAAAAGGAATTACGTGATGGGATGGACGTGTTAGCTAATGCTATGGTGGTAATGATTTTTCAATATAAATGTATCAAATCAACAGGTTGTACACCTTAAACTTATACAATGCTATACGTTGATTATATCTCAATAAAGCTGAGGGGAAAAAAAAACTAAGCTCTGAGACATCAATGAGTGTTAACTGGATCGTAAAGTAGAGAAAGCAAATGAAATTGCTTCACTTATTTAAAATGCCTGGGAAGATTTCCTGATGTCTAGGCATTTGCTCTCCATCCTGAGTCCATGCACTATGTGTATTTTAGATATTTTTGCAATAATTTGTATTCTCGGACTCAAGTCAGTCACATGTTCTGAGATATATTCTATATAGGAACATTGTCAACTGTGATACACTCAAGCTTGCCACTCAGCACAAGATGTTCCATTATATGGCACACAATTTTAAAAGGATCAATTTGACCTCTGGGAGACTGATGGGGAAATATATAATAATCTTTTAGGAGCACTTTTTGGAGTGCATCCATGACAAGACAATAATAATAATAATAATAATAATAATGTAACATTTATGTAACACTTTACCATTTAGAAAAGGCTTTGCAATTGCTGTCTTACATTTTGAATTTTGAGAACCCTTATTTTATTTAGTTTAATTTCTAACCAAAAATAAAATTAAAAAGGAGTAACATTAAGGAATTACCTGCTCAAACATACACAGACATTAACTGTTGGAGTTGGATCTTTAGTTCCAATGCTCTATTGGCTAAGTGATGTTCATGATTTCTAAGTCCAACATTTTGACTGTAAAAAGCTGATTTGATCACAATTTGTATGTAGTAAAGAAATACTAGCTCATTGCAACCTTTGGAGTTGATTCTAAAATTAAGTATGATATTTCCTTTACTGAAAGTGTTACCAGTTGGATCAAGGAGCTAATTTATTGAATCCTCAGGTAGCAGATGACCTCCTAACACAGTCCTTAATGTTTCATAATAACTTCTATGTCCACAAAGAAGTATTATTCATTGGTTTCAGCAATCTTTTCTCAATAGGTAGTTAGAAAAAGGAAACCACCATATTTAGCACAGAGATCATATTGCAAAGTTTCTTTCATGAGAAATAAAGTAGAGGAAATGAAAAGCTTTATAAAAAATCTGCCATAATTAAAAGGATAATTATAAAACTCTCACTGGATTACATAAGATGAGACTCAGATCCAATAATAATTACATAGTGTGTTGTAATAACACGCTACAATCACTAATTAGATAGTCTAAACATCTCCCCTATGATGTAGGGTGAGTATTATCACTCCTGTTTTGCCTATGAGAAAATAAAAATGCAGAGTGGTTCTATGATGTGTCTGAAGTCATACAGGTGAGTCATGGTAAAGCTGTGATTAGAACCCACAGCTCTGATTTTGTTATTCCTAGAACTTGCTATTCTTCTTTCCCAGTTTTTATGCTAAAATATTGTTCTTTATGGTTTAGAAATATTATCATTTCTGATTAAATATTTGCGTGTATGTGTGTGCGAGGCAGATCAGCCCTGAGCTAACATCCAATGCCAATCCTCCTCTTTTTGCTGAGGAAGATTGGCCCTAGGCTAACATCCATGCCTATCTTCCTCTACTTTATATGGGACGCTGCCTTGACAAGCGGTGCATCAGTGGCTGTCCAGGATCCAAACCTACAAACCCCCCAGTGGCCGAAGCAGAGCATGCGCACTTAACTGCTATGCTATCAGGCCGGCCCATGATGAAACATTTTTATAAAAATAATGCCACTCTATTGTATTTATGGCTTGTTTCTTCTGGCTAATTTAAAGAACGTGGCGGACATACATTAGGCTGTCTGTCGTGATTCTTTAGCTATGTGTCCATTTTCTGATAGGTATGGAGGGGAGTAAAGAAGATGACAGGAGAAGGATAGAGGAAATAATGAGATTTACGCTACAGGCTATGTATACATATACGAATGTGTGTGTGTGTGTGTGTGTGTGCATGCGCCTACCCTGTATTGTGAAAACACATGTACACATACCCTGAGTAACCCATAAAGTCTCTGAGAATGTACTAATGACCATTTTATTTATTTATTTATTTATTTATTTAATTTATTTTTTTTTTTCCCCAAAGTCCCAGTAGATAGTTGCATGTCATAGTTGCACAGCCTTCTAGTTGCTGTATGTGGGACGCGGCCTCAGCATGGCCGGAGAAGTGGTGCGTCGGTGCGCGCCCGGGGTCTGAACCCGGGCCTCCAGCAGCGGAGCACGCACACTTAACCGCTAAGCCACAGGGCTGGCCCCCTAATGACCATTTTAAATTGAAATTATTGGGAACTGAAATGGAGGCACCCAAAAATATTTGTCGAAATAAACTAGACAAGAGCGAGCAGCTACCTTAGCCTGCACTAGATACAACAGAAAAACAGTTTTGGTTTTGGTTCCATTGTTGTCATACTCCTTTAGCCCCAGCAAACTTTTCTGATAGTGATACCTAACCGACGAAGGCAGCATTGTGTATTTTAAGAGCACTGGTTTTGGAGTCTGATGACTTGGTGTTTAAGGCCCAGCTCTACCGTGTACCCTTGGGGAAAGCCCTTAACCACTCATTTTCCTCAGATGTAAAATGAAGCAGATTAGGAACCCCCAACAAGATGTGCTCAGTCAAAAATCTTCACACAGGATTTGTACTGGTGTGCAACATGGTTGGCACCCGGGGCTCCTGCCGCCCCACTGAGCCCAGCCTTGATTCTAACTTCCCTACTCCTTCATCACCCTGCAGCTACCCTGCTTACCTTATCATGTGGTATGAGGATAATGCACAGGAATTCCTTATAAATCTAAAGGTAGGGAGGTGGTTTGAAGAGGGGGAATGATGTAAATATCGTTGTTACCAAAGGTGGAATGGTACAAAGTAAATCAAAACTGAAAGGGATGCAAAATCATGCCCATGATGGCTGACTGGAAACGAGGAAGCCATCACTGTAATTCCTGTGGTTTCTAAGATGGGTCGTATATTTCAATTAAACGTGAATGTAACTTAGCTGGGATATTGTTTAAGCCTCTAGTAGAAATGTGCATATTCTAGATGCAGGACACAAATTATTTTCCTTAATTTTTTAAAAGCCATTTTATGCTGTGTTTAAAATCTCCAGCAATATGGTGCAAAACACACTCTGGAGTGCTCAATGCCACAGAGTTTCCTCTCAGAGAATCTACCTTTTGTCTTCAATTATCAGAGTCAGTGGAGAAAAGTTAACTTTATATGGCGTATTCTTTCCTTTTACTTTCCAAGTTGTGAGAGATTTTGAACTTACAGAAAAGTAATAAAAATAGCAAATATTTATACCAGTGGCTGTGTGCCAGGTTTTGTTTTAAGCACTTTACATGTATTAACTCTTTAGATTTTCACAATAACCCTTTGAGGTAAATACATCAACTTTCCTCATTTTACAAGTGAGGAGAGTGAGGCCCACAGTCACACAGCCGATAAACAGCAGAGCTGGGATTTGAATGCAGGTCTTTGGCTCCAGAGTCTGGGTCTTAACCACTTCATGATACCATCTACTTTGTATAAAGAGAACCGAAGCCTCAGAATCTGATAAATATTAACATTTTGCCATGTTTTCTCCAGATTACTTTCTTCTCCAGGTGGTGGTAAGGAGATGATAAACAGAACAGAGGCAGTTCACCCCCACCTGAGCCCCTTCCCAAACCCATTGCCCTCCACAGAGCGTTTCCAATGAGCCAACGTTAGTCAGGAAACTATTAGTTTCTTCATCAGTGGCTCAGGGTGTCTGTGAAAATTCATGCCTGAAAATGCCATAAGTGTGTTAGAAAATTTGGTTCAAAAAGTTTAATTACTGGTCAGATATTAAAAAATCATAAAGGTGTTTTGCAATTTTTGGTGGACAATTTATTCTTCATCAGAGACATTCACCTTCAATTACAGTAGGAAAAAAAATAAGAAGTATTAGATGAGATTCAGAAGCAATTCAGCCTGATTTTATCACAATTCATTGTCATAATAACCCCCTTGATTCAGTTATCTTCTTTCTGGGGTATATGTTCTTTTATGGGCTTTACTGTGGTAATAAACAGCAAGAGTATTATTGTATTATTTTTACATAATTTAGATAATGGATTTAAGAGTAAAGATTTAAGAATTTCAGTAATATCTCACACTTCTGTATAGAAAACTGTTTTTCCTGCATTAGAGAAAAATCCACATTTTTCTTACTATCTAGCTCCTCCTTGAGAATATGATTTTTATGGTTTGTTAAAGTCTCTAATTGTCCATCTTTCTTAGTTCTTTTAATTGTCTTGTCAAAGTGTTTTTAGCACTCTGAAAAGTTAAAGCAAAGTTTTATTGGGCTGTTTAGTTGTTAATGTAACACCTACAGTTCAGTGACTTCTGAATGTGAGCTGAAGATTTCCTTTGGCAACAGGTATATCCAAGCACCATTTTAAGCATATATATCAAGTCATTCAACAAATATCTATCAAGCTCTGTGCCAGGCATTCCATTCTAGTGGGAGATTTTGTATTTTATTGGATTTCTCTATTATCAAGAGAGCAAGGGCCGGACCCGTGGCTTGGCGGTTGGGTGTGTGCGCTCTGCTGCTGGCGGCCCGGGGTTGGGATCCCGGGCACGCACTGATGCACCGCTTCTGCGGCCATGCTGAGGCCGCGTCCCACATGCAGCAACTAGAAGGATGTGCAACTATGACATATAACTATCTACTGGGGCTTTAGGGGAAAAAAAAAAATAAAATAAAAAAAAAATGTTTAAAAGAGAATGCTCAGCTCCGTCTTAGGTGTCCATGAAAAATGGATTACTTTCATATATTAAATGAAGCTACTGACCTTGTTTGAATTAGAGGATGTACTTGCTTGAGCTATTAGTACTCTCTTTTCTAATCTGTGGTTATAAATCAGTTTTTCTCTGATGGAAATTGCTTCATTTAGGGATCCAACAAAAAAGTGATGAGGTCAGATAAATTTATCAGTAATAATTAAAGTTCCAACTTAGGTCTTTACTATTTTAAGACAGATGTGCTGTTCTCTGAGTTAAGAAAGCAGTCTACTTTCTGTATATTTTGCTATGAAAGAAAAATGAAACAAAAGGCCTTCTAATTATTCCTTGTATAAGGTCTTAGAATAATTAAGATATTTTATGGAAAGAGTCTTATATAATTATTTCTGTTAAATTAGTATATTATATCAAACGTGTGGCTGACAAAAAGGCACCTTTTAAAATGGGTAGTTCAGGCTAGCCATGATACTTACTTTTATAACAATATGAGTAAATCTAGCTATTTTATACTAAATGTTATGCCTGCTGATACAAAGAATATTAATATAAGCCAACGATTTGGGATGCTGCAATGAGCTGCATGTTTGTGTCTCCCCGAAATTCATATGTTGAAATCATAACCTCCCAATGTGGTGGTATTAAGAGGTGAGGCCTCTGGGAGATGATTAAGTCATGAGGGGGGAGCTCTTATGAATGGGAATAGTACCCTTATAAAGGAGTTCTTAGAGAATTCCCTTGCCCCTTTCGCCATGTGAGGACACGGCAAGAAGATAGCTGTCTATGAACCGGAAAGCAGTCTCTCCCCAGATACCGAATATGTAGGCACCTCGATCTTGGACTTGCCAGCCTCCAGAACTGTGAGAAATAAATTTCCATTGTTTATAAGCCAACCAGTCTATGGTATTTTTGTTACAGCAGCCAGAACAGACTAAGACACACAGCAGTTTCAGTAAAATTAAACATATAAATTAACTTAAACTTATACTCCTGTATAGTTTTTATGAGGATGTTTGTGACCTGATGCAGTTATGTAAGTCTCTTGTTACAACTGTTGGGGAAAACACTCCACAAATTAATCTAAATATTGATTTATGTAAAAAATAATTTTTTAATATGAAGCTATTTTATTAAATATTAATATGACGGCCAGCAAAGAGTAGAGCAATTTTCTGACAAAAGCAGATATAAGGAAGGCAAATAATGAAGGCAAAAGCACTGTATCTGAGGTGAATTGGTTATCCGTTTTTTCTTTTGAATTAGTTAGAAGTCATAAAATTATTTCTCATCTTTCATACAACTTTGCCTTTGGAGGCCTAACTAATAATAATTCTTGAAAGTAACCAAAACAGTATTTATTTATTTTTATTTTTTTATTTTTTTCCCCCAAAGCCCCAGTAGATAGCTGTATGTCATACTGCACGTCCTTCTAGTTGCTGCACGTGGGACGCGGCCTCAGCATGGCCGGAGAAGTGGTGCGTTGGTGTGCGCCTGGGATCCGAACCCGGGCCGCCAGTAGCGGAGCGCCCGCACTCAACTGCTAAGCCATGGAGCCGGCCCCTAAAACAGTATCTTGAAAGTTACACTATTACACTTCTCAATATGTGTAAATAACATTGCATTATGTTATTATTTTCATAATGTAAAGGCTTGTAGTCTGAAGTTACAGATTAAATAACCCAAAGTTATTTGCTTGAAAAATTTATATGAAGGTGATTATTCCTTAGAATATTCTGAGGTTTATGTTCAGACTCCTGGAAATATACTGTTATGAGAGAGTATCGTACCTCATATTGCCAGCCTAGGAAAAAATCAAAATTCAAAATTTGAAGTACAGTTTTTTTTTTTTTTTTTGTGAGGAAGATCAGCCATGAGCTAACATCTGCGATTCCTCCTCCTTTTTTTTTTTTTGGCTGAGGAAGACTGGCCCTGGGCTACTATACGTGCCCATCTTCCTCCACTTTACATGGGACGCCGCCACAGCATGGCTTGACAAGCGGTGCATCGGTGCACACCCGTGATCCCAATGGGCGAACCCTGGGCCACCATAGCAGAGCGCACACGCTTAACCACTTCCGCCACTGTGCCGGCCCCTGAAGTACAGTTTCTATTGAATGCATATCACTTTTGCACCATTGTAAATTTGAAAAATTGTTAAGTAGAACCATCATAGTTTGGGGACCGTCTGTAATCTAATATGATAGAAGCAAAGGGAGTGAAGGCATTTGAAGAAACAAAAGAGAGATGACATAGTGAATGGAAGCTAAAGCATATTAGAACTGAAAGCAATTTTTATTTTTGTAATTAAGGACAGAAGAAAAAACTCTACCAATTTTGAGAAGTTCAGTACAACTGTTGATGCTTTTTTCTATGTTGATGTATTTCTTATGAAGATTAAGAAAATCCTTAAAACCCATTATTTATCTAGACTGTCCATGGAGCTGTGAGTCCTACCTAATCCCTTTCCAAGGGACAGAAGGAAAAGGAATTTTCTTAATAATAAATTCTTTAGGCAGAGTATGAAATAGAAGAGGGCATTTATGATTAATAGTGATATTGTTACATAAAATCTATGCATTTTATGGTATTTTAAAAATTATCCTGGGGCCGGCCCTGTGGCTTAGTGGTTAAGTGCGCGGGCTCCGCTACTGGCGGCCTGGGTTCGGATCCCAGGCTCGCACAGACCCATTGCTTCTCCGGCCATGCTGAGGCGGCATCCCACATACAGCAACTAGAAGGATGTGCAACTATGACATACAACTATCTACTGGGGCTTTGGGGGGAAAAAAGGAGGAGGATTGGCAATAGATGTTAGCTCAGAGCCGGTCTTCCTCAGCAAAAAGAGGAGGATTAGCATGGATGTTAGCTCAGGGCTGATCTTTCTCACAAAAAAAAAAAAAAATTATCCTTAGCTTCTATAGTGAAGTTCGTTGTGAAAATTGTATATGTAACATCTCAGCTGTATTGTGGAAAATCAAAGTTAGGGGGTTATTGTGTTCATGCCTAACTAGACTTTCCCAAAAGACAGAAAAAGAGGAGCAGTTTATTTTGTGGGCTTCAAGTATGGCAGCATGATCAACATGAGGAAGCTTGGAAACAGCTGCAAGCTGCCGATCATATTTTCAAACAGTACCTTGTATATACAGGAGTTTTTAATCTGGACTCCACAAATGGACTTCAGGGGTCAGTACTGGGATCTACCTTACACAAAATTTTCTTCTTTATATGTTAGGGGTTCATTCAAACATTTTTTAAAAATTACTTTAAGAAGTAGTACTCTCTAGTTTTGTAACAATTGACAAAAAGTATTTAAAATTTAACAGGCACTCCCTGGCATGTGCCTTGTTTTGTTGCCTGAGACGTATCTTTAAAACTAGTCACAGAGTCTCCAGATATTGCCTGGAACTAGTGTAGTGTTTTACCAAACACAGCCCATCCCTAGCCTTTGGCCATGGATACAGCATTACATGCCATGAAAAAGATAAAGAAAAATAAACAGCAGGCATATGTGAGAGATGAAGGCTGTTATCTCTCTTAAGCCAAGGTCGTGAAGAATTGCTGCATGTGAATACTGTGTTTTGCAGCACTGGGATATAGAAACTACTTCTTTAGCCCAAATTGTCATGCTATTGCTGGATTTTTTTTCCTCCACCCGGTTGGGGTAATGCATCATGGTTGGAGCTACGAAGCTGGGCGTTATCAGTGAACTCCACCCCTTACTTCCAGTTCCACAAGAACCATAAGTAGGTGGATAGGTGTGTGGTAGGGTGGTGGCTCCGTCACATCCATCCATCATACCCCTGCTCATCTGGTTGTTAAGCCAACAGAAAGTCACAACCCTGTAAGGAATAAAGGAAAACTTCCATCCAACTACCCTTCAATGTTCCCAACTTCACTGGCTATTGAATGGCATGGACTTTGGAATCAAATCCCAGCTCTATGGTTTCTGATTGTATGATTTCGGCATGTTATTTCATCCTCTGAGCATGAATTTCTTTGCCTGTAAAGGAGGGTTGTGCCCTCTTCATAGAGTTTTTGTGAAGATTAAGTTAGAAAATACATGAAAAGTTCCTAGTGCGATACCTGCTGGGAAAATAATGATTCCTTATCTCCTTCTCATCGACCTGTTTCACACTGTCTAACCCTGACCTGTCTTTTCATTTTCCTCTCATTGTCTAGTTCACTTACTTTCTGTCCTTCCTGGCTCTTTTCCTTCTCTAAATGGATGTTCTTTTCTCTGGAACAATTGTATTCTTTTCCTTCCTTAATATTGCGCTTCTTTTAAATTTTAGCCACTAGAGGGCTACATAATAAGAACCAATTCCACTCACCCTGACCACGTTGGGTATCAGAGGATAAAATCAAAGAATCAAAGAGGAATCAAATAATCATAAAATGTTGAAAAGACATTAGAAAACATCTAATACAACTAATTTTAAACATGAGTTAACTAGATGTTTAAACAAATACAAACAAGTAATTGTTAGATTTTTCCAAACTCTACCTTTACAAATCTACAGTTAAAAAATAAATTTTATTTTCTCTTGAAAGTTTTCTGACTTTTAAACCATTTTCTGGAAGGAAAAAAAAAAAAGAAGACACAAGTGAGAGCAAATAAACCTCCTTTAGCAACAAAGCCAGTATATAGATTATTTTCTTTAATTCACTTCAAATAATTTAAAGTCCAAAATAAATCCACACATTTGATTAAAAATGTATAATCTCTAAATTTGAAATCTCTCAGGTAGATTTTAATTTTTGCTTTGTTTAACATTCAACAAATTGAAATTAGTCTGTATTTAGTTACCCAAGTAACTTCAAGCATTAAAGCAATCTCTTAACTTTGAACACCCATTCATTCTAAAATATATACAAAACATGCAAAGAAGTGTTTATGCTTACCTAGAAACTAATAGAAACTATGACGCCATAATTGAAAAATAGCCTAAAGTGAATATCCTGTACTACTAAATGTATCAATTAAAAATGTAAACAGTTAAATAAAGAAATGAAAAATCCATGTAAAATATCCAATCCAGAAGGTACACTTTATGTTTATTCATCCACTTTTTACACATATACCCAGAGTCCTTATGCCTGAGAAGGTATTTCTGTTTGTTTTTTGTTCATTATCCTCTCATTCTAAAAGTGTTGCTCTGTACTTTTGAGAACAAACTAGACTCCACACGGTTCCACCACAGAAATGTGATGGAGAAGCCTTAACAGCTGGAAGCTCCATAGTTAACATTCCATTAATGTGGAAGAGTTCAAAAATATTCTCATGCTTACATTATATTTTACAAAAAGGCACTTAAAAATCTGCCTATAACATGCTATTTGCAGTTGGTAAAATTCACCTAACATTTTTACATACATACATGAAACAAGCCAAATCCTGAATTAAGTGAGGCTAATGAGGATGGTGACAGATTCTTGAAAAATGGGGAGTAGAGTTTAATTGTTGTTTTTCTAATAATCCTCTCAGAAAATGATTTAGTGACTCTAACACCAATTCTCTGATACTTGACCTTAATTTTTATAGCCCTTACACATAGTGAAAAATGGTAATTTGATTGATTGATTCATTCATTTATTGAATAAATATTTCTTGAGTTCTTACTATGAACCAGGCAGCAGGTTAGGATACAGTCTAGAGCCAAAACAAACAAACAGAAGCAAATTCCATAGTCCTTGTCCTCTTGAAATTGATGATCCAGTGTGTGGGGAGTTGGGTGGGGGATGGGTGATTGGAAATAGGTGTTAATCAAAGAAAGGTAAAATTACAACTGTGATAAATGATATGAAGGACACATGAGAAGTCGTGAAAACTAAACTGGAGAGGAGGGTTAGAGAAAGCTTCCCTGTGGGATTGAAGACAGAGTTGAGATCTGAAGAAAGAATAAGCTAGGTGAGGGGGCAGAAGGGTAGCTATCTGGGCAAGTGGAAGAAACTGTGCAAGACCCTGTGAGGGAAGGGAATATTTCCCATTTCAGGAAAGGAAAGAAGGACCTGGAACAAAGAATGCACAGTTGAGAAGAGGCTCTGGAAGGAAAGAATCCAGATTATGCAGGGTTTTGTAGGCCAGATTAAGGACTGTAGTCTTTCCTAAGAGTTATGGGAGTCATTGAAAGAAGAATAACAGGATTAGATTTGCATTAGGAAAAGGTCACTCTAGCTTTTGTCACTAGAATGGTTGGGCCCAAGAGAAATGTGTGCTCATGTGTAGCGTGAGACATGTATAAAAATGTTCATAGCAGTTTACTGTTCTTAATAGCCCTAAACGAGTAACAGACCAAATGTTCATTAAGAGTAGAATGAATAGAGCCAGCCCTGATGGCCTAGTGGTTCAAGTTCGGCACGCTCCACTTCAGCGGCCTGGGTTTGGTTCCCAGGCTTGGAACCACACCGCTTATCTGTGAGTAGCCACGCTGTGGAGGCAGCTCACATAGAAGAACTAGAAGGACTTACAACTAGAATATACAACTATGTACTGGGGCTTTGGGGAGGGAAAAAAAAAAAAGAGAGACAAAGATTGGCAACAGATGTTAGCTCAGGGCAAATCTTTCCCAGCAAAAAAAAAAAAAAAAAATTGTATAGGCTTATTGTATTTAAAAAAAAACAGGAGAATAAATAAATTGTGATATAAGTATATAATAGGTTACTATATAAAAACGGGAATAAGCAAACTATGACTGAACACTGCAATATAGATGAACTTCATGCACATAATGTTAAATGAAAGAAGCCAGACACAGAAAGATACATGCAGTGTGATCCTATTTGCATAAAACTAAAAGCAGGCAAAACTAATATATGGTGTTAGAAGTCAGGATAGTTGTTATACGAGGAGTAGGGGAAATGGGCCTAGTGATTAGAAGTGGACATTAAGTGGGCCACTGCAGTGCTGGCAATGTCCTGTTTATTGAACCGCGTGGTGGTTAAACAGGTGTTGGATTTATGATATTGTATTGCACTATATATTTAGGTTTTGTGTGGTTTTCAGTATATGTATAATATCACACTGAGAAACATTTTCAATTTTTTTTTTTTTAAGAATAGATTGGTAGAGTTACTGAATGGATACAGTGAGATCAGTTAGGAAGCAACGGCAGTAGTCCATTTCTCCTTGAACCTTGCTAATGTGGTGAAGATGGAAAGAAGACTTATTTGTGAACTATTATTTAGGAGGCAAAATGAACAGGATTTGGTGGTGTCTTAGATATGGAGTGTGAGGAACGAGGAAGAGGCAAGGATGATTCCTAGGAGCAACTGATTTAGGAAACAAAAGAAGCAGTCCTCTGTTTGTGAGAAGGGACAAAGTGTAGAATGGATGAGGATAAGGAAAAGTTTTCATGTTCGGTAGCGGAAAGGTAAAGGGCCAGCCAAAGACCAGCTATGAGAAAAAGAAAAGGTGGGAGAGTTGGACTTGTTCAGAGAACAGAGAAAGTAATTGTGAAGAGTGGGAGAGTGAGGGAACTGAAGAAATATAGTAGGATTGCTGAGGGGTGCTGAGAAATCTTTTGACGCTGATCACTACGAATTTATAGTGAACATTTTAGCCTGAAGAGCAACTTGCTCCAGCAACTCTCAGCCTCTCTTGTCCAGGCATGAAGAGAACCAGTGATTAGGATCACACAAGATTGGACTTTTGCCAGATGGGTGTGAGCAGTATAGTTTTGGGGTAATATGATAAGTCAAAATAGATCTATAAGAGGTTATGATAAATCCCAATTTTCCATCTTCATCATAAAGAAAGAGGATCTTCAATGAGCACCTGTTCTAGAGTTCCCTGGGAATATGGAAATTCTCCTGAGAAAGTAAGATAGAAGATGAGGGAAGCCAGCATGACAAAGGTCATAGGTCTCCAGAATTACTCTTCTCTCTATGCATATGTTCCACTGTCACTGCAACCACAGTCACTTATTACCATTTCCTCTTCCCTCTCCTTTTCTTTCTCTTCCTTGTTCTTTTTCTCCAAGTCCCTTTCTCCTCCTCATGTCTTCTCTTTTTGGGATTGTACGGAAGAAATAAGCATGAAGTGGACACACTAAAACTATGTAGAGACCCTGGCAGGTTTGGGACTGGAGAAACTAAATTGAGAGGAAGATTAATGTTTTCAACTTTTTGGACAGGTCAGTTTATATATAATTTCAGGCTTCAGTAACCAATGGGACCCATTGCAAAGACAGCAAGTCTGTATAATTTCAGTGACATGCCCAACTAGCTTTGGGACGCTAGGCAAAACTGCAGAGGAAGCAGTTTTATCTTTGGCGTATGCCTATCTCCTTTTCTCTTTCTTCTGCTAATACCTCATTTATTTATTCGTTCAGTCATTTATTCCACAAATATATATTGAATAACTACTATGCATCAGACACTGAGCTAGTTGTCTTCTAGCAATTCACACTTGGGGTTTCTCAGCCCAAAAGGACCACCCATCCTCCCTAAATTACTCTCCTTCTTCTACGACTCAATCAGAACAACCGTTTCCTAAGGGATGCGGATTAGATTTTTCTTTAAATAACTCATGCCAACATGTACATAAATGTAATAATTGTAAACATATGCAGGCTCTCTCTTAAGCACTCTGTAAGTATGAATACATTTAATCCTCACAACACACTATGAAGTAGGTACTTTTATCATCTTAATTTTAAAATGAGAAACCCAAGGCATGGAGAAGTTAAGTACCATGCTCAGCAGGGAGCGGGCAGAGGCAGGACTCAACCAAGTGGTCTTTCTCCAGAGCCTGTGTTCCCAATCACTGCCCAGCGCAGCCTACACCTGAGGCTTGTGTGAGGCGAGAAGAGGTGCTGCATTCTAACAGGCTATATTACAGGTTAGAATCGAAATTTACTTTCTGCTTTGAGTTGACTCATTTATTCTTATCATCAGGAGTCCAGTGGTCATTAGGATAGGGTTGTTTTGTTGGTATTGAATTTCACATAAATATTAAAGAAAATAAAAGCCTATTCATGACTCTAATTTGAGGAAAGACCTCTTTCTGGTCATTGGGATTGATAATAATGAGGGTATAGGATCTATGAATCCCTGGGCCTGTTCTACCTGACTTGAGATGTGTTGAGACCTACCCAGAGAAGCAGAAAGAGGAAGGATGTACAGTTGTGGGGTGTCAGAGAGAGACATGAAGCTATACGGTCCAATTAGACAGTTAATTTGATATCTAATTTCTAGGGAATCAGTGAATTAGAAGACATGTTTGTGAAACCTTTGTAATCAGCATCCTGTTGGGAAAATTAAAACCAGTGTATTACTTCTTAACTTATTCTGGAGGGGAGGAAAGAAAGTGGGTGAAGCAAATAGTATGAAATTCCCAAGATGCTCAATTATTCTTTCAGCAGAGAAGAAAAAACTGTACATCACAGTGTTACTGAGCAGTGTGGGTTTAATATACAAGGATATGAAGGAGAGTGCGCACTTCTTTTTATATCCCTACCTCAGTGATTTCATTCATTCTCATTAATTCATTTTCATTGTTTCACTCATATATTTGTTCTTTTGCTCTATTTTTATTCTTTTGTTCACACATTCATTTATGCACCTATTGAACGAATACTTTTTGTGTCCCCCATCTGCCATGTATTGTTTTAGGTGCTATGAATATTGCAGTAAATAAAACAAGCAAGATTCCTAGTCCACAGAGTTTACAGTTTAAGGAGGGCAAAGGTCATAGGCAGAAAGAATCAACTAACATACAAGTGAATAAGATAAATGGAGAAATAAGTTACATAAATAAAACTGATGTGATAAAGACTGGTTGGGGGGCCATTTTAGATCAAATAGTTTGAGAGGATTATGTGACAAATGAATAAATGTTTGAATGGGGAAGATAGACAGATACACAAATAAATAATAAAAGGTAGCAAGCATGTGATAAATGTGATGAATGGATTTCAAATAAAGTGCTCTGTAAGCACAAAAAAAGAAAAAGTTACATATAACTGGAAAGAATTGAAGATGTCCTTAAAGCTAGACAGGATTTTGATAAATGAAGATGGTGGAGTAAGGACATTCCTAACAGAAAATAAGAGAGAAAGTGAAAGGGAACACCCCCTGTCCAGCCAAGAGAATGAGGAGCAGAGGGATGGAAGAGGGGGAAGAGGAGGCAGCTTTTTGGAAGCAGAGGAAAGAGACTGAGGCCAGATCATGGTGGGCCTTGAACACCATGAAACAAGTTTTAATTTTAAACAAATTCTTCAGCCAAAGGACTTGAGTAGACATTTCTCCAAAGAAGACATGCAAATGGCCACGAAGCATGTGAAAAGATGCTCAATATCACTAATCATCATAGAAATGCAAATCAAAACCGAAATGAGATATTACTTCACACCCATTAGAATGGCTACTATCGAAAAACCAAAATATCAAGGCGAGGATGTGGAGAAATTGGAACCCTTGTGCACTGTTGATGGGAATGTAAATTGGTGCAGCCATTGTGAAAAACAGTATGGAGGTTCCTTAAAAAGTTAAAAACAGAACTACCGTATGATCCAGCAATCCCACTTCTGGGTGTATATCCAAAAGAATTGAAAGCAGGGTCTTGAAGAGATATTTGCACACCCATGTTCATAGCAGCACTATTCACAATAGCCAAGAGCTGGAAGCAACCCATTCTATCAATGGAAGAATGGATAAACAAAATGTGTTATATATGTAGAATGAAATATTATTCAGCCTTAAAAAGGAAGGAAATCCTGTCACATGCCACTATATGGATGAACTTTGAGGACATTATGCCCAATGAAATAAGCTAGTCACAAAAAGAAAATTCTGTATGATTCCTCTTAGATGAGGTATCTAACATAGTCAAATTCATAGAAACAGAAAGTAGAATGATGGTTACCAGGGGCTAGGGGAGGCGGAAAAGAGGAGTTATTGTTTAATGGGTACAGAGTTTCAGATTTGTAAGATGAAAAGATCTCGGAGATCTGTTTCACAACAATGTGAATGGACTTAACACTACTGAACTGTACATTTGAAAATGGTTAAGATGGTAAAATTTATGTTATAGTTTTTATCACAACAAAAAAAATTCTTCAGTTACTTACATCCTCAAAATCATTATGCTGTTTCTGTATTAAACTTCTAAGAAGGACATACATTAACCTCATTTACTCAAACCCCACTTATATGGATCTTGGAAACTTGTCCCATATTGACCAACAAGCTAGCCCAAACAAGGGGACTTGAACACTTGCTTCATCAATCTTCTTCACTCTTGAATTATCAATATCTGCATGTTGCAAAAGGTCCCATTATATTACTTTCTCAGTGTCATCTGATGATAGGACCTCTTTTGTCCCATCCCTATGTGAGTCCTGAGATACTTTTCTAGTGTAAACTTTTCTACTTTTATACATTTACATAATGTCTAGGCCCAATACATTATAATCATTGTCTAATATATTCAATACATAAAAATTAAATAATATATTTCATATACAAGGTTGCCTCCTATCTTGTATAGATTAAACTATAATTAAATGGTATAGCCAAGTGAATATTATTTAGTATTTAATATTTGATTGCTTCATTGCTGCATAATCTATTTTATAGACAGTAAATCACATAAAAACATGTAAAGTGAATATTTAATCATCGTATCTTCTACATCATATCTACTTCTACTTCTACTAATCATCAATACTTCTACAAGTATTGAGATAGAGCACATAATTTTAAATATGTTTAATGCCAGAAGTCTTGTGTATTCACTTTTATAATTATTGATTTTTTTTTTTTTTTTTTTTTTGCTTTTTAGAACTTTCTTGCTATAGCTATCTCATTTTGTATTAACACGAGAGAAATACTTTTCATTGTACAAAACTGGCTCACTTTACATGATCTAAACTTGAGAAGCTACTGTTTCTCAGGTTTCAAGACCACATGCTAAATGTATGGGAGCACCTACTGGTGAAGGATGTTATAGTCCTAGAGACTGGTCTTATTGGACCTTGTAACTTAGACCAAGTTGGAAGGCATGAGGAGTGTGAAGCCCTTAAGTGTATAATCAAAGGAATCGTGCTGCCAGAAAATACTTATTGCTTAAATGTGGCAACAGTGGTCTTAGGAAATATAAGAATTGAAAAGATACTATAAAACAAATATGCCATTTAGATGGGACCACATCTCACAGGTATACAATTGTTCAGTATTGATATACTAAAATGTTTCATGAGGGCTGAGACCAGGTCTGTCTTGTTCACTTCTGAATCCCTAGCACAATAACTGGTACACTGAATGTGTCAATAAATATTTACCAAACCAATGAATGTTAAGCAGTTTGGATATTTCTTCCTCAAAACATTTGAAAATTTGCCTTTTGTTCTCCTCCCACAGGATCACCTCCATCATTTATAATAAAAACAATGAAAAATATAATTTGTATGAGAAATTTCCTTTTTAGATGGAAAAAATGCATCTGTTTGGTTAACCAGAAACCTTGAGCCAGTTTATATACTTACAGCATTAGAGTTAAAAACAGTAATAATGAAAAATGACCTAAACTAATTAAAAAGAAGGTGGTGGGGAGTTGAATAGGCTTTGTAATCAAATATCGCTAGGTTCAAATTTCAGCTCTATAGTTTAGTAGCTGTATGAGGTTGGATGAATTACTTAACCTTTCTGTCCTCACTTTCCTTTTATTAAATTAGAGTTTTGTGAAGATTTAATGAGTCAATGTATATGCAATGCTTTGTGCCTACTTGGTAAATAATAAACAGCAGCTATTGACTTTTTGTCTAAGGGTACTCATTTTCCTAATTTTCAATGGCCTATAAGATTCTTGGGACAGGGACCATATTTTATTTATTCCTAGAACCTGGCACAATGCATGGCATAGGTTAGTACTTAATAAATGTGTTGAATTAATAAAGAAAATAAATATTTAAGCAAATATTTGGTGACTATTGTGCATAGTACTCCACAAGGTTGTGCACCAAACGACTTATAACTGAGGTGTATGTAGACATATACCCAACAGAGTCATTTAAAATATAGAAATAAGGCATTTTCTACCACAGGAATAATTTGTAATTCCTTTGATTAATCAAGTTTTTTTCATGATGATTAAGGAATTCACAAGGAATGCTGAGCTCAAGCAACCACACATTGAATGGAGACTATATTATAGTGTATTCACACATGGCTACATTCTAGTTTAGCTACACAGTGATTTTTACTATTAAGGACATTTTTTTCATTTGCTTTCATTAACACAAACCCTGCTCATAAGTGTAGATAATTGGTTTTGAAAATTTCACAATAAAAACTGTAAAGCAGTTCTGTACTTGGTAATCAGGAAAGGCACAAAAAGTGAAGAAGGGATTTGCTTTTAATAAAAATATTTTATACATCCACCTGAAAGTTCTCATATGGCAAATATTACAAGTATATATCTAAATGTATATCAGCAGAACTATAAACACGCTTGGTTATGTGAAAGTACTTTACACTTCTAAATGAGAATAATTTGTGCCTATAAAGTAATTATATTAAAGGCATCTCTTTTAATCAATGGCTTAATAATCATTACCATTTTCTGCACATCTCAGAAGTGTGTAACATTCTCTGGATTTGGGTTCCAATGTGTAATGAATTTTTCTAGGTTTATGGAATCAAATAACTATTCCAAACAGATTTTAATAGGCTAACCCTATTGCCAAATATGAAATTATACTTGGAGCCAAAGTCTCAAATAAAAAACTAACATGTCTTTTATACCTTTACTGGCAGAGAAAATTTGACACGAACACCAAATTACTATCAAGGGAAAACCATTCCCATTGTAGACACATGTAAACTTGGGTTGAATTTCAAGATATATCATTCTCCTTGAAATTACTGGAGAGGGATTTTTACACGTTATCTTGTTTACAAGAACACACACTATTTTAGACTCATGCTTGGCATAACACTTCATGCCGTAGAAACATAATGCAACATTTTCATAGAACGCAACTTATTTTCAAAGTTTAAAAGTTAATTAAAAAATGCACATTTAAAAATCAAGCTCCATAAACTTATAGCTTTCTTTGACCAAAAAAAAAAAACAAAAACAAAACCCCAAAAAACAGAAGCCAAAAGTTTGGGCAAATAGATAACATGGTAAAAGCTGTTTGAAAATTGAAATATCCTTTCTCTTTCCTTTCCTTGCCTATTTCTTGCTATATTCAAAGATGGCTATTTGGTTTCTCAATCTTGTTCACGTTTTTCATAAAATACAACTATAAGAATAGTAGAATATGGTATACTCATTGGACCATTTTGAAAACAGTTAAATGGAACATAAACACAAATTCAAATCCCAAATTTTTTTCCCCTCCAAGTTAGAGGACATTGGTCCTGGAATAAAATTCAGCAAATAAGTAGGCACAAAAAGGCTCATGGAAAACATGTTCTTCTTAGAACTCTAACATTTAAATTGCAGTGTGTATAGCTTTTAGTACATAATTTTAAATGTCCCTGACTCCTGTACATTATAAATAGTAAGTCTTATTTACTTCAGCTCATTTTTAGGATATATTAAGTGAGGGCTAATTACAAATCTAATATTTGTTTTGGCATTCCTTTAAAGTTTCAAAATACAATATATTGGTTCCTAAATGCTTTATTTTTCAAATTATGAAAATTATGCACATGTTACAAATGAGGACTTTTCATTTTCTTCCTGCATCTTTAAAAGTTAACTTAAGACACTTGCCTCAGACTTTTCCCTACAGCAGTATAAACTGGAAAGCTGCTAATATAGAAGTTAAGATTAATGGATAATTTTTATCAAGTTTAAGTTTTGGTTCCACACATTTTTTTTTAACCTTTGATACCTGCCTACTTTTCTAATAGGAAGTAGTGGTAACTGACAAATGAATAAATGAGTAGCTAATGATACTAACAGAAAAACTTAGACGTATGTACTGATTATCATTTTATATTGCATTTCTTCATGTAAGATGGTTACATTTATTGATGATTAAAAATGTCCTCGTTAGCATGGCAGAATTGAAAAGGTGAAAATGTCATGATGTTCTATTCCAGTCGTCATGAATGACTTCCTGGTACTCTACCGCCTAAAAAAGTCTGAGAATCACTGACTTAGCATCCATTATGGCTGTGTCTAATAATGCAAATAAAATCCTAAATCATTAACAACTGATCATTCCCATTTTTCCTGGCCTATCAACATGGTAGCATAGGCAGTAGGAGATTAAAATGCCAGTCTTGGCTATTGTACTTCCAGCTTCAGGGCACATAAAGAGATAAGATTTATTTCCTAAAACTATTCCATACAGATTCTTTCTTACTATGTTCAATAAATATTAAATTTACCTATCACAATTAATTCCCCTTTTCATTGCTGGCTGTAGAGGTATATTTATATTGAGTACAAGTGCAGAGTTGCTGAAAGATTTGCTAACTTTCTTGGCTAATTTTAAACCACAGACCAATGGCCTTTCCACTTTGTACTTAATTTCTATATCTTGCAAATGATAACCAAATAACTGTAACACTAACATTACCAAATTTATTTTCTTTTCAACAGCTCATCTAACTTTTATTGATATTATAGCCCAGTTAGATTTCAAGGATGATAGTGGAAGTAGCACTGAACCAGGGAATCAGGGGAACTTCATTTGATCCCTGGATCTGTCCCTAAATAAACTGCATAATTAGGGCAAGTCTGAGTGTACATTTTCTCAAAAACAAGCTAGAAAAATAATATCTACCTCAAAAGATTGTCACAAGGATTAAAATGAAAGGATGTAAATGAGGATTTGAAATTATAAAGTCTTATTCCAATGTATGATATTACTACTGTGATTTGGAGAATCCCTGTATTCTGTTATAGCACTGCTATTTTAAAAAGGTGGTGGACTCCTCCTTGGAGCACAAAAACAAGCCGAGTATTTCTGGACAAAAGTTGCAATAGATAATGCTTCCAAGTAAAGTAAAGCTGAGACAAACATTGTTTGGATACTCCTTTTCTATATTGGCAATTCTCTTTTTAAAATGAAAGAGCTTGTGAACAAATATGTAAGATTCTCATAAAGCTAATTTATATGCCCACATTAAGATGCTCAAAATCTAAAATTAAAAAAATATGGCATTTTATACATGTATAGCCATGCTTCTTTCTTTCAACCACTGCCATTAAAAGAATTTTTTTCATATTGAAATTATTTATCAAACTGTCAGCTATTTTGTATACAGGTTTAGTTGACCACTAGCAATGATGAACATGAATTCTAGCTATTAAACCTAATGACCATAAATGGACTGAAATGTTACTCAAACTTCTAGTTCTCTGTACCTGGTTTCAACTAAAATGCTGCTCCTCAGTTGTTCCATTCTCAAGATATCTCCCGTGTTTGTTAAGAACTTTAGGCACATCACATACACATAGTAAATCTGGTATTCATCATGAATTCACCTAGAAAATCCTGTTTTACAGGTGAATTAGGCTTTCACTAGGAAATAGTATAAGCCATAATGACTAATCTTACATAGCACATTTTGTTTATTTTTTTCTGACAGACCATATATTTCCTTGACGCTAAAATCTCATAAAACATTTCTTGCTGCCTTTTTTTCTCTGTGCTTAGCTTAACACAATGCATGCACTATAACAGAGTGTCTCTGAGCCTTTACCTAAAAATTAACTTTTAAAATATGTCAAAACAAATTAGTATGTCTCATCTTCATTTTTGATTGTTTTCAGCACAGAGTCTTCTCCCAAAATTTTACATAGTTCATTGAGTCTCTGCTGCATTTTGGGAATCCCAGCTAGCTGAGATTCTAGCTTTTGCTTTTCTTCACTCAGTGTTAAACGGATAGCAGTATCCAATTGTTCAAAGCGCCAACCTCCTTCACCATCAAACTGTAATAAATGAGTGTGGTATTTCCTGCATAATTAAAATGAAATAATATTATTAGCAATAATTGGGAAAAACCATTTTAGTTATAGGTTGATCATTCTAATTGATATTCAAAGACAAATTTTAAGTAAGGTGCCTATTTTACATTTTATTTTCAAGAATGCCCCAAAGGTCAAATATTGTGATTTTTTTTTTTCACTCCAGAAGTCATTAATCTCTAGGAAATACTATTGCTTATATTAAATTCATTTCACATTCTGAATATATATGATTTGCAAAGGAAGACATGCTGTTGCATCTGTTTAATTTATCTTCATAACCTAGTCTGGCTCCTGAATAAATATCAAAGCACACTTAGAATGAGAATAATGAAAGGAAGTTGAGAGAAGAAAGTAAAAATTTAAAAGGTTATACAGAAAAACTAAGAAAAATAAAGAAAATAGAATATCAATTCATTAATACACCATCCTCTGAAAATGAGTTATTCTACATAAGTAAAAATTTCTTAATAAAGTTTTAAAACATTTTTTAAAAATGAGCTCTTTGAGAGAAATCTTTTAGAGATACTTCCATGCCACCATATAATTTAACCTCCTTTCTCATGGCTCAGGTTCATAATTAGGAACTTCAGAGAGGTATAGAGATGATTTTATCTTCTTTTTGTTTATTTATCTATTTTTGGTGAGGAAGATTGGCCCTGAGCTAACATCTGTTGCCAATCTTCCTATTTTTGCTTGAGGAAGAGTGGCCCTGGGCAATCCATGGCAAGCTTTCTCTATTTTGCATGTGCGTTGCCGCCACAGGATGGCTTGATGAATGGTGTAGATCTGTGCCTGGGATCTGAACTTGTGAACCCTGGGCCGCTGAAGCAGAGAATGCCAAACTTAACCACTACGCCACTGGGCTGGCCCCATAGAGATGATTTTATTGATGATACAAGAGACAATCCATCTTCTCCTAAAGGGAGGCTCAGGTCCCCAGGCTCTGGGATTTGTGGGGGATGTGTGGAGAGAGTAACGCTGTCAGAGCTGGCCTTGCGTGACTGAGCCACTGCGTTTTGTCACCATGCTGAAGTGGCCTATGTTCTTATGTGTCCTCAGATTCTCTGTCTTTCCCTTATAGTGTTCCTCACTTCTTGTTTTCTTTTAAGCTCTCATCTGTCACTCTTTACTATGATCAGTGGGCTTATTTCAAGTAGCTTTTACCTCCTTTTTTTTTAATTGAGATATGATTCACATACCATAAATTGATCCTTTTAATGTGTAAAATTCAGTGATTTTTAGTATATTCATGAGCTCATACAACCATCACCACTATCCAATTCCAGAATATTTTCTTCGCCCCCAAAAGAAACCCCATACATTAGCAGTCCCTCCCCATATCCCCTTCTGCTCAGCTCCTGCCAACCACCAATCTCCTTTCTGTCTCTATGGATTTGTCTATCCTGGATGTTTCATATACATGGAATCACACAACATGTGGCTTTTTGTGACTGACTTCTTTCACTTAACAGAATGATTTCTAAGTTCATCTAGTTGTAGCACGTATTAGTATGTCATTTGTTTTTATGGCTGAATAATACACCATTGTACGGTATTGCATATTTTGTTTACCTATTCATCAATTGACGGACATTTGGATTTCATCCCATTTTGATTGAACAGTTTTAACATGCTGTAAAATGAGAAAACTAAGCTAGGTTAAACCATGGTCTAAAAGACTAAAATCAATCTGAAGCTGATGGTTGAAGTTCATATGTCTGATAACATATGACAGAGATTAATAATCTTTTCCATATACTTTTGAGTATCTACTATGTTTAGGTTCTGGAGTTTTTCAAAAATTCGATCTCCCAACAGATGAGACCTTATGAAAATTAAATTGAAAACAATGTATTTCTATGTCAAGGGAAAAAATAAAAATGTGAAAATACTGCTACTAAAATATGAGAGTTAAAACACAAGTAATGGAAAAACAAAAGAAAGATGGTTGTATGACAAAGAGAAATAATGGTAAAAAAAAAATCATTTTGTTTATTTCATTCTCAACTTTTCTTGGGCTTTCCTAGTCTTGGGACTACAAGCATGAGCAACTTTAGAATGTGGTAGTTCAGATCTTGGGCAACTTCCACCTTTAATGTATAATGAAAGTCTGGCTTATCACTCCAGTCCTACAACATTATTTGACTTCCACGTGGGAGGAAGAAACTGTTTCACGACCTGAGATTCAAAGGTGTGTTCTATATCGTGGGCTAAAATAATATTTCAGGGTTTACTTTAGTCAGAGGAATTTAAAAGAAACTACTATACTAACTGAGGCTCACTGGAAATAATCTGCAGACTTCCTGTGCAAATAAGGTAAAGCATAGGAAAGTGGTAATTATAGAGCTATAATTCCACCCAGGAATCAAATAATTTAATAAGCTTCTGTAATTTTTGACCTCTTCAGATACTGGTATTGATTTTAATCTCTACAACCAACAATTACCCATTTGTTGTTATGGTGAAAAATATAATATAGCCATTCTCTCTTCTGAAATCTTTTCAAGGAAATTAAAAATTTTGTCTAGAGGAAAAGAATAATCAGAAATGATAGATTTCTACAACATAAAATTGTTAAACTACTTCATAAAGCAGAACTAACATAATTTTTAGTTTTATGGGGAAATGTACGGTAGGTAGCTGTAATTAAAAACATTTTTCTTGTAAAAAGGTATAAAATTACAGATTTTGTTATTTGCTTAAAAAATTACTTGTCCACTATACACCTATTAGAATAGCCAAAATCCAGAACACTGACAACACCAAATGCCGGTGAGGCTGTGGAGCAACAGGGACTTTAAACCATTGCTGGTGGGAATACAAAATGGTGCAGCCACTTTGACAGTTTTGCAGTTTCTTACAAAACTGAATATACTCTTACCATACCATCTAGCAATTGCACTCCTTGATATTTACCCAAATGAGTTGAGAAAACTCATATCCACACAAAAACCTGCATATGAATGTTTATAGCAGCTTTATTCATAATTGCCAAAACTTGGTAGCAACCAAGACGTCCTTCAGTAGGTGAATGGATAAATAAACTGTGTGCATCCAAACAATGGAATATTATTCAGTGCTAAAAAGAAAGGAGCTATCAAGTCATGAAAAGACATGGAGGAAACTTAAATGAATATACTAAGTGAAAAAAGCCAATTGGAAAAAGCTACATACTGTATTATTCTCGCTATATGACATTCTGGAACAGGCAAAACTATGGAGACATTAAAGATCAGCGGTTTCTAGTGGTTGGGGGAAGAGAGGGATGAATAGGCAGCACACAGAGGACTTTTAGAGCAGTGAAAATACTCCGTACAATACAATAATGGTGGATACAAGTAATTATAAATTTGTCCAAACCCATAGAACGTACAACAAAAAGTGAATCCTAATGTAAACTATGGGCTTTGGGTGATAACGATGTGTCAATATAGGTTCATGAATTGTAACAAATGTACCACTCTGGTGGGGGATGTTGATAATGGGAGAGGTGATGCATGTGTGGGGACAGAGAGGTTATGGGATATTTCTCTACCTTCCTCTCGTTATTGCTATGAACCTAAAACTGCTCTAAAAAAATAAAGTCTTAAAAACAACAACAACAACAGAAACCTATTTGTTCCTTCAACTGACAAAAAAATGGCTGAACATGCTTCCAATGCCTCTTTAGGCTACTTGAATAAGGAACTGAATGACAGGATAGCATAATAAATCCATTGATAGAGGTTAGAAAAACACCAGGACTAAGAGAGAACTCCATGTTATCTGAACACGTGGTCAATGAAGAAGCATATCCGGAAATGACAAGTCCATACCAGAAACAGCTCAAGAGTTCTGCTGGCCTGGTTCTACGTCATCCCTGATTCAGAGGATATACAGGCAAACGTCTTAATTATCTTAAAGATCCAGTTCCTACTGGTTCTCTCCAGGAAAAAGTCAGAGGAATCACTCATTGACATGGACTCTAACTCATCCTGGACTAGATCCAGATTGCCTCTGGGGAGATTAGCAAATCAGGGTTCTTTCACTCCAGATGCCAATTAATTCTTAACGACTGAGAGACAAACCACAAAGTTCCATAGAAAGGATCACTTAATGAAATGCTCTATTTTCAGGTCAACTCTCTGGGGAAAAAAATTACCAAAAATCTGAATGTTTAAATAAAGTATGAAAATAGATTATTATCTTCTCAATAGAAGTAGAATTCGGAGTCAAAGAACTTGGAACAATAAAAGCCTGATCTGAACTGAGTACTCAGTTTACTCACAATTTTATTTATTTATTTATTTTTTTTTTTTAAAAGCATTCTCTTTATTTTTTTTTTATTTTTATTTATTTATTTATTTTTTTGAGGAAGATCAGCCCTGAGCTAACATCCATGCTAATCCTCCTGTTTTTGCTGAGGAAGACCGGCTCTGAGCTAACATCTATTGCCAATCCTCCTCCTTTTTTTCCCCAAAGCCCCAGTAGATAGTTGTATGTCATAGTCGCACATCCTTCTAGTTGCTGTATGTGGGACGTGGCCTCAGCATGGCCAGAGAAGCGGTGCGTCAGTGCATGCCCCGGATCCGAACCCCGGGCCGCCAGTAGTGTAGCGCGTGCACTTAACTGCTAAGCCACAGGGCCGGCCCCCTACTCACACTTTTAAAGTAAACATTCTCTATAAGGTGAAACATCTAGAAGGGCTTCAAGGATTAACTCAAATAAAGCTTGCCACTTAGTCTAGGTTTGAAGTTAGGTACATGATGACAGCTTTGGCATAGAATGTGATCAGCCACCTGCTACAGAATGCTCCAGCCAGAGACAGAGGAGTCTTGCCCGTCCCTTGGCAAATAGGAGGTCAAAGCATATAGAGTCCACTGCAGTTACTAATATGTCAAAAGAAAAGATTTTGATTGATGAAACAGAAATGCAAAAGCAGACAGTGGAATGTAGTGTGAATGAAAAGTGTTTTTATGGTTTATGCCTGAGGTACGTTTTGAGTTCCTTATAAAAGTAGAGCTGTATACTATTGTATAGAGGGTGTGATCATGGTAAGTTACCTTTCTCATTTTGCTAGTTCTCCGTTTCTTCATCTGTAAAATGGGAAAAATTAGACTACCTCTACCCTATAGGGTTGTTAGGAGGCTTGAGTAAAATGAGCCTGGACAGAATAGGTGCTGAATCTGCATTAGCAACTATTATGAAAATGATGAGTCAATGGAAAAGTTAGAGGAATGGTAAAAATGGTTTCACTGTTTTTTAAAAAGGGGAAATCCCACATGGTTTTATGAGATATTATTTATAAAATATTTTTGTTCATTTTTCCTTAAAACAAAACCCAAAAAAAGCATTTTTTTCTGTGTTTTCCCCACCTTAATCATTTGGAGAAATATCAAGTTGTGGTATTTTTTTTCTGGATTTTGAAGAAAGGACTAAAAAGATGACGTAAAACTATATAAATATATTTTTCCCAGGAAAATATTTTTCCCAGGACACGTTATGGAAACATGAATATTTTCAGTTAAAAAAATCACTGGATTTTACTACTTCTTTTCAGAATTATTGGAATGTGATGATAGTTTTCAAATAGCACATTAATGTTATGTTAAGTTTGGGGTATCTAAACTACTAGTGTGCAATTTAACAAAAGTACAACTAGAGAATAAATGAAACCTCCTATGCTCTATAGTGAAAAGTTTAGCAAAGTTATTCTTTAAGAAATATAAAGAAAAATCATCTATCGCAAATTAGCATTGGGAACACTTACCAAAGAGAAGGCCTGTGTGTTATAGACAGTAAGGAAATTCCGGCCCCTTTTGCAGCCTGAAATATCTTTCCTTCCACATCAATGCTGACAGCACTGGTACATTCATCCAGCAATGCATATTTTGGTCTTGAAAAAAATAAACACACATAAATCAATGATTTTCCTATTTAAATTATAAATCTTTATTTGGACAATACAAGTGGTGATATTAACAACTTGAAAGGAGCAAAAGAGTACATGACATTATTCAAGGTGATAAAGGATAAAGCAAAAGAGCAGTCATCCCCTTCTCTTTGGACTAGAATATCATACACCTTTTAAATTTTAAATAGATTTTCTGATACCTGCTCACAATACAGTAGGCTTTATTGTTGTGCAGATGAGTGAATCAGAAAGATGAGGCACAGGAAAGATGAGGCAGGTCACTGAGTACATTTTCCTGCAGAAGGCAGGTTCATCCCTGGTGACAAGGTTGTGACTAACTACATGAAAAATACATTACAGTAGCTAATTATCAAATAGACCACAGCCTTGTTAGCAAAGATTTACTGAGAAGATAATTTTATCAACAACGTGAATACCTAATCACTATTAATGGAATTTCGTTGCTACAAGACTCTACTAAAGTAAGTATGACTAATCTGACAAATTTAGAGTAGGCATTTAACCTGGTAACATTGAGACCATGCTTCACAATCACATTCTTAGGGCAAAAAAATCAGTAAATGTTTTTCTGATCGCACTCAACCGTTTTTTTTTTTTCTAGCTCAGTTTTTACTCTGGAAATGACTGTCTACTACTATCAGGGCACCTATCACTTGCCGCCATTTCCTTCTGTTTATTCTCTTCCTTTCATCTTACCTCCCTGCTGTTACCTTTCTTTTTCTTTTCCCTGTCTTCTTTCAAGTCTGTCTTATATATTGGGTCCTCAGCAGCATGACTTAGCTTTGTGAATGGGGCCAAAGGTCAACGCATGCACTGTCATTTATTATTCGTTTCAGGGTTGAGAATCAGTATCAAGTATTTACCAGGACAATTTCCTCCATGAAGATATTCTGATTTTTAAAATAAATGACAATGAAAAGATAAAAATTGAAACCAGTAATAATTTCTTATTCAGCACAAATAATTATTTAGCACTGTAAATTGTTTTTCTATGATAGATTTGCTTATTAATGGGATCCTGTTACCTATTCTAGGGGGGAAGTCAAAGCTAATAGATACAGGAGTCAAAGGAAACTTTAACGTCCATTTGACTTTACAACTGCTCTCCATGCAAAGAATTAAAAGATCACTGTAGGTTCCGCATGACATCAACAGAAGTGGTTTTGCTGGTTGGCTTTGGGTTACTATTCTGGTTTAAGCATTAAGCATTACGTCTTTGTCTCAGAGTTGATCATTGTTTTGTGGATGATTTTTTTTTAAGTGGAAAAGAGGGAGAAGAAAAGGAAGTATAAAAGAGAGAGGATTGGGGTAAATTTTTCTTTTTTGGGAAATCTCTTTCTAGTAATTACATTAATGTGTCTTATTTTTCAGAGTGCTTTGAGCTAAACAGAGAAGAGATGCCATTTTAGAATTAGAAAAAAAGTATATCTATTACATTCTGTTGTCATAGCAACCCCTAGTCTACCAGACGTAAGACAGATCGCACACTTTCGTTTCCTTGGCAGGACTGGTGTGTGTGTGTGTGTGTGTGTGTGTGTGTGTGTGTGTCTGTGTACTTAACTATATTAAGCAATAGCTGAATCTGGAACTGATATAACTAAGCAAAACATTAGATAATATTGTTTCTCAGATTTTCCTTTCTTTTTCTTTTGGTGTATTATTAGAAGAGTGAGCCTTGCGAAGGATCTAATCTATCCCTCTTAACACCGGACTTTTCTGATCATTCTTTAAACATTAAGATCCTCTCCAAAAGAGTATACTATTGTCATACTTAATACTCTCTGCCAAAGTTCTCCGTTTTGGGTAGCTCAAGTCTTTCACATTACAGTTCAAATCTTGTTATTAATCCTTTGATGACGAGGGGATGCAGAATCTCACTGTTATACTTTTCCTTCACTGGATTTAATATTTCTATTTCATTTTATTTTTTCTTAGTAGATTCTACTTTTCAACAACGTGCTCATTTTCACTAATCTTCCTAAGAATCACAAAATTTTCTTTCCGCTGATATGCTTGTAACTTGGTCTTTATTCAGTCTCACATTATACCCAAACTTGTATATATTTTAGATACATAAGTATCAACTATTTATTTCAAGTTACAGGTACTTGAAATCTCTTTGGGTTGGCATCTTTATTAATGCCTCTTGCTCTTTATTACAGGGTTTATTTTATTAACACACTGACAACAGTGAGAAATTTATGGTCACATTTTACATTCTACCATATTACATTTCACCAACTATGCTGGTGATCATATTACTGAATATGTATGGACAAGGCTCAAACCGATTCACGGTGATAGTGGGTAACAGCTGGTCATAAATGTCAAACTGTAAAATTTACTCTTGAATCTAACCACATCATCTGAGAAAGGGGCATTCCAAAATACAATTCACTAAAAATTCTGAGTTAGCAAATTTTGGTTCATATTTTTTTAGCTTGCCATATTCTTGTACTAACCACGTACACTATTACAAATACAACATTATTAACACAATAATTTTCTCATTAAAAAACTCCAGCTGGGGGCTGGCCTCGTGGCATAGCGGTTAAGTTGGGCATGTTCTGCTTCAGCCGCCTGGTTTTGTGGGTTAGGATCCCAGGCGTGGACCTACAGCACTTGTCAGCCACGCTGTGGTGGCAACCCACATATAATGTAGACGCAGATTGGCACAGATGTTAGCTCAGGGCTAATCTTCTTCAAGAAAAAAAAAAAGCGAGGAAGACTGGCAACAGATGACTAATCTTCCTCAGCCAAAAAAAAAAAAAAACCTCCAGCTAGACACAAAAATAATACATATTGTATGATTTAATTTATGTGAAGTTGTAGAACAGAAAGAAATAATTTATGGTGATAGAAATCAAGACAGAAATTGTCCATGGGGAATTTGACTAGAAAGGGGCATGAGGGAATTTCTAGGGTGACAGGAACATTTTCTATCTTAATTGAGGTGTTGGTTACACAATGTATATACATTTATCAAAAGTCATTCACTTGTTGGGCCAGCCCCAGTGGCCTAGTGGCTAAGTTCAGCACGCTCTGCTTTGGTGGCCCAGGTTCAGTGCCTAGGCATGGACCTGCTCTACTTGTCTGTCAGTGGCCATGCTGTGGCAGTGGCTCACATATGAAAAGAGGAAGATTGGCACAGATGTTAGCTCAGGCAAATGTTTCTCAGCAAAAAAAAAAGTCATTGACTTGTATTCTTAAGGTCTGTGCATTTGGTACATAAATTTTCCAATATAATGATAAATTATGGCTAGCTATTACGTAATATACATAACAGCAAACAAAATAAAAAGAGGGATACAAATTGTAATATACTTTATGAAAATAGTTTAAAAAAATCAAGATAGCCAACTTTTGTGTACCAACAAGACTGAGAAGACACTATCCCAAAATTTTAAGTATTATAGGTAATGAGATAACAGATCTTTTCTTGTTTTTACTTATCTAAAGTTTCTACTTTTATGAAATGAACATATTTTAAAAAGTTGTTTAAATGATACATTCTTTTTTCAATGATAAATATTATATGTTATTTCTTATCAAAAAGGCTGTACCTAAATATAATCAAGATTTTACCTCTAATTTCCAGTTTACAGGAAAAATAGGAGATTGAGGACGGTGGTAAAGGACCCCATGGGGAAGCAAGCAGATAAATCTAGAATGTGTAACATTGTTATAGAGCTGGTTTCTTTAACAAGTCAGTGGCATAAAAGATGGAGGGGAGAAGAGGGACAGGGAGGAGCAGAGACTCTTTAGATTAAAAAATAATTAAGAGATATAATACAAGAGCCAGCCCGGTGGTATAGCGGTTAAGTGCACACACTCCACTTCGGTGGCCCGGGGTTCACAGGTTCAGATCCTTGGCGTGCACTGATGCACGGCTTGTCAAACCATGCCGTGGCAGCATCTCATATAAAGTACAGGAAGATGGGCACAGATGTTATCCCAGGGCCAATCTTCCTCACACACACAAAAAAGATATATAATACTAAAATTCAATATGTAAACATGTTTAGGTCTTGGTTTTTTGGGTTTTTTTTTTAAATTTTATTTATTTATTTATTTATTCCCCCAAAGCCCCAGTAGATAGTTGTATGTCATAGTTGCACATCCTTTTAGTCGCTGTATGTGGGACGCGGCCTCAGCATGGCCAGAGAAGCGGTGCATCCGTGCGCACCCAGGATCCGAACCCGGGCCACCAGCAGCGGAAGGAGTGCACTTAACCGCTAAGCCATGGCGCCGGCCCTAGATCTTGGTTTGAACAAACCAAGTATAAAAAGATATTTTTGAGATAATCAGGGAAACTTTGAATATGAACTAGATATTAGATGACTGTAAATAATTATTATCAATTTTATTACGTATGATTATAGTATGTTATTATGCAAGAAAATATCCTAATATTTCAGAGATTGATGCCAAAGTTTTCAAGGAAAAAATTCCATGATGTTTGGGATTTGCTTTAAAATGCTTCAAAAATAAAAAAAAAGAATAGATAAATCAAGTGTGGTAAAATGTTAGACTTGTTGAATCAGTGTGATGAGAATATGGGGTTCACCTTACAATTTTCTCTTCTTTGATGAAGTTTTAATGTTTTTTCCATAATAAAATGTTTTTTAAAAAAGTTATAGGGGGCTGGCCCAGTGGCGTAGCAGTTAAGTTCAGTCATTCTGCTTTGGCGGCCCGAGGTTAGCCGGTTCGGATCCTGGGCGAGGACCTACTCATGGCTCATCAAGCCAGCTGAGGCGGCATCCCACATAGAAGAGCTACAACTCTACAACTATGATGTACACCTATGTACTGGGCCTTTGGGGAGAAAAAAGAAAAAAAAGAAAAAGAGGAAGATAGGCAACAGATGTTAGTGCAGGGCCAATCTTCCTCAAAAAAGGAAAAAAACAACTTTGCACAGATTGCAATTTAAAAAAAAAAAATTTATAGCCAACTAGTTGCTAAGTATGGGCCAACTAGTTGCTAAGTGTTTAATGAGGCTCACTTAATATATATTTTTTGCTCTTTTTATCAGCTTTTCAATGTTCTCTACAAAAGTATTACTGCTTCTACTGCAAGTCCTTCAAGAGTATTGCATCTGCCCCAGCTTATGGCCCATTCAGGCATTCATGCAAGTGACTCTTGGTCCTTTTTGCGCAAGATATAAGTATTACAATGAGTAACACATTTCCCAATAACCTCCTTCCCTGCGTACAACTCAGGTTCTCATCGCCAGAGGTCTAAGATAAAGAAAAGAGATTTCTTTTTCAGAGGAGAATAGGACAAATAAGAGGAACAAATCAGAATTGCTTTAATATTTCTTTCCAGTGTCTTGTGCTTGGTATCCTTGAACTCAAAAGCTATGAAGCTGGTTGCAAAGAGAAAAGTTTTATCGAGAGAAATTATTTCCTGCGTCTCTATTTTTCTGAGTCCATTAAGACCTATGCTGGCTTTTTCCATTGGATATGCCTCTGCTTTTCAAGGAAGAGAGCATTACTAAGCTTAATAGGCTACTGAGTGGTTGAAAAGTTAATTTAGTTTGAATTTAATAATTTAATTTGGAAGTATTACTGAATGCCTACCTACTGAACTCACAACAGTATAATAGTGGTTATATATTCACATTTTAAAATCAGTAATAATCCTACTTTCAGATTTAAGATACATAAAAATTTAATTTTGTCATCCAACATTACTCAACATAAAAGAAATTAATAAAATACTTGGAGATTTCTGTCATACAAAAAAAAACAACTTAAGAAACTTAAAAATGTAAATTCTAAGCATTAGTTTTTCAGTAAGATATCTTTAAACTAAAGATGAGGTTTTTTGGTTACAACAATGGAATAGTAGTTACCTGAGTATAGCACACTTTTATTGTTAGTGCCGTTGAGTCGATTCCAACTCCTAGCAACCCTGCGTACAACAGTGGGGAATCCTGCCTGGTCTTTTTGCGCCATCCTCTCACCTTCCAGCACTATATCAGACAACACTCCACTGCTGTTCACAGGGTTTTCATGGCCAGTTTTTTCAGAACTGAGTGGCCAGGTCCTTCTTCCTAATCTGTCTTGGTCTGGAAGCTCCACTGAAACCTGTCCACCATGGGTGACCCTGCTGGTATTTGAAATACCAGTGGCGTAGCTTTCAGCATCACGGCAACATGCAGCTGCCACAGTATGACAACCGACAGATGGGTGGTGTAGGTCCCTGACCAAGAACTCGGGCTGCCGCGGTGAGAGTGCCGAATCTTAACCACCAGACCATGAGGGCTGGCTAAAGCATACTTACCTATGATAAAACATGCGAGCCATGCCCATTCTTTGCTTTTCTCCTCCTGATAGGACATCTTTCCAGTCCATAACAGCATCCCATCCTAAAAAAAAAAAAATGTACAAAGCATTTTTTTAATTGTTACTGTTTTTACTCCAGACAAGTGATTCCTGGCAGGTTTAATTTATTAACACAAAGAACATGACATTTTACAGAACATATGCTTGGATAACTAGAAAGCCTCATGTATAAGCGTTTTGTTTTAGATTTTATATTTTTTAATGGTAATAATTCCTGATACTGACAAAACATCTAAGAATTTTAAATACTGACACTTTTAAAATTTATTTGTTTCTGAATATCTACAAAAAGGTGGTATACTTTTACTTATTTTGGAGGGTGGTAGGAGAAAAGATCAACAAGTTTGCATAGGCCTATTGCAAAGTCTACAAAGGGTATGACAGTAACTAACTTAAATGCCTCCCATGTGCCTGGGCACTTTATATGAATTTTCTCACTATATATTCACAACCTTATGAGCTAGATATTACTAGTTGCATTTTATAAGTGGGTAAACTAAAATTCCTAGAGTAACTGACATGTCTAAGTTCACACAGCTAGACATCAGAACTAGGATTTATATGTAGGTCTGTCTTCACACTTTTATAGTTTATCTATGCCATCTCTTACATCTTTTTTTTTTTTTTAATAATTTTATTTATTTATTTATTTATTTTTCCCCAAAGCCCCAGTAGATAGTTGTATGTCATAGTTGCACATCCTTCTAGTTGCTGTATGTGGGACGCGGCCTCAGCATGGCCGGAGAAGCGGTGCGTGGGTGCGCGCCCGGGGTCCGGACCCGGGCAGCCAGCAGCGGAGGGCCGCACTTAACCGCTAAGCCACGGGGCTGGCCCATCTTACAACATCTTAACCACTGACTTTCTGTTGGATATTTATTCAAAAAGCAAGGCCTCTCTTCTTAAAAAATAGGTTAGATCTATACATACTGATATAGAAATGTACTCAGAATATTTTTATATGAAAAACCACGTTGCAGAATTGTGTGTGTGCTTATATATTGTGTGTAGCCTATATATCAGATTTATACACACACATATATGTATACATAAATTATGATTGCATTTCTATAAACACACACATACACACACCTTATGGAATGAAATTATGAGACTTTTACTTTCGAAGTTACACATTTTTATAATATTTGAAAATTTTTTGATTTATTATTGTTATGGCTTATCTTAACTTTGTAATAAGAAAAAAAATTCACTTAAAAACAAAACCATGGGGCCTATTAGAAAGATAGCCATATCAAATATTTTTCTGAGGTGGGAATATCAGAAAACAGAGCACGCAAAGCCTCATTTTCTTTTTTTTTTTAAAGATGCTTTTTTTTTTATTAGCTCCATTTATTTATTTATTTATTTATTTATTTATTTATTTATTGTGAGGAGATCAGCCCTTCCTCCTCTTTTTTTGCTGAGGAAGACTGGCCCTGGGCTAACATCCATGCCCATCTTCCTCCACCCTATGTGGGACGCCACCACAGCATGGCTTGCCAAGCGGTAGCATCGGTGCGCGCCCGGGATCCGAACCAGAGAACGCCGGGTGCTGCAGTGGAGCTCGCGCACTCAACCACTTGCGCCACCGGGCCGGCCCAAAGCCTCATTTTCAAAGAGGAAAACGACTGCCAAAACTTGACACACACACTTAGGATAACATTTCCAAATCCCAAGTATTAAAGGCTTAATTTTCCCATTTGGAAAAAAAATCCAGGCTCTTTGCCCTCTTCTTTCTCCCTCAGATGAATTTTCACCTTTATTAAAATTTCTAAATAAACTTGGCCAAAGGGAAAGAAAATATGAAGTAGAGTCTTCATTGTTTTTGTGCACTAGATCGAAAAGGAGATTTTCCCTATTTCCCAATGATAATCCCCAGTGGAGACCACTGTTCATGTTCTTGGGTAAACATCCAGGAATTTTCTATTTAAAAATATATCCTTATAATTTTATAGTAGGAAAAAAAATTTCAAAACGCCGTTTGATTTCTTCTAGTGAAAACTGTTGAAATAAAATTTTCTCTGTGACTGAATTTTACAGCATTTATGAAACATAAGTGAGGATTTGAAAAATAGGTTCAGATTGCTACACAGTGGAGAAATATTCTGGGCTTAGAATTTTTTTTGCCCCCGCCAATGGAGAAGGTATAAGAGAAAAGTATTTAGGTCAAGGGAAACCCTGGCTTTACATATTTAAGTAAATCATGTTCCACTAAACCCACAAGTTTTAGTAGGCAGTATTGCTTGATCACAGAACACACAGATCAGAATTCTGAGTCATAATATTACCTCTGATGGTGATTTAGTGAGTTTAGGCCAGCTAAGAAGAGAATGGTTTTCCTGCTTCATAGAGACATACAAACTGCTTTAGTTCATGTCTATTTGTTAACACTTCTACTCCTTTCTATTTCATAACCTCTTTGATGGAATGAAATATAATTTTTAATTCTATCTTTTACTAAAGCAAAGCACTTCTCTAAGCAAAATATTAGATAGTCTAAATAGAATTTCAGTAGGATTCTTCCAAAGTAAGTGATGTCCTCGCAAATTTAAGTGCTTTCCTGCTTCACTTAAAAAGATGTTTTAGGGCTGCCCTAGTGGTGCAGTGGTTAAGTTTGTACACTCCACTTTGGTGGCTATGGGGTTCGTGGGTTTAGATCCTGGGTGCAGACCTATGCACCACTCATCAAGCTGTGCTGTAGCGGCATCCCACATACAAAACATAGAGGAAGATTGGCACAGATGTTAGCTCAGCAACAATCTTCCTCAAGCAAAAAGAGGAAGAATGGCAACAGATGTTAGCTCAGCGCCAATCTTCCTCACACACACACAAAAAAGTTTCATGGTTTAAGGATTAAGCAAGTAAAGCAGGTTTCCTTGGAATTTTTTTTAATGTGTAAGGATATGACAATTATTATTAGTGTCTAAGAAGCTAGGGATAGCATAGCACAGTGGCACAGCCTACTAGAAAACATTGATTTTCAAGGCAGATCTGTGTTTAAATCTCGGTCCACCATTTGCTGTAGGCCCCTGAGGAAGTTAAAAAACTTCTGAATTTCATCTGTTAAAAGAGGTTAGGAAAACCCACATAATTGGGCAATTATAAATATTAAATAAGATGACAATGTAAATTGCTTAACTTGTTATATTCTGCATAGTAAGTACTCAATAAATCATAACAATTACTATTATCTTATTAAGGTTGGAACATTCTTAAAAACAGTTCAAGAACTTCTTGATGACTTCTAAAAGAATAGAATATCCAATATTCATTATAAATTTCTATTTGGATTATTGGATTTCAAACTTATTCAAAATAACCTACCCAAGATTAAAGAGCAGCATTTAATCTGCCACAGTGTTTTAAAACTGGGAAGGAGTTGAACATATGAAAAAAATAGAAAACCTGCTTTCTATATTTATAGAATTTATGAATTACGATATTACAAACACCATAAAAATAAATATAATAATACCTCTCTTGCCTGCCTCATTTGCTTATTGTAAGGATCAAATGGAATAATATATGTGAAATTTCTATGTAAAATATCAAGTACCATCACACAAAGTGTATCATAGCATCAATATTACAACTAGTAATTTTACCATTAGCTACTAATTCTTGTGCATTTACAATGTGCCACTGTTCTAAATGCTTTATATAGAGTTTTATTTAATCTTCACAGAATCTTTATAAGGTAGATACTTGTCCTCATTTTACAGCTGAAGATACAGAAAGCAGTGCTAATTAAGATTTGATTCCAAGAACTCTGACTTCAAAGCGCACATTCTTAATCACTGTGCTACTCTGCTTCTTCTGATAAGGTACATGGTCTAGGAAATGGAACCTAAAAAGCATGCAAAATTAAACCTAGAATTCTAGCTTGTTATTTTAGTAGTTTTTCTAGGCTATCATGTTATATGTTATCACGTTATTTGAAAGTATAACTATTAGAAAGTAATTCTTTTTTAAAGCTCATATGAATAACCATTATTCCTACTCTTTCAAAAATGTCTTATGCTGAAAAAACCACAGTACAGAACTTTCTATATTTTATCTAATTCTCTATGTGCTGCTCGAGAGAGAAAAAAATGTATTGGTAAGACTGTGGGTCTGAAAAGAAAAAAGAAGTTCTGTGATACGTGACACCTTCTTCTCAAATTAAGTTTAATGTAAGCTGAGCGCTTGACAGGAGAATATTTCTGTCACGAACTTTACATACATCTAAATTGACAATGGCCTCAGGGACACTTGTACATTCAAATATGAAAAGAAAAAGTCTGTTTTCAAATGCTAGCAGCAGACTTAATAAAAAGCCTAGTGTGCTGCAGGAGATATAACACAAGCAGAAAAAAGAATGTCAATAACGGAAAAGCAATAAAAGCTGTAAACTCCATCTTTACTTGTGTGCTAACGTTCCAACGACAGCATATATTCAAATTAAACCACTGTCTATTTACCCAAGTTTATTTTTAAAAACAAAGTTAAATGCATTAAAAAAAAAGAATAATAGACTTTACCTCCTTCTCTTTGAACTATGTGATAGAGGTGGACATTGTGTAGAATACATTCCAGATCGTGGTCTGTGTAGCCTTTATCATGCATGTCATCCACTGAATCAGGATAAATGACTTGATCCCGAAGACTTCCAAGAGACATGTATGGCCTGTAAAACACCAAACACACGAGAATCCTAGTACAAAGTCATTTTAGTTTACTCCATGTAACATCCTGGTGACCTAAAAACTTTAGAGCAGACTTTAAACACCATATTTCCAGGATTATATTTATTACCTGGTGATGAATATTTCTCTCTCAGGCATGACAGGAAAATACAGTTATGTTCATTTAAAAATTTATTGATACATAGCCACAAAAATGTTTCTACAAGAAATAGTTGGTTATTTTCAGCACAGAAATACATAATTGTTTTATTGTATTTTATAAACATTGCATCTGTATTTTACCTGAAATTATTTGGGTTAAAAATGATAAAATTTTAGGTTTTGACCCAGCAATGTGAACAAAAATGTTTTTTTTTTAAAAAAATGCCATTCATAGAAAGAGAAATGCAAATTAAAACTACACTGAGTTTTTTACTTATCAGATTGGCAAAAGTTCAGAAGCTTGACAATTCACTCACCTGGCAAGTCTATGGAGAAACAGGTACTCTTATACAATGGTGAAAATGCAAAATGGTACAATCTTTTGGAAGGGATTTGTCAAACCAACGTATCATTTGGTCTTTGACCCACTTCTAGGAATTTTCTCTGAAGATATACTTCCAAAAATACCACCACCAATAAAAAAAGTGCGTTAAGGTTATCCATTGCAGCATTATTTGTAATTGCATAATATTGAAAACAACCTAAATCCCCATATAAAGGAGATTGACTGAATAAACTATAGTATCTGCACTATGCAGCTGTAAAAGAGGACGTGGAAGATGTCTTTGAATTGATATAGAGTGATTTCCATAATATATTGTTAAGTTGAAAAGCAAAGTGCAAAAGTAGATGTATAGCAGGGTTTCTTCACAGCCACATTATGGATTGAATCAGATAATTCTTTGTTGTTGAGGGCTATCCTTTGTACTGCAGGATGTTGAGCAGCATACCTGATCTCTATCCACTAGATGCTAGTAGCATCCACTACAGTAGTGACCCCCCCCGCCAAAAAAGTCTTCAGATATTGAGCCCTAGGAGACAAAATCATCCCCATTTGAGACTACTCATACACAGTATCCTACCTTTATGTAAAGTGAAAGCAAAATAAGAAAATATACATGTATCTGCTTATATTTATAAAAGGAAACACAGGGAAGGTAAATCAGGAACTAATGAAATCAGTTACCTACAGGAGATGGCAGGAACAAGGCAGAATGAATAGGGGAGGGAGTGACCTCTCTAAGTATCCTTTCTCAATAGTTTTTACTTTTAGAATCATGTTAAAGTGTTATTATTCAAAAAATAAAATAAAATTAGACTAATAAGGATGAAAGAAGAAACCCTAAAATTGAATACAAACAGAAACAAATGAACCGAATAGTGGATAACATAACTACACAGACGGGGGAGGAGGAACTGATCCAAGTAACTTTTGAACTTGGCTACATTATTTCAGTTGAAGACAAAAACGACCACAAAGGGGGCTGGCCCGGTGCCCCAGCGGTTAAGTGTGCGTACTCTGCTGTGGCGGCCCGGGGTTCGCAGGTTCGGATCCCAGGTGCACACCAACACACCCCTTGTCAAGCCATGCTGTGGCGGCATCTCATATAAAGTGGAGAAAGGTGGGCACGGATGTTAGGCCAGGGCCAGTCTTTCTCAGCAAAAAGAGGAAGACTGGCATTGGATGTTAGCTCAGGGCTAATCTTCCTCACCAAAAAAACCAAAACAAAACAAAACAAACGACCACAAAGAAACCTTGAACCTTATTTGGCAAGTTTCTTGTAGGTAATGATACAGGTGTAGCAATTCTGAAACTGTTGTGTTATAGGATTGACCAAATAAGTAAACATTTTGGTAATGTTAGGAGCTAGGGTTCTCACTGTGAAAGCAAGATACAAACATGGGATGTGGGAAGGCAAGGAAAAAAACTGTAATATTTAATTTGAACTAGAGTATCGGTTTGAATTTATGATCTTTTCTTTAATGAAAAATCTATTTCCTAGCTCTGTCTACATTTGGTGCATCCTGATATTATCCTTTGAGAAGGACATAACATCATTTAGGCAGTATAGTGGGTTGAATCGTGGACCCAAAAAGATATGTGCAAGTCCTAATCCCTGGTACCTGTGAATGTGACCTTATTTGGAAAAAGGGTCTTTGCAGATGTAATGAAGTTAAGGATCTTGAGATGAGATCATCCTGGATTACCAGATGGGCCCTAAATCCAATAAATGCCATTGTAAGAAGACGAGAAACACAGGGAAGAAAGTCGTGTGAAGATGCAGGCAGATACTGGAGTTATGCTGTCACAGGCTGAGGAACTCCTGGGACCACCAGAAGCTGGAAGAGATAAGAAAAGATTCTCCCCTACAGCTTGCAGAGGAGGGTGGCCCTGCTGACACCTTGATTTTGGACTCTCAGCCTCCAGAACTGTGAAAATAAATTTCTTTTGTTTTAAACCACCAAGTTTTTGGTTACACCAGCTCTTGGAAACTAATACAGGTAATGTTCTTGCAAAAAGTGGGTAACCTAAATCATATTAGGAGGAAACTATCAGACAAACCCAAATTGAGGAACTTTCTTTAAAAAAAACAATAACAATTCTGCACTCTTTACAAATATCAATGTCATAAAAAACAAAGAAAGGCTGAGAAACTCTTTCAGATTAAAAGAAACTACAGTGACATGGCAACTAAAATGCAACGTATGATGCTGGATAGGGAAAAACAAATTACTGTAAAGAACAGTATTATGACAATTGGCAAAATTTGGATATGGAAAGTATGTTTAGGTAACAAAGTGATGCTAGTTCCAACTTAATGTAAATTGGAAGCATAGATATCCTACTGCCTTGGCAAAAACCCCAGATACAATTTGATCCACAGAACAGCCATGACACAATACAAAACAATGATTAAAATACATCTGAACATTCATTTCACAAGTGTTTCTACAGGATTCTACCATAAGACTTGATTAACTGGAAATATTTGATGAAATCATATTTTATATTCACGTTTCAGGAAAGATAGAGTCATGATTGTGATAGGGGCTTTGGAAACAGTTCTGGGCTGGAATCCTGATCTCACCATTTATACTAGCAATATGACCCAAATTCTGAGCTAGAGGTACCTCACTTGTAAAGTAACTTACTTTATTGTGCTTTTTATGAGGACTAAATGAAGCAGAGGGTTTTATAAAGCTTAAATGAAGCTAAGTGGTCAGAACACTTAGTACAGCACAGGCATGTAGTAGGCATTAAATAAACTGTTATGGAAACAAAAAAGTCCATTTCTGCTTAGGCTTAAGTTCACTACCTACGTGAAAAGGCAACATCTTGAAAAAGGGCAGATCCAAAAGAATTTCTATTTAGCCAGTTAAGAGACTCATGGTTTTATATCCCCTAACAAATTTTTATTATTCTCAATATGATTAATAAATAATAAGTACCTAATTATACAGATTTTAGAAATTATCTTCTGTTAAACACTCAAGAAAGTATTTTAAGTTTACTTAAACATACTTCTTTTAGTAACTGTAGCACTAATTATTTCACTGGAGCAATTTATGGGGCCTCAGAGCTATCTAAATGCGTAAGGTTGCCAAATGCTTTCTTTGTAAGAGAAGTTTGGAGGAGCAGAACTTTGTAACTTCTTTAAAAGGCTAATTTAATACTTACAATTTCTTTAGGTCTTTTGAAATCTGTCAGTTCTCGTTGATGAACAGATATGGAAATTTATGGTATAATGGCTTTTAATTATAAGGCAAAGCAAAATAATTAAATTATATTTTTGCAATGCTTAATTTCCTATTGAGCTTATAAATCTAATAAGGCTTTGAATATACACTCTTGCAATTAAAAAAGTCAAAACAAAACAAAGCAAAAAAGAAAACATGGTTTCTAGCTACTAAGTTTTTTAATTCAAGCAGGATGAGATTTAAGTAAAACGCCAAATCATAAACATTTTATGATGTTAAATGATCCACATAATTTGTGTCCACATGCAAATGTGTCCACAAAATTTGTTACTTGAGCTATTATTACTCACAATGATATAATAGAGTATGAAAATTGCTACTTTGAAAATTTATGTGAAGGAAATGATGAAATTATACAAAAATATTTTATAAAATTATATATTCACTAAGGACTCAACAAATATTGCTTTATTAAAATTCCATTTTCTCTCAATTATTGTTTTATGATCATGTGAAATGGTAAAAATGACACATTCTATATGTGTTTAATGAGGTACATAGCAACTAAGGATACTCTATTAGATTTTATTAACATAATTCTTTAAAAATATTATTATAAAGTTAAAATTATCACTGAATGCTCTGGAAAGGCTATATCAAGAAAATTTGGGATAATGTTGAATGTTTTTGAAAGCACAAGGAAATGAAGAACCCTATATCCAATGTTTATATGATTAATTTGCATGTGATCCTTTTTCCAGCTCAAAGGCCTAGAATTTAACATTTTAAGCTAGCTCAAGTTTCTCTAGTCCTACTAAAGTAGTACATAATTGATAAGCACTTAAAGTACCCTTTACTAAACTTTCCTTCTAGATATATAGACCTATTGAGATTATCTTCTAAATATTTCAGGTAGATCAATTACCATGTCCATGTCAGAAAGTTATTAGCTTAGTTGCTCTGGCCCATCAGAAAGGGGATCATGCAACATACCTAGTACAAGCAACAAAAGAAATAGATTGTTTATAATTAATAGCTGTCAAAAAAGAAACACTGGGTAGTTTTAATTTACTTTCTCTAAGTAAAGTCCAGAATCACCTCCATTTGTTGTAGAAAGATACTGGAATAAACCCATAGGCATCACATTATAATTTAAATAATTATCATTATTTAAACAATTATCATAATTGTTTTTCATTGTAATCTGGAATTCCTTCTAATGCATCTATATTTAAAACTGTTAATAATAATAGTAAAATTATTTGAGATCAAATCCATTCCCAGCAATTATGACTTTTTATAGTTATATTACAAATGTCTCAGGGTACTTTTTATTATTATTATTATTTTTTTTTTTAATTTTATTTATTTTATTTTTTTCCCCCAAAGCCCCAGTAGATAGTTGTATGTCATAGCTGCACATCCTTCTAGTTACTGTATGTGGGACATGGCCTCAGCACTGCCGGACAACCGGATCCGAACCTGGGCCGCCAGCAGCCAAGCGCGCGCACTTAACCGCTAAGCCACAGGGCCGGCCCTCAAGGTACTTTTAGAATTTGTATTATACTCCCCACTTTTCTGTGTTAACATTTAAATATCTGACAATTTATTATTGTTTTGGTAAAATGTATGGACATTTATTAGGGTTCATATTCATACACTTTTATATTATTCTCTATTTATATCTTTATTAGAGACAGAAGTAGAAAGAATGAGAAAGCATTGAGAAATGTTAGCTCTGTCTCTGTCTTTATGCTTGGAGCCTCTGGAATAATCACCCAAAATGCTAAATATTTCACTGTCATCTAGAATTTAATTGGGAACTATTGATAAAAATTTCACAGTAATATTAACTGTATTTAAGGCATGAGATGTGTTAAGTTTCAGAATAATGTACAGCTAAGTACTGCTGTGTTGCCATAGTAATAAGAGGTTAGCAATCTGAAAGCCATAAAATCTAGCTATTAATAATTCATATAAATGTACATGCAGGGACGGATCATGTCATCAGATTTTTTCATGAACAGCAAGAACTAGATTTGAGTACTCAATGCATAGTAAATCATTCCTAATACCCTTAAAATAAATATGTAGCAAAAGAAGAAATACTCAACTGAAAAGAGATATTTACTATTACTGAAATTGTATTTTTAGGATATTTCTAGGTGCCAACGCAGAGATCTACACAGCCTCTTAAGAGCAGGGATTGTGTTTATTTCCAAGTAATAAGAATAATGTTAGTGGAATAATCAAAGTATTGCCAAGCTGATAAGAATGCAGACTTCTTAAAAGTCAACTTTGCTAAGAGCATTTATCATTTATCATTATATTAGATTGCTGTGTGAAATTGCTGATATTTGACCTTCTGACCTACAAAAATTATAATTCCATATGATTTAACCTAATTGACTCATAAAATGAGGAAAACTTTTATATGCAAAGGAAGATTTTTTTCATTATTACTTTATAAATTAGCTCGTAGAAGAGTTAAATATGAAAAAAAAAATGTATCCTTAACACTTTTCTAAACAACAGAAAGCTACAGGAAATCATGTTCACATTTATAGATCCCTTTAAGAGATTTTTACAAACTGAACTGTACCAATTACTACACAGGAGGTACCAAAATGTATAATTTACAATTCTGTCAGCCCAAAGTTTACTTGCTCTGAGTTGAATAGTCAGAAAGCAAAGGAATAGAAATGAATTAACTACAGCACCACTACTGAATCTTCTTAATAGTTAAAATATTTCTTTTAAAAAGGACATTTTAAGTAACAAATATTTATCCCCAACATAAAGAGGATTATGTGACATATGTACTGCAAGCAGCAAAATAGTTTGCTTCCTAATTAGTATAAGGAGCCAGACTGATTTGGCAGTAGAAACCAAATCTGTGGAGAATTTCATTCATTCCCTTATTTAATCACTCATCAGACGTGCATTGCACACTTACAATATGCCAATAGGTATTCTACAGATTTAAAGTGCCACGCAGAGACATTAAGATGACCTTTCTAGCTTATATTCTACAAAGATTTGTTCAACAGTGACTCAACATGGGCAAAGTCTGTTCCAGTAACATCTCCTACTCCCCAAGCCCAGATCTAATTTAGGGGCAGCAAGACCAGTGTATGTGTAACCAATTAGGTATGTAGCTCCACGGGGAGACTCAGATTAAGCCATTCCACATTCTTCCTTTATTCCAGTGGCCTTTTCAGACTAACATTCCACTCAGGCAATGGCCTAGATAGCCTACATCTTGCTTAAATAAACACACTCCTTGTCCTCAAGAGGATCTCTCTATCTGTGTTTGGGCACGTAGAGATTCATTAAGAATCAAAAAGTTCAAAAGCTTGAGACCCAGAAGAAAACAGTGATCAAGATATTTAAACTAGCATTCTTTCATATTCTTGCTTAGGTCCTTTTCCAGACCACATCCTCATTTTTTAACCTGAGTTTCGAGGCAAAAAGTAGAAAAGCAAGGATCTCACTGAAATTACTTTACCGACTATGAGGGCACTTTCTTTTCCACGGAGAAAGGAGGCAAAGTAGGTCTTCTAACCTCCCTCCTGATCTCAAGTGCTTCCTGGTTCTTTAATAGTCATTATCTAGTTTTATATATGTGGATTAAATGATGTTGTCATATTTCATAGAGTTCTCCTATCCCTCCAAAGAGGAAATCTTGGGAAGGCATTATTATGGAAACAATTAAAAAAGAGGTTCAGATTTTTAAATATCTACAAAACTCCTTTGATACATGCACATCTTAGCATGCAGTGCAGTTGCGCCAATGTTGGTGTTATTGGTGTTAAGTGTTCTGCCCATTCTGCTGAACTTCCTAAAACAAAACACAGTCTTTGCCCTGTTGAAAAAGACAGTCTCTTCTTTTGACAACATAAGGGTAAATAATGTTTTTTTATGCCAAAAACACATCATAAAAATTAAGATTTGCTTGTTTTATATCTCTGCAAGAAGTCTGATTTAAAATTAAGGGAATATTTTTGAGAGATTATTTAAAATTTTACAGAGAAATGGGTTTTAGAAGAATAGGAAAGAATAGAGAACATTTTCTAATTTTAAAGTGATTTGAACATAGTTTAATTTAAAGGAATTTCACTTTTATATAATATAGCTTCCTTCAATTAACATATATGAATGATAGCCAAGTACCTTTGTTAAACTTTATGCTAAAATTGGCTTGGATTGCCCCCCACCTCCGGCATTATAAGGACCTCTGCTTCCAAACAACAGCTGGATATTAGTACAGATCCAGCATACCAAGCAAACATCCTTAGCTGGTGATACTCACTTGCAAGGTCAGGCAAGAGAGCAGTAATTTTTCAGAGACATGTCCCCTTGCTGCTAGCAATAACCAAGACAAAGTGACTCTAGAGTCAGATACACCTAAGTTCAAATGCCAGCCCCAACATTTATCAGCTGGATGACTTCAATCTCTCTAAGTTTTCTCATCTATAAAATAAGGATTCTAACACCACCCTTATAGGCTGTCATTTGGAAAAAATGAGAAACTTGTATAAATGTATAGAACAGTGACTAGCATACGATAATTACTTGACACATTGAAAATTAAAAACAAAAAACAAAACAAAGTAAGAGGCCAGAGATGCTCAACCCTTACTCAAGATGCCCTAGGATCCATCAATTATCTCCAGGTCATAGGATTCTCCAGTGAAAAATAAATTTTAACTCACTTTATTTTAAAAATACATAGCTATATTATTAAAGGTAGAAGGGAAAACACCACCAAAGAAAACATGGATTAAACGCTGGCACTTCTAAAAGCTGAGATTTCATGTCATAAGCTCTGCTTACTAAAAAAAACAGTTGAAGAATACAGAAATTTTTGAAAAGTGAATGCAAACTATAAAAGAATGATATTTTGTTATTCCCCATAAATTTGAGACAGTGCTTGAGGCTTTAATTATCATGATTGTTTGAGAAAATATTTAAGGTCAAACAGTGGGGTGTTTTTTTAATCAGAGGAAGATGTTTTAATATGATGATTTTATTAATCCGAAAATAAGAGGCATGAATACAGAGAGTTTATATCCAAAGCCTTGGTGAATTCTAACCCTGGCTCTGCACTGCTGTGTAACTCTAAGTAAACGCTCTAATCCCTTTGAACTCCAATTTAATTATTTAATATACTCTATTTAGCATGACATATGCAGAGCATAATCAACATGTACTGTTCATACATAAAAAGAGGTAAAATTATCTATATTTAATTTGCTGTACAATCTAATTAGTCATGCTATCATTCCTGCATATAACCAAATTTAGAATTTTTATGTTGCCTGTAATTTAAAAACATGATTCACGAGTACTTTATTTATTAAGCAGTGTTTATATTTAGTCTAGAAGATTAAGCAACATGGTACTTTAATATACTGCTCTGCGAATAAAGTAGTAAATAAATATGTAAATAAAATGTTATTTATAATTTCAGAATTTCTTTTGACAAAAGAGAACAAAAAATAATGAGTGTTGTAGGAGCAAGTTACTGTTATTTTTGGTTGTTTTCCAAGAAGCACTAACAGATTAAAATTTAACTTATATGACTGTGTCATTTACTCATATAGAGGAGATGAGCTCCTGAGGTGGAGACTGGGGAAATGGTAGACCCCCAAAGCATTAGAGAACTTTAAAAAGTAATTCAACAAACTTCAGTTAAAAGAACACTTTAGCAATGCTTAAGGACCTTCGGGATGGGCTCTATTATTTCCAATATATACCGATGACATAATATTAGTGGAGATGAGTTTAATAAATATTTGCTTTTCTCAGCTTGGTGTATTTGAAGGAGAGTGGATAGGACAGCCCTGCTTAGAAATGTAAAAAGTAAAAACGTAAAAAAGTAAAAACGAAAAACTTGTGCTCATTAGAATCTGTGGCATTTCTGATCTATATAGATATTGGAGAAACTGATGCGATTCATGACAACTGTTAAAATAGTAACTAACTTTCAAAACCAAGGTCAAATGACACATTGTTCTGCGCATATTTCCTCATTCTGAACATCTATAGAATTTCTTGCCTATCTTGAGGCACTTATTCTGGCTTTTATTGAAGTTAGTTGCGTGTTTTTGTTTATAACCAAATTAGACGTAAGCACCATAATGAGAGTGACTGTGTCTTACTCATCGTCTGTCTTCCACAGTATCTTATGGCAGGACTTTAATAAACACTGGTTAAAGTGAAAAAAAAGGCAGGGGGTATTGACAAAGAATAAAGTACAATAATTTTCCCAGGATATGATATCTCAGCCATTCTCCCCATTTTTTCCTTTCCTCCTGTTTTCTTTTTTCTCTTTCTTTGAATAAATGTTTGGTCAGATTTAATTTGATCCTTGTAATACAATCCTTCTTTCACTATTCTAAACTTTTACTTCTTGGACTCCACAGTCAGGAATAGATAGAAATTTGTACAAATTATCTTTTCATACATGATTGTTGGAAGTCTGAATCTATTTCAGATCTATTAAACTTAGTGTAAGTAATTGGGCATATAGTTTTGAGTACTAAGAAGATCATGGTTAAATTTCTGTCCCAAGATATTTCTACCAAGAAAGGGTAGTGAGAGCAAGACCTTTGGGAACAGAATTACACGGTGGGTTGATGCCCAACTGGAGACTGTTGCTGAGGAGAGATATGTGATGTTTACAAATGATCCTCTGGAGTATTAAAAAAAAAAAAAAGGAGTAAAAAAGAATCCAAGATTTTTGCTATCTTTTGTGAGTAAACACTTATTATCTTCTGTCTTTCTTGCCTCCAACCCCCTCATCCTCTCTCCACCCCTTCCTTCCCTCTTTCCTCTCTCCCTTTCTCCCTCTCTTTCACTCTCTCTGTTCTCCCAACCCCCACCAAATGTTTTAATTTCCCATTTTGGTGAGTGTTAGCATATAATAATCTTTCGTTAGCAGGTGAACTAAACAAATAAATAAAATATTAGGCTCTTGAGGCTTTAATGACTAAAGACAGAGACATACCAAGGAAGTAGTACGTGACTGATGGACCATAAATTAATGGATTAGTGAAAGCAAGAACAGGAGATTATAAATCTACCCTCAGATAATTGCAAAGACAGAGAAACTGCACCAAGAATTGACATAAGAAATTTAGGTTCTGTATCCAAGTTGAAGACTTTTCGTCAGGGTCAGAATGGCTAATACAGTGGGGAACAATGAGTTTCAATTATCAGTTTAAGGGGTAGAGTCAGAATGCTCAGAAAATTCTGGGTCAAACAGCCTGACGTCACCAAAATATTTTTTTATGAGCAAAACTAAGCATTTTACCATGTACCATCCCATAGATTTAGAGTGGCTAATCTACATTTTAGATGAACTATTTCTTTTCTAAAACTGATCAAATGTTCCAGTAATTATCATATCCAGTCATAAATGAAGATGGGATGAGAGGAAACTGCTTCGAAACTAATTTATCTAGCACAGCTTTTTATTTGTATTCTTGAACTAAGGCCCAGATTTTCTTTTATCTGGCTTTCATTATTAACATTACTAAAGTATTAGAAGACATTAACTGGGAAAATATTGAGGTGATTTCACAATTTCTTAGGAATTCAGGTTTCCCAGCTTGCAAACTGAGCCATAGTAGCATTCTCTGAAGATTTGGTTAAAAAATAAGTGGTCTAATATGCTTAATTAGAACATTTTTTCCCCCAGTAGTTCACTTTTTTCTTCTGTATGCTACATGACATTATTAGAAATCTACTTTAACAAAGCCCACTCTATTTTTCCCCACGAAAATAACAATTAATGTACATTTGATCCCTGCATAAAAAGATCCATCCTCCACCAAGAAGTCTTTCAGTCTCAAAAAGTGAAAAGAGGAGAGTTATTATAGAAGTCTGTTTGTGACTTACAAAGTTTATTCTTTAGGTACCTAAGACTCAATTTACAGTTTTTTTCTGTCAAACTAGTACTTACTCAATATTCTATTGCTGTAAATTAATGCAATAAAATATTAGATAATAATATTCATTATGAGAATATCCTAAGAAGAACTATTTAAGATTACCTACTGACGAATATTTTGAAATAGATTGTAGCAGCTTTCTTTTAAATCATAAAGAATTATAAGATTATTTTCAAATTTACTTGAGAAAAATCATTTAGCAGCTTTTAGAATATAAGAAATAAATACTACATTTATAAATTCTATGCTTCTTTGTGACACGTTGGTCCAATAAGATTGTAAACATAAATACAAATTTTCACGTTTCTAGAAGCTATATAATCAAGATAAAATAACTTTTAACAATAATTATTAAAAAACATTTTCAGCCTTAAAAAAATAGACTTCTCATTCTTATTTTTCTCCTTAATTAAGTTGCAGTTGACCTTTTGCTTAGGCAACAGTAAATTTCATAACTAAGAAAAAGTTTTCCAGTGATTTACGTTTGTTGCAAAACAACATAGTTTTTTTAGGTTAGGTCTCTCTGAGGTCCAAGACTGGAATTTATGTGCTTTCTTTTTTAATTTTCACTTTTTAAAAATTGTGGTAAAATACCATAACATAAAATGTACCATCTTTACCATTTTTAAATATACAGTGCAGTGGTTTTTGTTTTCTTTTTTTTCCTCCAGCTTTATTAAGATAAAATTAACATATAACATTGTGTGGGTTAAAGGTGTGCAATGTGTTGATTTCATACACTTATATATAGCTAAATGCTTACTTTACACTCATTCTTGGAGTAAACTATTTTTAATTATGGCAGTTTCAAATCATTACTCATACAGCATAATTGTAATAAAGGCTATTTTACATAGGCTTTTAAAATATAAGTGAACAATTTTAGAACATATGAACGTATGCAGCTTGATGGAGAGAACAGTATACCATCCAAGTACTATTTTTTTGTGTGTGTGGGAAGAGATAATCTGACATCTAAGGCAATCTAACTAATCTTTGGACTAGCCCACTATTCCTTGAGACAAACATCTGCAGTCTCTGAGTGTTCTTTACATCTAGACAGATGTGAAAATGAAAAGAAGTGGTATTGTCCTAGAGACTATTATAATCAAAGCAGCAATAAAACTTTCTAGGATAATTGAATTTTTATTTCCTTAATAGCTTCTTTCAATGAAAATATGCTTAAAGATTACAAACTGACAATCCTAAGGAATCAAGATAATTCAACAGCAAAAGGAAATTGTTTCTTGTGATACAAAAAATTTCTTTACTCACACATCTATGGACAGCTAATTTTTGACAAGGGAGCCAAGAACATACAATGGAGAAAGGAAAGTATTTTCAATAAATGGTGTTGGGAAAACTGGACAGCCACACGCAAAAAAATGAAAGTAGACCATTATCTTACACCATACACAAAAATTAACTCCAAATGGATTAAAGACTTGAATGTAAGACCTGAAACCATGAAACTTCTAGGAGAAAACATAGGCAGTACGCTCTTCAACATCGGTCTTAGCAACATATTTTCCAGTACCAGATCTGACTGCAGATATATGCAAACCATATATCTGATAAAGGGTTAATATCCAAAATATACAAAGAACGCATACATCTCAACACCAAAAAAACTAACAACCCAATTAAAAAATGGGCAGAAGATCTGAACAGACATTTCTCCAAAGAAGATATACAGATGGCCAACAGGCACATGAAAAGATGTTCAACATCATTAACTATCAGGGAAATGCAAATCAAAACTACAATGAGATATCACCTCACTCCTGTCAGAATGGCTATAATTAACAAGACAGGAAACAATTGTTGGAGAAAAATGTGGAGAGAAGGGAACTCTCATACACTGATGGTGGGAGTGCAGCCACTATGGAAAACAGTTTGGAGATTCCTCAAAAAATTAAGAATAGAACTACTATACAATTCAGCTATTCCACTGCTGGGTATTTATCCAAAGGACACGAAAACACGAATGCGTGAGGATACATGCAACCCTATGTTCACTGCAGCATTATTCACAATAGCCAAGACTTGGAAGCAACCTAGGTGCCCATCAAGGAATGAATGGATAAAGATGTGGTGTATGTACACAATGGAATACTACTCAGCTATAAAAAACGATGAAATCCAGCCATTTGTGACAATATGGATGGACATTGAGGGTATTATGCTAAGCAAAACAAGTCAGAGTATGAAAGTTAAATACTGTATGATCTCACTCATAAGTAGAAGGTAAAAACAACAACAAACAATCACATAGAGACAGAGACTAGATTGGTGGTTACCAGAGGAGAAGGGGGGAGGGAGGAGGCTAAAGGGATGACTAGGCACATGTGTGTGGTGATGGATTGTAATTAGTCTTTGGGTGGTGAACATGATGTAATCTATACAGAATTTGAAATATAATGATGTACACCTGAAAAAAGTTTTTTTACCTACCTCTGTGGAATATAGAACATATGTTGGGGAGGTGGTTTATAGAGGACTCCTTCATACACAGGCCAGAGCCCACTTAAAATTCTGAAGAGAGAACTTTTCCCACAACCATTGGGACCAGTTATCAAAAGATGCATTCCTTCTTGTACCTAAAGTAAGAAATGAAATTACAAACTGCAATATTTAAAAATGATTTAATTTGGCAGCATTTAAAAGTGATTTATTCTTAAAACACTTTCAAACACATGATAATCTAAGATAGGCAAGGAATCAAAGAAAAATATATTAGTGTTGAGAATATTAAATTTGCCTCTTGACTATGCTCTGAAGCTAAAAGCATCATAAGATAATCCAATTCCAAAGAAAATGGATCTTCTTGGAATGAACACTGGCTTTCCGAAATTTTAATTGACATCTTGTCATCAGATGCTACACACATATGGAGAAACAGTCACATGGGAAATAAGAAACCATAAAAACTTAAATGAAAATATATTAAATTTTATTTTATTTATATTAACATTTGATTAAATTTATATTGAATTCAAATACAACTTTGTTGTATTTGTCAGTTGGAGTTATAAGCTACAAAGCACAGTTATTCTAAGAGCCACCTGGGTTGTTTAATTTTGTACTTCAGCAGTCTGAAATGTTACAGAAATCACAAAAGCCTGTAATCAGAAAGGTAAAATGATTCTAATTCTGCTTTATTCACAGATGGAGAAAATATGCATACCAAATCAAGACAGAGGAAAACAAGAGGATTAAAATTTAGTCTTAAGTCTAAGGATGAATTAAAACAAATATATTTATTTATTTATCAATAAAAAAAAGTTATTTATCTTTTTTGTGTGTGTATAAGACTGGCTCTGAGGTAACATCCATTGCCAATCCTCCTCTTTTTGCTGAGGAAGATTAGCCTTGAGCTAACATCTGTGCCAATCTTCCTCTATTTTTGTATATGAGATGCCACTACAGCATGGCCTGACGAAGGTGCATAGGCCGACACCCGGGATCCAAACCCGAGAACCCCGGCCGCAAAAGCGGAGTGTGCAGACTTAATCACTACGCCACCGGGCTGGCCCCCAGTTATTTATCTGTTATTGATTGGATGCTTCTCTTTGGAATTTTTCATCTTATTTATCGTTTAAATTTAAACAGTTACATTTCATGAATTCCCATTCCACCCAATAGGATTGGGAAGTTGTCTCAGTGTAGTATTTAGAGTGTATTGTGAAGGACAAAGAAAAGAAACACCATTAAAAAATTTGATCTACTAAGAACAAATGATATCTTATAAGCAGTGATTAAAAAAATGAATATAGTAGGAAAGTGTGAGAGGCAGAAATCTACAGTAGGTCTGTAGATGTAGCTTTGAATAGTATGGATACTAATATCTAAGTATCAATGAAGTAGAATACATCTCATTGAAAATTCAAAGATGAGGGGCCGGCCCTGTGGCGTAGTGCTTAAGTGCATGCGCTCCACTGCTGGCGGCCCAGGTTCAGATCCCGGGCGTGCACTGATGCACCAATTGCCAGGCCATGCTGTGGCGGCGTTCCACATAAAGTGGAGGAAGATGGGCACAGATGTTAGCCCAGGGCCAGTCTTCCTCAGCAAAAAGAGGAGGATTGGCATGGATGTTAGCTCAGGGCTGATCTTCCTCACCAAAAAAAAAAAAAGAAAGAAAGAAAATTCAAAGATGAAAGAGCATTATATTACTAGCATTATGTCATATAAGAGACTAGTTCCATGTCTATCTTTGACTCATTTGCTCTGTATAAAGTCAGCTGAAATCTTTTTGTTGAGAGAAGGTTGTAGGAGAGGGAGGAAGGAAGGGAAAAAAAAAGAAAGGCTGGGATGGAGGTTAGGTAAAAGAACTAGGAATGAGGGGCCGGCCCGGTGGTGCAAGCGGTTAAGTGTGCGCGCTCGCTGCGGTGGCCCGGGTTCACCGGTTCAGATCCCTGGCATGCACCAACGCACCACTTATCAAGCCATGCTGTGGCAGGCGTCCCATATAAAGTGGAGGAAGATGGGCATGGATGTTAGCCCAGGGCCAGTCTTCCTCAGCAAAAAGAGGAGGATTGGCAGGTGTTAGCTCAGGGCCGATCTTCCTCACCAAAAAAAAAAAAAAGAAGAAGAACTAGGAATGAATGTGATAAGCATGTGTAAAGCAGAAAATGGTTCAGATTCATATTCCGTCTAAATAATTAGACATTTCCTTGGCAAACATTGATCGAATATTTACCATGTGCCTGACATTCTTCTAGGGGAATACAGTGTTACCCAAAACAAAGTCCCTTTTCTCATGGAGCTTACATTCCAATGGGAAAGACAGCAATAAACAAATGAACAAAAAATTAAGTAGTGATAAATGCTATTATGATAGCCAAAGAGGAAGATGTGTTAGGGAAAGATGGTAGCATTGTGAGGTTGGAGGGAAAGCTTCTTTTGACTGGGTGGTCAGGAAAGTCCTCTTTGAGGAGGTAACATTTCTGCTTACCCTGAGTGACAAGAAGCAAGCAATCAGATCTGGGGGAAGAGCATTCCAGGCAGTGAAGACAGCTACCATAAGGACATAAGACAGGAGCAAGCCTGAGTCTATAAAATCTGACCTACATATTTTTTCTTTCCAAATATAGACAAACTGAAATGCTATTTTGATAGAATAAAGTTCAAAGAAAATTCTAGGAAGAACCCAGAAGGAATTAATTTTGTGACTTGTGGCGTTCTTTCACTAGAGAGAGGATTAAGGAAGCTTAATTTTGTAGAAGCATAAATACTTCCCAAATGATTTTTGGTAAAACGTATGTGCCATGGCAAAAAGCATATTCAAAAAATATTTTAATTGGGTCATTCTCTATTAGAATTCTCAGAAATTTGACACATTTTGAGTCATTAGAAGAGTTTACTACATTCATATTATTTTTTTAGCATAAGTTTTCTGATATTTAGTAAACAGTGAGTGTAAGGCAAAAAGAATTTCCACATTTATTGAATTTTCTTCTCCAAGTGGTTTTTTAATTTCAAAAGGATGAGAACATTTTCCTCTAGAAATATGTTTATTTGTCAATTCATGCAGAGAAAACAGAACTTTCTATTATATTTTAAGGGCCTGGAACTCTAAGTAAAACTCCCTGTCTGAGTCAGAAGTAAACAATTATCATAAGTGTACTATAATAATATATATCTTTGTAGAACTTCAAAATTTGACATTTTCTTTAGATTAAGTATTTTTAAATTCATTTTATATAAAAATAAACTGAGCTCTGAATTTTTTCACAGAAAGAATGTGATGTGTCCACAATAACGTAGTTAGTAGGTGGCAGAATTCTCTTACTCTATTTAATAAATGAAACAACAAGAATTGATATTATAAAACCTAACCTGATAAAAAAAAACTCTACATAAAAAGTTACAAATTATAAATTGCTAAACTCTTATAAAATAATGAAATATTCCATGTATGCATCTTGAAATATTTCATTTCAAATCGATTTAAGATTATGGTACATCATTAGCACCTAATAGCACTTGTGTTCAGATTCAAATAATTAAATCACTCTATAGGTCTATAAATGGAAATATAAAGCCTGACCAAATTGTAGTTAAAACACATTTTCTCTTATATTTATTAACACAGAACCCCCTGTCCCACCTCTTTCCGTACTTCTCATCCTCTTCCTAAACCTTTGCAAATACATCTTTAATTTGAAAATACATCTTTAATAATTAAACCTAGATTAAGGTCCATACTAAAATCATTAGCACATAGATTATCATGTTTATCACTCTATTATCAAGTCCAAGCACGTCTTTGTTTGAACTAAGCTCAGATGCCTTCACTACGGTCATTAATGCTTATCAGAAAATTATTTTGTACTTGAATTCCAAAAAGTAAGTTTAAATTTTACAATGCTTTAAATCAGAGCCCTAGGATTGTTAGCTATTTTTACATTACTATTTTTACATAGTTTTTGTAATCAAGACATAGAATATTAAATAACAACTTTTATTCTCAACAGAATTAAAAACTAAATTCCAATCCATGAATCTTCTGATTATTTTTCCTAATAGAAGATGTGATTATTTAAAATATAAATTAAATTTAGAGAAATGTGTATTAACAGAAGTAAACTTGCTAATGACTTCTATCCTCATATTTTAGTAAACATATTACAATATAGGTAGGCTTAGATTCCTTGAGTAATTCCTATAAGGAAAAAATTTAAAATTTGTTTTCAGATATTAATTTCTCAGGAAATTTCCTATTGCTCCCAAAAGTTACCTTGCATAGGCTCTCAGTGAACTGTAATTTTCATTTTCAACCTGGCAATAAAGCAGTAGGAATCAAATTTCTCTCTCTCTGCTTTCTGAGGAAGTAACTGTGTCTATAACTGAGCCACTGTGCATACCTTTCTTGATTTCCCCTCCTCTCCATATGCTCCTCCAAGTATTTAACATAAGGTACATGAATTCTGTGTTGTTTTGTATTAGTGTGATGGCAACAATCAGAAGATTCTTGAATATCATCTTACTTTGAAGTTTAGCCTGGAAGCCACCACTTCTCCCGTTGGGGTAATTATGGGAACATTTTCACAAATAATTCCATGATCCACATCAATAACTTTTCCTATAAGTTAAGGAACAACTTAAGTTACAAAAGCTATCACATGTTATTGCTAATTACATAAATAATTTAAAGTATAATGCAGCATAACAGATAAATTCATTACAAAGATAATTCACAGTAAAATCAGAGAAAAATGTAAATATAGATATTTATATCTACAGCAAAGTTTAATGTAAATTTAGACATTTTGACACATCTATTTGGAAAATCTTTCTCAGAAACATTACTTTGCAATAAACTAATGTCAATATCATAATAAGAGCAAAGCTAAACTCTATGTGATATAACCCAGTGACACTCTTTACAACTACTTATTTCTCTAACCTTTCTTACAGAAAAAACATAGTGCTGCAAAAAGGGAATTAAGACATGAAAAAAATATGATTTTTAAAAATATGATAATCAAACTTAAGTTTAAAAACACAGGATGATGAAGAACAATATGACATTAGTTTTAATTCTCTTACGTGCTTTTTTAAAAGCAAACAGTTCATTCTGCCACATGTGCAGTTTCCAAAAATAATTCTAGAAATTTTGTCCTAAATAAAAGTAACATAATATTTTTTTTATGGTAATGTTAGTCACCACTCCTCAAACTGCAATACTAAGTTTAGGAATAACTATTAAATAACTAAATGTCAGTTTCTTTTAACTGTTAAAAGATATTTTCTGGCCTAGTGGTTAAGTTCAGTGTGCTCCGCTTCAGCGGCCCAGATTCAGTTCCCAGGCATGGACCTACACCACTCATCTGTCGACAGCCATGGTGTGGCGGTGGCCCACATACGTAAAGAGGAAGATTGGCAACAGATGTTAGCTCATGGCAACTATTCCTCAGCAAAAAGAGGAAGATTGGCAACAGATGTTAGCTCAGGGCGAATCGTCCTCAGCAAAAAGAGGAAGACTGGCAACAGATGTTAGCTCAGGGCAAATCTTCCTCAGCAAAAAGAGGAAGATTGGCAACAGATGTTAGCTCAGGGCAAATCTTCCTCAGCAGAAAAAAAAGGCTATCTTCTAAAAAATTTTGGTTCTGTTGATAAAGTAAACACAAATATATGAAAAATATAAAAACATTTGAGTTTAATACCTTTGATTTTCAACGTATCGCTGAGGGGTAATTCTATGTTAGCTCCATTCTTGCTATGGTTTTCAGACTCTTGCACGACAGCAGTTCTCTTATAAATGCCTCTTTTTACTTCATCAAAGACCCAAAACATATTGTACACTCGAGCAGTATAGCCTGCTAATTCAGTGATCTAAAACCAATACAGAGAGATAAAATAGAGTTAATATACTCAAGACAGACTTTTAAATAAATATGCAATCATATAAGCTTCTTGATTTTATGTTAAATATCCTATTTTATTATACATGAAAAATAGATAATACATCTGATAACTAAAACAAGTCACAGTAAGAAGCTTACCAAGAGAGCAACATAACAATGTGTGAATGTAAGTTTGATGAGAATTATAAAACACATAAAAATTATTCATTCAAGTCAGGGTTAAAAATGAAATGTAAAGATTTCAGAATATTAGTGAGACAAAAATCTTTCAGTCAAATTTCTAATTTGGCCCCTGTTTACATGACAAATTTCGTTTCCGGAAAATTAGAAATTTCATGAAAAGCTTAAGTTCATTCAATGAAATAATGATCCTTTATTTGGATATCTTTTTTCAATTTAAAATAGAAGATTTTAAATAGAATAAAAATACATTTTTTTTCTTATTATGAAATGAATGTTTCTGAGTCAAATTGATTGTCAAAGCTCCTAAGCATGGCCAAAGAAAATACCCCTGGCTAGAGGATACCAGTACTGGGAGTGAGCTCAGTGAAAAGCTTCAAATCCTTTTCAGTCCAAATCCCACAATTCAGCTTCTTTTCAAGCCAAGCATGATTTATATGCCCAAAGAAAAACATTAAATATGACTTTTTTTCTAGGTGAGATTATAAAATGAGATAAATCTCTGCTTTAGTCCATAAGGCTCGATAGAGTGGTGTCTTGCTCCTGTTCTGCCAGTTATCCCCAATTTAGGTTGAATCTCCCGCTGGTTTTCTATTAAAAGAACACCTTGTTATCAGGGTACTGTGAAAGGTGACTCACCTCCTGTCAAGACCATCTTTCTCAGTGAAAAGGAAAGCACAAAATCCATTCCCTTACAGAAATGTTTACCAGGAAATTGGTACCAATAAGCAAGGCATGTCACTCGTTAAATGTCTCTTAAACAATAAATTGTGGAATAATACAACAATGCTTACATTTGTGTAAGATTTTTGTGCGTGCAAAACTTAAGCAGTAAAAGAGTGGGTATGATTGTTAAAAGCCTTCTACCACATGTCTCTACTGCGTGAGAGGTCTGTAATTAGATTAGTATTGCATTTCTATATGTTAATGTTATAGCTATTTAAAGGGTAATTTCTAAATATTATCTAGAAGAATTTCTTGAGTTCCCAAATAGAGGAAAACAGAGCTAAAGATTAACAAAATACGGATTCAAAAGAAACCTGGGTAAATATATTTGCATAGAAAAAAAAAATCCAAAACCAAATGTAGAGGTCAACTAAAGAAAGGGAGGAGGCAATGGGTTTGTAGACCAGGATGCAGGGTGGAGTGGGCAAAGAGTGTCCAAAAAAAACTGAGAATGTGACTGGACAAATTACTTTGGGATACAAAACAGGGGGTTTGCCCTGGGACTCTAAGTCTAAAAAGGAACCTTGTTCCTGCTGGAGCTAGCAGAGAACGCACAGGGCTTTCATGTGCTGTCACAGCAGTAATCAAGTTCTTTAGAAGTGAACATTCTATGATTCAAAGCACATTCGGCCAAAGTAGAGCAAAATGCAACCATTTCTTGTGTTGGAGACAATCTAGAAAAACTAACTGATATTCTTTCTGTGACTTAGATAGCAAAGTATTTTAAGGTGAGATGGATAAAATTTTGATTTGTCATTTAATTTTAATAAGTAATTTATTACATCAAAAAACCTACCCCCAAAACTGTCTGCAGATTATCAACATTAGTATTAGAAAGTTTTGGGGCCGGCCCCGTGGCTTAGCGGTTAGGTGCACGCGCTCTGCTGCTGGAGGCCCGGGTTCGGATCCCAGGCGTGCACCGACGCACCGCTTCTCCGGCCATGCTGAGGCCGCGTCCCACATACAGCAAGTAGAAGAATGTGCAGCTATGACATACAACTATCTACTGGGGCTTTGGGGGGAAAATAAATAAATAAATAAAATTAAAAAAAAGAAAATTTTTAAAAAATTGAGTTGTTTTGGTACGTGGCCTTAAACAACCTGTTTTACTTTTTTTTAAACCCAATTCGATAAATCAGTTGTTGAATGAGACTGAAAAGTTTTGTCAGCAAATCATAAACTTTGTAACTCTTTTATATGGCTTAATCATGGCTGATTTAATAGGTAGCTAAATTTATAATGATGCTTTGGCAATTTATATTGATACAAAAACCACAAAAGTAATTAATAGTGGGAATGAGTGTCCATGGGAATATTATGTAAACTCTGAATTGAATAAAATGATTTTTAACCTTAACAACTGTGATATCTGGAGGTCTTATTACCATTCTTTCAGCAAATATTTATTGACCACATACAATATTCTAAGCATTAAAATGGATATTAGGAACGTAAAGCTGAGTTTCCTGCTTTCCACTCAGGGTCTCATGCAGGTGACAGACAATTACAATGTGGAAAAGCACCAGATATACTGTGAACACAGAGGAGGAAGACCCAGACTCTGCAGGGAAGGCAGGAAGAAGGTGGTGTCACAAGAGCGTTTATATGTGATTGGTGAAGCTTGACTTGTTATGAAGGATGAGTAAAAGTTTGCAAGGTATACGAGTAATATTATTGGTTAACATTTAGTGAGTGCTATATATATATATATGTATTGTTTTAAATATTCTACATGTATTAACTCACAACAACCCTACAAAGTCAATGCTACCATTATCCCCATTTTACAGATGAGGAAACAGACACAGACAGGTTAGGGAACTTGATCAAGTTCACATAATTTGTAAAAACTGGAGGAAGAATGTAAATTTAGGCACTCTGGCACCCTAAGGGACTTTTTTAAAAAAATTAAAAACAAATATGTCATACTATAGACAGAAAAAGAGGAGTTACAGTTGACAGTGTAAAAATTAAATTCAAGGGTATTAGCAGCAATACACTTGGGAGTTGCTGCCTCTTATCTTGATTATACTAGCAATTTTTGGTAGAGAAAAATAGGTTTCCAAAAGACTAAATATTTCTGGTAATTTACATTTTGCTTGACTTTCATATATCTTATTTTGATCAAATTGACAACAAGAAACGCAAGTACCTCTTTGTAGGAAGACATAATCCTTTCAATAGCATCAGCTCCAGAGGCCAATAAATTTCGAGCAGTGGTAAAGGCTTCTGTCCGTTCACTAACCATAGCTTGTTTGGGGCCATCCTCTAGATCTAAAAGCAAATTACAAAACTATTGAGTTTTTTCAAGTAACTAAATGTTTTATTTTATACAAATGAAATGGTGGCTAAAACAACCACATGTAAATTTTTCACTAGTATCAGCAATTTCCTAGAGATTGAATGAAATTATTGAAAATACAGGGGCTGGCCCAGTAGTGTAGTGGTTAAGTTCACACACTCCACTTTGGCAGCCTGGGGTCACAGGTTCAGATCCCATGCACAGACCTACAAATGGCTCATCAAGCCATGCTGTGGTGGCGTCCCACATACAAAAAATAGAGGAAGATTGGCACAGATGTTAGTTCAGCGACAATATTCCTCAAGCAAAAAGAGGAAGATTGGCAACAGATGTTATCTCAGAGCTAATCTTCCCTCACCAAAAGAAAAAAAAAGAAAAGAAAATATAATATTTGTACCAGATTTTATTTAAAGCTTTCTTTTCTTTTATTATTTTTTTAGAAGGAGACTTGGAACAAATTAAGTCTATAGGAATTAAGACTACTTTCATTTAGCATTCTTTTAACCCTTTCCAAATTCAACTCCCTGCCTTTATCACAGCTAGGCAATAAAATAGTACTGATTTGGTCAATAAAATACTACTAACTGGAATATAAGCAAATATTTCTAGTGTGGTTCCTTTAATAGAAATGCTAATTAGCTGATCCTCATAATCTAGCCTCGGTCTACCTGTTTCAACCAACTTTCACCCTATAGTCCAGCAGCACCTCAAACATGCAATACTCTATTTATCTCTGATATTTGCATATATGATTTCTTCTGACTTTAATATACTTCCCTTCCTTTTTTGCCTAGTTCTTTCTTCAAGAGTTAACTCTTTAGTAAAGGTTTCCCTAGAAACCTTTGACTGGTTTTTCCAATGGACTTTAAGTTCTTTAAGGGTCAAGACTGTGTGTTTTATTCTTTATCAGCAGACTGTCTAGCACATAGTACTCCTTAATGTGTATTGAATGGATGGATGGATGGATGGATGGATGGATGGATGGATGGATGGATGGATGAACATCTAAATTACTGTCAATGCAGAATTATGGTTAAAAGAGTCAGGAATCAGACTAGGTTTGAATCTAAGCTCTACTACTTATTAGCAAGTAGTAAGGTAAGTAGAGCTAGCCAGTAGTAAGGTAAGTAGAGCTAGCCACTTATCCTCTCCATGCCTATTTTCTCATGTGTAAATGAGGGAAATAATAATACTGTCTGAAATATTTATATCTCAAAGAGTTGTTGTGAGGTTTAAAAGTGAAATACAAATGAAGCATTAGCCTAATCCATGGCCTATAATAAGTGCTATAAATGTTAGCTGTTATTATTTTCTCTAGTTATTATTGTTATTATTGCATATCTACTCAATTAAGTCTTATTCTTCAAAATTATTCTCTCCAGGTCACTACTTTAATCTTTCCATCAATTTGAGTCTTTATGTGGTCGTTCTATAGATTATCTCCAGAGTTCTACATTAAACCCTGAAAATTAATGAAGAGATTAGAATGATATAGATAGCCATAGGCTCACTTTGATATTTATTGCTCTCTGATTTATCTCAGTGTAAAGGTTTTTTTTTTTTTCATAACAGTGCAAATATTTAACTTGTGCCCTGCTATGACTACCAGATAATTTCACCTTTACTTGCTCACAGACAGCTCAGCTGAGTTTGAAAGGGATCCATGCATTATATAAGGTAAAATGCACACAGCAGATATTTAATGAACACCTAGATCTGCAAGAAACTAGGCAAGGTGCTATAGGACATGCAAGGATAAATGTGATTTTCAGACTCTTTCCATAGCGAGCATATAGTTTGGTAGGAGAGAGAAGATAAGTTCCCAAATAACTATGTAGGGCAGCCTATGAAGAGAGTTAATGTGAGGTGTTTAGAGGAGACAAAGATCATTTCTTGCTGCAAGAGATAGGAAATGCTTCACGGAGGAGTAGGCTGTGAGTGAGGCCTTGAAGACCACATACAATTTTAATAGATCATAAGTACAGCATGAGCAGTGGCATAGAGAAAGGAAATTTCAAGCAATGCCACTTGAATGATAAATAGCCTGATCAGGTTACAGTGTGTGTTGGTGTCAGGCACTGATTTTACTTGAGTATCAGAATCTCCATAAGTTCATGGGGAATTTTTACAACAGTCCAATATGGTCCCTCCTAGCCCTACTGTTATCTCTGCTCCAGAGAACTACTTTTAATTCCCTTGAAGTTAGTTAGCTAGTTTCCTTGAAGAATGAAAAAAGAAAGGCTTTGAGCACTGTTATAAGTGAGGAGTAAAAAATGTGATTGGATAAATAGGCTGGGAACAGAATGTAGATATTCTTAACACATTTAAATGTGTGATAAAATTTAGACAGCCACAAAAAAATTACCAAAGGATTCTCAGCAAGCTACCAAAATAGTGAATTGCTGTATCAGTTAAAGCACTAAGAATAGTTTTGGCTCATAGAGAATCTGGCTGATGATCTAAAACAATTATGGGATTTTATGAATTTGGGTTAAAAGAGGTTTAAATAGTAGCTTTCATTGACAGTCTCTGTTAAGAAGAAAAACACCAGCACAGATGAACTGGTGTTTGATATGGCATAGTACTTTCCATGTTGTTTTGGCAGATTAATGCCTATTGGGTTTTCTTCATGCTTTTAGCAACAAAATTACAAATAGCTCTGGAAAGATTTCATTTGACTTTTATTCTACTGGTTGTTCTTTGGAAGGTACTGTGAGAGCAGTGCCAGTAGTATTTTATCATGCACACAACAGCCAACTGCACAACCTGTGTGAGAAGGCCAGATTCCTTAGTGTCAGAGATATAAATTCATGAACTAAAGCACTCACCTATTTTGTATCCTAGGTCAACACATTTTATTTTCCTCACCAAATATTTTATCAAAAGTTCCTCATTTGGGGGCGAGCCCTGTGGCGTAGCGATTAAGCGTGCGTGCTCCGCTGCTGGCGGCCCGGGGTTCGGATCCCGGGTGCGCACCCATGCACTGCTTGTCAGGCCATGCTGTGGTGGCATCCCATATAAAATGGAGGAAAATGGGCACAGATGTTAGCCCAGGGCCGGTCTTCCTCAGCAAAAAAGGAGGAGGATTGGCATGGACGTTAGCTCAGGGCTGATCTTCCTCACAAAAAAAAAAAAAAAGTTTCTCATTTAAGGATTTAATATTTAACATTATATCTGCTCATTTTACTGCTACTTTTCAGCTCTGCTAATAATGAGTATATATTGAAACACGGTCACATCTGTTGCTATTTCACTGAAAAGGTGAGAAAGGATTTAAAACTAAGGTTACATCATTATTTGTCAAAACCCATAGGGGGCTGGCCCCGTGGCGTAGTGGTTAAGCGCGCATGCTCTGCTGCTGGCGGCCCAGGTTCAGATCCCAGGCATGCACCATCGCACCACTTGTCAGACCATGCTGAGGCAGCGTCCCACATAAAGTGGAGGAAGATGGGCACGGATGTTAGCTCAGAGCCAGTCTTCCTCAGCAAAAAGAGGAGGATTGGCATGGATATTAGCTCAGGGCTGATCTTCCTCACACACACACAAAAAAACCAAAACCCATAGAACTGTACAATACAAAGAGTGAACCTTAATGTAAACTATCGACTTCAGTTAATAATGTATAAATATTGGTTCATCAGTTATAACAAATGTACCACACTAATACAAGAAGTAAATAATAAGGGAAATTGTAGGGGGGAGGGAACTTTGGGAACTCTATACTTTCTGATCAATTTTTCTGTAAACCAAAAACTGCTCTAAGAAAATTAAGTTTAGGGCTGGGCCCCGTGGCTCAGTGGTTAAGAGCGCATGCTCCGCTACTGGCACCTGGGTTTGGATCCCGGGCGTGCACCGATGCACTGCTTCTCCAGCCATGCTGAGGCCACCATCCCACATACAGCAACTAGAAGGATGTGCAATTATGACATACAACTACCTACTGGGGCTTTGGGGAGAAAAAGGGAAAAAAAGGAGGGGGATGGGCAATAGATGTTAGCTCAGAGCTGGTCTTCCTCAGCAAAAAGAGGATGATTAGCATGGATATTAGCTCAGGGCTGATCTTCCTCACAAAAAAAAAAAAAAAAGAAAATTAAGTTTATTAATTTTTTAAAAATTAAAAAAGTAGGCTATTCTTCTGTACTTTTCTCTTTGGAATTATTATCTGAGTTTATTTCTTTTCATTTATGTTTTATCTTTGTCACCTTAACAAATCTCAGCAAAAACTTATGTCCTTACCTACCTCATACCATATGTAAATATCAATTCTAAATGGATTGATGATCTCAATGTGAAATGAAAACGCAATAAATTTCTAGAAGATTAAATAGGAGAATATCTTTATGACCTGAGGTTAGGCAAATATTTCCCAAACAGGACAATAAAGCACTAGCTACAAAGAAAGTGATTAATAAATTGAACTATATTAAAATTATGAACTTCTCTTAGACACTGTGAAGAGACTGAAAAGGCAAGAACAGAGTGGGAAAAGATATTTAAGATTGTCTGTGTGTATCTGACAAACTACTCATTACAGAATACATAAGCTTTATAAATCAATAAGAAAAAAACAGATAAGCCAATTTGAAAATGAGGAAAAAAATTATTGGTGCTTCATAAAAAAGGCTATCCAAGTGGCCAATAAACAAATGAAAAGTGCTTAACCTCTTTAGTCATCAGAGAAATGCAAATTAATACTACAATGAAGCACTACTATACATTCATAAGAATGCCTGAAACGAAAAAGACTGACATAAAACGTTGACAAATATGCAGAGCAACTAAAACTCTCATACGTACTGTATGATGCTATTTATATAAGATTCAAAACCAGCAAATACTAATGAATGACCAGTAAAATTATTGCCTTTGCCATAGCATGGGGCCAGGGTCAGGGGCAGGGGCAGGAGTAAATGGGAATGGGGGTAGGGGGCTGAGGATGAGGATAAGGCTGGGAAGCAGCATGGGAGCTTCTGGGATGAAGGTAAGGTTCTATTTCTTCTGAGTGGTGGTTATGTGTATATGTTGACTTTGTGACAGTTCACTGAGTGGTACACTAATGATTGTGCCCTTGTGAGCATGTATGTTATACTTTAAAAATTATAGCTACTTACACACATAGCTAATTACAGCTAAAAGGTATGTCTTTGATATGTATTGATATTTACTGCAACAATAATTGGTCAAAAGGAGAGTAATCATATCCAAACTGATCCAAATACAAATTATATTTCAATAATTTGGCATTAGAATATGAAACATACTAATGCAGAAGGAGCTATGGATATAATCTTGTTGGAGGTGCATTTTAGGAATAAAACATCACCCATGTCACCCATGATGGTAGAGTTCAGTTCCATTTCTAAGAGTAGTATCTTTCAGTTGCTCCTTCCGATGTGCCACCTCACACTAGCAGATCACCCACATGCGGACACTATTGGCAGTGCTAGTGGCTTAGGTGCTCTCCTCACTACCTGTTAGGTGTCTGTGATAAGGTCTGGCAGGAGGGACCTATATGTAGCTTTACCTGGCGTTGCCCGGAACTGCTTTTGATATGAAAAGAAGAAAAGTGGCCTATAACACTAAAAAATTGAGATTATAGTCCCAGGTAACTATTTTTTTCACATAATTTCAATCTTTCTCTTAATACAAAGCAAAAAAAAAAGGGGGTAATGTCCTCTAAAAAATATAATAGAAACTATCCATAATTAACTATATTTCAATGCCTCTATTTCAGCCATTAGGTCTCATTATCGCTTGGTCTCAAACTAAGTTAAATCCCTTACAGAATAAGTTCCAATATAGCTAATATGGAGGCAGCATGGTGAAGGGAAGAAAAGCAATGCACTAGGAATGACATAATGTCTTCTATCCTTAGTGTTTCTACTAACCAACCGTGTGACCTTGGGCAAATCAGGGGCTCCAGACTAGATGACCTGTAAGCTCTTCTTCTCGTGTGAAAATGGCATGATTCCATATGCAATTTTGTAATGTGACCTTGAATATAAACATAATCCTATCCTAACCATAAGATTTCCTTAAAGTTGTAGGTTGATGGTATAACAAATCTACTACAGAACTATTTTTCTTTTCTCCTCCAAAAAAAATTACGCAGGCTTTTCCTTCTATCTGCATTTTCCCCTCTGGCATCCTAATCACTTTCAAATACCTTGCTCCTTTAACGACAATAATCATGCCAGCAAACATCTATTGAGCATTTTCTATGAGGCAGGCATTAAGTTTTACATATGTGCACATTAATCCTCATAACAACCCTGCTATAATTTCCCCAATTTTGGAAATGAGGAAATTGAAGCAACCAAAAAGGTTAAATGATTTGCCCATAGTCATAGCCTAGTAAGCAAAAGAGCCAGCATTTGAACCCTGGCAATCTGACGCCTGAGCACACGTGGTCAAGTACGATAAATATTAACAATGCATCCACCTAAGTTCTTACTACTTGCCAAAGACTGTTTCAAAGCACATTAAATACATTATATATAATTTCATAACAATTCTACAAGATATATATTACTATCCCTACAGTTAATATAGGAAAACGGCATATAAAGTTTACGCAACTTTCTCAAGGATGGATAACTCAAATAGCAGAGTCAAGATCTGAACAGTGGCCTGCTTCTTTATTCTATTCTCTTTTTTCCGTCTATCCTACTTTTTGTCCCTTTTCTCTTTGCCATTCCTCTCTCATTCACTCATTTTTTTCACCTATTTTTGCCTTAAAATATACAGTATCATGCACTTAATTGATCTCTAACATAAGGGACAACTCAGGGCATAAATGTAAATTAAGGCTGAAGACTAAATTAGAATACATGGTATGTAATTCCAAGACCTAAACCCTCAAAGATATATCATTATCTAAAAAAAATAATTTTATATGAGTAAAAAGATAACAATATTTTCATGTGTTAAATCATTGTAGGTCAAATATATTTAGTAAATACATACATACAAACATTATAAGCATACATAAAGTAATAGAAATTACAGAAGATATTGAAGCATGTTCTCATAATAAGGTTATCATATGAATTCATTTTCTTCTTCTATGAAATTCTTATATTGATTCTCTTTATATAAAATTTTCTTTTGAAATGAAGCTGTAAGAATTACTGTAGGGCCGGCCCCGTGGCTTAGCGGTTAAGTGCGCGCTCTGCTACTGGCGGCCCGCGTTCGGATCCCGGGCGCGCACCGACGCACCGCTTCTCTGGCCATGCTGAGGCGGCGTCCCACATACAGCAACTAGAAGGATGTGCAACTATGACATACAACTATCTACTGGGGCTTTGGGGGGCACAAAAAAGGAGGAGGGTTGGCAATAGATGTTAGCTCAGAGCCGGTCTTCCTCAGCAAAAAGAGGAGGATTAACATGGATGTTAGCTCAGAGCTGATCTTCCTCACACACACACAAAAAAATTACTGTAAGTTTTACTTGCATCAATGTGATTATCATCAAAATTTCAATCTGAAATTTTAACGTTGTTTCTTTAATTTAATATGGTATTTAAAGGATTTATAGGATTTATTTTCAAATATCTTATTACATCATCTGTAGAAGTAATATTGTTAGACTCTTTGCATACATTGTTTACTTCTTCCTGGTCTCTGTGGGGTTAATTTGTCACCATTAATAGCTGCATTTTCTCTGTTCTATGCTGAGTACTCCAGGGTTTTGTAGTAAGACCAGTGCTTCCAAGGACTGGCAGAACTACACTGTAATCATGTCATTGGTGTTGTCTCGATATATGCATTATATATGAAACTTTTAAGATATCCATACACTTAGAGAGATTCACTATGAACATCTGATAATTTTGTTGTTTCTTACTAAAACTAATCTTAAAACCATATTTTTTTCTCTAATATTCTCTTGAAAAAGCAATTTATTTTATTTCATTATGAAAGGATTGTCTAAAAATGCTATTACTAACAATGTCATTTTTGATATAAACATTTTTTAATGATTTTTTTAAAAAATAAATTTTGAAAACATAAAAACAGGTAAAATGCAGTTATCCCAGTTGTCTAAAGACACCTTTAGACAGTTGAGTTGTGGAGTATATTTGGTATATATATAGTATTTATCACAAGGGATTGACAAATCCTAATTTACTAATGAACAATTTTAAGTGAAGAATGACTCAAATTTAACAAGCGTTTTTGTAAGAATTGGTTAAAGCATTGAAGCACTGTTTCAAAATATTAAATTATATGGTAATTTTTTTACTTGTTTTTATTAGATAACTTCAAACAAGTAACTATTAATCATTAATTCTACACCAAAAATAGCTGTAAAATAGTGTGAATTATGTTACATTATTCTTAGTGTTGCCTTTTGTTTTCTAGGTAATAACTGTCTCTCTGTATCAAGAACATCAAGAGCACGATCTGTACTTTATAAACATTATTCTATTAAATCCTCCCAACAGTCCTCTGAAGTAGCCTTTTGAATTCTCATTTTACAGATGAGGAAACGGAGGTTCAGAGAGTTTAATTAACATGACTAAGAGGATACAGGCAGGAAGAGGGAAAGCGAAGAGTTGAGCAAGGCTCTGTCTCACTACAAAGCTTTTATCCAGCTCCTTCAGCACTAAGGCCAATTTTGGTCAGGTGGTTTTTAAAGAGGAGGGGGAATGTTTTATTTTGGAGGAAGAGCAGAAAATGCTGCTTCTTTAATTTAATTCCCCTCTGTCCCAGCCAATTAAGACCCAAACTCCCATCTCAAGTATTACACAACGTTTTAATATTGTTCTTGTTGCCCTTATTTTTCTTAGTTACTCCAGAGGATGAAAAATGTTAGTAAAAACCATTGAGGTGGTGATAGGATAGAATTAGACATGGGCACCTTGACAACTCCTACCCCCACAATGCCACCAAATCATGCTACATAGGAGGTTTACCTATATTACCTACAAGTAGAGGAGACTTTGTTCCATGGTGTGAAATGCTCCCTGAAACAATATTCCTGGTTGCCTAATGTAATCAAACAACTCTTCAAATTACAAATCAGGGCAGATCCAGTTATAGAATACTTATAGTCTAAATATATGGGATGTGCAGAACTGAAGTTTTCAACACATGGAGAGAACTTGTATTGTATTCTTTTTGAAGGTATTAATTTGAAATATCTCAGAACTGGAAAGGACTTTTGAGCCACTTGTCTCCTTTCACACTGCAGATCTTATTATTGGATGTTGCAAAGTCTGCCATTGTTTCTGACCATTAATGACTATAGAATAAATGGCTACATACAGTTTCACTCACACAAAACCAGCAGTGACACCTTCAAGAGAAATGATCTTAAACATATATTGGAGATTAAGCATAAATGTCATTACCACCATCTGCAAAGCCAGTTGCAGTGATAATAGGTACAGCCACCATAATTAGTCCACTGCTGCTCCAAACATACTTCATCAAGAACTGCTCTATCATGATGTACCACAAACGTTTGGATAAAATGAGGTTCATCTGATCTGCTAAAGCTTTGTAACTTTTCTGGAGTTGCTTCATTTCTACCTATAGAGGGAAAAAGGAGGTAAAAATTAACCCAACATGAGCTATAAAAATAAATATTGTATGTTTGAGGGCTTTCTTTAAAGATAAGTATATATTATTTTATTTTATTTAGTATAGTATGATCTATGATTCTAACAACCAATAAATACAGATTAATATAAGAATTAGTCATTATTATTTAATTTGGTTACACCTGTATTATTTTAAAAAAACCCGTGATAATAATACATATAAGCGATTTATAATTATTATTTCAAAATTATATGTATGAGGTTAAGGGCTGGCCCTGTGGCATAGCGGTTAAGTGCACGCGCTCTGCTGCTGGCGGCCCGGGGTTCGGATCCCGGGCGCGCACCGATGCACTGCTTGTCAGGCCTTGCTGTGGTGGCATCCCACCTAAAGTAGAAGAGGGGCTCGGATGTTAGCCCAGGGCCAGTCTTCCTCAGCAAAAAGAGGAGGATTGGCATGGATGTTAGCTCAGGGCTGATCTTCCTCACACACACACACACAAAATTATATGTATGAAGTTAAAATTAAATGATATTCTGGGGCCAGCCCTGTGGCTTAGCGGTTAAGTGCGTGCGCTCCGCTGCTGGCGGCCCAGGTTCGGATCCCGGGCACGCACAGGCGCACCGCTTCTCCTGCCATGCTGAGGCCGTGTACAGCAACTAGAAGGATGTGCAGCTGTGGCATGCAACTATCTACTGGGGCTTTGGAGGCAAAAAATAAATAAATAAATAATTAAATGATATTCTGTAAGACATGAATAAACAATGTGAGAACCTTATCCTTGATCACACTAAAAATATCTGAAAATAAACACAGGACACACATGTGTGTAATTAGACTCCACTTTTGAACTAACTCAATTTACTGGATTTTGTCTTCAATGCAAGAAGTCCACAGCATGCTACAATTTACATCATTGAGTTCAGTGATTCAAGAAGAATGACATATCAATGTGATTAATACAACATATAAGGCCAATTTTCAAGTGGGAGAAGAAGTCCTAAATTTATTTTAAATTTTCTTCTTCACATTTGTACTACTATAAAATTTTTTTTGATAATTAATGATGCTTCAAAAATTAAGTAATTCTGCTTGAGAATTAAAATACCATTTTCAACTTTAGAATACCTTAATATTTCATTTGCCAAGTCATTTGTGTTTAGATTTTAGATGCATCACAAAAATTTCTGTCATATTTAAGATTCTGAAGTTACTCTAATGCACTGCAATTTTATGTAATTAGGCTATTTTAGGGATCTGCTTAATGTTGAAAATCTTTACTATTTAGAAATATCATTCTGGAATTCCTTTTCTCCTCATTTCTTCTCTAATCTTAGCTTTTCCCTCAAAGCCAGACAAAATTTCGTTTCACTGCTTCTTTTTATTTGTGTCAAAACATGGTGCTGAACATTAACTAAGAGTAATGGAAATGCCATTTGTAGGACACACTCTCCTGCACTTCTTAGGACTGAGGACACTCTGTCATTGACCAGACATGCAAAATTGTCAAAATTGTCTTTCATGTGAAAGCATGTTTTTTCCCCTCTTGAAAAACAAAGGAACAACAACAACAACAAAAGAATACCATACTAAAATTTCCATCTCAATGGAAATGTGTTTACTTAGTTTCCAAACATATTTTCTACTAAGGTTCTAGGACCAGTTAGGATTTAAGTTTTAAGAAAATGCTTTAGAGATAATTCTGAGTATGTTTGGGTAACTGAGGCTAAGTAGATTGTTTTTTAGAGTGCTGAAAATTTTATTCTCATGAAACTTCAGAAAAGTTTGCACTCTATAATTCTTTACCAGCTTGTGAGTATAAAGGGTAATGAAGCATGTATTTTAGTACAGGTGTAGATGTCACAGGAATCTATCTAAAATGCTAAAGAAGTGAGTCCATCAACAGAACAACAGATGGTATCTAGCACTGCAGAGGCAGCTTGAACAGTCTCACATTTCACCCATCATCTTAATTTCTATCTTACCTTATGTCCTCTGTAAAAGGCAATTTCTTCAACATTGGCTATAATTCTGGAGTGCACATACCGCAAATATCCTTTTCTATGAGCTTCTTCAGCCACCAATTTACCAAATTTGGGAGAGCAGGCTTTCAACACTTTAGCCGTGGCATATACCACAAGCCCTGCTAATAGGGTGGGCCCAATTGGGCTTGCTCCCCTGGATGTAGCAGTCTGGATGAGCGTATAGGAGGTCAGGATTACGTCTAAAATAGGTTTGGTCAGATTGGAATACAAGTGAGCCACAGATTGGGAGAACATCATAATATCCTCAGTAAGAGACTGGTCAGGGTTTGCCAGCCTCCCGTCCATATTGATCACCTTATAGTAAGTCTGATTTGTAAAATAGGTTTCATAGGCATGGTCTACTAGGCGAGTTCTGAAGGCCAAAGCCAATTTGCACTCCAGATACCTTATTGCACTGTTCACAAAGGTAGCAGGGATGGCAATCATAAGCCACTTGATTAATTTGATGATGAAAGTCCGAGGCTTCTTTTCCACAATGCTTTTCACAATTTTTCCATCCAGACCAGCCACATAGATAGACAGAAAGGTTCTTGAGATTAGAGCCACTGAGTGGAGGCAGAGCCACCCGGTTTCAGTGGTCACAAGTTTTGGAAAGAGAATTTTCCGAAGTTCTAGTAGCTGTTTGAAAAAATCTGCATTCACTCCAGGCGAAGGTTTTTTACAAGAGGTCTCGGTGCAATGCAGTATTTCTCTGTTCTCTGCAGCCGGGTAAGCTGCTTCTTTTCTCTTCCTGTGGCTAGATTGCTTTAAACGCTTGCCAATGACGGGATAGAGGGTTTTCAGAGCATATGCCGCAGCCACCAGGCAGGCAGCCCTTTTAGCAGCGCTCGATCTGGTCCATTTCACTCGATCAGCTGCTGCATTTAGCATATGTGTCATTTTCCCAGTTACCCAAACCGGCTTCAAAAAGAATTGGTTTTAAAAGATCATGCTCCACCGGAATCCCCAGGAAATGTTTCAGAAAGTCCTACAGCGTTCCATAGTCTGCAGCATCTCTCCTCTTCTGTTTTTTGGTTTTGTTTTTTAAAATTTTGTTCTGCTGGGGCAGATGCAGCAGAGCTCAGACTGCGCTGCATCTGCTGGGGATGATTCCCTCAGAAGCTCGAGCAGCACTAAGCCGCCCCAAGCTCCTCCCTCTCAGGCCCCTCATTGGCTGTGAGGGTGGTGGGACCTTGGAATCCTCGCTGGTTCCCTTTGAACCTTGAAAAGGAGGAGAGAGCAAAGCGAATTACATCCTTAAACAGGAGTCCAAAGAGTTAAATGTCTATTTTGGGAGAGGTCGAATCAGGGCAGGGGCTGGCGACAAAACCTGCCCTAGCTACTGAGCATGCTCAGCGTCACTTGGAAACGCACAGAAGTTTCAGAATATACATCACTCCTCTACGGCTTTAGTAGATATCACACGGGGAAGAGCAAAAAGAAAGGGAAATTTCCAAGAGCTATAAAACGAGATGAGGGAGATGAGGGAGGAGGGGCACGAGCATCAACATCAAATGAATATGAAAAGGATGTGGAATGAATGTGAATGAGTGTGGAATGAATCAGAAAGGGAGAGAGAAGAAAGTGACAAGCGGAGGGACACTGGAAAAAACAAAGTATCAAATACTTGGATGTTTTTTGGTCTCCCCCCACCCAAATTTTATTTTATTTTTTCTGTCTGTGTTTCATATGAAGTCTCAGAACCTATCAGATAAGTTGTAATTGAGGGTATTTTTTGTAAATAAGTAGGAGAGAAATCTGCTGTATTACAGAAAATAATACTTTGCTATACCTCCCTCCCTATGTTTACTTGTCCTTATAATAAAAGTCTTCCAGCTCCATAACTGCTATTTTTAGCAATGGAGATCGGATGCACTGGTGTTTATTTACAAGGTGACTATTAAATAAATGAGAGCAATGTTTCACTTCTGCCACCCTCTTGTGTCTTTTAGATAGTTGTTACTGGGAGGTATGTGACTTTATAACCAAAAGTTAACCATTTGGGAATCCAACTGGAGTTAGATGGTGGAAATAGCTTCTCCAGGACCTTACTTCATTTTTCAAGAGTTCCTCGTCTTTTGCAAACTTTTGTTTTGTTTAGGCTTAGAGATAATCTATTGGCTACTTCCCATTTTGGTTATCTGATACAAATCAAGAGTGTTAAAAATTCTCTACGTCCCTAATGGAGGACTTAAACTGCTAAATGGTTAAGCAAATTTCTGCATATTTTTAAAAATGTAATTTTTAAGGCAAGGATGAGTGTATTCTCGAATATACAAAAACATTTTTGCTTCCCCACTCCCACCTTCCCCAACACAACATACATACACATTTCTAGTCAACCTTCCCAGGACTCCTGGGAAGATATGCATTAAATCAGAACAGAGGTTGGCAAATTGCAACCCAACCAGTGGGCCAAATTTGGCCTGCCACCTATTTTTATACGGCCCTTGAGCTAAGAATGGTTTTTACATTTTAAAGTGGTTGAAAATACATCAAAAGAAGAATAATATTTTGTGGCATGTGAAAATTATATGAAATTTTTATTTCAGTGTCCATAAACAAAGTTTTATTGGAATGCAGCCACACCCATTTATTTATTTACTTATTGTCTATGGCTTTCAAGCCACAGTGGCAGAGCTGGGTAGATGAAACAGAGCCTAAAATATTCACTATCTGGTCCTCTTCAGAAGAAGTTTGCCAACCCTTGTGCTCGAGTATCAAATCTGTCTCCATGTTGAATGATCTTCATTATTCTGTTTACTGTGGATAAAGAACTATTCTCACTTTTATAAGCAACAATATTCTTAAACTGTTAAAACTCCTCCTTTCCCAGGTATCTATATGAATTCCAAGAATCATCACAGATCTCTTTTCATTTGTTTGCATTCAATTCAGCAGGTTTACTAATACATGAGTGGCAAATTCATGTAAGTCTCTTTCACATCTGGCCGTATTAGCAGCACAATCTATCATTCCATTAAGACTTTCTAAGTCTGTATGTAGAGATCATAGTGTCATAGTGGTTATTGTCACAATCTTTTATTCCTAATCTCATGCTTTTCATGTGTCAAAATAAGGCTACCTTACATTTGCGAATTTAAATTCTTTTATGTCACATCTCCTGACTGTGACGAGACAGGTGGAAGGCCAGGGTAAACTTAGCTGGGGGTGATAGGAGGATGCTCAGCCAGGCACAACACGGTACACAGAGGGATGCACGGGTCAGAAAGCAGGTGGCAGTCGGGGCAAGTGGCTTGCATCACTGGAGTAGGACAGGCATATCAGGAGAGGAGCAGGGCAGTGGGAAATCTAGAAGCAAAGAACTTTAGAGGTGGAAAGAGGCCTGCACTTAATTGTAGGTAGGTCAGCTTACCAACGGATAATGAGGCTGGGCTATAGGAACAAGCTTTTAATGCCTCGAGTGAAAGACTTGTTAGAACGCGGAATTAGGAATGAGGAAAATAATCAAGATAGAAAGATAGGAATTTGGTTACCAGAATCGTGGTTCAGGAAAGGTTGAAGACCACTTACGGGAACTGGGGAAAAGGTCAATGTGAGATTTGACCTAATGTTGAGCCACTTAAGTACAGATGTGACTATAACCATTTAAATTCCACTCCCATCCTTCACTCTACCCTGCTCACAAGGGTCAGGGTTGGTCCTAGCATCTGAGAGTAGGCTCAAGACTTGGGGGAAGGCAGAGGAAGAATTCAAGATGACAGGAAATCAGATAGGTAATTCCAGTTGGAAATATATGCCATTTAAGTAAGAAACTAAGAATGTCAAGATATTTCTTTCATTTTTTATACTGCCAGGATGCAATTAAAACAAAGAGAATGTTAATTTAGTTTGAATTCCAAACTAGGTGAGAAAAAAGAGGTGGAAAAAAAAGTCACTTGTTACTATAGAAAATAATTCAGCCTAATTTCCACTCAAGCTTCTCAACTTTACACGTATTTGTATGGGAAAGTATTAAAATTTTCCTAAGAGGAGAGAAATAATCTTAGAAAAAGATCTCAAAAATGAATGAAAATAAAAAAATAAGCAATAATTACCAAATTACTCTGTTCTCAAGTGTGATACTCTCAATGTCAGTGTCAAAGTGAACACTACCAATATCCAAGGAAGAGCACGATTAAATAGATTTTGTATATATTAGAGACTATCTATATTTACATATATTAGAAAAACTACATGCTTTATAAACTGCAAAACATCAGAAATAATTTTTTATAATAAAGAGACCTACATATACAAGTATATAAATAAAACTATATAATGTAGATAATATGTGTCATGTGTTTAGATAGTAAATCACCGGAAAGTAAATAATTCTTAGTAATAAAGATAAATTAAGGTTTAAGATTGGGGATGGATTTCCTTCCCAACAAATGCTAAGTTTTATCTGTGCTGTATTCCTTTCTTGAACTGTTTTCTGACCCAAGAGATTACCTAATTGTCCTACTGGCCCTAAAATAGCACAGCGTTTGACTCATTATCTATCAGTCATGCTAGCCTTATTCACGTGAGGCATAAACAACACTGAAGATGAGATCTTAGGTCAATATTTCAGCTGTTACAAGTATCTACCTAATAATTAGTTCATAAGGAAATGTCTTTTGCTGTGAAGGAAAAGCCAGTAAATACCTTGCCTGAAGACGTATCTCATAGAGTAATCCTTCCTTAGCTAATTCACCACTTCCACTGCCTCCCTGTGACTGGAAGGAAAGCAGTGACTCTAGTCAGAGAGAAGAGATGGTTCTATCTAGCTCCCAGTTCCTGACTCCTCTCAACAAATTGGTCAACCTCTCCTTTACATCCCTTCATATACAATATATCAAAAAAAGTCAGTCAATCCTCTATCAAATTATTTTCCCCTTCTAGTTAATTTAGTCAATTTGTACCTGTTTTAAAATGTTGAGTATAGGAAAGGCTAATGCCCTGGGCCATTGCTTCTGCCTTGACTGTATGGTTTAGTTACTGAAAAATGACCAGCCACTCCACACCCAAGACTAATTTGTTCTGAAATGCTATACTCACCTGGTTTAATTCAAACCAATGATAGATATACTTTGGTGAATTTTTGTTATAAAAATCAGTATTTATATGATTAAACAAGATGTCTACCCTGGCACATAATCCTATTTTAAGCCACTATATTTTAGGTGCTATTTTCCAATGACAACAGAAAATGTATTATATTTGAAAATATGAGATATTGCCCAGGTTAAAATCTGGAAAACAATTATGACACGTGGGGGAAAAAAAGTACTTTGTGTATTTGTTTGGGACAGGAGATTTCTAGTTTCTAACCAAAATATCATAGAACAGCATGTAAGATAAATGTTTTGTGAGGATATACAAACATAACACAAAAATGAACAGCAAAATCCAATTTTTGTTTTGAGATTTTTTTCAGTAAGGTGTTTAAAGTCTTTGGGCCTTTACAGCTAAATCAAGTTTTGATCAAGCTCTCCCAGAAACCCACCAAATGCACAGAACAGTAAATTACTACAGTGCAATGTTTCTAATAAACAACTGTGTACTGAATATTAAAATTGCACTTGAAAGATATTTAAAGGATTTGGATGGAGTGATAAGTGGGAATGGAAACACCATCTTTAGCACTAGGGATCTATAACTTTGTTCTTGCCTTCTTTTTCTCCCTCAAGTCTGGTCTTTGACCTAAAAAAAAAAAAAAAGGCTGAGACCTGTACAGAACTAAATAAAATTATAGTGGAGGTGGTTTGAAACACTAACCCTGTGGCCACAGCCCGACCTTTCATTTCCCTAGGCTTCGCTTTCCCGAGCGGTTAACTCTTGCGTTCTTCGTCCCTTAGGCGGGCTGCTTTGCCACAGCGCCCCTTGCGGCCCTATCAGGACAGGGTCTCCGCAGAAACCGCAGAGGCTGTCGGGAGGCCCGGAAGGAGCCTACCTGGGCCCCAGAGGCTGTAGGGAGGCTGGGCCATAGGCCCGGAAGGAGCCGGCTGAGGTGGGAGAAGCTGCGGCCCAGCACAGAACGGAGCCGTCTGAGTTCCAGCCGTGGGGACCTCAGCCTCTTCTCGCTCAGAAGTTTTGGGGAGATGAATTGGGTCGGGGGCTCGCGGTGAGTTGGGCTGCTGGTGCTTGAAACTGAAGTCCCTGGATGTTCATTCCCACAATGGCGCCTCTTTGCTAGGCCTTGAGGGGAGGGCAGAGCCTTAGCGGGAGACAGCTTGCTGGGAGTGGGTCTTTTAATCGTTACCCAAGGCGGGAGGCCCTAGGCCCGTGTCTCTGTTGCTAAACCGGAAGCAGCTCAGCTTCTCCCCACTGTCTTCCCACGGGCCTCACGTGGGGCCCGTGGGTGAGCTTCTCCGCGCTCTCTCCCTAGCGTCCCACGTCCTCCTCCTCTAACGAGGCCTCGGAGCTCCTGAGCCCTTTTCTGCCTTCTTCCCGCGCCTGCCCCTCCCTCTTCGGAGGGATTTTTTCTGGGTCAATATATAATCTTTGCATGAATTTGGAAAGTATCGTGGAAGAGGCCATTCCTTGCTGCCCTTAAATCCATTGGTAGGGGGCAGTATCAACCATCAATACAATTTAGTTTGTTTTTTAAAGAGAGGTAAAGTGAGGCGTTTTTACTTTAATAACTTACAAGAGAATTACAATTTATTTTGTACTTAGGATGCATCACATAAAGGAGGAGAAGTTAATTTAGTTTTACATAACCTATTCATTGCTATTGACCTTAAAGTCCACTAGGATGGAAATCATGTGGGCCTGTAATTTCATTTGATCAGATTCCCTGAGGAAAAGAATTGTTTTGATTGAAACACTAAGCCATTAAATACAATTTTTGTCGCAAGTAGACTCAGGACAGTGGTGATGTGGTTAAAATATGACACATTTAAATTCCTAGGAGTTTTACAAGAAGAAAGACATTCTTATAAGAACCTTCAAAGTTCAAGTATTGTAACTATGCCTGATAATTTTAGCGATAGCAGTTATCTTGTTGAAGCATATGTTAGCATTGTATTATAGAAATAGGTCTGAATTATTTGTGGCTAGAGTTCTAGCATCAGGCTTCCCCTTTGGAGAAAAGTGAAAGTTCACTTACAAGCTTCACACGATTTAGTTGATGCATAGTTATAATTTGATGTTTTTGAATTTGACATTCTTTTAAATGTGAATGTTAAATGAGATATGAAGTCGTTTTTACAACTGCTTAAGCACTATTAAAATGCAGGTGCTATTATTATTCCATCATATATATCAAACTTGTGGTTATTCAGGGAGTAGTATTTTAGTTGCTATTGGGAGGAAGCAAAAGCAACGTACTGCAGGAAACCTGTAGTCTGGGGTTGTGTTTCTCAAAATGAGGTAGTGCTTCACCCAGAAGTGTTAGGTACCAGGGGGTTTAAGAAACCACAGAAGAAACATGACACATCTCCCTGGAGCATCGGTTTTACTCAGAGATCAGAGGAAAATATATTTTTTTATTTAAATAAACATGGTTACGTTCTAGAGTAAAATGCAAAACTTGTGTGAAATTTTAAGGTAAAATATGCAATTTTAAATAAAATTTCTTGGGGGGAGGGTGAGCTCCTTAGGGCCAAACTTCAGATCGGTAAAGAAGAAATGAGTGTCTCCACTTGGCACTATCACAGTAGACAAAGGTAGACAAGATTAGTTGATCATGCACTCTGATCTTGTGGCTCTAAGGGCCTCAGAATCTGAGACAGTGAGGGGCTGGCCCCGTGGCTTAGCGGTCAAGTGCCTGCGATCCGCTCCTGGCGGCCCGGGTTCGGATCCTGGGCGCACACCAATGCACCCCTTCTCCAGCCATGCTGAGGCCGCGTCCCACATACAGCAAGTAGAAGGATGTGCAGCTATGACATACAACTATCTACTGGGGCTTTGGGGGAAAAATAAATAAATAAAATTAAAAAAAAACAAAAAAGAATCTGAGACAGTGAGTAGTAATCCCTGGCAGCTTTTTGGAGCTACTATAGAGTAGAAATTTTAATCCTTATCCCAGACCCTCCTGGAATGCTTATTTCCCTCTGTTGTAGGGTTGCTTTTTGGCTGAAAATTTTGAGAACTGTTAGAATTTAAAATATAGACAAATCAATTAACTGGAGAACACTTACAAAGCTTTTTCAGAACAACTGCTCTTTCAGAGAATTCAACATTAATAAATTCAGCAAATATGTTTTTACATGCCTACCTGTTTAGGGCATTGTTAAGCTGTATAGGGGGATTCAGAAAAGAAAAAGAGAGAATTTTGGACTACAGCAAGAGTTTATGGTAGAACGGTGTGATTAGAATTAGGTAAATGACTATAATACTAGATAGTTAAATAGCACTTAATATATAACAAGCACTCTTCTAGGTGCTCTTTGTATATTAGCTCATTTACTCTCTCTTTTTTTTTTTTTGTGAGGAAGATCAGCCCTGAGCTAACATCTGTGCTAATCCTCCTCTTTTTGCTGAGGAAGACTGGCCCTGAGCTAACATCTATTGCCAATCCTCCTCCTTTTTTTTTTTCCCTTTTTCTCCCCAAAGCCCCAGTAGATAGTTGTATGTCATAGTTGCACATCCTTCTAGTTTGCTGTATGTGGGACGTGGCCTCAGCATGGCCGGAGAAGTGGTGCGTCGGTGCACGCCCGGGATCCGAACCCGGGCCACCAGTAGCAGAGCGCGTGCACTTAACCGCTAAGCCACGGGGCCGGCCCTCATTTACTCTTAATAAGAACCCTATGAAGTAGGTACAAATGTTATCCTCATTTGACTGATAGGGAAACTGAGGCACCGTTAATGTTAAGTGACTTGCCCACGGTCACCCAGCTAATCAACGACAAAGTTATTGTTTGAGAACAATATGCTTAACCACTATGCTATGCTATATAGAAATGTGAGTGTTGTGAAAGTGGCACAAATAAAGGGCTATCTATATTTAGAGAACAGGGAAACAGGAAATTACAGTAAGCTTTGAAGGATAGCAATGTTGCACAGAACAAGCACCACAGAGAAGCAATGAAACACAGGTTCTTAAAAGTTGAAAAGGAGGTGAGATAAATAATTGATCAAATTGGAGACCTGGTTTTTAGCAAGACTTCTTAGAAGAGATGGGTTGGGAGGGCAGTATTGAAGAACTTGAAAGGATTATTTGGCAGACCATAGACGGTTCTGCATTAAGACAGGGCAATACTTAATAAGCGGCTTTATACATTTTTGTCAAGGAAATGAATGAAGCAGGCTTTAGCAAGTTCATCTTTTGGTTGTAGCAACCTGATTGTATACACAAAATCAAAACTGAGTATTCTTGTATGTCATAGGACCTGATATATATTAAGTTTAATTGCAGAATCATTTGATAGGAGCATCTTTACAATTGCAAAGATCTTTACAACTTTTCTTGGTATAAAACAAACTTGGTATTTGACTTCTTGCTGCTCTTCAGTTTAGGGACTCTACCAGTCATACATAAAATGTCTTTGTGTGTGGGAAAGGACTAGTGGCTAGGGAAGAAGTAAGCTTCTGCTATTTTGCTTTTTAAATTACTTACTTGGTTTGGCTTTAGTGTTATAGTTTGTGGACATCTTCGCGAGATAGCATAACATTTCATTTCAAACAAAGTCTCGTGTAGGGTAAATAAATTTGGTCTAACCTGAAACTAATTTACATATCTATGATAGCAGTACCCAATCTACTGTCTGTGAGACTTGCTAATCAGTGATAATGTCAGGTTTTCAATTTAATGGACTATTCTTTCTTTTTTTTCTAAACTTATATTCTTCTTTTTTTGATTTAAAAGACCCCTCCCATTTAAAGTCCTTTCTTGACAAAATTAAAATATCAATCATTTGTCAGTCTTAGTAGTTTGAGAAATTTTTTTTTTTACTTCTCTGGGAATCATTGACCTAGAACTCTAATCTTTGTTTTGTACTTTTTACGTCTCCACTGAAACCCTGTATTTTCCTAGTCAGATTGAGTGTAAATTTGAGAGAGGACAGGTATAAGCACTGATTTTTTTAATTTGGAGAAGATTCTCTTTTATTTTCCTTGTTTAGTGATCAATGACTTGTTTCACCAAATTCATAGCCACCTCAAACATGAAGGTGGTAGGAAGAGAGGAGAGGAAGGAGAATATAAAGATGTAACCAGTCTTTGGGCCTCCATGTGCTATTCAGAATGAGATCAACTATAGATCTGTAAATATAGCACTATACATGTAGTATAAGAAGACTTTTTTTCTTAATTAGAGGAAGATTATTTTTATAACTTAGATTGAAGAATGCAACCAGTGTCATAAGAAAGACAGGTAAAATCTTGTTTGAGTTTAGGTGAGGGAGAGGTTTGCATTTGTAAATGTAGGCCTAGAATGTTTCCCTGTGCAAAATATTTATTGAGTGCTATGTACCAAGCACTATGCCAGGTCAGAGTACAAAGTACCTGAAATTTAGTCTCTTTCTGAGAGATTTATAGCTTATTGGGGAGAGGGAGATATGACATGCCATTAAGTTTGAAAATGTTTAAGATTGGGGCCAAAATATATGATTTAAAAAATTCTGTGAACAATAGTAGAACATAGGATAGTTTTAGCAGAGGGTTTGGCAAATCAGAAACAAGGCTAAAGGAAAGTTCGATGGAGAAAAACAAAGAATAAAATAAACATTACATAAGTAGTTGGAGATAAGATTACACATTTAAATATTTAAAAACGTGTGTATGTGTCTGCTTGATGGTGAGGTTGAAAACCAGACTGAGTAGTTGAAATTTGATCTGTTAGTTATTGAGGAGTCATTCAAATTTGGAAGTAGCACAACGACAGTGGTATTTTATGACTGTTTCTTTGTGGTGTTAGTGGTGTGTAGGTTGGAGTATAGCAGTGAAAGACTCCAAGATAGTGATACCAGTTAGGATTCTGCTGGGGGAAAAAAAATTAATACTATTTTTCTGTTTTCTTGTATGACTGTATATTCTCCAAATCAAATCAACACCAATCCCAGCTCTTTTGTAGGGATCGTGGGCTATGTGAATTTGCGTTAATTATTAAACCTCTCCATACAGGAGCAGATCCAGGTTGTGAGGTACTCTCTTTATGGAAAAAGAATACAAAGTTGTGACTACAAAATTAGGTACAGGGTTTGGAAGGGGAATATTCAGGTGAAGGGCCCCGAAGCTTAAGCTTAATTAGCTTTACAATAAATTCTCTTTACAGTAAATTAGCCTCTGTCTCTATGTATCTCTTTCTTCCTCTGTTAAGTGGGGATAGTACTTAAATGTACAGTGAACATCATCCCAGTTTGCCTGGGATAGTTATGGTTTATGCTTGTGGTCCTAGTGGCATACCTAGTTTAGCATCTGTCTTGAGAGTTTTTGTTTTTTAATTAAATATAAACTACCATTAATATGTCTGTTAAAATTGAGCCCAGATAGATTCAAATGAACATCTTTAAACCTCTGCCGTGGTCTGTATTAGTGCATGAGCCATGTGTGCAGTGAAGAGTGTTCTCACTTTAACATGCGGTTAAATCTGAAGACATCCAGTGATAACCCAGGCTCGACACTTTCCCGATGGAAAGTAACTAACAGCTCCTTTTAAAGACAGCATGAAGGGCACTTGCTGATAAAATAAAGTGTGCTGGGACATGAGCAGCTAGGGACAGCTAACTCTCTGGTTGGAGTGGGAGAAGTATTTAATGCTGCTGTGCCTGCTGGCCACTTATACCAGCTAGTTGTAACATTGCATGCTAAAATCTGAGAGATTTGTGTAGCTACCATGCCTGGGAGTGGGGTCAATTGGAAACATGAGAAATTTTAGATTAGGTGTAAGTGAAATGTTTGCCAGGAATAGAGGCTAATCAATCCTATCAGAGAGTTTACAAAGAGTAGTAGGAATGTTTTTGCTACAGTGGTTTTATCAACAGCTATTTTCTTTACATTGTTTAGTAATGCTTTTGTAACCTTTTTGGCAGCAGGGAGCTCAAATAAAGGAAAATTAATACTTAATGATAAGTTAAATACTAATATCTTGTTTTTCAATTGAGTTGATGATGAACCTATAACTTGTGCACAGAATATTTGCCAGCATTTAGTATCTCCCATGGTTATATCATTGACCACATGACCATCTAATAGTATCTCCCATGGTTATATCATTGACCACATGACCATCTAAAGACACGAATCTGCTGAAAAAGCATCAGGAGTTACTTTCAGATTTAGTAGTTATTTTAAGGAGATTATAGCTGCAGACAACGATTTGACACTTGTTACTGCAGAACATTAAAGATAAAATTATTTCTGCAATGATATGAATGCAAATTTGGTGGATCATAGCATCATGGGTAAAACAGAGTTCTTACTAAATTGTGTAAACTGTGTAGCCAAGATATGCTTGGAATTGGTTGTGGTTTACATGTTTCACAGTTGCAGCCAAAGAAGCTTGATATTTTACTGAACAGAAGCTACAGTTGTCAAAATTTTGAACAATATTATATATGCACAGTTAATGTAACTGAAATACAGTATTTTTGAGACAATACTAATGTTGAAATACAAAAAGGATAAATTTGGCATGTCATTATAAGCTTTCTTTCTTTGCTACCTTTTATTAATTGGATTTCACAAACATTTGATTCTTGAAAGAATTACTTTATAAATCAATCTATCTGTCCTATATTGTTATTGAACGTTTTTGTAAGCAAGTCCTCTAAATTTTGATGACGTTTTGTTCAAAAACGATTGGAAATCTTTATTCAAGGTATCCCATAAATAGAGTGAAAAACTTTGACTTTTGAAGCTTTTAGTGAATTATAATTATTGAAAATAAAGTTTTTAAAGTTTAATTGTGATTAGCCTGAAATATACATTTGTGTTGGGGTATCATTCACATTTTAAAATCTCTTCCATTGTGTGACTTAGGAGATGGCTGCTCACATTTATCATTACAGCCTGTAACTATAAAATAATGTTTTCTGTGTGAAAATACTACAAGAATTCAGTCTCTAAGAACTTATTTTAATTAGACTCTGTATTCTGAGTATTAGGTGGATTTCTACCTTATCGATTGACAATTTTTTTTCTCAATACGATACCTTTTGTAATTCATACATCTCTAAAAACTTTTTTATTGTATTATAAGAGAGGAATTTATTTGAAAGCCATAACATTCTAACATATATCATTACTATTCCTAACACATCAGGTAGACCTGCTTTAGTTTTGTGGAAAGCCAACGTAAGTACTTTTTCTAGGCTAATTACTGTCCTGAATCTTAATAAGTCTGCTAGCTAACAATGTTAGATTATGACGTCTTAGGTTAATATTAATTTCAGTGTAACACACGCCATAAAATATTGTTTTTCATTTGTTAGTTATTGCTCTATTAATTTTATTTACATTTTTCACTTTTAATCATACTTAAGATATTATTGTAAGATCTTAACAATCTGGAAGCAGTTTCTTTTGCATGGCACCTCGCCACTAAAAAAATAAACTAAGCAGCAAACTAAAAAGTGAAACAAAATAAACAAAAAAGAGCAATTCAAGACTAACTGACAGTTAAGGCATATGATACCCATAGTATGTAATCCCTAATGTTTCGACATCTCCTGCATACTCCATCTAAAATGTACGTTAGTGTTGCTTTTGATATTTCTTTCACCATGTTATTGCCTTTGTGTCGTCGTCTTTTTTTTTTTTTAATTTTATTTATTTATTTTTTTCCCCCAGAGCCCCAGTAGATAGTTGTATGTCATAGCTGCACATCCTTCTAGTTGCTGTATGTGGGACGCGGCCTCAGCATGGCCGGAGAAGCGGTGCGTTGGTGCGTGCCCGGGATCCGAACCCAGGCCGCCAGTAGTGGAGCCACACTTAACCGCTAAGCCACGGGGCCGGCCCTTCTTTTTTTTTTAAATAAAGTATTTCTTTAGCATTTTCTTTTAAATTTTTTCTTACTAGAAAGAATAGCAAGGGGCAGAATGCCCCAATAGGTTTCTGTAGTCAGCATGGTTTTATTTCTTCCTTTCTGTCTCTCTCTCTTCTTTCTCTCCTTCTCACCCTCTACCCCTCCCTCACTTCTCTTGCCTTCTTTCTCTTTCTTAACCTCTTTACACCTCTCTGTTTTACTTTATTCTTTCTTTCTTAGCAAAGAATAATGTAATAAATAATCTACATCCCTGCTTCTCAGAATTGATAACTTGTAGAATGTTCTATGAAGAGGTTATGACCTTTTGATTTTCTTTTTAGTATGTAGCTATAATGGCAACTAATATTGTTCATTTAAACTTTTACCGAGGTCCGGCCCTGTGGCTTAGCGGTTAAGTGCACGTGCTCCGCTACTGGCGGCCCAGGTTCGGATCCCGGGTGCGCACTGACGCACTGCTTCTCTGGCCATGCTGAGGCTGCGTCCCACATACAGCAACTAGAAGGACGTGCAGCTGTGACATACAACTATCTACTGGGGCTTTGGGGAAAAAATAAATAAATAAAATTGAAAAAAAAAAACAACTTTTACTGAAAGAGATGGTTGCAATATATTTCTTTAAAAATCCATTTTCTAGAATAACATAGTAATTACTGTTAAAAAGATGAACCTCATTCTCACCTCCCCACCCCCAATTCTCTGGTAATTTAAATTTCAAGACAAAAATTAGAGAAATTCTTAAAATAATTTTTTATAAAGTGCGTATAAATTTCATGAAGAAACTGGTGTTCGAAGGGAGTCTTGAAGGTATTGAAAGTTTTGAATACAAAACATGGTGGGAGAAGTGTCCATATATGGAGAAGAAAAGCATATATTTTAGTTTGGTCGGGTATTGGAAAACATGAAGTGCAAGAATGGAAATCTAAATTGGGGCAGGTTCTAGGTTGAAATCTAAGTTGGGGCAGGCTATCTAAGTCGTGTCCCTAAGTGATAATCAGAGCTGTGTTTTAACTGCGATTACCAATGTAGTAGAATGTATTGGAGAACATTTGCATAAAATCAGGGAGACTTTTTAAAGTATAATTATGGTAGTTAGCTACATACTTAATATTGTAGTAGTCAAAGTAGCAAATGACTTCTGAGGATTCACATTTTATATATGGGAAGCCGTTTTAATTATGTACACATTTTTCTTTTTGTCAGATATAGAATTCCATGTAGTTTCCCCCATTATTTGAGTTATGTTCTCCCGTCTTTTCTATCTTATTCTTTTCTAGCTCTATTGAGGTATAATTGACAAATAAAATTGTAAGATATTTAAAGTGTACCATGTGATGATTTGATAATCTATACATTGTGAAAGGATTCTCCTCGTCAAGTTAACACATCCATCACCTCACATATTTCTTTTTTTTGGTGAATACATTTACGTTCTACTCTCTTTAACAAATTTCAATTATACAATATAATGTTATTTTGTATTAACAAATGGTATAGTTACCGTGTTATACATTAGATCCTCAGAACTTGTTCATCTTATAACTTAAAGTATGTACCCTTTTACCAACCTCTCCCTATTTACCCCACCCTCCAGCAACCACTTTTCTATTCTTTGTTTCTATTAATTTGACTTTTTTTTTTAGATTCTACGTATAAGTGATACCATGTGGTATTTGTCTCTTTCTGTCTGGCTTATTTAACTTATCTAATGCCTTCCAGGTTCATCCATGTTATCACAAATGACAGGATTTCTTTCTTTTTAAAAGCTGAATGATATTCTATTGTGTATATATATACACTACATTTTCTTGATACATTCATCCATTGATAGACATTTTGTTTTCATATCCTGGCTGTTGTGAATAATGCTGCTATGAACATGAGAGTGCAGATATCTCTTTGAGATGTTGATTTCTCTTTGGATATATACCCAGAAGTGGTATTGCTGGATCATATGGTAGTTCTTTTAATTTCTTGAAGAACCTCCATTCTGTTTTCCATAGTGGCTGCACCAATTTATATTCCCACTGACAGTGCACAAGGGTTCCCTTTTCTCTGCATCCTGTCTAACATTTGTTTTCTCTTTTCTTTTTGATAAAAGTTATCCTAACAGATGTGAGGTGATAAATCATTGTGGTTTTGATTTGCATTTCCCTGAGGATTAGTGATGTTGAGCACCCTTTCATGTACCTGTTGGCAATTTGTGTGTCTTCTTTGGAAAAATGGCAATTTAGTCCTTGGCCCATTTTTTAATTGGGCTATTTGTTTTTTGTTATTGGGTAGTATGAGTTCCTCATATATTGTAGATATTAAACCCTTATGAGGTAAAGATTTGCAAATATTTTCTCTCATTCCATAGGTTGCCTTTTCATTTTGTTGGTGGTTTCCTTTGCTGTGCAGAAGCTTTTTAGTTTGATGTAGTCCCACTTTTTTATTTTTGCTTTTGGTGTCAAATCCAAAAAATCATTGCCAAGACTAATGTCAAGGAGCTTACCCCCTGTGTTTTCTTCTAGGAATTTTATGGTTTCAGGTCTTACATTCAAGTCTTCAATCCATTTAGAGTTGATTTTTGTGTACCATGTAAGATAGGATTCCAGTTTCATTCTTTTGCACGTGGCTGTCTAGTTTTCCCAGCACTATTATTGAAGAGACTATCTTTTCCCCACTGTATATTCTTGGCTTCTTTGTCATAAATTAAATGACCATATACCATATACCCATATTTCTGGGCCCTCTATTCTATACCATTGGTCTATGTGTCTGTTTTTATGCCAGTACCATACTATTTGATTACTATAGCTTTGTAATATAGTTTGAAATCAAGAAGTGTGATGCTTCCAGCTTTGTTCTTTCTCTCTCTCTTTTTTTTTTGCGAGGAAGATCATCCCTGAGCTAACATCCATGCCAATCCTCCTCTGTTTTTGCTGAGGAAGACTGGCTCTGAGCTAACATCTATTGCCAGTCGTCCTCCTTTTTTTCCCCAAAGCCCCAGTAGATAATTGTATGTCATAGTTGCACATCTTTCTAGTTGTGCAACTGGGACACCGCCTCAGCATGGCCAGAGAAGCAGTGCATTGGTGCGCGCCCGGGATCCAAACTCGGGCTGCCAGTAGCAGAGCACGCGCACGTAACTGCTAAGCCACGGGGCCAGCCCTGTTCTTTCTCAATTATGCCTTTGCTATGCAGGATCTTTTGTGGTTCTGTACAAATAATAGGATTGTTTGTTCTATTTTTGTGAAAAATGCCATCAGAATTTTGGTAGGGATTGCATTGAATCTGCTGATCACTTTGAGTAGTATGGACATTGTAAAGTATTAATTATTCCAATCCATGAGCCTGTAATATCTCTTTTGCTGCTATGGTAAATGGGATTGTTTCCTTAATTTTTCTTTCTGATAGGTCATTGTAGTGTATAGAAACACAACTGATTTTTGTGTATTAATGTTGTACCCTGCAAGCTTACTGAATTTATCTATTCTAACAGTTTTTTCTGGAGTCTTTAGGGTTTTCTATATGTAATATCATGTTATCTGCCAGTAAAGACAATGTTATTCATTTCTTTCTGTTTTGGATGCCTTTTATTTCTTTTTTTTTGCCTGATTGCTCTGTCTAAGACTTCGTTACCATGTTGAATGAAAGTGGTGAGGGTGGGCACCCTTGTTCTTGATCTTAGAGAAAAAAGTTTCAGTGTTTCATCGTTGAGTTTGATGTGATATTTGCTGTGGATTTGTCATTTATGGCCTTTATTATGTTGAGGTACACTCCCTCTATACGCACCTTGTTAAGAGTTTTTATCATGAAAAGATGTTGAATTTTGTCAAATGCTTTTTCTGTAGCTATTGAAATCATATGATTTTTATCCTTCATGTTGTTAATGTGGTGTATCACATTGATTTGTGTATATTGAACCATCCTTGAATTCCTGGAATAAATCCCACTTGATCATGGTGAAGGATCTTTTTAATGTAGTGTTGAATTTGGTTTGCTAATATTTTGTTGAAGGTTTTTGCATCTCTGTTCAACAGGGATATTGGCCTGTAATTTTCTTTTCTTGTAGTGTCTTGTCTGGTGGTAAAATGAGTTTGGAAGTGTTTGCTCCTCTTCTGTTTTTTGGAAGAGTTTGAGACGGATTAATATTAGTTATTCTTTAAGTATTTGGTAGAATTCACCAGCAAAGCCATCTAGCTTTTGACATTTCTCTGTTGGGTGGTTTTTGAATACTGAATCAATCTCTTTGCTGGTAATTGGTCTGTTCAGATTTTCTATTCATGGTTTAGTCTTGGTAGATTGTATGTTTCAAGAAATTATCCATTTCTTCTAGGTTGTCCAGTTTGTAGCTATAATTGTTCATAGTAGTCTTTTATGATCCTTGTTATTTGTGTGATATCAGTTGTAACGTCTTCTCTTTCATTTCTAATTTTATTAGAGTTGTCTGTCTTTTTTTCTTAATAAGTCTAGCTAACAGTTTGCCATTTTTATCTTTTCAGAAAACCAATTGTTAGTTTCATTGATCTTTTCTTTTCTATTATCTTTTTAGTTTCTGTTTCATTTATTTCCACTCTGATCTATGTTGTAGCCTTGCTTCTGCTAACTTTGGGCTTAGTTTGTTCTTCTTTTTCTGATTCCTTAAGGTGTTATTTATTTGAGTTAGGTTGTTTATTTGAGATCTTTCTTTTTTTCTTAACATAGGCATTTATTGCTACAAACTTCCATCTTAGAACTGCTTTTGCTGCATCTCATAAGTTTTTGTATGTTGTGTTTCCATTTTCATTTGTCTGAAAATATTTTTTTATTTCTCTTAACATATTTTTTTATTTCTCTTTTAGTTTCTTCTTTGATCCAGTGGTTGTTCAGGAGCATGTTGTTTAGTCTCCACATAAATGTGTATTTTCCAGTTTTCTTCTTGTAATTGTTTTCTGGTTTCATACCAATTGTAGTTGGAAAAGGTGTTTGATATGATTTCAATCTTATTAAATTTATTAAGACTTGTTGTACGCATTAACGTATGATCTATCCTGGAGAATGTTCCATGTGCGCTTGAGAAGAATGTGTCTTTTGCTGCTGATGGATGAAATGTTCTGTAAATATGTAAGTCAGTTTGATCTAACGTGCAGTTTAAGTCCAATATTTCCTTATTGATTTTATATCTGGATGATTACAATTCTGATGACAATTCTGATGTATCTGTTTTTCCCCTACGCCAAGCAATTCTCCAACCTCAGCTTGGTGTCCTACAATTCTGACAGTGTCTACCTGGAAATAGTGTCAGATTCCACAGATTAAGGGCTCAGTCCTACAGGACTGCCTCCCCACTTCAGTCACTAATTGCAAGTCCAGGTTGTCACCTGTTCTTCTGACTGACTGGCTATAGAATGGGGATTCCAGTGACCACCTCCTTTGGTTCAGTTAATTTGTTAGAGGAGTTCCCAAAACTCAGAGAAACATTTTACTTACTAAATTACAGGTTTATTTTAAAAGGATGTAACTTAGGAACAGCCAGATGGAAGAGATGCATGGTGCCAGGTATGTGCAAAGGGCACAGAACTTCTATGCTCTCTTGTAGAGCGTCACTCTCCCAAATTTCCAAGTATTCACCAACCTGGAAGCTCTGCAAACCCTGTCCTTTTGGGTTGTTATGGAAGTTTCATTACAGAGGCTTGATTAAATCATTGGCCATGAGTGACTGATTCAATGTCCATTTCCTCTCCTCTCCCAGGAGGTCAGGGAGGTGGGACTGAAAGTTCCAACCCTCTAATCACAGGATCACAGTTCTCTGGACAACCAGCCCCCATCCTTAGGTGTGTTCCAAAAGTCACTTCATGAACATAACAAAAGACACCTTTTTAGCTCTCATTACTAGGAAATTCCAAGGGCTTTAGGAGCTCTGTGCCAGGATTAGGGATGAAGACCAAATATATGTTTCTTATTATAAATCACAATATCACAATGATCAATCTGTTGTTGAAAGTGGGGTATTGAAGTCCCTTGCTATTATTGTATTGCTGTCTGTTTCTCCTTTTAGCTCTGTTTATATTTACTTTATATGTTTAGGTGCTGCAATGTTGGGTGCATAAATATTTATAGTTGTTATATCCTCTTGATGAATTGACTCCTTTATCGTCATATAACGACCTTCTTTGTCTCTTGTTACAGTCTTACTCTTCAAGTCTGTTTTGTCTGATATAAGTATGCTACCCCAGCATTCTTTTGGTTTCCATTTGCGTGGAATGTGTTTTTCCATCCCTTCGCTTTCAGTCTGTGTGTGTCCTTAAAGCTGAGGTGAGTCTCTTGTAGGCAGCATGTATTTGGGTCATGTTCTTTTTATCCATTCAGCCACTCTATATCTTTTTCTTTTTCTTTTTTTTGGTGAGGAAGATTGGCCCTGATCTAACATCCCTTGCCAATCTTCCTCTTTTTGCTGAGGAAGATTAGCCCTGAGCTAACATCCGTGCCCATCTTCCTTTATTTTGTATATGGGATGCCACCACAGCATGGCTTGATGAGCGGTGCGTAGGTCTGCGCCCAGGGTTCAAACCTGCGAACCCTGGGCCGCCAAAGTGGAGCATGCAAACTTAACCACTACACCACCGGACTGGCTCCCAATCTTTTGATTGGAGAATTGAGATCATTTACATTTAAATTAATTATTTGATGGACTTACCATTGCCATTTTGTTAATTGTTTTCTGGTTATTTTGTAATTCCTCTGTTCCTTTCCTCCTCTCTTGTTCTTTTCTTGTGTGATTTGATGATTTTCTGTATGGTATGCTTTGATTCCTTTCTCTTTATCTTGTGTATCTACTATAGGCTCTTAGTTTGTGGTTACCATGAGGCTTACATAAAACATATTTGCTTGCTCACTCCATGGTGAACCCCGAGGAGATAGATTAGGTGAGTGCTGCGTGCCTGTTAAGAATTGCTTATTTGTTTGCCATAGTCTTGTAGGTCTCGTGGACACAAGCCCCGTTGGCTTTCAGAGCTAGGTGTTTTGGGAGTCTGTCCCTTTGGTGAGAGTCTTAAAATTTGGAGTACTAGATGTGGAGTTCAAACCCTTTGCTCCTCAGGGAGAAGCTGGAGTTGGGGGTTCCCTCCTGACTGTATGGCACTGTGCCAGGGGTGGGGTTTATGGTGAGAGTGTGTCTCAGCCTTTCCTACCTGTTTCAACGTGGGTATTTTCTCATTTGTCCAACATGTAGGAGTTGCTCACCTAGTTTCTGGATCTCTTTCAGAGGGAATGCTCCAAGTGTAGCTGTACATTTGGTGTGTCTGTGGGAAGAGGGGTGCTCAGGATCCTCCTATATCACCATTTTGGTTAACCGTTGGGAAGGAAAAAAACAACCTTGCAGTTTTATTTTAAATGAGCCTAAGCAAAACCATTAGAAGCAACTATTAGGACTATATATATATATTTTTTTCTACATAAATATATATATACTTGACATAGCCAAATAAAAAATCACTTGGATCATCAACTATTTTAATTTAATTGTACAGCATCTCTCTAGTGGACATTTGTACTCATTGGCAGCCGAGCATCTGAGCCCTTTATCTATGTGTAGGGCTGTTTCCTACCTTATGAGTTTTGGTGATAGGCACAGACCCCCTCCCTCTATGGAATCTGGAAAAAAACACCAGATGCTTGTTTCATTCTGTTTTGCAACTAGCAAATGGGCATATGATCTAAGCTCAGACTTTGGTGCACTTGTCCTGTATTTTGAATTAGAAGGTAGTAGCCAAAGAAATAGAGACTACAGAGCATCTATTGTAGTTGCAAGCAGTTGTAAGAGCTGCAGCAGGATTGAATTTTCAAGAATACTAATGCCAGTGATACCAGGGGAGGTGTTCAGTTCACTGTGCAGGAGTGGAACTGGTGCAGTCAATGGTGTCCAGTGTTCACCAGTGCCATCAGTGGTGTCCTTATGAAACTAATTATGGCATGATTTTGACTGTGACCCCACAGCTGCCTACACTTCCTTGTTCTAGTCAGTTGCCAAACCTGCTTCCTCAACTTTCTTGGCAGGTCTGTTGGTTATCTGATTTCTTTTTAATAAATTTATTTTCTGTTTAAATTAACCAAAGAAGATTTCAATTTCTTGTAATCAAGAATCCTAACTGATGCAATCTTTTTTAGTGCAGGTTATTGAGAGTGACTATATTTGATAAAACATTTAGACGTATAGTACTATTTAGTAGTGTTGGTTGCCTTAATAATATTCTAAAATGTTCTGTTTAAGAAATTACCTTTGACTTATATGTTAGGATCCTTTTTCACTTTCACTGTAGTCTAGTGATTAGTAGGCTAATCTAGCAATTGGTCTTGAAATCCTAATTAATTTTTTCTTAGGCACACAGGAATAGGGATTATGTAGTACATAGAATTTGGTGAGAGCCATAAGAGTGTCCTGCATAATGGAAAATCAGCCTGGAATAAAATCACTTGATTTATACATATATGAAGACTGTATTTAGACTCTGACTTGTCCCTAATTCTATTGCTCTTTATAATGTAGGAACTGCTTATAGAATTAATATTTCTTTCTATTATCTCTTTATAATATGGATTGTTTGATATTATTGCTAGCTCTGTCATACTTCTTATATTTCTGAACTTTGAAAAGTCACTTTGCTTTCTTTGCCTTAAGTTTTGTAAGTTTTAAAACGATGGAGAATAAACTAATCTCTAAGGTCCTCTTGAGCCTTAGCATTTGATGAGTCAATGAACTGTAATTTATTTCCTTTTTCTTTTCTAAAGTTTGAATGCCAGCAGTACAATTATGCTGCATGGATCTGGATAGATCAGATTCTTTGCTCAGTGAACTCAAAATGGTCAATTAGGACATAGCTATTGGGAGTATGTTAAAGTACAAGTTTCATAAGTAGCCAAGTCTGGGGGTATTCAGTACCTGTCATTCATGTAGCTTGTGAAAATCATTTTGAACATGAACAGCTTTGTATATTCACAGTTGATGTACTTGGAAGGCAGTATAATGCCTGGTTAAAAACTTCAAAGCCAGAATTCTTGGGTTTGAATCTTGGCTCTACCACTTATTAGCAGTGTGACCTTGGGCAAGTTACTTAACCTCTCTGCATCTTAGTTTCTAAGAACCTACCTTAGAGAGTTGCTGTGAAGATTAAATGAGTTTATACATGTAAAGTATCTGAAGTATCTAGAAAGGTGCAATACATACGGTACTCATTATTAGCAATTATTGTTTTCATGTTATTATTACATAATCTCATATAGCTAAGATACATTTTGTCATTTTATTTATAATTCTCATACAAATCTTGAATTTGAGATCATAGTTTCATGTATATCCAAAAGATATATTGTGCAGATCTGCTTATGTTGTCATGAATGTTTTATAGCTTTCTACTATTATTAATAGAGAAAATAATTTATAATCATTAAGTATTGCACTATCATTGGGATTCAATGCAGTGTTTGGCACAAAGATCGTAGGTGTGAAGCACATCCATAAAGGCTAGCTGTTTTTTAAAGAAGTTATGAGATTTCAAGAACACATAGCTGATACATTAATGTAACTGGGAAATTGCTCTAATGAGAAACTTAACATTTCCTTAGATCCTATGTAGATTTTTATCTTTTCTCTATTTCCTGTTGATTTAAGTAGAATATTGAAATACAAGGAAAATTAAAGAGCAGTGTCGACCAAGAATATTGCTATCAAATGAGAATGTTTTAGTGATACATCTTTTCCAATGCATTGATTTCTCTTTGCTTATCTTGTTTTTATAATTCAGATTGGTTTTATGTGTCATTATTAATCATAGGTCTAGAGTCTTTTTTATTAGTTCTTGGATTTTCTAAGAAAATTTTGTGAAACAGTATATACTATAAATACTTCAAGAACATTTTCATAGTTTCTTTTCAGAAAATAATATAATTGTCACTATACTCTTAGATTTTAATTCCAAATCTTTAATTCAGCTAAAATGACAGTCATTTAGAGACCATTTCTTTAATCATTATATTTTTTTATCTCCTTTCCTTTTTCAGGACCAGGGTTCTGATTAAGCAGGAAAAGAGAAAGCAAAAGGTAAAGAGAATATATTTATTTGTGTTAGCCTTATGAGAACAGTGATCTTCTGAAGCATTTTTCCAAGGGTAATAAATTCACCTAAGTGAAATTGGAAGACTATCTTAAAGCCTTTAGTCTTCTCAATCCTTGTAGACAGCTTGATTAGGCACCCATTTTGCTAAGGCAGAGACTTAAGGATCATTGTTGATTCTTGTTGTCATTCTAGTTCCAAAATATATTCCAAGTCTGATAACTTCTCACTGCCTGTACTGTTGACACCCTGATTCACATCATCATCATTTATTGCCTAGAGTAGTATAATGGCCTTATAACCTAGCTCCTACATTTTTTTGTATTACATTGATTGTATTACATAGTAAAGTTGAGCATGTACTTACCTTACAACTGAGCAGTATATATCTGAGTGAAACTCTTCCACGTGTGAACTTTGAGATATGTACAAGCTTGTTTGGATCATTGTTGTTAAATAGAAAACAATAAAAGAGAGAGAAGAAGGAGAAAGAGAGAAAGAAGAGGGGAAGGGGAGGGGGAAGGAAAGAGGACCACCCAAATGTCCGTTAGCAGTAGAATGGTTAAGCAAATTGTGGCATACCCAACTAATGGTACAGCAGTGAAAATGTATCAACTACATGTAATTAGTGTAGATGAATCTCAAAAACATAATGTTGAGCAAACAAAGCAACTCACAAAAGAATACAAGTAGTAAGATTCCATTTACAAAAAGTTCCAAACAGAAAAAATACGTTTGAAGGTGGTAAAATTTAAAGAAAAGCAAGGGAGTGGTTATTATTAAAGCAGAATAGTTGTTAACTCAGTGAATTGATGCCTCATTTTAAATTTAACTTGTATGTCTTTGATTACTAATGAGACTATCTTGTCATTCAGGTTTCCTCTTTTGTCAGGTACTTTTACAAGTATTTTTTTCATTTTTTATTTGAGTCGTTTGTCTTTTTCTTATTGTGTCTTTATATATTTAGGAATTTCTTGTCACTTATATGTGTATTCTGTGGCTTTTATTTTTACTTTTTTAATGCTGTCTTTGAAGGAAAGTTCTTAATTTTAATGAAATTGAATTTATCAGTTTTTTTCTGCTTTATCTTTTACTCCTTTGTAATTTGTTTGTCACACAGCAGTTAGTACGGTCTTTTAAAAACACAAATCAGAATTTATCATTCCTCTGCTTAAAAGCCTCAATTACTTTTCATTGCTCTTAGAATAATATCTGATTTAACCATATTCTAAAAGGACCAGAAGCATCTGCACCCTGCCTGCTTCTCTGACCTCATTTCTTACTACTTGTCCTGTTCATTTTATTTCAGCCACAGGGACCTTCTTTCTGCCACTGTTCTTGTCTTTGTCTGGAATAGTCTGCCTCGAGATATTTGCATGTCTGGCTTGTCAACATTTGGGTCTCAGCTCAAGTGTCTCCTCTTAGATTGGCTTTCTCTGATCACTACAACTAAATAGCTCCCTACCCTCCAGTTACTCCCTCTCCTTTACCCTCTTTAATCTATCACTCTTTTCATAATCTGATATTTTCTTATAAATTTGTTTATTCTGTGCCCCCCATTAAAATATATTCATGAGAAGAAGGATCTTACCACTGTTGTTCATTCTGTATCTCCTGTGCCTAGAATTGTGTCTATAACATAGACACTAAATAATTAATAGACTATGAATGAAGTCTGTTCACAGACTATTTTTAAAAAATAATCTAACTCTCTTTGGATCATTCTTTTGAATATTAATCAGAAAGGGAAAGACACGTGGCTCTTCCCAAAGTGTTGATCTCTAGTCATGTCACTTTCCTATTCTTTGAAAATTTCATGCCTTCCTTTGCCTCCTCAGACCTCTCCTTCCTAACACTATTCTTTATCCCTTCCTACTCATTGAATGACCTTGTATCATATTTCAGAGGAAATAAAAGCTATCAGATGAGAATTATCTCAAATTTCTACCACCAGTTTTGTAAACCATCTTCCGTCTTCATCCATTTTCTCTTTCCCTCCTGTAACTATGGAAGTAGTTTCCTCTGGTCAAGGGAAGGACTCTCTGTCTGTGATCTGGATTCCATTTACTTCTGCTTTCTCAAGGACCTCACTGCATCAATTACTTCTTTCCTTTCTTGTATCTTCAACCACTCCTTGTCAACTGGAAGCGTTCCATTGATATTCAGACATACTCATTTCTCTCCTATTAAACAAGTAAAGCCCTCTCTGGATCCTTTCCCTTTCCTTCTTTGCTCCTTCACTCTTGTCTCCCATTCACTTCTCAGTCCATTTCACTATACAGCTCTTGCTAATGTCAAAATTGAACTTCATAGATCATACAGACAGAAAATCAATAAGGAAACATTGGCCTTAAATGACACAGTAGAACAGATGGACTTAGATATATACAGAACATTCTATCCAAAAACAGCAGAATGCACATTCTTTTCAAGTGCACATGGAACATTCTCCAGGATAGAGCACATGTTAGGTCACAAAACAAGTCTCAATAAATTTAAGAAGATTAAAATCATATTAAGCATCTTTTCTGACCACAATGGTATGAGACTAGAAATCAACTGCAAGAAGAAAGCTGGACAAAACACAAAAACGTGGTGTCTAAACAACATGCTACTAAACAACCAGTCGGTCATTGGAAAAATCAAAGAGGAAATAAAAAAGTACTTTGAGACAAATGAAAATGGAAACGCAGTTTTAAAATCTATGGGAAACAGCAAAAGCAGTTCTAAGAGGAAAGTTTATAGTGATGTAGGTCTACCTCAGGAAATAAGATTAATCTCAAATAAACAATCTAATCTTACACCTACAGGAACTAGAAAAGGACGAACAAACAAAATCCAAAGTTACTGGGGAAAGGAAATAATAAAGATCAGAGTGGAAATGAATAAAATAGAGACTAAAAAAAACAATAGAAAAGATCAGTGAAACTAAGAACTGGTTCTTTGAAAAGATAATTGATAAGCCTTTAGCCAGACTCATCTAGAAAAAAAGAGAGGGGGACCAAATAAATAAAATCAGAAATCAAAGGGGAGAAGTTACAACTGACACCACAGAAATGCAGAGTATCTTAAGAGATTATTATGAAAGTTATGTGCTAACAAATTATGCAATCTAGAAGAAATGGATCAATTCCTATAAACATACAGTCTTCCAAGACTGAATCAGGAAGAAATAGAACATCTGAACAGACTGATTATTAATAATAAATTGACTTGGTAATCAAAAAACTCCCAACAGACAAAAGTCCAGGACCAGACAGTTTCACAGGTGAATTCTACCAAACATTTAAAGAATTAATACCTGTCCTTCTCAAACTATTTCAGAAAGTTGAAGAGGAAGGAATGCTTCCAAAATCATTCTATGAGGCCAATATTACCCTGATACCAAAACCAGACAAAACACTACAAAAAGAAAATTACAGGCCAATATCCCTGATGAACATACATGCAAAAATCTTCGGCAAAACATTAGCAAACTGAATTCAACAGTACATTAAAAGAATCATACACCATGATCAGGTGGGATTTATCCCAAGGATGGTTCAATATCCACACATCAATCAGTGTGATACACCAAATTAACAAAACAAAGAATAAAAATCATATGATTATCTCAAAAGATGCAGAAAAAGCTTTTGACAAAATTCAACATCCATTTATGATAAAAATTCTCAACAAAGTGGGTATAGAGGGAACATAGCTCAACATAATAAAGGCTATATATGACAAACCCATAGCTAACATCATATCATACTCAATGGTGAAAAGCTGAAAACATTTCTTCTAAGATCAGGAACAAGACAAGAATGCCAACTCTAACTGCTTTTATTCAACATAGTATTGGAAGTCCTAGCCACAGCGATTAGCAAGACAAAGAAATAAAAGGCATCCTAATTGGAAAGGAAGAAGTGAAACTGTCACTGTTTGTAGATGACATGATACTATATATAGAAAACCCTAAAGACTCCACCAAAAAACTATGAGAATAAATGAATTCAGTGAAGTTTCAGGATATAAAATTAATACACAGAGATCTGTTGTATTTCTATACACTAATAACAATCTATCAGAAAGAGAAATTAAGAAAACCAATTTACAATTACATCAAAAATAATAAAATACTTAGGGATAAATTTGACCAAGGAGGTGAAAGATCTGTACTCTGAAAACTGTAAGACATTAATGAAAGAAACTGAAGACAATACAGATAAATGGAAAGATGTACTGTGCTCATGGGTTGGAAGAATTTATATTGTTAAAATGTCCATACTACCCAAAGCAATCTACAGATTCAGTGCAATCCCTATCAAAATACCATTGGCATTTTTCACAGAACCAGAACAAATGATCCTAAAATTTGTATAGAGCCACAGAAGACCCTAAATAGCCAAGGTAATCTTGAGAAATAAGAACAAAGCTGGAGGTATCGCACTTCCTGATTTCAAACTATATTACAAAGCTGTAGTAATCAAAACAGTATGATACTGGCACAAAAACAAGCACATAGATAGCGTAACAGAATAGAGAGCCCAGAAATAAACCCACACATATATGATCAATTAATCTACCACAAAGGAGGCAAGAATATTCAATGGGGAAAAACAGCCTCTTCAATATGATGTTGGGAAGACTGGACGGCTACAGGCAAAAGAATGAAACTGGACCACTTTCTTACACTATATATAAAAATAAACTCAAAATGGATTAAAGACTTAAATGTAAGACCTGAAACCATAAAACTCCTAGAAGAAAACGTAGGCACTAAACTTTGACATTAGTCTTGATATTTTTTTGGATCTGTCTCCTCAGGCAAGGGTAACAAGACAAAAATAAACAAATGAGACTACATCATACTAAAAAGCTTTTACACAGTGAAGGAAACCATCAACAAAATGAAAAGGCAACCTACCAAATGGGAGAAGATATTTACAAATGATATATCTGATAAGGGGTTAATATCTAAAATATATAGAGAGCTCATACAACTCAATATCAAAAAAATAAACAATCCAATTAAAAAATGGGCAGAGGAACTGAATAGACGTTTTTCCAAAGAAGACATGCAGATGACCAACAGACACATGAAAAGATGCTCAACGTCACTAATCCTCGGGGAAATGCAAATGAAAATCATAATGAGATATCACCTTACACCTGTCAGAATGGCTATCCTCAACAGACAACAAATATCAAGTGTTGGTGAGGATGTGGAGAAAAGGGAACCGTTGTGCACTGTTGGTGGGAGTGTATATTGGTGCAGCCACTATGGAGAGAACAGTATGGAGGTTTCTTTTTTTTTTTTTTTTTTAAATTTTTTATTTTTATTTTTTCCCCCAAAGCCCCAGTAGATAGTTGTATGTCATAGCTGCACATCCTTCTAGTTGCTGTATGTGGGACGCGGCCTCAGCATGGCCGGGGAAGCGGTGCGTCTGTGCGCGCCCGGGATCGAACCCGGGCTGCCAGCAGCAGAGCGCGCGTACTCAACCACTAAGCCACGGGGCTGGCCCTGGAGGTTTCTAAAAAATTTTAAAAACTAACATATGGGGCTGGCCTGGTGGTGTAGCAGTTAAGTTCATGGACTCCACTTTGGTGGCCCCAGGTTCGTGAGTTTCTATCCCAGGCGAGGACCTATGTGCCGCTCATCAGGCCATGCTGTGGCAGTGTCCTGCATACAAAATAGAGGAAGATCGGTAAGAATTTAGCTCAGGGCCAGTATTCCTCAGCAAAAAGAGGAAGATTGGCAAAAGATGTTGGGGCCAGTCTTCCTCACTAATTTGAAAGGAAATATGCACCGCTATGTTCATTGCAGCATTATTTACAATAGCTGAGATATGGAAGCAACCTGTGTGCATTGATAAATTAATTGTTAAAGAAGAGGTGGTATATATTTACACGATGGAATATTAGCCATAAAAAGAATGAAATCTTGCCATTTGTGGCAACATAGGTGGATCTAGAGGGTATTCTAAGTGAAATGTCAGACAGAGAAAGACAAATACCATACGATTTCACTTATATGTGGACTCTAAAAAACAAAACAAATGAACAAACAAAACAGAAGCAGACTCATAGATATGGAGAACAAGCTGGTCATTGCCGGGGGGAGGGAGGTGGGGGGTTGGGTGAAGTTGGTGAAGGGGATTAAGGAGTACAAACTTCCAGTTATAAAGTAAATAAGTCATGGGGATGTAATATACAACATAGGGAATATAGTCAATAATATTATAATGACTTTATATGATGACAGATTTTTAGTAGAATTATTGTGATTATTTTGTAATGTATATAAACGTCAAATCACTATGTTGTACACCTGAAACTACCGTAGTGTATGTCAACTTTAATTAAAAAAAATTGAACTTCACGTTATTCAATTCCAAAGATATTTTTCCTATACTTTAATATGTCATCATCTGTATTTTGCCATTACCTTCATCTTTTTTTTTTTGGTGATACAAACTTTATTTAACACTTCATAAAGTGGACAATCTTCATTCAGAGAACTGCCCATTCCCTTCATCTTGAAACAAGTTTTTCCTTTGCTTTCTTTGACACATTCTTCAGATTTTATTTGTCTCCCTGGCTGCTCATTTTAAATGTCCATTTTCAAGTTAAAATTTGATATTTACTGGAAGTTTTCCAGTATTTTCTATTTGTCACTACCGAATGAGACTTGTTAAAAAAAATTGAACCCAGCTTTGTCAGGTAAATCAGTTAGTTACATACCTTTGTTCTTTCTAGGAACACAAAGATTAGAGGCTGTCATGATGGATAGATGATGAGAATTCAACCTCTTCAGCAGTATCCCCCTGGAGTAGAGGCTTACCCCCTTCGTGGACAGTGTTTGTGACAGTGTTTGTACTGTTCTTCCTTATTCCTGGAACCTTATCTTCCCACCCTCTGGCTTACTCTGACTCATCCATCTATCTTAGAAATCATTTTCTGAGAAAACTTCCCTCTCCTCCTGCCCTCCCTCTGCCAACCCTTCCCCCACCAACCCATAGTTTACATACCCTTCCTGAGGATCCTATACCATCTCCTGTCACACTCAGTTGTAATTATTTGTGTCATTGTCTTTCTCATTATGGTCTTATCCATCACAAGGTACAGTGCCTTAAGAAATAATATCTTACTTCCAAGACACCATCAATTATAAGATCCATAGTCATTGTTTTTAAGGGGGAAAAATATTTACATCCTGAAGGTCCTGTCATTTCATTGCTGAACCATAGAGTGATCTTTTTAAAGAAACCTCAATTTGGGGTTGCAAATCACTCAAATGAAATGTGAGCACTTTTTTTCTGTGGTTACTTTGCATAAAAATATGACATTTACTTTTTTGCTTGATAGCTGGCAAGTCTCTTATAGTTCTTAAGTTTTTTACAATCTTAAAAGTCTATCATAGTTGACAATATTCTGAAATATTAATGTGAAAGAGCCTTAACTTTTTGGATAAGTGGTATTTCCTCTTGCATTAAATTTTTGCCATCTTGAACTTTTCTCACTTTTGATATCTCACCATTTATAGACATGTTTATGGCATTGTATTATGAGTTATTTAATGAAAAAGATGTTTTCACAATTTGTTATAGTGTCTAATACATAGTGGTTGCTCAATAAATAAATGTAAAACAAATAAATGCCTTTGAACTTGGTAAATTAAGGATATAATCTGAGAAAAAGAATGAAAATAAGAATAATCTAGCTCTAACAATCAGGAATAAAATAAATACTGGATGAAAAATGATAATTATGTATAAGTCTGGTTTAAGAAAAAATCTAGGAGTCATGGAGGGATAACAAAGAGAGTTAAATTAGCTTTGGCTGCAGATAAGTTCTCACATAGCTTCTTTTTCTTTTCCTCTTCTCATTTCAGTTGACTTTTAATGGCACACAGCTGTGCGGATCTTTAAGCCTTTTTATATCTGTAAGATAGCATACTTTGCAGAAAAACAAGTTTTTAGCCTATCAGGTTTGTTTTATCAGATTTTTAAAAGCTTTTTACATTCAGATAATTTTTAATCCGGTATCTTTTGATACCTGAGAATGGCTTTAGAAAGTTCTGTTTTAAAGGCATTATGCTTAACAAAAGAAAGATTATAAGAGGCTGAAATTTAGAGTCTTTGGGCAACTCTAAGTTATGATTCATTTTAATTTATATGTGAACATGTCAAAGGGATGTTACAGAAATATAAAAATATCAAGTCAATTATTTCATAGCATTATTGCTTTCTATTATTTATGATTCTGCCTGAAACCGTATGGTTGCTACAATAACTTTATTTTTAATTATTTTAGGAATATTTTGAAAAGAAAAGGTTAAAATCAAAAATGAAATTACTGGGAGTTTTATCTCCTGTCAAAAATTCCACTGTCAGTTTAGACCTTATTAACCTATATATGGTAAATCAGATATCTTGCCGGAAGAAAACGCCTGGTAAGTAAGTCTCTCCAGTAACATTTTGTTTTGAGTCTGATGTGATCATAACATTTAGTTTTCTAATAAGTTTATAATTTCAGAACTCAAAGGATGTGGAAAGTAAACTAATTTTAAAACTTGATTGCCCTCTTAAATTAGAAGCTTTGTTAATTTTCGCTTAAAATGTTTTGTTGTTTAATCCATTTATTTTTGTTTTAAGGTTGTGTGTTATATAAAATTAATTTTATAACATATGGTTAAACTTCTTATAGTGCTGCTGTTTCAGTTACTACTTTGTTTTGTCTAGGCAGGTAGTTACCAAAGTTTAGCTAAAGAGCAGAGAATACATATCTTTACTGTCTTATCCTATTTAGAGAATTTGTTTGAAAGAAGGAGCTGAAAAGGTTTTTGCCTCAATGATTAGTTTCCTATCTCATAACTTGAATAATTTCTTAGGCCTTCCTGGGATGTTTAACTATAGCAGTCTAATACTTCAAAACAAAGTTCATTTTGGCCTGCTCTTTGATTCTTCAAGTAAATAAAAAATATAATCAAAGTGTTTTTTTCTCTCTCAAAGGAACTTGTGCTGGATATTTAATTTTTTTTTTTTTTTTTTTTTGGTCTGAGGAAGATTTTGCCCTGAGCTGACATCTGTTGCCAATCTTCCTCTTTTTTGCTTGAGGAAGATTCACCCTGAGCTAACATCTGTGCCAGTCTTCCTCTATTTTGTATGTGGGTTGCTGCCACAGCATGGCTGCAGACGAGTGGTGTAGGTCTGCACCCAGGACCTGAACCTGGGCCACCAAAGTGGAGCACGCCGAACTGAACCACTAGGCCACAGGGCAGTCCCCTGATATTTAATTTTTAAAACAAGTGCTAATATGAGAGCTTAAGAACCGAGACTGTTCATAAAGGAGGGATTGAAATTGATCGTGGTATTGTTAGTATCTCTTCTTTTCTCTGCTATTTTTGTTTCTCCCTCTACAGAAGGCAGTTGACACAAGTAAATATAGTCCTACTTTAGTAGAAGTAAATATGTTATTCATGGACTTTAGGAATAAAAATTTTTCTTGTAAATCTGTTTGATATATTTACCTTTTTTTCTTAACTTATGTAATACAGTGTTATCAACTATAGTCACCGAGTTTTACATTAGATCATCAGACGTTATTCATTACGTAGCTTAAAGTTAGTACCCTTTTCCCAGCCTCTCCCTATTTCCCCTACTCCCCAATCCCCAGACCCTGGTAACCACTTTTCTACTCTCTGTTTCTATGAGTTTGACATTTTTTTTTTTTTTAGATTCCACATGTAAATGATACCATGCAGTATTTATCTTTCTCTCTCTGGCTTATTTCACTTAGCATAATACCTTCAAGCTCCATCTGTGTTATCACACATGGCAGGATTTCCTTCTTTCTCATGGCTTAAGAATATTCCATTGTATATATATATATATGTATACGACATCTTCTTTATCCCTTCATCCATCAGTGGACACTGAGGTTGTTTCCATATCTTGGCATTGTGAATAATGCTGCTATGAACATGGGAGTGCAGATATCTCTTCGAGATCCTGTTTTCATTTTAGTGGATATATACCCAGAAGTGGGATTGCTGAATCATATGTTAGTTCTATTTTTAATTTTTTGAGAAACCTCCATACTGTTCTCCATAGTGGTTGCACCAATTTACATTCCCACCAACAGTGCACAAGGGTTCCTTTTTCTCCACATCCTTGCAAACACTTATCTCTTCTCTTTTTGATGGTAGTCATTCAGACAGATGTGAGGTGATATCTCATTGTGGTTTTGATTTGCATTTCCCTGAGAATTAGTGATGCTGAGCACCTTTTCATTTACCTGTTGCCCAACTGTATGTCTTGTTTGGAAAAATGTCTGTTCAGAGGGTCCTCTGCCCATTTTTTTATCAATTGTTGTTTTTTGATATTGAGTTGTGTGAACTCTTTATATATTTTGAATATTAACCCCTTATCAGATATTATGATTTGCAAATATATTCTCCCATTCTGTAGGTTGCCTTTTTATTTTGTTGGTGTTTTCCTTTGCTATGCAGAAGCTTTTTAGTTTGATATAGGCCCACTTGTTTATTTTTGCTTTCGTTGCCTTTACTTTTGGTGTCAAATCCAAAAAATCATCACCAACACCAACGTCAAGGAGTTTATTCCTTATGTTTTCTTCTAGGAGTTTTATAGTTTCAGGTCTCGTATTTAAGTCTTTAATCCATTTTGAGTTAACTTTTGTGTATAGTGTAAGATAGGGTTCCAGTTTAATTCTTTTGCATATGGCTGTCCACTGATGTATTTAACTTTATATATTTCCTTTCTCCCTCAGTTTCTTTTCATTCATACATTGGACATATGTTTGTTGAGTACCTACCATAAGTATTGTACTGGATGCTGGAAGTAGAGCAGAAAGTGACAGGGACAGGACACGATACCCAAAAATATGGCACCTTAGCATATTGAGTGTTTTAAGCTGAAGGAATTTGAGAAGCAGCATGTGCAGGAAGGATTCTCATGTGAGGGGTGCCCTCTCTATACCCACAGAAAGGGAACATCTTTATCTCCAAGATAGAGGGACACTAAGAGGAATCTAAAAGAACAGACCTTGCTGTTTCCCTCAGTTTACTACACTTAGCTAATACCCTTTGTTGTCCTATCACATTTTCCCAGGACTTTCCACTCTTCATCAAACTTAGCATGAAAATGCTCAGATTTAACCACTTCTTTGGGTCTTCATTTCTTTACAAAGTTTTCCACATAAAACTTACATTAAATAAATTTGTATGCTTTTCTCTTGTTAATTTGTCTTTTGTTACAGGGCCCCAGCTGATAATTTAGAAGGGTAGAGGAGAAAGATATTTTTCCTCCTCTACAAAAGCAAGACTTTATTAGTCAGGACTCATGACTGCAAATGATAGAAGTTTTAAAAATGTCTGTTTACTTAATGTTATGGACTGAATGTTTGTGTCCCCCCAAAATTCAAATGTTGAAAACCTAACCCCCAATGTGATAGTATTAGGAGGTGGGGCCTTTGGGAGGTGATTGGGTCATGAAAGTGGAGCCCTGATGAATGGAATTAGTACTCTTGTAAAAGAGACCCCAAAGAGTTCACTTGCCCCTACCACCATGTGAGGACACCGTGGGAAGACAGCTGTCTGTGAACCAGGAAGCGGGCCCTCACCAGACACCAAATCTGCCAGCGCCTTGATCTTGGACTGCCCAGCCTCCAAGCTGAGAAATAAATTTCTGTTGTTTATAACTCACCCAGTCTATGGTAGTCTGTTATAGCAACCTGAATGGACTAAGACACTTAACTAAAAGGAAGGGTAGTGGTGCAGCTGGGCCTCAGAGACTGCTTGAATCAGGGACTTGAACACTATCAAGATTCTTTTTTACTTCAGATATTAGCTTTATTCTCTCAGACTGTCTTAATCAATGAAGTTTAAAATGTGACCTTAAAAAACTAACGTGGCGGGGCCGGCCCCGTGGCTTGACCGTTGGGTGCGCGCGCTCCGCTACTGGTGGCCCGGGGTTTGGATCCCGGGCGCACACCGACGCACTGCTTCTCCGGCCATGCTGAGGCCGTGTCCCACATACAGCAGCTAGGAGGATGTGCAACTATGACATACAGCTATCTACTGGGGCTCTGGGGAAAAAAAAAAGGAAGAGGATTGGCAATGGATGTTAGCTCAGAGCTGGTCTTCCTCAGCAAAAAAAAAGAAAAAAAAAAGTGGCTTACCGCTGCCATTTTGCCACCAGGGAAATATTGAGAGTTGTTTCTCTGGTTCTGAATTTTTAAATTCCACTGGAAGGGTGTTGTCTTGCTCTACTGGTGTCAGATCCTAGCACTGGAACAATAGCATTGGATGCAATACTATTATTGATTCAGCCTGGGTCAGATGGCTACCTCTAAACCAATTATTTTTTCCAGGGAAGCAGAGTTTTATAAGAAGATGGAAACTCTGCGCTACAACTATGTAGTGTGTGTGTGTGTGAAAAGTATTTCCCAGAAAAGGAGAGTAATTAAAAGTACTAAACAGTCAAAATAGTTATATCTTCTATAAGGAGAGACAAGCCTTCTGCTTCTATGAAGTTTAAAAATCTAGTGAGGGAGATAGAGTTAATCAAGTATGATAAACTATGGTAAGTGCTATAATAGAGAACATATGTAGTGCTATGGAAATATATAAGAGCACCTGATATAATCTGGGGGTCAGGGAAGTTTTGGAGGAAGAAAAAAATAAACAAGAAGTAGTAGAGCCCCTTTCGTGAGGAGAATGTAAGATGATGAAGGAAAAGATGATTTGAATTATCTGTGATAGTTGTTAGAACTGTAATGTCGTCTTCTAGCATAAATAGCACATAGGTGGTTTTAGTAAATTTCTAAGATGTACATTGACTTAATGAACATGGTATATAAAACAATGCTTTTAAAAGATTTTATTATTCTTTTTAATTTTATTTTTTTTCATTATAGAAACTGTGAGAAAACCAATCCATGTGAATATGAATAGAGACATAAAAATGCCCCTAAGAAAACATGATTTAGAACTTCCAGTGTCGCCTCACCTTGTTCCATCTAACCTCTGCATTGATGATATAGAAAACAAGTAGGTTTTAGCTGGGTTGTATATTATTAAGTATTTGAAAGAGTCATCAACACTGTTTTATTCACTGGAAAGTGTACAAAGTGCTTATCCTTCTAGCTCCAGTTTTTATTTGACTGTTGACAGTATTATTAATAACTATTAAGACCTTTATCAAATGACCTCATGTCCATACTAAGTGTTTTTTGTATGCATAGTTTGACTTTTCGTATCATAAAATATCTCTCTAGTAATAATATAATTTTTATAAAACACAGTAATATTATGACCCTGGATTACTTAAGAGTTCCATATGTTTTCGTGTTTGTATAGAACAGTATGAATTTTAAATATACATAAAAATATAGTCAATTTTATTGCCATCTATATTTTTAACCTTGAAATTTTCTTTTCACTAGTATACACTATCAAAGACAAGGCAGCAGGGAAGAACTTGGCCCAGTTCAGGTGAGATTTTTAAAAAAAAATTTATAACTTATTTTAACAATTGTGATATGTTACCAAATGATATAAATTTTCGGGTGTCAGATAAAATCAGTTATCCTTTTAAAAAAGTTTTAGTCTTTAAAGTTATTCTTTTAAAAGTTTTTAATGTAAGAAGCCTGTACCTTAAGAATATTTTAACTGATTGCTTATGAGAAACCCTTTGGAGTTCTGGTAACATAGACTAGGCCTATGTGTGTATAATTGATTCTCCTTGGCACTGACGAGCTGCAAAGGATAATTCATTTGAGGATTCCTACTTTGGGTTCATGTGATCATTGAGCAATTCATTTCTTCAAACTTAGTGACCAGATTATTTTATTTTATATCAAATTGTGATTTTCAGTATTCACATTGGTCCCAAGATGATTTTTCTTTCAAAGTATTGCAAATAATTATTTTTTTAGCAAATAAGATTTTAATCAATTAGGAAATGCATAGATTGTGATTAAAGCTTGCAATTTGTTTTTTTTTTCTTTTAAGTATTCTCCAGGTGATTCGTTTTTTTTTTTTATAATTTTATTTATTTATTTATTTTTTCCCCCAAAGCCCCAGTAGATAGTTGTATGTCATAGCTGCACATCTTTCTAGTTGCTGTATGTGGGATGCGGCCTCAGCGTGGCTGGAGAAGCGGTGCGTCGGTGTGCACCCGGGATCCAAACCTGGGCTGCCAGCAGCGTAGCGCATGCACCTAACCGCTAAGCCACAGGGCCAGCCCAAAGCTTGCAATTTGAAGGTCCAATGCCATATTATTAGTTATTCTTTCTTTCCTTTGAATAGCCAAAGTTAAGCTACATCAGAAAGATAATGGCAATAATACTAAAATCTCTTGGAAATCTTTTCACTTGAACTGTAGATTAATGAAACTCAGATTTACTGTCATTAGGAGATGACATGCGGGAGTGGAGCTTGAGGGTGGAGGGGACCAAGGGTGAGAAAGGCAGATGGAAAGGAGCTCTTGGGTATAATCTTAGTTGATAACCTGTCTTGTTTTAGTAAGTCCTGTGAGTTACTGATGACTGGCCTTTCCTTGGGACTTTTTCTGCAACCCATGGCCTTTTTCACTTCTATTTTGACTTTTCTGTTCTCTAGTTTATATATTTTGGCAAATCAAATGATTGTATCTTCTTTCTTATAGTCTTCACAAGTCATGGCCTCATATAGAATGTTTGAACCTCCGTTCAACAGAACAGAAAACTGCAGTTTCACTCCACCATCTTTTTCAGCCGAATTGTCTTCTGACAGACATATTACAAAACAAAATTTTATCCCCAGAATAGTGCCTAGTCCTCAGAAAGTTGCATATGAAAAAAAGCAGAATGAGCAGGTACTTTTCAATCACTAGTTCTTAGCATTTTTTATTATATTTTTATGATATGCTTTTTTTTCTATTTTTATAGATTTAAAAAATAATAGTTGTGAATTGTTATAGATATAGCCAAATTAGGAGATAAATTAAGTATAATAATTCTTCTTAGGTCAAAAACTTAATTCTCTGTATACTGTAGAAGATTATGAATCCAAAAACTGGAGTGTTCTTTAAAAGTCTTTGAAATCATCATCCTTTTATAAAATTATTGATAGTAAAATTGAAATAGTTCAGTGTGTTATGTAATAGTTGATTGTAATCACAGTAAATGACTAGTTGGTGATGTCATGGTGGCCCATTAGGCATGATATGGAAAGGATCCTGTGAATAACAATACATAATCTCAGTGATATCATAGTAATCTGTTAAAGTATAAGTTGTAATGGCTTGATTTTTTTTTATGATTTGACAGATGACAGCTGGTTATATGCACTTCCATTAAAACTATACAAATTTATTTATAGAGAGTGCTAAAATATTCAATCATTGTATTCTCTAAAGTTAAAAATATAAAAACATCCAAATTTTTGAATTCTGAAATATATCTGCCATAGATATATTCTGCCATAGATAGGTTCTTCTAGAACATACCAAGAAATAATTTTTTACTGAATTTATATAGAGTTAAAAAAAAATAAAATTATTAAAGGTTGGTATACTAATGTATAATAGTAGTGAGGAAAATAGTTATATAAACACTCTATCTTGTTAGCAGGAATATTTAATTCTCCCATTTTTAGCATGCAATGGTTTTATGCGATATTTTTGTATTATTATAAATTATTTTATAATTTATAAATTAATAAATTATAACTAAATTTATAAATTATAGTTATATATTATAGTATATTATAGTTATATACAGTATACAATGATATTCAATTTTATTGAAGTATGTTTTCTGTTTTTCAGAAAAGGAAAAATGAAGTATTATATTCTAGTGATATGTGCTAGCCTTATTTATTTAAGAACCTAATAATTTTTGAATGATGCAGTGAAAAACATTCAATTACCCATTCTGTTTGTATTTTATAAGACTACAACTTACATTCTAGATCAGCTTATAACTCATCTTTGCTCTGTTAAATAGTTTATAGAATAGAGAATGAAACTCTCTGTAATCTGTACTTCGTTCTTCTACTTATAGATTGCAGGTTAGTAATTATCTCCAGAGGGGTAAATAATGTTATACTTAATATGGCAGAAGAGAGAAAAGAGAAGCTGATATCCCTGGCAAGGTGTTGTGTCACACTCTGAAGTATTAGGGAAGTATTTAAAAGTTATTTGGAGTGATTTCAGGAAAATTAAAATGAAATTATAAATTACAAAAGAATATGAGTTGAAAGAACAGGTTAGAAGAAAAAGTGGTCTGGGGCTTACTGGTCCCTGGAGAAGTAGTATTGAGCCAATATATAATATTCTCTTCTCTTTTGATTGATTGAGAGTTTCTCACTTCAAGGGATGACTTTGTCACTGTACCATTGTCACTGTCTCTGAGGCTGAGATGTGAGATGTATTATCAGACTATTGTCAGCTCTCCTTAATTTTAGACCTTTTTTTTAACCTGTTTTATCTTGAAGTCTACTTTGTCTGATATGAGTATGGCAACACCTGCTTTCTTTTGTTTGCCATTAGCTTGGAGTATTGTCTTCCATCCTTTCACTCTGAGCCTGTGCTTGTCTTTAGTGCTAAGATGTGTTTCCTGAAGGCAGCATATTGTTGGGTCTTGCTTTTTAATCCATCCTGCCACTCTGTATCTTTTGATTGGAGAGTTCAATCCATTTACATTTAGGGTAATTATTGATATATGAGGGCTTAATGTTGCTGTTTTGTCACTTATTTTCTGGTTCTTTTGCATTTCCTTTGTTTCTTGTCCCATTTGTTTTGGACTGCCAATTCAGTTTGGTTGTTCTGTCTTATGACTCTTCTAGTTTTCTCTTTGTTTATCATATGTGGTTTTGTTTTGATTATTTGTTTAGTGGTTACCTTGAGGTTTGGGCAAAAAATCTTGTGTATGAGATAGTCCATTATCTGATGGCCTCCTATTTCCTTATACTAAGTCAATTCAGTCACTTTCCTCTTCCCCTTCTAAGTTTTTCTTGTTATACTTAATTCTATCTTGTGTTGTGGCTGTGTGTTTACAGTGATGAGGTTAAATTTATTTTTGGTGAATTTCTTCCTTTGATCTTTGAATTTAGTATTTAAGTGGTTGCTAACCTATTCCGGTAAAGATCTACTATTTTTCTGAGTTTGTCTGTCTACTTTTCTCCTTCCTCCAAGCTTTGTGTTCCCTTTCTCTTCTTTTTTTCAGGCCTGAGGGCCTTGTTGAGTATTTCTTGTAGTGGGGGTCTCGTGGCCATGAACTCCCTTAGCTTTTGTTTATCTGGGAAACTTACTATTTCTCCATCATATTTGAAGGATATTTTTGCTGGATAGAGTATTCTTGGCTGAAAGTTTTTGTCTTTCAGTATTTTGAATATATCATTCCAGTCTCTTCTAGCCTGTAAAGTTTCTGTTGAGAAATCCGCTGAGAGCCTGATGAGAGTTCCTTTGTACGTTATTTTTTGTTTTTGTCTAGCTGCCCTTAATATGGTTTCTTTGTCGTTGACCCTGGCTAGCCTTACCACTAGGTGTCGTGGTGAAGGCCTTTGTCTGTTAATATATATAGGCGTCCTGTTGGCTTCGCTTACTGGTATTTCCTGCTCGTTCCCCAGATTTGGGAAATTCTCAGCTATTATTTCCTTGAATAGGCTCTCTGTTCCCCTTTCCCTCTCCTCTCCCTCAGGAATACCTATAATTCTTATGTTACATTTTCTAATAGAGTCAGATATTTCTCAGAGTCTTTCTTCATTTCTTTTTAGTCTTAGTTCTCTCTCCTCTTCCATCTGGAGTATATCTGTATTCCTATCCTCTAAGGTGCTAATTCTTTCCTCCATATTGTCAGCTCTGTTCTTTAGAGATTCCAGATTCTCCTTTATCTCCTCCATTGTGTTCTTCATCTCCATCAGCACTGATTGGTTTTTCTTTATGATTTCAATCTCTTTTGTGAAGAAACTCCTAATCTCATTGAATTGTTTGTCTGTGTTGTCTCGTATTTCGTTGAGCGTTTTTATGATAGCTATTTTGAAATCTCTGTCATTTAGTTTATGGATTTCTGTGTCTTCGGGGTTGATTTCTGGGTGCTTGTCATTTTGTTTCTGGTCTGGTGATTTCATATATTTTTGCATTGTGGTTCCTGTGTTGGTTTTGTTTTTCCTCATCCTGGAAATCTCTGGTTGCAATTTCCACCTGCCGCCACTGTCTGGTGGTAAAGGGCTGTGTAGTCTAAGCCCCCTGCTCTCTGCCCCGGTTTTTCTGCTGCGATCCGCAGTTTTGTTTTTTTTGTTTTTTCCCCCCCGCTGTGATCCACGGGTCCAGTCGTTTGATCAGGTCTGCCGCGGATCGCTAGGTCTGGTCTGGTCGGTTGAGCTGCAGAGTCCGGTTTGCGGGGAGGGGGGAGCTCTCTCTTTTGCCCTCTGGGTCCCTGACGTGGGAGGCTTCTCGTTTGCCCCTCTTTGTCCGCTCTCTGGGGTGCTCAGATGTTGATGGTAGCCCTGTGGCTCCTCTGAGTCCTCTGTGCGGGAGTTTCCCACTGGCTGAGAGAGTCCGAAGAGCCACAGTTTCCCCGCCGAGGGCCACCCCTCCCCCCTCTCTTGGAGCCACGCAGACCGGGATCGCTGATCTGATGGGGAGGGAGAGGAGTTCTCCTTACCTCTCCCCACTTCCTCCGGGGGCCCAGCTCGTTCTGCTCTCAGATGTGCGGCAGTGTGGATCCCTCCGCTCTAGCTTTTCACTGTCTGGGATTCCGTTGTTGGTCTGTGACTGTTCCTTTTGTTGTATCTTGTCAAGGGAAGAGTTCACGGGAAAGCTCACTCCGCCATGATGCTGACGTCACTGAGACCTTTTTTTTAAAAGACTTTTAGTATCTCTTTTTGCCTCTCCCTCTTTTTTTTTTCTATTTCGGTCATTGATTGTCTTTGGATTTCTCATTTCTGTGTTTCATGGCTTATAAATAAAATATACTACAGATATAAATTATTATTGCTGGATAGATTAGTGTTGGGCCATTATAATATCTTATATCAATATGGTACCTTCCACATTAACAAATGGACTTTTACATCTGCTTTTCACAACAGTCTTCCCATACTTTCCCCATTTTGCACTCCACGATACTGCTATTCAGGAAGATTAAAGTAGCAGTCTAAAATTGCTCAGTAAATGGAAGAACTGAGATAAGTACAGCTGTTTCCTTGGGAGAAATTGTTATTTTCTGTTAGCAATATTTAACTTTTATTACTCAAGATCCTGGTGACGTGGGTATTTTTTTTTTTTTTTTTTTAGTCTTTTTTCTTTTGCCTCTGAGAAAATGGTTAGCTCACCATAGTATCAACTCTGTTATTTTAACAATCATTCAAATACTGATACTCTTTCGTTATTAAAACAGTATTTATTTTGTTTTCAATAAGGACACAATTACTTTGTTTTAGTCTAAAAAATACATTTTTTAAATATAGATGTCCACTTAAATGACATTTTATCATAAATTTAAATTGTATATATGTACATTTACCATTTTGGCAGGTTCTTCCTTTTTTTTTTCAGCTCAGTAATGTTAATTATTCTAATTCCTTGGTTTCCCAATTAAACAAAAATCAAGATGCTCTCAGTCCATCATATAGAACAGCACAATTTGGAACATTATTCGACAGATTAAACAGGTAAGCAAAGATGTTGAAGGAAATAAAGAACCCGTAACATTCTTTCTTTGAGTTATTTGATTTCAGTGGACACAAATATTTTTAGTTAGAAATGTAAACAGACCTAAGTAATACTTCTAGGGAAGAAAAACACTAGAAGTAAAATGTAGCATTTAATTAAAATAGTTTTAAGTAATTATTTTCTAATGTGCACGTCTACCTTTCACTTATGTATTTTAAAGAATATTTCGGGCCAAGGTGTTTTGCATCTGTTTTATAATCTCCATGAATTGCTAGTTTCTTTTCCTGTGTCATAAACATAATAATTTCTTTTTCGTATTTATGGTAGTTGATCCGTGCCCCACTTTTATTTTCCAGATGTCAGAATATATAAACCCTGGTTCATTGTTTTAAAATCCATTAAACTTGTAAAACCAGTTTGAATCACTCTTGGTAATCATGGTGAGAAACTTTGACTCTGTAATCCTATCTCAGTCTTCCTCATTTTATTAAATGGCATCACTGTTTACTCCATTGCTTAAGCCAAAATAAAAGTTGTCCTTGATTCCTTCCTTTCCTTCAACTGCCAATATCCATTTCACAAAGTATTGTCAATTCTGTGTTCTAATAAACTTTAAAATTATCTACTCATGTCTCCATCTCTACGGGTTCCATGCCAGTCTAAGCCACCACTGCCTCTTGCCTAGAATTGTTAATAGCCATATAACAGTTCTTCTTGTTTCCTCTTTGTCCTGAGATCCATTTTTTTTTACAGCTTTATTAATGTATAATCAACATACAACAAACTGAACTTATCTAAAATGTGCACTTTGGTAAGTTTTGACATATGTCAAAAATAATGAATATTCATCATCCCCAGTAGTTTCTTTGGGCACCTTTGTAATCCTTTCCTCTGGCCACTTTACATCATCACTTACTCCCATCCCAAGGCAACTGCTGATCTGCTTTCTGTCACTGTTGATTAGTCTGTATTTTCTAGAATTTATGTAAGTCACATTATACAGTATGTTTTCCTTTTTTTGGTCTAGCTTCTTTCACTCAGCATAATTTGAGATTCATCTGTATCGTTTGTTGTGTGTATCAATAGTTCATTCCTTTTATTACTGAGTAGTATTCCATTGTATGGACGTGGCACAATTTATTCATCTGTTGATGGCCATTTGCCCCGCCCCCCCCGCCCCCTGCAGTTTTGGCTATTCCAAATCAAGCTGCTGTGAAAGTTCATGTAGAAATCTTTGTTTAGACATATGCTTTCATTTCTCTTGGGTAAATATTTATGAGTAGAATGGCTGGGTCATATGGTAGGTGTATGTTTAACTTTTTAAGAAACTGGCAAACTGTTTTCCAAAGTGATTTGTATCATTTTACAGTACCATCAGCAATGTCTAATAGTTCGAATTGCAAAACATCTTTGACAACACTTGGTAAAGTCAGTCTTTTAAAATTTATACCATTCTAATCAATATGTAATAGTATCTTATTGTGGTTTCAATTTTGTATTTCCCTAATGACTAAATGATGTTGGCATCTTTTCATGTACTTATTAGCCATTTGTGTATCTTTGGTGAAATGCTTACCTTATCATTTTCTTAGTGGTGTCTTTTTGAAGTAAAAAAGGTTTTAATTTTGATGAAATCCAATTTATTAATTTTTTCATTTAGGAGTCATTTGTGTGGTGTCATAGGTAACAAGTCTTTGCCTAAGCCAAGGTCATGAAGATTTTCTCCTTGTAATTTTAGATCTTACATTTAGGTCTATGATCCATTTTGAGTTCATTTTTATGTATGGTGTGAGGTAAGGGTCTAAATTCATCATTTGCATTTGCATTGGTAAATCTATTCAGTGTATTTTTTATCTGTAGAAGTTTGATTTGACTCTTCTTTATATCTTCCATCTTTCTATTCAACATGCTCAGTCTTTTCTCTATCTTCTTGAATATAGGGAATATAGTTTTGATAACTCTTTTAATGTCCTTCTAGGAATTCTATCATTGTGTCATTTCTTGGTCTATTTCTAATAATTAATTTTTCTCCTCATTATAGGTTGTAACTTGCTGTTTCTTTGCATTCCTAACAATTTTGTTTGGATTCTATACATTATGAATTTCATCTTTCTGGTCTGGAAATTTTTGTATTCCTATAAATCATCCTAAGCTTTGTTCTGGGATACAGTTTAGTTACTTGGAAATAGTATGATCTTATTAAGGCTTGCTTTAAACTTTGTTAAACAGGACCAGATATGCCTTCAGTCTGTGATTTTGCCCCTAGCTAAGGCAATACCCTTCTGGTACTCTTTGATTTCCTTTGAATTAAGAGATTTTCCACTCTGGCTGGTGGGAACACAGAATTTTCCCATTTCTGTTTGAGTTCCTGGAATTGTTCCATATTCTCGTCTTGGGTGGTTCTTTTCCAACACTTGGGTAATTACTTCATACGCATGTGCTGATCAGTACTTAGTTGAAGATTTGAGAACTTTCTGTAGATCTCCAGAGCTCTCTCTCCTCAAAGCACTCTCCTTCATGGTACTCTGCCCTGTGAATTCTATTCTTTGTTGTCTCCCGGAACCTCCAGCTCTGTTTCCTCAACAAAGGGAGTCTGTGGACTCCAACTAGATTTCCCCTGTCTATTCTGTGTCTTGGATACTCTCTCCAGGCAATAAGCTAGGAGCAGTCATAGGATTCACCTCATTTGTTTTCTCTCTTACAGGGATCATTTATCATGTTCTATCCGATGGCCCATGTCTGAAAGCCATTGTCTCATATATTTTGTCCAGTTTTATAATTGTGTCAGTCAGGAAGGTAAATCTGGTTGCACTAACTTCATTTTGGCCAGATGGAAGTCCTGAAATTCATACCCAGCAATCAGACTGATATTTTTTAAGGCAAAAAGCAGTTTTACATTTGTATTTAGAACCTTTCAATGTTTCTTATTGCTCTTTTCAAAAATCAAGCTCTATATGATCTGGGCCCTTTTGTACCTTTTAAGCCTTAGGTCATAACTTTTTTTTCAGTGATTCTATTCTAGCTTTATTCCTCTTCTTTCTGTTTCTTAAACATGCTGCAAATCTTGCATTTGTGCTTATTCCATCCCCCTGGAGTGTGCTTACTCCTCTCTTTATATGTCTAATCATTCTGTATCTTGAGCTTATTTATCACTTCCTTAGGGACTTTCCTGACCAACTACCTGAAAAGGACCTCCAGCACAAGTTATTCCCTCGTGTGATCTTGCAGCACCTATAAAGCTACTATAATTATCTTTATTTGTTTACTCCTTTATTTCTTTTATTCATTTTACTTATTAACGGTTAATTATCTTATTTATTTTTTTATTATCTTCCTTCACTAGAATATAAGCTGTATTATCTCCCTACCATGTGGTAGGCATACATTAAACATCTGTTTAATACAAACAAAAGGCTTATTTAAATAAGGAATTTATCCCTGTTTTAGTCCATAATTTTTAATGAATTTTATATTTATCTATAGGAAAAATAAATTGTTAAAGAAGTTGTATTGATTTGTCTTAGTAAGACTTTTAAATTTTTAGCACCGTTTCTTTCTGTCATCTCTACAAGTAGAAATCCTTCCCAACATTCAGTCTTCAACTCAAATGCCACCTGCCTGATTTTTCTCAATGAAGGAGTTTCTTTTATTTACTGTGGTAACACTTGACTGTAGGATAGCACTTATCACTTTCTAATTTTTCTTTTCTCTTCTAGACTATTTCTTGTGAGCAATAACTGTGCATTATACATTTTTCTATTGCCCAGATCTCTCATTGAGTAATTCTCCTGAGTCAGAATGCTTAAAATACTGTTTAAAAATGATTATTTACATTTGTAATGTGCTTTCTAACTTATGAACTGCTTTTACATTTATTTTCTCATTTAGAGTAATAGAAATTTCTCTGCTGTGAATGGTGTATATTATTGTATACTATAGGTTATGCCTTTGGTATAACAGAATAACATTATTCTGTTCAAAACACCAATAAGACCCATATTGAGAAACAGTGTAGGATCATGATCTGTGAACATTCATGGGCAAAACATCTCTCTTTTCTTAACGCCAAAATGAATTCTTTTCTCTCTCTGTTCCTAATACGTGGCATAGTGCCTGGAACACAGCAGGTGTACCTGTTCTTTTGATATTTAATGAATAATTTAAAAAATAAAATTTGAAATCAATCAGAGTTTTAGCCATCTTTATTTCTTTTCTAAATTTCTTTGGTACCTCCAATCTCTGGAATAACCCAACCCTAAGTAAATTGGTAGATAGTCAATGGCAACAAAATCCAGAATATCTGGATTTTTTTTAATTGATGTCATAATAGTTTATAACATTGTGAGATTTCAGTTGTAAATTATTATTTGTCAGTCACCATATATTTGCACCCCTTCACCCCCTGTGCCCACCCCTCAACCCCCTTCCCTGTGGTAACCACCAGGCCATTCTCTCTGTCTGTGTGTTAGTTTATTTTCCACATATGAGTGAAGTCATACGGTGTTTGTTTTTCTGTCTGGCTTATTTCACTTAACATAATACCCTCCAGGTCCATCCATGTTGTTGTAAATGGGACAATTTTGTCTTTTTTTATGGCTGAGTACTATTCCGTTGTGTATATATATATATATACCACATTTTCTTTATCCAATAATCTGTTGATGGACACTTGGGTTGCTTCCACTTCTTGGCTATAGTGAATAATGCTGCAATAAACATAGGGGTGCATAAGCCTCTTTGAATTGTTGATTTCAAGTTCTTTGGATAAATACCCAGAAGTGGGATAGCTGGATCATAAGGTATTTCTGTTTTTAATTTTTTGAAGAATCTCCATACTGTTTTCCATAGAGGCTGCACCAGTTTGCATTCCTACCAGCAGTGAATGAGCGTTCCCCTTTTTCCACATCCTCTCCAACATTTGTTATTTTTTGTCTTGGTGATTATAGCCATTCTAATGGGTGTAAGGTGATGTCTTAGTGTAGTTTTGATTTGCATTTCCCAGATGATTAGTGATGTTGAACATCTTTTCATGTGCCTATTGGCCATCTGTATATCTTCCTTGGAAAAATGTTCATATCCCCTGCCCATTTTTTGATCAGGTTATTTCTTTTGTTGTTGTTCAGTTGTGTTAATTCTTTATATATTATGGAGATTAACCCCTTGTTGGGTATGTGATTTGCAGATATCTTCTCCTAGCTGATGAGTTGTCTTTTCATTTTGATCCTGGTTTCCAGGATATCTTGATTTTTAATTATTTCCTCTGATAACTTTCATTCTTTTATACAAGTTGGACTAACCTAAATTATGATTTATACGTTAGAAGGGAACTTACAAGTTATCTAGTCTAACCTTTTCATCTAATAATCTTATCTCTTGGCTTTATTACTTATATATGCACTTGTATCTATATTGCTCTTCCTTGGGAACTTCAGAGTTGTTTTTATATCCTTGTTATGTTGAGAAATATCTGTTATAATGTTCTCATAACTATTTGATTTGATGTTTTAACACTGGGGATAATTTTTCCCTGCACAGTCTTCAAAATATCTTTCTCTAATTAAATAGAGCAACAGTTACATGCAGTGATTTTCTAGGTTGTTCACTAGACCTTATTACAGAAGACATGCTATAGGTTGGTCATATTTTATTCTGTTAATATAACAGTAAATTGAATCACATACTAATTTTTTGTGTTGAAATACAAAACCAAGTGTAGATTATTTTTATAGTCACTAAGGCATTAGAAGAGCACATTAGACAAATTCCACCCAAAGCAATATTATTTATTTAAATAAAAGAAATGAAAACATAGTCTAGGTAAATGTTAGTAGCTACTCCTTATGTTCTCTAAGAATTTAACTTTAAGTTTCTAAATGAAAATTATCTATACTTTTCTTGTTAAATATGTTTTTATTTATCCCAAAGTCCAGGAAATAAGAATTTCCTTACTGGAAGACCTGCTATAGTTACAGGTGAAGATTGTGGAAGCCTGAATGAGAGGAGACAGTCAGACTTCATTACTGAAAAACAGTCAGTACAACATATTTGGGAAGAAAATAGAAAAGAGGTTTCAAATTTTCTTGAAGATGTGAACCAGCCAACTCCCAGCCTTTTGTCAGAGAATCGTGACTCTTTTGTTAGTGAAAATGTGATCAATTCATTAAACATAGATCAACAGAGGAGAAAGAAAACCTTTGACAAGTGTGGTTATGACAGTATGGGAGATATTTGTGCAATCACTAGTTCTGATAAAAGGCATTCCACTGATACATGCATTAGAAGTACTTTTACAAATCCAGAGTTGGCTTGTAGTAATTCTACTTTTAATAAAACAAGTTATCCAGAAAAGTGTCTGCCAAACAAGAACTATCAGAAAGAGTACAACAATCATGAAAGAAATAATCTTAGTGCATCTTTTGAGAAGGATAGTTACCCAGCCAGCTCTGAAAAAAAAGGTTGGTGTTATACATGGAAAGCATAATAATCTATTGGTTTTTTTTTTTCAATGTATATATCTTATATATAAGATATATATGTGTGCATGTGTATTTGGAAGAATATGAAATTAAAAATAGAATGACATTCTATTATATGACATTGTGGACCAGTGATTTCCCTCTATATGGATCATGCTAATAAGTTTCTAATTAAAAAAAAAGAAATAGTCTATGCTAAAGTTTTAGTTCAATGCATACTTTTATTTTTAAAGGAAAATTTGAACGTGATTACCAAGACAAGACACCACAGAAAAAAATCCAGAAATATCCAGTGAACCATATGTAAGTTTTTGGGTACATCTGGGGAATGCAAATCAGGATCTAGTATAATGCATGTGGAAGGGTTGAATCGATGCAAAGTGAGGTAGACGTATTGCTGTCTGAGGGTGGGCAGACTGGCCTCAAAGAAGGCTTACCAGTTGTGAGAATCTTAGTAGTATCACCCTAGTTGAGAGTATGGTGGTCATATTTGCCAGCACAAAAATATCTTCTTATCTGAATCTCAGTATTAATTAGATTTGAGAAAACTGACTTATGTGTTCAAGAAACTTATATACTCACTAGAATGTCAATTTATTAATTTACAGTAAGAAAAAGAAGGGTCACGTGTGTTTAAGCATTTCAGAATGCTTACTGGCTTGATAAGCATGTTTTCTAACTTTTGGCAGCTCTCCATGGGAAGGTTGCTTGGTTAGTATAGAATCAGAACAAGGGAGTAATGGACTTCAAATGCTAATGGCATAAGCAAGCATATCAACAGGTTATGGGACTGCAATTATAGTTAATTCAAGTTTCAGGGGCCGGCCCAGTGGTATAGTGGTTAAGTTGACGTGCTCCACTTTGGCGACCTGGGGTTCACAGGTTCAGATCCCAGGCGTGGACCTATCAAGCCATGCTGTGGCAGGCGTCCCACATATAAAGTAGAGGAAGATGAGCATGGATGTTAGCCCAGGGCCAATCTTCCTCAGCAAAAAGAGTAGGATTGGCATTGGCTGTTAGCTCAGGGTGAATCTTCCTCACTTTTATGAGAGGTTTGGGGGATTCGATCGGAGACGTAAAAGAAACTTTCAAACAAATGGACTGAAGGTATATTTTATTATATAGAGGATAGTAAAGGCGGTAGTCCGCAAACAGATCTGAATAGGTCAAATATTAAGAGGGAAAAACACCAGCTTGTTCAGAAAGGGAAACACCAGATCGGCTAAGATAGTGGCAGATTCCAATAGGTCATATAATAAGAGGGAAAAACATGAGATCAATTGGAAAGGGAAACACCAGATCGACTGAAGGGAAATGACACAAATCAACCGGAAAGAGAAACACCAGGTTGACCAAAAAGAGAACACATCAGATCGGTTACTTACAACATCCGCGCCCCACTGCCGGGAGAGTCCCTTCAATTGACACGGCTGGGTGGGAATCACACGTCCTGGTCAAGGCCTCCCTTCCACAGGTGAGACTCTCACTAGGCCTCGGTTTCTAGCAGTTTATATAAGCAGTTACACAGTTTACAGAGCAAGCATTCAGTGTTCCCATGCACAAATGGTTATCAGTGGCGTAAGTGTACTGAGCCCCCTGGCTATCGTCTCAGCCCAGTAGTTGTGTACGTGCATTGTTTTCTCTAGTTATCGTCCCAGCCTGGCACAGATGACCAGTCCATCCCGAGCTATGATGCCCAAAGGACCTTGAAATTCTTATAAATTGCAACTATCTCTGTGGGAGAAAGGCCAGTTCCCACCACACAGAAAGCAGCTTTATATTTCTTTGTGTGCTGGTGCCTGTAGGTTAATGGAACGGTGGAACATGGCTGCACTTATGTCAAGACACTCACCAAAAAAAAAAAAAAAAAAGTTTCAGAATAGTCCTAACTTTCTTGGTAATAATTGTGATTTAGTCAAATCTTGGTAATTGAGAAACATGAAGTAGAATAGATTTTTATTTTGGAAGTACTTTCTTATGGAAATATTTAAAATGTCTGTTTGTAAAAAAAATACATAGATGGCATTTTTATGGGATTGGCACACAAAGCAGATTCACAACTTATAAAATCAACAAATTAGGTTCTTTGTTATCAAATCTCCAAGTATTCAGGAACTTATGAATGAAAAACAGCATGTTAGACCTTGAATTTTAAAATGTACTTTATGAAAGTGATTTAGAACATGGTTCCCAAACCTGACTGCAGATCCAAATCACTCAAGGGAGTGATTTTAAAATACAAAATACCAAGTTCGACCCCCGCATAATAAATAGGCTCCTTAGGATGGAGCTTATGAATCTTTATTTTTTAAAAAGCTTCTCTTATAATTCTGATCTATAGCCAACTTTGGGAACCATAATTTAGAATAATAATTTTCAGAGAGAATAAAGCGAACTTTAGTACTGTCTTATTTATGACCCTAGGGTTAATAACCCTTTGGAAGAATTGCATTCAAAGCAGTCGTGGAACTTTGGACTTGGTGAGGTAAAGTACATTTTACATTATCTTTCCAATTAAGTCAGTTGTATTATCATGTTATATTTTAGTATTTGCAGTTTACTTTAAGGTTAGCTTTAATCGAAAAATTTCTTTTTAGGCTAACTATTTTTCTCATTCTGGGGAAATTATAATTTAGATCTAGAAATAAAATTAACACTGTATTTGATTTATTTATTTGAGACAAACCAATCTAGATGCATTTAAAATTCTTTCTGTAAGTCCTGTAAAATTTTTTCCAAGGTGGAAATGCTTTCGGCTTCAATGTGCTACAGGTGAACATAGTTATATATTTAAGAATACTGAAACATCTATAAACATCGGTTATATAAGTTATAACCCTTGCTCATAATAAAAGGGTGTGATTGTTATAACAGCCTAGGCATTGTGCTAGGAGCTTTAAGTACTTCATCTCTAATCTACAAGAGCCTGATCCTGTAAACTCTTCACAGCAAAAGAAACTCAAGTTCAGAAAGATTAAATAACTTGTTCAAGGTTACACACTTGAGCCCAGGATTCAAACTTTTGTCTTATCTGACTCTATATTTTCAACTATACTAATTGTTTTCTCTTTTTATCTTCAGTATATGCATTGAGTACATATTATGAATTCATTTAGTGGAATTTATTGAGTGTCTGTTATATGCTAGACAGTGGGGAAAAACCAGTTTTTGTTTTTATGAAGCTCATATTCTGCTATGCACTAGATTCTGCAAGGTACAGAGATGAAAGGACATGGGACCTATCTTTAAGAAGCTGTAGTCTAGGAGCTAGACAGAAACAGAAAAATATATGATGCATTTAGATAAATTGCTCCAATTGGGGTTTGTACAAAGGGCAGTGGGAGCCAAGTGAAAGATAATTTTAAGTTTCATGGTCAGTCAGGAAGAAGATGTAATAGAGGAGAAAACTTGATCTGGGTATCAATTAATGAGTTTACGAAATGGACAAACTGCCTTCATCATGTGAAGAAGAAGCAACATAGATAGAAACAAAGATGTGAGAGAATATAGCTTGTTTTAGAAACTGCAGGTAACTTATTTCCTTCTAGTTGTTATTGCTACTACTATAGCATAAATGACAAGGGGTGGGGGAATGGCAAGAGATAATTCTGGACAATATAAATATGGGCCAGATCATAAAAGACCTTGTATGACATATAACAGTTTAATTTCTTATCACCAAACAGAGAACCACTGAAAAAATTTTGAGAGAGGAATTTGATGACATCTGAATATTAACAAGTTGACTCTGGCAACAATGAGAGATTTGAGAAGTGGCAAGACTCAAGGCAGGGCAAAAAATAGTGAAAGCTTGAAGTTGAGCAGTGTCAGTAAGAATGGAAATGAGAGAAGAGCTATCACAAAGATTTAGACGATGTAGATTTGATAGGACTCGGTGATTAGTTAAGGGAGAAGGAAAAAATTGAAGAAGAGCTGGATTTATGTTTTGGGTAAATGGATAGTTGAAGGAGTGGTGCCATTCACCAAGATTGAAATGTTAATATTTTGTGGGGAGTTTTTTTGTATCTATGTTCATCAGGGATATTATCCTGTAATTTTCTTTTCTTGTGATGTCCTTGACTGATTTGCGTATCAAAGTAATGCTGGCCTCATAAAAGGAGTTTGGAAGTATTCTCTCCTCTTTTTTGGAATAGTTTGAGAAGGATAGGTATTAATTTTCTTTAGATGTTTGGTGGCATTCACCAGTGAAGCCATTGGTCCTGAACTTTTGTTTGTTGGGAGGTTTTTGATTACTGATTCAATGTCTTTACTAGTAATCAGTCTATTCATATTTTCTGTGTCTTCATGAATAAGTCTTGGTTAGGTTGTATGTTTCTAGGAATTTATCCTTTTCTTCTAGATTGTCCAATTTGTTGGTGTATAATTATTCATAGTAGTCTCTTATGATCCTCTATATTTCTGTGGTATCAGTTGTAACGGCTCCTCTTTCATTTCTGATTTTGTTGATTTGAGTCCTCTCTCTTCTTTTTCTTGTCAAGTCTAGCTAATGGTTTGTCAGTTTTGTTTATCTTTTCAGAAAACCAGCTCTTAGTTTCATTGGTCTTTTCTATTGTCTTTTTAGTGTCTATTTCATTTGTTTCCACTATGATCTTTGTTATTTCATTTCTTTTACTAACTAGGTTCAGTTTGTTCATTTTCTAGTTCCTTGAGGTGTAAAGTTATGTTGTTTATTTGAGATCTTTCTTGTTTCTTAATGTAGGCATTTATCACTAGGAATGTCCATCTTAGAACTGCTTTTGGTGCATCCTATAAGTTGTGGTATGTTGTATTTCCATTTTCATTTGTCTCAAAATATTTTTTAATTTATTTTTTGATTTCTTCTTTTACCCATTAGTTGTTTAGGAGCATGTTATTTAATATCCACATATTTGTGAATTTTCCAGTTGTCGCCTGGTAATTGATTTTTAGTTTCATACCATTGTGGTTGTAAATCATGTTTAATATGATTTCACTCTTCTTAAATTTATTAAGATTTGTTTTATGGCCTAATATATGATCTCTCTTGGAGAATGTTCCATGCGTGCTTCAGAAGAATGTGTATTCTATTGCTTTTGGATGGAATCTGTGTGTGTATATTTAATCTATCTGCTCTAAAGTGTCATTTAAGACCAGTATTTTCTTATTGATTTTCTGACTGGATGATCTATCTATTAATGAAATTGGAGTATTAAAGCCCCCTACTATTGTATTGTTGTATATTTCTCTCTTTAGGTCTGTTAATATTTGTTTTATATATTTTGGTGTTTCTATATTGAGTGCATACATATTTACAAATGTCATATCCTTTTGTTGCATTCACCCCTTTTTTATTATATGGTCATACATTGCTTAATGATAGGGATACATTCTGAGAAATGTATTGTTAGGCAATTTCATCATTGTGTGAACATCATAGAGCGTACTAAAGGGAACAAAATTTGGCATCCTAAAAATGTGTCTCTTTAACATGAGGATTATTTGAGGGTGATTATTTTTGAGAAACAAAAGACTTAGAAAGTTTTTCTTGTTACCTCTCCCTTAGCTGCCTAAAAGAATTCAGATAAAAAAAGCTGTCTCAGGAAGCAAGCTATCGCCTTAGCATAAAATGAACTAGGTGATAGCCAGGGAGGAACCTAGAAAATCCTGTTTGTTGGGCTCTCCTGTGTTTTTCAGTTTCTGTGTGGCCAAACACTTGTTTTCTAAGCATTTGCTCCTTTTCACCTACCTGTGAATTGCCTTCCTTCCCTTTGAAGTCCCTGACTCTCCTCATCTCCAACATCATCTTTTGTCTTTACCTGAAGATGGTATTTAAGGTGAGGGCTTTGGCTAGTTACTTGGTTTTCCTGGGTTTCTCCCATGTATACATGTTATTAAACTTTTGTTTTTCTGCTATTAATCTGGCTCATGTCAATTTAATTTTTAAACCAGCCAGAAGAACCTAAAGGCGTAGAGGAAAATTTCTTCCTCCCCTACAGTACTTACACAAACCTAGATGGTATAGCCTATCACATACCTAGACTATATGTTACTAATCTTATAGGATCATTGTTGTATATGCGGTCTGTTGTTGAACAAAACGTTGTTAGGTGGCGCATGACTATATAATGACCTTCTTTGTCTCTTATTATAGTCTTTGTCTTAAAGTCTATTTTGTCTGATATATGTATAGCTACCTCAGCTTTCTTTTGGTTTTTATTTGCATAAAATATCTTTTTCTGTTCCTTACTTTCAGTCTGTGTGTGTCCTTACCTCTGAAGTGAGTTTCTTGTAGGCAACATATAGATGGGTCTTGTTTTTTTATCCATTTAGCCACTCTGTATGTCTTGATTGGAGAATTTAGTCCATTTACATTTAAAGTAATTATTGATAGGTATGGACTTATTGCCATTTTGTTCATGTTTTTCTGGCTGTTTTGTAATTCCTTTGTTTTTTCTTCTTTTCTTGCTCTCTTCCTTTTTGATTTGATGATTTTCTGTTGTGGTATGCTTAGAGTCCTTTGTCTTTATCTTTTGTGTATCTGCTGTAGGTTTTTGCTTTGTGGTTACTGTGAGGCTTATATAAAGCAACTTATATTTGTAACATTCTAAGTTTGTAAAAACTTAAGTTTGAATGCATTCTAAAGCTCTAAATTTTACTGCTCTCCCATGTTTTATGTTTTCGATGTCACAACTTACATCTTTTTATTTTGTGTATTTATTAACAAATTATTGTAGTTGTTATTTTTACTACTTTTGTCTCTTAACCTTCATACTGGCTTTGTAAGTGATCAACCCATCACCTTTACAACATTAGATTATTCTGAATTTTACTATATATTTACCTTTACCAGTAAGATTTATAATTTTGTATGTTTTACTTTTACTGATTAGTGCTCTTTCGTTTTAGCTTAAAGAAGTCCCTTTAACATTTCTTGTAAGGCCAGTCTAGTGGTGGTAAACTCTTTTAGCTTTTGCGTGTCTGGAAAACTCTTTGTCTATCCTTCTATTCTGAAGGACAGCTTTGCTGTGTAGGGTATTCTTGGTTGGCAGTTTTTTTCTTCCAGTACTTTGAATATGTTGTGCCACTCCCTTCTGGCCTGCGAAGTTTCTGCTTAAAATCTGCTGGTAGTCTTATGAGGTTTCCTGTGTATGTAACGAGTTGTTTTTCTCTTGCTGCTTTTAAGATTCTCTCCTTGTCTTTCACTTTTGATAACTTAATTATAATGTGTCTTGGTAAGGGTCTCTTTGAGGTCATCTCATTTGGAACTCTATGAGCTTCCTGGATCTAGATGTCTGTTTCCTTCCTCAGGTTAGGGAAGTTTTCAGCCATAATTTCTTCAGATAAGTTTTCTGCCCCTTTCTCTCTTCTTCTTTTGGGACCCCTATAATGCAAATATTGGTCCACTTGTTATTGTCCATAAGTCCCTTATGCTATCTTCACTCTTTTTATTCCTTTTTCTTTTTGCTTCTCTGATTGGATAAATTCCACTGCCCTGTCTTTGAGTTTGTTGATCCTTTCTTTGGCTTCATCTAGTCTTCGGTTATACCCTTCTATTGTATTTTTCAGCTGAGTTATTGTATTCTTCAGCTCTGTGATTTCTGTTTGGTATTTTGTTATATTTTCTATATTATATTCTCTTTGTTGAAATTCTCACTTTGTTCATGCGTTTTTCTCCTGACCTTGGAGAACATCTTAATGATTGCTAATTTGAACTCTTTATCAGGTAAATCACTTATCTCCATTTCATTAAGGTCTTTTTCTGAGGCTTTATCTTGTTCTTTCATTTGGAATGTATTCTTACATTTCTTCATTTTTCTTGATTCTCTGTATTGGTTTCTATGCATTCTAGAAAACAGCCACCTCTCTAATCTTGAAGAAGTGGCCTTGTGTAGGAGATAAACCTTATGTTTCAACTCTGCCCTATCTCTTGGTTGTCTCTCAAACCTTTGTGATTGTCCAAGCAGCCTACTTTATTTTTAGTGGCTCTCAGTATTTGGGGGTATACCAAAACCTGCCAGTGTCCTAATGGAGAGGATCTCAGTCAACATCTAGATTCAGTCTGATTGGAAGCTGGACCCTCATGCAGCAGCTTTTAAAGTATGCATATATAACTCATTCATGGGAAGACTTTGAGATAAACATTTCTCTGTGCTCCATCTGCACTGAGCCCTGCTGTGATAGCCATTTAAGAACTGTTTCTTTGTTTGCTACCGTGCTGTTGAACCCATGAACACAAGCCCTGCTGGCCACCAGAGCCTGGCTATCAAAGGTTGTGTCCTTTGGGCAGCTGCCACAAGAGCCCTGGTGCTAGATGTGTGCATAAGCTCCTTTCTTGGAGACAGTGGTGACCTGGGGTGGGACACATCGAGAGCGCAAACATGGTACTCAGTGGCCTCCCTGGTCTCTGGAGAGGATTGCAGTCATCCCATAGATGGGTGTTTAATTAGAAGCCTGACCCTCAGGTTGCAGCTATAAGGATAAACTAATAGGCATCTTTCACAGAAAGACTGAATATTTCAGTGAGCTGCCTCTGCTCTAGGCCCTGGGGTGTAGCATGGTGAGCCTGTGCAAGCCCTGTTCTTCCAAGTTTCTTAAGGGAACTGAGAAAGAGTTCCCTATAGCCTTGTGGGTCTCATGGACACGAGCCCTGTTGGCTCTCAAAGCTTGATGTTGTGGGGGCTCATTTCTCAGGTGCAGGTCTTAAAAGTTCGAATACCAAATGTGAGGGTCAAACAATTCACTTCTCAGGGAGAAGCTCAGAGTTGCGGGTTCCCTCCCGATTGTGGGTCACCATGCCCGGGGTGGGGTTAATGGTAAGATTGTGTCTCAGCCTCTCCTACCCATTTCATTGTGGGTTTTTTCTCATTCCCCCAATGTATAGGAGTCTCTCAGCTAGTTTTTGGGTTTCTTTAAGAGGAAATTGTTCTGTATGTAGCTGTAGATTTGGTGTGTCTGTGGGAAGAGATGAGTTCAGGATCCTCCTACATCGTCATCTTGAACTGGAACCTATTTAATTTTAAAGTAGTAGAGGAATAAGGTTTAAATATGATTGTTAGAAATGGGAAGGTAATCACTAGAGAAATAGATACACTTGGAAGAGCTTCAGAATTCAAAAGAGTGGGGATGTCACACCAGGAAACCTGATCAAGGTGGGAAAAAATGGAATAATGCTTTCACATAAATGGGAAAGGTAAAATGTAAGGAATGAAACCTGCTTAGTAATTACTGTATGAAATATGAAGGGACTGATTTTCCTTAACAAGATTCAAAGAATATCAAATTGAGAAGAAAAAAATAATCACTATATATTTATCAAGAAACATATATAGAACGTAATAATAAATGTTGAAAATAAAAAGATAGCAAAAGATATACATAAAGAAAATATATATTATTGGAACAAGGACAGTATAAATGCAATAAAAGCCCGTTCAGAAAAGAGAAGAAGAGGAGATACAGAGTTACTGATCCATACTGATTATGAAATCCTGCTGGGCGGACATTGTGTGAAAGACTTACTATCCTGGAGGATGGGGGAAATTCCTTGAATAATTTAGTTTCTTCTCTTTGGGACTATTTTCTTTGTCTGTTATCCTCCATCAACACGTCTGAAGTGGATATTGGAGTGTGTGCCTTTCTTGGGGTGTGTATAGCTTTTTCAGCTTGCGTGTTCCTGGTGCAGGTTTGGGGCTTGAATTTTTAGAAGTTGAACATACAAGACTATTTAAATGATTGAATAGTGAGGTTAGAGAAGAGGCTTTCCTCCATAAGGTTATTCAGGGCTCCAAGCTGGTGGGGACTCTGCTATCTTCAACTGGTTGGTTTACCTGTTTGTAGTGTATGTTGATACCAGATAGCAGAAGGGAAAAGGAAGTGGAGGATTATGGAGAAAATTTTTATGGGCCAGCACTGGCAGTGATGTACACTGCTTCTGCCCATGACCAGAACTTAAATCTCATGTCCAGACCAACTCCAAGGGAGGGTAGGAAATGTATTTTAGCTGTATGCCTAAAAGAAAAGGGAAACAGGTTTGGTGAACAGCCAGATAGTTGCTCCTTTATCCTACCTATCTGTCTATCTAAAACTATATATCCCACCAACAGAGAATATATATTTTCTATAAGTCCCTAGTACATTTGCAAACATAATTCACATAGTAAGCCATAAAGAAAGTCTAAGAGATTTATCTAACGAGAGACTCATAGCCACATTCTCTAATAAAAATTCATTAAATTAGAAATAACAACAAAAAAAGATGCTTAACCTCTCTGATCTTCTTGGAAATTAAGAAACACTTTGGGTTTAAAAAAGAAAAGAAGTTGGGGGCTGGCCCGGTGGCACAAGCGGTTAGGTGCAGGTGCTCCACTGCGGCAGCCCGGGGTTCGCCGGTTCGGATCCCGGGCGCGCACCAACACACCACTTGTCAGGCCATGCTGTGGCGGCGTCCCATATAAATTGGAGGAAGATGGTCATGTATGTTAGCCCAGGGCCAGTCTCCCTCAGCAAAAAGAGGAGGATTGGCAGATGTTAGCTCAGGGCCGATCTTCCTCACAAAAAAGAAAAATAAAAAAAGAAAAAAGAAGAGAATGAAAATAAATTACAAATTAAGTAGAAATTGATGAAAACCACAACCAATGATGTGTTCTTTTTTTTTTTTTTTTATAATTTTATTTATTTATTTTGTCCCCCCAAAGCCCCAGTAGATAGTTGTATGTCATAGCTGCACATCCTTCTAGTTGCTGTATGTGGGACGCGGCCTCAGCGTGGCCGGAGAAGCAGTGCGTCGGTGCGCGCCCGGGATCCGAACCTGGGCCGCCAGCAGCGGAGCATGCGCACTTAACTGCTAAGCCACGGGGCCGGCCCCCAATGATGTGTTCTGTAGAAAAATTATACCTCTAAGAGCTTTTATTATTTAAAAAACCGTAAAATTAATGAACTGACATCCAACTTAAATTAGGAAGAGAATAAGAGAGTAAATCTCCAAATTGCTTTAATATCTTTGCCTTTTTTCAACTGCATTTATTATGATCACCTGAAGCTTTTCCTTTTTGTCAGTAATTCATTTCTTTTTTTTTTTTCTTTTGTGAGGAAGATCAGCCCTGAGCTGACATCCATGCTAATCCTCCTCTTTTCGCTGAGGAAGACTGGCTCTGAGCTAACATCTATTGCCAATCCTCCTCCTTTTTTTTTTTCCGCAAAGCCCTAGTAGATAGCTGTATGTCATAGTTGCACATCCTTCTAGTTGCTGTATGTGGGACGTGGCCTTGGCATGGCTGGAGAAGCGGTGCATCGGTGCGCGCCCGGGATCTGAACCCGGGCCGCCAGTAGCAGAATGCGCACACTTAACGGCTAAGCCATGGGGCCGGCCCCATAATTCATTTCTTAGCAAGTGTCTATTCTGTTGCTTGCTCTTTCTAAATCAATTTTAGTTTTGTTTCATTTTATTGTTCATCACAGGCAAATTTTTCTTTGTGGTTTTAAAATCATCTTTGTTGAACTAAAGTAATATGAGGAAGAGTACTGTAAAATGAATTGGTGGGGTTAAAAGGGAGCTATAAGTGGATATTATTGTGTATACTTGGGAGTTGTTAAATTTTGTTTCTCTTCTAGATTCTGATGGAAGAAGGAGGAACGTGTTCTTTAAAAGGCAGGCCAACATCTACTAAGAAAATCTGTCAGTATAACTGTAAGTGAATTTTATTATTTTAAAAAGCTAACATTTAAGTGGAAATTAATTACATTTTAAGTGCTTGTTTTCTTTTTAGATTTTTGCCAGCAAATGTTTCCTAGTAATGCAATTGACTCTTTAAAATTACTTTTCTTTTATGAAATATATTATGCATGATGAGTATATGTAATATATGTACATTTTAGCAAATAATAATAAAACAGATAACCCTTGTACTTACTTTGTAGCTTAAGAAATAATACATAATCATTACATTTGAAGATCTTCTCAATTGCATTTCCTATCCTGCCCCCTAGAGGTAACTACTATCCTGAAATTATTTTTAATGATATCACACAGACTTCCATTGCTTGGTTTTGAACTTTCTACAGATTGAGGCAAATGCTATATATTTTTCTGCAACTTGCTTTTCTTTGTTTACCCAGTAATATACTTTGAGGTTCATCCACTCTGATACTTGTGACTCTAGTACACTTCGTTATTTGTTTACTGATATACAGCCTTCTGTTGTGTGAATGTATCACAATTTATTTATACATCTTCTGGCAATGGTTGTTTAGATTATTTTGAATATTTTGCTGTGATAAACAGTGCTACTTGGGCAGTTCTTTACCTTTCTCCTGGCATACATGTATAAAAAATTTCTCTAGGATATAGTTCTAGGAGTAGAATTGGCTAGTTCATATGATATGCACATCTTCACCTATTCTAGGTAATGCAAAGTTGTTTTCCAAAGTGGTTGTGCCAGTTTAAACTCCCACTCGCAGGAGGTAAGAGTCTTGTTACATAGTCTCACTGACACTGGGTCAGCTTTTTATCATTGTTGGAATCTGATATCTCATTGTAATTTTAATTTATATTTCCTGTTATTAATTAGGTTGATTGGCCATCCATGTTTTATCTGTGAAATGCCTTTCATGTCTGTTGCCCATATTTCTTTTACAAAGTTTGGCTTTCCTAATGGAATGTGTCTTTTATATATCTAGATCTATATGTATATATCCTATATATCTTTTATATATCCTAGATTCTAATTGCTTGTAGGCTTGTGTGTAGCAGATACTTCATATTTGACTGGTCTTTTTATTCTATACTGTCTTTTTATGAATAACAGTTTCTGGCACTTTTAAAATATTCTGTGATAGAATGATTCTTTTAGGATATCTACTCTGCTAGGATACCTAGAAATCTTTATTGACTTTTTTCTTTTGGATTTAATTTTTTGAAATGTAAACCGTTAGTCTGGTTTTGATCCCTAGCCTGTCTGCCCTATTTCCTTCTGCCTTATATGAGTGACTTTTTTGTTGGTTTAGGGTTTATCATTCCACTGTGTATTTTTTTTTCAAAATAAAGCCTAAGAATATATAAACACACATATATACATGAGTCTTAGTTCCCTGCCTTTCTCACTCTAAACATAGTATAGGATATTTTATAGATGAAGTAAATGGATTCATTTATTTAATAAGTTGCTTTTAGATTTCTTCATATTAGTACTAGGCATTTCTTCATCCTTTACTTATGACAATCTAGTAATCCATTATGTGGATGGACTATAGTTTATTCAGTCAGTGCCCTGTTGGTGAACATTTGGCTTGTTTCCAGTATGTTGTTTTTACAAATGATGCTCGGTGACAACTTTGTGCATATGTTTCTTAATTGTGAAGGTACATTTTCAGGGTAATGTCTAGGAGTAGGATTGCTAAGTCAAAGGGGAGATACATTGGTTTTTTGGATAGTTATTGCCAAAATTGATTATGATAGATATTACCAAATTCCCTGCTGCATCATTTGGCAGTCTCACCAGAAATGTGCCTTTTATTCCACAGCCTCACCAATAGGGATTGTGTTCAAACTTAAGAATTGTGAGTTTTATAAAAATAGATAAGTAGGTAGAGAGAGAGGTAAAAGTTTGAGTTTGCACTTGTCTTTCTATAAGTGAAGTTGAGCATCTTTTAAAAATGTTTAATGGCTATTTGCTTTTCTTTTCCTTTGAAATCTCCATTCATGTCTTTTGAGAATTAAGTTTTTGGTGTTTTTTTCTTGATATTTAAGAACTCTTTATATATTAGAGAGATTTAGGTCTTTGTGATATGTCAAAAATATTTTCTCCTAGTTTATTATTGGTTTTTGATTTGTTTTGTTTTGACTTTGCTTATGGTGTCTCCTGCTTTGCCAAAGGATTAATATATTTTTTATGTAGTTAATTTTATTCATATTTTCTTTTATACTTTTGGATTTAATTAGAAAGACTCTACACTCCCAGGTTATAAATGAATTCACTTATGTTTTCTTCTAGTGTTAGTATGATTTTATATTTTTACATTTAAATCTTTAATCCATTTGGAGTTTATTCTGATTTAAGGTGTGAGGTATGTATGGATTCAAGTCTCTAAAATGCATCTTTTCCCTTTCTCTTTGCTGTTTTACTGGGCTTTCCTAATCTTCATGTGCTAATACCGTACTATTTTTATTGTAATTACTTTATAGTATGTTTAATTTCTAAAAGAGTTACACCTCTCTTTGCACTTTTTAAAGAGTTCTTCTGGCTAATTTTGATTATATTTTTTTGTAAGCTTTAAAATCAACTTGTGTAACTGCAAAGAAAGTTTTAACTTTTATTAGGAAAATGCTAAATGTATATATTAACTTAGTGTGAATTGTCATCCTAATGATGTTGAGTAGATCTACCTAAGAACAAGAGATGTCTTTTTATTAATTCAGTCTAATTTTGAATCTTTAATAGTTGTTTAAAACACCTTTAAGCACTTTAAAGTTTTCCTCAAGTAGATTCTGCATGTCTCTTGTTAGATTTAGTGGTAGGTACTTTTTGTTGTTTTTGTTGCTTCTTTAGTGTGACTACACATCCATGTTGATCTACGGTATTTATGCATTGTGAGGAGTCGTGAACTACTTCTCAGGCCCATTTTTAACCTTTACTTGCAAATCATAAGAGAACACATTAAACAAATAATGAAAGAATATCATACTGGATGCTTTGAGTTGACTTTTTGTCTTTTTTTTTTTGGTGAGGAAGATCATCCCTGAGCTAACATCTGTGCCAATCTCCCTCTATTTTGTATGTGGGACGCTGTTGTGGCTTGATGAGCAGTGTGTAGGTCTGTGCCCAGGATCCAAACCTGCGAACCCTGGGCTGCCAAAGCGGAGCATGCAAACTTAACTACTATGCCACCAGGCCAGCCCCTGAGTCGATTTTTTAAATATAGTTTTGATTGTACAATAAAGCTTCATTTACTAGATTAGAAAATATCTACTACTTTGGGACTTAATAAACTTGCCTTATTCCTCCTTCCTGTAGGTTGACACTTTAAATTATTTAAATTATTTGTTCATAAAAAATGGTTCACACATTGGAAAAAATCATTCAATTTTCTCTGTTCTCCTTTCTTCCCTTATGTTATATACCCTTATTTTACTTGTAGATGAAAAAGTTTTAAGTGTAGAATAAACCAATAATACTCGGTCAGAAATGCAAGATGCCAAGTATCTAAAGTTTTAACTAGTTTTGGCACACTTTAAAATACTCTGTAGTATATTAGCTAAACTTATTTTTCCAGCAGATATTTTCTGCCTATGTATATATGTTGTAGAGTATTAATAAATACCATTCTTCATGAATTAAACTTTTATTTTCAGATCTTGATTCTTCACAGAGTAGTCAGTCTGCCAGTTACTCTCCAAGGCCAACAGATAGTTGTTTCAGTTCTAGTTCAGAGATGGTAAGTTCTGCTTTTTTTTCCTTTTTGCTTATTAATTTATGCTATACTATTTTATAGTTATTTGTATATCTTACAGATTACCTTTACATTCTGAAAAAGATAGTTGAGCCAATAAATAGTGGAAATAAATGTAAACAAAAAATGTGAAAAATATTAAAAATGTAAGAAGAATGTAAACAGAAATATAAAATTAAAGTGTAAATTAGCATCATTCATTCACATTTATAAAGATGATGAATGTGTTCATTATTATTTACAAAAGCCAGTCTTATCAAGATATGTGTGTATGTATAGGATAAAGTTGTGTTTCTTTTAAGAGGATTTTTAAAAGAACCCACTTAAAATAATTGAAAACCTAAAACAACCAAAAGTACATACAAAAAGAAAGTCTTAAGGCTTATATGAAGTGAAAACTGTAATCTGAATAATTGGAATGACATGTTGTGTTCTGATTGGGAATGCTGCATTTCTCATAAATCACATTTACTGGAATTCTCCATTAATTCTTCCATGTTCATTTCATCTACCTTTTGTTTCTAGCTTGCCATCCAAACTGCTGTTGCTAAAGAAGGACCCCAGTGGCTTCTATGTTGTCAAATTCATTGGATACTTTTTAGTTTTTAGTTCACAAGAACTCCTAGTAATATTGGTAGAAATGATTATTTTCTTTTCTGAAACATTTTCTTCCCTTTGTTTTTGTGATAACACACTATCTTGGCTTTTTTCATACCTCTCTGAATGCTACTTTATTCCTTTATTCCTTTGTATGTATGTACGTATGTATGATATCTTGCTATTTTAAAAATCCATAGGGGCCGGCCCGGTGACACAAGCAGTTAAGTGCGCGCGCTCCGCTGTGGCGGCCTGGGGTTCGCCGGTTCGGATCCTGGGCATGCACTGATGCACTGCTTGGCAAGCCATGCTGTGGCGGCATCCCATATAAAGTGGAGGGAGATGGGCACAGATGTTAGCCCAGGGCCAGTCTTCCTCAGCAAAAAAAGAGGAGGATTGGCAGATGTTAGCTCAGGGGTGATCTTCCACACACACACACACACACACACACACACACACACACACACACACAATCCATGACCTCCACACACGCACACACACACACACACACACAATCCATGACCTCCATGATTTTTAAAAATCAAAAATCTGGGTTGATTTGCCACCTGCCAAAGTCTCTTCTGTATTTTGAAATTTTCTATGATGTGAATTTTAAGAATGTGTGCTTTGAAGTGATTGAATGCGTTTTTAAAATTTAAGCATCATTTACAGCAAAATTACTAAATTTCTTTTAGCTATCTGAAGATGAAGATCAAATATTGCAGCAAATTGAAGATTCAAATAGGAGATCCATCAAAACCAAAGAAACAACTAATAATTTTTATTTAGAAAGGATGGCAAAACTTCCACATGATAGAATTATTAAAAACAACACCAAAATTCATGAACAAAATGAGAATTTTCACCACTTCTCAATGAAAAATAATAGAGATCAGTTTCCACCATTGCATTGTAATTCAGCACACATTGTGCAAAACAAAACCAGTAATAATTGCATTCTACAAGTTGCAAGATGTGATGCATGGGTACAAACTGAGAGTGAACCTGTAATGAAAGAAAAATTAGATGCTGCCATACAGTGTGATATAATTTCAAAATGTAAATGTAGAAGTGATGTGTCTTCTCTTTGTGATGTTGAAAGGTGCAGTGAAAATATTAAGGCAGATACCACTGGAGGGCAGGAAATCCTTAAGAACAACTAATATTCTAAAATCTCAGCCTGAGATTTAGCATTTCACTTAATGTTCAGAATTTCATTAATGTAATAAGGAATGAGAAAATGCAGCAAAGCACAAATGAAAGTATTCACAAGATATATTTATGATTTGTTTTAAAACATTTTAATATTGTTTATGCATTTAATTTTACATAGGTATTTCTTAATAGCTTTAGTATCTTAAAGTTTTTAGAAAATAATGTATATGTAAATTTGCTATAGTTCTTATGGTGATTATTCATTGTGTTCTGATATGCTGCTATTTATGGATTAAAAATATGTTTAATTGCTTTCTTGTTGCATTTACTTTTAAATTTTGTGCAGTTGCATCTTTTAGCAAATGTTCTCTTGCAAGATTTTACGGCAGAAAATAATACTAAATGATATCAAGTATGTTTTATAACTTCATTATGAGATTTTCTTAGCTACTTATATTAAATATACCTTCAGTAAAAATTTCTGGCATTAATTTTTAGATAAAATGTATTTTCTGTTTTGTTTGGTGAACATTTTTTATTGGTACTTGTATTAATTCAAAGGAAAGTGTTTTTCTCTTCAAGATTAAAAAATGTTTCAATGCTTTTATAAAAGAATTATTTGACATTGGAAAAAATGATTTCTGTTAACTAATTTTAATATTGCTAAGATTTTTTTCATAAATTTCATCAGGATTTATCATTTATAAAATATAAGTTTTGCTTCCAACATAACATCTATTTTTTCTAAGATTTTATTTTATTTTTTTCTATTTTTCTTTTCTTTTCTTTTTTTTTTTTTCCTGAGGAGGATTCACCCTGAGCTAACATCTGCTGCCAATCTTCCTGTTTTTGTATGGGGGCCGCCACTACAGCATGGCCACTGATAGACGAGTGGTGTAGCTCCATGCCTGGGAACCGAACCCTGGCCGCTGAAGTGGAGCACACTGAACTTAAGCACTACTGTTTTTTGTAAGATTTTAAATGTTCATACTCAGACGTTTGTATGGCTGTATTACAAAGTGCACAGCAGGGGGCATTCTGATATCTCAGTGAACCAAAAGTAAAATTGTTAGGAGTTCCTGTGCCTTTAAGGAAAAGAATGATTAGATATTGCATTTTTACATGCATGTATATCACTCAATAGTTTGTATTGCAGAGGTGGTCTGAAGCATAAAGATTTAGAAACACCAATAGCTAGTGTTTAAACAGTAGCAATCTTCAGGCTTTTAGCCAGTTTTAGGAAGTTATTTTTGTTAGCTCAGAGAGAACACAATAAGCTCCTAATTTTTTTAAAGTATGGTAATCATCTCATGAAAGGGAAATATAACTATCTGATATACATTGATAGCTTTTCAAAAGGCCAGAGTTTCATCCTGATATTAAGTGAAAGGTATTCCATCATGGATTGATTATCCTGGGCATTATTTTGCAAAGTATGACATATTATAGCAATGAAGACTGATACAGGCGTACCTCAGAGAGATTGGATTCGGTTCTGGACCACCACAATAAAGCAAATACTGCAATAAAGCAATTCATACTAATTTTTTGGTTTCCCAATGCATATAAAAGCTATGTTTACACTATATTGTAGTCTATTAAGTGTGCAGTAGCACTATGTCTAAGAAAACAATGTGCATACCTTAATTAAAAAATATTTTATTGCTAAAAAATGCTAACCATCATTTGAGCCTTTAGCAAGTCGTGATCTTTTTGCTGGTGGAGGGTTTTATAAAAATGCAGTATCGGTGAAGTTCAAGAAAGTGAAGCACGATAAAGCAAGGTATGCCTGTATATGGAAAAGAGAACTCTATACTGGTGATATTAGAATAAGACTGAGCTGTGAATCTTGGGTTGGTTTCAAATATCAAATAAACTGATTTTTTCCCAAATACTAATCAAAGTCTAGCAGCGTTGAAAGCACATTCATTATAAAAGTCCACACCTAGTTATATTTTTATCAATATCACAATGTGGCAGTTAAGCTCAGTAAAGTGAAGAAGAATATCAGGGCTTTTTAGTGCAGTGACCACACAGTGAGAGCAGGATAAGGTGCAGTGTAGTAAAGAATTAAAATTGTCCAAAAATAAGTCTGGCCTTAGCTTTTGGCCTTTGGGAGGTAATTGCTAAGCCCTTGGAATATCATGCCCGATAGAAGTGTCTTTGTTTGCCTGAGGACCTTGGGCCAAGCCAGATAGTAACAACGTGATTTAAGATGGTACTTAGAATCAAGCAGTATCAGTTTGACTTCCTAAGGAGCTAGAAAATGATATCAGCCATGTGGACAATCAACCATGCCACTGTTATGGAGCCCCAGTAAAGACTCTGGACACCAAGGCTTGAGTAAGCTTCCTTGGTTGGCAGTACTCTTTGTGTGTTTTCGCATATTCATACCATGAAAGTAACACTGTCCATGACTCCATAGAAGAGGACAACTGGAAGCCCCACATTTATTACTTTCCTAGACTCTGTCCTATGTGTTTCTCACCTAGGCTGTTTTTAATCTATATCCATTCCCTGTAATGAACTATAACTGTGAGTATAACGGCTTTCAGTGAGTTCTGAAAGCTTTCAGTGAGTCCTTCCAGCAAATTATCAAATCTGAGTGTGCTCTTGAAACCCTTGAAGTCAGAGTAGTTTTGTGAACTGTTCCCTAACTTTGCAGTTGCTAACTCTTTAGGTGCTTTAAGGAGATAAATGTATTTGGAAAGGAAAGTGAATATAGATTTACAAAAGGAAAAAAAATGTCCTATGTAATAGAATAGATTATAATATACTTCTCAAAATTCAGCATTGAACACATGGACAGAGAAAACTGGACTGTGGTTACCCGGGAAGTGGGGGTGGGGGGTGGGCACAAGGGGTGAAGGGAGTCATATATGGGGTGATGGACAAACAAAAATGTACAACCCAAAATTTCACAATGTTAGAAACCATTAAAATATCAATAAAAATCAAAATTCAGCATTGGTTTAGGTTTTCCGTTGGTGAAACCATATAAAAAAAAATTAACTGAAGTAAATAAACATAGCTTTCTTTCCATATTTGCTATTTAAGGTTTGTCAAAGTAAATCCTAGCTAAAGTTTATCCAAATGAAACAAATGGTAAACCTAATAGTGATTCTGCACACATTTGTAATGTAAACTGTCAATCACAGTGACTTCAAATAAGACACTGTACATTCAGTAATGGCAGATGTATATGATATTGATCTGGAGTTGGTGTTTTTTACAGATTTGTAAAAAGTGCATCATTTTGGTCAGCATCAACCACTCTAGGAAGTTGCCATCTGAAATAATATGAGACTATCTTTAATGATAGTCTTGTGTAATTTACTTTTATAGCACTTATCATAATAGTAATTTATTTGTGTAATTTCTTGGTTAGTGTTTATTTTCCCCATGACACTATACATAGTAGTGTAGCAAATGCTGTCGGTGCTCTGCTCACATTTCCTTGGCACTTTCCATTTCAATACATGCCAGACTGATTTCCAACTGCCAGGACCTGTGACTCATTTCCTGAGGGCTTTCTCTTGGCTGCAGACACTTGCTCTGCCCATGTGCATTCAGGCAGGTAGTACCAGGGAATTAATGCTGTTTGAGAGCAGTCTTTTCAAACAATGACTGATGGGAGTTGATGGATAAATACCCCAGTTTCCTTGCCTCTTGGGCAAGATAACTTCCTCAGAAGTGTGTCCTATACTACTGCTTGCTCAAAGTGTGATCCACTGACCTGTAACATTAACATCACTACTGCCTGGGAGTTGGTTAGAAATGCAAATTCTTAGAACTGTTGACCTTAAAAAAGAAAAGAGCCGCTTATTTTACCAGCAAAATGAATTTATTCAGGAAGAGCAGAGAACTTGCAATTTGGGACATGCAAACTATGGCTAACCATAGGCAAGTCTGGAGAACAGAGGAGAGGGGCTTGCTTCTATAGGGGAAAGGAGGAAGCTGGGAGGGGCTGTTTTGAACAAAAGTATATTGGAGGAGAGTGAGAGCTCAGGGTGGTAATGACTCTCATTGGCTGAGTGTGGTGGTTTCTTATTGGCCAGGCTGTTGCTGGGCAAAGAGAAATTCTTTCTTCCTCATGCTGGGGTTTGTAAAGTAAGCTTCTTCCTGTTGGGGAATGTGAGGTATGCTTTTCCCTATTTGGGGTCTGCAAGGTATGGCAAATGATAGTGCGTGAAAGCTTCCCTTTCAGGGCTTCCCAACTCTATTTTAAATGAGATTTCCCTTATTTATTTTCACAGAATCCACCCCAAAACTACTGAATCAGAATCTCTGGGAGTGGGGCCCAGGAATCCATGCTTAAATAGGTGATGTAATGCACTCTGAAGTTGGAGAAACATTCTTCTTCCAGAATTCTTCAGAAGGATTAAGCTTCAGTTACTTACAATGGTAACTTGCTTGATAATAAACCCTTTATTAACTTCCTTCCTTTCCTGTTTCACTTCTCCAATTCCATGCCAGTGTTTCACCCCAAGCAAACTACGTGTGCTTGAATCCTTGAGTTATGGTTTGCTCCTGGGGAGATCCGTATTGACAGGTTAGAGACTGTGACAAATGGATAAATAAATAGTTTTTATAGGTGTAGCTCAAATGTTAACAGTGCTGATTTTTTTTGTTTTACAATTCTGTAGTCCCGGTTTTCCGTTTCTGCCACCTGCTGAACACCCAATAAGTGGATCTAGCAGCATATTAGACATAAATGAAGAAAGAATTAGTGAAATGAACTATACATCGGAATAAATTATCCCGAACGCAGGAGAGAAAAAGAAGTAGATAATATGAAAGAGAGTCGAAAAGGAGGATAGAATAAGAAGCTCCAACATACTTTAATTGAAATATCAACAGTAAAGGAGAGAAAATGGGGTAGAGGCATAATTTGAAGAGATAATGGCTGAGAATTTTCCAGAATTGGTCAATCATAGTCATCCACAAATTCAAGAAGGCCAACAACTTCTAAGTAGGGTAAATAATATGAAATCCATGTCTAGTAAAATGTCCGAGCCTCAAAGACAAAGAGAAGATCTAGCAGCTGGAGAGAAAAAAAGACCACCTTCCTAGAAGGACAGCTACACTGTTAAATGACATTTTAATAGCAATAACGGAAGCCAAAAGACAGTGTAATAATACCTTCCAAATCCTGATAGAAAGTAACTGTCACCGTAGAATTGTGTTTCTAGGCCTATAGCTCTAGCACCATTTGAAATCACCAAACTAGCCAGTACTAGTATTAAGGAACCATTTCTGCAAGATTTGGTGATTTATATTTAAGGTTTTTGTACATAGATAGTACTTTCTCTTTGGGGGAAAAGTTCCTGATTTTTTCACTGTTTTGTCTTTAACCCATATGCTCAATAATTTTTCCATTGCTTCTATTGCATCTGTTGTCTCTGATGGTCTGCAGTGTATATTCCTTTATGCCTGTTGCTGAGGAGATATCACATGTTCTCTCATTTCTTTCAAAATGCTTTATTATTTCAAGCTTCTCTTTAATACTTAAAGCTCTCCTTTTACGTGCACTGCTTGGTGGTTTTGAATGAAGACAAATAGACTTGTTTGGGATGTTGAGATATATATGTGTAATCTCCACAAATGTGAGAGAATAGCAAAACACAACTTTAAAAGATAATACACACAAGCAATAGAGGTAACTGCTAGATTTTTCAATACGTGTGTGTTGGTTTTGTGTGTACCTATGTGGTTTAGATGGGTGCAGTTTTATGCATTCACCTAGTATTTCTTGTGGATACAATTGCACATCAGTCAGTTTGGAATTCATATTATGCTCAAATTGTTCCCTCGTATATCATGTGGGAACAAATTTTCCTTCTCAAAACAATTGTTATAGCAAAACTCTCTGTATTTTTCCTATACTGTAATGCCTTTTCATTTTCTTAATGGTATCCTTTGAAGGGCAAAAGTTTTAAATTTTGATGAAATTTATTTTATCTTTTTTTAAAAATTAAGATTTTGGTCACAAAAAGTCTCTTCTGTTTCTCCTAGAGGTTTTGTATTTTTAATTCTTACATTTACGTCTATGACTCATTTCAAGCTAATTTTTTTTGTATAATGTAAGATTATATATTTTTTTTTTGCATATAGATATCCAGTGGCTCCAGCAGCATTTGTTAAAAAGATAATTCTTTCCCCTATTGAATTAACTTTGAGCCTTTGTCAAAAATAAATTGACTATGATGTTTGGGTTTGAACTCTTTGTTATATTTGATTGATCTATATATTTCTTCTTATATGAATAATACATTGTCTTGATTAATGTAGCTGTATAGCAATTTTTGAAATCAGGTAGTGTTACTACTTATTTTTTAAACAATTGTTTTGAGGGTCGGCCCCGTGGCTTAGCAGTTAAGTACGTGTGCTCTGCTGCTGGCGACCCGGGTTCGGATCCTGGGTGCGCACCGATGCACCGCTTTGTCAGGCCATGCTGTGGCAGCGTCCCATATAAAGTGGAGGAAGATGGGCACAGATGTTAGCCCAGGGCCAGTCTCCCTGAGCTAAAAGAGGAGGATTGGCATGGATGTTAGCTCAGGGCTGATCTTCCTCGAAAAATAAAAAATAAACAATTGTTTTGGCTTTATATGCATTTCCACATAAATTTTGGCATCAGCTTGTTAATTTCTACAAAACAAATTGTAGTTGGATTTTGATAGGGATTGTATTGAATCTACATAGTAATTTGGGGAGAATTGACATCTTAATGAGTTTTACAGTCGGATATATCGTTTCGTTTATTTAGGTTTTAATTTCTTATACCACTCTTTTGTCTAGACTGCAGCTTCATGAGCAAAATAAATGTTATTGTTTTAAGCCACTAAGTTTTAGAGGTTAGTTACACAATAGTACATAAGTGGAACACATTTTGGTACCTGGAAGTGAAGTGCTGCCATAACAAAAACCTAAAACATGGTTTTGAGATTGAGTGGAAAGTTAAAGTTGGATGGATCTTGAAAAGATTATTAAAGTCTAATGGTCCTTGGAAAGATTGTTAGTGGTAAACAAGCTATAATGCCTCAAGGTGGCTTGTCAGTGAGGGCTGAAAGGAAATTGAGGTTACTGTTATTGAAAGTTGGAAGAATGGGGACATTTATTATGTAATGGCAGAAAGTTAAGTAACACTATCACCTGTAGTAATGTGGAAAATAGAACTAAGGAGAAAATAGAACTAGAAAATTAAGGAGATTTCAAAGGAGAGTGTTGGAGATGCCAGCTGGCTTCTTTTAGCTGCCTGTAGTAAAACGCAAGATGAAAGTAAGCAAAAGAAATAACTTTATATATAACTGAGCCAGGACTTGCTGGAATCAAAGATAAAACGATTTCTCGTTCTAGTTTCTTCAGATGGCAGATGATGCTAAAATTATGAAAAGACTTTTGGACAAAGATCAGTTCCAGGACACTGTCAAGAAAATAGGGAATAAGGATGATGTCAAGGGTGTACTGTACAGCTCTTTGCAGAGCCTCAGAAAGATTTGAGGTGGTATATCAGACAGATAAATATTTCTAAGGATCTTAAAGAGCATGCATTGCAAATTATCTCTGTTTAACAATAGGGCTTTTAAAAATATCAAGGATGTTTTCTTATAGTAGCCTTACAGGAAGCCAAAGATAGAGGGCTTATCTTGATGAATTTTGTGGATGTGGCCTTTGTCTAATTCGGTGAGAGTATGATTCATAAGAGACTTACACAGTTTTAAGAGAAGTGTACTTGCAGAAACACTGCCAGCTTGGACTGAAAGGACAGAGACAGTACAACTTGAATAGAGACCTTTGGACTTCTGAAGTATACTGGCAAGAAGCAGGCTGATAAAACTACTTAGCTGCAAACATCAGAAATTTTTTTGTGGAAAAGGATGACTAAGGGATTGGAACTGTGAGCCCAGACAGTAGAGCTAAGACCTATAGAGATGCTATGCTGCATTCCTAGGCAGCAGGCCTGAGTCAGGGAGCCATCAGTATGTGCCTGGCTGGATTTCAGAGTTGTTATGGACTGGTGACTCCTGTTTGCCTCTCTTTTAACCCCCTTTCAATGGAAAAGTCTATAGTGATTATCTTATGCCTCTTCCACCATTGTATATTGGTGTGCAGAAGACATATAACTTGTCTTTAGTTCATTAGGTCTTCAGATTGAGAATAGCTATGCTTGAGGAGCTGTACTTGCTAAATAGCATCTGAAGAATTTCATACACACTTGGATGAGATTCTGGACTTTGAATCTATGACTCGTGCCACAATAGGTGAGACTTTTGCAGAGGTGGGGTTGTCTTGGGAAGTGGAGAGTGTATTTTGCATGCAGAAGGAATATAAGCAATTTGAGACCAAAGGGTGTGTCTGCAGTTTCTTTGACTCCTTCTACACAGAGTGGAGTCTAATTGCTCTTACCTTGATATAGGTGAGCCTTAGTGACTTGCTTCTAATAAACAGAATGAGGTGGAAGTGATGTTGCATGCCTTCTAAGACTATGTCATAAAAATTGATATAGTTTCCAGCTGGTGCTATCTCTTTCCCTCTTTCAGGACACATGCCTTTGTTGCCTGGAGCTGCCATTTAAGAAGTCTGGCTACTGTAAAGCCTCCATGCTGGAGAGACCATGAAGAAAGACCATATAGAGATAGCGTATGATGCCTGAGGAGCCCCAGCTTTCCCAACCCCAGCCTTTTGGGTCTTCTTAGCCTAGGCACCAGATGTGTGAGTAAATGAACCAGCCCCCTGCTTTCTAGCAGTCCCAGCCAAAGATGTGTAGAAATAAGCTATCCCTGCTCAGATAGAATATTTATGATCAAAATATGTTGTTTTAAGCCACTAAAAGTTTTGAGGTGATTTGTTACACAGCATTAGATAACTGGAACAGTTTGTGTTTATGTGTCTTATTTTCCTCACTACTACATTTACTGTTGAGAGCTAGAACCCTGTTTTGCACTATTTTTTTTTTAAATGGATATGGCCCAAAATAGTGCTTTTCACATAGGGGGTACTCAGTAAATCCAGTTGGTGCTACTGAATGGATTGGACCACAACCTAGACTACATGCACCTGGCTCTTTTAAAGCAGCTTCATTCTAGCAGTATAGTTGGATCACTTCATGTTTCCTCTTTGAGCCTCTGTTCTTGTTGCCTTGTTTTCCTTAGCTACTTTCTTCTGACTTTGGCTCTAGTCATGACTCTAGTGTCTCTTGCACTTTATCTTGACTTTGACTCCTTAACCTAACTTTTGCCTCCTAGCCTGATGTTGATGAAATTATTAAAATAAATTGAGCTATATGTAAGTTTTGTAGGTTGAGTCACTCTATCCCTTGGAATAGTGCCTAGTACGTAGTAAACAATCAGTAATCATTTGTTGATTGACCTTAACTCTGGAAAGACACTGAAGTAACTTATATACACTGCCTCTTTTAATCCTCACAACATTATGAGGATTACCCCCATTTTATAGATAAGGAAATTGAAGTTTAAATTGGTGAAGTGACTTTCCCAAGGTGGTATAGTCAATAGTGGAGGCAGGATTCAAGTCAAAGATCTGTCTGACTCAGAAGCCTCTGCTCTTAATGACTGTGCTTTACCTTGTTTTGATGTTAACATAGGTTTCTAGTAGTTGATCTTGGTATTCATTGACTTTGTCCACACCATTTATTTGATTTGCTATTTAGCCATTGCTCTGGCACTGATTCCTCACTTGCACCTGATTAGTATGTTGCTACATTCTATCCTGTGACTCATATTTGGAGGTCTGTGGAAAGAATCTACTGTTAAAAGTGTAATTATGCACATAAAATTCAGAACTAAGAACACCTATTTCAGAAACACAGGAAATAACAGTGGGTTGTCTTCATGGAAAATATATGTAATCTAATATACACTGGAGCTATTGAACTGTTTCCATGCTTGAAAAAGTTAAGACCTATAAGAATGAATGGAGAAGACTTATGGCAATTCTTTCTGATGTTAGATTTCACAGTTTTAGAGTTAGACATTTTAAGTCTTGCTGATATATTAGTAAATGTTTTTTTTTTTTTTTCTGTTAAGATGAAATCACTTGCTCACATTAAGAATCTGTTTTTCTAGGTCAAATACCATATGATTTCCTTCATTAAGTAGTAGATAATAACAACAATAAACAAACACATAGGGCCAGAGATTGGATTGGTGGTTACCAGAGGGAAAGAGGGGAGGGAGGAGGGTGAAAGGGATAATTCGGTACATGTGTGTGGTGATGGGTTGTAATTAGTATTTTGGTGGTGAACATGATGTAATCTATGCAAAAATAGAAGTATAATGATGTACACCTGAAATTTTTGCAATGTTATAAACCAGTGTTACTGCAATAAACAAAAAATTAAAAAAAAATAAAAAGAATCTGTTTTTCTGTTATGTTTTGGCATAGTAGTTAACTGTTGGCTTCTCTTGGCCATTTGTTTCTCGGCCAGATTATTTGGTTCTCAGTAATACTTTTGGTGTCACTAAACATGTTGTATGTGAACAATATTTGCCACTCATCTGTTGTTTTAAGGATTTTTATTGATATGTTATTTATGAGTTAGATAGGTGAATGTATAAAAATTGAGAGAAATTGATTAGACCAAAAGATCACTTAGAAACATTTGAAAAATCAAAGTACAGTGAGTGCAAAAATATCCTTTTCCTCTCATAACCTAATTATACTGAAACTTTATTATGTTTGATATTAGTCAAATCTAATCTGTCTTTAGTAACTGATAATGGGGAACTACTTCATTTTAGATTAGATGTGATCTGAGGGTCATTATTTCCCTGAGCTGCTTTTACTTGGAAATAACTTTATCTGGCTTTACAGAAAGTGGCCACGCCCCCCCGGCCCCCCCAAAAAATTACTACATGGTATTTCCTAAATTATTTCATAATGGCTCTGAGTAACAATTTTTTTGTTCAATACCCATGAAGGTGACATATTTCAGTATATCTCTTAATCTAGAGGTCTGTACTGAATTTCACTGCAATATGTAGAATAGTTTTTGATATGTTGTGTACAATGCCTAGAGTACAGTGTATCTCACAGTGGTACTTACTAAATTTTTGTTGAAGGAATGACTCAAGTGATAAATGGTACAATAATATTTTAAGTTGCAATGGCAAGATGAGTTTCTGCCTTCAGGGACTACCACTTTTTTTCCATAAATAGAGAACTCAGCGCCTTTCTGGTTAGTTGATATGTTCTAATCCTCCTGGTTAAACTTGAAGAAAAAGTTTGGTAATAGTTATTAATATTAGGACTCACTTTTTGGGTGGATTTGGTCATCCTACAATGACTGGAATGACATGGATATGGAGATATTTTTAAGATGGATTAGATTTGTTTTTATTTACCATTTTGTCTGACTGATAACAGGAATAGTTTATGTAGAGTTAGACAAACCATCCAACATTCAAGGCCTTATGTAGCCAACAGTGCCTTGCTTACTGTCTCACCAAACCTACTCCCCTCTTAGCCCATTACCATTAGCACCAATAACCAATATATGCTGTACACATCATATGTCATTTTTGGCTAATCACCCGTAATATTATTGGTTTGGGGTGAGTCTTTGTAGCCCAAGAGAGGGAGTATTGAGTTCCAACCCTATGGTTGGAACCCATAATGTAGCAGAAAGAAACTAGACTTTTCCATTTAAAGCCAAGAGATTCTAAGTTCTAATAGATCTATTATTAAATTCTCTTTAGGGGCACTAATCTTCATATTTTTATAACATGAAATAAAAAGGTGATTTTATTATAAATCTTTTCCATGGTAAAATGGCTGATGAAATGATGGTATTGAACTGAGACTTAGAGTTGCAGAGCTGTTTACAAATAACAGTGTGGTGGAGGTAGGGGTGCTATTTCAGAATCGCTATAACATATTGTATTTATAGCTATAAGGTCATATTTATCTTTTTTTCTCCTTTGTATTGCAATGAGGTTAATGTTTTTAGTCAGTTCCACACGTTTTCAGACAGCCATTTAAATTTCAGGTCACTGGGATGGCTACATGTATTTTTGAACATGTAGCCTGAACATAGTGAAAAAACCTGCAGGGTGAAGAAAGTATGGGAAGTGTTTGCTAGAATTCTTAATCTATAAATTCCCCTTTTGCTCTTCCTATAAGTACTTAATTATTTTTAGAGGACCTACTATGTGCAAATACCTAGAGGCTATGGGAGATACAAATTTGTTGAGATAGCCCCTTTGTCAATGAGTTTTTAATCAAATAGAAGATTCATTCATTCCTTCACCTACTGAGTGCAGGCATTGTGAAAGCAAGGATCATACGTTAGAAGAAAACAAGATAGATTGATCTCTAGTCACATAAAACACATAGTATAATAGTAGCTACCAAATAAAGAAAATATAGAATATCGTGATTGAATTATTTATAGAAATAGAATTAACATGTATCACTTTTGGCTGGGATGCTCTGGTAAGGCTTCCTGGAAGTTATGCTTCTAAATATTATCAGTCACTATATGAAATAAATGCTCAGAGTCTTCATTTTTGAACAGAATGATAAGAGGAGCAGAAACCAAACATAGTACTGTAGATTGCAAAAATAGTGATTTTCTCCCCTGCCGTATATTCACAGCTGGTACAATATGATGTTGCAATTAAGAGGTGGAATCTCTTTCTTCACCGCTGGAATTTGATTATCATGACTTGATTTTGCCTATAAAATCTAGCAGATGTGACATTGTGTCAGTTCTGAGCCTAGGCCTCAAGAGGACTTGGATACTTCTGCTTTGTTTTTTAGAAGGCTGCTCAGCTGCAGTGAATAAGCCTGGGCAAGCCAGCTGAAGCATGAGAGACCACATAGAAGAAAGATGAGCCATCCCAGCTGAGGCCATCTTGGGTCTCACCCAGGCAATTCACTGACCTCATGCGTTAGTGAGCTCAGCAGTAACCATGAGAACCACCCACCTGGGCCCAGTTCAAATTGAAAACCCACCAAATTGTGAGCTAAATGGATATTTGTGGATTTAAGCTCATACGTTTTGGGTGGTTTGATTCATAGCAATAATTAGCTGATATACCAGTTAGTCAAAATCTTCTTAATGCTTTAGAATTGGGGGTGCATAGCAGGGTCAATAAGTGAAAGTGCACGTAGGAAAGAATGTTTTAATTACTGAGCCCTTAGTAATATTTGTATGGTATACATATTTTTTGAAATTTTTTTAGCAAGCCAATTTTATTTCCTATGGTGAATTCCTATAGCAAATTTCCTATGGCAAAAGTGAAGTTAGGATTTAGAATATGCATGGATTATATTGCTTTCCAAAAAATTTGTGTCAAATTAATTGGAGATAGGTATCCATTTTAACTAAAACAATGTGTTGTAATTTTTTAATGTCTTTTTTTGTTTGTATGTTAGTTTTGTTTTGATTTTGGGAGGGCCACTTCACAAAGTATATAATAATATTAAGGTTTTCTTCAGTTTGTGTGTTGGGGTCACTTGCAAGGATAATTTGTGGTCAGAAATGTGAATCGCCAGAGGAAATCAGTGAGACCCTTGCTTTACTGTAGTTAAAGAAGTAATATAGTGAGGAAGAAAGAATGTGAGATTTGGAGTCCGAACAATGTATCTGCTCAGAAAATATAATTTCCTTAGTTTTTTTAGAAGGTTATTTTTTCTCTTCTCACTTTTTTCTCACTTCCCCCAAAGTAAGAGATAATGTTTAAAATTCAGCTACTTAATGATTCTTTTTATAATAAGTTTAAAGCCACATAAAAGGAAATCTGACGTTATCTGAATGAACTATATTTTTAAATTAATGTAACATGAGTTGTCATTTCATCAACAAAAGTGCCCCTTTACATTCTTAAACGTATCTTTAATTTATAGAAAGCATTTCAGATTTTCTTAAAATTTCTGTATTTCTCCTTGGAAAAATTATTTTTCTTTGGAATTTTCACTAGATTTACATCTCTCTTAGTCTTCATTCCAACTGGACTTTGAGCTTCTCATGGGTCATGTCCTTCCTTTTTTAAAAATAGCTTACATAGGACCTACCATAGTCCTGGGGACATACAAACATATCAATACCTGATCATCATCTTATCAGGGAATATGATGACAATGTTATATTTCCATTTTGCTGAGGGGAATCAGTATTACTGAGGACAGAGAATTTTATCACATGATTCATTTCACAGGGCTTGGGGTATGGAGGGATGTAGAGGTGGCAGTCAGTTCAGTGATTATTAATGTTTTCTGATTTGTGTTTAGCTTAACTTAGGATGGCTTTTTAAAAAAGGCCGCTCTGGGGGCTGGCCTGGTAGGGTAGTGGTTAAGTTCGCGTGCTCCGCTTCAGCGGCCTGGGGTTCGAAGGTTTGGATCCCGGGCGCTGACTGACGCACCACTTGTTGAGCCATGCAGTGGTGGTGTCCCATATAAAGTAGAGGAAGATGGGCACGGATGTTAGCCCAGGGCCAGTCTTCCTCAGCAAAAAGAGGAGGATTGGCAACAGATGTTAGCTCAGGGCTAATCCTCCTTACATACACACACACACAAAAGGCCACTCTGTCAGATTCCTCTCCACAGTTAAACATCCTTTTTTTTTAATTGAAGTATAATTGACATTTTACTTCAGGTGTTTCAGGTGTATATCATAGTGATTCAATATTTGTGTACATTACGAAATGATCACCATAAGTCTAGTTACCATCTGTCACCATACAAAGTTATTATAATATAATTGACTATACTCCCTATGCTGTACATTACATCCCCATGACTTATTTATTTTGTAACTGAAAGTTTGTACCTCTTAATCCTCTTCACCTATTTCACCTGCCCTCCAGCCTCCCTCCCCTCTGGCAACCATCAGCTTGTTGTCTCTATCTATAAGTCTGTTCCTTTTTTGTTTTGGTGGTTTGTTTGTTGCGTTTTTTAGGTTCCACTATAAGTGAAGTTGTAAAGGAATTATCTTTCTCTGTCTGACTTATTTCACTTAGCATAATACCCTCTAGGTCCATCCATGTTGTCACAAATGGCAAGATTTCCTTTTTTTATGGCTGCGTAGTATTTCTTTATGTATATATACACCACATCTTCTTTATCTGTTCAACTTTCGATGGACTCTTAGTTGCTTCCATGTCTTGGCTGTTGTGCATAATGCTGTAGTGAACATAGGGGTGCATATATCTTTTTGAATTACTATTTTGGTTTCCTTCAAATAAATACCCAGAAGTGGAATTGCTGGATCATGTGATAGTTCTATTTTTAATTTTTTGAGGAACCTCCATATTGTTTTCCATAGTGGCTGCACCAATTTACATTTCCACCAACAATGCACAAGGGTTTTCTTTTCTCCACATCCTCACCAACGCTTGTTATTTTTTGTCTGTTTGATGATAGCCATTCTAACAGGTATGAAGTGATATCTCATTGTGGTTTATTTAAAAACAAATTTTTTCATTGAGGTAACATTGGTTTATAACATTATGTAAATTTCAGATGTATATCATTATATGTTGATTTCTGTGTTGACTACATCATGTTAACCACTCAAAGACTAATAACCCTCCATCACCGTACACATGGTGCCCTGTCACCTCTTTCGCTCTCCTAGCTACCCCTTTCCCCTCTGGTAACCACCAATCTAATCTCTGGATCTGTGTGTTTGTTTATTGTTATTGTTGTTTTATCTTCTACTTATGAGTGAGATCATACAGTATTTGACTTTCTCTGTTTGATTTATTTCATTTAGCATAATACCCTCAAGATCCATCCACGTTGTCCATGGCAAGATTTTATCTTTTTTTATAGTTGAGTAGTATTCCATTGTGTATATATACCACATCTTCTTTATCCATTCATCCCTTCCCCCCCCCCAAAGACCCAGTAGATAGTTGTATGTCATAGCTGCACATCCTTCTAGTTGCTGTGTGTGGGACACGGCCTCAGCATGGCCGGAGAAGCAGTGCGTCGGTGCGCACCTGGGATCCGAAGCCGGGCTGCCAGTAGCGGAGTGCACGCACTTAACCGCTAAGCCACGGGGCCGGCCCTATCCATTCATCCCTTGATGGGCACTTAGGTTGTTTCCAAGTCTTGGCTATTGTGAATAATGCTGCAATGACTATTGGGGTGCATATATCTTGATGCATTCATGTTTTCATGTTCTTTGGATAAATACCCAGCAGTGAAATAGCTGGATCATATGATAGTTCTATTCTTAATTTTCTGTGGAATCCCCATACTGTTTTCCATAGTGGATGCACCAGTTTACATTTCCACCAGCAATATATGAGAGTTCCCTTTTCTCTACATCCTCTCCAACACTTGTTATTTCTTGTTTTGTTAATTACAGCCATTCTGATGGGTGTGAGGTGATATCTCATTGTAATTTTGATTTGCATTTCCCTAATAAGTAGTGATGTTGAACATCTTGTCATGTGCCTGTTGGCCACCTGAATATTTTCTTTGGAAAAATGTCTGTTCAGGTCTTTTGCCCATTTTTTAATTGGGTTGTTTGTTTCTTTGTTGTTGAGATGTATGAGTTCTTTATATATTTTGGATATTAACCCGTTGTCAGATATATGGTTTGTAAATATTTTCTCCCAATTGTTAGCTTGTCTTTTAGTTTTGTTAATGGTTTCCTTTGCTGTGCAGAAGGTTTTTAGTTTGATGTAGTCCCATTTGTTTATTTTTTCTTTTGTTTTCTTTATCTGGTCAGACATGGTGTTTGAAAATATGCTGCTAAGACTGATGTTGAAGAGTGTACTGCCTGTGTTTTCTTCTAGAGGTTTTATGATTTCAGATCTTACATTCAAATCTTTACTCCATTTTGAGTTAATTTTTGTGTATGGTGTAAGGTAAGGGTCTACTTTCATTCTTTTGCATGTGGTTGTCCAGTTTTCCCAACACCATTTACTGAAGAGACTTTCCTTTTTCCACTGTATGTTCTTGGCTCCCTTGTCGAAAATTAGCTGTCCGTAGATGTGTGGGTTTATTTCTGGGCTCTTGATTCTGTTCCATTGATCTGTGTGTCTGTTTTTGTGCCAGTACCATGCTGTTTTCATTACTATGGCTTTGTAGTATATTTTGAAATCAGGGAGTGTGATACCTCCAGCTTCGTTCTTTTTTTTCAGCATTTCTTTGGCTATTCGGGGTCTTTTGTTGTTCCATACAATTTTTAGGATTCTTTGTTCTATTTCTGTGAAAAATGTAGTTGGAACTTTGATAGGGATTGCCTTGAATCCGTAGGTTGCTTTAGGAAGTATGGACGTTTTAACTATGTTAATTCTTCCAATCCAAGAGCACAGAATGTCTTTCCATTTCTTTGTGTTTTATTCTGTATCTTTCAACAACGTTTTATAGTTTTCAGTGTATAGGTCTTTCACCTCTTTGGTTAAATTTGTTCCTAGGTACTTTATTTTTTTTTGTTACAGTTGTAAATGAGATTGTATTCTTGATTTCTCTTTCTGTTACTTCATTATTAGTGTATAGAAATGCAACTGATTTTTGTATGTTGATTTTGTATCCTGCAAATTTACTGTATTCATTTAGTATTTTTAATAGTTTTTGGTAGATTCTTTAGGGTTTTCTGTATATAAAATCATGTCATCTGCAAATAGTGATGGTTTTGCTTCTTCCTTTCCTGTTTGGATTCCTTTTATTTCTTCTTCATGCCTGATTGCTCTGGCAAGGACTTCCAATGCTATGTTAAATAAGAGTGGTGAAAGTGGGCATCCTTGTCTGGTTCCTGTTCTTAAAGGGATAGCTTTCAGTTTTTCACTGTTAAGTATGATATTAGCTGTGGGTTTTTCATAAATGGCCTTTATTATGTTTTGGTACTTTCCTTCCATACCCATATTATTCAGAGTTTTTATCATAAATGGATGCTGTCTCTTTTTGAATGCTTTCTCTGCATCTGTTGAGATGATCCTGTCATTTTTATTCTTCATTTTGTTAATGTGGTGTATCATGTTGATTGATTTGCGGATTTTGAACCATCCCTGCATCCCTGGAATAAATTCTGCTTGATCGTGGTGTATGATCTTTCTAATATCTTGTATTCGATTTGCTAGTATTTTGTTGAGGATTTTTCGTATCTATGTTCATCAGTGATATTGGCCTATAATTTTCTTTTTTTTGTGTTGTCCTTGTCTGGTTTTAGTATCAGCATATTGTTGGCCTCATAGAATGAGTTAGGAAGCTTCCCCTCCTTTTCAATTTTTTGAAAGAGTTTGAGAAGGATAGTATTAAGTCTTCTTTGAATGTTTGGTAGAATTCACCAGGGAAGCCGTCTGGTCTTGGACTTTCATTTTTTGGGAGGTTTTTGATTACTGTTTCAATCTCCTTACTGGTGATTGGTCTATCCAAATTCTCTATTTCTTCTTGATTCAGTTTTTGAAGGTTCTGTGAGTCTAAGAATTTATCCATTTCTTCTAGATTATCCAATTTGTTGGCGTATAGCTTCATAATATTCTCTTATAATACTTTGTATTTCTGTGGTGTCTGTTGTAATTTCTCCTCTTTCGTTTCTGATTTTATTTATTTGAGCCTTCTCTCTTTTTTCTTGGTGAGTCTAGCTAAAGGTTTGACAATTTTGTTTATCTTTTCAAAGAACCAGCTCTTGGTTTCATTGATTAAAAAAAATTTTTTTTTAGTCTTTATTTCATTTATTTCTGCTCTGATTTTTATTACTTCCTTCCTTCTACTGATTTTGGGCTTTGTTTGCTGTGGTTTTTGGATGGAATGTTCTGTATATATCTACTAAGTCCATCTGGTCTAATGTGTCACTTAAGGCCAATGTTTCCTTATTGATCTTCTTTTTGGACGATCTATCCATTGGTGTAAGTGGAGTGTTCAAGTCTCCTACTATTATTTTGTTACTGTCTATTTCTCCTTTTACGTCTGCTAATAATTGCTTTATATATTTAGGTGCTCCTATGTTGGGTGCATAGATATTTACAAGTGTTATGTTCTCTTGTTGGATTGTTCCCTTTATCATTATGTAGTGCCCTTCTTTGTCTTTTGTTACAGTCTTTGTTTTAAAGTCTGTTGTGTCTGATGTAAGTATTGCTACCCCACCTTTCTTTTCATTGCCATTTGCATGGAGTATCCTTTTCCAGCCCTTCACTTTCAGATTGTGAATGTCTTTGGGTTTGAAGTGTGTCTCTTGTATGTAGCATATATATGGGTCTTGCTTTTTTTTAATCCAGTCAGCCACCCTATGTCTTTTGATTGGAGCATTTAGTCCATTGATGTTTAAAGTAGCTATTGATAAGTATGTACTTACTGCCATTTTGTTACCTTTTTTCTGGTGGTTTTCTAGTTCTTCTGTGTTCCTTTGTTATTCTCTTGCTCTCTTCCCTTGTGGTTTGATAGCTTTCTTTAGTATTATGTTTGAGTTTCTTTCTCTTAATTTTTTGTGTATTTATTATAGGTTTCTGGTTTGTGATAACTATGAGGTTCATATATAATAACCTGTGTAAATAGTGGTCTATATTAAGTTGATGGTCTCTTAAATTTGACCTCTTGCTGAAAGCCCTACACTTTTACTTCCCTCCCCCCACATTTTATCTTTTTGTTATCATATTTAAGCTATTTTGTGTGTGTGTGTATCCGCTAAGCTCTTATCATAGAAATAGACAATTTTAGTGCTTTTGTCTTTTGACCTTCATATTAGCTTCATAGGTGGTTGATCTGCTACCTTTGCTCTGTATTTGCCTTTAGCAGTGATTTGTTTTGATAATTTGCTTATTCCTATTTGTGGTCTTTTCTTTTCCACTTAATTAAGTCCCTTTAATATGTCTTCTAAGGATGGTTTAATGGTGATAAACTCCTTTAGTTTTTCTTTTCTGGAAAACTCTTTCTCTCTCCTTCTGTTCTGAATGGTAACCTTGCTGGGTAGAGTATTCTGGGCTGTAGGTTTTTTCCTTTCTGCACTTTAAATATATCATGCCGCTCCCTTCTAGCTTGTAAGGTTTCTGCTGAGAAGTCAGCTGATAGCCTTGTGAGGTTTCCTTTGTATGTAACTTGTTGCCTTTCTCTTGCAGCTTGTAGGATTCTCTCTTTATCTTTAATTCTTGACATTTTAGTTATAATGTGTGGTGGGGGACCAGAATTGGCCACCCCAAAATGTGTCTCTTTGGCATAAAGATTATTTTGGACTGGTTACTTTTAAAAAACTGCAGACATGGGAAAAGCTCTGAAAACCAAGTAGAAGTTACCCTTTGTAAGAGACAATTACATTTGTAGGGGAAATCTCCATTTGTAAAGATGTCTCCCTCTTCCCTGTCCTCCTCCCAGGAAGAGGGGATAAGACCTTATCTCTAGAAACTCTTATCAATGTGGAAGGCAAGGACTTAAATCTGCGTAATAACCTTACTCTTGTTTACTGTCCTTTTCTTGTAGTCTCCCATAACTAACTCCCTCCACCCCCAGCATCATCCTTTGTTTTTAGCTGAAGATGGTATTTAAGATGACAACCTCAGCCACCTTTGTTTGATTTTCTCCTGTTATTCTGTTTCATGTCAATTTAATTCATAGACCAACCAGAAGGACCTAGAGTGGGTAGAGGAATTCTCTTCCTCCCCTACAATGTCTTGGTGTAGGCCTCTTTGCATTCATCTTGTTTAGTGCCCTCTGTGCTTCCTGTACCTGGATATCTGTTTCCTTCCTTAGGTTAGGTAAGTTTTAGGCTACTATTTCTTCAGCTAAGTTCTCTGCCCCTTTGTCTCTCTCTTGTCCTTCTGGGACACTTATAATACAGATGTTTGTATACTTGAGGTTGTCCCAGAGGTCCCTTAGACTGTCCTCATTCTTTTTATTTCTTTTTTCTGTTTAGTTTGGGTGATTTCCTCTAGTCTTTTGTCCCACTCACTGATCCGTTCTTCTGTCATCTACTCTGCTATTGATTCTAGTGAATTTTTCATTTCCATTATTATATTCTTCAATTCTGATTATTTATATATATATGTGTGTATGTGTATGTATATATATATATATATATATATATATAGAGGAAGTCTTTCTTGAAGTTCTCACTGTGTTCGTCTATTCTTCTCCGAAGGTCAGGGAGCATCCTTATGACTGTTAGTTTGTACTCTTTATCAGGTAGATTATCTCTGTTTTCTTTAGTTCTTTTCTGAGGATTTGTCCTGTTCCCTTATTTGGAACATGTTCCTTTTTCTCCTCATTTTGCCCCTTTCTTTGTGCTTATATCTATGTATTAGGTAGATCAGCTATGTCTCCCCATCTTGGGGAAGTGGCCTTATGTAAGAGATACCTTATGAGGCCCAGCATTGTGTTTCCCTCTCATCACCAGTTCCACATGTTCCAAGAATGTCCCCTGTGTGCCCCACGTGCACACCCTGCCCTGCTGAAGCAGATCCACTTACCCTGCTGTAGAGGCTTCACACACTCTGCCAATGCAGGCCTGCCCCTTGCACTCACCCTGCCTTACCCCGCAGAGGCGCACCCACTTGCCCTGCTGCAGAAGTCCCACATGCAGCCTCTGTGGGCTCACAAGTTGCCTGCGGGCTTGCTGGTGGGCAGGTCCAGTCCCTAGGGTGGGCTGCTTGCCCTGGCTGAGCTGGATTAAATCAGTGCTCTAGTGGGTGGGGCCAGCCCCTCTGCTAACAGGCCAGGGGAAGAAATCCAATGGCATCTGCCAGTGTCTGTGTCAGGATCCCTGTACTAGGTCCCAATAATGGCTGCTGCCAGTGTCTCAATCCCTGGGGAGGTGGGCCCAGCTGCCCCCTGCCTCCCTGAGATGTGCCCAGAGCTTATCAAGTGAGTCCCTTTCACCAAGAACTGTTACCTTTCTTTGTTGTGATTTTGTGTTGGTTTCTGGAACAGGTGAATTTGTGCATGGGCCCTATAAGAGCAGGCTTTTCTTTCTCCTATGTTGGATAGCTTTTCTGGGGGTATTCACTGTTGTTTTTAATAGCCAGCAAAACCCGATAGTATGACACTCGTCTCAATTGTGCTGAGTTCAAAAGCTGCTTATTCTGGCAAAGCTCTCCTGTTCAGATCCCCTGTTCCTCCAGGAAAAGCTTCATAGCTTAAGGTTGTTCCCAGCCATGAAGCGGTGTGGCTAGAATATAGTTTTTTCCTCTCCAGAAAGGTATTTCTGCCTCTTCCACCTCAGTAAGTGTTGTCCCTTGTTGTAGGGCTTCTTTTTATCCAGTTTGTAGTTCTCTCTCAGGGGTAATTTTTGCACAGGTAGTTGTTAATTTGTTGTGTCCGTGTGGGGAGGTGAGTTCAGAGTCCTCCTACGCTATCGTCTTCCTAGCAGTCCCTCATTGTGGTTTTGATTTGCATTTCCCTGAAGATTAGTGATATTGAGCATCTTTTTATGTGCCTGTTGGCCGTCTGTATGTCTTCTTTGGAAAAATGTCTATTCAGGCCCTCTGCCTATTTTTTAATTGTTTGTTTTTTTTGATATTAAATTGTATAAGTCCTTTATATGTTTTGGATATTAATCCCTTATCAGATGTATGATTTGCACATATCTTCTCCTATTCAGTAGGTTGCCCTTTCTTTTTGTTGATGGTTTCTTTTACTGTACAAAAGTTTTTTAGTTTGATTTAGTCCTATTTGTTGATTTTTTCTTTAGTTGCTCTTGCCTGAGGAGACAGATCCAAAAAAATATCACTAAGACCAATATCAAAGAGCATACTGCCTATGTTTTCTTCTGGTTTTATGGTTTCAGGTCTTATATTCAAGTCTTTAATCCAATTTGAATATATTTTTGTATATGGTTTAAGATAGTGGTCTAGTTTCATTTTTTTGCATGTAGCTGTCCAGTTTTCCCACCACTATTTATTGAAAAGACTGTTTTTTTCTTCATTGTATATTCTTGCCTTCTATGTCTTAGATGAAGTGACTGTATATATGTGGGTTTATTTCTGGCCTCTCTATTCTTTTCTGTTGATCTTTTTGCCTGTTTTTGTGCCAGTACCATACTATTTTGATTACTGTAGCTTTGTAGTGTAGTTTGAAATCAGGGAGCATGATACCTCCAGCTTTGTTCTTCTTTCTCAAGATTGTTTTGGCTATTCAGGCTCTTTGGTAGTTCCATACAAATTTTAGGATTCTTTGTTCTAGTTCTGTGAAGAATGTTGTTGGAACTTTGATGGGGATTGCATTGAATCTGTGGTTTTCTTTGGATAGTATGGACATCTTAACAATATTACATCTTCCAGTTCATGAGCACAGTATGTCTTTTTATTTGTGTCATCTTCAATTTCTTTCATCAATATTTTAGTTTTCAGAGTACAGGTCTTTCACCTTCTTGGTTAAATTTATTCCTGGGTACTTTATTCTTTTTGATGTAAATGTAAATGAGATTGTGTCCTTAATTTCTCTTTCTGATAGTTTGTTATTAGTATGTAAAAACACAACTGATTTTTGCATATTGATTTTGTATCCTGCAACTTTACTAAATTTATTTATTTCTAACAGTTTGTTGATGGTGTCTTTAGAGTTTTCTATACATAATACAGAAATATTATCTGCAAATAGAGATAGTTTTATTTATTTCTTCCTTTCTATTTGGAGTCCTTCTATTTCTTTTTCTTGCCTAATTGCTCTGGCTAGGACCTCCTTACTATGTTGAATAAAAGTGATAAAAGTGGGCATCCTTGTCTTGTTCCTGATCTTAGAGGAAAAGCTTTCCGTTTTTCATTTTTGAATATGATGTTAGCTGTATGTTAGCTGTGGGTTTGTCATCATATATGGCCTTTATTACGTTGAGGTACATTCTCTGCATGTGCACTTTGTTGAGAGTTTTTATCATAAATGGATGTTGAATTTTTTTAAATGCTTTCTCTGCATCTCTTGATATGATCATATGAATTTTATCCTACGTTTTGTTAATGTGGCATATCACATTGATTTGCAGATATTGAACCATCCTTGCATGCCTGTAATAAAATCCCGTTTGATCCTAGTGTATGATCCATTTAAAGTGTTGTTGAATTTGGTTTGCTAATACTTTGTTGACGATTTTTGCATCTGTGTTCATCAGGGATGTTGGCCTGTATTTTCTTTTTTTTTTTCTTTTTTTTGCCGTGTCTGTGTTTGGTTTTGGTATCAGGGTAACATTGGCTTTGTAAAATGAGTTTGGAAGCATTCCTTCCTCTTGCTCTATTTTTTGGAATAGATTGAGAAGGATAAGTATTAACTCTTCTTTCAATGTTTGGTAGAATTCACCTGTGAAGCTGTCTGGTCCTGGACTTTTTTGGGGAAGAGTTTAATTACTGATTCAATTTTGTTTCTAGTAATTGGTCTATTCATATTTTCTATTTCTTCATGATTCAGTCTTGAAAGATTATGTGTTTCTAGAAATTTATCTGTTTCTCCCAGGTTGTCCAATTTGTTGGTATATAATTGTTCGTAGTAATCTCTTATGATCCTTTGTATTTCTGTGGTGTTAGTTGTAACTTCTCGTTCTTTTCTGATTTTATTTATTCACGCCCCTCTTTTCTTGATGGGTCTGAGTAAAGGTTTATCAATTTTCTTTATCTTTTCAAAGAACCAGCTCTTAGTTTCATTGATCTTCTTTATTGTTTTTTTAGTCTCTATTTCATTTATTTCTGATCTTTATTATTTTTTTCCTTCTACTAACTTTGGGCATTGTTTGTTCTTCTTCAAGTTCCTTTAGGTGTAAAGTTAGATTTTTTGAGATTTTTCTTGTTTCTTGAGGTAGGCCTGTATCACTATGAACTTTCCTCTTATAACTGCTTTTGCTGCATCCCATAGATGCTAGAATGTTGTTTTTCCATTTTCATTTGTCTCAAGGTATTTTTTTTTTTTAAAGATTTATTTATTTATTTTTGCCCCAAAGCCCCAGTAGATAGTTGTATGTCATAGTTGCACAGCTTTCTAGTTGCCGTATGTGGGACGCAGCCTCAGCGTGGCTGGAGAAGCGGTGCGTCGGTGTGCGCCCGGGATCCGAACCTGGGCCGCCAGCATCAGAGAGCACGCACTTAACCACTAAGCCACAGGGCCGGCCCTCAAGGTATTTTTTATTTCCACTTTGATTTCTTGTTGACCCATTGGTTGTATAGTAGCATGTTGTTTAATCTCCACGTATTTGTGTTCTTTCTAGTTTTCTTCATGTAATTGATTTCTAGTTTTACATCAGTGTGGTCAGCGAAGATGCTTGATATCATTTCACTCTTCTTAAATTTATTGAGACTTGTTTTTTGGCCTAACATGTGATCTATCCTGGAGAATGTTCCATGTGCACTTGAAAAGAATGGGTATTCTGCAGTTTTTGGATGGAATGTTCTGTGTATATCTATTAAGTCTATCTGGTCTAATGTGTCATTTAAGGGCAATGTTTTCTTGTTGATTTTTTGTCTGGAGGATCTATGCTTTGATGTAAGTGAGGTAGTAAAGTCCTTACTATTATTGTATTACTTCAGTTTCTCTCTTTATGTCTGTTAATGTTTGCTTTATATATTTAGGTGCTCCTATGTTGGGTGCATAAATATTTACAAATGTTATATCCTCTTGTTGGATTGATCCCTTTATCAGTAGGTATTGCCCTTCTTTGTCTTTTGTTACAGTCTTTGTTTTAAGTCTGTTTTGTCTGATGTAAGTATTGCTACTTCAGCTTTCTTTTCGTTTCCATTTGCGTGGCCTATCTTTTTCCATCCCTTCACTTTCAGTCTGTGTGTCTTTAGATCTGAAGTGAGTCTCTTGTAGGTAGCATGTAGATGGGTGTGTTTTATTATCCATTCAGCTACACTTTGTCTTTTGATTGGAGAATTTAGTCGATTTATATATAAAGTAATTATTGATAGGTATGTACTTATTGCCATTTTATTAATTGTTTTCTGGTTGTTTCCATAGTTCTTCTCACTTCCTTTTTTCTTCTCTTGCTTTCTTCTTTTGTGGTTTATGACTTTCTTTCTTGTCATGTGTGGGCTCCTTTCTCTTTTTTTTTTGTATATCTATTATAGGTTTTTGGTTTGTGGATACCATGGGGTTTGTATGTAACAATCTATGTATATATAGCGGTCTATTTTAAGTTGAAAGTTGCTTAAGTTTGAATGCATTCTAGGAGCTCTATATTTTTACCTCCCCACCAACAGTTCATGTTTTTGATGTCATATTTTACATCTTTTCATTTTGTGTATTCTTTAACTACGTATTGAAGTTACAATTTATTTTACTGCTTTTGTCCTTTAACTTTCATGTTAGTCTTATAAGTAGTTGATCCACTACCTTTACTATATAGTTGCCTTTACCAGTGAAGTTTTTTCTTTCATATGTTTTCTTATTTCTAGTTATGGCCTTTTGGTTTCTGCTTAAAGAAGTCCTTTTAACATTTCTTATAAGGCCAGTTTAGTGGTGGTGAACTCCTTTAGTTTTTCCTGTCTGGGAAATTCTTCTTCAATTCTGAATGATAACCCTGCCAGGTAGAGGTAATTCTTTGTTGTAAGTTTTTTCCTTTCAGCAGTTTGAATATAGCATGTCATTTCCTTCTGGCCTGTAAAGTTTCTCCTGAAAGATCAGCTGATAGTCTTATAGGGTTTCCTTGTATGTGACTAGTTGTTTTTCTCTCACTGCTTTTAAGATTCTCTCTTTATCTTTAACTTTTGCCATTTTAATTATGATATGTCTTGGTGCGGATCTCTTTTGGTTCATCTTGTTTGGGACTCTCTGTACTTCCTAGACCTGGGTGTCTGGTTCCTTAGCCAGGTTAGGGAAGTTTTCAACCATTTGCCTTTTCAAATAGGTTTTCTGCTCCTTTCTCTCTTTCTTCTCCTCTGGAGAGAAGAAAAATAATGCAAATTATAATAATTAGTAATTAAAATAATAATTACAATTAATAATTACAATTAATAATAAATATAATATTTATTATTAAATAACATGTAATAAATTAATAATACAAATGTTACTGTGGTTGATGTTGTCCCAGAGGTCCCTTAAACTTTCCTCATTTTTTAAAATTTAAAAATTTTTAAAATTCTTTTTTCTTTTTGCTGTTTTGATTGGGTGATTTGTACTACCCTGTCTTCTAGCTTGTTAATCTATATTTCTCTATCATTTAATCTGCTATTGATTCCATCTAGTGTATTTTTCATTTCACTTATTGCATTCTTCAGCTCTGATTGGCTCCTTCTTATATTTTCTAACTCTTTGTTGAAGTTCTCACTGTGTTCATCCATTCTTCTCCCAAGTTCTGTGAGCATCCTTATGACCATTACTTTGAATTCTTTATCAGGTAGATTACTTATTTTCATATCATTAAGGTCTTTTTCTGAGGTTTTGTCTTGTTCCTTCGTTTGGAACATATTTCTTTGTTTTTTTCCTTTTGCTTGGCTTTCTGTCTTTGTTTTTATGTATTAGGGGAAACTGCTACCTCTCAGTCTTGAAGGTGTGGCCTTGTGCAGGTGAAGATCCTTCCCATTCAACGCTACCCTAGCTCTTGGTTGTCTCTCGAACCTTTGTGGTTGTCTAGACTACCCGATTTATTCTTGATATGCCACTGTTGTTGAGGGTGTGCCAAGACCCGTCAGTGTTCCAAGGGGAGAAATCTCATTTACCACTTAGTTTGAGTCTGATGCAAATATATACAGCCCTATGGGGCTGCAGTTGTAATCCCTACTGGCTTCCAGACCAGGAGATCTGGAGATGTTCCCTAGGCAATAGTTGCAAATATTGGGGCTCCAGTGAGTGTATAAGCTCCTTTCTGGGGAGTCTTGTTGAGCTGTAGTGAGGCCAAGTAGGTGGGCAAGGGTAGTATCTCCTTGCTTGCGTTTCCTGGGAGCACCTCCTTAGCCGCTACATGTGTGGGAAACTTGAAGTCTGCCCCTCAGGGTGAAGCTCCAGGCTAAGTAAATATGCCTTTTTTAAAGGAAGGCTAGGGTTGTGTTTCAGTCTGCTGTCTGTGCAGTGCCCTGGGGTGGTGGCCTGCTAAGAACTGTCTTTCTGATTGCTACATTCCCATGGAGCTCAGGAACACCAGCCACCAGGGCTGAGCAATAAAAGAGTGTCCCCTGTGTTGATTACATGAGCCTGTTGGCTTTAGCTAGGCAGTTTGAGAGTGTAGGGGGTGGGGCTTGCTTTCTGGCTTCAGAAAAGGGGTGGCGGAGGTGGGGGAGATGACTTGAACGAGTGTGCTCATGGGCTTCCGCATTGCAGCAGGAGTGTGCCTTGTCTGTGCTCTTGTGTGGTGTTAGACTGGGCTTGTTAGCCTGGGAGCAAGAGAATGTGACTGCTCACTCTTGTCAGCCTCAGCCCAGGTGCAGGGGAGTGTCATCTTGGCTTTAGGCTGGGAGTGGAGTAATGCCTCTACCACTTGTATTCTTTAGTCACAGCTGCATGATTTGAGCTAGGGAGCAGGAGAATGCCGTGTCCATTTGCACCCGCATGACTTGCCAGAGCACCCATACGACTTGCCAGAGAATGGGGAATGCTGTAACCACCTGTGCTGGCAGGTTAGGTGGGGAGCGCAACAATGGCCTCCACCAGCGCCCCAGTCTCCAGTGAGTGTTTTCACCATCTGCCACCCCTCCAGCTACTGTTTTTAGATTCACAAATGACTCTCTTTCATATATAGTCTCAGTACTTTTAAAACTCCTGTTGTTTTGCTGGGTCTCCAGGTGAGTGAGACTATGTGCATACTCTTTAAGAGGGGAAATCTCAGTTTCCTATGGCATTTTGGGAGCCTTTGTTGTCAGCCCCTGGGTTTTCTATGCCATATGTTTTGGGAACCTGTTTCTCTGGTGTAGATCGCAGGCGCTGGGCTGCCTGATGTGGGTAGCCCACCTCTTATTCCTGCAGGAGAAGTGCCCATCTGTCTGGTGAGATCCCTCCCTATTGTGTGCCACCATGCTGGGGAGGGGTATTTGGGGTATTTCTGCCTCTCCTACCCATCTTGCTGTGGTCCTTTTTCTCCTTTGTTGTGGAGCAGGTGTTCCACTAGCTCTTAGTTTCTTTTCAGGGGTAATTGACCCTTCTGTAGCTGTATATTGTGAAAGTGGGGGGAGGTAATCAGGCTCTTCCTATGCTGCCATCTTGAATCCCCCTCAACATCCCTTTTTTTTGAGGGAGGAAGAGGTCATGTAATTGCCAGTTATACCTATGTTATGTTTACTAAGTGTGTTGATAAATGAACTCTAACATCTAGCAATTTGAGGGCTTCCGTATTGGCATCTTCAGGTTACCTGAGATTTCTGATTAAACTTCAAAAATAAAGGTAATTTGTTTAATTTTGGTTTCTAAAGGTAGAGCAGTCTTAGAGCTCAGGGACTTCTGACTGTGAACACCTCTGAAAAGGCTTCAGTGTGTTCTGGTCACTTGTCTAGTAGTTCCTCCTGTTAGGGAAAATGCCTCTTCAAGCATATAAAAAGTTGTCTACTTCAGTAGAAGTTTTTCAAATTGCGTTTTACAGAGTTGAGGAAGCTTATTATGTTTCTAGTCCAGCATGTAAGGAGCTTGGAAGTTACATTCCTTCCTAACAACGAGTAAAAAACTGAACAAACTGAAAATCAACAACTCTTCCATATGAGAAATGAGGTCACAGGGCAAATTGCTGCCCCCAAAATTGGAGACAGAGAGGAGGACACAGAAAATCACAACTTGCCTAAGCAGAAAGTCAAGAGCAGAAACCTCCACAGAAACCAGTGCCAAGGTAAGGAACCTAAACTGTAATCGATGGATTGCTGGAGGCTCAGTGTAGAAAAGTCTGAGTTAAAAATTCCAGGAGGTTGCAGTCATAGTGAGGCTCCCATATACTTTTTTTGAGTTTTACTTCCAAGAGCTCTGCCAGGTTCTATCAGTGAAGACTGGTGAAAAATCCTCTTAGGCTTCTGGCAGGAGGAGATAAAGGTAATCATTTTGAAATAGTCCAGAGCATTCTGTTTTTCTTAACAAGGCCTCAAGAGAAACTGTTACTGGAGCCTAACCTGCTGCGGCTTTATCAGAGCCTAATTGACCTGGGAAGGAAAATACCCAACTCCAGCTCCCTCTAGCCATCCTGTCCCACCTAAGGGGAGAAAAAAACTGAGAAGCACTTGTGAAGTTCATAGCCCAGGGGGCCCAGCTCACTAAAAGACTGAGACCTAATCATAGGAATATAGAACACTTTCCCTCCTCCCACACCTCACCACTATATCACTAAAGGCCTATTTACTGGTGTTCCTTTTATTCAATATATCATGTCCAGCTTTCAGTAAAAAATTACAAGGCATACTAAAGGCAAAAAACACAGTTCAAGGAGACAGAGCAATCATCAGAACCAGATTCAGGTATGGCAAGGATGTTGAAATTATCAGACCAAGAATTTAAAACTACGATTAATATGCTAAGGGCTCTAATGGGAAAAGTAGACAACATGCAAGAAGAGATGGGTAATGTAAGCAGAGAGGTGAAAATTCTAAGAAAGAATAAAAAGAAATGCTAGAGATCAAAAATGTTGTGACAGAAATGAAGAGTGCATTTGATGGCTTCATTAGTAGACTGGAAATGGCTCAGGAAAGAATCCCTGAACTTGAGAATGTATCAATAGAAACTTTCAAAACTGAAAAGCCAAGAGAAAAAAGAATTTAAAAAAATTGAACAGAATATCCAAAAACTGTGGACAGTTAAAAAAGACGTAACGTGCACGTAATGGGAATACCAGAAGGACAAGAAAGAAAGGAACAGATGAAATATTTGAAGCAATAATGACTGAGAATTTCCCCAAATTAATGTCAGATAACAAACCAAAGATCTAGGAAACTCAAATACATACCAAAAAAAACTATACTTAGGCATGTCATTCAAACTGTGGAAAATCAAAGATAAGGAAAAAGTCTTGAAGGAAGCCTGAGGAAAAAACACCTTCCTTATAGAGGAGCAAAGATAAGAAATACATCTGATTTCTTTTAAGCAATCAACTAAGCAAGAAGAGAGTGGAGTGAAATATTTAAAGTGTTGAGAGAAAAAACCTACCAACCTTGAATTCTGGATCCTGTGAAATTATCCTTCAAAAGTGAAGGAGAAATAGACTTTCTCAGAAGAAAATTGAGGGAATTTGTTGCCCAGTAGACCTGGCTTGCAAGAAATGTTAAAAGAAGTTCTTCAGAGATAAAGAAAGAGATATAGGTCAGAAACTTCGATCCGCATCAAGAAAGGATGAGCATTAGAGAAGGAATGAGTGAAGGTAAATTAAAAACTTTTATTTTTCTTACTCTTAATTGATCGAACAGATAACAGTTTGTTCAAAACAATAATAGCAACAGTGTTTTCAATGTATACCTTATGTACAAATGAAATGAATGACATTAGTGATACAAGGGACAGGAAGGAAGAATTAGGACTATTTTGTTATTATAGGATACTTGGACTACCTGTGAAGGGGGATAGTGTTATTTGAAAGTGGGTTTGTATTAGTCGTGCATGTACGTTGTAAACTCTAGGCAACCACTAATAAAAAAAGTATTGATATGCTAAGAAAAGAGAGGAATATAATCATACAATATGCTCAATTAAAACCACAAAAGGCAGAAAAAGTAGAAATCAAAAATAGAAACAAAGAACAAAGGCAACAAATAGAAAACAGTAACAACTATGGTAGCTATTACATCACTTTAAAATGTCAATGGTCTAAATATACCAATTGAAAAACAGGTTGTCACAGTGGATCAAAAAACAAGACCCAGCTATATGTTGTCTTCGAGAAACCCACTTTAAATATAAAGACACATATTGATTAAAAGTAAAAGGATGGAGAAAGATATACCATGCTAACACTAATCAAAAGAAAGCTGGAGTAGCTATATTAGTTTCAGACACAGCAGACTTCCGAGCAAGGAAGCTTATTAGGATTCTATGGGTTAATTCATAAATGTGAATTTGGGCATGTTTTTGGAAATTACTGATGATTTTAGATTTTAAATCCCAATCCTTTCTCATTGCCTCTAAATTATACTATCAGTTTTATCCAGCAGTTATGTTTCAGTTCCTAAATCTATAAATAGTGACTCTGCAGGAGGAAAATAGTACAAAAATTTTCAGGTAGAGGCAGTTATAAAATTTTCCATGATATAAAGCTCATTGTAAAAAAGAAACAATAAAGGGTAGTGGTTAAAAATGACTTTGGCACAAACTGATCTGGGTCTAAGTTCAGACTTTATAAGCTGTTCTACCTAACATAAGTAATTTTACTTCCTGTGACTAAATTATTTCCTCATCCATAAAATAGGGGTAATAATAGTACATTTGAAATAAGGTTTTTGTGAGAATAGAATGAAATGATGTATATAAAATATCCAGCATATACTAAGTGTGAATTGTTACTCTAGAAAGACAATGTAGAAATAGAATAATTTATTATAAAACATGCAAATTCCACCCCAACCTTGCTATCCTAATATTTAATGATTTTTGTTATTAGATTTTCCCCTTTTAACAGGAATCATAAGAAACCAAATTTATCATCCAAATGAGTTGATGTGAATATACATGCACTCATATACCAACTGGATTTTGCTGTTTGATTAAAACATCTTTGTTATACAGAGGTTCATTTACAAAGCATGCTCTTTGATATTGGCCTGGTGCCATGGTGGAATTTTAATCATTTTTTTCCAGCCCAGGAAAAATTTCCACTGCTCCTTTGCAGGCCACAGGAGCACCTGCAATGCATGTATCCATTCAGTCTTTAGATATTTATTGAGCACATACTATGTGCTAGGCACTGTATGAGGTGCTGGAGAGTCAGTAGTAAGTCAGTAGTGAATAATACAAGTTTCTTGCTGTCAGGCAGTGTATATTCTAGTAGAAAAAAACAGACAAGAAATGAGAAAAATAGTTTTCAAATAGTGATAAATACTAGGAAGAAAATAAAACAAGGTTACATGATAATGTATTGGGGAGGAAGGATGTGATTAAATTGTATAGTCAAGGCAGGCTTTCAGAGGAGATGATTTTGAGCTGCTACCTGAATGACAAGAAGGAACTAGATACACAAGCATAGCAGGTAGAGGTAACACCACATGCAAAGCCCCTCAGTTAGAAATGACTTAGCATTGTGAATTCCTAAGTAACTTGCATATAATCCGCTCAATCAGTTTATTATTCACTAGATGATCTCACCATTTGAAAGAAAATGCTGCTGATTTCTTTTTAAAGTGATGATTTCAAAATTCTAATGCAGTAGTTCCAACACTATCATGTGCTTAAGAATAACCTGGAGAGTTTGCCAAAATATAGATTCCTGATCTAAAAAAGCTGAACTTGTGAAAACAGAGAGTAGAATGGTAGTTACCAGAGGCTGGAGGTTGGGGGAATTGGAGATACGTTGTTTAAGGGTACGAACTTGGAACTAGTAAACAAAAAGTCCTGGAGACCTAATGCACAGCATAGTAATTATAGACAATACTGTATTATAAACTTCAAAGTTGCTAAGAGACTAGATCTTAGTTGCTCCTACCACAAAGAAGAAATGATAATTATGTGACGTGATAGAGGGGTTAGCTAACACTATGGTGGTAGCATATTGCAATATATAAATGTATCAACATGTTGTATACCTTAAACTTACACATTATATATCAATTATACTTAAAAAAACAAAAACAAAAAAGTTTCCTGGGTTATATCCCCAGAGATTCTGATTCAGTAGGTCGAGTGAGGCCCACAGATTTATAGTTGTAACAAACTCACAGGTGATGCCAGTGCTGCTAATTTGAGGACCACACTTTGAGACCTGCTGCTTTAACAAATCTGTTTTGTGAGTTTAGTATCCATTTGCTAAAAGTAAAGCATGTCGGTATTTTCTTTCACATAAAAAATGAACTTACTTGGCATGCTCACATCTGAAATTAATTTTCATAAGTATAGTGGAAAAGTGTATGAAATATGAAAGGTAAAAAAATAGCATCTATAATATTATGAGCTTAATTTCACTATAGCCAATTAGTGAAGGATTAATGTCGGTTTTCGTTTGGAGAGGATTTCAAAAATTGTTTTTTAAATGCTGAAAGGAATTTAAATGATAGAGTACTTAGAGATTTTTCTAAAGTTATTTTTGTTTCTTGACCTGAGAGATCACATAAATAGAAATTGTATATTAAATCCTGTTAATCTGGAGAATATGAGAAGGTTGTGCTTCTCATCAACTGTGCCATTCAGGAGGATGTGCATGGAAAAGAGATGGAGAAAGGAAGTGGGACATCAGGCTAATCAGCCAGATCAGCTCAACCCATTCTGGTCAGCAGGGAGCCTGGCTGCTGTGGTCGCACAGACTGTATGACATATGTCAGAGAAGCCCACGTGCTCCTGTCCCTAGCAGTTGTTGCCAGGAAGGGAATTTATAAGAATATTTTGGGCATCGTGACCTTAGGAACATCAGGGATAGCGTGTGGATGATGATACTAAGAACAGCCAACAGTTATCCAGCACTTACTATGTGCCATTGCTTGAAATACTTGACACAATTAACTGATGTAACCCTCATGACACATATGTGAGGTAAAGAGTAACAGCATTTCCATTCTACAGACAAGAAAATGAGGCAAAGCGTAACTCAGTTATTGAGGTTACCAGGCAGTAAGCGGAAAAGCTGGGATTCAAAGCTAGACAATTTGCATTTGGTCTTATCTCTTAAACAATTTACTATATACTGCTTCGTATTTGGAGAAGAATCCCCAAATCAAAGGTTTTCAGGATTTGTGTCTATATAGTCCAGGTTAAAATGAGGTATCTCTTTCTTTTTCTGCACACCCTTTAAGTTATTACATAAGAATTCCACAATGTCTCTCTATTTTTTAATCTTTCTGCCTGGGTCTGACAGGAGGACATTCCAAATGAAGACCAAGAGAGGAAGACCGTTGGAGTAGTCATTGCAGAGAAAAGTCTTCTACCACTTCCTAGTGTGTGATCGTGGGCAAGTCACCAAAATGTTCTGAACTTCAGTTTTAGTATCCAGAAAAGGATGACAATGTTTACCCCACAGGATTAGACAATTAAATGAGGACTTTTCTGGCCACTGATACAGACATATACTGTACCAGTCAAGTGTCCAGGTGAGTGGACACTTTATGCATAATTTATGGGATTTTCAAGGGTCATTTTGACTGTAGTATTTTTGCCTTACCTGCTGATATTAGAATCTTTGGTTAAGATGCAACTCCATTGAAAGCCTTTGAATGACAGTGTATCTAGTGTCTTCAGAGCTCTGATCTCCTTGGGCTATTTCTATAGTTGGGCTTAGGATGGCACACCCTAACTGTGGAGCTAAGTCTAGTGGCTGCCCAGATCAAACAATAATATAATGTTTGCTGATAAGAGTTATGGTTGTTGCAGAATGACAATGGAGAGCAACAGAGTTCCAAAAGGAACTGTCAGCTGGTCATCCAGCAGGTATTTTGTTTTCATTTACAAAGTAATAACCAAAAATAATTTTTGTCAGCCCAACATAATGGTTCATGTTAACATCTGGTTAACATGAACGTGGTAACATAACGTCTGACAACAACCAGAAATAATATTTCAAGAGTTCTTAAGCACTTCATTTCAAAGTTTTACATTTATTATTTAGAGTAACTCCTTTGAACAATTTTTAGGTATTGTAAAATATCTTTTAAAGGTAAGTTGAGTTTACCCATGATCAAAAGAGGTAAAATATCATTAAAATGAGTAGGCTTGCATAAATATATAGAAGTAATCTTCGTAGATGCTTTTACTATGTAACCTAGATCCTAAAATCTAAGGAAGAGATTTAGAGAAAATATAAAAGTACAAGGGAGATAAATGAGTAATGAATTGTCAACTTTTATTTGATTATTTTCATTTACAGTTCTGGCACTGACACTTTTTTTAAAAAAAGATTTTAATTTTATGTAAAGATTGAACTTCAATAAAATAACTTAAAAAACATTTACATTATACATCACTAAATCTCCATAAAATATACAATACTTTTGATACAGCTGTAGGCTACAATGACGTTGAAGGAAATGATACATATTCATAATTTTTAAGAGATATCCCATATGTCACATTTAGGAATAAATATTTATATTGAATTTGCCAAGATATGTGAAGTATTAAACACTATATAACATGCACTCAGAAATTAAAATATATATTTTTAAAACATTTTAAAAGCATAAAACTGTGTTTGATTTAACCTAGATATACATTAGCGCTTCTAAATAGAAATTTGAATATTTATTACAAATAAAAGATACTATAACATCAAGTGAGATATAGTCCAAAAGCTGGGAGGAACCAGTTTGGACATGTAGAATATAAATTTCTACTTCGGCTAGAGTTAAGTCTCATCTTTTTTAACCTTCAAATAAGATGGAATGATGTTAAATATGCTAAAATTTTAAAACTTTACAAAATATTTGTTTTTAATTTTAAGTACTTGTAAGCTGTATTTCTTTTTCTCATTTATATTGATATGACAAAATCAAACATATGAACTTAACTGTCTAAAATAAAAATCTGAATATTACTGTGAAATGAAGGTAAGTATTTAACATTCCATAGACCAAATCACGCAAGTGCAACAGACTGTGTTTTATACATACAAAGTAAAATTTTACAGAGATTACAGTGTTTTATACTCACAAGCAAATTATGAGGATAAAATTCTTTCATGTACTTCTGAACATCGTTAACACTCTTACAAACTGGCTGCTTGGCATTTTAAAATGATTGCTATTTCTAGAAAATAGCAGCAATATCGCTCACCCAGAAGAACTGAATGTACTGAATTGATACACTGCTACAACCTGAATCACTTCATCAAATTAGCTTAACATTACTGCATTTGAGGCTAAGAAAATTGATAGAAAATGACAGAAAACAGGACATTAAAATTAATCCAGAGAACAATTCTGAGTCTTTTTATAGGCAGCAGCTGCACATGAGCTGTAAATTTTATCCACAATTGAATACATTTTGCTATAATGCACATATTATGAATCCTCTGCTCCTAGCCTGGTATGTCATTCTTTATTCGTAGTTAGTGAAAAGGTCTGAATTTGGTAATTGAAAACTTGTCCCAACAACTGTATAAATGTCAGTTATTAGGTGCTCACTATTATTCAAGATTTTATAACTAGGAGAATGATTAAAAAAAAAATCTGATTATAACAAAATATCTCATTAATTTTATTGTTCTTAATTACTCTGCTGATGAAATAAAATCAAAACAATCCTCCCATTCCCCTCACTGTATTACGTATTTAGTGGCACTAATATAGTTTATAAATTGTATTTAATGACACTAATATATTTTGTATTGTATTGTATTTAATGACACTAATATAGTTTATAAATTGTGAGACTTTCTTAGATAACATATGGATAGTATTTTCTAGAATATTCTCCCCTCAGGATCTATGGATTATTAGAATACATTTCAGTTTTCCTTTCCGATATAAAAGCAAAAGGTTAAGTTGTCAACTTATATTTTTCCTGTTCATTCTTCATCTGAATAACCGATTTTGAAATTATAGTAAACAATTTCTAAATTCTTTGTTTTAATGAATTTCCCATTTTAGAGTGAATAACTTAAAAAATAATATTTAGATTCTTATATACTAAAATCTGGTTCAGAGGTAAAATAAAATTATGGAAAAGCACTTCATAGCATTACTCTCATAGCATTTTCCATCAGGGAACTAACTACTCTGTATGACTGGGAACAAAACTTCAAATGGAAATATTATATTTTAAATCTAGTTTTAATTTAGATCTTTTACATATACATTAAAAACCTTGTTTTGGGTAATTATTGACTAAGGTGCAACTATCAAAATTATTAGGAATGTTTATATTGAAGAAAAATAGTAATACCAAATCTTTAAAACCTGACGTCACATTCAGCTCTGTGTGTTCAGATGCAGATGAAATGTTATATTCTCTTAAGTCTAGTGCAGATCTCATCAGCCATCCAGGCCAAGCCTCAATAGGGGTTATGACCTTCTTCACTATAGTTTCCTACAACATAAAATACCTCTGTTGAATCTGCAGCATGTTTAGAAGGAAACCTATAATTTCAGTTAAAAGCATGATGTTTAATGTGTTTTAATATGGTAGGTCAAATCATAACACACGTAAATCGTCCTACAAAATATATATTTGATGATATTTCAAATGGAATGTTTTCAAGTTGATAGTGGTAGCCAAAGATGCTGAGAACTTAAAAGGTGCATAATATAAAATAACCTGCAAAATTCAAACATTCAATTTTTAATATACTATAAATGTTCACTGAATCTAAAAATAATACCCTAATTGTATAAGGTTCCTTTTCAAGTAGTTATTTGTTTTTAAAAAATTATAAATAATTCTTGTAACTATGCCTCTCTGTCTTTGCTTCAAAGATATGGAATATTATCTTTATCACTATATAAATAACAAATAGTCCTTTAAAGAAGAGGTTGAGGAGAATAGGGGAGGAGAACTGGCTAATTTTCCCTGTTATTATGTGCATTTATGGATATAAAGTTGAAAACACCATTTGCTGTGGCAGGGAGAACAGGCCATGTTCTGCATTAGGAAATAATAAGAGCCCAGTTGCTCCTTTAATAAAGTTACTCTGCATTCAGCCCAGCTGAGTATGTAAGCATATAGTTAAGGCTATATATACAATAAAGAGAAGAGGCAATTATTTGGATAAATCAGAAAAATAAATTTTTAAAGAGAGCACTTGGTCTAAATACTTCTTCTCCCCATCATATTCTGATTTTACCACACAACAGCTTACTTTCTACTTCACTTTATCTGTGAGAAATATTACTTGGATGAGAAATTTCTTATGGGATAAGACATATTAGTAGAATGATAATTTTCTCTATTAAATCACATCTGCTTTTTGGGAAAAATTAATAGGCCCTTAGAAATAAATTGTCAAAGCACCTAATTGAAGAAGAAAATTCTGTAAAATAATTTTTTTTATTATGTGAAATCATCCAAGGGAGAAAACGTTTTTGGCTGAAGGATTTTTAGGCCAGTGAAGTGACCATTTAAGCACATATCATACCCCTGGTTGCTTAGAGAATGAACCTCCTTGGCTGCATTCTCAGCTTTGATAATTGTGATAGAAACAAACTAAACTTTAAGAGAAGAACAAAACATCTTGGAGACTGGCAGAAATACATTGAATTTAGAGACAGCCACCTCTTCACTCCAAAAAGTACCTTATTTGATGTTTAGAGCCATGTTAACGTGCATCAAACTTATGCAAACTGGCCACAGAAGAGTCATTCATATTTTCACTGGAACTAGCAAGTAATTTTATGAGTAAGTAATTTTGTACATACTATGTAGTTCTTAATATAAGAGCAGAAATTAGAGTTCATTGATGAATGAGCATAAAAACTAGTGAACACTTTGAAAAGACATTGTAGATATGTCAACATTTCGTAAAGTTGTGTGCTGTATGAGAACCATTAATCTGTTCCAATAGAAAATCCCAATTTTTAGACAAGGGAAAAAATCGAAGCCAACCATGAGAAAAGGGCAACACTCGCAGACAAATCTATGTATCTTTTTTTTTTTGGTAAATTGTCAGGGAAAAATAGAAAGGGTGTGCAAAATAAAAATGATTTTATGCTCTTAGAGTAAAAAAAGACAGATACTATTAGGTAATAAAATATGACAATTCCATTAGGAAGAATTAATAAAAAGTTAAGAAAAAAATAAGTCCCACTATTTAATTAAACATCAATAACAGCAGGATTATTTCTGTCACTGATTTTCTTCCTTTCTTTTTTGTTTCAAAAATTATTTGATTAGGGCCAGCCCCATGGCTTAGCGGTTAAGTGCACGCACTGCGCTACTGGCGGCCCGGGGTTCGGATCCCGGGCGTGCACCGACGCACCGCTTCTCCGGCCATGCTGAGGCCGCGTTCCACGTACAGCAACTAGAAGGATGTGCAACTATGACAAACAGCTATCTACTGGGGCTTTGGGGAAGAAAAAAAAAAAAAAAAAAAAAGGAGGAGGATTGGCAATAGATGTTAGCTCAGAGCTGGTCTTCCTCAGCAAAAAAAAAAAAAAAGAGGAGGATTAGCATGGATGTTAGCTCAGGGCTGATCTTCCTCACAAAAAAAAAATTATTTCATTAAAAGAAGGGGAAAGATAGTCTGCTAGCAGCTATTTACATAACACAAATGAAGGCACAAATAGTAGGACTCCAGAGTTGATGATCGAAGGCGTGGTGAATATCAGGTGATTCAGGCATGAACAAAAATGACCCTGAAATACAGCTGAAGATCTAGCTCTCTTTTGTGTTTACAGTTGCATACCTAAGTGACTAACTCAATCAGGGATCCATAAAAATCTTTTCTTTCTTTCTAGTAATAAAATATACTTATCAAAACTTGCTAGCTTATCTGTGCAAATGTATACTTATCACTGCTGCAAAAAATATGTATGAAAATAAACCCTAAAAGACCTGCTTTTCATAATGTTCAAAATATCCTGTGCATAGTCAGTTTCTGAAGAACTCTCAAGATCTGAATTGGAGAGAGAAACCAAAATGTTGAATCCAAAGGAGATAAGGACAGCTGTGCCCTTGTAGGAGGCACTTTTGAATTTGTTGATGAAAGCTTAAATGGAATTTACTTCCTAATAGCTGATCACAGATAAGCTACTTCTCCTTAGGAAAATTTAGGGCCAATAGGCCATGTTTGGACAGAAAACACCCTTGGGCCATATCCCAGAATCCTTCTTTATGAGTATATCATACATATATGATTTGGCTAGATTAGCAGTGACTCAACTGCCACTAATAATTATATATGGTCTTAGGAAAAAAGGATACCACTGAAGTCACTGGATACAATATTCATTTTAGATTATCTGAGGAAGGAATTACACATATTCAATAATTATTAGTTTAAAATCTGTCAATATTTTTTTTACATTGCTGCTTGTGGAAAAAAAATGTCATCATGGTTGTATCTTCCTTCTAATCAAATATTCTAGAATATGAAGTCATTCACAACTAGACTGTGCAAAGAACCAGATTAGAAGCAGGGCAGTGAGGTCATCAATTGCTGCTCTTCTCCCCCAAGTTTGTTTAAATGACTAAATATATCAGCAGCTGAAAATTATTCCACATCAGAAGCATCGTTGTCAGAAAGATGATAGTTACTTCCCTTTACCCGAATATATTCAATATATCTCCCTTCATCAGAATCTGAAGTGCCACATGTACATAGCCTGTTGTCAAAGAGTGATTCAATTTCCTCTAATTTTTTCCCCTTGGTTTCAGGAAGACAGCCATAGATGAAAAGGAGTCCCATAGCAGCAAATCCAGCATAGAGGAAGAAGGCTCCTGCAATGGAAAATAATATATATGTATAAGTATGTGTATGTATATGTGTGTATAGATATATACAGTATACATATATATACTTGGTCTATATACATAGAGAGAGAGAGAGAGGCCTAGGTTGGAAACAATACTTGATTTTGACCTTTCTTTCTGGTCAATCATGCATAACTATGATATGAAATAGAACCAAAAAATTACTGCCAGCCTGGTTTACTCTAATTGTTCTAATCCTGTGAATATAATGTAATTTATCTTTCTAAACTTGTCATGTAATGCCAAACTCAAGAATGATAGACCAGGCTCAGATGTAACTTCTGCTTTGAAGTCTTTCCTTATGTCCCTGGCTAGAGATAACTGTTCTCTCCTATGTGCTTTCACAGCGCTTTGCTGAGGCCTCCTATCATAATAACAAGAAGTATTATAATTATGTGCATGTATTTGTCTGTCTTGTTTACTAGACTGGAGGCACCTGGAGGGAGAAATTTCTTTCTCATTTATCTAGTATTTCCAGAACCACATACAATGATGACATTGCTGAATCTGTGACTCATTGGAGTACACGGCAACTCTATCCTTCTAGTTTCTCGTGCCCAAAGTCTGATAGTCAACTTTGACTTTTCTCTTACTCTCCCACCCAATATCCAATCTGTTAGTCTAGTTGGATCTACCTTCAAATATAATCTGAAGATGACCACTTCTTACCATTCCACTGATATCTCTGGTCTAATAGCCATCCTCTCTCATCTGCACTATTGCCATAGTCTCCTAACTAGTCTCCTTGTTCCTTCTCTTGTATCCCTATAGTCCATTTTTTTTTTTTTGTCCATACCACTTATCACCATCTGACATACTATAAAGCTTACTGATTTGTTTTGTTTCCCTCCATTAGAATGGAAGCTCCATGAAGTCAGAGAATTTTGTTTTGCTGTAAGACTATGCATGTCAATGCAGCACAACCACAAAGACATAAATACTACCTGGCTGTGTTTTCTAAGTGTCAATACAGCAAGCCTAGAAGGATGAGATATATGAGAATGTGACTTGTGTGTATTCTTACGTATTTCCAAAATGGCCTTTCCTTTATAATCTAATTCCCAATTTAAACATAAGAACCTATGCTTTCACTTTTAATGATGGGAAACAACTAACTATAATGGAGTCCCTGCCTAATTTTAGGCCTTCAGTCCAGACCATCCTATATATGAGATGGGGGAAGGAGGATGACAAACTAATGTGACAAACGGCTGGAGAAAGGATATCAGATTGGGAGTTGGAAGATCTGGGTTTAAGTCTTGCTATGTGACTTCTAGATAGTCATTTAACCTCTTCTCTGGGCCTCAGTTTCCTCATTAAGTAAAATAAGATGGTTTCTCAGCTCCAATTTAAGTTTATGATTTAAGTTTATAATTCTATAAATTTTACAACCCAAATCAGGAGGAGGTATTGGAGAAATAGCTATGAGATGCTTGAGAGGGAGATCTGCTCTTCTCTTTCAGTAGAAGTGGTCTCAAGGGCAGAGTCAATGGCTTGTTTGTCTTTGGTTTCCCTAGTACAGAGCCTGAACCATTGGAGGAGGGTCTAGAGAATGAATGTGCTCTTGTTGACTGCCAGATGTAATACGTTGGGTAACAGATCTGAAAAGGGCTAAACTAGACAACATAAAGACATTTGAAAGTCAAGCTTTAAGCTGACATAAGGATAGCAATTAAAGAACTGAATAACATTTCTCAGTTCTGCTGAATCATTACAGGATAGGAAAGACATTATTAAGACTACTTTCTTAAAGACATACCTCCAAGTAACCATTTCAGGAATATACACAGAAACATTTCTTGGGAAGGCTCAAGGAAAACTACAGAGGAAAAATGCTACTGAATTGGCCACCCAAAAGAATTTGCTCAGTGGAATGAGGAACCATGAGAAAATAGAAGGGAAACAGAGGTAAATTATGGGATATTAGAAAAAAATATGAAAGGGTTGACTAAATCAAGACATAGTTTGTTAGATTAAGTCATGAGAAGCCATACAACTCTTGAGCTAGACTTGTATAAGTCAAATTATCTTTAATAAAAATACAACTCTATGTACAAATATAGAGCTCCTTTATTTCATTTGTTTGGTTCACATTAAATTCTTACCACAACATATATATTTTTTTGTCTTATACTTGGTAAATAATCAGAAAATAATACTAGGTCATCTGGGATGCTTGGCTGAGTGTTACAGTGAAAGGAAGACTCTGAGAGTGTGGGTCTGAAAGTCACAAAGCAACCAGGCTGAATCCTTGGGCAGTTTCTTAAATTCTGTTGACCTTAGTTTCCTGATCTATCTAATGGGGAAAATGATTCCTGCCTTGCCAAACTGTGAAGAATAGAAATAATGTATCTTACATGCCTATTAGAATTTTGGATATTAGTTGCTCAAAAAAGTGATAGCATTATTAAATTCTACTAAATGACCAGGGAAGAAGAGTTGCCATTAGAGATAGACTAGAACAAGATTAGTATGACTAATAAATTGGGAATGTTTTCATCCGAAAGGTGATACTGAGAAGCTAGTTCTTGGTGAATGTGGGAATTTTGAGAAAAACTGAAAGGAGATGAAGTCCTGTGTTCTGATTACAGATAAGCAAAATTGTGGAGGTAAGAACAGAAATGGAATCTTTAGCATAGAGGAACAAAGAAAGGATGGTAATTATGATGATGAGAATACAGAAAAAAAAAGTGCAGCTGGTAAAACATTTTAGACTAAACCAGGCTGCCAAACTCCAAAATCTGTAACAGAGCAAATCTAGTTTGGCTTTATAAAATATAATATTGAGGAAATATTCATTGCAATTCACAATTTAGGAAGAGTGACATGATTAGAAGAAACAAATCAAATCTGTTAGTGCTAAATTCCTACAGTTAAAAACAATTAGATGGATTAGGAAGATCCCTAAAGGCCATACAGCTTCTTGCTTGTGACCCAGATTCCTAAAGCCAAATAACATCAAGGAAATTCTATTAAAATACAAGATCCTTTTATAAAATCTGAGGAATCTAAAGCAGACAAATGCCAAAAGTGGGCTTCACTGGTGAGACCTGTGGTTAAGCCACCGAGGTGTGGGCAGGCCCGAGAGGCTGTGACCTGCTCCATGTAACGGGCAGGTCAATTATGTACTCACTCTCTTAATTATTCCCCCTTGGAATGAAAATGAAAAAAATATCTGTAATGAGTCTGTCAGGATTATTAAACAGTGCACATATTCCTCAGCTTTATTCTGAAGGAAATAAATCTTATTAGAGTCCTACATTAAGTTTCAGATTAAAACAAATAGTCAATTGAATTATACAAAGTGAGGACTCAAAGACCATGTTTGATTGAATTTCAGTACCTCAACACAGGAACTTTGATATAATGCTCTCCAAGGGATCTATTTAGTCACACATGCTATACATAAAATGGCATACTGTTGACAGTTGAATGATAATTTTTAGTAATAAACATTACTGAATGGGGTCCAAGGCAGAGCTGTCTAAGCAGGATAGTTTAGAAAGGAATCAAAATTTGAGGTCTTATGAAACAATAAAAAAGGAAATAAAAAGACATGGGTATTTCTAGAGAAATACATCATTATGGTGTATATTCATAAATTAGGAATATAAACATATACCTTACATAAATCAATAACATGTAGATTAAAATGTAGATCAAAAAACAGGGAAAAAACTAACCTGAACTGAAATATTGTTCCAGTACTAGCAAGCAGTAGACCTAATGGACCGACCAGTGCTCTGATATGATGATAGAAAGCTTGGCTTAATGCAAAGCAAAAAACTTCTTCTAACTGGATATTTTTGAAAGAAGCCTGGCTATGCCCTATTTAGATTTTACTTCTGTTGCCTCATGTTTTTCTGGCAGTATAAATTCAAGAAAGAGGAGCTTTGCTATCAAAAGTTTTACCAAGTAGACTTTTATTATTTGGTGTATGACTTTCTATAAAAAATGCTTTCTCAGGATGTTAGTCTAGATTTAGGTCTTCAAATATTTAAGCGTTCTCAAGAATCAGCCAATACGAGTAAATATTTATTGTGCTCATATTTATGGTGTCAGGAAGATAAATTTTATGAATTTATGTAAAAATTTTAATTGCCAAATGGGATAAAGCTGAATATACTAAATATATATCCAGTTTAAAATGCCAGTGCATTTCCTTTCCAAGAAAATAAGTATTTCTAAATGTTCTAAATGGTGATTAGGAGAGAGAAGAGTTTTATAAGGATAACAAAAGCATTAGATAAATAGTATTAAATAAAAGTAAATACCAATTCAGCATGTTCAGAAGAGAGGAGGAATAAATTTTTATAATGTTTCCTATATTGATCACTCATCTACAAAATTCATCTGTGTATTTATTCATTTGATAAACGCTTTGAGTGCTTAACAAGTGAACCAGATGCCCTGGAAGGCACTGGGAATATAACAGTGAACAAGGCGTAGTACTGGCCTGAGCTCAAGGGATTTATGGTCCAGTAGTGAGGGGAGAGGGGCTGACTGACAAATAAACCTGTTCCTGCAAAAAGGAATTATCAGTGCTGAGAGCATGGAGTGAGGTGAGGTGAGTGATGGGGGTGGGGATCAGAGAATGGTCTAAACAGTAGGCATTCCATATACACCATAGAGGCTTAGGGAATTAGAATGAAAATCTCATATTTCATCATTTAGAATCCAATCACAATCTATAAACTTTTACAGACAATGAAGAAATCATCTTGCTAAAAAGACAGTCATTTCGTTTTAGTAAAAATGGACTTGACTTGAAGTAGCTTCCCAAAGTTTTTCCCTAACTCAGCCACTTCCCAATATTGTTTTCTTTGAGTTATGGTCTCCACACACTTTCACTTGAATACTTCTGTCACGTTTACAGTTTTGGCAGTGATGAGTGCTGGTCTCAGTGGACACTGAAATGCACATGCCTTGGCCTGAACCACATAGATGATGATACAGCCGAATGCATAACTCACAGCATGACATTTGGGGGAGCTACGTTCACCCCTACTCTGATTCTGTTCTTGGACGTGATTCCATTACTGTCATGGGACATCTTCAAGCATTAGCCCTAGACTTCTTGCCTACCTCTTTCTACCATCTCTGTTGTTTATGTTTCTTCATTAAACTAAAAGCCCTGCTGTGAAGATTTCCAACTGGGGAGATAGCTGGGAGATGTTTGGGTTGGGAGAGTGGGTGGGTGGGTGAAGGCTATAAAGCACTGAAGGACAAGAAGCAATGCTGCTCAGAAAGGGAGAATTCCTCTTATCTTTTCCCAGGTACATTTCCAAGGACTTGCGGGGAACAAGAAAGTCACATAGAGATATTTATAACAGCAAAAATAAAATATAACCATCTAGTCTTTAATCACAAATGACAGCACATCTGAAAATAGAGTAGGAAAAATAAAAATGAAACTACAGTTGGAAAAAATATTCTCTTACCATAGTATGTAAGATATTCTGCTGTGTGTAAAAATGTCAGTGAAACCAGAACATTGAAAATCCAATTTATTCCAGATGAACATGCATTTCCTGTACTTCTTGCCCAAAGGGGATATATTTCAGAATTCACAGTCCAAGGCATTGGTCCCATTCCTGAGAAATGCAAAATTAAAAATTTCAGTAAAGTAGTACGTAAGGAATTTAAAAAAGAGTATCTTGTCTCCTCTAAAAAGAGACAATAATAACACAACAATAAGAACAAAGCGTTTGGTTTACCAGGTGCGAAGAAAACAAGATATAAAATAAGGCCCAGAAGTGCAGTCCAGGAGTATGGAGTAGGGCAGAAATTGTAAGCCCAAAATACTTCTTCTGTTTTGAATTTGGTTTCATTTTCACACCTGAAAAATAATGCAATATAAATATTAACTTAGTGTTTAGGGTATAGTTGCAGAAATTCAATGTGATCATCTAGGATGTATTTGGAAATTCCTTAATGTCATTAAGGAAAAGGGTCCAAGATGTTTTTCTTGAAAAAAAAGTTAAGATTTAAATATACAGTATTAGATATGCAAGCTCACACAAAACTTTTTAGAGCTGAAAATAATTCAAGAGCAACACAAAGAAATACATTGTGCATACAACTCAATAGCAAAAAAACAAACAATCTGATTAAAAAATGGGCAGAGGATCTGAATAGATATTCCGAAAGAAGACCATACAGATGGCCAGCAGGTACATGAAAAGGCACTCAACATCATTAATCACCAGGGAAATGCAAATCAAATCTGCAATGAGATATCACCTCACACCTGTGAGAATGGCTACTATCAAAAAGACAAGATAATAAATGTTGGCAAGGATGTGGAGAAAAGGGAACCCTTGTGCACTGTTGCGGGGAATGTAAATTAGTTCAGCCTCTACGGAAAACAGAATGGAGGTTCCTCAAAAAATTAAAAATAGAACTACCATATGATCCAGCAATTCCACTTCTAAATATCTAGCCAAAGAAAACAAAAACACTAACTTGAAAAGATATCTACACTCCTGTGTTCATTGCAGCATTATTTACAATAGCCAAGACATGGAAGCAACCTAACTGTCCATCAGTGGATGAATGAATAAAGAAAAATGTGGTGTATATACACACACACACACACATATATATAAAATGGAATATTATTGAGCCATAAAAAAGGAAATCTTGCCATTTGCAGCAACATGGATGGACCTTGAGGGCATTATGCTAAGTGAAATGTCAGGCAAAGACAAGTACTGTATGATCTCACTTATATGTGCAATCTTGTTTAAAACAACAACAACAAAACAAGCTTATAGATACAGAGCACAGATGGTTCCTTGCCAGGGGTGGGGGTGGGTGAAATGGGTCAAAAGGTACAAACTTCCAGTTATATAAGAAATAAGTCCTGGGGATGTAATATACAGCATGGTGACTATAGTTTATAATACTGTATTGCATTTTTGAAAGTTGCTAAGAGTAAATCTTGAAAGTTTTCATCACAAAAAATTTGTAACTATATGGTGACAAATCAGACGATTTCCAGTTAATTCTTGAAAGCTGCAGAAACACTGAGAGTCAGTATGTTGTGGTAGAAAGACTGGATTTTGCAGTCAGGACAAAATTCAAATTCCAGAACCAGATTTTTTTTTTCCTCTGTAAAATGGGGATAATGCCTTACAAGTAATGTTAAGGATTAGAAGGGTCACCTGTAAAGGAGTGATAGAGTACATGAGAGCAGGGAACAATGCTTATATCTGATTCCAGCTAACCCTTTCCCTTCCTGCTGTGTGTCCTTGCTTACTTCTCTATCAGTCACTCCCTGATGACTCTGCCTCCCAGTTCTCTGGTGGAGCAAAGTCTCCTATGGTCTTAGATTGATTCTCAAGTTGAACTTCCAATTCTTTACCTTAATTGAAGTCTGAATTGCACCTGAAGATACAATGAGCCTCAAAAACATTCTTATCCCTTGTTATTTTTAGACTATTGTTCTGCGTCCATCAAACCTCTATTTTTAAACCTTGACATCCCAGCCCTATCCTTATTGCTGCGTTGATGACCTCCATCATAACACCCCACCTGTCTTGATGATATGGGTGCCTAGTCAGTCATCATCTCCATCCCCTCTCATCCTTTGCCACGTTCATTTATTTTTACTTCTAGACCGTCTAATACCTTGGCTTCATAGCTCTTATTTAACCTCTGACACTGCAGAGAGGGCACTTTATAATTTGCTTGATTTGGAACTATTTTACTTTAAGGTTTCAAACATAGAGCATTCCTTTTCTGATTATAAGCAGTTCATTTCCTCATTTCTGATAATTTGCTCCACACCCAAATCACAATGTTTAGATTCTAAACTTCTCTCAGTATTCATTCACCTCATTGCTCACCTTAGTCCATTCAATCCATCTTTATGGCCTCTAGAATCCATCTTTCTTTCCTCCATGCTTATCTGCCATTCTCACCATTTCAGTTCCTAACCCTGTGCAGCACCATTAACTTCCTTCAATAACCACTTTTCAGAAGCTGGGCAAAATTATGACACCATGCTGTTGGGTTCTATTAAAAGTTCATGCTATTTCTTCTCAGTTGGGTCCCTAATTATGCTTCTTTATTTTTATCCTTTATTGTCTCCTCTACTGAATTCTCTGCTTATTTCAGAGTAGGCATTAAATAAACTTTTGTCAACTGTTGCCTCAATTAATTAAAATATTTCTTACTATTCTCTAGTTGTGAAATCTTTCCGTCTGCTTTCTAGGTGCTAAGAACTTGCCTCCTCCTTTAAGAAAACTGAGCATTCTCAATTTGAACACCCTCATTTTTTCTCTACCGAACCTCTACTTTTCAATATTTTCTTTCAGCTCTTCTCCTCCAATGGCAACACGTCTCTTGCCCTTTCTAAGGACTGCCCTTCCAATCAGTGGTACTGCATCTCATTCTCCTTCTGTCTCCTCTGGGGTTATGTTCCATCAGTAGTCTATTCTCTTTCTGCCATCTTTAGTTTCTTCCTACTTGAGCCTTCCCTTCTGTTTACAACACACAAGATTGCTCCTACTCACATATTCAACCCCTCTCATATTACTACTACTGGCTCGTCCACAATTACAAAGAAGTTTATACTCGTGAGCTCTACATCCTCACTACCTACTTTTTCCTTCACAGCCCAGCTCCCCCACCCACCCAGATGCCAGCTGACTCTTACCCAGGCTCTGTTTTCCTGAATCTGCTCACCCAAACGTCATCAATGACCTCCTAATCCCAAAATTCATTCATCTTGCCTTAATTTTGAGGCTTGGATTACTCTGTGGTGGTTGATATTTCTGACAACTCTCCTTCCTTCTCTTTCCCCTTCGCTTTTATATCTACATCTCCATCTTATCTCACTGACATATATGTCTTCATTGCTTTTTTAAATGTCTCTTCCTCCCCTCAACTTCTAGATAGAGGTGTTCTCTAAGGTTTTATTTCAAGGCTTATATCCTTTCTCTTAATCATCTCATCTAATTTTAGGGCTTTTTAATCCCCCCATGGATGCTCCCTGATGGGTTTTTCTAGGCTTGACCTTTTTCTCAAGCTCCATTGATGGAATTTAGTATCTGCTGTACATCCATATCTGAGTATCCTGCGATGGCCTCAGATACAGTATGTCTTCTCCAGGAGGCAGAATGGGGCTGTTCTGAGTTCAAATCATGACTCTATCACTTATTAGCTGTGCTCGTTCATTCAAAAATTTATATAATGAGCACTTTTTATGTGTCAGACATTAGTGATAGAGCTGTGAACAAAATAACCACCTTTTGCATTTGTGGAAACCAGAGTTTAGTGGGCACAGGTGCAGTCCTGGGGAAAAGGGAGAAAGGACCGTTATCACAGGCTGTTGGGAACTCAAATGTGATAATGCACACTGAGTGCTTAGCATACTGCCTGGCATGTAGTGTATGCACAGTAAGTATTACTTTAATAGTGCTTCTCATGACATTTCTATTTTAGTTAACACCACCATTCCCTGAGTTGAAATGGATTAAAATCTTGGAGTTATCGTCCATATTTTCTCATCTCTCCCTCTTTAAATCTTCTATATACTTTTAAGTCCAAGTAAAGAAGAGTGGCTAAGACCATAAGCTCTGAGACTGACATTCTACGTTCAAATCTAGATTGGGATACCCAGATTTGAAGCTAGGATGTATGTGATCTAGGCACTTAACTTTTCAAAGCCTGTGACCTCATCTGTGAAATAAGGATTTTCCTGGCACCTACCTCAAAGAGAGATTTTGAGGCTTACATGAGATAATGTATGCAAAGAACGTCACATGGTATGGCCAAGAAATCATATTTCCTGGACATAATTTCTTGAATCTGGCTCTTCCTATTTGCATAAACAGCACCCTAATTCAGACGCTGAGTGTTGTTTGTCTCATCACCTGCATCTGGCTCTGTGGCAGACTCTAGAGTTGCCCCTCTATAATCTGTTACCTGATGTTCGTGCTCTTGTATAGCCCTCTCCCCTTGAGTGTGGGAGTGCCCTGTGACTTACTTCTAACCAACAGAATATGGCAAAAGTGACAGGACATATATGATTAAGTAAGATTACAGTGCTGTTTAGCTGAAGTCTCTTACACCCTTGCTGGCTTTGAGAAAGCAAGCTGCCACCTTGTGGGATGCCAATGTAGGGATGCTCATGGAAAGAACTGAGAGAAGTCTTTAGGAGCTGAGGGTAGCCTTTGGTTGACAGCTAGCAAGAAACTGAAGTACCTGATATAAAAGTTAACTGAATTCTGCTAACAAAAGCTAATCCTAGGGCCGGCCCCGTGGCTTAGCGGTTTAAGTGCTCGCGCTCCGCTACTGGCGGCCCAGGTTCGGATCCCGGGCGGGCACCGACGCACCGCTTCTCCGGCCATGCTGAGGCCGCGTCCCACATACAGCAACTAGAAGGATGTGCAGCTATGACATACAACTATCTACTGGGGCTTTGGGGGAAAAATAAATAAATAAAAATTAAAAAAAAAAAAAGCTAATCCTTCCCTAGCTGAGCCTCAGATGAAAGCACAGCCCCAGTCAACACTCTGATTGTAGCCTTGTGAGACCCTAAGCAGAAGACCTAGGTAAGGGTGCCTGAACTCCTGACCCACAGAAACTGTGATATTATAAATGTGTGTTGTTTTAAGCTGCTGAATTTGTGGTAATATTGTTATGCAGCAATAGAAAATGAATACAGTATTCTAATTATTTTTCCTTCTTCTAGCATTCCTTTCTTCAAACTACTGCCTCACCAAGTTGAGCTCTAGAGCGTTGCTCTTTCTACCCACCTCACTGCTCAAAAACCTTCATCCCCCTTATCCCAGCTGCCTGTGATACGGGGCCTGCAAACTTTGGCTGCCGCCTACCTTATCCTGTATAAAATCCTTTTCTCCAACTAGACTAGACTACTTATTTTTTGAACCTACTTTCCAGACCCAGCATCTTCTACTCATGCCATTTCCTCTAACTGAAGGCAAACTCGCACTCCTGATCTCCACTGTCAAAATCTACCTCAGCCCTCCAGGCTAATACAAATGCTACCCATTCACCTGTCTGAAATATTCTCGCTCTCCTCTCAATGCTTTTCATTTTCCTCATTTGGATCGTTATCACATAGTGCTCTGTATTATTCTGTCTGAATATACTCCCTCTTCTACTGCCCTGGGCTCTCATCCCAGGCAGCACAGAGCAAGGGTTAAGGGTACAAGAGTCTAGAGTCAGGCTGCATGATTGTGTATGTCGGTTCTGCCACTTACCAGCTGTGTAACTTTGGGCAAGTTACTTAACCTCTTTGTACCTTGGTTTTCTAATCTGTAAAATAAGAGTTCCTAATAGACTTGTTACAAAGATTAAATAAAGTGATAACTGCTTGGCACAAAGAAAGCAATTTATTTAAGTGTTTGCCAAAAGAATAGTCATTTTTGTATCCCCCCCTTTTTAAAAATCTCAACCTCTAGTCCATAATAGTACTCTCTATAGACAAATGGTCATTCAGTGATGAATGAAGCCTTTACATTTGCATTTGTTTATGTGAGTAGAAAACAGCATTAGAAATCCCCTGACAGTGATCCTTTACCTTCATTTCCCACCAATCAAATAGTCTTTTGAGTTATGAAGATCTTAAAATGAGAAAATAAGAAAAGGAGGGGGGAGAGAGGGGAAAAGGAGAGGGAGAAGGAGAGAGAGGAAGAGAGGGAAAAAAGACAGACAGACAGGCAGGCTCCTGGGGAGCGGAATGCTTACAAATAATCAAATCACTAAAATTCACTGAAAAATTCTATTTGCTATTTTCATTCATTATTATCAAAGTTCCTTGCATGATCTCTTGCTGAAACAATGGAAAGTAGCTTATTTTTGGGTAGGGTCTGTGCTTGCTCTGATGTACCTTTTCACCATCAGGATACGCACGTTTATATGCATAAAAGGCTGAGTAACTCCTTGTCCTCGTGCCGATTTTGGGAAGGCACTGCAGGCACTGACTTGGCAGAGTTACTCAGTCAGCAATACGTAGCCAGCTAATGACTAAGAAAGTGACATCACACCTGACCTTCAAAATATAAACACTAGTAATCTCAACTAAAAAATAAAAATGTATATTCCAAATGTTATTGCAAAATACCGTCATGTTTTCCTGGGTTAGTGAATGCTGGTGGAAGAACATAATGCTCCAGAGAAAGAACAAAAGTACTTTGACATCAGTGTGTGGGTTGGGATTAGAAAAAGTCATGCCCTCTGATGGGGCACCTTCTCACTGCATCCCGGAGCAAAAACAGAAAATGACTACAATAATGGGAGCTGCTTGGAGGCTGCTGCAGTGGACAAAGCAGCAGAATTGTAGGCAGGCAGGCAGGCGAAATATGTCTCATTTTGGCAGAGTGAGAGATCTTAATCTTTACCAGCAGACTGACTAGCTTAACACCTGATATGCAGACCAAATAAATGATCAGTTCCCTGTCCCAGCCATGGAAGCCACAGTGCTGCCTTTAATGACGTATCTAGAAATTTACAGTTCTCTTTGAAGGTGGAACAATTCTCCCTTGCCTACTCAACACCCACCCCAAAACCAGTTCATATGTGGAGCTATTTCTGCCTATTTTTTGTGTTACCTCTCTATCAGATATCTGAAGAGTTTTAAACTAAAGAAATAACCAAAGGAACTAAGTGATGCAACTGCTCTTGCCACAATTAACCATAAGTAATTTATTCTTTGCTTCCTACACAGCACATGCTTTTTGTATTGCTCCTTTATTCACTATGATAAAATTATTTAACTACTTCATGTTCATAAATGGGAGATGGGAGAAAATACAACCAAGAAAATACACAAAAATTCTAATTTTATCTATCCAATTCTAATCATTGAGAAACCTACAGAACTTGGCCTCCTTCCCAAAAGAGTTTATAAAAGATCTAGGATTTTGGAGAAGGGAAGGGAGGGCTTACCACGGTTTGTGTGACACATCTCCCATTCTTCTACTGGGTTCACTGCACATGCTTTACTTGCCAGTTCATTACTGAGAAGTGTGAGTGAAGAACAATTTCATCTCCAGTTCCTGATGCAGGACTCTGCTTTCTTTGAACAAGATCATTAAGCTATCACCTCAAAACGAAATGGATACCCTTAAGAGTTAACTTGAATAGTTCTCTTTCTATAGAAATTTATGATCTGATTACACAGTTATAGTCTGAGTGTGGTGGTGGAAAGGTTCCTAGAAAAGGATAGAGTGTCTCCCCAGGAAAGGACACCTTCACTCTTGTCTGAGGAGAAATAAACATAATGCCAACCAATCAGAGCACCAGGATGCTATAAATTTACAAGCAACCCAAGCCGTCAGCAATTTCAACTTTTGGGCATCCCATCAAAGCAACCAGGAAAAGTTACTGCTACCACCTTGACTCATTACTACTATCACACGTTAATTACTGTTGACTAGCATAATTCCTATATAATAATCTAACATGAAATAAACTTATGTCAAGGATAGCAACATAGCATTTAAACTCTAACATGTCTGTAGTTGAATAATTTTGGGAAAGTATGGCTCCCTAGCTTGCAGTGTGCAGACCATGTTGAAGATCTTGGCCTTGGACGATTTTCTACTGTCTAGCCTTTTGTCCCCGTTTTTACATTTCACAATTTTCCCGCAGAGGACTGTCACATAAAGGCAAGTTGAAAAAAATCATCTAGGGGGCTGGCCCGGTGGTATAGTGGTTAAGTTCGTGTGCTCTGCTTCGGGGGCCCAGGGTTCACGGGTTCAGATCCTAGGCATGGACCTACACACCGCTCACCAAGCCATGCTCTGGCACCGTCCCACATACAAAAAATAGAGGAGCATTGGCACAGGTGTTAGCTCAGCGACAGTCTTCCTCGGGTAAAAAAAAAAAAAAAAAAGGAAGATTGGCAACAGTTGTTAGCTGAGGGACAATCTTTCTCACCAAAAAAAAATCATCTATTATCTTTTGTTAATCACTATTATTTTCTGGTAAAAAGAAAACCTTTAGAATTATTAAGACAAATCATAGATATGGGTAAATTTCAAAAGCATTAGAAATTTAGAGCTAAAAGCCATTTTTAAAAATGAATTAATAAAGTTTTATTTACATAAAAATCACTGTATCTAAACCATTTACCAATATGTTGGCTAGCTTATTATATACCCTAAATATGGGAAATAGATGGACAGAATGTGAGTGGGCAAGCAAATGAAAATAATAATACTTAAAGCTGTAGAAGGTACAGTGACACTGGTATAGTTTCTAATTATGATAAGAATTTAAATTGGTATAATTTCCTCTTGGAATGAAATCTGGCAATTTGTACATATACCCAAATATTCATGACCCAAAGTCTCATTTCTAAAATTTATCCTTAGGAAATCATCTAAATGGAAAAATATTTGCTGAAAGATATACTTCCACTGTACATTTATCACAAGCTTAACATAGATAAATAGAAACAATAAAGATATACTATAATGGAGGGTAGTTAAGTCAATTAAGGTACAACTGAATAGAATATAGCAGCCATTAAAATAGTAATTATAAAGTAATTTATAATTACTACTGGGTTAAACCCAAAGGTTGGTCTGGGTTTGAAGACTGGTCAAAATGTCTTAGATTTAACCTAGGTTACTTTCATTTTGGTACCAAACTGGCAAACAGTACAATGGATGTATGCACAATCAAGGACACAAGTAATTGGACAAGTAGTGGTTCCCTGTGGCCCCTCTGGTTCCTCCCAGACTTGTCCCTAAAGTTATGTAGTCAATGTAGAGTGAAGAATCTGCCAGATCAGAGGAGCCCTGAACTCTGGCTTGGGGAGAGTTCACATTAGCATTCAAGGTTCAACCCCATTTCTGTGTAAGAAAAATTTTCTGCTGTATTACTTTATAAGAAAATACCTCATCATCCTTTTTCCTACTGCATCATCACACCTACAGCAAGCCTGGTCATGGTCTACTTCATGAAGATTACCTGGAAACATGGAAAATGCCTTGAAGTTGGCAGTGCAGGGGATATCAAAACATTCTCGAGGATTTAAGGTTATATGGATAAGAGTAAATGGAAACATGGAAAATTGAAGGCAAAAGGAAATCTATTAAGATGATGATTGTTTTCATTTTCGAATTTATAGTTGTGATAGTGTCACTTTAACAAGATGGGAGAAACTTTAGCGACTCATAGATAACTAATCTTGAGTCTCTTTTTCCTTTTTTTTTTTTATTTCACCCTAAAATTTTTCCCATAGTAAAGGCAGGCATTCAAGTTATTAGCCATTCTCCTGCTTCAACTGGCACTGAAAGGGAAGCGAAATCTTGCCTTTGAAGTACATACCTTCTCTATCATGCTGTTCTTCATATTGCCCAAAGGTCCTCAAAAGCTTTCGTTTCCGTATTTATACTCCAGTCACTATTCTGCTTCCCTTCTTACGAGTCTCCCCGGGCCTGCCTCTGCCCACAGCTTCGGGGTTCCCCATGAGCAAGTGGTAATGCTTTGCCCCACAACTGCCTGCCTGGCTACAACTATGTTTGACACTAAGGCTGTCCACAGCCTTGGCATAGGGTGGATGCTTTATACCAGAGAATGACTTGACAAATGGTTTATATTCTCTCTCTCAGCAAGTCAGAATATGAAATATCCGAAGAGGAAAGAGCAATATAGAAGTGGAAAGACTCAGAGAGACAAGAGAGTAAGCAGAGGTCGTAAGAAGGGTCATGTAATTGATAGTGATGGAGGAAGCACAGAAGAGGGAGGCCAGCAGCAAACTGCTACCAGTCTGATGAAAAGTATTCTAGATCTCCATGAAGCAGGGCTGGGTGGAAGTGGAGACTTTTTTTCCTTTGTCATTTTTTCCCCTTACTTTTCTATGTAACTTCACCATAAAACTTCCATTAACCGAGAAAATCAAGTGTCTCCCTATTCTTCTCAACATGAAGAGTTCTAACAAAATAATGGCTAAGTTTTTAGAGCACTTATCCTGATTCTGAATCTATAAAATCCCCTAGGTTCTCAAAAGAGTGTATCACAATGACCATACAGCTCTATTCCTGCAACAGGGTTTTTTTCAAACATTGAAAATATGGTATAAAAAATTAAGATAACTTTTCCCCAAGTAGTCACTGTGGGAGGTGCTACCCTTATTCCCACTATGCTGTATTATATTGGTCATATCTTCTGAAAATCCTTTTTGAATCATATTCAGAATATGCTTCTTTGTCATTCAAGAAAACCAACCTTATTTTTTCACTTTCTACTTTGGTATCTCTTCCTCTCCTGCCCTCTTCCTTTTGTTCTCGCCATCATGGGCCAGTCGTATGAGGAACTCTGTGAAGTACTGGGTGAAAAGGAGAGACCGAACCAAATGGAGTAGAGGTGGGGAAACAGTGTAACTGAAATAATAGCAACAAACACAGAATGGTAAGTTCATTTGTGTGTTATGCCTCTAGCGCCATAAGAAATAAGATGGATATTGCTAAATGGGGTTGTGCTGCAGGCACACTGCTCCAGTCACTGGTATACAAGTTGATAGCCACTTGCTGTGATATCTTAAATGATGCCCAGTACCTGGCACAATGTATACATTTGTCAAATAAGTGAGTAAATAAATGAATGAAGAAAAGGCTTAATGAATTCAATAGAGTCTATTTTGCTGTTTACTACTAATTTATTAATAACTTAATAACAATTTAATAATTAAAAACAATTTTTTCAAATAAAAATACTACAGTAGATGAAATTAATAATGCAATTTATAGTGGGACCCAAATCATTTCTTTGGAACAGGGTTATGAGTGGCCCTCATGTGACTGTGCTGTGACAAGGATCTCCTGATGGTGAGTTATACCATCCCTCCCTCTCAAGTTCCAATTCAGAGACCTGAGGGTTTTCCACACTTAAGGATTCACTCTGCTGCCTGACTTCTTTCATTCCCGTGCATTACTTGGGGACCTTTCTCCAGTGAGGACACAGCATCTTTATCTTCTCTCTTCCTTCCCAGGCTTCATAGGCCAGTTCTTAACACATTTTACCCATAATCAATGCTCAATAAATGTTTGTTAAATAAAACGATAAAAATGCTTTTATCAATTCCCATTAAGATCTGACACCAATTTCTCCACTGTATTGTAAGCATTAGAGAAGACAGATATATTTGTCATCGAAATTTTTTTTTTTTATGAGGAAGATCAGCCCTGAGCTAACATCCTATGCCAATCCTCCTCTTTTTGCTGAGGAAGACCGGCCCTGGGCTAACATTCATGCCTATCTTCCTCCACTTTATATGGGACGCCACCACAGCATGGCTTGACAAGCAGTGCGTCGGTGCACGCCCGGAACCCGAACCTGCAAACCCCGGGCCGCCGCAGCGGAGCACGCGAGCTTAACTGCTGTGCCACTGGGCTGGCCCCTTTGAAATTTTTTAAATTCTAAGAAATTTATCTCTACTTGATTTAAAAAGTTATTGCCTGTGGCGGTATAGGAAAGACATGTTTCCTTACCAGAAGTATTGTGAAATCCATCTGTATCATCTCAAGCTTTAAGAATTTCAAGCCACATCAGAACTCTGATTTAATTTTCTTTCCACCGCAAGAGTGCCTGCACAGTAGCCCTCGTTCATGTTTATTTGCAGGTGCATGGGCATGAATGTAGCTGATTTATCGCTGTAGGCTATCTTGATGCAAACAATAGTATAATTTGTTTCTTGGATTCTTTTCAATCCATTCTACAGCTGCCTTCCATCAAGTGTGAGTTCTGTGGCTTCTTTATGAAAGCTGTGCTTCCAACAGAGATGTCCTTGAGTAGCTGTAAATCTTCATGTGATGAAATTGACTAACATTTGTATAAAGTTTTACCACATACAAGACACCTTAATATACATTAACTCATTTAATTCTCATAATAATCCAAAGCAATAGCATCGTTATTCCCATTTTGCATATGAGACAAGTCTGTTTAAAATACAGCAACTGTCCCAAGATTACACAGCAGAGGTAACATTTGAAACCCAGGCTTGTTTCCTTCTGCTTCAACAGAATCATCCTACTAGTTCATATGTATATGCAAACCTCCTTTTCTTGAGGTTTCTTACTTTTTATGAAATTGAAATAGAAAAAGCACTGATATGAAAACTCTGCTTGAAATCTCCCCTAAGTCAGTGTTCTTCCTGTCAGTAGTAAAGTAAGTCACTAAAATTCTATCCAAAATGAGTAGAGTAAAACTCTTCCCAAAGAGCATTAGGAATTAAAACGAGCAGCATCTTGGCAGATCTTGGCCTCTGTGTCTTGTACATTTTCTTTTTGACTCAGTATTCATTTTGCCCCAAAGCACTAAACAAGAATTAGAACAGAAAGGATGCTTATATGAGCTACAGGTTAAAATATCACGTAACAATCTCAATAACTAGGGCAGATAACTCATTTGAGGGCAGTGATGTCAACACTACGGATGTATTACAAAGAGAATAGTCATTCTGATGCAAAAAGATGGCAATGTTAAGCAGTCTTTAAAGGGTCTACATTCTAAAACAGGGAGCTTACATATTGAGTTCATCGGATACAGTCATGTCAGTAAGGAATTAAAAAAATAATAAAAAAAAGTTTCCTCAGAAGTTGCTTAGAGGATGAAAATACATATGGAATGTCTTAGCAATTACTTAAAAAAGAAATTGTGTCATTAGTTATTGACATAAGAATTTTGTAAATAATGAGAAGGTGGAAAGTCATCATAAAAATGTAAACTGTAAGGCAGTGTCACATTATTTTATCTCAAATTTCTGCTGAAGTGAAAATGTAATAGCTTCACAAATTAAGCATTTTCACTACACATTGCCTTTTTCCTCACTTCCTGATTTGTATGGAAACTCCTGAAACACCTTACTGATTATCAGCAATGAAACAAAACTATAAAACAAGAAGATGTGTCTCACTGCTTCTAAATCAAAGATGATTTTTCTCCCATTTGGGTGAATGTGTAACAAGTCCATTAAAATCTACCCTATCCTTCCTTCTAATCTGTTCCTGGTACTGAGCAAAGCAAATCGTGTCACACCTACCATCACACTCATCCTCCTAAAAATAGCCCTGGCTTCACAATGTGGGGAGGCCCCTGCATGGGTCGGTCTGCCTCTTTCTCCAGCCTTACCTAGCACCTCCTCCACCTCACCCACTACCATCACCCTGTGTCTCAGAGGCCAGCACAGTGGCAGGCACACAGCTGGGGCTCAGTAAATATTTGTTAAATGAATGAATCATTTTTACCATTTGATGATGTAACAATAAAACACTGCCTCACAATTTTGAAATTCCATTATTTCTAAAGCAATTTTATGTAAGGAGAGAATGAATTAGTAATGTAATGTGTCCTTTATTCTTTTTATGAATTTTTATATATTTTGATAGTTTATGGCAGGTATTTAAAGTTAACATATATTTTAACTCCAAGTAATTACTGCTTTGATTAGTTAATTTATTATTTCAACAAGTAAATGTCTGTTGTGTTCTGGGCATGAGAATAAGCATTAGACTATGTGAATTTAAATATTCATTCATTCTGTTGTTCAACAATCATTACTATAAGCTAAGTGTCAATTAAAATTGTTAGATACACAGCCCAAAGAAATTGGCAGCTGAGATGGGAGTTTTTATTTCCCAGTACACACACACACACCCTGCCAAGGAAGAGATATTAGTGGAAATCTGTGGTTTTTTCCTTTAGAAAGAGAAAGGGTTCTGGTAGCAATGGACAAAGGTGGATGGGTGGGCTTGTGTAGGACCCTGACATATCCTGAAGGAGGGGACTTGGCACAGTTGCCTGTATGTGTAGAGTTGTCTAGGAGATCAGCTCTAATGCCTGGTAATGAGGAATATTCTGAGCCAGTGAATAAGCAATGGGCAATCTTAGATTATGGATGTCTCATGAACATATGAACTGGGAATTACTCCATGTCTGGGCTCTGTCTTGGATCCTAGATGAACTTGATCTCTGTGTGGTTATGGTAACCAAGGTCATGAAACCATGCTTAGAAATAAGGCCAAGGTCTTAGGAGATAAAGAATCTTGGAGGGAAAGCACATACTCTTCATTTAAGAAAGGCTTGCTATGCTTTTATTATGAAGTAAAGGGTAGTCTCCTATTGAGAAAACCTTGTGTTTACCTTGGGTAGAAGTTTGCCCAGAAGGGTCCCTGAGGCTGGTAATATGACTCCAAGTTCTACCCCATAAGGATAAGGGGGTCCTAAAGCATCTGAAATGCACATTCTAAGCAGATACTGGCATACACAGAACACAGAATTCAAAGATAGGTCCTCAAGGATGATTAGATCAGTCTGGCTGCTTTAATCACAACAGAGAAAACTCAGAGTCACAAAATTTTAGGAGTTGGGGAAACTTGAGACAGAGAATATTAAATCTGGGCTCAGCCTTGGTGAGTGAATCATTCTTGGTACTTTCTGTACCCTATGCGGAGGGTGGGAGATAGCTCAAGGGGTTAAATACTTTATCTAAATCCTCTCTCCTATAACAGGGACAAAGACTATTTTTCCTGGAAGAAAGTGCTGATCAAATTTGAGATTTCAGTAAATGGCCTACTTTGAGCTCTTTTTTTGTCTCACTTGCCTTTGTTCTTGGCATAGTGCCTATAATAGCTTGAACAATTTTATATGAGTCAAATCATAGTCACAATTAAGTTTTCTGTAAATGTTTTCTTCTTTAAAAAAATTAAAATTGAGGTCCTGTAATGTAGTAAAACAATGTAATCAACCTAGATGTTAAGGTAAACCTCTGATCCATGTATCAGGAGTGACTCATCTGGTTGAAAGCTGCAGAGGAAATGGAGATGGATTTGGGTATATGGCCAGTTTTGTACAGAGATTAACAGCACAAGCTTTGTAGTGGAACAGACTCAGGTTTGAATTCTGGTTCAACTGCTTACTTGCTTCCACCAATGACCTTAAGCAAGTTATTTAACCTACCTGAGGCTTGCTGTCTTCATTTAAAAATGCTGAGCATGAAATTATTATTACAAAAACAACAGTAATTATTGTTGCTATTAATAAAATGCATGTATTCTGCAGGCCTGGGTCCTAAAGACAAAGAGGAATATTTTTTTCTTCTACAAAGTTCTATATTCAATATTCCCTTATGGATATGATTTGTTTCCTAAAGGAGAAGGAAATAACATCATCTGGGTTCCTAGGACATTGTTTTTTCCTTCAGCTCATTTTACTTATTTATCCTAGTCACAATCTTTTTGTTAATCTTTTTATAACATTTTGATATACTTGGCTTCCTCTTTAGTCCTTATTGAGACAAGTTTTCTCTTCATGCAATCATGTATAACTTATTGTTATTTCTATTCAGCAATGTAGGCATTGTCTTTTAAAACATTATGATAAATTTTAGGATGAAAATGAATAAATAGCAAGGGTAAGAGACAAGAGAAGGTGGCCTGTGAATAAATAAATGAATCTTGATGCAAGGTGAATGCAAACACTTGGGAGCCTTAGCTTATTAATTCCTCACGGTCTAAAAATCAACAGGGCAAATGCACCAAGTTTATTGATGATAAAGTGCTATTTGCTAGACATGAATCCATCTAGTGAGGAGGGGTATCATCACTTACTAAATGCACAATACAAGTTTTATTGGTACTAAGATAATACACATGATACTATTAATTCCATCATAGAAATTGGACCCAAGTATGAGAATGTATCCTAAGAACAATTACATAGTAATAAAAATAATATTCTACTACACATACTTGCTGGAATATACATACAAAAAGTATTCCACTTCTAGGAGACTTACGCACATTCAAATATACTAATCATGACTTTCTACATGTGCAAAAGAATTAGGAACCATCTATAACTTTCCTAAAAATACTTGAGCGTGCCTGTTTAGGTCTGTGGTGATATAATACTGCTTATATTTTTGATAAGCACAGTTAACAGAACGCTGACACCTCTACTGGAAGGTGGCTCAACACTCAAAGCTGCCTGCAACTTAAATTTCCAAACTCCAACCACTCATCCACACGTATCCTATCATCATGAAATATTTTGGTGTACTTTCTTAAGTTATTTTCTCATACACATTTAAAAATCTAGTTTTTGTGTCTGTGTGCAAATAAAATTAGGTTCATGCTATAGTTGTTTTACAGCCTGTTGTAATTTATTAAAATTTATCATGTATACAAAGAATTTAGAAAATATTTATGTACACTTTAAAGATCAATAAGATAATTCCTGATATACTCACCAACCAGGTTAAGAACAACATCATTATCAGACTTCAGAAGCTGTCTGTGGGCTACTTTCTGACTGTCTCCCCTTCCTTGGCCCCACAGATAATCACCATCATCAATTCTGTGTTAATTATGCCCTTGTCTTTCTGCATTATGATGCTATTTATACATGCATTCCTGAAAAATAAATAGCTTGGTTGTGCCTGATTGTGAATTTAATATAATGGAATACTGTATGCTTTCTTTTATGACTCGCTTCATTCTTTAATATTATGCTTTTGAGATTCATCTGTGTTGATGCCTTTAGCTATAGTTTATTTTCAGAGCTCTATGGTATATACTTGTATGAATATACCAGTTTATCCATTCGTCTGTTATTTCTACTTTTTAAAAATTACATATAATGCTGCTATGAACATATTTTCAACATGTCTCCCGGTGCGTGTATGTAAGAGTTTCTCTATTAAATACAGGGAGGTGGAATTTTTGGATCATAGGTATGTACAGTCAAGTTCATAGATAACCAACTGTGCCCTAAGGAGTTGTACCAATTTAGATTCTCACCAGCAGTGGACGTGAGAGGACTTCGCACTGCAACCTAGCCAGTTTTGTTTTTTTTTTTTAAATACCTGCTAATCTGGTAGATAAAGATGGTACTCCATTATAGTTTTAATTTGCATTTTCTTGATTAAGAGTGTGAGCCCCTTTTTCGTATGTTTATTGGCCATTTGAGTATCTGCATGGATAATGTGAGCCACATATAATTAAAAATTTTCTAGTGGCCACATTAAAAAAGTGAAAGGAAACGAAATCATTTTAGTAATAAATTTTATTTAACCCAATATATCTAAAATATTTTCAACATGTATTCAATATAAACATTATTCAGATATTGTACATTCTTTTTTTTTTTTTGGTACTAAGTCTTTGAAATCTGGTGTGTATTTTACATTTACAGTACATCTCAGTTGAGACGAGCCACATTTCAAGTGCTCAAAGCCACAGTGGCTTGTGGCTACTCTATTGGGCAGCACAATGTAGATACTAAGCCTTTGCCAGGTATATATATTGTAAATATTTTCTATCAGTGTGGGGGCTTCTTTTTTCACTTTAAGGTATCTTTTCATGAATCAAAATTCTGAAATTTAAGTTGTCAAATATATGTATAATTTCTTTTATGGTCTGCATTTTCTATGACTGTTTTAAAAAAAAATCCTTCACTTTCCCTGGGTAATAAAGATATACAACTATATTGTCTATTAAAAGTTTTACAGTTAGCAAATAACATGGTTATATATGTAGAAAATCCAAAGGAACCAACACAAAAAAAGTTACTGAAATAAGTGAATTTAGCAAGGTTGCCTTTTTCGAGATCAATATATGAAAATCTGTTGTATTTCTACATACTAAAACAAACCATCGGAAATTAAGAAAAATTCCATAAACAACAGCAAGAAAAATATAAATATTTAGGAATAAATCTGACAGAAGATGTGCAAGATCTGTACACTAAAAACTACAAAACACTGCGGAGAAATACTAAACGAAATAATGCAGAGATATACCTTGTTAATGGGTTTATTATTAAAGATATTTTTTCCAAAATTGATCTATAGGGTCAAAAGAAACTCAATCAAAATCCCAGTAGGCTTTTTGTAATTGACAAGCTGATTCTAAAATTTATAGGGAATTGCAAAGGACCTCAATAGCCAAGACAACTTTGCGTCCGTCTTAGCCTCCTGGGGGTTTGTGTATAGTCCTTGGAGATGACTGCTCCATGTACATCCCCTCAGAAACTTTCTGATGTGAAGCCAACCAAAATATCCTCTGCATGGACAACCTGGTCCTGACTTCTGGGATGGAGTCTGCCTTGGGTGGATGGGGCTGGGGCCTCTTCTTTTGGATATTCCCAACAGAAATCCAGTCTTGGCTCTGAACACTCCTCCAAAGGTTGTTCATTCACCTGTTCTCCCTCTTGGTAGGAATCCATCTCATTAAATGTATCCCCCTTATCCACCGGGGATACATTCCAAGACCCCCAGTGGATGCCTGAAACCGCAGACAGTACTGGACCCTATATATACTATGTTTGTCCCAATACATACGTACCTACGATAAAGTTTAATTTATAAATTAGGCAGAGATTAACAATAATAACTAATAATAAAATAGAACAATTATAACAAAATACTGTAATAAAAGTTACCATAGATCTCAGCAACCTCAGCATACTATTTTTTTTCTTTTCTTATTAGGTCAAGAACTTTCACTTTTTCACTTAAAGGAAGCACTTTACGGCTTCTCTTTGGCATATCTGAATTGCCAGCATCACTACTCTCACACTTTGGATCCATTATTAAGTAAAATAAGGGTTACTTGAACACAAGCACTGTGATACTGTGACAATCAGTCTGATAACTGGGACGGCTATGAAGTGACTAACGGGCGGGTAGCGTATACAGTGTGGATATGCTGGACAAAGGGATGATTCATGGCTCAGCAGGATGGAGCGGATGGCACAGGATTTCATCTTATTACTCAGAACAGCACACGATTTAACATTTATGAATAGTTTATTTCTAGAATTTTCCATTAATATTTTTGGACAATGGTTGATTGCAGGTAACTGAAACCATGGAAAGTGAAACTGTGGATAAGGGGGGACTACTGTAATTTCAAGGGTCATTCAGCTAAGCAGCGACATACTTGCAAAACAAATCGATCCCAGGACATTATCTCAGAACAGAAGCAAAAGGAAACTTTAACCCTAAAACTGACCCCCATTCTGATGACTCTTCTTTTATCTCATTCAGATTGGCAGGTATAGGACTCGGTCTGCCTTGTTCAAGAGGAGGGGCTATGGAGAACCGTAAATGTTTTCTGCTCTGAACTTAGACCAACTCCCTTGTTCTCTGGTACTGAGAAACTAACCCACTCCCTCTAAATTCCTCCCTTTGAGCCAACAACTCCTGGAAAAGGACGTAATGGCCTGGGACAGCCAAACTGCGAGGAAGACAACTCCTTTCCACAAGATTGCAACACCTGCCTGACCAACGCCCACCAGCCCTTCAGCTGGCAATTGGCCACTTTTGTCTCTTTTCTCCATAAAATCCCCTCCTTCATTTTCAGAGACACTTCCTTTGAGTGTCCTCCCTGTTGCAACTACTTGAATCAAGTACCTTTCCTGTTGCATTTTGAGATTCAGAGAATTTTTGAGCAACTGACAGCCCTTTATTCTCCTTCTTGAAAGATATTTTCACTGGGCATAGAATTATAAATTGACGTATGTTTTCTCTCAGGATATTGAGAATATAATTCAATTCTCTTCTGGATTCTGTTGAGAAATAAGCTGTCAGTCTAATTGCTCTTGCCTTGAAGATGATTTCTTTTTGCACCTTCTTAAGCTGCTTTTAAGATTTTCTCCCTCTGTTTGTTGTTCAGCAGTTTCACACTAATGTGTTTAGAGTGGATACTGTCTTACTTATACTGCTTGGGATGCTTTGGCCTTCTGAAAGCTGTGGATTCAGATATTCTGGAATATTCCCAGTTATCATATCTTCAAATACTGCCTCTTCCCTTTTCCCTCTGTTTTCTCCTTCTAGAACTCTGATTTGAAGTAAGTCAAGCTTCTTATCCTAACCTCTTTTATATCCTGATCTCTCATATTTTTCATCTTTGTGTTTCTTTAGACTTTGGTCAGGATAACATTCTCATATCTGTCTTCCAGTTCATTAATCTACTAAGTTGAATCTGCTGATAAATCTGTAGAACCAAGTATTTAACTTAATTTATCATATATTTCTTTTCTAAAATTTGATAATTATTTAAAAAATCTGCCTATTCCTTGCTTATATTTTCAAGATTCTCTTTTATTTTTAAAACACATCAATCATGGTTATTTTATATGTGTCTAACAAATCCAACATGTGAAATCTCTGCAGGACCATGTCTGCTGTCTTGTGTTTTATTGATTTGATTTTCATTCATGGTGCCTAGTACTTTCGTATATTTTGTGATTTGGACTGTGAACTGCTCGTTTACCTTGGAATTTTAGACACCTGGTGGGTGCTGTAGAACTGGAACCACTTTAGATTAAATCCTTAGCTGGAGCTTTCATAGACACAGATGGCATGAATACAGGCAGAAGCCCACGTAAGGGCTGACTTCTGGTTTTAAATTCCTGGGGTAGGGCATTTCCCCTTTATCCATGCCAGGGTTGAGAAAGGAAAGTTTCCTTGTTGTCCTTTTCTGCACTGGAACATTTTTTTCTTTTATAACAGCTTTATTGAAATATAATTAATATGCTATAAAATTCATCATTTTGAAGTATATAATTCAGTGATTTTTAGTATATTCACAGAGTTGTGCAGCTGCCACCACTATCTAATTTTAGAACATTTTCATCACCCCACAAAGAAACCCATCCCAGTTAGCAGTCACTCCCCAATTTTATATTCATATGGATATATATGAATATAGCCCCTGACAACTACTAATCTACTTCCTGTGTTTATGGATTTGCTTATTATGGACACTTCATATAAATGGAATCATACTGTATGTGGCCTTTCATAACTGGCTTCTTTCACTTAACATGTTTTCAAGGTTATGCACAGCAACTTTCATATTTCATTCACTCTCACAATGTAGGGTGTAGCCCTTGACATCCTAACTATACCTGAGTGTAAAGTGACTAAGTTTTGGCCGTTAGAATGTGAGCAGAAATAAGGTATATAACTTCTAGGTCATTTTCTTAAAAGAAAGCTGCTTGATCTCTTTTTCCTTTTTCCTCATTTCCATAGGCTGGCACAAGGTCTTGGTGATGGTGAGTTTGACTGAAACCAGTAGAAAGTATATTCTTCAAGTTAACAGAGAAAGAGAAGGGAGACCTAGCTCCCTGACCATCTTGTGGTGCACAGCCACAAGGGTTAGTACCTCTGGAATACTGAAATTGATTGAAATAAACTTCTCTGTTTTAGTCTTTCAGTTACAGCAGTTTAGCCTGTGTGCTAACATAATTAGAATACAGCGTCATTTATTTTATCATTTGCCTACTGATTATTATTCCAATATTTTTAAGAATAGTAATTTTGTCATATATGTTTGACATCCTCTCCAATTATCTCCTTATAACACATTTCTAGAAGTGGGGCTGCTAGTTATAGGGTGTGGACATTATTAAGCCTCTTGATACATATCTACAAAGTTCCATTTAGAAAGATGATTTGTCTTACTCTCAACATCAGTCCAGAAGAGTGCTTTTTGCTCATTTTAAAAAACTTAAAAAATAATAACCTAAAAAGTGCTATTTGATAACTTGCCTAGAATAAATAATGCTAAGTAATGGATAGTGAAACTATTCATTTTATTATTTGCATAGCTACTGATGCTGAGAAAACAGCACACATCTCTTCCAGTGACTTAAAGTGAGCATGCAAACATCCCTAAGCCTTTCAACTGGGAAACAACGCTAAAAATTGTATTATGTTTGCAATATAATTATCTTTAAAATACACTAAAAAATGCTAACATTTTCAGCATACACTGAACTTATTTTGGATTTCTGACTTGCATTTCCTGAGCTATCATTATAATGTTATTTTCCCATCTCAGCTCAATATTTTCTCATTTATATTGTGCTTCTCTAGCAGAAAATGGTTTTCTGTTTTTATAAATAACAGCAATATGTGAAAAATATGTAAGTGGTGATTTGACACAAAATGAGGAGCTAATCCAATAACCTACCTCTTCTAAAGTAGCTAAATATTTCAATGGGTTTCACATAGATGATGAAGATAACAGCATCCCTAATTTTTGTTGTCTCATGTTTATTCTGTGAGAATGATAAACACAATCAGATAATCTAATCATAGTCCAAGATACAAGTGTGCTTTAAAATAAAAAGAAAAGTTAATGAATACACGTTATATGCCAGTTATGGTAAACACAGACATACACAAACACGTACTGAAAACCAATCACGACTCAACCCACACATCCCATCCATATGAATATAAAAGCTACTGTTTTCATTAAAATCTACCTCAAACACGATTTTTATTCGGAGCTGTAGGAGTCAGCCTGCAAGATGTCCCTCAATGATCCCACCTTCTGGTATTCATGCCCTTGTGTAGCTCCCACTGAACAGGGCTAACCTGTGTAACTAATATCATGGAATGATGGAGCATGACTTCCGAAGCTAGTTAATAAAAGAGATTATGACTTCTGCCTGTCTCTCTCTCGGATCACTTGCTCTGGGGGAAGCCAGCTGCCACGTCATGAGGACACTGAGAGGCCTGATGGAGAGCTCCACGTGAAGAGAAACTATGGCCCGACTGACAACAACCAGCATTAACTTGCCAGGCACATGAGTGAACCACCTTGGAAGTGGACCCTCCAGCTCCAGTCAAGCCTTCAGGTGACACAATCTGTGAGTGACACTGAGCCAGAACACCTCAGCTCCGGTGTTTCTGACCCACAGAAACTGTGTGGCACAATAAATGTTTATTGTTTGAAGCTGCTCAGTGTTAGGGTTACTCGTTATATAGCAATGTATTACTAATACAAGGGCTTTTGAATATTAAATGAAGATCAATTAACCTGAATAAGAAACTGAAAACAAAAGGAGACACCTTAATAGTAAACGAAGATCTATATTCCCAAGTAATTTTTAATTCATCAAAAATTTACAACATACTTATCATGTATAAGAAAAGTCCTTTCACTTCTTCTAACTATAAAGCCAGTGCTTCTCTCCTGGGTAGGCCCTCCAGCCTCTGTGTTCAGCCTCCTTGTAAAGCATGTCCATATGCCGCCCAGGCTAGTGCTAAGGCAGAGGAGAGACTCATGGGGCACATCACCTCCATTCTGGGCTTTCCTGAGTTCTCAGTACATTTCCCATAACACCTCTATGATACAAACATAAAAATCTCTCATACTCCTTTAGTGCTAAATGAAGCTGAAAATACTTCATAAATGGTCCCCAAAATAAATCAGGCAATGCAACAAAGGTACTGCCTGTCTTCAAACTATATGCAATCCCACCATCCTCACCCCCCATTCCCACCTCAGGAAAGGTACAGCCCCTTGGAGAATTGCTGCTGTTCTTTAAGTTTGAACATTAGCACCCCCAAGGTACACTTTTTTCAGGGACTGACCCAGAATAGTCTCCAAAATTACAGAAAAATAAGCTTCATTTCCACTGCCACTGGCAGAGTAAACCAAATAAAGGAAGCAAGTATGACAGCTCAAAAAAAAAAATCTAAGGTTTAGCTAGAAGCTGGGTCAAAAAGATGGGAAAAATCATGGTTTTACAAATTGGTCTGTGCAACTAATAGCAATTTAAAGGTGGAAAATGCATGTCAGTGAAATGCAGCAACTGAGTGCTTTTTGAAGTGAGGCCTATTATACAAAAACATGCTCAGAGACCAAGAGGGATAATATCTTCACATTACTCAAGTCTGACAACTGAGGAGGGTTGGTTGAATCATGAGTTCACATGACTCAGAAAGAAACTTGGTAAAACTTTCAGCTCATTGGCCCAGAGAGAATCAAATTTATAACAGCATAATTTGTAACCTGTCAGAATCCTTAGAGTAAGAATATGCTCCTGATCTGCAGTGGAGCAGCTAATACATACAAATACATAATGAAGACTGATGGCCAGGTTTTTCTGCAGTTCTGTGAAAAACCGGTCCTTGCTGAGGAAACTTATAGATAATATTTATTGTGGTATTTAGTTGGACCTATTCCAATCTTCTTACTACATGAAAAAATCAGGGCAACTCTAAAACTGCCATTGAGCTTCCCTAACCAGTCATACATCCTCAAATCCTTGGCATTTTTGCAGAAAGGTAATTGGTACTGACCTGCTTTGAATGAAAATTGTAAACAGAAGAAACATTCATCGCTAAAATCTCTTCTGAGAATGATATAAATTGGGATGTATGTTGAGTAAGATTTGGCAGGGCTACTTCCAAGGGGGGCTTGGAAGAACTGGGGCTGCTGTGGGTAGCAGAGTCAGAAACAAACAGAGAAGCTCCCCCAGAGATGATGACAGTCTAATTGAGAGGGCTGACCTTTTGGCCTAGCCTAATTTCCCCTGGCACAAAGATAAGATTCAAAATTGGTAATATTCCATTTTAAGATTATTTAAAAAGTAGGGTAGTTGAATAGAAACATTACTAGAGCAGAAAAAATCACTGAAGGTACTAGGGCTGGGAGAATGAAGATTTAATTGGGAGTCAGCTGACTTTTTTTCTTCTCCCAGCTCGGCCATTAATTAATTGGTTTTGTGAGTTTTAGCAAATCATTTAAAATGTCTGGGATTCAGTTTCCTCATCTGTATAATGAAAGGACTGGATTAGAATCTAGGATTTACTAGTTTGTGCAAAGTCAATATTATGTTGAGGAAGATTCTCAGGCTACTTGGAGACCCATTAGGAAAGGAGATGGTAATCAATTAGTAATGACTGCCAGGGCAAGGCCTGGGGGAGGAATGGTTGGAGAAGTGCACAGTTGCTATCCTTGGACTCAGTCATCTTTAAGGGCACTTACAAGTATAACATTCTATCATTTAGTCATTGAACACAACTAACCAGAAAACTCACTGATAGGTTATTTCAACAAAACTACACATTTAGGAAATATAGAGCTGAGTAATGAACAGAAAGAAAATTCTTTATTATTAAAGGCTGTTAATTTGAAGAGGTAACAATGACCATATCAAAGCAATCGATGTTCAATTAAAAAAAATATAAACAATTAAAAAAATGGTAGGTACTAGGCTGCACAGATAAAACTCCAAGATCATGATCAGAACATGGCTTTGCATTTCATAGGCTTAAAGCAATATTAACTGTCACAGGTATAATAACAAGTACTTCGTTAAAACTCCTTGTACATTGCCTGTCACATCATTGTAAAATTCTAAACAGCTAGAATAGCATTTAAAAAACCGTTGTGGGCTTTATAACTTACATTTGAAAAGAAAATGCAATAAGAAATAGAGCTAGCAATAGACCGCCACTAATTTTTAATCAGTAGCATTGCTGCTGTTATTGGGGAGATCATTAACCTATTTCTCAATTGCTATCATTAACAAAAGCTCAGTTAAAAATATACATTAAACAACAAATCAAAAATGATTTAAAGTAATTTTAGGCTAGAAGAATTTACATATTCATAAAAAATATTTTAAAGTACCTTCTGATGAAGTTGTAAAATAATATAAGTATAGGGAAACCACATTGAAATGGATTCAAATACATTTCCTCTTATGAGGCTTAGCACTGAGTTATCTGACTGTAGTGGATGGACTGTCCTTGGATCAAGGGTATGTGAAATTGAGTGGCAAAAGAATATGTTAATGATAAATTTCAGTATCACTGACTTTTTCAAGGTAATAAAACCTGCTTAAGTCCATATGATAGTTTTGAGCTTTACTTGAGCTCTGCGGAGAATAAAATAAAATTGCTATTCAAAAAAAATAGTAAAATCTGCCTTCACAAGTTCTTGGGCACCTAGAAAACACAAATCCTTTATATATATATATAAACAACATCACCAAATATCATTTTGTAATAGAATGAACAAAAATACAAACCATTTCAGGTCTTTTTTTTTTTTTTGTCCTAGAATCCATCTTTAAGCATGTGAAAGGGAAGAATATTTTTCTTACTTCCAAGCTAATCTTTTAAAACTCTGATTGTGGGTTTACTTTTAAATCTATTAAATACATATGTTGTTTGAGATTTTCTGGCTTTAGGGATAGAGTAAGCTATTCTGGAATATCTTTGGCCTTAAAATAGATTGCTATTTGTAACACTGAAAATAAAGGACTAAATTATTTACTCATCAAACAAAATATTTATTGAGCCAGGCACCATTCTAGGTGCTACTGCAGTGAACAATACAGAAGTCCCTGTTTGCAGAGAGTTTATATTCTAGTATTTGGAGATAGGCAATAAACAAGCAAGCAAATAAATAATTTCAGGTATGCTAATTGTCATGAAGAAAAAAATACCCGAGTGATATGATAGAGGCAAACTAAGTGGGGCTGGGCATTTGACTGGCACATGTACGACTGCACAGAGCCCCATGCTTAGGAGCCCCATGTTAAACCTGACACCTGGTTTAACGCTCTGCTGTCACCATCTTGAAATTTTAAATAAGGGGCTTTGCTTGTTCCTGTTACACTGAGTCCCACATGTCCTGGTCTTGTAGAGAAATAAGATCTGAAGGACAAGAAGGGGCTAGATCTATGTGACAATGGTGGAAGGACATTCTATGAGAGGGAACAGCAATATGCTGTTGCTGGGAAACAGCAAGGTTTCTCAACCTTGACATGTTTGAGAAACAGAAAGAAGACTAAGATGATTGATGCATGGAAGTAAGAGAAATGCAGTGGTAGCACATGAGGCCAGAGAAGTAGATAAGGGCCAGTTCTTATAGGGTCTTGTAGGAGACTGGATTTTATCTAAGTACAAGGCTGGTGTACTTGACGAAAAGGTGTATAAGAAAAATCCACCCTCTGGCAGAGGGACACAAGAAAACTTGTCTGTTTTGGTGTAAACTCAGGTTGAAACACTATATATTATGTGTATGTGTGTGTATAAGTCTTGTGAATATATATATATATATATGGATATATATATACATGTGTGTGCGTATAACTATATATATTTATCTATCTCTATCTTGAGAATTTATATCCACAGGCCAAATACCATATTAGTTTGAGGTTTTTCAGTGTACACTGAATAATCTAGGAATGTCCAATAAGAGAAATTAACATAAAAATGTCCTAGGACAGTAAAGCCCACTAGAAGGGCAACTCAGCCAGTGTGGAGTCATCCAAGATCATGACATTTGAAAAGAGGCCTCACTGTAGGTATCTTCCATGGGCCCCCTGGGATACTAGGAAGACGGAAATTTCTAAATTTATTTGTAATAAGGTTTGGAAAAGAGGAGTAACATACAGCCACTCCATGGGCCCCCACCTAAAGTACAGGGCACAGGGCAACGACTCTAGGTGCCCTTTTAAGGGACCAGCCTGCAGGTTGGTGACAGCCCTGCATATCTAAAAGAAGCAAATGCAAAAAATCTCTGGAAGGATAAGCTTTTAACTCAGGCCATACAGGACTGCCACACATAAAACCACACTGAAAATGAACTTACGTTATAATTACACAGAACACACAAGGAAACAATCTACTGTGATCAATCGCCAATAGATGATAACGGTGGACAACAACAAACAGCAGAATCACAGCTGCAAAAACTTTAGAATGTAAAACTATCACTTATAAGCAAAAAAATAAGCATGATTAAATAATTTAAAGGAGATATATAAAATATGAAGAAACACTATAAAAATGTTCAGATTTGAAAAAGAATCAAATATAACTCATTAAAAAATATGTAGTCATAGAAAAACGTCCTTCATAGATGTGCTAACCAGCAGATTAGACCCCAGTGAAGAAACTTAGAGAACTGGAGGAATGATCTGAGAAAATTCCCCAGAACATGACACTAAGAAAGAGATGACATAAGAGACAGGGCAGAATGTGATGGCCAACATGCATCTCACTGGAATTCCAGAAGGACAGAAGACACAGAACTTGAGGGAGGACAATATTTGAAGGTACAGTGGATGAGAATTTTTCATAATTGATGAAAAACAACACTCTCCATATTTAGAAAGAACAATGATTCCTTGGCAGGATAAATACAATTAAATTCACATCAAGGTACTGTGAAACTACAGAATACTAAAGACAAAGACTGGGGCTTAAAGCATCCAAAGATGGCAAAGACCACTTAGACAAGAAAGGTAATCCGCCTGGTGGCAGACTACTCAGAAGACCCTGGAATAACACTTTCAAGGTACTGAGAGAAAAGAGTGTAAATCTAGATTTCTATGTCCAGGTTACTATGATTTAAGAGTGATAGAAAAATAAAGTAAAATTTCAGACAAAGCTTGTAAGAGTCTACTACTAACATTGCAGAAAAAGCTTCTAAAGAATACAGAATATGTATATTTCTTATATATATTCATATATCTATGAATATGAGTTCAGAAAATAGAAGGAAGAAAAAGATGAAACAAGAAATTATGAACAAAAATCTTGTGTGAACGTGGATAAATGTAAACCAGCTGTGACTTGATGAAGAGACAGCTGGTTAGAACGGTGGGAAAAACACCATATATGCTGTTGAGAAGACACATAAACATATGGATGCAGACAGTTGCAATATTTATAACGAAAAAAGATATAACAAATATTAACAAAAAGAAAACTGGTGAAACCACACAATAATAGACATAATAATGGATTTTAAGGCAAAAATAGTTACCAAGGATAAAGGATACATAATAATAATAGTTCGTTTCATCAGAAAAATATAATAGTTCTAATCTTGTAAACACCTGATTAAATCTACTTCAAGCTCTCTAAGGCAACACTGGAGGAATTCAAAGAAAAATTGACAACTTCATAATCATAGTAGTAGTGTTTAACATTCATTCTCAGAAACTGCTAGATTAATAATAATAATAATCTATCTGTCAAAACCAATTTATTTACCATACTCATGTTATGCTTATTAAGTAGCTTTAGTATTTCCTGATTCCTCTGCTCTTAGCTTATTCTGCCACTTGTAATGCAGGACAAAACAAAGGGGAGACAGATTGGTTAATTAACCCAATTGGCTAATTAACCCAACCAATATTTACTATAGGACTCCTCAGCTCCAGGCACTGTTCCAGTCTGCGGTGTCACAGCACTAAACAGAAAAGGCCTCTGCTCTCAGGGAGCTTACATTCTAGATGGGCACACAGAAAACAAACAGATAACCATACAAATGTGTTAAATGTTTATATTTAGATGTTAAATATAAACACAGTATTATAAATACTAAAAAGAAAAATTAAGCAGAGTGAGTATTGCAAGGAGCCGGGCGGGGGTAGTTTGCTATCTTTACAGGGCTCTCAGGTAAGGGCCTATGCTAAGGTGATGACTGAGCAGACAAGGAAGACGGTGCTCCCTGCGGGTCTCTGAAAGGAGAGCTGTCCAGGCAAGTGTGCAAGCCCAAGATCGAAGCCTGCTCCGGATCTCCAAGAACAAGAACAGAGGCTGCAGTGGAGTGAGCAAGGAACACAGTGCTGGGAGGTCAGGTCACAGAGGTGTGTTTGCGTGTGCTCAGAGGGTGCAGGACTTTGTAGGGTGCGGTTTTTATTCTAAGTGATGTGGGAAGCCACCGCAGAGTCCTGAATGGAAGAGTGGTCTGATCTGGCTTCCAGTTTTAAAGGGTCACTGTGGCTGTTTTGTGGACAACCCAGTGGTGGAGAGGGTGTGGGGGCCAGGGCTGAAGCAGGGAGCTGGGGTAGGAGGCTTCTGTACTAATCTGGGGGAGAGAAGACAGGGGCTGGGACCAGGGTATAAGGAGGAGAAGGGATGGAAGAAGCCAGATTCTGGGTCTGTCGTGAAGAGGCCCAAAGGATACATGACGAGTCTTTCCAGGCAGCAGCACCAGCAACCGCATTATATTCTCTCAGGTTCTTAATACCTCTGATTTGTTTTTCTTTTCAGTGTCCCTACTCCCATAGGCTATCGGTCTGAAACAACTGTATTTAAAAACTGATCTATTGCAACATGCTTAAAAAAAAAACTCTTTGAAGAAGAAGTTGTAAATATTGCTAAGAGCTCTCTTTAAAAAATCCATTCTGCATAAATAACCTGTTCATTAAAAGGCAAAGGGAAGCGAAGGGAGTTGGTGGGGGGTAGCACCTCCGCAGTAACTCAGGTACCAAGGAAACTGGATCTGAGTGGGCAAGTCAGAGTCAAGGTCTTAGACAAAGACAGAGAAAGAGGAGTTTCCCGGCCTTTTTTCAACCCTTGTTTGCTGAACAGAAAAAGGCAAGACAGCTGAATGGATATTTTGGAGACACAGGTAGAGAGCAGAAGGCTCTAGGGAGGATTTGCCTAGTTTCATAGGTAATTGGACAAACCAGCAAGAGACAATTAATGGCTGGTGTATTCATTAAACATTTTCCTTAGTAACAGCAGCTTCCTGGCAATTTTTACAGCCTCTTTCTGATACTGACTGCTGTCTGAGAAAGCTTAGAGTGACAAAATCATAGCTACAGCAGAACAGATTATTTAAAATCACAAAACCAATTCTGTATAAAACAGTTTCACAAGGGCTCCCGAGAATGAGATTTCACGAACTAAAAATTGAGAAAAAAACTGCTGACAAATGTATATTTCAGAGTTGACTCCCCTGATCTTGCCTGGAACCTCTGAAGCTGAAAGATCAGACCAGAAGCTCTCAGTCCACTTGCAAAGGGAATGAAGGACGTGTCGGAACCAAACCTTTGCCCAACAATTGTTCAAGGTACTCTTAAGGGGAATATGTAACTGACCCGCGGTGCCCGATGAATCACTCTTTTCCAGGATAAAATGGTATTCTGTCCCTTTCTCCTAAAAGCTACTGGATGCATATTCCCCTGGACTCTAATTAGAAGCTACACAGGATGCTGAGTGCATTTGTCATCACTTGCAAATGATAAATGTCCATGAAAAAGCATGTTCTCAGTTGTGATAAAATCTAATCCAAGATAGACCTTGGTGCTACATAAATAAAACTCCACTGGACTTGAAAAGATATAACTTCCTCAAGCAAACTTCCTTATAGTTAAAACAGACTCAGAAAAAAGATCTGAAAGTACTTTAGAGAGTATACAAAGAGGTACTATTGTCATATTTGAGAATTCTCCAAAGTGCTTAAATTATATATGGGAAACATAATTTAGTTGTTAGAAGTTTTGTCATATTATGATGAAATCAAGATATTTGAAAATAACTTTTTAGAAGTTAAAACTGGAAACAACCCAGATGGCCTTCAATGGGTGAACGGTTAAACAAACAGTGGTACATCCAGTACTATGCAATACTAGTCAGCAATAAAAAAGAGTGAACTATTGTTACATCAACATGAATCTCCAGGGAATCATGCTGAGAAAAAAGCCAGTCCCCAAAGGTTACATACTGTATGGTCCATTTATTAAACATTCTTGAAATGATGAAATTATTGAAATGGAAAACATACCAGTGCTTGTCAGGGGTTAAGGACAGGGGTGGAGAGGTTTGGGGGGAGGGGAGTGAGAGGTAAGTGGGTGTGGTTATAATCAAGCAATACCAGGGACCCTTGTGGTGATGGCACTGTATCTTGACTGTGCTGGTGGATACATGAACCTACACATGTGATAGAACACACACAGGTACAGGTAAAACTGGGGAAATCTAAATAAGATCAGTGGATTGCAACAATGTCAATATCTGGGTTGTGATACTGTAGTTTAGTTATGTAAGATGTTATCACTGAGGGAAACTGGGCAAAAAGTACATGGGATCTCTTTCTATTATTTCTTAAAACTATGTGTAAATCTAGAATTATTTAAAAATAAAAAGTTTAATTTTAAAAAAGTAAAGCATGGCTAGAAGACTTGATAAACATATCAGTTTGGCTACTGATTCACTTTCAAAGGTAAACTGATAAAGCTTTATCAGTTTACAAAAACTGACCAAAAAAAATTCCACATCTACACTGATTGTAATAAAGTCGAAAAATAAGAAAGAAAAAGATAAAGAGAAAACCTGAAAGCAGTCAGGAGGGGGTAACAAGTAGAAGGAAGAAAGGAGAGAGACAGAGAGAAAGAAGGAAAGAGATAAAAAGGAAAAGAAAGAGATTTCATCAAAAAAGAAAAAATTAAATTGACATCTCATTTCTCAAGAGCAAAAATGGAAGTTGGATCACAATGGAAAGATAGCTTTAATGTGCCAAAACGATATAATGACAAACCCAAGAATTGTGTACAAAGCAAAAATATCTTTTGGAGGGGCCGGCCCAGTGGGGCAAGTGGTTGAGTGTGCGTGCTCTGCTGCGGCGGCCCAGGGTTCGCCGGTTCGGGTCCCGGGCGTGCACTGGCGCACCACTTGTTAAGCCATGCTGTGGCAGCGTCCCATAGAAAGTAGAGGAAGATGGGCACGGATGTTAGCCCAGGGCCAGTCTTCCTCAGCAAAAAAGAGGAGGATTGGCATTGGATGTTAGCTCAGGGCTGGTCCTCCTCACAAAAAAGATATATATATCTTTTGGAAAAAAAGAGGAAATAAAAACATAGAAAAGCAAAACCTGAGATTTATCATTATTAGTATTGTCAATCTTTTTCATTTTAGCTATTCTAGTGGGTGTGCTGTGGCATCTCACTGTGATTTTTCTTTGCATTTCTCTGATGACTAATCATGTTGCACGTCTTTTTATGTGCTTATTTGCCATCTCTATATTGTGTTTATGAAGCATTTGTTCAAATCTTTTGGCCTTTTTTTAGGGGTGGGTTGTTGCCTTGTTTATCTTATTAATTTGTAGAAATTCTTTATTCATAAAGTTCTTTTTCAGATATATGTATTACAAATATTTACTTCTAGTCTGTAGGCTTTTCTTTCTCTTAACAGTGTCTTTCAAACAACAGATGATTTTAATTTTGATGAACTCCAATATATCAATTTTTTCTTTTCTTTTGTTTGTGCTTTTTTGAGTCCTATCTAAAAATTATTTGCCTATCCTGAAGTTACAAAGATTTCTTCCTAGGTTTTCTTATAGAAGTTTTATGATTTTAGCTTTTACATTTAGGTCTGTGATCCATTTTGAATTATTTTTTGTTTATGGTATGATGTAAGGATTGAGGTACATTTCACCTTGTGCAGACAGCCAGTTGTTCTAGCACCATTTGTTGAAAAGACTATCTTTTCCACATTGAATTAACTTTGCATCTCTGTTGAAAACCTATGGGCCATACATGTATGGATCTATTTCTGGACTCTATTCTGTTTCGTTCATGTATACTTCTGTTCTACCAATACCACATTGTCTTGATTACTGTAACTTTATAGTAGGTCTTGAAATCATTTAAGCCAAATCTTTGTTTTTCTTTTTCAAAAATGTTTTGGCCACTCAGTTCTTTTGCATTTCCACATAAATCTTAGGATGAGTTTGCCATTTTTTAAAGAATAACCTGTTAGGATTTTGATTGGAATTATTTGAATGTATAGATCAATTTGGAGAAAACTGAAATCTTAATAATATTGAGTCTTCTAATCCCATGAGCCTGGTATTCTCTCTCTATTTAGTTAGATCATCTTCAATTTCATTCAGCAATATTTTGTAACATTCAGTGTAGTGATCTTGATATTTCTTGTTAAATTTATCTTTAAGAATTCATATGTTTTGACGTTACTATAATTAGCCTTGTTTTAAAAAATTTCATTTTCCAATTGTTAATAAATAAAATTTATTTTTGTAGATTAACCTTTTTTTGAGATCTTGCTCTCTTCATTTATTTGCTTTACCAGCTTTTGTATAAAACTAACATCATCTGAAAATAGAGTGCATCTTCCTTTCCAACCTGTATGCCTTGTCTTGCCTTATTACACCAGCTAGGACCTCCAGTAAAATGTTGCATAGAAGTGGTAAGAGTGGACATTCTTACATCGTTCCTAATCTTAGAGGGAAAATATTCAGTTTTTCACCATTAAGTATGAAGTTAGCTGTAGGTTTTTCACTGATATCCTTTATAAGGTTGAGGAACTTTCCTTCCAATATTAGCCTTCTGAGAGTTTTTATCATAAATGGATGTTGAGCTTTGTCAAATTCTTTTTTCTTCATTTATTGACATGATATAGTTTTTATCCTTTATTTATTTATTTTTTTGTGAGGAAGACCAGCCCTGAGCTAACATCCGATGCCAATCCTCTTCTTTTTTGCTGAGGAAGACTGGCCCTGGGCTAACATCCGTGCCCATCTTCCTCTACTTTCTATGGGACACTGCCACAGCATGGCTTAACAAGCGGTGCATCGGTGTGCACCTGGGATCCGAACTGGTGAACCCTGGGCCACTGCAGTGGACCGTGCGCACTTAAACGCTTGCACCACCGGGCTGGCCCCTAACCTTTATTCTTTTAGTATGATGAATTATATCAATTGGTTTCAAATGTTAAATTACCCTTGCATCCCTCTATGTTGCTGGATTCAATTTGAGAATTTCTGTATTTATATAAGGGAAATTGGGATGTTGGTCTATAATTTTCCCTTGTAGTTTTTGTATGGTTTTGGTACCAAGATGATACCAACCCTATGAGTTTGGAAGTCATTCTCCTCGCCTTCCCCCACTATTTTCTGAAAGAGTTTATGTATGATTGGCATTATTTCCTACTTAAATATCTGGTATTCACCAATGAAGCCATCTGGGTCTGGGGTTTTCTTTGTGGAGAGGTTTTTAATTATAAACTTGATTTTTAAAATAGATATGATTTAGGTTTTCTATTTTTGTGTGTGTCAGTTTTGGAAATTTGTGTCTTCAAAGATTTTGTTCATTTCATCTAAGTCTTCTCTTTTAATTTTAATAGTGGTGAGTTATGTCTTCTTCTCTCTTGTTTCCCCTTTGATGAATCTAGGTATAACTTAGTCAACTTTATTGATCTCTTAAAAAAATAGCTTTTGATTTCATTTATCTACTGAATTCCCATTTTCTATTTTATTGATTTCTACTCTGTATTATTTCCTTTCTTCTACTTAGTTTGGGTTTTATTTGCTCTTCATTTTCTAGCTTCATAATTAGAAGTTTAGATCATTGATTTTAGACTTTTCTTATTTTCTAATATAATTATTGTAAACTATACATTTGCTCTGAGTGTTGCTTTATGCTGCAACCCAATGTTTTTGATATATTTTCACTGGGTTCAAAATATTTTCCAATTTATCTTGTGACTTCTTCTTTACACCATGGGTTACTTGGAGGTGTGCTTTTTTTTTCCCCTGAGGAAAATTTGCCCTGACCTAACATCTATGCCAATCTTCCTCTATTTTGTATGTGGGTGGCTGTCACAGCATGGCCACTGATGGATGAGTGGTGTAGGTCCATGCCAGGGAACCAAACCTGGGATGCTGAAGCGGAGTGTGCCAAACTTAAACACTAGGTCACGGGGCCGGCCTCTGGAAGTGTGCTATTTAATTTCCAAATATTTGGGAATTTTTGTGAAAACTTTTTTTTTTTTTTTTTTACTGATTTCTAAGTTAATTTTATTGTGGTCAGAGAATGTACTTTGTATGAATTCAATTATATAACATTTTTTGAGACTTGTTTTATAGCCCAGAATACTGTAGATATTAGTAATGTTCCATCTTCATTTGAAAAAATATGTATTCTGCTGTTGTTGAGTGGAATGTTCTGTAAATGTCCAGTTGGTTGACAGTACTGTTCAAGTCTTCTGTGTCTTTTCTATTTTTATCTGTTTGTTCTATCAGTTACTGAGAGAGTAGTGAAAAACTCTCCAATTATAATTGTGGATTCAATTTTTGCTTTATGTATTTTTTGAAGCTCTGTTATAAGAGAAATATACATTTAAGATTCTTATATCTTCTTGATGAATTGGCCCCTTTATTATTATAAAGTGTCCCCCTTTATCTCTGATAATGTTTCTTATTCTGCAGCCTTCTTTGTCCGATATTAATGAAGCCACTCCAGCTTTCATAAGATTAGTGTTTGCATGGTATGTCTGTTTTTATCCCTTTACTTATAATCTATATATGTCTTTATATTTAAATTGCTTTCCTCTCCCCCAGACAGCAAATAGTTAAGTCTTGCTTTTTTAAATCCACTTGGGCTATTTCTGCTTTTTGAGTTTCTAGACCATTTACATTTAATGTAACTTATCAATAGAGTTGGTTTAAATCTACCATCTGTTTCTTTTATTCATCCCATCTGTCCTTGGTTACTCTCTTCTTTAAGATTTCTGTTGCCTTAATTGCATATATTTTCACAATCCATTTTATCTCTTCTGTTTCCTTCTTAGCTATCATTTTTTGTTTTAATTTTTAGTCATCGATCTAGGCCAGCATTTATTTTGATATAACATTAAAATTTTCTTTCACTATAAATATGTTCAAATATATTCAAAAGACAACCAGTATAGTTAATATACCCATTTTATACTGATATACCCATAATGAAACTTCAGCAACTATAAATACATTGCCAATTCTGTTCCATCTAAACCCCCACTAACTCTCACCTCTCCTAGATTATTTTGAGAAATTCCAGATATCACATTATTTCATCTGTAACTATTTCTGTATGTATCTCTGCAAGGAGTTTTAAAAAATATAAAAACAATATAATTATTGCATCTAAAAAATTAACAATAATTTCTTAATAGCATGAAGTAGTCAATCACTGGTCAGATTTCCCTGGTAGTCTTTTTTTTTTTTTTTTTTGTGAGGAGATCAGCCCTGAGCTAACATCCCCCAATCCTCCTCTTTTTTTTTTTTGCTGAGGAAGACGGCCCTGGGCTAACATCTGTGCCTATCTTCCTCCACTTTATATGGGACGCCGCCACAGCATGGCTTACCAAGCAGTGCATTGGTGCGCACCCGGGATCCGAACCAGCGAACCCCGGGCTGCCGCAGCGGAGTGCGCGCACTTAACCGCCTGCGCCACCGGGCCGGCCCCTCCCTGGTAGTCTTTTAAAAAGATTTTTTCACAGTTTGTTTGAATCAAGATTTAAATAAGATCATTCCTTGCAATTGTTTGTTTTTATTGGGGTGGTGGGGTGAAAAAGATTCAGGGAGATTTAAAAACACTGCTGCTGCCACTACTATCTCTGAATCCCAATATGACTGCTGTTTGAGTTAAAATTTTAAATAGTAATTAAAAAGATTTAATTTGCAATATTAATTAAATAGAGTTCCTATACTACATGCATTTTAAAATTGGAGTTTCCATTTTATATTGAAGAATGTCATTCTTGGGAATTCTCTGAAGCCTACAATGCCACATCTTAGTTAACTCCATATTTTGAAAGCTTCAATTTTGGACAATTTCCAATATGAGTGATTTCCTATTACTTCATCAATATTATATTGCCAAATTCTGTAAAGCCATAATATCTTCCAAGAGGAGGAAAACTGCTCATGAATATTCTCTCAAATTTTGCCTGCACTGTTTTATTTATGACAATTGAGAGTTAAATTAACTTAAAATGTGAAGACTAGGGACAAGACTTCAAAAAATTAATCAACCATTCTGACGTAGATTCTACTGCTGGAGTTTTAATGTCATTGCTTTACCTCCCAAGGAAATGAGCTACAGATGTAGACAGCAATTGATAGTTTATGAGGAATAAGCTCATCAAAGACATTTAATGAATTATTCATAATTTCCTCATTGTACATTTTTTTACTAGCCTAAAATTTTACAAATAGAGGGTAAAGTGAAAAACTCTATTACTTTAGGAAAAACACAAGAAGGCTTGAGCTGATTTTATTATGTTAAATAACATACTGACTCACTAAAGAAATTTAATCAAAATTGCGATAATCCTAAGCACTGCTATAATTGTATAAGATTTAATGAAAACGAATTGGTGAAAGTTCTTAGAAACCTAAGAATGAATGCATTTGTACTTAAGTGCATGAGGAGTAGTAGCCGAAAAAGTATCTTAATATATGCTAGCCACAATGAAAATAACTTCTTATATTTCCAGTCTGGGAATAATAATTGTTATTTTAGTTAAGTTATATCACAGTCCACCATTCTATAAAAGAAAGCCAAATGTCAAACAAATAGCTGAAAAAACTGCAGAAGTAAAATAATCTGTTCATGGTTATGTTTCAGAGTCAGTTGGGGATATTATGAAGCCATATATTTCTGAAATATTTTCCCTCCTGTTCTGAGCATATTTTTTGTTCAAGAAATTCAATTAGATGTCCAAGTCTTATTCAATTATTTATACTATAGACCCTACAGTGTTTGCAAAATCCTAACTGTAACATTTAAATCCACGAGGCCTATAATGTATCTTCGACTGATACTGAACTGGTCTGAAACAGTTTCACTAGAATTTGCCTACTTCTTTTTTTAATTTTTGTGAACTAGGGGTTTGTTTCTGGGTTGGGTCTATGCTTTATTTTCATGCTTATCAAATTACCACATGTACGGATGTGCTACAGACTAAAATAGCACATTTTCTAGGAAAAAAAGTTTTTATTTTCTCACTGATGGGATGAAGGATGAAGGATGAGAGGAGATGTGCTGGGTTGGAGCTGTCCAGGAAAATCAATGGACAAATAATAAAAACAATTCTAATCTTAAACGGAATATGGCCATATTTTAGAATATAAAAGAAAATTCATATATATTAAAAAAATAAAATACTAGATTAAGAAACAAACAAACCTGCCCTGTCATGAGTCTCTTTGGGCTCTGCTGCCAGAATATCTATCTATTTGCCTTTATTCTACTTAGCTCTTGGGGATAAGTTGGTGAAAAGTAATGCTCTACTGAATTCATAAGAATTCTGAACATTATTATTTTTAAGAGTTTGAAAGACTTTAATAAAAAAGGCTTAGAGGATCAGATGCTTTGAATTTGTTTTATATCTAATACACTAGGTATGCATGATCATTCACTTTATCTTGGGCAAGTATATTATTATTCCATTGTGGCTTGGGTCATTCCCAATTTCAGAATGCCTTGAGCCACACACGTAGGTAGTGAGTGACTGTATTCTTCTCTTTTTAAAACAGCAGCACACACAGAACATCTCATTCCGTCTTTCAGTTAGAAGATAAAAGAGGAATGAAGGGTAGTGGGAGAACACTAACTTCTTTGAACATCTCACTAAGGAGTGCTCAGGACAAACTCACAAGAGCTAGAAAGTCTCTGTTTAAAGAATCAGACTAACTCACAACCCATTGGTCGTGTTGCTCATTTTGGGGGTGGTGTGTGCGTGTGCTGGGGTGGGACGGAGGAGGGCACCAGTCAAGGTAACATTGCTGCTACAAGTCACAGGTAAATCCACAGGATGATCAACTCCATTCCTGTTTCAATATAGGATAGGCTCTGCCAGCTTCTAGTCTTGGATTATCTGCCACAGATTTAGGCTCTCGATAATTTATATTCTATCAGCTCCTCACTTAATGCAGAAAACAGTACTTTGCCTGAAATGAAACTGTTGCACCACAGGACATGAAATATTTATAGAAGCCAGTTGAGAGGAGCAACTGATGACTGCTGAGGGGTTTAATGAAACAAAGATACAGTCCCCTTCATCTACATTCACAAAAACATTATTTGTACACAGTAGGTCATAAAATTTAATGCTACACATACTATTTTATCTTTAGCTTTTAATATATTTTAAATATAAGTTTTAAAAATATCAATATCCAATGTATACAGATATTTAAAAATATCTATATCCAATGTATTTCAATACTAAATCTATGAGAAAAACTCAAAGCTGTCAGTCTTATCAGGACTTTGTCAATAATATATCTGGGGCAGTTCTGTTTACTTCAAAGGCAGCTCCTTGCCCAGCCAGGAGAGATTTGCAAATGAGAAAACTCACTACAGAGAAGGCTGACTACGTTCTCAGAGTGCTTCCTGAGCTGGCTCCAAGATACTCACTCCTTGACATTATCTAGGCTTGCCTTCTTTTATCTTCATTCTATTTCTCCAGTTTGTTCTCTACTTTGTCCTTCCAATTTGGATACCTTTGTGAAAGCATTTTCCAGCTCTTTATCCTCTACCCATGCTTCCTAATGGGTAATTCAAAGTGACTCCAGTGACATCACTAGGTGTGTGATCCCTCTTCCTAGTTATGCCAAATGAAGGGAACCAGAATATGTCATGCCAAAATAAGCCTTTTTGACATTTTGAGCTGAAGGCAATTAAGAAGCAGCAAACAGAGGAAAGGCTTTCTGCCCTCCCCCGATTTGCCTAAAAGCAGGACATAAATTTACAAAGGTGTCCCTCCTTCCCTCTCTACCAGGAAGGACAAAAGTTACACAGAGCAACTTTAGACCCTATCAGCCTGGAGGTGGCAGCAGAGGAATCTACATGATGAACTTTACTCACTAGCCTTTCTCTCCCATTACTTTCCCATATATTTGCCTTCCTACAATTTGCCACCTCTAGAGACTCAAGGTCCTTTTCCTTTGTCTTGTCACTTCTCTAAAGATGTACTGTTCTTTGTTTAAGAGGCTATATAAGCCTGAATTCTAAGCCACCTCTTTGGTTTACTTCTCCCTGAGTTTCTCTCACATATTTATGAGATATACATGTTAATAAACTTCCATTTGTTTTTTCTTATTAATCTGTCTTTTGTTACAGAGCCCAGTCCAGAAACTAAGATGGGTAGAGGAAGACTTTCCTCCCCTATACTGACATGTGGTATCCCAGACCTTGCCTCCCTCCTGGCTCAGGGAAGGCAGAAATAATCACATAAAAATCCTCAGGGTTAACTGAGCAGCAGTACTATGTTTCCTAGTTTAATTGTAAAAGACATGAAATATTTTTGTGTACCTTCTTAATTTCTATTTAAAGAGCAAAGTTGTAATAACAGATCAAAAATTATTTGCTAAAATGTTCACTGCTCCCAAGACATCAGGTATCTTATGAATCAATGAAGGACTTAGAATAATAGCTCAGTTAACAGGGAAGAGGATGTTCTGGGCAATACATCCTTTGTTTAACTCTGATGTTACTAAAAGTAGCTTCTGTAACATTGCCCAGGGCAAGGACATTTCTCTGCTTTATAATCACCTTTGAAATTCTTTTTCAAGTGCATCTAACTGTTTTAGTTGATCTCCCCCAAATTTTTACCAATACCAAGCTTTGCGATTCTATTTTAGGTTATAAGCAAAGTTATTAGTCAATGTTTGCTGAATAATTAAATAGGCAGAATAAATGTAGATGATAAGTTTCATACACGTTTTCCCCCAGGTGACAACTACAGTTTGAATGCACAGATGTAGAAAAGTTTCAGACGTTACTGAAATATTAAACGTTGACTTAACATTGCTCTGCCCCTTTCCTTCATCCCTGATTCTCCTGAGCAGAATTCTGATTCCCTCTTTCCTAAGCCAAATAATTAAAGAATAACAATAGGTCGCATAATCAAATACTTCCTAAAAGCTCAATGTTAAAACAAGTAAGATGATTTTCCATTGTCCATCAGTTTTCAGTCAACCAGCTTGCACCCACGGAAAACAAAAGCAGTTCAGTTATATGAACAATAGTTTCCCATCCCTGATGCTTCAGAAGTTTTGACGACTCACGTGCTTTAATAAATGGGTTTCCATGCATCACACATCAATCTCATCTTTAAGCTTTCAATGCAATTTTCATCAAGAATAATAAAGAATGTTCATTGCAGCATTATTCACAAGAGCCAAGATATGGAAAACAACCTAAGTGTCCATCCACGGGCGAATGGATAAAGAAAATGTGGTATATACATGCAATGGAATATTATTCAACCATTAAAAAGAAGGAAATCCTGCCATTTGGGACAACATGGATGGATGAACCAGGAGGGCATTATGCTAACTGAAATAAGTCAGATGCAGAAAGACAAATGCTGTGTGATCTCACTTATACATTGAGTAAAAAAAGTGAAGCTCATAGAATGAGAGAGTAGAATGATGGTTGCCAAGGGCTGAGGGTAGGGGAAATTGTGATTATGGTGATTATAGTTAATAATATTGTATTATGCACTTGAAATTTGCTAAGAGAGTAAATCTTAAGTGTTCTCATCACAAACACACACATGAAAGATAACCACGTGAGCTGCTGGATGTGTTAACTTGATTGTGGTAAGCATTTCACAATGTATAAATTATCATGTTGTACACCTTAAAAAATCATGTGGTACAACCTAAATATATACAATTTTTATTTGTCAATCATAACTCAATAAAGCTGTAAAAAAAGAATAAAGAATAATATATATTTTCATGAACCTTAAAAAAAGCTCATAAGACAAAGTAATGCTTTATAAATGGTTTTATAGTTTGGAGACTTTTTTCCTCAGTTATATCATAGAAAGTTCAAGTAAGTCACTGTGATGGGGGAATTCACATTATTTAAAAATATTTTTTAAGGTGGGAACACACAATTTTGTAAACATTTACAATCCATATTTTGTATCCAAAATACTCTGTCCCATAATTTGCCATAAACTTTTATTCCTCAAGCCTTCCATTATTTGAAATTCCTAAAAGCCAGGATTGATTTTTAAAACTCATTTCATATTTGCGCCTTCGACAACATATTTTCACACATCATCTTTCCCAAATGTCCTTGACCCTAAGCAGTATACATGGTAAATACTTTTCTTTATGTATTTGTAAAAGGAACATTCACTTCTTCTTTACAATAATTTTAAAGTATGCTTGTGTAAATGTTGCTATCTGTCCTAGATTATAAATCTTGAGGTAATGTCTGTGTCTTTTTAATACATTTTTAATAGCATGTAGCACAATATCGAATTTCAATGTTATAAAATGACTTTAGAAAAAAACCTCTTCCTATTTCCAGCTACAAATGCCTTACCAATGTGAATAGAATTTAAATTCTGTTATAAAATCTAACATACCAATAATTAAACATAAGAATATTAACATTTATGGGTTTGTCCATACAGAACAGGCCTATATCCAACCTTTTCCCCATAATTCATATCTCAAACAACAACAATAAGGAAAAATAAATTTTTATCTATTTTATTTTTTAGGAGGTTCCAAGGCACATGTGCCTCTGAAATGAAAATAAAGTTGGCTAATACTTGGAATTATTTATTTTAAAAATAAAATTCTTAGATGGAAAAGATAGCACATCACAAAACAGGACAAGTGAAGACACAATGGAGGGCATTATAATGAGCTCTTCCTAGAAATCATGGGGGCAGAGTGTCGTGTTCTTATAGTTTCCAGGTTGCCATTTTGGCATTATTTTGAAACTGGAGGAATTCTGATTGGTACTGGTTCATAATGTCTATACAAATTCCAAGTGATAAAACGTGCTTGTTACTGTACAAACCGTAAAAGTTGTAAACCCAGATCATATATAATGGAAAAACTATTGTTTATTCTTTTTAAAGCTAGCACTGAAACCACGAGAGTAGGAAGGACTTGAGTACTAAATGATGTGTATTGAGGCAGCAGTTCTTTGATCTGAATAACTGGATTTTAGTTCACACACGCTGTCTAGCAAGAAACTTTCTGAGAGTATTTGGATTTCTAATGCTGTTCTTCTTTCTGTATCATAGCAACATGTATAGTCTTCCCTTTAAGTGTCTTTATTAAGATATACAAATATATTTATATTAAAGTTAATATATTTTATTTTAATTATAACACATTTATATATAAAATATGTTTATCATTTTAAAAATATTAATATTTTTAATATAAATATATTTAAATCCATACAAATATATATTTATTTGTTTATTTATTTTGGTGAGGAAGATTAGCCCTAAGCTAACATCTATTGCCAATCCTACTCTTTTTGCTGAGGAAGATTGGCCCTGGACTAACATCTGTGCTCATCTTCCTCTACTTTATATGTGGGACACCTGCCACAGCATGGCATGATAAGCGGTGCATAGGTCTGCGCTGGGGATCTGAACCTGCGAACCCTGGGCCACTGAAGCAGAGCACGTGAACTTAACCACGATGCCACTGGGCTGGCCCCCAAATATATTTTAAAATGCACATACTACCCCTCCACATCCCTTATATTAATAAATTCCAAATGCCTTGCTTTACCCTCTACCTGTTCTTTTAAAAATTCTTCCTGTCTTTTTCTATCAGAATTTTAACTTCTAAACACAAAGCCATTCACGTTAGCCCCGACTTAAAAACCTTAACAGCTCCCTACCACCTAGAGCAGTATTCCCCAAACTTAAGGCATTTGGTAACTCCCTTTGTGATTGTTTACCATATCTTTCTTTTTCCTGTACTATTATTTGTTTAATAGTTCAAAAAAAGCGATTTTCCTTTTACAACTTAAAAAAATTTTGTGCCACTTTCACAGTGGAATACAGTTTATCTTGCTTTATCAGTCAGAAGAGAATAGGTTATGCAGAGGTAACAAAAGAGCCCCAAATCCCAGTGCCATAAACTAGTTAATTTCTTGCTCACACTACAGGTCCATCTGAGGTCAGAGGTGCTTCTGCTCCACATTTTCTGTACTCTATGACCAAAGCTAAAAGAACATCTATTCTGGGATATTGCCAACTTTACTGCAGAGGGAAAAGAGGACATGGCAGATCCTTGCTCTTAAAGCTTCGGCTCAGAAGTCACCCGGATTGGTTCCACTCTCATTTCTTTGGCCAGAGCAAGTCACGTGAATAAGACTGAATGGGTGAGGGAAATCTAATCTTTCCCTAGCAAGTGCAGCAGATATTTTGAACAATAATACAATCAACCACACTTGCCAAGAATAGAAGAGAGTTACAATAAAAGTGGAATGAAAACACAACAATGTTATTAATTTCTAGTTAGATGATGTTTCCTGCCAAGTGTTAAAATCATGCTGTGCCAACCGATTTTCTTCGTAATATATTTAGAATATTTGGAAGAGAACTGTATCTCACTGTGTGACACAATGTCATATCCACATCTGGGTATCACATGAAGTCATTCACCTAAAATCATTGCCAGTATGATTTCCACACCTATGAAAACGTACCTATAAAAATCAAATTAAATTCCTAAATAAGGCTCTCTGACACTCTGATCTAAACTCACATTTCCCGTATCAACTCCAGCCTTGCGTTTTCCTTCCTCTTGTTCTCATTGTTCCCTCTGCTCCCTTTTTGACAAATCCCAACCTCCCCAGACTTCATCTCTGCAGTACCACATCTTCTGTTGCTTAATTGCACCATTATTTGATGAACCAAGACTCGCCATTGTTATTTTATATTCGCCAAGCACATGCAATTCTAGCCTTGGCCATTATCCTTATACCAAAAGTCTTACGGTCGTCTTCAGTGAGAAATAACTCACAGACTACTTTTCAGATGAAGTATGAACCGAAGAATAATTTTAAAAATGTAAAAGAACAGGGACTAACTAGAAATGTAAGGTTTTGACCTAAGATGAAGAATAGTCAAATATATTATGAATATTACTCCTTGGATAAAACTGTTAAAATGTGTTTATTTATTATTATCATTAAATGTCAACTAAGAAACTGGACAAATTAACATGGAGGAGGCAGATAAATTATTCAGAAATGTTTTGCTTTTCTGATTTGTATACTTTGCATCATAAACAGCATCAGAGTTTGTAATAAAGACAATCACCAAACCCAAGAGAGTCTAAGTTTCTAGACTTGAAAAAAAGAAGCACCCAGAGGCATGAGATCTCTGAAATTATTTATGGATAGATGAAACTCACAAATACACAGTATACAGCTACAGATCTTAAAGGGAGTAATCTAGCATGACTTCTATTCAAGCAAAAACATGAAGAAAAGTGTAGTTTAAAAAGCAAAATGCATTAAAATATTCTATATTAGATTGTCTTTCTATAAAATGTATACCAGCAAAAATTAATTTTACACTGTACTTCATTTTAAATCCTTGATATGAATAACTGATACAAAATATCAATGCTGTACATGAATACATTAAGATACTGATATAGTTTGTTAATGATAAATTTCTTTTTCTAAATGCAAACTGATATATATCTTTAAAAGTTAAAAAAAAAAAACACGTGATGAAGGAAAAAATCTCATTTTTGCTATTTGGCCTAGTTTCATAAGACACCTGATCTTATACTGTCACCGTAGATATATTGCTTCCCTGACATAACAGTGAATGTTTTGAGGAAATGTGCTGAATATTTCTTCCAATAATTTTTAAAAAGTATTTTTCATGTAGTATGACTATAAGCAATATGTAGTATGCATACTTGAAGTACACGATTAAGTTTTAATTTTTTTAAACATTTTTAGTGTTTTAGTCAGTACCCGGTTGTTAAACATTCAACATTGTTAATTAAAATCGCATCACTCACATTTTTCTTTTAGAGGTTTCCTTTCCTGGAAATAAGTATGAATGTAGATGATATAACTAAGATGAAATGATGGGAACACCACATCCTCTCATTTGGAACTGTGGTACTTTCAAACCGTATATACTTTTCCAGTGATGGCAGCCTTTTCCATTTGTCATTAAACGATTGTTGATTGATTGCCTGACACGTGCAAGGCACCAAGGGATTAAAAATAGTGCAGGATACAGACACTGGAATTTATAATCCAGAAGAGAAGATACATCCAAACCCAAATTACTATAATGTAAGACAGTATAATTATCATATAAGTTATGTAGGCAAGTGCTAGACGACAGCAGGGGATATAATAAGCATTATTTTCTGGGGCTAAACAGAGGAGCAGCAAGCAAAAAGTAACACTTGATCTGGGCAACAAATAATGGTTAAAAGTCAGGCAGAAATCAAGAAGAGGGAGAAGGAGCATAAATTCTAGGCAGAAGCACAGCATGAGGAGAGGCACACAGGTGGGAAATCATAATGGATATTAGGGTGATAGCAAGGGTTTAGATTGACTAGAATTCTGTGTGGGAGGGGGTGGGATGCTGGAAAAAAAGGCTGGGTGTTGCATCAGAGTGCAGCTTTGAGAAAAATCTCTCTGCTGAATGAATACAATAAACCAGGCATTCAGTGTGAGTTAGAACAATGAATCGCCAAATAGGGAATCGATCTAGCTATTTTAGTGTGTCTAATTACAGAGCAAAAATGTTGTATTATAGGAAACAAATACTGAATCAGCACATTAAGAAAGTATCCCTCATTAGCAATACTTTTAAAGAGTCAGGATGTTTCAAGTTCCAGAATAGATTAATTTATGGTTTTGTGTGTAGAGAGAGCCAGAAGATATGGAGGTGGGTGAATAGACACAGATAAATAAATAGAAAGTATTTGAATGCACTTATCTGTTAGGAAGTGCTTATTCTAATCTAGAAAATGTGCTATTGACAAATCTAAGAAAAACAATAAAAATTAGCATAAAGATATTACTACTTACAGCATTACATTTTTACAAGTGTCTTCGGATACATTCTTATTTAATCTTCATAAAAGCCATACTGTTCAACACAGCAATTATATTATTCCCATTTTATAGATGAGGAATGGGGCTCAGAGAGGCCTAGCCTGTCCCAGTGCCACTTATGAGGTAAATGATAAAAGCTCAAATTTGAAACTGACTCTAAAATGTGCATCTTTCCAGTACCCAAACGTTGCTCCCCTAAGAGCAGTGAACTTACTGGCTTTTTGACTTTGAGCAAGTCATTCAGACCCTCTAAAGCATCACTCTCTTCATCTGTCTAATGAGAATAAAAATCTCACTTCCACAGAGGTGTCGAATTGGTTTTGGAAAATTATATTTTTTTCTAGAAAACTGTCCATTTTATCTGTTTTCAAATGCATTGGAAAACGTTCTTCATAGTATTCTCTTATGATTTTTAAAATCTTTACTATCTGTTGTTATGTGCCTTTTTTTTTTTTTTTCATTCTAAATATTATTTATCTGTGCCTTCTTTCTTCTTAACCAGTATTGCCAGAGGTTTCTCCATTACATTGGTCTTCTCTAAGAACCAACTTACTATTGTTTTTTGATCCTCTCTAGCATTTCTTTGCTTTGCATTATTTTTTTTCTCTTATCTTTTAATTTCCATTGTCTGCTTACTCTACAGGCTAACTCTGTTCTAGTTTTAACTTCTTGTGGATCTTTTCAGTTGTTAATTTTAATGTCCTGTTTTCCGTTAAGATTTCTTCTTGGGGCCAGCTTGGTGATGTAGTGGTAAGTTGGCGAGTTCTGCTTTGGCCACCCACTGTTTGCAGGTTCGGATCCTGGGAGCGGACCTACGCACCACTTATCAAGCCATGCTGTGGCAGGCGTCCCACATATAAAATAGAGGAAGACAGGCACGGATGTTAGCCCAGGGCCAATCTTCCTCAGCAAGAAAGAGAAGGATTGGCAACAGATGTTAGCTCAGGGCTAATCTTCCTCATCAAAAGAAAAAAAAAAAGATTTCTTCTTCACTCATTAATTAATTTCAAGTTGTTTTTTTTTTAAGTTTCCAAACTAAAGTAGAAGGGGTGATAAATATCTTTCTATTGCTATGCAGTGTTATTGCATTTTGGTTAGAAAATATGTTTTGCACAATATTGATTATCTGGATTTACTTAAAATTTATTAAAGTATATATACATTTATGTACATTTTTTTGAATTTATTCCTTGTGCTTGAATATGGTAAATCATTATAAGTGTTCTATGTTTGCCTTTTAGAATGAAATTCTCTATGTGTTAGGTTCATTATTTAATTTGTTTTTTTTTTGTGTGAGGAAGATCAGCCCTGAGCTAACATCCATGTCAATCCTCCTCTTTTTGCTAAGGAAGACTGGCCCTGGGCTAACATCTGTGCCCATCTTCCTCCACTTTATATGGGACTCCACCACAGCATGGCTTGACAAGTGGTGCGTCGGTGCGCGCCCAGGATCTGAACCCCGGGCCGCCGAAGCAGAGCGTGCGCACTTAACCTCTATGCCATGGGGCCAGCCCCCCTTATTTAATTCTTACATCAAGCTTGTTAGTAAGTTTTTCTAATTCTCTAATCTCTGTTATTTTTTTGTCTTCTTGATTTAGCACTTATCTAATTTTTTTCACTCCTTTATTTCCAATCTTTCTATGATCGTCTCTTATAAATGCATACAACTGCATTAAAAAAAATCCAGTATGAGGATCTTTGTCTTTAATAGGTATGTTTAGTTGGCTTATTTTTACTGTAATAACAGTTATATTTACACTTAATTTTGCTGGGTTTTTTTGGTGATTTCTCCTAACCATGTTTTTTTCCTGTAATTTCCCCCTTTTCCTATTTTTATTAGTTTGATCGATTCTCTTGTTTTTTCCCCCTCTATTAGTACATGTTTTTAAGAGATTACACTCATGTTTTTAACATCTATATTTAACAAGTTGCAAAACTAATTATAATCTCCATTTCTTTCTGTCTAATTATAACCACTACTCTTCTTTCTATCTCTGTAAATTTGATGACTCTAGGTACCTCATATTAGTGGAGCCATATGGTATTTGTCTTTTTGTGACTGGATCATTTCATTTATCATTATGTCTTCAAGGTTTATCCATGCTGTGATATGCGCCAGAATTTCTTTCCTTTAAGTCTGAATAATATATCATTGTATGTATATACCACATGTTGTTTATCCACTCATCTATCAGTTGAGACTTGGGTTGCTTCCATCTTTTGGCTATCGTCAATAGTGCTGCTGTGAACATGGGTATTCAAATATCTCTTCAGGACCCTACTTTCAATTCTTTTGGATATATATATCCAGAAATGGAGTTGCTAGATGATACGTAATTCTATTTTAAAATTTTGTGAAACCCCATACTGTTTTCCATAGTGGCTGCACCTTTTTACAATCCCATCAACAGAGCACAGTTTCCAATTCTTCACATCTACCACAATGTTTCCTTTTTGATAGTAGCCATCCTAATGGGTATGAGGTGGTATCTCACTATAGTTTTGATTTGCATTTCCCTAATGATTAGTGATGTTGAGCAGTTTTTCAGGTGCTTGTTGGCCATCTGTAGATCTTTGGAGAGCTAAATGTTTTCTTTAAATTTTTTAAATTGAAATATAATTGACATATAACATTACATTAGTTTCAGATGTACAATATAACGATGAGATATATATATATATATAGTGAAATGGTCATCACAATATGTCTAGTTAATATCCATCCACACATAGTTATAAATTTTTTTTCTTGTGATGAGATCTAAATGATTTTTTAAAAAATCTTTTTATTGAAATTTACCAACAGATATAGAAAAGCATGCTGATTGATTTAATGTTTTGTTTCCAACTAATTATGGTTGATTATATGGACAAATGGTTTTCATTATGTTGAAAATTCATAGTTCATCAAAATCATCATACTGTCTCCATCATGAATGGTATTACCATTCCACCTGGTGTTCGTTCAGGAAATAGCTATAGCTAGAGATCAGGACATATGGCTATGAACTGCCTCAATACTTGACCCTGAAATACTATAAATAGTATATCTCAGATGTGAATCCAAGGTAATGGTAGATTTTGCCCTGAGAATTCCATTCCAGGTAATTGTATAAAACCTATCAACCAACTAACAAACAAAAACATAGTGAATGCTGTTTTACCTACAAATGGAAAATCTGCTGTGGGAATTTTTCATGGTGAACACAATCTGCCTTTTCTGCTTTCTTTTTAGCACAGATTGAAGCAACCAACCGCAGTGGCCAAGCTAGGAGGAGGGCTGTTGCTAAGCAGAGAGAAGAGTGAGAAAACCTGTGTTTTTTGGGTAAAGAGTTTGAGATTATTCTAAGAATATCCTACAAACATAAAAGTTCTTTGTATACTTTTAGTTCTTTGTATTTTTCCTCCTTAAGTATTATCTATGCCTCACTTTTCTCTAGTCATTTCTGCAGTCAAGGAATAATGGTATAAAAATATAAATAGAGTGTAAGAAAAAGTTGAAATAAAAGAAGTAATACACATTTCTGTTAAAAAGTTGTACACTCTGTTATTTGCAAAAAGAACAGAACTCCTATTTTAAGGCCTTTGACCTCTAGACCTTCTACTGAGGATGAGAGAAATATCTAATTTTAGTGTCCCCTTACCATTAGTAGACATTTCTAATAAGTTTATAGGGTAATTCTGTGAAATAAAAGAAAGTGCATACATAGATTTCATAACATGTTCATAATTCTAGACTAGTAACTTTCAGTTTTTTTCTATTGAAAAAAGAATTGTAAGAGTTAAAACCGTAAACTATTACATCCAGAAATATTTAATCAATTAACTCTCTCTTGAAGCTTGGCTGATGAAAACTACATACTGGGTGTTTTTAATAGAAGCTCTTTCAACTTTTCTTTCTTTTTTTTTTTTTTTTTTGTGAGGAGATCAGCCCTGAGCTAACATCCGCCAATCCTCCTCTTTTTTTTTTTTTGCTGAGGAAGACGGCCCTGGGCTAACATCGGTGCCCATCTTCCTCCACTTTATATGGGACGCCGCCACAGCATGGCTTACCAAGCAGTGCGTCGGTGCGCGCCCGGGATCCGAACCAGCGAACCCCGGGCCGCCGCAGTGGAGCGCGCGCACTTAACCGCTTGCGCCACCGGGCCGGCCCCTCAACTTTTCTTTTTAAGTAATAATTGCATTTCTTTTACATATTTCTTTGTAATTAGTGTATTTAAAATGCGGTCTGGATTTTTCACTCAAGTACCATATAATTTACTTCCACTTCTTTGGAGTAATTCTCTAATAAAATGATTAATGACAACAGTATAATGATTAATCCTGATATATTATACATTATAGCTCCTAGGAGATACAAGTACTTTATCACAGATTTCATTGCCTTCGTCAGTACCATGAGCCAGACAGGATGAGAATACATTATTCTTTTTATGGGAATTTAAAACACAAAAGAGGTTAAAGCCATGTCGAATAATATTTGCATGTTTTTTGTGTCCATGGATGTGAATATTAGTTCGTGAATGCGGGAAATATTTGCTGTATACAAATATTTCATTTATGTGCCTACTACAAACCAATGTGATCTGTCAAAAAGAGAAAGGTTTATAGCTTCCCAGACTGGTGACATGCCAGTGATTACCAACTTTTACCTTTATTTTGTTTAATTTTGCTAAAACTCCAAGAAAGTATTTCAGAAAACAATAGTTCCATGAAAGAATTTAAAGTGATATTAATTCATTTTGACTTGACAGTTTTCTGTCTTTCACTTAAGTTTGGGAGTTTGGAAATTACTCGTGTAGTTAAACAATATGCAATGGGAGAAATTGCCTTGGCAATATTTAGGAACACCGGCCTCAAGATTCCAACTCCTATAGCTTAGGACAGATGTGGGTCTGGAATCTGGATTTCCTGAAGTCTAGGCTCCAGTGCTTTCTACTCTAAGTTTGTGAAACATACAGTTGCAATGTTATGCAATACCGCTTTCCATCAGTATATGCTGCAAAGTAATGTAGTTATGAAGACCAGTTTAAAAGAAGTGCAGTCACTCTGTAAGTTTAAAAATAAGGCTCATTCTGAAATTTGATTGTATAGTCTTATGGTATGCAATGAGTGACATACCTGCCCCAGGCTGCCTCGTCTGTAGATGCTTTATTAACTGGAACACAAGAGGAGTCAATGACGGTTGATTTGTTCATTTTGTAGCAGAAACCGCAGTCTGGATCCAACATACATTCATTACAGTAACTGTAAAATGAAAAGAGTTACAGTCATGTTAGCAGAGATGATTGGTGCTCCTCTGCATTTTCCACTCTACTTTGCAGTAAGGTTGGGGCTATGGGACTAGTTTTGGCCATGGCAAAGTGACCTGTGCTGAGGCAGCTGAGAGCTGGCACGTCCCTTCCATCTCTCCCTCCCCTGGCTGCAGTAACTTTGGAAGCAACTTTGAGATGGAAGAGGCTTGGATCTGAGACACTGGATGTAGAAGAACCCCAGTCGACCTGCAGCGAATAAACTCTGGCTTTTCTAAGCCACTGAGATTAGTTACCAAAGCATGGCCTGGCCCATCATGACCCAGCTGACTCGTTCCAAACTGTACAAAAGCATTTATTTCTCTTAACTGTCTCTGTCATGTACCATATCTTTTACAAATAGAAAATATTTTTTCCCAATATATATGTATCCTGAAATAGAAAATCCAAATAATGAAAAAAATTCTATCCAAAGAAAAAAGTTAAAACAAAAATACCACCACCCAAATAATGGTCACTGTTAACATCTTGGTGGACATCTGTACTTCTAACAAATATATATTGAGTATCAACTATGTGTTATGCTTAATTTAAAAGAAGTTGGTGTAGGAAAAAAGGCTAACTTTTCTTTAAGTTAATTACATATACAGGTTGGATCACAGGGCTAAAATCAATTAATCATTGCTCACCTAAGAGCAGTATCCTAACTGCAGGAAAATTCTAAAGAGGCAAAATCCTTTAGAGGGCAGAGTTTTCCCACCTAAGCCTACGGCGTGCTTGCAGAATGAGTTTTCTTGCTGTCACCTCATTTGCTAGACAATTCTGGAGCACCTCACATACATGGCAGGCACACACAAGGCACTGGAGACACTAAGATGAATGAACTAAAGTTCCTGCTCCTTGGTAGATAAAAGGCAAGGATGAGAAACAGATACACAAGGAAATAATGTCAGTGTAATAGAAAATACTTATCAACCACTCCAAGGACAGAGGCCTGTTCATTTGCCTATAAGAGGGGGGATAATTTCAGAGGTGATACTTGAACTGGATCATGAAAGAAATTTACCAGGCAAAGAGGCAGAGGGAAGGGCATTTCAGAGAACTGCTTATTTTACAATTCAGGATCAGTCAATACAGACTTATTAAATATCTACTGTGTATAACAGGGTAAGAACAACTAAAAGTTATCCAAAAAAGACATGAATCCTCAAAATCAACATACTTCTCTGATTCATTTAGCTAAATGGGAAAACACTGGCATTGTTTAGAAATTAGATTATCATTTCAGCCCTCTTCTGCAAACTTTTCTTTTGCAAACAGCCGTCCCTATTTTTAGATGAGACTTCAGCCCTACACTAAAAGCCAAAAGGAGGCCTTTCAAAGCCTCCTGAAAGGTCAACGTACTTTAGAGAGGTGATACAGCACTGTAAATATAAAACTGTCCACACCTGTGATACAAAATAAACAAAACAACAGAAAGCACTAGAAGTACTCTGAGCTTCTGGCTTTGAGAACTAGATGAGGCTCATTTGGAAAGGAAGATAATTCCTACTAGTATTTTGTTTATTCTGCCCATATGAGATGGAATCTATCAACCTTGACAGTTTCAATGGCTTTAAATGATATTTATTTGGGAAAGGTCAACTCACCCATTTGCAGGGAAATGACTCTACTTTACTTCTTTAAAAATAATTCTTATAAAAGGCCAAAAAACATAATGATAAAGGCTAAGAGGTACGGAGAACACGCCATATGTATGTGTCAGACATACGAGGTGTTATTCATAATGTTCGCCTTTGCCATCGCTTATGCAAGCATCCAACTCTGACGACAACCTCCCATTCTCCCAGCTTGCTTATTAGACGATCCCCACTCTGCCATGATCATTCATTCAACAAATACAAATATTTTATACTTACCATGTGCCAGGCACTATTCCAGGGGCTGGGACACATTAGTGAACAAAACAGATTCCCTGCCCCTGTGGAGCTGATTTGCATATTAAACCTCCTGGTGACCTCCGGTTAGTTGACCTCTCTACTTGCTCCCTGTTCATTAGCTTTTCCTTTCTTTACTTCCATCCTTATCTAGCTTACTGACCATGGCCCACCATTTCAACATCCTAAATTTCCCTACCCATTTATCTTTCCATCTCACCCATCTAACAAAAATCCTAGCCATATATGTATGCAAACATTTGCCTTTTCTGTGCCTTCACCCACATACCCAAATGCAGATGAAGGAATTACACAACAGAGCAGATCAGTAGTTCTCCTATAATACACTACTACTAGCCTCAAAAGGATCCTCAACAGCCTGAAATTGTTAATAGTTTTCTCTAGTTAACTCCATACAAGGACTGTTTCAACCACCCTACATAAGGACTATTCTTCAAATCTCCAATGTTCCATTTCCCTTTACTCTCTGCAAATGACCTCAACTCCAGCTTTACAGAAAAAATAGAGGAAAATGGTAAAGATGGGAACTTTATAATCCTATAGTAAAAACACATAAAACATCCTACTTTCCCATGTTCCAGTTACAAAGAGAAACTGTTCTTACCTAAGGCCAACTTCTCAGTATCTGGGTTTTCATTCCATTTCATCTCCTTAGGCCATTTCAGACTCTTTTGATTACTGCCCCTTCTTTCTCTTACATATCCACTGTCTTAAGGCAGATTAGATTTTTGATTTGATATCTTTCTTCTTCTTCTTTTTAAAAAATCTTTCTTCTTTTTTAATATAGGCATTTATAGCTATAATTTTCTCTCTTACTGCTCATTTAGTTGCATCCTATATTTGGTATGTTGTGTTTTCATTTTCATTCATCTCAAAGTATTTTCTAATTTCCCTTGTGATGTCTTCTTTGATCCATTGGATTAAGAAGTGTGTTATTTAATTTTCACATATTTGTGAATTTCTCAAATTTCTTTATGTTAGTGATTTCTAATTTCACTCCATTGTGATCAGAAAACATACTTTGTCTGATTTCAGTCCTTTTAAAATTTATTGAGGCTCATTTTACAGCCTGGCATAGATCTTTCCTGGAGAATGTTCCTTGTGCACCTAAGAAAATGTGTATTCTTATGGTGGTGGAATGTTCTCTAGATGTGTTAGATCTTGATTAGTGTGACAGTCAACACACTAATCTTAAAGGTAGCCCCATGGTTTCTAACAGTCTTCACCTCTACTTAACTTTGGGTACATCCCAGAAATTGTTATCATCTAAAACAGGAGTCAGCAAACTACACCCCGCAAGACAAATCCAGACCACCACATGTTTTTGTAAATAAAGTTTTACTGGAACAGGGCCATGCCCATACGTTTACTTACTGTCTATGACTGCCTTTAAGCTTTAAAGGCAGAGCTGAGAAGTTCTAACAAATCCATATGGCCTGCAAAGCCACAAATATTTACTATCTGGCCCTTTACAGGGAGTTTGCGGATCCCTGATCTAGAACACATACACAGATCCCATATGCAGATTCCTCACTCCTTTCCTTCAAGATCTCTCACTTCTTTACTCCTGAAAAGGACAAGTGCCCTTCTACCTCAGAGAACTTCCACACCCTTTTTTTCCTGATCCTTCACTCACTTCATAGCTTTGCATCCTTTTCTGTCAAACTCTCATGGGAAATCCCTTTAACCACTCTCACCAGACCCTCAGAGTCTTTGTACTTAGGTCCTTCTACGAAGTCACCCTATAAACTTTTACGTTTGACTCTTTCCAACCATCTTTCTTCTTTCTTTCTACATATAGGTTGCTCTGTACTAGTGGAGAATTAACACAACCAGGCATACTGATAAAAGTACACATTCACAGTAGTCAACCACAGCTGGATCCTCACTGCTGCCAGGGAACTTTTACCTGTCCCCAATCAGTGACTTTCTGCACTCCCACAACTGGTATCCCAAATACTCACAACTCGCCTCCAACCCCAATGCTTATTCCCCCACGAATATCTTAGAAGATGGCCTTGTCTTAGTTCACAGTGAAAACCAAAGGGACTAGGCAAGAACTTTCTGAACTTTAAACTCAGACATGAACAAAGATATCTATAGGCACGTCTACCCTCACCTCTTTTCCTACAGGCTCTGAAAAAGAGATGTTCAAATATCAACCCTCTACTGGGGCTTTTAATCTCACTTCCTCTGGTCTTCAGCAGGACCAACGCCTTGTCCCACTGGTTATCTTCTTTTTATACTGTCAGACCTCTCCCAGAACATATCCCACAGTTTGTGTGCAGGCTCAAGCCTTTCCCAAATTAAAAAAGCATAAAAAACTGTTCTTTCTACTATGCCATACCAGTTCATAGGGGTCACTCAGTGAAAAGAGGCCAGGTATTAAAAAGTGTTCAATTTCCTTGCTGTCCCAGGGAGTGGGCCACTATTTGAGAACTGACATGACCAGCTCTCATCTGGCCTTAGAGCCTCTCAGGCTTCTGGAGGCAAGATAAGATTTCCTACCACTCCCACACCCTTGACCTGGATTTTTTTCTTCATCATATAGACTATTTTATGGCAAAATTCTCCCAAATGTAACATTTCTAACTTCAACTTGACATTTAAAAGGTAACACAAAACTTTAAATATCCTGGAGAATCTGCTAATTGACCTTTTACAGACAGCATATATTATAACTGTGGCTTTAACAAATGGCATTAAAAAAGGGAACAACTTCTGGAAGTAGCCATTTTTTATTCATGATTTGTTCTTTAAGGCTTTCTTGAACATGACCTGATCAATTTAGGTAAGGTTTTCTAAATATAAAAGCTGAGAATTTAAATATATTGACACCAAATCAATGCTCATAAGAATATGCTAAGCATAGATTAAAACATTTTTTTGTGCAAAGCAGACTGGCATATTTTCCCCATTTACCCCTTTCACAGTGTGACCTGGGGTGAGTTCTAAATTCTCAACTTCAAGTTTTCCATCCCAAAAGCACATGATCTCTAAGAACCCACCCAGCTGCAAGATTCTACATGAGAGAAAACGACAGAAATGCATCTACTCTAACTCTAAATTCACACAAACTTAAAAAGTATAAAACATATTAAAATGCTGTAACATCTCACAAATATTTACTCTTACATATTTGATTTAAAGGGCAGAAATTATAGGTGTGCCTTACTTTAAGAAACTCTAAATTTACAAAAGAAATGAATTAAAAGAGTTATTTACAAAAGGACTACGCTTTATAAAGGGAATTGCTGAATGAATTAAATAAAATGGGAATTCCTCCTTAATGATACAAAATATTTTAAATTTCAGACAAATCAACATGTAGTACAGTTGACGGAGATGGCCCTCCTCTTTGCTCTGCGCACACCTCTACTGTAGAGTTTACTATGTTCCTTACTGACTGGTTTGCAAAACAGACTGTGAGGACCCCAGGGAAAAGGACATGCTTACCAAATCTGCATCTGCAGCACCCCGCTGCAGGTTGGATCCCCAGTACATGTTTATTGAATGAATCAAAGCATGACAGCTCCATAAATCAAGGCGTTACTGTAGGTTCATTAGCCTCTTTCTGCCCATTTATGGAAAATAATTTTTGAGGGTGGGTAGGTTGAAGTGAATATCTGAGTCATTTTTAGAATGAAAAAAAGAGAAGGTAAAACTAATTGTCAGAGTGTACTTTAAGCTGTCCTCCGTTTTTCAACTGCCAGAGGCTAAAGCTGCCATTTGCAAACATTCAATCCACAACCCAAATGGAATTGGTTAGTAATTTTGATAACTCACTTTCAGAAACACCAGCTGCAAGGGCCAATTTCCTTGAAGCCTGAGGAAAAGACCCACAGAAAGAGAGGGCCCTCTTTTAAACCACAGCCGGCAAAATTTCATAGTAAAAGGACATTATGATATTTAGAGAGAATCTGTGGTAAATAAGTGCGCCCAGAATTCATACTATTGTTCTCGATTGTGGATACTTTCATATGGGGAGATTATACAATAGAATATCTTAGAAGATATTCTGAATGCAGAGCAGACTAGAAACTCCAGTAGAAAATGGGAAAATGCATAATCCAGACAATAATTGCAATTAGAACCGAACAGTTCTTTTCTTGCTCATTGAAGAGAAGGAAGATTTAACTTTTCAATCTCTAACCTTTCTTTTAAGAAAGAGAAAAAATAAGCATTCACATATTTAATAAAAAACTGGTTCTAAAACTTTAAAATGTTTCCAACTAAAGTAAAAAAGAGCAGAATAAAAGGCAGCTTAGTGTCTAAGGGAGAGAAAGGATGGCTTATTTTCATGTAATCAATCATTTACATGTTTCACATGGCACCCAGGGTCTTAACAGAATGTGCTCTCTTCTCTCTCCTCAGAAAATCTTTTAAAAATCGATTTGGATTAATTTAGAACATTTTTGGTTTCTACTCTGTGAAGTCGAGTGTGAACTCGGCCCTCTAGAAAATGGTCCATTTGTTTTCAAGTATGTCTCATTAAACCCAATGAGATGGGGCATTAGGAGCAGTGTTTGGTCTTCAAATGCCTTTCTGGTGTGGCCTAAGTTTCAGAAAATCAATGGTGGCAAATGCAGGTGTTAGGATGATCCATTGCCACAGGTCCACTTTCATTCTCTGTGGGTAACTGTTCGCTCACTCATTCCTTATGCATGAATTTACACCCTACTTTGTGCAATAATGTCACTCTGGTTCCTGTGACAGCTATTCTAAACTTTCCCTACTCTTTACTATCCCCTCCTCACTCCTAACTGCTCCTGCCGCTTTCAGCAGGTGACTTGGAATCCAGTTTACCAGAGAACACCCTTACTGGGGGGACAACCTGCCTTGCTTGTAGCCCTCTGCAGGACCAGATTTCTAGAATACAGTAGGCCCCCCTTATCTGCGGCCTCACTTCCTGCAGTTTCAGTTACCCGTGGCCAACCATGGTCTAAAAATATTAAATAGAAAATTCAAGAATGAACAATTCATAAGTTTTAAATTGTGTGCTGTTTTGAGTAGTGTGATGAAGTCTCACACTGTCCCGCTCCATCCTGCCTGGGACCTGAATCATCCCTTTGTCCAGCGTATCCATACTGTTTACACTACCCACCCATTAGTCACTTAGTAGCTGTCTTGTTATCAGATGGACTGGCACGGTCTCACAGTGCTTGTGTTCAAGTAACCATCAACATTGTCTGCTCCTGACATCTAACCATCGACACTGTCATGTCTGATGTATCGACAGAAGGTCAGTAGTAGCCTAACACTACATCTCAATGCCTACATCATTCATCTCACTTTTCTTCTCATGTAGGCAATATATGATTTCACATCATCATGAGAAATAGATGGGTGAGTACAGTACAATCAGATATCTAGAGAGAGACCACATTCACATAACTTTTATTATAGTATATTGTTATAATTGTTCTATTTTATTATTTATTGTTAATCTCTCACTGTGCCTAATTTATAAATTACACTTCATCATAGGTATGTATGTACAGGAAAAAACATAGTATACATAGGCTTCAGTACTATCCACGTTTGCAGGCATCCACTGGGGGTCTTAGAACGTATCCCCTGCAGATAAGGGGGGACTACTGGGCTGTAAAGAGAACTCCAGGACACCTGCCTTCTTTCTCAGCCGGAGTGTAGTGTCAGGTGACTCCCTCTCCCCATTTGGACTGTGGAAGTAGGGAACACGTGAGAATTGGGAAAAAAAAGAAATTCTGGGGGACTTAAACTCAATGGTTGGAAACTAATTTAAAAAGCTGGGGACCTATTGGCACTGATTTCATGAAGCCAGTCATGCCTCACCATTCCATTAAAGCAGATCTCACAGAGATTGCCGGTGATCTTCTCATTGTCAACTTTGGGCACTTTTCTTTCCTAAGCTTAATTCATCATTGTGTGATAAAATTTCCTAAAAATTTTCTCTCTTTCCTAAAATTTTCTCATCCCTTGACCCTACTCCTTTTGTGTTTCTTTCACCTTGCAGACTGCTGCATCTTAGTCATTTCTTTCTTCTCTTTGTTCTGTTCTTGGCAATCTTCTTTCATTATTCTGTACACTTTTGCTGGGAAACATCAACCTTACATGATCATTACTATCACTGATGCATGGAGACTCCATGACCCGTTTCTCCCGTTTGTTTCTCTTCTGTAAGTGCCAGACCCATATTTACGACTGTCCAATATTCTAGGTGTTTTACAAGTACCTCAAACTTAACATACCTACAGCTCAATCTTTGTCTTTCCTGTCAAACCTACTGTTCTTTTGTGTCTCATAAGTTACAAACCTGAGTGTGATCTGAGACCACCCACATTTAACTAGCTGCAATTCCATCAAGTCTATCTCCAAAGTACATTTGCTTCCTCTACTATCCGTTCTTATCACCTCTCACCTGAACTCTTCCAACAGTCTTCTAACAAGTCCTGCTTCTTGATTCCTTCCATTCCATCTTCTACATTGCCTGAAAGCTAACCTGATCAGACCTCTCTCCTGTTTAAATCCTGCAATAGCTTTCCATTGCCTACAGCATGAAGACCAAACTCCTTACTATGGCAGGACCTAGCCCCTTCTTATCTTATTAGTCTTTTCTTGCTATTTCTCCACAGGTGCCATACAAACTGCAGGATTCAGAACATGACATGCTCTTATGTTTTCCCTCATACTGTTTTCTCTGTCTGGACTATTACTTTCCACCTTTGTTTTCCTACACATTTGCTTCAAGACTCATATTTGGCATCACCTCCTCTGTGAAACTTCCTGACCCGAGCAGAATTAGATGCATGCATCACTCTGCTGTCAGAGGGTCACAAAAGTCTACTATCATTACTGCCCATCCATTATTTATCTAAGGGTTTGTCATGTGTTTGCCTTCCCTTCCTGCACTGTGACCTTCTCAAGGTAGAGATTTTTGTCTTGTACATCTTTTATTCCTAGTGATTTCCACGTCACCTGATAGATGAGTGCTCAATAAATACCTGTAGAATAAGTAAAGAGATGAAGTATTACTTATATTCACAGCAGATTTGGTAATTATTTCTGTACTTTATTAGAGAAGTTACATCTTGTTCTCTATATCTTGGTCTATGAGATCACTGGATTGAGGCTTGAATCAAGCTCTGAATTATTCCTTACAATTCATGGTTCTCAGATCAAATCCATGTACAACTGTCTGGAACCTTCTGGAACATAGTCATATTTCTCATCTCTTTCCCTTAGAAATTCAGGCTAAGAATACAATGTCTTCCTGAGTTAGAGGCAAAAAAAAAATTCACAGCAGTGAGGCCTACAGATTAAAAGCAATCACAGGTTCTTGCTCTCTGGCAGTACTAAATAGGGCAAATTTAGCCTATTTGTCAGAGTTTTTTTTTTTTTTTTTTTAACATTTGCTGGTACTTTAGGCTCTAATTTCTAGTAACTAATTGTCTAATCTTTTTTTTTATGAATTCTTGGATTGGTTCTTCCATATTATCTCAGAAAAGTGCACCAAATAAACTCTCCAAAGGGAAGGGAGGAAGAAAAAGAGAGCTCTATGTGCCACACCGTCACCTTCAATAGGGCTAAGTGTTTTCCTAATAGACTACATGAACCTTTGATCAACATAGTTAAAAACAAAAACCTCAATTCCAACTTTGCAAATATAGGATGGCATGTGTATGCATATGTTTATATATGTACATATGTGTATTTTGGTAAAGAAATGTGTACATTATACACACAAACATATTTATATACAACTTTTTCAGTCAATAAATTGAGAGTAAAATAAGATTTACAATACAATTTGGTAATCAACACACAGGCACCCAAATACCATCTAATTAGTGTGCAACATGCCACTTTGAAGAGAAAAAAAAAGTAATTAATCTTCTCTGGTGACAGTATACATTATTCATTATTGAAGGGACAGAAAATAAATATGAGAAGGAACATTTAATAGACTGGAATTTTTAAGTTTGCCAACAGACCAAGTCAATTACTAACTGTAGAGGATTTTGGAGGGTGAGTTTTAACACAAGATTTAGTGTGGCTGTATCACAGAGTGCTTACCACATGAAGAGCACTGTACTAAATAATTACCTGTTTTTATTTAATCCTTACGTTGGTTTTATGAGAGAGGCTTTATTTTCTTCTTTTCTAGATAAGAAATCTGAGATTTAGAGAGATTAAGCTCTCTGAACAAGGCCACACAGCTAAAATGTGGCAGAGCTGGGATTTAGACCTAAGTGTATTGACTCCAAATACCTAGATTTTCATAAGGAGTTTATTTAAAGGAAAATAGGTTAAAATTTTTAAAGGAAATATGCTAAAATTAAAATTGGAAAGAAAAAAATAACTATGGTTTTTAATAGCAGTATAAAATTTACAAAATATTTTCACATATACTGTGTCATCTGGTCTTTCCAATAACTTGGTGAGGTGTGTATTAGCATTCCTATTTTACAGATAAAGAAACCAAAGCTCAGAAAAGCCGAGAGGCTTGCTCGTGTCTCTAACGCAGGTTCTCCGACTCCAAATGCAATTTTTATTCTACTTAGCCTTTAGTTTGTTGAAATTTAAAGTTATGCCTTTGGGAAAACTGATTAGCATAGTAAGATACTGACAGTATGATAGATAAAATAAACACCTATGGAGCAAAGATGATTTAGAATCTTCTTGTCTCGTGTAGATAGCATATGAAGCAGTAGTTACACTCCCAGTAAAACGAAGGCAGAAAGGTCAACACATGTGGAAAAGTGGTGACCAGAATGGCATAGACTTCCTTTTTTATTAAATTTTTTTCATTAAGATAAAGCATAAAATTTACTACTTTAACCATTTTAAAGTTTACAATTCACCAATTTTTAAAATATTCAGAGCTGTGCAACCATCATCACTATCCAATTCCAGAACATTTTCAACACCCAAAAATAAGCCCCATATCTCCCAATTTCCATCTCTCATCATCTTTTGGCAACCACTAATCTACTTTGTGTCTCCAGAGAGTTCCCTATTCTGGATATTTCCTATAAATGGAATCACATATTCTATAGTCTTCTGTTTCTGGCTTCTTTCATTTAGCATAATGTTTTCAAGGTTCATTCACATTGTAGTATTTTATTCCTTTCTACAGCTGTGTAATATTCCATTGTGTGACTATATCACACTTTGTTTATTCATTCATCCAGTTGATGGAAAAATTGGGTTATTTCTACTTTTTGGCTATTATTCATAATGCTGCTATAAATATTTGTGGATGAGTTTTTGTGTGAACACATGTTTTTAATTCTCTTGAGTATATGCCTAGAGTGGAATTGCTGTGTCCTATGGTAACTCTATGTTTCACGTTTTGAAAAAATGCCCAACTGTTTCATGCACCTGTTTGTTTGTTTGTTTGTTTATTTATTTATTTATTTATTTGCCACAAAGCCCCAGTAGATAGTTGTATGTCATAGCTGCATGTCCTTCTAGTTGCTGTATGTGGGACGCGGCCTCAGCATGGCCGGAGAAGCGGTGCATCGGTGTGCGCCCGGGATCCGAACCTGGGCCGCCAGCAGCGGAGCACGAGCACGTAACCACCAAGCCGCGGGGCCGGCCCTCATGCACCTGTTTTGATATTTGATCTTTAACCAATTGTATCAGTATAGATATAGTTCTTGAATGCCATCAATTTTTCCAAAGCTGTGGTAGAAATGGTCAATTGAAAAATTTTTCATTTTTAATGGGCATCACCAAAAAAGATGTTTTCAAGATAACAGTGCTATCTGTTACTTACAGTAGTGATCCAATCAACAGAATGAAAATTCTTTATGGCTTTTGCAGAAAGAATGATACAGAATCTTGGCCAATATAAAACAGCAAATACATTGTGGAAGATATAAATAATGTTCCCCAATATCTAGTTGCCCTCCACTTCAAGGTATATAGAGGATTACAATTCCCTACCCTCTTGAAGTTAGGAGCAGCCAAGTGGCTAGTTGTGGCTATACAAGGTGAGTAGAAGTAATAGTTGTAGGCCAAAGCATTTAATTCCTGATACTCAACTCTCCAGCTTTACATTCCATCTCTGTGATGAATCTTGACTTGAGGGAAGAGGGGGCATCATAAAATGGTAGAGCTTCCATTAGCCTGGGTCCCTGGGACATGAGCAGAGCCTTTGTTGCTTTAAATCACTAAGATTTTGGTGTTTTGTTTGTGTGTGTTATTGTTATATTAATAATGCCTATCCTGTCCTGGTTGCTATACCAGCTGAACTTATTTGTGTATCATTCTTGTTATCAACTATAGTAAAATGATCATTGGCACATACTTTTTTTCTTTTTTTTTGGTGAGGAAGATTGGCCCTGAGCTAACATCTGTGCCACTCTTCCTCTATTTTGTATATGGGTCGCCACCACAGCATGGCTTGATGAGCGGTGTGTAGGTCCATGCCTGGGATCCGAACCTGTGAACCCTGGCCTCCGAAGCGGAATGTGCAAACTTAACCGCTACACCACCAGGCCAGCCCCTCAGCATGCTTTTAATAATCAAAGCATTACAAACTGGTTACTATCTTGTTGACAGATACTTTATATGCAGGTCACAGAGCTTTACCAAAAATAATAATAAATAAAAATAATGTAAAAACATAGTTTTGTTTGGGGCTCCTTATCACCATTTGCAAAGCTCTTTGATTTAAGCCTTATTTTATATCTTTGTGATTGTATTTGTATAAACACTGATGTGTCCCTAATAAGATGTATAACACACACTCCTCCTGCAGTATGCATTTCAGCACTCACACGACCTGATGTGAGTTGCTGATTTCTGCATATTGCTCCTAACACCAGCTCTCTTACTTATTGAGAACTTGCTGATATTTCAATGCATAGGGTAGGTAGAGAGTCCCTTGGTGACCTCACAGTTTGGATCATAGTTACAACTATGGAGTCAAAGTTTAACTTAAAGCACTACACTGAAGGATACTTTCTTTGATTAGCATGGTACTATTTTTAAATGTAATGGTAAAATTCTTAATAGTGAGCAGCTCATAAATATCTTTCTTTACACAGAAACCATAACCACAAATATTTCCTGTTCTGAAACTTTTCAGAATTAGAAAATAAAAGTATAAAAGCAATTCAGGGTATTCTTTTTAGAAGAGGTAATGTTCATCTGTTTAACATATAAACTATAAGGGGCCGGCCCCAATGGCTTAGTAGTTAAGTGCGCACGCGAGCCGGATCCTGGGCGCGCACCGATGCACCGCTTCTCCGGCCATGCTGAGGCCGCGTCCCACATACAGCAGCTAGAAGGATGTGCAGCTATGACATACAACTATCTACTGGGGCTTTGGGAAAAAAAAAGAGGAGGGTTGGCAATAGATGTTAGCTCAGAGCCGGTCTTCCTCAGCAAAAAGAGGAGGATTAGCACGGATGTTAGCTCAGGGCTGATCTTCCTCACACACACGCAAAAAAATAACAACATATAAACTATAAGTAATTAAGTAATCAAGAAAGCAAGATATCTGTCACTGAAGCATTTCGTATTCAGTATCCATGAAGACCAAACTCTTGTAAACACATTTGGATCCTCAGTCATGCGCTCAGCTTTCAACGCTATTTCAAGTGCACGGAGAGAGCAAGTGAGGCGTAAACTCAGTTCTGGGTCTGAGTCTTTCATGGACTTTGGAAATTACATTCTTTCCTCATTTGCAGGTTAAAACGAAAGTAAGGAAATAAAAGAAGGAAAATTTTACTTATCTTCTTAAGTAGTTAATTTTTCCAAGAAAAATTATGGGGAGTCTGTCTCCAACAAATATGCTTTAGAAATATCCCTCTTCAGAACAACTGAATTGAAAAGACTATACTGGTTTTTACTATGCACTTAAATAAATTCATGACTTTTAAAATCAAAAAGAAAAATTAAACACACCTGATAAGTAGTTATAAATGATTTCTAGATAATAAATTTGGAAATGGGGATCAATTTTTATTCTGAACTAATTAACATTTACTGTTTGGAGTATCACTAATTGAAATTTGAGTATATAGTATTTGCATTCTTTGTCAATGTGTGGTCTCATTCACTTTAATATATTTTCTTTACGTCAACACACAACATGAGGATGTTTTAAAGTGAGCATTTCTCTCTCTCCTTTTTTTTTTTAACCTATCTGTGCAGACAGTTCCTAAAATTGCCTTTCTTTTGGGACTCATTTTTGTTCATTTGTTCGCTTTGATAATTGATGGTACTATTTTTATGTATTACCCAAGTTTCTCCTTAGGCACTAAGAAAGAAACTTGGTGAGCAAGTTTCTTTTATATTTTTCATCAAACTCTACAACACCTGGCACTCAGCTTATCACATTGTAACTGCTTCATACCAAGACAGCAAAATCAAAGGAGAAATACATTTGGCTTACACAGCTTTGCTTATCAGTTCTTCCATGGTTACTTGGAGGGCTTTTGATTTTCATAGGACATGATATGTTTGCACGAGAAGGACAGAGTGAGCTTTGCTTGGACAGTGAGAGAGACAATGAACGCCTGGAGCCCCTGAATGATGCTTGATTTGGAAGCTGTGTGGTAGAGATGAAATGAGGGAGCCCAGAAGTCATCTCCCTGGATATCATCATGTCCTTTGATGCTTGCAACTCTATTTAGTGTTCTCATGTCTCTTACAACTAGAACCTGCCACACTGACAGGATTTCACAAAATTAAAAAGAATTCAAGGTGGATGAAACCAACATGAATCAGTAAAGTAAAATTGGGGGAGGGGGGCGTGTCAAAATCCTAATATCAGCACACAGTGATTCTTCTCTTTCAGGAAAATATTCAGGGTCACATGTATAATTCATCTCCATAACTAGAGGAGGAAGCTGAGAAGAAGTGGCTTTCATGGTCTCCATTTTCTCATCTGAGAGTACAGATATAGTGTAATTTGCCTACAGGGTATTTCTTTGTAAGTGCATCTCATCTATATTTGCTTCTGGTCTTAAATCACTTTTTTCGTATTCGTCTATCTGTGTGACAGAGGCTTTAAAAACAACACTCACCTTAAACAAACAAAACAAAATAAAAACTACAATTTAACCTGGATCGGATACTCATATTCAAAACTATGTGGTTAAGATCATTCTGCTCTAAGGAAAACCAAGGTGGTGAATTGTTTAAAATATTTTAGAATGATTTTACTTTATCTTAAGCACTTGCTTTTATATCAAAGATGTTCTATGATGATCCTTAAAATGGCAGAAAAAGAATTTTCTGTGCTGAATAAATATAGGTAAATGAAAAAAATGAGCAAAATTAAAAAAAAAATCTTTTTTACGTTCCAAATAGACAAGTCACAAAACATATTTCTCAGAAAAAGAATTTCAATTTCACTGAATGAGTGAAAACATAGCAACATAGGTATTTTTAGACCTAATGGCCTTTGATCATAAGGAATTATTGTCCACTTCCCAAAGGGTATCTGACACCCTCTCTGGGCAGTAGGAACATCCCACTGCTGGATTGGTAAATTCCAGAATGAAAAGTGTACTGGTTAAGAGTTGGGTTCTTAGTTAAAGCTCAGTTCTATGGTCTGCTAAACCACATGAAATTCTATAACTCACTTAACTTCTTCAAGCCTCAGTGTCATTGGTAAAACGGGGAAATAACAGCATCTACCTCAGTTTTGCTGGAGGACAAAAGAGAGAATTCATGTAAAGCTCTTAGCACAATGGTGACTATATAATAAGTGGCGGCTGCCATGACTATTCCTTTTCAATAGATGAGCAAATCATTTACTTAAGTCACTCATTTTGAACAAACATGACAAAGGGCAGCTATTTCACTGGTTTACAAGGCCAAAGAAACAGGACAAATGAAAGAGATTTTAATGATTCTTTCTCTCTTGCAAAGCTGGAGGTAAATTATTTAAGAGGGTCATATTTCTTGCCACCTGCAAAGTTGACCTTGGACTTTTAATCACTATAAAGAGAACTAAACCATGAAAGTAGGTAGAGCCCTATCTGGTCAATTAACTCATCCTTTCTGCTGTCAAGCAGAACCACTTATAAATGTCCCATAAAGTTAACAGATTGCTTATCTCTACTGTTGCGTCCAAGACTGCTATAGTTTATCCCTATATCCATTTTTGCTTCCTCCTTTCTAAGAGAATTCTGATTGTTAACTGGGAACATTGTGCCCCCACCTCTTCTCCCAATCGCTAAATAAAAGAATACTTTCCCAGTCTCCATTACAACTGGATACGGCCATGGGGCTAACTCTGGCCTCTGAGAAGTACTGTGTGGGATTTTAGGAAGACTTCAAAGGAAGCTGATTCAGCTTGGAATCATTGCTCCTTCTACATCTGCTCCTTCTGGCCTGTTTCAGACATGATTGTGGAGCTCCCACAGCCATCCTGGCCCATCCTCGTGAACTTGTGAAGAATACCTGTATGAGGACAGCAAAAAGATAGGAGCCTGGATCCCTGATGATGCTGGGTCCAGCACATTTGCTCAACTCCCTACCTTTGGATTTATTTTACATGAGAGAGAAAGAAACTTCTTTCTTGTTTAGGCCATTTATTTGGGGTTCTTCTGTTATATATAGCCAAACACAATTCCTAACTGATGCAAGAGTATTTTTCCAAATGCTTAAGACATATTTTTGCTCATTTCCAAATATACTCTGAAATATCAGCTTCTACTCAAGTCCCAACATCTCTTGAAAGATATGAGACTTGAGTGTGGGTTTAAATGTAAATAAAAGCCATTCTAAGATATAGCCAACTCCTGGCAAGGGGCTATTTCTCATGCCTTGTTTCCTTAACAGCTGGCACGATAACTGGTAAATGGTTAGTATTCAGTAACGTAGGCCTAATGAAAGAACAAAAAGTGGGACAGCATCCCTAATAGTGTCTCTGTGTACATATGATTACAAGTCCATAATGCTGATTCTCCCCAGTGCTTCAGTCAATGTCTAGTGGTGAATGGGACATTTAGCAAGCACACAGGTTCCTTGAAGCTACTTGGACACCATGAAAGGTGACCTAAAAAAATCTCGGAGTTAATGCCTCACTCCATTAATTTCACCCACCCAAATGGCTGGGCACTGACTCATATTTGTGAGACCTGAGCTCGGTAATGATGATGACTGTGAGTGCTCGAGCTTGTCAAGGTTATTTTGCTTTGTGATTCTGTTTTTTGAGGTGCTCGTGACGGTATCTATCTTAGTTCAGCACCTCTCTGATTAAGGTGGTAAACTGTTCCTTTGTGACTCTTCCTTATAGGGTAACCATGCAGTTAAGCTTCTTTTTTTAGTGCTACAATTTCTGTTGCTCCAATTTCTCTCTGACAGGGTAATGACCAAGTTTGTCTTTCTTGGAGTCTCACAGATTCATGTTTATTTGAGTTTCATTTATGTGTAAATTTCTTTTTTTGTTCAATTTGTTGCTTTCATCTTTTAATACTTTAATCTTCAGAGACCTTGTAGATCCTAAGTTACTTTCAGAATTATATGGCCATCCTCCTCTTTTATTTTTCCTGGTTAGATTTCAAGGGTCTACTGATTTTTTTTTTTTTTTAAATTTTATTTATTTATTTTTCCCCCAAAGCCCCAGTAGATAGTTGTATGTCATAGCTGCACATCCTTCTAGTTGCTATATGTGGGACGCAGCCTCAGCATGGCCAGAGAAGTGGTGCATCTGTGCGCGCCGGGGATCCGAACCCAGGCCGCCAGCAGCAGAGTGCGCGCACTTAACCGCTAAGCCACGGGGCAGGCCCATACTGATTTTTTTTTTAACATTTCCTCAGAGGGGTATTATGTTTCCTTCTGTTTTTATTATTAGTATACATAATTTTACTTTAGTCCTGCAGTTTAAAATCTTTAGATTCTTGTGTCTTTCCCCATCTTCCTTGATAACTCAATTCATTTTTATTTTATTTATTTATTTTTTTGTGAGGAAGATCAGCCCTGAGCTAACATCCACGCTAATCCGCCTCTCTTTGCTGAAGAAGATTGGCTCTGAGCTAACATCTATTGCCAATCCTCCTTTTTTCTTCTTTTTTCCCCAAAGCCCAAGTAGATAGTTATAAGTCACAGCTGCACATTCTTCTAGTTGCTGTATGTGGGACGCGGCCTCAGCATGGCCGGAGAAGCGGTGCGTCGGTGCGCGCTGGGGACCGAACCCAGGTCGCCAGTAATGGAGTGAGCACTTAACCGCTAAGCCACAGGGCCGGCCAGATAACTCAATTCAAATTGAGTTTATCAGAACAAAACAGGCAAGTGCTGAAAGCCAAATGCAAGAATCCAATCAAATGGAAATGAAGCATTATCAGAGCATCTCCAGGCTTGACAAGCAGTTTGCAGTGTACTGCAAGGGACTTGTTTGAGAACCTTCAGTTAGCTGAGGTAGGCATAAGATCGACAAAAAAATCTCTTATTGAATTTCCAGATCAGTTTATGTAATTATTGCAGTTACAGAGGAAAACATACAAGCCAACACCATAGTCATGCTGACACCATGTCTCAGTACTTGGTTAAATCAGCAAATAAGTACCTTATATAAGACATGATGTTAGTTGCTAGGTATATAAGAAAGAAAGCAGAGAAGAAAAAGAAAGAAAGAGAAAAAACATAATTCCTGCTTTCAAGTTACAAATTTCTATTTGGGAAGACAAGCCTTAAAAACTGGGCAGTTAAACAACATTAACAAATAACATTACAAGTCATTCCAGTCACCAAGACCTGACAGCATCCCATCCCTTCACTTGAGGTCTTAACTCTTAAAGGTCTGCTCTTCTATATCTCCACTTTTCTGCCAGGGTGACCTTTGTAAAATCATATCTGATAATGATAGTCTTGTTAATAGCCTCACATGATTTTTTTTTTTAATTAGAAAGTTCAAAATCCTTATTACCGGTACACATGGCTTCTTATAATTTAAATTGTCAACAGGCTCTTCAAGTTTATTGCTCACCATTTCCGACCTTTGTTTAGAGCTCATCCCATGTTTCCCGAATGGAAGTATAGGCAGCATCTATTTTCTGAAAATTTGCCTGGAATTCAATGTCTGAAAGTGTGAGAGCCATCTGCTGACAGGGGAACCACCACGGGAGCCTTCCCTGGGAACCAGGGGCACTGATCCAGTGTCATCTTTCCAGAGGCCTCTATCCCACTGCCTGAGGGATGGGAAGGATGGTTGGAAAGCCCCTGCTCTTTAAACTTCTAAACTAGCCCATGACAGACATCTGGAGCAGGGCTATGGAAAGGGTGTTGGGGGGTTGGGAGGTGGGGCGAGTCTCTATCCCTCCCAGCCACCACAGCAGAGGCCACCACGGGGGCGGGGCCTTGGCTGCTCTCCTCCACAAACTCAAGTGACTCCTGGCGAAGTTGACCACATGCCCACCTGTCTAACAGAGGCAGGGGATGGGGGTGGGGGGTGATCAGGCCAGGCCACGGGAATGGATGCTCACTGGTGGTGCTGACCGTGACTGGCAAGCAACTTCCCTCTGCTTGGAAAAGGGAGAAAGACAAAGGGACAGGAGACAGTTTTAGACCCTCGGAATTGGAGAACCGATGCAGCTCTGCTGAGCACAGCATAGAACGCTCAGGCCCTTCTTTCAAGGCCTAGCCTTTTCTCTTACTGCCAGTACTCCCACATCAGAGCTTAGAATTACTGCTCTCAGGTCATCTCCAAAAAGTTAGGTGTATAAGGCACATAGTTTAATGAAAGGAAAATATAGATTCTGTGAAATCGAGTATCTGAAACTAGAGAATATCTTGTACTTGTAGTTTCTAGAAAATATTAAGCTTCCTCTCGCTTTTGTATACATGCTATTCCCTCTGTCTGGAATGCTGTCTTCCCTGCTGTGGTCTGACTCCAACCAGTTCCTTTCTTTGGGAAGGAAGCTTGCTTTGCCCAGCTTTGGGAAACCTTCCAAAATATCCTAAGAGTCAATGGATTTGGCAATGGGTAGTTACTGGAACCAAAAAGGAGTTATTACTTTAAAACATAATTAGATGAATGGCTCTTTAAAATACTGAGTTCCTGGGGCTAGCCCCATGGCTTAGCAGTTAAGTGCACGTGCTCCACTACTGGCGGCCCGAGTTCGGATCCCGGGCGTTGTACACCGACGCACCGTTTGTCTGGCCATGCTGAGGCCGCGTCCCACATACAGCAACTAGAAAGATGTGCAACTATAACATACAACTATCTACTGGGGCTTTGGGGAGAAAAAGGGAAAAAAAAAAGGAGGAGGATTGGCAATAGATGTTAGCTCAGGGCCGGTCTTCCTCAGCAAAATAAAGAGGAGGATTAGCATAGATGTTAGCTCAGGGCTGATCTTCCTCACAAAAATAAATAAATAAATAAAATAAAATACTGAGTTCCTCTATTGCCCTAGATTCAACAATCTAAGTATGAAGTAAAATAAGGTATCCTATAGATATTAATAGACTAGATATAAAAAGTATAGCACTCTAAATCCTCCTATAATTCTTCCACAGTTGAACTGACCATGGCACTTTCCTACCACTTTGGTACACACATTGGAATTCTAAGTAAAAAAAGCAGGAATACTAATTTAGCATGTTTAGATTTCTGAAGTTTATTCTTATCATATATAGCAAGCCAAAACACACACACACACACACACACACACACACACACACACCCCTATATAATATGAAAGATGAAAATAAAGTTAACAGGGGCTGGCCCAGTAACGTAGCGGTTAAGTTCACGCGCTCCACTTCAGCAGCCCAGGGTTTGTGGGTTTGTATCCTGGGCAAGGACCTACACATCGCTCATCAAGCCATGCTGTGGTGGCATCCCACATAGAAAGTAGAGGAAAATTGGCACAGATGTTAGCTCAGGGACAATCTTCCTCAAGCAAAAAAGAGGAAGATTCGTAATGGATCTTAGCTCAGGGCCAATCTTCCTCACCAAAAAAAAAATAATAATAATAATAAAAATAATATAAAGTTAACAAAGAATTATATCTGTGTCATCATTAGTACATGCTAATTGTCAAGAATTTACACATTCATTTATTTATGTTTTTCATCCATAGTACAATACACAATTATATAGCATATATGAATAAAGATAATACACATTCTTCTGGAATTTGATTACAGAGGCCAATATTTGTTGTTTTGGGGGGTGAATTACTATCTTCAATTTCAGATGTTTATTATTTTACACTAAACTTTTGTGAAGATATCTACTGACATAATCACATATCAATCTTAGAATGATAAAAATGAAAAATCAGGAAGAGCTAAATATTTAGGCCCTACAAAGTTAAACATTTATATAAATACTAATCAATTAAAATAAGATTTCCTTTGTTTTCAAAATGGATGAATTAGAAAATGCTAATAAGTTCTCTCTATGAAACAACTTTTATTCCTGATTTGATAAGACTAATCAGCATGGATTTCTGATATAAAAGTCAAAATCAAAGAAAAGAAAGGAGAATAAGAAGCTTAAAAAATTAACTTCTGACCCTCAAAAGGGCTACTGGCAATGACTTTATGAAATTGATAATTATAATAATGAGCAGCACATTTTTTTTTACGTCTTGGAGGTTAGAGACTTTATTAATCTACCTGCAAGTTGGTCCTAATGTACAATATCATTTCAAAAAAATTTGTTCTATAATGAAATTATCATAGAACTGACATAATCATCAATGCTAATTGCCAAGGCATAACAGGTTTCCACAAAAACTAGTAACTATGCTATATAGATGCACATGGAGAAAAACACCAGCTACACTAGATATATCAAATGAAAAGCAGGGGAATGAAGAACGGATTTGTATTATCAGCTACCTAATAATATAGTGTACTTAAGACATGTGGAGCTTTGAGTCATTGATCACTGAAAATTAAGTACTCTTACACAGTTTAAAATAAATTTTCAACATTTACCTTCCAAAAATGATGGAATCATGTATTTCACTGTGTCAAGAATCAAAAAGAATGATATTCTTTACCCTTGTGTTAAAATATAGATTATAGGCAACTGTGTAAAAGCATCTTTCTCTTCCACAAACTCAAATTTCTCTGAGGATGGGAACAATGTCTCACATGTCTTTCACCCTGTCATCTCAAAACAATGGAATGCTGGGAGATGTTAGGGAATCCATTTGCAATTACAGGGGGAAGCACAGTATAGAAAGGACTATGTGGGTTTGGGTAAGGTAAGATGGGTAAAGGGTTATTAATTATCTGATACTACTCACTACAAAGTTTGTATAAAATAAGTAACTCAGTAAATAACAGTGTTCTGCTCAGACATTCAGTCCCATGGGTTAATGTTTTCATGGGAAATAACTTAGTCCATGGGGATCTCTGGAATTGTCCTGGAATATTCTAGTTAAATTTCCCTTTATGGGCCTAACGCCCTCTTAACGTATACCATACAAACTGTGACTAATCAACTGCTCCTGAGTAAGTCAGACTAAAATTCACATGTACTTTCCAGAGTGCAACAAACAAAACTTAAAATGTTACACAATTCCTATGAAAAATCTGTGTCAAGAAATTATTGTCTTGCTCAATGTTTTGGTGCTGCTTTAGAGAAAAAAGGGGACTGTTCCACTGAGTGTGCCTCAAAGACGATAACAGACCTACGGCTGACCAAGGCCACTGCCCATCGTTTTTTTGTAGGAGGTAATAACAAGGGTCTGACTATCTTGCCCACTTGAAGCAGTTGCCTATTTATGAGCACAAAGAATGGCACTGAGTTATAGGCAACTGCCTCTGTGTTTACTGTGCTCCCTCTGTGGGGGTCCAGAACTAGACATACTTTTAGGAAAACAAATCTCACCTTGCCAGCACAAGGCTGAATGAGTGTGAGTGATATCTAAATGTTGGTTGGCATTATCTTGGAAAAAGAACGATGGTTACCAGTCTCTCTATGACTGGTTTCCTGGTCAGTGTCCTAAAACTTCTAAGTTATTTCTTTTTAAAAATAAATGAAAGTAAATAAATTAAAAAAAATCAAAAGTAAGCCTAGAAGAATGAAGGGAGTCATCTCCAATTTTGACAAGGTCCTAAGGTCCTAAATCTTAAGGGATTTATAAAGCTGGTTCTTATACTTCTAAGCTAGGCACCATGTTCTTTTCATAAATGATTCTTCTAGAAGTCAGTAAGGGCTTTATTCGGGCCACTATAGCATGGTGTTTAATTAAGGTATCTTCTATTTTGCCAAGATCAGAGTTGCTGAGAAGGTAAAGTGATTGGAAGTGATTTTAAAGAAAATAGCTTTGTAATCTATATTTGTTTAGGAATCTGTGCATGAACCCAGTACCTCATCTGTGTTACATCATGAACCTTGGCTAGTGAACATCTCTGAAAGAGTTTTAATGTTAGTTCAATTAAATGGCACATTTAGTGGGGGTAGAATTTCTTAAGGGTGTCTCTGGTTTTAGCAATTTCCATCTTTGGTACTTGATTTTCAGGGGAGTGCTTTGTTAAATAAAAACTGGCACTTAAATATGTGGAACTTAAAACTCTTCCTTTTGTTTCTTGGGTAATTGATACTTAGAATCTCTTTAGAATACTACTCAAAGAATCTATAATATTGACACATATTCAAAGCCCATTAGTTTGACTACAGGAGGTAGTGGTGGAGAGAACAAAGTTACATCACTCTAGGTAAGTCACATAAACTCTCCGAGCCTTATTTTCTTATCCATAGAATTAGATAATAATAGCATCTTCCTCTTAGGGAAGTTTAAGGATGAGATAATATCCAGTGATGTCTGCATACAGTAAGGAATTAATTAACAGAAACTATTAATATTTTAAAATAAAAAGCATGCTTGGAATTATGGTCCATCTATCTTCCTAGGTTTATCACCTGGAGTTGCTTAACCCCCACTGAATATCCATAAAAGTGACCTGCCCCAACACCTTTTCCTTCATTCTTTCTCTTTAACATTTACCCAGTCTACTCCTAATCATATCTCCAATGATAGCTTTGTCCTCAAGCATGGTGAGAGCATGCAACAACTTCAGACTCTTCTTATCTCTCTCCAGAGCTGCCAGTCTTCTTCCTCCAATGTATATCCCAACATTCACGCAGAAAACTCTTCATAGAGCTCAGATTTGATCATGTTACTCCTCTGCCTGATGCTGTTGAATGGTTTCCCTCTACCACCATCTTGATCTAGCATATAAGGCCCTGCCTTTCCTTCTGCTCATCTCACCACGAGTACCCCTTTCTCCAGCAGTATCAACTTCATAATTCCCTGAAGAGCAAATCTGTTTCAATGTCTCTGTCTTTGCACAGGTTGCTCTCATGCCCTGGGAGGCTTCTCCACTTTCACTGGTCTGAGAAACTCCTGCTCACTCTTGAAGAATTAGATCAAGTTCACTCCTGTGTGAGGTGTTCTTAACATCGGGCCAATAAACTTAGATGAGAAAAAAAATTACATCTGTATTTCATTAACCTTTTACTGAAATTTAGCATTTCCTTCAATTATGAATGTAGGCGATAAACTGACAACAATAGAAATCACATATTTTCATATCCCATTATAGTAGTGGCAGAAATCTCAAAATACCATTTATATTCAGCATACTTTGAAACTATGGTATTAGCCCTGCAGCTAGATCTGTTATCTTAAGAAGTACATACATTACTTTTTTTTTTTTTTAATTTTATTTATTTATTTTTACCCCCAAAGCCCCAGTAGACAGTCGTATGTCATAGCTGCACATCCTTCCAGTTGCTGTATGTGGGATGCAGCCTCAGCATGGCCGGAGAAGCAGTGCGTCGGTGCGCGCCCGGGATCCGAACCCGGGCCGCCAGCAGCAGAGCGCGCGCACTTAACCGCTAAGCCACAGGGCCGGCCCATACATTACTATATAACAAGTTTATTTAAAAAATATTTAGGCAACCAGATTTCAATATAATTGATTTCCTTTGTACTCCTATATAATTTATTTTATGCAGGTAAAAATATTACTCCAAAAAGGGGTCCAGAATAATGTTGAGGTTAAGAACTCTGTTGTCTGAAGCCTTCTGTGATGGCCCCAGGAGAAGTGAATTATGCCAGGGCATGCTCTGATACATCTATCAGCCTTTATCACACTACTTTGCAATTATTTATCTGTATCTTTCTCCCTCCTAGCTGTGAGCTCCATGTGGAATAAGGCTTCTTTTTTACCTCTAATCTCAATATCCCCTGACCTACAACAGCTCTCAAAAATGTTTATTAAAAGAATGAACTGACTAAAAATGTGTATAAATGTTTTTTCTAAAGTGCTGTATTCTTCGATTTGCTAAACTGCAGAATCACACAACAATCAATTGCTGATTGTCTGCTTCTAAAACTAGGTTGTTTAGGTTACGTGCTTTGATTTTTCTAGTTTTTTAATTTATTCACCATATAACCTGGATGTTATAATCCAAGAGGCATGTGTCATACCATCTTGTTTCGTTACTTATTAATATTAGGAAAATACTCTTTTGTTATTACCGTGCAACAATCTAAAAAATTCACTGAAGCATTACCTGAACAACTTGTGACTTGTTGCATGCCCAGAGTTCTTCATGCCTAAATTGCTATGTCTGCTAGCAGGCCTACAAAAGGTATCACTAATCATGCTGTACCATGACTAGAAGTAAAGGCGAAGCACTCTGAAGAAGCAAAGGCTTGGAAGCTTCCTAAATCATCAACTCTTTTACAGCAGCAAAGCGTTGCCTAATTTTCTAGCACATCTAAGGTCTAGGATAAAATTACACTAAAAACTTCCTAGTCAGCATCATCTACCTTCTTCTTTCAAAACCATCCATCCATGCACTCATCCAACCACCCAGCCAACTAAAATAATATTTTCCAAAGTTACTTTCATTCAAGAGATTTTTTTAATCAGGTTGCTATGCTTTGTTTAAAAAAAATAAAATAAAAAGGTTGGTCCACAGCAATAGGTATTTTTTCAACGTCTCAGACAGGGAAAACATAGCAGGGGCTATGTAACATGCTTTTACAATGCGATGGAAAATACTTCAATTTAACAAACCAAAATGTTTAAATGTTACTACTTAAGCTGCTTTCATCATTCGTTCAATATCATGATTTACAAGAAGGTGATCTTTAATTTATTTAAACAGAGTACAGTTAAGTTTTTTAGAAATCTTATTTAGTGCTTATTTTATCTATAAAGTTTTCTTGGCCTTTATTATAAGGAAGTACACCAGTGGTTATGATAATAGTTCACTGCTATCATGGTACTGAATAATATATTCCTTCTGTTTATACAGAACAAAATAGGGATGATATTCTAAAGTGGGTTGACTTGAAATATGAGCAAAACTCCAGGTTGATTATATTTATTCATTGCAATGACCAGAATTTGAGAATGAGACTGCAGGTCCTTATGGGTTATCAGAGATACACGCTTTTCCCTTTACCTTTTTGTGTGACTTCAGACCTAAATAGATAAGTTCAGAACAGCTTTTCTCAGAAGTCTTTTGAGTTCAGGAAGGAATGAAAATGGCATTTCAAATAAGAGTATAAGTGACAGCAATAGTAAGTATTGCTCTTATTATGTGTCTACTGTATTTAACTGGAAAGCAAGGGAGAGGGTCTCCAGATTTATACCCCTGAAATTGTGTTTCTAAGAAGTGGACTACAGTGAGGTTCAGATCCCCAGACTCCTCTCACCTGAGTGCTATCTTAAGCGTGTATAAAGCATTTGTTCTTGTATGTCAACCAACCAATCACCCAGCTCTGTCACTCTCTCCCACAAAATATCTCTTGAGTCTTCTATCTCCACTGCCACTGTCACGGTTGCATTATTTCTTCTTGTCTAAGCTACTAAGTTCCTTTAACTGATCTCCCTTCATCATCCTTTGTTCCTCTCTAATCAATTCTCTCCTCTGCAGTCAGAGTAATCTTTTAAAAATACTAATCTGATTATGTCATTCTCATCTTATCACCACATAAAGGCTTCTCAGTATTCTAAGATGATGTCCAAAATTCTCACAGTTTATGAGATCCCAGCATGGTCTGTCACCGGCCTGCCACCCAGTCTATCTTTGTGCCATTCTCTTGTTGCTTGCTATGACCCAGCCTCATTGGTAAGTTCCTTGAAGAAGCCGTACTCCTTTGCTTAAGGCCTGTACACATGATGTTCCCTCTTCCTGGAATTCTCTTCCCCCCCGCTTTGCACACCTGAACTAGAGTCCTCCTTTTTGTCTTTCAGGCTTCCTAAGAAGCACTTCTTGACTGTGGAAACAGAGTTTGAGTATGGGATGTTGCCATTATGAGGGCTTTTCAGGTCCCTGGCCAAAAGCTCAGGCATCAAATAAAGGTCATGAAGAACTCAATGAATACACCCCATAAGTAGCCAACTTCCTCCAAGAATCTCTTCCACCATCCTCCTATCCACATGTCAAATTCAGCACTGGGTATTTAAGTGCTAGAAAAAGATATGTGAAATTATTTGGAGATAAAGGAACATGATACGGTTCTGTGGGCTTTTTGTTTCAACTCTCATTTTCCCTTTCAACCAATTTATGTACATTTATCTTCATCTGAAATAGTTATGTGGATATGATTCAACAGATATATTTTTTCTGTTTTATTAATATTAATAGTTTTATTAATATTAACCTCAAGGCATATTAGCCTGTACTATCAGGCCAAAAAAATTAAAATAGGTTAATTTTAAAGGAACTCAGTGAGCAGAAAAACAAAATTCAACAAAAATGGAAAGTTTCATTCACAGTATAACACTATATTCATTGTCAAGTTGCTAAGAATTACTGGAAACAAACACATTATCAGTCAGCAGGATGCCAAATATTAGAAAAAAAAAATAGGGGCTAACAGGGTTTCCACACAATCCTAAGGTTGCATAAAAGTTTTATGATTGAATTTAACAGTCTTATAGTGCCAATGCCAATGATGTGTGCGAAATCACACAAGGTTGTCAAAAGGGGAAGAAAAGCGTAGTAAATGCAAAATTACATTTATTGTAAATGAACTTTGAAGGGACTAGTTTTAAGAAACCATACAGAGGTCTAAAGATGAAGTAACAGTTTGTCAACTTGGATGTTTGGAATTTTATCTGGAGAGGAAAACATGAAATCACCACTCTATAGAAAAAGAATCACATTGATTATTTTTGAACTCTTGGTTTAACAAGAAGAAGAAAAAAGAGAAATGAAAGGAAGCTGGCAGTTAAAAAAAATTGAAGCATTATGGTAGTGGTTCTTAATGGAGGAGCACTTCTAATCTACTCTCCACTGTCCTGGTGAGGCAGATCTGTGGGAATGAGGGATGGGTAGCTTTAAATACCTCCTCAGATGATTCTAGGTAAGACTCTCAATTGAGAAATATTAATAGGGAAAAAAAACCCAATGAATTAGAGGCACAGTCCCATTTGTCAATTCCTACTAAAATACAGTAATTGCCTCATCCAATCACCCCATTTCATTTGCATGATCTATTCTACCTGGTTGCTCATAGTTAATCAATTACTTATTTTTAATTCCTGTTGGTTTTTGTCTCTTAAATCTATCTAGACTCTGCCTACCTGTTTATCTCCAATATCACCACCTTAGCCCAGGCAACTATCATCTCTCTCATAGACAACTCTAATAACCAGTCTCCCTACATCAACACGTGCCCTCTGTGCACCCTCATCCTCAGAGAGAAAGTTTAGAACAGAAAATCTGGTCAAGTCACTACCTTGCTTAAAATTCCTCAATGTGTTCATGTTCCTGGACTAAAGATCATGACCTCTGAGGTTCTGCTTGATCTGGCTCTGGCTTACCTTACCAGCCTTCTTCTCTTATTCTTCTCTAACCCATCAGCCTTCTCTCAGTTCCTTGCACTTGCCAAGTTCCTTACTGCCTTGCCCAGTCTTTGTACCATTGTGGTCTTTTGTAAAGAAACACCTTTGCTGTTTCTTCTGCCTGGCACACTCCTCTCCCCCTTTCGGAGCTCAGTTCAATCATCCTATCCGCAAGGGAGTCTTCTCCAAAGATGGGAAAGACTTCTACCTGTCATCCCAATGTCATCTCCTATTATAGGCTTTATTAATTTTAACAATGAATATAATATTTATTGAGTGCTTACTATGTGCCAAGCACTTTTACGTGCTTTTCATATATTAATTCATTTTTACTATAATCCTATGAGTAGGTGCTCCATAACTATTTTTAACTGAATGCGTGAATGAATGAATGAGACGAAAACCCTAGGACAAGGGTAATTTGCGATTCCACAATTGTTTACTTTAGGAAATATCTGTCTACTTTGAAAGGTTGTATGGTAGTGATTTGCATGTACTAAGATTACACTTAAATAAAAAAAAATCAAGGATTTGAGGGCAGTGTTACCTAGGAAAGGTTTCAATCCTCAAAGCTTGGGTAGCTGTCATAAGAAAATATGTTTAATTGGACACAAAAGGGATAGTACATTAGTAATTTGAGAACGTGGAGCTGAGGGCCATATTAAGAGCATGTATATTCTTATACAGATATATGATTCAGATGATACCCACACTAGAGTTATTTCTCCTAGCCACAGCTGGCACCCTGTGACAGTTTTTATTCAGGTGGCTGTACATTTTCTATAGCAACTTGCATCTGCCTTTATCTTTGTACAGTTTTATCTGCTAAAAAGCAGATCTGAAAGATGTTCTTTAATTTATTCAGTTCACAAAAATCTAACCAGGCTTTGGAATAAAATATCGTCAATTAAAAAATTAAAATATTCTAAAAAGGGGAAGTTCCCATTGGAAATTATTTAGGATAGTCAATCTCTTGGATCCAAAGTCTTTAGTGAGCCCCAACCTAACAATATTTTTGGCCCTAACCTACAACAGTGCCTGCTACACAATCAATATTTCTTGAATTAAAATAAAGAAGAACCATTGTTCTTGAACCATTCCCTTTCTCTTCTACTCTAGTCAGAATGGATTACATACTCATGACTATAGTCTAAAGATTTCTGTAAGTGGAAGTGCTGAGTTAGTGAGGAAAGTCATTTAACTTTTATTGGGCAGAACTACATTACTTTCCCAAAATGGAGAAACACTTACATGCCTAACAATAGTATACAATGTTCTTAAGACATATATTAAACCAACTCCCTTTTTAAATATTTTATTTGCTCAATTTTCCTATATGGATCATTCCACGGGGAAAGCAAACTACCTACATTTACAGCATGAACATTACTCATTCTAAGGTACTACAAACAGCACTTTTTCATGCTTATCTTAATGAAAGGGGAAACATGCATGGATAGTTTTAACAAGAAAATTAGTAAGGGGACTGCAGGCATATTTTATAACATTACTCAGACTATAAACACATACTGTCAAATTCCCACAAAGCATAATATGTTACTTGAAAGAAGGCACACAATAAATGATTGTTTTGCATAATCATTGACTTTCAAAGGACATCTAAAATTTGGTTCTGTCTTCAAGAATTGCTGCCTATTTTTTTTTTTTTTTTTGTGAGGAAGATCAGCCCTGCGCTAACACCCATGCCAATCCTCCTCTTTTTGCTGAGGAAGACCGGCCCTGAGCTAACATCTATTGCCAATCCTCCTCCTTTTATTTTTCCCTTTTTCTCCCCAAAGCCCCAGTAGATAGTTGTGTGTCATAGTTGCACATCCGTCTAGTTGCTGTATATGGGACGCTGCCTCAGCATGGCTGGACAAGCAGTGTGTTGGTGTGCGCCCAGGATCTGAACCCAGGCCACCAGTAGCGGAGCGTGCGCACTTAACAGCTAAGCCATGGGGCTGGCCCCCCATTTTTTTTGATAAAAATAAAATTAGACTGTGCCACTTCTCCCACTCCATTACATTTTATATTGAAATATTAGGTAGGTGATGATAATTTAGAAGGATCAGGAGGATTAATAGACTGGTGATCATAAATTGCTGTGCAATGAGCTACACTAGCGCAATAAATATTCTTATTTCAACTTTAAAAGTAGATGTCAGCAAGGGGGGCAGGGAGACATGTATATGGTGATTGACAAACAATAATCTACAACCAAAATTTCACAATGTTATAAACTATTAAAACATCAATTAAAAAAAAAGTAGATATCAGGAAGACTAATTCATTATGCAAATCATTAAAAACTTAGTCATACCTTTCCTGTGTCAAAAGTTCATAAAACTTTTTTTTTCATACTCTCTGGCTGACTTTCTGCCTTCAGTTGACCTGACAGTGTATCAGTCTTATTCTGAATCTAAATTGCTAAATCAGACATCAGATCTAAAGAGTATTCTATGTTGCTCAAACAGTAATTTTTTAAATAATTTCTTAGAGGTAACTGTGTTAAAAACATTTTACTTAAAATATCCATCAAGAAAAACAAAAGTAGAGCATGCAGAATTCTGGCAATAGCTTTATGATCTTTCTAGCAGTTGAGGTGGGACATCCAAAGAAAGTAAAGATCACTCCATCCAGAAATAACCTATGCTAAGGTTAACTTCTTTCATTAAGACATCTTTAAGTCTTCCTTAAAACAAGATAAAGACTATAAAAAAATCAGTAGGCCGATAAATAAATAAACTCATTAGTAAGAGAAAGGGGGAGCTATAACCTTTCATTTCCAAAGGCAAGTGGATATCACAATTTGGGACCAGGAAGGCATAATAATATATATATCTTCCTCATTGTTGGAATGAGATACACCATAAATACAAGCTCAATAAGAAGCTCCAAGTAGAATTGAGTGTATCAATGTAATGTTTTAATTTCATATAGAAGTATCTGACTAAAAATTAATAAATCATTTGCCCATTATTAATAAATTAATTAATAAGATAATTTACCCATTGATTTCAGACTTGTGTCCATCTAGTTGAGGCTGAAGGAATATAATTTTTTGTTTTTAAAGCTAGGTCTTAGTCTAGCCATGTTTTAAAGGGATTTCTAGCCTTTTCAACCACTAAAAGGAAGTAAAAAACTTCGAAACTCTCCTGCCAAATATATTAATTGGTCTGTTGAATCATGAAATCTTTAATTAATTCATTTGCACATTCTTTAGTCCATCTGTCTGCCCATTCATCCATTTCTCCATCCATCTAGCACACAGTGTGTACACCATTAGAGCTAACAAGCTCTAAAACCTACAGCTGGCCATTAGAAGACATTTCACTCTCTTCTACCACCTCTTTCCACTTTCTAATCCTCTGGAAGAACTCTAGTAGTGAGAGGAAACTTTCTTTTCTGCTTAAATGAATGAGAGGATACCTATGGAACTCATTGAAGAGTAACTGTTAGAATATCCAGATGAGAATCAACTATATTAGACATGTACCTCATGGAAAAGTTTAATTACAGATGAAAGTTATTTATTTCACCTGGAATGTAGATGTCTTTGAGGTATATACGATCTAAAATAGTTTTACAGCATTCCTGCTTAGATTCTGTATCACTCCCTACTCTTAATTTCCCAGAAACATCACCAAAATTATGTAACAACTCACTTTTCCTTAAGCACTTTCACCCTCATGTCTTTGCACACACTGTTCCTTTCTCTAGTGGTCCCTCTGTACAACCTTTTCGCAGTTTCTTACTCATAACATAAAGCAGCTCCTACTCATCTCTCAAATTTTAGAAAAGTTAAAAGCAAATAAAAAAGTTACCGGAGTTAGGTTAAGAAAGAGATCATAACAAAATCTTACCTGTATCTCGTGCAAGTAGCATTCTGACCTGACGGAGCTATTGGGTTAAAAGTGATGGGTGGGGAAACCTGGGCTGATAGCAGAAATCCCAAAGCAAGAATAATGAGTGCTACAGTGGTACCTAAAAAAGAGAAAATAAAAAGTCTTACATCAGAGAATAGTTGACAACATTCTTCCAAAGCAGACTGGGATTGGCAAGACATATCTCTGAAAAATACCTTGATCTATCTTCACTGGATTAAAAAAAATGCTCATAATATATATACACAAATTATCAGAAAAACTCACTAGCACATTCATTGTGAGTCATGACAAGAGTGAGATTCAAAGCAAATACATTTGCTAGCCAAGCAGATTGGTCATGATTTCCAAAAAAAAACCCAACCTTGCATTGCTGACAGTCTCAAAATCAATTAACGTAACCAACATTGTTGAGTGCCTAACACGTCAGGAAGTACAAAATGCAACAGATTTACACCAAGTGTTCCCTTCATTGCTAAGAAAATTGTTCTAATGGCATTTGATCATGTAAGACCCAAATCAGTAAACTAAAATGTAACAAACTAAATATTTCAAAAGCAGTTGAAAGAGCATTTCTTACTAAAGAGTAGCTTTTGTTTCTGGAAGACTTTAAGATGCCAGAAATGCTATAACACTCTACAGTCATGCTCCGCACAATGACATTTCGGTCAATGACATACAGTATATATGACAGTGGTCCCATAAGATTAGTACCATATAGCCTAGATGGGTAGTAGGGTTGGGGTTGGGGTCGGGGTCAGGGTCAGGGGTCGGGTTAGAGTTTGTGTGAGTACACTTTATGATGATCGCACAATGATGAAATCGCCTAACACTTTTCTCAGAATGTATCCCCGTTGTGAAGTGACGCATGACTGTGTTCATTTGTCTTTCTTACTGGTACTTGGAAGTGGAATATTTGTCTTTGATTCTAAGGTACAGGAATGGTGACTAGGTATATTACTGAAAAGGCTCATTTTTGAGTCCCAGAGAGACATCCTGATTGTAAATAAGAAAGTTTTCAAATTTCTGACTATGGCTCCAGCCATCGTGAGGATAAACAAAAAGCGTCATGGGAAGAAAGGAGAAAGAAAATATGGCTGCATTAATTTGTACAATGTATTTGCATGGGGCAATATGTTTAAAATATGGAATTTAGGGAGGTCATTTATGGAAAGTTTTTATTAGTTAAACTGGAAGGTAATGTAAGATATAACCAAAAATATTATTAAAAGAACAGATAAAAGAAGAACTTTGGGAAGAACTGTGGAAGTGCAATGGATTATACAACAGTTGAGGTGTTTGTGTTTAAGATAGAGGGGACGTGTCAAGTCTAGCTTTGCTGTTTCTTGACTCTGTCTGTGATCTTGGTCAAAGCACACGATCTTTCCAAAATTCAATTTTCTCTACTATAAAATGGGGCTTTGTGAAAATATTCACCTTGCAGAACTGTAGTGAATTTTAAATATCATAATGTATTTGAAAGATTTTTGTAATGCTGTAATGCTATAAAACATTAGTTATTGTACTATCATTACCATTAGCAGCAGCAGCAGCATACTTTCAAAATTGTAGAAAAAAGTTCAAGGAAGGGGAGGCTTGAAGGGAAGATCAGAAGTCTATTTTGCCATACTAGGCCACAAAAGTCATGAACCTAAAATCAGTTTGTTTTCTCCTTGTTGGCTTAAAATTCAAACCAGAAATAGCAATAGTTTGAGGCATTATTGTTCTCAAAAGACTATCAAGACCTGAACTGGGAAACAGAAAAGAGGTCTGCCTCTCAGGAAGAGAGCAGATATATTAGGTCTGTTCTGTAAATCATCCCTCTCTCCTCAAACAAAACAAAACAAAACAAACCATGAATTTTACTATTAATCTGTCTATCAAAGAACCTGGGTCTCTAAAGATTTTCCCAAATTACTTCCATAGCATATTGTCATGGGACAGTTAAGATTTTTTTCCAACCACGAAACTTTGATACTTTAAGATGTGAAGGAAAGATGATACTCTTCTTTCATAACACTTATTAAATAACCTGGCTCCATGATAAAATGTGAACTCTATACCTAGCACGTACTTGCATATGTCCAATTCTAATGCCTGACATACAGCAGATCCTAATAAGTATTGGTTGAATGGATGAACCATAGTACCTCAGATTTTTGCAATATTAGCTATTTGTGAAGAAAACAAAACAAAACAAACTTAAGACTATCCAATTGAGGTCATGGGGTTGTGTGATACACACACCCTAGCTGAGAGTTCTGCAGTATGGACGATATGTTTCTTGCATTCATGTCTAAAAAAGTTCAACCCGCCTGCAAAATATGGGGAGTGGACCATTCTGGCTACACAAAATTCCTAAAGAGCTGAAGGTTTACCCTTCTTAAGCACAGATTTATTTTTTTTTTAACCTATTTTGGATGGAGATCTTTTAAAAGTCAGTATTATACCCTTACCCTCTTTACTACATCTAGCAGTGTTTCTCCTGGCTTCCTATAGGAAGCAAATGTTCGGGATATACCTCACCTCTGAATCAGAGTCTCTGGGGATCAGATATCTGAGTTTTAAACAGCTGCACAGGTGATTATGATGACCAGACAGGGTAAAAACCCTTATGAGATGATAAATTCCTTAAGGGAAGGGAATGATATCTTACATGACTTTATTTATGGAATAAAATGATCACTTAGTACTGTCATACACTCATATACCTTTAAAACTTAAAACCACTTGAATTACCTATTTCCTTTCATTTAACAAGTTACAGATGTTTTATCAGTCACTTGTTAGTATTCAAAATAATTGTAGTTATTGTCAAATGAATCATGAGTGCCATCTAGATTTGATTCCAACATAGCAAAGCCTTGGATGAAAGGATCTTCTCCGGTGTCCTGGGCAGTTTTGGCACGTTCTTTATATTTCAAGAGAAGAGTCTCTCTTAACCAAGTGTACTGTTATATATTGGAATTCTGATATAATTTCCCTAACAAAGGCATTCTCCACAGGAAGTGAAGTGTGTTGGATAAATAGCATTCTCAAAAATATCTGATGTAATAAGTTACATTAACTACCTGGTGCAGGGCTTAGATTATTAGTAAATACTTAGAAAAAAATAATTTCCCTTCCCATGATTCTAATAGAGCATACTTTGTGTGTGTAAATATTACCTGGAGAACATGTTTAAAGTGCATGTGCTCCAGACCCCACCTCCAGAGATTCTAACTTAGCAGATCTGGGGTAGGGCCCAAGAATCCACATTTTAAAATTAGTACCCCCTGCGTAATTCTGATGGAGACAGCCTGTAGGTGATGTTTTCAGAAATATTCCACTACCAAAATATCTGGCAGAAATAACCCCGTGTTTCTGGCTTTCTGATTTATAAGCAATAAAGCTACACAGATATAAACTTTCTTCTATTAAAAGAATCAAGAGGTTGTCATTAAATTTGTAATATTTACAAGAAAGACCAGTTCTCTGAGCAAGCTTTGAAAATATTAAAAGTCAGAACACCACAAAATGTCCTACATTTAAAATTATTCAGGGACTATATATTTTATATTTCTTTGTATAAAGGGTTTCTTTGTCCAGGCCTAGCTAAATATAGTTTATTTGTAGTAATTTTTAAAGAATGAATACCTATTCAAAAAGTTATTTTGATATAAGTTTTCCCACTATTTTTAACCCAATGTAAGAAAATAAATCATAATGAAAACACAAAGTAGGGAACAAAACTGAATCAAAGGTTTAAAAATTCTAGGCTAATTTAAGAAATTTTAAATAGAACAGTGTTATAATACTTAGCACTATTAGAATATCAAGTACACAACTACATACGAATGAATAAAACAAAATATTCAAATAAAAATATGAGTAACCCAGAATCAACTGGTATCGGAAAGTGAGATAAACATCTATTGCGTGGGTCACAATGGAGTAACACTAATACACTAACAAGGTTGTTTAGCAGTAAGTTTTCTTCTGAAGGTGTAAACTTCCATTGGTCATTATGTTCTAGTGGGACCTATTTAATCACAGTTAAAAACCAGAACTGCAGAAAGAGGACTATTTACATCTATATGTACAAGTAAAAGAGGAGATCTGTGACACGAAACCAGGCCTTCTACATCCTAAACCCCTGAAATATCTACGTCATCACTTTAATTGGCCACATCACAAGGAAATCAGATGCCTACTTGATGGAAGATCTCTCAAGCTGGAGGCATCACTGTATGGTATTGGTAGTGGACGGAGCTGGGGTGTTGGTGGTTTTGGCCGAAAAGAGAACAAGAGAGGAAAGAAAAGTACCTACAGGTTGCTCATAAGAAGCAGTCCCTGAAATCTCTTGGTCATTCCCCCCAAATAATTGTCTTAATACTCTTAATAGTCAGGGATGGGCTCTGGAAATCCTTGGGGCAGAGGACCTAAATTGAGAGGTGAAACAAGACATCAGCTAGAGGAGTTCAGGAAAGTTCCTGGATTCTGATGATGAAAGTTGATTTCACATTACGGTTAAAATAACAAAGAATCACTCTTTGGCAGTAATTAAAGAGTGACAGCTAAAATGCTATGACAGCTAAAATGCTCTGGCACTTTACTATCTGTCTCAGGCAGTGTTTTAAATGATATACATATATAAATGTATTTAGTTCTCATTACAACCCTATGAAGAAAGGACTATAATTAATCCCTATTTACAGATGAGGAAGCAGAACCTTGCTCACACAATTCAAACCCAAACAGTCTGGCTCTATCTAGAATGTCTCAAAATTCTGCAGAACTGATGAGAAATTGTCTCCTTGGAATACATCAAATGAAGGGACAGACACTGCTAGAAAAAATGTTTTCCTCAGATCTCAAAATCAGCAGTTTCCCTAGATCTCAAAAGCCAAATCCCAAACTTGAGAAGACCTGAAATTCCATTTAAAAAATAGACCTCTTGAGGTAGTAATATACTGAGGCCCTGCTGAAAAGGAAAGGTACCCACTTAAAAAATTTTAAAGCAGCTATTACCTCTTCTTAGAGCTGACCTGAATCTCAGGGGTCAGCAAATCCAATTTCCAACCAACTGGAGGAATTTATTTTTAGCATATCACTACCCGAAGGTCATCTATCATTTTTTTGAGAGTTTACCATTCTAATGAAACAGCCCAATTCATTGTTGGGTAGCTCTAAATATTAGGAATATTTTTCTTATACTAAGTAAAAATCTATGTCCTCATGACATCTACCATCTGCTAGAAAAGATATTTACGAGGTGTCCCTTGAGTCTTTTTTCCAGGCTAAACACTTCTTGTTCCTTCAACAGGTGTATGAATGTATGGTTTTTAAACTCTCACTTGTGCCTCACCTTTCCTCACTTACCCTCCTGCCTCCCTATAAATCTTGGCTGTTGCAATTATCTTTGCCTCTTAATTAATCAGACAATCTTCCCCTCAGTGTGGATACTGCAGCTCGGCTTCCATTATTGTACTCAAGGGCTTCCGCTGCTCAGGCAGGAACAGAGGGTAGAAGAATTCCACTCTTCCTTCTGGAGTTAAGGGTGGGAGAGAGTATACATTCTTTTTTTTTTTTTTTTGGTGAGGAGATCAGCCCTGTGCTAACATCTGCCAATCCTCCTTTTTTGCTGAGGAAGACTGGCCCTGGGCCAACATCCGTGCCCATCTTCCTCCACTTTACATGGGATGCCGCCACAGCATGGCTTGCCAAGCAGTGCGCCAGTGCGTGCCCAGGATCTGAACCGGCGAACCCCGGGCCGCCGCAGTGGAGTGTGCGCACTTAACTGCTTGCACCAGTTAATGTATACTCTCGGCTGGCCCCCGAGAGTATACATTCTTAATAACTGAGTATGAAACTCAGAATGTATTTTCTCATCAGAATCTGGGACAAATGCCTGAAACAGTTCTAAATAGATCAATCTTTTAGGTATAATTTGGTTAAAACAGAATTTAGTTAATGCTAGCCTGGAAACTTTACACTTTAATGGAAAAATGTATTCTTACTCTAAATAAACTTATACAGGAGCTATTAAAGGACAGCTAACTGATAACTAGGAATCTGCTTGTATATTTGAAAAAGATGAGAAAATTATATGATGTAACCATGTGAAGACAATGGCGAAAATGGGTCTCATTTGGTCCAGTGAAACAGCCTTGTGTTACAGAGAAATAATGAAGGAAATGGGCAGAATTTAAAGACAAAACATACTTGAAAGTGAGAAAGGTTTTGTCTTATTTAGCTATCATAGAAAATATACTTAACCAATCAGAATTTACCCTACAATTTAGGCCTAGTTCAAACCCAAAGAGTCTGTCCTTGCTTTGTGAAGAAATTACATGGTTCTAATGTTCCACTGTCGAAAGATCTTGGGAAAAAAATACTCCAAATTTACTCCCATATTATTCAAAAGTTAAAAATAAAACATATGTTAAAAAGTGAGTTTATGAATACCAAGTTTTTCAATCAAGAAAGAACAAAAAATGATTACTCTTTTCACTTTTGTACCTTTGAGAAGAACTCAAAATAATAACAGCAAAATGTTACCCTCAGTAGACTGAAATTGTTTTTACAATTATTGTTTTTAGACAATTCTAGTTTCTAGTTACATATCACAACATTCATTAAGTTCTTTTTCAAAAACTTTTTGTCTAGAGGAACTCTATTATTTGGCTAAGAAAACCATATAAGAAATGGTATTGGTATTGCATTTTGGAAGGTAAACTTGTCATCATTAGAGAAAAGTTTATAATTAAATTCTTCATCCAGGCACCTACCTGCTAAACTACCGAAGGTAAGCTTTCTGCGGCCCACTTTCTCAACAAGCCAGACTCCCACGAGTGTGAAAATGAAATTTGTGAAGGCTGTAACTGAAGCCAGCCATATTGCAAGTCTGTCATCTTCAACACCGGACATCTGCAGAATGGTTGCACTGTAGTACCTGGGAGGCAAGAATAAAACAATCATTGCTGATAGTTATTTATAGAAACAGAGTTATTCATATAGAAAAATACCCAGCTGACCTAAAAAAGACCACAAATGGCTGCAGTTGTAACATCAAGCTGACATGGGAATTCATGCAAACTGTTTAAGGGATCATGATAGAGAGACTGTGTTCAGATAAACTTATTTTGAACTTTGTATCATCAAGAAAAGACACTCAAACAAGTGGACAGAGAGCTGAAGTCTTCAAAAGTGAAATGTAAGCCACAACTAGGGAGAGTGGCAACTAGTAGTTTCACTAAAACTATCACGGACAAGCTTCAAGTCCATGGAGTGAATTAGAAGTTATCATACACTGTGAATTTACATACTTAAAAGAATAAAGGGACTCGCTGCTTATAATAAGGAAAGTGAGATATAATGGCAGAAATCTGGTGCAAGTAAGGAATCTCTTCAAAGAAGACACAAGGAGTAAGAATGTGTCAATTTATCTGGCATCCTGTAAGGAGATGAGAAACTGACATGATGTACATGAGAATGGTTTTGTGGTTTCTAGAAAAGTGTACTCTGTGGTGAGGTAAGTCTCTAGCACAATCTGCATGATTAGGTTCTCTAGACTCATTTTGTTCTAAATGAATTCACTGGAGACTGGCTCTTAAAAAACCATAATGCCGGGGCCGGCCCGGTGGCGCAAGCGGTTGAGTGCGCGCGCTCCGCTGCGGCGGCCCGGGGTTCGCTGGTTCGGATCCCGGGCGCGCACCGAAGTACTGCTTGGTGGGCCATGCTGTGGCGGCGTCCCGTATAAAGTGGAGGAAGATGGGCACCGATGTTAGCCCAGGGCCGTCTTCCTCAGCAAAAAAAGAGGAGGATTGGTGGATGTTAGCTCAGGGCTGATCTCCTCACAAAAAAAAAAAAAAAAAAAAAAAAAAAAAAAAAAAAAAAACCATAATGCCAATTTGTTGATGCACAATGGGAGATATGTCTGGTACATTTAAGGAAGACAGGTTTCTCACAGGACATTTCTTTCTCGGTGAAAATATCAGTAGCTATATCAGAAGATTACTTTAAAGCTGCCCTTCAAATAAAGAAAGCAAATAGTCCTGGTGAATCACCTACCAAATGTGATAGAATTCAAATCCTGAAGACACGTTCTGAACCTTGGCTTTGCCTAGCTCTTTGAGCCATTCTAAAACAACAAGTTAGCTTTACCCAAATGCAACAGTGGGCATCCAAGCAATGCATTCAATCAAGCGGGAAATTTCCATAGTTACAATCTACAGTTTCTGGACATTTATCAACATTTTCATAATATTTCAAAAATAAAATCTGTTTTAAATACATTTAAGTCTCATTGATTCATCAATGACTTCTACTATTTTTTAAATTATTGATAATCTTCTTATATAAAACATGAACACCAACATGGATTTATTCATCTTAATAAAAAGTGTTTTCCTTTTTTAAAGTAGTAAACCAAACTTATAAATTACTATGCAGCACGAATGATGTGTCCTACTAATCACACTAAAAATTATGCCAACCATTTTAAGATTTTGAATTATGACAGCTGTTGTATAGAGTAATTCCCAGTGGAACTATTCCCATCATCGTGAAAATTGTGAATGTTTTGCAGTCAAGAGTGTAAAGTAATAAAAAAATTATGAAAATAATTTATTCCATCTGAACAGTGCTTTACAGTTTCCAATTTCTACCGTATACATTACCTCATTTTCATAAAGACTCGTGCAGCAAGGTCAAACCTATATGTAACCACTGAGAAATTGACATAAATATCAAATCTACAAAAGCAGAAAATAGAAATGCTGAGAGAAAATTGAAATATTTAAAGCCAAAAGACTTTGATACCTGTTATGCTAGTCTATTAAATTGCAGAGTCTTCTCAACGTTTTAAGAATAAAAACAGATACACAGCACAAATTAATCTTTCCAAATAGAACCAGGAAAAAACTAAACAAAAGAGATTATTTCCATGTTTTCATTTTCAATACAATAAAATTATGAAATTGCAAGTGTTAAATTAAGGGACAGAAAGGGGAGTGGCATCAAACAAAAGAAGTCGGTCAGCACCAGAATTTTATTTAAAATGAAAAATGTTCCCTAGGTATATAGAAAAATTTCCTTTATGGTACTTAAATTTTAGTGGCAGAATCTAATCAAAGACTGGCCTGGGAATCAGAAAGCTGCATTCTAATGGCATCTCTGTGGAAGGTTGGCCAGGTCAGGTAACATAATCATTTGTTCACTTAATATTTATTTATTGAGCACCTACTGTATAAGCTATGTGAGATACTAAGTCCCCTAGATTTGTTATTAGATCCACTTGCTGCCCTCAGGAAGCTCACAGTTTAGTTTAAGAATGAAATGGAAAGAAATAATTTTAATATTGCAAGGTTTACAAGTCACAATGTGGCATAAAGGACAGACCAAACACTTTAAGTTGATGTGAAAGCTTCCATGATTTTCCAGAGAATCTAATGTTTGAGTGGAGTCTTGAAGAATTCAGTTCCTAGGAGTCTGCCAGCAGGTATGATTGATGATCCGGCAGGAAATGACATATACGAAGGAGAAAAGTGCAGAATACTATGCTGGGCTCACAGAACGTAAGTACCTCACCTTGGCTGAACATAAGGTGCAAAGGAATGAGAAGTATGACATAGGCAGTAGCAGAAGCTTCTGTTGTAGGGGGGCCTTGACTGATGAGCTACACATTTGGGCTTTTTTCTCTAGGCAATGGAAAATCATGAAATGGACTTTAAAGAGAAATAACACAATTAAATCTGTTCTATGAAAAGATCACTCCAATGATGGCCACATGGGTGGACTGGAGGCAGACTGAAACAAAGGTATATTGTTTTGAAGCGTGTATTTCAGGTCATTACACTGGCAACAGGCACATGTAGATTTTCTGTATTAATGGGAAACAGTGAGAGCAGGGGCTGAAATTCAGTGATGGCCTTTATCTCTCTGTCAGCAAGAGTTGCAACTTCAACCCACACTAAATCTTTTCCCTGCCTTGAGTTTCACCTTCATTTTCCTTTCTCGAACATGGGTAAAAGTATAGTCATATGCCACAGAATGACATTTTGGTCAACGACAGACCACATATACAACAGTGGTCCCATAAGATTAGTACTATACAGCCTAGGTGTGTAGTTGGCTATACCATCTAGGTTTGTGTAACTACACTCTATGATGTTCATACAACAGAGAAATTGCCTAACGACGAGTTTCTGAGAAAGTATCCCCGTCATTAAGCAATGTGTGACTGTACTAGTTTTTTTTTTTAATAATTTTATTTATTTATTTATTTTTCCCCCAAAGCCCCAGTAGATAGTCGTATGTCATAGCTGCACATCCCTCTAGTTGCTGTACGTGGGACTCAGCCCCAGCATGGCCGGAGAGGCAGTGCGTCGGTGCGCGCCCGGGATCCGAACCCGGGCCGCCAGCAGCGGAGCGCGCGCACTTAACCGCCAAGCCACGGGGCCGGCCCTGTATTACTTTTTATTGTATAATAAATTACCACAAGCTTAGTGGCTTAAATCAACACAAATTTATTATCTAATACTCCTGTAGGTCAGAAATCTAACATGGATTTCACTGGATGCCAAAAATCAAAGGGGTCAGAAGGGCGTTCCTTTCTGGAGGCTCCAGGAGACAGGCTTCCTTGCCTTTCCCAGGTTTCAGAAGTGTCCTGCATTCCCTGGCTCACGTGGGGCCCCCTTCCTCAGTCTTCAAAGCCAGCAAAGGTGGGTCGAGTTCTTTTCATGTCACTTCACTCTGATGTCCCCATCCCTTTCTGCCTCACTTGTCTACATTTAAAGACCTCTGTGATTACACTGGGCAGACCCAGATAACCAGCATAATCTTATTTTAAGGTAAATTGATGAGCAGATTTAATGCAATCTGCAACCTTAATTTCCTATCGCCATGTAATGTAACATTCACAGGTTGTGGGGATTATGACACGTACATGTTGGTGGGGGCATTATTCTGCCTATTACATAAAGGTGCTAATAAGCAGTAAAATAAGCAAAAGGCCAACAGTTAGAATGAGAAGATGAGGAATGAAGACAAGGACATTCACTTAAAGGGTAATCAGTTCCATAAAAATTCAGGCAATAACTACATTCTGTTTCATAGGGCAAGGGATGACATATCTGGGTCAGAATAATTCACAAACCTAGTTTTTAAAAGTCAGGTCATAGAGTGGTGAAAAGATACATTTAATTCACATTTAAAAATGTGTGAATGCCAATGTTTTTGTAAATGATGCTTCTGGCCAACCAGTTATGTAATGGGCTACCACTGTATTTACAATCTTCTAAGCCTTTATGTAGTAGTTTGAATTTTCAGGGGACTGGGTATTCATTCAAAAGTTGCACAAAGCATAAGAGACTCTTCTTCATAAAAGAATAATATGAGCAACTGAAAAGGGCTTTCTTTCCTTTTTAGACTCAAAGTAGGAATGCCTTCTCTTTTCAAAATTGTTTTATAATATTTATCAGACAAACTATCATCTTCTTCAAAGATTCCCTGGGCAACCTTTGGTCATGTCACACATACCATCTCTTCCCCAGAGCGGAGTTGAAAGGCCTGAGGGCAGTGTGTTCTCACAGAAGACCAGCTTCACAACTCTCTGCAGATATCTAAGAACAGAAATAGCTGACTGTGTGTGCATTGCTACCTCAGAGATTATGCGAGACCCAGCTTTCAGTCCTGAATTTTAAATCTGAATAAAACAAAATAGCTCTAGAAAACATGTAGGCTTTGGTAATGGCAATCTATCCTAATGAAGACTTTTAACTAGCAATAAAATAATAAACATAAGCACTTTATATGCCTAGAAAAATACATATATTATGTTCCTATTTGAACAAAATATTTCCTAGGAATTTCTGAGAAAGTTATTTTTTTCCAGCTTCTTGAAGCCATAGCCTGTTTTTTTCACATTCTCAGTCTAACAGAATTAATTTAATGGCAAGAAGTAGATACTCAATAATTGTTTGTTGAATTTATCTACCACCAACTTTCAAAAAGGAATTAAGACTATTTATAATAAAAAACATGATAGAATCACTAAAACAAAAATTAAAGACTGATAAAAGAGGGTAAGAGAGGGAGAAGATGAAGATAATTATATGAAAACTTTGGTGCATAATCACTACAAGCTAGCTCTAAAATTCCTGGCAGCCAAGGCAAAATAGTAAACGATAATTTTAACTGTCTGACAAAACAAAACATAGCAGTTCATAATAAAGACAAAATTTTTCTGGCATGAAATTATACAAAGTTTAATTTCATGAAGAAAACAGATATGGAATATACTCTTCCTGACAGGGACAGCCAGTCTAAATAAGACAAATTAACAGATAAAATTTAGTCATAATTATTTTAATTCACGCAGCACAAAAGTGATATGTTCTAGCAGTGGTGCGGATAGCTTCCAAAGACAGTCATCTGTGAACCTTGTCTTACTCAATAGCCTTATGGGTCATGTTCATATCTGCGATAAAGACCAAGTTAAATGAGAAGACGGAAATTTATGGAGCATAGCTGATGGACTTATTAAGCCCTGAAAGATTCCTGTTATCTAAGTTATGTCGTTTGGCGCTTTTAGTTCCTAGTATTATAAATACATTTATTTGTATCATATGCCAAAGTACACTGACTACAGATTTAGAATGGTATTCTAATAAAAGATGTTCTTTTAACTGAAAAAATTATATTTTCCTACTGGAATGGTGTTTATACAGTCAAAAACACGGATAACAATGGAAATTACAGCAATACCTTTAAGAGAAAAATATTTCACTCAAATACAAAAATCTCAAAAACGGTTTAAAAAATGATTAAAAATTTCCAATCTAATTTATTTTGTACGTTGAGAAATCCTCTTTGTATATTATTAGATGCAAGCCATAAAGCCAAAAATAAAAGTTAGAAAAGCATAAATTAGGATTTTATGTATATCATACATGTGTTTGGAGCTAACATACTATTTAATTGTATCACACTATTCTTAAATCAAGCAATGATCCAAAAATCATAGTAATTGTCAGGAAGCATAATTATTAATTACATTAAATATATTACAAAAAAATTTTCATAATTTAAATGATTTTATTAGAAGTTAAAAGGGATTTCTACAGACTCTCATTGTTACCAATGTGATCCACCCTCCAGCTCAGAAACTAGTCCCTTCACTCTTGCTTCACACTACTGGAAACCTCAGGAGAAATCATGTATCACACTCAGCTCAACCAGATCACTGACCTTCCTCTATGCATCATTAAGAACAACGATAGAAACTCTCTAATCTGACCTCCAATTTGCCAGATTAGCCTATTAATTCTCTATAAAACATACACTCACAGTACATTGAATATTTGGGACTTCATGCAGGCTCACATCTCCCATTTGTTGAACTGTATGTATATCAAATCAGATGTGTTTGTTCCCAAACCTGTTTATGCCTGTCATTGTAATTATGTAATTTAATCAAATAATACATAAATCAATAGACCATAAGATGCTAAAAGAGAGCTGTATTAAAAACAAAATTCTATGCTTTGAAACGAGTCCATAAAGGTAAATTATTAAAAAAAATTGTGTGGGCAACACAACCATAAAAAATTAGGGATAAAATGTAAAAGTCTAGAAAGACTCTGCCCTTAAGTTACTTCTCAAATGTCTTTCAGTTCTTGTTCTATTTGAAAGAAACTAAACCTGGAATTCATAGATGACACTATTGAGTGTGGCTGATGCCAAGAAAACCATTTGGAAGCTCAAGCAGCAAATATGATGAATTATTGTACAACTAAAAATAAAATGTTGAAGGTATATATGCATCACTTCCATATAACTGTCTTTTTCAGTTAACTAAACAAGTGCCGATCCTAATGACGTCAGATAAAAGAGCTTTCACTTTGCCTCATTATGTTTCACATCCCTGCTTATTTCAGCAATAAGCAGGAGTCCAAGACTTTCAGGTCACCTGTTTCCACCTGGTCATTTACTTCCACATTAACCTGTACATTCACTCATTTGACTTAATCTTCCTCTCATCCTAGCCCTCCCACACTCTTACCCTGTACACTAAGTCTGGACATGAGGGTACCACCTTCCTACAGCTTGGGTCTAGAGTCCAGGCTGTTTTTCTCTCACATTCTATATGCCTAAGGAGGGGGAGCGGATGACAAGGGGAAAAAAATGATCTAGACCAACCTCTAACCATTCTTCTTTAGCTGTCAGCCTACTTTCTGGTCACTCCTCACTCAATGGCGATTTTATTACCTGCCTCACAATTTTCTTCTCCACTCCTACCTGTGTCATGATCCTTGGTAAGCAGCATGGACATGGACTATACATACAACACCTAAGTCTCTTAACTGCTCTACTTCTAAAATTCTTCAAGTATCCTAGTCTCTGACGAGCACTGCCTACCCTCACAGCTCACTTACTTGAATTCCTCCACTCACACAATTCTTCACCCTAGTGGAGATGTTAAGCCATACTTACGCTCTACTTCTTTTTAGTTATCCATCATCACCCATTTCTGCCCCTTTCCCATAACTGTACTTACTGCCTTAAGAAGTTTAGATTTCCCAGACCAGTGGTTCTTGGGTTTTGATGTCTTATAGAATCACCTGGAGGGCCTGTTAAAACATAGAATCCTGGGCCCCACCCTATTTCTGATTCAGTAGGTCTAGGACCATAAATTTACATTTCCAATAAGTTTCCAGGTGATGCTGACGTTGCTTTGAAAATTGACTTCCCCAAAGCATTATCATTACTTTCTTTTCACCATTCTCAAACTCCCTGGCTTGTTCCCCCCTTTGTCATATTCATGTCATAAACTCCAACTCTTCTTACTTATATCCAGTTATTCTTCTACTCTGCATTTACACCTAGAAGCTGAAAAGTTCCGGAGAAAAACACACAAATTGACCTCATTTGAAATTCCCTAAGATGCACAGTCTACAACTCTCCAAAGGATGATTTCATAGCATCTCCTATCTTTCCACTGTCCCAGTGTATCCTGCCTCAGGAGAAATCTTGCCTAATATTCACTGAGAAAGTGTGAGCAATTAGAGGGGTACTCCTTCACCTCACCACTACCAAGTCTACCAGCCTACCTGATCAATTCTACATTAATTTATGGAAAATCAATGAGCACTCAAATATTTCTCTTCTAAATTCCTTCTTCAACATTTGCTGTTGGAATTATTACTCTTTCCTCCTGCTTTTCCTCAGCAATTTATCTATACTTCTCTTAAAATACACACCCCTTTCCCTCTGGTATTAGAGTTACTTAAATACATGTTGTTATTTCCTCTCCTAGACTATAAACTCCCAAAAGAACAGTCTACGTGCCACTCACCTTTGCAACCATCAAAGCAAGCTTCTATTTTTTTAGATACTTAGTAAATGCTTATTTAAATGAATGAATGGATGGAATGGCCTTCCATCTCTCCTATTTTTTGCCTTAACATTTATATTGAGATATAATTCATATACCACAAAACTTACCTTTTTAAAGTGTGTAATTCAGTGGTTTTTCATATGTCTAGGACTAAATTTTAATCTCTTAAATAATTAATAATTAATGTTCACAATAAAGTATTCAAACAATCCAGAGGGTTTAAAGAAATGAAAAAGGCCCTGGAGCAGGGTGAGAGGGAAGGATAGAGGGTTGTGTCTTGAACAGTTTAGTTTCAACACATGCCTCGCCATCATGCTTTCCGAATTCAGCTATGCTCCTTTCTAACCCCCTGGCCAGCCTTGAGTTCCCAGGTACCCTCAAGGCTGGGGAAGAGACCATTAACTGTATACAACTTGTGAGCATTTTTACTTCAACAATGGTACAAACTAGTCTTTCTTTCCATCACTTATTGTCTCTCTAGCTCCATGTTGTGCCCACCAAATACCTCATTAAAACAAACAAGAGGCAAAAAGATGATGGTCTATTTAAAATTCCCCTCAGGAGGCTTAAGAGTCTGAGTGAGAAGAAGGGGCAGGTCATGGCACTTACCTTATAAAAAACACTGCTCTCAGCACTGACTATCTAAAGAGAATAAAACAGTATTTATTTTAAGCTGCAATGAACTCAAGAGTTTGTTTGTAAGCAGAAGTTTGCAAGAACTTTCACTTACATAAAGGCAACATTTTAGAACGTGGTCACACAAACTGTGATTATGTAAAGATATGTAGTTTTATGCACATTATTTATAACTCTGAATCTCTGTGGAATCACAGATTGGGAAAATAGATCAAGACCATGCAGGATGTAGTGAAAAAAGCAAAATGCAAAATTATGTAGAGGGTAGAACTTCAACTATTAAAATTAATCACAGAAAAACAGGAGAAATAAATACACCAAAATGTTAAGATACACTGTCTCCAGGGGGGAGATGGAGGTGCTTTTCCTTCACATGTTTCCAATTTTCTATAATAAGCATATGTTATTTAAAAGTTTTGCTTAAAGTATTAAAGTTTTGCTGATTAGAACATGCCACATATTGTATTCAGGCACTATAAGCCTCCAACTCCGTGAACTAAATCCAATATTATTTTAAGTAAAACAAACATAAAATAATAGTCATGAGGAATATGTTTGTCTTCAGAGAAAGGCATTTTTAATTTATTTTTTTCTTTGCCAAACGTGGTATTTTCTTAAATGAAAGAATCCATGTCTTTTACCTTTTGGTGCCCAAAACACTACAAATTAGACACTGTAATACACTCCTAGCTTATCTATTCAATTCAACAAATATTTAGACATGGTAATAGTAATAACTGTTCTAATGGAAAACAAGTACATAATGGCCAAATGTCTCAATTACATGCAGCTAAAATACATTTATTCAGGGCTTACTATTTGCCAGACACAGTGGGAGATAAAAAGACAAGTAACATCTGGGACTGTTTGAGGGCAGGAGCTCACGTTCCACTGAGGAAACCACCACATGCTTAAAAACTACACCTCATGGGCTAAGTTCAGGGAGAGCAGTAAGAAATCAAGTGCTACTGGAACGTAGAGGCAGTGATTAACAACTCCTAACAGTCCAAATAGTTAATCCACTAACTATTCCAATTACCTGTATTACTACTTCTCCTGTTCCAGGATTAAAAAAATACAAAGGGGCCAGGAATTCAGGATGCTAGTTACCACAGGGTTTAGTCTGGGACAGCATTTAAAACCAGCTCAAGGATCATACACAGGGAGAATTGGAAAGGACTTGAGAGACTATACGTCACAATCAGGATGACAAATACCTATTTGGTTCACTGACTAGAAAAACTGTAGTGTCAGAGATAGATGTTATAGCCAGGAAGGAAATTCTTCATTTTGATTTCATAGGAGATGGCAATGATCTGAACGTGACTATATATAAGATGTGCCTTTGATGCAGGGGATCCATGATAAGTGGAAAAAGAGTTCCACCCACTGGCGCTCATGAGGCCAAAGAATTGATTAGGGAAGAGGGCACACTGGAGGGACAGGATGCTATAAAGGTCAATAGGATTGCTCAGTTCTCAAAGACTGAGAACAACACACAGACTGACCGTACTTGAAATTCCCTAATATGTTCACTCTCCAATTCTCCAAAATAATGATTTCATCTTCTAATGAAAAGAGTGAGCTTGCAGAACAAGAGTGAGGAGGGGAAGTAGAATGCAATACTGTGAACAGGGTGCCAATGTAATTTACTTTATTCTGTCATCTGATATGTAAGAAATAAAGAGAGAATTCTTTTTTTCTCTCTGTCCTGCTATACTGTGGATAAAGAAATTGTATGGCATGACTTAACTGTTCTAGATATCAAAACCAATACCCATGAGTTCAGATTATTACAATAAACTTTCTATGGAAAGATTAATATTAATGGATAGTATATTACCACCAAAGCACCTAGAAAGAAATTCTCTCTGGTCGTAGTAAGGAGGAATTCTTGTGCTTCTCTGGGGCAATGGAGTTGTTTCTATCTTAGCGATGCTGCGAATCATGTAACAAAACATGTCTCCCTTTTTGTATTGGCTGCTAAACATGTAGAGCAACACGATTCTCAAACTTTAGTGAGAATAAGAATCATCTGGAATTTCTAACAAATGCAAGATTCCCAGTTGTCCATCCTTCTTGCTTATCCCTACCCACCTATCCCTGCCCAGGATTCTGATTCATTTCAAGAGATTCTAGCATAGGAAGTTCCAAGACCACTTTGAAAAAGACAGGCTTTGTGTCTTAGTTCATACAGACACTACTCTACAGCAAGTTTCTTATGTAGAAACCATTTTACCTTTTCCTCTTTTGTCCTATTTCCTAAATCACTAATTTTATTTTATTTTATTTTTTTATATTTTTTTTATAATTTTATTTATTTTTTCCCCCTAAAGCCCCAGTAGATAGTTGTATGTCATAGCTGCACATCCTTCTAGTTGCTGTATGTAGGACGCGGCCTCAGCATGGCCAGAGAAGCGGTGCGACAGTGCGCGCAGGGGATCCAAACCCGGGCCGCCAGCAGTGGAGCGCAAGCACTTAACCGCTAAGCCACGGGGCCGGCCCTTACATCACTAATTTTAAAGTTTATTTTACCTTATTGCCTCTCTCTATGTTTAATTAAGCCCTTTTAACCTTTTTCTGGAGTAAGGAGGGGTTGAAGTGGATAAAGACTTTTGACTTAGAATAAATCTTATTTTTCCTTTTCCAAATATTGGAGAAAGAAAGCTGATCAATTTTTTAACAGCAGAGTTACTAGTTGAGCTGTAACAGCCCTGGGCAAAAAAAGACTGCAAAGAGAGGCCTGCCACACCAATGTATTATTAAATAGTAAATTAGGCTGCTGACTTGATGGGGGCACGTTGACAGCATTGTGCCCTTTGATGTTCAAATGGAAAGCCCTAAAACTGCACTTGGTTCATTTCAAGTGCATGCATGCAGCACCAGGCCATGCTTGTTCAATTATTAGCAGACCTGTAGGACCTTTCAGAGATGATAGAAAAAATTCCGCATATGTGTACGAATGAGGTGTGACCTGAAGAAGCAATTATCAGTGAGTCAGCGTACATTTATTGAGGGAATACTACATGAAAGAGATTCAGTTTAATTCTCAGATACTACAGAGAAGCATTGAATCATCTTCCTAATTCTGAAAAACCAGGAGAATTAGGAAAATACTTCTGAGTTCAACATTTTTGTGTGTTTGAATTGATCACATTGTCTTAATTCTCCTCTTTCCTTAATGAGTATAGCTTATAGAAATGTCCCTTTCACTGTATTATAAGAAAATACAGAATAGAAAAACAACAAGAATAACAGTTAACATTTACTGAGCATTTTCTGAGTCCATGAAACTCAATTTTAGAGTTGGAACTATTGGCAGAACTCATCTCCAAATAAGAGAGGAAAAGGAGAAATAACATCTATTGAGCATTTACTCTACGCTAAGTAGTGTCCAGCTGTGCTTTGCTCATATTATATCATTCAATCATCAGAAACACCTTACAAATGTGCAAACTTGGTAATAGTCAATGCTAAGCGTTTTAAGCGTAATTAACTCAACATAAAAGCTCTACATTCCATTCTCATACATACTCAGGATCCCAAAGAGACTGTTAAGGGAATTCTTACTCAACTTATTCACTCTATGCACAGGGCAAAACATAAACCCTTATGCATATCTACCACTTTACATTTTTTTCTGCATAAAAAGTATTTTCACTTTCTATAGCTCAAGTCTTTTGTCTAGTTTAGCACTTTTGCTGCTAAGTTAAGTTGTCATTAATAGTGAAATTCATAAAATATAAAAATCATAAAATTGCATTTAGTTAGAAAGGGACCTCCAGAGATGGGCTGATGGGTGGACAGCCAGCCTGGGACAGATAGCCCAAGAGCTATCCCAGAGGTACACTGCCCCTGACGGGGATATAGAGCACTAGCCATGTCCCAGAGGCTCAAAGCTAATGAAACTAACTCTTCTCCACTGAGAGGTCTAGAATCAATTAAAATAAACTTAAAGAGCCGACTTACAGGGGAATATAAATAACAAAAAGAGCATCTTTACAAATGTATGAGAAAAAGGGGAAGTAGAGTCCTCACTCCCTCTGTCTGTTACGGTGATGGTGGGGCAAGGAATTATTAGATACTGAGCAGTTTTTTTTTTTTCAAGCACCAGAGGGTACACTTTCTCCTTCCAGCTGCTTCTATTCTAACGACCATAGCTGTGGCCTGGGTTACTTATTCCAGTTCCTATTACTCTGTTGTGAAGGCCATTGCTATATTTTAACTAAATTTTTTTTTTTTAATTTCTAGAAGTTCTTTCTTCTTGGCAAGGAAGGCACAGAAGTGACAGTATCACTGGTATAGAGAGGAAAGAACATGAACCTGGAGCCAAGAAACGGGTGTCTATTTCTGTCACTGTACGAGGCCTCTCTTCTGTTTCTCCTTCGCCTTACTAACTAAATAAGGCAGAAGCGGGAGAGGAGTGGTGTGAACAGAGCAGTGATCAACAACACTATCCCTTCTAATTTCAGGAACCTCCGAAAATTAGTTTGCTCCTCCTTTGTGCCCTACATCTCTGCCCCACTCTCAGCCTTGTGATGGAATACTTAGAAACTCTATTGGGCTGATCTGGCAGATGTCAGATGACGAATTGATTGGGTTGACTCAGCAAAAACCCCTGGAGGATCCACATCCTTCTGGAGAAGTAACAGTGCCATCCAGGTAGGCCGCCTCAAATGCCCACGCTCTGCTGCTTGTCTAGTTCATGGGAGAAAATCCTTACGTATTTAACCATTCTAGGTTTTTTACTTAAAACATTCAGCTTTGGGGCCAGCCTGGTGGTATAGTGATTAAGTTTGAGTGCTCTGCTTCAGCTGCCTGGGGTTAGCGGGTCAGAACCCCAGGCGGGGACCTACATCACTCTTCAAGCCATGCCGTGGCAGGCGACCCACATACAAAATAGAGGGGGATTGGCACAGATGTTGGCTCAGGGGCAATCTTTCTCACCAGAAAAAAAAAAAAAAATTCAACTTAGTAAGGTATTTACAATTACTGACAGCATGCGAAACTTACCCTATTTTCGAATATTCACCCTTTACAAGACAGAACAGAATTGCAAAAGAGCACTGAACTAACTTTTCATGATCATTCTTTGCTCATACTTAATATGATGTTCACAGTGACATAACAAGCACAGAAGTTAGTCAACATAGAGATCCTCTTGAGTCTAGTATTTTCTTCTACTGGGATTCTTATAAAGTAATCAAAATTATAATATAATACTAATAACTGATGGGACATAACTTTATATTCTGACTCATACAGCTATGATCTGACTCATACCGCTATGATCTGCTTATATCTGAATAAAAACAACTAAACTTATTCTAGGATTTCAAATAACCATAAATACTGAACTATTTTATAGTTCAAATTGTTTACTTTTCAAAAATACAAATGGGGATTCATTAATTAAAATGAAAACTCCTCCATGTTGAGCAACATAACTTAAATGATAGGGGTGATATTGTAGTTTTAGAAATATTTACAAACATAAACTAAATGAAGGGATTCCTCTTATTTTTGCTAAAAGCAAACCAGATGTCAGCTCATGTTATCATATCGTACTACTTCATTTTAAAACTTAGTAGGACTATTCTATATTTCTGTAGTTCATATATATATCCAACTGCTTACTTATCATTTATATATCACCAATTCAAATCCCCAAATTTGTTATCAATCTCATATTTGTTGCTAAATTTTTCATTATTTTTAAATTATTACTTTATTCTCTCAGAATGTTACATATTTCTCTCAGCATTTAAAGCACGGCCAGATTCTTGTGCTTTTTTATATTAAATGAGAAATTTTAAGACACATTAATACAAGAATATATTTACAATTTTTATAATTGTGAGAATCAAGTCACATGCATGGGAAAAACACATCTTTTCCTCATTTACTTCAATTTCAACTTGCTAGATGGTGGAGTGGAAATGTAATGGTACGTTCTCACTTTTCTAATTTTAACCACAAAGATAGCGGTGTAGTAAAAGAAAAAACACCATTATATAGAGGTGGCATTATTAAACAGTCCATCATGGTTGGGAATTTAGGCTTTTGTTCCTATTTTTGTTCTTATAGAAAGCCCTGCAGTGAACATATTTGTACATCTATTTGTTCTATTTGGAGGAATATTCCCTGAGAATAAATTTCTAGAATTAGATTTGATAGGTGAAATGTCTCTTTTCGTAGACTGTGAATAACTATTATCAAATTACTACATAGAAAAGAAGCAATTAAAAGACAAAACTCTTTTGAAAATATAAGAGAAGCCTTACAAACCCCTATACCAAAATGATTAGGGTGAAGAGATGATGGTGATGACGATGATACAGTGGAGTTGATTACGTTCTAAAGATCGCATAATTACCCTAGAAAATCCTTGGATTTACCCTTAAATTACAGTAAACAGTACTCGTGTCTCCGTTTGGAGATTGACATACCATATTCTGCCACTCAAGAGCTCCACGGTAGCCAGGTTTTTTTTCCTCTATCACTGAACAGATTTAACTATTTCTTCAGTTATACACAAGGCAAAGTAGCTGGTTTGTATTCAGGTTTTTTTTGTTTTTTTTTTTTTTTTTTTTTTTTGTGAGGAAGATGGGGCCTGAGCTAACATCTGCCAATCCTCCTCTTTTTGCTGAGGAAGACTGGCCCAGGGCTAACATCCATGCCCATCTTCCTCCACTTCATATGGGAGGCCGCCACAGCATGGCTTGACAAGCGGGGTGTCGGAGCGCGCCCGGGATCCGAACCGGCGAACCCCGGGCCGCCAGTAGCTGAGTGCGCGCCCCTAACCACTTGCGCGACCGGGCCGGCCCCTCAGGGCTCTTTTATATGTAACATATGTATCTTTAAATTAAGGAATCACATTCAAGTCAGCACTATACTCACATTATGAAATTGAGTCTCAACAGGGAATTGAGACCTCATGAGGAAACTGCAGAATGCAATTTCCCATTTTACTGCTCAATCTGGCGCATATATTCATGGAATAGAAGCACAGTCACCCACACTATTTCTCTCTCTCTGGATTATTCTCTTTTAGCATGAACAAATTAAATGTGCAAATGGTGTGACTTTACTGTATAGGATATTTAACATGTTCTTTATCTATTTTATAAAATAAAAGTTGGAATAAAAAGGAAGGAGAGAAGAGAAAAGAAATGAAGAGTGAAAAAATGTGTGTACGCACATTAGAGAGGACAATTTTTAAACTTGAAATATGTCCTTTTCTCTGCCTACCAATGTGCAGTATTACTTCAATGCTCTGTTCATACTGCTTGTAATAAATTAAACAGTGGTATATCCCTGGTACACACCATGGAAGATCTTATGTTGTTTTTAAGCTCTGCCAGGTGTACTTAAGTTAAAATCACAAACGAGAAGGAATATTCCTTTTTTTACTAAAGCAAAATTTAGAAAAAGGTATGTCTAAACTAGGCTTAACATTTCAGAGGTAGAGGTTAGCATTTTCTTGCACTGCCTTTTAACTCACGTATCCCATGAGTCATCTTCCTCACCTTATAGGCTAATACAAAGAAATCAGATATAGATTTATATAATTTTATATTTAAATAATTCATATAATTCTGGTTATCTACCATGAATAGGTGAATGGCACAGCAGTTTCAAGTTCAAACTCAAAAGAAATAAGCAACTGGGAAATGAATTCTCTTAAGAATTCAATGAGTTATTCTGCATCTTATTCCCTATTGAGTTGTCTATAAAAGATGGACCACATTCCAGGAAACATTTGTTCATAAAAAGCTCATTTCCTTTCTTCAAGGTGATGGAAAGTTAAATTACTGTGCTTAGGAGACAAGTAATAAGGGGAAGAGACAGAATTAAAAGCCCATAGGAATACAATAATAACTTAATTTGAGTCCAATTAGCAAATCTAGATGGAAAAATAAGGCTGAAATCTAAATTGATCTGATAGGCATAGGCCCAATTACTTACAGAAAGTCTGAATAATATTCTACACATGAATATGGCATTTATCCCATTAATTTAGGTATAAGACTTAACTGGAATATAAAAAGATTAGAGAGGTGGGCACCAAGCTAGGTGATTGGTCTTTTAAAGAAAATATTGTATTGGATAAATTAGCTACTTTGGGCAGAATTTTTCCAAAGGGCACAAAAATATTCACGACAAAACCATAAAATTTATCAGGTCGACCAGTGATTTTTTTTTTAATTAATTAATTTTTTTTTTTGCTGAAGAAGACTCACCCTGAGCTAACATCTGTTGCCAATTTTCTTTTTTTTTTTTTTTGCTTGAGGAAGATTAGCCCCCAGCTAACATTTACGTCAACCTTCTCCTACTTTGCATGTGGGTTGCTGCCACAGCATGGCTGACGAGTGGTGTAGGTCCTTGCCTGGGATCCAAACCCATGAACCCAGCCTGCCGAAGCAGAGTGCACTGAACTTAATCACTATGCCACGGGGCCAGCCCCCTAGTGATTTTTTTTTAATTTGATATACATATCTATTGTGAAATAGGTTGTTAACACATCCATAATCTCACATAGTTTCAATTTTTTGTGTGTGGTGAGAACTTTTAAGACCTACTCTCCTAGCAACTTTCAAATATACAATATAGTAGTCTCCCCTTATCTGCGGGGGATACATTCCAAGACCCCCAATGGATGCCTGAAACTGCGGATAGTACCGAACCCTATATATACTATGTTTTTTACTACACATACATATTTGAGATGTGACAGCAAAACTAGCATGTATTTCTTTTTCCTTCTTCACAATTTCACAGACAGAAGATTCCTTTTTACTGTAGATGTTAACGACCTTAGCATATGATTTTTTTTCTTTTCTTATTAAGTCAAGAACTTTCACCTTTTCACTTAGAGGAAGCACTTTAAGGCTTCTCTTTGGCATATCCAAATTGTCAGCATCACTACTCTTGTGCTTTCAGGCCATCATTAAGTAAAATAAGGGTTACTTGAACACAAGCACTGCAATACCACGACAGTTGATCTGATAACAAAGACAGCTACCAAGTGACTAATGGGTGGGTAATGTATACAGCGTGGATACGAGGGATAAAGGGATGATTTCTGTCCTGGGCAGGATGGAGCTGGATAATTCGAGATTTCAACATGCTACTCAGAATGCCGTGTAATTTAAAACTTATGAATTGTTCATTTCTGGAATTTTCCATTTACTATTTTCAGACCACAGTTGACCACAGATACCTGAAACCATGTAAAGCAAAACTACGAATAAGAGGGGACTACTGTACAGTATTGTTAACTATGGTCACCATGTTGTACATTACATGCCCGGAACTTATCTATCTTATAACTGAAAGTTTGTACCCTCTGACCACCTTCCCCCATTTCCCCCACCCCTAACCTCTGGCAACCACCAACTGGCTCTCTGTTTCTATTGAGTTTTTAGATTCCACATGTGACATAATACAGTATTTGTCTTTCTCTGTTTGACTTATTCCACTTAGCATAATGCTCTCAAGGTTCATCCATGTTGTTGCAAATGACAAGATTTCCTTCTTTTTTTAAGGTTGAATAATATTCTCCTTATGTATATATATATACACACACGTACACCACATTTTCTTTATCCATTCATCCCTTGACCAACACTTAGGTTGTTTCCCTGTCTTGGCTATTATAAATAATGCTGCAATAAATACGAAAGTACACATATCTTTTTGAAATAATGATTTCATTTCCTTTGGATATATACCCAGATGTGGAATTGCTAGATCATATGGTAGTTCTATTTTTAATTTCTTGAGGAACCTCCATACTGTTTTCCATAGTGGCTGTACCAATTTACATCTCCATCAACAGTGCACAAAGGTTTCCTTTTCTCCACATCCTTGCCAGCACTTATTATCTCTTGTCTTTTTGATAACAGCCATTCTAACAGGTGTGAGGTGATATTTCATTGTGGTTTTGATTTGATTTCCCTGATGATGTTGAGTGCCTTTTCATGTACCTGTTGGCTATTTGTATATTTTCTTTGGAAAAATGTCTATTCAGATCCTTTGCCCATTTTCTGATCAGATTATTATTATTATTGTTATTATTTTTTCCTATTGAGTTATATGTGTTCCTTATATATTTTGGATATTAACTCCTTATCAGATGTGTGGTTTGGAAATATTTTCTCCTATTCCGTAGATTGCCTTTTCATTTTGTTGATCATTTCTTTTGCGTTGCAGAAGCTTTTCAGTTTATGCAGTCCCACTTGTTTCTTTTTATTTCTTGTGCTTTTGGTGTCATATCCGTAAAATCACTGCCAAGACCAATGTCAAGGAGCTTTTTCCCTATGTTTTCTTCTAGGAGTTTTATGGTTTTAGGTCTTACATTTAAGTCTTTAACCTACTTTGAGCTAATTTTTGTGAGTGGTGTAAGATACGGGTCCACATTCATTATTTTGCATGTGAATATCCAGCTTACCAGTAGAAATTACTGAAGAGACTATCTTTTCTCCATTATGTATTCTTGGCTCCCTTGTCAAATATTAGTTGATCGTATATGCATGGATTTATTTTTGGATTCTCAATTCTGTTCCATGAGTCTACGTGGCTGTTTTTATGTCAGTACCATACTGTTTTGATTATTAGAGCTTCGTTATATACTTTGAAATCAGAAAGTGTGATGCTTCTAGCTTTGTTTGCTTTCTTGAGATTGCTTTGGCTATTTAGAGTCTTTTGTTCTACATAAATTTTAGGGTTGTTTTTCTATTTCTGTAAAAAATCCCATTGGAATATTGATAGGGAATGCATGGAATCTATAGATGGCTTTGAGTAGTATGAATATTTTAACAATATTAATTCTTCCAATCCATGAAGATATCTTTATCTTGTTCAATTTCTTTCATCAATGACAGAATTTTCAGTATACTGATCTTTCACCTCCTTGGTTAAATTTATTCCTATGTATTTTATTCTTTTTGATGCTACTGTAAATGGAATTGTTTTATTTCTTCTTCAGATAATTCATTGTTAGTGTATAGAAACACAACTGATTTTTGTATATTCATTTTGTATCCTGCAATTTTATTTACTTTGTTTATTAGTTCTACAGTTTTTTGGTAGAGTCTTTAGGATTTTTCATATATAATATTGTGCCATTTGCAAACAGAGATAAGTTTACTTCTTCCTTTATGATTTGGATGCCTTTTATTTCTTTTTCTTACTTGATTGTTCTGGCTAGGACTTCCAGTAACATGTCAGAGAGGAGTGGTGAAAGTGGGCACTTTTGTCTTGTCCCTGATCTTAGAGGAAAACCTTTCAACCTTTCACCACTGAGTAGACGTCACCTGCGGACTTGTCATATATGGCCTTTATTATGTTGAGGTACATTCCTTCTATACCCTTTTGTTGCAAGTTTTTATCATGAATGAATGTTGAGTTTTGTCAAATGTTTTTCTGTATCTATTGAGATGATCAGTGATTCTTAAGTGGTGGGGCTAGTGAGGGTAGTAAACACCGACTGATTTTGGTTTCCCAGTATCTCTTCACACTATTTCTGGAAAATATCATTCTTAGTCCTGATTTTTTAGGGGTAGAGGAGGCTCATGCCAATTGCTGGGTGGGGGGTGTGTATATGCTCAGTATGTGGTTCAAGCGGGCACATGGGAAAAACCAAACTCATAAACTCTAATTTTCAACTTTGCCTTTCCTTGTTGGAGAGAAGAATGTGATCCTGGAGCTGCAGCAGCCATCTCTGACAACAAGGAAAGACCTTGTTGGAGAAGGTAACCAGCAAAGAAGCAGCAGAACCCAGGCATGGAGGCATCATTTGAGCTGAGCGTCAAACTGAAGCAAGCTCTATCCCAAGACTGCTACCCCATTCAGCTTATTTTCCATCACTCAAAACTAATGGGTAGGGAGGTAGGAAAAGCAGGATAGATTGAATGTCTCTTAATTGTCAGGGGAAGTGAAGAGGAGGCATTTCAAACTGGACCAATATCTCTTGGAGTCTCACATTTGGACTTAAGAACAAGAGAAAAGATACTACTATCCATCAGATTTCCTGCTGCTACAAATTAGTCTGAAATTCAGATTCTCCTTTTGTTGGGGATCCCCACAACCATCCTCAGTCTCAATGATTCGGTAGAGGGTCTCACGGGAACCCAGAAGTTGTTATATTTATGACTGTTATATATTACAGCAAAAGCATTCAAAGTAAAATCAGCAAGGGAAAAGGCTCTTAGAGGGAAGTGTATAGGAAATCAGCACGGGAAAAGGCTCTTAGAGTGAAGTGTATAGGAAACCAGGCACAAGCTTCTAAGAGTCTACCAGTGAAGTAACACAGGACATGCTTAATTTCTTCAGCAACTGAGTTGTGACACCACCTGTGAAATGTGGTGTACCAGGGAAGTTCATTAAAGAATCAGTGCTCAGGGTTTTTTTTGGGGGGCTAGTCACATAGGCACCCTCTGCCTAACATGTACAAAAATTCCAGCCTCCCAGAAGGAAAACTGATGCCCAGTATAAACCACATTGTTCACAAAAATAGCTTAGACATAGTACACAGTGAGCCACTCCTGCCATTTAGAGAGAGTTTTACATCAGTGTAGGAAACTATTTATCATTTAAATTCCCAAACACTAGTGAAAGGCCAACTTTATAAGCTGGCCTTTCTAAAGATAGTAGCCTTAGGCCTGGTATGTTAACTCTTCTCTGCCCACTGCCTTTCTTTTAGAATTCTTTAAGACTTCAAGTTAGGAAATTCTCTCTTCCAACTGCCACTCATCACATTTTGTGAAGAGTGTTCTTGTTTACTAGACTCGACATCACAGATATTGCAAAGCATTCAACGTCCTACCATCTGCCCTCTTCCGATAGAAGGATGGACCTCATTTCAGGCTCTAGCCCATCTTTATATGCCCTGCTTTGCTGCAGCCAAGTGAACTAGACTACAAGCCACTGGGGAACAGGGTAATGTTCTATTTATTTTTGTATCCAGAGTTCTTAGAACATCTTACTTCTTTAATACATATTTGTTGAATGAATACCTACACTCCAAGATGTAAACCTGCCATGCCCTTGAACTAATGGATCTTCTGCATTGCCTTTTTGTTGTGTAGCTGTTCCTTGAACACACGTGCACATGCTCATGCACACACAAACGGCATGCCACTTTTGGATGCAGATGTGGGCAAACTAACCAAGTCTCAGCAGCAGAATGGCTGCTTCAGTGGCTGGAGCTGAAACTAGTTTATTGCTTCAGCTACAAGTCACTAAATTAACTTGAAGAACACAAATATGCCTACAGAGTAGGAGTTATGTTCATATGAACAATTTTAAAGTCAGAATAACTTTCTGGCCTTATGAGGAACAATTAAGTTAGAAATATATTGTTTTTCACCACGTTCTGAACACTGTACTGAGGAAAAGTGATGAGCAGTTGGGCAGTTAGGAAACCTACCTAGAAAATACCGTGCGTTCAGCATCTCTGTCTTGCTGCTCTGGCTGCTCTCCACAGATCCCAGATGTAGTATGCTCAAAGGCAGCCTGTAATACTGCTCATCCAAGTTGCACAGTGTGCTGTGAGCCTGGCAACCTCCCTCTGTGGGAAGCATGGCTGCAGATGACTAGCTGAAAATAAAACTAAACTCCAGGCTGAATGTATCCCCATGATTTTAATTAAGTTTCTAGAAGAGATGCTTCATTTTGTGGCATTTTCTCCCCCTCTCTTATTTACAAATGTGGTCTAAGAATACTATCTTTAAGTAAATAAGACATTTTCAATCAAAGTGCAGTAAATGTGTATGAGTGAGTTTTCCTCTGTTTAAGTCCTACAAATGTTGCTGATTTTAATATAAGATGCTATCCTTTAAGACATCTACTACTTGTAAATATTAATATTCTAAAACACACTGCAGAATCACAGAGCTAGAGAAATCTCAGAAAGCAATCATGTATATCCTTTTAACCTAAAGGAAAAAGTCCTGCTACAAATTCAAACAGATGTTGATATGCACTAGGCTTTTATTAAAATACCCAGAAAAAAATGTCCACACTTCCACGGGTAACTCATTCCACTGCCTCATGCAGATGACATATCCTTTGAAATTTTTAATCCAAATCTCTTTGGCTGTGATGAATAATACTTTCTGTTAAGTTATGTCTGTCATACACAGTAGACTTGTAATTTTACTTCTCAAGTGAAATCAAACAGATTATTAAAAGGATTCCTATAATTTGAAAAACATCCTAAATTCTAAAAACACTTCAACTTTATTGCTACAAAATTGTTTGTGATAAAATTCACCTATGTTAGATAAGCTCTAATTCTTACATATAAAGAACTGTTGTTTGTTTTCAACTGAGACCATTTTATAAGGCACGGCTTTCTACTGTTTTTTTATACTCCCAGTCCTCAATCCCTGAAGGCAGTAACTCCAATTCTCATTTCTTATCTTAAGGAAAGACATTGCGACTATGGGCCAATTACTACCTAAATTACTACTGAATCTCTATTTGAATAACTAAGTAAGCTTGTTCACTAAATTTCATCAGAGGTAACTGTCACTACTCCTACTGTTTATGAGGATTCAATTTATATGTACATACATGTGTACTCACACATATTAGATATGTAAATCACTAGATAACTTTCCCCACTGTTTTATCTAATCTGAAAGAACTAGTTTCATTTCATCAGTTTCTGTGATAGCTGAACCTGTTTTTTCGTTCTGCTGGGTCTCTGCTCTGTTCTATGTTGCTGGGCAACCAAGGGGATGAGGATGGGGCAGCAGCAGAGAATTTCAGTTGCATTATTCAGGCCAAGTAAATACTAAATCAATTACTAAAATACTTATTAAAGTGAGAGCTACTTAAACGTAGGGGATTCACATGTCTTCTGTGATTATTTTAAAGGTTGATAAAGTGGAGATGATTACAGTATGTTTCTTCCCACTTTCCTTGAAGTATGAAAGTAGGCAAAACCATTATAAGGGAAGACAAAGCAGGTAAGATAGAATTTGTGTCCATTAGGAAGTAAAAATGTATACGTACTTGGTTCTTTTTACAAACAGAAAAATCAATTGTTTTGATTTTTGTCTCTTAGATTTCTTCCATTGTACATAATGAGCTATTTATAAAAAGAATCTAAGCAAATTAACACATAAATCAAGGTAAAGGAATAGAAATTTTACTATATTTATATGCTATCATATTATTGCTTAATTAGTTGTTACTGCATTTTAGTAATCCTTTACAATTTTCTTGGTAATTAAAATAATATACACACCTTCTAAATAGGAAAGTCATGCTATTTTATTGGCTTTTACAAGTAGGGGTATGTAATGTAGTCTTTCACATATTTACATATTCAGAAAAATCCATCAAGACATAAAATGATGAGAGAGAACATATGTGTATTATTTATAGACCTAGTGAGCAAATTTAAATTATGATTTCCTTATTTAATTTTCTCAATTGAGAAACAGAAAATATTTGCTCACTGAGTTTACAAGCTGATCCCTAGTTTACAAGATTCCAAAAATCTATTTGTGTGGCATTCAGGATGAGTTTTCCTATAAAAAAATGGAAGTTAGAGAATCAGGGCTCTCACAAAACCCTATGAAATCCATAATGTACCTGATATATACTACTAGTAGAATATAGAAACTGTCCATCATGTAGAGTGATATGTTAATGGGAAAGTGTGTTAAATGATCCAGTTTTGAGTGCTAAGATTACCTATTCTGTACACATTTTCTTGGAAATAGAATCAGACACGTCTCACTAACCACCCTTTGGTAGAAAACTCTCTGGCCTGTGAAATAGAAAGCTCTAAGGGTCTGGAAGTTATGTGGACTGGATGCATGCCATTGGAATTAGCCTACCTGATTATTTATTCACTGATTCTAACTCTGCTTCAGTCCAAGCGCTCTCTCCTTCCCTGGGTATTAGAAAGAGAATGGAGCCTTAGAGTCTACACTCCCATTCCAACTATTCTCTTTCCCTGATCATTCCACCTTCACAACCACACTTTCAAAAGTTTCAGTGTATTGGAGCCCTGGTGGGAGGCCACATGGGAACCAGCAAGGGAGGAGGGGGTGCTGCAAAATTTATGAATCACAAAAACTGTTCAGACCATCTAATATGGGGACTGGAGATTGAGGGGCCCCTTTCTTCTTAAATTGCTCTTCTGTCTTAATTTATTCTGACAGCAGTGAGGATAAAGATAAAGTTGCATGAAGGGTGACACAGCTTCTAATGGTGGATCTTTGGATACAAAAAGAAACATCTCAGGTAACAACTTAAATCGTGAGAAGCAAAAAACACCATGAAATGTGAATATCTTCTTCTTGTTAATTATTTCTACCCATTGTTGGATGCCCTAATGTTTCTAATAGTAAAAACCCCCAGACAACCACAGAGTTATGTGCTTGCTTTGGGGTTATAGGTAAAGGAGAAACTGTATGTGGCTGGATTCTGTTCCTCAAAACTCAAGAAGGAAGAGAAACCCCGAGCTGAAGCAACAGATTGTGTTAATGGAGGAGAAGAGAGAAGAGGACAAAGGAGGAGGAAGGGCGCGGGAGGAAAGGAGAAGAAAACCAGGGTGGGGCTGAGGAGAATAAGAGGAAGACTAAGTGGCAGAAGGAAGCCTGGAATGCAAAAATATTCGGATAGTGGTGTTAGGGATGAGTTTTACAGGAGTGAGGAGGGTGTTGACTTCACTTTACTCTCATCGTAATATCCTGATCAATACTCCTTACACCACAACCACTCTGACACTTTGGCCGCAGGGGTAAGGCAAAAAGCAAAAAGTGTTTACTATTTGGAAGGACTAGAAAAACAGACTTTGTCTGTTTTCTAGTATGTCTGAGGAAGATATAAGGAAATTCTATGGGACAATTCAGAACAGGTGGTAATATGGTCTGAACAGTTATTTATAAGTGAAGGATATAGACAAGTCTGAGATGGACTGTCAAAATAAGATTTGAAAATTAACAAGCATGAAGAAAGGCTTTTTTTTTTGGTGAGGAAGATCAGCCCTGAGCTAACATCTGCCAATCCTCCTCTTTTTGCTGAGGAAGACTGGCCCTGGGCTAACATCCGTGCCCATCTTCCTCCACTTTATACAGGAGGCCGCCACAGCATGGCTTGCCAAGCAGTGCGTTGGTGCGGGCCCGGGATCCGAACCAGTGAAACCTGGGCTGCTGCAGCAGAGTGCGCGCACTTAACCACTTGCGCCACCGGGCCGGCCCCAAGAAAAGTTTTTAAAAAAAATTTATTATATTAAAAAGGGGGTAATTCATGGGGGTAGAGACAAGTAGCGCTCATAAGGTATCTAGTGACATACATATATTTTCCATGTTTGGAAACCTCTAGAATAGAGATTAATAACAAAGAAAATTAATATTTTGTACTCATCAGTTTTCAAATAAAGATAAAAGAATTATACTAAAGTCTTTCTATCATACACTGCTGCGAGGTCTAAACGTATAATATTTCCCAATCATGTAATTCCTTTATAAGTCATTTCTTCTTATTTCTAAATTCTATTTTAAATACGCTTTTCTTCTCTGAAATTAGTTTTACAGGGTGAGAAGGATGACATTTATAATAGGACTAACAAATTTACCCAATGACAAAATATGAACAGCTTGTATCTGTCAATAATGTGGCAAAAAAAAACAGAAAATCGCCATTCAATTTTTTGGATTCAGTGCTCTTTGTTTTGCCTACTATGAATATTTCAGGAGAATGTGTTAATCTTCAATCTATTGCTATAATATTGCTGAATACTCATTACCTACATACAGGCCTGATATAACATGTCCAAAGTTACAACAAAACAAAACACAATGTTGACTCTATGAATAAATGCAAGTCTTCATGTAGAAAGGAAGATGTGAAGATAGAGAAACAATGAACATTTAGAAGGTGAATTTGAAACAGTTTCAGATGTGAAGTCAAGGTGGTCAAGGGGACTTGATTTTAAATTCAGCCCCTATCTTTAACTGTGCTGTGTTGTTTATTTAATTTATTTAAACAATTTATTTAATCTTTTGGAGTCTAAGTTGCTCAAATGGTGCTAATGAAACATACTTATGGAATTTCATTGAAAATTAAATGAGAAAATGTAGGTAATTTGCACAGTGTCAGGACTCAACGAATATCAATTCTCTTTCAGTTTTTTTTGAGGTTAAAGAACATAGAAAACTTTTCCCTAGATACACAGGGAAACCATAAATGTTTAGGTCTCTCTTTTCTCCCTTTCGATGTCCCCAGGTTACAGTAACAAATAAATCATAGGTGTTTAAATAAAAGGCAAGTTAAAAGGAGCTCTAGTATTTTACCATAATAAAAAATAATGTGGGAGGAGGGAAGGAGCTCTGGGCTACTATTCCATCTGGAGGTAGTTAAGGTACTACAATTTCCCCCTTTTAAGAAGGGCCCTTAGATCCGCTAGCGTTATATATTGGAAGAGGAAAGACTAGAATCTCATTACCTGCCTCCCTGTATGGTACTGTCTACTGTGTCACAGGCAAACACATTTCCTTCTTGAATAATTAAAGTACAAACACAATAGCAATTCCAGACAGTGATATTTATTATTACATGAGAATATCAATTTCTAATAAAATTGATATATTTTAATAAATACATCTATACTTTTATTTAGCCATTTCTTTGAAGCAAATGGTCATTTAGTCTATACTTATGGAAAATAAACTATGTATTTATGCTCTAACCGTCTATATGGTATAGTTAATACCTGGATAAACCTCAAGTGATTTTTTTTAAAGGATATAACCATTGTCAAGCCATCAATATGTTATAGGTGATATTCTGATAGGTCTATGGTCATTTTTTCAGACATAACCATTGCCTGGCTTTAATACATAAATCCATTTGGAACACTAACACGCCTGCCTCCTGTCAGATGGATGTTCTCTTGCACTCCATCTGTTACGGCAGAGGAAAATCAACAACCTTGGGAACCCACAGACCGTGCCTGACAGCTGCAGGACTCGGATTCTCAGTTCAACAAATTGTGATTCACTAAGACTCTGACAGGAAAAACATTCACTACTACCACCTGGTGGGGCTGTGTGTGAGTGTGTGTGAGCCTGAGTGTGAGTGCGTGTGTGTGGTCTCATTAATTAGCTGAGCTAAAGGAAAAAGAACCTTTTCTATTTTATTCAGAATTGGTATCTCATCAATCTTTCATGAGCTTAAGATGACATTATACTCTACTATGTGTTCCTGCAAGACAGAGCACAAGGCAGAGGCAATATGTTCAAATTTTGGCCTTGGCAAGAACATGACTAAATTTACCTTAAAATAACAATAAAGTTTTGTTTTACTGTTATTTACTACACTGTCTTTAGAGCATCATCATTGTCCTAATACTTTCTTTGACTTACTGGCACTATTTCAAGGTCAACTATTTTGCTGTTTGGTCACTAACTAGAAATATTGTTTTAGGCATATAACCTGCTTTGTTGTTGTTTTAGGATACCGTTACTCATCCTGTTGTCTACCTTTGGATAATTAGATTTAATAACTAGGGAACAAAAGAAAAAAGCACAAGAAGATTTATAAAAAGGAGTTTTTATACAGCCTTTAACCTTTCTTGGCATTTGTTCCAGCCTCCAACTAATATTATTTTTCAATGTAACGGCAGTATCCAAAATTTACTTTTTTTTTTTTTTTTTTTTGGTTACTTCTAGACAAAGGTCTGTTTCCATTGCCCTTTGCAGTGTTGGCACCCTTCCCTGAAACAGGGTCTGAGAAGTTTTTGAATATCAAGGAATTACTGAGCAGCAAGCTAAGACGAAATCCAAAATTAAAGTCCTTTACCTGGAAATTAAAAAACAGTCAAGGAGAGTGGGAGGTGTGTCTGAAAATTATGACTGCACAGACAGGAGTAGGAAATGGTTTAGAATCAAAGGTATGCAAGGCACACTGCCAGGACGCTGTCAGATAGACAGTGTGGCTTGGTCACGTGCAGCTGCTCTTTATGAGAGCTTCCTGTCCCTGCTTTTTTTTGAAATTCAGGGCTGCTTCTGACTCTGAGGACACTCTCTCATTCCTGACTCCTCTGATGAGCTGGAAGTAGGAGCTGGTCCAGCCTCCTAGAACCACGCAGAGATGGCCACTCAGTGCTCCTCACCTTCTCCCCTCAGTTTCTTTTTCCCACAATGGTCAACTCTCCTAGCAGTTCATCAGATAAAATTTTCCTAAGATTCTGATAACTTCTAGGCTAATGGACCACATATGTAATTAAATTTCATGATCTTTTTAAAATTAAAGATGGGTTTGAATCATCTATGAAAACTCTCTTGGCATTGATTCTTATTTGCATCTGCATCCCATAATAACAGTAAATAAGATAATAAATAATAATAAATTCTACCAGGACTTCCAATTCTGGACAAGATGGAGAACTACTATGGGCTGCTGGATTCCTTTTCCAGTCAAATCCCAGAGCAATTATAGACAATATCGAATCTTCGTGGTTTTCAGAAACTTACTTGGCAAATAAAATAATAACAACAAAAACAACAAGCAAGAAACCCCGGGGAGCAGGAAGAAGTTGTTCTAATATGGATGGGAAAGTTATCATCAAAAGAGGAAGAGTCAACAGCCAAAGACTCGGGATGGACTGGGAAGGGCTCTCTATCTGGCCCTTTTTCTCTCCCAGAGTTCTCTGGTTAAAATATCATTTGCCCAGTCATCATGGTATGACATGAAGGCAGCACCTCCCGCTCAGTACCATCCAGAAACAACAGGGTAACATCATGGCAGCTCGGAAGCTCTACTGGAGTGTGGAGCCTTTACTAAGGACTGCTGACTAGGCCCCAAGTGTTCTCTCTCTCTTCTGCACCTTGTGTAAGTTCCAGAGGACAGAGACTTTTTTGGTTTTGTTTCCTTCCTCAAACGTAGGATAATATCTGGTACACAATAGGTAACCACTAAAGAGCTGCTGAATGAATGAGTGAAGAAACAAGGAGAGTAGTTTTGGATGTGACCAGAGATGCATAGCCTAGGAAGAGGTGCTAGTTCATAAAGTATGTCACACAAAACACAGACTGTCTTTGAAAAACATCTTGCAGGATATGTTCCAAGAAGAGAAATGAATTCCAGACAAAGTTATAGTAGAGAAGGGAGTTGAAAGACTGCTAAGATTCTTATTGAGGGGGAAGACAGAGATATTAAGTTTCACAAGTTAGAAGGGAAAAACAAATATAACGAATCCTAATAAGTTAGAGAAAACAGTAGAAAAATAGTATTTGAAACTGTCGAACAAAAATAAAGTCTGAGTTGTTAACATAATAAAAGGTAGGAAAGGAGGAAAAAAAATAAGAAAAAATGATGAACAAAAACAGGAAATAAGATGGCAGAAATAGTCTCCATACAGTAATACAATAAGAATACATTTGTCAAACTCAGTGATCAAAAGACTGACTCAGATCAAATTTATAAAAAAAAATCTAGCATTAAATTGTCCATAAAAGACAAAAAAAAGGTTGATGAAAGAAATGCAAAAAAATCCACAAGGCAAATGTTAACCAAATGAAATAGCAATTTAAACATTAGAGCAAGCAATTTAAGGAGAAAAGATACATAATTTGCTCATAAAAAACAATATTATATTAATAAGATATAATGCCCACAAATATATACCCATCTAATATATAGCCACTAACTGAAAGAAACATAATTTTTCATTGGAAATTTTAATACAGCTCTCTTAGAAATGGATATATTAAGTAGAAAAAATAAGCAAATACACAGTAAATGTGAATCACACCACTAGCAAGCTCAATCTAAAAGATATTTATAGTAAAACTTTACCCAACAAATACTAAATGCTCATTCTTTTCAAGAATATATAAATGTTTTATGTATCAAACCACAAAGGACATCTCAATGAATTCCAAAAAATCAATCTATGCATCATGATCTCAATATAAAATTAAATAAAACCTTAAGTCAATAATAAAAAGGAAGCAAAAAAAAAGTCAGGAAACTAAATAGTTAAATGAACTCATAGTTAAATGAAGTGGAAGTAACAAGACAAATTATAAAACACTTAAGAGGTGAATGACAGTGCAAGTTCTACATGTCAAAGACTGTGAGATGCATCTAAAGCAGTAGAATGAAATGTAGAGATTTAAATAGATTTTTCACATAAAATGAAAGAATGAAAACAAGTGAACTGTGTATTCTATATGAGAAATTAAGAAATGGAATGTCTGCTTACCACAATGGTGGAATAACAGGTACTAAATTTACCCTGCTTCCTTAAACAATCAGAAAATCAGGTGAAATATAAGAAACAAGGGTTTCAGACTTTGGACAATAATAGGCAGCACAGGAAGAAAACTCTGAGGGAAGCAGGGAAAATGAGGTGAGCTCTATAACTGCCACAGCTAGTTTCCAGATTGCAGCACAGGAGAGAGAACTCAGAGTACTGAAGAGGAAGGTTGTACAGAGGGAAAGAGTACTCTGAAGGACTCCCTGGGTTCCCTGCGTGCCAAATATGATGAATCTAAAGAGACCCATACCAAGACACCTCTATAATTAATTTGTCAAAAGTTAAAGACAAAGAGTATCTTAAAAGCAGCAAGAGAAAAGCAACTGGTTACATACAAGGGAACTGCTATAAGATCATGAGCAGATTTTTCAGCACAAACTTTGCAGGCCAGAAGGGAGTGGGATGATATTTTCAAAGTACTAAAAGTAAAAACTACCAACCAAGAACACTCTACTAGCAAAGTTGTCCTTCAGAATTGAAGGAGAGAGAAAAAGTTTTGCAGACAAACAAAAGCTGAAGAAGTTCATCACCACTAGACAGGCCTTACAAGGAACGTTAAAGGGAGCTCTTAATGCTGAAATGAAAGGTAGCTAATTAGTAACATGAAAATATGAAAACATAAAACTCACTGGTAAAGGCAGATATATAGTTAAATCCAGAATACTTGAAGTAATGGTTACAGGTAAATCACCTATAACTCTAGTATAAAGGTTAAAAGACAAAAGTAGCAAAATTAACTATAACTACAATAATATGGTAATGGATACAAATACATGAAAAGATGTAAATTATGACATCTAAAACATAAAAAGGGGGGAAGTGTAAAAATGTAGAGTTTTTGTATGATGTTGAGGTTATCAGCTTAAAACAGACTGTTTTAACTATAAGTTGTTTTAAGTAAGGCTCATAGTAACCACAAAGCTAAAACCTGTAGTAGAGACACAAAAGATAAAAGAGAAAGGAATCTAAGCATACCACTAAAGAAAATCACTGAATTACAAAGGAAGAGAGCAAGAGAGGAAGGAAGGAACAAAGAAACTACAAAACAGCCAGAAAACAACTAACAAAATCGTACTAGTAAGTCCATACTATGTGTAATTACTTTAAATGAAGATAAATTAAGTTCTCTAATCAAAAGGCAGAGAGTTGCTGAAAGGATAAAAAACAAGACCTATCTATATGCTGCCAATAAGAGACTCACTTCAGACGTTAAGGACATACACAGACTGAAAGTGGAAGGATGGAAAAAGATATTCCATGCAAATGGAAACCAAAGGAAAGCAGGGGTAGCTATAATTATATCAGATAAAATAGATGTTAAGCCAAAGACAATAACAACAGACAAGGAAGGCCATTATACAGTGATAAAGGGTCAATTTTTCAGGAGGATGTAACAATTGTAAATATTTATGTACCTAACATCAGAGATCCTAAATATTTAAAACAAATATTAATGGATTTGAAGGGAGAAATAGATGGCAATACAATCATAGTAGGGGACTTCAATACTCCACTTTCAACAATGGATATATCATCCAAACAGAAAATCAATATGGAAACAGTGGAACTAAACTACACGTTAAACCAGGTGGACCTAAACTACACGTTAAACCAGGTGGACCTAAATAGACCTATACAGAACATTCCATCCAGTAGCATCAGAATACACATTCTTTTCAAGTGAACACGGAACATTTTCTAGGACAGATCATGTGTTGGGCCATAACACAAGTCTTAATAAATTTAAGAAGACTGAAATCATATCAAGCATCTTTTCCAACCACAATGGTATGACACTAGAAATCAATTATAAGAGAAAAACTGGAAAATTCACAAGTATGTGGAGATTAAACAACATGCTCCTAACCAATCAATGGGTCAAAGAAGAAATCACTAAATATCTTGAGGCAAGCGAAAATGGAAACACAACATACTAACACTTGTGAGATGCAGCTAAAGCAGTTCCAACAGGGAAGTTTATAGCGAAAAATGCCTACATTAAGATTAAAAAAAGATTTCAGACAAACAACCTAACTTGATGCTTCAAGCAACTAGAAAAAGAACAAAGTAAGCCCATAGTTAATAGAAGGAAGGAAATAATAAAGAGCAGAGCAGAAATAAATGAAATAGAGATTAGAAAGACTACAGAAATGATTAAGGAAACTAAGACCTGTTTTTTCAAAAGACAAATAAAATAGACAAAACTTCAGCTAGACCAACTAAGAAAAAAGAGAGAAGACTCAAATAAATAACATCAGAAGTGAAAGAGGAAACATTACAACTAATATCACAGAAATACTAGGGATAACAAGAGACTACTTGACCAATTACATGCCAACAAATTATGTAACACAGAAGAAATCAATCAATTCCTAGAAACATACAACCTACCAAGCCTGAATCATGAAGAAATAGAAAATCTGAAGACCAATTATTAGTAGAGAGAGTGAATAAGCAATCCAAACCTTCTCAACAAAAAAAATTCCAGGATCAGATGGCTTCCTGGGTGAATTCTACCAAACATTTAAAGAAGAATTAATGTCAATCTTTCTCAAACTATTTAAAAAAAAAAAAGGGAGGAACACTTCCAAACTCATTTTGCAAGGCCAGCACTACTCTGATACCAAAGTGAGACAAGGACACTGTACAAAAAGAAAATTACAGGCCGATATCCCTAATGTACATAGATGCAAAAACCCTCAACAAAACATTAGCAAACTGAATTTCATAGTACATTAAAAGTATCACACACCATTGTCAAGTGGGATCTATTACAGGGATGGAAGGATGGTTCAACACCCACAAATCAACCAATGTGATACACCACATTAACAAAATAAAGGATAAAAATCCTATAATCACCTCAAAAGATGCACAAAAAGCATCTGAAAAATTCAAAACCCTTTCATAATAAAATCTCTCAATAAGATGGGCATAGAAGAAATGTACCTCAACATAATAAAGGTCATATATGACAAACCCACAGTTAACATCATACTCAACAGTAAAAAGTTGAGAGTTTTTCCTCTAAGACCAGGAATAAGAGAAGCATGCCCACTCTAGCCACTTTTATTCAACATAGCATTGGAAGTGCTAGCCACAGCATTAGGCAAGAAAAAGAAATGAGAGATGTCCAAATCAGAAAGGAAGAAGTAAAACTGTCTCTGTTTGCAGATGACATGATATTACATATAGAAAATCCTAATAACTCTACCAGAAAACTATTAGAATTAATAAATTTAGTAAAGCTGCAGGATACAAAATCAACATACAAAAATCAGTGCATTTCTATATACTAACAACCAATTATTGAAAAGAGAAATTCAGAAAACAATCCCATTTACAATAGCATCAAAAAGAATAAAATACCTAGGAATAGATTTAACCAAGGAGGTGAAAGACCTATACACAAAAAAACTGTAAGTCACTGATGAAAGAAATTGAAGACACAAATAAATGGAAAGATATCCCATGCTCATGAATTGGAATAATTAATATTGTTAAATGTTCATACTATTCAAAGGGATGTACAGGTTCAATGTAATCCCCTGTCAAAATTTCAATGGTATTTTTTACAGAAATAGAAAAAATGATCCTAAAATTCACCTGCAACCACAAAAGACGCCAAATACTGAAAGCAATCTTGTGAAAGAAGAACAAAGCTGGAGGCGTCATTCTTCCTGATTTCACACCATATTATAAAACTACAGTAATCAAAACAGCATGATATTGGCAAAAAAAAAAAAAAAAACAGACACATAGATCAATGGAACAGAATAAAGAGCCCAGAAATAAACCCACGCATATATGGTCAATTAATTTATGACAAAGGAGCCAAGAATATACAATGGGCAAAGGACAGTCTCTTCAATAAACTGTTTTGGGAAAAATGGACAGCCACATGCAACAGAATGAAACTGGACCACTATTTTACATCATACACAAAAATTAACTCAAAATAGATTAGAGACTTGAACATAAGACTTGAAACCATAAAACTCCTAGAAGAAAACATAAGCACTAAGTCCTGACATTGGTCTTGGTGATGGTTTTTCGTATTTGACACCAAAAGCAAAGGCAACAAAAGCAAAAATAAATAAGTGTGGCTACATCAAACTGCAAAGCTTCTGCCCAGCAAAGGAAAACATCAACAAAATGAAAAGGCAACTTAAGGAATGGGAGAATATATTTGCAAACTACATATCTAAGAAGGAGTTAATATCCAAAATATATAAGGAAGTCATACAACTCAATAGCAAAAAACCAAATAACTCAATTAAAAAATGGGAAGAGGAACTGATCAGACATTTTTCTGAAGAAGACATAAAAGGTAATAGGTAAATTAAAAGTTGCTCAACATCACTAATCATCAGAGAAATGCAAATCAAAACCACAATGAGATATTACCTCACACCTGTTAGGATGGCTATCATCAAAAAGACAAGAGATAACAAATGATAGTGAGGATGTGGAGAAAAGGGAAGCCTTGTACACAGTTGGTGGGAACGTAAACTTGTACAGCCACTATGGAAAATAGTATGGACGTTCCTCAAGAAATTAAAAATAGAACTACCATATGATCCAGCACTCCCACTTCTGGGTATATATCCAAAGGAAACAAAATCACTCTCTTGAAGAGATATCTGCACCCCCATGTTCAGTGAAGCATAATTCACTATAGCCAAGGTATGGAAATAACCTAAGTGTCAGTAGGAAGATGAATGGATAAAGAAAATGTGGTATATATAGACAATGGAATATTATTTGGCCTTAAAAAAGAAGGAAATCCTGCCATTTATGAAAACATGGATGAACCTTGAGGGCATTATTTTTTTAATTTTTTTTGTTTATTGCAGTAACATTGGTTTATAACATTGTATAAATTTCAGGTGTACATCATTATACTTCTACTTCTGCATAGATTACATCATGTTCACCACCCAAATACTAATTACAACCCATTGCCACACACACGTGTTGAATTATCCCTTTCGCCCTCCTCCCTCCCCCCTTTCCCTCTGGTAACCACCAATCCAATCTCTGTCTCTACCTGTTTGTTTGTTGTTGTTATTATCTACTACTTAATGAAGGAAATCATACGGTATTTGACCTTCTCCCTCTGACTTATTTCACTTTGCATAATACTTGAGGGCATTATGCTAAGTGAAATAAGTCATACAGAGAACGATAAATACTATATGATCTCACTTATATGTGGAATCCAATAAAAAAGTCGAACTCATAAAAATAGGTTGGTAAAGGATAAAAACTTTCAGTGATAAGACAAATAAGGTCTGAGGATCTATTGTATAGCATGGCGACTATTATTGATAATACTGTATTATATAATTGAAATTTGCTGAGAGAGTAGAACTGTTCTCATTAAAAAAAAGAAATATATGAGGTGAGGGCCGGCCCCGTGGCTTAGCGGTTAAGTGCATGCGCTCCGCTGCTGGCGGCCCGGGTTCGGATCCCGGGCGCGCACCAACGCACTGCTTCTCCGGCCATGCTGAGGCCACGTCCCACATACAGCAACTAGAAGGCCGTGCAGCTATGACACACAACTATCTACTGGGGCTTTGGGGGGAAAAAATAAATTAAAAAAAAAAAAAGAAATATATGAGGTGATCAATGTGTTAATTAACTTGATGGTGAAAATCCTTTCACAGTGTATACATATATCAAATCATCACATTGCATACTTTAAATATATTTTGTCAATTATACCTAAAAAAAGCTGAAAAAAGATATATGGATGGCAAATAAGCATACAAAGAATGTTCAATATCTTTAGTCATTAGGAAAATGCAAATTAAAACCATAATGAGATACCACTTCACATCCACTAGAATGGCTAAAATTACAAAGTTTGAATACACCAAATATTGGCAATATAAGGAAGAACTCTCATGAAAATGCAGAATATCACAGCTACTTTGGAAAACAGTTTGGCAATTTCTAAAAAGTTAAAATTACAGTTACTGTATGACTCAGCAATTCCATTCCTAAGTATTCATCCAAGAAAAATGAAAATATATGGCTACACAAAGATTTGTATATGTATATTCATAGGAGCTTTATTTGTAATGGCAAAACTGGAAATACCCAAATATTCATCAACAAATGAAAGAATAATGTTTAAAAAGGTATATCTACAATGGAATACTATGTAGCAATAAAAAGGAAAGAAAGATTGATATACACAACCACATGGATAAGTCTCATAAGTATTATCCTAACTGAAAGAACCAGACACAAAAGACTCCATACTGGATGATTCCATTTATATGGAATTCTAGAAAAGGCAAATCTACACTTACAAATGCAGATGAGTAGTTGTCAGGGCCTAGGGTGTGAAGAAGAGATTAACTACCAAGTGTCATAAGAAAGGTTTTGGGGGGTAATAGAACTATTCTTTAACATGACTGTATTTGTCACAACTCAAACCGATATACTTGCTCACTTAAAAGTGGTGAATTTTATTTTATATAAATCCTACCTCATTAAAGTTGAATAGCCCCCCCCCCCAAAGATTAACAAAAACAAAAACTGACTTTTCGAAAAGACTTATAATATAGACAGACCTCTGGCAAGACTGATCAACAAAAGAGAGAGAAAATATAAATTAACTACAGAATGAAACACGGGTAACTACTATCACCAACTATCACATAGATTAAGCACAAAACAGATGAATGAATATTATGAACAAGTATAAGCCAATAACTTGAATACCTGAATGGAACAGATCCTTTCTGGAAAAAAAAAAGATACAAAATGGAACAATGCAAAATGGAAAATATGAAGAGATCAATAATTATTTAAGAGTTGAAATAGTATCTAAAACCTTACACCATCATCCTCCTCCAACCCCCAATAAAAAGCTGTTTCATGCCCAGACCATTTTCAGGACTATTTTGTAAATGTCTGTTGCTAAACATCTAATTACAATAAAAACTCAGAAACCTAGATATCAAAGAGAATTTCAATAATTCTATAAAGAATAACTGCTAAACCCTGTAGCAAACACCATACTCAGTGCAGCAACTTTAGACATTACCTTGAAGTCTGGGCAAGGACGCATGCTTCTCCATTAATGTTCAGCAGTATCACAGTCCTGGCTAATCAATCAAACTATAAATTTTATTAACATTTCTCTATACCAAAAATAAACAAGTTGAACATGTGATTGAAAATGAAATCACATTTACAATAAGAAGAAAAACATCTGGGAATTAATCTAACAATGATTGGACTGGATCTTTATGGGGAAAATTAAAAAACCCTACTAAAGGTACAGAAGAATGAAACTCCAGGCTATAATCATACCTACGTATATATACATACTTATGAGATGATATAGATAGCACAACAAACCAGCAGGAAATGACAGACTATATATTAAGGGGTGAATGAAACACCAACTCAATATATAGAATTGGATTCCCTACCTTACATCATAAAAAAAAAAAATCCAAAAGAATATAAGACCTAAATGTATAAAACTATAAACCAACAGAAGGAAATATAACAAAATATCTTTGTGACTTCAGTAAAAAGCAGAATATCTTAAACATCTAAAATGCACAAATTATGAAGGGAAAAATTGTTGACTACATCAACAAAGGACAACATAGAATTAACAGGTAGATGAGAGACCTAGATTAGATACTTGCAGGAGCAAAAGACTACAAGGAATTGATATATGCAATACATAAGATATGCCTTCAAATCAGCCAGGAAAACCAACAGAGAAATGGGTCAAGCATACGGATGAAAAGGAATTCTCAGTAACTGATAAGCTTAATAGTCAGAGTAATGTAAATCTAAAATACTAGATAATAACATACACTCACTAGATTGCCAAAATGTATAAAGTTGGATAACGTAAAGTGTTAGGGAGGTGGGAGTTGGCAATGGAAACCCTTATACACAAATGCTTAGAATGAAGACAAATGAAGCCACTTCTGAGAGTAATCTGAAAAGACTTGGTCAAATTAAGAATAATATCCTAGAACTCAAAGACCCCATTCCTGACTATATACCTCAGAAATATCCTCATAGAAGTTTATACGGAGATATGTAAGAGGATGTTCATTGCACAACCGTCTATAAAAGCTAAGAGTTGCAGGCACCTAGATTCTCCAATAGCAGGAAAATGAATATGTTAAATGTGTTATATAAATATGTTAAAATAAAAGACAGCAGTCAAAAGAATTAGAATTGCATATAACAACCTAATAATAAGGGATAAAGATTTCTAGGACAATACCACAAAACAAAATTAATCAAAATAAGCATTTAGTAGATTGGAAGACTATATTAAATACAGTGATGTTAAATACATAGGTACATTCAGTTCCCATGGAGAAGGGAAGATTGGGGGAGAAAATGAATAAATAAAAAAAAGAGAGTCATGTATGGAATGGCAATTATAATGTACAAAAACTAGAACAGGACCTTAGTATGTTTCATACTGGCATAAAAACGAGTGAGAGCTAATATAGAATTTTCGTAAAGTTAATCATATTGACAAATGAATTAACAGTGACATGAAAACAATGACTGAAGCAGAGGCAAGGGCAAAGGTTTAACGGGGTAAACAATAATAATGATGCATAAGACAGTCATAGAAATGCCGTCAGCAGGAAGTAAAATACTCATAGGGCAAGGTCAGATATCTGATTCAGTCACAGAAACATATCATGGCTGAGGAGTGAAAAGCAGATAGACCCCTTCTCAAAGGAAACTTGAACACAGACAAAGTTTTGAAAAAATTAGCTCACCAATTTTCAACAAGTAGAAGACACGACATTTATTGTCATCTTTCACAGGGAACTTAAAAACAGCCAACGATAAAACAGGATTTTTGAGTATCACATAGAAAGAAAGCACAAAATTCTCAAGTTAAAAATATCAAGACCAAGCTGGTTCATCAGAGTGACAACCGAGGACACTGCTGATTTAAAAATAACTGTGCAATGCCAAATTTCATGAGTCCTAACATTAACTACAGTCATCATAAAGAAATTTTGAAATTTAAGAGTATATGTGACATAAAGAGCTCAATGATTGACTCCAGCATGACAAATCTCTGATTCACAGCACATTTTCTAAGAAAAAGTTAAAGAAAGTAATCGAGAAGGCTTGATCACGTACTTTAATCTAAAAGACAGAGAATATCTTCTAAATGCCTTTTATTTCCTGCCTGTTTCCAAGAATCTAATCATCATCAAAGGACAAAGATCTACTACCACTGAGAAATTCACAAGAACTTACCTTAGAAATTGAAAGAAATTAAAAAGGAAAATTTTAAAAACGAGCATCTTCTTAGATTCCTATGGTGACTACCATGAAGGGGCAACCTTAATTTAAGAAGTAAAAGTTACGTAGGATTTTTAAGTTCCATTATGGCAAACATACACCTCAAGTGGGGCAGCACATAAGAAAGAACATAATTGAACATAATCAAGTGCCAAACTGTACTGAATTTTTCCTTTGCTATCAGTTGTCTGTCTGGAGGAAATTTTCTGAGAAATTAAGGCCAGCAGTGCTTCCCTTTACAAAAATAAAAAATATAGATCTCCCTGTTCACTGCTAAGGAAACTGAAAGTGAGAGTCAAAACTAATTTCTTTCTGCTACTGCTAAAATCTTAATTCCAAAAATGGAAACTTCAGCTGCTAGCTTAATTATATATACTACAAGCATCCCAATATCACACACATTGGCATTCTAAAACTAAATGGTATTAACAATAAAGGTTAATTATTTTCTTTTTTCATGTAAGGAAAAAACACTTTTAAAATTAATTATGCTTCCCATAAATGTTCCCTTGGAACACAGACTACTATAACTCGCCAGGCAGCTGGGTCAGCTTTGGCTCACACCATCATTATATATTAAAAACATCTATCAAGAGCATAGCAATACCTGTCCTGACCTGACCTCTCACTCTACCAGAATTTTAAGCTGGTGTGTTTAAGTAATTAATGAACCTAGTACCTCTTTCCTCTCCATTCAGTAGTCATGGTCCTGGCAAAGTATAATTTAAATAATCAAGGTAGAAACAGAAGACAGTTTGTTCTCACTGGGGTATGCACAGGTACTACCAACTTCCTCATCTTCCCTAATATATAGGACAGGGAAAACACAGCTGTATTCCTTCTCCACCTTGGATGATCTCACAAGAGTACAAGAATTCTCTCCCCTAATTATACTAGTGAAGTGTGACACATTTCACATATTCATTCACCAAATAGTTATTGAGGACCTGCTATGGGTCAGCTGCTGTGCTGGTAGCAAAACCAAACATGGTCCCTCGTCTTCAAGAGGTTCTGGTTCAGGGTAGGACACACACATCAATCAAACATGTACAAATAAACCTAAAGTTATAATGTTATAAATAAAGACTCCAGAGAAGCATATGGAGCTTTGAGAATATGACCTGATCAGGGTAGTCAGAAGGGTCTTCCCTGATGAAGGGATGATTAAATAGAGGTCTTAAGAGTTAACTCAGAAAAAAAGGAAAGGAAGGATGTTTATTCAGAAGACACTGCATGTGCAAAGGTCTGTGGTAGGAAGAAGTGTGTTTAGAACCAGCACAAAAGCCAGTGTGGCTGAAAAGCAAAGCGGCCTTCTCCTCTTCCTCTCCCTTCTTCTCTATTATTCAGTTTATCTCAATTTTCCTTCTTCCCTAATTTCAGTTTCCCATTTCTTAATTGCTCCAAAGATTTAAAAAAAAAAAAAAGCCCAAGTACAAAAAACAAAAAAGCCCCATAAGTGTCAAGGAGGAAATGTGCATAAAAATATAAATTAAACACTCACTGCATACATACTACAGTCAGGCACCACTTCCTGATGGGGATATGTTCTGAGAAATGCATCATTAGGCGATTTCGTCATTGTAAGAACATCACAGAGTGTACCTACACAAACCTAGATGGTATAGCTTAGTACACATCTAGGCTATATGGTTCTAATCTTATGGGACCATCGTCATATATGGTCAGTCATTGACCGAAACGTTGTTATGTGGCACCTGACTATATGCGAAAAGCTCTTAGGTCTAAGAAACATGGTCACTGTCCTTGACAATATAAATAATAATGAACAGCCTTATAGCCATGCTTCCCAAATCATGACATTCACATATCCAGAGTATAAGGACGTTCACTCAGTCTATAACTGCTGGTGTTCACACCCCCAGGGTAACAACTTTGTCCTAAGCAGTACAAAACCCAGGAGTTAATAAGGTACATCTTACATGAGCTTCAATTTAACTCAAGTTTTAGGGGAAGGGGACCAAATTAAAACAAACAAGAATACGTAACAGAATAAAGATTCTGTTTTTAGCAACCATCTGATGTTTAGCAACCATCCGAAGTTGGAAGAGGCAAGAAAGGATTCTTCTCTAAAGCCTCCAGAGGGAGTGTGACCCAGCAGACACCTTGATTTCAGGCTTCTAGCCCTCAGAACTGTAAGAGAATACATTTCTTTTAGGCTACCTCGTTTGTGGGACTTTGTGATGGCAGGCCCGGAAAACAAATACAATCTTAATCCTACATCTAGGATGACCACACATCTTGATTTGTACCTGTTGTCCTGGCCAAATTATCATTGGCGCCCCTTTCTACTCTCAAAAGTCTCCCCATTTGGATGATAAATTACGGTCTCCCCACTCATCCTCTATGTAACTATCACTCTCTCTCCACTAAAGCCAAGTTTCTTCAAAGAGATTAATTCTCTTGAGCAATTTCTTTACTATCCTTTCATTCCAGCAGTGAAGTATAATTAACAAATATGAAACTGTTCTTTGGTCTTACTTTTATTCTTAAGATTAATCATTTCCCTCCACCTTCTTATTGTGAGAATTTTCAAAATTCTACAGAAAAGCTTAAAACACAGCACAATGAACATGTGTTTACTCTTCACCTCGATCAGGGGTGAAAAAATTATGGCCCAGGGGTCAAATCTGCTCTGCTGCATATTTTCCTAGAGCCCATCAGCTAAGAATGGCTTTTACATTTTCCAAATCATCTAGATTCTAGAGTCACCATTTTTTAAAAAAACAAAAAAATACTGCGCCCCTTCCAAACTCCATCTCCCTCCTGCACACTGCATTAGTCTACTCCAGCTGCTATAACAAAATACCACAGGTGGGATGGCTTAAATAACAGACATTTATTTTCTCAAACTTCCGAAGGCTGGAAGTCCCAAACTAAGGTACCAGCAGGGTTGGTGTCTGGTGAGATCTCTATTCTTGGTTTGCAGATGGTCACATTCTCACTGTGACCTCACATAACCTTTTCTCTGTGCATGTGCACAGGGAGAGACAGCTCTCTGGTGTCTCTTCCTTTTCTTATAAGGACATCAGTGCTATCAGATTAGGGTCCTACTTGTACGACTTCATTGAACCTTAAGTACCTCCTTAAAGGCCCTATCTCCAAATATGGTCACACTGAGGATTAGGGCTTCAACATTTTTTTTGGGGGGGGCCACAATTCAATTCATAAGATAAACATACACACATGCACACCCCAACAACGTTGATCACACCAAAGAAAAATAATAATTCAATAATATAATCTAAAATACTGTCCATACTCAAATATCCCCAATTGTATCAAGGCTAATTGTCTAAAGAAGCCTTAAAAAAATTTATCATTCTTTTAACATTTATTGTCTACTTTGTTCACATATAAAGATAAGAAGCCTACAACGCCCTTAGTAAGAGTGAAAGATATAAAGAAATACAGTAGAGGGAGACCAGAAGCCAAATTACAGTTAGTTAAAGAATAATGATGTATAATGATAATTCAGAGGGGTTGGAGGAGACTGGGATAGACCTTAATAACTGTAACATGGTTTTAAGTGCTTACTGACATAATGGATAATTAGTATTTTACATTCTTAAGTAATTATCCTTGATAACTAAAATACAAACAAAAAAACCATTCAGAAAGTGTCAGTTGTTATTCTTTATTGTAAACATTCTTTACCTATGACTAATTCACCATTTATCAATTAGCAGGATGGAAAACTCAGGCACCTCCAGTTCATTCTTACCAAGTAATCCATGTATTTCTAGACATTCCTTTTTTTTTCTTTTTGGATACAGTCTTTATTTATTCCCCCTAAGGCCCTCAGCAGTTTTACTATCTTCTCATTGTTCAGACTTATTGCAATGCCCTTCTACTCTGTCTCCTTACATACAGTCTCTCCACTCCCTATGTATCTTGTCCACTTGTGCCAGACCAATCATCTCAAATGAGTATTCTGTCAGTCTCCAGTGCCTACAAAATAAAGTTCAGTTCTCTTTTATCTTATATTCCAGGCACTCCACAGCCTATTTGTGCTACTAGATTCTCACGTGAACTTTGTGGTCTTCACTCTCTCTTGAACAAAATGCGTTTATATCTGAAACTTGACTCAGGCTCTTCTGCTCTTATGAAAACACTTCGCCTACTCAAGGGCATCACTCCAGCAATTCTCCTTCTTTCTTCTGCATCACTTGTTTCCTCTCTACTGGTATATTCCCATCAACCAACAAAAATTTAAAACACACACAACTTTCTTGACCCCATTTCCCTCTTGTCCCCTTAAAGAAAGGCAACTCAGAAGACTTGGCTGTACTCATTGTTATTCTAATTAGGTTTTTGATTGCATCACTGTTTCTCAAGGTCACCAATGTCCGCCAAGTTGTTAAATATAATAGCCTATTCTGAGTCCTTCCATTACTCGCCTTATCAGCAACATATGACACAGCTGATCACTCCCCCCTCCCTGAAAGCAGCTCCCCCCCCCCCCCCCCCCCGTTTGGCTTGCACGATACAGCACTTTCTAGGCTGCTCCTTCTCCTAGCCTGGATCCATCTCATGCAAAGTGCTCCAGGGACATCCTTGGATCTTTTCTTTCCTTTTAGCTTCCTTGCTGATTCCACCCAGTTTCATGGCTTTAAATACCAGCTCCCCATTGCTGACTCCTAGGTTCATATCCCCAGCCTGAGCAGCCTCCCTGAGCCATCTCCCCATTTATACGTGAATACATAGGCTACTCAAACTTAATGCATGCAAAACTGAACTCCTCATCCTTCCCCAAAACCAAACTCGATCCAGACTCTTCTGCATTTCAGCTTCTGTACCCCAATCTCCCTTCACCTCTCGGACCTCATCTCCCCTCACTCACTCATCACCAGTCTCACTGGCCTCCTTGGTGTTCTTCTAATACTCCCAGCACTTCTTAGAGCCTTGGCACACTCTCTCTCCTCCACCTGGAATGCTCTTCCCCTAGACACACTCATGGCCTATTCCCTCAATTCTTCCAGAGAATTGCTAAGTCAATTCTTTGATCTATCTTCAAATGTCACCTTCACAGTGAGGCCTCCCCTGAACACTTTTTAAAATTCAACCTCCTCCCCACCCCGGCTCCCTGTATAATTCCTTCCCTGTTTTATTTTTCTCTATAGTATTTATTGACTTATAATGTCTTTATATTGCTTTACATAATGTTTCTATGTTGCTTATCATCTGTCATCCACTAGAATTTAAACTCCATGAAGGCAGCAAGTTTGTCTGTTTTGTTCCCAAGGAATCCCCAGTGCCTAGAACAGTACCTGACACATGGTAGGTGCTCAAAAAGATGTTATACTCTTTAATTGGAAGGATCTTATCTATTATATTTTCCTGTACTCCTATGGTACTATATATACTATATGAACTAGCTAATTATATTGGAGTAGAATTAAATTATTCACTAAAGTGAAAACACTGGATGAAAATCATTTTAATGGTATTTTTAACTCACATAGCTTACCTCAGATGCTGTGCTCAGAGCCACTTCACCACACTATGTCCCTGGCTCTCTATTCTTTCTTTCTTTCTTTTTTTAATAACAGCTTTACTGAGGTAAAATTAACAAATAAAATGCATACAACTTGATGTTTTGATATACATATACATTGTGATCACCACAATCAAGCTAATTAATAATATCTATCACTTTACATAGTTACCATTGTCTTTCCCCTGGCTTTCCCACATAAAAATTATTTGACTAATTAAAACTGTTTCCTGATTAACAAGAATTTTTTTCACATCTTAACCCCTAAAACAAAGAATTTAATTCAAATAAAATAATTTTGTATCAGACATTAATTCCCCCATTCCCGCAAATTTTACAGTTAGTCCCAACTAGGGTCAGGGAAGATTCCATTCAACCTCTGACACCTTCTCCGTACTGAGCAATGACTGCGAATATCAGAAAGCTAACTCCAAGCTGCAGTAAATCATCATTTATCAGAAAGGAATATTCAGGTATTTTTACCATACTTCACATGTATCTACGAAACAGGATGAATGGTAAGTATACATGTCCACAGAGTTCTAGAGAGTTAAAGAAAAATTTTTTAGTTATAACCAGATTTGAAGTTTCTAGATATTTATAGATTGTGAATATTTTAATATGAAAGAATATAAATGTATGTGTGGTAAATATTCTTCTTGGCTAATGCTCAAGTAAAATGCTACTATTAAAAAGAAGACTTTAGTATTTCAATATTAAAAGAGAGAACTGTGTGATTATGGATAACTACATTACAGATGGCAAAATGACACTGAAGTGTCTATATCTTGTTTTATGCTAAGGTACACAAACGCACCTTGTAAAATGGAAATAATCAAGATGAGCTGATACTTTTAACAATATATTACATTACTTCTTTTTTTAATTTTTCAGGAATGTTCACTGATATGTCTAAAATTTCTCTATGATATAATATATAATTAACAAAGTAATTTAAAAAAATCCGTCAACCCATAGGTTTCAAAGAACAATTATTCTAACATGTTCTAAGGAAAGTGTATAATTAAACAATAATGTTTTAGACCATAATATTAAAGCTTAAAAGAGGACAACACAAACATAAGAAAAAAAATCTACAAGTACCTAATATTTTATAAAATTCAAAAAACCAGCAATTTTTCCCTTTCCTGATGGCCATATATTAATAAAAGTCATCATTACTTTAGTAAAATTTTATCTATTTAAAGAGAATTCTTGGGGCCGGCCTGGTGGCATAGTGGTTAAGTTTGTGCGCTCCACTTCGGTGGCACAGGGTTCACAGGTTTGGATCCAGCCATGGACCTACACACTGCTTAACAAGCCATGCTGTGGCAGGCGTCCCAAATATAAAGTAGAGGAAGATGGGCACAGATGTTAGCCAAGGGCCAATCTTCCTCAGCAAAAAAAAAAAAAAAACAGAGAACTCTTCACACATGTATAGATCTTTTGTGATGATGATTAGATGTGAAAAGCTCTACAGTGCTTACCTCAGCATTCTTTCACATTCCTCAAAGCTATTATACTAAATTCTAAATGATTTTTCCTAAACCAAACGTGGCATCTTGACACACTTACTGTCTCTGAATAATATTATAATCACCTTTGTTACTTTGGAGTATAGGTGTAAAATATTAGCAAATTAATCCTGGTAGAAAGAGTCCCATCTGGCCTGTGCTCACCAAGAAGAATCCACTGTCTTACATTCCTCACCATTCTGAGGTACTTCCACCCCACTATATTTAAAATTAAACCCTTCCAATACTCACAGAGTATATATATACTTTTTACCTTTTTTTTCTGTACTTAACTAGAATCAGCCATACCCTACACATATAGATGTATGTATATAACAAGAGGCTGGTGTTCTAGTGGTTAAGATTCAGCATTCTCACTGCCCTGCTCCAGGTTCGCTTCTCAGTCAGGGAACCACACCACCCATCTGTCAGTTGTCATACTGTGCCGGCTGTGTGTTGCTGTGATGCTGAAAGCTATGCCACCAGTATTTCAAACACCAGCAGGGTCACCCATGGTGGACAGGTTTCAGCAGAGCTTCCAGACTAAGACAGACTAGAAACAAGGACCTGGCCACCCACTTCCAAAAAACTGGCCATGAAAACCCTATGAATAGCGGTGGAGCATTGTCTGATATAGCGCCAGAAGGTGAGAGGATGGCAGAAAAAGACCGGGCAGGGCTCCACTCTGCTCTACACAGGGTTACTAGTAGTCAGAATTGACTTATAGCATTAACAACAACAAAATTATCTCCAGAAAACCAAGCACATTGTTCAAAATGATGTAGATGCTTAACCAACTCCTCTGACTGTTAAATGGCTTATACTATGGAAAGAGGTAAGTTAGGATAGAAGGGTTAGCTAGTGGTAGAGAGTACTGTACCAGAGGTACCATGGTACTTCTTAACCTCTATCCTGATGAAAACTGGGGTACAAAGCTGAAAACTGAACCGAACAGTACAGCAAAATATATCCTGGCTCCTCCCAAAGCATCTGGTCAATGGCCATCTATAAACACAGTACGGTCATCCGTTGCCTAACAACGGGGATCCATTCTGAGAAATGCATCGTTAGACAATTTCGTTGATGTGCGAATATCATAGAGTGTACTTATACAAATCTAGATGGTATATAGCCTACTACACACCTAGGCTACATGGCACTAATCTTATGGGACCGCTGTCATATATGCAGCCCATCATTGACTGAAACGTCATTATACGGTGCAAGACTGAATAGTGGGGTAGTAAAGAGCTCTGGGGTGAAGTCCAGGCTCTGAATCCCAGCTATATTGATCACTGCTCTAAGACCTCAGGAAAATACTTCAATGAGCTCCAGCTTCCTTATCTTCCTTATGCATAGTAATCAAACCAACTACATAAAGGCATTGTGAAGATTAAACAGAGTCATCTGTGCATAGCATTCTGGCACATAAACACAGCTGAATAGACCTTACCTATCATTAGAATGCCTACTAAATGTTAAGTACTATGCTAAAAGCTAGTGACAGATCATTAAAAGAACCCAGTTCCTGCTCTCATTAGGTGGTGTAGCTAATAAGCAGGCCTAAACAACATCAGTATTAAGCACTTCAGTGCTTTGTATAAAGTTTTTTGCAAACAGGCAAAGAGTAGTTCAAGTACAGAAAACCACAAGCCTGAGAGACTATTAAGGGTGATTCTGAAACATAAAACCAAATTAAAACATATCTAATCGATTTTGGTGTTATGCATAGGGTTTCTGATTGGCATATCTAGCACTGGGACTGCCTATACAGAGCTGTGAAGGGGGTAATTTTCGAGGATAAGAATCGAGTTGTGTGCACGAACCCTGGTGTTTGCCTTGGAAGATCAGCTTGTTTTCACGTGCACGAATTTCCCTCTTTCTGTTCCTGGAAAATGATGATCTTCAGTTACCAATAACAGCTTGGAGAGTCTTTCTGAAGCAGGAGGTTCCCCTTCATTCAAAGAAGCCACTGACAAAGAAAGGGAGCTGTCTTCTGCCCTGCCTGTCACATTTCCCCTAGTTAGGAGCCTGCAGCGTGTTTAAGTATGCAGGAATGTATCCCAGCCATGCCTGCACAAAAAAGTCACGGTAGCTTCCAGCACCTCTAATTGTCTGTACGTGAGTAAACTGTTTTAAAGTGAGACACATTACTGTTTTATAAGAGTCCATGATTGATGAACCACAAAACGTTCTCCAAAGAGCATCAGGACAGGGCCTAAGTATTATACTTTTGTCTTCTATTTTCATTTGGCAATCCACAGTTCTGGTTTGGCCATGAGGCAGCATTTAAGAGTCAAATACCTGCATTGAAGTAACCCTGACTAAGCATATCAGATATGCTAATAATCTTCGTATGTGTGTTTTAAACACTCTAGCTAAGGGAAAAGGAAAATTAATTTAAAGTTAAATTACTACGTCATAATTTAGAATGCAATCTGATGTGCCAATAGACTAATTCAAATAATAGCTAAAGTAATGCTGAAACCAACTTTTCAATATGGTAAAGCCACTTAACCTAAACATGATAATAAATATTGCATAGAAATAAAACAAAAGTGCTAACAAATAAAAATGTCAACTCAGAAGCATCAAAGTATGTTAACAACTAGTTTGAGCTCCAGTGCTATCACGATTTATTGACATCTGTAGGGTAACAGATACTTCTCAACATTTTTCATATTCCTTTAAAATTTATACCATAGGAATATATCTTAATGGCTGTAGGTCCTATACTGTTAAGGTTTACAAATATAAAAAAAACTCTATTACTCTCTGTATCAGCTGAATTGAAAATGAAAAGCAGGGCCGGCCCCGTGGCTTAGCGGTTAAGTGTGCGCCCTCCGCTACTGGCGGCCCGGGTTCAGATCCTGGGCGCACACCGATGCACCGCTTCTCCGGCCATGCTGAGGCCGCGTCCCACATACAGCAACTAGAAGGATGTGCAGCTATGACATACAACTATCTACTGGGGCTTTGGGGGAAAAGAAAAGGGAGGAGGATTGGCAGTGGATGTTAGCCCAGGGCCGGTCTTCCTCAGCAAAAAGAGGAGGATTGGCATGGACGTTAGCTCAGGGCTGATCTTCCTCACAAAAAAAAAAAAAAGAAAAGCAAAAAGAATCCCAGATAACCATATTTAACAGAATCTTTTTTTTTTTCTTTTTGTGAGGAAGATCAGCCCTGAGCTAACGTCCATGCCAATCCTCCTCTTTTTGCTGAGGAAGACCGGCCCTGGGCTAACATCTGTGTTATGTGGGACGCTGCCACAGCATGGCTTGACAAGCAGTGCATTGGTGTGCGCCTGGGATCCCAACCCGGGCCACCAGCAGCAGAGCACGTGCACTTAACCGCTGTGCCACGGGACCGGCCCCTTAACAGCATCTTTTTAATCTATTGATTTTGACAGGAAGATTGTGCAGTGCAGTCTTTTCTGATGAAGCCTCTGTAGTTTTCCACTCCTGCTGCAGCTCCAGTGAGGCTGACTGCTCCCCCAACCCTGCCTCCCAGGGTAGGCCTGCGGCCCAAGTCTCCCCAGTCAGGAGTTCCATATCTCCCTAAAAAGAAAGAGACTGCTGTTGGGTGTTCGCCTGTATCCCTGGTCAGATCAATCAGTACCAGTCTCAGGACTAAGCTTCTTTGCTCTAATTATTGGCAAAGAGTCGTCCGTGTAAGGTATGCTTTCTGAGATAATGTAAAGGAAGGATAGCTTAGATATGGGGAAGGGGAGAGGAGAAACAGAGTCCCAGTGACATCCTCTGAGCCCTGGAGAATCACCATATCCCCAGACGTTTCACTTACGCAGGATAATAAATTTCTTTTAGCTTTTCTTTAGCTTAGTTAGCTTTCTGTCATGCAAAACACAGTCAAGCCTATTGCAACTTATATTGCCAATCGTTTTTCTCCAGTATTTTCTGATACTGACCCTATTCTAGATGAATCAGTCTTGTCATTGTCCCCAAAAATAAAAAATAAAAAAAATAAATAAAGGAAGCAGAATTGCAAATGAGGGCTCAAACAGATACTTGTATGCTGTTAGTTACGATAACCAAAAGGTAGAAACAACTCAAGTATCCAATAGATGAATAGATAATCAAAATGTAGTATATCCACACAATGAATATTATTCAGCTATAAAAAGTAATGAAGTTCTGACACATGCTATAATAAAAGGGAGCCTTGAAAATTTTATGCTAAATCAAATGAGGCAGACACAAAGGGACAAATACTAACTCCACTTATATGAAATACTTAGAATAGGCAAAATTCTTAAAAACAGAAAATAAGGGCCGGCCCCGTGGCTTAGCGGTTAAGTGCACGCGCTCCACTACCGGCGGCCCAGGTTCGGCTCCGGGGTGCGCACCGACGCACCGCTCGTCCAGCCATGCTGGGGCCGTGTCCTACGTACAGCAACTAGAAGGATGTGCACCTATGACATACAACTATCTACTGGGGCTTTGGGGAGAAAAAGGAGGAGGATTGGCAATAGATGTTAGCTCAGGACTGGTCTTCCTCACAAAAAAATAAAATAAATAAATGAAAACAGAAAGTAAGCTAGACATCATCAAGGGCTGAAGGGAAAGGGGAATGGGGAGTTATCATTTAATGGGTACAGATTTTCTGTCTGGGGTAATGAACAGTTCTGGGAATAGATACTGGAGATGGTTATACAACATTGTGAATATAACTAATGCCACTGAATTAACTGTACATTTAAGAAGGGTAAAAATGGCAAATTTGTTACATATATTTTACCACAATAAAAAAATGCAAAAAAATAATAAAAGAAGCAAAAATGGAAAAGCTACAAACAATAAAAAAACTTTCAAAATCTCTTAGCACCTCAACATCTTTTCTGTCTCCCTCAGCTCACTGTTATGAGGTAAAACGAGCATATCTGCCTTCCTTTTTATAAAAACATAAGACATACAAAGTATTATACAAACGTGAGTAAAGAATTAAAACCTAAAACATGCAATTGATTTTCATTTCTCCACTAAAGCTATAATAATTCTATTTTTCTTGAAGGCTTTTACACTTGAAGCTCCAAAATTAGCTCTTCTGAATATAGCTTATCAAAGTAAATAGTAAAAACAAAATAGAATGAAAAAGTGTCATGTCAAAATGACTTTCTTTCATTTCTCTTCTGAATATGTTAATAACGTATGTATGTTCAAACAAATATAAACGATGTTTGCACAAAATATCCTACAGTTTTTGACTGTCAGAAAACCTAAAACATTCTTGAAAATAAAATTACTAGGCTTGCTAAAATGAAGAACTTTATCAAATTCAAGCATAAGAGATCTCCAGGGTTTTTTTTTTATGTCAATAAGATACGTGGGAAGCCGAGTTAGTCATTTAGCAAGTTAAAAGGCCTTCACCTTTTTCTGACTCCACATAGATATTAATCATGAAGAACAAGTTTCTTTGTTCATCTATGTTAATGCATTGTAGAAAATGTGCCAAGATCTGTTCCTCTAAAACTATCCTTCAACATTTATTAGTATCACCATACATATTAGGGAATACAATATATAGTATATCACGTGAATGAACAGGTTGGCTGTCCTACATATATATAGTTATATTATTTGCATTTATAATATCTACCTAAAACAAGTCACAAAGTAATAAGATAAGCTGAATGAATGTAATTGAATTCGATCTTTCAACTTCTGTCATTTATCTTTCACCACTGAATATCATTCTTTTAAAGTAGCCATAGTAACAAGTTTCAATGACTTCATTTACTTATACCAGCTGAGCATATCTAATGACAATACATTAATACTTTTCATCTGTATATTTAAAAAAAATTAAATGAAGGAATTATTTTTTTAAATAAGGGCAAAGAAATACTCAAAAGCCTACAAGTTATGGTTCAGAAATTTTATAATTTTTCATGGCTTAATCACTTTTACATAAATTATTTTGGTTTTTACTATCAAAAAAGCCATACAAGCATCTAATAATACTAGTCCCCTATATATCACTTCTCATCCATTTCTGAGGTCACTGCCACTTTACTTTCATTTGGTATTTACTTCTATATCTGTCTATATGTTGATGCTTTTTGATAAAAAGTTTTCAGCAATTCCTTCTTTTTTCCTTCTTGCTGAGGAAGATTAGCTCTGAGCTAACATCTGCGCCAATCCTCCTCCATTTTATAGGTGGGTCACTGCCACAGCATGGCTGACAAGTGGTGTAGGTCTGCACCCAGGATCCAAACTCTTGAACCGGGGCCGCCGAAGTAAAGCACGCCGAAGTCAACCACTACGCCACGGGCTGGCTCCCAGCAATTCCTACTAATTACCTCCCTTAAAGGTAAGGATTTTGCTCCCTGTTACCATCCCTTACCACCACCCACACAAGCTCCCTGCTCATCCTCCCATCCTCCCGATACCATCATACTATAATTTCAGTTATGTCGATATTCAATGTTTTCAATATCTCAAATATGGCAAAGCTACTGGCAGCTGAGTCTTATATTGTACTATTATCATTATCCCTTTCCTATACAATCACTCCCACCCATAGAGAGAATGATTGCCTTTTGTTTTTGCTTTGTTTGCTTAATTTTCTATGTACTTATCACTGATTCAACCTCAAATTCTTTGCCAGTCATCTAAAATCATAACCTTTATTCATCAAGAATTTTATTATTTTCATCTTCCTCAAGAAGAATCTTAAGAAATTTACCAATTTCAGAGGTTTTCTGCCATTATTTCTTCAAAATTTTTTTTCTGCTCCATTATCTCATTCCTCTCCATCTGGGACTCCATTTACCCATGTGTTGGACATTTTGAAATTGTCTCACATGATCTGAGGCTCTCTTCATTTAAAAAAAAATCTTTTTCTCACTCTTCTGTAGATTTGATGATTTTTATTGCTTTTATTCACTGTTAAGGCCATCTAGTAAATTTTTTACTTATGGAACTGTATTTTTCAGTTGTAAAATCTGCATTTGGTTCTTCTTCATAGTTTCTATTTCTTTCTTAAGATTCCCAATCTTTTAATTCATTATAAACGTATTATCTTATATCTCTCTGAGTATAGTTATAATAGGTGCTTTAAGATCATTATCTAATGACTTCAACATCTAGGTCATTCCTGGATTGCCTATAAAACATTAATTAATGAAAACAAAACAAAAACAACCATTACTTTAGAAAAGCTGCATTTTAATTAGATTCTTATCATGGAGGATTCAATGATTTAATAAAATCAAATGTATATTTCTTTCTCTCATAAAATGCTTCCATTCTATTACATGGAAAGATGAATGATAAACTAAATTGAATGTGAAAATAGTCTGTTTAAAGCACTTAAAACCACATCAGCTAATATCACATTTAATTCACTTATCAATCACTTACCAATATTTTCTAGTAGTATATAGAGTTTAATTCATATTAATTAATTAATCCATATTAATTTCTTTAGTGGCTCTTCCCAGCTGTTAGGATATCCTATGTAGCCCTTCATAAAAAGGACAAATTCCAAAATAAAAATGAGGTCTATTGGTGAACTTTTTTTTTTTCCCCTGCTGAGGAAGATTGGGCCTGAGCTAACACCTGTGCCCATTTTCCTCTATTTTGTATGTGGGTTACTGCCACAGCATGGCTCCCGACGAGTAGTGTAGGTCCACGCCCAGGAACCAAACCCAGACCGATGAAGCGGATGGTGCTAAACTTAACCACTAGGCCATGGGCTGGCTCCTGATGAACTCTTTATTTGGTTGATTAAATACTTATAACCTGAAACAAAGGTTGTTTGGAATTTGTTCATGAGAACTCAATGTTCAAAACATAAAACGGAGAAAAAAAATGTCCCTCAAAACATAATAAATTCTACCTCAATTATTAAAATATGTGAATAATAGTAATCTTTGTATGTAAATAATTCTCTCCTCTCAAAGACAGGAAATATTTTATGAAAAAGTAACTGATAACTATGTGGAGGAAGTGATTAATATTCCTTTAGTCAGTTTTTAAGAACATCCTACATGTAGATCTCAGTTTGAGGGGCTTGGAAAGATCCAAAGGCATATGTTATAACAAGCGCTCTCAGGAAACAATATAGAAACTTTGATTATGAGAAATTAAAAAAATTCAAACAGATTTGTATGCCTCTGACATTTATAAAAATAGGAGCAGAAATATGAATTGCATTGTCAGCATCCTAGAAAGAACGAGCGAGACATGTAACACTGTTTTGTAAACTGCCCTGTAAGTATTTTGGCAGATCTCTCACTGGTATTTTAACAGCCAGGTCATTATTTCAACAGATGGTAAAACTATCTCTACAGTCTTATAAACTGAATGTAGCTCTAACTTTAAATGTGAAGATTCTTTAGAGGTTTCATTTACAGAGAAAAATCTCTTCCTGATACTATTTGAGAAAAGCTGCTCAAGTTCATACAGCAATCCATCAAAGTGTCGTTACATAATTAATAGCACCTGTAGAACCAAAACATGCAGTTTGTTCACATATAAATGAAACAGTGACAGACTTTGCACTAAGCATTTTACACAGATGAGATTCTTGTCAGCCAAAAGTCTACAGTCCATTTATCATAATCAAATGGACTGGTGAGTCCAGTAATATCATTTCCCTCCCATTCTCATTATGAAATGCTCCACTACATTTTGTGCATATTATAGAATTTTTAAAAATCTTAAACTTTGCAAGCGTACTGCTACCTTTGATCCCTGACACTAAAATACTTGTGGAGTTTAAGATTTTCGTCTAGCTATAGAAGAACAATCAAAGCACAAAGTAAACTAACTGAAAATTGGTGATTCACATGAATTAAAATGTTTCCTGAAAAGAGTATAAACATATTAATCAAAGGAGATCCTTGGATTTTCTCCCCCAAATGTCATTTAAAATATAAAACCTTAAATATGTAACAATACAAGTTCAGGATTTCATGCTCTATTAAAGTTAACAAATTGTTTAGTACTTCAAATAGTATATTCATTATATGTGGCCTACACTTACTTAGAATTATCTTTCCTAAAGCAATAAAATATCAAACAAGAAAAGAATATTTCATTTGCTATTGCTACCCTCAAAGCTGCTTTTCAAAACCAGAAAGTGTTTATGTAATGCTATAGCAACTTAGCTAAATTTGGTTTGTTTCACATTCAAAGATTTTTATTTTAAGGGACATTGAGAATAACTAAAGAATATGCTTTGATTAATTTGACAAATTTATTAAGCTTCACTATGTTCAAAGCACTATGCTAGATATACAAAACGTGATTGTTTTCTTTCAGCATTTATTGAGCTCCTATGAAGTGTGGAATACAAAGGTAAATGGTACATATCCTACAAGTCCCTGAAACACAAATAATTAAATGAATTAACTTCAAGTAAATTGAACACACAAACAATAAATAAAAGTGTAAATTAAATCATATGTGTAATTGTAAGCTTAGTATCAAATATATATGTTGTTGAAAATGAATTAAATTTCCAGTAACAAGAGCCTGGTATATATTTAAGAGTTTGTTACTTATGTTACTTCATTTGGATTCTTTCCTATAGCAACATCATCTCTAAGAGGGAAAAAAAATGTTTTGCCTGAATAACACCTTCTACTTCAAAAATCAAAAAAATGCTAGATATTTCATACATCAGAAAAGAAATTTAATTTCAGAGGCCTAATATTTGGTATGCTTTAACCCAATTTTTGCTTACTAGATTGGGTGAAAAATCTTACTCTTACTCATCTTAGAGGAATCTATAAAGTAAATCCATGCTATTTCTAATATGTAAATTTACTGATTTACTTTGAGAGCCTGCCAATCCTCCATTCAGGCTCTGACTGAACTTTCTGTGTGAGTGGTAGGATCAAGAGTGCTTCTTTTAATAAATGAGGAATAGATAAAATAGAGCCAAAAACGCAGATACTGATGCATTTTGAAAATTAAAATGTTAAAAGTTTTGAAGATACTAGTATAGAACTAATTTTTAAAAATAACATGTTTTTTTATTTCAGAGAAGCATTTCAATTATGAAGTTGACTATATCTTGCCTCCTTAATATTTTTAAATAACTTACAAAAGAGGTCCAGTTAAACTCAGCAACTTTATTTCCTCACCCTCTCCACTAAAATGACTATAAAATCATCAATTTTTAAAAATATGCAAGGATAAAGAGCACCAGACTAGAAGTTTCGGACAATGGAAAGAGGATAGACAAGTGGTGACTTGCTTAGAACAGCAGAACATACAGGGGGAAGCTAGCAAGAAACAAGATGATTTACACGACAGAACTCTGGAAAGGTCCAAGAATCAGAGGTACCAGATATTTCAGACAGTGACTGCAAACATGAGGACTGGTTGAAAATCTTTATAACAATCAGGGTTAGAGATGCCCGATCTCTTACCCAACCCACGTCCGGAGAGGACACAGAGGTTTACAGTCTAGAGACAGTGAACAGCCACGCTTGCAGAGTTGAGGATACGAGATACACTGAAGGCTAGCTGGAAGGCCAGTTGGAAGGCATGGTCTGAAAATGAAAGTCTATGGCCTTAAAATTCTGAGGGAGAACAACAATCAAGTCTGGGGACAGAATAAAAATTTTCATGGTCTCAAATTTTTTTACATCCCATTGAGCTTTTCACAGGCAACTAGTGCAGAATAAGAATCATCAAAAGGAAGGAGTAAGGCTAAAAAGAGGACACGGTATCTAGGAAACAGGGAAGGTAACCAGAAGAGAAATGAAGAGAATTCCCGCAGCTGTGTCACAGCACCCAGGGCAGAGGGGAGCAGGATAATGGAGGCGCCAGGAGGAAGGTCTGCAAGAAAGGCAAGAGGTAGAGAAGCAGAATCACAGGGCTGGATTTCCTGATGTTTTTCATTAGGTTTAACCATCAAGAGAGAGGGGCTTTCAGTTCTGTTGAAGAGTGTGCAGAAACGATTAACGAGGGGTACACTGAACCCCGAGCAAATTAAGGAAGGAGGCAATTCTTTACTACAGGGGAAAAAAAAATGTTGGTACAAATGTATCGGTCAGTTTCCCAGGTCATGCTCTGGGGCACAGAGTAAGGTGAAGAAGGATGGAAGTTATGCAGTATAGCAGTGAAGTACATGCAATCACAGTGCACTGAGCTGCTCAGTTGGCAACAATATTTCTGCAATGATGAAAATATGAATAATGATGAAAACAGTGAATATTAATTAATCCAAAAACTTAAGATATAATTATAAGATGGGGAATAAGGGGAATGTATGAATGTAAATGGGGAGGCCAGTGGTTGGAAAAAGTATTTTATCTTCCATAATGGAAAATCAATATAGAATTTTAAAAACTGAAATCAATAAAAATTATATAAATATTATTTATTTAGATATACAGATGTTAATACAGAAAGAAATATCTAAAAGAAGTGAAAGCAATTGCCTCTGGAGAGCAGAACCTGATGTAGAGGAAGGGAGGGACAGACACATTTGCTTTTCATGATAAACTTTATACGATCCTGACTTCTGTATATGTAATACTGCGATAAAAATTAAACTCGAAATAGAAAATATGAATAATCTTAAAACAAGTCTCTGACTTTTCAAACCCGCCACATAAATGACCCAATTTCAAGTGTATAGTCTATTGTTTATTGAAAAAAACCCTTAAAATCGGCAAAATAGGAAAATTGGTTTTACTGTGCTGATTTTAAAAATCATTTGAATTATCCACTAATATATCCATATGAGAGATAATCATTTACGTACAAACATACAACTTAATAACAACTGATACATGGGAAGGATCTTATGCCCCCTTCATCTCTAACAGTTGCTGTCAGAACCGCTACAAGCATCATCTACTTCCTTCCTCCCCTATCAGGGGCAAGACAAACACCCTACTATGACCAGAGTTCCCATCACTACAACCAGCTGCCCTTGCCAACGCCTTTGCTGTTGCCACTGCCTTTCCTGTGTGCCCATTCACCTGCTGACAGGGTCTGGCACTTACCTACACTCACACCTGTACCTGTGCCTTGAGAAGCCTGGGCCTCCTGAGCATCTGTGCTCCTTTATTCCACTCCCATCTGGAGCTGGTGCTATGGCAATTCCAGGTTGAGGGGAAACATATTTGGAATCTTGAGCTGTAACTTGGAAGTTTTCCCACAACAGCAATATGATCATTTCAATATTTCAGATATGGTAAGGCATAAGGGGATTTTGTGTACCAGCTTAACATAGCCACATAGTTCCTATTGGGAAATGATTCTCAATTTCCAACTGAACTTTAAATCCTTAGAAAATAGCCAATTAGTAAGTTAGAGATGGACTCTGTAAAGATTAGTCAAAGAAAGAAACACTCTCCCACAAAACAAACAGCCAGAATATACATACCTACGATTGTAAATACTTATCCAAATTTACTTATTTGCATTTTGTCCTAATTACAAAAATATTATTATAGTAATAATTTATTATATATAATACTATATTATTGAGGTCCATTCATGGAGTCCTCATTTTGTTACTCATGTAGCTATTCTTTTCTTTACTGATAGTTGCAAAGTTTCATTGCATTGAACTGCAAAAAGACCCTGCACAATATAATTTGGCAATCTAGTTCATTCATTTCCCAGAAAAGGTGAAAGGATAAACCCAAAGGCTATATAAACACCCGTCTTTCACGCTATTTTCAGTTCTGTGTTTTAATGGAATGAGTGCTATACAAGGGTGATTTTGATTTTACTACATATTACTCTAGTACTTCTCCAACTGCGAGGCTTGCCAATCCAGACATCCAGGTAAAGACGAAAACAGAAAAGAGATTTTTCTCTTAGTTGTTTAATCGGTCTACTAAGGATTTGGAAAAGTCGGGCACTTCAAATAAAGGTAGAGTGCAATATTACTACATTTCTTTTCTTGACTATTGAAGTAAGATGAATAAATGACCCAACATTTAACCCCCCAAACACTTAGTTCCCCATCTTTCAAAATTTCAGAAAGACTTTACTATAAAGAAACAGCAATGGGCACATGATCATCAATGATATCGTCTGGCTCTGAAGAAGGGAAATAGAACAAGCATTTGTCTACATTTCCAATGCAACCAATATTTTCTGAGTGCTTACTGTGTCCTGGGAACAATTCAAAGGTGAGCAAGAGAGACGAGGGCTCTACTCTCATGAGCTTAATAAACAAGTAAACAAAGAGGATAATGTTAGGCAGTGATAAATACTATAAAGAAAATATTGGAGTGATAGGTGATACTGATAGGTGGCTATTTCAAATAGGGTCAAGGCCTATCTGAAGTGGTGACATTTAAATTTAGACAAGGAACCAGCCACAGTGAAGATCTAGAGGAAGATCTTTCCGGGCAGAAGGAAAAGTAACTGCAAAGTCTCTAAGGTAGGAACAAATTTGGAAAGTGTGAGAAACAGATAAAAGAAAAGAAAAAAAGCTGATGTGGCTGAGCCTTAGTGAATGGTGGGGTGAGTGGTAGAAGATGAGGATGGTGGACAGATGGGGGCCAGATGGGTAGTCTGTGGACCACAGTGAAGAGCTGGGTTGACCCTACGTGTGATGGAAAGCTACCACAAGTTTTTGAGTAGTGGAGAGTTAAGATCTTATTTATATTTTTCAAAGGCCATTCTGGCTGCTCTGTGGAGAGAGGCTTATGGAGGCAAACACGGAAACAGAAAGACCAGGTAGGAGATTGGCTATTGCAATAAACGAGGCAGAGGCAATGATGTCTAGGATGGCTGATAGTAGTGGAGACGAAGATAAAGGGAAGGACATATGCTATACGATAGAGCTGAAGTTCCCAAACTTTCTTGCTTCTTGGAGCCCTTAGCGTTTCAGTAATTTTTTTCACAGCATCTCTAAGCCAAAAGAAATACCTAATGGTTCTGTTTATTAAGGTCAAAACTACTTAACCGTAGTAGTTTGAGCATCAGTGTTTCCCTCACAAATTTAAAATATTCCATGGCTCCCGTGTGTGGAGTGCCTTGTGTCTCTGCACAGTTTGGGAATTATGGTTTTTGGAGCTAAGACTTATTGGAGAACTGGATGTGAGGACGAAGAAGAAAAGAAAATCGAAGATGATTCCTGGATTTGGGGCCCAAGCAACTAAACAGACGGTAGCGCCACTCACTGGGAAGGGTAAGAATGAGGGAAAATGCAACCACCCTGAAAGGTAGGTTACAACCCACTTGCAAATAAGAAAGCTGAGACTTAGAGTGGCTACGTGAATTACTCAAAGTAGCACAACTGGCCAGGAAACATGATAAAATTTGACTCCACGTCTGTCTGATGCCAAATAAAATCACGATATAATAAATAATAAGCGGCTGTGAGTTAGTCACGTTAGAGGACATTAAAGATGGTCTCCCATTTAATTCCAACAACATTATTAGATAGATCTAATTCCAAAGTCGGCTATAACATACTCCCTCTTAGATAAAAGTGATTGTAAGGTGTTGGCAAATGGCAGTCTCATCCACTTAGCCTCAAAAAACTTTTTTAAGAAATGTGAAATGAAGGTCTTGGGGGTGAAAAATGAAACTGAACATTTTACAACTATCCATAGCTGTTGTTGTAATGACTGGACTTTTATTTCTATTCCTGAAATCAAGCAATCTAATTGTCTGCCCTCATCTTGACCAATCCCTCAACAGGACATACACGGGGAAAGTTCTAAGTAGAATATTAATTGAATGTCGATTCCTTAGAGCAGGTGGCACAATCTCAACGGCCTTGATGGGGTCCGACCATGGGAAGTAGCAGCAATGTGGGAACGGGAGAGGACACACACGTTCCAAGAGGCAATGCAGTCCCTTGAAATTTGGACTTTAATGTGAAATTTAACATGTGCAAAAATTCTGCACTTTCTAAAGAAAACATGCCTAGGGGCTAAATTTAGTCCTTACAAATAGTCTTAGGTACATGATTAAATTTCTCAAATATACTTATGATAAGTGGCTGAGGGGAGAACCTTAAGGAAGTTGAAGAATATCATTAGAAGAATCCAGGAGGAGGCTGTTAACTCTACGCAGGAAACTAAAGTTAAAACTGCATAGTTAAATCTACTTTATATATTTTCTATTTTCTGGTACTGCGTGTTTTTACAGAAATGGAAATAGGAGCACCTTATATTTAGTGCTGTATACTTTAATCTGCCCAGTAAAAAATGATCTTATCAAAATAAATGAAGATGTTCCAGCAAGAGACACTGTTCATTTTTCTCCTTGGCATGAATGACATGTCATCAGACCATTTGTCTCCGCATCGAGAAATTTAATGGCATTTGAAATCCTGCAATTCTATCAGGCACAGGAAGCATAATCACAAACTAGGATAGAAGTCACTAACTTAGCTCTTCAGTTGTCCTGAGAAGGAACCAAGAGACCTGACTTGAAGAATTTTTGTCATGGGATCTTCAGTGTTGAAACCCAAACTAAACTTAAAGAGTATCTATACAATATTATAAATCATTAGAAATGTCATTATAGCTTGTCGCTAATTCTAAGGATCAGGACTCATTTGGCAGTGGTTTTGAAAGATCTTGTTCTCAAATCTTGTATGCTGTGGCTTTTGTTTTCCTAAGGTCATATCTGCAAACTAGTTACGGAAGACACTTATACTGTCAGACCAAGACAGATCCAATTATAACAGCATGCTATGACTCTGGCTACAAATAGAACAGAAACAAAACAAAATAGTCAGTAGTAACTAAAATATAGCTAGCTCTCCTTGGGGAGTACTTTAAGGGGAGAAATTTTATTATTTGTATGGTTTTTTTTGGGGAAACAGATAAATCTGCAGTTATAATGAAGGATAATAACTGTTATGACAGATAACAAATAATTGTACTCAGAATGCTATAGGAGGCCAAGGAGGATCATCTAAATTAGCCCGTGGGTGTAGGGAGATGGCATGTGACCTGAGTTTGGTGGTCTTTTAGGGTAAGCTGTATATTTTGGCTGGGAGAATGGTACGTATGAAGGCACTGAGACTTGGATTGGCTTTAATCATTGCCGAAGTACAAAACGTTCTGTACAGCAGAGGCAGAGCATGTGGGAAGTGGCTGGACACAGGGCAGTGCAGAGATGGACAAAAGTCAGGTCATGAAGGGCTCTATACTTCAAGCTTTGCTGAAAGGTGCGGGAACCATTAAATGATTTTAAGTCAAGATGGGCTATGATTTGATTATATTTCAGAAAGTTCACAGGCAGAGATAAGAAAGAAAAACTGAGGGAGGCGAGATTTGAGGCAGAAAAATCCTGTGTGCATCTCCTACAGTGTTGCCAAGACCCCTGGCCTCATATGCTTGGGCTCAGGTAGGCCCACTTTGGTTTTTCTCTCTTAGGAAGTAGGGATTGGGACAATTCCAGTCTGTCTATTGTGGGTGCTTAAACTTAGAAGTACATCCAAGGTTATGGTGGCAGAATGTGACCACGTATGAGCAAAACCAGAGGAAGATCTCAAAGAGAAAGAAGGAAGAGGATGCACAGAGCCAGAGAGAAGCAAGGACAAAACACCATGTGGACACAGGCTGAGAAGCGACTCTCCATTTTCTGGTTTAGCCCCTTGCCAGGCCTGGCTGCATTTCCTGCCTTCAGTCCCTGGGCTGTTACTGTAAACTCCCTTATTTTTCTTAAGCTAGGTTTGAGCGGGATTCTGTTACTTGCAAATACAAGGAACCCTGACTAAAGCAGGGCCTGAACTTGGACAGATAATGAAAATGAAGAGAAGGAGGAGGATATAAGAGATGTTAAGGAAGTAAAATGGAAGGAAATTGTAACTGGTTGGATTTGGATGTGTTGGCTCCCCAGTTTGTCTTGGGCACCAACTGGTCATACCCTTCACTGCGATGGGGATTATAAGACGAGGGGCAGAATTGGTGGGAAATGATAAGAATTCAGTTTTGTGCATGTAGAGATTGGTGAGAGGAGGATATCCCAGTAAAAATGTCCAGCAGTCAGATATGGTTGTGCATCTCAGAAGAGTTCTGATAGGGAAATGCAGATTAGGTCATCTCTAACACGGAGATGGCTATTGAAACCACGGGAGTGGATGAAATCTCCCAGTAGAACTGTAAGTCAAGGCCTAGGGAGCTCCAGCATTAAGGTGCAAATTGAGTAGGAAAAGCCATGATGAAATGCTGTGATGTGCCAATAAGAGAAAAAATTTTAAGAAGAACCATGGCCAAGTGAGGAGAGCCCAGATAACAGAATTACTGACAGGACAACAAATGTGAGTGTGGGAAGAGGAGAACCAAACCGCCCATCTTCTTCTGAGTATCTCCTACATGGCAGGCGTTTTGTTGCCTCATTTCATCTTCAAAGCAACCTTTCAAGACATGCAACAGCATATCCTTTAAAGATAAGAGGGAAGGAGCAAAGTTCCCTGGAGACAGGCTAAGTCACAGTGTGTGTCTCTAGCCCTGGCAGAGTGCCTTCTGCCTATTTGTTTAAAGAATGAATTAAGAAGTGAATATGCAGAAATAGAAGTATAATGATGTACATCTGAAATTTATACAATGTTATAAACCAATGTTACCGCAATAAAAAATAAAAATAAATAAATAAAAAGTGAACACTTTTACAATTTTATAATAGTCTACCAGGAATTAACTGGACTAGTTACTCTCAAACTCACATAGGATTTAGGGGGAAAGGTTCTACTTTATTGACACAGCAAGCCTATTTCCTGGGACACGTCCTTGGATTTTATGCTGTTATTTCAAATAATTAACAGCATCTCCATTTCTTCTATTTACCTTTCAGCAAAACAGCTGAGTCAGAGAAAGAGCAGGCAAGGAAATCATGCTTTCATGTTACTAAACATGTCCTAGGGAACCCAAAATCTTAGTTGATGATACTTTACAAACCATAGAGATAAATTTCTGCTAATTACCATAGAAACTTAAATTCACATCTGATTCAGACAGCACGCCTAAAGGATTGGACAATCTTTTGATGTAAACCACAAGTCATGCTACATGGGGTATACTTGAGCCACAGGTCCCTTACCTCCTAAAGAGGCATTATTAGCTCTTATCATTCAAATGTCATTGAGGTCTTTCCTCCGTGACTTAAACTTGAGATGAAAAGAACACAATATCAAAGTGGACAACACTCCTATCACATCTGTAAGTTAGAAGAAAAATACTATTATGATTCTGTTCTATATTTTGAAAATAGACAGATGCACAAAAGAAGGTATTATAACAATTTTGTGTCTACAGAAGATGCCTCAAATCCTGGACTGATGGGTGTGGGCCAAAGACGATGGGTTAACTGCGGAATGTCCCTGCTTTCCACAAATGCCCTGGAATTTCTAAACTGCAATACACAGTGAGCAGAAGAGAAGTTCACATGGACTCAGTTCCTCCCATGGGCCTGAACTATATACGCTATCTCATTTAATCACCATAAGAACTGCAGGAGCTATTATTTCTCTTTCCAGATCACTGACGCTCTAAGAAGTTAAGTAGCTTGTAGAGTTTATAGTTAGCAAGTGTGGCGGGTTTGGATTCAAACAGATTTAACACCAAAGGTTGTGTTAATATTTGATGTACCATGTTTCTGCCCAGAAAACAACCTTATATAAAGGAGTTTTTAAAAATATAACAAAAAATCACTTATATGTGCCCTCTTCATGTTCCAGGTAGAACTAGTCCCTCATTTTTCTGTGTACCTACAGCATATTTGTGTGGTTTTTATAACGCTGCACTCAAATTGTGTCTATCTGCTCAGACAGAATACAGACTTCTCAAAGACAAGAATTATAGTTTCCAAATATCTGAAGTTCTATCAACAATAGAGTAAATGTTGGGTGAAGGAATGAATAAATACTTTAGGAGATGTAGTTTTAAGATTCCTGTGACACGACAAAAATTGTTTGTAAACTACACAAAGAAAGCAAAAGATTATAACATTCAAGAAAATATATTCTCATCATTTCTTATGAAACTCCCATTTTATTGTTTACTTTCTATACAGCTAGTAACCTTTTTTCAGTAAAAATGAATTTGCCATATCCATGAAAGATACTACGAAAGTTCACGTCCATATTGTGCAAATTTATTTTTACACATATTTGAAGATGCAGGCTTTTAAACAGATGCTCTTAAGGCCCTGCCCCACATGCTCTTGGCCCCTCTCTCAATTCCTTTGCAGGTATCATGGAAACTCACTGTAGAATCTGACAGTTTCTAGCTAAATCTCCCTGTGTCTCTCTACTTTGCCTGAGAGTTCTGGCACCATGGAATATTATTCAGGGAAGCCCAGAAGGACTGCACTGACCATCTGCAGGGGGATTCCTCACATTGAGGGACTGGGGATCATGAATAAATACTCCTTGAATAGTTCTGCAGCACATTCTACACTATTCCTCAGCAGGATTGAGCTAACTGCTTACTGAGATAACCTGCTTACCAATGCCACATTTCCCCATTTTCTTACTGATGCTTCTTGATATCATCCCCCAAAGTCATCTGCATCCAACTCTTTGTCTTAGGATCTGTTTTGGGGAACCCAAACAAAGACAGGTGTGCAAAATATACACAGGGAAATGGAAAGTGATGAGGAGCATTCTGACGGTTCCACTACAAAGTCATTCTGTTCAGAGCCTCGCCTGATGAGAATGCTGTGTTTTGTATGATAAGATCATGATCTATCTGCACCAAAAATGGCTTCAGATTCCAGAGGTAGAAGGTGCATCCTTTCCCTTGTATTCCATGTGTACATCATTTGAGAGGCCAGTGAAGTTCACTGGGCTGGAGTGTACCTTTACAACATTACAGAAGCCAAGGAAAGTTCCTTGACATCAGGTTATAGGTCTGCTACACAATCTTGGGAGAAAGAGGCATCATCAACCTTAACCAAGATCGTCCTTCTTCAAAGATATAGTTGAAAAATAAAAACGTGGTCTTAACATATAAGAAGCTAAGCATCTAGGACAATGATCAGCATGTGGTGAGCATTTAATAAATCTTTCAGAATTTGTGTGAACAAAATACATTTTTCTTTTTTGGACTAAAATCGATCTCCTACAGCATGATAGTTTTTTATCCAAGAAAGGTTTAAAGTATTTCAAACATAAATGTTTTAGCTTCCACTTCTACTTGACACTCCATTTTTCCTCATTCAAATGTACATTAAAGTCCATCTACTTCACTTTATAGACAATTATAAAGAAGACAATTAACTGGCATGCTCCAAGTCCCACGGTGGAGACAGATATTGAAACTAATTCTCCTGATTCCTGGGTCAATATTCTTCCTAGCCCATTAAACTCATCTTTAAGAGTGAACCATGAACCTTAACATTTTCTCATCTATTCAATGACTTTCATCCAATGAACACAAATGACTGAAATACACTCATCTTGAAACATTCCAATGAGATAAGCACATTATCTTTCAACTGCTTTTTGGATTATGTTCAGAGCCCTACTGAGGAGGCAGAGAGAGAAGAAAGGCTCACATTAGTGAGCCGGTGCATTGGTCCATTCATCCTGCCTGCTAAGCGTTTCAGAGAGCAAAACCTCACCTCTGGCTCAGATTTACAACACGAGAGTGCATGAATCCTTATTCTTTTCTTCTTATTTCCTGTCACTTTTATTTTTCTTTACATTTAGCACCATCTGGCCATGACTGCTTATTGTGCCACGTTTCCTGATTGCATGGTAATTTTTTATACTAGGAGAGCTTGTTGAGGATAAAATGCGAGCATGGAACAGATTCAGAAATACCACTTATGAAATTAAATTAATTAAATATGATTACAAATATAAATGACTCATCTAACCATCAAACTGGCTTGTCCAGGAACTCTACATCAGGACATAACTGGGTATGAGCAGATTAAAGAATTTGATGAGTTTCATTATTCTTGAGATGGATGCAATTTCAGGAGTACACAGTCATTTTAGATTTTTATCCTTGGATGGCACTGAATTTCACTAACTGTGATTTCTTACCTTACATCACCCCTAAACAAGCCTTAAACAGTCAGCTCTGGGCATTTTGGGTGTTCCGAAACTAAAGGGTAGCCCAGGTGATCTGGAGTCAGAAAATCAGGGTTCTACCCTCAGCTCTAAAACTGATTAATTGTGTGAAAGTTACAGAAGAACTGCCTTGCCTACTTGACAGGATTTTTATGAAGATCAAGAGAGATCAAGTCTATGAAAATATTTTATAGTGTTATATATGCAAAGCAGTAAAAATGTTTGTTACTATCATGACAATAAAAAATAATTACACCATTAGAGGGGCTAACAGTTTTGCCCTATTGTTTTCTTTTCTGTTATTATGTATTGACTTAATACATGATAGAGTAGTACCTGGTATTTAATGCTCAATAAATGATAGCTATTAACATTATTATTACCAGGGCACAGTTTTCAAAGGTCTTTATTATGTAAATACAATGGACAAGTAATCTCCTGGGGAAATGGGTAAAGCAGTTATGGAAGTAAGAATGATCTGCCCATCCAACATAATTGCCCATTTCCCACCCCTACTTTTACTAGAAAAGGGAAGAGTAAGAAGAGATGAATCTGGGAGTATTAATCTAAAAGAAGAATAGCTTCAAAGCACAGGATTGGTACAGAGTGTCCAAAAGAAGTTTATTCCCCTACAATCCTTTTTACCTGAAGCTGACTCAAAAGCTTAAAATTCTGGATTTCTTTGTTTTCTTTACTACTGATTTTCTGTGTAACCCTAAAATGAGCCACTTAACCACTTGGTCCTCCCAGGTAAAAATCTGATACCTTCCACCTGTCCAAGGTAGATTGATCATATGTTTATCAGAATATATCAAAATACAGCTTATTATAAGTTCCTCAAAAGAAGCAAGATGTTATCAAACCCAGAAAGAACCCGGTATTTTCTTTATTTGTCTTTCTTTCTACCTACCTATCTACCTAATTACTCACACACACACATTTTGGTTGTAATAATAATAATAATGTGGAACGGGTCCATTTGTTAATAGCTATCAGATAAAATTTCTTAGACGGAAAATGGAAAATTATTGACATTATAACTAGGGTTTAGAATAGATCACAATGAGAATTTAAGAGAGTTTTCTTCACGTTAATCATCATTATCTTCACGTATCACTCCTCTCCCCTTTATTTTGACACACATGGAAATATTTTATTGGTCTCTGAGATACAGTGCAACAATATCAACACTTTTATATCAGGAAAGCTAGTACTCCATTTGCTCTGTTCTTTCTCTCTTGTGAACAGAAAATAATCTATTCAGCTGCATGTTTAAAATTAAGTGATTAGAGTCATATTAGAAAATCATCTCTTCTAAAAGTTAAATGTAGTGTTTGAAGAATGTAATGGTTTTAAGAATCTAGAAGTCCTCTGTTCCATAGGATAGAGGATGATAAGGTATGGGTTAGGATATAAACGTGAGTTATCATTCAATAAAAGATACTTAGACATATGCATACACAATATATATAGATATTTTCATGGCAGACGATGAGAAAATCAAATATTCCAAGAAGAAAATCTATTTCCTTGATTGAGATAGGATATTAAATAGGTCAAGGAGATAGAAATAAATATCTTGGGGCTGGCCCTGTGGCTTGGCGGTTGAGTGTGCACGCTCCGCTGCTGGCGGCCCGGGTTCGGATCCCGGGAGCGCACCAACGCACCGCTTCTCTGGCCATGCTGAGGCCGCATCCCACATGCAGCAACTGGAAGGATGTGTAACTATTACATACAGCTATCTACTGGGGCTTTGGGGGAAAAACAAATAAATGAAATTATTAAAAAAAAAAAAGAAAGAAATATCTTAAGAGGGAGAAGAGAGAAAACTAAACATGGTATGCTTATATAATACAATTGTAAGGATGATTTATCTTTCAATATTTTTCCATATGCCCTTTCTATGAACTTTTCTTGGTAAGAAATAGAATTCAAAACCTCATATTTCAGGTGCACACACACTTTGGTGTGAAAGATGGGTTTTACAAAAAACATTTCAACTTTTACATATTATTAGGTTTGGGTTGTGGATAGAACACTGCCTACTTTATTTCCCACTTAAAAGCAAAGAAGCTGGAAAGAAGGAGGAAGAGTAATGAAATATACATAATGAAATATCCATAAAAACAGAACTCTGAATTAACAAAATAACATTTTTAAAGTAAAAAATATATAGTCAATATTTTCTACTAAAAACAACAAAAAATAAACTATTAGGTTCCAATTAGATTTATTTTAAATTAGAAGAAACAAAATTTATGATAGTATTTACTGAATCTTAAGAATATTGGGAAAAGATACACACACACGCACACACAACACAACTATAAACTAGAGAGAGTAGAAGAAAACATATTATATGAGAGTCCCAGATTAGTCATTTTCCACCCAGATAATGACAGTAGTGCAGCCTATTACAATGAGATTGATTCAGACTAAGTTTTATGGGCTTAAACTATGAATGTCTGAAATTGTGAATGATGAATAAGCAACAGTTACTTAGCATAGGTATCATATCATTTAAGCATTTAACCCTCTAACCTCCAGACATTAATGTCATATTAATTTCTTCAGGGAGTTGACTAGCTGTTTTGCATCATGTAGACACAATCTAAATTTAACCATCATTTACTTTACTTTATTCTTCCTACTTTCTAGGATTAATACTCAACTGCAGACAAAAGCTGTATGACAACATTACCTATATCAGGACAGTCTGTGATAGGCAAAGCACATTAATGACTATCCATAAATCTTAAGGAATCTCAGGATCCTTATACTCATATTGCTTGATCTCACTGTGAAAAGACAGTGATTTGGAGAGATGAATGCTTTATTAAAATTTAAAAACCTTAATCAGCACATTTTACACTAGATACCACAAATGGACTACGACAGTCACTTCAGCTAGGAACACACTGGGCTCAGCCACTATCCATCAATTAGAGTTGGCTCTGTTCATGATCCCTGTTTCACAGGAACACAAAAAAGTACAACAAAAATTCATTTTATACGCTTTTAAATTTGTCACATTTAAATGCCTTTTTTTAAAGGGTAGAACAAGTAAAAAAGATTTTCAGAAACAGGACATATTTTAAATTAGGTTGATAAACTAGATATTCACATAACGCTATTCCCGCACTGCATTATTTGAAAGCTTGGTACTAGCCTTGTTACAATTCCATACCATCACCACACTGAGGACAGTGGGCATGTCTCAGAACAGTCATGGCGTGCCACATCCAGAAAACAAACACGCTGGGCACTATGCCAACGGATGGCCTTAACAGAACTGATAAAGGTGAGGAAAAATGAAAATAAATGGTAGAGGGAAGGAAGACAGGACCAAATATTTAAAATGTAGCCCAGGAAGTTGTAGTCTATCAAGGATTATGATTAAAGTCAAATTCACAAAGGGTGTGGATGTATTTAAAGTGGAGTTTCTTAACAAATCTTGATTTAATCTAATGGGTCATGGGGCCCTCATCATTATTTTTAAATTATTTGAACCAACTGACTCTTCTCACATTACCACTAAATAATTCATCATATCACAAATAATTTTAAAGGAAAATATCAAGAATCCCAAATACAAATGGTTTACCAGGTAAAATTTAATATTATATAATTTGTATTTTTCTAATGAAAAATTTTAACCAATAGGTAGGGGGGAAAAGCTTCTAAGACTTAGTAGCTTTTCACCCAACAACCAGTTTCTCAGCAAAACTCAAGACTTTTCTCTAATCCACATTCTATTACCTAGGATCATAAAAGTCTAGGCTGTGGAGAACTTAAATAGTCCTGTACAGCCCTATCACAATTGAAATTCTATATTAAACTGTGAGTTTATTTAATGTGTGCTTCCTCCACCAGCCTGTATACTCTGTGATGCCAAGGATCATGTCTACCTTATTCACTGCTGTGTATGTAATACAAAATAGGCCGTCAAAAATGGGTTTAATATTGAATGAATGAAACATGGTAGAACCCTACTATTCACCTGGCTCCACCCCCAACACACATACAGCTTTGAGGATTACTCTGAAAACTAGAAAACAGGGAACTTTTGTGTCTTCCCCACTTCTCTGCTCCCACTCCATCTCCAATCCACTGTACTCTGGTTGCATAAACATACTTCTATTAATGTTCTTGTCGTAATGCATTGTAACTGACTGTCCCACAAGGAAATGAACTAGTTATTTGTGTACCCATTAATCTCTGACAATGCCAGGTGATCCTCTTTTGCTTTACTTTCTAACCAGCATCAAGGAATGGCATCAATGAAATGACAACATTCATTAGCTCAAAATATAAGTACCGGATGGCATAAAAGAGAAATTGTATGAAATCAAATAAAGCCAATAATTACAACAAACAAAACAAATCACCTCCTTCTAGTTATAAACTGATAGGATTAAAAAAATTGTAAAGTTGAGTCTCTTCCAAAAGGAGAATCCTACACATTTAATGACAAATCACTGAGAGTCCTATTCTTTTTTCCATGTAAAATAATTCCTTCACAATCTTTTCAGTAAAAAGCCAGAAAGAAATACATACATGATGGTGTTAATGCCTGAGAGCTGTTGGAACATTTGTAGGCCACAACCCACAATTAAAGCTCGGCGAGTTGGGGGGTAAGTCAGCATTCTGCAGATCACAGGTCCGGCTTTTTTAAAAAAGAAAGAAAAAGAAGGACACATCTATTATTTTTAGCTCCCATAGTAATTATTCCCATTAGGATAAATTTCCCCAAATTCTGTGAAATCGACATAACTGGGCATTTTAAAATAAAACATATAGACTTTTACAGAAATCTGGGCACCATGTATTTTTTAAAACAGACAGTATATATTTGAGTTTAAACTGTAAAAGTAACAAGAGAGTATTCAAGGTAAAGCAATTTATGGATTCTTACTAGGAAGTCCTACATAACTGTAACTGTCAGAAATTATTCTTCCTTAAATCCCTATGAGCTGTATGAACCACTCTTTGTTCTTCCACTGCCTTGTCAATTAATTATTACTTAAAATGCATTCAATGTGGGACTACTTACAAAGTCACTGGTAAAACTGCTTTAATCAACCAAAAGAATGGTGTTTATTAAAAATAAACAAGGAACAGAATTTATTCCAATTTATTTGACTAAAGTAACAAAATTTATTCCAATCTATCCAACTAAAGTTAAGGATTTCGGCATGACATCAGAGCTGGTTACAGCTAAAATGGATATTATTAATAAAAGTTACCAAAAAGGTAACATAAGAAAAAATTTTTAATGTCTACTTTATACAGGTATATATATGTTATTTCTAGATTTTGAATAGTTTCCTAAGCGGCATTCAATGATCATTTCAAAATATATAAACGGGCTTTCAAAATGATGCACATCCCTTCATCTTTATATCAGAACTCTAGACTAATTCTGGAAAGCTGTAGATCTGAACCTCTGAGGCCTTAAGTAAGGTGATTAACCTTATTGATGGCTGTTGTCTGGACATAATTACTAAAAGTGCCCCTTCTATTCTCAGAAGTGCATCACTTAACACCTTCACTTTAGCCTTAAGAGGCAGTCTATAGCGTGTCCTTATGGGGCCAGAGTTGACTCCTGGGACCTATTGTATTCCTGCTGTTAGAAGAGATGACCTGGGATCACTGGGATATTAACTGCTTAATTAGAGGCACTTTTCCTGGAGTCCAAGTTTCATTAGTGAACCATAAACCAAGTCAAGTAAATTAAAATCCAAGGAAGTTTCACCATTTCAGAAATCTTTTGGAAAGTTGATACTCCAGTTCACAGAAATGGAACAGAATATGCTGTCATCTCAGCAATAAAAGTTAATATGGGATGTCAAGCCAGCACATGAATTAGAACTGAACATTACAGGGGTGAAAATATTCATCTCTACGTGGGTGATTATAATTGCATGAAGACATGATTTACTGCAAACGATTTTCTCTCTCAATAGTAAGATAGGACACAGATAAAGAAACATTGACGGTCATTCAAAGCTCAACGCAGTGACAACTCATTTAGAAAGCAGGCTGAGAGTAATGTAAGTGTCAAATTGCTTTAGATTCAAGTAAAGCAGTATTAAAACCTAGTCTATCAGAAAGGTTGTGTGGAATAGGTAGATTTTGGGAACTTTACCGTGCCAATATTGAAATTTATCTGGATCAGTTGTCTGAAGATGCCAGGCTCATGTACAAATTTAGTTATCTACAAATGAACCACAAAATAAGGAACGTACACAGCATCATATAAAAATCTACCTATTTCCAGAAATCAAAAAATTCAAATAAGAAAGATTATCATTCACCTTGTGTACCACGGAAAATTTAAAAAACAGCAACAATGACAACAAAACAAAACTCATTTTTGAGCTTTTAGTAACCTCCACAGATGAGAAACTGGCCTTCTGTAAGAAATCTATTATAATCTTTAGACAGCTGCAACTACTTTCACGATTAAACTGTACCATGATTTGATTGGCAGATTAGGTAATATAGATTTTGGAGGACAGAAAAATAAAAAGAAAATTATGACGAATTAGGATTCAAGTTTGACTTGCCAAAAAATATCAAGAGATAAACTACTACATAAACACCACATATTTATTTCCTAGTTTTTAAAAATCTGGGCTTTGGACTTTCTCTTGGTTTGGATTTCCTGTCAAAAATAAGCAATGGTAGTGCCTTTACTAGACTGGACTTTTCTTTTTTTTTTTTTTACAGATAAATTTTGGTCACAGCAGCTGCACATCTGATTATGCCTAAACAAAATTAAAGTATTTCCTTTCATTAAAATTATAAACCTAGCTTTATTAGGCAGTAAAACTGACTTAACAAATGCAAACCATCATTAATCTTTATATCACCGAAGCCATGAGGCAGAAGAAAAGAATCAAATATATTAATTGGTTGAATGTTCGTAAGTGAAAATTTAAAAATGTCATGCTCTATTAAATTTCTTTTGATTTTTGTAATTAAAAACATTTTGTGTATACAAACATTTTACATTTAATTAAAAAAAAAAATTTGTGTCTTTGAAACAGAGAAATTCCCACACAATAAAAAGTAAAACCTCTAAACAACTAAAGCAGATTGGAAATACAGGATTTAAAATGTAACACATAATTATACAGTAGATGCAAGAACCGCAAATGGGTTCATGTTTTCCTTCAGTCGAACACCTCATACTGTGTAACTTTCACAATGGTTGTCTGAGTGTGGTGGGGCTCTGATGGCAGAGAGGAAAAGGACGGCCCCACAAGTGCAGCCATTCCTGTGAACAGACTGTCTTGAGCTGGGCCTATAGAAGTTTCTCCAGGTCTGATTAAAAACGCAGGGGCCGGTCCCGTGGCGGACGGTTGAGTGCGCGCGCTCTGCTGCGGCGGCCCAGGGTTTGCAGGCCCCGGGCGCGCACTGACGCACCGCTTGTCAAGCCACGCTGTGGCGGCGTCCCATACAAAGTAGAGAAAGATGGGCACAGATGTTAGCCCAGGGCCGGTCTTCCTCAGCAAAAGGAGAAGGATTGGCATCGGATGTTAGCTCATGGCCGGTCTTCCTCAGCAAAAAGAGGAGGATTGGCATCGGATGTTAGCCCATGGCTGGTCGTCCTCAGCAAAAAGAGGAGGATTGGCATCGGATGTTAGCTCAGGGCTAGTCTTCCTCACCAAAAAAAAAAAAAAAAAAATTCACTAGAACAGACTTTGTACAAAATCCCGGCTCTTGATTTCCACTTCCAGCCAAAATGGACTAACAGTTATATCAGATTTACCTCCAACACGAAACAACTAAAAAGCCATGCAACAATGTGTGAAACAATAGTTATCATGATAATGCATAACACGCAATGAAGGGCAGTGACCCCTGAGGTTCAGGAAACAAATGAGGTAAACCCTACAACTATCCCAGCTTAATGCCTCGAAAAAGTTTCCAAGTTGCAGCACAGGGAAGGGAAACCAGGCAGACCGTCATGGTCTCCTTGAGTTGAAAAGATGCAGCTCAGAATCCAGCGATGCCAAAATGACTAGAGGTCACGGGGCAGAACGCCAGAGAGGAGAAAGGACAATGGAGATCTGCAGTCCCCTTTGAGTATTCAATGGAGTACTGATCAGCGGATATGTGTGTGGCAGGGGAAAGAGCTCAGGGAAGGATTAAAGAAGTCAATTTCAGGAACTTACCAGAATGAAAAACCTAGATCACAAGGAGGAGTATTCAGGTTTTTACCTAGGTAATGTTATAAATTTAGTCCTAGATTAAACACTGCTTGGGTACCATCTGAAACATATTAAAAGCAAGACCCAACTGCTTCCCAGCAACTGAAGAGCATCCCAGAACAAAGTTCAACAGTAAGATAAAATTCATAATGTCTGGCATACAATAAAAAATTACCAGGCATGCAAAAAAACAGGAAAATACAACCTGTAACAATAAAAAGATTAATTCATCAACAGGACATAACAATCCTAAATGTCTATGCACCTAATAAGAGCTTCAAAATATATGAAACCAAACCCAATACAACTACAAGGGGAAACAGAAAAACCCACAATTATACTCAGATATTTCATCACCCCTTTCTCAATAACTGATAGAATAAGGAGGCTGAAAATCAGCAAAGATATAGAAGACTTCAACAACACTATCAACAAACTTGACCTGACATTTAAACAACACTCTACTGATCAAGAGCAGAATACACATTCTTTCCAAGAGTAAATGTCTCAGAACATTTACCAAGATAGATTATATTTTGATATTCTGAGCTCTAAAACCAGTCTCAATTAATTTAAAAGGATTCATGTAATACAAAGAATGTTCTCTGACCATAATGAAATTAATATAGAAATCAGTAACTGAAAGATCACTGGAAAATTCCCCCAAATTGGAAACTAAATAACACATTTCCATGGATCAAAGAAACAATGGGAAATTAGAAAGTATTCTGAAGCGAAAGAAAATGAAAATGCAGCATATGAAAATTTATGGAATGGAGCTAAAGTAGAACAGAGGAAAATTTATAGCAATGACTTTGGCTTCCACCCTACAAAACCAGAAAAAGAGGGACAAATGAAACCCAAAATAAGCATAAGATAAAAAGAATAATAAAGATCAGAATGGAAATCCATGAAATAGATAAGGAGACAGTTGAAGAAAAAAAAATCAACAAAACCAAAAGCTGGTTCTTTGAAAATATCAACAAAATTGATAAACTTCAAGCCAGACTGGGGTAGGCTGAATAACAGCCCCTCAAAAGATATGCACGTCCTAATCTCTGGAATTTGTTAATATTACCTTAGCTATCAGAAAAGGACTTTGCAGATGTGATTAAGTTAAGGATTTTGAGATGGAAAGATTATCCTGGATTATTTGGTTTGGCCTTAAATGCAATCACACGTATCCCAGTAAGAGGGAGGCAAAGGGAGATTCAGGACAGAATGGACGAAGGCGATGTGATCATAAATGCAAAAACTGAAATGATGCAGCCATAAGCCAAGGAATGCCGGCTGCCACTAGAAGCTGGAAAAAGAAAGGAATGGACTGTCCCCTGGAGCCTCTGGAGGGAGCATGGCTGTGTTGACACCTTGATTTCAACCCAGTGAAACTGATTTCAAACTTGTGGCCACCTGACTGTGAGAATAAATTTCTATTGCTTTAAGCTACCAAGTTTGCGGTAATTTGTTACAGCATCCATAGGAAATTAATACACTGATTGATCAGGAAAAAAGAGAGAAGACACAGATTATCAATATCACGAATAAGAGAAATGAAATCAATCAATCAACAGATTCTACAGATATTTAAAAAAGAATAAAGGAGTATTATGAACTTTATGGCATTAAATTCAACATCTTAGGTATAATAGGCAAATTTCCTAAGAGACAAAAATCTTTCAAAGCTAACTCAAGAAATAGCCTGAATATACAGTCCTATACTCTATTAAAAATACTGAATTTATAGTTAAAAACTTTCTCCCAAGTCTAAATGGTCTGACAGAAAGCAGACCAGTGACTGTCTGTGGAGGGCAGACTTACAAAGGGCATAAAGGAGAGGTATTGAGGGGCACGGATGTGTTCACTATTTTGATTATGGTGAGGGTTTCACAGTATATACATACATCAAAACTTATCAAATGATAAACTTTAAATATGTGCCATTTACTGTATGTAAATTATACTTCAATAGAGCTGCTAAAAAAAAATTCACAAAGAAAGAGACTCTAAATGTCAAGAGGGCTGACATGGTGAAATGGATGGTAAGGAGAAAATTTAAAGACCATGACCTCCACTTAGAAAAGGGCAAAAAGGGGTTACTAATTAGAAGCAACAATAATATTTGATTAAACTGGGCCGATGATGTTGGCAGTGAGATGACCAAGTGAGAACTGCTGAGGGTGCAGGACCCTTAGAACTTCTTCAAGGTTTTCCCTGCTCTTATCCTTCCTTTTCTGTCTGTTTTATTTATGGATTTTACCATGTACTACAGAAAACTTAAGGGAGAAAAAGAAGAACACATTATGACTAATGAAGTACAAGATGCCAACTGTAGGAGGCTTCCCCACTGCTGAGTCTTCACAGACTAAATTCTCTGTTATAAGTAAAGACGCCTCTGTGGAGAAAGCAGGGCCCTCCTTGGGAGCAAGACAATCACCGCCCAGCTTCAAGTATTACTCTCCTTGCTCCCCAATTTGAGGCCCTATCATTGGACCATAATCAAGCACAGCAAGAGCCCAACACCAGGGTACTCTCCTGAAGGCAGCCCGAGGAGGCCATTCTCATACCCTGCAGGCCTTCAGGAAGAGAGGAGGTGTGCCAGCCACAGTTTCACCAAAAAAACAATGAACATTTCAAGGCTTTCTTTCCCCCTCCCCACAAGCCAAGAAAACTTGACACCCTATTATCTAACTACTAACCCGCACATGTTCTGGGTAGTCATAATTTAATTTTAATTATTTTATCAATCACCAAGTGTCTCAGTCAGCCTGGGCTGCTATAACAAAATACCATAGACTGGGTGGCTTAAACAACAGACGTTTATTTCTCACGGTTCTAGAGGCTGGAAGTCCAAGATCAATGTGTGGGCAGATTCAGTTCCTGGTGGGGGCTCTCTTCCTGGCTTATAGGCGGCCACCTTCTCACTGTGTGCTTACCTGGCCTTTCCTTGGTGCACGTGTGTGGAGAGAGACAGAGATCTCTCTGTTTTCTTCTTATAAGGGTACTAATCCCATCATGAGGGTTCCACTTTCATGACTTCATCTAAACTAACTACCCCCCAAAGGTCCCACCTCCAAATACAATTATATTTGGGGTTAGGGCTTCAATATATGAATTTTGGGGAGACACAAGCATTCAGTCCATAATACCAAGAGTATTGGGCATCTGTTCAAATCTCAATGGATTTTCTAATATTTCATTAGCTCTTCATGCCTTGTGGATCATTTTTCATCATCATAAGTGTCCTACGAAGAAAGAGTAGGTGGTATTAAGGAGAAAAAGGAAGCACAGAGGGATTAGACAACTTTCCCAAGGTCACAAACTAATGAACATGTAGAGCTAGAACTTGAGTTAACCTCTTGTTCATGCCATAAATGTCAAGAAAATTTATACGCATACTTAAATAAGCTTATTTTTCTTAGCATAAAAAAAATCAACAATTATGAACAGTATGAGTAACAAAACACAAACTGAAGCACTTTCAAGCTACAGGAATAAACATACTCTGTGCTCATCGTGACTTCAATCCCTCAACCTCTTCTTTTTCTCTTTTTTATGGCCTCACTTGCCCCTATCACCTCCCTTAATTCCAGAGTTATCTATTGTAAAACACTCATTTTGCTCTACTCTTTTCTCCATTTCTGCATCCAAGGAGTTGAGCAGTGTTTGCAAATAATTAGGAAAACCAGCCCCCCTGGTTTCATGACAAATTCAGTGTGTCTATGAGTCAGGCCCTCCATGCTGCTGAAGCCTTTCATTCATTTCTAGTTGGCTCCCAACTGTATTTTCACAACATCATTTCAAACATCCCTCCTCCTTGGACTTCCATTGTTCTCTCCAGCCTCTCTGACCAAGTGTTCCCCAACCCACTTATCATACCTGAAGCACCTACCATGAGCCTGCTCTGTGTGAGGTACAGAAACACAATGAGGCCCTGCCCTTGAGGAGCTCATATTGGTGGGGAAGGAGTCATGCACAGAAACAAAACAAGCTACATCACAATAGCCTAAGTGCTCCAAAAGAGGTATACGTAGAGTATAATGAGATTGAGGAATAGAGAAGGACCCAGAAAGGACATGCCAGCTCAAGTACATATAAAACAGAAGTCATCATTTCTCACCCCGGACTTGCTCCTTACCCTCTATTACCTAATTTCACGCTAAGTCAGGATCAAAATCATGGCATTTGGCTATTCATTCTCTTCCTACTTTCCATATGCAGTAAGTGGCCAAATTCTAATGAACATTAATGTATATGTTTCCACAAAACGTCAGAAAAACTTCTCTTGTTTTTACATTTGTGCCCTCTCTGCCTCGCCAGCTCTCTACTGCCCCGGGTGGGCTCTCATCTGTCTCCTAGGTGAGACAATGCATGGCAGTGGACAGCACTTATGCAGACCAGTGTCGAAATCACAGCTCCACTGCTTAGTGGTTGTGAGGTTTTGAGCATGTTATTCAACCTCTCTAAGCCTTTATCTCCTCTTCAGTTAAGTGGATATAGTAGTACTTGCCGTTATGAGGATTAGAGATAATAAACTTCCCGGCATACACTAGGTGTGATGGTTAATTTTGTGTGTCAACTTGACTGGGTCACAGGGTACCCAGATATTTGGTTAAACATTATTTCTGGGTGTGTCTGTGAGCATATTTCTGGATAAGGTTAACATTTGAATTGGTAAACAGAGTAAAGCAGATTGCCCTCCCCAATGTGGGTGGGCATCATCCAATCCATTGAGGCCCTAAATAGAACAAAAAGAGAAGGAAGAGAGAGTTTGTTCTCTCAGCCTGCCTGTTTGAGCTGGGACACTGGTGTTCTCCTGCCCTCAGACTGGGACTCACACCATTGGCTCTCCTGGGTCTCTAGCATGAAGAGGGCAGATTATGCCATCTTCTCAGCCTCCATAATCATGTGAGCCCATTCCTCATAATACATAAATCTCCCTCTCTCTCTCTCTCTCTCTCTCATATATACATCTCCCACTGGTTCTGTTTCTTTGGAGAACCCTGACTAATACTGAGTAATATACTATGTATTCAATAACAAAACCTTGTATGTGGTTTCCACATCTCTAGTCTCTACCAGATCAATCCAGCTTCTCCACATTGCTGCCACCCTGACTACTAAAGCATACTATCGATCATTTACTTCACTTACTTGCTCAAAACCTTCGATAACAGACCCATCAGGGCCTATTCCATGAAGGGCACACTCCTGTCCCAGCCTACCTTTCAAGATTGATCACACTACTTCTCCTCTAATACACAATCCTTCAACAATCTTTGAGTAACCTGTTTTGCACAAAGAAGCCTCATATTTTTACATCTCTGTCTCTCATAATGTTCCTGTTCTATGAGGTCACTCCTGCTCCCAAAAGAAGATATTCTCTCATCTGAATCACAGTGTCAGTTTTATACCTCTCTCATTCTCTCACTGCTGGCTAATTTGTTTTGCAGGTTATGTAGCTGATGTCTCTTCCACACTGGATTATGACTCTATACTGGATTACGTGGGGTGAATGGCTCAGGTTTTATCTCTGCTTTATCATTTTGCTTCCCACTGTACTTAGCCTAGGGTCAGGCAAACAGAAGAACTTCAATAAATATTTGTTTAATGAATATGAGGCAGAAAGGAAGGAGGAAAGGGAAGGAGGGAGAAAGAAACACCAGAGCAAATAACGGTTATCGAGAACTCAAGAATGAGGCAATCTAAATACACTGCAAGTTGCTAAACAATGTTGTGATTAATTATAAACCACCACCAAGAGCCTGAGCATACCCATGCTGCTTTCCTCTTCAATATGCAGCAGATGATGTTTGTGATTACAAGCTGGTGCTTGGCACATGTTCTGTTGGGAAGGATGGACTGTTGCTATTGATAAATTCAACCCCATGTGGTTCAATCATTCCTTCACAGTCTGGCATTTACGCCAATACATTCTGAAGTCCTTCTAAGGCAATCAATTTGCCAAGATGTTGTGTTGGGCTGGTTGTCTATAGATGCGTGCTCGTGAGCTGATCATGGTACATTAAGGCCTGTATGCAATGACTGTGTTAATCTAGTCATTATTATTCCAGGTTGCTAAAGTAAAGACTTCTTTCTGCTTATAAGGGGAAATGATGACAGGGCTCAATGCTACTGAAAAATGTTGTTTTTCAAAAACCTTGTTTTGTTACTATCAAGAACTCTTTCTAAATTGTAAAACTTTCCTTCATCAAAGGTATCTACATAAACGAAGAACCACAAAATGCATCCTCTAGCCCAGCAATTCTCAAACAAGAGATCTTTGAACTTCATAACAGCCATGGAAGTGTAGTGTGTTGTCGAGGTAAAAAAATAATAAGAGTTACTACTCTAGAAAATCTTTCTTGAGCAAAGGGAGGCATTCATTTTTAATGTAAATGAGTAATTTTCTAAAACAACTATATTCTTAACATTAATACTGTCTTTGGACAAAGGAATTTTTAAATGAAAGGACACATACTCTTAACCTGATGGTTTTCTGATAGTATTTTCATAACAAGTTGTCATTCTTAGTGATATAAAAAGTTTCCCACCCACCCACTTTTTCACTAGATATTATACCCTAAGATATAGGACTATGTATGACTTACATCTGCTAAAGCTATACAACCATAAGCTATGTTGAATAGTGCAAAGAGCAGGTTTCCAAATCAGGGAAACCCAAGTTTGAATCCAGGTCAGCTATTTCGAAGCTGTGTGACCTTGGGCAGTTTCCTTACCCTCTCTGAGCTTCACATGCCTCATATGTGATAACATTTATTTCATAGGTGTGTTTTGATAATTAAAGGTGGTAACGCATGTGAAGTCTATCACACCAAAACTCAAGTAATGATGCTATGATTTTGTCTATCAGCTCTCTAGTAGAATTTCTCCATGGCTGAATACAATTTGAAAGTTTTAAATTAAAAATCATCAATAAATTGCATGGGTTTTCCTCCTGTGTAAACAAATAAACAGCCCTCACTTTTAAGGTTCCATAAAATAATTCAAAAAGCATCATTAACATAAAGAAGAAATAGATTCTATACTTATAATTTCTATTTCTTTTTTAATTAACAGAAGACTCCTACACAGAATACTAATAAACCACTAGATGATAAATCAATAAGACCTATACCACCGGCTCCTGTAATAAATGGTAGTTTCATCAAATTCAATGATATATACTGCCAAATCATTCATACAACCACAGATAAATTAGAATTACCCCATTCCTTTGCCTTCATTTTAGATCACATGTAGACTCCCCAGAATTTAAGTATTCCTAGATCTCTATCAGATTAGAACATTTTAAGACATACGAACTATGCTTCTAAACGTGAATCATTTGCTTAGTTTAAAAAACTATGTATTCATATGGCTATTTGAATTTCACATGAATATTTGAATAATATTCTTTTAGCATGTTCCTTTTTAGATTCAGGCATTCAACAAATAAGTACCATTGAGAATAAGATGAAAATCTAACCATGATTCACGCATTTTCTACTGTACTTCCTTGCTGTGTTTGGCTTTACATGTGATAGTTACCACAAATAAAGATACCAAAAAGATAAAAATCAGGCCAACTTAAATGGCTCATGATTGTACAGTGGGGCAGAATATCTAAAATCATGATTGCTCTGCCAGATTCTGGAAGCATGACTGCTGCAAACATATGTGGTACCTTGAAATATAACATCTTAAAGGAAAGAAACTGTGTTTTTGTCAGCATGATTCTCAGAAAATCATAATTATTCCAAAAATACCCAAGAACTAGATATAAAAATCAACTAAATATATGAAGCTATAAACGTATTCTCTAATTCCAAAGTAGTTCTCCTGCCTCAATTCTCCTTTCCCACTCTTCAATTACCTCCATCATTAAAAAAAAAGAGAGAAAGAAAAAAGAAAAATCATGGTTTCTTACATGTTATAAAATATCAGTGTTAGTTATTACATATAGAGTAAGAAATAAAGATGTTCTACAAAAAGAACCAAGTACTAAGTTCTCCAAACTGGGGCAGGAAGTAGACACAGCATTGGGTTCATGGAAAAGAAGAGTTGATTCAAAATATGGATTTTCCAGGCCCAGCCCTGGTGGGCTGCATGTTCCACTTCAGCGGCCCAGGCTCAGTTCCCAAGAGTGGACCTACACCACTTCTCAGTGGCCATGCTGTGGTGGTGGCTCACATACAAAATAGAGGAAGACTGGCAACAGATGTTAGCTCAGGACGAATCTTCCTCAGCAAAAAAAAAAAAAAAAAAAAGTATTTTCCAGTATTCTCATTTTTCACTTATAAAGATTCAACTCCTAAAATAAATAACACTTACGGGGAAAAGTAAATGCTGTTGAAAAAGGAACAGAACAATAACTGTATCTCCCATTTGTTCACGTATGCAAGGACACGTGAGATTTTAAAATGTCTTTACTATGCCATGAACACAACAGACAGAGCCTACAAGAGAGCTCCATAAATGTGTTGGTTGCTAAATACAAGAAAGTTGGTGCACAGGATCTTGGAGGCCACAGGATGGATGATGGTTCTAGAATCCATTTGGCTCACAATGACAACCCAAAAATATCCTAATCATAGCATATAAATAAAACAAATCTCTCTTATTAGGGCTGCTTTACACACTGGTTAGCTTGGCAATTAAGGTCTTTCCACCATAGCTCTGAGTAACTGCCGAGCTTGCTTTGAGATAGCAAAGGGCACCAGTCACTTCTGCTGACCTTAGAGGAAAGGTTGGTCTACATAGCAAGGATGAATCAAAACCTGGATTTCTACAGGAAAAACTTCATTAGATATGCCATTTAGTCTTATGTCTTAATTTACAAAACTTCAGAAGAAAACCACCACCAATAAAAAGTTTGACACAAATGACAAAATATAATCATTATATTTTCCAAATCAAGTACAGTTTAAATAACAGGAAGACCAGTTAACTGGCATAAACACAGCTTCATTTATTCCAGAAAGCTGTGCTAAGAGGAACATAGTACCACAACAACCCCTTTAATTTTCTTTTTCTCAAAAACATTTTATTGCCTAAAGCAGTTAACTAAACACCCCTTCCTATGAGATCAATATCTAACATAAGTCAATATTGCAAAGGAAGTTTATATACATGAACAAGCTGGTATATTAGTTTTAATTTTAAAAAGCTATTGAATTTCCGTAAGGAATTGATCGTTTTTATTGCAGATAAAGTTTGAAGCTTTTCTGTTAAAGACTCATCTTGTTACTTTTGGAAAAACTGAAAAGAACAAAATGAGATAACTAGAAAAAGTGGGAGAGATTGACAAATCCGAGTAAGTTCATATTACTTTTAAAAACTACTCATAAATCTGGCTTAGAATGAATTAATCTTCTAACTTACCAAGAAACAAAAGTACGATTTCAAACATAAATTTTCACAAATTTCTACTTACATATCCAGGGACACATAAGTGAGGAGCTCAGGTTTGTCAAGGACATGGTTTAGGTTTACTCATGTATTAGAAAGATCAGTTCAGAAATTTTAGTGACCTTTTATAGCAGAGTGCAATTTTCAGAGTTCTTGGTCTACAGGGGTGATTTCCTTCAGGATTACAATTTTATTTTAAGATAAACCTATGATATATCACTACCCCTGACACACAACTCATCACTCAACAAAATCCAATAAAATACTACTACATCAAAAGGAAAGCAAAAACCATGAAAGCTCTCAAAGAACATTTAGGAGCGATTAATATTATTTTATTAACTTCAGACATATAGCATATCCCTGAGTACCCAGATTTAAATAAAACTTACACATGAGAGATCTACTAGCATAACACAACACCTATGTGAAACAGGGCTTGCTGGTATACAACGAGGATGTTAAAATCTTCCGTTTTCTCTCATACATACATACACACATACACACAGACATATGTATGTGTATATATATATAAAGACGTGTATGTGTATGTATACGTATGTATGTATATATGTATATGTATGTGTGTGTATATCTATAGCTATATCTCTACATATAGAGAGAGATGTTTTGTAGTTATAATGATCATCATTACAGAATCTCATTACTTGTAGATCTTCACTTCCTGATCCCCCTTTCTGACCTATTCTCCATTCCTCCTTGGATGAGGAAAATGAAGTATCATTAAAAATATAAATACATTTTTTTTCAATTTGCTACAACAATTCTGTTTCTTCTTCCATATTTTTGTTTAATTCATAGGCACATGCCCACAAGTCTAAAAGTTCTGAAAAACTGTGGCAGAATTTCAACAGAGAGCAATTGGCAGCAAGAAATAGAAGTGAATTCCATGTGTCCTACTCTAGAAATTGCACAGGAGTCAGAAAAAATAATATTGGAATTTGAACAGCACATCCAGCAGGTGGAAAATATTTGCATTCGGTGCCTGCTAGCCCAAGAACAGACACGTGTGTCAAGCACTCCTATTGATCATCCCTTAAGCATCTTCACTAAATCCATTATGATGACCATGGCACAGGCTAGCTTTTGATGCTGCTTTTATGTGTTCTCCTACTGTGTATCATGCCTGGGCAAGGAGAATTCGAAAGACATTTCTCCAGATGCCTTTGCTTTTAGATGTCTGTGGATATCTAACCTTATTTCCTCGGCATCTTTGTTTTTAACTTGCGATTGTTTTTCATTAGGCAGATTCTTCTCATCTTCTAACACGACACAAATCATAATTTTACTTGATATGGTTTGAGCTGCTCTTCTAGATAAATATGGCTCTCTAGGGATGAGGTCAGTATCTGAAAATCTACATATGGCTGTTTTATTTTGAGGCATGTCTGCAGTCACCATATGGTCAATGGCAATCTGTGAAGGGAGTCAGGATGTGTCTATTTAAAATACTGACTGAAATGTGAGTTTCCACTTAGGAATGCCTTGATCCATCTACTTTTTCTGAATGCTGAAGCTTAGTCTTTTAAAAATGCAATCTGCCCAGTGGACTGCAAAATTCAATTATAAAATAAACCTGGTTCTATACATTTTCAGTTATGCATACATAAAATAAGCATAGCATTATATTCATTATCAGAGATGTGGAGATGATTTAATCTTGCTACTCAACCTGTTCATGGCTTATTTAGATATATTCTAGTATGGCTCACGATGATTTGAACGCACAATTTAAACAGAAGTGAAGCAATGTGTAGCTGAATGCTTCTCAGGGATGTTCTAGAACATCCTGTCCTCTGAGGCCCCTTAAAACACCAAGATTCTATGACTCCGTTGAATGAAACTATTTTAGCAAAATTTACCTTAAAAATATATGGCTCTTTATGTGACATATAGCCATGATGTAACTGTTATACAGGAGTATAAACAAATGTTCTATTTGAGAGAGGTATGTAGCTATTATAAATTATTCCCATTTATTATTCATCAAGTTACTATAAATGTTTTAGGAAAACAGTGAAAAGCCATTTTCCAGCACTTTTCTAAAAAGCACTATTCATAAATATTCTATTTAGCCCATTGGTATAAAGCTCTTTGACTTTATTGTTATATATCCATTTGGTCTTCTAATGAAAAAGAAATACCTCTGTGTGGAAGTTGAATGGTTATTAAGGGCAAGGCAAGCTAAATTATTTCTAACAAAACAAAGAACTGACATATTTAAAACCAGAAAATGGCATTTCCATAACCTCAAAAATATCTGTTCTAAAATGGTATTTTGACCTAAAGAGTCATGACTTAAATAGATTCCCTACACATACTTTCACTTCACTTTGCAAATTACCTCAAATCTTAAACCAATTCAGAAGCCACCTGACGTAAATTCCTATAACTTACCTCCCTTCCAATACAAAGTTCCTCAATATCGTTACTTGTTTCTCTTTCCCTTCTAGCTCAGTGAAAGTAATCCTTTCCTCCCTGAATCTCTATTTACGTGGTCCATCTTATGGTCTCCTTCCTCCTCTGGGATCTTGCACATCACTATTCCCCTTTCTTCTCTTTCAATCAATCTGTCTACCCCAATTACACCAAACTACAATTTTATCATCTCTACACTTCCTGAAAGAATAGATCTAACACACTTTCTCAATTTCTGCCATTTTATTTTGCTAGCCACCTCATCCCCGCTTATTCTATTATTCTATTGAAACTACTTTCTCAAAAGCTCATTAATGAAATTCCAATTGCTAATACCGATAGTGAAGTAGTCATTCTCTTAGATCTCCTTACATTTCATGCTATGGCCAATTCTTTTGTAAAGAACTGTAAACCCTTCTCTGAGACTACAGAATTTTGTTTCTTCTCTAATATTTCTTTCTTCCATTTCAGCAATGTAGGCATTCTCCAAGGTTTTACTCCAACTCCTTGAAATTCTATCGTAGCCAGTCTTTTACTTCCAAAATTCCATCTCAATTTAAAAAAAATGCAACAACAAAAAACACACACACACAATTTTTACCTATAATCTTGTCCTCCCTCTTGATTACCAAAGTAATATATAGCAAGTGTCCTGATGCTTCAAGAACTAACTTTATAAATCACATTATTGCATTTGCTATCATGGAGGACATTTTTCACTACCTAAGTAGGTATCTCCTATATGAAGCCTCATGTAAGAAAACATGTAAATGCTAGTGAAAGTCATTTTTTTTTTTCCCTTGTGGCAGTGAGAATCATGTAATTGATTGCATTATCCTTCCTGTTACGACTGACAGGAGGCTCAGAATCAAATATGCAACCAATCATTGGTAAGTGTTTATGCCTTTATGGTCAACAATATATATCTACATGTTAGTTTTCCTCCAGTGTTGACTTCTTCTTCTAATTTCTCACATCATTACGTTTTTATTTTTATTTTAGTTCCACTTTACTGAATGTATTTGCTGTAAGCTTCCAAAAATCATTTAGAAAGTAAGTCAAGACATGACCAAACAAGCAAGCAAGCAAACAATGTAGAACGACTGTAGGTGCTCAACAAATTCAAAATCAAATTCATTAATTCACTCACAGTTACATACAGAAAAATAAATGAAATAAATATGGTATCCTTGCTCTGTGTCCCTTTTGTGGGGGGGTAAAAGGTATAAAAAAAATCTTTCTAGAAGTATCAGCTGATTTTTGGTTGCTCTTTGCTCCCTAAATACTACTTTGGGTTGATCAACAAATATGCTTGTCAAATGTCCTCAGATTATCCCCTACTTCCATTCTTTGTTTTGTGACCAATTATCAAACTAGCCAGCAGTCATAATCATTTCACTGCCTTCTTCAAGACATAATTTCAATGTTTTCCCAATACTTAGCGACTCCTTATTATGGTGCTTAAAGTAGTCTGGTATCTGGTTTCAAATCTAACTCCCATAATATAGCCACACTGAATTTGTCACCACTCAAGTGAACATATCTACTGCCATACCTCTATGCCTTATTTCATGTTCTGCATATTCCTGGAATGCTTAAACCAGTCCCAAATCTCCTCCTCCCAAATTCTACCCATCCCTTGAGATCCAGCTCAGATAATACCTTATCCATGGGATCTTCCCTAATCTGACTCAATGTCAGCATTATTTGCTTGCTCCTCTTTTTGACACTCCTCTTACATCACTTATATTCTCACTTGTACAATGACTATTTTTATACATTTCTTTATCTTAGGTGTTTAAACCCCTTAACAGCCCAGTCCATGTGTTATGCATGTTTGTTTCCTCAGTGTGGCTTACAGTAAGTGCTCACTGAATGATTATTGAACTGAATTAAAAGATAATTTGGTTCACATAAAATATTCCCTTTAAACCATTTTCATCTAATAAACATTTATTTCCTTTAAAGTCTAACATGAACCAATAATTTGAAATTTTATCACCTTTGTCAAAAGGTACAAGAAGTTTAGTAACCATAAGCTATTTCCACCATTTCAGAGTTGGCTTGCGTCATGCCAGCATTTCTGGGGGGATGAAAATCCCTACGCTATAGTTTCTTTATGGCAGTGGGTAAATTAATAGGTGGTTCCTCTTATTATCTTCTGAGTCACTATATATACTATATGAAGTTCTAAATCATTACAACTTATATTACGGGTTTGGAATACCATATTTGCTTACAATGGAAAATGAAAACACTGTATATGTATAAAAATTGACTGTGATGCCCTACTTCTTAGGAAATCGTCTGACAAAACACAGTGAAAAACTGAAAGTGTATAGAAGGCTCTTCATTGGGGTCTTTCAGTCACATCTCACTGCTCACCTGAAATCTATAAGCATCCCATGGCAGGAACACAGCAACAGCATTTATGGCTGAAGTAGGACAGGGAACATAGCCCACAAAGCTCAAAGGCCTCCTGTTGGGAAACACATCACCCAAGAGCCTGCCGCCCAAGAATGCAGTTTATGCAGATGCTGGTTAATTAACATGACTCATCTATTATACTGCACTTGCTAATAACCTCAGTTCTTATTTCAATGAGAAAACAGAAGCAATTAGAGGAGAACTAATCACACCACCACAAGGGCAATCTCCCTGTATCTTGACTCATGGACCCTGCCTTCCTCCCTCATAAATGCCAACCTCTCCACTTTTGATCTGAATCCTATCCCTTTGAGCCTGTGGAGAACATTGCTCCTGTAATAATTATCCATCCCTCTATTGCAAAATCAGTTTCCCCTATCTATTGGATCCTTCCCATCAGCATACAATCTTGATGTAGTAACATCCATAGTAAAATAAAACCAAAAAAACCGCTTTTAAAAAATCCACATCATCCTCCAGTTCATACCTAATTTTTCTGTCCTAGTTTACAGAAAATCTCCTTAACAGTCGTCTATACCTTAGTCTCCTCAACCTGTTCTCTCCTCAACCTCATTCTAAGCAGGCTTTCATCCCCACCAATCCACTGAAATTGTTCTTGTAAAAGTCTCCAACTATCTCCATTTTGCAAATTCAATGATCAACCTACACTATCAGCAACAAAGGAAATAGTGTTTTTTTTCCTTCCTTCCTGAAACCCTTCCATCATTAGCTTTCAGAAACCACTTTCTCCTGCTTTTACTTGTACATCACTGGATGCCTCTGCTCAGTCTCCTTTGCTGGATTCAGCTCCTCTACCTGACCTCCGAACTTGGGAATGCCGCAGGGCCCAGATCCCTTCTTCTCTCTCCTTATACGAATTCCCCATGGATCTCCTCCAACTATGACTCCCAAATTAACACTGCCACGGCCAACCTCACCTCTGAGCTCCCAGACTCCCTTACCCAGCTTCTTACTCCACATCTGCATTTGAATATATAATCGGCATCTCAAATTGTACCTGCCAAAACAGTACTCTGGATTCCCCAGCAATTCACTTCTCCTTTAGCATTCCCCTTCTCGCAAAATAAGATCTCCATTCACCTAGCTGCTTAAGTAACTAGTCTTCTTTCCCTCACATCTGTCAGTTAAATCTATCCGCCTAGGCTGCTTTTTCTTCATAGCACTTAAATAACTATCAGAAGTTGGGTTACGCATTTATTTGTTTCCTTGTTTACTGTGTACCTCCCTCACTAGACTAATTTCTATGTGGTTGGGGTCCTCGACTCTAGCCTATGTCCAGAATAGTCTGTGCCTTGCATATTTGTTGAAAGAATTTTTCTGCATCAAAAACTACAACTGCTTTTGATTCAAGGCACATTTCCATACCACTCTGTCTGATCTTTTCCAGGATCAGAGTCAGTGGAAAAAGCATGTGCTCTGGAATTAGATATGCCTGGGTTTCTATATGAGCTCTACCCTACCACTCCACCCCAACCAGCAGCATTATCCTTGTCATCAACATCATTTATTCGGCACTTACTATATTCCACAAACTATGTTAACTTCTTTATACACACCGTTTAATTCTAACAACAAATATATGAGGTGAGTGTTATCATTCCTGTTTTATGGATCACAGAACTGCTAACTGGTAAAGCTAGGACTTAGTTGAGGATCTGACTCCAAAGCTCCTCCTCTTAACCAATATATACTCCTGCAACCCCGATGCAACAAGGTCCAAGGTCTCCCACATAGTTATGAACTGCACAGAGGACTCAAAGCCATATCTGACCTCCACGGATGTTCTTACTAACTATGCAGACATAACCAGTGTCCTCATCATAAAGCAGGGTGATGATGACACAAAGCAAGCTGATGTGTGCACAATGCCTGGACAAGACAGACACTCAATAGCTGCTAGAACTCTCTGTCCTGAGCTCTGACATTTATATGCACTTGATTACATTTTTAAAAGCTTCAGATTGTTGCCAAAAGTTTTCTTTAGTTCTTGTATTATCTTCCGGTATTTCTGAAGCATTCTTCAGTGAGAATCTAAACGTAAATACTATAAAATTATTTTACGAGATATGTTCAAACATTAAATATCACATTATATAGCAATTTGTACAATTTTAGAAAAATAGCATGGAACAATGATGATTATCACTGAACATCATTGCCTCTAAACTATCTGAGAAGTTTTATATTACGAATTTTGATACATAATTCCTACTCTCCTTATAATTTATAACACTATAAATTTTCTTTGTAAACTTTTACATTATTTTTCACAGAAAACTTAGAGGTAAAATGTTGTCAACATTTCCTAAAAATTGAATTAATCAAATGTTTTGTGTTCAGGCACTTTTTATGTTATAACTGAATTATAGCTCAATTTTATTTTACCATTAAGAAATCTTAAAGCTCATCCTAGCATCAAAAAGCATGTATTCTTTCTCTCCAAGATTTTTCATTTATGTCACATGACCAAACGCTTTTGCTAGGTCTGGAAAGGGCTGAACTGCTACTCACTGTGATGATCCTTTTTACAAATGCCTCCAGTTTAGATAGACAGACATTTAACAGACAGATTTGGAGAGCAAATTTCACTTAGGCAAACTGTATACTTTCGGTTAAATACTAATTTTAAAAAATTGAGGGAAAGAAAGAAAAAAATCACCCCCCTCCACCTGGCTTACACTTTATTTTGTTAATTTGCTATGGTACGGAATAGGAAGAAAATAATGCCCAAGGAAGGGACTGAGAAAATTTTGTATTCCCTAATATTAAACCAATACAGTAATTTTAACTACATACATCCTTTTAACAACAATCTATTTGCATTTTGAATTCCCATATAAAAATAAGTCTATGTAATAAGCTTTATTTAAGTGACTACTTGGACAATGCCTACATTTTACTGTATTTGTCCCACTGAAAGGTAGTGGAAATTTTCTGATTTCTCCATGACAAGTCCCATTAATTTTAATTGAAGCTTCCCATTCCTAGCTTCTCCTTGGCAGATAAAACAGTTTAGAGATTGCAGCCAAATGTAAGATTTCCCAGGGGGAATCCGAAAATAAGTTATACGTATTCAAGTAAGCCACCTGCCTGGATGAAGATTTATTTATTTGATCAGAATAGCTTTTCAAACTTCAAACAACCCATGCACAGAACAGATGTAGCTCTTTAAATGCAACTGTTTTCATTTCACTTTCTATTAACAAGCATCACAAATGGATACAGAGTCAAAGTATATAAATGTTCACTAATGCATATTTGCTTATACATCTTGAGTTGTAAATAAACATCAAATCATATTCTTAAATTTGAACACTAAATAATTATGTATACTCACAGCACACTAGGAGCACTCCCTTCTAAGCTAAGTGTCCAAATATAACAACTCATACATTGAAACAATGACAATACCATTCAGAAATGTGAATCACAGAGGAGGCACTACTGTCATAGGGTGTCAGTCTTGCTCAGGAGTTCATCTCCTTGTCTTCTAATAAGGCTGAAAACACATCTTAAAATAGCTGTTCCCTTAAACAGCTGTCTCAGCACTAAAGCAGGTTCTTTCTAGTTACCATCAAATGCAATTTATTGTCATCACCATCACTGTGTACTAACCAGTAGGCTCAAAGATAAATTAGACATGGTCCTTGCCCTCAAGAAACTTATACCACGGATGGCACTTATTATGGTAGACAATGATAAGAACCATAAAGGGTGAATTAATGACCTAAGAGTTGAGAAAAGGAGAGAAAGAGTCTAGCTGAAGTAGACTATACATGAACACATTTATTAGTTCCATGATTCACTTCAAGTTACAATGGTTAATTTTCACAAATATTATTTCTTGTGTTTTATACTTATAACAATGTTTTAACTTTTAATGAGAAATATATCATTTGAGTGTACGACACCAAAATGACCTACCTTACCCAATATTTTATATAAATACGTTTTCACTGTATATTCTCCGCTCATCTAAGCCAAAACTCTCACCTTACATCTCTTGAAGCTTTCTGGCCTTAGTGTTTGATACAGAATGAAATCTACTTCTAGAAAAACTCGAGTATGTTGTCTTTCTCTACCCCAACCCTACCACTGCCATCTCACATAATACACAAAATGTTTTCCTAAAAATTAAATTTCAATAAATCAGAAAGGGAAGCATGAAAAACATATGTATTTTAAGCTAAGGTACTAGATTTCATTAGGTTTGACATCTGTGGTAAAAGCAGGGGATGAAGGGATTGGAGAGAGAAAAGTTGGCATGAACTAATATTTATTCAATTCCTACTAGATTTAAGCTCTATGTAAATTAACCTGCACTGCTACCTAAGAGATTTCTAGTATTAATACCATTTGGCAGACTAGAAAACAAAGGCTCAAAGAGGCTAAGCAACCTTTCAAAAATGAAAGAGCTAGTAAGTGGTAAGGTCAATGCTTATCTGACTTCAAAATCTAAAAAGTCCCTAATCTGTCCAGCTGTCTGTTTCTCTGATTTCCTTCAGACACTGAACACACAATTGAGCCAAACAGAACTTCATTCATGATTACACAGATTATTTTGTCTCAGAAGATTATTCACATTATTCACTCTCTCAAGAAGAAAAGCAGTGGACTGGGCCTCTCTGAAAAGAGATACAGCCTTTTTCTATTCTCATTACATTAAGAATGGTTATTAAGTAACATGGTTGATTTTTGAAGAAACACATCAAAATTTATAAACCTGTTTCCTTCAAAGTCACCTTGGGAAGGAGGTTACAAAATTATTTCAGTGATGTTGTTACTAGCTCAAATATTTCTGAAAATCTTTTAGAACCATCTTCAGAACCAGTGGCACACCGGTCACTCAGTGGTCACAAATCTTCATCCTTTGCAGAAGAATTTGGCTTTGGGGAGGGGAGTCCTCCAGAGGCAAGCCTTATTGATAAGACAGCTTATTTAGTCCAGTAAACGCATTTGAGATGAAAAAGAAGAGGTGCCTACAAATTAAGGAGCTTTGCCAAGCTATTGCTCAACTTTTGCCTTCCTTAAATGCCCACCCTCCTCCTATCTAAATTATCATCTTTCATAAGCACATGTTTCTTTTCTTCAGAGGTCTTATTACTACTACTAAGCATAAGTATTTAATGAGTGTGTTTTTATTAATGTTGTCTCCTCTACTACACTGTAAGCTCTATGAGCTCAGTAACCATGTGGTTTTGTCACTACAGTGTTATCTGGCATCTAGAGACAACTGATACAAGTAAGCATTCAATAAATTTTTGTTGAGTGAGTGAACAGCACATATTGTTTTCTGACTCAAGAACTGCCCCTCAAGACAATTCTAATAACTAGAAGATTTCTGAGCAACAAATGGCAGTATCGCTAAAATACAGTCCATCTCCCCCAAATGAGAGAACAGGTAAATTCTTGGTTGGTTAAGAAACTCTTACTTTTAGAGTCATACCCTCCTTTAATAAAATGTTTACAAAACAAGATAATAGAGCAATAATAAATCTTTTATAAACACAGAGTTTAATGAAGGAAAAGGATATAGAAATAATTTTTTTTGATTTAATTTTTGTTTCTACCCAATTTAAATGTAAATTTCTGGTACTGAAACTAGGATACAATTTGCTATACTATATAGAGAGAGGAAGTAAATTATTAGAAAATCATTACTACCACTAATCATGAAGGTTAAATGCAGAGTTTCTGGATTATTAACATCCAATGAATATATCCCATTCATTTTTTAAAAAGTGATCATTGTTTAATCAAAACCATTTATTTGTTCAATAATGTTTCATAAAAAGGTAGCCAATAGTTCCTTTTCAGTTAATTTTCTAAGTGGCTAACGTCCTTGTTGACTAAAAATTGAGAGTATTTTATAGAGATTGAGAGATGTTTGCCAACATCTTTATAGCTTTGTAAGTAGCAAAACAAACAGCCCTTAGACAAATAGCTTTTTACGTGCTCATTACCTGGCAGAGATTTGCTGTCATATGTTTTTACAAAGACAGCAGAAGCAACCTAAAGGAGGTCATTGGTGAAATCACGAAGAAGGTGGAATGTGACAATTTTTAAGCTCCTCAAAAGCGAGAACATCAAACTAGAATACCAAATCCACCAACCTGCTTCTCTGACCCATGGTTAGATTATTTACATTTTTGGGAAAAGGGCTATATGTAAACAATTTTTATAATAATAATATATGGTTAATGTTGATAATATGGAAAGTTCCAAAAAATGAAAAACAAAGACAGGACCATCTCAAAACTCACAGTCTAGAGGAACCACAGTTGTCGTGGTCTTGCTTCTCTCTCCACTGCGTTATTGTTTATGGCTCATCCTGCTGTTTGTTTCTTAGTGTCAGATGGTTTGATAGAATTCCCAGAGCTTCCCTTTACTTCTACTCCTCACATCTGCTCATTTACTTTTTCTGAAATTACCAGATTAGCCATTAATTGCATTCTGTAAGGCATATTACCGTGGTTTATTTAATTAAAATGAAATAAAGTTATTCATGGGAGGTAACAATGGTTAAGTATTAAAGAATTGAACAAAATGAGTATTAATTCACAATGTGTCTCCTGATAACTTCCTTTTGAAGCGTCAAAAAGATAAATGAAAGGTGTCAAAATGTTCCACAAGCTGAGAAACAAGGTTAAGTATCTGGTGCACAGAAGGGTTGTAGACAAGAAGATTGTTTTCAGGAAACCGTAAAACAACGTAGTGACATGTGAACAACTAAAGTTTGGATGTTGAAAGGAAATATTTACAAAAACCAGCAGAAGTCATATACCTTATAGTCTACCCACCAAAATGTCAGACTTGAAACCATAGGCAGCTTGATCAACAAAAAAATTAAACAAATCTCTAAACCTTTTATGTTCTTTGTAGCAGGGTGGATCTTACCTCTTTTCGTGCCACCATATCATACCCCACCCTCATCAATAAGTCATGACATGAAAAATAGAGTAAAGAATTTTTTTCAAAGTACATACATTTTCTGGAGATACTGACCATGCCTGTTGGCTACATTTTCATCCACCTCATCTCCAGCGAGAATCACCAATTTAGCTGAGTCCTCAATTAGCGAGGTGCCTTCTGACATATTGAACCAGTACATTGCTTCTCAAACTATCTGTGATGGACCAATTTTTTTTAAATTTCCAATTTGTTGCAGACTGATATTTTGTTAAATACAATAAAATGAATTACTACAAAAATGAAATGAAAAAAAGACACAAAATACAAGTGACTTTTTATTAGATTCAATAGACATAAAATTACTCTGTCCATTGCTACAAAAGTTTCTAAATGCTTACTCTCAATTTCTGTATTTAACCCATAGCAGACCAAAAAAAAAGAAAAAAAGAAAAAAGAGAGAGAGAGAAGAGGATTTACAAGACAGGCACCAGTCTGTGGGCCACACTTTCAGTCACACTGATCAAGCCGACCAATTTCAAAGAGCATAAACCTCACGTGCATCTATGGTGCTCACCAACAGGCTACAAGTCTGAGTTTGCATGAAGTTTGTTTTCTTCAGGGCCTCTAGCTTGGTCGTGGTTAAAGCTGCCACTTACGCCTGGTTTATGACTGTACTGAGCTGGGCTACCAAAGGCATGTATTTCTTCGAGACAGAAGGACAACAGCAATTGAGAGCAAGATTTAAATACCTAGAGATGATAAAATCTTAAGCTCTGACCATAAACTGTAAATTTAACAACCTGATTTCCCCCTTTGGTGGCTATTAAACTATAACCTTTAGTTTTAAGAAAAATGGCTTTCCCTGGACAAAAAAGCAGTAAGTACAACCTAGTTGCTCACACCCACAAAGAAAACAAACCTACAGCTTCATACCATACCTGGCCAGGCTGCCAGGAACGAAATATTGAAATGTCAAGTAAGACGCAGTCTCTGCCCTCAAAGATCTTAACCCAGACGGACAGGTATGTCAACAATGACAAAATAATGAATTAAGCGCTATAAGTGAGACATGTACAACTCTACTGCTTCTCACCGCCCCCATGGCAATCACGTAGGCCTAGGCTTCTCTTTCCTGGATTATTCCAATAGCCTGCAATTTAAGGGACCTGATTCCACCACTGTCTCACTTCAGTCTATTCTGAATACAGGAGTCAGATGAGCCTTTCTACACCCAAGTCTGCTGTGTCAGTCTTTCATTCATAACCCTCCAGTGGCTTCCCTTCTTATTCAGAATAAAAGCCTAAATCCTTACAGTCTCTACATAATCTGCTCTTCTGACCTTACCTCCTAAAACTCTCCAGGTCACTCTGCTTTAGCCATACTGGCCCAGATATTTTTATGGCTCACTCTCCTCACTTATTTTAGCCTCTTGAACACATGCCACCTTTCTGACCTTCCTGGACCAGCCTATAAAAAAGTACAATCCCCCTGTCCCACTATCATCTACCATCCTTTATCTGCTCATTAACTTTTTTTTTTTTTTTTGGTGAGGAAGATCAGCCCTGAGCTAACATCCATGCTAATCCTCCTCTTTTTGCTGAGGAACACTGGCTCTGAGCGAACATCTATTGCCAATCCTCCTCCTTTTTTTTTTCCCCAAAGCCCCAGTAGATAGTTGTACATCATAGTTGCACATCCTTCTAGTTGCTGTATGTTGGACATGGCCTCAGCATGGCCGGAGAAGCGGTGCGTCGGTGCACGCCCGGGATCCGAACCGGGGCCGCCAGTAGTGGAGCGCGCGCAGTTAACCGCTAAGCCATGGGGCTGGCCCTGCTCATTAACTTTTATCACCATTACTCATTAACCTTTATCATCACCTGTCATTTATGTTTATGTGTTCACTGGCCACTTCTCCCCACCAGAAAGAAAACTTTAAGAGGGCTTCCTTTTGTTCACTGCTAAATTTTCAGTGCCCAGAACTGCGCCTGCTATGTAATAGGCATTCAATAAATATTCTGAATGAATATGAATAATCAAAGATGGATGCCTTGCTATGGCTGGTTATGGGGAATGTCAGGGATGGATTTACACAAAACAGATGACACTAAAACTAGGTCTTGAAAGAAGATTCAAGCTTGTCTGACATGGAAAGGGCCAAAAATATCATTGCCATATGCACAGCGTTTTCCACAAAATCTTGAAGTATAAGAATCCATTGTAGGGAAGACTATTAACTTTTTAGCTGAGAGAATCCCCAGGAAAGAAATCAATCCCTATGATCCAGAAAAGGATCAGGGTAAAGATTAATAATAAGAAAATTGCCACAGTTCTCATGAAATTTTACAGATGAGAAATTAGTGTAAAGTTAAGCTCCCAAATAATGTAAACATGCTCCCACTAATCTGTTTATCACTGTCTCAACTTTCTTTTGCCACAAGATTTCAATTTCATTCTCTTAGAATTTTCCCTGTATGATGGGACTATAGCTCTGATTTTAAAAAGGAAACTGAGGAGAAGAAAATAGTATTCAATGCCTAGAACTTCAGAGTTCTATCGGGGTACATCTATTCCACTGACACCTATGGCCATGCATTCTGGAACCACATTTCTCAACTATAACCTCCTTTTACTATCTGAAATTGTCTTACACATATTTATTTATTTTCTTGTTTATTTCCCATTAGAGAGTGAATTCCTTTTAACAGACCAGGGACTTATCTATCTTCCCCATGGTATCCCTAGGGTCTGATAAGCGCCAAGCACACAGAGCACCAAATAAATGCCCAATGGATGAATAAATCAAATTCAAAGAATAAATAAATGAATATTTCACATAGGGAGTTAAGACTTTAACTTCCAGCACCCGTGCCAGCAGTGCATTTTCCCCTGAGTAACAGTTCTTCTCCTAAACAACATCATCAAAAGTACAAGTAGGACTGTGTACACACTTGCATTTCTGGCTTTACCATATTCTGGAAATACTATCTCAGCATTTACCAGAGAAGCATAAAGTCTAGGAAATGGTTGTTCTGATGACACAATGCTAGGAGAAACAGGGCAAAAGAAAGCAAAGGGATTCCTGCAACCCTGGTTCCAGGGCTAACTAGCTGTCCCTGCCTCACAGAAGTGACACTGTGGGGCTTTCTGTCGCCCCCTAGTGGCAACTGTGCTTGGGACACCAATATATTACTACCCAATCTTATTTTATGCATATGATCACAATATAAAAACTTTAAGCAATGCCAACTGTCTCTATAATAAAAGCTTTAGTAAAAGCTAAAATATCAGTGCCTCTCAACTCTCCAAACTCTCTCTCTCTCTCTCACACACACACACACACACACACACACACTCAAATCAGTCTCAATTTTATTAAATTTACAAACCTAGGCATCAAGGCCAAAGTCGTCTCTATTTTTTCATCACTGCAGCATCCATCCCTCGTTCCCCCCACCCCACCTTCTGCTGCCCACCCTCAAAATTCACTCATTCATTCATTTATGCATTTGTTTAATTATACATTTCATAAACAGCTATTGGCATCATTTTCTGTGTTTATAACATTGTGAAATAATGTTTCACCGGCTAATGAAGGAACTCCAACCCCTGCTAACTCCCTGTCAATTTGTGCAGGTAGTTATCAAAAGCGCTTTCCGGTCCAGTCAGCTGCCAGGTGGAAGCTTCTTTGTCTCCTCTGGTTCAGGTCCCTTTAGGCAATGGCAGCTCCTTCACAGGGTTTGTGCACAAAAGGTACTTCTACCACTGCCTTCTCCATCCACATGAAGGCCCCTCTCTCTCCCTCGCCTCCACCCGGGACACCAGCCAGCATCACAGATGCTGCCACTGGTGAGGCTGGAGGCCAGACAAGCCAGACACTCGAGAAGCTGAGTGACGGTCAGTGTTTTGGGTAAAGCTGCAATTCCAGCTATAACTGTTGCTTCTCTCTCGTTTTTAAATCAGCTTCAGGGTAACAGTGGATGCACCTTACTCAGATCTTAAGCATAAGAGGAGAAAGGATGCTGAGAGAATATCTGGGCTTACCAAATCAGGGTGTGAGCTATCAGGGGCTAGCAGCTTTTAACTTTTCCATCAGAAACAAAAATAAACCAATTACTATCAGCATTTCATAAAGAAAAGAATAAAGAAGTAGTAAGAATATGATCTTAGTATAAGAAGCAGGACTTCCAAAGAAAGAACATTAGGTGACCTTACACCAACACACATGAAAAAAGTAACAGTATGGTAAGTGGGACATTTTTTAATTGCCCTGAATGGATGCTGTGAATAAGGTTCAAAGTTGTGGTGGACCAAGGGGCAATTAAATAGCCTATATCCTAAAGGGAGCATCCATGTGAGAAGAGAATAGTGTTCCTCACATCCCAAGCCAATCGATCAGGGATCAAGACAATCATCCATAAAGATAGGAGGTGCCTGCATGAATGGGAGAGACCAACATCTCATTGCCTAGCTGGACATAGGTTTATGAAGTATCATTGCTGATCCGCCTCCTGCGTCTATTTGAGTAGGAAAGAAAGAGAATTAGAGAGTAACGGCGGCATGAGTGATAGGCGGGAAATGGGAGAGGGTATAGGGTAAAGCCTGGACAACGGAGTAGCATGAACAGCTTTCATTGGGCAGGGCAACGATGCCACTTTGAGCTCATTTGAGATGAAGAACAAAGCTTTAACTCAGCTACGAAATGGAAAATTTAAATCAAACGGACTTACAGAAAAATGGAAACAGAATTTCAGAACTCTGCTTACCTTGAGAAAGAGTACTTCTACAAAGCACAGTTGGCTCAGTGAATAGAGAATAATAAAACATTTTCATGTTTGAACCCCATGAAATTAAGACAATATAATGAACCAGACATACATAGTTTTCTAAGTTGGCTGAAAATCAAGGAAAACTTCTCTATAGATCAGCACAGGCCCACAGAGCGGCTTTCAGGAAAGACTTGATCTAGTCCAAGCCTTCACTTGACACATGAGGGAAATGGTGCTCAGCTCACACTTAAGGACCCACATGATTATGCTGTTTTCTACCTTTATGCTTTCTTCACTCTGGATATTCCATATTTCAGCCAGTTTCCCCTGATGGGTGCTAGCCTGGTTAACAAACTCAAAACTGGGCAGGATAATAACAGAATATTACTTTTCTAGAGGTAGTAGGAAGAAAGGTATAGTAGCTCCACTAAATTACACAGCCCCACCTTTCACTGGTCACAGCCATTTTTTTATTCACGCTTCGTCTTTCCTTCCATTTTCATCTTGTTCTCTGTTGCCACCTTCCTCCATCACTCTTTTCTTTTCTTTTCATCCCTTTTCCTAGGGTCAATTATAGCAAATGGCAGAGTGACAGTTAAGAAAGGGAGAAACATGACTTCACATTCTTGTGACCCAAAAGTCAATATTTTCTAATAGATACATCTTAGTATTAATATTATTAAGGGGTGTCACTATATTTTACATTTTGGACCACCAAAATTAAATGATAAGATCAAATGACAATAAAAATATAATATATAAAAGTACAAAATTATAATTTCTATTTTAAATGTGCTAAACTGACAACATCAAATTACTATCAATTTCTTATAAAGAGAAATTGGGGCTGGGTTCTTGCGATTTTTCTTTGCTTAAACGTAATGAAATTGATCATGTAGCTCACAAAGCATTTTTCAATTTGCCAGTCTAAAGGTGCAAAATTCATAGATGTGTGTACGAACAGTTACGTATTTGTAATGTATTTATGGTACATTGCCATCCTTTCCTTTAAGGAAAAAAACTGAAGATGCTTCTTATGTTACAATAATGAACAGGTACTTAAGCAACTAAGGCGAATAACCTTATAATAATAAAGATCTTAATTCTCAAATATAAAACAAGTGATTTCATCTCCTTATCCCAGTAACCATCATTTCAAGATATACATAAATATCAATGACTATTAAAAACATATTACTACAGATGAAAATTTCCAATAATTTGACTTTGATGTTTTATCATCACTACTCAGTTTTTCATGCTCATCTTCTATGACTATCCTCTTAGAAGCTAATAAATGTAAAAGGCAAGCTTTTAGCAGAAACTGTGAGGAGAAACAATGTAGTCTGGGTACCATTTCTCAGATGCTGTTTGAGAAATGCAGAGCAAGTCCCTGATGGCGTTCCTGCTGCATCTTCCACGTGCAAGTCAGTTGCTAGGAAACGTGAAAGACAGGGATTCAGTATTATGTCTGGGGAACAATGAGCTAGCTTAACAGTTATCTGAACACTAACACATAACCTTCATAAACTGTTGTCTACCTGAGGAAGCTGCAGATTACAGGTGATGTTTTTTCCAGAGAAACAGACTTTGAGTTCCATCCTTTAACTCTTATAAGCAGATTCTGGTTATATCCATTGAAATAAGAAGTAACAGCTATAGACATCTTAAAATCTTTTTTTTTCAGCCAGAAGTTGCATTCATCCTGCTATCCAAACTCACAGATGATAAGAACTAATCTTTTCACTGCTTCAAGCTGTATTTTGATATCGCTGCACATATATATGCATGTGTGCATGCGCACGTGAACGCACACACGATAGAAAAGAGAAAGAAAGAAAATACACACTGCACCACTACTACAATAAAATACTTGCCACAAAATAACCAGCAGAGAAAAGGGAGGGACTAGAAACAACTTAAGGGAAAACACACACACACACACACACACACACACAGGTGCACATGCACAAATACTCTCACACATGTCAAATGCATTTCGCAGTCCTTCAACTCGTGCCTACCTGGGTCTAAGAAACAGAAAAAGAGCTCTGGATTGTGAGTCAGGAAACATGGGATCCAGGAATTCACTTGTGTCACTCTGAAAAAGTACCTTAACTTCTCTGGAAGTTTTTTTTCCCAGAAAATTAAGAGAGTAATGCTAACTTCAACAGGTGTTTGAGAGGATGGGATGAGATAACGCATATGCAAGCATTTTAAAATTGCATAGCACCATACATGAAAAGATAGTATCATTATGTTATTTAAATGTGGCCATTCCAGTGAAAAGGAATATGAATGGGACTCAAAATTTGAAAATCAAAATTAAGCCAACTAAAAAACATTGATGGATGAGGCAGGATTTTTTTCCCAAAAAATTTCATACATAAATTAGACTGTTTCACTAACATCAAAACAACACTTGGTGTGAGTTACTAACATGAGAAAGCAGTGATTTATTTATTTATTTATTTGTGAGGAAGATCAGCCCTGAGCTAACATCTGCCAATACTCCTCTTTTTTTGCTGAGGAAGACTGGCCCTGCGCTAAAATCAGTGCCCATCTTCCTCCACTTTATATGGGACGCTGCCACAGCATGGCTTGACAAGTGGTGGGTCGGTGCTCGCCCGGGATCCGAACTGGCGAACCCTGGGCCGCCGCAGCGGAGCGGGCGCACTTAACCGCTTGCGCCACTGGGCTGGCGCCGAGAAAGCAGTGATTTAAAGCAAACAAACAAAAAACAATCACAAGAAGAATCTATGCTGTTCATGTCTCTTCAAAAGACTGTAAGCCATTTGCATTAATTTGCATAAATTTAAAGTAGAGAAGTATATCAAACTACGAAAGATGTAAAAGTAAGCTTTTAAATGGATTGTCTCAAATACTTTCCTATCTTTTCCATGCTAAAAGTAGCTTCGCCATCACTTCTACCTTCAAAAAAATGAACTTATAAGCTATAAAATCAAATTAATATTCAAATTAAATATAAATTCAAATTAAAACTGAACTTACATGAGGGTTATGGGTTTTGTTTAAGGTGTCTCTTACAATCCCAGTGGCCGACACACATACTGGGAATGCCAAGCACCCAGGATCTGGGAGACGCCATGTCTCCAAGGCTGCCACAACAAAATACCACAGACTGGGTGGCTTAAACAACAGAAATGTATTTTCTCACAGTTCTGGAGTCTGGAAGTCCAAGATCAAGGTGTCACCAAGTTTGACTTCTCTGGAGGCCTCTCCTTGGCTTGTAGATGGCCGCCTTCTTGCTGTGTCCTCACATGATCTTTTTTCTGTGCATGAGCATCCCTGGTGTCTCTTCTTCTTATAAGTACACCAGTCACAGTGGATTACGATGTACCCATATGATCTCATTTAATCTTAATTACCTCTTTAAAGGCTCTATCTCGAAATATAGTTACATTCTAAGGTACTGAGGGGGTTAGGACTTCAACGTATGAATTTTGGAGGGACACAATTTAGTCCATAACATTCTACTTCTACTTGATCTCAGTGGAACACTAAGCACTAAGAAAGCTGAAAGGGCGACTGCTCCACACACAGGCTACAACGCATTCCCCAAGGACCCGAAAGCTCCAGGTCCTTACCAGGAGAGGAAACAATAAGAGAAAGCATGGACATTCAGGAGAAATTATGTTAACATACATAAATATCAACATGGCTGAGGAAACAGAAGGCTCTTAGACTCACAAACGAAAACAATAAACACTAGCATGTTCAGCGTTTTCAAAAAGTTTCCTCAACTCTGCATTTGGCATTTACTCAAGCACGGCCTTCAACGAAAAGAACCGTAATGCTAAAACCCAAACTGGCAGCAAATACTGGGGAGGGGACACAAATAACAAGGTGTTATATGGTGACTTTGTAAATTTTCTTTCAAAGGGAACTATAGAAAAATCATTAAAAACAGTTCCTGGTATTATGCTAAGGGAAATAAGTCAGAGAAAGACAAATACTGTATGATCTCACTTACATGTAGAATCTAAAACAAACAAACAAACAAAAAACTGAGCTCATAGATACAGAGAACAGATTGGTGGTTGCCAGAGGTAAGGGGTGAGGGATGAGTGAAATGGATCAAAAGGTACAAACTTCTAGTTATAAAATGAGTAAGACATGGAGATGTAATGAAGAGCATGGTGACTACTGTTAATAATGCTGTATTGCATATTTGAAAGTTGTTAAGAGAGTAGATCTTAAAAGTTCTCATCATAAGAAAAAAAAGTTTTGTAAATGTACGGGAGGGATGTTAACCAGATTTATTGTGGTGGTCATTTTGCCATATATAGAAATATCAAATCATTATGTTGTACAGCTGAAACTAACATAATGTTATATGTCAATTATACCGCAATAAAAAAAAGAAAAAATAAATCATACAAAGCCAGAAATAGAAAAGCTATATTATAAGCTGATAGTGTTGAAAAAATAATAAATTAATATTGTTATAACCTGAAAAAAAACCCTCCTGAATATTTCTGAGACTGATTTGGACTAAAAAGTCAGGTGAATAGACACATTTTCACTGTTGGTGATTACAACTGTTGGTTGTAATCTCATCTAAAAAATTAATAGCACATAACACTGCCTTACACAAAAAATAATACCTTCAATTTCTAAAGTTTTTACCATTCCCAAATATTTTTTCATTTCATCTTCATAATGACTCTGTGAAGTAGAAAAGACAGGAAAAGACGAGTAAAATGAAAATGAGTGAAGTTAAATGACTTGCCCAGGGTCACAAACTAATAACCGAGGCAATCAGAATGAGAATGCAAGTCTTCTAAATCAGTACTTTTTATTCTTGGGACTTAATGACTCTCAGGGCATTGAAACTACAATTTTGCAAAATTCACTTTATTTAGCATCACTGGGATGTAAAAGTCTATAAATAAAACTAGATTTGCTGAAAATCTGCACATAATCACAAAGTGAATTTAGTCTGAGATAAAAATAATTCTGACCACTTCTTCAATAAATGTAACATTTTTAAGATATCAATCATCTTAAATTTTGGAAGTAGCATTTTTCTTGAGAATTTATTTCACTAGGCCAAATAACTGGGTAAATATAATAAAAGTTCAAAGCAAGAAAAGGAATTCCCATAATTAATAATACCAGGCAAAATTTAACCTAGTAACTAGATGACTTTATTAACTAGATGATCTTATTAATCTATCCAACATATTTCTCACTAGGCTATAAACATTTCTTCAGCTAACTGAAATTGAGGAGAATAATTGAATCACTGGACAACTAAACTTTGATCAAATTAAAGAAACTAGACTTATTTAGCATGAAGGGAAAACCAACTATCTAAATATCTACAGTAAAACTTGTTTTATCGAGCACTCGTTATTGTGCCAAGCTAAGTGCTTTATGTACATTGTCTCACTCAATCCTCACAACCACTCTATGAAGTAGATACCACTTCATATCCATTTTACAAATGAAGACATGACAGTGAGGTTAAGTAATGTACCCTATAACCCACATTTAAAAAGTGGCAGAGCCACAATTCACATCCAGCTGTTTGACTCCAAAGCTTGTATTGTTCATCATTCTACTGTACGGTCTTGATCCCAAACACAAGGAACAATGAGACACTGCCTATCACAACTGACAACAGGTGAAGAAATGGGCCTACAGAGTAACAAAAATAAAGCAAATTTCTAAATTGTGTGCACTATTACACATAAAATGAATGAATGAGATTATGGAGTTTCCTCTAAAAGTCTTTAAAAAAAACAAAACAAATTATCTTCATTCATTCATTCTTTCATGCAACAAAATTGTTGGGCACATGCCACAAACCAGGCACTCTCCTAGGTCCTTAAGAGTCCAGGAATAATATGACAAAATGCCTTCCCCTGAAGGATTCAAAGGCTACTGAGGAAGGTAACAGTACAGAAGAGATTTAAAAAGGCATTAATATGGGTAATGGCATAGGCTGGGGTTACAAAAATGCCTCATGGAGGAGTTTCCTTAAGCTGTTTTTCACTCTCCTTGCAACATAATAATATTCTGTTAGGTGAGAAAAGGCAAATCTCTGGTGGGGCAAAACTGTATGGACCAAACAAATAACTTTTTGACAGCCAGGCTTGATCCAAGGATAATATTTATACTATCTAAATAATAAATGAAGGTGAATTTTATGGCATGTGAATTATATCTTGATTTAAAAAGTTTTTAAAGAATTAATGAATTATATATCCTTCAGAATTTTACTCAAAATATTATTTTTATTTATTTATTTATTTATTTGCTGAGGAAGATCTGCTCCAAGCTAACATTCATGCCAATCTTCCTCTATTTTTCAGTACATGGGCCACCAGCACAGCATGACTGCTAACAGAGCAGTGTAGGTCCACACTCAGGAACCGAATCCCAGCCACCGAAGTAGAGCACGCTGAACTTAACCACCAGGCCACCGAGGCTGGCCCAAAATATTATTTTTTTGAAACTGAGTTTTAAGCATAATATTAAAGAGAGAATTCAAGTTATACTATTTTAAAGAATCTGCTGACGCGGCGACCTACTACACCACAGTGTCTCCTCCACAAAGACTAATGGGGCAAATCGGATCTCATGTTTTAACAACCAGCAAAAGCTGCACTTCTGCTAAATAAGTGGTAAACTTTCATCAAATGAATGTCATAGATGTAATACGTGATTGAGTTGCCATCTTTTTCCCTGGCTGTTAGCATTTTTTATACAGTGACATTTTAATTTATTTATATCTACTTTATTACACACATACATGCAAGAATTTACAGAGCCTTTTAGAATTACATAAAGTAAATACAAATAACATAAAAAAACAAATGATGAAACATCAGTCAGAGACCCTGATTCTTGCTTAAGTCCTGTGGCTAAGTGACTCAGTAGGTTAGCAATACATATAGAAGAAACATGAAACTGACAAGAGCTTATAAAAGAATTACATAAGGTTGTGGATAAGAAGGTCATAATAGAATATTATGTAAGTGACCTTCCAATTATGTCCATGCAAGGACATTACTGTCCTTTTACACAAAATACCCATTTGACCATTCCCAGATATTAAAAAGTATGCTCTTCCAAGGTGATCCCCTCTCCAAGGGGCTAACTAGTGACCCCCAACAAGCAGAAACATAGCAACTTGGGGTAAATCCGGCATGCCCGAGGTCTGTGGGGGTAAGGGGATGTTTCCTTTTGATCTCTGCCTACATATATGCCTAAGTTCTGTCTCCCCAACCACCTACTGAAGTTGTCATCTTTCTCGACATGGGCCAGAGGCACCAATGTGCACCAGGCTGCTTTAGTCATCAACCGTGACTTTCCCACCAACAGAGAAAACTATATCCACAGAATCAGACGTGGTGGACATTTTGGTGACAAGGGAGTGCCTACCAACATAGGGACAGAGGACAAGGAGACCTCTTGGGACATGGAGACATTCTATAACACATCCACTGAGGACATACCCCTCAATGACCTCATTTGAGAGGGCTGTTGGGCCCCCCAGCCAGGGTCCAGTTCTGAGACTGAGGAGAAACCGGAGCAGGAAGGGGAGGAAGTCCAGGGATAGACACCTCTGTCATATTTTTCTGTTTTTTAAAAATGAATGAATGACCTTTTGGCCAGAACTACCACCTTCCAGTACTTCACCAAAATGACCAACACAAAGGGAAGGAGAGGCACCTGCTATGCGTTCTCTAGGCCTGTCAGAAAACATGGAGTTGTTCCTTCGGCTACATACATGGGAATCTACAAGAAAGGTGATATTGTAGACATTAAGGGAATGGGCACTGTTCAATAAGGGATGCCCCACAAATGTTACCGTGGCAAAATTGGAAGAGTCTACAGTGTCACCCAGCATGCTGTTGGCATTGTTGTAAACAAACAAGTTAAGGGCAAGATTCCTGCCAAGAGAATTAATGTATGCATTGAACATATTAAGCACTCCCAGAGCCGAGGTAGCTTCCTGAAACGTATAAAGGAAAATGATCAGAAAAAGAAGGAAGCCAAAGAGAAAGGTACTTGGGTTCAACTGAAGTGCCAGCCTGCTCCACCCAGAGAAGTACACTTTGTGAGAACCAATGGAAAGGAGCCTGAGCTGCTGGAACCCATTCCCTATGAATTCATGGCATGATAGGTGAAAAAAAAAAAAGACATCTAGACTGTAAAAATGTTTCTCTTAATTGAGTACAAGTATGGTGTCTCTTCCCCCAAAGAAATATTTAAAGCAAACTCTGTGTCCTAAAAAAAAAAAAGGAATGAAATGAATGAATATAATTTTTTGAGGTAAAAAAATTTTTAAAATAATTTTAAATGTTACATGGAGCATTGATCTGACCCAAAGGAATATTTCAATGTCTACAGCTCATTAAGATGCTATTAAGAATAAAATTCTGTCGGGGCTGGCCCCGTGCCATAGTGGTTAAGTTTGGCACGCTCCACTCCGGCAGCCCAGGTTCGAGGGTTCAGATACTGGGCATGGACCTACACCACTCATCAGCCATGCTGTGGCAGCGACCCACATAAAAAATAGAGAAAGACTGGCACAGATGTTAGCTCAGGGTTAATCTTCCTCAAGCGAAAAAGGATGGAAGATTGGTGGCAGATGTTAGCTCAGGATGAATCTTCCTCAGCAAAAAAAAGAGTAAAATTCTGTCATTACATTATGCTGAATAAGTACTGTTACTGAGACTAGAGACACAACATGTATAATTGTTAATGATGCTCAATATTTCTGCATTTTTATATCTATTTTGAAGTTACAGCTACAGATTTATAACTTTATATAGGGTTTAAATTCAGTAAATAATGCAATATATAGATAGAAATAAGATATTTCCAAAGCTTATTTATTGTACAACCTAAATGCTAAGCTCTTCAATAAACTATACTTAAAAACAAAAAGCCAAGCAAAACAAACTAACAAAAACACAGTTACATTGTTACTAGAAAATTCAAACTACCTAGTTTGAAATCATCTTGTTCACATCTACTCACTTATCCACCTTCAGTTCATGCTATTTCATCAAAATATTTTCCAGGAAAAAAACCCTATTTTGAACAATTTGAAAAAACCCTATTTTGAACGTATGGGATAACAGCCATTTATTTGCCTTACTCCATTTCCCTACTCAACACTTAGAAATACCCATTTCACACTAAACAAACTGCAAGTTTGTGGGATGAGTCTCTCCTATTAAATTTATTTTCAGTTGGAATACTTGAAATAGCTGTTGAGTATAAATAAACAGTTGACATTTTTATGAGGTACCCAATCTTAGAAATCATAATGGCTCTTAACATGGAGTGACATCACCAAAGGGTAAACGTGTTAGTAATTTCAAGAGTAAAAGTGTCAGAGGCTTTTGGTAATAAACTGCTAAGGAAATAAAGTAAAAACTTTTTATTCCTTGTAGCAACAATTATTAGTTTCTTTTTCTTATTCATTTATTTATACTTTCCTTTACTCCAAAAAAAAAGGATTTAAAGCATATGTTCATGATTTGCAAATCAAATTAAATATTTGCTTATTCTACCACTTTATATATGAGAGTATTTTATCTCGAAATTCGGCAGAGGGGCATTACATTTTAAAAACAAGTAATTCTGCTGCTTTTAAAATGAATGAGTCTCTGATACTAGTTCAAAGAACTCTAAATTCTGACAACTAATAATGTCTTTTATTACCAGTTTAAGTGGGAATTCTAACAAGATTTACTATAATGCTATCTTACCAGTAGTAACTCATTAGCAACAAAAAATGAGACATTACTAATAAATTACAATTCCCAGGGGATACTGTTTTAGACTTCTGATGGTAAAAACACAATTATCTATACCTAAAAAACATCTCAGCAGACTATGCTTTACAATGAACAATTCAGGTTATTGTAATGCAAATCACCAGTACACCATCAGATGAAAAGGCTTTCTGTAAGGTGGATACTGGGGTTAGAGATATTTCTGTCTCTGGCTCATACTATAGAGATTCTGAAATTGTTCTTCAAAAATGGCCACCTGACTTAATAGTTAGAATTTATTCATTCATTCTGCAACTTCTCACATCAGTATCTGTCTAACTCCTTGTCTCTGAAGGCTGTAGTCACCAAGGATAAAATAAAAAGTACCTTGAGAAAATGACTGTTTTCCAAAAACTGCATGCCTCAACATAAATTGGACCAACTAGAACTATGGTGATGCACTATTTTTGAACATTTATAAACCTACACAATGATTTAACAGAGAAAAATCTTTTCCTCTTTACTGGAATTGAGCAGAGCAAAAAAACATATCACATGTGAACCAATCTGCCGTGTAAAGTATGATTACTCATAACACTAACTATGGATCAATAATTTAGATCTGTGATTTGCAAGTGAGAAAAGGATCCTCAATTAATGAGCATATCAGTCACAAGCTCTCTGCCCTGCTCTGTTTCCCACCTCCACCATCTCCCCAGGGAAGAATGATGGAGATCATAAAGGAGGTGGGACAGAGAGAAATGTTTGCGAAACACTGATCTAGAAATAGAAACTTATATACAGTTCACCAAATAAGATTTTATAAATTAAAATGGATAAAATTGATTTTTTAAAAAATACCTATTGAGGAGGAGCTTATGAATTATACTAGCCTCAACTTCTGCTTCAAGCAGAATAGTGTATGAATTACTTTATTTAACAACTAGAATCTTAGACAAATTTCAATGCACACAACTTTTAATGCGATACTAGCTTCCTAAGAAAGTAATGGATACCTCCACGGAGCAAGGAAGACAAGAGACAAAAACAACAACACTTAACCAAATAATGAGTGGGAGCTGATATCAAGAACCAAACTTAAAAGTCAGAGATGCCCTAGAGGCAAACACACGTAAGGGTTCCTGAATCCTTAAATCTAAGCCTTGGGCGTGCTGCATAGTGGGGTAGCTGATTCTGAGACTTCTATTAAATAGGTAGATTACTGAAGGGGCTAACAACATCCCAAATCCCTAATATGTCTTAACCCCTGATATAAAAAAACAAATCCTCTCCAAATAAAAGAAACCCTCAGCTAGTATTGTATTTTTACTTTAAGACATGCACTGAACCTATAATTCCCTGAGTAGTTAGAAAGAAAGTGTTCTCGTTATGTCACATAATACTGCAACCAAAAATTATTATTCTCATTTTATAGATGAGGAAACTGAGGCACAGAAAGATTAAGTAATTTATCCAAAGACACAAAGCAAATAATTGGTGGAGGGGGGATTTAAGCCCAGGCAGCCTAATTCCAAAGCAGTATCTTTAACTACCACGTTATTCTGTTCCTTGTACTTATACAGACAATAATTATAAACATTTATTATGTGATAATTGTGTGTCTACCACTGTTTTAAGCCATTTAGATGCACTAACTAATTTAATTCTCACAGCAACCCAATGAAGTTTACAGATGAGGAAACTGAGCCAAAGAGAAGGTAAGTAACGTGTAAAGGTCGCCCAGCTCCTTAGCAGCAGAGATGGGCTTTGAACCCAGGCACTCTGACTTTTGAGTTTAGGCTCATAACCACGTCATCATTCTGCTCCCCAAATACTGGTTCATTTAACTCATTTATCAACTTGCTAAGGGAGTTTCCATCCCTGTCACACACAGGGGAATAAATCTGCATAAAAAGGCGAGAGGCTTCTGGGATGCAGCAGACCAAGACCCCTTTTTCGGTTTCCTGAGTGCAGTCAGGGAAACGTGTTCAGGGACATGTTTTCATAGCAGACCAGGAGGGTCCCCAACAAAAGGTTAGTGGCAGGGATGTGAAACAAGATCTCTGAAATAAAAATTTGTACACCGAGGAAAGAAAGCACCTAGGCTAGTAACCTGTGCCAACATTTGAGAGCTTGTGAAGAAAGAAGGCTCAGTACAGCAGAATGTAAGGCTGCAGGATGTGCCTCTGGGCCAACTGTGGTACTTTATGGAGCAACAGCAGAGTCTGGACGTATGAACCAAAAAGAGCTGTAATCTGGTGGGGTAGGCAGAGGCATGCATCCCTTCTTCACTCCACCAAAAAAAAAAAACAAAACAAAAACAAAAATTTCCATGCCCTAATCTCTGGAACTTTCACACATTTGGCCTTCTTTACCTTATTGTCTATCATCTATTATCTTTTTGTTACATTACATGGCAAAACGGACTTCCAGATGTGATTAAGGTTTTCGATCTTAAAATAGGGAGATTATTTTGGATTATCTGGGTGGGCTCAATCTAATCATCTGAGCCATTAAAAGGAGAGGAGGAAAGCAGAATAGTCAGAGAGATGTGGAAGAAGGCAAGCAAGAGAGATAAGGCAGAAGGCAAGGTCAGAGACACTTGACAGCTGAGAAGGACTCAACCTACTCTTGCTGCCTTTGCAGTAGAGAATCACAAACCAGGGAATGCAGGTGGCCTCTAGAAGCTGAGAATTAACCACAGCAAGGAATTGGGAACCTCAGTCCTAAAACTACATGGAAACGAATTCTGCCAACAACCTGAGTGAGCCTGGAAGCACATTTCCCCCCAGAGGCTCCAGATAAGAGCCCAGGCTGGCCAACACCTTGATTTTGGCTTATTGGGACACAAGCAAAAAAGCAGCCAAGACAACCTGGACTTCTGAACTACAGAACTGAGACATCACAAATTTGTGGTAATTTGTTATGACAGCCATAGGAAACCAATGTATTCTGGTAGCCAGGTGGAACATCTTTGCAACCTGGACAGGAACCAGAAAGCCCACCTCACTGGCAGTGAATTCCATGACATTAGTGGGCCGATGTGATGCCAGTTCCCACCCCATGGACTGAGCATAGCCCCAAATTTTACGGAAAATTCAATTCATGTGGTAGGCTAGAGGTTAGGGATAATTCTCCAAATGGTGATAAATAGATAAAGAAGGGTTTAAGAGACTCAACCCAAAGAATAAATTTAAATGATGTGCCCTTTTGGCTCTCTGAGCAGCACCACAGCAGTTGGCAAAAGCCAACACCTTATGAAAGGTGACAAAAAGGGAGCCAAGACAAAAGGTTGATCCCTTTTCTAAGAAAGATTGGTATGATGTGAAAGCACCAGCTATGTTCAATATAGGAAATATTGGAAAAACACTAGTCACAAGAACTCAAGGAACCAAAATTGACCTGATGGCCTCAAGGGTTTCTGAAGTGAGCCTTGCTGATGTGTAGAATGACGAAGTTACATTTAAAAATTCAACCTAATTCCTGAGGATGTTCAACGCAAAAACCATCTAGTTTCCGTGGCATGGATCTCACCAGTGACAAAATGTGCTCCCATGGTGAAAAAACGGCAGCTCATGACCGAAGCTCATGCTGATGTCAAGACTACAGATGGTTATTTGGGTTATTTGCTTCATCTGTTCTGGGTTGGTTTCACTAAAAAAATCAACAATCAGATTCAGATGATGACCTCTTATGCCCAGCACCGACAGGTCCACCAAATCTAGAAGACGGAAATCACGACCTGAGAGGTGTAGACAAATGACTTGAAAGAAGTGGTCAATAAATTGATTGCAGAGGGCACTGGGAAAGGTACAGAAAAGGCTTGCCAATTTATTTGTCCTCTCCACAATGTCATCATTAGAAAAGTAAAAAAGGTGAAAAAGCCCAGTTTGAACTGGGAAAACTTATGGAGCTTCATGGTGAAGGTAACAGTTCCGGGAAAGCTACTGCGGGTAAGACAGGTGCTAAAGTTGAACAAACCGAAGGACGGGAGCCATCAGTCCAAGACTCTGTTTAAAATTCAGATGTTTAATGTTGTCAAATACAAAGTTTTATTTGCAGAAAAAAAAATTTTCAAATGATGTGACCAAATTTGTAACTCCAAGTGTGTAAAGCAAGTCAAATAATTTCAAATGTGTAATGGGAACTCATTATTTAAAACAATCCTAATGTTGAACTGTCTATAAATTCAGTTTCTCATACACAAAACTTACTTAAAATGAGGTAAAACTAAACATTGAATCAAATGCCCAATTTTTTTTTTTAATAGGGCAGTAAACAAGTTTGAAGCACATATGCTGGCTAGACCTAAGTCTTATCTAAACTTTGAGAAGTCTTAGAATTAATTCAGCTTCCTAGTATAGACATACTAGGCAAATGGTGAAAACCCCTGGACCTTTCAATGGCATTTGGCCCACAAATGAAGGTGGGAATTATATTTGGTAATTCTCTATTCTATGCCAATCACTGTGCTTAGTTCTTTATAAACTTCATCTCATTCAGTCCTCAAAACAACTCAGCAAGATAGGTATTGCTATTTCCATTTTTTAAATCAAAACATTAAGATTCAGAGAAGTAAAGTAACTTGCCCAAGGTCACCCAGGCAATAAGGGACAGAGCTCTTACTCAGACCTGGTCCATTTCCAGAGACCATGACTAAGACGTCTTCTCTTCATTCATAAAGATGAAAATACAAAATACTTTAGTAGAAATCATGAAAGGCCATGAGGTGGCAATGTTATTCCATGAATTGATTTAACCTCTTTATCTATCTCTCTGTCTTCCTTTCTCCTTCTTCTCCTCTCACAGCCTATTTCTCTCTCTGGATTTCAATATATAGTCCCATATAAGAAAGAAAAAAAAGTTAAAAAAGAGTAAAAATCCTTTGGGTAGTTTTATGATACATAATCTTTAAAACCAACTCATCAAAAATATTGGCCTTCTTTCTTTTATTATCTTTTGATTAAATTATGTATATTTTTAAAATCTTCCTAAACAAACTTTCAAAGTTGCTTTTTAGGAAAACAGAGACAAACGGAAACTAAGGTTAAATCTTTAAATCTAGTATTTTGTACTAACCATCCTCTTCCTCTCTTCTATCTTTCTCACCCTGCCCTGTCTCTTCTCCCCTCTGTGCTCACTGCATGCACATTATCCTTACTATTTAGAGATATCAGCATAAACTCATGCTTGGCTTAATGTAGATACAGATGGTTACATATAGAAATATTCATAGATATGTGTATCTATATGGAATTGTATACACATAGATATTTCCTTGCTTTCAGCTGAGAGGGCATAGAAACAATAACACCCAAGCAGCAATGAGGACACGGAGCACCAGATCTTGGTTTCCAATACAACTCTCCAATAAAAGGAACTTGGAGAAAAGGCTGATTCTAGAACTGGGACAGGAAATAAAAAAGATAACTCTGGAGCATCTTGTAGTGCCAGAAAGTAAGGAAATGCTTGAAAAAAAAAAACAACCCATCGAGGCGGCAGTATGTCAAAGGGACATAAGAGCCAAATAAAAGAACTTCCTAAAAGAGCCAAGGCTGAACAATTTATGCAACAAAATAAAGTATATTGGATTATAACACAAAGTATAAAGTAAATATCCATATCAGTCCATACTGATATAAACAAATGATTGAATAAAGAAATAAATGGAGAAGAGACAAATCTCCCATGCAGCAGAATTCCAAATAATTTATGTAGCTACTTGTCCTCAAAGAGGTGGAGCACAACTGCCACACCTAAGTGAGGGCTGCACTGCGACTCATTTCTGAAGAGGACAGCACAGAAGAGGGGGGAATGGAAGAGGACTCTCACCGTGGAGAAACCTGACAGTCAGGGGATCAAGTCAACATCAGGTGTGAGAAGTCATGTTGATAGTATGTACTTTTGTGTTTTTTTTTTTTGGTGAGGAAGATTAGCCCTGAGCTAACATGTGTTGCCAATCCTCCTCTTTTTTCTGAGGATGATTGACCCTGGGCTAACATGTGTGCCCATCTTCCTCTACTTTATATGTGCGACGCCTGCCACAGCATGGTTTGATAAGCCGTGCGTAAGTCCACGCCCGGAATCTGAACCTTCGAACCCTGGGCCACCAAAGTGGAACAGGTGAACTTAACCACTATGCCACTGGGCCAGTCCCCGATAGTATGTACTCTTGATATGATGTTATGAAAATGGCACTTTATCTTTGTGGTCTTCCTCCCAAAAACCCATAACCCCAGTCTAATCATGAGAAAAACATCAGATAAATCCCAGTTTAGGGACTTTCTACAAAATATCTGAGTATTCTTCATTTCTATGAAGGTCTGAGAAACTGTCACAGTGCAGAGAAGCCCAGGTGACATGATGACTAAATATAATATGATACCTTGGATAGGAGCCTAGAATATAAAAAAGGTAAAACCGTTGAAATTTGAATAAAATACAATGGTTAGTAAAAAAATAATGTATAAATGTTGGTTCATTAATTGTACTAAAAGTGCCATACTAATGTAAGATATGGGAAACTGTATGATTCCACTTATATGAGGTAACTAGAGTAGTCAAATTCATAGACACAGAAAGTAGAATGGTGGTTGCCAGGGGCAGGGGGGAAGAAAGAATGGAAAGTTATTATTTAATGGGTACAGAGTTTCAGTCATGCAAGATGAAAAGAGTTGTGGAAATGGATGGTGCTGATGGTAGCACAATATTATGAATGTACTCGATACTACTGAACTGTAACTTAAAAATGGTTAAGATGGTCAATTTTATGTTGTGTGTATTTTACCACAATTAAAACTTTTTTTAAAATTCCAATTTTCTAAGTTAACGAGTGATCTTTTGCTAAATATCGGCTAACACTAATTTACCTGTAATGACTTAACATTGTTGAGAAAGACACGCTTTTGCTAGAAACAAATTAGAAGAGAAATTAGGGTGGAAAATGTTCACCTTCTGAGATTTTTAAAAATCTCTGAAGGTGTTAAAAAAAAAAAAGGCCTGCAGCTATGGTATAAGAGATCTCTAAATGGAAGTGATCTTTATAATTCACAGAATAGATGAAGGGAAGAGTGAAATCCACTTGAGGTCTTTCCATGTAGGCAACAACAAATCTCTCATCTGGAGGTATGAGTGCACTTGAATGTTGGTAATGGCCATTTGGGGGCTCCTAGTCATCCTGAATGATAGCTTGCAAAGGCTATGTGCATGTGTAGCTGGAAGGGTAGGTGGGTATGCTGATCACTTAAATAAAAGGACAGCTCAGAGAGGGAGACTCTAAATTAGTAGTTCTCAAAGACTGATAGCTAGACCTGCAGTGGTTCTCAGAGAGCAGCGCAAAAGACCAGCATCAGCATCACCTGAAAACTTGACAGAAATGCAAATTCTCAGGCCCGGCCCCAGACCTACGGACTCAGACTTCGGGCATGTGGCCCAGCAATCTGAGTTTTAACACACTCTCTCTCCATGTGATTCTGATGAACACTAATTGATAATCATTGCTCCAAACTATACTAAGTGGCATGTTACCACCAAAGGCTATTTATTTTAAGTCGGTGGTTCTCCACATTGGCTGCACATAAGTCTCATCTGGAAGCCTCTGTGGTTGGGCCCCAGCTCAGAGAGTCTGACTTAATAGTTTTTGCTTATTTGTTAGTTTAGATTCCTAGTATTCCAATGTTCAGCCAGGGTTGAGAATCATGTCTTTAAAAGATTTCATAATCTCAATAAACAAGGTTAAAAATTTAGGGGGCCGGCCCGGTGGCGCAAGCGGTTAAGTGCTTGCGCTCCGCTGAGGCAGCCCGGGCTTCGCTGGTTCGGATCCCAGGCGCACACCGACGCACTGCTTGGCAAGCCATGCTGTGGCGGCGTCCCACATAAAGTGGACGAAGAAGGGCACAGATGTTAGCCTAGGGCCAGTCTTCCTTAACAAAAAAAAGAGGAGGATTGGCAGACATTAGCATAGGGCTGATCGCCTCACAAAAAAAAAAAAAAAAAAAAGGCTAAAAATTTAAGGAAGACAAACAGTATAGGAATGTTTTAAGTCTAAAAATACTCATCTTTCTGCCAAATAAATATAAATTAATAACTAAAACAATTACATAGAGTCAGTTAACACTTAGGCAAAATATAAAGTTGACAGTAATAACACAGGATTAAAGTAAAACTACACAAGTCCATTGGGAAAAACATAAGAATGCAAAATTTTTTTTTCCAAAAAGAAATTTTGAAACATATAAGCTGTAACAGAGAATGGTAAGAACTGACTTTGCAACTCAGGTACACCTGGGCAAGAGTTTTCGGCACTGTCATCTATCAGCTATAACATTCTGGTTAATTTCATTTTTCTTTCCTAAGCCTCCACGTCTCATCCATAAAATAGTCATCATTATGAACCTATATCAAAGAGATGTTGTGAGGAGTAAACAAATAAAGCATGGAAAGCACTTGGAACACAGCTTATGCTCAACGAGTGTAGGCTTATTAGTAAGAAGAAACTCATATTAAAATGAAAACGTAGTAACAAAACAATGAGGAAGTTCTAAAATTTCTTTCTGATATTCTAATCAAGGAAAAAAAAGTATTAAGACAATAACAGTACTAAAAATGTAGAGGAAGTTCTCCATACCGTATGGGGAGAAAGCAAGTATAGTCAGGTGTAGACACTGTGCTCACCTCCCACACCCCCGTCAATGGAAGCAATCAGCTGTTCACTCAGGCCCCTCTAGAGAAAAAGCACTTCAAAAGAGTTATAAAACTCACGCCTTTCGTGTCTGCTAGATAGCTTTCAAATACGGATAATGAATTCTTATCCTCTTAGATGTCAAGATCATATTCTTAATTTCTTCATTAAGTTAATCATTAATAATGAAAAGAAATTCCCATTTGAGTGTCTGTAATTCTAGTAGATGTACATTTACTTCCGATTTTTCCATTTTGCAGTAGTGAGCCATTAATGAGTCATTCATAAGGAAGATGAGTCAGATCTCCCAATTAGCAAATGGACATGTGTGTCCAACTCTTCATTTACTTTCTTTCTTTTTCACTAAATTTGATCCAGTATCAGGATTTCGTAAACTACTGAACCGCTCCCACCTCCTCTCTGTGGCTGAGGAGAGAAATGGTGAGTGTGCAGGTACACAAACACATGCTGGGGGCAGGGAGCAGTCATTTGTTCATTTTGCTGTTAGAAACAGAGCTGATGGAATTACTGGTAATTTTCATTTTTTATTTATAATTTAGGATCTTTTTCAAATTTTCTATAATAAACATGTATTACTTTCAAAATGTGAAAAATTTAAAAATAGGGCCCAATCTGTAGCAGAAAGCAATAAATAGTTCATGAGTAAATTAAAAGTGTAAATGTTCTAAAGCTTGGTAAGTTGACTACTTGAAAAAAAAATAAAATCAGACAAAATTAACCGTAATTGTCCACCACAAAACTATTTTACCTACAATTACGCCTGAAAGCAATTGAAAGGTTTTTTTAAAAGGTCATTAGTATTCTAAAATTAGGCATACCTCCAGAAACTAGGCTCACATGATTTTCAAATGACGGTGAGAAAGGGGCAGCCTTATATAGCACACTGAAGAGTGTGTATGGTTCTAAGGAGAAACGATTTGTTTTGAATTCTTAGCTCCACTACTTCCTTACAGGGTGACCTTGGGAAAGTTAACTTCTCTAGCAATTTTTACAACTATAAAATGAGGATAATATTATCGAGTTCTTAGGCTTACTATCAGAATTAAAGGAAAAAACATGAACAAAACACCTCACACACAGAAGCCACTAAATACGAGCGGTGGTATAATTATTCAAGTGAAGAAACACTATTGAAATAAGGAAGATAAGAGGTGATCAGCCCTAAAGATTTCACACCATACAAATGCACCTTATTGTTGTTACATTTACGACACACAGTGGGTTTTACAGGAAAAATGTAGATTTCAAATCCAAGCATTTTCCATTTCTGAGGTAATCAAACAACATCCAAAAATCCAAAGTGTTAAACCAACATAGGTATAATTCTGAAAGAATGAGTCACTCAAAACATTTCAAGAAAGTATTTTAATAAAAAAGTTTTTTTAATTTTAGACTGAATATAGTAATACACTTGCTAAAATGATTCCTTACAAGATAACACATTTTGTTGTCTGAAACTTTGTTACTAGAAGTAGAGGCAACAGAGGAGCCAAAAGGATCTTACTAAGGCATCAGAAGCAGGGGGAGTATGAAGGAAGCTCCAGGGTAAAAATATTACATATTAAGAATATGGAGAAACAAATTAACTAATACTTTGTATCATATGGTGATACCTCAGATACCTTTGATTTCTAAAAGACTACGACTCCATGACTCTTGTTCTATATACTATGTAGCGTAGAAAGAATCTACCAGTGAAACAAATGAACCGAGACAACACTGGAATGCTATATAGATGGTCCACAATTCTACTTCTGGGGATCCACCCTAGAGAAACATATGTACCTGTGCTCAAGAAAACACATACAAGGATGTTCATTACAGCACTGATACCAAAAAATTTAATGCCCATTAATAAAGGAAGAGATAAATAAAATGTGGTATAGTCATACCTGGAATATCCTATAGCAGCTAAAAGAAATGAACAAGATTTATATAAGATCTGACTCAAATGGACTCAATTTGACTAAAGAAAGCAAACAAGTAACTAAACAATACATGCAGTACGATACCACTATAAAAAACCTGTAGGGTTTGGTGTACGTGTGTGTGTGGAAGGAAACATTCTAAGTCCCTATCAGCTGGGCAAAGAGGAATTTAACTTTATCTGTCATGTTCTAACCTTTTCAAGGGAGGCTGGACTTATATATTACTTGTTAAACTAAACCACTATAAAAAAAGAGCCTGATGACTTTTATAATAAATGTTAAACTCTTTCTTTTACTAGCCAAATAAGATGTTCATGCCTATAAATTGTTCGACAATATCTGCAAAATTGTGACAATGATGAAAACATAACAAAGTATTTATAAATGTTAACAAAAAGCAGCAAGGGCTGATTTATATTAAACAGGTGTCCACCTTTTTTTTTTTTAACAAGCTCAGGATTAAGAGGCCCAGAACTCTGCTCGCAAGCTCAGTTCAGGGACATGAGTCCTAACAAGATAACACCAAGTTAAAAATCATCCTGAAAATCACACAGGCTAACAAATATCCCTTAACTCTAACTGCATTCTGTAATTAAGTGATTTGACTACACTTCTGATGATATGATTTATTTATACTTTTCAACTCTAAAAGAACGTGACACATTCCCTCTAATCTATAAAAGCACATGGAAAATTCAAGGAAGAAAATACATGAACTAAAAAGGAAACAACTAGCTCTTGAACACGTCAGTACTGAGCCTAGCAAGAAACAAATCTTATGTTAGTGTTCACAGAATCAAAAACTAAAGGAATATCTTCTTAAGATATAAGGTGGTATTAAGTAAGGAAAATTATTCATAGACTTACTGAGCTGAGAGTTGTCTAGCTCTAGAAGGGATAAAAGTAGAATATCTAATTATGTTATTTTTTTTTGTTTTTCACCAGAAAATACAGTATAAGCCCTGCTGTCTGATGCATTGATTATTAGGAAAATCATCTAAAGTTACATTCCTAAATCAAACAATTTATATCATCCTAAAATATATAAATGTCATTCATTCTGCAATCTTGAGATGTAGGACAGGCTTTTTCTCTGAGCATGGATCAGCTGGCTAAAGTACTGTCTTTCTTGTGAAAAATCACAGACGTAATTGTCTATAATCTCCAAAAAGAACAGTGAAAACTTAAGACGGTTATGCAAATTAAACAGAGAATCTGTCTAATTTAATGATTCTCTCCTAAATCTTTTAGAGTCATCATGCCTACAGTTAATTCAAGAGCAATTTTCTTTAGTGACACCTTCACTGAATCTTTCCAAAGCATTCAACTTAGATTTTCACTGAAATCTCTCTCTCTTTTTAATATTTTTCTTTCTCTAAATTTCTTTAGTTGATTATATTGCATAACTACAGCAACCAACACAATGGCATAAACAGATTTGGGAATAAACCCAAATGACTTGGTAAACCAACAGCCAGACAGGTGGCAGCAGAAGTATAAGGGCATCTTGGAGAGTCATCCACCAACGTGAGCGTGGCATGTTTTAGAGATGGTTTTAAGAGGGTCAACGGCCCGCCAGTTAACTGGGTAAGTGTGAGAAGTGGAACAGCCTTAGGAGAATATCTCCGTACTGCACCTCATGCAAATGTTAGATTACATTTAGTAACCACCAGATTCGTTCTTCAGTCTGCATATGGTAAGAAATACAACCTAAGACCCAGCTTTGCACCCCCATTCGTTCAACAAATACTGAGTAACCTCCCTAGGCCAGTACCAAGTGTTGGAGACAACAAATAATGAGTTACTCAGCGTTTCTCAACCTCAACATTGTTGAAACTTGAGGCCAAAAAATTCTTTGCTGTGGGGGCTGTCCTGTGCACTTGTAGGATTAAACATCCTACTACCCACTAGATGCCAGTTAGCACCTTCCCCTGAGCTGGGACAACTAAAAATGTCTCCTGACATTGCTAAATGTCCACTAGGGGGCAAAACTGCTCCTGGCTGAGAAACCCTGAGTTAGGGTGGACCAGGAGCTTCTAGTCAACTTTGTTGGGACTTCTAGAATTTCATATTTTTGGATCTATCGAAGATTTTTGTTGCCTTGTCTGAAATTCAGAGGAGTAACCTGTTAATGGCCAGGACTGGCTACATAATTCATAGGGCCCAGGGCAAAACGAAAATGTGGGCCCTTCCTTCAAAAGTCATTAAGAATTTCAAGACAGTGACAGCAGAACATTAAACCAAGCACAGGGCGCCCTTCTGAGTGCAGGGCTCTGGGCAACTGCAGATGCACACCCATGAAGCCAGCCCTGCCAATGGTACCAAGTCAGGGAAGGTGCTACAACCTGGGATTTCTGGTGCTCCCTCCACTAAATTCAGAGTCACGTTTATATCTATCACAGCTCAATGAGTCCAGAGGTTTTTAACATTTTAGGTCTCCAACTTTTCTTTATCATATTTTCTCACTAACATTCCGTATACTTAGCAAAAAATGTTGCGCGTAATAGTGAATTACCTTCTCACCTCAATTTTTTTTTAAATCAGATTTTTCAACACAAACCTACTAAACTAGATTGACATTTCAAACTACAGGACCCTGAAATCATTTGTGTTTCACTGGAAACAAAACCATGAGTTTATCATGTTTTATTAATAGTATCTGTCTCTGGTCTTTGAATGCTAGAGAAGATATTAACAACGTTCTTTTGCCATTTGGGAACAGATATTCTTTCCTCCAAAATTATCTTTGGCAACGGATTAATTCTTTAAACTATCCTTGCCAGTTGGCAAGTGTTTTGACCCCAGGCGTAGAAATTAGCATTGTTTCCAGCATGATCAAGGGAGATATAACCACTTACTATAAAATGTCAGAATATCTATTGCTTAAAGATGTGATGTTTATATTTTTCTATTGCACATGTGTGACCACAATGAACCCAAAATCTAGCTTTACTACCATCAGTTTGGTCTTCCTTGCTAAAGGTCACTAGGACAAACTTGACTCTACCTTTTATTTCTTTTCCTTTGTCTTTTGTTCCCCCCCCCCCCCAAAGCCCCAGTAGATAGTTGTATGTCATAGCTGCACATCCTTCTAGTTGCTGTACGTGGGACATGGCCTCAGCATGACCAGGGAAGTGGTGCGTCGGTGCACGCCCGGGATCCGAACCCGGGCCGCCAGCAGCGGAGCGCACGCACTTAACCGCTAAGCCACGGGGCCTGCCCGCTTTGTCTTTTTTTTTAAAACATATTTGCAAATGTAAACAAACATGGCAATGATATCTACGCCACAGATAAGGTTGCTTCCAAAACACAATTGGTTAGTACTTCAGTTGAGTAATGTTCAAAACAGCAAATCACAAGCTTCCCAACAAGTGTCTGAAATCCAATTTTACTATCCCAGAATAGAAAGTGCCATAGGAAGTCACACTTCAGCAGGCAGAGACAGTGCCCCCTGAAACTGGGACTGAATGACAATGCTGTTAGAAGCATTTGCTAGGGAACATTTGACAGAAGATGTCACTTCTAATTCTGTTCTTTCCAGTTTCTAAGTTCAAAGGTGTTGGTCAGAAAAATCCCCTATAAGGATATTTCTATGATCCTTCAGACATAAGGAGATGCTAACAAAATATGCAGTGGCAGCTGCAATTAAAAAAAAAAAAGCTGGGCCGGCCCGGTGGTTTAGCGGTTAAGTGCACGCGCTCCGCTGCTGGCGGCCCGGGGTTCGGATCCCGGGCGAGCACCGACGCACCGCTTCTCCGGCCATGCTGAGGCCGCGTCCCACATACAGCAACTAGAGGGATGTGCAGCTATGACATACAGCTATCTGCTGGGGCTTTGGGGGAAAAAAAATAAATAAATAAAATCTTTAAAAAAAAAAAGCTTTTAAAATTTGTATAATCAAAAGATATACACACAGGATAGCTTCTAAGAAACTATTTGCAAAGAGGGTAGCCCAAATCATCAAGCAGTTTTACCAAATAATGAAAAAAAAAACTGAGTAAAATAAGCTGTTTTTCTACAAAGGCTGAGTGAGGTCTAAAATTTACAATAGAGTGGAAAAGGGATGGATTAACGCCCTTTAAGAGCAGAGAATCTAGTTTACCACCCTGTTCCCATGCCTAGAACGTTGTAGGCAATCAGGAAATATTTGAGTGAATGAAATCAGTTGTCACTTCCAATAACGAGAGGAAAAAAACAGGTGTTTTTCAAGAAATATAGTAGAATAATTGGCACATAGTGGATTGGAAGCTGACTTATTCTTTATATGAAACTTCCTTTTAAAAATACAAAAGGTGTGCAAGTTAATTACTTTTAGCACACCCTTGGTTACCTTGTTGGTATGCTAACCTCAATAATGATAATTAATACTTTTACAGGACTTATAATTTGCCAGGCACTGTTCTCATAGCTTTATACATTCAATCATTCAGTCTTCAAAATAATTCTTTGAGACACATATTATAACTACCTCCATGTTACAGAAGAGGAAACTGAAGCACAAAGAGGTCAACTAAATTGCCTAATGTTGCGCAGTGGCAATTAAAATTCAGGCAGGGGGCCGGCCCCGTGGCGCAAGTGGTTAAGTGCTCGCACTCTGCTGCGGCGGCCCGGGGTTCACCGGTTCGGATCTCAGGCGCGCACCGACGCACCGCTTGGCAAGCCATGCTGTGGCGGCGTCCCATATAAAGTGGAGGAAGATGGGCATGGATGTTAGCCCAGGGCCAGTCTTCCTCAGCAAAAAGAGGAGGATTGGCAGGTGTTAGCTCAGGGCCGATCCTCCTCACAAAATTAAATAAATAAATAAATAAATAAATAAAGTATTTAAAAAAATAAAAAATAAAAAAATAAAATTCAGGCAGTCTGCTTCAAGAATCCATGTTCTTAACCTCCGCACTACGCCACAAGTATAAAGCAAACTACAGGATGAAAAACTGTATGATGAAAAACATTGCTTTCCCAGTCTTACTCGTAATAAGTATGCCATCATTTCACAAATCTAAGGAAAAATTAAACTCTTCTTTATGTTGCCAATAAAATATAAGGTTATCCTTTGCCAAATTTATAGCAAAACAACAATAACAGTTTGTTTGTTCAATATAGGGGAGGAGCTGAAGATCTTTTTTTTTATTATGGTCTATGACGTCCTTTGCTTCTTTTAACGTATCTTTTAAACAGTCTTGCCCAAACTCTCCCAAAATGAACTATAGCAAGAATTTGTGCATTTTATCCTCAGTTCTAATTCACAGACACCATTTTGCATTGCACCTTATTCTCTGAAAGAGACTACTGTAAACAAATGCTGAGGCAACTCCAGAACCCTCTGGTACTTTCCAGTAAGTACATGAGATGAGATCAGCACTGCCTCTTAGTTGGTCTCTGCTCCCTCTCAGCCCACCTAGTCTTTGGGGGATTGCTTAGGTTTATAAGTTCAGGTGCATAACAAAAGAGAACATTATATAGAAATAAGATATTTAAAGGAAATGTCTTCATTTTTTATGCTTAACCTTTACGGAATTAAGAAAACCAGTGAAGGTCTTCCTCAAATAGCTACAACGGTAGCTGGGCCTTCCAAAAATTTCTCTCTTAATAATTGCTACCTAAGTCCTTAGAGCCACCATCAAGTCCCACAGATACTAAACGCAGGCAGCTCTCTAGACATAAAACACTGAATTAACAGCCAATGCCTACGTCAGAAAACTTGTATCATGAAACCACTGCAAAGTATGAGTCTTAAGAGATTCAGCAGGAGGTTATAAAACATATAGCTGCTAATTCAACAATGAATAATTTCAAAAAGTTGCCAGAAACCTTATAGCTTATTACTGGCTTCTGAAATAGTATTTCCTATCTCCATCTTAAAGAAAAGAAAATTGAGTTCAGAGATGTTAAGTAATTTACCCAAAGTGACAGAGCATCACAGCCAGGCCTTGAACTCATCAAGTCTGTCTTTTTGCAAAGTTGATCCCACTATATTATATAAAAACTCACTACCCTAAACCTATAATAATAAGCCACTCAGACATTTTATATATAGTATAAGGAAAAATAAGTTCATTACATTTTGACTGTGGGCATGTTCTTTTGGGGCCTACTTCGCTAATGTACAAAACAAAGCATGAGGAATCCATTTCTAATGAGCTCTCACTGTCTGTAGCCCCACAGCAGCAGGCACTGTCTACACACGGTCCCATTCACGCCTCACCACAATGGTGAGGAACGGACTTCAGCACCTAATTTTACAGCCAAAAAGACTTAATACTTAGGAAGAAAATTAAGTAACATGCTCCTAGTTAACTACCCAGATAGCAACCGGTCAGGCTTGTATTCAAACAAAACCACATAATTTCAAGAGAAATAAGAAGAAAATGCAGTCTATCAAGACATAAACATTCATTTATCTAGAACATATCGATTCTCAAACATGACACAACACCAATTTCCTGCTTCTTTGTTGAGGTATCTGATCTTATCTAGAAGATTATGAGAGCTCCTGAGGACGGGAAGCTTTGTTTTTAAAAACTTTGGATACCACATGCATTTAATACTACAACATGCAAGAAGTCAACTCCTGATAAACCTGTGTCAAATAAAGATGAATGTGTATGTCTGGCCCAGAGGTAAGCACAATTCACCAAAGAAGTAATGTGTGAGTGTCCGGTACACCAATTAAGTGCAAAGCACAAAATGCTAACATCTGTAGAGATCTCTAGCGCCCACTAATTTACCCAAGTAGGGAAACTGGTTATCCCTTTTGTAAAAGGGGAAGATTTTACAACTCAGCAAACTAGTACACCAAAAACATCATGTTGAGAGAAAAGTCACCTAGGAATTCCATAAAAAGATTCCATTTGAACAATTTAAAATTGTTAGACTCACTCCAGTTTACAAAAGATATTCCTAAATTATCACCTTCCTATACAAAATAAGATTACTATCATAAAGCTATATTAGATCCAGCCAATTTTTATCTCAGAGATCATTATAATAAACAAAAATTTTATGCAAATGACTATGTTTTGGGAAGAGTGACTTTATTTTCTAAGATAACTAATTTAAGTAATTGGTAAAAACTCCAAGACTCTAAATAAACATCTTGTTGGCAAATGTATTGCTGCTGGTATAAATTAACAAGTAACAAAGTATACGAGAGAATCTTTAAAAGGGATATTTATCACACTATATATAAAGCTATTTAATACCTATAATTTATTCTTATCTGAGTACTTAAGAAAATAGAAGAGAAATCTCAGTTGGCACACTTAAGAGAGGAAACATTTTTCAATACAACTCATAGATTAAGAGTCTTGTACAAAAATCATCCTTAATTCCAGCATTTAAATGGTTAAAATCAACCTGTTAATTCACAAATTAGTCTCATCTCTTTAATTTTACTTTACTTTGCATAAATTGAGTTAATCTCATAGGCATAGATAAAAAACAGAATGATGCCTAGAGTTAATGTAAAATCGAAGGTAAGTCAACATGATTCTATTTTATAAATAGTGCACGTTCAATATTTCTACCTCGCTAGTGAAATGTTAGCTCCCTCACACCAGGAACATCCATTATACTACTCAATACTTTTATACACTTGAGATCAGATATTAATTAATCTCGACTGTTTAAAATATTGCACCTGACTCTTTTCTCTTAGACTCTAATATGCTACCACCCTAGTAGATGAGAATACTTTTTAAATTACTGAGGTATAATTCAAATACCATAAAATCTACCATTTAAAAGTATACAATTCAGTGGTTTTAGTATATTCACAAAGTTGTGCAAAAATCACCACTATCTAATTCCAGAACATTTTCATTACACAAAAAAGAAATCTCATACCCATTAGTTATCACTCCCCATTCAAGCCCTAGCCAACCACAAATCTACTGTCTGTCTCTACTGATTGGCCTATTTTGGACATTTAATCTAAATGGTATCATACAACATGTGGCTGTTTTGTGCCTGGTTTCTTCCTATTTAACATAATCTTTTCACGGTTCACACATGTTGCCCCACATATCAGTATTTCATTCCTTTTTATGACCGAAAAATAGTCCATTGTATCGATATGCCATATTTAATTTATCCACTCATCAGCTGATGGATTTTGGGTTATTTCCGTTTTTTTCATACTATGAATAATGCTGCTATGAACATTTGTACAAGTTTTTGTGTGAACATATGCTCTTAATTCTCTTGGCTATGTATCTGGAGTTGGGGGGGTGTCATACGCTAACTTGATGTTTCACTTTTTGAGGAATTGCCACACTGCTTTCCACAGCAACTGAACCATTTTACTTACGTTCTTGCCAGCAGTGTATGAGGGTTCCAACTTCTCCACATCCTCACCAACACTCGTCATTTTTCGTTTTTTAAATTATAGTCATCCTGGTGGTGTGAAGTGGTATCTCACTGTGTTTTGATTTGCATTTCCCTAATGACTAATGATGTTGAGCATCTTTTCATGTGCTTATTGGCCATTTGTATATCTTCTTTGGAAAAAATATCTATTCAAATCTTTTGCTCATTTTTTAATTGTTTTTTTTTCATCTTTTTATCGTTTAACTGTGAGCATTCTTTATTCACTCTAGATACTAAACTCTTAGAGATATATGATTTGCAAATATTTTGTCCCATTCTGTAGGTTGTCTTTTCATTTTTTTGATAGTGTCCCTTGACACATAAAAGTTTTAAATTTTGATGAAGTCCAATTTATCTAGTTTTTCTTTTGCTAACTGTGCTTTTGGTATCATATCTAAGAAATCATTGCCAAATCCAATCTCTTGAAGATTTTCCCCTATGTTTTCTTCTAAGAGTTTTACAGTTTTAGCTCTTAAGTAAAGTTCTTTTATCAATTTTTTAATCCATTTTTTGTATATGGTGTAAAGTAAGGGTCCATCTTCATTTTTTGTATGTGGATATCCAGTTGTCTCAGCACATCTGTTGAAAAGACTATTCTTTCCCCCTTGAATGGTCTTGGCATTTTGTTGTAAAATACTCCTCATCCTTCTATCTAATGGAGTCCCTTATCAGAGCAAGTCATTAACACCAAGATCTTCTCAATGATGAAGTGTCTGCCCAGTGTCCCTAGGCAGCCTACTATTTCACTTAGCAGGCAGAGCTGCTCAGTACCAATTTAACCATAGAACAAAACTAATGGCAACCATATTTCTGGGTTCCATATAATTTAGGATTCTATTTCTTATACTTCCACATGCACATATTTTTACCTGTCAACACCTGTTTGGAGAATCACCCCTCCACAATTTTCAGTCCACGTTGTTTGGAATGGGGTCACAGTGACTGGCTCAGGGGTGGGCACATGAAGCAGACGGGCCAATAAGAGCCCTCTCTGAAATTTTTGCGGGAATATCAGGAGAGGACTGCTATAGTGCCATTAGTGTTGCTAAGCAGTAAAATTTAAGGCAAAACTAGAACTCCCAATATAGCCACCTTTGCCAGGGTAGGCAGAGAGCCAAGCTGAGAACACAGCCAACATATTCATACACACACACCAGAAGAAAGCCTAACTTTTCACTTACATGACCTACATCCCCCCTCCTTTTTTAGTTTTAAGCTACTTTGAGTTGTTTCCAAAATATAACTCAAAGTATTCTGATTAATATATCCTCCTAAATTAAACATCTCATTTAAATAATTACAAATAATTACTGAGCTCCAGGCACTTTACCTAGGCTCTGGGTATATTATCGTGAATAATGATTTAAGTAACATAGACCGTTTCCATGATCCGCCCCTCAACCACCTTTCAAAACTCATTTCCTACTATTCTCGCCCTTCTTCACTCCACACCACCAGCACTGGATTCCTTTTTTTTTTTTTTTTTTGGTGAGGAAGATTGGCCCTGAGCTAACATCTGTGCCCATCTTCCTCTATTTTATATATGGTATGCCGCCACAGCATGGTTTGATGAGTGGTGCGTAGGTCCACGCCCGGCATCCGAACCAGTGAACGCCCCACCGACAAAGCTGAGCACCCGAACTTAACCACTATGCCACTGGGCCAGCCCAGCACTGGCTTCCATGAACATACCAAGTATAATCTCACCCCAGAGATCTTCCCCCTGCTGGCCCCTCTCCTGGACCACTCTGCCTGGAGATGTGCACGGCTCGCTTCCTCACTTCCTCAGGTCTCTGCTCAGAGGGCACCTAATCAAAGAGGCCCCTCCTCACTCAGGCTCCTAACACTGTCTCTCCCCCACATACTTTACCTTTCCCCATCACACTTACCACTCCTTGGTATGTCACATATTCCTTTATTGTCTGTGTTCCTGCACCGGAATGCAGATCCATGAAGGCAGAGTCTGTGCCGTGGTTACTGACATAATCTCAGCAGCGAGAACAGAGACTGGCATTTGGCAGGTGCCCAATTTTTGATAAATGAATAAATTAATGACTGTAATGAAAGTCCTGCTCCCAGTGGATATACAAGTTTGCCGCTTAGCATAGGTTCTGCTTTAATTTTATCAATTCTCCAAACTTTAAAATATACTGGAAATAGCAAACTAAGAATAAAAGATTCACCAGTTCTTGATAGAATTTAGTAAGAAGTTTGGCATCATATATATTTTAGTAAACTATATTTTGTGAGATAATTATTGTATCTACTTGCGAAGTTATATATTCTTTTGGAAAATGATATGTCTTAAACTCACTTCAAAATTTCAAATTTTCAGGGGAGATGCTAGGTTCTGAATAAGGAAATGCAGTAAAAAAACGCTTCTTTCTTACTTAAAGCTTTTTGATTTATTGACTAAATATTCTTCACTGGTTAAAGGAATCATTAAAAGAAACAAAAATATGTCACGATACACTACTATTGCTGATATTACTGAAAACTACACTCTGAATCAATGCACTTACTTTGTGCACTTCAAAGGGTTACATAAGTATAATATTAACAGCTAACATTATTGAAAATTAATAAGAATTTTAACCAATTCTCTTGTATTACTGTGTCTACACAACCCCACTGTTGTCTGCCCCATCCCTGCGAGTCATTTTTGTGACCATCCATCCTTTAATAGCCTCCAATTCCTCCCCAGAACAATTTCACGTTTATTGACAATAGTTAACAATGTCTTGTTATTTATTTTGTTAGTTAGTGACTGTCTCTTTTAGCTAGAAATAAGCTCCATCAGAATAGAGACTTTGTCTATTTTGTTCAGTGTGAGAGGCTGTAGAGTGTGGTGGTTAAGAGATGATTACTTAGATCAAATCCTGGCTTTGCCACTTACCCACTGTGTGATCTGTGGCAAATTACTTAATCCCTCTGAGTCTGTTTCTTCATCTGTGAAATGGGGATCCTAATAGTATTTACTTCCATTGTTGTGAGACGTATATTGGTTAGACACACAATGGACTTAGAATAACATTTGGCACATGGAAAGTACTCAACAAACGTTAGCCATTATTACTGTAAAACCCTATAACCCAGGACCTAGCACAGTGCCTGACACCTGGCAAGCAGTCAAGCAATACTTGTGGATGAATGAAGTCTCCTAGCCTTATAAACTCCAGTCTGAGTTCTCAACTGCCTCTCCTCTATTATAGCTGATAGACAATAAACAAAGTTTGATCAACTTTTATTTAAAAATCAAAACTGTTCTGAATCAGGAAAAGCTCAAAAACTTCTCTTTGGGAATTCATTTTAACATGACAGGAACTGTAAACAAATGAATACCAGACATAGAAGGGAGCTTCATTTTGTTCAATTCCAACTATTAAAATGATGTGATAATATATTACAGTTCAAGAAAAATTGTCAAAGAAACTGAATGGCCTGTGTTTCTGTATGAACAGATATACTATGTACATAAAATTGTAACAAAATGAACACTTTTTAAAGCAAATCTTAAAGCATGGAAATAAAATATTAACATTTTTCTTTCGTTTTTTTTAAAGCTGCATTTTATTTATTTATTTATTTATTTATTTATTTATTTATTTATTTATTTATTTTTTTATTTGTGTATGTGTGTGTGTGTGTGTGTGTGTGTGTGTGTGTGTGTGAGAGGAAGATTAGCCCTGAGCTAACATCCGATGCCAATCCTCCTCTTTTTGCTAAGGAAGATTGGCCCTGGGCTAACATCCGTGCCTACCTTCCTCCTACTTTATATGGGATGCCGCCACAGCATGGCTTGACAAGTGGCGCATCAGTGTGTGCCCAGGATCCGAACCTGCGAACCCCAGGCTGCCAAAGCGGAGTGCACGCACTTAACAGCTGCAGCATCAGGCCGGCCCCTATTAATACTTTTCTTATCATGCAAAAATCTTAAAATTCATCGAATTCTAGGGTAATGATTAACAATATGCATCTGAATTCAGGCAGATTTGAATTCTGACTTTTGCCACTTAGGCAAGGAGACCTATGTTTTCTAAGCCTCATTTTTCTCATCTCTAACATAGTGTAGTAACAATAATAATAATAACTATTTCACAGGATTATTACCCCGGGCCGCCATATATATTATTATCCTGTATAAAGGATACAATAATACCATGTAAAGTGTATGCACTATGTAATAGTAAATGCATAGTAAATGCTCAAAAAAATGATCATTCTTTTTTATTAATTTCAAACAAATTGCTAACAGATAAAATGAGAAAATTCACGATTGTTTTTCAAGCTTCCTCTTTAAAAGCAGTAAGACTTTAAGTGACATTATTCTCTCTTTGCTGCCAGGAATGTCACCTGCATAGGTAAGTGGCTATAGCCATTATTGCATGAGGATCCAGAACTCATATTCTAAAACATTTTGTTCAAAAGAACACTAATCCAAAAAGTTGAATGAATGTTCAGCAAGACGATTAAGCATGAGACAGAAAAATTTACGGGATTATTACATGAATGATGCCAACTATATTTCAGTAATTCTTGTGAAATGAATGAAAGGAACAAAATTCTTGTGAAATGAACCCTGATGACAAGCTGTTTCAAAAAATAAAATTAAAACATTTTTCACAGAACATTTTTGAGGAATATGAGTTTCCAATTACTTCCTGAAGTGGATACATCTAAATATAAACTAGCTAATGAAAGTACCAGAAACAAACACTAAATTTCACGTCGAAGGTTCTGACTACAATTCTACGGTCAAGACTGGCATTTGTTTTAAGAGTTCCAAAGCCACTGTAGCCATGGCTAGTGAAAACAGATTTGGATTTCATTAGGCTCACCTTTCACAGAAGATTCTACTATATCTTTAAGTGTGCATACCTATAATACTCTGAATTATAATCTAGTCTCCATAATTATAAAAAAAAGCCTAATTCATCCATTTGCAAGTGGTATTTCCCAGATTTAGAAATTAGCAAGGGTCCGCTTTAAAAGTAATTCTAAAATAATAATGAATCACATAAGATTTTATAACTTTCATGTTTGAAATTTCATTGTACTCACTCCTAAGTGTTTGACCTCAAAAGTTGAGTTTTTTAATTGGGCCCAACGTGTTAAGAGTCTGGGACAAAATACTAATAACTCCTAATACACAAATAAATTCCAAATGGTAAAATCTACAGTAACATTCTAAATATATTCATCTGCCCCTGGAAACAGAGTCATTCAACAATCACTGTGCCCAGAATTATATCTCCTCCTCAGCAACCACTCAGGGTTCCTCAGGGCTTCAGGATGACTGAGGCATATATAGGGAAGCCTTCTTATGCTGTAAGAACTCCATTTCCTCCTCCAAATCTCAAGGGTCAAAGATCAGAGGTCACCAATCACTCCTCCCACATGAGTGGAAAGTCAATCAGAGAAACACGTATTAAGTATCTTGTTGATGTAAGGCAGGTTCTGCATCTGGTGGTGGGGATGCAAAGATAAGTGAGGCTGAGTCTCTAGTGGGATAGGGGTGTGAAAATCGAACACAACTGCCCCAGGGAAGCATTACCGAGGTGCTTGAGGAGCACAGAGAAGGAAGGCACCCGCCCTCCCCTATTCCGAGCTAAGACCCGCCTCCACCCTTCCTCAGGACTCTCTTATTTACCTGCTCTGTAAAACTCCAGGTTTCCTCCCTCTTCTTTGAGAAGTTCCTCATTAATGAACTTTCTCCCTATTGCAACAGACTGAATAAAATCACCTCCTTAATTGTCTGGTGTATTTTGTCTTCCACAAAGGTTATCATCTCGCTTTGACTGTAATCCAAAGAAAGGGAGCAACGATTTCTGTTTACATGTAAACAGTAGGGTCAAGCCATTTGAGAGGGCAACCAGGCACAGCATCAGATGATGAGAGCCAGCTCTCACCACTGAACTTTGCCACTCCTAGTGCCCCACCAGATCCAGTGTGACACAGTGTGTCGTAACAAATGCAGAAGGACTGTGGCCCAGCCTTCAAGAAAGCAATATGCTCTGAGCAGTGGTCTCATAAAAACTTATTGCTTCAATTACCCAGAGGCTTCCCTGCAACACTACCTTTTAGGTTCTTCTGTGACTACATACCATGTGCACACTTATACACAGACACACATGCACACAACTTTACCACCTGCACAGAAACAAAGGAGACACACCTGCTAGTGAATACCACGTTGAAGAGGCTTCAATGCACATATTTTTTTTTAAAAGTAAGTAGCATCCCAAATTAGTCCTAAGAGTAAAAACTGAGGCAACTGATAAAATAGACCATACATATTTAATGACTGATTAAAGAAGGGGTTAGCAAACTATAGCCCATAAACCAAATTTGGTCAGCTTCCTATTTTTATAAAAAATAAAACCTAACAGACACAAAAAAACAAGCTTTTGTGTTTTATTGGCACAAAGCCACATTCATTCCTTTACATATTGTCTATCACTGCTCTCGTGCTACAACGGCAGAGTTGAGTAGTTGCAACAGAGACCATGTGGCCACAAAGCCAAATATTTACTACTGGGTCTTTTATACAAAAAGTTTGCCAACTCCTGGAATTAAGCATCAACATTAATGCCCTTCTACCAACAATGAGAACAGCCGCAAACCTATTATCTTAAAAGCACAATTAAAATAGTCTCGTTACTACCTTCTCGCTAGGCCTTTCTTTCCGATGAAAGATGATTTACCTAATTTGTAGACTTTCTACTCTTGTGCAACACAATAAAAATAATACCAGCGTCTACTGGACAAAGCAGGAAGAAATGCTTAAACGTTTCTATTTGAGCCTTTTTCAAAAGAGATTCTAAAAGTAAACAGAACAACAAATCGTGTTAAATTTGCTAAAGGAGCATAGTTTCAAAAGGCCTTCTTAGCACCCAGAATATCCCTAATATGTTACTAGTTCTCAAATATATTCTTTTTGTGAGACAATTTTTACATTTTCTTTGCTGAGTTCACTAGTTGGAGTCAAGAGTTCCCCACCTCCTCAGTCCTAACCCAGTCATCAAGCCCCTGCCCTGAGAGTCATGAGGCACTCAGTCAATCTTCGTCAGTCAGTCAGTCAAGGTGCTTCTTCCTTTCTCCCTTGGGACTAGGATGGAGTCTTGGCTCTAGTGAAATAAACTGGAAAGATAAATTAAAACCAAATTTTAAAGGAAATTTAATAACAAGTTAAGGAACTTGCTTCTGAAGAAGAGGGGAACATGATCCTGTCTGTGTGTTGGGATGATAACTCTGGAAGCCACGGGGAAAGTGGATAGAGATGGGAGAGGCTAGAAACAAGAACAAGAGTGGGAGACACTGTTACCCAGGCAGAGAGGAGGAACACCAGAGACCTAACCCAGGCAGTAACAGCAAGAGTAGGGAAGAGGAAACTGATGGGAAAAACACTCGTAAGGTAGAAGCAACTGAACTATATTAGTCAATTGACTTTAAAGGTGTATGGTCTTGTTGTTTCTATTTTGTAGCTGTTCTGCATTCTTTCCTTTTAGAAAAAGAGGCTACTCTTAAGGAAATTTGATAGGCACACCTTGTTTCTTTTTTCAGTATCTGCATCCAAACTACATAGCACAGAAGTGGCATGAGATGCAGAGTTGTCCCAGTGGAATGAGGACAGACTTGAAAGGTAGCAGAGTGGGACTCAGATCCTGCCCTTTACATCCTGGCTGTTTGACCTTGCCAGCTCTCCATTTTCTCAGTACAATATGGATCATAATATTTAATCTTTAGGGTTCTTTGAAGAATCAGAGAGACAATGTGTGTGTGTGTGTGTGTGCGTGCACGCGCGCGTGCGTGTACACATACACATTTTACAGAAACAGGCATTCAGTAAATAGTAATTGTTACTAGTATTTTCACTACTTATTCAAATATGAATAATGAATGTTAAGATAACACTATAAAAGTTCTTTGCTTGTATACAAAGTTGGTTTTGAAAGTCTCTGGGCTCCCCTCCCCCTTTTCAGGAAAGAGCAGTTATCGGGCTCAGTTTCTCTAAAAGAATTATTTTGAAGGATTATTTCATTCTAAGACATGTGCAGTGAGAGTCATTTTCAAGTAAATATCTTGAAAAATTCAGGGAGAAAAAACTGCACTAAAAATGTGAGACACTAATAGTTCTAGCTTCATAAACCTAGTAAATTTCCTCCTCCATCTATCCTGCCAAGTACACATCATCTTACCGAAGGCTTCTACATTTCAAGCAATTTGGATGCTAAATAAGTAAGTTAACCGAAATGTACATCTACAGTAAGTGTTCAGTAAGATCCTGATTAAAAATATTCCTCAGTGGATAGAACAAAGGTTTTAGAGGGCCTAAGTTGGAGTGATATAGGAGAAAATTAGCATTATTTGACCACTCTATCTCCCAAATACACACTGAATTTAAAATGTTAGAAAAAAAATTAAGAGTGATTCCTTTGATTTTTTGAGAAACATTCAAGATCTCTTCTAACATTTGTAAATAGGCAAGTTTTTTCAGATAGCACACGACATGGCTATTAATTCTAGAGTCCATCAATGGAATGGTCCTGTTGCCATTAAAATGTCCCAACACTAAAGAGTGGCTCACATGCCCTCCACTTTGAGATGGAGAACACTTGGTTTTCTTTAGGATCTTCCTCTAACCTTCTCCAAAGACTAGGTAACCTTTAAAGGGCACAGCAATTTGTCTCATCTTGAGGAAAAAATCTCCAGACTATGGTTTCATTTACAAAGCATACTATCACCTGTACCGAATGATGGATTTAGTGTTAAGTTGGAAATGAACTGCCCTGACGCAGCAACCTAGGATCTATATTCTTTGTGAAATGTCTACCTTGTCAAGTTTTTTCCACCTGTTTGATTGTATTAAAAACAGAGCATTAACAAACAGCATGAACTTCACAATGTGTTTGGGGGAAAAGAAAACTTTGACACAGTCAAAACTCCTTCAGCATGGATTTATTTTTTATGAGATAGATTTAAGTCTAACTTAGCAAGAAAGCAGAAATATGAGCCTTCAAGTATTACCTATCAATTTACTAAGACAATTGGGATTTTCAATATAAATCAAGGAAAATGGCTTGAAAGCCTACAGGTCATTGGAAAAACTTTTCCTTCTCCCATGAGTGTGCCGAGTGGAAAATCTTGTCTGTGCTGTTCTTTATCCTCATGTAAGAGAGAGTAAATGACATTTTAATGTAAAATCCAAGAACTACTGCAATTCTGCTTAAGATTTTAAAAGTCCTCTGGGGTCTAGAAAATCGAAGACAACCTTTACTTAAAGCCATGTTGAATTAGAGTTTCTTTTAAATAAGTCATTACGCCTAAGAAAATAAGTTTAACTATAAACTGAATAGAGTTGTATATTGTTTTAATAGTCCTTCAGCTTACAGCTTGTTAACACAAGCATAGAGAATTAAAGCAGCTTTTAACTTGACCTTTCGTTTTAATCTACCGTTTACCATAGGAGATACGTATAACAGCCTCCCACTTTGACAATCTTTGCAATTTTGCAACACTCTTGAGAATATTAGATATAGAAATGTTTTCTTTGCCTATATTCATAAAATTGGGGGTCATCTTGTTGAGAAACAATTTGTCAATATCTATTTCAAGTTCATCCACTAAATAACGTACAAGCATTACTTTGGGTCAGACTACACTGTACTACCACATAAAGAAAATACAAGCAAAACTACCAGAAAAGCTGGGAAAAATGACTACTTTCCTCTAAGTACAGCAGATGTCAACTGCAATGAGCATTCTACTGCAATGTCATTAGGCTGGAATGAGATTTCTAAAGAAACTTTTGGAAGGATTTCTATCAAAACATGATAAATATCTACCCTCTCTGACTTCTCTGCACAATATGATTTGTTGAAATGGCCACAGGTAATATCAATTCACAGGAAAAGAAAATGACTTATGAGAAGACAAGACTTTATGACCTAATTGCAAAACTACCGGAGGAAAAAAAAAAAAAGAGAGAGATGCAGCTGTTCTTCCTGTACACGACAGACATGACCCCCAAAGAGCTAGAGGTAAATCAAATCAGGTTTTAAAATGAACTCACAGGAGAGTCTTGAATACATTCCACCCCTTGCAACGTTTCTGCTTTCCAGGATGGAGATAAATTATTCGACAAAGGCAAAACACAGAGCCACATTCGCCCAGATTACTGAGTTGATTAGTGGATAAAATTAAACAATGCAAATCTTGTTGGCTTGAATGTTTCTGCATAGATGATACAGTGGGCCTGGATCTAATTTCAGTCTGCGGCATCAGATAGTGCCTCTGGGCTGCTACGACTCACATCCGCCTAAATAATTAGATTTTAGTGGCCAAAGGGCAGGGCCAACTTTCTCGCTGATCTTCTCACGTTCAATAAATCTATGTTGGAACTATCTATGACCTAGGTGAGCTAGGTAATATGAACCATAAAAAGATTTCATATACAATTTTTTTAAGATGAGACGCAAAAAAAGCTATTTTCCTTTTTTTTAAAAAAAAAAGCTCATCTACATTTTTAAGCTCCCTGGATTGACCCTGTGCTAGAAATGAACAGATTTGTAGGAGGCTGCTGTCCACTGCCCTGTGGTCTGCACTCAGTTTCTCCCTTATCTTGCTCCCTTTACTTGATCTGTTGTTGCACTGAAGCTGCCCTGACAACTTCATTCTTCCAAATCACTGCTTCTTTTTCCCCTGCTTTTTTGCAGTGGTTCTACATCAACATCTGCACTTTTTCTAGGGAGAGAAAACTTTCCTTGTTTACATTTTCCCTCCAATAATCCTGCCTTAATACCCCAGTGCATAGCAGAGAAGGGAGTGGCAGAGATGGTACCCTATTTGAGCCTTTCCTGAAGGCCTACCTGAGGGGCTTCTTCTAGAAGGCATGTCAGCAGCAGCCTTTGATTTCCACTCACCTCATCCCAGGAATATAGCTGTCCTCTGATGCAGGATAAGTAATTCAAGAAGTCAAGAAAAAAAAACATTTAACTATGTGTGGTGATGGATGTTACCCAGACTTACTGTGGTGATCATTTCACAATATCTCTATATATCAGATCATTATGCTGTACACCTGAAACTAATATAATGTTACATGTCAATTACACTTCAGTAAAAAAAAGGAAATTGATGAAGTCAATTAGAGAGTGCTAATAAACAAAGTGGTATGAAGCATATGAATACACAACCTTCATTTCTAGATTCTTCCCTAAGATTTCCTTCTGAAGAATCCTGTCTCTTTTGTTGACTGATTTTACTTTTCTTGTTGTGGGAGACAATTACTAACTGCTAAGAACTAAAATTCCTGACGAAAACTCTCCGCCCTTCTATAGGCCTAGTAAGTCAAGAGATGACCATCTATCTCCAACATTATAGGCGGACACAACTTTTAATACCTCGCCTAATGGATTTGCCCAAGAGAGAAACTCCAAATGCTTTAAATTTGGGTCTATCAAACTGAAGGATGCATATCCCTCAGGGAATGTAGATGACAGTGATGGAACACATAAAGCCAAAGAATAAATGCTGTAGATATTTAGGAAAAAACCTTTTTTTGTGTCAAGTGAACAGTTACATTATGGTACAGAATACAAACTTTTGTTAAATTTTAGGATAAAGCTTAAAAATTCAAATAGATGTTGAGCTTACTGCAGCTGCCTTTTGCTATGGTACCCAGGCCCCAAAAGGCCTTCCTCTCTGCACTCAGCTTTGAAGCTAAGTGGAAAAGTTTGCAAATCATTGCCTTAAGTAATTACCTAGGTCTCTCTAAGGTTTCTACTTCAACTCTATCACACATCTATGCAACATGAAACAAACTAGGAAGACAAACCATAAGAAACAGCAACAAAATGATGAGAATCATATGTATATTATTTTGAACTGAGATTTGCTTTTGATTCTAAAAGTAGTAATTACGACCCTACTAATTCAAAGCTTAGGCTTGGCAACCTGGGATAAATAAAGATGAACAGTTAGTTCTTACTGCAACGTGTTAAAAATCTGGTACATGTACACTTTACAACTATTATCAAAACTTCCAAGAAAATTAATCTGGTCCACTTAATAATAAATATAATTTTGCACTTGCCGTTCCCTCTGCCTAGAACACTCTCCTCTTCAGTCGCCACATTGCTGATTCTTTCTCATCCTTCAAATTCACCTCTTCAGAGAAGCCTTTCCTAACCATCCCACCTAAAGTAGGCCCTCTATAAATATGTTATTATCCTATTCATTTCCTTCAAAGTCCTTACCACAATTTGTAGTTATCTGGTAATTATTTACTCTTTTATTTATCATTTGTATGTCTTTTCTCAACAGAACGAGCAAGAACTTTGCCTGTCTTATTTATTGCCACATTCCCATGTCTATTGAGTGTCATTCAATATATATATATTTTTTTTGGTGGGGAAGATTAGCCCCGAGCTAACATCCGTTGCCAATCCTCCTCTTTTTGCTGAGGAAGACTGGCCCTGGCCTAACATCCGTGCCCATCTTCCTCTACTTTGTTTTTTTTTTTTTTTTTTAATTTTTTGTTTATTGCAGTAACATTGGTTTATAACATTGTAAAAGTTTCAGGTGTACATCATTGTACTTCTATTTCTGCATAGATTACATCACGCTCACCACCAAAATACTAATTACAACCAATCACCACACACATGTACTGAATTATCCTTTTCACCTTCTTCCCTCCCCCCTTCCCCTCTGGTAACCACCAATCCAATCTCTGTCCCTATGTGTTTGTTTACTGTTGTTACTACCTACTACTTAATGAAGGAAATCATACGGTATTTGACCTTCTCCCTCTGACTTATTTCACTTTGCATTATACCCTCAATGTCCATCCATGTTGTCACAAATTCACAAATGACTGGATTTCATCGTTTCTTATGGCTGAGTAGTATTCCACTGTGTATACATACCACAGCTTCTTTATCCATTCGTCCCTTGATGGGCACTTAGGTTGCTTCCAAGTCTTGGCTGTTGTGAATAACGCTGCAATGAACACAGGGGTGGCATGTACCTTTGCAAATTGGTGTTTTCAAGTTCTTTGGATAAATACCCAACAGTGGAATAGCTGGATCATATGGTAGTTCTATCCTTGATTTTTTGAGGAATCTCCATACTGTTTTCCATAGTGGCTGCACCAGTTTGCACTCCTACCAGCAGTGTATGAGAGTTCCCTTCTCTCCACATCCTCTCCAACACGTTGTTTCCTGTCTTGTTAATTATAGCCATTCTGACGGGCGTGAGGTGATATCTCATTGTAGTTTTGATTTGCATTTCCCTGATAGTTAGTGATTTTGAACATCTTTTCATGTGTCTGTTGGCCATCTGTATATCTTCTTTGGAGAAATGTCTGTTCAGGTCTTTTGCCCATTTTTTAATTGGGTTGTTAGTTTTTTTGTTGTTGAGATGCATGAGTTCTTTATATATTTTGGAGATTAAGCCCTTATCAGATGTATGGTTTGCAAATATCTTCTCCCAATTGTTAGGTTGTCTTTTCGTTTTGTTGATGGTTTCCTTTGCTGTGCAGAAGCTTTTTAGTTTGATGTAGTCCCATTTGTTTATTTTTTCTATTGTTTCCCTTGCCCGGTCAGATGTGGTGTTTGAAAAGATGTTGCTAAGACCGATGTCGAAGAGCGTACTGCCTATGTTTTCTTCTAGAAGTTTCATAGTTTCAGGTCTTACATTCAAGTCTTTAATCCATTTGGAGTTAATTTTTGTGTATGGTGTAAGGTAAGGGTCTACTTTCATTTTTTTGCATGTGGCTATCCAGTTTTCCCAACACCATTTGTTGAAGAGACTTTCTTTTCCCCATTGTATGTTCTTGGCTTTTTTGTCCAAGATTAGCTGTCCATAGACGTGTGGGTTTATTTCTGGGCTTTCGATTCTATTCCATGGATCTGTGTGTCTGTTTTTGTGCCAGTACCATGCTGTTACTATAGCTTTGTAGTATATTTTGAAATCAGGGAGTGTGATACCTCCAGCTTTGTTCTTTTTTCTCAGGATTCCTTTAGCTATTCGGGGTCTTTTGTTGTTCCATATAAATTTTAGGATTCTTTGTTCTATTTCTGTGAAAAATGTTGTTGGCACTTTGATAGGGATTGCATTGAATCTATAGATGGCTTTAGGAAGTATGGACATCTTAACGATGTTAATTCTTCCAATCCAAGAGCACGGAATATCTTTCCATTTCTTCGTGTCTTCTTCAATTTCTTTCAGAAATGTTTCATAGTTTTCGGTGTACGGATCTTTCACCTCTTTGGTTAAGTTTATTCCTAGGTATTTTATTCTTTTTGTTGCAATTGTAAATGGGATGGTATTCTTAATTTCTCTTTCTGCTACTTCGTTGTTAGTGTACAGAAATGCAACTGATTTTTGTATGTTGATTTTGTATCCTGCAACTTTACCATATTCGTTTATTACTTCTAAAAGTTTTCTGGTGGATTCTTTAGGGTTTTCTATATATAAAATCATGTCATCTGCAAATAGTGACAGTTTCATTTCTTCCTTTCCAATTTGGATCCCTTTTATTTCTTTCTCTTGCCTGATTGCTCTGGCTAGGACTTGCAATACTATGTTAAATAGGAGTGGTGACAGTGGGCATCCTTGTCTGGTTCATGTTCTTAGAGGAATAGCTTTCAGTTTTTCACCATTGAGGATGATATTAGCTGTGAGTTTCTCATATATGGTCTTTATTACGTTGAGGTACTTTCCTTCTATACCCATTTTATTCAGAGTTTTTATCATAAATGGATGCTGTATCTTGTCAAATGCTTTCTCTGCATCTATTGAGATGATCATGTGATTTTTGTTCTTCATTTTATTAATGTGGTGTATTACGTTGATTGATTTGCGAATGTTAAACCATCCCTGCATACCTGGAATAAATCCCACTTGATCATGGTGTATAATCTTTTTAACGTATTGTTGTATGCGATTTGCTAGTATTTTGTTGAGGATTTTCCCATCGATATTCATCAGTGATATTGGCCTGTAATTTTCTTTTTTTTGTGTTGTCCTTGTCTGGTTTTGGTATCAGGGTATTGTCAGCTTCGTAGACTGAGTTAGGGAGCTTCCCCCCCTCCTCAATTTTTTGGAAGAGTTTGAGAAGGATAGGTATTAAGTCTTCTTTGAATGTTTGGTAGAATTCACCAGGGAAGCCGTCTGGTCCTGGACTTTTATTTTTGGGGAGGTTTTTGATTACTGTTTCGATCTCCTCACTGGTGATTGGTCTATTCAAATTCTCTACTTCTTCTTGATCCAGTTTTGGAAGGTTGTATGATTCTAAGAATTTATCCATTTCTTCCAGATTGTCGAGTTGGTTGGCATATAGCTTTTCATAGTATTCTCTTATAATCTTTTGTATTTCTGAGGTGTCCGTTGTAACCTCTCCTCTTTCATTTCTGATTTTACTTATTTGTGCCTTCTCTCTTTTTTTTCTTGGTGAGTCTAGCTAAAGGTTTGTCAATTTTGTTGATCTTTTCAAAGAACCAGCTCTTGGTTTTATTAATTTTTATTAATTTTTTCTATTGGTTTTTTGGTCTCTATTTCATTTATTTCTGCTCTGATTTTTATTATTTCCCTTCTTCTACTGATTTTGGGCTTTGTTTGTTCTTCTTTTTCCAGTTCCTTTAGGTGCATTGTTAGATTGTTTATTTGAGATTTTTCTTATTTGTTGAGATAGGCCTGTATCGCTATAAACTTCCCTCTTAGAACCGCTTTTGCTGTATCCCATAAATTCTGGCATGTCGTATTTTCATTTTCATTTGTCTCCAGGTATTTTTTGATTTCTTTTTTGATTTCTTTGTTAACCCAGTCGTTGTTCAGTAGCATTTTGTTTAATCTCCATGTATTTGTGGCTTTTCTGATTTTCTTCCTATAGTTGATTTCTAGTTTCATACCGTCGTGGTCAGAAAAGATGCTTGGTATTATTTCAATCTTCTTAAATTTATGGAGACTTGTTTTGTGGCCTAATATGTGATCAATCCTGGAGAATGTTCCATGTGCCTTTGAAAAGAACGTGTATTCTTCGGTTTTTGGATGGAATGCTCTGTATATATCTACTAGGTCCATCTGTTCTAGTGTGTCGTTTAAGGCCAGTGTTTCCTTATTGATCTTCTGTTTGGATGATCTATCCGTTGGTGTAAGCGGAGTGTTAAAGTCCCCTACTATTATTGTGTTACTGTCTATTTCTGTTTTTATATCTGTTAATAATTGCTTTATATATTTGGGTGCACCTACATTGGGTGCGTAGATATTTACAAGTGTTACATCCTCTTGTTGGATAGTTCCCTTGATTATTATGTAATGCCCTTCTTTGTCTCTTTTTACAGTTTTTGTTTTAAAGTCTATTTTGTCTGATATGAGTACTGCTACCCCAGCTTTCTTTTCATTGCCATTTGCGTGGAGTATCTTTTTCCATCCCTTCACTTTCAGTTTGTGAGTGTCTTTGGGTCTGAAGTGTGTCTCTTGTATGCAGCATATATATGGGTCTTGTTTTTTTATCCAGTCAGCCACCCTATGCCTTTTAATTGGAGCATTTAGTCCATTGACGTTTAAAGTAGCTATTGATAAGTATGTACTTACTGCCATTTTTTAACTTTTTTTTTTTTTTTTCCTCAGTGTTTCAGTAGTCCTTCTCTGTTCCTTACTTCTTCTATACAGAATTGATGGTCACTTTAGTTTGACCTCTGTCTGAAAGCTCTACTCTTTAACTCCCCTCCTCCCTCCTTTTATGTTTTTAATATCATATCTAACCTCTTTTTTGTGCATTTGTATCCATTACATTCTAATCATGGAAATAGATAATTTTTCCTATTTGTGGTCTTCTCTTTTCCCCTTAAATCAGTCCCTTTAACATTTCTTGTAGCACTGGTTTCTTGGTGACAAACTCCTTTAATTTTTGCTTATCTGGGAAAATTTTGATCTCTCCTTCCATTTTGAATGATAACCTTGCTGGGTAGAGTATTCTTGGCTGTAAGTTTTTTCCTTTTTGCACTTTAAATATATCGTGCCATTCTCTTCTAGCCTGTAAGGTTTCTGCTGAGAAGTCAGCTGATAGCCATATGGGGTTTCCTTTGTATGTAACTTGACATTCTCTTGCGGCTTTTAGCATTCTCTCTTTATCTTTAATTCTGGACATTTTGATTATGATGTGTCTTGGTGTGGGCCTCTTTGGGTTTATCTTGTTTGGGGCTCTCTGTGCTTCCTGTACCTGGATGTCTGTTTCCTTCCTTAGGTTAGGGAAGTTTTCATCTATTATTTCTTGAAATAGATTCTCTGCCCCCTTGTCTCGCTCTTCTCCTTCCGGGACACCTATAACACGGATGTTAGTGCACTTGATGTTGTCCCAGAGGTCCCTTAGACTGTCCTCACTCTTTTTAATTCTTTTCTCTTTTACCTGTTCACCTTGGGTAATTTCTTCTAGTCTTTCTTCCAGCTCACAGATCCGTTCTTCTGTATCCTCTACTCTGCTTTTGAGTCCTTCTAATGAATTTTTCATTTCCAGTATTGTATTCTTCATTTCTGATTGGTTCTTTTTTATATCTTCCATTTCTTTGTTGACATTCTCACTGAGTTCATCTATTCTTCTCCCCAGATCAGTGAGCATCCTTAACACTCTTAGTTTGAACTCTCTGTCGGGTAGGTTGCTCATTTCTGTTTCACTTAGTTCCTTTTCTGGGGTTTTGTCCTGTTCCCTTACTTGGAATGTATTCTTTTGCCTCCTCATTTTGCCTCTTTCCCTGTGCTTGTGTCTACGTATTAGGTAGGTCAGCTACGTCTCCTGCTCTTGGATAGGTGACCTTATGTAAGTGATGCCTTAGGAGGCTTCCAGTGTGCTTCCCTTAGTTCTCAATGTTCCAGGGGTGGCCCCTATGTGGGCTACGTGTGTCCTTCTATTGTGGCCTGTTAGCTCTCCCTATAGGCGTCCAGGGAGGCTGAGTTATGCTCCTGGCCAGCTGTTGTAATGCTCAGCTGCTTGTAGTTGTTGTGGGCCCTTCAGTCTCTTTATCAGGTGTGGGGCACCCCAGCACAGTTGGCTGTAAGTTCTAATACCACATTTGTGTTGCAGTATTTCTTTTAACTGAGTAGGCCCCCAGTGTGGCAGGTTATTAGGCTCAGGGCCTTACAATTGCTGCAAGCCTCTAGCCTATTAGGTCTCTTTTCAGCTCTCTGAGGATTGCAGCTGGGTGGGGCTGGCCTCAGGCACAGGAACACCCAATTGTTTCAGGCTTTGGAAGGTGGGGCAAACCTCCTATGTGGGTCTTTGAGAAGCACAAGTCTTCTTCAGCTGACAAGCCCTGTTGCCCACAGGTCCACACACACAGTCAACACAGTCCTGCCCCGTGTGAGCGCCCCGACCTCCCCAAGTGGACCCAGTCTCTCCACGGCGGGAGCCCCACACACTCTGCCACTGCCCCACACTCTCCACCCGCTCCTTGTTCACGCCCTGCCCCGCTCAAGTCGGCTCAGTTGCCAGGCTGCAGAGAATCCAGTCACCAATCTATGCAGGCCCACACGTTGCCTGAGGGCTTGTTGTTGGGTGGGGCCAGTCTCTAGGGTGGGCTGCCTGCCCTGGCTGAGCTGGATTTAATTGGTGCTCTAGCGGGTGGAGCAGACCCAGGGCTAGCTGGCCTCAGGGAGAACTCCAATGGTGTCTGTGTCAGCACGCCCACACCAGGCCACAACAATGGCCGCCGCCAATGTCCCAGTCCCTGGAGAGGTCTCACCCCTCACGGAGATGCACTCAGGGCCTATTAGGTGAGTCTCTTGTCACCAAAGCACTGTGCACCTTTCTTTCTGGTGATTTTAGGATGCTTTCTGGAACGGGTGAGTTTGTGCGCGGGCCCTTTAAGAGCCAGTTTTAGTTTCTTTGTGAACCGGGTTTTCTGGGGGTGCTCCCCAATGTTTTAGTAGCAGGCAAAGTCAGATATTATGCCGCTGGTGTCGATTGTGCTGGGTCCACAAAATGCCCACAGTGGGGGCGCTCCCCGGCTCAGGACCCCACGCCTCCAGGGAGGCTGCGTACCTGTGAGCTGCTCCCGGCGGCCGTGACGCTGGCGGCTTGTGAAGGCGGCGTTTTTCCTCTCCGGAAGGGAGTCTCTGCCTCTTCAACCTCAGTTAGGATTGTCCGGTGTTGCAGGAGTTCCTCTTATCCAGTTTTCAGTTCAGTCTCAGGGGTAATTTTTCCACGAGTAGTTGTAAATTGGCTGTGTCCACGGGAGGAGGTGAGTTCAGAGTCTGCCTACGCCGCCATCTTGACTCCGCCCCCCATCTTCCTCTACTTTGTATGTGAGACACCTGCCACAGCATGGCTTGATGAGCAGTGCATAGGCCCATGCCCAGGATCCGAACCTGCGAACCCCGGGCTGCTGAAGCAGAGCACACGAACTTAATCACTATGCCACCGGGCCGGCCCCCAATAAATATTTTTGAATGAAAGACTGCTGCATAGTATTTAGAAATTCAAGAACAGACTTTCAAAACTCTAAAAAATCACACTGTGGAGCTGTTATAATCTGGCTCTCTTTTCTTACAAACGTAAAAAGAAACAGAGGCTCACCGACTCCCTCAAAACCTTTTCAGAATTTCAAGCATGGGGTGGAGCCAGGACTAGTCTTTCATTTCCCTGTCTGCCACTCCAGGGAGCTTTCCAAACCACGCTGTTGTTTCTTCTAGTCGCACTTTATTAGTCCTACAGGATGTATAAACAGTGTTGAACACACATGAATACCAACTGTTTGCTTCTTTTAAAATCCATAAACTGCCTTTTTTTTCTTTTTTGCCAACTACAGTGGAGAAATCACATGCTAAGGAGGTTGACCTGTTGTCATGTGCAGAAGAGATGGAATCCCGTTACAGTCCAATCCTGTTCCACAGCATAGCCTGTGAGCCTCACCTCTGTGCTGACGTGGCCAGAGCAGCCACGTATTCACTACATAAGGTCATAAAATGTATTTTGAAATCAGAAGTAAATGCCATATGCGTTGACATCTCACATATCCAATAAACTAACTAATTTAACTATTACATACTTCAGTAGCCATGCCTATTTTCCTCAAAGAGGTCAAATTTAAACTCAAGTGACCAAGAAAAAATATCCTACAAAAAGAGAAAGGCCATATAAGCAAGTACCATCACAGTCACAAGTCACAAATCACTAGAAACTCCTAGAGAAGGACATGGCTTACTGATCTGGAATCAGACCTATTTGGCAACCTCACAGGTAGCCAGTAACTAAGTCACCATGTCTGACGATAAAACATTTCCCCCTAAAAGAAACAGGAATCTTACTGAACAACATCTTTCTAACCTCCTGGAATATCTGAGTATTTTGTGGTGGCTAGGTCAAGGTTCTTCCCTCCAGGCAGCTACACTCCACTGCCTAGAGCTCCCGGGCTTGAGGTCACGGCTCGAAATTCACTTCATCAGGATCCATGGACAAATTAACCCGGGTCACTCTCTAACCCTCCAATGCAATGGCTGACTGGTCTTCTCTGGGCCAGGACATTTGTATTATTTTTAAGTTAGCTGTTTCTTCATGTGTGTTTATCCATCTAGCCTATCATTTTCAAATGTAAAGTGACCGAGGGCCAGGACCCTTCAGGTTTGTTAACACAAACCTAGCACTGGTCTCTATTTTCCAACTAAACTGACAGTCTTGCTCCTGGACACGACAACGTTGAAATAAAATGTGCGCTTTGCAGAACATGTTCTACGGTGATCAGATTTCTCAATCATAAAAATGAAGCCCCAGATTACTGGTGCCATGTAACACTGGCAAAGCCACCTGTGTGCATTCATCTCATAACGCTATTAATTCTGTCCTTTTAAAAAAGAATATGAGATTAGTTTTAAAATTAAGCAAGATGATAGGACTCAAAAACTACAAATCCAGAAATGGATAAATTTTTAATCCCATTAGTTACCAAGTATGTAATGTTTACCCAAACATGAGACAAATGTTATTAGGATTCAATGGATATAACATTATAGCGTCTTTACAAACTGTGCCGAATGTGCACATAAGCCAATATTAGGAAACAGGTAAATAGCTAAATATTTTAGCTATACCCAAGAAATAGTGCCCTAGTTAGTTCCCAAAGACTTCTGATAAAAACTAAGGCAGATACAGATAACTGCAATCCTATGTACAAGTTTCTAAAAAAAAAAAAAATTTGGTTATACATTCCAAATAGTCACAAAACTCAAACAGGGTACATCATCAACAACTGCATGGCTAGACCAGTCACACAAATTTTTAAGTATTCAAAATGAAGCTGCATGCTCAATACTTTGTAGTAAAACCAGTGGTATCCCTACCCCTAAACAAGAAGGCTTTTTTATTAAGTTGTTGTCTTATCTTTTATTTAAATTAACAAAAACTTATTTCTAAATAGTATTTAACCTAATGCATTCTCTGAAAAGTTTTTCCAGTCACACATTATTAGCACATGGATTTCAAGTGTACTGATTACCACAAAAACCACCTCATATTTCATTCAAGCTACTGCTGAGAGGAATTCAGACAGGAGCTTAAAAGAAGTTATTTGTAATTTAAATAGACATTTAAACATAGTATGTTAAAAATTAACATAAGGTTGAACTCAGGAAAAGTGAATCATTTTGGTAGAGCAAAATTCTCTTTAACACTTGCACTAATGTGCTACTCCGGAAATGCCGACAAAGCCACGCTCAAAAATCGTTTGTTAAAAATGACCTTCACCTAAAATGGGCTCACAGTTAGTAGGGGCTTTGGTGTGAGGAAGATGATAACGTCACACTACCATGCTGCATATATATTAAGTTAAGTCAAGCCACATGTGGCTAATGCAGGGACCGGCTTCCACAGAGTGTTTATTCGATTGTTTCAGGAAAGCACAACCTTCAGCTCCACCAAAAATGGTAGGAAAAGGTGAGTGGACAGACCTTTCAAGACTTGTGCATGACATCTATCAATAAAAGGGTGTGTGTGTCTGGCATTTTCTCAGGTATGAAAAATAATTAGACTAAGATAAGTCAGCATCTCCATTTGAGTTACCAATTAATGTAGAGGCAAAAAGAGGGCTGAGAGACAATTTGGGGAAACGTGATTCCAGCAGGCTAATAGTTGTTGTTGAAATGAAGTATCATAAAATGTTTACCTTTTCCCATCAGTTGCACCCTGCAAACTGCTTACTCAAATCAGACTGTCAAGGTTATAGATCCTGCCTGAGAATTTTGTAAATCCCTACATGATTTCTTCTCTGAAAATAAATTCATCACATAAACTAACCAGAAACTTCCTTTCTTTTTTGGTCTTCTGACATGGCGAAATTTTGATTAGACAAATAAACATTTTAGTGAAAATAGAGAACCACAAAATTATTCCAGAACTAGTATATGAAGGCATTCTTATTCTTCTTTATAAAAATTATCATGGAACTTAACATAACACATGTAAACAGGTATTTAATTTTACTAAAGTGATTTATTTTGACAATAGTTCACATTATGATTTTAGTTAATATGGAAGGTCAATAATGCATCTATATCTTTATATATGATATGTTTATATATAAAATATACATACACTCAAAAAATACCTACACACACAGTGATGACAACTACGTCAAGTATACCCAATTGGAAAAGAATAAAAGAGACTATACAAAAATAAAAATGTTAATTATGTGAGGATAGGTATTAAGGGGTTGTTTTTCTTCATTCTTATACCATTATTATTGCTTTTAAACTAAAATATATTTATTTTGGTTTGGTTATACATATAAAACCACTACATGATTTAGAGATATTAAATAATGCTGAAATATGATTTCTAAATAAAACTATTAAATAGTCTTAAAATTCATGTAAGTACAAAATCCACATACCTGAGCCAACCTCTTTTTCCTCTTCTTCAATGTTGTTTTTGATGCTATCATATTCTTCATCAATGGTCTGGTTACCACGCATCTGAGATAAGATTCTACGGGCCTTCTGAGTCTGTCCTTTCTGAATAAGCCATCGAGGACTTTCAGGTAAAAAGAGAAAGCCAAAAAACTGTATAACTGCTGGAATTGCTGCGAGTCCCAACATGTACCTGCAATAAGAAATCCATACATTACTGTAAAATTTGGTCTTATTAGCACTGAGTATGAATACAGGGTCTGTGTTCACCACACTGGGAATAATATCTAACGCTAAATTAGTCAGAATGATTTCCTTTTTATTATTTGCATATGTGTGTGTCACCAGAAAAAAGCATATTTTTATGCTGTAGTGAGAAATTTAAAAATGAGAAAAATTCGATTCTTCTCTCTCTCACAAGTTACAATGGAAAACAACAGGCAAAAGTCACAATAATTATGTATATGTATTCTGAACCAAACACATCATGCAAAACACCATAATCACATCCCTATCTAATACTAATATATGTAACATAATTCTATATTTTGCAAAATAAAGTGGGGCTAAGACAAAACTCTGATATCAGTTTAAAAGATACACTTTTCACTAAAATAAATGCCCAAATATATTTCTTTACAGTTATTTTTGCTCTGTGAATGATTAGTTATGATTTCATTTTGCCATCAAGTATCATGTTCACCCTCACTAATTGAGGAGTATGAGCCCATAGCAGAAAAACGATGGAGTCAGAAGCAAATAATCATTATTAAAATTACAGAAATATGAAAAAGCTGCTCATATTGTTTTAAGTTATTTGTCATCTTCTTTAAATGTCTATTCTAGAGGGTTGGCAAAATTCTAAAGAGCAATAAGCATATCATTTTAAATCCATCAGAAAAATAACAAAAATAGTAATAAGAGTATATCAATATCAAAGATCTCTCCAAATTATTCTGACCACTGGACTGACTTCCTAATATCTCTAGGTCTCCATTTTTTTGAACCGAGCAGTTAGATTAGATAAACTTCAACGTCTCTTTCAAACGGAAACTTCTATGAATCTAGGACACCTAGATTTTTTCTGTTGCTTCAAGTCCCTGGGTATGTTCCATGGTAGATTCATCATGGCAGAGCTTGAAGGCCAACTCCAATCACATAACAACCCATACTCACTGGGATTCATAAATCAACAAGACGTCACCTGATTCAATACACTTTTCAAAGCTATTCTAACTTTTAAGCTATGTTAAATCCGAAGTATAGCAGCCTTGAAGGCTCCAGATACGTATCTTGTGAAATAAGCCCATTATTTTTCAGGCAATTTCATTTTAATTCCAATAACTGTAAAAAAAAAAAAAAAAAATACAATTGTCCTATGGGTGTTAAGAATACCTCCTACTCCAAACAGTAGCTAAAACTACATATGGAAACAGAAAAATTAACTAAGATTTAGGAAGTAAACAAAGTGTTTATGAATAACCAACCAAATGAATCACTTGGCCTACAGTATTAAAAGAAATTTTATTAGAAGCATTTTATACTTTAATCCATGGGCTGTGAAAATTACACCAATAATTAATCAGTTCTTCCTCTGCTCAACTACAGAACACAGTGTTTTAACCTCAATTTATGTCACTATACCTTGTATTATACTAAATTATTTACCTGTCCCATTTGATTGCATATTTAACTTTATATTTGGCACAGCAGCTAATAAGTATGTTGCACACCATAGGCACTTAGTAAATGTTTTATGAAATGATACAATAGCAGCTATATATTTAAACTTTCTGTATTAACTAAACAGAAAAGAACTGTGCTTCTCACTCATATGGCAATATTTTATGCAGCAACTCTTCTGGATCATTTAAGTCTGCAAACTTACTTGCATAGCAATTCCTTCCAATGAAACCATTTGTTATTCTAGATATAACCAGACCTTCTCTTCTGAAGAAGACCACTCATCTGAAGACTCTTCAGAAGTCTCTTCAGAAGTCTTCAGATGAGAGCTAGAGAGATCAGTTCACACACATGCCTATTTCTGGCCTCATCCCCTTAAGATGTTAACCTGTATAACCAAATCTGTTATTTAAATGTATGTTTGATTGTTGTAAAAGGATGAAATTTCTATTCAGTTGTGTTCTCTCTTAAAGAAAAGGTTATCCTGTATTGCCAATTATTTAAAAGAAAAGCGATAAAAAGGTAGACACAAAACATACTGGATTAGGAAATAAATAAGAGAAGCCCTAAAGATGAAAGCCTTTATGTTTCATTTCTCTACACCTTTCATGATCTTTCCTTCTGTTCTCCAAATTCCCTTAGTGATGAATTAAGATTAAAGGCCTGCACAGAATACTTCAAAGATGCACCTGAAATGAATATAGAAACTGAATTGTTTTCAGGCCCAAAGATGCTCTTATAATACTTTTCACTTTACTACTCACTATTTAATCCCAGACCACAGTGTTTTTAAAAATTAAAAGAAAAAAGAAGAGAAAAGGGAAGAAAAGAGAAAAGAGAGAAAAGAAAAATTCTAACATACATATTAGCCTATATTTCTTAAGCAAGCTATAGAAGACAATACTTCAGCCCTCCAGCCTTTTGAAATCTGTAAGTCCCAAGTCTAGGTCTGAAATTTACAATTCAACGCCATAATGCTAGGGTGGGGAAAAGGAACTCACACCTTGCTGCCAACCTTTCAGGATATTAAAGCTTGTTTCCAGAGACTATTCAAGATAAAACATGTTTTATACATTTACATCCTAACATTTCTCTTCTAAAAGTAAAACAAAGGAGCTTATTTTACCATATTTTAACTACTTTTCATGATAATAATATTTTGATAGGAATAAATTTCCACGGCTTTGTAGAGACCAAATACACAAGATTGGGGGTAGCTGTGGTTTATGATGGAGAGAGAGTAGGAACAGACCTGGGCTGTGCTTCAGCTCTGGGCATATAAATTACAAAACCGTGGTCAAGTTAACATTTTAATGCACAGGTGACTGTCTGTTTCATAGGACTGCTGGGAGAATTAAGTGAAATCATTCCGTCAGTACCTAGCACAGAGAGGATGCTCAGCAAAAAACATTCTCACCTCCCTGACTCCCTCCTGCCTCAAACAATTCATGTCAACTTATCTCTCCTGGCTGTATCATCCACCCAAACTTTCAGTAGGTAGTACTAACCAATTTCTTTCTTGAGGCAAAACTGTTCCTCTGATGATATGCATATTGGAGAATAGGAAGGATAAATACAAGGTTGCTTTGCTGTGGTACTGATGAAAATTTTATCATGAGACTAAAAGAGCAGGAACTCTGTAGGCTTAGTTAAGGGACCCACCATCAGTCCTCTAAATCCAGGGAAATCAGGAACCAGATAGATGACGAAGAACATACTGATAGACCAGGGCAGGCAATCCCCAAACAAACAAGTAGTCCCCTAGTGATAGGGGAGATCTCATTATTATCACTTAAATCAAGGGTTCTAAACCCTGGCTTCACATCAGAATCATCCAGAGGGCTTTTAAAACACACCTGTGTCTAGGCCTTACTCACCTCAGGGGATTTTGATTAATTGGTCTGGCCCAGGGAATTCTATTTTATTAAAAGCTCCCTAGGTGGTGGTAATGTGCAGTCAGGGCTGAGAACCACTGATCTAAGTGTTTTAAAAACCAAGGGAGGTAGGGTGGGCCGGCCCCGCGGCTTAGCGGTTAAGTGCTCGCGCTCCGCGCTACCGGTGACCTGGGCTCGGATCCCGGGCGCGCACCGACGCACCGCTTCTCTGGCCATGCTGAGGCCGCTTCCCACATACAGCAACTAGAAGGATGTACAACTATGACACACAACTATCTACTGGACCTTTGGGGCGGGGGGAGAAAAAGGAGGAGGATTGGCAATAGATGTTAGCTCAGAGCCGGTCTTCCTCAGCAAAAAGAGGAGGATTAGCATGGATGTTAGCTCAGGGCTGATCTTCCTCACCCAAAAAAAAAAAAAAAAAAAAAAAACCCAGGGGGTGAAAGTGAACAACAGGCACCCAAGGTCCACACCTTAAGGCAAAAGCCATTTATTTTCTGGAGGCAAGACAGCACACCAGGCAGACAGAAAGGGGAGGCAGGTTGACTCAAGCAAAAATGCCAAGCTTTCACGGGTTATAACACTCTTCACAGTATTTCTTTGGCATCACGATCACTCACTGAACGATACCTTTTTACACTTTCTGAACCAAAGTTAACAAATGAGCGATTTTCTAGTCCCACCAGCAGTACCAGCACCTGCCCATCAGAAAACTAAGGAGGCGCCCTCAAACCGTGAGCAATGCTTTCAAATGGTGTGGCTCCATCAACAAAGGAGACAAGCCCAGCTACTTCAGCTCAGGTTCAGCCTTCTCCCCAGGGCCAAGAACCAAAGCTCTGTGAATCAGAGATCCTGCATTCCTGGCTGCCAGCCCTTCCCACTGCGGCTGAGCAGGCGTGCTGCTGGGGCTGCCATCAGAGGAAATCAAACAGGTCCTTCATTGAACTGAATTTTCACCATCGTTCTTGTTTTAAAAGAATAATTGCTCTCACCTATGAAACTAAAGATAAGTACTGTAACATACGGCCATTTAAGACACAGAATTTTGCAGTTCATAACTGCCCCCTTCTCTGAACTGATAACATGGACATCTGATAACACGGTCAACTGATAACATGATAAACATGTTACTTATTCTTTAGTAGTTCCACAAGGGTGATGATTATGTTCCAGAAACATGAAAATCTACTGAGTACAAACTCAGCTTGGACATGGAATCATTTAATGACAGTGAGAGCAACAGTAATAGCTAATACGTAGCACCAGTGACTATGTGCCAAGCACTGTTCAAAGGGCTTAAAATACCTTAACTCATTTATCTTCACAACAACCCTATGAGGTGGGTACCATTATTATCCCTATTTTAAAGACAAAGAAACGTGGCACAAAGAAGGTACAGAACTAGTATGCAATGGAACCAGGATTAAAATCTAGGCAGTCTGGCTCCTATAATAAATGTTTATTGTTAAGTCAAGCTATAATAAATGTTTACTGATGAGTTGATCATTAATGCTGCAGCATACATAAAAGGGAGCACTAATTTACCTTAGTCTCATGTTTAAAGACTTTTGAAGATCCCTTTAAAAGTTTTATTGTTCACACATCTCTTTTTTTTTTTTAATTTTATTTATTTATTTCCCCCCCAAAGCCCCAGTAGATAGTTGTATATCATAGTTGCACATCCTTCTAGTTGCTGTATGTGGGACGCCGCCTCAGCATGGCCGGAGAAGCGGTGTGTCAGTGCACACCTGGGATCCAAACCCCAGCCGCCAGCAGCGGACCACGCGCACTTAACCGCTAAGCCACGGGGCCGGCCCCACACATCTCTGTTAAATGCAGTAAAGCACAGCACAATAACAAAGGGGTTCGCTGGGAGCTATCACTCCCAAGCGCCAAGCACAGTAACCCGACACAGAAGCGCCCACTGGCTGGGGAACCGCAAGCTGGATTTAACAACACAGACTCGCCAATCGCAAATGGAATATCCTGTTATTCTCCTAACACCAGAATGTTACTATGAGAATAGCTGACAATTAGTTAAAAGAAAATATCTCATTTGTAAGGGTAAACTTGCACTGCTTGCTTTGAACACTCTGCCAAATTGAATTTTTATTTCATTTTTCTTTCACATACATAGGTAAACTTTTTGGGTAGGAAAAATATAGGTAACAAGAAAATAAAGAGTTTAAAAGACGACTGGGAGCAAAAGAACTTAACTTGAGATTTGATCCTTTTAAAATATTTTATATGATGGGCACGATAGATCTAAAGTTGCTTTTCTCTACACTTTTGTTTTTCAATCTCTGCCTCCTAAAGGCCTCCCCAAGCTCTCCCCTTCCAAAAGGAATTGTGCCCAGGAGTGAGGAATTGTATCCTGCATCCACATTATGTTGATTTCTCTTCTCTTCTGTTCTTTTTCCTCCTTAATTTCCAAATGACGTGAAAAGCTTGCCCATGCCTTACAATGGAAGAGCTATGTGATTTACGGCTTTAATTGTAAGTCAAGCTATAACAGAAAAACTATCATAGCTAAGGGAACATATTGTAATATGTTACATTTAAAACAAATTGTATGCAATTGTTTTTATAGCTCTTGAGGCACTGAATTCTAGTAAGGGAAGACACTTTTCACTGTGGGAAGAATGGTAAAGATTTTTTGGACACTGCAGTCGCTTAGCCAAATTATCCTCGTAATAGGCCATGAGAGTGTTAAGGGGCAGTTCAACAATCACCTTCTGGGCTGGCCCCGTGGCGTAGTGGTTAAGTGCGCACACCCCGCTGCTGGCGGCCTGGGTTCAGATCGCAGGTGTCTACCAACACACCGCTTGTCAGGCCATGCTCTGGCGGCATCCCACATAAGCTGGAGGAAAATCAGCACAGATGTTAGCTCAGGGCCAGTCTTCCTCAGCAAAAAGAGGAGGATTGGCATGGATGTTAGCTCAGGGCTGATCTTCCTCACAAATAAAATAAAATAAAATAATTACCTCCTTACTTATCTCCCAACCTCACGTTGTCAAAAGTATACATTTTCAAACCAAATCTCCACTTCACATTTTTCTAGTCACTGAGAATCTTAATATTTTTCAAAACATTAAGATCAACTCAGTGACGGTTTCTGAAACTTTATTCTGAGTACAGTGAGGGTTTTTAGCAATATTCTCTAATAATATCCAATACTGTTTTATATATTAAACTGAAAAAAATAAAATGACAAAACTGTATTTCCAATAATTTTGATCCTGTCTTCTAGCTTGCATTCTATTTATACTTATTTGCTATTGATATACATCTCATATCCATGTTAGCTCATTCTAAGACCTCAAATAAGTTAGAAGACTATCATAAATACTAAGATGTTATGCTTTATTCTTTAAAACTCTACAGTTTCAAATTGGCACCCTTTCACACATAACTATGAAGTAAACTCAACCCTTTTTTTCTCTGAAACAGTTCATTGAAAATAAAAATGGTTTGCAGTTAGAATCAGTCAATTCTTTGAAAATGTTACCTAATGAAGATTTACTGTGTTTGCTTGGAAAGCTAAGGCTGAACTTCCTGTGATCTCTCTGAGCTGTTATTCAGCTGTTTACCCAGCAAACGTCTCCCGAATGTATGTTAAGTGCCAAACTCTAAGCCAATCATTGAGCACAATGAATAAACTTAACAAGAGACAGTGCAGTGCTGTGTAAATCCAAAAACATCCCCCCAAGCTGGAACCTTCCAATATTTACCATTATACCTTGTTTAGAGTAGTGAAACATTTTCCCCTTAAAAAGGCATAATCCAACCCCTTTAAACCACATCCAAGAATACTGTTCCTTCAGCCCTACACCTAGAGCTACCCGACTTCATTGTTCAACATTTCTATGGCTTTTATTTTTTCATATACTTAAGTAATAATCACATAAGTGATGCATTTACTAAAAGATCTCTATTCTTGGATTTACAAGAGAAATGATCGTCATCATTATATATAAATTACAAGATATCCATGTGATAGTCACCAAACATAAATTTTGATTTATGTAATATGTTTCTACTTAACACAAAAGTTTTAGATGCAAAAAGATAACACTGAATTTATCCACCTGCTATAGTTACAACAACTCACTTGATAACATATTTTTCAGTTTTATTTCATGACCCCCAACTCCATTTTAACAGACAAGAAATTAAAATAATAAAACACTGTCAAATTGAGACCCTGGGCTAGTAAGTTAATTTTCCTCTGCCATCAAGGGCCACGTAGAACATCAACACCGATGACTGATACACCTGATAATCTGATGGCAGCTAGAAAGTAAACACGAGATCATGACTGGAGGTACAAAGGAAAAAAAAAATCAATGTGTCAGTTGGAATCTTTCAAGTAAAAAGTAGGTGATATATGATCAGCAAATGAGCAATTTTTGTGTTTCCTGGTGAAAGATTCTGTGTAAACTATAAAAAAAAAATCATTGCCAAATACGTAAACTTAAGAAAATATTAACTCTATCTACATAGTGAGGGGAAAACTCCTCAAAGTAATCTGATATCAGTATATGAGGTAAGTGATTTGGCCAAGGATATTTAGTGTCATGATTATAGTAGAAGAAGCAAGATTACTTGCTTTGACATAATAAGATGTGATATTATTTAAACAAATGAATGTATTTTGCACAGGCATTAGGTAGATAGTTTTAAATGACATGGTAAAATACACTGACTTACACAAAATTCACAGCACTAGCACTGAAAATAATGCACACACAACCATGCCTACACACATATTCTCTTTTTTTCAAACTGAGAATCTTCCATATGCAAAGCTCTGGGCTAGGGATTATGGAGATACAGTAACGATTAGCAGACATCCCTTGCTTCAAGAAGCTTATACTCTAGTAATCATCAAACAAAACAGGATCATGCATTTAATTGCCATGATTGAGGGGTTCAGGCAGTGTAGGAGTAGGGAAAAAGGTTATTTCAACGGAAACTACTATAAAACGTGTCATGGCAGAAATAACATTTAAATTATTCAATGGGCAATGCAGAAAAGGAATATAACGGAGGGAGCCAACATAAGGTTCAGATTAACTTTTTTTTTTTTAAGGCAAAATGTGCATACAATAAAACGAAGAGATCCAAGCTATACTATTCTACGAGTTTTGAGAAATATATACATCCTCGTAACTACATACGATCCCCATCAAGAAACATCTCCATCTTTCCAGAAAGTTCCCTTATACTCCTCCTCTTTCCAGTCAATCCCCACTGCCATAGACAATCACTGAATTTCTGTTCCCATAGCTTATTTTGCATGTTGATGAACTTCATATGGAATCGTGGAGACTCTACTCTTCTGTGTCTAGCTTCTTTAAATCATGTTTTTGAGATTCACCCATGTTGTTGTTCCTTCTATTTCACTGATTTATTTATCTATCTTTATCAGACTGCCTTGATTACTCTAGTTTTATACTAAGTCTTGAAATCAGACAGTGAGTCCTCCAACTTTGCTCTTCAAGATGGTTTCAGCAATTCTAGGTCCTTTGCTTTTCCGTAAAAATTTTGGAATCAACTTGTCCATTTGGATGAATGTAAGTGGTGATAGTGGACATCTTTGCCTAGCAACCGATCATAAAGGAAAGCATTCAGGCTTTCAACTTTGAGTATAAAGTTGGCTGCAGGTTTTTTTGTAGATGTCCTTTATTGAGTTGAGGAAGTGCTCTTCTATTCTAGTTTGCTGAAAGGTGTTACCATAAATGAATATTATTCTGTCAAATGTTTTCTCTGCTTATATTGAAATGATCATATAAGTTTTCCTCCTTTGAATGATTTCAACATGGTGACTTGCACAAATTAATTTTCTAATTCTAAACCAACCTGACTTTCCTGGGAAAACTGACTTGGTCATTATTCATTATCTTTTTATATATTGCTGGGTTTGATTTTACTAGTATTTTGTTAAGGATGCTCTCAGTCCGTGTCCAGAATTTTCTTTTCTCATAACAATTTAAGCCATATTAGAGTTATGTTGGCCTCACAAACCCAGCTAGAAAATATTCCTTCTACCTCCATTTTCTTAAAGCTTTTGTTTAAGCTTGGAGCTATTTCTTCCTTAAATGTTTTATGGAATTCACCAGAGAAATCATCTGGGCCTGGAGTTTGTTTTGCAAGCAGATTACTACTAATAATGATTCACTTTACTTAATAAATTTACAGATATTCAGATTTTCCATTTTCTCTTTTGTCATTTTTAATAAGTTGTGATTTTCACACAATATGCCCATTCCATCTAAATTATTGAATTTATTGGCATAAAGTTGTTCAAAGTATCCCTCATTATCTTTATAGTATCTATAGGAATGATGTGCTTTCTCTTACTCCTGATATTAGTAATTTGTGCTTTATCTTTTTTTCTTAACCAGTTTAATCAGTCATAATCAGTTTATCAACCTTATTAATCCTTTCAAGATGCTCAACATCACTAACCCTCAGGGAAATGCAAATCAAAACCACAGTGAGATATCACCTCACATTTGTTAGAATGGCTAATATCAAAAAGAGAAGAAATAACAAGTGCTCATGAGGATGTGGAGAAAAGGGAACCTTTATACATTGATGGTGAGAACGTAAATTGGTGCAGCCACTACTGAAAACAGTATGGAGCTTCCTCAAAAAATTAAAAATAGAACTACCATATGATCCAGCAATTACACTTCTGGGTATTTATCTGAAGAAAATGAAAACACTAACTCAAAAAGATACATGCACTCCCATGTCCATTGCAGCATTATCTACAATAGCCAAGACACGGAAACAACCTAAGTGTCCATCGATGGATCAATGGATAAAGAAAAGGTGGTATATATATATATATACAATGGTATATTATTCAACCACACAAAAGAATGAAATTCTTGCCATTGTGATGACATTGATGGACCTGGAGAGAATTATGTTAAGTGGAATAAGTCAGACAGAGAAAGACAAATACAGTATGATCTCACTTACATGTGGAATCAAAAACAAAAAACAGGGGCCGGCCCCATGGCTTAGCGGTTAAGTGTGAGTGCTCCACTGCTGGCGGCCCGGGTTCGGATCCCGGGCGTGCACCGATGCACCGCTTCTCCGGCCATGCTGAGGCGGCGTTCCACATACAGCAACTAGAAGGATGTGCAGCTATGACATACAACTATCTACTGGGGCTTTGGGGGGAAAAAAATAAATAAATAAAATCTTTAAAAAAAAAACAAGCTCATAGATGAAGACAACAGATTGGCAGTTGTCAGAGATAAGGGGTGGGTGCGGGCAAAATGAGTAAAGGGGGTCAAAAGGTATAAACAAGTCATGGGGATGTAATGTACAGCATGGTGACTATAGTTAACAATACTGTATTACATATTTGAAAGTTGTAAGAGAGTAGATCTTAAAAGTTCTCATCATTAAAAAAAGTTTTCTAACTATGTATGATGAAGGATGTTGACCAGACTTATTGTTGTGATCATTCTGCAGTATATTCAAATACTGAATCATTATGTTGTAAACCTGAAACTAATATGTTATACGTCAATTATACCTCAATAAAAAAATATATATTTACTCATTTTTTCAAAGAACCAACATTGTTTATTTTTTTCTATTGTTTGTCTGCTTTCCATTACATTGACTTCTGTTCTTTATTATTTAGTCCCCTCTGTTTTCTTTGGGATTAATATGCTCATATTTTTCTAGCTTTTTAACATGAAACTTAGATCATTTGACTTTTTCTCTTCTCTAATATTATCACTTTAGCTATATATTTTCCTCTAAGCACTGCTGAAGCTGCATTCCACAAATTTTGACATATTGTATTTTCTTTCAGTTCAAAACTATTTTCTAATTTTCCTTCTGATTTCTCTCTAGGTTCATGAGTTATTTAGAACATGATGTTTTAATTTCTAAATATTTGAAGCTTTTCTGGCCATCTTATTGTTATTGATGTCTAATTTAATTCTGCTGTGATCAGAGGACATATTTCATTTCTTAAATTTATTAACATTTATTTTATGGCTGAGGATATGGTCAGTTTTAGAGACTGTCTGATTTGAACTTGAAAAAGAATGTGTATACCACAGCTGCTGGGTACAGCAGACCACAAATGTCAATTATGACAAGGCAGTTAGTAGTGTTGTCCAGTTTTTCTCTACTCTTACTTATTTTTTGCCTAGTTGTCCTACCAGTTGCTAAAAAAGAGAGTTAAAAATTCTCCAACATGAGCCTGTATTTGTCTACTGCTTCCTTTAGTTCTACTAATTTTTTTATTGTGGAAAAATATACATAAAATTAAATTTACCATGTTAATCATTTTTAAGTGTACAATCTGTAGCACTAAGTACATTCATATTATTGTGCAACCACCATCTGCTAATTTTTGTTTATGCATTCTGAAGCTCTAAGGTAAACTACACATTTATTATCATTATTATTTCTGATTAATTGGCTCTTTTATCACTATGAAATGTCCCTCTTTATCTCTGGTAATATCGCTAGTCTTGAAGTCTACTTTGTGTGATTATTAATATAGCCACACCAGGTTTCTTATCCTCACTGTTTGCATAGTATATTTTTTCCCACCTTTTAACTTTTAACCTATCTATGGTATCATACTTAAATGTGTGCCGCTTTTAGACAACATAGATTTGTGCCATGCATTTTTGTCAATGATAATTGGTTACATTTAATGTAATTGTTGCTTTTATTGGGTTTTAAGTCTACCATTTTGCTATTTGCTTTCTATTTGTTCCATCTGTTATTTATTCCCATGTTCCTCCTTTCTTGCCTTTGTTCAGCTTATCCAAATATTTTAAGTACTCTATTTTAATTCTTATAATGGCTTCTTAGCTGAAAGTTTTTATAATATATTCTAGTGGTTGTACTCGGGATAAAAACACGCATCTTTACTACCTAGAGATAATATTGTAAATCTTCACAGACAGCATAATTTCCAGCTACTACTCCCAACTTTTTTGCTGTTGTCATCATGTATTTCACAGCTACATACATTATACATTCCAAAATACATTTAAATGTAAACAGTCATATGTGTCTTTTGAAAAAACTGAGAGAAGAAAAAAAACAGATAAAGTTCTATATATTTAGCATCCTATTTATGATTCTATATATTTAGCATCCTATTTATGATAGCTGGTGCTCTTCTTCCCCATTGTAGATGAGCTTTCATCTAGTGTCGTTTCCCTTGAGTCTTCAGAATTTCCTTTAGCATTTCTTATAACGCAGGAAGTTGGGTGGTGAGAAATTCTCCAAATTTTAGTTTATCTGAAAATGTTTTTATTTTATCTATATTTTTGAGGGATATTCTCCTACTAGATTGACATTTTTCTTCCAGTAATTTAAAGATGGTATCCATTGTCTCCTAACTCCATTGTTTCTAAAGACAGCCATCATTTGTACTGCTGTTCCCCTTCATATAACATGTCTTTTTTCCTTGGATCCTAATTTTCTCTGTATCTTTCATTTTCAACTGTTTGATTATGATATGCCTGGGTATGCTCGTCTTTGTATTTATCCTACTTGGGATTCGCTGTGCTTCTGGAATTGGTAATTAATCTTTTCACCAAATTTGGGAAATTTCCAGCCATTATTTCTTTACATATTTTTTGACCCATTCTCTCTCCTTCTTGGACTCCAATTACATGTACATTAGACTACTTGATATTACTTAGATGTACATAAGATGACTCGATGTTGTACTCTAGGTCACTGAGGCTCTCTCATTTCTTTTTCAACTTTTCTTTTAATTATGGATCACATGTTCTGTTTAGTCATATGTCTAATAATTTTTTATTGTGTTCTGAGTATTGTGAACAGTAAACTGTAGAGACTCTAGATTTTGTTTTCTTCTGAAGATGAAGGTTGACTTTTTCCTATCAGGCACCCTGAATTTGTGGAGGCTTGGTTTTATACTTGGATAGTGTGAACCTGTTTCAGTTTCAGCTTGGTCTTAGGGCAAATTCTTAATCATGCAACAAAGTCTTTACTCCTAAGGCATAGTCCTTTGGGGTTTTAATGGAAAGCCCCAGCTGTTGGCCCCTCTGACCTGGCAGGTTTCCAACTCTAAATATGTCACTCCTACTATGGGCAGAAAATAAAATCTCTCTCAGCTTTTACCATATTCTAACTGTTGCTTTCTGCAGGCTCCACAAACTCTTTCCTGTATTTTCATAGTTCAGGGGTCACTAAAACATTTGACACACATTAATATTCAGATTTGGGGGCTTCCTTCTCTATGGGTCATTCTTTTCCTGGATTACCCCCTCAAAATTCCAGCTGCTCTGGCCATCCCAAACTCTGGCCACTGACACTATAAGCCAATAAAACTATAATTTTCTGCTTAAGTTCTAGCTGCCCAGCATCACGGATTGAGGGCTGCCCTCAAGGAAAAAGCCATAAATGTAGATCTCACTACGAGTCACTCCCTTCAAGGATCAAATCCCCTTCAGTCCCAACATTCCTCTGCAGCTGGAGCTCCAGTGCCTTAAACAGTTTTTTATATTCTGTCCATGGATTATAATGGTTCTCTTCAGGGGAAGTTAGTCTTACACAAACCACCTTCATTAGCAAGCCATATTTACTTTTTACCTGGAAAATTCAGATAATTTAATGTGAGAGCAATTTTTATTGCCAGCTTTAGATGCAAGACATAGACAGTCAATCTAAGACTTTCTGGAGATAACAGCAAACAATACCTAGTAGCATTTAGGAATTTGTACATATGTTTACAGCCATTAATTCATTTGATCCTAACAAGAACAATAAACGATTGCTGAAGCATTAGCTACAAGAAAATATGAGATCTGAGATAAATTCATGTGCTGTGAAAGCAAGTCTAAGCCTATTCCTCCCGTGATTCTATGATACCTTTATGAGAAACAGTCCTATGTCTTGATTCTGTCAAAAACAAAATTACAAATATCTTCAGCATTAAGTTATTCACTTCTAATCAGGCTGTTAACCAAATCCATCTTTCTTAAAATGGCCACTGCATAGTTATATTTTTAAGACAAAGACTGCTTCATGTTCCCTATTTTGTATAGAGCCAAACAACACTGATCTATTAGCACTAAATTGTAAGAACTTTCCCCAGCACGAATTTGTTTAGAAATATCACCCTCTTTTAAATATCATTCTGAAAAGTATCTTATTTATTTATTATTTTTTTTTTGTGAGGAAGATCAGCCCTGAGCTAACATCTGATGCCAATCCTCCTCTTTTTTCTGAGGAAGACTGGCCCTGAGCTAACATCCGTGCCCATCTTCCTCTACTTTATATGGGACGCCGCCACAGCATGGCTCGACAAGCAGTGCATCAGTGCGCACCCGGGATCCGAACCGGCAAACCCTGGGCCGCCACAGCAGAGCACATGCACTTAACCGCTTGCGCCACCAGGCCGGCCCCTGAAAAGCATCTTATTGACATGGTTTTTAAAATTGTAAAATATTATGGGAGAGGGAGGCTCATTAATTTTTTTCATCCCAAAGTAATACTGATTATTTTAAAAATTATTTTCTGAAACTTTCAATAAACAAACTTAAACTCAATGCATTGTTAAAGAGAGTGCATTGGATTTCAAGTTCTATTCATACCCACTGAAGACCAGTCTCTCCACGTCACCCTCAAACTCCAGATAGTAATCACGGTCCTCCACCTAGCTGCTCTAAACTTCTCACTGTTGTGAGAAGTTTCACACTACAAGGCTTTTGAAAATTATATTTCACCTAAAATTTCCCTCTCCCTCACTATATCTGGAACTCTTTTATTCATAAAAGACTTGGCTCTGATATCTTTCCATTGTGAAGCTAAGCTATTCATTCCCTCTGAGAGCTCCCATAACACTATCCAACATGTAATTAACATGATGAAAAGTCTCTCTCCTTTATTAGACTATGAAGAGCTTGAGGACAGGTACATTTCTTATCGATCTCTCTATCTTTAGTACCAAGCACAACAGTAGTATACAGTAGGTGCCAAAAAAATTTTTTTGAATGACTGGATGATTTCCATACTAACTAAGGTCTCCAAGAGTATCAGCTCACTACCTCACAGCTATATTCCAGCAGCAGTCTTATAAATAGGTTCCCTGAATCCACCCAAGAGCTAAGAGTTCCAATAAATTTGGGCATCACTGTCATATTAATCTTTGACTCACATTATGGCATGCCCTGCTTAAAAAATAATAGCTTCCATTTGCCTGTAGATAAGGTTCAAAACCTCTAGCCTAGGTTTCACAGCTCTCTAGAACCTGGCTTCAATCTATAGTGTCCATCATCACTTCAGTTTCAAGCCTGCTGACCCTGTCTTCACCTAGCCTACACTCTGCAACCATTTCCACCTCTGTCTATAGGAAGCCCACCAATTCTTCAAAGCTCAGCACAAGTCTCACATTTTCCATGAATTAGCCTGAAGATATTCCAGAAAAATCTTTCATATAGATGTTGCTAGCACTAATACTCTGTGTTTCTCATTCAACACTTATATTACCTCAAATTTTACTTCTTTAGCAAAAAAAACAAAAGAGCATCATGTAAATGACAGAACATGAAAGCACCTAGCACACTCAGACACTTAACCAACGGCTGTACATAGGCTAGTAAGGTGGAATAAGATAACTCTAGTTTTAAAAATTAAATCTGAGAATAAAATGAGTATAATAACATAAAAGAGAAGAATTTAGCCTCCTATAGATATACCATTCTTATTAATATAAATCGCACCATGGTTTACGCAATTAATAAATAGAAGAATACTCATTTGAAAACCAGCTCTGTTCAGAGAAGGACAGAGTGTTCTGGAGGCCAGAGAGGCATATTATTTTGAGAGACAGAAATGCTCATGGGCTCAGAAACTAATTTTCTTTCTCTGATTTTTATGTTCAATAAGAAACACTTATGATTAATAATTTAGTTTTTCAGCTATCTATGAAGTATATGTATTCCCCAGGGTAAATTAATGAATTGGTAGTTTGATTTATAATCAATATCTTTTTACTTTGGTTAAGAGTCCCTTCCCTGGAGCCCAATAAATTCAGCTCAGTTCAATAAACATTTATTCAGCATTTACTAAGTCCCAGGCCCTTTCCTAGATCTAAAAATGAGTACAAGGTCAATGACATTCAGGAGCTCCAAAGTAAATCAGAGGAGATACACAAATAAGCAACTAGTTCAAAATAATACAGTGAGTATAAATGTGATGCTATGTACAAAGTATTAAGAAAGAACAGAGGGGCCGGCCCTGTGGCTTAGTTAAGTGCGCGCGCTCCGCTGCTGGCGGCCCGGGGTTCGGATCCCAGGCGCGCACCAACACACTGCTTCTCCGGCCATGCTGAGGCCGTGTCCCACATACAGCAACTAGAAGGATGTGCAGCTATGACATACAACTATCTACTGGGGCTTTGGGGGGAAAATAAATAAATAAATAAAATCTTTAAAAAAAAAAAAAGAAAGAACAGAGGGACAAAGACAGCTTCACATGAAATACAAACAGAGATTTAAAGGAGGCACAGCATTTGGACCAGTAAACCAGGACAGGGTAGGAAGACATTATAGGCAAAGGGAGCAGAAGGAAAAAAACAGAAACATGAAAAAGCAAGATGCAACTGGTGTATAGGGTATACGGGCATGGCTGTTGTATAGAAGAGGAGGGAGGGAGGCAACAATGACTTACAAAAATCTAGAAAAGCAGGCACGGACTGGATAATGGAAGACACTACAAGCCATGATAAAGAGCTTCATTTTTTTTCCTGTAGGAAATGAGGAGGCTTTGAAGCATTTTAGCACCGGCATGCCCAGATAAGTATTTTAGACAAATCATGTAGTGGCTGTTAAATTCACTTTATTACATATTTACTGAGGGCCTGCTACGTGCCAGGCTTTAACTCAGCAATTAAAAAAAGAAAACTTTTGTTTGCTTGAGCTGTAGTGAGTAAATCTCACTATGTTCAGTAAGTAAGATTTAAAAATATTAGCACAGAAAAAGGCAAACAGTGATAAAACTTTATATCATTAATATTAACTAACAAAATGCCTCTGCCATCTTTGCAGATATGATATATTAGGTAAAAATAAAATCTTTCTCAACATCATTAGTCATCAGGGAAATGCAAATTAAAACCACAACGAGATGCCACTTCACACCCACTAAGATGACTATAATCAAAAAGACAGATAGGGGCCGGCCCGGTGGCGCAAGCGGTTACGTGCGCGCGCTCCGCTGCGGCGGCCCAGGGTTCGCTGGTTCGGATCCCGGGCGCGCACCGACGCACTGCTTGGTAGGCCATGCTGTGGCGGCGTCCCATATAAAGTGGAGGGAGATGGGCACCGATGTTAGCCCAGGGCCGTCTTCCTCAGCAAAAAAAAAAAAAAAAAAAAAAGAGGAGGATTGGCGGATGTTAGCTCAGGGCTGATCTCCTCACACACACACAAAAAAAAAGACAGATAATAACAAGTGTTTACTAGGATGTGGAAAAAACTATAATTCTCATACATTGCTAACTGGGAATGTAAAATAGTGTAGCTGCTTTGGAGAACAGTCTGGCAGTTCCTCAAATGGCTAAACACAGTTACCACGTGACCTAGCTATTCTATTCCTAGGTATATACCCAAGAGAATTGAAAACCTATGTCCACCTTGAAAGTTGTACACAAATGTTCACAGCAGCATTATTTATAATAGCCAAAAAGTGGAAGCAACTCAATCGTCCATCAACTAATGAATGGATAAACAAAATGCGGTTTATCCACATTATTTGCCAATAAAAAGAAATTAAGTACTGACACACGCTACAACATGGATGAACCCTGAAAACATGCTAAATGAAAGAAGCCAGTCACAAAGGACCACATATTGATACATGAAATATCCAGAATAGGTAAATCTATAGAGACAAAAAGTAGATTAATGGTTGCCTGGAGGTGGGAGGTTGGGGGGGGGTGGCAGCTCAGGAGTGCAAAGTTTCTTCTGCAGTAACGAGAATGCTCCAAATTTGACAACAGTGATGGCTGCACAGCTCTATGAATATACTAAAAGCCATTGAATTGTACACTTGAAATGGGTGAATTGAATGGTATATGAATTATATCTCAATAAAGTTGTTTTAAAAAATCTAATCTTTAATGATATCTTCAAAATCCTTATTCCCCTTTCCTCATGAAGCCAGATGACATCCTTCCCAGCACAGAATGTATTGCAACACTAGAGAGCCAGAAAAATACCAACATTCAATCTTCTACTAGCAATTCTTTTTTCTAGAAAAACTAATATTCCAGTTGTTCAGTAGAAAACAATTTATTTCTATGACATTCAAACAATAAGAGAACAGAAGCTTTGACCCATCTGGCACAAAAAGTAAGTCTTTCAACAACATCAAAATCTAAGTTTTTCTGTCTGATTAATCAGTTTCATCTTCTGTATATGTCTTAACCTGATCGCTACTGTAAGAATTACCAATAATTATATTTTAGATTACAAACTCTTGGAAGCAGAATGAAGAAGAAAGTGGTTAGATTTCGAGTAAGAAGAATTGGCTCTATTCTCTGCCGTGTAATAACCATGTGGCCTCAGGCAAATATTTAACTGCTCTGAGCAGTTTTTAAATCTGCAAATTGGGAGTAATAGCAGTTCCACCAGCCTGCCAAGATTTTGGTTAGAATCAAATGATATTCACTAACAGTCTCTAAAATTGTTCATCACTATATTGTGAGCTAGTAAATCTGGGACACTGAGTATATAGCATAAGATCAAATGTTTAATAACATGAAGTGGAGTTTCAGAGGCAATAAAAGTCACAAAGGGAAATACAAAAGAAACAAAACGTTAAAATATTCAAACTCTTGCAAGGTAGGGGACATCTTACTTTATGATATATGAAAATACGAGTACGAGAAAGAAATTTTATATGAAACATTTAGACCTACATTTTCCCTGGGATTTGTGAAATACATTGGCACAAAAATGATGAATTATCTGTTGTTACAATTATGAATAAGTTGTAATTGCTGACAATTTGAAAGTTGATGCTAAGGTAGCTCTTCAGTCTTTATTTGCTTGTAACCACACTCCGATTAGCCCAAGAGTCAGATGAGGTAAACATATTGCTAAGATTACTAAAAAAGGGAGAAGAATAACACACAGAAAATTCACCTGTAAAAAAAGTGAACATGTTTGCATGTATACATAAGCAAATGTGTATTTTTGCAAACAATAAATGGGTTCAAAGTGATCTGATATGTTATAATGTTTGAATACCGGCCCAAGTTAGTTTTCTCATCCTCTTATTTTATTTTCTCACCCCTGGGCTCTCCAGTATTGCAGGAAAAATTCATACAGGCGTGCTATTTGGCTTTACTGCAAATAAACGGCTCCAACTTCAGCTGGCATCCCACAGTTATTTGGAAAATCATTTTTGTCTCCAGTCTTTTCCTTCTTATACTTTCTACAGCAGCTATGAGCACTTAACATTTTTTTCTCTAGGCCTCTGCCCTATCACCTATAAGCCCCATCTTTACTGATAAGAAAACAAAGGCCATAGGATGCATTTTCCTTCAACCTCCCTTACAACTTTATAGTAGCACGCACTCTTTATTCATTCCTCAGAATAGTAGATGATAACGTGATTCATTGTTTATTGAGCATTTCCCATGTGCTGAGCACTGGGCTGAACACTTTACATAAAATAATTAATTTAGATCCCACAATAATCTTGCAAGATAAGTCTTTTGGGTCTCATTTTTTACAAGGACAAAAGTGAAGCTCAGGGGAGCTAAGTAACTTGTCCAAGGTTCATAGCTAATAAGTGGTAGAAAACGGATTTGTGTCCAGGTCTGTCTATAACTACGTCACAATGCCTGTCCCAAGACCTCCACTTCTACACAGGGACACCACACTCACCGTATGATCTCTCTCTTTCCTAACCAGTACTGAGAAAATATATCTAAACTGCTGTACTTAAAGTCAAAAACATGGCTTGCATACTTTATACAGTTTCATTTAAAAACATACTTAAAATAAAAGCATATATATATTAGTTATATTAGTAAAACTTTTAACTAAATGTAAATAGATAATTTAGATCTTCTTAAAGACGTGGGGTTGAAAGACTGACTTCCAGTGAGCTTCCAAGAAAAACTCAAAATATCAGGTTTTGTTGATAACAATTATCATCTCCTTCTTTCTGACCATCTACAGAGTGAAAAAGAAAAATGAAATTTCCTGCTTCAATTTTCCAGTAATTTCTCAATTTGGCAGAGATTCATTCCTTCAAGGGTAGAAAGTGGTTTAGCAACATCCGCAGACAGAACTAATGCTTTTAAGAACTGTGTCTTCTCTTTAATGGTCCTGACAAATGTAGGCCTTAACTGGCTTCAATGAGTTTTCTCAAATGACTTTTAATAAAACTTCTTCTAAGTCTTTAATGACTATCCTAAGCCATGATTTATTGTACTACTTACACAGAAGTTTAATTTCCTACATCCCCATTGCATCGAACCCTTTTTCTTCAGCTGTAAGAATCAACTCCAACACTGTGAGCACCATGCAAAAAGGACTCAAAGCTGTCTTGTTCAAGATTCTATCCCCAGCACCTACACAGAGGAGATGCTCAACAAACATTTGTGGCAATAAATGGTGGCAAGAAAACAAGTTAGAGAAGATTGTGTAAGCTGTGGTGCCCTTTAATGAAATTTCCCTGGAACAGTGACATGAATCTGTTGTTTTGTATAAAGTATAATATCAAAATCCACAGCCCATAATATCATAAGCTTCAACATTAGTTTGTTTTTACAATATTCAGTTTGAAAATATTTTAAGGCAGTTTTAGAAACATTTTTCTCATCTCTTTCGATTCAAAATAAGCCAAATAGTGATCAAAGAATAATTTGTGTATTTTAAATTTACGTATGTAACATCTTTTATATAGCTATACCTATACCTTTAGAGACTGGGTTTTCCTTCATTCAGATCAGAATGTAGCTTCCTAAATCCAAAAAAGATGTTGTTTATATCTGCAGTTCATAAACAGCTTGTCAATCACTGATACAATTCAAGAACCCCCATGCATATTTATTGCTGCATTCATTTTTAAACAAATATTGCAAAAGATTACATGCAGTGTGAGAAATGTCACCTAAATGCTAAAAAAACCCATAAATATCAACTCTTAATGGTAGGTTCCTTGTCTATCATTAAAATAAATATCAGCTTCTTGTCCATTTTCAATTTTGTTGAGTGCTACCCACTTACAAATTAGCTATAACAATTCAAACTATCCAGTTACATTTTTCCTATCATTTCTCAATTTTTCTCTCATCTGCTAAAATCATGATTTGAAAATTAAATGTAAGAACTATTTACAGACCTCCATCCATCCTTTTGGAGATAACTGAAGGCTCCATCAACAACACTTGCAAAGAACTGCCCTCCTGTGATGAAGAGGGTATTAATGGTGACTAATCGACCTCTTAAATTGGGTGGCGAGACCTCAGCGATGTACACTGGCACTGTCATAGAAGCAATGCCTGTAAGAAACAATGAAAAGTAAACATAAGACATTTACTCAATATTCTGTTGTTGTTATCAATGCTAGACTAAGACATACACACACACACACATACATATATGGGCTTTGTTTTCTACTTTAAACAAAGATTTACTACATTAAAGATTTGCTATAGTTAAAGATTTGTTTATAACTAATGACTACTGCAGATAAGTAAAGAGTATGTGAGATACCAATCTCCGAGCATCATTTTTTCATATTATCACTTGAAAGCCTACAATGAACATACCTCTAGAGATCTCAGATAACTTTAAAATGCACATAAGTATGCTTTATAATTTCTTGAGGACTAAAAATAAGAAAATGCTCTCTAGATAGACTATAATTATTGAAATATTTTTAATTTATATGGAAATGTAATCAGACAATGGTGAGAATAAAAAATTATCCCAGAATACATATTAACTATTAAAATTCATCACCTCCAGTAGATACACCAAAACTTTTAATTGGGTTACTAATAAATCCATACATTAAATCACCTTATTCAATTGGCTAGGTGTACATTTCAGAAACAGCTTACAATAGATAGTATTTTGGGAATTTACAGTCCTCAAAAACAGATGATCTTAACTAAAAATAGATGGTTTTATGGCTAAGGTATATTTGGTTATATTTGCTTTAAATTTTTATCTATCTGAAATTAATGCAGCATAATCTATGGTAGTAGTTCTAAAACTTCATTGATCACTAGAATCATTTACGTGGCTTTTTTTTTTTTTCAATACAGATGCCCTCACCTCACCCACCCCAGACCTACTAAAAAGAAAACTATAGAGGTGGGAGATGGGCCTGTCTTTTAAAAATCCTCCAGGTGATCCTGATGCTCACTGTTGTATTTAAAAAACTACAGTTCTATGGTACACAACTTTGAGCCAATCCCAAATTATTTCTTAAAAACAATCTTGGCCCTGCTGGCCCTACCTAGCTCACTTCCCAGTGGAACTTCCAATTTCCAGACGTGTCTGATTATTTAACCCAAAACTAATATCTAATCAATACAGCTCAGTGAAAAAATTAAGCAGGGTTACCTAAGAAAACTTAATCTTTTTGTACCTGTAGATACTATAAATCAATCCCCAGGTTAAGCCAGTACATCAATGGGTTGCAAAAAAGACCCATGTGGAATTGCTTTTATTGAATTGATCTTTATGATGCCAAAAATAGCCTGTATTGAAGGCAGCAGCATTAAGAAACCTGTTGTTGTGTTTTACCGTACAAGGGCTGCTGAAGGTGCTATTTACCATAATCTGGACAACAGGAGACATTTCTCTCTAGTCTTGGTTACTGCAATAGTTGTGCTTCTCAAGAACTGATTTGTATTGTTTATGGCCACTATAAATCACATAGCTGTCCTTTATTTCCCTCTTTATGTAGGCAGTCAGAGAGACCCAACTCCACCAAGTGTTTTGGACTTCACGGTATTTATTCTGTGAACTAAACTCCCCCCTGCTGCCACAATCGTCTCTGATTTCACCTATTTTAAATATATTTTTTGCTATATTTTCATTAGCTTTGTCCTATCTTTGAAGAAAATAAATAAATGGACAGATAGATAGGATTTATTTACGTAACACAAATCCGCTTCTGAACATTCACTACATTGTTGTATAACTACTGATAAGTAGTTAAGTTTACACACAAGTCAGACCATTAAGTCTCAGAACTATACACTCTGTAGTTTTCACCAACGTTTTTGCTACTGCAGTGCCTCTTGATACACGGGGAGATGAAAAATATCTTATGATCTTATGAGTTTCATAAAGTAATAAGTATGTCAAAGTATGAAGAGCCTTTACAATGAAATGATCACCTAAACAGCTGAAAGTTTCCATCTGACTGCTAATCAGTTTAACAGCACAGACTATCCAAAATTGGCCTTCACCTAACTTGGAAAGAGGAAACATGTGCGGCAAGTGTTGACAAGTTAATTTTAGTTCTTTTATAATTAGAACATCTCAATAAACTTCCAAGAATTAGACAACAGTAATTGATTGATTGGATTTCTTTCTGTGCTTTGTTCTGGCTATAAATAGGAATTCAGTTACTCTCTTTAGCCAGACATCTTTATTCAGCGACCTAGCCTGCAGATTTGAGTATGGGAAATTAGGACTGTGGTTTTAGGCAGCACATGCTTGTCACAAAGCTCATAGATCTTACTTGATAGCAATGCAGAGATGTCTTCAGGCCCTTATAAAGGTTGATTATTAAAAATAAACACCATAACATTGAAAAGTAACAGGTAATGGAAAGGGAAAAGACTGACAAACTATAAAAAGACAGACTCATTAAATTTAGGGTTGGAAAGAACCCCAAAAGGTCTGTCCAATGAGTGCTCACATTGACTCAACACTGTTACAACTGCCTACATTATTTCACATGGACTAATTATTTTATTTAATCCTCAGAACATCCCTATAAAGGATATGTAATTATCCTCATCCAGAATTTGAGCCACACAGCGAGATTCTAGAACCCAATTTTGAAAGCACTAGACTAAACTGATTGACCACCACAGATGAGAGTAGGCTCCGGAACCAGTGGGTTTAAATTCCAGCCTTGCCACTTACCAGCCAGTTAAGCCTGGACAACTTACTTAACCTTTCTGTGTCTCCAGTTCATCTATATAATGGGAAGAACAAAAGTGACTCCTTCATAGGAGTTGAGATGATTCAATGAATTAACAGAGTAAAAGCACTTAAAATTGTGCCTAGCATACAGAAAGTAGTCAATAACGTCAGCAATTACTTGTATTATTATTATTACACCTCTAGTTATGAGGCATTCCGACTTTTTCGATTCAGTCTGACCTGTATTAGGTGCTGGGATTATCAGGACGAGTAAAAGTAAACAAAATAGAGTCCCTAGTATAAAGGAAACCACACACAGCCCTACTCACAAAAACATGTAATCAAATAAATAATTTCAAAATATCATGGTAAGGGTCACAGGACAGCTACACACTGAGTTCTATCTCGTGATGCTGACAATGATTAGGCGGTAGCTAGGAAAGGCTGGGAAGACAATTCTGCTGAAAAGAGCATGAGCTTAAAAAAATATGAAGTGACACAAGGTTTTCTCAGGCAAATAGAAAGTGTGACACAGAATATGCATGGAGATGAGAGGCAGACAGAGCCCAAATCATGAAAGCAGTATCCATAAATCAGTGAGTGTTTATCGAATGCTTGATCTAACCTGGGCACTGTGCTACACTGGAGACACAGTGCTGTAGGAGAGAGTCATGTCCTCTGTTTTTATGGAGCTTAGGGTCTGCTGGGCAAAATGTGTTTGAACAGGTAATTAGATTTTAAGTGTGAATGGGTCTCACCAAAGGGGAGGTGTGGGGAACATGAGCCTATAGCAAAGGGACTGGCTCAGCCTGAGGAGTCAGAGAGGCCATGGATGAGGAGGTCATATTTAAGCTGAGATCAGGTGAGCTGAGATCAGGTGAACAAGAAAGCTAGAGCTAGATGAGGGAGAGAGGAGGGTCAGAGATACTTTAGACAATCAGACCAGCTTAGACAAAGGCTTTGAGGCAGGAAGAAATGCATCCGTTGAGGAAGGGAGACTATTTTTAGAGACGTGGACAGAGACCAACCAGACTATATGGGATCTTAGAGGTCATATTAAAGGGTTTGGTATTCAGAAGCCTTATAAATAGTGTAAAAGAGGAAAAGGAACGATGAGATTCATGTTTTTAAAGGATCCTTCTGACTGGAGTACGGAAAACTGATTGCAGGGGAGCAACAAGTTCAGAAGCAGCAGTGGAGATGGAGTAAAAGAGATTCTGGAAATACGTATTTAGTATCTAGGCTAAAGAGAATTTGGATGGACCGTGAAAGAGGAGGAGAGCAAGAATTTGAGGATGATGTTCAGATGTCCGGAATAAGCAACTAAGAGCATGATGGGTACTTTGTACAAAGAGAAGGGATACTGGAGGAAAAGCACATTTGGGTGGAAAATAACAGGGTCAAGTTTTAGGCAGGTTGATTCCGAGGTACTCTATGGAACACATAAGTAGAGAGCAAGCAGACCACTCCATAAGTGTGCTGGGAATACAGAGTATTTACATGTGAATGTTCTCAGCCTCCCTTGCCTCTCCTACCCAGTAAGAGTCTTTGCCAAAGTAACCAACCGCTCCTTCCCCCCTCATCCTCCAGGGAGAATCTGGTCTTTGTCAGCCCAGTCTCTGAGCTCTAGTTCCTGAGCTCTTATCATGCTAGGCAGAAAAAAAAAAAAAAAAAAGATGAAGAAGACATGAGCCAAAGATTTGCTTTGTGGAGAGAAGTTCAGATGAAAATAGACCGGAGAGAGTTGTTAGTTGTCAGGGTCAGCACGGAAAAAATGGGAGCCTAAATCAAAGGCTAGGGGTTGGGGAGCAAGGAGAGGTAGAGATTTTAAGAAATATTGCTGAGTTATAATCTATAGGCTGTTATATTCTTCAAGACACAAGAGTAGTATTACTTTTCAATTGCTTTTAATTATTGGACTATAATTTCTTTAAATGCAACTCCAAACCGAGACTGGGCCCCATGAGGTTTGGGAGTTATATGACTATCTAGAGCTCAAAAGATGGTTGTGTGTAGATGGTACACATAACTGAAACCACGGGAACGGAAGAGATAGCCCAGAAATGGAAGATGAGAAGAATGTTTAGACCTGAGTCCTGAAAAATCTCAATATTTAAGGAATTGTTGGAGGAAGAAATTGAGAAGAAGCGAACAGCAAGTGTCTACCTTATCCTTGAATACTGTGTCATTTCTAACGTCTTTCTATGTTACCATTTTGTAGTATGAGGTAAGGTCATCCTATCAACAGGTGGAACAGATATCATTCATTATCCCCCCTCAGAAGGGTAAAGAAACCCAGCCTCAGAGACAGACAAGAAGAGATGTTCAGAAAGTCGCATGGCAAGTTAACATCAAAGTGGGTCTCACAGATTCAGGTCCCCTAATCTTTGTAATGTGCCACTTGAGGACTGAGTGCCATGCCTTTGTTCAGAATTTGACCCTTTGGAAATTTCTCAGAAACATGTTATTTTGGGCCCTATGACCTTAGCTAGCACACATGAACTTCTAATGGCAGGAGGGTCTGATCTCTTCCCTGCCCCTACTGCCTGTTATGTGATTTATTGCCACCAGATGTCACATTAAAGAGCTCAGACAAATTAGTAAGAAAAATGAGAAGTGAATGTGATTAATTGCATAATTTCGAGCTAGATGAGTTTAAACCCATAAAACTGCTTTATGAAAATGAAAATGGAGAACTATAAAAGAATACTGATGACCAGGAAGAGTAATAGGCTCCGTGTTCACTACACTCACATCTGTCCAGTATGCTTGTGCTAAACACAGGCCCTCTTAACTCACCTTGCTATCAACAACACAATCCATGCAAACCAAAATTTATAGATTTCTAAACACGACGCCCACTTGTGAAAAACTTTGGACATTAAGGCTACGTCACCCCAAAATCTCCTTTCCACTTTGAAGAAACAAATGGAATTCTGTCCCTAGATAAAGCTCGCTGCTCTAATGAAGGACAGTTAAGTAACAGTGTATGAGAGCTCCAAAATTAAGAATTCTGTGCTTCACAAATGGATGCAATTAATGATATTTACCGTTCAAAGAGAGCTCTATGAAGAGCTTTTGACTTTTTCCCTATTCCAATCACTAATTAAATAAAATAAATGTCTGATAAAGAAAGAACAAATTCTAAATCATCCATCCATCTAAACTCACGAATTGAATTAACCTAACGGATGTAGTGGTACGAGTTTCTGTTAATGGCTTATTAGAGTAAATGTAACCACAGAAAGTTGTGTTGATATTGTTTCTGAATACCGTTAAAAAGTTTGATACAGGAAAAGTTTGTTTCTTACAAAATAAAAAGGTCTACATCAATGAAAACTCATTATTATGCTTGGCTTGAGGAGTTTCACCAGCAAACTGCACCTTAGACACTGTAGTGCAGCCCGATTCACACACTCTCACGCTGCCAAGCTGAGTCACCATAAACAGCACAAAACGCTCTTGAGCGCAGAAGTTGGCTTTTGAAAACTGCTGGAAGCCCTTTTAAAGCCCTGAGTCAGAAGTATAAATAATTTCATAACCAAATAGCATTAGAAAATCCTGTTGCGATGGGTAAATACCCATGAATCACAGCAGCCTCTCAGCATAAGCCAGGCAGCAACTAATTAGCTTCTTACAAGCACATGAAGCTACTTTTTAATAAGAATGCTTCTTGAGGAAGACGGATTACCATGTCCTAATTTCATTTTGTAAATTATTGCTCTATGATCTCTAAAGAAAGAATTTTAATAAAAAGAAAGAGAACCTGTCTAAACGAACAGTATCCTTCACTGTAGTTGTTTCAGTTTGGCTGTTCTGCCCAGGATCGGTATGTTTGCTGTCTTCTAAATAGTCAAGTATCTACAATCACCAGGCTAACACCCTAGAATTCAGTTTTTAGTTTTTTCTAACAATAAGGGTTAAGACACTCACAAAAACTGCTGGGCAAGTTCAAAGAGCAATAAACCCCAAAGTGATGAAAGTATATACAACCCAAAATGCCTGTAACGGAAGAGTCAGGTTATGAGAAAGATTCTATATATCAGGATAACTAGCAGAGTTATTATGAGAAAGATTCTATCAGGATAACTAGCAGAGTTAATGTTGCACAATGTTTAAAAGCTCTTAACAAAGCATTACAAACATGTTATCAGCATTTCAACTCAGTGCAGCCTCTCATGGCCTGAATGACCTCTCCATTTATATTACTTGAGAATGTTCTATTGATCTGCCCATATCCTTTTTCACTGGTAACATCTCAGCAGAGTCTCGAACACACTGTTTCTCCAAGCAGGACCAAAAGCCCGTTCATGATCACATCTCACGTGTCTTCTGAACTGCAACTTGCCCAAGTGTCAAGCAGACCTTGCTGACTGGTACCATGAGATGCATACACAAAACCATATCCTTTTAAATTAGTGTTAATTGGTTTTATACTAAAAACATTATTCATTAAGGAAAATTTAGTAACTACAGGTGAGAAGTAAGGTAAATAATCATCTCTAATCACACCACCCATAGATAACCACTATTAAAATTTGGTTATAACTTGCAGTATTTTTTCCATTAAGTCTGTAGCTTTAACTCATTATATCATGAACATTTTCCTTCTCTTTAAACATTCTTTTCCAAAAAGGGGTCTCCAACTTCTTACATAAGCTAGGCAGGTATCATAAATATAGAAGCCGACTGAGCGTAAGATATAAGGTATTAAGCTGCTTACATAACTAAGGTACAATACACTCTGCGGGGCAAAGGAGAGAGCCAAACAAAACATATCCCTACATAGCCGTATACAACAACCTGGATATTGGTTTGGCACGCCTGTAGTACAAGATCATTTTAAGTAACAGTATGATATTCCAGTATTCAGATAAAGGGAAGAAAGAAGTGTTCCTAGAACACACAGATGGAAGAGGGCGGGAAAAGAACAGAGAAGGAAAGAATTTCTTGATGGGGAGAGATGGCAAATAAAACAATTAATAGATAAATAAGAAATCTCTTAAAGCAGTCTAGAGGTTACAAGGGAAAGAGAGCGGTATGAAATGCTACAAAAGCAGAAGCAGCATGCTTTTACACCTGACAAATGGAACGCGCAAAGGTTAATACGAAATCAATACGTTTTCCTCAAGGCAGTGAATTTAGCAAACAGGAACATAAGTGGTGCTTTGTCATACTTTGCTCTACGTGACATCTAGAGGTAAACGTTCTAAGGACAATGAGCAATGTGGATCTAAACTGGAGCTAAAAGGGTGAATCACCTGACTATAGATTGTAATTGACTACGTACAGATAAAATACACAAGAAATGTGTAGAGAATAAGATAAGCTCAGGGCTAGAATTTGGTTGTAGAAATATTCATGCAAGATATAAAGGGTTGAGGAGTAAAACAGAAGGAACTGATAAAGGATATATTAAAGCAGCAAAATAATAAATGAACACTCCTCCCAAAAAAATATTTTAATCTGTTCTTCAATATAATGTCTAGGCCTTGTCTAAAACATCAGGAATAGAGAGCCATGAGGAGGGAATTGTCTTAAATAAAAAGACAAGAGAATGAAATTAAACAGGGAAATGGGTAGGGTAAGTAAGGATTGCAAGAACACTAAAAATTTAATAGAATATGTAAATAATCACAGAAGTAAACACCATATCGGAGGCAGTAAATAAGAGAAATGAAGCTGTGTGAAATTTGAAGCCGTGTGGAACATCAATTTGAGATGCTCTCCAAGACTGGAATGCAAAGGAAATTAAAATGATAAAAGATACTGTTGAAAAAGAAACCATCATAAAAGAAATAAATGGGCCCAAGGGTAGGCAGTAACAGTTAGACACACACTGGGAAGTTTTCTGATTTGCAAGGTTAACAAAAATTGATCAATTTTTTTATGAACAGGGCAGAAAGAAAAAAACAGCTTACCCACCAAGTAATAACAACCAGGCGATATGAAATGCCATTGAGCAACAACTGCAGACATTTAAGGGGAAAACACTGTGATCCAGATATTTTATACCTTGCCAAGTTGTCTTTCAGGTGTGAGAATGTCAAAGTCATCTCAAGTCAGAAAACTCTCAGAAGATAAACCACTCATTTACTATTTTTAAAACAACCTCTAAACCAATCCCACGATTAACAACAAAAACTTTAAGGATGGGGAAGTTTCAGTATAAAAGGCTCAGAGGATCTGCCCCTCACTTAGTTTGGACTACATAGTCAGCAGTCCAATCAACAGTTCTTACTACGGCTCCTCTCTTTTCCTAGCTCTAAGTAACACATTTCTTGAGCTACACAGATTGAATTTCCGGGCTTGTCTGGTAACCACTTGAGAGCATTAACTGGTCTTTTTCTGTTTCAACAGTTGATAACAATGGCTAATTATTTTACTTGGTTAGAATGCTATGCCTGAATAATTATTAAACAAACAAGTCTACTTATTTTTTTAATGTTCAAAGAGGCACAGATTCACAGAGCAAAATAATGTTCCTCTTCATTACCCAAGATCTCGATTAATGATTTCCTGTGTCTCTAAAAAGTAGACTGAATGACCCTGGCCTTCAAGTTTTTTAGAGTGGTAAAAATCATAAAAGCCACCCACCAACAGATACAATCTTTCCCAATCTCTTCTAATATTACCTTTCCATCTAGAGCATATGAATACCCCTATGCTGCTTCCACTTAAAAAGCAACATAAGTAGCAAAATCCTAACCAAGTAAAAAGGCAGAGGAAAAAGGCACATTCTTTAAGATCTACAAACAATCACAGACAACTGACTTTCCCAGACTCTTCACTAATAATCCATAGTAATCGTGAGAATCTAACTACTGTAAATTTTTAAATGTTTGATGAGGAACACAGTCAAGTTAGCTTTCACTTCCTCTTATTACTATAAAATAAGGAATTATTTTCTACACATATACTTTTTGCACTTATATTCCAAGATACTTTGAAATAGAAAATGAAAAAGTCTGTTAGAGAGCAATGGTAAGAATCAGAAAGAGTCACACTAAAATGAAACAAAAAGTCTGCTTGTAGGAGCTCTAGTTTTGTTTTATTTGACTTTAACAAAGCCAGATCTCACTAATGATAAAAGGGAATGGAGTGAAGGAGAGGGAAGATCTGTAGGTTCTCTTTAGCATAGAGTCAAAATCATTTTAATAGACATAATCAACTTTATATTTTGTTCTGTAGTATACCAGGAATGTATACGGAACTCCAAGATTGTTTAGTTGATTCTTTGAAATGGTAGGTACCAATCAAGGTGAAACATTTATCAACATTTTACATTATTTTTTCTTGTAGAGTCTAAAGAGAGTATATGGATCCTTAACATTCATGAAATGTGATAAACACGATGGCCTAACTATGGCCCAGCAACACTCCAGCTCCAAGCCAGATGACTGTGAAAAGGGCAATATCATCTCTTAAGCTGGCTTTAGAAAGAGATGATTAAAATGAACCCCTGTATTACTCTCCATAGCATATAAACATCCTTTCATTCCACTTGTAGATCTAGTGGCAGCTCTGATGCAGTCAACAAAGCCTAGCTCTGGCACAAATTAGTGGGCACTATCTCTTATTTCTACTCCAGCAGCTCTGAGACTCTGACACGGCCGGAATGGTAGTGATTTCCAATTCTTTAACAAATGATGACGTAAAGTAACTTTCAGCACTGTTTCTACTCAATTTTACCTTAATGATTTAATTGTAAAAATACGTAGCTTGTTGTCTTATCTGTTTTGAATTGTGTTTTGCCAAATCTCCATCAACAAGTATGTCCATGGCATATTTCAATGGGCTTTTATATGGAGTCAATTCCCTCTTCAAGAAGAGGCAGAGCAGGAAGAAAGATGGATGATAGACAGACAGACAGATACGGAAGGATGATGAATAGATGACAAATAACAAATGATAGAGATATCGCTAAAGATCATTTATATTCTTCATTTTCAAAGGACTAATTTCAACTTGATAAAAACTCTTAAACGGGTAGCTTTACATGCAAAAAAATTAAAACTTCCTTTTGTTACATTTGTCTTGGCAAGTTGCAAAGGAGCCCCCAAATCCTGAGGTTTCCTTTCTTCATATATGTCCCAACTTTAAGCCTGTGTTCACCTTCATATTTATGGGAGGAGATCAGAACTGAGAGAAGAAAGGGAAATTCCCATGTATATCTAGTTTCTTTGAAAATACAAAAGTAGGAAGCAAGAAATAATCACACTGTATTTTGGCCATCTCCAATCTTCTAACCTCTGTTAGAATTTCTCTGTTAAATGATAGCTGACTTATCAACAACAATGAACCCAGAAGACAGTAAATGGTATCTTCATTGTGCTGAGAGAAAGTAACTACCATCCTACGATTCTGATCCAACAGAAAAAAATCTCTTTTGAGGACAAGAGCAAAATTATTAAACAAGGAAATTCTGAAAGTGTATTTCAGACAGAAAGTGATCCCAAATGGACAACGCAAAAAGACTAAAGATGCAAGAAGGAACGAAGAGAATAGAAAGTGGTAAATACAAAGGAAAATCTAAAAAACAAAACAACAAAAAACCATTAGCAACATCTTGTGGTATATAGATGCAAACTCAAGAAGAAAATCAAAACACAGGACAACAATAGAATTAAAGTTGGGAGGAAGTTAAAGGGACTTAATGTGCTGTAAGCTGCTTATATTATTCAGAAGGAGGATAAAGACTTATAACTTCACTGTTACGTTAAATATGCACGAAAAAATTTCAGTAGCAACTACTAAAAAATATATGCAAACAAAAAATAACTTCCAAACTAGGTGAGAGAAAGCTGCATGAGAAAAATATATATATACATGGCAACTCAAATAGCAGAGAAAAAGAACAAATAATGGGGGTGCAAAACTAGATATAAATTCAATTACATCAATAATTATGATATGTGCAAAATGTATCAAGTAAAAAGAAGAGCAATCAGCCTGAATTTAAAATTTGTTCTTTATTTTTATACCAAAAAAACACAAGTTAAAAGGATAAGAACAAGACTGAAAGCAAAATAGTAGAAACTATAAACGAGGAAAAGTCTAAACAAAAGGTGGCTGAGGTAGCCATATTCATCCAGACAAAGTAAACATTAAAGACAAAATAAACATTAAAGAAAAAGTGTTACTAAAGACCAAAAGGGTCATTTGATAATGATAAAGTGTTCAATTTACCAGCAAGAGAGAATAGTTAAATCACAGATGACCTTGTAACATAGTTTCAAAATATACAGAACAAAAGATGACAGAAATACAAGAAGAAATAGATAAATCCACAATCACAGTGGCTGACAGTAACACATCTAAAACGAGTAATTGATAGATCTAGGAAACAAAAGCTCATTAAAAAATACAGATGAGGTGAAAATACAATTAAAGTGGACCTGCACCCACTTTATGAATTCTACACTCAAGAAGCAAAAATTACACATTAATGTTACAAGCACAAAAGGAGCATTTATAAAAACTGACCATCTACTGTTCCATAAAACAGTCCTCACCATATGTCAAAGGGCCAAAATGATATGGATCATGATTTCCAACCTCAAAGCAATTACACAGGAAACTGATTTAAAAAAAAAAAAAAAGATAATTAGCCAGAAAAAATTAACCATATATTTGAGAATTAAGAAATATACTTTCATGTTATCCATTTGTCAAAAAAGTAATCATACTGGAAATTTAATTTTTTGGAAATGAATAAAAATAATAAACACTACATATTAATAGTTGTGTGATTCACCAAAAAAAGTATTTAAATGATAAGAGGAACTGAAAATAAATCGTCTATGTCCATCCAACGGATTTAGGAAAAAAAGAAAAAAATTAACTTTAAAAAGCAGAAGGAAATAAATACTAAAGAACAGAAATTAATGAAATAGAACATAAACATACAAGAGAGGATTCAAAAGCCAAAAGCTGGTTCTTTTAAAATATTAAAATTCACAAAAATCTAGAAAGGCTGTTCAAGAAAAAGAAAGCCTAAATAACCAATATCAAGGCTAAAAAAAGAGGACATTACAAAAATTAGACACATGAAAAAGAAAAGAGGGCCACTATAAACAGCTTTATTCCTATAAATTTGAAAACTCAGATAAAATGGACACATTCCAAGAAAAAAAATTTATTCAAAAAGAATTAGAAAACCTGAATAGTCCTGTAACCATTAAGGAAATTGGATCATTGATCAAAAAAATATTCCCATAAGGCAAACTGCAAGTCTAGGTGGCTTTACTCAATTAGCTCCAGCAAGCTTGCAAGAAACTCCATTCTTACCCAAACTATTCTACAATATTAGAAAAAGGCAGTATTTCCAAACTAATTTTATGGTCTCGAATAACCATTTTTTTGCCATGTTGGGAGACAATTCTCCACGGATCTCTTGCGTTTTTGCATGTCTTACAAGTACGCAGTGACTGCACTTTTTCCATACTATCTTTTCAAGGATGTTTAGTATAGCAAACAGCCTTGTAAGACAGAAATAGTGACTCCTTCAGAGCAAATGGTAGTTCTGAATATAGCCTTGAAGACAGAGTATCTCCCTCCAAAGCAAAAGGTAGGCATGTTTACCACCCATTACAAAGTCTGTACTCCTTCAATTCAGGGATCTTCTCCTGTAACACAATCCATTGTGTGTGCAAGTGTTATCTGGTCCTCTTCACATCACCATGTAGGAACTGGGGCTCAGGAAACAGATGCAAAAAATGCTGATTCTCTGGGTATGGCTATTGCTGTGCATAAAAAAATGTCCTTCATCTCTGACCCAGGAATTTGTGCCTTCTACTAGAATCCAAGACACTATGGCAGGTTAATTTTTAGCTTATAAGCAGGACAAAACCTCGCACCCTTCACAGTTCTTGACATGCTCAAACCTAAAAAGGCCAGCATTAAGACTTATACCCCAAATGAGCAGATGAACAAAACAATCCTAAAAATATATAACCAACCAAATCTAGCAATCCACCACTGCATAAAAATGCATCATGATATCCCAGGAACCCAAGATTAGTCTCCCAATACAATATCAATTAATGTATTTGTTAAGCGATCAAAGAAGAAATATATGCTTTTATCAATAGATATAGAAAATGTGTTAGATAAAATTTAATATCCATTCATGATTAAAAAAAGAGCAAATTAAAAATAAATGAAAAAAAAAAATGAAGACCACTACTTTGATAAAGGGTATCCACAAAAAATCCCATAGCAAATATACTTAATAGGAAAATGAGTAAAGCATTTTATCTGAAATTGGGAAGAAGACGTCTATTCAACACTAAAGGTTCTAACCAGCGCAGTAAGACAAAAGCTATCATTATTCCCAGATAATATAATTGTGTATGTTTTTAAAAATCTAAAACATACTCAGATATATTATTGGAATTTAATAAAAGAGTTTAACAATGTCATTGTATTAAAAAAAAGTACACAAAAATCTACTATATATCTATAACTAGCAACTGCTTGAAAATAAAATTTTAAAATATACCATTAACAACAGCATCGAAAAATATAAAGTACCTAGCATCAAGTACTAAAAAAAAGAACTTTTAAGGAGAAAAATTATGACTTTATTTTTACAACACTAAAGAATATCTTAATATTGATGGATAAATGACATTCATAGATTAGAAAACTCAATATTATAAAGACGCTAATTCTTTCCAAATTGATATATAGATTTAATATGATCTAAACCAAAATCTCAACAAGCTTGTGGGGTTTTTTTAACCTAACAAGCTGAAAATAAAATGAAAATTTGTAAGTTGACACTTTGATGAGAACCAAGGGACCAAGAATAGTCACTACACTCTTAAGAAAAAATAAAAGACTTGTCCTCCCACATGTCATGACTTATTATAATGCTATTATGACCATACAGTACAGAGAAAGAGTCCAACAGAAAAGAACAGAACACCCAGAATGAAACATATTCATATATCAACACTTGATATATAGCAGAAGAGGTATTGTAGATCAAGAGGAAAAGATGGACCTTTTAATAAATTGTGGTGAGACAACTGAGCATCAACATGCTAAAAATGAAATTGAACCCCTACCTCCCACTATATACAAAAATCAATTCAAGCTGAGTTAAAGACATACATACCAAAAGCAAACCTGTCAAGTTTTTAGAAGACAAGATAGGTGGCCACTGTTTTGTAATGAGAAAATCTGCAAATCTTCAATTTAACCTCCCCTCTGACGGAAGGGGGTAGCACCCTGACCAGAAACTGAGATTACTGTAGTAGAGATTCACAAAAAACACTAAATCTCTTGTTTTCTTACTTTTGTAGCTTCAGAAAGAGAAAGCAAAAGATCCATATCTTGTGAACATGGAGACTATCTAAAGAAGAAAATACTGAATATTTGCTGATAACACAAAGCAGGGAAAAAAAATATCTGATTTTATATATTTGAGGATTTTCAGAAAGAAATGAGAAAAAGACATTTGTAATTAAAAATAAAATTAACAAGTCAACTTTAAAATATCTTAGGAGTACTTTCAGAATAGAAGCGAATGGCCAAACTAAATTTTACTGCATAGTATAACCTTTCATATTCCTAGAAAAAAATTACACTGGGTTTCCATGTTTAAAAAAAGTACTAAGCTGTTAGGAAAAACAAAATCTTGAAGAGTTTAATATAAACATTCAAATTTATCTTGAGTAGGAAAAATTTTCCTAAAATCTTTCAGGGTAACAACTAACATTAATTAACTATATTCTAAATTTAGAAAAAAATTCTTCCTTTTGAAAGCTAGAACTATTTATCTTGCTTTATGTACCTTTATGAGAACTTGGTGATGCAAAAGTAAGAAGTCATTATGTCTCATTTTTAAAATAACATTTACTAAAAACGTTAACAGCCAGCTAGCTACATGCACATATAACTACCATTTTTCCAGTATTTATTTTACAACTTCTTTTATATAGATATTCCTTCATTTATCCTCTGAACAACTTTTTATTTTATCCCAAGAAATGGGTAAATCTATATGTTTCAATAACTAAAAAATCTTCTAGTGAAGTTGTGTCGATTATTGATTATGCCACCATTTGTGACATTTCAGTTTTAAAGCCAAAAGATACAAGACTCAGTTCCAGGACTACTTTCTGGAACTTTCACAAACTTGCCCCAATATTTACTTGAAACCTAAATTTGTTTTCCCTTTGACAGACAGGAGAACAAGAAGACATTTCTGCCAACAATTCACTGAAGCATAATGTCTACATCTAAATTAGTAAAAAACTGAAAAAAAGCAGCTGCTATGTCTCTATTCAGAATCACACAGCAGCTGGGAAAAGGGTTTTATTCTGCCACTTCCAAGTCAGTGCATCAAAACCCTCACCGAGCAGCTTGCCAGCAACTTCCGCACTAACTGTAGAATTGCCATAGCAATGAAACGACAATAGCCACACACTTTTCATTTGGACTACCCAGCCTGGGCTATTTATAACTGGAAGAATGACTCCAACAAGAAAGTCACAGAGGACACACTAATTAATTAAGGTGTGTAACTCCAAAAATGTTAAAGACTTAACTTCACTTTGCTTTATTTGGCTTACCTCAGAAAAATAATGACTATGTAATTTCATGAACTATTTTTTCCCTTTCGTTAAAACCAAACATCAGTGCTTATCAAACATCACACATCAAACGTGGGTTTTTTCCCTCTAGTAGACTTGCATGAAAAATCTTCATTATCAATTATAAACATACTTTAAAATATCAGGTCCATTGCTCACAAGTGAGTGGTCTTAAATTTTTAACATACAAGTTTCAAAAATAAATAATAAACGTTATTTTGATGTATTTCAACCTAAATAAAATTACCTAGTGTGAGGTAATTATTTATTGATGAAAGAAGGAAGGAAAGAATAAAAATGACAATAATTCTAAAAAAGACTAACGGACTCCCATAGTGCAAGGAATTTCTTTCCATGATCAAGAGACTCTCACTCCAAGTAAGTGTCCCACAGCTTTCTATCTTATTAAAATTACCAAAATTGGAATCCATTACAAGCCAGTTACATCTTGTAGTAGTATCTCAGTATATTGTTTCCAGCACAACAAATACAGCAAAATAATCAAGACTATTAATATTCCATCAAGGATGCTATTCAAGGCTATTATAAAATACGAAGTGTTAGTGGCGAGAAGCACCAGGAGAAATCATAATGAATCACTAGTCATATTACTAGAAATCCTTCAACAACCTGCACTTTGATGGTTAATTAAATAAATCAAAACTTATTAAACTTCAATATAAAAATTAATTCCAAAAAAATTAAACTTTTTTAATACTGAATAATACTGATTAAAATAAACACTTTAGAAACTAAGCACTGATAGTGTTATAATTAAACCACACAACAAAACAATTCCCTATTCTTTATTTTATAATATAACTTGGCAAAGACTGTGTATGGTCTATACTAACGATATCAGGAAGTTATAATACTCAATCTTGAAAAGCTTAAAGTCAAGTTACTAAAAAAGGAGTCAGTGGAGCACTAATATTTAAGCCAGACCAGAAAGAAAAATGAAGGTAACTCCAGTCCGTGGTAGGCTACACGACCAGGATAATCAACATGAAGATAAATCGCTAAGACTGTACAATTATAGATCCTTCTGGCTATTTTATTAACATACTCAGATCTCTCTGCTACCCCTCAAAACCTGACCATTTAAAAAATGTTAGCTGTCTACTAGGATTCTATAAAAATCCTATGTGGTACAGACACCTTATAACTTCTCCACTGCAGCGACCCAAAGAGCCAAATTATTTTAAGACAATAGGAATATTTGATTGTGATACTTTATTACAAAATTTAACCACAAGGGAGACAAGGTGAATTAGGAGATGAACAATAATAATTTCTTGAACATCTACTATGAGCCAGGTTTTACACACGTTTTCTTTTTAATTCTCACAGCTGCACTTGGAAATAGGTATCGATAGCCCCATTACTGGCTAAAGAATATGAAGCCTGAATGAGTTAAACTAGTCAAGGTCACACAGCCAGTAAGTGACAGGACTGTCTGATCTGCATATTCATGCTTGTGTAGCCAGTCTCTCTAAAGTATTTATGCTTGGCCCACTTTTCAAAAAGAGTCTTAGGGAACTTACACATTAAAAACAACTTAAGAAAGCTCATGTATGCGTACACACACATAAAAATTAAATGGAGCTATCTAATGGATGTAACTAAATATAGACACGTGAGATTAAATATTTATTAAAGTAACTTTGAGTCCCTAGAACCAGAATCTCCAGGTAAAGAAGTCTGGCCAGAAAGCTTTAGGACTGTATTTCACGATATATAAAGCAGTGAGTGGAAAGGCAAGCTGTACTGAGTATAATACTCAGTTAATGGCTCCAAAGCCAGCCATAAAACAAACTCAAAGACATTTCTTCCAATCTTGCTTACCTAAAACACAACTACCCTAAAGGAAAACTGAGTATTACATGAGTGTCTGGTCAAAGAAATAACATGCACTTTTTTAGGAAATGACATAGTAGCAAGGCCTCTGTAATTTCTTTGAGTAAGTAATATAAAGGTTAGGGAGTAATATAAAGGTTTGAAACTTCAAACTCCTCCTAATGAACACTGACTATGAGAAGATGCCCCATCACGTTCTAGGGGTAGAAACGAGACATAAATGAGCAACAATAATCCATCATTCATTTAGAAAATATTTAACACATACTATAATCAGATGCTATGCATAGAAATAAAGATGCATAAAATACAAGGAACCTGGAACATAGCTGGAGACACAAAATATACAATGAATTAATAATAATGCATAATAATATGTGTGAAATAAACACTAAGAAGTGCTCCTGAGTTTGCAGGAGGGAAAGATCACTGGGCTTGTCAGGCAATTTCATGGAAGAACTAGGCTTGCAAGTAAAAAGGAGGTAAGTTAATGAAATGAAAATTATTACATCTTAATGAATAGTTATCACAGCCACGTGACATTTAAAAATCCTGAAGACTTTTGTTTTAAATTCCTAGGGAAATTAATTAAAATTAACTACGAAAGTAAATCACATACGCTATATGGCACATGGAGAGAATAAAGTATTTGGATTTCAGTAACAGACAATATTCAATTTGCAGCTCTGCCACTCACACTTCATATGTAACCATGGGCACATTATTCAACCTATTTGGTTTACCCATCTATAAAATGTGGGTAATAATGCTAACTCAGGAGGCTTTAGGATTCAACTAGATAATGTATGAGAGAAATATGTGTTAATTTTGCTATCTAAATTCTTTAAATCAAATTCTTAGTCTAAATAAATACGCTTTTCTGTTTTTTGTATCTAAGAACTGTTTCTTTGAAGGAACCTTAATCTTTAATAATGAACTGGGTCTGTTATTTAAATATAGTAAACATGGTCAATATTATTTTCAAAATCCTTTTTCAAAAAATCAGCTTTTTTCATTCACACAGAAGTACTAATTCTACGGAATCAATGGTAATTTCTAATACCATTCTACCATCTCTCTAAACACAACTTTCTTTTTTCTTTATTCTACTAAGTAGTATTACTAATTTATTACATGTCTATTCAGATCACCAATAGGTTGTTGAATAAACTACTACTGTTAAGGCGCATATGCTTTTTTCTTGCTAACCTTTATATTACTCACTCAACAAATATTTGTCATAAATACACTTTTTTCATTGACTTTCCCTCTTCTTTCTCCCCCTTCACTGTTCAGCCTCATACACAGGTTGCTTCTAGTGAAGCTCGTTCTTATCATGATGAACAAGTATTTTGTTTCATAGAAAGTTTAACCTTCTGAATTTTAGGTACTTTTTATACATTTAAACATAATTATGGAAGCATTGCACAAGATGTAAAGTTAGAAATAATCAATAAATATCAAATTAATTCACTTAATCTGAGTTCTTTTTTCTCTTGTCCAAATGTGAAATGGCCTAAAGACAGGACAAGTGCCTAAATAACTAAGAGTTGACCACAGTGCTCACCTGCAAGGAACTGGGGGCCTAGCGAACAAACAACTCATGACCAGCCGTGTTTAGGGACACCTAGAGAGACAATGGGTAGAGGAAGTCAGTCTTTTTATATATTGATGTTTCTGATGTATGCTTAATGGATTTTTTTTTTTTTTTTGGTGAGGAAGGTTAGCCCTGAGATAACATCTGTTGCCAATTGTCCTCAATTTTATATGTGGGATGCCTGCCACAGCACAGCCTGATAAGTGGTGCACACATCCACTCCCGGGATCCGAACCTGCAAACCTCGGGCTACCAAAGCAGAGTGCGAGAACTTAACCACTACGCCACCGGGCAGGTCCCCGGTGGTGGCCCCCAGATAAGATTATATATTTCGTAATCATGTAATAGGAGTCATAAAAACAAAGTATAAGGAAAATCTAGTATAAGTTTGCAAATATTAGGTACTTAATATCTGTTGAAGAGAAGAGGATAGGGAGAAAAAAACAGAATTTATCTAAGATCTCAAAGTCTTTATGGTATCCACTATCAGAAATATTATATTCAAAAAAGGGTATATAGTTGAATGAAAGAAATTGCATATTATAATTATTCATTAAATGTTTCTAAACAATCCTTTTGATGGTACTCAGTAATAAAGCTAATGCTCTTTGTATCCATTCAATAAGATGAAATATTAATTTTGTTAACGATGTGGATTTTACATGTGTCAAGCAATATGAAGAAATGAAGTCAGAGAAAAAAGAAAAGTCTCCTGAACTACAGTGTCCAACATAATAGCTGATATTTCTGTGACAGTACGTTTTATTTTAATCTATTAGCAACTACTAAATTACAAGCATCTAGAGATTCTATCTTGCTACCATGGTAATGCAGAATATATGAATTAATTAGAACTGCAGTAAAAAAAGAAGAGAAGGGTGCTTACCTTCTACAGGAAGTAGTTTCTTTCAATAGTTTTCCTATCCATTTAACAAACACCCCATGTTTTAAAATTTCCTAATCATTTGTCATTTAAACTTCTTTTTGGACAAGGCATCAGTCACACATTATTTACCTGCTATGACTTTTTAAATTTTGGATTTCATCAATAGGTTTCACATTAAATCACTATTGTGCACCTCTAATTTTATACTGCTCATTATTTCTTAAGTGTAATCAGTTTAAGAGAGCTATTGGTAATCATTACAAGAGAGCTACTATTACTATGGCTCCTTTCCCTAAGAGGTGGTTTATAAACAAATTCTTGATTGAAGTTTTCCAAACACCAAAGCTATTATAAATCAAGGTAATAAGAACATGCCCTCAGAAAGGCATGAATGGAATATGATGTAAACTAATCAGTCATATTATTATTAGTTTGAACAACGAGTATGTTAATAGAAGGCCAAGCAGTCCATGTGAAATCTGGGTTGGAAAAATAAGCCAAAGTGAAAGACTTGTCAACGTGTCTCTGACACTGAAAGGGGAAAAACTCCCTGGCAAACCAGTGAAAGATTCTACTTGATTTGGTAGATTTCTCTGTATACTGGAAATAAACAGAAGGAAAACGAATGTTTATCAAGGACCAACTACATTCTGGGTGTGTTACTAACTCCCTTTGTACTGCCTGCAAGGTCACCAAGCAACTTTCAGCAACGGTGAGTGAGCTGGAGGAGAGACAGAACAAAAAAACCCCGAACACCAGCTAAATGGAGCACCTCAGCCCACTTGCACTTCTTCTTCTCTTTACTTCACAAAAAGCATTCTGGTTCTTCCTCTGTCTGTTCTGCACTGGGTTAGTGGGAATCAGCACTCCTAAACCTAATCAACTCAGTACGAACTGGGGCAAAAACCCAACTTTATAGACTCGAACACTGAGAGCCAAGCACCAGGACTTTAGTGACCTCATTAAAGTCATACCATACGATGAGGTCCTGTGTGAACAGCCATTCTACATCTTCCCTTAAATGCCAATCTTCTCAATCTCTATTCAAAATATTTTTTCTTTAGTTGTGATCACAGTAGGTACTTCCCTTCTCCTCTGGGCATCCTTTTTCTTTTCCCCCAGAATACTGTTTCTTATTCCTAACAACCTAAAATAACAAAATCTATTTGGAGTTTTACATGTGGCAAAGCACTTTCACATTATTATCCCATTCGATGCTTAGGACCACCTTCTGAAATAGGCAGGACCAGTTATCAGCCCATTTTCATATGTGGGAAAGGAAGACCCAACAGGTTACATGCAGTGATTCAACATATGGATTAGAGCAGTGGTTCTCAACTGGGGACAATTCCTCCCACCACTAACACCTGGGGGGACATTTGGCAACCTCTGGAGAAATTTTGTTTGTCACAACTGGGGCAGGAGGTTTGCTACTGGTAGCAAGTGGGTACAAGCCAGGGATGCTGCTAAATATCCTACAATGCACAAGACAGCTCCCTACACCAAAGAATGATCCAGCCTAATATATCAATACTGCCGAGACTGAAAAACCCTGAGTTAGGAGGAATAAAATGAACACTGTCTCTGGCACTTATTAGCTTAGAAAATTTATTTAACATCTCCAAGTTTCAGTTCCCTCATTTGTATAAAAGACAATAAATTTAATTATTTTTAAATTTATATACTGTAAAATTAACTCCTTTTGGTATACAGCTCTATGAATTTTGACAAATGCGTAGTCATGTAACCATCACCACAATCAAAACGCAGAACACTTCCATCACCATAAAACCTTCCCTCACGCTGTCCACTTTTAGTTAAACAGCAGCCCCACACCTAGTGACTGAGTGTCCACCATCCCTACGGTTTTACCTTCTCTACAATGTCATATAAACGTAATCATACAATATGTAGTCTTCGAGTCTGGTTTATACACTTAACACGTTTGAGATTCATATATGTTGGTGTACAATGTATCAGTACTTCATTTCTTTTTATTGCAGAGTAGTATTCCATTGCATGGATGTAACACAGTTTATCCATTCATCATTTGAAGGCATTTCAGTGGTTACCAGTTTTTGATGATTATGAATAAAGCTGCTATAAACATGTGCATAAAGATTTTTGTGTAAGCATAAGTTTTCATCTCCCTTGTGTAAATATCTAGTAGTGGGACTGATGGACTGCATAGTAAGTGTATGTTTAAATTAGAATGAACTGCCAATATCTTTTCAAAGTGGATGTATCATATTGCGTGCTGCATTCACAACAGCCATGTACAAGCCAGTTGCACTCCATATTCAACTTGAACTTGGTATTGTCAGATTTCTGATTTTAGCCATGCTACAAGGTGTATAGTGGTTTCCAGTGTGGTTTTAATTTGCATTTCTCTAATAACTAATGATATTGAGCACCTTCCTTTAAAATTAATAACTATTTTTTAGCAGTTTTAGGCTTATTGAAAAATTGGGCAGAAAGTATAGACAGTTCCCACATACCCTCTCCCTTTCACCTCCCACTCCCCAACTTCCTCTCACCAGATTCCCATATTACTAATATCTTACATTAGTGTGGCACATTTGTTACAATTGTTGAGCCAATATTCATACGTTATTATTGACTAAATGCCATAGTTTACATTAGGGTTCACTTTTTGTGTTGTACATTCTGAGTTGTGACAAATGTATAATGATATGTATCCACCATTAGACTATCATACAGAACAATTCCACTGTCCTAAAAATTCCCTGTGCTCCATCTTACTCCTTCTTCCCACCCTACCTCCCCTAAAAACTCCAGGCAATCACTGATCTTTTTACTGTCTCCATAGTTTTTTGTTTTGTTTTGTTTTCGCAGAGGAAGACTCGGCCTAAACTAACATCTGTCGCCAAGCTTCTTCCCTTTTTTTCCCCTTCTTTTTCCCCCGCAAAGCCCCAGTACATAGTTGTGTATAGTTATAAGTTCTTCTGGTTCTTCTATGTGAGCCGCTGCCACAGCATGGCTACTGACAGGCGAGTGGTGTGGTTCCGCACCCGGGAATCAAACCAGGCCGCCAAAGCAGGGGGCGCCGAGCTTAACTGCTAGGTCATCAGGGCTGGCTCTAGTCTCCATGGTTTTGCCTTTTCCAGAATGTCATACAGTTGGAATCACACAGTACGCAGCCTTTTCAGATTGGCTTCTTTCACTCAGTAACATACATTTAACTTTCTCCCACATATTTTTTTGGCTTGATAGCTCATTTCTTTTTTGCACTGAGTATTTACGTGGATTATATGGATGTATCAGTTTATCCATTCACTTATTGAAGGACATCTCTGGAAATTGTTCCTGTTTGAAGCTACATCATCTGATAGTAACACAGGCATTCAATTTTCTTTTACTTAGTGTTAGCATGATATATCTTTTTGCATTCTTTTAGCTTTTTATCTATCTTCATTATATTTAAAGTTACTTTCTTATAGAGAATACATAGCTAGGTTTTTCTTTTTTTAATCAATCTGATAATCTGTGTCTTTTAATTGCTGTATTTAGGCCATTTACATTTAATATAATTCTTGTATTTAATGTATTATTATTTGTTTTCTGTTTGTACACTCTGCCTTTTGTTCTTCTGTTCCTGTTTACTGCCTTGTTTTGGATTTTTTGAATATTTTCAAATATTCCATTTTAATTTATCTATTGGGTCATTTGGCAGTATCACTTTGTATTAACTTTTTTAGTGCTTGCCCTATGGATTACAATATACAACCTTAACTTTTCATAGTCTATTTAGAATCAATATTTTACCACTTTCAGTAAAATACAGGAGGCTTACAAGAATAGAGATCCCTTTACCTCCCCCTTTGTTATCAGCGTCATATATATTACAACTACATACACTGAAAAAACCCATCAGACAACGTCATGAATTTTGCTTTCAACAGCATACATACTTTAATGCACTTGAGAGAAGAAAAATAGACTATTATATTTACCCAGTTATTTACTATTTCTGTTGCTCTTCCTTCCTTCCTGATCATTCCTGTTCAATTTGATGATGTTTTTTAGTATTTTAGAGCAGAGCGGCTAGCAATGAATACTTTTAGTTTTTCTTCACTGAGAATGCCTTTCTTTTGCCTTCATTCCTGAAAGACATATTTTTACTGGATATCAAGTTCTGAGTCAACAGTTTTTTCTTTCAGCACTTTAAAAGGTTTTCTTCCACTGTCTTCTGGCCTCCGTGATTTCTGATGAGAAATCCACAATCGTTTTAGTCATCAGTCCCTTGCGTATACTGTTTTTTGTTCCTCATGGCTTTCAAGTTTTTATCTTTGATTTTCAAGTTTGATTATAATATATCTGAGCATGGCTTTCTTTGAAATGATACTGCTTGAAGTTCATAGAGTTTCTTGAATCTCTACATTTCTCTCTTTCATCAAATTTGAGGAGTTTTCAGCCACTATTTCTTCAATTATTCTTTTCAGCATCCAACTCTTTCTCTTCTTCTCCTTCTTGGATGCTGATGTCATAAATTTTAGACCCTCTAATATTGTCCCATAGATCCCTAAGGCTTTAGTTCATTTTTTTCAATTTTTCTCCTTTCTTTCGGATACTTTGTGTTGTTTGAATAATTTCTATTGACCTATCTAAAGTTCACTGACTCTTCTGTCATCTCCCTTCTGATCTTAAACCCATCCAAAAAATTTTTAATTTCAGATATTATATTTTTCAGTTCTAAAATGTCCATTTAATTCTTTTTTAGAGTTTCTATTTTTCCACTGAGAACAACTATCGTTTTACTCATTACAAGAATGTTCACTTTTACCTCCTGGATCATAGTTATAAAAGCTGCTTTAAATTTTTTGTCTGATAAATTCATCATCTGGGTCATCTTGCAGTTCGCATTTATTCATTTTTTCTTTGAGAATTGGTCAGATTTCCCTGGTTCTTTGTATGTCAAGTAATTTTGAGTTATATTCTGGACATATTGAATATTATGTTGTGAGCCTCTGGATCCTGTTAAAATCCTTTAGCAAATGTTGATTATTTTTTGTTTGTCTGAGTAATTGACCTAGTTAGGTTCTGCCTTGCCTTCTGTAGGAGATGGTTCAACGTCAATTAAGTTTTCAATAGCCTATGTTATTTGAGTTATTTAGGGGACAGTCTGGGACTTGAATGGTAGTTTATATGTAGAGTAGTTATATGTACAGAATGGTAGTTATGTGTACAAACATACACCACTGCCACCACCAGTGCAACAGTGCAGCTTTGTGACTGGGGTGGCCTGAAGGTAGGGCCAGAAGAAAAAAGGAAAAAAAAAAAAAGGGAGATGATTCTTTCCATACTTGCTAGCTCACAGGGAGTCCTTTTTTCTCAGTCCTCTGGTTAGAAAGAAGGGATTTCTCCTGGAGTTTTTTGCTGTTGGTGTTCACTGAGCAGTCCTAGGACTCAGCCCACCCACAGTTCAAAGCCAGGAGATTAAGGAGAAAAAGAAAACAAACAGTAAATTCACTGCCATACTAGTTAGTCTTTAAATTTTGACTCTCCTCCCCAACCTGCTTGCTATCATTTACTTTTCAGAGTTCTTCAGCTGCGTTTTGCATTATTTCCAAAGTTTTTAGCTGTAATCAGTGGAGAGACAGGATGCAGAGGACTTACTACTCCATTTTAACCAGCACTCAATATTACTCATCACATTTAAAAATGCAATTGTTTTCATTTACAGCATATAGTATAGATAAAAATTTGCACCTGGGAGGCAGTAAAAGGCATTCCAGCAATATCAGTAACAATTAAGAGCTCAGAAGATTGGATATTGTACCAAATGCTCTTTAACTGATATATTTAAATGTATCTAATTAAAGATGAAGTGCACATCTGCCAAGGCAACAGCAAAACATCAATCTATTCTAAGATACTCAAAAAATAATCAAACAGGAACCTCCAGACCTGATTCATGCTTTCTTTTCCATCCAACAGGAACCTCCAGACCTGGTTCATGCTTTCTTTTCCATCTTTAATACTTACAAATACTTCAAACTACTAGCATCAGGCTCTCAAGTACTTACCTGTGTGTTCTACCCACCAATAACTATTCTGAAACTATGTCAGTTGGCTCAGAATTGTGTGGTCTATGAAAACACAAAGCCACTTTTTAATGCAACAGTTTTCCACTAAAAAACACTTTCAAAGAGTGTACTCTTCAAACTCAATAAGATACCTGAAATAACAAGAAACACACATAGCCAGCAAGGCAAGCTTGCTTACAGAGCCGGCTCAAATAACAAAATTCAACCTAAATCAGGTCATTCAATGGAAGAGCTGTCCAGAACTGAGCACCAAGTCTCAATGGAGGAAACAGTGGTCTATTAAAAGTTAACATGTTTTAGGGTGAATGTGAAAAGATACACTCATTGGACTTCAAGCCTCATTTTCATAATGAACTTAGGTCCTCTATTTAGCAGCCTATAATTTTATGAGACTAGGATTGAGCTCTCTCTCCTGTTAAGGCCTGATGCACCCTGTTTTTGTGTTCATTTCACATGGAGGAAGGGATCTGAGCAGGGGGCGGATCATCTCAGTACTCCTTTTTCTTTCCTCTCCTCTAGTCAATGAAGCACCTATGTTACAAGAAACTTGACCCCGAATCTAATAAAACTCTCCTACTTTACAGAAGGGAAAGCAAGCTCAGAGGGATTGACTTGTCCAAAATCACATATTTAAGTAAAAGACAAAAGCAGGACCATAACACAGGATTTCCAATTTCACACCACAAGTTCCTTCCACTACTCCATGCCGCCTTCTGAGCAAGGGCAAAAACTGGGAAACTTTTGAAGCAATGGCACCTGGGAGAGGCTGATCCAGGCACCAATGACAGAAGCACTGGCAGTCAAAATGCAGGTGGCCTAGGCGGGTGATATTTTAAAAATCTTCCATCCCCCACCTGATATCACCTCTCTGAAAAACAGCTTAATTTGAAGACTTCTCATTTTATCTATTCATAAAAATAAATAGAAGTAAATGCTCGTTGGCATGATACAAGAAAATGTGGTCTCCTCCTTTGGTGACACTTGTTTTCCTCATCTGCAGTCATCAATAACACAGCAGAAGTAAACCCGAACTAAGGAACAAGAAGACAGGGCTTCAAACAAGAAGTTACATGTCCGGTCTCATGTTTCATCCCTATGGGTAAGAAATATTTTATTTTTCCCCATTAGTGAAAAACACCACATATTTTTCATTATCACATCAACAGCAGAAGGTAATCCAGACAATTCACTCCTAAAAGCTAAACAGAAATTAGGAGGAAGAAACAATGGATGCACTGTTGTCTCTTGACCACAAGCAGAAAGACCTGTAACAAGAACAGGCATTCATAAGTGCCAGGACCCAACTGATGGGCAATGTGATTAGGTGCCTCTAAAGCTAAGGACAGATCATGGTTTGTTCCCTTAACCTAACACTGCATTAGGTTTCTGGAGAAATCTCCAAACTGAGGGAATGATCTGTCACGTTAGTCTTCTCTCGTGCAGTTACCAAAGGCCAGTCCCAGGACTTAAGTTTCACTACGTCATCCCAAGAGGCACGATTAGGCCTTGGACTGGACATCACAACCAACCCTAGAAATGCAGCACTCTCCCTCCTAATTGCTGCCTTAGTTCTGACAGTGGAGGTGGAGGATATATATCCAGTCCTCTGATTTCATCAGAGACCAGGGTGTTTGCTCTGATTACTGGTGATGCAACCACACACACACACACCCTCCTCAACCTTCCACTCCCCTCTTTACCACCTTTGGCTGCAATTCCCTTCAGAAAGGATGCATCAAAGACATAAAGGCAAACAGCAAGTGATTTTTTGAAAATAAAGGCTAATCATCTAATTAGCTTTCCCAAAGGCCCCTGATCATTGGTGCTAAAGAATGAAGCTACTGCTCAAGAGTGTACCTTAGGGGCCAGCCAGGTGGCACAGTGGTTAAGTGCGCGTGCTCGGCTGCAGTGGCCCGGGGTTCACAGGTTCGGATCCTGACGCACCACTTGTCAAGCCATGCTGTGGCGGCGTCCCATATAAAGTAGAGGAAGACAGGCACAGATGTTAGCCCAGGGCCAATCTTTCCTCAAGAAAAAAGGGGAGGATTGGCATCAGATGTTAGCTCAGGGCTAGTCCTCCTCACACACACACAAAAAAAACAGTGTACCTTGAGTTTTAGAGGGTAACGTCTATAGTATTGGCTAAATCTCTTAACTTTTCTTTCCCTCTCCACTTTCCCTTCCATTCTTCAGTCATTAAGTGGCCATATTAGTTGCATAATTCTTTAGAATTAAATATCAGAACATTTCAACCTTTAAATTAAAAAAAACCCAAATTTTTAAATCCATGTGGCCTTCAAATGACCTTTTTCCCCTAGAAGAAAGTTACCTCCTGGAGAAAAATTTCCACACATTTGTCCTTCCTTCTGTTCTTTCTCCTTCCAATGCTCTCATTCATTTATTCCACATGTATTTACTAAATGCGGACCATCTGCCAGGAGCTGTGACAGATTCTGGGATGGATACAAAAATAATAAAACATTGACCCTGTCCTTAAGGAACTCACATCTCACAAGGGAGCAGAGTAAGCCAACACTGCTAGGTATTTATATGTACCGGTTACCCTTAAATAATGCTACTTAATTTAATACTCATAAAGCCACTATGAACTATTATTTTCCCTATAATTAAAGCTGAGAAACCTAGGTTTCAGAAGGGGTCAGTAATTTATATAAGTTCATGAAACAATTTACATTACAATCAGTATAAATATCCTTTACATTATGCCACTGAGGAATATACATGTAGATATATTAAGATTAAAATGCAATAATGATAATAGCTAACGTTTACTATATATTTACTATATGCCAGGCACTGTGTTCTAAGAGCTTGTACAGTTTGTCTCATTTACTTCTCACACCAACTCTGTGAGCCAGGGATTCCTGTTACCATCTTGAAGCAGCATGTATAGCAGTTAAGAGGCCAGACTCTGGGGATAAATCACTGAGTTCAAATCTCACCTCCACAACTTACTAGATGCATGTCCTTCAGAAAGTTAATATCCCTGTGTCTAAGATCCCCTTTGTGTAAAATGAGAGATAACATCATAGTATAGTAAGAAGATGAAATGAGTTAATACAGTAGAATACTTTGAACAATGCCTAGGGAAGACATATATTTCGGGAAGACGAAGCAGCTCAAGTGGGATGAGTTATAAGACATGATTCCAGGGGCCGGCCCCGTGGCGTAGCAGTTAAGTTCGCGTGCTCCACTTCGGAGGCCCGGGGTTTGCTGGTTCGGATCCTGGGCACGGACCTACACATTGCTCATCAAGCCATGCTGAGGCGGCATCCCACACAGAGCAACTAGAAGGATGTACAACTACGACATACAACTATCTACTGGGGCTTTGGGGAGAAAAAAGGAAACAAGGAGGAAGATTGGCAACAGATATTATTAGCTCAGGGCCAATCTTCCTCAAAAAAAATAAAAAATAAAACATGATTCCACTAATATGAGGTATCTAAAATAGTCAAACACAGGGGCTGGCCCAATGGCACAAGCAGTTAAGTGCATGTGCTCCGCTGCAGCTGCCCGGGGTTCGCCGGTTTGGATCCCGGGCGTGCACCGACGCACCGCTTGTCAAGCCATGCTGTGGCGGTGTCCCATATAAAAGTAGAGGAAGATGGGCACGGATGTTAGCCCAGGGCCAGTCTTCCTCAGCAAAAAGAGGAGGATTGGCAGATGTTAGCTCAGGGCCGATCTTCCTCACAAAATAAATAAATAAAATAGTCAAACACATAGAAGTAGAGAGCAGAATGGTGGTTGCCAGGGGCTTGCGGGGGAGGTAGAAATGGGGAGCTGCTAATCAATCGGCATAAAGTTTCAGCAGAGCACAATGAATAATGTCTAGACATCTGCTGTACAACACTGTACCCACAGTCATCAATACTGCACCACACACTTAAAAATTTGTTGAGAGGGTAGATCTCACGTGAAGTGCTTTACCACAATAAAATTTTAAGAAAATAAAATGAAGATTACGGACAGAAAGAATATTACAACTCTTCCTTGCACTGTACTTTACTAAATGTTTTTTATGAAAGAAGGAAGGCAGGAGGAAGAGAGCACCTCATTGTTTTTAATGGCCTGAAAATGTTTCATCTATTTAGTAAAAGGAATCAGTGCCATAGTATTTCTTTTAGGACATGAAGCTCAAAAAAGGAACAGTTAAAGATCTTAAGTCCCAAAGTGTAGGCAGTTCTTACTCAAAAAAAAAAAAACCTGCTTGGTAGGACTTGAATATTTTATCAATATCTAAATTGGAAAAGATGACATTTAAACACTGACTTTACTAGACCACTCTATTTTGAAATTGCTATCTTTCTGACTCACATCAACATGACACATTACAAGGAATTACAAGTTAGAAGAAACTGCATCTGACTAGTCATTCAACTGTTTAGGGGGAAGAATCACGGATTCTTCAAAATACCTTTTTGAACCCAATAATCAACAATGGCTGCCTTTTAAGGAAAGGTAAATATATTACCTAAACAGCTGTCACAGCTCCAGAAGCTCCATACGGGTGAGATTTGGGGGTGTTAATCTGGTTAGACAAGAGCTAGGGGTCTTGTCTTGAAGTAGTGTTGACATAGCAAGTATACTATGTATATTATATGTTACAGATCAATAAACATAGCAAATAAATTCTAAAAATGCTTTTATTCACACATAAAATTGAGAAACACCAACCTTTGTATCAAAGAATAAAAACACTCAAGTGTGGCGAAGGTGGGGGAGGGAAGATGAAGATGAGGGGATGGGAGGGCTGCGAACCTCAACTCCAGGAAAGACATGTGACAGAACGATTGGCTTTTGTTTTCACAAAAATTTCTTTAGTGTAATATTTTTTAACAACAACAAAATTGAAGATGAATATTCATCCTCACATCATAAAATGTGTGGTATGGTGCCTGTATTTACTGGTTTTGAGGGTCTATTAATCTCTGAATACCTAATCTAAATAACTCAATTACAACTAGACTGTGTGGAAATAATTTCTAGTTTTCAGAAATTGGTAAATTTACCAAAAAAGTGCTTAAGAGCATGAGATTATTTGCAAGTCAATCACCTCAAGAACACTAAATAACTGGTTTTCTTGAGACGAATCAGGCAAGTAGCAGAATTAACCATTTAAAGAGTCAAGGGAGAATTGAGAAGCTCCACAGAGGGCGCCAGAGACATGGCCTCTGGCCAGAGTTGTCATCTCTGTATTGTACAAATTCTCTTTATAAAAAGAACAACATAAAATAATGTTCTTGATTTTATAAAAACAGACTCAAACTACATTCAAGAAAAGTAAAGTTAATTTGATAATTTAAAAGACAGGAGCCAAAAGTAATAAAATAAAATGACTCAGGTATTGTCAGTGAGTCAACCAACGTTTACCTAACACTAATAGGAAGTTACAAAAAGGGGACACTGTCCCCTCTGAAGTAGTTTGCAATCTTGAGTATCTTAGTTGATTTATTCCATTTCAGAGAACGAGTTCCCCTGCAGATTTGATAAAACCATTTCTCCAATGTAATCACTGAAGAAGCCCTTAGAATTTTAGAACCAGGTGGGACTACAGAGGTCCTCCAGTCAGGCTGTGAACACAACGCAGACTTCTTCCACTCCCCAACAGGTCTCTCCACACTGTATGCTGAGTGCCAACTTGCACAGACTCCCACAGACTCCCTACTGGACACTCACTGGAGGAGTCTGTCTCACGGCTGGCCAGGTCTAAGAGCGAGTCAAAGAAATAATGCAAACATATTTGAAACGTAAAAGATAGACATAGGTAAACATATTATAAACATATTACCTGTTACTTTTAATTTTTCTCAATTTTTAAGAGCATTCCAGTATCTTGAAAATATTTTGAATATTAACTCTGTTATCAAGTATAACAGCCATGTGGCTTGCTCTGGGCTCCCCAGATTTGATAAGCATGGAGCATGAAGGACTGGGCTCTGGGCTGCACCCCACTAGAGACCTCCTTCCAGGCCTACTCTTCAACCCTGACAGAGCAGCCTACTAGGCCATGTCTTTTTTATCTGAGAAATTTCAGCAATCACTTGTTATCATAACCCTCCACAGGATTAATCAAGTTCATTTTGTTCACCATCTAGTACAAAGTAAAGGTTCTATACACATGTTCACTTGAAAGAAGAGTATGTCAAATTCTTTATCTGCAGAATTTCCCTAATCTACCAACCCAGCAATGCTTTCAGCGAAAAAAATGATGTTAGTTTAATAAGACACATTCCTAGTGAACCCACAAAAGCCCGTAGTAATCATAAGATTTTTCTAAATGCTTCCTAATCTTCACTTTAATAATATTTTATAATTTTGCTAGAAATTAATGTCATGTCTGTTGATCTATAATTCTTAGAATTCATTCCCTTTTGAACAATTAAGACACTGTTTGCCTACATGTCTTATCTTTGGATACCTCATCTTCATGACTGCTTAGAATTAACAAAAATTTACTGACAGTGGTTTTGAGTTCACATCTACAAATTCTTTTAATCCGAACTGGATTAAATCCGCTCCTTGTTTGCTTATAGCAAATAAAAGTTAACTATTAACCACAGCAGTAGCTATCCATATGCAAAGCGTTAATGCTTATTAACAACTATAATTCTGAAAGCTTAATACATATAAATGCATATTTGAAAACGGGTGTTATATTTAGAAAAACATAATTTTGAAAATGTTCCAGAACATAACGATCTCTTGCACAGATGAAGACTGAATAAATGATTGTGTAACTACCAAATGAATATCACAAAATTACGTGTTTCGTTTCTAACATTCATGTTTTTCTTAATCAGGTTAAGAAACTCATTTTTTAAAAATGAGTTCTTATTTCCCCAATCTCAACATCTGTTCATTCACAATAGATAACATCCTTGATATGTGCGGCTATTTTATGTTACCTTATGAAAAAGTAAAAGAAGTTACTGCCATCAGAATCTTTAGTAAGAGATCCCTGGTAAAGATGTACACATGCAGATACTTTGTATTATACTAAGGTCCTTGAACTCCACTTTATGTAACATACTTTGTGCATTGAGTTAAATATTGACAATATATTCATTTATCTGAATATCATTAGATCCTTTGAAATTTACCTATGTTGACAGTATTATTAAAGTGTCATTTATTTATTCCTATTTATTTCACAGGATGATGAGGGAATCTGATCTAAAAATAAAAACATATTGTTAGAATCTTCTGCTGTGTTTTTGTATACCATAACAAAAGCCTGCATTTCAATTCAAGTTGAAATTGGCTAACTACTGACAACAAAGAATAATGGTATGTCATATATTTGATGCAGTAAATTCCATTTCTTTCTGTCCAGTCCTAAATTTCAAGGTTCAAATCACACTATGAAAATTTCAAAATTTCTCTCTCCATTTTGCCAGGAACTATGGATATGAAACTAGGTAATTCGCCCCTTTGTATTCATACTAATATGCAGAGTATGGTTCTAAAAGTTTTCATTCCTAACATGCCAGGAAAACGTATTCAGCATAGTCTGGTTCTGTTCACCAATCCAACAGATGTTGATGTCTGTCTACAACAGAGACAAAATGGGCAGAAAAATTCAATCAATTAACTAAACACAGGCGCCAGCTACCCATCAGGCACTGGGCTAGACCACAGAGATTAAGAAAGAGGATGTGGTGGGCAAAAGATATGGTTTCTGTACTTTTAAAACTTAGAATATGCAGCCAGCCTGGTGGCATAGCAGTTAAGTTGGCGCACTCTGCTTCAGTGGGCCAGGGTTTGCAGGTTCAGATCCCAGGTGTGGACCTATGCACTGCTTATCAAGCCATGCTGTGGCAGGCGTCCCACATATAAAGTAGAGGAAGATGGGCACGGATGTTAGCCCAGGGCCAATCTTCCTCAGCAAAAAGGGGAGGATGGGCAACAGATGTTAGCTCAGGGCTAGTCTTCCTCATACACACACACATAGACACACAAAAATAAAACATAATATGGTAGAGAACACAACCATGTAAAACACAATTACAACAACAACATCAATAGCTAACATTTATTGTCCATTTACTGAGTACTAGGAACTACGCTAAGCTTTTAACAGAAAGTACTTTATCAATTGACCCATACGAGAACTCTATGAAGTAAATTCTTTGTGAAGCCAGACTTGCTAGCTTCAGGTAGACTCTATGTGTAATACTGAGCCTTGCATATTTTTCTATTACTGTCAAGATCAACGACATATGAATATCACATATGGGCAGTGATGGAAGTGGGATAGAGAAAGGCATAAGAAAGTGTGTCTGAGATGGCAGGGACGGTTTTGCAGGTATTAAGGGGTTTACAAGATTAAATACTAGAATGGTAAACTGGAAAATTTGGCTTAAGCCAGGTCTTTACAGCATAATTTGATTATTTTGTTTGACAATATAAGTTTCCACATTTATTGGAAGTACCCATATTCACTTAAAACGTAACATAAGACTGGTATTTTAATTATCATAATTTGGACTAGTCATCATGTCACTTCATTGCTAGGAAGAGTTACAGACTGGTTGCACTTGAAGCACAATCCCACTTCTCACATCCAGAATTAAAATCTAGATCATTTAAGGATCAGAGAAACCTCAAGATCAAGATACTTGCTTATAAAATTCCATACATTTAATACCACCTTTTAAAATTTATCACATCATAATATACTTGTATATGGTTTATCCCCTAAATTTATAATCAGCTCCATAATGGAAAATAAAGTGTGTCTTTTTTGAATCCCAAGCTACTTGCATTGCGCCTGGCCTGGTGCTTAGTAACTACTTAATGAAATCTATTATAGAATCTGAAATTTGGATTGGGCACTAAAAAGAAAACAAGAGGAGATTTTAAATTCTATATCCAGCATTCTCCGGGAGAAAGATTCACTGAATTTTGGAAACTGGAGTCATCACAGAGATGATTTGAAGGTCAGGGAAAACTGATCAGGCCACTGTATAGTCTGGGTGAAACATGACTCTCCAATCCCCCTTACCCCCCATCTTGTTTTAATTCCAGGTTCAACTACAAAGACACCACTATTTGACTCGTAATCCCTCTTCCCACTAATCTCCCAGGAAGGAAAGAGCAAAGGCATTAGAGCATTAGTAGCATTCAGAAAGGACACGTACCATGTAATATGTTTGCATTCCAGTTAATTCCATCATAACGTGTCAATGTAGTTACTGTAAATTCATCCCTGAGAGTCTGTCTGATCATTTTTCATACACAAATCAACGTCCATTTTTCGGACTTACAAGGTTGATGAAGAGACTTGCTTTTGTCCCAGGTACTGAAAACAATGTTAGACTTAAATGTTTTAATTGAACTTAAAAATAATACCTATTTTTCCCCCAACTACTTTAAAAGTTTGAAACCAGACTTGAGTCAGAAGCCACCCTGGGGTCCAGCTGGGTGGCGCAGCAGTTAGGTTCGCAGGCTCCACTTCGGCAGCCTAGGGTTTGCTGGTTCAGATCCTGGGCACAGACCTACTCACCGCTCATCAAGCCATGCTGAGGTGGTGGGTGTCCCACATAGAAGAACTATAAGGACCTACAACTATGCTATACAACTATGTACTGGGAGCTTTGGGGAGAAAAAAGAAAAAAAGAGGAAGATTGGCAACAGATGTTAGCTCAGGACCAATCTTCCTCCAAAAAAAAAAAAAAAGAAACCACCCTAGAGAACATTTAATTACCCCATCCACTACACAGATTTCCTGCAACATCCCTGATGCATAGATAATCCAGTCTTAGTTCAGGAAGCTGGGTACAAGAGTCTGGAGATCAGGAGAGAGGTCTGTGCTGAGACCTAGATAGCTGTCAGCAAACGCAAAGCATTCGAAGCCAGGAGCTGGGATGAGATCACCAAAGGAGTGAATGTAAACAGAGAAGAGGAGAGCTCCCAGGAGTGATCCCTGGGGCTTGCCAAAGTTAAGAGTTCTGGGAGATGAGGGACAATCTGCAAAGGAAACTGAGAAGGAACAGCCTAAGGAAAAAACCAGGAGAGGTGGTGTCCTGAAACCAAAGAAAGTGCTTCAGGAAGGCATGATTTACTGTGTCAAAAGCCTTTGACAGGTCAAGAGGGATTAGGACTGAAAACTGTCCTCGGATTGAGCAACCTAGAGAGCACGGTGACCTTGACAAGAGCAACCTTGGTGAGATTGTGAGTGGAAAGGGGGCACAAAAGAATGGGAAGAGAGGAACTGAAGAGAAGGAATAGAGGCAATTGTTTCATGTAAAGAAAAGGAAACAAATGGGATAGTCACTGAAAGATGAAGTGAGGTAGAAAGGATTTTTTTTAAAGATGGCAAAAATAACAGCGCGCGTGCACGCCTTTGGAAATGATCCAGTAAAAGGGGACCATTTACGAGATAAAGAAAGGGGGAAATAGCTGGCATGACAACTGTGAATAGGAGAGCGGGGATGAGATCTCAGACACAGTGGATGGGCTGGCCTCAGCCGGAGCATGGACGGTGCAGCCAAGGGAACAGGAAGAAGACAGAGCATCCGGGCAAGGGGCAGGCAGGGACATCTGGGGAAACGCAAAGGAGATGAGGGAGCTCGGGGATGGATGCTCTCATTCTGATTGTTTCCTTTTTCTCAACGATGGAGTAAGCAAGATACTTTCCTGGGATACATAAAATAATAAGATCTAAGAAATGTATGTCACACATTTGTGAATTGATGCAATGAGTCTTGTTAATTTATGCAATGAGTTAAAATTTAGGGGGAAAAAAATACATCCACACAACTTTCATATGATTAGCTTCTTTATAACATTTTGGTCATCATTTCTTAAAAACTTCATTCCACAAAGTAAGAGGTAAAATCTTATTTGGAAAAAAATCTATTGCTGGAGTTTTTTGTTATATATACATTTCTGTGGATTTTAAAACAAAAATCTGAATTCCAGGTAAAGATATAATGACAAATATGAAGGGAATCATAAAAAATAAAAATTTAAAGGCCATTTTGCTATAGGTAAACTATATATACAATTTTATACCTTCTATCAAACTCTATGTCCAGCCATAATTTTTTTAGATGGTTGTAATCAGTGTGTCCACACAACTAGGTTCTATTCTCTGGGCTTATTATTTGTGGATTTATATGCATCTCAGGTCCATGTCTTCATTTTAATGGCACTGTAATGTTCTATGATATACCTAGTCTACCTAATCACTTTCCAATCACTAGACACTTGGAAAAAATTATATGTTGTACATCCATAAATATCCTTATGCAAAATGAGTTTTTCTTTTATCTCCTTGTATTACAATCCCTCAAGTGAAATCTCCAGATCAAAGAATGTTAGCAGTTTTACAAATAAACTCCAAAACCATATTAACTTTTGCATACTAAGTGTTAACTTTGCTATCTAATATATACCTGTCATTCAAAATAGGTTTTTTGAATTAATGAACAAAAGAATAAATGAATTAAACATGTTAAATATACGCCTGGTTATTATTTAGAATATTCTCTACAGATAATTATTCCAACTTATTTTATAGCCAGAAAATCTTTTCCTAGGGTACAACTAGCCTGAGTTTTTTCTAATTAGCTAATTTAGTAAGTATGATGTTATCTTAATTTTCACTTCTAATTACTAACAAGGTTTAACACTTTCCCAAGAGCTTATTTACTAATTGCATTTTCTCTTGCTGTAAATAGTCTATTTAATATGCTTTGAGCATAAATATATTTTCTTTTAGGTAAATAACTATACCACAATATTTTTCCAATCTGTCATCTTGCTTTTAAAACCCCTGAAGGTTTTAAAAGCTATAATATAATGAATCATGTCACTGACATAGTAAAAGAAAGAAAATCATTCCATTCCTATTCTTTTTAAACTTTAGAGACTCTTATACCTATATTATATTAATGAGAATGAGCTCTAAACTTCATTTACATTATTTTTAGTCATATTATTTCCTTTTCTCATTTATTTATTTATTTTCGTGAGGAAGATCAGCCCTGAGCTAACATCTGTTGCCAGTCCTCCTTTTTTTGCTGAGGAAGATTGGCCCTGGGCTAACATCTGTGCCCGTCTTTCTCTACTTTATATGGGATGCCACGACAGCATGGCCTGATAAGTGGTGCATAGGTCCGTGCCCAGGATCCAAATCTGAGAACCCTGGGTCGCCGACGCAGAGCATGTAAGGTTAACCACTATGCCACCAGGCCAGCCCCTAAATTATTTATTAATAATTCTGTCTTTTCCCTGTTCTTTTATCTAACTTGTTCAATATTAAACTCTTACAAATAGTTGGATCTATTGCTGAAATTGTTATTCTGTTCCATTCACCTCTTTTCTGCTTTTAATAATATATTATTATACCAGATATAACATAATACATATTATATATTTGGAACAATTCCTTTCTATCTAAGTAGTTCCTGTCTTTCAGACTATCCCCCCAATCTCATTATTGTTCCCTCAACAATCATTTTTAAAATTCTATAAAGTATCTTACAAGGATTCTAATTATTAGTGCATTAAATATATGTACTAACTTAGGAAATATCGTTATGACTATATTTAGCTTTCGCAATCAAGAGCTGAATTTATCATATAATGGAGAGGTAAGGCACACACTGGTCCTTGATCAGAAACCTGGGCTTGAATCTCAACACTGTCGCTAACGGTGTTAACTTACCTAACCTTCCTGCACTTCCTTTAATTCACACAAACTAAGGAAAATACTCACCCTCTTGGTTAACGAGTGAATACACATAAAACACATACACATATAGGCATAAAGGCTGGGCTTTGTTTTAGGGTTTGCATATTTTGATTTTTTACAATATCTTTAACGAGCTGCCTTTAAATATGCGTTATATCCTGGGAAATGAAGATTAGAAATTTTCACAGAGAGAGAATATTCAAGGAAAAAATGGCAAACTGTTAGAACTCTAAGTTCTTTGCAGTACTGGATGAATTTTAACATCAGAAACTATTTTATAAAGACAAACAAGTAGAAGACAAAATAGTAAACTTCCAAATATTTTCCTAACATAAGATGGAAGTAAACATATGGAAAGATTTTATAAGAATTCCCAACAAGCTTTCAAGAGGCAGGACAGAGGACTCGTCCAGTTTTGTTTTGTGGGGTTTTTTTCATGTTTTCCAGCCTCATCGCCTTTACTATCGGTGGGCAGGAGGCCTGGGGGCCTGCATGACCTCTGAGATGGTCCAGATAGACGCACTACCTCATCTACAAAACCATAGAGGGCCATGTTACACCTGTCCACCAGAAACTGTGGAGGGAGGAGTTCTAGAAGCCATTTTCTTTACGACTTTTTTAAGCAAAAATATCAGAATTAGGCAGACACAGCAGTAACCGCTTCAGATTTTATCCTGATATTAATTTATAATGATGCCTATATTTCAAGAATCTTGGAAATCCACTGTTAGATGTGTTTGCAATGCATTTTCAGTCATTATATTTTTCTTTCAAAACTATAAGCCATTGCTAATCCAACATGAAACGGTTAATGTTTAGTCCTTGAATGCTATGCACACAACTTTAGTTTCCAATTTTCTATGTTGTATGGATTGAGTTCCTGACATGGAGTCATAAACTAAGGCCAAATATATGATAATGGACTTTTCTATGAAAGCTTCCATTATTAAAATTCTTTTTATTCCAAAGCTATTACTTCGAAGTTTTTATTAAAACTATTCATTCTTTGCCTCTTAAAAGGCAGAGATATCTTTTCCACTGGGAATTGAACTATTTTGTCTATAAATAGGCATACAAAATACTAAATTACAAGACAGGTTTCACAGCTTCAACTGGTTCCCCACTTCTAGCCAAGATTATACTCTAACAAATCAGTTCACATTTTTACTACTTTCTTATTCAACCCCTCTACCTCACCAAGAAAAACTGCTTGCTCCCCTCAAGGCTTCACGTTTATCACTCTGCCTTTCTCGACCAGAAAAGTACCTTTCTCTCAGACAACTCATGTTTTTATAACTTTCATCAAGACCTGGTTCAAAACTTCATCCATCTTGCTAGAAGTAAATCTTAGATAATATAAACTAAAACCTTGAAAGAGAGAGTACTGCCCTGCCTTTAAATTACTCATTCTGTCTTTCAAGTCTCACTGTTTAATTTATACTATGGAATTTTTCCTCATCTGTTACTAGTTACAATAAACATTAAAATCTAACGAGTCGTCGGGGCCGGCCCGGTGGCGCAAGCGGTTAAGTGCGCACGCTCCGCTGCGGTGGCCCGGGGTTCGCTGGTTCGGATCCCGGGCGCGCACCGACGCACTGCTTGGTAAGCCATGCTGTGGCGGCGTCCCATATAAAGTGGAGGAAGATAGGCACCGATGTTAGCCCAGGGCCGTCTTCCTCAGCAAAAAAAGAGGAGGATTGGCGGATGTTAGCTCAGGGCTGATCTCCTCACAAATAAAAAAAAAAAAAAATCTAATGATAATTTTATTTCCCTTGACTGTAAAAAGGTGTCAGGGTGATGATCAAGATGGCTACACCTGATAAGAAGAGCTACCATTTATTGATAGCCAGGTCCTTTTACATGCATTAGCTCATTTAATTTCTACAACAACCCTATTTTCTAAATGCGATCATAACATTCATTTTAGAGACACAGAAACTGAGACACACAGTGGTAATTGCCAAAGGTTACACAGCTTACGTATGAATGTTTAACTAACGGTGATGCTTTACTTTGCCAGCCACTGTGAAAGCACTTGACAACTCTTAATTCATTTAATCCTCATAATTACCCTATAAGGCAGGTATTATCCTCATTCTTCAGATGAGGAAACTGAAGCAGAAGACTTAACACAGTCATCCAGGTAGTAAGCGGCCAGCCAGGGTGTGAGACCAGGTAGTGTGGACCCAAAGGCCTCAAGTCACCATGGTACTCCACTTTCTGAAATAACAGTGCAGCAATTAACTATGTATCTGAGGTCTCTAGTGTTCAACTATAGCAACGTTTGTTGGGTGTTACTTTTATGCATTCTTTGCTTTGCTACATATCTAAGAGCTTAAAATATAAAAAGTATGGTCCTGGGTGCAGTGAGAGGACATAAATACTATTAATACCTAATTAGCCAACACCATGAGTTTGCAGTCTACCAGGGGAGATGAGCCATGGGCAAAAAGATATATTGCAAGGAATAATGCAGTTAAATGCCATGACTGTGGTTCAGACAAAGTGCTCATGTTCAGCAGATGTCAACAGAGAAAGCTTTCACGACAAAGCTGGGTCTGGAAGGATGAGTAAACATCCCATAGATACTTCTATCGTAGGATTAACAACACATTACTCTGCTCTCGTGTTTGTCTTACCCCACTAGACTTAGGTCTCTTAAGAACAGGGACTATTTTTATCTTTGTCTCTCCAGCACCCAACAAAGTCATCACTCAGCAAATGACTGTGGGAAAAGGGGTAGAGAGACTGTTATGAAAAAGCACATTCCAAGCAGAGATCATGAGCTTAAAGGGAAAAGCAGAAAAAGCATTTTTGAAATTTTAGTTGCTGTATCACAGGCAGTGCCTCTGTGTTGTCCAACTGCAGGGGGTCCCATTTTCACTGTATTCCATGTGAATGCACCCCTTTTAGGGTGAATACGGAGCCCCCTGGAATTGTACAACACAGCAGCCTGATTATAGGTATCCCTGCTCAGAAGTCCTTAGCAAGGGAAAGAAATGTCCTAACCAACTTTGCTTTCCCTATTGTCGCCCCTTGATGTGTCATGGCTGTGCTCTTGAAAAACTCATTAAAAAGTTTATATTTTAAAAGTAATTCCCCATAATATGTCATGATAAAGGACAACTATGCTAGTTCCAGGGAGAAGTGACAGTGTCACAGAGCAGTTGAGTGTGGACAGACTGAAGCCAGACCTCTTGGGAGCCAACCATGACTCCACCACTCAGGAGCTCTGCGACCATGAGAAAGTGACTTCAATTCTTCCTGCCTAATTATCTTCATCTTAAAAAGAAGATGATAGTAGTATCCCACTGGGTTATTATGAGGATTATGTGAATTAATACATGCAAAATTGTTCAGCAGAGTGCCCAGCACAGAGTAAGCACTGAACCAGTGTTAGGTATTATTTCCAGGGTGTTGGCTGCTAAATCGATTGCAAATTCACATTCTGCCAGGAAGAGCCACCGACGAGTCTCCCCTCAGGGCAGGAGAGGGAGATGATAAAATCAGATAAAGAAGACTGCTGCTCACACACTGGTGACCCCATGACACTGGTTAGTCGTGTTGTGAAATGAAGTTCCTGCCGTGTGGCTTTGGACACATATTCCAGACCACACCAATCCAAACAGTGGTGCTCATATTAAATAAAAGGCCTAACTATAAAGCATGCAGTACTGCCAACCCGAGTTTAGAAGTATCTGTAAAACTTGGCTATTTTTTCTCTCTACATCCAGGGAAATTAAATTTGAAATGTGGAAAAATGCTTTAGGGTTTTCCGGTGAGTACAGATTTTCCTCCTGACAACGGAAGTTTTCTTTATGGAAGTGTTGCTGCTATTTACTCTGAAGGTCAAAGGAAAAAGAAATCTAGAGAAATGAAAAGAGTTGTAGACAGGAAGGATGCATAAAAGAACGAAGTTCAATTAGAAAAAGAAAAGGAAAACAGTCTCATGTGCTTCTGAGCAGAGCTGGCAAAGACTGCTTGCTCTTGGAGATCTACCAGCAGGTTCTACCTCATTAGATGTGTTAAAGCCAAAGACATCAGTGTGAAGTCAGTCAACTCAGACTGTGTTCTTACTCTGTGCTTAAAAATACAGAAGAGGGAACTAGGCATGGATGAAAAAAAGAAATGTTTTATATAGAAGTCACATGAACAACTTCACAGAACTCATGCTAACAGACTTCTGTCATCTTACTGACAACTTACTCGAGGAGGATGTTGCAATACTACTAGACAAACATAAGTAGGTCATAATCCTCACTGTAATTCTGCAACGTCAATGCCACCAGATATAAAAGTGGAGGAGGCGGTGCACACAAGGAAACAGAGGAAGTCAAAGTTTTACTTTACACGTCAGTTTCACACCCTTAGAGAGCATAGATCCAATATAGAAATCCTGCTTTAAAAGAAGATGAAAGTGAAACAAATTGGGGGAGAGAGTAGGAAAAACAAACTTGATCACAAAAAAGAAAAAAATTACATTAGCTGATTAACTGTTTAAAAATCTGGCTGCTTCTGGCTAACTATGGTTACCTTAGATGAAATTCTTTGCCATTAATCTCAGTATTGCATGATTTTTTTGATCAAACAAGATTTTACATTTGCTTTGCATTACAGAATAGGAATTCAAAGGGCTATTTTTTTTAAATTCTTCTTTTTTTTTTTTTTTTTTGCAGCGGAAGATTCACCCTAAGTTAACATCTGTTGCCAATCTTCCTCCTTTTCTCTTCTTTTTTCCCCCTCAAAGCCCCAGTACACAATTGTGTATAGCCGTAAGCTCTTCTGGTTCTTCTATGTGAGCATGGCTACTGACAAACAAGTGGTATGGTTCTGCGCCCAGGACCGAACCCTGGCCGCCAAAGTGGAGCACAACAAACTTGAGCTGCTAGGTCATCAGGGCTGGCTCTCAAAGTGCTATCTGAAAAAAACAATGTGGTATTTTTAACAGTTTTTCTCAACAGGCCATAATATACCAAATACAAGCTGCAACATACAGCTACAAATTATGTTTCAGTAGAGGGAGTACTGGAACAGAGGCTGACAGAGGAGAAACTCATGTAAATCTAAGATTAATTCAACAAATCCAGTGCTGTATAAATTAATACGTCAATTCTCAGTAAAGCTGTTGAATATTGGTGAAAATCTGAATTTAGACACTTCTTGATACTCCCTACACAGGCACTAAATCCCACTTATAATGAGCAGCAGAGTAAATGCCAACACCATGGAGAAAGGGCTAAACTGTGTTTTTTTTGACTATGTACATGCTAACAGTGGTAACAGTCCTATGTTCTTGTAATTTGCCCTTTCCAGACAACTTTTTGAGTGTGTTAAGCATGAGAGACACAAGGTCCCAGATAATCAAATAAAGCAAACCTGTGCAAACTCACATTCCTTCAGTCCTGCTGTACCTCACCATCCCTAAAAACTTTGATCATAGGTACAATACTGATAAGAGAACCCTTGCAAGATGTGATCGTGTGTAAAGGAAATAAGATTACTTGCAAAAAAAGATTACCCTGTAGAACAGAGTAAGTTCTAGGATCACAAATCTGTGTCCTATTTGACATCTGAGTCTTCAAGTTTAAAAAGTTTGGGCGGCAGTAGCAGTAGGGCAGGGACAATGGAGAAAGTCTGGTCCCAGGACTAAGGGAAGGACAAGGGCAAAACCAACCAGAGGAACCAAAGCCTAACACAACACCCTATGCCCACAGGAGCTCAGGAGCTGATCTGTGGTAACTTGTAAAGGAAAATGAACCCTTAAACTAAAACAAATACAAATAACCCCAATTGCTGATGCTTCTGTCTTTTACCATATGACTCAATACAGATTAACAACTACAGTCTACTGCTTGGTATCTGTTATCTTTTTCAAAGGTTTCTGTCCAAGGCCTCACTGACTCTTCCTATGCCAGTAATTCACCATCACAGGCTATGCTTTACCCACCCTGTAGTAACCATCTTAGAAAAGGATTTCTAGTATTACAAAATTCAAAGAGGCAAGATTTGGGGAAGAAAGCAAGAGTTTAAAAGCAGAGTGGGAAAAGAAGAAAAAAAAAAAATTCAAGTATTTATATCATTTACCGCTAAAAACCTCCAATGACTGTCCCTGCATAGGCTTGGTCAAATAAACCCTGTTAAGCCTAACCGCCCCCAACCAAAAAAAATCATCTAGTTTCATGACCACCCCATCGCCACCCTTCACTCACTTTATGCTTCAAACACTGCTTTGATTTTTCTGTGCCTTTACACCTGCTGTTAACTCTCCTTAAATGCCCAGTATGGTAATAGAACAAAAGACTCTGAGCTTTTCTCTTTTTAAACCTGACTTTGTACCAGTGACTTGATCATTTAACTGCTGTAAGCTGTTTCCACAGAAGAGGCCCTGTTTCACACCTATTTCAGAGGTGGAAGGATTAAATGATATAACATATGTACAGTAACAGCAGGATGCCCAGAACATACTGAAGCACTAAATAAGTACTAGTTCCTTTCCAGGCTCCCTCTACACTTGCTGAACTCCTACCCATCCTTCAAACCCCAGTTTAAATGTGTTTCTGTAAAACCTCCTTAATTCTGTGCTCTATTTTCTTCCCCCCAAAAGAATCAATTGCCCATCTTCTGTGCTTCCCATGGCACTTAGAGAAACCTCTATTGTATTTTAATTGCTTGTTGGAGGTCTTTCTGTTGCATTAGAGAATGAAGACCCCTAGGGTGGGATTTTTATCTACTTACTGCCTACTCCAAATCTGACAGAATCAGTAATGGAAGCTTAATTAGCATTTGCTGAATAGATAAATGAATGATTCCATGAAACTGTTACCAACTAAAACCCTTAGACGGCCTTTCAAATATTTTATAATACTTTTTCTTTTAAAGAACAATCCTAACTTAAAGTGGTACCCTACCAAGCCATGGAATTATTTCTTTAATGTTTCTGCTCGCTATTCATCCAATCAGCAAGTGCCTCCCATGGGCTAGGAACACATTAGAGAACAAAACGGACAAAAAAACCCTGTCCCCATGGGCCTTATATCTACCACAGGCACATCTGTGGAAGAAAGAAATGATCATTGCAAACTTGTCTGAAAAAGAGACCAGAAGCCACACTTTGTTATTCATCAACATTTACTAAGTATCAGAAAAAAAAAAACTCCCGACCACACAAAAAATTTAACTACTTCAAAAAGGTATCATGAAATTAACCCAGATTTAGTGTACTAAACCAGCAAAACTGACTTAGTGTCCCTAAAAAAATGCTCACGTTAAGGACCCATTTCCTGATAGCTAGATGCGTACTTCCTTGTAGAAATACTTCTGTGACTTCTCTTTTGGTAGGTTAGTAATCTTCGTGAGTTTTAAGGATTTTACATGTATAATTACATGCTTTGCATAGACCCTAATTTGAAATGCGGTGGTGGTGTTCCTCGTGGCCTATTTCAAAGCCTGTTTATAACCTTAAAACACTCATTTTATAAGTGAAGAGGAGCTTTTACGAAACTGTCTATCAGGGCTTGTATTCTGAGGAGTGTTGTCCCCAGGAGTGAGATGGGCCATCCCAGGACTAAATCAGGATCATGTCCCAGCTGGGCTGCCCTGTCGGCAAGTGGCCTAGGTACCACAGAACGAGGCTATGTGACACAGAGGCGACCACGGTTCCTGCACACCACCCTTTCTGATCTTACCTCGGGCGTCAGCCTCTGTTGCGTCCACCTTGTTCCCCAAGCAGGCCCTACGCTTTCCTTTATTCATTCCCTGGCTTAGAAGGTCCTTTCCTCATTTCTCCTGTTACAATACTACTCCTGCATCAACACACCATTTCCATCAGGAAGAGCCTCTGGCTTCCCTCCGCTGGGGGTAACGGTACCCTGCCCGAATTCATCAGCCCTCGAGAGCCCTTCCTACGGAGTTCAGCAAGTTCTACCCGGCTTTAGTCCCACCCAGTCACTCTGCCTGGAGTATAAGCTCCTCACCGTTCTGCTCACATCTGGAAGGAGACCCGACATACCACAGGGGCTCAAATTTCCTATCAGATAAAAGAGTAATCATAATATGCAAATACCCAACACTTGCCATAGCTAAACACTACAGGAAGCTTCATGCAGAGATTTCTGCCAAACATCATTCAATTTTGAAATCACAAATAAGATTCAGTCGTACTGAACAAATCTTGCTACCTAAAATGATGTTATTTCTATGTCAGAAGAAATAAAAAAGGTGGTCCAGGTGTTCCAAGCAGAGAATGCTAAGAATACTGAGAAAAGAACCCTGATCATTTGACTTGAACCACAAGTTATTTGTTGAGGGATCCTGAAGGCTCAGGGAGTCCCCATATAGAGGTTTCATTTCAGCTGGACTTTTTGCTCATTCTGGACTTTAATGTGCCAACTTAACATTTTACTGAGAGCTTTGCCTGGCTTCACTAATTACTAGTACAATAAACAAACAAAAGGAAGGTCAGTGGTGACAGATTTTGGATATAAAGTGCAATGAGCTGGGTTCTAGTGGTTCCTACATGTGGAGTGGTACCAATGGGGCTCCCTTCCCCTTGGAGCCTACAGAGAAGGGGAGAAAAGCATAAACATCAAACAAGTAGGGAACAGACAGATCATCAGGAGACCCAGGTTTAAAGGGCTTTCATCAAGCCCCAGCCACAGGGAAGAAATACTTCAACAGCACCCTAAAGGAAACAAAAAACTGAATTATGAAATGAAACATTAAAAAAGCATCAGCAGTGTGTCTTAGAAAAATTACTAGTGAGACTTAAGTCTCACCCCCCACTTTCCCTCAAAAGTGCTTTCTAATAATACTGAGTACATTCCAAATAGCTGTCCTCTGCCAAGAACTTGCCAATTGTATCTCCCCTGCTCAGCCACCGGGGTGAAAAATCAATGCCAGGGGAACCTTAATCCCTTCATTTTTGAAGTAAATTGCAAACGTCTATCTTGCTGGGCATTTATCCACAGGGGGAGTAGCTCCTAAATGAATTTAGGAAGTGAACATGACCTTTAATAGATACCAGAAAGCAGGAGAGGCAAAACAAAGAGGAGAATGGGTGAACATGGACTTAAAGGAAAAGGTTAGAAAAACAGAGGAACAAGAAATTCATTTGGGAAAAGGATGAAAGCAAAAGGCAATACAAATAGTAAAAGCAAAAAGAGAGAAAAAGAATACCCCACCTCAAGATAAATCACTAGAAAAGGAGAGAGAGAAGGAGTGGCAAAGAACAAGTTTTCGAGTCCAGAATTATTTGTTAACTTTAAAAATTATCTTACTGTGACTTTAAGACTGACTGGGTTCGGAGTCTGGAAGCCTAGAAAAGGAAAGGGGCTAGCAGTGGACAAAGTTAGACAATGCAGGAGAGTAGAGATCTTCCCTGGTAAGCTCTCCACCGGCATCAGGTAGGGCTAGATCAAGGGAAAAGCTGGTGATGAGCGGGGTTCCTGGAAGTGCTGAGAGGCAACCATCACTCGGATTCATTTGTCCGTGGGCGATGGAAGATTCCACGTGGGCTTGGGGGATACCACAATGAAACTTCTCTCCCCCCCAAAACCCGGGGGTGCCTTGGGGGCCGGACTAACAGATGGGCTCTTGGAGCACGAGATGTATTCTTGGGACCCGGCAAAACCCGACGGGGCCCCCGGAGGGGCAAAAGGAATGCAGCGATCAGAGTCAAGGGCGGTGACGCCTGGGGCCCCCGGACGCCCCTCGCGGAGCCCGAACTCACCGATGCCGAGCCCCACGACCAGGCGGCCGGCGAGCAGCGTCTCCTTGTTGCTGGCCGCGGCCAGCACCGCGGAGCCGGCGGTGAAGAGGGCACTGGCCAGCAGGATGGCGGCGCGGCGGCCGAAGACGCCGTTGAGGGCCCCGCCGGCCAGCGCCGCGACGGCGGCCGCCCCCACCGTGCTGGACACGAGCATCTCCTGCCACAGCGCGTCCAGGCTGAGCTGCCGCTTGAGCAGCAGCATGGCCCCCGACACCACCCCCGTGTCATAGCCGAACAGGAAGCCGCCGAGCGCCGAGAAGACGGCCACCACGTACACGAAGGCGGGGGTCTCGTCCTGCTGGAACTGCCGCCGCGCCGCGCGCTCCAGGTCCCCGACGCCGCCCGCGCCCGCGCCCTGCAGGCTGGCGCTCGACTCGGCGGCCGCCAGGAGGCTGCGCTCCCCGGCCGCGCTCGCCGCGTCCGGCTCCTGCTGCTTCCTGCGCCGCTCGCCCATGAGGCTGCTCAGGCTCCGCAGCGTGTACTCCACATTCTCGCTCGCCTTGCGGGACATGGGCAGGGGCCCGGGGCCGCCCGGGGGGACGAGGCTCCGCGGGCCGGAGGGCTCGGAGGGCGGGACGGCCCGATCCGGCAGCAGCCGCCGCCGCCGCCGCCTGCCTCCTCCCGGCTCCCGCTCCGGCTGCCACGGCAGCGGCCGCGGCCGCTCCGGGGAGAAAGTTGCTGCTCGCCGAGCCCGGCGCGGCGGAGTTGGAGCCTGGCGGGTCCTCACTCCAGACTCACGCCCCGCGCCTGCCGAGCTGGCGCTGCGGAGCCGGCGGGAGGCGGGGCCGCGGGTCACGTGCAGCCCCGGGCCGGCGGGGCAGGGCCGCGGAGACGCCCCGCCCCTCCCCGGGCCGGGCCAGGCTCGGCCGCCCCCCCCCCGCCCCCTACCTCCCCACCCTCCCGGTCAAGCGCAACCTCTGAGCTAGCCTCCTTCATTTAGGGCTCTGGCGTCTGTAAGGAATGAACCTTGCTTTAGGGGCTGCAGCTGGGGAGCAGGCCAATGTGGGGATGCCGGGAATAGACTTCCAGACCGGAGAAACTGCCTACGATGATTGCACGGTTAGGGAAAGGCGAGAGAATCCCTTAAAACATCCAGATCCGACAGCCTGGGGACGGCCAAGGCTGAAATGGACCTAGGAAAAAGATATCTTGTACGGCACATAGGACCCTTCCTTTTATAATATTGTGACATAAATGAGTTTGCTCTGAAGCCATTTAGGACCCTGTTCTCGCAGTTTGATAACCAGTTTCCTCTCATGGCCAGTCCCTCTTCAATTTATGCTTATTTTAAAGGCATGGTGTATCTTGATTCTTTGAGGCCGGAGATAACGTATCTCCCCAGGTGAATCCGAAACCTCCTTCCGTGGATCCCTGATGTGTAAAGGAAGATTCAAGTTTATACATTCCACTCTTGTATGACCAGGTAGTTCCCACTGGTAGAAAGTAAACCCAAGAATCAGATTTGTGATTTAATGGGCAGTTTCTACCTTCCTCCTCTAACACTCTCGCCAAAGGGAAGGATGTCGTCTCCCCTGAGCAATCCCCACTGTTGCAGGGGCAGTTTTAACTGCCTCATCTACTTGAAACAAAGATGACATTATTTGCGACAAATTTTTTAAACTGTTGAGTTAATTGCCAGTCGTCAGTTTTTTCCTCTCTTTGATTTAAATCGTTTTATACAGTTCCGCTTCAGAAGAGAAACACGACTTTGTTCCTCTGATTTGCTTTCATTCTTCAGGCTAGGGGCAGGAGGTAAAACCTCCTATGATTCTATCCCTCTCGATTTCAGTGTGCTTTTATTTCCCTTATTTGAGGAAAAGGTTTCTTAGCCTGAGGCCTATTTTTCACGCAGTCTAAAACTTTTTCATGTCAGAGAAAAGGATTTTGTCGTCCCTGTTTCAATAATTACAATTTGTCAAAATTGCTTTTATTTGGATTATCAATCATGATTATCACCATAGACTTTCCTTTCCAGCAACAAGGGAAAAAGAGTTGATGAGCTCAGAGGGTTTAACTGTTTAAACTTATTGTGTGGCTTTAAAGTAAGGCTCTATCTTCGTTCCCAGGGATTTTTAGCTCTGAGCAATCAATTCTTTAATATTCAGGCTTCAGAAAAGATTCCGGTGAGAGCGCGCCCTTTTCGGTGTCTTTTATTGTACGGATAGTAAACCTGCGCCACCTGGTGGTAAACCGGTTCACCGCTTCTGAAGAGAAGGGCTCCTTAGATGAGAATCAGCTGCTACTGTTGACAGTTTCTTCTTGCTGAGATGAAACAAACTGCCTTTTACTCCTAGCAGGTGTAGTGAATACCTTGACTCCTGAGCATCTTGGCGGGAAATGCAGCTTTTCTGTTACAGAACACTAACCTACTTAAAATGGTTCTGCTCCGTATCATCAGAGCATTTAAATACCTATGGTCACGTTACATCTGAAAAGAGATATAACATGGAAAAAAGGCATCAGAGAGTTAAACAGAGTTCTCGGCCCTTGGAGGGAGCTAAGTTCAATTTAGCACCACAGTGTGAGTCTAAAACGAAGTTCCCTGAAGCCTGCCCCGACTGCAGATTATGGTGAAATGGAAAGCCCCTTGGCTGAGAATCAAAAGGCATGAGTCCCATCACCATCACTGTTTTACTGTCCAACTTTTGACAAACCACTAGACAAGGTCGTGCCTTTTCTCATTTGCAGAGCAGCAACTACCCATTGTCTAGAGTAAGCATGAAAAAGTGTTTTGAAATATACTTAATTGCTATTGAGAGTAAATAATAAAAGCATCATTATTAATTTGCAAGGTGAATTCAAAAGCCCCAGTTTTAAGTACCTTTGCTTTACAACCTCCAGGAACACAAAGGACCCACCTAAGAAGAGGGAAAGGAGAGAGAGAGGTTTTAACTACACTGGTAGAGATCCTGATTATCAGACAAAAGCATTTGTCATTAATTCAATAAAATTGTTGTTGTTGTTGGGAGGGGATGGTGGAGTTGGAAGCAGTTTTGTCTTTATGTTTATTGGATGTTTATTTTTAGTTTCATGAGTCATGCATCCTTGTTGTAAAGCAGTCTAATAATAAAAATAACACAAAAGTCCCTTTCCAGTCATCTCTCCCTCCATAAAAGTCCCCTTTCCCCAGAGATAACCACTCCTACCACTTTCAAATGCATCTTTCCAGAACTTTCTCTATGTATTTATATGTACACAGTAAAATACAGAGATTGTTTTGTTTGTTTTTGTATTGTTTAGACTGCAAAAGAAAGGAAACCCAAATCAAACTAGTTTAAGCCAAAATCATGGCAGAGAAGGAGAATTTATTGGCTCTTGTCTCCAAAAAGTTTTAATAGGCTGCTTTCAAGTACAGCTGGATATAGAACTCAAACACCAAGATGTCACCAAGAGGAGACTTTGCTCCCTCTCTCTACTCTGCTTCTTGCTACTTAGGCTCCATCCTCAAATTCCATGTGGTGGTCAAACGGCTACAGCAAGCCCCGAGCTCTATATCCTTTTCCACTCACGTTTAAGGTGCAGAAAAAGGGCTTCTTTCCCTGAAAGCAAACTTCTTATTGTATCTAATTGGATCTGTCAATTATGTGCCCATCGGTGACTCAATTACCATGGCCAGAGGATTGCAGTCTGACCATCACGGTAGGGCCAATCAGTGCCCATGTCTTGAGCGGTTAGCAGAAGTAAATCACATGGGCTGAGATGGAGGGGGTTTCCCGTAAGAAATCTGGAGTACTCTTTTGCCAGAAGACGGGCAAATAAATACTGGGCAATAAAACCAACAGATTTGAGTTGATGTAAATAACGAGTACGGTAACATGACATAAAAGGCAATTAAAGCATTTCAAGAAGGAGGGACTGGCTAACAGAATCAAACATATTGCCTAGAGATCAAAGAGAATAAAAAGTTATATGAAATCATTGAATTTGACTATTAGAAAGTCAATGGTGAAGACCTAATATACACCATGGTGACTATAGTTAATAATATATTGTATACTTGAAATCTGCTAATAGAGTAGATCTTAAATGTTCTCACCACAAAAAAGGGAGGTGATGGATATGCTAATTAGTTTGATTGTGGTAATCATTTCTCAATGTATATGTATATCAAAACATCACATTGTACACCTTAAATATATGCAATTTTTATTTGTCAGTCATACTACAATAAAGCTGGTGGGGGCGGAGAACAAAAGCCAATGGTGACTGCTGAGAATCAGAATGTTGTTTTGATGGTATTATGTTCAGAAACCCAGTAATGCCAGAATCCTGCCCTACTGATCATTCCTCTTTTCTGTCCATATAACAGACAATAACAGCATCAGAATAAATACACTGTTAATAGGTACAAGGGTAAAGTATAGGTCCCATGGCTCAGTTATGAAGTATAATTATAGGCGCTCAGTACTTCCCCCCAAATCTTGCCTTTCTTTGACTTGCTCTGAGGAGGAGGAGGAAAGAGATAGGCTGAGGGAGGCAGGAATGGAGGGTAAGAAGAAAGGATGCCCCAATGCCCTACTTAGATCTGCTTATAACAGGGAGAAAGGGAGCAGGAAACACAAGAAAGCATGGGACATGGATGATATTTTAACACACATTGACCCTGCCCACTAATAACCATGAACCATCCAGGAGTAGACCCTGTAACACAACATAATACCATCTTCTCCTCCTTTGGGTGGGGAGGATTGCAATGCCTTTTCCCCCTCGAAGACTTTTAAGAGAGCAATTTCAATTAAGAGGAAATTAGTGGAAATAGCAAACATAGGCTGCATTTTCCAGAAGTCTCGTGGTAAATGTAATAAAGGAGAGAATAGCTTAGTTATCAGGATCAAGAGAAAGGGTGGAGGTGTCAGGCATGACTTGAATTTATTCAGATGCTAAGTGAAAAGAAGAAATTGACAATTTAAGAGGCTGAATGATTGATAGAGCAAAGTGCCAAAGAAGACAGGGAGGATAGAAGCGCATCATTAGGGGAGAGGCTAACCAAGCCATAGGGAGGAGGAGGGGCACTTCTTCCTCTGAGAAAAAAGGCAAGCACAGAAGAATAGCAGGAAAAAAGAACACGGTACTAACAAGAATAGGGAAAGAGTTCTGTTAAATGGATAACAGTCTGGTGGAGGGAGCGGGAACAGAGTGAACCTAGACACAATAAACATTGTAGGCAGAAAGACCTGAGTTCATATCTTCACTCTGCTGCTTACTTGCCTGTGTGACCTCGAGCAACTTACTCATGTTCTCTAAACTTCAGTTTTCTCTCCGTAAAAGGGGGATAATAATACTGTATCAGTATTTATATGGTTTTAATTCTGAGTAATAGAATATCCATACTCAAACTGTCTTATACACTACAGAAATACATTATTGCGTGAATGTCCCGAGGTGGGTAGCATCAGGAACAGTATGATCAATCTTGGGAAAATGGTATCAGAGTCTCTCCTTTTCTCCATTCTTCTACTCTTAGTGGGTTAGTTTTGCCCTCCTCTGGCTTCCCCCAAAGTGTGAAGAGGGCTCTAACATTTCCGGGTATCATATTTTTCAAATGTATACAGAAAAGTATAGTGCCTAATCCCTATCCTCAAATGTAATATTTCCAAGTAGTAAAAGACCCACATGACCATGTATAAAAATATCTAATAATACAAAGCATAGTGTACCAAATTGTTGCTAGAGACAAAAATTCCAATGGAGCCCCACTTTAATTGCTGAGTGTCAAAATATTCTTTATTGACCCAGATGAGTAGTTGCAAATGACAACAGTTTAAAAAAAAACAACAGGGGCCAGCCCGATGGCATAGTGCTTAAGTTCACATGCTACCCTTCAGCAGCCTGGGGTTTCATGGGTTTGGATCCCAGGTGCGGACCTACACACTGCTCATCAAGCCATGCTGTAGCGGTGTCCCACATATAAAACAGAGGAAGATTGGCACAGATGTTAGCTCAATGACAATCTTCCTCAAGAAAAAAGAGGCAGTTGGCACCAGATGTTAGCTCAGGGCCAATCTTCATCACCAAAACAACAACAACAACAACAAAATTTGGCTTGCAATCAAGACATCCTTTAACGAAACAGCATCCAGTAATCTGAAATGACAGCAATGGGGAATATTTGTTTCAAAGTAAAATCACTAAGGAAACTAACAACAACTCACCTTCTTTAATGGAGAAGCGATTGATTTGGTGAGATACTAGTTCTTCAGCCAGTTTCTACATTTTGCTAGTAGAGGAAAATACTTTTCAAATGTATCTTGTAACATAATGAGCTCCTTACTAATCATTTTGTTTTAAACAGTTCAATAGTTTTATTTTGCATTGTGAATCCAAATTGTAAATTCAATTGTAATAGTGTCTCTGTCTGAAGTTGCAAGCCTGGTAATATTGTGACCCTGCTTTGCCAAATTGAGTGAATTTATCATATTAAAACTAAGCAAAATATCCAGCTGAAACAATTAACTTATACTTTATAGTTGGCTAATGAAGTTATTTAGATAAATGAATAAATTCCTGTCTCCGTATAAATTCCTGTCTTCCTGCCTCTTAACTCAGGAGAACCAAAAACTTTTAATTTGATGATACGAATTGCGAAACTTATTGTCCACATGAGTTGCATGGCATTAACAATCACTGCTTTGAAGGATAGTTTTGTCTTCCTTAGCCAGTAGCACTTGCAATGCAAAATAAGACTGTTTAAACTAACTTATGCAAAAAATATTTCAGCAAGAGTGGCCAACCTCAAAGTTTCCAAAAGAACTCTATTGTAATTTCCTTCCAGATTCTCTCTCACAGTTTTTACAATGTATACCGTGGAATATTTTGATATCTCAAATATACTAAATGACCCTTGCGTAATGCTGAACGCGCTTTCACATCTGATTTTCATGCTAAGAGGCAGTAAGCGTGGGACAGAGAGCCTTTATAGTGGAAATAGGAGCATTCACTACTCTCTTCCTGCGATCTTCCTCAACTGGGGACTCTTAGGAAACGTGTCTTCCTAAGTGCAATCAGAGAGGTTTTATCTACAACCCAGCCCACAGTTAAAGAACAGTGTCCTTAGTACGTGAGATCCCTGTTCAGCACTATATCCCCTGAGTCTAGCACATTGCTAGCACATATAGGGGCTCAATAAATATTTATTGAATGAACACATGAATGAATAAAAGAACAAGTGAGTGGGTGAGTCGTATCAGTCTGTATGGAATCCGTTTGGCTTGAGTCCATAGTCATACTTTCCACATCGATACATAATATGATGAAATGACAACAATTTGAGGTAATACGAAGTGCCTGTGTAACATGCCACCTGACCCCAACCCTATACATAGCCCAGGCAGTGTCAGATTTTAACTGATCAAAGCAAGCACGTTTTTTCTTAAGCAATACGTAGCATAGACTATAGATTTTAACAGAAATAAATGTACTGTTTCTTGAGCATTTAGTTAATGAAAAGCACTTTACTTTGTACTGTCCTCAATTGTTCTCATCCGCAGGGGGAAAACACTGCATGTCCATATATAAAAATAGTTGATCATGTAAATCACTATGTACCAAATTATTGAAAGTGACAAATTCTTGTTGAATTCAGAGGAGGAGAGAGAAGAGATAGATCAACTAAAATTTAAAATTTATAAAAAATAAAATGGTATTTTTTTCTCCAGTTCAAAGTGATAACATAAAACCAAAACTGTTACAACAACAGAATTATTCTTATTCCTGATTGGTACCAATATTGTTGAGGAAATGTCAACTGACCAAACTAAAGAGTAAATCATTTTATTTTGCTTAGGTTTTATAATCTACTTGGTTTTTACGTCTGTCTGGCCTTTTAGTGGTCACTGTCTGTTTCCCCATTAATTTGGGATGCCCTAAGTTACAACCTCTGTGTGCTACCTCCAGATTAATTAACATCTTACCCAGCTACTAACCAGACATGTGATTACCTTGCTTATCACTCTGTGGTTTTGCATTTTATTCTGAAGAAAAATTGTCAAATAAAAGAAAAACTGCCTAAATCCCAAACCATAGAGTAGGAATACATACTTTAAAATCTTTGAAAAGAAAATCTTGATAATTTTAAAGCTGAAAGCTGTCAATATACTTATCAATCAATGGTCTGTCATCTTGGAAAATTACTCTGAACTCCATTATGGAGAACAAGAAAGAGATAACCTATTTTAGCAGCTTTTCCCAATACCAAAGAGACAAAGCTTCCAAGTGCAAAAAGCATCCCTTAGATTGCAATACAAAAACAAATGTGTTTCTGAGCTCAAGAGCTAAGATAATTTCATTATTGTTTCTGAATCATTGAATTGTTGTAAGAGATGTTTGGATTAGTATAGAAAAATTTAGTAAATACGTTACAGCCACTGGCTAATGATGATGGATATTCATCAGGGAGTGATTTGGGAAGAAAAGAATGTAATAGTGCACTGACAAGAAAAGCAAAGTCAATTTCTTCTGTATGATCTTTGTTTTGTAAAATTGCCATGAAATTTCCATGCAAGAGCCCTGGGGTAATCACAGCTATTTCTCATAGACCTACAGGGTAAAGTGTAGACCCAGCTTTCAATTGTCATCCTGATGGATGAGAGACCCACACTGTGAATGATAGGCAGAAAAGCAGTCAACTATATATACTCATAATTTTAAAGCCCTTGTTGACATTGAAAGATAATGCTTCACGTTTCTATTACAGTTTAGGTATGTAGCAAAATTGCTTTGTGTCTTTTATTTTTAAAACCTTATGTTCTTCTAAATTTTTCTTTTTAAAATTATGTTCTAATACCACCTGTACTTTTTTTTTATGTCCCAACTTGTAGTAGACATTTATCATACTTTGTGATCTCCTCGCACATTTGGACACTCTTTATTTGGGGAATTGCCTATATTATGACTCGCACTTTGCCAAAATAGAAGCCAGAAGCTCACTTTCCCAGCATTCCTTGGAATTAGGAGCGGGTACGTGACCCGGGCTTAGCCAATCAAACACATCCGCTCAAAACTTTGGAAGAGAATAACATGAAGAGGAGGCTCTCCATGAAGTCCGTCCTAGTGAGGGTGGCAGAGACTGCTGGAGAGAAGACATACAGCCTGAAAAGATGGCAGCAGGAGGCCTAGTAGGGATGTACTGTGTCCAAACGTGGCAGTGGGAGCTGTGGTGTCTTTACCCAGTAGCAGCAGTAGAGGGGTCTATGCTGCAGCAGCCAGGATGTGGTTGGAAGCATAGTGTCCAAGGATGATTCTCTGGCCTTTGCAAAATTCTGTGATTTTATATATACATAATGTATGACAGCCATAGCACAAATGCCAGGAGAGGGGAAATGAAAGTATATACTTGTAACATTCTCATACTATATGTGAAGTGGTATAATATCACATATTCAAGATATATACTATAAAACTTCAAACAATCACCAAAACAACGCAAAAGAGATTAGAGTAACTCAGCCAACAAAGGAGATAGAGTGGAATTAAAAAAAAAAAAAAAAACTGTATCCAAAAGAAGGCAAAAAAAGAGAAAAAAGGAAAATGAACACCTGGTGGGGAAAATAGAAAAAAAATAGCAAGATGGTAGATTTAAGCCCAACCATATCAATAATCACATTGAAGGTAAATAGTCCAAGCACACCAACAAAAAGACAAAGATTATCAGACTGAATATAAAACACAAAACTCAACCACATGCTGCCTACAAGAAAGCAACATTAAATATAAAGGGTATGTTAAATATTATTATATTTATTTATTATATATTGAATATAAAAGCATGGACAAAGATGCATCATGCTAACACAGTCAAAACAAAGCTAGAGTGGCTATATTAATACAGACAAAAAAGATTTCGCAGCAAACAATATTACCAGGATCGTTTCATAATAATAAAGGAGTCTATCCATCAAGATTACATACTCTGAAAAGTTTAAGCATCTAAAAACAGACCTTGAAAATACATGATAGAAATGCAAGAAAAACAGACAAAACCACAATTACAGTCAGAGATACAATACTCCTTTCTCAATAATTGCTAGAACTAGTATACAGAAAAATAGCATATCATAAATGTATAAAAGATTTGAATAACACTAGCAACAACATTAACCTATTTGATAGAAAACACTCCATCCAACAATAGCAGAATACACATTCCTTTCAAGTATACAAGGAACATTTACTGAAAGTAGACCATATCTTGGGCTTCAAAACTAGTGTTAATAAATTTACGATGATTAAAGACATTCAAAGTATATTCTCTGACCACATGGAATTAAATTGAAATCAATACCAGAGAGCCCCCAAATATTTAGAAACTAAATAGCACACTTCTAAATAAACCGTGGGTCAAAGAAGGAATCAAATTGGAGATTAGAAAATATTTTGAACTGAATGAAAATGTAAAGACAATAAATCAAAATTGTGGGTTCCCACTGAAGCAACTCTTAGAAGTTCGTAGCACTAAACACCTATAATAGAAAGAAAAAAAGATCTCAAATCAATGACCTTAGCTTCAACCTCCAGATATAAGAAAAGGAAGAGTAAATGAAACTTTAAGTAGAAGAAAGGAAACAATAAAGGTCAGAGTGGAAATCAGGGAAATGGAAAACGGAAACAACAGAGAGAAATCAATGAAACTAAAAGCTGGTGCTTTAAAAAGATTAATAAAATTGATAATTTTCTCACTAGACTCCTCAAGGAAAAAGGATGGAAGACACAAAGTACCGGTATCAAGAACGGGAGATGTTACATCCACTATATATTCAACAAATATTAGAGGAATAATAAAAGAATATTACAAACATTTTGTGCCAAAAATTTTGATGAAATGGACGTATTTCTTGAAATAGACAAACTACTCAAAAAGAAATCTATAATCAGAATAGCCTTAGATCTATTAAGAAACTATTTGTAATTTAAAACTTTTCCATGAGGAAAATTCCAGACCCAGTGGGTTCACTGATGAAGTCCACAAAATATTTAAGGAAGAAATAATATGATTCCACACCAAGTCTTTGAGAAAATTGAAGAGGAGGGAATACTTCAGCGTTATCCTAATTCCAAAATAAAAGACATTATAAGAAAGCTACAAAACTTGCGTGCACATGGGTGCAAAATTTCTAAATAAAATTTTAGCAGATCAAACCCAACAATATATTAAAAGGATAATACATCATAACTAAATGGTGTTAGTCCTAGGAATGCAAAGTTGGTTTTACGTTCAAAAATCAAGGGGCCAGCCCAGTGGCATAGCGATTAAGTTTGCACATTCCACTTCCTGGGGTTAGCCGGTTTGGATCCTGGGCACGGACCTACTCACCGCTCATCAAGCCATGCTGAGGCGGCCTCCCACATGGAAGAAATGGAAGGACCTACAGCTGGGATATACAACTATGTACTGGGGCTTTGGGGAGAAAAAGAGGAAGATTGGCAACAGATGTTAGCTCAGGCCCAATCTTCCTCAAAAAAAAAAATCAATCAATATAATTCACTATATTAAAAATTTATTTTTAAAAAAGCCGTATGATCATCTCAACAGATGCAGAAAAAACATTTGAAAAAATACACCCATTTCTGATTTAAAAAAAAAAACTCTGAGCAAGCTAGGAATAGAAGGGAACTTTCTCCGCTTGATAAAGAGAACCTACAACAAACAAATTTAGTGATGAAAGCCTGAACGCTTTCTTTTTAGAATCAGGGACAACGTAAGGACGTGCCGTCTCATCCATTCTGTTAAGTGGAGAAAGGATAGTCTTTTCAATAAATGATGCCGTAACATTTGGTTATCCACATGCACAAAAATTAACTTTGATCCATCCCTTGCATCATATACAAAAATGAATTCAAAATGGATCATAGACCTAAATGTAAGAACCTGAAACTAAAAATCTTCCAGAAGAAAATCTTTGCTACTTTGGGTGAGGCAAAAAGTTCTTAAATACAATACGAAAAGCACAATCTGTAAAATAACAAATTGATAAATTGGATTTCGTCAAAATTGGAAGTTTCTGCGTTTCAAAAGACACTTCTTGTTTTAATTGAACTTGTTATTTTGAGATAATGGTAGATTCATGTGCATTGTAAGAAATAACACAGAAAGATCCTATGTGTCCTTTACCCAGTTTCCCCCAATGGTTACATTTTGCAAAATTTGTACAATATCACAATGAGGATATTGACAGTGATATATAGTTAAGACTCAGAGCGTTTCCATCACCACAAGGATCACTTATGTTGTCCATTTAGCGCCACACTGACTTTCCTCCTGTCCTCATCTCCTCCTTAACCTTGGAGACCACTAATCTGTTCTCCATTTCTATAATCTTGCCATTTGAAAATTTTATTTAAATGGAATCATGCACTATGTAAACTCTTGCTATTGGCTTTTTTCACTCGGCATAATTCTTTGGAGATACATCCAGGTTGTTGAAAATATCAATATTTTCTTCCTTTTTCTTACTGCGTAGTATTCCACAGTATGGTACACGATGGTATGTTTACTCACTCACCCACTGAAGAACATTTGGGTTGTTTCTAGTTTTGGGCTATTATAAAGAAAGCTGCTAAATCATTTGTGAACATGTTTTTGTGTGAACACAAATTTTCATTTCTCTTAGATAAATGCCCTAGAGTATAATTGCTGGGTTATATGGTAGTTGCATATTTAGTTTCTCAAGAAACTGCCAAAATGATTTCCAGAGTGGTTGTACTGTCTTACATTCCCACCAGCAATATATTCATTCTCTAGATCCTCATCAGCATTTGATGTTGTAGCTTTGCTTTCTTTTAGCCATGCTTACAGGTGTGTCGTGATATCTCATTGCGGTTTCAATTTGCATTTTCTTTTTTGCTGCAATATGTTTTATTTCACTGAAAAAATCTATACAAAGAACCACATCTGGTTCCCTCGAAGGAAGCATTTACCACAGCTTAAATAAAGGTGAAGGGAAGAGAGAGAGCAAGAGCTCCCTGCCTTGGGCTGGCTCTGTCACTACCTTACCTCGTACTCTGAGGCCCTGTGTGATGGAGCTCACAGGCGTCCAAGAGAATTCTCTGTTGGCCCTCTGGTAAGGGCTTGAGAGCAGCTATGACATCGTCTCTCTGGCCCACAGACCACAGAAATCCTGAGAGCTGTCATGGTAGTTATCAAAAATGTTTGGGTAAGCAGAATGCAGAGGGGACTGCACTGGTGTTTGCAGCTAGCTACACACAGGCAGGAACACTTCAACTAGGAAGGAAAATATATAATTTATCAAAAATTAATTCTAATATGTAGAAAAACATCTAAATCCTCTGGAGCCAAGACCTACCCCTTATTTACATTTACAAAACCCCTGAGTGAACCCAGGACTGACAGGGGAGCAGTGGGAAGGGGCCTCCTCAAGGGGACGTTTCAGTCCCCTACACTGTAAGCAGATGAAGAGAAGTTAAAGGTGTAGGAGAGGAGATATCTCGTTTGCTTATTTTGCGATAGGGCAAAGTGGAATCACTGGAGGAGAGACAAGCAAGACTTAGTCCTGAATTAGTTCCGACTCCTCACAAACTCCAAGACAGATTTTTTGAAAGCTTGGACCAGTTCCTGTGTCCTTGAGAACCAGTGTTAACAAGTGGCTGATCTGAGTGCTTTGTTGCCATGGAACCAACGTGGCTTATATTTTTTTTTTTCAGTTTTTCCCCTCAAAATCCAGGTGGATAAAGTATTGGGTGGGGAAAGTACCAAATAATTGAGGTGAAAAGGAAGGGCAATATGGAGAGGACACTACACCAGCTTCTTGGCCTCAAAGAAGGTCAGATACCAGTGAGGCTGAGGATGACAGTCTGAGTGGACCACCACAGGACTCGCTGGTTGGTGCTCTTGCTGGTCAGGTGAAAGCTCTCGTTGCCGCCCCAACACCTGCCATAAGGAGCCCTCTGCCCACAATTTGCGTTTTCCTTTTTTTCTTTTTTGTGAGGAAGATCAGCCCTGAGCTAACATCTATTGCCAATCCTCCTCCTTTTTGTTTTTTTTCCCTTTTTCTCCCCAAAGCCCCAGTAGATAGTTGTATGTCATAGTTGCACATCCTTCTAGTTGCTGTATGTGGGACGCCGCCTCAGCGTGGCTGGACAAGCGTGAACGGGTGCGCACCCGGGATCTGAACCCTGGCCGCCAGTAGCAGAGTGCGTGCGCTTAACCGCTAAGCCACGGGGCCGGCCCCCAATTTGCATTTTCTTAAAGTGTAATGATGTTCAACATTTTTTGTGTCCTTATTTGCCATCCGTATACTGTCTTCAGTGAAAAGCTCTTCACGTCATTTGCCTGTTTTCTAATAGATTGTTTTTTCACTCTTGAGTTTTGAGAATTCTTTATATAGTCTAGATAATAGTCTTCTTTTGTTGTTGGATATGTGGTTAGTAAATATTTTATCCCCGTCTGTAGCTTGTCTTTTCACCTGTTTCACAGAGCAAAAGTTTTCAATTTTGATAAAGTCCAATTTATTATTTTTTCTTGTAGGGATTATGCATTGGTTTTGAGTCTAAGAACTCTTTGTTTAGCCTTAGGTCTCAAAGATTTTCTCCTGTGTTTTTTCTAAAAGTGTGACGGTTTTACGTTTTACATTTAATCCGGTGATCCATTTTAAGTTAATGTGTGTATAATGTGTGTGATTTAGGTCAATATTGATTTTTTTGCCTATGGATGCCCACTTACTCCAGCATCATTTTGTTGAAAAGGCTTCTTCTTCCACTGAATTACTTTTGCACTTTTGTCAAAAATTAGTTGAACCTATTTCCGGGATCTGTTTCTGGGTTCTCTATTTTGTTTCATTGATTTATGTGTCTATACTTCCCCCAATATCACATAGTCTTAATTACCACAGCTGTCTAATAATTCTTGAAATTGGGTAAACTGATTCTTCCCAATTTATTATTCTTTTTTAAAATAGTTTTAGCTATTCTAGTTCCTTTCCATTTCCATTTAAATTTTAGAACAATTTTGTCTATATCTATAAAAAAATCTTGCTGGAATTTTGACAGGAATTGTATTACACCTATATGTCAATTTGAGGAGAACTGACATCTTTACTATATTAAATATGGTGAGTCTTCAAATCCATGAATACAGTTTGTCTTTCCATTTATTTAGATCCTCTTCAATTTCTTTAATCAGCATCTTGGAGATTTGAGCATACAAGGCCTGTACATGTTTTATTAGATATACATCTAAGTACTTCATTTTTTTTGAGTGATTGTAAATGGTATGCATTTATAATTTTGGTGTCTACATTTTCATTACTAGTATATAGAAATATAATTGATTTTTGTATGTTTATCTTGTATCATGAAACCTTGCTGAACTCACTCATTTGTTCCAGATGTTTTGTCAAAAGACACTTTTAAGAGAATAAAAAGACAAGTAACAGACTGGTAGAAAATATTTGCAAATTTTATATCTGACAGAAGACTCACATCCAGAATAAATAAAACATTCTCAAAATTCAATAATAAAGCAAACAACTCAATTAAAATATGGGCAAAATAGGGCCGGCCCCATGGCTTAGTGGTTAAGTGCTCACGCTCTGCTGCTGGCGGCCCGGGTTCTGATCCCGGGCGTGCACTGACACACTGCTTCTCCGGCCATGCTGAGGCCATGTCCCACGTACAGCAACTAGAAGGATGTGCGGCTGTGACATGCAACTATCTACTGGGGCTTTGGGGGAAAAAAAAATTAAAATATGGGCAAAATAATGAGAAAAACACTTCACCAAAGACCATATATAGATTGCAAATATGTATATGAAAAGATGCTTAACATTCATTAGTCATTAGGGAAATGTAAAATAAAACCCATGACGAGGTATTACTGCATACCTAATAGAATGGCTAAAAATAAACCTACTGATTATATCAAGGGTTGGCAAGGATGTGGTGGGACTGGAGCATTCGTCTGCGGGTAGGAATGTAAAATGATTCTATCACTTTTGAAAATAGCTTGGCATTTTCTTTAAAAAGTTAAAAATACACCTAGTATATTATCCAACCATTCCACTTCTATGGAGATGAAAGCATATGTCCATACAACGTTTTGTTAACGTTCATTAACAAAATGTTAAGGTAGTAGACAAAAAAAGAAAACAATCCAAATGTCCACCAACAGATGAATAGACAAACTGTGGTATATCTAGACATGGAAAACTAACCAACAATGAAAAACAGCAAACTATTGGTATATGTTACGATGTAGATGAATCTCAAAATAATTACACTGAGTGAAATAAGCCAGACAAAAATAGTACATACAGTACAATTCCATTTATATAAAGTTATGTTTAATGGAAACTAATCTATTGTAAACGAAAGCAGATATTAGTTGTCTGGGAATGGCATTGGGGTAGGGGGACAGCAGGAAGAGATTTCAAAGGGTTTCGAAGAAGCATTGGAGATGGATGGTTATGTTCATTCTTTTTCATTGTGGTGATGGGTTCTCAGATGTACACATATGTAAAAATCTTACCAAATTTGTACAGTTTAAATATGTACAGTTTATTGAATGTCAATTACACCTTAATAAGGCTGTTTTAAAAAGCTTAAATATTTATATGTCATGCTAAAAAAAGACATAAATATCTTTTCTTTTTAATATGCTGACTTTATTATTATTATTTTAAGCACGTAAAACCTTTTTCTGTGAAGGTTGGAAGGTTGGGGGAAAGATAGAAAGGGTTTAGGTATCATTGTGAAGCTGCCATATCACTCATTTTCTGCCCAGCTCTATATTCCTCATACATGAGAAAATTAAAGGCACCAATATTTTTAAAACCACTCATCTTTGGATGTTTTCTTTTTTTTTTTGGTTACAAGCAGTTTAACTCAAATCCTGACTGATTTAGAAGTTGTACCTGAATAATCAGACTAAACCATTAAAATATTAAAAATTGAATTGTTTATCATTATAATATCCAAAGAGTCGTGTATCCTAAGAAATAGGAAATATATATTTTAAATGTAGGATTCCTTCCAGATCAAAGGTAGCCAGAAAATACATGTACATATCTTAAGTGCTTAAAAACTATGAAACCCAGTCATGTGATATAAGCAGCCAGAATAGGGTTAGGGCTATGAGACTTCTATGATTAGGCAGAAGAATCAGATACCTCTAAATTGAACCCAGTGATGTGATTTATATAAGCTGTAAATCACATCAATATAGGAGTATAAGCAACGCCAAACCTGTTCCATCAGTCACTAACAAGAAACAGTCAGCATCAGAGCCAAAAGCTCTGGTTGTGAAACCAACCAGTGATAAGAGTTACAATGAAATTTGATTGAGATGACACAATTATTTCCTTATCAAGTAAGCATCTCTCAACTACTGAAAGAACTAGAATTACAGAAATATTAAAGACAATCAGAATCGTCATATTAACATTTTCATGTTATGGAATCTGAGTACATTTAGAATGTCCTTGTAATAAAAAAAAATGGCCTTTTAGAGCAACATATGTCAAGCATTTAATTGTAATTTAAAATGAGTAATTTTTGTGATTGATTTAGACTTTTGGTTTTAAATTAAGCCCCTACTAAATGCAATATTGAAACACTTATGAGAACTTAAGAATCAAATTATTTAGAAGTTTAATTTAATATCTGTATAAAAACTAATTTTATACTTGAGGATTTTGTGTAAGTCATACAATCGAAGGACTTAAGGAAATTGAATATTTTATATTTATAAATGTAGATTAAAATATTTTAAAATATTAGACGGGACCTATCAAACATTATTCAGAAGCTGCTAAAATTTACTAGACTTTAAAGTAGAATAGATTTGTACATTCAACTTAAAACTTTAAAGAACCTTGATAAACTTCAAATTTTAATATCAAAGGAAATCCTTGGATGATCTCTTTTGTACTGAAAAACTGTTCTTAAGGCTATAAAAATCTCACATTTGGGGCTGGCCTGGTGGCGCAGTGGTTAAGTGCCCGTGCTCCGCTTCAGCAGCCCAGGGTTCGCTGGTTCGGATCCTGGGTGTGCACCGACGCACACCTTGTCAAGCCATGCTGTACCAGCGTCCCATATAAAGTAGAGGAAGATGAGCACGGATGTTAGCCGAGAGCCAATCTTCCTCAGCAAAAAAGAGGAGGATTGGCATCGGATGATCAGGGCTGATCTTCCTCACACACACACACAAATCTCACATTTAATAAGACTTTTCTGTTTTTGTTATGAACTTTGTCCCACCTTCATATTGTCTTTTAAACACTTAGATTTTTAGCCTACAAATTATCCTGTCAGAGAATTTTCAAGAACATAATGCTCAGGGTTACAGAGAACTATATATATATACATGTGTGTTTCTTCTATTAGACTCTGAGTTTCATGAAAGCCAAAATTGCTTCTTAATCTTCTTTGTCTTCTATGGACTTGGTATGAGCTTGGCACAAAGTAGGTTCTCAGTAGGTACTCAGCAGGAGCTCGGTAATAACTGTTGAATGAATTCACTTGTTTTTCTTCCCTAGCCCTTGTACACAGTCCCAGTATGAGGACCCTTGGCTCTTGTTGTGAACATATCTTGGGAGGCTTTTGGTTGCTTAGTATCTGACTCCTCCTCTGATGTTCGGAATATCTGCTACTCTGCTGATCTTGGTGGAGGCCTCCACAGTTACCAAAAAGGCCAAACAATAGTTCTCCATAATCTTGGGCACCTATACCATGGACATATGGTCTAAGGTAAGCCAGAAAACATGCTTGGGAAAACATGCTATGTGTGCAAAAGGCAACCTTAGAACAAATGTTTCCCTATTCCATTATATTTTACATCTTATTATTTATATGTTTTGTTTATTAACTCATTAATCAATTCACTAATTCATTCAATCATTCTTTATTTTGTGTCTACTGTATGCCAAGTACTATAGCAGGTCTTGGGCTCAAAACAGTGAAAAGGAGAGATATAGACCCTTCCCTCATCGAGCTTAATTTCTAGTTTTGAAAATAGTTACCAGTCTTAAAAAATAAAATAATTGCAAATTTTGAAATGTGTTCTGCAGAAAACAAATAGAAGGATAGCTGAGGTAGAAAATAATGGCAGTCAGTAGCCATGGGGTAGCATTGGGATGCTTAGACCTTTCTTTAACAGGGATCATAAAGGGACAAGATAATACTTTAAGCTAAGACTAAAAGATGAGAAAGCTGGCCCAGCAGAGTAGGAGGACAGCCAATTGCAGCAGAGGAAACGGCATCATCAGGAGACCTGATGTTGGGCAGAGTTTGTCATGTGCAAATAAGTGAAAGAAGATCTTGTGACTACAACACAGGGTGTGATGGGGGAAGGTGATGGGGAAAGAGATGATTTTGGAGAAATAGCAAGGACGAGATCACAGTATCTTGTAGAATGAGTGTCCTCTACTGATAAACTCTTAATAAATTTTTTATTCATCCTCCTTGATATTTTCCTCTCTTGCCATGATCTTTTGAACTCTAGAATATGATGCTAAATCACTCATTTAGTCTTTACTATTCTTGCATGGCATTCTGCTCCTCCTAGCACTTTCATTGTTATTGTATAGTAATTATAATTACTCATTCTTTTGTAGTTCAAAATAACTCATGCAATTTTTATTTTTACTGTTAATTCTGCTCTCATCAACTTCTCTGGGGCTTTTAAATGCCTGCTTCTAAAATAATTCCTCTAATGACGTTCCACCTGTAGGTATTTTGCCTACATATTATTACATTTTTTCCTCTGTTCCACAACTTCCCTAAGGCATATATTTTTTGTTCATTCTTACAAACAGACCAATTTTTTCATGAATTACCTCTCAAGCGAACTGTAGCCTACCACATCATTATAGTTAAATATTTTTCAAGAGTGCTTTAGAATTTTAAAAAAATTCAACTGCGTATTTTCACATCTGAATTTCCTCACGTAGTCTTTTCTTGTTACTCAAACAAACATAGACTTGAGTGGACCTTGGAGATTCTTGGTCTCCCACCTTCATTTTACTAACAAGCTCTTCTTAATTTATCATCCATTATGCAATGTTGAACAATCTCATACGTAACGCTTCCATATCTTAATATCTTTTCATTTAAAATGGCCCAACATTTCCCAATACTTTACAGAGGCCAGTTGGTATTATAAATGTCCATGTAGGCCTTCTTAGCAAATCTGAAAATAAACTATTTAACACACACACATACACATATGTTAAAGTTAAAACATATGCTACTATAAAGCTATAATAATTAAAATAGTGTGATACAGATACAAGAAAAGACAGAACAACAAAACAGTCCCAGGAGTATTAAGTATTTGGCATATGATAAATGTGACATTTGAAATCAGCATAGAAATTTTGAATGATTTAATAATAGTATTGGGACAACTGACTAATTTATTGGGGGAAAAATATGAGTTGAATTGTGTCCCTCAAAAAGATATGTTGAAGTCCTAACCCCTGGTACCTATGAATGCCATCTTATTTGGAAATAGTATCTTTGTAAATCCAATCAAATTAAGATGAGGTCATACTGGATTAGAGCAGGCCATGATCCAATGACTAGTATCTTTATAAAGAGAGAGATTTGGACACAGCAACATACAAGGAAGAACGCCACGTGACAACAAAGGCAGAGATTGGAATTATGCAGCTATGAATCAAGGAATGCCAAGGATTGCCAGCAACCACCAGAAGCTAGGAAGAGGCAAGGAAGGATCCTCCTCTGGAGCTTTGAGAGATTCCGGCCCTGCCTCTGAACTGTGAGAGAACAAACTTCTGTTGTTTTAAGCCACCCAAGTCTATGGTAATTTATTATGGCAGCCCTAGAAACTAAAATAATTAAGCTGGATCTCACTCTTTATATGCAAAAAAAAATCTAGATGGATAAAAGAATTAAATGCAGAAGTGAAACTAACCATGACCCCCAAATAGTAGGAAAAACATGGATGAAAATTTGTATCTTCATGGAAAAGGGAAAGGGTTTTTTTTAAGAATGGAAGGAAAAGATGAATAAGTTTGACATTATGAACATTTTAAACATCTGCGTGGTAAAAGACTTAGTCAAAAGGCAAGAAATCATAAAATAAATGCACAACTCATGGCAGACCAAAAAAAATAAAATAAAATGGCTAAACTTTTCACAATTCTTTACAGAGGCCAGTTGATATTATAAATGTCCATGTAGGCTTTCTTAGCAAAACTCAAAAGTAAAATATTTAAAACACACACACACATTGAGGATTAATCATCCCTAAACTCCCAGGTAAACAGATTTGTCAGATCTTTTATACCAAATTTACATTCATATCCGTAAAGTAATAGAAATGTTATTGATAATAGTAACCGTTCAACTGAAAGTAAGCAATGTGACAAGTAAATTAAAAGACAGGTATTTACATTGCTTAATTAAATTAGGCCCTCTTTTTATACTCTGCCATCCCTTGCAAAGCTCTCCCGGAGATAAGCAAAAGGAAGGCAGGGAGGGTCCCCAGTTACCAGCTGGGATGCTCCAGCCGATCTGCTCTCACCTCAGGGCTGGAGGGAAAACTACACATGTCTACCTCTCTGTTCTCCTTCGTTTGCCAAGGCAGTCCTTTCTTGTTTGAGTAGTTGAATGACCCAATAATACTTTCCAGTTTAAACATGTTTAAACGTCTCCTTTGTCACTAGCTGTCTAATGTGTTACTGAGAAGAAATGCCTTAGCAGAATTTCAGAGAAATGACCTTTCCCAGGTGTCAAAAAGGAAAATGCTGATCTGCATGTTACCATGGAATTGTGTCTGCTTACAGCTGTGTTCCTTCAACGGCAGGTAAAGAACAGTTTAATTATTTCCAAATGCAACACTTCATGTTGGCAAGGTAGTTCATTAGACTTTGAAATATCTCCATAAATCGGTTGTTTTCCTACTCAACTGCAAGGTCTAAATAGATCTGTCTCAAACAATGTTACTAACTATTTATAAGAGCAAAATCCTGTTGCTATAATGCGACAGAGATTCTATGATGAAAATCATGAATTTCTTTTTTAAAATATCTTGGGAAAGAATAAGATTCCATTTATGAGAAAACTCTTTATAAGAAGAAAGTACTCCTGTATTTGTAAGCATCCTATCACTAATACTATGTATTTGATAAGAAAAGACCACCAGTGATGCTTTCAGTGGTTGCTCTTCCTAAAGACAAGAATATAATGCCAGATGTTTTTATTTCCCGCTGTCTTATGCACTGCTGCTTTCACATGTGGAATTTCTGTTAACTTGAAAGGTAGCACTGAACCCAGAACAAACGTGTGTTAGGAGAAAATAAGGATTGTCACCACAGTTGTGGGAAAAAAATGTATAAAATATACATATATACATTGCAGCCCTATCTTTTGCCTGTAATACAAAGGTTTAGTACACATGAAAGAGGGAAGTGCACATTGATTAATAAATTATAAATTAATTGCTGCTATTAAAAAATGCATGTAGAGGATAATAAATAAAATCACACCAGTGCTATAAAATGAAAAGTACAAATGTCTCTCTTCCTTTTTCCCCACCCCTCCCAGTTCTACCAAGACCATCCCCCAGAAGCAATCAGGGCCAATGATTTCTACTTCTAGTTGTTTTAGATTTTTATTTTATTTATTTTTTCCCCCCAAAGCCCGAGTAGATAGTTGTATGTCATAGCTGCACGCCCTTCTAGTTGCTGTATGTGAGACGCGGCCTCAGCATGGCTGGAGAAGAGGTGCATTGGTGCGCGCCCGGGATCCGAACCCGGGCCACTAGCAGCGGCGCACACGCACTTAACCGCTAAGCCACGGGGCCGGCCCTACTTCTAGTTATTTTAGTGGTTACCTAACGTCTAAGGAAACTTCAGTTTCAGGGTCCTCCAGGTGCATAGGTCTCTCCCAAAGCCCTGGGCATGGCCCAGGAGTGGATCAAAGTTATGTGGAACCTAAAATTTATACATTTGAGAGGACACACTTTCAAGAAAAACAATGCAAAACTACAAATACAACATTGCTGTGCCTCCTCCCAGTGCCTGGCAAGTGAAGACTCCAGAAGCTTAAGCTTCGTTAGTTTCAGGGTCAATCCACCCCTGGTTGCCATTTTTAGAGTCACCAACAACAGGAGACAGTATCTGTTGATTGCCTACTCATAAGCATGAGACATTTAGCACAGCTACCCTACCTACCAATTTCTCTTTCCCTCATTTACTTTCTGGTTTTTATAGTTGTGTTATTGTGCCATTATGTTGATAGTTAAAGTTTATGACAGTCACTAAAATTATGTTTCTTTTCCTTTGTAGATTTGTTCCAAACGAATAAACAGCAAACACAATATTACCAAATAAATGATATTTTCTGTTGAATCAAGTAATGTGATTGGATGCCTAAAGTGTTTGCAATCTTGTATCATTAAATCTTCCTCCTCTAAGGGGAATCTTCCAAGTAGCTTGGATTTATGATATTCTTAATTTTTCTCTAGATTTCTTTTTAACTTCTTCTGGATCAGATGTAGCTGGCCCTGTTTCTTATATCCCTGTTTTCCTTTTTTCAATTTTTTTACACACTCCCTGGATTAACTCCTCAAATAACGTTTTATGTAGTTTTGTAGGAGGCGGAGTTCATGAATGTCCTTCAAAATCAAACGACTTCACAGACAATTGTGAGTTTCAGAAAATGTTCTTTATGCAAAAATTTCAAAGATGTGTTTAATTTAGTTATCCCTTATGTACTTTACCATAATAACATGCCTTTAAGAAAAGTTTCAGAGAAAATTATGGGAATGAAAGAAAGCATGGTAGGGATAGTGTGGTAATGCTTAATTCATCTCAAGGCAAATGAGACCATTCTGAGATGGAGTCACCTTTTGTAATTAAAATACAAAGCAGGCATTTATATGGATAAAAGCAAAGAGAAAACAATAGACATTACACTATTCAACCAGAAGAGTTACTATTTTCAAAAAATCTAAACATTTTTCCTAAAGGGTTTTTCTTCCTTTTTGTTCTCTCAATATTCAGGTTAAGAACAGACATGTCTTGTAAACAACACACAAATGCTCTTAATTGATACCTCAGAATGACTTCAGCAACAGCGTAAGCACTCCTTTGACACTTCAATATACTATTGAATCACCCTTTCCTATTGAGTTTTTGTGAAATAAATTGTTTACTCTGCAAGCTGAGGAAAATTGGCTGTTTTACTACAATTTTAAAAACTCTTCAAAATACTACACTTACAGAATCTAATAAGAGATCATATCTTCTTCCTGGCAATTTCCTTAATATTTTCAATAATCATTAATCCTGGTGAAAGGTAAGAATACCTCTTTATGTAACTTTTTATGTATTTGTGCAAAAAAATGTGTTCATGACTCATTATTCCATGGGCATCCAAAGATTCCAACTTTTTCCCCATGTAGGAGAGAGTGGGTTTGAGTCAACACAGCTGACACAACCAGCATGATTGTTTTTACGTACTTATTGTTAATCTGAATAGCTGTCCAGTGGAGAATTGTGTTTTTGCAATAGTTGTGAGTGGGTTGAAGCAGGATATAAGGAAAAGACTCTGGATTTCTGCCTTGGCACTCCCTGATCTTTATGTTCATTTTCTATCCCTAACTTACCCAACACCCACCCCTTACCATTGTATCCATCTTAATACATTTTTAAAGTCTACCCATCAATTTAGTACATAGCCCTGTGCTAGGTCATATGAGGGAACCCAGAAGAATAACAATAGAAATGCCCAAGTAGTTTACACTCAAGCTAGGGAGGCAATATTCGTGGTGGAATTAGGGAACATTGGTGCTGAATTGTATTGTCTCAGTACAATAGGTTTTGGAGAAAGAAATGGTCACTCTCGGTTGTAATTGTATATAATTTAGGGTTCTTTGATTGCTAGCAACAGGAACCGACTCTGCCAAATGTAAGAAAGAAAAGGTTTACTGGAAGGAGATCATGATATCCTTACAAAATCCACAGGAAGACTAAAGAGCTGCCCACAAAAATGACAGAATCCAATGGCTAAGCTGTCTGAACTGCTTGATTGTGCTGTAAGAATGCTGCCCCCAGAATAAGAATGCTCCATCTGTTTTCCATGTGTGTCACTTCACTCACATATCAAAATCTCCGGAGAGAAAATGTGACTGCTCAGACTTAATTCAAATGACAACTCTTTGGCTATGGTAGACCAGGACACTGTGACTGACAACCCACAAAAACTATACGTGGACTTCTGCTTTTGCCTGTGATGGAACAGGCAATGATGAAATAATACAAAAGCCAGCCGTTTGAAAGCAACAGTCTGTGAATTACCTCTTTGTTCTTCATTAAACCTCTGTTCTTCATTTGGAATCACAAAATGACCATCCAAAGAATCCAAATCTAAACAGCTTTCTCACAATATTTACAACCATAAACCGAATGATTCCTTTTACTATTCCAGATGATGGTTTGAAGGTGACAGGTCTGAACTGGAATTCTACCTTAGGTGTTTAGTAACTGTTTGACTTTGGATAACTTACCTCCTGTAACCCTTCAGTTTCTTACCTTGCAGGGTTATTGTGAGGATTAAGGCCAATTCATATCAGAGTCTATCACAACAGATGCACAAAATAAATGGAAGGATTTTTATTATTATTGAATAAGCAAATGCATCTAGAATAGACATAACTGATGAGGTAGATAAGATTTCAGTTTTCTATTAAATAAGCTTTCTTAGGCTTCTGTCCACGCTTACTAAAATTCATTAATCCAATGCATCTCCTTCAAATCCTTATTGAATGAGAAAAAAGCATAAATTATTTTAAATGGAAAGAAAAAATAAACAAAGACAGGAATTTGAGTTTTCTAAAATGGTTTATGGGAAGAAATTTTCATTCAACATAGCCTTGTATTTTGAAACATATTCACCCACCTTTTTTGTTTTGTTTTTTGTATTTTAAGGTGATTGATGGTTTGAGGTCAAGTTTACAGAAGTATAACATGTCACCTGCTGCTGCTAATTAGACTGTTTGTGACCTTGATCACTTTTCTGTCACCACATTCAATATTACATCTGAGTGTCTCATCGATAACCTGTACACTGTTATGTTTGGACACTTATAGTCCTGAAATGTAACAAAAGGCGAAGAAAGCCATATTGTACTGGTAGTGGTAATTATTACTGATTTTTTACAATGAGGAATAGGCTTCCTGCTACAAAATAAAGGCAGGGAGATATATCTCTGGGACCAACAGAGTGTCTAGGGGATGCTCAGTGGGTGCCTCTTGGCGCTACCACGCCCAGTGAAAACTGTGGATGGAAAATTGCAGTGACCACAGCCTGACAAGTGCAAGGAAATCAAGGGCACAGACTCTTTGGGATGAAGGTCTGGGTCACCCCAGCAGGCAAACAACATAGACCAGCCAAGGTGCAGGCCTAGGGTGAGAGAATTCTAAAATTGGTAGTGGAGGAGGGAGGTAAATAATATCTATTATGGCCTCGGAGTGAGGGGCAGCACTGGGGACTGCAGCTTGTTTCACCAATTTGCTTACATTCCGTCTTTTCAGAGATTCCAGCTGGCCACCATATTGAAGGGGATTCTGTAATCAACTGGACTTAATGGAAGGAAAAAGGAGATATGAGTGGTAGGCACAGAGAATGGACTGTATTGGAACAACTCTTAGGTGCCTCTTCTAAGCCTCTTATTCTGATCTTAGCTGTGGAGACAAGTTCCCGTGAAGACTTCAACCAGATTAATTCAGGTACAGCCTGACAGCACGTTACCTCAGGTCAATGCTGGGCATCTTACTTCCTGCTGGAAGGCTTCCATTATGCCTAGTCATTAGATATCAGAGAAGTCTTTCAGCATTCATGCTTGTGTAACTAAGTAGTTCAGAAGTGTTAATGCCTTGTGGCCTAGCCCTTGACCAATGGGGAAGGGAGGTGATTACTTACTGTAATTCAGGGTATGCTTTATTTTTCTTACTTACTTTTAAACTGATAAACTAATTTGTTCACAAATAAAATGAGTAAATCTGGACTATTTTAAAGCAAATATTTGGCATTCTATCACTTCATCTATAAATATATTAATATGTATCTCTAATATATAAGGCCTTTAAAAAAATGTAACTACCATCCCATTATCACATTTCTAAAACTAACAATATTTCCTTAATATTAACTAATGTCTAATATGTGTTTAGTTTTCCCTAATTGTCTCATAAATGTCTTTTTACAATTAGTTTATTGGAGCCAGGATCGTAACAAGGTTATACATTGTATTTGGTCAATATCTATCTTAAAACTCTCAATCTGTAGTGGTTCTTTTTCCTTACTTCCTCCCTCTCTCACTCCCTCCCTCTCTTCCTTCCTTCCTTCCTTCTTTTCTTTTTCACCATTTATTTATTCAAGAAATTAGATCATTTGTTCTGTAGAATTTTCCATATTCTGGGTTTGGCTGATTGTTTCAAGGTTCACTTTAAATATCAACCCTTTTAAAAATATATAAGCATGATTCCTAAAAAGTTTGCTTTGCAAAAATGTGTGTTGCTGATTACTCTGGGAATGGTTTCTATCTTTGCTTCCTTGGTGCAGGCTTTCTGATTTCCGACTTGAGTGCTTTGCATTCTCTGATGTTCTGAGGCAAACGAGAGCTCATTTCCTGTTCACTTAGAGCAAAGAGTGACTTCTTTATTGTATCTATGCTGAAAATGTACTTCTACACTGAGTTGTATTCAGTTATTTATATCATACCTCATTCCATAATGATTTGAGGTGTCATACAAATGTGCATACAAATCAAGAATTTTAAAATAACTTATTAAGGAATTAAGGGCAAAATGAACACTAAAGTAGGAAAAATAAATATAAAACTTCAGGTGTCACTCTGAACAGAATAATGGGCACCACCAAGATGCTCCACGTAAGACACTATTGGTCATTCTGTATGATTGTAACATATCAAGGAGAGTACTGTTTGTTCGCTACTGAATGCCACGGCTTATAACAGTGCCTGGCCCATAAGAGTCATAAACAAGTTGTTGACTGACTATTTTATGCCCAGTCACACAGTCTCCATATGAAACTGAGTGAAGCTACATGAGCCATACAGACAATTTAAAACATAAATTCTATTATGTATGCATTCTTGGTTTTGTCCTTCTGGGATTTAAATATGAAGACACTGAGAGTAGTAGCATGTAAGAAGAAGGCCAGAAGGTTTCAAAGGTTTAGGTTCAAGGGTAAATAGGAGAGAAAGTTATTTCTAAGCTTAGAAATAACAATTACTGCTTTCCTTTCATTAAAGATAAGATGATATTTATAAGAGCTTTGCAATGATGCAAGAATAAGGAGTAACTTCAAAATAAAGTCATGACTTGACATTTTACCTTAGTAACTCTGAAAAATATGTCCTGTGATAAACAAAGAATAATAATCTTCAGCTTTCAGTTCATAGAAGTAATTTGGAGCTGAAGGTCACCCACTGAAGTGATTGGAATACTTTAGATTAGGGCTATATGTTTCCCTGAGTGATGCCTCCACTTTAAAAATAGAAAACAAATAATTTAAAGCCCATTTAAAGTACTATAAAGCACAAGACATTTTTTTAAAATTCAAAACAAAGCTGAAACATAATGAAAATCTTTTTAAAGTATTCAGACAAAATAGAATTTCAATGTTTAGATATAGCAAAATGACTCCATAGTTTTGTTTCTTGTTAGAACCATTGGAGATTCAGAGGGATTAAATAAAATTGACATATCAACAAATGTTTCAAAGAGGAAAAGTAACTTGAAAGTACTTTGTAATGTAAATTGCTATATAAATGTAAAATAAAATTATTACTCAGCTCTTACTCCTTACTTAGCATTGTCAGGCAGTGGGGGCAAGGAAAAAATAAATGAACAAATAAACAACCATAACATTTTATTCTTGCCTGAGAGCTGCTGATAGGAACCCCCTGTCATTATAATAGTGTAATAAACTTTTCTGGAAGTCTCTTGTCCCTTGGTTTCACTATTTGGATCAGGATATTCTGATGGCCAGAGATTTTTATATTAGTGCCTGAACAAATGTTTACCAACTGAATGTGTAAGTCAATCTCAAATATTTTTTTCGCTAGAGTATATATATGTGTCAATCTCAAGTATTTTTTCCACTAGAGTATACATAAGTGACAGAAAAATAAAACTGTCTAAAGTTTAATGAAGTGACTTCTATGGTACACTAAGCCTTCTTGTATAAGAATTAAACTGAAATCTAAACATTTAGTAGATTCAATTTATGACAGAGTATTTTGAATGGAAGGACAATAATTCAGGGTTCTGATGTTACAATATAGTTGGCCATATATTTAAGTCAAAAAAAGTTCAGTTGATTAAATTCATTCGCATATTCATTAATTCAACAAACTTTTAGTGCTCACTACTACAGCCAAAAACTGTACTTAGTTCTAGCACTATAGAGGGAATTGAAGCACATTCCTTTCCCTCAAGAGTCGACAATTTAGTAGAGGAAATAAAAGCAAATCTAGGGTTACAATTTACTCTGAGGTGAGCCAAGTTAGGAAGAGGTGTGTAGAGGCAGCTTTAGGTGAACAAATGAGGGACATCAAAGTCAGCCTGGGGGGGTGTCGAGTGCGGTAAGAGCAAACAGCACTTTATGGGGGTAGTGATACTTTAGCTTATTTTTAATGAATGAGGGAAAAGTGAGAAGGGTATTCTAAGAAAAGGAAAACTGCATTATACATTGGAGGAAATTCTATAAATTCCATTTGGCTCAAGCAAGGGATGATGATTGGCAACAATTAGAGTGGAGGATATTGTGGAAAGTAGGAAGCAGGTAGTTTTAGGACCTTCAGGCACGTTTACAGTTAATTCTCTTATGTTGAGGTGTTGATTGATTTTTAAGTAAAGGAGTGACATGATCAGATTTAAATACTAGAAAGATGACTCTGGAGCAGTGTGGAGAATAGAACTGAGTGAGAGGGCAACTGGTTAGAGGCTATTGCAGTAAATCAGTTCTGAACATGAGGCATAGCACGGTGAGGGAGACTGCTCATGAACAGGGTAGTGGGAGAACTCAACAGGACCTGGTAACTGATGCTATGTCGGAGGGGAGGGAAAAGGAGAAGTCAAGGGTGGTGCTCAGACTTGAACATCCAGGTGAATGGTGGTGCCCTTCACTGAGATAGAAAACATCAAAAGGGGGAAGATTGGGGAGAAAATAAAGAATTGAATTTTGCAATTGAGTTTGAGATGCGTTGTCCAATTATAGATGTTTAGTAAGGAGTTGAATACATGGCAAACGTCAACATTTAAGAGGACAGAGAAGGAAGAATCCACAAGAGAAACTGCAAAGGAGTGATAAATGTGAACTGAGAAAGTGGCCAGTGCAGGAGAGTTTCAAGAGTAAGGCTCTGTAAAACCATCAAAGGCAGAGAGAGGTCAAGTAAGAAAACAAAAACGTATCCATTGGCCTTAGTTGCCTCAGCATGGGCAATTTCAGTAGACGCAACATTCCAGTAGATTAAGGATAGAATCTTAGTGAGAAAGTGGAGATGGATGTCTATTTCTCTTTAAAGAAGTTTGGCTATAAAGTACAGTAGAGATCTTAAATACTAGCTTGGTAGGAATATAAGAAGTAAGAAAAGAGATTTTGATTTTTGATTTTTTTTTTCCTTTTCAAAGTGTGAAAATGTGAGAGGAAAGAACCTGTGAAGTTTGAAGATAAAGGCACAGAAAATGATTGATAGCAAGTCCCTAAGGACCAAGAGGGAATGGAAAAAAGAGCCAGGCATCAAGAAGGACAGACATGAAAAGAGAAGAAAAGCTGAGGAAATTCTGGCTTAATTGGATAATTCTCTTAGTCAAGTGATAGCTGTATTTTGACCTGTCTGATATGGTCAGGTAGACATGACCTTAGATTTTGATGTCTTGTCAAGAGAAAAGAAACAGTAGCAGATGGTACCACAATAAGAAACACAGTGGATGGTATATTGATTATAGATGTTTTTGCTTAGAATATCTTGTAACAACTTCTGTCTAACACTTCCAAAGAGCTATTAATAATCTTACCCATTAAAGAAAAACACTGTCATTTTTCCTTAATGAAAATGTATTCTCTGCCACAGCCGCTATTATCTTATCAACATCTGTCCATACCTTCTGGAAAACCTTGTTTTTCCAATTAAATGAGAATAACAAGCCTGACATTTAATATACTTAATATGCAATCTGTCTCATGATGCATCAATGGATTTATTTTCAATATTAGCTCCAGATGAAAATCTTTGGGTTGTAAAAGGAAATTACAAGTGTAAATATATTTTAAATATGGTTCCATAAATAACAATGTCATAGATTTATCAACAGAGTTACTAGTTTATCTGAAGCCTTGTGATAAGGTTCTTTACCAGAACTATGGTTTTACTTTAATAATTAAAGATACATTGTAGATCTGATTATATGTTTGAATTTTCCATTGAATTATTTACATAAAAGTCATTTGCTGTGATGGTTGCACAACGATGTGAATGTACTTAATGCCACTGAACTGTACACTTAAAAATGGTTAATATGGTAAATTTATGTTATATACGTTTTACGATAAAAAAGTCATTTGCTACCCAATTTAATACTCTTTAAGCTGGACAATTTCTTTATTGTGAAAATAAAGTATAAGTAGTGAATTAGATACTTTGATGATGCAATGAAAGGGCATTTGAGCGTTAAATAGTATTTGAGTGCATCAGAGAAAGGTCAGAGAAGAATAAATGTCCCTACCCACCTCTATTATCCTCTTTTCGTGTACTTTAAGAAAATAATTTTTTAAATTACACCAAAAAAACCTTGTAGCTAATGAGGACTATAACTTAAAAAGAATGCACTTATTTCATAAGTTAACCAAGGGGGATATGAAAGAGAGCGCAGGAGTTAACCAAGAGGCTCACTTGATCCCTCTCCCCAGAAGCTTTCTCTCCTTGTTATCTTGGAAGGTAACGTGGTTGGCAAGAATACACATTTGACTCAGGATTTGAAACCGTATGTTTGAGCTACGGGTTTGTCATAGTCTGTTTGGGTTGCTATAACAAAACATAGACTGGGTGACTTATAAACAATAAATATTTATTTCTCACAGTTCTGGAGGTTGGTAAGTCTAGGATCATATTGCTGGTAGATTCAGTGTTAGGTGAAGGCTTCCTGGTTCACAGAATGCCATCTTTTCACTGTGTGTTCACATGGCAGAAAGGGTTAGGGAGTTCTGTGGGGTCTCTTTTACAAATGCATTAATCCCATTCACAAAGGTTCTACCCTCATAATTTAAGCACCTTCCAAAGGCTCCATTTCCTAGTACCATCTCATTGGGCATTAGGATTTCAACATATGAATTTGGGGGGAACACAAACATTCAGACCATAGCAGGGTTATAGCAGAATTTCAGTTAGTAATACTAGCCAGTCATTTGTTAGCCTCTGTTAAAATTTTAGAATATTTTCATCATCCCCAAAAGAAAGCATATAACTACAGGCCCATTAGCAGTCACTCTCCTTTTCCCTCAAGTCCTCGCTTCTCACCATAGGCAGCCACTAATCTCCTTTCTGTCTTTATAGATCTATTCTGGACATTTTATACAAATTGGATGGCAGAATATGTAGTCAGATTGGTTTCTTTCACTTAGCATGATGTTTTCAAGGTTCATCTGTGTTGTAGCATATATCAGTACGTCATTCCTTCTTACTGCCAAATAATATTCGATTTATGGATATGCCACATTTTATTTACCATTAATCTGTTGATGGACATTTGGGTTGTTTTCACTCTTTGGCTATTGTGAAAAATGCTTCTATGAATATTAATGCACAAGTTTTTGCATGGATATATGTTTTCACTTTGGGGGGGGCATATTGCTAGGAGTGGAATTGCTGGCAACTCCACGTTTAACCTTTTGAGGAACTACTAGACTGTTTTCCAAAATGGCTGAACCATTTTACATTCCTATCAGCAATGCTCCAATTCCTCTAGATTCTTGTTGACACATGTTCTTGTTTGTCTTTTTATTTTAGCCATTCTTGTTGGCTGGAGGTGGTATCTCATTGTGGTTTTGATTTGCATATCTCTGATAGCTAATGATTTTGAGCAACTTTTCATGTGTTTACTGGTCAGTTGACTATTTTCTTTGGAGAATGTGTATTCATATCATTTGCCAATTTTTAAATTAGGTTATTTGTCTTATTGAATGGTGATAGTTGTTTATATATAGATAGATACCAGTTCCTTGTCAGTTATACGATTTTCAAATATTTCCCCCCATTCTATGGGTTGTCTTTTCACTTCCTTGATGGTATCCTTTGAAGCACAAAACATTTAATTTTAATGACATCCAATGTGTCAATTTTTTTTTGTTATTTGTGCTGGTGGTGTCATATCTAAGAAGACTGCTTGACCCAACATCATGAAATTTTACTTCTATATTTTCTTGTAAGAGTTTTAGCTCATTAATGTAGGTCTATGATCTATTTTGAATTATTTTTGTGTATGTTGTGAGGAAGGCATCCAACTTTGTTCTTTTGTATATGGATATCTAGTTGTCCCGGTATCATTTATTGAAAAGACTATTCTTTCAAAGCATAGCTCTTCTTTTTTAAGATTATTTTGACTCTTCTGAATCCTTTGAATTTCTATTTGAATTTTAGGATCAGCTTGTCAATTTCTGCAAAAAAGCCAGCTGGGGTTTTGAGAGGAATTGGACTGACTCTGTAGATCAGTTTGAGGACTACTGCCATCTTAACTATGTAAAGTCTTCCAAACCATGATTATAGGATGTCCTTCTATTCATTTATATTTTGTAGTTTTCAGTATGTATAAGTCTTACTTTTCTTTCATTAAATTTATTCCTAAGCATTTTATTCTTTTTTGATGCTATTGTAAATGGAATTGTTTCCTTAATTACATTTTCATGTTGATCATCGCTAGTATATAGAAATATAATTGATTTTTGTATGTTGATATGTAGTTAAATAAATATAGAAAATTTAGTTCACTCAATTTTATGTGGCTTTCTATAAAGTTATCTTTTTTATAGTCATCTTCATAATCACGATCCTTAGAAATTTGAATGGTCTGAATAATGATTTAGCAGATTGTCTAGCTGCCTTTCGTACAAATCCTGCATCTAATAATGCTTTATATCAGAAAACCGCATGTACATTTAGGAGAGGGGTCTGAAGACCAAAACTGATAGGTCTTCAGAAACACCTGGGGAATTTTTAAATATACATTGTCTCTCTTTTCACCCTAGACTGACTAAATCAGAATCTTCGGGGGTGGAGCCCAGATTCTGTACTTTGAAAAGTATCCTGACTTAATTTGATGCAGCCTATCTGTGAACTTTCATTTAAGAAACACTATGTTATGTTTCCATGAGGCAAATATATTCCTGTGAATTCACCTTGGTGGGGCTATTGGAATGCAATTTATTCACTCATTCAAAAAATTTTCATTGGGGTACGGCCCAGCAATGTAGTGGTTAAGTTCGTGCACTCTGCTTCGGTGGCCTGGGGTTCATGGGTTCGGATCCTGGGCGCAGACCTATGCACCACTCATCAAACCATGCTGTGGCAGCATCCCACATACAAAAAATAGAGGAATATTGGCATAGATGTTAGCTCAGTGACAATCTTCCTCAAGCAAAAAGAGGAAGATTCACAACAGATGTTAGCTCAGGGCCAATCTTCCTCACCAAAAAAAAAAAAAATTCATTTCATGTAGTAAAATAAAAAGCAGTAAGCAAAGTCAAATCCCTGGTTTCATGGCGCTGACATTCTGGTGTTGGGGGAGTTAGGCAATAAACAAACAAATAAATAAATGGCAAAAAGGAAACTAAGCAGGCTAAGAGTTTAAAGGGTGATGGAGATGCAGTTGTAGATTGTGGTCAGAGGGAGCCTTTCTGTACGGTGATATTTAAACAGAAACTTAAATGAAGAGAGAAAATGAGCCATGAAAATCTCTGAGGAAAAAAAAAATGCCCTGTACACAAAGAATAGAAAGTGTAAAGACTCACTGAGGAGGAGCATGCTTAAAGTGTTCAAGAACAAGGAGGCCACTAGATTTGAGGAAGGCGAGCAATTGAGAAGGTGGTAGGAAATGAGATCAGAAAGATCAGGATACTCCACCTTACTCGCATGAGATGAGAAGTTTGTGTATAGGTTTGTAAAGAAGGGTAACATGATCTGATTTAGAGTGTTACGGGGAGAACAGATTATAGAAGGGCAGGCAGGAGGCTGTGGCAATAGTCTTGTTGTGTCATTCTCAATCTATAGTCTAAGGAATCCCAGGAGAATACCACGAACCTTTCAGGGGTCCATCAAGTCAAAACTATTCTCGTGATGAGTTAAATATTTGCCATTTTCACTGTGTGGACATATGCATGGTGAGGCAAAAGCAATAATGAATAACCCTGCTGGCACCTTAGCACAAATCAAGATGGTGGCATCGAACTCTACCAAAAGTCTTTGTATTCTCCACAACCACAAACTCGCATTAAAAAAAAAGTCTGTTTCACCTAAATATATCCTTGACGAAGTTGTAGAAATTATTAACGTTATTAAATTTCAACCTTGAGAACATGTCTTGTTAATATTCTGTGTGACGAAATGGGAAGTACACATAAAGTTCCTCTGCTATTTACTAAAGTATGATGATTGTCTTGAAGAAAAGCATTCATGCGAGTGAGTTGTAAGTTGAACTAGCCACCTTCTTTCACTGAATGGAACATCATTAAAAGAACATTGACAAACTATATTCAGACTTGGATACTTGGCAAATATTTTCCTGAAAATGAACAAAATGAGTTTGTTACTTCAGGGAAAACAACTGACAGTATTTGTTGCCAATGATAAAATATAATTTTCACAGAAGAATTAAATTTGGAAAATGTGTGTCTGCCAGCATGAACTTGATGCTTCCTGATGGTTCAAACACCTTAATGAGATTGGTGGTGATATGTAAAACTATGCCACTCTTCTTACTAATTTTTTGAAAATACAATTATTGTTCATGAATTTGTTATTTATGTTATGTTATTTGTTATTTTGTTATTTATGTTATTTGATATTTATGTTAACATGTTAGGGTTTATTATTGCTATTTTTCAAAGAGACAATAAATTAAGACACAGCCTTTTACAAGGACAAATACTGCATGATTCCACTTATATGAGGTATCTAAAATAGTCAAACACATAGAAGTAGAGAGTAGAGTGGTGGTTGCCAGGGGCTGGGGAGAGGGGGAAATGGGAAGTTATTGTCTAATGGGTACAGAGTTTCAGTCATTCGAGATGATTAAGTTCTAGAGATCTGCTATACAACATTGTGCCTATAGTTAACAGTACTGTAGCATACACTTAAAATTTTATTAAGAGGGTAAATCTCATGTTAAGTGTTCTTACTACAATAAAAAAAAAAAAAGATAAAGAAAACAAAGACCCATGGGCTTTCATATCAGAAAGACCAGAGTCAGAGTCACTCGGTGCAACTTTGGGAAAGTTTCCTTATCTGCACATGAGGAAAATATCAACAAACCTTATAAGCTTGTTATGCATATTAAATTAAATAAGGTAACATATTTAAAGAATACAGTACAATTACAGGCATATAAATGGCACATTATAATAGTGTCATTATATAGGTATTCTTTCTTTTCAAGATTTTTTAAGTTTTACTCCAGCATTATGTCAAACATTGGAAACAAAGTGCACTATGTTGTTTTAGATATGCCTTTTCTATGTTATGACATACTATAATGTGTTTCTTTAACCTTCATAGAGATTATTTATCCCACATGTGCTAGGAATAAATGAAAAGGACAAAGTAATGTCTAATGTGTGCAACTGATTTCATTTAACACAAGTCTAAATTTCAAAATATGGAAGAATAAAATTAATACCTTTACTAATCAAGTATGAAATCACTGATGGAGATACAGGCATTCCTTTATTCATTCATTCATTTCCTTAAGATGAATTCATTGAGTTCATACTTTGAGTCAGACAGTGCTAGGTGCTAGTAATCCAAAGGTGGGCAATACGGTTTTTGCCTCCAAATAATTTATGGTCGCTCAGTGAGAACCACAAGTGCAAACAAGTCAATATAGTGTTACAGGTACCATGGTAGAAAGGTCTAGAGTGGAGAGAGGGAGTAGCAAAGATAAAGTAGTTATTTTGCTTGTAGGGGATGAATGGCAGTCAGAGGAGTTTTTCTAGGACAAGTGATGTTGGGCTGAATCTGAAAACATAGTATGTATTACGTATTTGTGTGGTAGATAATGGCAGTGGGGATTAGGGGAGAGTATTCTAGGGAAAGAGAACAATGTGAGTGAAATCACAAAGGTGTAAAATAGTATGAAAGGCTTTAGGAGATGACGGAAGTTCCACATGATTGGAAGAGGATTTGAAGATAGGAGGTGGCAAGAATTAAGCTGTTTCTAGGTCATGGAGAGTCCTATATGTTTACACATGAGTGAGCCACTACAAGATAAAATAAAGATCCATATCTACCCCTCATTTCCATCCCAATCCATCTAAGATATATTTCCAGGAATAGTACTTCATATTTCAAAAGTGCTTGTTAGATGAAATTTAGGAAGGTCTTTAAAAGTACTTAAAAACAATTGAATACCTACTTCAAAAGATGCTTGGGTATGGTGGGAAAATTTGCAAACACTGGATTTGAATTTTTCTTTGTGACTCCCAGTGCTTTTTTCTGGCAGTTACATGATGAACATCTGCTTGAATCATCTTAGTTTTTATGAAATTTTGCTTACCCACAGAGAGAAACACATATTGTTGGCCCAATTCCAACACGAAGTTTCTTCCTAAGATTTTGAAAAAAGAACAGAAGTTATTAAATTTCTGAGGTACTTAAGAGACTTTGAAAAATATCAGTGAAAGGAGATGTCTAGGGTTGAGCATTTGGAAATATTTAGAAATTCTACACACAGTGGGGCTGACGATGATAGTAGTGATGATGGAACTCTGCTACAATTTTTGAAAACTTTTTTGGTCATATTTTCCATTGAATAAGAGTCTAATCTTTATAGCAAACAAAAGAAAACAACTAGCAAGACATCAATAAAATAAACTATAGAAAAAGATATAACTCTGTGTTATCCTTACACATCAAAATGTTTGTGAAGGCCTCGATGAAATACAACACATTGAGCTAAACATACTTAGCAGGAGGGCTCAATTACACACACCAAAAGTTCCAAAGAAGAAATGGGAGTCGTGGAAAAGGAAAAGACAAGTTGATATAAGATGCCATCTTATGCCCTTTTGAAGTTATTTCTTTAGATCCTGTATTACTTTATCAGTGTCACACTGAGGTAAGAACTGGAAACACAGGGTTCCTTATTGTGGGGGAAAAATTCCCTAAGTACCTAAGTAAAATGGTATCTGAAATAGATAAGTTATAGGTAGGCATACTGGTCACTTCAAAAATAAATGATAGAGGTTCATCCTTTTATTTACTCATTCATAAACCTGCTTTAAGATATTTATTGAGTGCTTACTATATGCCAGTTTCTGGCTTGAGCAATTTGTTACATTTTATGCTATTTAAAGTTGTTTCTTCTTTAAAGTTCCATTTTATAACACTTCATGTTGGTGTATAAAAATGAAATACGTAGGGGCCGGCCTGGTGGCGTAGTGGTTAAGTTTGCACGCTCCGCTTTGGCGGCCCTGGTTCGAGAGTTCGGGTCCCAGGTGCAGACCTACACACCGCTTATCAAGCCGTGCTGTGGTGGCACCCCACATAAAAAGTAGAGGAAGATGGGCATGGATGTTAGCCCAGGGCCAATCTTCCTCAGCAAAAAGAGGGGGATAGGCAACAGATGTTAGCTCAGGGCTAATGTTCCTCACCAAAAGAAAAAAAAAAACAAAAAGAGAGAGATACCTAGGAATAAAGTGTTTAATTAGGGATGACGCTGCAGTCAAAATGTTAGCCAAGTGCTACAGTCTTCTGAAAGCATGACTGAGATGGGAGGATCCACTTCTAAGATGGCTTATCCATATGGCTGTTGTCAACCGGTCCGTCACTGGCTCTTGCCTGGGGGGGTTCAGTTCCTAATTACATGAACTGCTCCATAGGGCTGCATGAGTGTCCTCACAACATGGGAGCTGGCTTCTCCCATAGGTAGTGATACAAGAGAGAGCAAAGGGGAAACCGTAATGTCTTTTATTATCTAGGCTCAGAGGTCAAACCCCATCATTTCTGCATACCCTCTTTACTACACAGGTTAGCCTTATTCAGTGTGAATGGATAACCCACAATGGTATGAATAATGGAGGCAGGGATTATTGGAGACTATCGTGGAAGCTGGCTACCAAACAGTCAAAAATAAATTATAGATGATTAGAGAATTCTATAGTACTTTTATAAGACAATCTATGAGAATATCTTCATGATCTCAGAGCAAAGATTTCTTAAACAAGAAACAACATACTCAAATTATAAAGGAAAAGATTGATAAATTCAATTACATTAAAAATAAGACCTCTCTTTATCAAAAGACAGCATATAAAAAGTGAAAAACATCATAAGTAGAAGATATTTGCAACAAATTTAATTAAAAAGTATTAATATCCAGAATATATAAAGAACTGCAAGCCAACACTAAAAAAATAAACAGCCCAAAAGAAAAATGGGCAAAATATTTGAACAAACTCCTCACAGAAGAAAGAAGAATGGCCTGTAAACATTAAAAGAGGGTCAACTTCATTAATAATCAGAAAAATGCAAATTATAGCCGAAGTATAATACCATGACACACTCATCTGATTTGCAAAAACTAAGAAATCTGAGAAAATCAACTTATGATGATGTGGAGCTAAAGAAATCCTTACAAATGGCTGGCGGAAGTGTAAAGGGTCCAACCATTTTGGATCACAATCTGGCATTATGTAGTAAAGTTGAGGGTGTGCATAACGAGTGATGAAGCAATTCCTCTTCCAGAGAAAATATTACAGATATGCACCAGGAAACATGCACAAGTATCTTTGTAGAAGCACTGTAATAGCAAAAAACTGGAAACAACTCAAATGACCAACAGTAGAATGGACAAAGAAATTACAGGATATTTATACAGTGAATACTATACAGCCGTGGGAGGGTGGGTGTAAGGCTGAAGGGAGATTTTTTAAAAAAAACTTAGAGACACTATAGCATATTTAAATGCCTGTCAGTAAGGAGCGGGAGGTTGAAAATATAAAAGAGTCAGGTGGAAGGGACATTTCTTCATCATACACAAAGAAAGATTAAGAATAGGTGTGTATTTATTCAACAAATATTTATTGTGTACCCACTCTACGCCAGGCCCTGTTGTTGATACAAGGGATGCAGGTAGATTTGACAACTGGGTGATAGGAATTTGATGGAATGTCTATGTAAAGGCTTTCATTTTCCTACTGAAGTAGGTGGTGAAGTCATTTCCTGAGAGTGATGGAAAAGCTTGGGGCTTAAGGTTTAAGGAGAGTGAAGATTTAAAATTGCGTGGAGAAGAGAGCAAACAAGGCATTGGGTTGGGCAGTGTTGAGAGTCCAGCTAAGGTTGGTGAATTTATAGCAGAGTTCCCCATTGTACAATTTTCTCCAGCAATGCTCAGTGCAGGTATATTATTCTAGGATTTTTTTCCCCAAAATGTTGTGACAAAAGGATAACAGGTTAGAAGAATTAAGGATATTGGTAAGAGGTTGTTTGAAATGAGAGACAATGGATGTCACTGAGTTTGCTAATTAAACTTCTAAGGCAGAGTTTATCATTTAAGCATATCCAGGAATCAAGTAATGTTGTTACATATATATCTGATGAGGAATGTTGGTGTTTAAAACCATGATTGAAAGGAAGTTAATGCCCCAGTGGAAACTGACCAATGAAAGACAGGAGATGGAAAGGGTCCTGCATATACATTTTGTTCACTTCCTCCCGACTAGAGATGCAAAAATTTCCACATGTCCTACAATACCAAGTTATGTTTTCTTGTGAAACCACAGTCAGGTCAGTAATGCACCCCCTCGTATTTTCTTTTCTTCCTTCCCCACTTCACTTTCCTTTTTACCTCATTCTTGCTTCCTTGGGATTTCACTTCCTGATAAAACAGTAGCTGGAAAGTTTTCTTCAGCCTCTATTTTTTAGGGTCCTCGGAGGAAGACAAAATGAATTTCTCTGCTGAATTTGGAGTTCTAGGTGGCAATTCAGGAAGTGGGGGAGGCAAGGAAGAGGCAAGATAGAAGTGGGAAGATGAGTGAGGAGTCAAAGAGGTAGTATGAGGCTCGGGCTGAAGATTTTTAATAACTAGGATGGCTTTTATTCAATTTAAGATGATCATGTTGCTTCAATGTAAAGTATTTCCTATCCCTTTCCTCCCCACAAATTTAGTAGATTATATTACCTACATATGGGTCTTATTAGATTTTTTTATTTTGTAAGCTACAATAAATGACCAAGTTTTATATCTGGGTTAACATGACCTGGAACAGAAAGGATATTTCCAGATGGCAAGGTTATCCATTAGCTAAACTAATTCAAAGGGCAAAAAGTTAGAAGCCAGAAGAACCAAGAAAATGCAAGACATGGGTAATTTTCAGAAAAGCTGAGAAAAGTTTTATACTGACATAAGGCATGGAATGGGATGAGGGAGGAAATTTTATTCAGACATTAAGGTGTCTGGAGATCCCAATGACATTTGGGCTACATATAAAATACATACTTTGTCAAGCAGTGTTCCTAAGCAGAGACTACTACTGCAATTATATGGATTTTTAGCTGTCTCTTTTTATGAGCATATATATATTCATTTATGTGCAGAAGTCTTTTTTGAAAAAAGGTACATTTTCTTTAATCAATAGTATTTATGCAAGTATATATTGATATTAGAATTATTATGATGCTACTTTCAGCTATGAGATTTTGCTGCTATGACGGTCAATACGTGGGAATTGCTATTTGAGACAATTTATTCAGTCCTGTGCACAGTTGTATTAGGCATGCTATAAGCTCTTCACAAAGATCTTTAGGTTCACAAGGCAATAGTTGGTGATGTCCATGCTCATCTATTATAAGTAACATCACTCTTTATTTTAAATAGGGTGGGAAAAAAAGCATTATGTCTACTAAAAAGACTATACTGTAAATGTTGGAAAAATTATTTCTTCTTGTTCTAGTAGAAATTTCTATTTCTCAGTTTATTAAACAAGCAATAATTTTCAAGAATAAAACCATATACGTTTATAATATATAGAGAAAATGACAAAAATCCTCCTAAAATCTTTCATAAGTCACGCTTTATGCATCTCAATTAAGTTCACAGACACCTGGCATTTCCTAAATCAGAATAACAGCGAAAGCTGCTGTCATTTCTACAACAATTCAAAATATTGCAAATAATTCATGTGAAACATATATATCTTATCTTTATGTTTTGCTTGAGAAAAGACTTCTTAGTGACATTGCATTGACCTAAGGTCATAGACTCATGCAAATCAAATGTCAGTTTAAACTGTTATATTCGTCTAGAAATTTATATCATTTAGCAATGTGATTTACTCCTATCAGTAGGTAGGAAAACATCTTTTCATTTTTCACTAAGAGTATAACAGTATTACTCAACTTTTTTTAAACCGTTTTTGTAAAGTGTCTTTTGATAAAATACGAGCCCTATAATTTCCTTTAATGTTATTTAGCAAGAAAACAATTCGGTGAGGTGAGTAGGAACATAGATCCTGGAATCAGACACACTCGGTTTTGAATACCAGCACTTATTAGATATGCGAGCTTACACTTCTACATTTGAGTTCCTCATCTTTTAAATGCAGACAGTGAGTAGCTACTGCAAAGTATTATTGTGACAAGTCAATGTTATGATACTTTTACAGTGCTTAGAATATTGCCTGGAACATGGAACACGTCTATTATTACTATCACCGTTACCAACTTTCAAAGAAAATTAAATATATTGATCAAAAGTCATTATGATTTTAATATGATTTTTTTAAACTGCATATTCTCCCATGAATTCTGACACTGTCCTACTTCTTCTTCTCTCTACCCCATATTCTCTCATACCACCCCAAAAATCTGTGCACTATATTCTTAAGATGTTGAATCACATCCTGAAAATTAATCTTTTATCATACTAGTCTATAAACTTAGGACCCATTCACAATTTCATTGTTTTTCCAAAGTTTATTCCTTTACATGGTATATATGGGTGAAAATTTGGCCAATCCTGAAACTTGCTAGCCTAGAACTGATAGTAAGAATGCCATTAAACTCTTTGCGTATCAACCCTCGAAACTGAAATATGCTTTTTAATACCTAAACATAATACAACAAATGAACACCGGCTGGTATTTCATGGCACATATTGCAATAACAAACCATTCAATTTAGAAAGAAAAAATATTTTATTCTATTCTTCCAGTGGGTTGTATCAATTAAGACTGTGTTCAACTTACATAACAGACTATAGTAGCTTAAACAACTATGAGCTCAGTTCCCCCATGTAACAAGAAGTCTGGAAGTGCCAGTCTAAGCTGCTGCAGTTGCTTAGAGAACTCATCAGGCTAGACTCCTTCCATCTGGCTGCTCTGCCATCCTTAGGGTGTGGCCTTTGACCTTTTGGTCATAAGGTGGATGCTCCACCTCCAGACGTCATGTGCATGTCTCAGATGGGAGGAAGAGAGCAGAATGAAGAGCAAAAATGTATTTTATTGGGAAAACAATAGCTTTCCCTTAAGCTCCACCTAGGAAGCTTTCTCTTGTATCTCATAAATCGAGATTACACGGGGACAGCTCTAGCTTAAAGAGAGTCTGGGGAGGAGAATTTTTCAATTGGACACATTGTTGCCCCTAAAATTTGGGGAATGAAGAAGAGATGAATAAATATTAGGTAGACAATCAGCAGTATCTGCCACATGGGTCAAAAAACTTTTACTTGACTTGCAGATATTAAAAAAAATTCTCACAGAAGGCTAGAATGAACCCTGTGGTACTGGATTAGTGTCAGAGACTTTGCTATGAATATCTATCTATTATCTATCTATCTATCTATCTATCTATCTATCTATCTATCTATCTATCTATCTATCCATCCATCCATCTATCATCTATCTACATATGGAGAGATACAGAAATAATTATAGAGCTATGTGTATACATAGGTTAATATATATATGTATGTTTCCTAGTTCTATTTGCTGAGAGGGCCTAGAAGCAGTGACACCTAATAGCAACAAACACACTGAGTGCCCAGATCTTGGTTTCTACATACCATTTGCCATTAAAAGCAATCAGAATTTCTTGGAAAAATGGTTGATTCTAGGGCTGGGGCGGGGTAAATACTGGATGAACCTGGAGCATCTTGTAATGCCAGAAAGTAAGGAAGTGCATAAGAATACAAAAGCAAGGGGGCATGTCGAAAGGTCACAGGAACAAGTCTGAAGGAGATCCCAATGACCAAAGCTGGAACAATTTGGGCAACAAAATAAATAATATGGTATTGGATTATAAACCAAAGTATAAAATATACATGAGTCCATATTGACATAAAGAAATCATTGAATAAACATATAGGGGAGAAGAGATAAATCGTCCTTATAGAAAATTCCAAATAATGTATGCAGAGACTTCCCCCTCCAGGAAGTGGTGCTTAATTCTCCCCCATCTCCTCCACCTTCAGTGTGGGCTGGACACAGCTATCCCCTTCCAAAAGATAGTGAAAAGGAAAAATGGGAAAATAACAACTTTACAGTGAAAAAACTTGGCAAGCACTATCTTAACCTAGCGGTCAAGGTTATCTTACTAGTGATACGCCATGTTCATATCGTGCATCTCTGATATGACATGATGAGAAGGGCATTGCCACCTTTTAAGTATTCTACACAAAAACACATAACTCCAGCCTAATCGTGAGAAAAACATCAGACGAAACCAAATTTGGGGACAAATCTACAAAATACATATTCCTCGTGAGAAAAACATCAGATGAAACCAAATTTGGGGACAAATCTACAAAATACATGTCAAGGTCATGAGAAACAGGCAAAGTCTGAGAAATTGTCACAGACCAAAGGAGGCTAAGGAGACATGACGACTAAATGCAATGTGATATCCTGGATGGGAATCTGGGATAGAAAAAAACATTAGGGGAAAAATGGAATAAATTTCGGAACTTAGTTAACAATGTACCAATATTAGCTTCTAAATTTTGACAAATGTAACACTGTAATGTAAAATGTTAACATGAGGGGAAACTGGGTGAAGGGTATATGGAAATTATCTATACTATCTTTGAAACTTTTCTGTAAATACAAAATTATTCCAAAATAAAAACTTTTAAAAAATCCCCACATAGAGGTCAGCCCTGCAGCGTGGTGGTTAAGTGCGCGCACTCCTCTGTGGCAGCCCAGGGTTCACAGGTTCGGATCCCGGGCGCACATCGACGTGCTGCTTGTCAAGCCATGCTGTGGTGGCGTCCCGTATAAAGTAGAGGAAGCTGGGCACGGATGTTAGCTCAGGGCCAGTCTTCCTCAGCAAAAAAGAGGAGGATTGGCAGATGTTAGCTCAGGGCTGCTCTTCCTCACAAAAAAAATAACAAAAAAGTCCCCACATAGTTACAATTGGAAATGATAATAGCCTGTTAATGAGATGTTATAATGACATCATGAACTTATAACTAATGGTCTCCAAAGCATCTCAGGATGGATAGCTACAAATTGCTTAATACTTACAGTTATTGCATTAATACTAGACTGGTTCAGGTTCCAGATCCTAAGGAAACAGAAGCCCAAGAGTAGAAAGATATTTAATTTGAACTTTTCACTAAACGGTATTTCTAATGAGATTTCTGGATGACTCTAACCTTTTCGAGGTCAAGTGAAAGCTGCCAGTAGGTGCAATTAGCATTTCTATTGTCTTCTTCAAAATTAGGATATTCGTGGTTGAAACCTATGTTTGCAAAAGAAATTGTTATCAAATCCTGCAAGTTATTTCTCCCCACAATCATAGAATTACCTTGAAAAATCCCAACTAAAAATTGCTTCTACTTAAGAACATGCATTTTTAGAGCCTAAGCATTGGCAATCAGCTAAGATTAGTGTAGGAAATCAGTACATCAGAATTTTAATCTTGCTTTGCCACTCATTCTTTCAACGACCTTGAAAAACTTACTTAACGTGTTCCTAGGCCACCAAATGAGGTTGACGAAATTCTCTAGCTTAGAAAAAAAGAAACAATTATGCAATCAGCAAAACAGCAACTTAAAAGAAAGTGTTAAATAAAAATATCTGTTGTGGAAGGACATCATATCACTTTGGTATGTGGTATGTGGTGATCAAAGAGAGATTTATTTTCTCTAGTTACCTATATATTAATAGGAAAGTTCGACGGCAGTAACAAAAAGAAGTCATTCCTGTTGAGAAATAGAACAAAATGCAGTGATGAATGAAATAAAGCTAATCTTCAAAAACACCCCCTCCCCCCAAAAAACACACTCCAAATATCTTTTTCTTTTTTCTTGTAGAGAAGCTTCTTCCAGAAACCCGATATAAATTTAAACATCCTAGGTTTTAATTAGCATAACAGCAACGGAGCTTCAACCTTGAAAACTTTCAAAATGAAAGTTTTAGTCTTTCAACTCTGTCACTAAAAATTAAGAGAAAAAAATCTCTCGGAAATATATCAGCATCCTTCCTTTAGTCTCTGACTTTGGATGAACCTTTGGGAGATGTTTGAGTCCTCTGCTAACATGGCATGCAAGCATAGGGGTTATGCGCAAGAGCTAGAACATATAATTCAGAAGAGCTGTGTAATTTTAGAGGAACATCCAGGCTTATTCATTACGTATTTTGCCACCTCACAGAGGTCCACAAGGGGGCACTCTTTTGCCGAGATTTTCTATACATTTTAAGGTAAAAACAGATTTTCTGATAAGGAAATTTGGTAACACTAAATATACACATATGTTTAGTTTCTCATGATTATTTCGATTGTATCATACTAATCAGTTTCTCCCTTTGACATCTTTTTCCAGGTGATTTTTAAAATTGTGATAAAATATACAAATTTACCATTTTAATCATTTTAAAGTGTACAGTTCAGTGGTATTAAGCACATTCACATTGTGCAACCATCATCACTATCCATCTCCAAAACTTTTTCGTCTTCCCCGCCTGAAACTCTATACCCATTAAACAATCCCGTTTCCCCCTCTCTCCATCTCCTGGCAACCACCAGACTTTCTGTCTCTATGAATTCAACTACTCTAGGTACCTCATATAAGTGGAATCATATAATATTTGTCTTTTTATGACTCAGTTATTTCCCTTTGCATAATTCTTCAAAGTTCATACGTCTTGTTCCAGATAATTCTTAAACGATCTTTCTCTAACCTACTAAGTACCCAAAGCTTTAGAAACAACTAGGTTAAATGAGGCCCGTGTTATTGGCACTTCTATATTTGTGCTAGATCTTTATTGATCTGTTATCCATTTTTTTCTCCATTTGTTCACATCCCTCAACTTCCTAACTGACTCACCATCATCTGGTGAGTCAAATGCACAACTACCTTCTTTACTAAATTTATCACAGAAATTCATGCCTTACTGTGGGCTTCAATTCTCATTTAAAGGACGTATCATCCGACATTTGCAGTCGAACATAGTAGCAACTTTTATACAAGGTCACAGCATCAAAAAGCAAAAATAATTGACTATAAAATGCTTCCTGATCCAGTATTAATGAAGACAGGTGGGGGATGAGGGTGGGGGCGCGGCCCAGATTAAGTTTGCTTTGAGAGTTCTCTCACCTAATACCGTACCCCTCTAAACAACAAATATGTAAATTTATTCACACAGCAAGAGAAGAAAGTATCAACTGGGAAAATTTTAACCAGCTTAATGTACATTAAGACTATAGGTCTTTATTATTATCATTTCCTCTTCTGCATTGATGATGTTTCTAGAAACAAACCAATCAAACAAATAATCAAACAAAAAGACCCACAATGTGTTTCAGGGTTCACCGCATCATCAAGGAAATGAAAGAAATATTTTTGGAGTAGCAGATTGTAATATTGTAAGGAGGTTGGCCTGAGAATACCATAGCCATCTCCTTATATGAGTCAGAAAAATTACTTCAGGGGCAGGCCCCGTGGCTTAGCGGTTAGGTGCGCGCGCTCTGCTGCTGGCAGCCCGGGTTCGGATCCCGGGCGCACACCGATGCACTGCTTCTCTGGCCATGCTGAGGCCGCGTCCCACATACAGCAACTAGAAGGATGTGCAGCTATGACATACAACTATCTACTGGGGCTTTGGGGGGAAAAAAATAAATAAAATTATAAAAGAAAAAAAAAAGAAAAATTACTCCAGAAGAAATATGAAAGATCGGAAAGCTCCAGCTAAGTGCCCCAATTGCTTGATGCAGCCATGTTGGAGGAGGCCATTGAGAGGACATGACCACTGCTTGACCTCGAGCTGGCCCTGGGCAATTGCAGGCTCCTTACCCCCTCCCCTGTCCTTGGAATGTACGTTCAGCCCATTGTTCTCACACTAGGAGCCATGAGAGAGCAACATGTTGTTGAGACCATCTGGACTGCATGCACGACTGAACCCAGTTAAGGGCTCTACATAAACTTTTTAAGATCCTGGTGGGTGGGTGCAGAGATCTACTCATCTTGCACCCGTCCAAGATAAGCCTTGTAGGTAAGTTCCCTTGCTTATTAAACCTGCCATCTACCAGTCTGGAGTGGTCTGCCTCTTTCTTTGATCTCTCCTTGCTCTCTGTGTATGGGGGCTAGTTTCGGATTTCGCCGAGGGAATTCCTAAGGTAGTGAACCAACAAGCCACTTCTGATAGCCTCTGTTTTTATGTAGGTGTTAAAATGATACTTAGAAATTGTTTGAGAAAACATACCTGGTACCAGAGAGGTAAGCTAAATGACAGCTTGAGATCTCTTGAAGATTTATTCTCATATTTCTTACCTTAGAGGTTGGAAAAGGAATGGGTCTCCCTTACTAGGCAAAGGAAAGATGATTGTAGAAGAAGATGTCCAAAATCCATAATTACGTCATCAATAAGCATGGCCAGGCCTAAGAGTAATACTCAAAATGATTTTTTTCAAAGAATCGACTTAAAGCAGTGAGCTACATAAGTCCCTCCATCCCGTGTTTTTTTGTTATTTTTTGGGCGGAGGAAACAACCCACCTTGGTCTTTTTTGAAAATCCTGATCTTTGATAGAATAGCTTCTGAAATCTTTTCCACACTCCCTTCCCATCCCCCAACTATTCTGGCTAAGATTAATAGGCTAACCAAAAATAAATTCTCCCAAATGATACATATAGTTGATTATTGATCTCCTAGAGAAAAAAAGTATAATTAGTGATAACTACCATGGAAGCTTTCTTTAAAAGAATGTTTAAACCATGGCTCAAGGCAAATTAGGCAGAGTTCCTCATATTTCATAAATTTTTGTTTTATTTTGTTTCCTTTTATTTCTACAAAAAAGTTAGAATCTGATTAAAAGGTCAAATGAGAGTTTTAGATAGAAATAAAAACTTTTATTTCTTAAGCTCTGTATTATATGTGGTTACTGTTTTGGGCCAGCTGAATTTGCTGAAAGCTTAGGATAGTCGTTCCAAAGGTAGGGAAGAGAGAATTGTAAAGGGACTGAATAGTTGGTGATCTAGATATAGCTTTAAATTTTGGAAGTTTATTTGACTTTACAGTTCCATTGATTGTAGGATGTTCCCTTCTTTTGAAGGTATCAATAGTTATTTTGGGCCTTGACAGGTTTAGATTTTCTGGACCATTGAATAATACTAATAATTGCTAAGATGTACTTATGTAAGGTGCAATTACACGAATATGTTGTGGATTGTCTCACGTACTCTTCAAAATGACCCTGTAAGGTAGCATCGCGGAAATTGAAGTCCCTAAAGGTTAACTTGGGTAGCTTATATATAATTGGAGAATTAGAATACAATCCAAAGTAGTCTCACTCAATATGGGTACTGTGTTCTTAAAATACAATGTCGTGCTGCCGTCCTGGAAGAATCCTTATTTTAAGCAGAAAGGTTTTTACTCATCCTATTTTTTGCAACTAGATAACTGTTTTGTGACCTTGGGCAAAACATTTGAGCTGAATTCTGATCTGTACAATGAGGGTCTTGATTTAAATTATTTCTCAAGTCTCTTTTTCTTTCTTTTGGCAAGGGAAAGTCCTCCTGCTGAGTGAAGTCATTTTTCTGTCAATGGCTGGCAGAATGGCTTTGGCTCACCCGTACTTCACAGTTTAGCAGAGCCTGCAAACTATAATGTCTGTTTCACTCCACCAGCCAAGAAGGAGCAGGTGGCTGTCAATTTCTTACGTTCTGGGGGAAGCTATTTGTCAGCAATAACCTAGACAACTTTGGATAGCTGCAATGACAGCTCTCCCTTGGCATATGGTATATTTAGATGCTAATCGCCGCCTCACCTGTGAGCATTTCACTTCTTGTTTTACACACGAGCCTGGTGAATATAAAAATGGAGGTAAATAAAAAATAACTGAATCAGCAACTTGGGATTTTATCTCCTCTCTTCCTGGATAAAGACTTTTGTTAGCTGAAAATGCTCCACTAGTTGTCTAGAGGTTTAAGATAGAAGAGGTGGAATGGAGATGCTTGATAATGTGGTTGCTATGCAACCACTTTACAATTATATAGGTTCCTACCACATTAGGTGATACAGAGGGGATGATAAAGTATGCTCACGCAGTGAGCACATGGAAGATATTTTTCACGTGACAGAGCACAGTCTGAGATCTGGAGTTGGGGAATATATGGGTAAGAAATGCCACAAATGACAAAGGCCTCCATTTATAGCAAGAGTATGGGGCTTCTATTACACGGTTGGATGGGCAGAAGCTCGCCAGAAACAGCCTTAGCTTCAATGAAGGGAGACATACACATTGGTCCTTTGAAACAAGATTTGCTCTAACCAAATGTCAGGAAAGATGAAAAAAAAAAAAAAGAAACAGAGTATAGTATGCTTTACTCTCATTTAATAAGCTTTGCCTAATTTAGTCTTTACAGCAATTTTGTAATGTAGGTGGTACTAATCTCATTATAGAAATGAGAAAATGGAGACTTGAGAGATGCTCAGTAACTTGCTCAAGATCACATTATAATTGAGAGTAAATCTGGGATACGAACACAAAACTTTTAGTTCAAGTCCGGTATTTCTCTCATTACATTGTACTTGGTAGGTAATCATTCACATTTATTGTTTCTTTCATATTAGTGGTGTTCTGTTGTATGAATTCCAGAGAATTTTGTTGTGAATTTTCTTTTTAATTTGTACTAAATATCAGGAATTTAACTCTGACCCTTTCTGGTGGGCTTACTCAATTTCAGAACAGGCTACATACTGATTTTATTGCATTCTGTTGCTTATGTCATTTCCTCAAAGTAGTACATTAACTTAAATAGGGAAATTGTGCACAGTCTAAGAAATAAACTTAAAGTGGTCTTTACAATTTAGCCAGTCCAATCTCTGACTCCTGGGTCGAAGGCCAGGATGGCATGGCCCCACTGAGGGAGTTTCTGGTCCGTCTGTGTATAGCCTGGCCAAGCGCAGGTGGAGATTCCTTTTGGAAGGTGTGGTGTCATGCTGTCTGGAGTTAGAATAAAAGAAGGAACCTGATTGTTTAACATCATAGAGCTAGAGCTAAATAAGTATGATGTCACGTAGAGCATAGTATGCTCTAATCTATTGTCACAATAATGATGAGGATGATGGTTTACCACATTGTGTAATGTCTGTATGGCTTTCACATACCCCAACTCAGTTCATTCTCACTATCACTCAGTGAGGCAAACAGAAGATATTTATTCCCCCTTTTCCTTGATATTCCCCCATTTTATAGAAAATTCAAATGATCAAGGGAAATGAGGCTTACAGACATTAGGTGACTTATCTGAGGTCCCATAGGTGCAAGAGGGCAAGTCAGCAATCAGCTTTATCTTCTGGTTTTTCCACGTCCCTTTGCTATTAGAATCACTGGTGTGTGACGTTGTCACCGACCTTCATTCTTCTCATTTCTCATCTACAACTTACCTCTCCCACGTAGTCTTTGTACTTTTGTTGTGGGGAACCTGGGCCAATGATACTAAATTTATAGTTGCATGAAATTAGATTAAGTAGTTTACATTTTTAAAATGAACCATATACAACTAAACGTAGACTTCTGTGTCAATTTCAAACATTTGAATGTGGCTTCCAGCAAAATCTTGGATGAGAATTCTCGCATAGAACTAAAAAGAATTACAAAGTAATTGTTCCATAATTGTCCGGCTCAATTCAACAAACCATACACTGAGTGCCAATTTATGTGCAAATCACAATATTAGGTAGTATGGGAGATAAAATAAATAGATAAATAAAATATTGTCTCTGCCCTTAGTGGTTGATTAATTATGGGGAAAAGAAACACACTCTTTACTTTCTATTCTTTACTTCCTCTGTTGTTCCATTAAGGATTCAAGAAACTCAAGATAATAAAATTTAATAAAATAAGGTCCCCAAATCCTCTGGCTTTCTAAGGTTACTCTTTCTTTTTTAAGAAATGATGTAATATAATATTTTTTGTTACCAAGTGACATCTGGCTGTAGGAAATTTAGCTCCCACCACACCCACAATATTTCTTGAGAATTCACAGGGAATATTTAAATATTTTGATGAACACCTTTCTGTTCTTCCTAACTCCTGCTCAAGGTTCTTCTCTCAATCTGACATTCTCATCATTGCTGCTTCTACAAGATATTCCAAATGTCTTCAATTCACGTGATTGTAAAACAGCGCCAACACAATGCTGATTAGTTATAAATTGCCACAATAATGATGGGTAACAAACAACCACAAAACCTTACTGGCAAACAACACTGTATGCTTTTTGTTCATGTGTCCTGGGTGGTCAGCTAAGTGGCTTCGCTGATCTCATTTGGGCTTGCTCTCGTGTCTAGGAGTCAACTGGCTGTCATGTGATTTAGTAGGACCTTGCTTGTGACATCTGAGGAGGCTCGCCTGTGCTTTCCATGGCTCTCCTCTTCCAGCAGGCTAGCTCGCACATGTTCTCACAGCAGGGGAAGGGGGCAAGAGCAGGCAAGCGCACTCGGGCAGGTGCTTTTCAAGATCTGCTTGCATTATGTTATCTAACCTCCCATTGCCCAATGCCAGTCACGTGGCCAAGCCCCACTGTCAGAGTGCAAAAGGACATGGATATGGGGATAAATTCAAGAAAAGAGCATAAAGTAGTTTGAGAAGACATTGAGCCATTGAGAAGACCACATTTCTGTCATTTTGAAAAATCTACCACAGAGTGAGAAAAAGTGAGAATTACAGTTAGGAAGGCAGTTACCATCCAAATAACTTAAGTTTTTCCTTTCCAAAAAGTAGTTATTTAGAAGTTATCTGAAGTGATATAGACGAGTTCAAATGTCCTGTTTCAGTTTTGGAAAATGCCTGAAGTGATTTTTTGAACTTAAAAGTAACTCAAATGCCATATGTTTATTTTTAATATCCAAAATAATAGGAGAAGAGGTGGCTGGTTTGGTTTTGCTTTCTTTTCTCTTATTTTCTTTTTGTTATTGTTATTTTTAAAAGACTAGTTAAGAACTGGATCTAGGAGTGAATATGAATTATGTTATGTTCAGATTATTAACTCTTTTAATAGAATGCTGAAATTACAGATTGGATATATGTTGAAAAACCCTTATAATTTATGCTTCAGAATCTAACTTTATCAGTTAGATTTAGGAAATGCCCAGAGAAAGCAAAATTAAAGTACACTTAGGGAAAAACATTAGAAAATGTGTTTCCAAAACACTATGTCCTTCATTATAAAAAAAGATATGTGGCCCTTTTCTTCTCACTAAAAAGAAAAAAAGGTTCTATTATCACCTGTACATAAAAAATACTTCTAGCATCTATTTTCCCTTTAAACATCTGTTGTTCAGTATACTGAACAAAGTAGATATTATATAGCCATGACATTTATGTGGAATTGAGAATATTTTCTATTCTTAATTTTATTGAAGTGAATTTTGATTTGAAAAATAATTTTAAGAAAACATCATACAATAAAACCATCTCCAGTATAATTTATTTATTCTTTTTTTGAATATTTGAATGTTTTGTAAGGTAGAAAATCAGAAATGGAACAAGAAAACTATTTCCTCAAACAAGAGAAATCAGGTTATAGCAATGCTGTCCCTGGTTGCCTTGCTAATTTTCCTGAAGATAAGGAGTAATTAACGTTCTCTGAACATCATTAATGTCTATTTAATTTTTAAAAATCATTTAGATATTTACTGTAAAATATGAAATAAGACAGTGGACATAAGTGCCCAGTGATCATCACTACTAGTGATTTATATTTTTTAGACATTTTTTATAGACCCATTTTATCTTTACTGTAGAGAATTTAGAAAATACCAGCAAGAAAGAAAAAGATAAAGAATCTCCTAGAATCTCACGTCAGGGAGCAGGAATATATCCTTCCAGTTTTTTCTCTGCTTATATTCACATATTGATTCATACACATCTCTACAGGAGTGGAATCATATGCTGGTTTGCAACCTTCCTTTTTCACTTTACAACATATTGTGAATATTTTCTGTTACTACATGTTTTTCTGCTATGTAGTTATAATTGTAGCATAGTTTCTACTTTATGAATGTACCACAATTTTTAAACAATGTATTGTTGGACTTTCAGATTATTTGCATTTTTCCCTATTATGAACAAATTTATGATGAATATTTCTCTAGCTAAGAGAAATTGCTGTGAGTTCTGAGGCCAGCTTATTTCTTGTTTCACTTCAAAATCTACTTCTTTTTAATTTTTTAGTTATGGTTGTAATTTTTTTGGTCTTGTTTTGATTTTGTTCAGTTTTATTTTTCTTTAGTTTGCTGAAATAGGTCCAAGAACATTTCACTGAATTTTGCACATAAAGAGGTAGTACCTCTTTTCTACACTCTCAGTTCTCTCTGAACCTCAGGAAAATTTTCTTCAATTGTACATTCAATTACTGCCACTGTTGCATTGGTTCTGATCTCTCCTTTAGAAACAAGAACATCCATAGGTATCATTTTCTGAACTTCTCAACTTTGTTCTCTACACCCATGCCGCCTAAACACCATATGTGGTGCTCAGACCAGCAGCAGTGGAGCTGGTTAGAAATACACAATCTCAGACCCCAGACTCAGCTGATCAGAATCTGGATTTTTAACCAGAACCTCAGGTGATTCCCTTGTACACGAAAGTGTGAGAAACACTACTCTAAATTGCTGATTATATTTTCTTCAACATAAATCCTGCTGTTTCTGACCTTTAGTGCAGATTTTAATTTAGTTGTTCTATTTTGGGCTTCTTTGCAGACACTTTCTCATCTCAGTGTATTAGTCTGCTCAAGCCGCCACAACAAAATACCATAGACTGAATGGCTCAAACAACAGAAATTTATCGTCTCACAGTTCTGGAGGCTAGAAATCTGAGATCAAGATGACAGCGTGGTAGGTTTCTGAATGAGGTCTCTTTTTCTGGCTGGTGGACAGCCTCCTTCTCACTGTGTCCTCACATGGCCTTTCCTCCGTGTACACACACATAGAGCAATTTCTCTGGGGTCTCTTCTTATGAGGACCTATCGGATCAGGACCCCAACCTTATGACCTCATTTAACCTTAATTACTTCCTCAGAGGCCCCATCTCCAAACACAGCCACACTGGGGGTTAGGGCTTCCACATAAGAATTTTGGGAGGACACAAATGTTCAGTCCATAACACTCAGCATCTTTCCTTTTCATCTTATTTTATTAACCTTCCCTTTACTTCTCATGCTACTGCTTTTTCATCTCATAACATTGCTTTTGGTTTCTCTGTTATTTTTCTCTGACTCTCTCTTCATAGAAACCATGACTCCTTTGTTGATAATATCAGCTTATTGAAATTTTCTCCAGGATCTTATATTTTTTGAAATATTTTTCCTGTAAAAATTTTAATTACCACCCTTTCTTATAAAGCAAAATTCACTTCCCCTCCCTGCAGAGGTCCAATATTTTTTCTGTGTGTCTTACTAATAATTCTCACACAAAGAGATTCAGTCTTAAGTCTCCGTGTTTGTCAATAGACCAGAGAATAAACGGCTAAGCTTCCACTCTTGGTAAACTTTCCAAATCTCTAGCTGAAATGTGGACTGATGTGCTCAGATCTGTTTCATTTCCAGTTTCTTGCTGGCTTTCACGAAGTGTTTTGATTGTCTTCTGAGGTAGTTTTCTTCCCTACACTACTGGTTCTTTGATACTTTGAACTAATGGGATACATGAAGAATTTTCACCTCCAGGCTTTTTTTCCCTGTATCTCTGGCCATAATTCTTTCCTTTTGGAACTGGTACATTCTTTAGCTCAAAGAGCTACAACCAGTTGCCCCTACATGCTGGGAGTTTCTTCTTTATATATATATAGGAAACAAACAGGAATGGAGCTGGGCGTGTCTCCTCTCTGCCGTGTTAGAGAGCAGCACGGTGAAGTAGAGTTTGGCTGCTGATCTTATACACAGAGGGGCAGGTATAAAGCACTTTCTAGACTTTTTTCAAGTTCTCTCTCTCTCAAATAAAGTCTACATATGAGGCAAAACAAAGCACTTTCTCCTAATCCTTTGCCACCAGCCTTATCATTGTCGGACTTTACTACACGATTCCAGCACAAAGTGGTCCAACAATATTAGGTTTCATTATTGTGAGTTTTCATGTGCTTTTCTGTGTTTTCCTTGGCATTTTAAAGGGAAATCAAGTGAAGCTTCCTTCAAGTTATTAACTAATCCCTATTTTGAACCAATAATCTCAATGCTTTTTGTTTATTTCATGTTTTATGCAGGGAAAGGTTGAGGCTTCCTTTACAAAATTGAAAAATGTCTGCCAAATTACTTAAAGTATTTGCTTTGTAATTCTTGGCACCTTCCCAATTTATTCCAAAATATTTTGCCTTTTTTGCCACACACGACATCTTTACTTACTAGTATCTTCCCTACATCACCTACAAAATTCAAGCTCAACTTATTGAGTTTTGTGCCAATAAAAGCAAACAAGAAAACACTAGTGTCAAAATACAAAGTTAAAATGAGTATTTTCCTTCATTAAAGAATACAAAATTGTCTTAAATACGCATTAATGCTAAAATAAATTACTCTAGGACAACAATTTAACACATCAATTTTCTCTTTCAATACAGCTTACATATCATAAATCAACCTCTGATTAATTGATCACAAGGCCATATTCTTCATTGGTTTCTACTCGTGATGTTGGAATTTTTTACATGAAGACAGAAATTGGAGTGCAGCTAACCATTCTTTCTAGATTTATAATGTATGAATGAATAAATAAAACTTGGGAAAAAATGGCCAGAATATTAACAACTAACATTTCTTTAAGGGAACAAATACATTTACTCTAAGAATAGGAAGATAAAAGGCCAGAGCTGTAATACAAGACATATTATGGAAATACTTATACATACTTATGAAATCATGCTTTTTATTTTTTATTTTTTTTTTTATAATTTTATTTATTTATTTATTTTCCCCCAAAGCCCCAGTAGATAGTTGTATGTCATAGCTGCACATCCTTCTAGTTACTGTATGTGGGACACGGCCTCAGCATGGCCGGAGAAGCAGTGCGTCGGTGCGCGCCCGGGATCCGAACCCGGGCCGCCAGCAGCAGAGTGCGTGCACTTAACTGCTAAGCCATGGGGCTGGCCCTGAAATCATGCTTTTTAAAAAGAATTCTCTCATTTGGGTGAGGAAAGAAGTTATCTATAAACAAAAAAGAAGCTGTTTCACGTGGAAAGAGGCAGAGTATAAACAAAGAAAAAAGATTTCTATTTATTGCAACTATGTTGTAGCTCTCACAGGCTGGTTCTTTTACTCAAATGGACCCCTGGCCTTGAACTGATGATACAATTAAAAGAATTAACAAAAAGAGAAAGAAAGAATAAAGGGGAATTTTTTTCCCCTATTTGGTTTTAACTCAAAAGAGCACAATAAATTGCTCCAAATCAGAGCTGAGAACTAGAACTAATATATTTTGTCAAAATTTTCATAGTTTTACTGAATATATCAGTAATCTTTCACTTGAACATTTACATTAGTTATAATCAATTTTGTTACATTCATTGAATTATTCATAATCTATCATCAAACAAAATGTGAAGAATCATCTAATATACAAAATTTATTTGGCTGTGTTTGGTAAATCTCTTTATAGATGTCCCACTGAGATGTGTGAAAAAATCACCTTGATTGCAAAACTATTTAAAAATACAAGCTTTGTGATTTATGGCAATGGATGCTGTTTGTGGCTCATCTGGTCTTTATTCTTTCTGATTAACACTCAGATCTGCTTCTTTCAAACTTCTACTGGACCTTTGAGTTCCTCTCTCTCTCACTCTCCCCCTCTTTCTTTTTTTAGAAAAAGGATGCTGAACATTACCAATAATGACAAGAAAGAGAAGAAAAAGTGAGATCCATGGGTAATTTTTAAGTTAAAAAATGGTAATATTTATTCATTATTGTCTCTATAGGATAAAATAACTTAAATCCTTATAAATCTAAGTAGATTTACAATTACCTATATCCTAAGATGACACAACAAAACGAGATTTGAACTTAATTGTATGTGGCTTACTCCCCACTCATACCTCCCCCACTCTCCGTCTATCTTTAGAGCTAGCTTTTTTAAAAGATAGAAATAATACATTCTTCAAAGTTAAGTTTTTCTTAAGTCGAAGAATTCAAAAGGCAGAAAATGAAGACCAATAATCTCTCTTCCCAAGTGCCAGGTTCAGTTTCATTTCCCAGAGGCAAGCACTCTCAACAATTTGCTTTTGTTCTTTTTGTGCTTACATTTATTCCTATATATGGTAATCATTGGCCTCAATTCCTTGCTGCATTTATCTGCTATGAGGTTTGAGGAATTTAGTTCACTTGCACTTCCACTTTCCAAATTATTATTTATAGTATCAGTATTAGTTTCCTTTGAAATAATACACCTAAACTTCCTATTTATACTGATTTATGCAATACCTACCACCTTCTGCTATGAAAGATGAAGAACTTAGTACATTTAACTTGTCCTTCATTCCAGTTGTCTTCTTTGATTATCCTTGACTTATATTATTTTACATTTCTGCGAATTATAATGAATGCATTTTTACTGTAGCTATAATTATCATTCATATACTCGCTTATAAGTATTGCTTATTTGGCTTCAATTTGCACAAGCAACTTATGTACAAAGCATGGAAGAACTAATTCACTAGTATATGGGTAGTATGTTCTCTAAGTTTTTGCATGTAAAAAAAATCTTTAATTTTTGCTCATATCTGATTGATAATTTGGATGAATAGAGAATTCTAGGTTTAAATAATTTTTCTCAGAACCTGTCTGATAGCATGCTTCTGAGAACTCTAGCTTCTTAGTTCTTTTACTTCTCCAGTGCTCGTGTCCTCCACATCATGCCAATCACTCACTTCCATGATCTTAGCTTAGACATTGTCATTACCAACTCTTCTCTACCATAGTCTCAGACATCCTACTCTCCCACCACCACTATCCTTCCAGCTAAAAACCTGCACCCCAAATTCCTGAACCCCAGTGGACCTCCACTCCATTGATTCTACCACCTTTTTACTGTCCATCATTTCTGTCTTGTTCTCACTTCTTATTACCCACTCTAGAGTCCGTGGTCTATCATAATATATCCCTTGCCTTGCTTTCCCTCTAGTTACTTCTAGCAAAACCCCAACTATAGTTCAGATTGAACTCTTTCTATTCATTGCCTGTCCCCAAGCAGCTGAATGTGGTTGGAGAAAACCAATTAATCATTCTGATTATTGTCACTTTAAATTCATGACCACTAATTTCAAGGGGGCCTTTACCTGGCACTGCAGTCTGTTGCTTCTCCCTAGTTAACTATCCCCTACTTGTCAACTCTCCCAAACAACTCTTTCTCTCCTTTGTTTCTCTTTATAAACTTTCAACTCCCTCTGTATGCCGCACTTTCAGGTGGTGACTGTGCTGATGATACTTTTGCCCTATTTTTCAGCACTGTTGGGTTTTATTCTTTTGAAATCTTCTGTTACATCTCTTCTCAGATAGAGAGAGAGAAAGAGGGAGAGAGTGAGAGAGAGAGAGAGGCAACAGATGGATATACCAGTCACTTCTACTCAATACCTTTATCTCCTTATTAATTTTCATTTATGTCATAGTTTACTCTATTTTCTTATGAAAATTACTCACCATAATTTTTTTCCATAACTTTTCAGAACACAATATGTAATATTTTTATTAAATCCCTGATTTTACCTTATGAATATGATGGGAAATGCTAGATCCAAGAATCCTAAACAAAAAGAGAGGAAAATAGATGCTTCATTTATGTACTTACTAAACATTTATTGAATGCCAATCAAGGTAAGACATAATGCAAACTCTAAGGCTGTAGACATAAATGAACAACAACAAAAATTCCCAAATCTCAAAGCCCAGTAAGATCTTGACAATCTAGTACATCAAAGCCTTCATGCTTAACCACTGTTGTAGTGATGGTGAAAGTAGGAAAGGCTTATATGTTGAATAGCAATAAAATTATGAGAAAGATTCTTCAGGATATACAAGGTTGTTAAGTAAGTTTGCTGAGAAATTTGGGGGAAATATTTGAGAAAGATAAATTATCTATCACTAGAATTTTAGGGTTATGTTATATTTTTCTAATAATAAGTAAGGGATAAAGTAAGTGACACTGTAGTGGTTTAAAAACATGTCCACACATTTTTGACACCTCTCCCTTCAAAAGGTGGGGCATAATTTCCCTTCCCTTGAATGTGAGCCAGACTTAATGACTGTCTTCCAACAGCTAGAATGTAGTGGAAGTGACAGTGTGTGACTTCTGAGTTTAGGTCATAAACGACATTGCAGATCGGACTTTGCTGTCTCTTGGATCATTTGCTCTGAGGAAGCAAGCCATCTGTTATGTCATGAGGAAACTCAAGAAGCATGTGGATAGGCTCACACGGGGAGGAACTGAGGCCTCCTGCCAAAACCAGCAACAACTTGGCAGCCATGTGAGTGAGTCACCTTGGAAGTGGAACCTGCAGCCCAGTCAAGCCTTCAGATGATTGCAGCCCCTGTCATCTCTGATTGCAACCTCATAAGAGATCCTAGGCCAGAACTGTCCTACTAACATGTTCCCAAGTTTCCTGACCCACAGAAACTTTGAGGATACTAAATGTTTATTGCAAAGTTACTAAGTTTTGGGCTAATTTGCTATGCTGCAATAAATAGCTGAATACAAATTGAAGTTTATTAAATCAGGAATTGAAGGAGAGAAACAAAAATCAAATTCTAGTGCCCAGACAGTAAATTCTAAAAGCTTATGATATTAGTTATTTTCTATATCAAAGCATAATTGCTTCATTATTTTTTTCTTGGAAAAATTGGGTGTGGAAAAACCCACCTCAGCTGTTAGTGAAAGAGAATAGAATTTTCATTTAAAAAGGAAAGCATAGTTTTATTTTAGGTTCTAGATAAAACTGGGTTGTATAATTTCTTCTGAGCACCTCCTCACAACTTTTTTTGCTAGCTTATGTTAATTTATCCTATTATTAGATTATGAAACTGCTAACTAAAAGGTATTTCAGAAGTCAACTGCCAGAAGAGAGCTTTGAATTATTGCACAATGGATAGACTTATTTGCTATCTGTACAATATACTTCGTATGAAATGTAATTGTTTGCATGATTACAATTTGTGTAAGCTTCCTTACAAATAACTGTAGAAGTGTAGGTAGAAGCTTGACTTCAAAATTAGACTCCTCATAATCCACCTCTTCCCAACTAAGAAAACTGCTTAGTATTCTTGGGTACATAAGAAAATACCAGAATAGGGACGTTTGCCAGGACTCGTGGTTTTCTAAAGGACTTGGGCAATAATCAGCTTCAGTTTTATAATAAAGCACATGGATTTTTCCTGTAAGGCACATTTGCCTAAGAAAGAATTCCTTTGATCTGAGAAATGGTACAGCCTGCATAGTTTGTTGTTATATTTTCAATAGACTACTGGGCAAATATACTTTCTTACTTAGGATCCGCACAAGAAATAAAAAAGAGTTCTCTGAAGAGGTTTTAGGTACATTATAAAAAAATGTCATGGTAAGAATAACATGAAAACACAAAGCATTGTTGCTTAATAATTGTGAAATTTTAGTACGATCATTCTTCCTTTAGATAATTTAAATAACGATTTTATATAAATATATATATGCATATGTATATCTCACGGAAACAATAACAAAGACAAGTCAGATATGAAAGATAAGTAGTCATTCTAGAAACAGTAGAAACATGAAGCAAAAATGAAGGAAGGTTTGTTGATAGAAACAAAAGAAGTACAAGCATTCCTTAGGAGAAACTGAGTGTTTAGATGTCAAGCTAGGAGAAAAGAAAAAGATAATGAGATACCTTCATATCCAATTGTTTTAAAGAATGATGCTCAGAGAAGGAGGCCAAATTTATCCGTGCCTAGATCAAAAAGTATGACTAGATCCCTTGGGGCCCACCTGGTAGCGTAGTAGTTAAGTTGACGGGCTCTGCTTTGGCAGCCCTGGGTACTCGGATTCTAATCCCAGGTGCGGTCCTACGGGTCGCTCATCAAGCCATGCTGTGGCGGTGTCCCACATATAAAATAGAGGAAGATTGGCACAGATGTTAGCTTGGGGACAATCCTCCTCACGAAAAAAAAAAATAGTATGACTGGGTCCCTCAAAAAATCAAACAAGGTTCGTAAAGGCAATATTATGAGATGGTTAAGACGGTGGTCTCTGGAGCCACAAGCTGGGTTTGAACATTAGCTCTTGTTGTTGTTATTATTTTTTAAGTCTCAGTGCTTTAGTTTCTTGATCTATAAAACAAGAGTAATAAGAAGGCGATCTCATCGGATTGTTGAAAGGGTTAAGTGAGGTAAAACGTATAAAGACCTAGACTAGTACCTAAGCACATAGTAAGCACTCTATAATATGAGCTATTATAATATTATTATTAATATTAACAACACTAATAATAATAATACAAGAGGCAAGATCTCAAGGAAAACTAGAACGACTTCCCCGAAGGAACCCAGATCCAAAAACCCTATTGAGAGTTGTCTTCTCACGAGGTACACACGAGAGCTTTAGGGTTGGATTAAATCAACTCCTGAGGGGTTGAAAGAGCTGACCCGTTGTGAGGGAAGGTAGCCCAGGTCTGTGGCACCAGAGAGACTGAAGACTGAAGAGAAAACGAAATTAGAAAGAAGAGACTGTTGAGCTTTAATTTCTTTGAACTTAAATTTACAAACTGAAGGAGACTTTACTTTGGATGTTAATTTCTTTCTGGGAATTTAACAATGGGAGCAGGAGATTCGTTTTCAAAACTGGAGCTGAGGACATTATTTTAGTTCATAACCAATCTCTGGTGAGTATTTTAAGACTAGTGACTGAGCGAATTTTGAGATGCGAAATAGGAAAGAAAACGAATTTTTGGCTTAGGGTGTGCCATGTCTGTCGAGTTAAATAATTGATATCTCATTCTGACCAATTTCAGAGATCACTGGGGCCCACTGCTGAACTCCCCAGTTCACTGGTTCAGGGAGATGCAATGGAGAGGCTTTGTAGAAGTTTTATCAACCCATTCGTAGAAGCAGAAATGCAGGAGAGAAACAGAGAAGTTCTCACTCTCCAATATTTTATCGTCTCTTATTCCATTGGGCCAAAGTCTCTTTCCTCCATTTAAGGGAGAGCTGGAAGGGAAGGAACACTTCCAGACTTTTTCTGTCTTCCTATTCCTTATTCCTTATTCCTCCCTATATTAGTTTTTGTAGGGCTGCTGTAACAAAGTACCACAATGAGTGGCTTAAGACAGTAGAAAGTTATTCTCTCACAGTTCTGGCGGCTATAATTCTGAAATCAAGGTGTTGGTAGAACTATGCTTCCTTCTGAAGGCTCTAGAGAAAAATGCTTCCTTGCCTCTTCCTAGCTTCTCGTGACGTGACTGCTGACAAACCTTGGCATTCTTGGCTTCCAGTTGCCTAATTCTAATCTCTGCCTCCGTCTTCACATGGCATTTTTCCCTCTGCATGTGTCTCTGTGACCAAATATCCCTCTTCTTATAAGGTCATTAGTCATTGGATTAGGTCCACCCTAATCCAGTATGACTTCATTTTAAATCGATTATATCTGCAAAGACCCTATTTCCAAATAAGGTTCCCTTCACAGGAACCAGGAGTTAGGACTTGAACCTATATTTTTGGGGGGATACAATTCAACCCGCAACAATCCCTAAGTGATGGTAATTCTGGTTACTTAGAACTTGACATTCATTGGTGCCCATTTAATATTGGGCCGGTTCTTTTTGCCTTAAGATTGAGACTTGAAGATACACCATCCTCATTTATTTCTTTCATCTGGCGCAAGTGGCTCTAATGTGCTTCATTCGTTGAATGGTATCTATACCTGCTGGGCCTACCCACACAGGAGAAAGAATCACTGTTCTCTGACTCAGATATAACTTTTCCTGCAATTTGGTGAGCAACTCAGGTTGGCCCTATGCTGTAGAATCAGCTGCGTTCAACTCAGCGGAGAGAATAGGAAATCTTAATTTAGCTGCAGATCTAAACTGCATTCTCCAGTACAATTTACCAGAAGCACCAAATTTAGAGGGATTAAAGCATGCTTGTCCAGTTTAATCAAGTAGTACTTCATTTCCCATCTAGGCTGTGATCCTGCGTGTGTTCCGGTACTCAGTAATTGTATCTCACCGAAGCTGGTTTCTATCTTATTTCCGTGGCATCTCTTCTCTAGAAATTCTAATATAACAGGATGTCCACTTGAAAGTCTATTTCATGGTATATTTGGTCAGCACTGCCTACACTGGGATTAACACTTCTAAAGGGGAAGGACAAAAGTTATGCTCAGAGAGTATCCTAGGTGGGTGGAGAGCTCACTTGAGTAAGGAGAACGAAATGAAACACACAAAGGTATAATTAGGTATAATGTGTATTATAATATAATGTGTTATAATATAATATATAATATACATTAGATCTATATATTAAACATACATTTATGTGTATATACGTACAGAAATAGGTAATATCAGATAGTGATAAATGCTATGAAGAACAATAAAGGAGACAAAGGCTATAGAGAGCGCTTAAGGAGTACTATTTTGGAAAAAGTGCTCAAGGAAGGACTCATGGAGAAAGTGATATTTGAGCAGAGATCTGAATGCAGTGAATTAGCCAGCCATGGTAAGCTCTTGAGGAAGACCATTCCAGACAGAGAGAATAGCAAGCGAAAACGGCTGCAAGTGGGAACATAGATACCCTATATGAAGATCAGAGTGACCTGAGAGGTGTGAACAAGAAGAAGAACAGTCAGAAATGAGACCTGAGAGAGACCCAGGGTCTGGAGCACATAAGACCTTGTACGATCTGACAAGGCCTTTGGACTCCATTCTAAGTGTGATGGGAAGTTCCTGACAGATTTCGAACAAAGAGGTGACATTCCATGATTGAGGTTTTGAAGGCTCACCCTGGCACAGTGTGGAGAAGAGAATGTAGGGAGGCAAGGGCAGAGACAGGAAACCAAGTAGGTGGCTGCTGCAGTAGCCCAGATGGGAGATGATGGTGAGAAGTCAGATTCAGAAGATATTTTAAACACAGAGTCAGAGGCTTGCTGATGATTGGATGTGGCATGAGAGACAGAGATGAGTCTCGATTGACTCAAAGTACTGGACATACCATTAGGTAAAAATCCTTGCTAACTGTATTGTGGTAAATAGTGTCCCCTCCAAATTTATGCCCACCTGGAACTTTAGAATCTGACTTTATTAGGAAGTAGGGTCTTTGAAGATGCAATCAAGTTGTGATGAAGTCATATTGGACTATGATGGACCCTAATCTAATGACTGGTGTCTGTATAGAAGAGGGAAATTTGGAGACAGAGCCACACACACAGAGGGAAGAAGGCCACAGGAAGATGGAGGCAGAGATTGGAGTGATGCAGCCACAAGTCAAGAAACACCAAGGATTGCCAGAAGCTAGGAAGAGGCAAGGCAGGATTTTTCCCTAAGGCCTTCAGAGAGAACACGGCCCTGTCAACACCTTAATTTCAGATTTCTAGCCTCCAGAACTGAGAGTGAATAAATTTCTGTTGTTTTAAGCCATCCAGTTTGTGGTAATTTGTTAAGGCAGTCCTAGGAAACTAATACACTAATTAAGGTAAATATTGGTATTTTGTTTTAGTTTGCTTTCTTTGAGTGCTAAGAACATATTCTCATAAGTTTGCTGAGCAGTAGTTCCTCTTTTTAGTTTTCTTTTCATACCCTTAGCCTTCTTACTGATTGTTGTCTTTGTGTTTTCTTATTGATTTGTACGAGATTTTTTTTTTTTTTTTGGTGAGGAAGATTAGCCCTGAGCTAACACCTGTCACCAATCCTCCTCTTTTTGTTGAGGAAGATTGGCCCTGAGCTAACATCTGTGCCCATTTTCCTCTATTTTATATGTGGGACGCCTGCCACAGCGTGGCTTGATAAGCAGTGCCTAGGTCCGTGCCCGGGATGCAAACCCGCAAACCCTGGGCTGCCACAGTGTAGCACGCAAGCCTAACCTCTCTGTCACTGGGCTGGCCCCCTGTATGAGATCTTTCCTAAGAATGATTTTAACTCTAGGTTACATTTCCTACAATATGGTAAGGTAGAGTAAGTATGGTAATCTTCTACAAACTTTTCAGACATTCTGTTCTTTGTTTAAGCACGACTTTCAAAAGAAAAGGCATGAATATTTTGAAAAGGAATTTTAAAGAAAGTTTCTCCAAAAATAGAATTGCTCATTTTATCTGTATGTTATTACAATATTGGCATGCATAATAGCAAAGGTATTGCTTTCGGCAAAACTGAAAAAAAAAAAAGCATTGTGGAATATGTATTCTTTCATACACTATACCTGCATATGAGTTTTACCTCTTCATAGAAAAAGTCAGGGTTTTCTAGTACTTTTGTTCTGTATATATAGAGGAGGCAGAGAGGACGGGACTTCAAAATTATTGGTTTAGTATAAAAACTAAATTTCAACTGAGAGAATTTTTGGAATGAACTTTGAATTTAATAAAATACAATTCTTTAAATGTATAGTACATGGTATGCATTTTGAAGCTACGTAACGTCTTCTAAAAGTTGGTGTTTGTTTTACGTATAAAGATCTTGTTTATAGTTTTTCTGATTAGCTACATTAAGCTAAAACTGATTCCAACTATTTATTCATTCATCAAGTTAAACTTTTATTTTTTTATTTATTTTTTATTTTTATTATTTTCTTTTTTGTGAGGAGACCAGCCCTATGCTAACATCTGCCAATCCTCCTCTTTTTTTGCTGAGGAAGACTGGCCCTGGGCTAACATCCGTGCCCATCCTCCTCCACTTTATATGGGACGCCGCCACAGCATGGCCTGACAAGCAGTGTGTCGGTGCGCACCCAGGATCGGAATCTGCGAACCCCGGGCCGCTGCAGCGGAGCACGTGCATTTAACCGCTTGCGCCACTGGGCCGGCCCCAAGTTAAACTTTTAAATACGTCTGTATAAATATCCTTGGGTCTTTTCTGCATGTATATACTGTCCTCCCAAATTAAATTTCAAGTTTCCCCATCAAATATGAAGCCCAAAGTCATGGGCCGTACTTACCTACTTCTTTTGTATAGGGAATAATTTATGCATGGATTATGTTATAAAAAGTTACCTGTAAATTGAAACTGTTGAGAAAAATTATCCAAAACTTAAAAATAAGGCATAGCGTCACTGAGTGCGCTTTCACTGCCGTACTAAAGCGTTGTCTGATCAGCCTGCTTAGGGGCATTTTAGAGATGGCACTTTTATTTGACCTACTCTTTGCTGTTAATTGGCCCAGACTCTGCAAAGTTAGATATTACTTTGTCAAAGATTATTAAGTTGCAAATTATTTTTGTCTGCTGGTGAATCAGATGATATCTTTCCAGTAGAAAAGATAATCCCAAAGATTATGGTTTTATTGTCCTGAAGGATATTAATCAGTGTCTTAGTCTGTCTGGGCTGCTATAACAAAATACCACAGGCTGGGTAGCTTATAAGCAACAGAATTTATTTCTGATAGTTCTGGAGGCTGGAAGTCTGAAATCAGAGTGCAGCATGGTCAGGTGAGGGCTCTCTTCCAGGTCACATGGCAGAAGGGGCTAGGGATCTCTCTGGAGCCCCTTTCATGAAGCCCTAATCCGATATACTGAGGGTTCACCCTCATGACTTAAGTACCTCCCAAAGGCCCCATACCATCACCTTTGGGGATTAGGATTTCAACATATAAATTTGGGGGGGACACAAACATTTATATTATAGCAATCAGTATTTTAAAATCAGACTTTTAGCTATCTTTTTTCAGTGTTCTTTCTTTCATTGACTATATATACTAGTCTCTCCTTTCCTCCTTGGAACCAGCTTTATCATTCTGCTTGTTCCCTAACTGAGCAGTTAAATATCTTTGACATATGCTCACTGTTTATTTTTATGAGAGTTTTGCTTTTAACTCTTTGAAATTCATACTTGACAAAAATGAGAACCTAGAAATAATATATATTGTGGTTAAGCCCCAAACTACCCACAAATAAATTCAGTCTATGATGTACCTGGTATAATACACAATTAAATTTTAGAAAATTAGACTGTTTTAATGACAATTTCAAAATAATATTAAGAAATTTTATCTTAATTGATTTTTTGATGACAGATAGGTTTGATTAGACAATGAGAAGAAAGTAGGTAGCGAAGGGGAGGTATTTATTGTTATCTATTCTAATAGGACTTTTTAATTTTTTTAGCAGGGAAAGATTAGTCCTGAGCTAACATCTGTTGCCAATTTTCCTCTTTTTTTCCCTCCCCAAAACCCCAGTGCATGGTTGTATATCCTAGTTGTAAGTCGTTCTAGTTCGTCTATGTGAGCCGCTGCCACAGCATGGCAACCAACAGACAGGTGGTGTGGTTCTGCGACCGGAAAGCAAACCCGGGCTGCCAAAGAAGAGTGCGCTGAACTTTAACCACTAGGCTACCAGGGCTGGCTTCTAATAGGACATTTTACATGTGCTCAATACTTTTAGACATTTGATCTCATTGATTCTTTATTGTCCATACTTATCTCAAAGCTTCTGGTGTTTGTTTCCTCAATTTGAGTGTATTCTAATGATGACTCACATTTTTCAGTCACAGTGTCCTTGGTTACAAATAGTAACTTCACATTATGAAGCAGATACTCTTATCAACATTCCTGCTTTACAAATAGGAAATCAAGGTATGAAAAGTTGAGGAGCTCACCCGTAGCCATCAAACTAGTAACCTAGAGGCAGAGATTTGAACTCAGGCAGGTTGAGGTCAGAATTCACCTACTTAATCTCAACTCAAGCAGAGCTGACTCTCAATTCTGGCTTTGCAAATAGAGCTTACTCAACCTTGGCTACCAGGAGGGAAAATTGAGGTCCAGGAGGCTTCAAGCAATTTGTCCAAGGTTAACTAACTAATTAGTAGTGATTGGGCTTATTTTGCTAGTTCACAATAAAAAAAGAGAAGGGAAAGAGAAAGGCTAGTAGATATAAAGAGAGAGTGAGATATTGTGATAATTGAGCAAAAGCTGGAGGAGAGGAAATTTGAGGGAGAGGAAATTATTAACAAAGGTGAGTTTGCACATTGAAAAGTTACCTTGGGTAGAACTGATTGAATCGTGCATAAATAAAGGTAGATTGAATACAGAGATATGGCTGAAGGAAAAGCAGAAGATTGTGTAAGTGCCTGTCTGTTAGAACCTCAGTTCTCTGGGGTGGATGGATATTGTGCAACAACTTAACCCACCACAGTTGAATTATTGTTTAGAGAAGCTGCGGAGCAAAGACTAGAGAAAAGTCAGCAGCGAGTAATAAAATTTGGAACACTGGGCTTCAGATCTTGGGATGTGTCTACTCAGTCATTTATATCTTTCCACAGCTATAGTGCTATATTAAAGCACACGTTTTCATGAATACTGTTGCTGATGATAAAACTCTAATTTAATAATAAAAGAGGTAATTTTTAAATTACTTATTGCATAAAACATTTTTCTTTATAAGCTTTCAGTAGTTCTTACTAGAGTCTGTTGTCTGCCAAGCCTGTAATTGCAAATTGGTGCTAGAAAAATGCAGAAATTTCCAACTGAAGAAAAAGAATCTAGTGCCTAACAATTACAATTTGTTTACATCTACTTTTCCTGATTGACATATTAAAATAAATTTGCTCGTTGAATGTCCTTATTCTTAGGAAAGGCATGCTAAAATATTTAGGAGTGAATTGTCATGATATTCTCAAAAGGTAAGAAAATACGTGTGTGCGCGCGCGTGTGTGTGTATGTAATAGAGAGAACGAATGTGGCAAAATGTTATCAATTGTTGAATCTAGGTGAGGGGTATACAGGCATTCATTGTATTATTCTTCAATTTTTCTGTAAGCTTGAATTTTTTTATGCAAATAGAAAAATAAAATACAGCATATTGAGTAGAAAATACCACTTCAGATTGTGGATTACGCTCTGTATCTAGAATTGCAGTCCTGAATGCTCTTATTTTTAAATCAATGATTGTTCCATAATTTTGTTTTACTTTTAAACATTTCCTCATTTTGGAATGTTCGTTATAATTTTGATAATAGCTACTTTTTAATTTAACATTTATATTATATGTTAGGAATTTTACATTTATTATCACTAATCTTCACAACAATCCGGAAAGGTAAATGTTATTGTCTCCATTTTTCAGATGACGAAAGAGAGGCTCTAGCACATTGGTCTCTGCCCTTGGTCACATGCAACTGTAAATGTTGGTGCTCTGATTTATGCCCAAGTGGGTCAGAATCTAAATTCTGTGCTCTTTTCATTATATCACCTGCTTCTCATGCTAAGAGATTTATTTGTTGATGGGTGGGCAATGGTCCTTTGGGGGAGAGCCCCTTATGCCAACTAAAACCTATTATTAAAATGATACTCATGCAAGATGAGAAAAATAAACTAGTTTTGCCACTTTTATCTGTATCTCAAAGATATCGGATTCTGAATGTCTCTCCAAAAAAACCTTCTAAATGCCTAAACCTTCTAACTCACCTTATTTAATTGGCGTATACTAAACAAGAGGTAATATATCAATTGTGTGGTTGAGATTACTATTTCAAAATATGTTGGCATTTGGCTGTTTTTTTCAAATTCCCGAAATTTTCCATTTTCAAGTGTTCATATTCTTATCATTAAGTGGCACTTTCTTCCCATAAGGCAAAGCATCAGTCATTCACTCAACAAATATTTATCCAGCCCTTCATAAGCCCTTAGCATACTATGTATTCATTTTACTGAAAATCCTGCGGCAATCTTAACCACATTTTGCTTCCATTAAGCTCAACTGGTAACAATAATAACATTACACAATTTTTTTTCCTCATGACTTTAAAGTTTCTAACATTAGCAAAAGTCTTATAGGATAGTTATTTAGTGGACTATTTTTATCATAGCCATTTATTCATAAACTCCAAACTAAACAAGTAAGAATGTTTATGTGTACAGTAAGAAAATTCACAAAGTTCTTGATAAAGCCCCTGGAATATTTTAAAATAAGAGATCTTGACTTTGGAAAGATTGCAATATGAGAGTACAGATGAAATGAGCCCTTAGAATCACCTCCAACATGTGCACCTAAGGGAGTAATGATGAGTGAAGAGATCACTGTTTAATTTTTAGGCTGTTAGAGGAAAAGGGTATTTGCTTGAAATCTTGCTAATAAAGCTTGGGTACATGATTATATTTAAAGTAAAGAAACTTATCTGTAAAGGATAATTTCCTCAAGCTCTGATGACATGAGGTGCTGCTAAGATTCTCTTTCACAACAGCCCCAGGGATCGTTGAGTTCATTTCTGGACATATCCTTATCCCTTTAAACACACAGGCTCATGACTGAATACACCTCAACTCGTGTTTGCATTTACTTATATTTTTTTCCCTTTTGTGGCTTGAACTGTAAACTCTCCTTTCGAAGTGGTGAGAGTCTTCCCCCGTCTTCCCTCTGTTCCCTACAACCCAGGAGCATTTCAGAGGGTAATGTTCTTAGAGGGTGAACCTGTGAAGGGAAATTTAAAGGCAAGCATTCACTCTAGGAAAAGGCAGAGCGACAACAGCTTTTGCTTCCAAGTCTACAATGGCTTTGTCAAGAGTAAGAAGTGTCTCAGAGACCCAACAAAAACTGGGAAATAGGCTATTTCTCTTGAGGCATGTCCTTGCCTGCCTTTCCAGGTCCTTCCTTCATGCCATAGGAAGAGAGCTTCCGGATGGGCTTTAAAGTCTGTCATGGATTCATCTTTCTTTTGTTTGCAGGTTTGAATAATAGACCACTCAGTGTGGGCAGGGAAGACTCTAGGAATAGCTTTTAAAAGATCGGCTGCTATTTTGTGAGCTTTCTCTGGTTGGAGATTGAGGATCTTGAATATCACTCTTGAGGTTATGACATTCTGCTTCTCGAATCTATTTTTGAGCTTCACCAGGTCCTACCAGCATGTACACAAGCTGGTGAGGATCTGCCACACCAGAGTCATGGGTCTGATGAAGACTCTAAAGTCTTCACAAAACTTTTGGGGATCCTCCCTGGGTTTAGGAAATTCTTTAACTATGGCCCTTCGTTTGGTTTTGACCAAGAAGTGAAAGATGCCTAAAGGGTATCACCTGCAGCCTCGGGTGGTCTTATTTTAAAAGGTAACTGTTTAATAGTCTCTGTTCAGAGTGGAAAGGCAATTCAGACAGAGGATTAGTAGACCATGAGTATTTGAGTGAAGGAGGATAAAGGGGAGCAGTAGGAGTCACGTCAGCCTTACAATCTTTTGTTTTGGGTTCCTCTTGTGTCTTTAATTTTTCATTAGCCTTTTGCAATGAATCTTTCAACAAAGCTATTTTGGAATCTTGAAGCCTTTTGGAGGCTTCTCCATGCCAATTAAAATAGGTGTCCCATCCTGTTTGTTTGGTTTGGGAACCCTTGCTTTCAAGTGTACTTCTTTAGTAAGATTTTGTCATACTTGTAGATATCTACAGCTTTCAGGACCATAGTTCTTAAAAATAAGCAGGTATGCTGGAAGGTGGGGCACTCGATTCCTTAGAACTTAAGGATCTTATTTCTTTGGTTAAGCCTTGGGTCTCTCAGAATCAAATTAACACCTAAGAGGTATGTGCCTCTGGCTTGAGGATTTTGTGGTGTTTTACAGTGTACCTCATTGCCCAGAAATTTCTTTGAGGTTGCCTCATGACCTAGTGTCGATCTCACCTGTAGTGTGACCAACTTATCCTAGCACAGGAGTCTTAGATTTAGGTGGTAACTGCTCTAACGGCTTCTAAGTGCTTGACCTATGCCCACCAATTTTGCAGCTTTGGCTTCTGAAATTTCTGTTAACAATAGATCTATTATTTGTTTACCTCATGTGGACATTAGTGATAACGAACCTCTTATTCTCAAGTTTGTGTACCCAGTGCACAGCAAGCCAAACACTGAGACATCGGTGCTTGGAGATGGAGAAAGGCCCGATTTGAGTTGACCAAGATGAGAAGCTGGGAGCATGAGTTTGCTCAAATCCGCCTCAACAAGAGCAGAAAACAGGGGGTTTTATAGAGCTAAGGGGCTTGGCAGGAGGAGCTTCTGAGAAACAAGTGGGTCACTCCCAATAAGCCCCTGGGCAATCTGACTTCTGGGCCTCAACAGCTGTTGGGGCTGGCCATCTGGTGATCACAACCTCCCCAAAGGCATTCTCTTTCTTCTGCAAAACAAGCTCACAAATCCTCAAGACCTCTGAGTCACCCCTTAAGTTAGACAGGAAAACAGCAAATTGCTTATTGAATATCTAAAGTAACACTCAGGTACTTGGCTTCATTAGCAGAAATCAACAGTAACTGAGGAAATGGAACAGTGGACACCAGCAGTAACCAAGGAAATATTGCTGCAGACTGGCCGAGGGCTAAGGATTGGAGTTCCAGGTGGAACCATCTGCCAGCTCAAGCTGATCCACTAAGCCCTGGACTCAACCGGGGACTAACCAAGGGCTAAGGACTGCTGCTCTATTGGAGTCTCCTGTCAATCTAGACTGACTGATAACCTTGGACTGGAAAGCCAATAAAAGCAGAGAGCTTGGATGCAAAAAATGGAGTTCAGATCCAAGAGGAACTCACCCATGGCTCTCTAAGATGGTGAGAAAGACAGAGAACTCAAAGGGTTTAGTGGGTACCAATGCCTGTGTTTCTCATCGTTTCTGAAACTTCTGATCTCACTGCTACCACCACAACTGTTATAAAACAAAATTCAACTGAGTAAAATTTAAAGATCTTATTGATTTTCTTCAACGATTCATGAATCGGGCAGCATCCAATCTAGCACATAGGAAGAAGCTCTGAAGAGCTACACAAGGTAAGAGATTTTATAGGCAGAAGAGAGCAAGAACAATGAAGTCGTACCAGGCAAAAAAGTGGATTGATTATTGCAAGGTTACTTTCGCTATAGGGGATGGCAGCGGTCTATCAGGGAGATTACCTAACTAGTGCTGATCAGGCGATTCCTGATTGACTGGTTTAAGAGTCCATTTCTGGGAGAACCAACACCGTAATTAAGTTAATCTCGGTTTGGTGACATGGGCCTGTTATGAGAGGTTTGGGGGATTCGATCGGAGACGTAAAAGAAACTTTACACTCCAAACAAATGGACTGAAGTTATATTTTATTATATAGAGGAGAGTAAAGGCGATAGACCGCAAACAGATCCAAATAGGTCAAATAAAAAGAGGGAAAAACACCAGCTCGACTGGAAAGGGAAAACATCCACATCAGCTGAGATAGAAGCAGATTCGAATAGGTCATATAATAAGAGGGAAAAACATCAAATCGACTGGAAAGGGAAAACATCCACATCGACTGAAGGGAAATGACACAAATCAACCGGAAAGAGAAACACCAGGTTGACCAAAAAGAGAACACATCACATCAGTTACTCACAACATCCACACCCCACTGCTGGGAGAGTCCCTTCAATTGACACGGCTGGGCGGGAATCACACGTCCTGAGCAAGGTTTCCCTTCCACAGGTGAGACTCTCACCAGGCCTCAGTTTCCAGCAGTTTATATAGACAGTTACAGAGTTTACAGAGCAAGCATCCAGTGTTCCCATGCACAAATGGTTATCAGTGGCATACGTGCACTGAGCCTCCTGGCTATTGTCCCAGCCCAGCAGTTGTGTACGTGCACTGTTTACCCTGGTTATCGTCCCAGCCCGGCACAGATGGCCAGTCTGCCCCAGGCTGTGGCGCCCAAAGGGCCTGGAAATTTTTACACGTTGCAACTATCTCCATGGGAGAAGGGCCAGTTCCCGCCATGCAGAAAGCAGCTTTTATATTTCTTTTTGTGCTGGTGGCTGTGGCTCAATGGAGCAGCCAAGCATGGCTGTACTCATGTCAAGACAGGGCCATAGCATAAGTGACTCCATTTTGAGCCTGTTGTCTTGTTTTTAACAGGACTTGGTTTCTAGATTGTATGATTTTAGAAAGTCCAAGAGAGTGGCCCTGGCTCTCATTATCTCCCACATCCTAGAGTGGTGAGGTAGACATTTGACTCTTTGGTTTAGGACTTTCCCTTTTCAAGAGTGTTCACTAGAAATCCATAGAAGAGATAAGGCATACAGTTAATGCTCTTTTCACCTGGAAATAAATTACTTCATCTGTTGTCTGATTCAGGACTGCAAAAGGAGAAAGAACTGAACAGACCTGAAAGGAATTCCACAGTAGGCATCATTTACCAGCCGGGGTGCAATATGAGCCCTCTGAATAGAGTCAGGAGAGGTGGTCGGGTAGAGCAATAAGGCCTAGTCTCAGTTCTGCTATTACCAACAGGATGTCCTTGGGAAAGCCACCTCACTTCTCTGGGTCTTAATTCCCTATTTTTTAATATGAAGATTGGATTAGAGTGATGGCTAAGTTCCTATCTTGTCCTGCTGTCCAATCAAGTCTGTCCTTTCCCACTCTAACACTCAGGGATCTGGTGAAGAAGTTTCCATGTGTCCTACATAAACCCGTCATCATATTATGAACTTTGGTTTCATCTTCTTTCATCTTTTCACACTAAACAGTCATAAGTATTTTTTCATACAGAAACTCTTTTACCTTCTACATTACTTTAGTTACACGTTCTTCTCTCACCTTCTCGGGATTTGTTAAGTCATCTTTAAAGTTTCTTGACCTAGAACTTTATTTCACTGCCTTGGAGACAAGATGCATATTAAAGAAACTAAACAAGGCAGGCTTCCTGTTTCACAATTTGCTTCCTTTTTAAAAATGACTTGCGGTTTATTGCTTCTTTTGAGCAAATAACCCCCTATACTGATATTTTCAAGGCTTAAGGATGCTTCTGTCTTTGCTAAGGGATGCATCATAGTCATTGTCTTATTATTAGACAACGGATTATTTTTAGCTCAATAGGTTATGTTGCTTTTGTCCTACTGAACCTTATCTGACACTTAAATGTCTGGCTGCATTGCTCAACCCACAGACTCTATTCTTGCTACCTCTTGCGCTGCCCTATTCTCAAGTAGAAAACAGGAGGAACAGACCTCCTTCCTCAAACTAAATAGTGCCTTTTCATCTTCCTACTTCATGCTCAGGAACATAAATCTCAGCAGAGTCTCTAGAGGGCCTGGGCCACAGACAGAATAATATCCCCCAATGTAAGCTCTAGGGCTTGAATATTGATATGTACAAGATTAGTGAATGGTGCCTGTGTTTCTGGAACTGGACCAGGCATTTTATATGGGTGGCTTTGACCCTGCTACATCAAACTCATCAATCACAGATGACCCCCGTCCTTTTCCTGAATGCTCTACTGTCATAGAGGTAAAACTGTCCACACTAGAGAGTGCGAGGGATACCTATAGCAAATGTGCTGCCATTTTTTTTTTCCTTTTTGTGAGGGATATTAGCCCTGAACTAACACCTGTTGCCAACCCTCCTCTTTTTTGCTGAGGAAGATTGGCCCTAGGGTAACATCTGTGCCCATCTTCCTCTACTTTATATGGGACGCCACCACAGCATGGCTTGATAAGCGGTGCAAATGTCCATGCATGGCATCCAAACCTGAGAACCCCAGGCCACCGAAGCGGAGCATGTGAACTTAACCACAATGCCACTGGGCTGGCCCCTATATGAGGCCATTCTTGACGCCACCCTGATGCATTTTCTATGGTTATGAGGGCATTGTCATCATACTCTTTGTCACCATTTCCTCTACTCCTCTTTCAACATCTTTTTGTAAGGTCAGTAGAAAAATAAGATTCAGATCTATAATCTGCACTATAACTTTAAGAATGTTCTTTTAAATAAATAGGACATGAATCCAGAGATGGGTGTGAAAGAAGAAACGCTCAAATCAATTGGCCCATTTTTAGCAAAAATAATTTGGCCGAGCGTCTACCTTGGTCACGAGGGCTTCATTCATTTAGAAAATATTTAGTGAGTCCTTAATATGATCCAAACACTTTTCTATTTGAACAGGCCAATGTGGTAACTCCTCTTTTGGAGGCTTACAAATTAGCCAAAAGGGCAAACAATAAACAAGTAAATATAATTACATATAAGAAGGAAGTAAGATTAAAGAATTGAAGATATAGAGAAATTGACTTTAAGGCAAGCAATAAAAGGAAACTCACCATGCCAATCACTTTATATATATTAACTTTTAATCTTCATAACAACCCTGTATTAGTTTGTTAGGGCTGCCGTAACAAAATACCACATCCTTGGCGGCTTAAATAACAGAAATTTATTTTCTCACAGTTCTGGAGGCTGGAAGTCTGAGATCGAGGTGTCAACAGATTTTCTTCCGAGGCCTCTCTCCTTGGCTTGCAGGTGGTTGACTCCTCGCTGTGTCCTCACATGGTATTTCCTCTATGCATGCATCCCTGGTGTTTCTCTGTGTGTCCTAATCTCCTCTTACCAAGATACCAGTTGTATTGGATTAGGACCACCCCTAACTACCTCATTTTAATTTAATTACCTCTTTAAAGATCCTTTCTCCAAGTACAGTCACATTCTGTGGTACTAGGGGTTACAGCTTCAACACATAAATTTGCGGGGGACATAATTCAGCCTATAACAAATCCTGTGAGGTAGATACAGTCATTGACTCCACACATGAGACTCAGAGAGGTAAAATAACTTGCCTGGGATTTGAACTCCAAAATCGGTGCATTTAATCACCATGGTCATGTTTAAGAAAACAACCAATTGAGGAATTTAGGAGATAAGTTACTGGAAACCAGGAAAATTGAGGTGCATCATGCAGCCAAAATCATATGGCATGGATTCAGATGGTCTGAATTGAAGTCCCAACTTTCCTACGTACGAGTTGTGTAGGATTAAAACTGTTAACCATACTGAGATTTTTTTTATCCCTTCCCCTCTGAACCCCCTCAAACCCCAATGCACTCTGAAATTTTCTATTCTTTTCCATTTCATTTTTTAAACAATCCTGGTAATAGTTTGTAAAACTGATTTATTGACACACTAGTGGGTTGTGGGCCACATTTGAAAAACTGCATCATGTAGCTTTTTTGGCCAATGTGAACTCTTCTTAACTAGTGATCCTAGCTCAGAGTTTTAGTGTGTTATAGTCTTCAGAAGAAGGAAGTTACATTCTCTTAAGGAAAAAGAAACACATACAATATGATGTTTTAATTTTATTTTTTATTTTATTTATTTTTCTCTGCTGAGTGCTGCTCCCCTGTCCTCACCTATAGTGTCCTGACTGACAGCACGGCCACACAGGAATTAACAGCAAAGTGATTGGATATCAGCTTTTTCATGACCCTCACCCTACATGGGCAAATGCTGCTGGGTCCCCTACCTCCCACTGTGGTGTGAATTTAACCTTCTTGGCCGAGGATGAGAACTGGGAGAATTAACAGGCTCCACGTGTAGGGTATGGCAAGTGACATTTACTACCTCAAAACAGGAAATGGATAGAACACTTGTAGGCTTGCAAGGGTGTGTATGTGTGTGTGTATGCATGCACACACACGCATTCACAGATGCACAAGCGCAAAGAACGGAGAGTGAAAGAATTAGCTCCAAGAAATAAGATCACTTATTGGCAATGATCTTTAATACATTAACTTGGCCAGTAAAGAAACCTGGGCCAGTGGATATCAGTCTCTCACCAATTTTCCGAATCAAGTAGGTCTCTCCTCTTTTCTTGGGAAGGAGCTAGCAAAAAGATGGAGAGAATGATGTCCTCCCCAGAACATCCTCCAGGGAAGTTAAATATGGAATGAAAATATCTAGCACTCCCTGCGAAGTCAGAACTATTGGTGAGAGTACCTATTTTATAACCCAAGAAAGGAATGTAGGAGAGGAAGAGAAGAGTTCTCTCTACATTTGTCACCCAGAATTTTTAGATGTGCTTTTATATATGCCACAAAATCAAAGAAATACTAAAGCTTTATAAATCTAGAAAGACTAGATATCACAAAAAGGTAAAAACAGTGTATTATGCCCCTAGGGCGATATCTCAGAATCTCCTGTAGGTCAGGGATGGAAGACGTGTAGTTTGAAAAAGTTCCCCTAGTAATTCTGAAAAGCCCCTTTGGCTCTTTTCCATCCCTCTCCCCCTACACACATAAACTGAGAACCACTGATCTCAAGCAAGAAGGGCACAGTGCCAAGAATAAGTCCCTAGGGATGACCAGTATTTGAGATTTAAGCAAATGAAGATGAATTTATAAAATAGACCAAGAATATTCTAGACAATTGAGGAATGCCAAGAGAAGATAAAGTCCTAAAAGCCAAACGTATACATTGTTTCAAGATAGGAAGAGTAATTAACGACATCAAATGCTGCTAATTGGTCAGTAATATCAATAATATTATCATTTTTAATGACAATAATGTACCAGGTGTTTTGTACGTATCTCATTCGATCTCACAAGAATTGTGTGAGGTGAAACTGAAGATTAGAGACGTTAAATAACTTGCTAGGATTTAAATTCCAGTCTATATGATTCCAAAGCCCATCCTCTTTCCACGCTGTTCTGAGGTCGTTGGTGGCCTTGGAGCTGGTGGTTTTGATAGAATGTGGGGCATGGAGGTCAGAATGCTCTGAGTGGACACTGTCAATGGGATTTAAGGGAAGGTAGGCAATGAGGACACTGAAGTTTAATTGTGACAAAAAATGAGAGACGTGGAACCAGAGAGGAGAAATGGAGTCTAAGTCATGCTTGTATTGTTTATAAGATGCGGTTTTGCATGGTGATTGAGATCACAAGCTCTTCACCTAGCCTGTGCTGATTGGAATCCAGGCTGCTCATCAGCTGTGTGTTGCTTAGTCTCTCAGTGCCTTTGAGTGCTCACCTCACAGGGCGTTTGTGAGGATAAAAAGGGAGCTGATACAGGGAAAGAGCTTAGTAAGTGTTATTATTTTACAAGTTTGTATGCTGAGAGAAAGGAAAGAGTGAAGAAGAAAATGTTGACAAGGTAAGAAAGAAAAGGATTCTCTCAGACGTTCATCAATACCCTCCAGCCAAAGACCACTAGGAACACACCTGTGGTTGAAGACTTTAGATTTATCACTTTTGGCAGCAAAGGGGAATGCAAGCCTTGAAAAACTTAAGGGAATCTTTCTACTGAGGCTGGTGGAAGATACTTATTATAGAAATTTTGCTTGAGATAGGTGATTTGGTAAGAATTGGGGGGGTTGCTTTGGTAGGAGTAATTCTATGATTAGATATCTAAATAGATCTTATCTAGAAGAAAAGGCTAGATGGAGGCTAAAGATGTAATTGGTAAAGAAGCAGCAATCACTCCTATTAGCCAGCATCTTATTCTGTTTGGGCTGCTCTGACACAACACCATAGACTGGGTGGCTTAAACAACAGAAATTTATTTCTCACAGTTATGGAGGCTGGGAAGTCCAAGATTCAGTGTCTGATGAAAACCTGTTTCCTGGTTCTCAGCATCTTCTTGCTGTCTCCTCACATGGCAGAAGAGGTAAGGGACCTCCCTGGGGTCTCTTTTATAAGGGCGCTAATCCCATTAGTAAGGACTCCACCCTCATGACCTAATCAGCTCTCAAAGGCCCCACCTCCTAATACCATCACATTGGGGATTAGGTTTCAACACACTGTCAATAGCAGCTGGGAGGGGGAGTGTTTGGTCATTTTTTGTGAATTGGACAAAATTCATGTTTTTGTATGTGTTCAAACATGATGGCAGAGTGGTCTAGTTTCTGTCTTGATCTGTCACTGTCACAGAGTGGCCTTGTCTGATGTTAATGTTCTATGAAATTTTAGGCTCAATAGAACAGAAGGACCAGCTGTGAGGGCCAGGTTGGCTCTTGGCATCCTCAAGGCCTACTTGAGTTTTTCTTCTGGATTTGGCCTCTTCCCATTATGGGGTCTATATTCTAAGTGGTTCTTGACACTCATTAATAACTTAAAGGTTGACATATTGCAAAATGTTTTAGAGGATTTAAACCTTAAAACTTCAACACATAGTTGATAGGTTACTTTTTAAAATATTATAAAATTTTAAAATACTAGTTGAGATGTGCCCACCAAAGAATTCATTTTAATCTCTCATTTAGGTTTTCTCTTTTACTTTAAGAAAATTTCCCAGAAATTTTCATCTCCAATTTTATCCAGAATATTTACAATCAGAAAACCTTTTAGAGAAAATGTTCATCTAAAATTGAAATAGTTTGCTCTAAGAAAAAAATCTAATAAAACAGTCCATGATGGATATTGTAGTTCAAATACTGAAGTCATAATTGTCTTTTACTTTAATAGTGAGTTAATATGCACAGACATAATAATGGGTAAGATTTTTAAGAACTTCTATAAACATTATAACTTGTTTTTCCCCCAGACTTAGAAATAACTACTTCATACAGTGGCTTAAGCCTTCTTCTTATATCTTTCCATAATACATCTTTAATATTGCTAAATTGCAAAGGCCACTTATTTTGGATAATTTTCTTTCAGTTAAATTCTACATATGTTTTTTGAGCAATTACTACAGGAAGAACATCACGCTAGATGCTGACGCCAAATTTCATGTTTCGTATTTAAAACTGATTCAAAGTGCCCACAGTGTTAGACTCCTTGCTTGGGTTACAGAGATGTGGAGAGCAATATGTAGACATTATTCGCAAATACAGACCGTCTCTGACTAATGGTGGTTTGACTTTTATGATTTTTTGACGTTACGATGGTGCAAAAGTGGTACACATTCAGTAGAAACTGTACTTCGAATTTTGAATTTTGATCTTTGTCCGGGCTAGCGATATACAGTACAAAACTCCCTCGTGATGCTGGGCAGCGGCAGTGAGCCTCAGCTCCCAGGCAGCCATGTGATCATGAGGGTGTACAACCAATGTACTTACAGACATTCTGTCCTTGTACAACCATTCTGCTTTTCACTTTCAGTACAGTATTCAATAAGTTACATTAGATATTCAACACTTTATTATAAAATAGGCTTTATGTTAGATGATTTTGCCCAACTGTGGGCTAATGTAAGTGTTCTGAGCACGATTAAGGTAGTCTTGGCTACGCTATGATGTTGGTAGGTGAGGTGTATTAAATACATTTAATGCATTTTGACTTATGATATTTTCAACTTACAATGGGTTTATCAGGATGTAATCCTATTATAAGTTGAGGAAGATCTGTATTTCTTTGACAACAAAGCAGTAAATCTTAAACTGTTGTTGAACGGCAATCAGGAATAAGAACAATAAATATAGCTTTTTTCCCATTAGATGCTGAGTTTGTAAAGCCTATTGAAAAATGTTGCAATGCTTATATTTTACATTTGTTAACTGTTCTTTCAAAGATCTTAAAATACGTCATAAACATCAGAGATATTTTACTTCTAGAAGAATCTCCTGGCAATGGGATGTGAGCACCCTGGAGAGAGTAAGTCATCTGTTGTGACATTAGCAGCCCAGTCAGTGGATGAGCTCTGGCAGAGGTTCCAGCCTCAAAGTGTTCCTCAGCTCTGCTAAGGACCAATGTGACTCAGTGCACGCTCTCTGCAGTAAGGTTTATATTCTCAAAGTGAATTTCAAGCACAACATATAATAGTCTCAAAAGCAATTGTTGGAAATCAAATTTTAAAATTAGTATTATTCAGTAACTTTTTCTCAGAATCAGAATTTTTGAAATGGAGGAAATAATAATTATAATGTCATTATTAATGTGATAAATATCATTTGTTGAGCGTCAAGCTTGTGTCATTTATACATTACTTATGGAATTTTAGCACTTGTCACCCAAAGTTTAGTGTGGAAGGATTTAAAGAAAGGTTAAATAGACTGCCTGATGTTAAAAAAGGAGATAAATGGCGGAGCTGGGGTTAGAAACCAGATGTTTGACACCAAGGCTTATGATGTTCCCATCATAGTAATAAAGTTTAATAGTTTTGAGTGTTTGCTATATGCCAGACACTGTCCTAATGCTACTGACAATAATATTTTATCATTTAATCCTCACAACAACCCTGAGAGATGGATATTATTTCATAGGCACCTAGAGGTTGGGCATGACTAGCCCAAAAGTCATAGAACTAGTAACCAGCTCATTATTATGCCTCACTGACTCTTTTAGTTGAATAAGTTAGCTTAAAGGACTTTTAGTCAGCCCCACATCTGATGCCTGAACACTTTCTCTAACTGCCTTTCTGAGAGAATGTCTAGTTGACATTTCCAGGGCTGGGTGAATTACAACTTCCCAAGGCAGCCTATTCCATCTCTGAAATATTTGTCTTCCTTGAGTTTATACTCCTTGGTCAGAGTTTTACCTCTTAAGACAATGTAAAGAAAGTCTTATACCTCTTCTATTTTGCAACTGAATATGGAGTTGGACATTTTGTTTCACGTGGCTTACTGATATTTGAAGTCACAACACAAATTTAAGTGTCTTTAGCATATTCATATTAACTAAAATTTGTCAGCTTCCCCTATGCCTCATGTAATGTATTGATCCCTTTCTTTAGGTTGTATTTATACTCTTTTTAAGAAATTCAAAATGTCCCTTCCACTCAAAAATATTTTGTTATAAAAACTTTCAAAACACACAATAAGCCCAAATATATCAATTACTCAAATTTAATAAACAAAAGTTTTGCCACATATGCTTCATCCATCCCTTTTTTTGCTTTTTTTCCTGCTGCTGAAGTATTTTAAAGACAGTAGACATTATGTTATTCCACCCCTACCTATAAATTTCTAAAATTGTATATATTTTCTTACATAACTGCAATATGTTCTTTCCATTTTGAAAAGGTAAAGCTGATTTTAGAAAAGACTGCTTCTAAGCTGTTTAAACTCCACGCTATGGGAAGGAGATCAGCTTAAATAATTCTAAAAGTTGTGTTATGGTTTCAAGAATTTTATTAGTAGTTCTTTACACTTTTTCATTTCTAAATGAATCAGCAGCTTAAAAATCTTATTCTGGAGTATCCATTGAATCACTCTTTTTTTTCCTAAAAGTTGAAATTGCAAGAAGAACATAGGACTTTCAGAGCTGTGTATCATTGGCAAACAGCTTGCTTTCTCTTCTGAATGACTTAACATGAGTGAAAAAAAGTTTTCAACAGCTTGTGGCTCACCGCAGGAAGCGCAGGGCACAAAATTAACTGCGTAAAATATTACACACACTTTTAAAAAAAGGGAACAAATGAAAAAGAAACCTAATGATCTACTAACTTTCAATATTCTAACTGCCAGGTCCTACATTTTCTTTCAGATGTTCAGTTTTGGGCATTTAAAAAAATTTTACAAATTTGCTTTAATCTTTTTTTCTCTAATGTATCCTTTCCTTTAATTGTAAAAAAATTCAGATGCCTATACTACAGAAGAGTTTAATGAACAAAAAAATAAAGAAGAGATAAAAATCACCCACAAATGTCAACATCCAGAAATAAATAGATAATCAATGTCAATGTTATATAGATAGATATAGGTAGATATAAATAATATTTTGTTTTTATATCTTAAAATTATATTATGTAGTGTTTCACATATACTATTCCAACTTATATTTGTACCATGTTATTGTCTAACCATTTTTAAATGTTTTGGATATTAGATCTTTCTTATTTGCTATCATATATACTGTTTTTTTAAAGCTTTATTGAGATGTAATTCACATACCATATGATTCATCCATTTAAAATGTGCAATTCAGTGGTTTTTAGTATATTTACAAGTATATACGACCATCACTACAGTCAATTTTAGAACATTTTCATCATCTTAAAAGAAACCTGGGGCAGCCCAGTGGCATAACGTTTAAGTTTGCATGCTCTGCTTCGGCGGCCCGGGGTTCACAGGTTCGGATCCTGGGCACAGACTTACACACCACTCATCTAGCCATGTTGTGGCGGCGTCCCACACACAAAGTAGAGGAAGATTGGCACAGATGTTAGCCCAGGGCCAATCTTCCTCCCCCACCAAAAAAGAAACCCATATCCTTTAGGGACCATCCCCTGGTCCACCTATCCCATTTCCTCCCCACCCTCCAACCCTAAGTAACTCCCACTACTCTACTTGGTCTTTTGTGACTGGTTTCTTTCATTTAGCAAAATGTTTTCAAGGATCACCCATGACATAGCATGTATTAGAACTTTATTCCACTGAATATACCACCTTTTGTTTATCCATTTATCAGTCGATGGCATACATAAAGTATGAAAATGAATAACCTTACACTTATATCTTTAAATCTCTATTATTATTGTTATGATTTGATATTAGAATTTTAAAAGTGAAATTACTTGAACAAAGAGTTGGAGCTCTTTCAGGGCTTTTAACACAAACCGTAAACTATTCTCAAGTTTATAGAAGAAAATTGATATCTCAACTGCTGGTTCAATTTGCATTTCTTTGATTACTTGGGAGGATGAGCAATTTTTCATGTTCTTTGATTAATAGTCTATGAATTTTAGTGTGTTTTGTCTAATTTTATTTTGTGATGCCGATTTTTTTCTTTATTCATTGCAAGAGCTCTTTACAAAATGAGGATCTCACCTTTGCACATACGCTATTCTGTCTCCATGTGTAAATCTTGCTCATTCTTCAGTTCTCAATTTAATTGCACTCAGTTCAGGTTAAGTGAACCTTACTCTGTTCTGCCTTGCATCCTTGCATGGGATTGTTCAATTGACCTTTTTGCCTGTTTGGCTGTGAGCAGGAGAACTGGAGAGTTCCCAAATAGGGCTGAACACATTTCTTGCCCAGGGGCATCAACTGAGGAGAGCCAGTGGAGCCTGACATCCAGCCCTTCTTAATTCCACAGTCTGCAATCAACAGGGGTCACCTTTTTCTACAGTTCCCACAGAGGTATCCTGGGGGTAGCAGCAGCTCTGGGGACTGAATCTATGTTGTTTGCCATTGCACCTTCAATTCCTACACAGTGTTGGTCAGGAATTAATACATGTTTGTTGAAGGAAAGAAAGGAGAAAAGGAAAGAAGAAAGGATATTAACCTTTTGCCCACCAAATATTTTGCAAATATATACCCTCTGTTTGTCCTTTGCCAAATGTAATTTTAGTGCATTTTATGTACAGGATTAAAAAGAAATTTTAAATTCAATTAAACGTAATGTTCTTTTTTTTTTCGCTGAGGAAGATTTGGTCTGAGCTAACATCTGTGCCAATCTTGCTCTATTTTGTATGTGTCACCACCACAGTATGGCCGCTGATGAGTGGTGTAGGCCTGCGCCAGGGAACTAAACCTGGGCTGTGGAAGCGGAACGTGCTGAACTTAACCACTAGTCCATGGGGCCAGCCCTGTAATGTTCTTTTTTATGGCAGTCTTTTAAAAAATTTATACTGAGAAAGCACTTCCACAGTTTTATTTTTTACATTTAGTCCCATAATCCACCTGGAATTTATTGTGATGTATATTCTAATGTGAGAAATAAACTTGATACTCTCCTCCAATAATTTGAGCTTCTTCAGAACTATTTCACAATCCTCTTCTTCCCTATTGATTCATGATGTTTCCCTGATCACTGCTAAGCTCTCAAATATGCTAGGCTCTGTTTATGTCTATTGATTCTGTTTCATTGTCTAACAATATTTATGACGATTGTTTACTCTTCTATTATTTTTGCTTTACAATACATGTCACTGTCTAATAGGGAAAGTCTTCTCCCATAATTTTCTTTTTTCAGAATTTTCTTAGCTTTTCTCACAAACTTGCTTTTCTACATGAATTTTCAGAGACATCATGTTTAATTTCACTAATGATAATATGACAACTGACATTTTGATTGGGATTATGTTAAATTTGTAAATTAATTTAGAATGAATTAATATCTTTATAGATCTTTATTATATTTAATTTTTTTGTCCAGAAACATGGAATATCCATTTATTCCAATCTCGTCATGTATTTTAACAAATTTAAGGGTGTTTTCTGTGTAGGTGTATGTGTATTTGTGTGTTTAATAGACCCTGTGCCCATTTCTTGTTAGGGCAATCCTTAGGGTTTTTTTTTTTTTATTGTTCTTGTTGTTATTTATGTAAACTCTTTTTTCTATTATATTTGCAAGTCTTTACTGTTGTTATATTGCAAACTATTGTTATATTGCAAAACATTAAACTTGTGTTCTATCACTTTAGTAAGCTCTTTACTATTTCTAAAAGATTTGTAATCACTCACTTAGGATTTTTAGACTCATAAATATATTTGCAAATAATGAAGCTCTTTCACATAGTTACTTTTTTGTTGTTTCTGTTTATCTTTTGCCCTATCCAGACTATCCAAAAGAATGCTAAATAATGATAGCTATTTGCATCATTAGACCTTGAAGTATATTCCTGATGGCAAATTATAAGAGATTCTGAGTTTCTTGAGAACAGAGCTCATGTTTTTGTCCTTTTTTAAATCTTTAGCACCTACCACAATACCTAGAATAAGGGAGGTGCACTATAAATATTTATTTCATCAACAAGCTTGTTTAAGTGAATGGGAATGTCTCTAAAGTTTCCCCATGAATGATGATCCACATTAAGGGTATATCTTTCTTTTTTTTTTTTTTTTAAACTTTATTTATTTATTTTTCCCCCAAAGCCCCAGTAGATAGTTGTATGTCATAGTTGCACATCCTTCTAGTTGCTGTATGTGGGACTCAGCCTCAGCATGGCCGGAGAAGCGGTGTGTCGGTGCGAGCCCGGGATCCGAACCCGGGCCGCCAGCAGCGGAGCGCGTGCACTTAACCACTAAGCCATGGGGCCGGCCCAGGATATATCTTTCTATTCACAAATTTATGAGTTTGTTTTGTTTTTTAACTAATCTTTACTAAACTGCTTCCTAATTATAAGAGCAAGAATTACCAGCACTGCTTAGTTAAATGTTTCTAGAGGATTATTTTCACTAAAATATAGATGATCTGTATGTTATTATTATTATTTTTTTTTTGGTGAGGAAGATTGGCCCTGAGCTAACATCTGTGCCAATCTTCCTCTATTTTGTATGTGGGATGCCACCACAGCATGGCTTGATGAGTGGTGTGTAGGTCCGCACCTGGGACCCGAACCCTTGAACCCCAGGCCACCGAGGCAGAGCTCGAGAACTGAACCACTATGCCACTGGGCCGTATGTAGCCTGTATGTTCTTTTTTTAGGATAAACTTTACTGTAAGGACTTATGTCAATAAAAATAAATCTATTAGGTGCCAATGCATACAAATATGCTTTGTTATATTGTATTCAATAATGTAATCTCTACAAATATGGAGGTAAAGAATTTCTATCTGCCAAATGACATAGGTATATAAACCTTAGTTTTTCTTGGAACGATGCCAGGCTTAATAAATAACAACCACCATTTTAAGCATATTTCAGACATTTTCTAGATATTTTACCCATGTTAATTTTTGTTCTTCCTGTTAATTTCATCAAAGAACTGTGATGAATAAATTTTTAAGTTTTCAAATATTTTTTAAACGTCACCAGTAGATCCACTTTTGTAAAACTGTCTTCAAAGGACTCATAATCTCTCCAGGAGAATAATAATCTCCAAACCTATATATTTTAGACAGCTATGGTAGAGATGAGCATCATGACTAGTGTTTTATTTTGTGATATCTTTTGTTACATCCTTTGTCTCAGATAGGATGTTTATTGGATTTGATTTATTCAGAAGCTCTGTATTTTATGCAAATAATATTCTAATATTATTTATTTCGGTACAGCGTTCATCTCTAATACAAGTCTAACTTAGCATTTCTTTGCTTACTTTTCTATAAACCCCAGCTTCCAGTTGTTTTGCCAGGAGTTCGAAAGCCTCTAACTTTGTTGGAATGAAAGATTTTTTTCCCCACTGGTTATTAATGTAAAAGGTTACAATGACATACTTCCCTCAAACTCTTTTTTTTTTCTTTTGTGAGGAGGACCAGCCCTGAGCTAACATCCAATGCCAATCCTCCTCTTTTTTTTTTTGCTGAGGAAGACCGGCCCTGGGCCAACACCCGTGCCCGTCCTCCCCCACCTTACATGGGACACCGCCACAGCATGGCCCAATAAGCGGTGCAATGGTGTGCGCCCGGGATCTGAACCCGGGCCACTGCAGCGAAGTGCGTGCACTTAACCACTTGCGCCACCGGGCCGGCCCCCCTCAAACTCTTTTTTTAAATGGATCTCACATGAAGAGAGCCACAGTGGAGTCATGAGTGATTGTGGATTAAAGGTCTGCTTCTCCTGTGTCACACAGCAATGCTGCATCATTAAATGTTCAGTGTTGTCTCTTGTCCTGGAAGATGGCCAGACTGTGTGATGGCTCCTACCTTGCTGACATAATTGAAATGAGAGCTGCCAAGTTGTGTCAGCAACCTCAGAAAAACTGTGAACTTACTGGTCTTCAAGGACCAAAGATTGAAACACATATAACATCTTTGGCCATGCACGTCTCTCACAGTGGCTGCCTGGTCCCCTCGCAGACCAGACCATGTGGTAGTGGGTATTTGAGACCGGTGTGTAGTATCACTTCTGTCATAAGGACCTGGTGGACAGCACTACCGGACATTTGGAGCAGGGAAAATATGGCATTTACATAAACTCTTTAGCAATCCATATCATGGGTCCCAAAGAGAATTTGCCCAAGAGGATCAAGTTCACATACAAAAATGTATTAGATAAATTATCAACTAAATCAACACAAAAGCATATCACCTTATAAACTAATTTTACTCTCTCTCTGGCTGGAGATCATTGTGTGGGTTAACTTTTTCTCAGTTTGCTTCATGCCACTCAGGAGTATAAAAAATGGTTTGAGATGTCTTTTTGCATCCACTGTCTGCTCTCAAATGTTTGCAACTTTCTTTAAATTTTTAGCTTCAACTCTGTTGCACACTGTGAATATATACTCAGCTGAGAAATAATGGTTTGTTCATCCAACTGCCTTGAACAGGTAGAGCATGGAATCTTTCCAGCCCTTGGAAAATGGAAATGTATAGCCCTCGGGAAGTCAACACTCCTTGCATTTGAACCAGTGACTACAAAGTTAATGTTTAAGCTGTCTTTAATTTTCCAGATGCTCATGACATTGAAAGAATATTTTTTTACTAAGACCATATCAGAATTTTACCTTAGGAGGGCTTACCTTATCCACCCTTGAGCAAACCACACACCAGTGCTGCCCCATGTTGCCTGGGCCTGTGTAGTTCTGGGTGTAAGACTTCTGCTTAGTCTAGCAAGTCAGTTAATCTGGTTAGTTTTTGAATGTAGGCTCATTTTCAGAAGTGAAATATTAAAAGGTGATAACATAAACTTGAACTGAAAGTAGAAGCACATTTCACCTTCCGTATTTCACACAGAAGTGGACCCGAGCGGCTGCAACCCCTCGGGAAATTTGATATTGCAACAAAGGAAGCAAAACGGAGATAAATGAATCCTGTGCAGTGAGGGCCCATTTTTCAGGTAACAGCCAGATTGGAAACTGCCCTTTTCTGGTCAAAAACATTTGTGATTCATAAAACTTCACGAACTGCTTACTACACAGCACAGCTCTGAGAAACAAACCAACAAATTTACAAATCAGAGAGGCTTTTCCTGCTGAATCAGTAGCTGTAGCCAGTATGTGTGAAAAATGCAATGGAAGAAAGAAAATCTCTTTAAAAACCTGATGAAAATTTGTACTAGATATGAAAAGTTTGAACAGTCACTTAAAAACCCAAGTCCCTTAACGTTGCTTTCAAGGCCATCAGTGGCTTGGACCTCGGGAGCCTCTATGGACTCATTTCTCGTCACTCTCCACCTTGAATTCCACATTTATCTGACTTTCTCCAGTTCTCAGTGCATTCTCCTCTCCAGGCCTGTTCCTGGAGGAACATTCTCTTCTCTGACTCCCTAAGTCTGAGTTAAGTGGTCTCCTATATCTTCCTTAATAAACACATCTTTCTCTATCATTATTCTTATTAGCATACTGTACTTAATTCTGTTTTCTACTTCGCCCCGCTGCTAGGCTGCAAGCACTGGCATATCTGTCCTCTCACCATTTTATCCCAAATGCCTGGCACTTACAAGTCCTTCAATAAACATTGGTTGAAGGAATGAGTTCATTGCATAAGCATTAAAGAATTTATTTAAAATTTAAAAAGTCTTAATAGCAGGATCAAATCTTAGATGGCACACTTGTTTGTGCAAACATTATCACTATCTTTATTTTCTTTAAATTAACTGAATTCTAATTCCAAACTATTCTTCCACCGGATGACAGGAAATTCAGTCTCTGTCATTTAGAGGCTGGATCTTTCCCTGGGGTTGCAAAGAATCAGAGAGTTTTATATGTGATCCAGGAAAAGGCTGAAAGGGCTCTGGGGTCCTTCTGGTTCTGCTCCTAGTCCGAGCCTGGAGAAGTCCCACCGATCTCTACTCTTGGGCTACACAGGGGTTCAGGAATCTGAGCTGCTTCTGGGAAGCCCCTGACCAGAGCCCATCCTCCTAGTTGGACTTGGAAGGATTTTGCTTCGAAGCCTGATCACTGCCCTGTCTCCCCAGCTCTATCACCCCTCACTTCTGACATTTTTTTAAATCTTAGGGAAATCTTACCTCTCCCACTCCCTTTCCCTTTCTCCCCACAATAACACCTTCTTGCTTTCATTGGCATTTGGCTTAATCTCTTCAAATAGGACAGGCCTTAGAATAACAAAAACTGGGAAGGAATCTTCTCTCTGAGCCCCATAAATCTTGGGCAAGAAATACAAAGGACATGAATAACCAGTTGGAAATGGGAAGTGGAAGTAAAAATATGGAGAGCAAAATCCAAAATAATTTCCAGCAAGATGACAATTACAAAATCCTGCTACCTCTTGACTCAGGTGACGACTTGGGCCAGATGGCCCGGGATATAAATAACGTTAGATACAGGATCAGAGATAACGCAGATGGGCAAAGAAGATCAGAACCACTTTCCTCAGGTATGAACTAAGGTTGGCACCAATTTCTAGTAAGGAACATCTAGAAATTAAAACCCCAAACACTGTTTTATTTAAGGTTTTTTCCCTCTCTCTTTCTCTTTCACATACATATGATATGTATATCATATTTTATGTTTATACGTACATAGACATATATATACACTCATATAACATATATAATAAATTATATATAATTATAAATTATAATACAATAAATTATATAAAATTATTTAACATAATTGTATAGCACAATAATGATATATAATATATAATGCATATAATATATAGCATACAATATAATATATACTATATATAATATAGTATATACAATTATACATTATAATTATATATTATATAATAAACATGCAATATATACTATATATGTTATTATATATTATATACATATATGTATATATACATACATATGCATGTATTTATACGATAAGCTTATGTATAATAAACAAATGCAGATACAATAAGCTTAAGAATAGGTATTCTAAGAGTTTGAAAAAGGAAGTATGGAGAAAGGGTTATTTCAAAGACAATGGGACAAAATTCAGACGAGTGAGGTGTTTCTAAGAACAGCACAGTCTCTGTCATGTAGACTGTCCTCTAGCCTGAGGCATAAAACAAGAGGACTGCAGGAATCAGGTAAGTAAAAACTAAAATCACTATATCACTAAAATCATTTGTGGGGTATTCATTGCATACAGAGGGCATCAGCAGCTTTGGTATCAGCAGAATTTGGCACAATCAAAAGACATTCCTGCTGCTTTGAAGGGACTGGGGATGGTCTCCCTGACTTAGGCAGCAGTGGTCCATGGTGCCCTCAGTCATCGGCAGTAGTCTCATCTTGCTTTTGCTGGGGCAGAGACTGGGCAATCCCTCTCTCGCTCAATATTTATTGACTCTCTTTGTGAGTTAAGGAACTTGGCTAAACTCTGGGGATACAAGAGTGAGAAAAACTCATAGAATATCATGCGTTTATAATCCAATCAATAAGGAACAGAAAAAAATAAAGTTAGTTCCCCCTTTGTAGCCAAAAGAATACTTCTGGGAGGCACGTGTTCCTCCAGGCATATTTGGAGGGCCTGACGTTGGCCCAGAACAGAGGTGACAGCTCCAGAGAACTGCTGTCTGCCTGCTGTGAGTCTCTGTGGATCCCTAGTCTGGCGTGGCCAGCAAAATGTGGGTTATGTTTTATGATGTGCAAATTAACCTTGTAGGAATCCAAACTTAGTTCTTAATTTTCAGAACAAGTCTTCTCATTTTGTTGTCTCTAAGTCATGAGTCAAAGTCAAAGAGACTCTTATCTGAGGTTCTGGTATTCTCTTAGCCAAAGCAAATCCTAACAATCATTGCAGTTAGGATCTGGGCCCCAGACCTGCCACGTTGTTGGGTGCTTCTTCCTTTCTGTGTCTATAGAGCGATGGCTTTCCATGGCCCACTTCTTCCTGGTGAGAATCGTCCCCAAGTTATATAGTTATGTGTTTGAATCCCAGCTCCACTTCTTACTGAGGCAATTTATAACTTCAACACGATTTCTTGAATAACAGGAGTAATAGCTGCCTCACAGGGCTGTTGAGCTCAAACACATTACATATGTAAAATGTCTTGCATAAAGTAAGATTCATAGATGCTCAGTAAATTTTGTCTCCCTTTATTTACAACTGACCATCCTCTCTTTATTTCCTAGGTAGCCACCTAATTTGTGGCAAGAAATCCTTCCTGCCCAACATAATCATTGTTGACTGCTGACAAAAACGGCTTCCAGCTTTACCCAGGATGTTTTCATAATCTCCTTGAGCCAGAAGTATGAAGTATCCATACCAGAGAAGCATAGTCTCTCTCTTATGGTTAGTTCTACATTTGCAAACTGTGGTTTTTCTTTTTCTTCTTTCTGCTGTAGCAAGTGCTCTGGGCATCAAGATCTTAGGCTTTTAAAGAATTTTTTTACCCTTCTTTGGGATCATTTATAGACAGAATGTGTGTGTGTGTAGACTGCACAACCATAAAAAAAACTGAGTTTGCTTTTGCAGCCAGCATAATGTCTGTTACCACTTTCATCTTCCCGGTTTCTCTTATTCTTGCCAGAGCTCTACTATGGAATATGGTGAAATGGGTATTTTTATATTCTAAGGATCCTCTGTGACTTGCTTTTTCAGTATTCTTTTTTTTTTAGCCATGTTTCTAGAGACCTTCCTAAAGGAGGTTATACATTTTGATGATAAAATCCCACTTTGGATGTTTATATTAATTTATTATTTAATATTTTTTTATCATTGAGACTTATCTTTCAGTTGCAATGTTTATACTAACCTGTTATATAAAAATGTCTTCTATCATTCTCTTCTGTTTATTCTTCAAATCAGAAAAATAAAGGCAATGATTCCTTGATGCATTACCCAACTTCAAGATATTTTTACTTCTTTCTTTTTAAGCAACACAAATTTCCTTTCCAAAAAAAATTTCTTTTTAAAAGATTCTTTAGTACCTGAGTATTATTTTCTATGGTGAATATAGCACAAGATTTTTTGGTTAATCTCTGTCAATTGTTCAGCAATTGGATTGAGTCGCAGAAGAAATTTATTAGCAAGAGACTAACATAGTTGAGTATCTTTTATGTTCTATTATTTCCTCTGCAAACTTTTCATCTTGGCAGTAGATACTGCAAGGAAAGAAGCTTATCTTACTTGCTCAAAACCATCTTCCCAGTAGGTAATGGATGATCACTAAACATTTACTGAATGAGTAAATGAAGGGATAAATTGATGTGCCTTTTAAAGAAGAAGATGGTGGCCTTGACTATCAATACATCAGAAGTTTTATTCTATTTTCTATCAAAATTTTCCCTTTCTGATTCTTTTATTTTGGAATTGACCTAAACTGATTTCTATATCTTGTTGTGATACTTCCAGTTCTATTTACCCTAGTTTGGCTCTGGTTTTGAGTGTGTCCCATAATTGATAATGGGAAGCTTAAAAGAATAAATGAAATTCAAGACAGAGGAAACCAGGAATAGTCTGGTTGGCTCTCTTCCAAGAGGTCTTCTCCCAGAGTGAGTAGCAAACCTGGCATGGTCCCCTGTACTCCTGGAAGTGAAGGCCCAGATACCTCCCCTAAATAGTCAACACATTCACATTTAATTTGTTCAAGGGCATTCACATAAACCAAATTCACCATTCCAAGTAGTATAAAACAAAAATGTTCATGTACAGATTTATAATAAGAAATATAACTGCCATGTGGACCAGAATACACGTACCATCCTGCATAGTGCATTTCTTTCCTGTAAAAATAACAAGCATAATAATAACTAAAATTTTTTGAGAAAACTACAAGGAAGTCAACTTATAAATGCCAGTTGCTTGGTGAGTATGAAATTAGAAAAGCGACTAGATGATTTAAATGTTTAGAACCAACAGGCTGCCTAGTTAAGGGGCTCTCCCATTTGACACAAATTCAAAACTTTCTTTCTTCTAATTGCCAACTCCAACACCTTCCCATCCTTCACTCTCACAGATGACCTCACTCACCTCCTACCATTACAATGGGAACTCTTCTTATTTCCTGTTATTCCACCTACAAACTCACCTGCCTCCATTGGTGGTGCCCCTTCCTTTTTCCTTTTGGTTACTCTAAAATCTTCCTGAGGTTAATTCCGACCCTGTTATTTATAATCCAGATCATATGCCCACAGGGCCTTCACTTGGAGTTCATGCAATAGATTATCTCCTCTTGGCCTTTCACTCTAACTTGCTTTATCATAAGACAATACAAAATGGCCCACTCTTGATGCCATCCCAACATCACCTCCAGGGTATATGCTTTTTTGGCCAGAGTTGAGCTTTGAGTTGAACTCACTGCCTCCTGACCCCTGAGTTCTGGCTTCAGCCCACACCACTCTCCTGGTGTAGCTCTTGGCAGAGGAGCCACCAATCTCCCTGTTGTGAATGCTGAGACACGGTGGCATACTTGCCTCTTGAGCTCATTCTCTCCCTGGTCCCTCATTCATCATTCTCCATAGGTTTTCCTCCTAGCTCTTTGGCTATTCTTTCTTTATCACCTTTTTTCGACTTCTCCTTTCCTGTCTCAAGTGTTCTTTTCCTACCCTACAGCTTTTTCTGGGAGATTTCAATTTTCCCTCTGGATCATTTATTATTTTGAAGTTGAAGGCAAACCTATCTATAGCCTACACTTTCCTCTTAGCTCCTGACCTGTCGGTATAAGCACTTACCAACTGTATGTACCACAGACATGTAACATCTATGGTTCTAAAACTGAACTTGTTCCCCACCTCCTTACCCCTCCCCTCCAGGCCTTGCTCCATCTCTGGTGGTCCTTGGTGTGGTGAATAGCACCATCATCACTGAATTGGTAAGTTTCATACTTCCTCCTTTGCACCTTCACATCAAACTAATAACCAAGTTCAATTCATTCTGTGACTGAAATTTCTTTCAAATTCATCAACAGTTTTCCAGCCCTACTGCCATGACCTCATTCAGGCCACCAATGTCTCTCTCCTGGGTTCCTTGAACAGTCTCCAAACACAATCTTCTTTTTCTCCAGTCTTGTCCTTTCAGTCCCTTTTCTCACCCTCAAAGAATATCCCTGCCATCGTGATCACTTGAAAACACAAATCTTTGTCTATCATTATCTTAAGTAAAACTCTGCAATGACCAACCTCTCGCTCTTAGATAAAGTCTAAAGTCCCTAACATGGCTTACAAGGCCCCTCATGATGTGGTCTTGGCTCACCTTCCCTGCTTTATCTCCCACCTCTCTTGCAGTCATGCCATAATTCAGCTACCAGATCTGCCTTGAGGACTGAAGGCTTTTTTCTGTCAGCTACTGTGACTACTTTTGGCAGACAGCCCTCAGTATTATACCTTTTCAGAATTGCCTTAGCTAAAGAGAATTCTCTCATACAAGGTCACACCATTCCACATTCCCAGAATTGCCTGGACCCAATGATGGTCCACATGGAGTAATAAAGACCTAGTCTCATTACCTCAACTTGGGACAACCCCAAGGGCCATCTCAGCTTCAGAGCTCCTGGTGGGTTTGGTGAGCCTTCTGTTGAGACTGTATCACAGCCCAACCTCTCTCTCTGCTCAATCCTGTCTCCTTCCCTCCCTTCCATACTCCCTAGTGAAGAATACTCTCTATTAAACCTCCCACACTAATCTCTGTCCCAGAATCTGCTTCCTGAGGAACTCAACCTGCAACAACTCCCTGGTTTGCATTCCTGGCTCTTGCCATCCTAAATATTGTTGAGGTTCTAGCATGCCTGTGTTGCTCTCTTGCTCACCTCAGGACCTGTGCTTTCCAGATTAGAAGAAAGGCTTCTCTTATCTTATTTTCCCATTCCAAAAAGATTCCCTTTTTAACGTTTTCTCCTAGTAACTTATACGTCTCTCATTACAGTACTTATTACCCAGCACTATAACAACCCTAGATTGTAAACTTCACATTTATCTTCATATCCTCAGTGCCTGGCACATAACAAATGCTCAATAAGCAATTGCTGAATTCATTCATTCATTTATCTTGGTAATAGAGTAGCTTCATCAGAGGGTCAAAAATCCAAGGGTCAAGACATGCTCTCCAATAGTACAGTCTGCTTTTGCTCCACTCTTCTACCAAAATTTATCTTAATGACCTCTTCTGAATGGGCATTACTCGTTTGCCTATTTTGTTCTTTATCTGTGCTTTCATGGTTGACCACCAATCCTCTACAGATAAATACATACATTTGCTCTTTAGATATGTTAATACATTTAATTTGCTAAATATAGTGTTGACAGTCTGGGTACATTTGTCTCTTAGAAGGGATTTTGGTGTATTCTGTCATCTTTTTTATTTTGGTCTTATCTGCTTTTGTTGATTTTATGCTTCATTTTTTTCCCCAAGTTCTTGTGGGGGCTGAGAGCTCTCCTCTGTAGTTTCCATGTTCTGGCTGCCAGTAACAACATACCCCTGCGGTGGAAGGGACTGTATAAACAATTTTTTCTCTTGGTTCTTTTTCTGGTTTGCAATGAAACAAATACATTTTCCAACTGTTGGTAGCAACTCACGTTTTTTAGCAGGCTTTTTGCTCGTCCATGGAAAGAAACACTAATTTGGGGAAAAGGTGACAGTGTCATGTAGAGATAATAAGAGGCAAGAAGTAGATTCAGACTCTTCTTACGCATACTTACAATGTGAAAAATAACACCTCATTAATATCCAAAAAATACTCGAGGACTAACTCCACTTGTGAAACACTCACCCGTTCCTGTTCCTAGCTCAGTGTGCACACTGCAGCTGGGCTTCAGAGCTCCCCACTGTGCAGAATTGTTCTCATAAGATCTCCAATGTTACCCAATCTGAAGCGCACTTTTCATTCCTTCCTCCTCTTGCCCTTAATAGCAAACACTTCCTTTTTTACACACGTGCCTCCATTCTCCTCTTTGTCTCCCCTCACCTCCTCACTGTACCTTCTGGACCTCTTCTTCCTCTTTCACTCCTCACATTCCAGAGTCCCCTCTCTTCCTTCCTTCGCATGCACGGGGATTTCTTCAATCCTCAGGACTTTGTTAGGCAGTCTTAGAACCTTCCCTTTCTCCCGTTAGAGCAATTACTGTGCTGTATTTCTTCGTAATTGTTTGAATATCTGTCTCACTAGACTGTGAGCTACTTCAGGGAAGAGATTGTGTCTTTTGAGTCCCTAACACGCAAAGCAGAGCTCAACACAGTAGGTACACAATAATTGTTGACTTAATGACAGAATATCCTGGAAGATACTTGTTTTTATAGTTTTATTAATATCAAAAAAGTACTCTAAAGTAATTAAACAATCAAATTTCTAAATAGGCTGCAAAGATGTGTGCTTCTTATAACATTTAAACAAAATCATCCACTTATGATAGTCATCTAAATTTTCCAGAACTCTAGTACTAGTGGTGAAAGATACGATTGATATACATCTCTTCATTTGGAACATAAACATTTGTGTGCCTTTATTTTATAACTACCTTTGGTAGGGATATGAAACTATGTTCTAAAGATACTGTTTAATTATTGAGTTGAAAAACGTTTTCCCAAAAAGACATTCAAGTTACTTTTTTCGTATAAAGGAATGTAATAAAAAGATTCATCATCATTATTCTTATTCTTAACAGTATTTTACCAGTGGAGATTAAGTACCATGACTAATAATTTATTTTATTTAATCTAAGAAATATTTTTGATCACCTAGAATATGCCCAGCAACATAAAGGCAATGATCTGTTTTGGGTGAAATAGACATTGGATTGGTTTTCTATGGTACTTTTTCTGTTTTCTTATGATACTCTTAATATACACAATCACTTGTAAAAATTTTAAACTAGAATATAATAAAAATGTACAAATATAGGAGACTGTTTTCCTGAGCAAACCAAGCATGAAGACTGCGGATACTCTGCTGTTCTAATCTCAGAGTAACTCGGATTTGACTTTAATGAGAGATTATTTCAATTGATAGGAGGAGACTATCACATCTATGATAGCACTGTGTAATTTTTATCTCTAGTTCAGAAACCAGAAAAAAAGTTGCTTTCTGTATATATAAGGCGCAGATGATAAAGAGTAAGTGCAGAATCAGTGATTAGATAGCCTCTGGCTGGTTTAATGAAACTCACCTAAGAACAACAAAATGATGGAAAAAGTTTGGACAGAGAGTCTGGGAACTCAGTGTCACACAGTTCTGTTCTGCCTTTTAGTGATGACTTTGAGAAGATCATTTTACTCCTCTGGTCTTCCATTTCCATACATTCAGTTATTCATCCAAGTAACAGATATTCATGGAATGGCTACTCTGTGCCAGGGACTGTTTTGAAGTGTAGGTATAGAACAAAATCCAAGATGTCCTCATGCAATTTACAGCCATTGGTAAAGTATTTCTGAGAACCAGGCTGTTACTTGGCTTATTGTTTGTGGGCTATGTAGACTTTTGAACTGTAGCATATCTCCAATGAGTCCACTAGAATTCAGTTTGAATTTTCCTGTGCCACATAAAATATGTTGCCTTCTATTTATTAGTGTAGTAAGTCATATTCTCCAGCTAAGTTCTCTACTTTTAAAGTAAAAGATTATATTTTATAAATTTCTTTGCCTTTATTTCTAATTATAATATAATATATAATTGCTGTGGAGAACTTGAAAAATACAGAAAAATATAAAGACCATAAAAATCACTTACAATTCAATCACCTAACAAGAATGGCTGTTACACACTTGTTTTTGTTACCTACTCTCAGTAGTTTCATTAGGCATGTACTTTTTTGGTTCTTCTTGCAAAATCTGGATCAAAATTCTGTAATTTTATGGCATACTTTTATATATTATGAACAAGTTATTATTTCTTCATATATAAACTCCCATATAGATTTCAAAGACTTCTTTGCTAATTTGCTGAATAAAAGAAATTAATTCATTGTTTTATTTATTACTTTGAGCACCAATGGAGTTGAACGTACATTTAATTATTTTTGTTATGAAATAAGTTAAAAATACAGAGTATTATATAATGAACATCCATGTACCCAATAATAAGCTTAAGAAAAAAAATGTTACAGACACAATTGTAGCCTCCAATGTATTCTTCCTGGATGGGTTTCTACTTTTCTCTCCCCAGAGGTAACCACTAGCTAGAATTTATTATTCCCACACACAATTTTTATACTTTTACTAAATATATATATATCCCTAAAGTATATGCAACATTGCATGCTTGATAGCATTAGAATATTGATATCACAGTAGGATATATATCCTACTACAACTTTTTAAAAGCCAAGTATTATATTTTTTGCTATTCAGTCATGTTGATACATGGAGCTCTAGTTCATTAATTTTCACAGATTTATACAAGTCTATTATATGGATATATGCAATTTAAGTGTTGATGAATATTCAAGTGGTTTTCATTTTCAATATAAGCAAAAAATGTTGCACCGAGCATTTTTATATAAATTTCCCTATGCACATGTGAGAGTTTCTCCAAGGAATGTTTTTGGAGTGTAAGTGCTGGGTCATCAGATACATATATCTTCAGCTCTACTAGATATTGCCATACTGCTCTACAAAGTGACTATTCTGATTTACACTCCCACCAGTTTTGTATAAGTATTCTAGTTGCTCCACATCAAAGCCAATCATTGGTATCATCAAACTTTAAATTTTTGGTTAATCTGAGGGCTGTGAAATGGTATAGCATTATGGCTTTAATTTGTATTTCCCTGGTTACTAGCGGAGTTGAGCATCTTTTGATAGATTTAATGGCATTTCCTCTTCTGTAAATTGCCTTTTATATCTTTTGTTTATATATAAAATTAGACTATTTAGAGGCCAGCCCTGTGGCCAAGTGGTTACAATTCCACGTGCTTCGCTTTGGTGGCCTGGGGTCATGGGTTCGGATCCCGGGCGTGGACGTACTCCACTCATTAGCCATACTGTGGTGGTGACCCACATACCAAATAGAGGAAGACTGGCACAGATGTTAGCTCAGGGCTAATCTTCCTCAAGCGAAAAAAGAGGAAGACTGGCAACGGATGTTAACTCAGGGCCAATCTTCTTCAGAAAAAAAAAAATTAGACTATATTTTCCTCTATAATTTGTGATAGTTCTTTTTACATATTCTTATTCTTCTTTTGTGGGTTATATACGTTGCAAAAATATTCCAGCCTGCGGTCATCTTTTAACTTTGTTGATGGAGTCTCTTGTATGTTGAGTTTTAAATTTTAACTTATCTGAATTTAACAATCTTTTCCTTCATGGACTGTGATATTTATGTTTTGTCTTTCCCTACATGAAGGTCATAAAAAGGTCATTTTTCCCCCCAAAATTTTAGTTTCATTTTATATAAAAATATTCAATTCACATGGAATTTATTTTTTTATATGGTGTGAGGTAAAGGTATGATTTGATGTTTTTCCTACAATCATTGGTCTCAGATTCATTTATTACATAGTCCATTCTCTTCCCACTGATACACAATGCAACATTTCTCATATATATTTTCCATATATGTAAGGGTATGTTTCTGGGTTCTCTGTACTCTTTCACTGGTCATTTTGTATAGCTGTGCCAATAATATGCAGATAAATTTTTATAGCTTCATAGTAAGATTCAACACACTGCTTCATATGTTGGACAAGTTATGCCTGGCATAAGGACATCAGGCTGAAGGGATGGGTGGAGTCTGAAATCCAAATCCTGCTTTGGACACCATAGCACAGGGCTGTGTCTGCCTGGAAGGAGGGGCACATTTTTCTAATTCACAGAAAGACATTGTCAGACAATTTTTCCTCCTCTGGGAAATCGACAAAGGCTAGTACAGGCCCTGAATTAAGATCTAATTGGGCAATTTTCCCACTTCCTCCTTCTTCAAAAGTGTCTCGGTTGTTCTAGGTCCTTCGCTCTTGTTGAAAGCTATAAAAAAATCTTGCTGAGATTTTCATTAGACATGCATTGTTTTTTTATTACTTTGTGGAGAACTGGCATCTTTTTGATATTTAATCTTCTTGTTAATTGATATCATCTATCCATTTATTTATGCCTTGTTAATGCCTTTTAATACAGTTTAATAATTTCTTCACAAAGGTTTTAAAAATATTTTGTTAGATCTGGTCCCAAGTTTTCTCTTTCTTCCTCATTGTTGTTACTGTGTGCAGACACACACACATACAATTACATTTTATAACTGCATGTTACTGATGTTTAGGAACACAATTTTGTATAATTATGAACATACTTTTTTTATACTTGTACATTCACAGTGAATTTCCTGTTCAAAACTTTAGTCCTTTTTTCTCCTGGGGTATCTATGGAGTGTGTAGGTGTTGTTTCCCCCACACCCCACTGTGATCTGTAAGAACTTTTGAAAGATTAAGGCTAATTGTTTTTTTGTCATATATATTGCAATTTTCTTTTACTTTCTTTTACTTTTACTTTGCCATTTACTTTTTACTTTCATGTTTTTTCTTTGCAGGAAATTTAAATTTTTATGGAGTCACATGTACCAATCTTCTGTTGTTTTTTTCTTACTTTTTATGTTTCTTCATACCAACATTAAATAACTATCAATCTATATTTTCTTTTTAAGTTATTTTCATTTAACTTTTTAATCCATCTGGAATTTGTTTTGGTGTTTGCTGTAATTAGCAATGTCCATTTTATTTTTTTCTTCCCAGGAAGTTAGCCTAATGTTCCAGCACTATTTTATTCTCCACTGAACACTACCTCTATCATGAATTTGTGCCCGTAGCCTTCCTTTTCTGTCTTGTTAACTATCTGAAGAGTTAATAAGTCTTGGGATTTTAATCAATCAATTAAACATTTTTGAAAGCTAAGAGGATACTTTGCCCTACTACTGCAGTAGTTTGAGAGAATGCTCCCAACAGAGAATTCATGTTTCCACACCGCCTACCCCCAGTCTGGCTAATATAGAGTAGACAGTGAATAGGCAGTGGATGGGTGAAAGAACTGAGGAAAAGAGGAGATACCTTTTTACTTAGATTTAGTTTTCTTTGGACGGGAGCTAGGTTTTGATTTTTTGCAAGATAATAATCCAGTAGACAGAGAAGGAGAAACTGATGCAGAGGAATGGGAAGGAAGGCATGAAAGGGAACATTCCTAGGAATGTTTGAGATATCGATTGGTTAGTCAGAAGTTGAAACAAGTTCAGAAACCAGTTAGGAAGGATATTCCGCAGCTATGATAAAGATGACAGGGTTGAGAATTTTTTCTTTTGTTTTGTTTTCATTATGGAAAATTTTATGCAGAGGAACTAGTACCATAGACCACATGAACCCATCACCCATCTTCAACAATTATCAATTCAAAAGTTAGCATTGTTTTGTCTCTACCTCCACCCATTTCACCCCTTTCCCCAACACTGAATTACTTTGAAGCAAATCCTACCCATTCTATCATTTCAACTGTAAATATTTTAGCATGTGTCTGTAAAAGATAAAAAGTCTTTATGACAACAAAATATATTCACAATATCTAGGTCGAATTAGAATTGCTATCTTACTGACTTAATGTATTAAGGAAGCCTAGCTCATTTTGATTAAAGTGGTAGAGTGTAAAGAACCTTCAACTGGAGTTAAGAGATTCACCGGGGTTTGAGTTCTGGCTCTCAACCTTCCATCTGTGTGACTCCAACAATGCTCTTCGCTTAACTCCAAATCTCAATTTCCTCATTAGTAAAAGAAGGATATTGGTAGTTGTCTTATCCATTTCAGAATTGTCATCAGAATGAAATAATAGAAGTGAAAACAAACGATCTAAAATTGTGAACTACTAATTTCCTGTCCAGTCATCTCCTTTGTAAATGATCCCCAGGACAGATCATCTTAGGCAATAGATCGTCTTTGTCCAGCCTTGTCTACAGTGTTGCTTGCTTTGGTTTCTCTTCCTAAAAAACATTACTTTGGTACTTATTTTTTAACTTGAGGGTTATAGACGCTGCGACTCATAAGTAATTCTGAATACCAAGAGAACAATGCTTAGGCTTGTATCTTTCACCTTTTCATTTCATTTACGTTGTGTTTCTCTTAGTTTTAATAGCGCCAAGAACGAACTGATTGTTTTTTGGTGCGCCCCCATTATCAGGATCCTACCGAGTGCAAACTCAGATTTTCAAGTTAATTTGGTCAACAGAGCTTCAGATAACAGGGAACAATTTTTTATTTCCTCCTCTACAAAGAGCCACAGCAATCATGGAAAAACATTTAGCTGAGCACATTTTGATTGCTAATATCTCTCTCCATCCTTGAGGGGGAAATTACTCATCTCCCTATAGGGGGAACTCGAAAGAGAATGTTTTCCTAAAAGGGGCCAAGTGGGCGGCGTCCTCTCTTCCCAACGCCCTGATTTCCATTCTTAGACCTGGAGATAGGCGGCGGCTTTAATTTTTCTTCTTCCTAGGTCCCAGACCTTCCGCGCGGCTGAAGGTGCCCAGGCCGGCGGGTGGCGGCGGGCGGCGGGCCGGGCTGCAGACTGCGCGCCTCCTCCCGCCGCTGCAGGGCTCGGGGCCTGGGGCCGCGGCGGAGCCCGCGGAGTCAGTTTCTTCCTGCGCGACTCCCGGCCGCGCCGCCGCGGCGAGTGGGATCCGGTCCCGGGAGGCGGCGCCCGCCTGGGGTCCCGTCTCGGCCCGCGCAGGGACCCGCTCTCGCCGCGTGCGGACCGCCCACCGCGGTTCTGCACGGCGCCGTACCTCGGCCGAGCCTCTCGCAGGCCACTGAGCTCGTTTTGGGGGCCTGAGCGGGGGAGGAGGAAGCCGAGGAGGAGGGCCCGGGGACGGGGAGGGCAGCGCAGGGCGCGGAGCCGCCGCCTTCCTCATAAACAGGCGGGCGTGGGTGCCGAGGGGGCTGGCGGGCAGCGCTGGCCGCGGGCGGTGAGCTGTGCTCGGCCCGGAGCAGCGGCCGGCGCCCCTGCCCCTTCCCGGAGCGGCCGGCCTTGGTGCGGGAGGGGCGGCAGGTTTGGAGCAGGGTCCATCATGGCCAGTGGCAGCTGTCAGGGGTGCGTGGAGGAGGACGAGGAAGCTCTGAAGAAGTTGATAGTCAGGCTGAACAATGTCCAAGAGGGAAAACAGATAGAGACGCTGGTCCAAATTCTGGAGGATATGCTGGTGTTGACGTACGCCGACCACGGTAATCATTTCCAAGGAAACTGTTCCTTTATCCCCCTCCCCCCCGCCTCTGTTGCAAACTTTCTCCCCCGCACTCTGGAGCTGCACAAAGCCTGGACTTTTGAGAAGCCACCAACTCTATACTTCTTAGGGTAGAAGGGAGCTGAGAATTCTAGAAAGGTCTTGCGCTCACTTCTTTTGCTTTCTCCCCCCCCCCCTTTTCCGACTTAAAAGGAGGGCCGTGAGTCGTGACTTTGCTTCTTTTCCCTCACCCACTTTCTTTTCCAGCCTCCAAGATATTTCAAGGCAAAAATGTCCACGTGCCTCTGTTGATCGTCTTGGACTCGTATATGAGAGTCGCTAGCGTGCAGCAGGTAAAGGAGCTGTTTTCATTTCGCCCATTCCCCGATCACTTTGGAAATAGATGTTTTTCTGTCAGTGTTATATGCCCAGAGTTCTGGATTGTTTCTGAGATTTGGCTTGACAAACCGCTGACTGATTTTAAGACGGAAGCGTTGTCAAATCATTATCAAATGTTAACGGTGTGAAAGGGCCCACTATGTGCTCCCTAATTGTCTTAAAGAAGTAACTTTATACAATTAACTGACAAAATATGGATGGTGGTGAGAGGAATAATAATGGGTTGAGTTTTCCGTTATTGGCTATGAGTTCATCAGTGTTTAGATCAAATTATCTAAGACTCTTCCCAATATACAGCATGCCCTAGAGATGACAGCATTGTGAATAGTTTGGGAAAGGAGAACAGTTAACAATAATAAAATTAATAAAAATAAAATTAAGTAACTGGCAAACTCGCATAGGTTTCAGGGTTTTCTTTTTTTTTTTTTTTAATTTGAAGACAGATTTCTAGCCTTCTTTAGTTGTAGTATACCTTGTATTATCTAAAGAAAGTGATGTTTTATGATTCTTCTATAAGTTTAAATTTATACTTTTCAACTGTTTTCATATAAAATGAATGTAAAAGTGAAACATTTAGAATCTGCCTCATAGGAAACCCAGAAATTTGCTAAATTCTTAGATATGTTAAAAAGGGAGCCCTAAGATGATAATTAAGGATGATTTACAGTCAAAACAAGATTAGTGCCTATCGTGTTCACTTCCTTTGTAGATTTTGAGATTTAAAGAACTGAAATCAGTTCTGTCATTTGCATGTTAAGTCCTGAAGGGAAAGAGAGTTGAACTTTAAACTCTGTCAAAGTGCAGTCAGAAAGTCAATGTTTCTTAATATATGCTTGAGTGTCTAGACAGATGTAAAAATTATCTGGATCTCTAAATCTGTATCTATCTATCTTTGTCTTTATGCTTATCTCTGTAGCCAGCAATGTCTAGTTTGGGTGAACCATATACCTAGCTTCTTTTCTGGGAGTATATTTATATCTGGGATAAATGGTTACTTTTATTTTTCTTCAACTGAAATATTTCCCATTTGACTATTGATTTTTAGGGTGTTAACATGCAAAACCATGAGAAGATGAAGGCTTGATAAAGACAGTGTTCTTTTTAGCACCCAATGTCTGAATTTTGCCCGTGGAATATGAGTCACTTTTTCACACTGGCCCGTTGTGCTTGCTTCTCTCCACCCAAATCATCCCTTCTTACTTGCCTGTGCTTTTGTGTTCAAAAGTGCCTGCTCTGGCAGCCCCCATTCCCTGGACTCTGTGCTTGGTAGAATCACCCCTGCTTGATACCACTCAAAACATTTGGACCCTGGGTGGCTTTGATCTGCAGAGTCCAGAGGAGGCAGAGCTAGACTTGAGAATGCAGAGGAGCCTGGAACATAACCACTACCTAATTCTTCTTCGTTTTAGAAACTGCCCAGGCCTGGGCATGTTTGTCTGGAGTGGTTATGAATGTCACTCAGTATCTTTTCCCAGTGACTACCAGAGACAAAGTATGCAAGAAAATGAGGAATTGTCTTCTGATTTGGTAATTGAATGGAATAGAATAGTTTCAGCACCATATGTGTATTAGTCTGCAAAGAGTATTATGTAGCTTACATCATTTGATTCTCACTGGACTCTCACTGCCCTCTCAGATATCTCACTGGCTATTTTTTCCTTAGTAGGTAGCTCATTTAGGATCACAGAGCTAGGGACAGAGCCAGGACTCAAGTCTTCTCACGTCTTCCAAATCTCTTTCCATCATACAATTCCCTAGCTGCTGAATTCACAAGCTTTTCATTGCAAGTAAAAAGTGCAATGATTTGGTACAAATATTGTGGCCATGGTAGGCATAATGGCACTATCAATTTTAATTATCGGTGGTCTTATTAAAGGGATGAAGAAAGAGGTCTTTCTACTGATATTATAATACTCCATTTAAAAGAAAGTGGGTTTTTATCCTTCAAATTTCTTCATATTACTGATGTAATTAGTATAGATATTCTTTAATGCTTTATGTGTTGAATTAGCTGGAAGTGCTCAATTAAAAGCTTTTAATGATGAATTTAAAGAGTTAAGGTAAATTACCCTTCAAAATTAAATATTAAGGTTTGTTTCCAGAATTCATTTAACATAATATTCCAGACTCTGAATTTTTATTTTCAAAGTCTTTTCATATTCTATTAATGCTCTGGAAAAATGACAATCTTTAGAGAATTGGTAGTTAAGCCAGCTGTCATACTTTTCTTTCCTGCCACTCATCTGTTCATTTCTCTGTGCTCCTCAATTTTACGTTACTTTTCTATGTCCACACAGTTTCAACCTTTGAAGTAAGGAAGCAAAATAAATGAAAGTGACTAAAATTTTCTTTAACTTGTAGACTCTTTCCAATTGTGCATTACTTAGATGCTTGAGTTTACAGAATAATTTTGGTAAAGTAGAACTACCAATTTAATTGAATTATAACTGTGCAGGATGGGAAGCTTCTCTCTTTGCAAAAGAAGCTTTTAATTGAATAGACTAATGGATCAATTGTTACCTCTGCTTTGCTGCCAGTGATTCTGTTTAATCCTGGAAGCTCAGTTGCCTCCATCTTTTTGCAAAGCAATTACTGATGCTGTTGTTTAACCAACCAAAATAAAACAGGTTTTCTCCTTGGGTCAGCCATGCAGGTACAGAGGTGAGTTTAGCATCGTATGTGATTTCTGATTTATTTCCCACCAGAAGCTGTTCCAAATGTTATTTTCTTAAATACTTGGGGAAAAAATTTCTATGTATTTTATGAAAGCACGAAGTTTAGCCCGTTTCTATGACAGCTGGATTGTCAATGTCTGTTCAGCATATGTGGAGGAGGATGTCCTACTTAAATGTAGGTAAAAATAGCTGTCAGAAATTGCTGCCTTTTCAAGCAATTTGAAATTATGTAAAGGAATTAATGACAGAGTAAAGCAATTCATGCTTAATCCAGAAAAGATTCAGAAATAATATTGTAAAGAGATCTTGTGTAATCATATTTATCTTGTGAAATACCCCTGGTTTACTCCTGTAAACAGGTAAGAAACTTATTCCTTATTGGATGCATAGAAATTTCTCACCTTGTCATTCAGCTCTCTGCATCACTCAATTCCACTTATGCATCCAGTCTTGTTTAGCAATAGTCCCCTCCCCTGCAGTAGTCTCCTTTCCATTCAGCACTTTACTCTCCTCACTGCTCGTCAGTTTTAGAAGGTTCCATTTCCCTATTTTGAATGATCAGATTTAGAATTCTTTTGAAATCTGGCTCAAGTCCTGCCTTTTCTATATTATATTCTTCTCTGAGTAATTCTAGCTGACAGTGAGTCCCACTTTCAGGATGCATATTATATTCGTATTTATCACACATCGTACTTAGACACTTTTCTATTAATCTTTAGATGCTACATATATATGCATTTTCTATTTTCTTTGGTTTTTCTTTTTCTGACCATATCAAGTATAGTTCTGTAATATAATAGAGATAATTGAAGATTCCTTAAATCAAAAGAAGAATATACAACAGTAAGAGTAGTTAAATTTAATCTCCAGTTTGGAATTAAAATATGTTTTTAAAAAAATCACATTTTTTTCAGAAGTAAAGAGCCACTTATTCAAGTTGGCATCATGTGTAGACAGACTGAATGAAGATATATTTAAAATGCATCAGTAAGATCATATTTCATTTAGAAATGTGAAAGAGCTTAGGGACATTTGTGGTGTCTAGACCTCACCAGCTTATATTTAGATGTTCTAAAGAAATCTAAAAGGGCCCATTGAGAAATTGTGCCTCCTCTCCATCTTACAGTGCCTTTCACTTTTTGCTGTAACAGATGTTACATTGTCATCAGACAATGCTATTTCTCTTGCCAGTTATTCTAGCTCCATTACCTGGGGAGCAATCTTTCCTGATCACTTACACTTTGCCATCAAAATCTCCAACTTCCCCTAATCCTCCATTCTAAACCAATTCATTTTTATCCTAAAATTAAAATCCTAAATATTTAGAAGAAATTCTGTCAGGTAGATATGACTTAAAAAGTGCTAAGGCCTGAGTCTAGCCTTTCTTGCATTTCTTAATCTTGGTATGTTCTCTAAAACTATCTTTTGTGTTTTATTTTATTTCTTTTTATTTAGACAATAGACATGTCTATTTCCTTCATTATTCAGAAATGTTATAATATTTTTGTATGCCCTTCTGGTATGATTTTTGGAGAAAGATGCTTTCTAAGTACATAGCTTGCTTTTCTTAGTAAGCATTTTAGAGTATCATTGTGTTTGAAAATAATTATTTAAAAATAATTTAGTCACTTGCTCTTCTAAGAATGAAGAGATTCATGTTTGACTGAATATGTTCCATTAGCATGTTTAAAAAATGTGAATATTTGCCTTTCTTGCTTTCAGGTGGGTTGGTCACTTCTGTGCAAATTAATAGAAATCTGTCCAGATACAATGCAAAGCTTAATGGGACCCCAGGATATTGGGCACGATTGGGAAGTCCTTGGGGTTCACCAGTAAGTATGACAGATGTGCAAAAACAAACTGCATTAAATGTTTATATGTATGACAACCCTTCCTTTGATAAATTACATTTGCAATTCAAGCCAATCTGGTAAAAATCCTTTAAAATACAGATATTTTTCCTTGAATTGATTTACATTTATAGAGAGCTTTCACCTCAGAAGTATATTATCTAATTGAATTAGAAAACTAACATCTGAGGTAAATATCAGGTGTTATTATTACTTTAATAATATAATAATACAGTTATATAATTGGTTAAGTTGTAGATTTTTTTTTTTTTTTTTTTTGTGAGGAGATCAGCCCTGTGCTAACATCCGCCAATCCTCCTCTTTTTTTGCTGAGGAAGACGGCCCTGGGCTAACATCCGTGCCCATCTTCCTCCACTTTATATGGGACGCCGCCACAGCATGGCTTGCCAAGCAGTGCGTCAGTGCGCGCCCGGGATCTGAACCAGCGAACCCCGGGCCGCGGCAGTGGAGTGCGCGCACTTAACCGCTTGCACCACCGGGCCGGCCCCAAGTTGTAGATTTTTGATGACTACTTATGAATTCAAACCAAGAAGAATTGTCTAATAGAACTGATACAAACCACTAGTTCTTAAAAAAAAAAAGGAATTAAAAAGTTCTGTAAATAGTAATTTAGAAGTTGATGCTTTACTGTCTTTAAAAAAATACATATATATTTAATGAGCTTAAACCACAGCTTTCAAAATGAAGAAAAAAGAGGAAATTACCTTTCGGCACATCTGCAGCCAAATCTTGAGAGCTATTTTACCAGCTCTGTTACTGCAGTTTGCACCATAATGACTTCAGATGGGACCACTTCTGTAGCCATAATTAGTTAAGAAAAAAATTTCTGAAGAAAAATGTGTTTCCACAAAAATCCTTTTTGGATAACTCTGTTTCTTGATATTAAAAAAATATCTTCTGTCATTAACTTTAGCTGTTCTTTATACCTAATGTGACTTTACCACAGAGAAGTGAATACATAATGCTTCAAATGGCATATTGCTTGTGAAAAACGTAATTTATGCAAAACTAAATCTTATGTCTTTGTATTGTTTCTTAGTATCAACTATAGCTGCAAATTTAGACAAATAACAGCTGTTTGTTTCTAGGTGAGCATATGTGTGCTTATACATTTTTCTATCTTCGATAAATGTGTTGCTATTCTTCAGTTTCCAGCATCTAAAGAGTGTGTTTTGAAAAGAACATATTTACAATTAATGTATGTTCTCATCTCCAAACTAATCTCTGAAATTCTGAGTCAGTTCTAAAGTATACAGAATTTAATGAGGAGTTATGCAAAATATACCTGTAATTAGTAATTATAATGTTATGTGTCCCTTGGTTTGGTTGAGAATTTCCAAGATCCCCAAAGATTAGCAATCTATAACCTTAGAGAGTGTTGGAAAACTCATCTAGTCATATTCTAGTACAAACCAACTGTTCAAATTAAATTACATAAACATTTCTACAGGGAGTCTCATTCACTCACTCATTCACTCATTCGCTTGTTCATTCATTCACCCTCCATTCATCAAATATTCGTTACACTCGTACTTTAGGCCTGAAGTAGTGTGAACAAGATAGACACACTGCTCTCTACCGTGGTGTAAATTAGATCTTTCCCAGTAAAAATTTATGTAAACCAGATCTCCCTATATTCAAGAACTTTTTTCCCCCAAATGCTAAGAGTACTAATGAAGAAATATCTTGTGTGGTGATGAAGTCAGGAATAGTGGGAATGGTGCAGGAAGAGGTAGGGGCAGTGGGTAGGAGGAGAATTGACAGAGTCAAAGGACGAGGTCTGTCAGTTCCTCACCTCACCAACTGGAGACCATGTGTCAAGTTTCTTGGATCTGGATGAACCTATGAATGCCACCAGGCTTTGTCTTCTCCTAACAATGAAAAGCCAAACAACACTGGGTAGGAATAGACTAAAGATTGCATATTTTAGAATTGATAACTCTGGGACTCAAATTTAATGAATTTGAATTAATTGAATACTATTGATGTACTAGGTTCACTTTCTACTATAAAATATTATCAATTTCCCTTTCAAAAATAGTAAAAATTGATAATTTAAATACTCAAATAGATTCTTAATTTGCATATAAAAATAACATCTTTATTACTTCTCTATATTTTAATACAACATGCATAACATATAGTTCATATGTTTATATCAGATATAAAAATAGACTTGATCTCTTAATGCATATATTGCATAATATCTTTGATATAGAATTGAGTGAAAACAGTTAATAATTGAATTTGAATATTTAGAGGAAAAAGTATAACTTTTCTATTGAGACTCATAATGATTCCCTGTAAATTGTCATAAGCCTGGCTCAGGGTTATAGAAAGAAAAAATACACGAGCTTCAATATAGGGAATGAAATACAATGAGATGAATAAAAGTATAGGTGAGTAAAAAGTAACATCTGAAAAAACAAACATCTATGTATGTTATTTCACTCTTATCTTGATTTCTGTTTTTAATTACAGACTGATTCTTAAAATGCTCACAGTTCATAATGCCGGTATAAACCTGACAACAGTTGGACTGAAGGCCTTAGATCTCCTCCTAACTTCAGGTAATATATACACACATATATGTTTAATGTTGACTCAAATTTAAAAAAATATTTTAAAGCATTTACTAAATGTGTTTTAATGTCTTTTTAAAGTATGGTAACATAATAGAACCTAAATATGGATGATTTCCAAAATTCTTTCTGTTTCCATTTTCTCCTATCTATTTTCTCTACACTTTTTCTCTCAAATATCCCACCCAATATCTTGGCCAGAAACATCACCTTATATATTACTTATATCTAATTTCTATTTCCAGCTTTGCTCCCAAAATCTGGTCCTACATCTCACATTCCAATTTGCTTGTTGACCATAGATGTCTTTGTCATTATTATATCTTTCTCCATTATATCTCTAGTATGTATTCTATAATATATGTTCTAGGGTATGACATAATAGTAATATTTTAAAAATATATAGCGTTACCTCTTGAGTGCTTGCTAGATGCCAGGCTTCACGTGTAAAATACTTCCATGCTTTTAAAAACATAATCCTCAAAACATCCCTTGAGATAGGTATTTTATCTCAGTTTTCTAGGTAAGGAACACTGAAGTGCAGAGAGGTTGCCTCAGCCAATGAGTAGTAGAACCAGGGTCTGAGTCCACATGTCAGGTTCTTTCCCTGAGGGAACTTCTGCCTGGAGGATAATGGACCTGAAAACAAAGAACCTTGATACGGTGCAGGAGCCGTGATCATTGCTGTGATAGACACCTGCTATGATATAAGGTTCTGAGAAGAAAGGCTGCTTACAGGGAAGCTGATCATGAAGGACAGGGAGGAGTTTCCCTCAAAGTGGTAGAGAGTGATTTAGGTCAAGACAGCAGCGTGTGCAGAGTTGCAGAGGCCTGGGAGCATCATGGAGGCTGGATGCGTGGGTGGAAAGATTTTAAATGCCCTCATTGGCTGTGCTAAGTAATGAAGACCCAATAGAAGAAAGAGAAAGGAAGAAAGAGAGTGAAGATCAGAGTATGAAGGAAGAGGGATAACAAAGACCAGAAGATACTCACCACTTTACCACAGCCTTTTATTAAAATGTATGATGGATGTACTAACTAGTCTTTTGTTTTTTATTTAATTTTATTTATTTATTATTTTCCCCCAAAGCCCCAGTAGATAGTTGTATGTCATAGTTGCACATCCTTCTAGTTGCTGTATGTGGGACGCGGCCTCAGCATGGCCGGAGAAGCGGTGCGTTGGTGCGCGCCCGGGATCCGAACCCGGGCCGCCAGCAGCAGAGCGCGCGCACTTAACCGCTAAGCCCCGGGCCGGCCCCTAACTAGTCTTAACCATGATTTATTTTAAACTCATCCTTGGGAACCTTTTTTTGGAGAAGGGGGATTCATTCTCCATTTGGCCGTGGACAGGAAGCTGGGGTTTATGAATTTGAAAAATCTCCTGACACTGGCGTATATTGATGTTAGCAGTAGGTAGACAGGGAGTTGGACATGTGTTTTGAAAAGACTAGTACTTTAATTTCTTCCATATAACATTCAGAATTTTGAGCTGTTAGGAAAGTTTCTAATGTGTTGTAAAGTTCGTTACAGCTACTTATTAGAGGTTAATTTACGAATCATTTTTGTTTGGCTTATTAGTTAATTGATTTAATAGCTATTAGGCACTTTTGTCATGCTGGCTGCTGAGATAGATGAGGCAAATTTCCTACAACATTGAAGTACACAGTCGAGCAGCACTGTCTAATATAACTTTTTGCAATGAAGGAAATGTTGTATGTCTGCACTGTTCAATATCATGGCTAGTAGCCATACGTGGCTATTGAATAATTGAAATATAAAAAAATGAATTTTAATTTTAATTAATTTAAATAGCCACATATGATTAGTGGCTACTGAATTGGACAGCACAGGCAAAGAGATAAAAAGCACTTAAAGAAATAATTTCAGTGTAATGAGAAAAGTACTATAACAGAGATAGGAAGAAAACCCAATAGAAACATAGCGAAGAGAGCAGCTGAACTCATTTGTAGGAGTTAAGAGCATGGGCATGAACTGCCTAAATGTTAATCCAGCTCTGCCTCTTATTCGTTGTGGACCTTGGGCATAGTCACTTGGGTCACTTAATCTTTCCATGCCTCAGTTTTCTTATCTCTAAAATGGGGATTGCACTTCCCTCATGGGTTTACATGTGTTACAGTGAAATGCTTCAACCCTCATCTGACACGTTATGTGCTCTACAGGTGTTTACTACTGCTACTAACACTCCTATTGCAGTACTACTGTTTTTGTTGACAGAATAGGTGCAGTTTGTGTTATTTCTTGAATTACGGGAGGAGTAGGTTTGGTGTGGGAAAGGGCAAGGCCATGCCACACAGCCAGTGCAAGTGCAAAGGGATATTAAAGAAAATGTTTAGTGATGAGCAAGGAGTTCAGCATGTCTGGAGTTAAGACAATGCATGGAGGGATGTGGGGCTGGTGAGATACATATAGTCAGTTTGGGAAGGGTCTAGTTTGTCAGACTAAGGCATATCAGAAGGCCTTAGAAGATTTCAGCAAGGGATTTACAGAGTCAAATTTCTGTTTTGGAAATATAATGCAGGGTATAAACTAGTTGGGTAGAGGTTTGGGCCAATCAGAGCAATTAAGCAATTGTGTTTGCATTCCGGGTGAGAGCTGGTGAGGTCCTGAGCGCAATAGGAATGGAGGGGCTTAGTTCAAAAGGAGTTTTCAAGATATTTAGGAGATGGACTTGAAGGACTTGGTAATGAGTCGATTCATTGGTTGGGGAGAGAATAAGAAGAGAGAGGGGGGATGGAAGAAGGGAGATAACTCCATAGTTTCTCTCTTGGGTAACTATTGGATGATGGTGTCATTGATGAACATAGGGAACAGGAATGGGCTAGGTTTGGGGTGCCTTATGGAATATTCACATGGTGTTACCTAAGAGGCAGATAAATTGTTTCAGGAGTTTAGGGCAAGAGGTCTAGGCTACAGGTATTAACTGGGAATCATAGAGTTATAGTAAAGTGTCCTGGGAATTTATCTCATTTAAAAAGACTATAGAGCTTATATACATCTGGGGCAGTTAAGTGGTTTATCAAAAAAAAAAAGTCTACAAACCATTCATAGTCCTCATGTAAGAATTAACACATTACATGTTAAAGAAGCTATTTACTTAGGGCATATTGTTCTCTTCAAAATAGGTAAAATCACTTTGCTGATTTTGGATGAAGAAAGTGATATTTTCTTGTTAATTTTTGATGCCATGCGCACATTTTCAACCAATGATGAAGTCCAGAAACTTGGATGCAAAGCTTTACACGTGCTGTTTGAGAGAGGTATTTAAAAATGACAAATTTTTTATTTTGATATTTATATAAGAAAAAAGGGTTTCTAATGGGAAAAGTAGAATATAATTATAATAAGAAGGTAGCTAAAATTGTACTATTTATCAAGAAGTGGGAGTTGTCAGTCAAGGATAAGTAATGGGGTTAATTTAGAAATATTGCTTGTTTTTGTGGAATGAATTTCATTCATGGGCTGTAACTTATGCAATTGTAGTAGACTTTCTTTCATTGCTTAACAAGGCATAAAGTTCACTTTGCAAACCAGATGTGTAGGTGTTAAGAAAAAAATAAAACTGTGAAGCCAAGCATAGGTTAAATTTGGGTTTATCATGTTGAGTCATCACCAGAGATTTTAGGAATTGCTAAAGGCTTCGTACAAAGAACCAAGAGGTTTACAAAGTGTGCCTTAGGAAAAAGACTAATATGTTTTTTATCACATGGTGCTGAGATTGATAACAGAGACTACCATGTAATTTTAGAGTTGGTTGGAACCTTTAGTCCTTCACTGGCTTGATGAGGAAATGGATCAGAGAGGTGAAATGAGCAACCTGCCTGAGGGCACACAGCTAGTTATCAACATTGCGGTGCAATTTATTGCCATTTTTTGAAAGCACCTTTTGCGTCATTATGACAGCCAACAGTGCTAGGGGTTTAGGATAAGAATGAGTTATGTGGGCCCTATGTCTATATCAGTTTACGACTCTAGTTTCTGGCAGCTCCAGGAATGGAATAGATCACCCTGTATTGTTTAATTCCCTGTCTCCTTCCAGAAGAACTTGAAACAGCTTATAGATATTTATAATACATTAGAGAAAAAATGGATGAGGAAATGGGTGAGGGAAAATAATATGAAGCTAAGTTGAATTTACTACTTACTTTAGGTCCTATGTATTTGCAAAGGGATGGACCAGAAATTTGGCTCTTTGCTTCCTATCAGGCAAAGAAAAGAGATAAACATCACTGGTTACAAAGTTACTTGAGATACAAGTAAACTCATTTATCAGGAGAAGTAATTGGGCTCATGGGAGACCTGAGAAAATCCTCCCATGGGTTTCCCTGGTTGAGATGATAAAGTATACACATTTTGCAAGGAATACAAACTGTGTTTCAGTGAAAGAGACACTATAAAGAGCTGGAACAGCATGAGCCTGGTACCCAGCTCTCTGATGATCAAGTTTGGTGGACAAGAGTTTCCTGTGAGTGAAGAATGGAAGAACTGCGTGTCTTTCAGGCTATCTTCTATAAATGTTATATCTGGCCACTAAGCTTTTGATAGAACTGGGCAGAATGGAGTTTGAAGTTTCATTGTTTCGCAGGGCCTATAATCTTCTGTGTTGCAGTTAGGGGCACATTCCTATTCGTGGAAGAAGGGCTAACATCACTCTCACACCATCATCGTGGGCCCCATCCAGGACATGTGGAGAAGCACTAGGGAATGTTACAAAGAAGATCTGATTCAGTAGAAAGATCATCAGTGATGACAGTATTATGGTTGTAAATATAGACTCAAAAAATTTCAGAATTTCCCAGAAGTATCAAGTTCCCCAGGACATAGTGGCACCTGTAAAGTTAATTTTCTAAATTTGAAAGTATGCTGTGGAAACTGCTCCATAAAATGAGAAAGTTCCACGATACTCATTTTTCAGAACCTAACCAATTTCACATTATATTATGTGCACCATTGGTATAAACTTACAAAACCAAAAAAGAAATGTTGAGCATGAAGAGTGGTGCATTTTCTAACATTTTTGTCAGCACCATTATCAGGCTAGGTAAACCAGATTTTTCTACATATTTTTGAAGTGCCTGCCCAATAAAATGACTCCAAATGGAACTCATTGGCATGATCAAAAGACTTTAATTATGAAAATTAGTGATGATGATTTTTGATCTCTGATGAAATCAAGACCATTAAGACAGAGTATTTCAAAGTCTAATTACTTGTCGTTTGCTAAAGTTCATTTTCCTTGAACTGATGCATTTAGCTGAGCTGCCCTTTAATGGTGAACCATGAACCACTCCTTTTCAACTATTGTGATATGTTCACTTCCAACAGGCCATCTTTATTAGTCATTGGTCAGTTTTCTCTAGAATCCCCAAAATGAAATTGTAAATAATTTTGTTTTTCTGAGAACTGTTTGGTTAGTAACACTTTTACGTTTCAAAACACAGAGTAACTAATATAGGTCAAAATGAAATTATTTTAATCTCAATAGCTTTTTTTCCCATTATAAAATTCTTAGGAAGGGCTTTTTGCTGAAATGTATTTTTAATTTACATCTATTATATTTACTGTGTCTTATACAACTATCATGAACATTATACTTTTGAGTAATTAAACTTTTATATCATCTTTAAGCTTTTTCTGAATTTTGTCCTTCATTTTTTAGTTTCAGAGGAGCAACTGACTGAATTTGTTGAGAATAAAGATTACATGACGTTGCTAAGTGCATTAAAAAATTTTAAAGGCGAAGAGGAAATTGTGCTCCATGTTCTGCACTGTTTACATTCCCTAGCAATTCCTTGTAAGTAGCCTGTGTGCATGATTTCTTCTTTTGTATCTGAAAAATTACAATATATGTCCTTTCTGAGTGTGTTTTAAACATATTTTTATTATTTAGAAACTTGTGGATGCTAAACCCGTTTATTTAATTGATTTTTATTTATTGATACTATACTGCAGCTGCCTCTGGGCTTGGTGCTGGAGAAACAGTAGCAAAAAATAGAAACATCTTTCTTGCCTTTTCAGGGCCGGTAGTATCATGCGAGATACAGATAAGTACATAGTGATTACAATGTGTTATCAGGCAAGTGCTGGCAGAATTACCGAGGGTTATGAGAACAAACAGGGAGTGAGGCAAGATCTTTTAGCAGAGACCTGAGTGATGAAGAGACCTTGTGTACAGGGAGGTGTCAGGTGAAGTGGGAGTGCAGGCAAAGTGTCCCAGGCAGTGGGCATCTTAAGTGTAAAGATGCTGGAGTAAGACAGAGCATAGTGCATTCAGGAAGATAAAAATAGCCCAGTAAACTGTGTTTATGACTGTGTGCATGTGCATGTGCGTTTGCATGTGTGTATGCGCAGCCCCGAGTGTCTGCTTGTGCGTCATTTAATGGAGACAAGGGGAAGGGCTTGAGTAAGAGTCAGTGGATGAGGCTGAAGACATAACCCGATCTTGAAGGGCCTGAAAAGCCACAGGAAGGAGTTTGAACTTGATTGTGATTCTCGTTTAGCATTTTCGTGATGCTTTGAAATCTAGCAACTTTTATCACAAAAAAATATAAAGAAGAAGAAATTAATATGCTGTATATGCCACTAGTGATTGCTAATGGGCTAAAATAATGCTCCAGATTCCATTCCTAGTGTGTTGTAAGTGCACACGAGCATTTTGTATTTCATGTATTACCTGTGCGGGTTGTACAGGACATACACATGCATTTATCTAGTAATATTTTCATCTTCACATATGTGAAGTTGTGAGGATTTAGTGGGTTAAATAATGTGAAAAATGCAGAATAGTACCTAGTATGTAATAAGTGTTGTAAAAACATTGACAGTATTATTACATAATTAGTGACAGTATTATTACATAATTAGTATTTCATATGTGTATAGTATATTATTTATAATATGCATATATGGTTTCAGACATGGAAATCTGTGGATGTGAGACTTCAGTAAAAGCCCAGTCCCTTTCTGGAAGTATGCCCTTTCTTTGTGATGGTTATAAAATCCATCGTTTTCTTAGTCATGGGAAATTAAACACTTGAAAGGAGATGGGACTGAACAATAATAGAGTGGACATAATTTTAAATTTCTCTGAGTCATTCACTGCCAACAAACTGAATATATTCTTCATTTTACTTTTCCTTGGCTATATTTATACATTTATTTATTGATTTTGGGCTGGCTGGCTGTTTTTGAAATTCATTGTTTTCCACCCACATCTGACATAACTCCAGTGAAAATGTGTTGATTCATAATGTGAAGGTCAAAGAAAGTAGCAACTAAAAATAAAAATTCAAGCATTTTAAACATTGATTCTAATTGAAAGACATTTGCCTTTGGGTCTTAGAGCAAATCGTGTCTGCTATTCTGAATGAAAGCAGATAATTAAGAGGCCGTTTCCTTGCGTTATTACCTGTTTTTCTAAACTTAATGTTTTTTAATACAACATAAACATTAAAAATATATTTTTGGGAAAACGGTTAGTTTTGGCTATGCTGAAAAAGAACAAAAAATGCTTTGCGAACACCTTTTGTTCATTTGTTTTAAGAATAGTCAACATTTCATTCAGACATACAGATTAGTTTTCTGCACGTAGGTTCACACCCTTACTCTCTCTATTGATTAATTGCCTTTCCCAGTGGATTCTTTCCTTCCTTCCTGGGTCACCTGTGTTTGTCCCTTCGTTATATATTTTAATATTAAGCTTCTCCTCTCTCCATCCCCAATTCTTTCCCGTCTATCTTGGAGCCTTCAGGAGAAGGCTGCCTCATACACTGGCTGCAGTTGTACTGCCCTTCTGGAATGGACAGGAAATAGATCACAGCTGATTTTAGCTGTTCTACTACGTGACATAATCTTGATTTTCCTTCTGTTGGTTTGAGGAAAAGGAACAATGAAAAGCCATTATCCAACGGAGTAGTGCCTCCTTAGGAAATAGGCCCCAAATTCATTTATTTTAAACTTATGGCCAAGCCATTACATTTTTAGACATTTAAAAGCACTCTCCATTTTCCCCTTATTTTGTTTAAGTTTTTAGGCCAAGAAACAGGAATAAAGTAACTTTCCCTTTATGCTAGTGATGAGTCCTAAATTATGTTAGTAAAGAACAACATAGTATTATTTGTAGCTATTTGACAGAACGTGATAGTTACATTTGGAAATAATAGTCCTTATGCTGCCCTGTATTTACAATCTATATAAGATGTCTTTGCATATTTCAAAGGGGAAATGATTACCTTATTGATAATTATGATTTCTTTAAATTTAGGCAATAACGTTGAAGTCCTCATGAGTGGCAACGTCAGATGTTATAATATTGTGGTAGAAGCCATGAAAGCATTCCCTATCAGTGAAAAAATTCAAGAAGTGAGTTGCTGCTTGCTCCATAGGCTTACATTAGGTGAGTTAAATAATTCTTGGTTAATTTATTATTACAGTATGTATGATGTAAGTATATATAGCATATGTATGTGTATAAGTTGATGGATAAGTAGCATATTGACATAAATTGGATGGAAAAATTAGGTGACATATAATTCTCGGTTAATTTATTGTCACAGCCTATATGATGTTGGTGTGTATAGCATATGTATGTTGTATCTTGATGGATAAGTAGCATGTTGACATACACTGGATGGAAATATTGTAGAGCAGCAAACTGTTCTGCCATGCCTACATGGAATTTTAAAAGGAATGGCAAAAATAAATGTGTGTAATGTAAGAGAAGTCTTATCTTATTGTTAGTGCTGTGTTTAAAGTATAATTATGTAAATAGTTGATACATACAAAAGAATAAGTGTGATATATGGAAAATGTGAAGCACACTGCAAAAGAACTCCCCACCCAACTTAAGTGTTAGTACATTACCAGTGCTGGTAAAGCTACTCTGGGCTTCTTCCTACCCCTGCTTTCTCCACAGAGTTGAACACTCCCCAGAATTTTGTGTTGATAAGTCTTTTGCTTTCTAAATATAGTCTTACTGTATTTGCTTATCTCCCTGAACAAAATTGTTAATTTTTTGCTTATTTTTGCTTAATAAAAATGGAATCATGGGGAATGTTGTCTTCTGCAGTTTAAAAAAGTTGACATTATGTTTATAAGTCTCATGACTATTTTTGCATGTAGTTGTATGTAGTATTTTATTATGTGGATATACCACAATTTATTTATCCAGTCTCCTATCCATGGACATTTGGTTTCGTCCTTGTTTTATGCTACTACCATCTGTGTTGCTATGAAAATATAAATGAGGGCGAATATCTTTTCAAATATTTCTTTGTAATTGGTGCTTCCTGTTTTGCAAAATACCTGATTTGTCTTTTATCCATTTTTCCATAGTATATTCTGTCTTTTTTAAAGTTGATTCACAGTTTTGGGTAACAATGTTTTGGCAGTTTGTTATACGTATTGAAAATATCTTCTCTTGATTGGTGGCTTGTCTTTTCATCATCTTTATGGTGGCCTTGTAATATAGTTTAATTTAGTAACCAATTGCTTGGTGATTTACCCTGTTTTTATGTATCTTAAGAAATCCTTCCTTTCCCTAAGGTAATAAATATATTTTATGTTTTATCCCAATTCTCTCTCATTTAAGCATTAAAGTATTATAATCTGTCTGGAATTATTTTTTATAAAGTAGGAATTCAATTGCTTTTTTTTAATAATATGGAGAGCACGATTTATTTTATGGTTCATCCATTTACCAGTGGTATGATGCACTGAATATGTATTTAATATATATGTATTATTTATAGATTTACCATATATATTATATTATATATATGTTTCTGTTTTTGCTGTTCTGTTGGATTGGTTAATTTGATTTGTCTGGATCTATATCATACTGTTTAAATTACTATAGCTCTGTAAGTCCTGATACCTGAAAGCTAATAGATCAAGTCACCATATAGTCTTCTTTTTTGGGTACAACTTGACTTTTTTCTGGGGCCTTTACTATTTCATATAAATTTTAGAATTAACTTATCCAGTTCTTGGAAAACTCCGTTGGGATTTTAATTGGACTTGCACAGACTATATGGATCCATTTAAGAAGAACTGGCAACTTTACATTATAATTTCTTCCATACAGGTCTTGCACATCTTGTTAGTTACTTCTAGATACTTTATTTTTTTTTGTTAGTATAAGTAGTATCTCTTCTAAAATCGTATTTTTGAACTGTGTATGCATAAATAAATGCAAATGATTTTTTGTATCTTGATCTTACCTACCTTTCTAAGCTCTTTTATTAATTCCAACAATTTATTTGTAAACGCTCTTAGGTTTTCTATGTAGCAATTATTGAATTTGTATATAGGGCCGGCCCTGTGGCTTAGTGGTTAAGTGCGTGTGCTCCGCTGCTGGCGGCCTGGGTTCGGATCCCGGGGCGCACCGACCCACCGCTTCTCCGGCCATGCTGAGGCCGCATCCCACATACAGCAACTAGAAGGATGTGCAGCTATGACATACAACTATCTACTGGGGCTTTGGGGGGAAAAATAAATAAATAAATAAAATTAAAAAAAAAAAAAGAAGGGAGTGTGCACAAGAGTTACGTACTCCTGACTTTAATTTGTATATAATGATAATCTAGGTTCTTCCTTACCTATCCTTATATCCATTATTTAATTTCCTTTTCTTGCATGGCCCCAAATGACCAATAGAAGCAGTGATGGTAGGCATCCTTGTTTTGTTCTTGATTTTAAAGGAAATGCTTTAATATTCTTCCATCTATAATAATGCTTGTTAGAAGGTTTTAGTTGTTAATCTTGTCTTCTTTGTTTTGTGACAAATAGCTTTTATCAAGTTAAGAAGTTTCCTTCTATTTTTTATTTGCTTTTATTTTTACATGTGGGCTTTTTTTTTCCCCAAATCACGGGTATTGTATTTATCAAATGTAAAAAAATATATTAAGATCTTTGGTTTCCTTTTATCTTGGTTATATGGAAAGTTATATCTACAGGTTTTCTAATAATAAGCCACCTTGCATTCCTGTGATAAATTCAACTTGTTCATTTATTAGATTTTTTATACATTTCTAAAAATCTCTTTTCATCTTCAGATCTGCCAGATAACATTTGACTATATCTTGTTTGATCTTTTTTTCTTTTCTCCCCTGTCTCTTTTCTTTTATTCTAATTTTCATTTCTTTAATCATTAATACATAGCTATGTTGTGTTCTGTATCCGATAATTGCAATATATGAAATTCTTGGGAGTCTGCTCTATGCAGACTATGCTTGTATGCTTGTGAGTTTCCCTTTGGTTAAGCTTAATCTCTGAGAATCCTGAGGACCTAAATTACAGATGCTCCTCTAGAGATGTTTGTCAGGAGCCAGCGTACAGGACTGACTTGGGAGCATTTTAGAATCTTTTTAAGGTCCAAGCTTAATGTGGGAGACTCTGATTGAGCCACCCTACCTTGGAGAGACTACCAAGGCTAGTCTGTTGATCGCAGTGATCCATGCTTCCCACAGGCTACTCTGCTTTATCCATTTGCTTTCAGCTCACAGTTCTTGTTTCAACTCCCTGATGAGCCTCCCCCTACCCCGCCATACATAGCTTGGAGATTTCCTTGATATTTTTGTGAGAAGAATAATGTGTTAAAAAGTGAATGGTTAGTAAATAATAAGGTAGGATCATTAACTGTTGGAAGTTGATTCTGATGGCTTTTCCCAAGAAGGATCATTAGAAATGTTTTGTGCCAAATCAAGATTATTGTAATAGGCCTTTAGCTTTTTATCACTTTTTTGGTAAAAAAAAAAAAAAAAAAAAAATCATCGTTCATTTAAAAAAAAACCTAATTTTCATTATTTTATTGTAGCAACTTATATTTTCACTTCTAGAATGATGACTATTTCCCCTGTATAATTCAGAAATTGATTTTAGCATTAAGAAAGTGCCTAGGTAGTTTTGGTTAAAATGGAATGTTTATAAATTGAATTCTAATTTGCATGTGTGACTTGAGTTTATTTCTTTCCTTGGTAAGCATTTATTTAATGCTTATTGCATGACCAAAACTGTGGAGATATGATAATAATGTCTTAATATTTGCACATTTGTTTCAGTTTCAAAAGTAGTTTCATATATATGTGTATGTGTGTATATATATACATATTTGATCCTTTAAACAATCCTGGGAGATGGAATATTGTAAATATCTCCACATTTACAGATGAGGACCTATTTCAGCAACTCTGTGTGTCTTATCTAAGATCATGTGGTCAGTAAGGGGTGAAATCAGGCTGAAAACTCAGATTTCTGCATCTCTAAACAAAGAAAAGGATTTCTTCTAAAATATAGTGGCCATTTACTAGTTTATCTCTTTCATCAGGTGAGATGGTGACTCATTATATTTTCATGAAGAAGGACACAGTTGCACAAACTAACTGATATCTGAGAATGTTTTAATGTAATTCAAAAGTTGATTTGTTAAATGTAGCTAATAGAGCAGCACACTAATATACAACTCTCTATTTCCTGTTCTACAACGTATCACGGTCAAGTTACAACTTGCACGAGTTATCTATGAGTTCACCTTAATCCCTTGAAATGAGCCAGAAGAGGAAGTTGTTTTACTGTTATGATTAGGGAAATGACACTTGGTTGCCACACAGGTCTATAATGGTACATTGAGGGTGCGTGGCATTCTACTGTTGAAATTAAATAAACCATACAAACCATCATTTATAAGTTTTATATTATTCTGTAACTTTTTTTGAAAATAAAAAACCATCAAATTGATCATCAGCTAAGGATGCTTTTTTTCCTCTCATTTATCTCTTAACAGATTAATATTTGTTCATTTAATGACTAGAGAATTTATTGTCCCTGTTATTGTTTCAAAAGAAGCTGAATAAAACTTTTATCTTCCTCATAATTAAAATAAAAACCCAAAGTCAATAAATAAACAGCATTTTATCAAATTATGTAATCTAATTATGAGTTTAATGCATTTAAAGTCCTTATACAATTTCCTATGTATTTTTACATAAATTGATTGAATATAAGAGAAGGCCAGTCTTACTAGTAGTTGCCCAGAGTCAATGGTAAAGCAACGGTTGAGAGTGACATGGGAATAATAGTATGGAAAAGAAGGTGAATGGGACAACCTCTTTGGATAAGCTGATAAAAGTAGAAAAGAATCTTTTTGAAATGACTCTCCAAGACTAGAGATCACTAAGTGCTGTGGAGTATGTGGAAGAGCATTGTGGGTGAATGTGGAAGAGGCAAGAACATATGGTGTTGATAAAGAAGAGCTATACTTAGTTAAACCGCCTTTTGATTTTGAAGCCATTGATTAATATTTAGTGTGGGCTTTAGGCTTTTCATGATACAGGATCTTTTCTGATTTTGGCTTTGTGTCTCAGGGATCATTTAATTATACTTACAGCTAAATAGGAGTTTCATGCTTACTTCTAGAAGGAAACCTGGTGACTGTTAGTGAGTTACAAACAAGCTAAATGGAAGGAGGCACATATTTCTGGAATGTCATTTGCAAATTCTTTCCTCATAAGGATTTAGATTTTTGGGTGTTGTTTTGATTCTCAGAAGAAGGAGTGTAAAAAGGCATGGGAATTCTTCCTGGAGTAGGTTAGAGGTGGTGAAATATTCTCTTATTTTCCTTCTAAAATCATCATAGACAATATCAGGTAATGATAAGTGTGCCAGTGGGTTTTCTGAGTGGTATTCCTTTAACTGGAAGAAGGGTGTTTCAGCAATAGCATTTAATGACAAGGGAGGGCTTTTTTTCTTTCTTATTTTTTAGAAGGCAGGAAAATTAAGCTGTTTTGTACATATTGTACTGCCATGTATACCAGGCACCTCCTTGTTTCTATCTGATGATGATGAGAGGGAGTCAAAGAACACAAGTTAATATAATCCAGACTTATTATTTTTTCCCAGTCATTTCCATTGTCTATTAGAACTGATAATTGAGTGACTGCATGAAATAAATATTCAAAACTTTATGCAATCATATGGAGCTATTTTAATTAATACCTTGGTTAATTAAAGTAAATATACGTTTTTGTTTATTGTCATTAAAAATATTCATCACTGTTCAAATTTATTGATTTAAATACTGTTATATAATTAAAGGTAATTTAAGTTCCATGGACGAGAATTCAGCTAATATCTCACTTAACTTTTAGGTAATTTTTTTAATATCCTTGTGCTGAACGAGGTACATGAGTTTGTGGTGAAAGCTGTGCAGCAGTATTCAGAGAATGCGGTGTTACAAATCGCAGCACTCAGCTGTTTAGCGCTCCTCAGTAAGTAACTTAACTAAAAAGGAAATTCTTACAGGTGCATTTGATCTTGAATGTTAACATTATAACAAGATAACATTGTAACAAGAAAGTCATATGTAGAGAGGAAGCATTAAATGCCTTTTCTGTCCTAATGTAATTCATTTTCTAGTAGAGGATACTTTCAAGGGAACTAACAGTTGTGATAAGTATACCCTTCCCAGTTCATACATCAGCAAATACATCCTTGATTTAGCTTAGTTATTGGGCAGGTAATCTTCTCAATTAATCCTCTTCTAGTCTATTAGTTTTGTTTGGTACCCTCTTCCTCATTTGGTCATTTATCTAGATGGGATGGCAGTGTTATAAGATGTGTAATATACAAAAAAAGTCTTTATAATTAACCATGGCCACTACTAAAGAATACCTCACTCTGTTGATAGAGTTTCAAAATAGGGACTTAGAGTTGGTCATTTACACTGTAAGTAAATCATATATTTTTGTTTTTTTCAAGCTGAGACCATTTTCTTAAATCAAGACTTAGAGGAAAAGAATGAGAGTCAGGAGAATGATGAGGAGGAGGAAGAAGAGAAATTGTTCTGGCTGGAAGCCTGTTACAAAGCCTTGACATGGCATAGAAAGAACAAGCATGTGCAGGTTGGACTCTTTCGTAAATACTATAGCTTTTCAAACTTATGTTTGCTCAGTAATTTGTGTTTTGACACGTTTCTTATTTTCCTCCCCTAATCTAGGAGGCTGCCTGCTGGGCACTAAATAATCTCCTTATGTACCAAAACAGTTTACACAAGAAGATTGGAGATGAAGATGGCCAGTCAGTAGTTTTGATTTTATATGATAGAAAAGTTGTTATATTTTTAATCAACCTATATAAAATACCATAACTGTAACTTTTATTGTTAGAAATATTTTTGACATAGGCATTTTTGTTTTAAGTGTTGCCGCAAAACGGTGGTGGATATATAATATTTTGATCCTATTGCCTTCAATAGTTAGTAAAAGGTGGTATGTTGGAGAGTTATTACTGGGAGATTTGGAATCAAAGTCACAGTAATTTAGGAATCTTTGAGAAAGAGCATTTCAATTTTCTGGCTGATCATGTAAAAATGCCATCTTAATTAATCTCAAGTGATGGAAATTGCAGAGCCATCTCTGACCTTTTCTATTGTGGTGACTAGCCAGTAGATGGTCAATATCAAGAATTAGATATGGTTAGAAGCCGCCTATGGTGATTCCTCATTTGATGTGACAGCATTGACCTGTCTTCTCCTGAAAGGCCTGTTTGAAGCTGTCAGTTCTTGAGGAGGCTTTCTATGGGAGTGCTGTTCAAGCATCATAAGATCAGCTCTCTCTCCCAAAGATACAAACTGTAAACAGGAGTTTTGTGTATATCAGATTTGTTTTGTTTCCATGAGCCTTTGTGTTTTATGGCAACTGCTTATATTTGTACTGTTTGCTGTGTATCCTCTGGATTTTAAAATTTGAGTGATTTACCTTGGAAATTTAAATAGTAATATTCTACATCTCAAATCCTGGCAGCCTGTTTGCATAGTGATCCACTGCCAATCAGAAGGTAATTTATGACACAGGTGCTATTTAATTAAATATCTCCATTTTGAAAAGAGACAGTAATTTTTTTGAGAACTATATGCTAAAGCAGCATCCTAATAATCCCACTTCGAGCAACCTTTTTAAGAGGTTAAGGGAAGGTAGGTTCATGTTCCAGTTTATAAATTTCAGTCCATAACACACTGATTCCTCAATATCCACTGGAGATCTTTAAAATAACACATTATTAAAAAAGAATATATTTATGCTCTACATTTTTAAAACTCACTCTGCTTCTTTATAATTTTTTATTTTTCCTTTCTTGCTTCCATTATTCTTTTTGTCACTTTACCTTTTTACTCTTAGCAGTTCTTTATATGTCTGCTGAGACTTTTTCCCCTCTACTGCTTATCCACTTTGAAGAAACAAATACTAACTTATTAGTATTTAATGGATTTGAATCTAACTTTTAAATATAAAACTGGTTAACTATAATTCACTCTTGTAAGTGGAGGTGGTATAAAAGATTGTTTATATGCCCTTATTTGTTGTTAGAGACATTAGATAATTATAAGTGAATATTAGAGCTAATTTCTAAAAGGATTACTATTAATATTGTGGTGGAATTTGTGAAAGGTTCCCAGCTCATAGAGAAGTGATGCTCTCCATGCTGATGCATTCTTCATCAAAAGAAGTCTTCCAGGCATCTGCAAATGCATTGTCAACTCTGTTAGAACAAAATGGTAAGGGGTACGCCATATTTTTTAATAAAAGGGAACATATTTTATGGTGTTTTTTATTATAAAAGCAATACATTGAAAATATATAAAAATGTATATACAATGTATATGTATAAAAATGTATGAAAGCAATACATTTAAATATGTAGATATATGTATCTGACATATAGATATATTGATACATAGATAAAAGGATAAAGAAGAAAATAAACATTTTGATGTTTTTCTTCTGGACTTCTATGTATGTACTCATATATGACATATGCAATATATTTTATATTTTTTGCAGAAATGGGATTATATTATTTTCTTTTATAACCAAATTTTACATTTTTTTATTTTTTGTGTTTATAAATTTAAATTATCACATTATCATTTTTAATGGCTGTGTGTTTTCCCGATATATGCCTATATTTTATTTTATAAACCAATTTCTTGTTAATGGACGATTAACTTGTGTCCAGTGAGATTTTTTGGTACACATAGTAAACATCAACTGGTTACTTTTTTTGTTTTCCTTTATACTGTGTTCCTGTTATTTTCTTTGGAAAACTTTTTAGAAATGCAATGGGTAGAGAGATATTCACCATTTTAAAATCTGGTAAAATTGTCCATTATAAATTTTTTTTTTTGAAAATAGTCCTTTATATGTAAATCTTATAGCTTTGCATTATTAAAGAGAAAAATGGCTGTTATAATTGAAGGACTCTGGAAGTTTAAAATTGAGGCTCACGCTGTTCAGATTCTTGCCCCCATGAACAGGAAATACTGTCAGAAAATCTTGGGAGGAAACTCATCATAATGGCATTGCGACTTGGCAGCTCTTGTAGGATATTTTTAGAGGGAGAAAAATAGAGAAAAACACTGAAAACCTGAAACAAAGACCAGCGTTAGCACCAGCTTTTAGTAGAGAACCTGGGTAGAGTGAAAGGAATAAAGAAACCACCTCATGCATGTTTATGTTTATGCTATTATTGAAGTCAAATCAAGAGGAAAATCACTTCTTCCTTTTCCTCCTTTCTTACTCCACCTCTCTGTTGACACTTTAATAAAAGGCTTGGGCTGGCAAGAGCCCTTAGAGACAGACGGTGCCCCAGAGGGTATTGATGCAGAACAGGAGTAAAAGGGTGTTGCTCTTCTTCAATCTCCCATCTTCTACTGTGCAGAGGCCTGGATAGGGATCTCAGTCCTGCAAATGAGGACCGAACTTGGCTGCTTTTGTGTGGGGCGCCTAAGAGAGGAGACCAACCTTTACCGTGTGCAAACAACATTGTGTTGGTGCTGTAATTCTTAACCACCTGGAAATCATCTTTGATATGCTAACAAAACAACCATGATTTTGTGAGATTTGGGCTGCTGCTTCTTATGGTGTCTGATGATTAGTCACATTTGGAGTCCATCTTGATTTCTTTGTCAGAATCAGTTCTCTGCTCTTTCTAGTTCCTTCCTTCTTAGTTCTTGGCCACCTGCCTGGTAAACCATCCTCAGATCCCTTTGTATTGTCCGTGGAGTTCTGCCTTAGGAGAGTATTAAGAACTTGAGCAGCTTGTTCACCAAACCTCTGTGGGCATCTTCTCATTGAAGGACGCTTGGGAACGTTGAGTCTGCAGGGCTGGATGTGGTTTTCTAGAAAAGTGACTGGATTGGTAGCCAGAAGAACTGGGTTCTACCATGGTGGTCCCAAAGCAAAGGCTCAAACATCTGTGTGACGTTTTCCTCGTTTAATTAATTAATGAATTCAGTTAACATTTACTGAGCTCCTGCGATGTACTAGATGATGCCCTAGGCACTTGGGATACATCAGTTAAATAGGAATCCCAGGCTCGTGGAGCTTCAACTCTAGTGGGGAAAATAGACAAGGAGACTAAATAAAATACGTGATATGTGAGGTAGCCAACAAAAAAAAATGAAGCAAAAAAGGAGGATGTATGTTAGGGGTCAGAGGGGATGAAATTGTGACGAGGCAGCCAGGAAAGCAGGTGACTATTGAAGAAAAGACCTGAAAGAAGATGCATATTGCCTTTTAAGGCAGATAATTTATCACTGAAATGGAGTGCATGACATCACGAGTATTATGTAGATAGCTGGTAAATGAGATAAAATGTGTAAAATGTTTTGTAAACTCTAAAGTGACTCCATGAGGTAATTTCTTCTCCTAGGTCTAGTGTTTGATGAAATTTCTATTCTCAATTTTTCAAGTCTTAAATTGGGTTCTTAATGTGTGGTCTTAAAGTGTGGTCTCTGGATCAGCAACATTGCCTGGGAACTTGTTAAAAATGTGAATTTTTACTGCCCCATACAGACCTACTGAATCATGAACTCTGGAGTTGGGACCCAGCCTCTGTGTTTTAACAAGCCCCCCCCAGGTGATTCAGAGCCACACTTAAAGTGTGAAAACTGCTGGTCCAGAATAACTTCCGTCTTGCAAAGTATCTCCTTGGTTAGAATTTAGCCACTTTAGGAGGGGTTATTAAAACTTCTGATGTTCCAAGCAAAATAACCAACTTCTTGTCATATTTTAATGTGTGGTATTCTGAATGTCTTTAAAAGGTATGAGGTTTTCAGATTTGGGCAGTAATTTAGAATGTGTATGTCACTTCCACTGATATCTGAGTTTTGTCCTATCTTTTCTTCCTTTCCAAATTTGAGATTGAATACTCGTTGTTCAAAATAGTACTTAAGTTAAAACTTTCTAAGTTTCCTTTTTTGCCACTCTCAAAGTGTTAAATTATAGTGTATAATGTTGGAATTGATATTTATGTTGAGGCTTCAGGACAATTGGTATTTATATGGAAACTTTAAGATGCTGGATTTGCATTTAGCGAAGAAAGTTTATTATGAAGAGGAAAATTATTCTGTGATCATTATTGCTGGGATATACTTTTCCACATATAATGTAAAATCAGTTGTAAAGCGTATCTATGTGTTTCTTAAGCTTTGGCATTACTTTGTGAAAATATGTAATTATTTATGCTCTGTATCAGTGTTTTCCATCCCTTTGCACATGGCGGCATACATAGAAATGATAATGTTTGTATAGTACACAGGGGCAAATGGAGAAGGGAGCGCAAGGCTGAAGGCAACCTAACCTGGTTCCAGCCGCTGGTCCCCACCCCATAGTCCCTGTCGCCTAAAATCTGAGAGGATGGTCAGTATCTCCATGCACCTGTAACTTATTCCCAGATCACTAGTGTCTAGTATACCTAGCGAGTCTTAGCTCTATATAAGTACAGTTATTTTGTGAAGTTGTTTTAAATATTAGAATGAAATTTAACTTTCATTCTTATTTTGGAGGGCATTATTTAAAAACATTTTTCTACAAAAAAACTCCTTTCATCTGGACCGGGGTATGGCTATTACGCTGGAATCCTTACTCTGGGAATGAAATTTTTAAAATGAAAACTCAGCAAATGGTTAATAAATGTGGAAAAAATGGGAAATGGTATACATTTTAAGGAAATAAGCATTAATGATCTTTAAATTGTCAATGAAATGTAAATTACATATGTACTGATAGATACTTTCCTATGAATTTGGACTATCTTAATATTCCGTGTCATTGCAAAATTACAAAGATGTGCTTTCATTTCTACAAGTAACATTAAAAAAATCTTGTAGTTAATTTCAGAAAAATCCTGTTGTCAAAAGGAATATACCTGAATGTATTGGAGTTAATGCAGAAGCATATACATTCTCCTGAAGTGGCTGAAAGTGGCTGTAAAATGCTAAATCATCTATTTGAAGGAAGGTAATATAGGTGCATGAACTTATGCAGAATATATAATATTGGACCAAGTCAAATATCAATATTTCAAGCATATTTCTAAGAATGAAAAGAAAAACATAAGGCATTTGCAGATTGAAATATTGTGCAATATAATCTCACATCACTGATATCATAGACTTATTTTATCTGAATATTGAAATAGATGGTAGAGACTCTAGAAATATGTTGAAGGTTTCCTTTTGTGCTTCATGCTTGGTGTTGACTACATTTTGAAAAATGGCAATTATACAGCATATAACCTTAAACAGTTTTTCAAATTATTGTATACGTGTGAAGGGTATAAAAGATAAAATCAGGATATGGCATCTAACTGTTGCTTTTTTACAACTAATATTTATGATTATTCCTTCATTTGAATGAACTTGATCTTCTCTTATTGCTCTCATTCCCTGGGCTGGGGAAGCTTTTAGTCACATCTAGTCCAGGTCCAGAGATGTTAGGATTACATGGCTGGTTAGTGGCACAACGGAGACGATGATGGGGTGGGCTTACGGGGGGTAGCGGGTGGAGGTGGGGAAGAACTGCTGGCTTGAAAAAAAAACGACTAAAACTGAATTCCGTACAGAAAGTGTCCTCGGCAGGGTACGCTCAGTGCCTGTTTGTGTTTTATTAGGCCAAAGAATGTGCGGTAACTTTGGCATAGTCTGAGTAAATTTCAAACAAAAAGAGGCTATATAGAGAACTGTCATGGGTAAAAGAAAATAAATGGCACAGATATTGCAGTGAAAACTGATTTTGTGCCCTGGCTTTCTCGCCACTTTGAGCCAACTCTTTCATCTCTAAACTTCAGGTTCCTCATTGGTAAAGAGGAATAATACTAATAACCTCATAAGTTGTAAGTTTATAATGTAAGGATTAAATAAATTCATTTTTACGAAGGAATCAGGGTAATACATGCTACATTTTAAACACTCAATAAATCATAGCTGTTATTATTAATACTGTTATTAAATCAGTATCAGTGAAATGCATGTAGCATGATAAACTGTATGTAACACATCTATAGGCTTATAAGGAATGGGGTTACATTGTTTTTAACATCAGTCCAGCTCATCTACTTATGTTTATACGTATATCAGATCTTTGAGTCATATTTCTTTTATTTAAATGTTGCTCTTGAATATTTAAATGAAAAGTTTATCTTAAATGGTGATTTTTATGGTTTTGCAAATGTGACTCTTTATAAATGAGGCAAAAATCTTACAGTTTAAGGTTCTGTAGATTTTGGGCAATTAATATTTCTGGCTGTTTCCTCATATGTAAAATGTATAAAGTTCCAGGCCTGGGGATTCAAAGTTAACTATGTCAATGTGCCTGCCCCGAAAAAACTCATTCTCTAGTTGGGGTGACTAACATGTAAACAAATAATTACAATACAGTGTGAGAATGCAATGGCAGAGATGTATATAAGACAGTGGTAAGAGCAGAGTGAACCTAGATGGGGTGACCAAAGGAGGGGAGGCTGCAAAGAGGGGATGAGTTTAAACTGGAACTTTAAGATGGAAAAGCGGGACTGTATCTCAATGACTATAGAACCATGCAAAACGAGGATATGGTTCTGATATGAGCAAGTTTCAGCTAACATGCCACTGTGCAAAGCAAGGATTGCCTGTATTAAAGTTCTTAGTACCTATTGAAATCTAGTCATGTGGCATTTATTCATATGTAAAAGAAAGAATAGCTAAAATACCTTAGAGAAACCAAGACTTTAATGCAAATAAAACTAATTAAGAATACCACATAGGAAGTCCACAGGTCTTACTCTGGAAGAGGCAGGTTGGTATGTAAAGAGCCCTTGCCTTCGGGGTCAAATGAGTTTATCTTCCAGCCCCGGCTCTGTCACCTCCTCATGGTGGGACTTTGATATTTAACCTCTGTCAATCCAAGTTCTTTATGTGGAAAAATGGGGATGATAACAGCTACTTTACAGGGTTGTTGCCCATTACCCATGTGTAGATCAGAAGGAAGTTTTAGTTTTGTGAAACTAAATAGTAAAAGAATTCTCAGTTACCGTGAATTCAACTTCTTGAGGTCAAAGTCTAACTAAACAACAATTAAAAGTGTGTATGCTCATATAACTGAATTCAAATGCGTTTTCATATAGCCTTTTCTGATGAAATATGTTGGTTCTGTTTTCCTGAACTTGTTTCAAATTGGTGTTTGTACAAGGGAATCAGGTTGTAGTTTTAATAAGCATTTCAATATTGTATCTCCAGTAACACTTCCCTGGATACAATGGCAGCAGTGGCCCCCAAAATAATGACAGTTATGAAAAGTCATGAGACATTGTTATCAGTACAGCTGGAGGCACTTCGAGCTATTTTACATTTTATAGTTCCAGGTAAGTTATATAATTGATTGTGGGGAAATATAGCAATTTAAATGAGTTTTTGACTTTTCATGAAATATCAACTTTCTAGGCAAAAATTAAAGGAGCAGTTTCTGCCAACCAAATACAAATCTTTTCATTCACCCAAAAATAAAAATAGAGGGAAATGATGAGGTGGAAGGGTTAGATTAATTTATAAGAAAATTTAATAAGAAAAATCAATAATTTATTTACACACTACAGTGTGAAGTGTGGAACTTTACTTCCGAAGAGTGTCCGTCTCTGATAGTTCTTTTCTATTTCTGTTGCCATCAACAAGTCTAAGTTTTTGTTTTTTTCTGAACTGTAATAATAGCTAAGTAGTTTTCACACTTCCTCTCTTGGCTATTCCCAGTTCTTCTTTTACTCTGTGGTTGAATGAATCTTTCTCAAATATAGCCTTGTGACTTTTACTGATTAACTTCAGTGGCTTCCGTCTTCCTCCTCTTTACCTCCACTTACATCTGTTGTGATCACATTTGTCCTCCAAAACACATTTAAGACATCTGTTCCTCCATTCATTCAACACATATTTATTAAGTGCCTCTTATGTTCTAAACATTGTGATGACTACAAAAGTATGAAAGATGAATGGAAAAAAGCATGACTGTATTGTTATAGGAGTTTAGAGGTAGATGGATATGTAAATAATTAATTACTAGACAGAATGAGAGGAGCTAATATAGATAAATGTATAAAAGGTTCTGAGAATATTGACGGATGCACAAATAATTTATTCAAAGGAGTAGGTCAGCGATTGTGGTCTTGAGGTTGAAGGGTGATAAAATATATTGCTGACCTGGTAGAAAGGCAGGGAGGGACGTTTCAAGCAGGAGAAAGTGCACGTGGTCTGGGCTGAGTGAAGGGTGGAGTAGAGGAGAGCAGTGCATGGGGATGAATGTGGAAGGACAGGCAGAGGCCTGAAAGTGAAGGGCCTTGAATGCAATGCTGAGCAATTTGTGCTTTTTTAATGGAAGTCAATTCAAATTTATTAAAGGTGTTTAAAAATTGTAGTGTCATGACCAAATCTGAAATTCATAACAGTAGAACTGTGGTGTAGAGGATGCATGGCAGGAGGAGAGGCTCCTACAGGGGGATTGGGTTGCAGGCCATGATAGTCTGGTGGGACATGGTGGGGGCCCAGCAATGGAAACAGAGAGGATGGGTCTGAGAGATGGTTGGGAGAAACATTTGTCATGCCTTTCTGACTACTGAATATCAGGGATGTTATTTGTTGTTCTGTAAAATTCCCAATTCTTTTGAAACCCAGTTTTATTTTTGTTCTTTTTAAATGAAATCTTCCTAAAGCTACCATTATCTGTAGTCATATAGGTCTTTTATGTTTCTGAGTGTAAGAGATATGTTTCTGAGTGTAAGAGTATACTTAGTATAAGAGTATAAATTTTTTCAAGGAGATGGCTTTCTTCATACCATGAACAAAAATAGCTTCTATTCAGTCAATAGTTTTTAAATTGAATCATGGTGTCCCATTCATAGCTATCAGTCAACTTTTGAGATATAGTTTAACAGACATAATTTTTCTTGAAAATATTATTGTGAGTTTTTTTGAATTTAGTTTTAGATTGTAAAAACAAAACAAAACCCTTTTGATTATCCTTAAAGATGTCAGCCTTATTCTTTCAAGGGTGGTTTTGAATTTTAAAGATAACCAGACATTCAGAACCAAATCTGTTAGTTATAAAATAATACTCTTTTAGTTCAAAAACAAGTTTTGAATATAATATTTCTTTCATTGTTTTTAGATTGATCCTGAAGCAACATTGATAGTCAGTAAACATTTAGATGTATTAAATGATGTATTTAAATGATAAATTAAATGATGTTTTTTACAATGATGTTTAGATGTACTAAATGAGTGCACTTGAAAATAATTTTATAATTTTAGGGTTATATTTTGTGCATGGAAATACATATAAATAGACACATTTTATAAACGTATCAGTATATAAATACATTTCTCTATTAGGTAAAGGCCTACCCATCTACTTTGCTCTAGGCTACCATACCACACCATACCATACTGTACCGCACTGTACTATGTCATACCATTCTATATATCACTGAGTAACTATGGTATTAGTACACCAGTGGTTTTGAGGTTGAATATGATTCTGGTTTGAACATGTTAAATTGAGATGCTTATAAGATACCTAGATGTACATATACTCATTTATTAACTAGACTATATTCAGATTTCCTAAATTGTAACAAAGATGTGCAATACAGCAAATTTGTATAATTCAATAAGGAACACTTATTGCATCTGGTGTTATGTGTCTTAAGCTTCTTTCAATCTAGTACTGTTGCTTCCTTCTCTTTTTTATAACAAGAACTTATTGAAGTGATTGAGCTGATTGCTTTAATAAAGTAGTAAAGACCCAGTTATTTTAATAAAATATTATTTGACTTGTTCTTTCTTGACTTAGTGTCAGTGCTAGAGGAAATAATGTAAAATTCATTAAGGAGGGACATAGGCAAAATGGGAAGTGCATAGAGGAAAGTGATTATAAATATAAAACCACATCCATAAGAACAATAAAAGGAACTGAATGCATTTAATCTGGAGAAGAGATGACTCAGGAGGATAGAAAAACTGTATTAAAATCCACTCATTTATAGCTAATAACAATAATACCTAACAATATGGAGGAATTAAAATGTGTCAGGCATTATTTGAATTGCTTTATGTATATGAACTTTTTAAATTCTTGCGGCAACCCATAAGGCAGATATTACTTTTTTTTTCTTTGCCATTTTACAAATGATGAAACTGAGGCATAAGATGTGGAGATTTTAAGGTCGCAGCATATTATCGTGGAGCCAAATTTTCAACCCATGCAGCCTGACTCCAGAGTAGGCTCTTTATATACACATCTGTGCAACAGATGTATATTGAACAACTGTTATATTTAAAGCATTGTACTTGGAACCCTTGGAGATCTGGAGGTGGTTAGGTTATGGATCCTGCCCTCAAAATGTTTACAGATGATACAATTTAAAGGACTATTATGTGGAAAGGAAATTATATCCATTCTGGGTAGTAGAATCTCAAGTGATATAACAAAGACCAGAGGTCAAATTTATGAGAATGTTCATTTGGTCTTAAGAAAGATGTTTAAGAAAGATATTTAATAAGACCCATTATAAGTGGCATGAAGTTTTTACTGCTTTTAGTAGTTACCTCTGCTTGTGATATAATTGGCAGCCTTAGAAACTAATGTGGTCTTGGTCACTAAGAATGAGACACAGAGAGTTTCAGAGACTTGCCCAAGGTCATACAGCTGTAGGGAATGTCAGAACTTTTTTGAATCAATTTTAAAACAAGGGCTGAAAGATCCAGGAGGGTGGGAATCCAGCCTCTCTTATTCACTGTGGTATTCCCAGCATGTAGCAAAATCCCTGGCATGTAGTTGACACTCAAATTTTTGTTAAATAAGTGAAAAGCTATGTGCAGCAAACTTATAGTTTGTGTTAATACAAATTATTAAAGTGAAAGATTATAAGTAATTTTTTATTAATAATTATTTTTATAGTCTTAGGTTTTGGAAACATCATTCACTCATAATAATTTTACTTATATATTCTACTATATGACCAGCTTTTTTTAACTTCCAGTTTTTTCAAAGTTTTGAGATAGTTCAGCTACAATGTAGCTTAATAAGGGATATGCTTCCTTTAAATAACTCAGTACTATTATACAGCCTTAGAGGACTTTCAATAAAACCACATGCTCTTTACTGGCGTGGTGCTGAAACAAATCTTTTTTCTTTTCATTACTATTCCAGCTTCTCTTTTATGCCTACGTTTCATATCTGAGCTTTGTACGTGTAGTCCAAAAAACTTTGAGCTTTTCTCAAGTTGTCCGTTGTTGCATAAAAATCTCTTCGTTTTTTTGTATAAGCACAGCTTTTTCATACAAAAAAGAGATTGTTACAGAATATTCCTCCACTGTAGTAACTTCTTGCTGCTTTAGATTCAGCAAATGTCCATACACACTGTATTTATTTTATATTTGATAATTAACTATTTTTATAAATTCCTTAAAGCGAAGGGTTATTTCTTTCATAAGGAACCATGTATTAGAAAAGAGCACAACGTGTGTATTATTGGATTAATTATGATCGTTCCTAACAAGTGACAATCTGTTCAGCTTAAATCTTTATGAGAAAAGCATTTATTTATTTATCTATTTTTGCATTTAGGCATGCCAGAAGAATCCAGGGAAGATACTGAATATCAACAGAAGATAAATATGGTTAAAAAACAATGTTTCCAGAATGATATTCATAAACTGGTCCTTGCGGCTCTGAACAGGGTATGTACAATATAGGTTTTCTGCCTTTATATTGTTAACTAGAATATGAAATTTGGAGAAACAGGAGGGCTTTTTTAGTTTAAGTTTTCCATCTTCTGTTTACTATGATAGCAGGAAGTTTTGTGGTTAGAGACATAACACAACGATAGGGATATAGAGGGTGGAGAGATGTGCCATTCCAGTTAAGATAAATGTACTATCAACTACAGACTTGAACACATTCTTTTGATTGCTAGTGACATAAATCCACTCGAGTCTGCTCAATCAGAAAAAGAGCCAGAGAACTAGATGTGCAGCTAAGCCTCATGAGTGATGTCAGGAGCTATGGCTAGGGTTTCTTCTGTCTCTCCTCCTGGCTGCTTATCTTTCTTTTCTGGTAGCATGCTGAAAGCTTCAGTCCATGAAGACACACCAGGAACGACATTCAAGTCTTCTTTCATTCCCTGTGCTCGTTTTCATTGCTCTCCTCAGAGATAACCTCTGAATGGTTTGGTGTGCGTTGTTTCTTCCTATTTTTAGGTATTTACATATCTGTGTACATTCGTGATAATATATTGTTGTTAATATAATCAGTAATCATATTAAGTATGGAAAAAGGAGAAGAAGGGAATTATATTGATATTGTGCAATACGAAAGGTATTGATGGAATTAAGATGGTTTGGAAGTTTAATGTAAGATGAATTGGTTCTTTATAAAAGATATGAGTAAAGATGTAAAGAATGATTAGGGTTAATGTTTTCATGAAAGGAAGAGAGCTGTCAAGGTAACTAATGGAAATGAGTCTATGTGATTTAGTATACTTTGAAAAATATCATGAATTAGTGAGAATAGCCTACAGAGAGATCTCCTTTGAAAATTCAATTTAAACTGGACTTTGTAATGTAGTTGTCTATGATATATTTGAGTCATTTGTACTCAAACCTTAATATGATTCTTGAGTATAGCAATGGGTTGAATTTAGTTCCAGAAATATGTGATGAAAATAAGTATGTGGAAGGAACTAAGTTAGGCACTGGGAAGACAAAAATGAATGGGTTTTTTACCCTTCTGGCCTGGGTCTCATAATCTGGGTAGGGGAGTAACAGCCATGCATAAAAGCAGTTGTTCTACATTAGCACTTATGAGCCATATTAGCTTTATGAACAGTATTCTAGGAACATAGAGGAGGGAGCAGTTAATTTGGTTCATGGTATGTGTTGGTGGGAAGCAAGGGGTACCAGAAAAGCTTTATAGATAACTCGGATTCTAGTTAGATCATCTTTTCTAAAGTTATTGAATATAGTGGAAGGATTTGGAGTCAAGAATCCCAGTTCTGCCAGTAAGTACTGTGATGCTGAGAAAATCACTCAGCTCCCAGGTCTTACTTTCTTTTGCTGTATAATCCCAGGAGAAGTGTTTGAGAATCTCCCTTCCTTCCTTTTTTCCATGGCAACACCTGGGTAATGACACACAGCAACTCACTAAACAGTGACTGTCATTTGGGGGCAGAGAGTTAAGGTCATGGGGAAACAGAAATGGCAATGTATTATTAAAAAAAATCTCTCATGGGGGCTGGCCTGATGGCTCAGCAGTTAAGTGCGTGTGCTCCGCTTCAGCGGCCCGGGGTTCGCCGGTTCAGATCCTGGGCGTGCACTGACGCACTGCTTTTTAAGCCATGCTGTGGCGGCATCCCATATAAAGTAGAGGAAGATGGGCACGAATGTTAGCCCAGGGCCAGTCTTCCTCAGCAAAAAGAGGAGGATTGGCCTCAGATGTTAGCTCAGGGCTGATCTTCCTCACACACACAAAAAAATCTCTTATGTGTAATTCCCCTGATCTTTCACTATGGTTGAGAAAAAAATGCTCTAAAAGATGAATGTACGTATTTCTTTGGCTCTAAAATTCTGTGATTGCATGTCTCACTCTGAATAAATGTTACAAAGCATCAGAGATTTTAGCTCCAAATACTGCAAACTTATGAAATGAATTACCATTAAATAAGTCTATTCTTGGAGAGCAGAATTCCAAATAAGGTATAATTTCTGATTCAACTAAGACTTACAGTGCAAAGACTATGAAAAGTACTTATTAAAGTGGATCAATGTTTGTATATATATAAAATTCCAATAACATTCAGGCTGAAGTTAAAATCTGTCTGTCATTCCATTTATGCTCAATCCTTTTAGCTTTTTCCACACAAGAAAACTTGCAGTCCTCGGTTGCAGAGAGATCTATTTGTCCAGTATTGTTTCTGGAGAACAAAGAAAATGGGACTTTCACCATTTTGGCTGCATCCTTGGTTCGTATGCAGTGACACTGCTGTTGTCTTCAGCCAGGGAACTTATAAAGTCAAACCAATCTTCTGATTAAATGGAAACAAAGAGCTTGTTTGCTTACAGAAACCTTGAAGCAACGTGTACCTAGTTAAATATTGAAGATATTTATTTCAGTTGTAACTAATGTGCAGTGAAAGGAAGAGCCCATTTTCAAAAGCAACAACAGTAACAACAACAAGAAATTACATAAGAGTAAAGTAAAAAAAAGTTTATAGGACTACTCTAAAGAAAACTGTGAGACTCAAGTGAGAGGTACAAGAGTTGAACATAGGAAAATGTATACGTTCTTTTTTGATAAAATGACTAAGTTTTTAGAAATGAAAATTTGTCTATATGTATAACCTTTAATGAAATAACAATAGTATTTTCTGGAACTAGATAAACTAGTGTAAAATTTTGAGAAAATTAATTAATTAATATGCATGAATAACCAGGAGAATTTTGAAAAAGAGGATAATTAGTATGGCCTAACACCAACAGATTATCAAATGTATTATGAAACTTTAGTAATTAAAATGATGTGACATTGGCACTGGAGGAGATAGATCAATGCTACATAATGGTGATTCAGGAAATAGATTCAAATGCAGATGTTCAGTTTGTATATAATATTCCCCAACCGCCTGGCAGAAAATGGATTGCTCAATAACTTGTCTTGGAACATCTAACTCTCCAGCCATTTGGGGAAAGCAAAGAGAGCTGCATATTTACCTTCCACATTCTGCCAAAACACATTCCAGGTGGATGGGATTTAAAGGTAAAAATGAATTTGGCATATAAACATATGAAGAGATTCTCATTATTAAAGAAATGTAAATTAGAAAAGAAAAACCTTAGGCTAGCCCTGGTGGCCTACTGGTTAAGTTCGGCGCACTCTGCTTCAACGGCCAAGTGTTCGGTTCCCGGGTGCAGACCTACACCACTGTCTGTCAGTGGCCATGCAGCTCATGTACAAAAAGAGGAAGATTGGCAGTGGATGTTAGCTCTGAATGAATCTTCCTCAGCAAAAAAGAAAAAGAAAAACCTTGTTGGGGGAAGTTTAATAATATCTATCAAAATTAAAATGGACATGTTTTCTGACCAGCAATTCCCCTCTTACAATTTATGATATAGATATACCTGCATATGTATGCAAATGTTTTTTAGACTAGAATGTTCATTGTGGCATTATTTGTAGTAAGAAAAATGGGGCAACAAACTAAATGCTTACATGGTAATCATTAGTACTGTTTGCCAGATATTTTCAGTTCTCCACCTTCTGATGATTCCATTATTTATTAGCTCTTCTGTAGCTAGATTGGATCATGTAACTAGTTTTGGCCAAAGAGTTGTAAGTGGAGGTTACGTTCGTCATTTCTGGACCAAATATTTCATTGCTGGTGAGGCATCTTTCAGCACACTGTCTAAGGCACTCTGACCTATAATGTTTGAGATGGTGGTTGCTCCATCCGCAGATGTCCTGGAGTGACTTTGATGAGCAGAGGGCCCTCCTGACCTGTAACACACATGAAGCATGAACCAGAATCGAACCTTTTCTTTTGCAGCCTGTGAAGTTTTGGGGTTGTTTCTACAGATTAATTTAGTCTCTCTTAACAATACTATCCCTATCAATAGATCCTAATTAAACAAATTATATTACTTCCAAATTATGTAATTCTATGTAGGGATTAAAAAACTAGGTGAGATTCCTAATATATTGCTAGAGAAAAATCTCCAATTTTCCGTGAATATGAATGTGTATCACCGAGCTACCCATATTTTTCCTTCATATATGGGAACACATTACCCATACTTGTTGATGAAATTAGTATATTTCCACTTCCTTATGTCTTCTCCCTCCCCTCTATCACTCAATTAAAGCAGATTATATAGTGTTTGCTTTTATAGCTTTGACTGTACAAAATTTTCTAGTAGTTAAGTTTGTGGGCTCTGGAATCAGGATATCTGGGTTGGAATCTGACTTTACCCCCTACAGACTAATGTACCCTTGACAAGTTACTTGAAGTCTTGGTTTCATTATCTATAAAATGGAGATAATAAATAGTTTTTCACTTAGGGTTATTATGAAGATTTTTATGAGATAATTCATGTAATGTACTCAGTACAGTGCCTGGTGCATAATGTGCACTCAGTAAATGTTAGTTAATGTTATTACTATTGGATTCAAAAGTATCTTTTGACCTCTGCCTATAAAAGATGAGGAAATCGAAGTATTCACACAATCTTCCACTATCTACACCTGTTTTCTCACCAACCTTTATTAAATAAATTAATTCTACACTGACAAGGTTTAAAATATTTACATTCAGCTCTATAACCATACTTCCTAGGTTTGTTTCCATCCTATTCTTACAGTTGTGTGCGTTCAATGTTCAGTGCAAGTCCTTTTGTTATAATTTTTTCATTCATCTTTTAGTTGTCTGAGTTTCTTTAAAAAAGGTTCATTCCCGGAACATTTTAATGTTGTTGTTGTTTTTATATTTGGACTCTTGAAAAAACAGTTTGGCTGGTGGTAAAATAGTGGGGTTATGTTTTCTTTCTTTGAAAACTTTGTAGACACTCCAAAGTCATCAAGTACTGAATGTTTTAGTGGAGAAGTCTGAGACCAGCTTTATTTTTTTCTCACTTTTAAATGACTTGATATTTTTACCTGGCTGCCCAAAGGATTCTAGTTCTTGAAATCCATCCACTTTATTAGGATATATCTCAGTATTAGTCCTGGATAACGGTGACTTCTTTCTAGCTATGCATTCAATCTATTATTTTTCTGGAAAGTTTTTCTGAATTGCAGTCGACTTAGCTGGCAGCTAGGAAAGAGGCTGGTGTGGGCATTTTTCCCTTGAGCAGGCTATTTCACTTATTAGAGAAACTATTTTAATTATTTATGTATTCTCTGAAAAAGCTTGGAAAATTATGGAGCATAGGTAATAGAATGTTTCTAATTAATGTCTGTAGGTATCCTTCTGTTTGCATTTCCAAAAATTTCATTTGGACAACACTTGCTAAGTGTAAACTAGTACATTGATTTTAATCCCCATTTGAAAAGCAATGCAATAAATCACTATTTTCAAGACAGAACATTTAATAAATGAAAGTCTATTGTAAGATTGTAAATATCATACATATATACATATTGTATATACTTGCATATATATATATTTTCAAATTTATGAAACTCAAAAATCAAATACCACCATTTTAAATTATCGAATAGGTGGGGCCGGCCCGGTGGCGCAAGTGGTTAAGTGCGCGTGCTCCGCTGCGGTGGCCCAGGGTTTGCTGGTTCGGATCCCAGATGCACACCAACGCATGGCTTGTCAGGCCATGCTGTGGCAGTGTCCCATATAAATTGGAGGAAGATGGGCACGGATGTTAGCCCAGGGCCAGTCTTCCTCAGCAAAAAGAGGAGGATTGGCAGATGTTAGCTCAGGGCTGATCTTCCTCACACACACACACACAAAATTATCGAATGGTTTATTTGAGCTCCATCACATGTAATAATATGATACTCTGCCTTCTCTTTTGGTAGACAAATCACAGATTTCCTATTGCAAGTTGTTAGTCATCCTCAAACTGTACCTGAATTAGTTAGAGATGAGGGGAGCTCAAGGTAGCAGAACCAATAGTTGAATCGAAACTTGTTAGAGGTGATGGTATTAAGGACAAGGATAGGTGCTTTATAAATATCAGTTTGATTTGATTTTTAGCATAGAAAATTAGGCTGTGACACATTTTGAGCTTAGGAGCAGGACCGGCTACATAATTTGTGGGGCTCAGTGCAACATGAAAATGCAGGACCCTTTGTTTAAAACGTTTAAGAATTTCAAGATGGTGGTAGCAGAGCATTAAACCACGTGTGCGGCCCTTCTAGGCACAGAGGCCTGTGTGACTGCACAGGTGCACACCCATGAAGCTGGCCGTGCCTAGGAAGCAGGAATGATGATATTAATCAAGCAGAAAGTTCAGAATGACAATCTGACTTTTTTTTTGAGAAGATAATAGGCTTTTAGCTTTGAACATCTGAGTTTAAGATACTGGTGTCAAGCAAAGAGAAATGTGGGCTTAGAGCTTAAGAGAGTTTAAGCTTGTGCTTTGAGTTATCTGGTCAAAGGTTTCTGTGTCTCAGTTTTTCTTCATCAATAACATAGGGATAATAATAGTCTTTCTACATCAAAGGGTTCTTGTGAAGATTAAATGAGTTAATATATATTAAGTGCTTAAAAGAATATCAGGCGCATAGCCAGTCCTCCTTGGATTTTGGCATTATCATTGTGATTGTTGCTATTATTGTTATGGTGACTTGAAGCTGTGTTAGTGTGTGAAATCCCATCCATGAATAGAAGAGTTTTAAGAAAAGAACTTGGGACAAAGTTTGGAGTTGAAAGAAGGAATTGTAAAGGAGATGGGCAAATGAATGGTTTTAAAGTTTGAGAATAATTAGGAGTGTGGTGTGTCATGGAAACCAAGGGAAGAAAAAGCAGCAATTCAGTTGTTAAAGGACTTGTTTCTTTGAATGGTCTTAATTCAGAATCGTTAGGGCAGAATTCTGATTATTTGAAATTAAGGGGCGGAGAGAATGTGGAGGTAGTGGGTGTAGACTTTTCTATTAATAAGTTTAGAAATGAAGGAAAAGTGGTAGCTTGATGGAATGGAAGACCAATTTAGGGACAGTCTCGCCCATCTAGAAATTTTTCATCTCTCAGGAGAGTATTTAGCCCAAGGCCTGAGCTGTGGCCGTCACTCAACATTTTTTGCATGGACAGTGCATTATCTCATTTCATCCTCATAACAACCCTGCATGATTAGGATCATTTTAGAGCTGAGGAAGCTGAGACAGACACTGGGCCATCCCTCCAGGTTCACTTTGTACCACTTTGAATTTATATGAATATAAATATCTTTATATTTCTTGAATAACACCTTCTGAGTAAATGCCACTTCTGGCTAAATATTTTGTTTATTTTTAATGGTCCTCAGATTCACAGAACTATTAAGTGATAGAGCCAGAATTTAAACCCAAATTTAATTGACTCAAAAGCTGATATCCTTCACTACCCAGGAAGCTGATAAGATGGATATAATGAGAGGAAAAAGTGCCAATGAAGGCAAGGATGTGAGTGTCTTGTTGAAATGATAGATGAAGTGATGTCCAAGCTGAGTAGTTAGGCGGTGGAGGAGAAGGGCACAAGATGAGAAAATGATGCTTCTCCCCACACTGTGTACAGAAAGAGATGCTGAATTAGGACAATTGAGAGTAATTGAGGGACAAGATTGGGAAAGGAATGAAAATCTGTTCATTGACAGTACAGAAGTGAGGAAGGCTGGAGGGCAGAAGGTTTTGGTTGAAGAGACCACATCAGAGCTTGAAGTCTGGCTTGAAGCTGTTTCAGCTCTATAGTGTACCTGTGGACGGCCAATCAGAGATTTGGAGTGGAGATGCTATGAAACAAGTGTCTGTCAAAGCTAAAGTCCTGAGAAGGATAGCATTGCAGTTTTTGAAAGGAAAGCTATTAAGTGGGCCTTCACATCATGGTAGAAAATTGGAGAGCACCACAGAAAAGCAGAGATGGCCAGTGTAAGAGTTAGCTACGTCACAAACATCAAAAGAGAGGAGGTGTGGCTGTGATGGTCACATGGTTGGAAAGTGTGTTGACTGTTTTCTCCTCAGTCAGTGAGTAGGGTGGCCTGGGAAAAGAAGTGGCGTCTATTAGAATATCTGTAAATAATGTCAAACCATCTGGAGAAATTGAGATGAACAGGTTGGAAGAGGTCATAGTTAAGATCCTGGGCTTTTAAGGCAGACGCATTTATTTTCAAGTCCCAGACCTGACACTCATTAGCTGTGTGACTTGAGCGCTTGTTCCCACATCTTTAAAGTCTGATGAACCTAGTGCATGAGGCTGTTGAGGGGAAAAAATGAGATAAGGCATGTAAAGCACTTAGAGTAAAAAGTGAATTCTCCATTAGTATTTTCTATGGTGAGAGGCAGCATTGCGTTTTACTGGTTAAGTACACAGGCTGTGGGATGAGACTTCCCTGATTTGGTCTCGTCTCAGCAATTTACAATCTGTGTGACTTCAGGAATAGTTCTCAACCCCTCTAACCCTCAGTGAACTCCTCATCTAATGGGAATGATATTAGTGTGTATTTAATAAGATTATAGTGGAAAAAAAATGCATGTAAAGTATTTAGCACAGTGCCTGTTGCACAGCATGCTTAATAAATTTAAAATGTTAGCTCTTATCTTTATCATAAAGTATTAGTGCTATAAGGCAGAATCAAGGCTACTGATCTTTATTTAGACTACTTAGTTTATATTTTATCAGTCTAGAACTGGCTTTAACTTAGGTAAGTATTAAGAACTCATTTTTAACAGCAATTATTCTTAATTGTCCTTTTTATTTCAGTTCATTGGAAATCCTGGGATTCAGAAATGTGGATTAAAAGTAATTTCTTCTATAGCACATTTTCCTGATGCATTAGAGGTGTTATCGCTGGAAGGTGCCATTGATTCGATACTTCACACGCTGCAGATGTATCCGGATGACCAAGGTTGGTACAATTTGAACTCAGGATTTAGAATAGATTTTTATAGGCCTTTAGCTGTTGGTTGGATGTCTTTAAGTTTTTTTCTTCAGTTTTGAGATTTAAAACAATTAATTTTATTTTTTTCTTTTATTCTTCTAGAAATTCAGTGTCTGGGTTTAAGTCTTATAGGATGCTTGGTTACAAAGAAGAATTTATGCCTAGGAACCGGGCATCTCCTGGCAAAAATTCTGGTTTCCAGCTTACAACGATTTAAGGATATTGCTGAAGTTCAGATTAAAGTATGTGCATTATCTTGGGACTTTGAGATCTTGCGCAGATTTCTCTTTCAGAGCGGTTGGTGTAATTCCCACTTTGCATTAATGGGGATAGTCTAGTTAATTGAAAACCATTTATCATTTTGTAGTATTTTAATTATAGACAGTGAACAGAATTGGAATGAATCTCTAAAGATCCTGTGTTTCATTATGAAATCTCTAAAATCAGCATGTTTATTGGCCATTTGTCCTTTCTGTGAAAGAGCAAAGAATGTGCTAAAGAAATTCCAGCTAGCTGGGCTTTATTTGTTTAGATTTTAGATAAACAGAAGTTATAATTATTCCAAAGTTTGTCAAACAGAAGTTATAATTATTCCGAAGTTTCTCATTCTCTGTGTTGTATTGTGGGCTGCTTACCTCTAGTAATTTTGCCTCTTGATTTTCTTTTTCTTGCAGTGAAACAATATTTTTAACATTTTTCATCAAGCAAAATTTAAAATGTAATATATAATAACTGTCTTTATAAGGAATTCAAGATATTGGTTTAGGGTTAGTTCAGGGGAGATTAAGAAATAAACTGTAAGTTTTTTTTTTTAAATATTAGCCAAACAAATAATTTCTTTAAAAGTTTCTGCCTTGGTTGTGGTTTTTTAGTAATGCAGTTTGCAACTTTCATAAACCACACTCAGCAAATATTTTCATAAATCGTGGCATTGACCAGGAATAAAAATGTCTAAGCTCTAACCTCTGCACAGACATTGTTAGTAAATGCGATAATGTGTGTAAAGGTTTTTTTTCATTATAAAGTGCTGAACACACAAAATTCTTAGATTAAAAACAACAATGTGTTTTATAAATCTGCTTTTTATAATGTGCCTCTGCCTAGGCTGATTAAAGGCAAGGCAGAATTAATTACAAGTATCCTAGGGAAGGTAATGATTTTGTGCAGGTGTGGAGCTCTCCGTTACTCAGTGTTAATTCATCTAGGCATAAATTTTGGGACCTCTATAGCAGAAGTTATAAACTATTGGCCAGGGGGCTGAATTTGGCCTGCCAACATGTTTTATTTTGTCAGTTCGGTGTTTATAAGTTTTTTAACTTGAATTATGTGCCTTCTCCATATTTGCATTACCTGCCTTGCTGCTGCATTCATTTGCGTTTGCAGAGACCACTGCTCTAAAGGTGGGTGGACCACAGGTCCCTCAGACCTGCATAAATTAAGACTACTTCTCTTATCAAATGTTAGTATTTGTAGAAACTCAGCATTTTAAGAGCTCAAAATAATAATTTTAATATTTAGATGATTTCATTAATATATTATATTGAAAGATAAAAATTTTAAAAGTTTTAAGTTAATCTTTGCCTGAGTTTATTCAAGCTAAAAAATAGTAAAGTCAAAAGTTTATTTTTTCCTGAAAACATCACATGGGTAGAGAGCTCAGACAACTCTTGGGAAGATGCTTGAGGGGGTTGTAAAAATTAGTGGTGTAACTGATCAGTTCTTCATAAATAATTTGCTGTAGGGACGTAAACCTAACAATGCCTTCAGAACTTTTCTTGAATGAAATCTAGGAGCTCAGATTTGTTTCTCTGAGGGTAAAATTTCAGAGCAAAGCACAAAAATGTTGAGGAAATGCTGAGCTGTCTTAGAGAACCTAATCTTCAATCTTGTAATAAAAAATTCACTTTACTGGTTTGTTTGGGTCTATAGCCTTGCTGACTTTGCTGTTCTAATCCTGGTTAATATCTGGCTTGCGTCCTGTAGATATGGCTTCAGACAGGGATCTCTAAAAGCCAAATTTTAGTGGATTAGGCATTTTTTCCTGCTTTGCTAGATGATGGTTTGTTAACTAGCATTTTATTCTCTGTGTGCCTCCTGTATTTCTTAGTAATGAGAGAGCAAGGCATATTTATAGGATTGTTTCAAGGTTTACAGCTTTAAAGTGCAAACCCAATAAATATATCTACTTAGTTAAGTGAACATCCCAGGTTTTAAGTGTCATATACAAACTCTGTTTTATATTATTTATTTATTCCTTTTTGCCCACAAATGCTTATGTTATTATTATTATTTTTGATCACACTTTCAGGGATTTCAGACAATCTTGACAATACTGGAATTGTCAGTGTCTTTTTCCAAGTTGCTGGTGCGGCATGGCTTTGATTCAGTAGTATTCCATCAGCTGTGTTCCAGTATCATGGAACAAAAGGATCAACAGGTACAGCGTTTCTCACCTGCGTGCTAACTGTTATGTATTTAGCTGACTCTAATCCTCGTTTCCATTCTTTTTAGTTTCTAAACGTTTGTTGCAAGTGCTTTGCAAAATTAGCTATGGACGATGAGTTAAAAAGTGTGATGCTAGAGAGAGCATGTGATCAGAATAACAGCATCATGGTTGAATGCTTGCTTCTCTTGGGAGCAGACGCCAATCGAGCCAAGGAGGCAACTTCTTTAATTTGTCAGGTAAATATTCAAGGCCTCACTTTTGTCTTTTCTCTATTATTTGACTCTGCCATTGTATAACTCTTACTTACATCCTGTTCTTCATCTCTGCAGAATTTATCAGTTTATCGCACCATTGCTTGTGATTTGTAGTAGGAGTTTAGATTCACAGAATTTCAGAAGTAATAGGATCCTTTAGGTATTATCCAGTCTAATCCTTCATTCTACTTGTTTACCTACCTTTTTAGCTTAATAAATAACTTTCTAAATGTGTCTCCTACTGTACATCTCTATACAAATTGTCTTCCAGACACACTCCACATAACACACAATTTTATTTTGGTTTGATCATTTCTCAACCATTTTCTCTCTGTTTTCAGTTTCTCTGTCTGGAAAGTTATCCCCTCAGGGCTGTGTGGCCGTGTAGGCTGTGTACCTCGCACCTTTGGGGGCGCCGTTCACGCTGACGTCGCCTGCTCTTGATCACCCCGCCAGTTGTGTAGCACCGTGGTCCTACCTTCCTTCTCTCCCTTTCCTTGTGCACCGTGCAAACACATCTATCTAATTGTTCTACTCTGCCTTCAAAATCTAACCCCAATTCTCTTTCTTTGATAAAACCCTTCTCATACCTCTCAACCTCCATACAAAGTAAAGATTTACTCCTTCTGTAAGTCCGTGACAATTTATGTACACCTCATGTATATTTTGTGAGTTGTATGAAAGTAGAAATGTATAATGTTCATCTTTGTATCGCTCGGAATATCTAACTCATTGCTTTACCAAGAATATGAATTCAATAAGTATTTACTAAAGTATATTACATGTTATGTCAAGTTATTCTTTGTTGTATAAATTTTAGAGTTTATAATGGCATTCAGGTAACATCATGTATATTTTCTAGAAATTTAATAATATTTCTAACAAAGAATTATGTAGTGATTTAATATATATTATTAGATAACCAGCTGAGTACTATGCTTTCCAATAATTTACTTTTAAAGCCTTACTTTATTTAATTTCCCACTTGCCTATGGATTCAAATCAATTTTTCAACTGTAAGATTAAGTTAGTACTGATTAGCAGTCTGCATAAACAGAAACTGAACCTGTAACTCATTTTCATGCACAATTAATTTATGCATTAATGCCAAATAAATAATCAAATTATTTAAATTTAGTCAAATTTCATGTAAGCAAGCAACATTAAAAATAGTTGCTTCTCTATTATTAAGGTAATTAAATTATTTCTCTCAATAATTCGATACATTTTTATTGCACATCTTTTGTGTGATCTGTACATCATCACATTAATGTGACTTGGATATGCCAAAGAACCGAAAAGAAACTTTCCCTTCAAATTTTTCATTAGGAAAACAACACACCTAAAAGCACCTGAGTGCAATTACTCTACATTCCTCACAGGAAGTCCTTTCTACTCTTTTTTCAATTTATCCAAATCTTTCTGTACAAAAAACATTTTAGAGGTGGCCAGCCTGGTGTTGTAGCAGTTAAGTTCGCACACTCTGCTTCGGCAGCCTGGGGTTCACGGGTTTGGATTTTGGCTGCGGACCAACACACTGCTTGTCAAGCCATGCTATGGCAGTGTCCCATAGGAAGTAGAGGAAAGATGGGCACGGATGTTAGCCCAGGGCCAGTCTTCCTCAGCAAAAAGAGGAGGATTGGCAATGGATGTTCGCTCAGGGCTAATCTTCCTCACAGAACAAAACAAAATAAAACAAAAAAATTTTTGAGGGCTGGCCCAGTGGCGTAGTGGTTAAGTTCGTGCACTCCACTTCGGTGGCCTGGAGTTTGCAGGTTCAGATCCTGGACATGGACCTACACCACTCATCAGCCATGCTGTGGCAGCAACCAACATACAAAACTGAGGAAGATTGGTACAGATGTTAGCTCAGCAACAATCTCCCTCAGGCAAAAAAAGAGGAAGATTGGCAACAGATGGTAGCTGGGGGCCAATCTTCCTCACCAAAAAAATTAAAATAAAAAAAAATAAAAAAACTTTTTATTTTATTTTTCATCCCACATTCTTTTAGACTTAATATGCTTGTTTATATCGTCTCTTCTTCTTCTTCTTTTTTTTTTTGCTGAGGGAGATTGACCCTGAGCTAACATCTGTTGCCAATCTTCCTCTTTTTGCTTGAAGAAGATTGCCGATGAGCTAACATCTGTGCCCATCTTTCTCTGTTTTGTATGTGAGATGCCACAACAGCATGGCTTGATGAGGAGTGTGTAGGTAGGTCCATGCCTGGGATCTGAACCCATGAACCTGGGCTACCGAAGTGGAGTGTGCAAACTTAACTACTACGCCACTGGGCCGGCCCCTATATCTTCTCTTCTTAAAACAAAATCAGATCTTTACATCCATGGATGCATTAAATTTAAAGAATTTATCTTAGTCATCAGAGATTATTTGTACCTAGCAAGTGATAAATATTGATTAAATATTATGGGTAGATTTATTGAACATACCTTATTTTGTACCAGTGCAAAATAAGGTAATCAAGACTATTTATTCATGTTCCAATGCTGCATAATTAAGGACTGTTCATTACAAGGATGGAGTTTATCTTGTTAGGCTTTCTGAGGAGAATTTAATCATGTAATGTACATGATTGGTAGAGAAGAATATAGAAGGTTAATACTGGGTGTAAAAATGCATGAATAGAGACCTGAAGATAAGACTTATCAAATCATGGTGGGAAAACCAAATATAATGAAGTCTAACTAAAAATAGTAAAAGACACTTCTGTGGTGTTCCTTACCACCTGGGCATGTCTCCGAGTCCTTTACACAATTTAATCCTCACAACAACCTTACGAATAGGTTCTAGTATTATCCCCATTATACAGGCAAAGAATTGAGGCACAGAGAGGGGAAGTAACTTGCCTAAGAACACACTCCTGGTAAGTAGTGGAAAATCTACCTCCTGAGTGCCTGCTTTAATCTCCTGTCTACACAGCAGATTCACGGTAGTGGTAGTGGTGGGGTTGTTCATTCATTCTCGAATGCTGGTTTGAAATATTTGGTTTTGATTGTGGGCTGCATTAATTATAAATTAGAAGATGAGAGAGAAGATTGCAAAGGATAGTACATTATACTTTTGGTAATGTTTGATTATATTGTGAATTATCTTCATTATTATTTAAATGCAAAACTGTGTATTTCTGAGCAGTATTTTTTTCCTATTACTTTCATAATTTTATTTCTTTTGTCTGATATACTTTCTTATATATCTCTCTCTTCATGGCACCATATGCCTAAAGTCACCTTGGATTGTTTGGCTCCCCCAAGGAAAACATCTCTACAAAAATGTGTTGAGCATCTTTTATGTGGAAAGCACAGTACTAGATAATTAGTAAAGAATATAAAAGGGGGTTTCTATTTCAAGATGGTTTCTTTATAAGTGTGTATTGGGAGAGGAGGGAGGATAAAACATGTCATTCTAAATCAAGGCAGACAGTAAGTGCCATATTTTGGAGATAAACGTTTGCTAGGCTACAGGAGAAAGCATTTGTGATTGAGTTTTTTGACCCCTTTGTCCCTCTATCCTTTTATCCCTTCCTCCCCTCCTCCCTTCCCTCTTTCCTTCCTTTTAAATTCCTTGTGGGTCCTTAAGGAGGATTTTAGTAATTTGCTAGTTAAATAAAATATGTTTCCTGGGCATCATGCTAGGCTACAGAGGTACAAACTGAATTGCAATAGTGTCCATGCCTTTCATTCTAGTTGTAAAAAAGACAGGCCTGTCTGGTTCAGTGTGCTAAGTGCCATGTTAAACAAAATGGGATGGGAGCCTGGAGGAGGAAGGGTGTGTGTGGCCCAGGAAGTTGGTAGCAAGAACCTACTGTGCAAGAGACTTTGAAACTGTTTCTTCAAGAATGAACTTCTTTTTGCTGGATGAAGAGCAGAGTTAGACATTTAGGGCAGTAGAAATAGCATAAATGAAGATAATGTGGTTTGAAAAATCGCATGTTGTGTTTGTGGGAATGTCCTGGAGCAGAGGGGTTTTAGAAGATTTCTAAACAGGGCAGTGACTTGATCGTATCTAAAGTAGACGTGTACTATAGTGGCTCTGGGGAGAACGGGTTGAAGGTGGGTGATCCTGAAGACTGGTGGGCGTTAAGTTGGTGCCATCAAACCACAGAACTGTCTCCTCAAATCCCTTGGACAAACTTTAATTCTGGAGAATTCAGGAATTTCCCCCAACCTCCTTCTTCCCCTGACCTGGTACCCAGATTTTAGAGTCTTCTTTCCTTTGCTTTTTTTTTTTTTCCTGAGGAAGATTAGCTCTGAGCTAACATCTGTTGCCAGTCTTCCTCGTTTTTTTGCTTGAGGAAGATTGTCCCTGAGCTAACATCTGTGCCAGTTTTCCTCTACTTTATATGTGGGTTGCTGCCACAGTGCGGCTGACGAGTGGTGTAGGTTGGTGCCCAGGGTCTGAACGCGCAAACCCAGGCCACCGAAGCAGAACACGCTGAACTTAACCACTACGCTGAACTTAACCACTACACCATGGGGGCAGCCCCTCCTTTACTTTTATTAATCCTTAATTTTGAGTAGTGAAAGGAGCACAGGCTTTGGAGCCAGCAGGTTTGACTTCAAATCCAAGTCTCTCATTGACTAGCTCTAATGGTTTGGACAAATCATTTATCTTTTCTAAATATTCATCTGTAAAATGGGGATAATAATTTTTATGGTATAGGGTTTTTCTTTTAATAAGGATTAGAGATTATCTGCACAGAATTTAGCACAGTCCCTGACATATGATATTTCTATTATCTATTACTGTGATCTTCTAGTCGATGAAGCATCACGTTCCTTTGCCTTTGAGAAGCTGTTCCTGAGCAGGGCCTGTGGGCTGTCCTCCAGGTTGCTAAGACTTCTCTCTGCTTACTATGGTCACTCTAGTTTTTGTAGCACCTAACATGCTAAGCCACCTTGAGCACGTGCTCTTAAAACATAACATTCAAGGGAAGGCGGAAAACTGAGAGACAAGATACTTCTTCACTGAAATTCAGATTCTTGTCCTGGAAAACCAGAAATGAATGATGACTGTCCTTTGCATGTGGCACTAACAAATTTTGTAATATTTATAATCTCATTTAGTTATTCTGTCATGAATGAAAGCAGGGCGGTAGAACTTACTGTGTTAAGGTACTAGTTTCCCAGATGTCTTCCAATGAGCAAACAGAAGTCCAGAAAGTGTAAGCAACACATATAATTGGTGGAACCTCAGGCCTTCTGACGTCGAGTCTGTGAGATTTTTCTCTGTGTTTTGTTGCCTCTTTCATGCTAACTGACTCTCCTGTGGCAGACTGATTTATGCTATTCTGATATTTGTGGTGCTAAGCTTGTTTTATTTTCCTCTTTATTTCAAGAATGAGTTTTGCCTTATTTTATTTTGTTTCAATCTACATTTGAGAGTGTAGAGAGAAAAAAATCACACCAAGTTTGATTTACCAGTCTCCCAAAAGGAAGAAGGACAGGTTTTTAATATGCTTACCTTCTTTTGTCTTTAATAGGTATGTGAGAAAGCGAGCAGTCCCAAATTGGTGGCACTGTTACTGAACAGTGGTTCCCGGGAGCAAGATGTGCGGAAAGCCCTGACAATAAGCATTGGGAAAGGCGACAGCCAAATCATCAGTTTGCTCTTAAGAAGGCTTGCCTTGGATCTGGCCAATAACAGCATTTGCCTTGGAGGATTTTGTATGGGAAAAATTGAACCTTCTTGGCTTGGTCCTTTATTTCCAGATAAAACATCTAATTTAAGAAAAGAAACAAGTAAGTATGAACAGGAAGATTTGGTACAAGCCTTATTTTTAGTAGTATTTTTTTTCAAGCCTCTAATCTTTTAGTTATGTTTCATTTCAGGTTGGTACAACTTAAGGCAGAAATATTGCAGGGGGTTTGGTTGTATATATTTTTTGTCATGAAATGCTTGAAAGTGGTATTATATTTAAATTCTTTATGACCCAGCAAAGATGTATTTTATAAAGATAGAGCAAAACAGTGGAATCTTGCTGAGGGGTTACTTTTATTTTTATATATTTTATTTTTATTATACAAGTAATCCATGCTCATTTTAAAAATAAGAAAACACATAAAAATCATAAGGAAATAATAATAACTTATTTTATCCATTCTAGGTTATCCATGTAAATTTTTTCCTTCACTTTTTATATGCTTACGTATACATATGCATTAAAATGTATTACAGAAACATATGTACATATATATTTTGCATTTTCCAGTTAATATAATTTGCATTTCAATTAAGGATGTATTTTCTTTATATTTTCAAGTTAACATATATTTTGTATATAGTAAATATATTGATGACAAGTAAGCATCATCCTCTGCTAACATTGCGGTCTTTTTATCTGTCTCAGTTATTCCCAATAAATGTGTTTTCAAGCTTGAACTCCAGCTTTCCCTCTGCTAACTTACTCCCATGCCCACTTCCTTCTCCACAGTGATTATCCTCCATGACTCTTCACCTTAAGGACTCTCTTATTAATAACATGTTTGCTTTACTGTCATTTTTCTGATGCGCTTACCTGGCAAAACCCCATTCTTGGTCAGTCCAACAGTCTACTTTTTCCTCACCTTCACTGAGATGACCGAATACTGCTAGAGAAAGTATCCATCCATGCATATTTGTGCCTCTACAAATTCGAGGTCTCCAACCTTCCAATGGGCCCTAGAAGATCCAGTCAGACTGAATTTCCCCGTTTCTTAAAAGCTTCTTACACTCTAACTTTCAGGCTTTTCCCAGTGTTACTCTCTCTACCTAACACCCTTACCTTCTCTCTTCACCTGGCTGGTTCTTCATTCTTCCTGCCTCAGCACCATAGCACTTTTTACGAGAAAACAGGTGATTTTTTCCCCCTAATGATTGCAAAGCATTCCACTGCATGAATGTACTATGATTGATTTGAAGTTTCTTTTGGGGAATACTTAGGATTTTTTTCCTAATATTTTGCTATTATACACGCTATTTTAATGTGCATCCTTGTACATAATCTTTTGTGCACATTAAGAATGCCTGAATCATGGCTTCCTATCAGTATATTTACAAACCATTCCTGCCCTCCTGAAGTCTGGGTGAAAGGTTCTCCTACATGCTCCCATAGCATCTTATTTCTTACCTATGCTAACACTTATCACATTAGGTAATTGTATTTTTCCTTTGTATAATCTACCTTTTGGTAGATTATGTGCACCATGAAGTTCATGTTAGTTTTTTCCATTGTTGTAACCTTAACATATATATTGGTGCTTTGCACATAGTAGATGCTTATTTAATATTTATAATATTGGCAAAAATAAAAATTTGGTAATAAATTATGTTGATAAGCATATGTGGAAACAGGAACCTCACACATTATTAATATGAATTATCCATTAATATTTTAAGTATACATCCATAGTTTTTTGAACCAGCAATATACTGATAGGAATCCATGATGCAGGCATTCTTTTTTTTTTTTTTCAATTGAGGTAACATTGGTTTATAACATTATATGAATTTCAGGTGTACATCATTGTATTTCGATTTCTGTGTAGACTACATTGTGTTCACTGTCCAAAGACTACCATCTGTCACCGTACACCTGTGCCCTTTTGCTTCTTTTGCCCTCCTCCCTCCCCGATCCAGGCATTCTTAATGTGCACAAAAGATTATGTACAAGGATGCACATTAAAATATTATTTATAAAAGCAAACAATTAGGAAAAAAATCCTAAGTATTTCCCAAAAGAAACTATTCAAATAAATCATGGTACATTCATGCAGTGGAATGCCTTGCAATCATTGGGGGAAAAAAAAAATCTAGCAAATCCAAATGTCTGGATATAGAATGCATTATTAAATGAAAAAAAAAAAGCACAGAACAGAGTTTTTAGTATACCAATGTTGGTGAAAACACAATTGGCATGTGGTAGTCTTAAATGCTGGAATATGAAAAGACTATGTCAGGAAAAAACTCCAGAAATGGGTTCCCTGGTTGCCTCTGGGGACTGTGGAAACTAATGAAACATGATTAGATCCATGTTTCCTCACTTCAGCCGATCTCATGTCAACAACCTGCTTACTTTAATCTTTGATTTCTGTTGGAGAGGAATTGTGGGCCCGTTGGAGAGGGATGAAGGGAGATTTACCCTTCACTGTATTCCTTTTGTTCTGTTTAAAGTTTTTACCATTGACGTCTTACCTAATTTAAAAAATGTAATAATTTCATTTGATTAATGAGAGGGCATAGCTATAATTTTATTGGTAACTGGTCTGAGTAAAGAGCATTTTGGATTCATAGCTTTAAAACAATTTTCAGGTGCTGCTTGACTGAATCACATACACGTTATCATGTGAGCTATGAGAGTAATATTTGAAGAAATTTTCCAGGTTATTTGTAGGACAAAGAGGGCTCTGCAAACTTATTTCTTCATAATAGAGCATAATATAAAATGTACTAAAATAGCGAGAAGAGTGTTAACTTTGAAATTCCTTCAAATTTCCCAATAGAATGAATCACTTCGCAAATAGTTCATAACAGTAAGAATATGTCTTATTGAGCATCTTCTATTTTCCAAGCATTGTACCAAACATTTTGTATGCACCATTTCCTTTAACCTTTTCCATCACCCTATGCTGTGTATATTGTTGTCTTCACTTTCCAAGTGAGGACACAGACACTTGAAGAGCTTGTATGTCTTCCAAGTGACGTTACTAGGATTTGAGCACAGGCCTGTCTGGCTTCAAAGTCTAGGCCCTTTCCTGAGTCAAGTTAATTTCATAAAGATTCAGTTTTGACACCAAAGCTTCGTGTAAATTTTTATGATTTTTAAAAAATTTAAATTCACTGCCTGCTACTTATGCAATATCACAATTGTGAAGTGACTTTGGAAGTAAGAATAAAAAATTCTCTAGAAGTATGAGAATATATAAGGAACTTTGGTATGATATATGTTTATGTTTGTATAATTCTTGATTTCTAAGTTGCTGGTGTATCTTTTTATTTTTAGATATAGGATCCACCCTAGCAAGAATGGTGATCAGATATCAGATGAAAAGTGCTGCTGAGGACGGAGCGGCCTCAGGCAGTGATAGGAATATTTCTGAAGAAGTACTTGATAAACTTGATGAATGGACCTTCATTCCTGACTCTTATGTGGACAGTGTGTTTGGTCAAAGTGATGATCTGGATAGTGAAGGTATTTATTATTAAAAAAATAGTTCCCTTTATGTTTAAAACACTTACACACTGGCATTGAACAATAGGAGTTGGGATGAAAACCTGATTTAATTCATGTGGAAAAACTTGAGGAAAAATGTGTTCATTATTGGAAATAGTTAATACATACTAATTCCAGTTAAAGCAACAATTGTCCGTAAAATGTATGTCTGCACTACTAAATGTTATAATACTGCCCTTAATTGGTGAATAGTGATGGGTGCATTGGAAACACTCTGACTCAGACTGGAATTGGATTCCATGCTTCATCATTGACTAGATCCTTTTGTGCCTTGTGTAAGCCCCTTACCCTTATTAAACGTAATGTTGCCAACCTTGCATGATTATTTCTAGGAATTAGAGAAAATGAATGTAAAATGTCTGGGAGAGTGCTTGACAAATAGGAAGTGTTTAATAAAAAATATTTTTATCTTTATTAGAATTAAAAATAATATTAATATTTTAATAACTCACTTGAGATAACTTTAAAAAAATTGACATGGTAAGATGTATAATGACAGTGACTAGGGCCGACATATTTCACATAATGCAGTTTGGTAAAAATGGGATGAGGTACTTTTTTATTAACATAGTGATTGAAAGCTTTGGGTGATAGAATAAAGGTATTTGAGAGGGCAAAAAGTAAGAGTTATTCCAAAATCTCATGTCTCAAGTCCAAGTATTTTTTAAAAGCGACTTTTATTAAAATATAATTAATATAAAATGAAATGCACTCATTTTAAGTATATACTTTCATGGATTTTAAAACATTTATACATCCGTGTAATCAGCACCACTATCAAGTTATGCAACATTTATCTCATCCATAAAAGTTCCTTTATGCCTCTTCACAAAAAATGCCTTGTCTCCCCAAACTTGGGCCCTGGCAACCACTGATCTGCTTTCTGTCACTATAGATTTAGTATTTTCTCAAGTTTCATATAAATAGACTCATACAGTATGTCCTCTGCATGTATGAAGTCTGGCTGTTTTCTCAAGTGGTTGCACCACGTTATACTCCCACTGGCAGTATATGAGAATTCTAGTTGCTCTGCATCTTCATCACACTACAGCACTTGATGTTGTCGGTCAGTTTAATTTTATCCAGTCTAGTGAAGGTGTAGTCCTAGCTCATTTGGGTTTAATTTTCATTTCCCTGATGACTATTGATATTGAGAATATTTTCATGTCCTTATTGGCCATTCATATATTTTCTTTGTGAAGTGTCTATTCAAATCTTCTGCTAACTTTTAATTGAGTTGCTGTCTTATTATTGTATTATGAGTTTTTTATATATTCTAGGTAGAAGTCCTTTGACAGATATATGAATTGCAAATATTTTCTCCCAGTTATAACTTGTTTTTTCACTTTGTTAATGTTATTTTTCAAAGAGCAGAGGTTTTAAATTTTGATAAAGTGCAGTTTTTTAACTTTTTATTTTGTGGTTTGTGCTTTTTCTATCCCACTTAAGAAATCTTGTCCTATCCCAAATTTGTGAATATTTTCTCCTGTGTTTCCTCATAGAAGTGTTAAAATTTTAGCTTTTACATTTAGGTCTGTAATCCATTTGAAATTAATTTTTGTGTATGGTGTCAGTGAAGGATTGACATTTATTTTTTTCCATATAGATATCCAGTTGTTTTAACATCACTTGTTGAAAATACTATACTTCCGCATTAAATTAATGGCATGTTTGTCCAATTTAATTGACCATATAGGTATGGTTCTATTTCTGCATTCTTTATTCTGTGCCATTGATTTATGTCTTTATCCTTAGGTCAGTGCCATACTATCTTGATTATTTTAGCTTAATAGTAGGTCTTGAAATCAGATGGTATAAGTCTTCTGGTGTTGTTCTTTTTCAAAATTGTTCTCACTATTCTAGGTTCTTTGCATTTCCATATATATTTTGAATCAACTAATTAATTTTATGCTGGGATTTTTATTAGAATTAAATCTCTCTATATATTTAATGTATAATTAATATATAAATAATATATTACTATTATATAGAATTAATGTATAAATAATAATTTATTTAGAGTAAATCTATAAATAAATTTGGGGAAATTGATGTCTTAATAATATGAGTCTTCTGACATATAAATGAGATATATATTTCCATTTATTTGTCATTTAAAATTTCTCTCACCAGTGTTTTGTATTGCATGTTTTTTGATGCTATTGTAAATAGTATTGTATTTGAATTCCAATTTCCAATAATTCACTATTGGTGTATAGAAAAACAGTTGATTTCTTTGTATGTTAATGTTGTATCCTATGGAGTTGCTAAACTCATGAGTTTTAACAACTTTTTGTTGACTCCATAGAATACTCTATGTTCACAATAATGTCATTTGCTAATAAAGACAAATTTACTTCTTCCTTTCTAATTCATATGTCTTTTTTTCTTGTCTTATTGCACTGGCTAGGACCTCCAGTACTATGTTGAATAGATGTGGTAAGAGTAGGCATTGTTCTCGGGTTTCCAAACTTAGGGGAAAGCATTCAGTCTCTCATCATTAAGTATGATGTTATTTGTATTTTTTTTCATAGATACCCTTCATTAGGTTGAGGAAGCTCCTTTCTATTAATTGTTTGCTGAGCCTTTATATCACTAGTGGAAAATGCTTTTCTGCATCTGTTGACATGGGCATATTTCCCTCCTTTGTTCTCTTATTATGGTTAATTACATTGATTGATTTTCTAATGTTAAACCAAACTTGCATTTCTGGGGTAAATCTCACTTGGTTATGGTGTGTTACCCTTTTTTTATATTATTGGATTTGATTTTCTAAAATTTTGTTAAGGATTTTGCATCAATGAGGGATATGTAGTTTTATGTTTCCTTGTAATTATGAGAGTAATCATAGCCTCTTGAAATGAATTGGGAAACATTCTCAACTCCACTATTTTCCAGAAGAGTTTGTGTGTAGGAGACGTATTATTTCCTTCTTAAATGTTTGATAAGATTCACCAGTAAAGCCATGTAGGTATGGAATTCTTTTGTGGGGGGAGATTTTTAATTATAAATTTAATAACTTTAATATATTTATGATTATTTTGATTTTCAATTATTTCTTGCTTCAGTTTTTGTAATTCATGACTTTGAAGGAATTTGTCCCTTTCACATAAGCTGCCAAATTTATTTGTTTAATGTTATTTGTAGTAATTCTCTTATTATCCTGTTAATGTTTGTAAGATTTGTAGTGATATCTGGTCTTTAATTCTTGACATTGGTAATTTGTGTCTTTCCTTTTTTTTCTTCTTCAGTCTAGCTCAAGGTTTATCAAATTTATTGATCTTTTCAAAGAATCAGGTTTTTGTTTCATTGATTTTTCTCTATTGTTTTTTCATTGATTTTTGCTCTAATCTTTATTTCCTTTGTTTTACTTATTTTGATTTTATTTGGCTCTTCTTTTTGTAGATTCTTAACATGGAAGCTTGGAACGCTGATTGTTAGAACTTTCTTATTTTATAATATAAACGTTTAAGACCATACAGATCCTCTCAGCACCACTTTAGCTGCATCCCACAATTCTAATATATTCTGTTTATATTAAATTTTGAAAATTTTCTAATTTTCTTGGTGATTTTTTTTGACTCATGAGTTAATTTAGAACAGCATTATTTATTTTCCAAATATTTGGAGATTTTTTACCAGATAACTTAATCTTATTGGTTTCACATTTAACTTTTTTGTGGTCAGAGAACCCACTCTGATGATTTCTAACCTTTTAAATTTATTGAGACATGGTTTGTGGACTACGATATGGTCTATCTTGGTGAATGTTCCATGTGCAATTTAAAAGAATGTGTATTCAGCTGATGTTGGGTCACGTCAATTAGGTCAAATTGTTTGTTAGTGTTTTTCTGTATCTTTACTGATTTTTCTGTCTACTTGTATTTGAAAAAGAAGTGTTAAAATTGTAATGTTGGATTTGTTAATTCTCCTTTCAATTCCATCAGTTTAAGCTTTGTGTATTTTGAAGCTCTGTTATTGGGTACACAAAGATTAAGGATTGTAATTTTTTTTTTTTTTGATGACTTAAGCTCCTTATATTGATCCAGGTTTGCATCTAGTATCATTTCCTTCCTCTTGAAGAACTCTCTTTTACATTTCTTATAGTGCAGATCTGTGGGAAACCTCTATGCAGATTACTGGAGCTCCTTTTCCATGACTCTGCCCCACAACTCCCAGCTAAATTAGTCTCCATGAATGTTGATGTCCAGCTCCTCATCTCAGGAAAGCCATTGGGCTTTGTTTAAATTCCTTCTCCTTGTGCCTATGACCCTTAAATTGCCTCCAGGCAGAAAGCCAGGGTGATCATAAGGTTCACACAGTTTGTTTCTTTTCATTCAGGAGTTACACAGTCCTGCACTGTCTGTTGCTCAATGTCTGAAACCAGTGATTTAAAATATTTTGTCCGATTTTCTAGTTGCCTGTAGGGGGAGGTTAAGTTTGGTGCTTGTTATTCCATCATGACTAAAAGAAGAATTCTCTTTAAGTGTTTTTAAATAAGGGAAAACATTAGAAATGCTAACATAATAATAGTTGATTTTTGGTTATGTAGATTTTATAATTTGTTTTGACACTTAAAATTAATTCTTTATGCTTCTAACATAAAGAGTGGTGGAATTTAAAATTTCAGTTTTTCAGCAATGCCTCCACATTATTTATCCTTAGTAATATGATTTATTTATTGATCCTTATTTTCTTGATAATCCATAATTTTAAAATTAGTTCTCATCTCTTCTCTCTCAAAACAATATTGCCAGCTAAACTCATTGTGTTTATTTTAATGTCATTTCATAAATGAAATCATAAAATATAAAAAAACAAATAGATTGCTGAATGTTAAATAATGAAAGTGTGATTCCAATATTTAAAACAAGATTTGAAAATTTTTAAGAAAAATTCAGAGAAATAGAAAAGAATAACATTGATCAGACTTGTGTATAAACTTTCTCTGCTTCCTGTACATGTATGTATTTATTATAGCATGTGTAACTATTTTTTTATTTGGCTCTTTCCTACTGTACTATGAGCTCATATGAGGCATGGATTATTTTTCGTGCTTATCTTTATCCGGCACTTACTCAATGTCTAGTCTATGACAGCCATTCAATAAATATTTATGGAAGAAGAAAAATGTGGTTGAATTTGGAAAATGAAAAGCCAACATGTGTATCGTTTCTATTTTAAAGATATTACAATGGGAATTGGGCAATTTCCATTAATGAAAATGTGTTTAATATTTTATGATTAAACTGTGATACTAGCATCTTATGATTGAGTCAATGTTTTTTACTTGCCTTTATCATTTAAAAATAGGAAGTGAAGGCTCATTTCTTGTGAAAAAGAAATCAAATTCAATTAACGTAGGAGAACTTTACCGAGATCCTGCGTTGCAGCGTTACTCACCAAATTTGCAAAGGCATTCCACTTCATTGGTAAGTTAAATTGTGATTATGCTGTGTGTTTTGTTACTGACATTCTCTTGATAACTGAAATTATCTACCAAAGCTAGGAGCTATTGGTGCAGAAATTCCCTAATTCCCTGATATATGAAAACATTATATACCGAATATATATATAGATAATTTTATATATCATATATAATTTTAAATTTATTTTAAATTATAAATTTATTTTAAAATATGTTCTTATTTATATATTTATATTTATTTAAATATATTTATATTTTTATACTATTACATATAATATATATTATTAAATATAAATATTTAAGTATATTTATATTTATTTAAAATATAAATTTATTTTAAATTGTAAATTATATATAATTTTAAATTTACATTTGTAGACTTTTGGGGCATATATGTTAACTAAATTTCAAAATGGTTTTACCGTTTTTTCTTTTGATAGCTTCATGTCTATGGAGCCCAGGCTAGATCTATGTCTTATGGTGTGGCTTGGTCCCATGAATACTTTAGCTAGAAATCTTACAGTGATTCCTAAGGACACTAGGTAGGAAAATGTTCTCTTTGCTTCAAAAAATGACAGTGATTTTGTTATAAACATCTATTTGCTTAATAGGGACCCATTTTTGATCAGGAAGATTTACTGAGGCGAAAAAGAAAAAAATTGTCTTCAGATGATTCACTCAGTAAGTATTTGGCAGTAATCATAAGTAAATAGATATTTTGAGCAGAATACAGTACTTTGTTAAATTTCCTCTGATTGTTCAAATTTTCTTGGTGCCAACTTCATCTTACATAACTTTCAAATTATATTTACCTAGTGATTCCACAGACTGTAGAAAAATAAAATACAATTATAGATTTAAAAATTTACCTTTTATGATGTTATTTAGGACACTTTTACCCTTTCTACTGTTTTTCTGAAATGTAAATAATACCCTCACCAATGCCACTCTTCATCTCTTTCTCCAGGTCTATTATTATTATTATTGTTTTTTTATTTTTTGCTGAGGAAGATTCACCCTGAGCTAACATCTGTTGCCAATCTTCCTCTTTTTGCTTGAGGAAGATTCACCCTGAGCTAACATCTGTGCCAGTCTTCCTCTATTTTGTGTGTGGGTCACCCCCACAGCATGGCTGCCAATAATGTGGTGTAGGTCCACACACGGGAACCAAACCCGGGCCACCGAAGCAGAGTGCTCTGAACTTAACCACTAGGCCACGGGGCGGGCCCCAGGTCTATTATTTGTTTATACTACTTATACCACCTGATTAAATATTTATTATTTACTTTCCATCTCTGCCACTGGGATGTAAGTTCCATAGTTTCTTTTTCTACTGAATCTCCAGTGCCTTGAAGATAGCCTGACACTAGTGGCTGATCAATAAACATTTACCATGTGAACTTAAATTACTTGCTTATATTTCCATTTCTGTTTGTTTTTGACAAAAGGGTCATCAAAACTTCAATCCCATACGAGGCATTCAGACAGCGTTTCTTCCCTCGTTTCTGAGAGAGAAAATATTACATCATTAGACCTTTCAGCAAATGAACTAAGAGATATTGATGCCATAAGCCAGAAATGCTGTATAAGTGGTCATTTGGAGCATCTTGAAAAGCTGGAGCTTCATCAGAATGCACTCACGAACTTTCCACAACAACTATGTGAAGTAAATTGAATTTATCATATAACTCTCAGGATATTTGAAGAGCCTTTTGACTTTATATCTAACTTGCATGGCTAAATCTTTAAAAAGAAGGTTCTACTTTTGTGTCATTGGACAGTAATTCCCCTATTCTTTTGGTTTTCACCTGAGTATCTTAGTCCGTGTGGAGTTCAGAAACATCTTTGAAGGCAGGCAAGGGAAATGGAGATCTGATTCAAAAGGAATTCTAGGTTCTGTCCTGATGATACATGGTACTACATGTTAAAGTCTATCAAGGCTACGTGTTAATTATACCTTCAGTTATTTAATTCTAGTAAGACAACTTGAACTGTTTAAATTAAGTTAGAGTAGAATTAGACCGGGTTTGGTGGTACTGGCTCTGACTCAGCTACCAACTGTATGACAATAAGAACAGGCTACTCTGACTGCTCTAAACCTTCATTTTGTAATGTGCGAAATACAGAGGCCCAACTAAACTGTCCCTAAGGCATTTATTGAGTTTTAAAATTATATGCAACTTAAAAATTGACTTTTTTGCTCAATAAAAAAAATTTTTATGTTTTAAAAATTAAAGTATAAAATAGTCTGTTGATAGGGTAGTCCTCTGAATATTGACTTTGTTCATCATTTTTATGTCCTAAGGATCCGAAATCGAAGATATACTGACAAATTAAAATGATCTTAATACAAATGTTTAAATTATTAAACTGAATTCTTGGATTGAATTGCAAAGTTTGATAAAGAATTATATCTGTTTTTTTCCCCTCAAAACTAGTTGTGTTGTAAATGCATTTTCTAGCCTATAAAATTTACTGTAATTTTGAGACATATTAAAAGCAACATTGCATGATTTTTAAGTATATTTAAGTGGTGTCTTTCCTCTAAAGTTTCTGTATCTGGAGAGAGAGAAGAAAGAAAGATAACCTCTCTCCGACCCTGGTGTCTAAATGTGTCCTCTCTTTCTCCTCCTTCTCTTTGCCTGACTAAATCCTCCAAGTAACAAGGGTCTCAGTTTAAATGTCACTTCCTTACCCTCTGCTTCCGTTCTTCCTTCCAAACAAGGTTGGCTACCCACCTGGTTTATATTTCCATAGCACCTTCACTTATAAATTTTGATCTAAGGCATATTGTTGTCACCAAATTGCAGACTCCTTGAGAACAGAAACTGTTTCAGGCTTGTTCATGTCTATCCCTAGTGCCTAGTAAGGTCTGACATGTGGTAGAAGCTTACTAATTCCTGAAGGAATTAATGACTGACACTTGGTAGACCGTCAATAGATATTTGTTAAAGAGTAAGTATAAGAAAACTAGAATTTAGCTTAGCTCAAACAAAGAGAAGTTGAAGAGAGCATGACAAGGTGAGATACATTAGGGCTTTCAAAAACTGGACCAGCTCAGAACCTTCTCTTAAGGAAATTTCAAATAGACACCACTAGGTGGCACTTTTTGTGTTACTGCTTGTAACCGTGTCTCTTTACAAGAAAAATTCCTGATTAAACCTCGGGAATAAATAATTTAAAAATCTTTCCTTCTGGGGCCGGCCCCGTGGCTTAGCGGTTAAGTGCTCGTGCTCTTCCACTGGCGGCCCGGGTTCGGATCCCGGGAGCATACTGTCACACCGCTTCTCTGGCCATGCTGAGGCCACGTCCCACATACAGCAACTAGAAGGATGTGCAACTATGACATACAACTATCTACTGGGGCTTTGGGGAAAAAAAAAAAAGAGGAGGATTGGCAATAGATGTTAGCTCAGAGCCGGTCTTCCTCAGCAAAAAGATGAGGATTAGCATGGATGTTAGTTTAGGGCTGATGTTCCTCACCAAAAAAAAAAAAAAAAATCTTTCCTTCTGAGTAATCTGGTAGGATCTGAAACAATGGTAGGAATTTTGAGATAGCTTCTGGGGCAAAGATCTGTTAATAAGCCTTTATAATCACTTCAAACTCTTTAGAATTCCCTGTGATGATAAATGTATTGATATATAAAAAGGAGCATAGAGAAGTGATTATTTTGTGTATTTTAGCCATTTGACAATAATCCATACCAAAGATTTAAAAAATTGACATAATATGTAAATGGAAGGTTTGCTATTATCATAGTAAAATTAGAAATGCTCAAATATAGCAAATAGAGATTTGAAACAAAAAGTTCCATAAAAAAAGGAGGTTCTAAAATGAAACGTGTATTATATACAATGATTGCTTTTATGGTTAAATCTTATTTATATTAAAATATATAACAATTTCTAAAAGCCAGTAATTAAAAAAATGTATTCCCAAGATTATGTTGTACTGCTTATGCATTAATCCATTAGTTCAAATATTTGTTGGGGCCTTTTCTGTTTCCATTTCACTCTTTGCAGGAATAATTTATAAAAAAGCTGGATTAAACGTTCTATCTTATTTTTATGAACCTTGTTTTGACAATCTACCTGTTATATTTTCCATGGTTTTACACATTTTATAGCAGAGATGGTTTGACCCGTCAGTATACTGAAGTTCTCTTGTGGATTGCGTTTTCAATTTTTTTTGAAAATTCTTAGTGGTTGTAGTTACCAGAGATATGGAAGGCAGAAATATTAGTTAAACTTAAGGTCCTCCTATGGTTCATTTTAGAATTTTAAAATATTGTCTTTCCAGACTCTGAAGTGTTTGACGCATTTGGACTTGCACAGTAATAAGTTTACATCATTTCCCTCTTACTTGTTGAAAATGAATTGCATTGCCAACCTTGATGTCTCTCGAAATGACATTGGCCCCGTGGTAGTTTTGGATCCTGCAGTGAAGTGCCCGACCTTGAAGCAGTTTAACCTGTCGTATAATCAGCTGTCTTCTGTTCCTGAGAACCTCAGTGATGTGGTAGAGAAACTGGAACAGCTCATTTTAGAAGGGTAAGAGAGGGGTTCATGGAAGACAAAGGGTTGCCTTACATTAAAGTTTCATAAGGTTGACAAATATGCTGACATTATTTCTATAGTAATGAGTTTTAAACAGTAACATGATAAAAGACAGGCAATTAATATTACAGCTTCTATCAATCAAGTTAAATTTTCACAACTAATTTTAAAATTAATATATCTGCTTTGATGCTATTCTTTGAAGGCAAATTGTTTTGATTTTTTTCCCCAAAGCATATGAATTTATGCAATTTAATCCTCATTTTGTCTCATGACTAGAAATAAAATATCAGACATATGTTCCCCCTTGAGTCTGAAGGAACTGAAGATTTTAAACCTAAGTAAAAACCACATTTCATCCCTGTCAGAGGACCTACTTGAGGCGTGTCCTAAAGTGGAGAGTTTCAGTGCCAGAATGAATTTTCTTGGTAAGTATTCTGTGTGTGTCTCCTTCTTACCGATCCTTTTGTGTATTAGAGGATGAGTCTTGTATGGAAGTTTTAGGTGGGGATTTAAAGGTGGCATTTCAGTTTAAATATTACACTGGAGTTTCAAATATGAAGTTAACAGATTGGTGATAAAAAGAAATGAGCTGTCAAGTGCTGAAGACATGGAGGAAGCTTAAATGCATATTGCTAAGTGAAAGAAGCTAATCTGAAAAGGCTATTTACTGTATAATTTCAACTATATGATATTTTGGAAAAGGCAAAACTGTGGAGACAGTAAAACAATCAGTGACTGCCAGGAGTTTGGAGGGAGGGAGAGAGGGATGAATAGTGGAGGAGGGGGACTATTTAGGATGGGGAAACTATTCTGTATGGTACTATAATATGGATACATATCATTATACATTTGTCAAGACCCATAGAATGTACAACACAAAGAGTGAACTGTATTGTAAATTTGGACTTTAGTTAATCATAATGTATTAATATTGGGTCATCAATTGTAACAAATAAATTATGCAAGTTGTTCATAATAGGGAAAAAATATGTATATATGGTGGTGGTGGTGAGGGGAGGCGGGTATATGGGAACTCTCTATACTTTCTGCTCAGTTTTTCTTTCTGTAAACCTAAAGCTGCTCTAAAAAATAGTCTACTTTTTAAATATTAAAAAATTTAAAAAATTTATATTAAAAATAATTTACCAGGTTATTATTGTCATAGGCTAAAATGACAATATTTTGGACTACAAATAGTCGTTTAACTTTGGTTCTTTTTAGTCTACAAGACTAAAAATGCATATGGTTGCCTGAGCTGGTTGAGCAGGAATGCTGTTTCCTACTGAAGTTTCTTCATCAATTTTTTGGAGTACAATTACTGTTCTTGTTTTTTTAGAAATAAATATAATCATCTAACAGTTTTCAAATTAGTAAGATTAATGTGTATTCATTGAGTTCTTGCTTTGTGCAAGGTATTACAATAATACACAATATGATCATCTCTTTTATTAAAAGTCGTGGAATACTCTATGTTCTCTTAGCACATGAGATAACAGGGAATTATGTTCGTTTGTAGCCTGTCTGAACGTTCTAATATTAAGGGACAAAATACTTTTATGGCAGTAAACAAGAACTCCCTATATTTTATCTTCCTTAATGGAGGCCACATGCACTTTGCCAGCCACGTGACTATTCTATACCTGACTCAGTAAAATAGTTTTTAATACTGTTTAATAGCAGAATACAGTTTGACTACTTATTTTAAAATATTTTGTTTTGTCAGAACTTTCAGAAACTAATAATGATGAAAGCCATGTTAATTTGCATACTATTTTCCTCCTTTCTCCCTTCCTCTCAACTTCCTCTAATATGGACCATGTTCTTATCATGAGCCTGAAACTGGGGATGGAGTGATTCACTCACTAGTGAGCAAAGCAAACCCAGTCTGTCCTTAAGGAACATGTAGTTAAGTTCAGAAGACAGGTATTAAATAATTATTACGAATAAATGTAATTGTATAGAGTGCTTACTGCTGTGAGGAAAAGGTTCAGGATGCTCCGAGGGTACCTCAGGGGTATCTGATCAGATATGGAGGCGGAGAAGCATCTCTATGTCTGTAACGTTTAAGTTGGTTCTGGAAAGAGGAGCATCCAAAGGACCCTGAGGCTGGGTTATGGTCAGTATGTCATCTCAGCTGAGTCTCACAAAAATCCTATAGGGTAGGACAGGTACGATGTCTGCTTGACTGATTAAGGAAATGGAAGCACCGAGATTTTTGTGTAATATGTTCAGGGGCATAGAATTAATTAACTAGTTGTGAAAGTTTGAATAGACTTAAGTTCAAAAATCTGTTTGCTTTGTACTACACAACTTTAATAGTTTAGACGTGGTCTTATATTTGGGAAGATGCCCTATGGAGGTGATAGCTGAGTGGGACCATTATTAAATATAATCCCATGTGAAATGAAGTTTCAGTTCTTTGATTTTATAAGAATCTTTTCCACACAGAATCTGAACCTCAAGACTCTTAATTCTTAAGTGGAGACTCATTTCTGCTAATCTATTTTGCCACAAATACTTTTTGGAAATAGACGAGGTATAGCATGTACCTTTCTGCTTCTCAGGAAGACAGCTTCTAGCAGTGTTCAGGAACATTTTGACCGTTGAAGATTTTCTAGATAAAGTATAACCCATATTTTTAACCTTTAAAATGACAAGAAATAATTTCTCAAGCCACTTGCATAAAACCATAGATTTTTGGATCGCTCAAGAATCTCAGAGTTCATCTGGTCCAGCTGTTCTATTTTACAGATGAGAAAACAGGCTGTATATGATTTGCTCAGTTTCTAAAACTGTGTTCTACAGAATTTTATTCCTTGGAGGTACCTTATACTATATTTCCCTCTTGCAAATTCATAAAATATACCAGAATACTGAGAACCTTGGGATATTTCACTTTATTTTACTTGATGTTTCTCCAATCTCTTGAGATCCTATGATCAAAGAATACTTTTATTAAGTAATATTCATTATTATTCTATAGAACACTCTTTATGAGATGGTACCATAAATAATTTTTATCTTTATATTGTGGATTAGTAAAGTATTCAGAAGTGTTTTATCGTTGATACTTAAGAGTGATTTGAGTTAATTGATAATGTATGTCACATAATATCACACATAATTTGAAATGAATATTCTAACAATTTTTGCTTGGTACAGATGTTGGATAGATGAATTTATTTTTAGACACTTGTTTAGCTTTCAAGTTAAAAGATTTTATATGTATGGTATATTATTTTAATGTTTAGTGGTAGTATTAAGGATATTACCTTATTTTAAATATAGATTTTTTTTTATTGTTAGTGTAAGAATAGAAATTAAATTAAGTGACAGGTCATTGGTAACTGTTCTTATTATAGAATCTAGTGGATATCCAGTTAAAATAATTAAAATGTCCATTATCCCATTTCTCTTTTCTGTTAGCTGCTATGCCTTTTTTGCCTTCTTCCATGACAAGCCTAAAATTATCTCAAAACAGATTTACGTGTGTTCCAGAAGCAATTTTAAATCTTCCACAGTAAGTTTATGATTTTAATTTTAAAACCACATGAGCTGGAGGAGACCCTTCAGAGACATAGTTTTGATTTAGGCATATAAATGTAATTGATTTCTAAACCTACTTAGCTTCATGCTTTTAAATCTATGAATGTTTGACTTGTACTAGACAAAAGACTCAAGTTATTACGTGGACTTTTTTACTTTTATATTAATTTAGTGTGCTATTGTGTACAAACAATTTAAGATTATTTAATTGTTGTATTATAATCAAATGAGATTGCACTGGCTATCACTTTAACTTTTAAAATTTCACTTGCTCTGAGAGCTTATGTTGCCAGGATACTTTTAACTTTGAAATTATACTTAACTTATGTTTGAGTGACGTGTTTGGTGAAGATTAGGACAATTTATGTAGTTCCTGGTATTTGGGGATATTTTTGGTTAATTTCCTTAAAAACAAAACCTTCCTGTTAACTACAAATTCAGGCATTAATTAGATTTCAACTATGTGGTCATCTTAAATACTATTCTAATTATGTTATACATTATAAACCGAATCCGTAAGTGCATATGTGCAGATATATACATACACAGGCAAATAATACTTAGCCATACTTATAATCTTAGCCATAGAAGGTGTCAGACAGACACCTTAGTTAATAGTTAATTTAAATCTAGTTTTAGAATATGTCAGACACTGTTCTAACTGCTCAACAGTGGATCATCTCTTTAATCTTCCTAAGAATCCTATGAAATAGCTACTGTTATCATCTCCACTTTATAATGAAAACATTGTTTCATTAGAGAAATGAGGTAACTTGCCCAAAGTCACAGTTGTTAAACACTGGTGGTTCAACTTCAGACTCTTCAACTCTCACATACAAGAACCTATAGAATACAGGTGGTCCTATATTTTAAATATAGTGTATTCCTGAAAATGTGTTTGAAAGCCAAATATTTATAAAAGATGATTAGAAGATACATGCCATAAAGAAGTTTTCTTTTTGGAGAACTAAAAATATTATCCAGTCCCTAATTACTACACCTTTAGACACCATCTTCAGGCATACATTTCCAGCATTTTATATGTATTTCTTTAAATTTATTCTTTTGTTTCACAAATGTGCATGCAGTTGGCCAGCTTAAGTCTCCACTAAGGCTAAAAGGCACTGCTTTTGAACGACCTGGTGATTCTCAGCTTTGTCTCAATTGCATTGTTTGTTTGACATGCATGTCTTATCTCCAATACAGTCAAATTAATTTTCTTGTTTTCACACATTTTTATAAGATAACTAGGGCAAAATCTACTATCATTTAAAAGTAACAGCAAAAATGTGCAGATCTGAATCTTTGTCTAGCAGGCAGTACAGCTATGTGAGCTTAAAATTAATTCATCATGCTTCAAATATGCTGCATGAAAGGGCTCAGTATGTAGTTGGGAAAGTCCAGTCAGCCTTTTACATAGTCAAATACACCACAATCACTGACTATCTTTATTCTTCCTGCACACATACACTTGTATGTGACATATGTTTTTCTGCTATTTTCTGCAAATTTTGGGTAGGATGTTCCTGCGTAAAAGCAACCAGTTTGCATTGAGAGCCTGCTGTATGCAAGGGGTCGTGTTCAGTGTTGTAATATTTATCACACTGAGACAAGCTGGTAAAAGGGTGTGCCCACACATAGTAATAAGCTCTAGGACCCAACCTCCAAAGAATCCCTCCAGTTATGGGTTAAATTGAAAAGAGAAATGGGGGCTCTATGCATTTACAAATTTACAAAATTTGTACATCTTGTATAGAAGGCAGGAATTTTAATGACCATTTTTGCCTTGTTAATTATGATTTCTCAGGCATCATAAACATTTGTAAAACACTTGATCTTTCTCTCGTTCTGAGATTGACATTTTTATGTTTCTGAAGTAGGGAAATTAGGACTCAATTTTGTTTTTAATGGTCCTTATTCATTTAAATGTTGTTGCTAGTGAGACGTGCCTTTTTCTAGCCCATATAGACCTATATGTACGCAAAAACCCACATGCATACTTATAGGTAAGTAGTGTTAGTTTTAAAGTTATGTCTGTTTTTGTTTTTTTATTCTTTTTGTTTCTATTTATTTTTTTTATTGCGGTAACATTGATTTATACTATTGTATAAATTTCAGGTGTACATCATTATACTTCTATTTCTGCATAGATTACATCATGGTCACCACCCAAATGCTAATTACAATCCATCACCACACACATATTCCTAATCTTATTCTCACTCTGGTGAAAGTTACTTGTGATGTTATTTCACACATTTTGGAAATACTCATTTTGCTTTTATCTTGACATTGTATTGCTTTAGCTTGCGGTCCTTAGATATGAGCAGCAATGATATTCAATATCTACCAAGTCCTGCACACTGGAAATCTTTGAACTTAAGGGAACTCTTGTTTAGTCATAATCAAATCAGCATCTTGGACTTGAGTGAAAAAGCAAATGCATGGTCTAGAGTAGAGAAACTACATCTTTCTCATAATAAACTGAAGGAGGTAAGAGGTCATCTTTATTTGTTTAAAATTATTACCAATTTGATAATATGCTTTTATAATTTGGATAATCACAAATTATCATTTTAAAATCTGTTATTTGATATTTGTTACTTCTTGAATAAGGTCTACTCCTACTCTGACATAAATGGATTTATTAACAGTGCTTAATTTCCTTAAAAACAATCACCTTTTGTGCTCTATTTTTGAATTATATGAATATATATATTTAATTATGAATGTGTGTAATGCTTTAAGGGTGTCATTTTATCACTAAATCTCTGATCTGTTAACAGACTCCCAGATACTCTACGTTTCTCTAGTTGTCAGCAGGCCTGTGTTTTTCAGCTGACTTTCTCTCCTACATTCTGAAATTTCTGCATTTCTCCACCATGTTACCCCTCACCCGAATGGGCCAGCCTCCTTTGCTTCACTCCATTGCCTCTGTTATAAATCTGAAATTGATTATCCATTCATCTCAGAAAATATTTTTCTTTTGCCAAGTTCAAGCCTATTGCCTATAAAAGCCAAAAAGTATTAAGTGTCTGAAACTGTGAGGTTCAGAATAACTGTGCATATTTTTTGGTATCTGATGTTTTTGCCAGAAAATTAATGTTTTCTATTATGAAAGTAATGAACATTGCTTAAAAATTTGGAACAGAAAAAGGAAAAAACTTCCATTAGGATGCCACCTAAAGTATAAACATTTAGTTGTGTTTTAAGAACATTAAGTTGTATATAAGTGTGTGATGACTAGATCTTTATAGCTTTACTGAAGAACATAGTGTGAGGGAACAGACTGAAGCCACAGATGATTGGATTTGAATAGCTATAAAGAACTTCTTGACTTTCAATGTTGTGAAGAAATGAAATATTTTTACTAAGGGAGAATGGGTTTTTAAAGATTATAAATAAGAGACATAGATTGTTTGGGGTAAGTCCTTTATACTTATGTTTTTAAACATTTCTTATGAAAACTATGACAAGCCTTTGGAAGGTTTGAGAATTCTGTTGAAAGGTTGTGCAAGTTGCTGATGAGATCTCTGAGCCTTTCTCGTTTCCTGTCAGCATCTTGTTTCTTGGCAGCACACGTTTCTTCCTTCCCACCAACAGGATTTGCCTCTTTTTGTTTCATTAAGATTCCTCCTGAGATTGGCTGTCTTGAAAATCTGACATCTCTTGATGTTAGTTACAACTTGGAACTGAGATCCTTTCCCAATGAAATGGGGAAATTAAGCAAAATATGGGATCTTCCTTTGGATGAGCTGCATCTTAATTTTGATTTTAAACATATAGGATGTAAAGCCAAAGACATCATAAGGTTAGATAATTTTATTTCCATTTGTTTTTGTTAAGTTTGTTTCAGATTTCCTCTGTCTGTGACGTTGATGGATATATGGTTAGAATTTAGGAATAAATGTATAAGACTATTTAACGTTAATATACTATGTGTCATTTGCCTTTTATTTAATGAGTGGGTTTATATGGTGCCACTGCAGAGCTTTTCATTTCCTCTTAGCCAAGCTAATGTTGAGAGAATGGCTTCTCTTCCTTATCATGTTTTTCAGTAGACATGGGCTCTAAAAGAGTATTATTACTATTTGGTCTCTCATTACTAATTATACAATCTAAAGAAGTACAGCAGAATATAATAACTTCTCAAGGTGCATTTCATATAGCAAATAGTTATCATATGTCTATTATATCTTAAAGCATTATAGTTATTTAAATAATATAAAATTACTAGCTTTGATTTTGTTTATAAGGATGAGTAACCTACTCACCCTGATTTTTTTTGAAACCACCAAAACTTCCCAGGAATCACTGTTTCTGGTCTTTACACTTTACAAACTTCAAATATCTTTGATAATGAACTTTATGCCACTCTTTGTTACCTTTTGAGTATGTTGGTCTTACTGTTACCTACTTATAAAATCATTTATTCCCATTTTTACAAAATTACTCCTATATGTATTTATCTTGCAGGTTTCAGCTCAATTATCACCTCTCAGTGTATCCTTGTCTTGACTGTAATATCCAGCAAGGCAGGGACCATGGCTGTGTTCACTCACTATTTACTTCTTGGCACCTAACACAGAGCCTGGCATACAATTAATAATTGTTGAGTTACCAGTGAACTATACTTACCTAATTCTCCTCTAGTTAAATTTTTGTTAAATTTACATTTAACTTTTTGTCTTTCTTTATGAGGAAAGATTTGGTTTTTTGTCCTCCTGAGGTTGATTTAACTTGAAAGGAAAGAGTTTGTCACCAGCTATGCTAAATACGAGTACCTTTCATCCTACGTAATTATTTCCCATGATTTTCCCTCCTGAAACTGGAAAAGATGTTCACATGAAAATTAGTTCAATTCTTACTAAAAATCTAGTAGAACTAGTTTTTAATGTATTATGGTATATTATCAAGCCACTATGGAACTAACTATTTTTAAATGTTTAACATTTTTAGAAAAGACAGAGACCTGGAGTAATTTAGCAACTGTAGGCATAATTTGCCTTTTTTAAAGCATGACTTTTTTCAAAGAGTGGTGAATTCTTAATAAATAGACATTTGGACCATTGATTTTCTTGTTTATTGGTGATGAAACAGAACTTAAGTTGTATGTGAGAAAATGACTGATTTCGGTAATAGCAGGCACAAGATCTGATCTGTCGGATCTTACTTTCTAAAGCCTAAAAGAAATCAAGAAAAGTAATGATGCCTTTTGTTCAGATTATCAGGAATGTTGGTCAGAGTCCTATTAGTTATGAGAATAGATCAGTCAGTATTCCCTAAAATTCACATATGATTTAGTTTGCATCTCTAATTTTAAACTGTGGCAACATTTTAACGGAGTTAAACTATATCTTTCTATACCCATTATATTTTTGAGAACATTTAAAATCTACTATTAATTTAAAGGTGATTTTGTTAGCCACCTACAGCACTTCTAATTAGTTTCAGTTATTTTTACATTAAGATTATTAGGAATATCAACATACTATCTGCTGATAGTATAATAGTTCATAAGTATTAATTTATAATGTAACCAATATGATATTGCTATCCATATAATTTATATACATGCAAATATGATATATGTGAATATATACATTATATATCCCACATGTGAATATATATGTACACATACACATATATAATGTACCCAATATGACCTCACTATCAAAGTTTAGCCTAGCAGTATGCATATATGTGCTACCTTGGTTCTCTCTTATATGGATTTATAAAATTTTATACTTTATAATTTTTAGTATTCTATTTGTGTTATTTAAAGAAATACATGTATGTGTGTGTGTATAATTCTAATTAGTATTGCAAGCATATTTTGACATTTTGATTATTTCTGGTGATAGTGTAACAGTCGTTATATTTGATAATGCTGCCAATCATCAACTACACTAACATCATTAACAAAATATATGCATTAACAGTGCATTGGAAGACATGTATGTTATTAGTTATCTAAGCTATGCACTCTTTTGCATACTATATTTTAGAACAGTCTAATATCTAAAAATATTCGATGTGTAAGAATTCACCTATATCTTAAGTACACTGTTCAGCAGTTTATTATTTTATTTTTGTCTTTCAAATACCAGGTTTCTTCAGCAGCGGTTAAAAAAGGCCGTGCCCTATAACCGAATGAAACTTATGATTGTGGGAAATACTGGGAGTGGTAAAACCACCTTATTGCAGCAATTGATGAAAATCAAGAAAACAGATCTTGGGATGCAAAGTGGCACAGTCGGCATAGACGTGAAAGACTGGCCTATCCAAATAAGAGGCAAAGGAAAGAAAGACCTCATTCTAAATGTGTGGGATTTTGCAGGTATTTCTTTCTCTAGAATTTTTTATTCACATTTATCTTTTTTTAGAACAGGGATTTAAAAACAGAGTTTTCTCTTCCAATACTCCAAAGAAACCTGGTGGATCCTATGGAATTATTCCAAAGCCATGTATGTCTCCTGATTTTACCCTTGCCACCAGAATGGAAAAGTCCAGGGAGGGAAATGTTAGGAACCGGTAGGTGCCAGTTGAAGCCAAGTAGGTGGTTGGTGGCTGACACATATGCTAAAAGTTGTTAGTCCCCAATAAAAACCCTGTATAGTCTTCTAAACATTGTCTGTTGATTACTTTTTCTCTTTTTCATATGCTAAATAGTAGATAGAATCACCTAAAAAAATTTTTTTTTGCAAAAGGTTCTTGCTTGTTATCTGGAAGGCTAAAAAAAGTCTCTAATCTTTATTTAGGTCGTGAGGAATTCTACAGCACTCACCCCCACTTTATGACCCAGCGAGCACTGTACCTTGCTGTCTATGACCTCAGCAGAGGGCAAGCTGAAGTCGACGCCATGAAACCTTGGCTCTTCAATATAAAGGTCGTCTGTTCTAATTGTTTGAAAATAAAAAATAATTCTCGTTTTTGTGTCTGTAAAGTAATTTATTTTGGGCAAATGTTTGCTTCAAATAGTCTCTTTAGATAGTTTTTAAAAGAAAGTTAGAAGTGGGCCGGCCCGTGGCTTAGCGGTTAAGTGCGCGTGCTCCGCTGCTGGCGGCCCAGGTTCGGATCCCGGGCGCACACCGATGCACCGCTTCTCCGGCATGCCGAGGCCGCGTCCCACGTACAGCAACTAGAAGGATGTGCAGCTATGACATACAACTATCTACTGGGGCTTTGGGGGAAAAAACAAATAAATAAAATTAAAAAAAATAAATAAAAGAAAGTTAGAAGCACTGAAATTTTGAGTTGGGAAATTTTCAGAGTAATTAAGTGGTGACACAAAAATAGTGTGTTCCGTATTGGTGAATGTTATGGATACTTGAACCCTTTTAAGCATAAAAATTGAAAATATAGATGTTAAACTATTTTTGATCATATTATTTCTTAAATAGAGCATGACTTCCCTAATTTAAAATAATCTGTACTAAAGAAAAGCAATCTGTGCATCACCAGCAATGTCCTCGGTGGCAATTTAGTATGAAGTCCTTCAGATCTTACACTTTTAAATGGTACCAGATTAATATGTTCTCATATTTGGAATATCTTTTTGTAATTTTCCACTTTGTCCCTTACTGTCATGCTGTCAGCTATTTCTTCATGTAATAAAGCTTTTGAGAACTGAGACTAAAGTAAGAGTGACACTCTTTGAATGACGCTCCAGTGGACTCTTATGTGAGTCAAGTCTTTAAAAAGGTTTGTGTCGGGACATTTTGGCATGTGTTTTGGCTGTGTATAAGCTTTTTTTGTAATTTCTTAAACTTTTTTTTTCTTACTTTATTATAGTTAGCCAACATGAGCAAACGTTACAGTGACAGTCATACTTGCTTTAGTGGCTTTTTTTTTTCATCACAGACTCCAAATTGAATGACTTTAAAATGAATTCAGAAGATTGAATTTGCAGATAAAGATGTGAAAGTATAAGCCATATTATGTCACTTTGATATAATTTGGGGGCTTATTAAATGCTTGTTTTATTTAGCAGTCCAAAGCACACTTACAGAATAACCTATTTTAAGGCGTAAAAACAAAGAAAAGAAAGGAAAAGAAAAGAAGAATACACTACTACTCTTCTATAGGCCTTCTGAAAAGTGGTAATAATTGGATTAAAGGGGGCATAAAAATGACTTTTTAAAAATGTCTTAAGATTACATTTTTTTGTTAGGTTTAAGGAAAGAAAGTCAGTGATTTTCTTCTTTTTGAAGTCTTTTAATTTCTCATTTCCACTCAAGTGCATGTCGTAGAAAGCAAGTATCAACTGAAACGTAAGCAGTCTTGATTTTGAAATAAACACGAATATTTTGCGTCTCTCCTGTAGGCTCGTGCTTCTTCTTCCCCTGTGATTCTCGTGGGCACACACTTGGATGTTTCTGACGAGAAGCAGCGCAAAGCCTGCATAAGTAAAATCACCAAGGAACTCTTGAACAAGCGAGGGTTTCCCGCGATACGGGATTACCACTTTGTGAATGCCACTGAGGAATCCGATGCTTTGGCAAAACTACGGAAAACCATCATAAATGAGAGCCTTAATTTCAAGGTAATGTGGTTTATGCCGACTGTAGGTTGGCAGATGAATAGAAGTTATTAGTTCTCAGGTTATGCAACTGCTTAGAAACATCAGAAGTCTTGAGAAGAGAACAATTATCTTAAAATTGTGGGGTTTTTTCATAGCTGTAAGCATTAATAAAGTACTTTCAATTTTAAAATTATTTATTTATGCCATACTTCATTTCGAGTTCATAGAAATGGGCATAAAAATAATTAGAGGATCCTGAGAGAAACTAAGAGCATGTCTGAGAGACTGAGAGAATGTTTCTGAGAGAATCTGAGAAAATCTCTTTCCCTTAGTGCTCTTTCTCTTCCAGCTTCCTGTAATGATGGTGTGATCAACAGGATAAAAGTGGATATTCGGGTCTTGGGATCATCTTTCTTCTATTATTTTTTGACTGTTCTTTTTCCATTTGCTCCATTCTTTTGGAATTCCTGTTTTATGCACATCTTGATCTTCTGTGCTGTTCCTTCATGTCTCTTGTCACTGTGATTCTCATTCTGAAGGTCTTTCCCTCAGTATTATGAGAGCTCTTTCATTTGGTCGCCAAGATCACTAATTTGGTTTTTTTAAAGTGTGTAAGCAATATTTTAGTTCATACAAACTGGCTTTTTCATTTTAGGAATTATGTTTTGATTTCCAAAGTTCTCTTCTGGCAAGCCAAATGTAATTCGTAAAGCGTTCATAGAACACAAATAAGTTGGTTATCAGGGAGAGCACTTGTTTTTAATTCTTGCAGGAAAAAGAAATCTCTGGTTTCTACAGAAAGCATGGTATAAACGGTACTGAAAAATGCCCTGAATAGTTCAATATGACAAACACAATGGTGAATTTCATTGTTAGCCCCTGTTGACTTAACTCATTAGTGCTAATGATCAAGGCCATGGCTTATAACTAGGTCTTGTTTTGCCTGGACAGTCCCAGCATAATTATTAATAGTGTCCCACTACATTCTCAAAAGCATTCCAGTTTGGATGATAAATTATATGGTCACCCTGGTTATAACGTGTCCGCCAGTTAGCTTAGTTTTGTTCCATTTTCACAGATTATGCTCCTACTCGAAACCTAATGAGCCACTTATAAATGTGTTAGTCTTTGTGGTGCCCAGGGAGAAAATTTGCATGTTTGTATCTTTCAACACATTTATCACAGTCACCAAAAGGTTTTACCAATGGTGGATCAGTAGTGGCATTTCATGTAAGAAGAATGACATATTATTTATTTGCAGATTTTCCTACTCTCTTGTGAAACATATAATTAGAAAGCAATATGATTTTTAAGAAACAAATATACAAAATTCATACATTCAATTAAAATGTTCTCTTTTTCCAAGTGATTTTCTTCTGAGGCTATACCTATACTTATAGAACTTTGTTGTTGCTTATAATACTTTAATAGCTTCTCTTTCTAACATTGTTGTCAGAGCATACATTATATTTTTAAGCAGACTTCTTGGAGGATGAGTTTGTTTTGAAAAAGCCCGAATTTATTTGAAGCTAAGTTCGTGGATAAAGTGGTTGGTTCATTGAGGTGGACCAGTACTGCTTTAGGCTAATAGCAAGTTATCACTATCAATCAGTAAGACCAGGTTTCTTCCTGCTCTTGTAAATGAACTCTGAAGGCAACACCATATAAGGAAGTAAAACAAATGCTTTGAGAAAGGCAGCATAATTTGGAGAAAGGTGTATATTGCTAGTGGATGTGCCGTTCTGGCATATTGGTTTGAATATCCATTTGATTGCTTTGCAGGATACTGACTCTTTCAGGATGGCCCAGACCAGATGGCCTACCAGAACTTGAATATTCTTTCCTCCCTGAGTTGCTTCAACTTGTACTCAAATAGCAGCTTTTAATCTACTTGAGATCATTTGTTTTGCCCTCTCATTTGTTTTTCGTCTTCTCCTTTTATCTTGACTCTTCTCTAATATTTCCCTGTCTCACTCTTATTAACATATATCTGTGCAGACTCTGGAATAAAAGTTTTTTTTTTCCAGCTGTTGGTGACCCAATAATCAAACTAAAAGGAAAAGTAAGACAAAATAGAGTTCAGTGCCAACAATACCCCTTTCAATCTTGTCCAGCCCCTTAGCAGAGTGGGATCCTTTGCTGGCCCTGTACCCCAGCCCTAGAAAATTCATCCCTTTGCTACTTGATTTGTTTTCTGTGATAACTTTTGTTTATTTCTACATGTAGATTTTCTTCCCTGAGTTAAAACATATACTTCAATCTGAAGTTCTATTTTATCTTAATTTGTAAATGATGAAGAGAGGGAATATGAAAAATGGAGGTTAGTGGAATTACATTTAATTTTCTGGGGCAAGGGATACATGAAAAGATTTTTGACATGACTGTTTATGGATAAATATGTAAGTAATTGTTATGGTTGCTGTAAGTCAAGCTCCTTAAAGTTCTAGTTGCATATAGAAAAAGAGCAAATTAAAATTTGTATGTGTGTGTAATAAAGTCCAATTTCTGTTTGTAATAAGTTTAAGAATTTAAATAGAAATTCTAATAGTTATTGGCAGGTAAAAAAGAATATACAAGGATATTTTCCTGAGTGGAGAATGGAGAGAGTTTGCCACCTGGTGGTTCTCAAAGACATTTTAGTTACTATTGTTAGAATTGCATTTCTATTTAAAATTAGATTTTCAAAAAAAAAAAAAAAGGTTTGGAAAAGATTTTTGTTATAAAAACTATCGTCTTAAGGCCATTCTTTTTAAAATTTTATTTTATATATTTTTGAATTAGTAGACAGTGATTAAATTCTAAGGGAAACAGACCAAAAATAATCCTCTCATGTCAGAATCATTGGTATTTAGATGACTTTTTATTTTCCCAAGTTCAAGGTTTCATGAAAAAGCATAGCCTGGGTGAGGAGATTTCATGTTTATCTCCAGACTTCACTGTTGATATGTACATTCCACTAATATAACATTTTGCAAATGACAAGCACAGAATTTAATATTTTACCTCAGGGTGTGGGTATTTTCATTTAATAAACATGGTCCAAAAGCTCTTGTAATACTTACTGATTTCTTATGCTAGCATATCTCTGCATGCGAATTTAATGTCTTAGAAAATAGAAAATTCTTTACTTATGGTTAGTGATTTATCCTGGGTTTTGCCATGGATTTTCAGGATAGTTAGATAAATATTTCCATACTATTTTATTTGATAGTTCTTTCTAAATTGGGCTCTGTGTTCATATTTTTCTTATTTCATCATCATCTTATTTATTCCTCACAATTTAACTGGTTTTACATCACATTTTGATTTTATTAAAAAAAAACTTCTCAATAATATACCTCTTTCTATAAAAACTATTAGCACTGAATTTACCAACCACCTGACAAATGTATGAATAAAATGGATTGTTACAGCTTGTCATTTGTAATTATGTAGATCCGAGATCAGCCTGTTGTTGGGCAGCTGATTCCAGACTGCTATGTGGAACTTGAGAAAATCATTTTATCGGAGCGTAAAGATGTGCCAATTGAATTTCCTGTAATTAACCAGAAACGATTATTACAACTCGTGAAAGACAACCAACTGCAGTTAGATGAAAATGAGCTTCCTCATGCCGTTCACTTCCTAAATGAATCAGGTTTGTGTGTTTTCTCGTTTCCTACTTTTTCAAAGCTTGGCTGTTGTAGTTTATAAAGATGTATCTGAACCTTATTAGAATTTACGTTTAATATTTAACAGAATATCTACAAAATTCTTTAATAGGCCATGGATTTTTTCTTTTTGGAAGATCTTCATTTGCATTGATGTTGAATCGTATATCATGTCATAAGAAAAAAGTTTAGAAATCATCTAAGGGCACTAGTGGAAAGAGTCTCTGAGTAGGAGTTAAAAACATTTGGGTTCTAGAGCTTGACTTTACCATTCAGGAGCTGTGGAACCGTGAGCACAAGCCATATCCTTTCATAGTATCAAATGAATTTAGTGTGTGTGTAAGTTATTTGTAGAAGTTATTCTCCTATAAAGGAGAATAACTATTGGCATGGTCTAACTGGCACTTAGAGAATCACTGGTTGCCTGAGATGATGCAGCTACTGTGTAGCAGATCTTGCTCTGTTGCATCACACATTGTCGGTATGATCTCACGGATGAAAACTCTCAAACCAACTTCAGTGTGAATTATGTACTGGATCAGTATAACCATGTTGGAAAGAAATTTGTGAGTTGATCTGTAGTGCTAGGGTAAGTGGCTAGCAAGCTACTTTTGATCCCTAGATTCTGTGGTATGAAAAATAATCTTCATGTGGATTCTAATCTGTTCCTTTTCCCCGTCATTCTTAAACCAGTAGTTTTCTGAGATATTCTTTGTTTCTTACCTATATTTGAAAATAAGATGTGTCTTTGTAGAGTACAGTTAGAAAGCCAAGAAGAAATTTACAAATTTCTATTTGTTTGTAAATATTTGCTCTGCAATGCATGGCGTTGTCTCAAATATGCTTATATATCATCATTTTATATAGTTGAAAAAATACTTCTTTATAAAATTGGGACTTTAGAGCTTGGGAACTAAGATGCCCAGGTTTTACTCCCAGCTTTGTCGCTAACTATGCTAAAGTTTCCTCTCCTGTAAAACGTGGAGGTTGGACTAGATTCTCTCTAAAGGCCCTTGATATTTGTATATTCCAGATTCCATGTTTCATTATTTGATTTTTGCTACAGGGGTCCTTCTTCATTTTCAAGACCCAGCCCTGCAGTTAAGTGACTTATATTTTGTGGATCCCAAGTGGCTTTGTAAAGTCATGGCACAGGTTGGTGTGTTGTATTTTTGTGACATGGGGGTAAGGATTGAAGAGAAGAACAAATGGCACTCAGAGCATTGAGCGTTATAGAGTTTGTGTTCAGTTAAGATAGAAACTACTGTAAATATAGAAAACTGTAGAACACTTCATGTAGAAGACTGCTTAAAGAAGAGCTTCATGGGAGAAGGGAAGATATCTTAGAGTTCACTTTAATGTCTTTGTTTCCAAGTCCCAGACAGATGTTTGTACCACTCTCTTCTATGGTGCTTTTCTAGATCCTGATGATATCTTTGGTTTGGTTATTGACTTAGTCAACTGAATGAAAGCTTTGTGAAAATCCTTGGGGTAAATACATATAAGAAAATTGGGTTGATGAGCCTGTGAAACTTCTATCTAGAACATGGAGGGGAGTTTTGACTCTTGAGTGAAATGGTCCGAGCTCTAAATGCTTCCAATTTTTGAAAGTTTTGGGTGGCGGTGATTATGGCTGTCTTTTCTCCATTTGTATTTCATATGGAAAATTATTTCTTCTCCCAATGATAATCGATTACCACTGAGTTTATATTAATTAGTTATAATAATCCATCTTTATAGGTTTGTCACAGAAAACCACTCAAGCAGAACACACTAGCTCAGGGTTTCTCAGTGTCAGCACTATTGACATTTTGGGCCAGATAATTCTTTGTTGTGTATTATAGGATGATGGCAGCATCTTTGGCCTCTACCCTGTGTATGTTAGTAGCACCTTCCCAGTTATAATAAGCAAAAATGTGTCTAGACATTTCCAAATATTCCCGGGGATGCAAAGTCACCCCAGTTGAGCTTAATCATGATCTGAAATGAGCTCAGGGAGGATGTCTCTAGCATGTGTACTCACTGGTAACTATTTTGTTTATGAGTATAATTTGATAATTTTGCATGTGGCTCCCTGAGTCCCTAAAATGATTATATCTTTTTACATTAGAAGTCTCTCTTCTAATTAAACCATAATGGTAATTAAATTCCCTCAGATAATCTTGAATGACAGTTCCTAAATTCTATCTAAGGAAAAAAAGGAAAATATTTGTAAGAGGGAGCTTATTTGGGGCTAAATTCTATACCACAGAACTTGAGAGCATATTGAAACATTATTGTAACTGGCAATTAATTGTAATGTGGTAGTTATTATTATTTTGGTAGATGTTTTTAAAGTAGATTTCATCCTCTGAACATATGCCGTGAAAAGGGCGATTTTACTCATCTGCTAAATGATAATGGAGCCAGTGAAGTGGAGTGGTCAAGAGGCACAGGCTCTAGAGTCAGCATGACCTGTGTTCAAATCTCTTCTAACACTTACTAACTTTGGGACATTTCTTAATGTTTTAAGCCTTTGTTTCTTCACTTGTAAAATAAGAACAATAACAATATCTTCTACAGTGCCTCCCTAGTTCAGTGTAAGTGAGCAGTACATATTAACTAATTTTATATTTGACCTATTTACTAATGAAAGGCATTATTTTAGGAAATGAATCTTCACTTTGAAGACATATTCATGTAGTTTTGGAAAGCGTGCCAGGTATGGCGCTAAGTAAAAAATATGTGAGGTCGATGCATTCTGGACAGCAAAGGGAGTTTTAAATATACTCTGAAGATTTTGTTGTCTTAGGTGACACACTATAACTCTCAGAAGATAATTAAACTCTGTGTAGTCAAGAAAAGGCTAAAGTTGTACCAAAAAGTGATATGTTTCCATACGCATTGAGAACATTTAAAGTTGCACACATGTGGATAACATTGGGGTGGGCATATCTTATTCAGTAGAATAAGGACGTGGTTTGAATCAGAATCACCATCTTTTAACATCTTTTAAATTTCCACCATGACCGCAATAAAATCTCTGAAGATTCTATGGAGTAATTAAGTTGAAACTCCATGAAAATTCTTCTCATTAGCATATTTATACTATAAACATGTTAATTTAAGTGAGAATTAAGTCAAGAATTTGAACAGCTCAAAGTTATTTTGAAAGATAGATCTAAGGGGTCAGTAAAATAATAATTTAAATTTCTCATTAACTTAAAAAATAAATACCATCCTTTTTATTTATGCTGATATATTGAAATATAATGTCATTTTCACTAAAGTTTAAAGAGAATGAAAGCTATAAATAATCAAGTGAAAATAAGAATGTCTTGTCTGACACCCATCAGCAAAAATAAATAGGGGTATTCACCTCCATGAATCATCAAGGCAAGGGCAGAAATAATTTCATGGTGCAGAAGCTCTAATAAGTCCACCCACCCTTTCTATACCCCGAGCTGTTAAGTCACTAAACTTATTAAAGAAGTTTCCATCAATGCACAGAGAAGTTTGCAAAACTCATTTAACTGTATGATAAAAGAGATATGAAAAGGACTTACGGAATTAATCAAGTGGAGCGTTAAAAAGCTTGCACGGCAATTGAATCTTGATAAAAACTTGTGTGAGAAATTTGGAAAATTCTCTTTCCTTGCACAAGGGCAAAAGTTAGCCTCATAAGTTACTAGGCAGAAGGAATAATAGGAGGTCTTTTAAAGGTGTTAAAACTAAGATATTGTTTCAATTTTTTATTGCTATTGACAAGATACCCCCAAACTTGGAGTAGGAACATCAACAGTTTATTATTTCACTATTTTGTGGGTTGGCTGGGCTCAGGTGAGCGGTTCTGCTTCACGTGACGTTGGCAAGGGTCATTCATTGACTTGACTTCTTTTATTGAGCTGGGCTGGAAAGTGCAAGAAGGCTACACTCACATTTTTGGCATGGTGGTGCTCATCCATGTGGCCTCTCATTTGGCTAGTCGTCTTAAAAGCTAGGTCCAGAACTGGTAAAATGTCGGTTCTGCCACATTCTAGTGACCAGAGCAACGAAAAACCTTGTTCAGATTCAAGGGGAGGAGAAACGGATGGACTCCATTTCTTGAAGGATTGAGCAGCGCGCATGTTTAGGGAGAGAAGAAATTGACGTGTCCATCTTTGGAAACTATCTACTACAAATAGTGGTAGCACACCATGGATCTATTAAAAAAATTTAAGCACAAACCTCTTTTTTAAATTCAATTTATCTAAGTAAAATAAATTAGAATAAGTATACAATAATGGCTAACATACAAAGAGTTACTTATGTGCTTTTCAAAGATTATCTCATTGAATTCTCGGAGCAGCTCTTTTAAATAGTACTACGTTAACCCCATCTTGAAGATGAAGGAATTGATGGACAGAGTGTAAATAATTTATCCAAAGTTACATATTCAGGAAGAAGTAGAGTTAGGATTTCAAATCAAGTGGTTTGACTCTAGTGCCTATAAACCAAACCCTAGGATAAAAGTGCTCCAAACTTCATTTCTCCCAAATTCACCCATTCAACAATATTTATTCAACACCTGCCATGTTCCAGATATTGTTCTGGTGCTGGGGCTGTAGCAGTAGACGAAACAGGGTTCCTGCATTCATGGAGCTGACGTTCAAATGGGAAGAAATAACCAATAAATAAACACTCAGCATATCAGGTGGTATAGAGTGCTACAAAGAAAATATAAAGTATGGTTGGAGATAGAGAGCGACTTGTCCGACAAGGGCTTAGCAACTTTAAAAACACTAAAACAGCAAACAATTTTCCTCACCACCTAAATTGTAAGAGCAATCTGGGCTGTAAAGTACACAATATGGAAGAAGCTGCAAACTATAATTTTTATTATTTAATGACCTATTGTACCTTGTCATTAGAACCATTATGTTCGATCAATCATGCATTCATTGACTCAATAAACATCATACATACAAAAGAGAAATATAGAGATGAATAAGACAAGTCCTTGGGCCTAAGAATTTTGCAATCCAGTGTCTCACCCAGCTACAGGGTAATGTAAATAATGTTTGCTCCTATTTATGTGTCCCTTAAACATTATAGATCTGCTAAAGAAAATTAAGCACAAACCTCTTTTTAAAATTAATTTGGCTAAGTAAAATGAATAGGAATATGTAGATAGTAAAGGCTAACATATGAGGGCTTACTATATACTAAAAATCATCATAGGTACTTTGCATACTTTTTTTTCTGTTATCTTATTTCATTCTCATAGCATTTAAGAGTCACTCACTTTTTTAAATCTCATTTTACAGAGAAGGAAACTGTGGCTTAAAGAAATTAAATACCTTTCCCAAGGTCACACAGCTAGAAGTAGAGCCTGGATTTGAAGCTGGGTTCTTCTGACATATTTTTAACTGCTATGATGATAATCAAAGCTCAGAGTATGGTCTCCACATTAGAATAATCTGGGTTTCTTGTTAAAAAAGCAAATTCCCAAGCCTCATCTAAGACCTACTGATTCAGACTCAGTGGGGTCCAGCAAAATTCAGTAGTTACTTTGGTGAGAATCACTAAACTGTACTACATTGCCTCTCTTCCCATTGATGGAAGCCATCTCCTATTATATGAACGTAGAGTAACATTTCTATTGCAAACCTGTAGTGATAATACAGTCTGGAAGATAATTTCCCTAAGAAAATATTATTGATGAGACTGTAATAAGGACATGGAGTATTGGATTGATCTGTTAATTGGAGCTGGGGAAGGCTTGAGGTTCATTAGTTTCAGAGGACCTCCATAATTTCTGATCTGAATTCACTCCCTTAATTTAATAAATTTTTAGGGGGAGGAAGGGAAGTGGATGCCCCACTGGGCTTCTAGGCTATATGGCTGCTAGCTAGAGAAATTAGGTCCCGTGTTGTAGCTGACAACGTTAAAATTGTTCTGATCATTTTCAGTGAGCAAAGAGACATGAAATGCTTTAAATTCAAAACTTTTCAGAAAATAAATTCTGGTGATTATTTACAAGTTTGAATCTTTCAGATTTTGACAGTGAAAGTGGAAGACTGTCCAAAACATCCTAAGGGAATTATTTCACGTAGAGATGTGGAAAAATTTCTTTCAAAGAAAAAGAGATTTCCAAAGAACTACATGTCACAGTACTTTAAACTCCTAGAAAAATTCCAGATTGCCTTGCCAATAGGAGAAGAATATTTGCTGGTTCCAAGCAGGTAAAACAAAACTTAAAAATTTGATTACCATATGAAACTTGCCGTCTATTAGATTGTTTTAATTGTCAAAATAACTTTGGTCTATGATAAATGTACAATTTTTTTTTTGCTTCTGTAAACTTTCTAGTGAAGTATAACATTTACGTTTAATGAAAACATTACAGTTAACACTTTAAAGATACTGTAACTGACATTTTATGTATATAATTACTATTTGGTTTAACCACTGTTTAAATTATTTAAGAAAGGTAGATAGTGGAGATTATTTTTTATGTGTGTCCTTATATGGTACTGATTTATTATATTACACAAGTTCCGGGGAGATAGTGAGTTTTCAACAGTCTTAAAAGAGTTTATGGCAATGAATTTTCAGAGGAGCAAGGCAACATGGTGGAGCCTATGTTCTAGCCTTGTATTGTAGAAATTTTTCTTATTGCTTTATGAGCCACCTGGGAAATGTTATATAGTAATAGGACATTGAAAAGTCTCAGTTGCATTAGTTAATATATGGTACCCAATTCCAAACATAGATATACACTTTTTTTTAGGACATGCACTTTTTCAAGTTTTATATGATTCCTTAACACTTATCTGTGCATAACTAATTGTAATAATTTATTTATTAGTGTAAATAGGATTACTGAAAAAAATTTCATGCATCTACTACATCTGAGCATGCATTTGAATTGATTAACTAACCACTGAATTTTTGAAGTAGGAAGAGCATGTAGCAAAAGAACATTATAAAAAAGTATAATTGCTTAGAATATTTATCTTCAGTTCATCAATTTCAGGCAGTAAAGTGCTTTGGTCAGCAGGGTCGGGGGTTTTATGAAGCTGTATAATGATGGTGTCCTCGTACCTTTAGTTTGTCTGACCACAGGCCCGTGATAGAGCTTCCGCATTGTGAGAACTCTGAAATTATCATTCGACTATATGAAATGCCATATTTTCCAATGGGATTTTGGTCAAGATTAATCAATCGATTACTTGAAATTTCACCTTACATGCTTTCAGGAAGAGGTATGTATTTAATGAAGACAATATTTAGAGAAGTTAGAGGGAAAGCATATTAGAATTCGTATGTCATTTTCCCAGAGTTTACTTATTTGTAAGGCAGCTGAAAATCAGAAAGTAAGCTCAGAAGACCTCAGAGTAGCGAATATAAAGACGCATATGCTCATGTAAGTTCATGCAATTTGCAAGAAGAAATTCCTCAGGTCCTCACTCAAAGCCCATTTGTTCTTATTTTAGATACATTTACAATAACTATGAATATCTTGCTTTCTAAGCCAAAGCAGACTAGAGACAATTTTTAAAAGGTGAGATTACTAAGAGTCATTGATTTAAACACGCACACACACACACACACACACAAATGAACAAACGAAAACTAGACATGACCACCACTGCAAAGTCAGGGAGTTTTTCTTAACAAGTAGCAGGTCCTGATGATTCAGACCATTCTAACCGTTCCGTGTAGGGACTGTAATAGCTCTATCCTGCTGCAGAGTCCCTGAGGGGTTTACAAAATAAATAAATAAATAAAAATGGGTGTTTATAATGCTAGCTCTTCCTCTAGAAGAAAGAGAGATGTTAGTGCTTCGAAGGGAAAATATCATTTTTTTAAATTTAAAATCAGCTTCATGCCGGTGTTACTGTACTCTGAAATAAACCTTATCTTGCTTGCAATTAATCAACATCTAGGTAGTTACATTGCAGTAAAATGTTCAGGAAGTTTCAGTTTTGGCATGACCACCAACTTCTTTTTAAAAGTTATGAGAACTTATTTACAATTCCCTTTCATCATATATTAAACTACTTAACACCATGAACCTGAAATCGATCTTAGGATAGCTACTGGGCATTTTGTTAATTTCATTGCAAAATTAAGGATAAAATTTTTAATACCATATTTAATAGATATGGATGAGGACTCGTATCACTAACGACGCCAATAGTTTCTTTCAAAACAAGTATATCTCTATTACTTTCACTCGTGGTGTAGGCAGTGCTTTTTTTCCCTTTAATTTACGGAGTAGTTAATAATTAATGGATACATTTGGGTCCATTTAAACTTCTTTCAGAACGAGCACTTCGCCCAAACAGAATGTATTGGCGACAAGGCATCTACTTGAATTGGTCTCCAGAAGCTTATTGTCTGGTAGGATCTGAAGTCTTAGACAATCACCTAGAGAGTTTCTTAAAAATTACAGTTCCTTCTTGTAGAAAAGGTAAGGAAATTAATTCAAAACTTTGAATTGTACCACTAAGGAAATCTAAACATTTTTTAACTGTATAGTTTTTCTTTCTAGCTTTGAGACAGAATAAGGTTCAGATAGGGTGTTGATGAGCTCTTCTTTGTATCATGTAGGCTGTATTCTTTTGGGTCAAGTTGTGGACCACATTGATTCTCTCATGGAAGAATGGTTTCCTGGATTATTGGAGATTGATATTTGTGGTGAAGGAGAAACTCTGTTGAAGAAATGGGCATTGTATAGTTTTAATGATGGTGAAGAACATCAAAAAATCTTACTTGATGACTTGATGAAGAAAGCAGAAGAAGGTATCTGTTGATTAAAACTTATAGATGTTTTTAAGTGATCTTTTCAATATTTGTGAGTTTTGTGATAAATGTAAAAATTATTGTTATCCATAAGAGATGAGTTAGAAGATACTATATTCAATTATAGTGACAGTTCAGAAAAATGGATTATATTTATTACCAATAAGGTCTTGTGTTCTAGAGTCAGAAAAAAGTTGATTTGAGAGTTTGAATACTGGCTCATTGAGCAACATAACCTCATCTGTGAAAGGGAATACTAACCAAACCTACCTAATAGAATTGTTACGAGGATTAAAATAGATGATACATGGAAATAACTGAACAAAATGTTGGCCATATAATAAGTGCTCCATGGATGTGGTAAAAGTAGAGAATAGATAATTTCCTAGTCAGTTGTCAGATAGTCTAAGGCAGTTCTGAATTCTACTTTCTAATGAGTGACCCTGGGAGTAAGTTTTTAAAATTCCAAGTAGATAGATATTAATTGAACCTTTAAAACTTTCTCAAATTTTCTAGAGAAAAAGAGGATTGGTAAGAAAACCTGAAAGAATGATTAGAAATCATAAAAAATATGTATCATTTTTGTAAGTCAAAAGCACAAATTTACGTACCTCCTTAAAAGTTTGTTTTTTAAAGAATGTCTTTTGTACTTCTTAGGAGACCTCCTAGTAAATCCAGATCAACCAAGGCTCACCATTCCAATATCTCAGATTGCTCCTGATTTGATTTTGGCTGACCTGCCTAGAAATATTATGTTGAATAATGATGGACTGGAATTTGAAAAAGCTCCAGAGTTTCTCTTAGGTAACTATTTTTGTTTATTTGAGAATAAAAATTAGGATTTTCCCTTATAATCTAGAAAATATTTAAATATAATTATATTGTCATAGTTTTTGGTATTTTCATATATTTGTTAAAATGTTTTTTCCTTTGCAATGATATATTTTCAAGTAATGTCGTATTACAGATCTGGAATTTGCTTTGCACACACTTTTGTAGACTAGGTTTAAGATGAGGATGGGACTACCCCATCCTCATATTTATGAAATATGTCCGTGCATTTGCTTTAATTGACAGGAATGGGGGAGGCAGAAAGGAGATTTTCAGTCTCAAAAAGACAGAATAAGTATAAGATGGCACCTCTGTGTAATCATAGTAGCAGTTTTGTTACTTAGTATGACAATCATGAATTCTCATATAAATATTCATAAAAAACCAATTTGGGATTAAAAGTTCAAAAGCATTAAATTGGTGACATGCTCAAGTTCTAAACATTCCCGAGAGTCATTGGGATCTATGAGGAGCATTGGGTTGATTTAATATAAAGTATTTGATGACAATTCTGACTTGACTTTGCAGAGTTTTTGTTGTGTGTATATACATTTAATTTTAATTAAATTTCCACAGAAGGAATGCCTAAAATATGTCTGTAAGGACATTAGTATTATTAATAAAACATGTGCAAAATTTGTGACATGACATGTAAAGGTGAATAAACTCCCTTGTACCTTTATTATTTACATTGACTGGGAAATTTAGAATGGGTTTAAATGCTTTGGGACTCTGAAAGTGAATATGTTAGTAACAGTGGGTCAACACAAGGTGCTGAATTGTCAACTCTGAATCCTAGATCTTAACCAACACCAAACTTGACTTGTTATTCAGAGGATACAGGCAAGTACCAGACATACTGTATTCTTTCTCTGAAGAGGTCTCAAGCCATCAGACGCAGCTCCCAAAAGTCTCTCTCTTTTTTTTTTATGTTTAGATGTGTTTCAGATTAATGGACACGTTTTGAGCAATGTATGTAGAAATGTGTTCACAAAGTTCATTTTGAAGGACCTGTGTTTTTTGTTTCCAGTTTTATTGAGATATAGTTGACATACACCACTATATAAGTTTAAGGTGTACAGCATAATGATTTGACTTACACATATTGTGAAATGATTACCACGATAAGTTTAGTTAACATCCATCATCTCATATAGATACAAAATAAAAGAAAAAGAAAAAAATGTTTTACTTGTGATGAGAACTCTTAGGATTTACTTTCTTAACAATTTTCATGTATATCATATATCAGTGTTAACTATAGACATCATGTTGTATATTACATACCTAGTACTTATTTATATCTGGAAGTTTGTACCTTTTTATCACCTTCAAAAGCACTTGTGTTTTATATTCTATTAACTTCACGGATAGGAAAATGTTTATATGAGTACTCCCCATTCTCTAGCCCCATGTCCCATGAACCCATAAATTACATGTTTATTTATAAAAAGCAGTCTATATCAGCATTTCTCAACCCCTGTGCTGCTGCCATTACGGACTAGATAATTGTTTGTTATGGGAGCTGTCCTGTGCATTATAGGATGTTGAGCAGCGTCCTTGGCCTCGACCCACTAGATGTCAGTAGGATCTCCTCACCCATCTCCCCAGGTGTGACAATCAAAAATGTCTCCAGACATTGCAAAAGGTGGGAGGTGGGAATAGGGGAACGACATTACCCTGGCTGAGAACCACTTATCTAAACAAATCAGATATATCCTTCTAAAAACATATCACAGTCAGAGACTCCCCAGTATCTTGATGCTAGGGTGATCTGGGGGAGGTCATTCTTTGCCCTTCTCCTCCATTTTCCTTGTAGGGCAGGAGTGAATTTCAGGCTTTCAGTTAACACTTTCCTTCCCGGAAAGGAGTTACTATTAGTTAGTGACTAATAAGATACATCTTAAGAGACTAGTGAATATTAATAGACTTGTTTTGTGAATATATTTTTAAATATACATGTATGGGATTTTGTGTGTCTGTCTGAGGAGTTGTGGGGTGCATTTCCTCTTTGAGGGGCTGTTTTTCCAGAGAGCCACAAGAGAAAGATACTTCAGTGGTGTATTTGATGGGGTTAGGAAGATTTCCTTACCTTCAATTTTCTTTCACACCTTAGTGTCGCAAATACACAACAATAGTCCTTAACCTTATTTTTGCTCTTGTCAACCTGAAAGATATGACAGCCCACACTCCATTTTAGTATGGCAGTGATTCTGAAATGGCGAAGGGTTTTAAAAAAATTAGAAATCTCTACTACTCCCACCTGAAATTTTTATATATCTCCCTGGAGTGTATTTATTCTCACTGCTCATTAAAGGTTTTCTTTGTTGTTGATAGCTGTCCAGATTCAGGGAAACCAGAACAGGATGCATCTATGATTTAAGTCTCCATCTCTCCTACCCACTCTCTCCCTTCACCCTCCATTTGCTTTCTTTCTCTTTTCTATCTCCTGTTTACTCAATCCTATTTTGATTCCAATATCCAATATAACTGTTCATATAGCCTTCATTTTCCCCTGAAATTCTCTCAATACCAACAATATTAACTAATGATTTTAAAAGTTGAATATTTAGAGCCAGCCCTGATGGCCTAGTGGTTAAAGTTCGACGCTCTTACCACTTCAGCTGTCCAGGTTCGTTTCCCGGTTGTGGAACCAGAACACCCATCTGTCAGTTGCCATGCTGTGGTGGTGGTGCACACAGAAGAACTAGAAGGACTTACAACTAGGATATACAACCAGGCACTGGGGGACTTTGTGGAGAAAAAAAAAAAGTTAAATATTTATTGATTACTGGTGAGAAGGGATGAGAGGATACTTAAGACTGATAATACACAGATAATACTTTTAATATGTTTATAATCTAGTAGAAATATGACATATACTCAGATTAGTAATTTATTATTTTTATTTTTAATGTATATTGTTTCCCAGAATAAAATAATGTGTGCTTATATATACTTATCATAGAGATTTAAAAATTACAAATTACAAATACAATTACAATACAAATTACAAATACAAATTACAAATACAAAAATACAGAATATCTAAGCTTCCCATAAATGTGTAATTTCACCACTTAGAAATAATGTAACGTTGTTATATTTTCTTGTATATTTTTCTGAGTTCATTCACTTATGTTCATCAAGTGACGATATTTCAAGGTATTATATGAGAACCATAAATTCTATGCAAATAAGGATATACTGTATGTCAGTGAAGAGTAATAGTGCATGGAGTTGACCATGGTCCAGTTCCCAGGCCTTGGTTTTTCATTATGTATTGTGCTTTATAGACTTGATAAACGCCCCAAAGGTTGAAATGATGGGGTAGCAGAGCTCTTTAAGTAACGGCATAACAAGTGTATGGAGGACTGAAGATACAAAGCATGTCAGGAAATTTTGGCTCTCCAGTTTGTCTAGAACAGTTGTTCTCAACCCTGGTTGTTCATTACTATTACCTGGGGAATTAAAAGAAAAAAAATATCCTAATGACCAGTACCTCCTGGGACTTATTAGGTCAGAATCTTTGAGAGTGGACTAAGACATTAGTATTTTCAAAAAGCTTGTCACATGTACTGTGCGTCCAAAACTGGGAGGAGAACTACTGGACTAGGGCCTAGAGAATGAGAAGTAGACCAAGAAGAGAACTGGAAAGGGAATTCAGGGCCACAGTATGAATATGAAACTTATTTTGGATTTCATTTAGTAGTGGGGGACAGGAGTGGGGCAGCAAAGTCGACTGCCAATTAGCTTGGGGCTAGACCTGGGCAAAGAGCTAAGATATTTTTCAGTTTTGACTCCAGAATGACCACAAAAAGAATTTTCTTTTGTTTTTATCAGGTATATGGAAGGTGGAATAAAAATTAGTTTGGAGAAAAGATGATAAATGTGGCTTTTGATGGAATGTGATGGAGATTTGGGGAGCATGCCAGTGGAAATCACCAACACAAAGTTGTAAATCTAGGATAGAGTTCAGGAGGTAGCTTGTGGCTAGAAATGAAAATGTGAAAATTCTCTACATATAGGGAGGGATAGATGAAATCAGGGAGTGGGTAAGGTAATTGAGCGTGGAGTGTGTAGATGGAAGACGGGAAGGCTAGGCACAAAAGCTTTAGTTGCATTTTAGTTCATGGAGTAGTACCAGAAAGAGGAAGCATTAAATGAGATTGGTTCATTGACTCAATGAAACAAGTGGGTCAGATTTCTCTTTGAGTATACAACAGATATAACTTTTTTAGTTTTTCTGCTTGTTAAGATTAACGTAAATGCTTTGTACTTTCTTTTCAAAAGGTGATGGCAGTTTTGGATCAGTTTATCGAGCAACCTATGAAGGAGAAGAAGTGGCTGTGAAGATTTTTAATAAACATACCTCACTCAGGCTGTTAAGACAAGTAAGAAATCCAATAATATTATTACATTAAATCATACATTGTTAATCTCCTGGAACTCTTGTTTTGCCTGCCTTTGTGAAAATGCAAAATGATGACTACATTTCCCCCCAAAATTTGCTTGAGTTTAATTATGAAATCCTGTTTTGTCTTTTCTTTATGGATTAAAAAAGGTTTGTTTTGTTTCTCCTGTTGAGAAATAAAGAAGAGACAGTATTCTAAGAATTCTTGTTCTAGGGTTCACAGTTACATACCACAAGTACAGAAGAAAAGAGAGTACCTCTTTTGCAATCTTGTATTTCAAAGGAACCAAAATCCGTACACATGTAAAGACTTCTCTGGTCCTCAATTAAGTCACATGTTCTTTTCTCACCAAACACTTATGTTCAGGGCAGTGCTATATGCTGATTAGCTTAGGCCTGTGTTACTGAACCAATCACTGTGGTAGTGAGGATGGTATTATTTAGAATATTCCCACCTTTCCCTGAGGCTGGGGTTGGGGTCAGTTCCCCTTAAAGTTCATGGGCCACATGAGTGAAGGTTGGACACCTCAGGAAAAATCAGATACCCTTAGGAAGAAAGACAGGTGAATGGATATTGAATGCATAATCGACAGTGGTCACTCCAGTACTCTCTCTTGTTTTGAGTTTTTGGGGGGATTTATTTCTTTTTTCTGAGTCTTTCCTGATAGTAGGAATGAGAGAGAGAGACCGAGTAAGAGGAGAGGTAAAATCCAATGCAAATGATTCACTCCTATGTCAGAACCTAACTGTATTTTTTAATCTGTTCAGTCCTACTCTTTCCCTTGGCTTATTACAAAAAAATAATGTGTGCTTATCTGAATCTAAATAACTTGTATAAACAAAGAAAAATAGGAATTTACAATATATTAGTTACTTTGAATAATGAAAATAATTTCATATCTGTGCAAAATATCCTGGAGTAATTTTGATTATTAGTACCAAAAGTTACACTGTCACTCTAGGAATAAGCTAATAAACATTTTGTATATAGAAGCAAGTCTATGGACCAAATCTGGGCCCAGTCTTTTTCAATCTGTAGGCAATTTGTTGTATAGATTTATTTTTCAACCTTGGTCATTAGTCTTCAATATGTTTCTAATATTATGTAATGTGATTGAGAAGCTTGTTGGAAATCAGAACACTAAACACGTATACAGGACTGATTAGTGTATAGGCAGCTAGGTGAAGCGAGGAAATGGTAGAAGAAATAGAAGCAGTAGAGTGTGCATAATATGCTTCCTCTTTTAAAAAAAAGAAAAGGAAAGGAAAACTTTCAGTGTTGGGTGCTGCATTTTGAGGGTGATTCTACCAGTGGTCATGAATTCGGGCCAACCTATTACACTTCCTTGCTCCTTTCCCTTTGCAATCAATGAGCTGCTTTCCTAGGAGAAAAAAATTCGATTAGGTTTCTGCCTGTGCCTGTGAAAGAAAATAGACCTAACTTGACTTGTTTTCATCAGTTTTAACCAACTGAGCTTATCATACATAGAAGAAAGAAAGATTTTTATCTACTAAGGAAATATGATTGCGGTCTGAAGCTTTTGTTCTTGGAAGATCCTCTCTCAGGGTATTCAGCCTTTCTTCTTCAGCTTGCAGAATTCGCCACACTTCAGTTTCCTGATAAATGCAGTTGGCACTGATACTTCTTGTCTTTGAAGCTGGTTGTTAAGAAGCAGAGCTTCTGCAGAAGTCACAGTTTGAAACATGAATCAATTTAATATCCCATAAGCTATAAATTTTAACTAAATTACAGTTGCAGAGTAAAGTGAAATCCACAGAATAGAGTGTATATGAAATTAAAAAACAACAATATTATAAAGGAGATTGTAAAGTCTTACATGTTGTGGTCTAGGAAAAGGATTCTATCAGAATGGAGACCTCTCTGTTCAAGATAAACTGATATCTCTGACTTCTTGGGTTGGAGAGACATTGTTGCTGCTGGGGATTGCTTTAGTAAGTGTGGTCCAAGGCAGGTCACTCTGAGGAAGTGATAGTATTTGAGCTAAGATCTGAATGGCGGGAAGCCTTTAGCTATGTGAAGGGTGAAGGGATTTCTAGGCAGGGGGTCAGCAAGGGCAGAGATCCTGTGGCTGGAAGGAGGGAGCTGGGCATGTGCCAGGGATTGAATGAATGCCAGTGTGGCAGAAGGGTGGTGAATGAAGAGGAGAGAGAAAGGAGATGGGGTCTGAGAGGTAGGCTGGTGCCAGATTAGGTCAGGCCATGAAAGCTGTGTAAGTACATGGGATTTTAATCTAGGAGAAATGGGAAGTCAGTAGAGCGTTTTCAGAAGAGGGGATACCGTATATTTCTGTCTTAGACATTACCCTCAGTAAACGCTTCTAGTCATTAAACCAGAGAAGATAGGCAGGTTGTACCTCACATGCCAGTTGTAGCTGATCAGTAGTGGCTACTCAGAATCCTGGGCTGAGAAGGATTCTGTGGCTAACTATGATTCAGTAGATAAGATTGACATGACCCATTAGCATGACCACAATGTGTGGACTGTTCCAGCATTAAATGTTCTGATAGAAGTAGAGCAAGGGAAAATAGAAATTAAAATTTTAATTCCAAATATAGTTTCAAAACCAACTGTTATTCCTGAAAATGTGAAAAATACAAAAAAGCTCAAAGAAGAAACAAAGTTTGCTATAATCGAATCACCCAGAGAAAACCATACTCAAAGTGTTGATGCACTTCAGGAAGCAGATACATGGGTAAGAGCCGATGTGGTATTACTCTGAAATGATTGGACTTTTGCAGGAGCTGGTGGTGCTTTGCCACCTCCACCACCCCAGCTTGATATTTTTGCTGGCGGCTGGGATTCGTCCTCGAATGTTGGTGATGGAGTTGGCCTCCAAGGGCTCGCTGGACCGCCTGCTTCAGCAAGACAAAGCCAGTCTCACCAGAACCCTGCAGCACAGGATCGCACTACATGTGGCTGATGGCTTGAGGTAATTCATGAGGTCACGTTGTTTTGCATTCAGTGTATGACAAGTATTAGCCCAAATTTACTCTTAGGCTCTGAGAACAGCACTTCCCAGTAACCTTGTGTCCCAGTAACATTTCACAAAAAATTTGAGTGAAAAACTACCATTTCCCTGATTAAATTTTAAAATTTGATAAAACAAGAGTAGGAAGACCATGTGGAACCCCATAGCTAGTAGTAGCAGAATTTGAACCCTGGAGTTCTGCTCCAGATCCCATGATCTTAACCCTGTATTGACCTCCCTCCCCTAAAAAAATATAGGTTGGTCTTCAAAGTATCAAGAAAAGTGTCAGTTATCATGGGTAGTTCTAATAAGGAAAGATTAGTCAATATTTCTGAATGGGACTAGAGTGATTTTCGTTGGGTTGTCCTGCGGTACCCTAATGTGTTTCAGAGGCACACCCAACCCTGCAGCCAGATGGCAGCTAGGCAGAGCCTTGGAGAGGCAGCACAGCAGAATGGAAAGGTCATGGTCCTTGGAGACAACAGGACTGGGATAAATCACTGCTCCACACACTTAGTAACTGTGATTTCATATCTCTGATTCTCTTTTTTTTTATAGTCTGTAAACTGTGACTAATACTTAATGCAAAACATTTTGAGGACTTTTGCAATAATTGATGGCATCTCAAATGAGACTTTCCATTTCCCCCTCCTCCTCTGCTCCCCGTCTCCAGTCATCCAGTTCTTTCACCATGCAGGCATCCTTCGTTCCTTCCTTTCTCTCACATCCCACACCCAATCCTTCAGCAAATATTTTCAGCTCTGCTGTCAAAATGTATCTTAATGCAGCTGCTTCTCACAACTTCTCTCCCTACCACCAGAGTTGAAGCTGCTGTCATCTCTCCTTGCCTAACTGGTCTCCCTACTTTCACCTTTGCCGCATAGAGCCTATTCTTCACACAGGACAAAAAACCACACAGAGTGGTTTTTCTAACATGGAAGTTGGATCAAGTCTTTCTCCTGTCATTAACTCTCTCCTACCTCACTTTCTAGTCACTGTGTTCAGCGGCTCACCTCCCTGAGGTTTCCTGAATGTATCAGAGGGTTTATACCAGCTCTTCTCTCAGCCAGGAATGCCTAACCTCCAGATATCGTCTTGGCTCACTTCTCATTTCGCTCAGGTCTCTTCTCAGAGAGGATCTCCCTGACTACCTTTTGTCTCTTTAGCACCTATAGCACTTCTTGCTGACTACTATTCTTCATGTTTTCATTAAAAAAATTTTGTTTATTGTCTGTGTTTGCCACTAGACTCTAAGAGCCGCGATAGCAGGGACTTTTCATCTCATTCACCGACGCATCCCCAGCACCCAGAACAGTGGGCTCTCAGGAATATGTGTTGGCAGTAGGGAGAAGAGAGAAAGGAGGAAGGGAGGAAAACAGTGCCTGGCCATCGTAGCCATACAGTGGATGGAAATTTCCTTCCCTTTCTTCCCTTCTGAAATACTGTGTTTATTCCTTTAAGGCAGTATCCAGAAATGTAAATGAAGTGACAGTAAGGAAAACAAACACTGCTCACAAACAAAGCCAAACCAGCAGGATATAATTATTAGTAGTGCATATAGAACACAGTAAGTGCATCAAATAAGTAGATTTCCTTTCCTGAAAGAGTCCAGAAACTCCTGGAAAACACACAGATTTTTAAATGAAACAGGAATACAAAGATTTGGCTTTGGGTTGATATATTGGCTTTTGAACACTAGGGGGAACCTTGTGTTAGATTAATCAAGATAAAGTGCATTTATGTCTCATCTATTTCAAAGCTGTCTTGGTCACGTTCCTTAATTTAACTAACTCCAGCTCCAATTTTTCCCTAATTCTTTCACATAATCCCCAAAGTGCTCATTTATAAAATGAAGAATTGCTATTTTTATCTTCACCAATATTTGTAAGACCTCATCTCTAAAATAACTTATTCTGGTTCTTTGATACCTTACTTTAAATAGCTAATCCAGCAATTTCTGATGAAGTAAATGAAGTTTCAGCATATTTTCCTATAATTTGCCTGATTTGTACTCAGTATAATGTCAAGACAGCTTTCTGGCTCTTGTGCCACAAGAGGCTAATAGATTTCGATGGCTATCAATCTTCTACCAGCACTAAGTATATTTTAAAAACTGACATTAAGATTTGTCTTCCCAAATATATTTTAGCTTAGAGCTGTAACTACAGAGGTAGAAAGAGACAATAAAATCACACTCCTTTGGAATCCCTTAAATGATGGAGCTGTTTAGAGTGACGTTCAAGAACTTTCTTCACATTACATATTCTCTCTTCCACAGTCTTGCCTTCAACTATTAGCTTACATCTCTAATTCAGTCCACTCTTTATTATAATTCTCAACTACCTATGAAGATACAGTCACCTATATTTCTCATAAGTTTCTATGTTTCAATATTTTCAAAATTGAGTTTGCTGTCTCTGCTACTCCTCCCACCATGAATCTGTTATTTCTCTTGTATCTCCCACTTACTGATGAAAATCCTTGTAGTCACACCAGCCACCTTCCCCAAAAACTAAATATCCATTTGTCTACCAGGTCCTTGACTATTTTACATATCTTTTTAATCATTTATTTTTGTGTCACTACTGTTGTTTTGGTCCAGTACCTCCAGGGAGTCAGAATATTCTTAAATAAAAATCTAATTATGCTTGAAATTCCCTAGTATTTCCCAGTTATCTCCAAAGTACGTTCAAACTCCTTAGGTAGCATCAAAACTCTTTATATATGCTTCTTGTCTGCCTCTCCAGCCTCCTGCCACTCCACTGCCCACACTCTGTATTCATGCTGAAGGTCTTGACTTTTCACTGACATCCATGTCTATCCGCATTTTTCATTCCTCTCTTTCCACAAATTTGTTGGCTTAGAGAACTCATTTTCCTCTTGCATTTGCTCACATACCATCTCCACGATGAAGGTGGATGGCCCCGTGAAGAGCTGGCTTCACTAACACTTGTTTCCTGAGTCGGCTCCGTGCAGGACTTTGTGTTAAGTGCAGAAGAGGGAAAGGTAGAGATTATATTGCTCTTATCAAGGTTGAAAACTTTCAGGCTAGTGGGAGAGTCTGCTTTGCTATCCTTATCTCTGTGCTTTTCTCCCTCTGGCTTCTCTAGCATTTGGTACATATCACATTTGTGCAACCTCCTTTGAGCACTTGTCTCCTAGATTGTGACCCCTCAAGAGCAGAGATACAAAGATGGCTTTATATTCCCTAGGGACTGGCTCTCAGAGATGCCCAATACATATTTGTTAAATGAATGAATGCATTCTATTTTTAGAATAATTCTATTTAGGATGAGATTAAGTTCACTTTAAATTATAAAGAAAGGAGTTTCTTAGCAATATTGATGATAATCACAATTAAAGAATGACTGAATATAGACCGGTTTATTTTAATAAAATATTTGACAATCCTCCTTGTCACATAATGCATAAATTATGGCTGAATTATTTTCAGTAAGGCAAGATCTACACTTGTTAATATTTCAACAGCTCTTTTGCTATTCTATTAAAAGCTGTTAAAACTGTACTTTTTAAGATTAAATTCTATAATTGAACATTTTAACTAACCCAGATGATCTCTCCCTCCCACTGACTTTATTTCAAATTAAGTTTAACTACTTTTTTTTAACTTTGGGAAGTATTCTGAGAGAGTCTGTATTCTACAAATATTTTGACAGAGGCGTGCATTGTGAAGGATTTGGATGCTATTCAGTTATACATGACTTGGCTTTCACTTTTTTCTCCTTAATCTCTCAGCTTTTCTCTGCTGCAGGGCAAGAGTAGCTAATGGCCTTTCAGTAAGCCCTTAGTAAATTTTTCTTTCAAGCCCATTACTTACTGTTAAGGTCAGCTTCATTAGTACATTTATCTTATTTTCAGCCAAAAATATGTATACGGAAATGAATAGGCCTAAGGTCAAATGTCCTAACTACATCCTGGAAGAGAAAGGAGCTTCTACGGCATTAGTTGATGCAATTAACTGATACATACACTCTAGGCTATCATGCAATGGAAAGTTCAGGGTATTGCTGCCACTTGCTCCTAATTCCTCTAGCATATGATTGGTACTGTAAAATAGAGTAAATATTTATTGATATAATGTGAACCAAAACCAAAAGCCACAAACGAACAAAGGATTTAAATGTATCTCCATTAACTCCTGTGAAAAATTGTTCTTTCAAGGTAGGTCATAAGATACGTGTGAGATCACATGGAGAGCAAATTTGACGTCATGGGGGCAGGGAAGATGGAGTTGGGGAAAATCTGAATTTTGTGGATGTGTTAGGAAAGGTTAGTAATAGAGTAACTTTAGTAGTTGGGGCACAGTAGTAGCTCTCTGGCCGTGTTTCCAGAATGGGAAAGAACTGGTTGAGTTTAAAACTTTATTTTGTTTTTTTCGTATTAGCTAGTTTTTATTCTTTACCTCCAGTGTCTAACTTTAGTTGCTTATGATTGAATGGATCAGTCTCTATAAGGAAAGACTTTAACATCACCTAACATCACCTTTCCCAAGCCAATGTTTTATTCATTCCAACTCTCAGTCCAAAATGTTCTTTATTAACCTTAATTTATAATAGAATTGGATTTAAAGTAAACTATATCTTCAAACAGGATCTGATACTGATAGCTAGAAAAGTCTTATATTTTGATTTATTATTGAAAAAGTAGAAAACATTTTCCAAAAAACTAAGAAGCATTTTAGTTAGAAAAAATAAATATCAAAAGAGAAATGGAATAGAGAGACTTTAAAAAGCTAAGATAAACTTCTATATGGTTTTAAGAAAATCAAAACTATTAAATGAGAGTTACAACAAAATCCTATGAAATCTTATTTAACATTTTTACATTTTAAACTCATTAAAATATTCGTATGATCATTGAGGGAATTCAGAATTCCTTTTATGTGATTATTAAGGTATAGGAAAGAAAACTCTCCAAAAATTGGTACTTTGTTTGAAGTGGTTGTACGTTAAAGTTTAAATCACTCACTTATCAGGATTGACCTGGTTTTTTTGTTTCTTTTTTTTTTTTTTGTGAGGAAGATCAGCCCTGAGCTAACATCCGATGCCAATCCTCCTCTTTTTGCTGAGGAGCGTTGGCCTGAGGCTAACATCCGAGCCCATGTTCATTTGCTTTATGTGTGGCACACTGCCACAGCATGGCTTGACAAGTGGTGTGTCGGTCCACACCCGAGATCCGAACCTGTGAACTCCAGGCAGCGGAAGTGGAGTGTGTGAACTTAACCGCCACACCAGGCCAGCCCCGCCCGTGTTTTTGTTTTTTTTTAGAGCGTAAATTTGCTTTATGATATTGGACTTGGTTTTTTTTGTTTTTTTCTTTGAGAAAGATTAGCCCTGAGCTAACATCCATTGCCAGTCCTCCTCTTTTTGGTGAGAATGATTGGCCCTGGGCTAACATCCATGCCTGTCTTGCTCTACTTTATATGTGGGATGCCTGCCACAGCATGGCTTGATAAGTGGTGCATAGGTCTCTGCCTGGTATCCGAACCCATGAATCCTGGGCCGCCGAAGCAGAGCTTGCAAACTTAACTGCTATCCCACTGGGCCAGCCCCTGGACTTGTGTGTTTTGATTTCCTTCTATAATATCTGTTAACTTTAAGGGTCAAACTTAGCACAGAATTTTTGATGTTTTGCATAATGGACATACATATTTAAGGAAATCATGACAGAAATTGTAATAATGTAATCACATTTTAATAAGATGGCCTGTGCGTTTTCTGGCAGATACCTCCACTCGGCCATGATTATTTACCGTGACTTGAAGCCCCACAACGTGCTGCTTTTCACCCTGTACCCCAATGCCGCCATCATTGCAAAAATTGCTGACTACGGGATTGCTCAGTACTGCTGTAGAATGGGAATAAAAACATCAGAGGGCACACCAGGTAGGTGATAAGGTTTACTTGATAATTCCCTCTTCAAGATGGATAACCAGTGTCTTCAGTTGTGAGTTCAGGAGAATCAAGAGGACACCATAGCCAGTCATATTGTGAACAAATATTTATTGTGTGAATAACTGTGGCCAATATATAAATATAAACATATTTGAGTACAGGGTGCTGGCCCTAACCATACTGAGGGTTTCTGTAATTATGTTATATGCATCATTATTAACTTTCTTAAATATGAAAAAGTATGAATTCCTAAATGCTTCTGGCCTAAGAGTTTCGGATAAGGGCTTTGGGCCTGGAGTTCTTGGTTGCACTGTTCTTGATGCAAGCATACTTTCTTTTTCTTGTCGGTTGGTGCAGGACTTTAAACCTTTAAACACTGCACTTAGGTTTTCTTTCTTCATAATTTATAAGTTGTTAATACTTCAATAGTTAAAAATAATGTAGCTTCTCTATTTGGCCCTGTATAGCAAGATGAGTCATGGTTACTATATAAAACATACTCATTCTGGATACCATTATATCTATGGTCTCCAGGAATCACCAACATTGTTTTCTTGCCTTAGATTTTAATGTTGCCTTTTGGGGTCATCCCCAACCTTTTTTTTGTCATGCCTGTTCTAATAATCCTATTACTTCTGCTGTTAACTGACTTTCTACTGGTGAAAATCCATTTCCTGTGTTCTTGTGTTTTCATGGTCTTATGTTCAGATATGTTCTTTCCACATTATGTCTACCCCATGGAATCCTCCCTCCCTTTGTCAGCTCCCATTCCCCTTCCTCTAGTCTCAGGTTCATCGGAATCTCAGGTTCTGATGAGTAAGAAACAGTGATAGGGCAAGTGATCTGTACAGACATCTTGTCTTTCAGATTTCAGTTTGAGTGGGAATAGAAAATTGAGGTGTTGGCATCTGTTTAGGGGAGGACAGTTCTATCTTTAGAGAAGTCTTATTTAGTTCATTACCTGTAAATAAAGTTACAAGTGGCTTTACATCATTTTGATGATTGCAGGTCAATTAAAATACATGCCTAAGACAGAAGAAAATACTCTATAGAGAATATCGGACTAGGCAAAACATCCTAGTTTGTTTCCTACCCAACCGCCCACAACTTGTGTACTTAGTAAAGCAGATAGCCCCAGCTTCCAATGCCTGGTTTTATTTTTGCCCTGGATACATATCCTCTCTTTTGTTTTACATAGCTATATGTTGGAAGTAGAAGGTGCATTCACATAAACATTTCAAAGTATATATTCTGGCTACCGGTGTCTCTGGGTTGTTCAATAATAATAAAATATCATCTCTTGAGCATCTGTTGTGTACCAGGCTCAGTGCCAGATACATTAGACACACAGTGTCTTATGCTCATGCCAGGGCTGAACATTAGCTTTTATCTTCTCGTGTGTAAAATGAGGAAGCTGACTCTCAGCGAGATTATGTCATTTGCACAGTCACACAGGAAGCGGCCAAGATAAGGACTCAATCTAAATGAGAATTGAATCCAGAGCTACTTGGCTTTATATTCTATAGTGTCTCTCCTAGATCACATGCAACTCTAACATGTACTTACAGAGGTTTACGTATTCAGTTTTAATATGAATTAAGATTCATATTAATTCATGGTAATTTAATAAATGTTATTAAAAAACCAAAGTAAACAAAACAAAATGACAGGGCCACAAACAGCAAACGTCGTCAAGTATAGGTTTGGAAGAAGAATCTTAGAGGATGGAATTCCACAGGTTTATATACTCCCACCTAGAAAATGTGGGCACATTGGGCCAGCCTGGTGGCGTAGTGGTTAAGTGTGTACGCTCCACTTCTGCGGCCCAATGGTTCGCAGGTTCGGATCACCGCTTGTCAAGTCATGCTGTGGGGTGTCCTATATAAAGTAGAGGAAATGGGCACGGATGTTAGACCAGGGCCAATCTTCCTCGGCAAAAAGAGGAGGATTGGTAGCGGATGTTAGCTCAGGGCTGATCTTCCTTACACACACACACACACAAAATGTGGGCACATAACAGGAGTCTTCTCTTGGAAGACCTGCTCGTTACTCTCGTGTGACACAAAGGTGGGTTGGGCCACTCTACTGAGGCCTGCAATTCATTCCCCCTCCGTCCCCCAACCCAGTCACTCTGTTCATGGAGTGGAAATCCTGCCATTGAACCCTCATCCACCTACTTGGATAGGAGATCTCTCTGGTCCCTGTTGACTCTGCTCTGGGACTCGAGCCTGCCACCTCACTCCGTGGGCTGGGCCAGCTAGCAGCCAGCTCGGTTCAACTCTGTTCAAATTCATGGCTCTTCATGTTAAGTATCTGACTTCCTGATTTGGGTCAAAACTTCTCTAAAGTTCATTATCCAACTGATTCTTCATATCAAGCCAGATGCTTGTTCCTAATCCCATTTAATCTCTTGTATCAAAGTGCGGTAACATAAATATGGAGAAAGATCATGACAAAAAAACTCAGAGCCTGATCCTTTTTGTTCTGCCCCCCTCTTCCCCCAGGCTGCTTAGTATACTGTAAGCATTTTTTCTCTCTTTATGCCGACCTTCTCTTTACCATTATTGTATTTATTATTGTTAGAGCACTTCTAATCATGTCAGTCTTAAACTCTGCCTCAAATCTGAAATAACAGTAACTGTCACCATTGCTATCACCGTCACCAAACTTTTCCTTCCCCAAAGCAATTATGTTTGAGAAGAAAATCGTTCCCTTTCATATCATTTCAATTATCTCCTTGTCTTTTCCTTTTTTTTTTTTTTTTTTTTTTTTTGTGAGGAGATCAGCCCTGTGCTAACATCCGCCAATCCTCCTCTTTTTTTGCTGAGGAAGATGGCCCTGGGCTAACATCTGTGCCCATCTTCCTCCACTTTATATGGGACGCCGCCACAGCATGGCTTGCCAAGCAGTGCGTCGGTGCGCGCCCGGGATCCGAACCAGCGAACCCCGGGCCGCCTCAGCGGAGCGCGCGCACTTAACCGCTTGCGCCACCGGGCCGGCCCTTTGTCTTTTCCTTTTAATGGATCTTCCTGTTAATGTTATAACTTTTAACTTTGAAACTTCTAGAGAAAGAAAAGACCATGTATTTGTTAAACTTCTGTGTATTTTTGTATTAACCCTTATTGTGGTGCATTCACCCTGTGTGTGCATTTGAGTGTGGGTTCATTATCGTTGTCTCGGAGAAGTCGGCAATGGGAGCAAACCTTTCTGTGGCACAATTACAGTTGAGCTGAGCCTCATGCTTAGCCCTTTGCATGGGTTGATTACTCATTTAATCCTTATGACCCTCTGACATAGGTCCTATTACTATTCCTGGTCTACAGATAAGGCAACTAAAGCTTAGGGACCATTAAAAATATCTACAGGGTTGTACAAGATGCAAACCCAAGTCGCCTGAGGGCAGAGCCCCTGACCAGGTACCATCACAGCTGGAATGCAAAGGTGGAAACAATTCAGTTATTGGCAAGAACCACAGTTCAGTGTTTGTCCACATTTTGAAAGGTAAATATGGGATGGATTCTTTCAACTTTAACTAACTTGGAGAGCTTCAACTTTAACACAATCAAATGGATATATTTATATTATATCCTGTTGGGAGTGACAGTTAATTCTGGGTCCTGTGACAGTTGCACTGTTGACTGAGATGGATGCTGACTGATGGCATCAACTCTGCCAACATCCATAGAAATACAACAATCTTTGGGTAAATAAAAATGTTATTCTCTGGTTATACACTATCCTCTGATAGAGATTATGAAACATGTTCTGCTCATATGTCTCTGAAAGTAAAAAAGAAAGAAAATATATGTTTCTGTGCATTGTGTGATATATAATCAGACATAATTTATAAATTTCTCATATTTTTGATCTATGGATCATTCTTTAATTTACTCATTGCATTTGTTAAAGGCTTATCTGAAAAATTATATCTAAAAATAGTTTTTAGACAATGAATCATTTTTCCAGATTATTTTAACATTATAATTGTTATGATGATTCTCCAAGGGAAAATTATCCTCATTTTTTGTTCATTTATTCATGCATTTGGCAATAATTTATTGAATGTTTACCAAATACCAAACTGGTGCTACTACTTAATAGCTGTGTGGTATTCATCAAGGTTCGCTTTCTTGGGCTCAGTTTTAGTTTCTGTAAATTGTGATGAGAAAAATAATGCCTACCTCATAGGGTTGTTGGAAGGGTAAAATGAAATAATCCATATGAATAACATAGAACAGGGCCTGGCATATTGCAGTTGCTCCAAGTATGTTAGCAATTGCTCTAGTGGTGAATTTGGGGAATTCATGAATTTGCATGAATAAATGTAACTTTTATCCTCCGGAAGCACATGTTCTGTCAGGAGAAATAGGGCTGTAAACAAACAATCATAAAGCATTGTGTCAGTTTCAATAGGAGATCTAGGTCAAGGTAGAGAGACAGCACAAGAGAGCAAGTGATTAGCTGAGCTATAAGTTGTCAGGAATTCTTTCATAGGGAAGGTGATTCTGGAATTATATCTTAAAGGATAAGCTGGAGGCTTGAGAAAAAAATAATGAAAGAGCGGGAGGAGACATTCCAGGCAAAAGATACTAAGGTATAAAATGACTTACCTTATTCACATAACTGCAAGAAATTCTGTATGGTGTAAGTGATAGGTGGAGGATGGAGGATTATTTAGTTAAGTATTTTTCAATTCTGGCTGTATATTAAATAACATGTAGAGCTTAAAAAAAAATGTATCCACTTGGATTGTATTCTTTACAATTCTATTTCAGTAGATGTAGAGCAGGGACTCTTAATCTGGCCACACGTTAGAAGCTCCTGGAGGACTTTCCAATATGTGGGTTCCAGGACCCCACTCCCAAGGATTCTGATTTAACTTGTTTGGGTGGAGGCCAGACATTGATGCTATTTAAATGATCTCCAGGTGATTTCAATGTTCATCCAAGGTCAAGACTTACTGGTCTAGAATGAAGTTCAACAACATCTGCAGTTTTTTAAGCACCACAAATGATTCTGAAAAAGTGTGACAATTTTCTGGATCATGAAGTGCTTTTAAAATCATGCCAAATAGTTTAATCTCTTAGGTTACGGGAAGTCATTGAAAAGTATTCTTATTCGTTAGCAAAAGGTTCCCATCTCCACATCATATAAATAGTATCATTGCTTGTATAAATCAACTGTATGATGGGCAGCCAAAAATCTGGTACTGTTTCACAATGGGGGAAAATGTTATTTACAGAAAAAATTTTAACAAGATAATTAGCATTTATCTTGATTTAGATTTAAAATCTAGATTTAGATTTTAACAGTATGAGCCTGTGATATAAACAAAAAATTATGAGAGTAAATATGAATAGAGTTCAGATTTGTATTCAGATTAAAAAAGGCAATCTCAATTATTTTAAATTGACCTTTCACAGTGGTGCACATTCTAGGCACTGCAGTGGATTCTGTAGATATAGAGATAGACATGACTAAGGGAACTGTTGGCTATCTGGAATCTGTGCGACAAGGTTGTGGAGTCAGACTTTCCGGGTTTGAATCCTTGCTCTACCACTTACTAGGTGAGGCTGGAGAAATTACGTAATTTATGCAGTACCTAGTAATAGTCTCTATCCCAGCAGATTGTTGTGAAAATTAAATGAGAAATTCATGGAAAATATTTAGCACAGTGTCTGGCACATTCCTAGCTGCCTTTGCCCTCCAGGACTCCCTGCTCTGTCTTCTAACTCTGGGGGCCCAGGCTCTGTCTTCATTCCCCTTCCCGGTGGGCTGGAAACTCTGCCAGACGCTCTGAGGACTCACCTTGTTTGTGTGCTCTCTCTCAGGGATTACCGTCCTGTACTCCTGGTGTCCAATGTTTCATATATTTTTGTCTGGTTATTTTGTTGTTTTACGTAGGATGGTAAATCTAGTCCCTGTTATTCCACCTTAGCTGGAAATAGAAGTGACATGTGTTTAAATAAATGACTTGAACAGCCTAATACAACAATGTACATTTAGGATTTCAGTTAGCACTTAACATTTCTAGTTTTTGAGGGCCAAATGCTAAATAGGGTGTCCATGCATATGGTCGTTTGGTGTGCGAGCACCATAGTTCATTCACAATATCAGATCATAGATCGTGTGGCAATATTGTCCCTTTGTAAAGACGCAGGAAATGTTCCTATTTCTAGCCTTTCCCAACGGCAGGTAATATTAAAAGTGTTCATTTTCATCCCAAATTAAATTCAGTGGTGCATATATTGAATAGCTTGAAAGTTTATTCTTCTTGTCACTACTATGGTGACAAGTATAATTAAATATGTGGCAAAAACCTTTTAAGAACTTACAGTTGCTGTTCCAGAGAAGTCCTCAGTGATAAGGATACACATAAATAGCTTGGAGAATCTTCTCATGGTTTAGATTGATAAAGTTGGTAGTTTAGGTTTTAATACCCTCAGTCCCCCTCCCTGCAACCATTTTGGTTTTGTAGGTTAAGGACTCCATGATGAGGCATCTCAGGTAAGTCATTTTAAAGTAAGATTTGATTTGCAAAACATAAGGGCATAAGGTGAAAACTGCAAATGCTGTTGAGCAGGTCAATAGATGTGTTTCTAATAAATTAGTAGAAATAATTCTTCACACTCTGGTAACATAGAGATATAACTATATCTAGATTTAGGTGTGCTTAAGGTTTTTAGGTAAGTATTTTATTGTAAATTTTGCTTTATTAATTTGTTTTCTTTTTCTACTTAATATTTCATGGTCATCTTTCTATGTCAAATATCAGTTTTAATAGTTATATAATATTTCATTGCTAGTGTGTACAGTAATTTACTTAACCACATCTTGACGTATTTGTAAATTTTTTCTAACTTTTTGATATACTGAAAGTGCTTTAATTAACAGACTTGTAAATTAAAATTTTTTTCATTTATGAAACTAATTTTTTAAGCATTAAATGCTTAGGAATGGTATTGCTGGGCATACTATTTTGAATTTTGAAACACTGATTCCCTTCTAGAAAAGTTTGTCAATTAAAATTCCCTCAATACCTGAATTAGCTCATCCATTTCCCCTTCTAGGTTTGCTAGTGTTTTTAATCTTCATAAAGTTAATAGTCAAAAAGTGACAATTTGATGTTTTTAGTTTTCATATATTTAATCGTTTATTTGCTTATTTTTTTATTTGAAGCCAAGCAACCTGTTATATATAGGCCGTATATTTTTTCTTTCATGTTTTGTACATTTTTGTCTTTACTCATTTAATCCACTTTTTTTTCTTATTCATTTCTAAAGCTGATTTTAGCTAATGTTGAATCTTTGTCTTTCATGTATTACAATGTTTTCCAGTTTGTGGTTTGTCTTTTAACCTTCTTTATGGCATTTGGCAGTTGCAGAGTTTGAATCTTTTAGGTAAACAAATTTTCTATTCTTTTACCTCTTGGAATCTGATTTTCCTGACGTGTTTAGTCAGTGACGTATGAAGGGCAGGGATGGTAGGAATCATCTGCCCCAACACAAGCAGTTGCTTATTATTTTTAAATTCTCTAAAGACAATATATCTCCCTCAGTTCTCAGCCTTTCGGCCTCTACCACCACACCTTTGGTACAGAGAGTGATTAGGAATTGAATTTTGAATTCCAATATTATCGCAATATTATCGTCTTAATTATGAATATTCCTTTAGTACTTAGCTTTATATTCTACATTCAAACTTTTGGTTCATCAAAATTTTATTAGGTGTAAGGAGTAATGTAGCTCCTCCCTTTTTCTTTAACAAACAACTGATACTTTTATCATTTATTAAAATTCTATCTTCTCTCCACTGTTTTGAATGCCACCTTTACCTGTCTCACCTACATATTTGGGTCTAAGTCTTCCATGCAGTTTCAGTGTTGTGTCCTTTTGTTTTGATAGAATTTTGAATATTTTAATTATATAACTTTATAGGACAATCTGATTTAAAGTGCTGTTTACACAGCATTTTTGAAATTCATGATTTTCAAGTGGATATTATACCCTTTTCCGAGAAACAAATTATGGTAGTATTTTATGTATTTTTGTATTTAAAGGTATGGATTGTAGATAATATGTCTCATGTTATTCTACATGCTTTGTTGATTAAATGTTATTTTATTGCTAACTATGACAATGTATTTGATCCAGACTGGTCCATTTGATGGATTATAGTATATCATCATTCAATGTTTATTATTTGAGAGAGATTTTTACTAACAGTATCTACTCTCCATAGATAACTGTAGAGGAAATTATTAGTGCAATCAAGAAATTAGAAAATCATTAAGAAATTCATTGGATGAATTTCAAGAAGCATTTAGAAGTGCTTGTATTATAATTGAGATACCCCCTGAATATATAAATAAGGATTATGTTCTCCTGCTGGGGATCATGTCAATGAAAATATTTATTTTGAAAGGGAGAAGGTAAGAGGTTAAAACCATTTCCATTTAGAAGTAAATACTCCTTTCCATATACTCACAATTATCTTTTGCAGTGTCCCCTGACTCATTATGAAAATAAATTCTAACCTTCTGCACAGCTCTGAGATCTGTGGAATGATGCCTAGGGGTATAAAACTATTGTAAAGGATATATGCATTGGATGAGAATTTGGACTAAGTGACCCCTCAAGTCTCTTCCTGCTCTAAGATCCTGCGATTCCAAATCCTAAGGTTTCTAACAGTAAATTCATCAAGGAAAAATATGCTGAATATTTTAATAGTCTTTGAATAGTACCTTGATATAATAGATACCCAATAAATGTATTGAATGAATAATAAATAATTGGATAAGGTTTAAATTAGCCTCCAAAATCCTTTTTAAAATCTCGAGAGGTCAGCATAAATATTGTTAAGGAACTAGCTAATGTGTAGGTAACATTATTTTTAAGTACTCTTGACTTTACCATTCATTATCTGTGTGGACTTAGGAAAACATATAACATTTTTAAAAGGATTATATTATTTGTAAAATGAAAATTCCTCATCTGCCTACCACAGGTGATTCTTGTGCACAGCAAATGAAATATTCAAGAAGATATCTATAAAATGCCATAGCAATATGAATTAGGAGCTATTGTGATATGTTTACTTTATGTCACAGGTACAGTTTATTAGGGATCTATTTTAGAACTGTCTTAATTACTTACACAATTCTTTGGCTTAGAGTTTGAGACTGATATTATGGCTATGTAGGAAAATGTTCTTATTCTAAGGAAATGCATATTATCTTTAGGGCTGAAATATTGTATCTGCAATTTAATATAATATGTCAAATATCATGTATATAATATATACAATGTTATATGACATATAACATATGTTATATATGCTGTATATAATATATACATATGTATGTGTCTATATGTATATATACAGAGAGAGAGAGAGAGAGAGAGAGAAAGAGAGACACAAAGTGAGAGACAGAGACAGAGAGGGAGAGAGACAGAGAGAGACAAATGTGTAAAATGGAAACAGTGAGTATGTGTTTGTGTATGTGTGTGTGTAGAAAGAGAGAGACTGAACAAATGTGGCAAAATATAACTAGAGAATGTTAACAATTAGTACAGTGGGGGCTATCGTGCTCAAATTTAACGTCTCCATTCTTTTGACGCTTCCTGTCCTTCCAGCCTGGTGAAGGACTGCTGAACTTTGTCTTTTGCTGCTAAGCTCTCTGTCAAAGAGAACTATTTCCAGATTTGGTCCATTTACTCCTTGAAGGTCATGAATTCATACTTTGTTATATTTTTCTGTCTGTTTATTTAAACCACTATAACCAGCATACATGTTCATGATAGAAAATTTGGAAGTATAGAAAGAAAATAAAAGCTACCCATAATTACAGCACATGGAAATAATCATTGTTACATTTGGGTGTATTTCTTGGTAGTCTTTATGCACATTTTCCTCCACTTTTTATTTTGAAAATGTTTAAGGCTACAGAAAAGTTGAAAGAATAGTACAATATAAATTTATTGTACTATATATTGTACATTTTTTTGCCACATGATGCTTTTCTCTCTCACTCTCTTTGTATATGAATATTAGTCTTTGAAGTTGAGTTGCAAGACATCATGCTATGTCATCCCTAAACATATTGGCATGTATTTTCTTAGAATAAGGTTCTTTTTTTTTTTTTACATAATCACAATACCATTATCACAGCTAAGAAAATTAATTCAGTTGATTTTTGTCACATATTTGATAAACTTTCTGTGTATTCAGAATTATATCCTACTTTTTTTTTTCATTTACATTATAACATGTCATTTTAAAAAATGATTTTTAAGTTTCTGCATGGTATACATTATTTAACCAATTTCCTTTTATGGTTGTAATTCTTTAGATTGTTGTTATTTTTCCTATTATGAATAATGTTGAAATTACTCTTTTTTTCTGAAGAATTTAAGAGTGATGTATCTCTCTTGTGGAATGAAAGGTTTTATTTCCCTTTAAAAGAATTTCAGGCATGAACCAACACCTGAGAGGGGCTTTTATTTGTTTTAGTTACGGTTTTATTTTTATTTTTCTATTGGGTAAAAGGAGCAGAGTCACAACTTCTTGAAATAATGAAGAGATTGGAATTTTGGTCAGGTTACAGTGACTTGGAGTGAAGTCTAGAAATCTCCCTCCTGACCCCTCCTTTGTTGGAAACACTGTCCTGGGAATAGCCATTATTAGGAATGAGAAAAATGATATAGGTTTTTTTTTTTTTTCCCCTATTAGGCTTCATTTCTTCAATTATGAAACATTACTTAATAATTTATTATTGAATGTTTATCCTTATTATTCTTCAAGATCAACCTTGAATCGAAATGTCCCGGGACAGGGCTGTTAATTGCTTGATCAAGGTGTCACCTTATGAGATGACATGGCCTGGTTTAGAACTCATCTCCCTGATTCTTCATCAGCTTATATGCCTAGGTGTATGCCTCCTTGGGTGTATGCGCCTTGGTGTTGGGCATATTTATTAATATGTCTGTTTACTTTCAGGGTTTCGTGCGCCTGAAGTTGCTAGAGGAAATGTTATTTATAACCAACAGGCTGATGTTTATTCATTTGGTTTACTACTCTATGACATTTTGACAACCGGAGGTAGAATAGCAGAGGGTTTGAAGTTTCCAAATGAGTTTGATGAATTGGCAATACAAGGAAAATTACCTGGTAAGTTTTATTTTATCTACAGTAAAGATTATTTTTTTTTAATTTCAGCAGCTTCATTTCCAAGTTATTTAATTGTTGTTGTATACTTAATTCATTTCACAGCTGATAATTTTTTGTTAAGTGCATGAATATTCTTAAATCCTGTGACTAATAAAAAGCACATGAGTAAGGTAGCAGTTTTAGGTTTTTGTTTTAATATCCCAAATTAATATTGATGTATTTGGTATACATTTAGAAGAATACTCAGAAAAGGAAATTGCTATTGGAACTCCAGGTTAGTGATTTCTGTTCTCATAAAGAGTTACTACATGCCCATGAGCCTGGAGTTTTCATTTTCTTGGAGTGAAATAATTTATATGCAGGAATGGAAGCTTGAATTATTTAATAATAATTTGATAATTTTTAGCAGCAAATAGTAATAAGAATTAGTAAATGAGTATTTAATGAGGTCAAATCTCGTTTTGACTGGTTATCATTAAGAAATTCTAGGACTTTGTCATTCATTCCTTGACTACTACTTCAGTTCCTACTGCAAGATATTCTTTTAAATATATTTAGCTATTTCTCATATTTTCTGCTTTCCCTTTCATTTAAGAAATATTTTTGAGTGTATTATATGTGCCAGGTATAGAGAATGTAGCTTTAACTATCTCCTTTGAGGGAATCTTTAAAGATTCCCAGTAAAAGGAAATTTATTATACTTTGGATAAACTTTAGACACAATCTGGGTCACCTCCCTTGTCTTACCAGTTAGCTTTCCAGTGAAAGTTTCCAAGTCTCTATTCTACAACAACCAGAAGAATGGCACGCCTCTTATAAAAAACAAATGTACACAAACCAACTGTGGGGGTCTGAGGATTAAATGCTTGCCTACTTTGAATATTTAAATAAAAAGTATTTCCATAGAAGTCTAATTATTATATGAACAAAAGTGTTTTCAGAGTCTATTTGAAATGCTGGAATGGAATGAAAATTTATTATTTTATTCAATTGGTATTTGTGTCTCTTTTTTATACCATAAAAAATCAAGAAATCTTTTTTGATATCTCTAGTAGAGATAAAGCTAATGAAATTAGCTGTTGTGAGAAGTAGATTCATAATAAATATAGGATTATGGAGATCAGTGTTTTCCTTTGCAATGTCTGGATCTTTTATATGCATTGAGAGGAAATAAAATAATTGTTCTGATTTGTCTAATGTTCTAGTATGATATGTTTTTGAATGTTTTAGATCCAGTTAAAGAATATGGTTGTGCCCCATGGCCTATGGTTGAGAAGTTAATTAAAAACTGTTTGAAAGAAAATCCTCAAGAAAGGCCTACTTCTGCCCAGGTATTCTTATAGTCAAAATTTATCAATATTTTGTACAGAACATCAAATACATACATATATGTATACACATACACATGCATATATATATTCTTCATATATATATAATCAAACATATAAATAAACACACACACAGTTTAAAACAGTTATAAAGCAAAACTCCTATATCCTCCCCCACCCCCAGGCACAAAGAAAAGAACATTGTCAACACCCCAACAGCTGCCATGTGCATCTTCCTGATTGTGTCATTCTCCTTTCCGTATAGAGGTAGCCACTCTCTTGACTTTTTACATAATCCTTGCTTTTCTTTTCTTTATGATTTTGCTACCCAGCTCCATTTTCCTGTATCCATAATTTATTTAAATTGAATCACAATCACAAAGTGTTCTGAGGTTTCTCAGCCATTCTCCCATCATTGTAAGCTTCATTCAGGTTGTTGAATGTAGCCGTTGATTATTTTCACTGCTAGTCCATTCCACTATTTGAGTGCACAATATATTTACCCATGATCGTGTCAGTGGAGATTGGTATTGTTTCCAGTTCTTTGCTATTATAAGCAGTGCTGCTGTGAGCGTGGTTGTATATGTCTCCTGCTGCAGCTTGTATGAGAATTGCTTTGTGGTATGTACCTAGGAGTTGAATTGCAGAATCATTGGATATGTGAATATCCAAATTGGTTTCTGAAGAAGTTGTTCCGCCTTAACATTCCATCATCTGATATTAGGGTGGCTATTTCTCTATATATTCTCTTTAAATTTTGGTACTATATGACTTATTTTTTCCATATAGGTTCACTCTTGTGTATTGACTTACATTCCCGTAACTACTAATAAGGATGAGCATCTCTTTATGTGTTCCTTGGTCATATATATGTCTCCTCTTCTGGGAAATGTTTATTCATTCTTCTGCCCATTTTTCTATTGGGTTATTTGCATACAAATGAAGTAAGAAAAAGATATTCTTTATATATTGTATAGCTAATTCTTCTTTAGTTACATCTGTTGCAAATTTCCTTTCCCAATTTGTAGTTTTTTAAATTTCGTGTAGAGTGCCTTTTGATGAACAAAATTTCTTGATTTTAATACAGATAAATTTAACAGCCCTTTTTATGGTTATTATTTTTGGGGTCCTGTTTTAAGAAGCCCTTATCTCTCCCAGAGTCACAAAAATACTAACCTATGGTTTCTTTCAAAAAGTTTAAGTTTTGCTTTGATATTTAAGTTCTTAATCCATCAGGAATTGACATTTTTATCTGGATCCAATTTCCTTTTTTTCATGTGGATAACCAGTTGTTTCAGCTTCGTCTATTAAGTAGTTTCTTCCTTTTTCCCCATTGATCTTTTTTTTTCCATTTCTACTGTGTAATTTGTCAACAATACATACACATATCCACACACACACATTCACTTCCATTGGTGAACTTATCTAGTCTTCCTCTAATACTATCCTGCCCTAATTCCTATAGCTTTATAATCTCCTTTCTCCACTTATTTTTCTTCTCTAGGAATGCTTTAGCTATCCGTAGGTTTAGTTTTTTCATATAAATTTTAAATTCACTTTGTCAACTTGTATGAAAAACCCTATTGTGCTTTGGATCAGACTTGCATTGAATCTGTAGACAACGGGGGAGGATTATATCCTTATGAAATTAAGTCTTTCTATTCTTGAAGGTGGGTTTTCAATTTAGGTCTTCTTAAGTGTCTTTCAATAAAGTTTTATAATTCTGTATATAGGTCTCGCACATCGTTTTCTGGATTTTCTTGCTGCAAATTGCTTTAAACTCACTTCATGGCTTGAGAGTTTTTTTTTTTTTTTTGAACCCCCAGGTAATGGGAATCTGTTCTATAGATCTTCTTGAGAGCAACCTTGTGAATAACAATTTCTCAGGGTTCTTTTGGCCTTTCTCTCTTTGTCTGTAAAGTCTGAAGGCAACTTTCCTTGTGGAGTGGGAGCATGGAGTGACTTTATTTCTGGTTCCTATTTACTCTGACTTTCGGGTCCCAGCTTTAAGGGAACAGGACCTTTATTAGACTTTACTTTACTTTGGGCAGGCCTAAATTTAAGCGTCTTTTCCATCGGCCCCACAAGGTATCCAAAACCACACATCAATTTTGCCTTCAGTAGACAAATGCCTTCAGGGCGTTAGGGTTCAACTGACCTTTCTGGTTTCTATCTTTCTATGATTTTGACGTGATAATTCCTTATGGTATTGTCGGATCTTTAATGTTTTTAAGAGATAAAAAGTTGAAAAGTTAAATTTTTTAGGAGTTAAAAAAGTAATTTCTTCAGCATTTTAAGTTGTTTTTAGCTGGAAGGTTTGTCCAAATAACCATTTCTACCATATTATCAGAAACAGAACTCTTGCTATGTTTTAAAATGAAACAGATTTTAATAGACCAAAATAAGAGCTGTCTTTATGTTGTGGACTCTTGATTTGGTATCATAATTCATTGAAAAATTTTTTTCAACTTTAAATTTCTTACTCAAAAATAGCTGAGTACTAATACACTGACTTTACTCAAACATTATATGATCATCTTGTCTACTTGCCCTACTTTTTTTTAAATTTTGGTTATTACCAGTATTAATCACATAGACTTTTAAAAAAATTTTATCACAGTGAAATTTTCCATAGCTTAATTATTGTTTTACTTTTTTTTCTTTCATTTTTAATTATGCTTCACCTGTTTTCTATAGATTACATAAGAACCTTGAGTTTTTTTTTAGTACATGGTAGTATTCAAAAGCTTTGACATACCTATTGAATCTTTAAAATACCGTGTATACTAGGCAAGGTGGGTAACTTCATCACCTTTGTCAGATGAGCCACCGAGAGAATGAGGAGCTTTCTCGCGGTCTCATGAGTGGCAGGCAAGTGGCTGTGTCATGGGGTCCTTATTCCAGTTTCCTGACTTCTGGTTCTGTTTCCTTGCAGTGGCTCCACTCTGTCTCTCTAGTTCTTTAGTGCTTGAAGGAAAAATGTAAAAATAGAATCTAGAGGTGATTTGTGAATTTTGTTACCAAAGCTCAAAATGTCTTTTCGCTTCAACGGGTAGAAGGTCCATTCTACTGTTGGCCCAAGTGTTTATTGTCAACGTGATGTAGCTCTGCAGTATATAATGCAGTGAAGAATAGCTCCCGACTCTGCTAAATTTCTGTTCAGTTGGCACCTCTGAGATTTTCTTTTCTTTTCAAGTTATAAAACATACCATACAAACAAAGGAGTGTATATCATGCACAGTTTAAAAATAAGTCTTATTTTAATGTAATTTTATCTATCATTTGGATTATTAATCTTGTTGCTCTATGTCGGTTACAGTTTAGCCAACAGATTGAGGTTTTTCTTGATAGAGCTCTAATGTTTACTTCTACATTATGTGCAATGATATGATCTTTCACGAGGACATGTGTTAACTTGACGTGTGTTGTTTTTTTATTTTTAAACTTTCTCAGGTCTTTGACATTTTGAATTCAGCCGAGTTAATCTGCCTGATGAGACATATATCAATACCTAAAAACTTTATCGTTGAGTGCATGGTTGCCTCAAATCATAGCAGCAAGAATGCAAGCATTTGGCTGGGCTGTGGGCACCTAGACCAAGGACAGCTTTTGTTTCTTGACTTAAATACTGAAAGATACATGTGTGAGGTAAATCCAATTTTACATTTAAGTTAGAGATACTTTAGAAAACTTACTTTGTGGATTATTTTAAAGCATGTACCAGTTAAAAAGTTACTTAAGAAGAAATTAAGTAAGAGCTAATACAGGGGTATTATTAAATTAGCTTTCTGTTAGAACAAGAATATTCACGTGAAATTAAATAGTCTGTGTTTTGTTTTAAAATCACATATGTGTGTCTTAGGTCAGGATCCCTAGAAATGGAGCCTGAGATAGAGAATCTTGTATGAGTGATTTAAGGAGAGACAAACTTTTAAGGAAGTATAGGAAGCCAGAAAGAGCAGGGGAAGAAGCTTAGCAAAAATGTAGTTTCCGAGGAAGTCTAGCTTTGGTCTTTACCCATAAGAAACCCTGGAGTATGAATAGCAGCACAGATGTATCCTTCCACCAAGCAAGGGGTCCAGTCGTTCATTCTCACATGTCTGTCAGTCATTGGCCACAATCTGCCTAAGGCTAGGGGTGCCATAACCTCCCAGCCATTTCTGGGCAAGCCAGCTCCCATCAGCTGAGGGCAGTTCTGTGGTGAAGGGTGTAGCTCTGAGCTGTTCGTAGTCAACACTCAGAGCAGCTGGTGGTGGTGCACCTGACTGATAGAGGAGCTCTGGCCATGGATTCTATTAGATGGATCAATAAATTGTATTGGCAAATATAAATTTTGAAACAAAAAATAACCTAATATTTTGACTGTTGTTTTGAAATAAATGTTGTGCCTAAACATTATTATTATTATTTTTTTTTTGCTAAGGAAGGTTCGCCCTGAGCTAACATCTGTAGCCAGTCTTCCTCTATTTTGTATGTGGGTCACTGCCACAGCATGGCTAACAAGGGGTGTAGCTCTGCACCCGAGGACCGAAGCCGCGAACCTGGACCACCAAAGTGGAGCGCACCGAACTTAACCACTAGGTCACTGGGCCAGCCCCCTAAACATTATTCTTAAGATAGAACAGTCCTCTCATATTATTTTGATGAGTGAGAAATGATACTGAGAAATAATTTTCAATATTTAATTTTAGTTTCAGATGCACTCTAGTTAGGCAAAAATTGTTTGCCAGTTAACCCATTTATCGTTGAAAATTAAATAAAATTGGCATTGTTTTTATTTTTATTTATTTATTTTATTTTTATTTATTTTATTTATTTTTATTTATTTTTTTTGTGAGGAAGATCGGCCCTGAGCTAACATCTGCCAATCCTCCTCTTTTTGCTGAGGAAGACTGGCCCTGGTCTAACATCCATGCCCATCTTCCTCCACTTTATATGGGATGCCACCACAGCATGGCTTGCCAAGCGGTGTGTTGGTGCGCGCCCGGGATCCGAACCAGCGAACCCCGGGCCACTGCAGCGGAGCATGCGCACTTAACCGCTTGCACCACCGGGCCGGCCCCTGGCATTGTTTTTAAAATTAAAAGCAAGAAAGTAAAAAGAGTTAAGTATGTGGATAACATGATATTTTCATTCTATACAAGTTCTAGTCCCTTAAGCTAGAACCAAGTCTTTTAGAGTGTGTTTTGTTTTCTTAACAGGAAGTAACTGATAGTAGAGTACTGTGCCTAGCATTGGTGCATCTTCCTGTTGAAAAAGAAAGCTGGATTGTGTCTGGGACACAGTCTGGCACGCTCCTGGTCATCAATACTGAAGATGAGAAAAAGAGACATACCCTTGCAAAGATGAGTGATTCCATTACTTGCTTGTATTGCAATTCCTTTTCCAAGCAAAGGTATGGTGGTGAATTTGACCACTGAGGGAAAATTACATACCTTTTAGATGACTTAATTGGTGCAGAATTGTTATAGCATCAGCAAAGATTGCTCATTTTAAACATTTTCCTATTGGTTTGAATATATTAAAGGGAATTGTGGGAGACCACAAAGGTATCTGTTATTTTTCTGTATGCAGATCAAACTGAGGCATTTATAAAATAGGTCAATCATTTCTTCAGGCCCTTCAGCCTTGCTCCTGGTGTTACCTCCTCTGTGACTTTAACTGTTTGCCATTCCTCACATCGATTTACCTTTGTAGGCCCTCTTCAATGATGATTTCTCTCTCATTCTTTCTATGAATACATATATATTAATAGCCTATTATGTACCAGTCTAAAACCTATCAGTTAACTAACTTCCAAACTGGAAAAAAGATCCAATAAATGAATTTATAAGTTGTTAATAGGTGAAGATGACTTAACCATTATCAGTTGCAGGGATCACATCCCAAAGGAATTTATCCAAATGGCAGAATTTCAGGTGTAATAGGTTGGTTGCTGTAATATTTGGGACAGGGTGATTTCTGGGAGCCATTAAGATTATATTGCTTATACTTCTCTAGTTTAAGTCAGTACTGGAAAATAAATAAGTATTAGAAAGATGTGAAGCGCAAGTTTTTGCCCGCTGAAATGTAAACTCCACTGGCAATTTTTGAGTTGAAATTATTTGGATATTGTCAAAGAAAAATTGCATTGGATGGAGTTAAATAGGCAAGGAAAACTTTGTTCAAGACTATTGCAATAGGGGAGAGAGATTGAACTCAACTCAGTTGAGACAAAAGGTGGGAGAGTTTTTAAGTGCTGGGATAAGCTAGTGGGAAAGTACTGGAGGATATTGGGGGAGGTTGTTAATGTGATTAGGTCATCTATGTTTGCTAATGGTTGCTTATTGAAGTTAGGCTCCTACCCTCCCACAGAGACTCAGAGATAGGGGTTCTATTATTCTTGATGATGACATTTCAAAGGGAGGCCTCCCAGGTCCTTGAGAAAGACATTCCTGGATTATAAAACTGGCAAGAGGATAGGAGAAGATTTACATCTCAAATGGGCAGAGGAGAAAGTTACAATTTAAGTTTTTCACAGTAAATGCTGTAAGAAAAGGGAAGTCAGAGGCCTATAGGCAGGAAGAACCCTGTCTAAAGTTTAGTCAAGCTAGAGGGAATGTTAAGGCCATCTTGGTCAATATAAGCATTGTTTTTGTAACTATCTTGAAATTTTTCCTTTTAGCAAGCAAAAAAATTTTCTTTTGGTGGGAACTGCTGATGGCAACTTAGCGATTTTTGAAGATAAATCTGTTAAGGTAAATGTTGAATGCATTCTACATCAAAATTTATAAGTTCTTTGTTTTATGTATGCTCATCCCACTCCCTTCCTAAATGATTATAAACTCTCTGAAAACAAGGATGATAAATTCTTCTTTGTATCTTTTTATTGCCTCATAAAGTCTTGTATAGAATAGATTCTGTATGAATACTTGCTGATTAACTGTATATTTTATATGAATGAACTAGGGATAAAATGATAAATGAGATCTGCTTTATAATGCTAGGTGTGGAGATAATTCTATTTTTATATAGGTGAAGTAGATAATTCCTTATAAATATATTGTGGAAAGAACAAAGGAAACAGGTTTTAAATCTGGTTTGCCACCACCTTTTTCTTTAGCCGTGAAGAAATCATTTAATTTTCTATTCTTTAGATTCTCCTTTATCGTTAAAGCATTTACTCTTGCATCCATCCGTTCATCTGTGATTCCATCTATTTATTCAACGTCCTACCCATTCATACTCTTTATTATCATAAAAGCTTATTATCTAATGAGAGACAAAGAAGTAGAATGTATTCCCTAGGTTAGTTCCTGTACAATTTTTGCATAGAGAAGTGAAGAGATTGGTTATAAGGATAATTGAATTGCATTGAATCCTGTTTCTATAAATCCTTTGAAAAATGTAACATGAATTTTGATTTTAACTCCTCTAACCATTTAAGATGGGAAAGTAGCTTTTAGAAAGCTTAAATTTTACAGTGTTTCTTTCTGCAGGTACTCAATTTACTGAATGTGTCTTTTCTTTTTGGCAAAGTGTAAAGGAGCTGCTCCTTTGAGGATACTAAATATTGGACATGTCAGCACTCCACTGATGTGTTTGAGTGAATCCACGAATTCAAGTGAAAAAAACATTATGTGGGGAGGATGTGGTACAAAAATTTTCTCATTTTCTGATGATTTTACCATTCAGAAACTCATTGAGACCAGGACAAATCAGCTGTAAGTTATTCCTGTCTATACAACTAATTTACCATTTTATTCATGTTTATTCTTTATAATTGTGTCAATAATGCTATTGATAATCCCAAATGAAAATCTTTTAAAATGCATCATTTATTTTTCTATTATAAAATTAAACATCCATTATAGAAAACTTAGAAAATTCCAGAAAGCAGAGAGACTTTAAAAAATTACCCAGCCTAATCACATTTGGGATAAAATGTGAAAACCCATGGTAATCTTAATAGTATTTATCATTCTAAATTTTCAACATTTTCATTATCTCTGTATCAGATTAAACATATGGAATTTGAAAGGCAATCAGCTCACTATTTTACTAAATCTATGGATTTGATACTTATGTTATGTTTTAGATAATTTCCACTAACTATTGATTGTAGGAAACATAGGCCTCAGGAATAAAGTCCTCACTAGATTTGATAATTATACAGACATCCCCTTTATAGAAAAGTTAGTGATACCAGTTTCAAGCAAGAATAAAATAAAATATAAACCTTGTCTCAATTTGTTGTTTCAATTTTTTAAGTTGTATTTTAAACAAATCATTGCAGTTCTTATTTAGTACATTCTTCAGTGAGAAGCAGTGTAGGGTGGTGAATAAGAGCGTAAATTGTTCAAATATTGGCTTTACCATGTATTGGTTATGTGGACTTGGGCAAAAACTTCTCACATCTTCAGTCCTCTCTAACCTGAGGAGTGTAATGTACTCTGTCTCAAAGGGATATTTGGAGGACTAAACAAGAAAATTAATATAAGGAGCTAATGTAATCCCCAGTACTTGGTAAGCTCTCGGTCAATATTAGCTATTATTATGATTATTATTAGCTTTGAGTCACAAATCCTTATCTCAGGGAATATCTTAGTTTCTCAATATCCATCTAGTTGCCTAAGAGAAATTTGGGAGTAATCCTTGACTCCTTTGTCCTTTACTCTCTTTATTCGCTTGACTCTCCTCCTGATTGACTTGCAAATCCTTGTACTTCCTACCGTTCCCACTGCTGCAGCCATGGGCCAGGCTGTTATCCATCATCTATGGCCGTGTTAACAACAGCATCTTGAAGACAATCTGCTCCCTTTCACCCCCTGCCTTCACATCTGGTTGTCCCTTTGCCTGAATAACTACTATACTTCCTACCTGTTTTAGTCCTAATGTCGCTTCCTCCAGGTGGCTGTCTCTGATCCCACCTGTACACATTAGGTGCCTGGGATACATTCTTCATTGCATCTGTTATTTTGTACACAACAGCTGTCACACATTTTTATAAATATATTTTCAAAAATCTTTCTTAATACCAGTAGACTTACAGGTTCTCAACATTGGCTGCACATTAGAAACCACTCGGGAGCTGAAAACAATCTGATGCCTAGGACCCACCTCAGCCCAATTAAAAAAGATGAATTAAGCCTGGGATGGGGCCCAGGCTTCAATATTTTTTTTTCAGCTCTTAGATGATTTTAAAGCGTAATCAGGGTTCAGTTACACTGCTATATACTGTAAATTCTCATAGATGAGGATTTTAGTTTTTTGTCTTGTTCATACATTTGTTTCCTAGCAGGTGGTAAATATTTGGATGGACTTATTCTCATTCTGTAGTTTCCATTTTAACCAACCTGTACAAGCCTGAAAATATTTAAAAAGAAAGGGCCCCTAATTCTTTTATTTCATAGAGCATATTATGAGATCATGGTATCAATCAACCTCCCAAAATTTCACATAAGATTTGGAGTATAGATGCTTTACTAGAGAGAACACCTATAAATATCAGGCTCTTAAAGATGTTCGTCTCTCAAAAGAGATTAGGACTCACTTTCATAGACATTTGGAATTATTTGCTCTCTTCTCAAAAAGGGTCCCCTGTTGCCTACGCCTCTGCCCTGCTAAGCAGAGATCATATCACTAATTAGGGGCTATTTTCTCATCATTACCCTCCTTATCATCTTCAACGTGCACCGACTGAGAGGCATAATGGACAGTGAAAGATGATTGTGGCCTCTGAAGCCACAGACTCCACAGGACTAGTTTGGAGTCCTGGTTCTAGAACATGTTAGTCAAGTGGCCTTGAGGAAGTTATTTAGCATTTATACACTTCTCTTTCTGCAATTACAAACATTGAGATTTATAATATTTTATAAGATTTTTATTGAGGGTCAAGTGGGATAATACACAAAAGTTATTTTATAAATTCCAGAACTCTGTGCAAAACTTCGTACTAGTTTGAACTGCCACCCATCGTTATCTTCATCTCTCTTACCAGAATAGAAAAGGTGGAGGAAAAAAACATCTTCCTACCTTAGGATATAAAGATTATTACATCCCTGTGGTATTTGCGTGTCATCTATCTGATTGAATTACAATTTTAACCATTTTACCTTTTTCCTGATTGTTCATTTCTCCTGTTAGTTTCTTCTTCATCCATCTATCCTTCTGTCCATCCACTTAACAAACTGCCTGCTTTGTTAACCAGGCAGTTATTAGATAGATACTAATCTGTCTATCTACTGTATATATCTACTAGAGAGATAGGTACTTATCCATGATAATGCTACTGGATTGTGGGTTTATAAAAAAGACATGGTCCTTGTTCTTAAGAAATTACATTTATAGTCTAGTGTCAGGGACATATGAATAAATACAATTTTGTATTTAATAAGGTCTGTAATATTACAGCTACACCAGTGAGGGAAAGGTAATGATTGTTTTTTTTTTTTTTAGATAGGTCAGGGAAGAATTCTAGAGGAGCTGACATTTAAGTTAAGCCTCAAGGGATAACTCAGAGTTTGCCGTGCAGATGGGGCCTATGGTAGGCAATCTGTTTGCAAAATATGTAAATACCAGTGTCCTAGGTTGGAAGGTAGATCTTTAAAAATATTTGTCATTTTCCTTTATTTTCAAAGGGGGAAAATGACAATTTGTTATCTATTTGTGTTTCGATGAAGATGTGGATTTTTCTTTCTCATACCTGGACTGGCTTGTGTTGATGAAAAGATACCCTTTAATATTTGAGGACACTGCCACTAATGTTTAACATTTTCTGTTTTATAACTCTAAGTGTAAATGGCTAACCCTTAATTTCCCAAGCATTCTCAACAATAAAGATTTTATTGCAATATCATAAAGTCACAGATAATATTTCTTTTAGAAGTCAAGAAACTTTGCATATTTAGACAGTATAAAATTCTACAAGAACCAGATAAAGCTGAAATTAAAACTAAACATTAGTCATAATCTTTATTTTATTATCAAAGGAAAAAAGCCAAAGTAACCAAAAGTAAGTAAACTACCAAAGTAAATTATATATTCAATTCAAAGTGGTTAGGGGAGAATGTGAAATAATTGCCAATACTCTAGCCTGTTTCTTTCTTCGAAATGGGGTTAATTTTTTATATGCACTAAGAGCTAATATAAGGTTGCATTACATATGGAAATAGAAGAAAAATTAAATAGTGGTCACATTCTTTTTTTTCCCTCCTAGGTTTTCTTATGCAGCTTTCAGTGATTCCAACATCATAGCAGTGGTGGTAGACACGGCTCTCTATGTTGCTAAGAAAGATAGCCCATTTGTGGAAGTGCGGGATAAGAAAACCGAAAAACTCTGCGAACTAATAGACTGTGTGCACTTTTTAAAGTAAATTCATTGATTTTTAAAAAAAATTTATTTTATCGTGGAAAGAACATAACATGCCATCTACCGTCTAAAATTTTTAAGTGTATAATATATTACTGTTGACTATAGGTGAAATGTCATTGGTTCTTTATGTTTATAAGAGCTGTCTTTACACCTCAAATTTCACGGGAGGAAGTATGGCTTATTTTTCTTCCTTTCTACCTCTAAATAGAAAATTAAAAAAAAAAACCTCAGAAACAAAATTAACGCTTTTCAGCACCATTTCTTGGTATCCAGAAAATGTCATTTTGAAAAAAAAAAAATAGGAACACAATATATATGGTTCTTTCAAGATATTATAAAGAATATTCTCTAATGAAAAGGAGTACATTATTAAAAGTGACCATACTGGATTCAGTGCTGGCTGTACACATATTTGCATCACACTGTCAAATTTTACGACTTATAATTAGATTATAGGTCCAAGGATACTCTGCTCTAAAGACAAAAAGTCGCAAAACAGTATAAAAATATGAGGGAAAAAAACCTACTGGATTGACCAGTGCACTAACTATAAGGTGAGAGATCAAGATGCCAGACTGAGAGCGCAGGTCTTAGTCTCATACAGCACACCACAGAGAAATCTCAGACTTTATGTCACGCATATCTTTTGTGCTGCTGCTGGGAAACAGGACTATTGCCAACCTTATTTGCTTGCCACTTTATATTTTTGTTTTGTTTTCTTATTTGTTTTATTGTATTTTTTTTTTTTTTTTTTGCTGAGGGAGACTGACCATGAGCTAACATTTGTTGCCAGTCTTGCTCTTTTTGCTGAGGAAGATTGGCCCTGAGCTAACATCTGTGCCCATCTGCCTGCATTTTATATATGGGACGCCGCCACAGCATGGCTTGATGAGTGATGTGTAGGTCTGTGCCCAGGATCTGAACCTGCACATCCTGGGCTGCCTAAGCAGAGCACGCAGACTTAACCACTACATCACCGGGCCAGCCCCTCTTTTATTTTTACTGAACATATTTTTTATACTCTGGAGATCATTTAGATTACACACTATATCCATAAAATGAGATTCGGAGTTTACTTTCCTGGAATCTTACAGTTTTTCTCAGGATGGCTGACGGTTCTGCCTAGTAAAGGGCCCCTTACTTCTTGAATTTCCAAAATTATTAGGATTCTTTTATTTCTAGACACCCCATTTTTGTCAAGAATTATTCATTGGCTCAGGGAAAAATTCAGTGGTTTGTATTGATATTTTTTACATGTAAATGACTATAATTTTATTTTTCTTTGTAACTTTTAGGCTTCATGGAAAGCTTTTGAAATGAAATTTTTTTTCTTTATATTGGGCAAATTTATTCTTTTTTTTTTACTGGATTACATAGGCTTGTTATTTATAAAAATTGTATCTATCTTATCTCAGCATTTCTTGAAGTTAAGGGGCTATTGTGTTGTCCTTGATAATTTATGCTTCAAGTAGAGAAACGTGACTGGCATTCCATATTTAGCAAAATTAGCTTTGTACAGTTTTAGTGATATATAATGTATACTGTTATGTATTCATAATTTAAAATGTTATATATGTGTATATATAAATAGAAACACATCTACTTTATTTCTTAATTGTTGATAAATTATTAATGCATACTTTCTTTATGATTTTAGGGAAGAAATGGTAAAAGTAAACAAAGAATCGAAACACAAAATGTCTTATTCTGGGCGAGTGAAAACTCTCTGCCTCCAGAAGAACACTGCTCTCTGGATAGGAACTGGAGGAGGCCATATTTTACTCCTTGATCTTTCAACTCGTCGAATTATACGTATAATTCGCAACTTTTGTGATTCTGTTAGAGTCATAATGATGGCACAGTTAGGCAAGTTTCTTTCCTTTAGATCTTTTTTTTAATTTTCTCTAAGACTATAAAAATATGCTTTTATTTTTAATTTAAGTTTTCAGTTTCCAATGCCATTTCAAGTATCTTATAAGTTCACATAATGAAAGATAGGACTGGGATAAATTTTGAATAGAGTCATTAAAAAAATGGAGAGAGTAGATGTGCTCAGTCCCATAAGAGAAGCAGGTTATTGCAGCTGCACACTAAATTTGGATCTTACTTTCTCTTTTTTCTTTATACCTAAGGCAAAAATGGGAAATACATAATGTTGTTTTTTTACTTTTTGATCAAAGAAATTAAAGCAAATGTTTATTTTTTGTTTGTTTTTGTGAGGAAGATCAGCCCTGAGCTAACATTCATGCCAATCCTCCTCCTTTTGCTGAGGAAGACTGGCCCTGGGTTAACATCTGTGCCCATCTTCCTTCACTTTATATGGGACGCCACCACAGCATGGCCTGACAAGCTGTGCATCGGTGCATGCCCGGGATCTGAACCCGGGCTGCTGGCAGCGGAGCACACGCACTTAACCGCTAGGCCGCAGGGATGGCCCAGCAAATGTTTATTTTGATGATGGTTTAAACTTCTCACCTTGTTAAAGAATCCTATTTGATTTTTCATGCTATAAACGGATTTATGTTCTTGTAGCAATATATACTGAACTCCACAATTTACAAATATTGACAAATCATGTTTTACTCAAGCTTTTATGTCTTTTCTTGTTCCTACTTTTCTATTTAAATAGGAAGAAATTATGATAGCGCATGAAATATATTTTCTGCATCAAAATTCACATTTCATTATGTTCTTTTGACTGATTGTCTGGTTTAGAGAATACTAACAGTATATATACAAAGTTGATCACAAAATTACACCATGGGGTTAAGTTCTCAAAATTAGAGTTTATGTAACTTTAGCAAATAAGTAAGAGAGTTTATGTAACTTTAGCAAATAAGTAAGAGAGTTTATGTAACTTTAGCAAATAAGTAATAAAAGGGTTGACAGGGTGAAGAAAATAGTAGATTTCTTTCACAGAATATGAAAGGAGGGACAAGTGTTTCTCCTCATCCTCACTCATTTTCCACTAATGGATGTCAGAGTTGCACAGAAGGAGTTAGATTAGATGCTCCTAGTGATTGGTTACTCTCAGGATACATGTCTACACAAGCCGAGTGGTAGGTCTATACTTGCCTCTCTAGTCTTGTCCTACCAAGGTTGTTACATCATCTAATTTAATTTGTATATACTTTGGGACCCAAATGGTTGTTCATTACTGACGTTATATGGAATTTCAATGAGTTTAATAGATTATTAAAATAAAGATAAATTTAAACACAATCTACAAGGTGCGGCAGAGTCTGGCTTCCTCCCACCTCTCTAGCCTCCATCATGTACCACATTCCTCTCCGATGTTTCTGATCTAGAAGAACGTTCAGTCCCTCTTAAATACCGTGTTTCATCCTGCCTCAGGGTTTTGCGTGTGCTCTTTCATTCTTTGCTTAGTTAACTTAGTTCATTTTGTTAACTTAATATACCTTTTTGGCTTACTTAACTCTTACTCTTTTTGAAATGGTAGCTTGTGTGTCAAAATCTCAGAGAAGTCAACACCAATTAGGTCAAAGTTCTCTCTTTTGGTTCTCATAGCACCTCTCTTGCATAGCATTGATCCTGTTCATGATTTTTTTTTTTCATTAATGTCAGTTTCCTCACTGGAACATAAACTCTATGTGGATTGGCTCTGCATGTGTTTGTTCATCCCTTTATTCCCAGGGCCTAGCCTAAGGCCTAGTATACAGAGACTTTTGATGAATGCTGAATAAATTAGTGACTAGAAGAAAGTATGGTTTTTGACAGAGTATCAATATATCCATCCATCCAACTCTGCATCCAAATGCTTCACATTTGACCAGTGCCTTATTGTATCCGAAAGCATATATGGATATTTCATGTACATTATTTCATTTAATATTATGACTTTGGGCGGAGGGGTAATGTATAAATATTAAGCCAATTTTGCAGAAAGGTTAAGCTATTTTCTCAGATTCACAAAATTAATAAGAATTATACCAAGGAGTGGATCACAAATTTTCTACCTTTAAAAAATTACTGGTATTCTTGGAGAGTTTTTTATTCAATATAATTGAAGTGTCTCCTAAAAAGTAGAATTGAAAATGAAGTTCCAAAGTTTTTGTGTCTGAAAATATGAACAACTGTACTCTTTTTAGTCCAACTTATACATATTGTTTTAACAGAAAAATCCTATTTTTTTTTTTTGTAAAGGAAGCCTTAAAAATGTCATGCTGGTTTTGGGGTATAACCAGAAAAGTACTGAAGATATGCAACACCAAAAAGGTAATGTTTAATAAGATACTATATTCCAAACACAGTGCAATGACATGGATGATAATAATATGTGTTTTATACATTTATAGTAAATATTACATATGCTATAAAACTTTAAGCATTTTTAATTGGTGGCTTCTTTATAGTGCAAATAATTTAGTAATAAATCTTCAAAATTAAGTTTCAGTGATTTAGGAGTGTTAAGTATTTATTTTTGCAGATGAAGTAGAAATATCAACCCCATACAATGAGAATTAGCCCAAGTTTAAACTAAATGTGGGTATTTTTCCTTACATCTTACCTATAGTCATACGAAGTCTGATTTTGAACAGTTTGAAAAAGCTTTATTTCTTTCAGAAAATCAAATGTTAAGTTATTAAAGGTCCACACTTTTTGAAATTTAGTAGTTAGCGCTATAATGCATTTTAAACATTTTCCAAGTGTAATTTCTTATAAATGGCAATAATATAGTAGATTATTTTTAGCTGTATTTATAGTACATTTATCCAAGGCAACTAAATATAAATTAACCAAATTGGAATAAAATCAAAATGCCTTATGACAGATCTTTGAAACATGATTTCATTTTTTCATTTTCTAGAGATACAATCTTGCTTGTCTGTTTGGGACATCAATCTTCCACATGAAGTGCAAAACTTAGAAAAACATATTGAAATGAGAAAAGAATTAGCTGAAAAGCTGAGAAGAATATCTGTTGAATAAGAGGGGTATGGGAAATCTTTGTCTTTGAATGGGAAAATTATTCTCTTCTCTCTATAAATATTTCTTTAAAAAATGTTTACATATGAAAAGGGTACCTCCACTCTTTGAAATAGCTCATCTGTATATGAAGGAATGTTTATATGTTTTATTTTAAATATAAATATGTGTAAAAATAGTTACCAGTGGAAGTATGTTTTAAAGAACTATTTAAAATGTGATATTGTATTTCCTATATATTCTAATTAATTTTGTGGATTAGGTCATGAAAGGAAATCGAAAAAGCACTTAATTGCAGTACTCATACTAAAATTTACAAAGTGGATAATTTTTTGTTTTGTTATTCATGATGAAGGTAAATTTTATTTTTAATTCTGTGCTTAAGACAAGACTATTGCTTGATTACTTTCTAGATATTCTGCAAAGTGGAATAAAATTATTAGGACAGTTTCCATGTAATACATTCCTTCTTAGATTGCTTTTAAATGCAGTTATGTACGCTTGTAAATAGTCTATTAATTTTCACTAGTAAATGCCTTCATGAGGACGTGAGTTCTCTTTGTTGCTTATGCAAACAATGCATTTCACACAATTTCACTCAATCTAAAAGAAAAGGCTGTGAAAAGTGCTGATGAGAAAATGTAACATATTGTCAAAGTCCTCATCCAGGAAAGACACAGCCACTCTCTCTTTTCCTATTTTGCAACTCTGTCTTTGAATTGTGGATACCCTGAATTTCTATAATTGGTGTAGATACAATGTTCAGTCTTTTAAGTGGCATTTTTATGTTTTTATTTTGATTCTCAGCACTTAGCCAGATCACTGGCTACTTGTTCCTAATCTTTACTCTAATGCTTTTACTTGTCTTCTTCCTAAATTTGTGACCCTGCAAATCCTACATCATTCAGGTAGGCACCCTATTTTCCGAATTATGGAATTCCACAACTCCCGCCAAGACCATGGGGAGTATGTAACACTCTTCAATTTGCTGAAGAAGAAAGGAGCTTTAGCTGTGATGAGTACCTGCTAACCTAGTCTTCTAAATATACCTAACTTGTTTAAGTATCTCCCGTGGTAGGAGTACCAGGGCCAAGTACGTAGGTAACAATTTGAGTGTCATTTCTGCTTTAAGGGAAAACATTTTTGGTAAATCCATTGGACTTGGCCAATATTCATTATTTCAAATGATTCCCTATGATAGGATAACTAGTCCATTTAATATTCTCAGAACTGACTGGCATTTTATTATATGAAAACTTTAAATTTCTTTATATTAAGGGTAATCAAATTCTTAACTCTGCAAGATTCTCCACTTTTCAAAGGGACCTATGTTTCAATTTATTATGTAGTTAAAAAAAGTCAGAAATGATGGAGGTATTTGTTCCTGTGATATTTCTTATTCTTACGTTGTATTTATATGCAACTTTTTTACAAAAGACAATTATGGAGAAATATGTAAATGAACATTGTATTTAAATGGAATAATAAACATTTTTTAAAGCATGTTTGTGAATTTGAAAACTTTATGATAATGTTTAATTTTTTTACATATAGGTCTGTAATCCATCTAATATGAAATTTTGTATTAATTTGTGTATGGGACATTCCACTATAGGAAGTGCTAACTAAAGTTTTCTCTTGAGGATTTATTCAATTTTCTATAATATCACTAGTTGTCAGGATTCCAGGATAAAACCTGATAGGCATGATATATTCTATTTTCAAGTTCTCATAAAAATTTTCTTGAGGAGAATTGTTCATTCTTGAGTACTGAAACAAAAAGTAAGATTTTAAAACAACTGATTTATAAAAAAAATAGACAGTCATTTAAAATTTTTCCTGATTAGAGCCGTAAAAATAAACTGCTAATCATTATCAAATCATAAGCATTTATCTTAACAGAAAATATTCTTTTGGGAGAAGTTTTGAATTCAAAAACGGGGAGCCTCTTTGAATCTAATTCTGCCAAGCACTATGGATTGTGTGAACTATTTGAACTAAAATGCAACTTATTTTTCATCAAGACAGTAAGATATATATTGATGAAACACAGCAGAAGTAGCAAAAAAGAGTGTGAACTTTCCAAAATTAAAGATGAACATAGAAATGTTGAGAATACCGAGAGGTGATAAAGTTCAAAACCCTTGGGACTTTGTGTCTGTATATAATCCATCATTGTGGATAGCTTAACACCTAAACTGAGAAACAGTGCTTTTCATGGTGAGTCATCAGATATACGGTAAAATCTTAGACCATACCCACTCAGGAGAAACTGAAATCCTCATTCTCCATTCCGGCCAGTGTTCCAGGCTGGGTGTCATTGTTTCCAGTAACAATTCAGAAGCTGGCTGCTTAAAAGTGTGTAGGTACTTTCTGATCCCTTAAGGCATTTGGAGTGTTCCAGCACCTTGACTTCCAAGTGGGAGGCAGGGAGGCACCAGACCCAAAGGTCTACAGTCTGAGCTCCCTGTGAGTGGTGAGCAGAGGCACAGTTCTCTGTCTGCACTGTCCTTCCTCTGTTCTTGGTTCCCAGGCTCACCTGGGAAGTCTCTGCTTGGGGGTGTCTCAGCCTAAGGCAAAGAGTGGGGAGAGGGAATGAGTCTCAGCATCTGGGTCATGGGGGCTGCTGCGTGGCTTCCATGAGAATCCACTGTCCCATAGCAATCAGGGCCTGGGAAACTAGACTTCATGGAGTACCTAATATGTGTCACTCTGACCTGGGCTTCACCACATTTACCCATCTGAACACCACCCCATTTATTTATGAAAATACAAACCGGTGTGATAAATATTGTGTTAGAAGGATTATGGGGAAGTAGAGAATATGTCTACCTGGCCAGAGAGTGGAGATGCTGGGCGGGTCACATACACACAAAAAGCTAATATTGAAGCAGAGCCATTCAGGATGAATAGGCACTCAACAATCCTGGGGTGGGATAAGCATTCTAGGCAGAGGAATCAGATATGAGCTGTCTTGAGAACATGAGGTTATTTTAAAAGTATTCCATCAAATATTGAAATTTGCGACAACTTCCCCCTCCTAGAGAACTTACATATAGTGTATACAGGAGATGCCTAAGTAATTGAAGATGCAAAAGAAATATGTATTTATGTATTGATATAGCATTTTTTATGAAAAGAGATTATAAAGTGAGTGAGCTTTTTTTGGGTGGGGGAGAGGAGTTGGTTTGTTAGGATGAACTGAGGAGAGATGTTTCAAACACGAAGTTTATCTTATAGGTTATAAAATCATAAAAAGAATCTATGACTTCATGTATATATACAGTATATGACATATGGGATTTTCCCTGTCACATTGCAAAATGAGCCAAAAGTAACTAACTCAAAGCATTTGCTATCATGATAAAAATAAAAGAAGGTATGTTGAGCCGGCCCCATGGCTTAGCGGTTAAGTGCGCGCGCTCTGCTGCTGGCGGCCCAGGTTCGGATCCCGGGCGCGCACCAACGCACCGCTTCTCTGGCCATGCTGAGGCCGCATCCCACATACAGCGACTAGAAGGATGTGCAACTATGACATACAGCTGTCTACTGGGGCTTTGGGGAAAAAAAAGGAGGAGGATGGCAATAGATGTTAGCTCAGAGCCGGTCTTCCTCAGCAGAAAAAAAAAAAGAGGAGGATTAGCATGGATGTTAGCTCAGGGCTGATCTTACTCACAAAAAAAGAAGAAGGTATAATGTGGAAATGTAATTTACTACAATGGAAGCCCAGTGAATAAAATGTTTTGCAAGCTGATTCTCTTAGGCTGGCGATGTTTTGATTTCCTGTTATTCCTAGTACAATGCAGATGAGGTATATGTCAGAGTAATTAGGCCACTACAGATAGAAGCTGCTTGTTAGTAAGAGTATTCTCCGACCATAAGCTCTACTTAGATGGATTTCTGCTGCCAATCATCAGATGCATACATCTTTGTCACAAGACTGAATAAGAAAATCTTTGCTACACACAGATCAATAAGAACATTGCTATTTTTGACTGGAGTAATTGCTTTTGGAAAGAGTGTAAATGTGGGTTTCTTTGATGAGAGACTGCAATTCAGGATAAAGAAAGCATGCCTAAAAAGAAATCTAAAAAGAGCTTGTACATTCAAGTAAAACATATCCTTCAATAAAGTCACTTTTGGAGGCTCTGCATTTATTTCATCAATGCTGCCATTATCATTCATTCTTTTTTTACTTCACCCGTTTTGGCAACCCTCTCCCCCTCAACCCCTGCCCCAGCCTCTGGCAACCACCAATTTGTTCTCTGTATCTAAGAGCTTGGTTTCTTGTTTTTGTTTTGTTTTATTTTGTTTTTAGATTCCACATATATGCAAGATTATACGGTATTTGTCTTTCTCTATATGACTTATTTCACGTAGCATAATGCACTCAAAGTCCATCCGTGTTGTTGCAAATGGCAAGATTTCATTCTTTTTATGGCTGAATAGTATTCCATTATATGTATGTATGTATGTGTGTATATATATATATACACGTGTACACCATATTTTCTTTATCCATTAGGTTGTTTCCATTTCTTGGATCTTAAGAACATGAGGGTGCATATATCTTTACAAGTTAGTGTTTTTCTTTTCTTCAGATTAATACTCAAAAGCTGAATTGCTGGAGATTTATTAACGCCCAGTTTAATAATTTAAAGAATTTAAATTATTAGCAATTTAAATTTAATTTTAATAAAAAAATTAATCTAAGAGTTACTTTAAAAAACAGAGTGGAAAAAGAAAAAGTTACAAAAGAAAGTAGTGAGAAGGATCATACATTTAGAATTAGAAAGACTTTGGACTAAATTTCAGATTCAGCGTTTACTAGCTCAGTGAACTGGATCAAGTTGCCCAAATGGCCAGAGAACCAGTTTCCTTATCTGTAAAATGACAACGGTAGTGTACCGACCTTCTAGAGAAATGAGATAATACATATGAAATTATGCAACTAATTTCCAGACAAGTCACATGTAAGGACCATCTTGTGGGATTTCATATTGGACCTCAGCTTCATTAAAACTGTATTTTTTTAATAAATTGTGCATTATTGTATGTCATGCATCTTTGGAAATTGCTCCTGCAACCATTAATGATAAATCCACTGGTGCCATAGGCTTTGCTCTAATTTGCCAAACGATTAACTTAAAGCCTGAAAATAAAATACAAGTTAGATTTGTATTGTAGACAATACAAATTAGATTTATATTCTTTTAGTGAAACCCATGGCCAGATATGGGTAGAGAAATGATCTCTGCCTTCATCCTGCCTGTATCATTGCCTTCTTGTCTGGTTCCATTGCTGCTTACTGATCTACTTTTCTATCCTACACTGGTTTAGATTCCATGTCAGCCTGTAACAGCAAGGGGATTTTTCTTGCATCGAAATGCAAGTGGTAGTTGCAAAGAGTTATCAGGGTTTCTTGGTCTGCAATTACTGAAATAAACACATTAAGTGCCACTTTATCCATGGTATTAACTACGGACATGCTTAATTTGCTAATATGGAGATCAGCGCAATTGATAACATTTGTGATTTTCTCTACTCCAGTAAACTGTCTGCAGCTGCCAATTTTCTGATGCTACATCCTCTGTTCTGAGCAGGGTAATGTTTTGTGCCGCAGAGGGGAGGGCTATTGCTCTTTTTATTGCTGTTGTTGTAGGGGGTAAGAGTGGGAAAAGAGAGCAACATTGAGGTTGAGAATCGTCCCATGAAAACTCTTCTGCCTTACCACAGAATTACTTTTTCTATGTAACTTCCATACATTACAATCAACCTCTGAGCTCACCTTCTCTCTTACAATATGGGATTTTGCTATTTATCTGTTTCATATCCACTATGTCTGAGCTATATTACTGACTAGCACAATGCCTGTGGCACATAATTATGTATGTCAAATCAAATTTGGCATTCAAAACTCTCTATGAATTTCTGGACAGTTTTCTCTTCATACAGTAGGAATTATAAAATAAACGAGATCATTTCAGTTTTATGTGTCTAGTGTGCTTGAGGAAAGCTGGGAGTATCTTTGTTTAGTAAGAGGGATTTTATCTTAAAGATAAACATACGTTTTAACCACATATAATAGAATGTGTTCATTGGTATACAGCTATTTCAAAAGTAAAAACAATTGGTAGCAATATGTAGTAATACCCTAAGTGAACTATTATGTTAAGCTTTTAAGTCAACTCAATCACGTTTTCATTAAATGCTCTCAATTATTTTATATACTTTGGTGTTCCACAACGATAATTACTATGTGTCATTTACAGAGAAATAAATTGTCTTTCATCTGTTGACTGCTGACATTTTACTTTTTACCTCCTCCTTTTGGATTATTGACTTTGTATTAAAGAAAATGATTTTCCAGATGTTGACTTATTTTCTAAATGTCATGATATAAATTGGTCTATAAATTATTTAATCATTCCTTCAAATAATTTTTATATTTTCAAGGTAATGTAAATAGGAAGAAAGAAAATTGACATAATTTATAACATTGACTGAAGAAGATTTTTATAACATAATTGCACATTATGGATAAAGTGAAGAAGTATTCAACCTAAATCCTAAATCTTTAATCACTACTTGAAGGCCTGTCTGTCAAAAACTTGTGGAAAAATCTCCCTTGCAAGTTTACACAGACAGAAGAATTAATCTTTTTTTCATTTTATGTGTCAGAATCAAAGAAATTATAGAAGTTGGGAGCATGGGCTCTGGACTCATGGCTCACATCTCCTAGTAATGCCCGCTCTGTTGCTCAATCTCTCTTTGTGTCAATGTCCTCCTACATAAAAAGGCAAAAAAATACTATCTCATACAGTTGTGAGGAGCATATTCTTCTCAGATCCTCCGTATGCCCAAACCTAAAAACTTTTAGGTGCTTTATATCTGTTGATGAGAGGAAGGTGAGTTTTGAAGTTTGAAGCTGGTAGATGGATCCAATATTTGCTAACTATTCATTCTGCTGAGTTCCTTGAGTGACAGACTGAGGTTTTTGGATTATATATCACAGATATCAGTGACCGAGAAAGCTAGTTACTTGGCATCCCATTGAACCAATTCTTTAAATATTTGTTTAGCATTTATGTAGTAGGAGCTGGGAGAAACTAACTTTGTGTTAATAAAAATTATATGAAAACAAACTTGCTTTGGTTTTATTTCCAGTAATACAGCAACGATTTAGAGAAGTCCATCTGCTGACAACTAAAAAGTTTGGATAAAAAGAAAGGAAACATCTGATCAGATGGTATGGAATTATCAAACCAAAATCAAAGTGAGGGTGAGACCACAACTATGTAAGCAGAGCACCAAAGCTTTTTTTGCCTGTGAACATTTGCTGATTCTAGTGAACTTGAGCTGCAGTTTCCTCAGCTTCGAAAGGATTGGAGGATAGAGGACAAATCCCAACACACCCGAAGGTCGAGAGTCAAATAGACCAGTGTTCCCATTAGGCTGGGACACTGAAGGGGTATATCTCAATGTAAGTGAGAAGCAGAAGTAGAACTGCCCCACTGTCTCTCCAGGGGGAACAGTGAGGTCCTGAGAAGGCCTTTAAGCCAACTCTCCTAGAGTTGCAATCCAAGTTCTCATCCTCTATATTATTGAAAAAGAATTACTCAAGCTATTAATTAAATGAAAAATTGAATTGAATTAGCTAGAAAGAGGGTCAAGTTATTTAGATTTTGATAAATATATATGTATTGTCATTTCTAGAGTAACTACTAAAAGAATAAGTACAGAGTCTATGATTTCCAAACTAGTTGAGGAGAAAAAAGAAATTATAAAATGTTTTTCAAACAAATAAAGGCAAGAAATGAATGAAATAGAAATATAGAAAAATGGGACAGATAAAAAAATATAACGTAGGTATAAATTCAAATATATTAGTGTTTACATTAAATGTAAATGAATTAAATGATCCAATTAAGACAAGATTTTAAGACGATAAAAAATAAAAATCTATCTGTACACTATGAGATACATCTACATTTTTAGAATACGTAAATGTTGAAAATAAAATAATAAAAATACACACACACACACACAAATGATAACCAAAATGAAGCCAAGGCAGCTATATTAATATCAGACAAAATAAACTTTAAGGCAAATATCATTACTAGAAAAACGAGGATCACTTCATAATGGCAAAATTCACCGTGAAGATATGACTTTTAAATTTATATGCACAATATGCATTTGAGTTTATATAATCCCATATTCTCAAATCTATAAAGCATAAGGTAGCAAAACTACAAAGAATAATTAGAAATCTCTGAGAGATTTTAACATACCTCTCTCAGTAATTGATAGAACCACTAGACAGAAGAAGAACAAATCAGTAAGGACAGAAGTTTGAATAGCACAATGAACAACTTTTGATGTAATGGACATAAGAACATTGCAACTAATATATTTACCATATGGGTTTTTTTCAACCGCACAAGGAACATTTACAAAAAGTGACCATAAACTGGCCCATAAGTCATTAATTTAATCATTGAATTTTAAAGGGCTGAAATCATACAAGTTTATTCTCTTACCAGAATGCAATTAAGATAAAAATCAATTGCAAAAAGCTGTCATAGGTTGGGTTCCCCGGCAAGCCGACTCAGAGATAGAAATTAGTGTGCAGAAAGTTTATCCGGGAGTGCTCTCTGGATCTACACGTGGTGGTGGGGGCGGTGGAGAAAGAAAGCAGGATGGGGCAGAGGGAGAAGTTGGATGGTGTCACAGATATAACAAGGCCTCAGTTAACCTCAGGGAGAACTTTGAAGCTGCTGTAGCCCTTCAGGGTTGTCCTAAGTTGGGGTGAGGGACATAGGCCTTTATACCTGTATAGACCATTGCATGTGAAGTACCTAAAGAAGGGAGAGTGACCTTGGGCACGACAACACTTTCAGTAGAGGCATCTCTAGGAAATGGCTGGAAGATAAGTTGACAAGCTTCCCGGCAAGGGGGAATGCATCCTTCAGTTCTAGGTGGCATCGAAGATCACCTATGGTAGATAACTAAAATATCAATGTTTCTAAAGTATAAATACGTGTGTAAATAACCAAATTCCTTGAATGTATTTGTTGATTCTGGTGAAATTGGGATGAGGTTTTGAAGGACTTGAGGGGTACATGGGACAGAAGATGTAACTGAGGACCCACCCAATGTGGAGAGTCTAATTAAAGACTCATTTCTCAAATAAAACTGTAACCCAAAAGAGCTATATTCTCAGAATAAAGGTAAACCAGACTCCACTCTCCCCTTACTTTTGCAGCCCCTCCCTCCAAGTAAAATTGTGTTGGTGCTGAGGGTAGAAAGGTGGTGATAAAAGAATCTGAGACGTTGTAACTCTGAAGTCATAATAGATTTACAGACCAAATTTACATCAAGTGTTTCCAAAAAACATTAGGTTATTTATTACTGAAAGTAGTTAAACTGGTAGTGTTTAGGTGCCTGGAAGAAGAAAATCTATATCTTCTTTTAGATAATACACATTTATCCTATTTCTCAAATAATATAAATAAGTTTTTAAAGACAATAAGCAATGTACAGTCTAAATAAACAAAGCCGACAAGAAAAGAAGACAACACAAGAGAGAAGCTTCAGGATCAACTCAGAGCAGGAGACCAGCTAAGAGTCCAAATGTTAGAATTGTGAAACATAGAATCTGAGAAAAAACAAACTTGAAAGTTTCTTCAGGGGGCAGGAAACTATAAGTATGACTAAGAGGATTTCAAAAAGAATCAAGTGGAACTTCTAAAAGAGAAGAATACAATAACTGTAATTAAAAGTATTGTGGGTGGGTTTAATAGCATTTTACACACAGATAAACAAAAAGTTAATAAACTGGAAGATAAACCAAAAAAGTTTTCTAGAATGCAGCATCAATAGAAAAATAGATTGAAAACATAAACTGAATTGTCAAGAATCTTGTAGGATGGAGCACAAAATGTCTCACATATGTCTGACTGGAGTGTCAAAAGAGGGAATATAGGGGAGAGGAATGTTTGAAGAAGTAATGGCTGGGAGATAGCTAGAACTGATGAAAGATACCAATCTATATATATTCAAGAAGCCTTGAGAATTGAAATCAGGATAAATTAAAAGACATTTCCACATAGACGCACCGAAGTGAAAAGCAGAACATCAAAGAAAAAGATCCTGATGATTCTCACACACACAATATTGAGTAAGAAAACAAAAAATATACACAGAATGCTTTGGTTCATGTAAAATGAAAAAGAAGGACTGAACTCTATTGTTTAGGGATACATAGATAGACGGTAAAACTATAAAGCAAATAAAGAAATGATGATTACAAGTGTCAAGATAGTGATCAACTGTATAAAAAAGGGAAGAAATTATGACTGAGAAGCAGGCAGTTGGGGGATTCTGCGATGCTGGAAAACCTTCTCTCTCTTGATCTAGTTGGTGGTTAGATGGGTTTTTGTTATATAATATTCCTTAAGTTATGCATTTATTTTATATATTTATTCATGTATGTTTTATCTCAATTGAAAAATGGAACACATTAATTTACTTCCAGTGAATTCAGTAAAACTGTCCTGAAAATATTTCTTAAATTTCTGTAGCTTTCATCTCTTCAGGTTTAGTTTTTTCCCAGCCTTCCTACTGTCCTTCCGTCCTTTTTTCCTTTTTCCTTCTTCCTCCCTCCCTTCCTTCCTTCCTTGCTCTTTCCCTTTCTTTCCTTTTCTTCCTTCCTTCCTTCCTTCTTTCCTTCCTTCCTTCCTTTCTTCCCTCCCTCCCTCTTTCCTTCCTTCCTTCCTTTCTTTCTCTCTCTTTGTCTCTCTTTCCTGCCTTCCTGCCTGCCTGCCTTCCTTCTCTCTCTCTCTTTCTTTCTTTCTCTCTTTTCTCCCTCCCTTCCTTCCTTCCTTCTTTTTTTCTTTCTTGAGGTATAATTGACATGTAATATTACATTAATTTCAGTTGTACATGATTTGATATTTGTATATGTTGCAAAATGATCAGCAAAATAAGTCTAGTTAACATTCATCCCCACACCTAGTTACAAAATTTCTTTTTTCGTCATGAGAACTTTTAAGATCTGTTCTGTTAGCACTTTCAAATATGCAATACAGTATTATTAACTATAGTCACATTACTGTACATTACATTCCCATGACATTTGTTTTATAACTGGAAGTTTGTACCTTTTGACCCCCTTCACTCATTTCACCCCCCCCATCTCCTGCCTCTGGTAACTACCAATCTCTTCTCTGTATCTGTGAGCTTGTTTGTTTGTTTTTTTAACATTCCATATATAAGTGACATCATATGATATTTGTCTTTGTCTGTCTGACTCATTTCACTTAACATAATGCCCTCAAGTTCTATCTATGTTCTTGTAAATGGCAAGATTTTAACATTGAGTTAAAATCATTCAGTTTCAACATTACAAATAAGACTATACACGTAAAATAATTCTGAAATTTTAAGCTTAGATTGTTGAGTATTGAGACATACTGGGAAGGAGAGAAGAGTAGCAGGTTTGGTGCAGATGATTATTTAATTTTTGACATCTTTATTTAAACTTCTTGTAAAAGATAGAAATGTTCAGTAGGCAGTTGTGAATGCCGATCCAAGACTCAGAAGAGATTGTGGGGTCAGAGGTAGATTTGTAACTATTGAGAGATTATTTGTATTAGTCTGTTAAGGGCTGCTATAGCAAAGTATCAAAGACCGGGTAGCTTGAACAACAGATATCTGTTTTCTCCCAGTTCTCAAGGCTAGAAATCTAACATCAAAGTATCGGCAGGTTGGTTCCTTCTGAGAGTTGCGAGGGAAGGAGCTGCTCCAGGCCTCTCTCCTTGGCTTGCAGATGACCATCTTCTCCCTGTGTCTTCACAGCGTCTTCCCTGTGTATACATCTCTGTTCAAACTTCCTCTTCTTATAAGAGAACCAATCATATTGGTTGCTGTTGCCCAATAATAGTCTTATTAGACTAGAGCCTACCTTAATGATCTCATTTTAATTTAATTACCTCTTTAAAGGCCCTATCTCCAAATATGGTTACCTTTTGAGGGACTGGGGGTTAAAACTTCAACATATGAACTTTTGAGGGGACACAGTTCTGCCTATAACACCATCGTTTTAAAATGGGGGAGAGTATGAGATGGCCAATGCAGACAGCATACTGGAAAAAGAAGGCTCTGGAAAACATCCATATTCAGAAGAGATAGGAGAGGACAGGCTGAGAAGGAGATAGTTTAAAGAAGGAGATGATCAGTGGAATCAAAAGTGGCAGAACAGTCACTGAGGATCTATCTGGACTGAATAAAGCAAAAGAATGTGGTGATAAAGCCAGATGTGGTGACCGTTCAGAGAAGGGAGTGTATAGAGTGGAAGATTGACTGAAGTGGGTAAAGGAGAATGTGTAACTAAGAAGGTGCGGGCCAGCCCCGTGGCTTAGCATTTAAGTGCGCTCGCTCCGCTACTGGCAGCCCGGGTTTGGATCCTGGGTGCGCACCAACACACCACTTACCTGGCCGTGCTGAGGCAGCGTCCCACGTACAGCAACTAGAAAGATGTGCAACCATGACATACAACTATCTACTGGGGTTTTGGGGAGAAAAAGGGAAAAAAAAAAAAGGAGAAGGATTGGCAATAGATGTTAGCTCAGGGCCGGTCTTCCTCAGCACACACAAAAAAAAAACAATAAAAAGAGGAGGATTGGCGTGGACGTTAGCTCAGGGCTGATCTTCCTCACACACACACACAAAAAAGAAGGTGCAATGAGAATAGAAAGACAGCAGTGCATGTTAAGAAGCATGAGTAGAAAGAAGGCACTGATATAACTGTGGGGGTCATTATGGGGGACAGATGATAGGGTGATCTTTAAAAATATGGCTTTAGATTGAGCACAAGAAACCATTTCAATGATATAAATGCAGAGAGAAGACACAGACATAAAGCTAATGTCAGAAATACGGTTTGCTACAGACTTCTTTATCAAGAGAAGGCCAGTGTTCAAATTGCTCTTAAAATTTTGTTCAGGGAAGTTGATACTTTAGCTGTAAGTATCAATGCCACTATAACATCCTGCTTAGAATCCTGACAAAATTTCTTGTTTACTTTCTTATAAAATCACTATCTGAAAGTCTGTTCTAATGTTTCCAGTTTCTTCTGCCTACTCAATACTACTGTAAAAAATACTTAAGAAGTTAAATTGGAGGTGGTTATTTACTATAGAGAATTATTTATTGTCTATATCTAATGTTAAATATTACTTATGTTTAAATAATTATATCAATTTAAATAATATTTATTTAAAAATTTAATTGTATTTTTATTTCTCTTGGTATGAAACTTCCGATATAACAAAAATGTTTTAATTTTCAGGCAATCAACTTTCCAATATAATTTCAGATTATAATACATATGAAAGTAGGAAACTTCTTGTTCCATGATCCAAATAAATACTGTTTAACATTTTCTGTATTTCCTTCTGGTACAAATGGTATTAAAAAAACAAACTATCTTGTTCAAACGGATGCTATTGTTCTTTCAACCGTTGACCTTCCCTCTGACAGTGTATCATTAAGTGTACAGACACTTAAGCCACATCCCTTTAAATCAAGAAGGAAACATTTGACTACTGTTCTTTTTGATGGGTATGCTTTTAATCTATGTACAGTAGCTATGCAGTGTATGTTTTAGTATTAGCAGATGGTTTTATCCAATTGGTATACTAATACAAAAGAGTTAAAAAGTGCCTAATTTCCTTGTAAAAACAGGCTGCCAAATGAGAAGTTCCAGAACAAAAATGAGTCCGCCTCCTAGGACAATTATTTTCTTTTTAAGAACCCTATTTAACATTTGCTAAATTGATAGTTTTAATTCCTTTTAAAATACTTTTTCTCTTATAATAATATCAATCATGAATACTTTGAAATCTCAGAAGATAAAAAAGAATAACCTGCAGTGACGTTCTAAAAGAAGTGGTTTGAGGATAGAGGCACTAGAATCAAACAAATGTAGTTTGTAGCTTTTATTCATTATCACTGAATTATCTGGTCCTTCATGAAAATTTTAAAAACTCATAGAAAGGCCACAGATATGAATATAGTATACTGGCATTTTATTGTCATCTTGACTTTTAGCTCCACTATAAACCAAATTTCATCTGTGGTTATTAACATTATAGTGAAAAAGTTCTAGGAAACGTCATTAAAACTTTGTGACTATTTTTCACTAGAAGGCAACTCTGAGCTGGTGAAATCAAACAAAACTGTTAACATTGTTAGTATAGCATTTTCCCTTGTAATAACTGACGATAAATCTGGACTAGAAGTTTCAAATAATGGGAATCTTTTTTTAACCATCAGTATTTTCGCAGTTTCGCTAGAGTGGGTCTAAGTCACTGCATGCTGTTACATTGAATTAAATCTCTTAATACAAATAGCTTCAGTACTAAAACTTATTTATGATTATTATTATTTAATGTAATACTCTATTTTTGAGCCCAACAAAATTATTCATTAAATCATTCATTCAATATTTATTGAGCACCTAGCATGTGACGGGTCTTTTCTAGGTACTGGGACTCAGCAGTGAACAAAACACATAACGATCCCTGCCCTAATTGAATTTACATTCTATTACTAAAGACAGATGATAATTAAATATATTAAACAGCTCAAATCAAAACGTATACATTAGATGGTGGTGAAAGCTATGGAGGAAAATAAAGCAGAAAGGAGGGTAGCAGGAAGGAGTGTTGTGGGGTGAGGTTTGTAATCTAAAGTAAAGTATTCAGGGAAGGTGTCCATGTGAATGTAGTATTTGAACAAAGACCTAAATGAGGTGGAGGAGTGATATCTGGGGGAAGAATTAGCAATTGTATACAAGTATAAAATGACAGAGAAAATTTAAAAGATCTTTGAATTTATTTTGAAATTAAAATATTAATTTTAATTAATATTAATTTTAATAGTGTGCAATATTAATAGTGCCAAAGAATTATATTATCTAACCATGGACATCTGTTTAAAACATATGCAAATTATCCACATTTTAGTTCTCTTATGTATAGAGAGGCTTTAACTTATTAAGTCTAAAGTTTATAGCTCTGAGAAAAGTTATTTTGGAGGAAAAATAACTACAGCATTTAGAAGTGGATACTAACTATTTGCAAAATATGTCATCAAAACTCTAGCTTTAATGAGGCGAGGGAGCACATTCCACGGATATCTGAGGAGAGAGTATACCAGGGAGCAGAAAAAGCAAATGCAAAGGCTTTGAGGTGGGCTTAGCCTAGTGAGCTCCCGTGGCAGCAGGGAGGCCTCCGAGGCTGGAAAAGAGAGAGTGAGAGCAAGCAAGTAGTGGGAGAGATCAGAGTTGGGGCTGATGGAATAGTGCCATGTAGGCCATGTTAAGGGTGTTGGTTTTATTTTGTGCGAAATGTGGGGTCATGCAGGGTTTTGAGTAGAAGAATGCATGATATGAGTCAGTTTGCACAGGACCACTCTGGCTGACGTTCTGAGATTAGACCACAGTGGATAAGTGTATAAGCATGGAGACTAGCTGGAAGTCCACTGGGGTAATCTAGGTGAGGGGTGATGGTGGCCCAAATGAGGGGAACCAGGGTGGTGGTAGAGGAGGTGGGGAGAAGAGGTTTCACTCTAGACTTATTTTAAAGTGAGAATCAATAGGATTTTCTGATGGAATAGGTGTGTGGGGAGGGGCTGGTGAGAGAAAAAGGGGAGTCAAGGATGGCTGCAAATTTTGGGATGAGGTATCCAGACAGACTTTCCATTAAATGAGATGGAAAAGACACTGGGAGAAATACATTTGTGGAAGGGGTGGATCTGGAGTTTCCTTTTGGACACCTTAAGTTTGAGCTGCCTATTAGATATTCAAGTGAAGATGCTGAATGCAAGCCTGGAGGTCAGGGGAGCAGTCCAGGCCGGATATATAAACCTGGAAGTCATGAGTGTATAAATGGTATGTAAACTCATGGAACTTGGGTACAATCACCAAGCGAGTGAAGTGTTTAGAAAAAAAGAAGAGATCCAAATTTGAGCCTCAAGGCCTGCATGTTACGAGATCCTAGAGATGAGAAGGAATCAGCAGAGGAAAATATGAGGGAGCGGCAAATGAAATAGAGAAAAACTGGGAACTGCAGAAATCAAAGTGTACCATGAAGGAAGACTTGATCAACTGTGTCTTAAATGTTGAGAGGTCAGTAAAATGAGGACTAACAACCTACCATCAGATTCACAAAAGAAGATCACCGATGTCCTTGACAAAAGCACATTTTGTGCAGTGATGGAGTGAAAGCATGGTGGGAGTTGAGTAAGTTCATGAGAGAATAAGAGGTCAGGAACTGGAGTCAATGAGCACAAGTATCTCTTTTGTGAAGTTGAACCATTAAGGGGAACAGAGAAATGAGAAGAGAGCTGGAAAGGAAGTGAATTCAACAGTTCTTTTTTTTTTTTTTTGGTGAGGAAGATTAGCCCTGAGCTAACATCCATTGCCAATACTCCCTTTTTTGCTGAGGAGGATTGGCCCTGGGCTAACATCCGTGCCCATCTTCCTCTACTTCATATGTGGGATACCTGCCACAGCATGGCTTGATGAGCAGTGCGTAGGCCCGTGCCCGGGATCCAAACCTGCAAACCCTGGGCCGCTGAAACAGAGTGCTTGAACCCAACTGCCACATCACCGGGCCGGCCCCAGCAATAGTTTTTGTTAAAAATAACAGCTTTATTGAGATATAATTCAGCTACCATAAACTTATTTTGTTTTGTTATATTATTCATTTTTTAGTAAGGACAAATAATAGCATGTATTTATGCTTTTGGGGAATAATCCAGAAGAAGAAGGAAACCTTGATGATATAGATAGAGATAAACAAATTACCCGCATAATGTTCTTGGATGGAATCCAGTGAACAAATAGGAGGGTCAATCTTAGATGGTGACACAGAAAGATTATCTGTATTAATAAGAAGGTAGGCAGAGTCCAGGGTACAAATACTAGTAGATGGGTATATGTGGAGATGAGAGCTTGCAGAGTTTCTCTTTTGATAGCTTTTATTTTCTCAGTGAAATTGGAAGTAAGGTCATTAACTGAGAAGGAGGATGGGAAGGAACTATTGGATGTCGCAGAAGAGAGACATTATAAAGTAGAAGAATGTGAAAGCAAATGAAGTAGAAAATATAATTGTCTGACTGTCCTAAGGGCCCACTTGGAGTAAGGAATATAAGAGAGACAAGTTAGCATGACTGTGTATTTCTAACCTGTCATGTTCATCTGCATGGTTTAGGGAGAGAAAAGGAAAAGAGTTTCATTTAAGTCACGGTTGGAGTTTTGCCAAGCAAGTATAGAGAGGGTCAAGGGAATTGAGGGTTCATGCAAGGGAATGATGATAATGATTAACTATAGAATTTAAGCCAAGTAAGAAGGTACTTGAATTGTTGAGGAGAGTGAGGGTGAATGAAAGGCGTAGGATTAATGGATTGTGGGTCCCTGTGAGAGCCAGTAGGTTGTTGCAGTCAGAGTACTAGAACACGTGATCTGGAAAGAGAGAAGTTGGTGGTAAGACATTAGAATGCTTGAGATTGCATTTGACTTTGTTCATAATGCGTTTTCCACCTGGAATCCTTCCCTGATTCTGCATGCCCAAGTCCTATCTACTTTTCTTTGTCCAGCCCTTAAACCACCCTCTCCATTAAATTTTCCCTGATTCTCTTAAGCTAAAAGAAATTCAACCTTCCTTGGAGCTTCCATAACATTTCACCTGAACTCTGCTAATGGAAATTTTCTGCCTTGAATGTATTCTTAGTTATCCCCAAAGCCCCTAAGTAACCTTATGTTTCATTCTGGTCTCCTACATATCTAAGCTCATTGCTGGCACATAGAATAATCATGTCATAATGGTAATCTGAAAAATGGACTCTCCAAGACCAAATCTTCTTCACAATGAAGTCACGCATGATAAAGAAAAGAACATCATAATGTGAGTCATATATCTCAAAGGGCAATGTTCTCTCTTAACTATAATTTGTGTGTGTGTGTTGGAAGAAAATCCTCAATGTACAGTCTTCATTTATGAATTATTGAAACAATCAGAGCTGGGATATAGAAAAATTATGAGGTCAGCGAAGTCGGTCATTAGCCTCTACAACCTCTGTTACCTCCTTCTCTGTTCTCCGAGTGGGTCCTCTCATCCAGCACTCCTGTGTCCATTGTTTGCTGCTCTCCAAATCCCTGCCCACAGGGAAAACTCCGATACTTTCACTTACGTCAGATTAAAAAATTCATGGCCTTCAGTAAACATGTTACCTTAAACAGGAAAATGCACTTTAAAGATTTATGTGTGTTGAATTCTGTCCCCTTTCAAAATGATTTAAGGAATCAGCAAGTAGCCTAAGGAGGTTTGAGGGAGGCAGCGAGCACATGAGTAGAAGCATTCAATACGTATTGGTGAGGAGCTCAGAGAAGGCAGACATTGTTTATTTCCTTGAGATTAGTCAAGAAATGAGTGGGTAAAGGAAAAGGAAAGGGATGCATGTCCATAATTTTTTTTTACCTTTCCTAGGATTCTTCTGCTTTTCTGGAGATAATAAACTGAGGACTGTTTTCCCTTTGGCTACTGAAGTCTTCTCAATAGTGATTGGGAGCAGACAAGAAGCAGATGGCATCATCAAAGATATGGAGCTGGCCCTTCTGTTTTTCAGGTCCACCTGATTGGTATCAGGGATTCCTCTAATTGTGGATCCTCTCTGCCTTGCTCAGCACAGGCCAAGACTTCTCCTTTTAGATCCTAACTTGAACTTCCTCCCTCCATCCCAGAATATCTGCATATATGTTCATGGATGGTATTTTCTATTTTATTTTATTTTTGTCCTAAAACATTCTTTTTCTGATGTTCTAATTTTCATATGTTTTTCTACTTATTTATATATCTGATTATAAAGTTCATGGTAAAAATGTATATCATTGGAGTATTATGAATCCTTGTGAGTAATAAAGCTATTGCTGTAACCATGGTGAATTTATATGTTTTAGTATGTCTATACCTAAGCCTATGAGATAGTTATATATTTCTCTAAGGAAATATGTATTAATATATTGATAAAGAGTTCTTTGTTTCAAAGTAGGTTAATGTTTACAATACGTTCTGTTGTTAAGGGAGAGATGATTACAATATTTAATCACAGTATTTGAGTTTCTTGAGGTATTAAGACTTTTGCAATGATTAATAGGGTTCAGATAAATGTACATCATCAGCATATTTGGTTTTTAATCCTGGGGCTTTTGGTTCCTGCCTTTGCTGTTTGCACAGGGTGGCAAGAAGGCAGGGTCTGGGTTTCGCGTGAGCTGGACTTGGTCCAAGATAGAAGATGTCACAGAAATAAGACACTAAACTGACTTGAAACGGATTTTGTCTTTGGCATGCCATGATATTTACCTTTGCTCTGTCGTTGCTAAGTTTACCACACCTTCCCCATGACAAGAGACAGTGGTATGAGTGGATATAAAAACTCTGGTTAGAGGGTCCCTTGCGGATCTGGTTCTTCAGGATGACTGGTCTCTGTTTCTAGGTTCCAAATTCCCACCATGAAGTTGATCTTTTCGTGCTTGGTTTCGGCACTTTGCGTCTTCTGCAAAGGTAAGGGACTAATGTAAATAATCCTTTCATATTTGATAGCTCCATGTATATATTTGCTTAAATGTTTAGTGTTCTCTACTTCAAACATTTTTCTCCCTGGGAGATCTTTTCTACACCTCAGAGTAAGATAAGTAAGAAAACTAGCTTTTCATCCTATTGGGTGTTATTTCAGCTTTAAAAAGCCTGTCTTAAGGATATTTATCTTAAGGATAAGCTTTTAAGAATTAAAGGATAAAATCTTAAGGATTTTGTGTATTTATTTATAAGGCCATGGTGGGAAATAAGAAATATACCTGGAAAACTGGTCTTTGCAGAAAGTCCAGGTGGCTTAGTTGATAGGTAAATGCATTACTTAAAATGATATAGGTGAGTTTTATTAAATCAGAAACTTCCAGAATAATAAATTAATGTTGAAATATCACAATTATTACATATAAAAGTATATGTAATGATATATATGTAAGATATATATGTAATATACGTAATGTATGTGTTATGTAACATATACGTATAATACATATATTGTATATATATTTAGAAATATTAGTGAACAGGTTATTCAAGATGCATATGGCGTTATTGTTTGTTACTCTTATTCATCACAGTTTATCCTTAATGACTCTATCTCGAACTTAAATCCACATTTAGACTAAAGACCCATACTACTAACTGTGATTTTTATAAATCAAGAAAGTATCGCCAATTAAAAGAGCAGTTCATCATCAAAAGAAAATTTTATAGGGAAAATATGTCTTAAACTAACAACTTTCCTAGATACTTCAGAAAGTCAGTTAATTAATTTCTGAAATTAATTGAAAGGTAAGATCACTAATTAATTTTGGTAATTAAAAATTGAGCAAAATGAAAAAATCTTTAGAAATGAACGTATTTCTTGCCCTTTAGTTCTGATTCTGAAAAGGGCAGAAATATAATTTAATGTAATTGAATTAATGTAGAAATGTAATTAATACATCTAAACATAAGGGGAAAGGTCTGCAAAAGGGAGGATATTCGTTCTATATCTAAACTTAAAATCTATTTTCTAAATTTGGGAATGGGGTACATTTTACTTTTCTATGGGAAGCCAGAATATAGAGGACTACAATGATTTGTTGTGATTAAGAGAAAATATCTCTGTCCTTAATCCAACTACCTGAGAAGTTGTCTGATGGACCATTAGAAAATGATAACTTCAAGTAATGGTGACTTTCGTAATCTTATATAGCACTTTGCTATATTCTTCATTGAATGATATATCTCAACAAAATGTGTTTTAAGATTATTTTCTAAAGTATATTAAATTCACCAGAAAATTGGAGAACGTTTCTAAAGTAAATTTCCAGTTGTCAATGATAGTTCTGGGAAATGACTATGAGTATTTCAATAAGATTTCTATAGATTGGTGATTTATTGACAAAATTCAGAGATTTTGTGTATTTATTTATAAGGCCATGGTGGGAAATAAGGAATATACCTAGAAAACTGCTCTTTAGTTGAGCAATTTAGCAATTCCAGGTGGCTTAGTTAAAATGAATTTTTATTGCTTTTAATGAAGTAATGCTTGTCATTATGCTCCAAACTCAGACTTCCTTCATTTTCAGTAGGTTACAGAATGATCAAGTTCTGAGGATTGGAAGTTGGAGAAGGTAGATACTTAGGAGGCATCCATAAAATCAATCAGAAGAAAAATTTGTATTGTTTAACCAATAATAGCTATACAGAAAGAAAGAAAATTAGAAAACAGTTCCTTGGCTAAGTGGAAAAAACTTCAGTGATAGGAGATGTAGATCTGGCGTGAAATAGATATGTATAATCAATTCTTATTTTTTCCCAGGTTATTCTATCTTCTTAGCAGAGAAAAATCTACACAATTGATTGTCTTTTCTTTTTTCTTTTTTGTCTAATTCATTGCTAAGGAACACCTTAGGCCAGAAAATGTTTAATGAAAATAAAATCAGGTGAAATTTATACTTCAGTTTGACAGCCATATAGTGTTTTGATAGTGTGAAAAAGATTTAAAGTACTGCTAATATTAATTTGTGGGTTTAATTTATTTGGCCATATATATTTTGAAGAATGAGTTGACATTGAAAACTTCGATTTTAAGCATGTTGATAGGTAAATGCATTACTTAGAAAGATATAGATGAGTTTTGTTAAATAAGAAAGTTCCAAAATAATAAACTAATATTGAAATATCACAATTATTAGATATAAAAGGTAGCTTGCTTATATTGAATTAAAAAGAAAAATAGAAAAAAGGCTATTCTCATAGTCTTAAAAAATGTGCTACAGAGAAGTATAAAATGACCTAACTGTTATTACTTCTTTTTTTCATTTTGTATAGATGGAGAAGCCTTATTTTACAGACAAAAATCAGGTCAGTATCTTTCAGAAATTAATCTTTACTTTGAGATATCAAGGTTTATTCTGAGCCTCCTTTTGGAACACAGAAAATATTTTCCAGGTTTATTGAGATGTAAGTGACGCATAACATTGTGTAAGTTTAAGATACACCATGTTTTGACTTGATAGACTATATATTCCAAAATGATTACCACAATACAATTAGTCAACACCTCCACCATCTCACATAATCACCATATTTTTTTTTGTGGTAAGAACATTTAAGATCTACTCTCAGCAACTTTCAAGTATATAATACAATATTATTAACTATAACCACAATGCTGTACATTAGATCCCCAGAACTTACTCATCTTATAACTGGAAGTTTGGTCTACATCTCCCATTTTCCCCACCTCTCAGCCCCTGGCAACTACCATTTTACTCTTTGTTTTTATGAGTTCAATGTTTTTAGATGCCACATATGAGTATTTGTCATATAGTATTTGTCTTTGTCTGACTTATTTCACTTAGAATAATGCCCCTCAAAGTCCATCCACGTTGTCCAAAATGGCAAGATTTCTTTCTTTTTTATGGATGGATAGTATTCCATTGTGTGTGTGTGTGTGTGTGTATACACCACACTTTAGCCATTCACCTGTTGATTGACACTTAGGTTGTTTCCATGTATTGGCTATTGTGAATAATGCCTCAATGAACACGAGAGAGTTTAGATATCTCTTTGAAAAAGTTATTTCATTTCCTTTGCATATATACCCAGAAGTGGAATTGCTGGGTCACATGGTAGTTATATTTTTTAATTTTTTGAGGAAACTCCATATTGTTTTCCTTAATAGCTGTACCAATTTACATTCCCAACAACACCGAATATAGAAAATTGACATGTTTCATACACACTTGATTTGGGTGTTAACTACCGTGACTCATTTATCTCACATGATTTTAAACTCCTGAAGGATAGGATTTTGATCTATTTTGTTGGTTCTGTATTCACAATGCCAAGAACAGTGCCTGCAATGGGACAGGCACTCAGTACATATTTGTTTTGAATTAATAAAATAATTTGGGATCATAGATATATGATTTTTTCTGCATACAAGAATTTTCTATATGAAAGTAACCAAATCCTTTGCAAGGTAAACTTTCTGAAATGAACCAGATATATCTTCTTACCCAAGAAGACAAGAGACTTCTGAACATCGTTTAGTCTTTCTTTTGAAGATGTCAAAATGAATGCCCTTGGGATCTACTGCTGTGTGCAAGACGGTTGGGCCCTACTGTAGAGATGGTTTCTGAGTTTCTGTGTCTGCTTTCGATTTGCTTTTCAGTCTCCTCACTTCTATGAAACATTTAAGCCCTGTATCCTGATAGGATCATTAGGTCTGCTTTTTGCACCCAGCTCCAATTGTTACTTATTGCTTTCGGTCTGTTGGGATGAGAATACCATTGATCTAAGCTCATTAGCCTTGTATCTGTGGTAAGAGTGTGTGCACTATCAGTGAGACCTCAAGGGATTTTTTTCTGATGGATAAATTTCATGCGTGGGTTTCGTGACATCTCTATTTGTTACAAGAGGATTTGGAGATGACTCTTGACTGCAACCTACATTTTGGATAATTAGAATTTTCCAGGTATTTAACCTATATGGAGAATGTTATCATACACTTTTTTTTCTTTAGAAACATTTATATTAAGTGTCTCCAAACCATATCTGTAAACCATTTCTTCTTAGCTTTTGGCTAAATATGTGTGTGTGTATTTGTATGTGTAACTACAAGCAATTTGGTTTTGGGAACAATTTATCAGAACACATGGGAAATCCTTTATCTTTTAGCTATCTCTGTTTGCTTGTTTGACTTAATTTATACCTATACATCTGAGACAGGTTTGCTGACCATAAGTCCTGGATTTACCAAGACAGTTCCAATTTCTAAAAGTTTATCTTAGTATCTGACCATATACTTTCACTTTTTATTTGAATAATGTAGTCAGTTTGGGTTTAGAAAATTTGTGAAGATTATGGAGCATGAAGAAGCTTTAAAAAACAAACAAACCTGCAATCCATTAAGTCCTCAAAATAAAAATGTTACTCAAAATGTTTTTTTTGAGGTTTCTTGAACATGTAATCATCATGCAACTTTGTGCAAAATTCTATTGCCGTTGTTAAGTATTTTATTTCACATAATTATTGAGTAAATTCTTTTGGAGACCAATGCTTTTATGTATTTGATAAAAATATTTTTATATCTGTAAATCTAACTAAGCCGTGTGTTTATGTAAATTATGCCATTTGTTACAAAGTACTTGCTCTTGTAAGTTTTTGACTCAGTTATGCTCACGATAGCTTGACAAGCTTGCAAATTTACATGCTATTTATTTAAACATGATGAAAATTTACCTTGATTCACAATAATAACACTTGAATCATTTGCAAGCTGTGTGTACACGAATTTTGGTATCCAGCTGTAAAATAGAAATTTGTAGCCATTTTATTCAAATTAAGTTGTTAGTTCATCCAGTACTTCTGTCACATGAAAAAATCTTTTAACTAAAGCTTCTGCATTTCACCAACAAAATAATAATGAACACTTCTAAGCACCTTTTCAGTCATCCAAGAATTATCGTTTTTTGCTGTGTTCTAATTCACGCATCTAGATTGTACTCTAAGCTGGCTGGAGGACCAGTGAAGCCTTTCTCCTTTACGGGGGTGTTCTGGAGGGGTATAAATATACCATGGTCAGTGGATAATTACCATATTTATGCCTGAGTATTATATTCAATAAGCATATCTCTGTGGTAACACTTCCCAAGGACAAGAAATGGCTGTAATCCAGAGTCACTTTCTATTGGCAAATCTGTCAGATACGCTACTAATGACAGCAATTCTCCCTTTTCTTCTTCAGTTGGTGAAATAGCTGAAAGCAGATCAAGTGAATTATTATTTTTTTTTCTGATACTGTGTATACTAAACAGCAATAGAGTGGCAATGCTTTTCTTTGGAAAGAGGGCATATCTCCCCTGGAAAAATGATTAAAACATTTAATATAAAATATTCCTTATTTTTACAAACAAACATACTCTAGTATATTTTTGTATAATCGGGGCCAGAAATTTTAGTATTTAATCAGTGTTTATAGAGGTGATGACGTTTGAAATGGAAAATTGCTCTGGTTACTTAGTTTGCTAAAATTTCTGAACCTATAGGAGAAATGTGAATGTAGATTTAAGGTTTTACCTTCCTATATTTTTGTTGACAGACCATGCTTTTATTTTGTATTCTAAGATTAATTCCTTAGTGATCTATTTTAATTAAAATCGATCCTAGTCCCAATAGTTTTACTACAGATTCCTTTGGGCAATTGAATATCACTGACTATCACCCATTATTTTGTTTCCCTATCCACCAAAATGAAAAACAAGCCATAGCAAATGAAGACTGCTTTTATAGAATTTTTCTTATATCTAACAATAGGATTTTTTGCTAATATCAATATAGATTCAATTTGATTCTAGTCTAATGTATATAGCAATCAAAATAGCCCAAGATTACTTTTATGTTTTTTTATAGGGCATTTTAGATCTCTGTGTCTTTCTATAACCTAAATACAATAAAACATTAACTGGAAAATGTTTTCTTTGAGGTAAAACACAAACCGAGATTGAGCAGCAGGTCAGTTGCCTGATGAAGACAGCAAAATCACCTCATCATAACTACAGACAAGACTTATCAGGTCCTGTTATGATAGAGGAAGAGCTTCTCTAATTCCGAGTATACAAAATCTGGTTGTTAATTAGAATAAACTGACACATCTGAGTCTCTAACGTTCTCCTGAAAGGACTCATTTAAGAAATTAGAGTGAGGCAAGGGAACACTTGGAATTCTATAGTTCTTTGAAAATTCTCTGACGTTATGAGCAACTGAGTTTATTCCTATGTTTCTCGGGGAAGCTTCCAGGTCTGGGTATTATTTAGGAGGGACTTGAGGGTCTCTATGGCTAGAGCTGCACTGGACGAATAAAAATGCCAAGCAAAGAAGCCTCAACTAACTGCTCAACCAGCCAACATAAAACTGGACCATCTCCAGAGCAATGTTATCCTCCACAATCTTCATTCCTCAATGACACAAAGACTCACATATTTGAGAAAAGGATCCATAGGCACTGTAGGACTTAATGTTTTTTAATATTCTTTGGATTGACTGATTTCAGACAACGTAACTTTTAAAATTCCCCCTTCCATACAGCTCACCCATATTCACCTCTGGGATCTAGTAATTTTTCTCCATAGGGTGAGGGAGGAGGACCAGAATTATGTCTATTTCTCTTTTCTATTCCATTCTATGCTCTGAAGTATAAGCAAACTTTTCCAAACATTTGTGCAAAATGTATGCAAAGTATAGTATGACTTTACTCTGAAATAGGTAAATATATTTTACCTATATTTGAGCTATGAAGTAGATAAACATTTTATCTTTAACGTTGTATAAGCCATCTGCTTTTAAGCAAAGTGAAGACAATATACATCTTGCTTAAGACGAAAGGTTTTCTTGGCTCATTTTACCGTGTGATCTAGGGCAAGTTATTCAACCTCTTTTAAATATCAGTTTCCTCACCTACAAGTGAAGAACAATGATAGTACCTACCTCATAGGAGAGTTGTGAGGGAGTAAAGCGATGAGTCATGTAAGGAAAGGTATTGTTACGCATCTAAGATGTGGTACATGCAAAGAACACACTGACCATTACTACCAGTGGCCCCGATGACGATATATTTTTGAGCAAGTTTTATATAATAAAACAAAAGGAATAAAATAGTTAATAGAAACTAATGTGGCCCACTAGCCAAGATACCAGGCTGTTCATTTCAAGAACAGAACAAATAAATTCAGAGGAGATATTGGTCTAACAAAACGAAGGATCTGATGTATCTGCAGGGCTAAACTCGGGAGAGGTGTGATGAGTAGAGTAACTAGTTACCATGAATTAAATGAAATGAAATGATTCTGCATGAGCTTGATGTGACAAGTTTGGTGATGAAAATGAAATATATTAAAGGATACTGTCTTTCCCAGTTGAATACCTATATGTGTCAGACACTGTGCTAGGTGCTTTCATCTCATTTAATTCTATCATTTAATTAATAACCATATTATGAAGTGGATATTGTTTTATCTTCATTTATTATGTAGTCTCCATTTAATAGATAAGGGAACTTTGTTTCAGAAGTATTAAATAATTTATCCAAGGAAAGGCCAAGGGCATAGCCAGGGGCAAGAATACAAATGCAGGTCGACATAGCATATGTATAGACAAAAAGAACAAAATTTTAAATAAAATGTGTTTTTCCTTCCACCTGGACAAAAATATATTCATGACAACCTAAAAGGCCACGTTCCAATGCAGAATTTTCAGATCATTGGAGTTCAATGCAAGAATGGGGTGGGCTATGCCTTGCCAATGTCCCTGTCCCCCTGCTCTTTCCGTTCTTGGCTTTGCCCCACACTGAGAAGGATGTCCTAGCCTCCATGTCTTAACTCCATCTACTTCTCCTGCAAACTGCCATTCCCTGGCCAACCCCCAGCCTAGGGGTTCTCACCCTTGCAATGTGGTCTAACCTTGGGGAGATGGTCTTGGGAAAGCTGTCCATGCAGGCCCTGTAGCGGGCTTGGAGCTATAGGGTCCTGGGAGCTTTAGAGGGTCGTCTACAATGGGGGAAGGAAGATGGCCTAGCCTTTGGGTTGGTATGTCCCCTTGAGTCTCTGCCTGTATGCTTTACCGTCTGAGGAGGGCCATGACCTGAGGAAGGCCAGAGTGAGACTTGTGTGGCTTAGAATAGGAACCACTCTTGCCTGAGTCTAAAAGAGGTATTGTCAAAGGCCATTGTGATTGCAAGTCTGGGAGTCCAGACGAGTTTGACTCAGAAGCCTATTCTTTTCCCACTACTGAATACTACCTTATTTCCTTCTTCTTTGTCATCACACTAAGATATTTAAATATTAAGATGCAGTTCTAAAACTACATGACAGTGAAGAAAGACAATAACACAGAGTGTAAAAGAGGAAAGGAGAGTGAGTGTGTATTCAAGTAGAGTAAGTTGAGGGGATGAGGATACAAGGAGGAAAAAATATTGTCTATGGAGAAGAGTTGTATAAGTAATAGTGGTGTGAGGATTACTTAATAACATAATAATATAAATTGACTGTATCTGATTAAAGCACTTTTATTCCTCCTTAATTAAACACTTATAAGTAAATATTATAATTTCATAATGTCTTAAATGTTGGAGCCCTTTCCCTCAAACTACATAACAGACTAACTCCTATATTGACTATTCTCAAAATCACATTGATTTTTATTTCTGTATATTCGTTTTAGAAAAATATAAATATATTTGCTAGAAACGTGGAAAATCGCTAAGAAGTCCAAGCGTAGTTGTTAAGGAAATATAATTAAAAACAAAATCTCTTGCCACCCCAGAAAACTTGTCCGAAAAGGTAGAAAAGAAAGAAAACAGTTTTATTATTGAATAAGCATTAAAGCAGAACGTGATGCACACAGCAGGCTATCTGCTGAAGAGACTGTGGAGACAGAAAGAAATCTCACCCTTTTACGTAGCCAGGCAGATACGCACATGTCCTCAAAATAAATGACTAGTCCTCAAGTAAGAGGACTTGAGAGAACCATTTGTCACACACAGTTTGTCCTAAATTTGCTTGGTAGTTAGGGTGGCCACCTGTGTTTGCTATTCTCTTTATAAGAAAAAATAAGTTTCTTGTATCTTTATAACCATCAAAGAAGTAGGTTTACATCTGGGAGCCAGACACCAGGTGAAGTTAGGTTCCTGGGAGGGGGGGCGCCGTCTTCCTTGATAATAACATTTCAAAGAGATGGTCACCAATCCCTTGAAGAAATATTCCTGGGTTGCTTATGTAGGTAGGGGAGGAAGAACTATCTTTCTACCCTCTAGGTCCTTCTGGCTGGTCTGAGAATTAAATTGACATGAGGCAGAACAACAGGAGAAAATAAAACAAAGTTTAATAACATGTATACAAGGGAGAAACCCAAGAAAACTGAGTAACTTGCCAAAATGGCCAAAGCCACCACCTTAAATACCATCTTCAGCTAAAGACAAAAGAGGATGTTGGGGGTTGTATTTTGGCACTTCAAAGGGGAGGAAGGCAATTTACATGGAGACGGAAAAGCAAATGTTTGATAAACAAAAGTTGACTGTGCCTTGCAAAGACAATGAGAAATGGAGAGGACTTGGATTAAAAAGCCCTTGTTAGGTTCCTCCCTGTCTATCACACCTAGTTTATATTATACTATAGTTATCTTATGGTTTTAGCCCCTTCCTGGAAGAGGGCTTCTATCTTAAATTCTTTTAGGCAGTTAGGGGGAAGCTCAAAGTTTCTTCCTGAGTCTTTTGTTCTTAAAAAGTAATCAAGCCAGAGACACATAATGGGGTGGCAATTCTGATCCCCACACTTATATAGCCTGTAAAAAGATGATAAACATTTCAAAGAGGTAGAGAAAGAACTCAGAAGTTTTCTAAAGTAAATGATCTAAAAAAAAAGGGAAGGGGAGTCTCTTTTCCCTTATTTTCAACAGGGAGAATTTTCTCTGACTTTTATTAGTATTCTCTCTTACGTAGACTTCAAATTTTACTTACAAAAATCATACATTTCATTTTCTTGTCTATTCAGTGACCAAAAGGCATGTCTTTCACAACTTTACAGGAATATTTACAGCACAGTTATTAAGGCATTATTAAGTATAGATTATTTTAATTTTATCATAGAAATTTAAAAAAATATAAATTGTATGACAGAAAGCACAATATACTTCATGTGATACAGTATGTACTACCTTAACAAGAGGTCTTTGTTGATGAATGCATTTATTAAATAAATATTAATTGAATGTCCTCTATGGTTCAGGCATTGTTCTAGACAACTGGGATACCTTAGCAACTTAAACAGGCAAAAAGTCTTGAGTTAATGGGCTTAAAAATCTAGAAGAAGGAGACAATCAATAAACAATAAACATTATAAATAGTAAACATGGTATATTACAAAGTGATAAAATCTACGCAATAAATTAGAGTAATATAACGATAATTGAGAGTGTTAGAATGGTGGGTGAAATTTTAAATTGTCAGAGTATGCCTCATTGAGATGACATTTAAGCTAAGACTTGAAGGAGGTGAATGCTACAATTAATTTATGAGTAAATGTTTTCATCTTTTTTTCTTTGCAGGAATACAGAAAAGAGAATCAGGTATGTCATCTTAATTTTACCAGCTATTGCTAAGCCAAAGGTGTGGATTCAACATGGCAGAATATTTTGATGGGGGGAGTTTGGACCCTGGAACTTGAGGCTTAGTAATGGAGAAGGAAGTAGACAGGGAAGTTTCTGTCCTGTCCACGAGAAGAAGAGTTTCTAGTATATAGCAACTAAATATTCACAGCTGTATTCATCTCTCTTTCTTGAAGTCTTAGAACTATGACAAAAAGATATAGATACGATGATTAAGTCAATTAGCAGTGTCTGTTGTTCCAAGTGCTGCCAGAGTAACGGTTCTTACACAAAATAAAATCACGGCATTTCATAGTCACAATCAAATCACCTTTATTGTATTTGTAGTACTCTTTTCAAATAAAATCTTCCGTTATTCGCATTAGGTGGCTTTTTGCTCGGTAGTTCATCCTTCGGTGACTCAGAGAGAAGAAAGAAATCTCTTGGTTCACTCCTTAAAACTGGAATTAGTGCTTCAGGCGAGGCTGAAGACAGGTGGAGAGAATGTCTAGATACTAATAGTTTAGAGTCAGAAGATAGCCCTGCAGGTACTGTTAGAGGAAAATGCTTTCCCAGGAAACAAATGCTTTTTTGCACTTGGGATCATCTGTGTTTGATTTGCAGCACATGGCCTTAACAGTAATCGTGGAGAATTCAAAGGCACTAATTCCAGTGCCAATGAGAGTAATGAATTCTTTCTGTAGAGAATTTTGGCAAAGATGTTTACATTAAATTGAATATTTTCCTGGTAATTTTTATTTTCTTATGCTATCTTTCTACTTAGCACTATATTTATGACATCAATCATTTTTATGACATATAAATTAATAATTTAAAATGCTTCCTGGACCCAAATTTAGTGTGGGATCTCTCTTGGTTCTGCCTCCAACCACAATTCATTTTCTATACCAGGATTCTCTCTTTAAAATGCACGCTCAGTTTGCTGAGTAATATCATAAAGCAGGATTTCTAAACAGTTTGTGGCCTGCAATTTTGTTTCGTTTGGAAAAAAGATTAAGTTTCATTGGGTGAGCAATGGCCTCTCTGGTTCAAAAGACTTCTCCCTGTTGGCTGATTCAAACTTCTACTTTACTGGCCTGGCTCCTGAAATCTCCATAGCGCATACCTCTACAAAAATGGGAAGAAGGAGATCCATTGAGGAAAACAGCTTCAATATTTTATATTAAAATTTAATATTTGAGTCCAGGTGGTGCTAACTGAAAAGGGAGAAACAGCTTTGGGTGTAGAAGTGTGACTGAAATATATTCAAGAAGATCACAGAAGTTTCCTGTCTGTCCAGTCGTCTATTTTGGATTGGCAAACTCAGTATGACTAATAAGTTAACAGAGATATATCTGCTCTCGTTTACAATACTGAGGTGTTGGTAGCTTATGTTCTATAGAACACAGTGAAACTTACCTTAAGTGGCTCCAATGCTTCATTTTTCTTACGGAATTCAATCAAACCTCGTGGTAAATTGGTTGCCATGCACACCTCCGATTACACTGTGTAGAATTATATGTAGAAAGAAATATGGAGGGGAGGGGGAAGGATACATTCAAAACTATAATGTAGGCCTAGTTCAAGCAATGTATATACATTAATTTCCTATACAATATGAATGAATGCAACTTTTCTCTGATAATGATTGTATTTTTGTATGGTAGAGGAAACCAATTCAGCAAGTGGTCTTGTCTACATTTTCTCTGGTGGTACAGAATTTGATGGCACTGCTCCAAATCAAAATGAAATTGGTAGGGGTCCATCTGGCCAGAGTGGATTTGATGTGAATGAAGTGTATGGGTTAGCTGGCTCTGATTCTATGCTAGTGAAACAGGTATCCTAAGTTGTTTCTTAGTGTCAACTTTTGACAGAAAAATCAATCAATTAGCAAAGCAGGAATTTGTGGTGGCATTTTTGACCTGTACAGATTTAGTATTAAAGGGACTCATGGGAAAGATTTTTAAACTATGTTTGATTCTTAAAGTATCTATGTTATCTTCAACAGAAAACAGAAAATTTAAACATTTTAGTGAAGAGGCAAGTAGATTTAATGCTTTTATGAAAGAGCTTAGACCTGGAAGGAAAAAATCGTTTTTATCTCGTTTCTCGCTAACCCCCTGTGGACTTGGGAAAGCCTCTTAAACTCTCTTGTTCTCAAGTTTTGTCATAAGGAACAGAAAAATTTTGGTTTCATGTTTCCGTATGACTTTTGCAATGCTAACTTTTTAAGTTCTATTACTCTTATTTAAACTGATTTTCTTGAAAAAGAATGCCAGAAAAAAATAAATTTACAGAAGTGTGGATAAATAGAATTTTATATTTGGAAATTAAAGCCAGTGAAGAAGTGATTGTCAATAAAGTATAGTAAATCTAGGTATTTTTGTGTCAGAGCAATTTATCTTAAAAAATGTGGAACTTGGCGGAAACAGGAAGAATAGCTAGGAGTTTGTTGATAAATCCGTGGGCTTTGGCTTTTTTGTCAGTGGCTCAGGAATTCTGATCTAGACTCCATCAAGAAAAAATACAAATCATTTACATCCTTTGTTTATTGCTCACGATAACAGTTTAATTTTCCATTTGCCTTTTGATTTTGGATTTGGTGGTGAAAAGAAGGGTGAACTTGCATTTGGTCTTGGTAATTCTAGCTCATGTGGAGTTGGTTCCAGTGGTCTGGAACAAAAAAGCTTTGGTGAAAATGAAATAGAGAACATTAGAAAATCAAGTTCTGATGGTCTAAGTATTACTATTTAGGCTTTGCACATAAAAGGGAAAAAGTCATAAGTTGTATTTAAATATTCGCTGGTGATGATATTTTTTTATTTCTGTAGATAGCATTAACACAAGAAGTGGGGCTGGAATTAGTAGCAGTGTCTTTGGAAATTTGGGATTGGATTTGGGGACATCTTGTTAAAAGGGACTGTAAACCAGTGGAGCTGATTGGAGCAAATGAGCAGCAGAGGATCTGCTGGGGGTGAATCCATAGGTTTCAGATCAGATGCCCATAGCTCAGATATTCCAACTAAGACTCTTCCAAGAAAATTTAAAATTAATTAAATTAACTAATTGATTAAAAATACTTTTCTTTAACATTTAACAACAAACTAATTAACAAATGAAGATTAATTTTTAATAACATTTTGATTTTTCCATCAATTGGAACTGGGTCTTTTGGTTGGGAACTTGGAGCAGGGAAGAGCAATGCTACATTTGGTTTTGGAGTTTCTGGTTTGAGTTCATTTGGTGACAGTGGCATTAGTAGCAAAACAGTTGAAGGAAATTGGATGGGTGGTCTGGCAGATCTGTTTCCATTGACCTAGGTATTGCTATCTCATTTTTGTGCATAGAAATTTCTGAAACATAAAATGTTTGCAACACACTCTGTGACAATCATTTTATATTCTGCAGGTGATACCAGTTTGAGACGTGAGAATATATTTGTTGGTGATAACTTTGGAAATTTGGAATCCAATTTAGGGGCTTCTGATCAACAGGGATTTGGAATTAATGAAATTGGAGGAAATGGAATGAGTGGCAGTGGCTTTGTTGGGGCTGGATTCAAAGGCCTTGAATATGGTGACAGTAGCCCAGGTATTCCAATTAAGACTCACTCTGAAAATTTAAAATTAATTAAGTTAACTGGTTAAAGTACTTTTTTAAAAAAACAACATTTAATAAAAAATTAGATAATTAATGAAGATTAATTTTTAATAACATTTTGATTTTTCCATCAGTTGGAACTGGGTCTTTTGGTTGGGAACTTGGAGCAGGAAGGGTAATGCTACATTTGGTTTTGGAGCTTCTGGTTCCAGTTCATTTGGTGACAGTGGCATTAGTAGCAAAACAGTTGAAGGAAATTGGATGGGTGGTCTGACAGATCTGTTTCCAACGACCTGGGTATTGCTGTCTGATTTTTGTGCATAGAAATTTCTGAATCATAAAATATTTGAAACACACTCTGTGACAATCATTTTATATTCTGCAGGTGATACCAGTTTGAGACGTGAGAATATATTTGTTGGTGATAACTTTGGAAATTTGGAATCCAGTTTAGGGGCTTCTGATCAACAGGGATTTGGAATTAATGAAATTGGAGGAAATGGAATGAGTGGCAGTGGCTTTGTTGGGGCTGGATTCAAAGGCCTTGATTATGGTGACAGTAGCTCAGGTATTCCAATTAAGACTCATTCTGGAAAATTTAAAATTAATTAAGTTAACTGGTTAAAGTACTTTTGGAAAAAATAACATTTAATAAAAAATTAGATAATTAATGAAGATTAATTTTTAATAACACTTTGATTTTTCCATCAGTTGGAACTGGGTCTTCTGGTTGGGAACTTGGAGCAGGGAAGGGCAATGCTACATTTGGTTTTGGAGCTTCTGGTTCTAGTTCATTTGGTGACAGTGGCGTTAGTAGCGAAACAGTTGAAGGAAATTTGATGGGTGGTCTGGCAGATCTGTTTCCAATGACCTAGATGTTGCTGTCTCATTTTTGTGCATAGAAATTTCTGAATCATAAAATGTTTGCAATACACTCTGTGACAATCATTTTATATTCTGCAGGTGATACCAGTTTGAGACGTGAGAATATATTTGTTGGTGATAACTTTGGAAATTTGGAATCCAATTTAGGGGCTTCTGATCAACAGGGATTTGGAATTAATGAAATTGGAGGAAATGGAATGAGTGGCAGTGGCTTTGTTGGGGCTGGATTCAAAAGCCTTGATTATGGTGACAGTAGCCCAGGTATTCCAATTAAGACTCATTCTGGAAAATTTAAAATTAATTAAGTTAACTGGCTAAAGTACTTTTTAAAAATAATAACATTTAGGGGCGGACCCAGTGGCGCAAGTGGTTTAGTGCGCGCGCTCCACTGTGGTAGCCAGGAGTTCACTGGTTCGGATCCTGGGTGCGCACCGACGCACTGCTTGGCAAACCATGCTGTGGCGGCGTCTCATATAAGAGTGGAGGAAGATGAGCACGGATGTTAAACCAGGGCCAGTCTTCCTCAGCAAAAAAGGAGGAGGATCGACAGATGTTAGCACAGGGCTGATCTCCTCACAAAATAATAATAATAATGATAATAACATTTAGTAAAAAAAACTAGCTAAGTAATGAAGATTAATTTTTAATAACATTTTGATTTTTCCATCAGTTGGAACTGGGTCTTTTGGTTGGGAACTTGGAGCAGGGAAGGGGAATGCCACATTTGGTTTTGGAGCTTCTGGTTCTAGTTCATTTGGTGACAGTGGCATTAGTAGTGAAAGAGTTGAAAGAAATTGGATGGGTGGTCTGGCAGATCTGTTTCCAACAACCTGGGTATTGCTATGTCTTTTTTGTGCATAGAAATTTCTGAAACATAAAATGTTTGCAACACACTCTGTGACAATCATTTTATATTCTGCAGGTGATACCAGTTTGAGACGTGAGAATATATTTGTTGGTGATAACTTTGGAAATTTGGAATCCAATTTAGGGGCTTCTGATCAACAGGGATTTGGAATTAATGAAATTGGAGGAAATGGAATGAGTGGCAGTGGCTTTGTTGGGGCTGGATTCAAAGGCCTTGAATATGGTGACAGTAGCCCAGGTATTCCAATTAAGACTCATTCTGGAGAATTTAAAATTAAGTTAACTGGCTAAAGTACTTTTGAAAAATAATAACATTTAATTTAAAAACTAGCTAATTAACGAAGATTAATTTTTAATAACATTTTGATTTTCCATCTGTTGGAACCAGGTCTTTTGGTTGGGAACTAGGAGCAGGGAAGGGCAATGCTACATTTGGTTTTGGAGCTTCTGGTTCTAGTTCATTTGGTGACAGTGGCATTAGTAGCAAAACAGTTGAAGGAAATTGGATGGGTGGTCTGGCAGATCTGTTTCCAATGACCTGGGTATTGCTGTCTCATTTTTGTGCATAGAAATTTCTGAATCATAAAATGTTTGCAACACACTCTGTGACAATCATTTTATATTCTGCAGGTGATACCAGTTTGAGACGTGAGAATATATTTGTTGGTGATAACTTTGGAAATTTGGAATCCAGTTTAGGGGCTTCTGATCAACAGGGATTTGGAATTAATGAAATTGGAGGAAATGGAATGAGTGGCAGTGGCTTTGTTGGGGCTGGATTCAAAGGCCTTGATTATGGTGACAGTAGCTCAGGTATTCCAATTAAGACTCATTCTGGAGAATTTAAAATTAATTAAGTTAACTGGTTGAAGTACTTTTTAAAAAAATAACATTTAACCAAAATACTAGCTAATTAATGAAGATTAATTTTTAATAACATTTTGATTTTTCCATCAGTTGGAACCAGGTCTTTTGGTCAGGAACTCAGAACAGGAAGGGTGATGCTGTATTTATTTTTGGTGCTTCTGGTTCGAGTTTGAATTTAGTGCTTGGACATTTGGTCAAAAGGAATTTGGAGGCAGGAAACTGATGGAAGGGGCAGCAACATGTCTGTTGGGCCTGGATCCACCAATCTCAGGTCCAATGCCCATAACTCAGGCATTCTACAAATCTGAACTCTTTTGATGAAATTGAAATGAATTTCATACTTTCATCATTTTTTAAAATAACGTTTTATTTTTTCTGTTAGAGGAGAGGACCTTGTTTTCTAACTTTGGAAATAGAGAAAGAAAGGGTGGAACTCAATTTGGTTTTGAAGATTCTGGTCCAAATAGATTTGGTGACAATGGCTGTAGTGGTACAGACTTTGATGGAAATGTAGTAGGTGGTTCTGGAGGCTCTAGTTCTAGTGCTCTGGTCATTGATGGTTAATTTCTCTGCATAGAACAATTCCAAATCATGGTGTGCATTGAAAGTAATTCTTGTTACCATCATTTTGTATTCAGCAGGTGGCTCAAGTTCAAGAAATATTGAATATTCTGAATATTCTGGTGGTGTGTCTGAAGATTCAGGATTCAATTTGGGGTCATCTGATCAACGGGAATTTGGATTCAGTGTAATTGGAGGGAATGGAGAGAGTAGCAGTGGATATGCTAGGAATGGATACTTGAGTCCTGGATCTGATATCAGTGGCTCAGGTATCCTAACCTGGACTCTATTCCCAAGAAATCCAAATTAATTTCTACCTTCTTTATTTCTCTTAATCACATTTTGATTTTCCATTAGGAGGATACATTTGGTCTTCTGGTTCTGGAAGTGGTGGAGGAAGGAAGCGTGCAGCTGAACTTGGTGTTGGTGCTTCTGAACCAAATGAATTTGATGAAACTGGCCTTAGTGGTACAGGTACCTGTGATCCTAGAAAGGATGTTACTGGATCTGGTTCCCATCGCTTGGGAATTGAGATTAATTTCTGATGATTAGAAAGTCAGGATTCTAACATACATTTTAAAATAACAGTGATAATCATAAACATTATTAACAATAATACAAAAAGCAAGCCAAAAATCCTGAAATGATGAAATGTATTTAGATATGATCAGGCAAAAGCTATTCAATATTTGTTGGCATAGAATGTGGAACTAGTTTTGTGGCTGTGAATATGTTGATGCGGAATTGTTTTTGTTGCCTTTATGCAAAATTGATTTGGAGTTGCATAAGCTGAAGAGGTGGTTAGAGTAGCGGCTGATTTGTTGGATTTAGGCATTGTATCCTGGATCAGGTCTTGGTGGCTTAAGTCTTTTTTGCAGGTCCATTCCAGAGAACAATAAACAAGTTTCATCCTTTTTTGAAAATCTCATAAAATTTAATATTTCCTCTTAATGGAAACATTAGATTAGATTTAAATAGATTAAATAGTCTTGGGATTTGTGGTACACATTGTTAAAAGAATGTTTATTATGATTTTGGGAATGAAAATATTTATTATGATATGGGAGTGATTTTGTTGCTACTAGCAGTGTTGGAATGTCTTGGGAGCCACTAGACTAAGTGATCACAGAACTGTGGGCAGAAGATCCACTTGTAATGACATGTGTTCTGAAAAATATCCAGGATTCACATTTAGAACTCAAATTTAGCACTAATACTTTATTTTATTTTATTTTTTTAGTGAAATCTAGTTGCAAGAGATATGATGTAGTGTCGTAATTGTTGACCTCAGTCAGGACTGACTTTCAATGAATCTGTTCAAAAAAAAGCTTGGTCATACAGAAATAATAATTTTATTTTGGGTTGTTCTTAGCCTTTGGATATCAATTTTGAGGTCAACATTTCAACGGAACTGAGAAATTTAAATCATTCATTATTTATTGCACTGATTTTGTTTAAGCACAATTGGTACAAATGGTTTAAGAGACACTGAATTTCTGAACCCCAGGTCTGCCGCCATTAGCTGAGGTGTTCAAATTTATGTTTTGTGTCTGAGAAATGTACTGAGAAGTAATGGCCTCTTATACTTCTATTGTGGAGTTGTTATCAATTTGAGATTTTTCTGCTATTTGGTTGTCAGTTTTTGACTGCTTTCATTTTTCCAAATCAGATAGACTTTTATTAATTTAGCATTCTTTACGGTAGTGTATCTAATGGCAGTAAATCTTGTTATTTTGAAATAGAGGGTTCTGGATCTCTTGACATTACACATCTTGTGGTGAGCATCTCAGTTCATCTAGATTAGTGGTTTTCATATTTCCAGTTTCTGTGAATGCACAATCCTTTGCTCAGTTGACATCTTGAAATGGTACCTAGATTTCCCAAATGTAAAACAATTCGAAGTGGGAGTAAGTTTGGCTGAAACTGGAATAGGAGACCTGGAACCCTGTCTATGAAACCCTTTTTTCTTTCCCTGAACAAGTTTTAAGGCAATTGATCCAGAATAAATTAATTTGGTGTCAGTTCATTTAGTGGCGAGGTGTTTAATTTTGTTACTCCAGCAGGTTGTTGAGTTGACAATATTTTTTTTCTCATACAGCTCCACATCATTCTAAGTCTGCTAGCGTTAGCATTGCTGAACTTGGATCCGTGGTTTATCTACCAGATTAAAAACATTTGGGCCGGCCTCGTGGCTTAGCGGTTAAGTGCGCGCGCTCTGCTACTGGCGGCCCGGGTTCGGATCCGGGCCGTGCACCTATGCACCGCTTCTCAGGCCATGCTGAGGCCACGTCCCACGTACAGCAACTAGAAGGATGTGCAACTATGACACACAACTATCTACTGGGGCTTTGGGGGGAAAAAACATTTTTTTTCATATTTTACCAAGTAAAATTACACACAGATTTCATGTTTTACCAAGTAAAATTATACACAGAAACAGCCTAATCATTTTGTGTTAAAATAGGTGTCACAAGCTCATCTGACTACAGTACCTCTGGACAACTCAGTACTCCAGGTAGTTTGATTTATAACTTTCAGTGTTTAAAAAGTTTATATCTATAATGTATATGTATGGATATATATATATAATTTTGCAATAAAATGTCCTGCTGATTATTACTTTTCTAGGACTTGATATTATTATGTGTTTCTCATGTTGAATTGAGCTTTGAAATGCTCTTCTCTTTGAGTACTAAAGTTCAGATGGCCAACTGAATATTTGAAACAATTTCATGAATAACAGAGATTAAATTATATTGTAAGGGAACTTGAATAAAAGATAGTGCAACTTCTCCTTTATCATTTTAGATATTTTATTTTAAAAATGACTTTATAAATAAATTACGAGTTCAATCTGTTTCCGCTCAACATGTGTAAATACAATCTGTAGTAAAGAGAAGTGGCCTCAAAATATACAATAAATAGCCTTGTGAAAAATATTTTAAAATTCTGTCGAAATATTCACTTTTGTTATTGTTGTTGCTGTTCTATTCTGCTTGCTTTTAGACCTTGCTCTAAGATTTCATATAAATTCATTTGGTTACACAAAAGGGTCAGTGCATTAGGAATAATCATGGAAAACAAAGTTTCAAGTTATATAGATTTTTCCCTTTGATCAGGAAAATTGAGTTTTCTTCATATATAGATAATTGAATTATTAATATTATTTAGCAGACTGATTTAATTAAATCTACCTTGGGCCTGTTTGGGTAGTAGCTTCCAATAAAAATAGGCTAGCAAAGTTCTCTTTTCGAAGCTGAAAAAATAGTTCTCTAAGGGATGCAGCATATGTTAGTAATTGTATATGACCCCAAATAAACAAGCTCTTAATGATTTCTGAACATGCTATGGCTGACTGTTCCAAGAAAAATATAGACTTCAGTGATAATCATATATATGACCTTAGCAAATCACAGCTCTTACAAAATCAAATTATGTACTCAGGGTAAAGGTATCCATTGATGGCCTTCAATAGCAACTTCTAAATTCCCATGTAGAAGTCCAAATATCCTATATATTTAACATAATTATATGTCTTGAAATTTAAATAATCTATGCATTGTGTTGAATAGAAAAAGGATCCCATATTCCGGAAGCAACTCCGAAATACTCAGAAATAAATGAAATTATTGGTGAGTAAAAATGACTCTGCTTTCTATCCATGTTTTTAGGCCCAAACCCGCCAGTACCTAATGAGGTTACAAAGTAACCAAAATTTGAAACTAGTTTTAAAAATTTGCCCATCGCCTGTCAGTTTGATCATTGCATGTTTGAATGACATCATATTTGTACTATTTTTCCTCCAAGATACCTACACACACACGCACACCACACACATACACAAACACATAAATTTATATACATACATATACATATATATGTATAGAGAGAAAATATAATTCTTTGCACTCCTTTGATATAAACACTAACTCATTTAGACAGCATTAGATAGACTCTCTCTACAAAAAGCAAAACAAGCAAACAAACCACAACTTCCCTCCACATATCCTTCCTCGTAGTAGAGATAATTTCCCTTTTCCCATGGGAAACAAGATGTTTTTATTGATGTATTATTTTAGCCAGAATAGCCTACTTTGGGTATGCTAAAGGACTCAGGTACTACTCTTAGTGTGTCTTTGCAGTATGAGAGAAAGATAGTACTGATTTAAGGTGATAGCTGTGAGAAGAGAACCTTTCAGTGATTTTTTTTCCCTTGGTACATAAACACTTAAAAAAATCAGACAGAAGGTACGTTACTTGTTCTAAATAATTATGAATATTTTGCTCTAAATATCTTCTAGGTGAAGCTTCTACTTGGGGCAAAGGAGCGTATAAAGCTTTCAATGGCCGGATGTTTTCCTTTGAGTCTTCATGCACTTACACTTTCTGCCGTCACTGCGTGGAATCTGGAGGAGATTTCAATATTGAGATCAAACGAAACAATGACAGTGAGGTTGAAAATATAGTAATTGTAATCGACAGTAATGACATCTCTATTTTTGGTGATACCATTTTAGTTAACGGAGAAAGGTAAATGTTATAGTGTTTTGGATAAATGCTGTAGAATTACTTGAAGTTACTTCAAGAAAAAGAAAAAAAAAAGGTTGAATGCGGAAGAGATGGTATTCTTTCTACTTTGTCGCTCCTACTGATATTTATAATAAATTCTTGGATGAGAGTTTGATAAGTGTATAAGACTTTGCTATATGTGGGATTGTAAGTTATATTTATTCCTATAATAAGGTGGGGAAAAAAAGAGTAGTTCTGTTGTTTGACTATTTTGAGTATCTAGATTTGGGGGCAATATGCATATTCAACAAAACCGATAATAGAATATTTTAACTTTCATTTGTGTTTACACTAAACATAAATTTAAGGTTTTACCTTAGATTGAAGCTTAGGCCATTATTTTTAGAAATAGCAACTCATATTTGGAAGGGATGGCATATTTGAATACTTTCCAGGATAATAAAATGAGGCATGATATTCTACTTGTGAACATTTCAAATTATTTGATCATTTTTTTCTCACGCTGAACCAGTTTCTTCTTGTTCGCTTCTCCAAAGCCCCAAAGATTTATTCATTGTTCCTTAAAAGTGCTCCCCAAATTGGAAAAAAGCCATTGTGTCTCTTCTTCTGAAATGATAAGAAAAAGAAAACTTTAATATTTACTAGGCAGTATTATATTTATGATACTAAACATAGAAACATGAATTACCAGAAAAACATGTTACGATAATACTATTCTTACCTTTTAAATGTACTTGTATTTTATATTTTTCAGTGTACAGATACCATATGACAATAAGTTAATTCACATTAAAAAATACGGAGAACATAATGTCCTGAATAGCCGTAGAGGAATCCTGACCTTAATGTGGGACAAAAATAACAAACTCTCAGTAAGTCAATCTATGATTTTCTTAAAATCCTGTGCTTTTTGTTCTTTACTTTCAGTTATAAAAACAATATATTATAAGGAAAATAAGAGCTAAGGCTTGTTGAGAAATCTCTACGTATTAGTTACTGTACTAAACATTATCTTATTTAATATTTAAAATACCTTGAAGTGCAGCTATTATTAATCTTATTACAGATAGTGGAACTCAGAAAATTCAGGCTAACAAAAGTTAAATAATCTTGAGCCAGCCTTGGTGGCCTAGTGGTTAAGTTCAGCATGCTCCACTTCCTCGGTCCAGGTTCGGTTCCCACGCTGTCAGTGGCCATGCTGTGCTGGTGGCCCACATACTAAAAAATAGAGGAAGGTTGGCACAGATGTCAGCTCAGGACAAATCTTCCTCAGCAAAAAAAAAACAAGTTAAATAATCTGCCCAAAGACATATCTAAGAGGTGGATCTTTCAAATTCTAGATCCACGTCCTTTAAAAGAGGCCCTGTAGTTCATCTCTAAGTACGTAACCAGCTTAGGTAGAATTGAATGTGAAGAACCACTGTCCTTTGGTTCGGGTAAACTTTGTTTTGAGATAGTTTCAATATTTTATAAACATATTTATGTAATTTTTTTTTAAAGCTCACTCTTCACAAACAATATCCAACTTGTGGTCTTTGTGGCAACTTCAACAGCACTCCAGGTGAGATTTCAATGCATTATGTCTAAGAAAACTGCTCCCCAAAAGAAAATTATAAAGTAATTACTCATATTTGGATAAATCTAACACAATTTGCATTTGCCTAAAGAATGAGAAATTAAAATAAAAAAATATATTTATGTTGCCAAGTCCATGTTTAGCTTTAAAATAATGTACACGTATAATGAATATCTTAAACTAAACGTTGCTTTCTTTTTAAGGAGATGATATCAACGAGCACATTGCCAATAGTAAAATTCCTGATGATTGTCCGAACGCTATTAGTAAAAACTATGAATTTTGTGAAGATGGAGTACAGGTAAGAAGTTTATATTTCATCTTCTAGTGAATTTCAGCAATATTCTTTTGGTTTCAATTTAGATAGCTGACATCGTCTTCTTAAGCACTCATACCTTACTCTTAGAATTCTGCCACTGCTTCCTCTCCAGTCTCCCTGTAGTCTATTTCTAAGCTTTAGTCTAGAAGTAGATGCTAAAATAAGTTTTTTTCATAAAACTTTACGATATTTACTATATATTAGTGTAACAGTTCTAATTTCCTTTACATAATGTTTTAGTTTGTCTGTACACTGACATGCTTTGCTTCTCCATTATTATCTCTTGATGGGGTGCTGACTTGACTCTCAGTTTAGAAATCCAGGTACTGTGTCCCTAAGATCTACTTTCTGCTCTCATTCTTTTAATTTTTCTCCCAGTTAGCCAGTCTGAATTGTCATTCCCCATATCTTTTACCTTCTTTTCGAAAAAGTTACAGATAGTCTTTTTGACTACAACATTTGAAAAAATAGTCATCATTGACTCTGTGAATTTTCCACCCTTGTGTAATTCCATTATTTTGAATTTGATACATTCGTTTGATGACTGAATAAATGTTCACATATTCCTATTTCAATCTAAAACAAAATTCTCAAGATCAAGATATGTATGGATAGTGCGGATAGAAGAGACTTTTGTTTAAGGGACAATGGGTATTGCGTTTATAGCTATCCTGTCATCTTCTAGCAAAGCACATTAAGCCATGGCATTATATAAGATCATCTGCTATCTTCCTTGTGAAACCCTTCTTGATCTTTGCAATTAGAATTGCTTTCTCTTCCTTCTGTTACCCTATGCCACTCATTGATACTTATGATAAGATACCATCTATAAAAATGTCCCATGTTTTTCTCATATGTTCTCTATAAGATTATGAATTCTATGATGATGTTTTATCTGTTGTGGTAGTTGCATAGTGTGTGAGATCTTACTCCTGGTTGCTCAAAAATGTTGGTTGAATAAATATATAAATTTATGTTGAAGCCAATGCATATTTAGTAGGGACCTACTATGTACAAGACATTGTATTGAGCCCAGAGGATACTAAGTTATGTTTCTTACCCTAAAGGAACCTATGATCTAGTGAGAAAGATACGCAAAAGATAATAGATGAGAAAAAAATTACTAAAGATTTTATTTCACTTAATTTTATACCTCACTTGGAGAATGTTATCAGTTGTCCTAGGGCTTAATTGGTGCAAATTGTGCGTTTGTTTGACAGTAGCTTTTATGTTTCTCTGAAAACAAACATGGTTAAAATAGAAAACAGCTATGCGGTCGTTAAAATATGTTGAAATTTGAACATTTTGGGGGTTCAATAACATATGTCTTTAGTTCCATAACCAACTGGGAACAAATATGTTGTTTCCAGGGCAAACTTACATAGTTTTCACCAAGAAAGCACAGAGTCACTGTGTTTTACTGTCATCTGTTTGCTCATCAAATATAAGCAGACTAACAGTTAATGGGCCACTATCTCTTCTGTCTATTGTGGTATCAGTCACTTACCATCAGTCTCTGGCATCAATCAATCTCTCTTTTTCTTACCCCTTCCGTTTTCTTGAGTTCTAAACTTCATGTCACTTTTAGAGAAATTTTGGATAATTTTAGGCACAATTTTTGAAGTCCTCATATAGCAATCCAAAATGCCGGAGGTGAAGTTCTTTTAGGAGTCACTGCACCAACTATAATACTTCAAAACCCTCCATTTCAACCAGCGTTCAACAGCTCTCCCTGTCAAAGCTACAGGATATTATGCAAAAAAAAAAAGACTTTTGAATTTATCTTTTCCTAAATATTCATTTGATTGTCCATTTTTCTTATGTTTTCATAAAATTTTATGCTTTATTTTGTAGCACTGTGACAAAATTATTGGAACCTACTTTGAGAAATGTGGAAAGGTTGCTACTTTATCCAGTGACTACAAAATGATCTGCATTGATGAGTACTGCCAAAATAGAGACAAAAATTCTTCATGTGACACTTATTCAGAATTGTCCCGCCTCTGTGCCTCGGATGGTCCCGGCACCTATGAATTCTGGCGAGATGATTCTGATGTGGTTTGTGGTAAGTTTTTAATTTTATTGTAGATTCCAAATCAGGATGTTTATGTAGCACTTAAAAGTTGAGCTATGTTTCAAAGTGATCATCTCAAATGCTTTTAAGCCCTGGAAGGATCCTTAGAGGTGATAGAGTCTTGTCTCTCACATGTATTTATGAGAAAACTGAGGCTCGTTGTGGTGAAGTGATTTGCCTCAAGTCACAGTGCTTTGCATTAAGATCTTAATTAGGAACTTTATGGTCTTTACAATCAGTAAAAGTCACTGTGAAAAATGAGTAATTCTGTAAAAAAAAATGTGGAAAAGTAACCAAAAGTATGTTGATTAGTACTATGATTTTCTTTCAAAAGGATTAATAAAACATAAATATAGGTTTCATGCAAACATATATTTTCCACTTATGTTTAGCTCAATGCTTGTAAGGTAAAATACAAGTACAATATCAATTTCAAAGTAAGATGAAATGATATTGTATACAAAATACATTTCCTCCAAATTAAACATTGTATCATAAAATAATGCATGGGAAATTGCCGTGATTTAGTTGCGCTGAGTATCTTTAAAGACTAATTTACATCTTGAAAATTAGACTCAAAGAATCCCATTTGAAAAGATCTCCGTTAGAATGTTATGTATTTATCACAATCATTTCCCTCTAATTTTCATGTATACATATGTCTATATTTCTCCAGAAAAACCTACATGCCCAGAAAAACATATCTACAAAGAATGTGGACCCTCAAATCCTGCAACTTGTTCTAATGTGGCTCCTTTTCAAGACAGTGAATGTGTGAGTGGTTGCACCTGCATAGAAGGTAATATACCCTGTGAGAATATTTACACTAAAACTACCGAAAACGAAGTGACTCAAGTATAGTGGGGTCTTATCTGTAACAAGATAGTAATGAATTCACCTATTCATAATCTATCCTTTCAGCAAACTGTGGAGAGGGGTAGAGAGACTTTTAAAGTCAAGGTGTATTTCTGTGTCTACAGTACCTGAGCGCTGTGGTGCTCCACAGATCATCCTCTAGTCCTGTATTGGGCTCAGTGGGACTGCTCTGTGGCTCATAAAACTATCTATACTCTTGCCAGTTCTCAAGGTAGGAGTGATTGCTTAAACAGAAATTACCATTTCAAGTGCAAGTTCATACTTAAAAGAACTAGCTCAAGAGTGATTTCACAATACACTGCTTGAGAATTTACTGATGTTTCTATGGTTTTGAGATTAATCTTATATAATGTATTCTAGGTTATCTATTGGATGATATTGGAGAGAAAGGGAGATGTGTATTAAAGGCTGAATGTCCCTGTGAATCCAATGGAAAGGTGTATGAGTCAGGAGAAGTCCGAGAGGGTCCGTGTGGTTCTCAGTGGTATGTGTGCTTTCTGTCCATATTTTATTGATAGCGAAATAATACTAATGTTTTTAGCTAATTTGAAATAATTCCTAAATCCACCCTTAAAATAAAGTTTTCAGAAATAAAAAGGAACCTCATTGCATTTTCTGTGTTGATATTTTGTCTTTTACTTTTTGAGGAAAGTTTAGTGTGTTTTTTATGTAAAAATATATGAGCTTTCTGTGTATCTTTAACAAATAATTTTTCTTACTAACTGAAGTAGTGTTTTGAATAGTAAACCAATTGGTGGTTGCAAATATAGAGCAAAGAGTAATACAAGAGTATGGTTGCAATAATGAAACAATAATTATGCTAATTGCCAAGAATATTTAATAACATGTACAATCAGAAACAACCCAACACTTTTCAAATAATTTTTATATGAGGCTACATTGGGGAAGATATATTTAATCCACAGTGGATTTTAATGTGCCAAAAGTTAGTGTATATTATTTCTGTTTTAATTGAATAGCTTGATTCTCCTTTTTTTGTGTATGTGTGGAAGATTGGCCCTGAGCTAACTTCTGTTGCCAGTCCTCCTCTTTTTGTTTGAGGAAGATTGTCACTGAGCTAACAACTGTGTCAATCTTCCTCCACTTTATATATGGGACGGACCTCAAGCCACAGCATGGCTTGATGAGTGGTACATAGGTCCGCGCCTGGGATCCGAACCCACGAGCCCCAGGCCCCTGAAGCAGAGTGTACGAACTTAACCACTACACTACCGAGCCAGCCCCTTGATTCTCCTTTTGAGTTCAGTAACAATGTGCTGACCAGAGAGATTTCCCCCTTCCTTATTATGACTTTTCCCTGAAGTTCCAAATTTCTGCAGGACTCCAAAGGACTTTTCTAGAAATGTATGATGTTCTTGTGGGGAAATAATGTGACTCAATGAAAACTAATCTATTATTTATACTATAATATTTTCTCTATAAATAGGAAATGTTCTGTTAGTGTAGTAATAATATATTAATAATAATTATGAATAACAATAGCTATGATTTATTGAATGTCTATAACAGTGCAGTCCAAGAGAAATATAACATGAGCCACAAATATTACCTACAAATATGATTTAACATTTTTTATTTGATACATTTAAAAAAAACAAAAAGAAACAAGTGGAATTAATTTTAATCATGTATTTTGTATATCCAAAATATTATCATTTCAACATGAAATTAGTATAAAAAGTTAATGAGAGATTTTACAATCTTTTTTTCATATTAAGTCTTAGAAGTCTGTTTGTATTTTACATTTACAGCAGATCTCAATCTGGACTAGCCACATTTCAAATAATCAGTGTCTCTGTACTGTATTGGAAAGTACAGATCTACAATGTGGTCTGTAGAAGGTGTTTTAATACTAATAGTGAAATATGTTCCATTTAAACAAACCCTGAAATCCAGTTTACAAGTTTTTATATGTTTGATGCAGGCAGATATTATTATTTTAGTCAACAGAGTTCAGGTCTTTTAAAATACCAAGATACCACCATCAATGAGACATTTTATCAGAGACGAGATGTTGGGTGGGGAATGAAGATGGTCTGATAAAGCTTAACTAAGCGTCTTAGTTTAAGTTATGATTTTTTAATGTTGTGATATTTATTTTCACCATTAGAAAAAACTCTATTGATGACGTTTTACTTAACCATTGCATTTTGACAGCACATGCCAAGAAGCAAAGTGGTCTTGCACTGATGCATTATGTCCTGGAAGATGTAAGGTGGAAGGAAGTTCAATTACCACCTTTGATGGTGTTAAATACAACCATCCTGGGAACTGTCACTTCCTTGCCATCCACGTATGTAATAGCCCGGAACACTTGAGAAAACCGACACAGATGCCAAGCTATTTTTCAACCAATTTAAAACACAATCTTCACCTTGAATTACTATTTAAAAAAATAAATAACACACATTATATATTATAATATTATTATATTTCAGTATCTGTTTTCTGTCACATATCGATGTTAACAATCAGTATTACCTGCGCTCCTTAGAAATTCCTTGTTAAACAAAAACCAAACAAAATCATGTTTATCACAATAATTTTCTAAATACATTGGGAAAACATTTCCTGCTTTTGCTTTGCTTTTCACGTGTTCACTAGTGCCTCAAATGAAACTATCTTTTACATTCCATAAAGCATATTCCTCTTTCATTATTATTCCTTTACATTTATTTTTAGTTTTTATGATACAACATCACCAGTATGATGGAAGCTATCTTTACGTTTAAATTCTTTTCAGTACTAAAATTTTAAGTCATTTGAATTTAAGTAAAAGGGAGATTCTATTTTGTAGCTTGTGCCTTCAGCTAGCATGAGAATAAGCAATTTTATTTAATCTTCCTGGTAAGACAAAGATGAGCAGAATTTGTGACTCCTGGGGTGAGAGATGTGGGTCAATGGCCAATAATCTGAAAAATATAGTTGCTGATACTAGAAGTCGGTTTTCTAAATCTTCTGTCCTTCTGTTATGCTCCTCACATAATCCATGAGGCTGGGGGATGGGCAAAGTGTGAGGGAAATATGCCAAAATATATGGAATATTTGCTTCTTGTAGATTGGAGATTCCTAGATCTTGAAATGAGAACTGGAAGTCAGTATTTGACATGACATATTATGGTTTTAAAATTAAATACCTCTCACATTAGATTTAAATAGACATTGTGGATTGTCCAAAGAATAAACAAGCTATGTTACTTCTAATTCCTATTAGTCTCTACAATGCAGCACAATTCTCTTGAAGGAGAAGACAAAAAGTGAAGATAAAAGAAAAAAATGATGACTATGAAAATCTATCAATCACAGACTACATAGATATAGCTTATGCAAGATACTCAGACCATCTGTAAAGCTCTTGGCCAATCCTAGACTGTGTCATGGACTGAACTGGGTTTCTGTTTTCAGAACAGACTGATTGTAGGAATTGTGTATATTTGAAATGCAAATATACATTGTGAATGAATCACATAGTAATACATAATCAATGACATTTTAATAAACATTTAAATGATGTACATTTTTTAACAGGATAAAGATTGGTCTGTCAGTGTTGAGCTTCTTCCATGTCCAAGTGGTCAGTCAGGAACGTGCTTAAATACTGTTTCACTTCTTTTGAATTCGGTGAGTAATCAGCTTCCTAAAATTCATTCAGAGCAAAATCAGTTACTTCACAAATTCAGAAGTTTTGAGTTGAAGAAGAAAGGCTTTACTGTGTAAATTAAAAGCACAAATAAGATGGTATAGAAAATTGATAAAGTCTCTGGAAGAGCTGGGTAGTTCCAAGGATCCTTAAGTTTATCAAAATTACCGTAGATACACAACTAAGGTGCTAATTACAGATCAACCTTATGTACTTGTTAGATTATTAAACTCTGTGGACAGTTTAAGAAGGCAACTGTATTTGTTTAGAATTTCATGTATTTGGAACTGACATTATAAGTGGAAATAGACCAAAATGGGAAGGAAGGACACCTCGCCTGGCCTGTGGCACTTACAGGCTATCTGACCTTTGGAAATCTAAATTACCTTCTTGGGTCTCAGTTTCCTCATTTACAAATTGGGGATGAAGCATCCTTAGAATCCTTCTCAGAGAATTGCTAAGAGAAACAACAAAGCAAAGTATGAGAAATGCTTTTATAATATTCTATATTTTAAATATTTATAAATCAATCCAAAAAATGAAACATTTCTCTGGCACAAAATTTCAGGTTCATATATTACATTAAAATGAATTAATATTATAAGTTAATATGAACTAACAATGTGTTTTAAATATTAGCCTGTTTCAGTTGACAAATATGTGTTCAATAGAGATGGAACAGTCACAAATGACAAGATTAGAAATCAAACTTATTACTATTCAGGTAAGTTTAATAATACTATTTTAAAATAAATGTAAGATGCATTCATTTATTCAATTTTTAAGGATATTAAATATTTCTAATTTTTAAGAGACATTAAGGTATAAAAACATTTTAGGAAATTAAAAACTGTTTAATATGTTAATTATTGCTATTAATGTTAATAATTATTTTGACAGACAAAATACAGATCTTCAAAGCATCTTCCTCATACCTTCAAGTAGAAACATACTTTCATGTAAAAATGCAAATACAAATTGTTCCTGTGATGCAATTATATGTTTCCATGCCACCCAACCAATTCACAGACACTATAGGTAAGTCCTCTGAATATGTTTTATTTCCAAGGCTCTAATGTGACCATCATTTATTGTAATTTTCAGTTGTCTCTCAATGAATGACATTAGACCGTAAAGAATTTTTACTTAATCTTCCCTTCTGGAATTATTTTACAGTAAAATAATTCCAAATTGTAGTAAAGACAGCTTTAGTTATTACAAAATCTATTCCAAAATGGTTTTCAACAATTTAAACATTTTAAGGTTGTTAAATTAAGGCTTTTATTAAGTGATATTTGATGATATATGTTACATATCACTTTGCCAATATACATTACTAAAGCTTTGGCCCATAGAAGAATAAATGAAAATATTATAGATATAAATCTTTTGGAAATCAAGTTTCAAATACAAGCTATGTTATAACTTGTCTTTCTGCTGGTAGATCACATTGTCATATCTTTCACTGAGGTTTTCAATCATAGAAATCAGCTCTTACCTACCGTCATGGATGTTGAACAAAACAAACAAGACAATGGCAAATCCTACAGTTACTAATTTAAAATTGTCTACACTTCTGCAATATACCTTTACTTGAGAAGGTGACTTATTTATACATAGGAAATAAATGTAACTCATGGGTCAGAAGGATCCAGATAAGAAAGGATTATAGCTCTTAACATTATTCAACTCTCCACATTGAAACTGTGAAAACGTGCAGTCATAAACTTCCTACTTGTAAGTATACTTCCTATTACCTTGTCAAAGGAGGTTAAGTTACAGCAACAAACAGGAAAAACACAATATTCATGGAAAATGGTCTTTCATTGCTCCTGGAATTTGAATAAAAGGGAGTATTAATTTGAAGTGTCATGAAATTTTACTTGTATGTATAAAGACTAACCAAGACATACTCTTGGGTAGCTTCTACATGTTTTGATTTGAGCAAAGAACTGAATATGAAGTGAGGATATGAATCCAAAAAGTTGAGTAGGTGAGGGGATGCTAAAATTTGTTCTGTGTTCTGTACAGGACTCTGTGGTTCCTACAACAACAAAGCAGAGGATGATTTCATGTCAAGTCAGAATATATTGGAGAAGACATCTCAGGCATTCGCTAATTCTTGGGAAATGATGTCTTGTTCTAAAGGAAACCCTGCTTCATGCATCAGTATAGAAACTGGTAATGTTAATTGAACATCACACTCTATAATTAAATATTTGTTGCTAGAAATTATATACTTAATCTGGTAATAATATGAGACTATCAGATAATCTTGGTTTTAGCCAGCATTTGTTGTACTGTCCCAGTTTTAGAGGGAACAGCAGAGAAACAGTCTCGCTGGCTGAAGGCACTGCTGGAAAACACATCTTTCATTGAGGAAGAGGGATCAGTATGGTTGTCTTTTTCCATATCCACTATTTTACGCCTTTTACTGTTTTCTCTATAGTTATAGAATAATAAGGTTACAGGAGACTTTACAGATGGTTGAGTTTATTATTCTTCTCCTTCAATTTAGTCATGGAAGTGATCATTGTTGGAATAGTGAGATTCACCCAAACTGCTGAGCCACTAATGACAGAGCTGACTCTAGATCCAGGTCTCCTAACCACTGCTGTCATGTATATTTGTTATACCAAACCCCAAATATAGATCTTATTAGGAAAACTGTACACTTGTATGATTCAGCTCATGTTTTGTCTTACCAAAGAGTTCCGTAAATATTAGTTCAGTTTATTCCCACAAAAATTCATGAAGGACGTGGATGAGGTTATTATCCTCATTAATGTAGATGTTGATAATGGAGTCCAAATAAGGGTGTTCTTAATAAGGGTTAAAGATTAAATTGGAATCCAAGTATTTTGAATCAAAGTCTAGTTCCGATTGCTCCCTTAGTATTGTTGATTTTAATAGGCACTTTATTTTATGTTGCTTCTTTCATAAATAATGCAATGCAATGGAAGATAAGCTAAAATATGTTATGTTGGTATGTTAATGAGTTGTTTCTAAAATAATCTGCATATTTGAAATAATTGTCTGATCAGCTTATAACACTATATTTAAAAATTACTAAAACAATTCCTTTTGAGAGTTTTATCTACGTATTTTGATTTAAAACATGAGTTGACAGAAGCATTAATATCAACATGGTGATACGTAGTTCAGGGTTTTAATTGTCACGTTATTTTGTTTTGTGGGTGTTGCAGTGAAAACAATTAAAATAAGAATAGATTAAAAATGTATATTACGGGGGCCGGCTGGCAGGGTGGCACAGAGGTTAAGTGCACACACTCCGCTTCTGCAGCCCGGAGTTCACAGGTTCAGATCCCAGGCGTTCACCGACGCACCGCTTGTGAAGCTGCACTGTAGTGGTGTCCCATATAAAGTAGAGGAAGATGGGCATGGATGTTAGCCCAGGGCCAATCTTCCTCAGCAAAAAGAGGAGGATTAGCATCGGGTGTTAGCTCAGGGCTAGTCTTCCTCACCAAAAAAAAAAAAAAAGTATATTTCTTGAGAAACCAAGCCAATTTATGTTAAGCAGACTATATGTTAACACTTTTGAGAGATATATAAATTATTTCAATTTTCAGTATTTTATATTTAATTTAATAAAATAAAATACAGAAAATTAAACCATACTTTAATAAGCTGCTAGTAATGTTTACAGAAAAAGTGGTAATACTTGGTTACCAGTTTGTCAAAATTTTAGAAATAATTGGCCTCAATGTCCTTTTAATAGATTCAGTCAGCTTCCTTTATTGCCTCCCAGTGACAGTAACTTTTAAAAACCAATCAACAATAGTTAAAATTTTTAGCAATGTTTGTCTTAGTCACAATCACCACCTTTAAGCATTTGCAAATCATTGAGCAAAGCATTTGCTACTCAGACGCTATTTTTGTAAATTTTCTCTTCTCTTAATGTCTGTTAGTATGAGGCTAGTTATTTATAAACCAACCAAATATCAAATTAAGCACTTAAAAAAATAAAACTAGTGGGGGCCGGCCCAGTGGCGCAAGTGGTTAAGTGCGCGAGCTCCGCCGCAGTGGCCCAGGGTTTGCTGGTTCAGATCCCGGGTGCGCACCGACGTAGGGCTTGTCAAGCCATGCTGTGGCGGCGTCCCATATAAAGTGGAGGAAGATGGGCATGAGTGTTAGCCCAGGGCCAGTCTTCCTCAGCAAAAAGAGGAGGATTGGCAGATGTTAGCTCAGGGCCGATCTTCCTCACAGAAAAAATAAATAAATAAATAAATAAAATTAGTGTATTTGAATTATTGATTTTGGTTGTCCTAATGTATGACCTTGAAAAAAACTGATAGGACCTTCTGGGGTGACAGGGTGGAGGTGGTGGTGGTGTTGTGGTGGCTTCATTTACCAACTTGTCATAATTTAGACAAAAATATATATTTTAAATTAAAAGACACCTGAATAAATAATCTGGTTTCCTTATTCCCATTTTTATATAGAAACTGCATTTCAGAAAAAGGTTAACTGATTTAATACAAAAGTCCAAAGCTAATAAAGATTTTGCCTCTTAGTTTCAGGTGTTTCTGATTATATCATGCTATTTTTGTATGCAGTGGATAACAAATTAGATTTCTTATAGCAAAACAGTTTAAAAACAATTGTTTTAATAGAGACAAAATTCTGCTAAAAATTTGTACTTCTTCTGTCAATTAAATTAAAGAATTATGACATTATTGATACTAATTTTGGGTGCATTAATTGTCTTCCAGAAAGGTTTGCTGGCAGTCATTGTGGAATTCTTCTTGATTCAAGTGGGCCTTTTGCTTCCTGCCATCCAATTGTAAACCCTAAATCGTATCATGAGGTATGTGAGGGTCTAACATTAACAACTCTTTTTAAGAAATATTTTGATAATATCAAAAGAAGCAGGTAGATATTAAAAATTTTCCAATAACAGCCATTGCCAGTAGATTAAGATGTATGTTTCAATTTAACATTAGATTCCACTAATTTATTCAATTGTTAGATATACCAACTTAAAAAAAAAGTGGTACTGGGAAATAAACCCAAATGAGACAAATCTGAAGTATCTCTTTTCTATCTTTTCTAAGTTCTTTGAAAACTCACGTAATAATTGATTTGCTATTTTGCATGTTTTTGAAAAGAAATATTTCCAAAAGTTTCAAAGACAAATTTTTTTGGGGGAAGAGGTGTGGTTATGAACTGAATTATTATACCCAGTTTACCTGTTCTTCTGAACATTTTCATAATGTAATGTAAATGTGTTTCTTATTTTAAAGGAATGCAAAATATACACTTGTGCTTGTGAAGACAGTCAAGATTGCCTGTGTACAGTTTTAGGCAACTATGTGAAAGCATGTGCAGAGAAGGAAACGTACATAGAGGGATGGAGAGCCAACCTATGTGGTGAGCAGGAGAGAGGCCTTATATAACTCTACTTCCTTCTCAATTTTACTATAGTTTGTGTGTGTGTGCGTGTGTGTGTGTGTGTGCAGTTTAGGCGCATGTATTTACAAATTTGTACTTGGTTCTTTCAAAGATGATTTTCTGTCTTTTTAAAAATATATTTGAGCAATCCTTGCATTTTTATGTCTTGATTTATTTCTCGTATCTTGATTTAGTATATTCATGTTTCAACAAGAACAGTATATCTATATAAATATATGTCTCTGTTCAGTTATTGTGTGCTGAAATTTAAATAATATTCTGCCTCTTACTGCATTTTTGAATGATAGTCAAATATTAATAACTTACTTTGAAAAAAATAAAAATAAACTAGTAAATTAGGGGCTCAACTATTGCATTTATAAAATCTTGCTTTGTTTTAAAATATTTATTGCACTACTTGAATATGACTTCAGAAAAATACTTGATTTACCAAAAAAAATACTTTATAGAAATATATCCCTTATAGATCATACTTAATACCTCGCAGCCTGTATCCAGTCAATCAAGAAGGTCTGTCAAGTTCACCTCCAAAATTTCTCTCAAATCCATTCATATCTCTCCATCTCTATTGCCACCAAGCTAGTTCAAGAAACCATCATTTTTTTCTCCTGGGTGATTGCAATAGCCTCTTTCAATATCCACTCTTGGATGGATGGATCCCCTAATCCATTTTCCAAAGAGAAATCAGTATAATCTTTAAAGTAAAACCAAATAAAACTAATCTGATCATGTGGCATTCCAGTCTAAAACAAAGTCAATGACTTCTCATTGCTCTAAGGCTGAAGACGAAACTGCTTAAGTGGGTCCTACAAGTTCTAACCGCTGATTCTGTCTCTGGGCTTATAGCTTCTACTTGCTCCTTGAAAGAATTTCTCCCTCTTCTAACTTAGTCTGCTCCCCAGACATAGAATTAATTTTCTCTAGGCTGCCTTCATGCTGTCCATCTACCCTTTCTCATCATGAAGTGCAGGTTCCTAGTTGTACACACTTAGAGCTTCCCGTCTTGCTTCTCTGTAGCAGATACCACAATTGTCCTTCCCCTAGGAATGAACATAAACCACATGACAGCAGTGTATTATCTGTCTTGTTTGTGGGCTTTATCCCCAGCAGAACATGTAAACATATAATAGAGACTCAATATTGACCAAGAAAAAAAAAAAGAATGAAAAAACCAATGAACAATAAGTACCTTTTTCTTGATTATTCGTATCCTCAATTATGAATAATTTGCTATAATATCTATAAATGTTAAGTTGAAATAAAATTGCTCATTTTACTGAATGTATACATATTTACTGTTTTTTGCCTGTATACCAACAGATCAGTCTTGTCCAAGTGGCCTAGTTTTCAACTACAATGTAAAAGGCTGCAATAGTTCTTGCCGATCATTGTCAGAGAGAGATAGGAGCTGTGATGTAGATGTTCCAGTTGATGGATGCACTTGCCCTGATGGAATGTACCAGAATAATGAAGGAAATTGTGTTACAAAATCTCAGTGTGACTGCTACATAAACGACGAGGTCGTGCAACCAGGCAAACTCATCAATATTGATGACAATAAATGGTATGGAGATTACATGTATACTTGTTATGACTTTGAAATCAAGGGACTGTCCTTTTCAGAGAAATAGTCTTTTGCTAGCCTGAAGTCTTCTCTAGACTTGTCATGTTTTTACTTTTGTATTTCTTATTAAGGTTAGTTATGGCCCCCTTTATTCTGGAGTGTTCACTGCATCATAGTGGCTATAACTGGTTTATCCTACTCTTGTTTGGTTTCAAATATCAGTAGAAAAATATTCTAGCAGCTCCTAAATACAGACAATGCAAAACGATTTCATATTCAGACAAGGCTTTCTAGTTGACTCTCAGCATTCAACAAACACTTATTAAATAAATATCTACTGTGTGTGAGGCCTTATGCTGAATGCTGGAGTTACAAAGATTAGTGAACATTGTCTTGGACTCATAGAGTAAGCAGGATGCTGACTATTGCAAGGAGATTTGCATACTATAATATGGTAGCAGAAAGGGCCAGTCGCTACCTGAGGAGATAAGGAAGATTTCTTAGAGGGGACCAGCATTTGAGTTTTCCTAAGGGATGAATCTTTTTTGAGACAAAATTAGGGTGTGAAGAGTGATTTCCAGTAGAGTAAACAGAATGCACTAATGTAGGAAATACTTGAAAAAGTAATGCACCTGTAGGTTATTGTTGCATAGGATTGGACTGAAAATGTAGACAGTGACCAGACATGCTCAAGAATTTGAACTTAGTTCCTGGGCAGTAGGAGAAGTTGAAGAATTGTGACTTTTTGTAATGGCTAAAGGGGGTTGTGATTTCTGCAGTTTGGGACAAAGTAATTTATCTGTATTTCTAATTCGATAGACCGACATAGCAATTCTTAACAATGTAACTGCAAAAATGAAGTAGCCATTCCGGAAAATTTTGAATGTGCCTTCTCTCTTTTCTTTAGTTCCATGAAATGATCAGTTAGCAATGAATGATTTTTCTTGGCCATTTAAAAGGGGAGCATGGATAATAACCCCTTTCCATCAAAGCACACAAAACATCTGGTTGGGGTTTAATAATGATATTTTCTTTGTAGACGTTGGGGAATCAGTAGATTACCTTTTTAATGAGACTTAGGCTAGCACCTCCAAATTATGGTTTCCTTCATTATTACCCTATTTCAGACTCCCATGAGCCCTTACTGGCACTACTGTGATAGCTAACTTAGCAGTTCTTTGCCCTCTGTCTCTGTCTCGTGTTTTCTGCCTGATGGCTAGCATATATAACCTAAAGCACTCTTCTGATTGTGCCACTTCGCTGCTCAGAAACTTTACTGGTGACAGTTGCCTGAAAAACAGAAATAAACTTGTATGTCATTTAAGACCCTCTGAAATCTGTCCCCAACTTACTTTTACAACTTCTGCTTATCATGCATCCTACCTTCTATCCAAACAAATCGTTGGAGCATACCTTGTTCTTTTCTACATAGCAGCTTTGTATCTTATCAGCATATCTGTTGAATCTTACTAATCCATCAAGATCCAGCCCTCTTTTCCATGAAGTTTTCTCTGATGTTCATAGAACCTTGTTTGTACCTTCCTATAATATAGAAATACTCCTATAATATAGGAATACACACACAAGGCTATATCTTATAATTTGGTACATTTTATGCATCTTCTGGGGGACCTTGTCTCATTCATCTAACTACATGTGATAAAACACATGGTGTAAGAATGAGGAGTTCAAGTTGCTGTAACAGTGTATTAAGAAGTTGTTATTGAAATTTGATATTTAAATGTATCATTTTCTTTTATTTCTAGTGTCTGTCAGGATGGAATTCTTCTTTGCGAGATTCCCCTTAATTTAATCCTACGTAAGTGTTGAAATCATGATGCAAGCTAAAGATATCTACTTTGATTAAAATAAGCACATTAAGAGGCCCTTGACTAACAACTTCCTTTATCCGGCAGAGAATTGTTCTGGAGGGGCTGAGTATGTTAACTGTAGCGATCCTAAGGCACAGAGAAGAGCTGATCGTACATGTAGCACTCGGAATATACCTAGCTTTGATGTAAGTAACATGACATTAGAGTTTAGCTTTTTAAAATTTTTAATTGTTTCAGGGCAGAGGGAAACTAAAACAGCAATGAAAAATAATTAGAAGGTCATATTTATTGGGTGTTATTTTGACTTGTCAAATGTTGACTCTAAATGTATATTTGCTATATTTATGTATTGTAAATTAATGCTGATAATGTTACGTGTTCAGAGCTGTGCCTCATGGTGTATATTTTATATTTGTTCCTGTAGGAGAACTTGCCTTGCAAACGTGGGTGCTACTGTCCAGTAGGAATGGTTCGAAATTCTAAAGGGAACTGTGTCTTTCCTGATGACTGCCCATGCTCTTTTGGTGGACGAGAGTATGATCAAGGAAGTGTCACCTCAGTTAGCTGCAACAAATGGTACATAATAAAGGATTACTGTTTTATTTGTTTTGAATATTAGAAAGTGTACAGTCTGCTCTTATTTTTAGGGGAAAGAAGTCATATTTTGGGATATTTGAAAAAATAATGGTCAAATGTAGTTAAAAAAAGCTATTTTTTAATATAGAAGCTTTATATAGCATTATATATGATGAATATCATATCATATAATGACAACCACAAAATTTAAGTGACTATGAAACATTGTTTTATGCTTATTTATGAGTATTTATGAGTTAAGTCTTTATGATTTCAAAAACAATATAAGTATACGATTCTTGGCATAATATAATTACCACACTCTATCATTTTTTTTTAGTACTTGCATGAAGGGATCCTGGAACTGTACACAAAATGAATGTGAAACCACCTGCCACATCTATGGGGACGGTCATGTTAGAACTTTTGATGGAAAAAGTTACAGCTTTGATGGTCTCTGCCAGTATTCATTTCTTGAGGTAATTACAAGTGGGCTTTATCACAAATTTTTAATACTTATTATTATTTATTTGTAGAAGAGCTCTGGAGAATTTTACTCTCAAAATGTGAAATTTAAAAAAAAGGCCTCAAATATTTCTCAAGGGCAGTAGAATGTAATATGTTGTAATGCTGACTCTGGAGGCAGTAGGCCTAGATTTCAATCCTGGTTCTGCCAATTTCTCAGATGTGTGACTTTGGGTACATTTCTTAACTTCTCTGTGTGTGTTTCCTTATCTGTAAAATGGAGATGGAAATAGTCCCTACTTGAAACCAAATTAGGGCAAATAAGTGCTCAATAAATGTTAGATATTATTTAACAACAGCATTATCAGCGACAATGACAGTTACCATTTTATAAGAGCTTGTATACTTTATTACATTTAATCATTACAGTACGAAAATGATGATATTACTATTCCTATGATGCAGATGAAGAAAGTGAGCTTTACAGAGGTGAAGCAGCGTAAACTACTAAGTAGAAAATGCCATATTCAGACCTAGATTTGTCTGATTCCAGAGTTCATGCTTGTTACATACAATTAAACTGCTTCCTAAGTAACGTCTAATGAGTGAAATGTGGATTATTTTGTATTTATACATTAATTGTGATTCAATATCAAGTTTCATAAAAATCACTGAGGAAAAAACTCACCTTTATCTAGCTATTTACAGAGCCTAGAAATAAATCTATGATTACAAATGTATGTAATTTATTTATTTATTTATTTATTTATTTATTTTTTAATTTTTTGTTTATTGCAGTAACATTGGTGTATAACGTTGTAAAAATTTCAGGTGTACATTATTATACTTCTATTTCTAAATAGATTACATCATGTTCACCACCAAAATACTAATTACAGCCCATCACCACACACATGTACTGAATTATCCCTTTCACCCTCCTCCCTCCCCCCTTCCCCTCTGGTAACCGCCAATCCAATCTCTGTCTCTATGTGTTTGTTTATTGTTGTTATTATCTACTACTTAATGAAGGAAATCATACGGTATTTGACCTTCTCTCTCTGACTTATTTCACTTTGCATTATACCCTCAATGTCCATCCATGTTGTCACAAATGCCTGGATTTCATCGTTTCTTATGGCTGAGTAGTGTTCCATTGTGTATATATACCACATCTTCTTTATCCATTCGTCCCTTGATGGGCACTTAGGTTGCTTCCAAGTCTTGGCTATTGTGAATAACGCTGCAATGAACACAGGGGTGCATGTACCTTTACAAATTGGTGTTTTCAAGTTCTTTGGATAAATACCCAACAGTGGAATAGCTGGATCATATGGTAGTTCTATCCTTGATTTTTTGAGGAATCTCCATACTTTTTTCCATAGTGGCTGCACCAGTTTGCACTCCCACCAGCAGTGTATGAGAGTTCCCTTCTCTCCACATCCTCTCCAACACATGTTGTTTCCTGTCTTGTTAATTATAGCCATTCTGACGGGTGTGAGGTGATATCTCATTGTAGTTTTGATTTGCGTTTCCCTGATAGTTAGTGATTTTGAACATCTTTTCATGTGTCTGTTGGCCATCTGTATATCTTCTTTGGAGAAATGTCTGTTCAGGTCTTTTGCCCATTTTTTAATTGGGTTGGTAGTTTTTTTGTTGTTGAGATGCATGAGTTCTTTATATATTTTGGAGATTAAGCCCTTATCAGATGTATGGTTTGCAAATATCTTCTCCCAATTGTTAGGTTGTCTTTTCGTTTTGTTGATGGTTTCCTTTGCGGTACAGAAGCTTTTTAGTTTGATGTAGTCCCATTTGTTTCTTTTTTCTATTGTTTCTCTTGCCTGGTCAGACATGGTGCATGAAAATATGTTGCTAAGACCGATGTGGAAGAGCGTACTGCTTATGTTTTCTTCTAGAAGTTTCATAGTTTCAGGTCTTACATTCAAGTCTTTAATCCATTTGGAGTTAATTTTTGTGTATGGTGTAAGGTAAGGGTCTACTTTCATTTTTTTGCATGTGGCTATCCAGTTTTCCCAACACCATTTGTTGAAGAGACTTTCTTTTCCCCATTGTATGTTCTTGGCTCCTTTGTCAAAGATTAGCTGTCCATATATGTGTGGGTTTATTTCTGGGCTTTTGATTCTATTCCATGGATCTGTGTGTCTGTTTTTGTGCCAGTACCATGCTGTTTTGGTTACTATAGGTTTGTAGTATATTTTGAAACCAGGTAGTGTGATACCTCCAGCTTTGTTCTTGTTTCTGAGGATTCCTTTAGCTATTCGGGGTCTTTCGTTGTTCCATATAAATTTTAGAATTCTTTGTTCTATTTCTGTGAAAAATGTTGTTGGAACTTTGATAGGGATTGCATTGAATCTATAGATTGCTTTAGGAATTATGGACATCTTAACTATGTTAATTTTTCCAATCCAAGTGCACGGAATATCTTTCCATTTCTTTGTGTCTTCTTCAATTTCTTTCAGAAATGTTTTATAGTTTTCAGTGTACAGATCTTTCACCTCTTTGGTTAAGTTTATTCCTAGGTATTTTATTCTTTTTGTTGCAATTGTAAATGGGATTGTATTCTTAGTTTCTCTTTCTGCTACTTCGTTGTTAGTGTACAGAAATGCAACTGATTTTTGTATGTTGATTTTGTATACTGAACTTTACCATATTTGTTTTTTACTTCTAAAAGTTTTCTGGTGGATTCTTTATGGTTTTCTATATATAAAATCATGTCATCTGCAAATAGTGAGAGTTTTACTTCTTCCTTTCCAATTTGGATCCCTTTTATTTCTTTCTCTTGCCTGATTGCTCTGGCTAGGACTTCCAGTACTATGTTAAATAGGAGTGGTGACAGTGGGCATCCTTGTCTGGTTCCTGTTCTTAGAAGGATAGCTTTCAGTTTTTCACCATTGAGGATGATGATAGCTGTGGGTTTCTCATATATGATCTTTATTATGTTGAGGTACTTTCCTTCTATACCCCTTTTATTCAGAGTTTTTATCATAAATGGATGCTGTATCCTGTCAAATGCTTTCTCTGCATCTATTGAGATGATCATGTGATTTTTATTCTTCATTTTATTAGTGTGGTGTATTACGTTGATTGATTTGCGAATGTTAAACCATCCCTGCATACCTGGAATAAATCCCATGTGATCATGGTGTATAATCTTTTTAACGTATTGTTGTATGCGATTTGCTAGTATTTTGTTGAAGATTTTTGCATCGATGTTCATCAGTGATATTGGCCTGTAATTTTCTTTTTTTGTGTTGTCCTTGTCTGGTTTTTGTATCAGGGTAATGTTGGCTTCATAGAATGAGTTAGGGAGCTTCTCCCTCTCCTCAATTTTTTGGAAGAGTTTGAGAAGGGTAGGTATTAAGTCTTCTTTGAATGTTTGGTAGAATTCACCAGGGAAGCCATCTGGTCCTGGACTTTTATTTTTGGGGAGGTTTGTGATTACTGTTTCGATCTCCTTACTGGTGATTGGTCTATTGAAATTCTCTACTTCTTCTTGATCCAGTTTTGGAAGGTTGTATGATTCTAAGAATTTATCCATTTCTTCCAGATTGTCGAATTGGTTGGCATATAGCTTTTCATAGTATTCTCTTATAATCTTTTGTATTTCTGATGTGTCTGTTGTAACCTCTTCTCTTTCATTTCTGATTTTTCTTATTTGTGCCTTCTCTCTTTTTTTCTTGGTGAGTCTAGCTAAAGGTTAGTCAATTTTGTTGATCTTTTCAAAGAACCAGCTCTTGGTTTTATTAATTTTTTCTATTGTTTTTTGGTCTCTATTTCATTTATTTCTGCTCTGATTTTTATTATTTCCCTTTTTCTACTGATTTTGGGCTTTGTTTGTTCTTCTTTTTCCAGTTCCTTTAGGTGCATTGTTAGATTGTTTATTTGAGACTTTTCTTGTTTGTTGAGATAGGCCTGTATTGCTATAAACTTCCCTCTTAGAACCGCTTTTGCTGTATCCCATAAGTTCTGGCATGTCGTATTGTCATTTTCATTTGTCTCCAGGTATTTTTTGATTTCTTCTTTGATTTCTTCATTAACCCAGTCGTTGTTCAGTAGCATTTTGTTTAATCTCCACGTATTTGTGGCTTTTCTGATTTTCTTCCTATAGTTGATTTCTAGTTTCATACCGTTGTGGTCAGAAAAGATGCTTGGTATTATTTCAATCTTCTTAAATTTATGCAGACTTGTTTTGTGGCCTAATATGTGATCAATCCTGGAGAATGTTCCATGTGCATTTGAAAAGAACGTGTATTCTTCGGTTTTTGGATGGAATACTCTGTATATATCTACTAGGTCCATCTGTTCTAGTGTGTCGTTTAAGGCCAGTGTTTCCTTATTGATCTTCTGTTTGGATGATCTATCCATTGGTGTAAGTGGAGTGTTAAAGTCCCCTACTATTATTGTGTTACTGTCTATTTCTGTTTTTATGTCTGTTAATAATTGCTTTATACATTTAGGTGCACCTACATTGGGTGTGTAGATATTTACAAGCGTTATATCCTCTTGTTGGATTGTTCCCTTGATCATTATGTAATGCCCTTCTTTGTCTCTGTTTACAGTTTTTGTTTTAAAGTCTATTTTGTCTGATATGAGTACTGCTACCCCAGCTTTCTTTTCATTGCCATTTGCGTGGAGTATCTTTTTCCATCCCTTCACTTTCAGTTTGTGAGTGTCTTTGGGTCTGAAGTGTGTCTCTTGTATGCAGCATATATATAGGTCTTGTTGTTTTATCCAATCAGCCACCCTATGCCTTTTAACTGGAGCATTTAGTCCACTGACATTTAAAGTAGCTATTGATAAGTATGTACTTACTGCCATTTTTGAACTTTTGTTTTTCTCAGTGTTTTAGTAGTCCTTCTCTGTTCATTTCTTCTTCTATACAGAATTGATGGTCACTTTAGTTTGACCTCTGTTTGAAAGCTGTACTCTTTAACTCCTCTCCTCCCTCCTTTTATGTTTTTGATATCATATCTAACCTCTTTTTTGTGCATTTGTATCCATTACATTCTAATCATGGAAATAGATAATTTTTCCTATTTGTGGTCTTCTCTTTTCCCCTTAAATCAGTCCCTTTAACATTTCTTGTAGCACTGGTTTCTTGGTGACAAACTCCTTTAATTTTTGCTTGTCTGGGAAATTTTTGATCTCTCCTTCCATTTTGAATGATAACCTTGCTGGGTAGAGTATTCTTGGCTGTAAGTTTTTTCCTTTTAGCACTTTAAATATATCATGGAATTCTCTTCTAGCCTGTAAGGTTTCTGCTGAGAAGTCAGCTGATAGCCGTATGGGGTTTCCTTTGTATGTAACTTGACTTTCTCTTGCGGCTTTTAGGATTCTCTCTTTATCTTTAATTCTGGACATTTTGATTATGATGTGTCTTGGTGTGGGCCTCTTTGGGTTTATCTTGTTTGGGGCTCTCTGTGCTTCCTGTACCTGGATGTCTGTTTCCTTCCTTAAGTTAGGGAAATTTTCATCTATTATTTCTTGAAATAGATTCTCTGCCCCCTTGTCTCGCTCTACTCCTTCCGGGACACCTATAACACGGATGTTAGTGCACTTGGTGTTGTCCCAGAGGTCCCTTAGACTGTCCTCACTCTTTTTAATTCTTTTCTCTTTTACCTGTTCACCTTGGGTAATTTCTTCTAGTCTTTCATCCAGCTCACAGATCCATTCTTCTGTATCCTCTACTCTGCTTTTGAGTCCCTCTAATGAATTTTTCATTTCCAGTATTGTATTCTTCATTTCTGATTGGTTCTTTTTTATATCTTCCATTTCTTTGTTGACATTCTCACTGAGTTCATCTATTCTTCTCCCCAGATCAGTGAGCATCCTTAACACTCTTAGTTTGAAGTCTCTGTCAGGTAGGTTGCTCATTTCTGTTTCACTTAGTTCCTTTTCTGGGGTTTTGTCCTGTTCCCTTACTTGGAATGTATTCTTTTGCCTCCTCATATTGCCTCTTTCCCTGTGCTTGTGTCTATGTATTAGGTAGGTCAGCTACGTTTCCTGCTCTTAGATAGGTGACCTTATGTAAGTGATGCCTTAGGAGGCTTCCAGTGTGCTTCCCTCAGTTCTCAATGTTCTGGGGGTGACTCCTATCTCGGCTACGTGTGTCCTTCTGTTGTGGCCTGTTTGCTCTCCCTGTAGGCGCCCAGGGTGGCCAAGTTATGCTCCTGGCCAGCTGTTGTAATGCTCAGCTGCTTGTAGTTGTTGGTGGCCCTTCAGTCTCTTCATTAGGTGTGGGGAGCCCCAGCACAGTTGGCTGCAAGTTCTAATAGCACATTTGTGTTGCAGTATTTCTTTTAACTGAGTAGGCCCCCAGCGTGGCAGGTTGTTAGGCTCAGGGCCTTACAATTGCTGTAAGCCTCTAACCTATTAGGTCTCTTGTCAGCTCTCTGAGGATTGCAGCTGGGTGGGGCTGGCCTCAGGCACAGGAGCACCCAATTGTTTCAGGCTTTGGAAGGTGGGGCAAACCCCCTATGTGGGTCTTTGAGAAACACAAGTCTTCTTCAGCTGACAAGCCCTGTTGCCCACAGGTCCACACACACAATCAACACAGTCCTGCCCCTTGTGTGCGCCCCGACCTCCCGAAGCAGACCCAGTCTCTCCACGGCGGGAGCCCCACACACTCTGCCACCGCCCCACACTCTCCACCCGCTCCTTGTACACACCCTGCCCCGCTAAAGTCGGCTCAGTTGCCAGGCTGCAGAGAATCCAGTCACCAATCTATGCAGGCCCACACGTTGGCTGAGGGCTTGTTGTTGGGTGGGGCCAGTCTCTAGGGTGGGCTGCCTGCCCTGGCTGAGCTGGATTAAATCGGTGCTCTAACGGGTGGGGCAGACCCTGGGCTAGCAGGCATCAGGGAGAACTCCAATGGCGTCTGTGTCAGCACGCCCACACCAGGCCACAACAATGGCCGCCGCCAATGTCCCAGTCCCTGGAGAGGTCTCACCTCTCACCGAGATGCATTCAGGGCCTATTAGGTGAGTCTCTTTTCACCACAGCACTGTGCACCTTTCTTTCTGGTGATTTTAGGATGCTTTCTGGAACGGGTGAGTTTGCGCACGGGCCCTTTAAGAGCCAGTTTTAGTTTCTTTGTGAACCGGGTTTTCTTGGGGTGCTCCCCAATGTTTTAGTAGCAGGCACAGTCAGATATTATGCCGCTGGTCTCGATTGTGGTGGGTCCACAAAATGCCCACAGCGGGGGTGCTCCCCGGCTCAGGGCCCCGCGCCTCCAGGGAGGGCTGCGGACCTGTGAGCTGCTCCCGGCGGCCGTGAAGCTGGCGGCTTGTGAAGGCGGCGTTTTTCCTCTCCGGAAGGGAGTCTCTGCCTCTTCTACCCCAGTTAGGATTGTCTGTTGTTGCAGGAGTTCCTCTTATCCAGTTTTCAGTTCTGTCTCAGGGGTAATTTTTCCACGAGTAGTTGTAAATTGGCTGCGTCCACGGGAGGAGGTGAGTTCCGAGTCTGCTTACACCGCCATCTTGAGTTCGCCCCTCTAAATTTATGTAATTTAAATACTTATATATCTATGGTATAATTCTAAACTTATATGGAAGTAATGGGAAAAGGGCTGAATCAAAGCAAGTTAACTAGTTTGTACTCAGCCAAGGCTACCTACTCATGAATGCTACCTACCCATTGTCTTTTGGAAATTCCATGACGTAGCATATGGTAATTTATTGAGCTTAAAGGGTCACTGTCTAAGAAATATTTGTCTGATGTAAAAATTGTAATTGAGTTCCATGTTCCTGATATTAACAACTATTATTATCATTTAATTTTTAAAGGATTATTGTGGTAGTGAAAATGGCACATTCCGTATTTTAACTGAAAGTGTCCCATGCTGTGAAGATGGGCTTACTTGCTCAAGAAAAATCATAGTTGATTTTCAGGTACAGTACTATTTCTTATTTACTTTTTCTCTCAGATTATGAGCAGCCAAGTAAAACTGATGTTATTGTGAGTCTATCTTTTAATTTACAGGATCAGAATGTTGTCTTGCATGATGGTAAAGTGACGGCAGCCAAAACTACAGAAAGCAAAGAATGTGAACTGAATGGAAATGCATACTCCATACATACTGTTGGCCTGTACTTGATTCTGAAATTTTTAAGTGGAATGACCATAATTTGGGACAAAAATACAAGATTGTCTGTTATATTGGATCCACACTGGAATGTATGTATATCTCTAATAATTGATTAATAGGGGAGCAAAATCATTTCTATTACTGAGAATTAGAGACATTCATGGGGGAAAGTGGGAGAATGGTAGTCTGTGTTATAGACTCCACATCTATTCAACCTTATTGTGAAATATGAAATGTAATCAAAGATGACAGAATCTGGTGAAAAATAAGTGCATTAACCTGAGGCATTCTAGTTTAACCATACTTGCTTACTTAAGATTATCACATAATACAATTTTGAGGTAGTTGGTTTATATGTAGAATTAAATGTATTCCTTGGAGCAAATATTCTAAGAACCAAACAGTATACTCATATATAATTTGAAGTTAGTGAATATAATTATTTTTAATTCTTAAGGCATTTACTTATTTGATATTAGATCATTTGCCAATATAAGATATTTTGGACTAAACGGGAGCAGAATCTTATCCACAGGTTTTGGTTTCCTTCCAAAATTTGGAATTTAAAATGGATTCATGATACAACATATATAATCGTATATCTCTATCTGTCATCTATCTATCATCTATCCACCTATCTATCTACCTATCTATCTATCTATTTCTATATACCCTTGGTAAAGCACACTTGTTATTTTTCCTTTCTGATCCATATAGGGCAAAGTGTGTGGTCTTTGTGGAAATAACAATGGCGATCTCAAGGATGATTTCACAACAAGATACTCATCACTAGCTGCTGGAGCACTGGAATTTGGAAATAGTTGGAAAACAAGTCAAGAATGTTCAGACACAGTAAATCAAACTTTCCCATGTGACTCAAATCCATACTGTAAAGCCTGGGCCGTGCGCAAGTGTGAGATCATCCGGGACAGCACATTCAGAGACTGCCACAACAAGGTAGCATGGCTCTGAGAGCAATAACCTAAACGGGGTTTGCTCCCAGAGACTCACGTGCTGTGCTCTGCCTAGGTGGATCCCAATACGTACTATGATGCATGTATCGAAGAAGCCTGTGCATGCGACATGGAAGGGAAGTACCTGGGATTCTGCACGGCTGTGGCTATGTATGCAGAGGCGTGCAGCGCGGTGGGAGTCTGTGTCACATGGAGAAAACCAGATCTCTGTCGTAAGTGAAGTCCGTATGTTGTTATTCTTTCAAAACGTAATTAGATAGAGTTGTTTTGTTAGATAATCTTCCTCTCATATTTTCCATAAAATACATATTCTTGTACCTGAAAAGTTTTAAAAACATGGTAACATGTTTGTTTATGATGGAAAAAATACCTCTTCTAAAATATATGGCACCTGGCACAGCACATCAAGTTTAATTTTAGTTTCAAATGTTCCTGTGTTCACAGGGAAAAAAATTAAATACTGATGAAAAATAACTCTTATTCATACTTTGATGAGCAGTGAACTGTTGCCTATCTTGGTATAGTTGTATATCCCTAAACATTTACCTCACATGTTACTTTTGGTTGAAGTCCAAATTATCTTGAAAACTTTTATAGAGCCCTAGTCAAGATAAACTGTAAAATGGATATAAACTGAATCTTGATATATATGGAATGTGATAACTTTAATAGAAATCAGTCAAATCTTTTCCTTCTAATGGAAGTTATTATGAGAGAAAAATATGACAAATGAGAAATGTTGAAATTGAATCCTCATTTTATTCATTTTATTATGTACAGCATTATATTATGTTGAAATCTTTACTTACCTCATTTGGGAACTCTTATTTATATATGAAAAAGCCTAATTTTTCCAGAGATTTATTTTTCTAATTTAAGTTTCAACATTAAAACCACGAATCTGGACATAACCTAAGATATCTAAAAATGGGAAAATTAAGGTTTACCTTTCCACCTCAAACCAACCTTAGTGTGAGATGTCAAAGGAAAGTGCTATTTTGATTCCATATGTTCCTCTTCCCTTGGTTTATGAGCTATTTTGGCTTATATGGCAATTCGGATAAAGCGCAAGGAACTTGATAATACAGAATGATATATTTTAGGTCTGTTTATTGTTAGTATCATTCAAAATCCCTTTTAAAAATGCTTTGGAGAATGAAAGGTGCAAATTGTTATAATGAATGGAAGTAATTTGATATAATTCAATTGTAGCCGTCTACTGTGATTATTATAATGCCCCTGGGGAATGCAGCTGGCATTATGAACCTTGTGGTACAGTGACTGCAAAAACATGCAAAGATCGAGTTATTGGCCAGAAATTTTCTGCAGTTTTAGAAGGTAAGGCATGTTATAATAATATCCAGAAGTAGTGCAAATTATATTGATATTTTTAAACTGCAAAATGTTGTTAGTTCCTGCCAATTCAGTGTCTTACATTTTGTAATTTGATGAATTATTTATATTTATTATGACATTAATATTTCTACATTAGAAACATTTTCTCTAGACATAGTTATCTGTTTAATAAGAGAGAGAGAGGACACAGTGCTGTGATCCCATTATCGATCTTTATACCTTTCCTTAGACAATGTATTTTACTGAGAATGTAGTTTCAGAATGCAACATATAATATAGTCTCACTTGAATAGAGGCCAATAAACTATATCCCATCCTTAAACTGCACTTTATTTTTAGCATGTTATATCTGAGAGAAAAAAAAAGAAAACAAGCTGATGCAAAAACTTTCCAGAAGCCACATCTGTGTTAAATCCCAGGCTTTGGGATCCTTCAGCCCATTTTATTACGACTTCTGTATCTTCTTCTATCCTTGCAAAATATATGTTTAGAATTGACATCCACATTTAAAGATACCTGTAGTCATGCACTGCATAACGACATTTCGGTCAAGGGTGGACCACATATACCACAGTGGTCCCCTAAGATTAGTATCATATAGCCTAGGTGTGTAGTAGGCTATACCATCGAGGTTTGTGTGTAAGTACACTCTGTGATGTTCGCACAATGATGAAATCACCTAACAATGCATTTCTCAGAATGTACTCCCATTGTTAAGCGATGCGTGGCTGTATAGCAAACCCTTGTATTATGTTCAACATCGTGCCCGTCATTAAAGTAGCAAATCATTTAAAAATACTTTAAGAAACACTTTAGAAAAAATTAAACCAGTCAAAATTTGTAAGTTCTTAGCTTGGTGTTTCATTGCAAGAGGATCTGAATCCTGTTCAATTTACATATTTTTGTTAAGAATGTGTTGTCGTTTTGCTATTATCTACTTCGGTTCATGGACTTATTTAAGTAACTTTACAAATATATACTGCAGTATGACAAGTTTTAGTAAGTAGAAATGAACTGCGCATCATTTTTCCCTACAGGTTGTTATGCTAAGTGTCCGGACAGTGCCCCCTATCTGGATGAGAACACCATGAAATGCGTCAGTCTGTCTGAGTGCAGCTGCTTCTATAATGATGTCGTACCACCGGGTGGAGTGATCCAAGATAACTGTGGAAGAACATGGTACATTCTCCACTACCTCTCCAATAAGCAATTCTGTTTCTTGTATTTTCACTTAGAAAAAATTAAGAAAAAAGTACATAATTTTTAACTCTGTTATGTCTACATGAGAAGGCCAGCATTAGGGTCAGTTTTCTATCAGTTATGTTAGTTATTTTGTATTTTCAGTAAATCAACATATCAACAAATGGTTTGTTAAATGTTAATAATGCAGAAAACAGAACAGAAAATGTCACTATATAGTTTTAGGTAAAAAAATTTTAATTCTATACATGGAAGATCATGCTTATAGGCTTTCAGATGGTGACATGGAAGCAAAGAGGTGCGTTCTATACTAGAACAGCACAGTCATCAAATAACGTCATGTTTGAAACTGAAAATGAAAGGACTAACTTAGCGGCTTGACTGCCAAGCATTCCTTTTGGTCCTAAGAACTCCTCAGTGAAATGATTAGGACTAACAGTACGCACACAAGAAACAAGCAATTTGAATTGATAGCAGGCTCTTGGGGAAACAGTTATTTACTGTTGTCTTATTTGGTTCTGTTTTGATTTTCGCTGTTAGACAATTTGTTGTTTTAAATTTCGGAGATGTACGTCATTAGGAGTTAAAATTTCAACCTCATTATTTGTTTTTTCGTTTTTTTTTTTTTAAACTTTCAGCTATTGTATTGCAGGAGAGTTGGCGTGCAGTGGTGAGTCATTACATTTTACTCTAATTGATACGGAAAGATGAGATAAAGGGTTTGGGATCTTTTCGGACCATCTACAGCAGAGGAGTAGGTACTTAATGCTTTGGACTGCCGCTCAGCGGATTGAGACAATTCTATTCCAGTGTATTTGCTCATGCTGGGTTACTTCAAAACCAATGCTGCCAAGGTATTTCGAACAACTGGTAGATGGGGCAGTTCTTTGCTGCATATGTGGCCCTGCCTATGTGTAGGTTCTGGGAATTAAGGGAGCAAGACATCAGTCAAAATAGTTTCGTGAAGCGATGGAGTGGAAGGTGAAGAGTCACATAGACGGAATTAAATAGTTAAAGGATAGCTCATGAACAGCACATATCTTAAAAATAAATCTCAATAAGCTTCAAAAGAACACATGAGCTACCCCTTTTTTGTATTAAAAAGCGCAAGAAGTAAAAAAGAGATGACTCGTAGGCAACTTAAGATTTAGAATTCTTTTCCCGATTTTTCATTCCTGTCAGTAATAATGATTTATGATTATTTCAGAAACTACACCTACAAATTCAACATTTACAGGTAAAATCATCATTATGTTTTGAATGTGTATTTCTGGTTTCTTTTCTGGATAATCCCTTATAATTTCACATGAATCTGTGCCAGTAAAAGATATGCTGATAAATCTGCTGATACAAAAATTTTAAATTAAAATGAACATTTGCTAGAAAATATGTCAAAATATTATTTGATTATACTCTTTTGAATTGTTAGGAGTATGATTAGAACATACCATAGGTAATGTATGCTTATTAGTTAAATATCATCGTCCAAAGCTTGACATTTTTAGATACTCGCAACAAGTGGAATGAAAAAGAAGAAAATGTGGTCTCCTGTGAAGTAAATATTTTAAGTGTGATTACACTGGGAGATGATTTGAAAACACAGAAATAAAAAGTTAATTCATTTTTCTTAACTCATATATTTGCTGTAAGCTATAAGGAAGGGCGTTTCAGTTATGTTCATTCAAGAGATAGCTGGACAAAATGCAGTTTAACTTTCGTTTTAGGACTTTTAATTTACTGGCAATATAAGTGTACTTGGAGTTGCTGAAATACACTTACATACTTCAGTCTCCTGTGAGTCAAAGAGGGATTTCATTTCCTCTTGACTGATAAAATTGGAGGTGGTGTCAATTAAGAGATAGTACAGTAAATTGGAAGCCTTAGGTTTTGATAATATATTTAGCTGTGTGATCATCTGTAAAATGCTATTTATTTTAGTTATTTTTGGTCACTTAAGGCTAATGTATCACATCTCAGCATTCTGAACCTTATTTCTTGGCCTATAAAAAGACCTTATAAAGTTCCTGTAAGATTTTGGTTAAGTAGTAATAAGAGAAAATAATTAGTTATTTTTGTTGGTGGGCATACAATAAATATATAGTGTTATATGTATTGATTTAAATGAAAAATTGTTTTGTCGCTTAACCTCTGCACACAATGTCAGAAATTTTTATTTGCTTATGGCAACTGGTTTTTTGAACTAAATTTCCCAGCAAAAATTATTCAAGTAATCTATTTTCATAAATATTGTCTTTTCTAAACAGTTTCTACTACAACAGCTACCTCCATATTAAGCACCGAAGCAGGTAAAAAAAATGCTTATTAGTTATTTGGCTTCTAAACTAGCAGCAAAGTGAATTTGCAATTCAGGCATTTTGGCCTTTTTTTCAAATTTGTCATTCTCCATTTATTCATTTCCTAAATGACAAGTAGCAAGATCTACATCCAGCTGTAATATTAGTGAAGAATGTCTTCCCTATTTAGAAGTTGTGTGTCCTAAAAAGAACATTCTGCATACTACTTATTCGGAGAAAGTTGCTACTGCAGAAAATTCTAAATTCTTTGAAAATAATTTACAATTTCCCATTACTAACACCAAAGAATTTTAACTTTAATTGAATTATTTGTAATTAAAGCAGTGGCCAAAGGAGTACAAAAGTATATTAAATGTGTCAACATCCGATAAATGAATTTACTGTTACGTTTAATCACTTATTTGCATTCTAGAGATATCTAAACATGTCTAAATAAATACTTTTTAATCTTGTCTTTCAACACCATGTTAACATACTTTTCCAAACATTTGTCTCCTCCTTTGTATAGCAATTACACTGATAACCAGTAGCTCAGGCACAGGTAAGCCCTTATCTCCAACCACAACTTCATCAACAGGGCAGTAAAAAAAAAATGCAAAACTTTCTTTTGCAGCATTATACCTCTGCAATGACATTTTTAGGGAAAGTTTTTCTTATGTTTTGTTTTTAATGTTTTAGAGGAATCCTTTGGGAAAAAATGTTATACAAGATGATAAATTTCTTTAACCTTTTACTTGTTGTCTATGGATTTTAAAACTTTAATTTCACATTTTGACATCTATTCACCTATATGATCAAATTCTCTGAAATGTTAATTTCAAGTTGATTCATTTTATGTATGACAGTAGTATTCTCAGAAACATAACATTCCCTCTACACAAAACTTATTTTTTTTCCATTGTTTTCCCCAATTCAGCAGCTTCCCTTCCAAGGATTACAGCAACAAGCAGTGAAACAATAGGTAGGTGAATCAGAAAGCCTATAAAATGACAAAGTTTTTTACATATATTAAAAATTTTTTTCAACTTATATATTAGAATCAACATACCCACTTGCCTATACTTAGAACCATTTTCTTCCCCCTAACTGAGTACTTTTTCTCTTTCTTCTATTTATTACTTCCTCTAGTGTTTTTTTAAAATATACTTAAATTCATGATTTTTTTAAATTGAGGTATAATTGACATACAACATTATATTAGTTTCAGGTGTACAACAGAAATGATTTGCTATTTGTATACATTGCTAAATGATCACCACAATAAGTCTAGTTAACATCCTTGAAGTCACAAACCGTGGTTTGCCATCCTTGTATTCTCAATTGCACCTAGTGCCAAGCTATATAATAGTTAGTTTTCAGTAAATATTTGTAGAATAAATGAATGACCCTTCTTTTTCCCTGTCTAAAATTTATAGCTCAGGTTTTTTGTTTTGCCGTAGAATTTCTGGTGAAGGTTAAACTATTGGTTAGATATTATTTATACTGACAAATCTTACAGTTGATACATCTCATTTATTGGAGCTAATATTCCTTCTCTAGAATACAAAGATATAGTGTAAAATGAAGACTAATTTTGGATTATAATTTTATATCATGATAGAATTATGACTATAATTTGGGGTACTTTTGTAATTCATAATGTTATCTGATTTATTTGGTAATTAATATATTGCTTATATTCAGAGGGCAACTATATATATCTTAAAGTATCAGCCATCATGGTGTGGAATATAATTAAAAATGTCTAAACTAACATATATAATTCTTATCAAACTTTCTCTTATGTTGAATATCATTGGCAATGCTAAGCACTACTAGCTCTTCAATGTAAATCTTAGAAAGACTGACATGTTTCAGAAATATTTTTCTCTAATCTGTAATTGTAAATTAATTTCCAAAGGCCTAGTAACAATTTCATCCCAATCGTTCTTCTACGTTGCTTCATATACACTGCAGAATAATTTTTCAGTTGCATGTCATCTCAGCTGTAATCAATGGACTGAATTCCAAATTCTCAGCCTGATTCTGTTTCTAAAATGATTAATTTGGCTCAGTTATATAGCTCTCTTTTAGTTAAAATAAAATCATTCATTCAGCTATTAAAACTCTTGCATCTTGTGACTATTTAAAGAAATAAAATTGTTCTTGACTGTTGGTTTGATGAGTTGTATAGCTATACATGAGTCATAAGCAATTTGGATAACTATTTCAATTTGATGATGATGTCTGCATCTTATATCAAAATAGACACTCAGAACCAAAAAAATTGGTTTGATTTTTCCAGTTTAGACATATATTTGCTTCCCCCTGCCCAAGCATTCAGTTTTGAACATAATATTCTGGCAATTTTATTTTGTCAACACTTTGCATTATAGCAAGCAAACTTTTCACACAAAACAGAAAGTCATGAGTAGATTACCTAAAGAGCTTCTGTGAGCAACTGATGAAGTTTTAGATGTAAAATGTTTAATTAACTTTAAAGCTCTTTAAAAAAAATCTCATCAATAATCTTCACCATAGCATTTAAAAATTATAAATCTAATGTAGAGCTGAATTATAAGGAAAATTACCTAGACGATTTTTTTCCTGAATTCATTAGGTATTATTTATGACTTTTTATGCTTCATCTTACTAAGTCCTAATGCTTATTTAATTTCTCTGAAATTCCAGTAGATATTTCACACTCTGTAAGTATAATATTAATATTTACTAAAATACTTTATTAGTATTGTATTGTAAGATATAGTTAATAACTTTTAATGAGGGTTTACTACATTCTAGTCATTAAATCAAGTACTTTTCATTCAATATCTCATTAAATCTCAACAATCCCTTGATTAAGCACTATTATTGTCCACAACTCCTTTCTCCTACTTATTTTATATGGGAGGAAATGAAAAGAGCTTAAATAATTTTTCCAGGGTTACAGCAATGAAGAAAAAGGAATTTTCTGGTATGATGTAGAGAGAAATCAGAGTTGTTTTTCTTTTCCTTATTATCCATGAAAGCCAGAAATTATAATCAGAAATTATAACTTCAAAGATGTGAATCATTAAGGGTGCCCCAAAGTTATTCTAAAATCAGGAGACAAAACTAATTTTTAGAAGTTTATTTTTTTCATGCTAACATTGTCCAGTTCTACCACAAATTGTGTGTGTTTTAAATAAATTTATTCAAATAATCACAATATATAGAAAACATTGGTTATCAAATCAATATCTTTCCCACATTTATTAATAACATACATATAGCTTATCTTGTTGCTGGCATAAATTAGTGAGTGCTTATTCCCAGATGAACTAAGGCATACACAATTTTGGTTATTATTTAAATTTATATTTTAAAATGATTAGTGATAAGAGTTGGTTTAATTTAGCCCCTCATCCACTATGCCACATCTTTTTTTCTGAGACTGTGCCCATATCATAGGTAATAGGTAGAAATTTAGAAGTTATTGAAATAATATTGATTTAGTTTCCCCCAAAATCTGTGACTTGGGGGCTTGGATCATGCCACTTGGTCATCTTTGTTGATTCAGTTAACTGGATAGTCATAAATTGTCTACTTCAACTTGTGCTATGGACTCCTGGACTGGGTACAAAATATTTGGTATAAAATGTGACATTTCTGAATTTTAACAACTGGAATAGATAACATGTCCATTTCGGACTGAGGAATCACAATCTATATACAGTGAAGATGGCAATGAGAAGACTCTCAGAAAGTACTAGCTGTGTGTTTACTGATAGTTTTATTTTGAAGCTCTAAAAGAAAAAAAAAAGCCGTGTAGTGTTCTATTGTTTTTCAATTTCCGTGTAAGAATAAAACATTTCGTTTTAAGGCACACTAAAATATTTTTTCTTTTTAAACTTTTTTTCTAAATTCATCCAGTAAGCATCATGCCATAGTACATATAAAACAGTTTAAAGTGTTTGCTTTTAGAACGCTTTTAAAAGAAATAAAGATCCTTCTTGAGGAGCAATTGCCTTGCACAAATTGTGGGTTTGAAAGTCACATCCGTTTCTTTTCTGACATCAATGGTTTAAAAGTTAAACAGCGTTTGACGTATTGTGACAAATCCATTCCTACATTATGATTTTTGTTTTTAAGCTGTCTAGCAGTGAACCTCGCTTGATGAGTGATGAGAAAAATGGATCCATCCCCAAATAAGAGTTTAGTCATTATTACTGGCAAAGTTTCTTGTTTCTTTCTAAATACAGTATGCATCAACTAAAAATATTTAAATAGATACTGAAAAGCAAAAGTTTAATGTTTTCAGATATAATACAGCTAGGAAGATACATCATTTTGAACATGTATTGCCTCTCCATAAACTGTCTACAATAGATGGAAAGATTTCTTTCTTAGACATGGAAACCCATTTCATCCAGAATTTTGGTTTGTAGTCTCAGTGTTCTACATGTAATTTCATTTTGGATAATATATTAGTGCTTTTGAGTTGAACCAATATGATTAGTGTGGTAATTTAATTTAGTCAAATCTTTCTGCTTTTATTTTCTGCTTTGTCTTAAGATAAATCAATTATGTATAAAAACCTACAATTTTTGAACACATAGGTAAGGTTTATTTTAAAAAGAGACTGGACAGGGAGGCAGCTTTTTGCCATTATCTTATTCCCTGGGTGAAAAACTTTTGATCAAGTACTGGATCAAATACTTCCCTAAATCAAATACTTTTCACTGGCCATTTTTTACTTTTTCATTTTTTACTTATAACTTGAAAAGATAAAACATGTTGTTTTAAAGTTTCTTTCCATAAATTTAAATGACCTGTCTCGGATGGATCTAAGGCATTCCTGCCAGATAAAAGAAGGAATGAGTAGGTCCTCAGAAGAGGACTGATGATTCCTTTGACTTTACACTCAAGCGTCTTGGAAAGAAGTTGAGGTATGATTTTATTGTCGCACATATCTTTGAGGTAAATAGCATAGAAGCGAAGTGCACTTATGGTGAATTTAGAAAAACATTACAGAAAACTTTAAAAGCACGAGGGAAGCAACATACAAACCTTAAATTTTTTCCCCATGTTTTATATATCTATTTTCTTTTCTATACAGTAAATGCTTTCAATAGGTTAAAATACTTGGAGAGATTCCTAGCCAACCACTCCAATAAGTATGTTCTTTTTAGAAGAAAAATTATGCATTTGTTGTCTTTTTTCTTCTTTATATTGACAGATCTTGACACTGAACTCTGTTCTGAGTATTCGACATGTATTATCTCATTTGATACAGAAAACCCTATGAAGTGGGTACCATTATTTTCCCCAATTTACAAATGAGGAATTGGAAGCACAAAGAGGTTATGTGTCCAAGGTTACTTGCTAATAAGCAGCAGAGAGAGGATTAAAATCCAGGACATCTTTTTCTAGGTTCCAGCCCTGTGCTTCTGTGTTTTGATGTTTAAGAAAGAGAATAAAGTTGAATTTAATTTAAATCAGTTATTGAACTAGTGACATATGATTGCAGATTCCAATTTCAAATTGGGGCTGTGTTAAAATTTATAGTTTGTTTAGTAACTTTTCATTAAAACTAAAAAAAGCTCTTTGACAATATAGAATACTGATTCATATCATTAAAAAGAGGGTTTCTGTTACCTAACACTTTGATATCTTAAAACGCATTTTTTTCTTTTCTCAAAAAGTTAAAATCTCAGACTGTTACAACTATAAGTTATATATAAATTTTCTTTGTCTAATGTGCTTATTCTAAAATAGCATCAATCATAGAAAGAAAATAATTGCATCAGGCTATTATAAAGAGCCAGATGACTGTAGTGGGAAGTGGAGGCAGACGAATAAGAATCTGAATCCCTTCTTTTCTACTACTAGCTGTATGACCTTAGTTTAAGTCCCTCAAACACACTGAACATTAGTTTTCTCATTTGTTAAATGGGAAGAATGGTAATATCTACATTACAGGACTTGAGAAAGGAGAAAAGATGAGAGTGCAGCTTAGCAGAATACATAGTGAGGACTCAGTAAAGTCAACTTTATTACTAGTAACATTTTTTTAACGAATAACTCATTATGTAATTGAACTTAGATTTTAGCAGAGGAGTTTAGTGTTTTTCAGTAATTAATCAGAAACACATTGCTTCCTGAATTAAAACCAATTTTATGGATTTTTGATTTTCTTTCAGAAATAAGATATTTTGCAAAAACTATAAACTTTGCAGTACCACATTTGTTGTTTCTTAGGGAAAATGTTATGGATACTCCTAAAGCTTATCTTTCAGACATTTATATTAAGTAACATGGAATCCATTAAAGGAAAATGGCAGAATAACTTTTTTATAAAAATTAAAATGGTTCTTAGAAGTAACCAAAAAACTTAGTGGTAGCTGGAAAATTCTAAGATTTTATTTTAAGTTTAGCGTGAGGTGAAAAATAAATGGACACAGTCAGTCTGAAAATTTTTAGAGTGGATTACTACCTTGTAATGCACAGAGCTATCAATATTTTGGTAAAGGCAGTTCTTCCTATTAGTATTTATGTTTTGGCACCAAGGAAGCTGATACACAGTAATTCACAATATCAATTACTTTAGCATGTATGTTCATTTGCAAGTAATGAAAAAATCAATTGAATTTGTAATGGTTATGGATGTCAAAAAATGAGAACAGTAATGCTTTTTGTATCAGTGTTGGTAATTAAACCATGAAGAAAAGTGGATTCTCATATATTCCTGTTAGTAAAGGCTTATCCAGACTTTTATTGCTGTATCAACAATTTTGGACTTATATCTTCTGAAGTTCATTAGTGGGAAAAGGCAACTATATCATAGTAGCCTGACTGGTATGTACTCCAATCTGTGACTAGTTTAGATAACTCTTATGGTCGTGATGAAAGATAAGTTCTTGAGATCCACTTTGGAGCATGTTGCCATGTTAGCCACGCCAATTACAAGGAAAAGCCTATAAATGTGTTCTTTCATGCATATGCTAAAAATATTTGCCATCTGTTCACTACCATCTATAGTGTACCACTGTGTTCCCCTTAACTCCATGCTGATCAGAGTATATTCAGATGTGGAAATTTTGGAGAAGATGTGATTCTACTCCATGTGATATTGCTGCTTTTAATTAAATATAATTGTCTTCAATTTGAAAGAGCTCAAGTTACGATCACTGGAATTCTTTAAAGGTTAAATCTATACTGAGTAATGGAATCTGCACCAAAATCTTTTGGAGTATTGAGGTCGGTCCTGCTATGTCATTATAATCTTGATAGACTCTGTGGACAATAGTATAATAGTGTTTCTATGCTATCCTTGCATCCAGATCAGCAAGACATTTTAATTCAGATGTCTAGTTATTGTGTTCCTTAGTGAGAAAAGATATCAAGATCTGAACTGGTCTCTTGGTGGAGTCTGCTTGATACTGATTTGAGAATTCTTCTCAACTAAAGCTTGACACTAATTTTGAGAATTCTCACATAAACCTTCTCTCAAACTACTTAACATACTTATGATATACCCACTTGTGAAGTAATCAGGGGAGACAGGATATAGTTTATTTGATATTGTATTCTATAATTTATAGTCTAATTTCTAATATTTTCATTAATATGGTGAATGGGTAATAAAAAAACTTAAAAACTACAAGGGTGGTGTATTATACATAGTGGCAGCACATAAAAAGCAGTATGAGTGACAGTCCTAGGTACTAAGTGACTTAGATTTTAGTCCCAGCTTTGTCGCTGACAGCAGTGATCTTGAAATCACTTAACTTTTCTGAGCCTAATTCTTTATATACAGAGTAGGTATAATACTTTTACTTCATTCATTCATTCAATTGACAAATATTTATCAAGCACTTATTATGTGCTAGGCACTCTGCTATCGTGAGAGATTTAAAGGTGAGTTAAAATAGACGTGACCTCTGGCTTCATAGAGCCTATCGTCTAGTTAGGAAGACGGATATCAATCAAGTGATTACAAAAACAAATGGAAACTTGCATCAAAGACGAGAGTTATGAAGGCTTAAAATGGGGGTGGTGGGGTGGAGACGGAGTTTGATCAAGTCGAGATGGTCAGGGAAGACTGAAGAAAAGATGATTGAGTTGAGAACTGACCAATGAAAGGTTAACTAGGACAAGAGGAGAAGGAACGTGCTCCAAAGATGGGAAACTGCGAACAGCAGCTATGAAAGACTGAAGGAAGCCCAGTGTGGCCAGACAAAAAGTGAGGATCAATTAGAGAGATTGTGGGAGAAGTTTTTCTTCTTTTTTAAGTGGCAAAACTCTATAAAATTGTCATGTGACATTACCATATAAAAATATATTTCCAATAGAAATTAAGACTGAGATACAGAAAATACTTGACTTCAGTATTTATGAAAAACAGAAATTAATAAAGGCTTATTTTTAAGTCCACAGACCCCCTCAACAAACGTTTAATAAACTCCGACCACATTCCTGGCAATGGGGCAGGCATTGGGAATGCAAAGATAAAAACATGGCCTCTTCCTTCGGGAGTTTACTGGTAACTTCAAATTTATCTGCACACACTTCTGGGAATATATCCAAAGGAAATGGAAACACTAACTCAAAAAGATATCTGCACCCCCACGTTCATAGCAGCATTACAGTAGCCAACACATGGAAACAACCTAAGTGTCCATTGATGGGTAAATGGATAAAGAGATTGTGGTATATATATATATAATGGGATATTATTCAGCCACAAAAAATAAGGAAATCCTGGGGCCAGGCCAGTGGCGCGAGTAGTTAAGTGTGTACGCTCCGCTGCGGTGGCCTGGGGTTCGCCGGTTCAGATCCTGGGCTTGTACCGTCGTGCTGCTTGTTGAACCATGCTGTGGCGGCGTCCCATATAAAGTAGAGGAAGATGGGCACGGATGTTAGCTCAGGGTCAATCTTCCTCACTGAAAAAAAGAGGAGGATTGGCAACAGATGTTAGCTCAGGGCTGATCTTCCTCACCAAAAAAAAAAATAAATAAAATAAAAATCCTACCATTTGTGACAATATGGATGGACCTTGAAGGCATTATGCTAAGTGAGATAAGACAGAGGAAGACAAATACTGTATGGTTTCACTTATATGTGGAATCTAAAAAAAACAAAAAACAAAACCACCAACTCATAGAAAAAGAGATCAAACTTGTGGTTACCAGAGGCGGAGGGTGGGAGGAGGGGCAATTGGAATAAGATGATCAAAAGGTACAAACTTCCAGTTATAAAATACCTAAATACTAAGGATATAATATACAGCGTGATGACTATAGTTAACACTGCTGTGTGATGTATAGGAAAGTTGTTAAGAGACTAAATCCTAAGTGTTCTCATCACAAGGAGAAAATTTTTTTTCCTTTATTCTTCTTTTCTTTTTGTTGTATCTATATGAGAAGACAGATGTTAGCTGAACCTATTGTGGTAATCATTTCACAATATATCTAAACCAAACTATCATGCTGTACACCTTAAACTTATACAGTGATGTGTGAATTATTTCTCAATAAAACTGGAAAAATACATTTAAAAAATAATAAAATAAATAAATATAAAAACAAAATAACAACAACAACAACAAAACATAGCCTCTTCCTTCAGGAGTTTACTGGTAACTTCAAATTTATCTCCACGTACCTGCTATATTAAATCATAAAAATAAATCCTAAAAAGTATTTCTCCTTCTCGCCACCCCAAACCCTTATAGACTAAATGCTACTTAGTGGAAAAAATATCCAAGCCACAGCCAAGAAGAAATAGAATGAATTCAAGGAAATCACAAACTGCAAAATCAGCCTTTGCCCAACAGAGAATTAACTTTGTCATTGTTGATATATATTTATTCCATACACACACACACACACACACACACACACACACACACACACATATGCATTGGAAAATACATCATAATGTTACTATTTTTAAAATGAAATAAAAATTTATTGTTAACTCTCAGCACTAAATATATTGCAAACTACTGTGTACTGAAAACTAACAAGTGAGCAATCTTTCTGGTATTCTCCCTGGAAGTCAGAAAAATTCACATTTCTCTTTTTCTTATCAGGAACAACTCTAAGTCCTCTCAGTGAATCTTTTACTACAGGTCAGTATATTAATTCCTGGTTTTATATGTGAGATAAAAATATCTAACAGCATAAATTATTAGTAACTTTGGGTTTTTAAGGAAGAATTTATATGAAAGTTTGGCTTTTGAAAAAATATTTCAAATAAGTAGTTTACTAGGCTTTTCCCACTGGTTTTGAACTTTTTTAAAAGCTGAATTTAACTTGTGTTTGACCAGGTTATATTGATTGGCTGTAATATAGTTTCCAGTTTCATTTTCTTTCTTATCATTAACTATTAACATAGCATCCACAACAGTACCAAATGATATAAAGCTCAGAATTTAAAAAAAAATGAATATGGGTTGAGAGAAAATGTGTATATCTAATGACATATTTTGCTCCTTTAGGTGTTTTAAGTGTAAAAGTAGCAATTAGCTATTTCACAATAATATTTCATCATTGTTACCAACAGCCCTGAGTGACAGTGTGATTAGGGCATAAAGTTCCATTGAGTTGAAAGCAACCTTGTTGAGAAAAATGTGGGAAGACCTAGTGTGATCCTATTCAAGATGCAGAGAACATGATTTTGTTAAAAAAAAAAAAAAATAGCAAAGACTAAACCAAAATCTTAAAGGAAAATAATATTAGAACAAAAATCTTAGGGAACTCTGGACAGAAAGTCACTAGATTTATTATTTTATTTTCTATGGTAGGAATTGGTTGAACAGTTAAATCGTCCATTGGTAATAGAGTCCAACCACACTTTAGATGAGAAGTTCATTTTATGTTTTTCTCAGGCGTTACTAGAACAGTTCCTGTCACCTCGACAGCTGGAAGTGCAGGCTCAACAGGAGTGGTGGGCCCCACCTTCACAAGTCCCGGCCTCATATCAGCTAAATTAAGTTCAGAACACAGTATACCAGCCACAGCTAAGCAGCTGGTTTCAGGCAATGCTGCAGAGTATAATATTTTACAAAATGAAAATATCAGACTTCAGTGTAAAAATCTTTAGTTTTCTCACAAGTTGCTCTCTTAAAGCATATGATGGTGCTACAATTATATATACCCATTACCTTGAGAGGTGGTAGTGTGCATGTACTTTTTTAGCAAGTGTTTGTTTTTTCTTTTCCTTCCTCGGGGACAACTGGGATGTCAGCGAGTGCAACTACGAGAGCTGAAAATGGGAGCACAAGTGATACGGGCTTCAGAGCAGGTGAGACAAAAAATGAGTCAAGTACCATCCTCTTTCCACAAGTAGTCCCCCATTTCAAGTCAAGAACAGCTGTACCCTGAGTACAGCATTAGGTCATGGGGGTCCAGTGTCAGTGCTAAGTCAGCTGGATGACTTTGGGAAAAAATTCAATAATTCGTATTTATATATTAATAAAATATTAGTGATATATTTCAATGGCACACCATAATTTCTAAATTATGCTTAAATATATAAAATGTAATTTAATCCACATTACTACGGTGGTAGTTAGGTGTCTTTATTCCTATGAGGAAGAAAATATTAAAAGTTCTCAGAGCTGGCAGAGGCGGGATTAGAACCCAGGACTGTTAGCCTCCTCTGTAATAGTTAGCTCCACAGTTCTGTACTCTGTGCATAAGAACATCCATCCAACAAAAACCAATGAGGATATGCTTGTCCTTGTGCATCATTAACTAAATTGCTACTATTGTTGGTTTCATGAATAAAATATTATTGCCATTCTTTAAGCATAGATGATTTTGATTAAAAACAAACAAGCCTGTGTTCACTCCTGCCCCTTATGCAGTCAGTTTCTAATTTTAAGTACTTAAATTTCCTCGCCTCTGCATCGTATTTGCCTCTGCTTTTGTTCAGCTGTTAAATATTTCCCACCTAATCTCTGCAGTCGTGCACCTAGCTCACCTTCCTCTAACGCAATGTGTTCGAAGTGTGGTTCCCAGCCCAACAGTGTCAGCATCTCCTAGGAACTTGTTAGAAATGCACATTTTTGGGGCCACCTGCCCAGAAGCAGAAGCTCTTGGAAGGGAACCCAGCAATCGTGTATTAAGAAACCAATGCTTATCAAATTCGAGAACTACTGCTCTAATGTTTCCACTCTTTCCCCACATCCCTCCCGATTAACACTCTAGTCAATACCACGCCAGAATGAACTTCCCAAAACTCAACTTTCATCATGTCACTTCGCTACTTAAAATCCTTCAATTGTCCTGATTGCTTTTAGGGTAAATCAAAATTCCTTTACATACCATTAAAAGGCATTTCTTTAGTGTATGCGTGGGACTTCTCCCTATGCATTTATTAACTGCTCCATGGCCTAATTTTATTTTTCATATATTTATTTTCCCTTAGCAAATTTCTTGATTTAAGATTTGTGTCTTAACTACTTTTTGGAATAAGATATAGTTTACATAAAAAATAATGTGTTCAAAGATATGATCTGTAGCAGCACAAATTAAGAAACTGGTTAATTCCAGTTAGATCAGAGAACTGACTGAAATTTTAGGGTGATGACCATTTAGTTTATATTTCCTAAAATTTGAATCAGAATTATTTGAGTAATAATGACAAGTCAATTTTTCTGTTTTTTCCAAATCTTCCCTTCAAAACACTATCATACTGGATTGTCACTATAATTCGTATACTCTCCCAATACTGTGTGTATCAGGCGTAACAGGAGAGTCTGTTGGAACTCCCACTGGAACTGGCGGTGGCATAACAGCTAGATCACCTTTCACTGGTTCCAACCCCGCTGGGAACTCGGCAGGCAAGGCGCAGGCTCACCTGGGCCCTTTGTCGGTGCTCCATTGCAAGCTTAGATGAGACCCCAAGTTCTTATGAGGAGTTGAAGTGAGTTTAGCAATGGCTATGACTTTAATAGCTAATAATTTTAAGACAAATGAACATGGGTAGTTTGAGCATTTTCACACAACCGTCTATATAGACTAGAGTTGCCAGATAAAATACAGGATGCCATTTACATTTGAATTTCACATAACTGAGGAACAATTTTTTAGTGTAAGTATGTCCCATGCCATAATGGGGGACATGATTGTTGTTTATCTGGAATTCAAATTCAACTAGGTGTCCTGTATATTTATTTGCTAAATCCAGCAACCCCAACGTAGCCTGAGCGCCATTGTTCTTTTCAATTAGGAACAACAGGAGGGGAAAATGCAGCCACCACTGGAGCTGCTGGGGAAAACACTTCTGGAGCCTCAGGTACTGAAAGAATATAATCAGAATAAATCCAGACAATAGGAATGTGATTTCTTTACTTAAAATTTTGTCAGAGGCATGGTTTCCTGGGAAATTTAACTATTATTTGTGCAATGTCAAGACTGAAGTTTAGGGGCCAGCCCGGTGGCGTAGCGGTTAAGTTCCTGTGCTCCGCTTCAGCGGCCCAGGGTTTGCAGGTTCGGATCCCGGGCACGGACTGACGCGCCACTTATCAAGCCATACTGTGGCGGCGTCCCATGTAAAGTAGAGGCAGATGGGCACATATGTTAGCCCGCCCAGCGTCAATCTTCCTCAGCAAAAAAGAGGAGGATTGGCAATAGATGTTAGCTTAGGGCTAATCTTCCTCACACAGAAAAACAAAAAACAAAAAACCCCTGACGATCAGAAATAAATCAAGAGATATTTATTGTGTGTGTCACATCACACTGGGTGCTCTAGACAACATAGGAGAGGAGTAAGGCCGTTGTTCTCTTAGAATTTCATTTTTGAACAGGAGAAATGAATATTTATGTGCATGCAAAGGCAAGAACCATGCAAAGCAGAAGATAATCAAAGTCAAGGAAATATTCAGCGACAAGTGTTGGAGTGGGAACTCAAGAGGAAATTCCAGTAAGGGAACTGATTAGTTGGGGTTAAAAACAACAGAATTATTCTATTCTGAAAAGAATCTGATGTTATGATTAGCACACTATGACTATATCTATGTGCTTTAACTTGAGCAAAAACTCAAAACATAAGTAAGCTGAGTGAAATTTTGGGGGTATGTTCGATTTTAGGGACGTAAAGTGCAGTTGTATTTCAGGTGTCGGAGAAATAGAATTGAAAACAAAATCTTCTCCAGACCTGGAGACCCTGTCCACAGAAATAGTAGAGAAAGAAAATAGTTTTATTATAGAGTATGCCTTAGACCAGAATGTGATATGAATCACAGGCAATTTGCTAAGCAATTGTAAAGACAGAAAGAGATCTCACCAAGTAGACACATCCCATTACATACCTGTTCTCAAGAAAAATAACTAGTCCTCAAGTAAGAGGACTTAACAGCACCATTTATTACACATAGTTTATCCTAAATTCACTTGGTAATTGGAGTGATGATCTGGTTAGTTAATTGGTTTTATACAAAGGAAAAATAAACTATTTTGATGACAGCAGGAAGCTCTATAAATAGAGGGAGATGGGAGTGCTCTCTCCCTTGATGTTTACATTTCAAATAGCTAGCGCCCAGGTCCTTGAGAAAGACATTCCTGGGTCATTAAGCTGGCAAGAGGCCTATTTAGTTTTTAAAAAGATTTACATACATTTCAAAGACACAGAGAAAGAACTTAAAATTACAAATTTTCGGAAGTAAATGCTCTAAGAAAAGGAAGGGGGAAGTCTGTTTCTTATTTTCAATAGACAGAATTATCCTTTTATTTTAAGTTTTTATTTGTCTTGATACAGACCATCCTCATAAGATGATCAGTTTTATATTTTACTTAGCTAACTTTTTTTTTCTATTATAAAATTAAGCCACTCCTGGGTTATCAGCTGGAACAACCCCTGAAGCTCGAGGTGGCAGCACCCTTGGGGAACCAGCCATTGGCATCACAAGTTCTGGTAAGTCAGACAAGACTGGACCTGACTTTTCAGCTGTTCCCAGCCATACATTCCTCAGCAGAGTGTGATCTGGGCTAAGGACCTGATCCTTAGTTTGCATAGATGCTCTTAGAATTGAGTGGCATTTAAGCTCAAGGAACCAATGGAAAATTAAAAAAAAAAAAAAAAAGAACGAAAGAGTGAGGAAAATGGTGGCTGCATACACTAGAATCAACACATACCTCCTTCTAGAAACCATAAATATCAACACAGAGCCCACACCTAGAGTGATTAGAGGAGACAGAGAAGACTAAGACTCCAAATGTAGCTGGAAAAACCCAGGACCCTGTCACCGTGGCTGAAATCAATGAAAACAATGACCAGGGATGGAGGAAAAGAAAAATGGTTTAATTTTGCCAGCAAAGAGGCTGCAGTGGGCTCATGCCCCAAGACCCACAGTACTACTGAGGCATTGGGAGTTGGGGTTTTTAAAAGAAAATCTGTGAGAAAGAATGTACCCTTGGTGACTGTGAGTATTTGTTGGAGGCGAGATCCCAGCCCTCTGGCGCCAAGCCAGCTGTTATCTCTATCTACAGCAGGAGATTTAGGGCTCCATCAATCAGTCTTCCCGCCTCACCTGAAATTGGGCCCTGGGGAGTGGAAGGAAACTGCTGCCAATTAATGATTACAAGTTTACAAGGTTTTAGGTAGGGGAGGGGGAGCTGTGGCTTTGCAGTCCCGTGTCCTCCCATCAGCCTGCGTTTAGCCAAGATAAGGGAAGTTGCAGGTGTCCTCCGTTTGTCTGTCCCTGTGATGAATGGTGGATTCGGCGCCGGGAACCAGGATTTGGGGAGCTTTAGCTTCTTGATAATTTCAAGATATCAGTCTCCCTATAACAAACCTCAAGAACTGGTCATTAGCCAGAATTTCAGTTTGTTGCCACCTGGGCTTTTAACAATTTATTACCTCCATTTGTCTTGCGGAATTCAGGGACACAAAGGATAAAACAACCAATATCTACATGTGAATGTAACTTAGAGAAGCAGGGAAGGGGGAATGAGTGCTTCCTGGTTTTTAACCCCATATATCCTGGGTTCAATGTAGGGGAACAGATATCAGGGCCAGCATCACAAAGACCGGCAAAGATGGCTCTGGGGCTCATAGTGGAGCTGAGATTTAGGTCAGGGCATCCCAGAAGAGTGGGAGGTATAGAGAGGTGCTTAAGAGTGGTAGAACATAAATAGCACCAACTAGAGTTCACCCCTGAAGGAAAGGGCCCCACTCTGAGTGGAGAATACTGAGAGAAGACCTGAGACTTGGCAAGTCAGAACACTTGTGGATGTGGAGTTGAAAGAAAGGGGATAGGAGATTTCATAGAATGAGAACTGGCAGTCTTGGGAAGGCACTTGACGGCTGGTGGAAGAGACAGAGGCATATTGGAAGATGGAGGAATCTTTGGAGCCTCGACGTCAAAGAAAAAAGAAAGAATTATTTGAAGCCAAGGGTTTCAAGAAAACAGATAATAATTAAGAATTAGAAGACAGACAACGGGAAGGTGCCACTTACAAAAGAAGCTTCCCTTCACTGTAACAACATAAGAGGAAGCCCTGGATCTGAGAAATCTGGTGAGCCACAAAAAAGCCTCTTTGCTGCCCACTGCATAGAATCTCCTGCTACTGTTTTGAGAAAATCTAATGCAAAAAGCATGAAAAATAAAAATAAATTTCAATATCTATATGAAGCTATTCCTTTGTATACATTTTCAGAAATTTTCAGCCATAGCAAGGAAATTCTAAAAATCTAGTCACAAAGCAGAGGAACACTAAGCATAATATGAACATGAATTTAAAATAAAGAAACAACTGCAGATATAAAGAGGCATCAAAATTATAAATTAAAAAACTCAGGGTAAAAATACATAAACAGTAGGAAGATGATAATTGGAATTTATGAAAACTCAGGAGAGATATTAAAAAAATCATTCCAAAAGTAAACACCCGATAACAACCGATAGGTTCTTTACCTGCCCAATAAAACTGGTACACCAGGCTTATGGCAAGGAAAGTTTTTATTTCAGGTGACATCAGCCTAGAGACGAGAGCTCTCAAATTTGTCCTGTCTCCCCAAAAGATGGGAGGCAAGAGGTTTTACAAGTTGTGAGGAATGTAGCTGCTCATAGGGAGGGGGAGCCTGTGGCCTTGCTGGTCGGGCCTTTCCCATCAGCTTGCGTTTGGCCTTGTGAGGCTGCTGGCAGGGAGGAGGAGGGCGACATAAGGTGGGTGTCCTTCAACCATCTCTGGAGTGGATGGTGGATTCTGGTGCCAGGAAGCCAAGGAGTTGAGGTCTGAGAAGCTTTAGCTTCTTGATATCAGTTTCCCTGTAACAAACCTCAAGAACTGGTAATTAGCCAAAACTTCAGTGTGAGCCCAGCTTGAGGCCACCTGGGCTTTGAACAATTTGTAACTTCTATCTGCCTTGCGAAGTTCAGGGATACAAAAGTTTAAAAAACTTATATTTATGTATGAATATAACTTAGAGAAGTAGGGAAAGAGGATGAGTGCTTTTGGTTTTAACCCCAGATATTCTGGATTTAATGTAAGGGAACTGATATCAGGGCCGGTATCAAAGGTACCCCACAGAGGAAAAATAAGACTGAAGTACAGCAAAGAGATTAGAGGGTAGATTTCAGAAGACTCCCCTGCCCCCTGGCCCTCCCCCAAAATTGCAGACATTTTTTAAAAAGATAAAGTGGATCAGAGGAGGACATAGTTATAGGAAACAGACAAAAATATTCTACATATATATTATTGCAGTTTCTGGAGAAGAAAAAGCAATGAAACAGAAAAAATATTCAAAACTGTAAATCAGAACAAGTTTCCTGAAATTCAAAAAAAAATACCTAAATCTACATATTGAACGGACCTACCATATTAATCCGGAACAGCGAATTCTGTGACTTATTTTAGAAAACTGTTAGACTTGAAAGATAAAGAAATTCTCCAGACCTCAAGGAAAAAGACAAAGTCATTAAAAAAGAAAGAAGATCAGTTTAGCGTTAGACTTGTCAGGAGTAGAGTAGCATTTATAAGATACTCAAGGAAAATGTGGGCCAAGGGTTTTCTATCCAGCTCAATGTAATTCAAGTAAAAAGGTTATAGGAAAATAGTTTAAAAAATGAAAAAATTCAGGGAATTATATACCCATGAACCCTTCATAATAAAATCACTAGAGGATGAAGTGTTAAGCAACAAAGAGATGCTTTGAAAATGAACAAAAAGATGATAGCACTGACTATTATTAACAGTTCCTCTAAAACTAGAACAAAGGTTGAAAGAAAGATGGAGAAAAAAATATATGAATGTTACATATTTGACCAAGTAGAAATATCACATCAATAAATAGACAGGAATAAGATAGAAAATGAGATAAGCCTATAGATTAGGTAACATGTAGTAGTAGTCAAACAAATTATTTAAAGTTCATGAACCAAATAAGAGAAACTTAAGTTTATTAAAGAATAAAAAAATGAACATTAAGAAAGAAAATGGTGGGCTGGCCCTGTGGCTTAGTGGTTAAGTGCTCGTGCTCCGCTACTGGCGGCCCGGGTTCAGATCCCGGGCGCGCACTGACGCACCACTTGTCCGGCCATGCTGAGGCTGCGTCCCACATACAGCAAGTAGAAGGATGTACAACTATGACATACAACTATCTACTGCGGCATTGGGGGAAAAAAAAAAAAGGAAGAGGTTTGGCAATAGATGTTAGCTCAGAGCCAGTCTTCCTCAGCAAAAAAAAAAAAAGAAAAAGAAAAAGAGGAGGATTAGCATGGATGTTAGCTCAGGGCTGATCTTCCTCACAGAGAGAAAGAAAATGGTATTTACTTAAATTAGAAAGTACAGAAGAGGAAGAGGTGAAGGGAAGAAGAAATTATGGGTGAATTTTATTGCTGCTCACAGGGGAGAACCAATAGACACTACCTGAAGGAAAATTGGGAGGACACTAATGGGATTATATAAGAACATTACTATAAAAATATAACCTTTCTGGGCCGGCCTCGTGGCTTAGCGGTTAAGTGCGTGCGCTCCGCCGCTGGCAGCCCGGGTTCGGATCCCGGGCATGCACCGATGCACCGCTTCTCCAGCCATGCTGAGGCCATGTCCCACATGCAGCAACTGGAAGGATGTGCACCTATGACATACAACTATCTACTGGGGCTTTGGGGGAAATAATAAATAAATAAATAAAATTAAAGAATATATATATATAACCTTTCTAACTATCAAAGAGAAATAAGGAGACGGCCCGGTGGCGCAGTGGTTAAGTTTGCTCATTCCACTTCAGCTGCCTGGGGTTTGCTTGTTCGGATCCTGGGCTTGGAGCTACTCACTGCTCATCAAGCCACCTGGGGCAGCGTCCCACATAGAAGAAGTAGAAGAACCTACAACTAGCATATACAACTATGTAGTGGGGCTTTGGGGAGAAAAAAGAAAAAGAGGAAGATTGGCAGCAGATGTTAGCTCGGGGCCAATCTTCCCCGCCCCCCAAAAAAGAAGAGAAATAACAAAGTAAAAAAAAAGCAATTTAAGAGTTTGCATAGCCAAAGACAAATGGATGAAATTAGAATCCAAAAGCACGTTAAAATAATGTTTAATAGTAATTGCTATTAACTTTTAAAATTTTTTTCAAAATTAGGAAATCCATTCATATAGTTCATGATACTAATAGATCTAAGAGAAATAAAAACAGCTAGGTATCTACATAGAAGCTAAAAAGGCGTTTGGTAAACATTCAATAACAATTTCTGACGGGAAAAAACACTCCAAAGTAAACAACCTGCTCAAGCAGTGTCCATATGTGAGCACTGCTCCTAGACTCAATATCATGCTATTCAGTGACCAAGTCACTTAACCTCTGTAACCTCAGTTTTCATACCTGTAAAAAGTGGGCAATGTAATCTATTGAATGGGATGGTGCTGAGGATCTAATGACATAATGAATAAATGTATGTCAAACACATTTTTTGAAATGTATAAAGGGTAATAATTATTATTGATATAGATAAATGGACATTTCTGTAATCTTTAGTTGGAAGTCAATTCAACTTAGAATTGGTTATCTCATAGTTTAAGAAATTCTGTGAATGAGCCCTTTCTGTTTTTTCCTTTATAACAGGTACACCTGGAACATCAGGTGGTGCAAGTAGTAGAGGTGAGAGTACATCTGGGTCCCCCAATAGTGGTGCTACAAGCTCTTCAAATAAACCAGGTGAGATGAGCAAAACAAAAAGTTAGAGGGCCGGCCTGTGGCTTAGCGGTTAAGTGCATGCACTCCGCTACTGGCGGCCCGGGTTCGGATCCCGGGTGCGCACTAACGCACCGCTTCTCCGGCCATGCTGAGGCCGCGTTCCACATACAGCAACTACAAGGATGTGCAACTATGATGTATAACTATCTACTGGGGCTTTGGAGGGGAAAAACAAAAGGAGGAGGATTGGCAATAGATATTAGCTCAGGGTTGATCTTCCACACACACACACACACACAAAAAAAGAAACAAAAAAGTTACAAAAATCTGAGCCAGTGTAGAAACTTGTTTATAAAATGTTATTCAGTAGAATATTTATTCAGCTGAAAGTCTTTCCTGCTTGAAAATTAGAGCACTGTAACTCAAATATTATGTGAATCAATTAGGAAGATTGCCATTAAATTCTTTGTTTGTTACTCAGTATTTATGCACTATTGGGGTATTAGTTAGTGCCACCCATGATGTCACCAATAATGACACTGATCCAACGGTTCAGGTGTTCTCCATTACTAAACAAGACTAATGCAACATTTTAAATCTGATATTCTTATATGGCCAATTTAGAAATCACTGGTATGTTACTTGATATAACCATAGTGGAGTTAAGTAAAAAATAATAGTAACCATCTAACATTTCATCTTAAATTTGACCCTTAAATGTTGTTTCTGAGTTAGGGACTGTTTGCTTATCCAGTTAGTTACATTTCGTTATTTAAAGTCTGCATTGCTCTACACAAAATCACTTAGATAACAAACAAAAATAAATATGGATTAAAAGTACTAAATAATTAGAAAATGATTTGTCAGCTATTTTTGCATTTCATTGATTGATAATATGATTTTTCCATAACAGAAATATTTAAGAGTTCAATAAATTCTTTTCTTTCTTGAGTAATAGGCTGCTGGATATTAAAAAATTATTAGGCATCAATAAGGATATTTAAATTTCAAGATAGAATTTTCCTTTTTACAATCTCTTGCAAAAAAAGCACTATCTTTAGTATTAGAAATTTTTCATGGTTCTTTATATTAGAAAATGTCATGGTTTAAAATATTAGGGCCGACCCCGTGGCTTAGCAATTAAGTACACGTGCTCCACTACTGGCGGCCGGGGTTCAGATCCCGGGCGCGCACCTATGCGCCGCTTGTCTGGCCATGCTGAGGCCGCGTCCCACATACAGCAACTAGAAGGATGTGCAACTATGACATACAACTATCTACTGGGGCTTTGGGGGAAAATAAAAGGAGGAGGATTGGCAATAGATGTTAGCTCAGAGCAAAAAGAGGAGGATTAGCATGGATGTTAGCTCAGGGCTGATCTTCCTCACAAAATATAAAATAAAATAAAAATCAAATATTAAACATGTTTTTTCATAAGTTCTTTATGGAACAGAAAAGTGATTTAGAACCTTGATAAACAGCTTTTCCCATTTCTGAGAATAATTTAATAAATAACATTGCTTTCTGATTTGTCTAAAAATTCAGAAAACAGTCTACTTCCTAAAATCTCTACACATTGGTTTAAAAAAGTCTTCTTTTCTAGAATTTGCAAATAGGACAGACTATAACTCATTTGCTCAAAGCTTACCTGTCAGGGAACTATGTGAATATGCAATGGATGTTGCCACCCTTTATTAAACAATGTTTGTGTCTCAAAATACTTAACTTGTTTCGAAGGACTAAAGATATGGACAACAAATAAATAAATAAATAGGAATGGCAAATATTTCTCATGAAATAGGCAAAAAAAAAAAAAAAATGCACAAGGGGCTGGCCCGGCTGGATAGTGGTTAAGTTCGCATGGTCGGCTTCTGACAGCACCGGGGTTTGCAGGTTCGGATCCTGGGCGTGGACCTAGGCACTGCCCATCAAGCCACACTGCGGCAGGTGTCCCACATAAAGTGGAGGAAGATGGGCACGCATGTTAGCCCAGGGCCAATCTTCCTCAGCAAAAAAGAGAAGGATTGGCAACAGGTGTTAGCTCAGGGCTAATCTTCCTCACAAAGAAAAAAAAAAAGTTCTTGAGGGGCCAGCCCGATGGTGTAATGATTAGGTTTGTGCTCTCTGCTTCGGCTGCCTGGGGTTTGCAGGTTTGGATCCCGGGCACAGACCTATACTGGTCATCAAGCCATGCTATGGTGGCATCTCACATACAAAATAGAGGAAGATTGGCACAGATGTTAGCTCAGCAACAATCTTCCTCAAGCAAAAAGAGGAAGATTGGCAACAGATGTTAGATCAGGGCCAATCTTCCTCACCAAAACAAAACAAAAAAAAGTGTTTGAAAAATGTAATTGGTAGAATAAAATAATACTGTTTTTATACTTTGGTTTCTACTGGATATATTGAGTACAACTTGGTAAGTTGACAAATAAAGATATGAGGCAGTCATTAACCATTGTATAACATCATTTGTGAGTCATCTTAATCTGTTTTAGCAAAAATAAAAATGATAATCAGAAAAAGTACACTAAGTTTAAAAAGGACAAAATATTTTCACATATATTTACTTACTTGAATCGTAGAACCACCTGGTGCAATTGACAATATATCACTAATTATTCGCATTTCATATATGAAGTCAATGGGTTTACTGCAGTCACAGGATGAGTATGTTGTAGGGCCAGAGCAGGGCCTAGATTGTTGATTCTTCATCCAGTCATTCTCCATTACTAGACAGGCCACCAACATGATGGATTTCTGTCAAAATTAGAGAAAGATCTTGTTACCTTGCCTGTTTTAGTTTATGCTTTTGTTCCCAGGGCCTAGCTCAGTGCCTGACTTGATAAATATCTGGTAAATAAGTAAACAAATGAATAGGAGCTTCCAGTCTGGTAAAAGATCAAGAGGCTTTATTCTTATCAATGAAATAAAAATAACAGGCTGTGTGAAAGAGAACCTTCTGGAAAGATTGGAGATGTGGGAGGGAGTAGGCTATTTGCTGTTATACCCAAGTAAGGGAGCTTCGCTGGAAACATGCACCCATACACACACACACACACACACACACACACACACCCCACTGTGTAGATCTATATTTTTACAAATCCAAGGTTTCCATCCTCAATTCATCCCTTTGTAGAATTCTTGATATTAGGATCTCAGATCTAGAGCACGCTGGGTTATGCCAAGTTGTTGCAGAATTAGTCCCATTAGGTTAAGGCCAGGAAGAGGCAGAAGCATTTTGTAAAGCAGTTAAGCATATAGAAGAGATTTTTTAAATCACCGACTGGATTCCAGAGGACAGGGTAGAAACAATTGTGATATAGAATGGGCTGTGGAACAAGTCGGAGCTTAGAATAAAAGAGACAACGCCCAGCATGACCTTAGAATGCCACAGATGAGAGATGAAACAGAGTGGAAAGAGGGATTTTAATTACAGATAAATCTACAATAGTCCCCCATTATCCACGGGGGATACATTCTAAGACCCCCAGTGGATGCCTGAAACTGCAGATAGTACTGAACCCAATATATGCTATGTTTTTTCCTATACACCCATACCTGTGATAAATTTAATTTATAAATTAGGCACAATAAGAGGTTAACAACAATAACTAATAATAAAATAGAACAATTATAATAATATACTGTAATAAAAGTTACCATAGATTTTAGCAACCTCAGCATACATTTTTTTTTTCTTTCCTTGTTAAGTTGAGAATTTTCACCTTTTCACTTAAAGGAAACACTTTACAACTTCTCTTTGGCATATCCAAATTGCCAGCATCACTACCCCTGCACTTTGGGGCCATTATTAAGTAAAATAAGGGTTACTTGAACACAAGCACTGAGATACCTCCACAGTCATCTGATTACCAAGATGGCTACTAAGTGACTAACAGGCGGGTAATGTATACAGTGTGGATCCACTGGACAAAGGGGTGATTCACATCCCGTATGGACAGAGCAGGATGGTGTGAGATTTCATCACGCTACTCAGGACAGTATGCAAGTTAAAACTTAGGAATTGCTTATTTCTGAAATTTTTCATTTAATATTTTCAGACCACGGTTCACCATTGGTAAGTGAAACCACAGAAAATGAAACCATGGATAAGGGGGGACTACTGTATCACTCCCCTGCATAAAATTATATTCCATTGCATTTAGAAAAATGTCCAATTTCCCACCCTTGATTCATAGTAACTTGCCCAATCCTATGTATATGTCCTCATCTTCTAATGTCTTCCCCCAACCTCCCGTGATCCATATACATTCACTTTCTAATTCTGCTTCTCTAGCATATGTAGCTCATTTCACATCGTTGTCTGCTTCTTCTTGTCAGATCTCAAAATAAATGACATCTTTTCAGAGAGGTCTTTGCTAGCCAGGCAGTCTAAAGTAGAATCCCAGTTACTTCATATCACCTCACTTTATGTTAGTGCTCTGACGCTTATCTTGTTTGTGAATTTGTTTGTTTGGTTGGATAGTAGTTTAATTTATACATCTGCATGTCTCTCACATCCAACTAGAATGTTCTATGGGAGCAGAGAACTATCTACTTGCTAGCTATATTATCTTAGAAAAGCCACAGTAGTCTCCGCCCATCCGCAGTTTTGCTTTTCATGGTTTCAGTTACCTGTGGCCAACCATGTTCCAAAAATATTAAATGGAAAATTCCAGAAAGAAAAACTCATAAGTTTTAAATTGCATGTTCTTCTGAGTCATGTGGTGAAATCTTGTGCTGTCCCACTCTATCATGCCCAGGATGTAAATCATCCCTTTGTCCAGTGTATCCACACTGTATATGCTACCCGCTCATTAGTCACTTAGTAGCCATCTCGGTTATCAGATGAACTGTCACGGTGTTACAGTACTTGTGTCTGAATAACAATTATTTTACTTAATAATGTCCCCAAAGGGCAAGAGTAGTGATGCTGCAATTCGGATATTCCAAAGAGAGGCTGTAAAGGGTTTCTTTTAAGTGAAAAGGTGAAAGTTCTCAACTTAATAAGAAAAGAAAAAAAATGATGTGCTGAGGTTGCTAAAATCTATGGTAAGAAGCAATCTTCTATCTAAGAAATTGTGAAGAAGGAAAAAGAAATTTGTGCTAGTTTTCCTATTGCAACTCAAACTGAAAAAGTTATGACAGTGCATAAGTTCTTAGTTAAGAAGGAAAAGATTCCATTTGAACAGTAAGATATTTTGAAAGAGAGAGAGAGACCACATTCACATAAATTTTATTACATTTTGTGGTTACAATTTTTCTATTTTATTATTAGTTATGGTTGTTAAGCTCTTGCTATGCACGATTTATAAATTAAACTTTATCATAGGTATGTAAAAATAGGAAAAAACATAGTGAAGATAGACTTGGGTGCTATTCGTGGTTTCAGTCATCCCTGGGGGTCTTGGAACATATCCCCTGAGGATAAGGAGGGAATACTGTACTTAAAGTATCTGCTTTAGTTTCTCGCTATGAAAAGGGAAAGTAATATTACATATGTCAAAGGGTTGTTCTGAAGGTAAAATGAGGTAATAATTAAGTTGCTGAGAACTTACATGACATATGGATATTCAATTAATGATTGTTGAATGATTAAAAAGGTAGGAAGAATTTACACTGTAAAATAGTGAAAGGTATGAAATGTGGGGGTAGGCATGGGGAGGACAATGCAAGAAAGCTATAGGGGAGAAGGAAAGCAGTATGAGCCTTTACGTTAAACAAGGACAAAGACAATTTAAAACAACATTCTATTTTCACTATTAGTTTTGACAAGTACAACTGGAGGTTCTGTTGGAGGATCAGGAAGAACTGGACAATCATCTGGAGTGACGGAGAGTATTGCAACATCACCCGGAGAATCAGTAACAACTGAGTTATCATCAGGAGGAATAGGGACAACGAGACCATCAGTTGTATCAGGAACCTCTGCAACATCAGCAGGACTGAGAGGGACAACTGTTTCAGTAGAAGGAACATCTACAATATCAGCTGGACTGAGAGGAACAACCGGACCAAGAGTTAGCCAATTGGAGACAACAAGAAGATTAGTTGAAGGAACTGAGACACCTAGATCATCAATTGGATGGTCAGGGCAAGTAGAGACAACAGGACCAGAGGCTGCAGCATCAGGAACCACAGGACCATCATCTGAAGCGTCAGTGACAACTAGACCCTCATCCAGAGTGACTGAGACACCTAGACCATCACCTGGAGGGTCAGGAACAACTGGACCAACAGCTGGGCGCCTAGAGACAACAGGACCAGAGGCTGGAGCATCAGGGACCACAGGACCATCAGCTGAAGGATCAGGAACCACTGCTCCACTTGTTGTAGGTTCCAGGACACCTGGATCCTCACCTGGAAGATCCGGAGCCACTGGGCCAACAGCTGGCGTCACGGGGGCAACAGGACCAGCAACTGCAGGACCAGGGACCACGGGACCATCAGCTGAAGGATCAGCGACAACTGGACCGTCGGTTGGAGGGTCCACCGTCAGCCAGCCCGGACCATCAGCCAGAGTCCCAGGGTCCACTGGACCATCTCCTGTAGGATCAGGGACCACTGGACCACCTGTTTCAGGATCGAGGGCAACTGGACCATCAGTTGGAGAGTCAGCGACAAGTGGACCAGCAGCTCCAGGATCGGGAACAAGTGGAACATCAGCTGGACGATTAGAGACAACAGGACCAGCAGCTGGAGGATCAGGGACCACAGCACCATCAGCTGAAGAACGAGGGACAAGTGGACAGTCAGCCAGAGTATCAGGTTCCACGGGACCGTCTGTTCCAGGATCAGGGACCACTGTCCCATCGGTGGTGGGATCAGGGACAACCGGACCATCTGTTGGAGGGTCAGGGACAACTGGACCGTCAGATCGAAGATCAGGGACAACTGGATCATCAGGTGGAAGATCAGGAGCAACTGGACCATCAGCTGTAGACACAGGGGCTACAGGACCAGCAACTGGAGCAGCAGGGACCTCAAGGCCATCGGCTGAAGCGTCAGCGACCTCTGGACCAGGCGCCAGGGTAACAGGGACCAGTGGAGCATCTGTGGTAGGATCAGAGACGACTGGACCAGCTGTTGTAGGGTCGGGGACAACTGGACCTTCAGTTGAAGGGTCAGGGACAACTGGGCTGTCAGCTGAGGGGTCGAAGCCAACTGGACCATCCTCTGGAGTGACAGAGTCACCTGGATCTTCACCTGGAGGGTCAGGAACAACTGGGCCAACAGCTGGAGTCACAGTGGCACCAGGACCAGCCACTGGAGGATCAGGGACCACAGGGCCATCAGCTGAAGCTTCAGGGACAACGGGACTGTCCACCGGGGGGTCAGGCTCTACTGGGCCTGCCGCTGGAGGATCGGGGACGACTGGAACGTCATCTGCAGCACCAGGGCCAAGTGCACCATCCCCAGGAGTGTCAGGAACAACGGGACCGTCAGCTGAAGGATCGGCGACACCCGGACCATCAACCGGAGTACCAGGAACCGCTGGGCCATCTGTTGTAGTGTCAGGGACAACTGGAACCTCAGCTGGAGGGTCAGGGACAACCGGACCAGCTGCTGGAGGGTCAGGGACAACCGGACCCTCAGCTCGAGGATCCGAGACCACTGGATCATCAGCTGGGAGCTCAGGACCAGCTGGACCATCATCTGAAGCGTCAGTGACAACTAGACCCTCATCCGGAGTGACTGAGACACCTAGACCATCACCTGGAGGGTCAGGAACAACTGGACCAACAGCTGGGCCATTAGAGACAACAGGACCAGAGGCTGGAGCATCAGGGACCACAGGACCATCAGCTGAAGGATCAGGAACCACTGCTCCACTTGTTGTAGGTTCCAGGACACCTGGATCCTCACCTGGAAGATCCGGAGCCACTGGGCCAACAGCTGGCATCACGGGGGCAACAGGACCAGCAACTGCAGGACCAGGGACCACGGGACCATCAGCTGAAGGATCAGCGACAACTGGACCGTCGGTTGGAGGGTCCACCGTCAGCCAGCCCGGACCATCAGCCAGAGTCCCAGGGTCCACTGGACCATCTCCTGTAGGATCAGGGACCACTGGACCACCTGTTTCAGGATCGAGGGCAACTGGACCATCAGTTGGAGAGTCAGCGACAAGTGGACCAGCAGCTCCAGGATCGGGAACAAGCGGAACATCAGCTGGACGATTAGAGACAACAGGACCAGCATCTGGAGGATCAGGGACCACAGCACCATCAGCTGAAGAACGAGGGACAAGTGGACAGTCAGCCAGAGTATCAGGTTCCACGGGACCGTCTGTTCCAGGATCAGGGACCACTGTCCCATCGGTGGTGGGATCAGGGACAACCGGATCATCTGTTGGAGGGTCAGGGACAACTGGACCATCAGATCGAAGATCAGGGACAACTGGATCATCAGGTGGAAGATCAGGAGCAACTGGACCATCAGCTGGAGACACAGGGGCTACAGGACCAGCAACTGGAGCAGCAGGGACCTCAAGGCCATCGGCTGAAGCGTCAGCGACCTCTGGACCAGGCGCCAGGGTAACAGGGACCAGTGGAGCATCTGTGGTAGGATCAGAGACGACTGGACCAGCTGTTGTAGGGTCGGGGACAACTGGACCTTCAGTTGAAGGGTCAGGGACAACTGGGCTGTCAGCTGAGGGGTCGAAGCCAACTGGACCATCCTCTGGAGTAACAGAGTCACCTGGATCTTCACCTGGAGGGTCAGGAACAACTGGGCCCACAGCTGGAGTCACAGTGGCACCAGGACCAGCCACTGGAGGATCAGGGACCACAGGGCCATCAGCTGAAGCTTCAGGGACAACGGGACTGTCCACCGGGGGGTCAGGCTCTACTGGGCCTGCCGCTGGAGGATCGGGGACGACGGGAACGTCATCTGCAGCACCAGGGCCAAGTGCACCATCCCCAGGAGTGTCAGGAACAACGGGACCGTCAGCTGAAGGATCGGCGACACCCGGACCATCAACCGGAGTACCAGGAACCGCTGGGCCATCTGTTGTAGTGTCAGGGACAACTGGACCCTCAGCTGGAGGGTCAGGGACAACCAGACCAGCTGCTGGAGGGTCAGGGACAACCGGACCCTCAGCTCGAGGATCCGAGACCACTGGATCATCAGCTGGGAGCTCAGGACCAGCTGGACCATCATCTGAAGCGTCAGTGACAACTAGACCCTCATCCGGAGTGACTGAGACACCTAGACCATCACCTGGAGGGTCAGGAACAACTGGACCAACAGCTGGGCGCCTAGAGACAACAGGACCAGAGGCTGGAGCATCAGGGACCACAGGACCATCAGCTGAAGGATCAGGAACCACTGCTCCACTTGTTGTAGGTTCCAGGACACCTGGATCCTCACCTGGAAGATCCGGAGCCACTGGGCCAACAGCTGGCGTCACGGGGGCAACAGGACCAGCAACTGCAGGACCAGGGACCACGGGACCATCAGCTGAAGGATCAGCGACAACTGGACCGTCGGTTGGAGGGTCCACCGTCAGCCAGCCCGGACCATCAGCCAGAGTCCCAGGGTCCACTGGACCATCTCCTGTAGGATCAGGGACCACTGGACCACCTGTTTCAGGATCGAGGGCAACTGGACCATCAGTTGGAGAGTCAGCGACAAGTGGACCAGCAGCTCCAGGATCGGGAACAAGTGGAACATCAGCTGGACGATTAGAGACAACAGGACCAGCATCTGGAGGATCAGGGACCACAGCACCATCAGCTGAAGAACGAGGGACAAGTGGACAGTCAGCCAGAGTATCAGGTTCCACGGGACCGTCTGTTCCAGGATCAGGGACCACTGTCCCATCGGTGGTGGGATCAGGGACAACCGGACCATCTGTTGGAGGGTCAGGGACAACTGGACCATCAGATCGAAGATCAGGGACAACTGGATCATCAGGTGGAAGATCAGGAGCAACTGGACCATCAGCTGGAGACACAGGGGCTACAGGACCAGCAACTGGAGCAGCAGGGACCTCAAGGCCATCGGCTGAAGCATCAGCGACCTCTGGACCAGGCGCCAGGGTAACAGGGACCAGTGGAGCATCTGTGGTAGGATCAGAGACGACTGGACCAGCTGTTGTAGGGTCGGGGACAACTGGACCTTCAGTTGAAGGGTCAGGGACAACTGGGCTGTCAGCTGAGGGGTCGAAGCCAACTGGACCATCATCTGGAGTGACAGAGTCACCTGGATCTTCACCAGGAGGGTCAGGAACAATTGGGCCAACAGCTGGAGTCACAGTGGCACCAGGACCAGCCACTGGAGGATCAGGGACCACAGGGCCATCAGCTGAAGCTTCAGGGACAACGGGACTGTCCACCGGGGGGTCAGGCTCTACTGGGCCTGCCGCTGGAGGATCGGGGACGACTGGAACGTCATCTGCAGCACCAGGGCCAAGTGCACCATTCCCAGGAGTGTCAGGAACAACGGGACCGTCAGCTGAAGGATCGGCGACACCCGGACCATCAACCGGAGTACCAGGAACCGCTGGGCCATCTGTTGTAGTGTCAGGGACAACTGGACCCTCAGCTGGAGGGTCAGGGACAACCGGACCAGCTGCTGGAGGGTCAGGGACAACCGGACCCTCAGCTCGAGGATCCGAGACCACTGGATCATCAGCTGGGAGCTCAGGACCAGCTGGACCATCATCTGAAGCGTCAGTGACAACTAGACCCTCATCCGGAGTGACTGAGACACCTAGACCATCACCTGGAGGGTCAGGAACAACTGGACCAACAGCTGGGCCATTAGAGACAACAGGACCAGAGGCTGGAGCATCAGGGACCACAGGACCATCAGCTGAAGGATCAGGAACCACTGCTCCACTTGTTGTAGGTTCCAGGACACCTGGATCCTCACCTGGAAGATCCGGAGCCACTGGGCCAACAGCTGGCGTCACGGGGGCAACAGGACCAGCAACTGCAGGACCAGGGACCACGGGACCATCAGCTGAAGGATCAGCGACAACTGGACCGTCGGTTGGAGGGTCCACCGTCAGCCAGCCCGGACCATCAGCCAGAGTCCCAGGGTCCACTGGACCATCTCCTGTAGGATCAGGGACCACTGGACCACCTGTTTCAGGATCGAGGGCAACTGGACCATCAGTTGGAGAGTCAGCGACAAGTGGACCAGCAGCTCCAGGATCGGGAACAAGTGGAACATCAGCTGGACGATTAGAGACAACAGGACCAGCAGCTGGAGGATCAGGGACCACAGCACCATCAGCTGAAGAACGAGGGACAAGTGGACAGTCAGCCAGAGTATCAGGTTCCACGGGACCGTCTGTTCCAGGATCAGGGACCACTGTCCCATCGGTGGTGGGATCAGGGACAACCGGACCATCGGTTGCAGGGTCAGGGACAACTGGACCGTCAGATCGAAGATCAGGGACAACTGGATCATCAGGTGGAAGATCAGGAGCAACTGGACCATCAGCTGGAGACACAGGGGCTACAGGACCAGCAACTGGAGCAGCAGGGACCTCAAGGCCATCGGCTGAAGCGTCAGCGACCTCTGGACCAGGCGCCAGGGTAACAGGGACCAGTGGAGCATCTGTGGTAGGATCAGAGACGACTGGACCAGCTGTTGTAGGGTCGGGGACAACTGGACCTTCAGTTGAAGGGTCAGGGACAACTGGGCTGTCAGCTGAGGGGTCGAAGCCAACTGGACCATCATCTGGCATGACAGAGTCACCTGGATCTTCACCTGGAGGGTCAGGAACAACTGGGCCAACAGCTGGAGTCACAGTGGCACCAGGACCAGCCACTGGAGGATCAGGGACCACAGGGCCATCAGCTGAAGCTTCAGGGACAACGGGACTGTCCACCGGGGGGTCAGGCTCTACTGGGCCTGCCGCTGGAGGATCGGGGACGACTGGAACGTCATCTGCAGCACCAGGGCCAAGTGCACCATCCCCAGGAGTGTCAGGAACAACGGGACCGTCAGCTGAAGGATCGGCGACACCCGGACCATCAACCGGAGTACCAGGAACCGCTGGGCCATCTGTTGTAGTGTCAGGGACAACTGGACCCTCAGCTGGAGGGTCAGGGACAACCGGACCAGCTGCTGGAGGGTCAGGGACAACCGGACCCTCAGCTCGAGGATCCGAGACCACTGGATCATCAGCTGGGAGCTCAGGACCAGCTGGACCATCATCTGAAGCATCAGTGACAAATAGACCCTCATCCGGAGTGACTGAGACACCTAGACCATCACCTGGAGGGTCAGGAACAACTGGACCAACATCTGGGCGCCTAGAGACAACAGGACCAGAGGCTGGAGCATCAGGGACCACAGGACCATCAGCTGAAGGATCAGGAACCACTGCTCCACTTGTTGTAGGTTCCAGGACACCTGGATCCTCACCTGGAAGATCCGGAGCCACTGGGCCAACAGCTGGCGTCACGGGGGCAACAGGACCAGCAACTGCAGGACCAGGGACCACGGGACCATCAGCTGAAGGATCAGCGACAACTGGACCGTCGGTTGGAGGGTCCACCGTCAGCCAGCCCGGACCATCAGCCAGAGTCCCAGGGTCCACTGGACCATCTCCTGTAGGATCAGGGACCACTGGACCACCTGTTTCAGGATCGAGGGCAACTGGACCATCAGTTGGAGAGTCAGCGACAAGTGGACCAGCAGCTCCAGGATCGGGAACAAGTGGAACATCAGCTGGACGATTAGAGACAACAGGACCAGCATCTGGAGGATCAGGGACCACAGCACCATCAGCTGAAGAACGAGGGACAAGTGGACAGTCAGCCAGAGTATCAGGTTCCACGGGACCGTCTGTTCCAGGATCAGGGACCACTGTCCCATCGGTGGTGGGATCAGGGACAACCGGACCATCTGTTGGAGGGTCAGGGACAACTGGACCGTCAGATCGAAGATCAGGGACAACTGGATCATCAGGTGGAAGATCAGGAGCAACTGGACCATCAGCTGGAGACACAGGGGCTACAGGACCAGGAGCAGCAGGGACCTCAAGGCCATCGGCTGAAGCGTCAGCGACCTCTGGACCAGGCGCCAGGGTAACAGGGACCAGTGGAGCATCTGTGGTAGGATCAGAGACGACTGGACCAGCTGTTGTAGGGTCGGGGACAACTGGACCTTCAGTTGAAGGGTCAGGGACAACTGGGCTGTCAGCTGAGGGGTCGAAGCCAACTGGACCATCATCTGGAGTGACAGAGTCACCTGGATCTTCACCTGGAGGGTCAGGAACAACTGGGCCCACAGCTGGAGTCACAGTGGCACCAGGACCAGCCACTGGAGGATCAGGGACCACAGGGCCATCAGCTGAAGCTTCAGGGACAACGGGACTGTCCACCGGGGGGTCAGGCTCTACTGGGCCTGCCGCTGGAGGATCGGGGACGACTGGAACGTCATCTGCAGCACCAGGGCCAAGTGCACCATCCCCAGGAGTGTCAGGAACAACGGGACCGTCAGCTGAAGGATCGGCGACACCCGGACCATCAACCGGAGTACCAGGAACCGCTGGGCCATCTGTTGTAGTGTCAGGGACAACTGGACCCTCAGCTGGAGGGTCAGGGACAACCGGACCAGCTGCTGGAGGGTCAGGGACAACCGGACCCTCAGCTCGAGGATCCGAGACCACTGGATCATCAGCTGGGAGCTCAGGACCAGCTGGACCATCATCTGAAGCGTCAGTGACAACTAGACCCTCATCCGGAGTGACTGAGACACCTAGACCATCACCTGGAGGGTCAGGAACAACTGGACCAACAGCTGGGCCATTAGAGACAACAGGACCAGAGGCTGGAGCATCAGGGACCACAGGACCATCAGCTGAAGGATCAGGAACCACTGCTCCACTTGTTGTAGGTTCCAGGACACCTGGATCCTCACCTGGAAGATCCGGAGCCACTGGGCCAACAGCTGGCGTCACGGGGGCAACAGGACCAGCAACTGCAGGACCAGGGACCACGGGACCATCAGCTGAAGGATCAGCGACAACTGGACCGTCGGTTGGAGGGTCCACCGTCAGCCAGCCCGGACCATCAGCCAGAGTCCCAGGGTCCACTGGACCATCTCCTGTAGGATCAGGGACCACTGGACCACCTGTTTCAGGATCGAGGGCAACTGGACCATCAGTTGGAGAGTCAGCGACAAGTGGACCAGCAGCTCCAGGATCGGGAACAAGTGGAACATCAGCTGGACGATTAGAGACAACAGGACCAGCAGCTGGAGGATCAGGGACCACAGCACCATCAGCTGAAGAACGAGGGACAAGTGGACAGTCAGCCAGAGTATCAGGTTCCACGGGACCGTCTGTTCCAGGATCAGGGACCACTGTCCCATCGGTGGTGGGATCAGGGACAACCGGACCATCTGTTGCAGGGTCAGGGACAACTGGACCGTCAGATCGAAGATCAGGGACAACTGGATCATCAGGTGGAAGATCAGGAGCAACTGGACCATCAGCTGGAGACACAGGGGTTACAGGACCAGCAACTGGAGCAGCAGGGACCTCAAGGCCATCGGCTGAAGCGTCAGCGACCTCTGGACCAGGCGCCAGGGTAACAGGGACCAGTGGAGCATCTGTGGTAGGATCAGAGACGACTGGACCAGCTGTTGTAGGGTCGGGGACAACTGGACCTTCAGTTGAAGGGTCAGGGACAACTGGGCTGTCAGCTGAGGGGTCGAAGCCAACTGGACCATCATCTGGCGTGACAGAGTCACCTGGATCTTCACCTGGAGGGTCAGGAACAACTGGGCCAACAGCTGGAGTCACAGTGGCACCAGGACCAGCCACTGGAGGATCAGGGACCACAGGGCCATCAGCTGAAGCTTCAGGGACAACGGGACTGTCCACCGGGGGGTCAGGCTCTACTGGGCCTGCCGCTGGAGGATCGGGGACGACTGGAACGTCATCTGCAGCACCAGGGCCAAGTGCACCATCCCCAGGAGTGTCAGGAACAACGGGACCGTCAGCTGAAGGATCGGCGACACCCGGACCATCAACCGGAGTACCAGGAACCGCTGGGCCATCTGTTGTAGTGTCAGGGACAACTGGACCCTCAGCTGGAGGGTCAGGGACAACCGGACCAGCTGCTGGAGGGTCAGGGACAACCGGACCCTCAGCTCGAGGATCCGAGACCACTGGATCATCAGCTGGGAGCTCAGGACCAGCTGGACCATCATCTGAAGCGTCAGTGACAACTAGACCCTCATCCGGAGTGACTGAGACACCTAGACCATCACCTGGAGGGTCAGGAACAACTGGACCAACAGCTGGGCCATTAGAGACAACAGGACCAGAGGCTGGAGCATCAGGGACCACAGGACCATCAGCTGAAGGATCAGGAACCACTGCTCCACTTGTTGTAGGTTCCAGGACACCTGGATCCTCACCTGGAAGATCCGGAGCCACTGGGCCAACAGCTGGCGTCACGGGGGCAACAGGACCAGCAACTGCAGGACCAGGGACCACGGGACCATCAGCTGAAGGATCAGCGACAACTGGACCGTCGGTTGGAGGGTCCACCGTCAGCCAGCCCGGACCATCAGCCAGAGTCCCAGGGTCCACTGGACCATCTCCTGTAGGATCAGGGACCACTGGACCACCTGTTTCAGGATCGAGGGCAACTGGACCATCAGTTGGAGAGTCAGCGACAAGTGGACCAGCAGCTCCAGGATCGGGAACAAGTGGAACATCAGCTGGACGATTAGAGACAACAGGACCAGCAGCTGGAGGATCAGGGACCACAGCACCATCAGCTGAAGAACGAGGGACAAGTGGACAGTCAGCCAGAGTATCAGGTTCCACGGGACCGTCTGTTCCAGGATCAGGGACCACTGTCCCATCGGTGGTGGGATCAGGGACAACCGGACCATCTGTTGCAGGGTCAGGGACAACTGGACCGTCAGATCGAAGATCAGGGACAACTGGATCATCAGGTGGAAGATCAGGAGCAACTGGACCATCAGCTGGAGACACAGGGGCTACAGGACCAGCAACTGGAGCAGCAGGGACCTCAAGGCCATCGGCTGAAGCGTCAGCGACCTCTGGACCAGGCGCCAGGGTAACAGGGACCAGTGGAGCATCTGTGGTAGGATCAGAGACGACTGGACCAGCTGTTGTAGGGTCGGGGACAACTGGACCTTCAGTTGAAGGGTCAGGGACAACTGGGCTGTCAGCTGAGGGGTCGAAGCCAACTGGACCATCCTCTGGAGTGACAGAGTCACCTGGATCTTCACCTGGAGGGTCAGGAACAACTGGGCCCACAGCTGGAGTCACAGTGGCACCAGGACCAGCCACTGGAGGATCAGGGACCACAGGGCCATCAGCTGAAGCTTCAGGGACAACGGGACTGTCCACCGGGGGGTCAGGCTCTACTGGGCCTGCCGCTGGAGGATCGGGGACGACTGGAACGTCATCTGCAGCACCAGGGCCAAGTGCACCATCCCCAGGAGTGTCAGGAACAACGGGACCGTCAGCTGAAGGATCGGCGACACCCGGACCATCAACCGGAGTACCAGGAACCGCTGGGCCATCTGTTGTAGTGTCAGGGACAACTGGACCCTCAGCTGGAGGGTCAGGGACAACCGGACCAGCTGCTGGAGGGTCAGGGACAACCGGACCCTCAGCTCGAGGATCCGAGACCACTGGATCATCAGCTGGGAGCTCAGGACCAGCTGGACCATCATCTGAAGCGTCAGTGACAACTAGACCCTCATCCGGAGTGACTGAGACACCTAGACCATCACCTGGAGGGTCAGGAACAACTGGACCAACAGCTGGGCCATTAGAGACAACAGGACCAGAGGCTGGAGCATCAGGGACCACAGGACCATCAGCTGAAGGATCAGGAACCACTGCTCCACTTGTTGTAGGTTCCAGGACACCTGGATCCTCACCTGGAAGATCCGGAGCCACTGGGCCAACAGCTGGCGTCACGGGGGCAACAGGACCAGCAACTGCAGGACCAGGGACCATGGGACCATCAGCTGAAGGATCAGCGACAACTGGACCGTCGGTTGGAGGGTCCACCGTCAGCCAGCCCGGACCATCAGCCAGAGTCCCAGGGTCCACTGGACCATCTCCTGTAGGATCAGGGACCACTGGACCACCTGTTTCAGGATCGAGGGCAACTGGACCATCAGTTGGAGAGTCAGCGACAAGTGGACCAGCAGCTCCAGGATCGGGAACAAGTGGAACATCAGCTGGACGATTAGAGACAACAGGACCAGCAGCTGGAGGATCAGGGACCACAGCACCATCAGCTGAAGAACGAGGGACAAGTGGACAGTCAGCCAGAGTATCAGGTTCCACGGGACCGTCTGTTCCAGGATCAGGGACCACTGTCCCATCGGTGGTGGGATCAGGGACAACCGGACCATCTGTTGGAGGGTCAGGGACAACTGGACCGTCAGATCGAAGATCAGGGACAACTGGATCATCAGGTGGAAGATCAGGAGCAACTGGACCATCAGCTGTAGACACAGGGGCTACAGGACCAGCAACTGGAGCAGCAGGGACCTCAAGGCCATCGGCTGAAGCGTCAGCGACCTCTGGACCAGGCGCCAGGGTAACAGGGACCAGTGGAGCATCTGTGGTAGGATCAGAGACGACTGGACCAGCTGTTGTAGGGTCGGGGACAACTGGACCTTCAGTTGAAGGGTCAGGGACAACTGGGCTGTCAGCTGAGGGGTCGAAGCCAACTGGACCATCCTCTGGAGTGACAGAGTCACCTGGATCTTCACCTGGAGGGTCAGGAACAACTGGGCCCACAGCTGGAGTCACAGTGGCACCAGGACCAGCCACTGGAGGATCAGGGACCACAGGGCCATCAGCTGAAGCTTCAGGGACAACGGGACTGTCCACCGGGGGGTCAGGCTCTACTGGGCCTGCCGCTGGAGGATCGGGGACGACTGGAACGTCATCTGCAGCACCAGGGCCAAGTGCACCATCCCCAGGAGTGTCAGGAACAACGGGACCGTCAGCTGAAGGATCGGCGACACCCGGACCATCAACCGGAGTACCAGGAACCGCTGGGCCATCTGTTGTAGTGTCAGGGACAACTGGACCCTCAGCTGGAGGGTCAGGGACAACCGGACCAGCTGCTGGAGGGTCAGGGACAACCGGACCCTCAGCTCGAGGATCCGAGACCACTGGATCATCAGCTGGGAGCTCAGGACCAGCTGGACCATCATCTGAAGCGTCAGTGACAACTAGACCCTCATCCGGAGTGACTGAGACACCTAGACCATCACCTGGAGGGTCAGGAACAACTGGACCAACAGCTGGGCCATTAGAGACAACAGGACCAGAGGCTGGAGCATCAGGGACCACAGGACCATCAGCTGAAGGATCAGGAACCACTGCTCCACTTGTTGTAGGTTCCAGGACACCTGGATCCTCACCTGGAAGATCCGGAGCCACTGGGCCAACAGCTGGCGTCACGGGGGCAACAGGACCAGCAACTGCAGGACCAGGGACCACGGGACCATCAGCTGAAGGATCAGCGACAACTGGACCGTCGGTTGGAGGGTCCACCGTCAGCCAGCCCGGACCATCAGCCAGAGTCCCAGGGTCCACTGGACCATCTCCTGTAGGATCAGGGACCACTGGACCACCTGTTTCAGGATCGAGGGCAACTGGACCATCAGTTGGAGAGTCAGCGACAAGTGGACCAGCAGCTCCAGGATCGGGAACAAGTGGAACATCAGCTGGACGATTAGAGACAACAGGACCAGCAGCTGGAGGATCAGGGACCACAGCACCATCAGCTGAAGAACGAGGGACAAGTGGACAGTCAGCCAGAGTATCAGGTTCCACGGGACCGTCTGTTCCAGGATCAGGGACCACTGTCCCATCGGTGGTGGGATCAGGGACAACCGGACCATCTGTTGCAGGGTCAGGGACAACTGGACCGTCAGATCGAAGATCAGGGACAACTGGATCATCAGGTGGAAGATCAGGAGCAACTGGACCATCAGCTGGAGACACAGGGGCTACAGGACCAGCAACTGGAGCAGCAGGGACCTCAAGGCCATCGGCTGAAGCGTCAGCGACCTCTGGACCAGGCGCCAGGGTAACAGGGACCAGTGGAGCATCTGTGGTAGGATCAGAGACGACTGGACCAGCTGTTGTAGGGTCGGGGACAACTGGACCTTCAGTTGAAGGGTCAGGGACAACTGGGCTGTCAGCTGAGGGGTCGAAGCCAACTGGACCATCATCTGGCGTGACAGAGTCACCTGGATCTTCACCTGGAGGGTCAGGAACAACTGGGCCAACAGCTGGAGTCACAGTGGCACCAGGACCAGCCACTGGAGGATCAGGGACCACAGGGCCATCAGCTGAAGCTTCAGGGACAACGGGACTGTCCACCGGGGGGTCAGGCTCTACTGGGCCTGCCGCTGGAGGATCGGGGACGACTGGAACGTCATCTGCAGCACCAGGGCCAAGTGCACCATCCCCAGGAGTGTCAGGAACAACGGGACCGTCAGCTGAAGGATCGGCGACACCCGGACCATCAACCGGAGTACCAGGAACCGCTGGGCCATCTGTTGTAGTGTCAGGGACAACTGGACCCTCAGCTGGAGGGTCAGGGACAACCGGACCAGCTGCTGGAGGGTCAGGGACAACCGGACCCTCAGCTCGAGGATCCGAGACCACTGGATCATCAGCTGGGAGCTCAGGACCAGCTGGACCATCATCTGAAGCGTCAGTGACAACTAGACCCTCATCCGGAGTGACTGAGACACCTAGACCATCACCTGGAGGGTCAGGAACAACTGGACCAACAGCTGGGCCATTAGAGACAACAGGACCAGAGGCTGGAGCATCAGGGACCACAGGACCATCAGCTGAAGGATCAGGAACCACTGCTCCACTTGTTGTAGGTTCCAGGACACCTGGATCCTCACCTGGAAGATCCGGAGCCACTGGGCCAACAGCTGGCGTCACGGGGGCAACAGGACCAGCAACTGCAGGACCAGGGACCATGGGACCATCAGCTGAAGGATCAGCGACAACTGGACCGTCGGTTGGAGGGTCCACCGTCAGCCAGCCCGGACCATCAGCCAGAGTCCCAGGGTCCACTGGACCATCTCCTGTAGGATCAGGGACCACTGGACCACCTGTTTCAGGATCGAGGGCAACTGGACCATCAGTTGGAGAGTCAGCGACAAGTGGACCAGCAGCTCCAGGATCGGGAACAAGTGGAACATCAGCTGGACGATTAGAGACAACAGGACCAGCAGCTGGAGGATCAGGGACCACAGCACCATCAGCTGAAGAACGAGGGACAAGTGGACAGTCAGCCAGAGTATCAGGTTCCACGGGACCGTCTGTTCCAGGATCAGGGACCACTGTCCCATCGGTGGTGGGATCAGGGACAACCGGACCATCTGTTGGAGGGTCAGGGACAACTGGACCGTCAGATCGAAGATCAGGGACAACTGGATCATCAGGTGGAAGATCAGGAGCAACTGGACCATCAGCTGTAGACACAGGGGCTACAGGACCAGCAACTGGAGCAGCAGGGACCTCAAGGCCATCGGCTGAAGCGTCAGCGACCTCTGGACCAGGCGCCAGGGTAACAGGGACCAGTGGAGCATCTGTGGTAGGATCAGAGACGACTGGACCAGCTGTTGTAGGGTCGGGGACAACTGGACCTTCAGTTGAAGGGTCAGGGACAACTGGGCTGTCAGCTGAGGGGTCGAAGCCAACTGGACCATCCTCTGGAGTGACAGAGTCACCTGGATCTTCACCTGGAGGGTCAGGAACAACTGGGCCCACAGCTGGAGTCACAGTGGCACCAGGACCAGCCACTGGAGGATCAGGGACCACAGGGCCATCAGCTGAAGCTTCAGGGACAACGGGACTGTCCACCGGGGGGTCAGGCTCTACTGGGCCTGCCGCTGGAGGATCGGGGACGACTGGAACGTCATCTGCAGCACCAGGGCCAAGTGCACCATCCCCAGGAGTGTCAGGAACAACGGGACCGTCAGCTGAAGGATCGGCGACACCCGGACCATCAACCGGAGTACCAGGAACCGCTGGGCCATCTGTTGTAGTGTCAGGGACAACTGGACCCTCAGCTGGAGGGTCAGGGACAACCGGACCAGCTGCTGGAGGGTCAGGGACAACCGGACCCTCAGCTCGAGGATCCGAGACCACTGGATCATCAGCTGGGAGCTCAGGACCAGCTGGACCATCATCTGAAGCGTCAGTGACAACTAGACCCTCATCCGGAGTGACTGAGACACCTAGACCATCACCTGGAGGGTCAGGAACAACTGGACCAACAGCTGGGCCATTAGAGACAACAGGACCAGAGGCTGGAGCATCAGGGACCACAGGACCATCAGCTGAAGGATCAGGAACCACTGCTCCACTTGTTGTAGGTTCCAGGACACCTGGATCCTCACCTGGAAGATCCGGAGCCACTGGGCCAACAGCTGGCGTCACGGGGGCAACAGGACCAGCAACTGCAGGACCAGGGACCACGGGACCATCAGCTGAAGGATCAGCGACAACTGGACCGTCGGTTGGAGGGTCCACCGTCAGCCAGCCCGGACCATCAGCCAGAGTCCCAGGGTCCACTGGACCATCTCCTGTAGGATCAGGGACCACTGGACCACCTGTTTCAGGATCGAGGGCAACTGGACCATCAGTTGGAGAGTCAGCGACAAGTGGACCAGCAGCTCCAGGATCGGGAACAAGTGGAACATCAGCTGGACGATTAGAGACAACAGGACCAGCAGCTGGAGGATCAGGGACCACAGCACCATCAGCTGAAGAACGAGGGACAAGTGGACAGTCAGCCAGAGTATCAGGTTCCACGGGACCGTCTGTTCCAGGATCAGGGACCACTGTCCCATCGGTGGTGGGATCAGGGACAACCGGACCATCTGTTGCAGGGTCAGGGACAACTGGACCGTCAGATCGAAGATCAGGGACAACTGGATCATCAGGTGGAAGATCAGGAGCAACTGGACCATCAGCTGTAGACACAGGGGCTACAGGACCAGCAACTGGAGCAGCAGGGACCTCAAGGCCATCGGCTGAAGCGTCAGCGACCTCTGGACCAGGCGCCAGGGTAACAGGGACCAGTGGAGCATCTGTGGTAGGATCAGAGACGACTGGACCAGCTGTTGTAGGGTCGGGGACAACTGGACCTTCAGTTGAAGGGTCAGGGACAACTGGGCTGTCAGCTGAGGGGTCGAAGCCAACTGGACCATCATCTGGCGTGACAGAGTCACCTGGATCTTCACCTGGAGGGTCAGGAACAACTGGGCCAACAGCTGGAGTCACAGTGGCACCAGGACCAGCCACTGGAGGATCAGGGACCACAGGGCCATCAGCTGAAGCTTCAGGGACAACGGGACTGTCCACCGGGGGGTCAGGCTCTACTGGGCCTGCCGCTGGAGGATCGGGGACGACTGGAACGTCATCTGCAGCACCAGGGCCAAGTGCACCATCCCCAGGAGTGTCAGGAACAACGGGACCGTCAGCTGAAGGATCGGCGACACCCGGACCATCAACCGGAGTACCAGGAACCGCTGGGCCATCTGTTGTAGTGTCAGGGACAACTGGACCCTCAGCTGGAGGGTCAGGGACAACCGGACCAGCTGCTGGAGGGTCAGGGACAACCGGACCCTCAGCTCGAGGATCCGAGACCACTGGATCATCAGCTGGGAGCTCAGGACCAGCTGGACCATCATCTGAAGCGTCAGTGACAACTAGACCCTCATCCGGAGTGACTGAGACACCTAGACCATCACCTGGAGGGTCAGGAACAACTGGACCAACAGCTGGGCCATTAGAGACAACAGGACCAGAGGCTGGAGCATCAGGGACCACAGGACCATCAGCTGAAGGATCAGGAACCACTGCTCCACTTGTTGTAGGTTCCAGGACACCTGGATCCTCACCTGGAAGATCCGGAGCCACTGGGCCAACAGCTGGCGTCACGGGGGCAACAGGACCAGCAACTGCAGGACCAGGGACCACGGGACCATCAGCTGAAGGATCAGCGACAACTGGACCGTCGGTTGGAGGGTCCACCGTCAGCCAGCCCGGACCATCAGCCAGAGTCCCAGGGTCCACTGGACCATCTCCTGTAGGATCAGGGACCACTGGACCACCTGTTTCAGGATCGAGGGCAACTGGACCATCAGTTGGAGAGTCAGCGACAAGTGGACCAGCAGCTCCAGGATCGGGAACAAGTGGAACATCAGCTGGACGATTAGAGACAACAGGACCAGCAGCTGGAGGATCAGGGACCACAGCACCATCAGCTGAAGAACGAGGGACAAGTGGACAGTCAGCCAGAGTATCAGGTTCCACGGGACCGTCTGTTCCAGGATCAGGGACCACTGTCCCATCGGTGGTGGGATCAGGGACAACCGGACCATCTGTTGGAGGGTCAGGGACAACTGGACCGTCAGATCGAAGATCAGGGACAACTGGATCATCAGGTGGAAGATCAGGAGCAACTGGACCATCAGCTGTAGACACAGGGGCTACAGGACCAGCAACTGGAGCAGCAGGGACCTCAAGGCCATCGGCTGAAGCGTCAGCGACCTCTGGACCAGGCGCCAGGGTAACAGGGACCAGTGGAGCATCTGTGGTAGGATCAGAGACGACTGGACCAGCTGTTGTAGGGTCGGGGACAACTGGACCTTCAGTTGAAGGGTCAGGGACAACTGGGCTGTCAGCTGAGGGGTCGAAGCCAACTGGACCATCCTCTGGAGTGACAGAGTCACCTGGATCTTCACCTGGAGGGTCAGGAACAACTGGGCCCACAGCTGGAGTCACAGTGGCACCAGGACCAGCCACTGGAGGATCAGGGACCACAGGGCCATCAGCTGAAGCTTCAGGGACAACGGGACTGTCCACCGGGGGGTCAGGCTCTACTGGGCCTGCCGCTGGAGGATCGGGGACGACTGGAACGTCATCTGCAGCACCAGGGCCAAGTGCACCATCCCCAGGAGTGTCAGGAACAACGGGACCGTCAGCTGAAGGATCGGCGACACCCGGACCATCAACCGGAGTACCAGGAACCGCTGGGCCATCTGTTGTAGTGTCAGGGACAACTGGACCCTCAGCTGGAGGGTCAGGGACAACCGGACCAGCTGCTGGAGGGTCAGGGACAACCGGACCCTCAGCTCGAGGATCCGAGACCACTGGATCATCAGCTGGGAGCTCAGGACCAGCTGGACCATCATCTGAAGCGTCAGTGACAACTAGACCCTCATCCGGAGTGACTGAGACACCTAGACCATCACCTGGAGGGTCAGGAACAACTGGACCAACAGCTGGGCCATTAGAGACAACAGGACCAGAGGCTGGAGCATCAGGGACCACAGGACCATCAGCTGAAGGATCAGGAACCACTGCTCCACTTGTTGTAGGTTCCAGGACACCTGGATCCTCACCTGGAAGATCCGGAGCCACTGGGCCAACAGCTGGCGTCACGGGGGCAACAGGACCAGCAACTGCAGGACCAGGGACCACGGGACCATCAGCTGAAGGATCAGCGACAACTGGACCGTCGGTTGGAGGGTCCACCGTCAGCCAGCCCGGACCATCAGCCAGAGTCCCAGGGTCCACTGGACCATCTCCTGTAGGATCAGGGACCACTGGACCACCTGTTTCAGGATCGAGGGCAACTGGACCATCAGTTGGAGAGTCAGCGACAAGTGGACCAGCAGCTCCAGGATCGGGAACAAGTGGAACATCAGCTGGACGATTAGAGACAACAGGACCAGCAGCTGGAGGATCAGGGACCACAGCACCATCAGCTGAAGAACGAGGGACAAGTGGACAGTCAGCCAGAGTATCAGGTTCCACGGGACCGTCTGTTCCAGGATCAGGGACCACTGTCCCATCGGTGGTGGGATCAGGGACAACCGGACCATCTGTTGGAGGGTCAGGGACAACTGGACCGTCAGATCGAAGATCAGGGACAACTGGATCATCAGGTGGAAGATCAGGAGCAACTGGACCATCAGCTGTAGACACAGGGGCTACAGGACCAGCAACTGGAGCAGCAGGGACCTCAAGGCCATCGGCTGAAGCGTCAGCGACCTCTGGACCAGGCGCCAGGGTAACAGGGACCAGTGGAGCATCTGTGGTAGGATCAGAGACGACTGGACCAGCTGTTGTAGGGTCGGGGACAACTGGACCTTCAGTTGAAGGGTCAGGGACAACTGGGCTGTCAGCTGAGGGGTCGAAGCCAACTGGACCATCCTCTGGAGTGACAGAGTCACCTGGATCTTCACCTGGAGGGTCAGGAACAACTGGGCCAACAGCTGGAGTCACAGTGGCACCAGGACCAGCCACTGGAGGATCAGGGACCACAGGGCCATCAGCTGAAGCTTCAGGGACAACGGGACTGTCCACCGGGGGGTCAGGCTCTACTGGGCCTGCCGCTGGAGGATCGGGGACGACTGGAACGTCATCTGCAGCACCAGGGCCAAGTGCACCATCCCCAGGAGTGTCAGGAACAACGGGACCGTCAGCTGAAGGATCGGCGACACCCGGACCATCAACCGGAGTACCAGGAACCGCTGGGCCATCTGTTGTAGTGTCAGGGACAACTGGACCCTCAGCTGGAGGGTCAGGGACAACCGGACCAGCTGCTGGAGGGTCAGGGACAACCGGACCCTCAGCTCGAGGATCCGAGACCACTGGATCATCAGCTGGGAGCTCAGGACCAGCTGGACCATCATCTGAAGCGTCAGTGACAACTAGACCCTCATCCGGAGTGACTGAGACACCTAGACCATCACCTGGAGGGTCAGGAACAACTGGACCAACAGCTGGGCGCCTAGAGACAACAGGACCAGAGGCTGGAGCATCAGGGACCACAGGACCATCAGCTGAAGGATCAGGAACCACTGCTCCACTTGTTGTAGGTTCCAGGACACCTGGATCCTCACCTGGAAGATCCGGAGCCACTGGGCCAACAGCTGGCGTCACGGGGGCAACAGGACCAGCAACTGCAGGACCAGGGACCACGGGACCATCAGCTGAAGGATCAGCGACAACTGGACCGTCGGTTGGAGGGTCCACCGTCAGCCAGCCCGGACCATCAGCCAGAGTCCCAGGGTCCACTGGACCATCTCCTGTAGGATCAGGGACCACTGGACCACCTGTTTCAGGATCGAGGGCAACTGGACCATCAGTTGGAGAGTCAGCGACAAGTGGACCAGCAGCTCCAGGATCGGGAACAAGTGGAACATCAGCTGGACGATTAGAGACAACAGGACCAGCAGCTGGAGGATCAGGGACCACAGCACCATCAGCTGAAGAACGAGGGACAAGTGGACAGTCAGCCAGAGTATCAGGTTCCACGGGACCGTCTGTTCCAGGATCAGGGACCACTGTCCCATCGGTGGTGGGATCAGGGACAACCGGACCATCTGTTGCAGGGTCAGGGACAACTGGACCGTCAGATCGAAGATCAGGGACAACTGGATCATCAGGTGGAAGATCAGGAGCAACTGGACCATCAGCTGTAGACACAGGGGCTACAGGACCAGCAACTGGAGCAGCAGGGACCTCAAGGCCATCGGCTGAAGCGTCAGCGACCTCTGGACCAGGCGCCAGGGTAACAGGGACCAGTGGAGCATCTGTGGTAGGATCAGAGACGACTGGACCAGCTGTTGTAGGGTCGGGGACAACTGGACCTTCAGTTGAAGGGTCAGGGACAACTGGGCTGTCAGCTGAGGGGTCGAAGCCAACTGGACCATCCTCTGGAGTGACAGAGTCACCTGGATCTTCACCTGGAGGGTCAGGAACAACTGGGCCCACAGCTGGAGTCACAGTGGCACCAGGACCAGCCACTGGAGGATCAGGGACCACAGGGCCATCAGCTGAAGCTTCAGGGACAACGGGACTGTCCACCGGGGGGTCAGGCTCTACTGGGCCTGCCGCTGGAGGATCGGGGACGACTGGAACGTCATCTGCAGCACCAGGGCCAAGTGCACCATCCCCAGGAGTGTCAGGAACAACGGGACCGTCAGCTGAAGGATCGGCGACACCCGGACCATCAACCGGAGTACCAGGAACCGCTGGGCCATCTGTTGTAGTGTCAGGGACAACTGGACCCTCAGCTGGAGGGTCAGGGACAACCGGACCAGCTGCTGGAGGGTCAGGGACAACCGGACCCTCAGCTCGAGGATCCGAGACCACTGGATCATCAGCTGGGAGCTCAGGACCAGCTGGACCATCATCTGAAGCGTCAGTGACAACTAGACCCTCATCCGGAGTGACTGAGACACCTAGACCATCACCTGGAGGGTCAGGAACAACTGGATCAACAGCTGGGCGCCTAGAGACAACAGGACCAGAGGCTGGAGCATCAGGGACCACAGGACCATCAGCTGAAGGATCAGGAACCACTGCTCCACTTGTTGTAGGTTCCAGGACACCTGGATCCTCACCTGGAAGATCCGGAGCCACTGGGCCAACAGCTGGCGTCACGGGGGCAACAGGACCAGCAACTGCAGGACCAGGGACCACGGGACCATCAGCTGAAGGATCAGCGACAACTGGACCGTCGGTTGGAGGGTCCACCGTCAGCCAGCCCGGACCATCAGCCAGAGTCCCAGGGTCCACTGGACCATCTCCTGTAGGATCAGGGACCACTGGACCACCTGTTTCAGGATCGAGGGCAACTGGACCATCAGTTGGAGAGTCAGCGACAAGTGGACCAGCAGCTCCAGGATCGGGAACAAGTGGAACATCAGCTGGACGATTAGAGACAACAGGACCAGCAGCTGGAGGATCAGGGACCACAGCACCATCAGCTGAAGAACGAGGGACAAGTGGACAGTCAGCCAGAGTATCAGGTTCCACGGGACCGTCTGTTCCAGGATCAGGGACCACTGTCCCATCGGTGGTGGGATCAGGGACAACCGGACCATCTGTTGGAGGGTCAGGGACAACTGGACCGTCAGATCGAAGATCAGGGACAACTGGATCATCAGGTGGAAGATCAGGAGCAACTGGACCATCAGCTGGAGACACAGGGGCTACAGGACCAGCAACTGGAGCAGCAGGGACCTCAAGGCCATCGGCTGAAGCGTCAGCGACCTCTGGACCAGGCGCCAGGGTAACAGGGACCAGTGGAGCATCTGTGGTAGGATCAGAGACGACTGGACCAGCTGTTGTAGGGTCGGGGACAACTGGACCTTCAGTTGAAGGGTCAGGGACAACTGGGCTGTCAGCTGAGGGGTCGAAGCCAACTGGACCATCCTCTGGAGTGACAGAGTCACCTGGATCTTCACCTGGAGGGTCAGGAACAACTGGGCCCACAGCTGGAGTCACAGTGGCACCAGGACCAGCCACTGGAGGATCAGGGACCACAGGGCCATCAGCTGAAGCTTCAGGGACAACGGGACTGTCCACCGGGGGGTCAGGCTCTACTGGGCCTGCCGCTGGAGGATCGGGGACGACTGGAACGTCATCTGCAGCACCAGGGCCAAGTGCACCATCCCCAGGAGTGTCAGGAACAACGGGACCGTCAGCTGAAGGATCGGCGACACCCGGACCATCAACCGGAGTACCAGGAACCGCTGGGCCATCTGTTGTAGTGTCAGGGACAACTGGACCCTCAGCTGGAGGGTCAGGGACAACCGGACCAGCTGCTGGAGGGTCAGGGACAACCGGACCCTCAGCTCGAGGATCCGAGACCACTGGATCATCAGCTGGGAGCTCAGGACCAGCTGGACCATCATCTGAAGCGTCAGTGACAACTAGACCCTCATCCAGAGTGACTGAGACACCTAGACCATCACCTGGAGGGTCAGGAACAACTGGACCAACAGCTGGGCGCCTAGAGACAACAGGACCAGAGGCTGGAGCATCAGGGACCACAGGACCATCAGCTGAAGGATCAGGAACCACTGCTCCACTTGTTGTAGGTTCCAGGACACCTGGATCCTCACCTGGAAGATCCGGAGCCACTGGGCCAACAGCTGGCGTCACGGGGGCAACAGGACCAGCAACTGCAGGACCAGGGACCACGGGACCATCAGCTGAAGGATCAGCGACAACTGGACCGTCGGTTGGAGGGTCCACCGTCAGCCAGCCCGGACCATCAGCCAGAGTCCCAGGGTCCACTGGACCATCTCCTGTAGGATCAGGGACCACTGGACCACCTGTTTCAGGATCGAGGGCAACTGGACCATCAGTTGGAGAGTCAGCGACAAGTGGACCAGCAGCTCCAGGATCGGGAACAAGTGGAACATCAGCTGGACGATTAGAGACAACAGGACCAGCAGCTGGAGGATCAGGGACCACAGCACCATCAGCTGAAGAACGAGGGACAAGTGGACAGTCAGCCAGAGTATCAGGTTCCACGGGACCGTCTGTTCCAGGATCAGGGACCACTGTCCCATCGGTGGTGGGATCAGGGACAACCGGACCATCTGTTGGAGGGTCAGGGACAACTGGACCGTCAGATCGAAGATCAGGGACAACTGGATCATCAGGTGGAAGATCAGGAGCAACTGGACCATCAGCTGTAGACACAGGGGCTACAGGACCAGCAACTGGAGCAGCAGGGACCTCAAGGCCATCGGCTGAAGCGTCAGCGACCTCTGGACCAGGCGCCAGGGTAACAGGGACCAGTGGAGCATCTGTGGTAGGATCAGAGACGACTGGACCAGCTGTTGTAGGGTCGGGGACAACTGGACCTTCAGTTGAAGGGTCAGGGACAACTGGGCTGTCAGCTGAGGGGTCGAAGCCAACTGGACCATCCTCTGGAGTGACAGAGTCACCTGGATCTTCACCTGGAGGGTCAGGAACAACTGGGCCCACAGCTGGAGTCACAGTGGCACCAGGACCAGCCACTGGAGGATCAGGGACCACAGGGCCATCAGCTGAAGCTTCAGGGACAACGGGACTGTCCACCGGGGGGTCAGGCTCTACTGGGCCTGCCGCTGGAGGATCGGGGACGACTGGAACGTCATCTGCAGCACCAGGGCCAAGTGCACCATCCCCAGGAGTGTCAGGAACAACGGGACCGTCAGCTGAAGGATCGGCGACACCCGGACCATCAACCGGAGTACCAGGAACCGCTGGGCCATCTGTTGTAGTGTCAGGGACAACTGGACCCTCAGCTGGAGGGTCAGGGACAACCGGACCAGCTGCTGGAGGGTCAGGGACAACCGGACCCTCAGCTCGAGGATCCGAGACCACTGGATCATCAGCTGGGAGCTCAGGACCAGCTGGACCATCATCTGAAGCGTCAGTGACAACTAGACCCTCATCCGGAGTGACTGAGACACCTAGACCATCACCTGGAGGGTCAGGAACAACTGGACCAACAGCTGGGCCATTAGAGACAACAGGACCAGAGGCTGGAGCATCAGGGACCACAGGACCATCAGCTGAAGGATCAGGAACCACTGCTCCACTTGTTGTAGGTTCCAGGACACCTGGATCCTCACCTGGAAGATCCGGAGCCACTGGGCCAACAGCTGGCGTCACGGGGGCAACAGGACCAGCAACTGCAGGACCAGGGACCACGGGACCATCAGCTGAAGGATCAGCGACAACTGGACCGTCGGTTGGAGGGTCCACCGTCAGCCAGCCCGGACCATCAGCCAGAGTCCCAGGGTCCACTGGACCATCTCCTGTAGGATCAGGGACCACTGGACCACCTGTTTCAGGATCGAGGGCAACTGGACCATCAGTTGGAGAGTCAGCGACAAGTGGACCAGCAGCTCCAGGATCGGGAACAAGTGGAACATCAGCTGGACGATTAGAGACAACAGGACCAGCAGCTGGAGGATCAGGGACCACAGCACCATCAGCTGAAGAACGAGGGACAAGTGGACAGTCAGCCAGAGTATCAGGTTCCACGGGACCGTCTGTTCCAGGATCAGGGACCACTGTCCCATCGGTGGTGGGATCAGGGACAACCGGACCATCTGTTGGAGGGTCAGGGACAACTGGACCATCAGATCGAAGATCAGGGACAACTGGATCATCAGGTGGAAGATCAGGAGCAACTGGACCATCAGCTGGAGACACAGGGGCTACAGGACCAGCAACTGGAGCAGCAGGGACCTCAAGGCCATCGGCTGAAGCGTCAGCGACCTCTGGACCAGGCGCCAGGGTAACAGGGACCAGTGGAGCATCTGTGGTAGGATCAGAGATGACTGGACCAGCTGTTGTAGGGTCGGGGACAACTGGACCTTCAGTTGAAGGGTCAGGGACAACTGGGCTGTCAGCTGAGGGGTCGAAGCCAACTGGACCATCCTCTGGAGTGACAGAGTCACCTGGATCTTCACCTGGAGGGTCAGGAACAACTGGGCCCACAGCTGGAGTCACAGTGGCACCAGGACCAGCCACTGGAGGATCAGGGACCACAGGGCCATCAGCTGAAGCTTCAGGGACAACGGGACTGTCCACCGGGGGGTCAGGCTCTACTGGGCCTGCCGCTGGAGGATCGGGGACGACTGGAACGTCATCTGCAGCACCAGGACCAAGTGCACCATCCCCAGGAGTGTCAGGAACAACGGGACCGTCAGCTGAAGGATCGGCGACACCCGGACCATCAACCGGAGTACCAGGAACCGCTGGGCCATCTGTTGTAGTGTCAGGGACAACTGGACCCTCAGCTGGAGGGTCAGGGACAACCGGACCAGCTGCTGGAGGGTCAGGGACAACCGGACCCTCAGCTCGAGGATCCGAGACCACTGGATCATCAGCTGGGAGCTCAGGACCAGCTGGACCATCATCTGAAGCGTCAGTGACAACTAGACCCTCATCCGGAGTGACTGAGACACCTAGACCATCACCTGGAGGGTCAGGAACAACTGGACCAACAGCTGGGCGCCTAGAGACAACAGGACCAGAGGCTGGAGCATCAGGGACCACAGGACCATCAGCTGAAGGATCAGGAACCACTGCTCCACTTGTTGTAGGTTCCAGGACACCTGGATCCTCACCTGGAAGATCCGGAGCCACTGGGCCAACAGCTGGCGTCACGGGGGCAACAGGACCAGCAACTGCAGGACCAGGGACCACGGGACCATCAGCTGAAGGATCAGCGACAACTGGACCGTCGGTTGGAGGGTCCACCGTCAGCCAGCCCGGACCATCAGCCAGAGTCCCAGGGTCCACTGGACCATCTCCTGTAGGATCAGGGACCACTGGACCACCTGTTTCAGGATCGAGGGCAACTGGACCATCAGTTGGAGAGTCAGCGACAAGTGGACCAGCAGCTCCAGGATCGGGAACAAGTGGAACATCAGCTGGACGATTAGAGACAACAGGACCAGCAGCTGGAGGATCAGGGACCACAGCACCATCAGCTGAAGAACGAGGGACAAGTGGACAGTCAGCCAGAGTATCAGGTTCCACGGGACCGTCTGTTCCAGGATCAGGGACCACTGTCCCATCGGTGGTGGGATCAGGGACAACCGGACCATCTGTTGGAGGGTCAGGGACAACTGGACCGTCAGATCGAAGATCAGGGACAACTGGATCATCAGGTGGAAGATCAGGAGCAACTGGACCATCAGCTGGAGACACAGGGGCTACAGGACCAGCAACTGGAGCAGCAGGGACCTCAAGGCCATCGGCTGAAGCGTCAGCGACCTCTGGACCAGGCGCCAGGGTAACAGGGACCAGTGGAGCATCTGTGGTAGGATCAGAGACGACTGGACCAGCTGTTGTAGGGTCGGGGACAACTGGACCTTCAGTTGAAGGGTCAGGGACAACTGGGCTGTCAGCTGAGGGGTCGAAGCCAACTGGACCATCCTCTGGAGTGACAGAGTCACCTGGATCTTCACCTGGAGGGTCAGGAACAACTGGGCCCACAGCTGGAGTCACAGTGGCACCAGGACCAGCCACTGGAGGATCAGGGACCACAGGGCCATCAGCTGAAGCTTCAGGGACAACGGGACTGTCCACCGGGGGGTCAGGCTCTACTGGGCCTGCCGCTGGAGGATCGGGGACGACTGGAACGTCATCTGCAGCACCAGGGCCAAGTGCACCATCCCCAGGAGTGTCAGGAACAACGGGACCGTCAGCTGAAGGATCGGCGACACCCGGACCATCAACCGGAGTACCAGGAACCGCTGGGCCATCTGTTGTAGTGTCAGGGACAACTGGACCCTCAGCTGGAGGGTCAGGGACAACCGGACCAGCTGCTGGAGGGTCAGGGACAACCGGACCCTCAGCTCGAGGATCCGAGACCACTGGATCATCAGCTGGGAGCTCAGGACCAGCTGGACCATCATCTGAAGCGTCAGTGACAACTAGACCCTCATCCGGAGTGACTGAGACACCTAGACCATCACCTGGAGGGTCAGGAACAACTGGACCAACAGCTGGGCGCCTAGAGACAACAGGACCAGAGGCTGGAGCATCAGGGACCACAGGACCATCAGCTGAAGGATCAGGAACCACTGCTCCACTTGTTGTAGGTTCCAGGACACCTGGATCCTCACCTGGAAGATCCGGAGCCACTGGGCCAACAGCTGGCGTCACGGGGGCAACAGGACCAGCAACTGCAGGACCAGGGACCACGGGACCATCAGCTGAAGGATCAGCGACAACTGGACCGTCGGTTGGAGGGTCCACCGTCAGCCAGCCCGGACCATCAGCCAGAGTCCCAGGGTCCACTGGACCATCTCCTGTAGGATCAGGGACCACTGGACCACCTGTTTCAGGATCGAGGGCAACTGGACCATCAGTTGGAGAGTCAGCGACAAGTGGACCAGCAGCTCCAGGATCGGGAACAAGTGGAACATCAGCTGGACGATTAGAGACAACAGGACCAGCAGCTGGAGGATCAGGGACCACAGCACCATCAGCTGAAGAACGAGGGACAAGTGGACAGTCAGCCAGAGTATCAGGTTCCACGGAACCGTCTGTTCCAGGATCAGGGACCACTGTCCCATCGGTGGTGGGATCAGGGACAACCGGACCATCTGTTGGAGGGTCAGGGACAACTGGACCGTCAGATCGAAGATCAGGGACAACTGGATCATCAGGTGGAAGATCAGGAGCAACTGGACCATCAGCTGGAGACACAGGGGCTACAGGACCAGCAACTGGAGCAGCAGGGACCTCAAGGCCATCGGCTGAAGCGTCAGCGACCTCTGGACCAGGCGCCAGGGTAACAGGGACCAGTGGAGCATCTGTGGTAGGATCAGAGACGACTGGACCAGCTGTTGTAGGGTCGGGGACAACTGGACCTTCAGTTGAAGGGTCAGGGACAACTGGGCTGTCAGCTGAGGGGTCGAAGCCAACTGGACCATCCTCTGGAGTGACAGAGTCACCTGGATCTTCACCTGGAGGGTCAGGAACAACTGGGCCCACAGCTGGAGTCACAGTGGCACCAGGACCAGCCACTGGAGGATCAGGGACCACAGGGCCATCAGCTGAAGCTTCAGGGACAACGGGACTGTCCACCGGGGGGTCAGGCTCTACTGGGCCTGCCGCTGGAGGATCGGGGACGACTGGAACGTCATCTGCAGCACCAGGGCCAAGTGCACCATCCCCAGGAGTGTCAGGAACAACGGGACCGTCAGCTGAAGGATCGGCGACACCCGGACCATCAACCGGAGTACCAGGAACCGCTGGGCCATCTATTGTAGTGTCAGGGACAACTGGACCCTCAGCTGGAGGGTCAGGGACAACCGGACCAGCTGCTGGAGGGTCAGGGACAACCGGACCCTCAGCTCGAGGATCCGAGACCACTGGATCATCAGCTGGGAGCTCAGGACCAGCTGGACCATCATCTGAAGCGTCAGTGACAACTAGACCCTCATCCGGAGTGACTGAGACACCTAGACCATCACCTGGAGGGTCAGGAACAACTGGACCAACAGCTGGGCGCCTAGAGACAACAGGACCAGAGGCTGGAGCATCAGGGACCACAGGACCATCAGCTGAAGGATCAGGAACCACTGCTCCACTTGTTGTAGGTTCCAGGACACCTGGATCCTCACCTGGAAGATCCGGAGCCACTGGGCCAACAGCTGGCGTCACGGGGGCAACAGGACCAGCAACTGCAGGACCAGGGACCACGGGACCATCAGCTGAAGGATCAGCGACAACTGGACCGTCGGTTGGAGGGTCCACCGTCAGCCAGCCCGGACCATCAGCCAGAGTCCCAGGGTCCACTGGACCATCTCCTGTAGGATCAGGGACCACTGGACCACCTGTTTCAGGATCGAGGGCAACTGGACCATCAGTTGGAGAGTCAGCGACAAGTGGACCAGCAGCTCCAGGATCGGGAACAAGTGGAACATCAGCTGGACGATTAGAGACAACAGGACCAGCAGCTGGAGGATCAGGGACCACAGCACCATCAGCTGAAGAACGAGGGACAAGTGGACAGTCAGCCAGAGTATCAGGTTCCACGGGACCGTCTGTTCCAGGATCAGGGACCACTGTCCCATCGGTGGTGGGATCAGGGACAACCGGACCATCTGTTGCAGGGTCAGGGACAACTGGACCGTCAGATCGAAGATCAGGGACAACTGGATCATCAGGTGGAAGATCAGGAGCAACTGGACCATCAGCTGGAGACACAGGGGCTACAGGACCAGCAACTGGAGCAGCAGGGACCTCAAGGCCATCGGCTGAAGCGTCAGCGACCTCTGGACCAGGCGCCAGGGTAACAGGGACCAGTGGAGCATCTGTGGTAGGATCAGAGATGACTGGACCAGCTGTTGTAGGGTCGGGGACAACTGGACCTTCAGTTGAAGGGTCAGGGACAACTGGGCTGTCAGCTGAGGGGTCGAAGCCAACTGGACCATCCTCTGGAGTGACAGAGTCACCTGGATCTTCACCTGGAGGGTCAGGAACAACTGGGCCCACAGCTGGAGTCACAGTGGCACCAGGACCAGCCACTGGAGGATCAGGGACCACAGGGCCATCAGCTGAAGCTTCAGGGACAACGGGACTGTCCACCGGGGGGTCAGGCTCTACTGGGCCTGCCGCTGGAGGATCGGGGACGACTGGAACGTCATCTGCAGCACCAGGGCCAAGTGCACCATCCCCAGGAGTGTCAGGAACAACGGGACCGTCAGCTGAAGGATCGGCGACACCCGGACCATCAACCGGAGTACCAGGAACCGCTGGGCCATCTGTTGTAGTGTCAGGGACAACTGGACCCTCAGCTGGAGGGTCAGGGACAACCGGACCAGCTGCTGGAGGGTCAGGGACAACCGGACCCTCAGCTCGAGGATCCGAGACCACTGGATCATCAGCTGGGAGCTCAGGACCAGCTGGACCATCATCTGAAGCGTCAGTGACAACTAGACCCTCATCCGGAGTGACTGAGACACCTAGACCATCACCTGGAGGGTCAGGAACAACTGGACCAACAGCTGGGCGCCTAGAGACAACAGGACCAGAGGCTGGAGCATCAGGGACCACAGGACCATCAGCTGAAGGATCAGGAACCACTGCTCCACTTGTTGTAGGTTCCAGGACACCTGGATCCTCACCTGGAAGATCCGGAGCCACTGGGCCAACAGCTGGCGTCACGGGGGCAACAGGACCAGCAACTGCAGGACCAGGGACCACGGGACCATCAGCTGAAGGATCAGCGACAACTGGACCGTCGGTTGGAGGGTCCACCGTCAGCCAGCCCGGACCATCAGCCAGAGTCCCAGGGTCCACTGGACCATCTCCTGTAGGATCAGGGACCACTGGACCACCTGTTTCAGGATCGAGGGCAACTGGACCATCAGTTGGAGAGTCAGCGACAAGTGGACCAGCAGCTCCAGGATCGGGAACAAGTGGAACATCAGCTGGACGATTAGAGACAACAGGACCAGCAGCTGGAGGATCAGGGACCACAGCACCATCAGCTGAAGAACGAGGGACAAGTGGACAGTCAGCCAGAGTATCAGGTTCCACGGGACCGTCTGTTCCAGGATCAGGGACCACTGTCCCATCGGTGGTGGGATCAGGGACAACCGGACCATCTGTTGGAGGGTCAGGGACAACTGGACCGTCAGATCGAAGATCAGGGACAACTGGATCATCAGGTGGAAGATCAGGAGCAACTGGACCATCAGCTGGAGGCACAGGGGCTACAGGACCAGCAACTGGAGCAGCAGGGACCTCAAGGCCATCGGCTGAAGCGTCAGCGACCTCTGGACCAGGCGCCAGGGTAACAGGGACCAGTGGAGCATCTGTGGTAGGATCAGAGACGACTGGACCAGCTGTTGTAGGGTCGGGGACAACTGGACCTTCAGTTGAAGGGTCAGGGACAACTGGGCTGTCAGCTGAGGGGTCGAAGCCAACTGGACCATCCTCTGGAGTGACAGAGTCACCTGGATCTTCACCTGGAGGGTCAGGAACAACTGGGCCCACAGCTGGAGTCACAGTGGCACCAGGACCAGCCACTGGAGGATCAGGGACCACAGGGCCATCAGCTGAAGCTTCAGGGACAACGGGACTGTCCACCTGGGGGTCAGGCTCTACTGGGCCTGCCGCTGGAGGATCAGGGACAACTGAAACATCATCTCCAGCACCAGGGCCAAGTGCACCATCCCCAGGAGTGTCAGGAACAACGGGACCGTCAGCTGAAGGATCAGCGACACCCGGACCATCAACCGGAGTACCAGGAACCGCTGGGCCATCTGTTGTAGTGTCAGGGACAACCGGACCCTCAGCTGGAGGGTCAGGGACAACCGGACCCTCAGCTCGAGGATCCGAGACCACTGGATCATCAGCTGGGAGCTCAGGACCAGCTGGACCATCATCTGAAGCGTCAGTGACAACTAGACCCTCATCCGGAGTGACTGAGACACCTAGACCATCACCTGGAGGGTCAGAAACAACTGGACCAACAGCTGGGCCATTAGAGACAACAGGACCAGAGGCTGGAGCATCAGGGACCACAGGACCATCAGCTGAAGGATCAGGAACCACTGCTCCACTTGTTGTAGGTTCCAGGACACCTGGATCCTCACCTGGAAGATCCGGAGCCACTGGGCCAACAGCTGGCGTCACGGGGGCAACAGGACCAGCAACTGCAGGACCAGGGACCACGGGACCATCAGCTGAAGGATCAGCGACAACTGGACCGTCGGTTGGAGGGACCACCGTCAGCCAGACCGGACCATCAGCCAGAGTCCCTGGGTCCACTGGACCATCTCCTGTAGGATCAGGGACCACTGGACCACCTGTTTCAGGATCGAGGGCAACTGGACCATCAGTTGGAGAGTCAGCGACAAGTGGGCCAGCAGCTCCAGGATCGGGAACAAGTGGAACATCAGCTGGACGATTAGAGACAACAGGACCAGCAGCTAGAGGATCAGGGACCACAGCACCATCAGCTCAAGAACGAGGGACAAGTGGACAGTCAGCCAGAGTATCAGGTTCCACGGGACCGTCTGTTCCAGGATCAGGGACCACTGTCCCATCGGTGGTGGGATCAGGGACAACCGGACCATCTGTTGGAGGGTCAGGGTCAACTGGACCGTCAGATCGAAGATCAGGGACAACTGGATCATCAGGTGGAAGATCAGGAGCAACTGGACCATCAGCTGGAGACACAGGGGCTACAGGACCAGCAACTGGAGCAGCAGGGACCTCAAGGCCATCGGCTGAAGCGTCAGCGACCTCTGGACCAGGCGCCAGGGTAACAGGGACCAGTGGAGCATCTGCGGTAGGATCAGAGACGACTGGACCAGCTGTTGTAGGGTCGGGGACAACTGGACCTTCAGTTGAAGGGTCAGGGACAACTGGGCTGTCAGCTGAGGGGTCGAAGCCAACTGGACCATCATCTGGAGTGACAGAGTCACCTGGATCTTCACCTGGAGGGTCAGGAACAACTGGGCCAACAGCTGGAGTCACAGTGGCACCAGGACCAGCCACTGGAGGATCAGGGACCACAGGGCCATCAGCTGAAGCTTCAGGGACAACGGGACTGTCCACCGGGGGGTCAGGCTCTACTGGGCCTGCCGCTGGAGGATCGGGGACGACTGGAACGTCATCTGCAGCACCAGGGCCAAGTGCACCATCCCCAGGAGTGTCAGGAACAACGGGACCGTCAGCTGAAGGATCGGCGACACCCGGACCATCAACCGGAGTACCAGGAACCGCTGGGCCATCTGTTGTAGTGTCAGGGACAACTGGACCCTCAGCTGGAGGGTCAGGGACAACCGGACCAGCTGCTGGAGGGTCAGGGACAACCGGACCCTCAGCTCGAGGATCCGAGACCACTGGATCATCAGCTGGGAGCTCAGGACCAGCTGGACCATCATCTGAAGCGTCAGTGACAACTAGACCCTCATCCGGAGTGACTGAGACACCTAGACCATCACCTGGAGGGTCAGGAACAACTGGACCAACAGCTGGGCCATTAGAGACAACAGGACCAGAGGCTGGAGCATCAGGGACCACAGGACCATCAGCTGAAGGATCAGGAACCACTGCTCCACTTGTTGTAGGTTCCAGGACACCTGGATCCTCACCTGGAAGATCCGGAGCCACTGGGCCAACAGCTGGCGTCACGGGGGCAACAGGACCAGCAACTGCAGGACCAGGGACCACGGGACCATCAGCTGAAGTATCAGCGACAACTGGACCGTCGGTTGGAGGGTCCACCGTCAGCCAGCCCGGACCATCAGCCAGAGTCCCAGGGTCCACTGGACCATCTCCTGTAGGATCAGGGACCACTGGACCACCTGTTTCAGGATCGAGGGCAACTGGACCATCAGTTAGAGAGTCAGCGACAAGTGGACCAGCAGCTCCAGGATCGGGAACAAGTGGAACATCAGCTGGACGATTAGAGACAACAGGACCAGCAGCTGGAGGATCAGTGACCACAGCACCATCAGCTCAAGAACGAGGGACAAGTGGACAGTCAGCCAGAGTATCAGGTTCCACGGGACCGTCTGTTCCAGGATCAGGGACCACTGTCCCATCGGTGGTGGGATCAGGGACTACCGGACCATCTGTTGGAGGGTCAGGGACAACTGGACCGTCAGATCGAAGATCAGGGACAACTGGATCATCAAGTGGTATCTCAGAAGTAACGAGACCATCAGCTGCCGTTTCAGGCACAAGTGGACCATCACCTGGAGTATCAGGTACCACTGAATCATATATTGTAGCTTCATGGTCTATTGCACCATCGTCTGTATCTTCAGGTACAACTGGACCCTCAACTCATGGATTGGGGACAATTCAATCATCATCTGAAGGATCAGGAACAACTGCATTGTCACGTGGGATAACCACTGGGGCAGGAAGAACAACTGAGGTGCCAGAACGTGAGGTTACCAGTGCTGAAGGCAAGTACAGCCAGCTGACACTGGACAGTTTCGTATAGGCAATTTCAATTTTGGTCAGATTCTTACTTTTGGAATATTTAAATTTGTCGGAATTTGGGTATTTAGAGCTCAAATTGTTGAATAAAGATCAGAGCTTTGTGGAAGACTATTGTTTTAAATTGATTCCTCAGGCTTCTTGAGAAGTTTATGTTTTCATCTCTGATGCTTTGCTTTTTTGACCAGGTACAACTGGATGGTCAGTGGGAGCTACCACAGGTGCAGGCTGGGGAAGCACAGCTGGAGCTTCAGCTTCGGGCCTCACCACTGCTGAGAACCAAGCAGGCAAGGCTCACCTGGGTGTTTTGTTGGTGGTCCAACACAAGCCTAGCTGAGACCCAAATTACCATCCTAAATTCAAGCTAATTTACCCAAGAACCAAATTTTCAGAGAAGTGATTAAGAGTTGTTCTAGGTTTATTATTAACATCCAAATTTGAAATTTACTTAAATGGTAGTAAGTTTATTATTTTTAGTAAAACGAACCATGTAAAGATAATGATTATTCCTATAACCAGGCACAACTGAAGAACAATATGGAGAAACCACTGAAACAAGTGAAAACACGACTAGATTAATCACACCTGGAAAATCAGGTGAGTGGGAAAGGAAACTATTGGCCCAGGTTGTAGCTCAATGTAAGGTTTGCTGATAAATCTAATGAGAGATATTAGTGTATTGTAAGTATAGAAATCAGAAAATCAGATCCAAGTTATCTGGTATTTAGAACCTATTTTGTTTTTTCACACCAGGTACTGGAGCTGTAACACCTGGACTCAAAGTCGTTACATAGTTCAATATCCAGGTAGTTTCCCAATTAAATAAGAACACTGCTGATGACTTTCCGCTTTTAATCTCAGGTTCCACAGAAGCCATCCCTGGCTCAACAATTGCAGCAGGAAATTTCACTACTGGTAAGTAAGCTGGGAATGTCAGATGTATTTTTTGACTTGTTTTCATGCTAATTGGCTAATTAAAAATAGTAAAATAATAATAATGCCAGTTAAATAATTACAATGTCCTTAAATATATTATCATTTAACTATTTGAATAAGTATTGTTATCTCATTTTACTCGTGAGGAGCTTAGAAAAGACAGTACCTAAGTTGGTCCAGGTTCTACAGCAAATCAAATAGTGGAACCAATATTTTTATCATTGTTTACTTACTCGTTGTTGTTGTTGTTTTGCATTTTCTAAGTTCAAGACTCTAGTCTTTAATCAAATGGAACCAAACTAGAATTATATATGGGTAAATATTTTACTTGGGAAAAAGGCAATGGTTTTGCTTTCAGTTTGATCATTTGTAACTTATAGGTGATTCCATAGAAGAACACTTTATGATTTCTCTCCCAAGAGGTCTCTCACCCTGACTTCAATTTCTAAGATAAGCCTCTATGGAAATAACAGACTTCTGTTTTTTTAACAAAAATTTTACATGTCATGGCAGCTGAAACACTGAAGTGAATTTTTAAAATAAAATTGAAGTATGTTCTTTAATTGAAACGTGAATTTAATCTTTCCTTTATTAGTCTCAGTTAAAAGAATTCGACCAATACTAATTGTAGGTAAGTTGAAATTAAAATGACAAAAATATGTTTCTGCATAATGTGGCTTGAGGTAGTATTTCTGTCTTTTCCACTTGAGCACTGAAAAATATCTAAGGGACTGTGATATTCTTCTCAAATTATAATCTAATACAAATTAATCTTTATGAATTGAGATAAAAAATGTATGTTTATAAATATATTTGTATTTTTAAATTTTAGAGCCCCAGAAAAAGCCTGAAGTAACAGGTGAGAAAATATGAGATTATAAATGTGCATTTGAAAAAAATGGTGTTACGGTAACTGAAATAGAAAATATGATAGCAGAAGTCTTAATTTATCAGATTAATAAAACATGAACTTCAAATTAGATTTTGGTAGTACAGGGCTTTTTCTTTTTCTATTCTTATGCCTTCTTAAATCACAACAAATGTGTACTGAATCCCTTACATAATAGCTAAATTCTACACTGGTTGTGTATAAATGTACAAAATCAATGAAATAAATAAACAAAAAGAACTTTTGAAATAGCTCCCTTATTTTAAAAAAGGCAATACCATATTTCTCAACATATTAGTGTTATTTGTCACCTACCATTTCCATGAAAATTTTTAGCTTTTATTGCATCCTGGTGTCTCTTTTTAAACTTAACAGTTTTAAAAGATAAGCAAAAGAAGTTTATCCTTTAAAATATCTCACTTTTTCATAATTGTTCCCCTCGTACATTCTTTTAGCATTTACATTTGAATATAAGCCCCATGAAGACAGACATTTTTGCCTTATTTATTTCGATACTTGTCCACCTGATCCACTAGCTTCTACCTTTATTGAATGGAGACCATTCAACAACATTGATGGTATTATGCAAAGTGAAAAAAGTCAGAGGGAGAAGGTCAAATACCGTATGATCTCCCTCATTAAGTAGTAGATAATAACAACAACAAACAAACACATAGAGACAGAGATTGGATTGGTGGTTACCAGAGGGGAAGTGGGGGAGGGAGGAGGGTGAAAGGGATAATTCGGCACATGTGTGTGGTGATGGGTTGTAATTAGTATTTGGGTGGTGAACATGATGTAATCTATGCAGAAATAGAAGTATAATGATGTACACCTGAAATTTATACAATGTTATAAACCAATGTTACTGCAATAAGCAAACAAACAAACAAACAAAAGCATGCATCACTCAGTGCATACTACCAGAGAGCTGAGAGATCCATTAAAACAGGCATTTCCAACACAGGTAGAATTGAAATAATAAGAAAACCATCTCTATGGACACTCAGGACATGAGGCTTTTTGTGGGGTTGCTGTGATAAAATAATACAACATACATACCTCTTTCTAGCATCCCAAATGCCCAGCAATTACTGTTCTGCTATTTCCTCCCTCAGCGGCCATAACTTCTGCAGAAGTCACTGGCACCACTGGAGGTGGATTCAGAGGAGGTGAGAAGGAGCAACTCCTATCTTCTTGTTATCACTAATTATGACGCTCATAGGAGAGCCTAAAGAGAAAGAGTTTCCGGAAAACGGTTCATATTTACTTTACTAATACTGCATTTTTGGCCAACTAATTCTTTTTCAGTTTTGTAACTTTTTCCTGAAAAGCTGCTAATAACAAAGTCCAGAATCATAGACGTAATGCCTGAAGATGGGATGACTGTACTAATTGTTCTGAGTCATTTCTCTCGTGAAATTACAAACGTGATAAGCTTTCGAAGAGGGAAGGGCAAGAAAACTTTCTATTCCCCAGAAATAGAGAAGAGAAATAGGGAAACATGTCTGCCCTATATAGATGTTTGCTTTTCACAAGAAAGCAATGAAGAGCGTGGTATTTTCCCAATGTCTGAAGGTCTCAGCACACCCATAACTTCTTCTGTTTCCACTCCACAGCAGGTAGCTCTGTAGCGTCAGAAAGCCAAGTCACTGGGAGTAAAACAGGTGAGTGTGGCAGAAACCCACCATTTCCCTGACACAGAATGCCAAGTTGAGTTATCTCAGGTTGGGAACATGGAGACTCTGATTGCTTTGGTACTAAAATGGTTAACAAAAAAATACACAGGGCTCACCATCAGAGGAGAACGAGAGAGCGAGCCAGTTAGATATGATGAAGATATACTAATGTTCTTTTTAGAAGCATGTTTTTAGGCAAGAAACACGAGCACCATGGTGACCATAGTTCCTTTTGTGTTTCAGGCACCACTGGAGTAGTCCCCAGCACAACTGTTGCCCCTGGCAGTTCCAACACAGGTATATCAACAGGTTGACATAGAATCTTCCACATGTCCTCCCACAAATTAGATGTCTCCTCTGGTATTATCCTTTGCAGGAGTACCATCATATCTTTTCCGTGATCCTGAAATAGTCTCCAATTATCTTTCCTCTTCTTTCCCTCAGACGCCACAACTTTCCTAGGAGGAAGTGAAACAACCAGAGTTGAAATAGCCACAGGTGAGCGCTGCTAAGCTATTGCCTGCACTTCATAATAACTTTTTAAAACAGTCTCCTGAAAATATATCTGCACTATTTACATATGTTATATTGAGCAAATTCAGAAAAAAAGTCAACACGATTATTACATTGTCTCCTTATTACCTGAGCCTACAAGAGCCTTCACTAGACCATCCTGAAGTCAAACTAATGACAGATAAATAGGTAATGTGGAGAGAAATTTCCTATCTCCCCTCCGAAGAAAGGGACGTGATAGTTGAGAATTTTCTCAGTAAAGTAGTTGTAGAAAGAAATGTTATATGGGGCACATATGGATTACTTCTTGGCACTAAAAGTCTCAGGGTTATAGTTTGCTGCTACTTGGAGACTTTAGAGTCCTATTTAAATCAATGCCGGACAAGCAGTTGAACTGGTGACCACACCCCCTTTCTTTTTTTAGGTACTACTGGTATAGTCTCTGGAAAAACTCTGGAGCCTGGAAATTATAACACAGGTAAGTCTGAAAATACATGCAAAATCTAGACACTGGCACCTTGGATGATGTATTCTGACAATAGCACAGTGTGCACTTTCCCACACCCTAGTCTTTACTCCTTCCTTTTTTTTCTCTATCAGAGGCCACAATTTCCACTGGAGGAAGTGGGACCACCCAAGTGGAACTTCTAAGAGGTGAGTTTTTTTTAGTCTGAGGCTGCGGGGTTTTATCAAATCTCCGTGTAGTTACCATGAACACATAAGTGTGAAGGTGGGCCAAGGAAAGGGGCCTGCATTTCCTCTGGAAACATAATATGTCAGAATCACAAAGCTGAGTCTGCCTCCGAATTCCATGGCCTCAGATGTTTCCATCTGGATTTCCAGAGGCCCAGGTTTGCAGAGCTAGTTGTTGGATGACAGGGATGAAGGCAACCTGCTGGCCAGCTCCTGCCTACCAAGGCCCCAATCCTTTTATATGGTTCGCCATCTTCCCATAGCTCTAACATCTATCCCACTGATTATTTATTGTGTTTCTTATTCACTGCTTGTCTCCAGCTGCTAGAATGTAAGCTGCATTAGGGGAGGAATCTTTGAATATTCTGCTCCCTGATACATCCAAAGGCCTAAAACAATATTGCACTGAAGAAATGCTTAATAAATATTAGTGGAATGATGAAATGCTTACTTATTTTGAAGCTTCACTGTATTTGCTTTAATAGGTACCACTGTGATTTCCCCTAGAGCCAGTAGCAGTTCACCGAGTTCCAAGCCAGGTAGGATGGACTAAATAAATTCACCACATGAGAATGTTAGAGTCAAGGAGTTCTATTTTAAACATCTGAATATCAAAATACCTCAAGTAATTGATGAGTAAAATTTAGAAAGATAAATCCATCATCTGTCTTTTTGCTCTTTTAGGCACCTCTGTCGCACCAGGGAGCTCAGGGTCTGGAAGTGAATCAGGTGAGGGTGACAGAAGGTCTCCTTCCACTTTAAGTGAGATCTGTGGAAAGGGAACTCTAGTAACAACAATGATCAACAGGTGGGTCAGGAAAGGAAATTGTGGGAAGTCGTTGACGGTTTATTTTCTTCAGAAACAGAGATCCTCAGGAAAGGTTTTCCAGTGGTTCAACGCCACATAGCTACTTTCGTATTAAAGGGGAAACTAATGCTGTATTGATCCCTTTATTTTTCTCATTTTTAGGTACTACAGGAGAATTCTCTAGGACAACCATTATCTTTGGGAGTTCCTACACAGGTAGGTTGACAAGAAGGAAATCTCCGTATTTAACCTCATAATATAATTAGTAGACCTGCTCTGATAAAAGATCGACATAATTCTTTCCCTTAAATCCCAAATCCTGAGACCTCACCATTCATCACTTTCTTCCCTCAGAGGCCACAACTTTAACCAAAGGCAGTGGCACTCCTGGAACTGGATCCAGACCCGGTGAGAATGAGTACCTCACAGTTGGGGTTTAGCATGAATTATGACTCTCCATACGCTCACCTGTTGGGACCGTGTGCTTTCCTGCAGAGTGGCTCCCATTTGCTTTCAATACTTTCTGAGATTTAACATGATTATGGAAGAGCTCTCAATACCAGGGTCTAGCCTCACAGCTATAACTTTCTAAAGAAGGACTGGTGGTGTAACTGGTGGGAGAGGTTTCTCCTGTGATGGCATACACATCACTAAGATCTCAGGGGAGCTGAGGAATATTCTATATCTGGGAAGAAGAGAAAGGCCTTAAACAGGCCTATCTTATATAAAGATTTTGTTGCTCAAAAAAGCAATGATGATATTCAATATTTTCCTTGTCACATTCAAATATGTTTCTGATTTTCATCCCATGGTAGGCACCACTGCAGTACCAGGAGGCCAAGCAACTGGGAGTGTGACAGGTAAGCCTGGGAGAAAGCCACCAACTTTCTCTATCTTAGAATGGATGAAATGTTTGGAAAGGGTGCCTCAACTTGGGAACATTACTGTTTTTATTGCTTTCTTAATGATATGGGTCATAGGAAAGGCATATGATTCTCACCTTATCAGGAAGTAGTGAAAGGGCCCTTTGACATAACAAAGATACACCTAGATTCCTTCTAGAGGCAGGTCTTCAGGAGACAAACACAAGTCACTGTAATGACTTCAGACCCTTTGTGTTTCAGGCACCGCTGGGGTAACCCCCAGTACGACTGTTGCCCCTAGCAGTTCCAACACAGGTGAGTCAGCAAGATGGCAGAACATCTTCAATGAGTCTATCTATGATGAGATTCCTCTTCCAGTGTTATCCTGTGTAGGAGAACTACCATACCTACTCCATGGTCCTTAAATAGTTGCCAACCATCTCTATTCTGTTTTCCTCTCTCTCAGAGGCCACAACTTCTGTAGGAGAAAGTGGAACAAGAAGAATTGGAATAACCACAGGTGAGCTCTGTTAAGGCACTAATTGTACTTTCTAATAACTTCCCAATAAAAAGTCTTTTCTGAAATATATCAAAACGCTTTGAGTTTCCCATATTCAGCATACTGGACAAAAATTTAGCACATGTTCAGTATTTGACATCAGTAATCGGTTCAGACACTTCAACTTTTCCTCCTTGTCTTGTGCTCTAAGGAGCCTTCATCAGAGCATCATGAGGCCCATGCCCTGATAGTTATATAGGTAATTTGGGTCCAAATCGATCTCCCTCTAACTAAACTCTAAAAAGGGGACTCAGTGGTGGAGGACTTTCTCTGCAAATTTTCCGAGGGAATGAATGATTCATGGGAAATATATGGATGGACTCTTGAAACTAGAAAGTCCAGAGAAATAAATTTACTGGTATATGGGAGACACCAAGGTGTTTTTTTTTTTTTAATTTTCCTTGAAGATCTCGTGCCCATTTCACGATGGGCAACAAATTGACCAAATGACCACAGTTCTTTTCTTATTTCAGGCACAACCAAGGGCATCTCTGGCAAAGCTCTGAAACCTGGGAGTGCCAACACAGGTTAGGAATCCTGAATGTGGCCCCTCAGGAGATAGAGCCTATGGGAGCCCCAGAATGTCCTGTCCACATCCCCTCTGTACTCTTGTTTTTTTTTCTCTCAGAAGCCACAACTTCCACAAGAGGCAGCAGGACCACCCAAGGAGGATTGCCAGGAGGTGAGCTTTTCAGTCCAAGGCCTAGGGCTCGCATCATTTCTCTGAGTTATTGCAGCGAACAAACGAATGGGAAGGAGTGTCAGGGAGGGACCTTCATTTTCGCTGTGGCCATATTGTCTGATAGCCTGGGTAATTATTCTGCTTGGGAATTCCAAGACCTCAGCTGTCTCCGCCAGGCTGTCCTCAGTGTTCTGGCTTTCAGAGATGTTCTTTTTTTTTTTTCCTGAAAAAAGATATGAATGTATATTGCATAAAATTAAATTGCATAAAAATTATATTGCATATATCCCAACCCCCAGTACTTCCAATCTTCCTTACTCAGCTTACCTTCCCCCCATAGCTTGCCACTTTTTATCGTCTCTCTCATTTATTTATACATGATGTTTATTGTTTGTTTTCTGTGTTTATTATTTATATCTCCCATTGTTAGAAAGCTACATGAAGGCAACTGATTTTCAAAATGTTGCCTTCATCAAAAAGTATTACTTATAAAGGTTAAAACTATGTTTTATTTCAAAAAGTTTTACTTTTATTACTTGTATCAAAGTTATATCAAAAAGTATTACTTATAAAGATTAAAACTATGTTGTATTTCCTTGTAGGCACCTCTGGCACACTAGGGGGTTATGTCCTTGGAAAGGAAACGGGTATGGGTCATTGAAAGCCCTGCTTTCCTCTTACCACATAGTGAAAGGGAAACCCAGCGGTAATGCATCCATTCCAGGCTGACCTGGGAAATAAGATGCTATGAAGTTGTTCATTTTCCATTTTCTTCAGAGATTGAGTGTTTTCAGGAAAGGGCATCCAGGACTTTCAGGCCCCATTGATGCTTCCAAGATGAACTGGGGAGGAAAAGCTCTATTGCTCCATTTACTTTTTACATTTTAGGTACCACTGGCGAATTCTATGCAACAACCATTTCATCTGGCAGTTCCAGTGCGAGTAAGTTAACAAGAAGGAAATTCCCCTTATTTAATCTCAGATGTCATGATCTCTGTTTGGGGGTTGCTAATAAAATAATGCACTAATATCTCTTCCTAGTATTCCAAATTCCCAGACTCCATCATTCTCTTATTTCTTCTCTCAGAGGCCACAACTTCCACAAAAGAGACTGGAACTGGAGCCCAAACAGGTGAGAATGAAGAGCCTAAGGTTTGGAGTCATCAGGTTTAGGACTCTCTAGGTTTTCCTTGAGAGAGTGTGCATTTAATTTAGGGACACTGTAAGTGAGTCAAAATAGGCTTGCTTATTAGAGATAAAATCTTTCTGAAAATCGACTAAATTCCAGAATTGAGCTTCACCACTCCAAGTCTGAAGATGGATTGGGATTTCTCCATTGGTGTTACAAATATCACCAGCATATTAGCTGGAATCCAGAAAGTTTTCCTTTTTTTGTGAATTCCTTCTAGCAATTCCAATTGGCTGAGATGCAGAGTGATTTCTGCCTTATGGAAATCTTTGTCTGAGCCTCCAAATTCCAGACTATTAATGCTTAACCCAAGTTCTTAAGTTTACGTGCAGCGGAATATTCTCTCTCTCTCTTTTCTCCTCTTCAGAAGCCCAGACCACTGTACTGGGGAGCCAGGTCTCTGGCAGTCAAACAGGTAAGCACAAGAAAATATAAACATTTCCCTGATATTTGCCAGTATTCAGAGTAAGGAGACTCCTAATGTAGAAATATAGTCTTACTTCTTTTTTTTTTTTTTTTTTGAAAGAAATGTACTTGTGGAATGATATTCTAGGGTTCCTCATATAGGCCTTCTATGACTTAAAAGAAACTTATAATGTTTTTCTTCTTAACCATCCTTTTAATGTAAAGAAATTACATATCAATCCCTTCCCTTTTGTGATTCAAGGTACCAGTGGAGTAGTCTCTGGCGCAACTATTGCACCTGGGAGTTCCAGCACTGGTAAGTGAATATATTCAAAGGCAATCATCCCTTGTCTAACCTCAAGGAGAAATATGTATCCCCAGACATACTTTCCACTTTCTTCATTTCCTCTTCCAGAGGCCAAAGCTTCCTTAGAAAGCATCAGATCTACTGTGATGAAATCAGTGAGAACTAGGAGTCCCAGCTGTTAGCATTGCCATTGAGTACCACCATAAGTTTGCTTCTGGATCAGAAAGATTGTTGCAGAAGAAGGACAGGTCCTTTAGCCCATACTCTGCACCAACCATGTTGTTGATTCACACCCCTAGGCTGGTTTCTGGACCAGTCTTTTCCAATGCCTGGTCTTGTGGTATAGATTTATGAAGAGGGTGGTAGGAGTAGTAATTCCCTGGAATATTAACCCACTGGATACTATAGATGTTACTGCAGAATCAGTAGGAATCAATAGTGTCCTAGAAGGTTCTGTCTCATGTGAGTAGATGACTAAAATGGACTTAGAAATTTTTTGCCTCCCATTTGACGTTTTGTGTGTGTGTGAGGATGATTAGCCCTGAGCTAACATCCATTGCCAATCCTCCTTTTTTTGCTGAGGAAGACTGGCTCTGGGCTAACATCCATGCCCATCTTCCTCTACTTTATATGAGACGCCGCCACAGCATGGCTTGACAAGCATGCGTCAGTGTGTGCCCGGGATCCGAACCTGCGAACCTGGGGACGCGGAAGCGGAGTGCGCGCACTTAACCCCTATCCCACCGGGCCAGCCTCCTGCATTTGACTTTTTATCTTGAGCTTTAAATTCCAGTTTGCTTAATGGTTGCCTCAGAGATTGATTAATGGCCATAACATACTCAGTATCTTTTTCCTACTTTCCACCATCAGGAACTACCTCTGGAGCATCAGACCATCGAGTCACTGGAAGTAAAACAGGTAAATGTGATGAAAAATTCCTCTGCTCCCAGTTGAAGATTTTACATTATATTTGCTAAGTAAGCCTACTAGAAGACAGACTTCTTGAGAAAAAAAGTCATTTATTTTATTCGCTGATGAATCACTAGTACTCAACAAGACTCAATAAATGTGTTGAATGAATGAAATAATTGATACAGGGGAAAAATACATGATTAAATCTGGGAGCAGAAAGGCCAGTGAAAGCACATGTTCATAGGGACATATGGACAAAATAGTTTCTGTGAATGGTGCCTCCAGGAGCTGTCCATGCACAGTACACCACTGAAAGATGTGGCCCTGGAACTATACATTTATTTTATATTCGGATTGCCTCAATGCAGAAGATTCTCCATGATGGTCGCATGGCCTTCTTGTTTCAGGTACCGCTGGTGTAGTTTCAAGTACAACTGTTGCGCCTGGAAGTTCCAGTACAGGTAGGCTAACAAGCTGGGGGAAAGCATTCTTCCAGGAAATAAGGTGACAAAAATGTCTTTCACATTGATCTTTTCGTGTAAGAACATCACAATATATTTTCCCTTCTTCCTAAATTCCCATCCTTTATCTGTTTCTTCTTTTATCCTTCCAGAAGACACAACTTCCACAGGAATTAATAGAACTACTATAGTGGGATGGAAAACAATTGAGGATTAGTGTGGAGTGTGTGTGTGTGACTTTTGCTGATAAATGACTTTCGTTTCTTAGTAGGATAGTTTCTTGGGGAAGAGCTTTTTAGGAACTCTTATCTAAGATCAACAATGTTTTCTTTTCTTACTTGATTTTGAGTGAATTTGGGCAGATTTTTGAAGTCCCTCCATTTCCCTAGTCCAGCCTCGCATATGTAGATTCATGCAAATGAGAATGGAAGTGATAATTGGCTAGAAAGTTTTCTCTTTCCATTTGTCATTTTATGGAAATGATGATGGAAAGATGGTCCCAGAGGGTTCTATTTCAGGTAAACAGAAGGCCACAATCAACACAGAAAATTTATTTCACTTCATCTGATTCTTCCTTGAGTACAAAAGTGATTGAAATGTGCAGTGGTTATCCCAATAACTTGTTTATCTTTATGCTCAAAAGTTTTCCTATTTTCATCCTCTTAGGAGCTACCACTGCAGTATCAGTAAATGAAGGAGCTGGGAGCACGTTAGGTAACTATGGTGGGAAGGGGGCCAGAAGAACAAGGGGAAGAGTATGAATAACCCTTGTCTTACTGCCATTAAATCCTGGAAAAGGGGGCTCCTAGGTTGAAGAATTTTGTCTCTATTTGATTTGGGAATAAAACTGTGCCTGAAAGAAGACAGATAATTCACCATAAGTTGAAAAAGCCCAAAAGATAAGCAGATTCCCCCTCATGAGAGGAAAAGTCACCACTTCCCTTCTTGTTGCAGGTACCACTAGGGTAGCTTTTGGCCCTACACTTGAACCTGAGACTTCAAGCACAGGTGAGCCAACCAGCTGGAGAGACTCTCCATAGGAAAACCTCTAGTAGTAAAGTCTCTCTCAGGGTGCTGTCATTGAGAAAATTACATCCTTAACTTTCTTCAGAATTTCGAATCTTCTTCACCTCACATTTTTCTACCTTTCTTCTCTCTTAGTAGCTACAGTGCTCTCTGGAGCCAGTAGAACCACAGGAAGGAATACAGGTGAGTTTACAAGCTTCCTAACCTCTTCACTTTTCAATGACAACAATAGCAATGATAGCTAACACTTTCGAGCACTAATTATATGCCAGGCCCTATTCTATACCCTTCTCATTATTATTTCTTTTATCCCTCACTCCAAACTGTGAGGAAAGTACTATTGTTTTTACAGATGAGAAAACATATGGCTAGAGATGTTAATTAACTTGCTCAAGCTCACGCAGTGAATAAACAGCAGATTTGAACTTGAACAGTCTGACTCTAAAGTCCATCCTCTTAACCATGACACTGTACTACCACTATGCTATATCACTAGATTTCTTTGTTACATGTCTAAACTTTTCTAGAACACTAAAATTTCTGTGGCATCAATGCTTTACCCAAATGAAAATTCAACAGGCAATCAATCCTGCTTTGTTTCTTCTTCTGGGGGAATCTAGTAGCCAAATCCCTGGCATTCAAACAGCTAAGGAAAGGAAAATACCTTTATCTCTCTGATGTTGATCCCAGAGAAAGGAATGTTATCATTGAGACTCCCTCCTACAAGCGCAAACTGCACCCTCCTCCCACAAATTTATATTGGGAATGAAACATTACATTAGAAAACACATAAAACAATCCTGGAACGAACTATCCCTGAAAGTGGCCTTTTCACATAATAAAAAAATTTATAGTTTCCCCATCCTATTCTAGAGTATACTCTTCTTATTATAGGAATGAAATTAACATAATGATATCATTCAATTTTGCTTTCAGGAACTACTAGGGTGGCCCCTGGCAGTACCATCTCACCTGGAAGTTCCAACACAGGTGAATCAATGAGGAAACAGGGGCTATAATTTCTTTCTTGGGGCTAGATCTGAAGCATAGTACATGATACCTGTCTATGACTTTCCATTAGCCCTTACTACTTTCCTTCTATTCCATCTCAGAAGCTACAACTTCCATAGAAGGACATATAACCAAGGAAAGTGGAATTGGCAACTCTTGAGTTCCTGCTAATTTATATTCTGCCTTTGCCTTTTCATGTGGACATTTGTTAAAGGAAGTCTATATTTAGGAAAATCATATTATTTCTTCTGGGGGCAAACCTTATACTGTAATTCTTAAGAGGAGACTCCAGAAAGGTTCCCCCTTTTTGATATTCAAGCTATTACCCTAGTCTCAGATGGAGGCAATATATGTCCATATAGTTCTATTTAGGGAAGCAGTGATGAAAATAACTCTGAAAGTTTTAGGTCTATCAAATTTTGGATTTTGGATGTTATGAGTTTATTCACTGAATACAATGAAATACATTTACACAAATATTGTGTCTGTGTCTTGTCATTAGGAGCCACCACAGGCCCATCTGGAAGGCCAAGCTCTGGAAGTGAAACAGGTAAACATGGGAAAGGCCCAGAGACCTTTGATATTTAATGCTAGGGAATCAAATCATCAAGGCTGGACCATGAGCCGATGTGTTTATTGTGGCCTTGAATTTAAAATGGAGAATGAACTTCATCTTGAAAGGATAGTCCCGAGAAGGGTCTTCTGCTGCTGTGGAGTGACAGACAGTCTTGTTGTTGGCCATGCTAGTCTCAGGATGGTAAATGCATCAGTGTTTGGATTCTCTCTTTCTCTATTCTACTTCAGGCAGCACTGGTGTAGTCTCTGGCACAACAGTTGCATCTGGAAGTTTCAACACAGGTAAATCAATAGCCTAACAGGGAATATAAGGAGCTTCAATAATGGGATATCCCCCTGCCTCCCTCCCTGTCAACCCCTCTGCCCCAACACACATTCCCTACCATACGGTGGGGATAACCACCAAACTTTTCTCGATTATATAATTCTTCTGAATTTACTCTTTTTCTGCTTTCTTCCTTTCACTTAGGGGCCACAACTTCTTTGGAAAGTGGTGGAACCACTAAGGGTGGAATTAAAATAGGTGAGCACTAGCCGTCAAATAATTATTTGTCTCTTCATCTTAAAGTAAATCACCTTGGCTATAACAAACTTAGGGGAAATTTACTCAACCTAAATCTCTCTTTGAGTAAAAAATTGTTAGGATGTTAACACTTTACCTCATGTGAATTGCCCTTTACTTTGTATATTTGTAATAAAATGGGATAATTGAAACCATACGTGATATATCACTTAAGGCAAGAAAGTCCCTGATATAAACCTTTTAGTTTATACTTAAAGTTTATACTTATACTCAAAACTAAGTAAAAGGGAATTCATAAATTGATTCTCTCCTTTTGTGATTTCAGTTACCGCTGGAGTAACTACTGGCACAACCATCGCACCTGGGAGTTCCAAAACAAGTGAGTCATGAAAAAGTTGAAGATCTATAAGATCTTTAGAAACCTGATGTCTGCCATCAGAATATTACATCAAGTCATACTGTTACATATTTTTCCAAATTTCTGCATCCGATATCACTGTCTCCTATTTTTTCTCAAAGGCTACAACTTCTACAGAAATAAGAGCTACCACTGGAGTTAGAATAGCAACTGACGAGTGGTTTGCTTTCAGCCTTTTGGGTTCTCAATAATTTTCTGTTTGAGTTTGTGGTAGATTATGAATGAGTGAGAAGGTGGGCTGAGATAGGATTTTGTATTCCCTTCAAAGAGACAATATGTCAGGTCAATCAGATTTGGGTCTTTGCTCTTCAGACTGATTTTCTCCATACACCAGCCTTTTGGATGTGATTTTATGAAGCTAGGAATGATGTATTACTCTTAGTCCTTTATTCATCTTGCTTTTGCAAGTATTACTTCAGGGTCAACTGGAGTTTCCAGGGGCCCAGAAAATTCCAGTCCTGGTTAGTAGATATGCTTAATTCATCCATCTTGGGCTTCTCTTGCAGATAAAGCACATTTTCATGGGTTTATCCTCAAGACTAAGGTCCCAACAAATTAAAAATGTTTTTTTATTTACATCCCCCTTCCCCCCACACACACAACCAAGGAGTCCCCACTGAAGTACCAGGAAGCCAAGTCACAGGAAGTAAAACAAGTGAGCAGAGGAAAAACACTTTTTTCCAAAGCATTAAGCCATAGAAAAAGGGCTCCAGCATTAGACTTTTGCCATACATTGGTTTGGAGAAATGAAAGAGTCTGTGGGAAAACATGGTATTTACTTCTCTTTGCATAGACAGAAGCCTTTTTATTGCTTTTAAGAAACATGTGAATTTATCCAGGTCCATGCTAGTCTCAAGGCAAAAAAAATTATTGCTATGATATGTTTCTCTCTCTCTCTCTCTCAATTGCACAATTTCTCTATCATTCTCTCTCAATCTTATTTTCATTTTCATTTCACATTCTACTGCTATAACTTCTTTTACCACACTTGTTCCTGGAAATTCCAACATGGGTTAGTCAAAGTTACCACAGTGAGTTATCTATTGGTATCTCAGGCAAAAAGCCATCTTCTTTGGGAATATGTCTCCTACTATCACAATGCAAAACATTTTCCAGATTTCAAAATTGTTTAAAATCACCTTAAATTTTTCTTTTTTACTCCCAGGGGCTACAACTTTGAGACTAAGTAATGACACCACTGGGAGTGGAATACAAACAGGTCAGTCATGGCATTGCAGAATTGTTGGGATTTCATTGATTACTAGCAGGATTTTGCTACTGACAGGAGATGAGAAAACTTTTCATTTGAAGACTCTTTTGAGCCAATTGGGGTTGGTCATCTTAATGCACTAGAATTTCCCGGACTAAAGATTTCATCAGATGCATCTTTATTAGGATATAACTTCCCAGCAGTAGATACCTTAATGCGGACAGGAGTCTTTTTTGATAAAATATTTTCTTACTTGTCTTCATAGGAACTACTCTCATATCAGGTGAAGTCACCAGTTACCAAGGAGTTTCCAACTCAGGTAAATGAAGATGACTGAAATAAACTTAGGGCATTTTTGGAGTCTCACATGAAGATTTTTTGTTTACTCAATGAAAATGATCAAGGAAAGAAATATTTTCTTTACTAAAAAGAATAGGGGCATGAAATGGTTCAGGAAATAATAATAATCTAGTACGTTTGTGGAATACAACCTAGGTGTTGGGAGAACACTGCAAGAGTGGATGCTGGGAGGTTTTTTTGAGCTTCTAGATACCAAAGTTGTGACAGAAATTTCCGAAAATGAGGAAACAAAAGAGATCACTCATCAATTTTGTATTCCATAATGGCAATATTATAATATGGGACTCAGTTATGACAAAAAAAATTAAAACATAATTCCATGGGCAATAAGGAGCAATTGAAAGATTTTTGGTAGATTGATTATCATGCACAGATTTGCTTTTTTGGAAGATTAATGACATAAGTTAGAGGATTGATATGAAGGAGAGTAAGGGTGGAAGTGTGTGATCCAGTTTGAGACTGTTAGAAGTGATACATGAAATGAGGCAGTAATGTGGGGAAATATAGGGCAGAAGGAATGAGCAATGTGTTGACAATTTAGAATCAATTACAGTGTGGTGGGCAGTGGGGGATGAAGGAAGAAGTTTGGATGAGTTCTAGTTCATGGTTTGGGTGCTTGCATAGATTGATGACAGTGCCATCCACCAAATTTGGGAATATACTGGAGAAGGAAAAAAATTGATAACTTATAAAAGATATAGTGAGGTCAAATTTTAACAGTTTGAGTTTAAAATGCTCTGAGGTATTCAGGTAGTGTGCTCAGCAGGAATGAGAAGTGCAACTAGAGCACAGAAGAGAAGCCAGCACTGGAGACAGAGATTTGCCAATCATTCACTTACAAATGATATTTGAAACTATGGATGCGTGTGAGTTTATTTAGGGTGAACACATAGAGTGAGAAGAGAAGACAAAGAAATTAAAACATGATTCCTTGGGCTTTAAAGGGTTGGTAAATGCAAAGGAGCCTGAAAAGGGGAGGAGTGTGGGTTTAGCAATTGCCAATATGGATTTGACTTTGCGTAAGACAGAGTGTTGGAGTACTGGGATGTGACCCAGGAGACAATGCTGCTTGTAATTTGGGGATTTAGAATCTCAGATCAAACCGGATCAACTAGAATTTGCAAGGGATGTATGTGTTTTTGAATGTTTCATTTTTCAGAGATCCCAGGCTTACAGTTATAAAACTTTGAAATTAGAAGGGAGAACTGTCTTGAAATAATTAATTAAAATTTCAGGATTCCTAATTCTTTCCATTTTTTAACCTTCAGGAGTCACCATCATAATTCCAGGGAGCCAATTTACTGGTAAAACAGGTAAGCATGAGGAAGTAAGAAAGGTGAGGATAGGAAGGCACTCATCTTCATAATACTAGTTTCATAAAGGACGGATCTCAGAAGACTGGAATTCACCACAGGGAATAAAACAGAGCAAGAAAAAATATGTTTATTTCACCTTTTGGAGCAAGGGATCCTGGAGAAGGAATAATTCTTTCACAGAAACACATGGACTTGGCCTAAACCGTGATCTCTATCCAATAAGAAAGACATTGTTACACATTAACCTCTCTTTCTTCTCTCTCCCACCCCAGGTACCATTGGGATAGGCTCTGGTATTACATCCTCACCTGGAGATTTCAAAACAAGTAAGTCAAGTAGTTAAAGGAATTCTCCTTTAAGTGGCTCTAGGGACAATATCATACTCTGCCATATCATTTTCACATTTATAAACTCTCGATCTTCCTCCTTTGCTCTTACAAAAGCCACAGCTTTTAAAGAAGGTGTTGGAACAACCAAAGCAGGAATTTCATCAGGTGAGTTCTCCCGGATTTTGGATTTTCAATGATTCTTCCATTTGAGTTTTCTACATACAGATTGTGAATGAAAATGAGCATGGCTGGAAAGGGGTTGCTTTTAATTTAATAGCAAATCATAAGGCCAACCTAGGTTAGCTCCTTGATTTTTCCTAGAGAACACACTACAGGTGTAATTCTCTAGATACATCCCTTTTTTTTTTTTAAACTTTGCTCCTTTTTTGTTTCAGGCAATACCACAGGATCAGTGGGAGTCACCAGTAGCCAAGCAGGTGAGTAGAGATCACCACAATTTAGCAATTTTTCTTGGAACAAATGTTAAACCTGGCATGTCATGTTAAATTGTTTTCTCTTGCTTCAGAGAAATGGGTACACTTGCCAATACCACACTCTTCTTAGGTTGAAAAAGACTTTATGAGTCTCATCCTTCTCTCTTATTACAGGAACTAGTGGGGTAGCATCTGGCACAACAGCTATTGCTGGAAGTTCCAACACAAGTAAGTGAATATTTATTAAGTGGCTATAAGTATCTAAGCCTAGAAAAATTAAGGCCCCTCTCTGGAATTCACTGTTGTAACATCAACACAGCAGTCCCAACCTCATTCTTGTTTGCCTTTCTTAGAGGCTACCACTGGAGTTGGAATGCAAACAAGTAAGCATCAGTGGTTCAAATCTGTTGTGTTCTCGTTAGTGACTCCTATGCCTTTGCTTCAACGTAGGGGAATGTTGAGGGTAAAGATAAAGGGCTAGAAAATAGGGCAGAATCTCATTAGAAATGTACTTTTCCAGCCGTCTAAGATTGTCTTCTTGCTCTGAGTTCCTGGGCTCAGATCAGAGTCCCCAGGCAAGTTTGTAAAGGTGCACAAGAGTCCCTGCTGAAGGACAGAGTAGAGGTTGAAATCCAGCCGGTATTCCTCCTACTAGGTGTAAATCCATGAGGCCTTATTTGTCCAGAGGAGTTGTTTTTTGTAATTCACAAAGGTACTCTATGGGCTAGCCGCAGCATTGGTCCAGACTTTCATCTGATTTACTTTTTCTTCCTGCTGTTGATCTTTGAGGATAGCCATAGGAGGTGTGTCTAATATGCAATGTCCTCCATTTGCCTTTTCAGGTACCACTGTGGAATCAAGAATTACTGCTGTCCCAGAAAGTTCCAGCCCAGGTAATGGAAATGATTGACTCAAGTGAAGTTTACGTGCTCAACATTCCTGTCTCCTTTAACACCCAAATGTTTCAGATAACCAGATTATCTCTATGAATGAGTATCCAATTTGAACTGTAAAAGAAAAACTGTACCAGATGGGGTTAAATAGGCAAGAAAGACTTTATTTAAGATTATTGCAATAGGGATCAAAAACATTGCAATAGAGGTGAGATTTTGAACTCAACTCTGCTGAAATAAAAGGCAAGAGAGTTTTAAGCACTGGGATGAAGTAGTAGAAAAGTACTGGAGGGTTAGAGGACAAGTTGGTCTATGTGATTAGGCCATCTATATTTGCTAATTGGTGCTTATAGAATGAAGTTAGGCTTCTACCTAGAGATAGGGAGATAGACATACTATTATTCTTGATGATTACATTTCAAAGAGGTGGCTCCCAGGTCTTTGAGAAAGACATTCCTGGATTGTAAAACTGGCCAGAGTCTGAGGGAAGATTTACAGCTCAAAGGGGCAGAGAAAGAATTTATAATTTCAAGCTTTCTAAAGTAAATGCTCTAGGAAAAGGGAGTCCAGGGACCTATAATCAATAAGAAACCTATCTAAAGTTTAGTCAAGCTGAGGGGAACGTTAAGGCTGTCATGATCAACAGGAATGTTTTCCCATTTTCTCAAACTCTATTACAACTTTTCTCTCAAAAACTAGTACAAGAGAACCAGGAAACCAAGTTATTGGAAGTAAGAGACTTAAGTGTGAAAAAAGTTCTTGCCATTTAGAAAAGGGGGACCATAAGTGAGAAATTCCCAAGGTCATAGGAAAATATTCTATTCACTTCTGTGAGCAGGGAGTTGCTAAGATAGGGGCCTCTCATGTTTCAATGACAGGAGCATGAACTAGTATCTGTAGATAATGTTAGTTCACTCCAGGTGCTTTGAGACCTGTTCCATGTGGAGATGTCTTAAGACATGCTCTTCTGAGACCAGAACAAATTCATTGCTCTTCCTCTACTCATTTTAGGAACCTCCAAGGAAGCATCTGAAACAACTATTGCTCCTGGAATTTCTACCACAGGTAAATCAATTAATAACAACTTTGCTTGGTGGCATCTCAGAAGACAGGACAGCATATCTGAAGTTAAACTCTGGCTTCTCCCCTATACTCACCACTTTCATTCCTCCCTTAACAGTCCCTGCTTCCTTAGGAATCAAGGAAACCTCTGGAACTGAAATGCAAATAGATGAATGCTGGCAATACAAACTCTTCAATGATCAGTGTGTCTGTGATTATGTATAAGAAGTTGAGTTTGGGGAAGAGATGTGGTGGGGAAGAAACACGAGAGATAGGCCAGGAAGATTATGCTAAATTTCCTTTTGGAACATGACTTTGAAGTTCAACTAGGGATTTTTTTTTTCTCTAGGATTTTCTGGGTTAGGCTTTCACCAGAACTCCTCTCCTGAAGACTTAGCTAAGCAGTGAAATCTCTGAGAATGAGATTATGAAATGTGCTATTCCCCCAATTTTTTTATGTTTCCTTTTGCAGGCTCCACCTCAGTATCAAATGGAATGACAAGAAGCCCGGAAGTATCCTACCCAGGTAAAATGAAATGACCCTAATGTACTGGAATGAATTGTCTGTTCCACATGAAGCTTTCCTTGCGCGTGAATTTGTGCAACCATTTGTGCATGCACACACATAGAGACTTGATATGTGTACGTGTTATTCTAATAAATAAAATGACAATGCCATCCTTTTGTTTCTCTTAGAAACCACTGGAGCAGCAACAGGAAATCAAGAAACTGAAAATAAGACAGGTCAGTACGGGAAGAGCCCTAATTTCTTTGTTACTTATTCAACTAATATTTCTTTAATATCTTGTATGTGCTAGACTCTGCAGCAGACACTAACAGCAAAAATGTCAATAAAAGACAGGCTTTGTCGTTTTATTACTTTGTGTGTGTGTGGAGGGGGAGAGATGATTACGGGCATAGATACTATCATTACAGTATATTTAATGTTAACCCCAAAACTTGTACAGTTCTGGTCCTGAGGGTACAGTGAGAATAGAGTGTTAATTTCTGCTTGTTAGTTGGTAGTGTTGAGTGAAGGCATCAGAGAAAAGATGATTGAGTTTAATATTGGCTGGGGTAAGGAGGGAATTCCTGCCAAATAGTCCTCAAAAAGACAGAGACATGAGACAGCATGAACAAGTTCAGGAGTCAACCAGATATTGGTAATGGATATGAGGTTCGGGGAAGAAATGAGATTAGAGGTAAATTCATGAAGGACCTGTTTCCAAACTTAAATGAGACTTTATCCTGATAGTAAGTGGGATCTCCTTAAAGATTTTATTAAGAGAATAATATGATCAGGTAGATGTCTTAGACAAGTTACTCTGATAGCAATGTGGAGAATATGAGATTTTGTGGCTATTTTATAGCTCCTCTTAAGAATTTCTTCAGTGAACATTTGGAATTCTAGCCAAGGAAGATTTTTATGCTGTATTTATGCATAATCATTTCTCTCTCCTGTTGCTGGTTTCTGCTAATCTGCTAAGCATTCATAATTGGGGATTAACCTAGCCTCCCTCAGGAAAGAGAAATATTTCATCCCCCCAACTCCCATGTCTTTAATTGATTTCTTTTTTGTCCTTCTGTAGCTATTAATTGTTGGAGTCCCTTTACCTAAACTTATAGAAATTTTAAGTTCCTCTTAAATATTTTGTTGCTCCTACCAAGCCTTTTACTGGGTAGCTAGGATAAAAATATTAATCTGATTTTTAGCAGTTTGGAAATAGAATTTGAAATTTGTGAGTGGAATGTTGGGTTGACCAAGATATAGCTTGTGTATACATATTACAAAAGATATGTAATGTGTGAAGGCTCAAAAAAAAACATATGAGCAGTTTAAAGCATTTGGTGGGGGTGGAGATAGAACAAGATTGAAGTATGCCAAAAAGACAAAAAGAGGATAAAAATTCTTAAATTAAACTAGGTGAATAGTCATACTTATATTTTTCCTATATCTGAATTATCCTTTTCCTTGTTTGATTATATATTTTATTGTCTTATTCATCAGAACTATCTTCTAAGAAAATTTTGAAGAGAAGTTTACCTTGCTTCTCATTTCTTCTTTTGATTCTCATATTTTTCTCCCATTAAAATTTGAGATCCAAAGGAAACGCTTTCTAATGATGGAATTTCAAAAGCCATGAGGAGCAGAAAGGGAAGATAGATGGCAATATGTCTGTTTGTAAGACTAGCAATTTAGCTGATTATTTTCAGCAAATAGAAAACTACGTTTACGCCGTAACTATTCCAATAGCTTTAGAGACTAATTTAAGGTGTCTGTTTTTACACAGGATGTCCAGCACCTCTCCCACCACCTCCGGGTAAGATTACTTCCACTTGAAAACCAATCATTCTGCATTAATGGTTCTTCTTGTAAATCAGATTTCAGAGGTCATGCCAATAAATTTGCTAGCTATGGAAATGTTATGAATAAGAAAATTTGAAGTGGATGAATTTAGCTTTTACTCACCAAATAGTGAATGGATAGTCTGTTTTCTCACACACAAACTAATGAAGCCAAACCAAACAGAAGCATCTTGTTACTTAGTCAAAATAGAGTTTACCTACTAAATAAAATGTTTCGTGTACTTGTATGATATATTGATCAAAATATTGTCACTTGATAGTATTTTTTAAACTAGATAATGCCAGCTTTTTTAAAGGACTGAATTGTAGCAGGAAAAATTAAGGTTAACCAGAGTTCAATAATTTTAGAAGACTTTGAGTTCTTACTATTCTCAAGGCAGTGTGATGGGCTTTGTAGAAAGTGGCAAAAGTTACCAAAAAAATCATTCTCTGATCTTAGGATATAGTGGGAGAAGAGAGATTTTCAAAGAAACATAGGCAATTTTCATGTAAGGCTGAAAATAAATTTCACAGTAAAAATGTGAAGTGTGTATTATAGAGAGTACGTGTTATGTGCCACATGTGTTACATATATTGTATACTTTGGAGGGATACTCAGGTATTTCATTACAGAATTAGAATTTGAGAACAATACCTAGCATAGTCCGGGGTATGTAAATGAGAGAAGTAAGACGTGGTTGAGAAGGTAGATTGTGGCCACGTTACACAGACCTTAGAAGCTGGAATGCTCAAGTAAGGTATTTATTTTACAAGACTATTGGGGCCATTAAAAGTTTTTAATCAAAGCAATGATGAGATGAAAATTAGGCTTTAGGAAAATTATTCTACCTGTGGTATAGAGAATTGATTGGATCAGGAAGAGGTCTGAGTCAGAGTAACCCCTGAAAAAGTCAGAGTATGCTAAATCAAAAGTAATAAAGTCCTGGAGTAGTATTGTAGCAAGTAGAACCAGGAAAGGAAGGGATGCAAGTGAGGATGAAGATATGGGATTTTGCTGCAGATTGGATGCCAAGTGATGGAAATGAAGTAATCAAAATGACTCCTAAGTTTTAAGCTTAAATAATTGAACAGTTCAGTCTTTAGCAAGAGCAAGCCAGTTTAGGTAAGAAACTGGTTTTAGGGGCAAGATGATACAATCTGTTTTGTGAGCAGTGAGTCTGAGGTTCTTATAGACCTGCCAGGATGCTATTAGGCCAAGGGAGACGTGGGTCTATAGCTCACAAGAAATGTCTGGACTGGAGCTAGAAGTTCGAGAGTCATCCACTTGATATTACAGTGGACATTGTGGAGATGGAGGAAAGTACCAGAGGAAAGACTAGAAACAAGTGAGGGAGAGGAAGAAGAGCTGCTGATAGAGAAATTTCAGAGTGTTAAATCTGAAGGAAGGAGAACATTCTCAAGGTGAGAGTTAAAAATGTCAACCAATGTACGAAACTTGAAAAACTGAGACAGGGCCCTTGGGGCTGGTAATTATGAAGTCTTGGTGACTTGTAGGATTATGGAGGCAGAACTCAGCCTGAAAAACAGTAAGCAAAACAGTAGCCGTAAGATTTATTGACCATGCCAAGAGAAATCAAGAATTATCTTTTGCTGGGGATTATAAAAATAGGAAATATATATATGCTGCTTAGGGACAGTTTGCTCGAAGCAGGTAGGCATGATTTATCCACCTTAAGTCACCATGCAGTCTTCCACAATTTTGTGTCTCTGAAATCCCAGTGCCAATTACAGTATTGGCCACCTGGTAGTTATCTACAAATAACAGAGGGTTATATTTTGCCAAATTTAATTAGCGTTTATCATTTCATGTTAACAGTTTGTCATGGTCCACTGGGAGAAGAGAAATCTGTAAGTACACAGTTTTTCTCTACTTTAATCCAAATTTGCTGTTATTCTTGCATTTAAATGGAAGTCTGAACTTGGTTTGTATCTGTAGCCTGGAGACATTTGGACTGCCAATTGCCACCGATGCACCTGTACTGACGCAAACACTGTAGACTGTGAACTCCAGGAGTGCCCTTCTCCACCCACATGCAAAACTGGAGAGAGGCTTGTAAAGTTCAAAGCTAATGATACCTGCTGTGAAATCGGATACTGTGGTGTGTATTCATAATACATTATTGGAATTGAATTGAATAGTTGTTTACTTATTCACATATTCAAGAGATATTTATTGAGCTACTAATACGTATGAAACACTATGCCAGACAGGCGTGATAAATAAAACAGAACCAGTACTTGCCTTCTTAAAACTTACTATCTTTGGTGGTGGAAACTTCAAATTAACAGTTATGAATATGATCAGTAGGTTAAAGGGAGGTGATGTTGTTATGGGAAGAAACATTATAATTGGTTAATAAATATGAACACATATATAATTTCTGTTTTGTAAATAAAAGAAGCATTATATGTTTATTTTAGGATAAAATAATGTATTTATTTTTCAGAACCAAGAACATGTTTATTTAACAATACTGACTATGAGGTAAGGTCGTTTCTACTTTGAAATATTTTTATTAATATAATTATGAATAAAAGCAGGCTCTTTCAGCTTATGATATGAAAAAATCATAGGTAAAGGTGGAGCAGAATCTGTTCATTTTTTTTCTGTATTCATTTCAAAAAGAACATCAAATGTAACACTCAGCATGGCTCTCTTCAAAGGGGGAAAATATACTCCATCGTTAACTACCTAGCAATGGAGCTTCTGAATAAAATTCCCAATGGGTCTCACCAGATGGAGAAGACATATTTGTAACATACAAATCAACGAAAAGAGTTAACACTGTAATTATAACGAGAAAGATCAGAAGGCCAAACTGTCAGAGATCAAAATAAGAAAACCCAAAAGACTAGAGCCCCATTATGTGGATATAGCATCACTATGTATCCAGGGCTGGATTTTGACAACTGATTTGGCATTTTGGAAAGTAGTTTAACTTTTTAGGAAAAGTATCAGGAACTCATAAAAACTAGATGATTTTCAAATTAGTATTAATACATTTGAACTAGTGGTGCTAAATATTTAAAAATCTAAAATAAAATATGGGGTGTGTTAGGAAATACATAAAACAGAGCCTATGAGAGCTTTAATTTGATAACTCTTTTATCACACTCAAATTTCTATCTGTGCTTATTAATTTTTGGTTTCCAAAGGTGATCTGACTTGAGACTCTATTAAAAAAAATATGGTGATGTTTAAAGAACAAAGGAAAAGTTTTACCTCAATCATTTGTATGCAAAATAGTTGAAATAATAAAATTCCGGTTTTACCAGAAAGTTCATTTTGTGGTTTGAAGCCCTGAAATAAATACAACTTCCCAAACTAGTGTTTGAATTTTGAACATAAATTAATTATGTATAAAGCAATCTAGAGAACTTTTAAAGTACAGGAACACAAGCAAAGATAGAAGGAAGATGTCTTGTGGGACTCGTCATTTGTGCTAATCCCTAAACTTATTTTGTGCCATTTTTTTCCACTTAGAATTCTTATTTGTTTTTCCTCAGACTTAGAGCATAATAATTGGTCAATTGCCTGCTCACTACAAAATAACCTTTCCTGGAAATACTTGAAAAATATAATAGGGTAACTGTAGGTGAATCTTTATTTGAGGATTGAGAATCTTGACACATTTGGTGCACTCAATGAGAAATTTTGATTTTTATGGAAGTAAAGGGCTTTCAATCCACCTTTTCTTAAATATTAATCTATTGGCTGAAAGCACCTCTGGAAATTTACTAAACATTATGAATCTGAACTTTTTTTTACAGGTTTTATTGTCAACCTCAAAAAGAAATCAAGGTGAATAATTATTTTGTTCTCTCCTCTTCCTTACCTCCCAGATTGGTGATTCATTTGATGACCCCAACAACCCATGCATCTCCTACTCCTGCAATGACACTGGTTTTGTTGCAGTGGTCCAAGACTGTCCAAAGCAGACCTGGTGTGCAGAAGTAAGTCATCTTCTTAAGTAATGAACAAGATTCACTTCTCATGTTAAATGCATACGCGACCTGTCATCTTTTTCATTTGGAAGTTTGTGTCTGGCCGATAGATATAAATCTCTTGTAGATTCCGTTTTAGACATGTTGTCGACCTTTTTGCCAAGTATATTTTTCATATCAAAGATATATTTACAGGCTCTATAAAACCTAATCTAGGGGTATTCTAGAAGAAGTAAGTAACTGTAGAAAGCATTTTTTTTATTTTTAAACAAACAAAAAGATTATTTTTTCAAGGCTCATGGATTCAAGTTAATCATTTTCTATAAAAATACAAATTTTTTATATAATCATATATATGTGTACTGTTCAGATCTTTCTTTGTGCCACAATCTTCATTTTTATCCCCCCAAAATATGGTGTGGGTTTTGTATTAATGAATGCTTAAGTTTAAATTATTAAGGAAGGTTTAAGCTTAACTAATTTTCCTTTCTGAAGAAATAATTGATGCTATAGAGTTTTATTTTAAAACTCCAATATTGGATTTCAACACTTGTTGAGTTTTTACTTTGAGACATTGATAGGTTTGAGATTATAATAATATATAAGGTAAAAATCCTGCCTGTGAGAAACTTACAGTGTCTAGTAGTAATGTCATTATTAAAGTATTTTTCAATTAAAATGAGTAATATTTTTTTGCATTTTACTTTAAAAAAAGATTTAGTTTAAATATTGTTTTTTACTTTCTATCCACTGTTGAAAAATTTTGGTGTAAATACTGTCTCATTTTTATTACTATGCTCTCCCATCTGTGCTTATTCAATCTGAGATCAGGATGTTCATTGGTTCCATTTCCTCCTTTGTGATGCTATTTCTGTAAGTTAATAAATGTTATATTATTTATAGAAAAATACAGAAGTTTTTAAGTCTTTTTTCTTTCCCATATAGGAAGACAGAGTCTATGATTCAAAAAAATGTTGCTATACATGTAAGTAAAATTAAGCTCCACATGTAGAGGAAATATAACCTGTTGACAAAAGTTTAGTGTATCTTTAAAACAAAATGGCAGATCATTAACAGAAAGTCTTCTGTGTTTTTAACACAACAGGTCATCTAACTTATATGCGTACACTAACAATTGATATTAGTACATAATGTATTATAGTTACTTATTCATGTTGGTTGCAACATTTTTCCCGGTAAAAATCACTGATGTGTAGAAGGAAGAAAATTTACTTTTCATGGAAAAAATTTAGCTTGCTCTTCTAATATCAGAAAGTTATGTTGTAAATTGGTATATTAGATCATAAGGATGATCAGCAATGAGAAACAACCTGTCAAAAACAAGCTATCCCCCTTTGTCTTCCCTTCCATCCCGTCTTCCTTACTTCTTCCTGCTCCCCTGTTCCTTTCCTCCTCCTCCTTCTTTCCCTTTCTCCTATGATAGCAATAATAGCAATAATATATAACATTTATTGAGTATTAACCAGGTACCTTGTGCTGCATGCTGAGATAGCAATAACGTTGTGAAGTATTTGTTGTTATTATTCTCCACTCTATGGTTAAGAGAACTGCAACTTAGCAACTGACAATGTTAAACCTCATTTCTGACTGTTATCCGTTTCGTTTTAGGTAAAACTAATTGCAGATCTTCACTTGTGAATGTGACTCTTAAATACAATGATTGCAAGAAAAGAGTCGAGATGGCAAGATGCAGAGGGGAATGCAAAAAGACTGTCAAGTGAGTTTTTCTTTGAATGTGTACCGTGTGTTAACGTTGTAACATTGTGGAGGAGATTCAGTTTTTAAAATATTACATGGAAAAATTTTTACATGACAACTAATGCTCGGGATCTGATGAAACCAAAATATTAAGATCTGAGAAATAAATATTTTCAGTAGTGATGAACCATTTTTAAGTAGTTTTCTAAATATGTCAAACATAATACATTTATGGCAAGTAAATTTATTTTCATACAGTGATTATAGAGAGTACTTAAGCAAATACTCTTGCTTAAAAGTGTGTTTTTAAACTGTCACTTGCGTTTTAGACATATTACATTTTTTTGTCCTTTATGTACACTTTCACATATAGATTAATATATGGAGAAAGGAATTTGGTATTAAGTTGTACATTTAAAAATCTGTTTTATTTTTTTGCACCATAATGCTCTAATTATGAGATTATGAATCTCCACTTTGGATTTCTTTTCTTATTTCTTTTGATCTTACATACCAATTATCACTGATCCACATCAGAAGTTTACAGTGAAGGGGGAGATGCAAGGTGTAGGAAAAGAATAAATTTGTTGGAAAAGTTGATAAATCATTAGACAATTAGAAGTTGAGCATTGATGTCAATTTATTTCAAAAGACATTCCAAAACTATTTATTACTGAATTTTCCTTTTTTTAGGTACAATTATGATATCTTGGAAAATTCATGCCTCTGCTGCCGAGAAGAAGACTACGAATTCAGAGACATTGTTCTTGACTGTCCTGATGGCAGTACAATACCTTACAGATACAGGCACATCACAACGTGTGCTTGCTTAGACATGTGCCAACAATCTATGACCACAGTGGCCAGTTAATGTTAACATTACCTTTCCAGTTATAACGCGCCAAGTATTTATTTTATAAGCGAACAAAAATAATCACTCGATAGTGAGAGTAACTAAACAGTTGTATCTCCCTCAAAAAGTGAGTTCTCATTATGAGGCATTTTGTTCTCTTGTTGACTGAATTTGAAAAATAAATACAACTTTGCAAGTGATTAGTGAGCACATGTATTTATTTTATAGCAATAAGAATTCTGCAAGTCAAGGAGAAACTGAGTCATATCATGGCTCTCCAGTATATTCTGCTTCTACTTCTACTCTGCATCTGATGAGGCCACGATCTTGTTTTATTCCTTCCCTTCATAGCTAACTTATTGAAAATGTAGTTTTTGTTCTCTTTTCCTACTTCTCTATGCCAGTTATCACCCCTTCATTCTACGGCAATTCCCTCTGCTCAGGACACCAGCGGCTCCTTATAATTTTTTCTGTAGGGTCTGACATCATTTCCACTCTTCCTTTCTTGAAACATTTTTCTTGCTGTTTCTGTGACATTATTTTTAATTAACACTTCTGCATTTTGTGGACACCTTTACTTTTGCCAGTCCTTTAAATCTCAGTTCTCCGTAGTTGCATCCTGTCCCTCTTGTCATTTTACTCAGGCTCCTTAGACAATTTCATTAACACGGGTAGATATGCTTATACACTGAGGATTTCCAATTTATATTTCCAGCCCTAACTTCTCTGAATTAGAGATGCACTGATACAACTCAGAATTTACATCTCTAACTGGATGTTCTATAGGTACCACAAACTCAACAAGACCAAAATTAAACTAAATGTCATTCCCCCTAACCCGCTCCTCTATTTGTATTTTGTGTACCCATTGAGGTAGCTAGAAGGAGAAGTTGAGGTTCAATACCATCATGACTGTCATCTTCAGTACATTCTACCACTTTGCAGCGTCACACACACATCCTTTTTCCTATACGTATATTTCCAAATGTGCCTTGTACATTATTTACATATGTAAAACATGTACAATTATTAACCCTCTTATTCCCTTCCCAAACCCAATTTATTATAACCCATTTATGTACTACTCACTTTTCTACATTATTTGGACTACTGGTAAATTTAGCCATCATCAAACACTGTGTGTCCAATGGTGGGGGAAGAAAATTGATATGTTAGCATGTTGTTAACTGCCCACAAAATGTGGATAATAAATAAACACAGGTAGATATTACGGGTCTTACTTCTACAGTTGGTCCCAAGGCCTTTTACTTTCATCCATGTCTGTCACTGGTTCCAGCTTTTTCTTTCTCTCAGTCCATACCAGAGTTTGTCACTTGGCAAAATTATGAGGAGTTTGAGCCCTTGAAAATCCAAATGGATGAGACTGTAGGAGTTTTCAATACCTTTTACCTCAAGGAATGATAAAACATGGAGTCAACAATGCAACTACATCTTAGTTCTTACCGTGTGGCAGTAACTCTATTTTCCCTTGATAGTCAGAATTGATCATCCCAGACAATATAATGACAGCCTTTTCTGCTTAGAAAAGCTGCTCCAGCGTTGTAAAAGACCCAAAATCGCTAGCAAGGAGTTTCAGCAAATGGGAGAGACTGTACATGTTGATTTGTGTTTTAGCTAATACATGGCATCCCACAATCAGCATACCAACCACACAAGTAGTATCCCTTAGCTGGTGTCGCAGCAGAGTTCTCAATAGGCCAATCTTTAAGGTCTACCATCTATGAATAATAAGACAAAATAAAATCATTGATGCTGTATGTACCTATTGGCTTTCCTTTGTCATTTTGAAACAAATTCTTTGATTGGAAGGAGTGTTGTGCAGCATTTCATGGTAGTGAATAAAATATTCATTAAGCCCATGGATAACAGTACTTCCTGAGGCATATTAGACACAAAAAGAAAATCCAAGTCAATAATTGTTTATATCAGAGAAAACAAGTACTGTCATCTCCCCATCAGAAAAGGATCAAAGTTGTCCACTTGTTACCAAGTGGCTGACTGGTACTCCATGATGATGCCAAAAAGGAAGATCACTTTATTGTTGGCATTATGGAATTCATCCTGGCTTCAGTGGAGGAAATTTAGGCTTTTGAGCCCATATGTGACCTCCATCCCTACCATAATTGCTACTTTATTCATGAACCTCATTGTTGGAGGAGGTCATCGAGAGGACATGACTGCCAATTGACCCACAAACTGAACCCAGGCAATCAGAGGCTCCTTACTCTCTCCCCTGTCTTTGGAATATGTGTTCTGCTTGCCTTTCCCACACTAGAAGTTACCTCAGTGACACAGCCTTGAAATAGTAAGGTGTTGTTGAGACCATCTGGACAGCATACATGACAACCCAGTTAAGGCCTCTATGTAAACCTTTAAGATTCTGGTGGGTGAGTGTGGAGATTTACTCATCTTGTGGTTGCCCAAGACAAGCCTCATAAGTAAGTTCCTTTGCTTATTAAAATCTGCCACCTACCGGGCCAGCCCCGTGGCTTAGCGGTTAAGTGCGCGCGCTCCACTGCTGGCGGCCTGGGTTCGGATCCTGGGCGTGCGCCAACGCACCGCTTCTCCGGCCATGCTGAGGCCGCGTCCCACATACAGCATCTAGGATGATATACAGCTATGACATACAACTATCTACTGGGGCTTTGGGGGAGAAATAAATAAATAAAATTTAAAAAAAAAAAATCTGCCACCTACCAATCTGAAGTGGTCTGCCTCTTTCTTCAGTCTCTCCTTGCCCTCTGTGTACAGGGGCCAATTTATGAACAAACACTCATTTAGCAACTGCTGGGCAGGATGAGAAAGAAGACATACTGACAACCACAAACTGTGACAACCACGGTTAACACATATTGTTTATTACCTGATTCTCCCATGAAAATCCCTAGTGAGGAACCTCTGGTAAGCACTCACTCGCTTATGTTCAGACCTGGATTTATCGTAGGTGATCCAAATGATTTCTCTAAACCTTTGTGTCATCCTGCAATTTTGCTCCTTTCAAGTCCTCGGTTATTTATATAAATTGTTGGCTACTTCTCAGGAATCAGTTTAAATCCTGACTTCAAGCCAACCTTCTACCAAGCACAATAGCCAATGAGAAATTTCCTTACTAGTTGTCTTTCATGTCTGTGCCTGAGATAGGCTATAATGCCACACAGCTTGCTTTTTACTGATACTGGGGTCATTGGTAATTCAGCCTTGAGTCTTTTCCTCTCGTATTGACTGGTCATAAGCAAGTCTGCCACAGGCAAAAAGCATAAATTCAGAGAAATGTGGCAGCCAGCTAGGTGGTAGGACATTGCAAGAATTAAGAAACCATCTCATGGTTCTGACTTTTGTCTTTGAGACCTGAACGGGGCATGGGCCCATCGTGTATATGTAACTTTTTGATTGTTAGTAGATTGCTTCTGGGAATGCCTAACTTAATTGCTATATAGATAAGCTAATACCCAGTTCAGGATGAGTTGCTTTGGTTCATGGCTACCTGTTATTTCCAGATAGCAGTAGAAACCAGTATTTGTTGAAATAGAATAGCTACTCCAGAAGATAGTGTGGCCTTGCTCCAAAACCCCAAAAGCCTCTATTGCTATGATAATATTAGAACCTGTCATTGGCTCCATGAAATTTTATTTTTCTGCTATAGATTCTCCAAAAATCATTGGATCAGCACAGATCATAAGAATAAAAAGTCAAGGCAGCTTTTATTGAAACCTTGACAATTCAAGCAGCAGGTTTTTTTGGTCAAAGTCCCTCCAAAGTTAGAAATTTTTAGGTCATCCAGTAAATGGACCTAAGAAAGACATCTATATATGTTTCATGATATTTCCAAAATCCAATGGGTCTATTTTGAAGTGTAGGGGAACAAAGGGCAACAGCATATCCTTCACTTTGGGAGTGATGGCCCACCATCTCTATATTGTTAGGAATTAAACTGATTACAGAAAACTCAAAAAACCGGTGACTCAAAAAAAGATAGAAGCCGGCCCCTGTGGTGTAGGGGTTAAGTGCACGCACTCGCTGCTGGTGGCCCGGGTTCGGATCCTGGGCGCGCACCCTCGCACCGCTTGTCAGGCCATGCTGTGGCGGGGTTCCACATAAAGTGGAGGAAGAGCAGCAGGCATGTTAGCCCAGGGCCAGTCTTCCTCAGCAAAAAGAGTAGGATTGGCATGGATGTTGGCTCAGGGCTGATCTTCCTCACAATCAATATTTGCAAACAAAGCTCTGGGGCCCATATTGTTCCATTCAGTAACAGAAATGTCTATAAGAGCAGCTGCAAATTCAGTCATCACTAAATTAAGCTTATTGTGAGGGATACTTTGATGCACTGGCCAGATTCCCCTTTAGAAATAAAGGATTTATTGTCCCAGCTTTTGAGACTGCTGCCAGAAGATTGCTTTCAGCTGTTAGCCTCCTTTGGGGATTGCCTCAGCTGAAGAAAGCCTTATTGCTTAAAGTCATGTCCCCTTCAGGGGAAAAGAGGAGCATCCAATGACTGATGGGAGGTAGTACAAAGGTTTGGCCCTCTCACTCCAACTTACTTCCACTGAAGATGCATAATGGCTTGACTTCTCCCTCTACCTAATTTTGCTTCCTTCCTTCTCTTCCACAAATTTGGATTCCAAGAGCGTTCTCTAATAAACCTCTTGCATCTTAATATCCATCTCAGAGTTTGCTCCTGGGGATCCTAACCTGTGTTACTTATGGGAATTTAACATCATTCTCCAGGGGTCATCAATTGCTTATAGCATTCATGCCTGAAAATTGAATGGGGAAACATGCAGAAATGAGCCTATCTACGTCTCTTGTCTTTGATGGTGGCTTTAAAATGAGCTAAACATATGAATCCTCCACCACTGCCTCTATCTCTCATTCCCTTCCCGTTCCCCTTATATAATTAAAAAAGAGGGGCCGGCCCAGTGGCTTAGCGGTTAAGTGCGTGTGCTCTGCTACTGGCGGCCCAGGTTCACATCTCCGGCGTGTGCTGACACACCTCTTGTCAGGCCATGCTGAGGCAGTTTCCCGCATAGAGCAACTAGAAGGATGTGCAAGTATGACACACAACTATCTACTGGGGCTTTGGGGGAAAAAAAAGGAGGAGGATTGGCAATAGATGTTAGCTCAGAGCTGGCCTTCCTCAGCAAAAAAAGGAGGATTGGTATGGATGTTAGCTCAGGGCTGATCTTCCTCACAAAAAAAAAAAGAAAAGATATTTACATATATGCCAGTAACACCATTTTAGTGGCCCCAAAAGACAACTGGTCCTACCATATAATTAATGAAAGGAAAGGGAGTTGACTATTAATACTCAAAATCTAGAATTATAATTTTGACAGAACACCTTTAAAACTCAATTAATATTCCTGTCTATTTTGATATCTCTTTCCCCACCTGAAATCCATGTCCCAAATACTGGTCACTCTCCTCTCCTTGTCTATCTTTATATACTTTATAGCCCCACATGTACTTTAAAAAAATATCACTTTATTGAGGGATGATTGACATGTAAAAAACATGTGGAGTTGACCAATATGGCGACATAGGAGGCTCCTGAACTTTCCTTTTCCCGTGGATTAACCAAAGTATAGCTAAACATGGAGCAATTACCTTTAAAGGAAATTCAGAAACTAGCTGAGTGACTCCTACACATTGAGTGAACAAGAAAATATTTACAGAAGAATGGGTAGGAAAGGCTGAGACACATCTTTGCGGTAAACTCCGCTCAGGCATAGTGTCATGCAATTAGGAGGGAAGTCCCAACCTCTCTCTGAGGAGTAAAGGATTTGGACTATACACATAGTGCCTCAACTTGTAAGACTCCTACCTGAGGGATAGGCCCTCCCAAAACATCTAGCTCAGAAAGCCAGAGTGGCATATATCCACTAAACCCACAAGACAATAGCAAACAAAGAAGCAGTTCTTAATAGTTGCACGAGCAGTCACCATAGCTATCCCCCCAGGACTCAGTGCAGAGGCAGAAGCCCATCTCCCAGTCTTTCTCTGAAAGGGTCTAACTGCATACTGTATAAGTTGCTGCCTGAGGATCCGGCTTCCAACTTTATCATGCATCTAGAGGCTGACTACCATCTCCCTGGAGACCAAGGAAGCTGGCAGATACTGCCTCTGCGTTCTCCACATAGCCTCCTTCAGCAACAAGCCCACGTTGCCAGTGTCTCCCAAGAAGAAACTAGTACACATGTCTGGCACCCCAGCATCTGTGGCTGCTGCTTGAGGGATGGGTCCCCAAGTCACTTGACTCTGAAAGCCAATGGGGCTTACATTCATGAGTCTCACAGGACTGTGGCAAACAAACAAGCAGTTCTTAATGGATGTGCACATGTAAGGGCAATTGTTATGGCTATCACCCCCAGGTTCAGCTCAGAGGGAAGAGGAAAAACACAAATCTCTCAGTCTTTCCCTGGAAGGTGTCTAACTGCATACTTTACAAGCTGCTGCCTGAGGGTCAAGCTTGTAATTTTAGCATGCATCTAGAGGCTGCCTGGATCTTTCTCAGAGACCAGGGAAGCTGGCAGACACCTGCTCCACCTACTTCTGCTAGCCTGCTTCAACAATAAAATCAAGTCACCAGTGTCTCCCTGGAAGGAGCTTGTACACATATCTAGCACTGCAGCTTTAATGGCTGCCACCTGAGGGATGGGTCCCCAAACCACTTACTGTAATAGCTAACAGGGCATGTATTCATAAGTCTCATAGGACTATAGCAAACAAAGAAGCAGTTTTTAAATAGATACAGGAGCAAACTCCATGGCTATACACCTGGACTCAGCACAAAGGGACAGACAAATGCCCATCTCCCAGTTTTTCCCTGGAAGGAGTTTACGTACTTTCCCAGTTGCTGCCAGAGGGCCTGGTTTCTAATCAGCCTGCAAGTAGATGCTGACTGCGATTGTCCCTGTTGGGACACAGATGGGTCTTGGCACACCCTCAACAACTGGGAACCACTAAGAACAAAGAAGGTAGCTTGGACAGTCAAAAAGGTTTGAGCGAAAACCAGAATTTTAGGCTGGGATGATCAATAAGATTCATCTCTTACACAAGACCACTCTATCCAGATTGGGAAATGTGGCTATTTTATCTAACATGCAGAAACCAACACAGAGAGTCAAGGAAAATGAAAAAACAGGAATATGTTCTAAACAAAAGAACAAGATGAATCTCCAGAAACAGATCTTAATGAAATGGAGATATGTGATTTACCTGATAAAGAGTTCAAAATAACGGTCATAAAGATGCTTACTGAGATCAGGACAGCAATGCACGAGCAAAGTGAGAAATTCAACAAAAAGACAGAAGATATAAGAAAATATTAAACAGAAATCACAGATCTTAAGAATACAATAACTGAACTGAAAAATTCAATAGAGGGGTTCAATAGCAGACTAGATCAAGTAGAAGAAAACATCAGCAAACTCAAAGAAAGGAGAGTAGAATTCATCCAATCAGAGAAACAAAAAGAAAAAAAATAAAAATGACTGAAGATAGCTTAAGGGACTTATAGAACAATATCAATAGGACCAATATACACATTATAGGGGTCCTAAAAAGATAAGGGCAAAGGAAAGGGGCAAAAAGTTTATTCTAAGAAATAATGGTTTAAAATGTCCCTAATGTGTGGAAAGAAACAGACATCCAGATCTGGGAAGCCCAGGGATTTCAAAATAACAAGTCCAAAGACACTCCCATCGACACACATCATAATTAAATTGTCAAAAGTTAAGACAACGAGAGAATCTTAAAGGCAACAAGAAAAAAAGAATTTGTTACATACAAGGGAACCTCCATAAGATTATGAACAGATTTTTCAGCAAAAATCTTTGCAGGCCAGAAGGGAGTAAGACAACATATTCAAAGTGCTGAGAGAAAAAACTGCCAACTGAGAATACTTGACCTGGCAAAGTCGTCCTTCAGATTTGAAGAAGAGATAAAGAGTTTTCTAGATAAGCAGAAGCTGAAGGAGTTCATCATCACCAGACTGGCCTTATAAGAAATGTTAAAGAGAGTTTTCAACCTGAAATGATAGGATACAAAGTAGTAACAGAAAAACATATGTAAATATAAATCTCACTGGTAAAAGTAAATATATAGTTAAATTTGGAAGACTCTAACATAGTATTAGTGGTGGGTAAATCACGTATAACTTTAGTATGAAGAGTAAAAGATAAGTATTAAAAATATCTTTAATTACAATAATTTGTTAATGGATAACTACAATAATTTGTTAATTGAAGTTAGGTTATCAGCTTAAAATAGACTCATAAATATAGCATATTTTCTGTAAGTTTCAAGGTGACCACAAAAAGCCTATAGTAGATACAAAAAAGATAAAGAGAAAGGCACCAAAGCATAGTATTACAAAAAATCATCAAATGACCAAGAAAGAGGATAAGAGAGAAAAAGGACTTACAAAACAACCCGAAAAGAATTAACAAAATGACAATAGTTTAAGCCCATACCTTTCAATAAGTACATTAAATGTAAATGGCTTATATTCTCCGAACAAAAGACATAGAGTGGCTGAATAAATTAAAAAAAGAAGACCCAACTGCCTACAAGGGACACACTTCAGCTTTGATGACACACAGAGATTAAGAGTGACAGAATGGAAAAATGTATTCCATGTAAATGGAAACCAAAAGAAAGCAACTGTGGATATACTTATATCAGACAAAATAGACTTTAAGCCAAAGACTGTTACAAGAGACAAGGAAGGTCATTACATAATGACAAAGGGGTCAATCCATCAATAGAATATAACACTTGTAAATAATTATGAACCCAACATAGAAGCCCCTAAATATCTGAAGCAAATAGCAATAGCACTAAAGGGAGAAATAGAGAGTAATACAATAACAGTAGAGAATTTCAATAACTCATTTTCAACGTTGGATAAATCACCCAGGCAGAAATTAATAAGAAAATATTGGATTTAAACTACACATTAGACCAGACGTACCTAACATATATATACAGAACATTCCATCAACAGCAGCAGAATATACATTTTTCTCAAGTTCACATTCTATAAAATATATTATATCTTAGGCCACAAAACAAGTCTTAATAAATTTAAGAAAGTTGAAATCATATCAAGCATCTACTCCAACCACAATGGTATGACCCTAGAAATCAATTATGAGAAGGAAACTGAAATATTCACAAATATGTGGAGATTAAACAACACGATACTGAACAACCAATAGGTCAAAGAAGAAATCAAAAGAGAAATCAAAAAATATCTTGAGATAAATGAAAATTGAAATATCACATACCAAAACTTATGGGATTCAGCAAAAGCAGTTCTAAGAGGGACGTTCATAGCAAAAACAACCGCACCGATGTTAAGAAACAAGAAAGATCTCAAATAAACAACCTAACTACATCTCAAGGAACTAGAAAAAGAAGAAAAAACTAAGCCCAAAGTTAGTAAAAAGAAGGAAATAACAAAGATCCAGAGCAGAAATAAATTAGAGATGAGAAAACAGTACAAAAGATCAATGGAACCAAAAACTGTTTTTTTGAAAAGATAAGCAAAATAGAAAACCTTTAGCTAAACTTACCAAGAAAAAAAAAGAAGACTCAAACTTAGAAATGAAAGAGGAGACATTACTACTGAAATGACAAAAATCCAAAGGATCATAAGAGACTACTATGAACAATTATATGCCAAAAAATTGGACAACCTAGAAAAATGGATAAATTCCTAGAAATATACAGCCTACTAAGACTGAAACATGAAGAAATAGGAAATCTGAACAGACTAAATACTACTAAGGAGATTGAATCAGTAACCAAAAACCTCTCAACAAACGAAAGCCCAGGACCAGAGAGATACACTGGTGAATTCTAACAACCATTCAAGAAGAATTAATTACCAATTCTTGCCAAACTCTTCCAAAAAATAGAAGAGGATGTAACATTTCCAAACTCGTTTTATGAGGCCTGCATTAACTAATATCAAAACCAGATAAGGACATCGCAAGAAAAGTATATTACAGGCCAATATCCTTGATGAACATAGATGCAAAAATCCTCAACAAAATACTAGGAAACCAAATTCAACAATACATTAAAAGGATCATACACCATGATCAATTGGGATTTATTCCAAAGATGCAAGGATGGTTCGGCATTCACAAATCAAGTAATGGGATACACCACATCAACAAAATGAAGGATTTAAATCATATGATTATTTCAATAGATGCAGAAAAAACATTTGACAAAATTCAATATCCATTCATCATAAAGAGTCTCAACTAAGTGGGTATAGAGAGAATGTACCTTAACATATTAAAGGCCGTATATGAGAAGCCCACAACTAACATCATACTCAATGGTGAAAAGCTGAAAGCTTCTCCTCTAAGACCAGGAACAAGACAAGAATGCCCATTCTCACCACTTTTATTCAACATAGTACTGGAAGTCATACCCAGACCAATTAGGTAAAATAAATAAATAAATAAAAGATATCCTAATTGGAAAGGAAGAAGCAAAATTGTCTCTATTTGCAGATGACATGATATTCTATAAAGAAAACTCTGAGGACTCTACTGAAAAACTGTTAGAACTAATAAATGAGTTCAGTAAAGTTGTAGGATACAAAATCAATATACAAAAATCACTTGTTTTTCTATACACTAGTAAGAAACTACCAGAAGAGAAATTAAGAAAACAATCTCATTTACAACAGCATCAAAAAGAATAAAATACCCAGGAATAAATTTAATAGGAGGTGAAAGATCTACGTGCTGAAAACTATAAGACATTGATGAAAGAAATGGAAGAACACACAAATAAATGGAAAGATATTCCATGTTCATGGATTGGAAGAATTAATATTGTTAAAATGTCCATACCAGCCAAAGCAATCAACAGATTCGATGCAATTCCTATCAAAATTCCAATGGAATATTTCACAGAAATAGAAAAAGACAATCCTAAAGTTTGTATGGGACCTCAAAAGAGTGCAAATAGACAAAGCAATCTTAAGAAAGAGGAACAGAGCTGGAGGAATCATCACACTTTTGATTTCAAACAAAACTATAATCATCAAAACAGTTTGATATTGGCATAAAAACAGATACATAGATCAATAGAACTGAATAGATTTCCCCAGAAATAAACCCACGAATATATACGGTTAATTACTTTAAAAAAAAGGAACCAAGAACATACAATGGGGAAAGTATAGTCTCTTCAACAAATGGTGCTTGGGAAACTGGACAGCCACATGTAAAAGAATGAAACTAGACTACTCTCTTATACCATACACAAAAATTAACTCAAAATGGTTTAAAGACTTAAATGTAGGACCTGAAACCATAAAATTCCTAGAAGAAAACATAGACAATAAGATCCTTGACATTGGTCTTGGCAATGATTTTTGGGATCTGACTCCAAAAGCAAAGGAAACAAAAGCAAAAATAAAAAGTGAGGCTACATCAAACTAAAAAGGTTCTTCACAGCAAAGGAAATCATCAACAAAATGAAAAGGCAACATACTGAATAGGAGAAAATATTTGCAAATCATATATACAATAAGGGGTTAATATCCAAAATATATAAAAAACTCATTCAACTCACTAGCAAACAAAAAAATATCTGATTTAAAAACGGGCAGAGAAATTGAATAGACATTTTTTCAAAGAAGACGTCTAGATGGCCAACAGGTATATAAAAAAAGTGCTCAAAATCAAAAATGATCAGGGAAATGCAAATCAAAATCACAATGAGATATCACCTCACACCAGTTAGAGCTTCTATTACCAAGAAGACAAGAGATAAAAAATGCTGTTGAGGATGTGGAGAAAAGGGAACCCTTGTACACTATTGGCAGGAATGCAAACTGTACAGCCACTATGGAAAACAGTATGGATTCTCTTCAAAAAACTAAAAATAGAACTACCACATGATCCAGCAATATATACCCACTTCTAGGTGTATATCCAAAGGAATCGAAATCACTATCTCCAAGAGATAGCTGTACTCCCATTTTCATTGTGGTATTATTTGCAACAGCCCAGATGTGGAAACAACCTAAGTGTCCACTGATGGATGAATGAATAAAGAAAATGTAGTATACATATACAATGGAATAACATTCAGCATTAAAAAACCCCGAAATCCTGCCGTTTACAACAACATGGATAGACCTGGAGGACATTGTGATAAGTGAAATAAGCCAGACAGAGAAACACAAACACTGCATGGTATCACTTACATGTGGAATCTATAAATAAAGTCAAACTTATAGAAAGAGAAAGAAGAAAATATTTGCCAGGGACTGGGGATGGAGGAAATAGGGAGAGACTGGTACAAAGGTATAAACTTTCAGTTATAAGATGAGTAACATCTAAGTCAATAAATATCTCCATCACCTCCCAAATTTTTCTCCTGCCTCCTTTATTATTATTATCATTATTTTTTGTGTGTTATAAGAACACAACATAAGATCTACTTTCTTAGAAAATTTTAAGTATGCAATACATTATTGTTAGCTATAGGCATTACGGTGTATAGTAGATCTCCATAACCTACTTTTCTTGTATAACTGAAACTTTTACCATTTGGTCGTCACCTCCCCATTTTTCCCTCCCTTCAGGTCCTAACAACTAACATTCTAGTCTCTGCTTCTATGGGTTTGACTATTTATATTGCACATATAAGCGAGATCATAAAGTATTTGTCTTTCTGTGTCTGGCTTACTTCACTTAACATAATGCCCTCCAGGTCCATCCATATTGCTGCAAATGGCAAGATTTCCTTATTTTTAAAGTCTAAATAATATTCCTGTTGGAGGAGGTGATAAAAGGATGCAACCACTGGTTGACCCAAATGCTAAACCCAGGCTATTGGAGGCTCTTCGCCTCCTCCCCTGTCCTCGGAATGTATGTTCTGCCCACTATTCCCACAGTAGGAACTGTTGTAAGGACATAGCCTTGAGAGAATAAGGTATTGTTGAGATATCTGGACTGAACACATGACTGAATCCAGTTAAGGCCTCTATATAAACTTTTAAGATTCCGGCGGGTGGATACAGAAATCTACTCATCTTGCAGCTGCCCAAGATAAGCTTCCTAAGTAAGTTCCCTTGCTTATTAAAACTGCTACTTACCAATCTGGAGTGGTTTGCCTCTTTTTTTGGTCACTCCTTGCTCTCTGTATACAGGTGCCAATTTACCAACCAACAATTCCTTTGTATGTATATATCACATTTTCTTATTGATTCATCCACGATGGGCATTTAAGTTGTTTCCATATCTTGGCTGTTGTGAATTATGCTGCAATAAACATGAGAATGCAGGTATCTCTTCAAGATTTTGATTTAAGTTCCTTTGGATATATACTCTGAAGTGGGTACATATTGCTGGGTCATATGGTAGTTCTATTTTTAATTTTTTGAAGAACCTTCATACTATTTTCCATAACGGCTGTACCAATTTATATTCCCACTAACAGAGTACAAGTATTCCCATTTATCCACATCCTTATCAACACTTGCTATTTTTGTTTTCTTTAATAATAACCATCTTAACAGGTGTAAGGTGATATCTCATGTGGTTTTGATTTCATTTCCCTGATGATTAGTGATGTTTAGCACCTTTTCATGTACCTGTTGGCCATATATATGCCTTCTTTGAAGGAATGTCTTTTAGGTTCTTTACCCATAGTTTAATTGGATTATTATTATTATTTGCTATTGAGGTACATGAGTTCCTTATATATTTTGGATATTAACCCTTTATCAGATACATGGTTGGAAAATATTTTCTCCCATTCCATAGGCTGTCTTTTCATTTTATTTATCGTTTCCGTTGCTGTGCCGAAGCTTTTTAGTTTGATGTAATGCCACTTGTTTAGGAGGGGCACACGGAGTGGATAATAAACAAATAAATATATGTTGAGTGGTGATAAATACTATTAAAAAATAAAGCAGGGGGGCTGGCCTGGTGGTATAGTGGTGAAGTTTGTGCACTCTGCTTTGGCGGCCTGGGGTTCGTGGGTTTGGATCCTGGATCCGTACTTACACACCACTCATCAAACCATGCTGTGGCAGCGTCCCATGTACAAAACAGAGGAAGATTGGTGCAGATATTAGCTCAGGGCCAATGTTCCTCAAGCAAAAAGAGGAAGATTGGCAACAGATTTTAGCTCAGGGCCAACCTTCCTCACACATACAAAAAAAGAATTAGTAAAAAAAAAAAAGAAAAGAAAAGAAAAAAAATAAAGCACAGAGAGATGTTATAGAGCATATCTTTTAGACAAGGTGTTTGGGAAAGACCTCTCTGTTAAGGTGATGTTGAGGAGAGAAGTAAACGAAGTGAGAGAGTCATGTGGATTACCGGGGCAAGAGCTACCTAGAAGGTAGTATGCATTCTTTGCACACTAAGTGCAAAGTTACTAAAGTACAACCAGATTATTATGTGAGATGTGAGACCAGAATATCTACAAGAGTGTGAGTAGATGAGGTAAGAAGCAGCAGATTTTAGAAGACTTTATAGCCATGGAAAGAGTTTAGATATTATACTGAGTGCAATGGGTTTTGAGCAGAGGCAGAGGAGTAATCTGATCTGACATACATTTTTTAACATACACTTCTGGCTATTGTGTGGAGTAGATGTACTGGAGAGGAACAAGAGAGAAAGCAAGAATAGTTAGGAGGCTATTACAATATCATGGTGAAAGATGATGGTGGGCTGGATGAAGGTGATGTTGGTGGCAGCAATGAGAAGAGGTCAGATTCTGGATATATTTTGATGACGGAGCCAGGATTTGTGATGGTTTGGATGTGAGGTGTGAGAATGAGAGGAATCAATAATGGGAAGTTAATGGGTATTATTTGGCTTTTATCTGTAATGAAATATATAGCCTCCAGGTTCTAGCCAGTGATTATAAATAATTATAACTGATTATGATCAAAAACTCTAATTTTCGGAAATAATTCATGGAAGATTGTCTTCAGTCTGGCCATTCCTCATGTGCTAAATTATATCCTTGGAGTAAATAAATGATAAATAAAATATCAACTGGTATATTTCTTCTCACTAGAGATATAGACTGTAGGACAGTTAAAAATGCAGACTTTAGATCCAGACTGCCTTGGTTCAAATCTTGACTCACTCTTATCTAATTTTGTAATGCCACATAAATTCTTAACCTCATTCTTTTCTGAGTTTATTGAGATCAAACCCACAAGCTATAAAATTCACCCTTTTAAAGTGTACAATTCAGCAGTTTTTAGAATATTCATAAAGTTGTACAACTATCATCACTATATAATTCCAGAACATTTTCATCATTCCAAAAAGAAACTCCATGCCCATTGGCAGCCACTCCCCATTTCCTCTAGTCTCTGGAAACCATTAATCTACATTCTGTTTCTATGGATTTGCCAATTCTGGACATTTCACATAAATGGAATCAAACAATATGTGGCCTTTTGTGTCTGGCTTCTTTCACTTAGCATGTTTTCTAATTTCATCTAGGTCGTAGCATATATAAGTATTTTATTCCTTTTTATGGCTGAATAACATTCCAATTTTGGGATCTACAACATTTTGTTTATCCCTTCATGGATATTTGGATTGTTTTTTGTGGTTGATATTTTGGCTAATATGAGTAAGGCTGTTATGAACATTCAGTGAAGGTTTTTATGTGGACATGTATTTTCAGTTCTCTTGGGTATATATCTAGAGTGGAACTGCTGGGTCATGTGGTAGCTCTACGTTTAATGTTCTGAGGAACTGCCAAACTATTTTCCAAAGTCACTGCACCATTCTACATTTCCACCACGAATGTTGCTCTACATCCTTGTCAGCACTTGCTATTGCCCATCTTTGTTATTATAGCTGTCCTAGTGGTTTATTTAACCTCTTTTTTAAGCCCCAGTTTTCTCATTTGTAAAATAGGACTAATAAAAATATCTGCTTCAGGGCCGGCCCCCTGGCATAGCAGTTAAGTGCGCGGGCTCCACTGCTGGCAGCCCAGGTTCGGAACCCTGGGCACGCACCGACACACCACTTGTCAGGCCATGCTGTGGCGGCATCCCAAATAAAGTGGAGGAACATGGGCACGGATGTTAGCCCAGGGCCAGTCTTCCTCAGCAAAAAGAGGAGGATTGGCATGGATGTTAGCTCAGGGCAGATCTTCCTCACAAAACAAAACAAAACAAAAAATTAAAAAAAAAAATATCTGCTTCATGGATTTGTTTGAGGATGGAATGAGAAATATGTGTAATGTATAAACATTTGCTATCACATTGCCTAACAAAATAATATTTTTTCAATCAGTGTTATCATTCTACCTTTCCTCAATACTGCAAAGCAATCTTATGACAGTTCTATGAGCTGATTTGCATACTACCTACTTTATTTCAACTTAGAAATTGAGAAAACTGAAATGGAAGTGACATCCCTGAGAAAACAGGAAATAGCTATTTCATGATAATAATATGAAACGATATCTAAGATTAGATAGAGGCATTATCATAACTGAGTTTTGTCATAAAGAAATATTTCAAGCTTTGGTAGTTGAGAAGAGAAAGGAATACAGAACAACATATGTTCCACTGTGCTCTAAATGTTACGCAGTTGCTATTATCACTATTCTAAAAACTAGATCATGGAAAAGAAAAATTTTCAATTACTTTTGCAATAATTTTATTGTGTCTCTGTAGACAATATTCCATGGTTCTATTTTCAAAATTTGTTTTGGAATCATTTTTGTTTGTTTTAATTCTATTTTTAGGCTAATTGGTAACTAATCTAGCTAAAACTGTGTGGACATTTGCCATCCTTCCAGAATTATCAAAAGCCAATTTCTCTTTCACTTATATGTAAGAATCCAAACTTGAGAGTAAAGAAATGCCAAATTTGTCACTGTGTAGGAAAACGGACTGGAGAGACATTATCTCACTATCCTTTCCTATTATCTGTGACATAAAGACACCACCTAAATCACGGTGTAGTTGTCAAGATCAAATGAAACCCTTGATGCTTGGGATTTCTTATGAGAATGCTAGTCACATATAAAGGACTTTGCCATTCTTTGTTACATTTTTTTCCCTGCTTTCCTTTTCTTATCCCACTGGGACCCTGACAGGTTCCCAGCCTCTCTCTACTCTCCCCAGGGCTCTTGCCATTTGATGCCCATCTAGTCCCAGCTCTGCAGTCTCTAGGGTCACTTCTACCTCAGGCATCAAGGATTAAGCATCTCCCATCCAACTTTCTACATCTTGGTTGCTAGTCTGGCGCTGACTTTGTGCCTCAATCCTGATAGTTGAGCTTTCACCTTGTTCCTGAAGTGGACCCATCTTGTTCTCCAATTTTGAGAGAACTTGCTTTATTTTCCTAGGACCTGATGTCATTCTTGGTGACCTGTCAAATAGCACCATCTCAATTAGAGGATCCACCTTGCTATTTTAGTATCTCCCCCTCTCACTTTCTCTCTCTCTCTGTGTCTGTTTTGGATTCTGCTATTTGCTAACAAATTCCTCCTCTTCTACCCATGGTCTGCCTTGATTTCTAAACAAATTTTGGCTCAGTTAGATAATTTTGTTAGACTAGTACTTAGCTTAGGCAACACTGCCCCCAAGAGTATTTCTGTTGCCCTAGGCAATAGCTCCCCTGTCAGAGAATGCTCAGGAAATTTCTTTGCTGTTACAGATTACTCATGGACATTGAGAGAGTTGTCCATCCACATTCCTTGATTCACATGGGCCCAAGAATCTTGTGACAATGAACATGAGCCTGACATGAGGGTTTCAACCATGAAGGTTAGGTTTATATTCAATTATATTAGAGACTGAGTTCTTAATGATGCCAGAATCCTCACAAAGCATCAGCCACTACTTCTTGTGAGGCTCATGAGAGAGCTGCATGCTTCAGGAACAATGAGAATGGGATATCAGCTGCCCTTATACTGTTAGCCATACTTGTCCTGGTGGCATGTGTGACATAGTCCCTTCTCTTTGAATGGGAATAGAGGTGAGGTAAAGAGGCAATGTTATCATGTCATCTTGATTCTCTTCATTTTGAGTTAATTCAGTGGGCTTAATACCAACTCTATGGTCAATTAGGGTTAGGCTGTCTTAGAAAAGAAAAGAAATAAATGGAGTATCAGGAAAGTACCACTGGCATATTTGTGTAGCTATTCTCCAATGTTTTGCATTGTGCCTATGTATCCACCTGGTTCTAATAAAATAATGAGTGTTTTAGTTGTCTTCACACACGTCTATAATTGAAAAGTATCAAAAGATATCATTTAAGTTACCATTAAAGTCCTGTAACACATTTGAATGAGAATGCACCTGTTCTATTTTGCTTCTCAAATCATATCCAGCAGTGTAATCAAATGTAGTACACCAGAGAGTGTGTAATAGACACCATATTGAGTCTTTCAGTAAATATTTACTGAACAGCTGCTGTTCTAGACCCTGGAAATACAATGATTCATAAGCAGATAAGATTCCTTACATAGAGCTTACATTCTAGTTGAGTATGACAGGATATAAATAAATATTATTAGGAGCTATGAGGAAAATGAAACAAATTATTAAGACAGAGAACAAAAGCATGATGAAGAAGCTACTCAATTAAGACTGTGCCCTTAGAGTATCAGTTAGGATAGGATAGGATAGGATATGCTGTAATAACAAATTAACTCCAAAATCAATCGTGGTACCTTATAAAAACAAAAGTTTATTTCTCATTCATGCAGAGTTCACTGTGGATTTGTAAAGTCTCCAAGACAACAATCCTTCATGTAACAACTCAGCAATCCAAGCTACTTTAATCTTGCAGTTTGTCATCTCAACATGAGACCCTCCCATTGTGACAGAAAAGGAAGAAGAGAGATTAGAATACTGAGCAGGGGCTTCCCACTGACTCACCCTGGAAATAACACATTTTACTTTGGCTCATGGTCCACTAACCTGAACTAGTCAAATGTCCTTACCATGTTGCAATAGAGTTTGGAAGGATAATCTTCCATGTGTCCAGCAAAGAGACGTGTGCACTAGTGATATTTACCCCACATAGGAAGATCTCTCTGAGACCTCAGTAAGAAGAAAAAGCCAGCTATTTGAAGATAAATGTGAGAAAAATTCCAGGCAGAAGAAACAAGTAGAGCAAGGGTCCTAAAGTAGGAACAGAAAGAAGACTAGTGCACTAGGGGAGATGTGGTATGAGATTATGTCAAAGCGGAAGTCAAGGGACTGATCACATAGGATGCAAAGAGCAAATAGTTTGGTTTTCTTTTCTTTTTTTTTTTTTTTTAAGATAGGGAGAGAGTTTGTTTGTTTGTTTGTTTCTGGGAAAGATTCACCCTGAGCTAACATCTGTTGCCAATCTTCCTCTTTTGTTTTTTTTCCTCCCCAAAGTCCCAGTACATAGTTGTATATTCTAGTTGTAAGTCCTTCTAGTTCTTCTATGTGAGCTGCTGCCACAGCATGTCTACTGACAGACGAGCGGTGTGGTTCCGCACCCAGGAACCGAACCCAGGCCACCAAAGCGAAGCGCGCTGACCTTTAACCACTAGGCCATCAGAGCTGGCTCAGTAGTTTGGTTTTATTGTAAATATGATAAGAAATCTTTGAAAGTTTTTAGAAAAGGGAATGATATATTTTGATTTATATTTTTTAAAACAACAGACTGATATATACACAATAGTTCTCACGAAGGCAAAAGTGGAAACAGGGTATTAAGCAAGTGTCCACATGAGACAGAGTAGTGATTTCGCCTCATGTGGTATGGTAGATTGCAAAATGGCCACAAATTCCTCCCATCCTTTTATGCACAACCTTTGTCACTCGGCTTTGCCTTTCTTCCCATCAAAAAGTGGAGTCTATTTCTCCAGTCCTTGAATCTGGGGTTGGCCTGATGACTTGCAAAGAACTAGCTTGTTGGAATTTTTGCCATCATGATTCTGGGAATACTTCTGCTATCCTATGAACAAGTCCTAGACTGGCATCCTTGAAGATGAATGACCACGAGGACAGATGTTCCAGTCATCCCCACCATTCCAGCCACCCCATGTAAGGCCTCGAATGTGCAAGCAAGATCATTCTAAATCATCCAGTCCTAGCCAGGCCAGTCTACATCAGAAGAACCACCCATCAACCCACATAACTGTGAAAAATGATAAATGCTTACTATTTTAAGCTACTAGGTCTTGGGGTGGTTTGCTATGTAGCAAAAGCTAACTAATGATTGGCAGCTGTTGGAAGAAGTAGTAGTAGTTAGTGACAATGAGAAGAAGTAAAGAGATTTAGAATATGTTTTGGAAGAAAAGCTTATAGGACCTGCTGACAGTTTAGAAACAGAGTAAGAGAGAGAAAGGAATCAAAGCTAGCTATTAGGGTTTTAGTATCTTTTATTAAGATGAGTAAGTCATTTGTAGGGAAGGGGTAGACCACTTCACAGATTTACTCACAATACTAACAATATGAAATGTTCCAAATCTGCACAATATTTACTCCTTCCCATTATTATATTTCCACAGAAAAACATACATCTTATAGTAAAATTAAGAGATAAGAGGTTAAGAGATATGTGATATAAATATAAAATCAAATAAATTAAGCAAAAATCCTGTATTTTTTTCATTTTAATTGGAAGGATCAGTATGAACTCAGAATTTATTTTACTCATTCTAAAAGTTAAAAAAATACTCATTCCTAGCTTTGCCCACCCTATTTTCTAGAAGCAATAACAACTGGTAGAAACAAACACATTTTGAGCACAGATTTTCGTCCTCAAACATTTCCCATAAAAAGGAATCAGGTCTCCTTAGAGAAATGGCTGATTGCTGATCAGGGCAGTAAATGTACAAGATGAATCCCCAATATCTTGACATCTCTGAAAGCTAGGAAGCTACCAAAAACTCTTGAGATCACATCAAAAAGACATAGAAGCCACCTTGAAAGAGCTCACACTGGCAAAAGATAGATCAGTTGGAGCATCAAAATAATAATTATTTAAATGCATTAAAACATACCAAATATATAAAAATACATGGGTTTGCAATGACGCTAAAAAGAAGAAAAAGAAACTCTCTAGGAACTTTAGGATAGTTGCTAGGTATCAAATGATTTTTCTAGAAATTGATAAAGGGAAAGAATCAAGTATTTATCTACCCATTCATGTATGTATATATAAGAATAATTGAATACTTGATGAGAGAAATTTCTTCTTTATAGAAACTAATGCATGTGAGAAGAATGATAGAATTCAAAGATAGCCATTTTGTAACTCCTAATGAAATAATAAGCAATGATGATCAATGATCACTGCTTAAACCAATATGCAAAAGATTGAAGATGATTTTTTTTGTTTTGGTGAGGAAGATTGGCCCTGAGTGAACATCTGTTGCCAATCTTCCTCTTTTTGCTTAAGGAAGATTGTTACTAAGCTGACACCCGTGCCAATCCTCATCTATTTTGTACATGGGGTGCTGCCACAGCATGGCTTGACGAGCAGTGTGTAGGTCCGTGCCTAGGATCCGAACCCACGAACCCTGGGCCACAGAAGCGGAGCACATGAATTTAATCACTACACCACTGGGCCGGCCCTGAGGATGATTTTACCAAGACTTTAACCTCCTGGTGCATTTTTTGTATTATTAATATTGCTAACAGTGGAGAAACCAGACGTTATGTTTGGTGATACAATAGCCAGAAATAGAACTAGTCATAAACCATCCTTGCCGTAAGTACAATATTGTCAAAAACCCAGAAATAGCAAAATTAAAACCACCAACTCAATAAATAGTATTTAGTAAGAGTTTATTGTGCATATAAGAACAGTTTGGGAACTGAGAGCTTTCAAATTTAAAACAGATATGAAGCTCAGGGGCATGAAGCTATCCTGTGATAGCTTATAAAGTGAAAATGAGGAAGTTGTTTAACCTTTACAATGATTGATTATTACAGTGTGGGCTTCCAGATGGCGGGAGATTGGTTAAAAGTGATTATCTCATACTATTTTTAGGAAGAGGACATAAGTTTCCGTTATGATTACCAGAGGCATTTAAAGAAATAACACAAGTTAAGTTTCACTTATGTTCATGAAATAATCTAGATTTAGTGTTACTTACGTGGCTTAAATGGTTTTGTCTGCTAAGGGAATTTTCAAGTGTGGCCTCCATTTGTATTTAATTTTAACAGTATTAAACCTGAATCCAATCAAACATCTAAATCTAACTACCAATTATAGGAACACGGTAAATGATACTGTGAAGATATAGAGTCAAAACAAGGAATAATGACCTAGTGTCTACAGCAAATAGAATTATAAAGGAGAAGGAAATGTAATATTAGAAGAGACTTTAGAATCATACAAATTAAATGCAATGCATGGATGTGATTTTATTTCTGACTGGAACAAATCAATCATAACAAGGCATTTTTGAGACAGGGAAAACAACATAGATTGTGTAGTAAGTGATATTAAGGAATTGACATTAATTTGATTGATTGTGATGATAGTATTGTGATCATACTTTCCTTTTTAATCCTTGTCTGTCAGATGTACATACTCAAGTATTTACTGGTGAAGTGATCTGATGTCTCTGATTTGCCTTAAAATCTTCAGGGAAAAAAAAAGGATGATACTCTTTGAGTGTTTCCTACGTCACATGTTGGATGGAATTTGGCAAAAGAGTTTGTCTAGAGACAATGAGGCACAAAGGGGAAAATGTCTGGCTTTAACTACACAAAGGTTCGAAATACAATTCATTTATATTTCAGAGAAATACCCAGACTATGGCTTTCTTCTTTTTATCGGAAAGTTACACTAGGTTCTCAACAGGTTTATGTTCATTTCACACTTTTAAATATTACAACTGCTATCTGCAAACTTGAAGTGATTAAAAGACCCAATATAATATGAAACAAGTCCACAAGCATTACAGAACATACTCTCACAGTGTGACAGCAGCTCACAGAGTGTGCAGAGCATCGACTCATCACACCATGACCTTGATCGCCCTTCAGCACTGTAGTCTGTGGTTTTTTGCCCTGACCATGCCCTCTTATACATTCATATGTCAAAAGTTCTTGCATATTTTAATAAAAATGAGATCTATTTTTGGTGCTAGCTTGAAAGTCTCACTGGCATTGCCATCATAGTAAGCATATTCAATTAGTTTACATAGTGCAAAAATGTACAGCCTGAATGTGGGGTTTGAGGCATACAATTTGAGCACCCTAAGATCACATTACTGTACCTATTTTGGTAGATAGTCCAAATAATAGAGCTACTTGTATATCTTGTTGATTCCCCCTTCAGCAAAATATTGAAGAGAAATGAGCCATGTGACATGGTCAAAGCTCAAACCATTCTTTTAGAATAGCCAATAGGCAATTTTTGTAACATTTGTAATATGTTGGAAGTCAATGTCCTATAGCATAACATAATAATGTGTAAGTACCTTATGAAGAGGAAGTGGTTAAGTCTTGGGTTTAATCATACTAAATTACTACTTTTGTTGGTCAGTATATGATATTTAAACCTATACCTGTATGTTGGAGACACTTATTCTCTATTACTTTAGAATTTTTTGGAGAGAAGCCTAAATTACTGTGGTGTACATGAAGGCTTCAGTAAATATATATGTTTTCTACTTTAATTTTATCCCCAGCTTCTTGCAACAAAATTATTTACAAGAGCTTCCAATAAAAAGATAAACACCTTATGCTGTGGTTTGGACAAGTTCTTGGAAAATATGAGAAAGGAAAAAGAGATGGGGCCAGATTTCAGTTCCAGGAGTATCCAACTGAGAGTCAGAGAACACTGTGATATACAGAGGATCTGACAGTGGTAGAATCTAGTTAGGAGACAAAGTTAGAATTCGGGAGGTCAAGGTGCCTGCTCTGCTCATCCATAATCTTTAAAAAGCCGTGTGATATTGGTGTAATGTTGTGGTTTATAATAAGAAATATATATCTGGTTTTGGACCCTGTTCCTGTCGGAACTCCTAAAACGCTTGGAATTTCCTAAGTGATGAGAGCGATAAAAAGTGTCTTTGTTATATTAATGAGGTGACTTTTGGAAAACACCTAAGGATAGGGGCTGGTTACTAAGAGAACCAACCAGGTGATTAGAGGGTTAGAACTTTCTATCCCACCTCCCCCACGACCTCTGAGGAGAGGGAGGGGCTGGAGATTGAGTTCAATCACCAATGTCCAAAGATTTAATCAATCACGCCTATGTAATGAAGCTTCCATAAAAACCACAAGGACAGGGTTTGGAGAGCTCCTGGTTTGGTGAACACGTGGAAATTTGGGGAGAGTGGTGCTCTAGGAGAGGGCACAGTAGCTCCGTGCGCCTTCCCTCATACCTTGCTTTATGCATCCATCCCCTCTGGCTGTTCCTGAGTTATATCCTTTTACAATAAACCGGTAATGTAGTAAGTAAAATGTTTCTCTGAGTTCTGTGAGCTGCTCTAGCAAATTAGTCAAACCCAGGGAGGAGGTCGTGAAAACCTCTGATCTGTATAGCTCGTTGGTCAGAACAGGTGACAACCTGGACATGTAATTGGCAGGAGGGGGAACCAGTTTTGTGGAACTGAGTCCTTAACCTGGGGATCTGAGGCTATCTCCAGGTAGACAGTGTCAGAATTGAGTTAAATTGTAGGACACCCAGCTGGTGTCTGAGAATTGCTTCCTGATATGGGGGGAAAAACCTCCATACATTGTAATTGGTGCCTAAAATCTTAGGTGTAGAGACTACTGTAGCACTAAATGACCAAAATATAAAAGAAAGAAGAGGAAAGAAGGGAAGCAGAGAAAAATTATACCAGAGTTCACATCTGAGCTACTTTACTTGACTGTCTCACCAAAAGGAAATAATAAATTTTATAGCTCTAATTATCTTATATAAAATTGTATAGGACACCCAAAGACACAAACTTTGTCCTAGTTCTAGGTTACGAGAAGAATTTTTCACCAGATTACTAGTTTTAATTTAAACACTTTTGAAAAGAAATAGGTGTGGAGAATGCAAATATTATGAACAAAACTGTGGGCAAAAACTGTGCTTGTTTAAATAAATTATTCTGATGGTTTAATAAGAATGAACGCATTTCAAGAAAGGAGATGAATGCTCATTCTATTTATGCCTCATCATAAATACTATTTATTCTTTCATTCATTTATTCAATAAATTTTATCTGAGCATCTACTATGTGCTCTGCCCTGTAAATGTGCCATGAGCATGTTCTTGAACCCATGGGTGTTTACAAGATGTGATTACAAAGGAAATAAAAGGAACTTACTTTAAATATGGCACAACGGGAGGTCTTTCTGAGGAAATGAGGTTTAAGATGAGATCTGAAGGATGAGTAAGTGCTGGCCATGCTAAGAATCACAAGAATCATGGACAGAAGAAACAATATAAAAGCAGCTTGGCATGTTCAAAAGACAGAAAAATAGCTCCCTTAAGTTATTAAGGCAGAGAGAGTCCTGAGATGAGGCCAGAGAGCAGGCAGGTGCCTAACGTGTAAGGCCTGATAGGACAAGGCTTGGCTTTCGTACTTTATTCTAATTATAATTTTTATGTATGTATGTATGTCTTGAACTTGGCTGCTATGTGAAGAATGAATTGGAAAAAGGGCAAGAGAGGAAACATCTAAATGTTAAACCTAGTATTTATATATTATGTTTATATAAAGAAGAAAAATATAGCAGATACAGCCTTTGGTTTACAGATATGTGTTTTCCATATTGTTAATGAAGTGTTCTTGGATTCAGATTGCAACTGAATCATTGTTGCTTGCAGAGAAATGTGCAAACTTCAAAATTATCCAAATATGTTTGTGTCTTCTCTAAACTCTCATTTTGCATTCATTCATCTTTAAGTCACTAATCCAGCTGATGAGTTGGCCATAATTCAACCAGACTCAATCAATATGGACTAGACATGATCTCTGCCTTGGAGAAATGTGGAATAAAGATGTGGGGCATAAAGCCTGATGTCCTCTCCTGAAGGATAATTACTGTAAACGTCTGTAAGTAAAAACGAAATAGTTTAGATTTCCCTAGTCCTGTATTTATATGAATTATTTTATTGTCTGACTTGGACCAACCATAATACAAACATACTGACAAAGATTGTTTAATATCGTATGCTGAAAATTGGACTAAGAATTCGTATTCTAAATTGGATTAATTTGGAAAGGGAGAAAATATTTGCATAATAAAAGCAATTAACATAATCAAAGCTGAGAAACATTTTGCTAAGGAGGCTGGATTTCAAAGGCTAAGTGAACATAATAATAACCTACACTCTAGTATAAAATAGAATCCAAGTCCATCCCAGATCCAAACCTTGAGTGATTAGTAATCCAATTCAGCACTCAAATTCAGTGATGCAGACAATCAAAACATGACAGAGGAATTCATTTGTAGGAATAATACAACAGTTAATACTTCCCAGTGCTTTTACTTGAATTTACTACAGACATTTAAAAGAACGAAGACCAAGTATAGGCAAGTCTTTCCTTTATGACATTTAGTTTTACAAAAGGACAGAAGACAGGCAAATGTACACTTGAAGGACTTTAGAAACTATTTTATCTGTTGCCTGGACAAGTTAAAGAATTCTCTAGAGCACGAGTGTGGCAGGCTAATTTATTTCACATTGACCCAGCAACTAATGTATGCAATATTTCTGAAACCTTTGTCTATTGCCATGGCAGGGCTAAGAAAGAGGAATTCCCCTGTGGTTTGCACCTTCAGAACTTTTTCAACATTCTCTGAAATATTTGATGTGTATTTCTGCAGAGGTCTTCTCTCTTGTTACCAGAAACCTAATTTGTTTAATTAAAAACTAACAAAATACAGACATTAATAGCAAATTAGCAAGCACCAGTGATAATTTATAACCCAGGGTCAAATTTAGCCACAATAGTTATATAGAAAGAAAATACCATTCTGAACACCACATTTGGCATTTTAATGAATGGAATTAGCAGGCAGTTCTCATAAACTACATGCCAATAATTGAAGAATTAATGTAGGATATACAAATGATTTCACTCTCAATGTTATCTTTTACACCTTCTATTTTTCTTTTTAGTGCAAATGCATTGACCTACTTCTTTTGGTGCGTGTCCTTTGATGAAGAGCTACTTTATCCTAGATATTTTTCTCTAGTCCCAATATATAAAAGATTAGACCAATACTTTCTTCTTCGATTTTTTTCTACCTATTTTCTAGTTGTCCTAAATATTTAAGCATTCTATGTTCTAAATAATCATACTGAAGTGCTTACATTTTCTTGAACATGCCGTTCTGTGTCATCATTTATTTTTTTCTTTCCTACTTTGTCCATATGAGAAATACCAACTTGCCTATCATTGCTTGCCTATTCACAAGCCCTTCTCCTGAGAATGCAGAACTCCTGGAAAGGAAAAATCGTATATATCTAAAGACCCTGCTGCATCTGAGCATAGATGATTCTATCAGGATAGGTGATCGATACAATCAGGTCTAATCGGATTCTCTTGCTCAGGAATTTGGATTTGGGATACTGAGGGGCTGTACAAAGCAGCCTCACCTCAGGCTATGCAAAAACAGATACTATGAGGGACAAAACCAGTAGTGGTCATGGGAATGGAAAGAACATATAAAAGTGAGTATAATTGGCACCAGCAAGCCACACCCACATGAAAACTGAAATAATGGCAAAGTAAAAACTAAAGGTCTTGAAGAATAGAAGTGAGGAGAATGGAAAGAAGCAAAATTGAGAAACTTGTTGTCCTAGAGAAAGAGTCAGAGAGAGAACAGATACTTAAATGTGCCATTCTCAAAAGGCCAAGCTGTTTGTTTTTTGGGTTTTTGTTTTGTTTTGTTTTTTGTGTTTTTTTGCAGAGAGAGAGACTGATTTCCTTCCATAATTTTTACTAAATTCCTTTTCACTTTGAGCTAGTTGGAGTGGGTTTCTATACTTCTTAACCAAAAGTGGTTTTTTTAAAACAACTTTTTTTTGTAGTAAGGTTTTTTTAAAACAACTTTTTATTGTAGTAAGAACACTTAACATGAGATCTACCTTCTTAACAAATTTTTAAGTGTACAATACAGTATTGTCGACTACAGACACAAAGTTGTACAGCTGATCCCCAGAACTTATCCATTTGTTTAACTGAATTTTATACTTGTTAATTATTTTCTATTAGAACTTCATCTTTCTACATTTACCTCAATTCTACCCTCCCAGATCCACAGCCATCTCTCTCCTAAACAATTATTGTTTCCTTTCCGTCCCCAGTAGAAGGGCCCCTCTATGCTCGGATGCCTAATACATTCTGTACATGCTCCTTTTACAACCCCCATGAATCTTTGCTGGATGTACTGTTATGTATCTGTCTCCCATGTGTTAGACGGTAAGCTTTGTAAGAGTTGGATGCTATATTTTTTGAGATTATGTGCCTGTCTCCTAATACTGTGCCAAACACATAATTGGGTGTTTAATATATGTTTATGGAATAAATAAGTAAAAGAATGAATGGATGAGTAAATAAAATAAAATAAAAAACCTCAACTGTATATTCCCTTAAAGCTATCTCCTTATCATTTTCTTTTTTCCTTCTTGAAGTTCTGGACTATACCAGTATTTTTCAAATTCCAGTCCACTATGTACTTGGTTGCCTCATAATAAGCCTGTTAAAAATTCAGATATAGTGGGACTGAGGTATAGGCTGCACCTTTGCATTTGTAAGCATGTTTGGGAACTCCTGCTTTCAGATAATATGACATCAGACGGCTTCTACTGTAGGAAAATGACTTTTCCCAAGATTAATGAACTTCAAACAGCCAAATCCTTTCTAGCTCTCACCCTGCTGGTGTTACTTTCGACAACTGCCACTGTTACCACCATCCATTTAAGAGTCTCTCTGTTCTAGTGGATTTGGAGTCACTTCTACTTTAATACTCATTCTAGTTTTCTAAATATTCCTTAGTCTTGATCTTTGGCTTCTCTTCTTAAATTTCAAACAGATGTGCCTCAAAGCCTAAATATTGGTCCAACAAAGCATGGGAACTGAAAAAAAAAAGACAACACAAATAACAAAATACCCCAAGAAGTAACATGTTTCAGTGTCAGGTGATGGAAGGAGAGGCTGCATGGTAGTGTGGAAGCTGGAATGGTAACGTGTTGACCTTGCAGAGCCTCTGCTCCACTGTTTCTCATAGACTCAGAGTTTGGATGGATCTCATGCAGTCATCTACTCCAACTTTCTAGTCTGAAGAAAAGGTAACTCAGGCCTGAGAGGATAGGTGACTTGCCCAAGGTTACACAGTTGGTGGCAGAGCCAGGCTTGAAACTTAAGTCACTGGTGGTACAATCAAGGGCTCTTTCCAGGAAACAAATAGAATTTTTTTCCTTATTTTATATTTTTACTTTTTTTTTTTTTTCTGATTATATAAACAATACATGAATATGATAATTTTGGAAAGCTATTTGGCAGTATCCACTAAAGCATCTGCAACCATATGGCCCAGAAATTCCCCTTCTAGGTATATACCCAAGAGAAACGTGCACATATGTTTACCAAGAATGTTCATAGTAGCGCTAATTTTAATAACCCCCAAATAGAAACAACTCAAATGTCTATCAACACTAAAATCGATAAATAAATTATGTACATTCATGACACGGAATGCTACATAAGGCAATGAGAATGAAAGAAGCTTGCAACTATATACAATAATACAGATCAATTTTACACAAAATAATATAAAGGCAAATAAGCCAGATATAAAAGAGTATACACTTTATAATTCCATTTTTAAAAAGTTCAAAAACAGGAAAAGCTTGTCTATAATGAAAACAGAGAGTAGTTACCTTTAGGTGACAGTGTTAGAGGAATAAGTAGAATGGGACAGAAGGGAGCTTCTGGACTTTCAGGAATGTTTTGTTCCTTGATCTGGATGCTGTTTACACAATGTGTTCACTTTATGAAAGAAAATTCACTGAGTTATAAATTTTTCTATGGAGTGCATGTTTTTGTAAATTTTATCGAAATAAAACATATATTAAAGAAAGGATAAATAATCTCTGTAGAAAGTTGGGAATGCAAAGAAAACATTCAAGTTGAAATCAACTATTAATATTTTTGCATATTTCCTACCATATTTTATACATACATACACTATCTGCACTTTTGTAATCCCAAAGTTCAAAAACCAATTTTTTTCATAGCTCATATGGCAACAAAATTCTGATATAAACTGAACTCATTTAGTGACAAAACTTGACCTCAACTGACATGAGGTTATTTATAGTCTTTATTTATCCCACTTGGGGTGAATATTCATACATTTCCTGCAGAAAGATTACTGTAATGAATGTGGAATAATGCTGCAGACACCACTGAGGATGTGATCTTTACAATTATCTTTTAAATCCTAAAAATTCTGAATTCCAAAATATATCTGGTTCTAAGGATTTAATATTGGCTTTATGCACTTCTTTCTATATGTTTTAAAACTTTTATACTTACTTTCAAAGAATTCAAAGAAGATATACAGATGAAATCTGACAGCACATGTGGACTTATTATGGCTTTATGTATTGTGGTAAGCAAAAGAAAGGCCACCTTCCCAAAAGACGTCTACACTCTAATCCCTGGAATCTGTGAATGCATTAGATAACACGGCAAAGGAGAACTAAGGTAGTAGATGGATGACAGTTGCTAATCAGCCGACCTTGAGATGGGAAGATTACCTTGAATTATCTAGGTGGGCCAAAGTAATCACAAGGAGTCGTATAAGTGCAACAACGGAGGCAGAAGAGAGATAACCAGAGAGATGGCAGTGTGAGAAGGACTCAGCCCAATATTGCTGACTTTGAAGATGGAGGAAGGGGGCCATGAGCCAAGAATAGTGAGAAGCCATAGAAACTGAAGAAGGCAAGAAAACAGATTCTCTTTTAGAAACTCCAGAAAGAAATACAGCCCTATAGACACCTTGATTTTAGCCCAGCGAAACTCATTTTGGACTTCTAACTTCCAGAACTGTGAGATCATAAATCTGTATTGTTTTAAACCATAGTTTATGGTAATTTGTTACAAGCAGCAATAAGAAAATTACACATGTATATACACGCATGTACATAAAATTTATACATACACATACACATATATATGCATAATATGTGCATCCACATATGTAGTTGATACATATACTTATATGCATTTTTGATCAATATTTGAATCACATAGTGACTGGCACAGAGTAGAAACTCAGTAGTAATTTTAAATATATGAATGAATGAATACATTGACTGAATACTCTCTATATTATATATGCAGATGGGAGTGGGGATGCAAAGTTGTTGAGAGTGAAGAGGAGCCAGCTCTTGGCCTGTGTAATTGTCAACTATTGCTGCAGAACAAACTCAAAACTTCTGTGGCAAATGGCAGTAAACATTCTTTCTAAGGCATCAATTTGCAGGTCAGCTGGAGTAGCTTAGCTTCACATTTCATGTCGGATGGGTGGCTTTGCTCTGTGTGTCCCTCAGCCTCCTCTCATGGTGATGGCAGAAGCATGGTGGTGGCATGCCCAACCACCTAAGCACAAAAACTGCATCAAGTTTGCTAACTCACTGACCAAAGGAGGTTATATGGCCAAGTCCAAACTCAAGGGGCAGGAAGTATATTCACCTTTTGTGGGAGGGATTTTCATGGAGATGTGAAGAATTGAGACCAAAAATTTAATTTACCATAACTTCTCACTATTTATCAAAAAGTACTGCTGAAGCCAAATAAGGATATCGGGGTATGCCAAACTGAGTAAGACCTTCAAGGATCCAAGACGGAAACTGTACACTGTCATATAAGAAAGAACATATGAACGGTTTGCAGTTACCAAGAAAAGAGGGTTTCATCTAATTAGTAAGGAATTAACCAGGAGTGAGGATATGTTTTAAAATAGCAATTTATAAATATCAGGAAAATCATTCTTTTTTCCCCCTTTTAAAGGACTTTATTTTTTAGAGTGGTTTTAGGTTCACAGCAAAACTGAGCAGAAAAAACAGAGCATTCCAAATAACTCCTGCCTGCTCCCCCTCCCCCTAGCCTTCCCCACCATCAACATCCTGCACCAGAGTGGGGCATTTGTTAAACTGATTAACTTCCATTGACATATTATTATCACCCATAGCCCATAGTTTATATTAGGTTCACTCTTGGTGTACATTCTATCGGTTTGGACAAATGTATAATGATGTGTATCCTCCATTATAGTATCTACAGAATAGTTGCAATGACCTAAAAGTCCTCTATGCTCCACCTATTCATCCTTCCCTCCCCACTACTTCCTGGCAATCACTAATCTTTTTACTGTCTCCATAGTTTTGCCTTTTCCAGAATGTCATATAGTTGGAATCATACACTGTGTAGCCATGTCACGCTGGCTTCTTTCACTTAGTAATATACATTTAAGGTCTCCCTATGTCTTTTCATGGCTTGATAGCTCATTTCTTTTTAGCACTGGATAATCTTCATTGCCTAGATGTACCACAGTTTATTTGTTCATTCACCTACTGAAGGGTCTTTTTGGTTGCTTCCAAGTTCTGGCAATTATGAATAAAGTTGCCATAAACATCGATGTGAAGGCTTTTTGTGGACATAAGTTTTAAACTCCCTTGAGAAAATACCAAGGAGCATGATTGCTGGATTTTATAGTTAGATTATGCTTAGTTTTGTAAGAAACAGCCAAACTTCATTCCAAAGTGGCTGTACCATTTTGCATTTCCACCAACAATGAATGAAAGTCCCCGTTGCTTCATATTTTCACCAGCATTTGGTGTTGCCAGTGTTCTGGTATGGGCCATTTTAATGAGTGTGTATAATGGTACCTTATTGTTGTTTTAATTTGCATTTCCCTGATAATATATGATATGTTTCATATGTTTCAAATGTTTATTTGCCATCTGTATATCTTCTGTCATGAGGCGTCTGTTCAGATCTTTTGCTCATTTTTTTTTTTTTTTTTGTGAGGAGATCAGCCCTGTGCTAACATCCGCCAATCCTCCTCTTTTTTTTTTTTTTGCTGAGGAAGATGGCCCTGGGCTAACATCTGTGCCCATCTTCCTCCACTTTATATGGGGCGCCGCCACAGCATGGCTTGCCAAGCAGTGCGTCAGTGCGCGCCGGGATCCGAACCAGCGAACCCTGGGCCACTGCAGCGGAGCGCGCGCACTCAACCGCTTGCGCCACCGGGCCGGCCCCTCTTTTGCTCATTTTTTAATTGAGTCATTTGCTTTCTTGTTGAGTTTTAAGAGTTCTTTGTATATTTTGAGTAACAGTACTTTACCCAATATGCCTTTTGCAAATATTTTCTCCCAGTCTGTGGCTTATCTTTTCATTCTCTTGACATTGTCTTTCACAGAGCATAAGTTTTTAATTCTAATGATGTCCAGTTTATCAATTATTTCTTTCATAGATTGTATCTTTGGTTTTATATCTAAAAAGTCATCACCATACCCAAGATCATCTAGATTTTCTTCTATGTTATCTTCTAGGAGTTTTATGGTTTTGCATTTTACATTTAGGTCTATGATCTATTTTGAGATAATTTTTGTAAAGGATGTAACATCTGTGTCTATACTTATTTTTTTGCATGTGGATGTCTGGTTGTTCTAGCACCATTTGTTGAAGAGACTATCTTTTCTCCATTATTATTGCTTTTGCTCCTTCGTTGAAGATCAGTTGACTATATTTACATGGATCTATTTTTGGATTCTCTATTCTGTTCCATTGACGTATTTGTTTATTCTTTCACCAATGTCACACTCTCTTGACTACTGTAGCTTTATGGTGATTCTTGAAGTCAGATAATGTCAGTCCTCCGAGCTCCAATATTATGTTGGCTATTCTGGGTTTTCTCTAAACTTCAGAATCAGTTTGTTGATATCTGCAAATAAGTTGCTGGGATTTTGACTTGGATTGTGTTGAATCTATAGATCTAGTTGGGAAGAACTGACATCTTGACAATATGAGTGTTCCTATCCATGAACATGGAATATATTTCCATTTATTTAGTTCTTTGATTTTTTCATCAGAATTTTCTAGTTATGCCCGTTTGGATCTTGTACATATATTTTGTTAGATTTATACCTAAGTATTTCATTTTTGAGGATACTGATGAAAATGATATTGTGTTTCTAATTTCAAATTTTACTTGTTCATTCCTGGTATATAGGAAAGCTATTGACTTTTGCATATTAACCATGTACCCCACAACTTTGCTATAATTGCCTATTAGTTCCAGGAGGGTTTTTTGTTGTTCTTGATTCTTTCGGGTTTTCTTCATAGACAATCATGTCATCTGCAAACAAAGTTTTATTTCTTCCCTCCCAATCTGTACATTTTATTTCCTTTTCTTGTCTTATTCATCAGCTAGAAATTCCAGTATGATGTTTAAAAGGAGTGGTGAGAGGAGACATCCTTGTCCTGATTTTAGTGGGAAAGCTTTGAGTTTCTCACCATTAAGTAGATTTATATTAGGATAGGTTTTTTGTAGATGTTCTTTATTCATTTGAGGAGAAAAATCACTCTTAAAGTCTACAACTATCAGGTTATGTAAAAAACAAGTATACACTCACTTAAAATGTTAAAAAGATGATCAGATTTATGTTGTGATTTCTTAATACAAAAATTGGTTTCAAAATTCTATGGATTAGGCAATTTTATCTTTAGGAAGAGATACAAGAAGTCACTTTAGTGCCCCTAGCTATCCCTTTACTACTCATGGGTAAGGTGTGCATCACCCCATAAAAGTGCAGATTCTCTCTCATGAGTCAAGAAGCATTTTCAGGTTTTACCTCTAGCCTTCTCTCTGAATTCACTTGCTTGGATTTTCAATTCTTTCTTGCACTGTACCCTCTGCATAGCCACTTCAGATTCAGGCCAAGGAAGCAATTTCAGTTTTACTCATGAAAGCCTTGTGTCAGACTATCTTTAGTTCCACCTACTATAACCCATATCTCCATCCCCAGGCTATCCTGCCCCAGTTCTCAGAACTCCAGTAATAGTCTAGTATTTCAGGTTCCAGCTTATTGACAATAAGAGATCCAAGAATGTGAATAGCTTGGACTATTAATACTAACTAAATGTTTTATTTATGGATTTGTACTTTCTCGAAATTCTGTTTCATATCTTAATAATGCAAATATGACGCATACATCATGGGCAATGCTGTGATTATTTACCCATATTGGATCTATCAAAGCCTTTTCAAAACTTTACTCAGCTGGGTCCTTCGTGGGACAGATTCTAAAAATACAGTATGATTTTGGCTAATGGAACAGAAATAATCAGCTGCTAAGAAACTTACTCTCATTAATCAAATTCATGAGATTACCAGTCTGTCAACATACGCATATGAGAAATCATAATATAACTGCTACCTGGGGAAGATAGTACCAAACAAACAAACAGAGGTATCTTGAAATAGTATTTCCTACCATAAAATACCCCTGTGAGTGCAACAGTAAAACTTGAAACCACTGACCAAGTTTTCGTCTCTGAAAAGTACCTGCTTTAGCTACTTACCAATTTCTGTATCTGTTCCTCCTTTTCTATATGCTATGTGATCTGTCTTCTGTTGCCAGCGTCTCCCTTTAGATATGTTAAGACTGTTATATATGCCAAAGTGGGACTTTAAATACATGTCTTCATTGGAACTTGGTTACTCAGGAAACTTATTAATCATACATGTTCCTGAGCTCTCATAGGTAACGTAGCTTGGGATGGTTCATTTTATTTGTTATGTGTTGATGTCATTGAATTAGATGTTTGGGCTCTAAGGAACCTCACTGATTTCTTCAACAAATGCTGACTGAGTGCCCACTATGTGAGAGGCGCTGTTCTGAGTATTGCTGAAATAGCATTAAATTTTTTTTAAAAGTCTGTGACCTCATGGAGCTTATATTATAATAGAGGAGACTGCCTTGAGTTAAGCGAGTGAGAAAATTAGTAAACAGAAATCTCATTTAAAATGGAGTCAGGAGGCCAGAAGACAGAACTCATGCATGTGCCACTCAATGCACACTACTGACCCCAACAGGAAGAGACATACCTTGCATCTCTGACAGGAAGTGATACTGCTTACTGACCAAGTAGAAGGAAGGAAGAAATTCCTCCTTGCCCAGCAACAGCTCAGCCAATGAAAGACTGTCATAACTCAGCCAATGAAAAGCCACTACACTTTGAACTCCCAGTCTCTTCCAGTGGACACTTTGTTTACAATAGCTCCTCCCAGCTTCATAAAAGAATGTTTCCCTCCTTTGTTTCTCTGGACCTGCATATGGTTCATCATAGACTGCATGTCCTGAATGGCAATTCTTTGCCATCCCCAAATAAACCCATTCTACTGGTAAAATAACTAGCTGTTTACTAGTTTGAGGTCAACATTATTTGGTGGCCTGTACAGGGATCCAGCTAAGACCCCTGACAACCTTGAGGCTAGTGGGCAAATAGGTGCGGTACCCACAGAGCACATTCAGCTCACTGCTCTCTTCCTGACCCTGGCGTTTGAGGGTAAGTTTTCTCCTGGGTCTTGATCTCTGCTTTCTGCGCTTTGAAGCTTTCCAGACCTTATTCGGGATCTGTCCTTTCTGTGAAAGGCTTTCACCCTTTCTGAGAATACTTGTCTGGCTTTTGGTCTGATTCCCTTTGGAATCAGGCTGTTCTATTGGAACTATGCTGGTATTTGACCTGCAGCCTGTTTAGAAACTTTTTTTTTTTTCTCTACAGAAAAACCTCTGAGAAATGAGATCTCGGTCATCTGAATGTTTTAAGGGTGTCCCTCCTTCAGAGACTCCAGCCAGTTTTATGTTTAAAAACTTTGGTCCCTCCTCATGTACATTTCTGACTAAAAGGGCCAACTTAACCAAAAGTAATATAGAACACCAATGGCCATTGTGGGGAACATTTGAACTCCCCATACTTACTTTTCTTAAAACCAAATTGGATGGCCATAGCTCTGAAATTGCCAAAACTGAATGGAACTTCTATTTTGATCAGTATTTTCAGGCTTACAAATGTTACAAGGAGTCTAAAATTGCCTCTCTACAAAATAAAATTTTAAGATTGAGGAAAACAACTAAAAAAAAGACAAAATGGTTTCCAAAGTCTCTCTTTCCCCTCCCTTGTCTCCTTTGTCTCTGGATGCATGGCAGCCACCTTGTGCTCGGGCCCTGCCTTCAGCGCCATCTTCCTCCTTCCTTTCTATACTGCCTACACCAACTCTATACCCTCAGTTTCACCATTTTAACTCTCTCATCAAGCTTCCCTTTTTCTCTAAGCTTCTTCCTGGTACCTCCTCCTGGTATCAGAACCTGGTTCTGAACCTATCAGAACCTGTCCCTTTAAAGTTAAATCTTGTGAGGATTCAAACAAACCTCGAATTTCTATGTTCCCTGAACTAAGGCCAAATTATAAGCCATAGTTAAAGAGTTTCCTAAAGTAACTGAGGACCCCCATAGGTTTCCTGAAGAATTTAACATAGTTATTCAAACATATCAACCTGATTTTTCAGACCTATGTCCGTTAGTCCACATGCTTGTTGGTGAGGGTCAAGCCAAACATTGGATGAAACTAGCCCAATGAGAAAATTCTGAAAGGGATTTAGAAAAACAAACCCCTAACTTTTGTCAAGAGGCTAGAACATTTGCTGGGAAACCACTAAGTAATTATGGTAGCCTTTCCTAAGCCTGTTGATTGGAACAAAATTCAGGCTTGCACACAAAAATCTGATGAACCTGTTCATGAATATTGTAATCGACTTCAGATTATTTTCAAAGAAAATTCTGGTCTTCCTTTGGATGTTAAATCCTCTTAGGTAGCTTTTACCTGTAGGTTTATGAACAAGCTGAACTGAAACCTTTCTCTTATAGTTAAAAGGACTATGGTGGAATGGGAAACTATGTCCACTCCAGCTTTAGTTAATTTGGCAAATCATCTTGCTTGCACCCTAGATGAGTCTCTTAAAAGAAAGACAGCCAAAACCTTCAACTCTTGCAAATGAAGATTGCTACATAAAACCAAAGACTTCCTAGCTTCTTCTTTTAATGCAAAGAGCCAGGACATTGGAAAAGAGATTGTTACAAACAGGCACCTTCAGCCTTCTAACCAGCCTTTCCAATGTCCTCCTAATTTACAATGATGGGGCTCCGAGGAACTACAGAGGCTCTTCACAATCCTCCCTCTTTTTTTTTTTTAATAATTTTATTTATTTATTTATTTTTCCCCCAAAGCCCCAGTAGATAGTTGTATGTCAGAGCTGCACATCCTTCCAGTTGCTGTATGTGGGACACGGCCTCAGCATGGCCAGAGAAGCAGCGTGTTGGTGCTCACCCGGGATCCAAACCCAGGCCGCCAGCAGCAGAGTGCACGCACTTTAACCGCAAAGCCACGGGGCTGGCCCCCAATCCTCCCTCTTAATTGGCTCAGAGAAACAACTTTCCAGATTAGGAATGCATCTCTCTCTGTCCTTGTGGAGACTAGGCCCACACTCTTGGTGTTCAATATCACTACTATAAAGCAGTCCCCGCCTCAGAGTACTAAAGGAGTTCAAATAGCGATAAACTTCAAAAAGTTCCCATCTCTGAACCTATTCCCTTTTGTTTAGGCCCTTTGAGAGATATCCACCCTTTCTTCTTAGTTCCTCTACCCCTATTCATTCACTAGGTTGATACTTCTTTTTTTTTTTTTTTTTTTTTCTGTGAGGAAGATCAGCCCTGAGTTAACATCCATGCTAATCCTCCTCTTTTTGCTGAGGAAGACCGGCTCTGAGCTAACATCTATTGCCAATCCTCCTCCTTTTTTTTTCCCCCCAAAACCCCAGTACATAGTTGTATGTCATAGCTGCACATCCTTCTAGTTGCTGTATGTGGGACGCCACCTCAGCATGGCCAGAGAAGCAGTGCGTCAGTGCGCACCTGGGATCCGAACCTGGGCCGCCAGTAGCGGAGTGCGCGCACTTTGCCGCTAAGCCACGGTGCCGGCCCTAGGTCGGTGCTTCTTAGAAAAGTATCATGCTGGTATCTGTTTCTCCCCAAAGGGGAAAATAATTCTAGAATTTGATAGTAACAATCAAAATAGCTAACCAAATGAATTAAATGACCCTTTTGACATCTTTTATTTGCTCTGTCTCTGACAGTACTAGAGCTGATTCTGGGCAGACTGATCATTTATTCCTCTTGAATAAGCTACCACTCTCCTTGTGGGCAAAATCTCCAACAGTTATTGGCAAAATTCACAGTGTACCTCCCATCAAGATTCAAATAGATCCTTCAAAACCTCTCCCCATAATTAATCAATATCCTATAAGTAAAGAAGCCCTTTAAGGTATAAAGCCCATGATAAAGATTACAAGGTTCAGGACTTCATTATCCCTTGTACTAGTCTCTATAATACTCCTATTTTACCTGTGAGAAAACTCAAGTGTCGAGGGTGGAGGTTTGTCTAAGACCTCTGAACAAAAACAATATTGTTATCCGTTGAAATCTTGTTGTTCCTAACCCTCATATGCTACAAATGTCTGTCCCAAATGGAAATAAATTCTGTACTGTAACTGATTTGTGCAGTGCATTCCTTACTATCCCAGTTGATGAAGCTAGCCAATACCTTTTTGCCTTCACTTGGGAAGGAAAATATTTCACCTGGACAGTAAAGCCTCAGGGTTTTACTGAGAGTCCTTCTTATTTCTCACAAATACTGAAGGCTGATCTAGATGATAAAAGGTTTTCTAGGGGTTCTACTTTGTTGCAGTATATGGACAATTTGCTTCTTCACTCTCCTTCCCAAGCCTCCTCACAGGTAGACAGCATCCACTTGCTAAAAAAGCTTTTAACTTAAAGAAATACATGATTGCCAAGGAAAAATTTGCCCAAACTCAGGTCCAATATTTAGGGCAGCTGATATCAGAACAAGGGCTACACCTAGATCTAGATAGGCTTCATGATGTTGTAAGTTTCCCAAGACCCAAAACTAAGCATCAACTGCATGATTTTTTTGGGGGGGGGAGGGGGTTAGCAGGTTATTGTCCAAATTGGATTCTAAATTTTCTCCTATGGCCAAACTTCTGTATATTTTACTAAAGAACAACAACCCTGACCCAATTTTATGGGAAGAACAGGACAAGATAACCATTAAAGACTTAAAAGAGAGTTTAGTGAACTCACTTGTTTTAGGCATCCCAATTATCAGCTTCTCATGACATCTGATGAGATAGCTTTCCCAAGATGTCCAGACCAGGTCTGTAGAAGGATACAGACTTAGATGGGAAATGCTGAGAGATCGCCCTCCTACCCCTCCTTGATACTTGAATGTGACCTCAATAGGTTTTCAGTCTGTTCACTTTCACTCTGACATGGGGCACAAAACCCAGAAAAGATCCTTCCTGGCATTGAAGGACAAAAGGACACTGAATCCAGAAAAACCTGACTCTTGATCAGTGATGCTTTCAGAGAAAGATCTTGATCAAAAGGGGAAAATGTGAAAATTAGTAAAGAGAAACCTCATTTAAAGTGAAGTCAGGAGACCAGAAGAAAGAACTCTCAAGCATGTACCACTCAACCCACACTACTGACCCCAACAGGAAGAAACACACCTTGCGTCTCTGACAGGAAGTGATGCTATTTACTACCCCAGCAGAAAGAAGGAAGAAATTCCTCCTTGCCCAGCAACAGCTCAGCCAATAAGAGACTATCATAACTCAGCCAATAAAAAGCCACTACACTTTGAATTCCCAGTCTTCTCCAATGGACTCTTCAATTACACTAGTCTCTCCCAACTTCATAAAAGAACAATTTGCTCCTTTGTTTCTCTGGACTTGTATGTGGTTCACCACAGACAACATGTCCCAAGTTGCAATTCTTTATCTTTTCTGAATTAACCCATTCTGCTGGTAAAATAACTGATTGTTTATTTGTTTGAGGTCAACACGAGAAAACAACTATAATTTGATATGAGGCTGAGATATGAGCAATAAAGAAAAAGCATGGGATAAACAGAGTTGAGAAGGGGAAACAGCTATTTTAGATTGGGTTTTCAATAAAACTTCTCTTAGAAACTGATTATTGAATTTAGACATGAAAAGAATGAGGAAGCATGCCTTATAAATATCTGGGGGAAAAGTACCCAGACAATGAAAACTTGAGTTCAAAGGCAATGAGTTGGGACTATGGTTGATGTTTCCCAAAGTGGGGAGGATGGCTAAAAGGGTGAGTGAGAGGAAAATGGCAGGAAATCAGACCATATAGGATTTTGACGGCCATGGGGAGGACGTTGGATTTTTTTCTAAGTGTTATGGAAAACTAAAGGAAGGTCAAGAGCAGGAAATTGACGTCAACAGATTTAAATTTTAAAAGGATTACTAGTAATCCTTATAGTGTGGATTATAGTGTGAGGACTATGAGAGAGAGAGTAGGGAGACTGATCATTTGGATTTTGTAGTGGTTCAGGGAAAAGATGGTGTTGGCTAGGGCTGTGGCAGTGGCAGTGAGAAGGTGAGAAGTGACAAGGATGAGATAGAGAAGACATAAAGTTTTGGTCATGAATAATTGGATGGTACCCATTTTCTGAGATGGGAAATACTGGGAGAGGAAGAGTTTTGGGGGAAGAGTTTTGCATATAATAACTTTAAGATGCCTAATAAATAACCAAGTGGAGATGCCATAGAGAGAGTTGGCTATCTGATCCTGAAGTTCAGGAGATGGTTTGTACTAGAAATGCACATTAGGGAGTCATTCATGGACTATAGATAATCTTTGGAAACATGGTACTGGGCAAGATCACTGACGGATTGAGTTTAGCTAGAGAAGTTTTGAGGTTGGATTGCTGGGGCACTCCAACAAGCAGAGAAAGAGGGCTCAGAAGAAATGGCTCATGATGGAGGAGGAAACCCCTAGTCTCCACCTTGTGTCTTTACACCGTACACCCTGAATATCTCCACTAATCCATTCACCGGAATGCAACTTGATCACTGTTTCTCTAATTATCACTACGTTAAGAACCGATATTTATGCCAATAGTTATCAACACAATATTGGGAACGAAAAGAGCTTTGAGATATCAATTTGCCCACCTCCCTCTTCACAGTATGACTCAAAAACATATAAAAAAATCTGACTTTTCCGTGTATACACTCTCCCCCAAATTCTAAATCTAAATTGCAAAAAACCCCACAAAATTCCTTGTTACATATTAAATATGCATAACTCTCACTCATTTGGGAGTAAACATAATGAATTACAGATATTCCAAAGAAGGCTTATGATTGGCGTGGGGATTCACTCATGGACACACAGTAATGGGCACTTAGCATACATATTTATGTACCTGCCATGCTTCATAGTGTATGATAATTGGACACTGTGTACTGGTAATCTAGAAGCAACGTGGACAGACTGGTGAGGTGAGAAACTTGAAAGCTGACTCAGATTATCCAAGAAGTGAATAGCTCAATTGAGGATAATCTCAATTTCGTTTGGCTTTTTGTTTGCTCTTTGTAATTCTTTTGCCTTTGCTCAGCGTCTGGAATTTCCAACAGAATTAACAGATTTGGTTTAAAGAAATATTATTCGAAGCAAACATTTAAAGTACAGCAAAAACTGAAAGAAATTTTAAAAGGTTAAATATATACCAAAAATTGAGGCTAATTACTTTTTAAAAAATATAATTTTGTCAAACTCCCTGGAAGGGATTAAAAAATAACTTTAATTCAGTCCATTAGAGGAAACTGATTTTTTTTTAAATAGAAAGAAGTTTCTGAGAAAGGAATTAATTAGTCATAAGGACCATTAAATTTCCTAAAATGAACAAAGGATTCCACTGAAAATTATATAAATATTCATAAAAATATTACTTTTACTGACAAGATGTCACTTGTTTTATTAAAATCACCTAATTTGAGGAAAGTATCCTCAGAGAAACATGAGAACACAGGGTGGCAGGAATATTAAATATGATAAATTTTTAACACCTAAATCCTCCTCTTTAATTCTTATTTTTCTTTTTGTAGCAAATAAGTTTAATGAGTTGTTTTAAAACTTGGAAATTGTTGCAGTGTGTTCTATCATAGTCTTTGGCGTGATGGCTTATTGGTAATGATCAACTACTTCTTGCTGATGGAGGAAGGCTATGCTGTCTAGAAAATAGCTTGCTGAGCATAGGACGGCAAATTAGGATCCCTGAGTTCTACTTCCAAGTCATCCAAGGAGTTGTAAAGCAAAGCATATAAACCTATATTTGGTCTACTCACTCTGGATGATCTTAGATAGATACTTTGGTTTTTAGTCAGGTAATCTCAAATTGCTAGATTCTAGGTGTAGCAGTTATTTATAGTAGAGTTGGATAGGTAAGACAGCTTTTCTTAATTAAACAATAGGTGGTTTAAAAATCATCTCAGCTACATGAATATATACTTTTCTATTATGCATCTATGTTTCTCTAGAAAAATTATCAGCTCAACATATTCTAAAAATCAGCATTAAGGATGTATCAAAATTTTAAAAATTTCAGGAAGAAAAGAAAAAATGCTTTCTTCTGAAAACTGTAAGTCTCATTTTAGTAAGAGTTATCCTAGATTGAACTCTCTGCCACTATATTATTTCTATTTGTAGAAATAAAATGTCAGACATTAGAATTTCATTAGAATTAATCTGCTTTTTTAGAAGATATATTACTGTAGAAGACCCAAAATCTGGTTTACACATGTGTCTCCGAAACAGAAACATCTATCTTTAAGATATTGGCAATTTTCACCAGGCTAAAATTGTGCAAACCTTTTAAGTCACATATAATTTATTTTTTACCTTATATATTTTGAAACTTCATATTATTTTCTATTCCTCTTTCCAGTGGTCTCTGTCTTAGTCAGTTTGGAAGGCTATAACAAAATACTATAGACTGAGGGGCTTAAACAACAAACATTTATTTCCCACAGTTCTAGAAGCTAAGAAGCCCAAGATCAAGGTGCCAGCAGATTTGGTGTCCAGGGAGGACACTCTTCCTGGTTTGCAGACAGCTACCTTTTTGCTGTATCTTCCCATGGCAGAGAGAGAAAGGGCTCTGGTCTCTTTCTCTTCCTGTAAGGGCCCTAATCCCATCATGGGGGCTCCACTCTTATGACTTCATCTAAACCTCGTTACTTCCCAAAAGCCCCACCTCCAAATACCATCAAATTGGAGATTGGGGCTTCAATATATGAATTTTAGGGGGACACAAACATTCAGTTCATAGAAGTCTTTTTGTAAACACTTGAATCAATAAGAATGCCAATGCTAACAACTTTTATTTGTGGAACACTTGCTCTGAGCCAAGCACTGTTCTAAGGATATTATAGACATGTTTGCTCATATAATCCTCGCAACAACTCTGTGAAGTAGATGACTATAATTACCTCCAATTTTATAGGTGGGAAAACTGAGGAAAAGCGATATTAAGTAGCTTGCTTGAGGTCATTCAGCTGGAAAGTGGTGGAACTGGAATTTAAATTCAGGTTGATTTCAGAGCCCACTCTCTTAACCAGCATGCTACATGAATTATTTCTCTACTTTGTTTTTGCTTAGCTTATCGGTAACTTTTAAAGAAGAGTATAGTACATAAAACTAAGAAAATAAATCTCTAGTTCTTTCTTAATAACTGATCATTAGCTCTAGTGATTCTTAAACATGTAACTCCTTCAACAACCAAGGCTCTCCTGCGATCATCAGTGGATGTGTTGCAGGGCCCTGCACTGCACAGTGACTGTTTGATTTGATTACCGCTAAGCTGTACTAACTGCTGTGAACGGTACACAAGTACTTGCATTTAAGAAACATGTTAATGTAGAAGATGGGATAACTAAGGAAACGATGGGTACCAGATGAGCAGCAGTCTGGGTAGGCCAAATTTCTGTAATTTGGGGGATATTTTTTACTAGTAGCAGTATCTGACTTAATTCAGCAATTTTTTAACTTTAAAATTCAATTAGGGAGTTGATTATGAATTAAGTATAGTCTTATGTAACTATGGGTTTCTCTGAATAGATCAACAATTTCATTAAAATTGCTCACATCAAAACATAGAATAAAGCACGCCTTTATGTCTCTTTTATGTTCCGTTTTTATTTCAAAACCATTTTGATTATTCAGCCATTTTAGAGAAATCCCTAAGAAGACCTTTTTTTTTTTTTTTTTTTTTTGTGAGGAGATCAGCCCTGAGCTAACATCCACCAATCCTCCTCTTTTTTTTTTTTTTGCTGAGGAAGACGGCCCTGGGCTAACATCGGTGCCCATCTTCCTCCACTTTTTATATGGGACGCCGCCACAGCATGGCTTACCAAGCAGTGGATCGGTGCGCGCCCGGGATCCGAACCAGCGAACCCCGGACCGCCGCAGCGGAGCACGCGCACTTAACCGCTTGCGCCACCGGGCCGGCCCCCCTAAGAAGACCTTTTACACTATTAATTTTCAGTTGCCCATAATAGTATTCTCTGCTGGTCTTCAAAGAGGTTTTCAATAAAATGTTATTACATTAAGGGAAGTGGCAGACATCACCAATCATATCATGCAGGCATTCGCTCTGAGGCATGGACATATAACAGTCTTGCCTGATATTGAGAAGAAAATTAGTTTCAGGGCTGGACTGTTGATCCAATCTGATATCCATGGCATAATCTGATAAAAAGTTAAAACACTCGTGTAATAAAAATAATAATAACATCAAGAAAACTTCTGTGGTAGGGCATGGAATTTGAGTACACATAAACACATATTTATAGAATTCTTAGACTGAAAGGGACTTTAGGGAACAATCTTGTAAAACTCCCTGGTAATTTACAAGGAAGGATAGACTAAGCGATTTATCCAAAGCCACATGGTTTTCTCATGACTGAGAAAGTATTAGAATTTCATTTTATTTTCATTCTACTTTAATTGAGAGGACACTATATGCCAATTTTCTGCTGTGTGGCAGGAACTCAAAGTTGAATAATGCACTAAGATTGAGAGTAGGGGAGGAAAAGGAGGTAAAAGAATAATTGTAAAATGGCGTGGTTGTTTCTGTGAGAGTAGAGTCCACTCCCATCCTTAATACTGCCATGCCCCCACACCACTGCCTCCTCATATTCCAAGTCAGGAAAACAAATGTACTGTTGTTAAAATGTTCAATTTTTTCTTGGAAACTATACTCATAATTATATTTCAAACTAAAATCTGGAAAAGTTAAGATTATAGTTGGCAAAATGTTTTTTCAAATTTTGTCAAATACTATCTTTCTAGAAAGATTATCTATAAAGTACATATGGATATAAATGTGTGTTTACATTTATTAAAGTTATTAAAATTATTAAAGTTTATTAAAGTTAAATTGTAGGATATTCTAGTCCTTTAATTTGAATAGTTGAATATTCATTTTTGAGTTTTGTGCCCTAAACAAATAATCATAAACATGACCCTATTTCCCCTGAAGCTTACAATTTTTTATCACTGACCTATAGATGCACATACCTGCCAGAAAAAGAAACACTGACTAGATGAGGAAGTCTAATAATTAATTTAAATGATTCTTTTTAATTTGGGGCTTTGGGAATGCTGATGGATTTCACAGTAGGAGAAGCTTAGCAGGAAAATGATGAAATGGAGGAAATCATCACTCAAATTCACCTCTAGGATTCCTGGAGGAATTGTGGCAGCAGCGCAAATCGGTACAATCAAAACTTTCTTTTTAATCCACAGAAGAAATATAAATTTGATCAGGTGCCTTAAATAGTACAAGCATCTGGTGTACATTACATTTCCCTGAATAGTCTGATAATGAAGATTTTTATATCTGCATATTCCCTTAGTACATGCTACTCTTTTCTAAATTCAAACTAAATTCATACTTCTGAAGGAAAAATAATAGCTTAGAAGCTCCTATAATCCCACATTGTATTTTACATAATTGCTTCTCTTTGAGCACATTATTACCATTTCTTAATATCGGATCATCATCTGGCTGATCCTAAGTATATCAAAGTTAGCATATCATTTTACACAGATGTTAAGTGTATAAAATTCGTTCTGCCAAAAAACATCTCTAATACGAAAGGCGTAGTTCTCACAGAAAGGGCTGCCACTGGTTTTCTGAACAGCGTTGGGTACGTCACTGAACCTCCTCAATTTTTCTTGGGTTAGTGTTCGATTAACATAAATTGAACAGAATCAATTCCCTAAATAAGCAGTCTTATTTACAAATTTAATTAATTAAATTTCCTAGAGCATTTGACACTGCTTTTATAAATACAACATATTCGAACTTCATTGCCGACAGAAACTATAAAACATTGCTGAAAGATATTAAAAAGTATCTAAATAAATGAAGAGATAGTCCATATTCACGGATCAGAAGGCTGAACATTACGAAGATAGCAATTCTCCCCAAGTTGATCTATAAATACAGTGTAAAGCCTATCAAAATCCCAATTCACTCTTTTTGTTAAAATTTATAAGCCAATCTTAAAATTTATATGGAATAGCAAAAAATTCCTGAAATAGAACAAAATTGGAGGACTTAACACTACCCAATTTCAATAATTAGTACAAAGCTACGGTTATCAAGACAGTGTGGTAAAGATTGACATATAGATCAGTGAAAGAGCATTAAAGTCCAGAAATAAACCCTTATGTATATTATATCATACTTCAGATAGGAATGCTAAAGCAATTCAATGGGGAAAGAATAATCTTTTCAACAGAGAGTACTGAGAAAATTGTTTTTCCATACGCAAAAAGATGAATTTACACCCTGCATCACACTCTACACAAAAATTAACTCAAAATGGGCCATAGAGCTAATTTTATCAGCTAAAACTATAAACTCTCAGAACAAACATCAAAGTAAATCTTCACAATCTTAGGGAAGTTTTTTAGGAGTGACACCAAGCACAAGTGATAAAAAAATGATAAATTAAAAGCCTTGTGTTTTAAAAGACACCATTTAAAAAGTGAAAAGAAAAACTATAGAAAGGAATAAAATATTTGCAAATCATATATCTGGTAAAGGACTTGTATCCAAAATATGTAAAAAACTTTTGTAAATCAATAAGAAGACAAATGATCCAAAGTAAAAAATGGTCAAAAGATTTGAATAGATATTTCACTAGAAAAGATTTATGAATAAGTACATGAAAAGATGCTTAGCACAATTAGTCATTAGGGAAATGCAAGTTAAAACCACAATGAGATACCACTTCACATCCACAATAATGATAATAATAAGAAAGACAATAACAGGTATTGGTGAGGATGTAGAGAAACAAGAACACTTATCCATTGCTGGTAGAAATATAAAATGGTGCAGTCACTTCAGAAAACAATTTAGAGTTTCTTAAATAGTTAAATATAAATTTACCATGTGACCCAGCAATTCTACTCCTACCTTCAATGACTAATTCTTTTATACATCAACCCTTATTTCTTTTATACATCAACTTAATATGATTCAATTTATCTATTAACTATCTGATTGAATCCTGCATTATTTTCATTCTTCCCTTCTAGCTCACCACAACTCTAAAGTCATTCTAGTGGCATCTCTTACATTCTGCTTTCCCTTCCTGCTTTATTCTTGTTATCATAGCAAAACTCTACTTGCTAGTGGCAACGTTGAGGTTATGCTGAAGCTTTGCAAATAATACTTCTCTAAACTAGTTTACACTCTCCTTACCTTTGTGAACAGTCTATCAAACTGAATTTAACCTTTTCTTATTGATAATATATTGTCATATTTAAAAATTGTTCTGTGTTATTGATATTGATGAGTTCAGGCTCTGGCCTGGCCTTGTTCCTAGAATGTATACCAAAGTATTTTTTTTTGAAATGTGTGATCTTCACTGGCCTATTTTTACTAAAAAGAATAGAAAATCTGCATGAGAAATATAACAAACTTACTTCCAGCAAAGTTAATTGCCATGTCAAGCACTGACAGTTTCTTCTGTTATATTGTATATGTACAATATATACCTGTATCTATGCAATATATTGTATCACATATATACATATCACATATTTACAGTAATATTACCATTTCTATTTGCTTTATCCCATCTACTGAGTTGTTTGCAACTTGTAAATAAACAAGTAAACTTTCTGCACCATTGGAGGATTAATAATTCCTCCTTGTAAGCTTCAACCACTTATTTCTTGTTCAATCTGGGGATAGAGCTCAGCATCATGTACAGAATTCCTGATAGGATATATTTTTTTCACGTAAAAAAGGAGTCCAAAAGTCAGTAGTCCATGGTTGGTGCAGTGGTGTAAGGCAGTCCTCAAAGACCTAGGTACCTTTTAGCTTTCTGTTTTCCTATCCTTAACATCAGGCCCCCATCCTCATGGTTGTGAGTGTCTATGGTCATACAAAGACATATATTGGAGTCATTAATATAATCTTGTATAAGAACTGTTAATGGCATAAAAAAATTGATTAAAATATTGTCTTAGTCTCACCGAGTTGCTTTAACAAAATACCATATACTGGGTAGTTTATAAACAACAGAAATTTATTTCTCGCAGTTCTGAAGGCTGGGACGTCCACGATCAAGGCACCAGCAGATTCAGTGTCTGGTGAGAGCCCACCTCCTCATTAATGGCCCTCTTTTCACCTTAATCTCCTGTGATTAAAGGGAAGAGCTAGCTGCCCAGATCTCTTTCATAAGGGGGCTAATCCCAATCATGAAGGTGGAGCTTTGGGGTTAGGATTTCAACATATGAATTTTGCAGGACACCGACATTCAGATCATAGCATATATATTAACTGAAGAAAGCAATAACTGAGAAGTATATATACTTTGCACCCTTTTTTAATAAAATTATTTTAAAAGAGCATATATATGTTTGTACAAAACACTAACAGATTATACATCAAGAGACTACCAATGATAATTGGTATAGGTGGAACTGTAGATGAATTTAATTATCTTTTTTCATTTCTCTATTTTCTATAACTAGTATGCATTATTTTCATAGTGCAAATATAAAATAAAAGTTATCATTTCAAAGGGGGGAAATTTAGCTTTCCCCAAAATCTTAACACTTCCATTTATATAACCTTGGCCAGAGTGGGGTTACCCTATCACTCCTAACTGTCAAGGAATGCAGGGAGCTAATTACTTCTGCCCTAAATAAAATTGGGGTTTTGATGGTAAATAAGAAGTGTGGGGAGGGCTGGCCCCGTGGCTTGGCGGTTAAGTGCGTGCGCTCCTCTGCTGGCGGCCCGGGTTTGGATCCCGGGCGCGCACCAACGCACCGCTTCTCTGGCCATGCTGAGGCCGTGTCCCACGTGCAGCAACTAGAAGGATGTGCAGCTATGACATGCAACTATCTACTGGGACTTGGGGGGAAAAATAAATAAAATTAAAAAAAAAAAAGAAGTGTGGGGAGAATGTATACTGGGTAGGCAAATGGCAGTGTCCACTGTAGATGCAGTGTATGCTGAGCTCTGTATTTAATGATTTCTCAGCTGTAATTGCCTAAAAGACTGATTTGTAAACAGGCGTATATACCTAACAGTTATATGTCAGTTTGTGCATAAACAAGATCAGAGTGTCACGATGTATTGGAAAAGGCATGGTTGAATTCAGCCCTGGATTCCAATTCCATCTGTATATGTCTCATTTTCTATTCTGAAAAGAGTGAAAATAATACCTGTTTTTTTTGTGTGATGGTTAAGAAGAATAAGGCTATGAGGTGTGATGTATATAAAGAGAGACAAATCCAAGTCGGCCTTACCAACAAGGTCATACGGTTTAGCCATCCACAGGGAGCTTACTCTAATTCACGCAATATTGTGTTAGGCATGTTTGAGTTCCAGAGGTTGTAAACTCACACTTTTTAAGGAATTAATTCTATTTCCAGAAGTATCTCACTGTTGGAGAGTTCTTTCCTTTATTGACTCAATCTGTCTTCTATTTTATAGCCAAAGCTCTTACAAAGGTAGAACATCTCTTGGAATTTAAATGCACTGTATGCTAAATAGATACTTTTCTATTCATAGTGTTGGATTTGGGGTCCTTATTATTTCAAGATAATTTATGTTTGTTTCAAGGGTAAAATATTTCCTGATATGTTTTCCCATCATTGTAATATTTCTCTTTAATGTTTGTTACCAATGTAGCTCCAGCAAATAGCTGTCTTTATAAATTAACTTTGATATTACCTAACTAATGAATATGAATGTGCCCAGTTTTTCCATTTCCTTCCAGGAGAAAGCACATCTGGTACTCAGAAGCATTGCTGCAATCTCACACAAAGAGGGTTAGTTGATGAAGCTTCTTGAATATCCCAAGTGCCAATGAAAGCAACTTGGCTTCCTCTGAATACGCTATTTCATGCCCCAAATACTGTGTGAGTGTCTAAAACTGCACATGTCTTTCTGATAGTTTTTTGCTTCCCTGAACCCAGGCCAGTATCAAAGGCATTCGTCTAAATTCTTGGTGCATTAGCTGGATCCCAGGGTATCTTCCAAGCCCTGATGTTTTCATGAGACTGAAAGTCAATAGGCCCATCTGCCCACCGGAAGTGGCTCCGCCATCTGGTTTTAGGAAATTGGGTCATGTCTTACTGGTTCAAAGTGAATTGGTAGTAAATCTTTCTCATGTTGCAGCACAAAACACAATCATGAAAAGATTGCCTTTGAAAGGTAGAAAGACACATCTTTGGCATGGTCCTCAGCTCATTTTACCCAATACGCTGACCAGGAAATCATCAGTCTATTACTGTTTATGGAGTATATATTATGTGCCAGATGTTTTATATTCATTATCTTTAATACTCACAAGAACAACATGTAAGTTTTATTTTCCCATTTAACAGATGTGCTCCTGGATTGAGATGCCCAAGGATGTGCATCTTGGATCCAAACCTACATCAGTAACATGGCTTCCACACACACTTGCTTTCCATGACCTCACACCGCCTTGCTGTGTCATTCTTCCCATTTCTACGCCACTCACTTATACTGTGGTTAAAGGAAGTTAGTAGGGTATTTTTTATTTGTGTTTATTATTTGTAAGGTTTTTTCCTGAAATAATAAACCAGTTTGAATGTGAGCAAAAGAAAACCAAACAGCATTTGCACTCTAACATTTTCCAAAGCCAGAAAAGAATAGAGAGTCCTTGAAAGACTTCCACGAGTTTTCTTCTAGTACTTGTTAGTCATTCTGACTTTCAGCTCTTTCTCAGTAGCAAAAATTTGTTTACTTACTTGAAAACAAAATGTTTTAAGCAACTTATCAGTATTCATTTTGGCAGAAGGGAAACTTAAGTAGCATGCAAATGTGATTTAAAAGGAAAAATTATTATCTATTGCTTGATCATTTCAAATGATAAGGCTTAGTCAGAAAAGAAGACTAAGGCTAGATATGCTTCTATCCCAGCTAGGGAATAAAAAGTTCCAGGAGGAAACTGCTCTTTTGTTCAAAATCACAGTCTGTAAAATTTTGTAGACAGCAAACTCAACGTACGTTTAAAATTGACCCTCTCCTCTGTATTGCTGATTGAGCCAGGTCTTCTGGCTCAATTATCCAGTTGAAAATGCCAAAAGAGTGTTTTAGAACTCTTAGAATATTAATTTGAAAAGTCATTTTCTGTGGCAAATTGTGTACAAGAAAAAAATATTCTTTTCTGTGTGGACTCTAGAACAAAAAGCTTTCTTTTTATCTCTTTTCAAGTCATTCTAGTTTAAGATGTAGAAATTGCATTTGCTTTCAGAGTAATTGAGATATTAGTTTTCAGAGAAGATATGTAGATGTATTCCAATGTAGTAAAATGGCATGAATTAAACCAATACAAATAAAGATCAGAAATCACTAATTTCATGCATTAATTTCTTTCTACTAGCAAATTCCTACTTTCCAAAATGAACAGACTTCTAAGAATGGAATCTGAGAAATTTCATTTTTCACGAAGATTTTTTATGACATCCTTTCTTCATGGAAGTCCCTAGGTCACCCAGTCAGCCGGAGTAGACTTAAGTTCTGCTGATCCTGGTCAGAGGCCAGAGTGAACAGTTGCTCAGATTCAAGACTCTGGCTGCAAAAGTAATCAGGAACCAGGGCCCATAGATGTAAAATCCAATTCACCTGAATTGGCTACTGATTGATTCTCAGACAGAAGCAGACTGGAGGTCAAACCTGGAAGATGGGACAGAGAATATAGTTTGGTATAGAGTTGGGGACTTTAGAAAGAACAAGAATGGGATACTATATGGTCACAGTTAGTTGGCTGAGATAAAGAAACAAGGTATTAGCACCAAATGACAAGATATGATTCCTATAGACCTGTTTTGTCTTGTCTTCTTTTGCTATCTATCTTCCCTAGATGGCATTTTCAATCATCATGGATTAAAATAACATCTTTATACTGGTCACTCCTGAATTTACATTTCAAGTTCATAGCTCCCTTTTGAGCAGCGATCTCACAAACTGCCCACGTGGTATCTCCACTAGGATGTTTCAAAGTTATTGTCTCCAAAACAGAAATCTTGCATTTTCCCCCAACTTGTTTTTCTCCTCTATTCTTTTTCATTTCTGTAAATGGCACCATCACTCTCCTGCTAATTGCTTGTGTCAAAACACCTTCCCTTTTCTTCACTCACCTGAGTAAATCTTGTTGATTTTATTTCCAAAAGATTTCTTGAATCTATGATTTCTCTGAAAGTTCATCACCGTCACAAAGTACAAGATAACTGTCAACTATTATTTAAATCACAGTGTTAGCCTCCTAACTCACTTTCTTACTTTCATTCCTGTCCCCTTATAATACACTGTTTGCCAGCAAGTAGTAACTTAAAAGATAAATTCTACCATGTTATTCTCTTGCTTAAAGCTTCCCAGTGTTTTTTCATTGAATTCACAATAAAATCCAAAGTCCTTTCAGTGGCCTAAAGACCCTGCATTATCTAGGCCTGCCTTCATCTTTCACTACTCTTCCCACCCCACCACGCCTGTCTAACATCCTCTATGTACTCAGCATTCCAAGTTCTGGTTTATCTCATGCTTTTACACATGCTCTCTCCCCTGTGTCTAAAATGCACTTATCCCAAATTTCTACATCACCAGCTCATTGTCTTCCTGTAAGTCTCCACCTCAATGCTACATCCTCAGGGAGTCTTCTCTGACAACCTTTCCTAAGGTAGGGTCTCATCTGATATTCCATTTGGCCCTTGATTCCTTCAAAACCATTATTATGATTTGCCATTGTTAATTTGTCTATTTCCTTTTTTACCTGTCACCCTCACTACAATGTGAGCTCCATGTCTTCCTTTTTTACTAAAGTATCTCAGTCATTTGTTAAATGAATGAATTCATCAATAGTCAAATTAATCTTACTTGTTTGTACCAGGGAACCATTTAAGAAGATGGACCAAGGGAAGCTTCTCTGGTTAGGGGAAGTTCCCAAGGGGTTCTGGGTTGACCACATTCAAGAACAAGAGTTCCTCCAGGATTCCTTGTCAGCTTTGCCTTGCCTTAAAGTAGTCTGTTGCATCCCTTACATTAATTAATCTTGTCATTCCACTTGCTGGTTGTTGAAGAAGAAGTAAAATTATTGAACATTTCAAGAACTATGGAGGTCAGAGAAGCCTTACGCTAGATGAAACACATTCTCTTGGGTTCCCAATAGACTGTTTACTAGTTAAGCTGACCTATTATCTTCACAGGGCCTTGGGAATAGGACTGGAAGAGATAGTCTAGTGGCAAAATGCGCTGCCATCAGATGGCAGCAAAGAGTTGTCTCTTCTTGCTTGGCTACATATTAACTTTGCCCCCGTTTAAAGATATTAAAATATGATTGTTTTCCAGATATATCTAAAGCATTAATGGATTTCCCCATTTGGTATTTGTATCTGTTTATTTTGAACACTACTAATTTGTAGAATCAATGGGAAAATTCCACTGTATAAAGGGATATCTTCAGAAAAGAAAAAACTCAAAGTTGCAAATTTATTGAATTAAAGATGACGGGATTTCCTTTTATAGAAAATATACAATGATATAAACATTTTATATTTGAAGATGAATTAATTCACTTGACACCAATTTGACTTAAAAAAAAGGTATGTGTTGTTGCATCAGGTGCTCTCAATAGTAATGAATTAACACTTGTATAATTTTATTTATCATTGTGATCATTTTGCTCCTCTGTTAGTAGGGTGGTACAAAAGCCTTTAACATCTTGAACCTGAATTTGCTTTACCAACAGTAGCTACAATCATTTCCCTCCTCATCATCTAATCTAGTCACGGAAAGCTCACCATTCCCCAAACACTTCATTCGTGTCAGTGATTTTGCTCATGCTAGTTTCAGTTCTGGGAGTAATCCACCACCTCTTTCTACCTGACAAGTCCTGCTTATTTTTCAAGATCCATCTCAAATATAACTCCCTCTGAAAGCTTTTCTTCCTTCCACTCTCCATCAGGCAAAAGAACCTCTTCTTTTAGTTTCTGTAATATTTTATATGGAGAGATGGCACTTCATTCTATCATCCATCTAGTAAATAATTATTATTTAATTTTCCATGCAGTGTACTGGGTTCCAAGAAATATAATGATCATGTCAGTGCTGTCATAGACTCTAGCAGAGTAAGGAGACATTATATGAACAATTAACAGTATGATGAAGGCTCAGAAGACATATAGGAAAACATGTCTTTTACATAGAGGCTTTCCCGGGGAATGAATCTAAGAATGAGTAGAAGTTAGCTAGACAAAGACAAGCATTCCAGGCAGAGGAAAGAACATGTGCAAAACTCTTCAGTTAGAAAATGGTATATATTAGTTTAAGGAATGACTAGAAGCCCACGGTGCTACAGCAGAGAGAGTGAGGGGAAGAATAACACTCAGATGAGGTGGAGAAGTAGGCAGTGGGTGGTTTGTGATGGTTTCTTAAAGCCTGGACTTTACCCAACAGTAAGGAGAAATCATCAGAAGCTTTTAAGAAGAGGAATAAAATAATTAGATATTGTGTTTTTTATCTTTTACTCTGATTGCAAAGTGGAGAATGGATGGAGGAGAACATGGTAGGTTTGGGAAAGTGTAGGGAGGTTATTGTAATAGTCTAGGAAGAGATTCAGGTAGATTGGACTAGAGCTGTAATCATGAGAATGGAGAGAAGTGGAGAGATCTGAGTGTTATTAAGGGGCAAAGTTGACAGGACTTGGTGATTGGCTCTAAGAAGTGAAACAGAAGAGGAAACCAGAGGGCCTTTAAAGTTTCTAGATTGAGCAGCTGGATAGATGGTTATGCTAATTCCAGGGATGAATAGATTTTTATATTATCAATAATATTTAAAATTACATTGATACTTTTTAATGTGGTCAAGAAGTATATAATAAAAGTGAATGTGATGACACTTTAAATCTAGGATATAGAATTTCTAAAATTCATATTAAAGAGAATTTTGGGGGTTCCACAGAAATATGAATTGTAAACATTTCTTGTTATGATTAATGAATGGACATATTGGCCTGGGGTATTTGCAGTAATAATAATTCCTGCTGCCATCAAACTCTTTCTGTGGCTGCTTCTCAAAGGAAGCATTTGTAGCTCCCTCTCTTTATTTTCTTGCTCCTAGTGAGGTTCACACCCTTCTGCATTTTGCATACTTAATACCTTAAAAATTAAAAATAACATCTCCAAGCTGCAGGATTCTAATTGAACGTTTTAATAACTTCTCTTCTTTGTGTTAATCAACTTTCTAAAGTGTGAGCTATTTTTAGCACCAGTTACACTTGTACCTTTGAGTCCAATTGTAATTCTCTTCACATTGCAGATGATCTCTCTGCAGCGTTCTCTTTGAAATCAATCGGTGCTTTCAGGAGAGAAAGTTATGCAGGGGAGGATGAGAACTGGGTCATGGCCAGCATTCTGCCTCACATAATGCTGAATTCTTTTACTTCCAGGTGCAGAGACAGGGTAGGATGAGTACCATTTAGAGAGCACAAAAGGAACCATTAGAGTGGACCAAAAATAAATAAATAAGTAAAAGCTCACCTCAGTAAGGTTATTTCAGACTGGCTGCATTGTTGTTTTGTTTCCAGAATTTTAACTCCACCAACAAACAAATTACACTGAGTAAAACTGCTGTTTTAAAAAATTCCTAGTCTTAAAATTGGCAAGCAGTTTCTAATGCAGCCCCTTCACACCCACACTACGGAGAATCCTGAGAAGAGCCAGAAAAGACCAGCAGATAATCTACTGCCTGACAGATCATCTACTTCCAGGAACTTGAGCAATTTCCATTAATTTTAAGTTTGATGGGATTTGGAGTGAGGAAAATGTAGCGATTTGCCCACTTTTTTTTTTTGGTGAGGAGATCAGCCCTGTGCTAACATCTGCCAATCCTCCTCTTTTTTTTGCTGAGGAAGACTGGCCCTGGGCTAACATCCTTGCCCATCTTCCTCCACTTTATATGGGACACCGCCACAGCATGGCTTGCCAAGCAGTGCGTCAGTGCACACCCAGGATCCGAACCGGCGAACCCCAGGATGGCGCAGCGGAGCGCCCGCACTTAACTGCTTGTGCCACTGGGCCAGCCCCCCCACTTTTTTTAAGGGAAAGAAAGCAGAATGTTGCGACATCTCTCATGCTTCTCCCCACTGTCTAGCTTTCCATTAGCTGTTCAGGTTCTATGTCAACCAGAAAAAAAGAAAATCACTCCCTTGCTACGTTCATCTTGATTTTGAAGTGGTCAGAAGGCTGTTCTTTCAGTCTTTTCTCCCCACCTCCATTATTCAAGTAAAGTGGGGAAAGGTTAGGTTTGGGTAGACGAGAGTCCTGAAGAATCCAGGAGGAGATTTTGATTGCATGTACTTCATTAATTCATGTTAGAAAACCAGGTAGGGGATGCAGGAGAATGTTTCCACCTCATAAAAAAAGCCTATTAGAGGAATATTTGGAGATTAGCATAAAATTTGGAGCTATTTCTCCTAAGTGTTTACACAGATGCAATCTCTTATTCATCCACCTACCCACCTACCCACCTACCGGTTGGAGCAACTGGTCCTTATTGACTTAAGCACCTTTTAGTTGCCTCTGAAAAGGAAGCGCACTAAAAATTCTAGGGAAAAAAGATAAGTTTCTGAATGAATTCTCAAGAAACAACATACCAGAAAGAATGGTCTCAAAATGCAAGAAAAGGAAAAATGATTTGAATTTCTAAAGTAAATAAATAAATATAAAAACAGAAGCTTTGACTATCCTAAGACAAAACTTGAAGGAAGGAAATGTAATGTTGGACTGGAAAGTGAGTAGAAAGGGAGTCAATTTCAGATTCTCTCCACTATACACATCTTCCTCTTTCAAGGCACAAAAGATAGATAATAAAAACCTTTTTATGGTCTAGGAGAGAGAGGTTGAAATCTGAGAAACAGACCAAGAATGTTCCCATGTGAGCATCTGGGAAAGGTGTCTTGCCTTTGCTTCTCTCAAGGCCGAGGTCTGGGTTGGGCTGGAAGGTCCTTCAAGTAGGTTTGAGAATTGGAGAGCAAGGGTGCCATGTACCCTACCTCTTATCTGGATTGTTAGGAGGGGAAGTTAATGCAGAGTACCCCAATCATAACGGAGTAAGAATGGAGATAGGGCAGTTCTAGAAACAGAGAGACTGTTACCTTTTTCCTCCTACTCTCTATGGGCCCAGAGCAATGTGGATGAGCATCTGAATGATTTCCATGTCCCCTTGAAAACGATACAGAGGAAGGCTGAGAAAGTACAGGAGGCATTGGATATGCCTTGGAGCTGGGATGAGGAATATGTGGAGTGAGCTATATTGTCTTGGCAGTTGGGGAGCAAGGCAGTACCACAGATATCAGCAGCAGATAGCAGAGGGGATGGATGCTGATCATTCAAGCCCAAGATGGATTATATAACTTGGTGAAGGCTAACTCTAAGGAAGAAAATGGCCATGGATAGATAGCAACTTTTCCTTGTAGCCTTAATCATATGTAAGTACTTTCTCCTGTGGGGAGAAGAGAAGAGAAAGAAGGAGTAAATATTACTGAATTAACAGAATTTGACTTTAATCTAAATTCAGTACAGACTGAGTTTAATGAGAACTGGCAAGATTAAAATTTCTGTCACCAATAAAAACAAAATGGAGGCTTGAGTTCTAAGTTTAGTTCAGTTAATGAGAAATCAAAAGAAAGTTCAATTTTTCACATCTGAGTTTTGTGATTCTGAAGATCTTCTGGATGCAATAGACACATAATTTTGGGCATGGAGCTTACCTTCTGAGAAAGTGTTACTATAATACTCCAATGGATGATGTTCTTAGTCAAAAATGATCCATATATTCTGTTTCTGGCACCCAATGGGTCTCTTTAGTTTTGGTTTCATTTATTGTTGAAAAGTACAATGGAAAAAAAGATCCTCAATATAGGATTTCTGAGAAAATGCTGCAGGACTAAGAAAACAAGCATTACCCTGAAGAGCAAAGAAAAACAAACTCTGAGAAATTAATTATTACAAGACAACATTTTGGGATCCTGAATAGCATAAGGAAATAAGTAGTCACAATGAAATAAGTTGACTCTAGGAGATGAAACAATGGATAAGAAAATGAAGAGGATTTGAAAAGCAAAGAAACAAACAAACACAAAACAAAAAACAAATACCAAATACCATCAATGAATTAAAAGATATTTTGCAGGAGGCTAAGGTACTAAATTGACTCTCAGCAAAAGGGAACCACTGATATTGGGGATCAACTTGGATAGCAATTACTGAATACAGAGGAAAGAACAAGGAGCTGACAATAACAAGCTAGACAATGATAGATGTAGAGGATGGAGAGCAGAAAACCAATCAAAGAATCAAGGTTATTCTTAAGGAAGATAGAATAATTGCAATAGAAGTGATTGTTAAAGGCAAAATTAAAGATAAAAATTCTGACTCCCATTCTCCTCCCTCTCTTCCAGCCCCCAAAAAGAGATCAAATGATTTTATAAGTACCTAATTTCCTTTAGGTATTTGCTTCCTTTATGCTTAAGATAACTACAGTGTAGAGTGGCTCTTCTTTTCTGCAACTGAATCCTGAATAACAGCACATGCAGCACCATATGCAGGAAGTGGTTATAGTCAATGGACACTCGTGGATGGAAATCTGGGATTGGACATGGGATCAAGTTTGGGTTTAAAGGCGGGGAGGAACCAGCTACCATTGGAAAATGAGACACTGGTAGCACATGGTCTGTAGTGATAAAGTAGTTCCTGAAATTATCACTTTTGTTCTGTGACGAAGTGTCTTGCTAAAGGCCGGGCTTGGTGGATAAAGTGGCTACTTCAATAAAAATGATGAGTATACTAAAAATCATTAATTTTACACTTTTAAGGAGTGAATTTTATGTTACATGAATTATATGTCAATAAAGTTTTTATCAAGATAAAGAAATTCCTGGAAAGTTTGAAATAGGAAATAAAGTTTTTGTGTTATTAACAAAATCCATGGAATAGGTGTCACGAATGCATTCTTATGAAGTGATTGTAGAGTCTGGGAAGTTACTAAGTGATCAAGTTACAGAGTAGGAGAAATCACTTTTTATACAGTGTTTTTTTTTGGAGGGGTTATTTGTATGTATGCATACATGTATGCATTTTAAGATGTATGCATTTTATTGGACAGTGACAACCTGAAAAACATAAAAAATGTATTGCTAATGATATTCAGCAAAACCAGAAACAAGAGAAATTAAGCAAAGTCAAAAAAAAGGAAAAATAAATTGTTCTGGGAAGCAGATATAAGGCCTCTATGAAGCGTCATCCCAGACCATGGTAACTATGATGGAGAATATAGATGAGTTTTTGTGATATCTTATCTTCTTGTACCTGTTTCCTATTGGCTATAATTCCTTCAACATGCAGTATGACTTCTTTTCCTTTCAGTTTCTCCAAATGCTACGAAAAAAAGCGTGTTGGTTTTTCACTCCTTGACAATGAGTTATTAATGCGATGAAAGAAACTTGGATCCTGCTGCCACAAAATTAAAATTAGTAAAAGAAGTTTGTACTAAATCATAGTAAGAGAAATCCTAATAGCATTGTCATAATTGCTATTTGGTTGCAGAGTAGCAGAGTCACAGAACTGGAAACAAATTCTTATGTATCAACAAATTGTGTAGCATTTATCAGTACCACTCGGAAACAGCCTTAACCATGCCTCCCTGAACTACTTTGTAACTTGTTGAGAAAAAACAAACAAAAAAAGTTTGCAACAGGGCATGTGGTGGGTGATTGATATTAAACATATTTGGTTTAAAGCACTGTGTTCAACTTTTAAAAATAAATTGTGAAGTAGGCTGTTAATTTGAGAATGAAGATATTGAGGCTGAAAAATCCACGTGTTTGAGACTTGCAAATGTAAAAAACCAAAACTCTCCAACTTTGAAGCTCAAGAAAGTGGCATTACAACTTGTGAAATATATTGAGAGCTACGCTATAGACAGTGTAGTTTATATTTACTAGAATATTCCTACTGAAGCAGCTCTTCAGATGGGAAAGAGAAATTTTTTTCGTGTTTCATTATTGGCCTGATTCAAATGTCTGAGAGACAGAATCTCCTTTGTCTCCTAAACTGCAATGGAACCACTATCTCAGGGATTTGGCATTTCCCTTCCTTTACGACACATGCTCAGCAAACTGTACCAGTTAACTACAGATTGGTAAATTGGTATTCTTATAATTGTGACATTTGTAATTTTTTTGTAAAGCAGCTGATTTAATAAAATAACAAATGTGAGAACTCAAAAAAAAGTCAGATGAATAAGATTCATGTGTGTCCATCTGCCTTTGTCGCCAGCTAGTCCAGTGCTTACTCAAGGTCTCAGGAACGAAATGGCCATGGTGGTGAGGGTGGCATTTATACACAGGCTTCCCTTCACCAAGGCTAATCTGAGTACCAGTGCTCTTAAATGTCCCACTTGCCAAAATAGAGACTAACGCTGCACGTAATATGCCGGCATGTCCCAGAGGCACCAGAAAATATCTGGGGGAGGGTTGATTACTTAGAACCACATCATAGTGATTTGTTCACCCTGGAACAGACACTTATCCATGGACTCACTGAATATCTCATTCACAATTTCAGGATTCCTCATAATGTTTTTTCTCACCAACGGACTCGTGTTCTAGTGGGAAAAGTGGGACAATGTGTTGAAGGTCTGAGGAACTTCCTAGTTGTGCTATCTTCTGGTACCCCAAAGAAGATATCCTTGCAGAATAATGAAACAGCATATTGAACTTAGTTACAGCATTTTCTGGAAGAAAGTACCTTGTGAGGTTAAGAGGCTCTTATGGAGAATGCATTATATGATTTTAAGCAGTGATTCATACTCTAATTGACCTTAATTGTAAGGAACACCATTATTTTAAGTACTATTAAGAAGGAAAGAAAAAAAGTGCTATCAAGTAAACTATGACTTGCAATCACTGTAAGAAGCAGGCCAATGTCAGAGATAAAAACATCTGAAAAAAAAAGACAAAATAGAAGAAATATGGTAAATGGTACTTTTTTTTTCCATAGCCATAATATTACAGTTGAGGGACGAAGGAGTGGAAATGAAAGTGATGCTCTAACCCACATACCAACGTCACCTTCGAAAAAATCCCTGCCATTTTTCTAAAACATGTTCTGACAATTTAATTATGTGGGCTTGTCAAAATTTTATTTCAAGGTTGTTCAAGGAAAGGGACCTAAGCAGACCAATTCAAAGGTCTATCTCTTGCTAGTGACATTTATAGAAAAAAGAGTTTTTAGATAATCAAGACTTTCTGATTAGAGATCATTAGAGTTCTGACTGACAATCAACTGACAGTTAAAGGTGGGTGGGTGATTAGTTTTCCAGAACAGATCCTTTAGGCTTATTAAAGTTCATCAGGCAAGTGTGCAATGGTGCCTAAACAGTTTCTCTAAATGTGCCATTTCTTCCTCAGAAGGAAGTTGTCAATACCCTGTACATACCAGACCAGGCTTGGGGTAATATTTTCTTCAAGTTACCAAAGAGATAAATGCTTCCACAGGTGACATAGTGATGGTTGCATTTTAGGTTTTTCAAAAACAAAATAAAATAAAACAACATCAAATGGGGCAGGAGTAGAATGGCTGTATTTTCCAGTGACTTATCTGCTTACTAAGGGGAAAAGGGCTAGTGTTTCACAATGGGAACAAAGAGGAATATGTCTGGAGTCAAGTGATCTTCTGAGTTGCCTCCTATACTGGCCTATCTAGTGGTAAAAGTTAATAGAAGATTATATTGACCGAATGATCATTCAGGTAAGACCATGAAGGAGACAGAGAACTCAGAATAAAGATTTGGATCAACCTACAGACTAAACAAATAAACCATCAAACAAAACTAGCCAGCTAAGGTGTTGGGTGAAAGCAAGAGGATGCGGCCTAGGAATCAGGACTTCCTGTAGAAATGACTACTTAGAGAAATATGTAATTTCTTTCTCTCTAGGTTATGTATATATCTATACCTACTAATTAATTTTTTCTTCTCTTCCCTTCTTTTACTCTTTTATATAGGATGTTTCATTGATATTCAATTTCTCCTTGAATTTATAGGTTTATACATAAAAGAACAATCTAGGCTGCAGAGTAAGAGAGCCCAAAATAGAGTGGCTTAAGATAAAAGTTTGTTTTTCTCTCATGTATTCATCTTGAGTTGTGGTCTACAGCTGGATGGTAGTTTGAGCCATTGCCAGGGATCAGCGCTCATTTCATTGCCTAGTCTCGCATTCCTCGACTGCTGTCCCTGCCCATCGTGCCAAAAATAGCTCAACCCCACATCCATATTTCAGCTCGGAGGAAAGAGGAATGAAAAAAGGAGGACAGCATGTTTAAGGTGGCATTTTGGCTGAACAGAAGAGGAATGAGTATCACCCAAAGATGAATATAGTGATCGATGAGACTTTGATTCTCTCCTCTCAGGGAGAGGGTGAATGCATTTATATCTGTATGGCAATGAGTATTTTAGGTTGCCCTTTTTTTGTTGTTGGAAGTTTAAGTATAGGGAGAAATGCAAATGTGTATAAATGTTTCCTATCAAAAAGGTTGGATTTGGTGGGTATAGTGAAATGGTACTGTCATTCACTCCAACTTTCTCCTAATGTGGCCTCCTACACTGCAAAGGTCGGAAAGCTAGAAACTCCATTTTTAGAACTCCCATGAAGCTGAGGTTGAGGATGAGACTTAGGTTCTGTCTATTAGATGTCTATTACATGGAACTGCCTGAGATATGGAAGGTAGAAGTCTTCCTGTTTCTTTGGGTGTTGTTTCTGGCAAGCACCATTGTATACTTGTTTGTTTCTAAGACAGCATTGCAACCACTGACTTCTAGAGTAGAAGTTGGCATTAATTTTTCTGTAAAGGTAGTTGTGGAGGTGCTGGCTTCTTAGTGTCTGGATCACAGCTGTTCTTTGGATTATAATTTCAGAGATGGGCTCCTCGTTTCTCCATCTCCCTAATATGGTAAAGATTGTAGTTTCCTGGTGAGTCAGTTCAATGGTATTAATCTGGGAATCATTCCTGGAGGCCCAGGTTAAAGCTTGCTTTTCCACTCCTTCAGTGATTTTTGTAAGCACTCAATTCCCTACATTAAACTAATGTCTGCTTAAAATATACCTGGAGTGGTTTGTGTTTCCTGCAACTGAAAACTGTCCAATCCTAGTTTATCTCTATATATCATTCAGAGACCATAACTCCCAATAGATAATATGCCAGGAAAGAGGAGCAAAGGCTAAGTGCATTCTGGGATATTTGATTGCCTAAAGAAATACTTTTTTTTTTTTCTCAATAGAAAGCAGGAATAACACTGTGAGTGCATGTTGGTAATTAGTCTGAAATCTTGGCAAGAAAAGTATAAGATTTGACCTTACACTCAACAAAACCACGCTGGATTATGGCTAGGTATCACAAATTGAGTCCATCAAGCTTTCTTTCCATTTGGACCAAAAAGCTACCAGCACTCAAGAGGACAATAAGTGGTACAAGAGATGTTCTACTTTGTCTTTTAGCAAATGCTAGGCCTGGATTGGGGGTTCCCTATTCCAAATTAGGAAAGAGAAAATAATTCATAGATATGTTAAAAAATGATAGTGACTAAGGGATAGATAAAGTTGTGAACACTCCGTTCCATTAGAAATGGAACATTAGAAATTGTTAGAAGACGTCTGATTGAAGCAGATATGAAATAGTAGAAACCTAGAGATGAGAAGGAGTGAAGGCAAGGATGCAAAAGCAGATGGTAGAAGTAAAAAAATTATGGATAGACATACCAAGAGCAGTTACAAAACGAAAATCGATGCTGAAGAAGAAAACACAATAAACTTGCAAAATACCAAATCAGTGATATAGTGGAAGAACTTCAGTATTTCTCCATCACACAGAGGAAAAGACATAATTGAAAATTAAGGAAAAAATGACATCTAGAGAGGAGATAAAAATAGAGATCTAACCTAAGAAATATATGCATTCCAAAGGAAACTGGACATAATAAGCAACTACTTCATAGAAAATTTTTCTGAGCTGAAGAAGAATCTGCATTTGTTAGGCTGAATGTGCTCACCAAATTCCAGGCAATAGTAATGGAAAAAAACAACAGAAAAAGAAGACCTGTGAAAATTTACATTTCAAAAGAAACAAAGTAAAATAATTAAAAAGCAACCTGAAGGATATTCAAAATAATGTATTTAACAACCAGTCTGGCATAAAAATGGACCAATGTGATAGATGCTGGCACTGGCTTGGTATGGCCTTACTAGTAAGTCCTGGCTGAATAGGTTATGACATAAGTGCATGTTTTCATCTTCGTGTGAACCCAATGAAAGATCTTTTTAAGTATGTGCAAGGTCTCAGATAATATATTGCTAAAAACATACTCTTACCAAGAAAACTACTTGAAAGTACTCCCAACAAACAAGGGATAAATTAAAATCAAGACTTGGTGGTGATAATTGAAACTAATTAAATATAGAGATTTATTGTAACTACTTCCATATGTAAAGTTATAAAATTAAAGGCAAACCCAAGAAGTATTTTCTTTTGTATAGGTTGAATTTATGTATAATAAGTACACAGATTACAAGTTTATAGCTTGATGTAAATATATATACATCTTGAAATCAACATCAATTATATCAAGATATAGAATATTATCAGCACTCCTAATGGCTCTCCTATGCTCCCTCATGGTCAATAGTGCCCCCTTAAGATAACCAATTTTCTGAACTTTCTCTTTAGTTTTGTCTGTTTTTGGCCTTTGTATCAATATTGTATCTGAAAGATTCATTCCTCTTGTTGTGCATAGTAGTAATTTATTCTTTTTAATATCTGTATAGTATGCCATTAAATGAATATACGACAAGTTATTTAACTTGATACTATTTATAGGCATTTGATCTGTTTCTAGGTTTTGGTCACTGGATTTTGGCTAATAAAATTATTTTGGACATTGTTGTGCATGCTTTTTGGTGGATAAAATTCTGTTGGCTATATACTAACAGATGAAATTGCTAGGTCATAGAATATAGCTGTGATCAACTTTTATAGATATTATCAGTTATCCAAGTGGTTGATCCCTCTTCTGTGATGTTTAGTTTTATGTGTCAACTTGGCTAGGCTATCATAACCAGTTTTCAATCAAATACCAGTTTAAGTGTTGCTGTAAATGTATTTTATAGAAGTTGTTATCATCTATAATCAGTTGACTTTAAGTAAAGGAGATTATGTAATCTGAGTGGACCTCATTCATTCAGTTGAAAGGGTTTAAGAGCAAAAGTGAAGTGTCCTTGAGGAAGAAGAAATTCCTCCTGTGGACTACAGCTCCCGCCTGCGAGTTTGCAGCTGTATGTAATGCAAATATCTTCTTCCAAAATGTGACTTTACTGTTCCCTCTCTTACAGTATCTTTTAATGACAGAATTTCTTAATTTAATGAAGGACAATTTATTGATCTTTCCTTTTTTGGTTGGTGCTTTGTGTTCTGTTCAGAAATCTTTGTGTACCTGAGGTCATGAAATTATTTACCTATGTTTTCTTCTAAAATGTTTTTATTTATATTGCACAATTAGGTCTATGAATTAATTATTGTGTATGCTGTAACGTGGGAGTCAATATTTGTTTTTTCATATGGATAGCCACTTGATCCAGCACCATTTATTGAAAAAATCATTTCCCTACTTGTAGTTGGTGACATTTTTGTCATATATTAGATCACATGTATGTGTCTACTTCTGGATTCTCTATTCTATTTCACTGGTCCACGTACTGTCCTAGTGCAAGACTACATTGTCATAATTACTGTAGCTTTATAAGTCATGATATCTGGAATGGTAAGTCCTCTACCTATATTCTTCAAGATTGTCTTGTGCTGTTTTTTTTCTTTTAACTTCCTTTGCATTTCATATAAATTTTAGAATCAATTTGACGATTCCCACATAGACATCTACACAAACTTGCTGAGAATTTAATTGCAATAGCACTAGATCTATAAATCAATTTAGGAAGAATTGGCATTATCTATACTGTTACAAATACAAAAATGGTGATTCTCTTGATAGATTTGTAATTTAAATAGTGAAAACAGCTTAAAAAAATAAGGAGAAATTTTAAGGTATCTTTTGAAGTCACCAAGCTTTGTTAGCTTAGAAGGATGTCCTGAGCTCTTGCAAGTCAAAAGCAGTAATTTCTATCTCAGGGAATATGCATAATAACACAGTGAAAATGTTGCCTGATATACTTCTTTTTCTTCAAAAGAACCTGGGACTAGCAGCACTCTGGATAATTGTACTGATTTATGGGCTGCTACTGGTAGCAAATGCTTACATAGAGCTTTCTGCTGTAACTATAGTTTTATAAGTGCAAATTTCTGCTAGTTGCTGAATTCCCCACAGTGATATTAAGGGAAATTATTTAAGGAAAATTTGCAACAAAATAAACAATGTCAAACAAAGGTCACTTCCTCTTGACTGAGATGAGATGCAATTACAATATTCATGTGAAATGACACAAACAAAATTTGTAAACATAGCATCCTAGCCACTAAGGAGGGTGATTAGTGGAAGAAGCAATATGCTTTAAATATTAGAAAAATAATTAAACTTTCATTAATGCCTGATCAAAATAAAATAATATTAGAGATTGTTTATCTCAACTTGACCCCAACTCCCGTTCTGCGTTGGAAAGATTGCTGATGGAAACTGTCAAACTGGAGAATATTACTGTCTAACTTTTTGACTTCAATATACATCTAATTTGACTATCTATCATCTTTATATCTATCATTTCACATTCCATGGTGATACTTGCAGTCTTGCACAGGGCGTGTAAACAGAGCCAGCTTCGAAGATTGCTGTCACGTAGGTAGAGATTTATCTCCACTCCCCTCCTTTCTGTACCCTTTCCTACCTCCCCTCCTCACTCCCAACTCCCATACCTTCAGAGGCTTGCATACTGCTGCTGTCAGTCTGCTTGCCACTGCTTCCAGAGATTGCTAGTAGTTTCTAATATCCATGTTCGCTTCTGCTTCCCATTGACACTGCCACATTACATTTTCCAGGCCTTTTCGCAAGTCCGGCAATGAGACTGAGTTCAATGATGTGCAATATTTACAAGCCTAACCCCTAAAATCTCCTTCAAGATCCACCTTCTCTTGCTCTTCCCTTCTCTGTTAGCCAGATGCAAAGCATTCAGTGGATGACTTGGAGGCCCTAGGTGACAGTCATTTGATAAATGGAACCTGGGTGCATGAAGGACTATATGGGGCAGGGCCATTCCCTTCCCACTGGCTCCACCCCAACCAACCTCCATATTGGACCTTAATGGGAGCCAAAATTAATTTATTATTTTGTTAAGTCATGGGATTTAGGGGTTGTTTCTAACAGAAGTCAGTATTTTGACAAATGCAGTGTTCTCATTCCAGATCATTTGTCCACTTTCTGCTTACCCTTTAGGACAGGAGTTAGGAAACTACAGACTGTTGGCTAAATCCAGCCATGTACTGTTTATGTACAGCCTGCAATCTAAAAATGTGCTTTTAAAAATTTTTTTAAAAGGTTTATTTAATGAAAAAGGAGGTGGAGAAAGAAGAGAAGGAGGAGGGTGGCGGAGAGAGGAGACACAATGTGACAGAGATAGCATGTGGCATGAAAATCAAAAATATTTACCATCTGGTCTTTTACAGAAAAAGTTTGCCAACCTCTGCTCTAGAATATAGACAGTCCAAAAGTCTTTGTAAAAGCCTCAGTGTGCCAGGATTGCCTATCACAAGATTACCAATATCTATGCTAAGAATGCTGACTCTGCATGTGACCACAGCTTTCAGCATCCAAGTATTGAACAGTGCAGGGCTCTCTGCAGAGATACAAGCTTACCATGGGGGGTGAGTGTCCTAATGCAGCCCTGAGCCTCACTTTTCTATCTAGGCCCCCAAGACAGCTCTCTTTGTGCTGAGTCTCACCACTTCCCTTTAAGTAGGACTATGGGCTTTGGTCTTAAGTCTCCAGGTGCTGACAACCAGTCTCAAATACTTCGGGAAGGAAAACATCCTCACTATCCCTCTTATGATTTTCATGTTCTAATTTATGTCCCAAACTTCTTTTCTCTATTAGAGTAAACCTTGTCCCCACAAAATATCTCATGGACCTAAAGGCAATAATAGAGACTAACTGGTACCTGTTATGTATGTAGGGAGGGTGCATCTGAGTGTGGTGTGTGTGTGTGTGTATGTGTAGTGTGTAGACTGTTGTCTACACAAGCAAGCAGTTGGTTAAAAATATCCTTTTACACTTGCATTTATATAGGGTTGACCTTCTAATAAAAATATTTAAGATTTCAAGTGGCCAGTAAAGAAGATATCTATGCCGAGCGTTGTGTTTTGGAAATGTGAGTTTCCTGCCCCTGAAATTACAAAAAATTGGTAACTACTCAGTCAAATATATTTAAGAACACTTTGCAAAGTAAAAACTGAGGTACTGGGGACAGGGAGCAAATACTATGGCTTCTCTTGGCTGAGAAAAATCATGTGAACCTCATTAGGTGGTGAGAGGCATAGTTTTAGTATCTAAAGGAGGGATGAATTTTATAATGGCAGTAGCTAACCCAAACTATCCTACCATACACTAGTAAATCTGACAACTGTACTATCATAGAATATAAAAGACAATTTACAATCAATGAAGAACTTTAAAATCTCTTAGAATTCAAAATGATGTTGGACTAAATCATAGTTTCACTAGAATAAATTTAAAGGCAAAAATGTAGTACAAAGAAATGGCTGATTGCCCAAACAATTCCAGGCTTCATGACACCTGTTGACCACGCATTTATTTGGTGGTGTTTTGCTGAAAAACAATCTTATCCCAGATATGTAATCATATCTAAGCAATCATTGAACCTTTAATGTGGTTGTGTTGGGAAAATTTCCAAGAGGAATTAAAGTTTAAATCGTGGGTTTCAGAGAACACGCAAGCGTGTTATTATGTTGTACAGATATTTTAAGATCACATACCTGGACCTGAATAAATCACCTATTTCTCCAAAATAAAAGGACCATGGAATGTGATGGTCAACTCTCTCTTGCATGTCTGCAAGAACTATCGCACAGCCAAGGAGACTTTGCGCATGGAAGAACACATGGATGAAAGAAATCCTCTTGCCAAGCTCCCTCCGCTGACTTCCAGGGAATTAACACTGACAGGTTTCCTGATGTCAGTCCATCTCCTCCTCCAGGCTTCTTATCCATTTTAATTCCCTGATGGCTAGACCAGATAAGCAAATCCACACTATGTTGGCATCAAAAACTAATATTTTATGTGCCTTCAAAGAATTTAATAACTTTGACTTTTTGGCAAGGTTTGCCTTCTGAGGGAATAGAATGTCAAAATCTTTTGTAAAATCCTACAATTATTCTTACTTGTTCAAAGTTATTTCACACAGAATGCTCGAAGACACAAAAATTGGCATGACCTGTCAGCTGTTAACATTGTTGATTTAAACTGGAAGCAACATGGCATACAAGATCTTTCTGTGTTTCTGGGGAAAATGGTGATGTTTCTTAGCAGGTAAGAGTCTTAGGATTTATAGGAGGGATTTTTTAAATTTGCTCTTTTCCCAGAGGAAGAACACTAATTTTGTAGAAAATCTATTTTAACATACTTAAACATATTTTAATCATTTCAAGAATGACTGGCTAATTTAAATTTCAGTTCAGAGAAGAACTTTGGGTGAAATTCTAAAAAAGACTAGCATCAAAGACTGCACCCTGGACAGGGCTCATGTTTCTTGTACATGATCAAAATCTAAAGCCAGCCATATGGCTTCTATAGGAGGGCAATTTGCCTGAATGAGCAGATCTGTACTCTTGGAATGATACACCATCATCAGCTTACAGACCATTCCCATCTTTGTCTGTTCATCACAAAAGAAAAGTGGGAGAAATTTTCTTCTGGCATTTTATTCCCTTGTTTTCCCAATCACCTTCGTTTTCTTCTCTTCAACAACAGAGCCCCTTGAATAGAGATCTCTAGGAAGACTGCAGTATTTCTGCCCACTCAAGACCCTTATGTTGAAATTCTATGGCGTTGGATCTCATATTCTCTAGTGCTAATTCTGATTCGGTCTTAAAACAATATTCCCTAAAATAAAGTTAATTGCAATTCCTCTGTAATAGTTTATATTATCTATACATTTTTAGAACTATACAATGAAAGCTAATTTACCACTATTTGATGTTGTATTTTATATTCTCCTGTATTACTTAATAATTTATGTGAATAGTGGACGGTTTCTCACAAAACTGAGTATAGATCTTTGAGCTTTTAATGCCTATTTTCTTTTCTACTTTAAAAATTGATATACAGGAGACGGCTGTATATCAGCCATTAAGTGCGCGCGCTCTGCTACTGTCGGCCCAGGTTTGGATCCTGGGGGCGCACCGATGCACCGCTTGTCCGGCCGTGCTGAGGTGGCATCCCACATACAGAAAGTAGAAGGATGTGCAACTATGACATACAACTATCTACTGGGGCTTTGGGGAGAAAAAGGGAAAAAAAGGAGGAGGATTGGCAATAGATGTTAGCTCAGGGCCAGTCTTCCTGAGCAAAAAGAGGAGGATTGGCATGGATGTTAGCTAAGGGCTGATCTTCCTCACAAAAAAAGAAAAAATTGATATACAAAAAATTGCACGTTTAATTTATACATTTTGATGAGTTTGGACATATTCATACACCCATGATATCATCACCACAATGAAGGTACTAAACATCCCCATCACCTCCAAAAATTTTCTTGTATTCTTTTGTGTGTGTATATTTGTGTGTTTTGTGGTAAGAACACAACATGAGATTTATCCTCAACATATTTTACCTTAGTTTTATTTTTTTTGCTGAAGAAGATTCACCCTGTGCTAACATCCACTGCCAATTTTCCTCTTTTTTTTTGCTTGTGGAGGATTAGCACTGAGCTAACATCTGTGCCAATCTTCCTCTACTTTGTGTGTAGGTTGCCACCACAGCATGGCTGATGAGTGGTGTATGTTCGCACCTGGGATCCAAACCCGCGAACCCGGGCTGCCGAAGCAAAGCACGCCAAGTTTAACCATTACACCATGGGGCCGGCCCCAATCCTCAACATATTTTAAAGTGCACAATACCGTATTGTTAACTATAGACACTATGTTCTACGGTAGACAGATCTCTAGAACTTATTCATCTCCCATAACTGAAACATTATTCCCATTGAGCAACAACTCCCCCTTTCCCCTCCTCCACATCTAGTTTGTTATATTCTCAATATTACCATTCCTTGGCAATATGATTATAAAAACCAACTCTTTGTAGAAAAATCATTCAAAAATAATAATCTTGATAAAATGTTAATTTAATACAATTTTATATTTTTATGTATAATTTATCATTTCTATTCTTCCGTAAAACAGCAATGCATCATTTTTTAGGAATGCCTGTGAAAGTGCAAAGCTGTATTTTACTTATGTCCTGAAGAAGGAAAGAATCTCCTAGAATATTTTGTTTCACACTTTTTAATTAAAATAATTAACTGCTTAAACCATGGATAAGAATATTAATAAAATACTTCCTTAACTCTGAGATGGTTCATAATCTTGAATAAAATTATTTGAATCAAGCTAAGTACAGACTATTGAGAGATTTTCCACAAAGAGAATTTGACGATTTAGAGAGGAATCAACAACAAAGGCCATTAATCATCCTGCTGAAAGAGGTAATTTCACAACCTTGTGATGTTTCTGAGAGGATGGAAGGCCAAGCAGATGAGAAAGCTGATGTGGCTATTAAGAGTTCAAGAACTTTTTGTCCAAGCAAAAATAACGTGTATCACGTAGGCAGGAACAGGAGACTGAATTTCAGGATAGTTGCTTAAAGGCAGCTATTTCTTTTTCCAGATTTGAGATTTTTTGAGATACCTCAGATCTTACATTTATAAAGCAATATACAGAAATGTGATAACCATACCTCCCCAAAAAGCTTCTGTTACCTTAAAGGAAAGTGCCTGAAATATTGTAGGAAATGCATTCCCACTTTACCCATTCCAAATTAGCATTCACAAAAGCAGGGTCAACAGGCAACTTTCTGGGAAGTCATACTAAATCTCAGGGGCAGAGATGTTATAAAATGAATGTAATTAACAAATTTCAAATGCAAGTCAGAATTAAAGCAATGGGATTCTGTGACAAATAGCAGACTTATATTTCCCGTAAGTACATGAATTTAGACCTTTATCACACTTTCCACTTTAGCTGGGGGGAAAGAAAAAAATAATACCTTTAAATAAAATGTGACCAGTAAACACCTCTTGGTAATGAGATTTAGTGCCTGAAAAAGGAAAGGAAGAAAAGGAGGGAAGGAGAAGGGACAGGTTGAGAATGAGAGAAGGAGAGAATGAGTTCAAAAAGAGAAGGAAAGAGAAAAGCAAATAAACCATTTTCTAAGGACTCACTATGATTTAAACACTGTGATAGGTACTTTCATATATGTCACCTGATATAATCTTTAAAATAATTTTCTAGACAAATATTATTACCCCATTTATATAGATGAAGAAACTGAGACCCATGAACAATTAACTAAGATAAAGTGAAGCCAGGATTCAAATTCATTTTGAATATTAAGCTCATTCATTTTCCATGCTCTCATAATTCATTCTTTGGCAATCATAAAGATTAACCTTCTTGCATTTAAATGACTAATCATTGCCCAGTGAAGTGGATGTAAGTAGCAGAGATTCTCATTTTCCATTCAAAGCTTGAATCTCCAAAGGGACTTCAGTGTTTTGGCTCTAGACCATGTACAGGGTGTTTTAACTGTGGAAACCACAATGTGAGAATCAGGGGAGGCAATCCAAAGAGCATCTGATGTCCCTCAAACTGTTAGAATTCACTAATGGAGAAATCCTGTGATGGCTCCTGTTTTCTGATTCAGGAATAGTCAGGTCCCTTTAAGATACAGAATAATGTAGCTTTTGAGAGGGAAGAATGTCATTATGGAGAAATACTCTCCTTTATAATTAACCTCTGAATTCCTGGACTAGATATAACTGGCTTTGCACCCCAAGGTTTCGATCATCTCCTATACTACTCCCTTTCTTTGATTTTTTTCCATATGTCCAGTTGTACTCCCTCACAAACTCCACTCTTAGTTACTAACCAGACTTTCTTCCTGTTCAACGTCCTTTTATCTGAGGTCACTTCAATCCCTGCTCTGTCTCTTGCACCCTCTTGTTGATTCCATCTTGGCTACTTATCCGGATTTGCCTATTGCCTGATTTTTACTTTATGCCCTGTTGTGTCTTGTGGTTTGGGCCATGCTGCCCCCCAAAAGTACCAGAACCAATGACCAGGATCTTATGTGATTCCCTTCTTTCTGCATTTATGCTAAATCTCTGGGGGCCGCACTAAAGTTGGGACACTGTAGACAATATAAACCTAATGACTGTGCTGGACTATATTAACTTTACCATTCTCTTGCATACTCTCGTCCCTTTTTCCTTCCACTATTCTGACCTTCATTCTCAAGTGGGCCCTCAATGTCACCCAGCAACTCCACCATGTTTTCCTAGTACATTCATTTTCACCTTGTCATAGATGATTATTTCATACCTTCATCTCTCACCTCCAACCACCAGTACCTGCTTCTCTGTTTCCAATCTCAACTCCAGGCCTTTCTTCCTCCACAGAAACTAGAAGAAACCAGATGCGGAAATTCCACATGCTCCCAAAACCATTCCTACAAACCTACTGGTAATTTTGCCTTTCCCCATCACTATGGATGAAATACGCACCATCCTGTCTAAGGTCAACCCCTCCATTTAGTCTCTGGATTCTAACCTTTCGTGCCAATTTGACTACATTAACTCAGCCACTCTCTCTTCTCTATGACATCATCAATTTCCCTTTTTACTGGATCTTTCCCAACATCACACCAATATGCTACAATAACGCCAATCTATGCCTCTCTTGCTACTGTCCCATTTCCTAATCCCTTGCCAGTAAAACTTTCTGAAAATGTTGTCTACGTTTGCTGTCTTTATTCCTCTCTTCTAATCTTTTTCTGAACCCATGCCAATCAGGCTTTTAATTCCCTGAAACAGCTCTTGCCAAGGTCTCCAATGACCTGTTCGTTGCCAAGTGCAATGGTCAAGTCTCTGTTCTCATCCAATATTTAACAGAGTTGATCGTTTCCTCAGTCTCACTTTCTTCACTTGGCTTCTGGAATATCTCACTCCCTCTCTTTCTGTGTCTTTCTCTCTCTCCGTGTCTCTCTCCCTTTGTCTCTCCCTTCACCTCCTCTCTCAGAACTCTTTTCCCTCATTAGCTACTCATTCACAATCTCCTTTGCTGGTTCCTACTCGTCTCTCCTAATTCTAAATTGGAGGCCCCAGAACTCAGTACTCAGATGACTTTCCTCACTTCCTGGGTGATCTCAGCCGGATTCATGGCTTTCAACGTGCTGACAATTTCACAGTTGTACCTCTAACCCGGGTGTCTCCACTGAACTCCAGTCTCATGTTCCCAAGTATCTACTTGACTTTTCCACTTGAATGTCTAATAGGCATCTCAAGCTTAATATGTCCAAACCAAATACTAATTTCCCTCATCCTTGCTCCAACCTGCCCCTCCTGCAGGCTACTCCATCTCAGTAAATGGCCGTTTCATTCTTCCATTGCCCAGACCAAAACATTACCCTTCTCTTTGTCTTTCACCACATTCATCCTATTAACTAATCCTACTTGGTCTATGTTCAAAATATATCTAGAATCTCACTACTTCTCATCAACTCTACCATTACCACCACTGTGCAAGCCATTGGATATTACAGCAATAAGCTATTAACTACTCTTTCTACTTTCACACTTGTTTCAATATTCAGCCTATTTACTATACAGCAGCTAGAATGACCTTTTCAAAAATGCATGGTCAGGTCGTATTACGTTTCTGATCAATACCATCTGATGACTTCACAATTCATTCAGAGTAACAGCTGAAGTTCTTGTAGTGGCTACAAAGCCCTCTCTCCTCTTCCCAACCTTTCAACCTTGTACCACTTCCCCTCTCACGGCTTATTCTGCTTTAGCCACACCAGCTTTATTGCTGTTCTGAGAAAAAGCAGTTTCAGGAATTTTGCACTAGAGTTTCTTCCACCTGGAATGCTCTTCCCCTGACAGTCTCATCACTCCCTTCCTCACTTTCTTCAGGTCACTACACTCACATAGCCTGCATCCCAAAAGCCTCCCTGACCCAGTGTTAAGAGACTTCCACCTCACAAGTGTCCCCTCCACTCCCTGCTTTTTCATGTCGTTCTTTCTTCATTTGTTTTGTTTATTTTTTGTTATCAGCTATCTCCTCTCCCTAGACTATAAACTCCATGCTTCTTACCCTATTATTTGATATGTCCCTCCTGCCTGGAATAATATCTGTCTTAGGGTAAATTTCAATAAATATTGTTGAATGAATAAATGGGCATCATAATAAGATTAACTAATCTGACTTGTTTGGTGAGGAGGTATTTTCGTAGAATGAATAAAAAGCTATAAATATTAAAGGTCTTAGGCAAAAGAAAAAGAAAATAACATTAAGATGTCCTAGTAACGGTCTTAGGTTGTGAAGAAATAAAATATTGTTTATTTATCCAGAAATCAAGAGAAATTCAGGGAGTTTTGCCTCTCTTACTCTGTTCCGTGAGGAATACTGTCATCTTTTTAGACATAGCTGGAATTGTTCATGGTCTACCATTATCTACTGTGGCCAAGGTCAGGCTCTGCAGACAGACTAGCCCATTAAATTGATCAGCTCTCAGGTGTAGGTCCAAAAAAGAGAAACTATCATGGGACAAAAGTCAACAGGTAGGTAATCTAGGCAAGCAAGTCTCGCAGGGATGGGGATTTTAAAGTATGTAAAATAACAAGGTATTCTGGCACATGGATGGGGCATAGACCATGCAATTCAGGAATTAGTTTTTTAGTCAAGAATCCTTCCACTGTAAATGACAGAAACCCAACTCAAAATAGCTTTCTCACAAAGGGGAGTATATTGGTTCATGTACCAAGAAGTCTAAAAGCACTGAAGTTTCAGTCACAGCTAGACCCAGGGGCTCAAATGAGGATATTAGTACTCTCTCTTGTTCTTCATCTCTTGAACAGGCTCATGCTACACAGTAGGTCAGAGGGCTGGCCACAGCCCCACTTCATAGTCCACCAGCGTATCAACCCCAACAGGATAGGTCCTTTCTGATAGCCTCAGAAGAAGTGTTCCAGGAGAGATTCTGCTTGGCCTGGCTTGAGTCTTGTACTTATTCCTGAACCAATCACAATGTCCAGAAAGTTGGGAGAACTTTGGCCAGACCTAGATCATATTCCCTCCCTTGTGTTTCACAGGGAGTGACCAAACCCACATGACCACATCAAATGAGTTCCCCAAAGGAAAGAAGAATTCTATTTCAGAATAAGGAGGGAAAGCTGTGTAGGCGAAAACAATACACATCCACGACATAGGCAATAAAAAGTCAGAAAGACAGTTGCATGTTTGACATGAAGGAAGCTTTTCAATGTGTAAAGAAAAAATGAATTCTTTATGTATACCAGGAAGGCCCAGAGGTGGTAAAGACACCAGTGGGAAATGGACAGGATGGCACTGTGATATTTATTTTTACCCAGAATATGCATCAAAAAAAGGTAACAATTGAATAACATCAAACTAAAAGATAAAAGATGAATTGTCTATCACCTTTTTTTTGTCTTCTACATGAGTGACAGGTAAAAATGTGCTCCCACAATATGGAACATTAGTTTAAAAACAGCTAGACTTAAGATGTCAGAAATATCAGTAAAGTTAGTGAAAATATTAAGTATTTAATTGCTTACACATGAAAATAAAACACAAGGGCCCGCCCCGTGGCTTGGCGGTTAAGTGCGCGCACTCCGCTGCTGGCGGCCTGGGTTCGGATCCCGGGCGAGCACCGACGCGCTGCTTCTCCGGCCATGCTGAGGCCGTGTCCCACATACAGCAACTAGAATGGATGTGCAACTACGATATACAACTGTCTACCGGGGCTTTGGGGGAAAAATAAATAAATAAAATTAAAAAAAAAAAAAAGAAAAGAAAACACAAACCATTTCTACCGTTAAAAATGATTTACCACTTACTTGTGGCCCAATTTTTAAGTTAGAATTATCTGTATATATTTCCTATAGAATTCATTATAGTTTACATTATCTTCGGCTGGTTCTATTTTTCACTTTTTTTATTTGACTAATTCTAGTCCGTTTTTTACATATTGCCTTTTACAGTTAATTAACAGATATTTCTCTTCCAGTGTAAGAGACAAGGACATCTTTAGTAGAGAAAAACGATATTAGGTTTGGGGTTATTGGCTGATCGTGTGTGCTTTCCTCTGAACTACTGCTTCTATCTAACAGGGAGTGAAAAAAATATTTTGGATACAGCATTAATTATCTATGGTTCGGTCCTGGAAGCCAAAATGAATTTCTCTGAATAATGAGGAACTGCTGAAAATAAACATTAATAATAAAGTATTACTGACCAAGAATTCTTACATTTGCGAATCGTTTTGCTTATGTTTGACTCTTTTAATGTGCCTAGGTTCTGCAGCCTTCTGTGTCACTCCTCTCTTTAAATCCGAAATAACAGTAGTTTGCATTTTCCCTCTCTTGCTTGATTTACGGAAAATAGCGTCTTTTATCAAGTTTCCCTCCCCAAATATTCCTTGGTAACTTTCAGGAACGTTTTCTTCTTTCATGAATGCTTCCTGTATGTCACTTGGCATCTTCAATTCAGACTGCTTCTCTGGGTTTCTATATAGATCACAGCTTGCGAGGTCAATGTTACTCCTCCACATTGGACCTCTCCTAAGTGTGAGAATGCATCCATCCAATAATTCCTTAAAGCTTACTGTTTCACTCGAAGTTTTACTCAAAGTCCTGAGAACAGAAAAAATTATGATGTAGACTGGGGAAAGGAGGCATGGAAATCCCATCATTTCCCCCATTTACCAGATAGTAGACATAATAGTTTCTAGAATCCATGTGTCATACCCCTCCTCCAGGGATCTGACATCACTCTCTTAAGCCCCAGACTTCTCACTCTGTTTCAGCAACCAATTTCTGTTCTATGATCACATTTCTTTCCATTAGGACCTCCCTATTCAGAGTCCAGACATCTAAACTCAAGAGATAGTATGTAGAGCATTTAGTACTTCAATGTACAAAAATTCTCCTTTCTAGAATAGAATTGACTTCATATTTGCGTAATTAAAAGGCCCCTTTAATGAATTTCCCAATCCAAACCCAATCACATGTACATATATGACACACACGCAATCTTCATGGGAAGATCAATTCAGCCTCCATCGTAAAAGCAACATGCAAAGTAGTAGTTTGTCCTGACAACAGTATTTGAGAGGAGAAGTCAGTAAATACATTTTAATGTCACGAATCACATTTTGAAAATGAAAGTACAAAACTTAAGCCTCTCTGGGAATGCAAGAGAATGAAATGTACTCTCCTATTTTCATGAATACACACCTCTGTTAGTCTCTAAGAATGATCCTGACTTTCAAATATGCAAATGTATCACTAGGAATTTAGGGAGTAAATGACTGCCATGATTGAATCTGCAATCAATTCTATGGGCCATTTCTAAAATTGCCATGATTTGGAAGTTTCTGGAGCAGAAAGTGAATTATAAGAGACTATGTTTGCAAACTGTCAGCATAGTTTGTAATAGTTCCACACTGATATAATTATGAAAACAAGGCTTCCCTTTCTGAGGGTTTGAATATCCACATTAAATTAAAAGAACAGCACATGAAAGACGCAATGTCAGAAGATGGCGCTACTCTCCAAGAGAGAGGCGATTTTTTTGTCAAGCAAGGTTTCTGCACTCTTTGACTGACTGGTAGATAACACGCAACAGACAGAAGGACAACTGATGTTTGGACGATAACTGTGAGACTGAAAAATCTTCATGTCAATCAGAATGGTGGTTTTATTAGGAAATATAATCATTTAATCTTTTATTCAATGCACATTTATTGAGTACTTACTGTTGTAATGTTCTGAATTGTGGAGGATACAAACCAGAAAACATGTCTGCGAAAATCTAACAGTTTAGCAACATTATACGCATACACATACTTGCGCGTGCACCCGGGACTGTTAAACAAGCTGACATGTAACACATATAATGAAAAAAGGTAGAAAATGATGAGGCAGTTCAGAGGACAGCCATTCTAGGAAGAGAATAAAGACAGAATTAAGAATAGCAAGGGGAATAAATTTGTCTGGAAAAACAGAATACATGTAAATGAAAGGTGGAATATAAGAGTAAGAACCTAAACTGAACGTGGTGGCCTTTGAGTACCACACGAATATGCTTGTATATTATTTCATAATAATGAGGTTCTACCAAAAGCTTGAGCCAGCAAGTGACATGATTAGAGCTGCGCTTTGGAAGTCAATCTGTTTGGTGATACGGGGAAGGTAAAGTTAGGATAGAGGAAGAAAATGAAACGTCTGGAAAAAAATTTGACATACTAACAGCTGGTTCTCGAAATTTGTCATACAGATATTATTAATGCATTTCGCACAAGGGAAAAATAGTTTGACCTTTAAGAGCCTGCATTTAATGTTTATCCAGGCTTATGTAAGTTATTAAGCTAAAATTATTCCAGAAGTTTTACGATGTTTAATAAACGAAAGATCCTTCCTGGTATTTCTTGTATTTGCAAATATATTGCAGTAATGTGATAAATGCTTAGAAGTGGGAGAAAGGGAAATCTGCTCTTTACCCCTATGTCGTGTCATACATATGTTTAGTGACTGTATGGAGCAGACTGTCCATAGGATTACTCTGAAAGCACCGAGCTGGCTACACTTGGGCTGTGGCGGAGGATGGAGAAGGCAATCACAAAGGGTTCCTGGGAACGTATTTGCTATTTCTACTTTTCTTTCCAAACCCTTTTCATGTTGAACATTTTAACTGATCTAGCCTTTGGAGAGTTAAAAGAGTGTCAGGAAGATGGCATTGAAAGCTGCTTCAGGAGAATTCTTGTGAAAAAAACAATGCTGAGGAGATTTTTTTATTACTCTGTGTCTGGTAAAATACATTGTTAGCATTCATGCAAAAAGAGTAGAAGAAAAACTTCAAAAGTATCCAGCAATGATTCTTCTTTATCCATTTCCTCATTTATCTAATGAAGGTTTATGAGTACCAAACATACATTAGCATGCTAAGGCCTGGGGAAACTGTCAAGGACTCCAGCTGTGGGCACAATTAGCAGTGCAACAGCTAAGGCAACGTGGAAACATGGAATAGCAAGGTGTAATGAGACTGAGCGGAAGGCAGAGATCAGATCATGATCTGCCTTGCATAAATCATTAAAACGTCTGGAATTTAGGGGCCAGCCAGTGGTGTGGTGGTTAAGTTCACGTGCTCCGCCTCGGTGGCCCAGGGTTTGCAGGTTCGGATCCCAGCCACAGACTGACACACTGCTTGTCAAGCCATGCTGTGGTGGCGTCCCATATAAAGCAGAGAAAGATAGGCACAGATGTTAGCCCAGGGCCAATCTTCCTCAGCAAAAAGAGGAGGATTGGCAATGGATGTTAGCTCAGGGCTAGTCTTCCTCACAAAAAAAAAAAAAAGTATGGAATTTACCCTGTAGTAAGTGTGATTCTTTTTGATGGACATTTCATATACTCAAAACCTGAAATGTATAAACAACATACTTGCAAACAAAATCTGTTCTGGTTGGCATTCTTTTTGATCCTCTTCTGAATTTTTATATGACTCATTCAATATTGACACAATAAAGAAAGACAGTTGCTACAGCCAGAGTATCTGGACTGCCAGGATCTGGCATAACTAGTTTATGGCCTATATGTGAAGTCGGCAAATTGAAGTACTTTGCAGTGGAGGCCATTTTGTGGTCAAAGAACAACATCTGAAAGTGAAATTTAGATTGTGAAATATGCAGTGGGAGAAGAACTAAGAACGCTCACTTAATTTGCTTTACTAAGTGAGTTAATTCACGTGATGTGCTTAGAACAGTATTTGGCACAAAGCACTCAACAAATGTTAGCTACTAATATTAATAATATTATTGAATTTTTTAAAAGAAAATTAGAGTAGGAAGAAATAAAGAAGATTATAAATGTGGAATAGGATTATTAGCTTGTTAAATCAACATGAATATACCCCAACTGATACATTCAATAAGCACTTATCAGCATAACCTCTGTCCCAGTCACTGAAGTAGGCTGTGGGGACACAGCAGGGATCAGAGGAGACCAAAAGCCCTGCTTTGTGGAGTTTATACTCTGGGAGTTTGGCTTAGGCTTCAGAGTCTGGAGCCAGGGTCATATAATCGATTTCCAAATTTGTGGGTACTGCAATGACCCTTCATACCTCCTCCTGCAAAACCTGCTGAAGAAGGTTCTGGTGAGGAGCAAGATGATGGCAGGAGGGATGGCACCAACCCAAAGGCTATCAGCTGAGTGCAGGACTCACTATTCTGCCTGCTGCTTCTGGATATCCTGGTCCAATGCTAACCCCACTCCCTCACGCTGACTTCTCCCCATGAGGAGTGGTGGTCCCTTTAAGGCGATTTGTTTTGTGTAAGGATTTTGCTCTTGCTGCATGGAGGGTACCAGAATAGCTGAGTCCAATTGTGAACTGAGTGCTAATCAATTATTAGATCAATTATGACTCAGAAGCTTTTGAAGTGTGTTTTTCTAAGCAGCCTGACCTAATCTATCACTGCCAAGCTGATACTTTCCAGGAAAGTAAAAATCTCCTTTTATTTTGTTTAAACTACATATTAAATGTGGGAGTAGACGATGTCAATAGAGTGAAGAGTTCCCAGGTCTAAAAATATCTTTATTATTGTTTAAACCATATCTTTTCTATTTAAAATTAAGAACTTACTTTGAAAACCTATAAAAATGTTACACAAATATCTGTGAAAGTTGTTAAATTGATTCTACTTACTGATTCTTTTAACTGTCCTCTGTAAAACGTCAAAAACTTGCTGTAATACATTTGTTCTACAGGGCCATTCAGTCCATACTTCATCAGCCCAAGCACCTAAAAGAACTCTTTTGGGTGTCTTTTTGTCTTTTCATCCGCATGAATGTCGGGTCAACTATATTATTGATTCTGAAGGAGTTCTTATACCTGGAGGTATACTCAGGCTTTCAGAATTGAAGCATGGTGTTTGAAATGATGTCGATAGGTTCAACAACTCTGTCCTTTATACATGCACACACACTCTCATACACAGACACACACACACACATACACATACATGACTATCTTCTGCTAATAATGGAATTAGGCTGAATTAAGACAGCCAGTAAAAGAACAGGAATTCAAGACAATTGGTGTGCGAGAACTTGGAATGAAAAGTGTTATTTACTTAGAAAATGGATTCCGTAAGTGTAAATTAACATAAATTATGCTCTTTAGGGGGTTGGGATAAAGATATTGCTAAGTCAGGAGAATTATATATATTGCTGTGTATCATTTTCATTAAAATTTTTAACAAAGTGTCTCAAGATATTGTTGAGGAATATCCCCAGAGCAATGTATATTAGATCATAAGACAGGAGAATTTTTAAAATAGATGAACAATTGTTTCCAAATATATTCTAATCAGATATACCTTAGGGAATCTTCTTCTATTTAATACTGTATCAAGAACATAGTAACACAAACTATCTTCCCAAATCTGCTAATCAAACAAAACTGGAAGAGAAAGGCAATGTAATAGATAATACAATCAAGATTCCAGAGAAATGCCCAAGAACTCAACAGTTCAAAAGCCTGCAACTAACAATGTTATATTTAAGCAAGATTAAAGTTTTGCATTTTAATAGAAACAATTTTTAATTTAAAAAATAAAGTATAGGGTGAGAGGTACCTGGCTTCATAGAAGTTTATGTGAAAAAAAAAAATACAGGAAGTTTTAATTGACTAGAGATTAATATAAATATCTCATGACTATTAAAGATATTGTATAGACTGAGGAAAGCAAAACAATTTTAATCTTCAGTGGTCATGATACATCTGGATTATTATGTTTAGTACCTGATGTAATATTTTAATAAAAACTTTTGCAAACAATGGTATCTCCAAAGGAATTAAAGTGATATGGTGAAAGGAATGGAAACTATCTAATGTGAGGAAGCACTGAAGGGCCTAGGAATGTTTAGATTCTAGTTAGAAGAGAGCACTTGCAAGAAAAATGTCAGTTGTATTAAAATACATAGAGCAACATTAGGTAGATTTATTCTATAATAGTCAAGAAGACAAATCTAGAATCAATAAGTGAAAATTAAAGAGAGGCATTTGACTCAATGTAAAGACTTTCCCATTCATCAGAATTATAATGGAAAAAACCTTAAGATGTAAAAGTCCCTTATTACTGGAAGTTTTCAACTAGAAATTAAATAACCATGTGTTCAAAGTTGTTAAAGAAAATATTTCTGCACCGTGTAGAAGTTTGAGCCTTGTACTAGTTGGACTCTTATGGATTTTCCAAATATATTTAAATTTTCTAAAATTGTTCAACTAAAATTTTAATTTCCATATTTTGATATATAGTTCTCTGGGGTAATCTCTTTTACTTTTTTTTAAAAACCAAACTCACAGAAAATGTAAATGCAAAATGGATGCCAGTACTCTTTCCAACTCTTTCAATAAAAGCAAAGTGAACATTTTTTTTTCCGCCTTGACATGGCCAAGCAAGCTTACATTGAAATTACGCATTGAAATTATTTCCAAACAAAACAACCAGTTTTTCTTTAACCAACATGCACAACATGCCTTAATTTCAGTTATATGTAAGTAAATGGTCTTGATCCTTGCTTGGAAACATTCTCTTTCTTTTTTCTCTCTTGTTTGAACCCACATATATCCACCCTTTTTTCTTCCTTATTCTTAGAGGATCAAATTTACTATCAAAATTACAGCCATAATTTCTTCCATTGGCCTGTTTCCTGGGAGCATTTTATGGCTACACCCTATGTCTCGTCATGTGCCTCTCTTCTTTGGGTTCACTTAGAGATAGGCAGGAGCCAGATAACATAGGGTCTTTCAGTCCATGGGAAAAAGTTTATTCTTTCCTTCTGAGAACTGGAAAGTTATTAGGAGATTTTTTAGCATAGAGATGACATGATCTGTTTACAATGTAAAAATACCATTCTGTCTACTGCTGAGTAGTGAAATGATGGCAGAGACCAAGAGGAGGCAGGCAGCCAAGGGCAGTTATCAAGCCAGAATTGACTATAGCTTGGGCTAGAGGGGTAGTTAGTAGTAGGGGTGGTTAAGAAACACTAGGATTTAGGATACACTGTGTTTTAAAATATATTTCTCGTAAAGCATGTAACTGGTATGAGAGCATCTTTTGCTACATAAAAACTGGAATTTGGTCTCTGAAATTATTATTTTATGGCTTTTCTCATTTGGTAATTACTAAAACAAGGGAAAATTTAAAAGAGCACCGTATTGTACTAGTAAGCATTTTGCAATAGGGCTGAGAACAGTTGCTACTCATCAGTTTAGATTTTCTTTGCCTCTTTTTCTCAGAAAACGAGAGAAAATGGACCCTCTAACACTAAAGAAGTTACAAAGGGGATAAAGTTATAAGGGCATGGTTTTTACATAGCTTCCAGTAATCATTTTTGTCTTTGTTCTTCCTAGTGCATACACACAAAGAATCATCTGCATTAGCCATACTGTTCGGTAAACAAATGTCTGACTTGGCAGACACACACATTTTCTGAAAATATAAGCACTTCAGCATATATGGAAAAGCATTAATAAAACAGCACTACCTCACTACCATTAGTCTGCTTAGATATTATATAAAATTACTTGGCAGCAGGTTAATGTGCCTTCCCTCTTAGGTTGTGGTAAATTTGGGGGTTTTGAATTGTCCAATACAGTAAGTGTAACGTGTATAATTTTTTGACTTAAATTGTTCAGTAGAGTTGAGAATTAATGTGCTCAACAGAATAACTGTACATCAATTCTTCAAGTACCTGTTTTGTCTGAATATCCTAACCTTCTATTTAGGATGGTTAGTTGGATGGGTGGCAGGGAGGATGGGTGAGTCTAATAAAGCATCATTGTTCCTCTGTCACATCACTGTTCCTCTCTCCCATCATAACTCATGGCTACGCAGAAACTTGGAGTGTACCTGGAGAAACCCCTATGTACTGACAATTTGGTAGTTTTTTTCACCTTTTGAGAGGGGAGTGGATATTTGTCTTGTGTTCTCATAGTTTGGGAAACAATGCAAAATTTATGTAACTGGGATTTTTAGAATAAAATGAAAAATTACTTGGCTACTATTGAGAATAGTTATAAATAATAGAATAGTCTGTGAGTGTGTGCTTACTTACTAGATTGAATGTACAAAGTTTTTTATTTCTTTTTTTTTTTTTCAGTTTAAGCTGCAAGATTTCACTTGGCACAGCTCCTAGAATGTAAGGGAAATTTAGAAGCAGCTAGAGTTGTGCTCCTTTTCACTTTTGTTGAGATTGATGCCTGAGGCTTGCTAGAATATAAATTTGTGCTACTCCATCTTGTAAGCGGGGGCATCCTGTTTACTTAGGCACAATGCGCATGTTATTGTGTTGTTTTGACTCTTTGCATAAACGATGAGAGCAGCAACGTCAGAACAACAAAGGGGGAAGAAAAAGCGATTGTTGACTTGCTGAACTTGAGCACTGTTGAACTTGAGTAAGCTGCAGTGAAGCGACACGAAGTAATTGAAAGAATGGTGGAATTGGAGTCCAAATATCTGGATTTGAACCACTACCCAACACTCATTAGATTTATGGCCTTGGGTAAGCTATTCACTTTCTCTGAGTTTCAGTCTCCTCATTTGTAAAAATGAGGATAATGACGCCTGTCTTAAAGATTTGCGATGAAATCCTGCCTCAAAAGGAACCTGGCACATAAAGGCTGCTCCAAAAACACTAGTTGAATCTGAGAACTCATTGTTCCTGTATTCCAAGATGCCTGGATTCTGCTATATTTTATTACCTTTGAAAGTTTTGGCTTAACTGTTTAACAATAATACCTCAAAGTAATTCCAAAACAGGACAAGGTTAAAAGGAAGGACACTGAATGAGCTGTAGATTTATTTTTTCTACCTTCTTTTCTTGAAAGACTCTCCCAAAGATTTGGACAATATACATCTTGTTTTATTCTTTTGGTGGTGGCCTATACATTAAAAACTGCATTTCAACCAATTTTATTTAATTATCAATGTTTAAAGCTATTATATAATAGAAAAAAGGACAAAGCAATGACCTAGAGTATCATCCCAGGAGAATATTTCTAGAATGTGACCACCAGATCATTCTGTGATCTTCTCTAACCCAGCTCCTCAGATATTTCATGATTTCAAGAATAATTTCCTAGTAGGGGTACAAACTTTTAAAAAATCATTAATACTACAAAATATAAGCAAATGTCCCCGACTCTACCCGCCTCTCACTCCCAGTTTCTGTTTCCCCAAGGCAAGACACTTTTAACCCTTTTGATTATTTTTTCTGGTGTTTAGCCCCACAATCATTAATTGTATGTTTATTCCACAAATCTTCTATTGTCTATATGTCATTTTCAAAACATCTAAAGATCTAAAGATGAAGATTAACCTCTCTTAAGTTTCCTCCCAAACCTTCCACACTCCTCCTCTCCCCCTTCTTGTAAAACCGTTTAACTAAAACTTTTACAAAGCAGAAGCTTGTTGTGTTCTATAATGACATTTCCTTTAGCTGAATAATATTTTTTTATCCTGGAATTAATAAACATTTTATATATTTATGATATATGTATATGGATGCATTATATTTATATGGTATATTTTATATTTATATACACAGTCATGTATTTCTTAACGACAGGAATACATTCTGAGAAATGTGTCATTAGGTGATTTCGTCGTTGTGTGAATATCATCAAGTATACTTACACAAGCTTAGATGGTATACCCTACTACACACCTAGGCTATACGATACAAATCTTATGGGACAACCTTTGTATATTTGGCCTGTCATTGACTGAAACATCGCTATGGGGTGCATGACTGTATTATATTTATATTTATATTTATATTTATATTTATATTTATATTTATATTTATATTTATATTTATATGACACATTTTTTGGAAGAGTATTCCTTCTGGAATCCTCTGTTGCCTCACTTCAACCAGGACTTAGTATCACCTTAGCTTATTGCACAGCTGGTTTCCTTGTCCTTCTTTTGCACTGACCCTAGGGGATTTCTAGGATTCCTTTCTAGAAGGAATCACCTATATTTCTCTCCTCTGTTTGATCGCTTGTTTCCTGGGTGCTACATCTTGTCTTAGATTGCCACAAGGATGTCCTTGCTTCTAGGATCAACAGACAGAAATCATAAATTTATAATGACATTTTTAATTTCAATGCCAAACCACGAGTTATTCTTTGCCCTTTCCCCATTCCATATTTGTATTTTCTTCTTTCACAGTATGAACCATAACACCAACAATATTATCCAATTTTCTCATTTGCTCAGTCCTACAATACATGTAGTATAGAATCAGAATTGATACAGTTATGACAAATATACTTATTAAAACATCCTTAAGATTTGATTTGATTCTTTCTTTTTTTCTAGAGTGTAGATATATAGTTAAAGTATTCTGTTTAAAAGTTACTCGTGTTAGGTCTCCCCACACCACTTCAGTATGATTATCTTATTCATTTGGGTTTATTTGTTTCTGATTACACACAGTTTTAGGGTTTTTTCCTCTCATTTAAAAAAATTTTAGTAGTTTAATGTGGAGAACATTAATATGCTTCTAAAAGTCAAAACCACACAAAAATTAAACCAGAGAAGTATCATTCTCAGCTGCGTACATCCTCCTGGCTCCCTGCTACCCTGTATCTCTTGTAAGAAACTAATTTCATTGTTTTCTGGCTTATCCTTCCTGCTTCTTTTTGCAGAAGTAAGCATGTGCACGTGGGTGCACGCGCACACACACGCACAACATTCCATATACTGATATGGACTTTGCTTTTTCATTACTATATCCTAAAAATCACTCCATATCTATTCATATAAGTCTTCCTCATTCTTTTTACAGCTGCATAATCTGCCACTGCATGGATGAATGATAGTTTAGTCAATCAATCCCTATATTTGGGCATCAAGCTAGTTTCCAGTATTTTGCAATTACAAATAATATGCAACAAGACGAATTTGAGAGCTCTCTCGGTCTTCCGGCTGACATTGCCAGAAATAAAAACCCTTTCCTTGCCACAAGCCTAGTGTTCCATTTTATTTGGCCCCTCTTGTATGGCAGGTAAAGAACCTGTGTTTGTATCTGGTAACAATGGGAATGTCCTAGAAGTGGGATTTCTGGAACAAAGGGTAAATGCATATATAATTTTGTTAGATATTGCCAAATTCTCCAGAAGGGTTGTATAATTTTGCATTCCCACAGCAATGCATGGGAATGCCCGTTTCCCCACAGTCTTGCCAACAGAGAGCATTACTAAGCTTTTAAATTTTCACCAATTTAATGGTGAGAAATGGTATCTTAGTGAGGTTTTAATTTGCATGTCTTTGTTATAAATAACATTGAACACCATTTCATGTATTTAACAATCATATGCTTTTTGTGAATTCGTCCGTATTCATATATTTTGCCACTTTTTCTACAGGATTTTTGGTCTTTTTCTTTCCCCAAATTAAAAAAATCTTCTTTATATACTAGGTGTATTATCACTTTATCTGTGATATGTGTGTTGCAAAAAATTTCTCCCTGTTTTGTTTTTTTGACTTTGATAACTTTCTCTATATCTTTTAGGGAAATTATTTTATTGTTGACCAGACAATTTTGATAAATTTAATTTTTCTAATGAATTATCAATTTTACCTGTGTTTCAATTTTTTTATGCAGGTGTGTAAATTTTGTTTCTTTATTATATTATATTATATTATATTATACTATATTATACTATACTATACTATATTATTATTATATTATAAATTTTCCCCTCTGTATCAAATTATTTCTTCTATGTCATTTCTTCTGCCTTTTTGAAAAATATTTATTTAGTTAGTGTTTTGTCTATTTTGTTGATTTTTTTAAAGATCAGAATTTTGATTTAATTTAATAGACTATTTTCTGTTCTCTACCTAATTAACCTCTGCTTTAATCTCTATCATTTTCTTCATTGTGCTTTTTCTGGCTTACTTTTTTGAACTTTTAAGTTGGGAATTTATTTATTTACTTTTCATCTATCTTTCTATTGATATGGAGCAAGAATTGGCAAAGTTTTCTCGTAAAGAGCATACAAATAGTATATATTTTAGGTTTTGTGAGCCGTATAGTCTCTGTCACCACTATTCAAGTCTGCAGTTGTCATACAAAAGCAGCCATAAATGAAGAAGCCTGACTGTTTTTGCAGGTTATACAAGACTGGCATTGGGCTGGATCTGCCCTGGGGACTGTAGCTTCCTCACCCCTGATAGAGATGTTTAAGGCTATGAATTTTCCTCTGATCACTGCTTTAAATATATCCCTCAGATTCTAATATGTAGTGTTTTTGTTATCATTCTTTTTTTCAGAAACTTTGTAACTTATGATTATATTTCCTCTTCCACCCAAGAGTTATTTAATGGAAGTTTTTTTATTTCCATGGGAATTTCTTTTAATTTCTAATCATTTTGCATTGTGATCAGAGAGTTGTAATTTTTTCTAATTTATGGAAGTTACTGATGCTTTCTTTGTGACTTAATATATAGTTAATTTTTGTGAATATTCCATGGGTGTTTGAGAAGAAAGTATATTCTCCATATGATTGTGTAGTGTTTGATATATCCCATGAATTCTATATTGTTGATTATGACATTTAGACTTTCTATAGCCCAATTTATTTTATTTGATCTGTCTTGAACTGAGAATAATGTGTTAAAAATTCCTATTTTTAATGATTCTATTTCATCTTATATCTCTTGTGGTTTGTTTTAAATAAATGTTTACAGTATTATTTGGTTCATAGATAATATAACTCCCATTTCTTCTTTATGAATTGTGTCATGTGTGTAAGGCAGTGAAAGTTTGGGTACATAAGGCTTTTAGCATTTTAAGTGCCTTTTTATTCTCATTTCATGCTTTTTTTTGGCTTGAATTTTACTTTGATGTCAGAAACACAGGCCCTACTTCCTTATTGTTCCCATTTGCCTAGTATATCTTTGCCATTTCCTTTATTTTTAGCACTTTTGAGTTACTGTTTTAAGTATGTCTCTTGTACACAGCAGAGAGCTGGGTTTGCTCTATGATCCAATTTGAAAATCTCTTCTTTTGGTACATGAGTGAAGCCTGTTTATATTCAGTGATATGATTGATATGTTGCTTGTCATACTATTTTATAATTACTGTGTCTATTGTGTTATATTTACTCCACCTCTTTCTGTATTTATTGAGTCTTCTTTCCTTTACTTAAAATTTTCTTTTGGTGTTGAGGAAGTTTTATATTTTGTTTTAGCTGTTACCTATTCATGAACACCTTCTATATTGCCTTTAATCACCTTATTCTTACTTAATGTTTCACTATGCAATTTGTGAAATTTAAATGATATTCTTTGACTCTCACCTATTATCTTTGCAACAGTCAATGATTTTACTGCACTTCCCCCTTCTGTCTCTTTTCTCCTTCTGTTTATTAATTGCATTATTTCTACTTTGTCAGAATGTGTAATGTTTACATACTATTTTTTCACTCATGTATCTAAACCTATATCTAACCCTGTATTAGTTCTACATTTAAGTATATTAAATGCTCACCTTCTGTCCTTTTGTAGAAGCTTCCCAGTCATCTTTTGTTTTGATGAAGTTCGTCTTATAGTAAAATCCTCATGAAGAGCTCATGGTTTCAGCATATCTTGAGTTCCTTCTTATTCAAAGTTGTTTATTTTTATAGGCTTGATATTTGAAGGATTGTTTGGCTGGTTATAAAATTCTTCGCTCACATTTTTCTTAGATTTTTTAAAATGTTGCTACACTGTGGCCTTGCTTTTTATGTTGCTCTTGAAAAGCCTGGCATCAGTGCAATTTTGTTGTCTTTATAATTTAATATTTTTGTCCAGGAATCCTGATGATTTTGTTTTCATCTTTAAAGCCTGATAGTTTTTCTAAGAACTTCTCAGAGGTTATTGTTGGGTCAATTTTCCCAGGTACATAATGGGCCACTTCAGTACGTAAATTTATCTTTCTTTAGAATGTTTTGTTAGATTATAATTTTAAATATTACTTCGGTTAGATTGTTTTGCTTTTCTTCTTCTGAAACTCTAGTTGTTCACATGCTGGGCCTTCTTTGCTTGTTATCTGTTTCATTTGCTCTCTCTCTAACTATTTTTATTTCTTTATTTCATTTCCTTTTCTTCATTGTTTTTTCTTTCTTTCTTCAGTGTCCCTTATGAAATTTTCAGTTGAATCTATTATCCCTTGAGCACTTTGTAATTTAGTCTTCTTTTCAGAGATGGTGTATCTTTTTGTTAAATTTCTTTCCTGAGTTCACTAACCTCTTGTTACTTTCTCCCTGTTAGGGTTTTTTGAGGTTTTGGTTGTTTTTTGGACCATTTCTATTGTTACTTTTTGAATTTTTGATTCTTGCTTTTTAAAAATATCTTTGAATTCTTGTTTGAGGATTTAAAATTCAGATTCTAGTGTTGTGTTGCAATTTTCTCCTGCTTTGTGTTTATTTTATTTTTGGGGGAGAAATTTTCTCAACTGAAATCTTTGATTCACATTTTCTGTTTTCTTTTTTCAATAGCTTTGTATGAAATTCATCTGATTGTTTTTTTTCTATTCTTGAACATCTAATGCACAAGATTCCTGGTTTGAAAGCTACCTCATTCAGTTTATCAAAATATAGGTTAGTTAAAGGATACTATTGTTTCTTTTGGTGATGGTAGAGCATGACAAGTTGTTTTATTTTTCCACCTTTTGTTTCCACAAGATTGTTACTTCCCTCCCCCTTACATTTTCTTTCCCCTTTTCTACCATGTCTTCCCAAGAGGCATCACTCTTCTCTATTTACCTTTCTCTCCCAGAAGTAGCTCTTCTCTAAGGCTGTCACCTCCATTTCTTCTCATTGTCAAGTATCTTCCCCATGGTTGCTGCTGTGAATTCCTAGGTCTCAGACCAATATTTAAGCATTTGGTGTTGAATTTTTTTTTTTCCCTAAGGGTGATTTTCTGTACTTAGTGCCTGTGCTCTCTTCCCCTTCTCAAGGAATCTCTCAAGCTTACCGTCTCCTACTTCTCATACCCACAGACATGTAGCAGCAGTGAGAACTCTGCTGGAATCTGGTGCTTATTTCTTTACGTACACGTAATTTGAACTTGGTGGCATTCTCTGTCTTCTAATAATGCTGAAGATTCAGATCATGTGTAGTTTTATTTCCCTTCCTTGTTGCTCTTATGTTTTCTGGGATAGTGTGTGAAGAAATTCAGGTTCAGGGAATCACCATTATCCTACATACATGAAGTTTTAATTAACTAGATAGATTTTTTTGAAATTGAAACTGTTTTAGAAAATACATGGCAAAGCCTCCATAGGCACTGTCCTAGCAAGACAAGCCTTAATCTGCAGGTTTATATTCTTCTGAAAATATCTATTTCTTTATAGCAGAGCAATATTGTTTTATTCTCCTAGAAAACCATCTTTCTCTGAATAAGTTTGTATGTTTCAAGAAATGTCTTTCACAAATCTATGATATAAATAAATTAGAGTTAGTCTCTCTGAACTCAATCTTGTAACCCCGCTGCTTAATCTGGTCAGTTTATGGTTTAATCGAGTAGTTTTTCAGCTCTTCCTTTCTTCCCTTACCACAAGTAAAGCTTATGCTTACTCTAAGTTTAGGGAAATCTAGTGTGTGTAGAGCAGTGAAAATTTGCATACATAAGCAGAAATGATGAGAGTAGTTCAACTAGTTGAAGGAATTAGGAAATTACCTCCATTAGCAAATAAAACACTGGGGTGTTTAATATAAAAGTGTCAGAAAGCTTTTCTTAGATGGACTGTCTGCATCAACAGAGTGCTAACTAACTCTCTTGAGCCCACCAACTGCCTAAGAAGCAAAACCAAGCAGCTTGCTCTGGAGAGTCCAGATGGACCACTCTACAGGACACTGCATCCAGAGGGAGCTGTCAGTCTGTGACTGTGTGAGTCACACAGTGAGTGCTCACCAACAGTGTTCATTGATTATTTTACTGCCTGCCATGGATATTAAAAAAAAAAAAACGTAGTTATGTGTCATAATTGTTGTTTATTTATTCTAAAATACTTCTTGAGCATGTACCATGTGCCATGCACTATTCTAGCCTTGGGGAGACAGCAGTGAACAAGACACACCAGGTTCTTGTCCTCACGTAGCGTATACTCTATGCGGAGAGAAATAACATATACAAATAAACATTAAATACCAAATATTATTTCCTTTTTTTTTTTTTATAATTTTTTATTTCTTTTATGGGTTTTTCCCCAAAGCCCCAGTGGATAGTTGTATGTCATAGCCGCACATCCTTCTTAGTTGCTGTATGTGGGACGTGGCCTCAGCATGGCCGGAGAAGCGGTGCGTCGGTGCGCGCCCGGGATCAGAACCTGGGCCGCCAGCAGCGGAGCATGCGCACTTAACTGCTAAGCCACGGGGCCGGCCCCCAAATATTATTTCTTATAGTGAAGTGTTATGAAGGAAAACAACAGTGTGATATGACAGAGAATCTGAGTTAGGTGATATACTTTAGGAGTGTTGTCACAGAAGTCTTCTCTGAGAGGTGACATTTCAGGTTAGACTTGAAAGCTCATAGAAAGCCCATCATATGAAGAACCATGAGAAGAGCCTTTTAGAAAAAGGAACAGCAACTGGATTTGGCACATTTGAGGAACAGAATCAAGACCAGTGTGGTTGGAATCCATTAAGCTAAGAGCTGAGTGGTTTGAGATGAGATCAGAGGGGTAGAGACTAGCCAGATCATATGTAATGATAAAAGAGTTGGACCTTCAAACTGTAATGCAGGGCTGTCGGAGAACTTAAAATGGGGAGAACTTAAATGGGAGGGGACTTTCAGAATGAGAGGGCATCCTAGGGTGGAGTAAGCCTAGCTCCAACAACCCTGCATCTCTCATCAATTCTGTTGACCTCTTCCAAACATCCTTTCCAAAGAATTGTAGAACACATGAAAAACTCCAGCCTCTCATATCATTTTCAGGACTACAGTCCAAATAAACCCCTGCAGTCTCTTTTTCCTTTTGTAACTGGCCTGACCTATGTCCTATTTCTTTAAGTTAATACCAGAAATTTGTTAGTCAACAAAGGAATTCTTGATAGTATAAGAAACGAGAGTGACTAATAGGATTATAAAGAACAATAGCAATGTAGGAAAAATCCAGGCATTCAGATAAACTGGGAAGATAGGGTGAGCATCTCCTAGCCATACATATATGATTGACATATACATATATATCCAAAATATATGACATATATCTAAGATATATATATCAACTCCCTCCAAGTAGACAATCAGTTGCAGAGAAATCCAGGCATTGACCCAATTTTATTTCAATGTCAAATGGTACTGATATTTGGGAAAAGGAATAATTACGTCCACGTAAAGGTTAAAATAAATTTTCTTTTAAGCAGAGCTTCTCATTTGATAATTGGATGGTGGCTAAATGCTCACATTTACTGGCAGTAGGTAATGCTTCCCTCCTAAGCTATGCTTTGTGCCCCCCTTGTGTGAGGAGATATGTGTGCTACATGTTCCTCTTATTATTACTGAACAATCAAAGGAAGGGCAACAGAACTAACAGAATGACATTTCTGACCTCATTTTCTTCAGAAACAAGCAAGAATTCAGAGTTCCAAAATTTGAATTTTACACATTCTCTACTTATCTAGATGGATTTATAATTTTCTCTGCTTTTATCAGCAAATTACTATATTTCTCATAACTAACCTTCAAGTTAATAGCTCATTAAGATAAAAAGTGATAGAGATGTTCTTTCCATGGTGACTAACTGTTAATGTGACCCTAAAAAATCTATGCTTCCGGGCCGGCCCCGTGGCTTAGCAGTTAAGTGCACGTGCTCCGCTACTGGCGGCCCGGGTTCAGATCCCGGGCGCGCACCGAGGCACAGCTTCTCCAGCCATGCTAAGGACGCGTCCCACATACAGCAACTAGAAGGATGTGCAACTGTCTACTGGGGCTTTGGGGAGAAAAAAAGGAGGAGGATTGGCAATAGATGTTAGCTCAGAGCCGGTCTTCTTCAGCAAAAAGAGGAGAATTAGCACGGATGTTAGCTCAGAGCTGATCTTCCCGACAAAAAAAAAAAAAAAAACTATGCTTCCCATTTCAAATATAAGCAAACGAAAAAATTGTAATTCTTAACTATAAAACTGTATCTATGCTAAACCTTACTCTCTATCTAGTTAATTTCTATTTGTTTTTAAAGATCTAACTTATATGTCACCTTCTTTGAAGGCTTCTCAGATAGCATGTAACAGAAGGTAGAAGGAAATTCTTATCAGGGTTCCCAATCAACCAAATATAGCCCTTGCCTTCAAGGAGCTTTTTTATTTGTAATGAAGAGACATATACCAACAAATACCTACAATAAAATATTCTAGTATCATGATGTATTTGTGTGTAAAGTATAGATGTACAGAAGAGGAAGTGACTGTATCTGGGTGTGGGTGTGAAAAGGGTTTGGGTTTCACAAAAGCAATAATAACTAACACATTCTGGGAGGCTAAACAAGAGTTCATCTGGTTGAAAACAGTCTGGGTAGGGAAGAGGAAGGAATAGTTTCCAGGTTTAGAGAACAACAGATGTGAAGACCAAGTCGAGCAAAAAGCATGACATTGTGGGTGCTCTGCTTGGTTTGAGTTCCTAGTTCTTCAATCTTTTCTTTTCCACAGCAACAAATGTTTATCGAGTACCTTTTATGCCCCGTGGACTGTTTGGTCTGTGAAATGACAGAGAGCAGTGAACAAGAGAGCCAACTTAAGCCCTATTGGAGCTTAAATTCTAGAGGGGAGGTAGAGTGGGCATATGCTACAAGACAGGCAATAAACCAAATGGATACAAAAAATGTATAGTACTGTAGTCGATGAAAATTGTCATTGAGAAATATGAAGTAGGAAAGACAAATGGGAGTTCTGGGGTAGGGGAATGTCAATTGTAAATGAGATGATCAGGGATAGGCTCATTGATAAGATAACATCTTAATAAAAATCTGAAAAGTGTTCACACAGAAAACAAGGAGGAGCATTTCAGCTTTAGATTCGGATAGAGTTTATACTCTGAACTGAGGACTCTCCCTTTCTGGAGCTCTCTTTTCTGGGATTACCCTGTCTCATTTTCTTTCTTCGATCATTATCCAGAATGCTGTCCTCTGTTTTTTCAAGCCAGAAAGATTTTTTTTAGCTTTATCCATCTCATTTGGAACCTGCTGGGACCTTTCCTAAAGATCAAAGCTGTGTAAAATGGGAAACTCACCCTCTGCCATTTCCTTTTTCCATGTATAGATATCTCTTAGATTCTGGTTGCTTGTGGTTATTCTCCAGTGCCTCATGTAGGTGTTTTTTATTTCTTTTTTGCCAGAGCCTATAGTTTGTATCTATAGGATGGATGGTTCAACAGTAGCTACTCCTCTATTACTAGATGCTGAATTTCCATATTCTTTTCAAGAGTACATGGGACATATACTGAAAATGCAAATTTTACTTGTCAACAAGCTTTAGCAAATCAGATTGAAATCCTCTCAGAGCATTTTTCTGACAAAAATAAAATTAAACTAAAAATTTCAAACCAAAAGATAAGTAGAAAAACTCTAAGTCACTATAAATTAAGCAATATACTCTTAAATAATCTTTGGATTAAAAAAGAAAATCAGAGATTAGAAAATATTTGAATGATAATGAAGATAAGATATATTAAAACTTGTCAGATACACTAAAGCACTACTTGGAGAAAATATTATAGTCTTAAAGGCAAATATTAAAAAAAGAAGAAAGGCTGAAAAATCAATGAAATGTACTTCCATCTCAAGAATAGAGAAAAACACCAAATCAAAACTAAGGAAAGTAAGAGGAAGGAAACAATAGAGATAATAGCAGAAATCAATAAAATACAAAACAAACATACATTAGAGAAAAGTAACAAAGCCAAAACTGATATTCAAAATGACTAATACATTTCTAAACACTGGAAAACTGACAAGGGAAAAAAACCCACAATTTATTAATATCGAGAAGGACACTTGAATGGTAAATACAGATCCAATAGATATTAAACACATAATAAGGGGATATCACGAAAAACTCTAGGCCAATAAATTTGAAAATTTGGATGAAATGGACAAATTCTTTCCGCTGTTCCTTTTCTCTTGCTTCTTTCAGTTGTTTTGGGGGTAGGATGTCTATTTGGATAGATGATCTCTTACAAAGATGGTGATGCCGTATTCTTAGCAAACGGTTTCGTGTAACTCTGTCCCTCATTTTACGGCATAGGAAACAGGTTTACAGTCCTGTCCCTATCTTCCCAATTATTTACTAGTCTAGAGTAGAACAAAGATCTTCTAAGCTCCTGTCCTATGTCCACTCCAGATGGTGAAGGTATTCATCACTTCAAGGACATACTCTAAAAATGGAATTTTCAGTGTCTGTGACGGCAGTTAGGAAAGAAGGGAAAAGACATGTTAATTAAAGTTGACAGTGAGAGTTCACTAATAGTAACTGACTGCCTACTCTCCATGAATAACAGAAACCAGAAGCTACAATTTAACAATTGAATTGAGCCCTGCTCCCCTTGTGTTCCACGAGTGGAAAGAATTTGGAGGACTTATCGGCTATGAACCAAGGAGTAACTTGCCCTTTTGTTATATTAAACATCGATTCCTATTATGCAAATGGGGCAATATTAAAGAGAAGTAGTGGCTTCTACTGTGAAACAATGGAATCTGTGTGAAGATATCCATGCAATATTAGCATGTGGCTTTTTTGTAAACTTGCCCTTTTGGCGCACAGCAGTCGCTGACAAAACAAAAGGAATTCTAATCTTACTCTTAATCTCCAAAATGATTGCAGTGGCTCTGGGTGAGTAGCAAGCTGCTGCTGTTGACAATATTTCCAGTATTTAGTATTTGAAAACTATCTTCTCAGCCTCTGTTTCCAGCCAAATGGTACTGAGAAAGACAGAGAGAGAGAGAGAGTGTGTGTATTCCTTTGCCTGCGTTCCCAGTTGGCCATGTAAAAGCTAGGTCAGTGGGCTGATGTGATCTTTGAGATGCTGCAGGCTGGGTTTAGCATGATTCTCTTCAAACTAGTGGGCAGAGCCTCTGTTGTCCTTCTGCTGTGTTAAGTTTAGCTTGAAATTTTGGTTGGAAAAGCCCCTTTTTCCTTACTCTCGTCTTTCTTTGCTATATCAGGCTGTGTTAGCAACTGTTCTCCTGGGAAGCTTCAAAGTGAGGAAATGGTGGGTGGAGTAGAGGAGAAAGAACAGGAATACATGCTGTGGAAAGCTGTACTGTTGCTGTAGTTTCCTTTCCTCTCACTGAGATTTAATCACTGGTTGGAGGAAATTGGAATGTTTCAAGAATGAGAGCCAAAGCAGGGTGCAGGAAGGAGGGGAAGGCAGGAGAATTCAATAATAGGGTCAAGGGAAGTTTAGCAATGTAATGCCCAAGAAGCCGTGCTATGGAACTCTGCGACTGATTAGGGAAATAGAGCCATCCAGGGAACAAGGAAATTTTCCTACTGTTTCTTTTGAAGATTTGCAAATAGGTTCTATACCAGGCTTTCAGATATGGAGGATTGAGACTAATGTTTCTGCAGTTCTCCTATTCCTCACTTTAAGGACAATATGTACCACAGGCAATCTGTCTAGCTGGCCATTCATTTCCATCAGTTTTCTTCACATCTCAACGCCAGCCACAATTACTCTGATCCCAATCTCGTGAAGCAGACCCCAAACTTACAAGCAAATTGAGTTGCAGCTACTGATTATGCCCTGCTTAATTTCTAGTTAAAGTGGCATGCTGTCACATATTTTTATAAATGCTGGAAGATGAGTACAATGTTGGGTCAGTCCTGAAAACTTCAAAAGGCTGGGTGGTTCAGGGAGGACAAGGGACAAGAACTCTGCTGGAAGAGATACCAGGAAAAGTTATTGTTCATTGTGATGGAAAAAATGAGGAATGAGTAGCCCTAAGGTCTGGGTTCTAGACTCAGCTTTGTGCCTAACTAGATACATGACCTTGGGCGAGTTATAACGTCTGATCCTTTCCTTCACAGTGTAGTGAGTGGAACTTAATGGTTTTTAAAGTTCTTCAAACTCTCACGTTTCATAACCCTATCAATAAGTATACATTGAATGACCCCAATATAGCAAGCATTATATACACAATTATTTTTTTTTATTACCTTTACTTTGAAAGGGGTACATTTCTCTGGCTACTTCAATTTCCTCAATTGAGAAATGGGGCTATCAGTGACTTTTCTGCTTACTTAAGAACAAAGAGGAGATTGTATCTGAAAGTGATTTGGAAAATGTAAAATGCTCTGCCACAGACACTTTTGATATATTCATGTACATAAGAATATATGTATTCCAGGAATGCAGGTTTTGCTCTGCAAGATAATAAGCAATAACCTGGAGACGGCCTGTTTTGTCTGAAAATATATGAGGTGCTTAATGACCAGATAAAAATTACAATTATCCTAATACTGTTCCCAAGTTGTGTGCGTGTGTATGTGTGTGCACACACACACCCAAACACACAAAGCTACAATTATATCAGTAAATACACAAAGTAACATTGTCTGTTAAGAATAAAGAGTATGCTCCATGAGAGCTTGCCTATCTCACTCATCACCATGTTTACAATAGTGATATTTACTGAAGGAATGAATGAAGGAATGAAAGAATGAAGATAGCAGAGATTTCTTTAGTATTCTCTTCACTTTCGGTTTCAACTTCTGTGCCAATTTCAATGCTCAGTTTGTTTCCTTGATACTCTGCCTTCTTCTCACTGCTTAAATCTAGAAGAGGGTCTGCTGGAGTTCATTGTGACTCAAAATAATCTATGCTCAGGGATCAAAAGATCTTGGTGTTGAAAATAAATACACATTCCCTACTACAACATTTTACTATCTTAATTGCTTCCTGAGTGCCTCTTTAACAAGTTCAACGCATTATTCTTGTTTAGTTCCCCAGCACCAACACAGGCTGTGGCACAGAACAAGAGCTCAGGAAATGCACCAAATCATGAATGATTTGTCAATTCTATGGAACAATTTGTGTGGGTGCCTGGGGTGGAGGTGCAAGATGAACGAGCATGTTATGTAGAAGCATGACCGATGGGTTTTTTGAAACTTGCCATTACATTTTTAGTTATTCCCATTCAGTGATAAGTGGTTTCCCAGCATGAGAGTCATATCTATTCTCTATAAGTTATCTCTGGGGTCCCTTCCCACTTCCAAATACATTAATTTGATTCTTCCAGTTTTATGAAGAGAATATTTCATGCAGAGTCTGGCCTAATAGTAATAACAGCCATAGCACTAAGCTAACAGCCTACACTCATTTAGCATTTAATAACAATGTCATCTTCTCTAACAGTTATCCAGTGACCCACGTCTATCATAAGCTCTTTGAAGACGGGAGCTGTGTCATGCTCAGCACTAGTTAAGATGGCTACTTAATTTAGGAGATGAAGAACTTGGCTATTTGCAAAAAGGAGGCAGCCTGAGAGGGAGGAGATTGTTTCCTTATATGGCACTAAAATAAGACACACCCTACCCCTTATGTTACTTGTGATCTTTCTATCGTTTTCCCCCATTTAAGAAGTCCCTTGAATTCCACAGCTTCCAGATTCCACTTGGACAAGTGGCAGAGATAGAAGACGGGCACAAAGTTGTTTTACCCTCGTCTCCCTTTACCTAAAAGGCAGACTTGGGATCACCTGGGTTTGGGTTGACTTATACATTCTCTGCAGCCTCAGAGTTTGAGCACAAAAGGAATGATGGACTAATATTACCAGAAAGGGAACAGATTTATTATCGGTTTGCCTGGTGATTATTATTTTAACACTTCTGTCACCAGATGAACTGCCCAAGGCAAGTCCCTGATGCAGTTTGGTCTTATTTCCTTCCTTTACTCTTTCTTGAGAGGTTATTATTGCAACGCTTTCCTATGTAAAATACTGTTCCTACAGGGGATATTTTGGAGTCTCTCTGCACTACAGAACAAGCATTTCTGCACACGAAAAACTGCCATGTTACAGTTAGGCAAGAATGGAAACTTGAAACAAATAAAACCCTTACATCTTTTTTTCCCCTTGTAATTTTTTTCACCTAAGTATATGCATATTTCTGTTTTGCTCCATTCTTAACCGAACGGCGTGCTTCTCTGTGGAGCCACTGCTCCTGATATTTTCGCCTGTCAAATCTCCCAGAGCAGATGGTCCCTTCAGGGAAGCTCTGGAAAGTGCTGGGTGTCTGGTTATGCCTGGCCCCTCCCTCCCTCTTGGGGTCTCAGATGACAAGTCATCAAACCAGTTTCCCTCCTCTTGGGGGTCCTTGACACAGTAGCAGCAGGGTTTGGTTTCAAAGACTGCAGAGACCCTTTGCAGTTCGGTTTAGCGGCTACCCCAGTCCACAGCAAACCATGGTCCTGGGTGAGAGTGACATCCCGCTCGTCCAATCAAAGACGCAGGTTTCTCTCCGGCCCCCGCCCCGCATTCCCCGTAGCTCCAATAACCGCTCTAAAAGGCCCGGCTTCTGCTGTCAAGTAGCTAGGGTGGGCTCGGCCGAGGCGAGGAGGGGCGCCCGGTGGGGAGATGCGCTCCCAGGTGTTTGCAGCGGAAGTGGGAAACCTGTAGGTTATGGTCCAGTTGTGCCGCGCCGAGGCGAGCAGGAGCAGGGAACAGGTAGGAGGCAGGACTTTTCCTTCTTTGCCGATAGAATAAAGAATGCGTATTTTCAGGCTACTGTTGCCTCTCTTCCCCTTCCCCCAGCCCTGCCTCGCCCTCGTCACCCCCAAATCTCCTGTGGTCGCCGCAGCTCTCGTTGTGAAGTACGGCAGGAAGGATGGGGTGGAGGTTGTCTGGGTGCTGGGAAGCAGGCGTGCGGGATGCGGGAGCCAGGGGTGACGAGTGGGGCAGGGCTGCAGTGCCCTGGCAGAGGGGACCGAGCCCCTCGCTGTATCTTGTCAACTTTCCTCTCGGAGGCTTCAGCCGCCCCCGCCGGTGACTCGGCCGAGGGATGCCATGTCGACCCGGCAGGGAGGGTCTGGGGGAGCAGACGTGTCAGCAACCGGGGAGCCGCAGGTCTTCCTACGTCGGGAAGAGCTGCTCCTCCCCACGCCTGTCCGCACCTCCTCATTTTCCCTCTCCTACCTGGCGTCTAGACTCGAGCACATCCCTGAGAAAACTGGGAATGATCGCGCTGAGGCGAGGAAGGCACTTGTTTGTTCCCTGGCCCCTGGGTTAAGAACTGGCTCCCTTCGGGAGTTGAGGGTGGGGAAAAAGCCTGCAACTCGGTGGAAGGGCATTTTCCAATTAATTACGTCTCTGTGGAGAAGACGCGGGCCCTTCTCGCCTATCTGCGGCAGACTGAGGAGGGGAGAGACAGCGAAGGTTTCTCCTCTTCCCTCCTAACCTGGGGCTGTCTATTGGAAATCACCTTCTCTCCTAGTTCCTAAAAGGTGGGTTTATCCTCGGGGGATTCCCAGAGAGTCAAGCAATTGTGCCCGGATGGACTCTCAGCGGCTGCAAGGCAGCCTCTCTGGGTGACCGCTTCTGGGTAGTAGGTGTTGGCCCAGTGCCGGTTCCTGCCGGAGTCAGATTGCTGGAAACAGCAGGCAGAATTGCAGAGAGATTAGATGCTGCATCTCTCTCGGGGACTGATGACACCCTGCTTTGAAAATGACTGAAAAATTGGGGTGATGGGAAAGAGAGAGAGGGGAGACCTGCAACCTTTTCTCATTTATTCGTGCCAAATCCAGCATGGGCATTTGTAGGCGTGCTCGCGTGTGCACATCTCCAAGGTGGAGCTATATATAGCTTCTGCACACCCAGCCCTGTTTGCCTGCTCTGAACAGGCTGCCTTGGCCTTCTGAAGCAATCTGGAAGCACTGAGTGGGAGGGACAAAAGGGAATCAAATTCCCCATTGGGTGAAAAGCCAGAAAAGATGAACTCAGACTGAGGAAACCCTGCATGAAATAATGTTTCTGTAATGCACATGAAGATCAATATTTCTAAATATTCTTTTGAATACATTCTTAGAGTGGTCTTTGATCATCCATTTCCCTGCATTTTTCAGCTTCACAGTGTACAGATGAACCTTAGCAGCCTGAAATATAACACACATATCAAATAAATACAAATCGTATCTGAGATATTTTATTAAACTCGTCAGAGCATAATGGTTTGTTTATGCCTGTATCTTGGTTGTTTGGCAGTAGATTTATTTGGGTGGTAAATTAGCCAGCAGCATTTGGGGATCTGGCAGAAAAGGATCCACCCACTTTACAGGATGTAGAACTAAGAGACCTTTAGAACTTTTAAGGGTAATGTTGATATATTTCTTTGTAAAAATTTTACTGGGGACCTGGTATTTAAACGTGTGCTGCTGTTTCATATCATATCTGTTTGCACTAGTGGACTTTCTTTCATGGATGTATGTGCATTTATTTTTTCCACTGCCTGGAATTATTTAATCCTAATGATAACTTTTCCATTTTCTTAGATGAGAAAACTAAGATTTAGAGGACACAAGTAATTTGCTTAAAGTTTTCCAAAAATGCGCTATTTTGACCCTAATATTCCAACAACCTACTGTGAATTATATTGCATAGCAGTTTCCCCTCTAATAGAACACTTTAGCTTCCCATAGTTTTTGGTCCTGGTGACAAAATTTGGTCAACATCGATACCAGTAACTATATAGGCCAAGGTTATTCAGTTATTCAGATGCTCCATCTTATTTTGTTCCTTACTCCTTATTTGTATGTCTGATTTGTCTTCTAAGTAGACAGGAAATACTTTGCAGAAAAAGACTATGACCTATACTTTTGTGTACCCAACTCCACTGAATACAGTCGTTCTAAGTAAGCTCAAAGATTCTTACTGAGAGAGCATCATCATAAGGAACTGTTTGGATGGATGCAGCAATGGCTTGGGGGTAATCTGTTTACTGATAGAAGGCTATGTGTTGGGAACTATTTTTGGAAACTTCCTTTGGCTCTATTATCCTCTCCATGAGGAGTGATAGATGACATGAGATATCCCTCTACATATCCTTCCACTGAATGATCCAATTTTCCAATAGAGGTTATGACTATGTACAGATTTTTCTATACATTCTCTCATAACTTGTGTCCCTTGAGACCAACTAGAGACCAAGTTGAAAGATAGACAATTCATATTTCTCTTTGAATTGGCAAAACATGCCATGTAATTGCCTTATTAAAGAAAACATCGACAATGTCCATCCATTTCCATTTCCCATTCGTATCCATGTCTACACGTAAATTGGCCATGGCCTGTGTCGTATCACAGAACCTAGCCTCTCTAGGTCATCTGTAAGCTCTTCTTCTTCGAGTCCAATGTTTGTTTCCTTTTTATTGGTGTATTGCTCATTTTTCTTCCCTTCTGATCTGCCATTTTCCATACTGTCCTTCTCCTCCTTGAAATTTTACTTTTTGATACCACAATGATCTGTCATAATTTTTCTCTTACTTTTTCTAACCCTCTGTTCTTTGTGTCCCTCTCATCTCCTCTACCTGCTTCTACCTTTCAAATGAGTCCCCTCAATTGATGACAATTTATTTTACTGGAAATAAAATTCTCCTTCTGCATTTCCATTCCTAATCTCTTCTCCATTAGCCATTCCAAAATACTCTCCTAGTGGATAAAAGCACAGGCTTCTGGGGGCCGGCCCCGTGGCGCAAGCGGTTAAGTGTGCGTGCTCCGCTGTGGGGGGCCCAGGTTTGCTGATTCGGATCCCCGGCACGAACCAACGCGCCGCTTGGCAAGCCACACTGTGGCAGTGTCCCATATAAAGTGGAGGAAGATGGGCATGGCTGTTAGCCCAGGGCCAGTCTTCCTCAGCAAAAAAAAAAAAAAAAAAGAGGAGGATTGGCAGATGTTAGCACAGGGCTGATCTTCCTTACACACACACACAAAAAAAGCACAGGCTTTGGAAGGAAGCCTATGTGTGTAAATATTTATATATTGTTGTACAGATAAGTGAACGCAGTAAGTCGATTGGGGATTCTAATAGCACTTACCTCAGAGTTTTTTGTGCGATTTTTTCTTTGAGTATTAAATGAGATAATTGATATAACATTTAAAATAGGGCTTAGCCCATAGTAATTACTCATAAATAATAGCTATTAGGAGTAGAAGTACTCTTTACGGTAATGATAATTTACATAGTGAGAACCATTTTTTGCTTTTCCCCCATCAATAGGCATCACCCTTAAACTGGGTTTTAGCAAAGGATACTACAATTTTCCAGACTTTCTGTGTTGTGATTAGTGGTTTTTTAGACTTCCTTTCCTCTACCTCCAAATGCCCACCAACTATTCAGTAACTAATTTATGCATTTTTATTCTCAACTCTAATTTGCATCTTTCTCTGTTTTCCCCAATACTAGTTTCATCTGTCATTGCATGCCTGGATTAGTGCAGTAGGCAATTTATCAAATCTCCCAGTGTATATGTCTCTCTGCTTTAATCTAAGATGCCACATATTATTATTGGTATAATGTATTTTTAATTTTCATGATTGGTTCTACTCTGCTTTGAAACTTTCACGGTGCTTTACTTCATGTCTTGAAGAGCACTGACTTTGGAGTGAGAACACTTGGCTTCAATTCCTGAGAATAGGACTTACCAGTTGTGTGACCTTGAAAATATAGGAGGAGGAGGACGGGGCATTACTTCATTATGGTTATATGAGTGACTTACTGAGTAAAATTGCATTCAAAGTATATCCATTTAATATTACTTTTAAAATAACATTTTTATGATTATAAGGAAAATACAGGATCATTCAGGAAAAATTGGAAATAAAAGAAAATTTACCATACAGAGAGATCCACTCTCAACTTTCCAGTTTTATTTCCATTTTAAATTTACAGATTTGGAATTAGAGTGAATATTCATTTCTGTATTTAGCTTTTTTCCTACTTAACATACCATAAGCATTCATTTATTTCATTTAATATTCTTACTAATGATTTTTTATGGCTGCCAAATATTCTTTTATATAGAGCCTGTAGATTGTTTCTGGTTTTTCACACTTATGGAAATGAGCATAAGTATTCATTAATCTTTGCATTTCTGCCCATTTCCTTACAATAACTTCTTAGATGTTACCTGGTCAAACATATAAGTATTTCCAGACTCCTAATGCTTATTGCCAAATTGCCCCAGCAAAAAGTTTATACACAAATTGATACTCAGTATAAACCAATTTGGCAATGTTCTCATTAACCATTGGTATTGTGGTTAAAAACATTGTGACTATTTCGCTAGTAGAAATTCTGTATCTAGTTATTCTTTTAGGTTGTGTTTCTATGATTTTGGATGAGTTCGAGAAATGTTTTCATGTTCATTGGCTCTTTGTATTTCTTAATTTGTGTATTTTATTTGACTATTTCTTTATTGAGATACTCATGTTTTCTTCATTTAATAAAAAATCTGTTGAATACTGTGAAAATTTTCCTCACTTTGTTTTTTGCTGTTTATTTTTTATGTTTTTATTTTTAATTTTTTGTTTATTGCAGTAACATTGGTTTATAACATTGTATAAATTTCAGGTGTACGTCATTATACTTCTATTTCTGCATAGATTACATCATGTTCACCACCCAAATACTAATTACAACCCATCACCACACACATGTGCCTTAGACATACAGAGATTTGTAACTTTGCTGTAGTTTAACCTATAAATCTATTTGCGGTAGTATCTCTCATTGCTTTAACACTCAGAAAACTCTACTATGTGACAAAAAATTAAATATAAAAACACACATTTGAGGTGCTACTGTGGAACTCCTTCTTTGAAGTGGGATTTGGCTTATGTATATCATGTATATATCACTGTGTGAAATGGCTCCTGGGGACATATAAAATATCCTCTCAGTCTATTAAGATCCCATTATTATTTATGTGGCTCTCCCATGAAGTGAATAGTACCTTAATTCTTTCTGAGCTACTATTGTCCATTTCAAAAGTGCCGCAGGGCAAAACACACTCTAGGAGATATTAATGACCAGGTTACTCAGCCAGAGCAGGGCACATTGTTTGCACAATTATCTGAATGACTCAGGCACTAAATCTGCTTTTGCCAGGATTATCCAGATGGTCCTTAATTCACTGAATAATTGCTCACCCCTCTACTTGATTCTGATGATGTAGACCTGACTGTGTCATCGCTTTTCCTGCACTGTTTTATTCGTTGCCACTCTTTAAATGCTTATTGTTGGCCACGTTAGTTTCTTTTATGAGATGCGCTTTCCCTGGTCCTTAAGAGCGCATGGGTTAAAGTTATGCAGAAGCCCAGCTCCGCCAGTGATAAACTGTGTGATTTGTAGCAAGTTACTTAATCTTTTTAAGTCTTTGTTTCTTATGTGGGAAATGAGGATATTTGGAGTTCAGAGTCCCTACTTCTGTCCCACTCTCTTTTAGTCTTCTTTTTCTCAAGCACATTCTTCACCACATAACCAAAATTATCCTTCTAAAACCAATCTCATCAGGGATCTCCTCTGCTAAATATCTTTTGATAAAGCCATTTTTTTTTCTGTCTATAACAATGTCCGGAGTCCTTTGCATTGCACCTAAAGTCCTTTATTAAATGATCCCTTTTTACATCTCTAAATTCATTTTCTCATCATACCAGTCTCTTTCATCTCCATTCTCTCACAAAGCCAATCACACAGAACTGTTTGTATTTCCCCTAATGTGTCATGTTTTTCCTCTCTTTCCCCAAACTCCACTCCCCCTCCATACTCTCTTCTCTGCCAGAAATGGCCTATCTCCTTGTCTGCCCTGTAACTGATCTGCCTAAACTCTTCAAGGCTCAGGTCAGCAGTCACCTTCTCTACGAGGACTTCCCTGAACTTCCAGGCTGAGATTGGAGCCCTTATTCAGTGCTTCCATAAGAAAATGTGGATACTTCAACAATAGCACTTACTACACTGTATTGTAACTGATTGTTTGCTTGTCTGTTACCCCCACTGTAAGCCCTTGAGGGTAGAAACCATGCGTTATTTCTTTTTGTGTTCAGTGAAAGCCCTGACATATAGTTGATACTCAGTAAATGTTTTCTGAGAAAACGAATAAAAGGAGGTTAACACTAAACTCATTTTTAATATTTCAACAAATTAAGGGTTTATATCTCTACCTTGGAAACCAACAAATAAACTCTATGCCAATCTTCACAATTTTTCAAGAATTAACTTTCGGGTTTTGTTGAATTAAACAACAAGATAGATATAAGAGAGGCCTTTAACAACCAATTTTATAATGAAAACCATGCCTAGGACGTTGAGTAATTCCCAAATGCTAAATCAACAGGTAACTCTCTTTCAAGTAATTCTACATTTTAGAAGGAAGAGGAAATGTATAGTTACATGGGTAGAGTAGATGTATAAATTTAGCTGTGTTGAAACTAAATATTGGCAAAATTAATCCCCCTTTTCTTCATTTAATAAAAGGTCTTCCATTGGTGTGATCTTTGGAAGTTTACAAAGCAGGGTTACATGCATAACCTTGTTTGATCCTTTGCAACAATTCTGAAAGTTAGATTGAAAGGCGTGATTATCCACACTTGCAGAGAAAGAAACAAGATCAGAGAAATAAGTAACTTGCCTAAGATCATGTTAGTGGCAAATTTGGGCAAGAAGTAAGATAATCTTACTCATAGTTGCATGTTTAGTGTGTTATGCTTAGCCAAACCATCTCATTGAGGGATGCTGGCCACCATTGGTCCAGGTCAAGGACATTGGTCTTAATATTAATAATCCACTGAGAATCCCGAACAATCTAGTAAAAATTCACTGCACTAATACCTATGTATAGTTTTCACTTTGGTTTTTAATAGTCTGAGAAGAAAACCACTAACAGCAATTTTTGTTTTAAACATACCTTAAATTCTTGTATTTATTTATCATTTAGACTATATATATTATATATATATACACATATACCCACACTCATATTACACTTATACTTTTTTTTACTTTAGAGTGTATTTCTTTTTATTTTTGGCCACAAGTACAACACCCCTTCCCTTACCTTTTTTTTCACTAAAATTATTAAAATACTTTTTCTAGATATTCTTAATTAAGTACACAAGATCTAACTTTTCAACTTAGCTTAGCTTATATTCTATACAATCTTGGAGAATGAGATGAGTCAAATATGCTTTTCAGAAACAGTGCAAGTGTTGAAAAAGAAATAGGTGAGAAATAGATGGATACTTACCTAGAGCACTGATGTAGGCTAGTTTGAAAATTAAAAATACTGAGGTATAAGACTGATTTTTCTCGTGCCAACAATGTTTTTTCTATAATCCCACTTCAATTATTAACAACAACCACTTATTGAGTGCTCACTCTGTGCTGGGCATTATTTTGAATGTGTTGCATCTGATATCTCATAAGTTAACCAAACCGAGTGAAGTGGATTTTATTTATTATTTTTGCCATTTTACAGATGAGAAAAATTAGAGATATTAAAAAGCTAATGATTAGAGAAGCTGGAATTCACAAGCAGGTTATCTAACTCCTAAGCCTAAGTTATTAATCACTGTGTTATTCTGCCTCTCCATGATATCTGGTTTTAGTATTTTGTTAGTGGCAATTTAAATTATCTCCATTGCAGGTAACCAGTATCTATCCCTAGACCATATGTTTTGTTTATGGATCTCTCATAAACAAAATGGTCTTGCCCTACAATGATTTACATGCAGCAGTTTCCCAAACATGAATTAAGCAATAACAATGTGCTATTTAAAAATTCATTATTTTCACTTTGAACTAAGCATCAGAAGTTTTTATGCCTTTCTGCTCTAATTTTACTTCCTGACATCACAAATCATAAACAGTAATTCTATGCTAAGACATCTAATCTGATAGTATTTAATTGTCATGGTTACTGAAAGTACAGATTTGCTATCTGTAACAGGCAAGATTGCCTGCTAAGATATTATAAACAATATTTATAATATTCTAGTTTGAGACTCAACTTGTATAACATGGCAATATTTTATATCAGATAAAAATTCCCATCGCATATATTAAATGCAATATATTTTAATTACAAATCTTTTGAAATACCTACTGGCTTGATTTACTGTATTTTTCTTTTGGTTTTCATATATATTTTAGAGATTATAGCAACTCTTTTGGTACTAGAAAATTAACCTAGTTTTTCCCAAAATTTATTTTCAAATTTTGGTTAATGCACAAGTTGAGTGGTGATGAAACTAAGACATCTGCTTTCAATAAATTGTTGTATTGCTTTTCTTAAAAAACCTTTTTAACTAAAGAATAACAGAAGTACAGAAAAGGGTCATCTCAGTGAATTATAAAAAAATATTTGTACCCATAAAATCAACACACAGTTCAGGATAAAGAACCTTGTCAGCACCCCAAGAGCCCCTCTTCCAGCCCCTCCCAATCACTAAGACCTTGCTCTTCCCCAAAGGTAACCACTATTCTGACTTCCAGACCATAGAATAGTTTTGCCTGTTTTTGAAATTTATATAAACAAAATAATACAGTACGCATGTGTTTGCATCAGCTTTCTTTTGCTCAACCTTTTTGGTTCAATATATCCGTGTTTTTGCATGTAACAATAGTTCATTTGTGTTGCTCGATGGAAATCTATTCTATGAATACTCCAAAATATATGTATCTGTTCTACTTGTTGGACCTCTGGGTTATTTCCAGTTTTGTGTTATTACTAATAGTTCTCCTATGAGCATTCATTATTGTACATGTCTTTTGTAGCAAATGTATGTGTATGCATTTTTATTAAGATACACCTAAGATCAAAATTGCCGAGCCATAGGCTAATGCTTAGCAGACTTGCTAGCTTTTCCCAAGTGGTTGAACCAATTTCAAATCCAACCTGTGGTGTATGAGATTTCAAGTTGCTCCTTAACTTTGCCAACACTTGGTATTAATACTTTTTAACTTAAACTATTTTAGTAGGTGGGAATGTGTGGAGATGGATATCTAATTATGGTTTTATGGTTTTAATTTGCATTTTCTTCATTAATAAGTTAAACAACTTTATATATGTGTTTTGGCCATTTGAATATTGTTTTGAAGTGCCATTCAAAAGTTTTGTCCATTTTACTATTAAGTTGTCTGTCTTTTCCTTAGTGACTCCTAGGCGGTTCCTTACATGTTCTGAATTTGAGCCCTTAGAAAATATTTGCGAATATTTTCTCCCACTCTATGATTTGCTTACCACTCTCATAATGTTATCTTTTATAAATAGATATTCTCAGCTTTAATGTAGTCATAGTATTTTTTGTGTCTTGTTTAATAAATCTTTATTACACTTCATGGAGATATTTTTCTGTATTTTGTTTTAGACACTATATTGTTTTACATTTTATCTGGAATTGATTTTTGTGCATGATTTGAGTTTTGTTTTCTTACTGATATGGATATAAAATTGATCCAGAGACATCTATTGAAAAGACTATCCTTTCCCCACTGTTTGGCAATGCTACCTTTGTCATAAATCAGAATCATCTATGGGCAGATCTGTTTTTGGATTTTCTATTCTGTTTCACTGGTTCATTTGTCTATCCTTGTGCCCACACTCACAGTCTTAATTACTGTAGATTTAAAATATGTCTTAATGTTTGCTAGAGTACGTCCTGCAGCTTGATTATTCTTTAAGTTCGTCTTGACTATTATTGACTCTTTCTCTTGCTATATAAGTTTCAAAGTCAGCTTGTTAATTTCTACAAAATCCTTGCTAGCATTTGATTAGGATGATGTTGAATCTACAAATCAATTTGAGGACAATTGACATTTAAAAAATTAAGTCTTTCAATTTGTGATCATGGCCTATATATCATTTTCTTTAGATCTTTTAAAATTTCCCTAAATGATGTTTAAAGGTTTCAGTGTCAAAACCTTGCCCATCTTTTGTTAGATTTACTCCTAGGTGTTTGATTTTTTTCTGGTATTGTAAGCACTGTAATTTCTAAATTTTAGTTTCTCTTTGTTGATAGTAAAAGGAAGTATAATTTATTTTTTATGTTGACCTTTTATAAACTTATAAAACTCACTTATCAATATTAATAATTCTGTTGATTCTTTTTAATTTTCTAGATAATCAATTATATCATTTGAGAATAATGAGTTTATTTCTTTTTATCCATTCTTTGTAACTTATTAAAATCTTGCCTTATTATGCTGACTAATATCTCTAGTGCAATGTTGAGTAGAAGCGGTGATAACTGACGTCTTTGTCTCATTCTTGATCTCATGAGAAAATTTCTCAAAATTTCATCATTAAGTGTTAGATTTTTTCATAGATAACCTTTATCAGATTAAGGAAGTTCCCTCCTATATCTGTTTGTTAAGATTTAAAATTTTTTTAATAATTTTAAATTTATTCAGATGACTATATGAGTTTTCTCGTATGTTAGGTTCATGCAATGAATTATATTGATTGATTTTCAAATGGTAAACCAGAATTCCTGAAATAAATTTAACTTGCTCATGATGTATTTATTACCCCTTGTGTGTATTTCTGGATTAGAGTTGATAATGTTTCATTTAGGATTTTTTCATCTATGTTTTTCAATTTTTGAAATATTATTTGGTCACATTTTGGTGTCAAGTTTATGTTGAGTGGACTAATGAAATGAGTTGGAATATATTTCCTTTTTATTTTGGTAAGAGTCTGTGGATGATACATGTTAATTTCTTTGTTAAATATTTTGTAGAATCCACTGGTGAAGCCATTTGGCCCTAGAATTTTTTTTGTGGCACAATTTTAAATTAAAAATTCAATTACTTTGTGAGTTATGATACTTATATTTTCTAATTATTATTTAATCTTTTTTGGTGAGTTGTATTTTTCTAGGAGTTTGTCCATCTAAATTTTCAAATATATTGGACATAGTTTTTCAAAATAATCTCATACTATCTTTTTAATAGCTATACAATTTTTAATGATGACTTCCTTTCATTTATTTAAATCTACCCACAGAGCTGACTATTCTTGACATTTTGCAAATATTTTTAAAAGATTTTTATGTATAGAATATAGTTTTAAATATAATGTTATTACTATGATCAAAATTACATCATATTATATGTAATGTTCTGTCACTTTTTTTTATCTTGGTCAATTTTTATTTCCACACATTATAGTGTTAACACGTTCTTTTTTAGCATTTGCATAGTATCCATTTGTGTGGAACATAATTTATATTTCATCATTGCATCTTTGAGTTATTTCCAGTGTCTTTTTAAAAAGAATGCCACAAGAATATTATTCTACATGCACTTTTGTAGATTCCTGGAAATATTTCTCTAAGATACATTTCTAGAGTGAAATTGCTAGCAAAGAGGTATATCTTTTATAGATTATTTCCAAATTGTCCTTCAAAAAGATTGTAGTAATATATAATCCTAGTAACGTGTAAGAATGTTTGCTTTTGCATATCCTCCCCAGTACTGAGTATTATCAATCTTTCAAATGTTTTTGGAGGATTTTGTCTTTCCAAATCAAACTATTACTAGAGAAATAATATAAATTAAGCAAAACTGTGCACTGAAGACATCATAAAACATAAAATTGGGTATTTCCCTACAGATTGTTTTGTTATTTTATATATAAAAATGTTTCAATTATTATTGGAATTGTACAACATTTCAGTTAAAATGGATCCTAAGTTGTTTTTATAAAATTCAAGTGCTAAAAAACTTCCCTGCTGTCGTTGTTTGTTGCTTTAATGTCATAGACTTTGAATATAATATATGACTATGTTTGCTTGTGCGGGAAAGAGTATAATACTAACAGCTTCAATAGACATTGATTTAAATCTACATTCCGACACTTAGTAGATATATATTCTTGGGAAATCTATTCAACTACTGTAACTCTGAGTGGCTTCATTTTCTAAAGTGGGGAAATAGGTATGAAAGTAAGTTTGCTGTATTGTCTGTCATCTGATAGTTTTCTAGGTTTGATTTAGGTGATTAGGCTAGTTAGGCAGGTGTCTCTTCTCTCTCACTTGCACGTTTTATGACGCTCTCAAAGTTGTTTGTTCTTCAAGGAGCACAGTTTCCAGACATGAAAAAAAGACCGATCTCCCGTGAATAATCTACAAAGTAGGTCCTTCTGCTAGAAATGGAAATAAATAAGGTGAATAATACTTCTTTTTTTCTTCACTTATTATATATTGTATTTGTAAACGGAGGGGAAGAGAAAGGGAGGGAGAGAGAGAGAGAGAGAGAGCACACACAGAAACACAGATCTACTGTGTGGTAGGCATGGTGTTGGGTCCTGGAGATATAGTAGTAATGAATAAGTCAAAGTTTTCCCTGCCTTCAAGAGGCTTCTAATCTAAGTGGGGAAAATAGAAAAAATGATAATCCAAAATTGTGTGATGAGTGCTTTAATGCAGGGAGAGTCAACATGTTAGGTGAATGTTCTATGCCAGGGACACTTAGGAGAGAGTGACTTGTTTAAATAACTGAAAGAAATCTAATACATCATAGAGTATAAACCATGAAATAGCAAGACATATGGCTGGAGAGGAGAAAATAGTAGATCAAAAAATTCTTTTGAAGTGTTAAAGACTGTATTCTACCCTGGGAGCAATGGTTTCAAGTAAGGCAGTGATTTAATTATATATCTTAAAATGTTTTTTGAGGATTTGATGAAATAAAAGAAAGATATTAGGTATGAAAGGACTTTGTAATTTCAGAAAATGTTAAGGAAATTAACTCTAGATTTGAAGCAGCATATCTAGATAATTCTTTTTTTTTTTTTTAAAGATTTTATTTATTTATTTTTTCCCCCAAAGCCTCAGTAGATAGTTGTATGTCATAGCTGCACATCCTTCTAGTTGCTGTATGTGGGACGTGGCCTCAGCATGGCCAGAGAAGCGGTGCATTGGTGCGTGCCCGGGATCCGAACCCGGGCCGCCAGCAGCAGAGCACGCGCACTTAACTGCTAAGCCACGGGGTCGGCCCTAAATAATTCTTGATAAGAAATCTTTCTACAAAATTGACAGGCCTATACTCTCCAAATCATCTCTTTTAATAAACTCTAATAATTTCACTTTTTTTTCCCTGAGGAAGATTCACTCTGAGCCAAAATCCATTGCCAATCTTCCTCTTTTTTTTTTGCTTGAGGAAGATTAGCCCTGAGCTAACATCTGTACCAATCTTACTCTACTTTATATGTAGATCGCTGCCACAGTGTGGCTGACAAGTGGTGTAGGTCCGTGCCTGGGATCCAAACCAGAGAACCTGGGCTGCCAAAGCAGAGCACACCAAACAATCACTATGCCACAGGGCCAGCCCCTCTAATAATTTCATTTTTGACTTCATTTTGTTATTAGTGTGCTATGAAAAATTCTTTTGAGTCATTATGGAAAGAAAATTAAATAAATGTACTGAGTCATATACTTCCATCTTTATCTTTTTTAAAGCTTCTTTGAGAGCTGGATTTCTGCTAAGGCATGCATATTTTTTTAAAAGGCATAGAAGTTCGCAGATGTCCTGGAGTTTGGATTTCATCCCTGACCATTGCTGAGAACACCACCATGCTTAAGTTATAAACACATATGGTCTCCTATTTACATCCAATCGTATTTTTATAGGAGCATATAAAAATAGTCATTTATAACAGGACTAAATCACTAAAAAAGGTGTCCTGTAGTACTGGGATTTTTAGAAATATTTGAAACAGAAGGTTTTTATAAAATGCTTCCTATGTGTGACATCACCAGACTAGAATTTTGTCCTTATTTGTTTTTACTGTGGTAAAAAGGAAAAATTGTAAAGAGGAAAAATTGCCTTTACTATTGACCTAAATGATTTTATTAGTCTCAGTAAAATGCGCTCAAAGAATCGCTCCTTGACATGTGAAAGGCTTATACTTGCAATAAAAATTTCCATATTTTCTGATACTCTGGAAATCATATATTGAGAAGTCACAACAAATAACTGATATAAAGTGAGTGTGCATAATTTCTTTTTTGTTTCTTTATCTTCTGTCTCCTTTTAATGCTGCTGTTGTTCAGGAAAGTGTCATGCTGAGGCATATTGACAATACTGGTCGTTTTTCATATGTCCAAAAACATGTGTACTTTTCAAAGCCAGTTATTGCCTATTATTTGATTCATTAGGGAATTAGAATCTAAGTCAGCCTTTCCCCAAGAGGCTTTTGTTTCATCTTCAGAATATTTTCCTTCACAATTGCTTACAATATCCTTTGACTTGATGCCACCATTTGAATCTTGATCTATTATTTCTGCTTCATTATTGCCGTGGACATTCTGCTCAGCTTACATATGCTTATCTGTTCATTTCTTCTAAACTTACTCATGTTTGAGATGAGGCAAATGCTGTGGATGATGGGTAGTAATGGAGAATTATTTCCTCTATACCAGATCATAGTTTTCTTCAATATTTCTTTAATAATGGACTTCAGAAAGAATTCTGAATGAAAGCAAAATTTAATTAATTAATTAATTAATGAGGAATATTAGCCCTGAGCTAACATCTGTTGCCAATCTTCCTCTTTTTGCTGAGGAAGATTGGCCCTGGGCTAACATCCATGCCCATCTTCCTCTACTTTATCTGGGACGCCGTCACAGCATGGCTTGATAAGCGAGCGTCAGTCCACGCCTGGGATCTGAACCCTTGAACCCTGGGCTGTTGAAGCAGAGCGCATGAACTTAACAGCTATGCCACTGGGCCGGCCCCAGCAAAATTTATTTTTAAAAGTTTCTTTCATGCTCTAATGAGATAGAGAGTTTTCCTTGCGTCTGCATTGTATATCTAGCAAGCTTCTGCTCATATTTCAAGATTACTCTGTGCCACATCATTCAAGGAGTTTCTCCTAGCCTGACTTCTCCCAGTTAGAGTGGTACCTCCCTTGTTTGTGTCCCCAGTGTATTCCTTATGAACCTCTACCATAGCCCCTTTATCATCCACAGTTATATGTATGTCTGCCTTTATTTACTAGATTGTAAATGTCTTATTGGTTTTTTGTTTTTTGAATCTTCAGTGCCTAGAACATTGCCTCACACTTAGTATTCCTCAATACTCCATGTATGTCTTTTTTTTTAGTAAACAAATAAAATATTTTAGAAATGTTCCCTTGTAATAATATTCCATATTCTGAAATTGTCAGATGGAATTAGCTGGTGCCCACACTACTTTCTCTGTAGTGGTAGATACAAGCGTGATCACACAATTGTTCTGCAACTGATGTACTAGAGGGCAGTGGTTCTCAGACTTTATCGTTCATAAGAATTGCCTGATATTGATTGCTGAAAATGAGGCATCCTGACTTCTGTCCCTGCAGATTCTGGTTGAGTAGATCTGGAATATGATCCAGAAGTCTGCATTTCTGACAGCAGCTCTGGTATTCCTCAAACTACATTGGAGAAAGAAAAATTTGTCGACCTAGATGGAGCTGATGCTTATATCCCAACAATACATACATATAAATACACACACATACATCTGCTCAGACTAAGCCTAAACGATTGCTTTTAAATACCTCAAGGATCACCATGATGCCAGAGCCATTGCTTCTTTTTTATTTTTGCTGAGGAAGATTCCCCCTGAGCTTCCTCTTTTTGCTTGAGGAAGATTCGCCCTGACCTAACATCTGTGTCAATCTTCCTCTATTTTGTATGTGGGTCGTCATCACAGCGTGGCCACCAATGATTGGTGTAGGTCAGGGGGCAGGAATTGAACCTGGGCTGCTGAAGTAGAATGCACTGAACTTAACCACTAGGCCATGGGGCCAGCCCCCGCCATTGCTTGTGTTTATCACTCTGTTCACTACTTTTCTCTCCTTCCTTTTTAATTTCAATTATCAAAAGATGACTCTTTATAAACATCACTGGCCAATCAGAGCATCCCTTTTCTTCCATGTTAAATACTAACTTATTTCATTGCATAAAATGGTCTAATCTTTGGGTTTTCTCTTCTGCTTGGCTGTACATATTTTTCAATGACTAATCATGAGTGACCGATTTGTGTCCAAAAAAGGTGTTTTATTGGTGGAGGAGGGAAATTTGAAGAAGGAACAGTATTTTGGAATCTTCAATTTCCCGAGTGACCTCTAGAGGGATGGTTTCTGGATTGCTAAAAATATTAAAATAAGACTTTTGCAGCCTACCAAATTCTCAAGGGAAAAATGAATAATTTATTTATAAACTCAGAGCAAAGATCACTTGCTCTAATTCTTATATAAACATTAACAAAATTCATGCATTATTTTGTAATATTAACCCGTCCACTTGCTTTTTATTCCTGGGTACTTTTCTCCAATGTAAATTGTATTATGTGCTAGAATTTGAAGTCTAATTTGAAATTACATTTTTTTGCTTTATTTTGTTTTATAGTTGAGAGAAATTATGGTATATTACTCATGGCTATACTTCTATTTTGGAAATCAAAATCATATCACTCAGATTTTCTATTCACATTTTCCAGTAAGAGTTTCTGATAAAATTTCCACTCAATATTGTCCAATATGAATGTAATGACTGCTAGTCAATTAAAATATTTTTTGAGAAACAATGTTACAAATGTTACCACAAATTATGTTTATTCATATTGCCTTCTATTTTTAAAAAGAATACTGTAGAACAAAGGAATTTCTTTTGGGTTCTTGCTAATAGATAGGTAAAGAGACAGTCTTGCTGGACTCAGCAATTATTTTATTTATCTTGTTAGATTTCTTAGTGTAATTCACACATAACCTAGTTATATCTGTTTTTGAATTTTAAATCCAGCCTTCCTTCACAACTCTTCCAGAACATATTCTGGAAGATGACACTAATATTTATATTACTAAAAATGTCAAGTAAAGTGGAATGCATTTGTTAAATTTGGCTTCACTCAATGTGGTCTCTTTTTTTTTTTTAATTTTATTTATTTATTTTTTCCCCCAAAGCCCCAGTAGATAGTTGCATGTCATAGCTGCACATCCTTCTAGTTGCTGCACGTGGGACGCGGCCTCAGCATGGCCGGAGAAGCGGTGTGCGTTGGTGCACACCCGGGATCGAACCCGGGCCGCCAGCAGTGGAGCACGAGCATTTAACCGTAGAGCCACGGGGCCGGCCCTCAATGTGGTCTTTATCTCTACTGCTGTGCTTTAAACCTGGGAGAGAGACGGATCTCTTCTCTTTACTAATTCCAATCCCTCTACTTGCAACTGGGTCTCAATTTTCCCTAACGTGAGAAAAAATTTGATCTCATACTCATGCTTCTTCCCCAGAAATTCCGCAACTCCCTGATTTTCTCCTCTCTTCAGACTTTTATGTTTTCCTATTAACTTTTCTAGCTACTTTTTTTATTTCATTTTTTTTCTCTTTCTTTTTCCAGAGTTACTAGTCTGTAGTTTCTCAATATATGACCTGAGCTACAATCTCTTTCCATTCTTCCAATTCATTATAATAAAGAGGAAAGCCAATTTCTGCCTAAGGCTTCTTGTTCTTCCTGGGTTCTGGATTACATCCTTCCACCTTTTTAGGGTCCTCACTGTGTCCATTATTACCTCTTTTTTGGATCTTTAATCTCGACCTCTCCACTGGCTTCCTGATGTCAGCACTATAGCATGCCTAATTCTCTTTCATTTTAGAAACAGTGCAGACAAAATTAAACAAACAAAAACCCTCCTCGAATTCTCACTCCCCACAAGCTACGGCAGCCATTTCTCCCTTTTTCTTTCACAGCCAAATTTCTTTGAACATTCATCTATGTTTACTTCACCATTCTTTGCCTTCAATTCATTCTCTAACCTCTGAAACCTGGTTCTTATACCAGACATTTGAGTAAAACTACACTTTACAAGGTCACCAAAATATTCCTTAGTTCCTAAATCCTATGGGTACTTTTCAGATATTACCTACTTGGCCTTTCAGCTGAAATCAACACTGTCGAATTTTCCTTCTTGAAAAGGTGTTTTGATAGTTTGGATTTATTGTTAAGCAAATATTCGTTTCTCTTCCATTCCCACTATTTATACAGAGCATATGGCCACAGCAATTGATGTGCTCGGTCATGTGACTTGTCCAATGTAACAGTAGTGGATGTGAACCAAGCAGAGGTTATGTATCTGCAGTTTGCCTTGGTTCTTATACCCTCTCATCTGCCGTAAGAAGCACGAATGCTGGGATTGGTTCTTATACCCTCTCATCTGCCGTAAGAAGCACGAATGCTGGGAACCTGCTGATTCAGTGTGAATGTGGAGATGTGAGCAGACATGAAGTCAGTATAAAGCTTGGAGCCAAGCCCAGTCACCTTGCAGCCTAAAGCTCATAGTGGACCCATGAGCAAGAAAAAGTCTTGTTGTAATTTTAGGATGCTTGTTTTGCAACATTATTGGGCAGTAGATGATTGATGTAACTCAGTTCTCTGGGATTCCATGAAACCATCTTCTGGTTTTTCTTTTAAGTCTGAGAAACCTTTGTCACCTTTGTTGTCTTTTCTTCCTTTACCTTGCTTTTAAGCATCAAAGTTCCTGAGGCTTCTGCCCTAAACCCCTTACCTCAATTTAAATATACTTACTGTGAGATCTTATTCCCAGTGATGGTTTTGATTGCTGTCTATATGCTGATAACTTCTAAATCTTGAACTTCAATTTGACCTGTACATCAGACCCATCTTGTCAAAAATGCATTGGACATCTCCACTTGGTGGTTTCACAAGCACACTAAACTCCATTTCCTGAACACAATGCTTCTGCTCCACAATCCATTTCATACTCAACCACAAGGGGAAAAAAATCTAAAACAGTTCCGTACCATCAACATTGCAAAAATTAGTATAGGGGTTATGATTTATTGTATTTTTACTTTATCCCTTTAAGTGCCTTATCTGACTTAATTTTCACAACTTCGTGGGTTATATAGTATTATCCCTCCTTTGCAGTTGAGGGACATGGAGCCCAATGAAGTTAAATAACCCAAGATTAATAGCAAGTAAGAGACCAAACCAGAACAAATGCAAATCTGTCTGACCCCTATGGCTACATTCTATGGACCTACTTATAAAATTTTATAGAAGTTTATCTAAAATCTAAAGTTAAGGGCCAAACTCTCCAATAATCTTTTCAGAGTGCCGTGTTTCGTATTCATATTACCTGTGCAACAATAACTATCACTGCTCCCAAAAAGAAAGGTCCTTGCTAGCCTCCAAACAAACCACCCACATTAGTGCTTTTGTGTCTATTTATTATAAATAATACTATTTATTATAAATAATGGTGCCCTATCTCCACGTTTATCCAGATTCTCCCCTTCTCTGATGCACTTCATTTAAAGCTTCAGGCTACTGTAAAAGATTCTCAGATTATTTCCAATGACACTGGTCAATTACTTAAACTCCTATAGTATTTTTTTCCCATAATCAGATCGACTAAGATTCATTGCAAATTACCTGCAAGGCACTGATCGTAATCATATGGAAGTTTTCACACTATATATAAATAGTATCTACCCCACAGGAATTTTCAATTTAGTTGGAATTACGCAAGTAAAATATTACTAAAATACAATTCTTCTATGTTATTTGTTTTATATTCCAACTTTTTTAGTTGTCTCTTGAACATGAAGACTGTGTGGTCAGCCTGTTTTGTGTTCATTTCAGCACCAAGTACATTTCATTGAAGAGTTGTTAAATGAACTGAGTCCTTTATTTTTAACTCTATATCATTGCTTTTTCTTTTACCACTCTCAAAAATATCATTGAAGTGGCATATCATCTAGAGAAATATTCCTCTCCCTCAAATCATGGCTTCATATAATTCATGGAAGTAATTATGAGAATTGATTTATTTATTGAGCAGAAATTTAAATAAACTTGAAGTTAGACAAAATCAAAGCTACAATCTCAAGGAGGTTTTTTATCAGGGTCTTCATCATATTTGTTTCTATGATACTAAATAAAGTATGTGAGTAGATTTACTCAGTGATTTCTATTTCTTTAAATAATCTCTTGACTATTTGACATATTTTTATGGGTAGATTTTTCTATTTATGAAATGGCATAACATGCAAATTGTTTAGCATAGTTTCTCACAAAAGAAGCATTTGATAATGAAGGTGGTGAGGAAGTCATGCTATAGATGTTCTGTTTTTAAAGTCCGATCATGTTAAAAAAAAGTGTCATGAAGGCAGAGGAGAAGACAGTCAGTATTCAGGAAGAATATTGAGGAGCTATCTATGTACATAAAAAATAAATGAAAAAGTAGTGTCCAGCCAAGAATCTTGTGCTTTGTTACCCTGAGAACTATTGGGAAGTAAAGTCACATGTCTTTTCAACATTTAGTGCTTTGGTGTAATCAATTATTAAATGACAGAATCATACTGTTTTTTTCCCTGGTATTTTCAAATTACACTCTGCTCTATTTCTCACTGCTAAGAGGAACAAGATGAGGTCAAGTGACCTACCGGATAGTAATTGGGATTCTTCTGATCGCTCCAAAGTTTCTTTCTCCTTGTCTACCTAAGTGATAAGAGATGGGATGATTAATTATGGCTTCATTCTACTCTGTTGTTAGAATTTGGGGTACTAACTTAAAAAAATTCAGGTTTAACCACATATGAATATAAATATGTAGTCTAAAGTCAATATAAATGTTAAAATTATTAGTTTTTTTTCTTGGATTACCCATATAATAGGTCTTCTCTAATTATGAGGATAATTGAGAATTGGCTTAAGCATCTTGTCTGTTTGAAATTTCTTCACTAATAAATACATTAAAGAGTTTCAGAATTTCAAGAACTAGATGTTCATTTTAAGCAATTGTAAACCCAGGAAGTTCATGCAATTTGGGCAACTCATGAAAAAATGCAGCAGACTTCCTGGAGTCATAGTATGAGGCATTTCTGGAATTAATAAGTTGGGGAGTAGCAATTAAAAATCTTACTCAAAGGATCACATATTTCTGACTTATAGCCCCCTGGATCTTTCCATCCAGGCATGATTAAAATGTTCATCATTAATGAAGTTATGTTATCCACCTTTATTAGCAAATGAAAAGATACAGTAGCATAACTAATTGCTAATCCTTTATTGTTAAGATGCTCTCATCTCTTATTTCTTCTCAGAAATAGATGTTGCTCGGCAATACTATATATTATTGGTTTTAAGAAATGACACTTTGAATTAGCTTTCCTATAGACTTTCATTTATTCAGTTCTGAACTTGTTACCTTATAAGATATAAGAGTTGTCAAGAACTCCATTTAATATTACTTCTTTTATGAACACATATATAGGCATTCATCAAAAAGCAACCAAAATGCGAGATTTTATTTCAGTGAGCTAAAAGTGAGTGTATCAGGTTAACATTCTGCAGCTTGTGCAACTTTTGTATTTTATACTATCCAGCTCCTAAGGGATTCTGATTTCTTCAGGACCTGCTGAAACAGAATATGACTTCGATATTAAACTCTGTGTTCCGTATGCAATCCACTCACTCAAAAAAGGATTGCAAGTGTTTCATTTCTTATTAAAAAGTAAATATTGATCCTTTTAGACTAGAACCTCAAGTCCTCATGGCCATTCTACAGCCGATTGAAGAAATTCCCTCTCCATGAAAATTATTTTGTAAGCTTTTTTGTGGAAAAAGGAAAAATAGATGCAGAAAGGAATGAGAGGAGAATATATAACACCACGGATTATGAACTGAATTTTATTCGCTTTAGATATAGCCCATGATTCTCAAGCATGAATAGGCGTTAAGTATCACTGGAATAGCTTGTTAAAATAGATGCTTTCAAAGATTCTGAATCAGTAGTCTGGAGTGGGGCCTGATAATTTTCATTTTAACAAGCTCTCAAGTGATGTTGATGCTGCCTTTTGAAGAACCACTCTTCAGGTAGTACTGTGCTAAATAACTTTGGTACCAACCTTCTTTGTTGACTGGTAACACTTATCTCCAGAAAATGATAACTACACCGAGTATTAGCTAATGGAAGAAAATAACAAAACAGCTTAGTTTATTGTATAGAATGATGCCATATTACTCTCAAAGAATAACACAAGTAATCTTCCAGGGCCTGATTTGATGATTCTTGTCTTGGAGAAAATATTGCCATTCCTGTTGCTTTTAAGAAATAAATCTGCTAGGGTCTCAAGTTTTTATTACAATCAAGTCTGGAGGGAGAAACTGGGACATCCCTGATGTTTTCTCATTAACAAGTACTTTCAAGCTTCTTATAGTTTAACAGAGAATATGAGGATGAATGCAATTTGCTGTGATAAATAGCTAGTAAATGAACCTTTGAGATTAAGGATTAAATGCCACAAATATTTCTAATATTTTGAAAGTCAGGATGATAGAGTATCTTGCAACCTTAGCTGGACATTAAAATCAACTGTGTAACTTTAGCAATACTGATGCCTGGGCCCTACCACTCAGACATTCAGATTTAATTGGTTTGGGTCCAGTCTTGACGTAGAGAAATGGGTAGAGGAGAATGATTGAGGGAGGAAGCCAATTACCATTTCTTGAGACCTACTTTCCATATGTCAGGCACTACATGAGATATTTTATAAATATTGTCCCTAAACCTCACATAAACTCACAAGATAACTACTAATTAAGAGCCTTTTTTTAATCTAAGGAAAGAGACTTCCATATAGGGATAAAATAGCTTTCCCATGACAAATTGTTTAGTAAGTGGAGCACTATTAGAACCTAGGTCAAGGTGGCTCCAGTGTCCAGCTCTTCCTTCCTTCCTCTCTTCCTCTCTTCCTTCCTCCCTTCCTTCCTCCTTCTTCCCTTCCTCCCTCCCTCCCTCCCTTCGTCTCTCCCTTCCTCTCTCTCTTCCTCTCTCTTTCTCTCACTCTCTCCTTCTCTCTTTCTCTCCTTGTCTTGCTCTCTTTCTTCCTTCCTCTCTTTCTTTCTTCCTCTTTCTCTCTCTCTTTCCCTCTCTCTTTCTCTGTTTCTTTCTCTCTCTTCCTCCTTCCTTCCTCCCTTCCTTCCTTCCTACCTTTCCTCCCTCCCTCCTTTCTTCTTCTTCTTTTTTTTTACTACACATCTAAATACCTGGAAATAGGAGACAAACTCTAACAAATGCTGAAATGCGATAGCACCATGAGGGGCAATGTATCCTTTAGAATATAGGCTCAATACAAATGGTAAGTAAAAGCTTTGCCTATAGTACCTGGCTGCTGGATGCTGGCAAATATGAGTGTCTGGAGACAGGAACACTAGCTGCATTTCCCAAGCACATCTGGACCTCATAGGTTTAACCTGCAGTGAAAAGGGCATCGGAAGATGGGAAGATACATAGTCTAAATTCAGAATCTGGCAACAATTATTGCTGAATTATGGTTGAAAACCAACTGTCATCTCTTCACATGGCTGTAGGGACAATAAAATCAATAAAGGATATTCACTATACTAAAATATTAAATAATAAATTCATTAAACAAAATTAAAATGAATATTGAGCCACTTTTCGTATAAAGAGCTTAGAATAGTATTTGTCATATAGTATGGTTATTATATTGTTTTTATATGTTGGCTTTGCAACATAAAAAAATTTTCTTTAAGTTCTGGAGTAAACTCTTACTTAAACTTCAGCTAGTCATGTAAATTAATATTTAAAATGAGAGAATTTCTGCTCATCAACTAGATATCAACATTAGCAAATATAAAATCATCTTCAAATGTGCTTCACTTCTTCTATGTCAAGTCCATCCTATTGTTGCCTTGAAGGAGCATTATAACTTCATGAGGAAAATAGTGTCACAGCTCTATATAAAATATAGTTTTCTTTTTCTTGCATTGGTTTAAGTTGAAACTTGAGCATTACAATCGCCATTGGATAAAATCATTCCTTTAAGCATGGTGGACCTAGTAACTTGGAGGAACCTCTTTTTGTATTTCTCAAGCAAAATAAGGGCTTTTGTAAAGTAATTCTGCCTATGAATTCCTGTGAAATTAGGTTTGTCATATTTAGGTCTGTGTTATTCATTCTTTAATCAGCTTTAAGGCTACTAAGTAAAATGGAGTTTCTTTGGGAATAGGTTATATATTTTACCTTTCAAGAAGAAATATTCTAAATTTTTAATTGACTGACTTATAAGTCCAGTAGATTACATTTTACTTTTTTTTCTCAGTTCTTTAATTATGTTTTCCTGTGGAATTGGGCCTTTATAATCTGTTTCTTTTATCCCATCTGATGGATATCTGTTTTAATGCAATATGTGTTCTCATTTGAAACTAAGAACATGCTGGATAGTTTTAAAGATACTCCTGAGACTTATGAAAGTTTTTCAGTGTCTTCTCTGATAAGGAACCCAGGAGGCTTCCAGTCAACACTAAGAGCTGGCTTCAGTGAATTCACTCATGTCTGTAGAGCCCATTAGTCTATTTCTGTCCCAGAGGGCAAAAAAAGAGGCCTCTGGGGCAATGGATGAAGGCTCTAAGAGCCCAACATGCTGGAGCAATGTGATTAAATAGAGTACTTATGTGGCATTATGAGGCAGAGATTATCCTCTCTTTACAGATGAAGAAACTGAGGCCGATTGAGGTTACATATTTATAATCATAAATCGTAGGCTGGGATTTGAACTCAGATCTGATGGACTTTGCACCTATCCTTCAAAGTTTTCCCAGGCTCTACTATTATTTTTATTTGAACAGACTGTTTTGTGCATTTCTGGCCCTGGCTGTCCATCTGATGAAAATTTGGGATTTCTTTCCATCAAAGCATATTTTCCAAAGGTGCCCTTAGGGGGATATCCTCATTGAATTTCGTTTCCCTTCACCTTAAATGGCGTGAGGTGTTAAATCTTTTAAGAGAGGCTATTTGAGATCACCACTGTCTGATTACCTCCATATTATTACAGTTCAAAACTTTTTAAACACCAGACAGTTAAAGTTAATTATATAGTTATTTGTCCCTTGAGGACAGAAGTATTGCTCAGTTGGAAATAATGTGCTGAAGAAAGAAAAGTTAAAAGTTGCTGAGTCATCACATGGAAAAATGCATATTCTAATGGATATTCTTTTACAATATTAGAGCACGCACTAAATAAATCGGTAATGTGTGAACACAATGGAAAGATGAAGTCATAGTCACTTTGATTTAAAATTGAGGATAGTTATATTTTCAGAATATAGTATTCAGGGAAGCTTTAAATATAGGCCTAATCATTTAGTCATTATAAAATTCTTTTAGCCCAAGAATTTGCTATATAATTTCTAAGCTATTTTATAAGCAACTTCTAAATAGCAGTCCTTCTTAACCTGATCATCTGGCATATAAAATACAGTTACTAAATATAGCAACTAAAAGAAAAGAAGCAGTGGCTTTTATTGAAAAGGGCATTCAACTTTGAATCAGGACCAGAACCTTGACTGTATTTCCTGTGAAATTATGGAATTCACCTTATCTCATCGTGCTTTGTGGTCAATAAAATAAATCATTCTTGTTTGCTTAATATACTCTTGCATGGTTCAGAGGAAGTACATAATACACTTGCTACATAACTGTAGGGCTCTGAGACAACAAAGAAATTTATTAAGTATTTACCATGTGTCAATATCATGTTTAAGTTAAAAGAGTAGCATATTGTTAAAAGATCTACCTTGCTGGTCCTAACACTTTGGCTTTCAACAATGTGGCTTTCTTCTTAGACTATTCTACTCATGAATCTCCTCTCTCTATATTTGTCTCTCAAATTTATCTCTCAAGTATGTCGGAGTCAAAAAGGTAAGTTTAGAAGAGCACATTTATTAGCAGTAATTTGAGCACTTAAGTTTTAGTTTTTTTCATTCACTTTCAAAAATGCCTGTTTCATTCTTAAACACTATAGACAGATCTCAGTCTAAGTAATAGTTACTCATCTCAAAGCTTGTGTGTGTGTGTGTGTGTGTGTGTGTGTGTAAACATGAGAGTAGAGCAGTATAAAAAATGGTTAGGACACACAGTCAAATAGCATTGAGTTTGTGTGGCTATCTGTTTTGTGTTTTTGAAAATTGAATTTTATTTGAAGTGCAAAGGTAATATGGTTGCTGGATAATTGAATCCTGTTATAAATCTCTTTGAAAAATTAACCATAACCAAAATCATTTTTTGCTTAATTCAACATTTTTTGAAAATAATCTTGTCAGATTATTCAAGCTGAAGCCCAGCTACAGTTGTGTAAAATGTAAAGCAAGGAAAATACATTTTTGCCCTTTGAAAAAACAGTTAACTTTATTAGTTGATCCTCTCTGTCCTCTTTCCAAACTCTAACCATCACAGTTCATCTAGATGTCCTCATTTTTCAGTTATGTTTCAGACAATGATGCTCATATAAAGGATGCAATACTTTGTATCTCAGTCCTTCTTCATAACAATCTCAAGTGCTCAGCTTTTCACCTTTCCTATCATATTGCCTGCCCGAAAAAGTCAATAAAATAAGCTACGTGGATGACGGCCATCAAAACGCTCAGGACCAGTTCCTATTTTCTCTTTTACATTGGATCGTTTTTCTAAGTTTTAACATTCTTAGTGTTATATAAAGAACTCTAAAAATATCATCTTATTTTCATTGCCAGAAAGAAATGCCAATTTGAATTTGATATTCAATCTCAGAACATTGTAATGTATTTTCAAAGGATGCTGTTTGCTAAATTGGGGGCATGTTTTATGAATCTGAGCTGTGGGGAACAACAGACTTCTCCATCAACTAACAAGAACCTCGTGGTGGAGCTACACAGGGTACAAAAGAAGTACAGTACAACATTTCCTTTCTTATAATTCAAGTATTCAAAAAAGCTCTAAACGTGCAGTCTTTGTGACTCATTTGGTGACAAACTTGATCTTGACCTGAATTCATTTGGTAGCAAAATCTGTTCTGAACTAATTTGAGGCCATTTATACCTTATTTTTTCTATCTGGCATGAATATTCACAATTTTTGCTGAAGAAATATTGATGTCCCTGATTACATATTGCTACTCCAAACACGTATATACCCTTCCAAAATTCCAAAAAATATCTTAATCTAAAACATATCTGGCCCCGTGGGCTTTGGGAAAGGGTTTGTAGGTCTCTATTAGATGTTGTCCATCAAGCAGCTTCTGGTTTATTGAGGTGTGGGACTGTAAACTGTGCCCCTAAAAAAGTAGTCAACAAATAGTTATTGAAAGTCTGCCAGTTGGTAGCTACTCACATACATACATACAATATATGTGTGTGTGTGTGTGTGTGTGTGTATATATATATAAAACTATGTTTTATATACAATGTATATAATGTTAATTTTTCAGTATAGGAGAAAAGTAGTATTAGTTTAGAATAAGTCTAGTAATATGAAAGGTTTCAGAGAGTAGTAGAACTTCTGTCTTTTCTTTCTTTCTTTATTTTATTGAGGTCACATTGGTTTATAACATTATATACAATTTCAGGTGTAAATCATTATATTTTGACTTCTGTATAGATTGCATCATGTTCACCACCAAAAGTCCAGTTGCCCTGTGTCTCCATACACATGTCCCCCTGCACATGAAAAGATGTTCAGCATCACTAATTATTAGGGAAATGCAAATCAAAACTACAATGAGATATCACCTCACACCCATCAGAATGGCTATTATTAAAAAACAAGAAATAACAAGTGTTGGAGAGGATGTGGAGAAAAAAGAACCCTCATACACTGCTGGTGGGAGTGTAAATTGGTGCAACCACTATGGAAAACAGCACGAAGATTTCTTTTCTCTTTTCTTAACCATCTTTGAATTTCTTTCTTTTTTTTTTTTTTTTTAAATTTTTTTTATTTATTTATTTTTCCCCCAAAGCCCCAGCAGATGGTTGTATGTCACAGCTGCACACCCCTCCAGTCGCTGTATGTGGGACGCGGCCACAGCATGGCCGGAGAAGCGGTGCGTCGGTGCGAGCCCGGGATCCGAACCCGGGCCGCCAGCATCGGGGTGCACGCACTTAACCGCCAAGCCACGGGGCCGGCCCTGAATTTATTTCTTAAACAAATAAAGCAAAACCACAGTCAATAAGTAAACCTCTGTATGTACACTGAAGGAAAAACAAATAAGGCAGTAAAATTTTTATGAAAACTCTCCAGCAAGTATGTTTTTCTTTCCATGTAATAGAAAGTTGTTTTGAGGATGGATCAGTTAACAAGTTTAGAGCAAAGAACCAAACAGAATTTAGTTGACTTTCATTTCTGCCCTTATTAGGTACGACTTTAAGTTACTTAAAAATCTCTAAGCCTGCTTTATTATCTGTAAAATATTAATAATAAAAGTAGCTACGATATAGAGTTGCTAGAGGATTAATTGGGTAATGCATGAATTGGAGGATGCCTGGCAGATAGGCAGCATGCAGTAAATGCTGCATATTATGAAACTGTTCTCATCCAGTCCCAGTGGATAAAGATATTCTTAGGCCAAAGAATTCTACATCATTAATTCTTAGCTATTCAAGAGAGTTACTTTCATTGCATATTAGATTTCTTTTGATAGGATAAATTGTTCCACAATCTTTTAAGATTTCGTATCTAATAACTAAAGCAGACATCTGGTGAGGAAGCCATCTTCAGCTGTGTTAGGCCTTCATATTTATTCCTGGAATCCTCTCGATTGACTCACATAAGACTGTTAGATCTAACTTCTAGAATTTTTCCACGAAGCAGAGGAAATTAGAACTGCAAAGTGTTTTATCTTATGAAACACTTAATGTCTTATTTATGGGATTACTCCCAGGGACTCCAAGTTTAATAGCTATGGAATTTAATACACTCATAAGGTGATCACACCCTCTGCCTTATAAGATCTCACTGAAATAAGCAACAAGGTATAAAAACTGGGGGGTCGGGGGGATGGGATATGGCAATGGATGATATTCACAATTAGAAACTGACATATTTCTGCTAGATTTAGTGAAGTCACACTAGAATGAAGGAACTACTAATGTGACCAAGAATCATTCTCTGTGTTAATAAGATTCATTTAAAAAGGCAGTGGAAGAGATGATAGCAGGGCCATATTATGATTTGCATGAAGCCTAGGAACTACTACCTTTGTGGGCCCCTTCCTCCATAAAAAATCATTACAAGTTATATTTTATGACTGAGTATAAAGATGAATATAATATAGGCTGGATTTATTATTATATACTGATTATTATTATTGTATTTATTTTTCCTTTAATTTTAAAGCAAATTAAAATTAAAACATTTTTGTGAACGCCTAAAAGTAACATGAACCCTAGGCATTGTGCCTACTTTGCCTGCCTCATGGATAAAGTCCACTGTGCACACTAGTGAACTTCACTAATCCTTCCTCTTAAAAGCCAAGTGTGGACAGATTTTAGTGTAGGTATTCAGGGAACAAAGGATAATCAATACAATACCTGGATTTCTACAAGAGCATTTTACAGGCATAGAATAGAGGCATGAACAGATGGTACCAACTACTGGCTCCCTCAACAAACAAAGAAAAAGAAAATTCATCTTCAACATAGGCTGACAGCCCTGTCCTGACTTATTTCAGTTCAGCTTAATTTCTCTCCACCACCATCACAGGCTACGGGAACTCCTGCTTAGCAAAATGAAAGTAAAGTAATTGAAAACTACTCCCTTCTCCTTTCATTTGTACTGGGAAGATTTGGAAATAGATCCACAAGATTTTCGCGGAACCCATCTCAATAATCAGTACAGTATTGAAAAAGCACAGACTCTAATCTGTGAGCACAAGCAAACAAAAGAACACTTAACAAAAGACGATGACATTCAAAAATAAGACAGAGTCTATTTTTATGCATTGGTTACTATAACATAATAGAAAAATTTTGAATATATTAAGTTGATACAAAAAATAAATTGACTTTTGATTTTGATCAAATAAATAAATCAAATCTTTGCAATTAAGGTAGAGCAACAATCATAATGAGAGAATGATCTGAAACAAGAAAAGTTGCATGGAGTCAAAAACACAATTGTCAAATAAAAATCTGAATGAAAATAGAGACCACTGATGGAATTTCACCAAATCAGTAATGAAGATGACAAATTCAAGAAATTCTCCCAGAACTCAGAAGTATGAAGGGGCCAAAATAACAAAAGGCAAGTGACATGTGACCTTAAAGTTCCCTTTAGCTTGACTAATTTTAGACAGGCTTCTTCCTGACTCTAGGCCCCTGATTTCCCTTTTCTTGGAGGATTTACTTTAGAAAACTTGTAACTGCAAATTCTTTCTCTGCCCCTGTGAAATGTATGTAAATCATTTCCCAGCCTCTAGCCAGTTTTACAATCCAGGAATGTCTTTCTCAAGGACCTGGAACCACCCCTTTGAAATGTAATCATCAAGAAAGATCTACCTCCCCCAGCTCCCAGTTTCTGGGGGAGGGTAGGAACCTGACTTCAGTATGCAACAATTGGCAAACACAGATGGCCTAATCACGTTGACCTTCCCCCCACATGTCTCTCAGTACTTTTCCTGTAGCTCACCCCAGCTTTTAAAACCTCTCCCACCTTTTGTTTCAGTGGAGTTGAGTTAAATGGCTTTCCCCTACTGCAATAGTCTTGAATAGTCTTCCTTGCCTGTTTAAATATGTCTGGTGCAGTTTTAATTTGACACACGGAGACCAGATCTTTGAGATTCAAGTTTAATAGGCATTCAATAATAATAATAATAATAAAGACCAGAGAAAACAGAGGAGAAGCAGTCATTTAAGACAATGGAAGAAAACTTCATGAATTCAAGGAAATCTTGAGTCAGCAAATTAAAATGGCAAAGTACAAGAATAACTGATGAGGAGAAATCAACACATAGAGGTGGCAAAATGTCTTACATTTCAAGGATAATAAAATATTTATAAGTTTTTGGTAGGGGGGAAGAAGGTGGCAAACAGAGGAAAATCAGTTTGACTAACCTCAGAATTAGAACATAAATAATTATTCTTTATTACTGATGACTTGATTATAAGGTAACAAAAATGTCAAAATATTTTGGAAAAATAAAAACATTAAAACAATTCAAGAATCACACTCTAGATGTGAATTATTACTATATATGCAAAGACTTGGTAAATGAATTTTACCAAGACAATAGACCGTTTTACTTTTGTGTTGATAATAACAAGGAAAGATGTTAAATGTATTGAAATTTAAAAAACAATCTCTGTTGGAGTAAAAATACAATGTCTATCTTCAAAATCACTGGACAACTAGTAAAGAAAAATGAGTTAAAACAGCCACACACACAAAAAATACTAACGATAAAAAGGAACATGAGGAAGGATTTAAAAGAAAATCTGTGACACATCACAATAAATGTGAGTGGCTAACAGCACTTCTGCAAAGACAAAGTCTCAAAATAGGAAAGAAGAGAAAAAAAACAAACGCTAAGACTGGGGCAAAAAATAAAATTCTAATATATGTTATTTAGAAGAGAGAAGTTTAAAAGTGATATACAATGACATAAAGGTTTAAGTAACACTGGGGCCGGCTCCGTGGCTTAGCGGTTAAGTGCGTGCGCTCCGATGCAGGCGGGCCAGGTTAGGATCCCGGGCGCGCACAGACGCACTGCTTCTCCGGCCATGCTGAGGCCGCGTCCCACATACAGCAGCTAGAAGAATGTGCAACTATGACATGCAACTATCTACTGGGGCTTTGGGGGAAAAATAAATAAATAAATAAAATTATAACAAAAAAAAAAGGTTTAAGTAACAGTGGAAAATACGTCAGGCAAATACAATAGCAAATAAAAAGCAGAGTGTCAATATTGAAATAACCACCAAATTCAAAGCAAAGAGCATAAAATGAATATAGAGGATTAATTTTATTCATAACACGAAAATTTACGTCACAGATAAAAGACAGATGTCTACCTGAATGGGGTCAGAAAACATACATGCAATTTTAAAAAATAAAGAAAAATTGTTGTAAATAAAAGGAGACTCAAATGATAAATAAATATGAACATACTGGATTTAAGTGATGTAACTTATACATCAAACTTGGTAATTTAGAGAAAAAAACACTTTGTTTTCAAAGGTCTATGCATCTAAACAAAATTAGTCCTATATTAGGCCATAGAGAAATTATTTAAAAATTACAAGAAGCAGAAATTATACATGCTATATCCTTGATTCATAATGTAATAAAACTAGGTATTTACAAAAAATACTGATATAAAAATATTCGCTGATTTAGGTAGGATTCCCTAGAAGAAAATGATTGCCTGATAGAGTACATGCAAGAAAAATCTATAAGGAAGTGAGCGGATCAGAATAGAGTCAGGGTGAGGAGAATTGAAATCCAGCGTCCATCACTCCCACAAGCAACTATGGAGTATAAGGATCCCATAGAAGTATCCCACCTTCAGGCAAGGGGGGTGGGCTCTTGTACTGCCTTATCGTTGAACTATTGACTGTGGGACACACCCAGCGTGAGGAGAGCTGTGCACCAGCTCCAGGATATTCTTAAGTATCCCTGCTCTTTCTCTCTTACTGCTGTTGTATCCTGAGTGTGTGGTTTCATCTTCATGTTCAAGATGGCAGCTAAAGGTTTGGGCATATGACCACATTCCAGCCAGGAACAGAGGAAGAGCAGGGGACCAAAGGGACAAGCCAACCAGCATAATAAACTCTATAAGAAAAAAATCTCTTATAGAGCTTTCCTGGTTGTACTAGCCAGCTACTTCTGTTAATATCTCATTGGTTAGAACTAGACCACACATTCACCCTTGGTTCCAAGGACTTGTGAATTTTAGCTGTCCATCTTCTATAGGAAAGGCAGCCAGATGAGAAGGGGGATTTGGGTTGACTGTAAACACCCCTGGCATTTGCCAAAGTGAACTATTTTACTAGTCGTTTGAGATAAACGACTCTCTTAACTCTTAGGGAAATAGAGATTCAATTCTACAATTATATTGTGCTTGGAAAAAAGTACATATAAAATTATGCAATATGCCTAAGCTATACTCAGAAGAAAATTATTTCACGTAGTAAGGACTGAAAATAAGTGAACTAAGTATTAAATTAAGGAAAAATTAGAAAAAGAGTAAGAAAATATACTTAAGGAGAATAAAGAAGAAAAAATCACCAAAAGCAAAAGTGACATTTAAAAATTAGGAAAAAAAGGGGAAAATGCCATTGTTAACATAAACCAATATTTGTTCTTTGACAAGGTCAATAAAATAGACCAACCCTTGGCAAGACTTACAGGAAAACAAGGGAGAAAGGCACTATATTATATTTGGAATGATGGAGGGGATATAACAACATGTTTTGGGTGTTTTTCCCCCTAGGAATAAAGAAAATACTATACCAGTTCTATGTTAAGAAAAGGCAAAAATGTGGATGAAGTGCAAGTTTTTTAGTAAAAAAGCCAAATGACCAAAATTGATTCAATAGATGATAGAAAATGCATAAAAGTTGTTTAGTTTCGAAGCAACATAAGTCAAATGGAAATGGAACTAACAATTGAACAAAATATTCTCAGCACAATTTACAAATATATTTTAAGATTGGACAAAAAGTACATATCCTCTAGATTAGATATTTTGCTTACAGGAATTTTTCTTGGAAGAGAATGAGAAATGTAGATAAAGATTTATGTGACTGGAAATGCAACGTAGTGCTATTTATTAGCACTACTTATTATAGAAAAATACGGAAAATTATTTAAATACACAACTGTTGAGGATTGTGGTTCATACACACAGTGAAATATATTAGATTTAATTGTATGACATTGCTGCTATTGACTCTTTCAAAACTATAAACACAGTGATTTCATATGCTCCAACCTAATGAATACACACAAATGCATACTTGCATGCCCCAGTATTTTAACTGTGGTTATGGCTGAATGGCAGGATTATTAGCGATTTTAATTGTTTAATTAATTCTAATAAATAAACAAAATGAGCACATAACATGCATGTATTGCTTTGTAATATTCCACAGTGTAATAAACTGCACTCTTGGGGAACAGGCATTTAGTTTTGGTCATTATTATATTCCTGGTGCAGGGGGAGGTCTGCAAATATTTATTAAACCAATGACTGAAAAAATATTTATACCATAAAATAGAAAATTTTAAATTGCAAATGAGGAGGGCTAGGGAAATTGCTCATTAAATTATTTGCCTCACCATGTGGAAGGGTTAAAGCAATTTTAAACCTATCATGCTCAATTTAGACAATTATTTTTTCTTCATGTATTCAATATGGGTAGTATCTGATAAGATGTTATTATGAGATGTTATGTCAACTTTATGGTTATCTTTGAAAACATCCAATTAAATTTCATAAATGAAACTTGTGGGAAATAATGAAAACACCAATGATAAATGGAGATATACATCCTCAAGAGGAAAATTTCTGCCCAAAAGTTCGGAATAGAATGGTAACATAAAATTTTAATCTATTATAGTGGTTTATGAAATTGCATCAAATACATTTTACTGATTCACTATCCAAATTCTCAAATTTCAAAAATGGAGACCTGGAAGATGTCACACAGTTTTGTAACCCAGGCTCATGATCTAACCAGGAAAACTGCATTTCAGCATTGTGGTTGAATTAATTTCTTCTCTAATATAAAGAGAGGCAAAAGAAACCACTGACTGGGATGGTCTTTAGCGCAAAAGAAGATTGAAATCCACATTTGTTCAGAAATCCTATTAGTGCCTCTATTGAGGAAAAGGCAAAGAAAAGCGCTGAAGTGTTAATGATTTGCCTACAAAATTTTTTGTCCAAATGTTTGGATAAGCTGACAAGAGTTAATTCCATAAAAATACTTTCAAATGATTTCACTCAAGTAAAACTAATCCAGTAGCATTCTTTGATAGTTCTCTTAAATATCAAAATGCTCATTTTTGCCTACATGATATTAATAAATGAATTGGGCATTTTGTATCATTCTCTGCTTTTACTCATAGAGTTGGTGTGTATTTTAATTAGACACAAAAATTACAATTGCTTTGTTATTTTTACTAGAAAATTTATTCTTCCAGTCATGGATGTGTAACCTGTAGAGAGATGAGGAGCCACAGTCTTTGCATTCTGTTTATAAAAGAGATGAATTGCTGGGTGTGACCTTGGGGTTTGAGTGGAGACAGGTAGCCCAGGTGAGGATATGTATGAATATTTTAAGTACATAAATTTGCTTATAATATTTTGTGGCTGATGTTATACTTGATTTGCAGTTTTTGAAATACAAAATAGTGTTCTTTAAATACAATGTTGCCTGGTAACAAAGAGCTTATGAACCCAAATGAGGTTCCATTTATTTTCTGGTATTGTTTTTTCATGGTCATAAAAAAATAGCTTAAAAATGAAAGCTGAAATATACATTCAAAACTTGTATTCCTTATATGCTGTAACAGATTTTTTTTTTTTACCAGAAATTGAAATATATTTAGTGGCAAAATTTGGCAGCAAAACACAAGGCTTATGTTTTCCTATCATGCTGGCATTTTTAAAAGTGTTCAGGTAAGGAGATCTTTTTCCTGAGAGGAAGAAGTCCAAGAAATTTTTGTCACCATGAGACAAAGAGGGCAACAGCCTTAAAAAGCAGCATGAAGGACTTAGCTTGACTGTGAGGAAGTCTTTATTCCCAATGGTATTTGTTTCATATCGAACTAAGAAGAAACTGCAGAATATTTCTTTTTTTTTATAAGGTTTGATTTTGTTTTATATATTTATTTATTTTTGTTGCGAAGAAGACCAGCCCTGAGCTAACATTTGTGCCCATCTTCCTCCACTTTATATGGGATGCTGCCACAGCATGGCTTGACAAACAGTGCCTCAGTGCACACCCAGGATCCGAACCTGCGAACCCCGGGCCGACGCAGCGGAGTGTGCGTTCTTAACCGCTGCACCACAGGGCCGGCCCAGCAGAATATTTCTAATTTGATCAAAAACTATATAATAAATTATAAATATTTTATATTTAAAAAGAATACATTTTCTTCCCTGTCCTGCTTTTTGCATTCACGCATAGTGCCACACAGCTCCATTTAATGGAATTCGAAAATTTTGTACCTGAAAGACAGAGTACAGTCTCTCAGTTGGTCTCTGTGTATGTCAAGAGCACTGATGATTAATTTGATTACAGCTCCAGCAATTAAAGGACCGTTCATTTCATGATCAAATAGCCTGAAAACACTTCTATAAAAGGAATGCTTCTTTTATATTTAGTGATTCTTTCAGTGCACACCAGGGTCCCTCCTGCCTGGGCTTTCCCTGCAATGCTCCTTTTGACATTTCCATTAAACTCTAAAAAATTAGTGTTGACTGATTAACATCTCACTTTAAGAGCTCTGCTAAAAGCCATATTCATGAATCAAAGTCAGTGTGTACCACTGGTAATTAACTTGACAAAATTCAGCTTTCCAAGCTAATCATCTTCTGGCTGCTTTATGTAACGGCTGTCAGTTCAGGTCTATGAAACAATTGGAGTCTACTAAAAGGGAAGGGGAAGCATAAGAACTAGTGATTAGGCCAAGTTCTCTAGCTGGGAACATATTCTAATTAAAATTCTGAAGTATAATGAGTAAACAGAAACATTCAAAAATGTTGACTTGAGATTCCCACATTTATAATTTTATAAAAGCAGTCTAAATAAGATCAAACTAATGGTAGAGGTTAAATGGTGAGATACAATGTAATAAATATCCTAGAGTTTACCATGTGAAAGTTACTGAGCAACACCTGAAAAGGCAGTAGATCATCTAGCACTACAGAGCATCGTGGTTAAGAATGCTGCCTCTGCAGTGAGACGTGTTCAAATACTGGCCTTTTGCTGGCTGTGTGATTTTGGAAGAATTACTCAACTTCATTCTGCCCATGTTTTCTCATTAGGAAAATAGAAAAAATAATTTTACATACCTTAAATTTTTCTTTTTTTTTTTTTTTGTGAGGAAGATTGACCCTGAGCTAACATCTGTTGCCAATCTTCCTCTATTTTTGTAGGTGGGATGCTGCCACAGCATGGCTTGATGAGTGGTGTGTAGGTCTGTGCCTGGGATCTGAATTAGCAAACCCTGGGCCACTGAAGTGGAGCATGCCAACTTAACCACTACACCACTGGGCCAGCCCCTTAAATGTCTATTTTAAGGGTTAAAGCAAATAATGACCTTATCTCATTGCCTGGCATTTAGTAGATGCTAAATAATTATCACATATTATAATTCTATTATCATTAAAATTTATCGCTAAGGGAAAAGTCGAGTACACAAATTATTATAATATAATAATATAATAAGCATGCTAAGAATTATGCAAATGATTGCCCTTAGGATTCAGAAATGGAGAACCAACATCTGGGTTGTCAGATCTTGAAGGAAGAGGAGAAGTTGATTTTGAAGATGGTCTTTAAAAAGATAGGTATAATTTATCAACTAAGGTGAAGCTATCTATTTTAGTTAAAGAGTTTGAGCAAAATCATGCAGCAGGAAAAGCATGATGTATAATTGAGGAACAGTAAAGCAATCATTTTACTAGAGCATAAGATTTTGTAAATGAATAAAAGAAGATTACACTGCAAAGAAAGGTTGGATAAATATTACGTGTTAACTATATTTAATCATCAATAGATTGTTAAAAGTTTCAAAGGATATTTTGTTCACTTTTTACAGGCCAAAATATTCCAACCTCATGAAGTCCAACTGAACCAAAACAGACTCAACCTTCCTATAAAATCTCAGTTAACTTATGTTTAATAATTAAAAATATATAACGAGATGCTGCAAAATGTACATTTGGTTCATCCAAAAGGGAAAGTTAAGTAGAATTTTAAAAATATTAAAACCCTGTCTTTGTTTGGCTCAGGCAATGATTCTCATTCCCACAGAAGAATCATCTGTGGAGTTCATCAACTTACATAGCTTTTGAAATGTTTAAGAATGATAAAAAGCAAATTCAGGATATTTCTATACCTCTGGAGGTAAAGTTGTCAGATTTAGCAAATAAAAATACATTTAAATTGCATATCGTATGAGATATATTAAAAATTCATTCATTGTTTATCTGAAATTCAAGTTCAAGAAGGAATCTTGAATTTTGTATGTCAACCCCACTCAGGAGGGGGTCTGGAAAGGTAAAGAGAGGCTCCAATCATATCTGTAATGTTTGATTTCTTTAAGAAAAAATCTGAAGCAAATATGGTCAAATGCTAGAATTTGACAGAGCTTGGTGTTTAGTATGGGGTATCCATTTTATAATCCTATTTAGTTTTGTAAAAATAATTTTAAAGAAAATATAATGGATGAACAGACATCGTTGGTAGTAACAACACAAAAGAGAAGCTACCTTGACATAAACTTATCAATAAATGTCCAAGATCCATATGAAGAAAACATACTACACTATTGAGAGTTAGAACACAAGATATGCATAGATAGAAAGACATGCTATATGTTGTTCCTGGATAGGAAGACTTATGATGTAAAGAAACGTGTGCTTCCTATGTTAATCAATAAATTTAACGAATTCTCCTCAAAAATCTCAATATAAATTTTTGTGAACTACACCACATAATGGAGTCTAAACTTCATAAGGATAAGTAAATTTGCAAGAATTGCCAGATAAATCTGAGAATGATGAATAATAAAGAGGATAAGACAACCTTGTAACAAAATATATTATAAATCTACTGTTATTATGAATAGTATGTAAAAATATCGTTACATTTGAACTAAGGTTCTGTCCTGTCTTAACACCTCAGGTGGCCACAGAAGTAAAATTGTGAAAATTATTGCATAATGTGGATTTACATTATAATATAATTATCAATTATATCAATTATCAATATAATTTTGAGTCTTTGCTTTCTTTTTTTTTTAATTTTTTGTTTATTGCAGTAACATTGGTTTATAACATTGTAAAAATTTCAGGTGTACATCATTGTACTTCTATTTCTGCACAGATTACATCATGTTCACCACCAAAATACTAATTACAACCCATCACCACACACATGTACCAAATTATCCCTTTCACCCTCCTCCCTCCCCACTTCCCCTCTGGTAACCACCATTCCAATCTCTATCTCTATGTGTTTGTTTATTGTTGTTATTATCTACTACTTAATGAAGGAAATCATACGGTATTTGACCTTCTCCCTCTGACTTATTTCACTTTGCATTATACCCTCAATGTCCATCCATGTTGTCACAAATGCCTGGATTTCATCGTTTCTTATGGCTGAGTAGTATTCCATTGTGTATATATACCACATCTTCTTTATCCATTCGTCCCTTCATGGGCACTTAGGTTGCTTCCAAGTCTTGGATATTGTGAATAACGCTGCAATGAACACAGGGGTGCATGTGCCTTTACAAATTGGTGTTTTCAAGTTCTTTGGATAAATACCCAACAGTGGAACAGCTGGATCGTATGGTAGTTCTATCCTTGATTTTTTGAGGAATCTCCATACTTTTTTCCATAGTGGCTGCACCAGTTTGCACTCCCACCAACAGTGTATGAGAGTTCCCTTCTCTCCACATCCACTCCAACACATGTTGTTTCCTGTCTTGTTAATTATAGCCATTCTGACGGGTGTGAGGTGATATCTCATTGTAGTTTTGATTTGCATTTCCCTGCTAGTTAATGATTTTGAACATCTTTTCATGTGTCTGTTGGCCATCTGTATATCTTCTTTGGAGAAATATCTGTTCAGGTCTTTTGCCCACTTTTTAATAGGGTTGGTAGTTTTTTTGTTGGTGAGATGCATGAGTTCTTTATATATTTTGTAGATTAAGCCCTTATCAGAAGTATGGTTTGCAAATATCTTCTCCCAATTGTTAGGTTGTCTTTTCGTTTTGTTGATGGTTTCCTTTGCTGTGCAGAAGCTTTTTAGTTTGATGTAGTCCCATTTGTTTATTTTTTCTATTGTTTCTCTTGCCCGGTCAGACGTGGTGTTTGAAAAGATGTTGCTAAGACCAATGTCGAAGAGCGTACTGCCTATGTTTTCTTCTAGAAGTTTCACAGTTTCAGGTCTTACATTCAAGTCTTTAATCCATTTGGAGTTAATTTTTGTGTATGGTGTAAGCTAAGGGTCTACTTTCATTTTTTTGCATGTGGCTATCCAGTTTTCCCAACACCATTTGTTGAAGAGACTTTCTTTTCCCCATTGTATGTTCTTGGCTCCTTTGTCAAAGATTAGCTGTCCATAGATGTGTGGGTTTATTTCTGGGCTTGCGATTCTATTCCATGGATCTGTGTGTCTGTTTTTGTGCCAGTACCATGCTGTTTTGGTTACTATAGCTTTGCAGTATATTTTGAAATCAGGGAGTGTGATACCTCCAGCTTTGTTCTTTTTTCTCAGGATTCCTTTAGCTATTCGGGGTCTTTTGTTGTTCCATATAACTTTTAGGATTCTTTGTTCTATTTCTGTGAAAAATGTTGTTGGAACTTTGATAGGGATTGCATTGAATCTATAGATTGCTTTAGGAAGTATGGACATCTTAACTATGTTAATTCTTCCAATACAAGAGCACGGAATATCTTTCCATTTCTTTGTGTCTTCTTCAATTTCTTTCAGAAATGTTTTATAGTTTTCGGTGTACGGATCTTTCACCTCTTTGGTTAAGTCTATTCCTAGGTATTTTATTCTTTTTGTTGCAATTGTAAATGGGATGGTATTCTTAATTTCTCTTTCTGCTACTTCATTGTTAGTGTATAGAAATGCAACTGATTTTTGTATCCTACAATTTAACCATATTCATTTATTACTTCTAAAAGTTTTCTGGTGGATTCTTTAGGGTTTTCTATATATAAAATCATGTAATCTGCAAATAGTGACAGTTTCACTTCTTCCTTTCCAATTTGGATCCCTTTTATTTCTTTCTCTTGCCTGATTGCTCTGGCTAGGACTTCCAGTACTATGTTAAATAGGAGTGGTGACAGTGGGCATCCTTGTCTGGTTCCTGTTCTTAGAGGGATAGCTTTCAGTTTTTCACCATTGAGGATGATATTAGCTGTGGGTTTGTCATATATGGTCTTTATTATGTTGAGGTACTTTCCTTCTATACCCATTTTATTCAGAGTTTTTATCATAAATGGATGCTGTATCTTGTCAAATGCTTTCTCTGCATCTATTGAGATGATCATGTGATTTTTATTCTTCATTTTATTAATGTGGTGTATTACGTTGATTGATTTTCTAATGTTAAACCATCCCTGCATACCTGGAATAAATCCCACTTGATCATGGTGTATAATCTTTTTAATGTATTGTTGTATGCGATTTGCTAGTATTTTGTTGAGGATTTTTGCATCGATGTTCATCAGTGATATTGGCCTGTAATTTTCTTTTTTTGTGTTGTCCTTGTCTGGTTTTGGTATCAGAGTAATGTCAGCTTCTTAGAATGAGTTAGGGAGCTTCCCCCCCTCCTCAATTTTTTGGAAGCATTTGAGAAGGATAGGTATTAACTCTTCTTTGAATGTTTGGTAGAATTCACCAGGGAAGCCGTCTGGTCCTGGACTTTTATTTTTGGGGAGGTTTGTGATTACCGTTTCGATCTCCTTACTGGTGATTGGTCTATTCAAATTCTCTACTTCTTCTTGATCCAGTTTTGGAAGGTTGTATGATTCTAAGAATTTATCCATTTCTTCCAGATTGTCGAATTGGTTGGCATATAGCTTTTCATAGTATTCTCTTATAATCTTTTGTATTTCTGAGGTGTCTGTTGTAACCTCTCCTCTTTCATTTCTGATTTTACTTATTTGTGCCTTCTCTCTTTTTTTCTTGGTGAGTCTAGCTAAAGATTTGTCAATTTTGTTGATCTTTTCAAAGAGCCAGCTCTTGGTTTTATTAATTTTTTCTATTGTTTTTTTGGTCTCTATTTCATTTATTTCTGCTCTGATTTTTATGATTTCCCTTCTTCTACTGATTTTGGGCTCTGTTTGCTCTTCCTTTTCCAGTTCCTTTAGGTGCATTGTTAGATTGTTTATTTGAGATTTTTCTTGTTTGTTGAGATAGGCCTGTATTGCTATAACCTTCCCTCTTAGAACCGCTTTTGCTGTATCCCATAAATTCTGGCATGTCGTATTTTCATTTTCATTTGTCTCCAGGTATTTTTTGATTTCTTCTTTGATTTCTTCGTTAACCCAGTCGTTGTTCAGTAGCATTTTGTTTAATCTCCACGTATTTGTGGTTTTTCTGATTTTCTTCCTATAGTTGATTTCTAGTTTCATACCGTTGTGGTCAGAAAAGATGCTTGGTATTATTTCAATCTTCTTAAATTTATGGAGACTTGTTTTGTGGCTTAATATGTGATCAATCCTGGAGAATGTTCCATGTGCGTTTGAAAAGAACGTGTGTTCTTCGGTTTTTGGATGGAATGCTCTGTATGTATCTGCTAGGTCCATCTGTTCTAGTGTGTCGTTTAAGGCCAATGTTTCCTTATTGATCTTCTGTTTGGATGATCTATCCATTGGTGTAAGTGCAGTGTTAAAGTCCCCTACTATTATTGTGTTGCTGTCTATTTCTGTTTTTATGTCTGTTAATAATTGCTTTATATATTTAGGTGCGCCTACATTGGGTGCATAGATATTTACAAGTGTTATATCCTCTTGTTGGATTGTTCCCTTGATCATTATGTAGTGCCCTTCTTTGTCTCTTTTTACACTTTTTGTTTCAAAGTCTATTTTGTCTGATATGAGTACTGCTACCCCAGCTTTCTTTTCATTGCCATTTGCATGGAGTATCTTTTTCCATCCCTTCACTTTCAGTTTGTGAGTGTCTTTAGGTCTGAAGTGTGTCTCTTGTATGCAGCATATATATGGGTCTTGTTTTTTTATCTAGTCAGCCACCCTATGCCTTTTAATTGGAGCATTTAGTCCATTGACGTTTAAAGTAGCTATTGATAAGTATGTACTTACTGCCATTTTTTAACTTTTTTTTTTTCTCTCAGTGTTTTAGTAGTCCTTATCTGTTCCTTTCTTCTTCTATACAGAATTGATGGTCACTTTAGTTTGACTTCTGTCTGAAAGCTGTACTCTTGAACTCCCCTCCTCCCTCCTTTTATGTTTTTGATATCATATCTAACCTCTTTTTTGTGCATTTGTATCCATTACATTCTAATCATGGAAATAGATAATTTTTCCTATTTGTGGTCTTCTCTTTTCCCCTTAAATCAGTCCCTTTAACATTTCTTGTAGCACTGGTTTCTTGGTGACAAACGCCTTTAATTTTTGCTTATCTGGGAAAATTTTGATCTCTCCTTCCATTTTGAAGATTTTATTTATTTATTTTTCCCCCCAAAGCCCCAGTAGATAGTTGTATGTCATAGCTGCACATCCTTCCAGTTGCTGTATGTGGGATGCGGCACCCGCATAGCCGGAAAAGCGGTGCGCGCCCGGGATCTGAACCCGGGCTGCCAGCAGCGGAGCGCGTGCACTTAACCGCTAAGCCACGGGTCTGGCCCTTTCCTTCCATTTTGAATCATAACCTTGCTGGGTAGAGTATTCTTGGCTGTAAGTTTTTTCCTTTTAGCACTTTAAATATATCGTGCCATTTTCTTCTAGCCTGTAAGGTTTCTGCTGAGAAGTCAGCTGATAGCCTTATGGGATTTCCTTTGTATGTAACTTGACATTCTCTTGCGGCTTTTAGGATTCTCTCTTTATCTTTAATTCTGGACATTTTGATTATGATGTGTCTTGGTGTGGGCCTCTTTGGGTTTATCTTGTTGGGGCTCTCTGTGCTTCCTGTACCTGGATGTCTGTTTCCTTCCTTAGGTTAGGGAAGTTTTCATCTATTATTTCTTGAAATAGATTCTCTGCCCCCTTGTCTCGCTCTTCTCCTTCCGGGATACCTATAACACGGATGTTAGTGTACTTGATGTTGTCCCAGAGGTCCCTTAGACTCTTTTTAATTCTTTTCTCTCTTACCTGTTCACCTTGGGTAATTTCTTCTAGTCTTTCATCCAGCTCACAGATCCGTTCTTCTGTATTCTTTACTCTGCTTTTGAGTCCCTCTAATGAATTTTTCATTTCCAGTATTGTATTCTTCATTTCTGATTGGTTCTTTTTTATATCTTCCATTTCTTTGTTGACATTCTCACTGAGTTCATCTATTCTTCTCCCCAGATCAGTGAGCATCGTTAACACTCTTAATTTGAACTCTCTGTCGGGTAGGTTGCTCATTTCTGTTTCACTTAGTTCCTTTTCTGGGGTTTTGTCCTGTTCCCTTACTTGGAATGTATTCTTTTGCCTCCTCATTTTGCCTCTTTCCCTGTGCTTGTGTCTACGTATTAGGTAGGTCAGCTACGTCTCCTGCTCTTGGATAGGTGACCTTATGTAAGTGATGCCTTAGGAGGCTTCCAGTGTGCTTCCCTCAGTCCTCAATGTTCCAGGGTTGACCCCTATGTGGGCTACGTGTGTCCTTCTATTGTGCCCCATTTGCTCTCCCTGTAGGCGCCCAGGGAGGCTGAGTTATGCTCCTGGCCAGCTGTTGTAATGCTCAGCTGCTTGTAGTTGTTTTGGGCCCTTCAGTCTCTTTATCAGGTGTGGGGAGCCCCAGCACAGTTGGCTGCACGTTCTAATAGCACATTTGTGTTGCAGTATTTCTTTTAAGTGAGTAGGCCCCCAGCGTGGCAGGTTGTTAGGCTCAGGGCCTTACAATTGCTGTAAGCCTCTAGCCTATTAGGTCTCTTGTCAGCTCTCTGAGGATTGCAGCTGGGTGGGGCTGGCCTCAGGCACAGGAACACCCGATTGTTTCAGGCTTTGGAAGGTGGGGCAAACCTCCTATGTGGGTCTTTGAGAAGCACAAGTCTTCTGCAGCTGACAAGCCCTGCTGCCCACAGGTCCACAAACACAGTCAACACAGTCCTGCCCCATGTGAGTGCCCCGACCTCCCCAAGTGGACCCAGTCTCTCCATGGCAGGAGCCCCACACACTCTGCCACCGCCCCACACTCTCCACCTGCTCCTTGTGCATGCCCTGCCCCGCTCAAGTCGGCTCAGTTGCCAGGCTGCAGAGAATCCAGTCACCAATCTGTGCAGGCCCACAAGTTGCCTGAGGGCTTGTTGTTGGGTGGGGCCAGTCTCTAGGGTGGGCTGCCTGCCCTGGCTGGCTGGATTAAATCGGTGCTCTAGCAGGTGGGGCAGACCCTCGGCTAGCAGGCCTCAGGGAGAACTCCAATGGCGTCTGTGTCAGCACGCCCACACCAGGCCACAACAATGGCCGCCGCCAATGTCCCAGTCCCTGGAGAGGTCTCACCCCTCACCGAGATGCACTCAGGGCTTATTAGGTGAGTCTCTTGTCACCAAAGCACTGTGCACCTTTCTTTCTGGTGATTTTAGGATGCTTTCTGAAACGGGTGAGTTTGTGCGTGGGCCCTTTAAGAGCCGGTTTTAGTTTCTTTGTGAACCGGGTTTTCTGGGGGTACTCCCCAATGCTTTAGTAGCAGGCACAGTCAGATATTATGCCGCTGGTCTCGATTGTGGTGGGTCCACAAAATGCCCACAGCGAGGGTGCTCCCCGGCTCAGGGCCCCGCACCTCCAGGGAGGCTGCGTACCTGTGCGCTGCTCCCGGGCGGCCATGAGGCTGGCGGCTTGTGAAGGCGGCGTTTTTCCTCTCCAGAAGGGAGTCTCGGCCTCTTCCACCTCAGTTAGGATTGTCCGTTGTTGCAGGAGTTCCTCTTATCCAGTTTTCAGTTCTGTCTCAGGGGTAATTTTTCCACGAGTAGTTGTAAATTGGCTGTGTCCATGGGAGGAGGTGAGTTCCAAGTCTGCCTACGCCGCCATCTTGACCGAGTCTTTGCTTTCTTATCTCTTTTCTTTATGCCCTAGTTCAGTTCTCCATCACCTGTCATCTGGAAATTGTAATAGCTCTTTAACTGCTCTTCATACTTGCAGTATTTTCTTCAAATCTTTCCTCCACCTCCGGCAAAATGATCTATTGCAAACACACATAACGGGTTAACTTCTTTACATAAAATGTAAAATGTTTGATTCCTCTTCATTGCATACTAGACAAATGTAATCACATTAGCAGGGAATGAAGGACACCCTGGGCTCTAGCTCTGCCTACCTCATCAGTCTTGACTTTTAGCACCCAAATGACTCTGAAAGCGTCTCCCCATCCCCTCCCACACACCAGGCCGTTTCTTACTGCCTGGAATTTCCTTTCATCTTGCTTCAACTGGCCAATTTTTATTCATCCTAAAAAATAACTCAACCACAATACCTGCCCCCACCCCGCAGTGGCTTGGACTAAGTGTACTTCCTCTGGGTGTCTCCCTGTAAGTGTCTATTTTACAGCTCATGAGTGAATCTTGCAATTTTTAAATTATGTACCAGACTTTCCCACTACTTGGAGCACTCCTCGAGACAAAATTTCATTTATCTTTTTGCATTTAGTTCCCAGCATAGTGTATACATAGTCAATGGTTAATAAATATTGAAGTGACTTGTTGAATGTCAATTCATGTCCTTTCAGTAAAATATCACACACATGCCCAGACAAGTAATACCTCAAACAAGCAGGCAAACAAACACACTAAAATACATGGAATAGGAAGGTGGGCAGCAGTATTTCTAGTTTTACTGCCTATATCCTTACATCTATTTGTTTACTTCACTTCAAATCAGCTTCAATAATTTTGATTTTTTGGGGGGCCGGCCCCATGGCTTAGTGGTTTAGTGCGTGCCCTCCGCTACTGGCAGCCTGGGTTCGGATCCCGGGCGTGCACCAACGCCCTGCTTCTCCGGCCATGCTGAGGCCTCGTCCCACATACAGCAACTTGAAGGATGTGCAGCTATGACATACAACTATCTACTGGGGCTTTGGGGGAAAAAAAAAATAAAAAAAAATAAAAAATAAAGGCTATTGAGCAATCCCCTCAGTGAGAGACTTGGAATTTAATCACTTTAATGTATTTAAATTTCATTTTAAATGACATCTATTGATCACCTATTTCTATAAGATATAAATATCAACTGAATACTTGAAACAACCTGTGCATTACATTTTATTTTTATTTTATAGATGAGGAAATGTGACATTGAGTGGGGAAGTAAATTGTTCAAGGTGACAAATAGTAAATGCTAATTCTCAAAGAAGAAAAGGAGCATGCTAATCTATTTTACTTAGATTTATTTTCCATGATTGCAAGTATGATCCTGTTTTTCTTACCTTTTCTGATAGATGTTTATAAATAATAACTATTATTAGATAAATTGAATTTTAATGGAAAAGTTTGAAAATTCTAGAAATAAATTCATAATGTATTATCATTACTAATTAAATACATTTGAACTTATTACGTTTCTTAATTTGCTTTGAGAGGCAGAATTTCTTTTCTTTTTCTTCCCATGTACTCTAGGGGAAAAAAATCTAGGCTTCTAGCCTTTCCAAGAGTTTTATGTATACTCTCAAGAAGTGAAGCAAAACTAATTCTGCGTATAACAGGGTTTTCTCTCGAGTTAAACAAATTGGCCCAATAATATCACATTACAGTGAGAGTTTAGCCTAAAATGTTTAAAATATAACCCGTGTAACCTAGCCACAACTGGAGGGAGCCAATAATGTTCTCCTACTGTTTGATGATAAAAAAGAACTTCAGGGAAGTTTCTTTTATCCTGCTCTTTCACTGTGCAGCAAGGTGACTGCCAAGTTGAGTTTTACAATAGCTTAAATGGGCTAAAACTAAAAGCATTTGGTAGAGTGGTGTTTCACCACAGTAGCTCCATTGGTCAATAGCTGAACTGAGAGTTTACACAGGAAAGAGGAAAATACTTTGTCTTTGTTGCAGAGAATTCTATCCAAATTAACATGCATTTGATTACGTAATATTTCAGAAATGACAAAATTTTCAAGAGAGTGAAGTTTGTCTTTGCTGCTTTTCAACTCTTCGGTCATTTTTATATCTCATCCTCTTTCATGTCCTTTGCTTTCTATCCTTAGAGACCTTTCAGGCTTTGCTATTAGTTCTCTTCTAAGTCTCTTTGACCTTGAGACTGCCTGATATGAATTACCCTTTCCATGAATATCTGCTTTTTCATATGGTGCTCTGATAATTTTCCACATCAACCATTTATTGAATGTCTGTGATGTGCTGGGCACTGTTAAGCATTAGCATGTGGTGAATATACAATTAATACTATTAGATGAGAAAATGACACAATGATGAATAAGACACACTTCCTATTCTGGAGGAGATTATCATTTAGTGAAGAAGATAGATTAACCAATAATTAAATTCTGTTACCTTACAGTAGATAATGTGTCAGATATATGAATATGGTGTAATGGACATGTGGAGAGCAGAAGTTATCTTGTGGACTGGGGACAGAGGGAGAGGAAGTTTCATTGAAGAAGAAACCTTTGACCCTTGTTGTAAAGTATTTTTGTGGGGACTGATTGGGGCAGACAGTTTTCTAAGCAGTTAAGGGATGCACAAAAGGATGGGGTTGAGGAAGGACCCAGCATGTTCTGAGTCTGTTCAGTTTGCCAGGAGCACAGGGTGTGAGTAGGGAGTGTCAAGAGATAAGCTTGCACAATTACACTTGCCCTAGACTTTCAAGAGCTTTCTTTGAGACACTAATGAGTTTGAATTGTTATCATATGGGCAACTGGGGAGAAATCAATATTTAAAAAAATAATTAGGAGTGACATAGAGACAGGGAGATTGTTGCAATAGGTAAGGATGTCAGCTCTGCCACTTACTAGCTATATTATCAAATTACTTATCTTTTTTGTGCATCAGTGTTATCTATAAAATGGTGTTAATGCATATGATTGGTGTAAGATTAAATGAGATAACATAGACTAAGTATTCAGAATGAGTACATGAAAAAAAAAAATAAAAGAACACCAGAGCTGAATGCATGAATGGAGTGAGAGTGGAGAAGATGCATCAAATGTAGGAGACTTCTGGAGTGGAATCTCCTGTATTTGGTGACTAGCTACTTGTGATGGGAGGGGTAGAGAAAGAAGAGAAGTTTGCTATTAATGTTGCCAGCTTGGTAAACAGGTACGGTGACGTGAAACCCTACAAGAGGCCACAGGTGATTGAAAGGATTTTCCTGTTAATATTTTTGTGCAAAATCTTTTCAAGAAAACTCTGGAACATTCAATTTCTGTTAGAATACATAGAATAGGAACTTAGAAGAGAGGTAGTAGTTGGGAGAGAAAGATTTAGGAGTCAGTGGAATAAAAGATAGTTGTTAAAGCCATTCAGGATGAATGTGTGGAGGAAGAGATAGAAAGAATCCCTGGGTACCCCAGTTTTTAAGGATGGACAGAGGAGAAATTTTCTAATGATAGATTATAGATATATTTTGTGCAAGGACTCTCGCATGGATGCATAAAACATATGCAACCTTATGTAGTCCAAAAATAAAGTCACTTTTTTGAGAGAACATTAGAGTGAATGTCTTCTTCCAATCACAACCATGGTTATAATTTTATGTGTTTATTTTTAGCTTTTTGTTTCCTAAACAAATGTTTCTTTACATATTTGTGATTGGATTATAACAATTTATAACCTGCTTCATTCACTTAACATTTAATATGATCCATATTGCCACATGATCTTCATAATCACCAAGTTTAGCAGCTATAAAATAATCCATGTTGAATTGTACCATATTTATTTAACTATTTCCCTATTGGGAGGTATAATACAATTTTATTTATTTCTTTATTTTGTTCTGGCAAATATCTTCAGACCTAAACCTCCTTTCTGTTTCTCATTTTTAATTAGGTAGTCCTATTTTTGAGAATAGACATTGATCGCAAAATATCTGTTCAACAGAATTGTTACTTACTTTTACAACAAGCTAACATATTTAACTTTCTAATAATTATTATTCGCATAACAATTATTATTGGCATCTTCAATCCCCTCATTATTACAGTCATTTTTAATCAAGATATGGGTATTGGCATCAAATGCTTCATTTTTTTAAAACAGATCCAATGTTGGCCAGTCTTACTATTACCAAATGATATTTAATTGTTAAAACATTTTAAAGTATTAAGAATACTGCTTCAAATTATCTTGGCTATTCCAACATTTATTAAAGAGCTTAGTTCTTTATCCATTATTAATTAAAGAACTAACTATATGAGTCACTAACGTATATAGGCTAGATATGTGACACATAATTAGGGAAATTAATTTGATAACATAGGTAATATAAAAACCCATTCTATTTCTGTCATTTAGTCTCCAGTTGAAAAAATCATATTTCCAGGGCTGGCCTGGTGGCACAAGTGGTTAAGTGCTCGCGCTCCACTGCGGCGGCCCCGGGGTTCGCCTGTTCGGATCCCAGGCGCGCACCAACGCACCGCTTGGCAAGCCATGCTGTGGCGGCGTCCCATATTAAGTGGAGGAAGATGGGCACGGATGTTAGCCCGGGGCCAGTCTTCCTCAGCAAAAAGAGGAGGAGTGGCAGATGTTAGCTCAGGGCTGATCTTCCTCACAAAACAAGACAAAACAAAAAAAACATATTTCCTTTTGTCTCACTTTGTGCATCTTTTACAAATGAAATTATCACGCACTGCATTTGTATCTCACTTTTTCAAGCCCGTTGAATTTTGTATACATTATAATAATATTCTGGGTCCAGATATTTTGTCAGGCTCCTTATTGAGGACCTTTTAAATTGTTTTATTCATTCATTTAACAATAATCATTGAATGATAATCATGTGCCAGGCATTTTGCTCACATATTCTTGTCTGCTTTTTTAAACTTTTCACTGTAAACTTTAGCATCAAGGTTGATTTAGGGGGAAGGAAAAAAGAAATAGCTCAGCAAAATAGTTTGCTTTAGAAGACTTTGAAAATATTTTGGTGTGAATTATTTTGGTTTCCTTTGAAGTTTTAAGGCTGTTGGTATTTTTACCGATTTGTGCCACCTATCTATATTATCACAAAGAAAAATGTGTCTGCTGACACTAAGAAAAAAAAAGCTTAAAAACATTGCCTTGGTTTTAGAAATATACATTTGACACAAAGTCCCCTTGCAGACGTTGTGGGATTTGGAGTTAATGAATTCAACTCATTTAGGATTGCAAAGCCTTGTGGTTTAGTTTGATTTCAATAGAGCTGAAATTCTGTACGAAATAATTCTGCAGATGACTTTACCAATAAAACATTTACATAAAGTAGAGTAGATGTTCATAGTACCTTGAATAAGAAACTAGCTATTTTATAAAATGCATAGAGGGATATTTTTATTATATGTTCTATATTCTGTTTCACTTTGGAAATTCTATTTGTTTGCATGTAATTCTTAGCATTCATTTTACTTTAACCTGTGATTCTAGTTGATATAAAAAAATGCAAAAGCAAATATTTGAGCGCCTACCATGTTCAAGCCACTCTCCTGGATTCAAAAACACTAGAGCATTGAGACAGACATTTTTCCTTAAGGAATTTATATTCTGGTTAAAGAAACAGATTAAATTCTTCTTAATAGAAGGATTAATTTGCTAATTGAACAAATGTTTATTGAGCATTTCCAATATACTGACTTAGGGAAACAATTATAAAGAAGACTACCTCTACTCCAGGAGGTTTATATTCCATTTGAGGAGTAGGGAGTCTAGTAGCATCAGAAATTAATAAATAAGTTCAGATAATAATAAATTCTAAGAAGACAGCAAAGCACAGGAGGGGATTGAAGGTGGTCTTGTGTGCATGAGTGTGTGTATGTGTACCTGTGTGTGTGTGCATGCATGTGTGTCTTGGTGACTATTTTAGAAAAGGTCATTAGAGAAGATCTTGTCAGAGAAGTTAGCCGTGCAAAGATGTGGGGGATGAATTAAACAGACAAAGAAGAATAAAAGTGCAGGGTTCCAGGAGCCTAGTGAGCAAGGGCACAATGATAAATCCCAGAGCAGAAATGAGGAGGCAGAGCAGACAGGTACAGAGTGATGTGTGATGCTTCTGTCTTTTCTTCTAAGTATAGGAACTAACTAGAGGGTTTTCAGCAGGGCTGTGACCTGAATGATTTGCATTTTTAAAATATCATTTGGATGCTGAATGAAGAATGGATTGCAGAGGGCAAAAGAAGAACGAAAGAGTCTAGGCAGGAGGTTATTGCTGTAAGATAATAGCATAAATAAAAATACAAAGAAGTTGTAAGAAAAAGAAGTCATACTTGGTGTCAGTGGACTTGACTGTGACGTGCTGTTAAAAAAATGTTCTTTAGTAGGAAGCAAAGATACAAAGAGGGGGAAGTCTATTTTAGGGAATAGAAACTGTTTTGGTAAAGGAGGTTTGAATTTGCATTACCTCTTTGTAGGCAAGGAGTGGTCCAAGTTGAGTGAAATAGAGTATTCATGAAGGAGAATATTAGACAATAAAGCTATGCAGGCAAGACCCAGACTTTGGAGGGCATAAAATACAAGTTCAGGAATTTGTGCTTCAATCTGTAGGCAGCGGGAGTAACTGCAGATATTTGAAGAGAATGATGGAATGTACAATTTGGTGCTTTAGACAAGTTGATCTGGCAGTGGTTCATAGTATTTTTTGAGGAGCTAGTATTGGATGCAAGAGAACCTACTGGGGAGTAACGTCATAGGTGGGATATGAGATAAGCATCTGGGCACATTTAGTGATAATTGTTAGATGAGAGACGTTAGAAAGAAAGACTGCATGTTGAAGGGTTGAAAGAGAAGAAAGAATGAAAGGTAGGTCCAAGATTTAAAAGATAATTTCTGCAACAATCCCTTTAATCCCTGCAACAAATAGATGAGGTAGGTAATATTCCTATTTTAGAGATGAAGTCACTGAGGTGCTCAAGGCATAGTAGCTTGCCAAATTCTCACAGCTAGTGAATGTCAGATGGGATTTTTAAACCCAGGTAAATTATATAACACTGTTCCCAAAATGTTCTGAAATAATTCCAAGTTTCTAAAGATTGGTTGTTCGTGCATATTCTCAGGATATTTATTTTCCCGTTGGAATAGTTATACTTGAAAACTGATGTGCTCATTTATAAACACTGCTGATGCTGTGCTCCTGGTATTTAAAACACAATGCAAAAGCCAACTGTGCTTAAATAGAACTTGCCTTTTATTCTCATTGTTTTCATTCAATCTCAAAAATGGTATTACTGTATTGGTAGCTAATGTCATATATTAGATATTTTATTACATTTGTTTCCTTGATAATTTAATCAACTATTTATCTATGACAACTCTAATTGGAGACCACCAAGCATAAAAAAAGCAAGATAAAATCAGAGAAATAAAGCTGAAGAAACAGTTTAGTAGAAGAAAAAATGCTTTTACAATAGGCAATATTGTAAATTATAGGTGCAATATGAATTTTAAATCTATCTTTTCTTGCCAAGTTAAAATTAACGTGTTAGACTTAAAAATAGATAGAACACCCCTTAAATTCTTATATTTCATCTTATACCATAGCATTCTTTGACATTAATGGATTATTTCTGTTTAATTCTTTCAATTGTTATAGAAATGATTAGCTTGGTGTTCTGATTTAGTAGTGCTATCCAAAGAGCACCAATACTTTATTATATCTCTGGAATTCTATTCCATTTTGTAAGAACAGTTCAGGGACTGAGCTAAATAATATTTGCACAGAGCTGTCCCCTTTTAAAGATTTAAGGTAAATCACCATAAATTAATATTCATTGATTTCACACAGTGGACCAGGTATTGTAGCAAAGTAGATATGCAATATATTTAAAGTAGACAGCCTATATCTCCATTGTCCATCTTTCAGTTTAACCCACCACAGCACAGTGGTATTTTTGATTGAAAAAATATTTCTTTTGATGATTATGCTTAGTCTTCTACATGTGTTTGCAGATATTGTGTAAGTAGTATTAACATACTACTTGAGATATCTTTCAAATGAAGGAAATAAGTCTTCTTTAGGTGGCTAGGAGCCAGAATAGAAGTTTAGTTCAATAAGTTTTTTTAGTAACCTGGTCGATGTGAGGTTCTGAGTGAGCAACGAGCAAAATGAGTATCTATATAATAGCAATAGTAGTAGTTACGCCTATTGGTTCACATAATTCTCCCAACAACCCTGGGAACCAGCTCTTATTTATGATCACCCCATTATTATGGATAATAAAAATGAGGTTTAGACATGACCAAAGTCATGGAATGGCAGAGCCACAATTATAGTCCAGGTATATATGACCTCAAGTGCTGTAAAGTGCTCCTAAGTACTATATATGTGTATATATATATTTTTTTTGGTGTGGAAGATTTGCACTGATCTAACATCTGTTGCCAATCTTCCTCTTTTTTTGTTTGAGGAAGATTCACCCTGAGCTATCTGTGCCAGTCTTTCTCTATTTGGTATGTGGGTTGCCGCCACAGCATGGCTTGATGAATGGTGTAGGTCTGTACCCAGGATCTGAACCCATGAACCTGAGCTGCCAAAGCTGAGCATGCCAGACTTAACCACTACGCTGACCCCCCTAAGTACTATATTCTTAATAGCAATTAAAAGACATGTCAATTGGCTAATGCAAATGTTCAGTAAAATAAGAGTTTTCCTGCACTTTGATCAAGTCATGCAAGATATTATATTGATTGTTCCTTCTTCTTAGCATGTTACCATTGTTGTAGATTTATTTACTACATAACTTGATTTATGCTTTGGAATGATAACAGCATGGAAAGTAGATTTAAGGGGAAAGAAAATTGAGATAGAAATATTCATTTGGTTGTCACATGATATAGTGCAGGTAAGAATTAGGAGGGTCTGAAATAAATTCATTAATTAGTATAATAGTATAAATAGTATAAATGATATTTAGTGAGTGCCTAATATGAGCTGGAGACTGGTATAAACACAAAGACCTTGCCCTTATTGAGCTTACATTTCACAACAAGTAAATATATGTCAGATAGCAATAGATACTGTGAAGAGTTTCAGTAAACCTGGACAAGGGGGAGAGGGAGTCTGGGGTAAGGGACAATGGGGTCTGGGGTGTTGGGGACAGGATTTTCACATGGTTAGGGAAGTCTTGAAACTGTCTCCAGAAGGAAGAAGTGATGTACGGTGTCAAACGCTCCTACTAGTTCCTATAAAATGAGAACTGAGGATTGATCATCAATTTGGTGGTGTAGATGTCACTGGGGCCTTTACAAGAGCTATTTCATGGATTGGTAAGAATATAAGCCTGATTGAGTTGGTTCAAGAGAATGAGAGAAAAGGAAAAGGAGATGTATTAACAACTCTTTTGAGTTTCGCCATAAAGGAAACAAAGAGATGGAACGGTAGTTGAACGGGGATGTGGATCAAGAGAGGTTTGTTGTAATTTTTAAGTTGGAAAATTTTTTAAGATCAGGTTTGCATGGTGATGGGAATCATCCAGTACAGAGGAAAAATCAAGGAGGCGGGGGTAGGGCGGGGGTTGATATTCTGGATTATTGTCTTTGAGTAGCTAAGAAGTTATAGATGGATTTCAGATAAGTGAAGAAGGATTACCTCTAGGTTAGGAGTAGGGCAGCTCATGCATATTAACAGAAGATGTAATATATGGGTCCAGATGAAGCTAAGTTGGTGGATGTGGTGCTGGCAGTATTGAGAAGTTCTCTTTGGATTGCATCTATTTTTTTTTTTTTTTCAAAGAAATAGAAAGCTTAGACATCCGTTGAGAACCAGAAAAAGAGAAAAATGCTAGTGAGGGAATGTAAGTGTGAAAACTCGAGAACTCAGTTTGGTAAAAGAGCATTATAAAGAAAAAAAAATGTTTATTTTGAGGATGTTATGTTTGAGGTCCTGTGGGTCATTTAAGAAGAGAGGATATTCAATCCTTTTGCTCAGTCAGGAGATGAAGACTAGAAACAGATTTGGATATTAGTGGCACAGATATGGTAATTTAAACCGTGATGTAAAAGATATGGCTGGGGAGAACTAGCAAAGTGAGAAGAGGCCAAGGTCATAATGAAAGAATTTCATTATTTGTTTAGGTAGCAAAAGGAGAAAGAAAACAGCACAGGATACGGAAAACTAGACTAAAATAGCAATAGTGATAAATAGATGAACATTTACAAGAGAGAGTGTTCAGTTTTTAAATGAGTTCTAATGAAGACTAAAAAGAGACCTTTACATTTGAAAATAGGGAGATTATTGATTATCTAACTGGCAGTTGTTGCTGAAGAGGGGTGGGTTTGAAGCTACAATACAGTTGGCTGATATTTCAAGATATTTAACCATGACAGTGAAAGGAAACATCATGAGAGATTGGTGACTTTAGAGTGAGGTGGAGTTAAGGCAAGTTTTGTGTTTTAATAAAAGTTTGCTAAGTTTCTCCTCTATGGTAGACACTACTCCAGGTAGCCTTGAACAAAGTGGACATTGGTAACAAAACTGACAAAAATCCCAGTCCTCAAATATCTTACATTCTGGTTTAGGTTGTTTCTTTTAGCCTGGGGAGCCTTGAGCATTTTTAAATTTTATATCAGGAGAAAGAATCAAAGGAAAAAGAAATAAAAAAGGTAGTTCCAGGGCATGGCAGAGCTGAGCGAAGTTCACCAAGTGCTTGGGGTCACTTGACATCACAAGAGGAAGCCATAATAAAGTGCAAAACAGCAACCTTGATTTTCAGTTTATGCCATTTACATGAACAAGGATTTTGTACAGAAACCCCATGGTTCAGTGAAAAGAACAATGTAGTAGGTTTCAGAAGACTGTGGTTCTATGCTCACAACTTGACTAGCTACACGCGCAAAGGAAAGAGCCTTGTGGAGCCATAGCTTCTGCACGTCTAAATTAGCGATATCTGTTCAATCGCAAAGTGTTGTTACGTTGGTCAAACGAGATTATATGTTCTCTAAAGAGGCTTATAAATCAAAGGTTTTATTACAAGAAAATGATCATTGACAGGGCACATCTGCAAAATCTTGTGACCTATATTTTGTGGTTCTTAAAATCCAATTTTTTAATAATCATTATTTATTTTTGTTTATCTGAGAATGATTAGAGTGAAACTTCACCTTTTTATCTTAATTTTTTTATTTTATATTTGTAAAATATATTTATATTTATAAAACACTTGATTGCTTATTATGAGCAAGTTAACGAAATAAATTTAGAATGTATAAATCCCTTTGACAACTGTGCACTAACAGAAGAACAAAGACTTTATTGTGGTCTGTGTAGTCACATGTTTATAATAGATGAGCCTTGGCTTACAATGACTGCTCTGTTTGATGTTTATTAGCCCATGCCTTGGTGCAATTGAACTTGTCCTAAATTCACTGTTTCAGAGCTGCAACGTGTGCAGCACATTCACTGTCCCCTGAATAATACTCTTGCTTGAGTCAAGAGACTATATCCTTAGGACTTTTAAGGTTCTTTCCTTATAGGTTCTAGAAACTCCTGTTAAAATGCTGAAATATGTGAAGACATTAAAATATTTCATATGGTAGGAACTTTATCTGGTACAGTTTTGAAAAATATCTAACTATGTTATCTGTACAGGATTAGGCTTGTCCCTCATTCTCCGCCTTGGTGTTAGTGTTAATGAATATATCCAAGTGTGGATTTCAATTTGTGGTGATTTTATTTAATTCCAAATAAGACAATTCCATGTATGTTAAATTGTCTATAATTCTAATCTCTATTACCAGGAGTTTCTAATAATTTTGAAGATTATTACTTAGTGTTTTAAAATGATATCACAAAAGTTAAAGGCAAGATTGGCAAAGTAACATTTTAAATTCTAGAATGCTTTAGAACCTTTTTTTTTTTATAAATTTATTTATTTACTTCTTTTTCCCTAAAGCCCCAGTAGATAGTTGTATGTTGTAGTTGCACATCCTTCTAGTTGCTGTATGTGGGACGCGGCCTCAGCATGGCCGGAGAAGCAGTGAGTCGGTGCCCGCCCGGGATCCGAACCCGGGCCGCCAGCAGCGGAGCACGCGCACTTAACCGCTAAGCCAGGGGCCGGCCATAGAATCTTTTTTTAGATATGTAACATGTGATTTATAAAAATGATAGTGCTATGTTTCCCCTTATTCTCTTCTATATTACTAAATAAATAAGTAATTTAAGGTATAAAGGTAAAGAGGGCATCTCATTTAATCTCTTTATTTTATAATTAAAACTGAAGTTCAGAAATGTTCTATGACTGCCTAAGTTACATGCTTGGAATGTAGAACCTAGAATCTCTTCATCACTGCAGTATATGTCATTGCCCTTGGTGGTTTTAATAATTAACTATCTGCAGGTGTGGTGGTAGTCATGGTGAGGATAGAGTGGGATTTGTCCCAACCTTGCAATAAGCTAGTTTTTCCCATGCAAGGGGCCGCAAACCACGTGACTATCTTAAGGCTCTAGTGATTCTGACTCATTCCCACTAAAAGGAGTGAAGAGAAGAAAACCTATTCTCCTTCCCAACTTGTCTCCTTTCTTTTCATCATCTTCATCTTCAATATTTTTTGCTTTCTTAACTTTCTGAATACACTGCTATAAAAAAGGCAGAAAATATTGAAGGAAATTAAAATTACCCATAGCTCCATAACTCAGAATAGCCGCTCTTAATACTTTGCTATCCTATCATTTTTTGGTGTATTATTTATAATGACTATTTTAGAAAAATGAGACCATTTATTTCACACCGTTTTGTAACCTACTTTTAGATCTGGCAGTGTGCCTAGAGCAACATCAGATATCTTTACACATTCTTCCAGATTATGATTTTTAATTGCTCTATCATGGTCTAACATAAGGAGGTATTATAATTTATTTAATTAATCTCCTACTATTAGAAATTTATATTGTTTTTAATCTTTTGCTGTCATAAAATAACAACATTTTTTAGGCTTTTGCCTCATATTACCAAGTGACCTTCATGAAGTTATCAGTTGATATCCCAACTAGTATGAGAATCCTCACTTTCTTGTATGTTTCACAATATTAGGTACATTATATTTATAGATAGATGGATAGATAGATATGTGTGTGTATATTGTGTGTGTATATACATATATGTATGATAAATTATCATATATAAAATTTAAATATATTAAATATATAATATAAGCAATAATGAGATCTCATTTTTTGTTTTATTTTATATAATTAAATATTTGTAAAGTTAAATATTTTTCATAAATTATTGGCTATCTCTAAATCTTCTTTTGAACTTCTTAATCATGTACATTGCCCAATTTTTTATTTTGTAACAATTATTTGAGTTTTGATATTTTCTCTTTTTCTAATATTTATGATGCAAATTTTCCCCTGGTTGTCAGTATGTTCATAGTTTTTTTTTTAATCTACCTGTTTTTTTTGTTGTTGTTTTGAAGTGCCATAATTATCACATCTAATGTTAGATCTGTTTATGTACCCCTACTCTATTTTTAAAAACTCTATTTCTATTTTTAGTACTATTTTTTGTATATTGTTGTTTTTTAATATGTTCTAATTCTTTTAATACAACCACACCTTCATAAATTCTGTAAGTTTTTAAAATTACTTGGTTATTTTTACTATTTATTTATTTATTCTTCCTGAAAAAACACTTATTTATTTTCTTATTTCTTATTTACTTATTCTTGTAAAGAACTCCACCTGGGAAAAGAAAAGTAACAGCAAGTTTGTATGTTGATGGGAATGAACAAGGGGTGTTGAAAAAAATTGTTGATTCAAGAAGAAAAGGAGAGATTTACTGTAGTGATGTGAGTAGGTTAGAGGGATAGGATCTTATACACAAGTGGAAGTTTTGGCTTTGTAGAATAATAACACTTACATGGTATATACTCAATAAGGATGGAAATAGAGGAGGATGTATTCACAGTTTAAGGAGAGAAGAGTAAGTATGAAATAATAATCTAAGAGAATGGGAGAGTGAACAGTCTGGTTTAGTAGTCTTTTTCAGGACACTGTTCATGAATGTAAGGTGAAACCATTCAGTATGATTGTGTGGTGTGATTTGTTTTTCCAGCTATATTTAGATACACAGGTGCAGAATAGGTGGAATTGACTTTAACTAGGGTTGGATTTAGTCAAGAATAGAGTGAAGTAAGAAAGGGTTAAGGGAGTTGGAGTTTTATACAGTGGAGTGATTTTAGTGACGTATCATGAAATTTATGATGGGTAGGGAAAATAGTGAGGGCATTAGTTGGGGATGAGGAACAGAAAATAGGTGGTAAATCCATGGATTGTAGCTCCTGGTGGCGTAGGAGAATTGTTGGAGTCAGTGTACTTAAAGCAAATGAACTGGGAAGGAAGGAGGTGATGTTACTGAACACAAACACAGGTTTGTTTACCTGCTGCATAGTAGGGCCAGTAATGGGAGTGTCAGGCCTGTGGCACAGAAAGGTTTATTATCGAAAGGCAGCCAGATGAGGAGATGGGAGCTAGAACTCAGATCCACCTCCTTGAAGAGAAAAAGGTAGGGGCTTTTATCTGGGGTTTTAGGTAGGGGAGGGAGAGCGTGTGCTGAGGTTTTAGGTAGGGGAGGAGGAGCCTGTGGCCTTACTGGTTGGCACCTTCCCACCAGCCTGCTTTTGACCTTGAAGACTGAATTTCTTTTCCCTTGACGGTCTGGACTTTTCTGGTTAGTTTTCATCTTCAGCCTGTGTTTGGCCTTGCGAGGCCAAATCTTGATATCTGGACCTTGACTTCCTGGGAAAGACAGCTCATTCATGTAGTAAGGAGGGACAGAAAGACCTGGTTCGTTTTGAACAACAGTTGATTATGCTGAGTATGCACAGCTGCAGTTAGCAAAGCTTATTTCAAAGTTTTTACTCTAGGGAAGATTTTTTAACTTCTTCTTTCTCAGTTTCAATGGTAGTCAGGGAGTGTGATGCTAGAAATTGAGATTATGGAGGGTTTCCTTACTGGTATGACCAGAGGAGCTAAAGTAGTATTGATGACAATATCACTGAATGAGAGGAGGTCGAGGAACCCAGAGGTCAGGGTTCTGAAGGAATCATGCACATAGATATTGAAACCACCAAAAACTGAGATGAGATTAGTGTTGGAGATTGTGACAGTGAGCAAAGATTTCTGAGAAAATGGTAGATGACCAGACCAAGATAGGGTACTGGATGGTGCAATCTATTATGATGAGATTCAAAGTTGAAGGTTGTTAGGCAGAGTCTGTGTACTAGATGTTTCCTATGCTGAGAATATTTTTCCTCCAGACCTCCCAATAGTGTGTTCCTTCTCATTAATTAGGTCTTGCTCTTCAAGAGGCTTTGTCTAAATCTAAATAGTCCCTCAAGGCACACTCTACTTTGTATTTTTACTTGTTTTATATTTTAATAGAATTTATAACTAATTGAAACTATCTTGTTTATTTCCTTGTTTTTATACACTGGATCTCTTATAGAATATAAGTACTTTGAAAACAGTGATTTTTCTCGTCTTGTTTGTGGCTGATTTCCCAGACTTACAATTACTGGCACGTAGTAGGCAGCCAATAATTAGTTGTTGACTGAATACATGAAAATTTATAAGGTCAAATATTCTCTCCCATTTTCCTGTGACTTCCTCCAGAAACAAAATATATTTTTTAAAGCAATCTTCCAACTCAGAGCATTCTTTCTTCATATAAGAATTCCTATTCACAACCCTTTCCTCAAGAAAGGTGTATTAGAAACACAAGTAGGAAAAATGTATAAAGGCAAGATGCTGTTGGCCTTGTGATAGTTATTAAAGTTGGGATTCAAAGTTGATGTCACTCATTACTTCAAGAAATTCTCACCACTGGGATAATGAACTTGAAGTATAGTTATCTCCTGATTTATTGGTTTCAACTGTCACTATCATACACACTGTTGTACTTAACCAATAGTCAGCTGTTAGCACAGATTAGCACCCACAACTGTAAGCTTGATGCTCTCCTAAGTATGACTGTATCCTTTACTCACTTTTTTTAAAAACCAAACTAAAGATGAATTGAAAATCTTATTAGAAAAAAATGAAAAAAGAGGGGGCCGGCCTGGTGGCATAGTGGTTAAGTTTGTGTACTCTGCCTCAGCGGCCCGGGATTCACAAGTTTGGATCCCGGGTGTGGACTGACGCACTGCTTTTTAAGCCATGCTTTGGTGGCGTCCATATCAAGTAGAAGAAGATAGGCATGGCTATCAGCCCAGGGCCAATCGTCCTCAGCAAAAAAGAGGAGGATTGGCAATGGATGTTAGCTCAGGGCTAATCGTCCTCACGCAAACAAAGGAAACCATTTATGTATCTTTAGTTATTTTCTCTTTATACAAAAAAATAAAATATCTTTATATTTTTGTGCTAAATACAAAGTACTAGAGATAAATTTGTGTTCTTATGTTTTGCTAAGTAGAAATATTAAGTAATTAATTAATGTGCTGTTTAGTTTATCTATAGAAAACTAGAAATAGCATGGTGTAGTAGAATGAGCCCTTGGCATTGTCAAGGATTAATTAAGATAACAAGTGTAAATTCATTTCCCCTTCTTTTCTCTTTAACAGACCAGATATATGCTATTCATTTTCTTACACAGAATAAAACTATACACCTTAATTTGATGCCCAAGGCAAGAAATATTTTCCACATTGTAGATGATTATTATGTAGCATGATTCTAGTTGTTGTTGCCCTATTTTTATAACATGTCATTCTGTAATCACATCAGTGATTTAATGTTTCTAATCACTTACATTTTTAAGCCTCTGGTATTATGAATATTTTACGCAGTAGCTGATTTATGTTTATATACTCAGTACATTTCAAGTTCAAAACAAAGTGTTCTTTTGGTGTTTTGAGAATTTTATAGGCCACTTAAAGAGAAATCTGCTACCATTTTGAATTCTGCCACTGTTTATTGAGCACCAAGTCAAAGGCCCTGTATTAGTAGCTTGGGCTGCATTAACAAAATACCATAAACTGAGGGGGCTTAAGCAACAGAAATTTGTTTTGTCTCAGTTCTGGAGGCTGGGAAGTCCAAGATCATGGTCAGCTTTTGGTGAGGACTCTTCCTTCCTTGCAGATGGTCACTTTCTCATTGTGTCCTCACATGCCAGAGAGAGAGGAAAGCAAGTTCTCTGAAGTCTCTTCATCTAAGGACATTAATCCCATCATGAGGACCCCACCCTCATGACCTCTTCTAAACCTAGTTATCTCCCAAAGTCTTCATCTCCAAATCTTGTCACTTTGGGGGTTAAGGCTTCAACATATGAATTTGAGGGAGACAGAATTCAGTCCACAGCAGACCTTGAGCTAAGAAATACACACAAGTTTTTTGGAGTAAAAAGCAGTTAGACTATAATTATAAGAGGTTACCATCACTTAGATTTCCTGTTGCAATGTAGCCCTTTATAGCTGCTTGAAAATTGTGTTTTCTGTAGATTATGAAACATGTATGGACAATCTACGTTGTAAGATTTTGCATCCAAACAGACTATGAGATCTGGTTCTTTTTTGTTTTGTTTTGTTTGTACTATGAAAAATTTCTTATATGACAAAACTAGACAAAAAAGTATAATGAACCCTTACACATTCATGACCCAGTTTCAACAGTTACCAACAAAGGTGACTCTGGTTTTCTCTATACCCACTTGTACATAACTTACCTCAGATCTGGAATCAACCATTTGCTTCAAGTCCTATGATTCCTTTAGTATTTCAAGTCTTCATTTTTGGTGCTAGGGAATCTTGTTGCCACTGGTTGATTATTGTTTCTTGTTTTTTTAATTGACAGAGTAGGAAAAATATGTTTTGTTTTGATTTCGAACATCAAATATATTATTAGTTCATACTGACTTATACAATTGAAATTTAAGACTTTGGGAATTCTAGTTAATCTCTTCTATCTTACATCTGTATCTCCTTTCTCCCATGGCAAGAATCCCTATGTCAGGAAAATCAGGGGTGATAAGATGATACTATCACAAAAATCACACATTTATTTTATCCAACGTTATACACAGAACAGTGTCTACAATGCCAACACTACTACCAACATTATTATTACTGATAGCAGATAATTTTTTCTTTTTTTGCCGGTCCTTTCCCCCATAAAACAGCCCACTAGGAATCTGCAGTCAAATTACTGTGTGTATTTAAAAAAAATGTTATTGTGGCAAGAACATGAGATCTACCTTCTTAACAAATTTTTATACGTACGATACAATGCTGTTAACTATAGGAACAATGTTGTACAGCAGATCACTAGAATTTATTCATCTTGCATAATTGAGACTTTATGCCCATTGATTAGCAACTCCTCATTAGGAATAGTTCCTCTTACTGTGATTATACCACCAATGGGATACACACATGGATTCATTTTTTTTTGGTTTTATTTTTAATCATAGAATCTCCTTGTTTAAAACCTGATTTTGTTTTATAAATACCAGAAATATTTACATGGTTCAGTGACAAAAATACAAAAACAAATTATATTAAAAAAATCTAGTTTGTAGCTCATGTCCTGCACTCTATTCTTTTCATCCCCTTATTTATCAAAAAAATAGTTTATGCTTACCTTGTTTGTTTTTAAAATATATGTATATTTTAGTAGATGAATGGTAGCATGAATAGGCCCTATACACACACACACACACACACACACACACACACACACACACACACACACGTAAAGAGCTGCTATTGAAATGACCGGTCGGATTTTCTTTCTCTGTTAAGTGACTTGGTCATTGTATATGGATGCCCAAACAATTTTTCTCTTTTTCTTTAAAGTTTGATAATTTTACTAGGATATGGTTTGGTGTGGGGTGGGTTATTTTTTGAAGTATGCAGTGTGACCTTTCAAAATAGTTTCAAATCTTTTCCCTTTTTTCAGGAAATGTTTTTAAATTGTATTTTTTGATATTTGTTCTGTATTTTGTTTTTTTTTTATAAGGATAAATATGAGCTACAGTTCAAATTATTCAGTTAATAGTCATTAACATAAGGTTTATCACATGCAGTCAGTTTTGACTAATACAATCAGAATCTTACTAGCTCTATTTAGAGGTATGTTACACAGCATTTCTTCTTTGATTTCATAGTTAAAGGCTAGGGATGTAATCTCTTACCTGGCTTCCTCGAATTCAGCTTTACCCAAACTGTATGCCCCCGAACCCTGAATTATTTCAGTAGAAAAAGAATTACTGTCAAATAAGTGTAGAAAAAATCGAGATTAGTCAAATGAAACAGGTTTATTGGAAATGTGCATTATAATCTTCAGAGAAGATTTCACGTAGCATTCTTCTTCAGGGAAGAATACATGTAGTATTTCACAGGTAACCTTTTTTTCAAATAAACACAGTATTTGACAGGTAACCTTTTTTTCAAATAAACACACTAACATCTCCAAGTGAAATACAATTTGGAAGATATTGACTTAATTCATTTACTATGGAACTGTCAGATTTATCTAAACATGTTCAGATTTTTAATATTGCCCATTTGTATCAATTCTTAGAAAAAATACTCTATGAATTAGTGTGGTAACACTTTCTCTTATTTATGCAACACAATTTTCTTATAAAATAGTAGAAGGCATCCTTTTTAAGTGTCTTTGACTCAGGAAATTATGATAATACAAGATTTGTTCTTTTTCAACACTCACTGGAGTACTTCTACTCTTTATTTTGCAGTTTTCTTTTGTCCCCCTGTAAAGTTTTAGTAAACTATTTCTAAAATATATGATTCAGTTAATTTTGATTACTGGCTCTCAACTTGGCGTTGGACGTGTGGCATTAGAACACACTTTGAATTTTATGTTATTTCTTGGATGGATAAGTTTAAAATACTCTGAAGAGTAAGAATTGTTTTTTACTACTGATTTGTAGCAGTTGCAGTTATAAGTATTTATTTTAATTCATTTTATTATTATTATTTTAAACTTACCATTTTTTTCCTTAGCTAGAATTTTCTTGTGTGTTCATTTGGATTTTGGGAGCTCTTTGTTTTTTCAATGAATAATCATTATTCATTGAATAATGGGCTAGAATTATTCTAGAATAAAGGGCTAGAATCACAGAGAAATTAGAATGTTGTTTTGAATAGGCTAAATTTCTAAGCTTAATCAAACTTTCAAATTAACACCAGAATTCTAATTTAAGCTGAACGGCAATGCAGGATAACTGATTGCTCTGTGTTTTTTGTTAGTATCAGTTGTCACCATGCATATTGACTAGCATAGACATGACAAGGTCTTCATATTCCAGATTGTATACTTTTTATTCCTCTTTAATTCACAATCAAGTTCAACTGTATTAACCTTAGGGTTACTCCAACTAAGAATATATTTAACTTAAACTAGATTATTTTTTCTTTGAGAGGAATACTGAATACCTACATCATGGATTTCACTTTTATAAATACAAAAAGATTATTTCTAAGCTAGCCATTTATAATCTCCAGAGAAGAAGAAATTGGTTTAAACTACCACACAAGAGAGATTTAGGGCAAACCCTTGACTTTTTATGAAATACATTTATCAGTGATGGCCTGCTAAGTGTGCTCTTTAACTTTGTAGGTAATATTCAAGATGAGAGAGAAAAGAATTAGCCCAAGGTCACACAGCAGAGGCTGTCATTTTAGAGGACAGATGAGAATTTAAAATGATCTTGAAAATTCAGAAAAATGATCAGAATTTATCCAAAATAAAATTCTACTTAAGCAGAAAAATTATCTGCAATATTTGAGATGAGTAATATGTATAATCACAAAAACTGAGCATGAATTTAAAATAAATTAAGCCTCCTTGTATGATGTACGAGGGTAAATACTGCATATAATTGTGAGAGGAGGAATGGTCTTGTGCAAAACGAGCTGAGTTGGAATCTTCCCTAGAACTGACAGAGAGCTTGCTTGGTGCTATACCGCGTGCAGGCTCCAGAGATATGGTGAGTAAAATCTTACATGGTCCCTTATCTTCTATGGCTTATATCTAGTGGCTGAGACAGAAATTACTCACATAATAATAATAATAAAAATGAAAGTATATAATTAAAAAGTGAGATGAGTGGTCTGAAGGCAAATAAGATGAGTTTATAAATCTGCATATTAAAGAGACTTTAACCTTGAGTGAAGGTCAGCAAAGACTTTGCTGATGGAGGCATTTAAGTGGAGATCTGAAGGTCTAGTAGAACTTTATTAAGTAAACAAGCTGATGGGAGAGGGAGCCGTGCAGCTAAGAATATTCTAGCGTGGAAAAAAATAGTAAGAGCAAATGTGTGGAGGGAAGGAACATAGTGTATTGGGAGAAGAGAAAGAAGGCTACTGTGGCTAGTGTGCAGAGAAAGAAAAGAAAACGGAAGTAAGGTGAGGTTAAAGAGATAATTGGGGACAGATCACAGAGGGTGTTGTATGTCATGTTGTTCAGGGTGCCACAGAACAAAAAGAGGAAAACAGAATGAGGCTTCAGAAGCATGTAACACCCATATCTGATTCACTGAAAAGCACACGTATTTACTGTAAGTACGTTGCGTTATGCTCAAAATCTCGGTGGCTTACAAGAACACTTGTTTCTCACTCATGAGTCTAGGCACTTCGTGAAGCGGCTTTGCTCCATGCTTCAAACTCCAGGCCTGGAGTCTCTCAGAATTTCTCATTAGGGATTCCGTATCTACCTGGTCATTCTTTTCTTATAGCGGGAGGTGGAGGAAGTGTGGGCGGGGTGTAGGATTTGGGGACAAGTCAAACCAGGCAAACACTTTTAAAGGCTTTGCTCAGAGATGGCTCATTTACCTCTGCCCACATCAGTGCTTTCCATTAGGCAAAGCTAGTCACATGGCTAAGTGCAAAATTAATAAAGTGGGAAAACATGCTCCTTCTATTGAGAGGACGGGGGAAAGTAATTATTTGGTGAACAATAATATAATCTACCAATGAGCTTTTCTGGAAGCTATGGCTTGGAAGTATAAAAGAAAAATTGTACCACACCAGTTACATGGGCAAGGAAGACTTTATTCAAGGCTATTGCAACAGAGGAGAGAGATTATTGCATTGGAGGAAGGAAAGAGATTGAACCCAACTCCACTGAGATAAAAGGCAGGATAATTTTTAAATGCTAGAGTGAGCTAATGGAAAAGTACTGGAGAACCTTAAGGGGGAGAGATTGGTCAAAGTGATTAGGCCATTTGTTTTTGCTAATTGTTGCTTATTAAAGTTAGGCTCCTACTTTCCCATTAGACTGGGAGATAGGGTTGCTATTTTTCCTGATGATTACATTTCAAAAGGATGGCTCCCAGGTCCTTGAGAAAGACGGTCCTGGCTTGTAGAAAATTTACTGTCTCAAGGGGGCAGAGAAAGAATTTATAATTGCCAGTTTTCTAAAATAAATACTCTAAGATAAGGGAGATCAGGGGCCTATAGGAAGAAACCTGTTTAAAGTTTAATCAAGCTGAGAGGAACTTAAAGTCTTCTTTGGTTGGAAAGAAGAACAAGCATACAGTTAGAAGCATCTCAGAAATCTCCCTTATAATCCCTTCCTTCAGGAAGTGATATACTCCAGGCAAAGTTTAATTTCTTCTTTGAACCATAGATTATTTAGCAGAATATTGCTTAATTTTCCAACATTTGAGGATTTTGTTATCTTTTGCTAATGATTTCAAGTTAAATTTTCATAGAGATTAGAGAAAACATTCTATTTGATTTGTGCATCTTGCTTTATGGTCCAACAAAAGAACAATATTTGTAAATGTTCCATAAGGACGTGAAAAGGACGTATATTTGCAGTAATTCAGTGCAATGTTTTATATTATATATTTTAGGTCATACATATAAATAGAATATGTAAAATACCTGAATACGTATATTAAGATATTAGGTCAGTTGAGGATATTGCTAACAAGACTTGATAATAGATTAGATATGGGAAGAATAAGGTAAATAAAAAAATCAAGAATAACTAAATTTTTGTTTTATGGCTTGAGCTACAGTGTGAATGATGATGACATTTTCTGAGAAGACTGAGAAAGGAACTAGTCAAGTTTGAAGAATATGTCAAGTTTGGCCATGCTAGGTTTAGATGCCTATTTAACATCCAAGTGGGGATGTCAGTTCACCAGTAGGATAAGAGTTTAGAGCTCAGGGGAAAAGTGGAAAAGTTGGAAATGGATATATAGATTAGGGATTCATATAAATGGTACTTAGAAGCATCGATTTAATGAGGTCACCTGGGGAGAGTGTTTAGATAGAGAAGATTCCTAAAGCATTCCAACTTCAGAGATAGAACAGAGGGGGAAGAACCAGCAAAAGAGAGCAAGAAGAAACGGTTAGCAACGTAAGAGGAAAACCATAAGCATTTAGCTAATAGAGCTAAGGAAAAACTGGGTTTCAAGATGGAGTTAAGTGGTTAACTTTGATGAATGCCTCTAAGAGGTTAAGTAACATGAGAAGAGAAAAGTGACTTGATTTTGATAACCTGAGATCCTTGGTAACCTTAACAAGAACAGTTAGAAAAGCTTATATAACGTATATCCATACTTTTTGCTAATAGAGAATTTAAAACATTATTTAATCAGGAAATGAATGGAATCACACATTTATTAATCTCCTACTGTATGCAGGTCCCTGGGGATATAAAAATGTAAAACCATGGTTTATGCCTTGATGGAGCTCATCGTGCTGAAGGGAATCAGACATGCCAAAACAAATGAAAATTTTGCAGGTCCTATGCAAAAGATTTATCTAGTGCTATGGAAGATAGAAATGAGTATGGGCAGTTTAGCTAGAGGAAGCTTTCAGAGAAGAAAAGGTCCTATAGGCTGAGGCTTTAGAAGTACCTGGCAGTTTTCTAGGCAGATTTTGGAAAAGCGAGCATTCCAAAGGCACTGAGGAGTAGGTTTTAAAGGGGCCAGCCTGGTGGCGTAGTGGTTAAGTTCACGTGCTCTGCTTTGGCGGCCCAGGGTTGACGGGTTAGGAACCCTGGGCACGGACCTATGCACTGCTCGTCAGGTCGTGCTGTGGCAGCGTCCCACTTATAAAATAGGGGAAGATGGGCACAGATGTTAGCTCAGGGCTAATCTTCCTCAGCAAAAAAGAGGAGGATTGGCAAGGAATGTTAGCTCAGAGCCAGTCTTCCTCACACACACACACACACACACACACACACACACAAAGGCCCAGAGGCAGGACCTTTAATGAGATATTGAGAGAACTGTATCATCACCCTTTGAGGTATTTAGAAATGTGTATCATGGGGAAGGTTGATCATGCCAATGACCGTGGGGTGCTACTAGCATTTAGTAGAGGTCAGGGATACTAAATTTTCTGTAATCCTAAATGGATTCTTCTGCTCAACTTATCCAGTAAACCTCAACAGGGTGTTTCTAAACAGGGAAACACTATATTAGAGTACGACACATGGGAGAGAGGATGAGAACAGTAGTTGGAGAGTGGGGATGAAATTCAATATGACAAATAGTTTAGAAGTAGAATTCACCGAATTTGGTGACTTTTCGGATGGGTCTGAGGTCAGGCAAGGTTGTGACTGCCACATTTTAGACATGAGTCACTGTGTGAGTCTCAGTTCTTTTCAATCAGACAGGAATGTAGGGACAGAAGCAGTTGTCAGTGGATGAGAGATATTAAGGATTTCTTGCAACAGGCTAAGGGGTCTGTGGGAAATATTCAAGTATGAGGTCCAGTAGATAATTGAAAATAGCAATGTGGATTTCAGAAGGGAGATTGGGAATGGAAATAGACTTGAGAATCATATGTTAATAGTAAAGAAAACCCAGAGTGAGTAACATTTCTCGGGAAGAGTTAGTAGAATAAAGAGAAAAGAGAAATTGATCAAGATAAAAAATAAAATTTACTAATTTTATATCCTTTATTCAAAATTCTTTTGCCATACAAAGCATGTCTGTGTTTTATAAAGTTATTTTAAGGAAAGCAAATGTAATGATGCAAGAAACTACACAATTTTATATACTCACTAAGCGTATTGGAAATTTCCAATTTATTTTACACAATATCTACTCTGGTAATTACTAGTGGTCCAATACTACTATGTTGTAAAATGTTTACTCTTCAATTATTCCTTAATAATGGAATTACATTGTTTTTAGTGACCATTCTTTTTATGTTACTTAAATACTACTTGGAAAGTTATCAAACCCAGATAATTTTCTAACCACTTTTCTGTTTTTTTCTTGTTTCTTGGTAAGTAAAAATAACTTTTTTTTTTTTTTTTGTGAGGAAGATCAGCTCTGAGCTAACATCCATGCCAATCCTCTTTTTGCTGAGGAAGACTGGCCCTGGGCTAACATCTGTGCCCGTCTTCCCCCACTTTATATGGGACGCCGCCACAGCATGGCCTGACAACCGGTGCATCAGTGCGCACCTGGGATCCGAACCCAGGCCCCTGGCAGCGGAGCGTGCGCACTTAACCACTGAGCCACGGGGTAGGCCCCCCATAAAAATAACTTTTAAAGTGTTTTTCTTAATGAATTGACTTCCCTAACCTAGTAAATTGTAAGGATCATTAATATTTCTTCAATCTTTGAGTTCATGTTCCTAAGAGGGAAAATGTTAATGTTAGAAATGATTTCCTTGCAATATCTTTATTTACTAGCCTATACTTCTGTGGATGATGACAATAATTTTAAAATTAATTTTCTTCCCAGTACAAGTGGAGATTGGCTTTACAACCTTACTTCATATTCTTATTATATTTTATTATCTTTTAAATTCCTTCATGACATTTGTGTAACAGTTCATAATTTACGAATTAGTTACAGTAGTCATATTACTTAATTCTTAGCACCACTCTGTGACATGGCTATTAGTAATGCCATTTTGTGGAAAAGGACACTTCAAATCAGAAGTCAACATCGTACAGCTAGTAAGGGTAGAGAAGGCCCTCAAATCAGCTCCTCCTCCTCTATGTCCAGCATTCTTTGACCATACCTGAGCAATTTCAAAATGATATTATATTTTTGTTAAAGCACTTGGCTTTCACTGCTCTTACAAATCGCTTGCGAACACATACTAAGTTAGGAAATCATAGCCTTTGTAGAAAATGGCTAGGGCATGACTGATTCCACCCCCCTACCCCCCCACCCCCACTTCTTTTTAACTAGGTACAAGAGTCTCCTATGAGGTTGAAACAAGTACTACATTTTTGGATTATAACAAAGAAAGGTTATTTTCATCTCTAACAGTTCCTGGCTGATCACAGTGTTCCATGTCACAGAAAGGCCTGAATAATTTCTTTAAAGAAAGCACTGAAGCCAAGAACTAGCATTCTTTCTGGCTGAACTGCAATTGCACACAGGTTGGCATCTCATTTTTGCAGCAGTGTTTTCATTAGGTCAGCTGAAAGGATGCCCGCTCCGTTCAAATGCAAAATGAGAAACTTAGACAAGGCAGTGGAGCTTCAGCAAGAAATGATCTCCACAGTGCCCATTGTCAACATTTTCTCAAATCTTAAATAATTGAAACCTCTATGCTTATTGTACTCGAGGACTATTTATTTTGATTTTATCATACTTAAGCATCTGTTTTTTATGTGTAATTATTTAAGCTCTGGTGGTCTTCCCAAAAACAGTGTGCTGTGATGGTCAGTGTGAGCTACACCTCCAAAAACAGCATCAACAATGGGTCTGAAAGGGTGTAGGTGTCCTCTAGTTGCAATTCATTATTATAAATTACAAAGTCACACTTAACCATAGTGCTTCTGTGCGGAAGTATAAAAGAATTTATTATTGTTATTTTTATTTATGAATTCAAAATGCTTTTTAAAAAAACCTTAAAATTAAGTAGGATAATTCCATCAAAGTGAAATTAAGTAGTTATCTTTTATCTAAAACACATGAACAGTTTGGTTATTATTAATAACGGAAGAATAGCATTATATTAAATTGGACCTCCTAGTAAACATGATTTTTAGTACTATTAAATATCACAACCAATTGTGATTCTTTTGGAAACAGCAGTAGAATATAAAGAGCATCTCACATTTGCCCATGGTCAACAATTAAAATTCTATTTATAAGGGAGGAAAAACAATTAAATTATAGATTTAATGTTTAAAGTTTTTTATACCGACATTTATGAATTGAACTGTTGTTACTCTACAATTAACCAATGTGAAATGAAACAAATGGTAAGTGTGAGGACTTATTTAGCTAGATTTAGTACATAAGATCCTTTCTTTATCTAAAATTTTAATATTTTGTTCATCATGGATTTTTGCATTAATTTTGATGTTTTAGAATATTACATTAAAATATTACTTATCTTGACTACTGATTTCTTGGAGGTTCCCCTTAAATTTTACACTTGAGGAAAGTGCCTTATTGTTATCACCATGGTCCTGGCCCTGGACTGTGTTTGTTTATTTATTTATTTTTACAATTTTATTTATTTATTTATTTTTCCCCCAAAGCCCCAGTAGATAGTTGTATGTCATAGTTGCACATCCTTCTAGTTGCTGTATGTGGGACTCGGCCTCAGCATGGCAGGAGAAGCGGTGCGTCGGTGCGCTCCCGGGACCGCCAGTAGCGGAGCGCGCGTACTTCACCACTAAGCCATGGGGCCGGCCCATGTGTTTAGATACTTTTAAGACAATAATAAGTTGTGATATCTGTAGAAATATACCTCTAGGAAAAGTTCATCCTTAGCTCGTTATCTTAGCTAGTTGTCTGTAAATATCTCTTTGACACAACATTATTAGGAAAAACAAGAAAGAGAACTATATATTGAGGGGAGAAAACACAAGGACTTCAGCACTGTATTGCAGAGAAGTGAGAAGAGAGTTCTGCTAAATTGCTCTGCACTCTGGTTGTGTTCTTTTTAGAGGTTGTGAAACAAACTGTAACCCTATCAAGTTTGGAGAAACCTTGTAGCCTTAGTTATGCCAAGCTTTGTATTTCAATAAATATTACCAAATCTTTCTTCTTTATGAAGCGATCAGATTACCTTAGCACCTTAAAGGTTGCCAATGTTACCTGGAGAGAAGGCCCCTTGTGGAATAAATTAGCAGTCTTCATATCCCCAGTGATTCTGGAGAGGCAGGTTCACCAAGTCGACCGCCTGGAGAAAGATAGCTCTCAGGCTCAGTGTTTCATTTAGAAAATTTTCAAAGGAAGTAATTATATCCCCTTGAGCCTTTTCTAAAAAGCCATTTAGGTGCGATATTTGGAACTGAAAACAAAATTAGTGCCAGAAGAATTAAATTTGTGCTAAAAAAGTATATAAGAATAAAACCAGAAAATTTCTACCTCAAAATTTTGTTTAAATATTGTCATTATATTTTATTAACTCTATATCTATGTATATGTTCAGAGCTTTGGATATTGAAGCCATGAAAATAATTTTTAAAGAGTGTCTATATAGGTTAAACCAATTTGCATATCAAGGTTCAAACTGGAATTTTAGAGGCTTGATACTGTCATGAGGGGTACAGAGGCTTAAGAGATAACGTATAATTAACAAAAATGTAATCATAAGAATTTCCAAATGTGTGTATAAAAGAGCATGATCAGAGACTGTGCAAAAGAGACTGAGACTGGCCTGGCTTAATTAATGCTTTTTCTATTACTTGAGGTATATTGGATAATCTAAAGCACATGCTATATGCAAAATAATAAATATGAAATATTAAGCAATTGAACTTTACTAGTGACAGTGAAATAAGCAGAGGCAGGTGCATTACGAAACTAATGACATGGAAACCTCCTTATTAGGGTTTCAATGTTAATTAATTGTTTTCCAATCCCATGAGTTGAATCTTGCTTTGCTTATCAAGTCAAGTCAGAAGCCTCAGTGCATTCTCATTTGTTGAAACAATATTTTCTGCACATTCTAGAGAAGCCTCCTCCAGGGGAAACCCAGGAAAGAAATCCAATAGGGTCTCATGAAACCATTAGACATGTATATTATTCTAACAGGAAATCGCACTAGAAATGAATCTCATTGTACTACAGCCAAGAAAAAAAATTGACACCTGTAAAAGCTTGTTGACTTACTCAGACTCATGGTTATGTATTAGAATCTGAGCTAAAACCACTTCCTATGGATTACAGACCAGAAGTTTTCCCTCTACATCAGCCTGGCTCCCGGGAGCCTTTTCTTGAATGGTCAATATGCACATTTTTTCACACTGGCTTTAGGATAACTTGCTGAGCAGGTTAATTTTCAACTAAATTAAAGTCAATGTCTAATAAAATTGCCACTTCACATGCATTTACTTTCCAAGAGAAGTGGAAGTAAAATGCACTAATGTTTCAAGCTTAGAAAAGCAGGAAGAAAGGACTAATAAATACCGAGCCTGTGTGCCATCTGCAATATGCCATTTACACATGTTATTTAATAGTAACAGAAATAAAGTCCACAGGAAAAGAAAGAAGTTGTGAAGCGGATTAAAGAAGAGGGGCACTATGAGTTTCAGACACAGAAGACCTCTAGGAGCATTTGGAAATTGGCACCACCTTTCATGATCCTTGGAGAGTTCTGATACTGTAATCTGGATTCAGGGTTTAATAGAAGAATAGATATTACCTAGCAAGACACTGTCTCTTTCCTGCAGCAAGACATTGGTTTTTCTATTAAACCCTGGATGTGTGTGAAGAAAACATATATATAGGAAGGAAATAAAAGCCAAGACAGATCTCTGTGAAATGGCTACATTAAAGGATGAGCAAAGGAACTCGCAAAGGAAACCAAGGAGTGGCTAAAGGAGTGGGGACTATCTAAGGAGAGTGTGGTGTTGCCTGAAGGAAGAAAGCTTTTCCAAACAGAAAGGGGGCTTAAGGGTTATAAAGCTGCATACAGGTCAAATAAGATCAGAACTAAAAAAAATATCTGAATCTTTTGAATTACTTGTAATTAGGCATTGACCTTGATGAGAGAACTTTCAGGACAACAGAGGAGGAGGGAGCCATCTGCAGTGTTAAGGCGTGGGCTAGAAGTGAGATCTTGGAGTCAGCAAGTGTGATGGGGAAGCTAGACAGGGTTGAGGGAGAGTGATGTAAGACTGAAATAGAGAGCGAGGGTTCAAGCTCCTCTTTTCAGAAGTTGAGTGTTGGATGATAAAACAGGCCTACAAGTTTATATTATTATAATATATCCCCAGGCTTCCTCCCAAAGTGACTCCTGTAACATGGAGTGACTTACATGTAGATAAAGGGCAGGGTCCAAAACACTAACTGTGTATTTTTTGGTTTTCTCTGTTATTCAGAGTTGTGGACAGGAAAGAGAGGAAGCATTATAGTGAGTCGTCCTCTTTTTTCTCTCTTCTCTCAATTTTCTAAAAGCAGAGAAATCCCATAGTCCTTTACCATAGTCCTTCCTTCATTCCATCATTTTCTCACTTTCCTTATCTTCTTGTGATTCAAAACAGGCCAGAATATTTTGTCTTTTCTTTACCTGAGATATAATATAGGGTTCTAGAAGTATTCCTGTCATGGAATTTTGGATTACCCAGTTTACCCAAATTATGTAGTTTATGAAAACCTTAAAAGTGCCACAATGTATCATATTGTTAAGCTTTAAATGATTCCTCTTCTTTAAGAATAACAATATGATATTTTGTTTTCCAGAATTCCAGATTTGTTTTATGAAACAAACTTATAAAATATTCTATGTAAGCCTGTAGCCTATTTTCTTTCTGCAATGACTGGCTTGGCACTTTCCATTTGAGAAAATGACGGTATGGTTAAGTGCATTTAATTTTTACTTTTATGTTCATCCTCTGGAACAGTGAGGATTCAGACATTTTTCCATCCTTTCAAATGCTCAACAGCTATATTTATCTTTTAAAATATAAGAATAGATGTATAAACCTGGGAAATGATTTTAGTATACATAATATAGTATTATAAATGTATTATAAATATAGTATTATAAATGATTATATTATACATAATATAGTAGTACAGTATTTTATTGACTTTCATATGTTAAATTTGTGCTATTATAAACAGTAAGAAGCTACAGAGACTTCAAAAACCAAAACTAAAAGCAAAATGAAAATAAAACAAAAGGCATTAGCTTTATGATGATGCTCAGCATTCTTAAAAAAAATTTTTTTCCCACCTCTGCTTTGTTTACGTTGCTATTCTAAGTACTTTGTGGCAAGTGTTAGATGTGATCTCTGTTCTTAAGAAGGAAATTGTGCACAGAAGATAGAGAACAATTGCAAACCAATGAATCAGCAAACGATTTGCATGATTTATATTTTACACATAATTGTTAGAAGCACATGTTTAGTATAGGACATAAGACTCCTGATATGGTTTGATCACATATAATCTTCATGGTACTTATTTTTACCAGCACACTTAGCATCTCCCTTCTCTAAAATTTAAGCTCAATAGGAGCAAGGATGTATTTGGCTTGTTCTCATTGGTTACCACTATATTTGCAATACCCAGAAGTGTCTGGCACCTAGAACAAGCTCAATAGACTTTTGTTAATGATTTTTATTATCCTTAACATAAATTCTTAATTTGGTGGTTACTGATGCAATTTTATTGTGCAGTCCCTTTTTACCTCTCTCATTATAGTATTGACTCATATTCAACATTATCAATTTAGACTTCCAGAGTTTTGTTTGTTTTTCCCTTGCTTGTTTTTAAAGCCAAGACTTATCCATCCTATATGAATATAATTTAAAATCTGTAGTTGATACTGGTTTGCAGAAGGTAGGGAGAATATGATGAGCAAAAATATGGAATTGCAAACCAAGAAGACTGTAAAGTAAGATAATCACTTGACTGATCTAAGTGGGCTGAGTTGATCGGTGAAGAGAGATGAGGACAAAACAATTGGACATCAGAGAATTTCTTTCAAAATTAGGATCTAATAGTGAGTATTGTTGATGGAAGGAGCCTCACATTTGAAAGAGTTGATTGGAATATTTCCAAGTCGTATGGGCTTTGTCTGTTTAGAATGGCACTCTAAGAAGGCAATAATGATTACAGTGTCAGGAGACTTTCAAAGACTAGAATTCATTTTTGGATGATTAAGGTAAGAAATGAATCTATCAGTAGTTCTATCATCCATAAGAGGAAATTTTGCAATCTTACAGGACAATGTATAGTTGAATAATGATTATAGAAAATGCATTTAAGCTGGTAATAGTCCCATTTCATGGATAAAAAAATGAATGATGATTGTCAACTTTTGTGAAAATTTTAACAAACAAACAAACTCAAGGTGATAAAGTCTGTGCTTTGAAAAAGTACTTCACCTCTTCCTACCCAGTCTAATTTTATGAATACCTATAGAAATCACACATTTAACTCTCATCTCAATATATAGTTTAGTTGTTAATCTTTCATTATGACAAAAGAACATTTAAATTATATTTAATATTATCCTACTTTTAAGTTTTTTTTTTTTTTACCTTTCTTTAGGCTTCTTTTTAAATCAAGGTTTACTAAAATCTTTGAGAAAGAAATTAGAGCAAAGTAAATCTTAAGAAGTATTTCTTTCCAATGTTTAACAAGAAAGTGGTCATTTTTCTTTACTTACTTTATGGAGGAGATATTTATTTTAATAACTTTACATACTGAATTTGAAGAAGAGCTAACATATTCAAATGAAGAGTCCGATTAAATTTTTTTTAATATAATGCATGTTTCTTTAGGTAGATTTCCTTCTGTAGATTTTAATTTGGGGAAATTTTTAGATAAGAAGTATAACTACCTAGAAGCTTGGGTAGTTCAGCTTTAGCTAAATCTTTTCTCCATTACATTTTCCAATACAAAATAAGTATATATCTTTGCTTATGTCTCTCTAAGTCTGATCCTGTTGATAGGTAATGTATGTAGGTATATTATGACTAGGCCGTGGTTCATCTTTATTTTTGTACTGTTAATTTTTTACTTCATATGAAGAGGCTTTTCTCCAAAATACATGAACATGCTGTGTCTAGAAATCATCATTCAGAAATCAAAGTGTGCAAATGTCTAAATCCAGGAATTTCACGAAAGACTGCAGAAAGAGAGAGTTACATGATGTTTTGTTATTTGTATGCACCCAGCCAAGTTTTTACAACCCAAGATGGAGGTTAAACACAAAGAACTAACACAGTGGCTACTTGAAATGGTACAAAATTGCCCTAGGAAGTAATGCCAAAAATAAACAAGTGAGGGGCTCGTCCGGTGGCGTAGTGGTTAAGTTCACATGCTCTGCTTCAGTGGCCTGGAGTTTGCAGGTTCAGATCCTGGGTGCAGACCTACACATTGCTTATCAAGCCATGCTGTGGCAAAGGAAGATGGACATCAATGTTAGCCCAGGGCCAATCTTCCTCAGCAAAAAAAAAGAGGAGGATTGGCAACAGATGTTAGCTCAGGGCTAATCTTCCTCAAAAAAATAAATAAATAAAATAAACAAGCAAACAAAAACAAACCTTAGAGATCAATATGAAATAGAAGTATAATGATGTACACCTGAAATTTGTACAATGTTATAAACCAATGTTACTGCAATAAACAAGAAATTAAAAAAAAAAAGTCAATATGAGGCAAAAATGTACTGTAAGTAGTATGTTACTGCATAGTTACTTTATGAGTCAATTACAGATCTAGATAGATTCTTAATGTTATAAAGCAAATGTTTATTTGATTCATACAGTGTGGGTTATTAATTATCTATTGTAAAAGCTGCAAAAGCAACTATTTAGGGCATTTGCCTCATTCTTCACAATGAGCTGTAATGTTATTGCAGCCCTTAGCACTGATATTTCTCTGTTATTCTTTTGTTTTATATGTCTATTCTCATGATTGAGTTTAGAATTCCTACAACATTCTAAGACAAATAAGACCAAGAGTTCTTATTGTTATGGCAATTACTGGACACATAAAAGTAAAGCCTCTGTAAATATGCTAAAATTCATTGAATTATATACTTAAAATTGGTCAGTTTTATGGTAAGCAAATTATATCTCATTGAAGCTGCTTTAAAAAATGGTAGAATCAGGGCATATTTCACTTGCTGCCACTACTGATTTGTGGCTTGGGATACTCGGGTCTTCTGCGAAATACAGTGGTATCAATTATTCAGCCCCCATTTTTATATCTTAAATTGCTCCTTTTCCCTTGGATGCTTTCCTAACTACAAAAATATCCAATGAGCTTCCATTCTTAAAAACAAACATGAAAGAAAACAAAACAAATCTTTCTCTAGTCTTTGCTCTTCTTTTTCTGCTTTCTCCTAAGTTTTAGATTTAAAAAAATAGTCTGCACACTCTATTTCTACATCTTTATCCTCCATGCTATTCTGACACCTTCCTTTACTATTGGATTGAGAGTGACTTTGCAGAATTCACAAGTTACTCTTGAATTGCCAGCTGGAATGGTTTCTGCACAGTTCTCATCTTCCTGGAACTCGCTGAAGAAGGGATCATTCTTGAGAACCTCTTTTCATTAACATGTTTTTTGTTTGTTTTTGGCTTCAGTGACCCTATTTTTAACTTGTCATATGCCTTCTCTGATCACACTTTCACAGTGTTATTTCTTTTTTGGCTCATCTTGTAGGTCCCATCTCTCCCAGTTCTAGACTCTTCCCACTTATGTTCTCTCCTTCTCTTGGCATTGGCTCTCACACCTCTATGAAAATGACACCCAAATCCCTGATTCTAGCCTTGATCACTCTCTTAACTTCAGGTACATATTTTCAACATCCTTTTGATTTCTTCATCATCTCTCACTGAACCTTAAAAAAAAAGTCATCTTCCCTCTTTCCCCAGACTCTATCTCTCAATCTTAATTAATAACATATCCATACATCTAGTCTACCGTGCTAGAATGTTCAGAGTATCTTTAATTTTTATCTCTGTTTTCATTTCCTATATCCAGTCAGTTATCAAGTCCTGTCAATTCTATCTTGAAATTTCTTTCATATGCATAAAACCTTTCTCTGTTTTCATAGTAATGAACTCTTCCCAAGACTTAAAGGCAGAGAAGGGGCTAATGTTACATATACAGTCTAGGAACACAGAATTCCCTCAAGACCTTACTATTTGCAACACTCCAGGCAGCCCTTGTGGCACAGAGTTCAGCATAATGTAATAGAATAAGGTCTTTAGAGTTAGGCCAGGACTGGCGCCATCATATATGGCATATAGCTGTTAATTAGAAAAAGATTCCTTCTAAAATATACATCCTTTAATTTTAAAACACAGTCATAATACTGATTTTGTAAAAAAAAAAAAAAAACCTTTACTGCCATCTGTGGGAAAATTTCTGTAATGAATATACAAATCTCCACCATCAATGCTCTTATATGTAGTGTTCTAAGGGGTGCATAAATTGCAACCATACATGGCCGCTCTGAGTAGGTCTTTGTTGTTCAAATCCTGGCCCCACAGTTTAGTAGCTATATAACCTTGGTAATATACTTAACCGTTTTAAACTTCAGATTCATGACCTATAAAATGTGGCTAATAACACTATCTTTTTCAGAGTGCTTTTAGCAAGAGTGAAAAAGACAATACATTTGTAAAATTAGCAATTTCAAATTTACCTGCAGATGTTCTCAGTCTACTGCCTCAATAGCACAAATCATTTTAAGGTGCCAGATTATGGAATTCCTTACACTAATATAAAGAGGAGATGAATATACTGTTGGTTTTAACATCTCACTATAAATCATTAAAAATTTTGTCTTCGAGAATATTTCATTTGAAGACATTCTAAAAGAAGCAGAGGAAGGGTCATCCTATTTTTCTAATGACTGAAGATGTAGCCCAGAACCTACTGTTTATTCCTGAGTGTTGCTGCTATGCTATTTTGACAAAACAATGAGAAAACTTTTAACAGACTACAAGAAAGTATCTTGGCTTCACCATTTCCACATTATGATCATATTTTATTATTCTCCTATTTCAGAGATTAGCAAACTACAGGCCGTGGGCCATATCCAGCCCATGTACTGTTTTTGTAAATAAAGTTTTATTGGGACACAGTCACACACATTCATTTATGTATTGTATAGGCTGCTTTCCTGCTGCAAGCGTAGAGTTGAGGGCCACAGAAAGCATATGGTCCATCAAGCATAAAATATTTACCCATCTGGTCCTTCACATAAAAAGTTTGCTGACCCCTGCTTTTTTGATCCCTTTTAAAATATTCACTTGAACTTCCATTTTGCTCAATTCTACACATAGAAAAATACGAAGATTACATTAAACTGGAGTATGGCAAGTCTTATTTTTCCTTCCAAAATATCTTTTATGGATGAACAATGGAAAGCTAGTTGCAATATGCTTCCTTCAACATGCACAGTTCCTTAGGTTTTGTTAAAAACGAAACAATACAAACAAAAAAAAAACCCTAAGGCAGAAGAAACTGTTCCTTTTCACCCGATTTTCATTGGCACTACCTAGAAAATGTTTCCTATAAGAAATAAGCTTTTCAACAATCGGTATTTTTCCTTCTTTTGAAATTAAAAAGTGATAGTGGGGAAAAGTCCATTTAATAGTCGGAAGAGCCACGTATTTGATGACACAATGACTAAGTTAGTTCCCCACTGGGAACTATTTTTGATTGAAACTCAGGGAATTCTATGAGTACTTATTTTATTCATTAAAGCAAGTAGTTGAAACCATACCTTTCATGTGGAAAAATAATCCCAATTTTGCAAGCTATTTTTATAATAATGTATGTTAGCTTGATGAAATATAGTTTCTCAATAAATTGTAGCTATTATTTCTATTGTAAAGATTAAGTTCAAGTAAAATGTGTCAAATTAATTCAACATTTTTTCAAAAAGTCTATTTAATACTCAATTGTCTATCTGTTTGTTCTGAATTATTTAACAATTCATTCTCTGTGTTACTTCTTATTCTTTAAGAGAAGAATTTAACCTTCCTCACCTTTTTCACCAGCCACTTAAAAGAATTCTACCAAGGAGACCTATAATTTAAAGGCTAGTTGTCTGGTGTCATTTGGATGTGTAGATACACCTAAAGGTATAATTAGTTAAGGAGCAAGAAAATACACAGCAAGCCTTAAGAGATTTATTTTTTTATTACGCCTTCCAATGTCCTAAATATTATTGGCCAGAGATTGGACCTTAAGTGTAAGTACATCCTCCAAGAAGTTTGCTGTCACTTAAGACATTCTTTGTAATGTGTTTTAGAGTCAAATTGTGAAAGTTAAGTTTTCCTATTATTAACTGTGAAGCAGTTAAGAGATACTTTGGGATCCGATATAGAAAATCCTCAAAGTTAAAAGAAAATGGGAACAGAAGTGAAATCTCTTTTTGAAAGAAGAAATTGATTATAAAAAGTACCATTTCCACTGATATTAAAATGTAGGTCCAATCAAAATACAACAGGATGCATTTTGCCTGGATTATGCAAGATTTTCACAGATGAGCATAGTTCAAAGCAATCTAGTTCTGGTTCCTGCTCTGCCATTATTATGAGGACTCATTTTAGGGTAGAAATCTAAATCTCCCTAAAGTCATTGTAGTTTTGGAGCAAATCTAAGGAGTTTGAGGTTAGAATTTAATCTGGATTCCTAAGAGTTTCTGGACCATGTATCTTTCTCCTGAAAAGGCTTCAGACCACAGTGTGATCTATATTTCATATTCTATTTTAGATCATGGTCCTACAAAGCTTAAAAGTTACCTACTTTGGGGACTACAGCCTATTCAGTACAAGGATATGATAGATAAGGATAAGAAGAGATGCTCTGTGCTCTTACTATACCAGGAACACCATTCACCAAAGCAAACAGATGTTCAAGTATACTAGAATTTGAAGTAATTGGAAACCAATGTGGAGTATTTTTTTTTTTCTTTGTGAGGAAGATCAGCCCTGAGCTAACATCCATGCCAATCCTCCTCTTTTTGCTGAGGAAGACCAGCCCTGGGCTAACATCTATTGCCAATCCTCCTCTTTTTTTCCCCCTTTTCTCCCCAAAGCCCCAGTAGATAGTTGTACGTCATAGTTGCACATCCCTCTAGTTTCTGTATGTGGGACACCGCCTCAGCATGGCCGGATAAGCGGTGCGTGGATCCGAACCCGGGCCACCAGTAGCGGAGTGCATGCACTTGACCGCTACACCACAGGGCCGGCCCCCAATGTGGAGTATTTATGTACAAAGAGTACAGCTGAAAACAATAACCATAGGTTGGGGAAAATTATAAGAAGTTATCAAGGTTGGACAAGATGATCATGAGAAGCCCTCTCTCTCACAGTTTGTGTAAGATGGGCAATAGACTTGTTACATGCACATCTCAATTGGGAAAAGGAATAATGAATCATCTGAATGATTAGGCTTTGAAGTTTATGGCCATTAGGGATTTGGAATATTTGAGACAAAGATCTGAAACATCAGCCAAGAATTTATTTAGTTGTCAATACTGTGGGGAACTACAATATGATTTTAGGATATCCAACATATAAAATAAAATTTGAAAAGGTTTCTCATATTTGTCTTTGTCTCGTATCTTTATAGAGAATGTCTTTTTTGAGAAAAAGAATGACCAAGCCTCATTTTAAGGTTCATCTCAAAATTGCATGAATCAAAAGAGAAGGACTTTGAGGAATGGTCAGTGCACTCTATTCAAGCCTCTGATTTTGGTTAGAGGTTCAGGGCTCATTGAGTAGGAGGGTGTGATGTGTTTCCTAGAATAACTGATCACACCAAAGGGTAGACTTTTCTTTTTAAAAGAATTTTATGCAAGGATGGCAGAAATCTCTTTTCTTTATGAAGATGGCATGACTCATTAATGAATCATGCTTTGTCTTATACTAGAAAATAATCATATTCTCATTAGTAAGGTTACCTCTGTTAGCAAGGCTGTCTTACCCATAAACAGCTAAAAGTAGGAGCCAAATACATGAAAATAAATTGATAGTGAAACAAATTCAAGATCCTTGCAATGTAAGTGAGCAGCAAAAGGAATGGTAATCTTGGGCTATAAGCAATGACTGTATTAAGCCTCTTAAGCCATCTTTGCACAGACAGAAAAAGTGCTTGGAACAGGAGAACTCACAGCCATATCTTTGGCACAAAAGACCTCAAATGAGACAAAGGCTGAAGTCAGACTTGGAGAGATTTCATGTAAGCCACCAGAAGACACACTAACATTGCACTCTCACACTTGGATCTCTATCCCATTGGGCATCTGTCTTGATCATTCAAAACAGAAAATTTAAATTTCAGTTCAGGCTGGGCCATTGAACACAGCCCCAATCCTGTGTTGAGAATGTATCAGATCCTGGGTAAACTCTCTTTTCCTTTCCTAATGGTGCCATCAGAGACAAGTATTTCTCTCCTATGAATTAGGAACAACTTAAATGTAGTATGAATTTTATCTTATTATGTTATGTGGGATAAAGGGAGGTTTGGTCCTTGTTCTTTCTGCCTTCCATAAAATTAGTTGCCAAAATGAAGCACTGGAAGAAGAGAACCCAAAACAACACCATTAGGTGAATACAGCAGCATAAAAAGCCCTAACTTTAATTTTCTCTGCATGTGCACTGTGTCTTCTCAATTCTTCTCTATTACAGTCAAAATGGACTTGATTGATTTATTTAATGCATGTTTACACTTTGGTTTCTGCATCTGTTTTTATACTTGCTTTTTTTTTTTTAAATAATTTTATTTATTTATTTTTTCTCCCAAAGCCCCAGTAGATAGTTGTATGTCATAGCTGCACATCCTTCTAGTTGCTGTATGTGGGACGCGGCCTCAGCATGGCCGGAGAAGCGGTGCGTCGGTGAGCGCCTGGGATCCGAACCCGGGCCGCCAGCAGCAGAGCGCGCGCACTTAACCGCTAAGCCACGGGGCCGGCCCCTGTTTTCATATTTTCTTAGGAGAAAAGCATGCCTTTCCCTTAGAGGAGCAATGTAAATAATCAAAGTAACAGATTTGGAAATCAAATGTTCTCTTTCTTTTACTAATTTTTCATTAGTCATCTTGTGAGATGAAATATTCTTTAGAATAGTTCTTGTGTGTAATTTTGCCTTGTCACAAAGAAATTGTTAATCCTTGAAGTTCAATTTTGTAACGAAACATTTCGATTGATTTACTTGTCAAGTCAGCTGTCATCGGCAAGTGTGTCTAATTCTTGATGAAGAGGTATATAATTCTCCTGTATGAAAATATTGAGTGATAAAATATGTTTGGAAAATATTTCTTGTCCTCAGTCCATCACATGACTTTTCTTCTCCATTAAAACAAACAAAAGGGGTTCTAAAATGCCAACTCTACTTTTTTAATTGACCAGAGGAGAGTCAGTATCAGCCTCCTCTATCTCATTGAATCCAGTGAACATTCTTCACTCCTCATCTGATTTGCTCTCAGCAGCACTCCACACTCTCGCTCAGTCAGAGTCTCTCCTTCCACAGATCCTTCTTCTTGGCTTCTGTCATGTCACGCTTTCTTGGGTTTTCCTGGGTTTCGTTGTTTCTCTTCAGTCCCCTTTGCTGGTTCATTTTCCTCTGCTCATTCTTTAAATGGCTGCATTCTTCAGGGCTCTTCTCACTTTCCCAACTCTTCTACCTTATGCAGCATAGCTAAGTCTTTAATAGCACAGGCTTTGTAAACTGACTACCTAGGTTTAGTCACGTGCTTTAGTTTTTTATTGCTGTGTAACAAATTACCACAAACTTAGTTGCTTAAAACAATACCTCTTTAGTATGTTACAGTTCTGTAGGTCAGAAGTCCGGGTGGAATTTAGCTGGGTCCTCTGCTAAAACACGGTGAAGTTAAGCTGTCAACTAAGGCTGAGGGCTCATCTGAGGCTGAGATCCTCTTCCAAGCTCACTGGTGTTGGCTGAATTCAATTTCTTGTGGTTATAGGACTGAAGTCCCCATTTTTTTGATGGCTGTAGGCCAGGGGCTATTCTCAGCTCTTGGGAGCTTCCTGCAATTCTCTGCGGTGTGGCGCCTACATAGGTCCTGTCACACTTCCAATCTCTGACATCAGGAAGGGTCCAATCCCTTCTAAAGGGATAAACTGATTAGGTCAAACCCACAAGGATCTCCCTTTTAGTTTTGATTAACTCAGTCAACTGGTTAGTAATTAAGTCATGGGAATTATATCCTGTCACATTTACAGGGTCTGCCCTGCACAGGAGAGGAAACTGTACAAGCTGTGTACACCAGAATTTGGGAATATTGGAGGCCATTTTAGAATTCTGCCTACCACACCCTACTTCTGCCACTTGCTAGCTGTGTGAATTTGGCAAGTTATATAATTTCTCTGTGCCTTGGTTTTCTCATCTTTGAAGTGGGATAACAGAATATTTTTTATGGGGTTATTGGGAGGATTAATTGGATTGATACAAGTAAAAGCCTTAGAACAATGCCTGATACATAGTAAGAGACTGTAAATATTCAGTTATTATTCATCTATTTTCTCCCCGAAGATATTGCATGTACTCCCATGGCTTCAATGTTACTGATATTCCTATGACTTCCAAATATCTGTCTTCACTCAAGATCTCTTTTCTGAGCTTCAGACACTTAAAATTTCCTACTTCACATCTGCACTTGGATGTCTAATAAGCAATCCAAGGATAATTTGTCTAAATCTAAACTCGTGATTTCACTTGCAAACCTGATCCTTTCTAGTGACTCTTATCACAGTAAATAGTACTCTTACAGGAAGTTCCTTACACTTTTTTCCAATTTCTTCTTCCTTTCCTATCATTCATTTATTTAAAAACAATTTTTTGGAGTGTGTACTATGTGCAAAGCCTTGTGGCAGAGGATATAATGGTCAGTAGAACAGATATAGTCTCTGTCACCATAGAGCTTACAATCAAGAGAGAGAGACAAATTATACTCTATCCCCCAAAACTTATTAAAACAAACCTATTTTCTCAATCTCCTTTGCAAATACTCTAGTCAAAGCCGTTTTCTCTCTTTCCTGAACTAGAGTGATAACCCCTCACTGGGTCCCTGCATTCACTCTTCCTCCACTTTATCTTCCCCTCACCAGAGCTGCCATCATAAAATATCTCACTCCTCTGCCTAAATCCTTTCAATGACCTCCTGTGGTGTGTAAGGTAAAAACAAACCTTCTTGGGGCCGGCCCCATGGCTTAGCGGTTAAGTGCACATGCTCCGCTACTGGTGGCCCGGGTTCAGATCCTGGGCGCGCACCGACGCACCGCTTGTCCGGCCATGCTGAGGCAGCGACCCGCATACAGCAACTGGAAGGATGTGCAACTATGACATACAACTATCTACCGGGCCTTTAGGGATAAAAAGGGAAAAAAAGGAGGAGGATTGGCAATAGATGTTAGCTCAGGGCCAGTCTTCCTCAGCAAAAAGAGGAGGATTGGCATGGATGTTAGCTCAGGGCTGATCTTCCTCACAAAAAAATAAAAAACAAAACCAAATAAACCTTCTTTGTAGCCTGCCACGGCCCTGCCTAACCTCTCTAGCTTTATGCACCCCTAGTCGCCCCTCCATTTCTGTGTTTTAGCCTTATGGCCTCTTGCTGCTCCTCAGCAGTGCCACGCTCCTTCATGCCTCAGCACTTTGTACCTGCCAGTCCTAAAAGGGGCAGTCTCTCCCTTTCCTCCTCTGTCTTTGCCTGATAACTCTCAGCTCAAATTTTATTCCTCATGGAAGTCTCCTCTGAACCCTCTAGACTAAATCAGGATCTCTATTATGCTCAAAGTACTGTATGAGTCTTTTTCATGACATTTAGTATGGTATATTGTTATGTATTGAGTCATTATTTGATTAACATCTCCCATCATTCTGGGGGAGGGATGTTTGAGGCAAAATCTAAATGATGAGCTTCAACTATATGAAAAGGTAGATTTCACAACTGTGTTTTGTTTATGAGGGAACATGACATAGTGTGTATTTTAAATGTCAAGGCTATTCTCAGAATGTGCATTTGATGGACAAGCTTCCTATGTAACTACCTCTGTATCAACTCATACCAAGCTTACCCTAATAGTATTTGGAAGGCAACGTGTTTATAGTCATGAGGGTTACTGATGACCTGAACAAGAATGTGAGAAAGCGTTCTGTAAACTATAAAACTCAATACACAATTTTTGTTGCTGGTATTGTTTTTAAGAGCACCAAAATATCAGTTTATCCAAACACTTCAGCTAGGTTGAATTTGATCCATTCGATTGCACCCAAATACTTGGTTTTCTCTGTCAAATATTTTAGGTCTCCTTGGTTCTTTTTCCTCTTAAATTTACAAGTGTGTGTGTGTGTGTATGTGTATGTGTGTGTGTGTATTACCATGCTATCTGTCAATATGTATGCACACATATGGGATACACACACACACACACATATACGCATGGTGTATGTATGCTGTATATGGTATATACACATGTTCTAAAATAAGTCTAGTGTTAGTATCATAAAACAAGGCAAGTTCAGCAGTGTTATTATAGTTTCACTTAAAATGTTAATTTTTAATACAATTCAATGATGCTGAATAAGATGATATTTGGGTTTATAAACCATCAATAGGCTTTGCAAACAATAAAAAATGTCAAATCCCTTTAGCTTAAAAGTTTACTGATTTTATAAATGTATTTTACAAATATGCCAAAACTATACTGTAGTGGTCAAAGCAACAAATAAAAACTTCCAAAGGACTAATTTTTTGTAGAAAATATTAAAAATCATTGCTAAAAGAAAAAACATCTTTATCTTCAATCTAACTGACTGTAATTTCATAATTATCCATTTGTAGATACCCACCTTCGATCATTTCTGAAGCTGAATTCAGAACAATCTTAAGGTAAGCTTTTTACTTGGAGTATAAGTGTGTGTGTCTGTGTGTTTCAGTTTTAAGGAATAAAAATATGTGGCCAAACTGTGTGTAATAAAATATTCTAGAATATTCAAACATATTTCTAGTTACTGAGCACCTAGCAATTTTCTGGTCCATGATAAACACTCAATGATATTAGTTCCATTTTATCTTTCTGTAATATTTCTCAATTTTAAAACATACCAAAACATATGATAAATTGTTTGATGACTACTTATTAAACGTCCTTTTAGTGCCCTCTCTGACAATACTCTTACAAGTAAATCACTGTGCAATACACAAAGCAATTAGAGAACAATTAATACTGAATAGTGAGTGCTCGATATTGCTGAGTTAGTAGAGGCTGGAATGAGTTATCAGACGTGGGCTGACTTAATGGGAACATGTCATGGAATTAATAATAATAACAATAATAATACCAACAGCAATAATAATATTATTTACTTAACCTTATAATCAAGACATTCTACTAAACACTTTATATGCTGTATGTAATACAACCCTCGCAATTTTATGAAGCAAAAATATTATTATTCTTGTTATTATTATTAATCTCATTTTACAATTAGAAACCTGAGGTTTATCTGAAGTTACGGAAATGGTAAGTGGCATAGTTATCAGCTAAGGCCTATCTAAGACCCAAGTTTTGGTTTCCTACCACTATGTAAACTACCTGGAAAAAATAAGAATTAAGAAGCATTTTGTGTATTTTGGATTGAGGAGACAATGAGAGGGAAAGTGTTTTGCAGTATGAAGATCACTAATGAAAGCATGAAAGATGGTATAGATGTTGCACCGTGCTAGAGAGGTAAGTTGGAATGAAGGGCATTTAAGGATAATGTAATAAAAATTGCATAGCCAGAGCCGATGGAGGTTATGGACATATTTCAGTGGATAATATTAAGTGATTGTTCCAGATTCATCTCCAGTGTCCTCTACCTGCAAACCTACTAAGTTGGATTTTTACAGTTGTACTGTGGAGTACAAGAATCCACAATCTAGTCAGGGTGATCAATTCAAAAAATTAACAATAAAATACTAGAATTAAGCAGGATCTTTGAAAATTATCTAGTCTTGTCAAGGCATGAAAGACTAATCCTGATAAGAGGCAGTGGAAATAGAGAAGCATGCTATTGCCAGAAGATAAGAAAGCAAACAAATATGACAGTTCTTTATGACTGACTAGATAAAAGGAATAAAGGAGAAGGAAGAGCAGAGATGGTTTTAAGTTTACTCCTACAGCAAAAAGGAAAAAATTCAAAACCGATAGAAATGTTTTGTTGGAGAACAGAATGAGTTTTGTTTCTCTATGTTGCATTTGAAATATCGATGAAGACCCACATTCATATATCCTTTAGGACATAAAAATTAAATGAAGAAAAGAGGTGAAGATTAGGTCCTAATTCCTTTAAATGTCTTTATTAAAATCTTTAGACTAGGTGATTACCATGGAAGGATTAGTATAAAACTGGAAACTATGGGTCTGATATTTTAAACACCATTTTCAGTTGAACATTTTTTAAATAAAATATGGCTATGCAAGCTTGAAAGACAATGTAACGTGTATAATAGTCTTGCCTTTTGTGCCTAACACTAAATTCTCAAAGATTTTGTCTGTTTGGGATTTGTTTATTTCTTTGTTTAGCAATATAATGCTTTTTTTTTTTTCTTTTTAAGTAAGTAAATGAAAATTACTTAAAACTCAACTCTGGAAAACATTTATTTTAAATACTGACAATCTTACTTCCCTTACTTGAAGTAATTAATGGCATTTTCTTTCATTGGGCATTATCATTATCCTGTTAACAATGCTTCAGGTAAAATACAATTTCAAATCACTTTTATTTCAGAATCAATACACTCATTCATTCATTGTGTAATGAAACGTGAATTAGATGATAAACAAATAAGGAGAGAAAGAAAGAAGGGAAGCTCTACTTAGGGTACAAGTTACTTCATTTGGAATGATGTCTTTCACTAATGCTGGCCTGTAATACTATACTATTTTTTATAATACTGTAACAATTTTTTTCCTAATATTAGTAAAAAAACAAATTGAAATTATATGTATTTCAGAATTATAAGCTTCTTACATTTTACTAAACGTCTTCACTCATAGATTAAATTCACGAAATATTTATTCAGTACCTAAATTCAGTGCTAAATTCTAGGCCTACCACAATGCTTTTAGTAGATATGATTTCTCTTTTCAAGATGCTTGCAGTCTAGTAAAAAAAAATATGTAAACAATATATTACATCATAGTGTAATCTCTTCCTATGGAAGCATACAAGATGGGATTACTTCTGCTGATTGAGTGGATCAAGACTGCTCATAAACATCACCAATGAAATGTGGATCTTTAGTTTATAAATCTAAAAGAAGATATACTTTCTAAATTTAGATTTGAGCTTAATTACGTTTATTTAAAATATAAAGGCAATACAAGGACTAATAGTAGGCTTTGAATTTCTTAGAATATTATTCTCAAAAGCATGTTTTTTCCTGCATTTGGAGTCTGGAGGAGAGTCTTCATATAGTGCTATCAGTATATTTTTAGAAAGTAGGGATTTAAAATGTGAAACAGATTGGCTGTGGTCTGCTACTTATTTTTAATATTGGTACCATCAAGAATGGTACTTGTTAACTACATTAAGAAATTGAGTGGAAAAGCTATCACTTTGGTAATAGTTTTACTTAAGGTAATAAAACGCTTGCTGTACAGGCAATGAAATGTCTTACTTCAATTTTTTAAAATAAATTTGGGCAGGTTTAAAAAATATATGGAGAGTTCCTTTTCTGACAGCTGTTAAATGAAAAACTCTCAACATATGACTACAAAACACTTCTTTTTAAACGCTTTTATGGGATGGTAAGAAAGTAAAAAATGCAAAGAAGCCAAAAACAAAGTGAAAACAGCAACCTTGAGAGGTAAGCAAGGGCAAAGCTGGGGGCAGAAGATGAAGCCTAGGGCTAGCCCAAGTTGGAGTCTACTAGAAGAGCCTCTCAGAGAACCAGGATCCTCAAGGACAACACTCTAAGAGTAAGAATCTATAAGAAATAACCTACCACCAAGAAGGTGCATCAAAGAAACATGCATATCTAGACTTTGCCACTGAGTGGAGGGGCCCAGATTTGCCCTTAGAATTCAGAACTATCAGGCAGCTTTCACTGAGGTTTGGTGGCAGAACTCACCTGTGTGATCCAATAAACTTCATCCAATAGTTTAGAGTGGTTCCAGATTCAGTCAGTGGGTGGAAGCAAAAGAAATCATTTACGGTATGAATCCAAATTCAATGTTTCCAAGATAAATTCCTAAAGAAATTAGTTAATAATTTAAAAATTACAAAGCATAAAATACACTTGAGAGAAGGCTAAAAAAAACTATGACAAAAGATATAGTCCTACAAAGGTATATTATATTGGAACAACCAGATTAAAAAAAAAAATGTTTATTATTGTATTCATTTTCTAGTGCTGCCCTAGCAAATGACCACACATTTAGTGTCATAAAACAGCACAAATTTATCGTCTTACAGTTCTGTAGATCAGGAGTCCAGTACAGGTGTCACCAGATTAAAATCAAAGTATAGGCAGGATACATTTCCTTCTGGAGGCTCTAGGAAAGAGTTGAATCAGTTTCTTACTCATTTGGCTTGTTGGCAGAATTCAGTTCCCTGTGGTTGTAGGACTGAGCTCCTTGTTTTGTTGCTGGCTCTAAGTTGAGGGTTTCTCCCAGCTTCCAGATGCTGCCACATGCCTTGGCATTCAGCCTCTTTTTTATTTTCTAAGCCAGTAATGACAGGTTGAGCCCTCTCATATCATATCTCTCTGAACCTTTCAGTCCAAGTTGGCATTTTTCTCCGCTTGTATAAAATTCTCAAGAATTCTGTGGATCTTTCATGTATATCACAAGGATTCAATCCATTAAACAAGAGGCTCGTGCACAGATATTTCCAAGGAAATCTCTTCTCTATTTTTACCTTCTGCTGAGAAGGCTGAGAGGATCTATGATCACTGCCCTAATCTCTTCAAAGAGTCTTTTTTGTTACTGAATACTCTGATCTTTTGATCTCTCTGAAGTATCTCAGAAAATTAATCTCTTAATTTTAAATTAAAATAAAAATTAATCTCTTGATTTTAACATCTTTGTCATATGGGTAGGCTAAAAATTTCCAAAATTGTCAAGTCCTGGTTTCTTTTTGTTTAACAGTTCCTCCGCCAATTTCTCTGTCTCCTCTCACATTTTACTCTAAGGAGAAAGAAGAAAGAGGTCTGCACCTTCAACACTTTGCTTGGAAATCTCCTCAGCTAAATATCCAAGCTCCTTGCTTACAAGCTCTGCTTTCCACATAGTTGCATGACACGATCCTGCTAAGATTTCTGCCACTGTGCAACAAAAATCCCCTTTCCTCTGGTTTCCAGTAACATGTTCTCATTTCCGTCTGAGTCCTCATTAGCAGCATCCTTAAAATCTATATTTCTATTAATAGTCTGTTCATGACCATTTATGTTTTCTCTGAGGCAATTTAGAATTTCTCTGTAATGCTCCTCACTTCCTTCTGAGCCCTCATGGACTGTCTTTAATGTCCATATTTCTTCTAACAGTTATTCAAAGAAATCTAGGCTTTTTCTTTCATGCTTCTCAAAATCCTTCCAACCTTCCAATTCAAGCCCATTGTCTGATATCATAATCAATTCCACATTTTTAGATATTTGTTATAGCAACTCGTCAATTCTGGTACTGAAATCTATATTAATTTTCTATTACTGCTAATAAATTACCACAAACTTAGTAGTTTACAACAACACAAATTTATTTATTTAACAGTTCTATTGATCAGAACTCCAGTACAGTTCTCATTGGACTAAAATTAAGGGTGTAAGACTATGTTCCTTTCTGGAGGCTCTAGGGGAGAATCAGTTTCCTGCTCACTCAAATTGCTGACTGAGTTAAATTCCTTGTGGCTGTAGGACTGATGTCCCCATTTTTTGCTGACTATATAAACTGAAGGTTGTTCCCAGCCTTTAGAGGCTGCTGCATTTCTTGGTTATGGCCTCTTCCTTATCTTTCTAAAGCCAGCAACTGTGGGGTGGCTCTTTTTCACATTACATCTCTTTGACACATTCTTCTGCCTTCCTCTTCTGCTTTTAAGAGCTCATGTGATTAGATTGGGCCCATCCACATAATCCAGGATAATCTCACCATCTCAGGGCCATTACCTTGATCACATCTACAAAGTCTCTTTTGCCATGTAAGGTAACATATTCACAGGTTCTGAGGATTAGGTCATGGGCATCCTGGTAGTAGGGGGGTGGGCATTATTCTAACTACTCAAAATATATTTAAAGAAAAAAGTGCTTGAAAATATGAGCAAGGAACTAGAAACTAAAAATGAGAAGTAGTTTTGAAGAATAATCTAGTAGAAATGAAATATTATAATTGAAACTATAAACTTAAAGATCAGTTTAGTAGAACTGACACAGCTGAAGAGAGAATTTGTGATCAAAGAAATAGTCATCATAGAGAAAAACAAAGATGGAAATTAGCAAAGAGAAAGTGGACCGTGCAATGGATGATGAACAGAATAAAAAGGTATAATATGTGTAATTGGTGTTCTAAAAAGAAAAAAAATAGAAAGAAGAAAGAGGAGGAAATACTTGAAGAAGTAATAGCAGAAAACTTTCCAGGATTGTTGAAAAATACTTAATCTTCAGATCCTGGAAGACTGAGAAAGCTAAAACGGGATAAATTATTAGAAAATTACATCTAAACACACAAAAATGAAACTGCAGAATGCCAACAATAAAGAAGAACTGGAAGCAGCAAGAAAAACTAGCGGCGACACCACTAAAGGAAAGGCAGTTAGACTAATGGACAACTTCTAAACAGCTAAAATGGAATCCAGAAGTTATTGAGATATGGGATCTATCCAGAAGGTTCTATTTTTCTGTGAACAACTCCTATTTGTTGCTACTCACTTCTATCTGCCAATTATGTGTTATTGTGAAGGGCTTATTTGTATTTCTTCAGTCAACTTTTAAATACAGTGTAACGTTGTTAATATCTAACAAATATGAGCATAAATAAATGTATAACATATTTAGCTATCAATGTATTCAACAAATATTTGTTATCAACTCACTGTAATGCTCATTATAACCCAGGTTCTATGCTAAGCATTGAGGATATAAAAAAAAAATCTATTCCTCTGTCAAGTTATCTATATATATTAATCTTTCATGAATTAGAAGTTGTAAGCATAAAGTCATACGTTTCTTCTTGTTTTTAAGATAACGTCTCTCACTTGTTTTTCCCTTAAAAACTTTTATATCTTTATAACTTTTAGCTTAGATGATTTTCAGCAATTCCATGGACTCTCCTAAATGCTACAATTTCCTCAGGACTTGGCAGTTATCATCAATCAAAAACAATTTGTTTAACACCAAATATGTGCTCACTATTCTGGTTGGCACTTTCAGGAACACTGGGAAAAGTATTACAGCCCTACTGTATCTTTCAGTATCATTAAGACTATTTATTGTAGTAAATTTTGGCAGACTCTCCCATTGTTATTTCTGTTGCACAGTTGAATTATTTTGGATGTTTAATAACTTGAGTTCCTCATCAATTATATTAGAATGAATTATAGAATAGATATTAAAAGCCATTGCTTTATTTTTCGAGCATGATTAATATAAGAAAATCTCATGAATTTTTATTCTATTTCATCAAAACAAGAATTCTTTTTTCAATAAAAGGAAATCCAAGAATGTACAGGGGATTTAGTGCCTGAGATTCAATGAAGAATAAAATGAAGTGACTGTGAAATTCATAAAGCAAACAAAAGCTTTATTTTCTCCCAGAATTGCACAATAGCATTCATCTGGAGTTTAAGAGAACATTTTACTAATTATAAGTGAATAATAATTTGCTAAGTTTTGCTAGATGTATAATTTTATCTGGAAAATATATAATGTCTTGTGACGTCTCTTTTGTAGAGGATAGACTATAAGTGTCAAAGAGAATTGGTTTCAATCCTAGTTTTGCAGATTACTAGCTATAACTCTCCTTAGGCAAGCTATATATCTTTTCTGAGCCTTCATCTCACCATAAAAAAATAAAAACAACCAGAATCCAAATGCAGTCACATCTCTCATTTTTTTGCATAACTCTAAACTTGGCATGCCCACATTAGCAGGAAGTCCAAGGTCTCTCTTGAGGTCGTTGCTACTCCTACTCCCATTGCCCAAGAGTCCCAAAGGATTACTCCGTCTAATGTAGTCTGCCTTGCTTCCAAATCTCAAGCAGAGAGAAAACGCGGAAGTTCATCCGTTGCTTTCTATCACTACACATGGAGCTGCTATGGAAAACTGGTTCTCCAGTATATTCCAACTGGTGATTTTGCACTGCTACAGGAATGTCCTAACTGAAATTAATCCCTGTATACTTGTGGGCTTCATGATTCCTTCTGTCATCTAGAAGCTCAGCCATTGTTCCTACAGTGTCCACTATCGTTCAATGCCCAGGACAGGAAAAGTTGCCGGCCTCAGTCTTTCCTCAGGAATCTCTAAACCATAGTTCTGAGTCTGGGTCAATGGGTATGCTCTCCCTTGCCTCATGGTGACCTCTTTGAGGTTCCTGATATCCTTTTCTGCCAACAGCATCAATCAGGAACAGAAATACCTCAAAGAAGTTCCAAGAACATTAAATCGCAAAAGGATCCTACTCCATCTCCAAGTAAACTCTTTTTATTTTTTTTATTTTTTGGTGAGGAAGACTGTCTCTGACCTAACATCCATTGCCAGTCCTCCTCTTTTTGCTGAGGAAGATTAGCTCTGAGCTAACATCTGTGCCCATCTTTCTCTGTTTTGTTTTGTAAATGGGATGCCACCACAGCATAGCTTTATGAGCGGTGCATATGTCCATGCCTGGGATCCGAACCCTCAAACCCTGGGCTGCTGAAGCGGAGTGCTGGAACTTAACCACTGTGCCACCAGGCCAGCCCCCTCCAAGTAAACTCTTGAAAATTTACTCAGTGACCAGCTCTCTTGGAGGGTGAGCCATAATTTAGCAAGTCATAGAAGGTCCTATTGGGGCCAGCCCAATGGCGCAGTGGTTAAGTTCGTGAGCCCCACTTCAGGTGGCCCTGGGTTAGCAGTTTCAGATCCTGGGAGCGGACCTATGCACTGCTTATCAAGCCATGCTGTGGCAGGTGTCCCACATATAAAGTAGAGGAAGAGGGTCATGAATGTTAGCCCAGGGCCAATCTTCCTCAGCAAAAAGAAAAGGATTGGCAACAGATGTTAGCTCAGGGCTAATCTTCCTCACCAAAAAAAAAAAAAAGGGTCCTGTTATTACCTTTCCCTAGGGGAATAGGTACCTACTAGGTTACTAGGAGCAAATAAAAATGACTCTTTAAAAAGAAGTTCTTTCTAGATGACTTGTTAGGTTTACTACAGAAGCTTCTCTTCCTTTTAGGTTCTGCCTGATCAGATACATCATACATCGCGTTGCTGTGAGGATTAATGAGATGACATATAGCAAGTGCCTAGCAGTGCCCAGTACATAGTAGACGCTTAACACATTTTAATTTCCTCCTTTGTCCTATTTTCTTAATTTTTAGTTTAAACCTTTATTGTTCTTTTTCTTTTTCACATATATATCCCAAATGAGATTACAAAACCTGTAAGGGAAAAGAGTTATGTCTTGTGCATCTTTCAAGCCTCCACAGATTATTCAGCATAATGCTTTATAGAAAAATATTGATTGCTATATAATTATTCATTTAGTGATTACTTTGAGATTGATTTCTGCATATGTAGATAGTATAATTTGCTTTTTAAATTTCCTTGTATGACTTTTTGCTATCACACTAAGGTTAAGTTATTCTGAACAGAAGTTTGGCAAGGAAAGGAGAGGAAATTCTAACCCATATATTTGCATTTTGATTACTGAATCACCTATCAATCAATAACACTTAAATTTCTTAGAAATTTCATGCAACACTTGAAATGATGGGTTTCTTTCTTTCTCAGAAATGCAAAGGCAAGAATGCATTTGTATATATTTCAGTAAAAAGAACCTAAAGAAATTTAAATTTGAATTCTAGTTCTCCACCGATACCTATAAGAGTATAGGCAAGCCATCTAATATTCCTTGTGTGGCAAAAAGGGTAATGGTGGAAAGATCTTTATAATGATTAGGAAAAAAATCTGTGATAAGTGCTCTATAATAGGAGCCCTTTAATTTAAAAAATATACTTATTTTGAAAAAACTTGAAAAATAAGAGAAATAACTCATAACACATCTTAGAGATAAGCTTTTGTTAACATCTTGAAATATTTTGAAGTCATATATACATAAATTTTAATATCCTATTTTTTCACTTCATCTTATATTATTTTGAATTTTGAAACTTTCCATGTCACAAATTCTTCAAAAACATTATTTTAGTGTTATCCCTTATGTAATTTGGCCATTTCTCATAGCTACATATGAGAAATGTTTCACTTAAAAATAATTTTATTGCCAATACCTTGTAATATTCCCATATTTATGTATATTTCTCTAGAAAATATCCTATGAACATTTGTAAGATTCTTACATTTAGATTTACATCCTTGATATTTTCTACTGCAACATTCCTTGATCCATCTAATCTTGAAATACCTCCACAGTCCCATGACTTGTATAAATCTGTTATTTTGCTGAAGTTCACAATTGAATGCTGCCCAGGGCTGGTGTTAATAGCATTCTCTTCATCTATTGAGTGAGTCTAGTGGCTACATACCCCTCTCCTACTCAACTTAATTGTTCTCTCCACTCCGTGGTCCACCTTAAATCCGTCTTTACTACAGTGTTATAATAATTCATAGATTTCCTAACACCAAACTGTTCTTTCCCCCAGAATAGTATTCTTTTAATTAATTTTGAAACTTGACTTGCTAGGATTTTATTTATTTAGCACCTATGACCACATTTATATTTTTCCTTTTTGTGCTTTGCTTGTTAGGTTTAGTATCAGAGCTGTAGTTCTATGTTTATACAATGAAAGTGGTAGCCTAAATCGTATTCTACAGAGAGCAATGCAAACATGGGGAAATTAAAGTTAAACATAACAACAAATTGCCATTATATAGCCCAGTAGCTAATACTTTGGACAACAGAATCAGTATTCAAACTTAATGCAGCGATTATAGGAATGAGTTCAAACCAACAAGGTAAAATACGTCAGATATAAATATAAAATTCCTGTTTTACACTTGAAAATATGATTTGATAAGTGTTGGGTGGTAAAGGCTCTGACTTGACACCAATTCATATGAAATAAATAATTGTACACTTTAGAAGGACCACAAGTGTTACATGCACAAGCAGAGTGCCCCAGCTGCTGATGAAGCTAGTGTCAGATTACCTCATGTTCATAAAACAGAAAAAAGATGCCACTTTTCTCACCATGTTTCTGAGATTCTTTCCAGCTGCAAATTCTAGTACATGAAAGACTTGTGCAATATGTATGACTCCTGCTGTTACAGCGCACTTCTGGTTGGTCCTTGGCATTTGTCATATCCAGCTGATGTCTTTTGCTGCCTCTAAGGGGTAACACAGATCATCTTCAGGAGCCAGTGCATCTCCGCCACAGCTTTCTGAGGTGGGCAGTCTTATACGTAGGAAGCCACATTCCTCTCTTTTCCCAAGAGGATTACCACTTCTATGATACTATCACTTCATTCTACCAAGATATCTCTTATAAGGCTTAATCTCTAGGTTAGTGCTTCCAACTAGTGACTACCTAAACCAATAGGAAACTCACAATTTTCTCTGCATCACTAAGTCTCATAAGAAACCAGAGTGGGCTTTACCCTCTTCTCCCTATCTGTGCCTCTTGGCCATCTCACAGCTGTCCATCCTCAGACCCTGGCAGCGCTGAAAATATCTGGGACTCTGCTGCATTTGCAGTAACCTGCAAAAGGACAGGAGGGCCAGCACTCTACATTCAAAATCACTTCCAAATCTCAAGGGAGGATTTTCTGTCCACCTCTTCTACCCCTACTACCAACCAGCAGAGGAGGGGGAGCAGTGTGAATCTCGTATTTCTCCGTAAATTCTTCTCTCCAACTCTCTTTCTGAAGCTTCTTTTTAAATTTCTTCTATGTTAAAAGATCCCAGAAAACCAGTTCTGCCTGTTTCCCAGCAAACAATGACTGTAACTCAAACTGAGGGAGGCTGCTTTGCACCAATTAAGGGCTGGGCATTTATTCTCAGCCAGCTGAGGATTACCTCTACTGAATCCCCCTGCCTTCTCCTTTTAGACACAGCTTGTAAAAGAGGCTTCCCACTAGTCTATGGCTGAGGTTAGGAAGGAGCATTTTCCTCAAATTCTTTACTTTATATTGTTACAACAATTTTTATTACTTATTGCAGTCAGAACTAATAATTTTCTACCCTAAGTGCTATATTTGAAAAATTTAGAATTGTTTGCACACATTGATGCATATGATATGTATGTAGTTTATCAACTGGTTCCTTTTTACATTTTAACAAATGAAAAGGTGATCATTTTTAAAATGGCATGTTATCTTTGATTTTGCTTATTAATTCATGTCATTGTATTACCTCCAGAAATGGTTTATCACTTTGTTCTAGCAATGAGTATTGTTGGGGAAGAGGGAGAATCCCCCTCCACCCTTTCCCTTAAGGTTCTTATGGCTGGACAAATAATTAAAAGACAGGTTAGCAGGTGAAAATAATACCAAGTTTAATAACATGTATGCGTGGGAGAAACCAGGGAAGCTGAGTTTCTTAACACAATGGCAGTGATTCTCATCTTAAATACTATCTTCAGATAAAGACAAAGGAGGATGTTGAGGGTGGGGAGACTCAGTTATGGGAGATTACCAGAAAAGCACAGTAAGCAAGAGTAAGGTTATTATGCAGATTTAAGGCCTCACCTTCCACCTGATAAGTTTCTAGAGATGAGGTCATCCCCTCCTCTTCCCAGTACAGAGAGGGAGATACCTTACAAGTGGAGATTTCCTTTATAAATGTAAATGTTTGTCTGGCAACTCTTTTCAGGGCCACCTAGAGAATGTGGCCGGGGAGGGACAGAATTTTTGATAAGATGGGCTTGTTGGTGCCTTTCTTATTGTAACATCTATTTTACGTTATATTACAGCCATCATATGAAGTGGCTCCTTCCTGAAACAGGTCTTCTATGTTAAATTCTTTAGGCAGTTTGGGGGAGGTCAAATGTCCATCAGAGAAAATAATCAAGGTAAAGAGATGTATTTCAGAGTGGCCAATTTTGATCTTCCACAGTGTAAACAGGGTTTTGATCACCTCAATTACCCTTCAGTGACATCCCAAATTCTCTACTATGGTCTGAAATTCCCAGTGTTCAATTTACCAATGCTCTTTGTGATCAAAGTTGCACTTTTTTCCCTAGCAGGTCAATTATAATACGTATGGGCACTGATTTTTTCTTTTGAAACAAGGGCATTGATTCAATTATCCAATTACCTCAGGGATAAATTTGGTAGGAATTAAGAAATATAAGTAGATCATTTCTTTAAATATTGTAATCATATACCTGTATTTCATTACTTTAAAGTCTATAACATTAATTTACATACCTAATCATTTTTAACCTTCACAAAATGCCTGTGAAGTAGGTAGATTGTGCAGGCTCACAGAGTGTTAGTGATAGAACAACGAGGTAATATACAGATACCAGGTAATATACAGATATAATAGAGATACCACTTTGTTAGGATATACAAGAATTGACTCTGAAAATACACCTCACATCATAAAATAACCTATCCACGTTTTCACACTGAGCACTGGCAATGGTTGATGATTCATCACTGTGGGGAGAGGGTTATATTGAAGTGAAATAAGGGATAAAACTCCAGAAGTTGCAGCCTAATCAATCTACAGATGTTTCAAGGCACTTGCTATGTGATCACCACTGTTTGGAGTTTTATGGGTGATGCAAGAGAACATAAAATGTGGTTCTATCCATCAAAGATCTCATAATCCATGTGAAAGGATGAAACTAACATGAAGAATTATTAGAAAAAAATTAAGTGTTAGGTTGTGGGATGCTGATCGTAGGATATCAGAGGAAGGAGAGGACAGTAGATGTTGGTGTCCTAAGAACATGATTCATAGAGAAAATAACAAGTGAGCTGAGCTTTGGAAAGAAAGGAAATAGAAATGGGCTCCACACTCACCTCCTCCACTCGCTGTTTATATTTTCTTGGGAATATTACTTAACCTCTTTGAATCATACATGGCTATAGTGGTAAGACAAGGAGGGAATGCCTACTTTACTCACTTCAAATGTTGTGAGGATTAAAGATGTTTTACATAAAACACTTATATAAAACCCTGGGCTAACATCTGTGCCCATCTTCCTCTACTTTATATGAGATGCCACCACAGCATGGCTTGACAAGGGGTGTGTCGATCTGCTCCCAGGATCCAAACCTGCTAACCCTGGGCTGCCAAAGTGGAGCACGTGAAATTAACCGCTACACCACTGGGCCGGCCCTAGCTATCATTTCTTTTTCTTCTCTTTTTTTCGAGATTGGCAAAATCTGGATATATAAAAGAAGGAAATTAAAGCATTTAAGAAGGCAAGGAAAGAAAAATATTGTAAGCCCAAACACTAAAGTAGGAATGAACAGAGTAGGCGCAGAAAGCATTAAAGACACAGGCTTACCTGGGAAGCAATGAAAATGTTACCGAGCAAAGAGCATGATCTGCTCCCCACAAGAAGCCAAACTGTCAAGAGTCAAGATGGTGGTAGAGAAAGGGCTTTTATTAAGCGATGAGCTAGCTGATCAGAAGACGATGGAATAATAGCATCCTAAAGAACCATCTTAAGAGGGGCACAGAACCTTGAAGCAGTTATATAGGCCAGTGGGTTACAGGAGAGGAGATTAGGAATGTTGACCCTCTGGTGTTACAGACTGGGAGTCACTACAACCAGATCTTTCAGCTGTCATTGATGATGGATATCAGCATAGAATCTCTGTCTGGGGGTCATTACATTCCTAGGGAACTTAAAAAAAAATTATTGTCATATTGCAGCTGGGCAGTATATATGCAAGAAGGGTCATAAATCTATAAAGCATGAATTTTCCCCAAAGGGTGGCTATTAATTACCTAGACTATGCGCAACCTGGAGCAGATCCACCTGGGCTAGTTCTCCAGAGGTCATTCGCAGTTGCAATATGGCTTCTTTTCTACAATATGGCTTCCCTTATGTCAATCTTGTGTTAAGCTGGTATCAGAAACAATATATTCTTAATTTCCAAATACTTCCTCTACATTACTTTCTATCTTGATTTAAAATTAATTATGATATTTTATATTTAAGTATGAGGTCTTCATTGCTTTTGTTTTCCCTTTTTTTTTAGTTATAGCTGTTTGTTTTTATTCTCCATAAACCTTGGCAAAGTTCCCTGCATATAGATACTTAGGAAATGTTATTCATTTGTGTATTCATTAAGTAAATATTTGTTCAGCACCTACTGTGTGAATAAATTCAGGTGGTATAGATAACATGAAACCAGAGCATGAAGCACGTTAGACTTGGACATCAAATTTTGATATTCATGGAATGGAAAATAATGCCTTGTCTCCCTCTTCTGCTCTTATGCCTCATTTTCTACCATTCTTTAAACAGAATGAGCCAAGCTGTGTCATTCCTTGCTGCTTCTTTTATGTGGTTTCCTCTTCCTGGAATAACTCTTCTGTCCTCCACCTTTTCTATCTGGAAAATATCTACTCTTGTTCCAACACTCAATTGAATGAAACCTTTCCTGAGCTTCTTCTTCCTTACCTACTCAGGGAGATTACTCCAGTCTATCCTTTCTGCTTCCTCTGAATCTGGTACTTATATTTATCATTGCACCTATAATACATTATTTCATCTGTTTGTTCACATCTCTCTCTATTAGTTTAGAAATTTAAATACTGGATGAGGGAGGGGTAAGGAGGACTCTCACGTGGGTAAATTTAGATCCTTTCTCTCATACATACCTAATAAAAGTTCCACAATGCAGGATTTTACCTAGACATACATAAAATGAGAAAATATTCAGGATCTTGACAAAATAAGGAATTTAGTTTAATATCGCTATCATTGCACAATGAGGAAACCAACTGAGATAAATATGCTCTTTGAGCAGCACTTTTCACGAATACTTTTTAGCTGTGGCTGTAAGAGACAGCAACATTATTTTTGTATTGCTGAAGTGCTTCGAGAGTAATGCCCCGGTGACAGCATAAACAAAATACAAAGGCCAGTTTGTTTTTATATCTAAATGGGGAATTGTTGGTGAAGAGTTGTGCCAGCCAGTACAGAGTGGAGTAGTGTTTTATTCCTCTCAAGATAGATGGATTGCTGAATTGCCTGAGTTCCTGCTGTTTTATACGCTGCCCCTTGAATTTGAAAATGAATAACTGCTCTTTTTTCCTTGAATGGATAGTGAGAAAATATATAATTTAAATAAAACTGAACTCATAATATTGTCATTATAAAATATGTCCACCTGGTCTTTTACCCACATGATATATTGCCAAAAATATTAAATGTCTCATTTATTAAATACTGGATTTTTTAGTAATCACATCATTATTAAAACAGGGAATGGACAACTTGCCAATATGTTACACTTTTAAAATTTAGTTCCTTCAAATGAAGTGAATTAAATTTTATATCATTGATAAAGCCCTTATTTGAAACTTTTTGCTGGGAGATAATTTAATAAATTCAACAAATGTCTTTTGAGTGCCATGGTGAATAGTCTTTGTAGGGATAGAAATAAAAGGAAAGCATAGTCCCTGTAATCAAGGAGCTCTCAACAAATAGAGAAAAATTATTACATACACAGAGGATTACAACAGAAAGGGATGCAGGAAAGTTACAAAGAATATTGAAAACAGAGAAGGGAAAGTACTTCCCATGTAAATGAATGATCAGAGAAGCTTCACAAAATGATGGAACTTGAAAAATGAATCTCGCAATTAAGGAGGGTGGAATTAGAAGAGAGAAATTGAGTTGGATCATGGAGATCCTTAAATACCAAAAGAGAATTTGGTTTTTGTTCTATAGATATGAAGGAGGTGTGATGGCTAATTTTATGTGTCAACTTGACTAGGCTGTAGTACCCAGTTATTTAATCAAATGCTAATCTAAGTGTTGCTGTGAAGGTATTTTGTAGATGTGGTTAGCATCTAAAATCAGATGTATTTAAGTATGGAGGGTATGGACTACCCTCCATAATGTGGGATGGCCTGATCCAATCACTTGAAGGCCTTAAGAGAAAAAAGTGAAGTTTTCCAAAAGAAAGAAATTCTGCCTCAAGTCAACACATAAACTCCTGCCGAGTTTCCAGCCTTCTGGCCTATCTAGGGATTTCTTCCTTGCCAGCCTTACACCCATAATAATGTGAGCCAATTCCTTCAAGTAAATCTCTTTAAATATATAAACATATATATATTCTATAAATCTACATATAAATCTATATATTCTATATATTATACATATATATTCTATAAATATACGTTCTATATATTATACATACACACATGTTACATATATATATATTCACTCTTTTGTATCTCTCTTATTGATCACTGTATTTGTACGTAGAGGGTGCCAAAAATATTTTTTGAATTTATAAGTGAATGAACTAGTGGCACAATTAAATATACATATATATATTCTCTTGGTTCTGTTGTTTTTCTGAAGCACACTTACTGAATCAGGAGTTTGTTTTATTATTTTTATGGCAGACATTGTCATGTAGTTTTAAAGTTTTATTGAACACCAATTTCTGCCAGGTTTGTGCTACATGCTATAGTGTAAACAGAAGCATAAAACATAGTGTCAATTTTTGTGATTTTCTGCAACAATAGCTAACAGCTTTTAGCACCCTTGTGTGGCAGGAAATCTGCTAAGATTTTTCCAAATTCTTCTGTTTAATCAACCACTGCAGCATTTCTATGAGAAAGATATTAGTAATGTAACTATTATTATCTTTCTAATTTGAGAGATGAATAAACTAATTTGTAGCTAATAAATGTCAGACCCAGAACCAAACCCCAGGCTACAGCCCATGAAATGTTGTGTATTTAACCATTAAAATGTACATTTATTCCTAATGTAAAACAGATTGACCATGGTCAATGACCAATGAGCAAAATAAAACTACACTTTTAAATACTCATAAAAGAAAACATGAACAGCTATGTTTGTTATAGAAAGAGTTTCTAGCAGAGGAGTCTTCATAGGTTGTAGAAGGGTGCTGATGGCTTAAACAGTGAAAATAGAGAAGTAGCTTAGATCGTGATTACCAGATCTAAGAAAAGTTAAAGCAATATGGCTTTTCAAAACCTCAGGCAACTTCCACCAGACTTTAACAAATTTGCCTCAAACCATTACAGTAGTGCCATTTTAAGTGTGATTCTAAGACTATCAGCATCAGTATGACCCAGGAGCTTGCTAGAAATGCAAATTTGGGGGCTTCACCCCAGATTTTATATATCACAATTTCTCAGAGTGGGCCTGGGAATATGTGCTTTAAAAGAGCTTTCCAAATGCTCCATGTCACGTAAAGTTCAAAAAGCACTGCACTACAGCAACAGGGAGCAGCAAAGAAGAGTCTTGTGATGCTGAGGTAGAATTCCCCAGGAAAGCAGAATGAAGAAACCAAGCTGGAATTAACTAGAATTAATAATGATTGATGAATGTTCTGTCCTAGGCTGAGATGCAAGATGGGAATCTGGGACAAAAATAAATTCAGGAGGGACAGAACTTAAGGAGGGTCATGGAGAAGATGAAACTCTCTCACTTAAGTGAAGATGAATTTGGACACAAAGTCAGAGCAGGTTACACAGCATAAGTGAAAGAGATCAAGGTGGTATGCACCAAGGATGGAAGCAGAGTTAAAGATTAGGGCAGACGTGGTAAGCCAAGGCAGCAAAAATCCTGGGACCAAAAAACAACTATTTTAGAGAGAAACTAAAGATGTAAGAATCCATAGCCAAAGGTCTGAAGTTGAGTATAAAATATTTATTTGAAGCAGGCAGCCCAGATCTATTATGCCAAGCCTATCGCAGTTCTCCAATTCTCCATCCTAAAGAATCTGGTCCTGTTAATAGCTAATACAACCACAAATTGTGCACTGGTTCATTCATTTATAAATTAAAAAAATATTTTTGGTACCCTCTATGTGCCAAATACAGCGATAAATGATAGAGACACAGAAGAGTGAGACGACTGTGATCTCTGCCATAGGGAGAGTCAAGTATTAAATAAACAATTATACAAGTAAGTATTGAATTAGATTATCATAAAGTGTTACACAGAAAACGTAGAGGAGTATTATGAGAATGAATCAAAAGACACTTAACCTAGCCTGCAAGGAGGAAGGATGGGAGGATGATTCGGGAAGTTTCCCAGATGAAGTTTATTTTAAGCTACAACCTCAAAGATGAGATGAAGTTGGCTAAGAAAAGAGCTGGGGGAAAGCATTCTAGATCAAGAGATCAGCCTGTTCAGAGTGTGTACATTAGATTAGAACAGACGGATGGCCAGGATGACTGGAATGTGTGAATGAGAGGAGAATAGCACAAGATGAGACTAGTGACGATGATACAGACTTGTTATGCCTTGTTGAAGACATAAAATAGTATCTTAATTGTAGCAGGAAAACACTGGAAAATTAAGCCAGTAAATAATATGATGACATCCCCACTCAAAAAATATCCTTCTAGGTGTTTTGATAGGATATTTGATATGGATTATGCAGGGAAATATTTTAGGAGGTTATTGCAATAGTTCAGACAAGGGGTTTGATGGCTTGGACTAGGTTAATGCCACTTAGGAGAGAGAGAAGTAGACAGATCTTGTATGTATTTATCAAATAGAAACCAACAGGCTAGTGGCCATAGAGAAAGAAGAAAATATTAAATATGACATCTAGGTTTCTGGTATGAAGATGAATGGAGACTATACCTTTAACTAGAATAGGGAAGATTGGAGGGAGACCAAATTTTGGGAAAAAAGTCAAGAGGGCAATTGTGGACTGCCTGAGTTTTACCCAAGTGTAAATATGAAGTCTATAAGTGGATTGCTGGATCTAGAGCTCAGAAAAGACATTTACTTGGAGACATAAGGTTGGATTCATTATATGTGATAGGTCGAGTTATTAAAGTGAATGAAAATACCTAGGAAGAAAGAATTAAATGAGAAAAGATTTCTTATCCTTTAATCTTTAAAGGATGGTAATAAAAATGTTACACTGGCAAGGGATACTGCCAAGGAATGGACAGAGAAGCAAGAGGCAAAGGAGGCAAGCCTGTGTCCCAGAAACCAGTTGAAGAGACGTTCCCACTAAGAAAGAGCCAGTAATTTTGTGACAGAATGCTAAGGAGTTAAAAGGAATGAAGTAAATGGGACAGACCAATTCACTATGCTCTATTTTCCTGTATTTATTGAACTTTCTTATCAATCTCAATAATTTATGCCCACATCCATTGATTTTTTTCAAGCCAGAACTTCAGTGTCATTCTTAACATTTTCTCTCCAATCTCCCACTTAGAACCTGCATCTTTAAAGAATAGCATCTTTAAAGTACTGAGGATAAAGAAAAAATCAATCTAGAATTCTGTACCTAGCAAAAATATCTCTCAAAAATGCAGGTGAAATAAAGACTTTTTTTCAGATAAACAAAAGTTAAACAAATTCATCACCATCAGACTTGCACTGGAAGTAATGCCAAAGGAAGTTCTTCAGGCAGAGAGAAAATGATACCAGATGGTGTTCCTTGAAGTTATGCAATATGGAGACCCAGAGTATCAATGCTCGTATTCTATCCACACTACTTTAGAGACAGAAGCTGAAAACAATATGAACATAAACTGAAGTGTCATTCTAACTTATTTTCTAACTTTTTATATATCTATAAATGAGCATCAGTAAATTAAATTAATGTATAAGTCTCAGGTTATTGGAGCATTACTGAAAAAAAACAAGGCATTAGACGGTTGGTCATTGGAAATGTTAGATTTGATAAGTCATGTCAAGTACTTAGGACAATACCTGGCACAAATAAATCTCAATATTTGTAAGCCATTATTATTTGATACTGTATAATAAAATCTATTACCTATAATCAAATCTATTGTTTGATATTTCTATACATAATTGATGTTTGTAGGCCCAATAAATTCTATTACTGAGTAGTTACTTAACAGTGTATGATACTAAAATCTATTACTTCTTAGAATTTGCACTAAGAGAACCTGTTTCACCATGCTGGAGTATAAAATAAAGTTATATTATGCTCAATACTTAAATTAAATTACTTTAAATACCTGATAAGGATATTTTTTTTCCCTCTCAGTATTAAGGAGTCAGTGAAAAATGTAAAGAAAAATAAATAAACACTTTAATAATGTTTTTATATCATTTTTTTGGCCAAAAGTAACCCTTGTGTTTCTAGGAATGGCTTTCCTATTGGGAGACAATATTTTCTGAATCATTAAGACCTGACAGAACAAAAGGAGTCAAAAAATCTGGTTGAATTCATCAATCAATCAATCAATCAATCAATCAGTATTTATTGTAAATTATTTTATGCAAGCTCTGTGATAGTTTTGCATGACGTAGAAGCATAAAGCATGGTGCTAGCTTGCAGGGAGTTTATGCCATAATGGTAACAAACAACTTTAAGCCCTTGGTTTGTTGAGGTACTCTACTAGGTAGTTCTTTGTGTGTTCTTTTGTTTAATCAATTCTCACAGTATTCTTATCATGTAGGCATTATTATTGTTATTAGTATTTTCATTTCACGAATATATTGAAATTTAAGGAGGTTAAGTAATTTGGCTATGGACAAACACTGAGTAAGTGTAAACATGATACTAAACCCTAGAGTGTAAGAAATGAAAGCTTATGCTTTCAACTATTAGATATATTGCCCCTCTCTCTTTACAACTCATTGGAGATATAAAGATATATTTGAGAAGATGAACAATACAAGTTAGAAGAAAATATACTCTATAATTTTTCTTTTTTAAAAAAAATATTGTCTACTGTTAAGCAATATTTGTTAAATTATTAAATTTAAAAATTATTAGTAAGCTTCACCAACTGAGACTTTCCTAGTTTTGATGAAGAAGGAAAATGACAGCTTAATTACTGAGAGTACAGAAATAGATCACAGTCTGGAAACCAGAAGTTAGAAAAGTTAAAGCTGTCAAGAGTTTTTCAACATCTCTGGCAGTCATCTCCACTCCAGATTTGAACATGTCGGCCATAAATTACTAGAAATTTAGGAGCCAGCTAAGAAAATTCTTAAAGGGCTGAGGAGAATCTCCCTGGAGAAAGCAAAGGGAAAACAACAGCTAGCGTCGTTAGAATTAATAACGGTGAATCAGTGTTCTGTCTTCGGCTCAACTTAAGTGGGAATCTAAGACAACAGAGAATTCAAGTAGGTCAGGGCATAGGTAGGGCTGTGGAGATAATAAAACTTCCCCACTTCAGAATAACTGAGTTTGGACACAAAACCAGAGCAGATTGTCCACTATGGGTAGCAACAGGTCAAAGTCTACTAACCTGTTCAGATTTGACAAGCTAGACAGGCAAAATCCTGGGACAGAGACAAATTTGTAGTGCAGATTTTTAGAGAGAAGCTTAATACACAAGTATTCTTAGCCAAAGATCTGAAGTTAAAAATCAACCATTTATTCAAAGGCAGGCAGCTCAGTTCTATCTGGTCAACTCTATCACAGTGACTGATAAGTCAAACCTAAAGAATCAGATCTTGATGCAAGCATACCCTGTGCCAGTGATTCATTGCATTTGGTAAATACCGTTTGGTACCCTCTGTGTGCCAATCACAGGAATGAACACCAGACATATGATAAATGAAAGGCAAATAAAACAAATATGGTCTTTGCTGTAGTGAAAATTACATTATAGTGGAAGAGTTAGGCATTAAATAAATAATTACAAAAAATGTGTTTTTAATTACAATTTTGATCAGCTGTAAAGGAAATGTACTGGGTATTGTGAGAATGAATTGCAGAAGGAACTATCTTAGTTTGCAAAGTGATAAAGTAGAAGATACAGCCTGACAGATGAGTCAGTTAGCCAAGCAAATATTTGGAGAAAAAGCATTCCTGACAGAGGAAGAATAAAGTTTTTAAATTAGGAAGAAACAGGGAGATGGCCAGTGCACCTGAAATATAGTGAAGGAGGGGGAAAAGAGAACACGATGAAGCTGGAGGATTGGTTAGAGGCCAACAGGACGTTATATGCTATGTTAAAGATTTAGAATATTATCTTAATTGTATTGGGAAAACACTAAACATTTTTATGCCAGTAGATAATATGATGACATCTGCATTTTTAAAAGATCTTTTTAGATAATCTAATATGGTATTTGGAAAGGATTAGCAGACAGCAGGGTGGATATGGGGACATCACCTATAAGGCTATTTTAATATGTAAGGGAGAGATGATGATAGCTTGAACTTGGTTATTGACAATCAAGATAGAAAAAAGTGGATGAATTTAGCATATAATTAGGAGGTAGACAAAGAGGGTTGAAGCCATAGACTTTAGGCATGAGCAGATGTTGTAGGGTGGTGTCATTTATCAAGATAGGAATGACTGGAGGAAAACTAGATTTGCAAAAAATATTGAGATAATATTTGAGATAAAAATTATCTCAAAGTGAGAGAACCAAGTGGAAATACGAAGTTGATGTGTCTGGACTTCAGAAAAGATATCTTGCCTAGAGACAAAGTTTTAGTTCATCAGCATGTATATATATCTATATCTATAGATATAGATATAGCTATATATATGTATGATCTTTGAAGTATAGAAAATGATATCTCAGTTTCTAACATGAGCAGATGAGTGGGTGGTGGTGCCATTTCATAGCACAGAGAAAAAAAAGGAAAACTAAATTTAGAGAAAGGAATTTGAGTTCATTTGTGAGCTGCCTGAGTTTAAGATGCTTGTGAGATACACAAGTGTAAACATCAAGCATATAAGTGGGCTGATGGGTCTGGTGTTCAGAAAAGACATTTTGCTTGGAGAGGGAAGTTTGAATTTATTAAACATTATCTGTCAAGTTATGAGAGTACATGAGAATACCTAGGGAGAGAACAAAATGAAGAGAGAAGAGAAGAGCAGAGGAGAGGAGAGGGAAAAAGAGGAGAGGAGAGGAGTGAGAAATTTTAGGGCTACAGATCTTTAAGTGGGAATAAAGTGAATGAGCTAATAAAGAGAATGAGATGTCAGAGAAACAAAAGAGGTAACCAGGAGAGTATAGTGTCCCAGGATTCAAATGAAGAGATGTTCCAGCTATTGGGAAGTGGTCAGAGCACTGAAGGGTCAAGAAGAGAAGGTGAAGTAGACATATACAGTTCACTGTGTTCTATTATTTTAAATTTATTCTAACTTTTGGATAATCAGTTTTAGTTGTTGGTGTCAACATCCAAAGATTTTTCAAGGTGGAAACCTAAGTATTATTCTGAACATTTTCTTTTCTATCCCCCATGTAGGATCAGCCAGCAAATCCTATCAATCCCACCTCAGAAAGATCTTTGGTCTCTTCTTGCCTCTTATGCTTACAGTCAATGCCTTCTTTCAGATTTAGTTTATCTTCACCATTTGACTGCAATATGCATTTTAAATACTCATCTCCTCAGACATCTTCCAATCCTAAAATATCCTGTTTTCCTATATTATTGGATCTGCTTCTATTGACTATTTACTCTCTTCACTATGGGGCATAGTTTCTTGTTCCTTTTTATATCTTATAATTTTTTTTATTGTATGCTGTAGATTGTGTATTAAAGGACAAAAGAGACTAAAGTAATAATATTTATCCCCAGAATTGAGCATGCCCCTTCTTCTGTCGGATCACCAGTCTGGACATCTGAGTCAATGTAATTTGTAGTAGATCCAGATCTAGGCTTTGCGCCACTTTAATTAAATTTAATTTACTACTAATTCAGATATTTCAGATATTTTAAAGGGTAGGATAGAGACTTTCACTTCAGCATGGCTTAGGATATCAGTGTACAGAGCTCACAGAGCTCTAGCAGAGCTCAGATGGTAGACATTTTCAAAGAGCTAGCCTAAGAAAACCTAAAGATGGTTCTAGCCTTGTCCAAAAGCTAGTGCCACCCTCTTCTGAAGTTTAAGCTTTCTGCCGTACCAAAACCAAAGCCCATCACTTTCAAAGACTCTGAGGTAGTCCTGCAAGTGCTCCAAGTTTGGAGGGATATGAGGATCCTAGTTAAGACTGTGTAGGAGTAGGCCTCCCAACATCCTTCTCAAATACTGTCAAAACCTCAGTATCATTCTTTGTTTCTATATTCCTTCAAGTGGAATGTATAATACTTATTTTCTATCTTACACTGTTAAACAATTGCACTATTCTTAAATTACTGTTATACATTTTTAGGTGGCTGCCTTATTAACCTATTCAACTATAGCAAAAATGCACAGCTGGGATTGATCGTAAATACAATTATTTTAGCATTTAAAAAAATCTTTTAATGTTATTATGGAAGGTGGAAGCATAATCAGATGATTGAAAGCATATTTATAGATAAGTTTTATGTAACATTTTTCCATAATTTGATGAAGAAATTTTAACTTTAATTTTTTTTCTAAACTTGTCATTTACCTGGATATATAATATCACCACCTTTGAAAGGATCCTGATTTTTTTCCAGTTCTTAATAGGGAAAAAGTATAGATCTTTTGGGATAAACATTCCTTGGACATTCCTTTATGTTCAATCATTTTTCAGTTGACCAAAGAGAGCTTAACATAACTCAGCTTTTGCCTGACAACATTAGTTGAAATTTTGAGTGAACACTGTTAAAATCAAAATTGGAAAATACTGTTGTTGGAATAGATTAGAACTAATTGTTTTTAAAAGTTTCTAGACTCTGAATTGTAGGCTGAGGCTTGCTGTTAAATGTTTAACCACTGGTTCTCCAGGGGAAAATAAAAAGACCTGGTTTGTAGCATTTGCTGCTTTTGGTCCTGTAAATATTTCCACCGTGGTTGATTTCAAGCTACCAACATGCTGTTACTGAACATGAGTTGGGACGAGGTGCCCAATAGCACACTATTACATAACATTTTCACCAAGCAGATAAATAGGTGTAAACAATCTGTAAAGCACTGATAATAGTAAAATGTATAGGGAGTGATGTATTTTGAGTATTTATTTCTTTTTTAAATATAATTTATTTAATTGTAAGATTACATCATTTAATTATTAATAATGTTTAACAACTGGCTTGCAAAATTTCTGAAAATTAAAATAGGCTTTTACAAGCTGGTATAGGCTAGCTCCAAGAGACCACTGATTCTAAGCCTTTGAGACCAAAGGTTGTTCAATTCCCAGCACCAAGTTGGATTTTGACCCATAGCCCTTGTCAATGAATATTTGTGAAAGAAAGGGTTTAAGTCAATGTTAGCTGTATTGAAAGAAAGCCAGGTGTTCTTTGCATTCACACCTGCATGCCCCAAGCCAGTTTTTATTTCTCCTTCATTCCATAAACCAGTTTTTCTTTTTATCACTAATGCCTATTAAATTATTCCTCAGTCATATAATGGTCTCTTCAGCCAAGAGTTTTGCTTCTCTTGCACCAAGAAGGCAGTCTAGATCCTACGTTATCCTTATAAATTAGGACTTTTAATCTCTACTTTAAATCATTATCTATTTTTAATTTAAATCCTCATGTATTTCATTCAAGTATCACTTTGTTCAGAAAGATCCCTGTACCCACTCCCTAGAACTAAAATATTAGTTATATTTTCAAGACACTTTTATGAGTGCCTCTTTAATAACATAGGACAAATGTCTACGATGAAATCTTTTCCAGGAAATTACAGTTGCAGGTTTAAAGATAAAACTCCTTATGAAAAAGCTGAGTTAATTGCCTTATGCAGTAACTTCACAAAAAACAAATATTTTACAAAAGAACTTACTGGTACATTAATATCCTGCTATGAGACCTACTTATGGGTAGAAAAATAAAATGTGTTCCAAAGTATTCATATCAAAAAGGACTTACACAAAATTGCCTTAGTAAATGAAAGTATAACAGTTATGTTTTACATCTTGAACTTATGGTCAAACAAGAATGGGAAGAATATGAATACAAAACTTTTGTTCAAACTGTTTTTGAAATGGTGCTATATCTGGAGAATTCTACAGCACTACAGATTGGTTTTAAATGATTGTGTAAAAAATCAGGTGAAGCTTATGTTAGCAGTCAGGACAGTGACTATCTTTGGGGGTGGTGGAGGATGGAATGGAGAACCCAGGCCCTCTGGGCTGCTAGTATTGCTTGTTGATCTGAATGTGGGTGACATAGCTGTGTCAATTTGCGAAAGTTCAAAAAATTGGACAGCTATATGTACACTAATATGAAATATAGTTTACTTCAATAAAAGTTCTAAAATATTTGTATACATACACACATCCATATATATGCACACAATATATACTTGTGCACTATAATCATGATGTGGTTATTTTTAAAATATCTCTATATAGAAGTTTTAAAATAAGTACCTTTTTAGTGATAATGAGACTAAAACTCATATAAAGTCCATAAAAGGAGCCTGTGCTTTTAATGTGTTAATCAAATATTGCAGTGAATGTATCATCTATTTTGTTGTTGGCATTTATTCATTCATGAATTCAAACAGTAAAACCTTCTTAAAGGAGTTACTTATGGGTTGAGTTATTCTTTTCAAAAGCTCAAAAATCCTAAAAGACCTAAGAGTGTACAGACTTTTGTTGAATAAAAAAATTGAGACATAATAAGTTAGGTCTAAATTGTCTTGAGACTAGAATATATTTAGACTAAACTCTTGAAAATATTTAAATTTGTTACTAGAGAAGAGAAGTAGGATATAATTTTTTAAAGCTCTTCGCTAATGTGTATCTAGAGAGACAGATTGGCATGTACCCAGAGCTGTTCTATGAATCTCATGAGGATAAAACTGGTTGCTGATATCTTTCGACTTGGAGTTAAATACGACTTCCTCCAAGAAAAACTGCCTCTCTTAAAATAACTAAAAGTAAATATGACTAAATAGGGATTATTATAATTATTTGGGAGTTGTTTCATTTTCATAGACTTAAAAGAGTTTAAATTATATTTTTCAATGATACCTGTAACCATTAGTAGGATTCTTAGTAGCTTCATTTTGTGGGGAGAATGAACTGCAATTGGGTTATTTTTATGAAACCTGGGAAATCATTTGGGTATACTGATATCTATAAGCTAACTGGAATATTGAGAAAATGTTGGGTATTTTAATGGAACCAGGAATCTTTTAATATTACGTGGACAATGTACAAGTATCTCAAATTTTTGAGACATTAGGATACCTGTTCCCTATGGCTTTTTTCTTCTTCTTCTTCATTTAACTGAATTTCTTTCTTACTGAGTAGAGAGATGTTTCAAGTGGAGTTGGATATTATTAGGAGTATTTTTTTCCTCTGCTTACCATCTTGGAAAGGAAAGAAGAAACAGACGAAAAGAGAATCCAACTGTAAAATCTTCTGGGCTCTCTTTCTTATGTATTTTTTCTCACTTAAAATTTCTTATTAATATTTAAAATATTTAGATAGTATAAAAAATAAAAAAAAAACCATGTGCCCACTACCAGCTTAATAAATAGAAGTACATGCAAATGAAGTCCGCTGTGTACTCCTCCCCAATAATACTCTTCTTTTTCTCCGTAGAAGTAATTATAACCCAGAATATGGTATTTATATACTTCTCAGACCTTAATTTTCATTTATCTGCATATATCTCTAGACAAAATATAATTTTATCATGCTCGCTTGCTTTAAATTTTATATAACTGGGATTATGATGTATGGGTTCTGCACTGTTTCCCTCAGCATTAAGCTTGTAGCTCCATCATGGTGATACTTTTAGCTCTATTTTATTCATTTTTTGGTCAATTGAAAAAATATCATTAAAAAGGGTGTTACAGTGTTATGAACATGGGCTTTGTCTTATGGAACTTAAATTCTGTCTTATTCTTTATATCTATGTACCCTTAAGAAAGTTACTTAAACTATTTCAGTCTGTTTTCTTACCCGTAGAGTAGAATTATACTATCTTCTTTATAACTAGTTCAGACATAATGACATAATGTACATTTGGACATATATATGTATATATGTGTGTGTGTGTATAATATGTGTAGAACAATAATAAATGTTCTTTCTTTTCCATATTCTAATTTGTTCTTTTTTATCTATTTTTAAAACTAGTAATGATTACCAGACATACTTTTTTTGGTGTACTTTAATGCAAAACTGACCATTTGTTGGTCTTCTGGGATGTAAAAAAGCAAAGAGATGGAGAGAATACATTCCATTATGACTGTGGTTCTGGGAGTTGGTTCAGCGGCTTGATGTGGTGGAAGGGGCGTGAATTGTGAACTGAGAAAACCTGGATGTGACTTCAGGCTCACCTGTTCAATGGTCGTGTGACTTGGCCAAGTTTCTTAACCTGTCTTTGACTGGGACTGCTCATTGATAAGTGAAAGTAAATGCTACTTATCTCACAAAGGCTTTGTGATGATCAAATGAAATCAGTTTATTAAAGTCCTAAGCATTGTTCTAGCCTTATAGGATATGTTTAATGTGTATTAGAAGTTTTCCCTTTTGCAATCAATTTAGTAATGTCAAGATATTAAGTTAACATAAGTCTTTTATGTACATTTTCTTATCTACATCTCAGGGTTTCATCCTCGACCTTCTTTTCATTGCACGCTTTCAACCCTGAGTTGTTTCTTTGACTTCCATAGCTTAAACAATTCTAGTCACTCTTAAACCTGTTTAATGGGCTACAGCTTCATTATCCAAGTGTCTACTGGCAATTCTATAAGTATCCAATTCTTTACCAGCTCTTCATCTTGCTTCCTAGTTTATTTCTCCTTTGCTATGTTTAATATTATAATTTCATTATCTCCCCAGCTTCTCATAATATCAGTAGTTCTTTTATTTCTCTTTTTGGATAGGGATGAGATGATACTGAGTTACCCAAGTCACAATCTTAAAAGTCATCCATGATTCCTCCCAATCTCTTAATCCTACTTAGTTCTACTGACTCTAGTGTTTAAATATCTCTGGAATATTTTTCTTATATCTATATCCCTATATCTGCCTTGTTTAGGCCTTCACTTCTAGTGGACTACAAATGGTATTCTATGAAACATATTCTTTTCATCTGGTTTCTACATCCAGTCTGTCTTCCAGCCACAAAATCTAGTCATACTACTGTCTTGGTGAAATCTTTAAATATCTCTTTCTCTGCAGAATAGCTTAAAACTCCTTAACAGCGTTAAAATTGTTAAAAAAGTGTTCAAAATGCTCCATATAATCAGGATTTTAACAGAGTTTTTAAAAAGACCCCCATATAAATCAGATTTTAAGTATTTTTGCCTTATCACCTGACAAAATGTCTATTGTATCCCAGATTTTCATAATATACATACTTTAGTTTCTCAGGCATATCATGTTACGTACGTCCTGCCTCCCTACAAATGCACATTGTTCTCTTTATTGGAAAGACAGAAATTTCCAAATGACAGTAGTCAAGCAGGCTAGTTATACATCTTAATAGATATCACAAATTTCACAGACTAAATATGCTTTGATTTATTCTCAAATTTTGATTTATTTTATTGACCCTATTGTGCATTACAAAGTCACTCCATATTTTACATGCATTATAAATTCAAAACACTGAAAAGCCTCTTGGTCTTCAAAGAGATCAAATTCATCTAAAATAGCCACCTCTGTTTTCTATCCATTTGAAAGGATCGGTTAAGTGTGTTTCTTAGGCATAGCCAGACTTCTGGAAAGTGGAAATTGGTTCTTATTACAGCCTTGGGCTTTGTTTTACTTGGGAGTACAATTGACTACTTTTCCTCAATTGTTTCCATTTAGGGCTCACTTGCTGCCCCCACCCTGATTCATTAGGGACTTACCATCTCCATAGCTTTTCTCATACTGTGCTCTTTTCTTCTTTGCTGACTTCTAGTATTGTTCCATTCTAGATTGTTGAGGTGTTTGTGGGTGTGCGTTTTTCATCTCTCTCTCCCCACCTCTAAAACAGTTGAATCTCAAAATTCACCAAGTAGATGCAAAGTTGCTATCTTTATTTTAGACTTTGGTCTTGGATATTTGTATGTGAGAAAAGATACTGACTTTCCTCTCACTCACAGCAGAAGGCAAGATGGACTAAACTAATGCTCTTCCTATCCAGCTGGTTATGCATTATTGAAACATGTCATCTCAGAGAGCTTAAATTTCTAACGCTTACATTTGCAATTATTTTAGGTTGGGTCAGCAATCCTAAATGATTATACTCTATGTCTTCTTACCTGATAAATTTCAAAGTTTTCAATTTTCTACTATTTTTAAATGAGATGTGAGCTTCATACAAAATTGTTTCCATAGATGATTAAATTGATAAAATTCTTGGCAGGATATTAATTCTTAGCTATAACTTCTGTAATTTTTTAAATGTTTGAGGTCTTTCAATATTCTGTTTAAAACATAAAGAATATTACTCAATAAATATTATAAAATAATGTCTACTATGTAGTTTACTTGATGTTTATTAGGTTAGAGGCAATATATATAAAAGTACAATTAGAATCTGCCCAGGGCAGAATGAAACATTATGGAATATGGGATATATAATATACATAGTAACTAGATGGTTAATTTCTCAGACTTCCATTTAGAAAATCTTGCATAATCTTTATCAGTGAGGTGCAGTTATCTTCTCTGTGGCCTAGCAGGGATTATGTTCTTACATGCACCTGGAAGAAGGAGATATCTCCCTGAACATCCCTGAACTCCATCTCTAATGTCATCAGCACTCCTTCCACCTTCGCAGGCTGATAGCAATTGTTACTGGTTTATTGACTGAAAATCACTGTGACCGTGCCACCTCCAAGGGTAAATTGCTCCCTGCAGTATGATTGTTAGATGGGAAACCTCCCTTATACTCTGAAAGTTATTCTCTACTCTAGCCCCGTGTTGTGAACTTGAAGGTGTCACTCTGGTCTTACAAATGGTCAGATGTGACCACATAGAAATATGATATTTATGAGTGTGTCTATGGTACCTGTGTGTATATAAAGAGGCTTTGGAAAGACATGGCATTAGGCTGCCAAGTAATCTTAATAACATCCATATTCAGTCCTCTTCTGTTGGATGAGCAAAGCTTAATTAGTTTTTACATTGAAGATACATTGGGAAATAGACAAACATTTCTTGTATATATATGCATTTGCTATTTTACATGGATCTCCCACTACAATATTTTTGCAAATACTATTATGACATATTAAAATGCTACCTGTGTTTTCCTTTGATGAATATCAGCATAATAAATTGTGCACATTTTGTTTTAAAGCCTGCTTTTTTGAGGCAACGAAAAAAGATTAATAAAAACTATGGTGTGTTCTTAAAAGCTTAAATTCTAAGAGAAAGGGCTGTCAGAACTACTGACACACCCAGAATAAAAGTGCTTATGGTCCAAAATAGTTAACAATGATGAGCACATATACCAACTATGATGAATTAAAAAAAAAAAGTAACCTCTTCCACATTATTGAAATGAAAAGTAATTATTTTTAAATTAATGTCTTCTAAGAAAGGTTATTCAAATGAGCCTAGGTAAAAATCTCCCATGATTTATAGCCATACATCCCTCTTTCTGTTTTTTTTTTTCTTAATTTTCAGTTCAGCCTTGTTGATTTTGCAGAAATGGTAGGAAAAAATCAACTCTGCGTATCTCACTTATAATGTAAAATATTCAGCCTAAACCTGCAGAAAGTATGTCTTTTAAATAAAAGAAAACAGATGTTCTAGCGTTTCTGCCGAAGAGAGTCCGGTTTAAACATTCTGCAGTATGCAAATATCGTCTTGTCTATGTGAGCGTTTTACCCGAGTGGATGCTGCAGGGTTGGAGGCTTCTGCCTGTGATTTAGGTTGTAATTTTATTTGTGGAAATAAACCAATCGCGGAGCTCCAATTGTCTTAGCGATGAGGTGATCAATAGCCCATTACTGGATAGAACAGTGGCTACAGGAAGTGCATTGAAGATTTTAATGCATGAATTATGCATGCCGTGCTCATTCTTTAGTCTCAGAACAAAATGACAGGGTTTGTGAAGTTGCCTCAGATAGTTTCTTGCATTAAGTGACTGCAGTGAAATGCTTAATATTTTCAGGCATAGAAGCAGCATTGACTCAGGCCAGCGGAATTTGGAAGATGTAAATACCCCAGCTCCCAGCACAGAATGCTTTATTTGAAAGTATTGCTGTGTAGAGAGCCAGCTTTACTGTCATCTAACCTGCTCTCGCTAGAAGGTTGGCTGAAGGATGGGAGCGGCTGTGCCTGCTTCTGAGGTCACAGCTTGAAGTCCCTTTAACTTGCTTTCTACTGCAGGAGAGAGACGTATTGTGGTATAACTGTCGCCGCATTTATTCAAATGGACAATTTGCTATAAATATTATACCCAGAACGACAGATAACTCAACATATGAGGTAAGTCGGATGTTTTCTCTAGGTTAGATCATTGTAAGTGAGAATGTGCTGAGTTAGGATAACGGTGATGCAATGTTAGTGAGGTTGACTCAGACCTCAGTATTGCCATGCAGTGTCAGGGTTCTCAATTGTTATGTTAATGGAAAGCTGACTTTATTTTATATTTTTGACAGGATTGTGCCAGAGGGTATTTTATTTTGCACACAAAAGCTTTTCAAGAATGTACTGGAGCTCAGATGCATGTGTCTTGGATAGATAGAAGCCTGCAGCTTGGGGAGGGGCAGCACTGAGAGTGAGCTGAATTAATAAAAAAATTACCTCCTTGCAGAGAAGTTTTAGCAAGGCTGTGGTATTCCCTTGGCTCAGATTATTTCCTTAATGTCAACATTTCCAAATTATGGTAAAAGATGTTGGTAGACACCAAAATTCTCAATCCTCCCAGAAGTAGAGGAAAGCAGTGAGGTACTCAAACTCAAATACTGTATTGCATACAAATTGAACAGATGGAATTAAAATAATTTGGATAGCATGTCCTTGAAGGAAGACCTTGTTGTCAGAAACAAAACAGTTTGACTTCTGCCTGTAGTGTTTTATTTTTGCCTCCTGTTCAGAATGCCTTACACCAAAAGGAATGAATAGATGGCATATTTTGAAATTTACCAAAAAGAAAGTTTTATTTCTTTCTTGATATTTTAAAAATTAAGCTTATACAATTGTAGAACCCACCATAAAAAAGTAAAATAGAATTTACAAAAACTCTGCAAAATGGAAAAATATAGTTCTATACCACTATATTGGCCAGTCTTTGTGAATTATAGCTGCTTGCTTAAATATCATGGCAAATAATTAATAAATATGCAAATAATGTGCTATATGATATGAATTCCTGAACGTTTCTTTAGGGTGGGAAAATAGCGTTAACAAACATTCAGTAAGAAACTCTACATATAGTAAAATGATATAGTAAAATTCTTGAAGGATTGCTTTTCAACAGTAAATTTATACTATTGGTGGATATATATACACACACATACATACACATATACATATATACATATACACACATACATATACACTATAATATATAATTTATAAAGCGTATGTGATATAACATGAACATATATCTATTTCTTCAAGTATGTTAATTGATGCTAGTTTTTAAAAATATGTTTGCTAAATAAGCAGTCAAGAACTAGAGATAGAGAAGGCCCAGTATGCTTTGTAAAATAGGCATCATTTATTAAAAAAAAAAAGAAAGAAATATAGAGCAATGATAACAGCACAGGAAAACTACTTTTCAAGCATTTCACAGTGCGTTTCAATTCTTCTACAGTGTTACTCTATTACTTGGGTTTCCTGTCAACTGTCTGGTAGAGTTGTGGCACAGAACTCCCAGCACTGTAGAATGTGTTTAAATCTTCAAAGCTGATCTAGTTTACGTACATGAGGAAACTCACACGTGGAGTTTTTCCTTAGGGAGGGGGAAAAAGGAAGAAGTAACTGCCTATACACCTTAGAGGTCTCCTGCTGCTGAGTCATGGTGTTCAGTTCTGCTCAAATGCCTCCTGGCTGAGGTGGCCCATTAACAGCTAGTAAAATGGAATCTAAAGGAAAATGAGAGAGAATGGAGGGGGCAGAAACTTACAGATATTTATTGCCTAATGACACACACTAAATTCTGACTAACGAGTATACTAACGCAGTGCTACTTGTTGGATCTGGCTGAGGTGACAGTAGGAGAAGAAAAGCCCCCGTGCTGGGTGACAAGATCACAGCAGTAAAATTAATGGACTAACATGGGAAGACTGTATAAACAAAGAGGTCCATGTAACACTGCACTTGTACTTATCTAAACCTGTCATTGTTGTAGTCTCAACTGAAGCCATTAATCAATCTCAGTGAAAATACTTGATGGTCAGATAAAGAATATTTCCTGGATTATGTGAGAGAAATCTGAAATGAGAAGTGCTCAGTTCCCAATTCCCACAGAAGTTATAATTAATTTTTATAGATTATCAATTAGGAGAAACTAACAAGAGATGAATGAGAGTATTTGAATGTCACCCACAATACATGAGTTGAAACACCAAAACGAGTTTAGATACAGATTATTATTGCAAAGTATAATCATATCAGATGCAGTTGGAAAGGAGACTGAATATATAAAAAAGAGATAATAAAAAGGGAAACTGGAATGAGAACTATAGCTGTGCAACATCAAATATAAGATTTTTGAAAGAAAAATGTACTTAATTCATATTTGATATATATTATTAATGCCTCAAAATCAGTTTATAAGAATTCTTAAATAATATGATTTACTAATATGAGGTTTTATAGTTTACTTTAAAAATGAATCTTAAAGGTGATGAGTGAGAAATCAGTTGAGAAGAATATTTTAAAATGGTAAGCTGTCAATTTTCTTATAGGGAATAAATACTTATACAAATAAGGGATGTTTGACATACAATAAAATCTAAGTAGAAAACTCTCTATACTCCTTTATGTACTACATTTAACGTTAACTGTAAACCGTAGGATAATGAAAAAGTTATGAATCATGGAAGATTAGGAGAGTAAGAATACTTGAAGAGAGATGATATGCTCATTTTCCAAACTTAAAATATCCATACAAATTGACTAAATCTGAGCTTATATTTATATGACAAGCAAATCTCCCATAGGATTCTTTAGTAAATAGTCCTGATGAGTTATAAGCTTTGTAAAATTCACAGAAAACTTTTCAAGTTTGAATTTATAACAAGCAGTGATACCAAGAGGTTTCATCTTCTTTTCTCTCCCACTGGAGAAAATGATAAATCAGTTCCTCCTTAAAATATTTTCCCTAAGAAATTAGTTTATGAAACATTTTCCTTTCATATATGCTCTTAGGAGTTGACTCAAAGAGATGTGTTTTAATATAGCTTCATGTATGTTTCACCAATTTATTCTCTCTGATTATAAATATACATTTCACCCCATATTTCATTGTTTCCTAATCATTTTCCTCTCACAAGACAACTCAGTGCAGTGAAGAAGCGTTTATTAAAGATCTTCCTGTGTGCTTTTGCTGGGTATGCTGGTTCTGTAGTTGCAAACTACAGATGAAGCGCTATGCTTCCTATAGAACAAAAAACTCAAAAAGAGAAAAAAAATTTACAACATGGCATCAGCCAAAATATTTGGTAAAACAGTTTTGGTGTCATAGGAGAAATGAAGACCCATACTCAAAATGTTAAAATGGAGCTCAGAAGAATATGCATAAAGGCATGGAGGCAAAAATTAATACTATATATTCTAGTGTCAGGACTGAAACAAAGGAATTGGAAAGGTATAGCTGAGAATAAACAAGGTGGGAGCAGATTATTAAGACGGTAACGACCAGAGTAACATGTTTAGGCGGGTTTTACAATCATTGGGCATTCACACATAATATTTAACCCCACTGCAGGCATTTAATGCTAAAGAAGTTTCTGAGCCCTCTATCAGATGAATTCTGAACATTTCTTTTTTTTTTTTTTTTTTTTTTTTTTTTTTTTTTTTGTGAGGAGATCAGCCCTGAGCTAACATCCGCCAATCCTCCTCTTTTTTTGCTGAGGAAGACGGCCCTGGGCTAACATCGGTGCCTATCTTCTTCCACTTTATATGGGACGCCGCCACAGCATGGCTTACCAAGCAGTACTTCGGTGCGCGCCCGGGATCCGAACCAGCGAACCCCGGGCCGCCGCAGCGGAGCGCGCGCACTTAACTGCTTGCGCCACCGGGCCGGCCCCTCTGAACATTTCTTTTTAATGATTGTTAATCCTAAATTAAATTCGTATTAACCATATCTTTTATTTTCTGTATGCTAATGCTTTACCTTGCTGACCCTACGGGGACTGCCCCTCCTAGGGTTAGTAAACCACTGGTTAGTAAATTCCTGGAGTTAGTAAACTGCCGCCCTTGAGTGCACTTTTCAAATGCAAACCAACCAATCCAGAGCCCACACCTTCAACCTTATTTATCAGCGTTCTCACACTCTGGGCCACTTTCTTCCTGCCCCAGAGTGTGTCACCCCAGGGACAAGTACTAGACAAGTACGGACAGCCCCTATGCCCCAGAACTCCCTGAAATAACTCAAACTAGCCAATCCTAAATCTGCTATTACCTTGCCTTTTTCCTATGAAAACCACAACGAAGGCTGTTGCCCACAGATCTCCTCTCCCTCTGCCTCCTGACTGACCCCTTCCCGTGATTCCCTCTGTATCCCCAGGCTTGGCATGCCCCCTCCTTCTCTTGGGATCTGTGAGTATGGTAAGCTATCATTTCAATGGCAATCATTACCAGATCTGTTGGCTTGACCATATCTAAATAATAATAAAACCTATATTAAAACAAACATGAAAAACTTCCTAACATCTTTTTAAATAAAATTTAACATCAATAGAAATATTATATTCCTAGTGTTTAAAATAAATCAGTCAAGTCTTTTTGTTAAAGTCATTACCTTTTTATTAAACTGCTATATTATTTTGAATTTAAGGGTAAATTCTGAGTGAAACCTCTTATAAACATAAGCTTAACTCTTTTCTAAGTTGTGGTTCATAGAGGGATGGTATAGCCTCCAGAAATATGAATGGACAATTAGAAGTTTTCAGTCTCATGACAGATGAGTCTCATAGGTCTAAAGTTTTAAATATTTTCCTGAAAGTGCATTAACTTGTAGTATTTCATATCTGGTACATGAAAATAAACATCTACCTTGCCAAGCAACTAAATCAACGTCAAGGGAAAAATGCCACCTTATGCTCTTTAAATACCAAATTCTGAAACTGTGATTATCAAATGCTAGCATTGTTTACATAATGTCTTTAATATCCAGTAGGCAATTATAACGCGAATCCTAATTAAAAAATATTTCTGCTACTTTAAGCCTAAAAAATTGAATTGAACTGTCTTGAGAATGTGGTGTCCAAGAAGAGGTTGTTGCTAATCAGTGAATGCAAAACTTTGCAATAATGAACCAAACACAATTAGCCACAGGACTAACAAGAACTGGGCCACAGGAAGTAGTGCTCTGAGGAATATATAGCAAAAGACATTAGCAATATCTTTCAGCGGTACACTCTATTACTTCAAAACACCATCACTGAAAGAAGTTGAGAAGAGTAAATGACTTTAAAGGGTAGAAGAATTCAAACATTAAATGCATGTTTGAACTTTATGGCTTTTAACTTTCCTTTCTACTTCAAGATTGTACGATTATAAGTTATTATTGCAATCACAATAGCCCTTTAAGAGAGAAACTTTTGATCAAGAAATTCAAGTGGGAAATTGGAGATGATTTAGATTGGGACTAGGTTAGAAAAGATACTAGTCATGCTAGCAGATGGAAGGACAGCAAGGTAGGTGGCGGGGAGGGAATCTGGAGGCAGAGCAGTGCCAGAAAGAACATAGGAATTTAAACAGATGGAAGATGATATATTAGTTGGCAAGAAGAGAAGCTGGGTGACAAACAGCAGAATCTATTGAAGAACTGGATGAGTAGGCAGCCAAGAGGTGAATTAGTAATAAACTAAATAGGTCACTATGAAGGCACCCAAGTTCCAGAACTAATAGGTAAGAATAGTATAAATCAACTACGATTTTTCCCCTTACTTGAATCTGGGAAATGACTTTTATTATAATTTTTTAAAAGTGCTTTGAAATCATGGTGAACAATGATCTTCTACGGAGGGAAAATTTTAGTAGAAAATTCAGAGATGCTTACCACTGAGGAAATTTATTCTGTAAAATTATCATGAGCATAAAATTTATTTTTTATTTCCTAATTTTCTGTTTCCTATAACTTGAATTCTGGCCCTGTCTTGGTTACTATATGCGGATTTAGCTGGAAAATAATACTGAGTGGTAATAAAAGTATAGAATAAGAACTTTAATCTCGACAAAAAGAGAATTCTTTGGAAATTCAGACTATGGAAAATCTGAATATAACTTTATCATTAGAAAAATTCCTTATGTTGTCTTTGTCTATTAAAAATGATAATAGCAGTGTCTCAATGAACATAAGAAGATGATGACAAGTCATCTGGTCTCTCTTCTGTCTTCAGATTTATCTACCCTTAAATCACTATATTCCTGGACAATTAGTCATACTTACAAACACTTAGTGAAATTATGTGACATAGTTAAACACTTTTTAAATGATAGTTGTCATTATAGATTAATAAAGAAGTGCCATGCACAGTAATATTTTCCGGAAGGGCTTGGCTTAATATCTGTCTGATTGACCTTCAGATAGACAATGGGTTCTAAGTGGAAGAGATGCTTCCATTTGTCACATATATAAACTTAGAATTAACATCACTATTTCCTTTCCTTCTCCCATCTAACCTATGTACTTATTTTTTCTGATACTGTCAACCATAATTCTCAAACCAATCAATTTCTGTCTATTTAACTAGCCAAGCCTTTATGCCATTATACCTGAAACTTTGATGTTTTATTGACAATACGATCATTTCTAAAATGTCTACGTTCCAATTAATCCCATACACAGAAGCAAAGATCATTTATCAATGGTTGTCTGGGTATATGACTATTCTTTTCAGCTGATACTTTTAGTTACCACTTTAATCCCCTGAATTAAACTTTTGAGCACAAGGCTAGTAGCAGTATCTTCCCAAGTTTTAAGTGTCCATTATATATGCAATATGTATATGAGCTGGAGCAATTCTCTTGAGCTGAGAAAACATATTTGGCAAATCCTACACATATGCCAGCCACTACACCAGACTTTGGATATAAAACATGAACCTTTCCATCAAGAATTTGTATTCTAGTGGAATAAACTGATTTGTATGTACCAGATACTATGGTACAATTTAATAGATGGAATTATGTTGTATCCATGTGTAATAGATAAGTATATCACCTGCCATAATTGTGAATCTCTTGAGGTCAGGGAATACATTAATTTATTAATTCAGCAAATGTTTGTTAAGCCCCTTCTGTGTGCTGTGGCTATGCAAAGGGAAGTATATTCCCTGCAGCCATGGACAAAACTGTCTATTGAATAAGAGAGAGGAACAAACAGAAAGTTCACTGAACAAAGATTGCTCTTGTAAAGGTGTAAACTGGGTATAATAAGTGCATATGAATTGGGCTCTAGCCAAAATTAGAAGAAAGCATCAAGAATAACTTCCTGGATGAGACAATCAAAGGATACTTAAAACAGTTTTAAAACGTTTGTATAATGGTTTATTCAGTATAATTATGAAATAAATGGTGTTGACTACAAAACAGAGGTTCACACTAAAAAGAGATAGGTAGTTAGTGAACACAACTGGAAAGGAAAGAAGAAACAAACTATGTGTTGGTGTTGAGATAATGCTTAAATGCATTATCTCATTTAATCCTCTCTAGAAAACTATGAGAACCTTACTTTAAAGATGGGGAAAACTGAGATCCAGATCACACTGTCACTAAAACTCTACATTCAGGATTAGACGACTAAAGTTTCTCTTCTATATCCCCATAATTTTGCTAAGTTTTCTCGTCACTTTGCAAGAACTTCAAATGTCAATGTGCGTATATATTTAATGATATTTTGGACCCCTATATTCATAAATTTGTTCATTTTTCTTTCATTTTAACTAAAATGGACAAGTGGAGCCAGTGTAAACTTGCAAATTAACTTTTATTAAGATGTTTTTAATTAGAAGAAAGTCAAGTGTAATTTGAAAATAAACCATCTGTAAACATAATCTAAGTTTTAAAAAAGGTCACTTTGCTCAAGTATGGAAAATTTGACTGATGGATAAGGAATAAAATGCCATTTGAGGAAATAAATAAATTTTACAAGGTGTCTGTATACTCAGCTGAAATATCACTGAGTAGATTGTTGAATAAGTTTTCAATAAATTTATATTAGTTTATTACTGTTTCCTCTAAAGTATGAATTATTTTAAAATATAATAAGAATAATTTTTTAATGCTTTTCCCTGGGGAGATGCTTGTAGACCCTTTTTTTCCTTCTTAACTCCTTCAGGAAAAAAAGTGATATTAACCAGAGGAGTCTCCTATATACGACTGAAGAATAGAAAGGGCGTCACTTCTGTTTTCTCCATCACTGCATTTCCAATGTCTAGTACAGTGCTATAGACATAGTAAATGTTCAATAAATATAGGTTGAATAAATGTTTACATGAATGAATATCACATTTTATTAATTCTAAGACACTATTGTTGCAGTCACACCATCAAATTAATAGATTTTTGGAGAGAACATTCATTATATTAAATGTACATATCAAATGTAAGATGAATCCTGTAGTAGTAGGATCTTTTTTCAATGACAAAAATCTATCTTAGACTAGCTTAAGCAACGGGGGGGGGGGGGTTATTGGAAGGATATAGCATTACGTGGCTGAGGCTGTAAAAGCAAATGTTGGGAAGGATGGGATTGGGGTGTAGCCGGATTAAAGTACACCTGTAACTGGAGATCTGAATGTCATGTCAACATTGTCAGCTTCTTTATGAGTGTGGGCTTCCATCTCAGTGAAGTCCAACTTTGCTATGCCTTAGGGAACATGCCTGGCTACCAAGATTTAGATATCTTCATATCATATACCACCTTCTCTCCCACCACCACCAGTGATTACATTTTGTGATAGTTTCTATGGGGATGGTGTTGTAAATAGCAAGTTCAGGTAATTGGAATGAGCGTACTGTTTTTGTTGATATACTGATTGGAAAATGAATGTAAAAACATTTGGTGATTTAAAAATTAGACAGATATTCTGCCCAGCAAAAGTATTGTAGATATTTTAATAAAAGAGAAATGGTGTCTTATGTAGAAAAGTTATGTGAATAGCAGGCATGAAAATAATTAAAATATTTTAAATTATTTTAAATAATATTCAACATGTTTTCAGACTCCATGGGAACAATTATTGTTCTGCTTTCGTCCATAGCCTCAGCATTTAGCACATTGCTTCATATATTGTAAACAGTTGTAAATATTTCTCACTAATATATTGATAACAAGGTTGTAGGGGAGGAAGACAAGTCCTCTACCCTCTAGGTCCTTCTGGCTAGTCTAAGAATTAAATTGACATGAGAGAGTATAACAGGAGAAAATCAAACAAAGCTTTATAACATGTATACATGGGAGAAGCCCAAGAAAAGTGAGTAACTCGCCAGAATGGTGGAGGTTGCCACATTAAATACCATCTTCAGCTAAAGACAAAGGAGGATGTTGGGGGTGGGAGGGTCACTCAGTTACGGGAGATTACCAGAAAAAGCTCGATAAACAAGAGTAGGGTTATTATGCAGATTTAAGTCCTTGCCTTCTGCATTGATAAGAGTTTCTAGAGATAAGGTCATCCCCCTCTTCCTGGTACAGAGCAGAAAATACCTTTAAAAATGGAGGTTTCCCTTACAAATATAAATGTCTCCTACAAAGGGTAATTTCTACTTGGTTTTTAGAGCTTCTCTCATGTCTGCAGTTTTTTAAAAAAATAACCAGCCCAAAATAATCCTTATGCCAAAGAGACACAACTTGAGGTGGCAAATTCTGCTCCCCTCCAAGGTCTTCTTGACTCACATAATTAATTCATAATAATTATGGTGAAATGGACTACAAGGAGACAGTAGGAATGTTAAGATAGTATTTTAAAAAACCAGTGAATATATTCTATATTGTGACTTACTCATAGCTTAAATTACATAAAACAAAATGTTTGGAAATAAATAACCTGCAAGATAAGCAGAGATCTAGGCCAAAAAGAATGTGTCTTGTGAGGTCTGGGTTTGTTTCACGTTGTTAAAGATGGCTTGAAATAGTACACTGTTTCTTTGGAACTTACTAAAGGTGTTAAATACATGAGAAATTCTTGAGAGGAGTAGAAGTGAGACCGGAACTAGCCTAACGAGACAGGGCCATCTGCAAAGCCCTTGGCCTAACAAGATAAGGCCCCTAACCTATTGGCAAACTAAGAGAATCAGAGGCCAGCAAGACCCACATTCCGCAGCCTCCGGACTCTCCCCAGCTTACGCATGAGCCCTAGCACCCAGGAGTCCACTGAAGGTGACCCTAGCTGCATTACCATAGTACAAATCACACCCAGGGGTGGAGGGAGCTAGCATACTAATGATACATGCGTCACACGTAGTGGCATGTTAAACAATAGCACAGGCACGAGCACAACCCCACCTCTACATGGCATGACAAGACACTCGTCCCCAGCCTTTGCCTAATAAAAAGCCCCACAATCCCGCTCCTTAATGAGCTGGTCATCTGCCCCCTTCCGCACCGGCTCCCTTGTGCCTCTCCTATAAACAAGCTAATAAACTTTTACTTTCCTACTCTTTACTTTCGTACTCCCGTTTGTTGTCTCTCTTGATTTCCATCCTGGGGGACAACAAGAACCCAATGTGCCGGTAACAGAACTAAGTAGAAAATAATAATAAAGATATTGGGAGAAGTGGTTATTTGTGCCAGAATACTCAGCCAGAAGAGAGAGAAAGAACATGGCCAAATGTTTACATGGATATATTTGGATGAGACCTTTGCAGGAGAGCATGAATGCCAAATATTGTCGATTTTTAAATAATTGACATATTTTAATCATTTTTGTAGGAAAAAAGAAAATTCTTTGGCACAATCATTGGTTTGAAGTTATTAAATGCAAGACAAATCATAGATACAGTTATTTTCTCTTTACTGCAGTAGGATGTAGCCCTCATCTATGGAAATATTAATGCCCTTAGATGAAACTCTCCTTTCATTTGAATTAAACTTAAATAGCTGCTTCATGCAGTAATGAAGAAAATATTTTTGTAATTCAAGAGGGGTATCATTTAGAGTGTCTCTGTCTAGTCCTTCATCAAGAATAAAATGAAATCTTAAGAGTTGGAAGGGGTCGTATACAAATTGTGACTAATCCTTAATTTTTATATGCAGAAACTGAATTTCTGATGAGTGAGCCTTACTATCTAAGAACCTACTATTTAGGCATATGTATATATAGAAAAGTAAATTTCAAAACATACAAGGTTAAAAATTCAATAATAATATAAAAATTGCAGTAGTTTTTTCCTTAATTGTAGAATTCTTGATTCAGATTTAATGTTCTTCATGTAATTAATTTCTTAGTTGAAGGGAAAATATTTTTTTAATGAATTGCTTTTGCTTCTCTAAATTATCTATTTCAAGAAACATTCTTAAGAAAATAAAAAAACGTCAATGAAAGAAAATCATTCCTCTGTGATTCAAAACACATAGAATTCTTAGATCTTAATCACAGAAGTATAACTTTGGAAGAAATCATTCATGAGGATTGATTAAGAAATGAGCACCCATTGAGATATACTCAGCATCAATATAAACTTAATTCTTCTTTAAAAGAGCTAATCATGTGTCAATCGAACATGCTGAAAATAAAAGCTTTAGTTATATATTAAAAACCGAAATTTCAGTAGCTTGTAACTTAGGAAGAAACAAGAGTAAATGTGTCAAAGTTGAAATGGTGGTTGTATGAATCTCCATTTCTTGTATAGAAGACTGATTAGGGTTAAATTAGCCCAGCAAAGTGTAGACATGCAATAGATATTAAATGTAGAAAAACTGTGAAGATCCTATTGCCTAGCAATTGGTAAAACAAGGAGAATGAAGAATACAAATTTAATTTGTTAATTGCCCATAGATGTTATCACCTGTTTCACAGCAAAATTACTGTTTATTTTGTTTTGTTGACAGAATAAAGCACTGTTTAGAGGGAGAAATGGGTACACCAATATTTATTCATATTATACTTTGGGCTAGGCAGTGTGATAAGTTTTTTCATATTTATTTAAATGCTATTTCTGAAGTAACGATAAATATTTTAAAGTGTGTTAATAAAACGCAATACTTTAATTTTGTTTAGGAAATGATATTTTTGTCATATATGTGTCATATATATGTGATTATTTATTTAAAAATAATTTAGTATTTAGTCTTTATAGGCCATTACATAATTGCATATGAGATAAATTACTAAGAAATATAGCCCCCTATTTATTTATTGTTTTGTTAAGAATGGAGTGATTAAGTTAGGGCTATAAGAAAACATATCAAAAATGCATATGAGGGGGCTGGCCCCGTGGCATAGCGGTTAAGTGCATGTGCTCCACTGCTGGCAGCCTGGGTTCGGATCCCGAGCGCGCACCGACGCACCACTTGTCAGGCCATGGTGTAGTAGCATCCCACATAAAGGGGAGGAAGATTGACATGGATGTTAGCTCAGGGCCAGTCTTCCTCACACACACAAAAAATGCATATGAATAGAATGGAAATTAAATATTCCACATAGGCAGTAAAAATCATTATATACAGATTCAGTTATTTAGGGAATGTGAATCATGCGAAGACTTTAGAGACTGATCTAAAATGAATTCAGCAAACAAATCGATGGAAAAGATTTAGTTTATAGATGATAGAAGAAATTACTTTAGCAATGGCACTGCAGTGGAAGTGAGAAAAACAGTAACTTATATGAACAATTGATGTGAAAAAGATAGAGCAAATCTACTAGTAATTAAAAAAAAAGATAGCAGGAATTGGGGGTGAGAGTATTGAGAACTCAAATGCTTCCATGAAGTCTCCTGCAGACTTTATATTCATTTCCTTTCTCCCTATGCATCATCACCACAGAGAGCAGTTTTTCATTTTCAATATCTGTAACAAAGCAATTCAAGTCAGCCAGAGCTTTCCTTCTTTTTTTCCTTTTTTACATGCATATTTCAGAGGAAAAGATTGAATTCACTAATGTTACTTCTTTCAACTTTTGTTACTTTCAAACACTGTCAGCCTACTTATGCCAATTAAACATGTGAACTGAAAATTATTTGAATTTTATTATTTTCAAAGATCTTTAGAAAAAAGTTGAAAAACAGTGAATTTGTAACATGGGTAGTGATTAGAATTATATCTTACTAGTTATGTCACAGGCACATTCCTAAATAGAGAACAGTTGAGTTACAGGATGAAGGAGTGAGTTGTTCCTTAAGAGCTTTAAACTCTACACATGCATTGTCACAGGAACAGCAACCTTTATGCCTAGATAGAATGGATTCTCAGGGCTGCAATCTGCAAAACACCAGAATTAATATAAGAATTCATATATGAAGAATGTATCTGATATTCTTTTAAAATTTTCTTTTAAGTTCTTTTTTATCCCATGACATTTCTGTAAAGTCAAAATTTCTCTTAGTGTTCAGCGTTAGGAGAACATTTTAATTTTATTAAAAATTATTATTTTTTATTAGATATGAGCTATACAATTGATTGCCTTTTCCTCTTTTCTTTTTTTTTTGTCTTTGGCAGCTAGGCAGCTTATAGCTAAACTTCTGTTCAGTTAATATATAATATGCCCTAGGCTAGGTGGTTTGATCCCTTCATACTGGGATCTCATTCTTTTATCACTGTGTTAAAAGCATTATTGACTATGTAAGCTGTCATATATTTTTTTGAAAGTATTAGTGCGTATATAATGAACAATAAATGTGAGAATAATTTATGAGTTAGCATCTGGATCCTCATCTGTTTTGACTGAGTCAAGAGATTCAAATGCTATCTTGGAATTTATGATAAACCTTAATCTGAGGACCTCCAGTTCTCTTTAAAAGAGATACAGATGTAATAAAATGAAAAAAGGACAATTCAAAGAGGCTTTTCTGATTAAATTATTATTTTTTTTCCAGACCTTTCAAGGATGTGTGTCATACATCTGGCAGCTGGTACTTAGCCTTTAGGTCTTCTTAAAGACAGAAACTCCTGCTGAAGTTATACTATATTGAATTATATATCATGGCTTTGTAGCACAGGCAGAATCTAGAGCATCAGCTTTTTTTATTGAAAAAAAAGGCAATAGGGACTGGTTATAAAGGAGAAAAATCACTTCTTTCTCCATGAATTGCCGTCTCAGACAAAATAATTAAATATAATGTAAGATTGTAATGTGGTAGAATTTGTGGTAGATCCATATTACTAAGCAATAGATAACGAAGTGTCAAAAGAAAACATCCCTGCACAGTTAGAAGGATCAATAAATATTAGTGTGATAGTATCATGAAAGTACTGGATGGACTCAGAACCAGAAAACTTGAATTTATTCCCTTGAGATTTTAGACAATTGGCTTAATCCCTCTAAGCTTCAGGTTACTAATCTTTAAAATGGGGATTAATAATATCTGGCCACTCCAATTCTCAAACTGCTTGTGAAGTACAAATAAAGAGTTCATGGAACTGTTAATAACTTTTATACCTCTGAAAGGAAAGGTATAAAGACCAAAAAATTAAACTTAACATTAATAGAAACAATAAAACCTACACTCTTTATTAAAAGGGCTAATTTTATATGATATATAATATATATGTATAGATAAGATATACGTGTATAATCATTCAGGGAATGTAAAACGTGAACAAATGCAAAACTTACATTAATGATTGACCCCCCCCAAACAAGCATATTGTAGATTAGAAATCATAGTCAAATCTTTGAACCATTTCCTGGACAACTGACTCACAATTATGATCCAATCCAATCTATCTTTTTGTTCCACAGATGCCAGTAAAGAATCCTGGTTGGCTTTTACGAGGGGAAACAGAGTTAACTAGTGCTAGACATTATGCTAGGCTCTCTGATTTATTAGCCTGTCATCTGAAGAATTTCTATTAGGGAGACAGAGTCTCCATGAAATATGGAATGCTAACAGTACCTTCTTAAATACTTTTCCAATAATTGTTAATATCAATAGTGATTTGTATTATTAAAATAAAGATTTTCAAACAATTTTCCAGCCATGTCATATGCAACCAAAGTAAAACAAACTGTTAGGAAGAGCCTCTCTATTTTTTTCCCTGAGAGATATAGAATACTATCTTAGTGGGACATATATATGAATCCAGTAAGGAATCAATCGATCGACCAATCAGCTCTTGAGAGAATGGTATTAAAGTAATGTATTTGTTAATGCTTACATCTTTAGCATTACAAGTGCTGCTTGTAGATTTCTATTTAAATTGTATTTTAAACAAAGGAACCCAATAATTTGTTCATTTTTTTCTGATCTCTCTTACTATAGATATTTCTTACAAACATAGCTATATTGTTCGTTATGAAATCAACTGATAACAGATCTAACTTTGTTCATTTCATATTTTTAAAGACTATCAGCTTGCAGTCATTTAGCTTGATGTTTCTAAGGAGTTGGTCAGAATTATTTTTCTTTCTCTTGATTTTTCAGGCAAGAGTCTGAATTGATTTAGTACTTTTCAACTGTTAGATGCATCCCTAACAATATCCTGCAGGGCCGCCCAGGAGGGTGGTAAAAGGAATGAATAGCTATTGAAAGCTCTGCTCCTTTATGTGTCATAAAACAAAATGGAATTGTTAAAGCCTCCAATCTATTCCTTGATCATGCTTTGTATTTTCGAAAAAGCTTTCAGAAGATGCGGACACAGTCTGAATCTATTATTGTTCCTATTTCAGCTGACATAATCAAAATTATCCAAAGTGATGATATCAAAATATGAGCTAGTCTTCAGTAAGTTGCATGTCTAGATGAATAAATATAGATAGCTTTTGTATTCTTCAGCTGTTTATGAGATTACAGTTGACTCACTTATATACCAATTGATTTGAGAGTATTTCTTTTATTTAGTGGGAGTTGTGGATGAGGCTATTTTCTCATCTTTGCATTATTACTGCACTAAACCTAAACCAATTATGAATTATCCAGTCTCCATTTTATTCTTTTTCATTCTAAGTTTTAAAATACCCCCTTTTTTGGCATAAGGATGACAAAAATGAACTCAGTATTAATGGTTTTGTCCATTCAATTGTCTTTAACAAGGATATCTAGATCATTTATCTAGATCACTTTCAGACTTTAGGACATAAAATGGAAATATTCCTGCTGGAATTCTATGTGAGATAGTATTTACCATGCAGTCAATCTTTGATTCACTACAAAGTCTCTTCCAAGCCTTTGAATAGATTTCTAATAGTGGTGGAAATGGGAACTCTTTGGATCAAGCTCTTAGTCAAAGGTATAGACAGAGTTCCCATGTGCCTAGAGTGTTAAAAAATACTTTAGTACACACAGAGCTTGGGAGTAGGGATGACTCTCTGTCTTTAGTTTGTTCATTCTCTTTTTGCTTTTCTCTTTCCTTCTTAGGCTCCTTGCTTTTTCCAGTGCACTGGAGATGAAAGCCCTAGCTAAAAAATATATATGTGCATGCACACACATGTATGTGTGCATTTGCATGCACATTTATGTGCTTTAAATCATATTTCACAAAGAAGTAAATACTTCATGTAAAATATACAGTCAAAATGGAAGTTCCATCGACATTTTGGGAGCCAGGTGGGACATCTGACTTTCAACCATTCACATCTTAGCTCTCTGCAGTTAGTCTTGCTACAGAGCTATAGGTTCATTTTTGTTAAACTTTAATTTGCAAAGTCATTATACATATCCTATCCTCCCATAATAATTCCCCCAGCTATTCCTAAGGTTGGTATAAAAGGTATTTTTATTACCATTTCATAAATGAGGAAACAGATTTGGAGAAGTTGGCTTCATAAATATCACCAGGCTGAGCAGCAGTACTTATTTTTTCATAATTTTATTTATTTATTATTTCCCCAAAAGCCCCAGTAGATAGTTGTATATCATAGCTGCACATCCTTCTAGTTGCTATATGTGGGACGTGGCCTCAGCATGGCCGGAGAAGCAGTGGGTCGGTGCACGCCCGGGATCCGAACCGGGGCTGCCAGCAGCGGAGCGCGTGCACTTAACTGCTAAGCCACTGGCTGACCCAGCAGTACTTATTTTTAATCTAGACCAGCTCTATCTGGGACCACTGCTCTTTCTGTACCTAGTGTGGTTGTGGCTTGGCTTTCAAGCTTTTACCAGATTTCTTAGATTTCACTCTATTTATCTAAAAATGTTTATTAATATTTTGTGAATCACGTGTCTTCTTTTTTTAGCACCATATTTTTCCAATTCTAAATGACACATTTTCTTCATTTTAATGTTACTGAAATTAAGATGCCACAAAAATTAATGTCAGAATGACGTTTTTACAAAATCTGAAATTAAATTGACAAAAGAAATGGTATAATAGAACTGAGAAGGCATGATATTTTGTGTCTCATCCCTATGTTTAGGAAACTTATTTTATATATATGCCTTTGAATTCTTTTCCTCTGGGGGAAATAAAAAACTTGTCTGCTTTTGTATGAAACCTTCATACAAAAATACAAATACTATTTCGTTATTTCTGTTCTTAAAATTCCCCTAAATCACTGGTAAATTTTCCTTTACTAATTTTTATAATCTTCTAAATTTATTTTTTTTGAAGTTACTCAGTTTCCTCCTGAGAAGATAACCCTCATTGCATAGTTTTCTTTTCTGAGAGAATTTGATCTAATATCTGTCAGTTTTTCAATGATCTCACTAAATGATTACTGAAGTTTTTCAATAACTGCTTGATTTATTGGAGTGTCTTTCCCGCTTTGTGTTAATATAAACCTTACCCTGTCTTCAAACTTACCTGAATTTCATGACATCTCCTCAGTACTCGTTCAATGTGATGGGGAAAAATATATGTAAAAAACTGAGTTTTAGAATTTCTTGCTGAACTTTGCAATCTTTGCCTTACCATGTGCAGGTTTTATTACTAGGGATGACAGGACTTAAACAGAGTGAAAGTCAGAGTTGAAAAAAATTAAACTGTCTAAACAACTGACCCTGAGAGTTAGGGAAAAAGCAGAGGTAGATAGCATCCCTAAGGATCATGTTCATTCACACTCAAAGAATGGCTCCATTTTTGGTGGCAAATTAAAGTGTAGAACAGGAAACTGAGGCTGAATCCTTGTTGAATGGACCTGGCCACATGGAAAGGTTAGGGAAAAATTCAGTTGAGGGCTCAATCCAAGGCACAATTTGTATTAGACCTATGGCATCAAAACTATTTCCAACAAACAATGAAACAAAAGCCACTCATGTTTTCATTGTCTTGGTCTGGTTTCATTCATTCATTTAGCACCATTTATTGAACACCTACTATGTGTGAGATACTATGGATCCTTAACAGTAAACAATAGATATGACAGTCCTTTTCTCTATAGAGCTTGTCAGCTTGTTATAAATGCTGGGGAGGAATTCGCAGAAGTATAGAATTTCCTCATGGGGTAGGAGTGAGTGAGAGCTAATTTAGATAGAAGAAGAAAGACTCCTGATTGAAATGTGATTTATTTTGACTTCTAAAGGATAAAGATTTATCCAAACCAGAGCTTGGGGGAATAATTAGGAGTCAGCCTATCTTCTCATATTCCTAGATTTACAAATTTAGTTTTGTTTTATGAGGATGTGAATTACCTTAAGCTTATGTATCTATAAACCTGGATGAGAAATTAGCTGGAGAAATAAGAAAACAAAAAAGACTATCATGCAAGCATCTAACCATTTAAAATATGAGATTCAAGGAGCCAAATCAAGATGTTTCTAAATCTGAAGTTATGTTCTATGGATTTCTAACTCAGAATTGGAGGGCCAAGGATTATTTTCTGAACAACTTATTTCAGAATTGAGACTTGAGTGATGATTAGGAGCTAATTAGGAGAAGGGCAGATGGTGGAAGGAGGGGAAGTGGAGAGAGGGAGTGAGGATGAGTCAGGAAGGGAGGATTTGAGAAAGGGCCCAGAGGCAGGAGGCGGGGAAGTATTGTAGTTCAGTTTCTTTGGAGTGGTGGTAAAGGGCAGCCTTGGTAATGGTCACTGGAAAGATACACAAGGAAGGACAATGAGAAGCCATTGCATTGTATTAAGTAGAGAAGTAACTTGGGTGAATTATTTGCATTTAGGAAAGATCACTCTGACTGCAGTTTTGAAAACATTTTTGAGTAGGACATGGCTGCCGAACAGGAATAATACTAGAAAGTATTGCAGTAACCTCAGTGAGAGATAACAATGGCCTAGACTAGTGGTTTTCAAACCTTTTTCCTTAAACGCCCCCAAAGGCATTGTTTAAAATTCTATGTGCTCTCATATACTAATAAATTGACATACAAATTCCTCATAAGTTTAAATAGTTGCAAAAGATGTAATTTTCAGCATACTGTAAATTTTGAATTTTAAAATAGATCTGTTAATATATTTAAATTTGAAATTTAAAATAGATCTGTTAAATATATCTGTTAGAGTCTGAATAGTATTGAGATCCCATACTTATGTGGGAGATCAAAATTGGCCACCTCAAAATATGTCTCTTTACCTTGATTGTTTTTTCTAATGGACATTGGACCTCCCCAACTAACTGCCTAAACAAATTTAACTCTGGGTATGGATAGACTGGCAGGGTCCTCAGCCCATTCTTATCAAAGTTCTGTTTACCAAACATTTACATTTGTAAAGGTATCTCCCTCTCTGTGCTGGGAAGAGGGGGGGAGGACCTTATCTCTGGAAACTCTTATCAGTGCGGAAGGAGAGGACTTAAATCTACATACTCTTGATTACTGTGCTTTCTGGGAATCTTCCATAGCTGTCTCCTCCCCCAGCCCCAACATCCTCCTTTGTCTCCCTGAATATGCTGTTTAAGGTGAAAAACTACCGCCATTTCTTGAGAAACTCAGTTTCCCTGGTTTCTCCCATGTATACATGTTACGAAACTTTGTTTGCTTTTCTCCTGTTATTCAGTCTCATGTCAATTTAATTTGTAGCCCAGCCAGAAAGGACCCAGAGTGGGTAGAAGATAGTCTTCCTTCCCTTCACTTATCATTATCTATTTAAAAATATTTGAAATAGCTCTTGCAGAACTTTAAAAAATTTTATGTGGTTCTCTTTTCTTTTGAATTTATATTTTCATTCCCACAGAAATTCACCCTTTTATTACCTATCTTATGGTTGAACGTATGCTTGAGAGTATACTTTAAAGTATTTAATTCATTACCCTATCATATTTTTTAGTTGTGAAATATATTTAAAATTTGATTTTTAAAATTTCTTATAACTGTAAAGTTTAAGGGTTAATTTTTCCTTCTAGAATTGTCACTGAAACCAAAGTGGGTTCACCTCCTGGTGAGTAAATCAGACTCTCCAGCAGAAGTAGTTGTCACACAAAGTAAGGTATATTTACAGCAAATAGGAGACCATGTGGAATCATTTCCAAAGTCATGGCTCTCCCCGAACGAAGGGAAGCAGGGACCTTTTATTTCATATTGGGAATGAATATTCAAAAGGGAGAGGCGAGTATTTGCTTGTTCAGGCTCAGTTGGAAAACATACTTCCACATACACTGCAGGTTATGGTAGTAAGGCCTAAACTCCTCTTGGAGAGATCTTAGCATTAAAAATAAGGCAAACAGGGGGGCCGGCCTGGTGGCCCAAGCGGTTAAGTGTGCCCACTCAGCTGCGGCAGCCCAGGGTTCACCGGTTCGCAGATCCCGGGCAAGCACCGACTCACTGCTTGGCAAGCCATGCTGTGGCGGCGTCCCGTATAAAGTAGAGGAAGATGGGCACAGATGTTAGCCCAATGGCCTGTCTTCCTCAGCAAAAAGAGGAGGATTGGCAGCTCAGGGATAATCTTCCTCACACAAAAAAAATAATAATAAGTCAAAGGTTATAGGCGTAACTCTTGTGGTGAAGCTTGGTCTGGGTCAAGGTGGTTGGTGATGGCAACTCCTTAACATAAAAGGAAAAAAAAAAACCACTTTGGCAAGACAGTTAAATGCTTCCAAACCCACCCTTGAGTTCCTCCAGGCAATTAGTCGACAGATGAGTTGTCATTGTAATTTTTATTAACGCGCAATTGACCAAAACTATGTAACTATATTTTAAATTCTGAAATATTGCTAGTGACAAAAAAGTACAACGTTGTTAGAAATGCAATGCTAAACGTGACAGATGGGCTTCTTTATTTCATTAATTCCTCTAACTTTGGAACAATGTTACTTATTGCCAAAATGAGACGAGGTTTAGTATTAATCCTATTTTGACTTTTCACTTTTATAGATGTGAACTAGTAGTTGAAGAGTTGACTTATAACAATGTCATTGAATTACTTGAACTCCTGATCATATTTAAAAAGTCACATGGTGATCTATTATCAAAATTTATCTTTAATAATTTATTAATTTTGTAGAAAGCAAAGAATTGACATTACCTGATTTACAAAATAATTTCTTTGCCAGTCATTCAATTTCTCAACAGTAACATTAGTATTTCTCAACATTTGTAATCAAATGTCCTTTTGTTTGGTGCCCCCAGAGACTTTACATGCTGAGTCAATGCACATAAAATTTTGGATGGGTAAGAAGTATGTTTTTGTTTTGTAAAATAAGAGAAAGGTAACAAGGAACGTAGTAGTTGGAAAGTAGAAACTGCACCTCTGCCATAGATATGTCTTCAGTTGTTCCTCAAATCTCTTTCCGGGTACACTTTGGAGAGGATTTTTGTACTCTCAAGAGTGTATGTACACCAGTCTGAAGACCACTAAGCTAGATTAAGGCAGTAATAATGTTCATGAAAAAAACTAGAAAGACATTAGAAATAGAGACATATAAGGTGGAAAAATTCAATATATTTTGGTAGTCTATTGGATTGGGAGCATGTGTAAAAGTTCTAGAATTTGAGAAGAGTAGAGTACATTTTAAATATTCCTTTAGAGAGTGGAAAAGAGTTGACTAGGGAAACATGGACCACTTTGATAACTGAAGATGGTAAGTTTACAGGGTACTGACCTGCAAAACTGTGCAATTTGCTTGGCTGTCACTATCGACCAGGGTGAAGGTGCAGAGAAGGCAGCCACTGAGTGTGTTTATGCTAATTTCAGAAAGTTGGTTTTGAGGGATATGGGATGAATGTGCTTATTAAGAATGGAGGTCACAAGCTCTTTTCTCTCGACTATGCCCCCAGAAACACCTCGCAGAAAGGAGCTGGAGGACTCTTGATAGAGAAGAGGAAACTGAGGCCCCAGGTGGGTCCTGCCTTAAGGGAATAGACTTGTGCATAATTATAGCAATAATAGTTCAATTTATGGAGGAGGATTAATCTTACCTGAAGCTCTTTTCCTCCATTAGCTCCTTTCTTCTTTACAAAGTAGGAATTTGGAGCTGTGAGGCTGAGAGAGATGAACTTACTTGCACACAGCTGAGAAGGGGTCAAGTCCGAACTGGAAGCCAAGTTTGTGCTCCTTACACTACACCAACAACCTATCCAAGGACCTTGAGGGAGCTTTTCTCTGATCACATTTTGTTGGTTCTTCATTCATTCACTTAATTATTTACTGAGCACCACTGTGTGCCAAGACTACTAGACACTGGGGAAACAATGGGAGCAAGATGCGGTACCTCTCATGGCTTTTACTTTCAGGAGAAGGAAGCAGAAAATAACAGGGAAAAACGCAGAGTATGTAGATGCTGAGAAGAAAATGAACAGGTTGCTGAAGTAAAAGAATAACTGGATGTGAGGAAGGTCTTTCAGTAACGGGAAGTGCAAACATCTTAAGGTAGAAATAAGCTAAATGTGTTCCAGAACAGAAAGAAGGTCGTTGTAGCTGGAGCGGCATAGGTAGAAGGAGATTGATAAAGGATGAGGCTGGAGAGGTGGACAGGGGTTGTACCATATATGGCCTTAGGGGTCCTGGTAAGGACTTTGGATTTTATTGATTTTTTTCTAAGCCATCGTAAAGTTGTAAACTAAAGAGTGATGTGTTCACATTTGTATTTTAAAAGATCACTCAGCTGTATAGAGAATGGAATGTGAGCAGGAAAGAGTGGAAGCATGGAGAGCTATTATGAGGCTATTGGAATAATTCAGATTAGAGATTACGATGATGCTTGAACTAAGGAGGTGGCAGTAAGGATGGAGAGACTGGATGGATTTAAGGTGTGTTTTGGAGGTGGAGTTAACAGGACTTTCCTGAAGGATTAGATGTAGAGAGTGAGGATAAGAAATGAATTAAGGATAACTTCCAGATGTCTGGCTTAAGCAACTGGGTAGTTGATGGTGCCATTCAGTGAATGAAAGACTTGATGGATGTGAAGGTGGGGGAATCCAGAGTTCTTTCCTATCTAGGTTCGTGTGAGATACCAGATGATAAGTCAAGTAAACAACTGAATGTTGTGGTGGAGACTTAGGTCGCCCACCAAAATTATTCCTCTCTTTCTTGGCCATACACCTACACTACACTACATTCCTCAGCCCCCTTAAATTAGGTGTGGCCGTGTGCCTATGCTCTTCCAACAGAAAGTGAGCAGAAGAGATGCACACAGTTTCCAGGCCTGGCCCATTAAAATCCATCAACAGGTGTTCCTCTATGCTCTTACTTATTTTGCCAGCTGGAAGCAGATAATGACCTGGTTCTAGAGAAGGCAAGGTCTCAAGATGGAAGATTCCCAGGTAGAGGAGAATTCCACCCTATTGACCTAAATATCTGCCTAGGACTGTTATATGAGGGGGGAAAGAAAAGCTTTTATTGTATTAAGCTTTAAAAAAAAAAAAACAGTAGAGGTGAGAAAATTAGAAAGTAGCTCAACTTCTCTGGAAAGGATAAAATAAAAGTGTACTCAAACAGAGGAATATATGCTTTATAGTACAGGAAGAATGCCAGCATTTATCAGGAAGGAAGAAGAACTTGAGACAGGGCTCAGAGGCAGGACAGCTGGGAGGTCCAACTTGAAGTCACCCTAGGAGGGTGACTTTAAGACAATACATATCCAAAGATAGCTTAAGAATGTATAGCTCCTGAGAAGGACTCCCTTGAGATCAAAGCAATGATTATTTCTTACCATAAGAAATAATCAGAGTGACACACCTTATTTCATTCAGGAGACAAAGTCATGGAACATTCTAAGCTTTATCTAACTATTTAATCTATCTCCAAGGTTTTAAATATATATATAGAAAGCAAGAATATAATATATAATACACTGAAAATTATATGCTTTCAAAATATTTTTACATATCTTAATAAGAGTTTAGATGTCAACTTATAATATGCAAAGGGCTGTATAGCTTATTCAAAATTATTTTAGGAAATTCACATGCAAAAATTTTTAAGACCACTGAAATGAAGTACTGACAACTAGAGAGATTTAGAGAGGATGGTGTTATATCTAGACGCTGGGTGATGTAATTGTGGTGGTAGTTTTAGAGACAAAAATTAATGTATGATTAATCTACATTGTTTTTCCAAAGAATTGAGTTACTATGAGTATTCCAAAGGTGTTCACCCAATGACTCATTCTAAGAGATTGGTAGGGCTATAGAAAATAATGGAGGAAATATGGGGAAGTAATATTCCTTTTAGTGGGGAAGAATTTGATAAATTTGTTATTACGTTATGGCTTGGAGAGATTTGTTCACAGTGGAGATGCCCTGTGAGTACTTAGGGAAAGATGATGGGCAAAGAGGCTTGAGGCTAGAAACACTTATGTCTTTAAATCATTCACAGGTAAGTAATGACTTGAAAGGAGGTAGAGTCTCAGAAAGTAGGCAGAACTATGGTGTTTCTCCAGTAAAGATAGGAAGTTGCTTACTGTAGAAAACATGGCAGAACTCTGAAGCCTTAAAGCAAAAGAGTATACAATTGATGAATCAAATTATTCCAAATGCGTAAATTCTCATGCATTTATACAAAAAAACTCAAGGATGTCAGTCCTTGTTGAATTTCAGGCCCAAAAGGCTGAGCTCTGCAGGTACAACTCTTTTTAGTTTATGAGATAATTCATAACCATGAATGATCTAGCCGGGCTCCCAATTCCCTGGTTCAATCTAACAGCACCTTTGTGTTGTTGTTTTTTTTGTTTTGTTTTGATTTTTTTGTCTTTTGTGATGGTTGTGGGATATTACTTTTCTATTCTGCATACAAATTGCTGCAAATTTAGTGTCTTAAACCTGATTTATCTCAATTTCGGTGAGTCAGGAGTATGGGCATAGCTTAGCTGGGTCCTCGGCTCAGAGTCTCATGAGGTTGCAGTCAAGTTCAGCTGGCTCTGTTCCTTTCTGGAGCTTGGGGTTCTCTTTTGTCTGTTGGCAGAATTCTGTTCCTTGTGGTTGTAGGACTAAGGTCCCCATTTTCTTGCTGGCTGTCAGCTCCTAGAGTCCACTCGCCCCTTACACAGGGCCCACACTGGCCCTCTCACAATGTGGCAGTTTACTTCTTCAAGGCCAGCAGGAGAATCTTTCTCTTCAGGAAGGGCCCAAGCCCTCTTTTAAGGACTGTCACCTGACTCAGATAGTCTCATGAAGGATAACTTCTCTTTTGATTAACTCAAAATTTACTGATTCAGGACCTTAATTAGCTTTGCAGTATCTTTTTACCTTTGCTGTATAAGGTAACCTATTGACAAGAGTGGTATCCCATCATATTCACAGCTCACACCCACACTCAAGGGGAGAATGTACAGGAAGTTTTACACCAGAGGGGCAAGAATCTTGAGGCCATTTTAGAATTCTGTCTACCACAAGAGTGAAGGATACAGAGATATAGCATGATTTGATTAACTTATTCTTATCCTGTCCCTTTATCATAAAACTTCCTGATTCAAGTTTTAATGGGTTTTTACTAATGCTGGTGTTTTCAGTTTGGGTCAAATAATTCACCATTCACAATTTATTTATTTATTTTTTTTTGTGAGGAAGATCAGCCCTGAGCAAACATCCGTGTTAATTTTCCTCTTGTTTTTTGCTGAGGAAGACCGGCTGTGAGCTAACATCTATTGCCAATCCTCCTCCTTTTTTTCCCCCAAAGCCCCAGTAGATAGTTGTATGTCATAGTTGCACATCCTTCTAGTTGCTGTATGTGGGACGCCGCCTCAGCATGGCCAGAGAAGCGATGCGTCGGTGCACACCCAGGATCCGAACCCAGGCCGCCAGTAGCGGAGCATGCACACTTAACCACTAAGCCACGGGGCCGGCCCTCACAACTTTCTACTTTCAATGTTCAAAACTGAAGATTGCTTTTCATAGCCTGTGTCATTGAAAAATCCATTAATAACATTATCAGTTTAATTGCTCTTTTCTAAAACTTTTCCAACTCAATTTTCCTTGAAATAGATCATCCACTATCTTACATAGTCGATTTTAGTTCTGGGCCTGCTATTGTCCTGTAACACTTTACATTTTTTTTTTAATTTCCTACATAATGCTCACCGGAAACTAGACTTTTGAACCCTGAGTACATTAGGCCCAACTCAATTCAACAAAGCCAATTCATCTTTATGAACATATATTGTATATTCTATATTAGCCAGTCATCTTGTCACCATATAAACCTGGAAAAAGATTTTTCTGTACTCAGGTAGCTTGTAAAGTTCCACATGATATATTGGGATAATTTTTAATGTTTTGCCTAGATATCTCCCAGGGTAATTAACAACTCAGAAATCATCATTGTATAATATTATAATTTAAATTACTTTAAAAAAACACGACAAAATTTCCTTGATGCTTATCTGCCAACTTAATGAATTTATGAGAGTTTCTTGAAATTTGCTCCAATTGAGTTGACATGTCCCATATTAAGGGTTTCTTCTCCTTCTGCAAAATTGAGAGGTTTGACTGCATTTTTATCAGCTTTTATATAAAACATTAAATAAAACTGAAACTGCTCCCAGCACTGATCCTTGGGGAAACTCTATGGTTAAAAGTTTTTTATTCAGAAAAAAAGATATGTATTGGTGATATAATTTGCCTTTTTTTAAAATTCAGAAATGTCTTTCAAGCATCATTGAAGTATTTTAGATGTTTTTCTATAGAATCTTGATACATAAATTAAGAACATAATATAAGTAATTCCTTCTAGTTTCCTTTCTCTTTGATTTTTTTCTCCTATTTAGAGATAATTTAAGAATATATTTCTTCTTTCAAATACTGGTTTGATTGGTCCACATTGCAATCAAACGTGAGAAGTGAGATTTTTTTATAGAAGTGAGATTCATTAACTTGAGAACAATCCTTATGGATAGCTCTGTGCCAATTTATATCTATCAATTTTTTCAGAACTTAACAGTCTTCAAAAAAAGTTTGTTTCAACCTATTCATTAATTTTTTAGTGGTTGCCTTAGAGTTTACAATATACATCTTTAATTAATCACAGGGTACCTTCCAAAATTGTATGCCACTTCATGTATAGTGCAAGAACTTTTACAGCGGCATACCTCCAATTCCTCCTGCCATCCCTGCCTCACAGTTGTCAAACATTTTACTTTTGCTTATGTCATAAACCCTACAACACAATGTTATTATTTTTGCTCTAGATAGTAGATTTTCTTTTGCAGCAGTGAAAAATAAGGGGAAATGTCTTCTGTATTTACCTTCATTTTGACCTTTTCTGGTCCTCTTCACTTCTTTGTGTAGATCTGGGCTTCTGTTTGGTGTCATACTCTTCCTGTTTAAAGAACTTCCTTTGACATTTCATACAGCACAAGTCCTCTTGTGTGGTGGCTACTGATTTCCCCTGTATTCCAACAAACATAAAACACTCCATGTGTTTCCTTTCCTTTTGGAGGAACTTGTCCTTTTTTGTAACTTGGTTGCCTCGCAACATCAGCTCTCTGACACACTCAAGAAAAGTTATGATTTTGTAGATTATCTGTTTTTTTTTCAGTGTTACATGGGGACAAGTTTCTTTGAGGTTTTCTGGATCCAATGCGGAAGCAGAAGTCCACTCTTACATTTCATCCCTTCAGTGATTGTACGCTATGTCTCACAACATAAACTTGTGAAAAAAATCTCCTTGTTGGTTCATGAACTTAACCCTATTCCCTGAACTTACTCCTTTCATCAAATCCTCCTTAACAACAAGATATTTCTGTAAACCTTGTAAGTACTGAATACGTGCTTGTTGAAGTTGACATCACATTAGTTTTTCTCCCCATTTCGTCCTAAATGGAGGAATAATAATTTGAAATCCACCTCTACTATGATGGTAGAAACATTTTTATGTTGATTAAATCTTCACACCTTTTCATTACCTTATTAAATTAAAATATATTAAAGAAAGCATGTGTAGATTCATTCATTTAAAACAGATTAGCTCAGGAAAGAATTGGCCAATTTGCAAGAGGAATATAAGGGAATAGAGTGAGTCCAGAAATGCATGGTATTTCAGAGTTGAAAAAGACAAATGCTTCTAGATACAAAACAACACGACAAATGAATAAAATAGATTTTAAGTGACAAAAGCCCAGGAAAACTTCTCAGTTAAATAAAGTGACTAGAGAAAAGTTTGATTAAGGGTGTGGCCTTCTCATCAATTCTTCCAGATACCCTTGGTAGCTGCCATGGAGTTGATAGAGAGATGAAGGAGATGCCATGATAAAGGAAAAAATAAATCAGATCTCAGGACTATGTATGGAAAAAATTTTGAAGTGTGTTTACTAGAACATGGACAAACTAGAATTGAAATATCAGGTCTTAGACAAATGTAGACAAGTGATCTTTGTATGTCATCTAGCCTTCCATTTTCTAAATGGTATATATAATTATACTTTTCCTGCTCCTGCCCCACTGGTTTATGTTAGGTATATATATTGATGTAGAGTTGGGGGAAAGATCTTGTCTTTTTATTTTTCAGATCACTAGACCAAGTAGATGCATATCCTGACCTGAGACTTCCTGGATTTTGGACTAGATGCAGTGACTTTGGGTTGAACCCCACAGAAAGGAGGGTGATAGGAATTGTGTGTATGGAAAAGGGAGCAAAGGGATGTTTGGTGACTGGAAAATTGGACTGTGGCAGAGATTACTGGTGCTCACCAAATAACACTGTGCTTCTTTACCTTTCCCAGCCCCTCTTGCAGTTAGGGTCACACATCCAAATTCTGGCATTTGAGATTGGGACAGATGTGATGTATGCAACTTACTAGGTTCGGCCCTTAAAAAAATTCTGCACAGAAATAGATTTCACAGAATATTTCAGCCAAGTCACTAAAAAAATAAACAAATGGCCAAAAAACCCAAACCACAATAATAACAACCCCCTGGTAGGGGGGATCAGTATTCAGAGTTACTACAATATTATTATCTAAAATGTCAGTTCTCAACAAAAAAATTATGAGATATGAAAAGAAACAGTAAATGTGGCCCATAGAGGTAAAAATCATCAACAAATTAGTAGCAACCTGAATCCAGCAATTTATAAAAAAAGATACATCAAGTGATATTTTTCCCAGGAATGCAAAGTTTGTTGAAAATTCAATCAACAAAAATCAACAGATATAATATACCATATTAATAGAATAAAGAACAAAACCACATGATTACTCCAAAAGCCATAAAAAAAACATTTGACAAAACCCAAAATCTTTTACAATAAAAATGCTCAATAAACTAAAAATAGCCAGGAATTTCTCAGTTGATTAAGGGCAGCTATGAATAATCCAGTGCTAATGTCATATTAATGATGAAAGACTGAATGCTTTCCCTCTAAGTTTAGGAACAAGACAAGGATGTTTGCTATTGCCACTTCTATTGAAAATTTTACTGGAAGTTCTAGCCAGAGCAATTAGACAAAACAAAAGAAGTCATCCAGATTGTAAAGGAAGAAGTAAAAACATCTCTACTTGCAAATGACATGATCTTATATATAGAAAATCCCAAGGAACTCACTAAAAAAACAAAAAACACATGATTAGAATTAATAAAAGAGTTCAGCAAGGTTGCAGAATACAAGGTCAACATATAAAAATCAATCATATTCGGGCCGGCCCTGTGGCTTAGCGGTTAAGTGCGCGCCCTCTGATGCTGGCGGCCCAGGTTCGGATCCCGGGCGTGCACCGCTTCTCCGGCCATGCTGAGGCCGCGTCCCACATACAGCAACTAGAAGGATGTGCAGCTATGACATAAAACTATCTACTGGGGCTTTGGGGGGGAAAAATAAATAAATAAAATCTTTAAAAAAGAAAAAATCAATCATATTCTATACACTTGCAATGAAAATGAAATTAAAACAGTTACATTTACAATAGCATCAAGAAGAATAACATACTTGGGAATAAATTTAACAAAAGAAGTGCAAGAATTTTACTTTGAAAACTGCAAAACATTGTTTAAGAAGGTAAAGACAATGTAAATTAATGGAAAGTCATCCTGTGTTCATGGATCAGAAGACTTAATATCTTTAAGATGTCAGTATTCCCCAAAGTGTTCTACAGATTGAATGCAATCCCTTTCAAAATCCCACTCAGCTTTTTTGAAGAATTTGACAGGTCAATCCTAAAATTAATATGGTAATCCAAAGGACCCAGAAGAGTCAAAAGAATAGTGAAAAGAAGCACAAAGTTGGTGAATTCACAGTTCCAAATTTCAAATTTCTACAAAGCAATAGTAATCAAGACAGTATAGTGCTGGTATAATGATAGATATACGGATTAATAGAATAGAATTCAGAGTACATAAATAAACCCTTATCTTTATGGTCAATTGATTTTGAAAAGAGTGTTTTAATATTATGATTTATAAGAAATATATATTTGGTCATTCAGATGACAGAAATATATTTCTCATATATATTTGGTCTTCATCCACATTTGCTGGCTCATAGCTCCCCAAACCCTTGGAATTTCTTAAGCATTGAGAGTGAAAAAGGTGTCTTTTGTCATGTTAATGAAGTGACTTCTGAAAAGCACCTAAGGGTGGATACTGGTTGCCAGAAGAACTAACCACATGATTAGAGGGTTGGAACTTTCAGTCCCAATCCCTGACCTCCCCGGAGGGGAGAGGGGTTGGAGGTTGAGCCAGTCTCTAATGGTCAATGATTTAATCAGTCCTGCCTATGTAATGAATCCTCCATAAAACCACAAAAAGACATTGTACAGAGAGCTTCTGGGTTGGTGAACACATGACTGGGGAGAGTAGCATGCCTAAAGAGGGCATGGAAGCTCCATATCCTTTCCCCATACCTTGCTTTCTGTGTTTCTTCATCTGGCTGTTCCTGAGTTATATCCTTTTATAATAAACCAGTAATCTAGTAAGTAAAATGCTTCTCGAGTTCTGGGAGCCACTTTAGCAAATTAATTGAACCTGAGGATGGGGATCATTGGAACCTCTGATTTATAGCTAGTCAGTAACAAGCACAGGTGACAGCCTGGACTTGCAACTGGCCTCTGAAGTTGAGTTGTGGGGGGCAGTTTTATAGGACTGAACCCTTAACCTGTGAAATCTCATGCTATGTCTTGGTAGATAGTGTCAGATTTGAGTTGAATGTTTGGACACTCAGCTGGTGTCTAGAGAATTGCTTGTTGGAGGTGTGGGAACACCCCCCCCCCCTCCACCCACATGGAAATTGGGTACTCAGAACCAATTTAAGCATAAGACAATTGAAGGGGTAAAGGGTACTGGGACAATGAGATAAATCAAATACAAAATAACAGATTTGGACCTCTACCTCACACCATGCAAAAAATTACTCAAAATGAATCATAACCTAAATAAAACTATAAATTCCTGGAAGAAAATATAGGAGTAAATCTTCATGATCTTGGGTTAGGCAATGGGTTCTTAGATACAATACCGAAAGCACACATGACAAAAGAAAAAATAGAAGAATTGGACTTCATCAAAATTAATTATGCATCAAGGTACACCATCAGGAATGTGAAGAGACCACCCACAGAATAGCAACAATATTTGTAAGACATATTTCTGATAAATGACTTGTACCCAGAATCTACAAAGAACTCTTAGAACTCAATACTTAAAAAGACAAATAGCCCAATTAAATAAATGGGCAGAGGATTCAAAGATGTGTTTCCCCAAAGAAGATATACAAATGGACAATAATCACATGAGAAAACACTCAAATCATTAGTCGTTACTGAAATGCAAATCAAAATCACAGTGAGCTATAATTTCACACCCACTATGATGGCTCTAATAAAAAAGACAGGCAGGAACAAGTGCTGGGGAGGATATGGAGAAATTCACACCTTCATCCATGGCTGGTGGGAATGTAAAATGGTAAGATTACTTTGGAAAACAGTTTGGCAGTGCCTCAAGAGTTAAGAATAGGGTTACTATACGACCCAACAATTCCACTCCTGGTAACACAAGAGAAATGAAAACATACATGCACACAAAAACTTGTACGCAAATATTCATAGCTGCATTTGTCATAATAGCCAGAAAGGAGAAACAACTCAACTGCTTAACAACTAATAAATAGATATAGAAAATATAGTATACTAATACATGCTAATTATATATTCAGCAATAAAAAAAGGAATGAAGTAGTAGTGATACGTGATACAACATGAATGAACTTAAAACCATCATGCTAAGTGAAAGAAAACAGTCACAAAAGATCACATATTGCATGATTTAATTCATATGAAAGGTCCAGAATAATCAAATCCATAGAGACAGAAATTAGATTAGTGATTGTTTAAGGAGAAGGATAGGTGATGGGGGCAGATGAGACTAATAGATACAGGATTTCTTTTATGGAAATGAAACTGTTCTAAACTGTTCTAAAAATTAGATTGTAGTGATGTTTGCACAACTCTACGAATGTACTAAAAATCAGTAAATTGTACACTTTAAATGGGTGAATTTTGTGCTATGTGAATTATGTCTCAATAAATAAGGCTGTTAAAAAAACAAGAAAAAAATCCCACCCAATCCTCTAGCCCTTGCTTGCTTTTCAGGGGATCCTTGGAGCTCATGTGCTGTAGATAAATTAACAGTGAAATAGAAGTGTATTAGACTGCAACGTGAATAAGAAATAAACATTTACTGTGCTAAACTCCTGAGGTTTCAGGGATGTTTGTTAACACAACATGGCTTATCTTATCCTAGCCTATCTTGACTAATATGGAAATATGGCATTTTAGAATTAGGAATTATCTCTCTCTCAATTATATTTTAACTAAATAACAGTGTAGAAAGAAAATTGAGATAATGTGAGCTTTCCCAAGTATCATGGATGCTAATCTGTTTTGGGTAATATTTAGCCACACATGACCACTAATAATCAACACTCACTACAAGACTTTTTAACCTCTCTCCCTGGAGATACTAGGTCTGTACACATATGATCTGCTTCGCAGGATTCTGTAAGAAACATCTTTACTAAAATTTGCCACTGTTTAACACGAATCAAGGTCTTTTAGCATCCACTATTAGCGTCCACACTGCCCACAATGTGACCATTACACTCTTATCTCACATTTTAAGATTTCTTTTGAATTTGTAGCAGCACTCCTTTTCAAGTTACCAATTTCTTTATTAGTCACATATGCTAAACTATGCATAAGATCAGCTTACTCAGAATTTATTTTCTTCTAATTTATATGTTTTGCTCTTTACTTTGTTAAATATTTAACAGTATAAATGGACTAACACTGATTCCTTTACGTAAAGGAAGAGAAGAATAGATCCGGGTTTTTTGGATTCATTTGTATTTATTTATTATTATTTACTTATTATAATTTATTTGTTTTTAGTGATATCTTTGGTGGTACTTTTATGTTTGTTTTAGTATGGATAGAAACACCTTTGCGTTACATCTTAGCTTTGGACATTACTTATGGGATCTGTTGTAATTTGTGGCTTTGACTTTATTAGAAACTACTGGAAAAATGACTTGCTTTGAGAAATTAAAAGTTTCATTAATCAAAAGTCACAAATTATTAAGATTTTTTTAGATTCTATTCTTTCATGAAATGATGACTCCTGTTTCTTTTGTATGTTTTTATTTCTAATGTAATTCCTTTCTCCCAGTACATAAAATTTTTACCTCCATAAATCAAAATAATCATCCTCATGGAAATTTTTTATTTATTAAAACTAGGTAGTCATTTGAATACTAACTTTTTTTATACAGAAGCCATTAAGATTTTAATTGAGACAGACATTTGTAATTTGTAAACAAAGCTTCAAAGCAAAGTTTATGTTCCAATTTGTTAAACAGGATTACAGAGTATGTCTATTTCTATTATTATTGTCATTTGAAAGAACTTTAAAAGTTATCTACTCCAACTTCCTCTCAAAGTAATGTCTCACTTAGAGCCCCCAGATTATGCAAGGGTGCTTGCTTAAGTAAATGTTTTTTAAGCCCTGTTATTGTGAGTCACAGGCTTTAGCAACTACAGATGACATGCTGAACTATGAAAAGATCAATTGGAAAATTGTATTTCCTTTGTGTAAGGTGTGTAAGTTATATATGGAAAAGTTAAGTATCTTTTAAAAACTTTTCATTCCCCTCTTAAGTGTGACAGGCTATCTGCCGTAGAATGAATGTTTGTGTCCCCTCAAAATTCGTATTTTGAAATCTAATCACCAATGTGATGGTATTTGGAGGTGGGGGCCTTTGGGAGGTGATTAGGTTATGATGACAGAACCCTCACAATTGAGATTACTGTCCTAATAATAGAGGCCCCAGGAAGCTCTTTGTCCCCTTCCACCATGTGAGGACACAGCAAAAAGACCACCATCTATGAACCAGGAAGTGGACCTTCACTAGACACTAAATCTGCTAGTGCCTTGATCTTGGACCTCCCAGCCTCTAGAATTGTGAGAAATAAATTACTGTTGTCTATAAGCCACTTAGTGTGTGGTGTTCTGTTATAGCAGCCCAAATAAACTAAGACACCATCCATCTCAAATATTTTCAAATAATTCAACTAGTCCAATATTTTCTATGCTTTTCATCATTGAAATGTGTCAATACACATGGCGATATTTCTACATAGCATCAACCAAAACAAAATATGTGGAACATTTCTAACCACGTCTAACTCAAATTCGTTTCTTAAAATTAGGAAGGATAAATCAATATTGAGAAATCTATTATTTTAATTTATACAATTAATAGGCCAGAGTATTCAAGAAGCCAAAAATTGAACTTCATTTAAAAAAAATTGGTAGTTTAAATATAATTTCTAAAATATGTCAGAGTGTATTTCAGAAAGAATGTGAAAGTTGTGTAAGCGAAAACTAGAGAATCTGAGGATTGTGTAACCCACTACATGGAACATGTTCTTACTTTAAGTAGGATTTGTTTTTTTTAATTTATCAAATTCACAAACGTCAATATAGTTATAAATATATTCATGTAATTTTATTGGTAAGAATTTTAGATTTTTCTCTGGTTTTTATTATTTATAACATGCTGCTAGATCAAAGTTTTTGTTTGTTTGTTTGTTACACCCTCCATCTTCAGCATTAATATCTTCTAAAGGATACCCACTTTTTGCTTCACTTGCTGTAAAGATTAGGTCAATTTTATGTGGAATGCTTGGATCAGAGTGAATGTTTATTATTATTATAGTGAGCACTCGAGATATTTATTAAGTGAATCATTAAGTAATTTATCCTAATTAAATTATGTCATTGGCTGTTTATGATCCCATTAATTTATTCTGTAAGTATCTCTTTGTAAAGCACTATGCTGGGTACTATGGGATCTATCCATATGAATTTAGCCATATCTGACCTAAAAGGTTTATAAGCAATGGCAGAGCAAGAGACAATTATTTACTTAATAGAGTTTTTGTTTCAGGTTATCGTGTCTCCCACACATCTTCAGCTATGTCCCAGTTGAACATTCATTGGGCTATTGCTCCTAGTTAAGTAATTTTGTCTTAAAAACCCCTGTTCAAATCTTAAGATACCACTTGGAAATAGTAGCCATTGAAGCTATCATGGTCTGTTATCACAAGAGCACAGATGAGTTTATTGTACTAGCCAGTATCCCCACAAAGTTCAGGAGAATGTAACAGAAATCGTTATATTTTCGTTAGAAGTGAGTGCACAGGTAAGAGAAAAACAGTGACTTAAATTCTGTAGCATTACGAATGAAAGTTGAAGGCCCCCACTAGGATAGAAGTTTTGCTTTTATTTATTTAGTCCATGGGAAAGCTTGATATTCATGTTGATTCTTGGATTTATTGCAGTTATCTCTGGTACACTTGTGGGCCACATCCTATATGTTGGGAATCACTGTATGAGAGATGGGGGCAAATGTTCAAGTTGAGAAGGTACTTATATGACTAAGAATTAGAATAAAAACTCAGACTGCCTGAGGTACCATAGCCGTAACAATTTCTATAAAAGCTACAAAAGGGATAGTATGAGACCGTCAGGCTCAGGAGTCAGTTCTCTTAACCACATGTCTCTGAGTATACATGTGAGAATGGCTCTAAGACTGGTTCTCAATCCTATCTGCACATTAGAATCATTTACTTAAAAATCACATATGCCCAATCCTCTCTCCAGATCAATTGACTCAAAGTCTCTGGGGATAGGGTCTGTACAAAAATAGTTTTTAATCTTATTTTGAATTTTTTTTTCATTTTGAGGTAATTGTAAATTTACATGCAGTTGTAAAAAGTAATACAGAGCAATCCCATGTACCATTTACCCAGTTTTCTTCAGTGATAAAATCTTGCAAAACTATAGTACAATCTCACAACCAGGATTGACATTAATCCAGTCAAGATAGAGAATATTTCTATCACCACAAGAATCCCATATATTGCCCTTTTACAGCCATACCCATTTCCCTTCCACCAACCCCCTTCTTAAACCCTGGTACCACTAATCTGTTCTCCATTTCAGTAATTTTGTCATTTCAAGAATATTATGTAAATGGAATTATACGGTATTGTAACCTTTTGGGATTAACATTTTCATTTAGCATAATTCTCTGAAGATTCATCCAGGTTGTTTCACATTTAAATAGTTTGTTGCCTTTTATCGCTAGTGGTATTCCACGGTATGGTTGTACCACAATTGTTTAACCGTTCACCTGTTGAAGGACATCGCCATTGTTTCTAGTTTTTTGGCTATTGCATATAAAAATGCTATGAATATTTATTTATAGGTTTTTGTTTGAACATGTTTGTATTTCTCTTGGATAAATGCCCAGGAATGCAATTGCTGGGTCTTACAGTAATTGCATGTTTAGTTTTTTAACTTCCAAGTGGCCCTGATGTGAGTATTTTTACAGCTCCTCATAATTTGAGTATCACTGTGTTAGGGTTTATGTCTGTAAGTGGCATTTCTAGGACTTAGGGCTTATGTATTTTCAACTTTACTAGATTTTGGCAAACTGGCTTCCAAAATGAAAGTGACCATTTATATTCCTATAAGTGAGTCTGTTGCTCCTTCCCCACCGTTACTTGGTATTTTCAAAATCTTAAAATGTTTTCAAATTGATGAGTTTAATGACTTTTTTTATGGTTTTGTTTTGCATCACAAATAACTACTGAGATGATTAAGCATCTTTCTGTACATTTATTGACTTTGTAGTTTTCATCTTCTCTATATTGTTTGGTCAAAGTCTCTGCCTACTTTTCTAATTTTTTCTCTTTTTTGTCTCTTTGTGTATTGATTAGTGTGCCTTTTTCAACATATTCTTGACATTAAACTTTTGTTAGTTATATGAATTACAAATAGGTGTCCCTGAACTGTTGCTTGTTTTTTTTTACATTGTTTATAGTGTCTTTTAATGAACAGAAGGTATTTTTGTTTTTGATCTTTTTTGGAACTATAGTAAAATTTACAAACTTTTCATTGTGATTTGTGCTTTTATTTTTTTTAAAGGAATTCTTTCCCAATATGATGTCATGCATATAATTCTATTTTTTTCTAAAAGTTTTGAAGTTCTGTCCTTCAAGTTTCCTTTCTTTATTAATTTTGGAATTAATGTGAGGGTAGGATCATCATCATTTGGATTATTAATTGTCTCAGCCCCCAATTATTAAATAATCTGTTCTTCCCCTACTAATTGCAGGGATAGTTCTATCATTTATCTCATCTCCTCATATCATGGGTCCGTTTCTGGACTTTCTGTTTTCTTCCACTGGTTTATTATTCCACCTTGGCACTGTTACTATACTGCTTTAATTATTATAACATTATGATAAATCATGGATCTGCTGAAGGACCCCACGTATTTCTTTTTCAAAATTGTCTTGACTATTCTTGGCTGTTTGCTCTTCAGCATAAGTTTTAAAATCATTTTACTGAATTCCCTACTAAACACTGCTAATATTTTGACAAGAATTGTACTGAATTTATAGATTAATTTGGGAGCAAATTGAAATCCTTGATATATTAAGTTTTCCTATCCATGGACATTTAACAATATTTCTTCATTGAATTAGCTCTTCTTCAAAGTCTTTTAATAAAGTTTTGCAATTTTCTCCAGAAAGGTTTCACACCACTTTCGTGAAATTTTTTCTTAAATGTCTAATAGTTTTGTTGCTAATGCACATATTATTTTTAATTACATTTTAACAGTTCGCTGCTTGTTTATAGGACTGCAACTGATTTTTAGAATTGATCTTACATGAAGAAAATTGCTGTACTATTATTAGCGATAACGTAATTTTTGTTTTAGATTTTCTCTGTAGAGAATCATTGTCTATAAATAATGGCAGTTTTATTTCCTCCTTTCTAGTTCTTCTTTTATTTATTTTTCTGACCTTATGGCCCAAGACTCAAGTGTAATGTTGCAAAGAAGGAGTAGAAGCAGACGTCCTGACTTATTCCTGACTTTTAAGGCAATTATGTTAACCTACTAACACCTCTTTCTTTGATTACGCTTGAAGGTAAAAGTCAGTATCAATCTCAGTGTAAAATTAATTTTTTTTACTCCAATGATGATTTTTATCACTAATCTCTTATTTTTGATTTTGAATATAAATGTTGTTTCTAAGACCTTGGAAAACACAAGATAGCCACAGGTTAAATATTGCTAACATTATTTATTAAAAAACAGAACTTATTGTTTAAGGTTTTCCAATCTATAAGCCTCTTACCAGTTTATTAGGAAATTAATAGCAGTATGCATCCATTTTACTAACTTTGTTTCCTAGATATAACATATGAGAGAAAAAAAAATAATCCCAATGCTTAAGCACTTTTGTCCTCTCCTAGAACCAAATTAAAAGACGTGTGTTTTTCTAATGGTATGTTCATTGCCTTGAAATTAAAGAAGAATAATATACCCAACACTTTTTGGAGTAAACTAGATATAAAGTTACATTTAAATGTTATGGCATCTCATGGAAAAATTAATTGACTAGCGCTGAATAATAACCACATCCTAGAAGCATGTGTCTTGTCTACTAGAAATTTTATTAATCCATTAATATGTCCACCTTTATCCTTGATTTTTTTTAGGATACTAGAGCCAACAAAAATACAGCATAATGCTATATACAGGGAACATAATTAAATTATCACAGAAATTAAAAAATTCCATTATAATTATTAAAATATTTTAATATGCCTATTTCTATACCAAAGCATTTCTTATTAAATATATGTACTGAACATATTTTAGTTATTAGCTTTTCTTTTTCTCACTTGCTGCAACCAGGAATTTCTCTGCTTCCTCAGGACAGAAGCATAATTGTATATCTGTAGGACACATGTTCTTTTCCCCCTTTAACAAAACTCTGATAGAAGTGCTTCATGATATCATTTTCATGAGTTCAATACACTTATGAAGGAACTGATAAATCCAATATGTTTGCCTCTGTGCATTATTTTTCTCTAAAATTTAGCCTTCATAAATTTAAACTATTTGTATGTAACCTAAAAGTTCACGTGTTTTCATTTTTTATCACAGTTAATCACTTGGTTTTGAGTTGTGCTAAGAACTGAATTTCAACAAAATAATTGTGAATGTGAACTTTCTTGTTTTCTGACTTTCATGTCTGAACAATTTAGCCTACTTTCCCATCAACAACCTTCATCGTCTGCCAATGTGCCGTGATAGCTAGCCTAACATTTAAGTTTAATTCTCCTACTTTGGGCTCAGTGAAGGTCAGGGATATTTATTTAGTCAGTATTTTCCACATATAAGTCAAATTTTATACCTTGAGTTTCCTTGTGATTGCTACTGTGCATTTAGCAACTGTTCTAGATTAATACCCAAAATGGTATGTTCAATTAAATATACTCATGAATGATTAACAAATGTACCCACATCATGTTGCAATAAGTTTTAAAATTTTTAAAAATTTAATTTAAAAAATTTCTTATTAATTTTAATAGAATACTAGTTTTCACTCTAGAATTTCTTTTTGTGAAAGAATCAAAGTGAAAAACTTAAACATATTAAAATATATTTCTTTTCTAAGGAAGAGATCATCTTGCCTTTATGAGGCTGACATGCCTAATGTACTTTCTATTTGTTAATGAGATTTGTTCACACTGTTTAGCCTCCTATGAGATGTTTTAGATTAATTTTTTGTACTCTATCTAAAATTAGTAACATTATAAAAATAAAATCAACATGACTGAGGAGTTTGAAGGGCAGTAAGGTCAGATCTCTCAGCCTTGGTTTATTCAAAGATTGATTAATAACTAAGCTGTGCCTTGGAGTGGGCTCATGTGCAGGAACTAAATCAATGTCATGGTTTTTCAAGTTGAAATTTTGAAGCATTATGATGACCTTAATTACATATTAGATCATTTATCAAATATTATACACAGCATATTTTTCCCTTTTCTTATAGAACATTCATCAGCATCTCTTTTGGAAGAGTAATATTTTATTTACCGTTTCTCCAAGAAATTTTCCTATTCTTCCTACAATAAATAAAAATCCATTTCTCTGATATATGTTCTCTGGAATTCCTTAGTTTAATTAAAAATTCTGAGGAAAAAAACAAAGATCCTACTGCTCAAAGAAATACCACATATGGGATTTCCAGGAAGAGAAATAAATTGAAGCATTTTATGCTGCACCCAGTGCTCTTTGCCTCTCTCCTTAGTCTACGTGTTATGCAAAATGAGTCAAATGGCAGAGATTAGGAACAAGTGGAAAAAAATCAGGAAAGAAGTGAGAAGATTAGAAGTGAGGAAGGGACTATTGTTACCACCACAAAGTAACGGGTCATATGTGTCAGGAAGCAAGGAAGGAAATTAGAGAAACTAACTGCAGGCTGGGATAAGAAAATTCTCTCACTCTTGTTCTTGACTTCCTATGTATGGGAGGAAAGTATGGTAGGAGGGGGGAAGATAAGAGGGTGATAGAGACACATACATTTTTCCTTACAATCAGTCCTATGTATATAGTGACTTTTACCTTGAGTCTAACTTTATTTCATAGGTTGTTCATCTGTTGGGAATTTATAGATTTGTAACAAGAAAAAGAAAATAATAGTTAACTCTTTACAAGCAAGAAATTATTAGTGATAATTGTATGCTACATGAAATAAATAACATCATCAAATAAACTGAATGCAGATTGTAAAAATATCTATAATAATACCTATGTTCCAGGGAGTTTGCTGATGATTGCTGTAAGGAATACAGGGTAGTGTAATACAGAATGTTCTCCTTAGGAGCAGATTTACTTGAGGTGATAAATATTCATAAAGTAACTTATTATGCAATAGAGAGATAAGACAGAATAACAATGAAGAAAAGGCAAATTATATAGCTGATACATACCAAGAGTATGATCATTCATTCAACAACTATTTGTTGAATATCAAGAAATCTAGAATCAACTAGATATTAGAGGTTGAAAGATCATTGTGAGTTCTGTGATTTAGGAAGTCTTTTAGGGGAGGATTCCATTTTGCTGAGTTTTTATGGGTAGGTAGATTTGAAGAGGAAGCAGGATAGCATTCTTGCATGAGTAAGTGGATGCAAATACGTTTACTGACTAAAGCAAAGCCATTGAGTTTCCAGGGTATAGTAGTGGGTGAAAGTTCTGAAAAAGACAGATTTTAATCACTAGCTAGGATATTTGCAATTGGTGTTCTGGGCAAAAAAGGATTTACCCTTAAGCAGATGATAAATGACATAGTGAAAGATTGTGCATCCCTTAGGATTTCTTTGACAATAAGTGTCAGAGAACCCAACTACAGCTCACTGAAGAAGGAAGGGGTTTATCTGGTACATCACACTGAAAAAAGTTCAGAGGTAACTAGGGCTTCAGGAACATCCTGGGGCACAGATGATTTAATAAGGAATTGGTTTGTATCCTTCTCTTGACTCTGTTTTCATTCTCAGGCTCCAAATGGTACCTTCATTCAGTTTTAGGCTCACATCCTCCTAGGATTAAGTCCAGCAGAAAAAAAGAGAAATTTCTGTAAACTCCTGAATAAAGTTACTGTATTTTATGCTTGAAACTTCTAGAGTCATAAACTCATCTCAGAGCCAATCATTGTGGCTAAAAGGATGGAATTATACAGATTTCCCAGGCGTGGATCACAAGCCTATCCTTGAAACATACCTCTTGTGAATAAAATAATTCAATAATTCAATATTATGATTGGCCATGCATAAAAAGTATGTGCCATCTCCCACATCCACATAAATGAGAATTGAGGAAGGGTTGTTTCCCAGAGGAAATTTTTTGTCCAATACAGAGAGAAAGAGAAAGAGAAAGAGAGAATGCAATGTGGATTTTTGCTGCCAAAATCAACACAAATGTTTACTCCAGGGTGTTGTATGATAGCAGTATGTAGAACGGATTGGAAAAAAGAAAGCCTGGAGACAGGAAGACCAAATACTGTTGCTATAAATTGCATGAATATGTGCTATATAAATTGGAATGTGTAAAAATTTTCAAAGATGACTTGCTAGAACTTGGTGATTGATTAGTTATTGGTGGTGATAATGGTGATGATTAGCTTGGTAATCTGTTAGCCATTCCAATATTAGGCATTTGGCATAGTTACATATGATTTAGAGTTATACTATGGCCCAGAGGTTCCCAAAGTTTTCCAAATTATAGCACCCTTAATATCTCAGTCATTTTTTGCATAGCACCCCTACACCAAATAAATACCTAAGAGATCTGTTTAATAAGTATTTAGATCTGAGAAATAATATGATTGGCTTTCATTCAAAAAATTTAAAACACCCCTTGGGACCTCTATTTTGTGAACCATGGCTATAGCCATTCACTTACAAAAATGTGTCATTTTACTTCCTAAAAGTAATATGGAAATGAAAAATAGATAGCATAAGAGTTTCACAGCTACTAGTTCAGTAACACCGTGTGTAAAAGACTATCACACTCATTCATGCAGATCTTGAGTAGGTGATTAGTTTTTACCATTTTGTGCAGATTTTTCCTACTTTGAGTTCTGGTTAATGAAGTCTTATTGGAAAGTAAAATTTGATAAAACTAATTTTGCATATCAGGCATTTGTAGTTAGAGAAGAAATTGACTTTTTTCCTATATATTCAGTCTAGACCATTTTGTCCCCTTTGCAGAGTGTGATTTGGCTTTGGATATGTGAAGTGATTTTTATATCATTTATAACAGTGTGAATGATGAGGAAACAGTTTTTTTGGGGGGAAGGGAAGATGGAAGGATGAACCCTCGTTACAATGGTCATCAGGTGGTGAGAGAAAGAGACACGGGGACAGGAAAGATACATAGAAGTGGAGCAAGAATAACCTGAGATAAACTTGGGTAGTTTCTCAGTTTTCTAAGAGTGAACCTTGATTGTGATTGGATAAGGCAACAAAAGAGCCAAGTAAGTATCAGGAAAATAGGCATACAGATAGATATAGAAAGGACAAGTTGAACTAACAAGCATTTTGAAATACTTTAAACACTATTAGTGATTCATTCTGATTATTTAGACACATGGGATAAATAAACCTTATCAGTATATTTGTGCCGTTTCTTAATTTGATTCAAAACCTGTTACATACAAGAAGAAACACGTCATTAACAACAATAGAAATAGACAATTTGAAGGCTGTGAAGAGTGAAAAAAAATGGTATAGTGTCCCAGATGATTTTGGTTTCAGATTCACTCTCCCACAGAGTTCTCTATATACTATCTGGAATGTGCAATACAGACAACTGAGTGATATAAGTGCTGTTTATTCGAGATCTTCTCTCCTTTAGGACCATATAGTCCTTTTACAGGAAACACTCTTATCTGGACCTCTTCTTCCTGTTGCTCACCTCGTAGGATCTTTGCCACACTTAATTGTATGTTAGAGCTCAAGATAGTATTCCATCTTCGCTAAGCCCGTGTGGTATACACACCCTGCTAAAAATATAAATATCAACACACATGCACGTCATCTCCTTTTAAAATCCTTTGAATTTTACGTATTCCATATTTAGTATAAGTAAAATAGTTTATAGTAAAATAAAGACATTTTAAAAACTATTTCTTCATTTCTCTCTAGCTTTTAACAAATGAAGCATTGACTTCATTTTGAGTTCTTTGTGGTTTCGTTATTTGCACTTTTCATCTGACTCATGATAGTGAATCTATGCATAAATCAGTTATTTAAGATATACCTGAGGACCATCTTTCATTAATTTATTCTAGAAACTTTTTTTGTCACTTACTTACTACACACCTTGCACAGTGTTAGGGAAACAAAGACTGGTGCCGAGAACACTATAATGATGCAGTGGTTTTCAGTTCAGGCTGTATATTACTGTCACATGGGGAGCTTTAAATCAAGCCTCACTCCAGAGAGAATAACTGGGGTCTTGAACCAGGGCATGAGCATCTTTTAAAAGATTCCTAGATAATTCTAATTTGCATTCAAGGTAGGGAATGACTGATCTAATGAGAAGGCTGCTTTTTTAAGTTAAAGATGTTCTTTAGAATCAATTGCTAACTATATCTGGTCTTGAGAAAATAAGGATGATACAGTTATGGTGTCTGTTTTATTCAGTCCAAATCCTTGACAATTAAAAGTGTTACTGAAATCATAAAACTGTGACTGGAAGAAATGCGAATATATTCACCTAAACTTAAAGCACAGGCATCGCTGTATTTCAAAGTGAATAAGAGAATTCTAGTGATTATAGAATGGATATTCCTTTTCTCTCTTTGCAGCTGCTTGTTAGCCTAATTCACATTGTTTATTCACAGGATGAAAGAGATGTGTTTAAGCATTCTCCACAGATGTGAGTGATTGATATAAAAAAAGACACTCTGGCTTTAAGAGTGTTGCTAGGAAACACAATTTGAGGAGGAAATCTCCTACAGAGCAGTCTTCCATCTCATAACAAAAAAGTGTAGTGGTAGCATGTTCTGCTTTAAAAAGTAGAAAAATAATCTGTTAAAGCTGTATCCTGAGGATATCTGTTATAGGTTCACTTAAATAGCTTCATTTTGGAAATAGTTTTGGTTTATTTATGTTGTACTGAAACCTCCAAGTATTCTGTTTTTTATTCGTGTAAGGATAAAATTGTGAGCATATAATGATATTTTTGTCAAATAATAACTTTTAAAAGAAATACACATAAACACAAAAGTAAACTCATCTTAATTTTTACTTTAATAATAATTTGCTTACTATTAAAGTAATATATCCTGCATCACAGGAAAATTTGGATACATAGGAAATATGAAGAAGATAACAAACATCACCCAAAATGCCACCACACAGCAATAACGATATTTTGCTGTTATTCCTTCATGTTTTTTTATTCTAAAAACTCAGTTATGCTAGCTAAGCATTTTTAAAGATTTTTTTGTGTGTGTGTGTGGAAGATCAGCACTGAGCTAACATCCACGCCAATCCTTCTCCTTTTGCTGAGGAAGACCGGCCCTGAGCCAACATCCATTGCCAATCCTCCTCCCTTTATTTTCCCCAAAGCCCCAGCAGATAGCTGCATGCCACAGTTGCACATCCCTCCAGCTGCTGCATGTGGGACACAGCCTCAGCGTGGCCGGATAAGCAGTGCGTCAGTGTGCGCCCAGGATCCGAACCCAGGCCACCAGCAGTGGAGTGCGTTCACTTAACCGCTAAGCCACAGGGCCAGTCTTAAAGTTTTATTTTTTAAGTGTGTTCTGTGAGTCTCTGCCTTTTAGCAGATAGATTAGTTTAATCCATTTATATTTATTGTAATTTATGTATCTTGATGTATTTTTAAAATCTTATTTTATTTTTTTTACTGCCCATGCTTTTTCTTTTTTTTTTTTCTCCTTTCCTACCTTCTATTTGGTTGATAATCCTTTGTATACCTTGTGTTTTTCTGGTCATACTGTGTAATATTTAGTCCTGCTTTTTCATGTAATATTATAGTATGTTCTGATTCTGAATCTGATTATTATAAAGCATAATTTAAAGGCCCCCTAATATTTCATCATATTGCTCCATTATAATGTAAATAACTTCAATTATTTTCTTAGAATAGATTTCTCTATGGGAAATCACTGGATCAAAATGTCTGAACACTTTTAAAACTCTTAATGCATATTACTAAATTATTTTCTCAAAAAATTATTTTAGTTACTACTTCTTGTAGCAATACAGAAAAATATTAATCACTTCATCCATACCAACACTGAGTATTATTAATTTTAATGCTGTGCAAATTTGATCAAATAAAATATACAAAGCATTTTTAAAAATTTGCATTTTTTGATTCACTTAGTCACTCATATTTTTCTTTCATGTAAGTATCTAATCATGTCCCTCATCCATTTATCTATTGTGATCTTAATATTTTTTCACATCTGTTGCTGTGAGATCCTTATAGCTGTGTCTGTAATCTTTTTGAAGCTTTTCTCCAGTTTATATTTTGACTTTTAAATTTGTTCATAATTTTTAGTATATGCAATTTAAGAATTCTCCTTTGTGGTTTTCTATTCAGGGATTGGTATATGTATTTCCTTGTTCTGTAATTTTTTTTTGAGTGGGTTTAATTTTTACATTTCAACGTTAACTCTTCTGAGTTTATGTTGATATATGAAGTGAGATTAGAATACTTATTGATTTTTCCAACTAGCTATATAATTGCCTCAGTGCCCTTTATTAAATCATATTTCATATCTTTATCTGTTAGCACTTTTAAAAATAAAGAATGTAAGCAGTATAAATGTAAGCCTGGGTTCAAATCTCAGTTCCGCTACTTACTAGCACCACCATCTTGGGCAAATTGCCTATTCTATGTGCCTCAATTGTGTCATCTCTAAAATGAACACAAAGAGTCTATCACAGGGTGATTATGAGGGGTAAGTGACATAATCTATCTAAGGTGCTTGGCAAACAGTAAATGGTCAGAAAATGTTACTTATTATTGAATCTGTTTATTCTTAGGAGAGCCTCATACTTCTATTTGTGGAGCTTTATACTATGATTTTCTATCTGCTGGGATTTTTCTCATTTGATTAGCCTTGGGAAACAATTTGGCACAGTATTTAAGCACATGGACTCTAGAGCTAGACTACCTGGGTGTGAATCCCAATATCCAAACTAATTAACTGTTGTGACCTTGGGTAAATTACTTCACATCTTTGTGTTTTAATTTCTCTATTTGTAAAATTGAGATATTTATAGCATTTACCTCAGAGATTTACTGTGAGGATTAAATGAGGATTAAATATATTTAAAATGGTTAGTAGTAAATGCAATACTAGCATTAGGTATTATTTGTTTCAAAATGGGTCTTTTGCCTCTTCATATAAACTTTAGAATCAGTTTGTCAATACACAAAATAACACAAAATAACTTTCTGGGATTTTGATTGGGATTGTATTGAATCTATAGATCAAATTGGGAAGAACTGACATCTTGACAATATTGACTCTTCCTCCCTGTCTTTTCATCTTTGCGTGAATATTTGCTAAAATATTTGTTCAAAGAAAGAATAAATTGAACTCTTCCACAGCACAGCCATATCTCAAGAGTTTATCCTCCTTCTGCTGTTTACTTCTGGCCAAATAACCAGCTGGCTGACAAGGTTAAATAAAGATCTACCACTGAGAAGTTGCATCTTTGCATCAGGCCTGTCTGAAGCTGAAGGATGTATAGATTAGATGCAATTAGCAGAAGGTGGCAGGAAGGACATAACTACATTGTAGCTGAGCTTATCTCAGGTTCAAAATCTAAGCGACTGTGTACACCTCTCAAAATGTTGTGATCAGTGGAGTTTTTCAGCTTTATAATATAATATGTATGTTCCAGATGAGTCAGGGATATTTCTCATTCTCAGCAAAACATCGTATCCCAATGAGGTTAGAATTTTTTCTACGAAAGGCTTTGTTAGATACTGACTCCTATTCAAATAAAAATATTAATTGCAGAAAACAAAATGAAATCCATCCCAAAGAAGGAGCCACATTTATAGAAGATAACAGAACCATAACTAAACAATCACTATTATTGGCATTTTTAAGGAAGATCTGACCATGAGTACCTGTAATAATCTACAAACCTCCTGTGTGTATATCAGGAATAACATAATGCCTGATTTAATTAAGACATTAACTTTTGACAGAAATGTTTATCATTTTTGGGGGACACAACTTATTCAACAACCGTATACTCTTAGTTTCTTAAACAAATGTCCACTTCTACAAGGGCAAGAGATTTGCAACCTGAAATTTTTAACTTTTAAGCTGACCTGGCTAAAGGCAATTTGCCAAACTCTCATTGTATAATGTATTTTAAAAGAAATATAAAAGGCAACACATGATGCTTTTTGTTTTTGCTGGAAAGCTGAGAGTCAGAGAGGTTCAGTTCAGCAGAATATAAATCATTACAAATTCTCCTTCCCAGAAATTCAAGGTGCATTAATCAAAACCAATGGAACTCAGACAAAAATGAAAATAACTGGAGAGTGATGAAACAAAACCATGATGGAGTTAAAAGCATAATATATCTATGGATATGAAAAAATTTACTTATTAAGATACAAAAAATATTAAGAAAGAATATTCTGGTTATTATTATTAAAGATTTCACATATAGTCAAATATAAATAAAGAATGGCCACCTGGATAATTCAAGTAAAAATTTTGCTTTTTGCCTAAAATTTCCTGGTTAATTGCAAAACATTCCTTTTCACTTTAATTGTGGAGATCATTATATCATTCTGCATAGTCATGTAAGGGGTTTAATTTTCAATCTAAATCAAAATCTCTTAAAATATCAATGATAATTTAAGATTTGAGGATAGAAATATGGACGTATTGAACTCAACACTTTGAATAAGACTGAAAGTCCTTGAATAGCCGTAATAAACTTTATATTGTACATTCAAAATTAGATGACAAAAATAAGAGAACAATTTTCTGCAATCTATAACCTATGAGTTTCCAATATCTTTATTATAAGAAAATGAAATTATAGTAGTGATATTCCTTAAACCTTCAAAACACCCAAGAAGCGATTTTTTTAAAGTTGTTTTACTTCAGCAGGAACTTTTAGAACAAAAACCAAAAAATATTTCTTTTAAGCTTGTAAAGAAAGTAAATAATTCTGGCAAGATGACAAAGAGCTGCAGGGCTCCTGCCAATAGACACAGCTGTCACTGCTTTCTTCCCTTATTTTGTGGTTTTTGTTAGTGGGAGGGCCATGATGGGGAAAAATCATTTCAGGTTTATATTTCTGCTATTTCATTTATTTTCCTTTCATTTCTTCATTGCATAAAAACAAATTGATTTGAGGTCCTACCTATTACCAGGCTTCAAATATTATCTCTATGCAGATCATTTCCACATACCTATTCCCAACTCCTATCTTGCCTCCAAATTCTTTGTCTCATTTATTCAAATATTTACTTGGTATCTCCACTTGACTGTCTAATGAGCAACTCAAACCTAACATTTTCAAAACTAAATTCTTGGTCAACTCACTTCCCCACCAAAATCTTATCTCCCCTTTGTTGAATGGCAGCATCTTCTACTCCAATGGGCAAGTCAAGAGATAAAGACTCATCTCTGAACCTCCTACCGCTAATCAGTGTTTATTTCTCACTGGTCTATACCCCACTTGAAGCTAAGGATCATATATCTTGGGTCCGTTAATCTCTAGGTCTTAGCACAGCGTACATGATAGACATTTAAACATTTTAAAACAAATAAAATTACATATATAACTGTTTCTACATTTGCTAAGTAAATTACTGATTTTACATATCTACATTGCAAATTGTATTGGCAACTGCACTGCATTAGAGAAGTCATTAGATCTTGGAACAGAAGTGGTCTCACATTGTTCCTCCCAAGTGTAGAAAGGCATAGAATTATCCTTGAACCAGTGTTAACTGTTCATTACTGATTCTTGTGCTTTAAGAGTTCTAAATGAATGCAGATGGATAGCTATTCTCAGGTGCTTTTTCTTTGAATTATCAGCTTTCTTCTATGACACCTAAATCTTTGGTAGCATTAAACACACACACACACACACACATATTTATTGATCAAAAACTCTGTGCAAAGTATTTAAGCCCCAAAAGGAACATGAAGATACATACAAGGCATGTTCTTTTTCCTCAGTAACTTACAATCTAGTTAGTGGTGAAGAAAAACTAACAGATATATCTTATGTACATTTTTAATATAATTCTTACAATTATATATTATCGTTCCCCTGTGACAAATGCTGAAATAACTTTCCCAAAGCAAACTAGCCATAGGAACAAGTTCTGACTATATCCACTGTCTACACTCTTGTCTCTCAACCTCACTGCCTTTTGATAATACAAAAATCTCAAATGCTGTGACCATATGTTGAGATTTTCCAAGACAGTTTCGTGGTCAGATATTCTGCTCTACTTCTTATCTTCACAAGCCGTCAAGACCTAGCAGAAATACCAAATTTTGGCAAAGAAACCACTTCTCTAAAGTACTTTTGTTCTCGACCTCTGAAATTGTCTTCAGATATGTTTTCTCATTGGAAGTGTCTCTATATTTCGGTGGAAGTGGCCTTGCATTTGAAAGATAAGCAAGAACATAATAGTAAGGAATCAGTGAGTGAGTCAAATAACTGCTCCAAGAGTTTAGACAAGGGAGAGGACCTCATAGAAGATTATCCGAGGATGGCTTTTCTTAAAAGATAAGGCTTGATCCAGATCTTGAAATATGAGAGATTTTTGTTTTCTCATCCATAAACTGAGGTTAATAATAGTAGCTACATGTGAAGATTGCTTGAGTTAATACTTAAGCTTCTAGAATAGAGCCTGGCTTGCAAGTTGACAGATGATGGAGTGTAGGTATCTTAACTCCTAAGCTAAGGACTTTTTAATTGATTTTTTAATTTCTGTAACCTAATGTAATGCCTCACACATAAAATAGATACTCAATAGATATTTGTTGAATGAATTATGAAATGATGGTGTATCACTGGTAAATAATTTTGAGGCAGAGAGTACAAGAGAGTTAAATTTTCTGAAAATCAAATTGAATTTTATATTACTTACTAAGCTTCAGATATTTGGAAACATGTTCTTTAAAATAATAAATACGTGGACAAAGGTTCCTGATGGTAGCAGGGATCAAAAGTAGATCCATTGAGATTGCTCTGATGCTCGTGCCTAACTAGACTCCAAGCTTTGGAAGTTGAGAATTTGCCTCCACTTCTATCACCAACTGGGGCTATGTGGAGCCTTTCACATAGCAGGTACTCAATAATTATTTGCTGATTGATAAGACTTGGGTTTGATACAAAGAAATAATTACATTAAGAGAGAATAAAATTATTTTCAGAAACTATGAATCATTCTCCTTTAGATTTCAGTTTTTGAATAATCCACATCTTTGTTCTCTAATTTGATGTAAAAGGAGGGATATATCCACTCCTGCCTTATTGGCAATTTAATTAATCTTTGATACAAATTCAAATAAAAAGGGATAAAGCTCTCTGTACAGCCCAAGACCGTGCTGTCACTCTAAATCTGAAACCTTGATGTTGTGAGGGGATCAGGATGCAGGAGTTAGGGAATTTCCCCAATATTTGTTCTGGTAATGGAGCATTGAAAAGGAGCCTGAAGAACAGAGCACTCATCAACCAATGTACTTAGGATTAAATGTTATGATGATATTTTCTTGCAGAACAATTCAGCAGTGGAAACTCACCCACTGTCTGTGGAAAAAAGCAAAAGTTCAACACAAGGCACTTAAGGTCCCATAATTTGACTACACTTTTCCCCCCACTTACCTTTCTCAAATGGGCCCATGAGTGCATGCCCTGGCCTTATTAAACTCTTCAGAGTTCTCTGAATTTGACCTTTACTTTCCTACTTTATGCTTTCACTATTGCCACTTCCTCCTGCTTGCAAAGATCTCTCGGTCAAATATAGACCAATGATTTGCTTTTAGTAATTGCTCAATAAATTTATTCAACAGATGTTAACTTGAGTATCTTCAATGTGTAAGGCATCATATTAGTCAATATGGGGTATAGAAAAAGAAATGAGACAATTTACAGTGTAGGTGTTTAGAATCTAGAAAGTCCCCCCCTGAATGCGTATCTTTGATTTCCCAATACTTGTGCTGCTGCTACAAAATGTCTCAGCTTGGTAGATACTTCATAAATATGTATGAAATAAACTCATGAGTAATTAAAAATTACCATCTAGCTACCTTTATGTGATTATTTTGTTTTATACTCTTCAAAGAAAATGAAATAAATTCCTTCGTCTTTGAAAAGCATACAATAAAAACTGATGTCTGATTAAATTGCACAAATGCTCAATGATATCTTTTTATATGTTTCAAAAATAACTTCAATTGAATTGAAGTACATTTAAAATAATAATTCTATGCTGTTTCTGGGAATAAGAGCTTAAATTATTCGGGTAGGAATCACTCATCAGTTTATGTACTAATACAATGACCTATACTCAGTGACTTTTCCCTGTTATTTAACAAATAGAATGTCAAAGGTTACATTATGCTCTTTCAGAAGAAATATGCCTTCTGTATGGTGTCTCTCTTAACCTGAACAGCAGCTAATAGGAGTTACAAGATCATCAGTCTCGCTCTCTAATCATGGGTGGGTCTGTTGTCAGAAGACAGTAAGAAATTCTACGTACCTTTAAATGGTGAGGTAAAATAAATACCTGCTCTTTTATGCACAGGACATACAGATACTGTACAGTGAGGAGCAACCACTGACATCCTGGGCCTTTGCAACTTCAGTAGGGAGAATGGCTTAGAGTGAATCCTCAGAAACCAGAATGGCAGTGGCAACGAAACCTATTTATTAAACATGGACATCTCCACAGAGGAATAAAGCCATACAAAGTGGAGATTACAGCCCAGGAAGTCTTTAAAACTCTCAGTGTAAATTGAGTGAGCATTTCAACCTGGTACCTTTTCTTCACAGGTCTTGTCCTTTTGTGCATGTGTGGGAGAGCAAAAGGGAAAGAAGTCTGAAAGTTCTGTCTTGCTGGCATGGGAATTTTTTTCTGCTGTCAAAGACTTATTAAATCCTACTTTGGATTTTTAGACAGGATTCACGGGCAAGATATCACAGAACACATTTCTTTGTAGCAGTCTCGCCATCTCAGATCAGTTTGAACTGCAGTGGGGCAACGAAAGAAGTTAATAGCACTTTCAGTCATGTCATTACAGTGCAACAAGAGAGTCTCATTTAAAAGTAGGAAACCTTCCAGGTATTTGTCAAAGCAATATATCAAGATGCCTTGTTCATTATGATACAGTAAAGTAAATCAGATGTAGACATAGATGATATTCAATTCTCACCCAGACCAAACACCATGACAAAGTACAGTACAGACATAATTTTAAGAGGTAGGTTATTAAATGTTGCCTATCTTCTGATTTTTAGAATTCCTGGGCTAAAGATGTGGCCTAATGAATTCAGAACACGTTTGCATGTTCTCTGTGAGTGGTGGAAATATTCCAACCTTCACTTAACACACTTACTACAATAATTCTTCAACTTTAGTATGCCTACAAATTACCTGGGAAGCTTGATTAAAATGCAGATACTTGGGCTATTCCACCAGAGACTCTAATTATTCTTGGGAGTTGCTCAGAAATCTATTTTATTAATAAGTACACCAAATACTGTTAAAGTAGGTGGCCCCTTGACCACAGTTTGGGAAACACCGACTTAGCTTTTTGAAAAATATGTTAGTCATTGAATATACAAAATATCCTTTCTTATGATCTAGAGCAAGAACAGATTCTAAGTATCTTTTTAAAAAAATTAAACAATAAAAAATATAGGATTTAAATTTGTCTGGAATAAGACCTTGGCTCTGTAACTAGCTGTGTGTCGTTGGGCAATCTGCATGATCCACATAACTCAGTCTATCTCTAAAAATCTCACAGAGATTTGACAGGATCAGATGAGATAAGATTCAGATTAGTAGTTTGTAAAATTATTAGCACATATGCTTGTTATTGCTCCTTTACTGTCCTCATGTATCTGAGGTCACCTTGTTACCTTCAGTCCTCCCGTTCATCACCTGGCTCCATTCAGTTCCTTCCACCCTGATCCTGCATGTAAATCATTGATGATAGAGGGATTATTCCTTCCACACCCCATTATCCTTCTCCAATTCCTGCTAAAACTCACCTGCCATGTTTTACCTTTTGTTCAATATTCATCCGATATTTTGAGTAGCAATTCTTTGCCAAACTTAGCACTAGATCGTGGTGATTCCAAGAGGAATAAAATATGGCTTTGCTCTTGAGTAATAAACTGATTCCTATTAATGTACTGATTGATAGGAAAGAGGTTGAGTGGAATCCCACAAATATATGTAATGAATTTTAAATCTTGCTTGATAGAACAGCCCCTCCCTTGTTCACTGACTGAATCAGTGATTCTTGGAATTGCAAATAATCAAGAACATGTATTGCCTGATTTGCTTATTATTACTTATTTCCATTTTCCATTAGCATTTCCATTTTGTAATTTCAAGCAAAACGATTCTGTAAAATTGGCATCACATCAGTTCCATAGGGGAGATGGTTTGGAATAAGCGGGGCTTTTCTGTATTTTCTCAAATTTTAAGAGATGTCTAACCACAAATACACACAATCCTGAAATGTGGGACAAAATATATGTAGGACTTTCTATTTATTCTACTACCTAAAAATGATGATTTCCTGAAATTATTCCAACAAATAAAGATGACTCCATCAGTTATAGTCTTGTGTGATATCATGGGCTTAAAATAGCCTGTGAGGAAAATGTGCTATAAATATCACAAATGGGGTTCCACTATTTTTAAGTCGCTCTGCATGCATACATCATTTTAAAAATAAGTGAATAATTAATTTAATCATAAATCCAATTATCTAAAAATTTGAGCCATCAGTTGTTCTGTAAAATGCAGGCTGTGCTGTCAGCATTCAATTAATACTCGTATCTTCAAAAAGTCTTCAGATATTTTTTCCCTCAGCAGGCTCTGAGTCATTATATATTTCACAGTCTGATGATGTTATATTTATTGATGTTCTGAAATGTATTGTATTGCTCCCTTTTTTTTACATATTCTTCACACACATTCAAGTGGCAAGCTGCTTCCTGCTAAGGCTGTTGCACTCTGAAGACCATCACACTCTACCTGGTAGCTGAGCAGTGTATGATTCCATTCTGGAAAAGAAGGATACTATTTATAGTCATTTTCAGAAAATGAGGTGTTTTCCTGGGGTGTGTACTGTTATTCCTTGGCTTAGAACAACACGTTCTTCAGAAATTTTTACTAAATATATTTGATCATAGCAGGAAGTTGCTAAAACATTGTTAACGACTTTGCAGAAAAACTATTAAACTGAGACAATGATAATTTGATGATAGAGTTTTAAAAAGTCAATGTGAGGCTGGAGAAGAACATATAAAGTATGCAATTATTCAGCTATAGGGAGCTGTGTCACTGATGTTTAAATTATATTTAATAATCTGAAAATTAACTCGAGAGATATAATGTTGATATGAAAGTCTTAATGTACAGTATATATAGTATCCCCTTTATAAAAGACTAGCATTTTAAAATATATAGTATCCTCTTTCTAAAGGATTAGCATTTTTTAAGTTCAAAACTAATTTTATTTCTGGAAAATTTCATTTATTCCACTTTAATGTTTTGACTTCTATAATGTTCATATGTTAAAGGGCATTTACTTACACACGCACACACATACACGTATCCATACACATACATGATTAGTCTTCTTGGATTTTCATTTTACGGGCTGGGTGACTGACAGCTCAGGATGATTGAATGACTTGTATAGCAGAGGCAGAGTTTCAGATTGAGTCTGAGGATAAAATGTCCTCTGGTTTTAAAATGTAGAGTAGAAGACACTGGTGTCTTTTCACTTAGACTAATCTGTGCTAAACTCTAACAAGCTTCTTCTATTTCCTAGAAATAGAACTTTATAGCAAATGTTCTTCAGAACCAGAGCAGAGTGATGAACATTGTAAGTAAAATTTTAGGTTAAATATTCTTTTTTTGTGTGAGTGGAAGATCAGCCCTGAGCTAACGTCCATGCCAATCCTCCTCTTTTTTTTTGCTGAGGAAGACTGGCCCTGAGCTCACATCCGTGCCCCTCTTCCTCCACTTTATGTGGGACGCCGCCACAGCATGGCCTGACAAGCGGTGCGTCGGTGCGCGCCAGGGATCTGAACCTGGGCCTCCAGCAGCGGAGCGTGCGCACTTAACCGCTAAGTCATGGGGCCGGCCCCTAAATATTCTTTTTAACATGGCCTTTCATGAGCTGTGTTGAGGATCGGTTAGGATAGATTCCTGGGTCCCCCAAAAAATCTTTTTTTCTTTCTAAAATAGAGATGTGACCGTTTACTAGTATATATTAATATTTTATCTATATTTCTAAGATCTTGTTCTCTATTAACGTAAATGATTGTATGACCATCCGTTCAATGACATTTTAGTTTTATTGGTCTTAATGGAACATTGTTTCATTATATAGCAGGACTAAATACTTTGTAATTGTTAGTGGCTAAATGATTGCTAATGTATTGTTGAAGCTTTTTTGAATAATTTATTGGGGCTATCCTATGACAGAGCAAAACATAAGAAGAGCATGATGATGTCTGTCCAGCAAAAAAATGCATATCTAGTTATGGACCAAATTTCTCAAAGGAGAGCCTTAGCATTGTCTAAAGCAAAGAAAGAGAGGTGGGGAGAAAGACGAGCATGGAAAGAAAGAAAGGTTAAGCAAGAAAATGTGTCCCACTAGGTTGCCTGATTATATCTTTTGTTGCTGTTGTTGTTGTTTTACTGTATGAGTAAGAGTTTATAAAGGGTGCTGGAGAACAGAAGTTCAATTCTCTGGGAAATTAATATAGTGCCAGTACGTGTTAGGGAAGCCCCAGTCACTAGACACCTACAGAGCTGTGATGGGTTGTGGGATGCAACTGCAGCACCAGGTGTAAGGCCTAGGCTGGGAGTATGAGAAGCCACAGGGCTCTGATGCCCAGTGAGTTCAGGCAGCTGGCCAGCACAGTGCAGCCTTGGGGACAGGAATGCATCCCCATGTTCCTGTTTCTGGTCAGTCTATTATTTTGGTTATTGAGAAGAAAAATGGCTGCTCCTATAACTGGCACATCATTGTCAGAGTTGTTTATTTTCTCCCTCTGCCATTTCATTTGCTGCAACACTTTCAGGCCCAAGGGAGCTGGGGAGCTAGCTGTGAATTCCTGAATGGTATGTCCTCAAGGGAGAAATAAGAAGAGCAGTTTCTTCTGCATTAGCAGGAATGGACTCAGCCTTGTTGCCTCTCTCCTCTACTGCACTGCTGAGAGGATGTGATCAGGGAGCCACAAATGATGGGATAACTGGTGATACAATGGAATAAATCACCAGCAGAAAACAAATGTGTGAACAAGATGTGAAAGATGCTTTCATACTTGAACAGCAAGAAACCCATTAAATGAAATAAATTACATGCTGCCAGGGTGATGACTCATTGTCCTATTGAAAGAGGCAATATTTTGGAGTGAAGGAAAAGATAGTATGGTATGACACAGAGAGGCTCAAAATAATGAAAAACTTTTCCGTCTGACTAGAGTGTGCATATTCAATGGGAGGACAGAAACTTCCAACAACGCTCAGTAAAATGCATATTAAAAATGCTTTAAAATATTGGTAAATAGAATATCTTCTAGAGTAAATATCCTCTTTTAGAATATATTTATAAGCAGCAATAATCTCTAAAAAAGACCAAAGTCCCAATGAGAGACACTCCTTGTTACCTATTGTCACCATCCTATCCTTATTTTAAGGAATTCAAGTTAGATTTCAGTTTGTTTATGGCAAGTGCTTTGGAATACAATTATGGAACGGTCCATTCCTTCCTTCATTTATTCATTAAATATATATCGAATGACTCCCTTGTGCCAGACATTAGAGAAGTAACAATGAACAAGGGACATGTCCCCTGGCCTGATGGGCTTATGGCCTAGTAGAATAATAAGTTAATATTTATTGAATACTTTCATAGTAAACATTTCACATGCACAATCTTATGCAACCCTTACAATAGTCCTATGAATTAGGCATTCTTTCCATATTTTATGCATGAGGAAAATCTGAGTCAGAGGTTGAATAACTTGCCCAAAGTTACAGGCTAAAGAAGGGTTGAGCCGAACTTCAGACAAGATCTGGCTGACTTCCCTGATCTCTTTTGACTATGCCTTGCCACATGTTCCCATATACTATGGTTGTTATCTGAAAAGAAAATGTTAAATAACATCCTTGACCTAGAAAATTCTTCTGTGTTTTATTTTCAATTTCCTGAAATCACTTGCTCTGTGTGGACACAGCTTATCTTCCTTTAGACCTGCCCTCCTTCTTTCCCAGACTACTTGTAAAGTTAATGAGATAAAAAGACCAAAATCTCACTTATGTGATTCATCAAAATTAAAAATCTGAGGGATGCTCTCACAGTAATCATTCTTCACTTTTGCCTTTTTTTATCTGATTCTTTTTCTCTCTGGTCAGTGCTCTTTCTCTACACTCAATACCAAATTACAGTAGCATCCCTTGCTCTTAAAGATGAATATCTTTATTATTTAGAGTTATTATTTAGAATTATTTAAAGTTCTCAAATTATAACAGTTTATTAATTGGTAAATTAGAGCTATTTAAAATCCAATAATTACTGCCACATCAAACTGCGCATGCTTTATAATCTTCAAAATGTTTGCACATATATTATCTAAGTTATCTTTGCAAAAACAATTGTTTGATTGACATAACGATTTTGGCATAGTTTATCTGTTTGCTTTTTCTACCTTCCTCCTCATTAAAGGAACTCATCCTAAGCCAGCCCTGATGGCCAAGTGGTTCAAGTTCGGTGCTCTCACCGCTTCAGCGGCCTGGGTTTGTTTCCCGGTCATGGAACCACACCACCCGTCTGTCAGTTGCCATGCTGTGGTGGTGGCTCACATAGAAGGACTAGAAGGACTTACAACTAGGATATACAACTATGAACTGGGGTTTTGGGAAGAACAAAAAAGGAACTCATCCTAATTAGTGTGCATAACTCAATGACAGGGATTAGAAGCCAACAGGCCAAGAAAGTGCTCAAATGTACATTTTTTGAGACAAACTTTAGAAGACATACACAATGTGTACAAGTTTCAATAATTTTCATTTAGATCTATATTTAGATACTAATGATACCATACATCATCAAAATAAAAAGCTAAAAATCCTTCCATAGATCATTTATTTGATTTCCCTGCCTTCTGAAGGAATTTTTCTTCATGCTTCATCTTTATTTACGTTTTCTCTCTGATCAGTCCTGCTTAATAAAAGAAATAAAATTAAAATTAAAAAGTCCAGACAATACAAACTATACAGATGTGTAGTTCTCACCTTCTTACCTATGTTCAAGAGAAAGAAATTGGTCATAGTTTGATCCTGGCATTTAAAAATTATCTGTTGAATACTTTTTGTCTTGCAAAGATATTTTAAATATTTCCTGTTGCTAATTTGACCCATCTCCACTATGTTTTCTCTAAGAATTCAACTCACTGTTTTCTGGAAATAAATGATTTTTTGCTGCAGAATAATCTGTACACCAAAAGGGAAAAATATGTTTATCCTGACCTACATAGTACTACTAAATATTTTTAACCGTCCCTGCAAATGCTAGGATTCTGGCAAATCAGGGGAGTTAATATGGTCTTAAAATCCATTACAATTATAAAAAATAAGTAGGATACCATGTTTCTCTTTTTAACATATCAGTGCAATGTAAGCAATCAGTACCACTTTATTTTTGCTGTTTTAGATAATGTTTAAGTATACTTTTATACTGGGCATCATAACATTAGGTATTTTCCTTTCAGAATTACTTTCATGTTCTATCTTAATTTATATTTTACATTCAACTCTATGTCATGAGACTTTTCTACGCTATTATATATTCTTAGAAAACATGATTCGCTGTCTTTTCATATTGAAGCTCCTATTGTGTCCCAGTTGCAGAGGTCTCTCTCTAATGCCCTGGGACATGTTGCTTTCAAGGAGTTCCAGTAAGAAGTGGGTGGGTTCTGAAGCCACCAAACAACTTAGATCTAAGAGTGTAATACTTCCACCGTAATGCCCTGCCTACCACAGTCAGACTCATTCCCACCGTGATGTATTTTACAATGCTCTTAATTAAAATGATTAACACGTATTCAAGTTTAATAGCATATAGATCCAAACAGCTTTCTCATTGCACTGACGTGTGTACACATATGTGTTTCCATTGATCTGTGAACTTCTTAAAGGCAAGCAAACTATGTCTTCTTGATTCCTTTATCTATATGCTTGGTCACAGAGGTGGATTTACCATGAAGATGATTGACACTTGAGTCATGGGGCTCCTCACTTACATGAGGCAAGGCCCTGGGTGAAACCTCACCAATGTAATCATGTGGTCATAAGTTTTTGCAAAATTTATAAAAGCAAGATGTTTTAATTATATTGCTACATAATTTTATAGCTTATTTTATATTAGTAATTTTGTCTTCTTGTCCTTAAAGATGGCTCTCTGACTTTTAAAGATTTAGTCCCACAAAACCTAGACATATAAGAAGCTATTGCTGAGATATAAGGAGAAATTATTTACTTTTTGTTGAATGAATAAATGAAAGAAATGAAAGAGGGGAAGGGGAAAGAATATATTATTAATCAATGAATTTTAACATTTAAAAATTAGCATTTCTGGCAAAAAGTTTCCACAAGCCACCAACAGGTAATGCTAACATATCACCCTCCGATAATGTCTATGAATTTACAAACTTCTTATACAAACATATCTTTAATTGAATCTTTCTATTGCCCTTTCAAATAACTTTAATCTTCAGTTTAAATGATTGATATTAAAATGTTTACAACTGTGCTATTTGTAGAAAAGGTATTATTATACTCAGTTGTTAAAGAGTTAAAAACTGAAACACACTGATTGAGTGACTTACTTATATTCATACGGTATCAATATTGGAAGGCAGCTGAAGCCCTGATACTGAATCCATTCTTTTCATACAACATGGTTTTTACAAATGTATTTATATAAACTAAAACTTATTCTGCAACCAAGGAACATAAAATACAATAGAATTGATAATGTTTTTGACCCCAAATGATGAACGTTTACTTTTCTTTTCCCTATGCTTCTTTTTTTTCCTTTTCTTTTCTTGTCTGTTCTTTTCTTTCCTCTTCTTTTCTTGATACAGGTGTTTAATATTAGCCAACTGCCATAAAGCTAAAGATTTTTCGGAAAATTGAACCTAACCTCTACTGAACACAAGATGAAAATGTGGTTGCTGGTTAGTCACCTTGTGATAATATCTTTTACAACCTGTCTATCAGGTAAAAAATATCCTTTACATAATCTCCATAAATTATGTCAATATAATCAATATGTGTGTTTATGTCATTAGATCGGAGATATGAAGTTAGAATTAATATTTTCTTTTGACACCTGGGTCAGACCACTAAATAAATATATATTAAGGTTGACCCTATTTTCTTTTTATTTTTACTTTCAATTAAAATTTCATAAGATTTAGTCAATCTTACCTAGTGGTGTGCTGGTAAATGTTTAAAATCTGGATCTCTGGGAAGGGAAAAAAATCCCTGCTGTATAGCATTTGTCAATTCCCAGGGAGTAAATATTGCTGCTATGGCCAATTTCAACTTGACATCATTTAATGTGGTGTCGAAAAACACATACAGCAGCTCACCATTATATGGTAATTTTATCATATAGACACCGTAGACTTAAATAACCTCAATAGCATAAATAAGAGTAAAATGTTGTATAATAACTAGAAATATGTTTTAAGCATTTGTTACATGTGTTCTTAATTTATTAATTTGTAAGTTAATATAATTTAATTTTTATTACTGGCTGGTCAGTCTTATGAAAAACAATTTTAAAATAATCTGCAGTGTGTGCAGGGACATTAGGAATAAAAAAGCAGTTTTAAGAATGTTCTAGTTTCAGGACAAATCCTATATTTCTATCTTTCAAAAACAAGTATGAAGGATTCAGAGTTATTTCTTACAAGGAGAGGTGTATTTTTATCTGAAAGCAGCAAGTTTTCTAAATCAGTTTTTCTAATACCTTCATCTCAATTACCTTAACTCAATAAGTACTTGTTGAGTTGCCATTAAGTTCATGACATAGGTGGATGTCATCCTTTCATGTATCAATCCCCACTGATTGCTTTAATGATGAACCTGATAGACATCCTATTGTATTTTTTATTTATTGTTAAGGAAATAAAAATGCTGTTTTATTTTGGACAGTAATTTTTATTATGATGACTTTAGAATCCAAAAAATAGAATAATTTCATCAGTACTTAAGAATTTTAATGACATTGATATAACCACAGTAATTATACACACACATAATTATATGCACATATATACATATATAATATGCAAATATAATAAAGAAAATTTTTGTGGTAGGGTCATTGTGGCTGTCTTATTTTTATGAATAAAATAAAATAAAAATTATCTTATTAGTACCGTAAATTCATACTAATTCTGTTGACCACAAATTTTAGTGCTATAACTATAAAATACAAAGACAAGAAATAAGGATCTGCAGAGATATGATGATACTTCAACCTTAGTAGTGAAGGGCCAAAAATCTCATTTCATTAACTAGTATGTCAGTTATTTGAGTAATGTTTGAAACCACATACTTGAAGAGCTGCTTTGAGATTAAAATTGTTTTTTCTTTCATTTTTAGAGTTTACCTGGCACAGAAGGTATGGTCATGGAGGTAAGTTGCTGAAAGGATAAACTTTTTAAGGAGCTTTTCTCAAATGAATCACATTTCACCTCTGCTTTAAGCTATTAACTCTCCAAAATTAAAGGCAAATGGTTAATATTAGATCACTTGGAAATTTTGTAAGATGGTTTATCTGGGATCAAAAGACAATTTGTTTGATTGCCAAAATGAATGAATGGGTACACACAAAGATATATCCTATTAGATGATTGTAGCAGATAGAAAATATTCAGTGTGGCCTGTATTTTTTTCTGCATGCTTATAACAATCCTATGCTACTAAATTTTGAAGCAATATTTTAAATATTATAAACATCTAAAATATTTGAAAGCCTCTTGCTTTGTTGCAAGAGTGAGAACTAAAGTTAATGAATTTGGAACATTAAGATTCAGTTTAATTTGGAGTCTAAAGATGTTACAAAATTTATTTTTAATGATTTAATGAATATAATTAGCAATCCTCCTACTTTAGATTCAACTTCAAACACTGAACAGTTCTTGCCAGAAATAGAGGCAGTAAGGCATACTCGAGAAAATAGAGTCTAGAGTAAGACCAGCCGGGATTTGCATATTCAACCTGGTTTTCACTAGCTGTCATCTTATGCAAATTATACAACTTCTATGAGCTTTGACTTTCCAGTATGTAAAAATCATAGGATTCTTGTGGGGACTAAAAAAAAGAATGTGGTGGTATCTTTTAGCACAGTGACCTATATAATAGTAGCTCAATGAACATAAGTAAAACTGGCAACTTATAAAAGCCACTGCATAGTGGTATGAGAATGAGTAATCAGGAAGAATCGCTGAGCAACCAATGCTACAACTTGCTGCCAAATCAAGGATATTCATGCCACAGTTGGTCAGAAGAACCTCCACTTGTGGCTATGAGGATTAAGGGAAAGTCTCATCCTGAATCCCACCAGGGCTATTTCTGTTTCCACTTTGTGAGTTAGGAATCACTACATGTAGGCTATATAAAGAACAATGAGATATGTTCTTTGACTTCAAGAACCTTACCATGTAATAGGGAATAAGAAAAGTAGTAGATAACAAATTTATAAGAAAAATATAATAAACACTTTAAAAGAATTACTTTGAGGAATTAAGAAATATTTAATGATGGGCATAGTAGGTAAGGGAACATTGAAGTATTTCAAATGTGAGAAATGGAGCAAATTCTAAGAAGAAGAAGTGGCACAAAAAAAAGCACAGAGGTGGGGAAATATGGCTAATAGGTCAGAATTTTAAAGAACACTTGTTCTGCAGGATGTTAGTAAGAGTTTCATTAAAAAGGACTTAATTGTCAGATAAACTTGGGCAAGGCAAGTTCATTCAAGTTCAACAGTTTATTATTATTAACTTTAAGTAATAAGTAGTTATACTACTTATATAATAAGTAGAATACATATTTTCGTTTCCTAGAACTGCTGTGGCTATAATCAAGTACCACAAACTGGGTGGGTTAGAACAACAGCAATTTATTGTCTCACAGTTTGGGAGGCTAGAAGTCCAAAACCAAGGTGTCATCAGGGCTGTGCTCTCTGTAGGGGAAGGCTCCTTCCTTGCCTTTTTCAGCTTCTGGTACCCTCAGACATTCCTTGGCTTGTGGTAGCCGGCAGAGTCAGACAAGAGGCAGCTGTAAGAAGATGCTCAGACAGTTATGCAAAACACAGTGTCCACTAGCTTCAGAGGTGGACCATAGGAAAACCTTGTCGTTATAGGCTCTTCTTGGGCAGATAAAGCCAGGCCGATGAAAATTTAGTTGACAACTTTTCTGCTAACCTGACCCTAGTCTTCATTCTAATTATTGAATTGATGCATGTTCTTGAGACCAACTCCTTTACATCCTAGTTATGGTAAATTACTACAATGTTACCTTTTATCCATGAGCCTAAAGTGTTGGGGCACCAGAATATTCAAAGCCCAAGCCCTAAACATCCTTATTCTCTTATCAGCGGAGAATGGATAAAGACAAGGGGCTGTACCGTCTGGAAGAAGGATGCTTTGAGACAATTTAAATATTGTCTCATTTAGAGAGTTGATTGTATTTCAAGAGATCTTGTAATGCTCCCCAACCTGTAACCACTTTAACATTGTAAATATTGGAAAATTCAAATATTAGAATCTGTTCAAATTTTGTTGCCATTGCTTTTTTCTAAGAGATTTTTTCTGGAGACTCTTTTTACGACATACTTATGTAAAATTATGTTTGATAACTAACAGATTGAGATGACATATTACAGAATGAGAAATAGAATTTGTTTCAAAATGGATATAAAATGAATAAAAAATAACTCTCAAGCACAAATCATAATTATACTTTCAATTTCCGGAAATAAAATAGAATAGTAAGATTATAGTGGACCATCTCCATGTAGTGAGAATCCCATGTAGTGAAGTAATCCCATTTTAGATCATCCAGCTAACTAATTTCATTAATTGTAAAACTGAGAATAGGACCGATAAAAGCAACAGCTTTTGCCTGTCGCTCATATTTGCAAATCTGACAGCAAATATTCATATATGATTTTTTTCTTGCTTGTGAATTTTCTTGATCAAATTTAAGAAATGAACTTCTGCAGTAGATTACCACTATATGGTAGAAAATAAATCAATTTGCAATAAGAGCAGATCAAAAGGAAGAGTAATTTGAAGTGTTGTCTTCAATTAGCTTGAGAAGTCATCTATAATTTTGTGCTCCTTTTTAGAAGGATCTATCCAGTAAGAAAAAGGGCACTTATTTAAAAAGTAATCTTATTTTTTTAAACATAATACCTGTTTCTTCTTTCTTATGCCCTTTAATCCCATAATATTTCCAAAATATCATAATTTGTAATCTAATTATTTCCGTGTCTCTAGAAGAAAGCAATAGATGGCTTACATTTTTGTTGGCTGAGAGTATAATGCGTGCATTAATTGGTCCCTTGCTGAGCCTCATGTTGTATTTGCCCTAAAAATTTTTTTCTCTTGATCTGAGCACCCTGGTTGAGTTAATAGAGTGATAAGTTTAGATACTCTTCAAGGGGGTTATGAGGTTCCCATTCAGAGGTTCACAGTGAACGTGCCAATGCGGTTCAAAAGCTTGTTTTGAGTAATTTAACTTTCAAGGGCCCAAATATGTTCTCAAAATAAAATGTACAGAGTAATTGCTAAACCATCTAATGGAAAACATTATTTTATTCAGGCTTGAAAATTTTAGAAAAGCAGGAAACATAGATTTATAAAATAATACTTACCTGAAACACTAATGTGATGTGAAGTGTGTCTTATTCTGCTTTTTGATCTAGAAAATGGGCAAAGAGAACTATCTTAAATGTAGTATTTTCTCAAATTGAAAAATTAATTCAGTATTTTTTTGGAAATTAGTTTCATATTTTTATCCCTTAAATGTTTTGTTGTCTGTTCCTATAAAAGCCAAATGGAAGTGGAGTATTAGGAAATATATACATATAATTTGTGAAAACTACTTGTCATTGAGAAGAAAAATAACATGAGGCACTAATATTATCCAGTTTGGCCTATAAACTTCCACCCAATTCACCCCAAAAGTGTTTAATCTTTCCATATACCCTTTGAGGGACTGCCTATCAATAAATATAGTCTCATCATTGTTAGTATGTGATATTCCATTATTTTCAATGGAAATTTCCATCACTAGTATCTTTTCTAGAAAAAATTAAACTCATTTTTTAATATGTATAATCAAGATGAAGAAACTACTTAAAACCTGTTATCAGTTTTCTAAAAGCTGACCAGTTTTTATCTTAAAAGCATATGCGTTAAAATCAAAAGAAATATTTAAGATTCTGCATTTTATTAAAATAAGCAAGTGTCCCAATTAATCTCCACCTTCACAAAGATGTATGCTTATGTGCATCTGTCTTTGTTGTATTTGAAGTCGCCATACAATACTTTAAATAATCGGGGCTATTCAGAATGAACATCTAACTTCAAAGTGGTAAAAATATTTCTTCCAAGGAAGCTAATGAAATTATAAATTAAATTGAGAATACAGGATTATTACAATCCCCATAACGGCACTGCCAGAGGGCAGTATAGAAGCAGATGCTAGACAGGTCAAGACTGTCTATTTCTACATTGGAAATACAGTAATATTACAGAGTCTTTAGCTAATGCAATCCTGCACCTGTTGAGATGAGTTCAAATTTTATGAAATAGTATGTAATCACTACTGTGTTCCCCATTATTAACAGAGACAAATATTTAGTTAGTTGAAAGTCTCTCCAATTTGATTCTTGTGGAATACAAGTTGGAGAAGACCCCCCAAAAAACCTCTAACCTTGAAGACTTGAGAGTCTCTTAACAGGGTCTTTCATAGAACAGAAATTTTTAATTTTAATAAAGTCCAACTTACCAATTTTTTTCTTTCGTGGATCATACTTTCGGTATTGTGTCTAAAAACTCTTTGCCATACCCAAGGTTAGAATCAAGTCACTGACTTAATTAAGGACAACTAATACCTATAGTTCATCAAACTGTATACTTTCAGATGTGCATTTGAAATTCTTATGCTACCACTGATGTAGCAAATGGAAACTCAAGACCCAATCCAGTCCAGATCAGTGGGCTTCTGTTTGAGTTATATGGATAATTGCATCAAACTTCCATTTCTCCTTAAATCTGATTATCTTTTCCGTCGGTAATAATAGTAATGACATAATCATCAGGCTTGTCATATAAATACAATGTACTTAGAAGATATTTAGGAGCTTTAAACCCCACTAAGCAATATTCATTTTTAGTCTTTTAAATATTTCGTGTATTTTGATTTTTAAAAGTTGTTTGAAAAATTTCACGTTAAAATCGTTATTCCTCATGGGGTAGAGTGGGAATAAAAGTCATCTTGCCTTCAAGAAGAGAGTCTATATATATTGATAAAATTGCACTTTTCTGCTTGTATTTCTAAGCATTTTTGTGTGAAATGGGAAGAAACAACACAATCTCCAGGTCAGCAGGTGTTACTAAATTGCTCCAGTCAGAAAAGCTGTGCAATTGGAGAGACCCAAAGAAGAGCTTATGAAGTCGTCCAAGTGGGAAGAAAATAGCATATAATTTTTATCATGGATAAGCACACGGTCATTTCTTTCACAGACTGGAAAATCTAGACCCTACATTCAAATGAAAGTCTCTAGTTATCAGAGATTTGGGATTCATTTCTCATTTTTCCCCGGTGTGCTGTTACATCCAGAAAAGCCCGAAAATATTGGGCACCATCAGGAAAGTTGTTGGAAACAAAACAGAAAACATTATATGCATTTCTGGTTTTTAAAACCTCAGAAGGATAGGAAACTAAACAGCTCAGAGCAGGACTTTCAAAATCGTTAGCAGAGGGCTTCTGTGAACACCTCGAGTTCATGATTCTCTTATGGTTGTAGTTGGCTTGTGGGGTCTTTAGGGCACGTACCCTTATTCTTTTCTCACTTAAATGTAGAAGCCATGTAGAACAAATGGCTGCGTAAAACAATAGCCAGAAAAACGCATAATGCTGGAGTTAAATTGCAGTTCCTCTGGTTCCTCTGATTCAGATCCAGCAATTTCTCTGCTATCTGAAACGGGGCGGTGGTTATGGAATGTAAATGAGGTCTATGAATTCTTGAATGGCAATTTCAGCAAATTCCAACTAAAGATGAGACATCTCCTTTGAAATATTTCAAGTCAGTTTAGAAAAATGAACGTTTCATGCTGGAAGAAACTAACTTAAGGATTTTATTAATCACCTATGTGTATACAAATACGTATTGACACAGTGCTAATAGCACCAGAGCTACAAGAGCAAATAAATCTTGGCCCCTGGCTTTTAGAAACTTTATGATTCATCTAAGCGTTGATATACATAAGATATATAAATTAAATTTTGAAAGGATTGGCAAATTCATGAAAATGTTGGCAAAATCAGCATTTACTTATTGCTAACTATGGGCCAGGTACACTACTGTCTTGCATGCTTTGTCTCAAAGTAATGCTCATAATAACCTAATGAGGTAGATTTTATTATTATCCCCATTTTATAAAAGGTGATATTGAGGCTTGGAAAAATAAAATAATTTTTCCAAAGTCACTGCTAAACAGTACTGAAGCAAGATTTAAATGACATAATGATACTGTTTGTTAGGGGAAGCTGGAACAAAGCTCTCATCAAGGTTGATATTAGAGCAGAAAAAATGTCTGTGTGGCATCTGCCTTAAACTCTCTCTTAAAAAAATAAATTGGAGGAGTGAAACATAGCTTTGATCTAGCAGAGACATTCCAATGATCCCATGTAAGAATATTGCTCCTCTCTAGCCATACACATCAGTGCTAATTCATTTGGGGCATGCGACTCTTAGCTGTGTTCTGTAAATGCTGCCATGTTGATGACATGTGAGTGATTCTCTTCTCCTCATCTTGTTGTGAGATGTTACTCTTCCCTTTCGGAGAGGATAGACTGTCAGGAACAACTGCTTCCCAATGTGGGTATGTTTGTGATGGATTTTACACCAGTTGGTCAGATCCCATATCCATGTAATTTGTTTATTGACTGTTCTAGATGTTGCTAAGTACCGATGCTGGTCACATGTTTAGAAAAATAAAATAAACAAGAACTGACCCAGGAAAGAGACTAATATCCCCGGAGCATCTAGAAATTCATTCATTCTCTGGTTCAAAAATCATGAAGCACCTGTCATGTTCCAGACTGCTAGTCAGCTAGCTAGGAGGGTGGTGTATAGAGATTATGGGCATAGCCACCTGTCCCCAAACATTTGCAATCTAGTGGAACAGAAAGTTTCAACAAGAATCACAGTAGGTGCGGTAAATACTATAAGCTGTATAGGGAGTTATGAGAACACAAATGAGGACCAACTGAAGCTCGGAGGGGCGAGAGGTCGCTTCCTGAAGAAACGACTCAATGGCTAAGTCATATAGGACAGTACAAATTTTGATAGGAGGAAAAAAGTGAGATGGTAATTACAGAAAGAGGAAAAGCATGTACAAAGGCTCAGAGGCATGAAAGCATGGCTTGTTTGAGGAGCTGTAAGTAGTTAAGGATGGCAACACAGGGTGCTTTGGGAGAAATGATGAGAGATGGGCAGAAAAGAATTTTGAATAAAGAACCTAAATGTTTTCCCCAAGATTATGGAGGGAAACGTCTTTGTTTTGGATGAAAACGGGGGTTCTGTGTTTCTGACATTTTTTTTTCAAAAAACTTTTTTAATGTATCCAAATTTTCTTTGTCTTATAAAACAATTTTTTCTTGCAGTTTCTGAGGAAGACAAAGGATTTGGACCAATTTTTGAAGAGCAACCAATCAATACCATTTATCCAGAGGAATCACCGGAAGGAAAAGTTTCGCTAAACTGCAGGGCACGAGCCAGCCCTTTCCCGATTTACAAGTAATGTACCTCACTGCTCTTTTCACAATGGAGGGTTGGACTAAAGATTACAGATCAGCATCTATGACCCTGTGCTGATAGAGAAAGCTATAATATAAGGCTTCCCACAAAGTCCAGGGACGTTAGCAAAAATAGTGGTATACAAGCCATTTATAAAAAAAAGTTGTTTAATGCCCAAATAGATAGCAAGTTTTCTCAAATATATGCAAACAATTTACTTGCCATTTCCAGCCCAGATAATGCCAGTGCCATTTGACATTATCCACTTAAAAATTGTCTAATGGAGACCATGCTATTAGGCATGCAAAAGGTTATATGAAAATCATGCACAATTTAAATATACATATCTGACGATAAAATGTTCGTTTATGCATTGGCCTGGATAATTCATACCTACAGATGATGGATAATATTTTTATATTAACTATATGTAAAGAGCTTGTATAGGTAATTCAAGAAAGCACCACTATTTCAATATTCTCAAATCTATATTCCAGACAACACAGCAAGTTTTTTAAATGTCTCTACCTATTGGACAATCTATATAAACATATCTCTTTCTGTTTTTCTGGGGTACCTATTTATGCTATCAAAAATAACTTTATAGAAAATTACAATGGGTTTTCCTGCTTTGGATTGTTCAGAAAAGTATACTAACAGTTTCTATTTTGATGCAAAGAATAAGGTTCAAAAATTAACCAAATGCCAACGGATTTTAAGTTCACCTGTGAAATGGCTCCATGAAGACACAGCAAGTGATTGATGGGGAAATTGGGGCTCTAGTGCATTAATGTCGCCTGACTTAATTGAAGGTTGTCACTCAACAAGGTTGACTTTAATAGTAGATTTTTTTCCTGGATAGAAAAATAACTTTCTATTGTTATAAAAAGTTGTTATCAAAGAGAATACTCCTTCCCCTCATTTAATTGTAGTTGAATTCATTTTCTCTTGCCTCTGGCTATAATTACAAAATTAGTCTTTGGGGCCAGCCCAGTGGGGCAAGCGGTTAAGTGCGTGTGCTCCGTTTCGGTGGCCTGGGGTTCACAGTTTCGGATCCCTGGTGTGCACCAATGCACCGCTTGTTAAGCCATCCCTTAACCCTTGTTAAGGGATGCTGTGGCTGCATCCCACATAAAGTAGAGGAAGATGGGCACGGATGTTAGCCCAGGGCCAGTCTTCCTCAAGAAAAAAAAAAAGGGTAGGATTGACATCAGATATTAGCTCAGGGCTAGTCCTCCTCACCAAAAAAAAAAAAAAAATTAGTCCTAAAATAAAATATGAATTTAGATACAAAATCACCATCCCTTTTTATTGTTTCAATTTCATGCATGGGAGTACAGTATAAGTAGATATTTTATCAATTCTAAATAATACATTTGTTCTGAAAATATTTGATGGGCTAGACTTATTTCTACCTTTAAGCCATACTTAATGAGAATCTATACACATAGTCATGGACATGGACTAGTATAACTAATAGGGGCTGTAGAGGAGATCTAATTTAAGCATGTATTTTTATAGGAGGGAAAGCTGAGTCCTGAATAAGTAAATTGGCTTGCTCCAGAGCTAGTAAATCACAGATCCAGGACTAAAACACAGGTTTTAGGACTTTCAAAAAACCATATAATTTTTTCAGTATGTATCTATATAGATAGTTTGATAGCATCTCAAAAGCTATTTCTGTGACACTCTGTCCTTGACATCCGTACATGGAAACTTAGCAAATCAGCCTCCAAGCTGGAATAGAGGTGACAAAACAAAAGAGTTTGTTCTCAGATAGTGTCCTAGACACATGTACTTCTCCTGGGCGCCCTCACCAACGCCACCCCACAGGGACAGTAAGAAGTTAAGTTTGCATAACTAAAATTTTTCACACATTGATTAGCAACTCCCTGTTTCCTCTCCCTCCAGTCCCTGGCAATCACCTTTCTATTCTTTGCTTCTATGAGTTTCACTATTTTAGAGATACCTCCTATAAGTAGATCTCGTATTTAGTGTTCTTACCAAAATTAAAAAAAAAAAAAAAAAAAAAAGAAGCAAAGTTTTGCTTGGCAAATACGTCACCAACACCCTCCCAGAGGTTGCACCAGCACCGAAGACCCCAGGGCGAGTGTGGCCTGACTATCCACACATTAATGTAGAGAGCTGGAGGGGAGAGGCAGACGTTTAATTCTGTTATGAAGGCAGTCTGTGTTTGACAGCACAAAAAAAGAAAAAAAATTCAGCTCATGACGCACTTTGATGGAAAAGAACATTTGAAGTTTATAAAATTTACTTAATATTCAGGGCAAGCCATGCTAACCTTGGTAATCATGCAATTTGTCATTCACACAGTTGTTTTATATTTCTGGCATGTTTTGTGATAATTTCTTATTCATGGCAACATCCTGAAAGGTACAACAGGGAATTTTACCTTCCACTTATCAGCCTTGAGGCTTTCATTATCTTGTCTTGACCCCCAAAATAACAAGAACTCCAATAAAATTGCATTTAAAGCTGTATGAAAGGCATTACAACAATGATGTATGTTCCTGAAAATAAAATAGACCAGTGAACTTACCCAAACACAGCAAAACTTGATCATTATATGACATCAAAGGCAGAATCAGATCCACTGGGGGAAGTTAACGCAATAAACAAAAATTGGGAGTCAACGTAATGGGAAAAACAAACGTGACAAGTGGAATTGCTCAACAAGGAAACCCATTGCCTTGGCAAATGCTAAGCAACTTGACATTGGATGGTTCAAGCAGGGACAATATTGCCATCAATGGGGAAGAGGGGGAAGATTTATTCATTGGGCTGGAATTTGGTAGGTTTTCAAAATGCAAAAGCACAGTTTTCTGTGTTTGCTTTTAAATTACCTCCTACCTTGTAAAAATTGAAACTAAAAATGTTCCAGTAATTTGAATTAATAAAAGATAGTCTAAAATCATGAGGCCTTTTTGACAAGATTCTGGCCTTAATCAGAAATGTGCCAGGCAAGGAGTGATGTGGCCACAGCCCGCTAGTTGACCATGGCTCTTGTCTTACGACATTGTTGAAGACCTGGAACCTTAGGGATAAATCCTGGTACAGAATGATTATAAAATTATGCAGGTGGTCAGCTTAATTGAAAAGTATTTTCTACGTGCATTCTTCTCATCGTATCACCAAGAAAGTTATATTCCTGTTTCTAGTCAACTTATTTCTAACAATTGCCATAAATATACCTGCAATAGTATATTTGTGACTTGGAAACGTAAAAGCTCAATTGACTTTTATCATTTTCAAATTGTGATCGACCTCTAGTGGTCAGAAGACGCCATTTACTGAGCAGAGCCCTGATTTCAATTAGTTTGTTTTATTGAAAAACTACTCGGATATTTAGAATCAGATATAGTGTTTGTCATTTGGGACGCCTCATGAGAAAAGAGGAAATATTTCATGCGCTTGAACATTTCCCTTTCCGTGCCTGAGCTAAATTATAAATCGTGAGCCCAGGCACGTGGAATTATAGGGTGTGAAGAAATACCACTTGGAATCATCTACTTAATCATCTGCCTTCACATGGAGCTCTATCCATATTATTTTAGAACAACGTTAGCCCAGTACACTGTTTGCAGGCCTCATGACCTTTGACGTGACGTTTCTTTCTTTTTCTCATAGATGGAGAATGAATAATGGGGATGTCGACCTGACCAGTGATCGGTACAGTATGGTGGGAGGAAACCTTGTTATCAACAACCCTGACAAGCAGAACGATGCAGGAGTATACTACTGTTTAGCATCAAATAACTACGGAATGGTCAGAAGCACTGAAGCCACCCTGAGCTTTGGATGTAAGCGACTGTAACTTTAAAAAGGGCATGTGTATTTAGTGTAAGGGCAAGTGTATTGTGAAGTAAAACCTAGATGTCATTATAAGAGCTCAGCAAGAAGAGAAATCAAGATGAAAAGCAAGTGAAAGGGTCCACAGATGAGGGGAGTCTTACAAGATCAGTGGGCCTTAATTATGTGGAGATGAAAACATTTCAAGAGAGCAAAGTGTCATGAGGAGTATTATAATAGTGAAAGATAAGACTGGAAAATAAACGAAGACCATATTCTGAAGGATCCTGAATAACTTTCTAGAAACCAACATCAATGGAAATGCTAAGCCATGCATTCTCAATGGGGATGATATCACCCCCAGGGGGTAAGAATTTGTTCTCGTGGGAAGAAACCATCTTAAACGTTACAGGATAATGGTTGGTGTCTCACCTAAGCTCAACTCTACCTGACAAAATCTTATTCCTTAGTATTTAATTTCTCTTATTAGGAATAAAGTAGATTAAATTAGTTAATGAAATCATTTTAAGTTTAAATTAAATTAAGATTTTTTCCTTACGGGGACCATAATGAAAAATATTTTGGGAAACACTGAGCTAAACTAAAAGTTAGAGGTCGTTCTGAAAGAAAATTGTGCATTGGGAGAGGGTTGAGCTGGATGATCTCCAGTATGTGATTTCATAAGTCAGCATTTAAATCTTTTGCAAAATGGATTATAGGATGAAACTGATGTTTTAAGAGGACCCACATGTCAGTGATTACGAGGAGGGAGTGAGACAGGGTCAAGAAGGGTAGTCAAATTAAATTAATGTGGAGAGAGCAGGGATGTAAATAAATACAAACTTTGAAGAAATAATTGACACAATGCGTTGCACCAAAGTAAAAAAAATGCCAAACGTTTTTTTAAGGAAAGTCTAGTCAAAGGGCAGAAACATTCTGCTCTGTTTAAAAATGGGATGAGGGCAAGTAAAACCAATTTCAAGGATGAGAGGAAGCATTTAAATCGTTGTTTCACATGTAGAGGTTATGGCGACATTAAGTTGTCCACATCTAAATGTCAACTAAGTATTTGAGGATAGGGCTGGCATATAAGTGAGGCATCAGGACTAGAGATGTAGATCTGAAGGGTTCTCTGCAAAGAGTAACAATTAGAATGATGACTTTTTAGAGATATACAATAGATTGAGAGAAGTTAACTATTACAATTTGAGTAGCGATCACAGATAAGAAATAGGAGGTAAGGCAGGACTGAATGAGCACCAGTAAAACAAATGAAGAATCAAATAGTAGAGTATCAAGAAACAAAGCAAAATGTGAGTTCCAAATACACAGGAAAGAGTAAAGGAAATGAGAACTGAGGAAAACTCAGAATTTGAAGAAGAGCAAGAGATTGGTGACCTTCACATTCCTCAACAAGGATCCTGTCTTTCATTCTTATTCCTTCTCCATATTGGAGTCCTCCCTCAGGAAGGGAAATGCATCTTTCAAATGAGTCTGTTCCTCTCAGTCATTCCTCTTTACTTACCTTCTTTGGTAGATCTCTGGTTTTGTCTGAGCCCGTTATATTTCCAGATACCTTTACTGAAATTCTTCCAAAATCTTAAGCAGCAGTTTAGGGTATCTGTAATCTTCAGGGCTGTCGGAATACTTATGCAGGCTGCTACTAACATCCGTAGGCTTGAGTTCACCATGGAACTCTTCTGTGGTTTATGCAAATCCCAGCAAGTAAAAATGGGAATTGACTTTCATAGGCTTCGCTAAACCAGCTGAGAAGTATTATATCCAAAAATAAGTTAGTATTTATTATAAGGTAAACTTCAATGAATCTCTTTGTATTGACCAGAGAGTGAAAGTTTTCTTTCTTTCTTTCATAATTAGATCTTGATCCTTTCCCACCTGAGGAACGTCCTGAGGTCAGAGTGAAGGAAGGGAAAGGAATGGTACTTCTCTGTGACCCTCCATACCATTTTCCAGGTAAATTTAATTTCTCTGTGACTATAAGCATCTATGAAATGAAATGGGCAAGTTTTTATTTTCTTAACTATAATGATACATGTATAATTAAATAAGACTCAATATTTGTGTAATCTTATAATGCATCACTTACTAGTGGTTATAGATGCTTCTTTTCTTGGCTCTTCAATCACTAGGCCCTAATTCCAAAGATCTATGCTCATTTCAGGTTATAAACAATATATATGTTGGATTATGTCTTCATTAAAGTTCCTGTTGCACAGGAGAAAATATGATAGATTTTCTATAAATTATTCCTGAAAAAGAAGAGTACCAAGCAATGATATATAATCAATCATTTTATTAACAATTTAACATCTCTAATATACTGTGAACTGTAATTAAACACTAGAAAGGGATAAAGACATACTAAATTATTAATCTCTTTAGGAGCACCAATCTGCAAGAGTAATCATCCAATTTAGAAAGGGGCTAAATTAAGTGTCATCTGTTACAAGATTCAACCTTCGGGAATACATGTTTTCAGTAATTTGATATGACCAAAAAGCCACCAAACTACTAACTAAAAGATGAGTACTTCATATAAATTCACTAATTTTCACTTGTTTTATTTATCAAATATCCCCTTGAAATAATATATTAATACCAATTTCTCACTGAAAAAATATTTTGTATTGTTATAGTTCTAATATTATGTTATAAATTTGACCTTAAATACCTCCACAGAGAATATGTGGAATATATTAATCTGGTATATATAGATGTGTATATATACTCCAATTATATATATAAATTCTCATTGTTTGTGTATTGAATATTGATAATTTTCTTTCTAACAACTATAGGACAAAGATTATTAATTGATAAATATAGGACGAACATATGAATTCGAAATATTGTAACAACCTTTCAATGAGAAAATAGTCTTTTTCTTTGAAGAACTGTCAAAACTATGGAAAAAAATCTCCTCATGTTCATAGTGTTTCCCACAAAGTAAATGATCATAAGTAGCCAACGACTGCATTTGACCATAGTCAACACTGGATGGGCTTCATTCAATCACTCATTCACTCAACAAATCTCTGGTGTGCACTTGCTGTATATCAAGCACTGTTTATGACACAGGAACACTGTAGTGAGCAAAACAGGAAAAGCTTTCCACTATTAGAGACCTTCTACTGGAAGAGACAGACAATAGATGAGATAAATAGTTAAAAGATATAGCATGTTAGATATTGATAGTTTAGCACTAGGTAGAAAAAAAATAATGCAGGGAAGGGGGTAGAGTAAGTGTTGAGGGGATGATTGAACCTTTATAAAGGACATTATTGAGAAGGTAACTTTGAATAAAGGCCAGAAGGAAATGAAGAAGCTAACAATGCAGATATCAGCGGGAAAGACATGCCCGGCAGATATAGCAGCATGAGCAAAGGCCTGAGATGGGACTATGGAGGAAGACCAAGGAAGCCAGGGTGGCTGAAATAGAGTGAATAAGGTAGAGAGTAGTAAGAAATGAAATCAAAGAGATACAAGAGCTGTATCATGTGGGATCTTAGAATTCATAGTAATTACATTGGCTTTTACTTTGAGTGAGATTTACACTGGAGGGCTTTGAGCAAAGGAGTCACATGACATTACTTAGGTTATAAAAGATGAGTCTGGCTACCATTTTAAGAAAAGACTTAGAGGAGGGTAAAAGTGAAGGCAGGAGATCAGTAAGAGGTATTGCAATAATCTAGGCAACATATGATGGACCAGAATGGTTGTAGCTGAGGTGGGAAGAAGTGGTTAAATTCAAGATATATTTTGAAGGAAGAGCCAAGAAGACTGGCTGGTAGACTTTATGTAAAGTGTAAGAGGAACAGAGGAGTCAGTGATGGCATCAAAGTTTTGTCATGCACTCCTGAAAGAATGGAGTCATCATTACCTGGAGGAATAGGTGTGGACGTGTTAAGTGTGAGGTGCCTATTAAACTTTCAAAAGGAGCTGTCTAGCTGGCAGTTCTATATGGGTGTGGAGCCCAGGGGCAGTGCCTGGGCTGGGAATATCAATTTGTAATTTATCATTGTAAAAATTGTTTTCAAAGCCGGGGTCGGACTGCATGTGATTAACCAGGGACTTACTATAGACAGAAAGGAGGAAGAAGAGGTCCACGGAACAGGCTTTAAGATTTTTCTGAGATAAGTCTTGCTTTTAGTCTCTGTGGCATCTTAACTACTGTGCTGAATGAAGAATTTCATGGACCAAAACAAGATTGGTAGAAGCTTGAAATCATTAAGCCAAAAGAGTTAACTACCTCTTCATCCTGATAAACATACATATATTTACATGGAGTGGGGGACCACTAAGATGGTCTTTTAAATAAGTCCAAGAAACATCATTAATCACAGAACAGAATCTGAACAGCTCTTCATCTCCTTCTGTCAGTTTATGTTATTAGCATATTATGACCTTTTTGAACATCAGTCATGCCACCTTCAAATATAAGAATGGCCATATGCTTCAAAACCATAATGCATGTATGTACTGTTTTACCATCTCCATGCCATAAATCTTCCTTCCTCCTAAGTGCAGTTAAATTAAGGTTTTCTGCTTTACTGCTTAAAACTATGGGGTTGAAGGTAGAAAGGGACCTGTCTCTGGGTTCTGAACCTCGCAGAATATTATATGTGCAACCATTTATAGTTGTCAAGCTCTATTGCTCTGGCTGGTGATCTAGTAACCTGGGACTCAGTCCTTTCTGTGTCGAGTAAACTTAGGCATGTCTCCATCTCAATTTCCTCATTTTAAATTTGGGAATAACAATTCCTATGCCCCCTATTCCACAGAGCTTGTTATGAGTTTTTAAATTTAATAATATATTCAAAAATGGTAAAATGGATATATAATTTCAATGGATTAGGATTAAAGTGAATAAAATATATTTTAGTACACAATATTTTGAATTAATTATTATTAAATAGAGTACATTTTACTATACAAAAGATTTTTGATTCACAATTTTAGAAATGTTGTCTCGTTTATGCACAGGAAAAAGATCCAGAAGGAAAGTCTCATCTTTCACGATCCATTACATTTTTCTGTGGATTTGGGTGCTCTACAGTTTCTTACAAAGGGGAAGACTCTGATTGGAACATAGATCACTTAATTACCAAGAACAGTTTTAAATAAGCATCTCGGGACAAATGCTTATTCAATTTTATAACAACATTTGATGTACAACTGATTGCCTAATGCCGAGCACAGAGTAAGTGCTCAACAAATGTTTGAGGAACGAAGAAGTGAGCGAGTAAATGACTGTGTTCATTAAACTGATGGATGTGTAGTTGTTACAATTTCACGAAAAGGCAAATTTACCTGTTTACCTTTTGTTTTATTAAATTGCAATCAGTAATTCACAAATGCATATGACAGACTCCTAGATGCTCAAAAAACGAAAACATAATGCTTTATTTCCAGCTAATTTTCTATTTAGTATAACCATCAGAAATTGAGTTGCCACATCTCACAAAATATGAATCATATATGTGTAAATTGAGGGAAAGAATAAAGAAAAAAGCTCCATCACTCGAAGGGAGGGTACTATTGACAAAATACACAATACCTAATAATAGACATAGGTGTGAATCTTAAAATGAATGAGAAAGTGGGAATTCTCTTCAGAAAAATAACTCCTACCATGTTGAATATGATATTGAATGCATCTCAATTCATTTTTTGACTAAAAAGATGAGCACAAAATTAGACACAAAGGGGAGCTGGCCCGGTGGCGCAAGCGGTTAAGTGCGCACGCTCCGCTGCGGCGGCCCGGGGTTCACCAGTTCGGATCCCGGGGGCGCACCGGCGCACCGCTTGTCAAGACATGCTGTGGCGGCGTCCCATATAAAGTGGAGGAAGATGGGCATGGATGTTAGCCCAGGGCCAGTCTTCCTCAGCAAAAAAAGAGGAGGATTGGCAGATGTTAGCTCAGGGCTGAGCTTCCTCACACACACAAAAAATAGACACAAAGGAGAGAGCCTAGTAGAAAATACATGAGCCTATAGTATAATTTGGTATAAATTTCTTTCTAAATAGGTTTAATATATAGTTTACTGTGGATATCAATGCACTAATCAGAAGTTATCATGATTTTATTGGTATAGGTAAATTCTGTTCTATGGAGGTTAATTAAAAAAGAAAGCACAAACATCTTCTCCAAACAAGTCTGCAAACTATTCATCCAGAGAATACTAAAGTACTTCAAATGTATTTCAAGGAGAAACACAGATTATTTAGCAAGGTTAAATAAGTGATGTATTCCAAGTAATCCAGTGAAATTAGCCAAATGCACCGTAATTGGCCAAAACAAATTTCCCCTTTAATGTGGTCCAGACTGTCTTGAGGCAAAGGGAAGAAATCTCAGACATCTATCAATAAAAGCAACATTGCTGAAATAGATGCCGTTACTTACTCTTTCTGAAAAATTAACTTTGTAGTAATTTATTATTTAAGGCAGTCAACAATGCTATGAAGAAACAGGTGTTGGCCTTTTCAGAGATGGTTAATTTTACCATCTGCATGGGTCAGGGAAAGACAGATAAAAAGATAATCCATTGAGTCCCTGTGAGAACTGGGTCAGTGCTCAGCTCTTGATTGCCAAAATTGTCTCATTTTTAAGTCAGAGGCAGGGCAGCTACCACACCAATCAGGGAACAGTTTTGGTAGTTCTGGAGTGGAGAGGAAGGTTAGAAAGTTCGTTCTGCCTCCCTATTGCTGTATGGCCTTGGGCGAGTCAATTAACCCTGCTAAACCTTGGTGTCCCTGTTTAAAAATAGCAATACAATTCCTACCTTAGTATTAATGAGAAATTATAGCTTCTAACATATTGCAATTGTTATTTTGTTGAAGCAATGGCTTATCAGTAGGCTAAAATTTGTTAGATAAATTTATATTAATTATTAATCTTAAATTACAAGTCCAGCAAGGGGAAAGACCACATCTGTCTTGTTTAGTGGCATATAGAAGGTACTCATTATGTGTTAAGTATGTAAATTGGAGAATTCATTTTGGGCATTAAATTAGCCAGACCAATTGCTCTATTGTCCAAGACTTATATTCATGCAAACATCATCACAATATCTTCTCTCATCTAGCTTTTGTCCCTTAAAGGTTCAAATATTAAAATATTATCCCATTCCTCTTCACACATCTCTTATGAGTGGGATACAGAAGAATTTCTTAAAATTTAGAGAAAACGAGTAATAGAGTGATTAAAACAGTCTGACCACAGTCATATTTATTCTAGAATTAAAATGCAGGTCTCCATAGTCACATAACTATGGAGTACCCAGACAATTCTAAATGCATTTTCTGTGTGGTATCTTGAAAACATTGTATGATTAAGAAAATCCTTTTTCTGTAAGGAAATCTACACTTTCTTGATTTTTTTTTTGATCTTTTAGAATTTAATTGTGATCAGAAATCATTGTAAAAATACTGATTTTCTTTTTAAGTGAGAATAGGAAAAATTATATCAAAATCAAATGGGTTCACAGTCTGTTTTAAAATGTAATATAAATATAATTTTGGATTAACCATTATATGGCATTATTTCTTGTCCAATTCTAAGAATCTGATTTCAGTAATTTAAGTGGTCTCCTAAGTTTCTTCCTATCGTGATGCTTCTGTGGTTTTTACTGACCCTAAATCAGCATAAGAATAACAATTAATATAATAGCATCATTCACAGATATAAATGTCTAGAAAGATATACGCTAACAATGATAACTCGGAGTTGGAGAATTATGGTGGTTTAGTTTTCTTTCTCTTTTTTAACTTTATCTGTATTTTCTATTTTTTGACAATAAAAATATACTCACTCTATAATTAAAAAGTTAAGATTAAAAAACAGAATGATCATCTTCATTCGCTTTCTTGATATTATATATTGCTGGAGAAAATTACATAGCTAATCTAAATGGAATCCCCTGGATTATTATTCCAATCACTCTGGATTTATATAGTGTGCAGTTCTTTGTTTTTCGTAGTCACTTCTCTTTCACACTCCCTATAGCAGCTTTACTAGTCACCTTGAGCTCCCTAAAGCAAAAGGGTGGTGTGTCATGATTATTTCATTTGTAAAAGATCTTGGCCTTCCATCATCTTGCACCTAAAATCCTATCTAACTTGACCTAAGAGACTCCCCATTATAGTCTTCCTAGTGGCAGTTGTCTTCACATGGTCATGATTTTTGAAAGGGAATCAACATTTTGTGACTGAGAAGTAGGCAATGCCCATAGTTGCCTCTTGTGCGTTACTGCTGTGCATAACCACTGGGGAGTCATTCCTCACAGCAGGAAGGGGAGATAGGAATACAAAACTACATGAAAAGCAGCAAATTAATGAGGAAATTCAACTTTTGGCCTAACCAGCCAGTGTGTTCAGCCAAAGGAATTTCCTGTGGTGAAGTTACCACATGATATACTTCCGAATATTTAAGAAACCAGCAACATGCCTTTCTCTGTTTGTGTGGTTTTTACTTTTTAATGTGGCCAAAACAGGTTATGTAAACTCATTTCTAAATCTATAATTTAAGATAGGAGTTAAAAAAAGAGAAAGATACAAAGCCACAGTATGGTTAGTAATTTTATTTTTAAAATGCGGTAGGGAACATGGGTTATGAGCTTTGGAATTATCAGACCTGGATTCAAAATCCCAATTCTACTTAACAGTCATGAAATTTTAATCAAGTCAGTTAACTTCTCTGAGTTTCATTTAGCCCATCAATGAAATTGAAGTAAAAAAATTAATAGTCCATAAAATAATTGAGAGAGAAAGATGGATATAATTGCTTAGCATCATGCTTATACTCACTCAAAATATGGTAGCTTTTAGAAAATTTGTACTGTTTGTCTTGGCCTACTTCCAACATTTGCTCTACAATAGCCTAGATTAGATTATGCAAGCTATCTTGTTACTAGAAAACAAAATCTTTGCTTTTGGAGAAGAGCTTCATATTTAGTAGACAATATTTTCTCCTATTAGATGATCTTAGCTACCGCTGGCTTTTAAATGAATTTCCTGTGTTTATCACAATGGATAAACGAAGATTTGTGTCCCAGACAAATGGCAATCTCTACATTGCGAATGTCGAGGCATCAGACAAAGGCAATTATTCCTGCTTTGTATCCAGTCCTTCTATTACAAAGAGTGTGTTCAGCAAATTTATCCCACTCATTCCACTACCTGAACGTAAGTATTTTATTTGTTACACTCTGTTTTTGCAAGCTTGTCTGCTTATGGCACTCATAATAGCAAAAAGAAATATCCAGTGGGAAGATGAGCTGGTTGCTCAGTCAGGGCAAACATGATACACATTTTGAAAGTCTTGGTCCTTCCTTATTTTTTCCGATAGAGATTTACATCATAAAAGTGTCCTAAGATGGTTGAGTTCGGACTGATTGACTCTATTTCAGAGAATGCATTGGCGACTGATTCATTAGCCAAATACCTGAACATTGGTTACAGTGGGAATCACCAGCATCTGCTTTTTGTTTCATGGCCATTCCTATTTCTTAGTAAGCACATGAAAGAGAACAAATGATTAGATCAAAACAAACTATAGTTATTACAGAATTAGGGGGAAAAAAAGACAGTTGTATTATTTTTATATTTTTAAAGAACTAATTACATGAAGCACATAAGTATATAAACTGTGTTTCTACTGTAAATAATTAGCATAGGATATTACTATAGTGGCACCATATTTGATGACCATAATACTGACTGCCCTTTTTCCAGGCTCCAACTGAACTGCTTTCCTTTTTCTAACACACCACCACTTGAGAGAATCTGATCCCAGCATATTTGCTTACTTTGCATTATTTTTATTGCAGTCCTGTTGCTACACTCATATCACCGAGTTCAAGCTTCTGGGGAAATACTGGTTTCATTTCATATTGTTGACAAGCTCAGGTTTGGTTCCTGCCTCTACCCCTAGGTAGTGTATGACAATGGGGAAAATGCCACCATATCACTGTGACTCCATTTTTATTACTCTCTTCAAGATAGAGATCACGTGGTTGGTATTCCATAAATACTTTTTGACTTTCTGGCTCTTACTTCCCTCCACAATCATGGGAGATACTCTGATCCACTACTGCACAGAGTTAAAAGAAGCCATCATGTAAGAAGCTCCTTAATTTTCTTTCTTACTCTTCCCCAGAAATTCAGCACTTCTATTTATTTCATGCTTTCTGTCTTTGTGGAAGAAAGGTTTCTCCTTTCTTCCACAAAGCTAATTTCTCCAGTTGCTCTGGTTCACATTCCATTTGATTCATTTAGGGACTTCACTACATCACTTATTTCCCCTGAATCTTAAAACTCTCCTCCATTTCTTCCCCTCTCCATATTCTTTTGTATTCAATGCAAACAATCTTGGATAATCAAAACAACTTCTCATTTTCTAAATCCAAAGGACACTTCAGTCCTGATTCTATATGAAGATTGACACTATGTCTCTTCTGCCTCTCTTGAACTCTCCCATCTTTTCCTAATTTCCCTGACTCTTTCCACTCTCTCCTCATCTCCCACTAGCCTCTCTGACAAATCCTATGCAGTATCCTTCACCTGATCTTCCTCCTTCTTATATTTCTCTTGAATCTTTTTCTAGATATTCTCACCCATTTATACCTTTTCAACAGTAGCCCTATGCAGATAACTGCAAAATCACATCTCCAAAACTTTTCCCTGTGTTTAGTCCTTAATTCTACCTACCTCTTGGACTTATCACACAGAAGGTTCTCAAGGATGTTAAGCTCAAAATGTTCCAAACACACCTGTTATCTCCCCTCTAAACTTCCTCTTCTGGTCATCTTCATCTCATTTAGCAATACCGTTGTATTTCTACTAACTCAGGGTAGCATTTTTAATCATCAACCCCTCTCCTCCCCTCATCTTCAGGACAGAGCCAATCATTCTCATTTAGTATGTAAGCACTTGGGAAGTTTGAGGAAAATGTGGAACCTACAGGTACTGATTCAGCAGACCTGGGAATATGACCGAGGCATATTCAGCAAGCATCCCAGGTGATTCTGATCAATTGGATCTTTGATCTACACCTTGAGAAAACGTTATCTATGGGGATCTGTTGTTTCTGCCCCTAAAATACAACTTGGATCTGTTCTTTCCTTTCTTTCCTACTGTGACTGTGCCCTACTTCAGGCCTTCATTTGTTTTTCTGAATTTATGAAACAGCCTCCCTCAGATCTTTGACTCTCTTCTATATTTCTCTTCTCCACGGTCCATCCTTTAAAACTGCCAGCAAGGTCTTCTACTTAAAGCAAAAGTAAGATGTATATTACTTCTCTTTTTTTTTTTTAATTTTTTGTTTATTGCAGTAACATTGGTTTATAACATTGTATAAATTTCAGGTGTACATCATTATACTTCTATTTCTGCATAGATTACATCATGTTCACCACCCAAATACTAATTACAACCCATCACCACACTCATGTGCCGAATTATCCCTTTCGCCCTCCTCCCTCCCCACTTTCCCTCTGGTAACCACCAATCCAATCTCTGTCTCTATGTGTTTGTTTATTGTTGTTATTATCTACTACTTAATGAGGGAAATCATACGGTATTTGACCTTCTCCCTCTGACTTATTTCACTCTGCATAATACCCTCAATGTCCATCCATGTTGTCACAAATGGCTGGATTTCATCGTTTCTTATGGCTGAGTAGTATTCCATTGTGTATATATACCACATCTTCTTTATCCATTCGCCCCTTCATGGGCACTTAGGTTGCTTCCAAGTCTTGGCTATTGTGAATAACGCTGCAATGAACACAGGGGTGCATGTATCTCTATGCATTGATGTTTTCAAGTTCTTTGGATAAATACCCAGCAGTGGAATAGCTGGATCATATGGTAGTTCTTTCCTTGATTTTTTGAGGAATCGCCATACTGTTTTCCATAGTGGCTGCACCAGTTTGCACTCCCACTAGCAGTGTATGAGAGTTCCCTTCTCCCCACATCCTCTCCAACACATGTTGTTTCCTGTCTTGTTAATTATAGCCATTCTGACGGGTGTGAGGTGATATCTCATTGTAGTTTTGATTTGCATTTCCCTGATAGTTAATGATTTTGAACATCTTTTCATGTGTCTGTTGGCCATCTGTATATCTTCTTTGGAGAAATGTGTGTTCAGGTCTTTTGCCCATTTTTTGATTGGGTTGTTAGTTTTTTTGTTGTTGAGATGCATCAGTTCTTTGTATATTTTGGAGATTAAGCCCTGATAAGATGTATGGTTTGCAAATATCTTCTCCCAATTGTTAGGTTGTCTTTTCATTTTGTTGATGGTTTCTTCTGCTGTGCAGAAGCTTTTTAGTTTGATGTAGTCCCATTGGTTTATTTTTTCTATTGTTTCTCTTGCCCGGTCAGACATGGTGCTTGAAAATATGTTGTTAAGACCGATGTCGAAGAGCGTACTGCCTATGTTTTCTTCTAGAAGTTTCATAGTTTCAGGTCTTACATTCAAGTCTTTAATCCATTTGGAGTTTTGTGTATAGTGTAAGGTAAGGGTCTACTTTCATTTTTTTGCATGTGGCTATCCAGTTTTCCCAACACCATTTGTTGAAGAGACTTTCTTTTCTCCATTGTATGTTCTTGGCTCCTTTGTCAAAGATTAGCTGTCCATAGATGTGTGGGTTTATTTCTGGGCTTTCGATTCTATTCCATGGATCTGTGTGTCTGTTTTTGTGCCAGTACCATGCTGTTTTGGTTACTATAGCTTTGTAGTATATTTTGAAATCAGGGAGTGTGATACCTCCAGCTTTGTTCTTTTTTCTCAGGATTCCTTTACTTATTCGGGGTCTTTTGTTGTTCCAAATAAATTTCAGAATTCTTTGTTCTATTTCTGTGAAAAATGTTGTTGGAACTTCGATAGGGATTGCATTGAATCTATAGATGGCTTTAGGAAGTATGGACATCTTAACTGTGTGAATTCTTCCCATCCAAGAGCATGGAATATCTTTCCATTTCTTTGTGTCTTCTTCAATTTCTTTCAGAAATGTTTTATAGTTGTCGGTGTGCAGCTCTTTCACCTCTTTGGTTAAGTTTATTCCTAGGTATTTTATTCTTTTTGTTGCAATTGTAAATGGGATTGTATTCTTAATTTCTCTTTCTGCTACTTCATTGTTAGTGTATAGAAATGCAACTGATTTTTGTATGTTGATTTTGTATCCTGCAAATTTACCTTATTCATTTATTACTTCTAAAAGTTTTCTGGTGGATTCTTTAGGGTTTTCTATATATACAATCATGTCATTTGCAAATAGTGACAGTTTCACTTCTTCCTTTCCAATTTGGATCCCTTTTATTTCTTTCTCTTGCCTGATTGCTCTGGCTAGGACTTCCAGTACTATGTTAAATAGGAGTGGTTGCAGTGGGCATCCTTGTCTGGTTCCTGTTCTTAGAGGGATAGCTTTCACTTTTTCACCATTGAGGATGATATAAGCTGTGGGTTTCTCTTATATGGTCTTTATTATGCTGAGGTACTTTCCTTCTATACCCATTTTATTCAGAGTTTTTATCATAAATGGATGCTGTATCTTGTCAAATGCTTTCTCTGCATCTATTGAGATGATCATGTGATTTTTATTCTTCATTTTATTGATGTAGTGTATCACGTTGATTGATTTGCGAATGTTAAACCATCCCTGCATACCTGGAATAAATCCCACTTGATCATGGTGTATAATCTTTTTAACGTATTGTTGTATGCGATTTGCTAGTATTTTGTTGAGGATTTTTGCATCGATGTTCATCAGTGATATTGGCCTGTAGTTTTCTTTTTTTGTGTTGTCCTTGTCTGGTTTTGGTATCAGGGTAATGTCAGCTTCATAGAATGAATTAGGGAGCTTCTCTCCCTCTTCAGTTTTTTGGAAGAGTTTGAGAAGGATAGGTATTAAGTCTTCTTTGAATGTTTGGTAGAATTCACCAGGGAAGCCGTCTGGTCTTGGACTTTTAGTTTTCGGGAAGTTTTTGATTACTGTTTCGATCTCCTTACTGGTGATTGGTCTATTCAAATTCTCTACTTCTTCTTGATCCAGTTTTGGAAGGTTGTATGATTCTAAGAATTTATCCATTTCTTCCAGGTGTCGAATTGGTTGGCATATAGCTTTTCATAGTATTCTCTTATAATCTTTTGTATTTCTGAGGTGTCTGTTGTAATTTCTCCTCTTTCATTTCTGATTTTACTTATTTGTGCCTTCTCTCTTTTTTTCTTGGTGAGTCTAGCTAAAGGTTTGTCAATTTTGTTTATCTTTTCAAAGAACCAGCTCTTGGTTTTATTAATTTTTTCTATTGTTTTTTTGGTCTCTATTTCATTTATTTCTGCTCTGATTTTTATTATTTCCCTTCTTCTGCTGATTTGCGGCTTTGTTTGTTCTTCTTTTTCCAGTTCCTTTAGGTGCATTGTTAGATTGTTTATTTGAGATTTTTCTTGTTTGTTGAGATAGGCCTGTATTGCTATCAACTTCCCTCTTAGAACCGCTTTTGCTGTATCAGATAAATTCTGGCATGTCGTATTTTCATTTTCATTTGTCTCCAGGTATTTTTTGATTTCTTCTTTGATTTCTTTGTTGACCCAGTCGTTGTTAGGTAGCACATTGTTTAATCTCCACGTATTTGTGGCTTTTCTGATTTTCTTCCTATAGTTGATTTCTAGTTTCATACCGTTGTGGTCAGAAAAGATGCTTGGTATTATTTAAATCTTCTTAAATTTATGCAGACTTGTTTTGTGGCCTAATATGTGATCAATCCTGGAGAATGTTCAATGTGCATTTGAAAAGAATGTGTATTCTTCGGTTTTTGGATGGAATGCTCTGTATGTATCTACTAGGTCCATCTGTTCTAGTGTATCATTTAAGGCCAATGTTTCCTTATTAATCTTCTGTTTGGATGATCTATCCGTTGGTGTAAGTGGAGTGTTAAAGTCCTGTACTATTATTGTGTTACTGTCTATTTCTGTTTTTATGTCTGTTAATAATTGCTTTATATATTTAGGTGCACCTACATTGGGTGCATAGATATTTACAAGTGTTATATCCTCTTGTTGGATTGTTCCCTTGATCATTATGTAATGCCCTTCTTTGTCTCTTTTTGCAGTTTTTGTTTTAAAGTCTATTTTGTCTGATATGAGTACTGCTACCCCAGCTATCTTTTCATTGCCATTTGCGTGGAGTATCTTTTTCCATCCCTTCACTTTCAGTTTGTGAGTGTCTTTAGGTCTGAAGTGTGTCTCTTGTATGCAGCATATATATGGGTCTTGTTGTTTTATCCAATCAGCCACCCTATGCCTTTTAACTGGAGCATTTAGTCCACTGACATTTAAAGTAGATAAGTATGTACTTACTGCCATTTTTGAACTTTTGTTTTTCTCAGTGTTTTAGTAGTCCTTCTCTGTTCCTTTCTTCCTCTATACAGAATTGATGATCTCTTTAGTTTGACCTCTGTCTGAAAGCTCTACTCTTTAACTCCCCTCCTCCCTCCTTTTATGTTTTTGATATCACATCTAACCTCTTTTTTTGTGCATTTGTATCCATTATGTTCTTATCATGGAAATAGATAATTTTTCCTATTTGTGGTCTTCTCTTTTCCCCTTAAATCAGTCCCTTTAACATTTCTTGTAGCACTGGTTTCTTGGTGACAAACTCCTTTAATTTTTGCTTGTCTGGGAAATTTTTGATCTCTCCTTCCATTTTGAATGATAACCTTGCTGGGTAGAGTATTCTTGGCTGTAAGTTTTTTCCTTTTAGCACTTTAAATATATCGTGTCATTCTCTTCTAGCCTGTAAGGTTTCTGCTGAGAAGTCAGCTGCTGGCCTTATGGGGTTTCCTTTGTATGTAACTTGACTTTCTCTTGCAGCTTTTAGGATTCTCTCTTTATCTTTAATTCTGGACATTTGATTATGATGGTGTCTTGGTGTGGGTCTCTTTGGGTTTATCTTGTTTGGGGCGCTCTGTGCTTCCTGTACCTGGATGTCTGTTTCCTTCCTTAGGTTAGGGAAGTTTTCATCTATTATTTCTTGAAATAGATTCTCTGCCCCTTTGTCTCGTTCTTCTCCTCTGGGACACCTATAACACGGATGTTAGTGTGCTTGATGTTGTCCCAGAGGTCCCTTAGACTGTCCTCACTCTTTTTAATTCTTTTCTCTTTTACCTGTTCACCTTGGGTAATTTCTTCTAGTCTTTCGTCCAGCTCCCAGATCCGTTCTTCTGTATCCTCTACTCTGCTTTTGAGTCCCTCTAGTGAATTTTTCATTTCCAGTATTGTATTCTTCATTTCTGATTTGTTCTTTTTTATATCTTCCATTTCTTTGTTGACATTCTCACTGAGTTCATCTATTCTTCTCCCCACATCAGTGAGCATCCTTAACACTCTTAGTTTGAACTCTCTGTCAGGTAGGTTGCTCATTTCTGTTTTACTTAGTTCCTTTTCTGGGGTTTTGTCCTGTTCCCTTACTTGGAATGTATTCCTTTGCCTCCTCATTTTGCCTCTTTCCCTGTGCTCGTGACTATGTATTAGGTAGGTCTGCTAAGTCTCCTGCTCTTGGATAGGTGACCTTATGTAAGTGATGGCTTAGGAGGCCTGCGGTGTGCTTCCCTCAGTTCTCATTGTTCCAGGGGTGACCCCTATATGGGCTACGTGTGTCCTTCTGTTGTGGCCTGTTTGCTCTCCCTGTAGGCGCCCAGCTTGGCCAAGTTATGCTCCTGGCCCGCTGTTGTAATGCTCAGCTGCTTGTAGTTGTTGTGGGCCCTTCACTCTCTTTATCAGGTGTGGGGAGCCCCAACACAGTTGGCTGCAAGTTCTAATACCACATTTGTGTTGCAGTATTTCTTTTAATTGAGTAGGGCCCCAGCGTGGCAGGTTGTTAGTCTCAGGGCCTTACAATTGCTATAAGCCTCCAGCCTTTAAGTCTCTTGTCAGCTCTCTGAGGATTGCAGCTGGGTGGGGCTGGCCTCAGGCACAGGAGCACCCAATTGTTTCAGGCTTTGGAAGGTGGGGCAAACCCCCATGTGGGTCTTTGAGAAGCACAAGTCTCCTGCAGCTGACAAGCCCTGCCACCCACAGGTTCACAAACACAGTCAACACAGTCCTGCCCCGTGTGAGCGCCCCGACCTCCCCAAGTGAACCCAGTCTCTCCACGGCAGGAGCCCCCCACATGCCACCACTGCCACACACTCTCCACCTGCTCCCTGTGCACGCCCTGCCCCACTGAAGTTGGCTCAGTTGCCAGGCTGCAGAGAATACAGTCACCAATCTATGCAGGCCCACAAGTTGCCTGAGGGCTTGTTGTCGGGTGGGGCCAGTCTCTAGGGTGGGCTGCCTGCCCTGGCTGAGCTGGATTAAATCAGTGCTCTAGCGGGTGGGGCAGACCCTGGGCTAGCAGGCCCCAGGGAGAACTCCAATTGCGTCTGTGTCAGCACGCCCATACCAGGCCACAACAATGGCCGCCGCCAATGTCCCAGTCCCTGGAGAGGTCTCACTTCTCACTGAGATGCACACGGGTCCTGTTAGGTGAGTCTCTTTTCACCAAAGCACGGTGCACCTTTCTTTCTGGTGAGTTTAGGTTGCTTTCTGAAACGGGTGAGTTTGTGCATGGGCCCTTTAAGAGCCAGTTTTAATTTCTTTGTGAGCCAGCTTTTCTGGGGGTACTCCCCAATGTTTTAGTAGCAGGCAAAGTCCGATATTATGCCACTCGTCTCGATTGTGCTGGGTCCACAAAATGCCCACAGCAGGGGTGCTCCCTGGCTCAGGGCCCCGCGCCTCCAGGGAGGCTGTGTACCTTTGGGCTGCTCCCAGGTGGCCATGTGAAGCTGGCGGCTTGTGAAGGCGGCGTTTTTCCTCTCCAGAAGGCAGTTTCTGCCTCTTCCACCTCAATTAGGATTGTCCGTTGTTGCAGGAGTTCCTCTTATCCAGTTTTCAGTTCTGTCTCAGGGGTAATTTTTCCACGAGTAGTTGTAAATTGGCTGTGTCTTCAGGAGGAGGTGAGCTCAGGGTCTGCCTACGCCGCCATCTTGACTTCCTCTCCCCTATATTACTTATCTTACCAAAACCCATTGGTGGTTACCGGCTGACAAAATTAGTCTCAAAATATTTACTATCACAGTTTCAAGTCTTCTAGATTATAGGTTCAAGCTTGTTTTCAACTACATATACTTAAATATCATTTGAATTCCTAGACCTTTTTTAATTCGCTTCACACTCCTGGAGTTTTGTCATAATATGCTATTTCTTCACTCGGAACTGGTCCAGATCAAATGCCCTCTTGTCTGAAATTCCCATGGCCCCTACATACTTCCAACAATCTTCCTCAGCTGCCACTTTTTCAGACCATCTATTTTTGTCTTGGTTTGTATTTCAGGTTATTTGTCTCCTTGCATTACACAGTATAAAGTACACACTCACTTTGTGATCCTAAACAATGTATTTAGCCTTTCTGAGCCTATTTCTTCCCCTCTAAGATTGAGAGAAGAATACATCTTTTAGGACTGATATGCTGAATGAATGAAATGAAGCGCCATATTGATGAGCATGGTGATGTCTGAACAAACATTTTTTTCTTTCCCTTTCTCCTTCCCTCTTTTCAACTTGTTTCCCCTTTGCCCTCATTTCAATGGACACGTCTTTCTTTTCTCCCCTGACTTATTTCTTTTCCACTCTCCTCTCTTCCTTCTTCCCTTCTCCCTCATTTCCTTTCTTCCTTCTCTTTCTTCTTGAGTTAGCAGGAAGCAATTATAGCACCTGGCACAATGTTTTACATGTATTTGATGCTCCCTAAAGACTTGGATTTTTTTAGTGAATTGAGTCAGATTGGTTACACAGCTGTCAGAATGAGCCAATATGATTCAAAATGCTTGATGAAATTTATACTATACATATACTATGCATAAACAAATGTATACATTGTGACACAGTCAGATATTTTCCAATACTTCTACAGAGAAAAGCCTTCCATATTGAAGTTGTTCTAATTCTATAAAAATCATGATATTAAAAAAATACTATTCTTATTAATTAGTTGATATTTCTATTTTTCTTAATATTAGGAACGACAAAACCATATCCTGCTGATATCGTAGTTCAGTTCAAGGATGTATATGCATTGATGGGCCAAAATGTGACTTTAGAGTGTTTTGCACTTGGCAAGTAAGTATACTTACATTTTTCATTAATGTATATAGAAATATATTAATTTTGTGCTGTTTTAGGAAATATAAGATGTAAATGTTTAGCTAGAAACATAAACATAAAATTGCCTTGTAAGCTTTGTGGACCCTTAGCTCTTTTATCTCCTATTTAAAGTCCCGTTCCTGATATCCGATGGCGGAAGGTCCTAGAACCAATGCCAAGCACTGCTGAGATCAGCACCTCTGGGGCTGTCCTCAAGATCTTCAATATTCAGCTAGAAGATGAAGGCACATATGAATGTGAGGCTGAGAACATTAGAGGAAAGGATAAACATCATGGAAGAATTTATGTTCAAGGTAGATGATATATTATTTTAATTTTCTATAAATTTCATCAATATCTTATTTACAGACATTTCCATACTTGAAAAACTAGTATATGCTGATTAATAGTTTAAAAACAGTGATGTATATTACATTATGCATAAAGAAGAAATATTTATCCTATGTCAAATTAAGTCACAAATACGAGTTATAGATGTGAACTTATGCCATTAGTTTCATACTAACACCAATGGATTGATAGTGGTGTTTCTGATAATTTTCAGAAAATACAATTAATGTAGCTTGTTGACTCCCTTCTTTGTTCTCTTTTTTCAATACCTTTTTGTGTGTGTCTGAAGAAGATGAGCCCTGTTGTCAATCCTCCTCTTTTTGCTGAGGAAGATTGGCCCTGGGCTAACATCCGTGCCCATCTTCCTCTCCTTTATATGTGGGACGCCTGCCACAGCATGGTTTGATGAGTGGTATGTAGGTCCGAACCTGGGATCCAAACCCAGGAACCCTGGGCCGCTGAAGCGGAGCCTGTGAACTTAACCACTACACTACGAGGCTGGCCTTCAATATCTTTTTATTTGTAGAAGAATCTATGCATTATGACTTGGTCTAAGCCTCTGGTTTACAAACTTCAGTATGCCTCAAAATCACCTGGAGGGCTTGTTAAAACACAGATTACTGGTTCTCACCCTCAGAATTTCTGAGTTAGAAGGTCTATTTGGGGCCCAAGAATTTGTGTTTCTAACATGTTCCTAGGAGATGCTAATGCTACTGGTCCAGGAACCACACTTTGAGAACCACTGGTCTAAGGAAACATTTTTCCGTGATACAGTTTTCTTAGTACAAGTGTTTGATTCTCATACATTGAAATAAACTTATATTTTGGAGGATAGGATGTTGTTTTTCAGGCAACAGCTGAAACTTTTCAGGTTGAAGTCATCTCTGTAATGTTCTACAGTGTGAAACATGCAGGTCACACTGAATAAACATCTAAGACTTCAACAAGATCATTTATTTAAAGGATAAGCATACATTGAGTGTCTACTCAGAGGCAGAGTATGATAGGGGCGAGGATAATTAGACAAAAAAAATACTCTCTCTATACTTGAGAAATTCATACTCTAGTCATATTATATACAAAACTCCCAAGTTTATACAAGTGTACTTAGGTAAACAAATATATACCTACCTGCACACACACGCGCACACACACACACACACACACAAGTAATTATAAAGATAACTGGGAGAGTGCAATATGGGAATTTACATAGGATATTGATAAATCGTATGATGAGGGGCTCCTTAGCCACACTGAGATGGTTGGCGATAGGAGAAACTGGAGATGATGCCTAGCCAAATTGGAATACCAGAATGAGGAAAGGGCATTGTGGCAGCGTCAGGGCCAAGCCGCCCTCCCCAGACCCCGGGGCTTTGTTTATAGAGGGATGAAGTAAATGCATCTGATGACCCAGCACATGCAGCCTCACCACCACCATCCCATAGAGTCCAGTAGGATTAGGGTCATTTCTCCTTTCTTGCTCATTTCATTTGCCTTAAGAAGCCCTGGACCCCAGGGCCCCCTCATGGCCTGCGCTTTAATACCCACACAGCTCTGCACATGTCCTACTCAGTCTCTATCTCCTCTCCATCCCCAACTTCTGAAATCCTTGCACTGAACACATAGTCCACCATTATCAGAACTGCCAATATTCTCAGCTTCTACGCTGAACATTCCCGTAATCCTCTCGCCCTAACTGAAATTTAGCTCTCCCTTAAAGACACTGCTTCCTCTGTAGCCCTCTCAAATAGTGGCTAATTTTTCCTCCACAGCCCTCATCCCCCTTGACTTGCAGTATACCTGCCCTCCTTGTTCCTCATGCCATTTCTAGACTATATTCCTTTTCCTTTAAACATCCAGCTAACAATCTTATGTCAGGTCAATCCCCGTCATTGCCCTAAGGTTTTCACTGTTGGCAGCTCTCACTAACTACAACACTACTCCTGACTTCATACTTGGTGACATCAAAATCAACATAGCCTGTAACTATTTTTTTAATAGTTTGGCCTCTCGCTTCCTTGAATTTCTCTTCTCCAATGATCTTGTCTATCAGTCCACCTCAGCAGGCCACTCCCAAGGCCATACTTTAGATCTCATTGTTACCAAAGTTGCAAATCCCCTTAGAATCTCAGTTTCAGGAAATCACTCTCTGACCACTACCTCCTATCTTTCCAGCTCACTCCTTCCAGTGCCCAGATTCGTACAATCCTTTGACTCAATCAGGAGCTATAATCAATCATTCTTACTCTGTTTTAGCTTTCTCTTACTTCTCCTAACCCCTATCCACCTCTTTCCTAAATCCTTCATCAATCATTGTTGTTCCTCTGCACACGCCCTCAGCTCACTCACCTCTCTCTACTTTGTCTTATTACTTTGGCAAAAGGCTAGAAAAATCTAGCTCTCTGCCTTATCAGTGCCCAAACCCAGGAACTTGAATGTTACTTGAAATAAACACTACCATGCTGATTAGTCCATTTTAAATTAATCATTACTAACTTTAAATGGGCCCTCAATGTTGCCAGGCAACTATACTAAACTTCCCTGGTCCACTTACTCCCCTACTCTCCTTAGGTGACGGTTTCATGCCTTCATGGTTTCCTTCAAACTCATAACACCTCCTCCTTCTCCCTTACTCTCAACTGATAACTTGGCTTCCTACTTCACAAATGGAGAGAAAATGGAAGCCATCAAGTTAGGACTTCTAGAAGCTCCCACCCCACATTTCCTACCCCAGATCTTTGCACCTCTGCCCATATCTCTTATTACTATAGTTTCAGCTGCTATCTGAGGCTAACACCTCCACGTGTTGACTAGATTCCCCATCTCTTATTGTTTAAGGATATTGTTCCAGCAATTCTCTCTCCCTACAACATAAGCAATTTTTTCTCTTTACTGAATCATTCACATCAGTGTATAGTGGCTCTTGTTTCCTCCTTCTTTAAAATTCTTTTTTTTTTTTTAACTCTGGCTACTGCCCCATTTCTCTTCTTGTCTCCCCCAAATGTAATAAAAATTTTGACAGATTTGTCTATACTCTCTAAAAATGTTGCCTCCAATTTTTTTCTCTCTTAAATGCTTTCTGATTTGATTTTCATCCCCCCTTCCTCACTGAGACCTTTCTTCTCATTATCACCAATGACTTCCATGATGCTGAAGCTGATGGTCAATTCTCAGTTGTTTCTTACCTGAAGGAACAGCAGCAGTTGCTACAGTTGATCCCTCCCTCCTCCACGATTCACTTTCTGTACTTGGCATCCGGAACCCACTCTTTGTACATCCTGTACCCCACTCTCATTCTGCTTTGCTGTCTCCTCCTAACTCCATGCCCTTCTAACATTAGAGCAATCAGGGTTTGGTCTTTGAACCTCTTCTCTATTTAATTCACCCCTTTTATGATCTCATTCATGATCATGGCTTTAAATACGCTCTGTATCCTGAAAACTCTGACCCAGACATTTCCCCTAAACTCTAGACTTGTATATCCAATACTCCAACAAAATTCACTGATACATATTAAGTGTACATGAGTGGCCTCCTGAGGGGAAGAAAATTCTGGTTAGACCCTTAAATTTTTGACATAAAGCTGCCACTCTCTACTAGGTTTCTAAAACTTATAGATCTGTTTTTAACCAACACATTAAGAAATCTATACTCTAGGTTCTCAGCAGAGTAGAATTTTGAACTGTCTAATATCTAATTCTTTTGAAGAATCAAGGTGACAGGACAGATATTTATAGGAGGTAATTTAAGAGAACTGTTATTTCTCCTTTACTAACGAGGCATACTATCTTTTGGTCTAACCAGGAGGTTACATAACTAAATCATATATAGCATGTATCAATGTATTCTTCTCATTGTATTTTTTTAATTGATGTTTTAATAGTTTTCAACATTGTGAAATTTTGGGTTGTACATTTTTGTTTGTCCATCACCATATATATGACTCCCTTCACCCCTTGTGCCCACCCTCCACCCCCATTGCCCCTGGTAACCACAATACAGTTTTCTCTGTCCATGTGTTGGTTTATATTCCACATATGAGTGAGATCCTTCTGGCTTACTTCACTTAACATAATACCCTCCAAGCCCATCCATGTTGTTGCAAATGGGACGATTTTGTCTTTTTTTATGGCTGAGTAGTGTTCCATTCTATATCTTCTTGATCCAATTGTCAGTCAAGGGACACTTGGGTTGCTTCCATTTCTTGGCTATAGTGAATAATGCTGCAATGAACGTAAGGGTGCATAAGCCTCTTTAGATTGTTGATTTCAGGTTCGTTGGATAGATTCCTAGTAGTGGGATAGCTGGATCATAGAGTATTTCTATTTTTAATTCTTTGAGGAATCTCCATAACATTTTCCATAGAGGCTGCACCAGTTGGCATTCCCACCAGCTGTGTATGAGGGTTCCTGTTTCTCCACATCCTCTCCAACATTTGTTGTTTTTTGTCTTGGTGATTATAGCCATTCTAACAGGCATGAGGTGATATCTTAGTGTTGTTTTGATTTGCATTTCCCTGATGATTAGTGATGTTGAACATCTTTTCATGTGCCTATTTGTTATCTGTATATCTTCTTTGGAGAAGTGTCTGTTCATTTACTCTGCCCATTTTTTGATCGGGTTGTTTGTTTTTTTGTTGTTCAGTTGTGTGAGTTCTTTATATATTATGGAGATCAAGCCCTTGTCAGATGTATGTTTTGCAAATATTCTCTCCCAGCTGGTGGGTTGTCTGTTCATCTTGATTCTGGTTTCATTTGCCTTGTAGAAGCTTGTTAATCTGATAAAGTCCCACTTGTTTATTTTTTCTTTAGTTTCCCTAGACTGGGTAGGCATGCCATCTGAAAAGATTCCTTTATGACCAATGTCAAATAGTGTGTTGCCTATATTTTCTTCTATGAGTTTTATAGTTTCAGGTCTCACCTTCAGGTCTTTGATCCATTTTGAGTTAATTTTTGTGAATGGTGATAGCAGATCGTCCACTTTCATTCTTTTGCATGTGGCTGTCCAGTTTTCCCAACACCATTTATTGAAGAGACTTTCCTTTCTCCATTGTATGTTCTTAGCACCTTGTCGAAAATTAGCTGTCCATATATGTGTCGTTTTATTTCTGGGCTTTCAATTCTGTTCCATTGATCTGTGTGTCTGTTTTTGTACCAGCACCATGCTGTTTTGATTACTATTGCTTTGTAGTATGTTTTGAAGTCAGGGATTGTGATGCCTCCTGCTTTGTTCTTTTTTCTTATGATTGCTTTAGCTATTTGGGGTCTTTTGTTGCCCCACATAAATTTTAGTATTCTTTTTTCTATTTCCGTGAAGAATGTCATTGGGATTCTGATTGGGATTGCATTGAATCTGTAGATTGCTTTAGGTAATATAGACATTTTAACTATGTTTATTCTTCCAATCCACGTGCATGGGATATCTTTCCATTTCTTTATGTCACCATCGATTTCTTTCAATAATGTCTTGCAGTTCTCATTGTATAGGTCATTCACCTCCTTGGTAAGATTTATTCCACAGTTTTTATTCTTTTTAATGCAATTGAAAATGGTATTATCTTTTTTTTTTTTTAAAGATTTTATTTATTTATTTTTTTCCCCCCAAAGCCCCAGTAGATAGTTGTATGTCATAGCTGCACATCCTTCTAGTTGCTGTATGTGGGACGTGGCCTCAGCATGGCCGGAGAAGCGGTGCGTCAGTGCGTGCCCGGGATCCGAACCCGGGCCGCCAGCAGCAGAGCGTGCGCACTTAACCACTAAGCCACGGGGCCGGCCCGGTATTATCTTTTTGAGCTCTCTTTCTGTTAGTTCATTATTAGCATACAGAAATGCAACTGATTTTTGTAGATTGATTTTGTACCCTGCAACTTTGCTGTAGTTGTTGATTATTTCTAATAGTTTTCCAATGGATTCTCTAGGGTTTTCTATATATAAAATCATGTCATCTGCAAATAGTGAGAGTTTCACTTCTTTGTTACCTCTTTGGATTCCTTTTATTCCTTTTTCTTGCCTAATTGCTCTGGCCAAAACCTCCAGTACTATGTTGAACAGGAGTGGTGAGAGTGGGCAGCCCTGCCTCATTCCTATTCTCAGAGGAATGGCTTTCAGTCTTTCCCCATTGAGTATGATGTTGGCTGTGGGTTTGCCATAAATAGCCTTTATTATGTTGAGGTACTTTCCTTCTATACACATTTTGTTGAGAGTTTTTATCATAAATGGATGTTGTGTCTTGTCAAATGCCTTCTCTGTGTCTATTGAGATGACCATGTGGTTTTTATTCTTTGTTTTGTTGATGTGGTGTATCACATTGATTGATTTGCAGATGTTGAACCATCCCTGTGTCCCTGGTATAAATCCCACTTGATCATGGTGTATGATCTTTTTAATGTATTGCTGTATTCAGTTTGCCAATATTTTGTTGAGGATTTTTGCATCTATGTTCATCAGCGATATTGGCCTGTAATTTTCTTTCTTTGTATTGTCTTTGTCTGGCTTTGGTATCAGGGTGATATTGGCCTCATAGAATGGTTTAGGAAGTGTTCCATCTTCCTCTATTTTTTGGAATAGTTTGAGAAGGATGGGTATTAAATCTTCTTTGAATGTTTGGTAAAATTCACCTGAGAAGCCATCTGGTTCTGGACTTTTATTTTTTGGGAGGTTTTTGATTACTATTTCAATCTCTTTACTTGTGATTGGTCTATTCAGATTCTCCATTTCTTCTTGGTTCAGTTTTGGGAGGTTGTATGAGTCTAAGAATTTATCCATTTCTTCTAGATTGTCCAATTTGTTGGCATATAATTTCTCATAGTATTCTCTTATAATCCTCTGTATTTCCATGGTATCCATTGTAATTTCTCCTCTTTCATTTCTAATTTTATTTACTTGAGCCTTTTCTCTTTTTTTCTTAGTAAGCCTGGCTAAGGGTTTGTCGATTTTGTTTATCTTCTCAAAGAACCAACTCTTTGTTTCATTTATCCTTTCTACTGCTTTTTGGTCTCAATTTCATTTATTTCTGCTCTGATTTTTGTTATTTCTCTCCTACTGCTGACTTTGGGCTTTATTTGTTCTTCTTTTTCTAGTTCTGTTAGGTGTAATTTAAGGTTGTTTATTTGGGTTTTTTCTTGTTTGTTAAGGTGGGCTTGTATCGCTATGAGTTTCCCTCTCAGGACCACTTTTGCTGCATCCCATATGGTTTGGTATGGCATATTTTCATTTTCGTTTGTTTCCAGATAGTTTTTGATTTCTCCTTTAATTTCATCAATGATCCATTGGTTGTTCAGTAGCATGTTGTTTAATGTCCACATTTTTGTCACTTTCCCAGTTTTTTTTTCATGGTTCCTTTCCAGTTTTATAGCATTGTGGTCTGAAAAGATGCTTGTTATGATTTCAATCTTCTTAAATTTATTGAGGCTTGCTTGTTTCCCATCATATGGTCTATCTTTGAGAATGTTCCATGTGCACTTGAGAAGAATGTGTAGTCAGCTGTTTTTGGATGGAGTGCTCTGTATATGTCTACTAGGTCCATCTCGTCCAGTTTTTCATTTAAGTCTACTATTTCTTTATTGACTTTTTTGTCTGGATGATCTATCCATTGATGTATGTGGGGTATTAAGATCCCCTGCTATTATTGTGTTGTTGTTAATGTCTCCTTTTAGGTTTGTTAATAGTTGCTTTATGTACATTGGTGCTCCTATGTTGGGTGCATATATATTTATAACTGATATGTCTTCTTGTAGTGTCCCTTTTATCATTATATATTTCCCTTCTTTGTCTTTCTTAACCTGTTTTATCTTGAAGTCCACTTTGTCTGATATGAGTATGGCAACATCTGCTTTCTTTTGTTTGTCATTAGGTTGGAGTATTGTCTTCCATCCTTTCACTGTGAGCCTGTGCTTGTCTTTAGTGCTGAGATGTGTTTCCTGGAGGCAGCATATTGCTGGGTCTTGCTTTTTAATCCATCCTGCCACTCTGTATCTTTTGATTGGAGAATTCAATCCATTTACATTTAGGGTAATTATTGATATGAGGGCTTGATGTTGCTGTTTTGTCACTTATTTTCTGGTTATTTTGCGTTTCCTTTGTTTCTTGTCCCATTTGTTTCGGACTGCCAATTCAGTTTGGTTGTTCTGTCTTATGACTCTTCTAGTTTTCTCTTTGTTTATCATATGTGATTTTGTTTTGATTATTTGTTTAGTGGTTACCTTGAGGTTTGTGTAAAATATCTTGTGTATGAGATAGTCCATTATCTGATGGCCTCCTATTTCCTTATACTAAGTCAATTCAATCACTTTCCTCTTCCCCTTCTAAGTTGTTCTTGTTATACATTATTCTATCTTGTGTTGTGAGTGTGTGTTTACAGTGATGAGGTTAAATTTATTTTTGGTGAATTCCTTCCTTTGATTTTTGATTTTAGTATTTAAGTGGTTGCTAACCTATTCCGGTAAAGATCTACTATTTTTCTGAGTTTATCTACCTATTTTTCTCCTTGCTCCAAGCTTTGTATTCCCTTTCTCTTCTTTTTCTCAGGCCTGAGGGCCTTCTTGAGTATTTCTTGTAGTGGGGGTCTTGTGGCCATGAACTCCCTTAGTTTTTGTTTATCTGGGAGAGTTACTATTTCTCCATCATATTTGAAGGATATTTTTGCTGGATAGAGTATTCTTGGCTGAAAGTTTTTGTCTTTCAGTATTTTGAATATATCATTCCAGTCTCTCCTAGTCTGTAAAGTTTCTGTTGAGAAATCCACTGAAAGCCTGATGGGAGTTCCTTTGTATGTTATTTTTTGTTTTTGTCTAGCTGCTCTTAATATTGTTTCTTTGTCATTGACTCTGGCTAGTCTTACCACTAGGTGTCGTGGAGTGGGCCTTTGCCTGTTGACATATTTAGGTGACCTGTTGGCTTTGCTTACTGGTTTTTCCTGCTCCTTCTCCAGATTTGGGAAATTCTCAGCTATTATTTCCTTGAATAGGCTCTCTGTTCCTCTTTCCCTCCCTTCTCCCTCAGAAATACCTATAATTCTTATGTTACATTTCCTAATAGAGTCAGATATTTCTCAGAGACTTTCTTCATTTCTTTTTAGTCTTAGTTCTCTCTCCTCTTCATCTGGAGCATATCTGTATTCCTATCTTCTAAAATGCTAATTCTTTCCTCCATATTGTCAGCTCTGTTCTTTAAAGATTCCAGATTCTCCTTTATCTCCTCCATTGTGTTCTTCATCTCCATCAGCGCTGATTGGTTTTTCTTTATGATTTCAATCTCTTTTGTGAAGAAACTCCTAATCTCATTGAATTGTTTGTCTGTGTTGTCTTGCACTTCGTTGAGTGTTTTTATGATAGCTATTTTGAAATTTTGAAATCATTTAGGTATGGATTTCTGTGTCTTCAGGGTTGGTTTCTGGGTGCTTGTCATTTTCCTTCTGGTCTGGTGATTCCATGTATCTTTGCATTGTGGTTGCTGTGCTAGGTTTGTTTTTCCTCATCCTGGAAATCTCTGGTTGTAATTTCCACCCGCTGCCACTGTGTGGTGGTAAAGGGCTGTGTAATCTGAGCCCCCTGTGCTCTGCTGTGGTTTTTCCGCTGCCATCCGTGGGTCAGATCGCTTGGTCTGGTCTGGTCGTCTGAGCTGCAGAGTCTGGTTTGCCGGGGAGGGGGGCTCTCTCTTTTGCCCTCTGGGTCCCTGGCATGGGGGGCTTCTCCTTTGCCCCTCGTTATCCGCTCTCTGGGGTGCTCACATGTTGATGGTACCCCGTGGCAGTTCTGAGTCCTCTGTGTGGGAGTTTCCCACTGGGTGAGAGAGCCCGAAGAGCTATGGTTTCCCCACAGAGGGCCGCCACTCTCCCCTCTCTGGGAGCTGCACCACCAGGATCGCTGATCTGATGGGGAGGGAGAGGAGTTGTCCTTACCTCTCCCCACTTCCTCCAGGGTCCCAGCACATTCCAGTCTCAGATGTGCAGCAGTGTGGATCTTTCCGATCTTGCTTTTCACTGTCTGGGATTCCATTGTTGGTCTGTGACTGTTCCTTTTGTTGTATCTTATCAGGGGAAGAGTTCATGGGAAAGTTCACTCCGCCATGAAGCTCTCATTGTATTTTTTTAACGTGACATTTTTGTGTCACCTGTGTGAGGCCAAGGCAGGAAAGGTGCTGATATTCCTGTTTTATGTATTGCCAAAATTGTGTACAAAATAAAACCTCTATCAATTAATACTATCAATTTAAAAAATTATCTCCATATGTTAGAGACAAAATGTAATGGTGAGTGAAAAATGTACTAAATCAGATTGTATGTGTTATAAAAATATATATGTGTACATACATATAATTTTGAAGGGGTTTGGTGAGATCTTAAAAATGTTTTATGTTCTTTTTATTTGCTTGACGTAAATACTTTCTACAGGTTATGATAGTACTTTTGTCATAAAATGAATATAATAAAAATGATCATTTTCAAAGAATTAAAATACTACCCTCCACCCAGGATTCTCTCCTTCTACCTTCTTCTTTATTTTGTATTAATTTATTTACCTACATTTATTTGGACTAATTAATTTAAGCAATTTAAATACTCAAAAGCATTATCAGATTATTTGCTTGCTATGTAGAAATATTTTTTTCTTTTGGAAAATTCCTAGCGTTTTCTCATTTTCCTGGCATCTTTCTTTAGCTATCTGTAGATCAGATCAAATGATGAGGCTGAAATCAATTTCATTCAAGCATAGATTTCACTTTTCATAGCTAGTGTATGTAATTTCTCATAGCAAAGGGTATTTAAGTGACCAAGTCATTTTTCTAGTACTACAGTAAGACATTACAGTGACTACTAGCTGAAAGTCCCATCAAAAGGAAGATAATGTATACATGAAGGAGTGGGAAAAAACTTGCATCTTTATCCAAAAAGGGAAGAGGTAGTGTCATAATAAATTAAGACATAATTCTTTAAAACATTAATTGTCATTTTTAAAGATTTATGTTATAAGAAAAAGATCATTTTAGTTCTATTCATGAATTAGCTTTCCAACAAAGCAAGGTTCACAAATAAAAAAATAATTATGAATTGAATTATAGTTACCTCATGCTATAATAATGTAGGATAAAGTTTACTGCAAACCTATAGAAATACAATTCCAATGGCTGTAACATCAATTTTAGGACACACACAATATCTGATATATTCTCCAGAAGAAGGTCAACTAAATGTAATATTTGTACTCTTGAGATGATGATGAATGTTGAGACTTGCATTTGACATTTACAATGTTCATTACTTTTTAGCATTTCCAGAGTGGGTAGAACACATCAATGACACAGAGGTGGATATAGGCAGTGATCTCTATTGGCCTTGTGTGGCCACAGGGAAGCCCATCCCTACAATCCGATGGCTGAAAAATGGATATTCGGTATGTATGTTCAAGTGCTTTGCATAAGTCCATGTTTAGGCAACATTTACAAGGCATCCTGGGATAAATCTAGCAGGAGAGTCAATAGAGTTAGGGTAGCTGAGCCCTGAAATATAAAAGTTTCCTAAAAAAAGCAAATAAGAAAGTGAACATAAAGTATCTTCTTTCAACTTAAACAACTTTCTGTAATCTTATGTTTACCTTCTCTCTCTCTCTCCTTATTTTTTCCTTTGTTCCACTTTTTATCCCTCTTCCTACTGATCCATCTCCACTACCTGATATTGCCCTCTTTTTCTTGCCACTGTTTCCCTGACCCCACAGAAACATAGGTAAGAGTGAAAGTCCTACCTTTAGCCCTGGGGACAAGTAGCAGCAGTGGGGTCCTTCTCTACCTTCCCACTGTAATCTCCCAGCTGGGCCAAGAGGGAAACAGGTGGACTCTCAGCTCTGTAGGATGAATAGAACAAGAGCCACTGGGCATGGTAAGTGGCTTTTACTTCCCCATGCCATGAACACCCCACTTCACTCGGCTTAGTTAACAGTATGTATCTAAATTAAAAGGCAACCAAACCCAAACATAAATGAAAGAAATTCTATTAAAGTTTATTGAGGAAACGTTTTCTACTTTGTGTTCTTTTCAGTATCATAAAGGGGAATTGAGGCTATATGACGTGACTTTTGAAAATGCTGGAATGTACCAGTGCATAGCTGAAAACACACATGGAGTCATTTATGCAAATGCGGAGTTGAAGATCCTGGGTCAGTATCATTTCTAGTTTCTGTTAACCTTCAGCAAGAGAACAACATGTTAAAAAATGATCATAGGGTATCTATAGATGATATTTAATTTCACATTACTTTCTTGAATTGCTGAAGTTAAAAAATTTTTAAATGTGGTTTGGAATAAAATGTATTATTATTTTTCCTTTCATTAGAGAACAGTAAATAAATTTGAGGCAACATGGAGTATAATGGTTTAAAAAATTTTTTTAAATGGTAAAGCAAACTTTACACATGCCCATTTTTATAAGTCTTATCATTTCCTACATCTGGGCAGCTAAACACACCCTGAAAATCACCTAGTGCAGATTGATGCTTCCACAATGCGTGTGACTCAGCCGCAGAGGAGGCTTTAGCACTTGCTGGCTTCATCAGTCCCTGCGTTTCATGCTCTACAATTGCTATTTAAAAGCTTGTGGACATTCCTCAAGCCCTTTACTTCCCCCGACTCCCACTTTCATATTGCCTTCTTATTTCTTCATGAAAATTGAAACCCTTTGAAATAAAATAATTCAACTTCCCATCCCTCATTCAAAAATATCTAAATCTTTACTACATTTCCCCTTTCAGACTCTTCATCCAGAGGAAGAAGTATCTCTCCTCCTAAATAATCCCTTTACCTCTGCCCTATATTCATTCCTTTTCCCTTACTCTGATACTTGATATCAACAGATATCCCTTTTCCCTGTGTGTGCGTGCGTGTGTGTGTGTGTGTGTGTGTGTGTATGCATATTCCTCAAGCTGCCTCTCTTTCTGGTCATGTTTTATCCTGGAATTCTCCTCTTCCTTGTCTTTGGTGATTCCATGCTCTCATACCTCCCAGATGGTTTCTTCTCCAACACCTTCATTATCTCCTTTTAATTCCTTCCTCTACTCAGCTAGAAATCATTCTCTCTCCCAGAGTTCTGTTCCTCTAGTTCCATTCCATTCTTTTCCTCATTCTTCCACATATTCTATATTATTATTCTTGGATTATTGTTACCTTTAAATTTTTTTAAAATTCATGGATAATTTATTAATCTTCTTCTGTTATCTATCAATGATCCTGTAATTTATATCTCTGGCCACATTTTTTTTTTTTTTTTGTGAGGAAGATCAGCCCTGTTCTAACATCTGCCAATCCTCCTCTTTTTTTGCTAAGGAAGACTGTCCCTGGGCTAACATCCGTGCCCATCTTCCTCTACTTGATATGGGACGCCGCCACAGCATGGTTTGCCAAGTGATGCGTTGGTGCGTGCCTGGGATCCGAACCTGCGAAACCCAGGCCGCTGCAGCAGAGCGCGCACTTAACCGCTTGTGCCACCAGGCCGGCCCCATCTGGCCAGATTTTTATCCTCAGTTTCAAGCTCAATTTAAAAGCTTCCTAGTAGAAACGTTCAACTGGGTAACCTAAAAGATAACCCAAACTTAGCAAGTCTGAAAGTGAATTCATTTTCTCTTACCCATATCCACATCTTCTCTTCCTGAAAAATTCTCTGTTCTAGAAACTGACACAATCCACTACATCCTTTTCTCCCATCACATCTACTAAATGTCTCAATTTTACACCATAAATCTCTTGGAGATTTTTCACATTCTCATTATTTTCATTACAACTACTTTAATTAAGGTCTTACTGTTTCATGTCTTTTTCATATTATTTGAAGTAGCTGCAACCAGCTTCAGTCATATTGTAAGCAACAATTCCAGTTTATTCTTGCTACACCAAAGGCAAATTCTTTAAAACACGCGTATCACTACAAATTCAGCGACACTAAAAGAACATGAAAGGAAATGAGATAATTGTAAGAAAGTATTAAAGAAAACTATCTTTAAGAAGAGTTGACTTTCTTAATTTTAACTTGCCCTGTCTCTTATTATAATGCTGAGGATCATATTTCATTTCTTCCCCCCTCAAGTCAAAATTCCTTGATAATGTATTTACTCTAGTTTATTCGGTATCAAGCAAGCATTCAGGCTTAGTTTTTATACTATATCACTTTCGTATGAAGTAAAATAAAATCGTTTTGATTCTTAGAAAAAATATGAGGTGGATTTGAATTCTTTCCCCAATGTAAACTTTCTATTTTCTATTTAAAAAGAACCTTTGTTTTCTTGTTTATCATCATACATTACAAGAGAATATGAAAAGTCAACAGCCCAGACTGAAAGATCTCTCTATAGTCAAGCCTCAAATCTTTCAGTCATTTAATGACTATTCAGGTAGTATTAAGCAAACCATTTGAACATTTCAACCTGAGATCAATGTTCCTGGGCATCTTTATATTTGTCTTAATCTATTTTTATTTATTATCTTTAGAAACATTGCTTTTCTCCCTTTTTTCCTGAGTTTTCTGGTTAATCCCTTTATTCATCCACCAAATGATTATTGAGTACTTACTCCACAGCAGTTACTGTTCTTTTAATAGGCATAGTAAAGAGCCAAAGAGCCAAAGAGCCAAAAAATGCATGTCCTCTTCTTAGCTGGGGAAAAATATTCCCTTATTTCTTCCCACTTCTAAAATATATAGGAACATAGTCTAGATTCTGTTACTAGAAATTCAAATATTAGATAAGTATGAAGTCATTTAAATGACCATACCAAATCAACTATTTCATTAAAACTTAATTGATTCAAGAAAAATTCTCATTTTTTAGATGAATTTAGACTTTTTAAATATAATCCTACTAAATTTTCTCTCACATTTTACAAACAATATGTCATCCACAATATTTATTGAGCCTACACAAAATACCACACGCTGTGTTAAGTGTACAACACAGATTGGTTGGTTACTTATTTATTTATTGCCAATTATCTAAACTCAGACTAAAGGAACAATGGTATAAACTGGATCCTGGCTACAAAAGGGGTGTTCCTCAGAGCAGCAGCAGCAGCAGTAGCAACACCTGGGAGCTTGTTAGAAATGCCAAATCTCAGGCCTACCCCAGACCTACTGAATTAACATTTTAACAAGATCCTCAGATGATTTTAATGCACAGATAAAATTTGAGAATCACTGGACTAGATGATGAAGAGTCAAGACCTAGATGAAGATAGACTTAGAAAAGGCTCCTTAAAAAAACACAGTTACAGATGATTGGAATGTGTGGAAATAGATGGATGGAATTTCCCTGGAATCTGCTAATAGACAAGGAGATTGAGAAATGGGCTAGATGTGGGGACCCTAAAGAAAGTTAAAGCATGTCATCAATGGAGTAAACTTTTATGAGACTCTATATCCCGTTTTCATAATGATTGTTCTGTACTTTGAGGTAAGGATGAACTATAGGTGAATCATGTACTGCTCAGTTAATTGATTGGATCCATCACTCCCATAGCTGTTTATAGGTAGGTCCTGAAGGCAGGGCTCTCTCTATTTATTTTGGCATCTCATGGTGTCTGCACACAGTTGTTGCTCAATAAATGTTTGTATAATGCGGAGGATCCATATTGTTTAATGAAAAGAGCATGCTTGTGAATCAGAAGGAACTAAAGATTCAAATGTGAATCCCACCTGATACTTACTGCCTGAGGCACCTTTGGCAAATTCTATAATCATAATAGATACCAGTTCTCTCATTTGTAAACTGGGAATAATTCATTCAAAGTGTGGTTGAGACTATTGATTATGACCATATGTCAATATTGATAATGGTGCGCAATTCCCTCCAGCCTTTCACTTAACTTCGCTTGTACAATTGAGTCAAAACAATTGAATTAGATGTTACTTGCAAGGTAAATATGTATACAGCATTTGATTGTAACTAAAGTTTATAATAGTTTATATAGTTATCACTAAGAGGTGTACATTTAAAATGATTGAATTTTATGATAAATAAAATATACCTTAATAAAAATGAAAGAAAAAAAGTATTAGGCATGGAATGTATGTTGGTCGTAGATGATAATATTTGGTGAGATTAATCTTTTCTATTGATTATTAATCGAAAGGGAATAAGCATGCCGTAGTACAGAAGAAATTTTTTTTTCTTTTTTAGCAAAAGACAAAAATAATAATTTATTTCCTTTTAGCTTTGGCTCCAACTTTTGAAATGAATCCTATGAAGAAAAAGATCCTGGCTGCCAAAGGAGGAAGGGTTATAATTGAATGCAAACCTAAAGCTGCACCAAAACCAAAATTTTCATGGAGCAAAGGGACAGAGTGGCTTGTCAACAGCAGCAGGTCAGTTCAGAAACTAGAAATCCAACTGCAATTTTTTAGTGGGAAAGGTTATAGAGGACTTGTTGTCATATTAATAATGTAAATGTTGTTTGTTCCAACTTTTCCCCACAGAAGCTACCATAGCTCTAAGATGAACAGAAATACCCATCCCTGTCAGTATCTATTATAATCAGGGTTCAATTTTTATGCTTCTATAATTTACAAAGAATTTAGAAAATTGAGGCTCAGTGATTTTTGGTAAATTGTCCAAGGCCACAGAAATAGCAAACGGTAGGAAATAAAATAGAATCTCTCTAACTTTTTTTTCTCCTAACAAGGGCATCTGTACTCATACACATTTGATTTAATTTTATGCAATGAGTCTATTAAATATTTCAATAGGAAAATAAAAGGGTGACTTCAAAGTGTAACTCACCTCTTCCCATCTTATTTTTTTTTATTTTTTTTTATTTTTTATTTTTTTTAATTTTTTGTTTATTGCAGTAACATTGGTTTATAATATTGTAAAAGTTTCAGGTGTACATCATTGTACTTCTATTTCTGCATAGATTACATCATGTTCACCACCAAAATACTAATTACAACCCTCTTCCATCTTCTTAAATAAGCAGGAACTTCTCATCTTTCTAATAAGTAGACCATCTACCAATGTTATGGTGGCTTTGGGACAAAACAAAAATATGTGATGCATAGATTATGTGTATAAAAGCCACACTGAATGGTTTCTGTAAGTTTCCTAGAAAAAGTTATAGTTACATTAAGTACTAAAGTATGAGAAGGAGAAAGCCAAGATAGGAAATAGGAGGAATGGGATGAGAACGCGGGGGAGCAGGAGATATTTCAGGCAATGAGAGCAGCATGTGCAAAGGCCCTAAGGCAGAGAGTGTAGAATGTGAAAGGAATGCAAAAACTAAAGTCAATATGGTTTGTTATTAGAGGAAAATGGAGAAGAGTTTTAACACATGAGATATAGTAAGCCTCATCATCATTAACAAAGTTTTCTATGCTAAGGGGCTTTGGCTTCATCTAAGAGTAATGGAAATCTGTCTAAAGGCTCAAATAAGGGAGGAAAAAAGTAGTTTTTGCCTTTAAAAAGAATATTCTGGCAAAAGTGAAGAAAACAGATCTTCTTCGTAATAATCCAATAAAGTAGGTAAGATGAGTATTATCACCTCTATTTTGATGTATCTAAAGTCTGGAAAGGTTAAAGTGCTCTTCTGAAAATATATTGATAATCTCCAAACTGGAACTTGAACTTGTTCTTGTTGACGTGGAACGAAAACTTGCCAACATAGTTCTCTTATTAGGATGATTACAAGTATGGCTGTGTATGGGACAGAGGTGGGTTGGGGAGGAGAGGGTATGCAGGGACAGCAGTTGCTTCCCTGAACACATTAACTTTTAAAGTTAATATATTTGACCTAAGAGGTATTAAGACTTTAATGAATTGATACTAGATGAATCAGTGTTAAAGGAAGAGTCAATTTGTTCAATTTTCTGCTGAAACATTAACAGTCAGACAATGAGCAATGCAGAGACTGTGATCTAAGGATAGTCCCACTTTGGGGTACTCATTCCTGCAATAACCTATGGCCTAGCATTCCCCATGGGCTCCACCACGAGCTCTCTCTCCTTAATGAAAAAAATTTTGCTCTGATTCTGATGAGGATCAATGTTATGGGCCTCTCCAACCATGGATTGCTCAGAACCATGTTTCATGGACTTGTTTTTCCTAGATATCAACATATGTTCAAAAAAAGAAAAGAAAATTCTAGTTCCTAAATTCTTACTATTTTGGTCACATTATAATATTTTTAAAGTCTTTGAGTCATATTGTATTACTTCTTGATGAAAGAGTCTATACGTCCAATTCTTTCTCACTACTTTAATCCATTAATATCTCAGGTTATTTAAGTACTGCTTTATCATAGATACAGTATTTCATGTACAAATAAGTCTGACTGTTGTAAAATAGTATATATAAAAAAAGTTAAATTACTAAATTATTGTTAGGGAAATAAAATATTTCTATTGAAAAATAATGGCAAAGAGTAACATTCTTTAAGCATAACTATAATTTCATTCTGATCAATACAATTACAAAAAAATGGTTCCACAACACAAAGTTATTTCTGTGCCTGGTTGGTGGCTTGTAAAATGGTTTATGTAATATTTGCAATCAGTGGAGAGGAGACATAGATCTCGATAAGTTGTAATTAAGTTCTCAATTGTATGATTTCATTTTGGTCTAAAATGACATGCATTCTCCAAAAGCATTTCTTTGTAGTTGTTAAGTTACATCTGATGGACTGCTATCAGCTCTAATGTGATCTTTATCTGAGCCATTTATGTGAGACTATCTCCAAGATTCTTTTCTACTCCAGAGTTGGTACGATTTAACAATTAACAAATAAGATGGATATTATCTTGGAATAATTTTGGCAACAATAGGTGACTAATTTATTAAAGACCAGATTGTTCCTAGTTTGTTTGACTGCTTATCCATATTATATTATCTGAAAATAAGGATAAGATCCTGAAAGTTTAATCTACATTCACTTAAGTATAAGGACCATTATTATAAAAAAGTCATTTCCTAAATCGTCTTACTAAAAATTAATTTTAATGTCATGGAAGAAGTTCCTGAAAGTATAGGTGAGATGAATGACATAAGGGAGTATACACGTTAAAGATCATAAAGATCAATTGAGAGCTAATATTTATGCGAAAACTAAGAATATTAGTGTGGATTCTAGAAAGCAGAGTTGTTGCTGTTGTTTCCATTGCAACTTGACTACAATTTTCATTGTGTTAATTGCAAAATAATTAAATGAGAAGGGGTGGAAAACTGGCTAAGGAGTTACACTAGAGCTTAGTGAGAAAAAATGTGGCCCATTAATGTTGGTACTATGTTAATATGGATTTTATAAAATGCAGATACCAATACAGGATTAGCCATGCAAGAGATTTATTGATGGCAATGCCTAGGAGGGAAAATAGAGAGGAAACCAGGTGGAGGCTAGAAGAGCCATCTGACTAAGATGCAGGTCTGATCCCAGATGGAGAGAGGGAAGGAAGGAAAAAAGTTGGGTGGAAATGCCTTGGACTGAGTCCAGTTCTAAGAGAATATGGTAAGGCCACTGGAGAGTACTCCAGCCAAAAATGCCCATCAGAAGCATCTGAGGTCTTCCAGAAACAAGCCTGCCTTAAAATTCCTCCCAGGCTCAGTCATTGGCTGAGAGCAACCTGTGGAAAGTGTGGCCTTGGCTCAACACAGCGATGGATCTCTGAGTGCAGCAGCTGGGGCAGTGCATCAGTTACAATCCTCACAGTTAGAGAACTTAAATATGGACATTGTCAAAACTTCCACAATGTCGAATAATTACTTTTATAGTTATATCCTTTTGATACTGCATTTCTTCTTCAAGAAGCAAAAAAGTATTCTGAAGTGAACTTAAGTTGGAATTGGATAGTTAAAGAAGGGAAAGGAAATCCTGGAATATATTATTGGTGGAATTTTTGGTATTATATGGAGATTTTTATTAATAAGGTAGATATACAGTATTTTCCCTTTATCAAGCTGTGCCCTGAAAATGGAGTATATGGAGAATTATTTACATGTGTTATGCAAAGCTTCAGAGATAATTTAAGGTTTTGGAAATGACACATTTTTTAAAGAAAGTAAAGACCCAATGACAAGCAATTAAATATTGAATCTCAATGCAAGGCATCACATAATGAATTTATATAATAAATATACGTTATATATAATAAAGTTATATATAATGAATTCTCCAGCCTCTAGGGAAGAAGCAGACAAGCAGGGGAAATAGATTTCAGTTCCGCTCAATACTAAAGATTTAGGTTCTGTTCAAAGAAGAATTTCCTAATTAATTAATCTGTTACAGAAACTGTTACTAAGGGAGGTTTTAGAATATCTTTCTTTAGAAGTTCCTAAAAATAAAACATGTTTGTATTTCTCTGTAAAAGTGGAAATGACAGTCTGTGCTAACTTCAAAGTCTGAATTGAAGTCCTGAGGTCACATTTCTGCAGTTCTGAGGGCTCATTTCTTTCAGGCCTGTGACTGGTTTGAGCCTGCCCCCCAGTGGTTTAAAAGTCATTTTATGGTGGTGTGTGGAAAACCACTTGCCTCAATCAAACTCCCTATATTTTATTCATTCACAAAAAGGTTGGATGAATGCCTACCAGTGATTGGTGTCTCACTACTTAATGAGTTCCTGGCACACAGAAGAATTTTTTTGTTCTAATGAATGAATAGGTTAATGGATATGTTACCTGTTGGAGACAGAGCCACAAACAAAGCGGATACAAATTCCTGACATCAGGATATTACCATCTAATGGAAGGATTGATTAATAAGTAAAAATGAAGTAGGTCAGATGAAATATGTATTTGGAAAAAAAAACCTGGGAAGAGGGATAGGGATGGAAAATGCCAGGGCAGCAGCAGTGCCCTGTGTGTGTGTGTGTGTGTGTGTGCATGTGTGCATGTGTGTACATGCACGCATGCATGCAATGCTAACCAGAATGATTAGGCAAAGCTTTACTGAAGGTGCCCCTGTGAAAAAACTTGAAGGATATGAGGAACAAATTATAAGTTTGTCCAGGGCCTAAAAGGACAATCAGAGGACCGTGGCTCTTACCATGCGCGAGATGGAAAGTCACTGGAGGGTTTTGAGCTGTAGAGTGACATCACTGAGCACAAGAGTGACATGATATGACGTGTCACTTCTGTTTTCATGTCTGGCTTATATGTGGAAAAGAGACTATAGAGAAGCAAGGGTAGAAGCAGGATGCCAGTTAGAGACTACCACAGTAGTCCAAGAAAAAGATGAAGGTGCCTTTCTAAAACAATTTGTCAATGCTGAGAAAGAATATAAACAAAGGCTAGAATGTTTCATCTTAAAAAAAATCTTACTGTCAAGTAACTTGTGTAAAATGTACTGATCAAAGGGTATTCATGTTCCTAATGTAAGATATCCAAGAGTAAAGTATTTCCTTAAATTAATTTTTTGAAGTATGAGGTTTTTTTCATTTCAACAGAATACTCATTTGGGAAGATGGCAGCTTGGAAATCAATAACATTACAAGAAATGATGGAGGCATCTATACATGCTTTGCAGAAAATAACAGAGGGAAGGCTAATAGCACTGGGACTCTTGTTATCACAGGTAAGAAACCATTTGATTACTACCGGGCTTTTTTTTTTAGTTTGATGGTGCTTCATTTCTAATGTACTATAAGACGTGATACAGCGCTAAGCTTCTAAGTCCACGTATTGATAAATTTCCATTTCAAAAGCCTTCTGGACAAATCGCTAGCTTGATGAAATTGTTCCTAGAATTTGGATTTGAAGACATCTTATTCCTTTGCACAGAGACATAAAAATATATTGATTTTTATTCTTTTAATTTACTAGATAATATGGTGTCTCATATTTTCTTGAATTGTGCTTTACTCCTTTATTTGAAAATGTCTAGATCCCACTCGAATTATATTGGCCCCAATTAATGCTGATATCACTGTTGGAGAAAATGCCACCATGCAGTGTGCTGCTTCCTTTGATCCTGCCCTGGATCTCACATTTATTTGGTCCTTCAATGGCTATGTGATCGATTTTAACAAAGAGAACATTCATTACCAGCGGAATTTTATGGTATGTGTTTTAAGTTTTATCTTATTAACATCCCATGTGTGTACACTGCAACTCCTATTACTATAATCATTTTCATGAGACTGAAAAACAGGCCAAAAAAGCTTTTCATGGATTTCCTTGTAGTAACTGGAATACTCCTGAACCTTTCTAAAAATGTCTAGCCCTAAGGATTTTGGTAGAAATATTAATCAATAAATATTAATTCGGTATTAGGCCCATTTTCCCCTTAACCATAATACAATTTTTATAGTGATGCCTATTATGCCTCAGTATATCTGCACTCTAGGTTCTAGTGCCTTCACATTCACTTTAAATGTGGTAAGAGCACAGAACTTATCCTTTGTTATAATGATGACTTTAAGGCATTTATTTTATTCTTTGAGGATAAGAAATAGACAGAATGTATTTGTGGGTGGGTTTGGAGAGCTAGTCCATGTGATTTGAAAAGGGTTAAATGGCTATATTTTATTTTTAAGAATAGGAAAGCATATATGATACAAGTCCTATAATTAAGCAAAGTGACACCTTTGTATAGAAAGAAATAGAGGAAAGAGACTGGGAAGTAATGCGGAAATAATGACTCATATAGGAACATCATTGCTGCACTAATAGAGCTGTCTAGTTTACAGTGTATTTAAAAGGCAAATTGATCACTGTTCCTACCAGTTTGTAGAAAGGAGACTGTTTAGAAGCCTAAAGAGCTGCATAGAGCATATGCTTAGTTAAGAAACTTTAATTTAATTTTAAAAGTCAATTATTAACATAGAAATAAAAGTTTGAATTTGAGTTAATTCTGAGTTGTAAAATATTTAAGATTTTTAAAGTCCTATGAAATTTGAAGATTGATATGTATATATTATGTTTTCAAATAGTCTAGCTTTTTTTAAAAAAATTCTTCCAGGGCCGGCCCCATGGCTTAGCGGGGTGCGTGCGCTCCGCTGCTGGCGGCCCGGGTTCGGATCCCGGGCGTGCACCGACGCACCTCTTCTCCGGCCATGCTGAGGCCGCGTCCCACATACAGCAACTAGAAGGATGTGCAGCTATGACATACAACTATCTACTGGGGCTTTGGGGGGAAAAAATAAATAAATAAAATCTTTAAAAAAAAAATTATAAAAAATTCTTCCAGAACTTTTCACTTTAGAAAGCCAAAACAAGATTTCAGTCAGGTTAAGAAAGACTGATTTTAACTAGATGGAAATATTTCTTCTTAAATTTTTGTTAGGTCGATTCGTAGAGCGACTATCAACACAGTATCAATGTTTATGCCTTCCATATGTTAACTGCAGTTCTAGTTCCTTTCTCTTTAATCTAACAGATCTGGCTGTAATGTAACCCACAGTAAACCCACCAAACTGACACTTTAAAAAATAACAACCAGGAATTGTTACAGAACAATTTTAACATTATACCACGTGATATTTTTTCTTCATATGTCTGAAACTATTTTGTTGTGCTTAATCATAAATGTACCCACACACTAGTAAAATTGACACCAATATCTTTAATAACATCTTCAAATTATGTTTTGTTTTGCAAGAAAAGCAAATACCACTTAGTTTTTACTCATTTTAAGGGGGAAAAAGTGAGTTAAACTGAGATCTTATTTTTAAAAAATAGACTTTTGAAATCGCTTAGTTCCTTGGTGTTATAAATTGAATAATTTCAAAAATATGACAATGGTAGTTTATACAAGTAGTTACTTAATAGCTGCAGTAAAGTCTATGTAAGTAAATCTTGGCGTGTAAATTGCCCTAAATTAAGGTGCAACTTCATATTTGGCACCTCTTTATGTTCTTTAAAATAATAGTTACATTGTGTTGGTTGATGTAAATAAACATTTCAAAAAAAGAAATAAAGAAAGGAATGGAGAGAGGGAGAGAAAGAGAAAAGAGCCTCATCCTTTAAAAGGAGAGAAAAATAAAGAAATTACTGGAAAACTAATTAAGAAATAAATAATATATGGGACCTTTGATAAAAAGACTTTGATCATCACTTACTGTACTCCCTCCTTTTGCAGACAGTAGCCACAGAGGTTCGTGTAGTTGCCCCTCAGCTAGTGCAGAGCAGAAGCTAACTGCAGGCCCATGGTCTGGTCTCACCAACTCAGGTTTCAGCTCATTCCACCAAATAATGATCTATCAGAGGAAGAAAACATACTCAGTGGCTAAATATGCAACATAATTGAGTAAAAATATCAAATGCACGTTTTTATCACTTTGTAGATGGACAGATGCATTCAATTCTCTAAATACTAAAAAAAAAATAAGAATATTTAAAATAAATTATTAAACTTAATTCTGTCTTTGAACCTAAGAAATCTATAAAGATTTCTCTCACTTTTTCCTTCTCTTTTAAGGCAAACTTCAATGTCAGATTTCATGGCTAAATATATCACGCAAAATTTGAGTAAAAATTCCATATGTATTTGATCCACCTTTTGGAAGATAGTCCTAATGGCTAGTAATTATTTCTGGGCTCGTTAACAGACATTCTCAGAAGGAGTGGCTCTTCCTACCTACAGCGTAGTGATTAAAAACATAATGGGGATGGCAGGATTGGGGTCAGCAAATGCAAAGGAAAGAACATTGCTGAGTGCATTTGTCTGTTATTCAAGTTGCACAGGAAGAAATGTCAGTATATAATTTTTTTGGTTTCTTAAATAATGTTTTAATATTTCATTTAATTCTGGCAACATTTCAATAATTGAATATCATTTGTTTGTTTAAAAATATTTACTAAACCCCATACCACAGCAGGAGCAGTGGTAGGCACCAGGATGAATAAAACACTGAGTAAGACAAACACAGGCCCTGATCCAAAATAAATCAGAGATACCTTGTGAGTTTAAAATTCAGATAGATGTAAATATTTTGGTAGCTATCATGGTTGTCAAAACGGTTGTCATTATCGTCATATTTTCTAATTTTAAATAGCAGAATCTCTAATTAATGAAGAAAGAATATAGAATTCAAAATTTAAAACTTTTATTTCAAGAACCTGTTTGTATTTTCCAATTTATTTTAATAATACATTTTATTCAATAATCAAGTATGCTTTGATTTTGGTTTGCTATTCTTCATTTTGACCACCATGTGGCAACCTTGCATAAGGTTTCAAATTTCACAGCCCTGGCATAACGGTTTATGAAATTAAACCAATTCATTTTCCCATACTTATGTCTATGAAGTGCGAGTATAGGTGATTTTAACATTTTTTCTTTCTACTTTTTTACTTTCTTTCTTTTTCCAATTATATCTATATAATTATCAGGAAAAAAGTAACTGCACATTTTTGAAGATGTGCATTTCTTTTAAGAATTTATAGTGAGCACCAAAAAAGTAAAAATAACATTGCCATTACATTTAATGATGCTGCTTTAAGTAAAACTCCTTTGATTAATTATTTTCTTAAAAATATAGTTATTAATTTTAAAGCTGTAAGTACACTTAATACCGATTATAGAAAGATGTTAAGAAGTTAAATATTTAATTTACCTGTTATGTCATTTATTCTTTCATTTATTCGGTAAATATTTGCTGAGTGCTATATTATGTGATCAAGATCCTTAAATGTTTCATTTGAACTTAAATTTATGCATAGGAGGATGTTTAGAATATACATATATGAATCATAAATTTAATAAATTTGAGGCTTTGACACAACAATCTATTAAAGCAGATTATCTAGCATTCTTTTATTCTGTCAAAGTTATGTGGCAAATACTCACGTGAAGTTTTCAAGTCCAGCTGTAAAACGGCTTCTATTTTGATTTTCCAATTCAATAGCTACTTACTCCCTTAGTGTAAATACAAAAGACAGAGTCATTTTACTTAATATAATTTATAATCCTTCCTGTTGTAGAAAGAACTTTAGACTATCTACTGAAAAATATATATTTGTAATATTTAATTTTATTTCTCTCCCCTGGTGGTACCTCATCTGTTTATTGGATGAGATATTTTTTTCAATAGCCACCTAACTTCTGACATCTATTTTGAGTCATTTTCTTTCAACTATTGGACAACATGCTCCCTGTCAGAGCCATTATCTTAGTTAACCACATGCGTTTCTTAAACTTTCCAATTCTGATTGTTGCCGCTGTATTTTTTTTATGATTCCCTTATTACAAATAAATCTTAAAATTGTAATTCAGCAAGAAGTTATTGAAGGTCTGGTTTGAATTAATAAATTCCACATGAATTGTTCAGAGGCTGTGCCTCAACCAGAGCTGGACTCTAGGCTTCATGTTTTCACTTCTTATTCTGTGACTCTAAGCCAGTGATTAAACCTCTCTAAGCCTCAGATTTCCCCTTCTGTAAAATTTTATTAATAATTCACTTACTTCATTCAGGTTACTTTACTGGTTTTGCAAAACTGGTTACTTCATAGTATTTTTGTGAGAATTCAATGAGAGAATGCTTATAAAGTGCTTGGCACAAGATCTGGCATATTGTAAGTGGTAATTATTAATACTCCTTATAATAGAGCAATCATTCCCCATTTAAAATTCAGAAGCTTTTGCCAGATAGTTTTTTCTGGTTGCAGATCTCATTTTTCATAATTTAATTCTTGCACTGCTTGCTGCACTGGCTACCTAATCTGAGAGAAAAAATTCTCAGTATTTCCTCACTGAAGGCAATGGAGAGGTAGTAACTGTCAATGTTTATGAGTGCTTACTGTTTGGCCAGCATTGGGTTAAATGCTTTTCGTGTATTTCTCAGTTAATTTCCACAGTAATCCTCTATGGAGCACATATTAATGTGATTCTCTCAACTTTCGAGATGAGGAAACTGAGGATCAGAAAAGTTAGGTAACTTGCCTAAAGTAATCATACAACTTGCTAGTGAGACAGGGAGGATTTGAAACCAGGTGGTCTGACTGCAGACCCTGTGCTCTTCACCACTTCAGTTTTTAATCCATTGGTTAATATTCATGTCTATATCTAAGTAATCCTCCTCCCATTGTTTGAAACACTGTAAGACAGTACTGTTCAATTCATAGTTCATTTTGTAATCTTGCTTAATGAACCTTTTATGCTCACTCGAGGTTATCCAAATGACTTCAGGCTTCCTATACTATTTGCTACCTCTGTAAATCAAGTCTGTAGCGTCTCAGGTCGTCTAACTATAAAGTTTTAGTCAATTCTTAATGATCTCCTTTAGGTAGGTAGGTGTGTGTGTGTGTGTTTGCAGGTGTGTGGGCATGCATTTGCTCTAACTGTGGAGAGAACACCATAAGACAAAAGAAGACAGATTTGTTACTGTAAGGCTATTTTTCTTTTTCAAAGAAAATATTAATTATACTTAACATGTCACAGAAAGGTGTTTAAATCTGAGACATATATATTCCATACTAAAGCATGTTATGAACTTGAACAGAAATTTTGCTTCTGCAAGACATGCAAAAAAAAAAAGAGAGAGAGGAGCAGTAGTAATAAAACAGAAGTCATTTTGTTTTTTTCAATTTCATTGGATGTCTGCTTGATGTTGAATATTCACTGAGTGTTATATTGTTATGTGAGCAGGGTCAGTAAATGTTTCATTTGAACTTGAACTTATGCATAGTAGGATGTTTAGACTGTGTAGTTATCATTTGTCACTATATAAAGTTATTAAAATATTATTGACTATATTCCCTATGCTGTACGTTACATTCCATGACTTATTTACCTTGTAACTGGAAGTTTGTACCTCTTAATCCCCTTCACCTATTTTGCCCATCCCCCTCAACCTCTCACCTCTCTGGTAACCACCAGTTTGTTTTCTGTATCTATGAGTCTGTTTCTGTTTTATTTGTTTTGTTTTTTAGTTTCCTTATATCAGTGAAATCATACGGTATTTGTCTCTCTCTGTCTGACTTAGCTCCCTTAGCATAATACCCTCTAGGTCCATCCATGGTGTCGCAAATGGCGAGGTTTCATTCTTTTTTATGGCTGAGTGATATGTTAGTGTATGTACATACCACATCTTTATCCATTCATCTATTGCTGGACACTTGGATTGCTTCCATACCTTGCCATTTACGTTTAAAGTAATTATTGATAGGTATGTACTTATTGCCATTTTATTGGTTGTTTTCTGATTATTTCTGTAGTTCTTTTTTGTTCCTTTCTTCTCTTCCATTGTGGTTTGATAGTTTTCTTTAGTGTTATGTTTGGGTTCCTTCCTTTTTATTTTCTGTGTATCTGTTGTAGGTTTTGGTTTGTGGGTGCCATGAGGTTTATATATATTGATCTCTATATATAGCAGTCTATTTTAAGATGATAGTCACTGTCAAACGCATTCTAAAAGCACTACATTTTTACTCTCCCCCAACGTTTTATGTTTTTGATGTTATATTTTATATCTTTTTATTTTGTGTATCCTTTAACTACCTACTGTAGTTACAGTTGATTTTACTAATTTTATCTTTTAACCTTCATACTAGCTTTTTAAGTGGCTGATCCATTGCCTTTACTAAATATTTGCCTTTATCAGTGAGATTTTTTTCTTTCTTAAATTTTCTTGTTTCTAATTATGGCCTTTTCTTTTCTGCTTAAAGAAGACCCTTTAACATTTCTTGTAAGGTCAGTTTAGCGGTGATGGAATCCGTCAGTTTTTGCTTGTCTGGGAAACTGTTTATCTCTTCTTTAATTCTGAATTATAACCCTACCAGGTAGAATATTCTTGGTTGTAAGTTTTTTCCTTTCATCACTTGAAATTTATCATGCCACTCTCTTCTGGTCTGTAAAGTTTCTGCCGAAAAATCAGCTGATGGCCTTATGGGGGTTTCCCTTGTATATGTCTTGTTGTTTTTCTCTTGCTACTTTTAAGATTCTCTCTTTAACTTTTGTCATTTTATTATAATATGTTTTGGTGAGGGTCTCTTTGGGTTCATCTTATTTGAGACTCTGTGCTTCCTGGACCTGGATGTCTGTTTCCTTCCCCAGGTTAGGGAAGTTTTCAGCCATTATTTTTTCAAATAGGTTTTCTGATCCCTTCTCTCTCTCTTCTTCTGGGACACCTATAGTGCGAATGTTAGTACTCGATGTTGTCCCAGCAGTCCTTTAGATGATCCTCATTTTTTAAAATTCTTTTTTCTTTTTGCTGTTCTCATTGGGTGATTTCTAGTATTTTTTCTTCTAGATCGCTGATCTGTTTTTCTGTATCAACTAATCTGCTACTGATTCCCTCTAGTGTATGTTTTTCATTTTAGTTATGACATTCTTCAGCTCTGATTGGTTCTTTCTTATATTTTCTAACTTTTTGTTAAAGTTCTCACTGTGTTACTTCATTGTTCTCCTGAGTTCAGTGAGCATCTTTTTTTTTATTTTTTGTGAGGAAGATCAGCCCTGAGCTAACATCTGTTGCAAATCCTCCTCTTTTTGCTGAGGAAGACTGGTCCTGGGATAACATCCGTGCCACCTTCCTCTACTTTATATGCGGAATGCCTGCCACAGCATGGCCTGATAAGCAGTGCGTCAGTGCATGCCTGGGATCCAAACCCTGGGCCGCTGCAGTGGAGCGCGCGCACTTTACCGCTACGCCACCAGGCTGGCCCCTCGGTGAGCATCTTTATGAGCATGACTTTGAAATCTTTAGCAGGTAAATTACTTATCTCCATTTCCTAGGGTTTTATCTTGTTTTTTTGTTTGGAACATATTCCTCTATGTCCTCATTTTGTTTGACTTTCTGTATTTGTTCCTATGAATTAGGCAAAACAGCTCTTTCTCTTGGTCTTGAAGGAGTGGTCCTATATAGAAGTGTCCCTTGTTTGGACTGTGTGTACCAGGTGGCTTTGGCAAGACAGCTGGAGCTGGAGTGGATGAAGGCTGGGGGTCCTGGTGTACCACACCAGGGCTGCCCTGGTGGGACAGTTGGAGCTGGAATGGGTACAAGCCGGGAGTTCCAGGGCGTACTGTGCCAGGGCTGCCTTGGCGAGAAAGCTGGAGCTGGAACGGGTGCAGGACGGGGGATTTTCCCAGAGTGCTGTGCTGGGGCTGCCTTGATGAGAGGGCTGAAGCTGGGGCTGATGTGGTGGGGGACACCTGCAGGGACAGCTGGAGCTGGTGTGGGCCAGGGACCACGGCGCATTGGAGTGTGCTCCCACCTGTGCTATCAAGATGAAGGAGGAACACAAAAAATGGCACTCGCTGGCACCTCCAGACCCCAGAGAGAGTTCCAGCAGTTCCCTGCTCGTTTGGCAGATGCTCTAGCATTGGCTAATGGATTTCCTTCCTGTATAGTGTAGGTGCCCTTTAAACTCCTGTTTTTCCACTGTGCCCCAGGGCAGGCAAGCCTGTGTGTGGGCCCCTCAGTAATATCCCTCTTTGCGGCAGGTCACTGTGTTGAGGTGGGGTTCTGTTGATACTGTGTTTCTGTCTCTCTTACCAGTCTTTATGTGGTCCCTCTATCATTTGTTGTGCAGAAGTTGTTCAATTAGCCCTCAGTTCTTCAGGAGGAATTGCTCTATATGTAGGTGTAGCTGCAGTGTGTCCATGGGAGGAGGTGAGTTTAGGGTCTTCCTATGCTGCCTTGGAGCCTCTCTCCTCCTAAATGTCGTCTTTTATTTGCTATTTTCCATCCATAAATATGGAGAAAGGTATCTATGGTCATTAGAAGTGTCTATGCTTGGGCCAGCTTCTTCTAGATCATCACACTTCCAGTGTAGAGTCCATGTCAACTAAAGTTACTCCCTAGAATAGCATCCCATAGTCTAATCCTTAGTAAGCATTTGTTGATGACAATGCTAAGTAAATGGAATTAAACATGTATAGCAGCACATCTTTGTTCTTCAGAGATTCATTGGCTTGGAGGAATCTCCAAAAATTCATTCAAAGTTAAAGACTCATTTGTTTTACATAGAACTCCTTGTATACTTAAGCATCACTACAGTAATTATGCTGACTCTTTATGCTTGCAAAATACAGCAAATATTTAAAATAAAACTAGTGTGAAATAAACATGTAAACTTTGTTGTCTTAGGAATTTTAACATTTTACATTGTGGGCTTTATTTTTGATATCACACTAGAAATACACTATTTTGCCATTAGCTGTCGTATTCCAATAAAATTATCTGATTTTTTTCAGTGTGTTTTTAAGAACATAACATTATCAGGGCCGGCCCAGTGGCATAGTGGACTCCTCTTCAGTGGCCCGGGGTTTGCGGGTTCGGATCCTGGGCACGGACCTATGCACCACTTATCAGGCCATGCTATGGCGGGATCCCATATAAAGTAGAGGAAGATGGGCACGGATGTTAGCCCAGGGCCAATCTGCCTCAGCAAAAAGAGGAGGATTGGCAACAGATGTTAGCTCAGGGCTAATCTTCATCACACACATACAAAAAGAAAAGAACAGAACATTATCTCAAGATCTGGAGTTTTGTTTTGGTTTTGCCTTTGACAAGTTACATGACCTTGGGCAAAACAGTCCCTCTGAGCCTGACTTCTCATCTGTAATATGAGGAAGTTGGGCCACAGCAGAAATTTTGAAAAACAACAAGAAAAATTTTTTTTTAGCAGCAGAATCCTTTTTGCAAAGAAATTTAAATCAGAACCCCAATAAATAAAAAAGATGAAAGTGAGGTTGCTCTGACTGAAGAAATTGTGTGCATGTGTGTGCATATGTAAGAGACTACATAGCCAAAAGCCCTAACCACAGGGCCTCTCACTTCTTCCTATCCCAAAAAACTCCCCATTTTGATCCCTTCTTTGGACCAAGTGGTCCATGAAGATCTTTAGAACCCTAACACTAATGGGAACCAATTTGAAAACCATAGGAATTAAAGGATACCCAAGTTTTCTTTCAACTCTAAAACATAGGTTCTAAATCCAAGGCTTTGGTGTTTTTATTCGTCATTCAAAATGCTTAGCAGAGACTGCAAAGAAAAGTCCCTTCTTTTTGAATTTTAATTTAAAAGGAGCCAATTGATCAAAATTGGACTCTTCAGGTATGAAATAGCCAAATTTAGGGATATTCAACATTTCCTTTGATTCTGTAAATACTGGATGACCTCTTCATAATTATCCTAGACCACTTCCCTAATTTATTTGTTTTTTTTTTATTTATAATGATATTACTTCATTCTTATAAGGTTGTTTTAATCATATCTATTTTAAATTTTTTATAGTCAATCTTAATGCATTACTTAAAATAACACTAACTTGAATATTAGATAATATTAGGAAATTAGTGTTAATTATGTTATGTGTCAAAGTGGTTTTGTGATTATGTAAGAGAATGGCCTCACTTTGTTGGAGATTTAATCTGATGTTTTGAAGAGTGATGTATGATGATATCAGTAATTTGTTTTTTAAGGATTCAGCAATAGACAGATAGTAGATAGAGAAAAGGGAAAATAGAGCTAGGTGGCTAGACCATTAGATAAACCAAATATGGCAAGAAGTTTACAATTGTTGAATCTAATTGGTTGCTATACAGGTGGCCGCTGTACATACTATTCTTTGTATTTTCTTATGTTTGAACATTTAAATAGTTAAAAAAATTAATAAATGAATAAAATAAATAACATGTTGTGTTCTTCCTGCTATGAGAAAGTACCCACTTTTACCTCTCAAACAGTAAACCTAAATCCAGTTGTTTGATCCATAAAGCACTACCTAGGAAACCTGGACTATATATTAACTATCGAACCTTCCACCAGTAGCTTAACTTAAAATCTCAAATTCATTATCTCTAAAATGGAAACCTTAACAGTAGCTCCCCAAGTATTATAAAAATTAAAGAGGAAAATGTATGTAAAATAGCTATCACATGGCCAGGCATTTAATAAATTAGTTCAGGTATTAGTCGGAGTTTAGTAGCAGTGGCCGCAGTGGCAGTAGCAATAGTAGAAGCAGTAATAGTTGTAATTATAGGAGTATTGTGTCCTCATCTGTAAAATATGGCTAAGAATAGTACCTATCTCATGGGGCTGTTGTTGAGAGTGAGTGAGTTTGCACGTGTCAAGCATTTATAACGGCACCTAGCGCCTACAAAACCCTTACTAAATATTTGCTGTTAGTCATGTTGGTGATGGTGGTGTTCAAGTTTGCAGTTGCATACTATGCATTTGCTATAGTTATTTCTTCTTTATCCTAACGAGCCAAAAGTAGAAAAGAAAAAAATTTTATTGTTTCATGGATTTAGCATGTATCATGTATATTTAATAATTTTTGCTGATAAGTTTCTAGAATATTCTTTTTAAAGGGTATGCTTTCCTCCCACCTTCTATGTCTGTCCCTTCACTCTCAACTTCAATGGAACAAGAGAGATATTTTTGTTGATATATGACCATTATGCTTTCTAAGCTTTATCTAGACTTGTACATACGGCACCGCTTATTTCTTTGTTCATCACGATTAATTAATTCGCTAATATAATTTAGTAATTCATATTTATTTGTACTGCAGAAATGATTTTGCAGAGTTAGTTTATGGGGGAGGGGGAAGGGAGGAATGGGAATTTATATTTTGGAAGGCTTTTGATTTAAACTTGGGAAATTTCTAAGTGGTAAACCACATATACACTTTGGAACATCCCTGAGCTTTGCTATCACAATTTCCAGTATGTGATTCAACTCTCCTCATATGAAGGGAAGCATTTTGTAATTCAGCCAAATTGTGGTTTTTAGTGAAAATATAGAGCATTCGTATCTAATTTGTGGCTAGAATGTGCTGAGGTCCATGATCTTTACTTGCTTTGTAAGCGTTCTGTCGACCACTGAGAACCTCAACTTCTCCTGAGGTATGGAAAGTGCTAGTACCATTTATAAAAACTTCAGGAAAGCTTTTATACATATACAACTATATTAGAAATGATATTGTATATTTTTCCTTTGCTTTCTTTCTGAGGCATTTCAGTGCCACACCTTCACCAAATATAGAGAAAATGAGAATAAATGTTCAAGATACTTATTATTGCTTTATACAAGTAGGGCTATCATTATCTACCTAAGGCCTAATGTTGAAAACAGAGCTGACTTTTAAAATGAGTTTAGCATTACATTTTTAGAATAGTCTAATTAAAAGTTTTTAAAGAGTTTATTCTGAAGATTCAATAAGATTCAATAAGTGTAAATTTAATATGATATTATGACATAAAATGGTTTATTTTTCATTACATGTGAAAAGTATAAAAAGCATGACCACATTATTCCTCTCAGAATAAAATGAATGAATATGTAAACTGAAATATGTTTCAAACTGAGAGTTTGGGGAAAAAAAGATAGCAATTTTATTAAGAAAAAAGAATATTAGGTCTACATCATAGAAATATTTTTAAAAGGGCAATTTTGGTGCCACAACTTGTTTATTTTATATTATTTTTCTGCCCTCAATTTTTTTTATTGCAAGGTTGATTAAAAAACATTTTAAATTTCTGAAGCATTTAATTTTTTTAATTCTAATCTAATCACATGTCTCATTGAAATAGTGGGAGTTTAACAACAGAATTATCTTTCAATTAGACACATGAAGCAACGAAAGTAGTGAGTTCACATAATGAAAGAATATAATAGAACTAAGTGCTTTTTATTTTTATGGAAAAATTATTCTTTCTCAAATATAGTTATGATCTTGTGTCATAATAGTTTGAAAGATTTTACTTAATATGTTCCTATTAATGAATATTTAGTGTCAAAGTGCAGTGATCTTGAGAATGCTAAAGCACATTAAAGCAGTCTGTTTTACAAATATATAATGTTTAAATTATTTTATTTTACTATAATTATTTTATATTATTTTATTTTTCTCACTAGAAGATTACCAAGAAATATTTACAATTAGCCTTATAACAGCTCAAGAAAAAATCTTTTATTATCTTCCCCATATACACAATTTTACTCCCTCCTTACCTCAAATATTTTTTAAATAGAATTATAAATAATAAAATAATATTTCTTTACCTCCTCTCTGAGATGAATTCTAACAAGTATAGTACGAGGAGTTAGACCAACTACAAAGTCGGGCACAGTCTCCAAGACCATCTTCACTTCTGAAATCAACTTCAAGTTTCAGGGGTTGCCAAAACCATCCTCAGTTTCAGTGTGCTAGAAGAGACTCACAAAACTCCCTGAAAGCTATTATATTCAGGGTTACAGTTTATTAAAGGAAAAGCACACAGATTAAAATCAGCCAAGAGAAGAAGTGCATAGGGCAGAGTCCAGGAGAAGTACCAAACACAGAGCTTCCATTGTTCTCTGTCTGTGGAGTCAAGATGCACTACTCTGTCAGCTTTGGTGTGTGGCAATATGCACAGAGTATTGCCAACCAGGGAAGCTTACTTGAGCTTTGGTGTCGAGATTTTTCTCAGGGCTTAATCATGATTGATTGATAGCCCAAAGAGTTAAACTCTAGGTTGACTGATATCGCATGACCCTAAGCTCCTACCCTAAATCACCATGATGGTCTTTCCAACATGACCAGCCTCTACTCTAAAACTATATAGGTGTGGCTGACTCCCACCCTAAATCACATTGTTAGATGACCCAGTACGACCCAAGATACCCAGGCAAAGAAAGATAGTATAGATTACCTTCCAGAAACTGAGGCAAAGAGCAGACCTCTCTTGGGGCAAGGCCAAATTCTTTTTTTTTTTCCTTAACAATGAAGGGCACTAGTACTTTTTTTTTTTTTTTCTAGAAAAGATTCGCCCTGAGCTAACATCTGTTGTCAATCTTCCTCTCTCTCTTTTTTTTACCCCACCCAAAACCCCAGTACATAGTTGTATATTCTACTTGTAAGTCCTTCTAGTTCTTTTATGTGAGCTGCTGCCGCAGCATGGCTACTGACAGAAGAGTGGTTGTGTTCCATGCCTGGGAACTGAACTGGGGCTGCCGAAGTTGAGCGAAGCGAACTTTAACCATTAGGCCATCAAGGCTGGCTCGAGGCCAAATTCTTTACAACACTTATGGGTGGCTGGAAAACTTAGAGGTTTCCATTTTCTTATATGTTAACTGCATTTTTTTCTCTATAAATTTGCACATTATTCCTAAAACTTTTATATTTCTTCATGAAATTAGTGTATAAATAATTTTAAATGTATTAATGAAGTTGATCTCATGTATATGAATATGTTCTCAATTCAGCTATTTTATCTTATAACATTATCATTATCTTACCTGAAAAAATCATATGAAATTATCAAAAGAATTTAATAAAAACGTTTTAGGTGATAGGTATTTATTAGTTCATTTATGCAATATTTATTTGTTGAATTCCTCCTTCATGTCAGATATTACATTAAGTAGTTTGTATGTAATAATAAATAAGACCTAGTCCCTCCCTCAAGGAATTAGAGTCTAATAGAAGAAATGAACAATTAAACAATTATAGTAGAAAGGGATGGTTACAATGAACATGTACAAAGGACAACCCCTAGCCCAGACTTTGGATTCCAGAGAAGAAAGGAGCATCTAAACTATGACTTGAAGTTAGCCAAATGATAGAAATGGGAGACCGGGGAATCCAGGCAATGCAAGTGATATGTACAAAGGTCTACAGGAAAGAGAACTCTTGGAAAAGGTAAGTTGCTCACAGCGGCTGGGGCACAGGAGGTCAGTGAGAGGGTAATCGGAGGAGGTAGCAAGAGAGTGCACTTCTTCCTGACACCAAAATAAGTCTTATTATGTGCTTAAGAAATGTTGTGATTGTCAGGCCGGCTCCGTGGCTTAGCGGTTAAGTGCGCGCACTCCACTGCTGGCGGCTGGGGTTCAGATCCCGGGCGCGCACCGACGCACCGCTTCTCCGGCCATGCTGAGGCCGTGTCCCACATACAGCAACTAGAAGGATGTGCAGCTATGACATACAACTATCTACTGGGGCTTTGGGGGGAAAATAAATAAATAAATAAAATCTTTAAAAAAAAAAAAAAAGAAATGTTGTGATTGTCATGGGCTATATGAACTTGCTAACCTAATTCTGCTTGTAGCTGAAAAGAAGTAAACATATATTATCTTAAGAGCAAATGCCAGAATTCTTGATAAGCAAGTTGACTAGTTCATTCAAACAATGCGTATTTAGTATTATTGTCTTCCTGGCACTGTGCTGCTCCTGCAGATACAACACATAGAGCTCATTGTATTCCTGGAATACAATGCTGAGCAAAACAGACATATTTCCTCCTCGCATAAAACTTACAGTCCTCCAGGGAGACCAACTTTAATCATATAAGGTAGAAATATGTATTGCAATTGAGATAGATAATATGAGATAAGATGCTATGACAAAATATAAGAAGAGAAAATGGAAAGACTTGCTTGAGGAAATGACTTGAACTGGTATCGGTGGAGGGAAGGTATGTGTTATTTAGGTGAAAGGGGTAAGGGGGTGGGGTATGAGGGGATCACATTCCAGGAGAGGAAAGACCATGGAGAGACAGAGATGGGAGAGAACAAGACGCATTTAAGGTCCTAAAAAGGGAATGTTTTTCTGAAGAGCAGAGTATAAGTAAAATGGTGGCACTAGAGGAGCTGGAATATTGGACCAAATCTAGAGAATGGACCAGGTTGGCCATTATGACACTTTGGGCTTTTATTCCAGGAAGGGGAAAATTTTTAAAGGTTTCAGTTTGTTTGTTTTTACAGTTGGGGTGATTTGATAATATTTGCATTTTTAAAAGGTAACTCTAGGTGCCAAGTGGAGAAAAGAATAAAGTGGGATGAGGTGGAGGTCATGACCAAATAGGATATAGTAGTTCAGTGAGAGATATTAGTAGCTTGGATAAGGGCAGAGGCAGTAGTGATGGAAAGGAATGGATAAATTCAAGAATTTATGATGGAATTATAAGGAAGTTGAGGAAGAGGAGGGGTTGAGAATGTCCTCAAAGTTTTTGGAAAGTGTGTTGTCACAGATGACCAGAAAAGTTGAGTGTTTTGGGAAGGAAGGTCAAATGCTATTAGGAAGTCAAGTAAGATGAGTTGAAGAAGTGGGAACCAGATTAGAATGGATTGAGGAGTCGAGGTGAAGAAATGGAAAAAACTAACAGCAGAAAGTAAGGTTTTGAGCAATAGGTATTGTCAGAGTCCAGGCAACCATCAAAGAACTAAGCAGCTTAATACAAGGAAAGAAAAATAATTCTTTGTTTCGAGAAGGGAGAAGAAAGAGATGGGAGTGGGAGTGAGTGCCAGCAAGATGGCAGGGCACTGGGAAAGGTGAAGGTCACTGAGAAATTCCTAGCAAAAATATAACCAATAGGACTTTTAAGAACAGAACCATGTAATGGATGATAATTTTTAGTGTTGGCTTGCCCTGCCTCGTGGGATACAACCAGTTCCATCACCTTCAATTCTTCAGTAACCTCACTTTACTAGGGAATACTTCTTGTGGTTTTATGATAAAGTAGAGAAAGGGCTGAATTTCTAGTCTGGGGCTCCTTGGTGTGTCAAAGAAATAGCAGACTAAGAGAACAGAAGAAAAGAGCTCCTTTTCCCCAGAAATTTGCAGAAATCTTGGAAACTGGATTTTTAGCCAATCTAGACCTCAAGGGACAGGAAGACCCCAACTGATATTAAATTGTATAACCTCTAGCTATGTTTTTATTGAGTGGCTGATATCAAGGAACTATGACGAGTTCTTTATCTAGAGATATCCGTATTCTATTACAACCAACTGAACCAATCTGCTCAGATTATAACTAGCCATTATTAACCTCATTAATCAAGCAAGGATTGCAAACCTAAACACTTTCCAAGACCAGCAGACGACATAAAATATGAAGGGACCACTGGTAGAAACTATGGTGAAGAGCATTCATTCCACATATAGTCATCAAAAATTGAAAATTTAAAAATTTGCAGGCCTAACATGTCACATAAATAATTCCCCTAACTATTATGTAAAACATTAACCTAACCATTAATTTTTCATCCTTTGATATATCTGGACATCTATGATTGGAATAGTAAATCAGTATCTTTGGTTCTCAGGAAAACCAAATGTTTATTTAAAAATTGAGTTTTCCAAATTTTTCTCTAAGTAATATTTTGGAGATAATGAGTATGGACTTTGGCATATTCCCACCACCAAACAAGCTGATCTTAAGTTAAATTACTTGGCTACTCTAAGTCTCACTTTTATCTTTAATAAAATGAACATAATAGGACCTATCTCAGAGGAAAAGAGTTGAATGAGATAATCTGTTTGCATAGCCCAGGACCTGGTACAGAATAGGCATTCAAGAAATATTAGCTATTTTTAGAAATTGCTTTAAGATGGTGCCTTATCATTCACAAGCAAAATTTCCCCAAGCCTCCTTCAAAATATACAGTGAATGCTCTTCTGAGCACTGGAAATAGAGCAATGAACAAAACAGAAATTCTTGCCAACATGGAGCTTATATTTTGGCAAAAAGAGATAGTGTAAGTAGAATTGTCCTTTTTGACAGTTTCTGCAAACTTTTAGTATCTTTCTAAAATGAACTGTGGCACATCTTGAAACTAATCAATTAGATAGGCTTGGCCAAACCAAGTTAATAATTCTTCCTAGCCGTGTAGTACTTATTTATCCTTATTGACATTTAGCACTAAGATTTTTAGACTTTAACATTTCTCTTTAAAAGATACCGAGGAAATAGTTTCATCCCTTGGTTTCTCTCAGTGTGGCCCTCTGATAATAGAAATAATAGAATGTTAAAGATGTTATAGCTAAAAAGGACCTTAAGTAATTAATTCACTCATTTTATTTTTCAGTTGAGATAACGGAAGCCCAGAGTGTAAGTAACCTGAGCAAAGATGTACGGTTAGCATATCTAAAACAGATGCCTTTTAATGGTGTTCATTTCGTTAGGGGGAAAATGTACCTCTTGTATCCTAAATGCCATATAATTGGTGGAAAATGTACTGATTTGAATGACTGCTGTTTTTGCTAACAGCTGGATTCCAATGGGGAACTGCTCATCCGGAATGCCCAGCTGAAACATGCCGGGAGATACACATGCACCGCTCAGACCATTGTGGACAATTCCTCAGCCTCAGCTGACCTTGTTGTGCGAGGTAAGAGTTTCAACAGCTCAAAATTACAAAACCAAAGGTATTTGACTTGCATAAATATGTATAATCTTCTGGTAACTCTGGCACATATTCTGATATATTTAGAGTCTTGATCCTTGAGAACAGCTTTTCACCCATGCCCAAGAATGATTTGTGCCAGACAATTAGTAAACAACATTGATTTTGTTTGTTTTACTAACTACATTTCTTCTAGAAGCTTATACCACATACCTCCCACTAAATGTTTATGCCTTTAAACTTAGTACTTACCAGAATTTCTCAGTTTCTGCTAATACTTTTAGTGTTTTGAGTTTAATGCTGTTTCCTTTTTTATTTTTTATTGAAAAAAGATACTGGTGCTGTTTACTATAACCCCAATTGTTACGTATGTATCACTATCATCTTAGAATAAAAAGTTAATTTATACAATTTATACATGTATCATTTTTCTAACGTTGCTGGTTTTTAGACCAGTACTTTTGTTCTTATAAATAATTGAGAATGTGCTGGGATACACACTTATCGAAAATACAACCCCTTTGCTACTGGCCTCTGCTGTATAGCTGTGAGGCCAGGTCAGAACGTGTCACATCATGTCTAAAATCATTCATCGGCTCTTCACTCATTGCCTACAGAGTGAAGATCATTCCTTTTAGCTAAGCACCCAAGAAGTTCCATGCATTGACCTCAGTCTATTTAGCTTTAATGTCTCATCACCAACTCCACTGTCTCACTAGTCCAAAAAATATCCTAGGATTTCTACCTCTGTTCCTTGGTTTACAGCGTTCCTTCTATGTCCTGTTCTCATTGTTTACTGCTCAAATCTTATCCATCCTTCATGGCTTGGCTCAAGGATTACCAAATTCATGAGTCCTTTCCTATGTCCTAAATATAAGGCCCTCTCTTCTAAACTTTCATAACAGTTACTCCTTTCTCGAGTGTGTTTTATAGCAATCTGTGCACATGAATTATCTTCTCTACTAAGTTGTGAAATTCACATAAGCATTTTTTAGTAATATTTAGTGAGCTGCAGAATTCAGTTGCCTAGTTTCTTAGCTCTCTTTTTCTCTCTCTTTCTCAGCATCAGGTTAAAATTTCTATTTTTTCACATTTCACCTACTAGAAATATTTGTTGACCATCATTTAATTGCACATTTTCAGTCAATTTTTGCACAGACAAATACTTAGTAAATAAGATGATATCTGTGATTTGTTTGTCTTAATACCCCTTCCAGATCCAGATCAATATAATTTCACTCAATCTCATGCACCTCCTGCATTTCCCTCCAGAGCAATAATAATATGGAGTCCCCAAGTCACCCTGGGAAAATGCTGAAAAGCCTTTTATTCCAATTTAATAAGTTATTCAATAGAGTAATAAGAAGTCTACGCAGTTTCTTATCCAAATGACCTTAGACATTCATTCCACACACCACTTATTGAAAATTAATAAAACTCCAAGGCTACAAAATGCTAAATCAAAGAAAGTTCATTTAGGTTCAGTATTCTCATTAAGAGTATTTTGTTATCTGGGATATCTGCTGTCTTTGAGAATTATCAGGGAGAGGGACTAGTTCACTGTTCTCTCTGGTCAGACCACTTAGCTGTTAAGCTATAGCCTATATATATATGTATTTAATTGCAATAGCCTATATATGTATTTAATTGCAATTGTTTGCATATTAAATAATTTAGCACTAATGTTACAATAGGGGTTATGTTAGAATGCACATACATCAGTGTCTTCATATAATTACGTCTTAGTAAACTCCCAGTGTTCAGAGAGAAGAGGAAGTTTTACAGATATAATCGAGAGTAATAGTAATATTATCCATACATCCTTAGGTTATTAATGATCATCATAACGTGTATTTTTTATGGAGGTAAAACCAACAAAAAGAAGCTATAGCAGGTATTATATAGAAATATGAAGTTTTTTTTCTAAAGCCTTTTAGTCACCAGAAAAATACCTTAAAGCAAATGAACCTGGGAAGTGTACTCAGTAGAAATATTATACAGCACTTTAAGTCCCTTCCCTCTAGCAAGATGTTAATAAAATGATCCAAGTAGATGAAAAGTATTGCTTAGCACTGTTTTCAGTCATAATCATTCTGCAAACTTTGTTTCTAATAATATAAAAGGTATTCATTTTATATCAAGAGAAATTTGCAATTAAAATAGTCAAATGCATTTCTGCATAGCTTGCATCAAAATGTATATGAAGTAGACCTTCAAATATACTTTGTGTATTTAAACCATGGGATATAAAAATTAAGTAGTTTTCTTTATTTCTTATAATAATGATGAGTAACATATAAGAAGATGTACCATGCCTTAAATAATATTACTATTGGTCCATTTAACCACTTAGTTATGTTTTTTCATCTAGTTCAGGAAATTATAACCTGGAGTCCATGGATAGGCTTCAAGGCGTCCATGAACCTCCTGAAGTTGTATGTAAAATTCCATGTGTATGAGCATTTTCCTAGGAAGAGTATTTATAATTTTTATCAGATTTCCATAGCCAGCAATGGCCCAAAAGGCCGTTTTTGGCTACAAGGTTAAAAAGCTTAATCTATTATTCTTTTTTTATCATTTAGGTCAAGACTCTCTAAAAAGAGAAACTAAAAGATGATAATTCATTTCATACTAGTAAAAAAACTAATAAATTTCATGTAGTAAAGTCTAATAGCACATTTAGATTGTGAATTACTTTAGAAAAATTCAATTTTCACTCAACGCCTCAAGAATATACCTGTTTCTCAAGGCATATTAAACATGTTATATATTAAAGATGTTAGACCTCTATAAGAACTTGCCAGATTTGAGATGAACTATTTCTAATTCATATTCAGATATCAATGATCTGAACTACAGATTCTGAAATTAGTGCTATGAGAGGAACAGTGAACAGAGTAGAGGGGAAAGTAATTTCTTCTGATGATCACTAAGAAATATTTTGACAATAAAGCTAGTTTACTGCATAAACTATTATGAAGCCTATCAGAAAGCTAAAACAAAAGTAGAAATATTCAGACATAATTTAGGCATAACTTAGACAATCATTTAGCCTATGTTACCTTGAGGGAAATTAATATATAGTGAAAATTGTTGTGCTCTCCATATCCTCTGTATATGTGTGTGTGTGTGTGCGTATGTGTGTGTGTGTGTACACATTTATAGTCATGGATGGGTGAGTGTGAGTATATGCATAAAGCTTGATGGAATTAATTTGTATGAGAGAGAAAAATGTATTTTAGGCTTATGCCTTTTATCGTTATTTTAAATTGAGTTTAGAATGGAGGCTGTAAATTAGTTAAATCTGAGTGCTTCTAAATATAAAACTGAAATTAAATATAGGAAAAATACGGCCGAAGGAAAGTGTAACATTGGATCTGATTTCATGGAGCTTTTTCCCCAGAGAAAACTTACTCCTCTTTTTATCTGTTTAATGTGTGGTGGGACTGAGAAATAAGGAAGACAATAGCAATTGTTGTCAACCAAAAACAGTTTACAGAAAATGGCCCAGTAATCAGATACAAGCTATTGTCTTTTTGTAACAGCCATAAATGTTTACTTGCAAAAAGCTTTAGCACTTCAATTTATTTACCCACTAACTGAGTCCACAGATGCTCAAGGAGAAGAGACCATAAAAGTGGCACGCACTGTCTGTTTCTCCAATTATGTGAACAATTTCAAATCAAGAGGTCATATTGGCCGTGTAATTTTCACTTTAGATTTCCAAAGCTGCCTTTTATATTAGTTCTATCCTTTCAGTTTGGAAATATTTCTGCTAGTCTTTCTACAGTATAGAGATTATTTTTGCAAAAAGTAACCTTTATTCAAACCATATTGTCCTGGAAGCCCAATATATAGAATTCAAGCTGCACTGATTGAAAGAAGTCAAAACTATTTATTATCATCTGGCAATACGTTGATTCACTGCTCTAAAATCTCTTTCACTAAAAGTACCAACAATTTTAGATAAATCAATAAACATTCTTCCTCACAGCCCCGGCAAAGGCAAAAGACTACCTTCTCTGAAATAGCAAGGCTTCAACTCAGCCCCCTCAGGATTCCACCAAATTTAGATGAATCAAATATGAAATTATGCAAAAAATGACAAACAAGCCCATGATGAAAGAGAATTGGGGGGGGAGGGTGAACAAAACAATAGAATTAGATACTCTAATAGTACTTCATATACTCTAATCATCAGAATAAGAACAAAAATAATCATGCCAAAACCTTTAAATAGATAAGAGAGGAAATGGTAAAAATGAGGTGGAAATAAGATACTATAAAAATGAGGCAGTTTGGGGGGAAAAAAGAAGAATACCTATAAATGATAAACATAATTGTTAAAAATAAAAAATCAATAGATGGGTTAAACAACAATTAGAGACAGATTAGGAAAAGATAAGAGACCTAAAAGATACATATGGGGAAATTACCATATTTCAGCACAGAAAAACAAAGACAGATTATGAAAAAAAGATTATGACATTAAGGATGTAATGGGAAAGTAATATTTGTCAAATTGGATTGCCAGAATAAATATTAGAGAAAGAAGGAGAGAAACAATTTTCAAAAGATAATGACTACAAATTTGGGGGAATTAGTGACAAACATGACTCCTCATTTTCAAGAATGATGATGAAACACAAGAAAAATTAATAAAAATAAATAAATAAAGCTGCAGAACATTCAAGACACATAGAAGATTATAAGAACAGCAAGAGTGAAAAATACATTTTTTTTGCAAAGGCAGAGCAATACACCGACAGCGGACTGCTCAGCAGCAACAGTAAAAGTCACAAGGTAATTGAGGAAGCCAGACTTCAACATGGCCCCCAATGAGCCTCGCTTTCTGGTATACCAACCCTTGTGTAATCCCTCTCACTCTTGGTCTATGTGCCAGCAGAGGTGACAGTGCTGACCACTGTCATAGATCACATTGCTGCTTCTGCTGTGGTTTTTGGAACTCTCAATCACGAGGAAGCCAGCTGCCATGTCATGAGGATGTTTCAGCAGTCTCTTAGAGAAGCCTACATGAGGAGGAAATGAGGCCTTCTATGATAACCAGCACTGACTTCCCAGTCATTTGAGAGAGCCATCTAGAGAGCATATTCTTCATCCTGGAGCAGATCCTCCAGCCAAGCTTTCAGATGACTGTTGCCTTGACCAACATCTTGATTATAACTTTCATGAGAGTCCCTGATCGAGAACTGTAGATAACCAATACAACCATGGAATAATGTCTTCAACGTGCGGAAAGAAAAATAACCGTCCACCAAGAAGTGTATATCCAGACAAATTATCACTTCATAATGAGGAAAAAATAAACTTATATTCAGGCAAACAGAAACAAAGTTCATCCCCCGAGAGACTCTTATGTCCAAAGGAATGTCTAATGGCTAAATTTCAGGAAGAAGGAAAATAATCCCAGAATAAAGTTCTGAGATGTCAAAAAGCCTGGTGAGCAAAGAAACCAGTAAACATATGGATGTGTCTAAGCAAACTGAGCTAAATCAGACTTCAGAGTATGCTGTGGTTGGGTTTGAAGACTGGGGAGAATGATAAGTTGCCCTCTGATCAAGTTGGTAGCTGTTTTTACTTCAGGTTTCTATTAAAATCACAAATCAGGCATGTATCGGTATGTATGTGTGTATATGCATATGTGTGTGTGCATATTTTATATGGTCAAATGTAGCAAATGCATGAAAATGATCATCATGAAATATAGCGGAGTGGTTACCTCGGGTTGGAGACAGGAGGGAGGAGGATATAATGAAGAAGGGAGAAAGCCCACAAGAGGCTACGTCTGTATAAGTAACATTCTATTTCTTAAGCAGAGTGGTTAGGACGTAGGTAGCCATTTCTTAATTTTTATAGATTTCTCTAAATGTTAAATATTTCTTAATAAATGTAATTTAATGAAAGGCAGTCACAGAGTCACCTGCCATCTTCCATTTCCTCACCACCAACCTTCTCAGCAAAGATTCATGAAAAATCTTTGTGCAACCTCTGGGCAGAGTTTCCAAACTTGGCTGTACAGCAGATTTACCACTATGATTATTTTAAAATACATAATTCTAAATCCCCCTTTGGAAGTTTCTGAATTAAAAGCTCTGGGATGGATTTACTTAAGCCAGATTAAAGATTGGCCTGGTGAACCGTGATACATCAGCACTGGACACAGAAAATGACCCATAAAAATATGCTCAACTGATTTTTAACAAGGATGCAAAAGTAATTCAGTGGAAGAAGGATAGTCTTTTATATAAACGATTCTGGAACAATTGGGCATTCATAGACAAAAAAAAAAAGAACCTTGGCCTAAATCTCAAATGTTATACAAAATTAACTTGAAATAGAACATGGAATTAAATGTAAAATGTAAAACTATGAACTTTTAGGAAAAAAATTATAGGTGAAAATCTTCAGCACCTAGGGCTAGGTGAAGAGTTCTTAGACCTGACGCAAAAAGCATAATGAATAAAATGAAAAAGTGATAAACTGGACCTCATCAAAATTAAAAACTATTGCTTTGTGAAAGTCCCGATGAAGATTATGAAAAGACAAGCTACAGACTGGGAGAAAATGTTTGCAAATCACAAATCCAACAAAAGATTTGTATGTAGAATATATAAAGAACTCTCAAAATTCAAAATAAAATAATCAAGTATGAAAAAGGATAAAAGACGTGAATAGACATTTCATTGAAGATGATATACAAATGGCAAGTAAACACATAAAAAATGTTGAACATCATTAGTCATTAGGGAAATGCACATTTAAAACCACAATGATATATCGCTACATACCTAACAGAATGGCTAAACTGGAAAAAAAAATAGTGATGCAGAGAAATGGAGTCACTCACACATTGCTGGTGAAAATGTAAAATGGGACATCCACTCTGGAAAGAGTATGGTAGTTTCTAAACATATGCTTATCATACGACCCGGTATTTGCACTCTTGGGCATTTATATCCGAGACATAAAAACTTATGTTCACATAAAAATATATACACAAATGTTTATAGCAGCTTTATTCATAATAGCCAAAAATTGGAAACAACCCAAATGCCTTTCAACAGGTGAATGGTTAAACAAACTGTGGTATATCAGTACCATGGACTACTATTCAGCAATAAAAGAGGAATGATCTACTGATACACACAACTTGGATGTATCTGAAAGGAATGACACTGAGCGAAAAAAGCCAATCTCAGAAGGTTATATACTATATGATTCCATTTATATGGCATTCATGAAATGACAAAATTATAGAGATAGAGAATAGATTAATCGTTGTCATGGGTTAGGGAGGGCAGTGGAGGGGAAATAGCTGTAGCCGTAAAAGGGTACCATGGGGGATCCTTAAAATCAAATTGTTCTGCATCTTAACTGTGGTGTGGTCCCACAAGTCTACACATGTGATAAAACTAAAAGTTGTTTAGAACTAAACAAACACACAGACACACAAATGAATGCACATAAAACTAGTGAAATCTGAATTAGCTTGGTGGATTATATGAATGTTAATTTTCTGGCTGTGTTATCGTACCTTAGTTATGTGAAATGTTATGGTGAGGAGATGAGTGAAGGATATACAGGACCTCCCTGTATTATTTTTCACAATTGCATGTGAATCTACAATTATCTCAAAATAAAAATTTTAAAAAATCACCAGACATAAAATACACTGAAAATATAAAGAAAATATGTACTTATGGGCTCTTTTTTCAAGGATAGTATAATACGATTAGAAGGCATGGAGTATGGCACACCCAGAGATAATGTTTGAGCAAGTGATGGCCACTAAACAGCCTTAGAAGGAAGTAGGTCCAGTTAACCTCCAGATCTGAGAAAGACCAAGTGGGACTTGCAGCTATGGGACCAGAGTTGGATTATTGAAGACAATAGAGGAAAGTATGTACTGTGCTTCCTTCCCCAGAACCCTCCTTCACTCTTTTTTTCCCTATGCATTTCTATCTCTCCTTTAAATAAATTTTGAATATATTTTTAGAGAATATCATTATGATGGGCATCAAATTAATAGCATTCCAAAGTGAGCGATTGTTTAAACCTGGTTTGAGCTGGTAATCTCTATTTTTAATAAGGCCCTAAGATGATTGTGACGAAGTGTTCTCTAACTGGTGTTTTTTGTTTTGTGTGTTTTTTTTTGTGTGTGTGAGGAAGATCAGCCCTGAGCTAACATCCATGCCAATCCTCCTCTTTTTGCTGAGGAAGACCAGCTCTGATCTAACATCTATTGCCAATCCTCCTCCCTTTCTTTTCCCCAAAGCCCCAGTAGATAGCTGTATGTCATAGTTGCACATCCTTCTAGTTGCTGTATGTGGGACGTGGCTTCAGCATGGCCGGAGAAGCAGTGCATCGGTAAGAACCCGGAATCCGAACCCGGGCCGACAGTATCAGAGCGCGCGCACTTAACCGCTAACCCACGGGGCCGGTCATCTAACTGGTGTTTAGAAATTATTATTCTAGGGAATCCATGGAAAGTAGTTTGCAAGTCATATTGTTTTGTTTATAAAATATATTTTTAGGATAAGTTACTTTAGCATGGTGTTTCAAAAAGATAGTAAGGACCTCTTTTTCTCCAGTTTGTCCTGTGCAAACCAAATAGAAGTCAATCAGCAGACAATTGAAAAACTGATATTAATGTTTTGCTAGAAGTCACAGAAGGGAGATCTGACAAAATGTCGGGAGTGACATGGGAATGAGGAAGGTGGCCCATGTGGGGAGGAAGGAGTTGACGCCATGATTTTTCCCTCACCCTATTCATCATTTTCGCCAGCTAAACTTAAGCAGTAAGTTACATTAAGTAAGATAGTTAGTTTCAAAAGTTATTTATAGTTAATCACAGAACCCTTCAACCTGACTATGTATCAACAGTAAGGAAAAAACAAAAGCAAAATAACCATGAAACATTCCCCAGCTACAGAACTAATATAAAAGTTAACTTTACAAGATATTATAATGCCATTCTTAGTATTATGACATTTAAAGTTGTTTATAAAAGATTTTAGTGAAAGATTTTTTTCTATCAAGAGAGCATATATTGACATCAATTTAAAATAATGTTGTGTCAATGAAAGAGGTAATTTCAGAATCTACTTTTTAAAACAGATGTGTGTCTAATATAGCCAAAGGGATTTAGAACTCAAACCACTATAAATTGCTTAATATTTAAAAGACCTTTATAGTTTAAAACTATTCTTAGTTAAAAAACAAAAAAAGAACCAGCTATCAGACTTCAAATGTTTTTAAGCTTCTTATGTAAAAAGGCAAATTAAGAGGAGTGATACAAATTTCTTTTTTTGTTGTTGTTGTAGTAAATGTTCTACTTCTGAGGTCCCATAAAAGTGTAGTCCAGGTTACTTCATTAAGTTTTGACACATGTGAACAGCCCTGTAGGAATGTTCTTTAGCAAAAGACATTTCTGGAGGGCTTAAAGCTCTTCAGCTAAAAACGTGTCATACGAGGGAACGGTTTTTCAGGATTTATTCGGCAGCACTTGTGGAAACATTTATGCAGCTTGCCAAATCTAAATTCTCTTTCATGAGTGCACTATTGGACAACATTCAAAAATGGACCATAAAATTAGGCCACAAAAGCAAGAAATTAGGCTTTGACATCCATGTTTTGCCACTCTCCATGGCATTTCTGCTGTATTATAAATGTTCCTTGGCAATGCTACTGGCTCTTAGGAAGATCTTCCTGACACCTGGCTGAACGTAATGATTACCACTAAAATTGCCAAAATAGAAAATGCAATCATGAGTATACTTTTCAGATCCTCCCTTTTCTACCTCTTATATGCTGTATTAAATGAAATTTCTTAATGCCAGATTAAGTTTAAAAACAAACAAAAGAAAAAAGATTTTAACTATCTGAAACTTTTCTTTTGGTCTGATTCGCAAGCTAACATAATGCTATGTGAAATTTGAAAATGTTTTGGAAAAAGAGTAACTGAAGTTAAAGCAGATAATACAAAACATGTAAATCATTGTATCTCCAGATCAAGTTTATATTGTTTATACTGTTATATTAGAAGCTTATATTCATATTTTTTATGTAGATTTTTATTTAGATGGGAACAGTGTATGTGTGTGTGTGTATGAAGCTTTCCACTTTATTTCTAAGGCCAAAATGCAGTTGCAGAATGGAAATGGATATAAGTTAGACGTCATCTTTCTTTGATGTAATCCATTGAAGTTTTTATTACTTGGCCAAATGACATGGTTACCAGATTCTTTCTTAAGGAGATCATTTTGGTTGATGACTAACCGACTTTTAAATCCTGTGTTGGATAAGTTAAGGTAACATAGCCAAATAAATAACCTGATGGAAGTTGTCAATACATTTTTCAGTCTTAATAATATTGCTATATTTTAAACCATCATAATGATTGGCTAATGGTCTTTTCTACAGAAACCAGTCTTGAGTATTTATTACTCCCAGCTGTTCTATATTAGCAGCGTACATATCCAGAGCATACCTCTCTTCGCTGTCCAGGCAAAATTATTTTTGAATCGTTTTCTTGGAAATGTTCCAGATTAATTAGTACTCTTTCTTTGAAAAATATGGAAACATTTTCTTGGTCCTATTATTGGCAAATCATGCATTAATTACATCTTTTCCTTCCAACTTCTTCACAGCAGCTCTAGGAAATCTCTGCATTTATGTTCAAATTTGAATATATAATTTAAAATCTAGAGTTATTCCTAGAAGTCATCGAGACAATTTCTACTGCTTCATTTTACAAATGTGGACTCTGAAAGAGCCCTGCCCTGTATTACCCATCTACTTCGTGACAATCATCTTGGAACCCCAGGCCAGTTTTCTCATTGTACTAGAATTCTGCCAGACAATGTGAATAAATAAAATCTATAACTAATTTCTAAAACTTCTATAGCTAATATTTTAAAACTTTAAAACCTAGAACTTTCTATAGTTAATTTGGTATAGTACCAGAGAGATTACCAAGTCTGTTCTAGAATTGCTTCTACTGAGTAGTAAAAAGTTAATGATCGCAGCTTCTGCTCTTTCCTCTTTCCCTTCCCATTGTCTGGCATATGCTAACAAAGAGTAGTTTCATTTTTAAAACATTGTAGGAAAAGATAAACCCAAAGAAATTCATTTAAAAAAGGTTAAATTACTAACTCTTGGATTATTTAGAGTTCTGTTTGTATGGCTAACTCAGGGACCTGGGATATTAGGGAAGGCAAAAGGACAGAGAGTCTGTCATCATGGTAAAAGTTTGTGGAACTCTTGGTGCTAAGTCAGGATTTAGATGTCTGTGGTATCTGGCGTAAATATTCACGTATTCAAGCATTCCTATATTCAAATTATTATTAAATAAGGAAATGTGGATTTATTTTTAAAATTATTATTAAGGCATGGCATACCTAAAGTAATTCAAAAGGACTTTTAAGTTAATCAATTTAATCACTGTAAAATTAGGAAGAACAGACAAAAAGGTTTCATGTAGTATACACACCAAGTTAGACAGGCATACCTTACCCCGTTCCACACGCACACATTCATGTGAAGAGATCCAGAAAAGAGACGTGATTATATAGGCATCATAGTCAAATCAAAGAGAATAGCTGAGGTAGTTTTTCAAGTATTTGGGTCAGAAAAACACACATTTACCTCAGATACTTGGATAATTGCCTCTGCTTTCCACTTACTTTGGCCAAGAAAGTTTGCCACAGAGACAGACTGAAGATTCCAGCTCATCAGCCCCTGTAGGACCGAGATGGGAAAATGGCCCTTGCTGCCCACACTGGCTGGAACAATGACTGACTGGGCGCCATTCTGAGGTATCCTGACCCTACTTGGCACTAAATGACAGTGATACATCTATTAATACAGAAGCCTGCCCAGAAATTAAGTATTCTTCTTTCCATTGAGAATCAACAAATTCAAAAGCTACTAGCGGCCAGTTCTCCATAACTGTTATGCGCTAAAGCTGAAATAATGGGCTGAAATGTGTATCTGTTTTTAATAAATACAGAATTTAGAAAGTAGCTTGTTTTAAAGTTATAACTTATTAGTAGTTCTAGTTTTTAAAAGCTCTAGTAAAAATAACAGCTTTGCCATTTACTACTGAAGTTATAAACACGTTGATTTCAAATTGTATTTCTCAGTGTAAGTTCAATGTAAATTCAAGGAAATTTTCAAATATATCAACAAAGTATGTAATTCATTCAGAATGAGTCACACTCTTTTAAGCTTTAAGATGAGTCTTGAAAATGATCTAATTTAACACTTCATTTTACAATTCAAAAATTAAAACGTAACGGTGTAAGGGTTATAAACTAGTAGATGACACTATTAAAGCATGCACTGGTGTAAATTTAGATTACTTTTCTTTTTCCTCACTGGACTACTGTGAGAGAAGTTTCCTTGGAGGATTTCTTTTCCTCTTCTTCAATTAATTGCTTCTGACTCTCTTTGTCTTATAATCAAATTGGTCAGCTTTTGGAAAACTGGAATTTATTCTTTGCTACACAGTTGGTCTGTATCCATGGCTCTCTTAAAAAATAATCAGCAAACTTGCTGCTCCTCACTCTGATTCCAGAAGAGAAAGCAGAGACGCCCTACAGAACTTAATACGTGGGGTATGGTTTTAGATGCTCCACTTCAGTGCTCCATCATAGACTTTATACATCAGTGTATGTTTACCAGGCAGTGATGCCAAATTAAGCTGACAATTATGCAATTATGTCAAATTACAAGAGCAGTACAGATGATCAGTGATATCCAAAAGTCTTTATGAACATAAATAAATGGTAATTAGTTCATATTTTAAAAATAATTTCAATTTATGTTGGCAAAATATTATGTTTGCAACCAATCTTTATGCTTTGAAAATACATTTATGAATATAAAATAAAAAATGAAGATATATAATTATATAATTTAATGTATAATATATGAGATAAAATATTATATAGTATATATTATAAGAAAATGCATATTATATCATGTATTTATTATATTATATAAGGATATATAATATTTATTGAAGGCTTATTATTCACCAGGCACTATATTAAAATACAGATACTATTATTATCCCCATTTTACACGTAAGGAAATTGAGTCCCAGTGAGGCTAAGACCTAATACATAGAAGAGCAAGATTTGAATCCAGTCAGTCTGCCTTCAGATATAACACTCAGCTCATTGCTTTAACACAATATAACCAAACACTAATTCAGATGTATTCAATGAGATAAAATAGTCAATGTGGAAAAATTTAAGTGTAGACCTTTTTCTTTTTTGGTAAGAAATATTTACTCTATAGAAAGTCACTGATCCTGATTTTGCAGTTTTGTTTCTGCCCATGATATATTTATAGCTGGCCTAATAACGAGTGGAAACTATAGTAATTTAAAATATATTTTTTTCAGATAGCCAACATCAAACAGTTATAATTATAATAGCAAAAAAAGTAAATAAATTTTAGTAAATGGTTTTAAAGTTTGGTTTTATAATGTGCTCTTTGGCCTTAAAAATCGTTCATTCAAAATGTTTAAATGTCTTAGATTATAAAGTATATGTCTACAGGACTTTCATATAAATTTTATCATGTCAGCCTAACAAAATTACTGTGAGGTAGTATGCAAAGACCCGTAATCCCATTTCATAGGCAAAAGAAGTTTTAAAAAGGAAAATAAATATTTCTCAGCTCTCACATTATAAAGCCAGAAGGTGACCAGATATCAGTGCTCCAAATTCACTACATAACTGACTTTTTCTCACTACTCCTTAATGTTTAATTTCCCCAAATATAAAAATCAGATCATATAATTTTTATTGTACATCTGTTTCACTATTGGTATATGGTTTACTTTATCAAATTAAATTGTCTACCCAAAACACTCTGCGGCATTGATAATTTGAAGTTAAGTTAGAGAGTAGAATAAAATTTTAAGTTATTTGAAATTAGAATTTCATAATATCTTCTCTTTTTGGTTCATTTTATTAAATAAAAGAAGATAAAAACACCTTAACTTCATTACTGAAAAAATAACCAAGGAAAGACTTAATGGTGTAAAATTCCTTTTAAGCAAAACAATTTTCCTATGTGTGATTTTTGTGGAGTCTGCCATTTCAAGTCTCAGGAATGTGCAGTTCTTTCCTGATGGTGCCTTTTGCAGACTGGCTTCCTGCCACCACCATCTCCTAGCCTCCAGCCAACCTCACCAGCCCAGCCCCTGGGAATTTGATTAGGTCACAAAATTTTTTACACCTAAGCAAATGGGAATGAAGGAAATTCAGAAAAAGCTTTTACTCTCTAACCTCTGGTCAATTTAAGAAGGTGCAGTGAGGAGATTTTAGTACTTTGAATTCCTGTCACATAGCTCATCAAACTACCATAGCTGGGATTAATTGAGATATACTCAAAGAGAAAGGAAGAATTGTTAAAAGGATTCTACAACTGACTCTGTAGACTCTTTCTTGGTATTCCACAAATCCAGCTGTTTCATAGTTTGTACCCCACCCACTTCCTCCTTGAAAGTGACTATAGAATCCTGTACTTGTATAACAGAACACCCCCTGTGTTATCTACATTTGACTCAGGACATCTCATTGGATCAGCACCACAGGGGGTTCTCTTTTCTCTGCTACAGCACTTTTCCATTATAATGTTTAACTGCACATACATTCATAAGTGAATGCAGATTCTGGCATAAATCCAAAAGCTCTCTTTTTTTAAAAAAGTAAAACACTTTTAATTTCTGATTGCCCAATGCTAGCCGTCAGTAATGGTCACTCTGTGGACTTGGGACGAGGTGAGGAAATTGGCTGTGGTTCATGTGCATTTCCCAGGGCACTGCTGGCACACCAACCCCTTTATTTGAAAATGCACTGGGATGCAAGTGAATGAGAGTTGGCATATTGCAGGGATAACCGTGAATCTACTTCACTTTTACAAAAAGACAATGCGCAAACTTACGAATTTTCAATATTATTAGTAGCAAATAACTTGTGACATGCCAGAGTGTAGTGATCCCTCATGTGAGTGTCACTGAATAGTCTGGGGTCCGTCACTGAAGAACACACTTCTGAGCATCAGCTCCCTACAATCTTAGTGGCTCTCAACAACCAGCACTTGAGCCCCTCCACACCTTCCTGAGAATTTCTCCAGGAGCAAGGGACTGTTTCTGACAGGAATACCTCAGATCCATCCGAGGTCTGCGGTTTAAACAACTTGGAGAACCACTATTTGATACGTTTCTGCATAAGCTGGTAGCTACGGTGACTAATTCAAGGAAATGGTACTCCACTGTGGAGCGCATCAGGGAGGCTCTTGTGTGACTGTTCACAGCCTCGTCTCTCCAGACTTGAAACCTCAGGTTGCAGATAAATAAACTCTGGTAACATAGCAAAAACTACCAAAACTTCACTTAAAAGGGACGAAAAAAGAATATATCTAAAATTAGCAGTTTCAGTTTTCATCAAAAAGACTTAGAAATCTCATCTGCTTAAAGTGATAGAGTTTTGTGACCTTTGTTATCGTTTATCATAAGGACTAAATTTGCAAAAGGTAGTCAGCAGAGGCAAGTTTTCCCAGATACTGTTTCTCCTATTTAAATAACTATCACCAGGAAACAGTAGTGGTTATAAAGTGGCCTAATTCTAATAATCAGACTATCCTTAGTTTTGTGTAAGGGAAAGAGATGGACAATCATCTTATTAATTACATGACTTTCTATAATAATACAGTTATGTTAATATATGCGTACAATCAAGAGATCTGCATGGTGCAATGAAAAAGTTATGGCTTTTGGCATTAGATAAATACAGATTAGAAATCCACTTCACCTGCTAAATAATCTGTCATCTTGGGCTAGTCAGTAAATCACTGTAAGTCTCAGATTCCATATTTATGAAAGAGAATAATAATAATAAAGTTCACACATTGCCCATGGTGACTTTTTATAAATATTTTCCTTTACTTCCTTACCCTATGCTATTAATGTATATAATATATATACAAAATAAATATACTGAATATAGACACAATAAATAAATACAGTATTACTCAAGACACAAGTTCCCATGACATCAATCCCAACCAGTGACTAACTCTTTAGAATCATTGCTTAAATTCATCCTCAGTATTTTTTTCTTGGTTAGAAGCCTTCAAGGCATAATCATATGTTTAAGTAGGTAGACTTGTGCTGTGTGGAGTGAAATTACAAAGGATCTAGGAGTTTGGGTTTTTTTTTTTTTTTTTTGCAGGGAGTGAGAAGCTCCAGTTACAACTCTTGTTCTTTTAAAAGTCAGTCACTGTTTACGGGGCAAAGAGGTTTGATTGGGCCAAAGCTTGTCACTTCAGCCTTCTCTCTTTTGGACTCCCATCTCCAGTATCTAGGAGAAGATGTTTTTCTTTTTTCATGTTTTGGACTTTCTCGTCAAGGACACATGCAAATCCCCAAAGTACATGGCTTCCTGCCTCTAACTGGGCATCCACACTCTCCCTTCAGCCTTGATCTTTCCTCTTGCAGGTAAAAACAGAAAAGATGGAGAGAAAAACATGGTGGATCCTTTTCTCCCCGTCTGTGCGAGCCTGCCTCCAACCTGGTGATCGTTGACACTCACCATTTGTGTGAAAGTCTTTCTTTTTTTAACCTGTTATGCTAGATTTTACTAATTAACTCAATGTCGTAGCTTCTGCAGCCTTTTCCTCCCAATCTAGTTCTTAGAGGATTTTTCACCTTTTGAAACTTCTAAACATACTTTGAGCAGAAAGATATTTAAAAATATAATTATACCGCTTCACTAACATCTGAAAAATGCTAGTGAACTAACCCAGTACAGTATATAATGGCCAAGTAAAATTTTTGTGTTTTCATACCCTGTTTTTCTTTGAAATTACTTATATCAGAAATTAGCTCATTATGTGAAAAAATTATGAAGAACTGGTGAATTACAATACAGGAGTATTGCCACTGAATGGACTGTTTGATTTACCCAAGCAGGTAATGAACAATGTTGTCAAATTCACTAATGAGTCATCTTTATTAGGACATAAGCGAAAGGGCATTACTCCAGCAGCCTTTCGTATCCTGGTGCCATACATATTCTTTGGCATGAAAGGATGAATAGCAGCAGTAAACAACCGAAGATTGTCCATGGCTCTGTAGGGGTTTTGGAACAATTCCTGGGATTGGAAAGTGAAAATGGACAGCAGGTGGAGGAAACTGTCATCTCAATAGCAGGATTTACATGAAGATGACTAAGCCATTAACAGCATGCATGCATGTTTAATTTTATTAACTGCTACCATCAGCCTTCTTGGATCTTTTCTTTCAAGAGGAAGGTTGAAACTTTTATTGAAAGGACTTGGGCAGAAGTGAAGGATTAAAATAGAAGTATATGTAATTCTTTCTGTAACTGCTTAAATTTCATTGCTCAAAAATACTTTCATTTTCCTCCTTTGATCAAAGAGACATACTTAAAATTCTTGTTTCTTTACAAGAAGTAATTTTGCTCTTCTTAGACAGGTTTATATTTAGATGCAGGATATTACATAGACATCTCATTTAGTAACTCTGGTAATGCCATCTGTGGTTGGAAGAACCTCAGGAAAGCTTTGAGGGATATGGACATGACTCTTAAATACAGAAAGAGTTCTTTTTTTAAAATAATTTACCAGTCATCTTAAAGGAATATATATCTCTGGTTCAGATGTTAGTCATTTCCATCTTTTTTTAATTTTTTATTTTCTAGTCTCAATTACTGTCACAGAAGGAATTAGGATTTAGACTAGAGATCCAGATCGATTGCCACGTTAATAAGTTATTTAAAATTAATTTGAGGATCTTGATGTATCAATAAACATCACCATGGAGACATGTGCATGAATCATCATTGCAGGCATCTTATTACATAGCCCATAATTGAAAGTATACCACCAAGACCAGATAGAAATATAGTTTTGGAAAAAAGGAATAAAAATTAGAAAAGAAAACCGTATGACAAGTGTGACTAGTGCCAGGGAAGGGAGAATATTCTTCTTTAGATAAATGGCATCGATTATCAGCTAGAATTACACAGATTCATTTTCCTCCCTTTGGCCTCATTCTCATTTCTAATTGGGATCTAAGTTCATTTTCATCAATGTTAGAGATTTAAAAACTACCATCCTCCTATTAAATGGTAAAGTAGAGATATTTAATATTCAGCTTTATCTTAGTACAGCCTTAAATATAGACGAGACCACACAACATCAATTTGTGTTTTGTAACCTTACCTAAGAGCTGTTGTCTTCACCCATTTTTAGAGTAAGAATGAGCCTGCTAGTAATAAAGAGACTTGGACATATTTTGGTAAAGAAGAAGCCACCTGCCCTAACATAACTAATGTTCGTTCAGCATTGCTATTTTAAGATTATTGTATTTTAAAAGGGAGGGTAATTTGTTCTGAAAAGTTTTTTGTTTCCTTAACGTTCAAACTTTTCATTAAAATTTGCTATTTTAGTAAAAATAAATGATGAACCACAGGATATTTGTATGTGGTGCTTTGCTTTTAATTACTTACTGGGGAAATTACAAGTGGAAAGAGAATGACACTAGGATGACTTTCCTGCTTAACATCCAGGTTTATGTTAGACATGTGTGCTATGCGAGTGGCATGTCAAAAGGGCCAGTGGTTTTTTGGGTCCAGTTCCAACTATTGTTGTTTATAAAGCCAGTCAGTGTTAAGAAGGAGAAGATATGTTAGACCTACTGCCTAAGTTTTGGCATCGGGGTATAGTCACAGCTACTATGCATCCTGTTTAATCCATGTGGGTCCCAATTTCAAATCTTCTATTCTGTTTGACTTATCAGAAAAGGAATTTCAATTATTGATTGAGGAAATATGGTCAGTTAGCTTATAATGTGTGAATAATCATTTTGAAAATTTTTTTTCTGGCTATTTTTCCTCTAATAGCTAATTTTGTTGCCTCTAATGTCTAAACTCTTCTTCATTGAATATTTCTACATTCCTAAAGAGGAAATGACAGAACTGATAAATAATTGTATTTTTTCTCATTTTCCCCTCTAAGTACTTTACCTAAGAATGAGAAGTAAGTGGAAATCACATCTTGGTTTTTTTCATACATAAGTATTTTTTCCGAAAAACACCAGTAAAATTCAGGAAAGATTAACAAATAACTTTATGGTGATCAAGAAGGACTGGAGATGTATTGAGTATAAATTTATGAATGGGCGATGTGTTTATCTTTGCTTATCTGAATTAACAGATCAAAGATTTAAAAAGCTATGATCAATGTATTACAGTTTTTTGTCATTTTTTCCAAAATATACATTTGTGCCCGAGTAATTCATATTCTCCCCAAGAAAGGTCTCCAAAGGAAAACAATCAATACCATTTTTGAATTTGATTCTGCTAATGCTATTTTTAAATGATTGTTTTTACTATAGTTAATGAAAAGTTGGTCCCATGGCAAATTGGTTGAGTTTAAATCATAGCTTTCCCATTTGCTTGCTGGATGATGTGGGCATTTTATTTAATCTATCCATATCTCTGTTTCCTCATGTGTAAAATAGGAAAAATAATAGCACCTACATCATAGAGTTATTGGTAAGAATTGTAAAAGATTTAGCAATGACTCTGATATAATAAGGACTAAGTAAAACATATTGTTTTTATTAAAATATACAGTACAAATTTCCTTTTTTGATTAACTAATATTTTATGTCGTGTAAATTTTATGTTGTTATGAGTTCTTACTTGTTTAAAAAATACAGACAAATCCAAGAGAACAATAGCGTAAACTTGTCGGTGTTCAAGTAGTTCTTTGGACGTCTTTTGCAGACAGGCACATTTGGGCTGCATGAGCTGAATTTTAAATGGGCTTTTTCAAATTTCAAGTAAGTTGTGCCAAGAAACCCAGTCTCTTGTCCTGATTCTGCACTCTGCCACAGACTAGCTGTGTGATTCTAGCAATAACCCTTCTAGACTTTAGCATCCTTTTGTAAAATGTACAGATATTGGCTTAAGTGAACTCTAAAATGTGTGTGATCTACACTACATACCAAAATGTTTCCATTATTTATCTGTAGCCAATGATTTAATCGTAAAAACATTGAGAACCTAGAGAAATTTAGCGAAAGAGAATATGGATATGGCAAATGAGACTCTGCATCGAACCACAGATGATAGGGGACCATTCTGGCTATTTCCACAGTCCTTCACTAGGTAAAAAAGTGACAGAAACAAGCTTCAGTAATTATACACTCTTTTTGCCTGACTTTGAAGACCCACAATGTAGAAACATCACACTAACAAGGACCTTGAGAGACTAATTACCCCATAGGTGAGATTTTATGGAGCATTCTCAATCAGTAATCTCCCAGAGGGATGTTTAAAGCTAGAGAGAAAGAATGTAATGGGTGAAAAACCAGAATAGTAAGAATGAGGGTAATGCAAATAAAATAGGAAGAACAGTCCATGGTGGCAACCTCCATCTGAAGAGGTACAGAGAGGTAATTCCATAGAAGGTAGCATTGAACACTATGATTTTGAATAGGAAAAGAAGATGCAAAGAATCAACATTGGAGATTGTACTGTTAATTTTATAAAAGAAGGATGGGGTCAGCTGGATAGGCCTAACACAGTTAGCGATGTCCACCCTTAACGACATCTGTCAGCATTTGGAAGAATCAAGAAACAAAAATAGCAGCACCGTCTTATGGATATGATATATGAACTGAATAAAATGCATTTCAGACACTCCAAGGGGTGCGGGTGGTGATGACAAACAAGTGGTGTAGATAAAACTGTGCTCACAAAAACTAAAAACAAAAAGCATGCTTTTAATAACTTTTTATCCCCTCCCTTGTATCTCTTCTTCTCCTCATTTTCTTTTCTTTCCAACTCCCCAAGTATTTAATGTTAGTGAGAAGAACTGAAGAAAAGCCTTTGCCAGGGCTAGTCAGAGAAATATTCCAGTTCCTTTTTTGCTCCCCACCACAGATCTTTAATGATAAAAACAAAAGAAAAAAACGGGAGACAGATAATTTGTCATCTAGTGTATCTAGGCATTTAAAATGTAGGTCAAATTCCAAAGGTCCTTTCCATCTGACCAATCTCTCTGTTTCACTATAATTTAAATTTGGCATAAATGGTGTTCTTAGGAATCATTAGCTGTCCACCTGAGGACCACCTAAGAAACTAGAAGGAGCTATCAGTGGAGTAATGACGAAATAAGCTGCATGTAGCAGTCCATTTGCTTACATGTTCCCTGGCTTCAATTCTCTCCTTAAAGATTCCTTGAGAGTGTTTGCACAGCAATGGAAGCTTGAAAAATAGAAAGAAAGAAGCTCTTAGAGTCAGAATTATGTATTGCTTTTTTTTCATTGATGAAAGAATCAGAAGGGTGGCCAATTCCTAAATGCCTTCCTTTGTGCTGAGGAACATGTAGCTACGTTGTTTTACCTTGTACCACACTTTTCTCTCTAGTCTGAACAGAAAAATTGAACAAATACTATCAGCTACACTGCCTTAAAAACCTTCCTTCTGGGAGACAGTGCAGGGCTGGCCCTGGGTTGAACTCGCAGGCTATCCAAGTTTGTCTCCATAGTACCACATCTCTGTTTTTGCTACATTTTGATTCCTTAGTATGCACTAAAGCAAACTTTCCTCCCCTCCATCAAATTCACCAGAAACTACTTTAAAGTAAAAACAAGTGGTAAATGAACAATCTGGTAAACAGATCCCTGCTAATTATTAACAAATACTAATAATTACTCCTGCCAGGTAGCTCTGATGCTCAGAAAACTCTTACAGGAATAACGATAATATTGTTAATAGCTAAAGTTTACTAAGAGCTTTCTATGGACCGGGCCTAGCACTACAGTCTTAAAGATGTTATTTCAATCCTAATAACAATCCTATATGGTCAATTTTTATTACTCCTATTTTACAGGTGAGAAAATGAAAGCTTAATAAATTCAAGAAACTTGCCCAAATTGGGGCACAGAATTTAAAGTCAAGCCTATTTTAATTCAAAATCCCTGCTCTTTAATAGTATATTTTCTCTCAGGTATTTTCTGGGAGATATTCGTAATCAATTCCTAAATGGAAAAGTCGACCTCACATCAAGTGAACTAAGTAATCTTGCCGCACCAGGGTTTTGAGGCTATCAACTAATGCTTTTCATCTGTTCTCTCAGTTTCACCTCCTTATGATGATATAGTATTTGAAGGCAAGTGGGAGAATGGAGATTGTACTGTGGATGACCGTTATGCTTATAAAACTGTCTGAAGATCAATTGTGATAAATTCATTTATGTCTTCACCAAATATGTATTAAGAACCCACTATAGGCCACGCATATATCAGAGAAAAAAATGGACATAGTTACAGTGTTTTACTTGACAATGTTGCTCTTTAATGAATGGATGACTGGATAAAATTATTGTGCATATAATATTCCAACAGGGGGGCCGGCCCGGTGGTGCAAGCGGTTAAGTGCGCCCGCTCTGCTGCAGTGGCCCAGGGTTCCACGGTTCGGATCCCGGGCACGTACCGACGCACCGCTTGACAAGCCATGCTGTGGCGGCATCCCATATAAAGTGGAGGAAGATGGGCCTGGATGTTAGCCCAGGGCCAGTCTTCCTCAGAAAAAAAGAGGAGGATTGACAGATGTTAGCACAGGGCTGATCTTCCTCACAAAAAAAAAAATTCCAACAAATACACTAATAATATGTGACTTTAATCTGAACTTTTAAAATATTATTCATTTGCCACCCCAAGAACTTCAGAGAATAAAAGCAGGGAAATGATTTACACTTTAATGGTTATCAACTAACCTATGGCAATTTTATCTTAAATTCCTTTCAACATTTTCTGAATGCCATACCCTTATGCTCTGAATAATTGTCTGAGTGCGTGACTTTCTCTTCCTTTTCAAAATTATTTCTTTTATTTTTCATCTATAATTTTTCACTTAAAACTCTGAAATATATCACTCAATAATTGATTTGGGATGATGCTTTATGTGAAATAATGAACTTCTTCATTCTGATCAAGAATGTACACTGTATTTCAATGTGGTTTTTACATATGAAAAATGCAATATGTTCTTTCTGAATATGGAATGTGTTCTATATTTATGTGTCTATTTTCATTTATTTTAGATGGCGCATTGCTACTTTTAATTAGTACCAAGAAGTATAAATACACTATTACAGATTATACATTTACAAAAGTTTACCTTTATTATATATGTTATATATTTCAAAATAATAAAATCTACTCCCATCAATAGAGTGTGTCTTGTGTTATTTTAATATTGGTAGTAACGCATTTGTGTTGATCTACACACACGTTTTCCTCCTTGAGACCAACCACAAGGAAAGTGGTGAAGGTTTGGGATGTTTTCTGTACCGTTGCAAAGACCGAAGCTCATATGAAGAAAAAAAGCCATGTAGGCAAAGCACCTGATCTAATACATAAGTATTATTTGTTTAGGTATTTATTTTCAGCTAAAAGATAAAAACAAATTATTTTGTCCTATATTCAAAGCAAAAAAATGAAAGTGCCACTTTATCAAAAATTGTCAATTATTATATTCAATATACCTAACTCAGTTGGGAATGGACTCCTTTCTGGTGCAAAGAAACAAGTGATGGCATTTTCTGAAATGTCTATTCTAGGAGCTCTCTCTTAACTGACAGCCTTCTATAGCACTGTAAGCCGTGGATGCCACTCTACCACTCAAAGGACTTTTTCTCATTTTTAAAAATGACAATTTGTGATGCCGAGTATAAGTATCTTGTATACCATTATCATGGCATTTACTACCATCTATTCCAGTTATTTATGTGCTGATCCATTTCATCCTTTACCAGAAAAAGATCTCTTCGAAACTCAAAAGTTATGTCTCACTTATCTTTTCATCTCTACCACCCAGCACAGTGCTCTCAGTTTAAAGGATAAATAAAATAATACTGGGTACTGAGTTATGAAGCATGTATGAAAACCTATATATGTTCTTGTATGTTCTGCAGTAATAATTCTTCTGTCCTAAGACATTTTTAATTTTATGTTTTTAGAGCATTCCTGGTATATCTCTGAGTTGACAATTGTTTTCTACATTTTATAGAAGTAGAAATATTTCTTTTAATATTATTTGTTTCTATTACTATAGCTAACATGAAATGTATTACCCAAAATGATACATACAGTCATTCCCAGAAGTTTCTACTCCAAGTTAAATAAGTTACCTATAACATTTAGAGTTATAAAAAAAATATTTGTTCCATTTTCAGGAGGCAGAATGAAACATTTGACTCACTATTCTGATATCTGGACTGCACTGGGCTACCATCTCTGATTCATGCATTCAGCAAGCATTCATTAAATCTCACTATCCTACAATCTGTATTAGGTCCTGTTGATGCCAATTGCATTTTAGGAGTCAAAGATTATCATATGTATCCATTTTGTGAGTCAAAGATTTTCATATATATCCTGAATAATAATGCCATTTTAAATGACAGCATTTATCTCCTTTCTTAAGAAGAGACATCATGAAATCATTTAGTGAAAATCATAAATACTATTATCACTTCTTATAGTTTATATTTAAAAGGAATGTGACAACACTGATCATATCATATAAATGTTGCTTAGATTAATTGCAAGGAAGACATTTTTGTATTCTAATGTGCATTTAATCCACTAGTTGGGATTCACTGATTTATTACCCAAATTTTCATTCCAGGCCCTCCAGGCCCTCCAGGTGGTCTGCGAATTGAAGACATTAGAGCCACTTCTGCGGCACTCACTTGGAGCCGTGGTTCAGACAATCACAGCCCTATATCTAAATACAACATCCAAACCAAGACTATACTCTCAGATGACTGGAAAGATGCGAAGACAGGTGAGTTTTATTTCTCTGATTAATCTGCACATATTATTAAGTCAATTCTTTTATCAAAAACAAAAACCTGGATGTCTTAACAATTTCATCATCTACCCTGAAATGCCTTTTTTTTTAATATCCCCATGCTTTGGTAGTGAAGAAAACCACAAGGAACTTGAACACTTTAAAGCTATAGAGGAAGAAGTAGCATGTCTAAAAGTATAATGAGAAAGCAAAGAGAGGCATCCTGGATTTCTTATTTGAGCTACATGTAATTCTAAGATTTATTAGGAAAAAATCATTGAGAAGTCTTTTTTTGGCAAATGGCATCTATAAATTGTTATTTGTGACCCATTTTATTCAATTGTGTAGGTACTATAGTTTCGCACTTTGAAAAAGCTACATTGATCATAAAAATTGAGCACCCAAATCTCACCACCGTACCCCGTACTTTCTGTTTTTTTTTTTTTCTGTGAGGAAGATCAGCCCTGAGCTAACATCTGCCAACCCTCCTCTTTTTGCTGAGAAAGACTGGCCATGGGCTAACATCCATGACCATCTTCCTCCACTTGATATGGGACGCCACCACAGCATGGCTTGCCAAGCCGTGCGTTGGTGTGCGCCCAGGGATCCAAACTGGTGAACCCCAGGCCGCCACAGCGGAGTGCGCGCACTTAACCACTTTCACCACCAGGCCGGCCCCACCCCTGTACTTTCTGAGGATGATCTTGCCTGGTTTGAACTTCCTCAAAATAGGTTTTCAAAGAAGTTTTGTATTTCAACCTTCAAATCTTATATTAAGATTTTCTAAAAGAAAAAAATAATTAAGAGTAGGTGGGTACTTTCCCTTGTCTGTAACTATTACCATGGCCATTTCTCATGACTAGCCTACAACATTGCACATCAGTTTATTTTCTCCTGTAACATCACAGAAGATATAGAGGATCCTTTTGATAAAATGACCTACTTAATGTTTGTCATTACTGACAATATTTTAAAGCAAATTTGTAGTTGTCAGAATTTCTTTTAGATGCATAAAGAAGAGACATAGAAATATGGACTCAGGTGCCATCAGAGGGGAGAAAAGAAGAAAAAAGTGGTCAATAAAATGTTTCTCTCTTTTAAAAACTGAAAAAAGAATTAATACCAGCATATCCCAAACCTGCTCTCATTTTATCTTTATCTTAATGTAATGGAATTTATTTGTATTGCTCACTGAGAGGTTTTAATTTAGATGTCTTTTTCCTTGATAATTTCTTCCTATGTTGGGAAATGAACCAAATATAAACTTGAAGCCTGTTACAAGAGTTTGGGATACATTTTAGGACTAAGTGATCCTCCACATAAAAAGTATAAGGTTTAAATTAATTAGAAATAGATGAAATATTTCCATTACATTATGCTTGTGAGTATAAGTATTATCTATAAATATAATCAGACCATATGGCAAATAGACCATTTGAAAAATAGTTTTAAAAACTGGCAAAATCAGGCCATTTGAAAAATAGTTTTAAAAGCTGTTCAGATGTTTGATAAACCTAAAACATGGGCAATTTCTGTTTCTCTGAAGAGAATGAAAATGCATGATGATGAAACTGTAGATAATATTAGATATCTAGCTAAATTGATACTGATTATAGATATTGGAGAACATAATTAAATAAACAAATGACTACTATTTGGTTTGGCTATGAAAAAGAAATATTAATTACAATCATTTTCATTAATTATTTATGCTTATCATGTAGCTCAATTAAAGAATACTTTTCATTAAAAAGAAAAAAATCCGCTAAAAAGTAAGTTTCGTGGAGGTGAAGACTGTGTTTATTCACTGTTCTATCCCTAGCACCTAGATCAGGGCCCATAGTGTTCATTCATTAAACACATATTTATTGAGCTCCCACTGTATGCCAGAACCTGTCCTAGATGCTGCATATACACCTGACCATCAGTGAACAAAACAGAGAGAAAAAACAGAAAAGGCAAATCCTGCCTTTAAGGAACTTACATTCTAGTAGGAGAGATGGCAATAAATAATTAAAATGTATAGTAAATCATAGGATGATTAATGCTAAAGAGAAAAAACAGAAAAGGATGGGGAGGTGGGAGTAGTATTTTAAATAATGTGCTTCTGATATTAGTGTAGCCACCCCGGCTTTCTCATGGTTCCTGTTTGCATGTTATATCTTTTCCAACTGTCAACCTATTTGTGTCTTTGAATCTAAAGTATGTTTCCTGCTGATAGCATAGAGTTGGATCTTTTTTTATCCAGTCTGGCAATATCTACCTTTTGATAGATTCTTTACTCCATTAACTTTTAATGTTATTAATATTCTTGGATATATATCTGCCATTGTACTTTTTCTATCTAAATGTTACACTTGTTTTTGTTCCTCTGTTCCTTCTTTATTGCTTTCTTTTGCATTAAGTGAATATTTTCTAGTGTAACATTTTAATTATTTAGTGATATTCACTATTGATAGATAGGTAGATATAGATATAGATATATAGATAGAGATATACTTAATGGTTACTCTAGGGCTAACCATATGCATCTGAACTTATCAGAATAGACTTCATATTTTTACTAACTTAATTTCAGTGAGATATAGAACTATTACTCCTGGATAGTTCTATTCCATCTTACCCCTTTTATGTGCTCTATATTATTGTCATATGTGTTACATCCATAAATATTACAAACCTGATAATCTTCTGTTAAAATTATTGCTTTCTATAATTTTAATATCTTTTAAAGCAGTTAAAAGAAGAAAAGAAAGCAAGTATATATTTGTAAAGTTTGTTAGATAAACCTTTTTATTTACCATTTCTGGTCCTCTCTGTTTGTTCCTGTGGATTTAAGTTACTCTCTGATGTTATTTCCTTATTTTAATACAGCTTTGTTTCCACTTGCCCCTCTAAATTATTGTCAAATATATTACATTTCTATATGGTGTAGGCCCAACAACACAATTTTATCTATTTTAACACAATTAATTTTATTTTACACAATAACACACATATATGCATATATATACTTATACATATGTATATATATGTGATAGGTACATAGATATAGTTTTCTACAATGACTTTTAAATTGGATAAGAGAAGAGAGGTGAAGAAATACATATTTATATTATCTTTTATAATTACAGAATTACCTTTATGAGTGCTCCCTATTTTTTGGATGTTTTTCTAAATTACTCTCTAGGGTCAACTGCTTTCAGCCTGAAGATCTTCCTTTAGTATTTCTTGTAAGGCAGGTCTGCTAACAACCAATTCTCTTAGTTTTTGTTTATCTTGGAATGTCTTTATTTCATGTTCCGTTTTAAAAGATAGCTTTATTGGATATAATATTCTTGATTGACAGTTTTTATTTTCTTCAGTGCTTTGAATATATAATCTTAGATGCCCTTTATCAGGTTGAAGAAGTTTTTTTCTATGCTCAGTTTGCTGGAAGTTGTTTCTAAATCTCTTTATATTTACCAATATATTTACTGGGTTCTTCATTCCCTTCTGTAGAACTAGATTTCTATCTGGTATATTTCCCTAAAAGAAGTTCTTTTAACATTTCTAATTGTTCAGGTTGCTGGAGTCAAAGACCTCAGCTTTTGTACATTAGAAAATGACTTTAATTTTATTTTAGGTGATTTTTTTGGATATAAGTTCTATTTTTTTTTTGAACACTTTAAAAATATTGTGCCTTTGTCTTTTTGCCTTCATTGTTTCTGTTAAGGCAACTATTATTTTTACCTTATATCTCGGTATTTAATGTGCCCATTTTTCTAGCTACTTTCAAGATTTCTCTTCATATTTGCTTTTTGGCTTCATGGGAATGTATTTATCCTGATGGGGTTTTACTGGCATCTTGGATCTTTAAGTTGATACCTCCCTTCGACTTTGGAAATCCTCAGCTATTATCTCTTCAGATATTTCCTCTACCCCACTCTCTTTCTCTCTCTTCTTGGTCTCTACTGATTCTGTGTTAGATTGTTTGATGTGTTCCACAGACCATGGACGCTGTGTGTGTGTGTGTGTGTGTGTGTGTATGTTTGTGTTTCTGTGTGGATAATATCTAATAACTTGTCTTCACTTTCATAGATCCTTTCCTCTGCTATGTTCAGTCTGCTGAAAATCTCATTAAAATAGTTTTAATCTTACATATTTTTTTATTTCCAGGATTTTTTTGTTTCTAGCATTTGGCTCCTTTTAACATTGCTCACATAGTGTTCCATGGAAATTCCCTATTTGTTTATACAAGTGGTGCACCTTTTCCACTTGATACTTTTACGTATTTATAATAGTTGTCCTAAAGTCCCTGTCTGATCATCTAACATCCAGGCCATCTTTAAGTCTGGCTCTACTGAATTTGTTTTTCCTTTCTTGACAATGGGTCATATTTCTTTGTTTTCTCATATGCCTGATAATATTTATTGATTTTCAAACATTGTGTTTAAAAGAATAGTAGAGGTTGAAGTAAATATTATTTGTGCCAATGAAAATGCATGTCTTTGTTTCAGGGGTTGAACCAATCTAATCTGTAGTTGAGATGATCGGAGCTTTGCTGTTAGATTCAGTTCAATACAGGCTTCAAGTGATTTAGGTATAGGATCAGAACTCTCCTTCATATCAGTGTCTGGAGGTTTTCCAGTATTACCATCAGACTTCAGCTTGCTCCTCTAGCTTGGACCTCATGGAGGACTCCCTCAGCTTCCCTGCTTCTGCCCCAGAAAGCTCTTGTCTGATAATAAGTCTAAATCCCAGAATGCCTGGGGAGGGGGTGTTTCTCAGTTCTCCTGCCCTGATTAGCAGACATTTGGTCCTGTCCAAAACGTCCATGGAAACATTCAGTGCACACCAAAAGGCCCTTGACATTTGGTCCTATCCGAAATGTTTTTATTTTATTTTATTTTTTTATTTTATTTTTTTTAATAAACAAACTACATTTTATTTTATTTATTTATTTTTTATTTTTATTTTTTCCCTCCAAAGCCCCAGTAGATAGATGCATGTCATAGCTGCACATCCTTCCAGTTGCCGTACGTGGGACGCGGCCTCAGCATGGCCGGAGAAGCAGTGCGTCGGTGCGCGCCCGGGATCCGAACCCGGGCCACCAGCAGCAGAGCGCGCGCACTTAACCACTAAGCCACGGGGCCGGCCCCCGAAATGTTTTTAGATATTTGGTCCATAAGACATCTGGTCCTGTCCAAAATGTCTGTGAGCATATTTGGTCCATGCCAAATGGTTTTGGACAGGACAAAATTTCAAGGACCTTTTGGCCTGGACCAAATCTCTTCTGGACGTTTTGGACAGGACCAAATGTCCTGCAAGGCCTACCCTTCCCTCAGACTTGAGCAAACCCAAAGCACCTGTCCCTCACAAAGGAGGCAGGTCTCTCTTAGCTCTCCTGCCACTCACCTAGCCACACATGGCCAAGTATTCATGCTCAGTGTAAGCCCAGATCGCATGTGGGGTCTCAGTTTTCCTGCTCAGCATTTAGATTTAAGCGGAACTGAGGTGTCTGCCCCAAAGGGAATTCTCTCTTGGCTCTCTTGTCCTGCCTCCAGACTTTCTTGAGTATACTTGCTGGAGACCTGTGAAAAAAAATTTGCCAGTGGGTGCAATCAACTCTCCTTGATTTGGGATTCAATCCCATGGATTCAAACCAGCCATGGCAGCCTGCACTTTGTCTTTAAATATCTGTGAAAAGTTAAACTTTCTTCTTATGAACATCTTCGACCAGGTCCTCCTCTCCCCATTGCTCTGCCAATGATGACTTTTAGTTCATTAGATTTCTTCACAAACACAGCTTTCTGGTGGGCTCTTAAAAATGATTATTTTACAGGTTATCTTGTGTGTTCTTTTTGTTAGTTGTGTAAGTCAAGTTCTCTTGTGACTATATCCTAAGTGGAATTGAAAAATACTTTTTGCAACAAATACAGAAATAAAAATCAAGTGGTTTTTATTTATAGTGCTGTCCACTAAAAGAGGAAGGTACAGGATTAAATTCAGTCTTATAAAGGTAATTATTTAAGGTGTTCAATAAATATTTTTCAAAGATATCAACTTTCAGTGGTCCAAGGATTAAATTTAGAATAATGAGATGAAAGAATAGATGGTATATCTTTAAAGCGATCTACTGTACATATTATTTCTCTTGGACTTTTTAGAGGATGAACAGCAGAAATTTGATGCCATTCCCGGGGTTCTACGAGATGCTCAGGTCACATTTGGAATGTTGTGTTCCTTTACTTTCAGAGGAAATATTATAGAATATTGTTGGTGATGGAATGTGTGTGTGTGTGTGTAAGGGGGATGTTGGCCAAAGCATAAAGAGTCCTGGAAACCATGTTATGAGGTGCAATTGAGAAAACCTGGGATATGTTCTGTAAGAAGGAAAAGAAAAATGTCTTGTATTTAAAGTTCTGTCGTATGGAAGACTAGAATTGATTGTTACAAATCTTCTGCAATTAAGATCTTAGCAAATAAATGTTTCTCTGGACTTCAGATTATTTCCTTAGAACAGATATTTGTAAGTTAAATTATTGAGTGTAAACATGCTTTAGCTCATGAGCTATACTATAAAATTACTCTGTAGAAAGGTAGAAGCAGTTTTTACTCCCACTACTAGCATATGCGTATCTCTTCCTCCATATCTTTATTTAGCATTTTCTTTCTAAATCTTTGCCAAATTGATAGGTTAAAAAAACAGAAATAACACTAGGCTCATTGTAAGATATTTACTTTTTAGAATTCACTATTTTCTTTTTGCTTTTTTGTAGCTTCACTTTTTCTTGTCCTTATTTCAAATATGAATTTCGGGGTTTTTATGAGGTTACATTCAAATTTTCCTTAGAGGAGGATCAATGAATCACACCTTCCGGGATGCCAAAGCACAATTTGCTTCTTTCGCTGCAAGGAACTTTGCCACACCTATGCTTCCTCCCTGAGTCCTGCCAGGTGACCTATGAGTTGGGTCTAGAGCCTCTAACGTAACACTGAGTAGTTGTATTGGAGCCGGTGAGAAGCCTTTAAACGCCCATTTCCATTCTCAACCCTGCTTTTTCAGTTAGAACCTCAGAGGGGTAATTCTTTCTGGGTAGTTTCAAATACTTGAGTTTTGGATTGAGATGGAGGGTCCTGGTTGAATTTAAAGGTTCTGGTTGAATTTAAACCCTAAGGAAATACCAGGACTCACTAAGGCAACTTCCAAGAATCTAGAACAGGTGGCATTACATTGCCTGAAATTATTCTCAAAACAGTCTACTTTTTAGTCCCGAGGTCATTCTAGCCGTTTCTGAAGCTGCTGAAACAGCTAATTGGTGTGGTCTGAAGGCAGAGTACTACATCATGGTTGCTAGTGAATTAAAACACGGTGCATTATGGCCTTAGGATACCCGTGCAGCTTGCTTCTCTTTTCCTCCAAAGAGTAGGCAGAAACTTTTTATTCTGAGCCTTATGGAGTCGAAGTATTTGCAAATAGATCTATGGACTACTGCTCATGGCTGGTTGCTAAAATAAGACGTTCTCAAGGGGGTCTTTTGACCTGAGTATTAAAACAAGGAGTATGTCTCCTGCTGTATATCCCTTTACTTGAAATTTACACTCAGAAGTAAAACCAAGATTTAAATACCTATCAGGTTAATATACAACATTTTAGTTTTTTAGAGAGAGAAAACTCTGACGGGCATTATACAGTTAAGATCTGATTTTCAATCCTGAGATGGTCTGTAAAAAGTGGCCTGACTCAGAATTGGCCCAGTTAACACCCAGGAACTTGAGACCCCGGTCCTGATTCCCAGTACTTGCCTGTATTGTGCAAAGTGCCCTCCTCTCTTTCTGACTCCAGGGATAACAAACAGGTTGCAAGGAGCTTGGCTGGAGAGAGGGGACACAAAGTCCCTTGGCTCCTAACTGTTCTTTTCCATTTGGCTTGGGGCAGGAATCTGCTTCCAAAGCAAAGCTGACCTCTGCTCCCAATCTGTCTGTGTGGGTGGTTTTAGAAAAATAAAATGTATCCAGTAGTTCATACCAGGGCTGAAGGGGTCCAAGAAGATTGCATGTATGAGGTACAAATCCATTTATAGGGACACATAGGGCTTAGAATAAAACAAATAAAAATTTGTACTGGAGATAAAACATAGTAGCAGTGGAGGAGAGAAATCAGAAAGGATCAACTCAACAGTTAAAGAGAGTGGGAGAGGGCTTAAGAGGATGGAGATAAGGTCTACCTTCTGCTTTAGACAAGGCAGGATAATTTACCGACTGAATATAGGCATAAGGTTGGATATTTTGTGGCAGGCGAGGTAAAGGACACTGGGTGATTAGCATTGATTGTGGAGATGGGTACAACACCTTAAAAAGCTACTTATTCATGGTGTGCATGGCCAGATAAAAATTCCCCAAATAATAAGATGAGTCATAGACAAGCCTAAAGGAAATACTTTTCCAAATAAGTGGTGTACAGGTATTTCCATGCATATGTATGTGTAGGTTAATTATTAAAAACATATGTGGAAATATTTTAAGAGAGCTTAAAATGATGTATAGTCCTGCTTTGGTTGTATGTGTTATCAGACCTCAGTTAAATAAGCAATCTCGAATCTTATCCTACCCATAATTTGTAATCTTCCCATTAGTATCTACTAGCATATAAATCTACAAAACCAACTAAAAAGTGTATAAACATATAGGTAGCCTAGTAATAAATCATTCACTACCATACACTACATCAGTGACAGTCCATAAAATTTTAACTGCCCCAGTTATACCCTTGCCTCAGGAAATCATTCTAGATTCAACCTTCAGCATACAGCTCCTTGCTATTCAAGGTGTAGCCCAGAGACTAGCAGCATAGTCCATGACATGGGAGCTTGTTAGAAGTGTGGAGTCTCAGTCCTCCCACCCAAGACTTACTAAATAGATGATTCATTTGCACATCACTCTTTCTAGTTTATTCTTTTTTTTTTTTTAAAGATTTTTATTCATTTTTTCCCCCCCAAAGCCCCAGTAGATAGTTGTATGTCATGGGTTCACATCCTTCTAGTTGCTGTACGTGGGACTCGGCCTTGGGTTGGATGGAGAAGTGGTGCCTTGGGGCGTGCCCGGGATCCGAACCCTGGCCGCCAGCATCAGAGCGCGCGCACTTAACCGCTAAGCCACGGAGCCGGCCCTCAAGTTTATTCTTTATTAATGACCTCTCCTCTTACTCCCTTGAACCCATTTTGTCATTCCTAGTTTTTATTTTTATTTCAGCTCAATGGAATATGTGCCATTTTCTCAAAACAGTAAAAGGAAAACTGGGAGTTATAAAAGTGATGTTACTCAACTAATATTCTCTATTTAATGTTCATTTTATTTAGATCCCCCAATTATTGAAGGAAATATGGAGGCAGCCAGAGCAGTGGATTTAATCCCATGGATGGAGTATGAATTTCGTGTGGTAGCAACCAATACATTGGGTACAGGAGAGCCTAGTATACCATCAAACAAAATTAAAACGGATGGTGCCGGTAAGTAGAAGAAATTTTTTAAAATTTAAAAGTTTTGTAAATACAGTGCAACTTCTTTAATAGATCGTTGAATGTATTTGGAAATAAATAATGCTCTGAGATAAGTGATTCATCCAAAAAATGTGTGTGTATATGTATTTCACACATATGTGTGTATTCTATGTCAAGACAGTCAAAAATCAAAAAAGGAAATACAGTAGTCCTCTCTTATTCAAGGAAGATACATTCTGAGACCCCCCAGTGGATAGTACCGAAACCTAGATATACTACATTCCTTTCACTTAAAAGAAGCGCTTTACGGCTTCTTTTTGGCATGTCCGAATTGCCAGCATCACTACTCTTGCACTTTGGGGCCCTTGTTAAGTAAAATAAGTGTTACTTGAACATAAGCACTGTCATATCATGACAGTCAATCTGAAAACCCATGGCTACGAAGTGACTACCAGATGGACAGCATATACAGTGTGGATACACTGGACAAAGGGATAATTCACGTCTTGGGTGGGATGAAGTGGGATGGCGTGAGGTTTCATCACACTACTCAGAATGGCTGCAATTTAAAACTCATAAATTGTTTATTTATGGATTTTCCATTTAATATTTTCGGACTGTGGTTGACCATGGGTGACTGAAACCGCAGAAACCGAAACCGATGATAAGGGGGGGACTGCTGTATAAAATTTAAGAATATTTTTACATAAATAACGTAGAGGAGAGGTAAATAGAAACCACTGCATATTCCACTAGAGACCGCTTCAATGAAGTTGGTGTTTAGAATATAAACTTTAATGTAAATTCTGAACCGTAACCAGACTCTTGATTAAGCAGTTTCCATGGTTTAGAAGGTTCACAATTTTGCATGTTTCTCAAAGACATTTATAACTGAATGACCACGTGGAGGGAGGGTAGGGTGCGTGAGGAGTGGAGAGACTGATGAGGGCTTCTCAGATCTGTACCACTTCCGGAGTCATAGCATCTCTGAGAAATAGCTATAATGTGTCTTTTAATGTTAGATGCCACTCTAAATATGCTCTTTTATCACAGCTCAACCTTGGCTGTTCTTCCAATTTAGGTTCACATTTTTATGCTAAATACCAACTTCATTTGAATGGCCTTCAGGACAAGATGTCCTCCACTCTATTTTCCTTTTCCCCTGCATCACTCAGCAAAAATATTGTTCTGCTTCTAATAATAGCTCTTTTTGATTATTCTCTGTCTATGAAAAAGAAAATGTTTTGTAGGCTCTCTGAGTTCGTTTATTTTTACTATGCCTTGCCAAACTTCTGTGCTTTATATGGGGCAAAAGGGTTTAATAGGATGACAGACTGCCATTAAAATTCTGCTGTGATATTTGAAAATCACTTATCCACATTTCTGGCCACCTCAATTCCTTAGTATAACTTTTAAACAGAATTATGAATTCCAATGTCTTTAGTTTTTAAAGCCAATTTATTCACAGGACTGCCATCAATAAACTGTCTCAAAGTTTCATGTAATTTTGTGTAATGTACCAGATAAAAATGATGATTCTTTAATAAAGGAAGAAAATAAACACTAAAATACTGATCTGTGCTGAGTATTTTCACACACATTTTAGTTGATCCTCATAATAATATTTTGAGGCAGGTATTACTATCCAATGCTCATTAATGGGCAGTAGATTCAGAGACACTAAATAGTTTACCAAAGTAAATATAACTACTTGCAGGATTCAGAACTCAACTCCAGATCTGTCTGATACCTATTCTCCTACGTTGATCTTTCGCTCTTAAAGGTGATTTCTCAAGCAGGACTCTAGAAACGCATCCATTTATGTGAACCTTTATTAGCGTTCTAGTAGAAGCTTAGATTTCATCCTTCACTGCAAGACTAGATATGACCTAAATACTAATTTTTTTGTTTCAATATATCCACCTGCAAAACAGACACAGTTGTTCCTTTTTCTCTACCTCACAGAAATCTCATTAGGATATGGAGGTAATATAAGTTGAAGCCCTATAGAACATAGATACATGGCCAGGATCCTTGTGTTTGGTTCTTCTTATTATTTCTTAGAGCCTCCTGTGTTGGTAATAGAGGCTTCTGTGTGATGGACTGAACACAGTCGCCCTTTCTTGAAAAACAAAAATAAAAAGGAACTGAGGCATGATCTGACAGGTGGTTTTAACCACATCATTTCATGCTGAGAGATCACAAACTTGGATTTGATTTAACAAGTATTCATTTTCAAAATAAAATTGCAAAAAATGATCAAATGATTAAGTTGGTCTAAGTAAAATTATTTCAGTTAAAAAATTATAATATTTATCTCAAAATATAGACCTTTTAATCTCATTGAGCTTGATTAATTTTCCATGATCTCTTGACTAATACAATATGAACAAAGTCTTATCTGAACACATTTCTTTTTTTTTTTTTTTGGTGAGGAAGATTGTCGCTGAGCTAACATCTGTGCCAATCCTCCTCTATTTTTGTATGTGAGATGCTGCCACAGCATGGCTTGATGAGTGGTGTGTAGGTCTGTGCCTGGGATTCGAACCCACAAACCCCGTGCCTATGAAGCAGAGCATGGGAACTTAACCACTACGCCACCAGGCCAGCCCTGAACACGTTTTTTGAAGTACAAAATTGTTCGTGGGGGTGGAGGGAGGATGCTTTCTCTGGCATTGATGGTAGGTGTAGACTTTCCTCTCTCCTCTTTAGGAATTTTGTTACAAATAATATCTTTATTGTTTATCTCAGAAAATGATTGTTTAATATACATCAGTTGATCATCTGGACAGAATTATCATAAAATCTTAGATTTTTTTAAATCTCAGAGTAGAAGTGATTAAATTAAATACGTTTTTAAGAACATCAACAATTAAAAAAAATGTTTCAGAGAGAAAGAGATTCAATCTGATTCTTTCGTATCTGAACCTATGAATGTAATTTATATTTAATATCATATTTATAAGATAAGGATACTTTTTGATGTGATCGCTACCGGTAGTTTGTATATAACTCTGGGGACTTTTCAACCTCAACGTCGTCTTATCCTTAGAAATGCTAGGAAAAACTTGTTCCAGAATGATATCAAATCTAAAATTTTGGCAAAGTTGTTAATTTCAACCGACAACTTTTGGCATCACCTTCTTTAAGCATCACTTCTTACATTTGTTTGCTCAAGTGGTATTTTGTTAAGGAATTAATTCTTTCTCTAGGGTGCTCAGAAAATAACTTGCTTTAAAAGGCTTCAGAGCCAAAATAAACAAACAAACCTATGACGTGATAACAGTCTTACTCACAATGCAAGATACAGCCCTATAGAAATATAATGAAATGATTCATTCCATTCAATTGTGAAAAAATAAATCCAGGGGCCGGCTCAGTGGTGTAGTGGTTAAGTTCGGCATGTTTCACTTGGGTGGCGCCGGTTCGCAGGTTTGATCCCAGGCACGGACTTACACCACTGGTCAGCCACGCTGTGGCAGCAACTCACATATAAAAAAAGTAGAAGATTGGCACAGATGTTAGCTCAGAGCTAATCTTGCTCAAGCAACAGAGAGGAAGATTGGCGACAGATGTTAGCTCAGGGCAAATCTTCCTCAGAAAAAAATAATAAATAAATAAATAAAATAAATCCTATAACCTCTAACACATTTGTTAAGCTTTCATAAGAAAATATTTTAGGGGCCGGCCCCATGGCTTAGCAGTTAAGTGCACACGCTCCACTACTGGTGTTCCAGGTTCGGATCCTGGGCCTGCACCAACGCACCGCTTGTCAGGCCATGCTGAGGCAGCGTCCCACATAAAGCAACTAGAAGGATGTGCAGCTGTGACATACAACTATCTACTGGGGCTTTGGGGAGAAAAAGGGGAAAAAAAAGAAAAAAGGAGGAAGATTGGCAATAGATGTTAGCTCAGGGCCAGTCTTCCTCAGCAAAAAGAAGATTGGCATGGATGTTAGCTCAGGGCTGATCTTCCTCACAAAAAAAAAAAAAAAAGAAAATATTTTAGGATCTTTTATTAATCAACTTTTATGGCTACCATCGTTTATGCACTTGCTACATGTTATCAGACACAGTGCTAAGCTCTCTACCTTCATTGCTCCACTTAATTCCCACAATAACTTCATGAAATTGGTATTATTATTCCTAATTTTACAGACAAAGAAGTTAAGATTACACCCAGCTAATGTGAAGCAGAGCTAGGATTCAATTCCAGGGTTTTCTAATTCTAAAAGCTTTGCTCATAAACCACTTTCTGGAAGGGCAATGTGCAGTATTGAAGCTCCAATACACTGATCCTTCAGTAGAATCCTGGTGCCATCATTTAAAAGCTCTGTGATTAGGGGCACATTACTTAACCTCTTGGAGCTTCATTTTTCTCATCTCTAATGAAAATTATTTACCTTATGAGATTATATTTTATGGTTAAAAAACGTGTAAGGAAAGCAGTTATACTGTCTAGTGCATAATATTTGCTGAATACATTTACTTATTATGCTATTAATGCTCATTTTCAACTTTAATATACTTGTAAGAAAATATTGTGTACTCTATAATTGATCCCCTTATTTGGCAATGTATTTCCATATTTTATAAGCTGATAAAGGATCGTATAATTTCATGTAATATCTAATCATCTTAAAGGAATAATTTTATATATTTAATATAATAAAATTCCACTGATTTTCTCTTTAAATGTTGTTTTTCCTTTTATCCTGCTTTTTAAAAGATTGAAAATGCATAAAATTGAGCATTTACATTTTTCATCTTTGCAAGAAAATAAATAAAAATACTTTCTAAAACAGGGGGATGTTTGCCTTGTCATGTACCATTATAACAACCAACTAAGAGATGCCAGCATGTGTTATGTGGGATAAAGGCTGGTTCCCATTTGACGGAAAGGTTGCTCCTGCGCCTCATTATGCTGATTGAAAGGCACAACATTATCTAATGCAGCACACGCCCTTATCTGTCCAATTACTTAATGTTAAGATCGCAGTGCACAGTTGGGTATATTCTTTAGATTCAGACAAGTGCATTATAAAATGGATGGTCCCAAATGAATAATTAGAAGATGTGTTTGTAATTCATTGTAACCCATTTAATTTTGACTAAGAAAGAGATAACGAAAACATCCTTCAAAGTAATGTGTCATTGTAAGACGTACCCCCATAGCTAATAGCTCCGCACGTGCATTTGGTGAGTCAATATCCTAAAGTGGTACATTCAGGTTTGTTTTGACAGCTTTGGCATTTATTTGCCAGGTGAACCTACAAAGGAAAAGAGAAAAAGTAACAGAACACCAGAATCAACAATTTCATACTATGTATAGAGCTCTAATTTGATGTCTAATGAAGCTATTCTGCTCTGTCATTTAGTTTTTGTGGTTTTTTTTTAGATAGATTTGATAAAGGAGAGGAATGGGGCTAAGAACATATTTGTAGCTAGTAAGGTACTATGTTAAAGTCAGTTGCTGTCATTAGTAATAAAATAGATAAATCTTTTTTAAAAGAAGCAAAGAGTATAGATTTTTAAGCCATCAGAAGGCCTGATTAAGTTGCAGCTTCTCTACATGTAAGCAGTGTGACCGGGGCTGCTTAACTAACTTCTTTAGGGACTCATTCGCCTTTCCTGTAAAAAGAGGATAACGCTACTTACCGTGTACTTATTTCAAAGTGCTGATCTGAGTATCCCATTAGGTGTGGTACGTAAAAATCATTTCTAGGTTCTAGATGAGTCTTTTATCAAGCTGGGCTTCTTCATTCATTAGGCAAACTTTTACAAATTGGGGATATTTAATACATTGAATTCAAAGTAGTTGTACGTATTTAATTTCTACTACATTAAAGAGAGCCTCTTCAGGACTGGAATCAGATTTTATTCATTTTGTTGTCTTTAGTGCTTAACATAGCACAATGTCCATAATTGGTGCTCAAAATTATGTGTAGAAGAAAAGGGAGGAACAAGAAGGGTAAGATGATGGCTCTGGCGATTGGAAGTTAATAGAGGATGATGAAAAGAGAAGCAGTGACTGAAGCGACGGTATATTTGCATATCACAATTTAGAAGAATCCGTTACCAAATATTTGTTTTGTTTGAAAACAAAGTTAACAAATGCATTAGATGCTTTTGTTTTTAATACACAGAGAGAGATAAACTAGGAAGTATAAATTCTTTTATGTAATTTAAACAAATAATCCAAAATTAGTTTGAGTCCTTCATGATAATTTTACTATGCATTATCATTATTTCAGTTTGTAGCATTCATTTCTGCTCATCCAAACGTTTCCCCAGATGACATATTTTTGGATTATCATTCCACTGAGCAGTTAATAAATTTACTCTGCTCTGCCCATTTAAATTTCCTATTTGAGAACAAAGCCTAGATTAATAAACAAACCTACAATTTTAGCCTGTCAAGATTCTAAGACGTTAATATTATTGTAAACTGTCTCACACCCTACCTTTTTTTACCTACTGTGGAAGGAACATCAGTTTAACATGGTAGATGCAATAGGAGTGTTACCAATCTGCTCTACCATCAGAGCAGGAGATGATAAGAGTTACAAAGAATCATTCTCATTTGAATACCAAAATATTACACAGTTCACTTGATTTTACTAAAGGCTCTTCAGAAAGAATATATATTTAGAGATAGAATAAAAACAAATGTAAGACTTTAACCTCTTTGGATCTCTAGACTCTAGAGCATTGCTTCTATAACCATTTTGAATCTCTTACTAAAAAATTTGTTTTAAATCACAATGAAATTTCAATGCAAATTAAAGTGAAAAGTTACATTCACGGTAACTTTATTTCTGTAAAAATGACTATACAAGATAAAGCAATAATGAATAAGAACAAAATAGCAACATATTTTGAATCAAAAGCCTATCTTCACGTACTCTATGATTTTCATAACTTAAAATTTGTCACAAGCCAATTTGTTCATTGTTAAATAAAACATCAAAGCCCAAATTGGTACTTATACGCAAATTATTTAAGCATTCAAATATAAAAGTAAAATTAGTAGCATTAGTTTCCTTTCATAGGACAGAATGATCATGACATTGGCTTGATTTTCTTTTAAAATACTTTTTAGATCTATGACTGAAATACAAAAGCACTCCTATAAGGATCATTAGGGAATTGCTATTAGACTGAAATTGGATAAGTTAAAAAAAATAAAAGTAAGTTAAAAAAACCTCATTATTTTTAACCTTTCACAGTAAAATTATAAAAATTGTTTGTCCATGATTAATTCAATAATTCTGTATTTTTCCTAAATATTTGTTTAAATTCTTTTTAATGATTTATCATTGAAAGAAAGTCTAGTTTGTTCACTGTTAGAGCCCTGGAGCCTAAAGTTCAATAAGCTTCCTTGTGCTTAGGGTGATTTACTTCCCTGAAAGGAATCACTATTTGGCCAAGTCCTCCTGTTCCTGCAGGGCTGAAAGCAAATACACAGCACCTAGTTGCTCCCCTCAGATTCATGGCAGAAATGTAGGTTATGTGTCAATTCCATCTGTGAAAAAATGTCCCTTAGCTGCTGAGGCTACAACTGAACATTCAAAGCTAAATGGAGGAAATTAAGTTAATAAGTAATCCAAGAAAGATATAAGAACACTCTATTAAGAGATCCAGTTACCTTTATTTCTGTGCTTTTGTGTGTCCTATTTTCAGCACCATGAGCTCAATGGGTGATTTTTGAAGAGCAAATCAATCTTGAAATTACTTATTTGAAGTGTGTTAAATAGAGCTTCAGATAAACATTATAAAATGGAAAAAAAATTCAATCTAACATAAACATACTCCATTTTTAGCTCTGTTCTAAATAAAAAGGTTAGTGTTGATTATAATGAAAAGGATTACAGTGAAATGCTTTGGCAAATACTTGTCCTGATAAAGGCAATATTTGTTTCAACAAATTGCAGTGTAAATTATTCTAGAGTTGTTTTTGAAATTACTTGCCGGTGACCACTATACTTATACATAGAGTTAAACACACAAAATTTGATTTATTCATTGATTATAAGACAACATGGCCTTTGTTTCTCTATAGCATGAGAGTTTTAACTTCAGAATATGAGTTATGGGGTTTAAAGAGTTTCCAGGAGTTATTTTAATATCCCAGCCTTCAATCTGTATTTTATCTTAAGTGCTACAAGTAACTTACCTTCTAACATCCCTGTGCTCTCAGTTTCATTCCTAACACTCATGTGGTGACAGTTGAATAGTAAAATAAAATCCCTCAAGCTTCATATTATTTTCTTCATCAGGAAGGGCAATCATAATATAGTTTTATAGATACAGAAAAAAGTATACATTTTGCTTGTTTCAGTGCAATTAACATACTGCACCAAAGAATTTACATGGCTATCATTAGGAGAAGTTTTGAAGTATCTACCTTTGAATCACAATTATTTGTTAGGATCTGCAATTCAGTAAACCAACGCCTTGCTTTCAGCACTGAGGAAGGTGTGATTATTTTCTATTGGGAAGGGATTTGAGAATTCAAGGGAGAACTGATGTTTCATCTCTCCTTAAAATGTTAACAGATCTGGGAATGATATCTCAGACTGGAGGCACAGCGTTTGCTTGGGAAAAACTATGTCCTCTGTAAAAACACCGACTTCATCCACATAGCTGAGTAGGTGGTCTCTAAGTGCAAGTGCAGGGACAAACTATGCTTTATGTACCCATACAACTCCAGTTAGTGCTAAGTATACAAATTGAGTAGGAGAGAGCGCCTACTCTGAAGTAGGAGTAGAAAAGGAGAGAAAATAACTTGGAGAAAAACAGAGAAGACACCATTGGACTTGGCAGTTAGAAGCAATTTTGTGATTTTTGAGAGAGTGATTTCAGTAATATAAAGTATTGAAATAATAAAAATTTTTGAAATATGAAATATTTCATACGAAATAACATGAAAACATGTTATGGGTTGTTAAAAAGCGATTATGGAATAAAGTACAAAAAATAGTCATATATCAATTCTTTCCAGATCAGTGACAGGAAAGGGTATGATGTGGAGATTGAGGAAAGCAGTATTACAGAAAGACCTGTAAGGATGGAGAGACCGCAAAGAGTAGTCTCTACAGTAGAGAGACTGAAAACTGAAGGATGATATAACAGGATGGGAGTAGGGGAGAGTTGGAGTCACTGATGGGGCAAGGTTCCAGAAGAGATTTAGGAATTGGAAGTGAGAGCACAAGGAACAATATTAGATTTCTAATATTTCCAGATATCTGGGAGAAACATTATCCAATGTTAATGCGTATGCACCATTTCTTAACAGTTATTTGTAGATTGAAGCATGAAACTAACATAACAGTAAGTAAGGTCATAGGGTTCAAAAGTAAGAACAGTGAAATATTTTCCCAACAAAGTACATCTCATTGTTCAAAATCGTATTAAATGTAAGGACACACACTCACAAAGACGGGAGAGGCCAATTTGCTTCCCTACGCTTTGTTGAAGAAAATCAGCACATTTCCTATGGCACTGAATCAATTTTATCTTGGCAGTAAAACAGATATTACAGCTACTATGAGGCATTGTTATTATAATTGAGTGGATCATGTATGCAGCTTGTCTTTCCTAGTAAAAGAAAAAATTTATGGTTTCTGTAGTGAATGAGAACTCTAATGTCAGAAAAAAATTGCGTAGCCTCTATTTTTTGTTGTTTTGTTTATTTTTTTGTTTCAGCACCTAATGTGGCTCCTTCAGATGTAGGAGGTGGGGGTGGAAGCAACAGAGAGCTGACCATAACCTGGGCAGTAAGTATTCATAAGTTGCATATATTATAGGCTGCTTTACCTGTACTTAATCTCAAACCCATTTTGTTTCCTGAAATAAATCAAAAGAAAAGACAATGCCCAAAGTACAAGCAAGAATAAATTACTAAAACTATTTTTTTTCTTAAATGCATGTCAGATTTACCTGGCTTACTCTGACTTAGCTTGCAGTTTCTATGCAAAAATAGATCCTTGTTGCTAAGGAATCAGTGGGCCTAAAAAATTAAACATTCGAGTATCTGATTCCAGAGAAATTTTGAACTCCTTGTCACCCAGTAACCCAATTGTAATTTATAACATTTCCTCTGGACATTCAAAACTTCAAAGATTCAGTTAATAAACTTTTGTATCAGCACCTGTTTTTAAATTGGAGTTTGCTTTTTGACTTGAGACTTACTTTGATCACTAGTGTAATCTGTCATGATGGGTCAGTCTTAGAAGTCACCCAAGTGACTTGCTGTTGAGGTGTCCAAAACATTTTATTAAATTTTTATGACCCAAAAAGGAGTTCTATATCAGAGACTATAACATCTGGAAAACCATGCACCTTAGCTTGATTTTTGAAATGAGAGATACTGGGTGTGGGAAAGGCTGTGATAGCACCAACTTGTCTGAATTAGTCATCTGGCATTTATCTAGGTAACGTGTTATATATAGTTCTATGTATCCATTAAATATTTTTAGTATTTAATCACTACACCTAGTCAAAGAACTCAACTTAGGCTCCAAAGGATTTTGAGGACTGCAAAAAAAAATGACAGATTTTATTCTTTACATGAATCAAATTGATTTATATAGTAAGTGGATATTTAGCAAAAATTGACTTCACTCTGTGCTGTGTAGTCAGATTTTATACTTGGCTTCTAAATCACATTTTTAAGTAAGATTTAGAAAAGGAATTGCTTTTTGCCTGTCCAAATCTCAAATTATTTATTTGTAAGTTTTAATGTCAATGTTACATACAAAAGTGCAGATATTAGGAAAATTAGAACATCTTACTCTTTTCTGTATGGCTTAATTTTCTTAAACTTTATGAGTATCTGCGTTAGGATAAGATGGGGAGCTTGTTAGATTTCAAAAATTTGAAATCAAGTCTCTGGGAATAGGGTCTGAGAATCATTAATTTTTGAAAGATCCATAGCTAGTTCTGATATACTTTAAATTGCAAAAACTAAGTAGAGAACTATCGATAAGAAAAAAATGTTTAAACTATTGTGGAAATGTTAGGCTATACTATCTAATAATCTAAAATCACATTTTGTACATTCTTGTGATCACGATTCAGGATATCTATACTGTGCAACCAAGTACAACTTCTTCTATCCTTTGGACTGTATACATTTCTGTATCTTCCTGTTTAGCATAAGCATTCAAGCAACTATGTTATGTTAGTTCAAGGTATTTCCTCAAGAAAGCTTAACTTTGATTTTCTGGTGAAAAAATAAATATACAATTTGCACATTTACCTTATTGGCTAAAAAGACTAAATGACGAGTATTCACTAGGACTAGCTTTAAGTCAGTATTATAAATAATGGATTGTCAGGGCTGACATAGACTTCTTTATTGGGCAATTGACATGTGTAATAATAAGAAACTCTGAGAAAACAATGCAAAACAGAGCACTTTCTTCAATATTGGAGTCAGACCAGGGCCCAGATCAGCCTCCGACAGATGAGTGCAATGTTATCTCTTCCTCCTTTCATCTGCTTTCTTTTTTCCCTCTGACCAATTCCTACTGTTTGATTGCAATACAGATATTCTAGAGTATTGTATAACTCTCTCATGATAGCCTTTCAACTCTAAAGAAATTTGTGGACTCATTCATTGAATAAATATTACTTGCGGTCTTGTTCTAGGTTCTAGGGGTAAAGCTCTGCCCTCATGAAACATATTCTAGTAGCTGAGAGAGACAATAAAGTAGATGATAAGTAAAGTATATAGTGTAGATCATGATGGTGTTAAAGAGAAAAACATAAAGCAAAGAGGTTGGATATGGAGTATTGTGGAAAGTGTCTTGACCAGGCAGATCCTGTGGCCAGGGAAAAGATCAAGTAGGTGATTTTTACCTCAAGAAAGTGGGGGAGGGGCCTTCTGACATATGGGAGGGCATCCTAGGTAGAAGGAACTGAAAGTACAAAGCCCAGAGTGGGAGCCTCCCTGGATGTTCCAGGAAGAGCAAACTTGGTTGGGTGAAGTCATCATGTGTTTGAGTATGTTTTTGCCTGTTTTCAGGCAACACTAACATATGAACTAAGTATGTTTTTACAAAGAACGTGCTTCCGTGTGTATCATTATCATTATTTATATGGGTTTTTTTCCCCCTGTTAACTATATTGCTTAAACTTATTTAATACTGCAATTTCTATTTAGCCTTTGTCCAGAGAATACCACTATGGCAACAACTTTGGTTACATCGTGGCATTTAAACCATTTGATGGGGAAGAATGGAAAAAAGTTACAGTTACTAATCCAGATACTGGCCGATATGTCCATAAAGATGAGACCATGCGCCCTTCCACTGCCTTTCAAGTCAAGGTTAAGGCCTTCAACAACAAAGGAGACGGACCTTACAGCCTCACAGCAGTCATTAATTCAGCACAAGATGGTAGGTAAAGGAAGACCTTGTTGACATGATGAGGGAGGGAAAACTAATTCTCCGGTAGGCATTTCATATGATGTCTTTTGGGCTTTACTGATTAAGATCTTTTTATAGTACTCTGCATTTAGTAAACGAGTATTATTTTGAGCCAAATTAATATGTCAATCTCTCCATCTAAATGACAATAATGTCGCCAAAATCTTTTTCATCCTTTAGATCGTGTTCATGGTAGTTAGGATATCTCCACTAAAATAATCGGTTTAGACCCCTGTTCCTGGCCTCTTGATTATAATTTTCGGTCAGAAATTCTCCATACTTGATCAGAGGCTGAGTATGTCTGTACATTCACAAATAGTACTTACAAATTCTTTAACATGTACTTTTTTTGTCAAATTTCCCCTTTAATTTCAAAGTTGTGTAATTGTAGTATTTTTCACTTTTTTGTCATGACAAGAGTGCAGGAGTTTATTAAAGGGAATCAAGGCATACTTCTATGAAAAAGGAGTCAGAAAGCAAGTTGAAATTTTTTCTTGGAAAGAGAAAAATTTGTCTGGAAGGCCATTTAGGGGAAAAAAAATACAGATACTGGCTCTCTGTTTTTTTAGAAACTTGAACTGAACTGAGCATTCTCCTGGAGGACTTTATATATCTATGCTAAATAATATATAGTTTTAGATTAAACATAATTACATTGATTTCTGTGATGTCCTATTTAAGCTACTATGCTTTTTATTATTTACGTTCCTGTTAGAAAAGATAAGACCTCATTATAGCTCTGTACTCATGTGCACTATGTAAATAATTAATGGCTAAAAAAGCAAATAGAGATTTCACTGCCCTCTGACCCAATCCGTTCTTCCTTGGCCAAGTTTCTCTTTGCACATGTGTGAGAAGCACAAATGGAAGTTTGAATGTAAAACCGTGAGATACTCTTCTGATGTCTGAGAGGAAAAGCAATTAGTTCACCCAGTTTGCATTATTTTTACTCCAAAATAAACATTTAGCTATCCTTTAGAACTTACATATGCTGTTCAGTCATAGAGTTATTAGCTTTCATATTTGTTAAAAATTTCACATGTATTCAAACCATTACATTATCTTTACTTCCAATAGAAACGTGAAAAGAAATATATATGTATATATTTGTATTCACACACATATTTTTTTAAGTTAGCTCAACTAGGTACATAGAAAGAATAAAAAGTAGAAATTATTTAGGTTTATAATAAATTCAGGACTTTTTAATCTTCAGTAATAAATCTTACATTCTGTATGCTTGTTCTGATTCAGCAGAAATGTAACTTGACTCAATGTTAATAGTTTGAACAACATGATTACATCTCACGGAGACAATGAAATTAAAAAGCATTTTACAAGTTATCTTCTCACCCAATATCAATTTTTTACTGCTTTATTTGATGCTAAAGTAATCAGCCATAAGGCCATGCTTGTCATCTTTTTAGTCATAGCCATCTGTATTTAATTATGTTTCTTTCCTAAATGGTTCATGAGTCTCATAAAACCTGCATGTGCTAAAACTTGTGTGTGTCCATCTTTCCTTCCACTGCTAAGAAATCAATCATAGTTAAATGTTTGCCTTGATTTGGAAAAGAAATGGTGTTAATATATGGGAAATTTTTAGCATAAAAGAGGATTATGGCTTGTTAATAAACGACAATAAAAATTGACCACTCTTGCTTAAAGATTTCCTTAATTTCTTTGTGTAATTTTCATAAAGGATGTAAATTACTTTTTTTTTCACTGAACAGAAGCCTTTTTGATACATATTTGGCTTGATGCCCAGTTGGAAGATAGACTTATAAAAGCTTTCCTGAGCCCAAGAAGCAGTGGATGTCACAACTTGTTTCAAAGATCTTAAAAAAAAAAAAAAAAAAAACTTAGCTTAAACATAAAAGAGAAAGAGGGAAGTATTGCTATGTATCTTAAGCTCATATAAATAGAAAGTATGAGAAAATTGAAAGTTAATTGTAATGAATAATTTTCTATAATGTTTCCTATTTTTGATAATGTAGAATCGATAAGCTAAATATAATGAATTTTAATTTGCACACAAGCTTTCTTAAACAGATTAGTTGGGAGAAATACAAAAAAAAAAATTAGAATGGTTCTTGCTCACAGATATCAGAGAAATCCACGATCTTTCTACATTTTGTAAAAGTGTGTGTATACGTATGTATGTATATGGATGTCTATATTAACATTCATGTATATGCATGTGTGTGTGCATATATCACTGATGACCATTAAATAAAGTAACATTAGTAGAAATAGAGGAAGAGGTAATAAAATTATCAGATGTGTTTTATTTTGGAAATATTAAAACTATTTGAAACTATTAAAATATAATTTTAGTTCATTCCTACAGCAAATGGTGCTGTTTGAATTTTGTTAAACAGGCATCTTATATAAGAATGTTATGTTCTCATCAAATTTCAGCTCCCAGTGAAGCCCCAACAGAAGTAGGCGTAAAAGTGTTATCATCTTCAGAGATATCTGTTCATTGGGAACATGTTGTAGAAAAAATAGTGGAAAGCTATCAGGTGAGTTCAATTTTTATCAGACTAAATACATTTATTCATAAATATATCAGCATAAGTTTTCAAATATGTTGCATATTTCAATATTATGTGTCTCGTTAATTTATGTGGCAACTAACTCTACATTCTCTGTGTTTAATATGTTGGGCATTTATAAACTAATTGTTAAGAGTAAAGCAAAGGTTCCTAACCACCTTGGAGTGATGTAGAGTCCGTGTGTTGACAAACAATTGGCCAGAATAAAAACTAAGGTAATAATGCTCATGGTTAAGCAAGATCTCTTGAGATAAATGTTTTCATAAAATGCTGGTGAATCTTAACTTTTTTTGGAAAGCATTTTGGTAATTTATAAAAGCATTCTTAAAATGTTCATCCTGTTTGGCTCAATGGTTCCACTTCTAAAAGTCACACTAAGGGAAACAATTATAAATATACCAAATACATGTCTCATAATATTATCTACGAAGGCAGAAAATTGGCAAAACTCAAAATGTCCCAAAGAAAACTCCCTTTGCGCTGAGTCTTAAAGGACCCGTGGAAATTAGCCAGATAGAAAGTGAAGGATTTGTCTTAGTGAAAGGGAACAAGACCTAGAAAATTGAAGCTAGAGCGATAGTTAGGGTCTTTATTATGATGCTAACAAAATTTAGACTTGATCGCGTAGGAAAAATGAAGTCACCTCATATTTTTAAGCACAAAGATTGAAAATTAAGAGGAATTGACATCATCTTAACTTTGCAGATGAGCAAATGGATGCCAAAGAGATTCAACGACATGCTTCAGTTAGTGCCAATGAAAAGTGTCAGAGCAGCGTCCAAAACTCAGGTTTTCTGTTCAAAGTTCAGGGCTTTATGCCAAACCACAAACTCCCTTTTGTTTTACTCAGTGACTGGCCAGTGAGCGCCCTTCTGGAGCCACGGGCAGTGAACTCCCCACCCAGTCAGCTTGACCCCTGAATACTTGTCCCCCTTCTTCATCTGTCTGTGGAATATTAGCTCCACGAGGGCAGGATTCTGTCTGTTTTGTTCTCAGTGCTGAGAACAGTGCTGGGCAGATGGTAGGCAGTAAACAGATATTCTCCGAGTGCTGATAGAGATCAAATAAAGTGTTAAATCTGGCTTTCTCAAGACCATGTTTCTGAGATGGTACCACAAAACTATCCCAAATTTTTAAGTTTTAAACACGCAAACTAACAGGAAGCTTTTTTTGGTACTGTAGGTTATGATTTGGGTAGATCTCAAAATGTCTTCAGATAATCTTTACAAGGGTTCAGCTGAAGTTATTACAAAGAGAATGGAATGATAGGAGTGGACTGGGAAGATGCAATATTCATAACTTGTTAAACTGACAATTACATTTACAGCTAGTAGAAAAGAAATGAGAAAGAGAGAGAAATTCACTAGATGTTACAAACCCCTGTGATAAACAAGTCCAAGTTATCTTGGGAGAAGACATCAATAGTTGGAGCTTTTAAGCCATATTTTGGACCACAGGATTTTTTCTTCTTTTATATTATTCATTCTTAACTAATTAAAAAGAGAAAAAAGATTATTTAATTTATAACCCATCATTGAGTCAAAGTGCTAAATACATATTTTGCCTTGTTAAAAACATGCCAGAGAATTATGTATTGTCTTTGCCTAAGAATTATGTATTGACTATAACTTCCAACACGCAGAGTACAAAGGAAATATGAGATACAAAGGAAATATGAGATGGGTAGCAATGCGCTGGCACCAATGAATTCAGACAACAATCAGAATATAAGCTCTTTTGATGGGGAAGTAAACATCAATTGAGGATTCTCAATGAAATAGTCAGCAAAAAATAATATTTAGGGGCTAGCCCTGTGGTGGTTGAGTCTGGTGTGCTCCACTTTGGCGGCCTGGGTTTGTGGGTTTGGATCCCGGGCGTGGACCTACACCAACACCATGCTTCAGGCTATGCTGTGGTGGCGACCCACATACAAAGTAGAGGAAGACTGGCACAGATGTTAGCTCAGGGCTAATCTTCCTCAAGCGAAAAAAAAGAGGAAGATTGGGAACAGATGTTAGCTCAGAGCAAGTCTTCCTCATCAAAGAAAAAATCTGTAGCAGATAAGATTTTCTCAAATGATAATTTCAAGGCAAAAGTGTTTGCCATCAAGGAGTTTAGTTTCACAGATTTCTGACTTTTTGCAACTCCACGCTAAGTTCAAAATTATGAGCTTTGTTGCTGAGCAGACATGGGTTTATATCTCAGCTCTGTCACTTAGGAATTTTGTGGAAAATTTGCTTGAACTTTCTGAGCCTTAGTTTCTTCAGCTGTAAAGCGTGAGAGTAATCACTGCCTCATATCCTATTGTGTGGAAGAAATGAAATAACCTGCATGTAATGCTTTTCTCTATTCTACGTCATTGGACATTTGAAGACGATGATGATGACGATAATGATGATAATGTTAGTGATGATAAGAATGATAATATTTGTTGTGACTTTACTATGCTAAACACTTAATTAAGTTTACTGTATTGAATCCACACAATCTTAGACGTAGACACTATTATTATCCCCATTTTAAAGATGGAGAACTTGAGGTTTAGAAATGTTTGTCTGAGTAATAATTGGCATAACCAGATTTGAACCTAGTTCTTGTCTTTCCAGAAAAAGCTTGGTTAAAAATCTTGGAAGTAAATCACAGAATTATTGTCTCCATTCCTTCTTTATTAAAAACATTTTAAGTCTTTCACACGGAGCCTTGAATATCAAAGAGACAAGCATGAAAGCTTAAAAGAGAAAATCCGTAACATTTATTCTCCTGTAAGAAAATGCCCCTGTTTTTGGGGGGAAAAGCTTGACTGATTATGATGTGGTTACTGTTTCGATTTCAAAGTATGAAGGGAGAAGCCAATGGTTTAACAAGATAGATGGCTAAGCAAGTTAAGACCCCAGCACTTCCCAGGAAAATGTACTATGGGTCTAAGTTATAAAAAAATAGAGGAGAAAAAACCCAGTATATTAAAAAAATTAAAAGCTAGAGAAGCCTGAGTCCTCTGTGATTGACCCAATCTCAAGGTTAATTTCCTGACATTTCAAGTGAGAATTGTAGGCAATTGGGTTTAAAAATAATCTTCTCTTCCCTTGTGGTTTTAAAGTGTATCTCAGTAGAATGTTTAAGTTTTACCCAATTTTTCCCTCTTGCCTAGTTAAAGAGCTCCCACTTCTAATCTTAACACTCAGTTTTCCTGCAGTGTAGGTGAACTAGAAGAATACAAGAAGTCCTGCTTATCAAAAGCATATTAGAACTTTGGGCTCCTGCCCAGTAATCTGCAAAAGACTTAGTTTGCTCACCCAGCAGGTAAAACATTCACTTAATTTAATGAAAACAAGCCAAATATGCTATCAGGAGTAGTGAATACAAAAGCTCTTAGCAGCTGAATTGGAGATTAGTGCAGATGATTGATTTCACAATTATCTTAAAATATTATTAATCTTGAGTAGTTTACTCAAATGTTTTTAAAAGTTAAATTATTATGGTGATCTTAAACTAATATTTAGGAAGTGCTTCTTTTTCTTACTTTGGGGAATATGTCTATCTTCCTCTGGATCTCCCCAAAGTAGAGCCTGACACACAGGTGTGGGAAATTTTGGTTTTTTGCTGTTGCTGTTGTTTATTTTAAGTATGATCCCAGGGAGCAGGTATGAGGAAAAAGCAGAGTGAACAGGAAAAGGGGAAGTTCAGATAGAAAGACGCTTTACCTTATTGGCAACCACTGTGGGCAACTGGTACTCCATCCCTTGGGATCTTTGAGGCGCTTTATAAATGTGGCTCAGAATTGCCCCACCTGGGATGAAAGGGGAAGCATTCATCCACTCCAGTTCACCATTGGTTAAGGGTGGCCCCAGGGACATGGCCTCCCCTCCTGCTTCCATTGGCTGTTGAGCAAAGGTCACACTGCAGCATCAAAGACAACCCAGGACAGGGCATAAGATATTAGTGGCACTAGCAGAGGTGAAATGATAACTAGCAGTGCTTATGGGAAGCTGGTTGAAGCAGGCAGAGAATTGTTTGGTTCTTGCACCAATGGCTAGAATAAAAGAGAACTTTGAATGGCTCCCAAGAGGTATAAGAAGAGAGATTTTGAACGATTTGTATTATTGCTATTTCTAGCCCATAGAATGTACTAATACTTGAATTAGTCTTGGATCTGGATGATACCAAGTTATTCTATCTTTTTAGAGCTTAAGCTTTTTTGTGTCAAAGTCTCATTTTTTCACTTACATGAGCATATTTAGATTTTTCCTAAAAACTGTATTAAATCCTTAGCAAAGAATATTCACTTGTCAGAAGATTTTTTTTTTTCCAGAAAATTCAGAATTGAAAGGAGAGAACCTGAAAATCTGATACAAAAGTTTAATGAAGTAGAAAACAATAAAATGGAGCAAGGCTAAATTTCAAAAGTGCTAACCATCTTTGAGCACTTCATAATTGTAACATCCCTTTCTTTATTCTAAGCCTCTTTGGAGAAAATGAGACTAAAGAGGTATTTTTCCTATAAATTTCTTAAATTTTCCTGGGAAGGGATATAACTATTATCTATGTACAAAAGTCGTGTTATTGTAGCCCATAAATTTATGGAAAGTGTAATTATTCTTGATTAAAAATATGAGTTAGCCCCTTTTCTGAGGCTTTTCTTTTTAGCTTCCTAATACTTTTATAAAGAGTAAATTTTCTTAGGGCAAAATTATACACTTAGATCTCTCTATCAAAGATGCTAGTAATTTTATGTGAACTTAAACATTTGATTTCTTCCTTTATTTATAAGATCTGTGAAGGCACAAAATATGTTTGCTTGGTTCTCTACTGCATTCCCAGCATCACAGTAACTGGTACAAAGCAAGTGCCCAATAAATATTTATTCAGTGAAAGAACGAGTGCTGTACATCAAATGCAGCCCTGTGCACACCGTGTTCAAAAATAAATCATGAATACCTGTCCTCAAGGAGTTTATAATCTAGTAGTAGTAGAGACCAGTAACGAAGCAATTCTATAATTGTTTCATAAGCACTATGATAGGTCGACACTAGACACAGGATGCTGTGGAGACTTTAGAAATGTGTAGAGAAAGAGTTAAAATTATAAAATGCCACAGCATTAAATAGAAGTAAAGACACTATATGTTGCTCGAGCATATGGAAATGAATTTGTGTTCTACTATCCGTAAAGCAGGACCTGCTTTATTTGTTTATTGTCCACTAATTCATGCAGGCTCTCTTTTGGTCTCCCTAGTGATTAATCAAAAGCCATACGTTTGTTCTGCTCCAATGACTACAGGTTGCACCCTTCACTCCAAGCAATTTTCTCATAAATTCATATTGGTGCTTCACCGCAATGGGAAACTCAGGGAGAGGATCGAGATGCAATAGCTCAAATTTATCATCTATTTGGAAATTAACTCTAAGTGCATGGCCAGTGGCTAGTTCAGATAAAAAGGATGATGCTATATTTTATGTATATCCATCTACTATTTATTTTAGGATTCTTTGAAAACATTGTAAATCATATTTAAACATATGCTTTAAGTTAAGGAGAGACAGATTATTCAATCAAATCATTTTGTATCAGATGCTCTCATTTGTAAATGTTGAGTACACTGTGACAATGTCATGCAACTCGCATATTCTAAAATAAAGAAACCAGGGAGTATTTGGCACACTCAGAAACTCTTTCTGCTCCCTACTTACCAGGGCATAACTAGCGCCCTGCTTTAATTTATTGTGAATTTTAGTGGAGACTGTGTGACCACACAGATCCCTGCCAAAGTCAGATGAATAAAGTCATTGGTCATTTAGGATATAGATACAAAGAGAAAATTAAGGAAAGCTTTATTTCCTTTTGTATTGCCAAACTGCCTCATGGAATTTTGAGCAAGACGGCAGAAAAATTTTGTCACTTTAATTCCTCATTTTAGTACATAGTATCTTTCAGAAATGGCCTTTATCATAGTAATCTAGTTAAAAAGCTTCTCTTCTTTAAAATGGATGAAAAGTTGTTACAATGAAATGAAGATTTAAAAATGTATATACATCTCAGGCAACAAGCGTACTATAAAAATGCCTGAACCTCACGGACTTCAGTTTTGATTGCAATAAAATGAGGTAAATCTTACCATTCTAGGCTTATTGAGAAGATAATGTATACGGATGATCTTATTTTAGTGCCTGGCATTTCATTAGAATATAAATGTTCATTGTATTTCTCTTCAGTCAAGCAGTCGAAGAGACCTTAACGCATTATTTAGTTCAAATGCTCGCTAAAATTAGGCCATTTTCTTCCTTCTAAGATGAATGTAGTCACAGCCTAAACACATCCAGAACCAGGAAACGCATGCCTTCATGAGGAGGCTTCCATCCTTGGAAAGTCCTTTCTCTGCCAACTGAGATCTGCCTTCAGGTCCACTTGGTGCAATTCCACGTCTTCAGTTCTGAGGCCATCCTTCTGGTCGGATGACAGAAATGCCCAAGAGATTCTATCAAAACCGTTAGGAAATGTATTACTGGCATCAAAAAAATGAACACTAGTAAACAAAATAAAAATATTGCGAAGGAAACCAATAAGCAATTAGTAACTAGCCTTTGTTCTGGAATGTGCTCATTCTACATATAAACCTTGCTTTGTTACCAAGTGAACTTGAGCCATCCAGTGCCATTTTATAATGGTTTCATGTGTGTTTTATGTAAATGAAAATTTCAGGATTATATAAATATTAGATATTATTATAATCTAGGTACTTTGGTTAATTGTGAAATTAAAATTCCGTTATTTTATAGACAGGGCATCTAAAATATGTAAAATATTCTTTTTATTTTTATTTACACCTTAGATATAATTACAGATTTTTGACCAATAAAACAGCCTTATTTGAAGAATGTAAGTTATAATTCATAGCTTTTACTTAAACTTTAAGAGATAAGAAAGACTGTCATTGGTACATTGGTTGGTAAAAGTAATCATTTCTAATCACAACATGGATACAATTTTAAAAAAATACATTTATTTTAAAGATAAATAATTTCTGCAACTACTCAAGTTATTAGGCATAAAATTTCTTTGCTATCTGGCAGAAATAAGATAGGAAATAAATGATAGAAATTATTGGCAAATACTTCCAAACAGAAACCAGTTTTATGTTTTGAAAGTAAATCTTCTGTAGAATTTTTTCTCTTTAGTCTCTGTGAGACTATTTCAGGCAATAAAGTGAGCCCTTGATTTGCCTTTGACATCTTTAATCAGATCTGCATTGTGTGTCTTGCCATATTCTAAGACTGATAGCAAGTGTAAGCAGACTTAAGTAACATTTGAGAATATGATGCTCAGCCAACATCAATGGTGTCAGAGCCAATTGAAGAGAAATTTTCACAACTGAAATGTCTGAATCATTGATAAAATATTATTGAACTTGACTGTTTGCAGATTCGGTACTGGTCCACCCATGACAAAGAAGCGGCTGCACACAGAGTTCAAGTCACCAGCCAAGAGTACTCGGCCAGGCTGGAGAACCTTCTGCCCGACACCCAGTACTTTGTGGAAGTCAGGGCCTGCAATAGCGCAGGATGTGGACCTCCTAGTGACATGATTGAGACCTTCACCAAGAAAGCACGTGAGTCTCAATATTTGCATTTTAGACTTGTCAAAAACCACCAATTAATTCAATCATGATGCCGGTACATTTGAGAGAAATTTACTACCTAGCATTCTGAGCACATTTGGTTTTCAATTTTAACCTTTAAACTTACGTGAGATTTAAAAAAAAACAAAAAACAAAATTTTGTTAGTTATTGTAGATGATGAAAAAATGTGGAGAATGCCTTCTCACATCTAACGTTCTATTATAGAAATAAAATTATAGAACTTCCTCTGGTAAAGATTACCCTCAAAATCACATTAGGTAATTAATTTTATTCATTCTGTTGTTATTTTAAGCATTGTTATCATAGGAATGCATCAACAGCATGAGAAAACTAAAATTCTGCTAATTTTTCTGTGCTTCGATTTATAAACCTTTGTCATTGCCCAATGCAAATGCAAGTTAAATGTTGCATTTATGCAACATTTTGTTGCATACGTTTGTTGCTTATGTTTACTCTCTTATCATTATATGTTCTCACTGTTCATATAACATGACCACCTACCCTACTCAGATTTTCTGATTGTTCTCATCTCTCTGGCTTCACTTTGGTATCTCCTTCTTGAACCAAAGTTGAATATATAGAAAATGAGAGTTTATATTCAGGACTCTAGGGTGTTTCACAAAAATTTGAAAACATGATTACCATTAGGGTTTGAAAATTTATGAAATTCACTTGGGGAAAAGAAACTCCTAGTGAGATAATAGAACATGGTGATAAGAGCCAGACTTTGGTAACAAACAGAGGTTTCGGATCTGTTTCTACCACTTACTAAATGTGTGACAATAGACATCTTTAAACTTTAGTTTTCTAATTTGTACAAGGAACATTCATTCTTTGTTCTTTTTTCAATTTATTGATTCATAAAAGTATGCTCTGTGCCCAGCACTGTTTTAGGTGTTGAGGATACAAAACGGATCAAGCTAAACCCAGATTCTCTTCTCACAGGGTTTACAAACTAATGGAAGAAGAGAGAGAGAGAAAAAACTGTGAAAAATAAATATGATAATATCAGATGACAGGGCAATAAAGTGAATACACAGATAATAAAATTGAAAATGACTTGGCTGGAAGCCAAATGCCAATTGGGTGGTCAGGAAAGTTCTCTTTGAGAAGATGTCATTTGAGCTAGGATATGAGCAATAAGAAGGACCCTCTGTGTGACAACTGTGGGGGAGGGGATTGTTTCAGGCAGAGAAAGTAACTAGCGCAAAGCCTTTAGGTGGGAAGAGTTTGATATGTTTTAAGTATAGAAAGGCCAATGCGGCCGAAGCCTGGATTCTTAGACGAGGAGGAGGAAGTGTGCTGGGTACAAAATATGAAGGGCCTTATACGACATAGTAAGGAGTATGAGTTCTTTCTAAGTGTGATAAGAAGTCATTGGAAGATTTTTAAGCAGAGAGTAATATCTAATTTATATTTTTTAAAAAACTCATTCTGACTTCTGGGTTGACGATGGATACTGGTGCAATAAGAGTGAAAGCAGAATAGGCAATTAGGAGGCTTTTTTATTAGTCAAGGAGAGAAATGATGGTGGTCAGCACTAGGTAATAATAGAGATAGACAGAAGTGGAAAATTTTCTGCAGGCAGACATGATAACTTGCTGCCAATTTGGATGTTGGCAATGAAGAGAATGGAAGACTGAATACTAGATTTTTGCTTGAGAAACTGGGGTTTGGTTGTGTCATTTACTAAAGATGGGAAAGACTCAGAGAAGCAGATTTGGGGGTACATAGCAAACGTTCCATCTTGATTATATTATATTTGAGAAGCCTTTTAGATATTCAAGTGGAGATAGGCAGTTCGACACATATGTCTAGAAGTCAAGAGAGAGATTAGACTTTGAGATAGAATTGCGAGCACTTAAAGCCATGGGCCAGATGTAAGATTTAGGAAAGACTCATAGAGGAGAGAAAGGTGCTCAGGATCAAGTTCTAAGTCATTCCAACATTTAGAAATCGGGCAGAGGACATGGAGCTAGCAAAAGATGGTTAATGAGAAGGAGCAGCTTGAGAGGTAGGAGGAAAACCCAGACACTAAGGCATCATGAATTTAAGAAAAGAATGAGATTCAAGAAGGAATTAGAAGGTCAACTCTGTGGAATGCTGCAAAGATGTTAAATTTGAAAAGAATAAATAAGTGACATTAGGTTTGGCCAAGTGGAGATGATTGATGACCTTGAAAACAATAGTTTCAAAAGACTGGTGGAGAAAGAAACCCAAATGAAGAATGATGAGAAGAGAATAAAAGATAGTCGTATTACCTACCTCACAGGGCCATGGGGTACATTAAATGAACTCAGGGATGTAAAGCGCTTAGCACAGTGCCTAGCAGATAGTAGGCACTCATCAAAATTAGCTGTTGTTGTCATATCATCAGCAGCATTATAATTCCTGATGCCATGCAGCTTCCAGAACTAAAGTTGGGTATAGTGACAGTCAGTTGCATATTATTACTTTTCACAGCTCCAAGCCAGCCACCAAGGATCATCAGTTCCATAAGGTCTGGTTCACGCTACATAATCACCTGGGATCATGTGGTCGCGCTATCAAATGAATCTACAGTGACAGGATATAAGGTATATAAAAAATTACTACATTATTCCCCACACAAGCTTATTCTTACAAAGAATGATTAATGTCTGGACTTTTGAAAACTCATTCAGCTTTCTTATTCTAGCTTTATAGCAGAATCAGATGAAATAGTGCCACGATAAATTTTGAAATAGAGAGAAGATCTTCAGTGAATTTTAAGAAAATGCTATGTCAAGAGAGCAAGATAGATACAATAACTGCTTTAAAGAATAGAATTGTTAGAATAATCAGTGCTTAACAAGGGACAGAAAGAATCCATTTTTGTTTGGCAATGATATAGATAGTATCGCCCAGCACACAGCCAACTCTTTGATGTATTGAGTTGCCTTCTGTAAATGAACAAAAAAGGAAAAAAGATTATTTCTGTATATTCTCTGTATCACACACTATCACATTTTTCCTTGAATACTAAATTTTAGAAATAATATGAAAAAAATTTAAATTGTGAGGCAATTTTTTAGACTACTTCAATATATTGAAAGAGCCCTCATTTTGTACCTTTTTCATAAAAAGACACATTCTTTCCCTCTCTTTATCTTAAGTCATCTCAAAAAATAAAGTTCAGATGATTAAGGCACATCCTTTTGGATCACCCTAAAAATAGATGAAATCAGTATCTGTGAATTAAAAATGACATGAATTTTCCAGCTAGTGTTACACATAGCTTCCTGGATGTTTTTTATTAATAAAAGCATTTTTATTCTACTTTTAGTGTTAGGCCATTGGCTCATTATTATCACTTTATTATCACAAAATATATATATTTTGGGACTTTTCAAGGTACTCTATAGACCTGATGGTCAGCATGATGGCAAGCTGTATTCAACTCATAAACACTCCATAGAAGTCCCAATCCCCAGGGATGGAGAGTATGTTGTAGAGGTTCGTGCACACAGTGATGGAGGAGATGGAGTGGTGTCTCAAGTCAAAATTTCAGGTAAGCCAGACATTTAAGACACATTTCAATTAAGCACTTGTAAGTTTCTAGGCCCATATGGATTCCCAAGAGTAAAGGTAAGACTGATATTCACATCAATATCAGTGTTTCCCTAAGTAGATTTGAAATGTCAAGGATGCCCTGAAACTTGATATTTCTTCCCTTATGAGTCACAAAAGTAAATTTGCAGCATACTACATACTTGATTATTATTTGGATGTCAAAGCACAATTAAAATACCGTAATGCATTAAAATGGTACATAATACTAGACCATTAGATGATAATATCCAAACTTCTCTTATCAAAAAGAAATTCACTGAACTACTATTAACATTCTTCCAACCTCTTTTTCCTTGTCCTAAATATATTAACATGGTAATGAAATAGAAAGACAGTAAAAGATAGCTCCTTCCTTTGCCATCTCCCACTCTTTGTCTCTGCATATCTCTTCCTTTTCTGCAAACTATTTCTGACTAGTTCGCAAACTTTGCACTATTTAATTCAAAATAGATTTTTGAGGCAGTGATTTCTTCCCTTTTTTGGATTTGTAGAACTCTATTATTTGTTTAAATTTTGATACTTTTTTCTCACCCCGTATGCATGATATAGTTTAATTATACTGAATTAAAATTGATGTTAATTTGAGAGTTTTATGCGAGACTATGAAATACTAGAAGACGCTAAATCAAAGATGGGAATAATTGATTTAGAAGAAAATTTGGTTTTATGGCTAAATAGATGAATATGTTATATATTAAACTAATAAATCCTTTAACACAATGCCAGAGTTTTTAGTCCAACAATAACTGTACCAAAAAAACTGTAGAATTAACATTAGGAAATGTTGGATGTTTGGTAAATAGTACCATTCTAGAATTTTCTTATTTAAATTTGGATTTATTTGCAAATTGTTTAAATTATTTGTAATGAAAAAAGCATATAAATACAAATAGAAATTTTAGGCTTTCTTGTAAATTTAAATTGTTTACTTTGAAAACTTTTTTAGTTTGTACATTACTATTATCTTCTAAGATAGCAAAGTTATGTTAGAAACTTTGGAAATTACAAAAATCTGAAAGGAAAAGAAAATAATCAGTTGGAATTTACTTCTAGTTACCCTTTTTTTTTTATATAATTTTATTTATTTATTTATTTATTTATTTTTTCCCCCAAAGCCCCAGTAGATAGTTGTATGTCATAGTTGCACATCCTTCTAGTTGCTGCATGTGGGACGCAGCCTCAGCATGGCCGGAGAAGTGGTGCGTCGGTGCACGCCCGGGATCCGAACCCGGGCCTCCAGTAGTGGAGCGTGCACACTTAACTGCTAAGCCATGGGGCCGGCCCTCTAGTTACCCTTTATACGTATATAATTTCATGTGTAAGCTTCTATTAAATATATCATATTATATGCTACTTTTATCAATTATGTTACATGAATATTCCCCATGTCATTCAAAATTTTGTAAATTTTGTTTAAAATTATACATAATATTCTCTCAAAGGTATAAAATGTATCTACCTATTCTAGTTTTTCCTATCATAAATAATACTATCTTGAATACATTTTTATAAATTAATCTGGCATTTTTTTCATTTTTAAAATGTTTTCTAAATTCTGAACTTTGATAACAGATACCTTCAATAGTTTTACACTTAGCAGGGCTGTTTTTCAAAGGGAAATCTGAGGGAAATGTGGACAGTATTTTGAGGGTGGTAAAGTGCAAAAGAATTCCATAAGCTGCTTTTGAACATTGACCTTCCCGGTCAGAAGCCAGCCGTAGCACACTGTTGCTCTCTTCATTTCCTTACCTTTCATTTGTCATCCCTAATGCGAAGCAGAACTTAGTTTCTGGAGTTTAGACAACAGAAGTTTGTAGCTAGAGATGCTGTAGCAGTGACAGTAGCATCAGTATAGTTATAACTAGTGGTATGCTGATAAATGTTAAGTGACTGGCTCTCCGGGGATGAAGGGAAGCCCTGGTTTATAGTGTTTGCCAATTTCTGTGGAGTGAATATTTTCACATGTCCGACCTCAAGCTTCCCACGTGATGTCACTAAATGAGGAGCTGGGAAGAGATGCTCAGTAGCACACCATTATATAGCATTGCCACCACACAGATGCAATAGGCATAACTTCAAGAGTATTGGTGACATTAAAATGTAATAAAATAATTAGGAAGTGATGAGTTTTGGGTATTTACTACCTTTGTTTTAAATTTTTAAATTTAACTAATAAGTTTACATAATTTTGATTTTAATAACAGTGTTTTTAACAACTCACTCATACATTTCCTGAAAATTTAACAGTTGGCTCTTGGGAGGTGGTATTGACCAGCTGTAGCTGCAACATACCATGGTTATAGTCTGACATCCCAGTGTAAATAGCCCATGTACAGAAGACAGAGTATGGTTTTTAGAAACCTCAAATATACTCAGAATAGTTTCCTCTTTTTTTGCCAACCTAACGGACAATATTCTTATTAATGCAGAATTTCTGTTATTTATGTCTTAGTCTGACCATCACTGTACAAAGAAACTTAGTCTTAACATTAGGAAATGTCAGATGTTTGGTAACTAGTACCATTTTAGAATTTTCTTAAGTTCTGGTTTATTTGCAAATTGTTTAAATTATTTGTAATGAGAAAAGCATGTAAATACAAATGGAAATTTTAGGCTTTCTTGTAAATTTAAAAGACTCAATTCTTTCCTTTGTTTCTGTTTTCATGCCTAAAATACATAGCCAGAATATAATACATTGCTAGGTTTTAATGTTTATATACATTATGCTGTTCATTCATTCATTCATTCATTCATTCAACAAATATACATTAAATGCCTACAATACGTCAGCACAGTTCATATATTTAAAATGTGCTACCATTTATATATTTCCACAGCCCTTCTAGTCCACATCACAATCATCCCCTGATGGCCCTATTGCAATTCTAAAATTTTTCTTGGCTTCCAATTTTGGCCTCCTACAGTTCATTCTCCATGCAGCAGCCAGAGGGATCTTTCCAAACATAAGTCAAATCATATAACTCTCCTCTTAGAAAGACATCCTACAGAATAAAATCTAAATTCCTTACCATGGTCAATAGTGCCCCATAAAACCTGGCCCTGCCGAACTCTCTCTCACCTCAATTAAGTGATTTCTCCTTTGCTCCATTAACCTTCTTTCTCTTCTTGAATGTACCATCACCGTTCCTACCTTGAGGCATCTGTACTTGTTCTTGCTGCTGCCTGGAATTCTCTGGATCTTGTCATGGCAGGTTTATTCTTGTCATTTTTATTTTGCTTTGATGTCACCTCCTTAGGAAGAATTACATGGCTGTCAGTGTAAGGAAGCTTCCTATTCTAATTCTTTGTCAGATCACATCCCTGTTTTATTTTCTTGATAATATTTATAACTATTTAAAATTATCTTATTTATTAATTTATACTGTTTATTGCCTATCTCCATCCTTACTTGAATGTAAGCACCATGGGGGCAAGCTCTTGTCTGCCTTATTTGACTTTTGAATCCCCAGCACCAAAGGGACCTATCTGACACGTAACAGGGTTTTAACAATAATTGCTGAATGAATTCATGATTTCTGTATAACGTCAAATTTAGTAATAAGAATAATTTGAGCAACTTAAGCTATAGTTTAGATGCTTAGAATGTTGATACACTTTCCCATTAGGCACGTGATTTGTATTATGCCAAGTGCTAATCTACAAGTTTGATTCTTAAAAACATTAAGACTTCATATTGGAGATATTCTAGAAAATTTAATACACATGGTAATCTGTAAACTCCGTTTCTGTCTGACCTAAACACTGTTATCTACTGTCTTAAGAAATTATTCCCTGTTGGATGTTTATAGTTCACTCGAGGCAAACGTAACATCACAAATGTTTCATCACAAACATACTGTCTCTAATAAGTTCTATATTGTCTTTTAAGACTCTTGTTTTTATACATCATTGTGAGCTAAATTAAGAATAATATGAAGATAGGTACAATATTTTGAATATAAATTTTAGTAAGCTAATTTGGCTTGTTACATATTCACTATAAATTTTAGAATATAGATTAACAGGGATCTTTGGTCATAAATAAATATCCACAGAGAAGCACGGATTTCATTATTTATGTGTGAATTGCATATTTTGAGCTTTTATTTTTCTTTTTAGTTTTAAACAGACTACAGATATCTTAGTCAAATCAAGGGAGACTTTCAAGGACACTTTAGTCTGGACTTCTTCCTAAGGGCAAGAAGTAGTGATTCGAAACTTTTAAGGTGGGAGTAACATAATCAAATGTTTGCTTTTGAAAAAATCACTTTGCTGATTGTGGAAAATGTGTGTATATAGTAGAGTAAGATGTAAGATGAATCACAAGGTTATTATCATAGAATGATTAAAAGATGATGGTGGTCTGGACTGGAAAGAGGGCAGTGGTGATGTCTAGGGTAGGTTCTAAAGGAACAAGGCATTTTTCCATTTGATTTAAAGTTTCTATCTATTCATTTTGTTGACTTTATGTCTTCTAATAAATCTGTAATTTATCCTGATGTTACCATAGATGATGTAATCTAAACATTTAACCCACTATTTTTGGTAACTCCAAGCTATTAAGTTAAACTATATAACCAAAGCCACTGACTTAAACACTGATGAAAAACACATTTAGTTTTTTCACTTTGTCCTCTTCTTCCTGGTAGCAGAAGAAGGACTAGGAAACCATTCTGTAGGTCGAACCTTTACACGTTTAACTCCATTACTTGCATGCTTCTTTTTCCAGTGACTAAGTAAGTGGTACGGTAGAAAAGGAACAAGAGGATAGTTGGGTTATTTAGATTTAATTCATACATTATGAAATTAAAATGCTATATTGACATCATCACTTTTGCAAGTATCTCCCCTGTAAGCATTTTCAAAAACCAAAATTATTTTGAATGTCTAATCTTGTACAATAGCCTATATACAGACGGAAAGGGTAATATACATGGTTGTCTTAGGTTTCCTTCATCCTGCCTTCTTTAGTGACAGGATGCTATATAATTCAGTGATCCCCAAATCTGTAACTTTGTAAATGTCCTGTATCATTTGGGAAAAATAGATTTCCAAAAATAAATTAACGACTAACCTCAAATTTTGGAATGGTATAAATACATGACAATAATTTTACAGTTGAATGCCATTCTTATAAGTCCCTCATCATAAATTTAAAGTTTTATATTTGTGATTCTTATACAATCAAATATTATCATTCAGGAAATGCTATCTCTCCAACCACTTTGAAATGATCAAATATTTTGTTTTCCTTCATTACATTTTGTGTGGGATCAATTAGAGAGTTCAAGTGGAATCTATGTATTCCTAGGCTGAATCCTATATATTTCTAGCTTGTATTTAAAATTACTTATAAAATATATATTCCTTTCATTACCATTCAATCATGACTATCCACTCAAAACCTTTTCCAACTATATAGCTGTACTTCACACTCCTAGTTTTATAACAAGCATGAAAACAGAGGTGAAATTATGTAAACAAAGTAATATTTTGTGCGTCTCTAAATTTGACTTTGAGTGGTGACTCACTGCCCTGATCATTATTAATGTAACTCTATGTAATGACCTAGATTTGCCCCAGCAGTTGAGGGACAACTCCCACCACAGGGAGTTCCCAGAGTCTTACTTATTCTTCAGAAGCTTTGAGCACTAGTTCTAGAAGCAGATTTTACCATTTGTCAAGCCATGGATAGCACCTCTGCATCGAAACTAACTTGGGTCTTCCTGAATCTTCCCAAAGATTTCTTTAGCTACTAGTAACTTCATACAACAGTCCTAACATATTATTTTGTTCATTTACTTAGACTCAGAAATAATTTGATTGGAATATTGCTCAGTGGAATACAGTATAAGAATAGAAAGGAATATTAAAAATAATCCTCCAAGATTTGCTTACTACCAAAATAAATTTGGTTTATGAACTACAATCTTATTCTTTAGAGCTATACTTTAGCTTTATGATGTGCAAATACTTTTTTTCCTCTAATAAAATAAAACTTACTCTTAATAATTTTGGTTTTTCATAACACTTTTGTTCTCCAGAAAATTGATTCATTCAATAAACATCTACTGAACCACTACAATATGTCAGGCATTCTGCTAGGATATCGATTACAATAATCGGCAAGCCCTCCTGAGGCTTGCCTTCTTGTGGATATCAAGAAAATAAAGAACTAACACTAAATAATAAAATTATTTATATATACACATATTAAGGATTTTAATGAAAAAATAAGCAGTTATTATAAAGAGTAACAGAGGTAGAACTGATTTGAGTAGGATGATCAGGTCTAGCCTCTATAAGAAGGTGATGTTTAGGTTGAAATCTAAAGGAAAGGAACTAGCCAGACTACAAAAGTGGGGATAAGAGTCCCAGGTACAGGAATGGTAGGAAGGAACTTGTCATATTCAAGAGGCTGAAAGAAGGCCAGCGTGACAAGTGTGTAGTGGTGTGGGATGAGTCAGAGAGATGAGAGGGGCAAAGCCACGAATGGCCTGGCGTTGATTACATCTCAGACCCATCTGATACTATTCTCTCATTCTAACTCTCTTCCTCACCCCATCCTAATTGTCAGAAGTTTGTATTTTATTCCAAATTCAATGGAAAAACATTGATGTGCTTTCAGGAGGTGAGTGATGCCATCTGATTTAGGATCACTTTTGCTGTGGTGCAGGAAATGGAGTGGAGGAAAAGGAGAATGGGTGGAGCTTGTGAGAAGACAGAAAGTCTTTTCTTCAGAAAGAATGAATTTATAGGATAATTTAAGATTTTTATTGCCCTAAGATGCAAAGCAAATTACAAAACCTTTTCCAGGATAAATGGTTAAAGAACATATATGGAGACGTTTTATACAATTCGGAGAGGGAAATGTACATTTTAGAATGTTTCTTATAAAAATTATCAGGTGTAAAGCATATCAGTTAGTAATAAAAAGATGTGGAAAATAAAGATTCATCAACTTGCTGGAGGAAAATGTCTAGGTTATCTTGTTCGACTCCTTCCCAAGGGTTGAAATTTTTTGCGGGACCTTCCTGGCTTATGCTCCCTCAGTCTCAGCTTAAATACTCTCTGTGATGGGGTGGGAATTCACCCATTTTACAAGCATCCCTTAGGTTTATCAATAGCTTTAATCAATAGATGGTACACCTCTGATCATTTCTATAATGATTGAATTAGTTTCCAATAAAATCAAGCTCACAGGATCAAACGATAGATTACTATAAAGTTTTTTTTCTTTTCTCTCTTCTATTGGTGAAGTTTCTGTCAGAAAAGATGAAACATCTCTGGATATCTTAATCAAGCTTTGAATTTGAATCTTAAAAAAGAAAACAAGGGGCTGGCCCAGTGGCGTGGTGGTTAAGTTTGCACGCTCCACTTCAGAGGCGCAGGGTTCACAGGTTCGGATCCCGGGCGCAGACCTACACCACTCATCAAGCCATGCTGTGGCGGTGTCCCACATACAAAATAGAGGAAGACTGGCATGGGTGAAGGCTCAGAGACAATCTTCCTCAAGCAAAAACGAGGAAGGTTGGCAATAGATGTTAGCTCAGGGCCAATCTTCCTCACCAAAAAAAAAAAAAAAGGAAGAAAACAAACCCTTCATAAGAGCTGTGAGAGTGTCTGCTGGCTTTGAGGAAAGCAAGAAATTGTATTGAAGGGAATGCGCATTGGTGGTCCATCTGCCTGCAGCACCAAAATGGGAGATCCATGGGAGAATCTTCAACCGTGCTGGCACCACCTTGCCTTTGACCCCTGCTGAGGCCCACAGGCCTTCCCACCACTGCCAGAGCAGTAGTGGCTTCTGCTTTTCTGTGACCTTCCAATTCTCTCTTTAGTGCCTCTCAGTGGCAAGAGAGTCTAGGAAATATACTTTCCACATTTTTACCCCAGAAATAGAGAAAAGAGCATAGAAAGCAAGAGTAATGGTGCTGAAATTACAACAAAAAATGCAGCACATCTTCTCCAAAAATAAGTAGATTTACATGATAACCATCAAACCTAACAAGAAAAACCCAGCCAAATGTGGATTTTTAGGAAATGTTAAATAAAGGAAAGAAAGAAATTGACTCAACTTCTAAATTAATTTCATAATATAGAAATTCATATTAGTAGAAAAACTATTAAAATTATAGGACAAGAAAACCTGCAGATATTGAAGCTATATCATGAAAATATAAAAAGGAAGATTTACCAAGGTATAATAAATAATGATTAATATCACTTGATCACAAGACTCAGATAATAATGTGGCTACTATATTTAGTGATTCCTCATATTTTCTTTTTCAGTATTATGATAACATCATAATGGACATCTTTGTATATAGACTTTTTTTCTGAATTTCTAATTATTTTCTTAGAAAAGATTCCTAGAAGTAAAATTACTGGATTAAAGGGCAGGACCTTTAGAACTTGGCAAATACTTGACAACTGCCAAATTGCTATCCAAACAGCAATGCCCACATTTTATCATTAAACAAATTTTTTACTAGCATTTTGTTATTTAGAAAATCCATATTAATTAAACAAAGATACTATCTTGTAATTTTACTTATATTTTTTATTACTATTGAGCTGAATATTAATGTTTAATAGCTATTTATAGTTCCATTTCTGTGAATTTCTGTTTCTATTTTTTTCTCTGTTTAATATTAATAATTTTCTTTAAAATTCTATGATCAATTTATGAAGATTATTAACATTTTTATGCCATATTTGTAGCAAATACTTTTCCAAGTTTGTATTTAAATGTTATTGATGTTAGATCAATATGGTTTATTTTTATGCAAAATAATGAATTCTCATTTAAAAAATTCTCCAATATTTAATGCACATAAACAAGAAGTCATGGAATAATAGATACAATGTAAGTCCATTTATATGAATTTCAAAAGCAGAACATAATGAAACACTGTTTAAAGAGGTGCATATATGACATGTACAACTTCCCAAAAAAGAGAATGATTAACACAAAAGTCGGTACAGTGTTGCCTTGTTGGGTGGGGAGGGGCAGTGGGCAGAGGGTAATCAAGAAGAGACTTAACAGGCTGGCGACAATGTGATTTCTTTGCCTAGCCGGTAAGTCTTTAGGTGTTTTTTGTTATTGTCATTGTTTTTAAATTATGTTTTTAAAAATGCTAATTTACATAATTTATTTCAATGCTGCAAAATTTAAAAGGGGTTTGAAGAAATTGAAGAGTAGAGAAAAGTTATTGAATTTGGCATTTTAGAGGTCTGTATTAGTTTGCTAGGGCTGCCATAATAAAGTACCACAGATTGAGTGATTTTAACAACAGAAATTTATTTTTTCACAATTCTGGGGGCTGGAAGTCTGAGATGAAGATGTCAGCAGGATTGGCTTCTTCTGAGGCCTCTCTCTTTGGCTTGTAGATGGCTGTCTTCTGCCTGAGTCTTCACGTGGTCTTCCTTCTGTGTATGTTGGTGTCCTAACTTCCCCATCTTATAAGAACACCAGTCATATTGGATTATAGCCCACCCTAAAGCCCTTGTTTTAACTTAATTACCCCTTAAAAGATCCTATCTCCAAATGCAGTCACATTCTGAGGTACTGGAGGCTTGAGCTTCAACATATGAATTTTGAGGGGACAAAATTCAGCCCATAACAAAGTCATTGGTAATTTCAAGAGATCAACTTTCATAAACCAGTGTGGGTAAAAGTCTTATTTCTCTAAGCAAACGTCTTAGAGCTTATATTCTAAAGGGAGGAGGTAAAATAAATCCATAAATCTATAACAGTATATAACAGTGATAGTATCTGAAGATAGCTGAAGAAGGTAAAGCAGAGGAAGGTGGGTAAGAAGTGACGGAAGAAGACTAGGGTCTATGTTTTCAATGGAGTGGCAGGAAAGTCCTGTTCTGATGAGATGACACTGGAAAAGACAATCAAATGAAGTGAGGGAATGTCCATGCAGTTATCTGGAAGGAAAACTATTCCTACCAGAGCAATACAAAAGCCCTGAGCTAGGAGTACGGATGCTCAAAGAATAATAAGGAGAACACTGTGGATGGGACCAAGCAGCCCATGGGGAGAGCAGACACATGAGCCTGGAGAGATAGGTAGGACCTGAATTATAGGTTTACAGGTTCTGCTTAAGGACTTTGGATTTTATTCTAAATGTGATGAGAAGCCATTGAAACAGTTTAAGGTGGGAAGTGACATGATCAGATTTACAGTTTATAAGTCTCATTCCAGCTGCTCTTTGGAAGGAAGTAGAAATCTAGTGTAGGGTGGGAAAAAATCTCTGAATCTCTGGAAATAGTGAGGGCAGTTAGAAGTTAAAAAGTTGATAGTCCAAGCAAGAGATGAAGTCAGCTTTGACTAGTATGGTCACAGTAGAAGAAGTGAGAAGTAGTTACACTCAGGGTTTATTTGGAAGAAGACTCAACAATATTTTCTTATGATTTGATAAGGGATATGAAAGAGAATTTGGCATAACTCTTAGGAGTTAGATTGACCAACAAAATCATCTATTGAAATGACGAACAGAATCATCTACTGAAAACAGATGATTGGAGAAAATAAGTAAAGTTCAAATTTTGACGTGCTAGGTCTTGCTATGTCCATTAGACATCCAGGTGCAGATAGATTAAAAAAAAAAAAAAAGAATCATCTCGCAAAACTGAGAAACCAGCTGACGTCAGACAACAAATTTGTCAGAGAACCAATTGGCACAATTATATAACTATCAACAACCCGTACCAGCCTAGATACAGAAATGGAGATAGCAGATGGTTGTTGGTGTTGCCCAAAGCTGGCAACGTGTATGATTGATATAGTAGGAGATTAGGGAAATAAGGATTAATTACTTCTAGTTAAAGGATAATTTAAATAGCTAAACAGAGGGTTTGTATCTATTAGAATATTTTCAGCTGTCAGCAACAAACACGCAACTCAAAATTGCTTGAGAGATCGGTGGCCTTTAGGCCTTATGGAATCAATGTCTTTAAAATATAATCAAGGACCTGATTCCCCCCCTTTTTCTCCACTTGGGAGATCTCAGTATCAGCTTCATTCTTTGTGGTTGCAAGATGGCTGCAGCAATGCCAGGAATTGTTGCATGCAGACTCGAGAATGTCTAAGGAAGAAGGCTGACTCTCTCTTTCAGAGCTCTATCTTAAAATGAAGGACCTTCCCCAGAAGCCCCTCTGAAAACCTCTCCCGTATTGTCCAGAACTGGGTCACAAGTCCACCCCTACACTAGTAAAATGTCATTTTCATGATTGCCCAAAGTGATCAAGATTTACCACTCATCTGGGGATGGGAAAACCTTCTTTGAGGAGTAAACATTCAAACAAAATCAGTAAACACAGGTTTATCCTATAAAACAATATATTTGGCACTACCACTGTGAAAGAATATTAAAATAGGTAAATTGGAATATTTAAGGAACAGTGTAAGTCACTACTGCCATAGGAAAAATGCAAATGTTTTTGTTTTGTTTTGTATTTTAGAGTAGATACTCCTTAACAGCTGCATTTGGTGGTGTTTTCTAAATTTTATAAAGTTATACTAGGAGGGTAGAATCTGGAAAGAATACAGTCGAAGGAACTAAAATTGGAACCTAGCATGAGAAGAGACTCCCATATATAGTGCATGGTTTGGAAAAGGGAATTGTGAATTAAAGGAATTTATCATTTTTGAAGAATATAATTACATTGAAGAAGTTTCAGAAAATGAACTAAAGGTCCTAAGGGAGATACCTTGATTCAAAGATAAGCTTTATTTTTCTGAATTGGAGTATTAGCAAAATTCCAGTTTTACTAAGTAATAATCTGTTTATTTCACTTTGCATAATACCGAGCTTTGTGGAATTTACTTGTAAGGTTTCAACAGATTTTATCATGGGTCATAATATTTTGCATCAATAAATTGGCCATGAGAAAATGAGTAATCTTGTGCAATGGCATATCTTATATGTATAATTTTAATTATTAGTTCAATTTTGCATTTTTATGAATATCTATATATTATTGGCATAAAAAATTATATTAAGATATCTCTTCTGTATACGCAAATGGTTTGGAAACATTCTGTAATCCTAAAGAAGGAATATTAGGGTAGATGTACCTCCCCTCAAATCATAGGATGTTACTTTATATTCTCTCCTGAAATAAAAGCAACAAATAAATGAATTAAAACAATCAGATTATCTTTAATTGATATATGCATCAACCATTAAAACAACATTTTAAAATTAATTTTCCTTTGAAACATTATAGGCTCTGTTGAAATTTGTAACCCTCTCAGGAAAATGTAAAGACGATTGTCTGCGCTGAGAACAGGAGTTGGGTTTTAAATTTTCTCTCCTGAGGTTTGACATTTGTTCACTGTAACATAAATTTGAAAACCATTTAAAAAAGAAAATGAGTTTGTCATTGTTAAAAATAAAACCCTGGAAATTTCTCACAAATAGAACTAGAAACCTTTAATGCTATAATGAGAGGGAATATAAAACACTTAAATTGGAAAGTGATATATCAACATATTGAAATGATCCATTTGATACTACTTTAGGGACCAGCTTTAGTGATTTACGAAGCAATGTTTAGGTCTCAAAGTACTTCCCATAGTTGAGTAAGGCTAGAAGCCAGGCCCCTTGGTAGATTATTCACAATATGAAAGCAATGCAATGAAACAAACGACATTCCAGAGGAAGTTTTACCGACACCTTCTGCAAAATGAGCCAGACCAAGAGAAAATAAATCATTTAGAACATATTCCAAGAGTATGAATTTCTCCAGCCAGTCGTCTTTCCTCTATAACCTTTTATTCCAGGACCCGAAAAATTGACTCTTATCTAAAGCAAATTGTCAATCTTGGTCACATGGCCATGAGAAGCAGGAAGAGTAAGGGTGTTGTAGGTTACAGAGAACTCATGGAGAGTCCAGGGTGTTGTAGATTACAGAGGACTAGCTCAACAAGACCCCACAGGAGGTGCCTCAGAGTCCGGATGTGCCTGGAAATTGTGCATTCTTAAGATATCAACATCTGTGTAGATGACCCTTCCAGTGCCCTGACCTCTTAATCTGTTTAACGCCTCTCTCCTGATGATCTTGCTCTCCACCCTGCCTCAGCCAACCACCCATGATTACAGTCTAGTCATGGGTTCACAGACTTGAATGTGAATTAGAATTTGAGAGGTCCCTGAAACTTGAATGGGAAAAAATTGCATTGTAATTTTTACTAATTTCTAGCTGAAATTCAGCATTTCTTCAAACATGAATTTAAGCAACAAATCACTGTCACTAATAACAATCATAGATATTCCCATATAATATTTGAGGTGTTGCAATATCACATCTTCAAAAATATGATATTTATTAGACTTGACCCTAGTGCTTGTTATTTAATGTGTTAATGAACATATATTTGCCTTCTTGATATTTTTATAAATGTATTTCAATATAATTGGTTTCCTTTTAACTGTATATGTTGTATTTTATGCATGTAAAAGCATCATTTTCAGTATTCTCGAGATGCACAGACTGCCAAGGCGTTCATGACACAAAAACAAGTTAAGAATCCCTGCAAATCTTGATATTGCAGTTATTAAACTGCAAAAAATCAGATTTTTAATTCTAAGCATTCTATTTTCTCAACACTAGCCCTTTTATCTTTCCAGTTTATTCCCTCAAATCTCCTCCCAACTCCAACAGTTCTTCCACCCTCCCCCACCCAGATCTACCTTAGATCTTTCCATGTTTTTCTATCCCTCATTCCCCCTCAGATCCTCAGTTTCCTCCTTAAAGAGCTGAGATTTCATGGTCAGTAATTAAAACCACTGCCTTATCTATACCTTGCCTTATTATCCCTTCATGCTCCTCACATGGCCAAACCCAAACTCTGATTAAATACAACTTTCCACTTATATGCCCACATACAAGCAGAACTCCGTATGTTCCCTCCGAGATCTCCCCCTTCCATCCCAACCCCCACATTCGCCACCTCCCCAACACTACCTGCCTGGAGAGATCCTCGGGTCTCCTCATGCCCTTAGGCCTTGTTTATAACAGTAACCAAAAGAAGCCTAGGACTCTTAGATTAATACAGCTCTGTATGCCTCATTTTCTGACTCCATTTCTTTCCAGACTTAACTCTTAAAACCTTCTCACTCTGCCTTCTGGATTCGTTGTCAGTCACCAGGAAAGTCTCCTATAATGTTCATCTCTTCACTGAATGTTTCTTTCACCTTCTTAATTTATCTGAAACATGGTCTCCTGTATGACATTGCTCCTCCAGTAGTCTATTCAAACCTCTTGGGCCTGGCGACAGGGTAGGTGTCCTCCTTGCTTCTTGTTCTTGCTTCCGTATTATCTCCTTCCTTCTTGCCCAGAAAGCCCTGCTTGGAATCTGGTATCATCAGCCTCTCCCACCTATTTCTCCTTCTTGTTGAAGTTTTCTGCCAACATCCTGCATCACTCCTACTCATTCCTTGAAGACTTTAGTGCCGGGATCACTGTCACTCTCTGCAATACTACTTCTCTCAGAGTTTTTCTTGATTTCAGTATACATGTAGATGATCCTTAAATTACCCTGTCCTCTCAGTTCCTTGAAACACTTCCTCTCATTTTTGTTGCCATTCCCGTGGTTCTACCCTAACCCTTATCATTGCTATCTTCATAATCTCATTCTAGTCGCTGACCAAGACCTATCTTTCCTCTCACTCCTAGTATTCAGATTCCTGAAATTTTTTGACCCACCAAAAACCACAAGCCACTGATCTTACCACTTTTTCTATGTCTCTTACCTTTCTTAGTCTCTCCATATCTAGCTTAAATCCCACAGCCACAAATTATAATTACTCCCTTGCGTAGAACCTGCCCCCCTTCCAGTTCTCTCACTTCATCGTACTCACTTGCATAAATCATGGGTTGCTCTGATTTTTTTTTATTCTTTTTTGCCCATCTGTCAATGAATATGTTATCAATAAGTCAAGAGCCCCAATAATTCTATTGTCTTATTATTCTCTAATACTTTAAGGAATATTTTCTATATCAACTATTAATTATATTCAGAGGAATTTTAAAAAAATAATCAATATTTATGTCACATAAAAGAAATATAAAAAATATTCTATATCTGAATTTCATAAACTAATTCCCTTTCCTCAAAAGAGAGAAAAGTTACATTGTTCTCAAAGAAATTAAAATGAAAATGAGTATGTTTTTGTTATTATACAATTATTTAAAATTATATTGTATTTTTAAATCTCCTTACTAATCTTCCTGAAAAAAGATTTATTGTACTAAAATTTGAAATTAGTAAAATGAGTAATAAATTGTGCTAGGAGTTATAGCATCGATACTGGGGGAAAAAATAAGGTATACATGTTACAGGCAATATTAAATTCAGTATTATAAGTGGGTTTCCTAGGGCATATTTGATTGTAAACATTTCTCTATAAATTAAATAAGAATTATTGTCAATGTCTAGTATCCTAGATTGTATATTTTCCCTGTAACATGGGATGTATGAGGCAAGGTTAGCTAGACAAAAAATGGGAAATCACAATGAGAATATGATCAGAGACAGTTTTTGTTTAGCAAAGAAAGAAATGATATTCTCTCCTTACTTTAAATTTCAACAAATTTCTTGTCTTTAAAATTAACCTATTGATAATCTAGGCAAAAGTACTTATCACAGTGCACAGCAATTATTCAGCGATTTTATTTAATATTCAGCAGTTACAAGTAAACACTGCAAACTAGCATGTGAATGATGTGCTTCACACAGGATAATGTCTTCATGTTACATTACCAATGACCACGCCATATTTAAAGAATTAATTCTTTAGTTACTAGATGAACTAAAGTATTTGTATGGCTTAGAGATTGTTAAGTCGGGGTACATTTTTGCAAACTTGATTAATTCCTATTTATATGTGTTAATTTTAAAATACTGTGTTTCTGTTGTTTAATGTATTTTCTATACCAATATGTTGTGTAGTCAGTGAACAATATGCCCTTTATGGCTTATCCTCAGCCATTTTTAATTAGATAACATACAACATTGCAAGTTTTAAAACTAAAGATAGGTGTCATGCCAAGTAGCAAAAGTTTCTTTGATGGCTCTTTTCCCAGGTTAGTAACTTCTCCGGTGTTTGAACAACTATGTTTGAAATACAGTCTAACAGAATATCTATTTGCCTTCTCCTAAATTTACATTCAGGAAGATGATGATAAAATACTTCCTTAAATTTTAAGGGATTTGCATGTTCTTATTCTTTTGGAGTGTTCTATGAATTAATGAAATGAAAGTTAATATCCTTTAGGGGATTAACTGTAACTTTACGATAAATTAGATCATTATAAAGCAATGGCTTAGAATAAGAGTTTACTTCTCTTTGAATATCAAGGATTACTTTTCATTAGATTCTCTCTTTTTAGTAATGCATTTCTCGGTAAATATTTTATTATCACAATTGAAGGGCATTTGTAAATCCCATACATATATTTTATCCCATCTCTTTTTTCTTGGCTCATGTCCCTCCTCCTCCAGGAAACTCTTTTTCTGCCACCACCTGCAGCTGCCCCTCATTTTTGCTCCCATGGTGACTTGGACATCCTAAGTGCAATAGGCACGACAATTGTGGTTTACTTGTGACTCAACTGTGATCTCTAGGAAGAGATCAGGGAGAAAAGGCTATTTCTGCACCCAGCACGGAGTGCACACGGTAGTAGTAGGCTCTCATTATGTGTTAACTGAATTCATGAACAAACGTTAGACAGTTAAGTTTTTTCTATTCTATTAAAACTTAGAGAAGCTATCTTAAAAAAAAAGAAGCAGAATTAATCAGAATCAAATTTTAATCACATTCAGACATTTATTGCCTACTTAGCTAAAAAATCCAGCAACTCTATCTACAAGTTGGATCACGTTATGTACCATTCTCAGCAGTGACTTCCTCTTTCTGTGTTCTCAGCTTCCTCTTGGGGCATAACAGCCTAGGATCTGTTCTTACCTTGAGAGAAGCATAAGCCTCACATCAGTAACCAGGCCCCTTTTCAAGTCTGCACAACCTTGAAAATCCAGAGAGGTTAAATTATAGTCCGAACAGCTTGATCCTTCCTAACTTGTCTTCAATGGTGTCCTAAATCTCAGTGGTTACTGTGCAAATGCCCTTCAGTTTGGGCCTGACCTGGTACCTTTTCTTTCCTGAGTCCAGTAAGGATTTCTTTGGAATGTGGCCTGCAGAAACCACAGATGAATGGCACTCATTTCTTTGACACATGGACCAGGTCAGAAAAGAACTGCCTAGTAATAACAATAAGAAGAGTATTACTAACACATATTTGGTGCTCAGTACATTTTTTACTTTTTCTTGTGTTTAAATAAGAGGTGCTGAGGTCCTAAATTACTAAGGCTGAGGCAGTAGAGAGAGTGGAAGAGAGAGATTCTAGAGTTGTATTGGTAATCAAATCAGTTGTACGTGGTGACCAAGTTGATATATTGCAGGTGAGGGAAAAAGCATTTTGAAAATGACTCTGTGTTTTCTCCTATGAATAATTAAATGCATGACAACATCATTAACTGAGCTAAGTAATTCAGAAGCGCGGGCAAATTTTATAAGAATAATGATGAAATGGAGAGTGTGGAGGAAGAGAGAAATGGTCCTGTGACAAACTCTGAAGAACCTTAACATGGTAAGGTAAACAAGAGGTAGGACAGTCCAGGTAAGACATACTATGTCAAAATGAATCATTGTTCTCAAACTTCTTTCTAGATTTTATAATATTTCTTTCAATACCTAGAAAACTAATTATGAATTATTTTAACCATGTTAGTATATCATTATCAATCAACATCTAAAAGTCCCTCTGTATAAAAAACACTATCAAGAGACATAAAGACAGAAGGCACAAGTCTTGAGGAGAGAGTCAATAGTAAGTCCGAAAATTTTGTAATAGAATGACTAGAAGAAGACTGGCACTACTGGTAGAAATACAGATGTTGAAGGAAAAATTTCAATTTCCATTCACTGTGTGGGAATGTGACTTGTTCAATACAAACAAATGGTTCTTTAAAGAATTTTCCAGAATTCCTGTTAGCAAGGAGTAACTACTCTGTTGATTTTTTAAATAAACTCCTTGCAGAAGTGATGAAAGCCAATCTTTTCTTCTATTTTTTTGAACCTAAAAGAATTTGAAAAGAACTTAAAATTTCAGGGTTTAGCACCATGAAAATATGACTAAGAATGAGCCTTCTAGAAAGAAAAGGCATTCTGAAAAATATATAAACAGAATGGAAATTTCATGCCGATACCATCTAAAGTGATTGAAATTATTTTATATCTTCTGGATGAGAAGCTGAACAAGCAGAAACTCTTAGAAATCCTTTAATCAGTGTTGAGTTCCAGCCAGTAACTCCTTACACATTTCAGACTGTTGTTAAAACAGTCGAGAAATTGTTTCTCCTGTGGAAGCAGAAAAAGATTCAGCTGATTATGATCCTCTGAATAGTTGTAGGGATTCAATGAATCCAGGCACTTTCTTATAAGACCTTTATGTGCATGTGGAACAACAGAGAGGCACCAATTAATCCTTGTTGATAGGTGGATGACGCTGAATCCTGCAGTAAGGCCCGCAGGTCTGACAAACAAATGAGTTCAGGATCATATTAGGAAGGAAAATCTTAATACCAAAATACTACCTCAAACAGGTGGAGTCACTTATTTGTCATAGCCCCAAAGCAAAGATGAATCAAGAAAGATCAAATGGGACCTTTGCCCCTCTTTTACCCTGGGAAAGCTTCCAAGGTAGTCGCCTCTCTGAATCACCACGTGAAACCAGTGGGGGACTAGGATCCTTGACTGTTGTGGCTGTGCAGGTGTACAGATACCAGTAATAATTTCCAACTTTCAACTCGTTACGTTTAGGAAGGTTGGATCACTGCATTGTCCAGCCATATTAAGAGATATTCATGAACCATCTGTGGGTATCTGTGGGGTAGAGAAAATAGCACTGGTCTTAGAATCAGAATTCAATACCCAAATCTGCCTATGCTAGATAGGCAAATCTGAGCCTTAGGCCCCTCATCTATAAATGAGGATAATGATACATACTTCAACTGTATATTATAAGAATTAAGCAAAATAACATGTTGTAAACTTCCCTGGACAGAGTAGGCACTTAATAAATTATAAAAAATAAAAACAATCCATTGAACAGATATTTGTTGATAACATGTTATGGGCCAGACTGTCCAGAAAACTTCTGAATATATGAAATAATTTTTTATTATTCTCATATTTATTATTCCTTTTGATTATTCTCATATCATCGCTATCTGTATATTTAAATTTTGGAGCTTTCCTCATTGTTAGGTGAAGATTTTATTTAAAAAGAAAAGCAGAGGTAAAATTGAAATTGAAATTAATCTGCATCTATACTTTGCTGAAACCAGACATGTGACATGAAAATCATCCCCAGGTAGGCCAGCCATTTGAATGACTGCGGCTAACTAGGGTCCCACAAAGAAGCCAGATGAAAGTGGATACAACTTCCACTTTGGGGCTCCGATTGACAGAGGCTTTTCTGGATCATCCCCATAGCTCTCATCTTCTTGAAGGGCCTGCTGTTCTAAGCAAATTTAAAAGGCAGCATTCTTATCCTTTTCTAAAATTGGGGAATGATTTATTCCACAAATATTGGTACTAGAAACAGGCATGCAAATATGTGTCTCCTAAAAATATGTCATCTTTCATATAATTTTAGGGATACCTATGCAAAATAGACCCTCTGTGAATGAATAGTCATGACGTCCAGCAACATGATAGAGTAAGACTTTTAGGTTCCATTGTCTCACCTACAAACAAACATTGTGCCCCACCATAAACTTAAGCACAAGTATTAAAATCAGCAAAAGATCATTTACTCTAATTTACATAAAAGAAGAATGAGAAGAACTCAGGGGGCTTTGTGGGAAGACATATGTGCTGTTTCCCTTTGGATTTCATTTGATTAGATACACTTGTAAGTTTAAGGAAAATTGACTGTCATGACCAATTAGTTTTATTCTTACTCTTTATTGTCAGTACTCCAAAACACCAGCTGGTCTCCCAAAAGCATAAAGAGGCAAAACTATAGAACAAACAAGTGTGTTTGTGAGGGAGGTGGGGGAGATGCAGGGAACAGTCCTCCTTCCTCCCTAAGTAAACCCAATAGACTGTGTATCTATAGCTCCTGAAAATGTCCAGGAAGTCTTAGTCACAGATGTGCTCAACTGGTCCCTCAAGCCTAGCACTAAAGAGGAACCATTAGCCTTAGCATGGGTCACACACAGATTCTTTACCTTTCTCTCTGTCTCTACTTGCTGTCCCTTTGTCTTAAAAACAGATTGGGGAAAGACAAGGTTGGGACAGCGGAGGGAATAATTTAGTTCTTGGTTTTATGAGTATGGCAAAATACAATAGGCTATTTTGCCACGCTGAAGTCCCAGACTTTCTAACTTTAATCAAGGTTGAGAAAAACTGATCCTGGTGGTAGTTTGATGCATTCCACAAAGCTGAGGCTACCCATGTAAGAATGTTATGTCAGACAGCTATTTCCAAAGCTAAATGCAAAGAAGATCAAATAAGCTGGCTCTGGTTGGTTGTGAATTAATCAAAAATCAAGAACTTGAATGTTATTTGTTAAAAATTTTCTATAAATTGAGGAAAAAATAAACCCATGAAATCCATTGTATGTAGGTTGCATATTTTATAGAATAGGACCCAAGTACTAAGATCTGGGTCTCTTCTGTCTCATCCTAGACTCGGTATATTCTCACTAAATCAGAATTTTTTTTTTTTTTTTGAAACGAACAAACTAAATTTCATATTTCAAATTCGCAGTTATCAGCTGGTTTTTACAATGCATTTTTTAAAATTTAATTCTCACAAATACTCTGCTAAGTATTACACTCCCCATTTTACAGATAAGGAAATGGAGGCTCTGAGAAGTGCCTTGTGAGAGGTCACATACTTAAGTGAGGGCAACAATATTCAAATAGAATTCTTTCTTGTGCCAAGTCTCATGCTCTTGTGAAAACATCACCTTGCATTTCTAAAGAAGTAGGTAAACCAGTTTTAAAAGTCCTCATAATTATGAGGACTAATACATAAAATTATTATGATTTTGTATTAAAAATTATATCAAAATTAGGTTGTACGAGCATGTGCTTATTGGCCAATAGGCAGTTAGAAGTTACTTTTACATTTCCCAGCAAATAATTTGTCATCACTCTTTTGGAAATGCTCGTTCCTTTCTCAAAGACGAAATGCATCCTGGCAATCTAGCATTTTCTGGCAGGGAAAGGGCCAGAGTCAACAGTAAGGAAAGGATACAACTGCCAGGAGAAGCTGCCAGCAAACCATGTACCCCTGCCAAAAAAAAAACTTTATTTTGTTTGGCATATGGGTTCATAGTTACCAAACAAGTTGAAGCAGCAAGATTAGTGGGTTTCACCAGTTTGAAAAAACCCATCAAAGCCATTATCACTTATATTATCAAACTTTTAATGTATATTTATAAACCAATATCAACTTTGATTATCCTAAATAAGGGGAAATATAACAAATGTCTTTGCAAATTTTATGGCTCCATGCTCCATATTCTTAAATACATTATGGTTTCCTTAGAATCATAGACTCATAGCCATAGTAGGAACTTTAGGACTTAAAACAGTGAGCCCTATCATTTTCCAGAAGGAAAATCCACATTCTTGACAAAAAATAGCCAAAGATCACACCAGCCTCAGAGCCACATCTTGAGTCCAAATATTCTCTTTTGCCCAAAGTTATACAACTAGCTATTGACAGAACTGGAAGTAGGCCTTCAGCTGTCTTTTTTCTTCTCCACATAGCTTAGTATTTTGCTATCCCAAAGAGGAATAAAGAGATAAAGTTATGAAAAGCAAAATAAATAAGCTGATATACTCAGACATTATAATAAAATAGATATCCAAAGGCAAAAAATATCATCAAAAGTAGAAAGAGTCTACTGTAACTCAAAGATCAAATTCATTTTATTTTCTGATTTCTCTTTTGTTTTCTTTTCCAGAAACCCTTAAAACCAACTGGGGTAAATATCTGTTACTTCATTTTGTCGAAGGCAGGTAGTTAATGCTTATAATAATTGATTTAAAATTCGAAACTGTCTTGGCATTTTCCCCTGGTGACCTATTTGAAGCAAACTCAACTAACTTTCTAAAGAGCTAATTCCTTTAATTTTTAATGAACATTAGACAATATATAAAAATAATAATTTTGGTGTATGGCCTAAAGGAAATTTTAATATTAACCTCACCGAATTACAAAAGTTTTACTGCTAATTTTATGCCAGTTTCCGGGCAAGTAAAACATTTCTACTTTGTAAGTTTGTAAGTTTTATACCTTAGCTCTACTCTCTACTCTCACTGTGATAATGTTTAGACAGAATGAAGAATGGGGTGGGAACCCAGGGGGGAATCTTAAGAGACAATGTGCGAGAAAGAAGAGTCAAGGAAAAGATCGAAATTCCTGAAATTAATCAACGAAAAATAATTCTAAGATTGTTTTGTTTTGTCTCAGATATTTTGTAAAATCTCAGTGGTCAAGACAAATTTTAAAATATTTGTTTTTGCCTCAGTGGCTTCACATTGATCAACTGTTAAGTCCTGCAAGAAAATTGGATTGCATGAATTTTTTTTCAATTATCTTTCTTATTTATTTATTTATTTATTTATTTATTTATTTATTGTGGTAACATTGGTTTATAACATTATATAAATTTCAGGTGTACGTGATTATACTTCTATTTCTGCATAGACTACATTGTGTTCACCACCCAAATACTAATTACAATCTATCACCACACACATATGCCTAATCATCCCTTTATCAATTATCTTTGTCAGCAACTTCTTCCATACATTAAGTTATGTTTCAGTATCTCAAAGTGAGAAACAGCTCTTGCTCCTTTAACCTTTGTTTTCACCCATTTCTGCCACAAAAAAATTTAAGAAATTAAGTACCATTTTTTCACTTAATTCTTACAACAATCCAATGGGGAAACAGACACAATTAAATAATTTGCTGAAGGTTACACAGCTAGTAAAAGACCCAGAATTCCCAGCTGGTTAGGCTAACCTCCAAAACAAAGCTGTTAACTACTACTTTACCATTTTTTTCAGACTAAATTCTTATGATTAATTGAATTTATAAAATCACAAACTCCTACTAGGCCTTCCTCTACAAATAAGTAAGATCAGAAATGCTTACCTTTCATAGACCAATCACAGTAGTTTATTAAATTTCTTAGCTTGTTTTTCTTTATGTATTCATCATTGCTGCTGAAATTCTGGATCTTAGAGTAAATATAACCATACACATTTGTGTACTCCACCAAAAAAAAATAAGTCAATAAAAGTAGCTTCCATGCTTGCAAATTCTAATACTACACCTTTCCTGAATGGCTCTCAATGATTTCTCATAAAAATGGCTCCAATACTGTTATTAGTTTACAGAAATAAATATTCTTTAACTTTTCAGTAGCTAAATAGATCACTTGCTTTTATTATCTTGATCAGCCTCAAGCAATTGGGAAAAATAGGTAAAAGTTGAGGAAGGCAAGTTTAGAGAGGTTGTAAATAACTCAGGTAAGCTATTACCTGAAACATACTTCTCCAATTACCACAAAACACATTTTTCCAAAGTTGGAGACAGATCATTATTCTTGTGACTTGTTCCTTGACAAAAAGCTTACCACAGTCAAATTTGGGAGATAAAGATTATTCTATGTTGCTTTTGATGACTCTCAATGTGCATTTGCACTTTTTAGTTGAGGTTTACTCTCTTTTTCCCAGAACACTTCTTTTGCTTCTGGATCTGCACAGCCCTTTCACTGGCAGAAAGTCTAGTCCTCCTGAGAGCAGAATGAAGGTTGACATTTTCTTAAGTCACCCTGCCTCCTCAGCCACAGTGATTGGTTGAGGGATGGGAACCTGTTCCAAGCTAGTTCAATCATAGATAGCCACTAATTCAGCCACGGTAATTGGTCTGGTGGTGGGGGTGTGACCTAGACTTTGCAGATCAGAATCTTTCCTTGAGAGCTTTCTCACTGGAGTTGGGGTAAAAAGGTATTATCTCTTTGTTCTTGAGAATATGATTGTGAGCTGGGGATCTTGTCTATCTTGAGAAGAAGTCAGTCTGAGAATGTGAGGCAACATGCAAAGGAAGAAGAGATGAAAGCCAGAGACACAGAAGACACGAGGGTTCAATTCTCTGGCTCCAGTTGTCCCAAAGCACTACAACATTGGCTCTTTCTTCAGTTGAGTTCCTGTTGCTTAAAACCAAGATCCTGACTACCATGCCACAGAGGAGGTAACACTTGAGCTAGACTACTACAGAAAGTTCAATATGCCCAGTGTTTGATACATGAAAGGACATTCTAGGAAAGTTTGTGCTCTAAAAGGACACATGTGATTGGGGAACAGTAAGTAGACACGTATGTCTCAAATGTAAGTTGTGTTCAGGGAATAGCTGCTTTATTTATTGTTTTGATTTGCTTTTTACCCAACTACTTTTAAAAAAATACAGTGCGGGTCTATAGCGAGAAATATACAACATCAAACGTAGTATGAATTGCTACCATTATGGGAGTTTTCTATTAGCCATGCATTTTCTGAAGTGCTTTGCATAAAGCAGCTGTTTTCAAACATGATAAGCAGAGCCCCATACATTGCATGGAGTGACGGGCTTGGGGAAGTATAGGTACCAGCATGAACATAGAGGAGGCAAAATTTGGTGGTGTCCTGTCCCAGGCCCATATTTGAATAAAGCATCCCCTCTCTCTCTTTGTTCAGTAATGGGCTTTCACATATGATTGCTTCTGAACAAATGTTATGCTCCTAAAATATATATAAAACTATTGATGGACATCTCAATTCTCGTGATAAAGCCATGAGACATAGTATTATCCCCAGTTTATAGCTGTAGGAACTAAGGCTTAAAAAGAGTAAAGAATGAGCTCAATATTACCTAGCCAGTAAAAGACAGAGGCAAGTTTTAGGCTTTGCTTTCTTAGCCTGGCCCCAGAGCCCCATGATACTGTTCCCAGAACACCCTAACAACTCCTTCTAGGACAGTGGCCTGCTTACTGCGCCTCATATTTTCTTCTTCTTTCTGTTAAAACTGAAATAGTCAAAGACCAAGCATAAATCTGTAGTCTGACAGGTAGTTAGACTACCTGTGATTGACTTGATGCAGCAACGAAACATACCCCAGAGCAGTTGTAGAACATCTTTCAAGTGGGAAGGAGAAGCATCTTACATAAGGTTTGAGTTCCTGCTGAAGAATTCAGAGGCAGGTCTAAGGGAAGTAGCAATCAGTTCTGGATTAGTTGCTGTTTCTGAGATGGGAATGGGAGACGCAGGGATTAACTAGGGTTGGGGGTGGTCATGAGGGGAAGGCAGTGTAGCAATTGAGTGTTCGCAGTAATAGATGGGAAGAATAAAGCGGATCTGGAGCATGATTGGTAACACAACACCAGCCACTCAACGAAGGGGTCATTATGGCATTTTACAGCTGCTGCGTGACCTTGGAAGTGTCTCCAGTTAAGTTTAGAGTTGGCATTATCTCTGTCTATCATTCTAACTTGAATCAAGACAGGCGGCTTTGTTCTTTTTCCATCTGAGGTTAATTTCACTCTTTCAGTCCCAGAAGACTTTTACTCTGTTACTTCTCTAAACCAGCAGGAGTTTTATTGAACTTGACAAATTTCAACAGCAAACAGCCACTAATGTGTACCTAACACACCTATATATATTAAGCATGCCCTAGGCAGTGGGGAATCAACCATCTTATCAAACTTCTTTCTTCCCTCAGCCCAGGGCCAATTATAAGACTTTGAAAGAATTCAAAGTAATGTCCTACCAAGACAAGTTGGAGGACCCCTGGACTGAGCAGTACAATAAATGCCTTTTTGATATTGTGGATTTTTAATATCATTTCTCTGATAGGGAAAAAAACTGCTTCCTGAGTAAAAACATTAATGGGAATGGGTAACCCCTTCCTTATCCCAGGTCCCTAAAAGTGGAGAGAGTATGCGATAGAAGAAGTATATGGAGAGACATATCAAAGGTTCCACTGAGGTCACCGTGGTGTCCTTTGGCTTCTTCCTTAAACCCCTTTGCCAACCTTTTTACTTTCTCTCCCACCTGTGCTCCATAATCAGAAAAGGTTCCGGGCTTACGCGTGGAAGAATTATTCATATTATAACATTATGGGCTAGTACTCGCTATATGCAGAGCTTCGTATTAGTCAACACAGCTGAAAATATCATTTGGATATATTCCATGTCCTGAAGTTGTCAACAGTCTAGAGATATTAATAGTTGTGAACACAAAAAGTGACACGATGTGGAGAAAATTCTAAGTATTATGGCATCATTGGCGATAGCAAAGCAGTAGCAGTTTGGACTGGACCATGGCTTCCAAATTTAAGTATCAGAAAAGAGATTTGTATTAAAAACTGACTAGAGTGGGTCTCTACTTATAAAACCTGCAAAGATTGTCAAGCACTGCTTAACTTTTAACTGAAATGTCTGTTCTCAATATGTAAGTCCCTCTAGCAGGAATCCTTCCTGAAGGAAATAAGTCTGGGCAGTTTGGGTAAAAAATCAAGAAAATCCATTGGAAAAGACATAGTACTCTAAATTGGCTTTACATTTATTCTGATAGGGAAAAATGATTCACCAGATTGATGATTTGTTCATGTTTGACATCAAGTAGATAAGTGAAAAGCAAAATATATGTTTACTGCATACTGTATAAGTACCGAAATTATGTTTGATAGCAGTATTCTGATATACATTTTGTTAGATATAAAACCAATATATGTTGAAAACCCCTCAAGAATATAAGGATCCCACATTTAAAGTAACTTTAAATAGGAATTCAGTCAGCTCTCTAATTTGTGCTTGGAATGTGGAAGAGAATTGAAGAGAAAGACCACAATTACATAAGCTTGAGCCATTAGAGAAATTAAATATAACACACATAAACATGAAGAGTTTATTTAAAATAAATCAAATATCCTGATGTTGAAGCCACAAATTATGAAATTGTGTTTGGTTTTCATTCTAACACCAGAACTTCAAAATGGCATTCACAATTGACCAAACTTCTCTCTGTGGCCGCAGTTTGCACTGAGCCAACCCCCATATTCAGGCAAGTACATGAATGTGTACCCGTCACTGATGTAATTTGTGGTCAAAGGACAGAGCATTGCAGAGACCCTGCAGTCATTCTCAGACTAAGGTCTTTAGGACAGATCATTTAAATCAGGTCAAACATTGAAAACCCATGTTTTTCTGTGTGATTGAGGTTTATTATTGGTCATCTTATCGGAATAAAATAACGTGTGGGTTGTGGCATATTTTAAAAATATCTATGTAGAAAAATAGAAGGAAAAATATGGTAAGAATAAAAAGACTCTTTGAAACAGCTTAGGTGCTGTGTTTTCCTATATGTCGTTAATTTCCCTTCTGTGCCTTTTCCTTGACACATTGAGTATAGGGTGTAGTATCCTTCTGCATTTCTAGAACTGGTCCCTTTCCAAAGCTATATGCAGAAAGTGGCAGAGAGGTAGAAAAAGCATGGCCTTTGGAGGGGGGCCAATCTGAGATCTAATCCTGGCCCTGCCCTCTACTGGCTGTTGGCCTTGAACCAGTCATTTTACCTGAATCTGAGTTACATAAGCTATAAGATCAATATAATAAGACCTTCAATGTTAAAAATTATTATCCCCACCCTGATACTAATCCCGCTAACATGACTGTCAAAAAACAACATAATCTGAATTAACACCACAACTTAACATCCTATTAATTAGCCTTATCAGCCTATCATTCCTAAACCAATTCAGTGAAAACAGCCTTAATATCTCCCTGACATTCTTTTCAGACCCCTTATCAGCACCCTTGCTAGTACTAACCACATGGCTGCTTCCACTCAAAATTATAGCCAGCCAACATCACCTATCCAAAGAACCCCTAGCCCGAAAAAAGCTCTATATTACAATACTAATTATACTCCAAACATTCCTAGGCTGTTGTATTAATGTGGTAATATATATAAAGGGCCAGCACAGTGTCTGTCTCATGGCTGTAGAACAGTAAATAGGAGCTTTCATAGGCGTTATTAGTGTTATCATTCTTATTGATAATATTAGTTTGCAGCATCTGCATTGATGAGGCCATAAGCAGTTACTCGAGGGCCATTTATATTGCCCTTGCTGTTCTGCCCTCACTTTTTGACCCTCACAGTCCTGCTCATTTCTAAGAACCACTTCATCTGTGTCTGATAATGCTTTCTCTCTTATGTTTTCCATGCGGCACCGAACGCTGCTAACGGGGCAATAGTGGATACAGGAGTGTAGATAGACACAGTCATCTTCCACCTTATAGGGAACATGACTGTGCTCTCAATGACCAGAGATTCAAGAGAAATGCCTTGAATCTTCCTGAATATAAGAGGAATATTCCAAAGAAAGGGCTGTTTTAGGCCACTGTTAATATGGCACATAATAATGATTTAAGGTTTCAAATTTAGAGAATAAACTTTCAAAAATGGACACAAAGCTGGTATATTTACAAGCTCTTGACTGTATTTTTTAGCCGGTCACTCACTCCAGCAGTGAGGTCACTGAAGATAGTGCCTAATAGGTGTGAAGAGTTGGAAGGAAGAGTACGCCTTTTTGGTCCCACTTTTCAGCCCTTTCTCAAAAATTCCAGTGTGAACAGGACCTTCACCCATGAACTTACCTGACCACAGGAAGAGCCCTTCTAGGTGGCACCCCAGACATAATTTAAGTCCATAGCATATGACATCATTTTGGGGGGTTTTTTGGTGAGGAATATTGGCCCTGGGCTAACATCCACTCCCATCTTTCTCTACTTTATATGTGGGACATCTGCCACAGCATGGCTTGTTGAGCAGTATGTAGGTCTGCACCCAGGATCTAAACCCGAAAACCCCAGGCCGTCGAAGTGCAGGGTGCAAACTTAACCATTCCACCACCGGGCCGGCCCCACATCATTTTTATTTTTAATTCACAGCATAATGTCTCAGGGGAATTGTTCCATAGGTAAAAATTTGAATAGAAAATTATTTACTATTATCAAAAATACATTCCTCAAATCATTGTTTATAATAAGCACCTAAATGTCTTAAAACCATTAGCATATGAAATTATGCAAGATCTATCCAGTATTCCTATGATGTCATTATCCCTTTATTAGCATTTATAATAATGCTAACATTATGAGCATTTTTACTGCACTTCTTTGTCTTATTTTTTAACAGCTTACTTATGTTTTTTTACTTATCTATATATGTTTCTTGACCTATTGCCTTCTGGTAGGAATTTGGGACTGATGGATCATATGGAAAACATAAAACATTTGTGATCTTATTATCTTAAATGATTTATATGAACATGTTGTATAAACAGTCCACGTGCTCTCACACACAAAATCCTTGATCAAACATTTTTGGTTTTCTTAAATCACTCAAGAATACAAGCTGTTTGTTTTCATTTGTTTGTTTGTTTGTTTTGCTTTTTTTTTTTTAAAGGAACCACTTAGTTTTCAGGGTTACATATCTGGCTTTCCCCAAAGCAGGGTAAATGAGCTATCGTGACTGTTATCAATGAAATAATACGCACATTTTTGGTTCACTTTATAGGTGCATCCACCGTCTTACCAAGTCTTCTCGGCTTACTGCTGCCTGCCCTTGGCATCCTTGCCTTCTTGGAATTCTGAATGTGGTGTGACAGCTGCTGTTCCCAACCCAGCTCAGAGAACATCCTTCATCCCTGTGATGACTAAAATTTCCTCCAACTCCTGCGGCTCCCTCCTAAGCCAAATAAATTATTCTTTAACAAACTATCCAACTGATTTATAACACATGTTATGACTGAGGCATTCAGGAACCCCTTCATCCAAAAGAATAAACTTTTAAATGGATATAAAATGATTTTTAACTCGTTCCAATATGCCTTATAAACCACTTAACCTGATTCTGTGACAGTTGCATGATTTAATCCCATGGGACAAGTTACAGTGTTCAATCCAATACTATAGGCTGTAGAGTGAAAGTAAAATCACCATACACAGGTGCTTTAAATTTAATAACAAGTTGTGAAATAAATAGAGGTTGAAATGTTGATCGTATGTGGTAAATGTAAGAGTAATACAGTCTCTTGTATTATCCTCTCTGTCTTGGGTCCTGCATATTTTCAAATGGCCCCCTGTCATTCATGACATTTTGAGTTTTCTTGAAATAAACATATAACTGAAACATTTTGACGTCATTCCATTACCAAATCATTTGACTGAAAGATTTTGAATATTGAAAACCAAATTCTAGAACTTATTATCAGTATTCTTATTTTGAAAGTAATTTTATAAATATTTAATTTTCAGAATCAGTAATACTTTTAAGTTAGTTTTTTAATAGTAAAGTTAACATGCCATATGAAGATTGTTTTTTACTTTTGTATTCTACTCTGAAGTTATTTTATGCTTTTCTTATCAGTTTCAAACCTCAAAAATCACAGCTCTTATCTAGAGTATCATCATATTGCTGTATTTATTCATATGTGAAATGATGAATTTTGAAAAGTAGAGTGCTTCCATTTTTTTTTTTTTTTTTTTTTTGTGAGGAGATCAGCCCTGAGCTAACATCCGCCAAACCTCCTCTTTTTTTTTTTTTGCTGAGGAAGACGGCCCTGGGCTAACATCTGTGCCCATCTTCCTCCACTTTATATGGGACGCCGCCACAGCATGGCTTACCAAGCAGTGCGTCGGTGCGCGCCCGGGATCCGAACCAGCGAACCCCGGGCCGCCGCAGCGGAGCGCGCGCACTTAACCGCTTGCGCCACCGGGCCGGCCCCAAGTGCTTCCATTTTTTAATTGAGATGTGACCATCTTTACACAGCTAGGAATAAATGACAATTAAGTGAATGTCAGAATTATCTAATAATATTCTAGTATCTTTGTTTTTGTGCTTCATTTCTTTATTAAAGGTATGGGATCAAGAAATCACCTATAGATTGGAAAACTACAGTGTTCCTTATTTTTTTTTAATTTAGTTTTAAACTCATTGCCTGCTTCAATGCAATACTGAAAACTGGCTAAAAATACCAAATCAATATGTTGCTAATGGTACTTTGAAGAGTATGCAAAACTGGAAGGCCAAGAGGAGACAAATAATGCATCTGTCCAATGGTGTCTCCCAAGGGTTGGTGCTTTAGGTTTTTATAAGTTGTGAAAAGGAATATGCACATTTCATTCTCCATGGTGTGCACGGAAATGTGTTTGAGTGTGGATGTGAAAGAAATCGAGTAATAAAGGATTAGCTGGCTCGTGAAATAGTGCAATGTCTGATGCTTCAAGAGGTATAATCCTATTTTATTAGCACAATTTTGCTAGCTAATTAGAGATAGAGTTTATCTTTTTAGAAAGGATACCTTATAGGTTCATTAAAAAGTATTTACAGGCAGCAAAATAGATCTATTACTACTTTACCCCCTTTTCTTTAATTTGTATAATTTTTGTACTATATATCTATGTGTAAATGTTTAGAGCTTTCATTATGAAAAAATCAATAAATATTTCATTAGTTTACATTTAACTCTTTGTTATAAAATGAAACTTTTTAAAAATAAGTGAAATGGATGATTTCCCAGTGGAAGTATGTCAACAGTCTTAAGATCATTACCAGATTTCATAAAATATTTAATTATTTAAAAAAGAAACAAAATCTCTTCATACTTTAGGAAAACAAATACTCTGTAAGCTTTCTGTACAAATGTTTGTGCTTTCATTGTTACACTTTGGGGTTTTCCTTTTGCAATGTGACCCACCTTGGGCATTTTTATATAATCAACAACAACTAAATCTTTTGCCAAATGCATGCTTGCCTTTTATTTTCTAATGTATGGTAATAAAGAGCAAAACTGGTTAGATTTTGCATGAAGTGGTTCTGAAAGGTAAGAAGAAAACAGACTTTGGAGGTTGTTTAATTTTAAATTTGTGACAGAAATAAGGTAGATTAAAATCTCTCATATACTGATAACGGAAGCTTTTCATTTCCTCATACGATTGTAAAATTTGACTGGGACCATCAGTTTTAAACTGTTGTCAAAAACTAATGTATCATCTGCTTTAAGACGCGAGATTCTTAATTAAACTTTATATAGATATAGACACATCTGTTGTTTCTTTGTATTTCAGGAAAGGTGATAGTAGTTTTATTTGATACTGATAAATATTGAATTGATTTTTTTAGTTATTTTTTATCATTTTTTCAATGGAGTAGTATAGGACTGTGCTTTGTCCTTTTTATGAATGAAAACAAATTATAAAGAAATAAATGTCTTACTGTTACCCAAAAAATAACAACTGTCCTTTCAATTTACCTAAACTTGAAAATTCATTTTTAGAAGGTTTTCATTATAAGTTCAATAGCATGGACTAAATATTACTTCTTAAGCAACAGTTCAATTAAAGGTTCTACAAAAAATGTACGCACATACATCAAGACACACACACACACACTCTAGCTTGTGTGTGTGCACACAACACATTGTCATTACATTGAAATAATACCAGCCAGTAGGTAACTTCAGTTTATGGAGACGTCAGTTTATATCACTCAGTCTAATGCTAAACACCAAAGTAAGCTGCTAGATGCTGAAAAGACAGACTAGTTTACCCCTAAATGAGCTGATACTCTAATAGAGGAATTTGCATAAAAGCATGACTCTACAGACAGGAGTCTGGTACAGGTAAAGGCTTCTCTGAGTCCTGAGCCAGATTGAGCCCCAAATTCTGAATCCCAGGGCTTACTGTGTTCTGTTTCACAATCTTCTCTTGTGTTCTGATTGTGATTTCGCATTGCCATTCTGACCTCCCTTCCTGTTTCGTGAAGCTTGCTTCTACCCTGGATCCTGGTTTCCCTTTTGGACCCTGCCTCTGTTTCTTGACCCTAAGTATTAGATTACTTCCATTCTAATATTTTGCTTTTGGTATTTGACCTTGGATTGACCCCAGCTCTAATTCCCCAGGCTTTGGGAGATCAAAGCTTCTTTCTGTGAGAGTGATTTCTGTGTTAATGGTTCTCAAACCTGGTTGCCCATCAGGATGACCTGGAGAATTTGAAAAAATAAAATAGATTCCCTGGGCCCCAGTCCAGACTTACCAAATCAGAATCTGGGAAATGAGGCACAGGAACCTTTCTTCTTAGGTTGTTCAGGAGTGTCTGATAGGGAGCCAGGTTTAAAAATCACAGATTCTCATGATTACTACAAATTAGATTAACTGATGTTTTTAACTGAATCAACAATATCAATATATTGTGTACTATATTGTATATATATATCAATATACAACATATTGATAAATATCTCTTAGAAAAACAAATTCATTCTCTTGGTTTATCTAAAATGCTAATTTGCTCATTCGTTCTTATCTTTTGGTTCTACATCTTAAGTATCAAAATACTATACACTTTTTTCAAATTAGGGGATACTTTTAATAGTCAAAAACAAAATATTCCCTAATTTGTTTGTAGCTAAAATCCAAGCAGCAGACTCAAATGTACTTCAGAAGAATTCTTCTGTAAAGGAATGTGGATTTCCTTTACTTTGTTTTTTCCTTTTTTCTTCATGTGATTTGGAAAGTTAATTAAATTTTAATACTTAATTCCCTAAGTCTGGAATCTTCTTGAAGCTGCTAATAAAGATTGATGAAAGGTACCCCCTCCCCAACTTCAACAGTTGATTTTTTTTATAGGATGGAAACATGGTTTTGAACGAGTTGACCTTAAAATTAGTTGGTGGGAGGCCAGGGTTAGCTTTCTACGTTGTTTATCATATTTTAAATACAGGTTTCACTCTCTAGTTACTAGTAGTAAATTTGATACTTGGAGTAATATGTATCAGTACCTATGATGCTATTACTATTTGGCTCTAGAATTCAGTCAGGCTCATCCTAAAGTAGAATTGTGTAGTGAAGGAACTTGGTCTTCATCTATCCTATCTCCTCAGGCAGGCTCCTTTGCTTTGATGGAAAGCAATGCGGCATACGTTCATACCTTCTTATATTATTTTCCTAAGGTTGACGCAACAAATGACCACAAACGAAGCGGCTTCAAACAACAGAAATCTATCTCTCACAGTTCTGGAAGCTGGAAGTTCGAAATCAAAGTGTCAACAAGGTAGGTTCCTTATGTAGACTCTGAGGGAGACTGTTCCATGCCTCTCTCCTAGCTTTTTGTGGTTGCAGGCAATCCTTGGCATTCCTTGGCTTGCAACTTCATCTCTCCGATCTCTGCTTTTGCTGTCACATGGAATTCTCCCTGTGTGTCACGGGTGTTCAAATTTCTCCCTTCTTATAAGCCTCAGTCATTGGATTAGAGCCCACCCTAATCCAGTATGACCTCGTCTTAACTTGATTACATTTGCAAAGACCCTATTTTCAAATAAGGTCCCATTCACAGATTCCAGCTGGATGTAAATCTTGGGAGAATACTATTCAACCCAGTATACTTCTCCATTTCTTTTTTTAAAACCTGTATCTGCTCCAGTCATACTAATGAGGATATGATTGAAATGCTGCTCCAAGCATGCTTTCAGAAAGCATTTATGTTGATAACATGCAACAATGTGGATGAATCTCAAATGCATTATGCTAAGTGAAAATAAGCCAGATTCAAAAGGCTGTGTGGTTCCATTTATATGACATTCTGGAAAAGACAAAACCCTAGGGACGGAGAACGGGTCAGTAGTTGCCAGGCATTAAGAGTAGGAGGAGGGTTTGACTACAAAGGAACAGCATGAGGGAAGTCGTGGGGTTGATGGACCTGATGGCAGTGACTCAAATCTATGCATTTGTCAAAACTCATAAAACTGTACAGCAACAGGGTGAGTTTTAAAAAATGTACATACATTTTTTAAAACTTTTTAGCAATGCGGTTATGCAAAGATCATAGGCATTGGACAGACTTATGGTCATATTCTAATTCTATCTCTTATTACCTGTGAGACCATGGGCAAGTCATGTGACATTTGGAAGATAAGTTTCCTCTTCTGTAAAATGAGGATAACACTTCTCCAACATTCAGAATTCTGTCACTTGCAAGTGACAGACACTCAACTCAAATAAGCTTAAGAAAAAAAAAGAAATTTATTGGCTCAAATAATGGGATCTACAAAATAGACTGGATATAAGGGCTTAATAATGTCCTCAGGGAACTGTCTCTCCTTCCTGGATTCTGCTTCTCTCTGTGCACAGGTTTCATTCTCAGGCAGGCTACCTCCTTGTGTCAGGAATCATGGGTGCTGACAGTTTCAAGCCTACATCCTACTGGTCAGTTGTTCAAAAGTGACGGAGGCTCTCTTTCTGCCCTACTACATATACCAAGTCTCATTGAAGACTCATCTCTAGGAGTTTAGTGTATTTTATTTAGCCATCTTGGGCCTCCTGGTTACGCTTCTGGATTACTGGAAGGTGGCAAGGCACTGTAATAGAAATTCCAGCCAGGACCACATGGAATGGAGAAGGGACGATTCCCCTGGAAGAAACAGCAGGTGCTATTAACAGAAGGAGGATGTTGGACCAACAGAAACATTCTCCACTCCACGTATTCTCCCTAAAATTCTATGAGAATTTAAAAAGATGATAGAGATAAGGCCTGACATATAGTAAATCCCCAACAAATCTTAAATTTCCCCTCCCACCATTACTTTTCAATGGATATATGCAATTTAGCATTTAGGGCTTCTAAAACTCTTAGTTCTGGTGACTGCATAGCTATCTGTTTATACCTAGCACAGAGCTTAGCATTCACAGTCAACTCAAAGTCAGTTTCCCCTTGATCAGGTAGAGCTGATTTAGTTGAACTGAATGCAATATCAGAATGTAAAAGAATAGGAAAAAGGGCCTGTTGGCACTGAAACCTTCTTTTTACGGTATTTTAAATGTATACCATTTCTAATGATGAGGGATGAAGGGAAACCACTGTCAAGTAGTCCCATCCACACTTTTTCGTCATTTCTAAGAAAGAATGATGTGTGTATCTAGATATAGTACAAGTTTTCAACGGACTTTAGAACTTCATTGGAAAAGCTTATCCACATAGACAATCATTCCAGTTAATCAATGGGAAGGGGCATGTTAAAGTGCTGAAAACACACACACCATTTTAAGTGAACTACACTGGTTATTTATTGCCACAATAATGCTGCAGAAGCACAAACACAAAACCTCAGTGGCATATAACAATAAACATTAATTGTTCACAGATCTAGGTCAGCAGTGGATCAGATATGTGGCTTTGCTAATGTGAGCTGGGCTTCCTCACATGCTTGAGAGCTGGCTGACTGTCAGCTGGTAGAGGCTGCATTTAGTTGGGGCCTTTAGGGCAACTTGGCTCTGCTCCACTTTTTTCTCATCCTTCAGCAGGCTAGTTCTGGCATGTTCTCATGACAATGACAGAGGTTCAAGGAAGCGAGTGGAAATATGTACGTACTCTTTCAAGCCTTTGCCTCCCTTGTCTCTGCTAATATCCTATTGACCAAATCAAGTCACATTATAAACCCAGAGCCAAGGGCCAGGGCAAGTCACTTGCATATGTGGGTGGGCACTTTAAATTTATAAGCGAAGGGTGTGGATATAGGGAGTGTTGAAGAATTGGAGCCAAACAATGCAATCTACCACAGATACTTACCAAATTTCATTGGATCAAAGAAGCCATCAATTTTACCATTAAGAAAGAAAAAATATTCCTAATTAAACTATAACAATGTTTGCTTATCACGTAGAATTTTTATTTTATATTTATTGGAATAGCTATTTCTTTGCACAAAGATTTTTATGCTTTGTTATTCTTATGCATAGACAAGAAGGAAACCATACACAAAATAAATTGTGTAATATACTCCTAAAAATTCTCCACATTCAGAATATGACTCTTCTAAATCATTTTAAAATTCTGAGTAGTTGATATTTGTATTTTGCCACAAAAAATATCATCCTTTGGTGGTATTGGTACAGCATCATTTCTTAAAAGAATGCTGCACTATTTATTCAAAGCTTTTTGTTATTATTGTTGTTAGTGCCATCGAGTTGATCCTGACTCCTACTGTAAGGACAATATGGCTGGAGTGGATGGAAGTGGATCATGAGGGTTTTATGAGCCCTGTTAACAAAATTGTGCTTTATCTTACCACATTGGAAGGCAAGTAAATGATCAAATAACAAGGTTTGCCTTTTAGGCCCAGTTCAGACTACAATATAGAGAGTGGCTTAGAAATGAGCAGCATTGGAGTGAGGAAAACAGTCAGAGAGAGGACAGTCACAATAATCCAGGTGAAAAAGGATGGTGGCTTGAAATCCTCATGTGGTAGAGGAAAATAAAGAATGTGGAAAGACTTTAGAGATAGCTAATAGGCCAAATTAAGAGAACTCCTGATTTGACTGGATATGGTAAATAGAAGAAATGAAAAAAGTTGCGTATTATTTACCGGTTTCAGGTTTAGCTATTTTTCTTAGAAATTAACCCATACTTTCAAACGACTTCAGGAATGATTTGAGTACTTTTAAATATTTGCACTGAATTTTCATAATTATAGCATTTATATTGTGCTCATACTCTTCACAGCCATGACTAGGAATAAAAATAGAACATCTAGAGGAGGACAGCTTAATGCATGATAGTCTGTTGAAGTAAAGTAAAAGTCTGAAATGTCTTCATGAGACTAAAAAGACTTGCTTAAGTAGGCAGAAATAGATTGTTTAAAAGTTTCTCAAACTTTTTATGGTTTATAAACGATGAGATTTCAGATCCCTTTTGAGAACATGGTCATAGAGACATTTTAAAAGAGGATAAATTAACATTTCCCTCCTCCTTTAATCTGCTGTGCTCAGAAACGTTGACTGATTGACTGCTTACATACTTACAAATATTGGGAAGACAACTGCTGGTACTGTGTGATTGGAGAATTGCCAAAAAGACCATCGGTCTGATGCATTTTAGATTTCTATATTACTATCTCTTTTAGCTTTGTGTCCGTTAAACTTGAAGAAAGCACATATGAAACCAAACAAATTATCCAAGCAAACACAAACTATCCATGCTGACTAAAATCATCATTATTGAAATATTGCCTAAATATATACAACATAAAATGAGTTATAGACTTTTTGTGCTTATAACTCGTACCAAAGCAAATTTAAAAATTAGACAAAGCTCCAAGACTAGTAACATTGAAATTAATAATTGATTTAATATGATCACTGATGTTGTTTTGCTGAAATTAATTTGCTGCTCACAGCCCTGTACCAGATGACTGAATTCTCCTACCACTTTTCAATCGTAATTGCTATGAAACCTTTGGCAAGCGGTGCTCACATTTGGGCATCACTTAGTGCAAACTCATCATTTACCATTACGTGCATGTCTGTTTATTTCTTGTTAGCCAGAGAAAATAAAATTATTCTGCTCGGCACCAATAGAATTGAAAACACAAACTCCAGGGCTAAAATTATAGGAAATATTAAGCTATTTAGTGGTCATTCAGACCATGCTTATGTAGTTTTTAAGATATCATCTAAAGATAATCATCAAATGATCACGTTTTAAATTCTCCTTGAGAACTCTAAAAATTTGTGGAAGCAGGTTCTTTGACCAGACCCAGCTTGAGGAAAACTATTAAGACTTGATGGCAAGAGTTTAAATGCAAATATAACTTGTAAAGAATAGCACACCGAATCTTTTCACATCCTAACTCAAAATAATTTGAGTAGAGAAGGGAATTGCCTTGAAGAAAAGGAGACAATCTTCTTTGACTGGAGTTAAGGGGTTAAGAAATAAAGCATTTGTACATAAAGCATTTGTAGTCATGATACGAAGATTTTGGAAGGTACTAGAAGGCACTAGGTAACAGAGTCCAAAGCGACCATCATATAGGAGAAAGGAGAAGGTATTTAAAAAGGATCTGAGGGAGAATGTAAAGCATAATTTGAATATTTAAAAAATTTTTATTCATGACATTAGTAAATATCATAGACGCAGTTATATTATTCTATTCGTTTCAGCTGTGCTCATGCAGAATTAAAGAGCTAAGGAAAATAAAAATGGAGATTTCGAAAATAAACAGTTTCAATCCCCAGAGAGATTGTTTACACTGCAAAGTGAGGCAAATCAGCTCTCAGAAAACATTAACTGATTGGCATTTTTGGCATATGTGACACTATAGATTCTGTATATTTATGAATTTCTCTGATTTAAGTAAATGCCTATTTTTAAAAATAATTCTATTTTGGATTTACAGATTGTATATTTTAGAAATGTTAATCTGGTATGAAATTGAGTATTCTAAGCAATCCAGTTTGGGGAGGACTTTACCATATAAAAATCTTGGAAAATATAGCAACCTTATGAAAAAAATAATTTACTGGGAGTCTTAAACCATAGATGTGAGCCCCAGATCTAGTGATATTGAGCTAGCTACATGATTCCTATGGGTTTAAGTTTTGTTCACTATAATAGGAGAGAGCTGGCACAAATAATCACTGGCTCAACCTCTCTGTATCATTAAATGATGCAGCTGGAGAAATTTTCTCCAATCTACATCCTAAACCTCTGCAATATTAATATTAAACAAAAAGAGAAATAGACTATTTCTCTCTTTAATTATTCAGTTGAATCTCACATGTATCATATAAAGAGTATTTCCATCTCATCCTAAGTAAGCGTTTGGTCTTCAGAGCCTGTGTACTAAGTCCTAACTGACTTAGTTACTTTGACACTGTTTCTGCACTTCTATTGCAGGAAGGAAGAAAAATACACCATATTTTTATAATACTGTTTTCATTATCTCAATCTTTGAAAAAAAAATCATTCCGATCTTTCTTACTGCCAACCCCAGGAAAAGAACCTATCTCCAGGACTTTATGATGAGTTTATTTTTCTGTTTATTTAGCATAATCAAGCACTCTTTAGCCAGAGAAAGGGTGCCTCAAGGCCACTACAGAGCTATAAAAAATCCTGGTTCATTAATGATCAAAAAAAGAATGTGACCTTTCCAACTTCCTAAAATATTTTCTTACTAAGAATCTGTTTTGGTTTTTTGTTTTGCTTTTTTTCTTTCTTCTTCCCCCCGCCTTACAACTATTTTTTAAACTTCTAATTAATTTAACAATGGTTTTCCTAGAGATGACTCTTCAAGGCAAGCAAAACCAAGTTGGTTAGATCTCCTTTCCTTTCCATGACATAGTCTGCTGTCTGGCACTCAGAAAAGCTCAATTTGGGTGGCCGTTCTAGAGAGGCATAAAATGCATGTGGGTGGGCAAGCCTAAAATCAAAGAGTTGCCTCAGACTTCTCTCCCCAGAATAGCCACAGGAAGCTTTTTGATCTCCAGTTTGTCCCATCTGCCTCTACCTACTGCAACAGGCTCTCCTTCGGGATGGGTTCTTGAGGAGCTGATCCTTTTCTGCTCATTCTTTAGAATCTGCTGTGGAAAATGTCATCTTATCAATCATTCCTTAGATTGCTTTCGTTTACTTGAGTCTTCTGATAATACTTCTTTGGAACCTAGAGTTCTAGAAAGTTCCTATGGGGTTTCTATAATTTCAAATATATTATTTAAATATGGAGCCACTTAAACTAAACCACAGAAAATCCGTCAATTGCTATTTTAAAAATCAATTTTAAAAGATAGACTATTCTTGCTTTGAAGACATAGACACATAAAATCAGGGGAGGCTGGGGAGGTGAGTAATCGAAAGCATCTGCTTCTCATGAGCTGAAAGGCACCTGGTGACATACTTGAATATTATAATACAGACATTTTAAAGCCATTAAAATATATTTTCTCATTAATTATTTAAAGAGTCTACCAGATTTGATTTGATTTGGTTGGCATTTTAGTTTTTATCTCTGGGAATTGATGCCAAAGGTTTATAACAGAGGTAAAGATAAATATAGACTTATTTGAACTTAATAGTGAATTTCTGTTTATCTTCTCTCACAACCAGTGGCATCCAAAAATTAAATAATTGTAACCACATATAATAAAATAGCTCATTAGGTAATTTCCAATACATAATCTCTTAGGTAGCAAAATTGATATTGCTTTAGAAAATAAGGTCATCCCCTTTGATAACTGTATTAGTTTCCTACGGCTGCTGTAACAAACTGTATTAATTTCCTACGGCTGCTGTAACAAATTACCACAAGCTTGGTGGCTTAAAATAATAGAAATTTATTCTCTCACAGCTCTGGAGGCCTGAAGTGCTAAATCAGTATCACTGAACTAAAATCAAGGTGTTGTCAGGACCATCCTCCCTTTGGAGGCTCTGGGGGAGAGTCTGTTCCTTGCCTTTCCAGTTTTCGGTAGCTGCTGGCATTCCCTGGAGTGTGGCTACATCATTCCGGTCTCTGCCTCCATGGTCACATCCTCTTTTTCTCTTCTGTGTGTAGTCAAATCTCCTTATACCTCCCTCGTATAAGGATACAGGTGATTGCCTTTAGGACTCACTCTCATAATCCAGGATAATCTCCCCATCTCAAGATACTTAATCACATCTGCAAAGTCTTTGCCATATAAATTAATATTTACAAATGTAAATTTAGATTACAGGGATTAGCATCTGATATCTTTGGGGGCCGTTGTTCAACCCACTACAAAAACCCTCTGTTCTTTCAATTTATGCTTCTCTTCTTGGAGTGATGATTTCAATACACAGCTTGATACGAAACTTGAGTCTTATGCGGTACACACTTTTATGTTAATATTTTGAATAACAAAACATTTAAAATGTTATAATATAAATTATTTGATAAACTTTTTAAACTGTTTTAAGAAGATACTTCTTAGAGATGTGGTTTGCAAAATTGCTTATTAACATCACTTATTTCACACCTGAATCAGTATATTTGCCAGCTAAATTTTCCCAGGTAATCAGCATCAAGGACCTTTCTACTCCCATTTCCTTTCCTGGTTCTCCTGAACACAGGTGAAATAAAGTACAAAACTTTACCTTTTACTTAGTTTTTATTTAGCAGAACAATTCCATTTATTATGTACAGTAAACATAAGTAGGTGGATTCTAAATCTGAGAATTTCCTAGATACTGTCAGTCTGAAAATCCATTCTTCTTACCTGCTACCATTGATAATTTATTTCTTTTCTGTACTCACATGCAAGATTTGGGGGCTGCTTGATGCTGTGTTGAAGCTGCTGCTGCTTTTTTTTTTTTTTTTTAAAGACACTACTGCATGAGCTGATCTGAGACCCCTCCTAGACTCATATTAGAAATATCTTCACTGAGGTGAGTAACTCACATGTTCCTCGGGGATGATACTCACAAGCTTGCAGTCTGAAGCAGCCACAAACACGTTCTCCAATTTGCTCCATCTGAGCCCTCCTTCCACCAGCTAGTTACTGGGGCTGTCATCTCTTCATTTTCTGCCTCCATCTTTGGATGCCTCTCTAACATACTCTCCATGAGGGAAACACATCATCAAACTTAAACAATTCCCAAGGGAGAAAACTAAATTCCTTGGCTGTTAGTCTTCATGTTTGTCTATTTACTCTTCAATCCCTTTCCATCAAACCTGTACACCACTCGCTTTCTAATGTATTGACCTGGTCATTTCCTTCTACCTCTTTGAGCAGGTTTTTGTTTTTCATTTTTCCAAAACAATTCACAGTCTCCATTTCTAAGACACATGTTTAGCCATCCATTATTTACTATCCAGCATGCCTTTTCCCACTTTCCAGGGCATAATATCACACTCTCCTCCTCTAAGGCATGTGGTTTAAGTTCAGTTAAACTCCATCCTGTTATTAAGAATGGATTCTTATTGACTTAAACCCGTTCTATCCTGCTGGCTCTAGAGATTGGTGCAGGGGTGGAATACGAGTTAAAATGTATTTGACTACAAGCAACAGAAAGCTCATCCAATAGGACATTTATTATTACTTCATCAAAAAGTCTAGATATGTGATATCTCCAGGTTGGCTCAGCTGTTCAGTGATGTCATCAGACCCAGGCTCTCCTACATTCCTGTTATTCAAAGTGATTTACTTGGAACTTCCAAGTTTGGAGAACTATGGTAAAAACAAAACCAACAACGAGAACGAACAATATCACACATGTCCCCCACTTTCAATATATTAGAAGACAAATAAGCAATAAAATATTCAAATAACTGTAAGTTGAGAAAAAGAATCCAAATTCCAACAGAGCTCCTGCCTTCCTCTTGCTGTTGCAATTCTGTAGTGAGGAGAGTGGAGGAGGGATGGCTTAGAGACTCCATAAAAAAAGGGGTAGAGTGCAGTAAACGTCTTAGATGCAACAGGGCAAAATCACTTCCATAAACAGAAAGGTCAATATTAAATGCCAAAATAATCAAACAAGTCAGAACTTGGTGGTTCACAGCACTGGCTATAGGAGAGAAGCTTGAAAGAGTGTATGACTGGAATGGTAGCATTGTTTCTGGGGTAGAATCTGATACACAGGAAAATCTAACAGTCCTGGGAGATGAGGCTATGATATAAAAGAAAATTAAGGATCTTACAGAAACTAGAGAGAAAAAGACATACCATGCCCTCCCCATAAAAAAGACCACAACAGATGAGCGCTGGGCTGACAGAACTAAAACTCTCAAACTAAAAACCCTATCCATGAAATAAATACGAATAGGAAAAAGCAAGCCACATTCCCATAAAACTACTGTAAATAATGAGAAAATACACATCAATACACCCACTTCACATCCCCTCAAAAAAAATCATGGAACTGAAGAAAATGGTAACACATGACTCCGAAATCAATTCTATATCTTCATACAGATATATAGGGCTATAAAAATGTACTTTGAATCAGAAATACAAACATTAAGAAAAGATATGGATAAAAAAACAGGAAGAAATAAAATGAAAATTGATTGAACACAGAAAAGAAATAGAAGAAAATGACAGAAGTCATATAATAAGAGAAGAATAAATTACAAGACAGGGCCAAGGTAGAATAGATTCTAATGAAAATTTAACAAAGTGAAGGTAATTGAAGGCAAGTAGAAAAATAACCAAGAGCATGAAAATAAGATAAAGAAAGAAAGAAAAGGGATCAGGAAAAAAATAATGTCAGATGAAAATTGGTTAAAATGAAAAACAATCAAAAGATATTCAACATATATGTAACTTGTATCTCTGAGGAAGAAAATTTAAACAATATAATAGAAATAATATGCGAAATTATAACACAAGGAAAGTTTTTGGAAACAAAAGAATATCTAAACCTTCATATGGAAAGTGCACAGAATATTAGGACTAGGAAATGGACTAGGAACAACCAACTCTAAGACATAATCTGGTAAAACTATTAAAACTTAAACATGAAGAAAACAATCCTCAGGGCTTCTTTTTGAGGAATTAATTTACAGAGACAAGAGAATTCAGACTTCTCAAAAACAACATACAAAGTAAGACAACAGTAGAGCTGCATTTCAAGAAATATAAAGAAAGAAAATTCAAACCACAGATATTATGCCCATCCAAGCTGCCTTCAAATATCAAGGCTGGAGAGGCACAGTTTGAACATGCAAGAACTCAGGGAATGCTCTACACATGCGCCCTTCCTTCTAGTAGAGGAATCTACTAGAGGGTGAGCTACATCCAATCTAAAGCAGATTGCAAAGGAACTAATAATAGTATTGCACACATTCATTTGATAAGCTAAAACTTAAACCATCGTAGAGTCATTGGTAGAGAATAATTTCTAAACATTGTATGTTCTGACAAAGTAGAAGTAGCTCAACTAAAAAAAATTGGAGAGAGAATGGGGAAAGTAGAATAATATTATTAACTTTTGTATAGGTAAAAGGTGGATATCAAAACATACCGTTTAAAACTAATATCGTAGATACCAAAGGGTTAAATACAGAACAAAATTAAAAGCATTATTAAAAAATCAATGCAAAATTAACCACTAGAATAAAACATAAAGCTTCTTAAATACAAAAGAAATTTTTTTTAAAAAAAGGAAAAAGGCTACATCAGGGGCCGACCCAGTGGTGTAGTGGTTAAGTTGATGTGCTCTGCTTCCGCAGCCTGGGGTTTGCCGGTTTGTATTCCGGGCGCAGACCTACACACTGCTCATCAAGCCATGCTGTGCCGGCATCCCACATACAAAATAGAGGAAGATTGGCACAGTTGTTAGCTCAGGGCCAGTCTTCCTCACCAAAAAAAAAAAAAAAAGAAAGAAAGAAAAAGGACATGTCAAAGAAGAAAGAAACATAGTAAATATAATATACATATATAAAGCATAGATGATACAACAGAATTGACACTGAACATATCACTTATACCAATAATGTAAATGAGCTTACTTGCTTGTTAAAAGAAACATATTTCCAAATTGTCTCATGAAGCAGAAGTCAAATTTATTCTCTATGAAAGACCCATCTAGAATGCAGTAAATCAAAAAGACTAAAGAAAATGAATAGACAAATATATATCAGGCAAATGGAATAAATAAGAAAACAGAAGTTGAGATCTTATGAAAAGTAGAATTCAAGGCAAAAACAACCACGCTGAAAAATGGCCCTTTTTAATGTTAAAACCCACATATATTCGACAATGAAGATGTAAGAGTTATGAATATTTATGCACCAACAGCAACTATCTACATAAAGCAGAAACTACAAGAGATGCAATGAGAAGTAAATAGAAACATACTAATTATAGGAGACTTTAACATATCCTTCTCAGTAAAAGATAGAACAAGTGGTGAAAAAATAAATAAGTACATAAAAGATCTACACAATATAATCAATGATAGATCTCGTTGGATATATATCAAATACAATACCCCAATAACAGAGAATATATCTTTCTCTCAAGTACACATGGAATAGTCACAAAAATTGACCATCTATAAGAGTACGTAAAAAAGTAAGTTTCACGAAGCAGAAATATTTCATAAACATTCCCTGATCTCAGTGCAATACAACTAGAAACTAAAAATAAAAACAAAAAACAAAAATGCCCTCCTACCTAGAAGAAGGGGCATATAAATATGAAATGGGGCAAAGCAAGAAAGAACCCTATGGGGATGGATTAGAACTGGAGATAATAGTGTAAATTCATGATTTCCAAGATATGTGTGTGACGTATATATGCATGCATACGTGCCTGTGTATATATATATACAGACATAGTGTATCTTGCATTTATGGCATCTTAGACTGAGGAAATCTAGAAGCGGACAATTTCTTTAGCACTCCAGTATTTTTAGGTCCTGATGTCATTTTGATCAAGATTCAAATTCCAAGGAAAAGGGCACTGAGTAGCCTTTTTAAAATCACTTGCTAATCCCTTGTCCTTGAGGAGAGTGAGTGCTTTGATTGGGAGTTCCAACAAGATTTAATCCAATGAAGATGGCGTAGACTCCCAAAGGAATATCAGAATTTTATCACAAAAAGGAGACGTGGATATTGAGCAATCAATAAAATTAAGTAACAGAAATGTGCATTATTGACATTTATACTTGGATACTGCCAGGATGCATCGTAAAAAAGAACTGAAGCAATTTAAATTAGTCAACAGATAAGAGACCATTAATTTCCCAGCATCTTCACCAACATTTGATATTACCAAACTTTTTCTCAATCTGATGGGAGAGAAAGACATTTCACAGTTGTTTTACTTTTCATTTCCCTGCTTGCTACTTAAGATAAGCATCTTTTACACATTTTTGGTTATTTGTATTTACTCTTTTGCAGACGGCCTATTAAAAATTTTTGCCTATTTTTCTATTGTGATTTTGTTTTTTTCCTATAGACATGAGGGAATATTCTGGCTATTTATTTTCTGTTATATATGTTACATATTTTTTTAGTCTATTATTTTACTTTAAACTTTGTTTCCATAGTGCTTTTTCATACAGACAATTCTTATTTTGATATTGTCAAGCAAGATCTCCCAGTCCATAAAGGAAAGGCAGCTAAGCTCAGCAGAATATGTTTCTTTGAAAGCAGCCAGTGTAATTGGGTTCAATGCAGCTAGAGAAGGGAGGCAGATCCTCCAGCATGTACTAACTAGACTACCCAAAATAGCTAAGGGTCACGGTCTTCACTCAAGACTTCAAAAGAGGGGCAGGTCCCTCCTATGTCACTGGGTCTTCAGCTCGTTCCTCCCTTATGCCTTATTCTAAATAACAATACACAGAAGACATCCTCCACTGGGTCACTCTTGATCCTTGAGGATCCCCAAAGTTCAGGAATGTGTGAATCATATCAAGTCTCCAGCATTACGTTAATCAAACCATGTGCACCCCCAAACACCCTTGTCTGACACTGACTTGGTTACATTATTTCCATGACACTTTTCTCACAAGCATGTGCAACTTTAGCCTTTAAGACATCTAGATTTTTTTCTGTCTGTGTTAAACCTCTACCTCGGTAGAAAGTGATAACTGAATAAATGTAGTATTTATCCCAAGAGCTGTTTATTAAATATTTAAAAATGCTAACAGAAATGGAAAATGTGTATATAAAGCTTTGCAATTTAGAAAATAAGAGCAATAATCATTCAACCAAATATTTTGGCTCTAGTTTTCTTTAATACATTCTGATTTTATTTTTTTATTTTAGAACTGGTTTGTTTTTTAATCTATAAACAACATTAAGACAAATAATAAAATTCTTAACTCCAGAAATATAACTTATAAGGCTATATTTTCATTCATACACATAAAAATTAAATGGCATCTTCATGCTTCAAGATAAGGACCTGTTTGCAAGCAAATGTTTAAAAACTTGGAAAATGTTATGAAACCAAATATCTGAAATGATGCAGGAGAGACGGAAAATCTCTGAACCAAAATGTGTAAAGCATAACCGCTTACAACGTTAATTTCATCACAAGTTCATAGAACATTTGCAGAAAGCAATTCCAAGTTTACACAATAATCCATTTTAAGTGCTGTTCAATATGATTTGTGTGTGGTCCTGGAAGCCACAAATACACTGTTTTTTGAAAAGCAATTAATATAAATTGGTGGTATTAATGGGTATCAACAGAGTAACTCATTAATATAAATGTTTTTCCTTGGTTATGGAGAGAGGTGTTGATTATCCTTAGGTAGAGGAAATTAAATTAAGTAAACTTTAATATCTAGGGCCTTGACATTTTGCTTAGTAAGCAAGAGATATTGTAAACTAATCCGTGAGATTGGTTGGCTGACTGCCATTATTACTTTAGATCCTGGGTTGCTGAAGTGAAAAGTTTGTTCTAAGAAAAAGTCACCCTCGGTGGTACCTTAAATGTAGTTGATGCAGATACTATAAATTCCCAGAAATAGAAAAATTAAGTCAATTTCGAGAATGCATTTCCAACATGTCCAATAAATATTTTTGGAAGCTTTGTAAAATGCCTTATCAAAAAGTCAAAAGTAATGAAAATTATTTGCATTTACTCTGAATTGTAACTTACATGATATTTTGTTGTTAGACTAACACTATAAATTAAATCTATGGCCAACACTTGCTTATTCAAAGACTAAGATCTGAAGGTTATTCCAAATCCTTGTTAGCCCTGAGACCAGAGCTCTGTCTACAATGACATCATCATCTGAAAGTCACCTTTAACTCCCACTCACAATGTTATTTTTTATCTTTTATTCCAAGTTCTTAATCTAGTTAAATCACAGGATAATGTATAGCATATCTTGCTTATTTTTGAAATAGTAATTTTCAAAAAGTGACCTAGAGAAATAGAGAGAGAGAACATATTTTAGAGAAGCATTTCAAAAAACTTTCTTCATGGAACAAACTAGCTTTGTCATTACCCTTAAATGTAGTAACTCATGTATATTTATATGATTCTAAAATTTGCATGTTTAATATCCAAACCATTCAACATAAGAAATAAAGTTTAAAAAAACAAGAAACCATTCCGTCACCTAGAAATAATCATTGTTAAATTTAAGTGAACTTAATTCCAGACTTTTCTCTATTCATACATAAACATGGAGGTATAGATATCTAGATTGAGAGAGCAAAATAATATTATTCAAATGGAACTGTACTCGCTTCTTTTCAAAATTATTACATACCATTTTATTTTAATTTAAAAGAAAAAAGCTGAATTGAAACTAAATGAAGCATTGAAGTTTTGATAATTGTTTCTTCATCAAAAAAGATACCATGACCTAAAATATCTTTCCAAACTAAATTTTAAATGGTCATGAAAACTCAAAGATGCTACATCATTTTTTTTAACTATCTCAGCTGCAGGTGGTCATACCTGACTGCTTAAAGTAAAGAGGAGGAAATGAACATTCAAATTCATTCTCCTACCACCCACCTCCTGTTCTTCCACATAGCTTAACATTTGTTATATTGTTTTTGGCGTTTGTTTGATATTTCATTTTTGGTTTTGCTTTTAATTACAACATGAAGGGTTATATCATTTACACTCTATTCTGTGACTAATTGGCTTCCTAATAAGCATATCAAACTTCGTATGCCCAACATCCAGCTCTCCAGGAGCTTAAAACCTGCTCTAAACACATCCGGAACCTGCCCATCTTCTCAGCACCTTCATCGCCACCACCCTGGTACAAGTCATCCTCTGTCTCACCTGGATCTTTGCAACAGCCTCCTGACTGGTCTCCCGGCTTGCCTTTGCGCCCCCTCAGTCACTTCTCAACACAGCAGCTGGAATGATCCTTTTATAAAAACAGTACGGTTATCTCAACCTTTCCAGGGAAACCCGTCAAAGTCTTAACAATGGCCTACAAGGCCCTGCACAACCTCGGCCTGTAACTCATTTCACCTCATCTCCTGCTACTTCACTCCAGCACACTGGGCTCCTCGAATATGGCGGGCACGCTCCCACCTCATGGCTTTTATACTTGATGTTTCCTCCGCCTGGAATCACTTTGCTTCCAGATCTCTGCATAGCTCACGCCCTCATCGTGCAGGCTTTACCTACATGCCACCTTCTCAGGGTGTCCGTTCCTGACCACACTATACAAATTGCAACCCTCCCTCCGAACTTTCTCTCCACTTGCCCTGGTTTATTTTTCTCCATAGCACTTATCACCATGTAACACGTTACACATTTTACTTATTTTGTTTATTGTCTGCTTTCCTATTCCCCATTAGAATGTAAACTTCACGAGGGCAGAGAAATTTGCCTGTTTAAAGAAAAAAGTTGAGTGAATAGTTGCTATTGATTTCTTTGTGTTATTTGTAATTAGTTATTTATATCATTTCTGTTTGTATAAATTCACCAATCAAACCTATAGCCATTGCTTCTATGTTCCTGAGCTCTTTATTGTGAATTGTTTTTTGTCTGGTTAGGTTTTGTATTTGTTTTCTATTGCCATGTAACAAATTACCACGAACTTAGTTGCTTCACACAACACCCATTTATTAACTTAGAGTTCTTAGATCAGAAGACTGGCACAGCATGACTGGGTTCTATGCCCTGGGTATAACAAGGCTGAAATAAAGATGTCAGACAGGTTGAGTTCTCATCTGGAGACTCTGAACCTGCTTCCAAGCAACTCTAATTGTTGGCTGGATTCATATACATACAGTTGTAGGACTTAGATCCCTGTTTACTTGCTGAATGTCAACAGGGGGCTGCTCACAGCAACTAGAGGCTGCTTGCCTTCCTTGCAACGCTGCCCCCTCCATCTTCAAGCCTCAACATTATACTCAATCCTTCTCATGCTACAAATCTCTGACTTTTTTATTTTGCAAACAGTTTGAGAAAATGCTCTGTTTTAAAGGTTCATGTGATTAGGTCTGGCATATCTGGATAACCTCCCTATTTTAAGATCAACTGATTTGGAAACAATTATTTCTGCAAAACTCATCACAGCTGTACCTAGATTGGTGTTTAATTGAATAACTGAGAGCAGAGGCTGGGAATCTTAGGGGGCCATCTTAGAATTCTACCTACCACAAATTTCAATAAGTAAAATTCTTTTCTTCTCACAAGAAGGATTTGGAAGATCTGTACTCCTGAACTGCTGCAAGCTTGAGAAACTTGTCTTATAACTGCGTAAACAATTATTGATTTACATGTTTTCTACCAGAAAGCTGGAGACCTCGCCCTTCTGTTTCCTGCCTTTGCACTGCTCTTTTTGCTGCCAGCTCCCCAATTATCTTCTGATTTGCTGTATTTAATCATTCAGTCATTGGGTTTTCTTTCAAGAAGGAATCATGGGGCCATATTTCCTGAGTTTTTAACATGTTTGAAAACCACTTGTTCGCTGAACGGAAAAATAGCTGGACATAATACTCTTCCCTTCAAGACTTGGTAAACACGATCTGTTATCTTCTGATACTGACTACTGCTGGGAGGGTGTTCCACACCAGCCTGATCTCTTCTCTTTTCTGGCGACTTGCTTCTTCCAATCTCATGCCTGAAAAAATCTTTATCTTTGAGGTTCAGTAACTCAGCCAGAACACATCTCACTATTTCTATCTTTTATATAAACTTTTAAGAAATGAATTCAACTCACATCAAAGAATGGTTTTTCTATTATTTCTTCAAATACATTTTATTTTAGGAGTTTTCTACTTCAAAAACACACGTATCCTTCTGAGGCATATTTATCTTCTTTTCAGGGCCTTCAAGCTTTTCCTTAGGTCATTAACTGGATTTTTCCTTTCTGTGTTCTCTTCCTTTCCTCAAATTCAGAATGGAGCCCTAGGGAACCACGAGCCCTGGTGATAGGTTTTGTCTCTGCTGGTATGCAGCAATGGTAAGAATGGGCTTCTGCACTTACATATTTTTCATTGGTTTTCCTCCAGGCTGCCTACTTTCCCCTAGTCCACTTCTCTTCAAGTTGTAGAGTAAAAGGAAAAAATTCTCCAAATTTTTCCAGATTTCCAGTACCACGTTTGGAGAGTGGCAGTGTGGATATGTTTAGGAATTGTACTAAGTCATGAGAGAACATTTTGTTTCTTTTCTTTCTATTTTCTTTTGTTTCATTTCTTTCATTTGAAAAATGATATTAAATTGTATTCTTTCGTTGTTTGGTTTCTGCTGGTGAGATATTCTTTCTAATTTTTATGTTTTGCTTGTTTGCATTTTTGCTTTTTGTTTATTATATTTTTATCTTTGTTATTATGATGTATAAGGCATGAAGAGCAATCAAAATATAATTGTACAACTCATTGAATTATTACAATGTGAATAATTTTTCCAAGAAATAGATGATTTTCAGTAACCAGAGTATTACTCCTCCTTATTTTGATGACTACTCCTTGCTCCTCCCTGAAGATAACCAGCATCTTGACTCCTAACACAATAGTTCACTCTTGCCTGCTTTTTTTCCCCCCTTTTTCTCCCCAAAGCGCCAGTAGATAGTTGTATGTCATAGCTGCACATCCTTCTAGTTGCTGTATGTGGGACGCGGCCTCAGCAAGGCCAGACAAGCGGTGCATCAGTACCCCACTCTTGCCTGCTTTTAAACGTTATATGGATGAAATCCTAAGGTATGTACATTTTTCTGGTTTCTTTCAGACAACATAACATTTGTGAAATTCATCCTGTTGTTGCGTATAGGTATAGTTTGTATATTTTACTATGCATAGTATTCTATAGTTTGAGTATACCACGATTTAGCCATTCTACTATTTATGTACTGGCAATGGGATTGTCTCAAGTTTCTGTCTACTACAAATAATACAGCTGTGGTCATTATTGGACATGGCCCTTGGTACATGTTTTCACACATTTTTGTTGGATATATACTCAGGAGTGGAATGAGTCATATAATATGCATATGCTCAACTTCATAGACAATGCCAAATGGTTTTCCAATGCAGTTTTACCAATTTACGCTGCCACCTACAATGTTTGAGAATTACTATCGCTCCACACACTTACGAACACTTAGAATTGCTAGCTTTTTTATTTCTGACCATCTAGTGGGTGTGTAGTGACCTGCTTGCAGGCTGACTTTTTATTTCTCTGATTACCAATGAGGTTGGACGTTGTTCTAAACTATCTGTTGTCAACTTGGCATCACTACCAAGATATTTTCTGCATCACAGAAGAGAAGCCAGAGATTACATTTCCAAGAACTTTCTGTCTTTTTGCTTCTGAATGGAAGTCTGATGTTGAGAAACAATTATAAGAAGAGAAGGGAAGGTCATATTCTCCAGAGGAGGTTGTAGCCAGACTGACAGGCTGACCTGAGATTCTCAGCTGTTTCTTGATGAGCTCTTGAGCACTGCTCACTTTACTGATGCAGACTAAGCGATGGTAGGAGCTTGTCTGAGCTTTACTCCACCAGCTCTTTAAATAGTTGCTTAAGCTTCTAATTCCCTATGCTAAAGCCCTTCATATCCAAATACATAATGTGGCTTCTGTTTTCCCATCCAGAGTCCTGATGGTATCAATGCCCTTTCACATATTTATTGGCCCTCGAGATTCTTTGGTGAAGTGCTTGTTCAAGTCTCTTGCCTTTTTTTCTGTGCTGGGTTGTCTGTCTTTTCCTTATTGATTGGTAGGAATCTTTTATATTATTTTTCGGTTCAGTTATAAACGATGTAAAAACTTCTCCAGCTCCATAGCCTGCTTTTTTATTCTCTTAAATGATGTATTTTGATGTTTACTTAATTCCGAAGTAGGTAAACAAATTTATGATGAATGCTTGCATGTTTTATTATAAAAAAACTATTTCCTACCTATAGTCATAAAGACATTCTCCTGTTATCTTTCTCTTTGTTTTTCTTTCACATTTATGTCTAAAATGTATCAGGAAATAATTTTTTTCAATGAGGCATGAGGAAGAGGTCATTTTTTTTTCCCATATAGCTACCCAATTGACTCAATACTCTTTAACAAATAGACCATTCTTTCTCCCATTTCTCTGAAGTGCTAACTTTCGCATAAATCAAGTGTCTATATCTATGTGGGTCTCTTTCTGGGTTATCTATTCTGTTGTTTTGATATATTTGTCTATTCTTCAGTCAACCCCACACTCTCTTAATTATTTACCTTTATAACAAACCTTGATATTCATTAAAGTAAGCCTATCCATTAAAGCAAAAACCTTTTCTTCTTCTTCAAGACTATCCTAACTACTCTTGGTCTTTTGCATTTCTATATAAATTTTAAAATAAGACTGTCAATTTCCATTTTGAAAAACTGCAAATCTATTTGGTTTATTCTGTTTTGGTTTGATTTAGTTTCCTTTTGGAGGCTGGGGGAAGAGTGCAGTGTTAAATCAATACTTCCTGCGGCCAGAGCTAACACACAAATATAATCTCACTCTTCCAATTTTCATTCATAAAGTCACCCTCAAGATAAAATCTAAAATACTTAGACTACGAGACTGTTAGGCATGACCCTACATTGACTTGTTCTTGCCTTCATTCCAGCCACAATACAGGCCACAGTCACCCTTCATTTGACATTTTCAACACTTACTATATGCCAAGAATAGAGCTTGGCAAATATAACCTGAACTCATCCTTTTTCTTTAGACTTGAGCCTGGATGTCATATTTTTCCAGAAGTCTTTTTTGAGTCCCTAAAGCAGGGCTAAGGACTTTCTTCTCTGGACTAATGATAATTGCACAAACCTCTATATTACTGCCTGTATATTTTTCTGTAGCCTTAAAATTATTTAGGCATTATTCCCATCTCCCTAATAAGAAGGCAAAGATCTAATATAATCATCTTGAATAACAAACACTTAGAGCCCTCTACTTTAGAAATTAGATAGATAGATAGATAGATAGATAGATAGATAGATAGATAGATAGAGATTGAGAGAGAGAGAAAGAGCTGGCATTTCAGTTTGGTATCATATTAGTTTACAGTATTTTTCTATGTCATTTCTATAGACTTTTTGGTGATTATAAAGGACACAGGGACACATATTTTAGAGCAGCATTACAAATAGATTGGGAATTCTATAGGGAATGGCTCTGCCACATGCGCTGTCATCTGCATGCCTCTGTATGGGCCACGTGGCCCACTTTGACCATAGTCTAACCCAAGACTTCATGGAGAGTCTTGTGACTCCTTTTGGAGCAAGGAGAGGTAAGCTTCATAAGGAGTTGCTGCGAGGCAGTTTCTCATACCAATCTTGTGGCAGACTGCCACAAAGCTGATTCCCGTCCATCTCCTTACTTTCAGTTGATCATAGCACTTTCCACTACAGCTCATCCCTTCGAGTACAGCTGCAGGCATCAGCGTAAGTTTATAAAACTGCTTGGCTGCGGTTTAGAGGCTGCTTCTCAATGGCAGAGTGACCCTTCACCTGTGTTGTCTGTCATCTGACACTTCTGGTTTAGTTTAATAATATGATACTAGGGACATAGGGACCTGCCACTATGCTGATCTCACTTTGCTTTTACATAAGTAATAAACAGCCTGAATCTATTTGGGGTCATTGACTCCGTACTGGCCAAATCTATGGAAGGATAGCAGGGCAACCTGACCATTGCAGTGGTCATATTTGTGGTCCTTTTAGCTGTCATGTTGCTGGTGGGAATGCTTGACCCTTGATAGATTCTTCTTGAAATGTCAGCTGGTTAGCAAATCCTGCTGCAAATTCTGCCAACCGCCAACAAAAATACTCATAAATATGCTGTTAAAGATTGAAAACTCATGATAAACTAAAAAGAAGAACCTATGATCTGCCTGTTGAAATAAAAGTAACACAATAAAACAACAACAAAAAAGATAGTGGCCTATGTGTACCAGATTCACTTGTAGGGAAAATCATGCTTCATGTCTCCTTCACTGCATGGTTTCTGTTTCACAGACAAGATCCACGCCAAGTTCTTTCCTACCTCAGGACGTTTAACAGGCTGGGTTCCCTCTGCCTGCTCACTACCCCTGCTCTCGCCTGACTATCACACATACACTCATCACATGCTTGACCCCTTTTCATTCTTTAGTCCTCAGTTTAAATGTCATTTAGCCATGTCTCTGCAGGGGTGTGGGGATTGAGTTGAGGGTTTGGTGGAGTAAAGTGATGTCATTGAAGGGAGACAGGTAGGACGGAAGGATATTGGTAAAGTCACGTTGCAACTTTACAAGTAGAGTCCTCACAAGGAAATTATGCAGGTGGAGCAGACACAAGAAAAGTGTGGAAATATTTTAAATGAAGGGGTAGTTTTTTTAAAAATATATCTTTTCCTTTAGTTTCACATCAAAATAACAGGCTAAGGAATTACAAATTGTTTCCATGTCTGTCTCTCAGATCTGAATTAGACATTGGTTTTGGGGTTTGGAGCTGTAGACATCAAGAAACAATATATCTGAGTAGTCATGATCATCACCTAAGTGATAGTCCACATCAACCAAATGAACAGAGCAAATCACCAATTTTAGTGGTCTGCCTGTCATATTCTATAATGATTTCTATGAAGCCAAGAATGAATTAAAGAAAAAAAACACACATAATGACCAAGCAAAGTTAATGCAAAACAGGTAAAAGAAACCAGTATCCTAAAGATTCAGAGGAATACCAACAGTTACTAAACCAGATGAAAATGTTACAAAATTGACATCCTAACCTAAGAAAAAAAGACCCTAACCTTGGAGCAGGAATCATTATAAAAGCAGTTGTAGATGCAAAGTTCACAGATAAGAGAAAATAGATGTGATAGATGTCAATGGAGTGGAGGAAAATTGAAAAACAAAACAAATTAACAAAAACCAAGTAACAATCAAAATCAGTAGCCGGAAGACAGACTTGAGAAACTCTGCCAGGTTGCAGAAGAAAAAGACAGATGAAAGTAATAAGATGTAACATAAAGGAGAGATAATGGTGAGTGAACTCAAGTATTATAGTTATTCCTGAGGAAGCTACCAGAATGGTAAGAAAATAATACAAAATCTATCCTGTAAAATTTCTAAAAGCAATCTTCCTTGAAGAAAGCTAATATAATTCGTAAAAAGGAACTGAGTTATCTTAAGATACATGGTTAGAAGGGAAAAAATATGTGGCACGTAAGCTTCACCATAAAAAATTACAACTGTTATTTTTACTAAGGCACAAAAATTGAGGAGAACGGACTCGTGTAGTGGATACCAGAGGTCCATGGAGAAAAATAAAAGACTGTAGACCTAACTAAACTTGGGTAACAGGTGTGAATCAAATGTGACTTTCTAAATCTACTCTGTTTTTGATCTTCTACCTGTAAAATATATATCAACATTCTCCCCATTTCCTATTAAAAAAAGCCATTTTGTGAACATGCTAAAAAAAAAAAAAGGTGTTTAAAATACCCCAGATAAGGATCAAGGTCAAGATGGCGGCGTAGGCAGACTCGGAACTCATCTTCTCTGGCGGACACAGCCAATTTACAACTACTTGTGGAAAAATTACCCCTGAGACAGAACTGAAAACTGGATAAGAGGAACTCCTGCAACAATGGACAATCCTAACTGAGGTGGAAGAGGCAGAGACTCCCTTCTGGAGAGAAAAACGCTGCCTTCACAAGCCGCCAGCCTCATGGCCAACAGGAGCAGCCCACAGGTACGCAGCCCTCCCTGGAGGCGCAGGGCCCTGAGCCGGGGAGCGCCCCCGCTGTGGGCATTTTGTGGACCCAGCACAATCGAGACCAGCGGCATAATATCTGACTTTGCCTGCTCCTAAAACATTGGGGGATACCCCCAGAAAAGCTGGTTCACAAAGAAACTAAAACTGGCTCTTAAAGGGCCTGTGCGCAAACTCACCCGTTTCAGAAAGCATCCTAAAATCACCAGAAAGAACGGTGCATAGTGCTTTGGTGAAAAGAGACGCACCTAATAGGCCCTGAGTGCATCTCGGTGAGGGGTGAGACCTCTCCAGGGACGGGGACATTGGCGGCAGCCATTGTTGTGGCCTGGTGTGGGCGTGCTGACACAGACACCATTGGAGTTCTCCCTGAGGCCAGATAGCCCAGGTCTGCACCACCTGCTAGAGCACCGATTTAATCCAGCCAGCCAGGGCAGGCAGCCCACCCTAGAGACTGGCCCCACCCAACAACAAGCCCTCAGGCAACTTGTGGGCCTGCATAGATTGGTGACTGGATTCTCTGCTGCATGGCAACTGAGCCGACTTCAGCAGGGCAGGATGTGCACAAGGAGTGGGTGGAGAGTGTGGGGCGGTGGTGGAGTGTGTGGGGCTCCCGCCGTGGAGAGACTGGGTCTGCTTCGGGAGGTCGGGGCACGCACACAGGGCAGGACTGTGTTGACTGTGTGTGTGAACCTGCGGGCAGCAGGGCTCGTCAGCTGCAGAAAACTTGTGCTTCTCAAAGACCCACATAGGGGGTTTGCCCCACCTTCCAAAGCCTGAAACAATTGAGTGCTCCTGTGCCAGAGGCCAGCCCCACCCAGCTGCAATCCTCAGAGAGCTGAGAAGAGACCTAAAGGCTGGAGGCTTATAGCAATTGTAAGGCCCTGAGCCTAACAACCTGCCACGCTGGGGGCCTACTCACTTAAATACTGCAACACAAATGTGGTATTAGAACTTGCAGCCAACTATGCTGGGGCTCCCCACACCTGATAAAGAGACTGAAGGGCCCACAACAACTACAAGTAGCTGAGCATTACAACAGCTGACCAGGAGCATAACTCTGCCTACGTGGGCACATACAGGGAGAGCAACCAGGCCACAACAGAAGGACACACGTAGCCCACATAGGGGTCACCCCTGAAACATTGAGAAGTGAGGAAAGCATGCTGCAGGCCTCCTAAGCCATCACTTACATAAGGTCACCTATCAAAGAGCAGGAGACGTAGCTGACCTACCTAATACGTAGACACAAGCACAGGGAAAGAGGCAAAATGAGGAGGCAAAAGAATACATTCCAAGTAAGGGAACAGGACAAAACCCCAGAAAAGGCACTAAGTGAAACAGAAATGAGCAACCTACCTGACAGAGTTCAAACAAAGAGTGTTAAGGATGCTCACTGATCTGGGGAGAAGAATAGATGAACTCATTGAGAATGTCAACAAAGAAATGGAAAATATAAAAAAGAACCAATTAGAAATGAAGAATACAATACTGGAAATGAAAAATTCACTAGAGGGAGTCAAAAGCAGAGTAGAGGATACAGAAGAACGGATCTGTGAGCTAGACGAAAGACTAGAAGAAATTACCCAAGCTGAACAGGTAAAAGAGAAAAGAATTAAAAAGAGTGAGGACAGTCTAAGGGACCTCTGGGACAACATCAAGCGAACTAACATCCGTGTTATAGGTGTCCCGGAAGGAGAAGAGCGAGACAAAGGGGCACAGAATCTATTTCAAGAAATAATAGATGAAAACTTCCCTAACCTAAGGAAGGAAACAGACATCCAGGTACAGGAAGCACAGAGAGCCCCAAATAAGATAAACCCAAAGAGGCCCACACCAAGACACATCATAATCAAAATGTCCAGAATTAAAGATAAGGAGAAAATCCTAAAAGCCGCAAGAGAAAGTCAAGTTACATACAAAGGAAACCCCATAAGGCTATCAGCTGACTTCTCAGCAGAAACCTTACAGGCTAGAAGAGAGTGGCACAATATATTTAAAGTGCTAAAAGGAAAATACTTACAGCCAAGAATACTCTACCCAGCAAGGTTGTCATTCAAAATAGAAGGAGAGGTCAAAAATTTCCCAGACAAGCAAAAATTAAAGGAGTTCGTCAACAAGAAACCAGTGCTACAAGAACTGTTAAAGGGACTGATTTAAGGGGAAAGGAGAAGACCACAAATAGGAAAAATTATCTATTTCCATGATAAGAACATAATGGATACAAATGCACAAAAAAGAGGTTAGATATGATACCAAAAACATAAAAGGAGGGAGGAGGGGAGTTAAAGAGTAGAGCTTTCAGACAGAGGTCAAACTAAAGAGACCATCAATTCTGTATAGAATAAGAAAAGAACAGAGAAGGACTACTAAAACACTGAGGAAAAAAGAAAAGTTAAAAAATGGCAGTAAGTACATACTTATCAACAGCTACTTTAAATGTCAATGGACTAAATGCTCCAATTAAAAGGCATAGGGTGGCTGAATGGATAAAACAACAAGACCTATATATATGCTGCATACAAGAGACACACTTCAGACCTAAAGACACTCACAAACTGAAAGTGAAGGGATGGAAAAAGATACTCCAGGCAAATGACAATGAAAAGAAAGCTGGGGTAACAGTAGTCATATCAGACAAAATAGCCTTTAAAACAAAAACTGTAAAAAGAGACAAAGAAGGGCATTACATAATGATCAAGGGAACAATCCAACAAGAGGATATAACACTTGTAAATATCTATGCACCCAATGTAGGTGCACCTAAATATATAAAGCATTTATTAACAGACATAAAAACAGAAATAGACAGTAACACAATAATAGTAGGGGACTTTAACACTCCACTTACACCAAGGGGTAGATCATCCAAACAGAAGATTAATAAGGAAACATTGGCCTTAAATGACACACTAGAACAGATGGACCTAGTAGATATATACAGAGCATTCCATCCAAAAACTGAAGAATACACGTTCTTTTCAAATGCACATGGAACATTCTCCAGGATTGATCACATATTAGGCCACAAAACAAGTCTCCATAAATTTAAGAAGATTGAAATAATACCAAGCATCTTTTCTGACCACAACAGTATGAAACTGGAAATCAACTATAGGAAGAAAATTAGAAAAGCCACAAATACGTGGAGATTAAACAAAATGCTACTGAACAATGACTGGGTCAATGAAGAAATCAAAGAAGAAATCAAAAAGTACCTGGAGACAAATGAAAATGAAAATACGACATGCCAGAATTTATTTGATACAGCAAAAGCGGTTCTAAGAGGGAAGTTTATAGCAATACAGGCCTATCTCAACCAACAAGAAAAATCTCAAATAAACAATCTAACAATGCACCTAAAGGAAATGGAAAAAGAAGAACAAACAAAGCCACAAATCAGTAGAAGAAGGGAAATAATAAAAATCAGAGCAGAAATAAATGAAATAGAGACCAAAAAACAATAGAAAAAATTAATAAAACCAAGAGCTGGTTCTTTGAAAAGATCAACAAAATTGACAAACCGTTAGGTAGACTCACCAAGAAGAAAAGAGAGAAGGCACAAATAAGTAAAATCAGAAATGAAAGAGGAGAAATTACAACAGACACCTCAGAAATACAAAAGATTATAAGAGAATACTATGAAAAGCTATATGCCAACCAATTCGACACCTGGAAGAAATGGATAAATTCTTAGAATCATACAACCTTCCAAACTGGATCAGGAAGAAGTAGAGAATTTCAATAGACCAATCACCAGTAAGGAGATCGAAACAGTAATCACAAACCTCCTCAAAACTAAAAGTCCAGGACCAGACGGCTTCTCTGGTGAATTCTACCAAACATCCAAAGAAGAGTTAATACCTATCCTTCTCAAACTCTTCCAAAAAATTGAGGCGGGAAGGAAGCTCCCTACCTCATTCTACGAAGCCAACATTAACCTGATACCAAAACCGGACAAGGACAACACAAAAAAAAGGAAACTACAGGCCAATATCACTGATGAACATCGATGCAAAAATCCTCAACAAAATACTAGCAAATCGCATACAACAATACGTTAAAAAGATTATACACCATGATCAAGTGAGATTTATTCGAGGTATGCAGGAATGGTTTAACATTCGCTAATCAATCAACATGATACACCACATTAATAAAAAGAATAAAATTCACATGATCATCTCAATAGATGCAGAGAAAGCATTTGACAAGATACAGCATCCATGTATGATAAAAACTCTGAATAAAATGGGTATAGAAGGAAAGTACCTCAACATAATAAAGACCATATATGACAAACCCACAGCTAATATCCTCCTCAGTGGTGAAAAACTGAAAGCTATCCCTCTAAGAATAGGAACCAGACAAGGATGCCCACTATCACCACTCTTATTTAACATAGTACTGGAAGTCCTAGCCAGAGCAATCAGGCAAGAGAAAGAAATAAAAGGGATCCAAATTGGAAAGGAAGAAGTGAAACTGTCACTATTTGCAGATTACATGATTGTATATATAGAAAACCCTAAAGAATCCACCAGAAAACTTTTAGAAGTAATAAATGAATAAGGTAAATTTGCAAGATACAAAATCAACATACAAAAATCACTTGCATTTCTATACAATAACAATGAAGTAGCAGAAAGAGAAATTAAGAATACCATCCCATTTACAACTGCAACAAAAAGAATAAAATACCTAGGAATAAACTTAACCAAAGAGGTGAAAGATCTGTACACCGAAAACTATAAAACATTGCTGAAAGAAATTGAAGACACAAAGAAATGGAAAGATATTCCGTGCTCTTGGATTGGAAGAATTAACATAGTTAAGATGTCCATACTTCCTAAAGCAATCTTTAGATTCAATGCAATCCCTATCAAAGTTCCAACAACATTTTTCACAGAAATAGAACAAAGAATTCTGAAATTTATATGGAACATCAAAAGACCCCGAATGGCTAAAGGAATCCTGAGAAAAAAGAACAAAGCTGGAGGTATCACACTCCCTGATTTCAAAATATACTACAAAACTATAGTAACCAAAACAGCATGGTACTGGCACAAAAACAGACACACAGATCCATGGAATAGAATCGAAAGCCCAGAAATAAACCCACACATCTATGGACAGCTAATCTTTGACAAAGGAGTCAAGAACATACAATGGAGAAAAGAAAGTCTCTTCAACAAATGGTGTTGGGAAAACTGGATAGCCACATGCAAAAAAATGAAAGTAGACCCTTACCTTACACTATACACAAAAATTAACTCCAAATGGATTAAAGAGTTGAATGTAAGACCTGAAACTATGAAACTTCTAGAAGAAAACATAGGCAGTACGCTCTTCCACATCGGTCTTAGCAACATATTTTCAAGCACCATGTCTGACCGGGCAAGAGAAGCAATAGAAAAAATAAACAAATGGGACTACATTGAACTAAAAAGCTTCTGCACAGCAAAGGAAACCACCAACAAAACGAGAAGACAACCTAACAATTGAGAGAAGATATTTGCAAACCATACATCTGATAAGGGCTTAATCTCCAAAATATATAAAGAACTCATGCATCTCAACAACAAAAAAACTAACAACCCAATTAAAAAACGGGCAAAAGACCTGAACAGACATTTCTCCAAAGAAGATATACAGATGGCCAACAGACACATTAAAAGATGTTCAAAATCATTAACTATCAGGGAAATGCAAATCAAAACTACAATGAGATATCACCTCACGCCCGTTAGAATGGCTATAATTAACAAGACAAGAAACAACATGTGTTGGAGAGGATGTGGAGAGAAGGGAACTCTCATACACTGCTGGTGGGAGTGCAAACTGGTGCAGCCACTATGGAAAACAGTATGGAGATTCCTCAAAAAGTCAAGGATAGAACTACCATATGTTCCAGCTATTCCACTGCTGGGTATTTATCCACAGAACTTGAAAACACCAATGGGTAAAGATACATGCACCCCTGTGTTCATTGCAGCATTATTCACAATAGCCAAGACTTGGAAGCAACGTAAGTGCCCATCAAGGGACGAATGGATAAAGAAGATGTGGTATATATACACAATGGAATACTACTCAGCCATAGGAAACGATGAAATCCAGTCATTTGTGACAACATGGATGGACATTGAGGGTATTATGCAAAGTGAAATAAGTCAGAGGGAGAAGGTCAAATAACGTATGATTTCCCTCATTAAGTAGTAGATAATAACAACAATAAACAAACACATAGAGACAGAGATTGGATTGGTTGTTACCAGAGGGGAAGGGGGGAGGGGGGAGGGCGAAAGGGATAATTTGGCACATGTGTGTGGTGATGGCTTGTAATTAGTATTTGGGTGGTAAACATGATGTAATCTATGCAGAAATAGAAGTATAATGATGTACACCTGAAATTTATACAATGTTATAAACCAATGTTACTGCAATAAATAAAAAATTAAAAAAAAAATACCCCAGATATAATTTGGCAGAAATAAAGTAATCGAAGGAGCCCAGTGTAGGAAAAATAAAGAATAAGAATAGAAAATGGAAAATCATTTTATAAGAAGTTACAGACAAATTGTGAAATGTTTGTGTGTACCTTAAATAAACATAATTTTAAACTGTATTCTGAATACCTTCAGAAGAGATTAGTTAAGAATTAATTTAATAAACCTCTCTTTAATTTAAGAAATTAAGGGGCTGGCCCGGTAGCGTAGCAGTTAAGTTCACATGCTCCACTTGAGCGGCCTGGGGTTCGCAGGTTTGGATCCCGGCACGGACCGACACACCGCCTTTCAAAGCCATGCTGTGGCAGCATCCCATATAAAGTAGAGGAAGATGGGCATGGATGTTAGCCCAGGGCCGATCTTCCTCAGCAAAAAGAGGAGGATTGGCAACAGATGTTAGCTCAGGGCTAATCTTCCTCACAAAAGAAAAAGAAAAGAAAAGAAAAGAAATTAATTACTGGCAGTTTGTGTAAGAGTTTTAGTAAATAAATCATAGAAAATAATTAAAGGATAAGAGTTTAAAGATAGCTATTCTGCAAGTAACATAAAGCCCAACACAAACAGAATGGTATGTCCCATCTAACTTTACCCATCAGACTGCAGTAATATGTCCCTTTTAATCTATTTCATAATATAGGTTCACTTGATTATGTTTTAAAGGTAAGTCACGTCAGTTCATCAACCACAAATCTTCAGATATTTTTCCCGGACTAAAAACTGGAAATTGTAGGAGATGATTTCACCACCCAATAGAACAACTATGATTGTTTTGTTATAATCCCATCCAATAATTTTTCATACATTACTTCACTTGCTTGCAATTATTGCACACATGTAATTTTATATCCTGACTTTTTACATTGAATTATGAGTACTTTTTTATGTAGCAACATAGTCCTCATGATTATTTTAATAGTTACATAATATTCCATTGACTATTTATGTCATAATTTTCTCATCCATTTTTCTCATTTTAATATTCAAGTTGCTTCCTATTTTTGGCAACTATAGGAAACAAATCATGCATATCATTTTTAATTTATTTATTATTTCTTAAAATGGCTTTCATGAATGTTACTATGATATCAAAATGTCTTAATTATATTTTGATCTATATGCCCTATTAAACTAAAGCGTGGTTTTACCAGTATGCATGAATGAGATCACCAGTTATGCTCCATGTTTATTATCACTTATCATTGAATTTTAATAATTTTTCTAATTTGAAAGATAATATGTTTCATTATTTTAAAAATATCTTTGAAAATTAACAAAATCAAAAATTTTCCATATATTTGTTTATTAGTTGTGTTAACAACAAAAATTTAATAGCTAGGAGTAGAATACAACAAATAACACAACCTAAAATGCAGCATTGACTTAGTGGAGGTGGAGAGTACCTAGATATGGAGTTTGGAAACTTGGTAATGTTAAGAAATGGCAAAGGATTTGCTCAAAATATTGCCTACCATACTTTGGAAGGCAGATCAAGTGCCAGCAAAGACTGTAGGCTTAAGTAATAAGTGGGAAAAAAGCAGAACGGTGTTATGTGCTAACTGCTTATTGACACTTCCAGCAAACAATTTTATAAAAAAAAATCTCTGCAGAAAATTCACATTAGAATGAACTAGTCTGCAAGCAGAGACAAAAGGTAATACAGCTTTGCTTAGAAGGATACTACCTGTTGCCTACAGTCTAAATTGACTGAGAATCCAGGAATTTGAAATCTTGTAACATGAAAAAACCAATCTACCCAAATTGAAGCTATTAGACATCAGTACTCCCACCCTATGAACTTTGTGAGACTGCCAATAAAGACAAGATTAGGGAGGTTGCTTTACTACTCCCACCCATTATTTCAAATTGGGGTATGGGGAAGAGAAGAGAGGCGAGAAGCTAAAATATCATAGTCTATGTCTAAATAAGAAGTTTCATAATGGTTACCCCCATCTTAGTCAGCTCAGGATCCTATAACAAAGTACCATAGACTGGGAGGATTAGAAACAACAGACATTTATTCTCACTGTTCTGGAGGATGGAAGTTCAAGATCAAAGTGCCAGCTTGAGGAAGCAAGCTCTCTGAGGACTCTTATAAGTGCACTAATCCTACTCCTAAGATCTTCAGCCTCATGCCCTCCTCTAATCCTAATTATCTCCCAAAGGCCCCACCTTCTAACACCATCATATTGGAGGGTAGGGTTTCAACATATGAATTTTGGGAGGAAACAAACATTTAGTGCATAGTATTCTGTCCCTGACCCCCCATAATTCACTTCCTTCTCACATGTAAATACATTCATTCCATCCCAACAACTCCAAAACTCTTGACTCATTCTAACATCAACTCTAAAACCTAAAGTCCAAAGTCTCATCTAAGTGTCATCTAAAGCAGGTACAAGTGAGACTGGAGGTACTATTCATCCTGAGGCAAAATTCCTATTCAGCTGTGAACCTGTGAAACCAGACAAGTTGTGTTCTTCCAAAATACAATGGTGAGATGGGCATAGAAGAGATATTCTCATTCCAAAAAAGGAGAAACAGGAAAGAAGAAAGGGATGACAGGTCCCAAGCAAGTCCAAAACCTAGCAGAGTAAACTACATTAGACCTTAAGTCACAGGGCAAACTATGATAGACCTTAAGTCTTGGGAATAATCATCTTTGGCTCAACGCTCTGCCTTCTAGGCCCACTGGGGTGGTGGTCCTGTGCCAGCAGCTCTGTATCCCCAGGGCTCTGCCAGGTGTCCCCGCTCCCAAGATTTTGGGCAGAAGCCATCCGGCCAGTTGAAAGCAAGGTGATTGCCCCCTCTTTTGAAATCAAGGAGGCAGCTCTGATGATCTCTGAATGGCCTTTAGGGTCATTCTTCCCTGTCTCAAAGAATAGTGAAAGTTCAGAGCCAAATAGCTTTATGATCCTGTCCTATAAAATCCAAGTTCAACAGCCTTCCTTAATCCCTTCCTGTCTCCTTCCTCTTCAGCTCAAACTGGCAGTTTCCTACTGGAGTGGCTGATTGAGTGCCTGGTTCTCAGGCATACTAATCTCCTTATCAAATAGATGCTTGGCCACACTTTTAGTGTCCTCTTCTGAACATGCTTTCTTATCTTTTACAATATGGATAAGCTGAGATTTTTCCAAATCTTTTAGTTCTGCTTTCTTTTTGCTTAACAATTCAATTTTTAAGTCATTTTTCTCTTCTTGCACTTTATTAGAAGCAGCTAGAAGCCAAGCTGCACCTTCAAAACTTTGATTAGAAATTTCCTCAGCTAAATATCCAATTTCATTACTCAGAAGTGTTACACTCCACAAAACACAATTCAGCAAAATTCTTTGCCACTTTATAACAAGAATCGCCTTTCCTCCAGTTTCTGATTACATGTTCCTCATTTCAGCCTGAGATCTCATCAAAATGACCTTTACTGTCCATATTTCTACCAACATTCTCTTCGGGGTTACTTAGGTATTATCTAACAAGACTGAGGCTTTCTCTACGGTTCTCCTCTTTTCTTTCTGTGTTGTCACCAGAATTGCTTTTAAAGGTCTGTTCACAGCAATGTAGGCTTTTTCTAGCATGCACCTCAAAACTCTTCCAGCCTCTACCCATTACCTAGTTCTAAAGTTGCTTCCACATTTTTGGTATTTGTTACAGCAGCATCCCCATTTCTTGGTACTAATTTCTGTCTCATTTCAGACTGCCATAACAAAGTACCATAGATTGGATGATTTATAAAGGATAGAAATTTATTTCTCACAATTCTGGAGGCCGGAAGTCCAAGATCAGGGTGCCAGTATGATCGAGTTCTGGTGAGGGCCCTCTTCCGGGTTGTAGACTGCAAGCTTCTCATTGTATCCTCACATGGCTAGAGCAGAGAGAGGAAGCAAGTTCTTTCATGACTCATAAGGGCACAAATCCCACTCATGAGGGCTCCAACCTCATAACTTCAGCTAATCCTAATTACCTCCCAAGACCCCACCTCCCAATACCATCACAAGAGGGGTAGGGTTTTAACATATGAATATTGGGGGGAACACACAAACATTCAGTCCGTCACACCCCTGTATGGAACTGACCAGAATAAATTCTGGATTCTTTTGAATAGCATACACTATGTTACCTTGCCCTTCCTACCTTATCAGTTTCGTCTGTCGCTGCCATCTTTCCATTCTCCACCATCCTACAGAAGTACAAGACACCTTCTATTTCCCAGGGTATCTTGCTTTAATAAAGTCCATTTATTTTTAGAGAGAGCTCATTGTGACTGTCACTCCCTTTCTACTTTTGCCCTGATTAATCCTCTATGCATCTTGGTAGCCATAATAGAATCTCTCACAGTTTTGTAAATAGAGAAATAAAATTTTTATAAGATTAAATAGAAACACATCACCAGAGAAAAGTGCCTCATTCTGGTGATTCAAAATGGTAGAGAGGGCACCTTACTTTAAGTGGGACTGTTTCATCATATTTTCCCTATTCAGTTAGGATAGAATACATATTTTTATTTAGGTAATATATATCCAGCAATAGAAAGAATAAGGAGAATAAAGGAAAAATTACTCTCTCTCTCTCGCTCTCTCTCTCACACACACACACACAGACACACACACACAGATAACACTTTACAACCATTATTACATGAAACATGTTAGCTGAATGCAAACCACATGCCCCAAACTCCACTACCAACAAATTATTGAAAAATCACTTAAACTAAAACCTGGTAAATAACTGGTATATTGTTTTGCTTCCCTGTACATAAAATTTTCTTATTTTTCCCATATTTTTGTTATTCCAAGGTATTGCCAAGACCATGTGTGAACCTCAGAAAGGCTCCTTTCCTCAGGGTAGCCCCACAGCAGGCAGGAAATGTTCTTATAAGCAAATGAATGGCACAGCATAAAAGGCTCAGAATTAATAATTTTATCCCATTGCCAATATAGATCTAGTCCTTGTTTTAAAATAACATTGTCCCTTTTACAGAATAGCAAGCCAATGTGATCATATTCACAAAGCAGCAGGCTGAAGAGCATGTGGAATCCTGAAGAAATAATAACCAAAAATGTAAATGAAACTGGGCATTCTGCCCAGAAAACAGAATCTGTGTGCAAACAACACATAGTGATGCCAAATTTTAGACCCTTTGAGAGGCCATTCAACTGTGTTTCTCTCTAAGCATACGGCCAGAGGAAATAGGTGAATTTTCCATCAATACATAGCAGGAAGGTATAAGGTGTAAAGATGATAAATCTACTCCAGGAGAGACTGAACAAAAGGGTGAAGATTCAACCAAGCTTCATCCCTAACTTGACAGGTTGACAGGTGAACATAGGAATAACAACCGACTGTCACCCAACAGCGAGTCCCAGGAATCATTTCATAATCGAGCTTCGTTTTTTTCTGTTTCTTTTGGTTCATCAAAGGCTATTTTTTGTAGCAGTATGAGAGATCTCAAAGTCTAGAATTGGTATTAAATGATATGTATCTTATCTCAGATTATGTGCTTGGACAAATTACTTTCTTCTGGTCCCATCTTTAAAAGAAAGTTAACCATTTCACAAAGTCATAAGTATAAAACACTCTGTAAATATCAGTTGCTATTATCGTTATAGGGCATTCCTGACAGGATACTGCTCCATCAGATTGCAGATCCTAAATGCAGCAGTAAGAAATAGCCAGGCCACAGCGGGGAGACAAGTAGTACACCTCTCATGCTGGTCTGAAAAAGTACAAATCTTTTAACACTTCTACTAGTCTGTAACTATTAGTTCAGAATAACCATCTCTTCCTTTGATTTTGATGGCTTCTCCAACTCATTTCTCCACAGGCAGCTAATTCCTTGCTTTGATTATTATCTGAAAATTAGGAAAAATTATCTTCTATCAGATTTGAGGTCCTATGACCTCAGTTTTGCTCCATTCCAATCCATCATGTCAAAATTTCTCACATATAGTTTTCATGTGTCTGCTGAAAATTCTAACGAAAGTTCACTACAAGAAACTCACTATTCTAGATCCATTCACTACCAGGATTTCAAAGTCTTTTATTATCTACTCCCGCTCAAGCAATCTAAGTTTATTTTCCATTAAATTCTGGTCAGGGCAATCCCTTCCATTTCTGGAGAACATTCTCAACCAGGTCCACCTCTCCTCCAAAGCTCAGTTTCTTTCTTCTCCTGAAATTTCTTTCTTCTCTTCTTGCCTCTTCATTCTTTGCCCACTCATCAAGGGCAGGTGGTCTTGAAGTCTCTGCCAACTTTTGCAGCCTATTTACTCCTTTGATTTCATTTAGCCCTTTCCAATTATATCACACTATTTAACACTTCATTATATTTTGTCATGTATATATTATATTTTGAGATGGCCCAATTGGACTCTAATCGGGCACAGGGAATTTTGCTTTTCCCATACATAGTAGATGTCTCAAAATGCAACCTGATTGGTGTATTAACTGATGGGGAGTGAATCTGGAAAGTGATTCAGACATCTGAAAATACAACAAGGCCAGTCCTACTTAATATTCAGATTCAAATTTGACAAAAGCCTACTGGACCTGGAACTATACCTTAAAAATCACGGTGACTATCAATGGAGAATAAAAAACTTTTCTTGAATCAAATTTGTAGGTTTAAGCTACCATGGAAAGGAAAGAATATTTGTTTAGAATAACAAATTATCTCTTTTGAGTTTTGTGGCAGGATGTGCAATAAGTTTCCTCTGAGGATTAAGATATGATTTAGTAGTGATCCATAGGGGCTGCTCTAAAATCAGCAACATGGCTTTCTGAAATGGAAACTATCCATCCGATTTGGTGTAAACCATGTGGTATGTGCGTGGTAAGCATTATTTACATTTAGGATTTAGATTTTACATGGAATGAAAAGAATCATACCACACCTAGAGTGCAGCACTCATGGAAAAGTCTGTGTCTTGATAATATTTTTGATCTAAAGTTGTTTCACATAGTTACAATACTATTCGCCTTATTGTGCACAATGTGACAAGCCACTGTATTTTTTTATGTTACTTGGTTACTAAAATATGAAATTCATGTAAAACCAAACGATTATTTAAAATTTCTATTGAATATATATTTAAAAATAAAGCAGCCTCATCCACTATGCTTTTTCTCTAAATGAGAAAGACGTGTTGCTTTAAAGTTTCATGTAATTTAGTCTTTTGGAAATGGTTATGTCTGGGTCTATTCTCAGAGAAATTATCCCTTCTAAAGAGCTTGATTTGAGTGGCTGTATTTATTATTAATATTTGATTTTACTCTTAACCTATTAAGTAAAATAATACTGTGCTCCAAAAAAATGAATACATTCTCTGAATGTGCAGAAAACTATTTATTGACATAATATTTACCCCCTCTTTCAAAAACAAATTTAGGCCGGTTTTTTATGGAGAAATTTAGGCAGAAGATGAAGAACAAAGGCTTCAGCCACTGAAAGCTGTGTCACACTGTTCCTTCTGAGAGTTTCCAATTTTACAGGTCAAATTTGATCTATTTTGCAGAGCCATGGCATGAAGTCAGACTAGAAAGGTTTATGATGCACCTGAAATATTGCATGCCTTATGCCTTTAAACTTGGGGAATTCCTTTCATAGATAAAGTACTCTGAGCAGCAATTTGGAGGAGTGCGATAATTGGGGCACCTGATATGAAGAGGTTTGAAAGTGTTGGGAGAAGGAGAGGACACAATGGAAGAGCGGAGGGAAGAGGGGCTCGGAGGGCATGGTCACCCTGCAGCACCCCAGGGCCCAGCAAGGAGCTCCACTGGGGAAGCCAGAAGCTTAATCAAGTCCTGAAATAAATGGAACTGTGGGCATTAGAGTTTTCTCAGTTGTTTCCTCCTACAAAGAACTTTTGTTACCATTGGAGAAACAAAAGCACATTTACGTCCATCAATGTCCATTACTCAAACTTCCCTGCATTATATCTATTGACTACATATTTACAGATTAAATATGATGGGCAAAAATATCAGTTAAGTGGCTGCGAAGTTAAATAGCAGCAGTGTAATATAAGGTAAGACTAACTTGATCTGATCCATCTGTCCATGCCAAGAACTCCAAAGTGTTTGCCATTTTATAATCCCCACACCTGGATTCTGTATTAAATTTCAGATGGACTTTTATATGTATTTCACTTTAATTTAATACCAAAACCGTGAAATGAATTCACCCTAAATGCACCATGTGGACTCGGGGAAGTTAGATGCTTTGATATGATAGTTACAGTTATATATTATAAAAATAAGTTTAGCGCTATTGTATTTCTGTGTTTATTCTCCAGTTAGTCATATAAAATTTTAATGTTCACAAATTTTCCCAAAGGAAACTTCAATTTCTTTGCATGGCATTATGATAGTAATGGCACCATTTAAAAAATAATGGTAGTTGTACCTCTGATTTATGGACTTGGGTGAACCATATGATATATTTGGCTTTAATTGAGCTGGGTGAAATCCAGAAGCAGGCAAATACTCATCTTCCCATCTCTGCACAAAGGTTCTGAATTCTGATCTGCCAGAAACATTATTTATTAGCACATTCGATGCTTCATGCTCTGAAATGTTCAAAACTCTGTCAGCACTTTCTGCTTAAACCTTTGACTATTCCTATCAACTTTTGCTCTTTCCTTTCAGCCTGTTTTTCTGTTTCTCTTTCTCTCTGTCATGCACACACACAGACACATACACGGCTTATACTTCTTGTCTTGGTTTGCAATGCATTTGCTTTTGTAAATTTGAATTTACAGACTTTTGATCATGTTTATTTTTTATTGTTTTATGAAAAAGAAAGTTTGAATAAACAAGCTTCCCATCAACACTTTGTCTTCTCACAGAGCCCAATTTTTCTCTCTCAATTTCTTTTAACTCTAAGGAGACAAGAAGAGAGAGTTTAGCCAGTCCCGATTATGAGACAGGCACTGTCTTGGGTACTTTTGGTGCGTATGCAATCCTCATGCCTGATCTAGAAGATTCATTCATTTTATTCCTATCTCTGTTCAAACATCACCCTGCCAGGAAAGCTTTCTAGATAAAGGCTTTATCTACATTAACCTCTCTAATAAGACACCCTCCTACCATCTCAGTACCCTTTCCCTAAGTTATTTTTCTTCTTAGCACTTTTTATCACCTGACATATTCTATAGATTTTGTTTGATTATTGTATTTCCCCCTGCTGTACATAAGCATCATGAGAGTAACCATTTTTTCTGCTTTTATTCCCAGCTGTGTCTTTATTGTAACTGACGCATAATAGATGCAAGTAAATATCTGCAGGATGAATGATTAGAAAAGTGATTGACTTAGGGGTAAAGAGCGAAGACTGTGGTCTTAATGTCTGGACTCAGCTCCCCAGGTAAACAATATAAGGTGGCTGTTAAGCGTGTAGCTTTGGAGTCAGACTGCTTGGAATCCCAGCGTTACCATTCGTTAGCTATGTGACCTTGGATGAAGTACTTAACTGCCCTGGGCTCCAGGTTTCTCATTGGAAAGATGGTGATAATAAGAGCAACCACCTCATCGGGCTGTGTGAAAATTGAATTAATAAATACTATCTGCTTACAAAAGTACCTGGCATTCCATATTAAAAGTTATCATTAACCTCAGTTCACAGATGAAGAAACTGAGGTTCAGAGAAGTCACCCAACACAGTAGGTGGGAAAACAGGGCTTCAAAGAGAGCTTCTTCTGATGCCACAGACGATTGTTTTCCTCTAAACTGGATTTCTTCTCTTCTTCCTGTTCCTTGTTGTTTATAACTTGTTTTTATTTTTGAGGAAGATTGGCCCTGCACTAACATCTGTTGCCAGTCTTCCTCTTTTTCCCTTTTTCTCACCAAAGCCCCAGTACATAGTTGTGTATCATAGTTGTAGAGTTGTAGCTCTTCTATATGGGATGCTGCCTCAGCATAGCTTGATGAGCAGTGAATAGGTCTGCGCCCAGGAACTGAACCAGCAAACCCTGGACGGCCGAAGTGGAATGTACGAAATTCACTGCTACGCCGCCGGGCTGGCCTCATGTTGTTTATAATTTTAATAACAGTATTATTAAAAATAATAATTACATGTTGAGGTATTACTTAGATGTGAACGTTGTAGGTTGTAAATAAAATGAACTTCTCTCCTTAAGGAAATCATCACGGGAAAAGATAAATAGGGTGTACAGAAATACACTTGGATATGTAAAAGGAATAATAACTCATAATCCCATTTTCCTCTAAAATCTTTGAATACTGAATTTTCTACCTACAGAGATAGCTTTGAGTTACTTATTTACAAAATGCTTGACCATGAAATGCTATGCTGTGAGAGTACACAAATATAGATCCTTTTATAGTGTTAATAAGGCCCCTTGATTGCTAATTTTACTAAATTTGTCTTAGTCCTTTCATATGATATATATTTTTAGCTTTGTAGATTTTTAAAAACTATAGTAGCATCTACCTTTTATTCTATTGTACATCATTTCTCTGATACCCTATAGTAGTTTTTTATATACTTTTTTCTTTTTTGTTAAGAGAATCCTTTCTTCAGAAAGCAATTTACTAGGAAGTCCGATATAGAAAATATCTAAGTGGAGTTGCTCTGATTGAAATAAGATTGAGTATTGCAGAGTCAGCTTACTCAGCATCGTCTCCTCCCACAGGAATCCTTTACAATACAAAGAAGCCTCCAGGGTAAGATTTTCATTTCAAAAGAAATATTGTGAAGACTAGTTCCTTATATTATAGAGTAATGTCTACTTAAAGGAGATTAAAAAAAGAAAAATAGCATTTAAACTGACAATTTTAGAAGCTTCAGATGAGCTTTGAATCAGAATTAATTTTCCTTTGTTCCCCCTTCTCACTCTAAGCTTGATTTATTGCTGTCCTTTTGACTTTTTAAAAACCACTCAGTGATTTCTAATTTATTTCAATTATTAAAGCCTTATCTCACAACTCATCACTGTCTTCTCACTTACCTTTAAAATGTGACCAGAAATATGGCTGACATGGCAACCTGGATCGATTCTCTCTACATGTTCAACCTTTTCCCTCCACTCCACCCGGTTCCCCCTGCCCCAGTTTGAAGCATAAGCCTGTAGCCAGGCTGTGTAAGAGTGCTTGCCCTGGGGAGAAATGCAGTCTGAAGGCAAGAGTGGTTCTGGTCTCTGGGCCCTGAAGAAGTTAGTAAAGAGGCTCTACCAGCCCCTGGCCACGCATACACATGCACAGGCATATACACGAGAAATAGCTGGGGAGCTACTTCCAGAGACAAGGAAAGGGGTGGACTTGTGGATGAAGTGAGCCCCAGGGCCCAGGCCCCACTCTGGCCTTCCAGAAACTGAACTGGACTCTGCAATACCCAACTGGCCTTCAGGAAAGTGAGCCCCAAGCCCGGCTAGTCCATCCATACCCCATACCCAGTACTGAATGACAGAGCCATCTCAGGTCAGGGGCGCTCTTCTTGCTTGGAAAATGATTACATGCGAGATCCCAGCTAGGGACCCTTTCCCTGAAGGGGAGCGCACAAAAGCCTCCTAGGTGCTGCCTCCAATAATGACTAAACAGCTATTTTTCACAGTTTCAATAGGATGGGAGTTTAAAGCAGGTCAAGAAATTGAATTTCCTTTTTTTGCACATCATTTGCTGTGTACAATGTATCTCTGCTATGTTTTAATTTTGGATTTTTTTTTCTGATAACCTCTAAATATACAAAAATTATTTCACATGTTTTGGGTGTACAATTGTGGTTTTTTTTCTCCTCAAGTGGGATATTAACTCAATATGTTTGCCTAACAGTATTTCCAAGTAGACAGAGTCATCAAAGACTGAGACTCAGTAGATGGTGATGGACTGATTGGCCCTGAGTACACAACATACATATGTGAGTGTTTAAACTGCTGTTAGTGAATAGAGTCCCTTAAATATGTCCAATTTCCAACCTGATATTTGGTTTATAGTATTAATTTGTTAACAAATATTTCTTTAGGAGTAAAATGTTAAAGTTTGTTAAAAATCATTTCAGCTACAATCACGATGAATTATTACAAATTACATTTAAGTTTTGTTGTATTTACAACGCTGAGATTTAAGCAACACAAAAGACACTGTTCGGCATTGATAGCAACAATTTTAATTTCATAAAATAGAGACGAGAAAAGACAAACACAATGGAATGTCTGCATATCCTTTCAGAGGTGTTTAACCTTCTTTCTAAGCCTATTTCGTGCTGTAATAAAGGGCACCATCCTCTACCCAGCCCCCCATAGAGACTTAATAATTGTTTTTTGTTGATGAAGGGGTGGAAGGTGATTAATAATGAGGAAAATTCAACTTCATAAATGTTCTATATACTTTGTATTAAAAAGAATTAAACTAGCTGTGATCACTAGCTTTGTGGGCATTTGTAACTACAAAACTCGTTAGGTGACCAGTAGCTACAATGCAGTCTCGTACAGATCACCGTTTGATTTGGATTAGAGCTGATTAATAGCTCTTTTTTTTACAAAACCAGCTCCATTTGCTGCTTGACTTCACTTCAGGACCTTCTGCTGCGATCTCATCCATCATAAAGCCTGGGTTGTCCACTGTGATAGCGGATTCCCAAAGGGTTATAATATGGCGCACCATGTGAAACTTCCTGCTCTAGGTTCTTGAGGAATGTCTTTGGTCCATTTCTTTTGTTCAGAGTTGCTATATACCAATTGTACCCTATTAGCTATTCTGTCAGTAAAATATATTATTATTAAATTTAAAATGGTGCCTAATATTTGTTAAATACTTAATATGCTAGGCACTGTTCTAAGCATCTTAGGATTCCTAACTTATCCCTATTGTATAGATGTTGAAACTGAGAAAGATAAGGTAATTTTTCCATGGTTAACATCAGCTAACCAGTGTCAAAAGTGGAATTCAAATCTAGATCTGATTCTAAAGCCTGCTTTTTGACATCTTGACAACGTGTTGCTCTATAAACCCAATCTGCATCATTGTGTTAGTTCGTTCATTCATTGGTTTAACAAACATTTATTAAGTATCTACAGTAAGGTGTGGGAATATACAAATGCGTAGAACAGAGTGCCTGGACTCTTGGGACTTTCACATGATGAGAGATAGAGAAGTGAAAAAATAATAATAACGAATAAAAAAATAAATGTTAATTGGGTAGGGAGAAAAACACAATTCAATTCTTCTTGTGGAACCCAAGGATAAACTTCTCAAATGAGGGTAATATTGAAATTATTTCTTGAAAGATGAATGAGTATTGGGATATGAAGAAGCATGTTGACTTTAAAGAAGAACATCAAGATTACAGCACAAAAGTGGCAAAGCTTGAGAGATAGACAAAGTCATGTCTTGTTTAACATTCTAATAAGAATGAATATTATTCTAGATGTAGCTACAGGGTAAAAATAAGAGTATTTTAAGCAGAAGATTTTCATAAGGTTGAACTTTTACAAAGATTACCATAGATAAAGCATCGCAGAGAACATTAAGCCTCTTGAAGACTGGCTAAATTCTGGATCTCAATTTTAGTAATCTCCTTTTCTTCTAGAAAAGAAATAACAATGGTTTTTGGAATAATTATAATAAAAAACCTCTGATTATCTGTTTCTCCTCTGATCATATTTCTTTTTAGAGCTGAGTAGAAAGTTTAAAGAAATTGAAGAAGCAACAAGCTTCTGAATGAAGGGCACCAGTAGAACATTCGCAAATGAGTTCTAAAAAGTAATGGGGTTGTAATTAGAAAAACTGGGTTTAAATTTTGCCTCACTAATTAGGAACGTTCTTTATTCTTCGTTAAAATGGGCATATTTTTCTCTACCTATCTCATAGGAATAACTTGAGCTGCAAATGCTAATATCTGTGAAAGTGCTTTGTGAATTACACAAATATCATGGAAGATGTGAGCTTGAGCTTACAAGGGGTGCAGAAGTTTGAGATGGAGGTCTGTTTGATTAGCTTTAAAGTTTTAGTGTGGTTAACAGGGTGGTGATTGCCATGCATAACACTGCTCAGAATAGATAAATCTACTCTTATGAGTGACATCATCTACGAAATATCTTCCTTAGTGATGGAGAAAAAAAATTCTGAAGATAAGAAAGAACTCATAAAGTAGAGGAGAGTTGTAGCAAAGGAAGTTCTGACAGCTTTTTCCCCCATGTATGGCTGTAAGTCTTCTCAACAGTCAGCTAAGGGCTTCCTTTTAATATTGGGACCTCAATTAGATACAAAAGATTTTCCAATATAAAGCTTTGCTTTTGGAATTCTCTTCCCTTTTGAATGTGGCAGAGCAGAGTACAGCCACATGCATTTTATAACAGATAGGGAAATTACTATAATACATCATTTCAATTTATTTGGAGCTATTAATTTCATCCTCTGTTAATGATTGAATTGTGTCCCCTGCAAATTCATATATTGAAGCCTTAACACCCAATGTGACTATATTTGGAAAAAGGGTCTTTAAAGAGGTAATTAAGGTTAAATTAGATCATAAGGATGGAGCCCTAACCTGTAGGACTGGTATTCTTATACTAAGAGGAAAAGACACCAGAGCTCTCTCTCTCTGCATGTGCCCAGGGAGAAGACCATGTGAGAACATAGCAAGAAGCCGTCTGTTTTTGCACCCAGAAACTCATATCCGGTTCTTGCCTCACACAGAACCTATTTTTTCCCCAGCTATACCAATCTATTTGTAGTTCCTTCAAAGGAACTACACCCTTCTTTGCTTTCATTTGCTATTTCCTAGAATACCTTTACCATCATATTTGTTTAGCCAAATACTAATCATCCTTCAAACCTTGGCTTATATATCTGTGCCTTCAGGGCTCTTCTCTTTCTCTACCTGTCTGATTGAATTAACTTTCCACTGTGCTTCCATTACCCCTAAAGTACACCTTCATCAAACACTGATTCTGTTTTGCTGTAAATCAGAATTTTCTTACCATCTCTGTGACTATGAGGTAAGCTCTCTAAGGATTCTCATCTTGGCATTCAGCACTGTTCCTAGCCTTTTAGAGGTGCTCAGTAACTATTTTCTGATCCACTTAGTGATTTATAAGGAAGAGATGTAAGGAATTAAAGTCAAAAAGAAATTAAGGAAAAACTCCATGAAAGGGAAAAAGAGACAAGTAGCCTCAGTTGAGAATAGCTTGAGCACAAAGGCACTAGCTGTTGAAAATTAGAAGAACAGTGGAAATTTGAGTGTATGAATGTGGCAAAGCACTGTGCAGAGAGTAAGCGATCACATATAGAACTTTATATGGGTGCAAAATATATAAAAGGATGTAGCACCTGGCACACAGTAAGGGCTCAATACATATTGGCTTAAAGAAAAATGAATAGATGAATATTTATCAGGTAATTGGAGAAGTGAAGGAATGGGCGGTAGCGTGAACAGAAGGTTAGAAAATACTAAGGAAAAATTGCAGAGTGAATGGTACAGCAAAAATGATAAAATGTTGCTGATATGCCATATGATGAATTTCCAAATGATGACTCCCAATGATAGATTTCTTAGACATTATAAGACTAGTATCCAGCTCCCCTGAATAATAACCTCTTTTACTCATCTTTAATAATGATAACTTACACTTGAATGGATTTGTATTTTTTAAAGGGCTTTCATATGCATAATCTCACTTAATTGTACAATAATTATGTGAGGCGCTCAAGGCAGTTATTTCTCCCATTTTGCAAATAAGGAAGCAGAGGGTAGACGAAATCACTTGCCCAGTGGTACTTTTCAGTCCATGTTGGAGCCAGAGTAGATCCTCAGATCATGGCAGCCAGCCAATTATTTTGCAAATAAAGAACAGCCTCAGGTATATGCCTGAACTAACTCCAGGTAAAAGAGGTGGCAGTGAGGTCTACTCATCTCATATCTCCCAGTCAAGTGCATTTCTTGTTATTCCAGATTGTTTCTTTCTTTTTTTTCTTTCTGCTGAGGAAGATTAGCCCTGAGCTAACATCTGTGCCAATCTTCCTCTATTTTGTATGTGGGTCACCGCCACAGCATAGCTGACAAGTGGTGTAGGTCTGTGCCCAGGATGTGAATCCAGGAACCCAGGCTGCCAAAGCAGAGCATGCCAAACTCAACCACTATGCCACGGGGCCAGCTCCCAGATTGTTTCTTTATCATTGTCTATAGCATATGCTTTTAAAATGTCAGAATTTTTTATTTATCGTTGTGCAACATTTTTAGATTGATACTATCCCTCTATTAAAATATTGCGTCTCATAACTTTGTCCTGGGGAGGTTTTATATGCAGAAACCCTGACTGATAAATTTTTGTGAAGAAAATGAGGTAATCTAAGAAAGTGAGGTAATCCTGTTCTTTTTTGGTTCCTTAGCTGAACCAAGACAACAGGGGAGAGTTTGCAGATAAAAATAAAGTTCGGAATATGTCATTCTTACTGGCATAACCTCAGTTTCGAGGTCTTTCTCTGTGGCTGCCAATGTCTGCCTTACTAAAGAGGCGGTGCAGAGGAAGAAATCAACATGCTCGCCTGATTTTATACAAACACATTTGTACCTCCACCAACCCCAATCCCATCCAACCACACATGTAAATCTAAGATTAGAATTCCTTTGCTTGTTAGCTCCCACTATTTTCTCTTTAAATATTTGAAAAAACTCCTTGCTGATTATTCAAAATACCCAGAACATGCCTACATCTAACAGAGGAGATAATTCCACATCTAACACCTTATTTTATTCAAAGGCTTATTTTGAGGAATGCAAACTTTTGCAACCACTATGAAAAACAGTATGGACGTTTCCCAAAAATACAATCCAGCTATCCCACTACTGGGTATTTATCCAGAGACCTTGAAATCAACAATTCAAAGAGACTTATGCACCCTTATGTACATTGCAGCATTATTCACATAGCCAAGACATGGAACCAATCCAAGTACCCATCAACTGATGAATGGACAAAGAAGATGTGGTGTATATATATACAATAGAATATTACTTAGCCATAAAAAAGACAAAATTGTCCCATTTGCAACAACATGGATGACCTTGAGGGTATTATGTCAAGCAAAATAAGCCAGACAGAAAAAGACAAACACTGCATGATTTCACTCATATGTGGAAGATAAACAAATACATCGACAAAGAGAACAGATTAGTGGTTACCAGAGAGGAAGGGGGGTGGGGGTGGGTGAAAGGGGTAAAGGGGCACATATATATGGTGACAGAAAAAATTAGACTATTGGTGGTGAGCACAATGCAGTCTATACAGAAACTGATAAATAATAATGTACTCTTGAAATTTCACAATGTTATAAACCATTATGACCTCAATAAAATATTTTTTTTTAAAAAGGCTTATTTTAAGGGTATTGCATTCAGGAAAATTCTACAAACAATGAAATGATGCACTTCAATTTGGGGGGAAAACATAGACTTCACTGAAGATGGAAAGACAAGAAAAAACATTTTTAAAACCTACCTCAGGCTTTTGTGAAGGTTAATGAGCTAATGTTTAAGAAACATGATAGAATCTGCCTTGAAAAGTACTTTGCAAGCAAAAAGTTTTAATAATATTGTCACATATTCGCATAATACAAAGATTTAAAATTACAAGTTTAAGTATGTGCAATGGAGAGTTACTGCTCAATTTGAAGAGTTCTCAATTAACACTCCACCAATTAGGGTTAAACTTCAAGGTGCCTAGCTCAATTCAGACAGTATGCTGTTAGACCAGTAAGGAAGAGAGCAAAAGTCTCCTTCCACTTTGCTTATTTTTGTCTTTTAGACCCAATAATCTCTAAATGTTTTAAAAAAAACAAAATATTTTAATGTTTTATCACCTAGCTGCAATGTTAAAGCAGAAATATTTGTAAATATTAACACTGCTACTTCTGTGAAAAGGAATCATATTTATTAAACTTAACTCATTTGGCTTCTACAACTCAATTTCTGTTTGCACAATACAAAGATGATAATGCACCACAGAGATTTATCATACTATCTGACTTCATAACTACAATCACAGTGAAGTTTCAGCCAGGATTTCAGGTATCAAAGCTTTGCCACAGAGAGATGCAGAATTAAAATTATTTCTAAGTAAAATACAGTTTGACTCAAATAATCCAAGAGAAAACTTTGGAGAGGAGATGGAAGAAAGGAGAGGAGAGAGAAGGGAGAAGGGGAGAGAGAAAGATTGGTAACATTTTTTGCCTATTTCATATACACCCTCCCTTACAAGACCTTTTTCTCATAGATAAGGCAATTTACTAAGTAATGAACCCTATGCCTTTGTCTATCCTTATCCCTTCCTTCAGGGAACCATCTTTTCTGTCTCCATGTGTTCCTGGTGGGACTGTCAATTATGATGCTCCATCCATTCCTAAAGATATGTGTACAACTATTTAACTGGCAGTTCTGTATTCCTCAGGATATAGTGATTAGTATAGGAACAAGCACGTGACCTAGGCTAATCATAATCTTTCTACAAAATAATAGAGAGTCTCAGTTCCCTGTGGATTATGAGATGTAAGAATACAAGTTGGAGGCTGCCAGCATCCCTCTTTTTGTACACACAGAAAGAGGCTGCTTGAGATTTAAGCCTCTTAAACGGACAAACCAAAGTAATATTGTTCCAGGCCCTGGTTCTAGCTCTCCTTGGACTTCTCATTACATAAGTAAGTATGTTTTCTTTTCTTTTTTGAATTAGCCTAAACTTTCTTGAGTTTCTTGCAACCCAAAAGATTTGATTAATACAGCCTTTGTATAAATGTTTTTCAATTAATTCTCTCAAAAACCTAATTTTGCAGATGAGAGGCTTATCTAAGTTCACATGTAGAAAATGTCACAGCTAGATTCAAATCCACATAATCTGACTGGGGTTTCCCTGAGCACAATATGAATGCCAATAAAAGGCTGGACTTTGTGGACCTGGCATTCATGAGGGTCATACTCTTTTTCCTTTTTCTTTGATTTTCTTTTATTCCATTATTTATATTAAATTAACATTCTTTATTTCTTTGTATTCTAATACATCTTTCATAGAAGTTCAGATGGTTTAGTTTGTCCCCTGTCCCTAGGAAAAACTCACCTTCAACAAATATGAGAGCAATGTTGTCTATATACTTTGATGATTTAGAATTATTTACACTGACAAAGAACAAATAAAACAATCACTTATGATTCTCAATTTATATTACTGATATCATGCACTTTTTATAGATCAATCACATTTCTGGTATTTTTTTTCTAAGATGTTTTGGGGAGATGTTGAGAGAGAATTGCTAGGCAGCAAAACATTTTCATGTCCCCAATATGCCCCTTCCTTCTGTCACTAAATCCAGCTTATTCTGTCTCTACTCTACCCATGAAATCTCTGTTCCAATGTCATGATACTAAATTTTTGCATACATAAATCAAAAACTCCCTTTTTCTAGCCCTCTCTTATTCTTCCTCTTTGGTCTTACTGTTCCATTCACTGCTACCAAACTTATATGGAATTTAATTTTCTGCCTGCCTACTTGCTCTGTCACATGTGAAAAAATTGTACTAATTAGGGCCTTCCACTCTTTTCAACCATGGATATGCAAAAATTATGACATGATCCATAGCCTTAAAAAGCAATATGTTTAGTTGGGAAGATAGACATGTTAATAAAATTCTATAGAGAAGCCATTGGTCTTATGATATGGTTATACACAACTTACAAAATGAGCCCAGATACAGGAGCAAATAACACAAATAAGACCCAGTGAGAATGTGAGATCTCAATCATCAAGGACAGACAAGGCTGTAGTGACATACTCGGAGAGGGAGCAATTGTGTCAAACAGAGGCATACCAGACGGATGAAACAACAGGCACAGAGACATGAACCATAAAGGAGCTTAGCTTGGGTCACAAAGACTTTTTTGGAATCTCTACCCTATTTATAAGGAACCCTTTATCAGCATCTCCCTCCCTTGACACTTCATATCCACAGTAGTTGGTCCCCCATCAGCAATATTTGTACCATATGTCTATAACTACACACTCCTGATTATGGTTCATTAGATCAGAGTGCTTCCTGATTCAAGTTGAATGAATAAGCATCGCTTCCACCAGAATTTAGAATTTGGCTTAAAAGAGAAAAAGACAGAAAGAGGGATTTCAAGCTATTGAATCTCTACTTTGTGAGTTTCTCTACTAGAGAAACAGGTGCACCTGCTATGTGAAAGAGAGAAGCAAAGTAAGCTATGGAGCCATGAAGAGAACAATGGATCCGGCTGGAACAGAGAGAAGCCTGATCCATTCATGCATACATCAAAATGTATTACAGAATTATGATATGGGAGGCATTGTGAAAGTTCACGAGCAAAAGGGTAAGAATATAAAAATACAGATCCTACTCTCATGAAACAAATAGCCTAATGCAAAGAATAGAAAATAAACAAACAAACAAGAAGGCACCAGATAGTGATTAAGGCTATAGTGCAATAAATCCAGAGGATGTGGTAAAAAATTTCTTGGGGACTAATTTGGATTGGGGATTCAGAGAAGGCCTCTGTAAGGAAGTAACATCTAAACTAAGATCTTAGTGATGAGAAAAACTCGTAAAGATATGGGGTTGAACTTTCCAAGCTGAGAGTACAGGAGGGAGTAAATTTAGCATGTTAAAGGCACAGAAAGAAGGTCAAAGTGATGGGAACTTAGTGAGTGAAGTCAAGAATAGGAAGAAGTGGAGTAGAGAAGAAACAACACTAAATGAGGTAGGACCTTTACGCCAGGATAAGGATTTGGGATTTTATTTTAAATTCAATCATAAACCCTTGAAGTATAGTAAGTAGACCAATGATATGCTCTGATTTAAGTGTTGAAAAATTACTTTAACTTGCAAAGTGGATTTCAGTAAGGAAAGAAGGAAGCAAGAAAACCAGGTCACAGATAACCCGAAATAGCTCAAGTTAGGGAAGATGGAAACTCTTACCAGGCTGGTAATAATGGATGTAAGACATGGGACATTTGGAGATAGAGAAAAGGCTTGCTAATAGATTAGACATAGAAGATGAAGAAAAAAGAGAAATCAAGAACGATTCCTAGGTTTTTGGCTTACGCAATTAAGTAGATGAAGATGCAATTTTCTGAGATGGGTATGACCGTGAGAAAAACAAGTCTGGGTTGAGTGGGGTGAATTAGGAGTTCTGCTTTGACTATTCTGAACTTGAGATGCCCATTGGGCATCCAGGTGGATATGTCAAGTGGGCAGTTGGATATTTGAGTCTTCGTCCAGGCAAGTGGTCTGGGGTAAAGATATAAATATGGTGTTAATCATCATGTAGATAGTATTCAAAGTCCTGAGCTGGAGGATATTACCTAGACAAAAGCATAGATAGAATAAAAAGCTCTGGCCATTTAGAGATTAGGACAAGGAGAAAAGTCAGCCAGGAAAACTGAGAAAGAGTGCCAGTGTGGTAGACGGAAAACACTACAGTGTGATATATCAGAAACCAAGAGAAGAAAGAGTTTCAGGAAGGAGGTGAAGCCAGGTACCTGAGGGGTACCATAGGTACACAGATGAAGACGGTGGGGACAGTGGGGATTGAAGCTGGGTACACTAGGTTTACTGCAGATATTCAATAAGAACATGATTGCCTTTCGCAATTTGCTGTTTTCTTGTTTAACCTGAGGGATGACTCAGGGGTTGTGAAGATTTGTGCGCTCATTTTGCAGAAGAAAGAGAATGCCTTCAGGGAGGTTTCGATCACTGGATGACCCACCCCCAGCTGCCATTAACGCCCAGAAGTCAGATTGACCAAGGGCTTCTCTGGAGTGAAAAATTACCCCTTTGTTTCTTCGAAACTCCTCCTGCCAAGCGCCTTAGCTCTGTAAACCCCCCTGCTTTCTTCTCTTGTTAAGGTGGATTTGAGAGAACCCATCCTCCCGCCTTCTCATTTTACCCAATTTGAATAAAACTTTTTTCCATCTCTAAGCACCTATGGCTCAGTGATTGGTTTACTGCACATTAGGCACATGAACTTGAGATTAAGAGGTTGGGTATCAGGCTGAGTATTTAACTACACTGAATAGTTTGGGAAGTTGAGTAAGATGAGGACATAAGTGCAACTACTGGGTTTGGAAATGTGGAAAACCTTGATATTTTGATAGTATCAGTGCCAGGATAGTGATCGAGATAGAGACCCTACTAGAGTAAGTTGAGGAGAGAATAGGAAATGATTTAGTGGAGGAACTGTATTGGCACAACTCTTTCAAGATTCTATTGTTAAGGAGACCAGAAATAGGCCGGAGGAGCTGAAGGAGTAAATTCTATAATATGGCTGTGCACTGATGAGAATGAACCAGTTGAACAGTAAAGGCAGTGAAACTGATGATAACAGGAGAGAGAGGAGATAGTTGGAGAAAAGAGGTTCTTGAGACAGCGTTAGGGGATAGGACCAAAGAAGAAGTGAATGAATGACCTTTGATTGAGTGAGGGCACCTCATCTATTGTAGCAGGAGAGCAAGCACAGGGTGCTGGTATAGATGCCAGAGGAGCAGTAGATTTGGGGTTATGAAGGTGCAGGAGTTCCTGCCTAATCCTATTTTCTCCTTGAGGGCATTAGCTAAGAATAAGAAAGGAAGGTGGAGAGTTGGAGCTTGAGGAAAGGGAAGCAGTTTGAAATGATTGTTTTAGAGAATGGGAGAGCAAATATTCTAGGGTAGTATGCAGGATTCCTGACCAAAGCTGAGTCATCCCTGGAGATTTGTGGTCATAAATATAAGATGAGACTGGTTGGTGTAGTTGTGTTTTTTCCAGCAACATTTACTTGCTCAAGGATTGATATGGGAATATCTGGGATTCACCAGAGTTGGAGCTTTCCCAAGCAGGAATTTAAGGAAGGAGAGAGATGCATGATAGTTAAGAGTTTTTGCAAGAAAACGATTTTAATTACTGGCCATGGAATCTCACCTGTATAACCATAGCAATGAAAATTAGAGCAGTATGATTGATATGGAAAAAAGCAGTGCAGAAGTAAAGGTCTCAAAGAGGGCAAAGAATTACTGGAGTAGGAGAACTAGAATAAGTAGGCTAAACAGGTAGGAGGTGGTGGTTAGAGTCTGAAGACTGAAATAGAAATTCTGACAGCATTTCAGTTTTTGATGATTATAAATGTCAAAGGTAAGACTATAGGTGTCGGTAAACAAGGTGAGATGAAGAAAAAAAAATGTAAGTGAGGCCAAAGAATTAAGAAGCCAACATAATTAGATAGATCATCTAAGCAGATACTGAGTCAGCAAGAACTGTCCCAGAGAAAACGTGGTGAAGAAGAAAGGAAGCAACTGCTCAAGTCCCCATAAATGAAAGGGAGGTGACCGGGAGGTTTGCAGACGAAACTCAGAAGAGAGAGTGGCAGTTGATCATCTCGGTTGACGTAAACTTCAAAGAACCTGGTGTATTTGAATCAGAAGGATGGAGACCATTGGGAAGCAGCATTGGGGAGAAAGAAAGGCAGACACATTCCCCTTCTCTGAGCCCTGAGGCATGTAGAGGGAAAAAACAAACAAAAACTCTCCACTCTCAAATTTTGCCAGGAGTGCAGCGTCAGCAAAAGGTGGCCAGATTTCATTTAGGACAAGGAAGGAGAAGAAATGTTCAGAAAAGAAGTTACTGAAAAAGAGGAATGGCTCTTAATCAACCTCATGTTCCAGAAACACAATGGAAGAGTATTGGAGGGTGGAGGGTGGTGACAGATCGGGTCCCGTTAGCCTTTGCAACATTAGATTGTAATCCACCCAAGGAATCTATTTTACATTCAAGACCCAACACACATACGCTGCACACACGTATGTAACTGAGAGCAGTTTCACAAAGCAACACTTCCATACTTATGTGCGATGCACTCTGACCAGTTGTAATCATTTATATACAAAGGAAATGCTATTCTGGACCCACTAAATCACTTTTATAAGTGATTAAACACTTGTAAACTACTCAGTGTTTGAAAATACTGGATTGGCTCCTGCGTTTTCTTCAGGTGTCTCAGAGAGTTTTCCTTGTTGCTTTCTGAAGTAGCTCAGTTATTCTCTATCTTCTTTCCTTGTTTATTTGCTTTGTGATGCATATAACCTATAATTATCTTGTTTATCTGTCTAGTTATTATTGTGCACATCCTCTCTAAAAAAGTAAATTCTATGGGGGCAGGGGTCTATCTGTCTTATCTTTTCACTACCAGCACAGTATCCAGAGCATAACACACTCTACATAAATAGGGAATTAATGAATTCTTGAGAATACCAATTTTAGTTTTTCTAGACTAGAAAATATCTGAGTTGTCTCTAGCACTAAGTTTTAGACCTCGACTATGCTCACTAAATAAATATCCTCTAGTGGATGCCTAAGAAGTTTTCTTTATCTTTTTACTTAGTCTATATGTTAAACAATTAAATAAAGAAGAAAACCCTGTCAGGTATTCACCATTTGTCCCACCAGATTCACTTTATTCTCCTTTCCGTGCTGTTCTGTGACCCTTTGTTGATTGCGTTGTCCTTTGACTCCAGTTGGGTCTGGCCAATAAAGGCACCCATAGGAGATCCAGAAGTAGGAGGAGCGGGAGGCCAGGTATCTATTCACTGGACTCTGACTCTCTCCCTCTGGGACATGAGTTGCAATGGCTGTGTTTCTCCCTGGAAAGCTTTCTCAGGTTTCTGTGACTGCTCCTTCCCTTTTCCCCTTGAGGCCTAGAGGTGATAGTCTTCTCCCGGCCCCCAGCCACAACACCTTGTTTCCTTCTCTTAACTCTTCCCACAACTTTCGAAATAGTTTCTTTATTAAAACTCTCCCCAATCATCTCATGTGAGTGCACCATTTGTTTCCTGCTTGAACCCTGGTTGAAACAGAAATACTTTTTATGTAAAATATTACAGTAGCATCCTAGCTGCCTTTGGGTTTAAAAGTCATGCCAAGGGCATTTCTGAACAAGTCTATAGATGCCTTAGAAAATACATTCTGCACTTCCCACCTCTTAACTTACAGAATTAAGAGGGTGTTTTGTAGCTACAGGCAAACTTTCCTTTGTCACCACGCCAATGTCATTCCTTCAATTGAAAAACATTCACCAACCACCTACTGTGTGCCAGGCTGTGCTAGGCACTAAGACACACAGTCAAATAGGTCACAGTGCCTACCGTCAAGAAACTTGAAACGTTCCTGTGCAAATACTAACCTAGGCTTGGTATTCAAGGAAAAGTGAGAGTTGAGAGCAATCTCACGAAATACAAAAATATTCAGTGAGAAAGCTCAGGAAAGAGCAACTAATTATATCAACACTAAAATGTCTCAATTTTATAGAAGATATTTAGTATTTTGACAGATAAGAAGTAAAAATACTAGTTCTTTTTGAAGCATACACTTAGTTGTTATTTGATATAGAATAAAAAATCAGAAAGAAAATATACATATATATATATATATATACTTTTGCCTTTGAGGAACTAAAGAGTAATAAATTATACTTATAAAGCAGAAAGCAGTTACTTAATCTACAACAAAATTTTTTTTGGATTAGATAAGAGACTGTCTTCAGTGTAACATTCAAATATGAAGCACTTGCACTTCTAATTTAAGATTTATTCCACAAAGAGATTTTTATTAGGGCTCATTAAGTTTATTTTGTAGTGTGCACATTATTTTGACCTAAACCACTTAGCTGTAATAAACTTTTTCTTTCTGCTAGCCTCAAGGGGATACCGAGTGTGACTCACGAATTGGGTTTTGAGATATCAAAGTATTATTGGAAGTTTCCAAAGCAAACCTTAGATTCAGACCTTAGTAACCAGCTTTCTTTTTATCATGAGTGCAAAGGTAGGTTGGTAATTTAGTGCTCTTTAACGCACGCTAAAAGGTTTCTCCACCTTACTTTTTTATAAAATGAAAGAAGCCATTATCGATCCTTTGATACTTGTTCATAAATTGTTAAATTTACATAAATGAATACGCAAAATCAAAAAGGTACCCATATCATGAACACTAAGTAATATTCAACATCATGAAAAAAAGGAAAATCCTTAAAAAATCACATTTAGATGAAAGTGATGTTGGATTTATTAAATTTGTTAAAACTTCACATAACATTTTCTTTCCTTTTTCTGGAAGTTAGAAAAATGTACCAATTAAAAATAGAATAGGGAGCTTGAAGTTGATTGTTATCTCAGGGTGGCTAAAATGCTTGGTATGTGTTGTGGGTGAATTGTGTGCTCTCAAAAGATGTGCTGAAATCCTGACACTGGTACCTGTGAAGGTGACCTTATTTGGATATATAGGGTCTTTGCAGATGGAATCAAGTTAAGATGAGGTCATCTTGGATTAGGCTGAGCCCTAAATCCAATGACTAGTTACGTTATAAGAAAAGAGAAATTTGGACACAGACACACACTCACAGGGGAAAGGTGATGTGATGACGATGCAGAGAGAGAATGAAGTGATGCAGTGACCAGCCAAGGAACAAGGATTGCTCCTACCACCAGAAGCTAGGAGCAGGCAAGGAAGGATTCTTCCCTAGAACCTTCAGGTGGGGAACATGGCCCTGCTGACACCTTAATATTGGACTTGTTGCCTCCAGAACTGGGAGAGAATAAATTCCTACTTTTTTAAGCCACCCAGCTTGTGGTACTGTGTTATGGCAGCCTCAGGAAACTAATACAGTATGTAAGGTTTTCACAGTGACCAGGTCTTTCTCATTCATGGATAAAGAGGGCCAAATACATGCATTACATTAAAACAAGCATGCAAAATATATGTAATTACGAGAAAAGCCTAAATGGAACATGAGGCCATCCAGAGAAGCACGCCAGAGTAGCTGCACTAAAGACTTCTGGAAATTCCAGGACAAAACATTTATTTTACATTCAGCAGTGATTTACGGCTAGCTCTAGAATTACAAGACACATAAAATTCATTTCAAAATTTTATTATTTTAAAAGATGTTAAAAAAGAGAAGAACTAAAATTTATAGTGTCGAATAAATGCCAAGCCCAGTAAAAGACATTTTATTTTTAGTATGTAATATAATCCTTACAATGACTCTGAGATAGAAATGATAGCATCTTCATTGTCCAAATAAGGAAATTATAAAGAAGTTGCCTAAGTGATAAAGTGAGTTGCCTAAGATCACACAGTAATAAGCAATAGAGCTAGAATTTGAACCTAAGTCCATGGGCAAATCTAGGTTTTGTGGGGACAAAAGCTTATACCATATGTAGGAGGAGGCCTTATTTAAGCAAAAGAAAACAAATTGTGAATCAAAATTCCTGCCTCGGGCAAGTGAGGGGCCCTGAAGCTTAAGCATCATTTGGTCAGCTCCTGTCTGGGTGTCTCTGATTTTCAGGCATTTTCTTCCAGGCATTAGACAATTAATACAAGTTAGTTAAAGAAAAATTATAAAATACAATTAATTACTTTTTAAATCAGCCAAAGTTCTCTGACCCAGAGTTAACTACTATTAACTACAAATTTATATACCCTTCCAGCACTCTTTCTATACATATGCTTTTCTTTTTTTCCTGAGGAAGATTCGCCCTGAGCTAACATCTATGCCAGTCTTCCTCTATTTTGTATGTGGGTCGTCGCCATAGCATGGCTGCCAATTGGTGGTGTAGGTACGCACCCAGGAACTGAACGAAGGCCACGAAAGTGGGGAGCACCAAACTTAACCACTAGGCCACGGGGCCGGCCCCTACATATGCTTTGATAGTCTGCTTTTTCTTTTACTTAATATATTATTGGCATTTAAAATGTAAACCAGATCACAGCACTCCTGTTCATAACTATATAACAGGGCCCTCTTGTCACATCATCATCAAATTGCACATTCTAAATGCAACCTTTTTAAATTCTTTAGCTATTTCTTCTTGCATTTCCTCTAAAGTTTAAATAAGATATTTATACAGACACTATTTAAGATATTATCATAACTGGCCTTCTAATATGGAATATATGAATTCAGTATTTTCACATTCCCCTTCCCCAATTTTCTTTCATTTCATTTTCCTAACTTTTTTGGTTAACTCAATATTCAGGATTTATCTTACTATGATTATGTTAATATTATTCAGTGTGAAGCCAAGAGATGCATATTTTCTTTCTTGTGCACCAACAACTTTTCTTCTGGAGTTAATAATTCTCTTTGTTTGTTTATTATTTGTTGTTCCCTTATTACTAATTCTTCAAAAATTCTCAACAGAATTCTAAAACCTTCTAAGTGCTACATTCCACATGGTCACATGTTAAATAATCTTTCAATCTCAGTTTGTTGTTTTAAATAAAGATATTCCTTCTGGATCTCCAAATACACTGCTGTCCTCTGGGCTTTCAGCACAGCTGCTGCCCTGAGAGCTCCCTGGGCTTCTCTATTGTGCTGATTCCACTGTTTTCTTTATCCCAACACCTAATATCAAGTGGTTCTCTTTGTTCACTTCCTCGCTTTGGTGGAGCGCATCCTATAGTAGCTTCCAAAGAAGGTGTACATGGAAGATAAATTCTTTGAGAACCTTGAACCTTCATCCTACCCCTATACGTATGTATAGAATTCTATCTGGGAATTAATATTAGGATATTATCTTTGATGGAGTTTTTTTCTGCTGCCTGCATTGTGTCTGTTTTCTCTACTAATCTCTTTCTCAGCACATTTTGTTATCTGTATTTCATATGAAAATCTCTTCACAAATGAATGGAAATACTTGTCTATCCATTCAAAATACTTAAGTGGGGGGCACTTTTTAGTTAATGGAAATTAGCTAATTGAAAATTCTATGTGTCGGGGGATAAAGAGTATCAACTGATAGGTTTCTCAGAGAGTGATTGGGTGGTGACCTGGCTATTTCAATGGAGGAACTACTACACGTTGGGAGAGTGATACAGTAAGCAGGTGTAATGGTGTGTATACTGGGCTACATTCTTCTTGAAGTTTCACCATTATTTGTTGACTTTTACTGAATTTCCCTGTTTCAGTACAAGAGTTGAGCTTCCCAATTACACACTGCAAATGGGTTTCAGGTGTACCATGAGATATTGATTTCCTAAGCCCTTGAAATACCAGATAGAGCTTGAGTGGGGCCATGGGTTATCCCCTGGGTGGGATAACCATACTTCCCATTTGACCTAACAGTCTTTGTTTATACCAGTTGCCCCAGTGTAATTAAATAGCATCCCCTTTTACTCTTAAATGTGTTCTGGTTTGGATGATAGATTATATGATCACCAGCCTGTCACCTATAACAGCAGCAAGGAACCTTGCTCAGGGCATCTCAAGGGTAGAAGAAGTGAAACGGGCTGTGGTCTCTTCAATCCTTGCAGGTAGCAGGCATGATGAGCAAATCCAGCACTAGCTGATTGCTGAGTTGCATCCCATCCCCTTGACAGGTACTTCAGCAGCTAGATACCAAGTGTCCCACTGACCATCATAGACAAGAATCCCATGGAGGTGATAGAGGATTCAGTGTTCTGTTGACAGAGAGGCTCCTGGAAGGGACTGGGGAACAGGGACTTCAGATAGAGGTTCCCAGAAGACACAGTTCCAGGTGGTAGCCTGACTTTTTTTATTTTTTGGTGAGGAAGATTGTCCCTGAGCTAACATCTGTGTCAATCTTCCTCTATTTTGTATGTGGGATGCTGCCAAAGCAGGGCTCGATGAGTGGTGTGTAGGTCTGCACCCAGGATCCAAACCCACGAACCCCGGGCTGCCAAAGCCCAGCGTGGGAACTTAACCACTATGCCACCAGGCCGGCCCCTCCAGGAGGTAGCCTGACTTTTTATCTTTGTTTATTGGATACTTAATTCACAGTTTATGTACTTGTATGTGTTTAAGTACTGTGCCTTTATAGTCCTTTTCAAGCTAGCTGCAGGGAGACTATTCTAGCAATGCAGGCATCTTCTGCAAATTATAGCTTCATCTTTTTGTTGAAAGAATTTGTATGAAAAAGTTAAATTAGAAATAAACTTTATTCAAAATATCATAAGTAACTTTAACATTTCATGTTAATTAAAGAAAAGGAAGGCATTATATTATTTAATTACTGTTTCAACATATAACTTTTAAATGGTTGTGAAAAATATGATTTTATTCTAGTGGGAAAATTTTCTTTTCTAATAATGACAGATTATGTAATTTGGAGCAACCAATTAAGGAGGTTGAAAGAAATATTTTTAAAATTTTAAAATATTTAAAAAATTTATTTTAAAAGCATCAAAGAACAAACTAATAATTTAGTGTTTTTCCTAACACTTTTCATTGTTAATCAAGAATTGCATGCAGTCATTTTAATTAAAAAAAACTGACACAAAAAACAGTAATATTCAGACTAGTAATCTCATTCTTATTAAAAATTAAGATATTTTCTATGAAAGTTTTATATGAATTCAATATTTAATATTTTTCCTATCACTTCGTATTTTTTCTTATAATTATTAAATATAAGTACAGATGTTGAATGTTTCATCACATTCATATAGATGCTTGCCAACTACCCTGAGGGCCTTGTATATATTTTTATTTTATATTTGTAGCATGATATATTAAAAAGTATGAGAAGCACTTTCTAGAGTCACCCTGGTTCAATTTTTCCATATATCAAATCTCAACTTTCCCCTGTTTTTATCCCTACAACTTACTCTGCTTCCTGGTACCTCCTACTTCGGAGCATTTCTAGGGTTCTGTGGTATTAATCAGTTTGCTTTTCACTGGTATTTGCACTCAACTTTCTCCTCTCTGGCAACAAGTCCATTCTCTTTTAAATTCTAAAAGCATGTTGCCGTCTCCATATCACCATTTCACTGCACCATTCTCTCTGCACTGTATGTTTTTACATTTTTATTACTTTACCCTAATTTAAGTATCTATACTTTTTATACAAAAAATATAGCACTTGAGATTATTAAGAATCATACAGCTTGACTGGTGTTCGAACCTCTCTAGGAAAGTTGCTTCAAATCTCTAAATCTCAGTCTCTTCATTTGTAAATATTAGTTCTCATCTCTTAAGGATGTCATGAGAATTAAATAGTATAACACATGTAACATACTTAGCACAGTGCTTGATAGTGTAATAGGTACTTAATATGTGTAGGCATGCTAGTGGCTTTGCACAGCTTCATACTGTATTTTATGCCAGATTAGTTACTATTTGCCTTGTGTTCTTCTAGGCCCCCTATACTGTGTAACTTAGAAAAATGTTTAGTCACCTAGTTAATGCAGCTGAGAATTTAAAATAAACAACTAACTTCATGATCAAAAATTCAAATAACACATAAAATTGTTTTTTATTAAGCAAAACACTGCTTTCTTTCCACCTGTAAGCTTGAAAGCCAGAGAGAGAAAATGTAGAAAGATAATATAAGAATATGTGAAAGAGAATATGAGCAAAAGAATTGAGAGCAAGAGTGAGAGAGTACAGTCATGCGCCGAATAATGACATTTTGGTCAATGATGGGCCGCATACATGATCGTGATCCCATAAGATTAATACCATATGGCCTAGGTGTGTAGTAGGCTATACCGTCTAGGTTTGTGTAAGTACACTTTACGATGTTCACAAAATGACAAAATCGCCTAACTACAAATTTCTCATCAAGTATCCCCGTCATTAAGTGGCACATGACTGTATGCCAAATAATCTACATCAGTGGTTCTCAAATTTTAGTACCCATTTGTTCAACTTACAGTATGCTTATAAAAATAATATATTTTCCTGGATCTAACTCCAATAGATTATGATTCAGTCCTGTGGTAGGACCCAGGAATGCATATATTTAATAAGCACCCTATTTGGGCAGCTGGTGGCTGGTGGGCTATATTTTGAGACACATGCTATCTTACAAGGGCAAGACATGAAAATTGTGCATAAAACTCTACTGACCTTTTATTCTATGAAAATATAATGCATGTTCTCCCAGTTGTGAAGGAGAGAACAGAGCCATAATATAAACACTGAAAGGAAAAGATATGTGAAACAAGCACATAGCAGCCCAAAATAAATTTAACACAATTGTTTACTAACAACTCTCAGAAATAACATCACAACCTCACAAAACCATTTGGGAAACCTGAACTCATTAAAAAGAAACAAATGATAAGTAAAATGGCAAACACTTTCAACTTCCAGTTTATGCCAGTAACTAATCTAAAAACTTAAATGAGTTAATCTTCACAACAACCCTAAAAGGTAGGTGTTTTAATAGTCTAAAGATGAGGAAACTGAGGCACAGAAAAGTTATGTAATTAGCTTGAGAACACACAACTAGTAAGTGGCAAATGTAGGCAACCCTCCAGAGACATGCTCTTGATTTTGTTGAAATTAGGAACAACTTTGTTGAAAGGAACAAGATAAACTGACTCCAATTTTAATATTTATTCTTCGGCATTATATGGTTTCATGTATTTTACTGAAATTAAGGTTAATTTTCCTTTAAATATCTTGTCTTTTTTCAGTTTCTTTTCTAACTTTTCAAGTTAGCATGTTTGAGGTAGTGATGAATACCAAAGAACAAATTGAACACAAGTTAGCAAGAGGAATGAGTAATGTTTGGCTGCTTACATAAATATCACAGCAAAACAAACCCACAATCCTGTGCTCTTTTTAACGTTAATGAACTATTCTGTTCTGACACATTGGATTAGTCTCCCATCACATCATCTCATGGTATGAAATAACACCATCAGACTCCGCATTATTAGCCTATATAATGCTGAACCACCAGCTTACTGCGTTAATGTTTAGCACTCAACTTTACATTTTAACAGGAGAAAAAATAATTCTTATTTTTTGAAGCTGTTCTCTATTATTATGATATACCAAAATAGTCACCAAAGCAACGATATTTGCAAAGGTCATTTTTGTTTTTGAAAGAATATGATTTTTATCTGAATGCTTCCAGAATGTTCTAGATAACATGCAAACTCTTTTTGTTCACTCTCCAACTTTTCCAAAGATTGATGATGCTTTTTAATTCAACAGATCCACTCATTCTGGTCTTTGTTACTTTTTCTCAAATGGTACCAATGACTTACTGCTTGCTGATTCAGTATTATTTCCTATCTCACTCAAGATCCTTTGATACTGTTAACTACTCGCTTACTACTCTTAGCACTTAAGATAAATAATTGTTCTGCATCTCTCAAAGTCAATCGTTGTATTTGACATCACTCTGTCCTTGGTTCTTTGTTTCTGTCTCTAAGTCCAGTTGCTCAAGTTTGTGCATGTTCATAATCTCAATTGCAGAGTGTTAATGACTACAAAATGCATGACTACCCATATAATTTTTCATTGCATTAAACTTTTGTGTCCTAAACAATTGGCAGGGTATACAGTTACCTTTTTATGTGCCTGTTCAGCTACGTGTGTATGGAAATCAGCTTGTAGAAACAAGGAGACTACTGAAATGCCTTCCATTTGCACATCTTCTTGAAATTTACCTTCTAGGCAATGTTATTTTCTGATCATTCCAATTCACATAGTTCTTATCCTTAGATCTCCTTTAGTATTTCATTCTTAGCCATTGAACTTTTACTTTTCATTTTAAATCTGCTCATTTTCTTTACCCAATCATATTGTAAATTCATGGGGAGCAGAGATTATATCTTCTACCATTATATGCCCTTGAGTGCCCTTCACTGGGCACTGGGTAGGTAGTTATTAAATACTCATTGAAAGCTTTTTAATCATATTGGTGGGATTTTCCCCCATACTTTGGATTGAACGCAAACATCATTTAATACATATTCTTTCTTAGTAAAAAAAATTACAAACTAAGACTTTTTAATCTGGTCACTGGCCTTTAATTATGCTAACTGCCACTATTAAGTTGCATTACCAACCCAAAGAAAATACTAACTGTTGGTTACTTTCTGACTTGTGATTGATGAAATGTTATTGAGTAACATTAGGTCATATTCTTTGTCAGAAAGTGACTTGCTATTTGGCAGCTACACCATCAATTAACAATACTGCTGATAACCTCTACTTTATACAGCAAGTAATTTGTTTTTCCATACGAGCTGGGAGAAGGAGAGAAGGAAATGATAGTTGCTCATTGCCACAAGTCATCTGCAGTAAAAATAATAGACAAAAAATATTATTTAAAGCTTTTTAAAAATTTTTCTTAAAATCTTTATGTGGCTAAGTGCATGTGTAGGCATGTATACATGGCCATCTTGGTAGGATTTCTGATTTACCATTAAGTATTAATTTATTTTTATCGCCAATTTTTAATCAAGTTATTTGGTCCTTTATTTCTTACCAAAATTTTTGGGTCAGAGTCAAATATCCATGTCTCCATATCAAGGTTCCAAGAGCATTCACATCGCCAAACCAGAGTTGCTAACTTAGCCTATTTTTTTCCCCCTTTTCTGAAATGCATTCTATTGAAGCAAATTCAGACCTCAATGCTTTTGTTCTATGTTCTAGAAAGGGAGAAAAAGTATTTATTTAATGTCGACTATGTGCCAAGCAATATGGTAGGCATTTCTGATAAATTTATAAATGAGAAAAAAATAGGCCCTGAATAACTTAGACCAAAATAATCCATAGCTTGTTAGGTGCCAATCTGGTTTTTAATCTTCAGTCTTTTTCATGCTCAAGTTCAAGTTCCAACTATTGCTCTACTACTAACACAGACATAATCTTCCCTCTATACAATTCTGGAATCATAATTGACATTGATATTTTAAGGCACACAATAAAAACTTTCATGACCATGCACTAGTTTAAGGCCATGCTCTGTAATGTTGGTTGATTAATATTACATTGGCATAGAAGCAACTCAACAAGTCTAAGAGGGAAAAACTATTTTTCAGTGTTCTAAGTAACATAATTAACATGCAATCGATAAGAATCATCTAGGTTGGAATTAGACTATCAAAATCATCTATATTAGTGCCATAAGGTCAGTTCCTCTTTTTCTCTAAAAATAAGAATTTGAAAGATTTTTTACTTATCCAACCTCTTTTTTATTTTTACCAAGACTATCAGTTGGTGTGGGGAAATATAAATTTGATATGGATTTCTAAAGAGTATAAAGAATACATCCCAAGCTCCAAAAAAATAAACATATATAGAAAAGTAGGCAGGGAGAGGAAAGAGATATTTTGATAGAGACTGAAGCACTTTGGCTGATAGTAAACTCCAACAGTTTTTAATATAATGAGTCATTATTTTAAAAATTCTTAAACTGAGAAGAAAATAAAGGATTAATGGCTTAGATTCAGATTCACAAAATCCAAGATGCTTCTATAATTGATTTAATGTTTTCTATACACAAATTAACACATTTTAAAGATAAAGTTAGGCATTATTCCCATTAACCTTCACTTCTTAATGTACAGTAGCCCATTAATAAATATTGACCAATCATTCCAAGACTCACCTCTATCAGTCGCTCCCTCTGCCATGCCTCTAAACCCCATGTGTATTTTTCTTGGTAATCCAGGCATACATCCAATGCATGAGGAGGTATGTTCAGGCATACATGAATTTACAGAATATGAGTGCAGTCTATAAAGAGTAGTAAGTACAAAGTGCAATGGAAACCAAGGCATTCCATGTAATTTGGGGAAAAAAGTACATTTTTCTGAATTACATCTGTGTTCAAATTCTAAGTTAAAGTTGTTCTAAACAGTTATTTGAGAGTGAGGTTGAAAACCACACCCAAGCAGTTAAATTTAAGAATGATATGGATACTTTCAGCATTTATTTCCAAATGAGCCCTTCATACAAGTACACCTATCTCTTGCTTAATAATTTCAGTTCGTTCCTGAAAACTCTTCTGCTAGGTGAAAAATTATTTAATGAAAGTTAGGAAAATAGAGGTTTATCATATTCACCAAAGAAAATAATACTTGTTGGTGGGTTAAGGTTGGTGGAATTAGTGGAAGAAGGGTGCAAAGGAGTCATTCTTCAGAAGATGGTGGAAATTCAAGTGATCAGCTTCTGGGCAGGTCTTCAATATCAGTTACATGTGCTTGATGATAACCACAGGTTAAACATGCAGACCCTTTGAAACACATGGAAATAGCACGCAGTCCAACAGACTGAATTTTCACATGATGCTATCTCTTCGTCTCTCTTGGTGGTATAGATTTGCAAAGCAAAACATTTTAGATTTTTCCAAATATGACATACAATCCAAATTTGTTCCAAATGACAGTCTTTGACTAGAAACTTTGTTTCATGTTAAGTGGTGAACATAACATATAACATATTTAGTGTATGTTTGAGTGAAAAAGTATATATGGAATCGTTGTCCAAAAAGTGTTATAACTTTTCAAGCATGATTAGACAAGAAATAATGAACTGAATAGCCCTTATGTGGAATAGGTCTATGTAATTATACTATAATCAGAGGAAACATGCGACAACCCAGATGAGAGGTAATAGGGCTCAAATCAGGCTGGCAACTATGGCAATGTTGAGAAATGGTTAATTATGAATATATTTTTATGTTCTTCCCAGCAGGATTTCTGAAGAATTCAAAATGGAATATGAAAGAGAAAAATCAAGGATAACTATACAGTTTTTAGCCTGAGCAACTGGAAGAGTGAAATCGAAGGTTGGGAGTAGAGCAGATTTAGGCGAGAAAATAAGGAACTTATTTCTTACATAAATTTTAAATATCCATTAGCTATCCAATTAGAAATGTTGGAGATTGAGGGAGAGGCTAGCCTGGAGATATAAGTTTGGCAGTCTTTGGCAAGTAGATGGTATTTAAAGCTATGAGAACAAGCCTTGGGACACGCCACCAATGAAGTCAAGGAAGAGAGAAGGAACCAACAAAGGAGATTGAGAAGGCGTGTCTAGCTTGGTAGAAAGACAACTGGGTTAGTTCATGGTCCTGGGAGCCAAGAGAGAAAAAGAAAAAAGTGCTGTGTCAAATGCTGCTGATAGATCAAGAAAGATGAGGAATGAGAATTGATCTTTGGATTTACCAACATGGAAGTCATTGATGATCTTGAAAAGAATAGTCCCTATGGAGATTAATAAAGTCTTATTAATTTATCTTTTTATTACTATATTTGCAGTAGGTTCAAATTGGTCTTCTGGAGTATAATGAGTTAGGCTAATTATTTCGAATAGAATGAGCAAGATCCTTATTTAAAATAACTTGAGATATCGAATTTTACTGCTTTAGCACCAACATTTAAATACAAATTCTTTTCCCTTTTTCAACTAATTATTATGCATCTCCTGTACACATATTCACTTTCTAATGTACAAAATTAAATGAGGTGCATCATATCTTACTCTTAAAAGCTTTATAACAGAATAAGATATTTCATGATGACGAGCAGTATAGAATCAGACAGGGCTTGGTTCAGATCCCAGCCTCAACCCTCTTCAAGAGTCCATATTATACTGCCAATAGATGAGTGTAAAACACTATTAGTTAATGTGATCTCATGGTAAATTTCTTCATCTGGAAGAGAGAGAAAAATGTACCTTAAAACATTTAGCACAGCACTGATATCTAATAATTGAAAGATGTTAATCTTATAACTTCCCTAAAGCTCTTTAGCCACCAGTAGTGATAACATCTCATTTCATTAAAAGATAATTTTCAAAATAATAAAACTCCATTTAAAAACTTCAGATTTTTGACAAAATTTACATTAGCATCCTGAAAACTTAACTTAGTTATAGAAACATTTAAATAATGTAGATTGTGAATTTCCTAAAATATTTAACCTAGTTTTTCATCATAATTAATACTTTACAAATTTAAAGTTATTGTATTTAATTTTGCTCCAAAAACATTTTTTTAATTATTTAGTAAAGAAATAAAAACTCCTTTTTGTAAGGCTAGTTTTCTCATTGTATAGTTTCTTTAATTAGACTCAAACACATATTCTTCTACAGTTTTCTTCATTCTACTATTCTACGTCTGATAGACACTTGAAATTCTATTTTCTGCTGTATGATATATCATGAACACTGGGTTGATTTTCTTTGTTTTAAGAAACACTGTTGGCTCCTTCTTTACAATATTTTTACGTTTTTTAATGTGCACTGTTTAGGTTGTGTGGCTGACAAAAATAACACAATGAAATTGATTTGTAAAGTGTCAGTGGGTTATATAAGGATTTGAACATTAGACATAATCTTCTGATAGGGATGATGAGGTGTGTGATAGTCATGATATAATTATACAATGCTCTAGACAATTTTCTGTAAAGGGCCTATACATAGTAAATATTTGAGGCCTTGGGAGACAGTCTCAGTTGCCATTGTAGTGTAAAATCAGCCAGAGACAATATGTAAACAAATGAGCTGAGTTTGATTTCAATAAAACTATATTTACAAAATTGGCGGCAGGTCAGATTTGGCCTTAGGCCATAATTTGCCAACCCTTCTCTAGAGAACCAGATTTTCAGCTATGCTATGACCTTCACATTACAGTGGACTATTTTAATAGCCCATGCTCTTTCAACATTAATAGATTCAGAACTAGAAGAACACGGAAGTTTATTCAAATTTATCCTCAAAGAACATGCTCTAGACTACCTCATGAGTGTGAAACTGTCTTATTAAAAGTTATTTTGGGGGCTGGCCCGGTGGCTTAGCGGTTAAGTGCATGCGCTCCGCTACTGGCGGGCCGGGTTCGGATCCCGGGCGCGCATCGAGGCACCGCTTCTCCGGCCATGCTGAGGCCACGTTCCACATACAGCAACTAGAAGGATGTGCAACTATAACATACAACTATCTACTGGGGCTTTGGGGAAAAAGAGGAGGATTGGCAATAGATGTTAGCTCAAAGCCAGTCTTCCTCGGGAAAAAGAGGATGATTAGCATGGATGTTAGCTCAGGGCTGATCTTCCTCACACACACACACAAAAAAGTTATTTTGAATTCTTCAAAAACTAAACTAACTTGGATGTGATTCAAGAAATGTTTGCAGATAAAGAATTCTGTAGAGATCAATGCTTAAAGCTTCACTTAACTATGAACCAGGTAAGTTTAGGTTTACATCCTTATAAATTAGTATCTTTTATTTAAACGTTAACAGAAAATAGCTGTAATCTTTTTCAATTCAAGCGGTGTGTAGGGAGGGAAAGGTGACATGCAGAATTTTGAGATTGCTAAAATATGACTAACTTAAGGATGCTTGTGAGGTTGATTAAAAACATAATTTTAAAATGGAATTTTAGAAATACAGAAAATTAATGACTATCTGCTTAAAAATAAATTATTCTACTAAAATGTAGGAATTAATGACTCCTTTTAAAAAGTAAAGGGGATGAGTGTGGTCCTATATAATAATGTGAAAAAACATGCAAAACCCATAGGTCACGAGCAGAGAGCAAAGTTTAGCGCTGGAGTTGGGGCATAAAGCAAAGGAATGCATTTCCAAACAGATAATAATGATACCTTGTTGTTATTATCATCAGTTATAGAATTTAAGTGAAATTTAGTGCCAACACAGAAAGAGTGTGCTATTGCTCAATGTGCGCATCAAAATAATCTATTTGAGAAAAAGGAGGTAGTAAGACCTCGAAAGGTTCTCTGTTGTAAATCTACTTCAAGAAAGGTTATTAGTTTAGGCTCTAAACTCAAGCTGAATACTGCCAACTATAATATACACAGAACAATTAAATTTGGGAGATTTTATGAGTCAATGAACAAAAAGACTACACTATTAAAACCATTCTAGTGGATTATTTTTATGAATGCTAAATAATTTAAAATATGTTTACCCAAAAGGGCATAAAAATGCAAATTTTAATATGACTGTTGAACCAATTTTTCTCTTTGATAAATTTCCATAATTCACTTAGACATCGAAAAAAACTAAAGAAATAATTTTGGAAAGTGCATATCTAGAATTTACCAGTAGAACAAGACCTATGGAGACTTAGATGACAAAGTTCATCAGAGAGCAGCCTAATTAGCATACAAATGAAAATAGAATTTTTCAGAAAAACAAGAGTTAACTTTCTTTTGACAATTTGCTGGATAAAATTTTTAAAAGTAGAATTACTAATAGCTAGTAAGGACAGTTGACTTGAAGTTTAGTCATATGTATTTTGTTGTGATTGATATTTTACTGCACATTATTTTTCATTTTCAGATTATGTATAATAGTTTAATATTTAGACTATTTCCTTGCCACTTTTGCAAGACTGCTGCTAACTTTATCAGCAGCTATTCTAGAGTTATATGCCTGTCAGAGTTCTAACTGGTTACAGAAGGTAATTGCAGTAAGTGTGTAGTTGACAAGGTGTCAATGGTAGTGTTTGTTAGATTAATGGAGGACAGTTAAAATTGGAGGTTGAAAAAGACATTATAGGAGGTTAAGTAACAGATGAAAGACTATGGAAAAGATAAGATCTCATCCTTCTTGCCCTGCTCCATCCCAGACTGCTTCACTGCCTTTAATCCTTTGTTCCCACTTGCCTACATCACTGAGTGCGCAGACAGTAGAAATCACACCAAATGAGTGGAGGCATCAGAGTTGAAGGACGGTGAAGAACAAGAGGAGGAATAGATTTTATAAACTATATGGATGACTCAAATCCTGCCTACATATCCTTGTTATGTAGAAGTAGATGGGAAACCGATTTCTCTGCTAAACCTTTGCTTATAAATTTCCTTCCTTTGTTCAACAAATGTGTGTAGAGCATCTACCATATTGCCAGGTATTGTTTATATCAGAGTTAAAACAGTGAACGAAAGGAGACAGAAATCTCCACCGCATAGAGGAGGGATTTATAGAGTGAGTTAAATTAGGAAAATGTATACTTTATGAAATACTGGTGGCATAGCCTTCAGTGTCACAGCAACACACTGCTATAGTATAGCAACCAACAGACAGGTGGTGTGGTTTCCTGACTAGGAAATGAACTCAGGCCACAGTGGTGAGAGCACTGAATCTTAACCACTAGACCGCCAGGGCTGGCTCTGCCACCAGTATTTCACTGGTATTTCAAATATCGGCAGGATCACCCATGGAGATAGGTTTCAGCAGAGCTTCCAGACTAAGAGAGACTAGGAAAAAGGACCTGGTGACCCATTTCCAAAAAAATTGGCCAGGGGCCAGCCTGGTGGCATAGTGGTTAAGTTTGTATGCTCTGCTTTGGCAGCCTACAGTTCGCAGGTTTGAATCCCAGGCGCAGACCTGCGCACCACTTATCAACCCATGCTGTGACAGGTGTCCCACATATAAAATAGAGGAAGATGGGCGCAGTTGTTAGCTCAGGGTCAATCTTTCTCAGCAAAAAGAGGAGGATTGGCAACAGATGTTAGGTCAGGGCTAATCTTCCTCACATACACACAAAAAATTGGCCATGAAAACCCTATGAATAGCTGTGAGTCTGATATAGCAGCAGAAGATGAGAGGATGGTGCAGAAAGGGACGAGCTTCCGCTCTGGTATACACAAGGTTACTAGGAGTCAGAATCCACTCAACAGCACCAGCAACAATAAATATTTTATGAAACAAAAGTTTTTTTAAAAGTCAAGATTCTCACAGGCCAGAACACAAACTTTACTAAACAGAAAACTATGCCTCTTATTTACTGCCGAACTGAAGCTGAATTTCTACAAAAAGGGTCTAAGAATGGTGATAGACGGGCGGGCCCCGTGGCTTAGTGATTAAGTGCGCGCGCTCCGCTGCTGGCGGCCCGGGTTCGGATCCCGGGCGCGCACCAACTCACCGCTTCTCTGGCCATGCTGAGGCCGCGTCCCACATACAGCAACTAGAAGGATGTGCAGCTGTGACATATAACTATCTACTGGGGCTTTGGGGGAAAAATAAATAAATAAAATTAAAAAAAAAAAAAAAAAAGAATGGTGATAGAATTGCAGGCAACTTGTTTCTGAATTAAACCCAAAGGTCCAATTTATGGTTCTGGCTGAAATTTTCTATACTATTGAGCTGGCTTAATTTTTCTACATAACACTGATATTAGAGAGAGACTTGGATGTTTCTGGCCAAACATATGTGATGAAGAGGTTTGTTTTTTTTTAGTATTACGGTGGAGGAAACAGGGAGTTAGATAGTCCAACTGTCATTTACATAAAAATGGGCTTTGTGAAAAAATAGGGTCCATGGGTATTGTAAAGTGTAATTGAAAATATAGCTATTTTGTGTATAATCTCAACTTTGAGAATATATTTAAGAAGGAAAAAGGCAATAATTCTCGGTGCCAAGCTTTTCAAAGCTAAGGAAGGGAAACGCTAGTTTAAATGTGAGAGAAGAAAGCATTAATCCTAAAATTAGTTGACCAAGGTTCAAATTCTAGCCTGTGACTCTGGAAAATTCATTTAAAAGTCTAAGACTCAATTGTTTCATCTGTACAGCACGGATAATAATATCTGTCCTTCCTCAAAGAGTTAACGTGAGAGAAGATAAAACACATAACAGATGTGAATGTATTTCGTAAACATTAAAGTCCTATAGAAATTAGAAGATTCATTGTTCTTAATCTATAAAATACCATTGACAATAATGTGATGAGAACAATTTTAATTTATTCGTTTTAAGAGTCAAATATTAAATGTATGTGTTCCTTAAGCTTTTTTCGCCGTTCGTTTCTTATCTCTAATGTGACTCTTGACAGAAGAAAAAAAGAGCAAAATGAGGTCAAATTAATGTTTGTCTCTCAGACTTATTTATTGATTATTAACTTCCTTTTCTCTTTTGCTTTTAAGAAGACATGCAAGATCATTTCCCCTAACTTTTAGGAAGACATCTTGTGCCTATGTCAGGCAGCAGCGCTTATTATGATTCTCTTCACAGATCGTTTAGGATGCGTGGCTTAGCTTTGGGGTGAGCCAGTTGCATTCAAATGGACAGATATTTAAACTTCATTTCAAAATCCTAATTCCAAGAATTAAAGTAAACACTCTGGAAATCTTCCAATGTGCTTTCTTTTTTTCCTCCTTATTTTTCTTTCTTTGTGTTTATAGTTGGCTCTTTCTTTATGTTTCACGCTTCAATTTTCCATCCTGTTAATAATGTTACATGAACACTAAGGACCTTTCTTTTATTCTTATAGATATAATTTTTCAAAATTGTAATTAAACAGGTCTCCTGGATAATATGAGAATCAATCATTTATGACAGAAAGCCACTAAACAGAAATGCTAATGTAGCTGAAAAGTTTTCTGTGGACACTTGAGAAATCCTTGACACTCCACAACTTAAGCAAATTGACCATTCTCCTGAAATTTTACTTTCATGAAATTTCCTTTAGCAGTTAATAATAATGATGGTTTCAGTATTCAATTGCTCAAAACTTTGTTTTTGTTAGCAACTTAATATCTCGTCAAAGCGTAAGGTTAATAAGTTAGCCGAGGAAAGTCCTTAAGTTTTACATTGTTGTCTATTTTCTGTGTCGTGTTGAAAAAATGACAGGCCTGTATTTTTCAGGGATGTGTTGTTAACTCAACAAAATTGTGAGGAAGAAAAAGTTAGTCTTCAGCGAAGCCCTAACTCTCTTAATGAACCTCAGCCCCTCTTTGGAGTGTCTGCTTCATTTTATTCAGAAAATCCAACTTGGTAAGCCAACGTTTTGAATTTGAATCCTGGCTCTGTGCCAACAGACTGAGTAATCTTGTCCATCTGTAAGATGGGATTAATAATAAAGCCTACCTCTTAGAGTTTCCATAAGGATTAAATGATTTAATAAGTGTAAAGCACTTAGGAAAAGCCTGACGCAAGGTGAGTGTCATTATCATAGTAAGTGTTAGTATTAAAGCCTCAAGCACAGGCAACCAGAACTTGCTCTTCATGGCTTTCCAGCTAGCCTGCCCTCCCCAGAAGCTCTCATTCTCCACTCTCCTGAGTCATCTACACTCTGTTTTATTCTGCCGGGGTTTTGATAGGCAATGACCAACATGATGAAGTGATTGCTCAGGGATGACAATGATTGAAGGAAGCCAACTTGGAAAGAAGGAAGGCTGTGGAGCTTGAGAAATGTGGGTTCAAATCCCAGGTTGCCCCTGTATGATTTGAGCTCAACTACTTAACCTCTTTCAGCTACAGTGACTTCATCTGAAAAATTAAGATAATAATAGAGTTGTTATCACCTATTGGGAAGCCTATGGATTTCATCACAGAAGCTGAACCACTCTGAGGGACATAACATATTTATTATAGCAGTTAGACCTTGTGTGATTGTGGGAGCTGGTTAGGCAGTCTAAGGGTGTTGCTCCTGTATCTGAAGTTGTTTCTAAAGTCGGCAAGGGCCAGCAGTGAGGAAGGGAAAGTGGACGTGAAGTAGGGGGAGCAGAGACAAACTGGAGCCTGTGAAGATAAACTGGAGTTCACAAGGACACGCTGGGCCCTGCTTCTGTCTTTCACTGGCACCTGTATCCGTGTCTCACTGCCTCTAAGCCTCCAATTTTGAAGATGTTGCTGCTGTGTGGGAGAGGTGACACTGCCGTGGAGCTGCACATGAAACTGGTCCAGAATTAGGAGAAGCTGCAGGAGGATGCAATGGGAGCTGCAGGAGCTGTTGATGCATGCCCACCAGGTGAGCCAGCAGATCCAACACACTGGGCATGAGCCACAACACCACCTGACCCGACACCAAACCTCCAGCATGAATGTGGCTGCTGCGTCACTTCTGCCTTCCAAATCTTGCACAAAGTACACTAGGGGCCTATCCTAATCCAATCTGGAGGCAGAGATTTGAGTGGATGCAGCCACAAGTCTAGGAATGCCTGAAGTCACCAGATGCTTGAAGAAGCAAGGAAGAAATCTCCTCTAGAGGCTTTAGAGGGAGCATGGCTCTGCCAACATCTTGATTTCAGACTTCTGGTCTCCAGAATTGTGAGAGAATAAATTTCTGTTGTTGTAAGTCACCCAGTTTGTGGTAGTTTGCTAGGATAGCCCTAGGAAACTAATATAGGTGGTCTGGCTCTACAGTCTGTGTTCTCAATCCCTGAGCTATACTGTCTCCAAACAGGCAATCCCTACTGTTTGAAACTCCTAGGATATTTGCTTCTCCATTCTCCAAAATCACTATTGCAAACACTCTCCTCTCTCCTCAAACTAGTATATCTCTAACCCCTTCTCCTTACTCTCATTTGATGATATTGGTGAATATTTTATTCAGAAAACCTATGCAATCAGATAGGAGCCCCTTCATCATTCTATTTCCAACTTTACCAAACAACTTGTATTGTACCAAATTTTTGAATTTTTTCCTTTTATGTTGTTTGAAGTGCTCCCTGCTTCTATTCAAGCACTTGCTCTCTTGATCTTCTCCTTATTTGCTTTCCCAAATTTTTTACTCTTGTATTAGTTATATATTGCTGTGTAACATATTATCCCAAAACAAAGCAGCTTAAAACGCACATTTATTATCTCACAGTTTGTGTGCTTCAGATATATGGGCCTGTCACAACTGGGTCCTTTGCTTCAAGGTCTTTCACAAAGTTGTAATCAAGGTATCAGCTAGGTTTGGGGTCTCATCTGAAGACTCAACTAGGGAAAGGTGTGTTTCTGAGGTCACTTTTATGGCTGTTGGCAGGAATGTGTTCCTCTAGGGCTGAGACTCAGTTCCTTGCTGGCTATTGGACAGAATCCATCCTCAGGTTCTTGCCGTATTGGTCTCCCCAATACGGAAGCTTACTTTATCAAAGCCAGAGAGAAAGAGAATGCTAGAAAAACAGAAGTCACAATCTTATGTAACCTAACCATGTAAGTGACAACTCAGTACCTTTGCCACATTCTATTGCTTAGAAGCAATTATGCTAAGCCAGCTAACACTCAAGGGAAGGGCATGAATACACACTCCTTCAATGCCTTCTTTCTCCTACATCATCACATTCTCCATCTCCAATGGATCACACAAATCAACATGCAACCATGCTTTATATTATCTAATTTATAAGCAAAACCTATGAATCCATAGACCTTTCCACATACCACCAAATTTATCATTTTTAAATTTTATAGTTAGCACTTTTTTACGTCTTAAGAAAGTTTAGCCTATTCCAATATGATGAGATGTTCTTCTATGCTTTTTTTCTAAGATCTTTATTGTTTTATATTTTTTATATGTAGTAATACCTATCTTTCACTCTTAGCACACTTTCACACTTAGAACATTGGGTATAGTAGGAGATAGGGATCGTGATATTTTTCCATATTGTTATGAAATTGGCCCCAAATGATCTAATAAAAAAGACCACCCTTTCACATTGTACTGTCGTGTAAATTTTGTCATAAATCATGTGATCATATATGTGTAGGTTGATTAGATTCTTCTTTATTGTGTAATCTAAATATAACTGTGGATAAAAATTAAACTTATAAAAGTGATTTTCATACCCTCAAATAAGGTTACATTTCTCCACAGTAGGGATTGTGAAATCCAGTAAGTCTCACTAATGAACACACAGACACATGATAAACAGACCTTCACCTATACAAACACACACCAGTTATCTAGACATCTATACTCTCTCAGTCACAAATGAACCTTTGCTAATTCATTAGACAAATAGTGTTCTCTTGTTACTTCTTTATTTAGCATGTCTTTGACTTAATGAAATTAACTTTTTGTTTGTTTATTTCTTAACTATTTGTATTTCTTTCCCGTAAATGCTCTTTGCTCATGTATCTGCTAGGATTTTAATATTTTTCTTAGAGATGTAAACTGCATGTTTTAAATGTAATGTAGCCGAACCTACTGATATTTTCCTCTATTTTCTACAGATTGATTGCCAGAAATTTTAATATTTAATTATTTAGTACATGTGGAATCTATCTGGGCAAATGGAGATAGGTCAAAATTGAAATGGCTTTTGTTCCAAATATGTAGGTGATTTTCCTAACACCATTTACTGACTAATCTACTTCTTTCTCAATTTCTTTGCTGGATACTAGGACTAGATAATTTAAGAAGTTTTGGATCAGAGTTAACTCTGATTTGTGTGGAAGCCAATTCTCTACCCCGCCAATTCTTTCCCTTTTGCTTTTCCCCAAAACCCTCAATGTTCTGGCCTGTGTCTTGGAAGCTTAGGGTATCTCCACAGCCCAGATGGGTGTTCTGTGTGTCTGTCTTCTGTCTTTTCCTCTCAGCTTCTCTTAATGTTTTATATACACCTTCAATTTAGCTATACTACCCCATAGTAGAAAAATTAGGTCAAATATAATTTACATAATCTTTGTGCACCAATACAAGTGTGCACACACAAACATACTCTACCTTTTTATTATGTAAGAGCTCTCTCTGGCTATGAAAATTAGGACTGAAAAATAGTTATAGAAACTATCCTGTTATAGCAAATGGTCAGCAGACTCAGTAGAGGACAAAGCCAGGTAGAGAGGCAACTTGCTTTTCCTTTTTTTCTTTTAAATACAGATTGAATCAATCCATTTAATATCTAAATGTCTCTGTAGTCATCATATGAACCTACTATGAGTAGGTATAATTCCTGCAGTCATCTTAAGGAAATATGCTTTGGTGCTATGCAGGTATGCAAATTGAATTAGAACTGCTATGAAAAGATTAAAAGAGAAGTTGTTAAATGGATATGCATGAAATAAGGCTTGCCTGTAGTTTTCCCTTCCTCCCTCTCTTCATTTCTTCTCTCTCTCTGTTTTTCTGATTTTCTTTTCTTTTTCTCTTTTGTTTTTATTAGGCCGTAGAAACAGAGAATTGAGCTAATCATAATCCTTAATTCATGATACATCATGATCATTAGTCTGTGCAATTCACTTTTTTCCTTTTTTTCCTTTTATTCCAATTTCCTTCCTTCCATACTCACTGACTCTAATGCATTTAATATGTCCTTGGATATGTAGGTATCCTTGAAAAATGTGCATTGTTGTCTTATGATGTATCTGTTTTTAATTTATAAAAATGGTGTTCTGCTACAGATATGCTTATAGTTATTTTTAACTCAATATTGTGGCTTTGGGCTTAGCTGTATGCTATATGTGTATGTAGATCATTGCTTTTGACCACTGTATAGCCCATAGGCTATTTCTACCACACTTTTTCATCTCTTTTAGAGATGAACACCTAGGTTTCCCACAATTCCCTGGTCCCCAGACAAAGCTGCAACAAACCTCCAGGACCAACCTGTGGAAGAGGCTCCCAGGAGAGGATTGCTGAGTTATAGAGGTGAACATTCTTGACGTCACTAAGTGCTGCCAGATTGTTCTCCAGATTTGTTGGCTTGTATTTCTTAAGTATTTTCGCAAGATTCACATTACATTGAAAATCTGGTTTTGTGCCAACATTTAGGGGCAGGTTGAATTTCATAACTGTGTGAAAAGTCAAGAAGAAATCTAATATTTAAGGTACTTTGATGTAAAACTCTCTTTTAAATCATTTAACTGAAAAACAGCATTTTTGAGAAATGGTGCATGCAGTATTTAGTTTTATCCATATTTATTGATGTAGGTCGGGTTTTAGCAAAAACATTTTAGACAAAATTATATTTCATAACCTTTGAACAAGGGATTATATGTTGTATGATTTGTAAAATAACCAAAAATTTTATGATCATTATGTACATTTTACATTTACAAACGCCCTAACATAAATTAGGTTTGCCTAGAGAAAATGATATGAGCTACCATTTATTAAATACCTCCTACGTGTCAGAGAAATAGGCGCTATTTTATTATTCTTCACACAATTACTGTGTAGTAGTCATTATTTTGCTCATTTTACGGGTAAAGAAATTAATATTCAGAAAGGTTAAGTCATTTCCCTCAAGACTGCACAGCTGGTAGTATATAAAGGAGCTGGAATTCAATTCAAAGACTACATTAACTACAAAGTCAGAGTCTTCACGGACTTCAGAAAAAAATAGTATAGTGGGTAGCATAAAGATAGTTTGGCTTAATGGTTAAAAGCAGAGTCTCTGAAGCTAGATGTCTGAGTATAAATCCCAGTGTTGCCACTTAAGAACTCTGATATCTTGAGCAAGTCACTCAAACTCTCTATGCCTCAGTTTCTTGGTCTGTAAAACAAAGATGATGACAATAATAATACCTACTGCCTAGAGTTATTTTGACTTGTAAATGACTAAAATACTTTTAAAGCTTAGGATAGTTTCTAGATCATAGTAAGCAGTCAGTTAATTATTACCTATTCTTTTCTCAAAGAGGACTGCACTTTTGTTCAGATATTTGTTTCTCTCCATCAGAGTCCTGTTCACCCAGGAGAAGCTGAGCTCATCTCCAGCTCCAGGTGTGTGTCCTGGTCTGTCTGAGTCAATCAGCGTAATTCCATGACCTTTGCTGGTGACTGGTTCTGGAATGCTCTAATGTGCAACTATGGCCAATGAGAGTTAAGCAGTTTTTTTGGGGGGTGGGGGGCAGTTCTGGAGAAGCTCTTTGCATGGTTTTCTGGGAAGAACTACCTCCCTGACCGCTTGACATGTATGAGTAAGCACAGAAAACTGAAAGTTACTGGCACCCATCCTTCAGCCATGAGGGGAACCAGCCTTAGAAGCCAGCTAGGGCCATAAATGGGCAGAACCTGAGTCATGGAAGGCATCCTGGAGCCACTGGATGAACCGAAGCCTACTCTAGCTCAAAACTCCAACGTATCGTTTAGGGCAGCATGAGTTGAATTTCTGGTGCAGCGGGTTGCTGAGTGAAAGTTGTATTCATGTGTCTATAAACAGACTGTGAATAAATGCTATCCCTTTTCCTCGCTCTGACAGTTTAGTGATTAGGAGAATGAACTACTTTATTCTTTCAGAATTTCTTGAAGGAGAATTCAGTTTCCAGAAGAAAATCAGGTTGAGTTGGAAAGGTAGATACTACACTTTCCTAGGAAAGTTGGTATACAAGAGAAAGATTCTTAGAGATAGAAGAGTGATTACACAGAAAGGCATTGTTGAAAAAAAAGCTGAAAATAGGGTTAAAAAGATAAGTAAATCAAATTTTTTAAAAAGAAAAGATACAAAGGCAGAAAGAGTTGGGGGAAGACCATTAATGGACAAGGGCTGGCAACTTGGATGGTTATGGATCTAATGGGAGTAAGGAGCATGGAGCTGGGAGGTGGGCAAGCAGTCCATGAATGGAATTAATCAGCCTTTCTATTACAATCAGAACCTTGGTGTGCAGTTGTGGGATGACTCTGCAAATGAATACTTAATCATAACCTTAACTATGAACCAAAATTGCACATAATTTAAACTATCATATTTATTTAATATTAAACAAACATTTACTGAATACTGCATTGTGCATACAAAGTTGCATAAAAAATGGTTTTTCATAGAAAAGTACAATTTTAGCACAGCACATATAAAATAAATGTAAATGGCATCACAAAACTGGTGAACAAGATTTGCAACATAGATGAAAGATTGTTCTGGGGGTTTGAGCAATCTAGATGGAAGAATCTAGAAGGAGGAATGTGGCTTCCCTAGCTGATGTTCGACATTGCCTTGAACTGCACACTCTTCTTTCTAGACATGTAACAAGGAATACAGAGAGACTTAATGGATGTGGTGGGACACATACAAAACAAAGATTCATTTCTTCTCTTCTCAAGCAAGATAGTGATGATTAATAGTCTATGTTTTAAGATCCTTTTACAAAAGAATAACACATGCTTTTCTTTCCTCAACTTTCAAAGACAGATGATCATAAACAGAATTTAACAATGTTATACAGGCTGATAAAAAATTAGTATTCTTAATATATAAAGGACTCATGTAAATTACAAAAAGACAAATATTATAATAGAAAAATGTGAAGAGTAAATTTCATGAAGAAATATCTATGGTCAATAAACATTAAAAATATTCAATTTCATTGGTAAACAAAGAAGGGCAAATTAAAATAACATGGTGAGATTTTTTTTATTTTTTTGGAAGGACGGCATTCAGTGTTGGGGGACATGTATAAATACACACTGTTCTCTATGTGTAATTTGATAAAATATTTCTGGGGTGCAATGAGGGCAAATAATTACATAATACTAACTATGCTCCAAGGTCCTATGTTACGTTCATTAACTCACTCAATCTCACAACACCCCAATGAGGTAGGTGTAATTATTATTTTCATTTTACAGATGATAAGAAAGTAAGTCAGGAAAAGGTTAACTAAATTGATCAAGATCACAGAGCCAGTTGGTGGTAATGCTGGGACCTGCTTTACATTAGTAAAGAAGAGAATACCCCTAATTTGGGAGCTTAGAATTTAAACTTGTTTCACATGCTCTACTGTAATATATGATCATTTTGTACTATAATTATAAAGGGTCATTAAAGCATTCATAACATAGTATATTTTATTTTATACTTTCAAGATTTCTGGGAAGTACGAGGATAAAGATATCAGTTATATCATTTTGCAGGTGAGATTAAATAATTCATGCTCAAACCAAGGGTGTGGTAGAACAAATAATGGCAGAAACATCTTTTTGCTTCTTAGACCCTATTTTAATCAACAGAGTTTTCATATGGAATTTCCAATTCCTCTTATTTATAAAATTTATATATCATGTAATAAATTATTAATAAATAATATTATTTATGGATTTCCTTTGAGTTGTGCAAAACGGGCACACACGTGGCTTCAGAAACTCAAAGGAGAATTATTGATGGTAAATGTGATCAGTGACATTTTTTTCTAGTTTTTTCTTCCAACCCTACTTACAACACTAGTTTTAGGCACTGGTTCCCACACGATTATAATAAGTAGTAAAAACCAAAAAATGACATTGAATAAAATAAGTTGTTAGCTTTTACTAAGTAACAAGTTGATTTAATGAACTTACCATTTCTCAAAATTTTGTGGAAACCTCTGGAATTTTGGAGAAATATCTAGAAGATATTTACAAAAAATCTTTCCTGAAGAACTAAACAAAAATAAAGGTTCAACCAAAATATATAGTGATTGATTTATTAAGCCAGGATTTAAGGCATTGAGACAATTGGCTTATTATATAGAAAACCGCCAGCTATTTGAGACCAGTTATGTGGGGCAAAATGATCTGAAAATATAACCACATTGGTATTACACAGAACAATTATTAAGGTCAGTATTCTCAGTCACACCAATTACTCAAAGACCTCAAATATATCTGACCTAGAATTTCCTTCCTTGGAGAAAGGAAGACTAAAAGTGGTATCTTTTAAACAATGGAATTCAAATAGACACAAGTATAGCTTTGGTTCACATATCAGGTTTGATAGTGCATTTTATCCCAAAATAACTCCACAGTAGATGTGAAAAAAAAAAGCCATTACAGTGTAGTGTTTAAGAGTGAGAGTTCTTTAATGAGGCAGACCTTAGTTTAAACCCAGATTCTGCCACTTTCTATTTGTGTAAACTTGTGCAAGTTGTGGAAATAATAATAGTATCTACCCAAAATGGTCATTGGAAGAATTGAATGAGATTGTGCATGTAAGGAGTATACTGCTGTGCCTGTCACACAGTAAAACGCTATGACATATTAGCTCCCATAGTCGTTTTTGATACCTTCCCTCTTTGTCAGTGACTGTGACCCACAAAGATATAGCACAAAATCAAGGTTAATTAAATACAGGATTTAATATATTTCCTGCACAAACCATCTCTCACAACAGTCCTCTCTTAAATGGGATGATAATGTTACCCTAAGTAATGTCTCAGTGACTTTAAAAATCAGTCCATAATTGAATTGAAAGTTGCCACAATTTTTAATTTAACATCTCACTTTAACTCAGTTTTTTTTCAAATTCTTCATTCTGCTTTGTCTGATAATTCATTCCCACAGAGACTGCACAATTATTGTAAATCATTTACTGTACTTGGTGCACATAATGGTTTTGTTCATATCACTTTCTCTTAAAAATGGCATTCTGTACTGTCAAGATGCCCCTTCTAACTCTTCATTTTGCCGAAGATGGTAGAAAAGCAAGATAACAGCAAATAACTCCTAATGGAGTACATGTCAACAGACAGGGATTATAAGGATTGATATTGCTCAATGTTCTCTGGGTTTAACTGATTCTGTATTTTCCAAAGAGTATAACGTATATCCAAAAGTGTCTCTTCGCTGGCATAATATGTATCAGCCTATCTTGTAAAAATAGCTGCCTTGTTTTTAATGAGCTTCCAAATAATTCAACCTTAAAGTATCTTTTACTGTTTTTATCATTTGGAATTTTTAAATAATCTCAAATTGACCTTGTTATTAATCTCATGCTTTATGAACACATTTATTTATGCTACTAGGTGCGATTCTGATCTAGATCATGCAAAAAATATTAAGATAAGAACAAAAATGAATGCTAACTTCAATAATACAAATAAATGTATTCCACAGGAACTGTTTTGACCTGAACTAGCTGGGCATTTTTGCCTCACCTACAAGAGTAATCTCATATAGTTATAACTTAAATTTAGGGCACTTTGGGGAAATGCATATGATTGCAGACCATAATACTAATTCATGATAAATGACCAAGGAATCAGGGAAAAGAAAATATAAATGATGAGATTTCAAGTTCTTATAATAGAAGATTTAAAAATTACTGTTATGTTAAAAGTACCAAATCACGCTATATGAACATATATGAAATAAAGAAATAATTTATTTAAATTTTTCCTTGGAAAATTTCCCCAGGCTTCCTGATTTTATGATTCTTAATCAAATGCATGAGACAACATGAAAAAAATCACAAATGAGTTGGTTTAAAGTATTACCTATGCATGGGGTGGAAAAAATGATCTCTTTTTATCCTTTTTCACTTCTCCATTCATCATTTCTGAGTCTTGAAATATAGTATTTCAGTATTAGGTCTTTTAGCATTTGACTTAACAATCAGTAACTTTCAGATTCCCTATTCATCCTTAGAAGTAGGAATGACTCAGAGCTGGGCTGGGACTCTGCCTCTTCTCACTGGAAACACCCACAAGTGTACTCTAGTTTTATTACCGCTCTAGGAATTGGCCCAAAGAATATAGAAAGTTAATTTTTTATCTGTTTTCATGAATATATGACCCTTGGCAGTGGATTGAAGCAAAAACTAATTCCTAAACTGAAAATACCCAACGAAATACTGACTACTTATATTTTGAGTTAAGCCACGGTCCTTGGCTTGGAGATGAATTAAATATATTTATTGCCCTTCCCTTGTCCCTCACTTGGTAAAGCATATTCTCAGGTCCAGTCTGCATGAAAGCTTTTAAGAAAGGTGACAGGTCTGGTCTTGGCCGCAACCAGCAGGACAGCTAGAAGTGGGCCTTGCCCAATAAGAAGGAAGACAGTGGCTTGCCTGTCAGCTCTTCCCACAATGTTGCTATTCAGTCTGCAACTTTCACTAACCGGGGAAAACTCTCTTAAAAGAGAGAAAATTATGATCAGTGAACACATAAGCATATGCCTAAGCTAACGATGCAAGGTGATAATTTGTCTCATTTGCCAAAAGACATTTAAATGTTACTGGATCTGTTTTGCTGAAATATTTGTGCAGATTTTAAACTGATTCCAAGTGCTTTCTTTGCTTACCTAAGCTAATTACCTCAATTTAATTACGCTCCATATTCCTAGCTCACCCAAGCTTTTCTGAGATATTACAATTTTCCTAATATATAGAATAATCATTTACAGTCTGGGAAGTAAAATCAGACTATTTGGCTCAACTGATGTCACAGATTTATTGTGCTGCAACATTTTCAGATGGGAAGAGTCCATGAGGTTCACTTAGGTGTGTCCATTCCCTGTGTTCAACTCTTGTAATGTTTTTCTCCTGGTACTTAACTCTTTTGGAAGTGCTCAAGCTTGCATTTTCTCATGTAAAAGATTTTCCTAAGCCCGCTTTTGGCCTACTTCATCACTTGGTTTCACTTCACATGTCCTCATTTTTGAACTTGTTATTCTCTATGGACAAGGTTTTTGACATCCATCTTCTCTTTAACAATCAAAATGTTATACATCCTGGAATTACTCAGACCATAATTTGCTCATGTTCCTTACTTTTGCTACAAGAATTGTGTGGGTGGACCAAGGACCAATCAGATAACCATTGTTTTATATTTTTCTTTTCACATAACTGCAAGTCTCATTTTCCTAATATCTCAATAGAACATTTTTAGATTCCATCTCTTCTCTCTTTTTAAAAATGTTCTCACTGCCATTGTGTTTATGATGAAATAATAAATGTCAAGCCCTAGCTATAAAGTCATAGCTATAAATCATAGCTTTTTCAATAGCTAATAAAAGATGGAATAGATTCCTCCAGCCCAGAATTATTTGAATAAATTCTATAACATTCTGCTTTTCCTGCTCTATGCAATTCACAAGAATATGTTCATGCTGTTAATTTTAAACGATTTCTTATTTATTCACGAATTTATTGTTTGTTTATTTACTTAGCAAAAGATATGTCAAAGGGGAGGGAGAAATTTGGAGCATTGTGGCAAATGTTACTTTATCATATATTTGTATGTATAAAATGTGAAATATAGCATCTTATTTTGAAACAAGTTTAGTAGCATATCAAATGTCTGGCAAGCCATTCCAGGATCCTCACTCACTATTGAACTACTCTAATAAAATGTCATCTTTCAAACAGAAAGAAGGCTCAGAAGGTTCTCATTAGCCTCTATTATTAGCCTTTGCTAATTTTTCCATTAGTGACAAGGATTTAAAGGACAAAGTCTGGAGCCTTTTTTATGTGTTCCAAATGACACTTTTTGGCACTGTACAAAAGCACACAGCTTTCCGGGAACAAGGCTTAGCCGGCAGTGAGGAATCATCAATGATTAATTTAGGAAGTCCATCCTAAGCATGTGGAAGTATCTTCAGGATAACGGCAGTAAGTGGTGTGTATCCTGGTGATGGGGTTACTTTGCATTCCCAAGGTTCAGAAGAGGGTGAAGGCAGCTGAGGAAGGAGGGCTTGGAGGGGCCCCTTACTGCATGTTTTCAGTAAGGCCTGGCATGCTACACACTTTGAAGAGTCAAATAGGAGGAAGGCGCAGTTTGGATCTAAACTCTATATTCACGGTAAGTAGACGGAAGCAGCCATTAGGATTTTATTTCTGTTATTTCACTGCTTTCTTTTATAATCCTTCCCTTTAATTCTCCAGAATTTCTCTCACCACTTCTGCCCAAACGATGACATTCCCATTCCCAGTGGTATAATGCCTACAGAAGTAGAAGATGGATGCAGCGGCGATTGAACCCGGAGTTAGACACGGGGTAACAGAATTCCAGCATCCTCGCACGGTAGGAGGCCTTGAATGGCGGTTCCAGTTCTCCCTAAGAGGGAGGTGTCCTAAGGCAAACACCTGGCCTTTTCCTCATTTTGCTGTCAGTCATCATCCCGCCTCCCTACACTCACCTGATTTCTGGATCGTGATGTGAGAAGCCTGGCTCTATAAATACCTCATAGTAATTTCCTAAGGTCGCAGCCACTTAACTGGTGAATCTGTAATTGGCTGATTTGAAAGAACAGAAGTGCATCTATTTCACACATTTGTTGAAGATCGACTCGATACGGGGCGATGAGGATTCAGCAGAAAACCAGACTGATCAAGATCCCGCTTTCCCGGAGCTTACGTTCTGGTGGAATTAAAAGTTGTTTCTCACCATCCGTGCTGTGCCCGTCACCAGCTCTGCCCGAGGACTCCTTGAAGTTCACTGTGAAGGCAAAGGGGAACACGGCTTTCCTAAGGGGCATTGTAAGCTGGCCTCGGCTCTCCGCGGACAAAATTTGAAACAATATAAACTGCAGAGCAGAGAAGGAGGCGGGGGAGTGTGTGTGTGTGGCGCCGGAGGGGGGGGGGGGGGTCACTTGAGGTGGCGTCTATTAGCGTCAATACGGCGGAGTCAGGGGACCTAGCTGGAGCCTGAAAACTTCACGCCAAACTCTGAGATCACACCCCCCCGCTCCCCTTCTCCTCCTCCCCTCCGAAGATCCACGGCCGCAGCGGGAGCGCCGTCCCAGGGGGAGCCCGGGGAGCCAGGGGGGCTCGGGGAAAGTGGACTAGCATTCGCTCCCCCTTCTCCCCCATCCCTACCATGGGCTTTGCCCTGGAGCGCTTCGCCGAAGCCGTGGACCCGGACTTCGAGTGCAAGCTGTGCGGCCAGGTGCTGGAGGAGCCCCTGTGCACGCCGTGCGGGCACGTCTTCTGTGCCAGCTGCCTGCTGCCCTGGGCGGCGCGGCGGCGCCGGTGCCCGCTGCAGTGCCAGGCGCTGGCGCCCGGCGAGCTGTACCGGGTGCTGCCTCTGCGCAGCCTCATCCAGAAGCTGCGCGTCCAGTGCGACTACCGCGCCCGCGGCTGCGGCCGCTCGGTCCGGCTGCGCGAGCTGGCGGCGCACGTCGAGCGCTGCGACTTCGGCCCTGCCCGCCGCCGCCACCGCCGGGGCCGCGTCTCGGGGCCGGCCGGCCGCGGCGACCGGAACGTGCCCGCGCGGGGGGGGCTGCGGGACGGCGCCCGGGGCCGACCGCGGCGGGGGCGCGCCTGGGGGGCCGCCGGGCGTCCGCTGCGGGAGCGGGCGGGGGCCCGGGCCTCGAGTCCTCGCCTGGAGGCGGCGCGAGAAGGCGCTGCTGGCGCAGCTCTGGGCGCTGCAGGGCGCCGTGCAGCTCACGGCCCGCAGGTACCAGGAGAAGTTCGCCCAGTACATGGCTCACGTCCGCACCTTCGCCAGGAACCTGGGCGGCGGCCACAGCCCGGTAAGCGCAGAGGGATTGAGCACCCGGGGATTGGTCATTTGGGGTGGAACGACGAACGGTTCTTCCTAGTACTTCAAGATCCCTGTGGAAAGGGGCATCCTTCTTTATCATGCAGTAGGAAGCATCCACCCGCCCTGATCATACTGTACTATTATCTTTCGAATGTATTAGTATCACAGTTAACAAGGATTGTCTCTTTTCCACTTAGGATTGGAAAGAGTTAGATTCAATTCCAACTTTCGATGGAGAAGGAGGAATTAGGAAAACTCATTTGCCCAGCCAGACCCTTGCTTTCATCTTTCACTCTCCAGCCCAAGCCTCCCTGCCTATTTTTTGTACCTTCGGCCTATGCCTGAAGCAAATAGGAGACGGAAAGCGAAGCGAGGACCTCTCGGACCCTGCTTGCCCTCTCCTGCGGCGCCAGCATCCCCGTGGCCTTGTCGGTCCCACACCTGGGAATGGCTTTAGCTCTGAGTGACTTAGTTTGTCTGCCAAACTGCCCATATCAGCTACCTTCTCGATACAGGAACCATCGGGTGTGGGGGACCGAGACAACCTCAGGAGTTGAGAGATTAAGAGATGGGATTTCTTAGACCTGCAGAGTTCTTTTTACCACCCTGCCCTTCCCTACATAATCCTTCCCTGCCTCCGATTGCGTTATTGGTGGAGCGTGTGTGTTTGTGTGTGTGTGTGTGTGTGTGTGACTTGAGAGCAGCCACATCCATCTGTGGTCAGACTAGCCCCGTGACCCCCCCGGCAGCGGCTGTTTCCCTTCTTTGTCGAAGCTGCTGGCCCGGAACTGTGCTAGTGGACTGCCCTCTTTCAGACCGAATAAACAAGCCTCTTCGCAGCACCCCGTGTGAAGAGGCTTGTTTATAAAGCTGTTACTTCTCTTCTGGAGGACCTCTGCACAGTGTTTGACATTGTTAGTCGCTGCCATGGTGAGCAGGGATTTAGCAGAACTTGCACTCCATTCAAGGAGCTGTTTTCATTCTTCAGCGACCTGGGGAGGAGCAACCCAGGACGATTCCCGTTTGGGACTGTCTGCACTGCCTGCAACTCAGGCATCGAGTTTAGAAGCTTCTGTCCTTGAACCTGAAAAAGATAATTAACGTGTGAAGGGCTAACATGTTTCTAGTCTGATAAACAGAAGTACACTGCTTATTAAAAGACTGGATAGTACCTATGATTCTTTCTCTATCCTCTTGATATCCAGGTAAATTTACAAAATGGGGAGACCCAGAGAGAAGCAGAGAAATATGCTCTGATTACTAGTTCAGGTTTCAAAGTCTTAGGGAAACTAGGGTTGATGGAAGAGAGCAAAAGCTCTCTTTTTTATACGACAGAGAAGTCCATGCAACAAGTCAAGCTATGGTTCTGAGAAGTGAGGAAACGCTTCTCCTGTTTCTCACAAACTAGTTATCAAAAGGCTTCTCTGTGCTCATCAGAAATGTCTTCCCACTACCAGTAGGGGCTGCTGTGTGCACTGCCTGGGAAAAGCTCCTGGGAGAAGGTGGTGATGATGGGAGCAGTGGTGATATTTATGGAATTTTATCATTCAGAAGTAATTACCAAATGTATAATTTCCTACAATAGTTAATAATATCCATATCCATGCTTAAAACTTACCTAGTCTGGCACTATTTCATCTTATATTTAAATTGTTTTTTATTAACTGGTTATAGATATAATTCCTATTTATTATTATTTGGCCACCAGGAAAGCAATACATACTACTTTATTTAGCACAAATCCTCTTTTTTAAATTCTGCAGGAAATATGCAAAACCAAATAAGAATACTACTTAAAACTAGGATTATTGTAACCTATAAGAGCCTGCATTACAATAGCAGTCCGAATATTACTGCTGAAAAGAAATGTATAAATAGCTCACTATTCCTTAAATCCCTTAAGACTTTCCAAAGTGAAATTTTTACTTAGGATAATTCTTAGATCCTTTAGCAATCTATTTTACTCTCCTGTAATGGAGGGAAAAAATAAGGATACCTTCAGGCTTAAACTAGAAATCTGTTTTAAATGACAGTGAAGTCAGAATTAAATGCTGCATTAGAATAAAAGATAACTGCGTGTATAAAAATGCAAAGCCATTTAGTCATTTTTGAAAATAGTTATTTTTCTTACATGCACAGTTGATCCCTTCAAATACATAGTTTCAAAGTAAATTTAGGATGAAATTAACCTTCTCCCAAATTCAACCATCCTTAATTTTAAGGTTTTCCCTTTTTCAAATGTTAATTTATTTGCAGTAAAAAAGCTTTACTGTGGCTTTTATTTTTTTCTTTCATATTTTTTACCTAGTTAGTTATTTTATCCCTTTTCTTCTAGGATGGAGAACATAAGCCATTCACCATTGTGTTAGAAAGAGAAAATGACACGTTGGGATTCAATATTATAGGAGGTCGACCAAATCGGGTAACCCCCCTTGTTAATGCATAACTCACTCTTTGCTTATAAAATAATAGAAGACTTAGCTTTCGTTTGTGGGTTTTGAGTAAGAAAAACAAGTGCTTTAATCTTTAAAATCATGCTGTGATCAAATATCGGATTCCTTAATACAAATATTCTAGTACATACTTAGATTTTTTTTGAGAAAAACAAAACAAAGCAACAAAACAATAGCTAACAAACTTGTTTCTCTGTGCTACTTTAAAAAAAAGAGAGTATATTTCACATTTTATCTACATTGTATAGCCCTGTTGGCAAATTTCTTAAATAAACCTATTTCACAATAATGTATATAGGCAATTTCTATTTGATAATATTAAGCAATTGTATTGCCTGCTTGTACCTCCTATTTAAGTTGAATTGATCAGTTTTCAGATGCTAACACAGACTGGGTAGGTTATAATATATGGTGAATGAATGAAGGAAGAGGTAAAATAGGTTGAAATAAGGGGTGATTGTTTTCACAATCATGTAGAAAATATCATGTTAAAGAAAGATAGTTGATTTGAAATATTTGTGGCTCCCCGATGAAATCCTTTATTTAATTGAATGAATAATATTTTCTACATTGATGCCAATTGTTTTCAAAATGCATGAGTTGTTATACACTTATACCAAAGACAAAGTTGCAAAGTTCTTTTGTATCCTTCAAATACGACATCAACTTAATTTTCACCATAACTAGAAAAAGGTGGTAAAGTTTAAACAAAAATCATGTTCTCTAATTTACCCAATACACTGCCATGAAATTTTTGCATCCTGCGTTGCACATGTTGTCCAAGGAAACTGTCTTAGAGTTTCGAGCCATATGCTGTGTTTAGGTCAGGATGGCAATGACGTATTTCCTCTTTGAGTTTAGGATTTCGAAAACCTAGCAACTGACGACTGCTGTGCTTCTGTTTCTAGAATAGTCCCCATTTATTATGAAGAGATAGAAGTCTTTTCATCATATCATTTTTGTTTTCTTTTCCCCTGAGGAGTATTTTTATAAATGCTAGTTAGGTGTTTGACATTTAGATGACATTGGAAATTTTAAGAGCCTCTTAAAATTCATGTTAAGGAAGGCTAATTAAGGAGAAATAGTTTTATTTAAGCTGCCATGAAGTAAAATGCCATTTAAAATTATATGATGTATTAGACGTATTATTAAAGGATGGTGGGCATTTTCCGTAAATAAGTTTTGCAATATAATTGGTTTCTTGTGACTAGCAAAAATGTCCTATTTGTACTGTATTGGCTATATGTTTGAGGTTTAACTAATCATTACACTCATTGCACCTGGAAATGTGTAAAGATTAGACTCGAATGGGTTCTCTTGCAGTTTAGAGTTGATCTTTTGGGATTTCACACTTGAGCAAGCTCCCAGTTTCCCTTATGAATAGGTATAGTCGGAGCCGTATTTCCAAATCGGTCACATCATGAGACTAAATTTTATTTTCAAAACTATGACCACATCTCAAACCAATAGTATAGTGAGGCTGGATATGTTTTTTGTTTTCTTTTTAATAACCCTTTATAATTGCTACATCTCTTTAGAAGTGAAATGTTTTATAAATAATACTTAGGAGCCAGTTGATATCACCATGCCCTTTCCTCGTAGCTTTTTATGTACACTCAAAAATGTGAGGTAAAGAGATAATCTTGTCAGAGATGCTGGACTTGTTCATTAAAGCTGCCATCTTGATTAATGACTGTTTGGTGTTAAGTTAAAATTCAGTGTTAAATCCCCAGCTAAGAAAGAGAGCTGCATGTTTATGGAAAATTGACAATGTTACATTTGCTAAATTGTCCTTTGTCCAATTTAGAATTTTGTTTACATCTATCTTATTGCTAATGGTTATATTTTTTAATAGAATAATCAGGAAGAAACACCAACAGAAGGAATTTATGTTTCAAAAATTTTGGAAAATGGACCTGCTGACAGAGCAGATGGCCTAGAGATTCATGACAAAATCATTGAGGTAAGACAACAGTAAAACATAAATATGATCCGTGGGAGAAATATTTGGACATTTTAAATTTCCAATTGCCTGATCTTGGTGTGGTGTTATTAGAGTATATATCTAACTACAGTATATAAATAACCCATATGTATTACTAGATATTGGGATAAAAGAATAAGTCATCTGAAGTTTCCAAATGTGTTAATGAATATCCATCTCTGTTTTAATAAATTGCCTTTCCCCATGAACTATAAACATAGTTGTGTGATTATTAAGGGATTAATTTTTTATAATGTTTCAAAAAGCGATGATAAATCTCTGCTGAAGAACATTTTTGACAAGGAAATATTACTATCTTTAACGTTGTGATTAGTATGTTACATGTAGAGTTTGAAGTTATTTATACAATGTCTTTTACCATTTCTTAGTTTAATATGGTTATCTTGTTCATATCCTTTTTACCTAAAAAATAAGGAAGCAGGTTTTGTTTTTTCCTATTGCAAAAACCTGATGAGAACTCTTCATTTTCTCTAATGTACACTGTAGCTGTATTGTTATATTTGAGGTTGACAAAGTAACTACTTTCAAGTTAGTGAAATTTGGGCTGTGATGATGGAATATTGGGTCACTGCCATTTACCACCTCAGTGCTTTTGAAATTTTAACTGGTTGAGATGGTATTATTTGGTGTTACTGAAAATGATTAGGTTAATTTTGGCAATGGAGTTATTTCCAGTGTCTTAGTAAAGGCATAAGTAGAAATTTGGAAGGTTTATTTGACTCCACTATCCTTTTAGAAAAATTCTGTTTATTCTAGATTATATAATCACTAGTGCTATCTTTCTGAATGTCTATATAAACTATTTGAATGGAGACTGTTTTTCTTTATTAAACTTTGAATAAAGTTTTAGATCTTCATTCATCATTTGTGCATTAAAAAAATTGAATTTTGAATAATTTGACCTAGGATAAGGGTAAAGAGTATAGAAGAGTCGATAGTTTTCTGTTTTTGGAAAAAACTCATAATATTTAGAAATTAGCTGACTAGGCACTTTGGGGAAGAGAGAGGAATTGCCTTTGGCTGAAAAACTGTGTTTTTTATCTGAAGGGGTCTCTTGTATCAAGATTTTCTCCTTCCAGTTGTGTAGCCAAGAAAGTACAGACCTACTTTCACTGATGCTATCCAGCTTGTCTTGACAATTTGCCTAGTGGAAACGTTTACATGTTGCAGATTTTAAAGTTAGCATTTTTCTATTTGTACTCATGTTTGTGCAGTATGATTTAAAGGGCAACATAATTTAAACAAAAAAAGTCCTTATTACTTGCTGCCTTATCTCTATAGCATTTTGGTTTTTACAGTTACGTGGAAAACAAATGCCTACATTTGATACTGTTGGAGGGACTGATGGAGCTGAATACATATATTCAGTTAGCACACACACTCACATATACACACACTGAAACACGTACTGGGGATTTAAAAAATAATCCAGCTAGGTAACAATGTTATGTATGCTTCATTAATGTTGCATTAAAAAGGAGGAAGAACAATTTGTCTTTTATATTGTGATAGAGCATTTTTGTTAAAAATTCATTGGTTTTGTTAATGTAAGGAGGTAATTTTATAAAAGCTGTGGTTGGTAAGTCAAATGAATCTAGACATCTATCTAATACTGTTACTAACATATGTCAAAATAACCTTATTTAAATCACAGAAGATAAAGAGCGAAGAGATCAACCATGGGAATTATAATTTATAACTAGCTGCAGTATTGTTATTATTTCACCTTGCCGTGCATACTATATTAGCAGTTAATAACAACAGCTTTAAATTTTCCCCAATGAGAGAAATTTACGAATGTTTTTTTTATGCCAGGGTACATTGATAATATGCATATTTCTGTTATAGTTCTATAACGGATTCATGTGACCCCATTTGCAGTTAAGAAATGAGTTAGATGTTATATATATTTCTGGAATGTTGCCTGTTAAATAGCATGGAAGGAAGGTTATTAGAAATAAATCTCTCATATTTAGTTATTCAGTGATGCCACTAGTTTTATTTTAAAGTGAATAGATATTTGTATGATTTTATTTAATATATATTTAAACAAGTAGCATGCTTGATCTTGTACGTATATATGTGTAAAAGATCATTATATACCAATTAAGGTTAGAAATAGTTGATGCTTATTAATTATTTTAGTTCATCTGCCATTATGGTACCAGTCAGCTTTACACATATTATAGTAATGGGAAACTGATAAGAAATATACTGATTAATTTAAAATGTGCAGAGACAGAAAAGCAAATTTTAAAATAGAGTAATTTCTTTTCCACTTTTTGTGCTCAATGATTTGTTTATTGAAATAATTTGATAGATTGTTTCAGTTTTTTTTGTTTTGTTTTGTTTTTTTGCTGAGGAAGATTCGGCCTGAGCTAAGATCTGTTGCCAATCTTCCTCTTTTTGCTTGAGGAAGATTTGCCCTGAGCTAAGATTTGTGCCAGTCGTCCTCTATTTTGTATGTGGGTCACCACCACAGCATGGCTGCCGACAAGTGGTGTAGGTCCATGCCCAGGAACCGAAACCCAGGCCGCCGAAGAGGAGCATGCTGAACTTAACCACTAGGACGTAGGGCCAACCCCTGTTTCTTTCAGTTTTTGATTTTCAAATGGCCATGCTGATTTAAACCTGGTGCAACAACTTTGTTAGCAGTATGAAGTGCACAAATAGTTCATATATTATGAAACTACCCATATGACCTAACTGCCACAGTCTGACACATTACTAAATGCTTTGATTTCAGTGATATGTGACTGAAATAAAAAATAGAAACTGTTAGACAATTTACTTACAGTCAAGATATACTAAAAGTATTTTGTCTAGTTAATTGCTTAAAGCACACATTACAACAGGTTTATGAATTGTTCTTATAAAATAACAAAATTTTCTTAAATCATCCATTTGAAGGAGAAAGTAGATATGTTAAAAGTTTGGTTCTATTGATGATTAAAGAGATTTTGCTAATTATAATAAAAATATTAGATATAACAATTTTGCCAAAGGTTAACAAAAGCCAACAACTTCAAAAGTATTATTTTTTTAATATTTTGCATTCTATTGAAGCTGATCAAATTCAAGAATCATAAAAGAACATATCACAGTCATGAGGTAAATCCATGTCATATTTTTCACATAATACAAGGCAAATTGATTTTTCCTTTTTCTTTTTTTTTGTGAGGAAGATTGGCCCTGGGCTAACATCTGTGTCCATCTTCCTCTACATTATATGGGATGCCACTACAGCAGGGCCTGACAAGTGGTGCATCAGTGAGTGCCTGGGATCCGAACCTGCGAACCCTGGGCCGCTGAAGCAGAGTGTGCACACTTAACCGCTACGCCACTGGGCCAGCCCCAAGGCAAATTGATTTTTAAAGTCGGTTTCCATGAGCAACTATGTTTACCAGTTTCCAGATGTTTATACATCCACATTTGTTGTGGATGTGTGTAGATTCAGAAAAGAAATTAGTTGTGATATTTGAGTTACAACATTATGTGTCAAAGTATCACTGGAGACTGAAGAGGCAGAAGATGTTGGTTTTTATTTTTTCTTTTTCCCTTCCTCCGCCACCCGCCCCAACCCCAGTACATAGTTGTATATTCTAGTCTTAAGTCCTTCTGGTTCTTCTGTGTGAGCCACTGCCACAGCATGGCTATTGACAGACGAGTGGTGTGGTTCTGTGCCCGGGAACCAAACCCAGGCCACTGAAGCAGAGCGCACCAAACTTAACTGCTAGGCCATCAGGGCTGGCTCAGAAGATATTGTTAAAGGCATTTTGAAACATCACAGGGGTTCACATAGACCAGGAATTCACCAGAGTATACATCTGAATAAAAAGGTCTTTTGCATGCTGTTTTTCATTCTTTTCGAGATTCAAAGGAACCACAGAAGATCTTTGATACTATCAGAGGCTTGGGCACAATTCTATCAGAGGGCAACACCATTGCCGTAGTTATCATCATGTCAGGATGCCTATAGGGTATGTGGGAGGGAGTTGAGAATAAAGTTCACTGCTGCTCTCAGCAACTGTTCCTCTATTATTATTTCGGAGGTGCTGATAGCAGGCAATACAACCATAACCCCAGAGTGAGAAGGTGAATAGAAGGGTGAATAGTCATTCATGGCTTTCTGTTCACACTTTCTTCTCCCCATCCCTCCCCGTATCTCCTAGCCAACGCTATGTGACAGGTAAGTCCACCCTTCTCTCAGCTCCTGAAGACCAGGGAGTGGGGGTGGAGGTTTGTGAAGTCTATGAGAAGAACAGTTTGGAGCAGAAAGCAGAGTTTTCTTTAGTGTGTACATTAAAATCTCTTCTATTTATTTAGCTTGACATTCATAAGGAAATGCAGCACACAAGGTATTTTCATTTACTTTCAAAACAGTTCCCGCATTGAACGATGTCAACGTAGCACTTTCTAGAAAGTGCTGAGTTTTGTAAAAGCAGCAAGTACTTTATAAATGCAATGTCTCAACAAGAACTTCTTAACTATTCCAGACTGCCAACTACACTTTCTTTTAGTTCTGTAATGATATACCGTCTGTATTCTCTGTCACTACTCACTGTATCGATAGAGTAAAAGTCTTCGGGGGTTATGTTTATTTGCCTAAGGCCCTGCACAGTTTGATTACAGCTGTTAATGCAGGAAATTTAAATGCAGATCAGAGGTAAACATTGAGGAACGCCGTTGAAACGGATCTACCATGTGCTACTTGTGTGGATGCCTGACGGCACGGTGCACCTAACTACCTCCTAAAGTAGCCATGCTAATTTGGGTGTGCTTAAGAAGCATTGACAAGTTTTGTGAGTCACTTGTAAGTCTGGTGGGCAATTCATTTTTTTTACCAATTACTATTTAATTTGAACACATCACTGAACTCTTCGGTAAAATATTATCATCATCTCACATTTTTGAAGTGTATTTTAACTGTTCAAGTAACATTGACTGTCTGAAAGAAGTAGGAAAGAACTAAAAGCAATCATGTTAGTGCAAGTAAAGAATTACATTGTAATGAGGTTTGTAATCATGACTGAATGCTACTTAAATTAAATGTAGTTTTAACATCATGATATAGTTATCATTATATAATCGCATAGTTTAATGTATCTTGAAAAGTACTGTGATACAGTGGGAAGAGTGTGAACTATGAAATCAAAGAGATCTGGCTGGAATTCCTGGCCTGCCTCTTAAAACTTGTGTGGCCCTGAGCAAGCCAGCTGTGCCTCAGTTTCTATGCCATTCATAGATACCTTGTGCACAAAGTGCCTGGCACAAGGCAGGTCTTGGAACCCACTATTTCGAGCCTGGTGTGTTTCATTCAGGTTATACAAGTAGTTGGTCCTCCAGAGCACAGAAACAATGGGGGAGGGGGTAATTTTCCTTCCTTGGAGAATCCAGTTCACACTCTCCCAACTTTCATTCATTCCCATTTCCACAGACGTCACCGTTTGGATGAGTAAATGTAGGAAGTTTTAACATGTACATTTTCACATATTCATGTGGACACTCAGATGCAAGGAGGACTGTGAGGAAAAACTTTGTAGTTATGCCCTTATGATTTAGTTCAGTCATTCAAGTATTTACTAATGTCCTATGTGTGCCAGGTGACGTACTCTGTGTTACATAAGAACACTAAGACCCATTCTCTGCCCTCAAGTAGCTCATGGTTAGAGGTCCCATTTTCTGCCTATGCAAGGCAAAGCAGGCCTCTGTGTGAAGCTGCTCCTTCAATTGTTATGAACGTAAATGGACATCACCATCTTGTCTTAGCAGAGTGACACTATGGGTTTATTCTAGTTTTCCTGTTCTCCCAGGAGTATGCAATTCATTTTGAGAAACCATGACTTGGATTAGTAAAAAGTAGAATCTGTGAATGTGAGACAGCATCATGGTTTCAGGAAGGGGCACAGGCTTTGAACTTGGGTCTTGGTGTTGAATTTGCTCCAGGTTACCTTGAGATTTCTCAACTTTTCTTATTTTCAGTTTCTTGCCTATAAATATGAGGGTAATAATAGCTAGTCCCTCAGATCTTCTGTCTAGAGGAGTGCAGTGTTTTGCTCCTCCACTGTTTCCATCATTAATAAATACAATTTTATTTTAGCTTATAAAAGAAAGGCTGGAAAGATCTTTACACCGTGGAGCTTTAGTGTTAAGCACTGTTTTATCTATTTTAAATTTACAAAGATATGAAACTTGAGTTTGATTTTTTGTTTGAGTGCTAAGCTTCTGAGAAGGGGACCAGGGCCACCACATCTGACTGTGCAGTTTGCTCCCTGCATAACTGCACGTGGTGTCCCTGTCTCAAGGTCTAACTGTGCTTCCCATTCTCCTCATCATTCTGTGCTATAAAAAACCTCCCCAGAGCACCTATAAAATTATTGACATTTATTTTAAAATGAGATCCAGTTTAACAACAAAAAAACAAACAACCTGATCAAAAAATGGGCAGAGGAAATGAACAGACACTGCTCCAAAGAAGATATACAGATAACAAATAGGCACATGAAAAGATGTTCAACATCACTAATCATCAGGGAAATGCAAATCAAAACAACACTAAGATATCACCTCACGCCCATTAGAATGGCTATAATCACCAAGACAAAAAACAACAAATGTTGGAGAGGATGTGGAGAAACAGGAACCCTCATACACAGCTGGTGGGAATGCAAACTGGTGCAGCTTCTATGGAAAACAGTATGGAGATTCCTCGAAGAATTAAAAATAGAAATACCCTATGATCCAGCTATCCCGCTACTGGGAATCTATCCAACGAACCTGAAATCAACAATCTAAAGAGGCTTATGCATCCCTATGTTCATTGCAGCATTATTCACTATAGCCAAGAAATGGAAGCAACCCAAGTTTCCCTTGACTGATGATTGGATCAAGAAGATATAGAATGGAACACTACTCAGCCATAAAAAAAGACAAAATCATCCCATTTGTAACAACATGGATGGGCCTGAAGGGTTTGATGTTAAGCGAAATAAGCTAGAAAGAGAAATACAAACACTGTATGATCTCATTCATATGTGGAATATAAACCAACACATGGACAGGAAAACTGTATTGTGGTTACCAGGGGCAATGGGGTTGGGGGGTGGGCACAAAGGGTGAAGAGAGACATATATGGTGATGGACAAACAAAAATGTACAACCCAAAATTTCACAATGTTATAAACTATTAACATATCAATACAAAAAAAATGAGATCCAGTTGATTTTAGGTCAAGTTTCCAATTGGACCATATCTTCCTGTCTTGTGCCCTCCTTTTTTCCTACAATCATCTTGGCATCTTCTTTCTTACATGCTAATTTCTCTGCAGCATTTGTCTTTAGGACAGAATCTCTTTAAATTCACTTACACCGATGAATATTTGAAGGAGAAGAGTTTGCCCCACTCAGGGTATCTGAATTTAACTGGGGATCACGCCTTAATGATTCTCAAGCTTTGATCATTTTGGCCTTGACTAACACAGTAACTTCTTAAGTAAACTTTCCCTTCACCCAGTCTCTACCATCTGCGACTCAACTTGCTTACTACTGTCAGGGTTGTCATTTTATTGCTCCTTTTCTTAAGGTCCTTCATTACCATTCTATTGTCAATAGGATAAAATCCAAATTTGTGAGGGGGCCAGCCCCGTGCTGTAGCGGTTGAGTGTGTGTGCTCAGCTGTGGCGGCTGGGGGTTCCAATCCCGGATGCGCACCAATGCACCGATGCACCACTTGTCAGGCCACACTGTGGCGGCACCCCATATAAAGTGGAAGAAGATGGGCACAGATGTTAGCCCAGGGCCAGTCTTCCGCAGCAAAAAGAGGAAGATTGGCATCGGATGTTAGCTCAGGGCTGATCTTCCTCACAAAAAAAAAAAAAAAATCTAAATTTATGAGGCAAAAATGGACCTTCAAAACATTTACTTTTTTTTTAAATTTTTTCAGTTTTCCCTCTCAGATCCTCTACTGTAGTCGCATAAACTCCTCCCCTTTCTTATCTTCAGGCCTCTCTGCCATTATTTCTTCTTTTCTTTCTACCTGGTATTCTCGCTCCTTTGCCCACATAATCTTCTGTGGCTGGTAAGTTTCTGAGTATCCTCAAAAATCCTCCTCTCCCTGAAGCCCTTCAAATCCACCAAGCGGAATTCTCTTATCGCTGTTGCCAGTAGGTTTTTATACCTCTCATTTTCATAGCACTTTTCATGTGCTATGCTGTGGATTTATTCTGTGGTGTTCTTCTCCCTCCACAAATGTGTGGGTTTCTTAAAAGTGGCTTAGTATTTTATGGAACTTAATATCTCCAGCATCCTTCCTGCTCTCAGCATTGTGCCTGGCAAACTACAGGCATTCTGTTTACTTTCTTTGAATGATGGAATAAATGAATAAATGAACCTTGAGCACAAGATTTTAGGCATTAGGGTCTAGATCCAAGGATTTTTCAGGTGCCAGGTAGGCAGTGCCTGAAGCCTATCCCTGTCACATGCTATTCCTTCTTTTTGCATCTTTATCACAAAGTCAATCAAAAGTTGAAAGACTTTCTGTTTCTTAAGTTTCAAGTTTTCTAAGATCTAGTGACAATGGATTGAAGCAATTGTATTTCTCTAGACTGTTTCTGCTACCCTGTAAATAAGAAAGAACCCAAGGCTACAATGCAAAGTTTCAAATTCTGTTTATGTAAATGCTTGAATTGGATCTGAAGACGTGTGTTCGCCTTCACCCTAACACAGACTTTTTGTTATTGAACTTGAAGAACACTGGTAAAGCTGAACAAATTCGCATGCTTGCCTGCAAAGCAGATTTGCAGAAAATGGCACTGGACTGAACGTGAAATTGTACAAAAACATAATTAACCACAGAGGAACTGAAAAGATGAAAGATGTTTTCAATGTTTCCAAGCCTTGTAAATGGTTTGGTGAAAAGACAGAGTTAGAAGCTTCCTCGAGCACTGGGGAGTGGCCAGGAGACTCTTTGAAGTTCTCATGCTGAGAGCTGCTTGGAATAATTAACAGTAGCCCCAGCTGTAAGGCTGTTCCGAGGAAGCTTAAGGCATAACTCACTAAGCTTGTTGCTTGGAACTTTTTACGGCAAGTTTAAGAAGGTTGTGCTTTCGTAGAATATGTGTTATTGTATTCCTAGTAAATTCTAGTGTTTTTACAGACATGAATAGAAACTTCTCCATTCTTCTAAAATGTTGTTCTTCCCACTGCCTTGAGAAAGCATCACAAAGGAGAAAAGGGCAGCTGACCTGTGCTGCGTAGATTTGGTGCCTGATCCTCTTACCCTGTGAATTACTGTGGCCATGTCACAGTCCAGTAGCTTTATGGACAGTACCTCTAACCAGCATCCCTTCTCTTTCTTAAGCAGTTAACAGTGGTCTTAAGAAGACGCTTCTTGGGACCGGCCCAGTGGTGTAGTGGTTAAGTTCCCACACTCCTCTTTGGCGGCCTGGGGTACGCGGGCCTGGATCCCGGGCGTGGACTTACATACCGCTCATCAAGCCATGCTGTGGTGGTGTCCCACATACAACACAGAGGAAGATTGGCGATATATGTTAGCTCAGGGCCAATCTTCCTCACCAAAAAAAAAAGCAGCTTATCACTCTTTCATAATCAACAACTCAGAGGTGATTCATTATTATCTTCAAATAAAAAATGCCCCAAAGAATAGGCATTCTTCATTATGTGGTTTAAAATATTTTGAACAATTCTATATTGTTGTAAAAGGTACGGGAATACATCTTCAACTCATAAGATTAGATGAGCAGTTGAATATGCTACTCTCTTTATGGATAGGGAGTTGATGATTTTTCAGAATATAGATTAGGATAAAATTTAGCACTGAATAGCTGGAAAAATATACAATGGTAAATTGAAAATTTTAAGTCATTTTTATGTAAAATTAGGTAATGATATTTTACTCACATAATCTATCACATTGAAGTAAAAGGAAACAATAAATTTACCTTATGAAATCATATGTAGAAAAGAAATCCTTTGTTAATAAAAATGTTAGTCATATAACAGATAATCCATTTTCTCTTCTCTGTTTCTATGAGTTTGACTTTTCTTTTTTTAGGTTACAATGTAAGTGATACCATGCAGTATTTGTCTTTCTCTGGCTTATTTCACTTAGCATAATGCCCTTGAGTTTAATTCCTGCTGTCACAAATGGCAGGATTTCCTTCTTTCTCTTTGCTGAATAATATTCCATTATATATATATATACCACATCTTCCTTACCCAGTCATCCATTGATGGACACTTACATTGTTCCCACATCTTGGCTATTGTGAATAATGCTACAGTGAACATAGCAGTGCCGATATCTCTTCGATATCCTTTTTTCATTTCCTTTGGATATATACCCAGAAGTGGAATTGCTGGATCGTATAGTAGTTGTATTTTTAATTATTTGTGGAACTTCCATGTTGTTTTCCATATTGGCTGCACCAATTTATATTCCTACCAACAGCATACAAGGGTTCCCTTTTCTCCACATTCTGCACTTATCTCTTGTCTTTTTGGTAATAGTGATTCTAATAGGTATGAGGAGATATCTCATTGTGGTTTTGATTTTCATGTCCCTGAGGATTAGTGATGTTGAACACCTTTTCATGCCCTGTTGGCCATTTCAGTTTTTTCTTTGGAAAAATGTCTATTCAGTTCCTCTGCCCATTTTTCAGTCAGATTATCTTTTCGCTATTGAGTTTTATGGGTTCTTTATGTATTTGGGGTATTAACTTCTTTTTATATATATGATTTGTAAATATTTTCTCCCATTCCATAAGTTGCCTTTTTATTTTGTTGATGGTTTCCTTTGCTGTGCAGAAGCTTTTTAGTTTGATGTAGTCCCACCTGTTTATTTTTGCTTTTGTTGCCTTTGCTTTTGGTGTCAAACCCAAAAGAATCATTGCCAAGACCATGTCAAGAAGCTTACTCCCTATGTTTTTTCCTAAGAGTTTTATGGTTTCATGTCTTATGTTCAAGTCTTTAATCCATTTTGAGTTGATTTTTGTGTATGGTATAAGATAGGGGTCCAGTTTCATTCTTTTGCATGTGGCTGTCCAGTTTTCCCAACACTGTTTGTTGAAGAGACTATCTTTTACCCATTGTATATTCTTGGCTCCTTTGTAGTAAATTAATTGACCAAATATATGTGGATTTATTTTTGGGCTCTCTATTCTGTTCCATTGATCTGTGTGTCTGTTTTTATATCAATACCATACTGTTTTGATTATTATAGCTTTGTAATATAGTTTGAAATCAGGAAGTGTGCTGCCTCCAGCTTTGTTCTTCTTTCTCAAGATTGCTTTGGTTATTCAGAGGTCCTTTATGGTTTCATACAAATTTTAGCATTGATTTTCCTATTTCTATGAAAGATGCGATTAGAATTTTGGTAGAGATTGCACTCAATCTGTAGATTGCTGTAGATATTATGGACATTTTAACAATATTAATTCTTCCAAGCTGTAAACACTGATTATATTTCTATTTATTTGTGTCTTCTTCAGTTTCTTCCATCAATGTCTTATAGTTTTCAGTGTACATAATTTTACCTCCTTGGTAAAATTTATTCCTAGATATTTTATTATTTTTGATATAAATGTAAATGGGATTGTTTTCTTAATTTCTCTTTCTGATAGTTTGTTGTTTGTATATAGAAATGCAACTGATTTTTGTATATTGATTTTGGGGTGAGGGAAATAAGGAGAGGTTGGTAAAAGGGTACAAGCTTTCATCTATAAGATAAATAAGATCTGAGTATCTAATGTAAAACATGATGACTATAGTTGAAAACACTGAATTAGATAATTGAAATTTTCTAAAAAAATAGAACATAAATGTTCTCACCAAAAACAAAAAAAGGATAAATATATGAAATATGTGAGGTGAGGTGAGGGATGTGTTAGATTTGTTCATTAAGTAGAAGGTGGGAATCCTTTCACCGTGTATATGCATATCAAATCATCATGATGTACACTCTAAATATCTTACAATTTTGTCAATTATACTTCAATAAACCTAAAAAAAAGATAATGAGTTTTCAAGGTGAAATTTACTACACTCAAGATTTACTAAGTAAATAAACACACATTTGAATGACAGTAGGTTTTTGTTGCTGGAGGTAAAAAGACCTGTTAGTGATTGTACATATCTCAAATAGCTTGTAATCAAGACAGGAAGATAGATGTACATTAAAAAATAAAAACAATTATAAACCAATGTGACCTCAATAAAAAAGTAAAATAACAACAACAGAAAATAAATAAATAAAAGAGGGGCTGGCCTGGTGGCGTAGTGGTTAAGTTCACGTGCTCCACTTCTGCAGCCCGGAGTTCGCAAGTTCAGATCCCAGGCATGGACCGACACACTGCTTGTTAAGCCATGCTGTGGCGGTGTCCCATATAAAGTAGAGGAAGATGGGCACGGATGTTAGCCCAGGGCCAATCTTCCTCAGCAAAAAGAGGAGGATTGTTAAAAAGAGCAACAGATGTTAGCTCAGGGCTGGTTTTCCTTACAAAAGAAAAAAAAAAAGAACACATGATGAATGCCTGGCACAGAGAAGCTACCAAGAAAATTTCCCTGCTATTATGGTGGCCTGAAGCTTTACAAATGAAATGGTACTTGAAAGGGCCCTTAAAGGAAAGATGAAAGATAGATTAGTAAGGAAGAGAGGATGGAGCAAAGGCTTTCCATATTTAGGAAGAATGCCATGAGCCAAGTGACAAGACACTGACTGTGTCTTGCTTGGCTGCCATTTTGGCTGAATAATGTAATGAAAACATAATGGCCAATACCTATGGATTACTATATGTCAAACACTCTTTAGGTGTTTCACATGTATTAACTTGTTTCATCCCCACAAAAACTCCATGAGATTGGTATTTTAGGTACTAGTTGTAGCCCCATTTTACAGATGAGAAAACTGAGGCACAGAGAGATCAAGTAATTTGCCAAGGTCACAGAGTAAGAGCTATTGGATCTGTGCCCTTAATCATCACCTGATACTACCTATTATTAAGAGTTACGTAGGTGATTCAAGGTAGATAATGTATGAGCAGTCAGTTGAAGTTAGAGTTTGATGAAATTAATGGAAGACATTGTAAGTTTGACTAAGGAGTCAGGTTTTGATAGTATAGGCAATGAGGAGTCTGTGATCATTTTTGAGCAAGGGCATGACGTGGGTAAAGCAGTGATTAAAAGATTGAGAAAAACATAGATCTCACCGGAATGTATAAATAGATTGAACAGTGAAGGTATTGAGACAGGGAGACCAGTGGGTGAGTACCACAGTCGTCCACATGTGAGGTAACGAGGGCCTGGAGCAAATACAATAAAAACTGCCAGAAGGTAATGATAGCCTAGTTACTTTCTTCATCATACTTATCTTGAATGTTGCCCTTTGTCTTCACTTTCCTACCATATGCTTATCTTAAATCAAGAATGGTCCTTGGTGCTTATTTTTAAGTAAATTTTTACAGAAGAGTCACAAATCATAAGTGTCTAGTGCAGTGAATGATCAGAAAGTGAAGTCATCCGTGCAGCCAGCATCCGGATCAAGAAACATGTCATTACAAGCACCCTAGGAGTCTCCTGTGTTTCTCTTTTCATCATTACCTTCCGCTAAGTTTTGCCTATTTTTGAATTTTGTATAAATAGAAGCACATAATAGGTATTCTTTAGAATATGACTTATTATATTTAACAGTATGTTGGTGAAATTCACTGATGTTGTTGCATCTAACTGTAGTTTGTTCATCCTCATAGCTGTGTAGCATTTGACTGTATGACTATACCACAATTTAGTTATCAATTTTACCATCAGTGGAATTGCTAATTCTGGGTTATTACAATAACAGGACTGTGAACATGCTTCTATGCATCTTTTGATGAATATATGGCATGCATTTCTGATGCACACACACCGCTAGGAATATGTTTGGACATTGCAGAGTCATAGGATATGTACATGTTCAGCTTTAGTAATATCTGCCAAACAGATTTGTTAAAATGTAAAAAAAATTATATTCTTTCCAGCAGTTTCAGAGTTCCAATTACTCCACGTACTTGCAAAGACTTGGTATTGTGTCTTTTTTTAATTTAAGCCATTTAGTGAAGTGATGTACACATAATTCCTTGATGTCTAATGAAGTTAAACAAGTTTATAAGTTTATTGGCCTTTTCAATATTCTTTTTTGTGAAGTACCTATTCACACCATGGTGAATGCAGTACACATTTTTTCTGCACCTTCAGCATCTAGCACACTGCCTGGATCATAGTGGGCACTCGGTTGTTTGCTGAATGAATTAATACGTACAAGACTATAAGGATAAAGCAAAGCTAGCATTGCTGTTAAAACTCTATGCTTGACATATATGAGGTGTGCAATAAATATGTACTAAATGGATGAAAAAAGCTTTCCTAAATTTCTTTTAAACATGTATCTATCACAAAGCAATTTTAGTCTTCCTGTCTTCCCAGTTTTCTCTAGAAGAAGAAAAAGTAATTTTGTATTTCTTTTGACATTGTCATATTTGATCGTCTTGGCATCAATTTTTGGCTCAATTTTTGATGTTACTCTTTTTGTAGGGCCTGTCTTAGGCTGTAGATATCCCTTCACAATTCTTTGTTACAGTGTCACAAAGATTAATATGATCCCTAAACAAATACTTTTGGCCTAGATACACTGTGTTACAAACCCTTTCACCTTACTGAATGTGTGGGTGTTATTTTTTCAGAGGCATAATTCTTTCCAACAGATAAGAATGATCAAAGAAAAATTCTTTGTTTTGCTTCTTACCCGAGCTTTCACTTAAAGGAGATTTCTTTTTATAACTCAGAACTTTATAATGCATATCTCCTCTTAGAGAGGTATAATTTTTCTTTGGATCCAAATTAGAACTCCAGTAATGTCAGATCCTACTGATTCAGAATTAGGTCATTGAGGCATACTGTGTCACCCCAAAGATGAAAGTAGATTCCCAGACGTACACATGGTAAAGAAGCTTAGAGCTAATAGAATTGGTTGCCTGAAAATTGTTGTGTAAGTAAATAATTGAAAAATGATTTTCATATAAAAGTAAAAAGAGATGCTAAATACTCTAGCAATATTTTACATAACTAAATATTTTATAATGTGAAATTATGAGCTATCAAATTATCTTAAGTGTAATTCATACATACATGTCTGATACAGAGAGAACTCATAAAATATATCTCAACACATACTATAAATCATGTACCAAATGGCTGTTTGTATTCATAGTAATAATGAGGACAACAATGATTATAAAGGCTAATAATAGCTCTAACATTTATGGAGTCCTTATTGTGTGCCAAACACTATGCTAAGAGCTATATGTAATAAATATATTGGTGCAGTTAAAGGATGCCAGTGAATAACAACAACTTAAACTTGATAAGGTTCAATTTTATCATAATCAACTTTATTATGTCCGAGGAAAAAATACGGATTGGTTTACTTGGAGGAATAGTAACTGTGAACTAACATGTAATGGAGACCTGTGGAGTTGATGGTTCCAACAACTCTTTAAGCCAGGAAGTAAAGTTCAAGTTAATTATAATATTAACCAACTTTACTGCTTAACAAAAAAATCAAGGAAATACAGAGCTAATTCTTAAAAGATCCCAAAACACTTAGTGGAACAGATCATGGATAGTTTCATCCTTAGCTCTGAATTTCCTGTCTTTTGTCAGTTTTAAGCTTTATACACATTAATCTGGTGTCCACTGTTTCCTCTATTCCCAGGATCCAACTATTAAATTCCAGGATTCATAATGTGCTGGAATTGTCGAGCCTGCTAAAATAGGTCTTTAAATGTAAGCTTTATGATTAAAAACTTGAGAGTTTGGTTCAAGGGAAAATTTTAAATCCAATTCCAGGAATAACTTGAAGAAGAGAGTTTTCTGCTTTGAGAGTATAATTCCCAGAGTTTAATATTCCTAATGTCTTTCTATGTGAAACTTTTTCACTGAAGAATCTTCATCCTGATCTATACGGTCTCCATCCCACTTTTTTTCTAAGAGATTTGTGCTGTACGTGTCAGTAATATCTGCTTGCATCATTTTAGAGATTTAGCTTCTGATCTTTGTTGCTTATTTAACCAGAAGCAGCTGATGAAATTTGGCCCTTTGGAATGATCACAACCTAATGCGATTGCTTATCATCTTTTACCATATTCAGATTAATTCTTGACAAGAAGGTGGCTTTATAATATAAAAAACTAAGAAAAATATACAAAATTTTTAAATAAAAGCCTGAACCTTGGATCTGTAGAAAACATGCTCTGTAGTCCTTTTTCCTCTTTGAAAAGAATTCGATAGCAAGATGCTTAGTGTTTCTTCTCTGGAGAAGAGACCATATTAAGGAAAGAAAGTCAAGACTATTAATTTTTACAAATATTATTTCTTGTTCTTTGTGGCAGTTTTTTTGTTTTTTGTTTTGTCTTTTAGAATACTGTTAGGAAAAAAAAAGATTTTCCAGCAGGTTTATATGTACAAGATAATGAATTCTTTGCCTTCACTTTTTCATGCTCTAGGAGTTTAGGATTGTACAGGTTAAGTTACATGAGGTTAAGAAGGTGTGTAAACCTTGTGAATTTCTCTAAGTATGTGTATTTGTGCATGCATGCACGTGTATGTGTGTGTGTGTGTTTCCTCTCTCTTGGCCAAATCTGAAAGTAATGTGTCAGCGCTTTGATTTATTATAAGGATAATTTTTTATCCTTATTTTCGAAAGAGCTCTTGGGATACAAATGAGTGGCTAAGTTGATGAACCATGAGAAGTAGTGGTTTATTTTGAGTGGAAATGAGCTAAAAAAAAATCAACTGTTTCTTTGTTAGGCTTCTAAAAGGTCGTTTGGATGCAGATGAAAACATCTCAAAATTAGACATCACCTTCTTTGTCAACAAGTGCAATATTAGTAAGTTTTCTATTGAAAGTATTCAGGAAACAATATAAGTATTGTTTCACATTATTATTGGTATCTTTTGGAGGGGAAGTGTTAAAATATACTTAAAATCTTACAGCATTCTTAAAAATGCAATAAAAGCATCATACTTTGTATCTATTGCTCGTTGTCAGCAATTGGTAGGGTTTTTAAAATATGAAAATATAAGAAATGTTTTAAATTGGGTACAGCTATTGAAAAATGAAACCTAGTATAAAAATGTCGTTTAAAATTGCTTTTTCTTTTGGGGGAGTATTCTTGGAAATTCTGAAAGCCAAGTACAAATGTGAACTTACACAGGCTCAGAATGTAAGCTCTGGCTTACCATGTTCCTTGTGTAGTTACTGGTATCGATTGGAATGTATGGATTTTGCTGAAGGTTTTCAGTCCCAGAACTGCTTAAACCATTTCTAAGAGTTCTAGTCTTTTTTCCAAAAGAAACTAAAGTCCAAAAATAGTTAATTCATTTTCATTCTAAAACATTGAAATCTGTTTCTGCTAATTATTTCTATAGCTCTTCTCTCTGTGCCAAGCTGTTATTCAAATATAATCTCTAAAATATTGTTAGTTTTATAGGTAAGTTATTCTACACAATGCCAGGGAGTATAAATAATTCATATATTTTAAAAAATCAAAATCCAGTATTTCATTCTTTTAGCAAATACATACAATTGGAGATAAGTTATGTCATTGTCAATAGTCCCAACTGCCAGAGTTGTCACACTGGGGTACTTTACTAATTGTCACCTTGTTGAAAGAATTGTCAGTACCCCTTTTGTCCTTGAGGGGAAAATCATCTTAGAGTGTGGAAAGATTCCTATATTTCTTATTGGGATTTTAATTTTCAGAAGCCAACCCAGTCCTGGGATTGTTCTTAGAAGATAACTTCAGATGCTATTGCTTTGGTTTGTTTTGGGAGAAAATCTGTTGTAGAACATAAGGGAAGATTCTTATCTCTTTTGTATTGTGCTATTATTGTTAATTCTTTCCTTCTGTGGTACTGATAGAAAGCCCTTTGGGTAGATCTACTTTCTCTAGTCGTTCCTGTGTTGTTGAAGAACCTTTTCTTTGAGATGCTTATACCATTAGCAGGAGAAGTACTAATCACTTAAACAGAGAGATACAATCTTAATCAGAAAACTATTATCCTGGAACTGCAACCCTAATAAAATCAAAAGAAATACAGGAAGAAGGCCACCTGAAGACACTTTCCACTGATTTGATAGTTAGATGGGTTAGGCAGCAGGCGCAGAGGCCTAGATGTGTGAAAATGCAGTTGAATTTGATGAGCCATCTGAAGATCAATTTAGGCAGAGTAAAAACCATTTATTTCAGCCAAAATTGAAATGAAAACATAGTTTCAGGATTATAGTTTTTAATACGACCAGAAACCTATAACAATGACATTAATTGTTCATTCACCAATAGATATTTTTCTGTCAGAATCCTTTTAATTGGTCCTTTTATATACCAGGTTCTTTTGTATATGACTCCTAAAATATGCCTTACATCTAATTTAAAGGAAACTTCATTTGCATTTTTTTCTATTTTCTTGTGCATTACTGTACCCTAGAATAAAATAAACCTTTAGCTGGGCACTGTGCCAGTCAGCCTAATGGCGAGAGAAGCCCAAGCTGATGTTAATTTGATCTTGGCTTGTACCAGTACATGTTCCAAAATCTCTGTGGGCTATAACTAGATTATACAGTTATTATGGGAACATAAACTCCCATATAGATATGTAAGCATTTATTTTGCCCAGACCGAAATAACGCTGTCATATAAACTTATTACACTATTGATGCAATGATATTTTTCTTTCACCTGTTTTTAGTGTTTTTGCTTGATTTGTTTTTTTGTGAACCAATAGTTATACAAGAAGGTTCTTGTTTAGGTAAGTGGATTTTTTCCTACTCTTTTTATTCATTTTATATCATTGCAAGTAGAGTACCTATGTTCTTTAAACAGTTTTATTTGTTTATTTATTTATTTGTTTATTTATTTGTTTATTTATTTATGAGGAAGATCAGCCCTGAGCTAACATCCATGCTAATCCTCCTCTTTTTGCTGAGGAAGACCGGCTCTGAGCTAACATCTATTGCCAATCCTCCTCCTTTTTTTTTTTTCTCCCCAAAGCCTCAGTAGATAGTTATATGTCATAATTACACATCCTTCTGGTTGGTATTTGGGAGATGCGGCCTCAGCATGGCCGGAGAAGCGGTGCGTCGGTGCGCGCCCAGGATCCGAACCCCAGGCCGCCAGTAGCGGAGCGCATGCACTTAACCGCTAAGCCGCGGGGCCGGCCCCCTATGCTCTTTAAATATGGACATTCCCACGTTATTTTTTATGTGTTTTGTATAAGAACAGTTGTCTTGGGCCAGCCCTGGTGGCCTAGTGGTTAAGTTGGTGTGCTCCACTTTGGCAGCCCGGATTTGGTTCCCAGGCACAGACCTATACCACTTGTCTCTCAGTGGCCATACTGTGGCGGCAGCTCACATACAAAAAGAGGAAGATTGGCAGCGGATCTCAGGACAAATCTTCCTCAGCAAAATCAAACTAATACTTTCTGTGACAGAGTACTTATTCTCTAATTCTCTTTTTTAAAATATTAATTTTCTCATTCATTCAATAAATATTTACCTAGCTTCTCCTATAAGCCAGCTACTGTACTAGGTACTAGTTATGCTATACCTAAGGAACTGTAATTACAGTAAAATGATAGAGACAGAAATTAAACAAGTAGAAAATTACAAATTATAGCAAATGTTTGAAAGAAAAGTTTTAGATGTTTGAGGAAATAATGGGTGTGAGGTGAAGGTGGTTTTTATTTGGGGAATCAAGGAAGTCTTCTTTGAGGAGTGATATTTATAGCATAACTTGAAATATGAATAAGTGTTAGGCAAAGATTTGGAGACAGTTTTTTAAACAGACAGATGGGTATGTGCAAAAGCTCTGAGGTGGGAAGAAGCTCAGTGTATTATAAGAATTGAAAGAAAGCTGGGTAGAAGAATGGCTCTCAGTGGGGGTTGGAGCATTTCAAAGGGGCTTATTCATGCAATATCTCACTAGCAGGGAGACTATACATCTGAGTTGCTCTGGGCAGCCTTGTTGGTCTGGCAAAATGATTAATAATATCCCTACTATCAAAAGTGCCACAATTTGATGTTAAATTATATGGTCACCCTACTTATAGATCAGTGTTGTTTTCTTTTTTTATCCTACAAAAAATAGTAACTCATTAAAGTATTTGAACAATGAAGTGACAAGATCAAATTAGCATTTTAAGAAAATTATTCTGGCTGCAAAGTTGTGGGTAGACTTGAGGAATCAAGATGGAGATGGGGAGACCGGCTAGTCAGCCAGTGCCGTTCAGATGCCAGATAGCAGTGGTTTGGATTAGAGGTTTAGCAGTGGAGACAAAGAAAATTCATGGACTCAACATATATTTCAAGGGCAGACTCAGGAGGGCCATAAACAACAAGCATCCTCCATTGGTCTAGCCATAATAACTCTACCTTCCTTCATTTCAGTAAACATTCATGAAGGCATGTAATGCCCACATTGAAATGACATTTTAAGTGACTTCTTGATGACATATAAGGAGCTCTGTTTTAACAGCATCCTGTCTCCTGATTCACCTGTAGCAAGCTTTTGGAAAGCGTTCTTGTCAATGGTTGATCTAAGAACATAGCATAGGGTGTTGGTTGGAGCCCAGGTTTTGGAGTCAAGGGGCCTGGATTGGAATTTCAGCTCTGCAACCTGCTGGTTATAGTATGGGAAAGTCCCTGACCGTCTCTGGATCCTCATCTCTAAAATGAGCACAAAAACAATGCCAACCTCATAGAGTTGTTATCAAGAGTAAATGAGTTAATGTTGGTAAAAAGCTTGAAGAAGTTCTTGGCACATAGTAATTCCTGTATAAGTTTTTTGTTAAATAGTTAAAAATGAGTTACTGTGAGATTTATAGTGCAGTGTGATCAGAGGGTTAGTGAGATAGTTCTTGCTCTAAATCTCTTATATAGCCTATTGATTATGTATGTTATCTGTTTATAACTGATAAGTCCCTTGAACATAAATAATAAATGATGGTCTAGATCTGAACTTGACTAGAATTGTGACTGGAATAAATAGGGAAAAGATTGAAGAAAGGGTTACATTTTTAAAAGAAAAATGTTTGTGGGCTTAATTTCCTCAGGCTATTTAGAGTATGGTTTTGTACCTCAGCCTAAAATTAGATCTATATTTATACAATGTTAGAGTTGAAAGCCATTATAGATGACTTTTTTTTTTTTACACATTCTTTTATGTAGAGTTGTAGAAATTAGGCTTAGAAAAATTAAGTGACTCACCTGTTTGAGAGAAAAACATGTCTGAAAAGATTTAAATGTTCAAGGAAGAGTTTTATAGCTAGTAAAGTCTAATACTCAATTTCTAGATGGTTCTCAGTAGTTTAAAAAGCTGTGAGAGGTAATTGTGAAATTGAAAGAGACTCATGAGAGATGTATGTGTTTTTCTAGGATGGAAAAAGCCTTCAAACACAGCTGGTTGGCAACACAGTAGATGGTCTATCTCCTGTGATGTGGAGAATGATGGCCCTGCTTCCACGACCAAAATGTTTCTCTTATCACCTATTACATGGATTTAATTTCCGCCATTAGCAATGCATTTCAAGTCTTGAGGATTTCTTGGTTAAGGAATCCCTTAGTAAAATGAAAATTATTTATTGGGCCATCTCAGCCTAAGATTGTATTATTTAAGGACTTCTAGGAAGAGTTTCAAAAATAATAGTATAGAAGTCACTATGTCTGCTTCTTGAGGAACTTGTTAAAAATGCAAATTCCAGAGCCCTCCCCCAGTCCTACTGAAATAATCTCTGAGCTTTAGACTCCTCAAATCTTTTATTATTTTCTATTTAGCTATCTTGAAAAGCCCTAGATCTGTGTCAAAAACTCCTCAAGTTAGACTTCTGTATGCTGAAGTTTGAGAATCACTCGTGATTAATTCATGAAAATTAGTGAAAGGGTACCTATTAGGGTGCAAAGAATTAACATTACCTGCTTGATGGTGCTGTTTGAATACCATTGGCATATCACATTTGTTATCACCAGTGGTGTGTAGAAAATTTGTAGTAAACAAAAACTATACAGTCTTATTTCCACTCAGAATAGTAGAAAGAGTTAAATCACTTGAGTTTTATTTGCATTCTTGCTCATAGTCTTCGGAGTCTCAACAGATTGTCTGCCATGATAATAATATAAATATGTTAGGGAATTTTTTCCCAGATATTTACCATATCCATTTGTAGTATAACTTGCAATTTTTTCACCTTAGGCAAAGACTATCTCGAGTTATCATTATGCCTCTCAGCCTAATTTCATTTTTTTTCCCCTCCATTATCCCATAGTGGTTTAATGTAGTGCTTTGAGTCTACAGCTTGCTTTCTCTGAGCAAGCCTTGATTTTGAACAAGCCTTGTAAAAACTCTAAGCTTCTATTTTTTTTTTTCACCTCTCACTGAATTTAACACCCTGCTCTCCTAAATCTCATGTTGTTGTGAGGATTTATTTAGATAATTTATATGAAAGCATTTTGTAAGTTGTAAAGTATTGTAAACTACTATTACTGATTAAGGACCTGAAAATCCCTATTACTCTTTCTGGTCCTGTTCAGTCTTTCCTTCAATCTTTTCTCTGTCTCAGAACTGTGATCTCAATTACACTAGTTAACAAAAGTGTCAGGGTACTGCTAGCCTCATAAAATGAGTTTACAAGTGTTCCCTCCTCTTCTGGTTTTTGGAAGAATTTGATAAGAATTGGTGTTAATTCTTTGAATGTTTGGTAGAATTCATCAGTGAGACTGTCTGGTCCTGGACTTTTGTTTGTTGGGAGGTTTTTAATTACTGATTCAATCTCCTAACTAGTAATCAGTCTGTTCAGATTTTCTATTTCTTCATGATTCAGTCTTGGTAAGTTGTATGTTTCTAGGAATTTATCCGTTTCTCCTAGGTTGTCAACTTGTTGGTCTAACAAATTCAATTGTTTTAAATAAAATTTCATCTCTGGTCCTAATCAGTAAGATCCATTTCCATGGGCAAATCCAGATTAATTAGGTACAAATAATAATTATTAAGCATCTAGTATACGCAAAGTACTGTGCTGGACATTATAGGAGAAATAACGAGAAATTAAAATGTAGTTCTTGATACTGTTGTAGAGATTTTCAAAAAGAGGAAATAAGAAGAAATGCAAATAACCATAATGCAAGTTACTATATAGTCAGTGCCAGTAATGAGACAGAAAGTGCTGGATTCAGGAGTTTTTACAGGAAAAAGTAAAAGATATAGTTTAGAGGACTCACAAATGATTCCATATGGACTTTGAAATATGGGTAGGATTTCAGAAGCCTGTATCAGAAAGATTTTGACTTGAGTACAAGGTAGAAATCATTTCTTAAGTGTGTTTTAGCTGCAAAATTTTGAGATTTGAAATAAGGAAAAACATGGAGTATGTTTTTCATTTATCATTTTTTATTTTAAAAAACATGCATTTCACTAAATCTGAAAGCCTCCATATTCAGAACATTAAATTTATGTTCTACCTTCCAGTGAATTTTTCTATAGTAGGCAATAATTGAGTAATAATTCTGGGCCTGTTGATCTCATCTGCTTTGTTTATAATTCATTTCAGAGCACAGAACCAGATATTTGTCATCTGTTCTTTGTTTTAGGAAACGTGGAATCATCCAGCATTAAATTTTTTAAAAAATCACTGAGTCAATCTAAGTGTAAATTAATGTATTTTTATTATTCTTAAAAAGCAGCCACCTGCCTTACTAATATTCATAGTAAATGCCTTGCATAGAGCAGCCCTACTCATATAGAAATCCTTATTTGTCTCATAAGGAAATCAACTCCTCGACATCATATCCTTCCCAAAAGAGATAGGCTAATTTCAATTTCTTCTCTTTGTCACAAATGATCCTTTCGTTTGGCATTCTCATTTACAGGGCAAAACCTGTAGTTTTGAAGCTGGTTTAAGTAGCAGATGAGGCTTAAGTGTTATTGAAAGTTGGCACTGTGCCTCAACTTTCAGTTTAGGTTCAAGGGGCTCCTGTAGTAGAGATCATTGACCCAAATCAGAGCCATTCAACTAATCATGTTTTATCTTTACTTAAAGTCCATATAGAAGTCAAAGAACCTCTCAGGCAGGGCTGGCTTCACAGATGTGCACCTGTGCAGTCACACAGGCCTCGGGCTTGGAAGGGCCCTGTGTGTGTTTTGATGCTCTGCTGTTACCATCTTGAGTTTCTTAGCAATTTTTGAACAAGAAGCCCCATATTGTCATGTTGTGCTAGGTGCTGCTCTAAGATCTTTATCCCTTGCTATGGTGGCATCTCAAAAGAGGATGAAAGTATCAAGCAAGTACTGTCATTTTTTAACATGAGGAGAAAAATAGCAGATCTTTGGAGATCCAATCAGTTGGAATGCTCAATTTTCCCTAGCACATTCTCATTAAAAGAAAAAGTTTATATTTAAAATAGTCAAGGAAGATACAGGTAGGTTTGATTTTTAAAAATCAGTTTAGCAAGTACTTCTGACAGGCTGAGGGAAAACTGTTCTCTGTGTAAAACAAAGACCATTTTCTCAGCTCTGCCCCAGGCTCCCTCTTCTCCTGGTTTTTTGTTTGTTTGTTTCTGCTTAATGACACAGGCGGACAGCACCCATCCTAGGCATTCTTAGCGTGGGCTGCCAATAAGACAGACAATGCTGCATATTGAGCCTGTTTCCCAGTTTGCAGAGTTCCTCTCTGTGCCCCCAAGACCCTTCTAAATCCCATCCGTAACTTCAATGAAGAAATAATGTAGCCAGACACGACATTATTCATATAAACTTCCCACAGAGCAACTGCCTTCCCAGCCCAGATGGAAAGACTTGGAACCAGCAAGTCAGATAGCAAAGAGCTGCAACACTGTGAAAATGAATTCATTTCCCCAGTGGAAACTTGATAGAGGCAACTTTAAAAAAAAGCAACTGCCGTATCCTCCCATAATTCAGTTTCTTTCTGTGGCATAATGAAACTATTGAAAGGATTAAGTCAATTTTAGAAAACTAACGATCTTTCTTTTGTCTGAATTATAGGGCTAATTAAAATAAAAGTCTATTTTCTTTTTGTGTGTTGTGAGAATCTGTACTTCTGTCCTCGCTCATGGCTCCATTTGATTTGCACTTTAATTGACACCTTGCCCCTTAGCCAGGGGAGGGTGGGATAAAGAAGGTGGGGCACATAAGGGAAATATGTTCTAAAAGAATTAAAATATGTCAAAGGCTGAAGAACAGGACTAGTATTTCAGATCAGACCTGCTCACTGATTTTGAAAATGTTAAAGGTGAAAAAGTTCATTCTGTAGTATAAACTCTCTATAGTCACAGGTGCCACACTCACTTCTAATGTATGTCTTACTTTCAGGCACATTTGTTTTAGCATATTTTTCAAGGACTAGAAAACTGGTTACAATATAAAAATCTGATAATAGCGTTGGAAGAACTGACACACCCTCTGTATGGAGTGTTACATTATTTCAGTAATGATAGTTGGAATCAAGGACTCTTAAATAATTCAATTGTATCTGCTGAAATAAAATAATATAAGTTTACTTTTATAATCAACTACAGCTCCTTTCCAGCAAATCTGTATCACTTGTTAAGGTTGAAGTATGTTCAAATATTTTCCGTCCATGACTCCTGATACATTTTAATTTAATTTCTATCCCTTTATGGCAATTCAAATATTTGGCAAAAAGTGGATAAATTCACTAGAAATTAACTAGAAATATTTCTAAAACCTTAAGCAGGTAATTAGGGATAATAATATATAAACAGATGGGTAAAAATCAATGCTGCTTTATTTAGCATACATTTACAGAGGTTGCTTTGTGTACAAAGACAAGGCCTCTGTCTGTCAGGAGTTGAGGCCGTCAGAGAATTATAGTGCTGGTCCTAAGGGCTATGATGGAAGCTGAGAGAAGATGTGAGCATCTTCTAGCTGGAGTTAGTGGAGGATAAGACTGAGGAAAGTTCCTAGAGGATGTGACCTCTGACCTGCATTTTGATGATTGAGTAGGAATTCGGCCAAGGTTGAGGTAGGGAATGGCAGAGAGAAGAAAACTGGGTAGTCTCAAACTTCAGATCATTTTCCACATATTATCTTTTTGTAGACATTTTGCTATTAAAGTTGAGATTGAAGAGAAGAAATAATCTAGGGATATGCTCTAGAAGTTGAGACTTGGCATTCTTAGCAGTGGGAGTAAACATAACTTCTTTGCTAATCAGTTGTAGCTTTGGCAATGTTCTTGATAATCTGAATTTTAAATGGCATCAATGCTTAAAAGAAATTGGATTATATGTTAGGTGAGTTGTTAAAGCTACTAACTAACAAACCTGAACTTGCCTTGAGGGGAGACAAAGTTTACTGTTAGATAAGACCTATGGTAATGCTTCGTGAGTATACTAGTCAAGAAGTGACCTTGACACTAAGAAAATTAAGAAATTAGCTGTATTTGTTGTTTTTGCAGAAAATGGAATCTTTTTCTTTAAAACAATATTTTAAAGCTGTATCATGCTTTCCAAAAATTTTATTAGGAATTCCATTTATTTCAGCACATTTTTCTGTACTATTGCTTGCTGCTAATATAACCTACAGCATTGACTGGGAAAATTTTAGATCCTCTTCTATGTTAGTTTGACCAAGAAACCTGTCTGACTACTCTCGAGGGAGGATAAACCAGTGTGGGTGCTTTCCATAAAGGCTGCAGATGCAAAGTAAGACCCTAGCGGAGAGGGGTGTGCACTGTGAAGGAGTAGTAATAAAGGAGAGCCTAGAACACAAACTCCAAGAGTGCACAAGGATTTTTATCTTTTTTTTTTTCCTATGTGAAATCTGTATTAGTTTGCTAGGGCTGCCATAACAAAGTACCACAGACTGGTTGGCTTAAACAACAGACATTTATTTTCTCACAGTTATGGAGGCTAGAAGTCCAAGATCAAGGTGTTGGCAGGATTGGTTTTCTTCTGAGCACCTCACCTCTTGGCTTGTAGATGGCCGTCATGCTTCTGTGTCTTCAAGTGATCTTTCTTCTGTGTTTGTGTTTGTGTCCTGATCTCTTCTTCTTAGAAGGACACCAGTCGTATTGGATAGAGGTCTACCCTAATGACTTCGTTTAACATCACTTGCCTCTTTAGAGACAAATCTCTCCAAATACATTCCCATTCTGACATACTGTGGGTTAGGGCTTCAATGTATGAATTTGAGGGGGACACAATTTAACCCATAACAGAATCCTCAATGCTTAGAACAAGTATCTGATATATAGTAGCACTTGGGCAATTTTTTGGAATAAATGTTTGAGAGAATAAATAGCCAGAAAGAAGCTGATGTCAGAAGCTGCCATGGATCATGTGTACAACTAGACTGTGGCAAGGAAATACACGGTACATACACGGTAGTCAGTTCTATAGTTCTTAAAGGTAAGAGAATGTAATGAGGAGGAGGTAAAGGAATAGACCAGACAGTCCAGAAAAAAGTTAGGTATAAGTCAATAAAGTGGTTCCATAATAAAGATGTCTCAGTCTTGACACTAGTTAAATTTGAGTATTTTTGGCCGCTACAGTCGTAATTTGGAAGGAAAGCAAAATACTGTAGAGAAAAACATCTATTTACACAGAAAGTCCATCTTCCTACATACTCTGCTTGGAACCTAATTATGGCTGAGGCACTATTGTGCCGTTCCATATTATTTTCCTTGTGCCCACACTAGAAGACTACATTTCCTTTTTCCCTGGCATATAAGTGGGACCATTTGATTGAGTTCTAGCCAAGGGAATACAAATGGAAGTAATATTGCTTCTAGACCTGGCCATAAAACATCCATGCAGTTGTCTTCGCTCTTCCTCTCAATCTCTCTCTCTCTCTCTCTCTCCTGCTCACATGCCAGGAAGCAAAGAATAACAAAATGGTGAAACACATACTGGAAGGAGGCCAGATTCCAGAGTCACTGCTTGGAGAAGAGCCACCCAGCAGAGATCCTGGACAGGGAACACCACTTCAGACTTTACATGGTCACGAAACAAGCTTTTATGATGTTAGCCACTGAGATTTGAAGGTTGTTTGTTACAGCATTTACTTATCCTAATATAGCAATTGGTACTTTCAAGTGGGTGTACCACTCTAATATAAATATATTGTATCAACTTAGTGTTCAGGGGACATTGTAAGGAAGCTGATAACCAAGGCTGCAAAGATGATCATCCATATTATTCACAGGCAAAACATTTGGTAAAGCATTCATTTGGGAGGCAGACAATGTGTCAGCAGCTCTAAGGAAAGAGGTTGAAAAACTGAACTTTGTTAGTGCGTGTTGGTTTTTATTAGCAGTGTTTGGCAAAATATCACAAGAAAGAGATGAACAAGGGAAGGAAGTGGCTGGTTTGTGGCAGAAATGATAGGAATAAAGAAAGTATAGAAATTCAGGGCTTTGCGGGCTTGGAAAAGTCAACTGCTTTTAGATCTCAAGTAGTTAGAGATTAAATTACTCGCTTACTGTGATTCAAGAGAAAAAAATCAGACTAAGGATGCGTGTGGCCTTCCTACACAAGTGTGATAGCCTTTAGTTGTCCTCAAGCAAGTTAAATTATGAGACAGAGGCACAGGAAGAGGAAGTTGGGCCTCTAACTTTCCTTGCAAAGCTGACAGACTTTCAAAAACTATAGTCTCCAAAAGGGAAGACTCACGAGGACCCGCTTACTCTCTGGTAAAGGAAAATACTGCACAAGGAGAGTCCCTCAGAGGTTCGAGGACGGGCCATGGAGAACAAAGGAGAAGAGAGTTCCTTCCTGAGAGCAGAATCAGAATCCAGTCAAAAACTTCTGGATTTACAGTGCATAACTCGAGAGAAACACATTAATATGTATTTAACAAAATTAACTGTTTCATTTATATCACTAAAAACCAGTGATGATGATTGAATGATGATTCTGACAGAAATGGGAGGGCAATTCTAAGAGAAAGTGTGGTAAAAGGAAACAGAAGCATCAATGGCTCACAAATTATCCCTTTAAATAGTGAAGACAATGTGGTGGGCTGGCGTCTCTATGTCTGACTAAAGCCTGATGCTGTGCCGTGCTGTCCTTTCCGCATGGAGCATGTAGTCTCTCATGTAGTCTACCATAAACCGTCTGCATCGCGGACCACGGGCCGTATGGTATTTTTTACTAGAAATGGTCATTTTATTTGCAGGTCATTGCCTGCTGAATTTTGTTGTTGTGCTTGTGCAAATATCAGGATATCCTTTTGACATTTTCTTCCCATCCACCTTGCTTACCTCGAGTGCTGTCTATCCTGAGGCAGCCATGACGTGCAGTTTGAGGAGGAACAGGTTGCTTATGTACTGTAGCTCACACAGGCATGAGTTTGTATATTTATTTATATGAAATTTCATCAGGTTTCACTCATGGAATTTGTCCAAAAGATAATGGAATATTTATAACCTTTATAGAAATACTGTAAACTGGATTTTTACAGTCAGCAACCTCTTAGATCGATTCTAATGTACCTCTAGTACATATGTTTAGGTGTTTTTTGTAGATTCTTAACTTGGCTAGAACTACTCATTTTTAAGTAGCTCATTTTTGGTAACCAAATAACAGGTTTAAGATTTCATTTTTGCTCTTTATGAAGAATAGATAAAACTTGTGAAATAAGTAGATATTATAATATTTATTCATGTCTTCTTGGACTGTTTAGTAACCAGTACCATAAAGGAACCCATAGTACAGACTTGATGGGTTTATTTGTATCCAGAGCATTACCATCAATATCTAGAATATAACAACTAAATTACTTTTGTGATGACTTGTGTATATGTATATGAAAGAAGAAATTAGTCTGAAGAGTCAGGTTCTTTTTAAATCCTCAAAATTCCTTCCCTATTTCTCTCTGTTTGTGTGTGTGTATGTGTAATTCAACTAATTACACAGGGGAAACAAAGATGAATAACACACCCCTTGCTCTCAAGAAGCTCACCCTCTAGTCGTAGAATATAGTATATTGATTGTGCTCTGTTTATTTAAAAAGTATAACTCTTTTGCATTCCACATATCAAATTCCAAATCATAGCTTTTTTTGTTGTTGAAGTAAATGTTACAAATAAAATAATAATATTGATGCCGGAAGTTGTTGAGCAATTAGGTGTAGAGGTGGTCACTTAGGACCATGAGCCAAAGTAACGATGACGTGGTTATTCATTCACTGCAGCAGTGCAACAGGAGGCAGAAAGATCTGCTGGCTCCCCAGTGTCCCGTTTTTCTCCACAGAATGGCGCTTGATTAGGAGGGTGCAGCACAGATAGGGTAATTGTCTCACTGCTGAGAAGTCCAACATAAGACTCCTGCCTCCTTCTTGTTTCCAGATAAGACTCCTGCCTCTTTATGGACCTGGGGTCTGGGGCAGAGAGAGGGAGAAGGAGTAGGAGTGAAAAAGTACTGAGTCAAACTGGAGAAAAGTGACTCAGCCCAGGCCCTCCTATGGGGGTCCCCTAAATGGAGGTGTCTGGGCTAGGAATGCAGATTTGCATAAAAATGTGGCTAGTCCAGAGGTGGTGTGGGGGAGTGCTGAGTTCTTGACTGCGACTCCTTCCAGAAAATTGCACTAAGTCTGGTGTGATGAGAGCAGCTTCCCCCCATGAGGCCTGCCAGGCCAAACTTTGTGATTGCCTGTGGTTGAACCTGAAAGATCAAACATAGGGTTTTGGCCTGGAGCTGGGCTCCTCAGGAGCTAATATTTACTGAAAGCTCACTGTGTACCAGACATTATGGCATTCAATTCTCATAAAAGCACATGAGTTTGGGCTATTAACCCCATTTTACAGACAGGTAAACTGATGCTCAGAGAGATTAAATTACTTGCCCAGTATTGTCCCATTAAATCTGTGTTAACCATGGCCTGTTAAAGTGTGCCAGGTTATGCTTCTTCTACTGACACGTGTTCCTAATATTATTTTTGTTACAATCTTTAAAGTTTACTCTATAAATGTTAATCCTAAGCTTAATGGGTCAATTATTTGGTGGGTGGGGTCATGAGTGGAAATCTTCCTAGTGTTGTCACACAAAATTGGGGTTCTCTTGCCCAGTGCACATAAAAAGCCAATTAATTACACATCAGCCTTTGGGAAATGAGATCAGCTTTATTCTGTGAGATTGATCTTCAAGGAGACAGGGGGCATGTGCTCTCAGATCTGTCTCCCTGATTCAGGATTTGGGGTGAAATTTAAGCGGTTAGGGAGAACAGGCTGGCAAACAGAAATACTGGAAGAACAAGTTTTGATGGCTAGGCTTCTAAACATTCATGACAAGGTTCCAAACATTTACAATGATGTTCTAAACTTTTATGATGAGATTCTAAACATTTATGATTTGATGGGGAAGAAATTTTAACATTGAATCTTCCTGAATGAGGGACCCCTCGCTTCTGACAAGAGTCTGACTTTTAGGTTCTGGTCATGTCCCAGTCCTTTGGTTCTGTGGGGAGGAGAATCTTTGGTTCCACAGTCATTTCAGGTCAAGATTTCTTCCTCTGCGCATGCTCTGGCCATGTGACATAGCAGATTTTCTGAAAGGCAATTCTTAATCACTTTGTTGATAAGATGGGATCAGTTGAGCTGGTCCTGGAGGGCCTGTGGTTACACTATGCATGAACACTTAATAAACTTACAGGTTCTGAAGGTTTTAAAGAGGAGAGAATCAAGGGATGGTACATTTAGTGGGTTAAAGAATGAAGGGAAGAGAAAGTCAAGAGAATTTCTGTTTCTAGAAGCATGGAATTGTAGATCTTTATGGTCATGGAGATCATCCCAATTTTATACTATAGGTGAAGAGAATTTAATTTTCTTAGAGCAATATATCTAATTAGTAGTAGAGATGGAACAAGAAGTCAGAATTCTTGACTTTTAGTTCAATTCACATTTTACTGTATGACAACACCAGCTGCAACAGCAGTGGCTGTTATTAATATTCCAAATTCACAGTTGAGAAATCTAACACTTGGAGACCCATAACTCGGTCAGAATTTGAACCCAAGCAGAGCAACTCCAATTCTCATGGTTTTAACTACTACACGATAATACCTTAATATTACTCCTATACCACTCGAAAAATGGAGACCAGATTGTCTTCAGCATAAATCAGAACACCTGGTCTGAAAAATGGCAATGGAATACTTAAGGAAAAAAATAGGGACTCAGTTTTACTTATTCATGTGATCGTTGTTAACTATACAGTGTTCTCTTCTCCAGAGTATAAAAGTGGTGTGCTATTATTCTGAGGGAAAAAAATAAAAATTGTATGTATTGATATATTTTATCAAGAAATACTACATTATTAATTAATCTCTGGACTTATATTGTCAGTCTAAATTTTTACTACCAGAATTCACAGAGGTAAATTTAAAGTTTTAAAGCTAAATAAAGATGGCTGTGATTTCAGTCTATACACAGGAAGAATAACATTTTAATGCTTTCAGCTCTGAGTGGTTGCCTCTAATGTAATAAATTGAGGGGAAGTAAACTAAAAACAAAGCTCTGAAAGCAATGAGGTAAAGTATTTAGGGGTTCAGAGTTGGGTTATAATTCATTTTATCTTAAATTGTAATTTTTTTTCCTGACTCCACCTACATTCCCTTTAAACAAAACATTTTTGATCGTGGAAAATTGTCAGAATTAAGTACTTTATATTCAAATGCATTTGCAATACGTTTGCAGTTTAGCTAAATGATAGAAATATTTTCAGCAAATTAAAAAAAAAACTATTTTAATTTCTCTGTCTCTTTTTCTGGATCAACGTGGGTGACTCTGTGTTGTAGGGTGTCTAAAGACAACTGAACTTGGGGGTGGGGGTCCTAGAAACTTTACCTTTACCTCTGAGTCAGAAGTCAGTGCAAGCCCTTAGCATTCCTATCATCAATTTTACTGTATCCATTGTCTCAGCTTGTTTCGCATGTTAAGTGTAATAGCTATTGAGGGGTTCTAGGATATGGCATCTTGGATTTCATTTGTGTCCTGCCTTCTACCCTTCCGGGCTCTAGCAGAGCCAGGCACCCATGGGCCAGGTAAATCTAGTCAACAGCACACTCCTGCCTCCACATGGATTCTTTTCCTGTTATTTTGACCTCTCCAGGCATTCCTGCTGGTCCTCAGTTTATCTGTTCTCCATCTCTTTTTCTTAGGACCTAGTTACATGCTGCCTTAAAATGCTTGAGCTGATCATCTGACATTATGGTTCTTAACATGAAGACCTTGAAATTGTCTGAAAAATGCTGTGTGTTGTTTGCTATTATATATGCGTTATCAAATGAAGACATTTGCATGGCCCACTCACTCACCAACATCATGGCTTTACTCAAATATCAGGTCCTTGGTGAGCACGTGCCTAACTACCCTTTTTAATTGTGTCTGTCTACCCCAGGCACTCCCTGCTCCCCTTACCCACCCTTTCTCCCCATAGCACTAGCACCTTCTATGTGCTGCACAATGCACCTAGCTATTTATTTTCTGTCTACTCTCTACTAGATCAAAAGTTCCTTGAGAGTCTGTTTCTTTTTCCTTTTTTTTTTTTTTTTTGTCCACTGCTAAGAACTCCAGAGCCTGGAACAGAGACTGATACCTAGGAGCTGTTCACTAAATTTTGTTCAAGTAACAATAAGTTATGGGGGCACATGACTTTCATTAGATTACAAAAAGGGCCCGGGACCTTAGATAAAATAAAGATAAACCCTGACTTAAGGTGTTAACTCATAAGCATAGAACCTCTTGATTTTAAATGTTGCTAGGGCCGGCCCCGTGGCTTAGCGATTAAGTGCGCGCGCTCCGCTGCTGGCGGCCCGGGTTCGGATCCCGGGCGCGCACTGACGCACTGCTTTTCTGGCCATGCTGAGGCCGTGTCCCACATACAGCAACTAGAAGGATGTGCAGCTTTGACATGCAACTATCTACTGGGGCTTTGGGGAAAAAAAGGAGGAGGATTGGCAATAGATGATAGCTCAGAGCTGATCTTCCTCAGCAAAAAAGAGGAGGATTAGCATGGATATTAGCTCAGGGCTGATCTTCCTCACAAAAAAAGTAAATAAATAAATGTTGCTTAAATAAAACAGTGCAAGTCATAAAAAATTTGTCCGTGGCTCAAATATTGGCCATGAGATTCCAGTTTGCGACCCATGGTTTAAGATATTCCACTTGCTAGGTATTTTAATAATGTTGAATTTGGGAAAGTTTTTAAAATCCAAAGAAAACACCAAATCATTAGGGGCTGAATACCATATCATGCACTGTGACTGAAGAGGAAGGATCTTTGCTCTTCCTCACCCCTGGCCTCCCAGCCCCTACTCTCTCGTGGTGAAATCATCTCCTGCCTTTCAGATCACACTGTTTACCCTCTAAAGGCCTATCTATCTGTAGCTTTCTTTCTCATTTTCCTTGTGTCTGTCAAACCAACCTTCGCTTGACCATTTTGCATTTGCTGTTTTGTACACAAGTAGCTTACCTGTTTGTATCATGCAGGTGTAAAATACCCCAAATTGCAGATAGGCATATGCATCTTAGGTAGATAACTTTTCCCTATCCAAATTTGTAGATTCAAAACCTGTAGACAATCTGCATATTTAGAAGGATAGCTGTTAGTTAAACTGATGCCAGATTATCTTTTATAGATGGTAAATAAAATAAGAAAAATTGTGGATTAAAAAGATATTTGTGAGAAATTTAGAGTATGAGAACCTTGTTCAGTCAAGTGGTGGTCAGAAGTAATTCTGAGTTAGTCCGAGGTTTGTTCTGTTTTTCTCAGATCAAGGAGCTAGGATCCCTAGTGATTTTGAATAACCCCATCGCTTCTCCTCGTTTTGGCAAGGCCAGTAAGGAATTTTCAAATGACCTATCCAGCTGCAAACTAGAATATCAAAGTCATGAGGATCTATAGTATTAACATACATATCTGAGATACGTGCTGTGTGGTGTTTAATGAACTATAACCTACTTCTCTTCCATGCAAAATGTGATAATGAGAAACAAAATGGTCAAAAGTAGAAATAGTAGGGAAAGCAAAAATCATGTCAAACAAAAATTATGTTTTAAACAAGCAAACAAAAATCTACACACACACACACACACACACACACACACACACACATCTGTATAGGTGATATATGTATGTATATGTGATATATATACATCACAAGGATCGATTCTGTGTATTATCATACACTAAAAATATAATAGCTTTCAGAGAAGATGTTTATTAGTACTATTTAGATGAATGATTAAACTATAAAAGGTCTTTGGTACTATCCATGGTATAAATCAAATGATACGAGAAAAGACAGTCATCTAGACTGAACTAATATGGAGCCCAAAGACTAAACTCTGTGTCTGCTTATCACCAAAAGTTATGAACAACCTCTTCAGAATCTGCCAGAGCCCAGTGAAGATGTTTTCAAGTGTTCCTCCAATTAGTTGAACAGTGGTAGCCATTCATCAGAACATCACCATTTATGTCATCATAATTATCTTAAAGTACAGAAGAGAAATTCATAAGGGTTTCTTTAGGCTGAAGGTTAATTTTAATTAAGTATTGGGGCAAAAGTCAGACTTACTGACTACAGAATAGTTTTTGTACTACTCCGAGAATTTGTGAGTATTCAAGAAAGTTCACAACAGCATTAGTATTATATGAATAGTCTGTTTAACTTGGATATAATAGGTCAAAAAAAAACCAAAACAAAAACCTGACTCTAGTCTTGGATTTTGAAAGGACTTTTGCCAGAAAAAGATAATGTGCAGTGGGTTAGAGTGTTAATTGGGGGAAAAAAATCACAGGAGAATTTAATCTTCCTAAATAAAAAGGCTACCTTTGTTCAGGATCTGTCACACTCAAGGGGCTCTGACGCTCTGATTTTTATGAATCAGACAACTGTAATGTCATTGACAAGTATAAGCATGAGTTTTTTTAAAGAGGAAACAAAGTTCAGTTGAGCTTCCTTTGAGCACCTCGAGGAAATAGTGTTCCTTAACACTTCATTGAACTGTTTCCACAAAAGTCGACATAAAAAATGAGATGAGGTGATTTTCTTAATATCTTTGTGTTTGTATGTAGAGAAAATGAGTTATTTATGTGGAGATAATTTCATAGAGTTTAAAAATTAGACAGAAAGAGTATTGTGCTGCAGTATCACCCTGGATGGGATTTAACACTCCAATTCTTAAAGAATTCTGAACAATTCAATATGATGTTCTCTTTTCCAATAATATCATTTCCACCCCTGAATTGGAAGTAAACCTATTACCTCAATCAAATCCTGCATCTTGAGTGCTTTGTAATCCCCCCCACATTATCTCATCGAATGTTTACCGTAATAAGCTGAGACAGGTAATGTGTATTATTGTGCCCGTTCAACTCACTGAAGAGCCATGCAAAGTGTAAACCTGAAGATTATACTATGTCAGGCCCCTGGAAATTTGTCCAATGAAAAATGAAAATTTCACTGTTACAAATGAAACACGGAGTACCAAACAGGATTCTTCAAAAGTTTCATCACCAAAAATGTCAGATTCAAGATCGAGACCAGAATGCCTGGTGCTTTATTTCTATTATGTCTGCTTTCTTATTTAAGAGCAGATATTCTTTTCAAGTAAATGTGAAGAGCCTAAGATTGTACACTATGTTAATATTGCTAGAACTAAGCTCCGCTGTTCAGGCTAATCCTTTCCTCGTCTTATTCTCTGTCTGCTATATCAAAGCGTAGGAATAGATGCAGTTCTGATGTCTACTTTTAACTAGTTTCACATTATTCTTTAAAAGAACCCCATTTAGCACCATTGTTATATTGGAATTTTCATTTGTCACCCTTCTTGTGCTGGGCTTCAGAAGCCTTGGGAATACTCAGAGCTTGAGGACTGAGAGACTTCCCATTTTATTAACAACCTTTCTTTTCCTCAGGGTCCTAGGTGAGGTCAATGACATTCTCTGCATTTCTCTCTAGTCTTTCTGCTCAGGCTGGAAGCTCAGGGATGATCCAAATTTACATTTTTTAAAGGTATGATAATTTTGGTTACTCATGAAGTCAGTGCACTTAGTGATTTTTCCCAAGTTTCCACAAGTGGTTCTTGGCAGAGACGGTTTGTGACCTGGTTTTTATTGCTGTGTCAGGGGTCCTCTATAACTCAACAGTCATTGATTTTCAAAACCATCTCTGTCTCTCCTGGAGGCCAGAAATCATATTTTTGAACACAGTGGACGTTGCTGCTGGGGAGATCACTATGTCAGCACAGCTTAAAATGAGAACCCCTCTGCTTTAAGTTGACCAGGTAGAGTACATAGGCTTTTCCAGTTCTGGGTAAGGGATGGTGTGTCCCATAGACAAGCAGGGAGCTTTATGCCACGTTGTATTGAGGACACTTATATATCTATGATTTTATCAGTCGCATTTTTTTACCCCTCCTTGCCTTCCCAAACCCTCTCATCATCACTGGATTGTTCCAGGTATAGAGCTATAATGACTATTAATTAGCCTGAAGAAAACATAATTAGGAAGGTGCATCTTCTGCTAAAATATAAAATTGAAATCATACAGTGCATTCCAAAGGAATTATTTGTGATTTCTGGGTGCCACTTTATTGTTTTTACTTCTTCCCTTCATTGGCATATAGCCTCCCAAAATTGAATAAGGATGGCATATTTAATAATAGAGTGGAATAAAGTCCTATTCTGCCCTCCTTGGAAATGGTAGATTCCAAGTAAAGTGTATTTCATCTGTATGAGTGGACCCGAAAACTCTTCACCTTTTTCAAAGTTATTTTTATTTAAACAGTGTTTTTGGTTTAGACATTTTCAGGAAAGTAGATTTTTATCTTTCATCTCCAACCCTTGTACCTGGTTTTATTTGTAATAGTCACATACATGGTAGTTCTTTTATTTTAACACACAGCTAATCTTTTTTACCCAGGAGATGGGAAAATCTGTATTTTGGCCATGTTAAAAAATAACAATATACTCTTTGTTTTGTCTTTGTGCTGTCTAATTCTTCCAGGGTAGGATTAATTTAAAGTAATTCCTGTCACCTCCCCTGTGCTTTAATGGAGTATATAGGTGCGTGTGTATGTGTGTGAGTGTGTGTTTGAAAAGAAATATTGAGGAGATATGGAACAGAAATCCATTCATGAGCTCACATTGCTTCCATTAGTGGCACATTCATCTTAAAGGAAAAACACTGATTAGGGCTAAGCAGATACAGGGAGTTAGGAGCTGATGGGAACTTGATAAGCCCTTGAGCAACCAGACTGCTCTATTATCATTAATGGGTTTTGTAAATTTCTCAATTGCTTTTTTTTATTAGGGAAAAATATATTGATGTTGAAATTGCCTCTGTGTCCTCAGCTTTAAAAACTCATTTGTTGGCATTTACATTGCCTAATCTCCCAACGGCACCGTTTGTTGCAGCAAGAATTGGACTTGCTCTGTTCTGACCTAAATATAATAGCAAAAAAACTGCAAGATAAGATAGCTAACTGGCTGATCATTTAATTTGGCTCCCCTCATGTCAGAGTGTTGGAGATATGCAAATAGGTCTCCCTAGAGGTATGATTATTCCAGAATGATGGTTTTTCCTAATCGTATACTGTAAGGTATGGCATCTTGTCTTAGACTTTATGAGAATTTACTTAGTCACTTTTGCTTTTTTAAAAATTTTATTAATTTTTTTTTACTCGATGGTGTACGATGGAAAGGCCTGAAGCTATGATTATATGGACCCCACTTCTAGCTTTGCTACATGACAATGAGAAATTCTCACACTTTCTGAGCTGTGATTTCCTTATTTGTCCATGGTAGTTGCTAGACTAGATCTTGAATTTATGGTCAGTTCTACTATCAAAAATGTATGATTCCATGAGAGCAAACTGAAAAGTCCTAGTGTTGAAGTTATTCTGAAAAAGGCAGCATAATCGTACAGAAACATTTTCAAAATTCTGTAGTACAGGGGCCGACCTGGTGGCGTAGTGGTTAAGTGCACGTGGTCCTCTTCGGTGGCCCAGGGTTCACAGCCTCTGATCCCAGGCACACATCGAAGCACCGCTTGTCAAGCCATGCTATTGTCCCATACAAAGTAGAGGAAGATGGGCACAGATGTTAGTCCAGGGCCAATCTTCCTCAGCAAAAAGAGGAGGATTGGCAACAGACGTTAGCTCAGGCTGATCTTCCTCACAAAAAAAAAAAATTCTGTAGTACTGCTTATAACTGAGTTGAAGCTTATTAAATTTAAAAATCAGTGAAATTATAATTATTTTAGTAAGTGAATTATTTAAAGATGTATTTATTTATTTTTTTCTTAAACATAAACGTTTTGATTGTTTCTCAGAGGCTGTTTTTAGAAAAATACAGAGGTGTGTTAAGAATGCCGTCTGCAGCAGCAAACCCACTTAGATTACAGATCTATTAGGGAACTGCATGTTAAGAAGCCTGTGTGTAAATTTAAATTCCAAGGTTTTGATGGAGTGCTTTCTTCATATACTGTTTCTAAATATTTACTGTCATAAGAAAGCAGGTATAAATTGATGCCCACGTAGCCTCACCTGCCCCTCTACATAGGATGACAAATAGGGAGAGTGCATTATTGTACACTTTTTGTTTCCCTATGCCCTGACTGTACAGCGTGAAAAAGACCTGTATACTATTTTCCTATATACTATTCCTGGATATGTAAGGGGGTGTTCATCATCTGTGTTATCAAAGCCTAGAATTTAACAACACATTGTGCAATTTACTTAGCTTCTAGATAAGGGTACTCCTATCCTTGCATGTTTGGCACATGAGGAGATGGATAGCAAAGAAATATATTTCCATATCTAGCAGAAAAGCCCTCTCTGATTGACTCCATTACAGAGCAATGTTGGCCCTGTAAAGAATATCCATTTTAGTGAATTTACTGCTCCTTGCTTAATAGAATCCTCAAGAAGCCAAATATTGAGCACCATAGGAAAACATTTGCTTGATAATATATCTTGACTTTTTCCTTTTAAAACTCCAAAATTATAGAGCTGTCTATAATTTTATAATATAATTAAGCAAATATTTTAAAACATTTGTTGAATTATAATAATATATAATTATATTATATTAATATTATGATTTTATAATTAGGATGAGTAATACTATCACTATCTTTTACAAAATTATTTTGGCAAGCACTGAGACCTGTAATTTTCTTTACATTCAAAAGATATACAAAGCAAGTAGCTTCTCTGAATTCATATAGTTGGGATTCTCATGTAAATTATGAATATGAGCGGCCAGGATTGACAGAAACTCAAAACCTTTGGTCAGTAAACCATCATAGAAAAGTTCAAGTATACTTTTCAGAGCTTCAAAGCAGAATTCCAGGTCCTAGGCATAGGGTATGGGTGGATACCATGTATGAAGAGGGACTTTTATAATCACAATATAGAACTCTTGTGGAAAATATTAGATTTCCATTTTATCTGACAAACTAGGTATCTTACAAGAAAGAGAATTTGTTTAATGGTGGTTTCTGGATTTCTGGGATGAGGGGTCGTAGTCATATGTGAGTACATAACAAATCTTTGAGGTTCACCTGTACATGCATCTGTGTCTTGTACGAGATGGAATAATCACATTCACAAAAACCTAAATGGACAGTTTCTTTTCTAGGTTGCTCTTTAGTTGTTATATAAATGTGTCCTTTAAAAGTTTATTGGATGAGAGCTGTATTTTCTAGCTCATTGAATCTCCTGAAATTGGAGATGGTTATTTAACCCTATGACAGATGGAGACAGCCTGTCTCAGCCTTCAAAGATGAAATGTGAATGAGCACAAGAGAGTAAATATGAGACTAATTGAAATGGACTGAGTGAGAGACTGAGGAAGGATGCATTCCTGGCACTCCCCAGACCCCAGCTTTGAAGCCAGCCACCAGTCTGTGTAAATGACCCCACTAACCTACACTGAAAGGGGTTAGAAGGTTACCTAAACACACAGCGCTTTATAAGTCTATTAGAAACACCTTTCAGGATATTAGTATCCCTAAATATGTCTGGTCTTCTTATCAATTATAAAGTAAGAGTTAAAGAATACTGGTTTTAAGATAATCACTATAATTTTATATTGTTCAGATATAAACTTTTAGTGTAGCACAATCAAATATTAACTCTTTGACTTGACAACAATGGTGATATTTCAAGCCCTACCACCTTCTCACCTAAATTGTTAATATGCTATTTTGTTCCTTTTGCAACAATATTCATGACCTGGGAAAATAAGAAAAAAACCAAATAATGAAACAAAGTTGAAAACAAGGTGGGTTCGAAGTCCAGCTTTATAAATTATAGCATTTCATAAAAATATTAAACCCATGAAGAAAAGAAATAAGGTTAACCAAGGCCACAAATTCAAAATGCCTAGAAGGGCCAGGAAGATTCCACACAGGGAGTGAGTTAATTTGTACACGCAGCGTATATTAATGGTGAAGATTGTGGGAAATTAGAAGCACACATTATCTTACAAGCACGTGGGCCCAAAAATGCTAGACTTTGCTTTTTCAAGAAAGATAGTAATCTAAATTTGTATGTAAAATATATCAACTTTTAAGTGTTGGTTCAAAATTTTTAAAAACCATCTATGGGCCAAACCACATAACATGTGTGGTTTTAAGGGCCATTTGTCCCACAGGCTACCAGTTTACAACCTCTGATGAAATGTATAAATATGCACAAACTTAAAGCTTCATGTATAATAAACACTCAAAAAATATTTGTTGAGTAAAGTAGAACATAACCAGGCATCAGGGTTACGGAATTTCATTTTCAAATGTATAACATTCATTTGTCATTATTAAGATTTTAAAAGTCAAATTAAAGCTATATTAGATATATTCAGCTATGTTAAGTTAGTAACTTAGCCATTTTGGGAATCAATATTAATCCTAGAGAAAATAAATTCTAAATTAATTTGAAATATTTTTCACGATCCAATTAACCCACATTTATTGGCTATCCAGATTAAAAGACATTGAAGAAGAGATTGAAATACAGTTCCTAATCAAAGTAGTTGGTAATCCAGTGGATGAGAAAGACTAGCTTTAATATAGCGCAGATAAAAGCAAATGTACAAATGTCATGAGAGAGGAAAAAGTGATCTCCTTTGTGCCTTTTTCATAGTACAAAGGAAGGAAAGATTGTTTCTTTGCAGAGATCAAAGATCAAGGAAATCATCCTACAGGAAGTGACATTTCAGGTGTCTGAGAGAGTGAGACATTGCAGAATCGGGGAGAGGGGAGGTGGCACCCAAATTCTTGGATTGAGCAATGGTAAATGGTCTGGCATGCCTGGAGCAGAGGAACCAGAGTGGAGGTGAGGTGGGAGGCTAACCTGGGACAGGATTACAGAGAACCTTGAGTCTCATATTGTCGTGTTTGGGGATTTTATTCTGTAGAAAGAAGAGATCGATCTAAGAATTTTTAATAGGTACAGTCTCTGTTTTAGAAACTAATGCTGGTGCATTATAGAACATGGATTAGAGATGAAAGAAAAGAGACTGAAAGCAGCAACATCAGTTAGGAGGCTATTTCAATAGTGTAGACAACAGATAATGAGCACCTGAGCTGTGTGGGGGCAGCGGGACTTAAGAGACGATGGATTTGGGTGTCATACTATATTACAGTCCAGGGATTGGTTTCTCTTTCTTGCCAACATTGTGGGTGAAATAATTTGATCTAGATCTTTGCTTTTTTCCTCTCACTCTTTCAGCTCACCATTCTCTCTGAATTTCAGCATAACCAACAGAATAGGAAGAAATGATAGGACCACGGGTATATGGATTTTCCTGCATAGTCAAAAAACAATTCCTATTTTCAGCTTCTGGGTGAATTTTCTTTTATAAATGGGATTTATTGAGGAGGGGGGACAGAAAAGATTGAAAACGTTTTGTTCTGTTTTTATTGTATGCTCTAAAGGTGGAGGACTGCTAACATTTCAAATGCATATGCAGATAAAAGTTAAAATAAATGACAACATACATTACAAAAACAAAGACAAGAAGGATTTGAATTCCCTAAACTAACTTACATCATGGGAAAAGGAAAACACAATTAGGCAATATCATATTCTAGTCTTCCTATCTTCTTGGTGATGGTGTCCCCTTGTAGGCACTTCTTAGGAAAAGTGGAAATCAAGACCTTTCAAATGAACAGAATGTACAATCTAGAAACAATAGATGAAGTGAAAGAATTATTCATAATACTTTAAAAAGAAATCTATTCCCTGTTTTTTCCTTGTGAAATGGAAGTATAAAACATCTGCTAAAATTAAGATCACTAAAGATACACATATTTAGAGCGAATATCTTTATGGATCATATTCTCATTTGGCCATGTTAATTGCTGTAGATGTTCAAATAAATAAATTATGAAGCTAAAATATTTTGTAATTTTACTACTGTTAATAGTATGTGTTGCTTTGTAACATGTGGTAACATAATTTAATGCTTCAGGGCAGAACTGTCTCCTGTTCTGTTTCCCAATTTTGAAAAAGTATAATGACACAGGGAAGTTAGATGCTTTCTGTATCTACTCTGTTCAACTCTGGCACCCAAAATTGAGTACCTTCTAGGTAAAAGATGCCACATTCTATTGGGGACAAAAGAAACAGTGAATAAACCATTTTCAAGAATTTTTATTTTCTTTTTGAAGCTTTGGAAAGTCAGATTAACTTCTCTTATAGCTTTTTATTTTCTGCTGATTCACTGGGCAGCAGATGTGCTGGACAGGCTTGAAGAGTGAAAAGAAAAAGTTACATGATTTAGGATTTTGAAGACTATACAGATATTTTTTAAAAAGACAAATCTTAAAAACAAACAAAATCCATAAAGAGGATTGAGCTTAAAAGTTTCCAGAAGAAAAGATATTCGGTAATGTTTTAAACCCAGATATATCCATTATGGGAATAATTTTTGCCTTTTAAGGAATTCTAATGTGTATATTTTGGAAAAGGCACATATTGCATCCTTAGGCAAGATGGACTAAGTCCTGGAAGCAGACAGCAGTTCAGATTGCTGAAATGTGGCAAATTGTATTACTCATTTCACATTCTACCCTTGCTCACCGCTCTAACAATTTGTCTTTGTAAGTATTGCCGTTATAGTTGCATTCAAATTAATTGTAAGCATCTAACAAATTTCTAGCTAATGGTTGCTAGAAGTGTTTTGGGGGGTGATTATTTCTAAATATTTGTTCCTCGTTATCCCCATCAACAACATAATCGATATGTGATTCTCACATGTGGGTTCAAGGACCACACAAGGCCCTGTCTCAGAATGTATGGGATATAATAACTGTAGTTTGTCAGCACCATACTAAAAAGTAAAAAGCTAAAATGTAAATTTTGGTGGTGCATTAACTGGGAGTAGCTGAAGAGCCAGCTAATTCACACCGATTGTATCTGCTTTAGGCTGCCAGGCGGATGTAGTTACAATGAAGACAGTGAAAACATCAACAAAATGACTCAAAATGGCTGCCAAGTCAACTAATTGTTTGCCGATCTACTAATTTTGTATAGATTACGCAGTCTTAAAATGGACAAAATTCAGCGTCCACGCCCTACTCTCCCTCTGCAGTGCTTTTAACTCGTTCCTGTATATTACACAGAGAGATGACGTCAGGGCTAGAGACCTGGAGCTCCATATACTCTGCTTGGTTGTTATGACCTGTTTTTACTCATGACACTTCTGACACCAAATGTGTGATTTTTTCCCTCACACCAGCCAATTCTCCAACTCTCTGGACTCCAACTGGGTGTCCTACAATTCAAGTCAGTTCTGACACTAACTACCCAGAGTTAGTGCAGACCTCACAGGTTAAAGGCTCACTCCCACAAGACTGTCCCCACTTCAGGTGCCAATTGCAAGTCCAGGCCAACAGTGCTTCTGACTGACTGTAAAGTCTTGGGGGATTCCCACAATCCCCTCCTCAGATTCAGTACTTTACTAGAATGGCTTATAGAACTTAGTAAAGTGCTTTATTTACTATTACTGGTTTATTATACAGGATACAACTCAGGAACAGCCAAATGGAAGAGATACATTTGGCAAGGTATGGAGTTGGGGGGCAGGAGCAGGGCTTCCATGCCTTCTCTGAGCATTCCACCCTCCCAGCACTTCGATATGTTCATCAACCTGGGAGTTCCCTGAACCCCATTGGTTAGGGGTTTTTATGGGGGTTTCATTACAGAGACATGATTGATTAAACCATTGGCCACTGGTGATTAACTCAATCTCCTGCCCCCTCTCCCCTCTCCAAAGATCCTGGGGGTAGGACTGAAAGTTCCAATCCTCTAGTCACGTGGTTTGTTCGTCTGGCAACCAACTCCCATCCTGAGGCTATCTAGAGGCCCACCAAAAGTCACCTTATTAGCATAAACTCAGTTGGTTGAAACTCAACGGAATAACAAAATATGCTCCTATTTCTCCTATCACTCAGGAAATTCCAAGAGTTTTAGAAACCCTATGTCAGGAAGCAGGGATGAAGACCAAATATGTGTTTCTTATTATGCCAGTTGTTGATTTTGTTGTGCATCTAGATTTTGGGTTTGTTTAAAGGGGTTAAACAAACTACTCCTACAAATATTAAAATCAAACTGTCTTCAAATCAATGCTTAGTGGAAAGACCAGGGGCTTTTGTTAGCAGAGTACCTTGAATTGACCCTTGGTCCTACCACACACTAACCCAGTAGTTGTGGGTAAGTTACTTATCTTTTCTGAGTCTCAGTTTCCTCACCTGTAAAATGGGGATAATAACAACTCCATTGCAGTGTTGTTGCGAGGATTAAATGATATAATAACAAAGCACTTAGTATAATTCAGGAAATTTAATAGGAGCTCCAGAAATTTTTTTCCTCCTCTTCCCTTATAAACCATTGGTGGTATGATCTTGTGTTTCTTAAGACAAATGAAAAAAGTGTTTATTAGAGTTCAGTGTTTTATTATGGTCACTCTGAGCACTTCCTGGGACCATCCTGGACTGATGATTGTCTCAGACACTCTTAAGGTTTCACAACTCCTACTGTTTAGCTAAGCTGAGCTGGTTCTACATCTCTCAGAACTCCTTTCCTTTATAGTTCTGCTAAAATGAGCAATGAGAGAAAGTTCTGTAGGTTGGAAAAGACAGAAGTGAGTCAGCAGCTATGTTTTACTCTTGGAAGCTTGGGGTAGGGTCAGTTGCAATTGCAGCTCAAACACATTGTCACATATCTGCTGGCTCACCTTGTTGGCATGAGGCAGCAGCTGGCCCACAGCTCCTCTGGCTCCTGCCAGATCTTTTAGCTTCTCCAACTCCTGGGCCAGGAGTGTGTGTAGCTCTGTGGTGAAGGTGCCAGCTTCTCCCACAAATCGCCTGTATCATCAAAGTTGGAATCTTGGAGGAAATGAAAAAACAATGCAGGTTTTAGTTCATCCTTATGTGTCCCAGTTCATCCTTGCAGGTTCCCGGTTGTCCCTTCTCTTCCTCATTTCAAGTCTGTTTCCTTCCCACCTGCCTGCCCTGTTGATGTTAGATCCAGCATCAGACACAAGGGTCATACTCAATTGTTGAACAAGTGCCCACAATTGCCTAACGTCTAATCTCTATAGTAAACTCCAGATTCTTTATTCTGATTGTTTCTGCCCTTTTGCTCACACCCTTGATACCCTTGGATCTTTATCAAATCAAGTGTAACTTTGATACACTTATGAAATATGAAATCTCCATTTTGCAATATGAATACACATATCTATATCCTAAACTGTTTGCCAAAAGTCCTTTTTGGGTAATGATCAATATAAAATAAGCACAAAAGGTAACACACACACACACATATAATACACTCACCAGAAAGTAACTGGCTGTTATCTCTCGGAACCCTCTTAACCTAGTCTCAAGCATAGCATTTGGAGACTTGCCAGTCTGCGCCCATCAAGCTATATGGTTTTCTTATATTTACCTCAAACTAATGTAAAAGAAAACTTCAGTCCTCTTTCAGAAAGGGTTGAGGTTTCTTATTCTTTTCATCTCATTCGTTCATTCAGTTTGTGGACTGAACTGACTGGATGGTCCAGTAGGTTTGAACACTCCCCTGGGAGCATGGTTGCCACTTAGTCTCCTGGCAGTGCCCATCCTGTTGAATGGATCCAGGTGGACTGGAACCACAGAGACTGCTATTGTGCTCTCTCTCTGTCCCCTCACTCAGCATAATCTCACATTTATTATTCATTTACTCACTTATCAAGTATTAATTGAGGGCCAGTTGAGTTAGAGGGTAAGATTTGGTCACCACCATCTTGAAATTTGAAATCTCTGAGAAGATATATCTATAGGGTCTTAAATATATCCGTTCCCACAACCTACTGAGAAACACCACAGATAGGAAGAAAAAGGAGAATAAATGAAATTGTTCCCTATTACTCAGTGCAAGGAAATAGTACATTTTAAGAGAGAGCTCAAGAGTAAAATTTACATATAAGATCAAAATCATGTTGTACATTCCCTCACTTTAACTTTTGTGTGATAGTGTAAAAGTCATACATATTTTATCAATATAATAAAATCTTTCACATACTTTGTCCAAATATAAATGATCACGGCCAACATTTTAGTAAGACCATATAAAAATTATACATACACACACATATGCACATATAAATCTACGTGTATATGTTATCATGGTTAAATAGATACGTATTTGTATCTTTGTAGCCCACAGTAATGTGACATAAAGGAAAACAACTAAATCTATACACACAGACATACACACACATATACAGAGAGAGAAAGAATGTAGGTGATTTTCCCCTCTCCTCCAAAACTAATATTCAAGAGAATAGATAATGCCTGATGACATTTTATAATCCAGTAAATATTTATTAGAGCACATGACTGTCCCTATAGTAGGTGAATCAGAGCAGTCTGAAGCTCTTGGGTTTGGGGAAACTGAGCAGCTGGGTAACTGGGAATGTTCTCCCAGACTCGGGGAATAAAAAGCAATTTGTTTTGCCAGCTTCTGTTATAAACAGAAATGAACATTACATGGATTGTAAATTACTACTTTGACAGAATCCTTGATAATCTTGTAATCAAAAGAAATTATCTAGTTTCCCAAAGTCAGATTTTGCTAGTGTATGCTCTGAGATGGGCTTGTTGGTGTTTGTGAGTGCTGGTCAATACTGTAATGGAGTCGAAAAGGGTGGACTTACCAGTGTATGTAAAACATCTCTTTATTGAAATCCAAATCAATTTGGGTTGTGTATGTATGTGTGTGCTCATAAGAACAAGAGTAAAAGGATCCCAATTCTTAAGAGTTCTTAATAATTTAGTGCTACAATTTGGAATAACAATAGTGCTTCATGTTGGTCCTGAATTGTTTTAGAGCTGCCCTGTCAAGTGCTTCCCTCAGAGACCATGTAGATTATGTGGACAGTTGTGCGATTGATGAAGTATTCTTAGCATCAAATCCAATATTTAACATCAAAAGATATACTCATTAACCTAAGTTATTGAAATTCTTTTTGTAAATGTTTAGATCATCAGGTGATTGATTGCATAACCCTCTCTTTGTTTTAGCTATCACATTTGAAATTCCTTTCCCCTCCCTGAGAAGTTTCCTTTAGTTTTAGCATATCAATCAACTGTTTCAGAAATCCATCTGACATCTTATTTTCAATTGGGTTCAAGGAATCCTTAAGATTTTTATTATTTTTAAAATTTCTTTCCATATGATATGTTATTTCAATGGGTTCCAGGAATTCTTAAGATTATTATTTTTAAAAATTTCTTTGCTGAGTCTCTAATATCGTTGTACTTATTTTTCTTGCTTCATCCAGAATGTCTATTAGATAAAACCTCTGCTGAAAAACATGAATTTCCACAGCATATCCTTGAGGATGGAGAGCAGCTGTCACCTGCTCTCAGTCTCTACTGCTGTGGAGTAAATGCACTTGGCAAAGGATTGCAGCGCCTGCTGCATCGCACTCAGCGTAGCCCTCATCTAGGGGTAAATAGGATTGGCAGAAGCATCTTTTTCTTAATAGGTTTCTGGCTTCTCATTTTTACCTAATTACAGTGCTTGTTCTGAATTCTTTTGTCATATCTGATTCTAGATAAGATTCTTTTCAGTATTTTCCTTTGCTGTCCATTCTTTTCTTGCGTTATTTTACTTTACTTCTGCCCCATATATTTTTGAGTCAAAACCATTTTGAGCGTAGAGGGAAGAAGAATTTTCCCCTATATCCTTCCATCTCTTTACCTTGCTTACAGAATGTTCTTGCTACCTCCAGTATATTGTACGTGGAGTAAAAAGCATAGTGAGATAGAGAGACGTAGTCAAAGTCAGATTTTTATAAGTGATTTTTTTCAATTTTAACCTTTTGAACAGATATTGCTCCTTAGATTTGTTTTCATTACTAACAGCTTAGCTTGGTTTACTGTACTGGTACTACAGTGAATAATTACCATTTTAAAAATCAGTAAGTGCAGTTTTTGGTAAAACAGGAAAAATATAAATCTTAAAATGTTTTAAGTTTATGATCATTTCTCATGAGTCATGACAAAATAATGACGAAGCAACCAGTTGAAAAGTAAAAAATATCATTCAAGCAAGTTTTCTGACAGCATGTGAGCAAATTAAAAATGCTTTGACTTAGTTCACATTTAAAGCTAAATAGATTTATTGAAACCACTTTGTATTTACAAGTGCAATCAAAGTAAAATTATCTTTCAGACTAATTTGGGGAGATGATTTTTCTTATTATGTGTGTTGCAGATTTGGTACTTTTTAATTTCTATATAGGATAGCATTGCCTCATATTTAACTCACAATGGTAGAATATATTTCTACTTATAATTCATTAGATATAATATAGGATTTCACATGTAGAAAATATATCCCTATAACTAACATAAAAGAAAATATTTAACGTTTCTATTTTGTAAGCTTAACTAAGATATTCACACAAACATCACCCATTTCTGGCTCTTATTCCCAATTTGTAAATGCCCCTAAAGCTGAGTACTCGGACCTCTTTTATTTCTTCTCTAGTTTTAGGTGATCTCTGCCAGACCCAAGTCTGGAGGAACCTTAATGACTCCTAACGTTTTAATGCAATTCTGACCTCTAACCTGAACTCCATCTGCTTTCCCAGCATTTCCAATTGTACAGTTAATAGGCATCTCAAATTTTCCATGTATCAAAACAAACTTTTGATTTTCAACTCCTGGCCCCCAAGCATTCTCCATCTCAGTAAATGACAATTCTGTTCTTCTAGTTGCTGAGGTCAAACCCTTGGAATCATCCGTGTCTCCTTTTCCCACACCCCACATGAAATTCTGTCTCACCGTTTACATTAAGCCACTGTGTCTCTCTCCTAGAGTATTGCTATAGCCTTCTAACTAGTCTCTCTCCTTCCTCTTGGGCCCCAATTCAATGTATTCTCCATAGTGCAACCAGAATGATCCTCTTGATGTCAGAGGATCATGATACTCCTCTGCTCAAAGTTCTTCAAAGAGTCCCATCTCACTCAGTAAAATCCAAAGTTCTTTCCATAGTGGCCCGACATGATCTGTCCCACAGTTGCCTCTTTGACCTCCTCTCCTATCCCCTCCCCTTTGGTTACTCTGCTCTTACCAAACCAGCATCTCTCCTGTTTCTTCAGAAGGTCAAGCTGACTCCCATCTCAAAGCTTTGCACTTGCTGGTCCCGCCCCTGGAAGGCCTTTCTCCCAGATGTATCCTTGACTTGACCCTCTCTTCATAGTGGTTTCTGATCAAATGTCTCCTTATCAAGGAAGTCTTCTTGGGTCATCTCAGATAAAAAAGCCCCCCTAGTTCCCACCTTGGGTACTGTCTAGCCTTGTGGCAGTGTGTTATTGTATTTCGTAGCATCTTCACCACCTTACATGTAATATATTTGTCGGTTTATCATACCTGCCTGCGTTAGAGGAGCAGGCTTCTGAGCACAGTAACTTTGCCTGTTTTGTTCACTGCTTTCTCCAGGACCCAGAACAGTGCTGCCTCCTATTAGGTGTTTAATAAAAATTTTTTGAATGAATGAATGAACAGATGAATTATTTTTTCAACAAATGCATATTGACTATATGCCTGGAATTATTTCAATTGTTGGGGACTCAAATATGAATAAAACATAGGTTCTGCCTTCAAGTGGGAGAATTAGACATGCAAAAAATTGCTTAGAATACGATGTGATGACTGCTGTAATAGAGCCTTATAAAACGTCTGTACACAACAAAATATTTATGGATGACATGATAGGATCTCTAGGATTAGCTTCAAAATGCGTAGAGGGGAGAGTTTGATTTATACATAGAACAATGTGTTCATACTTGTTAAAGCTGGTGATGGATACATAGGGATTCATTACTCTATTCTCTCTACTTTTAAAAATATTTGACATTTTCCATAACAAAACATTTTTTAAAAATCCTATGGTAATATAGTGGATGAAACAGTAACTTTTCCTATGAGGCCTGGGAGTCTTTATACAGAAAATGGTATTTAAGTTGGCTCCTAAGGGAGATGAGGCAAGAACTCTTATAAAGTGGTGAGCAGATGATTGGGAGGGAGCCGGGCCCCCCTGCCACCATCTGTCCTGCAAAAGAAAAGAAAAATGCAATGACTTGGTATTTTTAGATGTGGCACAAATCAAACAAGATGATAGAAGGTGAATTAGAAAAGGGGGAGGGGCGATGGTTAAGGATCTTGTTTGCAGTATGAAGGCATATGAAATTATTCTATAGGGAGTCAAAAGCCAGCTGAGATTTTAAGACTTCAGAATTTAGGATGGTAGCTCTAACAGCACGCACATGGAGGAGCGATTGGTAGCCAGGAAGCATTTTACAAACTGCAGAGAGATTTCTCTGACTAATAGAATGTCTTTTTGACAATTTGCTTTGAGTGTTATTTGCCTGTTGCATTGCAATACTTGATATGAGCTCTGTCTGCAGAGGAATTTTTTACAAATTTTTAGAAAATAAACTGTTTGGTCACATTGTACTGTACATGTCAAAGTTTTAAAAGAATTCTACAGTTGATAGTGTACTTCTAAATTCACTCCAGACTCAAAAGCTATAATTACATGGTAGTTAAGTTTTTGCAAAGAGATGATGCTATGTGGACAGATATGGATGAATATTGATCTAAATCTGATCCTCTTGAGGAAATTTTTTCTATTCATCATGTTATTGGGTTCTTTCATTTTCAAAAGAAGTTTTTCATCCAAAATGTTTGAGGCTTGTTGTCTTGCTGCATTTTATGATGTCGCGGCTGTATCTAAGCTTTTCAGTTGACGTGTCTGTGTGTGTGTGTGTGTGTGTGTGTGTGTGTGTGTGTGTGAAGGGGTAGATCAGGTAACAAGATGCAGGCATTTTGATGAGGTCAGCTTCAAGGGCTTAGAATCACAACCAGTTTCGCTATGGCACTGGCTTCTGTTCTTATTTTCTTTCTCCCCTAAACCTTCTCACTCCGTGGGCTATTGTAAAGCAGCAAGTTTGACTACAACCTTATTATTCCTAATGCCTTGGGACCTCTAATTGGTCTTATTATGCCATAGAATGTGAAATATAGTGAAGATAATGACCTCTAAATTGCTTAAGAAGCTAAAGCATTGCTCTGTATAAAGACCTTACACAATTTTTCCCCTTTACTCTGAAAAGATAAATAGATAATTCTATAATGAGTCTTCAGCTGAGATATTTTGCCTCACTTTGTTTTTAGTTCTTTGGGATTTAATATGTCCTTCATTCATTCCTTCCTACAATTTTTTTAATTCAGAAAACATATTGAAATCTAATATATCCAATGTTCTAGAAGTGCAAAGTGCTATGAAGAACATAATGCTGGTGAAACCCTAGCCTCAAGAATTTAAAGTTTAGCAAAAGGACTAACAGGTACCCAAATAATTGTGGTCCAAAGAAGTGACAATGTTTTGGGAGTCCAGAGAAATGATGTATCACCTCTGGTTGGGAGCTCTAGAAGGAAGATGCTAATCATACTGCCTGGTACCTTATCTTCTAAGTGTGGTATGTGGACTGGCAGAATCAGTATTCCCTGAGAACTTACTAGATATGCAGATTCTCAGGCCCCAGTCAAACTCACTGAATCACAATCTTTGGAAGTGTGGCCTGGGAATCTGTGTTTTAACAAACCGATTTTTACGCATGTTAGTACACACCACTGAAAATTGCAGTTACTCAGTATAAGTTGATTGTTGATTTAGGGGTGAGAGGGAGGGGAAATTCTTTTTAAATATTTGGCATAATTAGCAAATGTCCGTCCTATGCTGTAGAGTTCACTGAGCAATGCCTTTTGCCTCACTACTGCCTTGGGCTTGGCTTTGCTTATGCAAAACCAAAGATGATGATAATCTCTAACATCCTGATTGTTATATGTTTCTTGGCAGAGTAGGCTTGGATAGAAGATAGAAAGTAAGTGGATGTAACAGATATTTTTTAAAGTGTCCACTCATCTTCTATCCTTTTTGCAGAAAAGTATATATTTTAAAAGATTTTTAAAAAGGAAACAAAATAGCCTTTGTGCTCAGGGTAGCCAATTTAGAACACTGGTATTTGGAAATTGTTTTTAAAAGATCTAGGCTCAAACTCCATCTGTTGGTTGTCATACTGTGGCAGCTGCGTGTTGCTGTGATGCTGGAAGCCCTGCCACCGGTATTTCGAATACCAGCAGGGTCACCCATGGTGGACAGGTTTCCCCGGAGCTTCCAGACTAAGACAGACTAGGAAGAAGGACCTGGCCACCCACTTCCGAAAAAATTGGCCATGAAAACCCTATGACTAGCAGTGCCGCATTGTCTGATACAGCGCCAGAAGGTGAGAGAATGCAGCAAAAAGTCCAAGTAGGGTTTCGCTCTGCTGTACACAGCATTGCTAGGAGTCGGAATCAACTTCAAGGCACTACCAACAAAGGCTCAAACCAAGATTTTAGAAGATTCAAGTTTATATGAAGATGGTTAGGACATTTGTACAGTTGTCAGGTATTTTAGCTATAGAAAGCACTGGCATCAGGTCACGTGCTGGGAGAGTTTATAGATGTGAAATTTACTGGACTGTTATTTTAGGCAGTCGGGGGGAACAGGAAGTGACCTGCAGGCAGCAGGCTGCAATGAATTGAAATTTACTGGTTATTGCATGTTTACTCCACCAATTCATTATGGTATTTAAAGTGATGTTGCCCAGAAGGTTAGTAACTGTATTAGTTTTTGTCTTTTTTTTTATTTGTTTTGTTTCAGCAGATAATAGTTTGTGAAAATTAAGGATATGCTTCAGGCAACATTTTGCTGAATACTTTAGAGTCAGACAAGACAAAACCTGAAATGCTGGATAAAATTTACAAACCCAAATCATGCATAATCAAGGCTTTCTATAAGGGAATCACAAATTTTTTGGCTAACTTAGATTTTGTCTTCATGTATATGCACCGTAGATTTTATGAATTGCACATGATATGCTGAAAATAGGGACTTAATGCAAATGACAAAAAGTGATATTTTAATTGTTTGAAAATAAAAAGTTTACTTAACACTCAATAGCTTCATCCAGTAAATTAGTGTGTAATAAACACTAATAGCTGAGATTTTATCCTCCTGCTCAGGAAAGCCAGTGTGAAATTTTGAGTTTAGAATAGCAGTAATTAATCATTATGGTAGACTGTCAAAAAAGAGTTCAGGTCATTTATGTTAATGATTGCAGTATGCAGCTTTTGACATTTACTGTGAGTCCTAACATATTTCATATATAACAATTAACCAAAAATGCAAACATCTGGAAAGCAGTCTGCCTGCATTCTTGGAAGAAGTAGTATAAATTAAAAAAAAAAAAATGTGTATGTATATATATGTCATTAGAAGATACCTTAGTGTAAATAATTGCATTATAAAAAATAAACTGAAACAGATAATTTATTTAGCATAAGGTAATTGTCCCCAGAGCAGTTTATATAGTGTCATCAGTAACCACAACCAAGATTTCATAGCAATATTTGTTTGGTAATAACCAGAAAGCATTTAGATATTATGGTTATGATATGAACTATGTATGCGTTGTACTTGCAGATTCATGGACATTTCCAATATTTGTTTTAAGTTGCTTTGAAATAAAAACTTCTTTGTTATTTCAAACAAAAATGACTATGTAATCCAGGTTATACATACACACACACACACACACACACACACACACAAACATGTACACACAGAATCAATTCCAAAAAAGGATAATTATTTTATAAGATTCAATGCTTGAACATGCAGATAGATATGAAAATAGGTGCTGTGAAATGTGTTATACTACAAAAAGGACAATCACATTGTTAGTACGGTGGACGCTAGGCACATTTCCTGAGGAAGTACTTTGTCACCAATTAGGAAACATTTCCGTGTTGAGGGTGACTTGTAAAAATTGTATATAACATGTGGAAATATGTTGTTGTAGGGAAAATAAATTTGTACGTGGTAACTTTTACACCCATTGAATGCCCCTGGCTCTATGGCAGTGTACTGCTATAAAACCTGTGGTCTGGCTTTATTACTAAATTGTGGGGATTTGGGTTAAGAAGTGAGCTGAATGAAAAACTTTGAGAGAAGTCAGTAGGGTGACAGGAACATAATTGTGATGCTCTGAACATATCATTCCTTTGCTAATCCAGGTTAGTTTCAGCCTTAATTATTTAAGAAGCATAGCAATGGACTCACCACCATCCAAGAGTTGCTTTGCTAGTGACCTGCCTGGAGGAGTATGCTGCATTCCTTTGCTTTTAAGACTTCTCACTTTTTGATGTGTTCTAGTGACTTATTCTGCACAAAGCTAGGATCAGCACAAGCGAGTAGGGAGGTAAAGAGAAAGCAGAGATCACTCACAGGTATGTACAGTGTTTGAATTTGGTAACTGAAGCCTTTTCTTTATTTGTAGGAAAGGGGTGTGTGTGTGTGTGTGTGTGTGTGTGTGTGTGTTTAAATTTCCCCATCAAGTTTTATGGGGAATCATCAAATTTCCCCACAGTTTACTCCAGCAAGCATAGCTGTGAGACAAATCTCATTTAAGGATAATTCTATTTAGACTAGTCCCTTATAAAATTTTTCTAGGTGATATGGATAATGGTGGAGAAAATGGGCAGAGTGACTTGCCTACTTTACTTATTTGGTGTTCAGACAGGTTATTATAGATACATTACAAAAAAGCCCTCTAGTCACCCCAGACCCATAAAGCATTTTTGTTTTTTCTAACTAGCTTCTACTTCTGGTCCATCCCATGTTCTAGCAAAGATGAACAACTAGTTTTCAGTGAAACAGTTGTGTGGGATAGGAAAGACAGTTGTTAGGAGTATAGCCTTGGCCATTTGCTCACCTCCAAAAAACATTTTCAAGAAAACTAGAAGTCTCTGTTTGAAATGCTGTGCTTAGAACATACTAAAAAGTTTCTTGATTATTCTACCACCATCTTGTTTTCTTTTCATATAAATGCTTTGTAATAAATCACTCAGGATCCCATTCCCCTTATCTGAGTTATTCACACCTGTCTTGCCTGGTCAAATTACAATATAGATCAACAGATCCTTACAAAATTATAAAATTTAGGAAACAAAGTCATAAATACAGTATATTTAAAATAAGCGTTGCAGTACAACCACTTTGGAAACTTTTGGCAATGTCATAAAGTTATACATACTTTACTGTATGACCAGTGATTCCACCCTTAGGTATTTACTAGAAATAAATGAAAGCACAAATATAGAAGTTCTTTTCTTAATAGTAAAAATCTTGAAGTAACCTAAATGCCCACCAACAGGTAAATGGATAAACAAATTTTGGTATGTCCAAACAATGAAATACTACTCAACAATAAAAAAGAATGAACCATGATACAGGCAAATCATAAACACTATCCTGAGTTAAAGAAGGCAGACACAGAAGTTTTGTTTATATCAAACACTTAAACAAGCAAAACAAATCTATAATAGAAAGCCAATCAGTGATTGCATGGGGCTGGGAAGGGGAGGGATTCACTGCAAAGGAGCATGAGGGAACTTTTTGGGGTGCTGGAAATGTTTCAGATCTTGAATGTGGGAGTGGTTACAGGGATGTATACATTTGACAAACTCATCAAACTATATACTTAAAATGGATGTATTTATTGTATGTAAATTTTGTCTCAGTAAAGTTGATTTTGAAAGAAAAAATGGAATATTGTGTGTAAGAGCAAGTGAAATTGTGGTGACAGTCATGTTGCAATATCAAATGGTAGGACATAACACTTCTAAAAGAGCAATACTTGAAATTGTTTTGAATTAAAGTAGTGTTGAATTGAGATAAAAATTGTAGAAATCATCATTTTCTTCTACACTACCTGAAAGACCAAAAGCTGCAAAAGTTTATTATTTAGCACAGTGTAGACATTATACTAAGCACTTTACAGGCCTAATGTTATTTAATCCTCCCCAAACCTCCATGAGGTAGGTTGTAAAATACAAAACTTAGAGAGACTAAGTAAATTTCCCAAGGTCACGTAGCTAATGAGTGGCAGGGCTAGGATTCGAATCAGACTGACTCAAAACTGTAAATGCTTGACAGTTATACTCGACTAAATCTTTCTGAATCATAGTTTCTTACATTATTATGGAAATACTAATATTTAGGGTTGTACATATAAGATATATATAAAAGCATGTTGCAAACCAGAGAGTAAACCACTGTACCCCTGCTCCTTTATTCAATAAATATTTGACTATCTATGATGTGCCAGAAATTGGGCTAGATACTTGGAATATGACAGATCCTCTGCCCTCATGAGTTTAAAGATGTAGGTCGTAAAACAAAGAAGTTGAAACGCTGTACAAAGAGGGAGTCACACGGCTTTAAGACCATGTTACATAGGCAACCACCCCCTGTGGAAGTGGTGAGAGCTGATGGATTAATAAGAGTTTGCTCTCTGGGTATGGAAGGGAGGTGGAGTAATTGTCCCAGAAGAGATTTATGGGAAAGTCTAGAGGAGAGAAAAGTTCCATAAGACAGGTTTAGTGGGGCTGGAGTGTGGAAGTGGTGAGGGAGAAGGTCGAAGTGATCAACAGGGGTCAAATCATTCGGGCCCTTCAGGTAGAGCATCCATAATTTGTCATCCAAACCAGAATACTTGAGAGAGAAAGTGACACTATTAATGATTATGCCAAGACAATTAGATCTAAATTGGGGCTGTCCATGGCCAGTGGGTCACTCCACAAGCCTTAATAGGAAGTTTGGGTTTCCTAAGAGTAGTAGGAATAATTGGAGAGTTTTAAGTAGGAAAAAAGAAATGATTAGATTAAATTCTACCTTGCATCATGTTTATCAACAAGCTTTGGGGAGGGGGTCGAAGGGGCTCCTTTAGTACATTTTACTTTCTAAAGTGTATGTATCATGCCTTTAATTAAGTTGCTCAAGACATATTTGTTAAGAAAAAAAAAACACTGATTTTTTTTTAATGCATTGACAGCCAAAAATGTAAAGATAATATTGAAAATAAAATTATTTTACTTTCCTAGTCATGTAAAATTGATTTTAGGAAAATATTCTAAATAAAAATGACTGAAAAATAAAAGGGAAAAGAATTTTTCCAAAATGACATTTTAAAATTGATAAAGATTTATTTCTTGAGCACTTTCTAAAGCCCTGCTATCCCAGAATCAAATTTTAATAATGTTGTATAATATAAAGGAAAGTATTTAGGATTACTAACTTCTCAATTTAAACAATTTGTAAGAGGGGTGGTAAAAGAGAATGCATTAATACTTTTTTCACTCTGGGACTATGTCTTCGTTTATTTGAATATTCAACAAATAAATAGGGAATTCCTAAATGTGTTATGAGAACCTATAGTAACATATTGATCTCCCTACTCACAAGTGCAAGCTTGTATTTCATACCTTCCTGAGGTAAGGCAGATAAAAGCTGAATCTCATAGGGCTTTATTGGCCACACTAAGTAGTTGTGCTTCCTAGGAGCAAGAAGTCATTGAGGGTTTTAAGTAGCATATTTAGATCTATGTTTGAAAAATACCACTTTGGCTGCAATTTGTAGAATAGGTTGGTTGAGGTCAGGGGAGAGAGTGAATATAAGTAGACCATTCAAGAGGCACAGGCCAAGTGAGAAATCATGATAGCCTAGGCTGGACTGAAAGTGGTAGAGAGAAGTGCGTAGATTCAAGAAATATTTAGAAAGCATAAACAATGGAATGTGGTGATAGAATAGGAGAGGAGAAGGAGGGGAATTAGTTAGAGATGACTTTATGGTTTATTTAAATGGACGAATGGTCATGCCATTACCTGAGATAGGCAGATGATGGATCTGGCAGGAAAAATTCAGAAGATTGTTATGGACCTGTTAAGTCAGAAAGGTTTTGAGATGCACAAGAGGATAGCCAAGTACATAGTTGATATGAAAATCTGGAGACAGTTATGGTCTAGCAGTATAAATTTGTAAGTCAGCTGCATAGAGGAGGTAACTGAAGCTTTGTGTGTGAATGACCTTAAAGTGAATAGACCTTAGAAATCCCTGGAATAGACCCTATAATAGACCTTAGAGGGAGAAGAAGAGAATCTCCAGGAAATTCAATATTCAATGACCTCATGAAGGAGAAAGAACCTTTGGAGACAAAGAAGAAATGGCCAGAGAGGAAGAAATTAAACCAGAGAAGTGTGGTATCATGGAAATTAGTAAGTGATTTGCAAAGAGATTGAGTTTTTCAATTGTATTCCATTTGTTTATTTTGAACTGATTTCACTGTTGCTCCAGTTGGAGGAAGTGTTCTCAAATGGAAAGCAACTGTGATTCATTTGCCTCTTTCATCTATTTACTCATTTTATTTGACTTCCTGTGAGTCAGACCCAGCTAGTAGAGAAACTGTAAGTCACTTAGAAACTGCCTCGATTTATACATTTAACAGTAATATTAGAAGCTAACATTTATTCAGTACTTATTATGTACCCGTGCTTAGTTACATTATGTTATTCAATCCTTTCAACAAAGTATGGAATAGATAGTATTATTATCCTTTTTATAAATGAACAAACAGAATAACAGAAAACTTGAATGACTTGAGCATAACCACACAGCAAGTGACAGAGCCTGGACTGAAACACAATGAGCTGCTACATATGCAATAACTAGTAACTGAGGGTTACTCATCATCACGTGTCTTAAGGTGAAGCTAGCAGAAATGATACTGGACAGTTGGTATTTTCTAAAACCCAACTTGTTTGGTATTATGTTGTAAATTATACTTGCTGTCTTGCTATCCCTTCTTCTAGTATCCAATGGGACACATTTATATCCTGTTTAATTTTTGGCCTTTTGAACTAATAATATCTATAGTCTCAATGTTTTTAGTCTGATAAATAGAGATAGAGAGAGAAGGAAAGAAAAAGGAAGAAAGAGAAAGAAAGAGAGAGAGAGAGAGAAAAGCGTATATTAGAAATGAAATGCCTCTTTTTACATACAATTCAGAGCAGGAGTCATTGGTGACAGAAGCCCTATTTGTATAGATTAGCTATAAAGAATCTTTCCTCTCCCCAATTAGAAGATCATAACTCAAGGTGAGAAAAAAAGCAGAAATTCTGTAATAAATATCATTTTTAAACCACAAATATTTGATAAAAATATAAATACAACTGTTTTTTTTTTTTTTTTTTGTGGTGAGGGAGTTCAGACCTGAGCTAACATCCGTGCTAGTCCTCCTCTTTTTGCTAAGGAAGACCGGCTCTGAGCTAACATCTATTGCCAATCCTCCTCCTTTTTTTTTTCTTCCCCAAAGCCCCAGTAGATAGTTGTATGTCATAGTTGCACATCCTTCTAGTTGCTGTATGTGGGACGTGGCCTCAGCATGGCCAGAGAAGCGGTGCGTCGGTGCGCGCCCGGGATCCGAACTCGGGCTGCCAGTAACGGAGCGCATGCACTTAACCGCTAAGCCATAGGGCCGGCCCGATACAACTCTTAAAATAAGTACCCAAAATATGAAACTATATTTTATTTATTCACTTCACAGACATTTACAGAGTGCACACTATTTGCTTAGACACTCTTCCAGTGCTAGGGATATAGCAATGAACAAATCAAATTCCCTGCTCTCATGGAGTTTCTATTCTAGTGGGAGACATGGACAATAAATAAATCAACCAGTAGGTATATAGGACGTCAGGTGACGATATACGCCGTGAACAAAAGCAGCATAAGGAGAAAAGGGAATGATGGGTGTGCTTGCAATTAATGTTATCAGATGATGATGATGATGACGGTAATGAAGAATACAGACTTTGGTTCATTTTTTGGCTCTCATGTTGGTCTAGACACTAACAAGTGATATACAGAGGGAGCACTGCAGTGAGAATGCTCATTTACTGCAGGTTGAAGCATCAATCTTTAAAACAATTGCATACATTAGAAATTAACCCATATTTAAATACATGCATAAAAGAGAATGGAAGCAAACACCAAAATAGAAATGATGGCTATCACTGGCTGATTTTTATTTTTATCTTTATATTTTAAGCACTTAAAAATAGTTCTACAATGCATAATTTCATAATAAGAAAACAATAACATTTAAACATTTCTATATTAAGCCTATTAAGAAGAAAAGACAGACAGGAAAGAGAAAGGAGAAAATAAATAGAGAGAAGAGGCAAAAAGACACTCACAGGTCAAAAACAGATATAAAAATATAAATACATAGAAAGAAATAATCTTCATATTAAGAAAAAGATACACAGAGAAGGAGAGATATGTCTGTATATCTGTTCACACCATACTCCGTTTTATAGTCTTTGAAAACAGCCACTGAAGATTGTAATACTGCATTTTAGCAGGACAAGCATATCAAGAAATACTGGTACTGGAGAGTTATTATTTGTGTTGGATGAAATTAGACTGAGAGTTGGATCTGCTCTTGATAGTAGAATTAAAACAGTAGGTTAACTTGGGTCAACTCCTGCTTAGCTTCTCAGATGGTCCTTTTTATAGACTCTTTTGTGGACAAAGACTTCAAGACACAACAGAGACAAGTCTAAAAATTATTTATGTTAAGAATTACAAGTAAAAATTAAACCTTAAAAAAGAGACTATATTGGCCAACCTGATTACTTTATACCGTGTAATTATTTCACAAATGAATTTAGTCTAGAGGGCTACTTTTTTGAGCTAATCAGCTTGGTCTTGGCTCTATCTTTTGTAACTATTTCACTTATTAGGATTATAAATTCTATTTACTTTGAAAGTAAATCTACAGAAATCGAAGTGTCAGTTATAGATGTCTTTTTCATCTCTATTTCTGATAAGGTTCAGAGAAAACTGACCTTGAAGGAACAGCTTAGACTCATATTGGGTCATTTTCTACTTTATTTCAGAATACTGCTGGTGAACTAGTTTGTTCAGAATATCTGAGAGTCATCTTTGAAATTGTTTTTATATTTGAGTAATGAAAAAGAATCAAATACATTTTCTATCAAAAATATTGAACGCTATTCAATTCACATTTTAAAAGTGGTATCTTCAGACTGCGTTTTTCTTTTGGCCAACTCACGGCCTTTTTTTTTTTTTTTTTGGCCAACTCTTTGGATAGTTTTCTATCTCTATATCTCTATCTGTCTATTTTCTATTTATATATCTCTTTCTAATATTTTTAGAAAGATTTGCTTGACATGCTTTGTTTTGACTTAGAATTGGAACAATAGTATTTCACACACTCTATTTTCTTTTTTTGGGTGAGGAAGATTGGCCCTGAGCCAACATCCGAGCCCTTCTTCCTCCATTTTATACCTGGGACACTGCCACAGCATGACTTGATGAGCAGTGCACAGGTCCGCACCCAGGTTCTGAACTAGCTAACCCCAGGCCACTGAAGCAGAGCCGGAGAACTTAACCACTACACTGCCGGGCTGAGCCCTTCACACCCTCTATTTTCTAGCAGAACTTTGGTATAATTTCCACCATGACAGCAGAGATGAGGGGATGTGTGTCCATTTTGTTACAATTTATATGAAAAATTGTATTGATTCCCTTTTAAACAAAGGCTATAAGAGATGTCATATTCTGGGTGGGCTTTGATTAAACAAGCGAGTGCTTATCGAGTAGAAGTGTCATAGTTTATTTTATTTTGCAAATAAGATAAACTCAAGCCTTAAGGAAATTCAGATTGTAGCAGATCCAAGTTATGACTCCAACTGTACATGAGTTCATGTAAGATTATGTGTTTCCTTTTCTATATAATAGCATTATGTAGCCAGTGCTAACTTATGTAATTATTAGTAATAAACATATTTCTTGATTCTAAAAATTATCTCCTACATTAACAACAAATAGGAAGGAAAATCCAAGTATATTAGTTCCATCAAAATTTAATTGAGGATCTGCTATATCCACTATGAGGCTAAGCAAGGTGATGCTATTATGTTAAAAAGTGAGCACAAAGAATCTTACATAAGCTTGTGTACAATTGAAGTCATAATTTGGATCTTCTATAGTCTGCATTTCTTTTGCTTCACTCTCAGAGAAACATTACTATTTGTCACTCTTTTCCACTTGAAATACCTCTAATGACAGAAAATAATGAGCTTCTAATCCCAGGATTCTGCTGATGCACTACAAAGTAACCCCCTGCAATCAAGATATTTTTTAAATTTTGTGAGTTTTTTTTTAATTAAACTCCAGGATATAGCTGTCCTTTTTAATTACAAAAGCAACATGTTTCCATTGATTGAGTAAAACTGATGTTCCAGAAAGATGCACATGAGTTCCATGGCATAGCGTAGTTTTAAAAGATAAAGAATTCTCTACTCTGTAGACTCATTAGGGATGTCTAGAGGGTCTGGAATTCCCTAGAATTCCTCGTACTAATTTATGTAGATTTTTATCACAAACTAACTTTTGTTAGGTTTTGAAAAAATGTATTTAGTATACTTTTGAAGAATGTAAATTGCAGTACTTAGTGAGGAACAGTTACAGCTTTCTTTAAAAAATACCTAAGGGCAAATGAGCAAATCCCATTCCACATGCATTGTTTGTTGGAAATCTAATAACTCGTGATAAATGAATTATGCTACATCAGAGGTCACAAGCTTAATCACGATTTAGGAATTGAAGGAATCAGATCCCATTCTTCTACAAAAGCAGTAAAAGTAGTATTTCCTTTTTTATTGTTTTGGAATCTTCTGAATTTGAGCAAACTCAACAATTTATAATGAAGTGTAATGTGAGAAAGAGAAACACACTCTTGTACTAGCAGATCCGCAGTAGAGAACATGGGAAAGGGGAGGGCAGTACTTATGGTGGTGCACAAGGGTATTAGGACAGAGTGATAAGGAAGGGGCAGACTTCAGTGCTGAAGTATTTTTAGCCTGATGTTTGAATCAGGAATAAAAAGCACAATATAGGGGCCGGCCCGGTGGCACAAGCGGTTGGGTGCGCACGCTCCGCTGCGGCGGCCCGGGGTTCGCTGGTTCGGATCCCGGGCGCGCACCGACGCACTGCTTGGTAAGCCATGCTGTGGCGGCGTCCCATATAAAGTGGAGGAAGATAGGCACCGATGTTAGCCCAGGGCCGTCTTCCTCAGCAAAAAAGGAGGATTGGCGGATGTTAGCTCAGGGCTGATCTCACAAAAAAAAAAAAGCACAATATACATATTAACATTCTAAGCCACATAGTATATACTATTTAGTTAAAATATACCTAGTATTAGAAGATAATCTCATGCTTCCAATGATAAACCACAAGGGACTATTGTCATTTGTGTATATTGGATAAAGGAAATCATGAACAGGGCTAATTTATTCACTTTACTTATTCTTCACAATTATTACTGATTCTTCGAGTGATTCCCAAAGACAAAAAGAATATGTGTATGTGTGTGTGTGTTTACACACATATGTATATCAATGAGACATATAAAGTGAATTATTTAGCCATGCTAATTTTTTGTCTTTTTGGAATGTACTAATATAGTCATCTTTATTGAATTGTGTCTTATATTCATTTAAAACAAATGAAAATAGAGTCCATCAACTAGGTAAAAGCAGAATGCTGATGGGTAAGAATTAGCAATCATATTAATTTTTGTGCTTATATTAAATTTAAAAAGGAATTATTAGTTCAAATTGTGCAATAAAGTATTTACCATCTATAATCCCATATCTTAAAATACATGAAGGAGATTTTTCCCTTCCCCCTGTATTGGTAACAGTTTGCATCAATCTGTAAACATCCTTTTACATGTGTGATCAAGGACTATCCTTGATGGCAAGTTAAGCTGTGGCCCAAGAAACAAACTGCCCCCATAAATCCACACCTTTGGCCTAGCATCCCAGTCTTTTGAATTCTCAGAACTATTTAAAAATACAAAAGTATAGTTAAGAATATGTACATACTTACAAATATCCCAATTTAGAGGAAGAGAAAAAAATATTGTTTAAATTCTATCATTTTTCTGCTATATAACTACTTAAGGCTGTAGGTACAATGAATACATTGTTTTTAATATGATAAAATAACAAAAATATTTTATTGGCAGGACTAATAATGATTTCTAATTGCAAAGAAGATCAAGTGACTGTGGCCTTATGCAAGTAAACCTCAAACTGAGTGTATACAGTTTACAATGACTATGTTAATTGGTTTTAAATTGTCATGAATAAAGTATCATACCAATAGAAGTTAAGACCAACCTTATCTTAGTTATACTTCTTGGAAATTTGCTTATTGCTGCTAAAATATTTTCTTTTTGCCATTTTCCTATTATCTACATAGTGGTTTGTAGTGGTTCAAAAAATCCATTAGAGGGCAATATAATATTGCTCTAAAACTGAGAAAATGTACTAGTGAAAGGACACGAATTACCCTGCCTCTCTCTGTGAGAGTTTTGAAAATGGGCTTCTTAATAACAAAAGAAATTTTTTCCTTTTAGTCTTCCTTTATTAGTGTTTTATTTGTCTGAAACACAAACTCTCAGCTGAACTTTAAGCTTTTTTTAAAATTGAGGTTAGAAAAGATATTCTTCTAAATTTGAATTTCTATGTGCACGTGTGTTTTTAATTTGATAGATACAAATAGCACAGTAAATGTTCTCAAGTTTTATTTTAAAAGATTTTTTCCCACAATATAATGTAAAAAATTTCTTAAAAATGAATAAAAAATTTGTTTGGAATTTAAAATTTTAGGGATATATATATATGTATGTATTTCTGCGTATATATATGAAGAAATTCTGTACTTTTTAAAGTCGATTGTTTATATTAAGGGACATATATTTTACATGTACGGTTTATAAATAAAGTTGACTTGTACTCCATCATCAACTCAAGTTATATTTGTAAGTTTAAGAATACAATCTTAACTCATGTAACCAAGTAGTTTATGTAATTTAATATATTTTGTTTTACTTAACTGAAATATAATTAAGAATGAATGTGTCATGAATATGCTTTTACTTAAAAAAACTGTTCTATATGACACCAGAGCACAGCAGTGACCTATCTCAACTCCTGTCTTAAATCCTATGGATTAGACTAAAGTATGTTGCACCAAAAAGAAAAAAAAAGGAACATTTAAAGAAAATACTAGACATTAAAGAACTATATTAGGACTTCTGTTGTCTTCTGAAACTATAATGAGTCGGTTCTGGATTGTTCTCAGCATAGGGGTAGCTGCTGTCTGGACCAAGGATGGGCATCTGAATAACATAGGCAGGTAAAGGATACCATTACCATAAATTGAAAAACAAAATGATATGCCATAAATACTAGGGGTCAATGAAAATAAATACAAAGAAATTATGTTAAATAAAAAAATGAGATTAAATAGTAAAAAATAAACTATGATGGATCTAATATCTATACAAAAATGCATAGCTGAATATAAATTATTCAATGCAAAGCCTTTTTATTATCAGTTCATAATAAAAGGATTTGCTTTGGCCCGGTGTTGCTTGGTTTATGATGTAAGATGAGATTTTTAAATGAATAAAATAATTCCTCTTTTTTCCCTTTGTGTTGATATTAACTGGAGGTTAGAATCCCATTTCACGCGTGCACCTAGTTGGATATTATGAGCCAGATCACAATTTACATTTTTAGTTATGAACAGTGGTCCTTTGAGCAGTGGGAAGCAGGTATGAAGCAGAAAGCTAGATCACAGGCTACCATTTGACCCAGGTGAGGTGCCCACCCCAGGAAAAGATATTTTCAGATGACCAGAAATTATACAGCTTCCCTTTCACTCTACCCATTGCCAATACTCACTCTGTGCCCAAAGTGGAAAAGCCCCTGAATGGAGACGGGCCTCTGGCTAACCTGCTACTCCTTTGTTCTCTGCATGGTCCAAGACCCAACAAATCATAAAAATCTTCATGCCCCCATTACCTTGATGTGTGTGAATCCACCACAATTCAGGCAACTAGCCTAAGATCCAAGGAGAGAAAAGTCCTCTCCGGTCTCCTTAGCAATCTTGGCAGAAGGACAACTATTCATCCTTGTACCATCTAAAATTATTGTATTGGCATACATGTTCACATTTGGAAAACACTGAACCAGGTACTGGGGGAATATTAGAAAGTTATGAGTCAGAGAAGAATGATGCAAAGACCAGTGCTGGCGAGAATAGAAGTGTAGGTAGTAGGTGGTCCCTGTGATGTTTCAGCCTTCTGGATCCAGTCCACTCATAACCTTAGACCAATCGGATCTTTTCCTCAGTGTTACCTCAATTAATATCCATAAATTTCCTTATTTGTTGGAAAAGAAAAGCTTCTTGTTCAAAAATAGTAAAATGCTTTTTAGGAATGTATCCAAATCTTGTATCATTAATAAATGATACTTTTAATAATAATACATCAGTTAGTAGTTTAAAAATAGTTTTTAATATAATACCATAAAGCTAAGAGATCTTTCCAATTAATTCACAAATTTTGTATTACATATTGCCATAATTCTATTAGTCTGTCCATCCATCAGTCCATCCATACAGTTAGACAACCAGGCTGACATCTCAGTGCATCAAAGCATTGTTTGCTCCTGGAATTCTTTAGCTCAGGTGCCAGACAAGCTGTTAATTAAAAATAATTCACAGCTAGTCTATGAACTGTCTGAGACAAACCTATCCAGCTTTTGGCTGTCATCTTATGTGGATAATGTTAAAACTCTTCACGACTTTCAGCATATAATGAAGCAGAAATATAGCTGTAATGGGATTTGGATAGGGATGGCAAATGCTTGGCACACATAATTATTTGCCCCCTCCTGTGCCTATGGCAAACATTGCTAATTGATCATTCCTACGGAACCTGATCGGAATCCATCTCTAGACAGCCATTACCAACCAATTGGAGCAAGCATGTTACTTGAAACCTCAATGCCTTGCTTGTATTTGGAGGAAGAAAAAGAAAAAGGCAAAGATAAGGATATGGAACAGAAGAAACAGGAGAGAGAACCAGGGTTTCCCAGTGAATCAGAAGTTAGAAATGTCCTTTCTATGTACCATTCATAAAAATTGGTGTTGAGGCAAAGAGGGAAAAGGGATGAATGAGAAAGTTACTCTGTTAATCTCTTTCACTGTAGGAAAAGAGTCTTACACAAAGTAGCCAGTTACCTAGGCTGCCTTTGCTACCCTGGTGACCTGGGGGGAAGCTAGACACCTCTACTCTTGACTACTCTGACTTTATCAAGTTAAATTCAACAAATATTTGTTAAGCAATATTATGCCTACTATGCATAGGTTCCTACTATGCTAGATTCTATGGTAGATACAAAAGAGGAATTTACAAACATGTACTCCTATTATGTGCAAGGCATTATGTCAGGTCATTAACGTATGTTATTTTATTTAAATCCCCAAACTCAGTTGGTCCCAAGTACTGTTGTGTCAACTTTACAGACAAGGAGACTTGGGGGATGTTGAGTCAATTGCCAAAAGTCAAACAGCTACCAAATGAGGCCAGATCTTGCACAAAAATTCATAGTCTTTTCACACTGTGTTGCCTCACATGGATAATAAGACAGTTGCACTTGTGTGTTTATATATCTCTGGATTCACTGAAACGGCAAAAGAGCGGAGATGACATGGGCTTGTCTCTTGTTCATACACATTATTTCCTTGGCCAAACCATATAGTCTCCAAAGGATAAACGTAAAAAAAATATCAGTTACCAATGTTTGAGTACCTATTCTGGTCTCATTACTTGTAGTCTTTAATTATCTCCAGGTTTGAAAAACTTTGACTTTTTCCCCTCAAAAATAGTTGCCTATTAAACTTGATTGTAAATATAGTTTTAGAAACTTAAAGATAGCCAACACAACAGGAAATCATATTGTAATTTCCTCTTAAACATCACTAACATAGTGTAAAGAATTTTGGAGTCAGACAAGTGAAATCATCATATTTTTGTAGAAATGTTAACATTATTTTAATGGAGCTACCCTTCATTTGAAGAGATTAGGGTATTTTTAAAAATTCAAATTAAATTGGAGGAATGAATGTAAGAGGAACATGGTAAATGAATCATTGAAGGATAAAAACACGGAAAACTACATGGTTGAAACTAAGGCATTCCACTTTGCATCTTGCCTTATGAATTATCAACTGGATAATACAATTCTGTAGAGTAAGGCTCAATCATTAATTTTTCACTTAAAATGTGTTGTCTGCTTAGCCTAGCTGCTTGCCTTGAGCTTGGAGAGAGCAAACAAGGATGTTTGAGTTTAGCCTAGAGCGATGTAAAAAGAAATGGAATGAAATCTTCTCCAGATCTCTGTGTAGCTAGTGCTACAGCAAACAGAGTTGGGGTTATAATGGTTCTAAAGCTAAGAACAGTATTGTTAGTGTCCATGAAAATGGAAAGCAACTATAAAAATGATTGACACGTTCTATAAAGTAGACTTTCACTGTCAATCGTCTAAATATGATTCATTAATCATACTATAAGCATTTGACAGCTGACTGACAGTAACAAATTCTCCCCAGAGAAAGCTATATAGAAACTTAAGAGCACCTTATTAATGTTGATACTATTTAAGCCGGATGTTATGCATCTTACAGGAAGCGAGATAGCTTCTTGCAGCCCAACATAATTGATTCCAGCAGAACTTTTATTACCAGAGTGTGCGTTACATGGCTTCTGATGCATTCCCAATTACAGAGGACTGATTGGTTTCGTGAAAAAAAATTTTCTTTTACAAGAGAAGGAAAAAAAAAGGAGAGAAAACACCTCTGATCTAAATTAAACAAATTATTCAAAATAGACTTTTTCTAAAAGATGTGTTTTCAATTTATTTCAGCAATTTGAGAGCTTTAATATTACAAAGCAAACATTATGTCAGTCCCGTTTCAGTTCCTCCATGTTGCATCATGGTGTGCCAGAGTTCAGGGCCTCATATGTTCAGGAACCAGTGGCTCTCTGGATCAGACTGTTGTTTCTGGAGGATTCCAAAGAAAGATGCGAAGTCAGGCTTTAAATAAAGCACAAGATAGGAAGATTAGGGGTATAATATAAAGACTTGTTATGTATAGACCCACAGGTTGTCCTTGAGAAGACATCAGTCAGTGTTAGGTTTTGAACTATGATGAGCATTCTGCTATGTACCCACACACACACACAAAACATTGCTATAGAATTTCTAGAAAGTTACTTAAATGCCCCAGAGAGGATGAAAATCTTTTTCCCTTCTCCTTTCCCCTGTCTCTATGGGGTTTTTTGAATAACTTCTAAGAGGGTATTGTTGTAGAGTGGAAAGAGTTAGGCATCACACTGACCTGAATTTGAATTCAGGTTTCGGGTTTTGTCCATTTAATAGCTATGGGTGAATCAGTTATTCATCTCTAAAGTAGTGATAATTATTTTCCCATCCCTAAGACTGTTATAAATTAAACGAGCTCATAGATGTAACTGCTCAGTTAATGATGCTATTATCCAGGTTAATTTTTGGATTGTAACTATTGTTTGTGCATGCATGTGTGTGCTTAGAATTAGGTTTTCAATGCATATAAACCTGGCCATAATTTAAGCAATTTATAGAAATTTAGACTCAATGAATTTTGCAGCTGGAAGGAGTTGTTAGAGATAATCTAATTCTCTAATAGTAGGAACTGTCACAAAAACACTTAAATGGCTTGCCTAACAAAAAGTTTACTTCTTTAATTTTTTTTGAAAGGAATTGGGTCCTAGAATTTTTGACTTTCTCAAAATTGTTTTCAGTGAAGATATGAGATTGAAATCTTTTCATTTCATTCCGTCTTGCCATCATTGCAGATTAAGAATTCATTATTCCAAACTAATTGATTAACTTCATAATGAATTTATTCACTCTTGTAGTAACTATTTCTTGATATTTTATATCTTAAGATAGAATAGAGGTGCATCCAACTGGAGGAAATGATACAGATTCCATGCAAAACTCATTCATTCTTTCCTTCATTTATTCAGTGAGTCATAAGTCTCAAAATACTTGTTGTGTGCATACCGTAATGAGATATCTAAACTCAATATATGCAGTGGGGAAGTAATATTTTGAATTAGAAGGGCTCTTTCCTAAAGTGCATCTCATATCTATCTTTAGCTGTAGTGACAACTATGTATTTAAAAATAAGAGAATATAGTAAAATTGATCATTAAAAGGTCAAAACTGTTCATTATTATGGGTTGAAATTATTGTTTTAGAAATCTGAAATATCAAGTCGTTTTCTCATCGCATGTAATTTTCCAGGACTAAAAATAATTCTATTTGACTTATAGAATTTGCTTTTATGTAATTTTTCCTCCTGTGTTTTATATTGTTTATACTTCAAGGTATAAAATATATTCTCATCAGATTAAAATAATATAGCTGTTTGTTCTTGAATGACTATATTTAGAGATTTTTTAAAAACTGATTTAGTAAATCCAATCCCCCTACCACAAACAAGCAGAAAGTAGAGATAGAATACATTAAATATTTTCCAAGTTTATATTTTATGAATAGCTGATTCTCATTATACTTAGCTATTTTCCCTTAGGTACAATAAATATGGGTCAAGTCCTATTTTCATGGCCTTATTAAGTCACAACTGCAGGTAGCATTTGTAAGTATCTATGGCATTGTTTTAAAGCTATCTTTCACATAAATGTGGTTTAAAAAAAGTCAGTCTTCCTCATGTTTTGCATAATTGTTTTCTCTTCTTCCAAAACTCAGATTTTTTAGCCTATTCTGTTTTAAACATTTTGCATCTTGCCAATTAAAATACTAGCCTCTTGGCCCTAACTTCCTTTCCCTTGTTCCCAGCAAGCATCTGTTTTTCCACATTCTTGTAGAGTTTAACTCAAAATGCCAATCAGTGATGATTGATCACATTTTCAGACAACAGTCTGAACCCTGATTCTGCACACCACGTGCATTTGCCATTTTGATTAATGAACATAAATCAGGAGTGACAATTCACATTTGCAAGTGGATGGAAAGAATTATTAGAAATGCAGCATGTTAGTAAGCTAAAGCTTTCCTTCATTCTATTACAATTGCATTGGAAACAAATACATGCCCCTCAGAGAACCTCGTAGTTATCATTAGGGAATATTTGAAATATGGAAATAAAGCACGTGCTGCTCAGGCCTGTTTTCATTATTTTGATCTCATAAAAGATCTGTATATTTCAATACAGCATAAACATCAAATGATCTCGAAGCATCATTTCTGTGTCTATGTAAGCCTCTATTATATAGAAAGTCTCAAAAAGGCAGCTTCTTTCTCTACCAAATAATGAGTTCATAATTTTTTTGGTGTGAAAGAGAGTGGTAAGCAGACATTTAAACTTGCTTTCTTAATTCACATAAACAATAAAAATCAAGGATTTTAAAATGTCCATTCAATGGATTATTTACTTTTCTTCTCTACCAATATTGACTGTAGGAAAATAAAATTCACAAATAAATAAACTCTTTTAAAGCCAAAGTGCCAATGATATATGGTGAATAGACCTAAAATTGTCTGTTGAAAATACTTTGTTTTCTTTGACTATGAAAATTTCTGACCTAATTGGCGGTTGCAAATCTGGATCTTCACATAAAATATTCCTAAGTGGTATATATATAAAATGTAATTCACAGACCATATGTGTTGATTCTAAGAGTGACCTGCTTGACATATTAATTTTAAAGCATCGTAACTCTAATGGCCCATTCATTGTATTAAATGAGTATTAAATCTTTACAACTACTTAAAACTGTTTTAAAGGGTCATGGATCTAATTGCCTCACCAAATATATACCTACACGGGCAGTTATTTCCATCTCCTCAAAAGGCAAAAGCACTACAATGTTCAGTAAGTGTAACCCACTCTTTTGGTAAAAAATGGATATGCTTTTAAAGCATATGTGCCAAGACTACCAGAAATATCTTTACAAACTTCATCATTTTTAAAGTTATAAAAATGTTTGTCATACTTGGATTAAGTTTCTATCTTTATTTTATCATAACATATTTACTTAGGAAATACTTTGTTTTCATTCTCCTTTGTGGCAAACTGTCCCTCGGAAGGCATCTGGAGTAAACATAGGAAGAATTGGTGAAATTGTTAGACATATGAGAGAACAACAAAATAGGTGCTGCTAAGCGTTAATGCGAATTTCCAGAAGTCACATTGAAGTCTTGCTAATCAAAACACGTAGGAGGAAATTAACTTCTGCAACCAATAAGAGCTATAGTCTTGGGAGTTTCTGAAAGCCCCACTTTCTTGGCATCTTGCTTAAACTTGTCTGGGCCTCATTTAGTAGTCTTTTCATATTAAACTTAAACAATAATGGGCATGGAAAATGAACAAAGTGCTGAGTGTCCATTTGGATTAATTTTATTCATGCAAAAAAATATATTTTAATGAGGCGATGTGTTAGGTGCTGCAGATAGAAATATTAACAAGACTCGGTTTCTGCTTTCAAAGTATTCTTAATCTAGAGAGGGAAATATTCATATAAGGAAAATGGGTTATAATCCAGTTTGGTAAGTATAGCAATGGAAGTATGCCTAAGATAGAGTGTTAATAAGAGGAAGAATTATCAAACCTGATGAGGGGGTGTCATGAAAGACATTATAACTAAACCCTGAAAATACAGTTCCCCTGACATATAAAGAAGGAAAAGATATTCTTAGAAGAAAAAATTGTGAATTCAGAACGGAGAAGAATGAAATAGTGTGGCATGATAGAAAACTACAAGTAGTCTTAACTGCAACTTAAACATAGTACATCAAGCAAAGATGGGGAAATAATAAAGAATGAGGCTAATAAGGAACTTAAGAGTTTAGACAGTATACTGAAGGTGATATAGAAATGAATAAATGAAGAAAAAGTATATTTAACCAGAAGTAGTAATTTTAGGAATTTTGGGAATATCTAAAAAAAGACTGACTATAAATCATATTTTTAATTGATAAAATATTTTCAGTTCCACCAGTAAAAACTGTGGTTGATTTCAAGATATCTAATTGTAGTAGAAAACCACCAAATGCATGCAATCTATCATTAAATTTACCTTTGCTGCAGCATATGCTAAAGAACTAGTTCAGCAATTATGCCTTAATGTCATCCCATTATCATTTATCATTTTTCCTAATGCATCAAGACCTAAGGTGTAAGTCCATGACGGCAAGCTTGGTCAGCAACCATAGAAATATGGTGTTCATTTTACCTTTTCTTTCCTTTGTCATAAAAGGGGTCTTGCCTTCTTATATGTGGGACATGGCATTTAAGTTAAGTTCATATAACCTTTTACGTGAGTACATTTTTTTTTTTTTTTTTTCATTTTGAACTGGGATAACTACATCACCAGTAAGTGGTAAAATAAATTGTAACCACATGTCAAAAAGTAGGTCAGTCTAATGACTGTGGGTAAAGCTGGTATTTTCCTTTAGGAAATACTGGTTTTGTTTTTTCATAGAACAGTAATATATTTTATTAATAACTGCTCTGTATATTGTGTAGTTAAAATTATTGACTTTATAACTTCTTTAATGCCAAACATTATTTAAAATAATCAATCCTTTAAAAATTAAATTGACAGTGCATCAAGGTGCAATTTGAATTGAATTACGTAGATTTGATATCTATAAATGTAAAACTTTTTAAGTGCTAAGCTTGTTTCTGTGTTTAGTGAATACTTTCTAGTTGAAACTAGAAAGAAAGATCGTCTTGAGTTAGTAAAAGGTCTGAATTAGAAGATAGTTTGGAAGCAAATATAGTACCATAGATTCTCGGGGACATTAGAGGTCATCCTTTAACCACCACCTGAAGTCTAACTGACATTGACATCATCTCTGCCTGTTGGCTCCCTACACCTCATTAAAGCACTTGAGTCAGTGGTGGAACTCAGACCTCTCAGGGCAGCCTGCCTTTCTTCAGATGGCTCCATTAAAAAATGTTTCCTTATATTATGCCAAATCTATCTTCCTGTAACCAGCATTCCTTGGCCTACGTTCTGCCTGCTGGGGTCATACAGTACGAGCCCTTCAAATATCTGAAGACATTTAAAGATAGATTTTCTTCTCGTTTTGCTAGATCACTAGAGTAGCCACCAGGGAAATGTGGCAGACAAAAATACTCTGAATTCAGCCAAATATTTTCAAAGTCTCTCATTGAATTATTATAGACAGAAGAATGTTAGCTGATGGTACAATTGAGTGGATTCATAACAGAGGCTAATTACTGGGTCAGTGTCAAGCTAGAGACCTGAAGTACCCATGTAGCCTGAGTGCTATGTGGATCTGTGCTTTAGACTGAAGTCCTCAGCATTTGATTTCATGAATAAGCTGAGGACCTTAATTGGCATAGGATCAAATTGACTCAAGGAATCTCTGAGAGGGAGAGTGCACGTGCTTAATGACACTTGTCCCAGAGAACTGTGTGGCTCATTTCCTCGTTTTATTCAAGTCTCTGATAAAAGGTTCACATTTCAGATAGGCCCTGTCTGATCACCTTATACAAATTGGCATTCTCCCCCTATCGTAAGTCTCTATCTGCTTTATTTTTCTTCATAGTACCTATCATCACTTGGTATGTTGTATATCTATTTACCGGAAATATCACTTCACTAGAATGTTAAGTCCCAACGCTTTTTAGTTTTCATTGCCAAAAATTCAAACCTTCAGTTCTTTCCCATTAAACAATTTAATGACCAAGTTGTTGGCATGGGCTTTATAGTAGATTGAACACTTAACTTAGAAAAAGCAAGCTCATGGAGTGACATGGTAGAGAGGCAGGGAAAAATTCCTCCCGATACACATCCTTACCCACTGCATGCTCGCATCTATGCTAGGCATTTTATGTTATTTTATTTGTCTCCTCTAAAATTCTTTGAGGGTGTGTTGTAGACATAAAATAAAGAATCTGAGGGATTATATTATTGTATCTAAGGTTATAGATACATAGCAAGTGAAGGAGATAGGATTCAAACTCAGATATGACTGACCACAAGACTAGGAGAGGGCTTTTTAATATCTGACTCTAAGGGTCACAGTGATATGTCTAAAGGGGGTTTTGTTGAAAGAAAAATGGAACATAATTCAGCCTAAGGAAATCATTTAGAGAAAATGCATGTGAAGAATGAAGGTAATTCAGAGGGATGTGAGACTGGCGAATACTGAGAGTACTGAGTTTCAGAGTTGGGTAGAGGTTACAAGCACTAGAAGCTCCAGATTTGTATATTTCTATCTTGGTAGATGTGGTTGACTAGCAGACATTTTATAGTTATTAAGAGGAAAAGTGAATGGTGTGATAAGCGTAGAGTATTCTCAATGGGGATGATTATCAGCCCCAAAGGAGCAAAATTGGTTCTTGGAGGGCAAAATAACAGAGGTTGTAATGGTTTGTGGCCATTCAAAGGACTATGTTATATAAACAGATGTACAGTAGTCTGTGGTATTAAAATTTCATGGAGGGGTGGGATGGTAATGAAAAAAAAAGAGAGAAACACAGATCTGATGGAAGAGAGTAGAAACCATAAAAGAAAATAATTTATACAAAAGAAAAGTCAAGTAAGCTGTTCTACAGTGTTTTAAGAACTCTCCTTAGAATATTATAGTGGCTTAAGCAGTAGATTCTATCCTCAGATACATCTGGGGATTATTTTATGCTTAATATGTGCCATAGACTCCTCTAAATGTTTCCCATGTATTCACTGATTAAAGCCTTGTAATAAATTTGTAAGTTCTTTTAATCAAATTTGCCCAAGGTCACACAGCTCTTAATATTAGGGCCAGCATCACTACAAGCTTTTCTTGTAGTGATTGGGAAAATGGGGATAACAAGATGGTCATACGTATTTTGTAGGCTGCTGTGAGAATTACATGGGATAATGTCTATAAAGTTGTTAGCACAAGGCTGGGTGGGGATGTTAGCTTCTCTTATTACCTACCTGTGGTTGGTACCCTACATTTTGTCTGGATAACCAAAGTCAGCAGCATTTGCTATTCTTAAAGATCCATTTCTACTTTTGTTAATAAATGTATCAATAGTGTTAGTGTGACAAATGTACCGATGCTAACAATGGGAGAAACTGGGTGTGGGTATTATGGGAACTTTCTGTACTATATTCAGAACTTTTCTCTAAATTGAAATCTATTTGAAAATAAAATACTTATTTAAAAAAGATTCACTTCTGGCAATGAACTAAATATGTTCTTTTGACTTGCAATTTTTAAAAATTCAACTCTAAATCCAGCTGCACAATGAAAATGTCAGAAAAACCCCATAATGAGAGTGCACAGGAATTTTAAACATTCCATACATAAGCCAGCAGATGGCAGAGTACCCAAGCGTCTGAACTTGGGCCTAAAACCCTGCTTCCCATCAAAAGAAGCTTTTTCGTTCTTCATGGAGTTTTAGTTAATTTATAATGCCAAAAATATATAATCCAGCTGCCTCTAAATACAGGGCTAGTGCTGAGAATAAAGTGGGCATGAGTGTGGGGTGGATGCTTTAGCTTAGAGGCACTGTAGTGGTGAATTCTCTGCTGAGGGAAGAGGCTGCTTTGATCCTGAGCCTTGCGGACTCAGGTGCTTATTCGCAGTCCAAGTATGGTGTCCACAAACAGATGGCGAGCCTTCTTGTCCTGGTCTCTTCTTCACCTTATGCTCACCACGGTGATTTCTCACCTGGTCCAGGTGGGTGGATAATTGACCATGTAGACTAGAATAGCTGGACTAATCACTGGTCTCCAGCTGTGCCGACGCTAATCTAGAGTTACCGCTGGAACGAAAGTGCAACCTCCCATTGAAATAAGGTTGTTGCAACGACTGAGGAGACTCTGCTGCTCTTTGGTGTGTAGGAAAAGCAATGTTTGTTAGAGGAAATCAATTTCTCCTTGGTAGATTAGCAGCCACGGATAGAATTCACACACAGAGGTTCCATATAGATAAAGATGATTTTTTTCTTGTGTCTGAGAGAGAGGAAGATAATTTATGTGAGCAAGTGGAAGGTAATGTAGAATAAAAGGGATATTAGTTAGACATTTTAGTCCTCAGCAAAGAATTTAAGGCTAATGGCCTCCATCTGATCCAAAAGCCAATTATGCTAATGGCTCTCTTAGATGTAAAAGCTGTGGCTATAAGTCAGCCCAGACCTTTGGCACTCAATATTTTGCACGGACACTTCGGTGATTCGTTTCCTCTCGTTCCCTGGCTGTACTCAAAGTTAAAATCATTTTTACCCTTTGATATGTGCATGACCTGTAAGGTAATAGGACTGAGGGAGTGGAGGCTTTTTATAAGGCCATGATTGGATAAGTCCTCCAAGCTGAGTCTTAACAGTATATTCAAAAGCCATGGGAGAAAAAATAGACACAAGATACAGTGAAAAGAAGTTGTCTTCTTTCTGTCCAGGGTGATGTTTTTCACCAAATGCGAGGAGACTTTTTAATTTCTTTTGTGCAGAAGGTTAATCGTTGAGATAGGTTAACGTACAGGCGTTAGTTAATCTTAGCAGTCTGTTAAATGAACAGGTTTATTGACTTTACAAAAGGTTACTTTGTGTAACGATTTCATTGAAACAGTAGAACTCAATAGAGTGCCATAGAAAGCGGTATTTTTCCTTCTGTTGTCCCTAAAACCCTGCTAGGTGGGCCAGTTATTTCCACGAAATGTCAAAGCAGTCCCATAGCTTCAGTGACTTCTAATTACAAAAATGGTCTCTTACTAATCAAAGCTCCCCACTTCACTCAAAGTTAAACATTCTCCAGTAGTTCCCTTAAAGCTCCTCTTCCTCAGCTAGAACTGAGGCTGCAATGGGAAAATGCTGCAGCTCTCCAGCAACTCGCACCAAAGAAATTCTATCGCAAGCCATCCCATTTCTTGGCTCCTCTAATTGCTGAATATCTTCAAAGTACGGATTGAATTAAGGGCCTCAGTATTTGTTTTTGGACATTATTTTTGCAAGTCCTGCCTGGTGAGCTAGCATTCACTCAGCTTTGGGGGATAATGGCAGATTTCTCAGACTTTGGGCCTTCAGCCAAAAATGGAGAGAGAAAAGGTTCCATTTAAATATCCTGTCATATTAGTGACTCTGGAAGGGTTACTGGGATATTAAAAACAAGGCAGTGTAATGTGAAAATAGCAATGTGCTAGGATTCTTGTTTGGTGAATCTCAAAGGGCAGAGGGAAATCAGAGCCACACATGGGGCTTGGGTACACACTGTTTTTCAAGGGTTTGGGCTGATAAAGTTTGAGAACCACTTCTCTTGTCACACTTGAAGCAAGTCAAACATTCTTGACTTAAGTCATCTTGTTTATAAAATAAGAATGTTGAACTAAAGCGACTTTTAAGACTCCTTTCAGCTCAAAATTAAGAATGACAAACAACAAAAAAAGAAAATTCTCAAAGTATTATGTCTAATTAGCTTAGGTTTGATTTTATTCATACAAAGTAGGCAGTTTTTAAAACCTAAAAAGCTAAAACAACTTGAACCTGAATTTTATGAACCTGAATGAGAAGCAGCAAATCTTATTGTATAAAAAATGATGGCCATGGTGGTAAAGATAAGGGCTAATTCCCAGTAATAGGTAGGAGCAACTATTGTCAAATGAATTAGTTTCTATTTGGGTTTCTCTAGAGATAGCTTGTATGTTTTTACTTAAGTTTCTATGTCCTCAGGTGAGAGTACTAACTGAACCTGGGTCCAGTCTGTGTGAATTGTGAATTTTTAAAACTGAAAATGTGAAAATCAAACATATCGCCATTTACATGTGAACACTAATGCTTTTGAAGGAGGAAAGAGATCTATTGAAACAAAGAATTAGAGTTGAAGATAATTATAATGGTGTTGAGGATAGACTATGAAGAGACTGTAATGATTAATACTATAATGATTAATAAAAGGACACCTGTAAGGCACATACAAAGATTTTCTAAAATTTAAAGACTTCATTTCTCCATCACTCTGCAGGGCTATCGTCCTATTTGGTAGAAAACAGCAAGATCAAGTCTGCCTTAGGTTCTAAGGTAGATACTAAATAAGGATGTTGATAGCTCAGAAGGTCCCATTTCTCCTTTATAGGTAATTTTTTGTTTGGTGGGAGCTCATTGCAAACTTCAGCAGCTATGAGAGAATTGCCCCTCCCCACCCCAATCTCCTTAGGGATGCTCACTTTTTTCAAATTTTTTTTTTTTTTTGCCCACCTTATCCCTGACCTAGGCTGCATAATAAACTGGGCACCAATTCTAAGGTCATGTTCAATGTCTGTTCTACTATCCCATTTCATTAAATGAAGGCAGGCTCTGGTTAAATAAAGTTTCTGGCTCTCTCACTGTTCTTGGAGCCACAAATGGCTGCCTGGATGTGTACATGGATGTGTCAACACCAGGAAGAGTAAATGTTTGGGTGTTCACTAGAAGTCTTTGTTTTGGGCATTGCTGTTGTTTGTAGAAGACCCACAGGGCAGTAAGAGAGCACTATGAGAGCATTGCTTTCATAGCATCGTTTTATAATTTCACCGTGGTAAATGAGTCTGATGACATATGATGAGACACCCCATACACACAAAATGATGACCATTTACATTTTTAAATGTATGACATATTGTTCCATATTAATCATTTAGTATTTTGTGCCCTTTTTTTGTAGTCTTTATGTTATCTAGGTTTGAAAATGATGTCATTTGGTTTTTTTGGATCAGTAAATTTTCCTTGGACATGAAAACACATCCAAGAGAATTCTCATTCTAGCTAGCCTCTGCAGAGGACCCTAGGCAGCAACATGTTTTGATGTTGTGATATGCAGAAAAAGATCATTGTATTCAAATATTATTTAAATCATTTAATAATATTATATATAACATAGCATTTTAAACTCCAGAAAGGCCGCTTGTGATAATAGACTAAATTAGAAGGAGACAAACCTGCATTCCAACTATGGCTCTGCTAGAGGCATAACTTAGAGCAGATCACGTGCTCAGATTTCTAATTTGTAAATGAAGTAGTTAAACCGATGAGCTCCAAGATCTTTTTCAGATCAAAATTCTATGAATCGAATTTTTGATGTCTAAAAGAAACTTGCCCTTATGAAAAGTTATCAATTACCCCGAATTAGCTTTTATTTATTACATTTAAAGTATTCCTTCTTACTTGGAATAAAAAGGAAATTACTAAATTTTTTGCGACGATCCCAAATACCATTTGGCTATGCAGTCTGACTAATGTGAAAATAACTTGAAAAATTACCAGGAAGGAAGTCTGAGTACATGGAGAATCTCTCATCTTCTTTAAGGACCTTCTTCTCAGAATATATTTAGAATAACATTTAGAATTTATATTTAGGCACTTCACCATCTGAGGCAAGAAAAGAAAGAGACAGAAACCAAATAAAATAATAGCACACTCTGACAGGAACTCTCCTTCATAAATTAGACTTCTGTTCTTTACCTGAGGACCTAAATTTCCTATAGAAGCCTTCCTGTTTAACATAGAAGACCCCCCAGTGAATTTGAGTAGAAAATTACAAATATCTTTCAGAGGTTGGGAAGTTTCTCCCTTATGTAGCACTGACATTTCTGCAAATCTCCTCTAAATATTATGAGAGAAAGAAGTGCCTTTTTATTTGGAATGCTAGGTGTGACTTAGGATTATTGGTGAAGGCCCTTTGTTTGGACTTTATTGAAGCGTGTCAACAGCTGTCAGCAATAATACTTGCTCCGCCTGCTGAAACGTGATGTATTGATATGTATACTACGTGTCACAAATTGAAATAAAATATGCATTTTTTCATAATTTATCAGCATTATGATGGCACAAAAAAGGCAGTCTTATGAATAATACAGAGCTCTTCAGCGGGCATTATGTACTGTAGGTAATAAACGCAGCCTCTCCCCTGGACAGCCAGGAGAGTTGTAAAGCAGAATGCATTAGTTCAGCCCTGTGATAATAAATCATTTTAGTGTGTCGGTAGGCTCTGGCTAACTTTTACTCCTGAGGTCTGAAAGAATAGTGTGCCATACGGCTCTGGATGGTTTCTGAAATGTTTAGACTGGCTCCGATTCTCCTGGGTAATGTCTTCAGTGAGCGATATGGTTAGACAACAAGTGGCAGTATTTCTCAGGTATCAATATTGTGATGCCTCCTGTTGTTTTATTGCCTGGAGTGGCTGATTTTGTCCTAATTGGGAACTGTAGTTCTTCTTTGTGTCTCTATTTGCAATATGGTGCAGTGTTTCTTTAAAAACTAAAAGTTGTTCTGTAGTACTGTGCAACTGCTCTAAGTGATATCGCCCTGCTCCTCAGTTATCTTTGCATGAATGAGAAATCAATAAGTCCTTACTGTTCTTATTTATCCTTTTAAAAAATACAGATACCCTTATAGGAATTGTTTTTCTTGGAGCTACAATGGCCATTAGTTCGTCATTACTTCAGTGTTTTGAAAGATGACACCCCAGCCTAGTTAGTAGCAAATTTCAGTTGATTGTATATGATTTAAAGAATCATGTTTACATAATCTTTGTTATTATTCCAAGCCTTCTGTATATATTAATTTCTTCTAGAATAACAGCAAGGGTGATAGTTGGTATATATGTAGAAAAGGTCCAATTTAAAAATCATTCCTTCAGCTTAGAATATACACTTGTTTTTTTAAACATGTTACAATTTTCTCATATGGTAACAAAGATCTGAAAAAATTTATGAGAAACACTAGATGGAAATAAACAGCTGTTCTGAAGGAGGTGAGATGTATATTTCATTCTGTCATTATTTTCTTGTTACAACTGTGTGAACTAATTCTGAAAAGTACGTTAGCTCTTTTTGATGCATGAGATTGCTTACCAAGCCTCTGTTATCTTGATCTAAGTATCCATTTATTAAGTTCATGCTGATCTATGAACAGTTAAGAAAACAGTGATTTGATGCATCCACGCACAGTACCATTTACTGCAGTGTAATAGCATGGTTTATAACTTTAGCCCATTTTAAACATTCCAACTAATGAGAGTCATAAAACTATGATAATAGTGTATTTTAATCCACCGGTATATTAACCAATGTGGGAGGGGGCATGCTTTTCATGCAAAAGATCTTGAACTTGTCCTGAAGAATATATGAATTGAAACAGGTGGGAAATACTGTAACAGTTCAGGTCCACTGCTGCTTCATGTCCCTGAAATATAAATGCAGGGACTATTAGTGGCAGCACACCAGCTGAGCTGCATAAAGATGGCCAATTTCTAAGGAAACCAGAATTTATGTCATACAGGGCCTTTTAGAACACATCAACTCGACTTCATTTGGAAGCAAATATGTAACTGGTACAGCTCGCAGGGCACTGCAAGACTCTCGCACATTTCAAATGGCTTGTGTGGCCTCTGTTCTGCACCAGCGGGTCCTCAAAGCTAGCTCCTGGTGAAGAGATTGCTGCAGTCCAATACAGGGATTAGGAAAGTATGGAAAACTATGGTTACAGCAATTTTGAAGTCAGATGCCTTCTTTCTATCTCCAGATAGGGAATAGTAAAGAAAATAGCTGTGCAAAGTCCTTTTCCATCAACTTACCTCTTCCTTTTGCTTTGCGAGTGTACCCTAGAGAAAAAACTGGAACTCTGACTGTATGATGGAAGCTGGACTTCCAGTGATTGTTATGAAAGAGTTGGAAATTTTGACACCAAATAGGGCATGCCTTCAAATGTTAAGCTTTAGAGTATCTACTTATTTGTGAAAAGCCACCGTGGTGCATAGGGAATACTGATGATGGGCCTTTCCTTTGAGTTTATGTGTAGCTGGAGATTTATTTGATGTTTGAGATCCATTGTGCTTTGGAATAAGAATCCTCTTAGCATCCGTACCGTAAGCTTAGATGAAAGATGATTTAAGTGCTATGGTTGGCTAATATGCATCGCTTCTACTTATGAGAGACATCTTTTTAATAAAAAATTTTCAAAGAAAAATATCAAATATGCTTTAATGGGGAATTTTAGACATCATTGACTGGAGGCTTTTCTTAAAATGCTTTTATTCAAAGACATCTTTTGTTTGGGAAATAGAAATTCTGAAGCTTATTGCTCTGTGTCATGACACTTTAAAATAAAAGTAAGTAAGTCACTGATTTATCACATTTTCTATGAAATTCCTTTTTGCCATTTTATTTAGGAAAATATAAAAGAAACAAAATCCTTTCACATATATATGAAAACAATTACTTGTAGGAAAAAAATACACATTTATACATGTGTTCTAGAGCACACACACATTCTGACATATATGCAAGCACTTTAACTTGGGGAGAAGATCTAGAAAAATACGAAATCCAGTATCTGTATTACTTAATGTATTTTCATGGAATAAAAATTCTGAAATAGATCATGACTAAATCTATTAGAAATAATTACATATATTTATCCTAATCCCAGGAAAATAGGCATTCAAAATCTTTCTTTGGGGGTTAGCCCGGTGGCGCAAGCAGTTAAGTGTGCGTGCTCCGCTTCAGCGGCCAGAGTTCTCAGGTTCGGATCCCAGGCTCACACTGATGCACTGCTCGTTAAGCCATGCTGTGGCGGCGTCCCATATAAAAAGCAGAGGAAGATGGGCATGGATGTTAGCCCAGGGCCAATCTTCCTCAAAAAAAAAGAGGAGGATTGGCATCAGATGTGAGTTCAGGGCTAGTCCTCCTCACAAAAAAAAAATGTTTCTTTGGAAAGACTGTGGAATAACCTGTCATTCCTCAGAGTCTTATCAGGAATTCATTACTTTTCCTGGAGCTAGCAAGGATACTGCCTCTTGTACTTTCAGACTTTTTGCCTTCATTCCTAAGAATTTATAATTTTCTAATTCTAAATAATTTGATTCACTTTAAGTAATTTTTGGATTCTGTATTTCTCTCTCTAAATTTGATGAAGCATAAACTTAAATGAGAGAATAAAAGACTAGTTTTTGAAATAAGATATATTTTGTTTGTTTATAAAGTTGCTATTTTTTTTTACAAGCTAAAATTAACCTTGGATAATGTAAATTCTGAGATAGAATGTACAAAATATTTCCAAGATATCTGAATATTGTTATTCATTGGATTATAAATGTTTTTTGTACAGATCTAATATAAAGACATTAAAATTCCGTTTTACTTGGTTACTAGGAATGTTATGGACATTAAGAGTGTTGAATAATTTCTGAGATATTGGTGATCAGCAACACTATAATTTGTTCTAATAGAAAGTGCTTCTAAAGCATAAGATTTAAGTGAAGAAACCAAGAAAGTCATAGCCTTGCCTCATCTTTGCTTAGGTGAAGGACTTTGTGAACATTTCTTGGATGTAGGTAGAACTAAGTTTAACCCTCAGTTTTCTCGTTTAGTAGCTGTGTAAACTTGGGGTATATTACTTAAACTCTCTGGATCTCAGTTGCATCATCTGTGAATTGGGAATAATGATTCTGAGTTTCTGCAAGATTTGAAAGCACTCAGTAGATTCTTTTCTTTATGTGTCGTATAATTTGAAACATAATTCATTCTGATTCTGCCAAAGCCAAAAGTAAACCCTTAAATACAGCAGGTGCTCGAAACATTGTAGTCATGTTATGTTTGTAGTTATTGAGTGAGACCAGAACTATATGAACCTTGGTTTGTATGAACAGAGGTTGTGAGTGAAATAAGGAGAGAGACAAATTTGTGTACACCATGAGGAAGATCTATTGCAGAGAAGGCAAATACTGCAATTACTCCTCCTCCATGGAGACCCCTCATTACATCAAACCTGGTACGTTAGATGCAACCGCTCTAACAGTATCATCACAGGAACCCTGAGCACCAAATATGGGAGGAAGCCAGCATCGGGACAGTCAGAAATCTGCTGCCGTTGGGGAGACAGGCCAAAGAGAGTCTATATATCCACCTAGGTGGTGTTGGGCGGTCTTCAGCATGTGTGAAGCAATTAATCACCAGGCAGACAAGCAGAAATCAAAGCGTGAGTAACAGGGGTTAGAGAAAAAAGTGGGTCAGGTATAATGGTTCTTAGGCAAGGAAGAGATGTCATCCATAGTTGCAACTTTGAAGTTATAAATTACAGTGAACAAAGGGACAGAGAAAAATGGGCAGAACTACAGATTTAAGGAACCAGCTACAGAGAGTTGTGAATTCCCATCACAAGGCTCAAAAATCCTTACCAAAGGGGCAAAACGCTGTTCCAGTGCTTGGCCTTCTAGGGATCATATGTGCAAAGAACTAGTTCCATGTTGTAGGAGAGCATGCGTGTTCAGGACGTGCAGACCGTGAGAAAAGCAAACGCACAAAGGTTAGGGAAGGAAGCAATAAATAACCTAATAAGAGATGTCCACTTACAACTTTTCACTATATTTCTGAGGCTACCATTAGGATTTTTTTCCTGATTTGATTGTTACATCTAAGGATGCCTTCTGACTGTGTTTGTGCTTCCTTTTGCTACTACTTTGAATAGAATTAGTGCCTCAAACTCCAGAGGGCCCAGAAATTCACTTTTTAAGTATACACAACAGCACCCTGGACATCACTGGAAGCATGAGGCTCCTTTTCAGTTGTTAAAATGACTTTCTAAGTGTGCTGAAGCGTGATACCAACCTGTGATCTTTATCCTTATAGGAGGTTGGTGAAGAATGTGGCACATTAAGTGAGCATTTTAATAGAGTTCAGGAACCACAGAAAATATGTCCCAGAGAGTTGTACATCAGACCAGTATGAGTAATGTTTTCAGCTCTATATTTGACAAGATCAGCTAAGGGTTGTAATAAACAACCTCCAATTTTCTGTGACTTAACCCAGTGAACGTTTATTTCTTGCACATGAAAATATGCGTTCCAATGTGAACGTTCCTGGTCAGGCAGCTCTCCTGGGTGTCTCTTTTCTGAGATAACGGCTCAGAACTCTGGGGTCCTTGCATTTTGTGACTCCACTGTCTTCTTGGAGTCCCGTGCTTCCCACTGCTCAGTCTGGGTAGCATGGAGGTAAGTGGGAGATGGGAGAGGCAGAGTAGAATGGGAGTTTACTCTGACTATTTTATGGCCAGGCCTGAAAACAGCGTCCATGACTTTCATCCACATTCCATCAGCCAGAGTTAGTCATGAGGTCCCACCTAGATGCAAAATGTCCTGGGAAATGTAGTCTTCCCGGTGCTGTCAAGGAAAATAAACTAGTTGGAGCACACATATTGTGTCTGCACAGCCTCCATAAAGTTTAACCATATCCACTCAAGTGACTCAGCTATTGGTCCTTCCCCATTCCCATCCCCTACAATTTCTCCCCTTCTGTCTGTGTTTCTGCTCTAAGGAAGTCAAGAGCTATCACTTGGGATGTCTGTAAAGCCAGTGGCTGCTCCCCACTTCTCTGCTACTGTTTAGAATAAATGTCATGGCAAGGTACCAGCATTTGGGGGGATTTCCATAGAGCCTGTAACTGCTCCCCTCCTGTTTTGAAAAAGTAAACTCACCATTAATGCATATCCCTAGTATGTTGTACTCCAAGTCGTGGCAGAAATAACTCATCGTGGCAAAAGGAAATCACCCTGGAAATTACCAGAGGATGTGACATGGATTATTTAGTGTAATGGCTGAAGGTGTTTTCAGTAAAATGCAGTGTGTGCTGTGTTCCTGATCCCATTTGTCCTCTTAAAATTAATTTCTGTAGTGTTTCACAGTTACCTGTTTAATTATTCATTCTGGATGTCATGGAGAATGATACAGTACTGCAAAAATAAAGCCAATAAAACAAGTTTCTAATGCTAAGTATCGAAGCTGGAAAATATGACCATTACAAATAAGCAAGATCTGTCTTCTCTTTTCATAAGTATTCTACAAAGACAGGTCATACAATAAACAATGGTGTTGCTTGGATTAATTTGAAGATGTTTGCATAAATATGCTCAGAGCTTTATAGTTGTTTTTTTTTTTCCACTACAGTGTGTTTGTATCACAAGAGTGTATGTTTCCCAGGCAAAATATTCACCTTAATTTTTCATGCCATTGAAACTTCACTTCTCTTTGCAGTGTAGTGTTATGGGAGACGTGTGAGTTTTTGGCATCAGATAGACCTGGGTGCAAATCCTGGCTTTATCATACTTGATGTGCAGATTACTTGCCATCCCTCAGGCTGTTTTCTTTCTTTCTTTTTTTTTTTTTTGTGAGGAAGATCAGCCCTGAGCTAACAACCATGCTAATCATCCTCTTTTTCCTGAGAAAGACTGGCTTTGAGCTAACATCTATTGCCAATCCTCCTCCTTTTTATCCCCTAAAGCCCCAGTAGATAGTTGTATGTCATAGTTGCACATCCTTCTAGTTGCTGTATGTGGGACGCAGCCTCAGCATGGCCGGAGAAGTGGTGCGTTGGTGCGCACCCGGGATCCGAACCCGGGCCGCCAATAGTGGAGCGCGCGCACTTAACTGCTAAGCCACGGAGCCGGCCTCAACTGTTTTCTACTTGTAAAATGTACTTGACAAAGTTGTTGTGTCTATGAAACTAAATGATATCAAGCAAAACCTGAGTTTAGCACGCTGACTTGCCTCTCTCTTAAAAACTGATTAATTTCTGTTAATAATTGTATATAAATTATAAATAACAGGATTGATTTCAAAGGATAAAAATATAAATAAGAACAGTATGAGAATTGTTATGACTTTATGAAGATTATTAAATGATATAAAGGAATTAATTAATTTTAAATGTTTAACATTTAAAATTATTTTATTTAAAATACTATAGTATCAAATAGAGTGATTTTGAAACTAAATTTCTTTATTAAAAATAGAGATGATCCAGGGCCAGCCCCATGGCCTAGTGGTTAAGTTTGGTGCACGCCGTTTCCATGGCCCAGGTTCAGCTCCTGGGTGCAGACCTATGCCACTCGTTGGCGGCCATGCTGTGGCGGTGACCCACATACAAAATAGAGGAAGATTGGCACAGATATTAGCTCAGGGCAAATCTTCCTCAAGCAAAAAGTGGAAGATTGGCAACAGATGTTAGCTCAGGGTGAATCTTCCTCAGCAAAAAAAAAAAAAAAAAAAAAGAGAGAGAGAGAGATGATCCAAACCTGATTACCTTAAAATTATCTCATTTCAAATCTGAGCTCAAGGAATCACACTTCACCAGGGGGAAAACTCGAAATTAAGGCAGAGCCCTCGTGTATTAAAAATAAGAAAACAAAAACAATTTCTAAAATGTCTATTATAAGACCTGGAAGATAAAGTTGATTTCAGAGCAAAAAGACAGAGAAACATAGATCAGTTCAAATATCCGTAACATAAATTCTAAAAGGAGAGAAATGTGAAACTGGAAGGGAATAAATTATCAAAGAATGATAGAAGAAAAAGTCCTACAGCAGTTTAGAGACATGAATCTTCTTCAAAGAGCCTAAAGTCTTTCAGAAAGGAAAAAGTGGTCGTCAAAAAGGTGTAAAAATCACAGTAGCATTTCTCATTAGTAACACTGCAAAGACAATGGAGCAATCCTTTCGAATTTTGAGAGGTAATGATTTTCAAAATAAAATTCCACACCTAGTCATAGTAAACTGTAGACCGTAAACTGTGAGGTCAAAATGAAGACAATTGCAGAAAAGCAACAACTCAACAAGTTTACCTTCCACTCATCTTTTCTGAGGAATTTACTTTGGGATGTACTCCAGCCAGTCATGGAATCCAAGAAAGAGATGTAAGAAACATTGGAACCAATGCATTGAGTGCTCTTGCAAAAAATTCCCATATTGTCATCCACAAACCAAAAATAGTTCTCAAGTGAAGCAGGAAGCACAGAACTGAGGAAGACAGAGTAGAAGTGGTTTCAATTCAAAGATAACATGACCAAGAAGCTAGAAGCTATTAACTATGAAGACATATTTTTTTCTCAGCAAGACAAAAGAAGGGCACTTCGGAAAGCCGGAAAAAGCAAAAAAACAAATCAACAGAAATGTACCAACCCTACACCCGTAAAACAAAACAAAACAACTCTATAAAAAAGCGCAGCCTAAAATATGTAAAAAACCAAAAGCAGTGAGTGGAATGTAAGGAAAAAAACCCTTTGATCATAAGGCTAGAATATTTGAATTTTAAATAGCACAGAAGTAATAGCGTTACTTCTAGCATTACATAACTAAAAGAAAAAAACTCAGACAGAAACAATAAAATCCTTAACCCAGGAGAACACACGTCGCAGTGGCCCTGGTTCTGGGCCCAGCCTTGCACCCCACTCCGCCTTCACTCTGTGAGGTCTGTAGTAGTGTTTTTGCTTGTCCTTGTGACTTTTTTGCCAACTAATAAACAAACTAAGGCCTGTTGTCTGAAGCTTATTTTAAAATCATTCTCACACCATTAAAATTTGGGGTGGACAGTAAACTAGTGCTGGCTGGCTTAAAAGGTGCTAGGACATTAAAAAAAAAAAGGTTTGTTAAAATATAGGCTGTTTGCCCAATGCCATTGGGGGGACACACAAAATATTCCTTTTCAGTGGAGCAGAGAATCCTTCCTTTCCCTCTTTTTCAAGCCAACTCGGTGAAAAACTGTACCCCTGTTAACTCATGCTCTAAGCCATGTTCATGTGATACCCAAACACTTAGTCATTGAAAATGGGAGTAAAATAATATAAAAGTTTTGACTAAATTGACTATTAGGTTAAAAAGGAAAATGTGATGTTTAATTATAGTCAACCTTTAAGAGACATAGGAATCCAGAATGGGGAGGAAAAGCCATGAAGAAATTTCTAGGGAATCTGGAGAACGGCCACTTTAGACCTAGTGCCATAATGAGATGGCGACATCTTTGCAGTGCCCGAAAGGAGATTTGTCACTGTTTTTCACTATCCCTTTCAGACCCTCTTCCTAGTCTGCCCTATAGAGTAGAGAAACTGATAAATATTTTCTAGTTCAAATATATTATTTAAACTTTAATGAACATTTTTATATTACAGAAATAATGTAGGAAATTAAAATTCCCAATAATCCCACCCCAGAGAAAAATACTATTAACGGATTTGAGTATTCAAATCTAATTTTAAGAATTGATTTTCAAGATCGTTCTGAGTGACAACTTAGAGCTTGAAGATTCTTTTTGTGTGTTCACAAGCTTTACTATGTGTATATTTTACATTCTTTTCTTGTTTTCCTGGCTAAGAATGTGCTATTCTGGTTCAATAATCCTGAGTTAATAAATTTGACGATTTAACAATGTCATAGCTGCATTGTCACTCAGGTTTACTTTATGTTTCAATTTGGTATTTGCATAGACTTCATAACCTATGGTACTATTGTATATATTTTTTAAGCTTAATTTTATTTGTTGCCTTATGAATTTTTTTAAATGATGATATACTTTTTGATGTGGATTTCTTTACAAATTACCTGATAAGAATTGGATGAGAAATGGTATCTAATGGAACTAGAATATAAATTAGAATGAGGTTAAAGGCATTAAGATGAGCCAAACTGATGAAATAGATTAGTACAATGTCTTCCAGAAAGGAACATAAATGTGCCAGATTACAATTAACATCTGAATTTCTATTATTTAGCAATTAAAAAGAAAAAGAAAGAGATTGACATTTTCTGCAATTAAAAGCCTTGATCTGGACACTCATTTCTCAAGCCTTTGTTTGGGAGTCAGATTTTTCTCCTCTTCTGTAATCTATTAAATCATCAAGATTTGTTGAATCTCAGAATGCTCCTGTTGGACACATATTTAACTAGTGTAGTTATTTTAATTATTGGTTCTGACTTCAGATCCAAATTGATTCTAGATGTTTTCTTTCCCAGAATTCATTTATTTTATAATCCTCAGGTTTTGGGGGCTTGGATGGTATCCTTATAATCTTTCTTAACAGCGGATTATGCTTCATTCTTTAGTAACAGAATTACTACACCCTTTTATATGTCCGTACTTAAACAGTAGACATTTCTGAGTATATTTTCAGGTAATAAAATTATTTAATTTAATCTTGTGGGAAACAACAATAAATAACCTTATTGTGCTTTTACATTTTCAAATTGAGTTCATTTTCAAAGCATATTTCACTGTATATTTGTGTTTCATGATAACAGACTCAGAAAATTCAGCCACTAAAAGCCATTTAAGTATATTATATATTGAGATCTTGTACAGTTTATATTTTTCAACTCTATAAAGCAAGAATAATATTTGATAGATAATACTATTTTATGATGCCTTCATGAACAAAAGTATCTTTCAAAAATAGGTGTATGTCACCATACCCTATTAAAAATGGATTTAATGCACATATTTTTATTTAATTGTTTTATCTATTTTGACTTCTGAGTAACCTCTGCCAGTATTATTCTAAGGTAAAGCATATATTATTTATTAATTTATATCTTTATTTGTATCATATTTTATATATTACACGTTGTATTATCTTTATGTATACATTACTAATAAATATATTCTAAAAAGGAAAATACTATGTAGCAATACTAGCAATGCTGCATTGTTTTTGCATAGCTCTTTTAACTACTGTTTTAATATATATTTTCTTTTATCTTCTTAAAAACTTTTGAAATAAGTAGATTAATAATCCTGTACATTCATTTTAAGAAACTGAGATGCTATAGCTATAAATGATATGCTGAAGTGACAAAGCTATTAAATTCAGTACTAGAATTAACATATGATTTTCCTGAATCACAGGTCAACAATGTTTCAAGTGTAGATAGTCAATAGTAAGGATTAAAATAACTTTAACAATTCCATTTGAAGGGGAGGGTGTGTGTGTGTATGATATTTTGACGTGAAATGGTTCAATAAACTGCCTGGCACACCCAGAAATGCCCCCAATTAAAATCAAACATATATTAGAAATATTTCATAATATGTAGGTATTATTCTTTCCCTTGTGATCATTATCTCTTCTTTGAGAAATGGCCTCTAATAAAGATATCCATTTGGCCCCAGGATATGTGTGCATTAAGGAAATTAAAACGTCCAGTGTTCTTCCTTCCCTATTATATCCATGAGATATTTGTCAAATATCCCTAAGGCCTTTCACATACTGGTCAGCTGTACACAGAGACCATTATGAAAACTTCATGTAGTTTTGCAGTCTAACTTCGTGGTCCTTCAGAGCTATTATATCTTCTAAGACTTCCTTGTGCTTCATTGAAAGCTTCAGGGAAAATAAATATGTCTCTCTAGACCCAGAACTTGAAATGGCGGTGGACTCAAGAGATCAAGGTTATCAAAACACGAGTTCTGTGTTATGGCTTCTGTTTATCTGCAGGAAGGCTGCCAAGGTGAAAGAGGTGGTTGTTATTTTCAAAGTATTGAATTATCTGGAAGAGGAATTTCTTATCACTATAGATTATTTTTGCTTCCAATTCCAAATGTTGACCTTATTTTTGATATCATCTCTGTCCTTTGACAGTTATTAGCTTATAGATGATTGCTGGAAAATAACTCCCAAACTTGTACCCCGAGGAGGTTACTGGGGATGCTTGGCCATGTGTTTGCTTTCAAAGGGGGAGAAAAAAAAAAAGAGGTTGAAATGATGAAAAAGGAAACAAGGACAGTCATCACACCCATTAGAATATACTGTCTTGCCTTCCAGGTACCCACTTTCAGGATTTCTAGTGTTTTATATTTAATATATTTAGCTTTTCTCAAATCTTCAATATTTGAGGAGTTCCCTTTGTTCTTCTGTATAACAGTGGAATAACTGTATTAGGAGGAATAACTGTATGATGAGGATTGTTGTTTCTATTTTAGATACGCTAAAAGGAAAATCTGACTATATACAGACTTCATGATCTTTATATCCTTCTTATAGAAAAGTGCAATCACGTTATTGGGGCTCTATCCTTTCCTGTACATTATTCAGAAGTTTTAAATATGTCACTTGATTCAAGCGCTTATTGCAGACATTCATACAACATATCATAACCCAAGTAAAAGATAATGCTATAGGTAACAGCTGTGCTTTAAGCGATGGTTACCAAAATTCCTTTTTTCTTTTTCACTGCAGCATAGCAAGAGAAAACAAAGTTAGAGAGTAGTTAGCAGAATTTAGGTATTGGGAGGCCTAACACCAAAATGTGGATGGAAAAAGCCTGGGATTTGTTTTGGAGCCTCACAATCCTGGGTTTGAAATCAAGCCTTGATAATTATTAGCCGTGGGGTCTCAGGAAGTTATTTAACTTCCTCGAACCTCGCATGACTCATCTCTGAAAGTGGCCTAATACTAATTTTAAAATTTGTTGGCATGATTGTTTGAGATAATGTGTTTATAAAATTCCCAGCACCAGACCATAACAAAATAACACAGTATCTGCTCAATAATTTTAGTTCCCTTTCTCTTTTCTCCTTCTCTTTTTGATTATAAAATTTATAGAATGTTTCACATGGTATATGTGTTTGTGTGTGTATATATATATACACGTATGTATATATGTATATATGCATGTGTATATATGTCTGTGTATGTATGTGTGTGTATGCACAGACAGGTGTATGTATGTTTGTGTATATATTTGTGTATGTTTTTGTGTGTATATATGGATATACATGCATATAATATACCTTATTCAAAATATTTTGACCGACCTCAAGCTTGATATTTCTTTAAGACTTCTTGTTTAATCTTAAAAATCCACGTACATTTTGCATTCCTTACTTTATTAGACATTTTAATATTAAAATAATATCTTTACATTCACCACATTTTGTAGTAAAATTGTCCACTCCAAAAGATACTCAACATTGATTTTGTGGTGTCTTGTGCCTTTTGTTCACCAATGTATATCCAAGGGAAAGGGTACAAAACTCAGTTTTCAAAGCACAACATTAAATGATATGTTGAGGATGATTATTTTGCAGACTTTTTTAGCAAGATATAAGGATTAAAGATGTTAGGATACTATTGAGAGCTATGTGATCTCTACATACCTCTTACAGACACTTAAACTATCCCATAAGTAGTGAGATTTTATAGGATCAGATTCATAATCCCGAAAGGAAGTTAAATCTGCTTCATTCCTGCCAACTTGCGCACAATGAGTTTTGGAAGAAGTTCCTTCACACAGTTAAAAGTTTCCCATATATTCAGTAAGATATCACAGCCTTGCAGAAATATTTTCTGTCTACAATTTTTATAACCTTAGTTTATCAATTGTTTATTTTACCTTCCTACACCTATCCATAATGGATGACATCAGATATAGCTCATTTTAGTCCTGGTCTAATTTAATTATGGGCTTTGCCTTATTTATGTGCATCAGTACAATATGTATATAATTTTGTTGGTTGAAAATTTAAAAGCTACAAGTATTCAGTCCATGATGCTAGCCTTAGTACTGACAGTCAGCAAGCTATGACACACATGATCTGAGGAATTATTCACTGGAACTCATGAACTTATGGCAGGATAAAGACAGTCTTCAGGGAGGCCTTCATGGCAGTTAAAATTATTGCTACAAGTCTTCTATTTTCATAATGTTGTCAATGTTGGCCAGTAAATCAGTAAAACCACCAGTCAGACCATGCCCTTGGCAAAATATGATGCGGCATAATTACAAAGGAGATTTTTAGAGAAAACTCCCCAGAGTACTTTGTGCTAAATGCCTAAGGGGGTTTTCCAGCTGGCCTATGATTTGATCACAGTTGTGCCTGCATCTCATGCCTACGGGCTTCCCAGAAATTCTCTTTATCCACAAACTGTATTCTGAAATTTTTACATCTTTACATCAGACAAAGACTACATACATCTAATTATAAAAATGCTGCTTATAAATAAAAATAGTGAAGAATTCACTTGTTTCCTTTGGAAATCTCATATTTAATTAGGTTTCAACAAGATTTGGTCTAGCTAATTTCTCAATATATTATTTTTTATTTAAATGTTGGAGGAATCATGTCTAATTTTTCATCATCCTACTTTCTTGAAAATAGTGCTAATACTGCTACTAATTGAGCATTTGATTCAAAAGATTATTGCAGAACTGTTATTTGCATCTAAGGTACCACATGTCCACCAAAGGCAAGTTTCGTTAGAAGATATGTCTTTGCTTTTCCAGATTGGATCTGAGTAAGTTCAGAGTTCTGGATGAGTTAGATGGTAGGGTCTTCATTGTCACTCTTTGTAGCAGTTACAGGAGGACTGAGAAGGCTGTATTATTGCAGACATGCAGGTGCTTAACCTCACATTCCTTATTAGCTTTTAGAATTCATTTGGTTCCTGTTTTGGGACCTACTAGGAATAAGACACATACTCTGAACTCAAAACTCTTATGCTCTAGGTAAGGATCATGGACATACAAACACTGTTCCAGTAGAAGTATATACAGTAGTGTAGTTTTCCATTAAGAGATCAGGACACGCTTCACAAAAAAGGAAAAGTTCTACTTTAAGAGATAAATGGGAACTTGCTGCGTAGAGAAGATGAGAAAAGGAATTGCAGTGGTGTAGCCCTAAAGCATGAAAGAGTGTGCTGTTTACGTATTTTTGAGTTTACAAAGTATTTTCATATATATTATGCGCTTTAATCTTTCACCAGCCTTGTATGATAAATATTACATCAAGAGAAGTTAAATGATTTACGCAGTCACCCAGATTATAAACGTCAGAACCAGAGTTTGGATTAATTCATTCCTTCCTTTACTCAAAAATATTTACTGAAAATTAAAGAAAAAAATAAACCATGATTGAGCGCTTACTTCAAAGCAATGTTTCTCAAACTTTTCTTCATTATCATTCCACATAAGGAGTCTTTTTAGATTTTTTTTCCTGGCTGCCCTCTCCCTAGGAAATTTTAATACCTCAGATATACCGTATATCTGTTTTGTACTGTTGCCCTTTGGAGGGCCACGAACTGTAGTTAATAGCTAAGAATTTTTTCACCCCCCTCCCAAGAACCAAGTTTTGCCTCTTTGAGAGTGATATCCACTTCATTGAGAATGAATGCTCTAGAGACATTCTGCTAAGTGGTAAAAATATAAAAATGAATAGGATGTGGTCCTTTCCCTGAGTCACCACAATGACCAATAGATGAGAAGTACAAGCAAACAAATACTTTCGGTAGAGAATAGTGCATGCAACAACAGAAGGATGTAGAGGGTGCAGTTAATAGCACAGAAGAGGCTGTCTTCAACTTTGGCTGGGAGCAGTTAGAAGAGACTTCATAAACTCCCTTCATGGTTAAGGCCTTCAGTCTGAGAATGTGACTGCCAGGTGAAAAAAGGAGGAGGACATTTCAGATAGGCAAGAACTGCACATTGAAAGGCAAAGGGGGTGAAACAACATGTCCGGTTTTGGGGTCTGCAAAAAACTTAGGAGGAGAGGGCTGGAGCAGTGTGGGGACCATGTCATAAACTGAGAGCCTATATTGTCATGGATGCAATGGAAGGGTGACATGATTAGTTTTCTGTCTTAGATCATTCGGGTGTTTCACTTCCTGTTCAAGGTGGCTAAGGAAAGCCAGCAAGTTTTTCTCTTCTCCTTCCTGCCAAAATTCTGTTAAAATCACATGCATACTCCAAAAATCCACTGCATCATTGGATATCTGGAAGGATGCCATCAGTAAACTAGAGTGGTGAAAAAATTTGGCAGGCAAGGGAAGATCAGTGAATTAAAGCACTTAAACAGTGCCTGACATATGATAAGCACTATTAAGTATTAGCTGTTATTTAATGGGAACAGCTAAGAGGCCATAGTTAAAGCAAGAGGTGATGAGAGTCTTACCTGAAGCAGGAACTTTGTGGAGGGGGAGGGGTAGATTTTTTAAAAAAATATTTATTTGTATCGTCCCGTAGAGCTTCACACAGTCCAGGAACTCATCTACATTGTCTTTCATATCACATTTCTTCCACAACAGCCTTTGCATAATATCTTAGAAATCCACTCTTGGTTACGTATGAAAACATCTTTGGTCGATTTGTAGCCATAACAGTTTACATGTATTGACAGTTTATGATGTGTCAAGCATTGAGATAATTATATTATAGACATTAATTAATTCATACAGTATTTCTGTGAGGTTATTGGTGTTATTAGGCCAACTTATATATATGGGAAATACCCGACAACATAAGGCTTAGACAAGTTAAGTAATTTTCTCAAGTACCTGCAGTTATTAAGTGGTTAAATTTGAGATTATGACTCCATACCACAGCTCTTAATCATCTGTTATTCTATTTTATATATCATTATTTTCTGATAACATTCTTGTCTTAATCTGTTGGGGTTGCAATAACAAAATACCACAGCCTAGATGGCTTATAGGCGACAGAAATTTATTTCTGTCTGGAGATTGGGACGTCCAAGATCAAGGAACCAGCAGATTTGGTGTCTAGTGAGAGTTCACTTCGTAGATGACCATCTTTCTGCTGTAACCTCGCATGGTGGAAGGGGCAAGGGAGCTCTCTCAGGCCTCTTTTATAAGGGCACTAATCCCATTCAGGAGGGTTCCACCTTCACAACCTAATCACCTCCAAGGGCCCCACCTCTTAATACCGTCATCTTGGGAGTTAGGAATTCAACATATGAATTTTGAGGAGATGCAGACATTCAGACCATAGCAATTCTTATGACATTTTTAAAAAGAATTTTCTACTTAAAAATTCACAATATTTCTAAATTCTTTTTAATAATTAAGATCATTTTTTCAGCTCACCTTTTATTCAACTAGAATTAAAGACTATTCCTGGCCCATGTATATTGTACAGTCATGCGTCGCTTAACGATGGGGCTGTGTTCTGAGAAATGGGTCCTTAGGTGATTTCATTGTGTGAACATCATAGAGTGTTTACTGACACAAACCTAGATGGTATAGCCTGCTACGCTCCTAGACTATATGGTACTAATCTTATGAGACCACCGACGTATATGTGGTCTGTCATTGACCAAAGCATCGTTATGCAGCACATGACTGTATGTGTTTTCAAGGAATGGAAAAGGAAAGGCATTAATATTTATTGTCTGACTACTATGTACTTGATCCTATGCTGGGTTCTTTCCTGTGTCCTCTCGATTCAGTCTCACCTTGACTTGTGAAGTAGCCTTCGGATACTCAAATATCAGATGAGGAACCTGAGATTTGAAGATTTATAATTCTTGCGTCTTGTATATCACAGCATTTATATGTGTAAAAGAAAAGTGCTTACCTTTAGCACTCACAGTCTAACAAAGTGAATCATTTTGTCTTATAACATCAGAAGCAGGAAATCTCAGGAAGCAATGTCAAAGATGGAATCCTGAGGCAATCTTAAATTCCAAACTAAGAACTAGAAGTGAATCCCATGTGGTCAACTCGATTCTCTTTATAAATGGGAGAAAGCAGAGGTTTAGACAAGGTCAAATAGCAAATAATCCAAGAATATATTCATATTGACTTTAAAAGCTTTCGGGTGGGTGTTCGTGTTCTTAAAAGAGTATGTACTTTTACTTGAATACTTAAGTGACAAATATTCTAGAAGTTTTCAAAGAAGAGATTTTATATAGCCAAGTTAGATTCATATTTTCTTTTTATACTTCACAGAATATTCTGTGAATAAAGAACACTAATCATTATTTTCTTCCTAAAAATGCTGTTATATAGAAGGTAATTTATCACACCCGTAACTGTGTTTATAGTGAAATACTTCATGGTATTTTATGTTCACATTTCAATTTGGAAAAAAAGTTTATATTCCTATTTCAAACTATACATAACAATAAATTCCAGATAGATTAAAGACCTAAATTTAAATGCAACACTCCCCATAAAAACAGTACTGTAAAAGTACAAGAAGAAAATATAAGCTATTATCTCATATACTTTGAGTAGGGAAGGCCTTCTTAGGCACCACAAGAAAAGCAATTTGAAACTTGAAATTGAAAAAAATATAACTATAAGTAAAATTAAAGTTAAAAATATGACTGAAAGGAAATATATAAATCAGGAGTAACAGATAAAGCTAATGTCCCTGCTATGCAAAGAGCTGATACAAATAAATAAGGAAAAGTTAAGTGATCCCATAGAATAATGAGTCAAGCCTAGGATGAGGTAATACTGAATAATAGTAAACACGTTTTAAAATTTCTTATACTAATTATCAAGAAAATGCAAATGATCAGTTATCAAACTGACAAAAATGCAAAACAATGACAACATCCAACATTGTTGAAGATGGAAAGGAAAAGTAAGCTCTCCTTTTACTTGAGAACTATGAGAAACTTTCATATATGTGTGTGTGTATTTGAAATATTATTAAAATTTGAATATCATAAATGTCATACCTGTGGATTAAAAAATAATAAAGTAATGGACTTTACATGTTAACAATATCTAGAATTTTTTAAAGATCGTGTCACGCTCTTAACCTCATCCTCCTCCTTCCTCACCCTGTGACTTGCTGTATTAAAGAGCTCTATTCAGTCACTCTTAACCCTCCCAGACTGGCAAAGAGGATTTAGCCTGGATCCTAGTCACATTTGTAATCGCCATCCTCAGGACCGAAGTACATTATAACTGCATTGATGGTTCCATTATCACAGCTTGACCACGCCAAGCTTTATACGGTTGCTAAGTAATCAGTGTCAGTTGTTGCTCTTGAGGATGAAGGACAAAATATTTCTTAAGGTAAAAGGAAAACTTTATGAAAAAGCAAAGGCTACCTTTTTTCCACAGTGTCTTATTTCTGAAACAATACCACGTTGTAATATTTTATTCGCGAGACAAATTCTTGCAAATATTCTGTCACTTTCTTTAGTAACTTTACTTTGGAAATCATTTACATGGTAGTTCTAAGAAACATAAAAGAGTTTTTTGTGTGTTCATAAAGTTCATATAGGACTAAGGGAAATATAGACCTAGTGTTGAATCTCATGAGCATGTGAATGTTCTACTCCCAACTTCCTCTGATCTGCAATGTAAATTAGGCCTCTTGCTAATAATATATTTACTTCAGCACACATAATAACTATTAAAAAATCTTTTTCATGCATCTGCAAAATTTCTTATTGCACTGCATCATCAAAAATAGATGAAAGCATTGAACAGCTTGAATATCCTTGTCAACAATTTAGGATGCTATGTGATTTTGCACAAAAACTAATGCTCCAGTACCACATCATTGTATGGCTTGATCTGGTTTCAGTGAATCTTTAAAAAATCACATCAATCAACAGATATGTATACTGAGTCAGATGTACTATGCTACAAGATAGGAGGGATTTTTTTTTTTTTAAAAAAGAGCAAGACCCCTGTTATGTGGGGAAATTATACCCTTGCCTATGAAAGGTAATTAGCCATACACAAGACATTATAGGAGTTCAGAATGGGGGATGGAGCATTGTTGTGTGCTGGAATTTTCAGGATATAAGAACACCTGGTTAGCTTCAGTAAGTTCATGTGGGCCTGAATATCTGTAATTTTAAAGGTCCACAAAGTGATTTTGATGTTCATTTTGGGCTGGGAACTACTTCAAGCATTCAAGCATGTCAAGACGGAAATATTAGGTATTATTGTGAAGGAATTAGAATGATACATTAAGCCTTTAGTACTTCAGGGACTTGACTTCCCAATTTACTGCCTACTCTATAGAACATAAGATGTCCTAATAAAATGTCAAAATTCAGTGATCCTCTGAAAGTGTGTACAACCAATATTCAGATTTAAGAATATGGATGAATCATTCTCTGATTTGTTTTAGTGGTTATGTGGGATATTGATGTCTATAGACACAGAAATAAATTTGTGTCGGATTTAAAAGTGCACTCATCTGACAAAGATTCAAAAGGTATAGAGTGAATTTTGTAAGAAAATATATTAGAAAATGATTATGTTCATTACAAAGGAATGCTTCGCTTTATAAAAAGTTATTGCAATTTCTTTAAAACATAGTGCATATAAAAATATTTGATTTGGAAAAAAATAGTAGTTTTTATATTTAAAGAAGACATTCAAGACCACTGATTTGGCATCGTGATTTTTTTTTGGGGGGGGAGGGGATGGTGAGGAAGATTGGCCCTGAGCTAACATCCTTGCCAATCTTCCTCTAGTTTGTATGTGGGATGCTGCCACAGCATGGCTTGATGAGCAGTATGTAGGTCCGCGCCCAGGATCTGAACCCATGAACCCTGGGCCACTGAAGCAGAGTGTGCAAACTTAACCACTATGCCACTGGGCCAGCCCCACATTGTGCTTTTTATAGCTACCAGCCAGCTGGGTGAGAGGAGAGCTTGGGTTGCTCCTGATGCCAAAATCAGATTTTCCTCAATCAGCATTAGGGTTTTTTTCTCTACCATGTACAAATACTAAAAACTTAAATAATATTACTTTAAATACATTTGTACAGTGCATTCAATTTTATCTAAAGTGTCTTCATGAACATTATATTCCATTTATTGTTTTTAACTTTTCCTGAGTGTTTTCATATCTAGAGGCAGTCTTCCCTCTTTGCCAAAATATTTCTATGGAAACGCACACACGTGTTTTACATTTCTCTGTAGCAAAAAAGAACTTCCAAAATCATTGCACCGAACGTAGAGCTTGGCAAAGGTTGGGTTTATTCTTTTAACAATTCCAGGTCCTGTAGCATCTTCATCTTCCTGCCCATAAATACTTTGCCCGCCTGGCCATACTCTATCCCTGAGGACAGGTATGTGGCCTCCTTTTCTTCTTCCTCATTGTTCTGTTCCTAGGCACTTTTATTCACTCCTGCAGCCCCTAGAGACTGGTGACTCCAATGTCCCTTGTAGCCAAATCATACCACTCTCCTTAGTGTTAGACCCAGAAATTCTGCCTGCCCACCAGGGATCTCTAACTGTGTATCCCATAAGCAAGATAAATTTCAGGGTATTAAAAATGAAACTTACTGTTTTATTTCCAGACCTTTCTTTCCTCCTGTGTTATCTGTCTAGGTGAACCAGACCACCATTCACACTCACTTCCAAATCAGAAATATGAAAACCATACTATTGGTTGAGGATCTCGATCTTTGAATCTGTTATAGCCCCCATCTCATATTCAATACTCACTCCTAAACCTTTCTTAAATCTGTCCTTTCCTCCTCATTCCCACTGTGCTACTACATTAGTTCACCTCATCACCAGCCTTTGTCTATTAAAAAAGATTCAAAATTCTCCTTCCCAACCCTAGTTTTCCACCCCTAGGACCCCACCCCTGTTGCCCAGAATGATCATTATAAAATGCAAATGTGCTTTGGTATTCCCTTGCTTAAATTAAAGTGTTCCTTGTTGCCTTAAGCAATGTTCAGACTCATGAGTTGGTCTTGCTCATAGGCCCTTCTTATCGCTGGTGGAATCTCACTATTGGCAAGACCTGTGTGGGTTCTTGGCTCTGCCTGTACCTTTGCTCATTCTGTTCCCTCTGCTTAGAAGGCCTCTGCTCTTTTACTCTCCTTATTTATTAAAAATGAATACTTTGAGGCCACTTTTTACTTCTTGTTCCAGAAATCACCATTTATTCTCCATAATTTGAAGGCCTTAGAATCAGGAAAATTACAACACAAATTAGAATACAGCATAAGTAGTACAATTTTAGGGTGTAGAATATGCTGCAGTAACATAGTCAAGGAAATGATTATTTCTTGAGCAGTGAAGGACTTTTACCAAAGAGGTAACATTTAAACTGAGTCTTGAATGTTGAGTAAGAATATTCCAAAGAGAAGGAGGGAAGAGGGCATTCCATGCATGAACAAAGATTTAGACATGAGAAAAAATGTGGAACATTTGGGAAGACTGGAGAGTTTGTGTAGCTGAAAAGCTGTGCTTTGTAGAGGTTTTGTTTGTGGGTTAGTTGGTCTTTATCCTGTTTTGGTTACTTTTTTTTTTTTTTTGAGTAAGATGATTTTTGTTTATGCTTTTCCCATTCAGGTTCTCCCCATATTGAGGCATCCAGACTTTTCCTTGTGTTTTTTTCACGTTTTATTTAAATTTCCTATAGTACAGATCCAGCCTAAGTCTTCTGAAAAGAAATAAAGAAAGTGCTTCTTGGGAGGTTTTAGAGTTTATATACCCATGAAAAATTATTGAAAACTGACTTTAAGTCATTAAGAATGGTAGCTCATGCAGGCAGAGGTCATGTGAGAGAAATTATGACTCTCAGTGATCTCGTTCGCGTGGTATACAGTGGTGTACACCAAGCCAAAACTGTATTCCTGAGCATTCAGGAGAATTCATCTGCACACAATTTTTCACTCCTTTCTGAACTCCATTGTGTTATATTATCCATATTTTCAAGCTGAAAGCATATGAAGCCAAACCTACAGGAAATGAGTGAGCATATATTTCATTGTGAAGTGACATTTTATGAACTCTCCGTGTCCTTGTTCTCATGCACGCCTACTTCATAACAATGAAAACCTCTTCTGCCGACCAGTATATAAAATTCAGTTTAGTTTGTTCTTTCTACTGTCATGATCATGATAGTGAAAAAAGCCAAATGACATTTGATTTTTTCACTCTTGTTTATTACATTTGATCCACACCACTGGTATTTGAACTTTGAATTAAATGAGGTTGTATACTTAAGGGATCAGAGCAAATGAACATTATAACTCCTTTGAAGTAAAATATAAAAATGAAATAAATATGAACATAAAGATTTCAATATTATTTGTTATCCTTATCATGGTTTTTAATCCTGGTTAATAAAGAAATATAATGTTTGTGCTTTTCTTTATTCAATAAATTATAAATGAAGTTTTGATGTGAATAATTTTGTAACACTGGGAAAATTAGAGATCATCTGGTGATAGGATTTATAACTACTATGTAGGAGTTGTAAAATACAGTAATTATCCTGGAACCATATAAAGTATTATTTAGGTAGATTGCCCTTATACTAAGTTATTGTACTCATTTATATTGTGTTGCAAGTTGTTTTTCTTTTGTTGTCGTTCTTGCTTTTCAGATTGGAAAGGTAGAAGAGTCCTGGTCAGAACTTAAATTTGCAACCCAACATAAATCAAAGCTCCATTCTCCAGCCTGAAGGCTCCTGCCCCCACCTTCACTCCCAGTGACCCTGTGAATGTAATATTTTTAGAGTGAACCTTGAATCTGGTCTAGACAGCATGTGACTTATGAAGTGAGGTAGGGTGAGGTATCCAGGGAGAGAGGCAAATCCTTCAGAAATGAGCCTCGAAATAATGTATTTTCTTTCTTGGAACCCTAAAATAGGTAGAACTGTAACCCATTTTCCTTTTTCATGGGAAAGCTCTTTACTCAGATTTGAATGCTCTCTCTTCCTTTCAATATTCATGCCTAGTGTTTGTAGTCCATTATTACATTATTTCTGCTTTTCATTTATTGACCTCTCTAGTTTAGAGGACAAGTCAATATAAATAAGTAATCTTGGGTAAGACTGAAGTGTATATTAAAATCAAGATAAGGTAGCAACAAGTAAGAGAGTTTGCCTTTTCCTTCTTAATAGTTCGAATGGTGCTTTCATTGCATATGTAGTAGTCACCATGAGGAAATAATCTAGGAAACATTTCTAATGAGAAGTTCTGAGGCTGGTATGATTACTGGAGGAAAAAGGTAAAAAATATAAACTGTAGTCCAGGACAGTGAATTCTGTACAAGGATAGACTATACCTAAATAACATTTGTTTTAGCTTATGAAAGTAACACAAATGTTAATTTTACAAGTATTCCAACCACACGGCATCAATGAAAGTGACTGAATCACAAGAGCATCTTTGTTTGTATGGCTCATAAGATCTCTGAAACTCTACTTTTACTTAAGTTGTTAGTACTTTTAAACAATTTAATCCTGTTGGTTCCTATAAAAGAGATTGAAATCTTATTCCACATGGCATTCAGGAATCCAGGGTTGGTATGAATTTTAAATTCTGGTACCTTCAATCATTCACTAAGGTTCATTCGTTGTCTAATTTTTGCTGGAAACACTGGGCTCCACCTCACCAACCCTCCTAGGGATCTCTGTTAACTGTGTGCTCTCTTTTCCAGCCTATAAGGGCCAAAGAGGCAGCAGTGACCATCTCACTGTGGTGGAAAAGTTTTAATCATTCAACACCCAATGTCATTTTTTCGTTTTTTGTTTGGGGGCTGGAGGGTGGGGTCAGGGGAGTGGAGCTTTTCCTTTGAGAAGCAAAAGCAAAGCAGAACAAACAAACAAAAAACCTCTGAAATTTATCATATCGTCCCTAGTTGGCCAATAAACTTATTGTTTCTCTAGTGTTTTCAGTGTGACACTTTGGGACAGCCACACGCAGTGTCTGGGCTAGTGCTTCTCCACTGTTCTCCCATTCCACGACCTGGGAGAACCGAACATATTAACATCAGAAACATGACTCACTATCAGACTGTTTTGCATTTTCAACTACTGATTTATCTGAATCTAGGAAAAGATAGTAGCAGGTAGTGCAGGATGTTCATGCAGGTTTGTGGGTTGAAAAAACTCCGCAGGTAATTCTGATGTTCCCCCGGGAGACAGGTATAGCCCTTCACTCTTTTCTCTGCCCTATCCCTTAAAACAATAAGTAGTTTGTTCATTAATGTATTTTTCATGAAATTGCTTATTTAGTAAATATTTATTGAATATCACATTTAAAAACAATCCAAAAAAGTTAATATAGCTGCAGGAAAACTGTGGTTTAGATGCCTTATTATTGTCTAGATTTGGGTACTGGGGGCAGTTTTCAAAGAACAGTCAAAATAAGCTGGGGTTTAGAGTATTTTTCTTCATTGTTTTTCCTATAACATGTTTATGTAATTAGCTATATATACGTCTATTTACTACCTTGTCACTATGACTATTCAATCAAAAATCATTTCCATATTATAATGAACATATTGAATTTAAAAATCAAATCAGCATTTAATAACTATTTTTATGATTAGGAAGGATTCAAGTTTATTGTGGAAAATTGGGAAACAAAGAGGAAAATAAAAATTGCCCATCACCCCAGCACCCAAAGAGAAATACAAATGAAGATTTTGATGTCCTCAGTGAGCTACTGTATATGCTGGGTTCCTGGTAAGTCAGCACGGTGAGATGCAGGGGTTCACTAGCCATGTAACCTTGCAGTGTTTCTCAATCTATCATTCATTATCCACACCAGCCAAGAGCATTCGTATCAAGCTGTACTTTCTGTAGTTTGTATAATGAAAACAGCAGATGTATTGATTAGGTTTTCTCAAACTATGCACACCCAGATTCTGATAATTTCCTCTGTTACCTCCCCTCCAACTTCCATTTGAAAATTACAAGCATAATTGGAAAAAAAAGTAAAACCAGAAAAACAGGGAAACCTAATTGAGAAGTCTCTTATTGTTCTGACTTTATGACTTAAAACTATGCAATGCCAGGTAGATTATTACCTCTCTGAAATTTATGTCAGAGACATTAATAGTCATTATTTAATAATTTGTAAAGTGGCTTGTGAAGATTAAAATGGAAAATGCATGTAAAGTTCCTTGCACAGTGCTTATTGGAAAACATTAAGTAACTTCTTCACGCTAGGACCTGGTTTGGGCCCTATCCTTTATGTTATGTAATTAATTTCTCAGAACAACTATGACCTAGAACAAGCATATGAATTTTTACATGTAACTTTAATGCCCCAGGTCTCCCCACCATTCTATGAGTGCAAATGAGACCATAGTCACATTAATGCCTAAATTAGGACACTTGTTCCAGCATTCACAGAGGACCTCAACCTGTCTGCAGAGGATTGTGGGGAGGTTTATTCATGTCCTGCTGCTCCAGCTGTCATTGATGCCCTCTGTGGGAACCTATGTACCCCTCCAGTAGAGGCTGTATTAATGAGCGCCCAGAATGCTAACGCTGCCCGGTGGATTGGCTTGCAGAGAGGAGAGAGAGAAGCAGGGCCCAGGATCTGTTCTCTGTGATGAAGGAGGTCACCTGGGCCTGGGTTCTCAGTGTTTGTGGCCACAATCTCACAACCTCAAATGAATACAGACCCTTCCTCTCATTCCTCACAAACCATTTGCTCCAGAGCCACTCAAAACCAGCCGCTGCCCCTCCTCAATGCCCACATCTGCTGTCTTTCCCCAACACCATGGCATAAATCTCTTTTCTCTTCCTTCCGTCCAAAGCCAAAAGCACACAAGCATACAGACCGCCCCCTGAATAACCAGCCCATCAATTCTACAGTCAACTAGAATTTAAATTCCTGTTGTTGTTCTTTTCCTCAGATAGGACACGTTGGTTCATTCAGAGAACGAAACTGAGGCTGAAAGTAATTATTAAATATGCACAAGGTAAAAACAGCTCATCCATCTCACCTGCAACCATGCGGTTTTTTGCAGAAGGATATAGCCTGCCCCCTGCTCTTTAATCCTATGGTTGCCCTACCCTTTTCTGCAAAAAGAGCCACTCCATCTCTAATGTTTGTCTCAGGTTGGTCTCTCCTGTTGCTTCCCAGCAGCCAGCAGCTGTGCAGCACGGCTTCCGACTGTGCTTCTGCACGTCCTTAGGCATTTATTCTGCCTCCCGGGCTTGCAGCCGCCCTGCTCTCGGCTGTTGTACAGCTGCCGTCCGGGTGCCTGCTGTTAGCCATCTTCAGCACGGTCCCACCTGGGGCTGAGGTAGAGAGAACATAATTTCAGCGCTAGGGCCTTGGCCGCGTTCCAGGTACTCCCTGGTAGTCTTGCCATACCACTTCACACTTCCTATCAGATTCTGAGGAGGCTGCTGGACCCCCAAACCTGTGTGCATGCTACCAGTTTCCTTAGATGTGTTAATGGAGCAAAATCAGATAGTGTTGACACTACATTGTCATCTTATCTCCCATAATGTGTGCCGACTAAATAGATTCCATTTTTTCATTCCATCTATCAATAATCAGGTTTCTTACTACTGAGAACTCAGTTATGGTTATCAGTTTTATATCTTAAATATTCCAGAAAAGCTTCGTTATCCAGGATGTGGGACTGGAGGGTATCAGGCAAAAATGCCATTCATGTCACCTTGAAGTGTCTCCTCATCACTCCTTGCTGTTCTTGCAGTGACCAATAGCTGGGCACCTGGTCAGAAGGGAGCAATGCTTATTTCCAGCTGACCTCAGGCTGTCCTGCAGTCAGAGACAAGCAGATTTTGACTGTGAGATACTTGACTTAGTAGAGTTTTTAAAGACTAAACATGTGAAAATTTCATTGAGTTAAGTAGGAAGTGACAACACAAAAGAGAAATCTCATCTCTCCCTTTGAATAACAATCTGTGAATTAAACTTCATTAGACTATGTGAGTAAAGTTCAATAGAATAAATAATCCTATAACTGTAGAAGTGTCGAGAAGATAGCATACCAACAAAATTAACAACAATTATCTCTGTGATGCAATTATATGCAATTTTTTATTTTCTTGTTGCTGACATTTTCTGGCATTTCTACAATAAATGTATATCACTTCTGTGATAAAAAATAGTTATATATTAAAAGTTTTGCAAGTTTAAATAATCATACCCCCAAAACATTTAAATATCAAAAATCCTCTTCACTTTTCAGCATGAGTTTCTAAAATTTTTTTCACATACTATAAAATCCAATATGAACTAAACAAAACAAAGAAACAAAAAGCAATCATATGTACCTTTGAAAAATAATGTCTGCTGTCGAGGTCACAAATGCTGGACTATGCAGATAAACAATAAATTGCCCTCCAGTGTCTGAGTTTTCCATCTGCTCTTGTACTAAATTAGGTCGGTCATCAGAAAGCTATGTGCCTGGACCACATCACCTCAACAGCACAGAAATGCCGTCACTGAGTTATGACTTAGTGGTGTATTCTCTGCTTCCAACCTTAGAATCATTTTAACATTATCTCTATGCCCAATTTTAATACTGCAATTTAAAATATTGCCCAGACTCACTGTACTTTACACACAGACCTACATAGAAATCTCTTTCGTGACATTATTCCCAGGAAATAGTTTGTTTCTATAGATAGGTTTTATGTACCTTCTTATGGCAAAATGAAAACTACCTAACCCAAGTCTCCTTTGACTTAGTTCCTAGAAATCCAAGTCAAATTCACTGTTCACTTAGTAATCTGTATATTCACCTAACCAGTGGCATCTACTCCTTTGCTTTGTTTACTTATTTGCTTGTTTTGGTTTTGGTTTTGGCTTTTTGGATGGAATCTAATCTGTCTTGATCACTGCATTTTAAATAGACTGTCTCATATTTTTGTAGAAGATAAATATATAACAAGACAGTGATCACATGTATAAATGTGACATATTAACCTTTAGTTTCCTTGAACAGAGATGGTCTCATCACCAAGAATATTTCAGCATTATTATAGGTGTCTAATTTGAATAATTATATTGGGGTTTCTGGTTGGAAATCTAATTTTATCTTCATGCGCATGGATGTGGTTATAAACCAGTGGAACTGCCTCTTCATCCTGCAAGAGTATCTAAATTTATATATTTAAAACTGGTTTTCCATGACACACCTCAGGGGCTGGTCCACCAATACTGCCATTTATCGAAAATTTTTGTAATGAGACTTTGAGGATTACCTATTGGGCAATTTTAGACTCATACTCGAAATGTACTTCGAAATGTGTAGCTCAAACTCGTTTTATACAATAAATGCATTTGTGAAAGGTTGTATAAAATTAATTTTGGGAATTTTGATTCTATTAAAGTTGTAAATTCTTATTTAAAGGAATCCTGAGTCTGATCATTTTCTTTTTATTTTTTTGTAAATTTTGAAAAAAGAAAGATTATTATTGAAATAGTTATCTACTACATTGCTAGGATAATGAAAAACATGGCAGAGTGCAAATAAGGCCAATTCGGAAAAGAAATGTGTTTCTCTATTCTACTCTGGCAATGGAGGTGGCTAGATTAGTGGTTGCATTACTTTTGTTTAGGACTTTCTGAATCTCATCAAAATATTGCATTTGTTTGAATCCAGCAGTATAAAGCACTCTACTTCAGCCCCAAAGTTTGCATCTCTCTTGCAGCTCCAAATTGACAGGAGGACTATGCTGGAACAATTTTCTATGGATAGAGTATGCCTTCAAGGAAACATCTAAATAAAATAATTCCTCATTGTTATTAGAATGAAAGATCAAAGTCAATTTTTAGAATACAAATATTTTAGCTTCTTAGCATTATGCGAAAATATTGCCCCCATTCTCAAAATTTACATAAGACCTTTAGTTGAGTTTGATAGACATCTAAAAAAGCTTATGATAAAAGAGCAATAAAATAGAATCAAGTCTAAAAGTAATGAAGCTATTGAAATTGAATGCTCCTAAGGTAAACAGAAGATGAAAAAGTAATATTTTTTTGCCAGATGAAAAGATAGGTCTTCGTATTGTATTGTTCAGGCAAATAAAAGTAAGAAATATTCATAACCAAGCAGTAGAATGAGTAGAGTAAGATAAATTTTCATACAAATTGAAATGATATTATACTTGAAATCAGTTATAAAATTATTTTTTATTCAAAAAGTGTGTCACTGATACAGTAACAAATGCTATATTTAATTTTCTCTTTTCTAGTAATGAGTTATAAAATATCTAAACATTGTTTGCACATTTTTATAGTGATACGTGTTAGTTTTATTTTATTAATAAATCTGGCTATAAAAATTTCTGATAGAGATGTGATTTATATTAGTTTTCTAAAATTTTAAAGATAATATACTAAATGACAAGATAACCTGTGTTAGTATATTATAACATATTATTAATCTCAAGCAGAAAGCATGTTATAAAGATGTTGTCCAAAAATTTAGCTGTATGGCTCTTTAAAACAAAAACTGCTTAGGTTTGTTTTTTTATAATTCTAGGTATTTAGACATTCATATCCTTGTAATTGAACTTTCATGAATCATTTATTTATAAGACTACATTTCCAGTAATGTATGAAATAGGATTTTTTTGTTACAGCTAATGTTTTTAATGTAATGTCATAATATACCATAACATAGACAGATTGTTTAAATAAAAGTTGTGTCTAAATAAAAATGATCTAATTTTTCCTTCTTTCATTCCTCTGCATGGGATTTTACAAGTACCAGCAAGTTCCTTTTTTTGTGTGTGAGGAAGATCAGCCCTGAGCTAACATCCATGCCAATCCTCCTCTTTTTGCTGAGGAAGACCAGCTCTGAGCTAACATCTATTGCCAATCCTCCTCCTTACCCTCCCCAAAGCCCCAGTAGATAGTTCTACATCACAGTTGCACATCCCTCTAGTTGCTGTATGTGGGATGCGGCCTCAGCATGGCCGGACAAGCAGTGCGTCAGTGCGCGCCCGGGATCCGAACCCTGGCCGCCAGTAGCGGAGCGCGCGCACTCAACCGCTAAGCCACGGGGCCGGCCCCACCAGCAAGTTCTTAAATATTTCTTTAATCGTTATACTATTTATATCTCAGTTTACAGATATATTTTGCAAAAAAAAATCTGTGCACATTTTTATGTAAAACAGTTTTTTGAAAATTAGGCCGTGTTTTAAATTCAGGAAAGAGGTCACTGTTTTAATCAGTAGTTGTTCAACTTGTTGGGCTATTGAAACAACTGGATATTCTAGTGCTTTTGTGGAACTCATGAAAGAGCGAAAATTTTATGAAGACATGTTAATTGAGAAACATTACATCCATTAACTACATTTTTTGTCTTGTGAATTTAGAAAGATACTATTATTTTTCCACTATAGACACAGAATACTATAATCCAGCCACTTTTCATAAATGCATCCATCAAGAATAACTGGTTTAAAGGAATTTGATGGCAAATATTCCTATAAATCCAAATAGTTCACTTCCACGTCTGTGCTTTCCAATATAGTAGCCATTAGCCAAATTGGCCATTTGGCTAATGAAAATAACACATCTGAATTGAGATATGATGGATTTCAAAGACTTATTGATTTTTATATTGGTTACATGTTGATATGAGAATATTTGGGGTTAAATAAAATATATTATTAGAATTAACTCCACCTGTTTCTCTTTGCTTATTTTTAAAGTGGAAACTAGAAAATTTAATATTTGAAATTACATATGTCTCTCATCTGTGCTCACATTATTTCTATTGGATAGCGCTGGTCTAGATAATCACCTCCTCTGTATCTATTTCATAAATTAATATAGTAGAGCAAATATCTTTCTTTAAAGTGAGGACCAGCTGTGGAGATATTTTAATGTACTTTATTAATATTTGTGAAATAAAATTTCAAGTATTATAACATGATCCTTACTTTTATTTCTCTACTATATAGTTATCTTAAAAATAAATATTCCAGTGTTTGGGGTTTTATTTATATGCTATATCATTATGTGATGATTCAGTGGCGTTTGAATCCTTACCTTAAAAAATTAGAGAACCTTATGTTGGAAATTAATGTTTCTATGAGAGTTGTTTGTACCAATGCGTTTAGTGTGGTGTAGTTTAGAGATTTTTCTGAAAATAGAATGAACCAGAATTAGTTTGTATGCATCAGTGATTACAGTATGTTCATGCATATTATTTTCTTTAACTGAATCCTCAGAAAGAGTGTAATAATCGATTTAAAAAACACATAACGAGGAGTCTCTGAGGAAATAAAATGAGATGGGCTGTATTAGGGAGGAGACCAGACTTGGTAAGTCATGCCAACAGGGAGAAGGTTGACTGCTATGGTAAACCAGAGAGGATGGAGGCCCCTTCTAGAGAAATCAGCTAAGGCTAGCTGATGAGCTGTGCTCGACTCAGAGTTTAGAGTTTCTGCCAATGATCATTTGCTAGAGAGTCTAACCGTTGATCTATCTCAGTTAGTTATTTTTGCAGTTTAAATATTGTGAATACAAAAAGTCAAAGTGATCCAAAAAAAGACATTTTGGCAAATGTTATCATTTCTAACATGGGACATAGACTATTATAAGAAATAGGCAGGTTTAAACTGTAGGTGTCTTAGAGAAATTGAATATAATAAATATATTATCAAATAAATTGAAAAACTTTCTAGGACAATTCCATTTGGGATGTTTTTGACTTTTATTTTCACGGGTAAGTGTTCTTCTACAGTAGTGACTTTCAAAGTTTTTTGATACAACCAACAGTAATGCATTTATATCCCAACATAGATGGAGTTTACTTAACCATATTTACCATTGTAATAGCTGATAAACTTTGATATTTTCTATCTAGTCTATTTAATCTCATTTTCTGATTATAATCCACTAAATTGACCTCACAACCACAACTCACAAACATTAATTTAAAACATCCCTCAACTGAAAAAAGAAATACTGTTTCATGTAGATGTCAGGCAACAAGAGTCACAAGGTCAAACTTGAAGATTATACATTAAAGGATTAAAAACAAGTAGAAGGTTTGGGATCAACACACCTCATCACAGCAAGGGCAAGGGAATCGGAAGTCTCTGAGCACCAAACAGCTGTGATCATGGTCAAGTGTAATTCTGAAGCCGTTATCTTCTACCCAGTACATTTTCCTCTGTGAAACCAAAACATCTCTGGATGCACCAGATAAGGCAATATACCTCCCAGCTTAGCTGGAAAATGAGGAGGTAAAGAATTCTTCACAAAAGCAGACTGTAATTGAAATTTTTAAAGAAAGAGAATAAAATATCATTTTCTAAAATGAATGACATTATATAATATACAACCTAGGATATTCAGGTACTGTTGAAGTACATGGACAAATAGCTTTAATTAAATTCTGAATATAAGCAGGAAAATGAAAACAAGACTGAATGATGTATTATTTGGTCCTGAGTGTCTGAATTGAATTATTTCTCTCTCCATCTTTTCCATCAGTTTCTCTGCAAGGGAATATGGTCCTTTACAATTTCTATTTCTCTTTAAGGTGCAATCCCACTTTATTTTTAACTGCTTTTGTCTTATTAAGGAGAAGGCATTTTGTTCTTTCCAATTTTAGGACATATTCTACTTTGCTAAATTGGGGTTGTAGGGGCAGCATTGCCCTTGCATTGTTCAGGCCACTTTTAAATTTCTCAATTCCTAGCACCCCTTTCTTTTCTTCAGCTGGTAGTGATTGGCAGAAAGCTTGCATACACCACCTGCGAGCTGGTTCCTTACGGGACTTTCCTTTTGCAATTAATCCATGGTGCTAAAGCCCAGGCCTCTCTCTGCACTTTTGATGTTATTCCTTTGCTAAATCTTTTCCCTCTGTACCCCAGACACCTTAACTGCAGCCCATTTGTTGAAATTTAAAGGGATCCCTTATCACTGTTGGAGTATGCTCCTTGATTTCAGCTGCTGTAATTTTGGGGAAGTGATTGTAGCTGTGAACATCAATTAAACTGAGAGGCCTATTCAATTTGAATAAAACCTTTGTGCAGCTTGTGAAGGAGAGGAGTGGACAGTGAAAAGTCTGAGTTCTCAGCACATCCCTGAACCAGTGGATAAGGCCAGGCGCTTAAGGTTGAAATGGCCAGTATCTCTTTTTAGCTTCCTGTTGGTACAGAGCTCAAATCATTTCAGTAACTACTTCCTCCTCTCCAGTGGTATCATCTCTGAAAATGAAAATCACATGATATATAACTAGGCTATAAAATAATGTTAAACTGCTCTATGTTGGTATATAATGCATGTGTGTGAATATACAATATAAATATACATATATGCCTAATATATATATGAGATATCTTACATGTTTGCTTCTCTGCATATAGTTATGCATGCAGATATATTTGTTTAAGCTTACTGAAGTAATCAAAATGGGTTTTATTTTCTGTCTATGCATGGTTGATATTAACGAAACTAAACAAGTCAAATATGAAAAAAATCTGGTAAATATGATTATGAATCCAAACTGCATTCAATCTGACTCAGAGGCCAGGAAGAGGGTTCATCCAACTGTATTCACTATGCATTTAAAAAGAACAGTGGAAAATAAATCTAAAAGCAAAATCTAATTTCCAATTATAAATAAAGATAGTTGTTTTTGATCTTTTATCAGCGCCGTTAGTATTGTACAAAATGCAGAGTAAGATTATTTTGTGTTCCTTGACATTTGATGGCTGTGCACTAGCTGAAATGTGTTCAGAAAAATATTTTTTATATATGTTTTTAACACTTAAAAATATAAAACTACAGGTTTGGGGAGTTTGTTATAAAACAGCTCAACTTTGTTTAAAAAGTAAGTTGTCAAAATTCTGCTTATACCTGTCTGGATCTCCTCTAAAAAGATGTGTCCAAATTTCTAAGAGCCCACCAGCAGAGAGAGTGTTGCTGCTTTCATTGATAGACTTCCCGTTTCCACATAGCAATACTCTCTACCGGGCAGGGTAAAACGTATCTAGGGACTCAAGCAGACACCTCTGATGAGTCTTATGAGACACAGGAAGACAGGAGACCATCATGGGGAGCATTTCGGCAGAGCCAAGTGGATTTTGTTTCATGACTGGAAGTGAGGCTTTTGTGATTTGTTACCCTATTTAGCCAGAAGGTGAAGACTTATAGTATTATCAACAGTACTGCAGGGAGCAGCTTTCACCGGGATTTCACTAATGGGTTTTGTAACTTGAGCAAATCTGGACACAGTAAAACAGAATAGAACCAACTTGATGAACTTGAGATGATTGTCTTCATTTTAGATATTGGACTTTCTCCTCACCTCCATTTCAGCTTGAAAGTTCTTCATCATTGAAGTAAATCTCTGGAATCATACTGCATATTCTTGATAGCATCCTCTGCTAGTTATTTGGTAGTACAGCCTGATATTCATTCATTTGGGAGGCATCAGAGACGGGAACCTCCCTTGAAGCCATCCTAGTTGCCTGTATTTTGTAAGTTCATTCTCCCAAAATAGGTGGGACTATATTTAATAGAGGAATGTGTTTTCAATGTGTTCTTTCATGGCTAAAGCCAATTTTAATACCTACACATTCTGTGCTAATACTTTACATATGCTAATACACTAATAAGTTTTTTCCACATTATGCTTATAAAAAGGAAAGTTCATCAAATACTATATATTTGTCTAAGCATGTATTTACAAATCTCATGGTAGCTAGTGAAATTTTCTTCTGCTTTGTTAATTCAGCCATCTTAGTCACTTTTAATCAATCCCCTAATCATGTTTTTAAAAATCAGTTCAGCATACTGTTCATGACAATAAATATATCTGTTGTCATTTTTGGTGTGAGTGTTTGTAATCATGTGGTGTAAATGTGCATTTTTTTCTTTAATATAATCATAGAATAATGCTAAAATAATGACTACTAAGAACCAGGCAAAATGAGATTCTTAATTGCAGATTAAATTTCTTTTTTAGTTTAAGTAAATGCTGTTTCATCTGGCATTGCTTATACAAATTCAACCACATTAAACTTATGAGAAAATATAACATTAAATCATCATGCAAAGAAAATACTATAGTAGATTAAACTATCACTCAAGTCAAACACAGTTTTACTCAAGTTGCTCAGACCTGACTCCTAAAGATGAACCCACAATCCTCCTCTGTAATCTTTTGTATGTGATTCTCTCCTGGTAGCAATTGGCCAGTCTTTGCCCAGGGGACAGAACTTTGATTAATCTTAGAATTATGGCATACAGAAAAATAATGTGCTTTTTCGGATTTCTTTAGGAGATAAGCTAGACCACTTAAAAATCCTTTGTTATGTGATTTTCAGTAACAATGAATAATTTAAGATTATTACGTACTGTTTAAAGAACTATTTTCCTTTCACGATTCTAAATTAGCATAATTAGTGTTACACAGGATGACAAGGTACAAAGAATTATCTGATAAAATCTGAATGAGTTGAACCCTTGATAACCCAATGTTGCAGAACTTGAGTTATCATTGATCAAACTTTCCCATTATAAAAAAAAGTTATCTTCACATTCCAAGTGTTGCCAAATACCATTCTGGGTTTTAAGTATTTCCAGTTCTTGAACCGTATGACACAAGCCTTGAGTAATCAACTTCACTTCTCTGTATGTTGCTATCCTCATCTATAAATTGGGGATATTAAAATTAGGTTAAATCATATAAAATTGGAAGTCTATAGCCAAATATGGTAAAAAAAAAAAAAAAAAGAACAAAAAACAAAACCCAGGCAATTTCCTATGGTTGCCCTAGTAGTACCTGTTTCATAAGGTTGATGAGAGAATAAAAAGAGCTAACATATGTAAGTGATACCGAAAGTCTTAATCTCAAGTTCGTGTGCCTGATGTGCAATAAGCCAATCACTGAGACATTGGTACTTGGAGATGGAGAAAGGTTTATTTGAATTGACCAAAACCAGGGTGGGAGGATAGGTTCTCTCAAATTTGCCTTAACTAAAAAAGGAAAGCGGGGGATCTTTATAGAGCTAAGGGGCTTGGGAGAAGGAGTTTGGGAGAAACAAAGGTTTCCATGTTCTTTCACTCCACATAAGCCCTTGGTCAATCAGACTTCTGGTGCTTAACAGCAGCTGGGGGCTGGTTATCTGGTGATTGAAACTTCCTTATAGGCATTCTTTTTCTTCTGCAAGATAAGCTCATAAATCCTTGTGAACCTTGAGTCACCCCTCAGGTTAAACAAGAAAACAGAAAATTAACAAGATTAACTTCTTTTCTTCTATGTCTGTATTGGGAACAAAGATGAAGGGTAATCTTGGTCTTATTGAATATTTACAGTAACCCTCAGGTACCCGGCTTCATAAAGTTTCATAAATTTTAGTTACTATTTTTATTATTAGAATAAGAAAAGCCAAGAACTATTTGGTCAATCTGGGAGTCAAAGAAATACATTCAAAGTAATATCATCTAGCAGCCCAAAGTAACTTATAATAAATTAAGTTCTTTTCTTACATTTTTCAAAGTCAGAATAATTAAAGTCCTTGGTATGCATTCAGTGAAAGAATCTTTCAAGAAATCACTTCTCAAAATATTTTCGATACTGCATTTACTCATGTCATCAAAAAGTTTTCAGTATTCAGCTTTAAATTATAGCATATTGTGCAGTTTTAATGTAGTTATTTTCTTCCATTACAGTTGAGACAAAACACTGAGAGAATTACTAAGGAGAATTCGAAATCAAAACATCTGAAAAATGGATAGGTTTTGGGAAAGACCAATTAACATCACAAATTGCACGTTACCCCAACTGATTTGAGAAATATAATCGATGTGATGAACCAATCAGAGTGAAGATAGGGGATATTTAGACTTTGAGAACTTGAATTTGATGATTGCGAAAAGCAGAGAAGCAGCAGGTATGTTTGGACCATATTTCATTATTTTGCTTCATGAAGACTTGTCCCATGGTTTTAGAAATGTTACATATTCTTGATTATTTCCTACCTCACTACAATTATCTGCCGTTTACAGATGAGCATGCCTATATACAAATATATCAATGACCACATAAACCCCAGAAACAATTATGCCCCCCAAGTGTTTGTGAACTTGAAGGGCTGAAACTATTGGATGTAAGTTAGAAATGGGAGTAAAGAGCTTGAAAGAGAAGCCAAATGGAATCTAAGCACTTGTTTAAGGGATTGGCATTATATTTCTTAGATATAAAAGAAAAGAAAAGAGAAGATCTGTGGGTATATAAGTAAGTTTGAAGATCTGGTTATAAGGAACTTAGTATCTAGTGATTTCTGTTTTCACAGTAAAATATGAAGCAAGGGGGCCGGCCCGGTGGCATAGTGTTTGGGTTCCCATGCTCCACTTTGGTGGCCCGGGGTTCACAGGTTCGGATCCCGGGCGTGGACCTACTCACTGCCCCTCAAGCCACACTGTGGCAGGGTCCCACATACAAAGTAGAGGAAGATAGGCACAGATGTTAGCTCAGGGCTAATCTTCCTCAGCAAAAAGAGGAGGATTGGCAATGGATGTTAGCTCAGAGCCAGTCTACCTCATATATGAGGCAAGACCATTAGCTAAGAGTGAGTCAAAGAGTTGGAGTCAGAAAGAAGAGAGGAAAATATATGAAATAGTTATCTCAGGTATTGGGAACTGAGCTTCACTGAGAAGCGTGGAAGAATTGCTGAGTAGTATTAAGAGCCCATTTGAGATGTAAGGTCATGAAGTTAAAGTAAAAACAGTATGCCTGATTGTATAATTTTCTCCAGCTACATTCAACTACTCAGCAGGAAGCATTCTTTGCTCCTTAATTAGCATTTGAATCTCTGTGAGCCTATGCCACAGCCTTTGCTAGCATCTCACCAATCCGAGTTCAGCAGAATAGAAGGTTTCACAAGCCTTCTTGCTGCTGCTGCCTTTTCATAATTCTCAGATCTTTTCGGTGTTTTTGTTTTGTTTGGCTTTGTTTACTCTTGAATATAGAGTTCGTCTTTGGTAACACACTAAATGTAATGAGGCTTTGGAAGTATTCAGTGAAAGTTTAAAAAAAAGGTAGAGTGGAAGAAAGAAAGAAGCCAAATTGATGACTGTTATTCTAAATGCAGATGGCACTGATTAGTTTGCCGAGATCCTTCTCTGAAATAAGCTCGGCACCATCACCTTCTTATCTCGGAATCAGCCTTCCTGCCAGAAGTGATGGCTGGGACAATGCAGATGGCTCTCAAGTAGGAGCTTCTCTCAGAACCCAGTCCTTATCACGGCTTTGACTGGCAAAGGCTGTCATTCATGCTGTCACTCACAGTGGGTACACAATGGATCATGTCTGCCTTGCACATCATAGATAACTAGACTAACTGGGGCTGGATTTAATTCCTTGGGTAAAGAAGAGGAAAAAAAATAAATCATTGATTATAGAATATCTGATTTTCCTTTAATTCACTTGTCACTGAAACTGTAACCTTGTGTTCTAGATCAGTTAAATTTGTCAGCGTCCCTAATAGAAACTGCCATTTAAATAAGATTTTTTTCTAACTACCGTATATTTAAAAGTCCATAAATGTGATTCCTTCAACCCTGTGTCTGTGTGACAATCTTTTCTTTGAAAAACAGCAACATGATTTTGAAGTGCTTTGGAATTTTTATCCTAACATTTTAAAATAAAGTGAGCATTAATGATCTTGATAGAGCATTCTTGGAAAAAAAAAATCGGTTAGGTAAAAATGAAAATATGGAGGTATTAAATATAAAGGTATTTTGTGTGAAAGTCTACTATTTATACAGTACTCTGAGTGGTGACAGCAGAGGATTCATTTACACATCTAAAGCAGCTTTGTATATTGACAAAGAAGGTGTTCGAGACAGAACCATCATAATAATCACTATGCCTATTCACCACCATTTTTTGTTATTGTATGTCACAAATGTTGTGCCCCTTATATTGAAATAATCTAATGAAAGGAGCAATAATTCTTAGCTAGGTTATTATTGAGTTTTTGAAAAGCTAATTAATGATGTCTGACCTGATTTCTTTTGCTGTTGAAGGAAGGTATTGAAGATTTTAAGATATGCAAACACTCCTTAGTATACAATAAAACATATTTATCATGTTTACCCAGGATATTACTTTTTTCACTGGGTTATGACACTGTGAATGAAGAGGCTAATATTACTTTATGGACCTCTCTTTGCTCAATGGTGAGAAAATAGCCACAATGTTCAGGAAAACATATGGCGTGAATGTGTCCAATATGTATACTTACGAATTTTACTGGGGCAGGAAACTATGAACGTGACTCTTGATATTCTATTCAAACCAATGTAGTAGCTTTACCTGGGTATCTAATTTCTGGTCATATTTTTATATTCTTATTCTAATATTCATTTATCCAGAGTATTTTAACTAAAAAAGGGTAATACATAGTTTATTAAAATGTTAACTGAAATGAGTTCCGTTCAGAAATAGCATTTTGGTCTACATAACTACTTTTAGGATAATGCATTTTTAAAAGGTATTCTTTTAGAAAGAATCATAGCTCTTTCTAGGGTTTATATATCTGCATGCAAATTAAGGAGATAGTCCTCCTCATTTAACAATTCTCATTCAAATGTATTTGTAGCATGCCCATACAAAAATACAATCCATTGCCCTTACTACTCAACAAATATGGCTAATAAAATGCCAAATTCTACTAAATATCCCCTAGAATAATGTGTATGTCAACCAAGGGCTGGTTCATCTTGGCATGTGAGATACAGAGAGGAGGAAGAAGGAGGAATTGATAAATTGAAGCTTTGGGAAAGGAGTATAATGCACTGCTCTTGAAGTGACCGTTATAGGCGGCTGACCAGCTCAGGGTCCCTTGAGTCAGACACCACCACCCTCTTCTGTCCAGTCAGTGGCCAACTCCGTGTAAAGACCAGCTTGGCACTTCTTCCCACAAAACAAGGCTACCTACAGGGAAATGTCAGCCAAAAGGAGAAGTTGAACATGCTAGTTGTGTGACTGGTGTGTCTAGATCATCATCTCTCCTTGTATATGCAAATCTGACTCTGGGAGAATCTGAGAATTTGTAAGTTTATGCTCATTCTTCCCAATTTCTTAACCAGTACCCAAAATAGAGGCTGAACAGGTCAGAGCTGTATCCCTCAAAGAATGGCACTATCACCAAAAACAGTTAAGGTTACTGGACTGCCTAATGCCAAATAGTATGGGGCCTCCAACTTTGCCCTGTCCCAGCTCTCAACAGTGACTTGTGGGTTTAGGGATGGCAGGTAGCGTTCAGAACTTCAAGAGTGGACAAGCTGGAGGAGAAAAGGAGCTTTGCCCATGGATTTTGATTTTATATATATGTGGTTCTTCAGAGGAAGCTCAGAGGAGTTTCATAGCCTGTCCTGTTGTCATACAATAATCATCATCTCATCTCATTTTTTGCAGTCTTCACTCATCTTTGACCCATGCCTTTGTTCTCATGAACACTTATCAGATGACCTTGATCCCAGGGTTCAGTTTCCTTGGTCACCTGCCAGGATGAGAATGAAGGCATTCCTTGGTATCCATAGAGTTAAACCATCTTTGACCCAGTCCTTTCCTGGAATAGACTGCACCAAGACTATAAATGATGCTGACTATCATCATAGATGACGTCATAGAGGCCTCAATGTTTACTCTCTTCCTCTATTCTCTCTTTATAGTTTCTTGCTAATATGATCTAGATGACTATGTATAATTACAAAATAAATGGAAGGAAGATTTTCTATAACCTTGTTCTCTTAGAGAATATATCATGTCTAGATATGTGGCATTTGTATATCATTTGTTTATTTAGAAAGGATCGATTGATATTTGTTCTGATCTTTTGTTTTAACATTCCACTTCAATAGTAAAATATAACCTAGTAGTACAGTGAATTAATTTATTCATTCTTATAATATTTATCAAATGCCAATTATTCCAATTCTCACGAATCTCAAAATTTTTGAAGTATGCAAGCAATGTATGAAGATTAGCATTATGAACTTATTTTAACAGAATGTAAATATTAATGTAAAACTCTTAAGGCCTTAATTTTCCATTTTGGATAGTATTTGAGGCGTTCTTTATGAAGTATATACAGTAAAAACTACCATGGGTCACAATAGATCAGTCATTTTTGTTTGGTTTGGTTTTGGTTATATAGCCTCTGTAGGCATAGCTCTGCATTCTGAAAAGGAGGAAATCATCCATATTGATGGTTAGATAATTACTCTATTAACCAGGTTGGACCAGTTCCAGTACCCAAGACAAATAACGTGTCTATTGGCAATGGAAATATGGCATTCTCTTTAGCACTATACCTACTCTTCTTGGTTACAGAATGCTAGCGGGAACTGTGTTTGTTATCAATCTGCTGCATATCTTAGCAACTTAAAACAGCAAACATTATCTCACACAGTTCCTTAGGGTCAAGAATCTGGGAGTAGTTTAGCTGGATAATTCTGGTTCAGTGTCTCTCATGAGGTTGCAGTCAAGATGTAGGCCAAGGCTGCAGTCATGTGAAGGCTTGACTGGGGTGGGAGAATCTGCTTTCTACCTCACTCATATGGCTCTTGGCGGGAGACTTTGGTTCCTTGCCGGCTGTTGATTGAAGGCCTCAGTTCCTTGTCACATGGGCCTCTCCACAGGGCTGCTCACCACATGGAAGCTGGCTTCTCCCAGAGTAAATGGCCCAAGAGAGAGAGTGAACAACTGAGACAGAGCCAAAATGTTTTCATAAACTCATTTCAGAAGTGATATACTATCACTTCTGCCGTATCTATTATTGATACAGACAACCCTGGCACAGTGTGGGAAGGGATTACACAGGAGCACAAATACTAGGAGTCAGGGATTACTGGGGGCCATTTTGGAGTCTGGGATCAAAGACTTCTGATCGAATTCTCAGCTGTTTTCTGGAGAAGTCTGACCCAATTAGGCTTCTCTTTAAAGCAGTGATTCTCAAAAGATGATGAAGAGGTATAAAGTTGGAAAAGCATGTTCAATATTATAGTGTAATTTTATGTTTTGAAGTGAGAAAACCCATTGTTTTTTGAATATGGTCTACAGAAAATTAAATTTAACCATCGTTTTTTTTGCTTGTGGGGATACACAAGTGCATGCATATTAGTGATTCTAGAAGGGAGAAGTCAACTCACAATCTTGATGTGTGTGTGTGCTTTTCATTTTTGTTGCAAGAGGTATGACTTTTTTAATGCTGAAACGATTTTACAACAAAATTAGAAACTTGTCGTGAAAATATAGACCAATTGTCAGACCCACTATCAATTACTCCTACTAATCTCAATAAGATCAGGCTGCAGTTTCATAGTTCTTTGATTAACAAAGGGTTTTTTCAGGTTTAATAAAAATATTAGTTAAAATATTTGTATCAATTCATGTAAAGATGTCAAAGATTTCTGGCAGCCTTATAGTATATAGATCTAAAAATAAATAAAAAATTATATGATCACACGATTTAATTATTTCAGTCCTAAAAAACACAACGAATATTATAAAATAGTGTACTTCTACTTATTATTAACACAGGCATTTTATATTTAATTTCTTCGTGATAAAGCAGCCTCTCTGAGTTAGAATCTGTACTAGAGATCAAGGAAACTGATCTTATCATTCTCTTGTAGTAGAACAGCAGGCAGAGTTCAATGAGGCTTTTTATCTTAAATTATATTTTCAACTTGACCTCATTAAATTCTTTTCCTTCTGTTTGTCATTGTTAGGCTTACTGTTTTTTATATTTCCTCTCAGCCCCTTTACCATTTTAAAATTGTCCTTTAGAAATAACTCTGGCATGGAGAGTTCGTTATTTCTGATAGTGACAACATATCGAATTCCCTAATGCACTGATTTCATTGTGACTCATGACCTTCATTTAGAAAAATTCAGGTAGATTCCCTAGTTGCTGATTATATTTTAGAAAATCATTAAATGTCAAAAGCTATTTTTTTTGTTTATTTTCAAACTATCTGTAGGAGAGAAGTTGCTCTAGTCCAACAAATGAAAAAAGTTGCCACTTTTTTTGCATCGATTTTTGTTGTTTAGATTGGAGAAATAAATAAGAAATGGGGCAAATTTTTCTCTACTATGTGACCTAAATTTCTGTTGCAATAAAGCTGATCTGTTTTTAAATATAATACCTGTTTCTGTGAATTTTTGTAGTAATTAATCTGTTTTTCAACTATTGCTTATGTAATGTGGATATAAACATATACTTTAAATATTTCACATAAGTATCAATATGGGTATAATTTTGATTTGGAAGTAAAGTAAGTTATTCTGAAGAAAGTGCAGCTTTTCAAGCATCCTTAAAAAAAGGGAGGGGGAGTAAAAATCCCTAACTGAAATGTAATCAGATGAGCCAACATTATTAGACGCAACCCCTGGAAAGACTAAAGCGACTCATAACGAATTAAAAGAGAAGGACCATTAAGCTGGAGAATCCCAACAATCAAGTGGAGACATTTCAGGCTCTTCAGGATCTCTGCTGGAATAAATACGTTATCACACTAAGCTTTTACGAAAGGCTGTTACATTTCTACCAACTTTAATCTGTTTCATTTTTGTGTTTAAAGGATGAGAGTTGCATTAAAATAAAAATTCCATTTGGGTTATTATCTCCCCAGCTGTCTGTACAGACCATGAGGCCAGCCAGAGAATATTCTCATTATGTGTGTCGAGCAGTTACTCCGTGATTGATGCTGCATTAATGCGTGGCCCAGACGCATTCCTTTTGTTACTGAATATTAGACAAATTAGTTCTTACAAATTCATGACCCACTCTCCGCCTCCTGGTCGGTGGATCTTCCTCCTCCCTCTCAGTTTCTTACCTGCCCCCCAGGCCTTCTGCTGGGCCCCTGACTTGACTACCATGGAGAGTTAATGTTGCTAATAACCTTCCGTGAAAATGAACTGAGGTGTTAGGAGGAGGCGTTTGACAAAGGAAGGAGCAGAAAACAGACATCGGTCCTTCTAGTCAAACAATACATAATGAGGTTCTAGTCATTTTCCAGGATACCTCAATGCAGTAATGACAAATGAATGTTTTGTTGTCAGAGTCCCAAATTAGTTTTCCCTCCCCCACTTTCTGTGAGGTACCATTTATCTACTCAATTGCTTTATATTTGCTTTTGTCAGGATAGGGAGTGAAGAGTCATAAAAAATTTTCATTTAGACAAGTTTTTTATCCATGAAGCAAAGTATGGGAATGGATATACCTTTCTTCCTTTTTCCCAAATTATTTGTATTGGAATTCTTCCTGGAATTTTTCAAAAGGCAGTCTAGATCTTAAAACTGAAAGGTGGATTTCTGAGCATGATCAAGGTTTCCAGTTGGATTATGTGTCATATGTATGTGTTTTGTAAAGGTATACCAGTGATTACCAAGTGTTTCGAGTTCTAAAAATATATCATTACACGTGTGTTACTGGAGGAAAATATTCTGTGCTAAACCTTACTGTTTTCATATTGAATCTTGAAAATGGCAAATTTCCAATTGTATAGATGTGAAAACTAAAGCTCAGAAAAGTTAAGTAACTTGCCCAGTGTTACCTAGTTAAAGTGGATCTTGAAATTGTCTCCTGAAAAAGTGCTATATAGGCTATATTTGGTCTATAAATGAAAATGAATTAAAATTTATTTTTTTTTCAGTTCTACAATATTAGCTATCCCTGAGGATTCCTTTATAAAGATTTTTATGTTCTAAATTTTAGTTTCTACTACAGTAAATACTGATATGTAAATATTGTTATAATTATTTGATAAATATTGATATAGTCCATCTAACCAAAAGCTTGATGGGGTCCTGTATAATTTTTTTAAAGTATACAATTCAATGGTTTCTGGTATATTTACAGGATTGTGCAACAATCACCGTAATCTAATTACAGAACATTTTTGTCCCCCTAAAAGAAACCCTATACTATTAGCAGTCATCCCCATTCCCTCCAACATGCTCCTCCTAACCTACTTTCTATCTTTATAGATTTGCTTATTCTGGACATTTCATATATATGGAATCATAAAACTCATACAGTGGATGGTGGTTTGTGTGTGATTTCCTTCACTTAGCATAGTACTTTTGAAGTTCATCCATTTTCTTGCACATATTAGTATTTCATTTTTTAAGTTGCTGAATAGTATTCTATTGTATGGATATATCACATGTTGTTTATCCATTTATCAGTTGATGAACATTTGGGTTGTTCTTACTTGTTGGCTGTTATGAATTATGCTACATTGAATATTCATGTACAAATTTTTGTGTGAACATTTGATTTCATTTCTCTTGGGTATATACCTAGGAGTAGAATTTTTGGGTCATATGGTAACTCTGGCCAGCCCTGGTGGTCTAGTGGTTAAGATTCAGTGCTCTCACTCCTGTGACCCAGGTTCATTTCCCCGGTCAGGGAACCACACCACCCATCTGTTGGTTGTCATACTGTGGCAGCTGCATGTTGCTGTGATGCTGAAAGCCATGCCACCAATATTTCAAATATCAGCAGGGTCACCCATGGTGGACAGGTTTCAATGGAGCTTTCAGAAAAAGACAGACTAGGAAGAAGGATCTGGCCACCCACTCCCCAGAAAATTGGCCATGAAAACCCTATGAATAACAGCAGAGCATTGTCTGATATAGTACAGAAGGAGAGAGGATGAAGCAAAAATACCAGGCAGAATTTCCCTCTGCTGTACACAGGGTCGCTAGGAGTCAGAATCAACTCAAGGGCACTAACAACAATGGTAAATGGTAACTCTATATCTAACATTTTGAGCAACTGCTAATCTCATTTCCATAGCATCTGTACCATTTTACATTCTCACCAGCAATGCATGAGGATTCCAATTTCTCCACATCCTTACCAACACTTGTTATTGTGTGTCTTTTTGATTATAGCCATCCTAGTGGGCATAAAGTGGTACCTTGTAGTTTTGATTTGCATTTCTCTAATGACTGATGTTGTGCATTTTTCCATGTGCTTATTTTCCATATGTATATATTCTTTGGAAAAGTGTCTATTTTTAAAAATGTGTATTTTTAAATTAGGTTGTCTTTATTGTTGAGATATAAGAATTGTTTACATATTTTAGATAAAGTCCCTTTCCATATATATGCTTTGTAAATATTTTCTCTCATTCTATGGATCGTCTTTCATTTTCTTGATAGTATGGTTTGCAGCACCAAAGTTTTTAATTTTGGTGTAGCCCGATTATATTTTTCTGCTTGTGCTGTCAGTGTCATATCCAAGAAACCATTACCTAACCCAAGGTCACAAAGATATACTCCTATGTTTTCTTCCAGGTAGTTTTAGCTCTTATATATATTGTTAAACTGTATTTGAAACATCCTATAAAGGACACTGTGTGGTATAGACCTAACTGTTTTTGGTTTTTCCAATTGTATAAGTCAATTCAAAAAACAAGTATTTGTGCGTGACTGTTATATATTCGAGATATATAGTCAAGATGCTTTCCTAGAATCTGATAATAAGTCTGCCCTGAAGGAACTTTGCCTAATAAAGGGTAACAGACATAACACAAGTAACTAAAGTGTAAGGTAAAATGTGACAAAAACTACGTGAAAGGAATTGAGTACATATCTTGGGAATTCAGGGAAGAAAGATGATCTGTGGTTGTGGGAAGTGATTTTTATTCATGCTTGATTTGAATCTTGAAATAAAAATGAAGGTAAAGTTTTGTCGGGTTTTCCCTGCTTTGATAAAGATCGGGGACATCACTGATTAATCCCACTTGCATTGTGGTTTCTGGAAAGGATAGTATTGCTGACCTTGACTGTTCCATGTCATAGAGCAGCAGTTCTAAAAGTGTTGTTGTCAGAGCACTGAGCCTCCCTGAGACCCTTACAGGTGGTCTGCTAGGTCAAGACAATTTCCCTGATAATATTCAGACATTATTTGCCTTTTTCATTGTATTGACATTGTGCTGATTATGCAGAAGCAGTGGTGGATAAAACTGCTGTGCATTAGCACAGATCAAGGCAGTAGCACCAAACTGTGCTAGTGGTCATTGTGTTCTTATTGCCACAGACTTGCCCTAAAAGTTAAAACTAACTAGATAAAATGCCAGTTTCACTGCAGAACAGCCTTGATGAAGTAGTAAAATTATTAATTTTATGAAATCTTGACCTTTGATTGCATGTCTTTTTAGTAGTCTCTGTGATGAAATGGGAAATCCATATAAAGCTCTCTGCTGTATCCTTAGACTACCAGGTATGCTCCCATGACTCACTGATAGAATCACTGTTAGTTCCTAATAGTATGGGCAACAGAAACAATTCCAGAGTTTAGTGTCAATCAACCTGTAATTGCTCTGACTTTGGTGCCTAGATAAGATGGCACAGGGTGTATCAATTGTTCATAATTATGAACAATTAATCTTGATTAATCTTGATGAATGCCTATAGGCAAACTACATTAAACTAGATAAAAAGTCCTTAAAGTGCTCAAAATAGATTAAATAAAAAAGATGCCCTCAAGAGTTTATTATTTATAAAATCTTATAAATTTGGTAAATTTAATTAGAAAAAAATGCTACACAGTAACAAAAGTGATAGGACTCTGGAACAAATACAAACACATTTTAGTTTCAATTGAATAGAAGTGCCTGGTTTCTGTCTTAATAAGTATTCCCCAAAAGGAGATTCAGATAAAACAATTTCTGGCAAAGCATGTAAGAAAAAGTAATAACTTTTTAAAATATAGTAATAATAGCTTAGAACTTTTTATACATATTTTTTAATATATCCCCCAGTCATGTTAGATAAATTGTTATTATATCTACTTTATGAATGTTAATATATCTACTTTATTTATGAATTTGAGAACTGAAGAATTGAAACTAACCCAAAACTGGGTCAGAATTTGTCTGACCCAGAAGCAGGCCTCCTGTCAGGGTAGAGACAGCAGTGCTACCTTCCCACCCTCATCTGCAATATACCTGGGAGGGGCCTACGTACCACAAGCATAATTTGATTGGGGAGTGTCAAAGCTTTATTCTAATTCTAGGTAGGAGTCAATGTTTGACGAAAGTCTGATCTGAACGAGGTGAAATAGATGCATTCCTTCTGGAGTTTTGGGTCATGGGTAAGATTCTGGTTGTCAGAAGCACATTAAGTTTTTAACAAAAAGATCAGTTGAATATATGATGTGGGCTCTAGAGAGAAACCAGGGTTGGAGATATAGATTTGAGTCATTACTTTATAGGTGATAGTCACTCTAAGACATGACATTATATCAGAAATTCTGGAGGAAGATTGTTATCAATTTCATTATAACAAAACAAAACAGATGAAGAGTACTCTATGTTAGGTAGCCCTCGGCCTTGTAGGTAAAACAGCTTCTCCGGTAAAGAAGTTGAAAGTGAGTGGGGGATTCAGATATATAAATAGAAGAAAAAGTAAGAGGAGAATAAGGCAAAGGGCAAGAATTTGGGGACCATCCAATTTTTATTTTATTTTATTTTTTTCCAGGTTTATTGAGATATAATTGACATAAAACACTGTGTAAGTTTAAGGTGTACAGTGTGATGATTTGATACTTTTATAAGATTAACAAATTCTGGGGCTCTAATTTACAGCATGGAGATCATCCAGTATCCAGATCATCCAGTATTGAAGTAGAGGAAGTCGTCTAAAACTTTTTCAAAGGAATAGAGATGAAGAAGGAAAGCTGGGAAAGAAATGACATGAAAGTTAAGGAGGAGACTTAATTCACAAAAGTGGGAGTGCCCATTGTATCTGATTACATCTAGCGGTCGCATTAAGATAAGTTCTGAAAAAGATGCACTGAGGTTAGCAAATGAAAGCTACCTGGTGAACTCAGTATTAGCAGATTAAATGGAGTAGTGGTGCTGGCTTGTGTAAGTTTGAGGATATGAAGACAATGAGCATGGGCTCCACTTTTTTAAGAATCGTGGCTGTGAAAGGAGAAAGAATGAGGGAGTGTCAGCTTGCAAAAGGACAGACTGTCAAGAAAGTGCTTTTGCTGATTTAGACAGGACAGACTTAAGCATGTCAGAAGCTAACACTAAGAGCCAGTGGCAAGGGAGTGGTACGTGATTTATTTAGGTGACTGGCAGCTCCTATTCTACTCAGGATAAGAGACCTTGAGTTCTTTTTATTTATCATGGCATTTCTGCTCCTGATAAACTGATTGTCATCAACTCTTTCACTTTGTCTTACAGAACTTTTGTTACGTGGTTTAAAGTAAAACAAAAAAATTATATGAGAACAAAACTAATTATTTTAGAAAGTTATTGTGATAATTCTTCGATTAACAGGATATCAGCTAACTTCTAAACCCAAAGTTTTCCTACACTTTTTATTTTATGTGAATGAGGAAGTATGTGGAGGTGGGTGGTTAAGAATTTAATTTAAAACCTACTTCAGGGGCAGAACAGGCAATCAGTAAGCATTTATATTATGTGCTTGCTCTCCCAAAGATATGATGATATGTGCTCGAGTTGATACAAAGAATTATAGCACGTGGTCTTTATTGTAATAAAAGTTGCAATCTGTGGATGTAAAACTACACACAGGAAAAGATAGCTAATGATATGACAATAGAAATGATAAACACCAAAATGAGTGATACAGATTAAATGCAATAGGAATTTGAAAAAGATGGCTAACATTGAGTTCGAATGTTCAGAGGTAACTCCTTGAGCAAGACGGATTCAAGCAAATACTTAGGTTGGGCAGCTAGAATGGAAGTAGTACTTTCTCATGAATTAGGGATTACTGTTTGTTGGTGATATACTAAGTGTTTTAATATGCATAATTAATTTAATGATTTGTGAAGCTAATAGGATTTGTTTCAGGTGACTGAATGCACCATAGATTTATGGGTTAATGGTTTGGTTAGGGCATGAGCTAGCCAAAAAGCTCTCTTGTGCTCTTTGTCTGTCTTTATTTTTGTTTATTTTCTGTTCTCCTTGGCATCTGAATTCTCGGCCCACGTTTGGGGAATTCCCCCCATATGAGCATTGGCAAGAGGCAGACCTTACTTCTCACTGTAGAACTTGAAAAGTCCAGATACTTGCTTTCCCAGCTCCCTTACCACAAAAGATCGGGTACAGACAGGTTTGGACAAGCAGAAGACCTGTCTAGGACTTGGAATCAGGAACTAGATGCCTTTGTAAGGAGGCATCCATTCTGGCAGTGGAGGCGGCACATCCATTCACTGTGGGAGCAATGGCAGTGCACCCAGTGTTGACACGAGCGGTGTTGGTGAGGGGTGTGACATCCAGTGGTCAGTGGTGGAGGCAGCAGCGTCCTCACTGGAATAGTTCGGTGGCATGATTTGGAGATGGTTTGGGCTGTCTCTTCTTTCACATCCGTTTTCTGAGCCAGGTTCTCTTGCCTCCCCAACAATTAATTCCATGAGCAACCCAGTGATTCTTTCAACAAATGCGTCTTCTGCTTTACTGGTTAGAGTCAATGACAATAAATTGTTTTTGTTGCTTGAAACTAAAAATTATGAAAGTGCAAGATTTTACAGTGAGATTACAAGAGCTTTTAGTGTCCGCCTAAAGAGTTTGAACTTTATAGGAAATACCCCAATATTAAAGAGTTTTGAGCAGTAGAATGACATTAACCTAAGTGATTCTTAATGAAGAATAATGTCAGTGTTGTATGGGATGAATAATTTGAGGGAGAGACTATAGCTGCAAACATAGTATAGAAGAGATGGGTCATATTAGCAAGAGAGCTAGTTTGCAGAAGAGGTTAGGTTGAATTTAAGTAGATGAAAAAAATATATAATTAGGTAATAAGAGGATGGGACTGGGCGTAGATTAGAGAAGCGAGAGTCAAAAAACTTTAATAATAATAAGGTGTGTGTGTGAGGGGGTTACTGTTCTAAGCAAAGGGATTTTGAAGAATTTTAGAACACTGGTCCTCTATACAATCTGCGCTGACATGCCTGAGGGCTAACGCCTGGACCACACACAGGCAGAGGGGTTCATTTTGACAGTGATTCTGTTTTCAGCCATGCCTCACATGCCATACATATTTGGGGGAAGGAGGCAAACCTTGCCTCACTTGCAATAAGCATCTGGGGGAAAGAGACAAGTGTCCATTGAGGAAGATCCAAAGATGATTAAATAAGCCCGTCCCTCTGCAGTCCCCTACCTCACTCCAATGCACTTATCTAAGAGTCTCTTTTTTTAGAAAGTGGAAAAAAAGGACAGAAACAAATAGTGGCTACACTTATAGGGTGATAGAAAGAAAATGAATTCCTAAAAGAAGGAGGACAAGCATCATCCAAGAAGTATCAGAATTGCCAGAACTCTTGGCAGCTGAATTCCACTTCCCTGTTTTAATAACTAGAAGCCCACCCGGAAGTGAGGCAGGGTATCATAAATAGCATGAAATACCAGGCTTAGATAAAGTGATTCCTTTATTTTATACCTAAAATCATTGCACTACTGAATAAGAGATTTAACCCCATTCAATTAGGATATTAAAAGATGAAATTGCTCATAAAAGACTCTTCCATAACACTCTCATAAAAAAGTTCAAAAAATGCAACTTTCTGGATCTTCCAGAACAAAGGGCAAGTGATACTATACCGTTAAGAAGATAACCAAAGATTTCAAGATGTATTCCCCCATTACTGTAATGTAGTAAATTGAAAGTACGATCAATTCCATGTTAGTAGGTGCAAAGCACAGGGAGTTGAGGAGAAAGCACCATACCATTTAGTCAAGAGTCTTGTTTTGCCACTAATTGTTTGCTTTGAAGATTTTCTTGCGCTCTCTCTGCCTCAGTTTCCTCATCTCATAAGTGAAGAGATCACTGAGGGCCCTTGGGGAAAGGATTGAGAAATTGAAGCTATGGTTCAGGAAAATAAAATTGGCTACCAGAGGGAATGAACAGATGATGCTGCAAGATGAAATTGCAGCCTTCATAGCAGAAGTTGAGAACAGTTGCTACTTTCCTTAAAGGTCATTGCTCATATTCCAATAGGAATGGGGTGGTGATGGCACATTGAGAACCTGTTGTCTTTGTCTAGGGTGGTACCTACCCTTTTCTAGCATTTATCTGTTTACATTTTAATGTAATTAGGCAGACCAGATTGGTATTTAGTCTTGTTCTGACAACAGCAAATTAGACTTAACTCTTTAATTACAATGAGAAGGAAATCACCTTTCTGATATCCTTCAATTAGCTCAAGCAGCTGTTAAGTTATAATTAAAATTTCACATGGATCATTTGAGTTCTTGGAATGTTTCCATTTAATAACAAAACATTTGCATATATGCATTCAGTTTTCAGCAACCTTTTCAAATCTGTCAATGGTAAACTAAGAACATTGATACTGTATTAGGCAAAATCTTTGTAGTCTTATAAACAGACAGCTGGGTCCCACAAAATGAAAAATGGAAATGGAAGAAGGTGATCAAAAAGTATTAGTGCCTCCAAGTTTCCTGGAGCTTTTCAGAGAATTAAACTTTTGCTTCATTCATAGTTACCCAAGAGGGGAGAAAAAACTAACGAGGAGAGAGTGGTTATTTGGCGCTTGACAAATGAATGCCTGCGTTACATGCATTCCATTATTCAATACAGCAATCACCCCACTCTGTCTTTACAAATAGATTCTTGCCTCCATAGACTTTCAAAAATATAAATATGAGAGGAAAAATCACATGTGAAAATTCAAATATTCTCTTTTGTTATATTTTTCTTTTATTCTCAGAATTGAATTAACTAAGAAATTACTCTCATTGAAGTTGCTCTGGCCAATATCTGTCTGATACAGCTATGGATTCAACTATGTATATAACACCAAGATGGAAGAATAAACATATATTTAGCAGACTTACAATTTAGATATTAAAAGTCTTTGAAACATTAAATGCTGGTTAAATTAAACTGAATCCATTTGAAGAATCACAGGAATCTTTTTCAGATTATGTTTAGAAATTTGATTTTATAGCAATTGAATTAAATGGCAGAAAACTGATTAAAACAAGAGGATGTAAAACTATTTTTTCCTTGATTTTTTAGATATAATTTATATTTTCTATTCTTTAACATTGGTAGGAGGAAGTGAGAGAAAATTTGGTAGGTTAATAACAATATTGGAAGGTGATAGGCTTTAGAATCTATACCAAAGGCCCTAAGCTATTTTTAACAAGCCAGGATTCTATTCATGCTTACTCATTGATAGCCTATATTGACAAGTAGAATTCTGTATTGGCTAAGAACCTAATGATGTCTTCCCAACCATCAATCTGTAATGTATATTATTGAATTTCAACCACCAAGATAATTGTATCCCTGGGAATTAAAGAACGCGTGTGGAGAAAGAGAAGAGATGAAAGAGCAATGCCTGATATCATAATTATACCAGTGTGCACACTTTTTGGGGCTACCAGCTGTTATCAGCACATTTTCCATCTGCCTTTCCTAATTTTATTATGACCTTTTAGAACCGATTTCATCTGGTAGACAGTTGTCTCTGACCCCTTCACTGAGTCAATTTCGTCTTTGAACAACTAAAGGGAAGAATGAGTAACAAGTGGCATTCTATTCAGAAAAATGTTCCAAATGAATATCTCATTATTCTTGTGTTGGGAAACCTCATTACTGAGTGATTTTAACATTCATTTCAAGTGCTTAGGTTTACCAGTCTGCAAATCCACAGGTGACCTTAGGGAATCAGGATTAGAGCTCAACTCTCAAGAAGTTTTCAGTTCAAGATTCTTTAGAAAATGTTTGTTTAAAGGGTTTTTATATTGTATGCGGATGATAAACAGGACCTTAAGAAGGTAGTTTCCTTTATTCTGACTCCAAAATCTAGAAAGAGTTACATTCACTTTCTCTCTCCCCACCTGCTCGCTCATGCTGTCTCTCTCTCTCTCTCCCGCGCACACACACGCACACACACACACACACACACACACACACACAATGGAGACTGTATTCTAGAATAATATCAACATTTTTAGAGCACTGACTGTGTGCTGTAGTTTACTTACTGTGAATAAACAATTTAATTTATTCATCTCCAAACCCAACAATCTAGTTTATATTACTATACACATCATATGTAAGAGAAAACTGAAGCCATAAGAGGTTGAATAAATAGTGCTTATAGGAGCCAGCCTGGTGGTGTAGTGGTTAAGTTCATACATTCTGCTGCAGCAGCCTGGGGTTCGAGGGTTCAGATCCTGGGCACAGACCTACTCACCACTCATCAAGCCACGCTGAGGCAGTGTCCCACATAGAAGAGGTACAATTCTACAACTCTGATATACAACTATGTACTGGGGCTTTGGGGAGAAAAAAGAAAAAGAAGAAGATTGGCAACAGATGTTGGCACAGGGCCAATCTTGCTTAAAAAAAAAAATAGTGCTTGTAGGTAGCAGAGTCAGAACTTACATCTATGTGTGTCTTATTTTAAAGCCCATTCTCTTAACCAGTAGAGTGTTATATTCATTTATTCATTAACTTCACAACTTGGTGTCTACTAGGTCTCAGACTTTTCTAGGAGCTAGGATTACAGAGGTGAGCAAAATGGACATAGTCCCTGTCCTCATGGTGTTGACAGTATGTGAATGGTTTTCTCCCTACAATTGATCATACATCATTGAGTAATTTCTGCACATTCATAGACATCTGTTGCGTGTGGTGTGTAATGCTGCTGCTGAGGCCCGCAATAATGCTGGGAACTTTTTGAATTCTGTAGGCAGCATGTTGAGTCCAGTCTCTGGTGGCCATGTTTGCCTTGGCTGGATGTTTGGGTAGTAGCAACAGCTCTGTAGCCATAGAATGTTTCAGGACCCAGCCATTAGACACAGGATCAGTTTCGGAGTTGCTCTTGGGATTTCCCTCAGTTTTCTAACAATATACATCCCACCTAGCTACCGTCTAAGGGAGGAATACCCTCTCCAATTCCAGGTAACTGAGGAACAGTCTACATGAAACCCAAGAGGAAAGTTTTGATGTCTTTCCCTCCTACCAAGGAAAAGAATGATGCCCTGCTCAGACTCATGCCTTGGGGGCAAATCAGCAGTAAGGAAGAGAAGATATAAAACACAGGGGCCAACTACCAGGTCTGAAAAAGTTCCATTCAATGTGGATTTACCACTTTGTGAATTTACTAATTTGTGGTAATGCCTCAGAGGGGCTTGTTCCCTTAATAGGATTTGATATTGAAAACATGAGTGTGGGAAATAGCACAAAACAGGCAAAAAGCAGAGCCTCAAAATCATGGCCATTTGTATACCAGCGGCCACTCCCATCTAGTTATAGATGTTGAATAGGAGAATTATATTTAGGATTGCCAGAACTGATATACAATTTCTTGGCATAGAAAGAGAGTATTCTGATTAATCTCTATAGTCCAATGTTTAACCCAAAATTTTCCCAATTATTTTTTATGAATATCATCATTATTATTCTGCTTTTTGTTGAGATTTTACAATGTGCCAGATAACGTCCTGGGCCATTCCCATACACTTAATCCTTACACTTACTCACTTTCTCCATTATTCAGATGAGGAAATTGAAGCTGAAAAAAGTTGATTGACTTGTCAATGTCACCCAGCTTGTAAGTGGCGGAGACAAGCAGAATTCAGGTCTGATTCAAAGCTGCTTACCTTGAACTAATGAGTCACAAGAAGGCTGTCTTGCCCCAGCTGCTGTGGGTCACCCATATGTGGAACTTGCATGTATTTAAGGACGTTTAATGTGTCTTATGTTGTTCTTTGACTTTAAAGGTTCACAGGTTAGCCTCTTTTGTGCAGATATCTTCATCTTTCAGTTGCTAGAGGGATTTGCATGCTAGTTTACACATTGTGGGCTCATGTCAAAGTGAAGTTATAATTTTGTCTTTTAGGAATAGCTACTAAGTAGAGAATTTATTTTTCCTCTGAGTTTCATTACTTAACATTTCTGAAATAACTAAGCCTTTAATTATTTAATTTATTTAAAGTATTTAATTTAATAATTGAGGCTCTGGGATTGATTTGTCTAAAAAAGTTTAGATTAATGAACTAACTGGTGGTAACTTAATGATACTGCTTAAAATTTTTTTCTGTCCCTACAATTGTTATTTATATATTTTTTTGCTAGCTGAGTGACATCACGAGTCCTTCAATATCTCTGGGTTTTACATTTCGCATATAGAATAATGTTCCTGCTACTTTCTTCAAGGCATTTTCAGTCACCAAATCTCTAAAATGTTTTTTTAAATTCTTTGAAAGAAGGGCCTGGTTAATTGTATTATGGTTGAGAATAGTTGGGAAATGAAATTGAAAGAGTAGAAATCTATTAAATAGCTATTTTAGGTTAGAAATGGGACACTTCTATATTCAAATTACTGCATTAATATGTTTACTGATTTGCTCACCTCCTAATAAATTTTTAGTTCTGTTTTCTAAAAGGCAATGTGGGGGCCGGCCTGGCGGCGCAAGCTGTTGGGTGCCAGTGCTCCGCTGTGGCAGCCCGGGGTTTGTCGGTTCGGTTCCCGGGCGCGCACTGACGCATGGCTTGTCGGGCTGTGCTGTGGCGGCATCCCATGTAGGGTGGAGGAAGATGGGCATGGATGTTGGCCCAGTCTTCCTCACCAAAAAAAAAAAAAAAAAAAAAAAAAAAGAGGAGGATTGGCAGATGTTAACTTAGGGCTGATCTTCCTCAAAAAAAAATTAAAAAAATAAATAAATAAAAGGCAATGTGATATAGGCAATTCTCACTTGGGGTTAATAAACCAAACCTTTATCAGGCGAGGACCTATGGCAAGTTAAGACTATCAGTGAAAATACAATGGATAAGGTACATTGCTTCGTGTGATAGGTTTCTCCTAGAAGTTTTGTGTGACAATTTTTTAAAAATCATTTCTAAGAAGCAGCATTGGATTTTGCTGTTCAAAGGAATACTTGATGAAGATTTCCATAGGGGATTATCAACACACGCCTGCACACTAGTACTGTCTAGTTCTGTTTTCTTTTGGCATTTATTGTGAGCATCATTTAATATGACAATTATAATACAGTATTTGGTTAATACTTATTGTTGTGTGTCTTTTTCCTACTGAGATGATTAACTCCGTGAACATAGAAACTATGTCTTGTACTTAATATTCCCCCACGATACCTACCATAGAGCCTAACATATTGTAATGTTATAATAAATATTTACAGGATTGGATAAATTTATATCAGAAATGTTGATTTATTTTGCTTAAAGCAAGAAATATCTAAATAATACAATTATTCTAACGGTGCTGTATATTTCATATTTATGCTAACTCATACATTTAAAATACTTTTTAGACAATGTTTAGATACAAGTCTTTATCCTTCATGGTGCATTAGCTATTACCTGGGGAAGCTTCTAACAGAACCTTATACAGAAATCTGGGCCCCACTCTCAGAGATTCAGTGCCAGCATATTGGGGGTAAGTCACAGAGATCTTTACTTTTAAAAACACAAGTGATACTAAGGTGCAGCCAAAGTTGAAAACCACTAGTTTAGGATGACCACAATCAATCTACAGAAATTGTCATGGGACATTGCATAGAGAGCTATATGGCTTATTTGGTTAAACAAATTAGTAAGTGGCTTACTTTTTATACATTTTTCATAAACTGAATAGACTAAAGGCATAATTGTTACATTAGTAGACTACTTGAAAGAGGCTTGATTAAAAATCACCCTTGAGCGTATTATAGACTATAAAAGGCAGAACACGCAAAAGTCAGCATCTAAATGTCTAATGGCCATTGATGATTATCTGCCTTATGTTGCACAAGGTCTTCTACCTACTTCAGGGTCAGGAAATTAAAACAATAAAACAAAAAAGCCTATCTATTGCTCCAAAAAATTATTTATATATATAAATATATGTATATAATGTATACCTACACATGCATATATACATACATATATATATAATGTATACAAACACATGTATGTATATATTAAGGACTTTCAAGTATCTGGTATGGGTTTTTCTTTTTGACCCTAAAGAACAGGGTATCTTATTTGGTGTGGATACTTCCCTCTTCCAGTTGCATGAGAAATTTGCATGCTATTTTACAGATTTGCATGCTAGTATAAAGTTTATAATTTTGTCTTTTGAGAATAATCAGTAGAGAAAAAATACTTAACGAAAGTATATGAATAATGAACTAATTGTAGAATTAACTTTCAGTAACCTCTTTCTGAAATTTAGATATCATTCCATTTGATTTTATTGGAAAGTCATTGGAAATGCTAATGAAATATATTTGCAAGGTTTCCTTCTAATATAATATGGCAAAACAGTAAAATCTCTGCACAAACTCCACTTTTCATTTTTGCTCGAAACATGCAGAAGAGGAGGCTTGTCCGTGAATTGGTATTGAGCTTGCTTGTTATGAGTTATGGATGTTTTAGCAATAAAATTTGGCTTTCTGGAACAAATGGATGTTCAAACCTGATTTTATTAGTGTGGTTGAACATTGTGGAACTAAAACAAGGAAATTCTTGCATATTGCCACAATTTGACGCCATATGGATCATAAACTTTTCTATTTATATTTCACTGGTGGACTTAAATGGCATTGTCTCATCAGGAAAAAAAGAGAAGCAAGGAAGACAGAACTTAAGTTTAGAAACTGTACATCTTGTTACTGAATGTCAGATAAAGGTGAAGCTTTTAAATAGGAAGCCCCTTGATTTAGTACCTTTAATGTGCAGAGGAAGGGACGCGCAGGGCGCATCATTAGTGTGACGGGGTGAAAGGGGCAGCACGTCTCTTCTGTTTCTCTGGAAAGAGGATGAATCTGGCACAGCTCTGATGTCAGAACCTCCATCACCTTTCTCACAGATGATGTAGATTTTAATTGTACTCGGGGCCGACTCACAGCGCACTAGCTCCTACGTGACATTGAGATAGATGAAGCCATTTGTTGGCATTATCAGAGCCAGCTGTGTGCTTGGCTGCAGCTACAGTAGGCATTTTATCTCATGCATAATCCTCTCATTGAGAAGGGATCACAAGCATCTGAACCATATGGCAAATAATTTTATTATGATCAAAAAAGGACTCTTGAAGCTAGTTAAACAGAAGAGTCCTTGAAATTCAATCAGAAGAAGTTTTATTTTCATGTTGCACCATCATCCTAAATTAATTGTTAGTATTGCCACAATCAAATAGAATCAAGACTCCACCCCTGCAAAGTGAAAATGAACTTAAAATTACTTTATTTCACCTGCAATTTTTTTAGTCTTCTCAGTTTTGGAGAATTTATTTGGATCTGTAATAGAGAAGGGAATCTGGATTTCTAAGACCGAAGCTGCCTTCTGATTTAAAAAATGTAATAATAATAATAATAAAAACCTCTCCAAATACGAGAACCCCATACCAAATGAGACAAGCTTGAATTTATATCCTCAATGCTGTTCTATTATAAGCCACATAAGATGGAGGCTAATTTTTTTTTTCTTTAGGGGAAGTAAAATCTTAAAAGAAAGAAAATCTGTTCTTTCACAGGGTAGCCTAATGATCCTGTAAGTTTAGCATACATCTTCAAAGGGAAGAAGCAAACTTGTCTTTTCCACATGGGGAGATTTCCTGCATATTGTCAAGAAGATGCATGGGTCTCCACAGCAAAGGCATGTAATCCGTGCCCTTCCGTCCAGGGAAATGATGGGAAGCAGCTGTTATAGGACAAGATGGGTTCTGGTTAGGAGGAATTGTGTGAGGCTATGGCAAGCAGCTTAGTTGCTGTATTACACCAGAATGGCTTCTAGCTCTCACGGTCCTCCGTTAATTGTGACTTTTATTAATCACAAAGGATGTTTCAAAACTCAAATGTTACAAGGCCATAAAACAGCAACTTGCCTAATCTTACCTTGTGTATGATGTGTACCTTCTGTTCTTTTATTATGATTTTTCTTTCCAGAGGAAAGTATATAAGATTTGGGCCTTAGGGCACCTGTTAGCGATGTAAAGGCATTATCAGCAACTTCCACACCACAGTTTGAGAACATAAAGTATCACGGGGTCCAAATGGCAACAGCTGCCTTATCTGGAGACTAGTCTTTTATTTGGTATTTTATTGACAAATAATAAAGCTAGTAATTGGACCAGGAGAGGAATATAGCCACCTAATTTACAGGAACCTTAATTTTCTACCACTAAATGCCTGAAGCGGCTTTTTGTTCTGATCACCCCCTCATGACTAAATCAGAGTATCTGGCGGAACTGCTAAAATGGTTTAAAATGTGTATTTTTCTCTTCGTTAAGACCATGTTTGAAAAAAAAATATGCACACTATGAATTATGACAGTGATTCCTTAAAAAATAAAAAACAAAAACAGCATCATGTGATCCTGATTGTAAAGCCAGGGTACATTTGTTCCAGAAGCTTTTCTAAGTCCCGGACCCCAGTTGAGGAGCATGGAGCAGAGCTGTGTGCACTGGTAGAAGGGACCAGCTGAAAAGCAAGACTCTCTTCCAGGAACTGCCAGGTGCAAGCTTTCCATATCAAGAAAGTGGTAAAGATGTATATCTCCCCTCCTTCCAATTTCTTCATCAACTTAGCAAGTTAAAAAAGAAAGAGGAAAAAAGAAAAATGATTACATTGGGCTTTTACTCTTCCTGTGTATCATTGCAGTAGATGTTGTTATAAAAGCTCGGTGTTGCTTGCTGTATGATCTTTCCAGTCCTTATCATACTACAAGGAAGATCACAGAGATTTGGTTGCTGTATGGCAAAGGAAAGGCATTCGGGGCCTTATAGTTATACCCAAACGAGCTTTGTTAGTATGGAACATCCAATGTATTGCCAGCCAAATGAAATGTGTGGTTTTGTCTGGGATAATCCTGGTGCTTTTTAAATGTTTTGTTTCTTCCCCCCAGAAACAATTTACACAGGGTTGAATGATAATTGTCCACTATACACTTTCCAAAAGTTTTTGCTAAGTGGCGGAACCTCAGTCTTCAATGTCATACTACATACTTCATAGGGATTTTGCTGGCAATGAAGGTTGTAGGTAAATAATGGATGAAGAGGGGAGACAGAACCTGAGCACTTTGGGCTTGACAGACTATCTTGTGATGTATTACAATTAGATATGCGTCAGTGTCACTTCATTTATTCAACTGGTAAGAGTGCATAACTCTTCGAAGGTAGATTTATTAAGAGCTTTACTCATGTCTTTTCAAAATTTAGAATTGATTTTTGAGCATCTCTAACAGCTTTCTAAATCACCTACCCTTTACATTTTTTGAAGTTGGGATTTTTTGAGACTCTTTACTAAATAGGTTAAATTTTTGGTTATATATTTTATTTGTGCTCAAGGCAGTTGCTGGATGACAGATCACCTTGTATCAGCTGGTCAACAAACTGAATGGGCTTTCGGAAGAGAGAGCATAGGATTGTATCACAGGAATTATAGGTGCTGATCGATGGCAATTAATAAACATTGTATAAAGAGCAGTTATTTCCATTAGAAATTTTGTACACATACATGCCAAGTAGACGTTGCCTTATTCTTTTTGCAAAAAAGATGCCAGTGGGGAGAATATATAAATCCTGGAAGTTAGAAAGCATTTTTAAATAGGACACTGTTGCTAAATTATACAAATGAAGTTTTGCTGGCCCCCTCAGGTGAATTACATAAATTAGCAATGACCCACATGCTTAGACCCAAAATTGCGAGGACGGTTAAACCTGATCAGAATTTTACAATGTACTGCATCTTGTCTCAGTTTCACATATTTTTTGCTTGAAAACCTAGATTCATGTCTGATGTTTCTGTTCTCTTAGAGCTCAATGATATGAGAAATAATAGAAAAGACTGGGAATGGCCAACAAGAGAAAAATTGGTATTCTTAAATGTGAGTGAAGCCCATGCTGATTTACTGTTATGGAGGCAAAGTTTCTAGCAAACTATTTTTCCAGCTTATCCTAGATCATGTTAAATCAGATCATTGAAAACTTATTGTCCACATAAGGATGTACATCATTTCTGCTATTACAATGTTTTTTTTTAATTTCATGTTCTACTTAAATAGATATTTCTAAAATAATCTACATGATTTGCAAAAGACTCCCAACCTCTCTGGCCAGAGTGAACCTCACCTTAGAGAAATTCAGTTCTTACTTTGATGAGACTCTCTTGAATAATCCATCATTATAAAATAAATTATTTTGATGTTCTCTGAATGTTCATTTTTTTGGCAAAGGAAAGTGTACTGTGTGACGGACAGCAAGTAGCTACAGAAACAGAAGGAATCCAGAATTCTTGAGATTATCAAAATTTTCCCTTCCCCCTTTTGAGCCCAAATCAGTCTCTGCAGTAGTCTGAATAAACAAACATGCTTGTCACTGTAGGACAACTTTTACATTCTTCAGAGAAAGACTCAGCTCAGTTTGGGGTCCAATTATACTAGTAGCAAAGCTGATCAGAGCAAACAAGGTTTCCGAGGATTCACTCACTCTTGTAAAAGCTGATTATAATTGATGAACGACCAGCTTGCTAGACCCTGACAGGCTGGTTGCCTGGCCTTTGCTCTCTGCCAGTTCAAGCCTTACAAGTGTGAAATAGCCAATTACTGAAATACCTATTGAAAGTAATAGGCCAATGAGCAAATTGCTACTGTGGGACACCGTGGCAGTGTGGATGGAAGGGGGCCAAGATAAAGTTCTGCTCTGAGCAGCTGCTCCCACCACAGATTGCTAATACTATCGGATGACCAAGAGATGAGAGCAAGGTATTTTCCCATTCAAACTGCAAGTGTCCTGCCTTGTATTGACTTAAAGTTTATGATGCATGATACCATCTTGTTACCCAGGTCCTAATTTGCAGAAATAAATCCTCCTTTTAAAAGGTAGTTAAATAGGTAATAAGGATAGTCACGGCCATAGATTTTGTGCAAAAGCATTAAATACAATTTTTGCAGGGAATGAAAAGTCATATAGTGTGCAGAGTGTTAATACTTGCCAGCCATTTGCTATTGACAGGACAATTTATCTTGATAAAGGACAGTGAAAAATTCCAATCTCTTCACTGACATCGCATTATCAGCAGTAATATATGACTGCATCTAAATATAAGGTTGAGACCTGATACAGCCGAGAAGTTCCTGATAATTTTCCTGTAAATATATTGTATACTGGACAATGAACAAATGACACATTTACCGTGTAATTGGATAACCTATTTTTATGTGAAATTTTAAGTTTTGCTGTGTTTAATGGAATATACCATAATGTTTCCTTTTGGAGGTAACCTGTTTCCTTAGCAAGACTTGAGCAATAAAATGAGTATTACTGAGTTTGACAGAGAAGAGAGGATAGACAAAGAAAGGTAAATTCTAAAAATCTGCACAGGACACTAAGTTCTCCCAGGGTTTACTCCCATCAGAAAATTACCTTCTTATTTACCATAAAGTTTAAATTATACTGCAATTATTCCAATAGTAGGATTGGAAAATAATTCCATTTTTGTGATCTTAGGAAATTGTGAACTGCTTTTGAAATGAATGTTTCCTTGCAAATTGCTCTAGCACACGTCTGAATTATCTGAAATGTGCCTGAGTGGGTCAGATGCAGTAAGATCAAGATGGGGGACATGGAGCATGAATGGTGCTAGGAACAGGGATGGAGACCTTTGGGGAGCTATTTGAGCTCTGTTTTTCCCTAGGTTAGAGGGCATGCAAGTTCAGCTCAGTGAGATTACAGGAGGCAGAAGTGTAGACACACACAAATCACCTCTGTGTTCCTATGTATAACACCTTTGCCCTTCCATCCCCGAGTACGTGTGCTTATGTAAGACTCAAATAAGCAAAAATCAAGTCTGTCATTGCTTAAGATCTGAATCTTGAATTTATTGGTAAAAAAAATATTGTGTGCTAGCAAACCTGTGTAAATGCCCACAGTGTCTCATCAGTGCATTTTCCTTCTTCCTTTTTGTCTTTCATGAACACTTCCACAAAAGAAACAGGAACTTGCTGTTATTGTCATAAAATAGCTTGGGAGTAATATGTGTGTTCCATTTTGGATTATAGCCATGGAAAAATCAAAATAGTTTACTATTTTCAATATATGCCTTACTTATTTTCAAGAGGATTTGAGGAACCTACAAACTAAATTAAATCATAATGTAAAATCTCTTTAGTTATTGAAAACAAATAAAAACAAGAAAAAAAAAATCCCAGAGTATATCCAGGAGGCAGTAGGAATGATAGCTACCAGGCCCTTAGAGAAATGTTTTACCATAATTGGCACTGAATTTGACAGTCTGGTTTTGTGCTTGCTAAGACAACAGAAGACACTTGTATGCACCATAGTGTAGGGAAAATGTAAAGTGTCTTCTATTTCTAATATTCTAATATAATGTTCTAATATTCATTGTAAGCACTTAAATTACCTCCTGACCTAATATTAGCAAGACCCTTGGTTTCTCTCTCCTCTTGAAAAAAAAAGTCAGAAAGCCCAGTCCTACTTGCAAAATCAAGCTGAAGAGAGAACGGAAGAATCGGATCCGTCCTCACCATTTAACTGCATGACAAATTAGTAATTAAGTTTAACTACAGGAAAAGAACTATCTTTACAGAAAATTTTCTCATAACAAGAAGTGCATATATTTAGGTAGTACTTTTTTAGCAAGATAAGTTGACACTTAAAAGTGGCCACAAGGTGTCGCTGTTGAAAACAGGACCTGCACAGTTTGTTGTCTCCCTGTCCGTCCACAGCTGTGATTGTGTTCTTGTTGGTCCAGACCCCTGTGCAGCACACAATGGTTTCCCTGGAGAAGACAGTCCCACTTCATCCAACCTTTCCAGCATTTTCCACTCTTGAATTTATCCTTCTATCTCAACCAATTCCTCCCAAGCACACCAATAGTGCCAGGAGACTGGGTGAGAAGGAATTTCAGCCTCATGCTGTATGAGAGAGCTAGAATATGGGATCTTCCTCATTGAATGGGGTGAGGATGAGTATTTGGTGAGGTTTAATGAATTATGTACACGCACATACACACACACTTAGAACCGAGGCTGTTAGCTGTTATTATTATTTGAATAACTCAATGCCAAGACCACCTTGATGTAGAGCACAGGGCCCAGTCTAGCCTCTCCCTTTCTGTACCTGCAGGCTTTCCCTTGGAGGCCTTTGACCTCTTTCTTGTCTGCAGATTTCAGTTGGTATTATCTCAATCCATTCAAAAGATTCTAAGAATATTCCTTAAAAAGGAAGTTGAGATTCTTATCTTTTCCATCGAGGTGCTTCTGTATTTTCTCATCTTCTCCCAGTATAGGTGAGGGCAAGAGCTACTCTGGTCAAGAAAGTAGAGCCCCTACTGCACTTTTTTCTGGGTGTCTTACTGGGACATGGAAGCCTACTGGCTTTATATTTATATAACTGAGAGAGGTTACTCAAGATTTAATTGCAGAACCAATCTCTAAGTTGACTCTCCATTTTTCCTTTAAAGAAAATCAGCCAACCACTTTTTTTTGTTGTTTTCTGTGAGGAAGATTAGCCCTGAACTAACATCGGTTACCGGTCTTCCTCTTTTTGCTGAGGAAGATTGGCCCTGAGCTAACATACGTGCCCATCTTCCTCTACTTTATATGTGGGATGCCTGCCAGAGCATGGGTTGATAAACAGTGTGTAGGTCCACACCAGGGATTGGGACCCATGAACCCTGAGCCACTGAAGCAGAGCAGGGGAACTTAACCACTGTGCCACTGGACCAGCCCGCAGCCAACCACTTTTAAGTGTCAACTTATCTTGCTAAAAAAGTACTACCCAAATATATGCACTTCTTGTTATGAGAAAATTTTCTGTAAAGATAGTTCTTTTCTTGTAGTTAAACTTAATTACTAATTTGTCATATAAAAAGGATATTGAGTAATCTAATGACTCTATTATGGCCTATGAAATGAACTTTGTAGGGGAGGGAAAATAATGTTTCTAGATACTATAAACAGTGCCTTATTTTATCTTCACAATCCTCAAGGGAAGTAGTAGTATCCTGGTATTTCAGGTTAGGAATCCATGTTCAAAGAGTTTGTGTTACATGCCCAGAAATCACAAGGCTGAAATAGCTTGTACGTATGGAAACCAGAACTCAAACACAAGTCACTGTGTAATTTGAATAAATGGATTTCAAATGCATAAAAGAATTTGCTGAAATCTTTTAATAATCTATAAATTTGTAGGTACTCCTGGATTTTTCATTCGTATAATTATATTGTCTGCATATAACAAGATTTTTTTTTTCACTTTCCAATTCTTTTACCTCTTATATGTTTTTTTTTTTATTGCACTGGCTAGGGCTTCTAGTGAAGTGTTAAATACATTGCCATTACAAAAGGTAATGACAAACATTCCTGTCTTATTCTTGATTTTAAAGAAAAAGCTTTCGGCTTTCGACATTTTAATTCTAAGTACGATGCGTGCTGTATATTTTCACAGCTGAGGAACTTATATTTTCTTCCTCTTTTTAAAAGATTTTTTAATGTAAATAAATGTTGATTTTTATTTAAAGAATTTTTATTATCTGTTGAAATTAGCATGTAGTTTTACGGTATTAATTTGCTAATGGGGCATATTATGTTAAAAGATCATTCTAATGTTCAACCAATTTTGCATTCCTATGATAAGCACTACTTGTCATAATCTATAATTTTTTATACATTTTCAGCCTTGCTTTTGGTAGCAGGTTATATTAGACTATTTCTCTGTTTTCCACACCAGTTTGTTAGAGATGGAGATTATCAAGTTTGGTAAAAAATGATCCTGTAAAACTGGAGCTAGTGATTTTTGAGTGGGTTTTTTCCCCTTACTTATTTGATTTTTTCATGTTTATAGGCTTAGTTAAGATTTCTATTTTTTGGTAAGTCAATCTAAGTGATTAATATTTTAATTTCATCAAGAATATGTCTACCGGGGCCGGCCCGGTGGCGCAAGCGGTTAAGTGCACGCGCTCCGCTGCGGCGGCCGAGGGTTCGCTGGTTCGGATCCCGGGCGCGCACAGACGCACTGCTTGGTAAGCCATGCTATGGCGGCGTCCCATATAAAGTGGAGGAAGATAGGCACAGATGTTAGCCCAGGGCCATCTTCCTCAGCAAAAAAAAAAAAAGAGGAGGATTGGCGGATGTTAGCTCAGGGCTGATCTCCTCACAAAAAAAAAAAAAAAAAAGAATATGTCTACCATTTACAATGTCTATATTGATCTGGTATTTGTAAAATATTTACTCTGTTAATTGCATATAGAAATGTCCCCATCTTCCTTTCTGCCATTCTATATTTTTCCCCTTTTCTTCTAGTCCAGTATTGCCAACACTTTGTCTACTTTGCTAGTCTTTTCACATTATTTTTATTGAGTACTTCTAATTTTTCTTTGTTTCCTTTTTCAATACTTTCTACTCTTACCTTTAATTTGCTCTAATTCTACTTCTTTTGGGTTTACTTTGTTCATGTTTTCCTTGATTCATAAGTTAAACACTTCACTTATTAATTTTGCTTTCTTTTTTCCTGTTCTCCGTGTATGATTTTCAGACTATTCTACTTTGTAATATCCACAGTAGTTTTTTGTCTCTTATTAGTTTCTTAGAATTGTATGATAAAATCTCACAGTACGACTGTGGATTTGTCAATTCTTCCTTGTAATTCTCTTCAATTTTTCCTTTATGCCTTGTGAGGAGATGTGGTTAAGTGCATATATGGTCAATATGGTTACCTTTTCCTCTTGCACTGTTTATCTCATTTACAGATAAATCCCTCTTTTTGTTTATAACCTTTTACTTTAAAGTCTATTTTGTTTGCAATCAATATTGTTGTATCAATTCTTTCAGTTTTCATTTCACTGATATTTCTTTATCATTTCCTTTTCAGTCAATCTTCTTATGTCATTAAGTCTCTCAGTGTGTACCTTTTAAACAATAAATATATAGCTGGATTCTTATTTATTTATTTTAAATCTAATTTCAGAATCCCTGTCTTTACTTATTTATACCATTTTAAAATATAACTGTAAACCAAACGTCCAAAGCACTATTCTCAATGCTTTACATGTACCAACTCATTGAATATAGCAATCTTATGAGCTAGATAGTATTATTATCTCTCTTTTGCAAATGAGGAAATTAAGACTCAGCGAGGTTAAGCAACTTGATCATAATCACACAGCTAGTGAGTGGCAGAAGCTCCCAAGCCCATGTTCTTATCTACTATGCATTGAGCTAAGGAAGGGTGTGAGCAAAGGGGCAACCAAGGTAAGGAACTGTGAATTCAGGGAATAGAACCTCATTGAGTTTTGCTGGAACAGAAGGTTCTTTCATTCATTCGTCAAATATTAAAGGCCAGCCAATATTCTCGCCACAATCTTAATTCTTCTTAGGAACCTACTTGCAAAGCAGGCTTAGCCCTTACACAGAAGAGGATAGTCAGACTCTAAATTAATTGGCAGAGTTCACATAGGGAGTAATCAGCAGTCTCTCTGCTTTCCAAAGGTGTGCTTTTTTCATTACACCGTTTGGCACCTTTGTGGAAGGCTGGGTCAAAAGATAGGAGAACTTAGGTGTAAATACACTGTTCTTTTTTTATACCAGGGCTGTTTTTCTACAACTAATCTTTTAATTTATACCTCCATCTATAGCTTTATATCACAAAAGCATATTAAGAAACAGCTAACACAAAAGAATATTAAAAAGCACTCAGTTCATTTGTTAACAAATACATTTATACTGACATAGAATGAAGCTCATCTTGTTTTGTCAGTTGTCGTTTTGTAAACAAACAAAAAAAGTGATTCATAACCTTTTCCTCATATCTCTCCTCATTGGGGTTTCCCCCAGAAAAGAAAGTAAATGAACACAATGTATTCATTTAAGTGCAGCATAAGCGAATTCCATTTTAATGTTGTGATTTTGTAATGCATTGAGCCTCAAATATGACTACTCAGTCACCTGATTATGCCTTCAGGTCCTCAGATGTCTGAGACCAATGAAACAGGACCTTCTGTGCCTTTCTGCTCCTTAGAGCACCAAATGAGGACTTATGGCACCTAGAAACTGGAAATTTGGAGCACACTGTTTCTTTAGTTTTTGTTGTGTAGATGCTCCAGAAATTCGTTTCCCTTCTGCCAAGGAAATGACTCCAGCAAAGCTGTTCTGTAGAAGCACGCTGGGGGGAAAAGGCAGAAAAATGGCATCTGAAAGCAATGTGATATGCTGAGCATTTTAAAGTAGTTAGTTGGTACAAATAAACCCTTTTATATTTTTATGGTTAAAGGATCAACTTAAATATTTATGACTCTTCAGAATGCATTCGTAAGCACCAAGTCATATTGAGTTTTCACGATTAGCAAAGATACATATTCCAGAGAACTTTGGAGCCCAAAAGGGTCTGAATAAACTCCTCCTTCAAGATCAGCTCAAATAATCCCTGCTCTGTAAAGCTTTCCCTCTTCACGTGGATTAATCACTCTTTTATCAGTTTGCTATTACTTTGTACATGTTTGTAGTATAATATTTATTGTATTGTATTATAGATAAATATCTTCTTACAGATTTTAATTTTGCCTAGAATACATTGGGACCCTTTGAGCTGATTTATCCTAGCCCAACTCATAGAAGACTGATGCACATACCAAGATGTTGCTTTGTTTTCTGAAGGGTATTGGAGATAGGTGGAAAAGCCTTTTCATGGAATGGAGTACTCAATTTCTGGTCATCAAAGTACCTCCTGGGAGGGTCCCTTAATAAACAGAGTGTTTCATGGTGATGGCAGAATCAGAATTTTAAGTCGTTAGTATCAGTTCAGAGTGGGGACTGTTTTAAGGAATATTTCTTCCAGGCTGTAGAAAGACACAGTAAGCATTTCCTGTGCATCTCACACCAAAATAAATGACCCGATTCACCCCAGTAGTAACCTCCCCTGACACAGTGTTTCTCTCCCCTTGAGAAGGCTAGATTTAACACTGCCAAAAACCTTCTTTTGGAGACTTCCTATTTTTTGACTCAGGAGAGATGGAATTATTACTGTCTTCAGAAAGAATTCAGTAGTGCTGGATAATTTTAAGTTGTTAAAATCAATTACATTTCTAACTGTATGTAATCGGTCTTGGAGGGGCCTATATGTCCTATGCTCTTGGAGTGGGCTACTTCTGAAGCCAGCTCATCCTAGCTACTGTGGGTTTATTGTAACTGTTGACCCTTATTTCTTGGCTTGAAGGACTTTTGTTTAGCACTTAAAAGATTGCACAGTATAAGGCATAGAGGACAGGGACTGCTAAAGTTGTCAAATGTGGATTAGAATCATGCATCTCTTGATTAATCACCTGTGTGCCCTGAGTGAGACTCAGTTTCCTGATCTGGAAAAGGGAAATAGTAATGAATTAATAGTAACACTCAACTGCAAGGGGTTTAAGAAGATTAAAGAGGTTGTATGCTAAGCACCTAAAATCCTGCTTGTCCCGTTATGCAACATATGCCTGATTGCGTTAGAGAGCATCATTACGCATCCTTCATTCTTGAATTCATCCATTCATTCAATAAACAGCACCTATGTGATACCAGACAAGATTTATAACACTTATCCTACAGCATTTAAAGGATGAAAATTATATTCTAGTGGGGTAACACAGATCATGAACAGAATAATATTCTATAGTAGAAAATGAGAAATGCTATGAAGAAAAACAAAACAAGTGTAAGAGGATAGGGAGTGTTGGAGAGGGTTGTACACTTAGAAAGGGAAAGCAGGTAAAGAAGGTGACATATGGGGGGCCGGCCCTGTGGCGCAAGTGGTTGGGTGCACGCACTCTGCTGTGGCGGCCTGGGGTTCGCTGGTTCAGATCCTGGGCGTGCACCTACGCACCACTTGTCAGGCCATGCTGTGGCGGCGTCCCATATAAAGTGGAGGAAGATGGGCATGGATGTTAGCCCAGGGCCAGCCTTCCTCAGCAAAAAGAGGAGGATTGGCAGATGTTGGCTCAGGGCCGATCTTCCTCAAAAAAAAAAAAAAAAGGTGACATTTGAGGAATGAAGGAGGTAAGGGACCCAGCCATGCAGATGTCTGGGGAAGGATGTTCCGTGCAGAGGGAACAGCCAATGCAAAGTGAAGTGAGTATAGACTTGGCATATTTGAAGGCTGATGTTCTAGAACAAAGTGAACAAAGAAGAGTCAGAGAAGTCACAGGGACCAAATTGCAAAGTGCTTTGTAGGCCATTGTCGAGACTTCGGCTTTTACTCTAATTGAGAGAAAAGCCGTTGGAGGTTTTGTGCAATCCTGTTGTATGTTTGCTTTACCTTTTATCTCTCTGATTGCTCTTTTGAGAGTGGACTCTAGGGAAACAGAGGTGGAAACAGAAGAACATTTAGGAAACTGTTGCAATAATCTAGGTGAGAAATTACCGAGTGGCAGCGAAGGGAGGTGGTGAGTAAGGTTCAGATGCTGGATGTATTTGAGACAGAGCCAACAGGATTCCAGACGGATTGGATGTTGTATGTGAGAAAGGAAAAAGTCCAGAATAACTACAGTTTTTGACCTGAGCAGCTGAACAGATGGAGCTTCCATTTAAAGAGCAAGGATAGTGTATTATTTCTTCTTCAAGTGCACTCATGGCACTTTTCGCTCTTTATGGTAACCAGCGAATATTGATGACTGATTGATTTTGTATAGCTTGTCAGTGACCCTGATTAAACTTGTCATGAAGTTGGCTATGATGGCTGAGATAATTTCACATTCATAGCCATAGATGGTTATGGTTGGATGGTTAAATATCTCTGGAGATATTAAAAATTATGTGAAAACAGAGAGGAAAAATAAATGTTTGTTTATGCTAAGAATTTTGACTGCTGTCAGAACTCGCAGGTCTAAAATCCAGTATAGTTGAAGGGTCCATGATTCAATATAAATAATACTATGAATGAGAAAACTAATACACTTCTGAGTGAAACAATATTTAATTACAAAGCGTGATTCTAAATAAATGTTTAAAAGACTAGAAACACATCTTGTTTTATTACAGAAATCTTTTAAAGGCGTTCTCTATGCTTTTAAATGAAACCAAATGAAGCCCTAATTTGGAACAAAAGAAGTTTAATTGTAAACAAGTACAACTATACCTCGATGACAATCCAGAATTTATAAACGAAAGGGAATTTAGAAAGTATGTAGTTTCACCTCTTAATTTTCCATCTGAGATACTGAGATGAAGTCAAGGTGAATTGTCCAGGCTCCATGGCTAGTTAACGGCCACAGGAGATTTAAGCCCACATCTACTTGTTCCTGGCCCAGTGGTCTACTATACCTTGTTTATGTTTTGACTTTGATTAGTCTTTCTTCATTTGCAGGGAATTTAGAAATTATGTAGTACAATTGTTTCAATCTCCCAAGAGCGTAGACATAATTTTAGAAATAAAGTGATTTCAATGCCAAGAGATGCTTAACTCTTTGCTGTGTCACATGGGACATTGTACATTGTTCCCTAGTTGTAGACTGTGACCTGTAAATTCCTAACCATCAAGTCCTCCTTTGCCATTGCCTTTTGTGCTGGCCACACAGAGGTCAGAGAGAAGCTGACATCCACCTGGAGGTCTGATCAGACATTTCCGTTTCTGGGTTCTTCTGGGTTTTATCACTTTCTTCAGAATGCTGAATGTAATCATCACATTTGCCATTACACTCAGAGTACAAACAGTCCAATGTCGAGCACTTTGGGATTTCAGTAGCATCCTATGTTTGGTAATGTTGAAAGTGATAGATTATTCTTGAAATAAGATAAATAAATGGCTAAAAGCCAATAACTCAACACTTGATATGTCAACTGTAAAGAAGGATGGTAAATCCTGGTTAGATGCCTGAGATTAAAACCCTTTTTATAGGTGAGGACAGTGATATTTTTAATAACACTAATTTACGATGGGACAAACTGGGGATTTTTAACACTGATAATCTAGCATTTATTAGACTTTAAGAGCAGGGATAATTAAGTATTACTTCCAAGAAGTGGTGCTGTGGTGTTATTTATAGCCACGATGAGGATAAAAAACTTGACTTTTTATGTTCAAATGAATATTAATTCTTGCTTCATTAAATGCAGACTGGGATATTTGCATTGATGTTTTCCCGTTACTATTTCATTTCCCAAGTTGTTTGGGATGCTCATTGTTGTTGTTATCTTATTTTGTTTTATTCTCCAACCCCAGACAACCCAAATGAACTTCAAGTGGTGAGAAGGAGCTAAAGGGGATTTTCTGAGAGAATTGTGCCCTATATTCTCTAAGCAAAATAGAATTTTTCCCTGCTAGCCTGATGATTGTGAAGAACTTCTGAGCAAAAAAAGGGAAAGGCTTTTTGGATATTTCCAAACTGATGATTTGTGGGGCTCAGCTCATACGTATCCTTTTAATTGGGTTATGTAACATGTCATTATCCCATCGATATTTGACATAATCTTATAACCCAGTAAGCTGTTTCATAAGAATAATGTAACGATGGTCTGTAGGAGGTAAAATTTTATAAGCCCCTGTGATGCAAGCAATTTCAGAAGTGAGTAAAACCAAATAACTAATGCAAACAGCTTGGCAGTAGTATTTATTGTCATTTATTTTAAAACAAACAAAGAAGATATCAAGACAGTCTTATTTTTTCTAATTCTAAGCCTAAATCACAGATGCAGGGAGAAAATATGATTCCATCATGAACGATAAAACCAACTTTGCAAGTTCTACACTGCAGCTACAATTGTGGTCTCTCCTCACTATTAGCCCATAACTGGATGTGCAATTTCAAATGTCCTAGAACTGTTGCAACTTCCACCCCCTTCAAAAAGTCCAAAGACTCAGTTTCTCATTAAAATTCCGTACCTGTATGCTTCATATTTCTTATGTCTCCACCTGTTATGTCACCCTCACTCTTGATAGAAACTTATTTGGATAATGTCTGGAAGCGAAGCATCCCCCCCTGGAAAAGGTTAGGGATGGAGGCACTCTGTCAATAGCTGACAGGTGTAAATATTTTAATGTATGAGCAGTATATGAAAATACAAATCACCACGGAGAGCCAGCCTAAAGCAGACTGAAAAGCTGTCATAAGCAATTTTGAAAAAGCATGAGTTATTTGGTTCCCTTCCAGTGGGAACAACTCCACAGGCATAAATTTGTGAATGGTACTTGACAATCTTAACAAGTCCTGCTCTCTCCAAGCTTACTGTATGGCCAACCTGTGATGTGGTCTTTCTGCTCACCTGGTCTGAATTCAAGGGAGAAACGACATGATAACTGTGAGAAGCTCAAGCCATCTTACTTACTGAGGCACGTGTCAAGGAACAGAGTAAATAACCTCCCAATCTGGGACATTTTGAAGCAATTTATTTGCCAACAGATTATTTGTGGACTCTCTTCATACACATCAATTCATTGAGTGTCATAATATTAAGGGAAACGGTGGAGTCTTTGAAATGGACCCCTCCCCCAATCACTAGGTTATATGCTTTAACATTGTAAGATTTTGTTCTCTTTCTTTTTGGCCTCAGGTTCTTTGAAAAATCTTTACTAACTGAATAGCTTTCTCACTGGTGTGAGAAGGCTGACTTTAGCAAAGGAGTGCATGATTGGCAAGTCGGTTCTAATTGAGTAAGTGTCAAGGTCAAAAACCAACAAGTGATGAAGATGAGGAAGCCCTGGAGTGATGTTTGTTTCAAATCATATTATATCTTTTTAGTAGCACAGGGCTTTAGGGAGAATATGTAAAATAGAAAAAGCAAAAAAGTTACAGTATAGCTTTATGCTGTAGATATTATATCCACTAAAATAGAGAAAGCTTTATTTTGTAGTTCTTAATAAAATTAGGCCACATAAAATGTACTGATATCAAAATTCTTGATAATTCAACACTTGGGAGTAAAATGAAATCATGAATGTGTCCTGAAAGATTTGCTTTGGTGGAAGAGTAAAATAAAGTCTTTGTTTCCTGTAATTCAAGATCCCCCAGTGGTTTCTGTTGATGTTCCCCTAGGACAATGGTTCTCAAACTGCTTTGATCATGACCTAGAGAAAGAAGAGATTATTCTTTGGGACTCAGAATACATGCAGATACACACACCCACAACTTAAATAAATATACCAAAGAGACCTACTCCTAGCTTCCGTGATGCACTTTTGTTACTCCTCTTCTGTTTTCACTTTTGTCTTCTCTTCTGTTCTATTCTGTTCCATTCTATTCAATTTCAATATTTCATTTAAAAGGCTGATTATGTCACACTAACTTACCAAGAGTTAATACAACTTACCAAGAGTTAATAAAAAGCTATTTGAAACACATTGTCCCGAAAGCCTCCTTATTCTCAGAATATGCTGTGTGTGTACCTCTCATTGGACCTATGTTCACACCATTATTCCTTCCAGAATGTCCTACCTTTACCTAATCATCCTAGAAGTTACCTAAATCCTAATCATTCTAGAAGTTACCAAGAAAGAGAACTATCACCAGTTGAATCCTATTGGAAATAGTTGTGAGATTAACAGTGTATGGTCAGAGCATCCAGGAGCACTAGAACCCTACCCTTCATAAGCCATTACTTTCATCAAGATTCCTAATGGAACTACATGCACAATAGAATTGCAAAAGAACGTTTTATTATTAGCTGTGGCTTTAACACCAAACCACAAGGTGAGGTAGCCCAGACCTAGCAGAAAAATTCCTTTATCTAAGTTCAGAGTTAGCCTAGAGACTAGAATCAAAGCAATGCTCTTAGTCACTGCATTACTACCATATGCTGTATGTATTTGTTCACAATTCATTCATTCATTCAGAAAGATTTATTAGGTGCCTGCAATGTCTGGGGTATCAATGTGTTTACTGTTATAACACTATGATAGTGGTCCCACTATCACTAGTACCTGTGGAGTGAAAAGATTCTCTATTTCACTAAATCCTTTAGCATTTCTCTGGTTCCTTCATTGAGTGCTTATCCCAATTGATAAGATTTACCGTGTAGTATTTAGAAGTAGTACTTTCCCTCTTTTTAAATCATGTTATATTCTTGTAGTTGTATGCAATACTTAGCACAAGAAATTGTTATGTAACAATCAGTTTCTTTTTCAACACTATAATTGGTCTAAGGCTAATAATTATTTGTTGGGTAAATTCATGAACATATATTTATTTAAAAGGCTTACTTTGTTGTCATGGCTATTTGTAACTGCTGTGTAACCCAATTAGTTGTAGCAAGTACATGTTTGGAAAACTGGTAGGAAGCCTAGTTAAAAAAATAAAAAATATATCTTTATATATATATGGCTTCCAAGGGTCTCATGAACTCAGGAAAGAGTTTGGAACTCTTCTAGTATGGAAATGGTAGCTTTTCTGGTTATGTATTGCTATGTAACAGAGTGTTTATCCTAGAATAAAAATAGTAGCTTCTGATTAGCTACCGCTGCATAAGAAGTTCTCCAAATTCAGTGATTTAACACAACAACAATTTTATTATATCCCATGATTTGTGAGCCAAGAATTCACACAAGGCCTGCAGAGTGAATATTCTCTCTATATAGGGTTGACTGAGATTACCATATATTTGGCTGAAAGATGGGCTGACTGGAGGACCCAAGACCACTTCACTCCATGTCTGATGCCTTAGCAGGGATGGTTGTGTGGCTGAGTTCAGCTAGGACTGATAACCAGCCACCTACATGTGGCATCTTCACAGTGATGGTTTTAGAGTAGTCATTATTTCTTACATAGCAGATCAGGACACTCCCAAAGACAGTGTTCCAAGAGTGAGCCTTCTAAGAGGGATAAGTGGAAGCTGTAAGACTTTGTATAATCTTGACTCAGAAGCCCAGAATACGCTGTCTCCACCTCTAACAACAGTGTATTAGTTTTCTATTATTGTATAACAAATTGCTCCAAAAGGTAGCATCTTAAAAATGCAAACATTATGGCACTCTTTCTGTGGGTAAGAATCTGAAGCGTTTTAGCTGGCTGATTCTGGCTCAGAGTCTCTCATGAGATTGCAATCAAGCTATTGGCTAAGGCTGCAATCTCAACTGAAGACTCACTTCGGGAGATTTTGCTTTGAAAGTCACTCACATGGTTATTGGTAGCCCTTAGTTCCTCACAGGCTGATCACCAAGGACTTCAGATCCTCAACAAGTGGGCTTCATCATAGGTTGCCTGAGTGACTTCACGACATAGCAGCTGGCTTCTCCCAGAGCAAGTGATTTGAGAGAGAGAGAGATGCACTCAAGCCAGAAGCCACAGTCTTTTCATAACCAAACTTGAGAGTGGCACAGCATCACTTCTGCCATATTTTATTCATTAGAAGTGAATCAGTTAAGTCCAACCCACACCCAAGGGGAGATTAACTATGCTCCACCTCTTGAAGGGAGGAGTATCAACAAATTTTTGTAAGCACCACAGTCCACTTTCTGGCCATAAATTTATTCACATTGCTCCCACAAGCAAAATACCCTCACTTTTTCCAAAGCCCCCCAAGGTCTCATCCATACAGCATCAGTTCTAAATCCAGAATCTCATCGTCTAAATCAGGTCTAGGTATGGATGAGTCTTCTCTGCTATAGATCCTTAAATAAGCTTCTTGAGTAGAGTTCCTCTTAATGTATAGATCTGTGAAACTAAAGAGGCAAGTTATCTGCTCCCCACACACCCAAAATACAATGGTATCATAGGTTTACAATAACTCATACAGACATTCCTGTTCAAAAGTCAGGGAAATGGGAGACATAAAGGAGTCACTGGTTCATAGCAATTCTGAAGTTCCTTGATTAGGTCTCAAGGTCTGGGAATGATTCTTCCTAGCTCTCAGCCCTACTTTTGGGCTCTGAGTCATCCTTTGTTTTTCATGAAAGTTAGCACGTGTTTACAGCTGAGTAGTTTTCTTTGCCTGTTTCCAGCAAGTAGAACTTTGGAGATCCAAAAGCCCTATTTCATTTTGTGGTCTCTCTGTCTGTTTCAGTCCAAGCTGACAATGTGTCCACATATATAATTTTTTTAGAACCGTTGTGATCTTTTGTGAATCTTATGGGTGTCTACTCTGTTAGACAAAGGCTACACTCAAAAAAATATCTTTGAGGAGCCAGCCCCATGGCCTAGTGGTTAAGTTCAGCATGCTCCATTTCAATGGCCCAGGTTTGGTTCCCTGGCACAGACCTGCACCACTCATCCACGGCCATGCTGTGGTGGCGACCCACATAACAAAATAAAGGAAGACTGGCACAAATGTTAGCTCAGAGGGAATCTTCTTCAAGCAAAAAGAGGAAAACTGGCAATAGATGTTAGTTTGGGGTGAATCTTCCTCAGCAAAAAAAAAAAAAAGATATATATATATCTTTGAGATAAACCCTTCTCTACTTTGGACTTCAGCTGTGAACACTAAGGAACAGCACCCTTAATCTTTCTAGAAGTCTTTATTGTTTAGTTGGAAGATCGGGCACACCCCTAATCTCTTTAGAGGTCTTTTGCTTGGCTGAATAGTACACTGAGGCACCATCTTAGATCTTTCTGAGATCTTTTTTTTTTTGTGAGGAAGATCAGCCCTGTGTTAACATCAGCCAATCCTCCTCTTTTTTTGCTGAGGAAGACTGGCCCTGGGCTAACATCCATGCCCATCTTCCTCCACTTTATATGGGACGGCGGCACAGCATGGCTTGCCAAGTGGTGCGTCGATGTGCACCCGGGATTCGAACCGGCAAACCCCAGGCCGCCGCAGCAGAGCGCATGCACTTAACCGCTTGTGCCACCAGGCCAGCCCCTGTCTTTCTGAGATCTTAACAAAAGATCTCACAGGTGTACCCTTTCCTTCATCTTTGGATCAGAGTTTCTTGGCAGCACCTCGGATTTCATCTTTTCTCAGAAACCGTTTCTTAATTTTAGCATCATGTGCCATATGGAAATGCTAAGAATTTTCAAAACTATCAACTCCCACCTCCTTTTTTGTGTGTGAGAAAGATTAGCCCTGAGCTAACATCTGTTGCTGATCCTCCTCTTTTTGCTGAGGAAGATTGGCCCTAAGCTAACATCCAAGCCCATCTTCCTCTATTTTATATGTGGGTCACCTGCCACAGCATGGCTTGATAAGTGGTACATAGGTCCATGCCTGGGATCTGAACCTGCGAACCCTGGGCCGCCGAAGTAGAGCGCGTGAACTTGACTGCTACGCTACTGGGCCAGCCCCTCCCACCTCCCTTTTAACAGTTCTTCCTTTGGTTCATCTTTATTCTCTTGCATTTTCCTATAAGCAGCAAGAAGAAATCAGAAAGCAACTTCAACACTTTACTTGGAAATGTCCTTAGCTAGCTCACCCCATTTATTAGGCAATTCACTTATTTCCAACTTAACTGCAGTTAACGGGGTTGCTGAACTTTACTGCCAGTCCATAACAAGGATCCCTTTCCTCCAATTTTCAATACCATTTACACATTTTTCTGCAAATCCTCCCCTACAGTACCATCAAAGACCATGAGAGCACTTTAAGTTTCTTTAAGGCACTTTAGGCTCTTACTAACAGTTTCCTAATAGCCCACTTTCTTGTTTCAGTGCTACTCACACATTTGAGGGTTTTTTTCATGGCAGCACTCCACTTTCAGGCACCAAAATCTGTATTCATTTTCTATTGTTGTAATGACAAATTACCCCAAATCTTAACAATTAAAAACAACAAGTATTTATTATCTCACAGTCTTTGTGGGTCAGGAGTTCAGAAGCACCACATCTGGCTGTTTTCTGGCCCAAAGTTGCTTGTGAGGTTACGGTCATGGAGTTGACTGGGGCTGCAGTCTTATCAGTAAGCTGTCCTGGGGAAGATCCACTTCCCTGGTCACATCTGTAAGTAGACTAAAGCTCTTTATGTCCATGGAATTTTCCATTGTCTATTTATACGCTATCCTTTAACTAGAGGATCTAGAACATGTCTTAGGAAAATTTCATAACAAATTTAGTGACTGCACAGTGAAAAAGTGAGGTATTTATTTGAAGGTGAATTTTAGGATCAATCTTACTAGCTGTTATTTTATGATGAAACATACTAATTAGAAATCATTATAGTGTAATATACATAAAAACTTCCCAAATACCATTTTTTATGATAATGAGTTTTTATTCTCTTGCTTGTGTGATGAAGTTTTAAAGTGGCATGTATAGTTTGGCGGGTATATACATTTTACTAGTAAGCAATAAATGCTTATTTTCTTTTTTTTTTCTTGTGAGTAAGATTAGCTCTGAGCTAACATCCGTTGCCAATACTCCTCTCTTTTTGCTGAGGAAGATTGGCCCTGGGCTAACATCCATGCCCATCTTCCTCTACTTTACATGGGATGCCCCCACAGCATGGCTTGATGAGCAGTGTGTTGGTCCGTGCCCGGGACCCGAACCTGTGAACCCCGAGCCACGGAAGCGGAGCCTGAGAACTTAACCGCTACACCACTAGGCCGGCCTCAAATGCTTATTTTTAAATATCTCTTTTTGCAAGTTCTGCTTATAAATCACTCTCATATTTGATTTTGTTAATTGAAAGACTGTGTTAAAATTAAATACTAATAAAATATTGGAATTACTTCATTGCCTTCCTCTTCCTTCACCTTAGATAGAGTTGTGATTTCTAAGGGTTTGTTGAGCTTTGTGCACTACTATACCTCCATCCTATTTTCAGTCCAAAAATAGGCACAACGAAGGATTCTTTCTTTGTCCCATGCTTGTAAACGACTGGCAAAATGAGTGTATCTTTTGAAAGCAATTTCTACTATTATAACAACCAGGAATCAAAATGGCCAATCAGTAGTAAGCCAACCCTTATTAACTTGAACTAAATTATTTTCATTTGGCACATAAAATAACCACTTTTCCTCTTAATTACAGTTTGGTGTAATAGGATTGACAATTCAAGCTGGGGAAAAAATGCTGCATTTAATTGCTTTTAGTATTCAGTATTCTTTTTAATATATTAAATTTTGAGAAAGTTCCAGAGAAACTTGAAGAACCCACGTTTTGTTTTCTAGGTTACTCTTACTCTTAAAAATCAAAAAAATTCTAGCCAATGGACATTTTAAAATTGTGCTGCCATATAGTGGCCTTTATGCCCTTACAGAACTTATACTATTATTAGAAAGTGGTAGTTTATTTTATAAGCCACTTATATCCTTTTTTTAAATTCTCTGTTACATGAATATAAGTTATTCTGCCCCTTGGGACTGTATCTTATTGTAAAAGGTACACAAAATTTCCACTTATAGAGAAGAGAGATAATATGGTAAAAAAAAAAAAAAAGAAAGAAAAGAAAAGAAAAAAACTACAGGCTTTAGAGCCACAAGTACTCAAGTTCAAATCCTGACTCAGCCACCTACTCGGTGGGTGATCTTGGCTTGTTATTAGCCTTGTCTGTGCCTCTGAGATGATGTGAAGAGTGAAGGTATTAAGTATGTAATGCTTCTAGCAGAGTACCTGGTACCTAGCAGAGTACTATAAATTTTGATTATTACTATTACTATCGTGTTCTCAATATGACACTAAATTTTAAAATACACCTACATTGGCATTGAAATACACCCATCTCCTCCCACTCCATGTCCCCAAGTCACAAGTCTGGCTAGCATTAGGAAACAGTGGGTGAAGCAGTCAGATTAGAGTTTTAAATTAGGTTAGATAGAATTTTCAATAACAGAAGGTGGCGGGGAAACTCTGGGATTTGCTGAAGGTGTCATTAAAGGATGGGAAAGTGGGACAGAGTGTAAATGAAGTCAGGTATTGGAGAAAACTAACTAGTTCAAATTGGGGAAGAAAGTGAAGGGAGAGAGGCAGGAAGAGAAGGACCTTCATCTGTTTTCCTTTTTCTAAGAAATCATAGGCCATCACTTGAAGAAATAAACAGATCAAATCATAATCAAAAGATTCATGGTGATATTTTTAGCTATTCTAATTTGGATCAAGAATTACAATGACTTACAAATGCCACAAACTATAACTTCTGTGTAACTTCCATTTAGCGAACTTTTTGTGCTTTTGTCAAATATCAAATGTTATACTATTTTAATTTGTATTGAAACTGAACCCTAGTCAGTTTTCCAGGGGGTAGAAATTCACAGATACAGATTTTTCACCCTTTGCTGATATTTCATACTTGGTATAAATAAATTACAATATGAAAGTATTTTTTCTAGAACTTACAGCAGTGCCTGACTTAGTTGGTGCTCAGTTAAGTATTTTTTAGTTGCATGAAAGTTGATTTAATTAATTTGAGAATCTTCCCTTAGTGTACTAATTATAAGGCAATTTTATTAGATTAAATTCAAAGAAACTATTTTCATCTCATCTGCACAAAATTATCCATAAAACACTCTCAGCTGTAAAACAAGCACTTGCAACACTATATTTTTCAGTACTTTTACTTATTTGCGTGACTTTTAAGGATTTGGTCATTGGGTCTTAGGAAAAAGTAAAAAACTAGAAAGGCCTAAAAATAAAGCATTTTTTGTATGTACTAGAAGACTCTGCAATTCAGAAATACTGATATTTTATTTAATCCATTAAAATTCACTAATTATTTTTATTAAACAAATAATACATGTTGATTGTCAAAAGTAAAAATGACCGAAGTATATAAAAAGAAGAAAGAAAAAAAATTATCTATAGTCATTCAAAAAAATCACCATTAACAGATGTTATACGCATATATAAATATGTAGGCACACGTAAGAATGATAAAAGAATATTAAAATCCAAATGATAAATTGCGTCCCTTTATCCCATTTCTTATTTCTTCTACTTATTTTGCCAGCTTGTGACAGTCATCTTCCTGGCTTTTTTCAATGCTACCCACTTAAATTTTTGCAGATCTATGGGTTTTAAAATTATTCCAACCCATAGTGATATAGGATATTGGTGTCAACAGAAGAGAAAGAAAAAGCAATAATTTCCCCTTATATTCCTTTCTGAATTGTTCCATGGGCCTTTCAGTTTTAGGGTAAAATCCAATTACTCCTATTGGGTAGATGTCAGCCTAGTAATGAAGACTCCATACACCCTGCAGAGGGCACAGCAAGCATGAGGAGGTGGGGCAGAGGGAGAGAATGTCGTGCCCTGTGCCAGCTTCATATGTAAAATGGTGTTCTCTTTTAAACTTGGGCCATTGTGCAACTTTTCTGAAGGGCTATTGGAGCAGCCTTCAGTTATGAAGCAGTTATCAGATAACTCAGGTTCTGGTTGCCAGACTGTAAGAGCAGCACACAAATACATTCTCTTTGTTTCTATATCTACTGAATCTGCAGTTTTCCTGCAGCTTTTTCCTCCCTGTTGTGCATTTAACTTAATTCTGACAGAAACCGTGGATGAATTTTGTAATAGAAACTATTGGTATTAAGTCCCAGAAAGGCATTTTGGATAGGCTAATATCAGCAAAATTTTAGTGGGTAGTCAGGGAATGATACTGAAAACATGTAATTGGCCTCCATGTGAAATAGTCGACTAATACTCTTCTGATGGGGCTTCAGATTCATCTAAATCTGAATAATTTGTCTTAAGTGATTTGCAGCACATTCGAGGCACCATCAAGGGTGCATTTTGGGCAGAAGGCGTAGTTTAGAAATTAGGACCTCATGGATTATATTTTTTTCTTTCTCTTTGAAAATATACTACATATGTTCTGTTTTGTTCTGAGACTGTCATGTAGTCCTAAAACGTTTACAGCTTTTAGCCAGAGGGAGAAAGAGGGGCGAGTGAGCGGATGTAGCCAGGGGAAGATAATGCCATAAAACTGCCCCAGTGCATCGTTTTACCTTTCTTTAAGTGGAATCTAAACTAACCCTCACTGAAAAATAATTTCATTAAGATCTATCCTATAAAAGTGCCTTTAGGAACAGATGTTGCTTTACAAGTAGTTATACAATGATCTTTTTATAAAAATGTCTAAGAAAATAAAATAGTTCTGGAGAAGTATAGCTTACTTGGCCAAAATTAGGCCTCCCTTGATTTACCTGCATCTATATCCTTTGCATTTTTGAGGGAGATCTGAACCTGACAGTAATTAGGCTTTTTTATTGTAATCTTGAGATTCAGAATTGTGTAATAGGGTTGGCTTTCACATTGATTTAGGATCTAAGCATTTTAAAAATTCTTCCTAATGACTTAAATGTGTACATTTGAAAGAAGTGGCTAACCATAATGTGCTTTGTGTGTAGCAAAAATTCACTTCTAGGCAATTTAAGTTTTCTGTGTAAATGTGAAAAGTTTGTCCTTATAATTCCTTTGATCTGCTGCTAGATGAGTTTAAAATATCCATGAAGCCACAAATTGTCACCAGCTTAACACTGTGTGTGCCTATAGTCAAACAAATAAATATACCATTGTCTTTATTCAGGGAACAGTTCGTGAATGTCTACTGAGAACTAAGGGAAGCTATTTGAAATGGAAAATTTCTCTCCAGTAGCTCATAGTAATAACATCAATTTCTCTAACGTCTATAATAAACATGTTTCAGTTCTTTTTTAAACTGGCCCTTATATTGTGCTGTGTGCTAAATTTAATAGTTTTATTATGAATGTGTCGTTTATAAATGCTCTCTTCACTTGCATTCACTATCCATTGTTTAGTCAGAAACCTCAGAATTCCCCTCAGTTTCTTTCTCCCTTGCCTCAGCCTTCTTCACTGAGACAGATTGCTGACTTCACAGGGCTTCTTGAATCCATCCCCTCTTTGTCATTCCCATTCCCCACTGATATGCAGACTTGTCATACTTCATCTAGCTTGTTATAATGGGCCCCTTATGGGTTATTCAGTCCAATCCCTTCAGCATTTCCAGAATGTCTCCTTTTCGGCATAAATCTGAACAAACTCCTTTCCTTGATACCAATTATGTTATCTGCAAGATGAAGTCCAAAGTCCATAGACTATCACAAAAAGACTTTACAATCTGTCTCTAATCTACATCTTAAATCTAATCTCCTATGGTTCTTCCCAAACTATGCTTCAGCCAGAAACAATTCACCCTCTTCAATTTGTGAACCTTAAATGCCTCAGGGCCCTTGCATATTCTGTGCCCTTCACCTATAGGGCCTCTTCCTTCTTTCTCTCTCAGAATGGTAAAAAATTCTATCCATCCTTGAAGTCAGCATACAAGTCTTGTGCCCAGTGGGTGGGCCCCTCCCTTGCTATAGTCCTAACTTCTTCCTACTCCTTCCACCCCTGGGGCAACAAAAGTATTTGAATTTATTGAGCAGTAATACTCTCTCAAAATTCAGAATCACGAATGATTTTACTTATCATGATTGACTGGATTTAAAAGATTATTTTCTTTTATATTTTAATAAAAGATTATTTTCTATTTTGTATAAGAAAATCATTAAAAGCCCTTTGAGGGCAGGGTCAGTGTCTTATGTATTATTTATTTTTGCCCACACAGCACTTTGTAGAGTGTTTTGTGTGTGACATAAACTAAATTGAAAAGAGAAGTTACTATTATGTCGTCGGATTTAGGGAGCTTAATATCTTCCATGCTGTCTTATATCTTACTCTTGAGTGACTCTTATCACTTAATAATTGAAGTCGTAATTGTTCCTGTATCAAGAAGTTCTTGTATCTAAAAAGGGAAGCCATAAGAAGTTTTAAAAATTTTAAAATTGATGGCATGTCTTCCTCCTTCTGCTCATTCATTTGAATTAAACCCAGCTTGATAGTAACAGACAGCATATAGCCATCCAGCCATGTGACGAGAACTTGCAATCCCAGCCAACTTAATACTGAGCAGCAGTAGCTGGTAAACCTGAGGATGAATATTTGAGAAAATATCTGCTCTCTTTTGTTTGGTTGGCTTTTTGCTGCTTCTATTTTTGTGTTATTTCTATCATCTCATTGTATCATGATTTCATTGGTCAAGAATGGTTGTGAGCTGGGCAGATCATTTGTAGCAGCAGAATTACATCAGTGAATTTTGAACCATCTTCTGCTCCCCTCAAATACTTGTTAGGTATAAGATATTTCCATCAGGAACGTGAAGGATGAGGGAGGGAATATTTTGGTTATTCTGAAAAAGCATCCCAGATGACTCACATATCCATAGCCCCAAGGTTGAAAACCATTGAAAAAAGCTATATAGTCCACATTTTATGATATCAATAATTCCAGATTCTAAGAGTTCTAGAATATCCTCTTACTATGATAAGTAGATAAGTGTACTGGAAATATAAGGTTGGTCATGGTGGGACGTGGGATAACAGGGAGTAGAGAATAACTAAATATGCTGACAGAACTCGCTGAAAATTTGATTTAAAATTTCAATCAGAACAGTCACGAGATTGTTCTTTTAATAACTGAGAGAATCTTTAATAAAGACTCCTGAAATGTTAGGTAAATTTTAGTCAATACTGGCAGATAATTCATTCACTCAAAATATTTTGTTAATTACTTTTATGTGCCAGGCACAGTGGCAGTCACTAAAAATGCAATACCAAACAAAATATAGACCCAAGAAATGGGTAAGTAGAAAGATAATTTGCACAAGCCATACATGGTAAGAAGGTAGAAATCATGAGTGTAGAGATGTGGGTAGCATGGCATCTATGGGAGAGCATGAGAGAAATTCCAAAGCTCTGTCTTGGGAGCTCAGAGACAAGTTTTCAGAAGACTTGTCATCTGAAGGAACTGTATGAGTTAACTAGTGCAATCATTGTCAGTCTTGGCTGCCAGCCCATATCATTTGAAGATTTTAAAACACCCTTAAACTCTGAATCTGAGAATCTCAGACATCGGTGACTTTTTTTTTTTAATTTACTCGTTTTTTTTTTTAAGTTTGCCAAGTTATGAGTTGATGATTGCTATAGGAGAGTGCTAGGTGTATGGGGTTCAGGTACTATTCTTTATACTTTTATGCATGCTTGATATGTTCCAAAATTTAAAAGATTTAGAAAAAAAATTGAATAAAAACTCTCCAAGTCCCTCAGATGCACTGTCAACTTTAAAACTCACTGAAAAAGTCTGAAAGAGAGACAGTCTAGATAGCTAGCAGGTGCAAATATCAATACACAAACTCACAGATTAAGGTAACTTTTTTTCTTTTAAATCAATTTAATTTATACTTAGAACTCCCTTTTTACTGCGTGCTAGAAACTTAATCTCAATTAAGGGCCCTGCCTTCCCCACTTTCTCAAGAATGGTCTATGTTAGAGCTTCCGTTAGGGCAAGGCATCCAAAATGAGTATCTGAAGGAGGTAAAAGAGCTATACATTGAAAACTATAAGACATTTATGAAAGAAATTGAAGGAGACACAAATAAATGGAAAGATATTCTGTGCTCATGGGTTGGAAAAATTAATATTGTTAAAATGTCCATACTACCAAAAGCCATCTATAGATTCAGTGCAATCCCTGTCAAAATTCCAATGGCATTTTTCACAGAAATAGAACAAACAATCCTAAAATTTGCATGGAACTATAAAAGACTCTGAATAGCCAAGCAGTCTTGAGATAGAAGAAAGCTGGAGGCATCAGACTTCCTGATTTCAAACTATGTTACAAAGCTATAGTAATCAAAACAGTATGGTAGTGGCATAAAAACAGGCACATAGATTGATAAAACAGAATAGAGACCCCAGAAATAAACTCATGCATAAGTTGCCAATTAATTTACAACAGATGAGTGAAGAATATACAATGGGGAAAGTACAGACTCTTCAAAAAATGGTGTTGGGAGAGCTGGACAGCCTCGTGCAAAAGAATGAAACTGGACCACTATTTTATACCATACTCAAAAATTAACTCAAAATGGATAAAAGACTTGGTTTTAAGACCTGAAACCATAAAACTCCTAGAAGAAAACATAGGAGGTAAGCTCCTTGACATCAATTTGGCAATGATTTTTTGGATTTGACATCAAAAGCAAGGGCAACAAAAGCAAAAATAAACAAGTGGAACTACATCAAACTAAAAAGCTTCTGCCCAGCAAAGGAAACCATCAACAAAATGAAAAGGCGACCTATGGAAGTGGGAGAAAATATTTGCAAACCACATATCTGATAAGAGGTCCAAAATATACAAAGAGTTCATACAACTCAAGAGCAAAAAAACAAGTAGCCCAATTAAAAAATGGGGAGAGAACCTAAAGAGACATTTTTTCCAAAGAAGACTTACAAATGGCTAGCAGGTACATGAAACGGTACCACTAATGCATGAAATAGCATCATTAATCATCAGGGAAATGCAAATCAAAATCACAATGAGATATCACCTCGCACCTGTTAGGGTGGCTATTAGCAAAGAGACAAGAGATAACAAATGCTGGTGAGGATTATGTGGAGAAAAGGAAACCCTTGTGTGCTGTTGGTAGGAATGTAAACTGGTACAGCCACTGTGGAAAACAGTATGGAGGTTCCTCAAGAAATTAAAAGTAGAACTACCATATGATATAGCAATTCCACTTCTGGGTATATATCCAAAGGAAATAAAATCATTATCTCAAAGAGATATTTGTACTCCCATGTTCATTGCAGCATTATTTGTGGTAACCAAAGTATGGAGGCAGCCTAGGTGTCTGTCAACAGATGAGTGGATTAAGAATATGTGACATAAATATATATAGTATATATATGTATATACACACACACAATGGAATATTATTCAGCATTAAAAAAGAAGGAAATCCTGTCTTTCGCAACAACATGGATGAACCTGGAAGGCATTTTGCTAAGTAAAATAAGTTAGGCAGAGAAAGACAGATACTGCATAGTATCATTTGTATGTGGAATCTAAATAAAAAGTTGAACTCATAGAAACACAGAGCAGAAAAGTGGTTTTCAGGGGCTGGGGGTTGGAAGAAATAAGGAGAGGCTGGTGTAAGGGTATAAATTTTTAGTTATAAGATGAATAAGTTCTGAGGAACTAATGAATACTGTAGTGACTATAGTTGATAACACTGTATTTAATAATTGAAATTTGCTAAGAGAGTAGAACTTAGATGTTCTCACCAAAAAAAAACAAAAAAAGTAAATATGTTGAGGTGATGGATATGTTAATTAACTCAATGGGGGGAATCCTTTCACAATGTATATGTATATCAAATTATCATGTTGTACACTCTAAATATCGTACAATTTTATTTGTTAATTATACCTCAGTAAAGCTGAAAAGAAAAAGAAATGGGTGTCTGATCTTCATGTCTTCTCCTATCTACCTGTCATCCACTGAGAAATCTTCATTCTGACCTGGCTTTCAGTTAACAGTTCGAGCAAGTCACTGTTGAGAATATCCTTATTCAACATGACAGGACATTTCAGGTTTAGCTCTCTTTCATTTACTCCCATGACCCTTTTCAATGAATTCTCTTAAAATACATTGTCTAGTTTCTGATTTTCTTCCCATGTTTGCCCTCTAACACATCCCCAGGGTTAAGGTTTTGAAATTCAAATGCCAAGAATTTACTCTTTAAAAATGTTTTCAACTCCCTGATCTACTGTATTCTTCTTGGAATAAAAAAAGGTGTGTGTGTTGGGGGGGGTTCCCAAAGTTAATTGAAAGGTGGGAACAACAAAGAGGTACAAGGGGTGGAGGTATGCAGAGACTCAACATTGATATTTTAAAATATCCTACACCACAAAGGAAACAGTGCATGAAAAGACCTGGAGGCAAAAGAATTCATGCCCTGATCAGGAAACTGGAAAATAATTCAATTCTGGATTGAATTCAATAATTCAAACTAATTCAAAGTTTAGAGACAATGCATCTAAAGTGGCCAAGAAGAATACTAGTAAGGTAAATAGTGACCTTTGATTGTGAAGGGCCATGCTTGCTGTATAAGATTGTAACCACAGGCCTCCAGGACCAGTTCAACTGACCCCATCTTATCAACAGCGTAATTAAGAAATTGTTTTTTGGAAAATTTGCAAAGTCACCTAGCCAGAGCATGTGCAGAAGAAGAAAACTTGACCTGAAATGACTGAGGAGCCAAAGATTCTCCTCCCCACAGAACCAAAGGACCAGGACATAACCAGAACTTAGAAGTCAGACTCTTATCAGAAGCGAGGGATCTGTCATTCAGGAAGATTCAGTGTTCAAATTCCTTCCCCACCTTACCATAAATGTTTAGAACCTCATCATAAATATTTAGAACCTTACCATAAATGCTTGAAGCCCGGCAATCAAAACCTGTCCCATCAGTGTTTCCACATGCCCAGCCTGTTCTCCCTAACCTCTTAAATTTTGCCCCAAATCCTGAATAAGGGTGACAAGTCTAAAGGCACATGCCCCCTGTCTCCGTGCAGATCAATCTTGCAGAATAAAGCTGATCTCTTTTCCCAAAAGCTGATGCCGTAATTAATTGGCTTATTTATGCACATCAGGCAGGAGAACCCCATTTTTGTGCAGTAACAAGATGATTGAACTATATCTTGAAAGCAGTGGAGAAGCATTAGAAGGTTTAAAGGAGGGAAGTGACCTGACAAGATTTATGTTTTATAAAAATTAATTTTGCTTCCTTATAGAGTCTGGATAGGGTAATGAGACTGAATGCAAGGAGACTGAGTCTTTTGCTATAATTTAGGAAAGATCATGATGGCTTGGACTAAGATAGTACATAAGAGGTGAGCAATATGAGAGATTTTAATTAGATAGCCTCTATAGCACTTGGTGATCGACTCAATGTAGGGAGTGAGACAAGGTGAGGAAATACAGATGACACCCCAGTTTCTAGCATGGGCAATTGGATGAATGATACTACCATTTTTTGATATAGAAAACAGCAGCTGGTTTGAAGAAATGGCAAGTGCAAGGAGAAAGACTTCAACGAATGCAGTGAGTTCCAGATTGAACATGTTAAATTTGATGATTCTTTTGGTCATCCCAGTAGAAATCCCAATAGAAATGCCCAGCAGACCATTGGCTATATAGTCTTGGAGCTCAGGGTGGAAATCTGCAGAGATATAAATTTGTCTTTTATCAGTATGTGCAAAGGTAAAATTCAATTTCCTGTGATTCAGATTAATTTAAGTTTAGAATAGCAAAAATTTGCCTAAGTTGGGTTTTGTTTAAACTTCTATTTTATTTTAAATCTTACCCTAAACTAGAGTTCTCCTAATAGTTAAATTTGATCAAAACTAATTAATCCAAAATTATTGTAACTATGACATATTATCATTACTTGCTTGAGTTTATTTGATATATGTCCTCCTCCACATAAGAAAAAATGTTGAAGGGCATATATTTTTTTAATTTAAGATGAATTGAAATTAACTTTGTTTTGGATCCCTCCCCTTAAGATAACAGAATGTCATAAAACCAGGATTGGGCATCTCTGGCTTAAAATAGTCCCTGGAGAATTTGGATAGGAACTTGAAAATGAGTTGCTATTACTTATGAAGAATGTAATCTTTCGTATCCATTCCTTTAGGATTTCTTTTTTAAAGCATTGAGTGGATGCTAAATTCAATCCAACTTATGTTCCCTTGGAGTGATGATACATTCTGGAGAAAGACTACAATGCAAGTATTAGATATGTCTAATAAAGTATGAGTACTAAATACCTAGTAAGACTACTAAAGCTCTTAAATTTCAGAACGTTTTTTAAGAGCAAAGTTATATTTAGCGAGAAGAAAATGAGGAAATGGAGCAGTTGAAAAGTGAAAAAAAAGAAAAGTCAAAGCCTACTTATGAGCAGCAAGCTGGCTCCCTTCCTCTTGACCAAGCTATTCTGATGTCCTCAATTTGTTTTTATATGCAATTATTGCTTTACACTCATCCAGGACAATTCATCTTAACCACACCAGCCTATAAACCTTTCGTTGCAAATCTGCTGAGTGTGTAGCCAAGAGTTGGGAAGAGACCTATCAACTGGAAAAATTACCTTTAAAAATATTTTCTTTAGAAAGACCATTTTAATTGGAAAATGTTATTTTATTGTGTGTGTGTGGCAACCAGAAAAAAGAAAAATACAACCCCAACTCCACCTTCACAGTGTGAATATTGCACTGACAAGAAATGCTACAACCTTTAAGTGTTCAAGAAGTGCCTGATTTGTGAACAGCGTTCTTCCTAATGAGTTGTGTGTTGTGAGGCAGAACTTATATTCCCCGTGGACCCTGTGCTCTCAGAGCTATTAATTTATCTTCTGTGAATTAACGCTGGCTGTGTTAATTGTAAAGGGTCCAGCCCTTGGCAAAGTCCTTACCCACTTGGGGAGAACACTGAGCTAAAATAGCCCAATGTCGTTTTAGGTTAGTCCTTTGGATCACAGAGTGGACTCACTCAGCAAGAAAACCCTTCTTTTCTTTATAAGAAAGCTTCTGAGTTCTGTGATTTAACAGGAGCCTGTAGTAAGCAGAGAGCTATTTGATGCTGAATTCTGAGCAAAGGGTTCTTTGTGGGAAGGTCTGTCAAACAGCATAGTTACCATGGCAACCCTGGCTAGATAACCCATTTGGGAAAATACTTGTAGGACCCAACACTCTATCATCTGTCATTCAATAATTTCATGTTCATAATAACTAGGAAATCAATGGCTATCCTCTGAGACAGTTTGTAGAAAGGGCATGCGTGCTATTGGCAGCGCACAGCTTACATTTGCGTGTGCTTGTGGTGATTCTCGTGCCAGGTTAGCAGTGTGAGAAAGCACTGGTTTGTTTGGACTGGCACAAAGATTAAAGGCAGGTTCAGTTTTGCAATCTAATTACAACTATCATGTTTACACGTACAAAAGAGAAAGAACCAAATGGCGTATTAATAAAGCATTTGTTAGACTGTTAGGAAGTAAGCTTCACCTAATATTAACATTTCACATTTTAAAATTCTGCAAGAAATGATGAGACGAAGTTGTCACGTGACTGGCGTGAACAAATTGGGTAACGTAAAAGGCATTTTTCTTATCTTAGCTTTCTAATTAAACTGCTTATCATTGTAGAAGCTGTGTTACCTGGATGTTATGTACAGAATATAAAGTGATCATAGAAAAGTAATTAAAATTCTTAAACATGCAGCCGGTTGATGTTACATACAATTAGTTTTTAGAGTGTGAGGTTTGATAATAAGGCAAGTTAGCTGAGTAGAGAAATATATACTTAATAATTACCTTGACAGTTTTTATCAACTGGAAAAAATGCCAGGAATAATTTCAGTTAATGGATATTGTAAATAAAAAGCATGATGAACTGAGACCACAAAGTGAGTAGGAAAGAAAAATTAAGCATTTTGTATTCTATAAAGAAAGGGATATTTCACCTTCATGGAAACAGTTAGAAGGTACTGATTCATACATTATGAAAAGCTTATTGTTTTCAATTCAGGAATGTTTTGAAACGTAAAGATAAAGATGTTTGTAAGTTGCTTTCCTTTCAGCACCACAGGTTTGTATTTTAAGCCGCTCCCAGTGAAGTACTGTCATATAAAGGAGCTGTGTTTCTATAAGTTTACAGAGTTCAGGTTTTGTCACAGTGGAAGTGTGGTAGCTGATTAAAACATTATCTTTTTCAACATAAGAGATGAAATCTTCGAAAGTGAAAATGGTATTTTATCCAAAGGAGGAGTGGTTCTCTAAAGAGCTGTGCTGAATAGGAGCATATGAGATAAAAAGATTATATGGCCCCTCTTAGTCTAAAACCTGAGGTTTACTGAAGACTTTTAAAGTCAGAGTTTTATATATTTTTTTTCCGGTAAATAGTATGGTATTCTTGTTGAATTTTCAAAGATCTGGTTGAGCAAATTTACTGTTCCTCTATTTCTTCTTTCTTTCTCCCTCCTAAACTTTCTTCCTTTTCTCTCCATCTTTTTCTTTCTTCTTATGACTTGGGGCTGAAGGATATTCATTCCTATTATTAATGCATGCTTGAATGAAAAATGAAAACTTCTGGTAGCTTTTATTTTAAAAACTTCTGCAAATGTCCCAAGCTACTTAGGTAGATAAGTGGAACCCGAATGGGATCAAAAGCAAAACTATTTCTATTATGGGATGAATTTTGGCTCCAGTTTACTTGTAAAAGAGACAGTTGATTATATTTCTAAATGTAACAATAGAGATAAGAAATATAAGAACAGTTGAAGATGACAAAATGTTTTTTAAAATCATCTATAGCCTTTATATAAAGGGATTTACCATATTTTTGTTTTAGGAAACACATTTTAAATACCTCTTATTTTTAAAAAATTTATTTTGTTATTCCTTTATTCATTAGTTTACTACATATATTTATTGAGTCTTTATCAGGTCCCCAGATACTCTGCTGAGTGCACAAGTTACAAAACGACAAGACTTCTATCCTCAAAATTCTCAGTCCAGTGAGGAAAAAGATAAGTAGACCGAGGGATTCAGTGGGAGCATTGAGGAGAAATATTTCATCTATCATTCTTAGCAGCATTTATTTCCCTTATTGTAGAATTTACTAATGTGCGGTGGTTTCTGACAACATTCTTTTTGGCATTTCATTTATTTCCTACTTTATAAATGAGGATTCAGAAATACCAACATGTGAAAAGTTTCTCTGTATTCTCAATAAGTTTCAGATATTTAAAAATATCTGAATATTTAAAAATATTCCCAGTGAAACTCAGAGACAATTAGTATTAGTATGTGTATTGATTTTGTAGGGCTGTCTAACAAAATACCACAAACTGAGTGGTGTAAAACATAGAAGTTTGTTGCCTCCCAGTTTTGGAAGCCAGAAGTCCAAAATCACGCTGTCACCTGGGCCATGTTCTTGCTGAATCCTCTAGAGAAGGAAATTTGCCTTGCCTTTTCTAGCTTCTGGCAGCCCCTGGAATTCCTTAGTTCACCGAAGCACAACTCCAATCTCTGCCTCTGTCTTCATATGGCATTCTCCCTGTGTCTTCGTATGGCTGGCTTCTTATAAGGTCACCAGTCATATTGGCCCACCCTACTCCATTATGACCTGATCTTAACTAATTAGTTCTGCAATGATCCTATTTCCAAATAAGGTCACATGTTGAGGTACTGAGGGCTAGGACTTCAACATAGCTTTTTGGGGGGATGCAATTCAACCCATAACAGTATATAAACTTCCATTTCAACTTTTTTACCTTTTTGAGAAAATTAAAGCCTGTAAAAATGTGAACGATGACACATATTTTTCTCCCAGAAGGATTTCTAACACTCTTCTTTTCATGTTTTATTGGGCATGGTCATGTGCAGCCTTCTATAGTAGTTTTGTTTTAAAATCATAAGCATAAAGACTTCCTAAAAACCCTCTATACTCTTATATGCTGGAAAAATACACACACACACACACACACACACACACACACACACACACATAGATAGAGGTGGCTAACCTGAAACTTTTGCATGATAATTCAGCCTTAATAGAAGCCACTGCTTGGAATTCTTTATCATAGGCAGTTCTATAATTAACATATCTATGCTACACCATTATACTATTGAGCCTTCTGATATTGTCTTGGCCTAGCCTGAAGTGAAATGATAAAATATTATGTCATATTCGTGGTTTAAATGATACAGCCTTTTCTTTAGCATTTAGAGTGTTAGAAAGTATATTCTGTTTAGTACCCTATCTAGGAGGAAGAATGCTGCAGTGAGATATAAAGAAAGACTGATTTAATTTGGAAGCCTGTTCTGGCTTAATGGCTCTGACTGTTGAATCTGTCTTGGCTTTAATTTCCTCATCTTTAAAAATGAAAGGGCTGTTGCCAGGATAAATGACGTAACATGACTGAGTGCGTCTTTCACTGTTGGGCACATAGGAGCTACCTGGGAAAGGGTTGGTCAAATCCCATTGAGAATTTGCAATAAGTGGAGTCTAGGCTTTCACAACCTAATGCCTGGAATGTGAGAACACGCAAAACCAGTGTTACCCCTGAATATAAGTACAGCTATTCTATTTGCAGTACTACTCCTCCTCTCTAGCCCTACTTCCTTCATCTTTCCATTTAAGACAGGAAAAATGAAGAGGAAGTAGGAAGATGGCAGTCCCCATGTGCCACATTAGAGATGCACTACCTCTACTAAAATAGAGAAATAGTGTTTCTCTATTTTAGTTATGGGTTAGATCAGTAGAACTTGTACCTGTGAATGCGAAATAACATTGATCAGACTGACTTCTCTCACTGGGTGAAAGACAAAATATCAATTGATATGGGATTCTTTGTTTATTGGGCACTCATCAACAAAAGCACAGACATCATCGCATCTTGGGTTTGACTTTTTAGCTTGTTAAAGAACTTCAAGGATGAGCAAATCCTGGCTTTTTTTATCCTACTAGGTTATTGCTTCGCCAAAGGCTGCTTAATTGAAGCAAGAATTCTATTTCAAGTAAAAGACATCAAAAGACATTTCATTTAAAGCTAGTTAGTTCTTTACAAGGCCCTATAGGTAAACAAAATAGAGCAACAATGTCCTTCTCTTTTCACTTTCTTCTCCTATTAATTTCAGTTCTTAATATGATCAGCAGCTTTTTCTCCCAGGTTGTTATAGCTAAGAAGAACTCTGCTTGTTAACAAAAGGAGACAAAGAAGTTGAGAAGAAAGGGTAGAAAAAAGGCCACAAGCCTGACATCTCAGGCTAGTCCAATGTCTGCTATACATTTCTAGATGATCTCAGATAAGACAAGTTATCTCTCTGAGGCAGTTTCCTCAGAGAGGAAAATAAGGAGATTGCACTAGATCAACTTTAATATTTTAAAGGTCAGGGTCCCCTCATTGAAAATCTGATAATTCCTACAGATTTTTTCACACCATATCTGGATATACACAAATGCAATTTTATATGTAATGTAGCAGTCGCAGACCCCCTTGGACCACATGTATGGGCATACCTGACCTCCATTCCCAAGGGCACTTCATGGCCAGATGGCTGCTCCACCTCTAGTCGTCATGTCTACTTTATTTCTGCTGGAAAGACAGCAGGAAGGAGAAAGGGATGATGAGGAAAAATGAGCAAAGGGTGTGAGCTAGCAGTGATTTAAGGAAGGTTCCTAGGAGCTGTCACATGACATTTTACTTACATCTCATTGGTCAGAAACTTGGCTACACTTGAGAAATGGATTTTGGGTAATCGTGTACCAAGTTAAAAATTGGGAGTTCTTGTACTTTGGAAGAAGGGATATGTGACATCAGGTGACAACTAGCAGTCTCTGCTATAGAGAAACACAGATACATAGCGAGTAAACAAACAACAAAGAGAGTCAATATTACCTCGAGGGAAAACAAGACTTTGTATAAGAAAGGAAATATAATCACAATATACCACATGACTTGGGTGTGAGTTGTATGTACATAGTTATGATGATGTAATAACTGAATATTATGGAAAGAAAAATTGTGATAGAATAATTAATATTAAAAAGTTCAAGGGAAGAAAAGAGCCAACTCCTCATTATCCACTGTAGAATATCAATACTTGATATCTAAAACTTAAAAATCTAGAAGTAGGAGTAAAGAAGATAAGCATTAATCAGATTTCAACAAAAGTAATTAAAACTATGATAACTACCATGATGGAAAAATACAGAATGCTACAAAGATGTCTAGCAGAAAAATAATCTCATTTTGAGCCTGAAAAGTATCTCAGAAGAAGTGATATTGTAAGATAAGTAGGCATTTATGAGAGAAAGAAAAATGTTCTTCATACAGAAGGACCAGCACAGCCAAAGGTCCTGAGGTAGCAGGGAACAGGGCAGAGCACATACAAAGAATTGAACAAAGGCTAATGACTGAAGGAATTGCAGTAAGAACTGAGGCTGGAAAAGCACAGATCTAATCAAGTTGGGCCTTGCAAACAGTGTTAAGGATTTAGATATTTAGCCATAAGACACCAGGAATTCACTGAAGGTTTAAAGATGTGATATGATCCAGTTTATATTTTTAAAATATACCTCTAGTCTATATGAACTATAGAAACTTTTTGTGGGAGGTATTGAAGGGAGCAGGACACGTGCAGGGGGACCAGTTTCGTACAATTCAGATCAGAGATGATAATTTCACCTTGGTTGGTTGCAGTAAAAAATATAGACATGTGACTGGAACTGAGAGATATTTAGAAAGAAAAGTCAATGGGACTTTCTTTTGATATATATATATATAACTTTGTAAAATTCAATTGCTGATTTGGAACTTTCCTTTTTCTTCCTAGACTCTAGTGGTATATACTGCCCATATATAAATAAAAGTTGAATGAATAAATATCTTAGCCTGTATATAGGAAGATATTGACACTATCAAATTTATAAAAGCTAACAGCCTTTGTCGTAAGGCATCCAACATTTTTGGTGAAATTTCAACTTTGGGAAAGTACTGTAGTTAAGTATAGAAACATTTTTCTTCTGTATTTAAAAAAAAGAAATTGGTTACCTTATGGTAGATAAAACATAATTATTTGGAAACAAAGAATTGTATCCAGAAGGCGTGCTTTACCATAGCAACCTTAACATTGAGTTACAGTATGTCTTTCAGTTTTACAAAGGGTAATTTATCATGGGAGGAATGTGCTGAATATGTCACATTTTACTGTCTGCTTATTTAGTTAGATAATCAAGATCTTGACTCTTGAAATAGAATTATTCTAAGTTTTGTCTGTTTTCGCGCTTGCAAGTATAATATGTGTATATTTTATATTCACTTTAAATTTTAAATAGATTGAAACCAAGTAAGTTTAGCTAGGACACACAGGACCTAGGAGCAAAGCCATATTTCAGTTTTCTTCCCTGGCTTTACAACTGTGTAATTGATGGAGACCCAAATACTTTCCCTGAGATTGTCAAATATTTTTTTCCCTAAACTGAGCCATTAAAATTTGTGAATTTAAACATAGTATAAATTGGAAAAGAGGATTTGAATTAAAATGTGAGCAAGTGGCCGGCCCCGTGGCATAGCAGTGAAGCGCATGTGCTCTGCTGCTGGCAGCCCAGGTTTGGATCCCGGGCACGCAGCAACGCACCGCTTGTCCAGCCATGCTGTGGCGGCATCCCACATAAAGTGGAGGAAGATGGGCCCGGATGTTAGCCCAGGGCCAGTCTTCCTCAGCAAAAAGAAAAAAAAAAGAAAGAAAGAAAGAAAGAAAAAGAGGATTGGCATGGATGTTAGCTCAGAGCTGATTTTCCTCACACACACACAAAAAAGTGAGCAAATGTACTAAATTTATTTTCATAGTTGTTCCTACTTTCTCCACATACTTATATATCTACTATCATTTAAAGTCGGGAACTAAATTTTTATTTTAGACATATCATTTTTCTTCTATTGTAAATAAGAGAATCCTTTTCTTCTTTCTGAAGACCAAGAATGGCAAAAGAGAGACTTTCTGTCTGATTAAAAACATTTGGTCTTTTACTTTTCTCAACATGTACTTTTATATACAGCTAGAAATTTGGACAGATTTAGCCACAGAAGATGGCTGCAAAGCCTGGAATGAATTGTTTTTCTTCCCTGGGTAGATGTTCTAATTTTGTGCAAGTTGATTTGAGAGTCTGTGTCAGATTAGGCCTGTTCTTTTATGTTACAGCAGGCTGCTTGAGTTGAGTCCAAATACGTGTAAACTTTTCCCAAAATACTACCATAATACCCTTACTTAAAAGCATCATGTGCCTTGACATTTAAACTTAGTGCTAAAAGCATTTGTCTTAGTCTGTTCCAGCTGCTAATAACAGAATATCATAGACTGGGTGGCTTATAAACAACAGAAATTTATTGCTAACAGTTCTAGAGGCTGGGAAGTCCAAGATCAAGACACTGGCAGATTTAGTGTCTGGTGAGTGTCCACTTCCATGGTCATAGATGACCGTCTTCTTGCTGTGTCCTCACATGGTGGAGGAGGTCACATAGCTCTCTGAGATCTCTTTTACAAGGGCACTAATCCCACTCATGAGAGTTTTCCCCTAATGACCTAATCACCTCCCAAAGGCCGCATCACCAAATTCCTACACATTGGGCTTAGGTTTCAACATATGAATTTTTGGGAGGACACAAACATTCAGTCTATAGCAGCATCTAGAGAATACGTTCTTACAGAAACTGGAATTTGGCTTCCTGTTTGATAGCCTTGTTTTGTTGTTTAATAAAACAAGTAAAGATGCAGAGATGGAATATTGAGATGAATGCTGTACGTAGCCTGACCAAGGATGAATTCCAAGTATTCTTACTTGGAAAGGAAATTACCATATTTCCTCAACTCTAAAGGGACACATATTTTTAATGTTTTAACATTTTTGGAAATGTAAAAGGAAGCTTGTAATTCATCCATAATTTTAATGTTGTCGTATTTCCTTTCCTTAACCCCACCAAAAACAAAAGCTGATGTTAAACTGATGGTCATTTTATAGGCAATCCCATCTTTGGCCAGAGGAAATCTGGTAAGTGCCATTGTCAACACAAACTGAATAGCATCAGCTACTTTCAGGCAAAACCATTGACAAGGCTAATAGTTTAAGAGATTTATGTAGAATGTTCTTCCTTAATTTGGCCACTATTTTAGTTCTAAACACCTCATTTAATCATCCATTAGTACTTATTGAGTGTCTGTTGTGTGTCAGCCAGTATGCAAGATACCAGAAAGGTAGAGATGGTACTTGTCCTCCAAGATGTCATAATCCAGCAGGCAAGTAAGGATACAATGTCAGAAATCCTATAATAGCAATAATTACAAAGTGACATGGAGGTACAGAGAAGAAGGCACTGGATTCTGCTTCAGAGAGAAGGGAAAAGCTCTCAAAAGGGGCAAAGTTTGAATTCTCAATGGGTAATGGTATTCAAGGAAGAAGAAATAACCTCATCAGAAGTACACAGGGATAAAGGTGCATGAGAATGTTGTAGAATGGTAAGACTATAGAGTTTATTTGGTGAGCACAGGGAGTTGAAGGTTGAAGCTGTGAGGCACATTGTATGGGTCTCAAGATTTAGCCAGACTTTACGGTTGTATGCGTGTGTGTGTGCATGTGTATGTGTGTGTATAAAATGACAAACTTAGTCCAACATGTTAACTCCCTTGATAATCATGTAGCACAAACTCCAACTCATTAATTTCCTAATTATTCATCCTTGCAACAGATAATAAGCAGTCTTTATCTTATATATGCAGCACATAACTTGTGTAATTACAGATTTGTATATTTTTCTTGAAAAACGGAACATTGAATGACAATGCAGTTCTAATAGGGTTATTTTTTTCGTGCTTCTGTGAGCATCCTTCTGCAGCAGATTATCATTTATTTGAATTAATAACTGACATTGACAAACAACGAAAATCCATTGATGTTTGTATGTATCCACTTTTTTAAAAAATAGAAACATGCTTTAAAATCTAAATTGAAAAACTTGGGAATATTGCTTTCATTCTATGGAACATTAATTGAAAGTAAAATGTTATCCTAAATGAATCATTGGTATCATTTCTTCCGGCATTATCTAGAAAGAGTATCTGGAAGAAAGATACTGTGATATACATTTTCAAACACTAGCAAAGGCATTCTAGCTTACATCAAAACAAAGAAGTAATCATAGTTACTATGTATAGATACCAACTTTACAAAACAGCCCTGAAGGAATTTCCTAGTAAAAAATCCCTGACTTGTTAAAAATTGTGAGATCATGGTTCATGCACATCCAAAAGCAAGCTGCCTCTCTGTAAATAGTCATGACTTTGTCCTATTTTAAATGGTAAAACCAGAGATTCTACACGATTCACAGCATTTTGCCTATGGCTACTTTTCTACCCTGAAATTTCAGAGTTGGCTGTGATGTAAAACAAAGCAATTTTGCGGCAGTCCTCCTTGAAGGACGGCTCTGATATGCGAAGGAAGCATTGATCTATTGTTGCTTCCCTGAGTAGATACAGTAGCAGCCAAGGGAAAAGGGCTTGGCTGGAGAAGAATAGTTGGGTGATCAGTTTAGGGTATAGGTGTCAGTGGTGGGGTGACTGCTGTCTCAGATGAGCATCCAGCTGACATCCCACAGTCTGAGAACCAGTCAAATGTGACAAATCTCCCCTTGCAATTTGATGGGATGCCCTGCTTGGCTTCTTGTAGCCAGAAGACAAGCAGATTTCAGATTAAGTCTATGTAACTCCATTCAGAGATAAAGCAGGATTTTCTATGCTAATTTGTATTATTTTCCATAGGAAATGGGAATAAAAGAGAAATCCTTTGTTAAATGGACGTTAGCAATAACCCTGTATTGGGAGCCTTCCTTTTCTCCTTGTCTTTTTGTCTTGAATGCCGGTTTCATAGCTGGTGCTTTGGTTTTATGCTTTTTTAAAAAGTATGATGGCTTCTGTGAGAGTCGCCATGAAGCTGTGGTTGGATGACGACAGAGTACTCGCTGCCAAGCTGGTGGTTCCGTGTGCCGTAACCCTGTTAAGTACCTGTACAATAGTGTAACAGCTGGCGCAGGTTGCAGCTGGTGTGTTAGTGTGCTATGTTGGGAGTTGGGATCCACACAGACGATGAGCCGGGTCAGCTTAGAACAGACCTAAGCACCCCTCAGACAGCTGGCCCAGTAGCTATACGCTAGCCAATCCTGGGAGAGAGACTCATGGAATAACGTTAATTTTCTTCTCTAGCAGACGGTAAGGTAACTGACGCCAGGTTGATTATGCTGCCGTGGGATTTTTACCTAATGATCTTCTGGAAAGCAGGTGCATTGGCAGGGATTTTAAGCTTCTGAAAACCCAACTAGTATTACAGAGTAAACCTTTGCTGCTGTGGGGGTTTTATAGGAGTGGGGTACATTAGTGTTAGATCATTACAAAGCATTTTGCTGACTACTGCAGAATTAATGGCACTTTTATGGCTCACGGTTAATGACTGTCAAGAAATAAGAGTTTATATCTGTTCAAATTGTAATTTTAAATCAAACTAGCCAGCTGTCAGATGCATCTAGCGCATGAGGACTCCTTCTTGGTAATATTTGGTGTTTCTCTTACATCCATCATGTTATCAGATCATTGCTGGGAACCTCAATTGTTTTGCATATGCTTGATATAAGTTTTATGACAAAAGCAAAGCAAGTTGTCACTTCTAAGAGGCAATTTCCCTGTCCCTGTGGAAACTTATTTTTCTTCAGCATCAAAGTATTTGAAATTATTGCTATTTGTTGAGTACCTGATTTTTTAAAGTAATATTCTTCTTTTTTTTTTAATTTAACCTCAAGAAAACTGCAACCTTACTTCCTGTATCACTGTATGCAAGGACATCTGATGTGAGCTCATTCAACTCGTCTCCCTTCCCACACTTCTCAATTGTCCATATCTTTACTCATCTTTGTCTTCTGTCTAGAAAAAAAAATCTTTCTCCCGTCAGTACCTATTGCCTTTATGGTGCCTCTCATCCTATTCACTCGTGTTTTAAAACAAAGCAAACAAACCAAGCCTTCCTTGATCCTGCTATCTCCTATAATATCCTTTTAGCTCCCTCTTCTTTCCATGACAAACTTCTTGAAAGAATAGTTTTCATCCGCTGTCAACACTTCATCACTTGCCCCATTCCTCATTCAGTTCTGTGCAGCCCGCTCTGCCTTACTCCAAGCAGCCCTCTCAAAAACGACTGATGTATTCCTATCAATAAACCTACCACTCCCCACACTGCACCCCTGCCTGGAATTCTAAGCCACACTTCACACTGCTGACGAGCCCCTCATCTTTGAAATTGTATTTCTGTGGATTCTCAACTCCCTTGACTCTTGGTTTTCTTCTCTGGCCTTTCCTCTTCTGGTTTCTTTACCTGGGGATATGCAGAGGTTTAGTTCCTGACCTCCATTTTTTTTCTATATCTTTTTCTTTGAATGCCCAGCTCACTAGCTCAGTTTTAAATACGTGTTGGTGACCTTCACGTCCATATCATTATCTTTGTCCTCTCTAATCAAAATGTCAACTCCATAAAGGACATCTTTGTTCTGAGAAGTACCTCAATGTCGTCATACCCAACTCCAATCTGTTTACATAGAAGCGCTTCCTCTTGACTTCCTTATTTCTATCAATGACGTAACCTTTAACCAAGATGCCCAGTCTTACAAATATACTCAGTGTAGATTTCTTCCTATTCCTTTCCAAACACTTGGCAAGACAGCTTGTTCCTATCTCTGTAGCATCTCTGTCATTTACTCTGTAGACCCCTTCTTTCCATTTCCCTTTCCCAAGACAGCTCACACACTATTGTAAAAGGTTTCTTTTTTTAGTTGTTAATACTGCTATCAGGCTCCTATTTGCTTCTTCCAGTTCAAGACTCGAGAAATTGAAATAATGACCTACATGTTGGCACTCCTTTACACAGAAATCTTCAGTAGCTCTTCATTACCCACTGCAGAAAGAATAAACACAGACCTTCAAGACTCTTCACCTAATAGTCAAGCTCATCTCTCCTGAAGGGGTTCCACACTTCACCCTGCAGACTAAATAATATGCCATTCCCTTAATGTCTCCATGCTTTCTTAAGCATTCATCTTTTCTTCGCTGTTCCTTCCACTAATAACTTTTCTTTAACTCCTCCATCACTGCCTGCTAAGTATATCCTATCTTTTTCTGAGAAATAGTCAAAAATCTCAACAATGAAATACATGTATCATCTCTTTATAAGTAAATGATATATTAAAAAATCTCTCAACTAGCTAATATCCCACAGTGATTAGTATACTATATCCCTACTGAGGATTCTGTTTTAGTGATTTATTTATTTAATTATTTAAGGTTAGCAGAGTACCCATGTGTATCAATAAATACTTGTTGAATGAATAAATGCATTTAACTGATTGTTTTTAATTAGAATCTCTTGGCTCATTACCTTGGTATTTCTTGGGCCTGACAGAGTTATCAATTTTGCTTTCATTAGTAATTTTATTTTCACTAATTTGTATGCCATTTTATATGCTACACCTATGGAAATAGTTAAATAGGTTTATGATTAAAGCAAAAGGAAAAGAGTCAGCACAAACGTAACTTATTTTTATATTACTAATTATTATTAGAAGAGAGTACTGTGTATCTTCCGGTTCATGACAGAAATTATAAAATATATTCTCAGTCAAATGAGTTATATATCACGGGTACCTAGCAGATTGGCACTTCAATGAGCTTTTGTTGATTATCATTATTATAATAAAGTTTCAGTAATAAACTCCATTAGAAATCATCACTAGTGTCCAAAATTTTATAAGTATATGAATACACATAAATGTATACATACACAAAATATACACATATGTCTCATTCTCTGTGTGTCTGTGAGCTCCCACATGCATGCACAATGGAAATTTCTTTTGTCAATATGACATTTATCCAAGGCATTTACAAAATGATTAGCCAAGCTCCTTTCTCCAGTGTCTTTTTTCCTTTTACATATGCTTATTTTGGTTTTCCTAAGCTATTGCTTCCTGATTTCATTTGTTCAACAATTCCTCTTTGTTGGCTAAAAATTGGCAACATAGACTCAACTCTGTTTTTTTTGTCTTTTGTTGTTGTTTTTTTGCACTCCTTGCCAGTAATCTAAGTTAGATAAATCTTTAAGCTTTGTTCTACTAGGACAGTTTTCCCAAAATTTTATTGAATCTATGTAATCCTATCCCTCTGACCTTTTGCACCTAATGTTATCTTCTTAACAGACATACTGCCATGAAAATTTGCCCAACTTCTAATATTAGTTCCATACTCCTGAGTCCCCAAATCAGAAATTTTCACTTTACCTTGCCATTGGACTCCCACCTCTCAGTAGTTAAAAAGTTGATATTAACTTATCCTTAATTGTTAAGATTTTGAAGAAGTTAGTAATTGTAACCTGTTCAAATAATTTAGAAAGCAGTAAGACTCTTGGCAGCTGGGGTAGGAAAAGATGGTCTTATCTGAGGAACAATTGTTTCACATAATCCTATCAACAACGCCATGAGGCAGAAGCTGTTAACTCCATTTCACGAATGAGAAACGAAGACAGAAAGTTAAGCATGGTTTTATAGCTCAAATTGTAGAGCTGAGATTTAAACCCATGACTTCTTGATTTTGAAGCCTATGTTGTTCCTTTACTCTTTCTGTGTTGAGAAGTTCCTCATGCTCTGGAAATTCCTATTCTCTAAACCATACTAAAACCATTCCATTCTGTGTCTAGTTTCTTCCAGGCCCTCTCTTTCATTTAAAAATACTTCCTCACTTGATTAGGAATCATCTTAACCTACTTATACCATTATTGTTTGCTACAAAGTTGCTGCCTTAACCTAATTAAGATGCAAAGCCCCTCTGAGCATCAGTATTTGTGAAATGGGCAAAGTTTTTGCACCAGAGGAGCATGAGTTCTGTATGATCACACCATGCGTATACTTAGTCTGCTTATGTAAAACTGACCTTCTGTTGGATTTATTCTCCGTTCTTTCCAAAAATATATTGCTTATCTTTATGGTTAAACAAATGATCTGATGAAAATCTGAATGGCTTATAGGGAAACTTGCCAATTTTTTTACTCATATTTCTGAATATTCATTCAAATATGCTAGGTAATGTTGCTATATTTCTTTACACAAAGTTGCTTGAGAGGTTCCTAGAAGCCACCATGACCTGTTATCGAGTCATGATGAATTGAGCTTTTTCATGCTAACTAGATTTGTTTAAATATGTGAACTCAGAAATGTTGTCTTCGATTCTTAGTCATGCTGGGGTAACAAACAGTTTTCAAATCCTTAGCGGTTTATGAAGTAAAGGTGCATTTCTCGTCATACAGAGTCAGGTGCAGGTCTGGAAGCTCATCTGAATGAGTTTCTCCAAGTAGAGAGTCAGGGATCTAGGCTATTTTTACCATGTGACTCCACTATATTGATGTCTTCACTAGCAGTCGTGTGGTAGATACATTTGGTCCTTTCCCACTGGATTTAATCACTACCTCAGCCTAAGAAGGAGGCTTACACATAACTGGATTAAAAACAACAATGACAGGAGGCCAGCCCGGTGGCACAGTGGTTAAGTTCACATGCTCTGCTTCAGCGGCCCAAGGTTCGCAGGTTAGAATCCCAGGCATGGACCGACATACTACTCATTAAGCCATGCTGTGGTGGTGTCCCACATACAAAGTGGAGGAAGATGGGCACAGATATTAGCTCAGAGCCAATCTTCCTCACCAAAAACAAAAAATACAACAATGACAATTTTAAGAATTCTGACCTAAAACCACAATTTCCTAGGTACCCCCTCCATTACCACTCCTCTGATACCATAGGCTTTATGACCTCAAGTACCCTATGTGCTTTATCATCACTACTTACTGCTCCTTGTGGAACAGATTTCAAATGGCAAGCAACTAAGCTCACGACAGGTTGAACTTGGTGTCTAGAGATACTGAAAATCACAGAAGAATCATATTTTTTAGAAGAGTAGATGGAATGGATTTATACTTTTACTTGATCAGTTCTGGTGTATTATGGAAAATTGTCTCATTAACATAGAATCCAATAAGCAGTTACTTAATTCTCTTTGCCTGGCACCATTACCTGGAACTTGGGCCATTCATTGTTCCCCTGGAGGATGGTGGGTTCTTCATGCTTAACCACACAGCTGATCCCAGAAGCTAAAACCCAGACTTGCCAAGGGTCTAGTAAGAATTTGCTCATCGGTACAGCCCGTAGGTGGGACATGTCTGGTGAACTGCAAAAGGAGACAATGACTCTGATTTCAAGCCCAACCCTACCACAGTCTTCATTCTGACACATGGGACTAAAGCTTCTGTGCTATATGAAGTGGGTCCTGTTGCCTACTTCCTTAGGGAAGTAGCATGTTTATTGGAACAGGCAGAGTTTTAGAGTTAAGCTCATCTGGATTTAAATCTCAGCTTTGCCACTTAACAGTTCTGTGACTTTGATTAAATCACGAAATATTTTGAGCCTGAGTTTTTTATGTGAAAAACAACCACATGTATCTCATAGAATTTTTATGAGACTTAAAGCACTTTTGATCTAATAGATGCTTTGTAAATGTTAGTTCCCTTTTTTAATTAGTGACAAAGACCCAATGATCTTCATAATCATATAGGTAACCATATCAGAAATTATAGTGATGAGAGGCATTCAACAGAGTGTCTGGTTTAACATCTTACCTCTAGATTTGGAGGAGGGAAAGGGATGCACACCTTTGAATTTTCTGTGGATTGTTTTAAAATGCATATTCCCAGGCCTCATCCCAGATTTGCTGACTCAGAGCCCTGGAGATAGAGCTTGTGCATGTGTAACTTGAAAAAGTTTCATGAATGACTCGGATGCACACCCCTAGTTATGTGCCACGCTCTAGAGGCCGGCATAGGGCATGGTAAATGGGATGTCCACAGCAAACATTTGTGGAACTTGGAGAGTGCATATCTTGGCCCAGTTCCTACCTCCCAGAACCATTTCTGCTCCTTTCTGGTTGTCAGTCACTATGACATCAACCATTGGTTATCTTAGAGAAATCAAGAGGAAAATTGATGCTTCAAAGTATCCATCCAGCCATTTGCAAAAATGTAGAAAAAACAATAACATAACTGCCTACTTTTTTGTATATCTTCACAATAATAGAATTTAGACACTTCAGCAAGATGATATTGTAAGCTGTAATAATGTTAGCTAATATTTACTGAGCCTACATGGAGCAGGCTCCAGGTAAAACACATGTTCACAAAATCCCTTTGTGATAGGTGTGGTAGGTAGAAAATCCCTATTTCACAGTGAGGAAATTGAGGCACCTAAAGGGTATGTAACTTGTTCAAGTTCATACAGAAAGTTTTTTAGAGTGAGGTTCAAAGACATTTCTAGATGACTTCAGAGTCTATAAAGAACTCAGATGCTCATTTCGATGATAATGGTGTCCTGGGCCAGAATTGGTATGCAATCAGGCACTCTTTATTATCAGTTTCACAGAAATTGATGTGATATTAACATATTGATTTGTAGTGCTAATGTTTTAAACAGTCATAATAGGGCCATTTTCATGGTAGAATAAAGTAGTAATGGGATGGAATAGGTCTGAAGATGCCAGGACTATAATAGATAAATGATTTCTTAGGGTCCAAAGGTGGAGAAACCTTTAAACCTAGAACACCCTATTACAACAGCTCATCTCTTTGCCTGCTATCCCCTTATCTGCCTTATTTTTCTTCATTTATATTTACTTGGTTATATATATGCACATATATAAGCAGGCAGGGAATAAAAGAGATATTCCAGGCTCTAGAATTTCCAAAGAGGAGAACGCAGTTACTCCATATCCCATCACCCTGTGTTAATTCCCTGCATAACCCCTATTATTGCCTGGATAGTTCATATAATGGTTACCTGTTTATTTGTGTATTGCTTGCTCTCACTACAGAGTTTGCTCCATGAGATCTGAGACCTTTGTGTATCTTGAGTATCATTATAATGACTGAATAGGTGAGTAAAGTCCAAGGATGAGAGAGGAATGGTCATGTATCACAGTACCAAATAGAAAAGTAGAGTCTAGACTCTGTTAAGGTCAAAAAGGAGAAATATACCAAAAAGAGTGGTGTTAGCAAAGTTGTAATCTCTATGCTTAGAACAGGAATATTCTGTTTTATGTTCTATTTTGTGTATGTGTGTGTGTGTGTGAGAGAGGGGAGGGGGAGGGAGAAAGGGGGAGGTAGGCTTGGGGTCAGGGCACTGGGGGTAAGGAGGGCTTATAAATATGTGTTTGTGGGCAGAGAGAAGCAAGAACCCAATGGCTCCTTATACTATTGTAAACTCAAAATGGTCTTGAGTAAATGAAGGATCCATTTGAGAAAAGACAGTAGCCTGAACCTAGGAGAGTGGTCTAGGAGGAGATGGAAGGAAGAAAGAAGACTGAGCAGTTCAAATTGACAGTGCTTGGTCGTTAGATGTAGGGAGGAGGAGGAGTCACGCTCAGAGCTCAGACTTGAGCACCTAGGGATAGTCAGGCCATTCTTTGATGTAGAGCACATGTAGAGCAGCAGTTATGGGGGAAGAGGATTATGACTTAAGTTTTAATAAGTTGAATTTAATGTGCTATGGACAGCCCAAATGTTAATGTAGTAGTCAATGAATAACATCTGAAGCTTTAGAGAGAAATTAAGTCTGGAGATTTAAATTTGGGAAACATCAGCAAAATCAATACCTTCACTTTTCTCAAAACCTCCAAATTTACCTGTCTTAAGTAACTGTGAATGATTATTCCTTAATATAGAGATATGACTACCCTACTTTCAATGCATATATTCCCTACTATAATAAATATGAAACAGGAAGAATACTCTATAGTTATCCGTACATGTTCAGTGCAGCAATACCCCATCACCAGTGGAGTGGAGTAAGGTTATGAAATTGCTTAGATTTATTCCATCTATTTTATGCATCCATGCTTGAGGATGCAACTTGGAACCTGGGAGTTAATTTTAGACTACACTTCTGGTCCTTGGGGAAATTCTTGCATCTCAGTGTGCTACAAGCATCACCAGAATGCCTTCTTCTAGCCATCTAGGAATTTGTCATAATGATGGCTATCTCAGAGTGACAGGCAGTATCAAATACTGGTTAAGCAGTGAATCCAGACTGCCTGGGTTTGAGTCCTAGCTCCCCCATTTACTACTAACGTGACCCCTTTACTACCCATTTCAAGAGGGGAAATTAATAGTACTCACCTCAGAAGGTTAATATGAGGATTAAATAAAATTTATAACATATAGTGCTAGAACAATGATTAGTATACAAAAAATACTAAATAAGTGTTAGCTCTTACTTTCAAAAATGTTTGGGAATTATCACCATGCTCTACTCATAGCAGTGTTCAATAAATACTGGTTAAATAAAAGTATTTACTGAACATTTACTAGACCACTTTTGTAGAACTGAAAACAGTGATGGTAGTGTTCTGGGGAAACCCTACATACTACCTACGATGTTGCTAAACAAAATGTGACACTACCAAAACACAATACCTTGGAATGTACATGGCCAGTTGGCCTAGAGATGATCAAATCAAGAAAGCCAATATTATACTGGGCTAGATTAGTAGTCATTAAAATTCCTCAAAGAAATATTATTGGACTACCTGTTTCGTAATTGCATGAATCTTGCTTCAAATGCTATCATTGGTTTCTTGTACACTTATGTCCACATTACTGACACATTATGCATTAAAATAAATAAATGGAGGGGGCCGGCCCGGTGGCGCAAGCGGTTAAGTGCGCGCGCTCCGCTGCGGCGGCCCGGGGTTCGCTGGTTCGGATCCCGGGCGCGCACCGACGCACTGCTTGGTAAGCCATGCTGTGGCGGCGTCCCATATAAAGTGGAGGAAGATGGGCACCGATGTTAGCCCAGGGCTGTCTTCCTCAGCAAAAAAAAGAGGAGGATTGGCGGATGTTAGCTCAGGGCTGATCTCCTCACAAAAAAAAAAATAAATAAAAAAATAAATAAATAAATAAATGGAACATCAGAGTTAATACTCTGAATGTATTACATTACATTCTTTACACAGAAAAGAAGTGTGTGTGTGTATCACATTTATAAAATGAGTACTTCCTGTGCCGCTATTTCTGTTATACAAAGAACTGGGAAAAAACAACCTTTTAGAAGTTGTTGAATGATCAACATTAGTGTACAATAGCAAACAAGGCAGACAGACATATGACTATAAAGTTTCAATGAAGTAAATTTAAAATAATGTAATAGAGATTTATTATGACAAAAAAATTAGAAAGAGACAGATAACCTGGAAATCTATGATAGATGTCACTATTATCATTATTATTCTACTCATATGATTACTAGTTGCCTGTATGCATTAGGCATATGCTATGTGCCAACATATTTTGACACATATTACCATCACGACAACTTTATCTCTTGCAATAATTGTTTGGTAGATGCTATTATTATCCTTGTTTTAGAGATGAGAAAACAAAGAAACAGAGAAGATTAAAAAAATAATAATAACTTACCCAACATCCACATAGATAGAAATTAGAAGACCTGGGAGTTGACCCAGGGCAGACTGGCTCTAGAACCCATGTTGAACCAGCACACCAATATGGACAGATACTTCACAGTTTATGAATCCCTGCTTATGTATCTTATCTCATTCCATCTTCACAATCAGCCTGCAAGGTAAGTACTATTTTAGAGTGTGTACGTTGCACAGGGCCATACATACGGTGACAAGGCTCAGATGGGAACCCTGGTCCTCCTCCTTGCAATCCCATGCCCTTTCTTTCCACTGGAGTGGTCTTAACAACTTGACAGTTCTTAGGAGTTCATAAGTTGGTAAAGCACTCTCAGTTCTGCAAGTAATTACTATAGATGCAAAATGAAGATGGTCACCTGGTGAATACAACATGAAAATGATGCTTGGTTACACATATTGATATATTGAGCTATAACCAAGCAAATGGATGACACCTGGGCACTATCAGCAGGAGCATCTTTGTAAATTCATGATATTAGTTGATATTGCATAATTTTATGAAAAAACACTGGGTTAGAGTCAAAAGGCAAAGGCTCTAGATCCGCCGGCATTGGAAACTTCAACATCTACTGATTTCTTCATTAATAAATAAAGGATAATATCTGATATGTTTTCCTCAGAGATATTGTGAAAATCAAATGAGATGATATATAATTCCAAACACCTGGCATGCATATACCATCAGGCATATGATAAGTGCCCAATAAATATTTGTATAATAAATAAGTGTATAAGGAATTGATATGTGGAGCAGAATATAATTTTAAATATGTATATAGTATACAGTCATGCATTGCTTAATGATGAGTATACATTCTGAGAAATGCATCATTAAGTGATTTCGTCATTGTGAGAACATCATAGATTGTACTTACACAGACCTAGATAGTATAGCCTACTCCACACCTAGGCTACATGGTACTAATCTTATGGGACCACTGTCGTATATGTGGTTCATCGTTGACCAAAATGTCATTATGTAGTGCGTGAATGTATACATATAAATACACAAATAACTGATAAAACACATGTGATCATACCTTATTCACTTGTGTAACTGTCACAGAAATTTTTATTTCATAGACTCGCAAACCAGATTAAATAAATCTTATGCTTATGGTTCTTCAGTCCTGTGATTTAATATTCTTGAAGCAGCCCTAAGGGGAAATAAAAGGTCACCTGGCATTTAGGTGTAGGAATACCAACACAAATTTATGTCACTTTGCCAGACTCAGGTCTGCTGTCATCTCCCAGTCACATTCATTCATTCAATATGCCTTCATTGAAGCCCTGCAATGTGCAAGACACCATGCTAGTAGTTTTAGGAAGTCAAAGATCAGTTGACCAACTCATCCTAGTTTGCCCAGGACTTATATTACTGCTGTTGTCACGTGTATTGTCCAATAAGAGGGGTAAAGCATGTAGTATATGAAAATGATGTGAAGTAGAAGTGACGTGTGTCTTAAGATGGATATGGATAACATGCACTGAGAATTCAGAAGTTGGAGAGATCACTACTTCAACTTCATGAGGTCAGGGAGGAGAGAGCATTCAAACTGGACCACAAAGTGTCAATAGATTGATTTGCGGAGTTTCTGAAGAATAAGCAGGGTGAGGTAAAATCTGGGGTGAAGGTAGGAAGATGACGGCCTGAACACAGCAGTTCATTTTTGCTGGAGCCTGAAAAAAGAAGTGTGCGCTGGAATGACCAGTTTACCCAGGACTGAGGGGGTTCCGGGATATGGAACTTTGAGTGCTGAAGCCAGGAAAGCCCCAGGCAAACCGGATGAGTTGGTCATTCCTAGTGTGCATTCAGGTATAGCACCTAATGACTGATAATTGAGGGGTACTAGCTAATTGAAGATATTTTGCGGTGACATATAAAAACAATTCAGTATTTTGACAGATAAAGTTTACATTTTTAACCACAAATCACTTCCCTTATTTTAGGCTGGATCTACCTTTTTAAAGTTGTCCTCTCGCTCTTTTTAAATTTCAACACTTTCAAGTGCTATCTTCCATTTCCTTAGTCATCGGAATCAGGTAAAGGCATATTGATGTAGCTCCAGCTTCCTCTGCAAGAGAGAGCGCTCAACAAATTAGCTATCCAATTCAACCACAGATTTTGTAATTGGAGAACTGAGTTCAGATCTCTTTACTCAGTTTGACCTTGAGCAAGTCACTGTCTCTCTGAGCCTCAGATTCTTTGTCTTTATGATTGAATTTGAGATATTAAACTTTAGGAAATGTTAGGCAGCTAATTGTCTACTCAAAAGTGCCCAAGTATCCCCTAAAATGAATGCAGGATTGAGACTAGAATGGAAATTTGTAAGCTGGGTGTCAAGGTAGGTAGTAGGCCTAGTTGGAAGGTCCACATATGATGGTAGCAAGGACAGAGAGAGGGTAGTAGAGGAGAGTTACCCATTGAACTTCCACACCAGCAGAGGAACAAGAACATCAGAGTCACTGCAAATGGCAGTAGAGAAGATGATCATCTACATCTTAGGACAGCTGTCACAGACTCAAGGGGATTGGTGATTCAAAATAGTCGTATTCGGACTTTCCATCCCTTTCTTAGTAGGCACAGCAACTATATACTGCATTGACCACTAGGGATGGGACATAGGCACAGCCTCTTTGTAAATTAGTTTTTAAAATGTCTTCTTGTAAATGTAGCAAAAATTAGAAAACACATAAAATGAAGGTCAGTTAAATGAATTATAATGTGACCACCTAGTAAAACCACTACCCAGATCATGAGTTAGAACTTTGTTAGCCTTACTGAAACTTTCTGTTGTCTCCTCCTAATCACAGCCCTTTTTCCCGCTAAAGTGTAACCACCATCTTGACTTTTTTGGTAATCATTTTCTTACATTTATTTATAATTTTATCACTCAAATGATGTGCATACCTAAAAATATAGTTTAGTAATGCCTGTTTTTTTTTTTTTTTTTTGGGCGGGGGGAGATCAGCCCTGAGCTAACATCCTTGCTAATTCTCCTCTTTTTGCTGAGGAAGACCAGCTCTGAGCTAACATCTATTGCCAATCCTCCTCATTTTTTTTTTTCCCTCAAAGCCCTAGTAGATAGTTGTACATCATAGTTGCACATCCTTCTAGTTGCTGTATGTGGGACGCAGCCTCAGCACGGCCGGAGAAGCGGTGCGTCAGTGTGCGCCCGGGATCCGAACCTGGGGAGCCAGTAGCGGAGCACGCACACTTAACCGCTAAGCCACTGGGCCAGCCCACCTGTTTAAGTGTCGCTAAAGTCTCTTTTTAGCTATAGACTTCCTCCCCATCATCTCTCACTCTCTCTCTTCCCCTGTCTACCTCCTCTCTCCCTTTCTCCCCCTCTCTCAGAAACTGGAATATGTATCTATCTATGTCAAGTCAGTCAATTACAGTCTGAATTTTATTGATTGCCTCTCCATGGTGTAGTTTAATATGCTCCTCTGTCCTCTGCATTCCCTATAATTTCACTTTTGGAAAGGCTATTTCAAGAGTGGTGTCATTTTCTTCCATCAGGTGGTACATAATGTCCAGTATCTCATGTGTGTATGTGTGAATGTGTCATGTTAGCAGCCATTAATTCTCAGGACTTAGATCCATTAATTAATTCAGGATTGCTGGCATGGACATGTTCTATCATTCCTTCTTCATTTATTAGCTGAAATAATTTTATAAGAGAAACTCTGTCTCCTCTACTCTTTAGTTACTCAGTGGTACAGTTTATATAGGAAAAGCAAGATAAATGCTGGATTCCTTCCTTTCATTTACCTTTCAGCCCTCATATGTCGGTCTAGATCTTGAAGAACATGTGTCCTATTTTGAATGCCACTGCATTTTTGGAGAGTAAACTAACACAAATTAAAGGCAATTAAAATAAATAACTATATCTTGAAATACGTACCCAACATATGTTTTTACACTTTGGTGAATTTTTTTCCAAGGATATTTGGAAAGATAGTTGTCTATTCTCTGCTTATTTTTAGTCCATGTTACCCTATATTATTACTACCCAAGAGAGATAATATCTAATTCATTTGTGTTTTTAAAACATTGTTTAGATTAACAAATTTGTCCCTATCTACTTTGCATTCTAATACAAGATTTTGCAGTTTAGTCATTGGAATAGTCTCATATTCTAATGAAATTTAGAGAACTTTGGAATTATGGGTCTCCCTCTTTCAAATCACCCTTCAGTTCTGTGGGATGAGCCCATTAGTAGCAGAAGTTGGAATCTTTCCAGGGTCTAGGAGCCAAGGGCAGCATTTGATAAATAATTGGAGGAGAAGCCTTTGCTTCCTCAGAAAGAAACAAAAGAACCAGGGGCACTAGTAATGAATACAGAAAACAGCCAAGAGAAATTGCTGAAAGAATAACTTCCATTTGAAGTTGCTTACTTAACTGGAATGTTCATTCTTAATTTTTGATGATTAAAAATATTTTTTAAAGCTATGACTGTTTAATTTTCTTTAAAAGCCAACTACAAAATATTATGAGAAGAAAGTTACAATAAGCAACAATAGCTTTATTAAGTTTCCTATTTAGTTTTCAAAACCTGTTGCATAAAGAAGTTTTATCAGTGGAGGAAGCAAGCACTTTCATTGATAGGTGAGTGAACCATCCTTGCCTTACTGCCTTCAGGTTCCTTGATCTGACTTTTTAAAGTATAGAATTTAAAGATCTGGGAATCGTTAATTCTTTCACAGCTCAGCAAAACAGAATCCTTCAAATAGATAATGCTTGCTTTGAGGATGGGAACTCTAGCACAAGAACACTTCAAGGGAAGTGGTGTAGAGACTCAGAGAAAATTAAAAATTTAAAAAGCATCAACATATATATTTTACAATTGCACCTAACGAGATTGCTTCTGTTTGTGGACACCATTGATTTTCATAAAAGTTCCCTCAAATACCTCCTTGAAAACATTCTTTCCATAAGGAATCAAAATAATTAATATCTACTGCAAGTGGTTTCTAATTTGCAGGAAGTCCTGGTGAACTTTGTTCACGTGCAGTGTTTCCAATTATGATGCCAATTTCATGTAGGCCTCTCAGCTTGGCTTTCATCCAGGCTGTTAGGTGAAATTAGGCCCAGAAAATCGGATTATTACATCCCAAGGGAAACGACTGATAAGCAGCAGATGATTGCTCATCTCCTTGCTACTTGCTGGTGTTGAGGTGTTGCTAGTTGCAAAGCCAATTTGTCAACAATTAGTACTCATTAGAATCATTTCCTGTTATCGATTCTAAACATTTCACAAAGCACTTTTAGGAAATTGGACCCCAAAAAATAGCTATTCCTAAGTGTTGAGCAATTAAAAATCTTCAAGATCCATTCTAATTCCTGACCAGAGTTATCAGTTTCCAGGTAATTATTTTTGCTTTGGAACCCACCAGCTATCCTGTCCAGTTTAAAGATGTGCTGGAACAAGGACATACTTCTTAATTAGCAGAGGTTGTGGATAAGTCAGTATAGGAACAAAAGGAATTTTCTTTTATTATCTGTTTTAGCTGTTTGTAGTATATCTTTAAGGGCCAAAAATTGCCAACTTGCAATACAATATATGTATTTGTGAGAGTGTGAAATTAAATGCATTGCTACTATTATCTAAACATCTAAGCTTAATTTTTAAGTCTGTGCTCACCTTTGTACATTATGAGCTCTAAATATAGAATCATAAATGGAGTCATTGTGCATTACATTAGAATTTAAATATTGCCAATGTCAGCTTTCTGAAATATTATATATGACTTTAATAAAATTAGCATACATACTATATGCATTTGAAATTTTTCTAAGAAAAGGCATGGTATTTATCTAATTTTTAAATATAGATCTGCATGCATTACAGTGCTGCAAATGTATATTTAATAGATATCCCCTTATTATCTAAATAAAATATTTATTATCTGTACAGTATCATCTGCTCATACTTGCTTAAATATTCTTTATTTAGACTAAGAAAATATGCCTTATTTCCTCTCTGGTAAGTAATGGTCTTTACATGTGAACTATTCAGTCATTTTTGTAGGATCAGAATTAAAACTCTGAATGATACCCCTCATTTTCTGTTCCTTTCTCACATCACTCCCCAAATTTTCTTTTGCTTCTTTTATCTTATAAATGTGTTTATTTTATAAATTTAAATAATTCCTCTTATTTGTCTTCCCCTAGACTTAATAATGCTGAAAATATTTCTTCTAATTGTTGCAAAACATGGAGACGTGAAGTATATTTCTGTTGCTGAATTTCTTATTCCCGTATTAAAAGCTTACATCAGTGAAGAAATTAAGTGTATGTTCTTTTTTGAAATGCCCTATGCTCACCCCTCTATCCTTAATAAACAGAGATGGTATTGACACAAGTGAATTTTGTTTAACCACACTACATTTGCTTCTTAATTAGTGAATATTCATCTGTCATCAGCAGCAGCTATGACACCCCTCCCTGCTAACATGTTCTGTCATAAATAATCAATGAGGCACTATTAATATTCATGAGCTGGAATCTGTGTAGTCATGTGCACTGATGCAGAGACAGGGGGAGTGTTGCCATGAACTGACTGGAAACTCTGTGTGTGTATCCGTGAGTGCAAGATACTTAGGGAAAGCGAAGAAGAGCATGCTGCTACACACCAGCCTGGCTTGTGCTTCCAGCTAACAGCGGTTTGTCTGTGTTTCTGGACTGAAGTGACTGATGAAAAACAGTAGTCAAGTCTGGAGGGTGATTCCTTTTCAGTTCACTTGCCTTTTAGTTCTGGGGAAATTAGAAGATTTGCTCTCTCTCTCTGCTTCTTAGAATGGGCTGCAATTTGTGCACTTTTCAGAAAAGAGAGGAACACTACAAACTGCTGTATGAAGTTTCTCAGGTGAGTGCAGGGTCTGATACCAGCAATCAAACAACCAGGCTTTGTGTTTGTCTGAAAGACGGTAACTGAATTGTGGCTAGCTTTATTTTTTCTTTCAGTAGATTTCAGAATTGAGGGCAGACTTGCCGGTTGGGGGCTTTTTATTTTGGTTTTGGGTGGCAGTTTTTAGCTTCCTTGCCACTCCCCCTTCAGATGACTTCCTGTGGGATTCTTTTTAACATTTTTTGTATCTACTGCCAAGATGTCAGTCAAGTAAAAGGACTAGCACTGAGATCCATGTCTAATATTTTGAGACACCTCTTTCATTTTGGAATAGTGTTGACATTTGAAAATCAAATGTATCATTGTCTGCATAAATATTGGGATTTAATAGGTCTGTGATCTCAGTTATTTTGAATAGACAGGAAAAGTTTCTTGCCAAATCTTGTTAGCCAGAGGAATTATTTTATTAATTAGGAATTTTTGCTTTGGTTTAAGAGAAAGACCTGGTGTATTTGTGTTATATGAGAAAAAAATGTATGCTATGTCTTGGCTTAAGAAGGAGATAAAAGAATTTTCTTATCACTTGTTCTTAGATCCTTTTTATCATTTTTTGTCTGTTTAGTACTAGAAATTAATTTCAAGAGCTTATTACAATATCTCATGTGTCCTAGGAAAAAGTGTGTAAATTCAGATGTCTCTTTAATGTATATCTGAGGGCTTTTCAGAATAAAAATAAGAAAACTATATTCCAAGCCTTTGTAGTTTTTATAGAATTCCATTAATTCACCATTTTATTTAGGCAGGTTTCCCTGGGGGTATATGCTCAAGTACAAATTTCTTGTTTGGCAAAATAAAGTTTATTCCTCCCTTTTTCCAGTTTGTCCCAGATGTGACACACTATTACTTTTGTTTTTAGACAATATTGCTGATGAATGACAATGTTTGGGATGTTGATGGTCTGTGGGCACAGCAGTAGCCAAGTGCCCACTGCCTACTGGTTCCCTCAGATTTCCCCCTGATGTGATTCATTTCACAGTGGGCTAATTACAAAGTGGATTTGCTACACATGAAACAGCCTCCTCAGTTGCAATGTTAATGCACATTTTCATGGTAATGTGATCAGAGGCTCATTAGCCAGTTTCCAAAATGATCCTCTGCATTAATTAAATATAAAAATGACTCCTTTATCGCCATAGAGAGGAAAAAGAAGATTAACATTGTTAATTACACCAGGGGCAATACCTTTTGCTTTCTTTTTTGCTACAAACTTGCAAGGATAGGCTAAAATAATATTCATTCCCTAGATAAGCTCTCATCCACTTTGACTCATGAAAACAGTCTCTAGGTGGAACACTTTCCTTTAGTTTGGTTTGCTGAAGTTTGAGTCTAGTGTTATTTTTCTTTGGGTGGTGGAGCAGCAGGGGAGTGGATTAATCAATCTATTTTTTTCTCTGAATTACTAAATTGATAATAAAAGTATAATATGGAGGAAGTTGTAAGTGGCGTCCTCCCTCATTATTCCTAGGTTAAGCTGTTTATATTCTGCTAAGAAATAACGCCAGGATTGCTGCATCGAGAAAGGACCACTGTATTTGTTAAAGGGCAGGCGCCTTTGTTGTGGATTTTTAAAATGCTTGTCTGTGAGTTTTGCCTTTAAGTGCTTCCTAAATCTTGAGAGAATAGATAAGCCATACTCTTTATTGCCTCCACCTGTACTCCTTCATATATTTATTTTATTTCCTCTACTCCTGAGTTGCAGTACTTATGATCTTTAATAAAGGGGGTGAAAAATGAAGTATTGGCTTCCATTTAACTGGCTTTTATTAGATAAGTTAAAACCCCAGCTTAAAGGTCTTGGATGTGTTTTCCAAGGGGAGCCCTACTCCAGTTTGTCCCCAGCTTTGCATTCTATTTTATTGAGCTAATGGAATAGATAAGATATCAAAGGAAAACAGTGATAGGCTCATATAATACACTGGAGGCTCGTGTGGTGCCACAAACTAGTTTCTATTTTTATTTGGAGGAGAGGCAGCTCAGGGCACACGTGAAAGCGAGCATGTTCTTAACCAGGTGTTCATGGGGGCACATAGCTGCCCCCATAGACAGGATACTATTTACAAAAGTGACTTGAGATCGGAAGCCTTGAGTATTTCTAAGCCGATATATTAAAATAAATTAGCTCATGCAAACATTAACATCTGATTGTGCAAATTGTATTTATTTATAGACTTGCAAGTCTCAGATCACTTGCCTTTTTGTTTCTTTTGTTTTTATTTCTTAAAAGCTAAGGCAAATTAAGGTTTACCAGGATATGTGATAATTTAAGATTAGCAGTGAATACTCAGTGCATGACCGAGAGCAAAATGTTTATTTCTCTATAATGGAATCGTTAGGATGTTGAACTTTTTCAAGTTCTCTTTCTAGATTTCTAGATTCAGCGATCTGATAATATGGGCCAAGTAGAATACAGTTTCAGACTTACGACTGCAGTAAACAAAAGCAAATGTGCTCACTGAGGAATCTAGTGAAACAATCAGAATGATGTGCTTAGGTGTGAAGTGAGGTCAAGTTTATATTTTGTTGATTTTTTTGCTCCTATAGAGGAGCTAAGTCTTTCAATTGGCAGAAGAGAGGGAATGGCAACTCAAGAAAATTATTTTCAGCTGGAGTTGGGCCAGTCAGACTCCGGTATGAACACATATGCAAGAATCTAGGGTTTGGGTAGATCCAGTAACCTTCTCACCAAGTTTTCATGCATATTTACACATCTATTAACTTTTACGTGTGCCAGGGACACAATTGTTATCTGCAGTGATTTATTTTATTCAAAATAAGTTATTTATTAACCTCCTAAGAATTAATAAATGGCTAATTTGAACAATGCCCTTCAATTGACACGAACTGAATTGCCTGTTTCATATTAATCTGATTAAATAGCCAACTGGACCAAGTGAGCTATAGTAGCTTGTTGGGCATTTCTGACCTAATAACAGATTTATTTTTGAGTGAGATTGTATGGTAATACCTAAATCTGTTGACTTCTTAGTTTGATTTTTCATACATAAATCAAATGTAACTTTTTGATTGATTAAATAATGGGGTTATCAATGGGGTGTTCATTTGAACACAGTGTATTCAAAATGTGGACAAATATTTCCAAGTTCATACTGTTAACATAAAACTGTTTATAAGATTTCATTAAAATTCTATAATGTGATATGCAAGATTCTTCTCTTACTTGCCAAATTAGAGAAATTGCCTTCAATCTCAGGAAAACCGGAAGTAGAATAGTGCTAGCTCTCCAGGCAGTGTCGCTGCTGTGACTGCTGTCCTCTTCTAAGTGGATACTGTTGCATGACACAGCGTTGACTTATTCATTTGACTGGTTTGGCACAGCTCAAAGGTTTCCCACAACCTGCATCCATGACTTGGTGTCATAAACTGAAATAGGACCTGCATTGAAAGTAACAACAATCACAATATTGACAGCAGCTGACATGAGCACTTTATTCTAGGCACTGTGCTAAGCACTTTTTCCCTAAGCATGGTCTTATTTAATCTCCACAAAAACCCAATGAGAACTTACAGGATAACATCGCCTAATTTTTAAATATGTTCAAGTCTCCTTTATTCTACAATGAGTTTCTTGGATCTTGTATCTAGTTAATGCCTTGGATCTAGTTACTGTCCTACATCTGTCAGAAATCTATTTTGTCTCGTTCTATGTAAACCCAACTCATAATGTCTTTCCCTCTTTACTCAAACATCATCCTTTCCCCACAAACTTTAGGGCTAGTGAAGGTCTCATCATCCTTCTTGCTATCAGTAAACACAAAAACACTGCATTAAAATGGATACTTCTGTCTTTTTCATCCACATAGTGACCTTCTGGTTATTTTCCTTCTGCACATTCTCCAGCATCAACTCCTGCCTTCTCACAATCACAATTCCTTTTATTAACTCTCTCTGATATCATGCTAACAACTTTTCCACTTAGAAACTGTCAGTGTGCCAGTCCACCCTGATTGCTGTTGCTGGAATAATAATTCTAGAAAGTATTCGATGGCTCCCAGTTGCTATAAAATGAAGTCAAACTTCTTATTCCAGTATGTTCAAGGACCTCTTGAGTTTTTTCTAGGTTCCTTTCTAGCTTTTTCTTTCACTGATTTTCCCCTACTGCAATTAATAATCCCTCCTGACCAGTCCTTTTGCTTTTCTCTTTAAGTTGGCTTCCCAACTTGGACTCTTGTAACTTTGTTCTTATCTTCAGCCTCTGAGGAACGCCCTCTGTATCCACCTCCACCACTGTCTACTTTCTTCCATCACTAAATATACAAACCCTGCCCCTTTGGCTCAAATTTTTCCTTGGGCAGAGAGAGCTTTTTGCAATTATTGATTTAAAAGAATTGATCTCTCCCACCTTGGAACTCTCATAGCATTTTGCCTGCACTGTTTAGAGTTCCTTTTTCATGTCCATCTATCTGGAATTATGGTCAATTGTGTGTGACTGAATTGTGAGGTCCTTGAAGGCAGGTGAGGTGCTCTATTGCCCTTTAACCCCCACCCTGCCAGCAGACTCTCATAAGGCCCACCATGATGCCTTGCATGTGCACAGCCTCTTTAGAGTAAACTGGCCCATCCATAGCTTCTGGTGAAGGACCGTATCACTCTGCCTTCCTCTCTACCCCATGCCTAACAGCTGATTAAACCAGGGCCAGTCACCTGGTGCCTGAAGTTGAGGGTGTGATTAGGTTTTTTCAGTCTCAGAAACTTATATTGGGAAACAAGCCATCAGTGATGGAGTTAGAATGCCAAGGAATGCAAAGAGAAAGAGGAGGCTTTAAGAAGATTGGGAGCCTGAGGGTCTGTGGTCCACCAGATCTATGAGGATCAGATCTACCAAGAGATTCGGAGATACCTGAGAAATAAAGCACATGGGTCATGAGAAAGAGAAAAGTGAAGAATAAATAGCAGATTTTCAGAGTGGCCTTATTTTCCCAGTTCCAGTACATTCCTGTAATAAATCCCCATTTATTTTAACATGCTTGAATGAGGTGTCTGGTTCTTACAATCAAAAGAACAAATGAGGACACATCACAATAGTGTCTTTTTTTTTTATTTACAATAATGTCGTGCTTTTATCAACCACCTAGCACGTGGCTTAAACTCTAGACATGCGGTTCAGTTCAATTAACTCTCAGTAAGCTCCAGTTGCATAATGCGACAAGTCCTGATCTTTGCCGTGGGGAATATGCAAAGACAAACATGACAGTCCTTGCTTTTGAGAAACACACACTTTGGTAGCAGAATAAAGGCACATAAGCAGAGAATTTTCATATAATGTGGTAAGTGAAGGATTGAATCAACAGAAATGTTGACAGTCTGCTATAGGAGTACAAAGGTGATCAACATGATTGGGGCTCCGGAAGTAGGGGAGGAAAGGGAGAGGAAAACAAAAAGATGAAGGGTAAAGAAGTCCATGCAGGCGGCAAATAGGTGACAAGTGTGAAAGGACTTGGATAAGGGGAACTACAAACAGTGTGTTACTAAAACCTAAGGTGGGAGGCAGGCTCCAAGGACGTGGCCTGAGAGGTGGACAAGACCAGACCCTGGAGAGTCTCCCATGTCCCAATTTTTTGTTTGCTTGGTTTTTGTTAAAGAGAAAAAGATCACTCTGCTCATGGTTGAGAGTATGGACTTGGTTGTGGTGTGTGTCTGGGGGCAGTTGGACTTGAGTTGGGAATGGTGTTCTACAGCAAGACTACTACACGGGAGACCAATTTGGAGGCTGTAGCAAAAGGTAAGTTAGGGGAAGAAAGAATGTAAAAGGGAAGACAGAATTGAGACCCATGAGGAGGTAAATTCAATGGGTTTCTGGCTGGTGAGACTGGATAGAGAGAGTGAAATTTATAGAGAAGAGATAAGGGAAGGGAAGCGAGTTCTGGGGAGGGGAGAGAAGGCTATTGAGTTCATTTATGGGCTCTGCAAGCAATGTCCAGCAGATAGTGAATGTTCACAACAAAACTTAGCAGATATACATTTGTTGGATGAGATACTCAAGATGTAAAAAGTGAGGAGAGTTGTGAGCCAAAGATACAACATTGAGAAACAGGCAAAGGAGAAGGAAGAAAAGAGGAAAAAGTGAAATTGTTATAGAATGAGAAAGAGAATGAGCTGTGGGAGAAGCCAAGAGGAGAGAGTTTTAAAAAAGGAATGGCCACCATGATCAAACACATTAGAGTGTATAATAAGTTAAGAACCACAGTGTCTTTGGATTTAAAAATATGTGATGTGCTACCCAGGTCCCTCTTCAGGAAGGACTTGCTGCCACAGCTATGGAGAGTGCTGTCAGTGGAAAACTTCATCAGCCCCTTCAGGGACTGTCTTAGCTGCAGGGAGCCCCCTCACCCAAGTTTATTCCCATCCCAGGAGGCCCACATATAATGACAAATTGGTGCAAGTGTCTAAGGGCCTGGCCACTTTAGCCTGAATTGGGACACTCTGAAAGGCAATTCCAGCTCTAGAGCTCCCTGCAACTGTGGTTGGGCCTGCATCATAGTTCGCTTCTCCTTCTGCCCTATCTTGCGTCCTTCATCTCCCTTCCACAAAGGGAACACTCCTTAGCAAGCATCTTGCACACTCAACTTTATCTTGGCTTCCTGGAGAACCTAACCTGGACAGAGGTGAGTGGTGACAATTACAGAGCATTGCCATATAGAAACATGGACAAAATCCAGAAAGTGGTGGATTTCAAGATAAGGTCAACTGCACTTTTTTTTTTTTTTTTGGTGAGGAAGATCAGCTCTGAGCTAACATCCGATGCCAATCCTCCTCTTTTTGCTGAGGAAGATTGGCCCTGGGCTAACATCCATGCCCATCTTCCTCTACTTTGTATGGCACACTGCCACAGCATGGCTTGCCAAGCGGTGCGTTGTTGCACGCCCGGGATCCGAACCTGCGAACCTCAGTCCGCCGAAGTGGAACGCGCGCACTTAACCACTACGCCACTGGGCCGGCCCCTCAACTGCACTTTTAAGAAGTTTCTCTGAGATATGACCGATTTTCAAAAATGGAGTTACTGCTAACATTGGAATATAGATTTTCTTAGCTCTTTATTTTGGAATGCAAAATTATTTAAAACTGTGAATGTTAAAAATGAAAGTCAGCTTTACTTTTACTTTAAAAAGTAAAACAAATTGATTTCATATCTTGAGGCATGATGTTCAGATAGTGGTGATAATACAGTGATTAAAAAAGTAAACGTACATTTAGCTGGAATCTCTCTTATCCAAAACTTTTGAAGAAAACCTTAAATGATAGAGTGTTTTTGATATGAAAAGAGCTTTTTATAAAAGTAAATATTTTTAATGATTATAATTAATTTAGGTAGGTTTAATAACTGAAGTGCCTTTCCTACTAGAAGGATCAGAATATCATATATTTTGTTAAAATGTATATTTTTAATTTCTTTATATTTTCACGTCTTATTGAATTGATCTAGACTTAGAAGAAGGTCAGCCGCCTCTAATTTCGTATCTTTCTATTTAGATAAAATGCTGTAGGAAAACATTTTCACTTGGTTCCATATTATACACAGGGAGACGTTGCTGAAAACTTAGCTAATGCTGAGATATTTGACTCTTCAAGTCACCTGAATTTTCTGGTTAAGTAGGATAATCTGATTAGAAAATTCTTTAATTTCAATTTTTGTTGAGAATGTTTCTAAAATACATGGTCTTATTTCCATAATTACTTATGCGCATTTGTTATTCATTTCCAATCATGCTAGATAGTAACAAATGAGCTGCATATCCTTAGCAAACAGTGATTTCTGAACTTTACAAAAGGAACTATTTCTGGAGATTAATTGATAGTGAAAATCCTTCCACAGCAGCCAATCACTGTCCAGTACCTTCATTTTGTATAAGTAGATTTTCATATATATGGAATATTCAGAAGTCATTTAATAGGTATTCAATCAATCTTATTAAATGATTAAGAAAGGCACAAAAATTAAATCACTAGGTACTCAAGAAGAGGCCCCTGAATTGTGGTTCTATGAAGGATCTCTTCCCTTGAAATGTTTATAGTTCATGGGGGAAAGGTGAGCAGAGTGCCCAGAACAGGATCTGCCTCCATCATTTAGTCCTCCGAAGACACTGTTTTTTCCCATAATCCATCCTAGGTCATGCACCTGGTAAGAATTTTAGGTGTTATTCTTAATAAATGTCTTCTTGTGACTTTTGAGGATGTAGGTATCGCTGGGTGGTAATTTTGTCTTCAAATTTAGAATTCTAGATAATTCAAGTGCAGCTGTGTTTTTCATATCTAAATGCAATGTTTCCAAAGTCATCAGTATAACCTGTCCCATCCCCATCTCCCTTCCAGCTGTATTCATTTCTCCCCTCTTCGTTCTATCACTCTCAATGTGGAATAACAGCTTTAAAAGGGTTATTATGAAGAGTTCATTGTTTCCTTCAACAAAAAGCTTAAAAGGTAGCAACCCCATATTCTCCTATGTTTCAACATATAACATCTAATTGCTAATTTGTGCCATTCTGAAACAAGCTGTAAATCTTGTTTCATGGTGGTTTGAGTCTTAGTGAAGCATCCCCCCCAACCCACTTCTGCTTTATGCAGCTTTTTAGAAATACTGTAGAAATTTTTTTTAGAAACTTGCTCTCATCTCACTAGAAATTAGATTTTTCTGAACTAACCTCTCACTTCTAAGCCTCTTAAGGGTCTGTTTCAGGTACCTTTGTGGGAAAAAAAAGACTCTTTCAAGAGTATGGGAACAAAGAGAATTTCTAAAATACTTTGTACGGTTTAAAAAATAATAAATCCACAGATGAAAGACTGCTATTATAATCAGCAATAATAATGTTTTCCTATAATTGAATCATAGTAGAACTCAGATGTTAATATTTTTTAAAGTAAAGGAAAGTTTGGGAAAGAGTATTTCTCATTGAATAAACACAAATAATGACTCTGTAACCTGCCTTGTGCTCAGTACTGTCTAGATAGCAATAGAGGCTACAAAAGAAGCATAAGCTAAGAAGCCAGTCTTCAAGATGTATTATGAAACGATTAGAAGACAAACGTGGAAATGTATGACTCTAACACAGTGGACATTACCGAGAAAGGACAGTTCTATATGGTTATAGTTCTATAAGGCTAGTCTATAGAACTAACTATAGAACTGTAGATAGTTCTATAAGGATAGTCTAAGGGATTTCACAGAACAGCTTAACAGTGGTTCTTATTTGGAACAGCCTAGGTCAGGAGCCGAGGTTCATTTTTTAATTCAGCATAATTATTATATATCCATTCAGTCAAAGGTAATGTGTTTGGTGTCCAGGATGTACTATAAAAGCTAAGTCATAGAAAGATTACAAATAGGACATTTTTGGGGGGAAATGGGAAGAACAGCCTGAAAAGCAGGATATGGGATGAGGATAGTTGAGCGTCTTGATTTCCATGCAAAAATGAATGGACTTGGTGCCGTCATCACCGCAGGGCACTAAACTCTCTAAGGATGTGATCAAATAGAGTCTCTGAGGTCAATTTAAATAATAGAATATATGTAAATACTGTTTGCTGGGCAGTGTATGTAAAAGAGCACAGCCATGCTAAGTTGACCCACGATGGATAGATTTCACCATTCACTCCTTAACTATGCTCTATATTTCCTTATCGACTCTTATTTATAATGTTTGAAGTTGGTTTTGCCTATGCAGTTGTGAACGTCAGTGTTAAGACAACATAGAAAATAGTGAAAATGTTTTACTCAGTTGGCACATGGGGTATTACTGTGTGATGAGTGCATGCTAAATACCAAGCACAGTGTGGTACATAGGAGAGGCACTGTGAATTGAAGAAAGAACAGAGGCTTTGGAATCAAGCAATAACATCATTTATTTCCTCTCTGACTGTGAGTTAGTTACTTAACCTCATTGAGCCTTTGTTTAGTTGATTATTGTCAACCTTGAAGTGTTTTGTTGAGGATTAAATGAAGTAATATATGTAAAGGACACAACACATTACAGGAATGCCATAAATGGTAACTTTTGAGGTTATGATCTCATTTCAGCTAACACTGATCCTGTGAGTTAGATAACATTGTCCCCATTTTACAGATGAGAAAACTGAGGCACAAAGTAACCAAGTAACAAATTCATATTGTCAGCAAGTGGAACACCTGGAATTCAAACCAGGATCTGCCTAATGCCAAAGCCCATGTTCATTTTATTATAAATATCAAGTATCCCTCTCCTTTTGAGTTCTCCATATTTATCTGCTGAACTGATCCATAAATACTGAGCAACTGACTCATAGTAGGCACTCAATAAATATCTGAGAAAGGGAGGGAGGGAGGGAGGGAAGGAAGGAAGGAAGGAAGGAAGGAAGGAAGGAAGGAAGGAAGGAAGGAAGAAAGGAAGGAAGGAGAAATGAAAGGGAGGGAGGAAAGGAAGAAGAAAAGAAGGGAAATATTAGATGCTCTTTAAATTTCTCCTGGGAAGGGTCTGCAGAGGAGCCCTTTTTGGCATAGGAAGAGAAAGAAGTCCTCTCCACGACCTCTTTCCCCATATGTTTCAACAGCTGAAATCAAATTATCTTATCTAGGAGAGCCCATCAATATGGGAAGTGACTTATCACTCCCACTTTTGAGAGCTTGAAAGCCTTTTCCCACTTTTCTGTAAATCTGTGTCTGGCATGAAAGATCCTTCACAATCTTCTATCTTTCTTCATACTCTCCTAACTATTCAAATTTTAGCCAAACCAAACTGTAATTTCTTATTTGAAAACAATGTGATTTTTCCCATCTCAGCCTGTTAATGCAATGTCCCTTTTGCCTAGCATGCTTTGCCTGCCTCCATACGTGTAAAAACCCCAATCCCTTATGACTCAATTCAAGGTCTGCCATCTGGAAAGTCCTCTCTGAACCCAAGACAGTCAGTCACTCTTCCCAATGCTCCTATTTAATGGTGCTTCACAATTTGAAATATAGTCAGATGCTTCTGTGTTTGTGTTTAGTTTTTCTGCATCCCTGTGGTTCTACCATATTATACAGTCCTTGTCTCAGAAGAGGTATCTAATACAGATCAAGTCAAGGAATAGGGTGGGAACATAGCTACAACTCTATTCACAAAAGAAGTCTTATTTTATTACTGTCTCCCATATTCACTGATTTGTCTTTGAAAATGAAATAATTCAAGAAACTGCATCTTCTACATTTTCTTGATTTTGGAGATGCCATCTATTTTAAGATATTGTTAATTGTAAGGCTGATCATCAAACAAGAACAGCTGGAGGCGTGCAGGGTTGACAGGCTACCACCTTTAATATGCATATTGATGACAAGCTGCATCCCAAAGCAAAATGATATTGGAGAGAACCTACATTTTAGAACTGAGGAAAAATGGTCATTGCTTTTCTCAGAAAAACACTGTTGGCCCTTCCTTCACTCCTACTGCACTCCTGATCCCTGACCTTCTCTCCCAAACTGAGGATTTTATTGCCCAGGTGGACACAGCGTATCAGGTCCTTATCTCAAAATCCCTAGTCCTAGTGAATAATGATAGAATGTCATTCCTCAATTGTCAAACTGGCCAATAAACCTAGCTGTCCTTTCTTCCTAGAATTTCTCCATTGTTTTCAGCTCACTAAATTGTAGCCCTCCTCAAAGCTTGGGTCAGGTATCACCTTGGCTAGGAAATCTTCCTGGAATTCCCTTTTGTCTTTCCAAGGTACCCAGTGATTACCTCTGTCATAACATGTACCAGGTGGTATCATTTCTCAGTTCACTTTCCTATAATTTTCACTGGTCTCTGAATCTCTGGAGGGCAAAAACTCTGTCTTCAATCTAACCCAGTACCCCTATAGATGTTTCTTGAGTAAAGGATGAATGACTAAAGCTAAATGACTTCCATGTGTAGGGCAATATGATGAAAGTGACAAAAGCAGAATAAGATGGGATCTTTGCCCTCAAGGTGTTTACTGTCCAGCAGGCTTCAGAAATAGACTTGTCCACAAATAACTATAGTGCAAGGGGTAATGTTAATTCTATGAGGGAGAGAGAAAGGAACAAGGTGTCATGAGATGTCATAGTGATGATGATTTGCTGTAATAGAGATGAAAATTAAAATAAGGCATCTAAAATAGAATATGCTATATATACACTGTATAAGGCAAAACAGTGTTCTGTGTGCAATTAAATGAATTGATTATTGATTTAGTAACTGTCATGCTGCTTCATGTGCTGCCTTCTGTGCTGTAAAACTGAATTAGCTGTTTTGTGTAAGAATGGCTTAATACATACTTCTTTTTATTTTACGTGACTTATATCCATCATTGAAATAGTAAAATCTGGCTAAATTATTGAACTATTCATTTTTATATATGTTCCTTCTTAGTATAAAAAGAATTTAAGGTGATAATTGTAAAATATACTGGAAAATGCCTGAATTTTCCCTGATAATGATGCCTTTGGGTTTCATAATTACTCTAGCACTAAAATGAGAACTTCTCCAAGTGCAAATATCCCAATTAAGATCATATAAAGCAAAGAGTAGCTTAAGAAAACCATGAAAATCATTGTTAAAACTTTAAGCTCTAAATAAAACCTAGTCCAATTCAATAATATACTAAAAGTATATTTTTCCAATAACTCAAAGCCATATTTATTTTACTTATATTATTCATTATTACTTGTAAAAGCTAGGATATTCTTTGAGCCATGAGGAATATAATGTGAGTAAAGATAGTCTCCCTTGTATACCCAGTATCAGTGAAGCTTTTTAGGAAACTGTCTAATTCAGTGGCCCACAGATAACTTGAGATGGAAAACTCAGACAGGGTAGAAGTTAAATTTTTGAATTTAAAAAAGTTCTTTTTAAACCAGGATTAGTTTCCCATACCCACGAAAATTAGTTCTTAACTGTGACCGAAGTGCCTAACATATTCTATATCAGACTAGAATCTTATCCAGATTCTAGGATAATCTGAGGGAGAGGAAGGAATGAAGATATTTTTATTGTCTTGCTTATGGTGGTCATTTTAAGAACTATGGTTTCTCCACCCGAGAAGAAATTATTCAGCCTTCAAGAATTTTAAATTAAGTAAAATTTTTTAAGCTTTTCAGAATTGCACCATATTATATTTAATGCAGTTAGTAGAATTAAGAGAAAGTTAGATAGTGACAATATTCCATTCAAAATAGTCATATTTCACTGGGTATGAAATTTAGACTAAAAAGTCTTAGAAAATATCTGCTCTTGAATTGGCATAGACTAGATGGCTTAATTTAGTCTTTTCCATTTCCACCTTCTGAAATAAAATGTCACCGATAAATATCAGTAACCTCAGAAAATGTATAAAAATTACAGATTCATTTGTCTGATGTTCCTATGCACAGTAGATTATTCACAGATATATTTAAGTAGAGTCTGTGACTGTCCGTTCTTTTTCAGGTTTGTAGGATCCATTTGGATACTAACTATTCTAAAAAGTTGTTAAAACTAAGTTAAATATTAATTTATAAAGAAATGGGCTTACTAATCTTTTATACTGTTGTCTCAAGCTCTTGAAAGAAAAGTAACTAGTTACTACTTCCTAGATTTCAGGAAAATGAAATTGTGGTTTCAGAACTGATTAAAAACAACAGTGATAAAAGCGTTTAAAGCAAATGGTATACGTAAATAGCCTCCCCAGTGATTTCTCTGTAAGATCACATTCATGAAATGATCTTCCTGATGGATTATCATTTTCTGGCTGAGTAATTGACACTTTGTCTGTGACTGATGAACATGACCCACTGGTGTCATTGAGCGTACCCAGTCACAATATTATCAATGTGTTAATGACTGCTCCCCAGTGCTTTCCTGTTCTTCCTCCTGTCATAAATACCTGCTTCTCACCTTCCACAACAACCAGAAAATTATTTTAAAACTGGCCCCTCACTTTGAAGTTTGCTTTGATGGCTTTGAAGTATTCACAGCTTTCCAGCCAGTATTATCTGTGTTTCATAGATCACAGAAAATCCTGAGAGAGTGAAAAATGCTTATTAATTTGAGATGTAGAATCATCTGTTGATATTTTTCAAATAGATTTAGTTTCATTTTTTAATATCTTGTAATAAATTATTACTTTTAGAAGGTGCATAAGAGACAAACGGCTAACAGGACCATCGGGAAATATCTACTTAAATTTTATTAATAATATCATAGTATTCATAGGTGGGAACCAATGGTGGTCATATAATGCCTAGTGTTGCCTTGAATCTCTCAAAAGGAACCAATCAGGCCCAGCAAATGGTCCCTTAGCTGAATGTGTTAATACACTGATCAGTTGCTGGATTACATGAGGATATAGAGGCCCACTAGAATCAAACTACTTAAACTATTTAATATAATATGTTTTTACTTTTTTTAGAAACTTGTATGAAAAACATCTTTTTGTTTGTGTAAGCCCTCACAAAGTAATAATATGTTACCTAACCAATTATGAACCCGAATGTCCATAGTTGTTTCATTCAGCCCAGTATTTAAATTACCTTAATTCACTGCAAAGAAAGATGGCTCTTTGATTATATATACTGTCTTAGGTCACGTGGCCCCGGAAACAAGCTCTGGGACAGAGATTTGCATGTGGGATGCTTGGAGAGTTGTCTCAGGAACAACCCCTCTGTGGGAATGAAGTTGGACTGGGCGGACAAAAAAGTAGACTGTGATGCAGTGTTAACAGAGACCTCAGCTGATGGCAAGGAGAGCTGTGAAGCTGGGATGGCCCTTCAGAATTGTTCCCAAGCAGGCAAAGCGACTGTGCCTTTGTACTCTCGCATTGAATAATCTTTGAATGTGATGGCCCCTGGGGTGTGGACACAGCTTTGGTGACTCCCTTTGGCTGAGTGCAGTTCCAGGAGCAGGACAAAGCTGTGAGGTTGCAGTACCCAGTGCCCCCAGGGGCAGGGAGAACGAGTGCCTTGATGCTGAAGGGGGGATCTCAGTGCTCAGCAAGCATCCACTGCGTCCACCAATTCATCTTGTAATATGTGGACATAATTTCTAGGCTATAATAAAATTCTTCTCCAAAGGAATTTTAATCACTTATGAGACAAGGTCAAGTTCCTTGAGGTTAGATTGTTCTTCTCTTCATCCACTTTGTTGCTAGATTAAATCATTTTCTGGAATTAAGAGTGTCATTGGAGCATATTTTGAGAAAGTGACTTTGAAAGTCTGACCTGTGGAAATGTGATAAATTGGATCTGGAGATTGATTTTGCTGAGTGCTAATACCAAATCATGTAGCGACGTAGTTTCACTTACTAAATATTGCCCAGGCCATATTCTTGAACTCTGAGCTGCCACGGTCACCTCATCAGGATGTTTTCTGTCCTGTGACTAGTGGCTTCAAATGTACTCATCCATCTTCTTGTCTCATTACATTTTGTGTGACTGATGTTCTGTACCCATTAAAATTGATGGGAAAGAACAAAGAGAAGAAAAATGTGCCCTTCAATTGATTACTTCTCTGAAAGAGCAAATGAGATTCTCTAGTAGCAACAAGAGATTTAGAGTGGTGGGTTTTCCCTCATTTATTAAGTGCTTTAATTAGCTAGGTTTACTAAACAGAGTCTCCTATTTTTAAGAGCCCATTATTCAGCCTTTAAATTCAACCTCCTTCAGAAATGTTTGATCTTTATAAGATTAATTTAATAGCTGTAACATTGTTTATAGTCAGGAGTTATTTTGGTGAATTCTCAGTACCAGAACCAATTAGATCAGATGCCTTTCATCAGATTTTTTTCCTTCTGATGAGCTATCATAATGGTGCATTTTATGTTCTGTGATAGCCGATAATTAAATTGACCATTATTGTAAAATGAAGCCAAAACCATAGAGATTTTGGAAGGCCCAGTCTTCCTAGGTTTTTCTTGGATCTATTGAATGTTATTTTTGTGTTCAACAAATTGCAGAACAGCAAGATACTTCTGCAGTACTCACAAAACATTTGTTTAATGACAATATTTAATGAGTTGAGGGGAGGGGAAACCTGCCCACTGGCAGTTACCAGGCTCTGGCACCTATACCTCATTTCTCCTCATGTCTCTGTGTTTGAGTTAGAGGGAACAGTGTGGACTTATTTCCTGAGAGACAAGAGAGAGTCACATTTTTTAATAAAATTAAAAATGAAATAAATTTGACCAAATAATATGAAATCAATTATTTTGGAGTGAATTCCCTGGAGAGAGTCTGACTGCCCAGGGATCTATGGAGTAATTTGAGTGCTATGGATAACATGGTCCCTTGAGAGAGACAGGAAACTAAAAAACATTCTTCCTATTGACCTTGGTCACAAGGATGGCAGGAGCTATTTTGGGACTTTGACCATAGGATTATGTCTGTGAACAGCTGTCAAATTGGATATGGTTTGGCTGGTCTACGTTTTCAGCAATATTAATGATCATGTGCTATACAAATACTCGGACCAAATGTGGGGAAAACAGAACTAATCAGACTGCAGTCAGGTCCTTTCATTTATGTAAAAAAATGGTCTCAACTAGCACTACCCAATAGAAATTTCTGTGTTGATAGAAATTTTCTATATCTGTGTTGTTGAGTACAGTAGCTACTAGCCACATTTGGGTATTGATTGGTTAAAGTGTGGCTAGAGTAACTGAGGAACTGAATTTCTTTCTTTTATTTTGCTGAGGAAGATTCACCCTGAGCTAACATCCACTGCCAACCTTCCTCTTTTTTTTTTTGTATGTGAGCTGCTACCACAGCATGGCCACTGACAGACAAGGTGGTGTAGGTCCGCACCCAGGAACTGAACCCGGGCTGCCCAAGTGGACCATGCCAAACTTAACCATTAGGCCATTGGGGCCTTCTGATGGTATTAATTTGGGTTAATTTAAATTTCAATAGCCACGTGTGGCTTGTGGCTACTGTATTGGACAGTGCAGGTCTAGAAATTCTTAAGGAATCATATCCAGTGCTATAAGATTTTTAAGACCTTAAAGTCTACAATTTAATTCTTATTCTATCCCAGCATTTTTAAAATCTCTCTTGTGGATTCTTTTTTGAGGGGGAGTATTTTGTTTAAATATGTAATACTTTAAAAACTGAGACAAAATATAAGTTCAAAAAACAAACATAAAAAGATGTGAATCACATGGAATAGCCTACAAAGAGAAACCCTAGAAATGAGAACACTGAAAGAACTCCTTTTTATAACAGTGTTTAGTAAATATTTCTGGCACTAAAATTTCACAGAAAAAACAGTCTCACCATTTTACAACTTACAGCTCTTGAAAGCCTGAAATCTGGGTCATTGTGCTTTAGCAGTGGGAATAAAGAATGAATTCATTTTAATCTACATACAAAAGAGTTGCATTTCTAGACCCCAAAAGATTGGCATCAACTGGGGCATTCTGAGAAAAACAGTTCCCCTTTCAGCTGTAACAGCAAAAATAAATAAAATAACAATATTAATGACAGTATAATTAGGGAAGCAGTTTGTACTGACTCCTTTCACACTCTTCCCCAATCTTAGGATTCTGCCCCTAAATTATGTACATTAATCTGAGAAATATTTATGAAGTGCTATTTCTTCAAAGCCCATATAAGTCCATTTTGGCTCTAATAATATTGTATGAGTATTATTTTACATATATTCAGTATTTACCCCAAGGTATGTGGAATTCAGACTCATCATTCCATAATAAATCCATGTCCTTTGAATATAAATGTGCTCTTTTTCCCTGGTAAGGGTATCACAAGCCATTCATTCACTTCAGATCCTAATTTGTGAGTCATCATCTACTTAACTGTGTCCTTTATCCTGTTCCCCCAGCCGCCACACCTAATTTGTCAAATTCTGGGATTCCTCCTCTATGATATTTCTTCACTGCCACCCTTCCTTTCCTTTACTACCAATCTTCTGGATTTGTTGAACCTACATTTTCTTTCCACTCCTAACCTATCTTCTTGCTTCTGGCCTTTAAGCATCAAGCCATCTTCCACCCTGCTGCCAGTACATTGTTCTCATGGTTCCCTTGCTCAGAACCCTTTAGATTTCCTACTCTCTGCAGGACAAAGTCTAGTGACCCCAGCTACACCTCTCTCAGAGGAGAACACTGAATCCTGACAGCCTTCCATAATCACCTCCATTGGAGCCAATTTCTCTCTTCCCTATGTTAGTTGACTATATTTCTTTTCAGGATAACTCCAAAATGTATAAAGGAATTAATAGTGCTTTATTACTTTAGAGATTGCAAGACATTTTCAACGCCCTACCTCATGTTTAAGTTTCCCAGCAATGTGATCACAATAGGCAGGCGGGTTTGTGTCCCCATTTTGTAAATAAGGAAACCAGCCAAAGTTAGAGAGGTGAGGGAGTAACCCAAGATTACATGTCCAGTAAGTGATCCAGTTTCTGGATTCTTTCCATATTAATAAAATAATTGTTTCAAAAAAAATAATAATATCCTCAGTGCCTGAAACAGTGCCTGGCATATAACTGTTAAAAAATAAATGTTGATTGATTGAATGAATGAATGAAGGCACAAGGCTGAGGGCCTTTGGAATATCACGATAGGTGTATGACCTGGTTTAACTAGACGATGAGCAGTCACTGGGTCACGTGAGCAGGAGGGGGTGCATGTAAATTTGAGAGGACAATGAGGAAGTTCTCTGGAAGTGAGGAGATACAAGCTTCATGGAGTGTGACAGTGGGACCCAAGATAAAAAGTGGAGAATGAGAGAAATTTTAAAGAAAGAGCTAAGAATTATTACTATTTGTCACTGATTGAAAGTGAGGGCCAAAGGAGAAGGCAAAACCAAATATCCAGCCCTGGTTGTGGCTGTGGGTGGTACCCATTCTAGAAAGAGATAAGCCTAGAGGAGGAGTTGTTTCCTTTGAATGCAGAAGAGGCTTTATCTAGGCTAAGCCCGTTGGCATCTGATGATACTATATATTGTCTCATATTCTTTATTGGATCCATGTCTAATTACTCACATGTGAAAATGTTGTTCTCCTCTATCTTTTAATTCTTTATTGTTCCCATGGCACCTAGCCCACTCCTAAGCAAAAGGTAGACCCTCCAAGAAGTGTGAAAATTGATTAATTTGAATATGCTATAAACACTGTGCTATTGAGTTATGCTGCATCCCTTATGAAAGATTAACTTAGGCACAAGTTGTACAACTGAAAATATTATTTTTCAAAACAATAGCTGATCTTAGAAGTACTGGCTGCATTTTTCCCAAATCCGTTTTGCCACTGATTCTTTTTAAAGTGGAACAGAAATGCAATGAACAGCACAAACTAACTTTTACATAGAGGAAAAGTTGCTTGAATTTTAAAGACGATTTTTTTCAAATTTCCTAGGGAATACTAAAATAAACATTTAAACTTCCTCAAGCTTTATAACAAAGAACCTTTCAAGTCAGAAGCAATGAATAATCTCTTTCTCCTCCCTTTTTTCGCTAAAGTAGAATAAAATGGCTGGATTATTGCTCCCAGTCATGTGATTATAACTACAATTTCTAGGGAACCAAAACGTTTCCATCAATGCTTATTTTCATTGTACTAATGTCAGAAACATGACATTTGTTTTAAATTAAATTAAAATAATTTAATTTATAAGTTTAAAATGTAGTTCTTTTAAATAATTGAAAAAGATTAGTGATGTTTTGGTAATATGAGTAGTAAATTAACCCAGTGCTTGATAGTGACTGTCTAATTGAATTCAACACAGATTTCGAGTGCATTCGAGGTGCAAAGCTACTAGTACAGTGGGGCTCCAGAATAGAATAAGACAGGACCTGGAGCCTTCCGGGGCTTAGCATCCTTAGGATAAGTCATTATAGTGAGACAAAATGCAACTGATGACCAGGAAAAGGAGGGGAATTTTAACTAAGGGAGCCACACACACAAAAAAAACCAGAAACAAACAAAAAACAAAAACTCATGAATAACAAACAATTCAAGCTGTTCCTGGAACATAAACAACCAGGTGGGGTGGAGTATTCTGGTCATAAAAACAGTGTAAACAAAGGATCAGAATTTAGGGAATCTAGAGTGTGTTAGTCTGGTGTGGGTAGAACATAAGGGATTCTGAGAAAGGCAAGAGGAGAAAGTGACCAAAAAATGACAGGAGCAGATCGTGGGAGATTTTGTGTGCCCAGCTGAGGAAAGTGAGTTTTCTTTCATACGCGGTTAGAAACCTTCAGACATTTTTGTTTTTTGAGAAAGAAGTGGCAAGGTCAGATCTACGCGACGGAAAGTTACTATTAACAAGGTAGGTATGATTTTCACACTAGTCTTTAGGAGTAGAACCATTTTTTTTCAAATGAAATAAGGAGCTTCAATATATAAAACAGAGTTGCCTGGCTGAGTCTGGGGAGTTCTGGAGGGTTGACTGAGCACTGTGAGCTCCAAGATGGCCCCTGAGGCTCCCACAGGTGGGACTGGTGAGGGAGGGAAGTGATGGAGACCAGAGGTTAGCACAGAAATCAAGAGAAATGAGAATAGGGGCCAGGAGTGGCTTGGAAAAGGCAGCTTGAGAGGGAACCAGGCCAGAGCATCGTGATTTGGTGACTGATTCCAAGGGAGGAAGTTAGGGAGAGAAAGGAGGCAGAGAAGTTTCTGATGTTTTGATTTGGAGCAATTGGGAAGAGGGCAATGGAACTAAGATAGGAAATACAGGAGGCAGAAGAACAGGTCTTTAGGAATAGATGTGGAATTAGATATGGGACCTGAGTTCACAAGGTTTATAGAACAGTGGATGTCAAAAATTCAGTCAAATATTGGCAGCTTCACTCAATAATTTGAACATGCTAAATATCTGATTGCCCGAAATCATGTTGGCACAGTCCAGGTTTAAGTAAGGTGATTTGTTTGTATTTATTACTTTTTTTCCTTTCCTATATCCTGGAGTTTTATTAACCTCATTTTTTATACCAACATTTCAAAACAACTTAAGAAAGTACTAGAGGAGAGTCTTGACACCTGGAATATGATCCAGGCTGATGTAACAAATTTTAAAATGTGTTTTCATGGGCAAGTTAAAAATGTGCAGCTTAGAGAATAGTTGAAACTCCATATGCCTCTTTTGGCCAACATGGTAATGCAGCTTGTGGAAATATAAATGAACATTCAGAAATTGGAAGCTTGCCTTTGTCTAAAATCTGGGCCGTATTTCAGCCTTCCTACACACTGCAACCTTTCAATTAGCCATTACCAGACTTAAGTATAGAAGCATTGAGCTGGTGCTGGACTCTTCATCCCGTCTATAGTTGAATCAGATTCCATGGCTAAAGAGATGCAATATTTTTAATAGCCTTTATGAACAAACTTATGCAGCCCAAGATTCCGTTATTTCAGGAAGCTGTTATGAACAACAAGCCTCTAAATTGTGAATACTTATTAGGTACTATAAATCATTTTGCCTTGCAATAAACATCAATTAAATGTACTTCACGTGCCACAATGCATGGAACAGATTGATTCTGTAGACAGCACAGCCCTGTGTTACTTACATTCAGGGGTATAGAAAAAGAATACCCATTAAATTAACATTAGCTTAAGAAAAATGAAAACTTCTGGAACAATTACAGTTTTACTGTTTTGACTGAAGGGGAAAAATGACCTTTGTTCCAGGAGATGTGACTTGAACAATGCGATTCTGCATGAAATTGAGAAATTGCCAACGTTCCCAACCTGATGGATAGTGTACGTGAGATCTTAGTTCTGCTTCATTAGGCTCTCGTGAATGAGTGGTAAATTTTCCCTATTTATACATTTTCTGTCAGGAGATCATAAACATAGCCTGCCTAGCACATGTTTTTGCTGCTGCCTTTTTATTTATATGTTGGTTGCAGCTTTGACAAAGAGTTTATTCCTGGATTCAATAAATAGCCTCCTTTTCAAATATTTGGATAGGTATTAGGAATAGGTAAAAGTATACACTTACTACTTTCTATAATGTTGCACATTAAATACATAGTCTTTAAAGGTTGTAATTTTTCTATGAATGGAAATAAGCTTATATTTAACTGATTTCAAACTTTCTAATGCATAAATGGTAACATGCTGGAAATGAAGCTTAATAGAGAGGCATTTCCTAAATGGAACTTTTTTCTTATTCATTTTGAACAAAGCAAGTCTGGAGAAAGCGATTTGTTCACAGATGAATTCACTTGGATTTTATTTTGAGAAAAAATTTAAAGCAAGCTGTCTGTACTAGTCTTCTTAGAGGCTACCAGAACACATTTCTGAAATATCCAAATGTGTCTTAGGAATTGTACAGTATTTTGTAAGTCACATGTTACTAATAATTGCATAAAAGTACTTAATGTTCACAATTGTGTGTGTGTGTGGATATGTGTGAGAGAGAGAGACATTAGAGAAAGAGGGAGGGAGGCAAGTGTTATCCTATAACCGCACTGTTACTTTCTTGCATTCTGCTATGCTTTCTTGAGTGGGAAAGAAAAGAGCAGAGTTATGTCTTGCTGTAAAATGCACATATAACCCTAGATGAATAGGTTCGTGGAGATGTGTCTGTATGTCATGAGTAGACACTTTCATCTTGCTGGACTGAGGAACAACAGAGTAGATTATGAGGATTCACTGGAGTTTCAGATTGTTCAGTTTGACTCCTTTGTCTACAGGGGGCTCTACTACTTCTGTGACCTACCTTCCGGGTAGCGTCTCCCTTACACTGAATGATACAGTGGGCGCTTTATTACAGTGTGATAAAATGGGCACTTTCCTTGGGCCTTGACCTTTGGAGAGACCCCAGGCATTAGACCAGGGCTGCAGAGAGACAGGCCACACGCTTATGCCAACCAAACGAATGACAAGCACAAAAGCGAAAGCAACCACTGAGCTACATGGACACAACTTCCCTAAAGAGATAAGAGAGGATGCTCCTGACGACCACCCTCCATGTGTTATTCCCAAGCGATAGCTTACCTCTCCACACAGTTCATATAGATATATATTAACCAGATTTTACCTATGTAAAAATATTGGGGAATGAGATTGAAATGGTCCTTCCCTTGTTTTTTTACCTTTAAAAATACTGTCTCACCCTCAAAACCTAATTTAAATGCCACCTGCTTCATGATATCTTCGCGGAGCCCTAAATAGAATAAATGGATTCTCCTCCAAAAATCCATAATATTGTCTGGGCCTCTCTTATTGAACTCTTAACAGGTGCTGTGTGTTTTAATTGAGTGCATGTCTGTCTTTGTCCTCTAGAGCAGGACCTGTCTCTTTCATATTTGCTTCACTCCCCACCCCACCCCAAATCCCATAGAGGAGAGCTTTGCACATAGTAGATGTTCAGTAAAATGTCATTCATGTTCACGTTCAATATCAATCTCACATTGTGCTCCCAAATGTTAGACTTTGATAATAGCACTGATTACATTCAATCTTATAGGACTATGCAGTGTCTGTCTTTTCTGCCAACCAGTAGTCTAGGTAGCCTTCTAAACTTGATTTTCAAATCTGTTCACGATTAAATACAAGTAAATTAACTTCTATACTGAAAGGTCCTTGAGGGAAATATTCACTTCATATATCATTTTTGTATCCCACAGAGTTGCTTAATACAGGGCTTTTAATAAAATAGATAGTCAGTGTTTGCAGAACTAAATTGTTAAGTCAGGAATACCTGTAAAACGCACATGGAGCCTCTTGACTGCTGAGCATGCATTTCTTATGTATATTTCTCATAGAAAGTTAATGTACCAGGAAGACTTCATTAAGTTTTCATTACGCTTTAACTCTAAAAAGGTATCGACATGGTTTAGAAGTCATTGATCATTAGTCACAAGATGCTGCTAATCTCTCTACCTGAGTAAAACAAATGAAGCTATCCAGGTAAAAAATTGGTCATCATTTAGTCATTCCTTCAGAAGGATTCCTAGACTATATTTAAGGATGTGCATACAATGACCCCTGTGTGGATTCCAATATCTTCCCTAGGCAACCTGTGAGAAAAAGGCAGAAATGTTGATTGTCAAACTTTGTCAAATCAAGTAAAAAAATAATTGAATTTTGGGGGGGAGGTAAGGAAGTTCTTTGCAATAGAGAGAACATATCACCAAAACGTTGATGCACACAATTATGTGTCAGTAATTCTGTCTGTTTTTTAGAAAATGGTCTTATAAAATAAGAAAACGCAATTAGCTGGGTGTAAGAGGACTTGGGGTCTGTCCACTGCCAGACCCTGGGCACATCCCAGTTTCCTCATAGCTAAGATGGGATCATATACTCTGAGATCACTTCTAGCATTAATGGGCACTGCCCAAGATTCCTTGCCACCCCATTGCCAAATACATATTCTTAAATCTGTGTATTCTTAACTCTATCATTCCCTTGCTCAAAAATCTTTAGTAGCTCTCAATTATCTATAAAATTACAAAAGCAAGTGATTAGCAAGTATTTTAAGATTTCAGTGCTATGATCAAACCCACCTTTCTCTTAAGCCATATTTCCCAATTCTCCCAAATATACAAATGCCGAACTAGGCAACTGGCTGACTTCTGACTTTATTTTGCACTTTTCCCATTCCATATTCTCTGCTGGAAACATTTTTTCCACCTCAGGGTTGCCTCCCCAGCCCTGAAGACTTTCCCATGTTCTTCAACTCTACTGTCTCAAAGTCCACGCTACTCCTAGTTTATAACGAAGTTCTTCATACTCTGACTCGTATTAGATTTATTCAGATTTTTTGGCTCATTCTTATATTTTAATATCCTTGAAAGAAGGAGCCCTGTCTTGGATTCTTTGTTCCTCCCACAGTGTTTAGCACAATGTCTTATTCATTGTGGATCTAAACCACATAATCTTTAAATAAACACATGAGAACCCACAGCACCTTGGAGGGCACGGTACACATAACAGATGTATAGAGCCCGGAATTAGAATATTATGTGGTGATCACCACACTTATATCCAACATGGGACTCCCTTGATAAATCAGATAGTAGAGTGCACTGTGATATAGTTAAGTTTAAACAAAAATTGCAGGTTACTTATGTCCATTTGGCATTAAAATAAATTTGTTTTCTTTTCCTGTGAACTGATCATCAGAAAGCACATGGACTTAGACACAGTCTCTGGCAAGATGGAGGACACTATACTTTCCCTCCAGTAGTTAAAGGTCTTGTGTCAGTAAGATATGGATTAGCCATTTCCATCAACAGGAGGCCTAATCTGGCCAAACATAAGGGGGCTTCTGGGAGCTCAGCTAACCTGGAGAAGGCACCACAGCTCTGGGGCACAGAGAACAACCAGGGCCCTCATGGCTTCCAAAGTGGAATTGTTGTGAAGGCTGGATTGCATCTCCAAGAAGACCATGGGAACAGAATTCAGTTACTTCCAGAAGTGGCTGCTTTGTCTTCCATACTCCATAACATCAGTCATGTTCAACTAGAATAGTCAAGCGATCATGTGCCAGCTTAGTCTTGAATGAACACAGGAGCAAACCACGTTCAACAGATAATGCAACTGGCTCTCTTCAGAAATCCAGCTGAATGCCAAGAGAATTAGCTCAGTTCTGGGCTTCCACTGCACTAGCTTCCAGAAAAAAATAGCATGTGGCTCTCATATGTTGGTCAATTCTATAAAACAGAAGAGCACAAGTGCAAGTGAACAGAATGGCCACCTGTGTCTACTCGCCATTCTCATTATGATGCCATTCAATGGAGTCCCTCATTCATTCAACAGTGTCTGGGAAAGCGTCAGTCTAGACATGGGATCAGAATACTTAGCAAATTATAAACACAATTAATATGCATTCTGTTATTGTAGTTCTCATGGGGTTTTTTCCTTAAGCTTTTTTTGGTATATGTTGTTACTTTTTCTCTTCTGAATTAAAGACATATTTTGCTGTAGGGTTTACATATGAGAATTTGTAAATAAAAACAGCCAAGTGCTAACTTACATATTTTTCTCTTTAATTCAGTCATCTGGTGAATTCACTCATCTCTATTAGAAAAAGTAAAGACAACATGTGATAATGAAGATATTATGTGATAACTGGAGCCTGTTTAGAACCATTTGGGTTGAACTTTATTGTTAAATGAGTGAATGAATATTATGCTGTCTCTTTTACTTCTTATCCACTAGGATAGTGAGTGAGTGTGAGTGGACGACTGTCATACCCTAAAATTATACTTCTTTCTCTTTAAAGGCATGAGAATGACCTAGAAACATCTACGTACATGGATTGTCCTCTGTGTTGTGGGGGAAGGAGGAACCTTATATGTAGAAAAGATGGATATGTTTAAATTATGATATCTGAGCACATCCGTAAACAACCAGAGATTTCACTTCTAACTCGCTACACATCTGATAAAGTTGTCCGATAATTAAAGTTATCTTTCTTTTTTTCTAAAATCTTTTTTTCTAAACCAAGAAACTTCAAAAAATGTGCATGTTTCTGAAAAATTGGCTGACCAAAGAAAAGCTATTAGAGGAAGAGATATTATGTTAACAAAATTTGAAATGGCAAGCTGCTGTGTTGAAAAAGATAGCAAATACGCTCATTTGTTTATGGTGAGATTAGTATAACAATGACATAATTTATAGACTCTTTGTGTGTTCTAGCAGTTGTTCCTGTTCTTAGCCCCTGTTCTTCCCCTTTCTCGGCAGACCCCGCTGCCATAGTCTTGCTTTATATCTGGACAGTTGTAGCACTGACTGGTTTCTTTCCCTGCCTCCAGTTCATTGTGGCATTGGGGATGAAGAAGAGAAGAATGTGAGAAATGTTTACTTAAGACTATTTTGATTTCCTGTGAACTGTTAATTTCTAGAGTCTTACCCAGTGATACTTAAATATAGCTTAAGTTATAATGCCACAGTGTTTTCACAAAATATATGCATGACCGTTTTTAGTGTTCTTGTTAAAATAGCCTTGGTTTCAATGCCGTTATCAGTTCATTATCAGTGTATTGTTTGTTTCATTGTCCAGCAGAACTCTCTGATAAAATCCTTAATTATTAAGTATCTGATAATACTATCCAAACTGCTTTAATTACAGCACATTTTGTGCCTTGTTTTATTACATTTCATGCCAGAATGAACCTGGCCAGGATCTTTAATAAGGCCATATTAAATCCAGGCTAGAGGTTAAAACTCATGAGACAGCCTTGATTCTCTGCCTATTGTGTAGAGAATCTCATCAGAAAATCCCCCAACTTCATTAAAGCCCGCTGGATGTAGGCCCTCCTCTACTGCCATTTACTTTAAGGGCTATCACTCAGGGGCAATTATTGGTGTGCTCCTCATGATCCCTGTTATATTAAGGCAATTTCTACACCTAGGTTAGGCATTAATACCGCCATTATCTCCAACACAAATCCCCTGACAGTTAGAAAAGCAGGAGAAATTACAGACGGATTAATCTCTAGTGCCCGTCCAAAAAGGAAAACTTTCCCCTAGAGGATAGAGAAGGCTGTGTTGAACTCAGTTAAGCTGTGTTAGATGTAATGAAAAAGAGCCCCCTGTGCCTGCCTCTGTCGGAGACGTTAGATGACCCTCTCTCAACTTGTCAATATCCCTTTTGGGCTTTTCTGTTCTCCACCCCGACTAGGCCTCTCTGAGTCTTGTGGCATTTTTAAATAATTATGTTTGTGCTTAAAAAAGAGAAAGAGAGAGAAAACAACTAAGCTTATCCATGTGGGAAGGCTGGACAAAGTAATCCATTTCATACAAAAAGAAAAAGAAAAAGAGAGCCCAGTGTTTTCACAAATCTTTTATATTTCCAGGATGTTTTTCCAGATGTGTTTGTGGGTCTCGCACCATGAACCATGCTGAGAAAAGCAGATCGTAGAATAAAGACAAAGAATCCCACTATGCACAAAGGAGTAGGAAGACAGGAGGATGCAGCAAGTTGGCAGGTCATTCCCAGTGCACCCTGCTTTGCCTGATAAGGACACCTTTGACAGCGGCTGATGCTGCTGTCCACGTACCTCTGTGCTTGCCGCAGAATCGCTGGGGTTTGGGAAAGGCGTGATAAGGAACACAATGAGTAACTAACAAAGCTCGTTTGATGAATGCAGCCATTTGCATTACAGCGCAAAATAGCTTCGCTCCTGATGGGAGAGTGGCATACCTAACCACAAATATTATTTGTATCCTTCAATGACACGTAAGGGCAATAGTAGAAAGCGTGAGAGTTTGGTAGGTGGGAAGTTTTAATTCACTACATTATAATAGTGTAGAATACATTGACCCAGAAAAGAATTTTTTAAATGTTATTGGCCTCAAAAACTAATGAGTTTGAGGGAAAATATTTGTAATAATAGTATATCCTTTCAAAACCCATTATAGTTGAAATTAATATCCCATGTGTCCTTTATATGAAGGTGTTAAGAGATGACTCACAGTTGAACTATGTGCCTCAGTACTACAGAAATGCTATTTCACCTCACTTTATTTCTATCCTACTCAATGGGGCAAAATGAAAGGAGGTTTTGAGTGTATGAGGTTGAATGTGAGGGACTTTTGGGGTTCTAAACTCTTTCGGAGGAAGCAATTAAATATCTTTGTCACTATAACGTGGTTTAGCCGTTTGCCCAGAATGCAGCGGTGATTTGCAGGTTGAACTTATCCAGTCTTATCTTACCACAAACCAGAAATATAAAACTGTGACCCAGAGCTAGTCATGAGCTGTAGCTTCACCCCTCGTTTTGATCTACCGCCTGGTGATAACTGGTGGCTCCCAACTCATAATGCAGAAAGCCCCAGGGGACTTAGCACTTTCTCGCCAAGTAAAATCTAATAGTATAAAGTGAGAAATCACTTATTCCACAAAGCATTCCTAATTCATCATATGTTCCCTTTTTTTGTTGGTAAACTAGTTGCTATTCTGATTGAAAGGTTCTTTTCCCTTTTAAATTACTTAAATAGTGTATACCACCTGTAATCTTTGATATTTTAACATTCACTCAACCAACATGTATTGTACACCTACTAAGTGCCAGGCATTGCATTTTATTGATGCAAAAATAGAGAGAACATTCCTCCTCTCATGGAAGAGGAAACAGCATACAAATATTTGCAACTGAGTGTGAGGGATGCTGTCATCGAAGTATGGGCAAAGTACCATGAGAGCACAGAGAAGAAAGGGACAATTTCAGAGAATATACAGCTGATCCCCAGAAATATGGAATCTAAAAATGAGTCAGTGAATATTTAGAAAGACCTCCCAACTTAAGTCTCTATCCTTTGGATAGACCAACTAGATCATAGAAAATATTTGGAAAAATATTTTATGGACTTATACGGACATTAGAAAGAACTCTTTCTCATCCATAGAAATGAGGGAATGTTTTCCCTTAAAAGACTCCAGAGTATTGTTGCCCTCTGTATACCAGGTTCCAAAATATTGAGTTGAATGTGAACTAACTTAACATCGAAGACAGATATTCTTTTTTTTTTTGTGAGGAAGATCAACCCTGAGCTAACATCCATACCAATCCTCCTCTTTTTGCTGAGGAAGACTGGCCTTGAGCTAACATCCATGCCGATCTTCCTCCACTTTATGTGGGACACTGCTACCGCATGGCCTGCCAAGCGGTACTTCGCTGTGTGCCCGGGGTCCAAACCCCGGGCCGCCAGCAGCAGAGCGTGCGCACCCAACAGCTACGCCACGGGGCTGGCCCCCAAGGCAGATATTCTTGACTGAACTTTAACTAAAAGGGAAACCACCAGAAAGACTAAAATGTCAATTTCCTTTGCTAAAAATGTACCTTCTTTGCTCCCTCCCATTTATCCGTTGCAAATATATATTCTTCAATAATGGCCACACTTTCCCAAGTAAATTCTTTTCCCGTGTCTTTCTTTTGAGTTGTAGGAACTATGATTAAAATTTTTAAACTTTCTAGGTCTTCTACCCCTCACACACAGATATAACATACATTTATTAGAATGTAACCTTTGCATAAATGTATAGCATACAAGCTAAAAGTGTTTCATAATCTCTTCCCCTCATCTACAGTGACTAATTAGAAATAATCAGAATCAATTCTGTCACAACCTAGTAGACCTCTTTTTGCTCCCTTTTGTTTTTTGCCTTCGATTTTTGTTACTCGGATCATCCGATCTTGTGCCTAGTCATAGCCGTCCTTTCCTCAGTTACTTTGTGGTCCTCTTTTTCCTGAGTGTTACAACACTGGGATCCAGGTGAAGAAATAGTTCTCTTCAGAATTGGGGGCAGCATTTAAAAAACTGACTTCTCTTCCAAGTGTTTTAGTAACATCATTTTGCCTGAATAACCAGCTAAAGATCAATGTCTTTGAAAAAATGGTATGCTATGAACAGTAGAGAAATTACAAAAGGAAAACTATAACTAGTGAAAGAACTAGGTAACTTGATATTAACCAAATGTATAAAATCAAAGAATATCAACTTACCGTGTTGCTAGTGGTTTACTCCACGTGCATCTTACTCTTGTTTGTGCATAATTATTTTCTAAATTCCAACATGGCTATAAGTGAAAATAAACATGGAGTTAAGTTGAACACAGTGATTCATATTGTTGTGTTCCCTCTACTCAGTAGACTCTGTCATAGTTTTTGAAAACTTTCTGCATAAATTTGGATTTTTTAAAATTTTCCCCACATATTAGTCAATGCAGATCCATTTCTTGCTGCTGTTAGTGTGTCTGCTAATTCTTGTGTGCCACAGACTGGAAAACCAGATAAAAAGCTTGTTAAACTGGTCTGTAAAATAAGAGTAGGTAGAATTGAATCTTATAGATTCCCCCTTGCATAAAGCATTCCCCCTGGCATTTGGCACTAGGAGTTTTGACATTTATGTTGACTACTTGAAGGCCTTCACAAACGTATTTCTGAGTCTCTACTGAGCTTTATATAGATGAATTTGCCAGAAAATTTCCAAATTACTTTTAGATTTTTGACTACAATTGAGATCTCTACCTACAACCTCTCACCAAGTGACATAAGTAAATAAATCACCCTCATCCTTAATAAGTTTGTGATAGTGGTGATAAGAAAGGTCAAAATTATTTTGATAAAGATTGTCTGGGAGAGAGAAAAAAATTAACTTGGGATCGGATACTCTCTTTTATTGGCGGGAGACCTTCTCCATGTGATTCGGGGACCCAGGCTCCTTCTGTCATCCCTTGTGGCTTCAGAACCCTTTGCTTCCAGCCAACAGAAAGGGAAAGACAGGAGAGTAGAAAACGCTACCCACTTCTTAAAAGTCCTGAGCACAGATGATTCAGATTGCTTCCGCTCTTACTCTCTTGGCGAGAACAAGCCACGTGACCACACCTGGACACAGTGGGAGAATCGGGAAATATAGTCCCTGGCTCGGCAGCAGTCCCAGCCACAACCTGACGCTGGGACAGCATGACTTGACGTTAGATAACTAGCCACCTCAGCCGGAGGTAATAAGCAACCCAGAAGTCGGGATAGTGACAAATTGATAAGAACACACACACACACACATAGATAAAATCATCTGGCTCCACCAATATGCAAATTACCTACTCAACGACACTCCTGATTGAGTTAATCATGTTCAGTCATGTGTCGCTTAACGACAGAGACACCTTCTGAGAAAAAATGCGTCGTTAGGTGATTTTGTCGTTGTGTGAACATCATAGAGTGTACTAATACAAACCTAGATGGTATAACATACTACGCACCTAGGCTACATGGTACTAATCTTATGAGACCACCGTCCTATATGTGGTTCGTTGTTGACCGAAATGTCATTATGTGTTGCATGACTGTACTCTCAATATTGTTTTCAGTAATGGTGGTGGTTTGAAATGACCTTTCTTCCAATAAGAAAGTTGCACGTATAGAGCTATGGTGACAGAGAAACTTTCTCATTGACAAAGTGTACCCATTTGGCAGCCTGCATTGAACAACTCAAATGTTATTAAAATAGGCAAATTGCCAAGGAATAAGAGTAATTTTTTAAACCAATGCCATGTTCTTTTTCTTCTCCCTCTTTCTGAAGTTATTTAAATATGTTTATTGGTTTATTTGGTTTTGCTATTTGTGGTCACACCTAAGAGGTGATGTCAAGGAGAAATGTGAAAGTCAGTCAATTTCTAGAGTAAATTATTTCTGATGTCATATCTGAAAATGTACTAGGGTAGCTAAATTTAGCTTTAAAAAAGGATTTATTCTTGAGACTGGCCTGGCAGTGTAATGGTTAAATTCACGCCTTCTGCTTCTGTGGCCTGGGGTTAGCAGATTGGGATCCTGGGCGGAGACCTACTCACCGCTCATCAAGCCATGCTGAGGCAGCATCCCATATAGAAGAGCTACAACTCTACAACTATGTTATACCACTATGTACTGGGGCTTTGGGGAGAAAAAGGGAAAAAGAGGAAGATTGGCAACAGATGTCAGCGCAGAGCCAAGCTTCCTCAATAAAAAAGTAAGCACTTTGATAAAAAAGGATTTATTCTTTACTTTGGCAGAAAGGAAGATTTATCTATTGGTTTGTCTTTTGAATCATTGCCTTGTAGATAGTAGGTATTTAATAAATATTTGATGAATTTAAATAGGCCTTTTGATGATGTTCATGATGATGATTGTGATGATTTTTATACAGAAACTCAGAGATAGTTGTATGGATTAATGATTGCAGGTTGAAATTGTTTTAGCTCTTATGATGAACTGTATCATCATAATAATAATCATTATTATGATTATTATAGAGTGGCGATTATAAACATACATTATTGATTAAAATATGCTGAAAATATACTTCATTTAAAATAGAATGTGCTGCTTTTATAAAAATTTCTTTATAGAAGTAAATTTGCCTTTTTAAGAATATATTTTGATATTTAAGATCCCTTTGAGCATAATTAATTGTATTTCTAATAAATGTCAATATAATTGATAGGCAACAAATGATATCATCAATAAGTCAGTTCAAGTAATAAAAAGTGCATAAATTTAATAACTGTTATTCTATAATACTTATTAAAAAGACCCAGTTCTACCTGAGATATTTTATATCACACACCACTATTTGTTGATCAACTGTAACAAAAGACGATAGATATACTTTCATGGATATATATTTTTGATGGGCACATTTTACTCCCTCAAGAATATTAAAGAGTAATTCACTTTCAGAGTATTTATAAAGTATCCCAGGCTCATCGCCTCCCTTTTTACCACGATTTATGTTAAGATAACATTAGCTAAGATTTGTTGAGTTTTTACAAAGTACCAGGTGTCTCTCTAAGAATTTTAAGCATATTAACTCATTTGGTCTTCCCAATAGACATATGAGAGAATAGTAATATTATTTCCATTTTAACAGTGAAGAAACTGAGGCATAGAAGAGTTAAATACCTTGCCCATCGTCATCACACTTCTAACCAGTAGGGTAGGACTTGAACCCAGGAAGTCAAACTCCAGAGATCTTTCTCTGAACCACACCAAAGCTACCTCGCTACTAAGAAAAACCAAAATGTTGGTTTTAAGATATTTTTTACATACTAGTTTTTGCAGTATATCTAAGTAAGCATGATATTACTGAGCAGCCAATAATTACATGGAATGCATATGTAGTTCATTAAAACATATAAAAGCCAGAAATGATGGTACCCATTATTTCTCTCAATTTGAAAAATGTTTTTTGATTTTAGAAGACTCTCGGAACAGTTAATGCTTGAGAAAAGGGAAAGAAAGTTGAGAAGCTGAGTGTTATTTTAATCAGCCTTATAAGTTGACTAAGATGGTAAAGTTTTTTTGTTTTTTTTTTTAAGTGAAGCATCCTGGAAAGGCTAAAAATATATTCAACTGAACCATTTGAAGCTGCCATTTTTGTGGGTCAAAAATGGTCCCATATTGGTAATTCCATGTGATTCAAACTGTTGCCAATCGAATACCACAAGCATTTATTAAAGAGAGGGTCACAGGCCCAGCCTGGTAGCGTAGTGGTTAAGTTAGTACACTCTGCTTTGGCGGCCTGGGGTTTGCGGGTTCGGGTCCTAGGCACAGACCTACACACTGCTCATCAAGCCGTGCTGCGGCGGCATCCCACATACATAATGGGGCAAGATGGGCACAGTTGTTAGCTCAGGGCCCATCTTCCTCACCAAAAAAAAATAATAATAAAATAAATAAATAAACGAAGAGTGGGTCAGAAATTATAATAGGAGAGATGCAAGGATTCAAAAGGAATAATACATGGTCCTAGTCTTGAGGGCTTACACTGTGAGTGTAGGAACAAAACAGACATATCTGTGAATGTAAATGATACCACTCAGGAGATCTTATTGAATGAAATTGAGTTCAGATGCTGGGCTCAGAGAGCTTTCTCTATGAAACCAATAGAGGCACAAGGGCAGGAATTTGCTCCCAGGCTTTCAGAAAGGGCCCTGCAACCTCACTGGACTTCCCAAGAATGCCTTGAGCACTCCTGCCTTATATCAATAACCTCTGCCCATGGGCCCTGCAGAAACTGCACACACTCTGAGTTTTTCACCCTGATTTGGGCTTGTACTCTTGCTAACATCTATAGTTAGGCATGTACCCTCTCCAAGCCAGGCGCTGGTGACCTGCCCAATCCCCAGCCATTGCCTCTACCTCCACCTCCAGTATCCAACCATTGTCACTATCTCTTGTATTCAGTGGAGCTGTCCCCAGCACCCATGCTGACACCTAGATATAGGACTCACCTACTAAGTGGCCAAGTTATAAATATTATATAATAAAGTCTTTCAAAGTGACCAAAACACTTAGTGTTGGAATTTTAAGGAGAGAGAGTATTTGAGAATCAGAGTATTTAGAGAAGACTTCACTGACATGGAGATTTCAACAACTGACAGAATTTGGATGAATGGAAAAGTAAAAGGATATTCAAGCTGTGGAAACAGTGGAGTGAAAAGAACAATGCAGAGGGGCCCATGGCTGCAGAGGGGATAAGGACCATCCAGCTAGAGGGAAAGTTGCGTGTAGTCAGATGTAAGAAAAGATGAATTAGCATAGTTTGTGTCAAGTCTTCAATGTTGGGCTCAGGGCCTTGAGTCACAACCCGTAGTCACCACCACACACTGAGCACCCGCTGTGTGCCAGGTACTTGACATAGCAAATTAGAGAAATCAGTTACCAATTATACAGATGAGAAGCTTAGATCCTGAGAAGTGTCTTATCAAAGACTAAATTTTGAAGTTCTTTTTAGGTAACCACTTTTACAGCATTTACTCTATAACAGGCTCAGATCTCAGTTCTTAACAAAATTTAGCTCATTTAAACTACACAACAATCCGATGAGTCAAGTACTATTATTATTATTCTCATCTTCTATTAGAGCTAAATGAGGAACCCAGGGGTTACCTAACTTACTCAATGTCTCACAGTTTATAAATGGTGGAGCCAGGAGTCAGACGCAAGAGGCCTTATAGCCTGTGTTCTTATGCATTCCGCTAATAGTTGTAAAACTGGGGGGCAGCAGGGCATGAAAGGTTTTGAGCAGGAGAATTACATAACCAAAGTGGCTTGTAATATTATTAAATACTTAAATGGGAAGTCAAGTGGAAGATTATAATTTTAAACTGAGGTGATTAAGGCCTGGATTAGGGCAGTGTTAATGAGGACAGAAAGAGAAAAAAACATGAGAGATATTATGAAGGAAGAATAAAGCAGATGTGGGAACTAATTAGATATGAAAGGTAAGTGTGAAGGAGTGAAATATGATCCTGACAATGTATACCTGCCTAGCAAGAATTATGATACAACTATCTAAACTAGGAAAAAATTTCAAGAAACACTTTGAGACAGATTTTTGTGCCCAGGCTGGAAAATGCAAGGGAAAATATCCAGTATTCCAATGCGGAGATGGATACCTGAAGTTCCCATTTTACATCAGATGTACTTATACTGTATTTAATAGTGTTTCTGTATCTGTTTCTCCTACCTAGAAATGATTTCTAGGCTCTCATCCCTGTGAATCCTCAATGCCTAGCACAGTATCTGGTAACATAGTAGATGATCAATAAATATCATTGGGTGAATGAGAAGTATCCAGATAATAATGATAGCTGTGGTCTTGAGTCTCTAAAGAATATAGTAGAGAAATGAGAATCAGATGTCAGCTTTCCCTTTCTTTCTTCTGGACATTATGGTCTCAGCTCTATCCTTTCCTAATAGAGTCTAAAACTTGCAACCTGTGATATTGTAGAGGAAAATAAATCACCATATGTTTAACAAAATATTACCTTAGAATTCTCTTAATGGTTTACAGGCTGGAATCAATACATGTCTATTACTTTCGCGTCTTTAATTACGTTTATCTAGAGTACTTGATTGTGAGGCTATAAGTGATGTGGAGAAGCAAATTCTTTGCAGCTGTAAATGGTATTGTAGGAAACGCTCATAAAAAGATTCATGTTGTGAAAGTGACCTTTACTTCTTGATTATAAATAGCAGGGCATTTTGATCCTGTGATCTTCTGAATCGAAACCACCCTAAAAAGCAGATTGATGGCATAGTATCAACAGTTCAAAATTTATTTATTTATTTCATACATAATATTATGAAAAGCATGATTCTTCTTCTATGCTTATAATATTTGGGATATGTCGGAAACCTGGAATTCCTGGATAGTGTCTTGAACGGAATACTTACAGGGCCTTTTCTACTTATTCCTCTGTTTTCTTCTTTTGGCCTCCAGGGTATATGTTGTCTGTACCATTCACTTGACACGTGCTACTTGGTATCGTAAGCTATACTTTCATGCATAGAGAATTTCAGCTCCTTGATGATATTGCGTTGCAGGCTTCTAAGGATTCTCCTCAGCACCTGCAACCCCCTCCCCCATACACACCACACGCCTGCACACATGGAGCATGTCCAAATGCCATCAATGGTGGACAGCCTTTCAGGATCCCAAAGTACCTTGAAAACAGTCTTTTAGTATCCCCTATAAGTCTAATATTTTCCTGTGATTATTATGATTTTGAAAACATTGTACATGAAGAAAGAAAGAAGATATTGAAATGAAACTTACCTGTAGAAATGTGGTTATAAAACAAAGTCAGTCTTTTCAGGGGTTGCTCCAATACAATTTCTATGCCTATTTTGTTTCTCTTTACTAGGTTGACTTCAAATTTATAATAGCTATTGTTCTTTGCAAAGTTGACTGAAACCATTCATTTTCATAGCATGTATGCATTGCTAAAGAACCAGCATAGCAAACCAGGGGTAGAATCACAATTAGAAATTATAATTAGGAGGTTCATATCTCATTTTTATTCTAAGTTGTTAGATGGGACCCAAAACAAGCTGGTGTTTAAGCGCCATCCATTGTAAAAACTGAATTAGAGGACCATGCAAATCTGAAACAGATGACCCTTATACTTAACTATTGCTTCACCCGTTTGGTCTTCTGCTAATGTTTCTTTTCCCCAGGCAGAAAGACCTGTACCGCCTCCCCTTCAGACTGCTCCTCTCCCAAGAACACATTGAAACCTTTGGTCTCCTCTGAGAGCTTTGTTTGTTTTATTTATAAAAAGCTCCTCTTATCCAGGTGTTTCCCTCTTGCAGGAAGGTGGCATCTTGTTGACAGCTCTGATAGCGAAGGAAAATTGACAAACCTGAGCACCTAATATCCTCGAACTACCTGATAATGATTGCAGTGCCCATGCCTGCCTGGCAGCCTAGATCTCCAATTAAGCATCTGTGGAAGCTGGAAAGGAGGTCTGTTAATTGGGAAGCTGAAGATGCAAGGCAGGTTGCAATTTCTGCCAAGACATGTCTCAGTCAGGCCAAGCTACCTTCCCATATCCTCACTCTTGCGTTTGTGTTTTGTTATTCTGCGGTCCCCCCAACATTGCGAGAGAAGGAATTTATTTGGTGAACATCTGAATATACAAAAGTCATTTTGCATGAGGAACTTTTAGTCCCATAAATAACCTCCTACTGAACCAGGATCTGTGACGAATTTGGTCCTAATTGCACCTTATTCTCACCCTTCCCCCACACCTCCCATTAAGATATATCGTCTAGGACACATGCAGGAGATCTGTTTGCAGCTATCTTTTACATAGAACTGATTGTTTAATTGCAGATTAAAGATTAATGCAAGTATAATGATTCCATGAGGACACTTCAGACAAAAGCATCCTGCATCAGGCTGCCTGCCTCCATTTTTCAATTTGACCATAAATTTGGCTGGGAATTAAATAGTAAGTAGCCGTGATTGCAACTCTGGTCTCTGAAGGCACTCACGGGAATGAAAATAAATGAACAGGCTCTCACACAAAGCATGTTTCATTATGGTCATTAGTGGGGAGATTCTCAGCAATATTGAAGGTGAAATTGTCTAGAAGAGATGGTGGCACATGTCTGTTAAGAGTAGCTGAAAAATATGGTGGTGAAAAGTCTGGAAGTGATCTTGGTTGGAGAAGGATTGCAGCATACTTTTTGAATTTTAATTCCTTTTGTTTACTACTATTGTTTAAAAGGTTTTGGGCATCAGATACTTATCCTACAGAACCACATAAATATAAGCTTATTTCATATAGGTTCAGAATTGGCACAATGTAGGATCTGAATATAAATATAAAGGATGGTTATTTGGTAAGTATACTGACTCTGCATAAAACAGCCAAATAAAAATGTTAGAGATAAATGGGACATCATGAAAAGCCCACAGGGGCCTTTACCTTATATGTGGTAATATATAGTAATTGGGATTTTGATTTGGGAAATCCTTATCTCAGAATTTTCCTTGAGTTTTTCAAGTAAGAGACAGTTTTTCCTTAAACTTTTGGCTTGGTGACATGTTGACCATCCATTGTGAGTATTAGATTAAATTTATTTCATCATTTTATTGTCTTGCTTATCAGTGAGCAAATTATCCTACATGACTATAAATAAGAGAACCAATCTGGCTGCTTTGGATTTTTTCTTGGTTTTATGACCCCAAATGACATATGTCACCCCATAGGTACTTTGAATGATATTACATTATTAAGCATGTGAATTTAAAGATCCCTACACATACCCTAGCTTATTTGAGTTATGCCGTTATTTGGGAAGCTGGTTTTTACTCTTTACAGAAGAATAAAAGACCAGAGACTATTCCTATTATGATATGTTAATATGTTTTAAAACGTTCTTACCTGTTGATAATTGACCTGAAGCCAAGACATAAACGAAAGTCTGAAAAGACACAAACTTTCCTTCCTGTTCTCCACAGTCTGGTGGAAGTCCTCTTACACGAAGGAACAAACACAACTGTGATAACAACAATGACCCAATAATGATTGTGTCAAAAAAGCTAAAATGTCATGTAATCACAATGAGTTTGGTCCTTTAAATAAGAAACACACACATACACACATTATTTCCTACTGTTCATGATATCCAGGAAGCTCTCCTGGGAAAAATTGATGGAGCTACACCAAAGCCTGATAAACTTTTTGTTAAAACCATGTTGCCTCAGAAACACACATCCAATGCCAAGGCTTAACCATTTGTAGAGATGTTCCAAGTATGAATTCTAAGGGAAAATAATAGTGTTTAGTTTCTAATGATTTAAGAAAATAAGGACCAAAGCAATCCCTACCTCCCTTCCCAAAATAAAAGCAAGTAGTTGTGAAAAAAAAAAAATATTTTTGTTTCTATTATGAAATCCATTCAAATATTCAGCATCGCAATTGACATGATTTCAGGATAAGAAATAATGACTTTCATCAATGGCATATTAATGAGATCAGTTGGGGACATTGGAAGATTAAAAAGAATGTGATCATATCCTGACTTGGATGTGGGTATGTGTTTTCATTTGATACACAGAAGGAAAGGCTAACTTCCTCTTGAGATTGGGATAGTATTGATTTGTCAGTAAACTTAAGTAGATGACATGGTATTTTTTCTCTTCTTTTTTTTTACACTCCAGAAGATCAGTGACTATAGTTATGATAGTATTGTGATAATATATATCCATTTTTAGTGGTTCCATTATTACTTCAAAATTCTTGAATGGCTGAGAGAATGACTGAGTAATTTCTCACGTGCAAAGGATTATTTTATGAAAAATGTTAACCAGCTGCTCACCATTTTCACTGAAGAGTGAGCAAGAAGAAATAGTTTAAATTGAAGTAGCAGGTCTCTAAGTTGCGTGGGAATCATGATCATTGACATCATCATCTGTTCAGAGCATCCCTACACGTCAGTTCCTGCCATACACTGAGAAAAGTGCCTCCTCTCTGGAAAGGTGGGTAGATGCAGAACAGGCCCGAAAAAAAAATTCTGGAACATCCATTTGTAAAGCTCTCTTTATAGAAACATAGATATAGATATTTCCCTTTGTTTTAGAAATCGATAACAGTTTTACATCAAAGAAAATGAGAACCCAGGAAGTGTGAGAAATGTAGGAATTAATTAACATATGCACATATTAAAAACACATTTTCCACCTTTAAAACCACTCATTTGATCCACCTGACTGTTTTATCCACTCTGAATCACTTTTCTATTAAATGTGAGTGAACATCACTGGTCCATAACTTTGTAAAACTAGATCAAATGACATAGTGTAATTTCCATGAACCAAGATGGTTCATCTCTTGTGACCATGTAATTTGTTGCATATTTAAGTCTGTGTGTTTCATGCTCATGATATATTGGTGCAGAATTTTTCTCTTCTAAATTAACTGTTATGATTAGAAGTTCAAGGGTGTGATTTTGAATGTCAGCAGTGCCTTATCTGACTCACAATAGCCATCTCTTTTACCAGCCACCTGTTGAGATAGCAGCTGGCCTATTTTTTGCCTCAATGGCCTTGGTGTCCTTCCTAGGTGAGGCTAGTTTATCAATTCCATTCTAGTTTTGATCCTGTTCACAAGACATATGTGGCTGACATTAGCCCACTGCTAAGTGACCAGACGGCTGGGACATTTTAGACAGTGAAGTTCAGTTGGAATTGAGATTTGGAATTCTTGGATGAAATTTACTCCTACCCCTTTTTCTTATGTCTACCTATTGTACTAAGAATATAGATTTTTCAATGGAATGAGAGATCTTGCTGAGATTTTGGTCTTTTTGAGACTAATTCTAGACTGAATATCAAAACATCATATACTATGAAGATATAAAATTATTAATAGTAGGTTTTATTTCATATCACAGATGCTCTGGGGGAAGGTTTCTACTATGTTTATACCTCCGCACAATGTAGCTTTAATGAAGATAATAAGCAAAAGCAATCTTTCTATTTAATTGTTTCCCAACATCAGCTTCAGTTACCAAATAGAAACTTTTATATAAATATTTTATAATTTCTTAACTCCTCCCCTGGAAGATATTTTTTCCAGATAATCAACATAGAGAGAGCGAGATAGATGAGGAGAAACAGGAAGAGACACTCTGCTCAACTCAAATGAGAGCTCTAGGTAGGTAATGCTGATATTCTGTAATATAAGAAACAGATAAAATTTCAATAGGAGATAGAATGGAGAAGATAGGAGATTTTAAAACATGACTACATAATTATTTTATTTGATAGACTGAGAAGCCTCATCATGATGTCAGGAAAATAAAATATGAAAATGAAATCTTAAATTACAGATAAGTGTTTTTTTCTGGTAGATTATATTTCAAAATTATCTCCATTTTTGTCCCCCTCTGTGTAAATGAAAGTGAGCTGCACATGAAGACGTATGTGGTGGTGAAAAGATGTCTCTAAGCACACGTATCTCCAAATTTCTATCCCACAATTTCTCATAATGCCTCATATTTCCACCATGGCAGTTGCTCTACTGTTGGCTAAGTCTTGGTCTTTTAGTCTCTACCAATGTCACTCATCAAAAAAGGAGCGTCTCCTAGTCATCTCGTCTTTTCTCTTCCACTCTGACCATCCGTATTTAGACATTTCAACTCAGCAGCTAGCTTCTCTACCCCTCAGATTCTCTTCCTTCCAAGCTAGCCTATAAAGTACTACCAAATTAATCTTTCTCAAGCATGAAGCAATTTATTCTTCTTTGCTCAAAACCATATTGCCTACACAACCAAGTCCAATTCATTAACTTGGCATTTAAACCCTTACAATCTGCTCCTTCCTACCTCTCCCTGTTCCTCTACATTAAAACTTGAGTCTGGCAAATTAGTTTTGTCTCATCAAAAGTCTTCTTGTGTGCCATTGATCCAGCCATTTTTCCCTGTCTTTTCCTTTATTTTGTATTTGAAAGTATGCTCTTTAAACCCTCCTTCAAAACAAGCTCAAATCCAAGGCTCCCATAAGGGTTTCCCCAATCATCAGTAATCCTGAGGGTTCTTCTTTAAATTTCCATAGCACTGATTGTTTGTACTACTAACTTAGCACTCAGAATATGCTACATTACATTATTGTTTATCTTTTTTGTGTACATGTCTTATCTTTCCAAGTGAGTTGAGAGTCTCTCCAGGACAGAAACCATATTTTATACGTATTTGCCTCCCTAGTTATCTATTAATTACATTGCCCTACTCATATTAGCCATTTACTATGTGTGTGTGGGTGATAAGGATCAGTTTACCAGGTTAAGAAGAATGAATTGTTTATAATAATACCTTCTATCTATAGAGCACCTTTTAATTTTATCAGTTTTTATGGTTTGGGCTGCAAGTAACACAATACCCCACCAAAAACTGATTAAGGATAGGAGTTCAAGTTCATTTTGAGCACATCAAAATATTCCAGAAATAATTGTTCCCAACCTGGTCAGTGATGTCTCTACATTTTGTTAGCTTCCCTGTCTTTAACTTAGCCTTCTCTTCATTGTCTCAAATGGCTGCCATAGCTCCAAGCATCACATCCTCACACAGCCAAACCTAAGATAGGAAGACAGGGGTGTTTTTCCTTGCCATATCTCTTTTACCAAGATGAAAAATCCCAGAAATACTGCAGTAGATTCGCCAGAAATGGTTTAGACCAGTATAGGATTAATATGCCTGTCTCTTAGCTATTAAGAAATAATAGCCTCTAATTACAAGAAATAATGAGCCTCTATCGTGGGAGCTGGTGTTCTATAAAAAGGAAGAAGGGAATGGCTTCTGGGTGGGCATCCAATAGTGTGTGTCAGCAGGTCAGATTCAGAGTCGAGTAGCAATCATTAAGTACCTGCAGTGCCAGGATCCATACTAGCTGTTTTCACATATGTTGAGTTATTTATTTCTCATAGCAGTCCTGTGAGATTGGTAGTATTTCCATTTAACAGATGAGGAAACTGAGGCTCAGAGAGGTTAGAGTTATCAAAATTAAGGGAGATGAGATTTAAGTCCATCTTATCAGGCCAAGTCCAGAGTATTTTCTCCTGAACCTCAGCTGAGTCTCAGAGCAGAAAATTTTAGTGATAGGTAGAGAAGAAAAAAACCTAAGCAGACTAGGATAGGGGAGTATACTTAGGATATAGTAAGAGGGGAACAAGGGACAGAACAAGTGACTCGGCCGTCTGAGAGTAAGCCTGCTTACAAGCGGGCAGGGGAAGTAGGGGCATCCATCAGAGTTTAGCTGAGGATCAACTCTATTTACGAGTTTTAAAGAACTTTTCAAAATTATACGATTATTTCTATGTATATAAACAGAAGCATATTTAACTTTTTGAGAAAATTCATCCTGACATTAAATACTTTATATAAATATATATATAAAACATTTGAGAAGCAGTCATGATATGGAATTTTTCAAGAGATAATTTATGTAGACTCTAAAGGATAGCCTGTGTTTTGGTGAGCTTTTAAATATTCTAAACATTTTATATTTTGTCCTCTTTGTCCAAGGATAGATAGTAAGTGTCCTCTATAATCAAGATGTATGATTTTTCTTCTCATTTAAAATTCTTTTTTTTAAGGTTATCCAACAAGTAGCAATTTATTTTTATTCTCTCAGTAACTTACACAAGACTTCAAAGAGAAGAATCTTAAAAAGAGTGAAAAATAATATATGTCTCTTTTGAGATTTCTTTGAAATTTTTTGGTGCCTTAGGACTTCTGGAAAGCAGCATCCTAAACATATTTTTCTTTTTCTTTTTGGAAGCAGTTGGGGAGGAGAAAGAAGGTGGCTGGGATTTCCCCCACCCCCCACTGAGAGAGCTTCAGAGCAGCGTGTAGAATTGATGTATGACATGCTGTTCTTTGTAAAAGCATCAAGAATATTAAAATACTCCTATTATCTGTGCTTAGCCTCAAGCTTCCTTTAATGATCCTCCTAGATCTTGCAAGAACTCAGACTAAGTCGACTATGTGAGTTCAAATGGTAGCAACACAGTGACAATTAATGGTTCTTGTCAGGATCCCTAAATTATGGCATCGAACGCTAGTCTTTTTTCTCTGTCTTAAAGGTTTTTGGGCAGTTTATAAAGTATCTAACTTTTGCTCTGATGTGCCCTCTCAAAAGGAAAAAATTAACAACCAATCGAGTAGAAATTCTTTGCAGCTTGATTCAGAGTCCAGTAGTATACACATTATATTTATATGAATAGAGCCCTCTTCATCTCTCATTTATACTTTTGTTATTTTCATCTAAATTTTTTGTGCTTATTTTTTTATCTGTTGAATTTTATCGTATATCCCACTCTGAAAAACATGTATTTTAAGTAGCTAAATGGATGAAAATACCTTAAGAGATTATGTATAGGATCCTTCTCTTTCTGCTAGCTCCATCAAAAAAAGTTCAACAACCTATTTGTAAGGGAAAGAGAATAATGATTTGTATTATATAGATAATTTATGAGTGTCCTGTAGCAAAACTGAGGGAGTGCTATTCCTCACAACTGGGTTTTCTTGCTCTACTATAGTGTAAAATTGAGAAGATATATTTGGAAATACTCAAATACGCCTAAAAGATCAAAGCAAATCCAAGTGAATTTTTGAACTTGAACCTATATTAATCAAAATTGCAGGCCAACCAAGTAACTTGATATTCTCAACCTCAATGCCTTTTCTCATTTAGTACAGTAATTAAGAGTTTGAGTTCAAATCTTCACTCTCCATGAACTAGCTATGTGACTTGAGATCAGTCACTTAAAATCGCTGCATCTGTTCCTTGCCCACTAGAATAGTATACTAGAAGATCATCCCACCACAATGAGCTTTCTTACTGATTACATGCTGAATGCATTACAAGGAAAATATTTAATACTTGGTGATTAGTAAAGCTAACTGAATGTGAGCTATTAGAATTATTATTTTCCATATTCTCCTCCCACCTAATATAACCCTGACCAAACCAAGGAGTCCAAACACCGGGTAGATCTCTATTACCTAGATTTACCACAAACTGTGTGGCTTTGGGCTACTCACTTAACCCTTATGATCCTGTTTCCTTAACTCTAAGGTGAAGTTTCTAGTCCAAATATTCTTTGGGGCACATTGGGATTTTACTCTGAAATCATCACAGGATGACAAATGCCAAAGAAAAGCACTCATAGGTCAGATGTGCCTACACACCAGTCCACCCAGTGACTTTTTGTGTTCTTTCAGATTGTAACCTCCCTCTGGCCACTCTTCGATGGTCCCCAAGTCTGACTCCCTAATCATCCATCTCATACCTCAAAAATTGCTCCCTCCCTCCAACCCCAACCTATTCCTGGAAAAATACATGTGCCCTGGATCCAGGTTTCTTAAAATCTTGGTGTTGACACTAGTTGACCTGATTAATTCATCTACAATAATGTGCAGTGAATGTTAATATGTTACAATTCCCAGACAAGATATATGTTGTTTTTTTAAAACGAATTTGGGGAAGGGGAGGGGAGGAGTTTCAGGTACCATGGCAGAGGAGGCTATTGAGGGAATTGGAAGAAACCTATCTCTGGGCAGGCAACACTTGTGTCATCCTGGTCTTTGTGCAAGCCAAATCAGACAGCCTATCCCCCTTACTTGTCCTGAGATGACTAGATCCTAGAGAGTGACTATTCTGGTATGTTAGTTCCGGTACGGACATGACGCACCAGGAAAGTCCCAGAATGCCAGGACTCACCGGAGGTGTTACTATTCTTACTGTCACCTGTTTCCTAAGTTACTATTTGTGTTTGTTCTGAAATAGAATTGCAGGCAACGCAGTTTAACAATTCCTGTATCTCCCTTTGCTACAATTTAATCTCAAAAACAAAATTTAACCAGAAATATACCTAAAGGTAGGCTATTAAAATATTTTAAAAATTTAACACAATGAGAGAAACTAGGACAAAATACTATTTAGAGGAGAAAACTGAAAGGTGACAGTAACTTTCAATATTATTATGTGAAAAATCACAGCCAGTAGTTTCCAGTTTTATGTAAGGCAGAACAATGCAATATCATGGATCTATGTTATGACATAGTGCTATAAAAAAATATAACAACAACATTAATTCAACTCTTTGTTGCCAAAAGTTTTCATGTACAGCCTAGATGACCACTTGGCATAGATGCTATAAAAAAGACTCAGATATTCAGGGAAGGTTAGACAATATGACTTCCAAGGCCCCTTCTAACACAGAAAAATAATTTTGATAAGACTCCTATTCTGTTAAATCCATTGTTTTAAATACTTCTTGAATTGAATTGAGGATAGAAAAACCAGGAAACAATATAACTTGGTGGATAAAAATCTTAGATTTGGAGTCAACGCAAGTGGAGTTCAAATCCCATTGCTTACGAGTATTTATTATGCAACATAAATTGAAATATGTAATCTTTCTCTCTTTTCTCATCTGAAAAATAGATGCAGTAATAATGCCCAACCTAAGCAAGTTACTGTAAAAATTGAACTAAATAAGATTGTATCTAATACATCATGCTCAATACAGAGTAAGAGCTCAATAAATGAGGCTTTCTTGTCTGTGTGGACAGTCTACTTGGAGACTGCAAGGGAAATGGCCATAGCCTGAGAAGGCAACAGCTGGGAGAGTATGGGTGATGACAGAGAAGGAAGGAGGCAGATTGACCAAGATGGGAAAGTGGGAGAATGAAAGTAGAGAAAAGAAACCAAAGTAGGAAAAGTAGGGAAAGCTTTCTTAGAAAGACAACTAAGGGTCAAAGCCCAGTCCAGACAGTGGCCTAGTATGTGTCCAGGTATTGTGAGTTCATCTATCACTTCTCTCCCCTGCTCATCCTCTCCAGTCCCTTCTCCTCCCTGCTGTCCACAAATGCACAGAACACTTCCACCCGTGGACCTTTGCAATAGCTGTTTCTCTCCTTGGTTTCCTCCAGATAGACACATGAGCATGGCTTTGTGTCTTAATTAAATCTTTGCTCAAATGTCTTCCACCTTATCAGTGAGACCTACATTGACCACAGAAAGAAAAATTACAGCTCCCTTCCCCCATTCTCAGTCCTCCTCATGCTGTTCTATTTTCTCCATAGCACTTAAATAATTATCTTTCCATAGCACTTAACAAATAGATGAAGTACTTATTATATTTATTGTCTGTTTGCCTCACTAAAATGTAAACTCTATGAGGTCAGGGATTTTGTCTGACTCGTTCACTTATGTTGTTACCTCAGTGCCTAAAACTGTCTGGCACATGGCTAGTACTCAAGTAATTTCTTTTCTTTTTTTGAATTCATAAATGAAAATTGAAGGAAAAAAAGGAAGAGGAAACTAATCTCAGACTGAGGAAAATTATTTTCTAATTTTTCATTTTAATTAGTATTCCCAGTGCTTTGACAGGAGCATAACATTACACACTAGAAAGGTCTCAACATCTAATTATATTTTAAATTATAATCATTAGCTTTGAGTTTTAATAACATCATTTGCCTTCTATTCTACTGTAACCAACTCTAAATAGGCGTAGAACTTGAAATACTATTAGCAGGGAACCTCAACTATATATATTAAAATGTTTTAATATTTTAATATTAAACTCTAAAAATATGCTAGTTTCCAAAAATTAGCTAATTATGCAAATTATCTATTTACATGTTTGGTTATAGACCAACAATATTCTTTAATTCATGAGGATAGTCTCTCGGCATCTAGTAGAAATATCTGAAGCCCTAATATCTAGCAATTAAAATTATAGTGGAAGCAACTAGTGTAGACAAAGCACAGATTTTGTCACACTTGATCACCCTTTTCTGTGTCATGCTCAACCACTCTAATGAGAGAAGATGGAAAATAGCTACTAGCTAAGGGGTGAGCGTTTTCTCAAATCAGAGTTCTCAAGTCGAGAAAGTAATTCTTTGTTGGGTAAACATAGTAATTGACTTTTATAGCCTTTTAGAAAATACATATGTATGCATCCTTCTTAAATCTAGAAAGAAATACATTATATATGAATGAATGAATAAGAAATGAGTCTGCTATGTTTCTTTCCATCAGCATCCAAAATAACCATATGCAGTCATGTCAAGAGCTCCAAATAGTTAAGTACCATTTCCAGAACAAATGTTACAAGGTATTGTTGTTAATCTGGTGATGTTTTACAGCGTTTTAGCCCTCAAAAGTACATTCTGTCATCCCTTCCACATTCTTTATTCAGCATCCTAAATCCTGTCCCAGGTCAGCAATGCAGTGAAGTGTTCAGATAATCAACATGGAGCAGAGCATTTCTAGAAAGAGCATATGGAATCTCAAACAATTTTTCAATTCATATTAATAATGCTTAGGCTATTACTTATTAGGGTGCATATTAAAACCATATGTAGGCCTCACTACTTGAAGAGGATATGGAAAACTTAAGTAAGTTTAGAGGAAATTATAAATTGGATAGAAAATAGAAAATAAAATTTATAAGGAAAAATTATTGAAACACAATATTTGTTGGAATAACCAAGTAGCAGATCATCTGGAATCCAGGGATCTTTGTCTTCTCAATCCTTGTCATACGGTCACCACCAACAAAGTGTGATTTTACCACTTTAATATATCTCAAGGAATCGGACGTAGAGTAGCTGACGAACAAGTGACAGCTTCTGAGTCTCTACACCAGAATAACGCCATGGTGGAAGAACCTTGACAATCACATTTGATGTTTCCTGACTGGCAGAAAAAAATCATCATAATTAGAGCCCTGTTAAGTAATATTGCTTACTATTTTATTCAGATATATTCCAGGTCAATTTTTTTCCCTTAAAATATGACTATGTATAATTATGAAATGAAAAAATAATCCGTGAAACAGAGGTTAATTTCCATCCTTCAACTTCTATGTTATGCAGTGTTTCAACATTCTTATAAAAAACCCGGGTCTCTGTTAGACCCAGCATTCTTCAACCTTAAAATGTCATTAAAATGAAGCCTACAAAAACAGTTCTCAACTGGATGTGATCTCACCCTCTAGGAAATATTTGGCAATGTCTGGAGACATTTTTGGTTGTCACAACTGGTGGTGGTGTGGAAGGGGTGGGGGGGCTACTACCATCTAGTGGATAGAGGCCAGGGATCCTGCCAGACATCATCAGTGCACAAGACAGTCCCCCACAACAAAGAATTATCCAGCCTAAAATGCCAACAGTGCCACTGTTGAGAAAGCCCAGCCTGAAGGGTATTGTGTTATTCAGTAGTCCAGTCACTTAGGAAATCATTTCCACCAGCGGCTCCTCTCTGTGCATCTTGTATTAGAGTAATTGCAGGGGTAATGGAGCAGTAGATGTGAATAGAATGTACCTCCATGTTTGGAATCTCAGCAATTTACACACCGTGTTTAATTTAAGCAATGAGAAGAAGTCAATTCACCATTATCTAAAAAAATTTATTATTTCACTTTATTTTATTTTGAAAGACAGACTTTATAAATTTTGGATATTTTACTGAGGTTTTCAATTCTTCCTCTTCAAAACAGAACTTTTTACTTTGTGAAGCTGGCATGTGATAAGTCTAGGAAAATAGTAAAACTTTAATGGCGACATCAGTTACTCATAATCCTCGGCTTTCTAAAAGTATCAGATTGAATATTTCACGAGGGCCAAGTTCAGCCAATAGTTCTGTGCTCAGATTTCTGGTTAACTCAAAAATATTTATCAGAACTTGAGAATCAATAATAGATTCTGTCTTCTTGTTTTCATTGCCTTGTCTGATAAGTTTTGCTGAGGACATAATATTTGGATTTAAATTAACAACCATTTCCTATATCCTGTACAGTGATTAATTAACTAATCCAGGCAACAGGTTGAGAACAAAAGAGAGATATCTCATGGCAGCGTAACAAGAATGCCGAGAGCCAGTCAAGGCTTTAATCCCAGCTTTACCGCTTGCTGTGTGACCTTGGTAAAAATCAATTAAACCAATATTTAACTCTTATTTAAGATGTGGATATACTTAAATCTCCTGTAAGCAGTGAGAGAAATGTTGGTGAGGCAATTAATTTATAAATTGCTAAATATATTGCAAATATCGAGCACTAACTCCCCTCATCTGTAAGGACTTCACATGTATTTGAAACTTATTATGAATGGAGGTTCGAGAGCTGAAGTGACTTTCCAAGTCTACATTGTAGCAAAAAGTCTAGAATGGGGATTCAAGTCCTTGACCACTAGTCTAATACTCTCATTGTGTATATCATTTCACTTCTTCAAATTTGTACCATCCAAAAATCTTACAAGCATGCTTTCTCAACATGTCTAAACGTACCATAATCACCACGCAGTGATAAACATTGGATAGAGGACCCTATTGAATGCCAAATGTTATAAATACTTTCCATATTTTTGTTGAATTCCTTCTCTATCTCACCTATTGGTTACTTTTTATGTATTTTCTCATTACTTTATCATAACATCTTTTAGAAATCAGCATTATTATCCCCAATGTATAGATGAGGAAGCCAAGTTCGGAAAAGTCAAGTGATCAATCTGAAGTCACACATCTGCTAAGGGGCAGAGCTTGGAACAAACCCAGAGCTAAATATTCATACTTTTTCCCCTTTACTCTGCCTTTGTGCATTATAATGGTACATTAATCAATATCTTTTCATATACTACTGTTTAAGAAACCTAAACCCTCAAAATAGTACTTTCTCTGTGTCCACAATTCTTTCTTGTCTACAAGGATGTCATGTGCAGCATTGAACTTAAAGAGCTAAGTGTTGCTCAGACCTCTCTGCCTCTCTCTCTCATTCTCACCCTTGCTCTCACTCTTTCCTCCCGTTCTCTTCCCATTCTCCCCTTCTCAGGACAAGAAGGTTTAAAGAAAACTAAAGAAAATGATAACTTATGAGGAATACACTTAAAATGAAGAATAAATTTAAATATGGCATCCCTCCTTGGTCCAAGAAAAAAGCCCCCACAGGAGCATCATCTCATGAGTTCACCTGAGTCCCTAGACCCTGTCTTCAGGATTGTCCAACCTCTAAGATCCTCTACTATGAACTTCTGCTCTGCAAATCTCCCCACACATTTCAAAAAATTCCCACCATCTACCTATTGGATGTAGGTGGGATCGCAACTCTCTAGTTCCATCTTCTCAGCCCCAACAGTATGTATCCTCAAGTCTGAGTTATTAGAATAATCTTCTGAGAGGTCCAACAGGACAGAGCAGAGTAGGCTTTTGTACTGTAAGTGGCACACAATATTGCAGGGCAAGCATGGACACTGCCAGGGTTTTTGAGATTTTTCTAGGAGCGTGAACAGCACACTTGCCACTTTACTTTTCTGAATCCAGTGCGTTAACTGTTAAACCATACGCATACGTACCCTACATGCCCATGTTATCCCAGTACTATATGAATCCTCATAGAAAGTTGCCTAAATTTTAGTTTGGTTCAATCAGTAAATGAGAAATTCCGTGAAAATTGGGGCAAATAAAGTAGCCGTGAGTGCTACCTTGCACTGCCCAGGCGAACTTTTTTCCCCTGTGCCTTCATAGATAATTTTAGTGGGACATTGGGAGAGCCTGTGTCAGGAGTTGCCAACTAGGCACAATTCTAAAAAGAGAAGACTATTTTGTGCACTTTTTAAAAATTGTCTTTTATACTTTTATTCTCATTAGAAATTGCATGTTATGTTATAAACTGATTACACCCTGAAGACATCATCATGTATTTAATAAGAGCTACTTGTTGATCATATGATATGAATGGTGGTCTTTGGGAAAGCTGCAAATTTTTACCTCTGTGTTTTATTCTTTTCTTTGTCTGGTTGCTCGACCTTTATTAATGTCCAGTACAGACTGAATAAAAATGTGTTCACTTGATATAATTTTAATAATCTAATTCATATCTGTTAATTTCATACATATTCACATGAAGACCACATAACCCCCGGAAAAATAGCTATGAATTGATTAGTTTTTCAAGGAATTGTATCAGATGCATACAAAAATGTGTGTTCTCCATGATCTCAAAAGATGTGTGTCAAGTTAAATTTTTATTTATTCAGCAACCTGTAACTCCTACATGCTACTGTAAAAATCTTAAAAACATAAAACAGTAATGGCAAACTGATAGTTAATTTTCACAAATTAAAACATCTTTAAAAGATAGGAAAAAACCTATCATCTAAGATTAATTCATTATGTTATCTTCCTTTATATGCAAAACTCCTGGAATTTAGATCTTGCAAGAAGAAGAAAGAAATCTTAGATCATATGAAAAGCATGTGACTACCTCCCATTAGAGAGTTTCTCTCAAAAAATTAATGAAAGGGTTATAAGAACAAAAATATACTGTGCTTGGCACGGAATCTTGAAGAGCAGAGAGGGGGGTATGTGTGTGTGCGTGTCACTCAGAATAAAAGCCATTATAAAGAAGAGAGTGTTTTAACTTGGCTCTGTGATTTGAGCATTTTACCAGGTTGCAGGTGGTGGAAACCTCTGAGTATCACTTTGTCATTTAAAAGAAAATGAAGGGAAGGAACTGTTTAATGCCAAGTCTCACCATCCTAGCATTCATATTAAAATAGAGCTACCTAAAGTTCTCTAAAGTATGAAATCTTTGTGGTGCAAGAAAATTCAGACTTCATTTAGCATTCTACTAGTCACTCCTTTTGGATTATTCTTTACACCTTTGAAATGTCCAAGTCACTCTGGGATAGCTATTTGTAAGCTGCCACTGTGAGATGACATTTAAAACCAATGAAAGAGATATAGGCAACATCCTCTCTAAATAAAGAAAATCAACCTCGACTTGGAAGCTGGAGTGGGAATGCTTGTTTTCTGTCCCACTCTTCTGTGCATATGGCATTCTGGAAATTATAAATTCTGTTTTACAGAACTACAATATTTATTACCAGAGGAAAATAGATTATTAATTACAGCCAAAGGCTGCTTTGATTAAATATACAATTAATTAGCTATGCTAAGCTCATCCATCCCAGAGCTCCTAATATTTTCAGCCCAATGATTCTTCTAGTACTTTTAATTAAAATTGTTTTAAAAAGCCACAAGTTAGCTGCATCTGCACTTAAACTGAAGTTATCTCTTCAGTATTTCACTGGTTTCCGTATGCCATGTAATTAATCTTTAGTGATTAAATGTACATAAAATCATCAGAGATGCAAGGTAATTTGTGCAGACATGGAACAATGGAGAGCTTTTACCGGGCCTTGGCAGGATTGTTTTATTGGCTGAAAATTATTTCAAAAGCGTACAGATGTTAATTGTTTCAAGGAACTAAATTTACAAAAATTCGCCTCTCTCCCCCACTCTTCCAAACAAAGTGAAATAAAATCAACGGTATTAGTATAGAAAAATACTCGTGGCAAGTTAAATTTAAAAATATGATGACTCCATCTGCAGTTACGCTCGCTCTGTTACTCTGTCTTATTTGCTTCCTGAGGAGGCAGAGCTGTGTAAAACATAGTTTTCCAGAAGTGCCCCCGAATACTATTGTCTAATCTTACATGTGTGCATTCAGACCCAAAGCCTTGAGTTGGTTACAGCTCTGTGTACAGTGCAGCTGCTGTTTTGGAGAAGTTCTTTCTGTTTGAACCACTCGTGATTGTGTCCACATGAGATAACCCATGTGGTCTTTTCCCCCTGGAACTTCATGCATCTCATCTCAGTGGGCCGCTGAACTGCTGGGAGGCGCTAACAATACTACGTCACACATGGGCGAGGCTGGGCCTTAAATTGGGGATCTTAAGGTAAAATTCAATAACAAATTGATAGGCTCTTGAGTCACCTCCTTGTCTGCACTTTACCTGATTCACTTATATAAAAAAAAGCAGAAGGAAGATTCCCTTTATGAAAGTTTTAAGTAACTTCAGGGGTTATATAAGGAATAGTGTTTATTCATGCTTATGTGTACTTTTTTTTTTTTTTGGTGAGGAAGATCGGCTCTGAGCTAACATCTATTGCCAATCTTCCTCTTTTTGCTGAGGAAGATTAGCCCTGAGTTAACATTTGTGCCCACCTTCCTCTATTTTGTATGTGGGGCACCGTCACAGCACGGCTTGATGAGAGGTGTGTAGGTCCACGCCCAGGATCTGAACCCGAGGACCCCGGGCTGCCGACGCAGAGTGCGTGAACTTAACCGCTATGCCACCGGGCTGACCCCTGCATACTTTTTTTTTTTTGCAGATTTTTTTAGGACTGAGGAGGTCATTGGATAGCACCTTCTCTAACCTATCCATTTTACAGAAACATTTTTTCACTTTTCCACTGGGGTTTTCTTATCCTGGGGACACAGGTTAAGACAATTATCCATACTCATGAATGCCTGCTGTTAATTCACTACTTAATTGTAATCTTATAAACTATTTACTGAAAGAAAATAAAAGAATGAACTTACTGCCAATCCTCTTGTCCAGTTTTTAGAACTTCTGTGCTAAAATGCTTATTGATGTTTAAAAAGAATTAATAGGAATTTGTAGAAAAATCTTGGGTTTTTTTCACTTGGTAGCTGTGTGATCTTGAGCAAGTTGTTTAACCTATTAAGATTTAGTGTCTTCTTCTTTTTTTTTTTTTTTTTTTGGTGAGGAAGACTAGCCCTGAGCTAACATCTGCTACCAATCCTCCTCTTTTTGCTGAGGAAGATTGGCCGTGGGCTAACATCTGTGCCCGTCTTCATCCACTTTATATGTGGGATGCCTACCACAGTGTGACTTGATAAGCGGGGCGTAGGTCTGCACCCAGGATCCGAACCCGTGAACCCCGGGCTGCCCAAACAGAGCACATGAACTTAACCACTATGCCACCAGGCCAGCCCCAAGATTTGGTTTCTTTATAGGAAGAATATCATAATTTCTTTACCTTTAGTAACAGATAGTACTGAGTAGAGTATGTGGCATAGAGTAAGCACTCAACGAATTTTTATTTTCGTTATTATTTTTATTGTCCATTTCAAGGTGCACTTAGAGACAACCAAGTCAATGAAATTACTGGGACAAATTCCAACTATTTTATATAAAATAGTATCAGTTGCTATTTTAAATGCATTTACTTTACCTTTTGCCTTAGGCAGAAATCTATTTTTTGTTCATATAAAACAAAATATTTCTTCTCAAAGCCCAGGAATTTGGGGAAGTTGGAAGCATGGTGTTGGGAAGGTTATGGGCACAAGTTCAGGTGGTTTTACTTTCGGATGTGAAAGCTTGTGAATTTCCCCAGGGGCTTGGCCTTTTTGCTGTAGTTTCATGTCATCGACTGAGCTCAACAAGTGTCAGAATGAATTCACATGACAGATTTGATTGTTGAAAATGATTTAAACCTCCCACTCCTCCTAGGGTGATGGCTGTCTGTTCAGATTTTATCCTGTCCTTTCAAACTGGTATGAAATACCTTTCATCGTCCAGGCAGTAGGCAAGAGATGCTGGTATTGAAAGAGACAGTTATATATCATGCAAGTTCTACTTTTTTGTATTAGTCCCCATGTTCTAAAACTCATATATATTAACTTGGATAAAATAGCTTTCGAAATTTATATCCCACTCAAAGCTATAAATGATTCAGGTGGAGGACCCTAGAAAATATACAAGTATTTGTATGTGTGTGAGTTTGTGAGTGTGTGTGTTTATGGTGTGAAAATTACCCACTGGGCTAGGTGGGTACTAACCAGAAAGGCAGAATTTCAAAATATTAGAAGAAGGGGTTTTCTATCTCTAAAATAATCACTGAAAATATAAGTCTGCAGGAGATGGGCGACATCTACTTAGAGTGCCTTTATACCATTAGATTTAAAATTCAATTTCTACAGCTTGTATTTCTGCACAGTGTGGATTTAATTAATTGGGAAAGAAACTGAGGCTAGGCTGTTGTAGAAAATCTGCCAATCTGACAGGTCCCGTTGGAATATGTATGAATGAGAACATCGGATACCGTTTTACAACCCTCTACATCCTTCTCTAGTTGGACCATCCATGCTATCTCTGTCTGGATCCAGGCACTAATCCTTTTTTCCCAGTAACTTCCTAAATGGTTTCCCTGCTTCTATTCAGTTACTTCTCACTACAGCCTTCAGAGTTATCTTCCTAAAACCTAAATGAGATCATGCTACTTTTCATAATGAAAGGTGTTGAAAACAGATACCTTCCCATGGCCCATTGAGCACATAGGGATCTGTGTCAAAGCCTCCTCTCCAGCCTTTTTGCCCAATCTTACCCAAATCCCTCTGTATGCAGTCACACCAGATCTCTCCCTGGTTCCCAGCAGACTTGCCCTTTCAGGCCTTTACCTGGGATTCCTTTCCTTTCTCTCATCTTTATAACTTATGAAACTCTTCATCTTTTAAGATCCACCTCAAATGTCAAATCCTGAAGTCAAATCTCAGCAGTCCCAAGTATAGTTAGCCCTTTATGCTCCCATAGAACTCTGTTAGTACCTTTATGTCAGCTATTTATAAGTTTGCTTACAAGTATAGCTGTATATGTTGTTTTTCCCTAGCAGATTGTAAGAGCACTTGCCTTCCTTTGCTCAGCCTATTACATCTTCTGAGCCTCAGGTTCCAAAACTTTCAAATGGGGATAAAACACTTCCCTCACCTGATTGTTCCTGGGTGTGATTGAGATCATCTAGGCCAAGGGCTTCACTCAGCTCCTGGCACTTTGTGATGCTCACTCAGTGCTAACTGGTATTATTGTCGTTGTCACTGCCAGGACTATAAGCACAGTATTAACTTGTATCCCCAGAGAATTGCCTAGTCTCTATCACTCAAGGGTCACTCAGGAAGGAAGGGAGGGAAGGAAGGAAGCAGGGATCAACATCATAGCACTTGGTTAGCTGCCTGAGCTATATTATTTATTTGATCCTATCCCCAGCTCTGTGAGTGGATATTATCATCTCCTTTTCCAGATGAAGAAACTGAGGCTCAAAGAATGTAAATAACTTACTCAAAGTTACACAGCTACTATTGAGAATTGTGTTTAGACTCCAGTTCTGAATGATTCCCACATCCATGTACTTTTGTACTAGAACATTGAATGATGAGTGGGACTTACCATCAGAGCTTACGAGTAGGGCTTGCCTTTGCCCACCACTCAAATCATTTACACAGTATATTTAAGTAAAAGGAATACTGTGGGTAACGGGGCTACAGAATGGAGCTGAGCAGTGAGAGGAACACAGTTTGCATGTAAGCACAAAAACTTTAATGACAAATCCAATCATATTTATTTTAACATGGATCTTGGTAGAGAAATATATGAAAATTTATTTAACACATATTTATTGAATGTCGAGTGTATGCCAAGCCTGTTTTGGGGCCCCAAAACTACAGCACTGAACAAAACAGTCAGTTTCTTGTCATTTAATGTTTTTTGCACAGAAGCATTTAAATAGTGAGCCATTAGATCGCTTTTATAGATAAGGTACAGTGATCCACTGGTGGAGATGTCCTAGGCATCTTTGACTCTGTCATGACAGATGCCCTGTTACAAATAATTCACTATCTCGTAGTCCCTTATTAGTAACTATGTGGAACACATCTATTTCTTTCGTTTAACACATAGTTATTTTTAGCACTTCTTTGGCACTATTCTAGCGTGGCTGAGACCCAAGGTTGTGTTTTTGATATCCGTATATACTCTCATAACAAAGATGGGACCAAGAGATCTTGTCCAAGGGCTAAGAGCACATTTCCTCTCTTGTTCAGTGGATACAGAAGATGAATAGCTCTGTCTATATCCTGATGCTGTTTATAGTAATTTTTTTAAGAAAATCTGGGTCATTTAATTGCAATGAAATTTCTTCTCAATGAAACAAGTTGAGTTCATTTTAACTGCATTTGCCCTATACATGCCTTATGTCTCTACACCTTAGGCCTGTTGCAGAAAATTTTATGTCTTCATCAGAATTTCTCATTAAGTTTAACATACTTGGATCTGATATGTCAAAACTGACTGGATAGGTTTATTAATAATCAACTACATCAGCTTAGTATTATCTTAGGAAGTGAAAGGTCAGTAAGTAGTTGTTATCCTACCATTTCATCAGTGGACTCTTCTCCAAAGGCTTCAAGTCATTATTCACTGCTTATAGTCACTTGAGACATAAAAAGTCTTTTTATAGTAATGAAAGAACTCCCACAATTAGCCAGAAGGCAACCATCTATCTTGTTAAATAGCTCAGCTTGGAGGAGAGCAGGATTTCAGGTGATATTCAGTAGATGAATTGTTATGACAATGATAAAGGTGGTGATACCAATCTGTGTTTTTCCCTGTGGGGAAATGTGTGTATGGATGTGTGCACACACACAAGAAAAAAAGACATTCAGTGCAGGGTAGGAATTTGTTTCTCTAGAGATATGCAAATACAGAAATAAACTCTGTAGGAAGTTCTGTATCTGTCGATTCCTTATAATTATTTGTTAACTCTAAATGATTACAGCACAAATTCATTCTTAACTAATAACAATATTTTGAAACATTTTATTTAGACATAATTTCAGACTTATCAGACAGTTACAAGAATAGTACAAAGAATTCTCAAATACCATTCATCTAGATTTTCCAAATTTTAACATTATTTTACGTTTGCTTTAGATTCATTCTTTCTCTCTCTCTCTTTCTCATCATGTCATAAAGGATAACATCACCAGTAATTGACAAATCCATATTACTTGCTTCCTGATGGGATAGACTGAGAAAGACACAACATCGCTTCTAGGCATTTCTGCCAAAAATACTGAATCTAATCAAGAAGAAACATTAGACAAAGGCAAATTGATGCATATTTGACAAAATAGCTGTACATTTATTAATAAATGAATATTTTACATCTGCTACATGATCTCAATAAAAGTTATGTTTTAGTTCTTCCTTAAAAATGTGTGACTTTTGCTAAATCTGAGAAACTAGAAATTGTATTTTCAATGCAACTAATTTTGATAATAAAGTTAATTTGCAAAGATGGTAAATTTTAGCTTTTACTATATTTTTGTTGTTGTTATTGTTTAAATCAGAGGAGTTTCATGTCAAGTTATATCAGTCAGGGTCCCAGAATGAAACGGAAGGCACAGTCAAAGAGTTTAATTGAAGAATGTTTAATGATGGAACAACCTATAGAGGTGTGAGCAGAGTTAAGAAAAAGAACATGAAGAATAGCAATAGAAAGAGAGGTCCTTACTACCCACAGACTTGAAGAGGAAGGTAAGCAAGTGGTGTGAACAGAATTTGGTAAGCGTTGGCATCTTGAAAGCCACATAGGAAGGGTCTAGATAAAGACACAGAATACTAGCTGTCTTACCCTTGGCTGAACCAAGCAAAATACATAAAGCAGGGAGCTTGGTGATGCAGTATACAGTAGTCAGCATCCCAGGACACAGAGCTGGATAGAGAAGAGTTAACTGTGGATCTAAGAGACAAACCAAGAAACACCAACTCAGGTACCAAAGAGGATAAGCCTCCATTTCTTTCATTAAGGTGAGGAAAAATAGATTTATTTATAAAGAGATAAATAAAACTATGCTGCGTATATTTTATTTCCCTCAGGGAGAATCAAAAACTTATCATAACCTGTTCCTTAATAACAGGAATAATTTATATAACTAAACACTTCAAATTTGTTAAATCCCAAATGGGAAAGCTTAGAAGAGAAGTCTGGCAATGGGAATAAGGAAAGAATCAGAAAATACAGAAGAAGGGATACAAAAAATAAGATAAAGAAAAGATAACAGGGGAAGAGCAGTTATAAAAGATGGATCCACAAGATTTCCTATAACCAAAATTATAAATTGGTCCAAGAACAGCTCTGGTAAATTCACAAATAATGGGCCTAGAACATCTTAATAAGAAAAATTGAAGATGAATCTTGCTTGCATTTGGGAACCCCTCTCCATCAAAGTATATTGTGAAAGGGATAAGGAAGCAACATAGTGGCCTACTGTGGTGACCTCGGTGTCACAATCAACTAACTAAATGAAATAATAGGCTTTCTAAAGATCTCATTGGATTACTGGGAGTCTGCAATTTGTCACTGTTACATAATAAGCATGCTTCATATAGTCAATTCTTTAGAATGTAAATGTGTATTATGTCACAAAAGATTGATAAGGGCAAATCCCATGATATCATGTTATAGGTTAGGCAACAGTCTTTATTGGGGAAACATACAAGTCAGGAAACATACAACACAGAGAGTGATGCAGAGAGTCCAAAACTGTTGGACATGCAGTGGGTCTGGATTCCAGTGGAGGTGTCCTACCCCGCTGTTGCTCTCTCTCCTTTGGAAACATTGTCAGTAAGGAAACAGACTACAGGAGGTTCAGGCTATTGGGGTTAGAAGTCAGTTATTTTCATTTGTCTAGGAAAGCCAACTGCCCAGCACCAGGGGACTTGGGAGCTCAAGGGAGGCTGCAACACCCCCACACACCAGGAAAACGAGGCTACCATTCCTCATAGTCCAGAAGAGCTAGAAGGAGCCCCAGGATCACCTTTGAATAAGTCTACTCATTAGATCACATGTGATAATTACTATATTCTCTTCCAAAAATCCAGTAATAGCTCTGTCAAAAGCAGAACACAAGACTACACAGACTTTTGGTTTAATGCAATCTAACATTTCTTATGTTCTTACCTTCTAAAATTACATAATTATCACAAACCTACCAGTGACTGTTTTGCTCATTGAAAACATTTTAAAAAGATCAAAATTAATTTTAGTTAATCTCTCACTAGGTTTTCTTCATATAATTTTGCACAATTCCTATTCTGTGAGTTCGTTCTTTTATAAATATTTTTTATACTTTTCTATGCTCGATTTACATAACAGATGTCCACATAGAATCAAAAATACCAAAGTTTAGAAAAAAATTATATGCTTAAATCCCTTAAAATTGATTTAAAGATTGTATATGACAAGTGTTTTAATTCATATAGGGCTCAGATTATTTTAGATTCCTTCCATACCAATCATTTTAGCAGCAATTTAAATATTATTTCCTCCTTCTATAAAATGTTACTAGACCATGTTTTTACAACACCTCCCTAATTATCAAATATAGAATTTGATCAGCATTCACATAGCGACTTTAGTCAAAATTAATTCCACAGTTATTTGTGAGGGTGGGAAATTATGTAAACTGTCATGCCCAACCAGAATTACAATATTCGTGTCTGAGGATCTAATGTAAAACATGGTAACTATACTCGATAACACTGTATTATATAATTGAAATTTGCTAAGAGAGTAGAACTTAAATGTTCTCACCAAAATACATAAATAAATATGTGAGGTGAAGGATGTGTTAGTTAAATGGTTGGAATCTTTTCACAATATGCACGTATATCTAATCACCACAATGTACACGTTAAATATCTTACAATTTTATTTGTCATCTATACCTCAATAAAGCTGAAAATCAATGAATACATAAACAAAAATTTTGTAAACATTAAAAAAATAATATTCAAGCACTTTATACTTATTCACAATTTGAAATTGGGCTATGTCAATTGTACATAATCCTTGGCATTTTATATTTCTTCTACTGAGTATTCTTATATGTATTCTCCCATGAAAGGCATAGATACTTAAAAGCCCTTATTTTTCATAAGAGGCACAGAGGTTTTGAAACCGTCATTATCCCCAAATAGCTGACTCTAGAAATGGCAACTCACTAGGGTGACTTGGTTATTCATGCACTTGTTTGCACTTCGAAAGGGGGAAAAAAGCCTGTCTGTTTTCTGATACTCAAGAAAATTTTGCATGTGGATGGATTTGGAGGAATAATCAAAGTAGAACAGCTCATATCCAAGCTGAGGCCCCCAGTCACTCTGGGGAGGTTGTTGACGGGTGGCCCAGATTTTTCCGTTTATTCAAAAGGGTAGATTGTTCGTTAAACAGAAGCTTCATCAAATATTGCCTTGATATGGTTTACATATGAAAAGCTGTATTCTTTACTTAACATTCACAAGTTGCTTATGGATTAATTAGCCCATCTGCCACAACAAATGTATTCACATTTCTTTTGAATTGATTGCTGAAAGGTGACTGCTTTTCTCCTATCCTCTGATCCCTATCAATATAGCGGAAAATAACTTTTTAGAAACAAGACACTTATTTTTTCATATCTGTAAAAATGTGTATATGTTTCAACTTATCAACTGAGTTGATAAGATAAGTGCAGGGGTGAAAGGAAGACCTTCCCAGAAAATGGTTTCCCATGATCAGTTTTTCTTTTAGTCACCAATCATCCATTTATTTGTTAGTTCATCTGAATACCTTATAACTGCTTCAAGTTCGACATGATTAAGACTGCTTTTTCCCCTTGTTTCCAATGCCAAATTTAGTTTTTATGAGAACAACCCCATGTCTCTATTTATCCTAGAACTTCTGTCATTGGCATCCTCCTTCTCTCCTCTTCTATGCTGTTGCCAATTCTGATGACCTCTTTTTGCATAAGATGCCTGGTTTCTCATTTATCTCAAATTGGGTCACTTAATCACCATTGTAGAGTCCAGTCATCCCACCCTGGTACTTCTAGCCTCTTATCACATATCAATCACATGAATCTTTTCAGTTAAACTCTAGTTGCTCAGTAACAATAGAACCAAATCAGGTTTGGCCACAGTTATCAAAATGGCAGATGTTATAGTAAGAGAGGGAATTATCTCATATACTTCTCAAGTTTATGATGACACTCTAAACTCTTACCCATTCCATTTAACAACCAGTTTTTTAAAAAGTCTCTCTCTATACCATGCTTAATCAAATCAACAGCCTTCTTGAAACCCTTTTGCATATAAACTTCAAACTCAAACCCCATAATACATGGGCATTTCTTTTTTAATGTTCAAATTGCCTTTCATCTCCTCCCATCAGTTTTGCACCCGACCCTCTTCATCCGGTCTTTCCTCCTGAAAATCAATTTCCCTGCTCTCTTCTAGCGCTTTTGCTTCCCTCCTTTTACTAGGCACTTAGGACAGTTTGGATCTACACCCTTAACCACCTATATTAAATGGGACACCTTTAACAGAGGGTTTCTCCATCTCCAATCTCATTTCACAAAACAAATAAAAATTATAAGTTGTCCATACAAAACCCAGATTGAGACAGAGAGAGAAGACGAGCGGAGAGGGAAGGAAGGGAGGAAGCAAAGGAAGGAGGGAGGCAGAGAATATGATGGAAAAGAAATAGAATGATAAGAATATGGTACCATGAAATACCAAATACCTTGTTCTTGGTTTAGAATCTAACCACTTGGGAAAAAACACATTTTCCTATTAATTAATTTGTTAATTTACTAGAAAATTTTTCTACAGGATTAAAACCTTAGATACTTTTCCAACGTTATTCTTTTCCCTATCTGTAACTGATGATAACTGAGCAAAGCAACTGCCAGAAAATCCCAATTAAGCTATTCTTTTTTCTGTTGTGAAAGGCATAATTTATAAAATGGTGACCTTTTGGCAGGCTAACAATATGTTGATGAACTTCAAGTGAGGTGAAAAAAAAAGAGTGTTTTGTATCATCAGTACTTACATTTTCTAAGGGATCGCGTGGGGCAGTAGAGCCTTTAAAGGTCATAGACTTCTTTACTTTGAGAGGTATTAAATAGCTTATGAAAATAGAGGTCAGCTGCATGATAACAGGAAGAAAAGAGCATTCCCAAATGGGGAAATAAGATATTTGAGATTACATTGACTGTCCTTTTGTAAGATTGTATTTGATTGTCCTTAAAGCCAAAAATGAAATTTGCCTATAAATGCCAGGATTGTAAATAAATGAAAGTACAGGTCTTAGAATCAATAGCTATTGATTTTGCTGTATGAACACTAGTATCATCTGCATATTATAATACATACATATAACTAAGCATTGCAATAAGAACTAATGATTTCACAGCTTCAAATACTCTTTAGTAATATATGTTTATGCAGATATTTTTATACTTTTCTGGATTTTGCAAAAATAATCTTACTTAGCATATAGGAACACAACATAAATTATCAGTGAGGAACTCACTTTTTAAAAATTATTCTTGCTCTGAAAATCACTAAGATAAATACAAAACAAAGGAATATCAAGACTAGCTTAGCATGTAGACAAGGTACTGAGCCCCCTTGGGGAAGAAATGGAATAACGGCATTTGCTCACTACTTAATGACACACAATTTATGCATTAATAGGATTTAATGTGTGACTGGAAGAAACCTTGGCCACAAATTGTTTTTCCTTTTACCCTCAGATATTGCTTGAAATTCCTTCAAAAAGGGCACTGTCTTCTTTCATTGTGTTACTGTTAGGGGTTACTCTAAATGCAAAGCTTATAGGAAAAGGTAATATATTGACATAGTTCCAGTAGATTTTAAATAGTTGATAATAGATTATGACTGAAAGTTCTTTTCAGAGAGGGAATGGTATAAGACCTTGCAGGAGCAGATACAGTATTCACTAAATTGAAGGGACACCATGAAATGGGAAGCCTAGGGACAAAAGGGCATAAATTCTAACAGAGCAATCATATCTACCACTGGATTGTCTTCAATAACCCTGGAATTTATAAATGTTGACCACAATATGAAACATAGAGGATGACACCATTCAACAGAGAGGCTAGATTTTAGGTTGTGCTTTTCCATTCTGGAACTTCTCTTATCATTTGCCAACTACAGGTCCTCAGGGGAGACAGTGGTGGTCCCAGCTCAGAGTGCCTGTCATCCGACAGTAGCTCAAGGAATGAATGACTATGTCTGTAGGTGTCCTGTTCACATACTCCCATATGCCGCATGTCATCAAGACATCCAAAGTTGTGCCAATGAAAATTCAGTGATAATTTTCAAGTTTAGTCCATGGAGGAAAGAACCAGAGAGTGAGTGTACAGATTAGTGACTGTGTGCACGCTGGTAGATACCCACCCAAATCTCCAACTGAACTTTCTTACTAGTGATCCAAGAACTGTACTGGGACATATTTTGCTAGTGAGGAAACTTAATTGGTCGATTTTTGAAGGCACATTAACTCTTTCAGGGTCCGTTGAGTAAATTAGCTCCTCCAGATCATTAACCCTATTTCTACATGACACGACGATTTCTACGTGGCATTGTATCATTTACCCCAAAACGCCCCACACTTGCTCTGAGCACACGCATATTCTTTGCCTACTCAGGGAGAGAGAATGTGCTCTTTGAATGTCAGCAGTCGCTCTATGACTGGAACTCAGTGACTCTCTTTGCTTCTTTTTAAGGCACCCAGGGATCTCTAAGGATTTGCTGGTGCATAGCAGTTATCAGAGCCTCACCAATATGCGGGTAGCTTAATTGTCTGGAAATGGCATAATTTCAGGGGCTCTGAGCACAGTATTGTGCCCCCAAGTATCTCTTCCTATTTGCAAAAGCCAACATTATTGATTCATTTGGGGTGAGAGTTGTGAAGTTACTTTAAGATTCTATAGTCCTTTATTAAAACACAAATTCCACTAAGGGGCTGTGTTATCAGGATCCATTTTAGAGGAATGAATTGACTATGTGAAATCAATCTGTACTGCCCCTCAAGACAGTGTTCAGAAAAGTGTGCTGGTATTTTGGGTGCCACAAGTCTGGGAAACATCATTGGCCCTTAATGAGGAGGCATGGGCAAGTCTCACAAAAAGAGTAATTTTTCCCTCTCAAGTGCCAGTGGTTGCTCCGGCTGAGAAGCAGTGATGGAGGGCAAGGGTAGACGTCACCTGTTTCTCTGTTATGTCCTGGGCTGCCTTGGAGAATCATAAATTGGCATAAATTAAAACAAGTGAGTATCCAAAGGGACAGAGTGTACTCACTCAGAGGAGTTTTAGAGCAGCGTTTCTTTCATGTGCATCTAAATCAGCTAAGATCTTGTTAAAATGCCAATTCTAATTCAGTAGGCCTGGGGTAGGACCAGGGATTCTGCATTCTAATAATCTCTTAGATGATGCTTATACTGCTGGTCCACAGACCACACTTGATTGGTAAGGATTTAGGATAAAATGCACATGAGCAGTAACATGGTCTTGGATAAAAAAATGATGAATGTAAAAGAAATTGGACAATATCCTACAAAATTAGATATCAGGCAAGTACGACTTTGATTAAATATTGAAAATCCCACCAAGAGATTGCTAGATCATTTTTTTAAAAGGATATACTTAACATTTATACCTTTCTAAATATTTTGGTCAATACTTTCTGAGGCTGATATGTTATTTAAATTTTTAAATCTTTACTGATAATTCTGGCAGTGTACTTCATAAAGATACAAGAAGTAATTGTTTTCTTAATCATCTCCACTTCCTCATGTTGGTGAAGGGTTCAATAATTGTCAATGTCTGATTAAATATTCCTTTACAAAATTCATGTCACAGCTGGTTTCAACCTCCTTTCCCACCTTTTATTAATCTATCATGACAGCTTCTCTGTTCTTTCTCTGAAATGAGCAATGTCCTTTTATCTTCACAGGTCAATGGGAAGGATCTTTCAAAGGCCACCCATGAAGAGGCAGTGGAAGCTTTTCGAAATGCCAAGGAGCCCATTGTGGTCCAAGTGTTAAGGCGAACGCCTCTAAGTAAACCAGCCTATGGAACAGCCCCAGAAGTACAGCTCATGAACGCCAGCACTCAGACCGACATCACCTTTGAACACATCATGGCCCTCACCAAACTTAGGCCACCTACCCCTCCAGTGCCAGATATCTGTCCATTTCTACTCTCAGACAGGTATTTTTCTGTCATGTCTCCCAAAGCCCTATTTGTTTTCATTCGTCATTTAAAGTAGGTGTTGGAAAGAATCACTCCCATTAGCAAGTTGACAGTTACAGAGACAGGCTCTCAGTTCTGTTTGGAAAATGTCTCTGCTGTGTCTACATCCAATTAGTCCTCAGCTGTCCCTGCTAGCTCTTCTCCCTGACCCACAGAGTTGCTTCATCTCAGGAATCATACTTGCTGAGGTGCAGTGAGAAAGTCTAGCTCTGATTAGTTCATCTTCATATTTCCAGTTATCAAAGCCTCCCGCTACTCATGAGCGCTGGTCTGGGAAATAGCTTTTCTCACCGAAGCTGCCAAAAACCATATTAAGACTGACACAGAAGTGGCATGTTGGCACCATATTCTCCTCTGTGGCTCGCCTCTCTCTCTCTCTCTTTTACTTTTCTCTTCTTTAAAGAAGAACCTAGAAAATTAGTTAAATTGCAATTCTCCAAAGAAAGCAATTACCCAATATATTAAGATGTAAACAAAAGGTCCTGGCTGTCAGAGAATAAGTATAGAGCTATGAAATAAGGAACTATTACAGGAATATTTCTTCCCAGTTTTTACCTAATTTAAAGGCAGTTAGAGATGTTTTATTCAAATAATCCTACTTGTACAGTTTTGGAAGTATGTTGTGCCCCATACATTTTGTTCTCTGAGCTTTTAAGCAAATATTCAAACATTGTTGAGAGTTTGATTTACAAGAGCAGTAGCCTGTTTAGACTGCATTTTCATTGGCTACTGCAATCCATTCTCCACTTTGTAAAACACAGATCTGATCTTGCCACTTCCCTGCCCTTTGGTGGCCTTTGTAAGTTTATTTCAATGGTTCACATATGTCCATTAGAATCACCTGTTCTGGGAACTTTGAAAAGAAATATCAACGCAGTGCCTGAATCCCGCCTCAGGCCAATTAAATAGGAATTTTTTAGAGTGAGGCCCAGGCATCAGAATTTTCCAAAAATCTCCCTAGGCGGTTGTTATGAAAGCCATGTTTTGGAAACCACTCCTTGAAACTTCAAGTGCCGGGCAGGAGCTCTGTTTGTTTTGGTTATGACCGTATTCATCCATCTATTACTTATTAAGCAGCCTTTTATGTCAGGCACTGGAACTAGGTTCTGGGCATAAAACTGGGACCAAAAATAGTCATTACCTCCCGGAGCTTATATTCTAGAGGGGGAGATGAACAACACACAAGCAAACAAGTATATAATATTTATTAGTATAGCCTGACACAGAGTAGCGATCCAATAAATACTTTCTTGAATGCATAATAATAGCTAACATTTATTAGCTCACTTAACATGTTTTAGGTAATATGCCCAGTGTCTTACATTTATTAACTCATTTAGTCCTCACAACAACCTTTGGAGGGAGTGCATTATATTTACCCATGTCACAGATGTTAAGTAACTTGGCCAAGGTCACATAGCAAAGAAGTGACAGGGCCAGGCTTCTGAGCAGAAAAGATCTGACCCAGTGCCCACTTTAACCAGTCTGCTGTGTTGCTCTTCCTAAGTCCTGTAGACCTCAGCTTAGAGGCAGCCTCTTCTAGCAAACTTCCTACGGCTGCAGGAGGTACATCCCCAACATGTGCTCTCACAGCTTCCATATTGTCCCCTCAATTATCGCACTATATTAAAATTCCCACTTTACTGCTTTACCCCATTAATAGGGCAAGAACTGATTTTGTGCGCCACCATATTTCCAGCACTTGGCATAGGGCCTGGCATCTGATAGACACTCAATACGTGTTTGTTGAATGAATAAGGTGTTCCTCATGGCAAAGCTCCCTTCTTACTAACTGAAAGACAAGGGAAACACATCAGATACCCCAAACAGCAAGCTGTGACATTCTACCAGCCCAAATGGGCTTTGCAGAGCCAGTCCAGATTTAAGGATGGTTTACCTGTTAGACCAGCAAGTGAGCTGCTGCATGTACTGCTTTTGCTATTTGGGTCCACATTGATTAACCCTCTGTAGAGCCGACAGCCATAGATAGGAGTGAGAAGAGGCTGGTAGAATATTTACGCTGACCGTGGGAGGGCACCGGGATGGGTCTCTCTCGCCTTTCAGCTAGTGATAAGGGAATTAATACTACTAACTCCAATTTGTCAATAATGTCCACACTGGCAGCACTTAGAGGCCTCACCTGCAACCAACTTGGTTAATTGCAGTTAAGCTTTTCCACTGACTTTTAGAAATAGAGATGACCTCATGCCCTTTGCTGTTAAACTATGCTTGGCCTTCATTTGGCATAATGTATTATGTCTATATCATAGCATATAGTAATTTGAAAGCATATCTCTAAATTATTTAAAACATTTCCCAAAAGTTAAAGGATATATAAAAGTCATGTACAATGCCCTGGATCCCCCTCATTTCCTTTAGTTTGTCAGTTCTCTCTGTCCCCAGGAATTTTCCAAAGGGATTATGAAACCCTCTTTCTTATAGGAGTTTCCAGTGAATTATCACCATGAATTTCTTTAATATTTGTGCACATGCCTTTTATCAAAGAGGGAAAAATGTGAGTTATGAGGGAGAATGAGGAAGGAGATCTTAAGGAATGGGGCAATGTGAGTACGTTTTACAATCTGAAAAATACATGCTTTTGAAAACAGATTTCAAAAAGCAGTTTGGGGCCGTGTATTATGAAATTGGTAGTATTTTGTTACAAAATACCCCTCTGGTAGACTGCAGTCTCAAATGCCACACACCCGTGTGTGGAGCAAGTCACATTTGGTGGAGTGGAAGCCAGCCAGAGCGTATCAATGAAGCCCTGTGGTCTGTCAGACATTCCGCTTCGGTTTCTTCACAGAATGCAGCTCTGGCTATGGGCCCCTATTCTTAATATTCTCTCAGAAATAGCAAATTGGTGGACTTCATGTAGGGGAGAAAGAAAAGCAATTGCTCTTTCTGAGCTGTAGTTCATTTAAAGGCTAGATCACTGCAGGTCCTATTGCAAAGCAGAGAAAACTAAAGTGAAATTCTAAAATCAGTTTTAATCTTGAAAACAACTGTTTTGATCCATTCCTATTGTATTGCTATGTTCCCCATAGCTGCCATTCTCTTCATCCAATGGATCATGAATTTTATGAGGACAATGAGTATCTTTCCAGCTTGCCTGCTGATGCAGACAGAACAGAGGACTTTGAATATGAGGTAAGATCATTTTCACACCACTTCTTTCTTCATGAAGTTACGGTTGAGGGGTTTTGCATAACAAAGAAAAATTAATTTATTACTGTGAGAAGTGTTTTATTATATATATTGTATACATATATATCTAAGGTAAGATCTTTTAAATATCATTTGTTGTAGCTATTTGGCTCTAGTATTTTAAGTACATTGGAAAACATTTTTATAATATAAGCTTGAAAATATTTTGCTCACATCTTTGTTGCTTTTCATAAATAATATTATGGCAGTTATGTTTTTTTCTTCTTTCTGTAATATAAGAGAATTTCCAAGTAGAGTTTGGAAAAGAAATTATATTTAAAATCAAGATTATGCTTACTATGTTCATTCATTGTATAGTATTTTCATTTTAATTGATAAACTAAATTTTATTATATTAGTTATATTTCCTTTCACAAATTCAATATTCTCTTCATCTGTGACTCAAGTATGTACTCTAAAGAGAAGTTTCACTGACTTTCTAGAAAAAGAGATGGCCTCATGCCCTTTGTTGTTAAACGGTGTTTAGCCTTCATGCGGTATGTGTTAGAGTTTGTGTACTGTGATATATAACAATTCCAAAAGCCCATCTATTAATTATTTAAAAGCTTTCACAAAAGTTAAAGGATTTATCCTAATATTTCCCCTGCTTCTGCAGTCTATAAATCTTTGAAAGGTTTCAGACTACTCTGACATTTGGAAATAAAATAGATTGAGGAGGTAAAGAAGCTTTGGTAAACAGGCAGAGAACCCATGATTATCTGCCCTTTTAATGCCTTAGATGATGTCATACAAGTTCAGCAAAATGTTCTTTTCCATTTTACAACTCAGAAATCCTGAAATCTCTTCCCTTAGGAGGATCTGAAATCAAATAAGGCCAGTTCAGTGAAGCTCACCTAAAGCAAATAGACATTTATTTGAAATCCTCCCCCCGCAAAAGTCATTGCTGGGGATTACAGAAATCATTATTTCTTTTCAGCCAGAATTTGGAAAGATGTGCAGTGATAGCTAGTATCTGAGTAGAGGGTTTTGTCATTGTTGTTGCTCATGTTAATTTTTTATCCCCTCCTCTCCACTAAGTTGATTGAAAAGTTTTCTTTTATAAATCAACTCAAGTACTGTATGTGCTGATATATCCATTATGTTTTGTCTACTCATGCAAAATAAATTACAAAATTGAGTCACTTATCCAAATAACTCAAGATTAAATGATAGTTTTCTTTCAGTTAATGAATACTTTGGGTTTGGGGGTTGGAATTATCTAGATTACCTCAGCTTTTCCTTTGGCTTTATTAAAATAATCTGTGTGCTGGGGGAGGGCATGGGAGAGAGACTTGCTTAGGCTAAGCAGGTTAACAGGAAAATCCTTTTAACTAATTAGCATATCATTGAATATTACAGTACAGACAGATTTCCTTACATTTCCGTAGGGCTTACTATAGCCGAACCACTTCTGCTTTTTTGACCAATATCAATCCCTAATAAATGCCAGTGTCAGTATGATGACAGTGGTAAATGCTCAGACAGGTCCTCTGTAGCTTGTAAGCTCAACTAAATTACAGCATCATAGTCATTAATTTGCTGTCAGCTGTGATTCTCTTGCCGAAGGCACCTTTCTGAGTGATTGAAATAAAGAAGGTTCCTGTGAAATTTAAATAAGGAAGAAGTTACTGTGACAGGCTTCAATCATGAGAAAGGCTGCATTTGAGAACATCGTGCATGGTTAAAGATGGGAGTGGAGGCATGGGGGAATACCCCAAGTTTAGGAGAGAATAGTGCTTCTACCCAGTACTCCTCCATCTTTTACAGTTATGTGGCAGAGTGGCACACACCATCCCTTGAGGCTGTATCAGAGTAGACCGTAAAATCTGATCAGTCCACTGCTGTCACCAGAGGTGATTGTGGACACCACATTAAGTGTGAGAGATTTAAAAATGCTAATTCTGTCTTTATGTACTATTGCACCTAGAAACAGACTGACCAAATATTTCTGTGACCAGCTGAGATGACCCCAGCTGCTCCAGGAGCTCTATCATAACCCAGTAGCTCTGGGGATGCGGTGGATGAACACCTTCAGGAAGGACCAGTTTTGCGCCACTTAGAGAATATTACAGGAAACTGAGGCCAAAGAGAGAACTTCATCTCAGAAAGAGATATTCATTCCTCCTTAACCTAAAGATAAATACACATCAGCAGGCAAATCAGGGAAGTAGAAAGAAGACTCCTTTCCATCTACTTTCATTCGTTTCTACCATAAATGTTTAATGAGCACTTACAATATGCCAGGTTCTTAAACTAAGTTTGAGACTGACGAAGCCCCTGTTCTGATGGAGCTCAACTTTTAGGGGAAAGAGATGGACAATAAACAAATAAGTAAGAACATACTATATTAGACGGTGAAAAGTGCTAATGGAGAACAACAAGTGTGGGTAATGGGGAGAGGAAAAGCATGGTGTGCGACAAGGTGTTGTTATCTTATACAAGATGGTCGGGGAAGGCCTTTCTCGTAAGAGACCTGAAAAAAGGAAGAGAGCTAGCCATATGGCTGCCTGAGAGAGGAGCTTTCCAGATAGAAGGAAGGGCAAGTACAAAGGACCTGAAGCATGAGCACGCCTGGGCACTCAAGGCCAGCGTGCTCTGACAGCATGGGAAAGGGGAAGAGTGAGGAGGTGAAGTCAGAGTGAGCAGGGGCCTATCTTGAGGAGACCTTGCCTTTTCCTGTGAGATAGGAAGTTCCTGAAGAAGAAAGAGCAGGGCCACATTCTGAAGCCCTAACAAGATCCCTCTGGCTGTTGGAATGAGATTGACAATGGGAAGTAAAGACTACCACAGAGCAGTCAGGTGAGGGAAGAGGTGGTTTGGACCTGGATGGCGATGGAGGAAGGGGTAAGACGTAGTCTGGGAGGACAGCATCTACCGGCTTGGAGGGCTTTGCCTAAATATCTGTATTTAGGCAGAGTTTTTAGATTTAGGCAGCTGTCTCCATTACTTGCCTCATAGCTTTAATATAGTTTGTTCCAAGGCTGTTTTTCTTCTACCTTTTTAAAAGCAAAATATCATAGGCTACTGTGAAACACAGCTTCTGGCATCCACTGAAACTAGCGTAATAAATTCACTCTTTAAAAGACAGGCAGTGTACAGAACTGCATTTCTGAACCTGCTAAAATGCAAACTATGCAACTATTTAGGCGCCTTTGTAAAGGTTTACTTACTATTGACTCGGTGAACCAAAGCTGATCTGTCTATCTTGTGAATACATATTTAGGGACTTTTAGTGCCTGGATTATTGACCCAATAGACCAAAACAGATCTGACTATCTTGTAAATACATATTTAGGGACTTTTTAACATGCAGATTATTGCATTGATAGACTGTAACAGCTCCCTTCAGAGCCATGATAGACAGCAAATGCTTCTTTGGAGATATTGTAGTCAATGTGTCAATGTTATGGTGACTCTGGTGTGTTAGGGACCTCTATGAAATTTTAATGACACCCATATCTCACCATGGCCTATCACCACTTTGCCTTAGAAAATTATTTGACTGGGTTTAAAATTTCCCCACAGTGCTTCAGAAAAGTCTCAGAGGACCAGCTTGCATTAAAAGACTCACAGCATGAAATTTGTTCTCTTTAAAAAATGATGACACTTGTTCTCTAATTAAAAATGATAAAGGATTTTAATTTTATTTTTGATTTAAAAATAAAAATATAAAAATTTAAACAATGCACCTATCATCAGAGTCAGGGTACTCCATGCCACTGAGATACCACTGAGGATTAAGCATCTCCTCTCCTTTATTTTCAACTTTGTTCATTTTTTTTTTCCTAGAGCCAGCGAAAGGTTGAAATAAATCATAAATAGCTCTTAGCAAGTCAGAGGCAGATCTCAAATCCAACCTCTACTAGAAATAATTTAAAGGGAAAGGCTTTGAGAAATATAGAGCTCTTTCCTCCAGCTCGTAATAAAGATATGTTTGCTGCTGCCTGAGTGCAAGGAAGATGTTGAATTTTTTGCAGCATTTGCCATTAATTCTCAAAAGTTAGTGCTGATAGAGGAGAGTCAGAGAACTAATAGGCACAAAATTTTGAGAGTATAAAACATTACATTAGCCAATGCAAGCAAATGATTTAAGCAACATTTCTGAGCCTGCAGATTTTCATCACTTAGAAATGCTACTTGAATTTTTACTCCTCCTCCTAAGATCAGGCTGAAGAAGCATATCTAACAGCCTGAATTAAATACATGTAGAGTTCCCCTTATGTGTACATTGTCATCAAAATGAAAAGGAACTTAGCAGTTTTCTTGAAGAGATAATAAAGGTGGAAAGGAGAGAAGGACAAGCTGTATGTGTCAGAGTTCTGAGTACATGTTAACTGAAAACCAAACGTGGGCCAGTGTCTATAAACAGGAATGAGCGTTTAGCATATCAATTAGCTTCCATGTGGCAATTCTTCTGCAAAGCATAAGTAAGCTCTTGTGCTATGCTGAGAAGTATCATTTTGCAAAATGTATTTCTGGGAGCTGGACCCCACGAATAAGTGCAGAATATTTGTGAGAATTTAAGTATATAATCTCTCTCTTACATAGTTAAAGAAAAGTGAATTATGAATCAAGGAGATGTTTACTCAAAAAAAATAACAAGAGGATAAGCATTAACTAGATTTCAGTCATATCTTGTCGAGCAGCTTCGTGATTTGCAAAGCCAACTTTGAGAAAAATCTCCCTAAGTGCACTTGTGTAGAGCTATGTGGCTCCTTTCTAGGCTGTGAGGGCAAAGGCCTTATCTGCCTTGTTCATCATTGCATCACATCACCTGTTTCAGAGTGGGTGCTCAATATTTGATGAATGAATTAGTGAAGATTCCCATTGCTGTCTGCATGGACCAACTTCTGGGCAAGGCAGTACCTTTCCTCCTTTTTGTACCAGGGAGTTGGAAGGAACCTGGGTCCACCATGCAGTTATAACAAATATCTTCTCCCTTGCTAACAGGTATTCATTCTTTATGTCAGTGGTTCTCATCCTAGTGCCATTTTTGTTTCAGTTAAACACTTCTAAGGAAAGGACCAAAATGGGGGGAAACAGGGAGAGATAAGTAATGAACTAGAATTTTAATGGTCTCCATGAAAATTTATCAGTGCTGATTATCATTTTATAAAATCATAGAATCTCATATGTGGTATAAATTTGATATGTTCTCTAATCCATCCTTGTACACCCTTTATAACTTCTTCACCAAGGGATCATTCAGCAAATTTGTGAAACATTACAGTGGACGAGGAACTGAACGCCTCCCCTGGTAGCCAATTTTGACTCTGATAATCTCTGGGTATTCAGAGAGGGAAATGTATCAAGGAGTTTGAAAATCAATGATAGAAAGAATAAATTTGGTATGAAACATAACTCATAAAGAGACTATATATTACCCGTATGTTGTGGTGGATAGTAGAGAAAAGAGAAAATAGTGTGTAGAGAAGGAAAGTATAGAATCTTCAGAGTTTTTAAATTCACTGGATGCTTTATATTTCACCAGTCCCTTTTCTTCCACTTGTTAGTCACATTTTAGAATTATTAATGAAATATGTAAAATAATTTTATACCACTTACTACTGGGGCAACAAAATCATCCATTTAAAAAATCACCTTGGGGCCAGCCTGGTGGCGCAAGTGGTTAAGTGCGTGCACTCCGCTGCAGTGGCCCGGGGTTCGCTGGTTTGGATCCCAGGCACGCACCGATGCACCGCTTGTCAAGTCATGCTGTGGCAGTGTCCCATATAAAGTAGAGGAAGATGGGCATGGATGTTATCCCAGGGCCAGTCTTCCTCAGCAAAAAAAAAAAAAAAAAGAGGAGGATTGGCAGATGTTAGCTCAGGGCCGATCTTCCTCACAAAAAAAAAAATAACCTTAATAAGTTTCATTCTTTGGGAAAATTTATTGAACTGAAAACTGATCTAGGTAAAGTGTGAAGCTATTTTTATTACTTTAACTGAATACAAGATGGTATTCAGTAAGTTTGGAGTTGTTTCATTGAAATGTCTATTAGTGACACCACCATTTTCTCTATTAGGTCAGATTACAATCTCAATCGTGGAGGCCAAACCACTCAGTTGTCATATACTGGAGCTTACATTTCCAGACTCTCTGGGATGTGTTTCTCCTTCATATCACCACTGCCTCCTCCCTGACCTAGAATGTTGCTCTCTCTCTAGGCTATTTCTTAGGTCTCCTGGGGCCAATCCCAGTTCTTTGCAGTGCATCCTATACTCCAATGTCAACAAGTCCTTCTCAAGTGTACTTCTCATTGGATCTCTCGCTGTTCATCATCTTATATGACTCTATGCCTTGAATTAACTCTAAAATTCTCTGCCTGGCAGTGAAGGTCCTTTGTACTCTGTCATTATCCTACTTTTCCAGGCATCATGGGGTCAAACTCCACAGTGCAGCAATATTCAGAGCAAGCTGTGTGCTTTCCTTCTTCTGTGCCTTTATTTATGGGCCTCTCTGCTCCTGAAACGCCTGTCTGACAATCTCTTTCCCACCGCTGAACTCCCATACCACATTTTATAAACATTTTTTGTCATTATGCCCTGGGTGATAGTTATTTATGTACTTATCTTTTTCTTCTAAATAGTTTGTCTTTCTGTACAAAAGTGACCACTTCTAATTATCATTATATCAGGAGGAGAGCCTAGTGCGTACCCTGGCACAGAGTGGGCCCTCAGCAGCATTTGCAGGATAAGTAAATAAATTATTGACCATTGCTGCTACTGTTCCTATTTTATAAGTGTCCTGAAAACAAATAAAAAGGGTTAAATGGAGAGAAAGGAGAAGAGAGCTGATGGAGAATAGAAGTTTGAAATAAAGTGTGTGAAAGTCTTTGTTTTTTCCCCATATTAATTCAATTAACAGCCTAGTAGTTAGAATAAATGGACTTAAGCATACACTTGTGCCATATTGTTAAAAGAAGAAAATTTGGATTTTTTCGGTTGCCTTTTTAAGAAGGGCGGATGTGCATGTCTTACCCGAAACTTGTAAGCTAGAGAACCCTGGTAGATAGACATGCTAATTTATGTGGATGAAGAATGACTGGGGTTCAATTCGTGTTAGGACAACCAAACACCCTGGTTTGCCCTAAACTATCTCCATGTATGGCTCACGTTCCAGTTTAATTATGAATCGCACTGTCTTTCACGTCCAAATGTCCTAGTTGGACAATACGGTATATGGTTGTCCTAGTTTTTATACTTGTTGAATCTTAATCAAGGCTGAGACTTTGTAATCATATTTTATATAATCCTAATATTCCAAGCAGAGATGACTCAAAATTTCTTAGTTTGAATACCCATGTTTATTAAATTGAATGATTTTCCCAAGTTGTGACTTTCTATCAAAAAAAAAAGTCCTCCTTAACCTGTGACTAAAAAGAAAATGCCACAAAGTTGGAAATAGTCATCAAAGTTATTGTTATTCTTTTAGATTTCTTACTGAAAGAAATGAGATTAGTATCACTGTTAATTTGGTCATGTAATTTCATAAAACAAATATGAGGCAAATCTATCTTTCACCTCACTGCTTATGACAACGCTAAACCTTATTTCCTAAGAAAACAATGAAAAGCAAATTTAACCTTCCAAGTTGGTTATTAAACAATGTAACCATGGGCACATTTATTTTACTAGGAATCTAGATATAAAATGAAGATTCCTTACACTACATATGTGAATTTTATCAAAATGCTGACATTCAATTTTTTGTTTGAAGATACTCATGATACACATTCAGATGACTGCCTTGAGTTACTGAAAGGTGTTTGTGAAAGGTTGTGTTTAAGGTGAACATTTGCATGGCAAATCATATTTTCCCAGTGACTTCTATTCTGCTTTCCAAGAACTGTTTTCATAGGGGCAAAGAAAGGAGAGCTGTTTTTTCCAGTATAAAGCAAATCTCATGTGAGGATTCCAATGCTCCTTGCAAAGGCAATATAATCGAAAGGAAAGAATCCAAGCAAGGAGTCTGGTCCCAGTTCTAGCTCTGTCTCTTGAAGGGACCACTTACATCTTGAATCACAGCATTCTCACATGTGAGCTCCATGGCGGCACTAGTGTTGGTTATGGAATGATTTGTCAGTATCTTGTTCTCTCATGTAACTCATTTAAGTGAAGTGAGACAAATGCATAGTCAAATTCTTAAAAATTTTACAAATATTTTAACATTTCAAACATATTAACTCACATTTTATGGGTTTTTATAAAGAGAGCGCACACATTCATATGGCCACACACTGGTCTGTGTCTAGTACCATATTGTAGCAATGGGTAGCAAGTAGCATACCTCTACACATTATTTCAGATTTTAGCTTTGGTGTTTAAAACAAGTTAACCCATGTACGTTTGCCAATTAGAAATGGCAGATGCAGCATGTAGGCACTAGAAACAAATTATTTTATTTAAATACAGTGCTTATTTTTTTAATTAGAAAAATACAGAAAATAATGCCAGTTTGGATTTTTTCCACCAAATTATTACCTCTGAAAAAACTGTTGGATCCTTAAAGATGATGTGCTTTATATTGGCATAACAGTTCTCCCTTTTCTCTTTTAAGACGTAAGTGGTAGGTAATGCTCCAGTTCATGATTCTGTGGTGAGTCTACCGGGATTCACTATGTATTAAATGGTCAAATTTCATATAAATAAAAGGGAACTTTGCATGACCAATACAGATGGTGTGTCATGAGCCAAGGATTATACTAAATCCAATCAATGTATTTGAAGTCCAAAATAAAAATTTTAAATATCGTTATCTGATCTGAAATTGTACCATCTGAGATAATCACAGTTAACATTTTGTGTTTCCCTTTTCTGTGTACATTGTTTTTCCTATAACTGAAATTTTACTTTTTTGTTGGACATTTACCTTTTTTCCAGGTTTTCTTAGCTATAAAAGCTATAGTGAACTGCCTTATGCATGAATCTTTATCTGCATATTATTTTTTCCAGATTTATTGAGATATAATTGACATAAAACATTGTATAAGTTTAAGCTATACAACATGATGATTTGATGCATGTATATATTGCAGAATGATTACCAAAATAAGGTTCATTAACTCTTTCATCACCTTACATACTTACCTGTCGTGTGTGTGTAGTGAAAACATTTAAGATCTACTTCATTAGCAACTTTCAAGTATATAATACAGTATTGTTAACTATAGTCACCACACTGTACATTATGTCCCCAGAACTTATTCATCTTCTAGCTGGACGTTTGTTCCCTTTGACCAACCTCTCTGCATTTTCCCCATTCACTAGTCCCTTGGCAACCACCATTCTACTCTCTGTTTTTGAGTTTGGTTTTTTTAGATTACACATATAGGTGAGACCTCAGTATTTGTCTTTCCCTACCTGACTTATTTCACTTCTCATAATGCCCTCAAGGTGGCTCCATGTTGTTGCAAATGGCAAGATTTCCTTCTCTCACATGGCTGAATAATATTCCATTGTGTGTATAAGTAATATATTACTTATATATAATAATATATTTTTATTTTTATTTATTTATATATATTCTTATATATTATATATTATTTATGTATATTATCATATATTTATATGTACGCATATCACATCTTCCTTTATCCATGCATCTACTGATGGGCACTTAGATTGTTTCCATGTCTTGGCTATTGTGAATAATGCTACAATGAGCGTGGGGTTGCTGATACGTCTCCAATATTCTCTTTTCATTTCCTTGGATATATACCCAGAAGTGGGATTGCTAGATCATATGGTAGTTCTGTTTTTAATTTTTTGAGGAACCTGCATACTGTTTTCCATAGTGGCTGTACCAATTTGCATTCCCACCAACAGTGCACTGGGGTTCTTTTTTCTCCACATCCTCACCAACACACTTGTTATCACTTGTCTTTTTGATAATAGCCATCCTAAGCTGAGTGAGGTGATATCCCATTATGGTTTTGATTTGCATTTCCCTGATGATTAGTGAAGTTGAGCACCTTTTCATGTACCTGCTGGCCATTTGTGGGTCTTCTTTGGAAAAATGTCTATTCAGGTCCTCTGCCTGTTTTTTTAATTGGATTGTTTTTTTTGTTTTTGTTTTTGTTTTTTTTTGCTATTGAGTTGTATGAGTTTCTCATGTATTTTGGATACTAACCCCTTACATGATATATGGTTTGCAAATATTTTCTCCCATTCCATAGGTAACGTCTTCATTCTGTTGATTGTTTCTTTTGCTATGCAGAAGCTTTATAGTTGATGTAGTCCCACTTAGTTTTTTTTGCTTTTGTTGCTTGTGCTTTTGGTGTCATATTTAACAAATTGCTGCCAAGACGAATGTAAAGGAGCTTTTCCCCTATGTTTTTTCTAGGAGTTTTATGGTTTTAGGTCTTACATTTAAGTCTTTAATCCATTTCAAGTTAATTTTTGTGAGTGGTGTGTGATAGAGATCCAATTTCAGTCTTTTGCATATGAATATCCAGTTTTCCCATCATCTCTTATTGTAGTGACTGTCCTTTCTCTTTTGATTATTCTTGGCTTCCTTGTCAAATAATAGTTGACTGTATCTGCTTGGGTTTATTTCTAGGCTCTTGACTGTTCCATTGGTCTGTGTGTCAGTTTTTGTGCCCGTACCACATTGTTTTGATTACTATAGCTTTGTAGTATAGTTTAAAATCAGGAAGTGTGAAGCCTCCAGCTTTGTTCTTCTTTCTGAAGGTTGCTTTGGCTATTTGGGGTCTTTTGTCGTTCCGCACAAAGTTTAGGATTGCTTTTTTTCTATTTCTGTGAAAAATACCATTGGAATTTTCGTAGGGATTGCATTAAATCTATGTACGGCTTTGGATGGTATGGACATTGTAACAATATTAATTCTTTCTGATCCATGACCACAGGATATCTTTCCATTTATGTGTTTTTCAATTTCTTTCATCAAAGTCTTATAGTTTTCAGTGTACAGGTCTTTCACTTCCTTGGTTAAATTTACTCCTAATTATTTTATTGTTTTTGATGCTATTGTGAATGGGATTGTTTTCTCTATTTCTTTTTCAGCTATTTTGTTGTCAATGTATAGAAACACAACTATGATGTTGATTTTGTGTCCTGCAATTTTACTGAACTGGAGTTTATTATTGCAACAGTTTTTTGGTGGGATCTATAGGATTTTCTCTATATAAGATCATATCTTTTGCAAAAAGAGACAATTTTATTTCTTCCTTTCTGATTGGGATGCCTTTTTTTACTTCTTTTTTCCTAATTTCTCCAGCTAGGATTTCCAGTACTATGTTGAATAGGAGTGGTGAGAGGGGGCATCTTTGTCTTGCTCCTGATCTTAGAGGAAAAGCTTTCACCATTGAGTGCGTTAGCTGTGGGCTTATCATATTTGGCCTGTATTATGTTGAGGTACATTTATTCTCTACTCAGTTTGTTGATAGTTTTTAATCATGAAAGGATGTTAAATTTTGTCTAATGCTTTTTCTGCATCTGTTGAGATCATCATATGATTTTTATTTTTCATTATATTAATGTGTTATATCACATGTATTGATTTCTGTATGTTGAACCATCCTTGCATCCCAGGGATAAATCCCCACTTGATTGTGGTGTATGATCCTTTCAATGTGCTGTTGGATTCAGTTTGCTAGTATTTTGTTGAGAATTTTTGCACCTATATTCATCAGGGATATTGGCCTATGGTTTTTCTTTTTTTGTAGTGTCTTCATCTGGTTTTGGTATCAGAGTAATGCTGACCTCGTGAAATGAATTTGGAAGTGTTCCCTCCTCTTCAATTTCTTGGAAGAATATGAGAAGGATTGACATTGATTCTTTAAATCTTTGGTAGAATTCACCAGTAGAATATGTGGTCCTGGGCTTTACTTTGTTGGAAGGTTTTTGATTACTGATTCAATCTCCCACTCATTATTGGTCTGTTCAGATTTTCTATATCTTCATGATTTAGTCATGGCCTATAGGTTGTATGTTTCTTGGAATTTATCCATGTCTTCTAGATTATCCAATTTGTTGGTGTATAATTGTTCATAGCAGTCTCTTATGATTATTTGTATTTCTGTGAACTCAATTATGTTTTCTCTTTTATTTCTGATTTTTATTAACTTGTCTTTTCTTTTTTTCTTAGTCTAGCTGAAGGTTTGTCAACTTTGTTTATCTTCAGAAGAAAATCAGCTCTTACTTTCGTTGACCATTTCTATTGTTTTTCTAGTCTCTCTTTTATTTATTTCTGCTCTGCGCTTTATTTCCTTTCTTCTGCTAACTTTGGGCTTACTTTGTTCTTCTTTTTCTTTTCTTCTTTGGCCTTACTTTGTTCTTCTTTTTCTGGTTCCTTGAGGTTTAAAATTTAGGTTTTTTATTTGAGAGCTTTCTTTTTTCTTAATATAGACATTTATCACTCTAACTTCCCTCTTAGAACTGCTTTTGCTTTATCCCATAAGTTTTGGCATGTTGTGTTTTCATTTTCATTTGTTTCAAGAAATTTTTTTATTTCTTCTTTGACCATTGGTTATTCAGCAGTGTGTTGTTTAATTTCTACACAGTTTTTAATTTTCCAGGTTTCCCCCTGTTGTTGATTCCTAGTTTCATACCATTGTGGTCAGAAAAGATACTTGATATGATGTCAATCTTCTAGATTTGCTAAACTTGTTTTGTGAACTAACATATGATCTATCCTGGAGAATGTTCTATGTGCGCTTGAGAAGAAAGTGTATTCTGCTGCTGTTGGATTGAATGTTCTATATATGTGTGTTAAGTCCACATGGTCTAAAGTATATTTCAAGTACAATGTTTCTTTATTTATTTTCAATATTTCTGTATTGATATTCAATGTTTTGCTTGTTGACAATCTATCCATTATTGAAAGTGTGGTATTGAAGTACTCTATTATTATTGTGTTCTTGTTTATTTCTCCCTTCAGATCTCTTAGTATTTGCTTAATATATTTAGGTGCACTGATACTGAGTGCATATACACTTCTAATGGTTATATCCTCTTGATGAATTGACCTCTTTATCTTTACATATGATTTTTTTTTTTGGTCTATTGTCATAGCCTTTGTCTTAAAATCTATTTTGTCTGATATAAGTATAGCTACCCCTGGTCTCTTTTGGTTTCCACTTGCATAGATTATCTTTTTACATCCCTTAACTTGGAACCTATGTGTGTCCTTAAAGCTGAAGTGAGTCACTTGGAGGCAGCATATAGTTGGGCCTTGTTTTTTAATCCATCCAGCCACTCTGTGCCTTTTGATTGGAGAATTTAATCCACTTACATTTAGAGTAATTGTTGATAGGTAAGGATTTACTAATGCCATCCTATTGATTGTGTTCTGGCTGTTTTGTAGTTCCCCTGTTTCTTCTTCCTCATACGCTGTCTTCCTTTGTGAATTAATAATTTATTGACTTTGTGATGGAGGTAGAAATAAGAACACAGAGACAAAAATATTTCTTTATCTATTAAATATTTGACATGCTTAAGATATTATTACAGTTATTCACTTAAATAAGCACTGGGTCTTGGTTTTTGGCCTCTGCACCTTCCTCCACTTCCTTATTATATGATTATTGATTGTTCTCACTTTGGGCTCCCCCATAAGTCTCTGAGCTTCTTCAGTGTGGAGGACCTTGTCTTATGCATCTCTGTCCTCCAAGTACCAAGCACATAGAATGATTGAAGCAATGACTAAATCTTAAATACACTAGCAGGCTAGCAAATCTAAGGTTTAAGTCTGTAAGGGGGTTAGAGCTGAAGCTCTTTAGATGTTCTTCTCATTTTTTCATATAGTTGTTTTATTCTTCAAATTAAATATTAGGGAAAATATCATCATAAATTTTTCTAGTTGAAATTTGAAATTATTATTTACTGTTCTAGTAAACATGTCTAAAAACATGACACACACACACACTGTCACAGAGCCTCTGACTCTGCCTATTCACTGGCTAGTAGGGTGTTTAAAATGTGGTGATGATGAAGCAAACAAGTACTTTGGCTCATTTTAAACCCAAAGAAAAATGTCAACAATAATAATCACATATACAGATGAAGCACTGGACAGTAGTATTTTGAAATGCAACAAGAAATAATCTACGCCCGTAGTCATCATAAACAGAATAGGTTGGGAGAATGTGAAGATGAATAGCACAAAGTTGGTAATCACTTTGACTGAACTGAGATATGTCACTTCTTTACCTAATTATCAGATTTTAAATGACCAGATTTCATCTGTTAGGACAGGACATTTAAGGAACTATGAATATGTGTTGGTATTTTGTGTTGATACAAAGTTATAGAAGTCACTGTTTCAGAACCCAAGCCTAATTGTGAGTTGGAGTTCTACAGCAGAAATTATTCACCAGCCAAAGTTAAAATTTGACCAGTCTCACAAATACTCTTTTGTCTGTGCTTTTATTTCCTTGTACTTGCCCTTTTGTAGGTACTCCCTTTTCATATTTCTATTTGTTTTCCAGTAGCAAAATGTTGAAAGTTAAATCTGAAACTTTTTTCTTTGTTCTGTAAAACACATTGAAACCATTTGCTCTTTCACTTTCCTGAGAAGACGGGGTTTTTAAAGTCACAGATTCTTCCTAGTAGGAAGTGAAAGATTCTGTAGGAAGCCGTAACCAAAGAGGGATTTGCTATAGAAAGCTTATTTAAAAAAAATAATAAATAGTACGTACTTTTCAAAGGAGAACTGTGAGAGCTCTTCTTTCAAATATAAGAGGATTATTAGTAATCAAGGCATAATAAGAGATACAAGAGGTAGAATTTTAAAGTAAAAATGGATCAACACATTTGGATAAAGAACAATTAAATGGTTTTTGGACAGAAATGAATTAAAATAAAGAGAACTTTGATGTAATGGAATTTGAACCATAAGAAGGGTATGGAAGCACCTCTGATTTACTTGACAGAGGAAACTGAAGCCCATGAAGATTAAAGATTCACCTATCACAGCTAATTAATAGCAGATGCTGGTCAAGAATTTCTTCTTTTTCTTAAAAAAAGCTTTGTATGATTATAAAAGTAATAGATGATCATTATTGATATATCTTTATTCAAATTCCCCTTTGGCATTTAATTGAGTATGTGTTCTCTTCTAGAGTATAATTGACAAGAGTATATAATATTTCACCTTCCTTTTATAAACAAACAACAACTAACACATCCTACAAAGTGTAATTACCTGTGATTTCTCTTATGAGAGAGGTCTAAACTCCTAAATAACCATTGGAAGGATAGTTTGTTTCCAAGGGGATGTTTATGAGTAACTAGAGGATCCACAGACAGCTGTTGAGCCTTTTTAGAGCCAGGAAGTTCATAATCCTTAAAGAATTTTTCCTTACTTTGACTTATATGTGGATACCTGCCAATAAAGACAGTGGTGAATCCTTTTAAACTAAAGTTTTAAATATGCTTTAAGAACATGGGAACAATTTAGTTGGGAAATTCAAAAGAAAACTGTGATTCCCTGAATGAAGACACCACTGTTTCTAGTTAGGAAATATTTAATCACTTCCTGATTTGCACTGTTATGCACAGAAATTAATACAATCTCATCCTCCAAAATGAAAGCGAAAGAGACTCCAAACTTTTATTTCTCTTCCTCAGATAACCCAGGTGACCATCAGAGCTCTCATTATTTACTTTCTTCTGTGTTAACTTGAAGTCCTAAATTTTTCAAATAATATGCTTTGGGATTTGTCCACCATAAATATTTTTTAGTAATGCAATCTTATACAATAAAACCTAAGTAGGATGGGTAAACAAGTTTATGGACCTATAGTAATTCATATAAGTGGCAGCACATGTGACTATTCAGTTAGTTTTACTATCTGATTCTCGTAGGGGGAAATACATTAACATTATCCCCACTTCAAAACCAGACCGGCCATTAGATAGGCAGGTTTTATTCTTGATGTCTGTCAAAAGCAGAAGAAGCCTTATGTTCTTTCAGGGACTTTGCTCAAGTGTGGAGAAATTATTTTTAGGGTCATTTCCTGCCACTTTTCTTAATGGTCTTGACCACATGCATAAGTGTATAGTAGCCATATAACAACGTGTAGACTTCTATAATATAATAATGCAGGGTGATCAATATCTAGTAGGTACCAGATCAAACACCCAAAAAAGATTCTAGAAGATTTTCTGACAACCAAATTATTTTACTTATATTCCAACTATATAAAATAAATTACCTTCATTAAGTACTTATTTATAGTCCCCTAAAAGAACCTACCCATTAATTTGCAAGAAAACTCTTCAAAATTTTATGCCCAACCATTTAAAGTTCTGATTGCAGGAAAAGTTATGTTTAGGTACATTTGGAATCAGCCTGAAGTGGGCTCAAGTCAAACACCACTGCTTAGTACCTGTGTGACCTCTCTGAGCCTCAGATTCCTCACCTGCACAAAGAAGGTAACATTAAAAATAAGTATTTCTTAATATTAAATGAGATAATATATGAGAACACGTAGTATGATGGCTCGGATATATACATATATGTACATACACACACATATATATAATATATGTTTTTTCCATCATTTAACCATTTTAAGTCTCAATTTCATCTCCTTGAGTGGAGAATATTTAAGGACAAAAGAGAAAATGACACTTCAGAAGAGAACTTCCATGTCTTATGGATGACAAGGTCTAAGTACCAGCACTTGAAACTTGAGTTGTGAGCTGCGCACAAGGAATAATACTCTGAGTGTCGCAGTAGTCCCAAACATACTCGTGTCTTTTATTAAAAAAAAAAAAAGACCTCAAAGGAAGCCTATTTGGATCTTTGACTTCCGTCTTCTCTTTTCTTCCTTTTCCTGAATATATATAAAGAATAATTTGATTCTCTGCCACTTTTTAAACATCTCCTTCATTTCTCAAGCCATTAAAATATGATTTGAGGGTGACAAGTAAGAACTGAGTGACCAAATCCAGTTATACCTTCTACTTCCTTATCCGTTCAGCAGTGTTTGGTGCGGTTGGCGATCTGCATCTTCTTGAAATGCCCTTCTTCCTTTGCCTCCATAATACCACTCTGCTTTACCCTCTGATGCTATGACAGCTCAACCTGGACTTAATTCCATTTCCTCTCTCTGTGTTTGGGGCTACTACAACCTTATCTCTTAGGGCTGTAGGGAGGGTGAAGCAAACTGACCTGTGGTTCTTAGTGTTGTGAGCTGGCAGGGAGAGTGGGGCTGGAGGAATCCTCAGTGTGCATCATACCACCACCCTCCTGTGTGTCTGGAGGCTCCAAGCTTAGAGCCCTGCTGGTTCAGCGTTGCTTTAGAATCAACCTCTTGGTTCTTCTCTCTTGGTTGAGCTTCAGGCTTTAATGGGATCCCTTCTGCTTTTCATCTTCCAGAGATTTCTCAGTTTCCAATCCACCAAGGGTTTCCTTTCTTATTTTAAAGTATGATTGTGATGTTTTTAAAATATATACTTATACATTCTGGGGTTTTGGAGCAGGACAGGAGAAGATAGTCTATGCTAGCATTAATGTATGTTAGTTTCTCCCATTTGAATTTTGGCTCCTTTCTTCCAACTTTGCATGTCTCTCACATTAGTTATGCATTGAGTGTGTAACTGTCGAGTGATTTTTTTCCTTTGTATTTGAAAAGTAAAAAGAATGAAGTATTAGTTTTCTTTTTAGAGTAGTGTTAGGGCAACACTGGTAGTAGTAGTAGCAGCGGAAAATGAAAGGGATAGATTTGAAGCATGTATTTTAGAGGCAAAATTAAAGACTTGGTAATTGTTAGAATGTGGAAGATTAAAGAAAGGCCTGGCACAATATTAGATGTTCTTATTAATCATAAATTACTGCAAATTTTTTTAAAAATTGCCAATATTTACTAAATTACCCAAGTATCTCATTGCTTTTTAAGTTTCACGTATACCCCATATCGGAAACTCGTCTCCATCCTTAGTGTTACAACTTCATGCATGTTGTAGTCAATGATTTAAAAGTGCACCCTAATAACTGTTGGGGGAAATGTAAATATTTGCAGCCACTATGGGTAAAAAGTATGGAGGGTGCTCAAAAAATTAAAAATAGAGCTACCATTTGATCCAGCAATCCCACTTCTGGGTATATATCCGAAGGAAATGAAATCACTATCTTGAAGAGATATCTGCACCCCCATGTTCATTGCAGCATTATTTACAATAGCCAAAACATGGAAACAACCTGAGTGTCCATTGACGGATGAATGGATAAAGATGTGGCATATATATATATATATATATACACAATGGACTATTATTCAGTCACAAAAGAGAAAGAAATCCTGACATTTGCAACAACATGAATGGACCTAGAGGGCATTATGCTAAGTGAAATAAGTCAGACAGAGAAAGACTAGTACTGTATTTTCTTACTTATATGTGGTTTCTAAAAAAGTCACACTCAAAGACACATAGAGTATAATGGTGGTCTTGCCAAGGGCTGAGGGTGGAGGGAATATGCAGAGGTTTTAGTCAGAGGGTACAAACTTCCAACTATAAGATGAATAAGTTCTGGGGATCGAATGTACAGCATGGTGACTGTAATTAACAGTGTTGTATTATATACTTGAAAGTTAGAGTAGATCATAAATGTTCTCTACACATACACAAAAAAGGTAATTATGTGAGGGGATGAAGGTGTTAATTAACCTAATTGTGTTAATCATTAGGCAGTATATACATGTATCAAATCACATTGTACACCTTAAACTTACACATATGTCAATAATCTCAATAATGCTAGAAAAAATAAAATAAAATTGCACTCTAAGGTGCAATCTCATTCCTTCTGCATACAAACAAGATCGTGACGTTCCCACAATACATGATTAAACATGCAGGGTTTTTTTTCATTTTTTATATTCCATTAAATTTTGCTTTTAGACCCCAAAATTTTGGAATGACTTCCATTTCTACTGTGATATAATGATGTTTTCCTTTCAGCTATCTGATAGCCATAGTGACCCAGTTAATTTCAGAAATAAATATTTTTGAGCATTACAATATTTCAGATTCTATGCCAAGCATTGGCAAGCCAAAAATAAATGACACTGTCTTCCGTCAAGGAGCCCACAGTCTAGATGTGGAAACAGGAAGACATATCTAATTACACTACCGCGAGACGTACATAATAATAAAATACAGAAGTGTACAGAGAAGCCAGTGACTAACTCTTTGGGGAATGGTCAGAGAGGAAATGGCCCCTGAGAAGAATTTTGAACAAGAAGACATTTAAGGCAAGAGCAAGTGCCAGCGTGTGAAGGCGTCGACCAGCACAGCAGGTCCAAGGAACTGCAAATAGTCTAACTGGAGAGCAAGTTACGAGAAGTGAAGAAAGACACGGGACAAGGCTGGACAAGCATGCAGTGGCCAGAGAAGGAAACACTTTTGATGTCATAATTCGCAATTAGGACTTGATACTACCGGCAATGGGAAGACAATTCCATGTTAGAAGAGGTGGGATGGAATCAGGTTGGTATTCCAGATAGACCCATTTTTGGAAGAGTGTAGAGGACAAATTTGGAGGAACAAAACCCAAAGAAGAGGGGCCCGCCCGGTGGCGCAAGCGGTTAAGTGTGCGTGCTCTGCTGCAGGGGCCCGGGGTTCACTGGTTCGGATCCCGGGCGCGCACCGACACACCGCTTGTCAAGCCATGCTGTGGCGGCATCCCATGTAAAGTGGAGGAAGATGGGCACGGATGTTAGCCCAGGGCCAGTCTTCCTCAGCAAAAAAAGGAAGAGGATTGGCAGATGTTAGCACAGGGCTGACCTCCTCACAAAAAAAAAAAGAAAACCAAAGAAGAGAGACAAATTAAGGGCCAATTTTTATAGTCCAGGTGTGAAATGGAAAAGACTTGACCTTAAGGTGGTAGGAATGGGAGATATAGATTCAAATACATAGGTGGCATTTTTAAATAAGCAAAAATTATTTAGGTAAACTTATCTTTCCCCGCGTGACAAGTGGTTATGAGCCATTATTTTCTTTATAGTCAACTACTAACCAAAGTCATTCTGGCAGACTTGACTTTCAGCACGATTTGTCCTCCGTGATAAATGTTCCAGGGAGTCAAGACAGTCACCTGTCAAAATTGATAAGTGAGACAACAGTGGAGAATGCAGTCTTATTGTAACAGCACAGCTGCCAGCTCTTGCAGCCTATTTACCTCCAGACTGGTTCTGTCTTGCTCTGAGACTTTTCTATTTCCACCCAAATAGCCCCAAAACACATTGAGGCTATGCCTACCCTTGTGAGATATTCATTCCAGAATAGTCTGTGAGTGCAGGAGGAGGATAAAGAGGCTACTTTCATTAGTCTGTTTTCACAACTGAAGAGTTTCAATAGCTTTGAAAGGGAAAGCATGAACTTGACCAATTCTCTGTGGGCATTTAGCAAAATCGGTAGTAAATTCTGTGAAATAGAAAAACCCAAGGGATTACTGTGAAGTATTCTTCTAAAATCCTAAAATGCTCATTACCTCATGCATGGAAGGTGTCTAAGGAATAAGGAGCCATTTTTTTTTTATTAAAAGGACTTGGTTCTGAACAATAGAGTGGCTGGTATTTTTAAATTAAACACACAGGAAAGCACTTAAACTTCATCTTCTGCTTTTGTGAACGAAAGAAATGAAAGTCTCAGAGGACCACCCTGGCGCTGATGAGAAGTCCACAGTGCAGTTCTGTACAATAAACTTCTCTTTCTTTTCTCTTTACAAATGGGATTGTGGTTATCTATGTACATGAATACATTGCTAACAAAATCTAGGAAGGAAAGAGCTGAAATCTAAATAGAACAACAGCAAAACTTTGGTCTGCCCATAGTGTGGTCATTAACAAAATTTCTATTCACAGCAGAGACTCGAAAATTCTTAGTGAACATTTTCTTTAAATAAGATGCGTGCAACAGTTAGAAAAACTCTAATTATGGCAGGCTCGCATCCATTGCTTCTCCTTGTCAGACCATCCTGCCTCACATGGTTTACTTTAGGAAATCATATTTTTGCAGATTAAACCTGTCTTTTTTTTCCCCTAGAAAGCAAATAATGGTTCTTTGAAACTATAATTTTCTTTACCATCTAGCACACGTCAGTGAATTGCAAGGTTTCCACTTTAACACATAACTTTTCAACAATTGTTATAACCCTGTAGTGTTCTGAAGGTTCTATCTTTTCTCTGCTACAGATACTTGCTCAGTTGACAGTTGAAATCAAATTTTGCATCGAGACTTTTAAGCCCTTCTATGATACAGCCTTCACGTTCTCCTGCTGAGATTATTCCAAAACCTAATAGACTCCATCATTAGACAACATTTTGTAATACTCAAATTGGCTTCTCCTATGTTGAATTTCATGCAGTTTTTCCTCTCCATTGCCTGTTATAGAAGCAATTTGCAGAATTTCTGAATTTTAGCCAGGAGTATTCGGAGAGAGCAACAACCTGCCGTGCTGGATACCAGTGGCATTGCCAAGCTGGAGATGATAGAGCCTTTTAGGAACGGTATATATTCAAGAGGGGCGTGTGTGTGTGTGTGTGTGTGTGTGTGTGTGTGTGTGTGTTCTGGATTTCCATGTGTATATAAATTACTCTCTCTATATATTACGTTTCTTGTCCCCTTTATAAACTCGTGGACACATACGCTTGCATAGGCCCTTTCTCACACACGCATACTTGTCCTAGAGTAGATATTGAGTTAAATTTGAATACATTTAGTGGTATTAGGACACTAATAGAACAGCACTTCAGTGCTTCAATGAGTCACGTGCCTTCTTGTTTTTAAAAATGGTATCCTAATATCTAGCATGTTAGAGACACCTAAAATTTGTTTTATAGTTCTGTTAGATTTTTGTATTCATTCATGGAATGTTTATGCTTTTACATCGTGTAAGGTAGTATTAGGATAAAAGAAATATACAATTTCTATCCACAGTAAACTAATATCTGTTATTCATTTTAAGTGTATATATAACAGTTAACCAGTTTCCTTAGAAAATGCCTATATTTAGATAAAACACAGAGAGTAAGAAAACAGTATTTTTCTGGCTGTACCCTCTCCTCCAGTTTTTTGGGTTCTTCAAATCACCCCTCAAAATCCTTCCAGAAGCTTCTGAGACTCCTTCAGGGTATGTCTCATATGTCCTCTCAGACTGCCTTGTTGCTCTCCCATAAAATCTGACATTTTCCTTCCTTCTGGCTTCAACTGTGATGAGCATATCCTCTGCTGGACCTAATGTTCTGATGTCCACTTTCTTTCCCTCTCTCCATTTCTGATGGCCCAGGCTGGTTGCTCAGATCACTGTATACATGCCATGCCGTGTTCCCAGAGTTGCCTCAAGGAGAAAAAGTAACCTTTGCCTGTCTTTATGCTTTAGGTGTCATAAAGAGCTAAAATATGTCTTTTATTTTCACTTTTATTATCACTATTTATTTTATATTCACTTTTATTTTCACTTGTTCTCTATTGTACTTTTAGGACAATGGCAGGTCTAAAAACAGTCTGAGTAATACTATGCTAAAATGTCAACTTTCCTTCAAACACGGATGCAATAACCACCTGTCCACTCAACACCAGTTGTAGAAAAAGAACATTACTGGGACATTGCAGTCCTGTGCATGCCTCTCCCTAATCCTATCCCCTTACCTTCTCTCACAGATGTAACCACTATCCTGAATTTTATGTTTACCGTTATCTTATCTTTATAATTTTTCCACGTTTTTTAATTTTTCATGTTTGTGTACATACAACCATACTGAATATATTTTTCTGAAATCTATATTTTTTACTCAAAATTGTGATCATAGTTCCTAGTTGATTCAAGTTGTTATGTGTAGCTGTAATTCACTCATATTCCCTGCTATATAGGATTAACATTTATGAAAGTGGCAGTTTATGTATTCTTTTGGCTAGTATTTGAGTTGTATCCAGCTTTACAATGTTACAACGCTGCTATGAACATTCTTTTAAGTATAGACTAGAGCATACTAGGGCTTTCTAGGTCAACATAGGGCCTAGGGCATGCATGTTGACTAAGCAGTGAGTGCTTGAGTCATTCTAATTCCTATCATTAGCATAGAGGTGCTCTGGGGGGGGGGGCCACATTCCCCAAAACACTTGGCATTTTCACACTTATGATTTTCCCCAGACTTTTAATTTTCTTCAGTTGGTTTGAAATGGTATATATCGTGGTTTAAAAATCTCCATTCTTCTGATTACTAATGATGTTGAACATCTCATATGTTTATTGGCCTATTCAGTTTTCTTCTTCTGTATAATACCATTTCAAGTCTTTTGCTCATTTCTATACGATTTATTTTTGTTGATTGATTTTATTGAATTTTTTATATATTGTGAAATCAATCCTTTATTTGTGTTGTAGATAACATTTCCCAGTTTGTTACTTCTTTTCCCTTTTTTATATCTTATGATAAACAAAAGTCCCTAAATTTAATGCAGTGAAATATATTAGTATGTTTCTTTATGGTTTATGCTTCTTATATCTAGTTTAAAAAAACCCTTCCTGCCCAAATGTAAAGTAGTTCCCATTTTGTAGTCTAAATTTTTAAAAATAATTTTGCCTTTCACTTTAATCTCTGATGCACACAGACATTATTTTTTATTATGCTTGGAGTTTGGGGTCCAAATTTTTTTTTTTCCCAATATGAATAACATGTTCTCCTAGTGCTATGAATTAAAAGTCCACTTTTTGCCTGATATGTAATTACAACATGATCATAAATCAAGTTGCTGTGTATGTGTGAGTCTGTTTCTGGTTTCTCTTATCTGTTCCATTGGTCAGTTTGTTGAACTCTGTGCGAAATACCAGTCTTCTAGACATGCCCACATGCAACTGAATACTAGCGTGAAAACATTATACTCCCGTAAACTGGGATTCCATAACAACAAGTAAGCTTGAGTATGATATGTATTGAAATAGAGATGCAGAGACCTCTGTGTACTCAGAGGGATGAAGAGCATTTCTGGGTGATAAAGAGACTGTGGCAGAGGGGTAGTTTGAAATGTATGCATTTATTCAGCAAGTAGGCACTGAGCACTTACTACTTGCAGGTCCTACAATCAACACTGAGGTACTAACTTGAATACATTTCCTTCATCCTTTGGAAGTTCATAGCTTACTAGATCTTAAATGTAGGTAGGATTTTAATTAGGATAGCAAATGAAGTGGCGTATATTTTTGTGAGGAGGAAGAGGGTATGACAGATCTGGGAAATGATTCCTACTCCTCTTTTGCCCGGTCATCAGATCTTTGAGCAAAAGAACAGGAGATGCAGGGGAAAATTGGGGGGATCAGATTACAGAGGGCCTGGAGAGTGAGTCTTCAGAATTTGGACTTAATTCAGTAATCAGTAGGAACCACTTAGTGCTTTTGAGCATAGAATAATGTGTTCAAAGACTTAAGAAGATTAATCAAGCAGTAATGTTCTAGGTGGATTCAAGGGGGTAGAACAAGTAGAGAAGAGAAAATGGGGGCCTGACCTAGAACAACAACAGAGGGAGTAGAAAGAAACGGGGGAATTTTTGCAGGCAGTGACCAATTATCTGTACAAGGCCAAAGTTGGAGAATACAGGATAACCCTGAAGACCTAAACCGGGCTGGTCAGCACAATGGTAATGTTGTTAACCAGGTTGGGAAGCAGATCAGATCTGGAGACAGTCAGTAAGTCCAACCTGTCCATGCAGAGATTTGGCCCTGGTTCAAACACAAAGAACTTCGGACACTGGCACTCCATAGCTGAAAAGCCTGGCTGCACTTTGGGCGTAAAAACAACAAACTGAGGTTTAACACATGTATCTCCTTTATATAAGATGAAATAACTTTTTTTTTAACTGTGCAACATTTTGAAATTGCAAACTCCCACACATTGAGCACTCATTGCCTGCATGCTGTCCCTTGTTAGGTAAGACCTCAAAATCTCTACCCTACATCTTCCAAAGACCCTATTGTATTAAGTAGTTTTTCTCTGTTGCTCATGGGTTAGGTGAGACCTGCCTACACTGCCATTTGAGCTTCTTATACACACACAGTGGTTCTTTGGTGTTTGTGGTCAGTTTCTTCTCACTCCACTGAATCAATCAAATTACATTTTTTTTCTTGCTTTTTAATCAGTCTTCTCCAGTAAACAGGATTATCAGGTAGAAGGGAAGGAATAGAGATCTGCAGGCTTCTATGATGTACAAAGCATCCATTATTTATTTTTTCAATGATTAATATTTGTATTTTAAAATAATGCTTATTTTTCTGATTCGAAGTAAGTACATGCTCCAGAAAATATGTTTGGAAATACAAGAATATGTTAAAAAGAATCATCATCATAACAGCAACTGAAGCTAACTACTCTTATATTTTCTTCCAGGAACTTTTTTTAATATAAGACTTTTAAAAAAAGAGAGAGGAGATTATATGTTGCACAAATTTGTGTCCTGCTTTATTATTTCGTGTTTATCAAGATCATTTCCCATGTTATAAAAGTTTATTCCCTGGTTTAGATATTCCTTTATTTATTCAAGAACTCTCATATTGTGGACATTGAGGACATTTCTGCTACTTTGCTATTATAAACTATGTGGTAGTGAACAGATACTGATATACTTCAGGTTAATTTTTTTTTTTTTTTTTTTGGTGAGGAAGATTAACCCTGAGCTAACATCCACGCCAATCTTCCTCATTTTGCTGAGGAAGACTGGCCCTGAGCTAACATCCGTGCCCATCTTCCTCCACTTTATGTGGGACGCCACCACAGGATGGCCCGACAAGCGGTGCAACGGTGCGCAACTGGGATCCGAACCTGGGCCACCAGCAGCAGAGTGCACACACTTAACTGCTATGCCAGGGGGCCAGCCCCAACTTCAGGTTAATTTTGATGACCCATGTTTTTGTATGTAGTTACCAAAGCAGACTGCAGAATACATAATGCAATGATTGAAATTAATTTTCAAGTGGTCAAAATGATCAGACTAACCTCATTAACAACAAATAGAGAAACATACCTGCTCTTCAAAGGCCCAAGGAAAAAGCAGTTGGGAAAATAACCATAAAATAATTTTAATAAATAAATATGTTAAATAAATAAAGAACTTTAACCTGATCATTTATTTTATTTAATTGTCTATCCAATGTCATAGAATACTACTCACATTCCTATAAAATGACACAAATTGGTATCATAATTATACAAACATACAATTATATACCTGTGCACCAGTCGCTGGGGAAATTATACCAGCTAGAATAAAAATCGATACATGTGTGTGAGAGTATATATGTTCTTATGAAAATTTACAAGCTCACAAAAGTCTATGCTATCACTTATTTTGCATTTTTTAATAGATAATAATATAATATCAGTGGTAAACATTACAGTCCATTGTTAATTATGAATCCTATGGGTACAGTTAAGGAGCTATGACCAAACTTAGAAAATGTGTGTAAATGAAATCATACCTTTATTTTATTTTGTGAGGAAGATCAGCCCTGAGCTAACATCTGCCAATCCTCCTCTTTTTGCTGAGGAAGACTGGCCCTGGGTTAGCATCCGTGCCCATCTTCCTCCACTTTATGCGGGACGCTGCCACAACATGGCCTGACAAGCGGTGCGTCGGTGCGCACCCAGGATCCAAACCGGGGCCGCCAGCAGCGGAGCGCACGCACTTAACCGCTTCGCCATGGGGCCCAGCCCCTGAAGTTATGCCTTTAAGTAAAGTTATATACATACTGGGAGACCTGGTCCGCTATTTAAGAATTCACATACCTCCCTGAAATGAACTTTCTCCCTTCTAAGAATGGGTGTATTTAAAATGCACACCTTGTTTCTTGATTAAAAAATATATATCTATATCTTGAGTTTTTTGGAGAAAAGGTAAAAATGTTGAGTAAAACACAAAGCTTTAACTTCAACATTTTGTAACTTTTTGTTATATTTTGTAACAGATCTATTTTTAGGGTTTAATTTCCTGAGTCAGGTCAAAAGTATCTATACAGGTAATGTGAACACATTTAATTATATGTCAGAGCTACTTTACCACAAGAAAAAGAACAGGAACAAAACAATTGGGGAACAATAATTATGACATTTATGGGATTTTGACAGGTTTAAAAATCTTGTACCTTTTCCTGTTATGATGACCACGGGAAAAGCTCCCCAGCCCTCACTATGAAATAGCTTATAAAATAGCCCTCACAATAATAGCCCAGCGCCTCATCAGAAAAGCCCGTATTTCCTGCTGCAGTAACCAGCTGATGGAAATAAAGTTCATGTTGTCAACAGGTTTATTTATTTCCCATTCTTCTTCTGCTTTGTTAATCTTCCTTTTATGTTTCCTTAATAACACATGCTGGAAAAGTTCCTGAATGCTTTTCAAATAAAGAGAAGGTCTGAGGAGGATTGACAAATTTCTGTTGTGACAACATAGACACGGGCGTCTCCCAGTCTGGAATTCAATGTATAATATCTGAAGTAGCTAAATGTAGACCCTCCTTTTCTCATTCATCAGATCATGAGATAGTCAGGTCTACTAATTGGTTTTAATGCATGTTATTAGAATTTTATTGCCAGTACAATAAAGATGCAATGTATTTCATGTATCATGATAGAATGGCATTAAAAAATAACTAGGAGAGCTGGCTCCAAAAGGAAGGCATAAGAAAGGAAAAACCTAGAATCTGTGCTATCAAAGGAATTCTTTGGACATTTTGGGATCATGGCCACAGCAAAATGTAAAACGTACCAAATATGAAATAATGCATGAATTCAAGATCAGCCTGTCACCTACAATTAATCACTATGTATTTACAAAGAAATTTATTATTATACACTGTGGTACTAATCTGTAGACGTGAAACACCAAGGATCTTTTAGTAGTTAATCTTGTAGATCAAGTTTCTTACTGACTATCAGATGCTAGAAGAAAGTACCATATTTTTGGATGATCATAATAAGGCAGACAATATTTTGGATTTTCCTAGAGAGAAGAAAATTTAATTCATTATTTGGTCAGATTTTCAACAAATATCTTAAACATTGGATATAAAAATATAATCATATGAAAAGACCTCTTCCTTTGATCCACTTCCAGGAACACATTTATTCTATGTAATGTTTTATGATGTAAAATCTTTGTGGTTTCTGTGTAACTTTTACAATTAGTCTGCCCCCCATGAAGAAAACAATGGGTTTGCACTGTTTTTCACAAAAAATTTCCGTTGCATATCAACATATTGACCCCACATGAAGTATGATAAATGGAATATTTTCTGATAAATTTAGATTAATATCTCCATTCAAGTTCAAAAGGTAGTTTTTGTCAACATGCCCCAGATTCTTTCCTTTCATTAACTTTTAGGCCAAGTTCACAGTAAATCTACCATCTCTACTAAACTCTGTGTCCTTTTGGAGCAGTCTTTCAGTCCTGGCAAATCTAAATATACTCCTTCTTGGGTTTATCTTAAACCACAGCCCTGTAACTCTTCATTCTGTCTTCCTTGCCACGTTGTCTTTACACATATATCCCACCTCTCAAGGGGTAAGCAGTGACTCAACTTCTGTGCCGAGTGCTTAACAGGGCTTCCAATACTCCAAAATGTTGGATGCCAATGACATTACTTCCCATTAGATAAAGCAATGATAACCCTTACCACCATACCTTGTCACCCAAAGTTGATATTTATAACGTATTTTAGTCCTAGTTTACTAACTTTCCCTTGAAGGTGCTCCTGAGGATCTTTTTGTGAATGCTTAGATTTTGCTTTTATTCCTCTGCAGTGTTCACTCTGCCACCCAGAGTAGCTCTGGATTGCCTATATAGACCCTTATATTTAGGTACAATATATTTTGCCTTTCTCAAGTAAATATATGCCTCTTCAAAACGACTTTTTGTTTTACTTTAAATCAGTATCTCCAACGGTAGATGGTATCTCTTTAGCTGAACTCCTTTACTGAAAACACAGCCAGCTCAAAAGCATGACAGTGAATGTAACCAAGAAGTGCAATCGTTGAATCAGGAACTACCGAGGCACAAAGGGGCTCCCTGTCCTTTTGGGCTATTTACTTTGCAGAAAGCACATTGCTAATATCAGAGAAATGCTGTTAACACTTTCTTTTGAAAAAGCGATTTTCAGTAATTCAAAGAAAAGACAGCTTACAAATGCCAGGAGTGGAGATACAATAAAGACAGCAGGACCAGGTGAAAAGCAGGTACTGTCAGAATGACAATAGGTGTTTGAGCCTCTCAGAGAATGGACAGTAATTCTTTTATAGAGGTTTCGTGTGCTATTTCTTCTTTTTAAATCTGCTGTAGACACGAAGGGTTGAAAGAATACCAAAAAGCGTTTCAGCTCAAGCCCTTCTTTCTTCCCTCTCCCTTCTTCACCCTGATGCAGTTTACATTCCAGTTGACATCAGCTTCTCAGCCTTGTCCCTGCCTCCACACATCTCACCTGTGTAACGTGCTGCCATCAGCTTCTCTCATTCTGCGATGGTTTTGCCACTCCCAACACAGTCTCCTCCCAACACCTCTCAACCTTCTGTCCCAGCTGAGAGTTCCTTAAAGAATAATGTAAGAACCAGCGAAAAGAACAGTAAAAATGAGCAATGGGGGGCCGGCTCCGTGGCGTAGCGGTTAAGCGCGCGCCTCCACTTCGGCAGCCCCAGGGTTCGCAGGTTCGGATCCCAGATGCGCATCGGCGCCCCGCTTGTCAAGCCATGCTGTGGCGGCGTCCCATATAAAGTAGAGGAAGATGGGCACGGATCTTAGCCCAGGGCCAATCTTCCTCAGCAAAAAGTGGAGGATTGGCAACGGATGTTAGCTCAGGGCTAGTCTTCCTCACACACACACAAAAAAAACCAGCAATGGAATGAAAGTCAGGAGGCCTGGTGTCTATTCTCAGCTCTGCCACTAAATTACCAGGTGAACGTGGAAAAGTCATTTCCGTTGATAAAAGTTGGAGGGCAAGTTAAATTTTGTCTAAAATTCCCTTCCAAATAATTCTATGAAATAACTTATGATTATATTAATTTCCTTAAAATTTAATCAATATTAAAAATAAAATAGAAGAAATTTATGCTTCTGCCTCGGTTGAATACCAGAAAAACAAGTCCTTGCTTTCTCTCAGTATTCCTAATTTCATAACGGTTTGTGGTTTCTATAAGATGGAAAGCCCCAAATTTTGTGTATTGACCTCTTTTTCCCTTTTCAGCCCAGGACTTCAGTTACGAGACATTTTAGAATTTGGTCCTAACCCACCTCTCTAGCATCATCTCTTAATACTTCCTGAAGCACCCTCTGCTGCAGCCACACTGAACTTCTCACCCTCCACATAAAAGGTAGCTTCTCTCTGGAATTTTCCCTCTTGTGGCTCATCTCTTGAATCTTGGATCATTTCATTTATAGGGGAGGGCATGAGTGTTTTACCACTATGGTTAAGAGCCAGGAGTCTGGAGACAAACTACCTGAGCTTGAATATTGACTCTGCCACTTGTGTGGCCCAAGGTTTTTGGGTAAGTCACTTATGCTGGCTGAGTCTCAGTTTCCTTGCCTACAAAATGGAGATAATAATAATATCTACTGCTTAAACTTATTACAAAATTCACAGGGGCTAGTCAATGTACAGTAACTGGCAGCTTACCCAACAAGTAAATGTTAGCCATTGTTGTTATAATTTGGGGGGTGACAAAAATGAAGGAGGAGCATGCGGCTCCAGAAAAGATATGAAATTTAAGAAAAAAAAAGTAGTTATCAAATATCTGATGGGTGCCAAGACACGTAGTGAAGCTGCATCAGTCATTCCTCTGCTCAAACTCTTCCAAAGGCTTTCCACGTCACGTGGAGTAAAGCCCAAGTCCTTACAAGGCGCACCAGACCCTGTGTGGTCTAGATCCCCTTCCTCTCTGTGACCTGATCTCCTACTCCCCCACCCCCACCCCCACTCCCACAATTCTAGATAGACTGGCTTCTGGCTCTTCCTCTAACCTGCCAGGCACACGCTGGGCATTTCCGTCGGATGTACATTCTGCCTGGATTGCTTACCCCACATGATCACATGGCTAAATCCCTCATCTCCTTCCTGTTTCTGTTCCAATACCTTCTCCATGGTGAAGCCCGCCCTGACATCCTATTTAAAATTGCAACCCTTCCCCTTACCACATATCTTATTGAACTATTGTGAATTCTTTACGTGTTTATGCCTCAGTCTAGACAATGAGCTCTTAAATGGACTAGACAAGTGTATTGATTGAAAAAGTCTTTGGAGGTAAAAAAAAAAAAAAAAAAAAAAGACACAAAAAACAAAACCCACGTTCAATTTCTGGTTTAGAAAAATAGTTGCTAAATGACTTTAGGTAAATTACTTAATGCTGGCCCTGAATGTCCTTATCTATAAAATGAAATTTATAATAGCTACCAAAATCAATTGGAACTTGGATCCAAGAAACAGAAGACCCAAAACAAGTGCTTAAGGAAAAAAAAGGAGCTGTATTAGCTCTCCAACCTAAAAATTCCAAAAGTTTGCTGTTTCAGGTATAACTTGATCCAGGGCCTCATATGATGTCACTAAATTTTCATCTTTCTCTATCTTTTGGCTTTTATCTCCTCTTTGTTGAATCCATCCTCAGGCTCTATGTATTGTGGTAAGATACAGCTTTGAGCTGCTCCTGATCTATATTCTTGCAGGTTCAAGTACAACAGGAAAGACTATTGTTCTTTTCCTAATAGTTTCAACAAGTCTTGGGCCTGATTTTGATGGGCTTGAACTGGATCAAATACCCATCCCTAAAAGGATCACTACAGCTAAAGAAATAAGATACCCTCATTGGCTAATCTCTAGGCCGCATACCTACCCTTGGAGCTGGAATCAGTCCTGAACAAATATATAGACTGGGATAGAGGCAGGTGTAATTCTGCACAAAAAATTTAGGGTCATGTTTCCAAAAAGAGAGAAAATGAATGCTGAGTGGGCCAGAAATAACTACTATGCAATGTATTACCCTGTCATATTTTTGTAAAACTAAATGAGACGTTGTTCACAAAACATTTAGCACAATGGTTGGGACATAAAAGTTTCTGATGCTGGATGAAGTCTTTGCACACAGCAGATGCTAAGAAAGTATCAAATGAATAAAGTGAATAAGTAAAAACTGAATCTGCTAGAGGAATTTTTAGAATGAGTAATTTATACATAATTTTGCTTTATTTTTACAGTTAACTCTTTGATTAGTTTTCTTGTTGGCAGAGATTATAAGAGATTGTCACATTTATTGTCACAGCAGCTTTCTGAATGTATTCTAGTGAATCCAATACAATTATACTGAGATACAATTATAGCAAAAGCAATTTTAGCCTGCATCCAACCTCACTATAACCTCTTCCAACAATGCATATGGGGCTTCTCATAAGTTCTCAGACTCTGCTGATACTGGGACTGTAGAGAAGATGGCATGGCACCACCCTCAAGAGCTATATTTCTTTGTTTCATATATAAGCCTTGTGGGAAATAACAACAAACATAAAAAAAAACCTGCCTATAGAATCATAAAGGAAACAGACAATTTTTAAAAACTGAGCAACTTAATAAAATACAAATTTGCTAATAAAAAATAAAAAATAATAAATGATAATAATTGCCAAGAAGTTAATAAACATGAATGAAATTTTGATAGAGAATTTTAGGGGCCCTCCTTCAGAAAGAGAGATGGGGAAGGATATTATCCAGAAAGTATCATTTAAGCTGAGGACTGAAAAATGAGAAAGAGCTATGTATGGAACCAGAGGAAGGAGCTGTTGAGAATTCAGGCTGGGTCCTTTAGCTGGAATTTAAATCCCAGCTCTGCCTCTTACTTGCTATGTGACTTTGAGCAAGTTACTTAACTTCTCTCTATGCCTCTTTTTCTTCATCAATAAAATGAAAATAATAGTGTTTAAGGACAATATGGCACTGCTTTCATTCAAGCCCTTATCTTCTCTTGCATAAACTGGTAACATTTCCATCTTGCCTTCTCGTCTGTTAATCCCTTCAATGCACCCACTAGGCTACTGCTGAAGCCATCTTTCCAAACTGCAATCAGACTGTGTTGCAGACGATCCCTGACTTACAATGGTTCGACTTACAATTTTTCAACTTTACGATGATGTGAAAGTGATATGCATTCGGTAGAAACTCTACGTCGAAGTTTGAATTTCGATCTTTTCCCAGGCTAGTGACATGAGGTATGATCCTCTCTCATGGTGCTGGGCAGGGGCAGTGAGCCACAGTTCCCAGTCAGCCACGCAATCACGAGGGTAAACAACTGGATACACTTACAACCATTCTGTACCCACACAACCATTCTGTTTTTCACTTTCAGTACAGTATTCAATAAATTACATGAGACAGTCAACACTTCATTATAAAATAAGCTTTGAGTTAGATGATTTTCCCCAGCTATAGGCTAATGCAAGTGTTCTGGGCATGTTTAAGGTAAGCTAGGCTGAGCTCTGATGTTAGGTAGCTCAGCCTTCTTGGCTGAGGCAATGCATTGTCAAGGCAAATGCATTGTCAACTTATGATATTTTCAACTTGTGATGAGTTTATTGGGACATAACCCCATCATAAGTGGAGGAAGATCTGTATTTCCTTTACAATGACTCCTCTTTACTTTTTGCAAACAGTCCAAGTTAGTTAATATGGCGTGGCAATCCTTCCATGATATAGGCCTTGTCTACCTCTCCAGGTTTATTTGTCACCATACCCCCTCATCCCACCCCAATCTTAAACCCTTAGCTTCACACACATTAACTATTTAAAGCTCCTCTAACATGACGTGCTGTTGCCTACATCTGTAATCTTTGCATGGTCCGTGTTCTCTGCTTGGAAATTTGGTCTTGGTGAACACCAAGGTCAATTCTATTATCTCTTCCAAGACACTTTTATTAGGTTCTTCCAGTACCCCCAACTTAGAGCTGACCACCATCTCTATTGGGTTTTCTCCTGCCTCACTACCTACAGATGATGTTAATGCTTTTTTTGCATATGTGTCTGGCAATGGGAATGATCTAATAAGGAAAAAGAAACTGATAATACAAGAGAAAGAGAGGGAATAATTCCATGGGAAAACGTCTTTAAACATTTCTAAAAAGGGTGGTTTACAGAGCATGAGTGGAGGCATTGGAATTTGATAGAATTGGGGATCTTTCTTTCACTGTGATACAGGGGCAGCCAATAGGATAGATACAGGGGAATTGACATTGATACACTGAGTGAAGGGAAGACGCAGCAGTTTCTATTTCATGGCTTCTTTTTCCTCCATGAAGCATGGAACAGGATTATTGGCTAAAAGTGAAGAGAGAGAAGGCACTGTAGCAGAGTTGCAGAGAAAATACCAGTTGCAATAAAATGCCAGTCTGGGAGAGTGGCAAGTTGAGGTAATAATAAATAATCTACTAGTATCCAATGAACTATGAGGTAAGGTCATCAACTGAGAGTGGGAAGATTCTGTTGGAAATTTGAGAAAAGAGGAGCAGCTTGACAAAGGATGTACAGGGTGATTGTCGGTGGCATTGATGGCCCATTTGAGATTTGTGGTAATGAATTTACAGTGACAGCAGTCAATGTGGTCAGCATGGTTGTGCATTTTCCTCCAGGACCATGTGGCTGCTCAGATGGGAACACAGGGAAGTGAATCATTGGGCTTAACCACGATTGACCTTCTGGGTGATACAGTGGAGGCAGAGAACAACAAGGGAGTTGTGGATTTTTATAAAGGATTATTACGCCTCACTGTGATTCCAAGCTGGGCAAGGAGAGAGGGGAGGGCATGAGAGAATTATTGAAAGTGAAAAGTGGACGAGTCAATAGGTTCAAGGTCTAATGGGAGAGCAAAAATTCTGGAGTGGGAATACAACAGTATTTAAGCTGACCAGAGAGTGGGTGCTTGAAATGTATATTTTAAAAGTAAAGCAACTATGGCAATGACATTTTATGAATGACTTTTCTACACATCACTTATGGCATGTTGAACTATTCTGATGGAGAACCCCGAGAGCTAACATACAACATATAAATCAGAAAATCCAGCGACAAATGACTGGGGGTATTTAGCAATGCCATTAGTAAGCTAATCAATGATCATTTTAAGGTTTGTTCAAAACTCAAGAGTCAACTGTGAATAACCCTGGATTTCTTTTTGTTGTTGAGATGCATGAGTTCTTTATATATTTTGGAGATTAAGCCCTGATAAGATGTATGGTTTGCAAATATCTTCTCCCAATTGTTAGGTTGTCTTTTCGTTTTATTGATGGTTTCCTTTGCTGTGCAGAAGCTTTTTAGTCTGATGTAGTCCCATTTGTTTATTTTTTCTATTGTTTCTCTTGCCTGGTCAGACATGGTGCTTGAAAATATGTTGCTAAGACGGATGTTGAAGAGTGTACTGCCTATGTTTTCTTCTAGAAGTTTCATAGTTTCAGGTCTTACATTCAAGTCTTTAATCCATTTGGAGTTAATTTTTGTGTATGGTGTAAGGTAAGGGTCTACTTTCATTTTTTTGCATGTGGCTATCCAGTTTTCCCAACACCATTTGTTGAAGAGACTTTCTTTTGTCCATTGTATGTTCTTGGCTCCTTTGTCAAAGATTAGCTGTCCATAGATGTGTGGGTTTATTTCTGGGCTTTCGATTCTATTCCATTGATCTGTGTGTCTGTTTTTGTGCCAGTACCATGCTGTTTTGGTTACTATAGCTTTGAGGCATATTTTGAAACCAGGGAGTGTGATACCTCCAGCTTTGTTCTTTTTTCTCAGGATTCCTTTAGCTATTCGGGGTCCTTTGTTGTTCCATATAAATTTTAGGATTCTTTGTTCTATTTCTGTGAAAAGTGTTGTTGAAACTTTGATAGGGATTGCATTGAATCTACAGATTGCTTTAGGAAGTGTGGACATCTTAAGTATGTTAATTCTTCCAGTCCAAGAGCACGGAATGTCTTTCCATTTCTTTGTATCTTCCTCAATTTCTTTCAGCAATGTTTTATAGTTTTCCGTGTACAGCTCTTGCACCTCTTTGGTTAAGTTTATTCCTAGGTATTTTATTCTTTTTGTTGCAATTGTAAATGGGATGGTATTCTTAATTTCTCTTTCTGCTACTTCGTTGTTAGTGTATAGAAATGCAACTGATTTTTGTATGTTGATTTTGTATCCTGCAACTTTACCATATTCGTTTATTATTTCTAAAAGTTTTCTGGTGGATTCTTTAGGGTTTTCTATATATAAAATTATGTCATCTGCAAATAGTGACAGTTTCACTTCTTCCTTTCCAATTTGGATCCCTTTTATTTCTTTCTCTTGCCTGATTGCTCTGGCTAGGACTTCCAGTACTATGTTAAATAGGAGTGGTGAGAGTGAGCATCCTTGTCTGGTTCCTGATCTTAGAGGGATAGGTTTCAGTTTTTCACCATTGAGGATGATATTAGCTGTGGGTTTCTCATATATGGTCTTTATTATGTTGAGGTACTTTCCTTCTATACCCATTTTATTCAGAGTTTTCATCTCAACAACAAAAAAACTACCAACTCAATTAAAAAATGGGCAAAAGACCTGAACAGACATTTCTCCAAAGAAGATATACAGATAGCCAACAGACACATGAAAAGATGTTCAAAATCATTAACTATCAGGGAAATGCAAATCAAAACTACAATGAGATATCACCTCACGCCCGTCAGAATGGCTATAATTAACAAGACAGGAAACAATATGTGTTGGAGAGGATGTGGCGAGAAGGGAACACTCATACACTGCTGGTGGGAGTGCAAACTGATGCAGCCACTATGGAAAACAGTATGGAGATTCCTCAAAAAATCAAGGATAGAACTACCATATGATCCAGCTATTCCACTGCTGGGTATTTATCCAAAGAATTTGAAAACACCAATGCGTAAAGATACATGCACCCCTGTGTTCATTGCAGCGTTATTCACAATAGCCAAGACTTGGAAGCAACCTAAGTGCCCATCAAGGGACGAATGGATAAAGAAGATGTGGTATATATACACAATGGAATACTACTCAGCCATAAGAAACAATGAAATCCAGCCATTTATGACAACATGGATGGACATTGAGGGTATTATGCAAAGTGAAATAAGTCAGAGGGAGAAGGTCAAATACCGTATGATTTCCTTCATTAAGTAGTAGATAATAACAACAATAAACAAACACATAGAGACAGAGATTGGATTGGTGGTTACCAGAGGGGAAGGGGGGAGGGAGGAGGGCGAAAGGGATAATTCGGCACATGTGTGTGGTGATGGGTTGTAATCAGTATTTGGGTGGTGAACATGATGTAATCTATGCAGAAATAAAAGTATAATGATGTACACCTGAAATTTATACAATGTTATAAACCAATGTTACTGCAATAAACAAATAATTTTTTTAAAAAAGAGAGAAAATGTGGTATATATATACAATGGAATACTCCTCAGCCATAAAAAAAGACAAAATTGTCCCATTTGCAACAACATGGATGGGGCTGGAGGGTATTATGTTAAGTGAAGTAAGCCAGAAGGAGAAAGACAAACACCGTATGATCTCACTCATATGTGGAATATAAACCAACACATGGACAGAGAAAACTGTATTGTGGTTACCAGGGGCAATGGGGGTGGGGGGTGGGCACAAGGGGTGAAGGGAGTCATGTATATGGTGACGGACAAACAAAAATGTACAACCCCAAACTTCACAATGTTAAAAACTATTAAAACATCAATAAAAAAAAAAGTGAAAAAAAAAACAAAAACCCTGGATTTCTGGATTTTTATGAGGGTAAACCTCATGATCCTAATACCTAAAGGCAACTGCAGTTTTCTCAAAAGATACGAGAAGTAAAATATAGGAAAAAAACATAACATGTAAACAGAAGCTTTTCCCTAGTTTCCTCACATGCCTTTGTTCTCTGTTTTAGACCAAGCAGGACTGGGTGAAAGCCCATTTAAGAACAGATTCCCAGGCGGCTGTCTAGTTGGCACAGCAGAAGAAACAATACAAACTGGCGTCTCACTTCTCACGTACCTTGATTTCAAGTTTCCCATTTCTATTCCTGGTCCAGAATTCATGACATCAACTATTGACTACTGGCATCATAAATCCATGCCCTCTCCCAATTAACAATAGAAACAAAATTAATATTTCTTTCTTTGTTAAAATATAAAATCCATCCAAAATGGGTAATTTAGGACGTCGTAAGGCAATTCAGAGCCCACGGTGAGAAGCAGAGAGCCTGTGTCTAGAAAAATGTGACTGCTGTTTCCCAAAGAATTCAGAAAGTCTCTAAGAATAGGAAATTGGAGGATTAAAAGCTGCCCACATTTCACAACAATATCATTGAAAAAGAAAAAGCAGTTGAGGAAGGAGTTGAGGTTAAGGATATTAGTGAAAAGACATGACCATGTGCTTTTGCTTTTATCTTTGTGTCTCTACAAAAATGTGATTTAGTTACTAGTTGCAGCCACTGGTTATGGATGTTGGGAGTTGGGTGTGTGAGCTTGATGTTGTCATAGTGATTTGAGTATTCCGGGAGTCTTGTTATTTCTTACTAAGTCTTATACCTGGTCCTACTATCCAGAAGATAATGATAATGAAGCAATATTTTCACAAGTAGAGTATCTAGGTTTCCCTTAGCCGTGGGAGTTAAAGTTTTTGTATTTCCCACTTAAGTTTTTTTAATAAATGTTTTGTTGGAACAACTAAGCATGATATTCCACTGGTTACTAATCAATGTTACAAAATGTAAGAATGATCTGTGATTAGTACTAAGCTTGTATAGTAATGCATATGTTGTCTGATAAATAAAAACCGGGAAAACAAACAAAATAAAAGGAAAGATATGGACACAATAGACCCCTCTCTCTCATGACTGTCAGTTGATATCAATGACAGTCCTGTCTAGCCCTGGTTCTTCTTCAGACTTGCATAGTACTGACTGCCTCTGAATTTTCTAACTCATGGCATGGACTCAGATCTCTTCAGAATTTGGAAACAATTTTCTTAAAAAGCTGTTGCAGGCAGCTTCAAACCTCAGTTCTTTCTCCAGCAAGGGAGTCCAATCTAGAAAACAAAAGTGTGGTTTTTTTCTTTTCAAGTTCCTTGTTCCTCCTTAGATCCAATCATTAAAAATATAAAAATTTCACAGCACTGTAGAGCAACCAATTTATGTAAAATCCCATTCTTGGGGCCAGCCCCATGGCTTACTGGTTAAGTGTGCGCACTTTGCTACTGGTGGCCCGGGTTCGGATCCCAGACGTGCACCGACGCACCACTTGTCAGGCCATGCTGAGGCGGCGTCCCACTTACAGCAGCTAGAAGGATGTGCAACTATGACATACAACTATCTACTGGGGCTTTGGGGAAAAAAAACAGGAGGATTGGCAATAGATGTTAGCTCAGAGCCGGTCTTCCTCAGCAAAAAGAGGAGGATTGGCATGGATGTTAACTCAGGGCTGATCCTCCTCACACACACAAAAAATAATAATCCCATTCTTTCTGTGATTAGAAGGATGTTGCACAGAAAGCTTTACTAACTAACTTTAATCTTCTACTCCACCCTCCATCTCCATCTAATCAGTTTCTCACGGGATTAGATGCTGTGATTTGATTCTTTTGAGGGACTATGCATATTCCCAGAACATAGCATCTTAAAGCACATTTAAGCCCAAATTAATGTAATTTCACCAGATATGTGAAGTGATTCTTCCACTGCAGTCACAAATGAGTTATGGATGGTTAGCAGTGCCATCCATGCAGGCTTGGCTTTGATTTGTATACACCCGTGAATTGTCTCTGTGGAGAAAATGTGCAGAGGTAGCATTTCACTTTTATGTTTTCCATCAAACAGCTTCCTAGTGACAGAGAGAAAGGTATGAAAGTTGTTAGGGAAAACATTCTCTATTACCAGGAGGTTGTTTCTTCAGAAGTCGGAAGCTTCTGTGCACTGTGAAGGGAATACTAAATTAAACCTGTGCTAGAGGATTCCATTCAGATAATCAGGGTTTACAAAGCCACCTTGGCCTCATACGAACAAAATGGTCTACAGGTAGCTGTTTATAAGTTATTTTGTCATAGAATTAAAGGAACTTTGATTCTAAAATGTATGCTTCTGTGTACCAATATGAAATATGTAGTGTCTGAAACATTCTCAACCAAAGAAAGAATTGCAAGTCCACACTGGGACTGGTATTGGGTGGTTTGTGGGATCCAGGAAATCTCACTTGAGTCTCCTTCAGAGTCTGGAATCCTACCACCATAAGTTCAGTCCTTTGAATTAAGGCTTTGTATTTTCAGCCTTTATTAGTAAGAACCAAACCCTAGATAGGCCATGTTTTAAATAATTATTAATAATGATCCCTTTAAGAAATATTTATTTATCAATTTTCTTTATATCTCAAGAGCTACTTGTGAGAGTATGGAAGACAATACCAAATGCCAGATTTTGCTAGGAAATAGATAAGATGCAAACCTAAAATACCATTGTCAACCTAGATAGGCAGACCTTAGGAACTCCAGGAAGCTAAAAGGAAATATGAGAGTGCTGTGTGTTGTAAAAAGGGGAAATTGGAAACAAAGATGCTGTGGGTAACTTTGAGACCTGTTTCATGGTTTTGCATAGATCTTATACGATGACAATATTGAAAAGTTATTTTGACCTCAGGATCTTAGTCTCCTTTCCCCTGTGATTCTTGGGTAAATACTTTAATTTGTGGTATTAAAGTCTTACAAGTGGATTCTACCCTTTTTATTTTAATAGATCGGTTCCATTTTATTGCAAAATATTTTGAGACGCGTCTTCTAAACCAACACCACACCATGGTACACTATTGAGAATGTAGAGAAAACATTCACATAAGGAATACTGCCCCTGGAAATATCTTCCCACATCATAGGGAGTTTCTCCCGTGCTGCTGGAAGGACATTGAAGGTCAATGGATTTCAGCTTTGACTACAGCTCCTCACTTTCTTTAATTTAGAGGCCCCAATCTCAGTTCTTTATGGGGTGTTTAGGTTTCCTTGTAGGCCTCTTAGGAATCACAAGCTTCTTTACTCCTTAACCTTATACTTCATTGCTGTAATTGAAGCTCTTTTGTTGCTGTAATTCCCTCCTAATGTTACAGTTTTAATCATGTATTCTTTCCCTCTGGAGGCATTAATTATTGCCAGTTTTGAAAATACCCTTGCTTGATGCATAGTTTTTGGTTCCGGTGCCAAATCATGTCACTGTTTCCTATTCTTCCTCTACGTGAAAAGATTTTCCGTCTTTTTTCTTTATAGTTCAGCATACGCCATACCTTTTTAACCTCTGTACCGTAATTTAGAGTATTTTTGTCCCTCAGAAAGTCAGCATTCTTCCTAGTTTTGTGTATTTCACCAATTTGCAGTACATGTCTCAAGATAGAAGATTTAAATTTCATTTTATTTGCTATTAGCTGTGAAATTATTGGTCACTGGAGCTTATGATGGTCTATTCTCGCTAAGGATTTACCTATGGTTTATAGCATGTCATTAAAATGAATGATTATTTTCCAATGACAAGGTTATTTTCCATTTCCTTTACTGAAATACAAAGTTGAAAGAGAGAATATTTCTTCAAATGTGGCAGAGTATACTAGAAAATATTCTCTAGTTTGAAGTTAAGTGAGTTTTTCTTTATTTAGTCCTGGTAACTATCTCAGATCATAGACAGTTAAATGGATATTTTATTATTACCAAACTTCATAATCTTCTTTTCATTCACACACACACACACGCACATGCAGCCAAAATCTACTCCAATTAAAGATGCAAGACTACTTAATTATTGTTTTACAAAAAGTTACAAACACTAGGAAAGATTTTGAAATAAGAGCAGTCACGCTCCAACCAGCATTTACTCAGTGCCCACACTGAGAGTACCCCTGTTCTGGGCACTGGAGAAAGAGCAGTAAGCAAGACAGACAAATTCACAACTCCCACAGAGCCCGCGTTCTAGAAACTTGATCCAGACTCCACTTCTAATTTAAATTTATCTTGTTCTTCCTCATCTGATTATTTACTAAAGGGCCTCTATATTCTCCATCCAATAAGAACAAGTTCTCCATGATAAGAGCACCAATTTGTGTTTTAGTGCTTGGAATTATGCGATTTATCCTAAAGTCATCTGTTTCTGAAAGCAGTACAAGTCTATTTCATTATATAAAAATGAAATACACTGAAATTTATTATTATTTTACTGAACATAAATCAGAAAATAGATTCAATATACATTACCTAAGGACTGACATTTCGAACCCCTTAGCCATGTGTTTCAGTAAATGTATTTCCTTGTTCATTTACTGCTACATTTTGAATCATTGCCTCTGCTCATATGACTGTTGATGTCTCCCCCTTCAGCCTGGATGAACCCATTTCTTTTCAAGGGCGAGAGCTTCTACAAAATAATAGAAAACCTTGGCCTGAGCTACACCGAACACTTGCTTATTATCATATTGTATAGAACTCAGAAAAAGAATTGAGGCAGAGTCCAGTATAGTCTTTTTTTATTTGAACTTTGTTTTATTAAAATACAAATAAAAACAGTAACTCTCAATATTTTTATGAACATTTTGCTACCTACTTTGACATTCTCAGATATTTTATTGATTCCATCTTATTGATTTATACATATTATATTATACTTTCTTGTGTGATTTTTAAAGAGTTTAAGTTTATGATTTGATGCAAAAAAAATTGCACATCTCCAACTTTACAATGAAAATTTAAAACATTGGCTTGAATATACAGAAATACATGTTGAAGGTAAGTTTTCATAATTTTGGTAACACAAGTTAGTTTCAAATGTTGGGCAAAAATTATGAAAACTTCCCAGGGTGACCCAAAGATTATCAGTGAGTTCTCCATTCTGCTGTGGGATTTCTCTTGAGATAAATTTTCTGTGTCTGTTTTCTCTCAGGAGGTCGAGTTGTGTCGTGTTAGCAGTCAAGAGAAGTTGGGCCTGACAGTCTGTTACCGAACGGATGATGAAGAAGACACCGGCATTTATGTCAGCGAGGTAAGAAATGCCGTGGAGGAGAGATGAGGGGAGAGAGACTGCGAAGAATGGAGTGAAATGACTCACAATGAGAAAATCCTTAGGAGGCTTGAGTGTGAAGAATTGGCCATGTTCCAGTACTTGTCACTTTCAATTAGGAAAGTAAATTATGTTCCCCAAGTAGTGTAATTATTATCAGCTTGTTTAATGTGGATGCTTTCACCACAGACTCCCAGTAAGGAGAAGTGTAAAAATGGTAACATTGTCTAAATCTGAATAAATTCCTGTAAGTATGCAGGCAGTCCAGCAAAGTTTTTGATCAGCAAACATTTGTCCTTCCATTCCACTGTGTCTTTTATCGGTTTTGTGAACAATAGCATTGACTAATTGTTTTGAATCTAATATTCATAGTAATCACGTATTTTACTCTGCTGACGGGAATGATAAATTTGAATATCCAAGAAGTGCATCTATTAGTTTGTTTTATTCAACCTCGAATCACTTTCAAAAAGTGAGATACATAACTGTGAAATACCCTTAGTGTTAATTACTTTGAAAAAAAGTGAAGCAAATTTATTATTATAGATGATTTTTTTTTTTTTTTTTTTTTTTTTTTTTGTGAGGAGATCAGCCCTGAGCTAACATCCGCCAATCCTCCTCTTTTTTTGCTGAGGAAGACGGCCCTGGGCTAACATCGGTGCCTATCTTCCTCCACTTTATATGGGACGCCGCCACAGCATGGCTTACCAAGCAGTACTTCGGTGCGCGCCCGGGATCCGAACCAGCGAACCCCGGGCCGCCGCAGCGGAGCGCGCGCACCCAACCGCTTGCGCCACCGGGCCGGCCCCTATAGATGATTTTTAAACTCCCAAAAGAATCATTTTATGAAAAGTAGTAAGATATGATTTTTTAAATTATATATACATATGATTAAAAATTAAATATATAAACGTGAAAACATATATGTATATATAGGTATCGATATGCTATAACTCCTCCATATGTATGTACACACATATATGTGTGTGAAACCGTGTATGTGTACATATATGTGTGTGAAAACATATATATGTACATATATATATATGTATATGCAGAAGTTAGACAAACTAGATACTAATTACTGTTCCATGCTGTTCCAAGTTTTCTTGGCCATGATCTTCAACACATTACCTAACTTACTGAGCTTTAGCTTCCTCAACTAGGAACTTAGTACAACAATGCTTATCTCATTGTTTTTATAGAGGTGTTTAGAATATAGAAAAGATAATGCAATTAATGCACTTAGAAAACTACACAGCTCTATAAATGTAAATATTACTCTTTATCACTTTACCAAAGAATTTACTGACTGGCTCTTGCAATGGAAAAATCGCCAGAGAATATTTGACTTATATACCTCTTTTAAATGTACAACTATGCTAATCCCTCCGATTATGGTGAGGAGGTATAAGGCAACACCTGCAGAACTCTTTTGTTATATGTACAGAGGTACAAATGTAGAAGTTTAGTATTAGTTGGGTGACAGTTCTGAAGACAGTTTTAGATTGTGAATGGCTTCTAAATAGGATGCAATTGATTAATTATCATCCCTCACTTGCATCTAGTCTAAGTCTCTATTTACTGTTTAAACATGTCAGCTTTGGAACTTTACTTTTCGGAGGTAGTACAGAAGCCACAGGAACTGAACATGTGTTCTTGGAAGGGATGTTTTCCTTCTACCTCTTATATGTAATTATAGTGTCTCTTGTTCTTGATTGATCACTTCAAACTCATTTACTAGATGGCACCACCTAATAAGAAAGTAATATCTAACATCTGGATAGGATGGATAAATCTCATGCTACACTTGAAATACTTTGCTTAAAAAAAAACTTTGATGGAATAATCTCAAATAAATGTTTTGAACCCATCAGATGAAATGGGATAGATGGAATTACCCCTAGTGAATCACTCAAGTTTGGCCCATTAAAATTTTGGTAAACTCTTAAAAGAGCCTTAAATATCTATTTATTATAAATAATTTATAGTTAATTCATGTCATCCTATATGTAAAGCAGTGCCTAGTAATAATCTACATAGATAGAATTTTTTTTCATTTTTTGAGCAACATAGATTATAAATCTCTTTATAAATTAATGTGCCCATGAGATAGAAATTCCTTTAATAAGTATGGATTTATAGTATAGCTATCAGCTTTTCTAAGACAGCTAAGGCAGGATTTAAAAATCACCCTAGTAGAAAATAAATTTCTTGGGTCCAGAGAATCCTAGTATTAACATCAGCTGAAGATCGTGTCAGCCAAAGACCATGTCTGACAGTTGGCATGCAGACATGAGTGAACGGATGTGGGGAAAAAAAAGAAGAAAGGATAAAAGGGAGAAAGAGAGAGAGGGAGGGATAAAAAGTGGTTCTCGAATCAAGTTCTGCTCTGGTTCTTTTTAATTTTATTATTATTAATTCTAAAATAGTCCATTTACATTTTTAGATTCGGTGATTTCTGACAGAAAAATTTGACATGCACTCTATAAATCAATAGAGAATTTTGAATCAGGTTTTTAAAAATATTTTTTAAAACCACACTTTTGAGTTCCTGGGAAGATATTGTATATCCAGCTGAAGATGTGTGTCCTCTCCATTACAGGTAGATCCAAATAGCATTGCTGCCAAAGATGGCCGAATTCGAGAAGGGGATCGTATTTTGCAAGTACGTGATGGTGTTATTTCCTTCAGTTTCTTACTATCTGTCCAACAGTTTTAATTTTATTTTCTTTCTTGTAAAATGTGAGAGAGAAGAATTTGTCTTTGCTTCTGGATAGTAACATCTGCAAAACAAAAAGCTATCATTTAAAACTTTTTTTAAAGTAAGGATGGTGCCATTAATTAAGAATTATTAGCTAATTATTAGTGATTAAGACATCAACGCTGGACTCAGACTCGACTTCAGCTTCCAGCTCCACTGCTTACACATTCCTTAACCTCTCATTGCAAGCCTGTTTCCTCATTTTAAAAGATGATAATAATAAAACATATTGTTGCAAAGGTTAAATGTGATTATGCATGTGGTATGCTTAGCACAGTGCATCGTAAATAATAAACATTAACAGTTATTATTACTAGCAGCACCAGCAATTATTGCTGCCTTTTTCCAGAATAAATTAGGTAAACATGCATCCCAATGTTCCATTACTATATAAAAGTCTAGAAGTCTAAAGAAGTTTTAATAATTTACAAATGAGTTGCTGGGGACAGGTGGAGGAAATATGCTTCTTCTCCATGTGGAAATGTGAAAACATAGAGACTGATTAAATTTCAGTTTAATGAGAGAGATGGTAAGCAGATCATAGCCCAAATCAGGAATAATTTTTGAAAGCCAAGGTTTCTGTCTTAAACTAAACCTGCCTCCACCGGCTCTGTCTCTTCTGAGTCCTTTCCCATAAAGAACAGCTGCAGAGAGACACACAGTTGCCCAGTTCTTGTGTCCAGATTAACCCAAAATAAGAACAGGGGCTCTTCAGGGCTGGGTTTCACTGCAGATCTCAACTGCAAAATGGAGGAGGACTCAAAAGACAAATTGAGGAAGTTACAAACTATTAAAACATTCTGCAAAACTTGTAGTCATTGTAACAGATCTATAGTTCCCATTACTAGATATGAACCCCGGAAGAATATTTCTTACATTTAGCACACTTGGATTCAATACTCTGCCTAAAACCAGGGCTTCAAAAATAGACAAGATGCCATCCTAGCCTGTGGGGCACTCCCTGTGTAATTAGGAAGATGATGCGCACACAGATGATTACCATGCAGTGCGAGCGACATTGTCATGATAACGGTGTGCCTGAGCCACCTTGGACACACTCCAGCGGGTTATCCTGGAGTGGGTAAGAACCAGCCTTCTGTGGGTCTTTCCTTTCTTTAGGGTGACAATTAATGAATCACAGCACTTCTTCATACCTTCTCCCTTCTCTAACTAGATGCCACAGAACTCCTTTTTCATCAGGGACCCTCTACTGAGCTCCAATTAGGAAAGAATACAAGTATGAATTAGCGGTCATTCATGGTCCCAGTAGTTTTCAGAAAACTTAAAGAATATATAATTTAGACTTCAGTGAGTGGTGACCTATAGTTAAACAAAAAAACTGGATATACCAGGGGGAGGAAAAGTGAACCAGGATGCCAAAGCTTAGTCTTGTTCACTACCATATTTTAATACTTTCTCTCCCATACATAAATAAATGAATGAATGCAACAAAGGTATTCAGTGGAGAGAGTGATAGGATAGATGAATAAAATCTGCAGTAAAGTTTTACATGTGCAGCCTCATGAAGAAATAAGGGTACCATTTCAGTGCATCATCCAGATAATGAAAGCTTCAAAAATATTTTGTTTTTTTTGACTTGGAAATAATTTTAAATGTATCGTTCCTTTGTTAACATCTCCAATTAAGTATACTGGAAAGAATGTAACCTTCTTTTGATGCTCAGGGTCATGTTACTCCCAGCAATCTTTACACAATGTTACAATAGAGTAAAATGTTCGGTGGCTAAAAGGTCTGGAAGATTTTGTGCCCGGATGTTAAATGACCCTAGTTGGCTATGTTTTCTGATGTGTTGGGTCTATATTTTGTCATTTTTCTCTTGCTGTTTCCAGCTCTCACTTCTTCCTCTCACCATCCACTCATACCTTCTGCTGCACCCTCACTGGCTCCCTTCCTAGTTTCCAGCTAACACTTTCCCATGGGTTAGATACACAAATACAGTTATTAAAATTACATCTTTTAGTTCGGTGGCTAGAGTTGAATAGAAATAAAGTACATGTCTTTCCATATATGCGTATTTTGTTTTGACACTTCCTTATTCTTGGCTTTATTTTGGGCAGGTAAAGTTTTCAGATAAATTATTTGCTGGATAATAAGGCATTCGTTAATGGAGTTGGTTCATTGAAGAAACAACAGCAGGATTGATAAAGTGCTATTGTCTGCCTGATTACTTTATATCCAGTGACAAATATGTCACACTTAATGAATAAATACATGTCACATTAAAAAACCTAGAATTCAATTCTATCTGCACACACAGGAAACAAAGAGTCTTAAGGGTGATGGTGAAATTATATTAAATAAAACTGTGACAAAATTGTACCCATAGACAAATAGCTCCATATGGTTGATGAGGAGATTATGGGATACCCTGTAATGAACAATTAATGACTCCTTTCTCAAGGAGATGAGAGTGGGAGAAAGAGAGGATTTACTTCTTATCCTTGAAGTTTTCTGGCTGGCTTTTATTTAAATGAATCTCTTTAGAGCAATTGTGATTTTAATTTCCTGTTCATGATGACCTAAGTAGAATATTTCTATGGTCTTGCCTTCATTGGGTAGCTTAAGTTTTCTAAATGTTATACACCATGGGCCTGTAGTACACTATGGGTGACCTCACCCAGTGACACCACACACACACACACACACACACACACACACACACACACTCACACGAGACTAACATAAGGTAGGAATTATGCAGAAGAAAAACCATGAACCAACTTCATGAAAATACATTCTAGCTCTCATGTGTTTTTTCTCTGCAAGTGCTTGACAGTTCTTTCTGCTGTGCCATTGTCACAAGCTTGTGCTATAGATGCATCTTCAGGAATTAATATGAGGAAGTCCTCTCACAAAATGGCAGGGCTGAATGAAGACAAGGCATTTCTGAGCCAGAGAGAAAGGATTAAAGACCACATGTGATCAGCTTTCCAAAGGAGAGAGTGCTGTATTCTCGTTTCCTCCTTGGGATAGTAAGCATATAATATTTCATGTAAGCTGCCTAATCTCATGTTGGTCAAAAAACTCAGTCATGTTCCTAAGGATCACTCCTTGACAAAACCCTGCAAAAACTCAAATAGTGGAACAATAAAACTTCTAATGAGCTCTGTCTGTCTTTCTCTGCCCTATACAAATACCCTCAGCATTTCTTCCTACTCTTTTATTTTCTTCCCTTTGGATAGCTGTTTTCCCCCTATTTCTGCTCTTTCCACTCCAAATCTCTATACTTCATTCACCTTCTTTCTCTCCACACTAAAATGTGAACACATTTGAAATAGTTCTTTTGCCTTAGATTCTTGGGATTTCAAATAAGAAATTCCAGAGGTGGTTGGATGCCAAGAATTTTAGTTGCCCATCTGCCTCTGGTACACTGATACAGAAAATGTAAAAATTGGTATATTGAAGCAAAAAAGCTATATTATACCATTTCTAGGCTTTTATACACACACACATACCCATGCACACACTCATATGCACATACAGGAGATTGAGCCTAAAATGAAATTTTGACTGATTTATCTTAGTTAATTGCCACAAATCTGTTCTAAGCCAAGGCAATATCCATTTTGAAACTAATATTTACATATGCCCATGCATGGAAAATCAGACAAATACATTCTCTAGCAAAGCTTTCCTCTTGTATAACAAAAGTTACATGTTACCCTTCTCCTGGTCCTCTTTCCTTCTTTTCTCTTAAAATGGAAGTCTTCCATTAAATTGTGGTGATGCAATGACTCGTCTATCTCCTCCCCATGTTGCTGGGCCCCGCACCTTTATGTCTGCTTGGTGTTTTCAGACACAGTAAGCTGCTTTCCCACAAGCAATCTTGTAGCTATGAACCATCATTCAGGAACAAGAGCAAATGAAAGTTGAAAGCTCTATCTGATTTCATTCCTCAAATGATTTCATTCCTTGAGAGACATCTTTGCTGAAACCCGTGGCTGTATTTCTTGCCTCCATATAAGTTGGAGTATCAAACTAATGTCCTGAGTACAATAGAATCTACCGACCAGTTGGCTGAAGTGGTCTTTGAAAAAGAAACAATGTTACATTTTAATACCAGATTTCTGTGGTGAATTCATTTCATTCCACTTATGATCCTGAACGTAAAAGCATTTCTACAGCATATGATCTGTCCTCCCAAAATAAGGGCTTATTGCCAGGACTGGAGACCATAGCTCTGGTCATTATGAGTTCACGGAGGAGAGAGATGAATACCAACTGTGAAAGGACTGAAAATCAAACAGCCATATTGTTTCTTGATGGCCCTCCAAGAGTTACAAATTCGTATGAGATAGATATCTTTTAAAATAGAACCATGTTTATTACTATGGATTTAATTGTAGAGGAATTTTAGTATATTTTCTTTATGTAGAAGAAAATAGTCTTTAGTGAACATTAAAATATAAATAATTATAGTATAATAATAATAGCAACAATCACATCAACAGACATATGTGCCAACCTTGAGCACTTTCTGTATACTGGACACTTATTTAAACCCTTTGCATATGTTACCTTATTTAATCCTTATGACAACCCTCTTCGAAAGGCGCTATTATCTGCACTTTAATATAGGGAACGCAATAGTACCATTAAACAAACATGAATGAAGAATATTTAGATTAATGGTAAGTAAAATGTAGATGAAGAGTTTGTAAGTATGTATATGCTTGAGAGGAGACCAGAGAAAAAAGTAGTGAGAATTATATTTCAAACAGAAAAGATGAAGCTTAGTTGTGTGAGATCATCCAACTCAATCTCCTTAGGATCGGATGTGCCTAAAGTGGAGGGAAGGTGAACAACCAGATCCACAGTTGATAGAGAGATGGATGCATTGCAGGTATACTGCTAAGAATTACTATGAAATGGACATAAGCCCTCAAAGCTCAAAGAAAGTAAAAATTTTCAAGTCACTTTTTTCAAACTATACTTAATTGGGGGTGGGGGAGGTATAATGGAATCCATCACAACCAATTTATTTTTATTCGAGGAATAAAGGCCTTAGATTCAGTACAAAAATAGCTTTTCAGATATATACTTACAAAAAAACACAACCTATCCTTCCCAGCCATTAGTCCCCATTTTGGAATCATAGCTTCTATTTTCTAATTTGATGACTTTTATTTGGAAATTGCAAAAAAAAAAGAAAAAGGAAATGCACTTGAAATTTGTAAAAGCTGAATTTTCTGTCTACATATGCAAGAGAAAAACTAAGGTGACACTCATTTGATCCGAATAAGAAAATACAACACGTGATTGTATGGTTTTTCCCCCTTTGACTATTATTATCTACTTTCTTGGTGGTAAATATGTATAATAAGAGTCTATGAATAAGGATCATTTATTGTGGTCCAAAGTTGAGATTTCTGAGCTTGTTTTCGGTAATTATGTCTGTCCTCATATATCAGCCAGAATCCCGGAGACCCACAAGGAGAAAACCTCAGGAGGCTACTTCTTGCTTTTAAGCAGAAATCCTTAGTGAAAGATGTTAGATTGATTATTGTCAAAATGGTCAGTACAGCCACATTTTCTGTTTAATTTATCGAAATAATTAATACTTATTTTAGATAGAATTACTTGACCTATCCAATTGAAATTTTTTTCCACATATTTTGGTTATATATTGTGGATCACAAATCTCATTGTCTCCATGAATTTGAGCAATCAATAAAATAAAACAAATGTAAAATATGCAAAGAAAAAAGTTGTGTTAACTAAGAGCTAAACACATTTGAACATAAAACAGTAGTTTAAACTACAAACTTTAGACACCTATTTGCTCTGTCTGCAAAACTTAGAAAAAGGAAGAAAGATATATTTCGAATGCCACTGGAATCTTTTCTTTTTAATCAGAAGTTTACTCAAGCTTGGTTTCTTCCACTCAGTATTCTTATAAAAAGCCAATTTTACTCCGTGTTAATTTAAAAAAAAAAATTTAAGTGTGCTTAAGAGATGAGCTTTAAGATATTTCATTAGTTTTGTTGTTTTAGGAAATGGATGAATCTCAGAAAGAACTGGAATATTGATGAGGATGTAACTGATGAACTGTTCCTTCTTTTGATTAGTTAAGCACTAAATGATACCCTGAGAGTGATTTGGGGCAACTGAGTCAGACCCACATACAAATATGAAATGATTAAATGAAAATGCAATCTGCAGCGGCCTGGGAGCATTGCCTGGTGAGAGATAACACTGCAGCTCTCTAATTGGCTCGCAGCAAGCATGCAGGATGACGGATTTCAGTTGTGGTATTGCCGACCCTGCTTCCCCCAGCACTATTATCTCAGAGTGACACTTCCATTACTCTGAGCGGAGAAAGATGGACGTCACCTGTCAGGGGCTGGTTAATTGTGTTGCTAGATGTATGTTGCCAGGGCGCAGGTTGGACATTTATGAACATAACTGCTTCCTCTGATGTCTGCCATCCTTCAGGGATCGATATGGCTCTTACAGTAAGCGCGTAATTGAGTGAAGGCACTTACCACTGAGGGGCTGAAGATGAGCCCGTTGTATGAGCTTCATTGTCCATACATTTACCATAAATGAGCTGATATTTGCCATTTATTGTGTGCAGCATTGTGGAAATGGAAACTAATGTGCCACTTTCATTTGTTTTCTAGATAAATGGGGAAGATGTCCAGAATCGAGGAGAAGCAGTGGCATTGCTGTCCAGCGATGAGTGCAAGAGAATTGTGCTGCTGGTTGCAAGGCCAGAGATTCAGGTCAGAGCAGAGATCAGAAACCTTGAGACTGAACTTTATATTCACGATCTGCTATTCTGTATCATGTCAGTTCCATGGATATTTGTAAAACCAAATATACAAAACGTAATTGAGTTATTTTTCCTAACTTACCAACCTTATCAAAAAAATTATAAGTTAAAGACTCCCTTATGTTGCTCCACAGAATGACAGCTAAACATCTTATTTTTTAAAAAGAAGAAAAAAAGCACACAAAATTGAATCATTATTCTCTCCTTCCACTTGCCAGCTATTTAAATGAATTTATAAATGAAAAATGGTTGACTTTACATGATTTTTAATTCTTTATGGATCCTTGCTTTAGGTTTTCATCTAAAAATACTTAATTGGCATATTAAGGTATGTTGAAAGACTCTCTAATGAGAGAGACATTAGCATATCTAGCTATCAACTTAAATCTTTTGAGGATAACTTTGTCAAATAAAGTGCCTTATGTAGCATGGTGTGGTTCCATGTATCGTAAATGAATTTTTTCTAATTTTAGTGTGACAAAAACATCTGTCCAGCCCAAAACAAACTGATAGCTTCTAAAAGGCATTTTTTAATATCTTTACAGAGGGAGATGTCATGAAAGTAAAGGAGGGGTAGTGGTGGAAGAAAAGTACTATTGGTACTTCCTTTTATATCCTTTTTATACCCCACTGCAGTACAGAAAGGACATTACATTGTCACCATTCTATCCATCTGTCAGTAGTTTGAGTGAAGTTGGTTATATCACCATTTGTCTCCCGGCTTATTGATCTGATATTTTTCAGACTCAGTAACTACATACTATCTATAAATTACATTGAGCAAGTGTATTTCAGTGTCAGACCGAATCCTGACTTGAATATAGTGGTTATAAAAGATCACCCTTTCCGCATATATTTCCCTTATGCCCTTGACCATTCTAAATGGCTCCCATAAAGCCGGCCATAGCCCAGGGCAGAGTAAAGTTACGCACCTGAGGTCTTAGGAGCTGGGAAGGGAACCTACACAACTGGCTGGACTGCCTCCGTGGGAGTGAAACTTTAAAATACATATGAAATTGCACTAATTACGTGGAAATCCGCAAACCAGTTAATCTCACTGATCTCATTTTCTTGAAAAAGAACAGAATAAAGGGGCTAAATACATATTAGTGAAATTCATAGTAAATTGAGGAGAACTCAGCAGTCATCCTTGTAGAAAAGATATTTCAATGTTATAGTGTAGTTTCCTCGCCCTTTCCATGTAACGGTTAGAGAACCTCATTAATTTAGAATTAAAGCATTTCCTTAAACTATGCCACGTAACAGCTATAATGGACTGTGGGAAGAATAGAAATTGATGACATAAGACCAGATCCTGTTCATCTTTGACGAAATACATATGCTTGGTAGGACCAGTGGCATTTTCGAATACCTGGCTACACTCCTGATTCAAAAGAATCAATGCAGGAGGATGAATTTTCAAACAAGACTTCCTTTCCAGAGTTGATAAAAGATGGTCATCTGACTCTGTAGGGTACCATCCTGTCTGTCAAAATCAGAATCTGCTTTAGTCCCTTGATCCTGAAGAAGGCTTCATGCCACTGGAAGGAACCTAATTGCCTTTAGAAAATAAGATTTCTAGAAAAATAAGGAAAGAAAATGCATTTTTAACACCATACTTTAAAAGTGATATTTAAGCAGTACATGCTCCAAAGTGGCAAGAAAAAAAGACTAAAAAAAACTTGTCTTTATATCACCCATATTTTTCCATCAATTTCAATATATCTCATTATTGCATTTTTTTGTATGTGCATTTTATTCAGGGAGAATATAGAAGTTTTTGTGTGTGCTTTTTCTAGCCCTTTTCTTTTTTTTAATGTTTCCAGTCTTCTCTACATTCTTGGAAATGATGTACAGAGTTGCTGGGGGCAGTATTGTACATCTGTGCAATATTTTGAAATAACTCATTTCTTTCATTCCCTGTCAACTTTCTTTCATTTTCTGCCCATTTTCTTTCTCAGACCATTAAAGGTATTGCTATTCTGTCCTATTCCCCTTAGGCCTTTGGAGCAGAGAGGGCTCTCATAAGAACTTTCAGCCACTCCTTTTGAGAGAGTGCAGGTTGTTTCTTTCTCTGAAATGCCACGTGTAATCCACTACCATGCAGAAGATCCCCCTGAATAACAATGACCATCCTCCCTTTCCTGCAGCTCAGTTCAAGGGAAAGGTCTCTCTGCCACAGTTTTAGACAGACTGCCATGAAGGAATGTCCAGGTGGAAAAGGAAATACAACAGGGAAAGGAAATGAGCAAGAAGAATCCCTCCTTACTTATTGTGCTAGAGGAAAGCCTAATCAAAATAGACATACACTGACTACAGATGGCAACTCAAGGATCTATGTGGTTGGTTAATAAGAAAAGAGTTATAAGGAATCATTAATTTTTACCATTTGTTCTTCTTATCTCCTCCACCCCTTCATTTAAATTTCAAAAGACTCTGTTTCATCTTTCACTGTATCAGTGTTAGCAAACCTTTTGTTTTGACCTGATTAAAGAAAAACTGCTTGATGTGCTTCTAAAAAGTAAACATGTCTAGCTTTAAGCAATTTCTTTTGGAGTCTGGCGTTTGCAGCTTCGTGAAACTTAAAAGGGATTAAAGAATGTAAAACTTGGACAATTGTAAATTGGACTGAATTTAAATTTTTAGTCAGCTTAATTTTCATTTTATAGTTAATAATTTTCATAGTTCATCTGCATATCAAAGTCAGTGGGGTGGAACTTGGTCAAGCTATTCAGGCTACACTAAGATAAATGAGGATGAATGAATGTGTCCATGCTTTTGGCCCCAGTCAAATTTGAGGTAATTTAAGTTCTGGGTAGGTTTTAATAAATATCAAGAAACCTATGATTGCCTTCAAAGTAATGAATATGATACATATACACTAATGCCTTTTCTGATGCAGTTTAATGTCCTTCTTTCAGAGTTTGTTTTGTTTTTAAGCTTTTGAAGTTCAGTAATTTTTAAGAGCTAATTTTGCCCATTAGTTTGAGGTGTTTTCACCTTTGTCATTGTCAATTTTGGCTTGCTAGAAAGCTGCTGTTCCTTGTAACACAGAGTGAAGCAGAGCTTGGACAATAATTCAGCAAATTTAATCAGAATAAATAGCTAATTTATGTAATCCAGCTCGAAAAATCCACTTTGAAGCAAATTATCTGTATTAACTGTCAAAACTCATCATATTAGCAAGGTAACCACCAGTTTTCCATTTCACTTTATGTTGAGAAGCCAAAGAGATCTGTTCAGTTTAATTTATGTAAGACTCCCACAAGAATACTTGCATTCAGCACTCGCTAACAAAACCCCACATGCTCCACACCACTCCACCAACCTTAAATGCAACATTTTTTTGGAATCGGGCCTGAAAAATGAGTTAAAATAGACATGGCATAGCAGCTCTTTTTCTTTTTCTTTGAGAAGAATAACTTAGAAATTTTTTTTTCGGATACAATAAATATTGTCCGTAGCTTCTCTTGTGGGAAGCAGCCATCTTGTTAACTTGGAAACCATCCCCCTAAAAATAAAGAAGCAGGATGAGGGTGGTGTCAGTGAAGGGGGTGGGGGACGCGTTGTGTGCAGTTGCACTGGGGGTTGTTGTTAAGGAAAAAAGCCCAATTGTCTCGTGGTCCCATTAGTACCACTGCGGTTCCTTAATATGGGGACTGTTAGAGGTAATGAACGTGACAGCTGTGGATTATGCAGTATGCTTTTCATACATTTTGAAACACGGTAATGTTCTATGCTGTGAGATCTACTTGGTTATGAGAGAAAATCTGTAGCTCTGTTTCAGGAAAGGATAAAAGGCGTAAGAGTCCAATTTTTTTTTTATCACCTTTTCTTTCTTCTGAGAGGTGAACTATCTGAGGCTGGTATTCTGAAGAGAATCATTATGATAAAAGGAACTGGTCAGGCATCACCATTTAAGTTTACTCTATTTTAGCATGAGTTCTCACGAACATAATATGATGTACTAATGTATTCTTTCACAGCTGGATGAAGGCTGGCTGGAAGATGAAAGGAATGAATTCTTAGAGGAGTTAAACTTGGAGATGTTGGAAGAACAGCATAATGAAGCAATGCAGCGCACTGCCAATGAGGTGGAGCAGGTAAGGCCAACAATTTGAACTACATCATTTGAAATGTTGCTAGTTCTTTTTTTAAGGTATAACCATAAATGGAGTAAAAAACAAAATCAAAGAGTTTGATCCAACATCTCTGTAATGGTAATTTTTGAGAGCAAAAGACCATCTCAAGTGAAGCAGAGGTAATAAATACAATTTTTTTCTATTGAGAATATTTGTAGTTTGGAAAGCTTAGGGGCCATTGTTGATAGAGTACAGTAGTATTCAAATGTTGACCCAAGTACTGTTCAACCTATTGCAGAAATTTAATACTAAAAATGCATGTTGCTTCTCAATATGCCAGCTGGAGGCAATCCCTTCCCCCAAAAAGTAATTTTATACTTTAAAATATTAATGTATCTATTTAAGTATTTAGGCAACTATAGGGTCATGATGACGTGATGTAAGCCATCAATTTCATTTGTGTGTTTGGTATCATGATTACACCTATATACTCCTGAATAGGAGTGGTTCTACTTGAGATTGTTGACATCATTTTGGCTCAGGGTCACATCATCATTCAACAAAATATTCTGAGCTCCTTATATGTTCCAAGTACCACACTTGATCCTGAGAATGCAAAGAAAAATGAGCAAAGTCCCTGCCCTTAGTTAACTCACAACTAGTAAAAGATCACACTGTGGCTCGTGACAAACTGAGTCTTAGGATTCTTTTCATTTTTGTTGTGGTTTTCCTGCTGGATAAAAACAGGATCAACATATGCTAGATTTTTTTTTTTTTTTTTTTTTGGTGAGGAAGACTAGCCCAGAGTTAACATCCGTTGCCAATCCTCCTCTTTTTGCTGAGGAAGATTGGCCCTGGGCTAATATCCGTTCCCATTTTCCTCTACTTTATATGGGATGCCACCATGGCAAGTGGTGCGTCAGTCCGTGCCTGGGATCCGAACCTACCAACCCCGGGCCTCCAAAGTGGAGCATGGGAACTTAACCACTACACCACCAAGCCAGCCCCTACATATGCTAGATTTTTTATGTCAGATTCATGTCATTCATCTGCTGATATAGTTTTATTAACACTTCTTCTGTCAATTTACTGATTTGTTTAATTATCATCCTATTCTTAACACATCCTAAAAGAATTTTTTAAAAAAATTCTGACAGTTAGGCTTAGGAACATGAAACACAAACATCCTATCACTTTTCCAAGCTGAGTGATGAAATATGTTGATGCTAGCATCTCATAGCAGAGAGGTATGTGTATGTGTGTGTGCACATGTCCATATATTAAATAAATCATTAGATTGAAAACTACAGTGTCACCATAGCCATGTGTGCTATACTCTTTGCTGATCCTGGATGCCCACTGGCCGCTTCACAAATGTAGTTCATGCTCAAAAATGATGCTGTGACTGTGGTGATTGCTTTTCAATATAGGTAGGATGGATTGAAAATTTTATGTATGACTTCAACACTGGCCACAAATAAAGATATTTTTTGGTGGCAGCTGCTGGTTACAAGCAAGAAAGTCCTTGCTCCAGGCTTTTTCTCTCTTAGATACAAAATGTGACCTGATACAGAATTGACAGGAGGGTGTTGGAATAAAGAAAGAAGGAAGAAATCCTGTCCAAGTGAAGTGATATGGTGTCAAATGCTGCCTACTCATCAGATGTAATACAAATGCTAGGTCTTTTGAGGTAACACTAGATGGTCCCTGAGGTTAGATGCTCATTGTGTGGAAATTTTTCTTCACCTTGAGACTGAAAAATGATGAGAAGTACAGAAACCTTTAAAAGTCCTTTGCCCTTATAAACAATAATACTACATTAGAAATGTCTTGGTAGAAACATTGCCTGTCACTATAATAATTCTGTAGGGAAATGATAAATGATAGAGTAGCATTACATTAGAAACCAGGAATTTTAGGTTTGAGAATGGAAAACTCTTTATTTTCACATTTGCTCATAAACCAGTAACAAAAGAAGGGGAAAATGAATAAAAAATAAAGTGTATATCCATATTTAAAAACTGAAATACATATCCATATGAAAGTTTCACTTTCCGTACTATCCTTGGTCCTATGGCTGCTGTTGACACATTGTGCAACATCTCCCATAGCATAATTTGTCTGTATCATTCGTACTGCATGTAAAATAAGAAAAAGGAAACACTAGCTGTCTTGTACTTTTTAAGCTCGTTAAAGATATGAGAAAAATACAAATGTAAATAATGTGGTATATAAACTCATTTGTAATATCAACAACATCCTTTGGGAGTTTTATGGCATAGTGTGCAGATGTCACCACATTTGATACTATTGTCAGCTTATAGCAAGAGATATGGAGATGTAACAAGCTTTCCATTGTTAGTTACATAAAACTTTAAAATTAACCTCAGTATGTTTTCAACACATGAGGAAAAATATTTTAGAGAAAGATTGAGAATCCTAGAATAACGTGATACATAGTCATGTTCTCTTCTCTCCAGTTTATGTGACATTTTGTTCTGCCATTACTTCTCTGGAAGAAAATAACAATTATCTAGAGAGACCTTTTCAGACCTGTTTTAGAATACCTTTTATCACCCATTCTTTCCTTCTTTGTAACACTAACAGGCTTAATTATATTTAATTATAATAATATATATATCTAATGGTGAGTAAACTTAGACATAAGGAAAATACAATCTAGAAATTGCTATGTAGACTACTATATGATGAGTGTTGGAGGAAAAAATAACTTTACCCTATTCACAGAGAAAGAACTATATTTGCATCTCCTTAGGGCAGTAACAGTTAATTGTTCTGCATGAGAGCCAAAAATTACTACGGAGTGAAGTTTACATACATATTTAAATATATACGTGTGTGTGTGTCTATTTACATATATATGTCAAAATATAGTTTTTGACATTGTGCCCATGTCTGGCAATCAGTGCTGCTCAGATTTTCCTAGGAACTGTCATTTTATTCTTGGTAGAGTAAAAGTCACCTTTGAAGGAAATTACTAATTAAGAGTAGAAAAATCTTTTTAAGTAACCCAAGTAAGTCTTAAGACATTGTTGTTGCTTTTCAGTAACATAATTTGGAGATGCACTGAGGTCAAAGCACGTGTATCCAGGAATAGGGCATCCTGGACGTGTAACAAATCCTGACACTGGGAGATGGCACTGGACTTCTAGACCTCTCTCTGTCACTAACAAGCTGAATCCATCTGGGATTAACTTTCCTTATCTATAGATAGAAGGTCCTGGGCTCCAGCACTAATCTATTCCTGAGTTTTTTTACCATTATCAGCATATTACTAGATCAATGAAGTTTCCTCTGCACTTGAGGAAAGTTCAGAAAAAAAATAATAATAAAGTGATGCAGCTTCTGAACTCCGGGCCTTCATATTGCTCAAGACCATTTAAACATTCTGTCTTACTCCTCGTCTTGAAACTCATCAAGTCACCTCATTTACACACCTTTACTCCAGAGTTTCCCAAGTAAGAGAAACCCTTAAGATAAGAATCACTTATTTAAATATGTCCTGTTTCATTTATCCCCAAGTGAGTGTCATAGCCATAGTTAAACAGCTGTTGTTTTTTTTTACTTCATTGCATAAAAAGCTGCCATGAGCTAATTGCCTTTATTTCTAAAATTGTTATGGATACTAAAATTAGAGCCGCTTTCTAGGAACCGCACTTTTGCCAAGAAGCATTGTTTTTTCAAGCAAATTTTTCAACAACTGGCAGGGTTCAAAATAATTAATTTTCTTTGTTCTCTCAACTTTGGTATCCTAGCCAAAAAAACAAGAAGAAGAAGAAGGTACAACAGACACGGCAACATCCTCATCCAACAACCATGAAAAGGACAGTGGAGTGGGGCGCACTGATGAAAGCTTGCGAAATGACGAGAGCTCAGAGCAGGAGAACGCAGCTGAGGATCCCAACAGCACGTCTTTGAAGAGCAAGAGAGAGCTGGGGCAGAGCCAAGACACTCTAGGAAGCGTTGAACTTCAGTGCAATGAGAGCTTCGTGTCTGGTGAATACGTTGACTCAGACTGCACTGGCAACCAAGATGAGGAGTGTGAAAGATTCCGGCAGCTCTTGGAGCTCAAGTGCAAGATTCGAAACCATGGCGAGTATGACCTGTATTACTCGAGCAGCACGATGGAATGCAATCAAGGGGAACAAGAGGGAGTGGAGCATGAGCTACAGTTGCTTAATGAAGAACTAAGAAACATTGAACTCGAGTGCCAGAATATCATGCAGGCTCACAGGCTCCAGAAAGTGACAGACCAATATGGAGACATCTGGGCATTGCATGATGGAGGATTCCGAAATTATAACACCAGCATAGATATGCAGAGGGGAAAACTAGATGACATCATCGAACACCCAGAAAAGTCAGACAAGGACAGTTCTAGTGCTTACAACACAGCTGAAAGCTGCAGAAGCACTCCACTTACAGTGGACCGTTCCCCTGACAGTTCCCTTCCAAGAATGATCAACCTCACCAATAAGAAAAACCTGAGAAGCACAATCGCAGCCAGTCAGTCCTCTTCTGGACAGAGCAGTAAAGAGTCAACCTCCACCAAAGCCAAAACCACTGAACAAGTTTGCGGCATTGAAGGCAAGGAGAAGAGTTCAGAAAGCAACAAGCTTTCTGATCCAGAGAAGACAGGCAGTGAGAACATCCCTTACCTCTCTCCTTACCACAGCTCCTCATATAGATATGCAAACATCCCAGCACATGCCCGGCATTATCAAAGCTACATGCACTTGATTCAACAGAAATCTGCAGTCGAGTATGCTCAGAGTCAGCTCAGTTTGGTGAGCATGTGCAAGGAGTCACAGAAGTGTTCAGAGCCCAAGATGGAATGGAAGGTGAAAATTAGGAGCGATGGGACAAGGTACATAACAAAGAGACCAGTGCGAGACCGGATTCTGAAGGAACGTGCCTTAAAGATCAAGGAGGAGCGGAGTGGCATGACGACAGACGATGACACCATGAGCGAGATGAAAATGGGGCGTTACTGGAGCAAAGAAGAGAGAAAGCAACACCTGGTTCGGGCCAAAGAGCAGCGTCGGCGCCGAGAGTTCATGATGCGGAGCCGGTTAGAGTGTCTCAAGGAGAGTCCTCAGAGCGGCAGCGAGGGCAAGAAGGAGATCAACATCATTGAACTGAGTCACAAAAAGATGATGAAAAAAAGAAACAAGAAAATTTTGGACAACTGGATGACAATCCAAGAACTGATGACCCATGGGGCCAAGTCTCCTGATGGCACACGAGTTCATAATGCCTTTTTGTCCGTCACCACCGTATGACCGAATGAATGGAATGCAACTCGTTTTAAGAGGAGGCTACCAGTTTGGGTAGAGTATGATTGCCTCGTTCAATGTGGCGTTTTTATATATATTTTGTGACTCTTTATAGTTTAAATTTTTTGTAAGCAAAAATACCTGGTAATTTTTCATTTGTTTTTCGTATCCCGGTACCTTCTTTTTGGCTGAGATCTTTCTTTAACTTGTGACAGATTCATATTACTCGTTTATATATTAAAAAACACACAAAAGGAAAGAAAACAAGAAAAAACTTGAACAAAAATGCTGAGGAGCCAATTAATTTCCTATTTTAATGTATCTATTGTAAGTTAAGATCTGGATTTATTTCTCTAGTTTACTTATTTTCTACTTTAATAACAACTCAACGCCAAAACATTTCTGTGCTTCCTTCTTGGCATAATCTGTATTAAATCAAACCTGTTAATAAATCATGTGCCACATCTTGTCTTATCCATAAAAACCACCTCTTTTTAACATCTTCTTGTACATTTAACACGTAAATGGCCATTGTCTTTGTCTCAGTAAAGTGTAGGTGGACAATCTTCCTGTGATATGTAGTGACATTGGTCATGTAGCTAGATAATTGTGGTAATTGTGACAATAAAAGAGAAATAAATTATTGATTATCCTTAAGAAAGTTATCGAGGAGTGTTTTATTTTCATTGTCCACTGTGGTTACCGGATATAAATTAGTTATATATGTATACTATTTAGAAGACTCTTAATTGTGGATTATAAAATGTGTACATTTTCTATCAATTTTTCAATAAAATTGTCCTGAAATACTTCCCATAGATCATTGTGTCACATATTCTTACCGGGATTAAATTAGATAATATGTGTAGAACATCTAACAAGTGCTAACTAAACATTCAATAAACATGAGCTCATGCTCTCCTTGCCTGCCACCCATGTAGGGAAAAGCCAAGAAAAATTTAGGGAAAGATATAGAGAGAGGGGATCAGTGAAGCTTCTGAGATTGTTTATAATGACACCATATGTATTAGTCAGCTCAAGCTGCTGTAACAAAATACCATAGACTGTGTGACTTAAGCAACAGGAATTTATTTCTACAGCTCTGGAGGCTGGGAAGTCCAGGATAAAGGTGCTGACTGATTCAGTTCCCTAGTAAGGACTCTCGTCCTGTTTTGCAAATGGCTGCCTTCTCACTGTGTCCTCACGTGGTGGAAAGAGAGAGAGGAAGCTCTCTGGTCTCTCTTCTTATAAGGGCACTGATCTCATCATGAAGGCCCCACCCTCATGACTTCATCTAAACCTAATTACCACTCAAAGGCCCCAACTCCAATGACCATCACATTGGAGGTTAGAGCTTCAACATACGAATTTGGGAGGGGAGACAAATTCAGTCCATAGCACTATGTGCATTTAATTAGTCAATCATTTGAGAATAAATTTTTGGAAACTGTCTTCTTAATAATTTTAAGCATAGTCATTTATAATGCCTTTTATGTCAGTTTATTAAAATGTAAGATTGTTAGATTAGCAGACAGGTTTTTTAAATCTAGCTTTTCATCATATAAACACATATACCATATCATATGTCAATCATGGTGCCTCCAGAGTGAAAAGCCAGATCAACCACATGCACACAAACATTGAGTTTGATCAAATTTTCATTCAACCCAAGAGATTGTTTTAACATAATGGAAACACAACATCTGAATATTTTTAAAGCTACTTTGCTGTTTAAAAACCTATAGTGGCCTTTATTAGCTCTTGAATCAGACTCTGATGCCTCAGCCTTATATTTAAGGTCCTCCATTAACTTGCCGGCCATGCCAATTGCCCCTCCTCTTTAGATCTTCTCTGACTTATTCTTGGCTCCTTAATAGCCTGCCCATTTCCTCTGAAGTTATCTTAGGCTATTCTCTTGTGTAGGGTTTCTGTGCCAAATCCCACACTTCCCTTAGAGTGTAAGCATATACACATTTCTCTTTGGAGCCTGTTTTGATGACACCGGATTTTGGCATACACTATGATGCAACTGTATTATCATTTTACCTTGGAAATGTTACTCTTCTGTTATTTGACTCACATACATAGAACTTATTGTCTCCTTGCTTTGATTTTAAGTTCATGGAGTTTGGCTCTTGTGTCCCCCTCTTTCTTTGTAAGCCTCTGATAGAATGCAAATTGAATAATAATGAATGCTAGTTGAGTTAAATTATTTTATTCACTCATCTCTCTCCTCCACATATTCATCTTTTTGTTACTGTTTTCTTTACTCTTCTACACTTCTGAGTTCTTACCTTTTTTTTTTTTTTTTTTTTGTGAGGAGATCAGCCCTGAGCTAACATCTGCCAATCCTCCTCTTTTTCTTCGCTGAGGAAGACGGCCCTGGGCTAACATCGGTGCCCATCTTCCTCCACTTTATATGGGACGCCGCCACAGCATGGCCTACCAAGCAGTGCGTCGGTGCGCGCCCGGGATCCGAACCAGCGAACCCCGGGCCGCCGCAGCGGAGCACGCGCACCTAACCGCTTGCGCCACCGGGCTGGCCCCCTGAGTTCTTATCTTTTGAAGGGCTATTACATAGATGAAAAGAAATGATTTTTTTTTTTTTTACATATAATGAATATCTGGACTGAAAAATTATAAGATAGCGATAGTAATAGCAACCTAAGGCAACTTTTCACTTCTAACGTTAGACATTGTTAATCCAATCAATAAGCCTACTCTGAATGCACCTAGAGTTAACTTTGGATCAAATAGTTTTGAATAAGAATGCCTGTCTATCTTAAGAACTCAGTTCTTTCCTCACCTAATGCCTGTGGTTATTGTTTATCTTCTTGACACAATTGGGTTTAAATACTCGTTGAATTCGAATTACTCCTATGTATAAATGTGAGTTGGAATCAACGTATAGATTTTTCCAGAAGAAACTACGCATCTCACATAATGCAGTGTTTCCAAAGTTACCAGTTTAATTTTAGTTTTATTAAGGCTAAGTGTGCTTGCCAATTTTTTAAAAATGTGATGTTGGTGTTTTTCATATCTATGTTTATACAATGCTACACGTTGAGAAATGTCTTTTTCAAAAATCAGTGAAAATCTGAAAAGTGTTATGCTGTATCTTTCCACATAACATATCTTTGTGCAAATATGTTTTTAAGTAAATGAATAATAAATCTGTTGCTCAGCAAAGAAAAATAATTGGTTATATATGGGATATTTTATTTCAGTTCAGAAGAAATATGTGAATGTGAAGAGGAAAAATATTTTACTTGGGAAATTACCTTTGAAATTCCATATTTTTTATCGCTTTTTATATTCACGGTGTGACAGAAATTGGTGTTAGGATCCATATGTGAACGACCTAATGGGCTGGAAAACAATGTATGTTCAATGGGCATTTCTTCACTGCATACCATGAAGAAGGCTGTTGTCGCCATCTTGTTTTGTGTTGACTGTCATCTTATGAACACATACATAAGGTGGGCTGAGGGAGAACTCATCTAACATAGCCTTTCCATAGCTACATACTGATTTAATCCATGTCTTGTTTGTGTGTCTAAATCTTCCACCTAAACATACTCTTTTTATCCCTGCAGTGAGCTTCTGCTCTCTGCTTCCAGTTCCTTGTTTTCTGATGGTGCCACTGTTCACCTACTCTTCCACACTCATCACTTGAATCTTCTGGAATTTCTCTTTTATCTGCTCAGTCACAAAGCAGTATTAATTTTTCTTCAAAACGTGCCAGATTGTCTCTAGTACCCTTAAATCACCTTTCGGCTAGACTGTAGCGGTCTGTCTACGTGCCTAATTCCTTCAACAGGTCTATGCCTGGTCTCCCTGTATGCCCTTTCCCGTCTATCTTCCTATATACATAGGAGACAGCAATACTTGGCCTCCTAAATATCTCTTTCCTCACTGTGCTCAGATACCTTCAGAAGTCTTTTCCTGAGCATGGGATAAAATCCAAGTGCCTGAGACTGTTATCCAAGGACTTCCATAATTTAACCTCAATCTTTTTTGCCATCTGACTCACACGTCTCTCCAAGGAAGACTTCCAACTCAAACCTCAAGAAACCTGTGCCTTTGGTAGATGAATAATATGATGCTCCTTCAAACTAATCTTTAAATTTTAATTAAAATTTAATTAAATTTTATTTTCTATTAATTTATTCTACTCTCTTAATTATTAGTTAATTTCCATTATTTTTCTATTTCTATTAATAATCATTAATATAATTGATATAACTAATTTAATAAGAAAAACTAAATAAATTCTATTAACTTTCACTTCATAAACATGAACCCTGCAACAGGTTCACTAACACACTTCTAAAAAAAGTAAAAAAAATTTTTCCCGGCAAATTATTTCCCACTTATCTGAGGTTTTTGTTCTCTCTTCAGTTGTCTATCATTATTTTCCAAAATGTATGTCTTTGGAGGTATATTAAAGGACTTAAAATTTAGACAAACCATTTGCTCCTGTAAATATGTGTGACATGGTTTCAGAATTTCAATGGATAGTGACTATAGGGAGCCAGTGACAAAAATAATAGACCAAGATAGTCATCTGTTGAGGAGTGCGTTGAGATGGTGTGCTGTTTTGCTTTTTGCAGTTTCCACTCAAGTGTGCTGCCCTTTTCAGCCAGAGCAAGACCAGTTTACACTGTAGCAGCTTTATAAGAAGTCTCCTTGTGGAACTGAGTAAATGGGCACCGTAAAGCTGATTATTTGTGGGATGTTTTTGTGTTACTTCTAGTGTCCGTCCCTGTATGCCTCTGCTTTAGTCAGACAGGGCTCCCTCCAGGTTTTCAAACATGCCATTCTCATTTCCAGGGCCACTCTTTGCTTGTGGTGTTTTGCGTGTTAGATAAACCCTTTTCCTTTCTCTTTGTCCACCCCTCCATCAATGTTGATTTCACGTCTTCGCGTCTCTCCAGGAGATTTTCCCGAACTCTTGCTAACAGCCTCTCTTATTTCTGAACACTCATAGACGGTATTGTCTTAACACTCACTTGGCTTTCCACACAATAGTGTCTAATATTTTTTTCCATAATTTGTCATGGGTATGATGTGTTGCGCCGTTAGTAACCATTGCCACATATGTCCTTCTGGCATTTCTTCTGTTTTACCAAACAACAGCTGCTCAGGATTTTGGTGCCATGCATTTTTTACATATCCCTGTCAACAGTGTTGTGTTGCAACAAGTATTGCTCCTAGGTTCATGAGCCATCTATAAACTAGGGTCCTGCTTGTCATTCAGTACACCAGCACATGTTTTTAGCTTATTAATATCCATTACTTATTTACTGCCTCCCAGCTCTGCCACTTACTAGTTTTGTATTCTTAGGCAAGTTACTTAAGCTTGCTGCTGCTCAGTAATTATAGCTTTTTTCATAGGTTGGGAATTAAATAGGTTAATACATATAAAGAAACTAGATGAGTGCTGGCACAGAGTGGGCACTCAATAGATATTAGCTATTTTTGTTTACAGATGAGCAAACTGTGGCTAATATAATTTTAGTAATCTGCCACAAATTCCTAAAGCTACTAAGCAATAGATTCCGGGTTCAAACCCATGATAGTCTGCCCCCAGAGTTTCTCTTTCTTCCCCTACTTGCGGCCTCCACATTAAGAACGGACATCACAATTAACAGCAACTTGTTCACTAAGCTCCATCAGTTCTGCTTCAAACAGAAGTCCAGGCACTGACACCATTTTCTCTGTGTCATCAAACATGCTCACTTTCTTCATTTTGTTCTACTTTACCAGTCAGCCTATTTCTTGAATTGCATGTTGCCCATGGTGGGGAATTATGGTGGCAGATTTTATCTTTGATCAGTCAATGAGCCTGTGATCGTTTCTCTAGAGCTAACCAGTACATAACCACATTCTGCCTCAAATTTGTTATCGTCTCTTTCCATTGTGCTGCCTGCCACATGCATGATCAGAAAAGTGACATTGTTGTAAGGAACTTCTTGGATATCCATTCACAGGACTGTCACGGATCCTTAAAGTCTGGTATTCTAATAGGAAGTATAGTCAATGATACATATTCAATCCTCAAATGTGTTTGAACAAGCAGTCTAATAAACCAAGACATTTATTCAACTTTACCTTTTTGATGATGATAAGAATAGATTAGATGGGATGCAACTTCCCAATGTATCTTGAAATATTTGTGAGGTACTCTGGGAAGTGACGCCTACTCAAATGTTTCCAGAAACCAGCCCTACCCTGATGTTCTCATGATGGTAGGCTAGTCAGTATAGCATAAATTTCTATTTGTGTCCATTTAATTTGGACTGACTTCGTTTTTGAAACGGAACACTAATCAGAAAATCAATCAGATGGAGGACACAAAAAATAGAAATGGAACAAAACAGTCAAGGGAAGGAAATATGTTTGATATCCTACAATGTCCCCTGTGTTAGATGCTTTACATGGGTCATTAATAAACTTCTTGTCTTGGGAAGATGAAATATGAGCGCATGAAAAGAAATACACCTATATAAAGCAGTCAGTTCAGAGTGATGGTGCCAGTGAGGGGCACAGGAGTGTTAAGAGGAGTGAGGGCCCCCTATGAGTTGTCACCTCTTTGGGAAGCCCTCCCTGGTCTCACAACCTTGAATAATGACTCACCCATAGAACACTTCTCATTAATTCTGTGATCTTGAGCAAGTTACATTCCTTCTTTGAGCCCCCATTTTCTCATCTGTAAAATGAGAATATTGAAATAAATGATCTCCAATGCCCGTTTTATTTCTAACATTCTAAAAATTGGCATAAACGATGAAACGTTTTATTCCAAATTTCCTTTTATTGTAGCTATTCTTATGGAGCTATCTTAGGTAAATTCATCATCTACCAGTGAAGCAAATAAGGACATTTTCAAAAGGAAAAATAAGAAAGCAATCCACTGGTGTATAAAAATGCCTACCCTCTCCTTCCGTTATTCCCCAGCTGCCACATCACATACTTTCCTTCTAGAAGCCATTTTTAATGATGGCTACCACCTTTTGAAAGGCTACATATGCATATGCATTCTACACTCTAGAACACCACCACAGAGTTGTGCTCTGGAAGAGAAACTTGGATTTTCTGAGACTTGCATATTTATAGAGAAGATGGGAAGAGAAAGGGATTGTCCACCATTTGGATAACTCTAGACTTTGCAGTCAAGGTTACTGCCCTCCTAGCATGAGAAAGCTTGTTGCTGGGCTACTTGAGGGAGAGACTCTGGGGTCATCCAGCAGACACATTGGCTAGTTTCTCCACATAATGTATGATTGGAATTTAAGTTATGAGAAGGGTGGCAGAGTTAGACAGGAGCCAGATCATGAGGGGTTTCCTATGCAAAGCAGTGTGGAGTTAAAGTGATAAAATTTCTGTTTTAGAAAGATCAGCCTATTAGCAATTTAGACCTTATACTGGGTGGGGAAATATTTGGCAGACAGACAACCAGTTAGGAGATTGTTCCAGTGATACAGAAGAGAGGCAGTAAGAGCTCAAACAAGGGGCCAATGAGTACAGAGAGAGGATTTGACCGATGTTAGGGACTAGGATTGCAGATTTAGCAAATAAAATACAGAATACCCATTTAAATTTGAATTTTAGAAAAACAATGAAAAATTTTTTCAATGTAAGTTTGTATTGGGGACATACTTATATTAAAAATTAATTATTGTTTATTTGAAATTTTCATTTAATTAGGCATCCTGTATTCTATCTGGCAATCCTACTAGGGAAGTGGAATAGCCAGGTCTTGGGGACTGACTGGATATAGAATTGGTGATAGGCAAAGGGAGGAAGAAGTTGAGGATGTTGTCCAGGTTTCTGGTTGGGGAACTGAGTGAATAATGGTACCACTCAGCAGAACATGCTGAGCCTAAGAAAGATGTTCTGGAAGTAAAGGCAAGCAATTCGGTCTTGAGTATGTGGATTTTAAGGTGCCGATAAGATAATTCAGGGACAAATGTCTAATGGGCAATTTAAAAAGCAGATACGGAATTCCAAATAGGAGACAGGGACTGGAGGAATACATTTTGGAAACACCAATAGTACCGTCCACTAGTTTTCTATTACCTAGGATCCTCCATGGCAACAAAGATCTGGTTACCAGGAGAGGAGCAACGAACGAGAACTTGCTGAGTGTCAAGGAGGTGAGGGGTATATCAAATTGCCATTGCCTTTCTTCCTCCTGACCCTGCCCTACTTATATGGGGGACCTGGTTTGCAAATGTCACATCTCAGCCTCATTAAGAGTGGAAAGTAAGAGCAGCCCATTCACGTGTCCTCCCAGCTCCTCTAGAGCCACCTTCAAGTCCAGAGAATGGGTTTTAGAAACATTACCAGTAGCATCTGGGAAAGCACCCCATAACCAAATACATAAATATTTCTTCATTGAAGCATGAATATTTAAACCACAAATAGCCCCATGCAAGTTCAGCTCAGGTTTTTATGAAAAAAAGTTTTGTTTACAGAGATTTATGAATTTTAGAATTTCAGCTGGAAGATTATGAACCTTATTTACATCAATGAGAGCATAACTGAACAATCCTTTTTTACTTAATATCATTCCATATTAGTCTATAAAGAGTCTCCTCTTTCTTTTGTTTGTCCTCCTTTTTAAAAGGAAGAGTATTCCATTGAATTGTTGAATGACATATGTATTAATCTATCACCCATTTATTTATATTTGGTTGTCTCTAATCGTTAACTATTGCAATTAATGCCTTAATTAAAAACCTTATAGATATTTCATGCATGAGTGAGTATATCTCAGATAAGTTTCTAGAAGTGTAATCACAGGGTCAAAGGGTATGTACATTTGTGATTTTGATTGTTACTATCATAATTAGTACCCCTCCACAGAGGTGGCACAATTTCAATTCCTATCAGCATAGTATGAAAGGACATTTTTTTTCCCCCCACTTCCTTGCTGTGACATTGTGGGCCTATTTACCCCCTGGTGCATTTCCCTTCCCCTGCTCTATGCATCCCCATCAACTGTATGTCCCAAGCTCTCGTGTCAGCTGGATTCAGTCAGTGGAGGCAATGGCATAAGAATGGAGAGCAGGAGGAAGGAAAATCCGTGGCATTTCCCCACTTCCAGGGGAATATACAGGTTTTGTGGGAACTGTGGCTTAAACATTTGGGAGTTCTAATTAAAAAAATAAATTTAAAAATTGAGAAGAATTCAAAACTAGACACAAAAATAAATATTAAGTTAAAATGTGAAAGGAAAATTCCAACTACAAATTTTGAAAAGCTTACAAATATCACACCACAAAATGTTAAAGTTAATATTTTTATTATTTATCTACCAAACATATATGTTTAATATCTATTCCTCCAGTGGTTTGGGCTGCCTACTCTTCGATCTCCTCTTACTATGACAATTATTTTGTGATTATTTTTATCGAGAGAATAGAAAGATAATTAAATTTTTATTGTAGTTGATCAAAATTTGTTTGAGCACTGATAGTTTAAAATATTTTCTCTTCTCAACTCATTATAGGTAATGTCATTAAATTTTTAGGATTGTTGTGAATTTTGGGAAAGCCTCTTTCAAGTTTCTTCTTTAAATGAGATGAAAAACTGAGAAAATTTATGCTGGATTTGCTTCTAACTCTGTATATTTTAAAATTTGTTTCTCCTCCACTGCTCATGTACTTTCACTGCCAGGAAATGTGGGACAAATTCACAGCACAGTATGAGCTCTACTCCTACTCTTTTGTATAACATTTCCTAATGAGTTAGGTTAGACGGTATTCCTACAAACTATTCCTGTGCCAGGATAGCTAGGAATAACCCAAATATGCACTTAAGTAACTGTGAAACACAAAATAATATCCCAATAAACTGAAAATAGATATATTCTCATCTCATCTTCTCTTTAGTCTGAGCCCCAAAATGTCCATGGCCATTCCATCACCACCTGACATGAAGTGAAATGTGAAAGGAAGAAAATTGAGTGAAAATAAGCAGGAGCATTAACTGATTACAGTTACAATATCTTAATTTTACAAAAACGTGACCGTGTGAACACACTGACCGAGCCCCTCCCAGGGCCTTAGAGAGCAAATGGGAGGTGCTGAATCTCAACCTTCATTGGCTCCGTCCTCCATCTGCTTCTGGTTCCTCGCTCTCTGCCTCAGGCAGCATCTCAAGCAAAGCTATTTCTCCTCCATTGCTACAGCTGCCACGAGACAGGCCAACCACAGTTCCCGATTCCACCGAGTGACTCTGGCCCCTGAATGCATGTAACATTTGCCCAGGAATGGTGGTGGCTTCCCACTATTTCTAATTTCTGGATTGTCTCATCCTCAGCTCTTTCATCTCCCTTGATGGAGTCCCTGTAATCAAACTCTCTGTTTTACCTAAAGCGATTTCTATTCTCCTGCCTTGACTCTAACTAATACTGTTCTTATTACTAGATATGGTCCCAGTAAACAGACCCCCAAATAAGATTCTAGAATAGAGTTACTCTCCTATTTGTGTGGAACACATTCATGACCTCCTTGAAGATGGAAAATGTGACCTTAGTAACGTGGGCATGCAATATATAGTTGTTAAATTGCTACACTTGTCCAGTAAGGAAATAATGATGATTACAAAGAATGTGGGGTGAGGTAACCACTTTTGACAGCACTAGGGAGTTTATAATGGGAAAAACATTAGGAAAAAAGCCTGTTTTTAACAGGGACCCATCTATGGGCCATCATAAATTACCACTGGCAACTGTGGAGACCAGAATTGGCCACCCCAAAATGTGTCTCTTTGGCATGAGGATTATTTTGGGCTAATGAGGATTATTACTTTTAAAAACTGCAGACATGGGAGAAGCTCTGAAAAGTAGAATTTACCCTTTGTAAGAGACACTTACATTTGTAAGGGAAATCTCCATTTGTAAAGATATCTCCCTCTCTGTACCAGGAAGGAAGGGATGATCTTATCTCCAGAAACTCTTAACAATGAGGAAGGCAAGAACTTAAATGTGTATAGTAACCTTACTCTTGTTTACTGTGCTTTTCTGGTAATATCCCATAACTGACTACCCCTACCCCCAACATCCTCCTATGTCTTTACCTGAAGATGGTATTTAAGACGAGAGCCTCTGCCATTTTGGTGAGTTACCCAGTTTCCTGGGTCTCTCCCGTGTATACATGTTATAAAGCTTTGTTTGATTTTCTCCTGTTATTCTGTCTCATGTCAATTTAATTCGTACCCCAGCCAGAAGGACCCAGAGTGGGTAAAGGCTATGTCTTTCTCCCCTACACAATCTTATAGTGCATCTATCCTGGACAAGCTAAACTTCAGAATGCCTAAAATATCCATATTTCCCTTCTAAGTTCCTTTTTTTGTTATTTTCTAATGATTTATATTTTAAACTTTTGTATCAAAGTAAAACACACACAGAAAACTCTATAAATTATCACAAAATGGACACACATCCAGGTCAGCACATAGAACACAGCCAGCACTCCAGAATCCACCTCCCAAATATAACCCCTCTCTCCTTTCCAACTGTAAGTACTATCGAGGCTTCTCACACTACAGATTAATTTTGCCTGTTTTTGAAATTTGTATAAATGGGATCCTACAGTATATATTCCTTGGATGTGGCTTCTTTTATTCAACATTTTGTTTGCAAAGTTGATCCATGTTGTTATATGTATTTGTAATTTGTTCATTTTCATCACTGTGTAATATTCTGTGGTGAGATTACCACAATTTATATATCTGTTCTATAGTTGATGAACATTTGCGTTGTTTCCAATTACTTATTATTACAAATAATACTATGAAATTCTTATATATATGGTACGCACATTTCTATTGGGTATATACCTAGAAGTTAAATTACTGGGTCTTAGATTATGCATGTGTTAGACTTTACAGATATGAAACAAGTGATTATAACAATTTATATTTCCACCAGCAGTGTATAAGAGTTTTCAATGTTTCACATCATTACAAATACTTGATATTTAAAAAAAATATTTTTGCAGAATTTATTTTATTACAGGACTATTTATTCATGTCAATCAGAGCCTTCAAAGATTATAAGAAATACCTATTTTTAGTAAGCACACAAGCCAATTTGGTGCCTAACAATTTAGTAGAAAGTCCCCTATTGTTTTTCCCTATTCAAATTTTTTCCAGTTTTATTGAGATATAATTGGCATATAACATTGTGTACATTCAAGGTGTACAACACAATGATTTGATACATGTATATATTGCAAAATGATTACCAAAATAAGGTTCTTTAACCCCTACATCACTTCACATAATTACCATTTTTGTGTATGTGGTGAAAACATTAAGAGCTACTCTCATAGCAACTTTCAAGTATACAATATACTGCTGTTAATTATAGTCATCATGCTGTACATTAGATCCCCAGAACTTATTCATCTTATAAATGGAAATTTGTACCCTTTGATCAACATCTCCCCATTTTCCCCACCCCCCAGCCCCTGGCAACCATCACTCTACTTACTGTTTCTGTGAATTCAGCTTTTTTAGATTCTACATGTAAGTGAGATCACAGAGTAGTTGTCGTTCTCAGGCTGGCTTATTTCACTTAGCATAACGCCCTCAAGGTCCATCCATGTTGTTGCAAATGGCAGGATTTCCTTGTTTTTTTATCGCTGAAAAATATTCCATTATGTATAAACATATATACCACATTTTCTTTATCCACTCATCTGTCAATGGATACTTATGTTGTTTCTGTGTCTTGGCTATTGTGAATAATACTGCAATAGACATAAAGGTGAAAATATCTCTTTGAGATAGTGATTTCATTTACTTTGAACATATATCCTGAAGTGGGATTGCTGGATAATGTGATAGTTCTATTTTTAATTTTTTGAGGAACCTTCATACTGTTTTCCATAATGGCTATGCCAATTTACATTCCCACCGATGGTGTATAAGGGTTCCTTTTTCTCCGCATCCTCACCAGCGCTTTTCTCTTGTCTTTTTCATAATAGCCATTCTAAACAGGTGTGAGGTGATATCTTATTGTGGTTTTGATTTTCATTTCTCTGAGGATTAGTGATGTTGAGCTCTTTTCATGTACTTGTTGGCCATTTGTATGTCTGCTTTGGAAAAATGCCTATTCAAGTCCTTTTCCCATTTTTTAATTGGGTTATTTGTTTTTTTGCTATTGAGTTGTAGTAGTTCTTTTTCATAGGTCACCTCCTGATACCATGAAAACCCACACCCCTAACCATAATTGATTGGACCAGAGGGTGGACACCAAACTCAAAGATATCCAAACCTAAGGTCAGCCATCTGCCTAAGAAGTGATCTGGAATATAAGCATTATCCAAACAGGAATAGTGATCAAGTGGATCAACCAAATTTGCTAGAAATTTGAACTGGTGCTTTGAGGAGATCATCAGTTAGTTACTAGCTGATGCTTAAGCCAATAGGTACTCAGAGAGAAAGAGAAAGAGTCTCCATAATGGTGAAGAACTAGAGTAGAGATTCATGCATTCTCAAGATAGGACAATCTTGTGAGTGACTATCTAGTTTCTGTCTCCATAAAACTTGATTATTGTGGTTCATGCTTTTTTAGTGAAAACTGCTAACAAAATTTCTTCTTATTTAACATGAGTTCTGGGTGTGTGACTGAGATTCCTATATCCCTTATCTCCATATGTGTGTTCATGATGGGCCACCATTCTTATAGTAACTTGAGAAAGTTTTCATTCACTGCAACCAGAAGAACCCTCCAAAAACAATGTCCTTCCAAATCTCTATCTATATGTATGATTTTTTTTAGAAAATCAGATCATATCATACAAACTGTCTATGTCCTGATTATTTGATTTAACAATATATTTTAAATTTCTATCTATAACAATAAATGTGTACATGCAGCATTTTCAGTGTTTAGAGTATCCATTATATGGATGAACCATAACTTATTTACAATTGCCCTTTTTCCCTTTCTCTTATTGTTTGCTGCTGGTATAATAAATAATGATGCAATAAACACACTTGTTCATACATCTATGTATACTAATTTGATTATTTCCTTTGGATAAATAACCAGGAGTAAGCCTGCTGGATTAAAAACTGTGATCACTTATAAGACTTTTGAATAATATCTTAAAATGCCTTCCAGAAAGTTGTTAACAATTACACTCTCAACAACAATGCATGAGAATGCTCATTTGTATGAAAAAAATGATTTGCCTTAGGATGTCACCATCTCTGAGAAGCACCCCCAGTTGCGTACATACATACATATCCCCAGTTGACTATATATACCAAGGGAGGCCTATTATTGAGGGAGAAATTTGGAGGTGAATAGATCTATTGAACATGAACTTGCTAAGTGGCTGGTCAAATTTTAAATAATTTCATGGATGAAAACTTGTTGGAGACACTGCTTTTTACACACTTTTTGGGAAAAATAGTATACACTTCTTGGAGCAGTAACCAGGGTGTCTTTCATATATGGTTTTTGCTTTCCTATATTGTTTGAAATTTTTAGCAAATGTTTACTTTCCTTCCAAGATATGTTTCTAAGTAGTGAAAGACAAAATGAGGCGTGTTAATATAAGAATATTTCAATTGTGTGAATGTATGTATATATACGGAAAAAATGCATATTCGTATAAATAGTATATGTGTATGAAAGAAAGAGTGTATATCTGATAGGTCTAAGAGGCAGTATAATGTGGTGGAAAGAATGCTGAAATAGTAATCAAAATACTAGACCCGGTTCTCTAAGAACTTTGTGAACTTGAGCAAATTACTTGACCTTTAAGAGTCAATAAAATAAAAGAACCAAGCAATAGGATACTTTCTAGCTTTTAAGTTATAAGAAATGAATCAGGCAATGCATATTAGAAGGTGATTGGAGCTATGAATTTCTTGAAAGAACTCAAAAGGTTTCAATGATTTAATTTGTGATCTGTGAAAGTTATGACTTAAGAAGTTGTCACCTAGAAAGGTGACCTGACAAAAGCCATATGTGATGGCTGACAATGAGCAAGAAGACTGAGCTTGAACTCTGTGGTCCCACAGTGGCACTGGCGTTACCCAGGCATTGCTGAAAATGACTACCTATGACTCCTCAGTGAGAATCCTGACAAGAAGGCTGCATGAATCCTTGACTCTACTGTTTGAATTTGGTCCTGAAAATGTTAAAAAACATGTAAATAGAAGATCCATTTATCTTCTTTGTAAATGAGGAGTCACACACTGGGAATTAAATTTTAATGCCAGAAGACAAAAAGGTTGACAATATATTTGTGATGGCTAGACCTTCTTTGGCAGCAACTGTAGAAAAAAATTAAAGTAGGAAGTTGAGCAGTCAACAAGCTCATGAAATTCACTACAGATCAAAACAGTCTTTTTTGGCACTTTAAAGGCTTTCCTCTTATTTTCTGAGGTTATTTAACCTTGCTGCCAATCTCAGCTGTGCATAAATATTTTTGTGGCTTTGAAATCACCATCTTAATGGCTTATAGATGCTATATAGTGAGTAATATGACTGTATAAATATTCATATCAGTCAAGATGCTGTCACACTTTAGACAGGATGGGATCTCCAAAATTAAAATATAAAAAGAATAATTCCATTTCCCTCCCCTTTTGTCTTTGACTTCACACTTAAATGAATAGTGAGGATAAAGAAGTGGACCCTGAAATTTATATCAAGTTTCAGGTGTAAGAAATTAAAACTAAAGACTAGTTCAACCCCGGCAGTTTAATTTACTTCTGTTAAGATCTTTAATACTAAACTTATCAGTTCTTCCTGTTAGGCATTAACTTGTTAAATGAGTCTTAATTATACATAAGCAGATGGAGATTTGAATTAAAATTACCTTACACTTGAGTGGCTTTGGTTCATTATAACATATCTTCCTCTTAATCATTTAGGCAGTCTCATCATCTTTCATATAGAAAGTTATTAAAATATTCCAATTTCCATATTTCTTCTGATACAGCCACTATTAAATGGCAAGTAATGCACATTAGTAGGTGACTTATACCATCCACGAATTGGTGAATTATTCATGTCAGGAACAATTTTTGTGCTTTTCTGTCATCTGTAGCATTTTCTTTTAAATACTTTATATTTACTTGATACGTGGAACCTCACCTCATTTAATTTTAAGTACCAATTTTAATTCCATTCCATTTTCAGAGGGATGATGAAAAAAGACACTATCTACTTTATTCCTTACTTTGGTTCATCAGAGTCCAGAAAGTGGATGTATAGGAGCATGTTCCTTGAAAATTTTCATAAAATGATCAAGACTGAGTACTTCTTAATCACTTCAGCCTTCAAAAAGACCACTGCATTCCAATGTAATGTACTCGTGGAAAAGAACTCGATGCTTAAAATTAGCTTCCATATCGCTAAATATTAAGAAACAGAAACGTTGCCTCCTTTAAAGTTGCTAAGAATGTTGAGGCAAGGCTCCACCCAGATTTTATTCTAAGGCCAATAACTTCAGTGTACATTAAGGCTAACTTAGGCCAAGTAGTAGCATTTCAGCATTCCTGAAAGCGAGAGATTTACAACTATTCCCATAGGAACCCTCTTGAGAAAATTTCAAAGCCCGACACTGCCTTGCCTTCCTTCAGAAGTAGAATTCCCCTTAGGCTGTTATTTTACCCAAGTAGTCAATCAGTATCCAATAATGTTCTGTTCCAGAGGCGTCACTGAATTTACAGGCAGCAATGACAGTGGCAGCGGAATCAAACTAGACAGCTGACAAGAGCGGAAGATCCTGAGTCTTGGCTGAGTCATCAAGACAAAAGTTCAGTCAGTCTTGTCAAGCATTGTCATATTTTATTTATAAAACGAAGCAGAATATCATCCTTTACATTTGACAAAACTCAATATTCAGCACAACTCTCTCGGCACTGCTTAACCTGCGTGAGTGAAGACAAATGATGAGTCTCAAACCTGCGTATAATTTAAAAAGTAAAGTAAACTGGGTCTGAGTTACACAGTGAGTTGTAGTAGCCTCAAATGAGATCTCAGTAATATGTACAAAAGAACAGTGATTCTGAGAGATTACTTCTTTTAATGAAAGGAAACAGTTCTCCAACCAGCAGGCGAGAGTTATGTTCATTTTTAATTGCAGCACATTAGCAGTTTGGCATCACAGTTTGCTAATGCATGTTTCTATAGGAACGTAAAGTAAAAAGTATAATCACATTTACACCTTAAATGCAAATATTGAGCATATAAGATATGATGGAAGCATTAATTCCACTTTGCTTTGTTGCTTTCTTGAACACAGTATTCGCTTATAAACACATATATATACACACATATATATTCTGTCAGTCCTCATGGAAATAGAGATGAGTTGTTTTCTAAACGGGCCTGGTTTTTTTCTTTTTGTATTTGTTTATTTCTCCTACTGTTATATACTACTGAGTTACTTGAAAAACAAATATATAAATGTAATGTGTTCTCAACAGCAATTTAAATTGATCAATAATCTTTAGAGGCTTTGAAAACTTTCCAGCCAGGACAGCTCCCTGCCAAGAGCGGTAGATTAAACATGGTCACTTCTCCATGGAAAGCCCATACACTGTTTGGGAATCCTCCAGCCAGCTCATGCTCTTGACTCCAGCTAATTAAGTTTTTTTGCTTGCTGCCAGTGAAAGCTTCAGTCAGGTATAATTAAAACTGAGCCAGTGACAGCAGTGGCATTTGTCAGAATCATCCAGTGGTTCAAATACCAGTTCTGACAGAAATGTCAAACTGATAGCACTCCCATCTTCCTAGTGTGTGCAAGGGAAAAGCAGGGAGGACTTTTATTATAAGTGCTTGGCTGATAACCTTTTGAATCCCGGAACACCAAATGCCTCTCATGAAATTTCATTATCCTGGAGAAGAACTCAGCTCATAGATGCTCTCTTTCCATGAAGCAAACTCAATCTACCTTGATAGTCTTTACTTCTTTTAGGTCTTTCAGGGAATTTTGAAATAAACAGAACATACCAGATAGTCATGTGGAAAGGAATATGCTAGTTGTAGAGGTATCAATCACCTAAATGAAAATTTTCTCAAGTTAAAACCATTGTTATCAACCAAATTCCTAGATGCATTGTTAGATTTGAGCTTTGTCTTTTGTTTCAGTGATAAAAGATCACCAAAAACTAGTGAAGGCACCATCCTGAAAGGGGAGAAGCCACAAACCCCTGGCACAAAATGTCACTGACTAATTTTATGATCTACTACCTAACACAGTTCTTGGTGGGACTCAGTATATGTTTGATGAGTTAAAGAGTGAACAAATGAATCAATTAATGAATATCACACATTCTCAAGAATACAATCTAAATCACAAAATGAAAGTGATCATAGAGAGAAGATAACTTTATGATTAATTATTTTTAGAGGTGAGAAAGACAAGAGATGGAAAGAAGTGATTTGTCTTCCTTCTCTTTCTACATGAGTATTGGATAAAGTAAGACATATAAAACACTTTCATCAGCCTTACGGCCAGGAAAAAATTATCATGTCCACAAGCCAAACAATAGCAAATATGAAATGGTTAGTTTGAAACACTTGAGCTACTGCATCTTAAAGAAAGATTTAATACTGCACACAGGGAATGTCATGACTGCATATTTTTGTCCACTTTGTGATATGTTTCTTATTTATATCCCAAGAAAAAGTTTTATGTTCTATAAAAAAGATTTTTAAACGCCCACCTTTGTGTGTGCATGTAAAACTATAGAGGCGGGAAACGGAGATTAGAGAAAACGGCTGTCAAATAGATACCAATATGCCTGGCACGTGGGAGATATTCAATAAATACTTGTTGACTAATGGGAAAGAAAAAGTAAAAACAGAAAAGAGGAGATTGTTTAGAACAGAGCTCACTAAGCCCTGCAAGAGTAGGAGGTGAGATCCTAGGTCATAGATGGAAAGAGACAGGTGATGACTAAACCACTCTCCACAGGATAAAAACAATAAATATGGAATGGAGAAAGAGAGGCTCTGAAACAAGGGAGAAAGGGAGAGAATCATCAGAGCCGCATAGTAGGAAGTAGGAACCTCTGACAAAACGTGGCCAGTGAGAAAGTTCTTAGTGATCAAGGAGCTGAAGGACTTTTGAAAACAAGGATCTCAAAAGGTTTCAAGATTTTTGCTTTTTTATGCCTTAAACTCCTCAGTCAACTCAACCAACCATCAATAAGATCTACCACACACATGGGCTGTGAGAGATTAAAACAGGGGGCCCCATCTAGTTTTACATGCAACAGAGGGAGAGAACACTCTTGGAAGGTAAGATGTGAATAAGATCAAGAGTTCAATGGAAGGAGAAGCTCAGACCCAGAAATGAGCATGAGAATGTAAACCTCTGAGAATACTAGGGCAGGAATTGGATTTCATAGGAGACTGCTGAGTCAATTGTGCATAAACAAGGGCTGAGTGATTTCAATTAATACCTGGGTTTTGCCCTAGGTAGTTTAGTTAATCAATTGAGTCATCTCTCAATTATACTATGCGTTTTTCATATAGTCCTTCATTTAATGGCCCCACACCCAGAATTATTGTACATCAATGTTTTCCAAAATATTTTGCAAGAAAGATCAGTCCTTTAGGATATCAGATATCTTTTAAAAACAAACAAACACAAAACAAAAACAGTTGGAAAGGGTATTTTAATTCCTGTGTCAAACTAGTTTGTAGATGCTGAGATGACCAAAATAATACATAATTCTTCACAGCAGGGTTTCTCTGAAAGACTTAAGTATGCTAATCTTCAAAAGAGGGGTTACCTCTTTTGTTACCTAAACATATTTGACCATGGGCTCCAATTTTCTATGGAACATCTTAAAAGACTCGTAGGTATTCTTTGAAACACTAGCCAGTGTTCACTGGATCAACCCATGAAAAAGAGATTAGCACATTCGGGTCCATGGATGCCTTTGAGAATACCTTGAAAGCTTTTGACTCTTCCCCAGAAAGGCACCCCTTTCATACACAAAGAAATATACATATGACTTTGAAACAGAAGTAGGGAGTAGGAGATCCTGAAATTCAGAGAATTTTTAGATATTCAGAAGATATTCATTATATAAGTATGCCACAATTGATTTATCCATTCTACTTTGATAAACACTCGAGTTGTTTCCAGTTTTTGTTTATTAAGAATAATGTTGCTATGAACATACTTGAATACATCTTCAGGTGCACAAATGTACACATTTCTGTTGCAAAAATGAAACGTAGAATTACCGGGTTATAGAGTCTGCGTATGTTCAACTTTAGTAGAAACTGCCAAATAGTTTTTTAAAGTTGTTGAAACAATTTACACTTCCACCATCAGTGACAAGTGTTTCATATACTCCCCTTGCCAATATCTTTGGCAGCACTCCATATCCCACTTGGTATTGCCAGTTATTTTGATTTTAGCCATTCTGGTGGGTATACAGAAATGTATCATTATGCATTTAATTTTTATTTCCTCAATAAATAAGTTGAGCACTTTTCATACGTTTATCAGCCAGTTGGATATCCTCTTTAGTGAAGGGCCTGTTCATTAGTTTTCTCTATGTTCCTCTTGGGTTGTCTGTAATTCTCTTATTAATTTGTAGAAGTTTCTTTATGTATTATCATACGAACCTTTTGTTGGTATATGTATTACAAATATCTTCTATTTATGGCTTATGTGTTTTGCTCTTTCAATAGTGTCTTTTAAAAGAGCACATCTGATCAATGATCTCCTCAAGTGCCCAGGCTGAAAACCCTTCAATGGTTTTTTTTAAATGCACTTAAAGATCCCCTTGGCTGCAGTGAGTTGGAGGAGACAGATGAGGAGTTCATTGGATGGTGCCAACCTGACAGTCACATGCACAAGAACCAACATTTGAACTGAAAACCAAACTCTTCAGGATTCTGGCCAGAGGAAGATAATCTCGAATGGAAAAGAATTGGTTCTTATCTGCAGTGCTCAGGTGAGCCAGTGGGCAAGTGCAAAGCCATTTGGAAAGGCCTAACCCACCTTGCACCATATCAAGTAGAGAGATCAATTTGTTGCCCCAGTTTGCTGAGGACCTTCCTAGTTTCAGCATTTAAAGTCCCACGCCTGGGGAAAGTCCTCAGTCTGGGCAAATGGGGCCAGTTGGTTACTCTAACTTCAGGACCAGGTCTGCTGTGTCAATCGGGGTACACCTACACTTTGTTCTGTTTAGCATTTCATTAGAATGTAGCAGGCATTCAACAACAACAACAACAACAACGTGTCTTTTGATAAATATAAGTTCTATTTATATGTAATCTAATTTATCAGTCCTTTTCTTTGTGGTTAGTGCTTTACCAGTACTGTTGAAATCAATTCATACCCTATGGTAATGAAGATGTTCTCCAATGTTATCTTCCAGAATCTTACTTTTTTACCTTTCACATTTAGATCTGCAATATACCTGGTATTATTTTGTCTATATAGTGTGAGGCAGGGATGAAGTTTTTTTTTTCATAAAGATATTCAACTGGTTGATAATTATTTATTGAAAAGAACATACTTTTCTCACTCTGAAATCTCACTTTTTTACATGTGGGTCAGTTTCTGGACTCTATTCTGTTTCATTGTCTCTTTGTTTATCCTTGTACCAAGATTACGCCTCCTTGTTAATGTAGCTTTGTATGTTTTTATATCTAGTAGATCTAATTTTGTAACTTGGCTTTCATTCTTCAGAGTACTCCTGGCTTAATTTGCCCATCTACATTTTCATAAAAATGTTACCATCAGCTTGTCCTTTTCCACCAAAATATAAAACATCCAGATTTAATTGGGATTGCATTGACTCTACCATTTTGGAATGACTTGACCCCTTTATAATATCAAACTTCTAATTCATGAACATGATATATATATAGTTCTTTTTCAAAGGCTTTAATTGGATTTATCCTGGGTAATTCATATTTTCATAGTCTTTGTATATCATTCTTTAATTTCATTTTTTGAATGGCATTTTGCTTGTAATGGCAAAACTACTTTATTTTTGTATATTGATCTTATGCCCAGTGACTTTGCTAAATTTATTTATTAATTATAATAGTTTAATTATAGATTCTTTTAGATTTTCTATGTATATAATCACGATGCTTGCAAATAACGCCAGTATTATATCTTACTTTCCGTCTCATACACTCTTTATTCTTTTCTTACTTTTTGCACCAAATGAAACTTATAGTACAATGTTGAACAGAAATAATAGTGGTCATCCCTTCTTTGTTCCCAGCCTACAGGGAAAGCTTTTACTATCTCACTGTTAAGTAATGTGTTTGTTATAGATTTGTTTTTTGTTTTTGGGGGGTAACCTTTATCAGATAGGAAAGTTCATTTCTATTCCTATTTTACTAACGGTTTTTAATTGTAAATAGATGTTCAATTTTATCAAATACTTTTTCTGCATATATTGAAATAATCATATGATTTTTCTCATTCATTCTATTAACATGTTACATCAAGTGACTTTCAAATGTCAAAGGAAACTTGCATTTCTAAAGTAATCTCAACTTGGTCTTGAGTATTATCCTTTCTGGACTTGGTTGTGTAATATTTTACGAGGAGTTCTGCATTTATATTCATTAAAAAGATTGGTCTGTAATTGTCCCTTCTTATAATGTTATTTGTTTAAAGGCCTTCAGAACATCTTATCTTTTTTAATTTTTGTAAAATCTATAGCAATTGCACAACGGGGAGCACAATGGGGAGGCTTCTCCGCTGCCCAACGTCTGGAGTCTCCCTGGGAAGATTCAAAGCCTGGGGCTGAAATAATTTGAAGATGGATGCACTCACAAGCCTGAAAGTTGATGCATACTGTCAGTTGGGACCTCAACTATAGCTGTCAGTTGTCACACCTACATGTGGCCTCTCCATGTGCGTAGTTGGGGCTTCCTTACCACATGGCAGCTGGGTTCCAAGAGCAACTGTCTTGAGAAACCAGGTGGAAACTGTTTTGCCTTTTTAAAAAATAACAGCTTTATTGAGATAAAATTCACATACCACACAACTGATCCATTTAAAGTGTAAAATTCAATGGGTTTTACTATATTCACAAAGTTGTGCAACCATCATTGTAATTAATTTTAGAACATTTTTATCTTTGCAGAAAAAAATAATTCCCCATTTTCCTCCAATCCTCCCATCCCTAGGCAACAACTAATTTACTTTCTCTATAGATTTGCCTGTTCTGGACATTTCATACAAATTGAATCATATAATATGTGGTCTTTTGGGTGTGGCTTCTTTCACTTAACACAATTTTAAGATTCGTCCACGTTGTAGCGCATATTAGAACTTCATTCCTTTTTATGGCCAAATAACATCTCATTGGATGGATATACTACATTTTATGTATTCATTCATCAATTGATGGACATTTAGTTGTTTCCAATTTGGGGCCATTATGAATAATGCTGCCGTGGACAATCATATACAAGTTTTTATGTGGACTATGTTTTCATTTCCCTTGATTAGATACCTAGGAATGAAATTGCTGGAACATATGGTAATCTATGTGTAGAATTTTGAGGCACAGCAGATTGTTCTTTAAACTGTTTTCACAATTTTACATTCCTACCAGCGGTGTATAAAGGTTACAGTTTCTCCACATTCTGGCTAACATTTGTTTTTATTAATCATTTTGCTGCTTATTCTGTCAACTACTGAGAGAAATAGAAGTGTGTTAAAATTTTTCTCTCTGACTGTGTTTGCAACTTTTTCTACTTTTAGTTCTATCAATTTTTGTTTCATACATCTTGAGGCTATATTATTAGATCCACACAGATTTAGAATTGTTATTCTTTTGTGTAGAATGACATTTTTATGTTCCTCTTTATCTCTAGTGTTTCTTCTTACCTGGAAATTTACTTTGCTTGATATTATTATAATGATATGAGCCTTCTTTGGTTAGTGTATGAAAAATTATCTTTTTCCGTTCCTTTATTTTCAATCCTTACATAATCTACACTAAACAGCATATAGCTAGATTTTGATGTTTTATCTAGTCTATTATATCCAATATTATCTTTGATTTTTAATAGGACTATTTAGCCTTATTACTTCAAATATAATTACTGTCATACTTGGGATTAAATCTACATCTTATTACTTGTTTTCTGTTTGTCTCACTTGTTCTATGTCACGTATTTTCTCTTTTCTTGCCTTCATTGGAATAATTTATTATTTTTGTTGTTGTTATTTTTCCTATGTAAGTTATATTATTACATTTACATTTTATTCCATATTATCCTAGAGGTTACAATGTGCATTATGGACTTAAAGTCTAATATAACTTACCACTTCCCAAACAATGGAAAGAACATAGAACATTTTAACTCCATTTATCCATCTACCCTTTTTATGTCACAGGTTATATGTGTTATTACGTATATTTTTAATGGCCAATTACATTGTTTTAATTGTTTTAATCAATTATTATTCATTTAGACTTATCCATATATTTATCCTTTTTATTGATCTTCATTCTTTTTTACACCTCTCTGTTGCATCTGGGATAATTTTCCTTTCACCTGAATAAATCCCTTTTGTGTTTTCTTTAGTTCAGGTATACTGATGAATTCTCTCACTAATATTTTTTTAATATGTTTCCATTTTGCCTTTATTTTTTAACAGCTTAATTGAAGCATAATTTACAAAAAAAAACCCTGAAGGTATTCTGTTTATAGTGTGCAATTTCATAAGTTTTGGCATATGTATATGTCCATGAAACCATACCACAATCAAGACAGTGAACACATCCATAAATCCCAGAAGTTTCCTTATGCCGCTTTATCGCCTTCCTACTCCTAACTGCCCTCCCATCCCAAACCATCACTAATCACATTAGCTTGCATTTTCCAGGGTTTTATATACATAGAATCGTGCAAGTATGCATTCTTTTTAAAAGCATAATTATTTTAAGATCATCTATTTTGTTATGTGTTTCAGTAGTTCCTTAACTTGAAATACTGAGTAGTATTCCATTGTATGGATATACCACGAAATATCTATCTATTTACCTCTAATGAACACTTGGGTTTTTTCCAGTTTGAGGCGAATACAAATAAAACTGCTCTGAAAATTTGTGTACAAATGTTTATATGAGGACGTGCTTTTATTTTTCCTAGGTAAATAGCTAAAAATGGAATGATTGATTCATATTAGGTATATGTTAACTTTTTGGGAAATTGTCAAACTTTTCCAAAGTGGTTATGTCATTTTACACTCCCACCAGCAGTGTATGAGAGTTCCAATCTTTCCATGTCTTTATCAACACTTGGTATGGTCAGCTGGTTTAATTTTAGCCATTCTAATACGTTTGTAGTAAGATATAATTGTGGTTTAGATGGTCACTTCTCTAATGATTAATAATTTTAACCCCTTTTCATGTTCTTATTTGCAGTTTGTATATCTTCTTTAGTGAAGAATCTGTCCAAATATTTTGTCCATTCTTTATTGAGTTGTTTGCTTTTTTACCTTTAACTTTTGAGGGTTTCTCCTCCCTGCACTGTGGGCTGGAAAGTCTGTCAAGGCATTAAGATATGGTAATCACAGTGCTCATTTTATTACTTTCACCTCTCTCAGGGATCACTTTCATTGCCTTAATGTCGAGTGTCTGCAAAACTTTTGTTTTACTTATTTTGTCCAGTTTTCTGTTGTTTTAGGCAGGAGGGGAAATCTGGTCCCTGTTACTTCATATTGACTGGAAGCAGAAGTCCATATCTGTTTTGCCCTATTTTAATACTGTGTTTGCTAAACTTAAAAATCTTGAGCACTTTAAAGGTAACTTCACTGTGTTCTGGCTTGCATCATTTCTGTTGATGAGTTGTCTCTCAGCCTTATTGTTGCTACTTAAAAGGTATTATACACCTTCCTCTAGCTTCTTTTAACATTTTTTTCTTAGTTTTTGGTATTCAGCAGTATTATTATGATGTGTCTCTATGTGGTTCTCTTTGTATTTCTCCCGCTTTGGGATCATGGCACCTCTTGAATCTGTTGCTTGATATCTTTCTTTCATTTGGACAATTTTCTGACATTAATCCTTCAAATATTTCCTTTCTTCCATTCATTCTCTCTCTTCCTCTCCCCACCCCCTTCCCTCACTCTCTCCCTTTCTCTCTTCTTTCTGTAATTCCAATTACATATGTTAGACTTTTTTGGCATTTCATATGCTTCTAATGCTCTTTCCTGAACTTTCCAGTCTATTGTCTCTCTTTGTTTTAGTCAAGATATTTTCTTCTGATCTATATTTCATGCAAGTAATTCTCTCTCCAGCTGAATCTAATCTGTAGTTAAACACACCCACTGATCTCTTAACTTGGGGTATTTGTCAGTTCTAGATTTTCCATTTGAGTCTAGGGAGGGTGCATTTCTGCTCTCTTTTGAAATTATTCATTGTGTCGTATAATTTCTGGAACAGATTAATGACACTCATTTTAGGTTTAACTACTTCAATATCTGTATTTCCTATGGACCTGTTTCTATAGTTTTTGTCTTGGTTTCTGGCCAGTGTTTACCATTTTTACCTTATTATTTTCTATTCTGGGTCATACTTTGTTTGTGAAAAACTGTGAAAGAACTTGAGGTTTTGGATGATGTTATATTCCCCAGAGAGCATTTACTTTAGCTTCTTGAGGAAAGTTAGTTCGGGGGAAGATTACCTTAATAAAATCCTGGATTGAGCTGATTTAAAGCTGAGTCTTTTACTCCTTATTCCCATTCTATGCACTCTGACCAGGTATTTAAGTGGATTTCTTTAGTTAATTCCATGAATTCTCAAAAATCTAAGAAGTGGTTCAGATTCTGGGCAGCTAAAAAGAATGACAAATGCCCATCTAGCATATTACCTAAAAAATGTAAACTCTAGGGAAATACGTATTCCACCAAGTCTTAAATACATGTCTACTTAAATGTATAAAAAACTAATTTGATCTGTTCATAAAAGACTTAGCAATGATTGTCTTGATGACCTGACACATTCTTCAAATGTGTGACTCTAGATTTTATGCTAAAGAAATGATAGAAGAGCTCCTTGTCATTTTTATTTTCCTGTGACCCTCAAGTGATACAGTTGAAACAGAGAAAATGCACATTTCTTTTTTTCTGGAGCATAAATAGTTAAAGATTATCAATATGATCTAGAGTGGTAGATAGTAATCTTTTAGGGGGAGATAAGGACTCCTTTCTGGAGCCAATGAAAGCTATGGACTATCTCTCCAAAAAGGGAAGTGTACAATCCACATTTACATTCAACATTATGTGTGCCATTAAAGAGAGCTTGGAGCCCAACTGAGGCTCATGAGCCAACCCAGTATTAAGAATTCCTGCTCTAGAGCAAAGAACATTTATTCTTATCTTTAATAATGAACAAAAAGATACAACATTGGAGCTTTATGAAATGCTTTCTTATTCAACACTCTTCAGTTATGCGTGTCACAGAACCCATATTCCATATTTTGCCTTTTACCAGAAAATTGACAACTGAGAATCACTGATCAGAGAGAAAAAAAAACTCATTTACCTTTTAGATTTAAAAATATAATAATATATAATAACAACAAATACCAATTGTGCAAACACATGCACTGAAGGAGAGATACCTATCTTTTAGCAAATCAATTTCAGAAAAGAATGGGAGGGTGAAGGGCAACCCCCCTGGACCACAGTAGCAAATGATGAGCATAAGACTGTGTCTTACTCGCAGACAGTCCTTTTTAAGCCGTACAGTAATTTCAAACATTTGAATTAGTTGTACACACTTAGAAATTGGGAAATTTCATGTAAAAACAGTTTTTTCTGTCCTCTCTTGAAAAGTCAGAAGATACAAACAGTTTTCCCAAACTTCTATGTAGCAGCAATCAACAGGTGCTGGGTAGCCACTACCAGTTCAACCCAGTTGAACCAGTTCAACCACAATCCCCAGAAGCACCTGCTTCATTGTTTCACTCATTTCTAGTACCTAGCTGGCCTTAGTAGGCGTTGGAGCTTGAGACCCATTGGAGCTTGCAACCTATGATGATCAGCCCTTGAGTAAACGAATGTTGACCCAGCGTCACAGAACACTCTCTGCTAGGCAAGCTTGCAATCTACATTTCCTTCCAGCCTCTAAAATTACATCTAGCTCCTTGACAGGAGATTCCAAACTCATCCCATTCTCTCTGAATTCAACTCCACTCAATTTTTTCCAGATAACTTCCAGTTGACCTCCCACCATGCTCTTCCAAGGAACAAAGCTTCCTAAAAGAAGGAAAAGAAAGGACCGTGCCTGGAATGCTAACCTCACAGTTAACAAGCTCCATGGTGTTGCCATTTCTTGATTCCACTTTTTCTTTCCTTGTTTTATTTTTTGTTTTTTAATTTTGACCTTCATTAGAAAGGTTAGTACACTTCATCAGGGTACCTAGCACTGAAAGCTGTGTCTGAAAGGACTATATTTCTTAGTGAAATGTCTTAGAGATCATAGTTAGTATTTGTAGCAGAGATTGGTCAAAATTAACATATTACAACAGCTTGTGTCAGCCTGGGTTGCAACCTTGCCACAAGAAAGTGTAGGCCGAAAGGTCACACCCATCAGCTCATGCCACAGAGAAGTGCAGAATCCTAAAAGATGATTTCTTATCTTTATAAATAAAAGTCACTGATTTCCTCTTGCTCCAGCCACCACCCTACTCCTGCCCATACACAGGACTTCCATATACACCACTCACCCCACACTCCAAAGCTAGTTTCTCTCCCATCCGCTCCTGTGAATTTGATTTCCTTGAGTCAGTTCTGAGCTTAATTAAATGTGTTACATTGTTCTACTTTGTTTGTTTCTTTGCTCTGATGGAAATGCTTATGTAAATCATTAACAAGCCACTAGCCCAGACCTCAACAATGACTGCAGTTAATAATACAGAGTTTTCACTCAAAATGTGTCTTGTGCGATCTGTGCCTGTGGTGTGATCTGCTTGCCATGAAACTTCTTAAGCATCTCACCCCACTACACAAATACCACAGGAAAAGCACTTCCCTATTTCAGTCACTGAAATGCAGGCTGTGGTCCTGTGTTGCACGCCCCAGCCCACAGCCCATCAGTGGGATCGTGGAAGTGTAGTGCGGCACAGGTTGCTGCAGAGAGAGATGCTCAGTGGATTCTGCACTCAACTGGAGTGACTTGGCCACTCAGGCAGCATGATGTCAAAATGACAGGTTATTTTCTGTTACTTGTCTGCCAGTGTTGGCTTGATTAACCCTGAGGTTGGTGAATGAATGATGCCCTCAGTTTGCCACTAACGCCATTGCACTAATCCTTCCAGGTTCAGAGTCTCTGAGAGCCAAGCTGTGTCCTCAGAGAACAAAAGATGAGGAGAACTTACAGCACCTGGCCACGGCCCGGGCTTTTCCCTTTCTCTCTTGGCTCCAGCATCGCTACCAGAGAGCACAGCCGTGTCTTCAGTTAGAAGACAGCTGACTAAAAAGTGCAGCAAACAGAAAACATTTCACTCTTCAGGGATCTCAGAGTGTCTCAGAGGTTTATGTCACCAGACATAATATTTGCTTAGGCTACCCAAAGAGAGATATTTGATTTTGCATAAGTCTAGCTTTTTCAATGAGGTCCCATCCTTTCTATATGTTTTGTCCCAAACGACCACCAACTCCTATTACATCCTGTGTTTCTAAATCAGTAATTCTCTTCTCTCTCTCTCTACCTCTCTCTCACTCTGTCTTTCTCTTTCTCTCTCCCTCTTTCTAAAGCATGCTGTCTTTCAATTAACATAGTGATGACCTATTGTCACCCGTTACCATGCTAATCCTGAGCTGGTGTGAAATTACTTTATAATAAACACTATGGAGTTCTGACTTTCAATTAATTTTTCACATGCTGTGCTAAATCAGATTAACTCTCCCCCCACCACCACTATGTTTGACCACAGACGTAATTCTTTCCTTATAATGAAATGGAGGATTAATTTATATGAAGCATATCTGTACACATTTGCAAATAAATGTAAAGATAGACTTTGTGTCATATTTACATTGTGCACAGCGTTGGGTCTAATGCAGACTCCCTGAGACGATTAATTTTTTGTGTTCACTGGGGTGGGCAAGATAATTCCAGTTGTTGTTGTGGTTTCTCTGTTAAATTCTAACTAAATGCCTCCACAAAGAATAAGCAAAAAATTGCTCACATATGCCACAATGCTGAGAGTGGTGACTTCTCCTGTAAATCGTATAATACACATTAGGATAAGCTGAGGGATAATGTAAACACTCTGAAATGGAAACAATAATCATTAACTACTAAATTGATTTGTGCTCTCCCTGGGTGTGCACATTCTCACTCATCCTGAATGAATGGGGGGAGGGTAGCTTTTTAAATGACCATTAAATTGAAGGAATGTTATAACAATTTCAAGCAGATGATAGCTCGTAACTTTTTAAAACTAATATAGCCCCTGCACTGAATTATATTTTTGGTGAAATAATTATTTTCATCTTTGACGCTCATTATTAGAATGAAGTGATGGAAGATGAATGTAGGCACCCATTAAATGAACAAATTTGTGTTAAAAAAATTAATCATACTACCCAGATGCTGTATTTTTTTCTTCTGTCAGTCTCCAGTGTATTTCATTCAGCTTTTTTATTACTGCAAAATATTGATAGAAAAATTTGCCCAACACATATTTTCTTTTTGACACCAAATAAGAAAAACTGCCAGAAGAATTAAAGGTATGGCACATATAAAAGATAAATGTGTACTTATCAAATCCTTTTAAACCAATCTTTTATAAACAATAGAAGAAATAAAATCTTGTTCAGTGTTGCAATAATGAAAATACTTACCACTGAGTTATTTTAAGACAGACTAAGCAAATTATGCTTGGCAAACACTGAAAATTTATTGATTCATTCATTCAACAGGTATTTATTTGATGCCTGCTATGTGCTAACCACTACTTTAAGTACAACTGATAAAAGAGTGAACAAGACAAACTTGCCTGCCCTCATGGAGATTTCCATCTAGGGGGATGCAGACTTGAAATTATAGAGGCCATCACTATCTTCATGATCATTTATTGAGTTCTTACTATATACTCACCACTGTGGCAAATGCTTTCCTATTATATATTTCAATCATCATGTTTGTTACTTTCCTTCTAGGTTATTATTATACACATTTTATAGATGAATAAATAAAACTTAAAAGTTAAGTAATTTGTCCTAACCCCACAGACATAAAGTGGTGGAGCTAGAATTCAAAATTAAGGTTTTTGGACTAAAAACTGACTGGTATTCATTGTCTCAAAAGCATGTATGATCATCTTGTATTTGTCCAAATTTTATTTTTTACACAATGGTGGGTAAAAATAGGAGCAGAGGGCACAATCTGTCACCTCAGGAGATTTCCATTCTATTGGGAGAAAATTACACATTTATGAAACAACTATTCTAAAAATTCCTTTGGGGTAAGGAAGGTTATAGTCCATAGACATGAAGTATGCATGCTGATGGGGGAAGGGGGCAGGATTATTTGCTGACATTTATCTGGGTTCGAATAGGATATTCAACTTCTACGACTTGACTCATTGTAGAGTGCATTATTAATATAATAGAAGCTTTTAAAGAAAAATTGAAATAATATGACATTAAATGTGGCCATTATAGGCTATACAATGTGTCTTGATTTCAGTTCCATGGATTGTGAAAAGTTTGATTCTTAGAGTCAAGGCCGTGCAGCAGCATAAGAATAATCTGTTTCTTGAAAGTTTAAAAGACTGCACTTTGAAACTACATGGACATAGCACACTTTAAAGAGGATCTTCCGGATCACTCTTAATCTCTTTCATGATATTATTAAATTTTGTTATTTATATTTTCTTAGATATTTCATCCAAGTTTTCAAATATATTATCATAAATGCAATGAAAATACATCTTTACAATTCATTTAATCCTGACATCTGCATTATTTCTAATTTCTAATGCTTATTTTTTTCTATGTTTGTTTTCTCTCTTTTCAGTTGATTGGATTCACTAGTATCTTATCTATTTTATTGCTTTTTGTTTATCTTCTTTATGGTTCTTCAAAGAACCACTTCATCCAAACAGCCAATTCTTACATTTGTTTTTCAGTGCTAGCATTCTTTATTAATTCACTCATTTCTGCTTTTATGCTCATTAATTACTCTACCTGCTCTACAAAAGTACATTTTTCTTCTTTTTATAATTTCTTGAATTGAATGGTAATTTGTAATTTTTCGTCTTTAAATACTGTGAATTTTCCTCCTTGGCTGTATCTCCTGATTACTTTCCTAGATATTCTGTACTTTAAGCAGTTTTGAATTCCTCCTTTACCTAATAATTTTTTATAATAATGTTTTCCAAATTTTTCAGGGTTTTCTCTGTTTGTTTATACTTTCAGTATTCACTTCCAACTTTAATAGAATGCAGTTCCGCATGTTGTCTAATATTTGGTCAAGTAGGTACTGGAAATAAAATGCATTTTCGGGTTGTGCAATATAAAGTTTGATGAGTATCAACTTAAAACAAGTTTTGTTATCCTTCAGATTATCCGTGCCCTAGTTATTCCTTGAGCATTTTATCTGAAAATAACCGAGAACATTGTGTAAGATCTTCTAATGCTATCATATTCCTGTTAATTCTTTTCCTCACAGTTGCAGTAGTTTTTGCTTTTCAATTTCAATACTATGTTATTCAGGACATAAATATTCATGGTAGTTGTGTCTTCAGCATAAAACTGACCCTCTGATCTCATTTAATAAACCAATGTACTGGGATATTTAATGAGATATTATCTGTAACAGAAAAAGATTTGAGACAACCTGAAAGTCCATCAATAAGGGATTAGTTAATTTATATACACCCGTGCAACCAAATATTTATACTCATTGAAAATAATGAGGAAACCCTATATGTACTAATACATAACAATCTCAAAGATCTCTTTCTAAGTGGATAAAGCAAGGTGCAGAATAATGTGTAGAGTATGTCGTCATATGTTATCAGGTTCACGGAAAGCAGAGTACAATAGTCGTAGGAGCTCAGGTTCTCACTGAGTCTGCTCGAATGAATCCTGGCTCCAGCTCCTGCTAACTTTGGGTGAGTTATTTAGCATTTCTATTTCTTCACTTGTAAAATGGGAACAGGAATTAAGTACCTATCTCCTAGGGTTTTTGGAAGGATTAAATGAATTAAGACAAGAAAAGTACTTAAAATACTGCCTGGCACCATGTGCTCAATAAATGTTAATTTGTTAATATTTAAACTAAAAAAAAAAAGAGAAAAGAAAATTATCACATACATAAACATGTATATTTATATGTACACAATATGTGCTTTGAAGGGACGGTGGCTTGATAGCAAAAGCGTCTCTGATCCTTTACCCATCCCTGTATCCACACCTTTACAAGGTGATTTTGCTGATCCTCCCATGGAGAAGTGGAATCTATTTCCTCACCCCTTGAATCTGGGCTGGCCTTAAGTATTAGAATGTGGCAGAAGTGGCAGTTCACCAGTTCAGACCCTAGGCCTCTTGAGTCCTCTTGTGTTTCTGCTCTTTCTATCAGACTCCTGTCATTGCCACCCTGAGAACAAGCCTGGGTTAGCCATCTGAACGAGGAAAGTCTACATCAGAGGTTTTCATCATCCTACTTGTCCCAGCCAAGGTCATCAAATGCCAGCCATGGCCTAACCAATCCCTCAACCACAAGTGCATGACTGAGCCCAGTGGAGATTAGAAAACTGCCCAGCTGGCTCATAAAGCTATAAGTACTTACTATTTTAAGTGAGTGGGTTTGGTATAGTTTGTTATGTATCAATAGCTAGCTGATGTAGAAGGATACACGAGAACAGGCAGCAAGAATTATATTGGAGTATGAGTTTTGGTTGGTATGGGTCAGGAGGGACTGCGAAATAGATTTCACTACAGAATATTCTAGATTATTTTATGATGTGCAGGTATCACCAATTTTTAGGTATCATTATTATTATTTTTAAGAGAATGAATGAACCATGCACTCACTAATTCTCAATACAGGAAACCAACAAGATCTAAACCAGATATCTGGCATGATTCTGCACCAAGAAAGATGATACTGACCAGCGTCTATGTGGAATTATAAGGTCATCTTGTAGTGATAAAAGTGTGTGGCGTAAGGGAAGAGCCCCCTCACAACTTCCATTCCCACCACAACCACACAAAGGATTCATGAAAGATACCTTGAAGAGTTGTAGATTAAGAGTTTGTATAACTCCTTGGATGTGTTATCATAGGGACAGTACAGTTTTCACATATGACAAAAAATAAAGGAGAAAGAAAGAAGACGTTTCAATTATTTTAATTTATTGATCTGATGCAATTTTGTGGATTGCCTGAAACTTCCTATTTTGATGTGTTAAAAAAAGTTAGTCTTTAATATTTATTTTTCAACAACTGGATTGAGTAAATCCTACATAGCAGAGTAAGATGAGCACTCTGAATTATTCATAGTATAAAATATTATCTTTATCTTCAAGGAACAATGATAGAAAACAAATGGAAATCCATTAAAACAATATCTTACTTAAGTCTCTTTAATTGTAATTTCTTGAATATTTGTCATTTGTAATCTATAGTTTGAAGTTCTTTTTTCAGCCTTTTTTTCGTTTTATTGAGGTATAATTGACAAATAAAATTGTAATATATTTAAAGTATATAATGTGATGATTTGATACATGTATACGTTGTGAGAGGATTCCACAATCGAGTAATTAACACCTAATCCATTGCCTCACATATTCACTTTTTTTTTTTCTTTTTTGGTGAGAACACAAGTTCTACTCTCTTAACAAATTTCAATTATACAATACAGTGTTATCAACTATAGTCACCATGTTATACATTAGATCTTCAGACCTTACTCATCTTATAGCTGAAAGTTTGTACCCTTTTACCAACCTCTCCCCATTCTCCCATCCCCAGCCCCTGGCAACCACCATTCTACTCTTTGTTTCTATGCATTCAACTTATCATATAAACACCATAACTTGTGAGCAAAAATACAATTTAACTGAAAACTAATGAATAATAAAAAAAATTACAGAATACCTAAGAGTTAGTGTTAGACATCACATTACATAACATTTAAAAACTAAAAGTAATATGGTCATTGTCGATAAATATTGACTGAGCTTCTTCTAAATGTAAGGAACTATATTTCAAAAGTATGAGACAGGATCCTGCCCCTTAAAGAGGTTAAGAATCAAACATTACTATTGAAAAAAGCAATAATAGCCTTTGTAGCATTTTCTACGCACTAGATGAATGGTGCACAAAACAACAGGTATAAAAGTTAAGTTAAGAAGAAAGATCAGTTGCCTAGTTTGGAGGGAAAAGGAAAGGCTGGGTGCAGAAAAGTGGAACAGGATTGGACAAACAAAGAGATGAGAGTAGAGTATTGCAGGCTGAAGGGACAATGTGAACCAAAGGCCTCAGATAGGAAAGTGTGTGTGTGTGTGTGTACACATATATGTGTGTCCATGTAATGAAAATGCACACGTGTGTATGTATCCATGCTACATAAATGCATACATGCACATAAATATATTGATACGTGCATCCATTTATGGTACTTCATTTAATTCACCTAACAATCCATTAGACTCAGCTCTTTGGTACCTGAAACCCCATACTTGTCAGCAACTGGCATGATGTCTGGTATGTATTAGGTACTCAAAAAATATTTGTTGAATGAATCAATGGACACTGTAGAATAGATATGAAAAACCTGAAGCTCAAAGTGTGGCTTTCCCAAATTAAGAAATTAGTAAAATGTATTTCTGACAGTGTGTTCTCCTCTATTTCCTTTATGCTCAAAGTCATCCATTGACCAGCAGCAGCAGCATCACCTGGAAGCTCACTAGAGATTCAGAATCTCACGCCCCACCCCCGATCTACTGATTCAGAATGTGCACTGTAACCGGATCCCCAGGTGATTTGTATGCACGTTAATGTTGGAGAAGCACTATTTTGCACAGCATCCTGGAAGACTAAGATGAATTTAAAGAATTCTGGAGGTTTGTAAAAGAAATGAAAAATAAATGTGGAGATGTGGATGGGAAGCACATCGAGGAAGGCTTCAAATTCAAAGCTAAGGAATTTATCTTATAAACCAGGGTTTCCAAAGTAGTATCTTGACTCCAACAGGTGCACTAGGCAATCAATACACTGGGATATGGGAGGAAAATTTTAGAACTCATTAATATTTAATTTTTATCTAAAAACAAGAAAGGGATTTGACTTTACTAATATATAATTTTCAAATAGACTGCTGCACCCTCACCTGGTCTGCTCATCAGGTTACAATTCACATATGTAGCAGGGAAAACCGCAATTCGGGTGGCCATGTTCATACACTTGGTGTTGAAAGATAAGCAGGCTTTATTTTAAAAAACACTTGTATTAATTATGTTATTTTAATTAAAATAACCTTCATAAGGTGGACAAGTGGTTTTAAGTGATTCCTGAGCAAGAACATGTGCTGGTACACACGTGCAGGCACGCACATGGACACACACACACACACACACATATTGGATAGAGGATTAAAAATGCAGCACGTGTGAACAAGAAAAGGGCAGAGCTAATCCTTCTCTTAACATCTGTTAAAAGCTCTTAGGCACATTACAAGGGGAAAACAATGACAATCTCACCAGATCTGACAAGAAGGCAGCCAACAAATGAAAAATCTAACTGCTTTTAGAAAGAGAAGTTGGCAGGTCAAAGCAGGATGTCTGGAAATATTTCCATGGATTGTGTTTTTGTTGACAATAATAATGTAAGTATGTCTTCTATAAAAACTTGCACGTCTGCATATTTAAAACTCTTGGAAACAAATTTCTAACATTAAAAAAAACTTCTAAATAAAATGACATTGAGTTTAAACCAATGTAAAAATTCAACATCTTCTGTTCAGTTTGCAAAAACTGACTGACATGAGGGAAGATGAAAATTTATGAGCTGGCTTTAAGCAAAAACGTTGGCTTCACTGTTGGTTGGGATTGAATAATGATTAGTATAGTGGTGTAGTAAGTGTAGCCTGTCTTGAACTTCCTCAGCTTAGATGTACATATCCTTATGAGTTATCGTTCTACCAAGTACTTAAATAAACTGAATTTAGAAATGATCATAATGTCTAAATAAACCAAAAATTTTAAAAATAATGAAATACATTCAACCACATTGTTCTATCCAAATATACTATGAAGGCTGAGAATTTTTATGCCACTAATAGATTTTAAATTAACATGTTTAAATATTTACCTTCTCTGCATCAAAATTTATTTTTACCTTTGGGTATATTTTTCGGTGTTTGGTATTATAAGTTATAATGTGTCACCTTATTTCATCAAATATAAGTTGCCATCAATTAAAATAGGTTACATAATTATATGTTACACTAAGAAAGATAAGAACTCTATGATTACAATTGTAAGATGCCATTAATTGTGAGAAGCACCCAGATTTTAAAGATGTTAAAGTCTAGGGGGTAGGAGAAAAGTGCATCTAGAGTAATTATGATAAAGTTTGGCAGCTAACAACAACAAAACACAGAAACAGAAGTAGTCTTAACAATCAAGGAGTCTTTCTCTGTCTCATGTAAAAGTCTGGAGATGTGCAGTCCAGGCACAGAGGGCCTTTCTTTTTTTTTTTTTTGTAAGGAAGATCAGCCCTGAGCTAACATCCATGCTAATCCTCCTCTTTTTTTGCTGAGGAAGACGGGCTCTGAGCTAACATCTAATGCCAATCCTCCTCCTTTTTTCCCCCCAAAGCCCCAGTAGATAGTTGTATGTCATAGTTGCACATCCTTCTAGTTGCTGTATGTGTGATGCGGCCTCAGTGTGGCTGAGGAAGCAGTGCGTCGGTGCTCGTCCGTATCCGAACCCGGGCCGCCAGTAGTGGAGCGCACGCATTTAACCGCTAAGCTACGGGGCCAAGGGCCCTTCTTCCTGAATGCACCAATCTCTTTACTGCTTTGGGGCCTCCACTCATGCATCCCTATTCCTTTTGTCTATGGAACCCTCCCCTCTCCTACTCGGTTAATTTCTTCTCAACCATCATGTATCAGTTTAAATTTTTCAACAACATCTCCCCTGACGTACAATCCAAGTTAAGTCCTCCTTGCCGTTATCTCTCATGTTCTTTTCCTTCCCGGCACTCATCACAATTTGTCGTTTTAGTGACGTATGTGTGTTTGTTTAATGTCTGTGGCCCTCGCTCCCCATAGAAGGCAGCAACTGGGCTTGTTAGTTTGTTTCACTCTCCTGTACTCATTTTCATCACGGTGCCTGGCAGGAAGGACGTGCTCCGTGAACAGTTGCTGGAGAGCTACAGAGCTAAGTTATTGAGCCCTTACTCTGTGCCAGGCACTCTGCTAAGCTTTACATCCTCATTTAATGCTGAAACTCTACTAGGTAGTTACTGTTATCAGCCTTATTTTACAGATGAAGAAACTGAGGAAGAGGTGAAGTTACAACCAAATTCAGTTCAGTCATCAAATGTTCTCCGCACGTTTATTGAACACTTACTGTTTTCGGCACTTAGGTTGCATCACTGAACAAAACAGACAGAAATCCCTACCTGCAGGACTCTTACCATCTTGCGGATGGTAGATGAGGAAGCCAGGACTTGGATGCAGCAGTGACTCTGGAGCCTGCAGGCTTTATCCCCACTCCACCATCCTCCTCCCACACCTTATGAATGAAGGTTGTGGAGAGACTAGAACAGACACTTCATTCTGAAAATCACACTTATCTAACTTCAGGTTCCTCATTCATTCCACTTTCGATTTGTTTGTTCTTTAAGTTTCTCCTGATTTCTCAAAGAAAAGTGAAGTGTAAACCTCATTGTAATCTCCCATAGAACCTTATTCCTCTTTATATCCCCAGCACCTTGCATCTGCTAAGCATGCAGTGCCACCAAAATACACACTTATTAAATGAATGAATGAATGAGCGAATGAATGAGAGCAATAAATTATTCTCTCCTATGTGCATTACCACTTGGCTATTACTGTGAAAATCTTCTCTTATTTTTTGGGTTGATTTTTTCAGGCAATAGACAGTCCTCGGCTCACTAAGACCATGTGTTATCAAATACGTGAATATTTAAAGTGATAATTGGTGCAGTTTTCACCCCTGCAGGGAAGACAAGAGCATTGTGGAAAGTCTCAGGAGAGGACAGAGGCATTGATCTGCAGCCGTATTTGACCACAGGAACCAGGCGATGGGAGTGGGAAGAAGAGGAAACTAGAAAAGAGAGCAAGAACAGAGGAGGGATACAGAGACGAAAGGGACCAGTGGGAATAAAGATGTCTAACACCACATAGGGACTTTTTTATAAAAGAAAAAATGGGTTACAGAATACATTCCTCACCTCCCTCTTTTCCGTGCTCTTTTTTCATTAATAGATATAATTATTCACATTTAATTTCTTGTCAGTTCAATATTTGATTTTTATGCCTAATGAAGTATTACCATTTGAATAAATAATACTTAATATGTAGTAACAAGGATTCAAAAAGCAGAAACCATTCACTTGTTCCATACAATATCTATGATTTTTCCATAATATGAAGAAGAAAAACATTGCCTAAAAGAAGCTTCACACCTTGACCATATTCCCATCATATTCAATATTCCTGATTATCACCGTATTCTAAAAAATGTCCTGGCGAATTCGTCAAATAGTTTGAAAGGTAGGGGAAGGCGGAGGTGAGGAAAAGTGATCTTGCATCCCAGGAATTCCTCCAAGCCACATCATTTCATCACTGTCATACCCAGGAGTTTAACCTGCATGTAGAGTTATATAACATGTAACAAAGTAACACTGAATCAGCTGTTTCACTCTTGTCTCTCTCCTGATATTTCCTCAATGGTGTTAACTAGGACATGGGCTAATCTATCAAATCCTAGAAAAGTGGAATAGCTTGGTACACTGATAAAATACAATTCCTTTTATTATTGATTTTACTCCCTGATTTTGAACATTAATTGGTATATGACATGTATGTCATAACAACATATTGGCGACTGTTGATTAAAAGCAAGGTTCTGAAATAGTGTTTGCATAATTCTAAAGCAGAATTTGGGAACACTATTCTAGTAAATCCCTCCACTCATCATTACCCATTCAGGTCCTACCCATTTCTGCCCTTAGACACTAAAAAGAATTATAGCACCAAATTCCAATCTGGACTGAGAATCTCAATGACACAAAGGTGAAATTCACTCTCTCGTGCTGCACACCCTTCCTCATTCTCAAAGGAACAGTGGGAAATCAGGGAGAGGGTTGAAGATAGGGGAATCCTGTATCATGACGTTATCAATTACTTAGCAGCCATCAGAACCCACAAAGGTCATTCTTCTCCAGATCTTTTCTCGAATACAGAAAACTCACCAAACAAAAATAGCCAGGGTAATCCTGGCTTTTCCTTGCTCCCATACTTTCTAAGATGTCACAACACAATGTACGGAGCTTTGATAAAATGGCAAGTAAATGCATGTAACGGTCCTCCTCAAAGGGAGGTCAAGTCCTTTTTCCTGAACAAGGGGCTTTCAAATAATAGAAAGAAAGCTGCAGCCTTAAATATTTCAGAATAAAGCCGGTAACCTTCACAGAGACTTTTATTCCAGCTGTGTTCACATTCATTATAATGACTCGGGAGAACACCACTGACTCATTTTAGATGATGACTACATAACTATTCATTTATACTTAATGAGTTTATTCCACCAGGTATATGATGAACTCTAAACAAATAGTGTCATTGAATCACACATGTCAATAAATTTGAGTACTAAACTGATTCCACCTAGCAAAGGTAATGATAAACTCGAAGGAAAGAAAGCTGTGTCTAATTAATGAAAATGCCCTTTGTATTTTCTAATGGTTGAAACATTAACTTGAAAATGGCTTTCCCTGCAATAATTTACAGACAAGCACTCTTTAATGGGAAAACAATTCAAATTTATGTGCAATTGAACTACAATTATTTGATTAACTTTATTAAATTCTTGTTGATTCCACAGTCTGGATGAAGTGTATCATTTTTTATAAGTTTCATACATTGCAGTTTTAAGTTTTTCAACCTCAGGATTCAATTGATCCTGAAAATATCCTTAGGAACCTGCTTTTGCGCCTGCTAGACAGAACCAAGGTGGCTGGGATTCATTTCACTTGTCTCTTTCCATAATGATAATTTTATTTTCATAGTCAAGAAGCACTTGAATAAATTTAGTAGCAGAATTCACATAATTCTTTGCTGCTTTGTGTGTAATTGAAACTATGGGAAACACTTGACTGAAGGAAATTCCATTCAAATTAAATGAAATACATATCTATATGTTTAGGTTTAACTAGGTATTACTGACTCAAACATTCTCTGCTGTATTTTCATGTAGCATGAAAGACATATTGAAAAGAGAAATTTCCCAAATCAATAATTTAAACTTAGACATTAAAAAAAAAGAAAATTTTGTTCATTAGATGCTTGGATTAATGAAGATGTGAATTAAATATAACCTCTCCATTTCAGCAGAAAAAAAAAAAAAAAAAGAAACTAGAAAATGAAGAGCAAATTAAACCCAAAGTCAGCAAGAGAAGGGAAATAATAAAAGTAAGAGGGGGGAAAAAGGAAGAAAACTAACAGCAGAAAAACAATAGAGAGGGGCTGGCCCAGTGGTGCAAGCGGTTAAGTGCGCACGCTCCGCTGTGGTGGCCCGGGGTTTGCCAGTTTGGACCCCAGGTGCACACTGACACACTGCTTGTGAGCCAAGCTCTGGCAACATCCCATATAAACTAGAGGAAGATGAGCATGGATGTTAGCCCAGGGCCAGTCTTCCTCAGCAAAAAAAAAAAAAGAGGAAGATTTACATGGATGTTAGCTCAATGTCCATCTTCCTCACAAAATATCAAAAGAAAGAAAAACAATAGAGAAATAAATGAAACCAATAATGTGGTTCTTTGAAAAGAGCAATAAAATGTATTAATCTCTACCCGGAGTGGCCAATAAAAAGAGAGAGAATACATAAATTACCAATATCAGGAATTAAAGAGAATATAGCTTTACAAAGATTACAATATAAAAAGATAATAATGGAATATTATGAATAACTCTATGCCCATAAGTTCAACAACTTGATAAAGTGGAGAATCCCTCAAAAGACACAAACTATCAAAACTCATTCAAGAAGAAATAGGTAACTTGAATAGTCCTAAACCTATTAAAGCAACGATTTTGTAGTTAAAAGGCTTCCAACAAAGAAAACTCCATGCCCAGACGATTTTACTGGAAAATTTTAACGAACGTTTTGAGAAAAATTAATATGAATTTTACAAAATCTTTCCCAGAAAATAGAAGAGAAAGGAACACATCAACTAATCTTGTGAGGCCAGCATTACCTTGGTAACAAACCAGACAAAAATATTATAAGAAAAGGATACTACCAGTCAATGTTCCTCATGAAAACAGGTAAAAATACTTTACAAAATGTTAGCAAAATTGAATCTAGCAGTATGTGAAAAAGATAATACATTACAACAAAGTGGCTTTTATGCTGGGAATGCAAGCCTGGTTCAACATTTGAAAATCAACGGAATTCAAGATATTTACAGTTTAAAGAAGAAAAGCCACATGATCATCTCTATATATGCAATAAAAACATTTGACAAAAATTTAACATCCATTCATGACAAAAAAAATACTCTCAGCAAACTCAGAATAATAAGAAGCTTCCTTATCCCAATAAACAGCATCTACATAAATCTACGTCTAAGATTATATTTAATGGTGAAAGCCTAAATGCTTTCCCTCTAAGATTGGGACAGGCAAGGATGTCCATTCTTATCACTATTCAATACCATATTGGAAGTGCTTGCTAGTGCAATAAGGCGATAAAAAGAAATAAAAAGCACATGCATGAGAAAGAAAAATATAAAACCATCTCGATTGCAGATAGCATGATTATCTATGTAGAACATGCCAAAGAATCTACAAAAAGTCTCCTAGAATTAATAAGTGAGCTTAGCAATGTTGCAGGATACCAGATCAATATTAAAAAAATCAATTGTGTTTCTATATACTAGTATATAGTGTGAACAATAGGAAATCAAAATTATAAAATAGTACTCTTTAAAATAGCACTAAAAAAATGAAATACATAGATATGAATCTAATAAAAGATATTCAAGTTCTGTCTGCTGAAAACTGCAAAACATTAATTAAAATAAATAAAGGGAGATGTACATATGGTGTTTATGGATTGGAAGACTCAATATTGTTAAGATGTTAATTCTCCCAAAATCGTCCTATAAATTCAATGCAATCCCATTCAAACTCCCAACATAATTTTTTGTTGTTATTGATAAACTAATCTAAAATTTTTGTCAAAATGCAAAGAACTTTAGAATAGCCAAAACAATTTTGAAAGTTGAAGGACTTACACTACCTGATATCAAGACTTACTCTCAATCTGCAGTAATCAAGGTAGCACATTATTGATGAAAGGATATACACATAGATCAATGGAATAGAATAGAGTCTAGAAATAGATCCATACAAATATAGTCAATTGATTTTTGACAAATGTACGAAGGCAACTAAAATGGATATGAGGATAGTCTTTTAAACAAGTGATATTAGAACAATGGGTTATCATATGCAAAAAAGAAACCTCAACTTATAATTCACACTTCATACAAAAATTAATTCCAGATGGATCATAGACCTAAATGTGAAACGTAAAACTCCAAAACTTTTAAAAGAAAGTTTAGGGGAAAATCTTTATTATCATGGGTTAGGCAAAGAGTTCTTAGATATGACTCTAAAATCATGATCCATAAAAACAAGGATAAACTGGTCATCAACAAATTTAAAACTTTGGCTCTGAGACACTGTTGTGGGAATGAAACGACAAGCCACATACTGGAAGAAAATATTTATTCACATATCTGACAAAGGATTTATTAGTAGAACATATAAAGAACTCTCAAAACTCAACAATAAGAAAACAGCCCCATAAAATAAATGGAAATGATATGAACAGACACTTCACCAAAGAGGATATAAGGGTGATAATTAAGCACATGAAAATATGTTCAATATAATTCATCATTAGAGAAATAGAAATTAAAACCACAATTAAATAGATACTACTACACATCTATCTAAATGACTACAGAAACAAAACAGACAATTCCAAATGCTGACAAGAACGCAAAGCAATTGGAACTCACATACCTTGCTGGAGAAAATGCAAGATGGTATAGCCACTTTGCAATTTAATGGTTTCCTATAAAGTTAAACATTCCCTTACCATATGATCCAGAAATTCCACTCCTAGATATTTACCCAAGAGAAAAGAAAACTATGGTCACACAAAAACCTGTATGCAAATGTTTATAACAGCCTTATATACAATAATTTAAAACTGGAAACAACCCCAAATCCTTCAGCTGGTGAGTGGATAAACTATTCAGCAATAGTAAGGAATGAACTGATGATACACATGGGTGCATCTCAAATGCCTCATGCATGATGAAAAAGGACAGACTCAAAAGGCTACCTACTGTATCTTTCCATCTTGAAAAGGCACAACTATATGGACAAAGAGTCAGTTGTTGCCAAAGGTTAGGATTGGGGAGAGGTGTTGACTGCATAAAGGCAGGATGAGGGAATTTTTGGGGGTGAGATTGTGGTAGTAATTACAAGACTCTATGCATTTGTCAAAACTCATAGAAATGTACACCAAAAAGAATGAATTGTACTGTATGCAAATTAAAAATGAAATAAATCCATAGAGATCTAGATTAACCGAATTTCACCTTCATCTTATATTTCCATTTATCTTATTTTTCCCCTAAATAAAAACTCTTTACTAATTAACCCATCACTATCACTGGAACCATCTTGCTTCTGATCCTTGATTGTCATTATCTCCCTATCTTTGACTTCTTTTTCTTATATTTTCCATCATCACCAGCCCATTTCCAATTACCAAGTTCTACCAATTTTTCCTATGTAATATCTTTCAAATTCACCTCTCTTCCTCATTTCTTTAGCTACTATGTTTTCTCCTATTCACAATCAATGACTATATCCTACTAGCTAGTTTGCTTGCCTAAAGCAAGCCTTTTGTCTTTGTGTAATATTGTCTTTAAATATCTTTTTTTCCCTTTGATCAGAAATCTTCAGTGGTTTTCCATTTTCTATATATCTGTCCCCAGTGTCTCAAAATTATTGACTATCTTACATACCGTTTTCCATCTTCATGCCTTAAAAACATCCTTTCATTCCAAACTAATACTAATAAAAATAATATCTACTGTTGATTGTTTATTATATTCTAGGCACTGTGCTAAATTATCTCTTATTATTTCTATTTAGTCCTGACAGCAAATCTATGACGTAGATTTATCCCCACTTTACAAATGAGAAAACTGACACCTGACGAAGTGATTAAGTTTCCTAAGATCAGACACCAAGTAAATGGCTAAAATGGAATTCAAGCCTGGTCTCTCTGACTCCAGGTCCTGTACCTTTAACTTCCAAATTCTTTAAAGGCCTTCAAATTTTACTTCCTTTGATCCTCTACCGTATGTCTTCTCAAATCATTATTTCTCCTTAAAGATTCTCTCCCTCCCAGCTGATCTTTGCCAATTCTTCAAGAAGAGTTCCTGACCACCCCCCACACTACCATTTAATTACCCTCAGCAGATGTTTTAAAGATATATTTTCTTGCTACAAATCATACGCTGTTCCATAATTACTCTCTAAGATATTGCACATGTATATGTTTTATCTTCTCCCACCCCAGAATCTTATATATTCACTCACAAGAGAAAGTAACACAGATTTAATAAGCACCTATTATATGCCTAGCAATGAGCAGTGTAGGTCACTCCTTCAAAGAGCTCACAGCAAATTCCCTGAGAGCAGGAATTATGTCTTTTCCCTTTTATTTTCCCCCTCCCTGAGCCTCCCCAAGAACCTATTATGCTGCATCCCATATGCTTCAGGATGGATGGGTGAATGTGCCAGTTTGCCTTGGTCACAAATACACAACATCTGAGAGCCAGGAAGGAAGGGCTATCACAGCCCTGTGAAATTTCATGTTGAAAAACCACTAATGATGCCATCAGGCCCAGTGGCCTTTAGGGGAGAAAATGAGCTCTTGAGGCAAATATGTAGAAGCTGCAAGCCATTTGTAATCAGAAACTGAAGTTTGCAGCAAGGGAAGCTTGCCAAGCTCAAGGACTCAGTGGCTTTAATGAAGGGATGATATTACCAGTGGAAATCAAACTTGCCTACCAGCTGGATTATCTCATCTACACAATGAGCTCTGCTGGCTGATAACCACAGGGTCCTGAGAAATTAAGCAGACCCACAAATTACCTGCATAACATTCTGGCTAGATGTTAGAAAGTTGAATTAATTGCCTGAAAATAAATGAATGGGGTAGAGCCAAGAATTGGCACATTAGTATTCAGCAACACTACTGTTTAGGAATAAAAGGAGAGAAGGCGGGAGGGAGGCGAAACAATGGGAGGGAGGGAGGGGAACTGGCAAGAATGATGAGGGATATCATTATTTCACAAGTGCACTATGGGCACCTGGTTTTTTAATATTAGTTAGAGAATTTCCTAGTCTAGCCCAGTTTGCAATTCCTAGGTAGACTCCACCCATGCTTTCTGAAGGAGCAGACACTCTGGGGAGCCCCGCAATTAACACATGTGCAAAATACAAATCGATTAAGCACGTGGACACTTTACTTTTATTTCCCAAATGACAGTTAGCAGAATTCAGGTGTTTTTCGTTGGCAAGAAAGGGGAAAATGGAGAGAAACAATGCCCAACAGGTGCACCACTCAAACATTTTCATCAGTGGCTTTATTCCAGGAAACACTACAGTGTTCAAGCCCGAATCCTCCAGGCATGATTACACTTTCTCTTATAGCATCTTCAATTTCTTCAATTAATAATTCTGTGCAGTCTTAAAAACCACAGTAGCAAGCCATGTCTTGTGATGCTCACGCACACAGCAAATTTCTCCAAAACTTATTGTTAATGCATCAATAAAGGCTGCTCCTGGGAAATCCCTTGGAAAAAAGCCTTGCAAAGATCATGACATGAAGGGCATGTTGAGGCCACCATGGCCAGACACTGAGAATGGCAAGCAGTTCCCTGAGTCAGTTCACCAATAACTTACAACTATTTCTTCCTGAAAACCTGTGGAACCCTCTGTTTGATCTTTCCATTACAATCACTTCCTAAAGTAGGTTTTTTTCAGGATCACTGACTTTTCGAAACCCTTCTGCACTGAATTTATCTTAACTCTCCAAGAAACACCCGGAAGCCTAAGGTAAAACTGCTACAGTTCGGCTTCATTCATTTGTGGGCTGCTTTGTTTTGGTGACAGGCGTGGTATCTCTTTTTATGATGTATGTACCTCGAGTAACTTCCAGCTAAAATGCTTTTCTTCATTCTGAGTGCTGAGGATATGGTGTCCGGGAGACTGAGACCTGCATTTTTCTTTGCATTTCAAGGAAGATTTCATCTAATTTTCCTCACCAGAGATTTTAGACTATACAACACTTAAAGATTATGTTAAAAATTATTCCCCTGGGGCCGGCCTGGTGGCGCAAGCGGCTAAGTGCACGCGCTCTGCTGCAGCGGCCCAGGGTTCACTGGTTCAGATCCCGGGCGCGCACTGACGCACCGCTTGGCAAGCCATGCTGTGGCGGCGTTCCATATAAAGCGGAGGAAGATGGGCATGGATGTTAGCCCAGGGCCAGTCTTCCTCAGCAAAAAAAGAGCAGGATTGGCAGATGTTAGCACAGGGCTGATCTTCCTCACACACACAAAAAAATTCCCCCTCATTTTTATGTTCCCCCCCAAGTTCCTTTGTCTTTTGAACATCGAATTGGCTTATATTTTGCTCACACGTTTCTTTTACACTCCTAAAATTCAGCTATATGCTGGCAGTAGTCTTAAAAAGAAAAATCTTCTCTCTGACCTGTGATTTCTCTTGGGTGAGGATGTCTGCTTTGCTTTGTATCCAGTAACATAAAAATGAGTATCTCTTTTTATCATATATAATAAAAATATTTTTAACCTCACTTCCATAAACAAAGGAGATTTTGAAGTCAGAAATCAATCACCACCAAGTATACATGGAGAATCTATTTTGGGCACTGGCCTATACACTCTGGGAATATAATTACATGGGAGAACTGGAAATCCAACTTGTGTTTTGGATGTTTTTTTCTTTTGCTTATTTCAAAGCTGGGCCCAAATGATTATGCCATTGATTCATATATTGCCACATAATTTTTTCCAAGTAACAATATCTTCTGATTTTATGCATATTTCAGGTGTCTCATTTTCAACCCAAAAATTCTCATTTTAGGACAAGTCTGTCAGCCCCAGGATATGCACTGATGCTCTCATATTTATTCTTGATTTTTTGTATATTTTGGACTTGCTGAATTCCTTTATCAGAGTGCTTAAATATAAGAAAATCCATCCCGAACCAGCTTAAACAATAAAGAGCATTTATTGACTAAAGTAACTGAAAAAGTCCAGAGTTAGAGTTGTAATTAGGCTTGGTTTGAATGGAGCTGCGTTATCTTTTCTCTGTTTTCTCCATCCCTGTGTTCCTCGGAGTGTCAGCTTCAACCTCAGAATGGAAGGAGGAGCATCTTCTCACACTCTATGTCAGGAGTTGGCAAACTGTGACCCGTAAGCCAAATCCAGCCTGACACATGTATTTAAATGTTATTTAAAGAACATTATATAGGCACACACATTCATTCATTTAGAGATTGTCTATGGCTGCTTTTAGGCTACAAGGGCAGAGTCAAATAGTTGCAACAGAGACCACATGGCCCACAAAACCTAAAATATTTTCTATCTGCCCCTTTACAGAAAAGTTTGCCTTACAATACTTCTTGTGGCTCTTTCTTGAGGGCTAGGAATCTTCCTTCACACAAATATCAGTAAATCTCTTGCCATCTCATTAGGATACATGGCCATAACTAAACCAATCTGTGGCCAAAACACTGCCAAACTCTGGTTGGCTTAAGCCCACTGGGATTGTCTGTAGATTAACCAGATTAACAATTTGCATGGGAAAGGTTCATAGGAGTAGATACGATTGCTGTATCATTAGGACAGAGAAAAGAGAAAATGTACATGATCTTATAGATTGAATTGTGTCCCCATCAAATTTATATGTTGAAGTCCTGAACCCAGTGCCTCATAATGTGGGTGTATTTGGACATAGGGTCTTTACAGAGGTAATCAAGTTAAAATGAGGTCATTACGGTAGACTCTAATCCAATATGGCTGGTGTTCTTATTAAAAGGGAAAAGTTCTCCCTTACACACAGGGAGAACACCATACAAAGATGAAGGCAAAGATTGGGCCGATGCTTCTAGAAGCCAAGGAACACCAAAGATTGCCAGCAAGCCACCGGAAGCATGAGGAGAGATGTGGAATAGATTTGCTCTCATAGCCCTCAGAAGGAACCAATCCTGCCAAAGCCTTGATCTTGTACATACTTCTAGCCTATTAAATAATAAATTACCATTGTTTAAGCCACTCAGTTTGTGGTACTTTGTTACAACTGCCCTAGCAAACAAAAACACATGGGAAAATAATTAATAATGTCCACTACCATACCATAAATTTCCCTATCTGGAAAGTGATCTGAAAGACCACAAAAGACAAAATATCTCTTGAATCTATGTGTAAATAACTTTCCTGGTGACCACACCCTGGTAATACCATGATAGCAAAGAGTATGTCAGGAGGAAAAGGATGCAGCTTGGGAGAGACCAACACATAGACAAATAAAGAACACACCTTTGGGCTAAAATTAAATGATCTTATAAGACTCTCTGTCCAATAGATCCCTCCAATTGCCTTCTCCTTAACCTTTGGGCATTGTCTGGTTTTCTTTTTTTTACTATCCTTTATTACACCATCTAAATCCACCAACCAGAGATTTGTGTGGAGTTAAAGCATTCTCTTTTTAAAAAGAAATATCCTGAAATGGCTTCTATCCATTACAGTTCACACTGTTGGCTTGAAAAAGAGAGATTTGAGGTTAGGGAGTGAGAAGGAGTTAAAAGACTTTTTGTTTCAGTAAGAAAACCAAATATTATTTCTATAGTGCAGTCTCGAGCAAGAGGAGTTAAAACCACCAAGCCATTGATGCTGTAGTCCTGAGATTTATTCATTGAATCACTCACTCAACAAGTATTTATGGCACTCCTATAGCCATATTAAATGTTGAGTACAAGAATAAACAAAACAAACATGGTGTCTGTCCTCACAGAGCTTAGAGTTTAGTGAGGGAGAAAGGTACAGAAAATAAACAGAATATTATAGTGTGGCGAGTGCTAGTACAGAGGAAGTTTAGGATTCTATGTGTACACATAAGAGGCACATAAGCTGATTTAGAGTGGGTCAGGGGCAGTTTCTTAGAATAAGCATTGTAAAAGCTGAGACTTGACAAATAATTAGGAAATATTCAAGCCAAAAAGAAGGGAATAGGGGAGGATGGGGAGGTCATGAATAGTGGTAATAGCCATCTCAAAAATTATAGGCTTTATCCAGAAGAAAATGGGGAGCCATGAGAAGTAACACAATCAGATATACAATTTAGAAAAATGATTGGCTACTCAGAGAAGTAAGGATGTCATGCTAGGTTTGGCTTTGCCCTAACAAGGAGTTATTTCTGAGTCAAGTAAAAGATACATGCCCCTATGCATGGAGCTTTATCCCTTAGTTAAATCTAGTTAAAACTGTCAATTAAAAATTATCCAAAGTTTTACCCACACAAAATAGTCAAGTTACCAGTCATTTTAAGCAAGCCAAAGTGACTATAGTAATGTGGGAATGTATTGAAAAGGAGTTTTCTTCATGAATGGGAACACCATGATGCAACTTCTAGACAAAATAATTTAACCTTGTAAGTGATAACCATTAAAAAAAAAATACAGCTATTTAAAACATGATTTTAGAAATAGTGCTACATTTAGGAGGTATAGGTACTAAACCAGCAGGATGTTTTCTAAATTTACTGGTTAATTGGTTACGTTGGTGGCCCCCAGTGAACTAAGCCCTCCATGTTCACACCTTTATATAGTCTCCTCCCCTTGGATTTGAAAGGAAACTGTGGTTTGCTTTAACCATGAGAATTTGGCAAATGTGTTCCTGTGCAAGTTCTGGAACTGATAGCCTCTTTGTCTGCAATCCTGTAAGCCTTGAGCCACCTCATGAGATGTCTAGCTACTCTGCTTAAGAGACCACGGTGGACAGACCATGTGAAGAGGTCAACTAGAGAGGCGGTCCTGAGGTTACAGGAAGACAGAGTCCCAGCTGTTTCAGCATCCTAGCTAAGCCTAACCCCCACATGGCCCACAACTGAATGCAGCCATACAAGTGACCACTGGAAGAGCCAGCTGAAGAACCACCCAACTAAGCCCAGTATAGATGGCAGAATTGTCACAAATAAAATGGTTGTTGTTTGAAGCCACAAAGTTTCGTTATATGGCAATATATAACCGAAGCACTCACCATCATCCTTTTAGTGACAGAGGTAATGTATAAATTAATATTATTTAGTCCAACTCCCTTGTGTCAGAGAAGAAAACTGAGAAACAGAGAGGTTAGGTGACTTGGTCTGAATTCCACAGCATCTTTTCCTTTAAAACGCAGCCTCTCACAATGCCCTAGTCTCAATTTTCTAGTGTAAAAGGTGATAAGAGGAAAGGAAAGGAAGAGGAAAATGGAAAAGATCTGGAATAAGAGAGGCAACCATAAATCTAACAAACCTAGGACACTGCACACAAAGACTGGCATCTGGCCTTGGGGTACATAGAGTGCTCTCTGCTCCTTATTGTATTGTGTTGTCTGTATTGTGTGTGTGTACCCATAGGACCAAGAAGTATGGAAAATCTGTAGTACAATACATGACTATTAAGGACTGAAAGTCGTTTCTACAAACTGCATGTCACTCTCATTACCTCATTTCACACTGTGTGTTTCTGAGAAAACATTTCTCAAGTCTTCCAGGAGCTGATCCACTTACAGAGTCAATTGACATCAACGCAGTTGACTCCCAACCAGGTTGCACAAAAAGATAATACTTCAAGATTCTCAAGTGGATTAGTTTTCCCAGATGAGGCTGTACTCGAGATGCCTAATAATAAGGTCTGTTAGGTTCTTTCGCGTTGGCCCAGGGCTCATGCCTTCTGAGGCATTTTGTAAATAAGTTACCCTATTTTCAAAAGACTCTAGATGGAAACACTTTAATGAAACAGACCTAATTTTTCAATCTCACCTTTTGTAACTGGGTATGAATGAGCTATTCTTCATGTTCTTGTAGCTTGACAGGAACAAGAAAGGGTACCAAATCATTAATTCTCTAATTTGCCCACACAACATAAAACCAGCTGGCTTTTAATATTTAATTAAATTAGTGTGCTCCCCGACTGAGTTCTAATATTCTAATTTCAATTTTCAGCACATAGCTAATATGAAACCAAAGAAGCACTGAGTGATGTGGAAAGGGAAAATGTGACCTTGGTAGGATAATGTGAAGACATCTACAGATGCAAAGAATTCTTTTTTTTTCCCCATAAGCAGTATAAGATGTCCAAAGTTAACAACCTGACTAAAAATACTGCACTCTCTTTTAAGTAGCATCATGTGGTAAAAATATGTGCACATTTAGGGACAGATCCGTTTCTCATTAATTAATTCCTTCGCCCATTCATTGGTTTCTCATGCTTGTTGTGTGCCACATATTGTACTGGGAGTTCAAATGTGAAGATGAAACACATTGTCCCAACCCCTAGAGAAGCTCATTGTCTCTACTTCTTGCTAGGGACCATGTAGCCAAGTACCTGTGTGACATCTTGGACAAGCTTAACCTTTGAGCTTCAGATCACTCTCTACAGAATGACTACATTAGCAAAACTTGACTCATATGATTCCTGTGTGGATTAAAGGAGATCAAGTCTTGCAAAAGAACATAGTACATTGTAGAGCTGCAATCACATGATGAGTCAAAGTCATGAGATATTTTGTGTAGGTTTTTTGTTGCTGTTTGTGTGCAATTTTATCTATGGGAGGCAATACTGAAAGGTTGCTGCTATGACTTCCTAGTTTCTAGTGGGTGGCTTCTCATTCACGCAGTAAAATGTGGCTAATTCTGGCCTTGACAAATTCAATCTTGGGGCCCTTTATCTGTAATCCTCCTTATGAAGTGTTTCCTGTCTTGAATAGCAGATTCAACATTCAGAGCCAGTTTGTTTCTTATTTGTTTTCATTGGATTGGATTATGCTAAACTTAGGCTAAAGGTTTTCTTAGTTTTTTGTGGTGATTTTAACCCTGTGTGTGTTTATTAATAGCTGTTGATTTTTTTGTTTCTCTCTTTTCTGTTTCTCTATTTCTTATTTCTCTCTATTACACTGAATTGGGCTGACTTTCTTGCTTGTTAGATGCATTATAGGGTACCAGGTACAAAGCTGGCCGGTGCAAGTGATGGGTGAAAAAGTCTGAGAAATGTCCAGTGGAGAAGTAGAAAGGCAGCTGTGGATCTCACTCTGTGGTGTGCCCGGCCCCATGAGGCAGTTATGGAGTGGGCCTGGACCAGCATTCAGAGTCAAGGCCAAAAGACATATATTGAAGGTGAACCATGGGCCAGAGTTAGAACTTTAGGAGCCTTAGGTACATAATTTCACATGGTACCCAAACCTCTACTTTTTCCCTGCCTTTTCTGTTTGGCTTATGGTATGACTATTCAGGCAGTTCTCCAGACAAGATTTAAGAGGCATCCTTGATTCCTCCACTCTGTCACCCCTCTCACCCCATGGATAAACTCATAGTTTTACCTTGGAAACCACTTGGCTTCTGTTCCTTCCTTTTCGTTCTACTATCAGTACCTGAGGCTTGGCCTTCATTACATTGCAATGCACTATTTCAACAATATTCTACAGACCTACCTACCTACAGTATAATGCCTATAGGATAACATACAACTCCTTAGAATGTAATTTAGCTCTTCTTATTGAATCCCCAACCTGTCTTTCTTACTTATCTTCTATCAACCACAACCCTCCACTCCAAGTACTAAATTGTGAAGTCCTGAAGGTAACTTACTATTCCCCAAACACACCTTGTTCATGAGGTTGTCTCTACCTGGAATGTGAATTTCATTCCATTCACTGGAATCTCATTCATTCCAAACTCCCACTTATTCATTCTTCAAGGATAAGTTCAAATGCTACTACTGCTCTATAGCTTTCCATGACCCTCCAAGGCAAGATCAATTGTTCTTGCCTCTTTTCTCCTGTGTCCAATACACACAATTTTTTTTTAATTTATGCATCAATCTTTTAACTAAATGGTGAGGTGTGAGAAAGTAAGAATATTCTCTTGAAAATCTCTCCAGTTTCTAGAGAAGTGGCCCATAGCCTAGCTCATGTAGATGTTCAACAAGTGCTTAAATTGAATTGTTAAGTTGTTTATCTTTCTTAGTGTCAACAGGAAACCAAGTCATGACTTGAATCTGCCATTCCTGAATCATATAGTAGTATGATTCATTTTTCTAAAAAACCATTTGTTATTTTTCTGATTATAAAGGTAATATTAATTCACTGTAAAGATTTGGAAAATACAGAAAAAATGTAAAGAAGAAAATAAAAATCACATAATAAACCATCTATCTGAGTTAGTTAGTTAACATTAATAAGTTGATGAAATCCCTTTCAGTATACTTACAATGCATACAAATTTCATGCTAATTTTATAATCACACCTTTATCATCATTTAGGATAGCAAATTTACTCTCCTTGAAATGACACCACATGTCTATCAGCTGTCAATTTATTTCAGCTCCCCAGGTCTTGACATTAGTGTAAATCCTCACTTTCTGTATATTGAGAGAGAATGAATCTCAGATATTATCCTGAAGGGAAGCTTGTTTCCATATACACTATTTTATATAAATTTGAGATTGTACTATATAAATGATTTTACCTTGGCTTTTTTTCCACTTCATATTATACCATTAGCCTTTCCCCATGCTATTAAGTATTCTTCCCAGCATGACCTTTAATGTTGTTGTCATGGGCTGAATTATATCCCCCCTCCAAAATCATATGTTGAAGCCCTAACCCCCAGTACCTCACAATGTGCCTATATTTAAAGATAGGGCCTTTAAAGAGGTAATTAAGTGAAAATGAGGCCAGTAGAGTGGGCTCTAATCCAATCCTATTGGTGTCTTTAGAAGAAGAGGAAGTCTGAATAGACAAAGAGTCACCAGGGATGACACGCACGGGGGATGACCAGGTGAAGAGCCAGCAAGAGAGCAGCCATCTGCACGCCAAGGAGGGAGGCCCCAGAAGAAACCGAACCTGCTGACACCTTGATCTTGGACCTCTAGCCTCCAAAGCTATGAAAAATAAATTTCTGTTGTTTAAGCCACCCAGTCTGTGGTATTTAGTTACGGCAGCCCTAGCAAACTAATACACTGTAGAATATAATATTTCATTATACTGCTTCATATAATTTATTCAACCACTCACCTACTGTTGGACGCCAATTTCTTTTCAACAGAAACAGTGTTGCTGTGATGTACATCATTATAAAGAATCTTTATCAGATTGACCATTTCCTTAGAAAAGCTTTAAAATATTTCCCAGTACAAAAATATCATAAATTTATTTAGAAAAATTTAGAAAATAGAACAAAAAGAGAAGAAGTAACATAATGCTATTATTCAAATACAAACATGGTTATATTTATTGTATTTCCTTCCAGTCCATTTTTCCCCCCTCATTTGAGTGCTTTAAAATATGGTTGTAATAATATTTATGATTTGGGGTTTTGCTTTTTAAATCTAACAGAACATTATAAGTGTTGTTTCATATTGTTTTATACTCTTAATAAGCATTTTAATAGCTCCATAATAGGTGGGTTCATCAAGAAAAGAAAAACTGAGCTTCCCCCGACTACTCTTTTCCTTGTATCTGGTGTTTGGACTTTGGAATAGTTAGAGTACAGCCTAAGCTGCTGGAAAGGAAGGAAAGAAGGAAAGAAAGAAGGAAAGATGGAGGAGGGAGGCAGGAAGAAAGGAAGAAGGAAAAACGAAGAAAAGAAGGAAGAGAGGAAGAGAAAAGAAAAAGAAAGACAAGACAGAGGCTTAACCTAGATGACGGTTTATTTCTCTGCCACACAACAGTCCACCAGCAGATAGGGATCCAAGACTGGTAATGTGACTGTGCCTTCCTCAACATGGCTTCTGCTTGCGTGCCCCAGGTTGCTACTCTAGCTCTCATTATCTCCCAGCCAGCAAGAAGTAGGGAAGGGATGAGAGGAGTACCCTCACAATCCTTTTAATGGCAAGCCCCAGGAGTGGTACACATCACTTCTAACATGTACTATTGGCCTTAACTTAGCCTTGTGGCCACATCAGCAACAATGGAGGCTGGACACTATGCTTCCTTTAAAAATAAGAAATATAGAGCCAGCTCTGACAGCCTAGTGGTTAAGGTTTGGTGCTCACTGTTTTGGCGGCCTGGGTTTGTTTCCCAGTCGTGGAACCACACCACTCATCTGTGAGTCGCCATGCTGTGGCAGTGGCTCACACAGAAAAACTACGACGACTTACAACTAGGATATACAACCACGCACTGTGGGCTTCAGGGAGGGGGGAAAAATAAAGAGGAAGATTGGCAACAGATGTTAGCTCAGGGTGAATCTTTCCCTGCAAAAAAAAAAAAAAGAATAGTGAAAATAAATAAATAAAATTAAAAATTAAAAAATATATTGAATCAAATGATATTAACTCAATGCATATTGTGCGCCCAGGAATTTCAGTGGTTACTTCGTTTTATAGTCTCTTACTAGATTTTACCATCAGCATGGTGCCTGCGGGTCACTGAGACTCCAGATAGGTTAAATAACCTGGCAAAGGTCACAGCCCCTCTGTCATCCAGCCAGAATCTAAATCCAAGTCTGTGTGACTCCAAAACTACCGCTCTTCTGGCTACATTATTATTGCACTTCCTGATCAACCCAAAAATTAACATTTAAAAACATATACAGGGTTTCCTTCCAAGATGTCTGAATTTTTAAAAATAATTCTTGTTAGAATTAATAGTCTCCGTTAATGCCTCCAAATACAGGTTTACTAGAAAATATTCTTAGGTGGTTTTAGAATAAGTTTGGTCTCTGGATTTCTGAGACTACTTAAAGTAAATAACCAGGATTTATAATCTTTCAATTTGTTCCCATGTAAATTATGATGACAGTTGTTGTTTATCAAATGTTTCTGCATCTTACAGAATAGACCTTTTTGCGACAAAATGAACGGGAAAAAAACACTCCCCCATACTATTAGCACAATAATGGTGATATTGTTGTTTTGCTAGGGGCAAGGTCAAAGTCATAATCATAGGAATTCTACCCTATTTTCATATGATGAGAAAATAAGTAGAAACATGGTAGAATGTACTTGCTTTTTAGGAAAACTAATGAGGCGATCAGCTGCACTGCTCTCTGATGGGGAGACTGAACTGGAACAGAGGCACCCACTTTCACCTGCACTTATAGAACTGACGCCTTCACATTTGACACTCAACTTTGCAGGACACAAGATGGGGCCAAGAGGGAGGAACATCTTCCTTCATACCACAGCAGAGTTTCCCAAAAATGGGGTGGGGGTCTCCCAACTGCGAGACATGAAAGAGGCCAAAGAGGAATGTTGAATATTCTCCCTTTGGAAGGCCTAAGGCATAAACAAACCCTTCCCTTATACAGTTCAAGACTATGACTAAATTAGATTAGGTTACAACCTCTGTCCTCCCACATACTGTATTGCTTTTTTGAGAGCTGACACAGCTTAAGAAAATAACTACGTACACTTCTATTATAGAAGGTTTGGTCTGGGGAGACTGTCAGAACAGCAGATATTCAAAGAAAGGATGATACCTGTTCTCCAATCATCTTTGCAGGACTATAGTAGGCGGAGGATGCCAGAGATCAATTCTCTGATTGCAACTCCCCTAGACTCACTTCACCTGCCCCTACCCCTCCACCACCACCTATGGTAAGCAGGGAATTCCTTCAGGTTAGAAAAGAAGGAACATTTTCACACCAGGCTGCATAGGCACATGGTAAACTCAACTAAAAGTAATGGACACATGAGAAAAGTGTTGAGAACTTAGAATTCCTGTTGCCTCTCAGTAAGAATGGCAACAATTAATTGAATAGAATACACAATCATTAAATAATATGAGGATTTTTTTGTAACATTCAACATTAGCTTCTAAAAGGCTTCCACTGATTATGTTTTATTACCTGGTTTGTTAAGCATCTATTTGTAAAGTGCTGTTAAATTATAATGAATTAGCTTTCCTTCCACAGAAGTGTCACCTGAACGTACTTAGCTGGCTCATCAGTGCCATAAATGTGTAATTATTTATTTTATTATGCAGTTTTGTTGCCTTTTAGACATTACAAAGTGCTTTTTCATTAGTTTTACTTAAAAAAAAGTTAAATTATTGTCAAGCGTGGAGTTCTTGGCTATGGTTATATACTCGCAAAATTCCAAAGTTCTTAACAGTTTCTTAGCCCTCTTATACTACTTAGAATTTTACCTTTGATCTCAGATCAAAGACCAGAGGGAGAATCTTATTAAAGCTATGAAATTTCTCCCGAGAACATGAATGTAAACAGAGAATGTTACATAAAGCTTCAGGACTTTCATGGATCCCCAGAAAGCTGTTCTGTGGATGCCCATGTTAAAAAATTCTGAGCTAAAAAATTTTGAAAATTCTTGATAAATTCTGTAAAACAATGAATTTTCTGATACTCTAAACTTAATTTTTTCAGGTACTTATGCAGTAAAGCAGCAGAAGACAAATGTCTATCACCATAATGGCAGGGAAGACAAAATTCATTTCAGTCTGCACTTTGTTGGTTAAAAAAAATAATGCTCCATTCTCTTAATCTTCCCGTATTAACCAAGAATACATTGTCCAGCACCTTCTCCCAGTTGAATTTTACATGAAAAAGAAAATTACTTGAGTCATTTCAGCTGTATCAAGTCTTAAAGCATTGAGAAAGCATGTCCTGGTCTAAAATTGTTGAGTGCTTACTCTACGCTAGACATTGTGCCAAGTGCCTTCCACGCATTGTTGCATTTAATTCTTACAACAAGCATATGAGAAAGCTACTATTTTTATCTCCATATTACTTAGAGGAAATTGAGAGGAACACAGTAACTTGGCTGAGGTCATACTGTTGGTAAATGATGGGGCTGGAACTCAATTTTCGTTTCCAATTTGGCAGCCAGGCAAAAATCATCAGAAACAGGTGTCTTTTATCTGAAGTTCTGTGAAGGAGGAGCAGTTTTATTTGATTTCAAAGAAACAAGTGACCTAAATCAATTTGCACCTGCCCTTGATTTTGCGCAAATTTATTTATGATGAATGGTGACGGAAGGGGAGATAGTCCTAAATTCAAAAAAATTTAAATAGTCTTAAATCAAGCATGTAACATGCAATCCCATTTGTCCAGAAAAAAAGACAGAACAGTAAATCTTTTCCATAGCAAAATTATCACAAGGCTACGTGGAGTCTTCCAAGCTCGACTTCTTGACTTTGAATGGAAACTACAAATCACTGGGTTATCGTATGGTCTAAGTAGTGAGTCCATTAATCTCTTTCGCTCTTCATTTGCCTCAGATCTGATTTGACTTTGTGATAATGCATCCCTCTGATCACCCTGTGCCCTCACTTGATATGGAGTCTCCAGAGAAAGCTACAGACAGACAGAGAAAGAAGGCTGGTGCTTTAATCCTAACAGAGTCTCAGGATGAGGAATGGCAAGGTTTGGGAGCATCCTCAACATAATTGTGGTACCCAAGAGAACTTTGAAGATATAAGCCAGCAGTAAAATACTTGTAGAAGTGAATGGTAAAGCAAAAACCGAAAATGAATTACTATAACCACTCCAATTCAGTGTAAAATTTTGCTCCTAAGGATATAATACTCAGATACCTGCTGAGCATATAAATATGCATCTAAATATGCACCACAGTGGTTAATCAAGTTAGAATTCAAAGTTGGAGATTTATATATGAGAAACTGAGATTCAGAACAGTTGAATTACTTGAAGTCTCACTGAAAATTGGTGGTGATAGGGCTTATTCCAATATCTGTCCACTATACTTCATTCCTATTCTAGTCTACTCTAGATCAGGTGTTGGCCAACTTTTTCTTAAAAGGCCAGAAAGTAAATATTTCAGGCTTTGCAGGCCATTCTGTCTCTGTAGCAACTACTCAACTCTGCCATTGTAGGAAGAAGCCATAGACAATAACAATGAATGGGCATGGGTTCCAATAAGACTTTATTTACAAAACAGACAGCTGGCTGGATTTGGCCAGCAGATGGTAATTTACTGACCCTTGCTCTAGACTACAAATTTCATCTCTGCCATTTATTAATTATAGGCTTTGATTTAGTTGTTTAGTCTCTCTCGACCTCAGTTTCTTCCCCCAATGAAACATAATGTTTTCCTAATAGTGGAAACGGTTTTTCTCAGATAAGTTTATCAGAAGTGGTTTCCGTTGAATATAGTTTGGGGATTCTCACTCTTTATATTTATAAAATCATATATAAATATATGTGTATGTGTATAATTTATTGAATACCGATTACATGCTAGACACTGAATTAAATACTCTACATATACTGTCAAATTTAATCCTCATAACTCTCCTTCAATGTACATGCTAGAGGATTCAGAGATATTAAAGAGCTTTCCAAAGCTGCATGGCTCAGAACTGCTATCAGTTGCTTACAGAAACTTCACTCATGCCACTACATTATGCTGTCTTTTTACTGTATTTTATTTTATTTTACTGTATTTTATTGTGGAAAGAACACTTCACTGCCCTCTTAACGAATTTTTAAGTGTACAATACATTATTGTTGACTATAGGCACAATGTTTTATAGCAGATTTTTAGAGTTTATTCACCTTGCTTAACTGAAACTTTATGCCTATTGATTAGTAACTCCCCATATCTCCCTTCTCCCAGCCGCTGAAAACCACCATTCCACTCTTTGCTCTGATGAACTTGACTATTTTACACACCTCCTGTAAGTGGAATCATGCAATATTTGTCTTCATGCAGCTGGTTTATCTCACTTAGCATATTGTCTCTTCATGAGGACATACTGGTGATCTTTTTGAAGAGTGATGAGGGGCAGGGAGTGTCATGTACATGGAGGACAATTCATTTTTTCTGGAGGACAACCTTCTGCCCAGATCCACACATTCATTGGGCCATGTTGAAGTAACAGTGCTAAAGTTTAAGATGAGGGTACTCTCCTGTTCTATTTCCACTTCTTTTTTTACTTTTAGCTCCAATGACTGTTGAGAGGACTCTGGTCTTGTTGTCCTTTCAGGGGAAAAAACAGGTTATCTCCTCTCTGATCTCTCAAGGGCAGCCTGGCACACGCTATTTCCCAAACACAGATTAAGCAGCCTAGAAGCGCTCAGCAACAGGCGTTGGGGCAAATTTATACTCTCTCGCTATCTTGTTCCTTTTACTCTTGGCATAGTGGATAAACTTCAGATTCCCTTTTTCTTGCAATGCAATGGCAAGATCCCATCCTCAGGTTCCGGATGTATAATAGACATAGACACAAATAGAAAGAAGTAGAAAGCTCAAATATGACTTTACACCTAAATTGTATTCTATAATATAGTTTTCATCAAAACTCTGCATTAAGGGCATTGGCAAGTTTTCTCAGATTGATAAAAACAATACTTCTTTTACCATTTGACCACAATCTTTATGCATGAGATCCCTTGTCAAGGAATGCCAGGGAGAAAGAAGGAAGAGGAGTCGTTGCCTGAAGACTCATGTAGGCCTTTTACCTTTAAAACAAACAATCAAAACAAAAGCAAACAAACCAAAAAACTCTCCACCTCAACCCTGCATTAAGCAATTCTCATGGGTTTTAGTTCCTCCATCTCTTTTTCATATTCCTCAATCATTGGCTTCAACCCTCATATTTCACTGAAACTTCAACCATTAAGTTAACCAATGGCTTCTATTCAAGTCTGATGGCCACATGTTAGTTCTTAACCCACTTGATCTTTCTGGATGATCCTTTTTTTTTTTTTTTTTGGTGAGGAAGATTAGCCCTGAGCTAACATCTGTTGCCAATCCTCCTTTTTTTGCTGAGGAAGATTGGACCTGGGCTAACATCTGTGCTCATCTTCCTCTGCTTTATGTGGGACACCTGCCACAGCGATGCTTGATAAATGATGCACAGGTCCACACCTGGAATCTGAACCCACGAACCCCCAGGCCACCAAAGCAGAGTGCACGAACTTGACCGTTATGCCACTGGGCCAGACCCTCTTTTCTTTTTTTAAGAAACCCTCTCCTCCCTTTGACTTCCTGGTAGCACTTTCCTTGTTCTCTTATATCTTGAGTCAAAACTTGAATCCCTACAGGGGCTGAGCCCACGACACAAAGGAGTGAAGTGGTCTCTTCTGTTATATTCTTCCACCACAGATACATTGGGTACGTATATCAAACATGTAAGAACACTCTCATCTCCCATGACTAACATGGTCTTGCCCATCGTTCTTGGAACTTGTGACCCACATGTCCTCTCTTGTGTTTTCCCACTTTTGATGGAAACACGGATACAAGAAATGTTTCACTTTTCCCTTACCTATACTGTAAGAAAATTAGCTGTCACCTAGATGACATATAGCACCAGACACTTGGTCCCAGGACAACAGATTATGGTGGAGACTGTGGCAAACTAGAAATCCAAACTTGATGTAAATCTCTGAATTTTTAAAAGTTGGCGACACTGCGTAGGTCTAAGTGTGAAGTCCGGGTTGCTGGTTTGCCTCCTTTGTGGTTGGAACCAGATTGTCTCTTCGCTGACTCCCTTTTCATCAGTGTATCTCCTGGTTCCTCCTTGAGCCATATTCTCATTCCAAATGCTCTTCTTCAGGAAGTCCCTCTCCTCCGCCACATCTGCAACCCCTAACACTTTGTTCTGACTTTATTCTCACACATGATATTCCTCCTTGTATAATAGTTATTTATGAAGTTGTCTTATCTGCCTCATATGCTAATAAGTATATTATGGGTAGTGACTGATTCTTATTCACATGCGCACTCCACATAGCACATACGAATAAGATCCACTGCTTTGCACATGAAAGTTTTGTCGTAAATATATCTTGTTTCATTAATATTAAGATTCTGAATTTCTACAAAATAAGAAGTAAAAAAAAATGAAAAAATGGCCACTGTGTCAAATGGCCCCAGGATTATGCAGGTATCCCACTCTGCAGATCTCCATTTGTATAAGGTGATAGTTCCTTCCTCAAATTCTTGCAAAATTCGTACAGTGCCAAAAGCAGCTGTATTCTCAAGGACATTCATTTTGCTAAAGGCAAAAAGTATTTTGTGAAAAAATAAAAATGAGTCCCAGGTCAAGTTTGAGAAATTCTGTTAAACAATGCTTAACAGATTTCTTTATTGCAGCACTTCTCAGTTTTTACTGTGCTAAAGTGTCCTGTGACTACGCAAAGGAGTAATAGAGCGCTTTCCAAATTTTTTTGATTCTGGAACCATTTTGCGAGGATCGTTATTAAGATCTCATGAGACCGGAACACACTTTGGCTTAAGAGTCTAAATGCTTGGAATGTGAGGTCTTCTACGATCTGTTCCCCATCTATATTTTCAGTGTTGTTTCCTGTTAAACAAATCCTCCATCCATTCCAGAACTCATGTTATTCTTTGTTTCCCAAACATGTGCCTTCCTACGTTAGCACATTTTCTCTCAAAATTTATGTGGCCTGAAATATCATTCAACCTTCACTAAACCTACTTAAGAGTTATCTATGCTTCAAAACCCAGTTAAATACATACTTTTCTAAGAACTCATTAAAAACCACTCCTGCCCTTGTTGACCTCTCTTTCCTCTAAGTAGAAGCCACATTAATTGTCTTTATCAAGCCTTTGATATGTAAGATAGCCTATGCTAACTTCGTTTTTTATATTTGTCTGCCTGTATCTCCTCTCTCCCCTTTAGATTGTTATCTTCTTAAGAGCTATGTCTTTTTACTCAGTGCCTTCTTCATAGAGGAAACTCAATCAGTGATTTTCATGATATAAAATAAAATAACTTGGTAACCTCAAATGCATGTGACTAAAGATTCTGGAAGCAACTGCTGGTGTAACTGATGTTTTAGGATAGCAGAATTTTCCCAGTAACCATGTGTACGAGAAAGCTTTTTGTCTCTTCTGTAGAAATAGCGAAGACCTAGAATAAAGACTTTCAAAGTAACAAAGATAGAGGATAGAACCTTCCAGAAGGAAAAAAAAATACCCTACCTAGGCGGCAAGAAGCACTCTCTCGGGGGAAAATGTATGTCCAGATATCTTAATTACAGCCTCAGCAATTTCTGAGAAGTCAAAGCCTATAATACAGAGTAGAGTCACACAATTAACCTTTGCTGCACTCCACCCTGCTTCTTGGGGGTATACAGTACATGTCGTTTTAGAGTTTAGTATATGTTGTTTAGAGTCAAAAGCTGAAAAAGTACCTTCCGGGGTTTTGAAAAGGCCAATCAAAAAATGTCGGAAAGACCTCTCACACTTAGAAACATTTCCCTTCTACCAGCAAGATTTGGGGGTCTATGCAAAATGAAACACCTGGGGGCTATGAGTGAGGAATAGGAACAGAAGAGGCCAAAGTGTGTATCATCAAGACCCCATATAAGGGAACCAGCAGGGGAGGCGGCCACTGGGGCAGGGATGGGACAGGGCCCCCAGGTAGCTGGGAGCCTAGGAATGAACAGAAGACTACCTGGAGCCAAGCATTGTAAGTGAAGCCCTCACTGTTTTTCTCATAGCTGTTATATCCTGGGCAAAGAAGGTTATGCCAGAATGCAGCACTTTATTTCCCAATAAAGTAAATGTGGCAGAGTCTAGAAATTTATTTTGCTTACAGTTTGATTTCCTGGCCTGTTAATTTCTCAGAAAGAAGAAAAGGAATTTGAAAGTGAGAACTATTTACTTATGTGGGAATAAATATGCATGAAAATGCTAAACAAAAGTGCAAAACCAGTATTTATGCCCATTTGCATGAATTTTAAAGCAATATGAATCAAGAAAGCCCTAACATTATCATTCTGACTCTCTGTAACGGGACAGAGAAAAAAGTAACGCATACATTTAAAATTTATTCTATGTATGAATAGATGTACATTATGTGGATGAATTTCCTTATGAAATAATTGACTTTTTTTTCTTGTAAACCGAAGAAAAACAGTTTGAGATCATCAAAATTAAGAGGTCGAGCTAGTGTATAACAAAGTGAAACATTCTAATCTGTATATGTAAATGAGGTAACAGCAACACATTCAACATCTGTTAAACTCACAGTATATAATATTCATTTCAGGAGGTTTGAGATACAGGCATGAGTATTATAAAGAGGAATATACCTGCCTGAAAGAACCCTATCTGACATTTTTCATTTCTTATTTACACTCGGCTGTATGTGTAAATAAGCAGGTATTTTAATATCTGTACCAAATGAAAAAATATATTGCACTAGTTTGAGTTTTGATGCACACAGTTTATATATGTAGTTTAATTTTGGAGAAGAAAATGATGAAGAGCCTGGAGATTATCAAAGTTATACCTGGAGAAATGAGAAATTATCACCTTAGCCACCTTCCCTGCTGAATAGAAGTCCATAGAGAAATGCATCCATTTTTCTATCAACAGAAAACACACCATTGCCTGGTAAATAGTTCCATATTGTAAAATGTAGATTATCTCTAATTAAAAAAAGAAAGACATTGCCTTGCAAAGTCTGGGAATGTTATCTTGTGATTTTGTCACAAATGATCTTTATTTAATTGTTCCATTTTAAGGATTATTTATCTTGTTTTTGCCTCTTTGATTGCTTCCTTCTAGTGTCTTATAAATTGGAACCACTATTAGCAACATCACTAATTTCCTCTCAAGATCATCTGAGCTTTCAAGCTGAAACATTGCACTCAGTTTTATTTTTCATAAAATTGAAGTGGTTTTAGATGGCTAATTTTTATCATCTTTAATTCAAGCCTCAAAGGTAGCCAATTTTTTTTACAAATAAGTAATTGCTTGGACTGAAAAATTTAACTGCAATATTTCAAAGGGAAGATAATGCTGAAATGGTGTTGGTTATAATAATTAAACCCTTTGTGGAATCAAAAATAGACTCTTTAGCTAAAGGCCACTAAACTTCATGAGGTATATAACAAATCATGTTTCAATTTATTGAACACAGATTTTTTTCCTTCCCTGTGTTTAGTATTTGTCATTTAGATACACAAATAGAGAACTAGATTCTGAATAAATTAAGCATAGCGATAATTTGTGGCAGCTCTGATAAATCATATATATATGCACTGTGATTACATGAAATAAGAAGGCCATCACACATAGGCTGATAAATTGCTCTAAGTCTAGAAAGGATTTTGTCGGCAGACCAGCTCTCTTTTCTTTTTCACTCAGGCAAAAACATTAACTGTTTAGCTAGAAAACCTTTACCTAATATTTCAAATGAAATTTAAAATATCACCAGTGCTAGGGGATGTTCAATTATTAGGATTAAACACAGCAAGATAACAAATATTATTCAAAAGACAGAACTGAAAACTAAAGGCACATGACACATTTCATTGAGAAGGAGGAGACTTGCCTGAAGTGGAGAGGAAATAATATGGTGCAAAGAATGATAAAATTGGAACAGAAAGCTATGACTATGTTGCAGAGGGGTAAGGATGAGGTATTTCATCTATAAGCAGTGGGGAGCTGCTTTAGTCAGTTCGGATTGCTATAATAAAGTACCATAGACTGGGTGGCTTATAAACAACAGAAATGTATTTCTCACGGTTCCAGAGGCTGGAAGTCTGAGATCCGGTGCCAGCATGGTCGGATGCTGGTGAGGACCCTCTTCTGGGGTCCTCATGGTGGAAAGCAGAGAGAGGAAGCAAGCTCTGCCTTGGCTCTCACAAGGGCACTAATCCCATTCATGAGGGCTCCAACCTCAGGCCCTCATCTAATCCTAATTACCCCCCAAAGGCTCCACTTCCTAATGTCATCACACTGGGGGAGGGGAGGGTTTCAATATACGAATTTGGGGGGACACAAACATTCAGTCCAAAGCGGGCCACTGAGGATTTTGCATAGGGACTTGTGTGATCCAGATAGCATTTTCTGAAGAGTGATCTGGCCGCTGTTAGCAGGAGAGACTGTACGGAGATGGGTTCGAAGGTAGGGATACACTTGAAGCTTAACTGTGGTGGTTCAAGAGGGAAATGAGATGTTGCTGAACACAGGAGATGGCAGTGGTCAGGGATAGGAAAGGATATTTTGAGAGATATTGTGGAAGAAACATGGACAGGGCTTTCTATCTATTATACACGAATGCTTGAGACAATTCTAGAATTAATAACTGGGGAGGTAGATCTGGGGACAAGAAAGACTATTTCTACATATCAGTTGAGATCCTCCAAATTGTGCTACAGGAACAAAGTCCCCAAATCTCCTATGCTTAATACACCAAAGTCGTTGTTGTTGTTGTTATTGTTTGTACTTCCTGCTCACACTACAGGCCCATGGTGGTCAGCTGGGTCTCTGCTCCTCGTGATCAGCCTCACTCGGGGACATGCAGCGCTGCTGATAACTACTACAGAAGGAAGAGAAGGGGGAAGCACGCATTGTCTCTGAAAGCTTCCACACAGAAGCAACACATGAGACTTCCTGTCACATTTCATTAGTTAAAACAAGTCACATGGCTCTGCTTGGCTTCAAGGGGATGGATATTGGAGATTAGTAGTACAATTCACCACTTTCACCTTTCGTAATAGGCCTGGGCATTTGATGTGTAAGAACATTTTTTTCTAGACTATGTTCTACAAAACATGAAAAGCAAAGCTATTTGCTTTTTCTCTTAGATGACAAAAAAAAAGCACATGTGGACCAATGTAGAAGGAAATAGAAATGTAATTAAATGACAAAGAATGTCTCTAGCTATGTATAGTTGGTTTTGTAAATATCCAATCTCCAAAATGTTCGGTTTGCCACTTCACAGGGCTTTCTACAAATTAGTCTCGCGTGGCTGCTGCAAAAAATTTCCACAAACTTGGTGGCTTAAAACAACACTTATTCTCTTACAGTTCTGCATGTCAGAAGTTCAAAATCAGTTTTACTGTGTCAAATTCAAAGCGTCAGCATTCCCTTGGGAGGCTCTGGGGGAGAACAGATTACTTGCCTTACCAGCTCCTGGTGGCTGCCAGCCTTCCTCGGGTGTTGGTTGCATCACTCCAAGCCCCACCTCCATGGTCACATTGCCTTCTCATCTTCTGTGTGAATTCTCCTTCTGCCTGCCTCTAATAAGGACACTTATGATTACACTCAGCCCCCCCAGATAATCCAGGATAATTTCCCATCTCAAGATCCTTAACCTAATCACGTCTGCAAAGTCTCTTTTGCCATATAAGGTAACATTCACAGGTTCCATGGATTAGGACCTCAATATCTTTGGAGGCTGTTATTTCCGTTTACCATACTTATCATGGCGCAGTACATTACTTCTTCTGGCTGCCATTACGTTTAGATAAGCACATGGAAGAAAATCAACCAAAGCACCATTAGCATAAGCCTGTATTCAAAAATGCCAGGCATGAGAAGACTCTAAAGAAATATTCTAACTTGGGGAAAGAAAGTATAACTTTGTATGGGGCTTAAGAAGAAAGGGTCAACTAAAGTTCATCTAGCTTTCGGAATAGTTGGTCAAGGACCGTTCTTGGAAGAGGGAAGATTGCTCCTGTGGATTAGCAGCCATTGTTTACACAGTATGGGCTTTACCCAGATGGGTGGCAACAGTCGGGAGCTAAGATCGTGTGCAAGATCAACCTGCAGATGAAGAACAGCTACAGGTAAAGAGGCTAGGTCCAAGGGCAACAAAAAAAATTCTCAGGTTCTCCATATTTCTTACAAATCTAGCACAGACAAAAAATTAAGCTCTATTTGTTCATAGACTTCCACTTGTAGAAAGGCCATTGTCTAGGGAATGGAAGGACTTCCTCTACTCTCCAGGAAGTTTCTGTGTAAGCTTGACTCTTTGATCTCTGAACCTTTTGTCATATTGATCTGAGGAGACTAGAAAGAAACCCAGAAAAGTCAGACATTTATACGTTAGAAAAGGCAAAGAGCTTTCTGTGCAAGAAAATAGCAGATCTAGAAAAGCAGATAGCAAACAGAGGAGTTAAGGCATGTTGAAGAACAAATGCGAGAAATGGGGAAAGATAATTTTAAATAATTTTTTTCTTGTTAGGAATGTAATTTTTAGCTACTCCTTTTCTAAAGACTTTAGAAAATATATAGATTGCCAAGACTGGATGCAAATTCCCTACAAAGAAACTTCCCACTAATTATCTGGCCTTAGACACTAAAATCAGTGGAATAATATATAATGCAAATTCCAGCAACTCTTCTCTTGAATATTCTAATGTGACATATTGGAAGCTATATTCTTCCTCATAGGGCAGGTGTTTTCCAATTATAATTTTACCTTATGTTTTCTTTACATGTAGAAACCTGACAGTGTATGTAAAATAATTTTGGGCACTTAGACACATGGGAAAGACCACATCAGAACAACCAAGCAAGGGTCTTAATGATTGCTCAGCAAGCAGTCATAATTAGAGCCAACAAGAAATGAAGCAAAAGATCAAATGATAAATTTGTTCAAGTAAATAAACAAATTGTAAGATTTCATTTGTTCTTAGAAATCCTATCCGTCCTGAATTCAAAGGATGCTAGTGAATATTACATTCTAATCACATTCTAAACAATCTTGTTCATTCTCCCTACATCATCAGATGAAATAATGTGTGTGGAGTAAAGATGATCAGACTCTGCCTAGGTTTGGAGGGAAAGTCCACTCTGGGAAGTAACCAGATCACTGGGGTCTTCAACTCTAAGTGATAACATCTATTACCATTTCAGATTTTTCTAGAGATTTGTTTTCAGCCCTTGATATTCATTATCTTATTTGGAGCTCACAAAATCGTCAGGAGTTAGTCAGAGTAGCCATTGCATCCTGTTTGGTAAAGAAACAGTGTCACATTCAGAAATGTGACGTCATTTTGTTTATTGCAGAGCAAGTTTTAGAACCTAAGGGTCCGTCTACCACACTGCCTCACAACTAACTCTCTAAAAAACAGGCATTGCCTTTTTTTAGTTGGCAAATAGCTCACACTTACAAAGTCCCAAGGGCGTACATCAATTTCACAACTCTTATAACCCAAAAAATTCAGCTGAAAATTGGTCTCTGAATACAAAGGCAGTGCTGGTCAGAAGTGAATTCTGAGCTGGTAGGCTGCAGGAATACAGACTCACTTCCTGTGCAGAAGACCCTTATGATATCTGGTCTGATTTTCCATGCAACACAAGTGCCCATTCTTACCACTCAGGCTCTGAACCCAAACAAAACCCAAGAAAAACATTCAACGGTTTGCCAATGGTTAGTTATCACAGCCTGTTCACATGCCACAGAAACCCTTCAGCAGACTGTTCTAACTTTATTAAATATTTTTAAGAAAATGGCAATTAAAAAAACTTTTTTAAGAAAAATCTTTATTTAATAACACTTTGTATTTGGGGCATTACGTTGTAGTCCCAAGAACTTTTTTGGTCATTTTTAACATTAAAGTCTTGAATTTTCCTTATTAAACTGTGGATGTGAAAATAACTTTATGTGTAAATAGCAAATAACTGCACATGGGTGACAGCTTTAACATGAGGTGGACGTTCATAATCACATATTGACCACCCACTTACATACACACACACCACACACATAATCTCTGCCTCATTCCCTACTCTATTTATTGTGCAATATATTTTCTGCATCGATTATTATATACTAATGGGCTGTGTAATATCCTTTCCAGATTTCATTGTAGGTATTTTATAAAAATAAATAGATTCAATTATAGGAAAAAAATTAAGTCCTTGCCTACTGCTGTTTATTTTAATTGTTAAGTAGTTAAGAATTTACAATTTGCACTCTTTGGCTTGGATCTAAGCTATATGAAGGATCTGATTCCCATTGGTAACTCTTTGTGCATTACTTTTGCATTATAGGTAGGCTAGGATGTGAATTTCTAAGATTATGTTGTATATATTTCATTTATAGCACATTAATAAGCATTTGCCAGGGCCGGCCCTGTGGCGTAGTGGTTAAGTGCGCACACTCCGCTGCTGGCAGCCCGGGGTTCAGATCCCGGGCACACACCGAGGCACTGCTTGTCAGGCCATGCTGTGGCGGCATCCCATATAAAGTGAAGGAAGATGGGCACAGATGTTAGCCCAGGGCCAGTCTTCCTCAGCAAAAAAGAGGAGGATTGCCATGGATGTTAGCTCAGGGCTGATCTTCCTCACAAAAAACAAAAATAATAATCAGCATTTGCCATCTTCAGATGTCGTAGCTGGAGAAAGGAAGTTTCATTCATTTATTCATCCATTCCTCAAACATTTATTGCTTGCCTACTACGTACCAGGCACTGTTTTAGGCACTGATGATAGATCAGTGGGGAAAAAAATAAATAAATATCCCTGCTGTGACTAAGCACCCATTCTAATTGAGGAAGACAGACAACAAATAAACAAGCAAGTAAAATACATAATATATCAGATGATGATGCATACTAAAGAGGAAACTGAGGCACAGAAAGAGCTGGGGAGTTCCAAGGGTGGATAAGCTGTTGCAACTTTAAATAAGCTGATGGCCTTTCTGAGAGGGTATCATTTCTGAAGAGATCCAAGGAAGATGAGGAAGCAAGCCATATAGATCTCTTGGGAACATTGCAGGTAGAGGAAACAGTAAGAGCAAAGGCCCTGAGGCAAAAACGTATATGGCGTCCTAAGGCTAACCCAGAGGCAGTGTGCCAGGAGTAGAGAGAGCAAAGGGAAGGGCAATAGGACTTAAGGCTAGAGAGGCAATGATGAAGATTATATGGGGTGTTGTAGGCTGCTCTAAAGACTTTGGTCTTTACTCTGAGTGAAACACAAAAGACATGATCTGACCCGCATTCATTTGAAATTTGATGTCAGTCCAGTGACGCTCCAGGAAAATGTCCTCTGCATGGTGATTCAGTGATCCAGGCTGCCTCTATTCATGGCTTTATTATTTCAACACTCAGCTGACATATTCGCTGACAAGGGGAAAGTGAACTGGAAGGTGCACAGGGGACTTTTGCTTCTACTTATACTCCATTTCTAAGAACTAGTCAGAAGCCCCAGGAAATATAGTCCTCCCAGGAGGGAAGGAAAACCAGATTTCTTTTTTTTGTTATTGAAGTATAATTGACATACAATATCCTATTAGTTTCAGATGTACATCATAGTGATTCAATATTTACATACATTATGAAATGATCACCATAAGTCTAGTTATAATCTTCCAGTTATAAAATGAATAAGTCATGGGGATGCAATATACAGCACAGAGATTATAGTCAATAATATTGCAGTAACTTTGTGTGGTGACAGTAAAACCGGATTTTAACGAACACTAGGAATGGGGGCAAACATAGAAGCAGCAAAGCCAGGTAAGAGAATATTGCAATTATCCAGGAGAGGAGATGACAATTGCTTGAATCATGTTGGTAGCAGGAGTCAGATTCTGGATATATTTTGAAGGTAGAAATAATAGGATATACTAATGGGTTGAATGGGAGATTTTAGGAGTAAAATTGGAAGGATAGAGTTACCATTTACTGATTAGAGAACACTTCAGAAGGAACATGTTAGAGGGCCAACAGCAAGAGTTTGGTTTTGAAACACTAAATTTTTCATGGGACATTCAAGTTGAGATGTTGGGTAGATGGTTGAGTATATGCATCTGGAGTTCAGGAGAGATGCATTTAGGAACCATCAAAATAGTGATGGTATTTACAGCCATGTGACAAAAGAGGGATACCTAAAGAGTGGGTGTAGATAGAGAAGCGAAAAGTTCCAAGGGCTGAGCTCTGGGTCACTTCAATGTTTATAAGTTTGGTAAATGAGTAGGACAAACAAAAGAGCTTGAGAAGGAGCAGCTATGAATTAAGAGAAAAATCAGCAGTGTGAAGTGTTCCAGAAACTATGAGAAAAAGGTGTTGCCAGGAGAGAATTATCAACACTGTGAAATGCTGCTGGTAGATCAAGTTAGAGAAGGACTAATAATTGGTCATTAGATTTAACAACACAGAAGTCTTTGCTAACCTTAACAGGAGCCATTTTGCGGAATGGTGAAGCTGGAAGCCAATTGGAGTTCTGCGGGAGCAGAAAAATGGGGTGGTAGTTGGAGTGGGATATCGGAGAAACTCAGCATGTCTGTACGCCGATGAGAATGATTCAACAGAGCAAGAACAGAGGAATACACAGTCGGGGCAGGGGAAAACCCCTCGGGTGATGTCTCCAGTGAATTAGAAGGAATAGGATCGGATGCATTGGTAAGGGGGTTGATCTCTTAGAGGAGTGTGGTAATTTCATCTATGAAAGTGGAAAGAAGTTAAATTGTCTGGGCGTAAACGCAGGTAGGTGCTGTTGGGAACATGTGGGACATCCTTCTGATTGCTTCTATTTTCTCAGTGAAATAGGAATCAAGTTATCAACTAGAATTAGAAAGAAGGAGGTTTGAAGAGAGAAGAGAAGATGATCTGGAGTGTAGATGAGTAAATGGACTGGGGTATGGAATATGATTTCCAGGCTGCTCTGAGGGACCACCTGAGGTCATGAACTTAAAGGCAGACCAGTCAGCATGGTTGTACATTTTTCTCAAGCCTTGGTCAGCTGAGTAGGCACAGGGCCAGGTGTGAAATAGGCAAAACGTTGGGTTTTAAGAAGTCTCATTTTCATTGATCATGATCTTGCCATTAATATTCTTAATTATTTTGGTTGTCTCCTGTCCCACAGATGCTCTTGAGATTGGTGAATTACTGTAGATTCAGTCTAAATTCACTTGCTCTCACTCCTTCAGTTCCAAACCCATTATCTACACGTGGTTTCCCCTTAGCACCCACTTCCTTTGCCAAGCCCTTATCTTATATCCACTTGACCTCTGAAGGACATGGTTCCAATTTTCCTCAAGTGCAAGCTCTGCAGCCTCTGAACCAGCTTCCCACTCCTCTGCCTCTCCCACTGTCCTCGTGTTAGACCCTGTCTGCAGCCCCTAGTCTGGATCATACTCTAATTCAAGGAGTTCAGAATATGGATTTGAGTAACGAGTCACACCACTGAGAACTATCCTCTGATAATATATCACCTGAATACTACTGAGGGAAGGAGCCATAAGTTTCAGGACCCCATCTTACCACTCTGCTTCCTGAGCCTCTTCTGCCTTTCGGCTTCATCCAGAAGCCAATTCAGAGTTAGTTTGGACTGCGAGTGACATGGAGTGACAGACTGCATCACAGAGTCTGTGCTCCTGACCTCAGATTGGACCAATTCTTTCCCAGTCCAGATGGTTAATGCTGCTGCAAAAACCTAGTCAACATGTTGAGTTCGAGTAACTTGCTCCTGGGGAAACCTGGGAAATTGCTATCTAAACAAATCGGAGGTCAGCTTATTTCGTTTAAAACAAACAAAAAGAATCTCTCTACAGAAACATTTGGGCAGGTTTCAATTTAAGCAAAAAGCATTTCATTCATTTCATTTTAACGGTCTCTGTTGAATAAGTATGAAAAATGGTTTTCATTAGCCCTTCTTCCACATTATACCTGAAAAGCAGGGGGAAAACATGAATTTCTCCTGTACTTAACAAATATTCTATAGTGATATGGAGCAGCAGGAGAGATGCAAAAGGAATAGTAATTTTGCAAAATGCAAAGGCTTGGGCCAAAACAGATCATTTATTCCCAGGAAGGAGCAAGAATATGCTAGCACATGATAAAAATAAACTGATGAAATTTCCAGTGCTGGAGATTATGATTTAAGACAATGTATAATCAGTCTGAAAACGAGGTGGGGAGAAAGTCTTCATTTTCATGATTTGCTTCAACCTTATTTATTTTCTCACTCCTCATTCATTCAACAGGGGACCCCAAACAGTCTCTCCATAGGTAGAACTTTTTGCCTCACACCCTGGCTAAAATGCTTGCTACCACACGAACAGCTTATCTCACAAGCTACTTTTCTTGCTGGGTCTAGGATTTTAACACTAATGTGATTTTCCTTTCTTTTTAATGCTCTGAGATTAATTGTAGTTGTGGAATATCTAGATTTGAAATGTAAATGCCTTTGACATTTTACTTTAATTCCAATTTGGATGGTAATCTAAGGGTTTAATCAACAATAAAGAGGAATCAACCTATAAAATGAATACATAAACAGGGAGCAGCAATTTACAAAAATGAAAGAAAATTTTTCTAATGCATTCTCTATAGATTCTTCTTGGTGTGGGAGAGTAGTGTGTGTTTCTGTACTTCATCACACAATTAAGAATAGAAAAGAGCCAGTTTGGAATGTTGCCTATTTAAATAACATTTAGGCCAGTTAATGGTTGTGAAAATCGGTAATAATAAATGGAGGAAAAATTGGCTATTTTGAAGGAAGAGTGAGCAAAGCAAATAAGCAGTAAAAGTCTGAAAGGAATACCTCCCTAAGGTTGCACAAGCACAAAACGAGTAACTCAGTCCTAGAATTTGTACTGACCTCTAACCGTGAGCCCAGGAATGTGCTAAATACTTAACTTGTATTGCTCACTATCTTTATATAGTTCTACGAGATAGATCCTATTATTATTCCTAGTTTACAGATGAAGAGACTGAAGTTCAGAGAGGTGAAGTAACATGCACAAGATCACACAGCTAATACGTGGCCTGGGCAGGATTTAGACTCAAGTCAATCTGACTCCAGACTTATTGTATACAAATATCATTTCTTAAAATCTAGTTTGTATTTATTTTAAAAAATTCCTCCTAAAATGTATAGAATAGTATTAAGTCTGAAAATGAAACTGCATACCCATTAAAAGTCAGAGATATATTGGCACAATTTGAAAAGAATTTTTCCTGAGGTTGCGATACCACTCCTAAAGTTACTTGTACCACTTAACTTATACCTCTCAGAAGCTCGCAGGAGAGCGTCGAAGGTGGTTACTAGCCTACTTCAAAGGCTGTAATCATCTTACCAAAAAACTGGAGTATCTACTCTGGGACTGAATCACATAAGGTACACAAAGGAAATGGCCCCATCTCACTGTGGGGACATGTATTCTCTATCCCAGTGGGGATGATCAGACAGAACGTATTCCTTTAGGTTGTTCTGGTAAAGGGGAACTAGAGTAATATTTTCAGCTAGCACAAGTCAAATTGCATTTTTCTTTGTATAAGCTGACCTACCATCAGAAGACTCAGTCTTTTCCTTTAGGAAAGCAGGAAATGGAGAGGAGCTTTTACAGAAATGTGGAACATAAATAGGGAAAACAAAGTAGATAGTAAGTTATAAAGTATTCATAAGCTCTTATATTACTGTAGCACTTGACAGTTTATACAGTGTTCTCAGAATAAATTCATTTATTTCGATAATGTTCCCTTGAGTTGGGTGGGGCAGATATTATCATGCTCACTTAACAGAAGAGACAGAGTCTCAAGAAGGTCAAGTCGCTCATCCAAGGTTACAGGGATTTTAAGTGATAATATTAGGCTCCAGCTCAGGTGTTTTGACTCTGTCAAGATTTAATATTAATAAGATGTTTATTATCTGGAGGCTTTTATGGACAATTAGTTCATTAAACAGAAAGCTCTCCTGGGGTTTCTCCTGAAGATTAATGCTTCTCACTGCATAACTACCCATGCCACAGCATTTCACAGTATGACACCACAACGATAGGACATCATCATCACCTTCGTCCCCAGATCACAACAAATACCAATTAGTGCCTATGATGGGTTTTTCTGTGTCATATATTTTCAAGTATTAACTTTTTCAGTCATCACAAAAACCCAAATGAAGAAGGTATCATTATTCTCTTTCCTACAGAAGAGGCTGGAAGAAGAAGTAATTAGCCTAACAATGTTGTTAAATAACTCTATCAGTCAGGCTATGCTGTGGTTAAAAACAAAAAATTAAAGCAAACAAACAATAAATCCTCCGTGGGTTTTAACTACAAAGGCACATTTATTATTTGTTGGCTGTGGGTCTGGTATGGCTCTGCTCCCTGGCCTACTCATTCCAGGATCCAACCTGTCAAAGCAGCCCTCTCTGGGACATTGTTGGTCTCACGGCAGAGGCTGTGATGGACCACATGGGTCTGCTCAGAAGCTCATGGCCCTTCATCTTACAGCCTGAAGCAAGCCACCTGAGCAAGTTTGACATCAAGGAGGGGGATGTCTATTCTCCCCACAGAGAGGGGCCATAGAGAAACAACACATAATTTGGACACTTTACCGAAGTCTATAATCTGGCTTACAAATATTTGCTTCTTCCTTTACTGGAGTCAACCCCAAAGTTTTCTCTTAACATGAGACCAGACTGAAAGTCTAGGATTTTGCGACAGTCTCTATATCAGGTCTGAGTATGGCTCCTGTTGTTGTTGAGACCTATGAACAACCAATCATCAATCAATAAATAAAATTAAATGTCTGCTTCATATATACCAGTGGTGTGTGAGAGCTGTCTTATATCTCCCTAGAAGAGTCAATTGTTAAATTTTCAGGAATTTTGCAAATGTCACATTGTAGCTTAAAATTGGCCATGGTTGGAGTATTTACATCACAGAAATGGGCAAATGCTATAAATTAAAGCTTTTTTTTCTAGAGAGAGAGTTGTTATACATTTACCCACGTATTACTGCACATTGGCATATATCAGTGGCATAGGAAAAAGATAATGGCAATAAATTCTCCTGTTTAGACAAATGGAAGACAAATGGAAACCACACAGCAGTCATTGGCCCATAAGAATTCTGGAATGGCATTGGGCAGTTGTTGCAAGAGTCCCCTACCCCAGAGGTGGGGAACATTCCATTATAAACTGTTTCTATTCCCTGGAAGTAGCTCCCCAGGCTACGTTCTCAGTGACCTTGGTTCTGCCCTCTGGGTGATCCTTTGTTTTCCTTCTCCTCCTTGGCTACACCTAAAAATTACATTGGAAATTGACCCCCTTGGAGGTTGTGCAGCTCTTGAAAATTGCTTCTTGCGCACAGAGATTGGCTCTGTATCTGTTTAAGCCCAGTCAGTTCCATATGGCAGTAGCCACACCTCTAGTTCTTTTCCTGATATGCTCCTCTTTATATAATGCTAATAATTCTAGCCTATCAGGCTTCTGTGGGAGAGCCTGGAAATCTCTTTAACCTGAGCCATGTTTTCCATTTGAAAGGATTTCCTGGACACCAGCTGAATTGATTCAGAGATTTCAACAAAGAACATGGCAGCCACACCCTTGATTTGGTTTTTGCAAAGAATTTGGATTTTAATCAGTCTTTGTATGTCAAAGCTTTTCTCGGTTTTCTCATTTTTGGTTTTTAACACTACAAGTCCCAGAATTTCTGGACTCTCTCTATTCCTTTTTACTTCCTGCAAATCAGTCAATTCTTTCCTGACCTCATGTCTTTCTTCAAGTACATACCTTGTCAAATACAACCAACAGTGACCAATTTATGCTACAAACAGTCTATTTTCCCACTTCTTCATCTAGAGCCACAAGTTAATTAAATACATTATCTGCTTTCCAAGCTACTGTGGGCAACATTATTGCTCAGTGTTTCACTACTGCATTCAATGACTTCCTGCCTGCAATTACAGTTTCTTTGCCACCCTCTGGCCAGCCCCAGAACAGTTCATATATTTCAGGCGTTTTTTTTTTTTTTTTTTTTTTTTTTTGACAGCCAGGGAACTCTACTTCTAGGACAATTTTCTGTATAGGCTAGTTTAATGGTAAATATATCTCCAAATCTCAGTGGATGACACTAACAAAATTTACTTGAGTTTATTTCTATGTTAATGTTGGCTACAAAGGAATTGTGGCCCTGCTCCACACCCTTGTCATTCAGGGATTCAAGCTGAAGCAGCAGCCTGTATCCAGGACCTTGTTGGTCTTACGATAGAGAAAAAAAGAGCATGTGTGGCTGACCATGAAATGGATCTTAAAGCTCTGTCACTTCTGCTCACATTCCATTGACCAGGAAAGTCACATGAGTGATAGGATTTGGAGATCCCCCACAGGGAGGACCCATAGGGAAGAACCTGTAGGGAGCAAATATTTTGGAATAATAATGCAGTGTTCTATGGTAGTAGAGTCTGTCTGATTCCACAGCCTGTGTTCTTAACCTCTATATTATACTATTGCCTCTCCAAAATAGGGCTTAGCTTCATTTTGTTGTTAGACGAGTGACAAAAGTTAGACGAGTTCCAAGAACGCTTTGTGACCCAGAACAGGTAACACTGTGCTTTAATTGCTCCAGTTTTCTAAAGTGACACAAAGGCAGTTACAATCACGTCTACCTGCCATAACTGAAATTTTCTCAAACTAGCTTGTGACAAAATTCATTTTAAACAAAAAAGGTTAAGGGAAGGGGTTTGCCCACAGTAATATAAGGCATATTTTCTAAACTTCTTTAGAGCTATGAAAAAGTTAAATCATAAAAAATTATATTCTTAAATGATGTTTTTCATCTTGAGAGATTACTTGTAATTACTTATCATTAGCTATGATTTAAAGCAGTTAGAGAAATAAATACTTATCCCTCCTATTTTATAAGTCGGGAAATGTAAACCAAGTCTGTCATTTATATTGGCACAATAAAGTAGGAGTTTAAAACAATCACATAGAAGACTCAAAGAAACACCATATACATATACGTTTCTTTGAATATATATATAATATATATTGAATATATATAGTATTCTTTGAATATATAGCTTTTTTTCTCCTCTTTATTTAGCTGGGATACATCCAGCCCAAGATCTTGACTCTCAAAAGTATCTTTTAAAAGAAAGAAGTTTGGACTGTATGTTGGAGCTTTATTCTTACTAAAGCCTTAGTTTTGAAGCCACAGGGCCTCAAAGTTCTCTGTCTATTTCCAGTATATCTGAGTAATGCCAGACTCAACAGAGGCCACAGGCAATTGGGACTTGCCGTGTCAAGATTAGAGTTAATAAAGTGGGCAGCGGGTCTAGTTAATGATTATCAGAGTGTCATTTTATATTTTTCTATCAGACCCACGGTTATGAAGTGATTAAAGTCATATTCAGGCATTGGAGGTTGAGTATCTCCCAAAAGGGTCTTTGATCATTTTTTTAAGCCTATGAGATAAAGACCAGGAAGGAAGTCATTATTTAGCATGGTGGAAGAACTGATGTGCTAGAAACAAAATCAATCTATTTGACCGCATAAAATCACTGAGTCATTGGCCCTACTTTGTTCTCCAGATTCCCAGGCTGCAGTTCCTATTGACTTCCCACATTTCTCTGCTGCCTTCCTCGCACTGATCCCCCTGGAAAAACAGTGTGGTCCCAAGGGCAATTAGGCAGATATTTTATCTGCTGACCTTTAATAATGGCTTCCTTCTTATCTAAAACAATTTCTAAACCATAATTAACTAATTACTAATATATTTTCTACAAATAGGCAACAGATATTTGGGACATGATAGTCTCAATAGGCTGTTTAGGCCCCACACTTAGTACATTTAGATCATAGATTGCAGTAGTTTATTAGTTAGAAACAAGGGATACGTGGGAACAACTAGAAGTTTTGAAGATTATTTCTTGGAAAATATCTCCTCCCTCTCACAAGTCTTCCCTTAGTGTCATTTTAAGTGGTCAAACCTTGGGCTGTATGGTCAATTAGCTGAATTCAGGGAACTGTGTTATAATCCTCAATTCACAACGAATTAACACTTCTGATTTTTTGGCTTCTACGTAGGCTCATCATAAAGTAAAGTAGAGATATGAGCTAATTATCCAGAAATTTAAAACCCTAGCTTTCTCAGACATTCTCTGATAAAAATATTTTCTGCTATTAAAAGCGTTAGCAGGGGCAAGCCCGGTGGCACAGTGGTTATGTTCACGCACTCCACTTTGTTGGCCCGGGCTTTGCAGGTTCAGATCCTGGGTGCAGACCTATACGCTGCTTATCAAAGCCATGCTGTGGCAGGTGTCCCACATATAAAAAAAGTAGAGGAAGATTAGCGCAGATGTTAGCCGAGGCCCAATCTTCCTCAGCAAAAAGAGGAGGACTGGCAACGGATGTTAGCTCAGGGCTAATCTTCCTCACACACACACATACACACACGCAAAAGGCATTAGCGTAAAAAGTAAATAAAGATTTTAATCAACAATAAGTTTATTGTGTGGAAACATTAAACACAATGGCCTCACAAATCCTTGGCCTGTGATTTCCAAATGTGTTCCAAATATATTTCCAAATATTGCTTCCCATCCTTTCTACAGGCTTCATCATCACTTAAAATCACTTGTTCTTCTATGTCAAAAGGGAAATATCCTTTTCTGACCATAACTTCTCATCATCACCTCTTCCTTTCATTGTCAAGCCTTTGGCCCTTCCCTCTCCTCTAAGCCCATCATACGCCCTCAATATCCAGCTTGGATCATTTCTTTCTAGTTTAATCTCAGTAACGCCTCAAAATACTTTCCCTCCTTTCACCAAAACTGCAGTATAATGTAGGTCTAGAATGAGATAACTTATGGGCCAAGTTGTCTTGATGGCAGCAGCATGAATGGTGACAATCCATTCTTTACAAGCATCCAAGTTCTCACCAGGAGAGAAAGTGTCCAGGAAGAGAAGATTTAAAAGCTATAGCCTTGAAGGGTGTATGTTCTGAAGACTGTAAGAAAGAGAGAGACAGAGAAAAGGAGGGATAGAGAGACTATCTGAGGTCCTATAAGCTGGCCTGAATAAGGAATAAGTGAAACCCTAAAGAGGAATAATAGATTGGGATACTATTGAGCTGGTCTGGAAGATTATGAATCTTTAGCAGTAGGTTACAGTACCAGATAGTGACTTTATGAAAACCCCAAAGCCTTGGCTCCCCAGTCTTCCTTTACACAACAAATAAGACATATTTTCCAAAGGTAAGGTGGAGGATCTAATACACCACTCCACATGTTGTTGATCTAGTATCTTGAGGAGTACAATAGATTGGATTACAATACCTTACCTTGATTTCCGACCCAAACTTACAGGAAGGAGTAGGGTCTCTTGGTAGGATTCTCACCAGCAAAGTATATCTTTTGCTTGTCCCCAGCACCTCTGGGTCAGAGCTCGTGAAGTGTGCAGATGTTATGGAGTACATATGTGTATTTGTGCATAACAGACAGGGCGTGAGACAAGAGGCTTACGCAAGAGGGGAACGTGCTTGTTCACAATTAGATTCACAATTACTAGACCCTCTCCCTCCATTTATAGCCAGAAGTGTCTCCTTCTACTGGATCTTCCACACCTGTTTCCACAGCTTGAGTCTGGTCTTAAAGCGATCATGACAATATAGTTGTTATTGAAGTTTCATCATTTAATTAAAGAGTATGTGTACTAGTGAAATGTGAGTGTAGGAAGAAAGAAAACTGTTTTTATGAGTAATTGAATGCTTTACAGAGACAGGTTGATAAAGAATAATTGCTGACAAATTAGGCATCTGTATTCATCAGGGTTTTCTGGAGAAATAGAACCAATAATATGTATACATATATGTACATATGTATAAATACATACACATACAGAGAGAAAGATATTTAGTATAAAGAATTGGCTCTCACAGTTATGGAAGCTGAGAAGTCCCAAGATCTGTGGTTGGCTAGCTAGAGATGCAGGAGAGCAGATGTGCAGTTCCAGTCTGAATACAAAGGCCTGAGAACCAAGACAGCCGATGGCGTAAGTCCCAGTCTGAAAGCCAGCAGGCTCAAGGCTCAAGAAGAGCCAATGTTCCAGTCTGAGTCTAAAGGCCAGAAAAGACCAATGTTCCTGCACAGTCAGGCAGGTAGAGTTCCCTCTAACTCAGCCTTTGGGTTCTATTCAGGTCTTCAACTGATTGGATGCAGCCCACCCACATTAGGGAGGGCAATCTGGCTTTACTCAGTCTGCCGATTCAAATGATAATCTCACCCAGAAACACCCTCACAGACACACCCAGAATAACATTTGGCAAATGTCGGGGCACTCCATAGCCCAGTCAGGTTGACACATAAAATTAAATAACACAGCATCATTGCAGCATTCATTTAAAAATTGGAGAATTTCAAAAGAATTCTGAACTCAAATACAGTGTATGGAAATTATAGACGATGTGTTACATGTGTGAGTTACGTAAGAGGATAAAGGATCTTTTGAATATGGTTAGATTCGTATACCCCCAAAATAGGTCTATGTTCTACATTAAACGTATTGAAGAAGAAATGAACATGTTTTAAGGTAAAATAAAATGACATTTGCATACTTTAATTTTTTTATAGTTTTTCATTTTAACAGAATTTTTTTCAATTAACTACCAAATGGCTGTCCCAGATAACATCAGTTAAGAGTAATTCTACCATATAAGACCATAAAATTGACAGGTACAGTCAAGGAAATGAGACACATGGATGTCAGAACTATTTATGAGGACAGCTTGATTTTGCCTAAAGTCATCTTTTTTCCCTGTGCATCCTACATATATGTCAATTCTTGCTATTTGGTGTTTTCAAGGTCACTCAGAACCTGAAAATATCCATGATGGCCATTTCCAGCCTTAGGTAACGTCAATCATCAAATCACTCCTCTCTTACTATCGACTTCTGAGCATTGTTAGAGAAAGTCATACAATGAGGCCAGCTGGCATTACAACCAATCCATGTTATCTAACATCTGCTGGGTAATCATTTATCTCTAGTTGACTCTACCTTCATGTAATTTTTGTTACTCACATCTTTCCTGCTTTTTCCATCTTCTAAGTCCCCAAATCTGTGTGCATCTCCTTCACTTGCAGCAAATGGGAGTCTTGCCTCCTACTTGAGAAAATAAAAACCATATAATAAGAGTTGCCTCTACTTTCCTCAATTCAACCACAATGTATAACAGCCTTCCTTCTCTCTTACTTTCCTCGTTCCTCAGGGTTTTCTTCTCTCTCTCCTTTGGCAATCTCATTCATTCCTACAATATGATAGCACAGAAGTCTCACTTCTTCATTTTCCCTGATGTTGTCATTTGACTACTAGGTGTCCTCAACTAAATTTTCGGTTTATGTTTTAAATTCTGTGCCTTTAAATTCTTTAAGGTTCCTTCCAATTCTATAAGATATTGTGGGTCTATAAAATTATCTGGATCGTTGTCTTTATTCTCCAGTTCATTTATTCAGGTCAAGATTGGTGAAAGGTGGGGTTTTTTTGTTTTTTTTTTTTTTTTCTATCTCTGGCATTAAAATTCCATAATCCTTTTACTGTGTAGAGTCTAATACTCTATCAAATTCTTCCTCCAGGACTTAGTCCCATAATGCATTCACTTTGGCCATCTCAATTATGAGCTTATTCCTATTCTAAAGTGAACTTACATTTTCCTGCTTCTCAAAATGACAAGCTAAATGAAAGATCCTTGCCAACAGATTTCTTAAATGATAACCTAAAGTTGCCAAAATACTCTCCTGAGAGATTCTGGCTTCACTCAAACAGGATCTAAGTCCAGTACGCAAGGGCTCCCTGAAGGCCATACCTGCCAGCTGTCACCGAGTTCTTCCAGGTGGGCATCTCAGCTAATCGACAGGGCTGCTGGGGGAATTGGAATCCAATTACAACGACTCACAGCAAAGACAATTTACCTTTCAGGAATGGAAGGACAAAGTGCCAAATGCAGCAGGTTGCATATTTTTGCTCATAAAATACATAATTTGTCAAAATCATTTTTCTCTAAATACTTTAATGGAAATCCTTGGCAGGCCTATACACTGATGATTTCCACATTAATTCAGTACTCACTTGTTCCATTTTATTCCCAAACTCTTTGCATCTCTCAGGTAGTGCTCTTATTCTTTTATTATGAATCACACAACTAGACCTCTTTCCAAGGAAAAAGTATCTCTGCTACGTTTAAATGTGCTCTGTGCCTTTCCTTGGATGGCCTGTGCTGAAATTAGTCATAACAGGCTGGATTGACTATGGAGCAATTTTTAATGACTTCTTGCATGTTGAATTATGTAGACCCAGAATAATTGAAGAGAAACATTACAAAGCACAGGAAAAACGGAAAGAGAGTTTTCAAAATTAAGAAATCGCTTCTGGCAAATTTACTTATTAAGAGTGCTTTCCAGACTTTAAAAATATTGGAATATCATTTATTTTACTGATTTTCTTTAGATATTTCAAAAGTTTTCCTCAAATAAAATTTAAAATTTTTACCTCATCCCTTAATGGCAGGGGCAACTTTGCTGCCAAATTTATAGAATAATAGAGAAGAGAAAAAAAAATAACCTCCCATTATAATAATAGACAAGGAGTGCAGGTTCTTGGGCTCTGAAGTCTATGTGAGCTGCATTAGTGGTCATATTAAAATTCATATCACATCACAAGTTTGTTTCTACTGAAAACTGCTCAGCTTGATCTGATATGTTATCAGTCAGATTTTAAGTAGCACTCCTCTTACCTTTAAGAATGTGATAATTTGTTCTACTGAGCCATCAAACTAATTTTGTGCTTTGTTTAACCCTTCAAATGTTGCTTCCAGGAGAGTAGAGGGTCCAGGTGAAACGGTTCTGTTTCCTAGGCAAATATTGCCTCCCCATCCTCCAGATTTGCAAAATCTTCTATTTTCCTTGTCAAAGGTAAGCTATTTGAATTTCACAGCCATACCAGTTTTCCTTCTCCTTTTGTCTCTTTGCCCTCAGGATATTCTCAGAGGGGTTTTACTCAATGCCATACGATGCTGAAGTTGTACAGGAGCAATATGGTAATTGCACGCGAGCTTCAGTTAAGGCCTAATGAACATTATGTTTATGAAGAATGTAGCTCTGATTTCTAAAAGCACTTTGGTAAATTATACAAATTAAATATTCATTACTTTGTACTTCATTAGTTCACATTTGGCACACTTTTTCTTCATTATAATAGCCTGGAGTAAAAGCTTTTTGTGTTTTTTTTAATACATTTTATTCTGTTATTTTTCAAAAACTCTTTACTTACAATATTAGGGCAAAGCTGTATTTTCTCCACGGGGGCTATAATATTCAGTTTCCTTTTTTAAAAAAAAACTACATATTTATCTCACACAAAGAAAGTGAATATGTGTTTGCAGTTTTATTTCAATAGTCAGCATAAAAATATGTAAACTTTTAACCTTGATTTTCACTCGAAGTTTACTTACTGCTCTTATTCCTATAAAAAATTGCTATTTCATTAGGAGGAAACCTTGGTATTAAGTAAAAAGTACTGCAGAGTTATAAAGAATGTTCATTTTCCATGTTGGAATAACTTTACAGTGATTTATTAGTCATCAGGCTCTGAGAAGTCAAAAATCCTTTAAGTAGTAAGGTTGTTTGTCTGAGACAGGTGATAAATAGACAAGTTTCCTTGGCACGTGGAAATTAAATAGAAAAAAGAATTATGATTGGTGCTACTCTTCTCCACTTCTAGTCAGCTAAAATGTATTCTTCCCTCAATGTATTCAGCAAATGTGTGTGTGTGTGAAATACTGAAAATAAGTAACTCCTCCTAAGAGTCTATCAATTGAATGTCTGCAGCAGGCAGTCAGTCATACAGTTATAGCTGAACAACTAGAAACAGGTGACTTAAAAATATACCTGTAGGGCCAGCCCGGTGGCTTAGCGGTTAAGTGCGCGCGCTCCGCTGCTGGCGGCCTGGGTTCGGATCCCGGGCGCGCACCGACGCACCGCTTCTCCGGCCATGCTGAGGCTGCGTCCCACGTACAGCAACTGGCAGGATGTGCAACTATGACATGCAGCTATCTACTGGGGCTTTGGGGAAGAAAAAAAGGAGGAGGATTGGCAATGGATGTTAGCTCAGAGCCGGTCTTCCTCAGCAAAAAGAGGAGGATTAGCACGGATGTTGCTCAGGGCTGATCTCCCTCACAAAAAAAAAAAAAAAAAAATGTACCTGTAATCGAATTCAATGTCTCCAGATCTAGAGATCTTCAGATTTTTTTCATTTAAGATTTCCACAAATGGCAATTAATGATGGGCTCTCACTAAAGGTATTGAGGAAAGAAGTGAATTCCAAGAACATATTTTAAAAGATTACAGACGAGATGGTCTGCCTGAAATGAAATGATATTTAAATTTTAAGAAGCACTGGACTAGACGATGGAAGACTTGAATTTGAGTTCTGGACACATCGTATAGTCTTTCAGTCTTCATAAAATCCCATAATCTCTGTAAACATCAGTGATCTAATCTGGTAAATGGAATAATCATACTTGCTTTGCCCACTCCTCTGGTTCATGGCAAACATATAGTGAGATTATGAAACATGAAAAATCAAAAAAACAAAAAAATTTTAAAACATGAGATATTCTATAGATTAGCGATATTAAAAATACAAATCATGAGCTCCATAATTTCCATACACTAAGATATCAAAATAAAATATCAACTCCATTTTAAAGCATGCGAAGTGAAGAGAGAATTGTGGTCCAGGCAATTAATGAGATGCTATTATAACCGTGGGCTCTCCTGGACCAGTGCAACTGACTACATCTCTTACCAACAGAGTGATTAAGAAATGTCTTTCAGAAAATGTGCAAAGTCACCTAGCCAGAGCATGTGCAGAAGAAGAAATCTTGACCTGGAATAACTGACCACAGAACCAAAGATCCAGAACCAAAGGACTGAGACATGACCAGAACTTGAAAGTTAGACTCTCATCAGTAGAGAGGGACCCCTCATTCAGGAGGATCTGGTGTTAAAATTCCTTCCCCGCCGCATCATAAATGTTTGGAACTCTCTCATAAAAGTTTAGAACCTCATCATAAATGTTTAAAACGTTACCATAAATGCTTGAAGCCCACCAGTCAAAACCTGTCCCACCAGCGTTTCTGCATGCCAGCCTGTTCTCCTTAACCTCTTAAATTTCACCCCAAATCCTAAATCAAGGAGACAGATCTGAAGTCACACGTCCCCAGTCTCCCTGCAGGTTGATCTTGCAGAACAAAGCTGATCTCTTTTTCCAAAGGCTGGTGCTGTAATTAATTGCCTTTTATGCACATCGGGCAAGAGAACCCCAATTTTGTGTGGTAACACTATCTCCTCTTGACTGCTAACCATCATATTCTATCAGCAAGCTTCAGCAGGATAGTCATTACATCTTTTAGGAGAGAGCTTATATTCATTAGTCTTTTTGCTTCTAGTATTTATTTTAACTGACTTTTCTCCTTTACGAAATATAAAGAAAATAATAGGGTCATAAGAATAAGCTTTCAGCAGGAACTTGAAAGAAAAAACAATGGGTGGATTTGTAGGTATTAAATCTACTTATTTCAAAATTGAAAGAATTCAGAGAATGCCATAAAGTGAGGAAAGAAGCAATGTGATGACTCAAAAAGCTTAGGGAACAAAACAGAAAATAGAACACAGACTAGGAAAAAGATGTGGGCAAATTGTTTTGTTTTTGCGTGATAAGTTGGAAAAGAAGCTCTTGAAAGCAACTGAGCAGGAAGAAAGGCAAAAGTAAAGACTCTACTTCAGAAAATTGTAAAGATTTGAAGAGGATAGCAGTACTTTGCATGTATCAAACAAAAAATTACTGAAAGGAAGAGTCTTAGAAGACAGAAAAGCAATCTACAAATAGGATCTGACATGTTATAAAGAAACAACATCTGATTTTGTCAAGACGATTCATTTGAGAAGAGAATGGTAATTGCAAAGAGTCAAAGAAAATGGGCAAATGGCAAGTTAAAGTAATGGGATGGATAAGAATGACAGGCTAGGATAAGTATCAGGACTAGCACAGAGTTAAGTAGTAATGCCTATTTCCTGTTCTCTGTGGGTCTGTGTTCATTCCTGACATTAAAACTTGTTTGAAATTCACTTTATTCAGTGAGCCTCTTCAGAAAAATCACAGAACCATGATAGCAAGATATTTCAAGTAGTTCATCCACTCTTTATATCCTTTCAACAGTATTCCAGCCAATAGGATGTCTGGCTTACACATAAACATCTCCAGGGATGAGATATTCAGTATTTCCTGAATCAACATATACCGCATTTGGTGAAGTTTATATGTTAGAAAAATCTTCCTTATATTAAGCTGGAATTGATCTATAACTTCTTCCCATTAGGCCTATTCTACCTTCTTAGGGTCACACAGCCTGATACCTGCCTGTTCTGCTCAGTTCTGCATTCCTTACTTTCTCATACTAATGTGTTGAACAAATATTTATACAACATTATGTATAACTGTACTATTATAGATTCATCTCCTCTTTTATCCTTACAGTGGTAGCAGAGCCCACCTCCTCACCAAGGTCCACGTGTTGACATTACCACAGATCCAAGGTTCTGTGACAAACCCACATCTCCTCAACTTCCCAGGAGGAAGGAAACTCATATTTGAAGAACCCTGTGATGTGCCAGAGATATGACATAGACTATGTCATTCAATCCTCAACCTTACAAAACAGGTGTTGTTATTAATCCCTTTAAATAGATACAGTAGTCAGTTTTATCCTTTCACACTTAGAGATTGACTATATAGTTACTTTCCCAGGTACAGATTTGTATATGTGCTCTTGAATTCCCTAATATATATTTTATTTTAGTGTTTATATTTTTTATTATTTTTAATATTTGCACTTCTAGAAGTTTTCCAATTCTTTCTTGAACGAGGCAAGATATAAATAAAATAGATGGTATTTTAAATTGACATTTCACATATGGGGTGCTGAAGCTCAAAGAGGTTGAATAACTTGACCAAGAGATGATCAGACTCTGGAAAATGGATTCTCAGTAACTGAACTTTTGAGAATCTGATTTATAAACCCAAAGTCTCGTTTACTACTTTTAATGGAAGATCTATGTGGAAGGATTACTGATGCCCATCATTGCACAAAGCACTCAAAGCCCAAGTCACAAATCAAATCACATATCAGAGGACTGCTTACTTAGAAGCACTGAAAAAAGAGTCTATGATGCCAAAATGATATTTACATAAATATAAAATAGTCGACTGTTAATCTTCTCTTTCTAGAGATATTTCAAGCTAAGGAATTTAAAAAATGTTCCTTAAAATTGTAGCACCAGGTCTCTTAGACATTTTTGAAGCTAGACTATCCAGGTTTTATTTTTCAAATTTCTTTTCTCAATGTTACCAACTAGTTACCTACATTTTCAGGACCAGTCTTCCTAGTATTATCATTTCAAAACTGACGTTAAATTGAATATACTTTACATATGTGTTTTTTATTTAGAGAACACATACGTGTTTTTTATTTAGAGAAAATGTTGCTAATATTTAAAAATACCACAAAGATACTACATCTATTTAGGTAGAATCCTTTTGGTTTCCATTTCATGGAACGACATTTTATGATCTCATTCCTAAATAGTAGGGCCATGCTTTGTCTGAGGCGTAGAGGCCTGTCCACATCCTGTGAAAGGAGTGATAGTTCCCTTGAAGAAAATGGATGATAACTATGTGATGGAAAAAGATCTGGAACCAGGGAAAATAGGATCCTGGAGTCTAGGGATGGAGGACGTGTTCAAAGAGACCAGGTCCAGGGGAATTAAATAGGCCACAGTCATAAGGCCAGAGGTCTGGGGCTGAGAAGCAGCTGGTCTGTGGGGACTCCTAGAATAAGAAGGCCCAGAACTGATGAACTCTGAGAGCACTGATTTGTCTCACAGAACTCTAAATTTTCGTATCCTGTTGTGTAATCTATTATGGAATCCTCAAGTCTTCAGGGAAATTTTCTAGAAATGTCACTTCTTAGTGTTGTGTTTGGTGGATATAAGGGGGATGCAAACTTGGGGTTCTTTAGGAAGAAAGAAGGAGATACTGAAAATGCATAAGCAACTAACAGTATTTGCCTTAGAAACCAAACCACAGGAACAAATGGAAAAAAGGCAGTGTTTCTCCTGATGGTATCTACAAATATTGTTTGGAATTTCAAGTTTTGACAGTCTCCACTAAATTTTTCAAATTATGATCATAATAAGCCAAGCTCCCAAAAGGATATATTATCAGCTATGTAAAAAGTCAGAAACACATAGTTTCAGAAAGAGAGACAAGTATGGCAATTTGTTATACTTAAGTTGAAAAAACAATAAACTAATAGAAAATATACTCCTTTTTTCATAATTGTGCAAATGAATAATAAAGGAACATAAAAGGGAATGCATAGCCATTCTAAATTCACCATAAAACTAGTTGCTACGTATTTTGAGATTTTTTTAACTAAGGCATCTTTTATATTTGAGAATCAGGTTGTTTAGGCTCTAAAAAATTAATAAAAAATTCACATTTCTAAAATATAATTCACTGAAACTGATTGAAATTTTTAAAAAATCTTTAAAGAAGCTGTTAGACTTCAGAAACACATAGCTTATGTTACTATTTAACTTATAGGAATTAGGAAATTAAAATTTTGAGTAAGCTCAGTTCAACTACATTTCAAAAGCTTACCAGTGCTTTCAACTCTTTTATCTTTCTTAGTCACCTAGCCAGAGCATGTCTGTCACATAAAAATGGGTTATCAAGAGTATTAAGGTCTTGGTGTTAAAATTCTGAGATGAATACAGATTTCTCAGGCTATGAACTCAAATGTGCAAACAATGTCAATTTAATTTTTCTGTAATTGCACTTACTTTCTATCTTGAACCTCCATTTTACCTGGTGATAGCAACTTTTTTGGGGGGGAGAAGGGGTGAGGAAGATTAGCCCTGAGCTAACATCTGTTGCCAATCCTTCTTTTTTTTGCTGAGGAAGACTGGCCCTGGGATAACATCCATGCCCATCTTCCTCTACTTTATATGTGGGACGCCTGCCACAGCTTGGCTTGATAAGTGGTGCGTAGGTCCGCACCCGGGATCCCAACCTGCGGACCCCAGGCCGCCAAAGCGGAATGTGCAAACTTAACCACTACGCCACTGGGCCAGCCCTTGATAGCAACTTAATCTCTGTCAAGTCAGAGTAAAAAAATAATTCAGAGTTTCTCAGTCAATTTACACTTTTTCTGAGTCAACTTTTAGTTCCCTTGTATGAAATAAACTTTTATTTTCTCTTGTACATAGCCCTCCGGTTGTGTACAAATTTTAAGAAGGCTGACACAAGGAGTCTTACTTATACTCATGCCGGGTCCTCCAACCGTCCTTGTGCCTGGATGGTCTCAAGTTATTGGAATCTGGAGAACGTCCAATTTCTCACCCAGTCTCCAATCACAGATTGCAGGCAAACTTGCTGTTGCCTTATTCTCCCAAGAAATGCAGTGCCTCTTTCGGTCTGCTAGAACTTTCTCAGCTACTGCTGTGTTCTTTTCTGGGACACAGGAAATATTCAGATGCTCTCCAAACCTCTCTCGGCCCAAGGGAAACACACTGAGCTATCTCCATCTTTCCCTGACCAGATACATGGAGGGTAAGCCCTATGCCTTAGGTTAGTGCTCTTAGTACAACTCTCTAAATGGTTGAGTAATTGACTCTTGATCTTCTTCCACCATGACTGGCTCAAGAATGTGCTCACAGCAGGCTACATCAGGGTGGGAAGGCTGAGCGCGATGGCTGAGAGCAGGCTACATCACGGTGGGAAGGCTGAGAGCGATGGTTGAGAAGTATCAGCCCTCAGGGCATCGTGTACTATTTTTTCAATAACCATAAATTCGTTGTATACTCGAGATTCCTGTGGCACAATTCCAGGTGAATGGTTAATTTTCTTGTACCTGGTAAAATACCGAGCCCTTCTTAGATATTCACTAGCGTCTGAGCTCCCTCTTGCTCAGGACTTGCCCCATAGTCTCTCCCTGTGCAGTTTTTATCTTCTTGAGGGTAGGGGATGTTGCATGACAACATCCCGCACTTCTCTTAAAGCAACGTTTATGGAAAAACTCTCAGCCATAAGTCCTCTAGGGCCATGGATTTTGAGATCAAAAAGGAAAGACATTGTAATCGTTTCACAACACACATGTATATCAAATCATCACATTGGATGCTTTAAATATATACAATTAATTTTGTCAGTTATTCCTCAATAAAGTTGGTTGGGGGGAAGGCATTGAAACTCAAAAAGTTCTCTGTCAAACTTGTCTCTGCCATGAATTTCAAAAATCATTAGATGATTCGGGGATTTATTAGATCATTTAAAAATGCTCTGGAATTTAAAAGACTATACTTTATATTGCTAACATTTAAACCAACCAATTTTGTCATCAGATAAACTCTTAGCTTAGTAACCAGCAATTAGATAATTTCCCCTGAATTATAAATAATTTCAACTTAAATATGATGTTGTGCTTACTTTATTGGAGAAAGTGTCCTTGTTTAAAAAAAATTTAAGTCTGTTTTCAAACTCTTTCTTAGCTTAAGCCCTTTGCCAGTATTTATAAGAAATCTTTTTTTTTTCATGCTAGTATGAATTTTAACTGTAGAAATCAGTTTTATAACACAGCTTGAAAAATACTCTCTGGAATCCAATTTTTAGACAATTTTCTTGCAATTTTCAGTTTCTCACAGTTGAATTTGCACTCTCATTTGGTAGTGTGTTATTTCTCGTACTTTTGTATCACCTATGCTTTTACTTCTTTAAAGGATTGGCTTTATTTTATTTCAGCCAAACTAACCTACTTAGGGAAGACTGAGCCCAGCTCTTCTTATTATTAAGACTGGGAGTTAAGATATCTGCCCCATAATATAAAAATCACTTACCTAGTCACTTTCTAGAATGTTGATATTAGGTCATGTCTTAATAAATCAATAATAACTCCAGATTTACATTTCTCTAAGTGCTCTTCACATGAATACCCTTCTCCCTGCAAAAAACAAAACAGACAATTCTGAAATACGTCAAAAGAGAGATTAGATAACTATGGACTACAGATATTTTCTAGGGGAAAATCACTGCTGATGAGAATATCAAATAGTATGATCACTAAAGTAAATAATTCAGCAGCATCTAGAAAATTGAAGATGAGTTCACCCTAAGACCCAGCAAACCCACATCTAGGTAAATACCTTAGAGAGACTTAAATAGGTGTATAGGAGACACTTACAAGGATGGCATCACAGCATTATTCCAATGGTGAAGATCTGATTCTGAGTGACTCTCAGCAGAGGAATGAAAAAATAAAATATCAATACTATAAAGCAGCTAAAAATGAACTTGATCTATATCTATCAACATTAGTAGGTCTCAAAAACATAATCTTGAGTGGAAAAAGCAAGCTGCAGTTTCAGATTAATGCATAAAGTATGATACAAATTGCATGCATTTAAAAACACACAGAGGGCCCTCCCAGTGGCGCAGCAGTTAAGTGCACACACTCCGCTGCAGCAGCCCGGGGTTCACAGGTTCGGATCCTGGGCATGCACCGACGGACCGCTAGCTAAGCCATGCTGTGGCGGCGTCCCGTATAAAGTAGAGGAGGATGGGCACGGATGTTAGCCCAGGCCCAAGCTTCCCTAAGAAAAAAGGGGAGGATTGACATCAGATGTTAGCTCAGGGCTAGTCCTCCTCACAAAAAGAAAAACAAAAAAAAACAGAAATAGCAATAAGATGTTATTCATGTGCGTATATACTTAGAGGCATAAAAATTAAAAATGGATACACATCAAATTCTTCCTCTAAAATGTAAAATATTCTTGGTCAGGAATATTTGTCCTTTTTTTTTAACCAATGTCTTTCAAGCATCTGGATCTCTGCCCAACATGTAGTAGGAGCTCACTAAATGCTTACTGAAAAATGCGTTCATGATAGTGATTGTCTGGGAGGGGAATTAACTGGGGAGTGAGAAACAAGAACCACAGCTTTATCTGTAATGTAACATTCCTCTTATTAGAAAGAAAAACGAAAGAGAAAGAAGGAAGGAGGGAAGGAAGAACAAGACTTGCAAATATGAAAAAAGTTAACAAGTTTTGTTGTGAATTGGTCCGTCGATGTCTTTTATAACTGTCCCTATACTTTTCTGTATTGTTCAGCTTTAAAAAAAAATGCAGTCTCGGGGCCGGCTCCATGGCCTAGTTAAGTTTGACGCGTTCTGCTTTGGCAGCCTGGCTTCAGTTCCCAGGCGTGGACCCACACCACTTGTCGGAAGCCATGCTGTGGAGGGGACCCACATACAAAATAGAGGAAGACTGGCACGGATGTTAGCTCAGGGCAAATCTTCCTCAAGCAAAAAGAGGAAGATTGGCAACAGATGTTATCTCAGAGTGAATCTTGCTCAGGAAAAAAAAAAAAAAAAATGCAGTCTCACAAACAGCAAACCATATTTTTAGAAATCACATGCCTTAAAAATTAATACAGGTTTGTAAAGGAAATTCAATGGGAACGTCCTCACCCTTAATTCTAAACCCTGCCAACTCTTATAATTATTTTCTAGTTGTTTCATGGGTATTCATTTAGTTTTCTTCTTTAAATTGTGAGCAACTTATGTAGCACCTCTCAATCTTTAATTTGTCACGTTTCTCCTAATATCTTGACTCAAAAGTCAGAATATTTGGCTTCTAGCCTCAGTTCCACATGTAACTAACTGTGTGACCTTCATCAAGTTGCTCAATGTGGAACTTCGCTTCCTCATTTGAAAATTAGAGACATTGCAAACGATCTCCCTTAGAGCCTCTCTCATTTTTAAGATTTAAGGCCCTTATAATCTACATTTTCTTTTAGTTCTAAAATTTGATATTGATTTTCCCACTAAATTCCTATTACACATGTTTTGTACCTTTACTAGAGCATCAAACACACTCTCTCCCCTACAGTGTCTACATAGTACATGGAGGACACAATAAACATTTGCTGTTTTGAGGTAAGTTCTAGAATGCTAATTAAAATTTTTGAAACAATCAAATGTAATATCAGTTCTGCGTATTCATAAATACTACGTTAATTCAAGCCACAAAGTTGTGAGAGAACAGGCTGTTCAGTGGATTGTTTGCTTATAGCAAGTCAATGGTTATTAACAGACGTTATCTCAGGGTGCGGTACATACTGTTTTGTCTTAATGTTGCAACGTATTGATATGAGCATACAGATTGCCTATCTCTTCCCCTGTGCCTTTGAGCAATCACAGATCAAATGACATATAATCCATGAATCTCTGCCTTTCTCTGACATGATCCTTTTGAAGACAGTGCAAGGTAGACCTGTTTCTCTGTGACTTTTAAGTTCCATTTCAACAGCTCTGCTTGAAAATCCAGTTACTATGGTGATATGTACCACTGCAAATAATCTCCTTCTCAACAACTAAAGTTATACCCTGTTCAGTAAAAGTGCTATCTATGGCTTAATGGTTCAGCAAAAGGCTGACAGATCTACGGTCTTATTTCCGACTGAGAGGTTTTTAATAAGTAGTTTGAGCTCCTGGAATCTGAGAAGACTGAGCAGGCTCTGTCTAAATTTAGCGGGGTCAATCTTAAAGGACATTTCCTGGGTAGATCCAATCCTGTATAAGCTAGAATATGCTGAATTGGCATGCCAATATTTGACTCTTTTTTTTGAGGCAATGGAAAGAGAAACAAACAGAGTAACCCTGGGTCTTTCAAAGGAAAAGAAAACCGACATAGAGGGAGTAGACACCTTTCCTCAAGAGTGATTCTCCTGTCAAGAGCCCCAGCTCACCTGGCTGGACTCCCACCAGCCTCTTGGAGCTGTGGTTCTAACTATCACTCTCTCAAAAGATAAGGAGAGTGGCAGAAGGGCAAGTTTTCTATCACTGCAGAGAAGTAATCTTCTTGGCATTCTGAGTGGCATCTCTGAGTAAATAATACGTATTTTCCTTAAATACATATTATTTTACATAAGGATTAGCATCAATAACAGCATATGTCATGGGTTAGGATTGTGGTTGACTTGTTGCGTTAACACCCTCTATGTCCTATTGATATAACAAACTACATCCTCAGTTCTGAATAACTACCTTGAAATGGAATTTTGAAAAAAATTATGTTAGATTTTGTAGCAGTTTTGTAAACTGCTACACTATGAAAAAAACAGAAACTGCTCTCTTTATCTTCACACACATCCAGCAATCAGCACATGTCTGAATAGCATAATGATAGGCACATGGTGCTTAATATGTTTGGGTTTGAATAAGATAGGTGGATAAGACACAAATAAATTTAATCCAAAAGTCTCCTGATATGGAAAACATTTTCAGATATGTTCCACAGGTTTATCACAGTTCATCTTTACCTGTTTTCAGGAGAGATTTTTCTGAAGCCTAGAAAAAACTAATGGTCAAACTCTCCAGTGAAAATCAAGTAAGAAAAGCAAGGAAACTATGTGTTTGTAAAATGAACTAACAGCAATTACGATTATAATCACGGACTGCAAATGAACAGGGTCGCTGTCTGTAAATAAGAACATCTGATGACATAAACATTAACATCTTTAAAATTAATATCTACTCTGAGATAACTATACAGCTTGAGGCCAAATGCAGGCTGCTGGCAATCCTCTAGTGTGCACTATTGGCCATAAGGCCTGAATCAGCAAATATTTTTATCATTAGATGGTATTTTTACCTTGGAGACTATGGTTTTAATTGCAATCTCTATTTATAATTACTAATCAAAATGCTATGAAACAAAAACAAAAAAATCTCTTAATAATATGGCACTATTTTTTTACTGTGATAAAAATTTTAGTTCTTTACTTTGTGTGTGTGTGTGTATTTTTCCAATGTTGGCTACACAATCTTGGCAAGCCATGTTGTTGTTAGTGCTGTGAGTTGATTTCCACTCCTAGTGACCCTGTGAGCAGCAGAGCAGAAACCTGACCAGTGTTTTTGTGCCATCCTCTCACCTTCCAGTATTCTATCAGACAATGTTCCACTACTATTCATAGGGTTTTCATGGCCAATTTTTTCCGAAGTGGGAGCCAGGTCCTTCTTCATAGTCAGTCTCAGTCTGGAAGCTCCGCTGAAACCTGTCCACCATGGATGACCCTGCTGGTATTTGAAATACCGATGGCATAGCTTTCAGCATCACAGCAACACACAGCCACCACAGTATGACAACTAACAGACAGGTGGTGTGGTTCCCTGACCAGGACAAAGCCGGGCCATAGCAGTGAGAGTGCTTAACCACTAGATCACCAGGGCTGGCCAGTAAGCCATGAGTCCGTGTTTATTTGAAACCCTTCCTAGGTTGCTAAATTGTAAGTAACTCCAGATCAAAATGCTGAGAAACTTGTTACCTAAGCTCAGTGGCTATTTTCCCAGCTCACCCAGAGATAATCACAGTTCCTTTGAATCTAATTAAAAAAAAAAAAACTTTCTAAACACAGAATTTATGAATTGTATAGTTTCCCATCAAATTATTTTGCAAAGTACATTAAAAACAGGTTTCTAAAGCATCCAATTGATTTGGTTTGTCTCCTTCCTTAGCTTCCCAAAGAGCCCACAATCCTAATTTTCTTTCTTTTTCTGCTCTGCTGTCTCTTGCTGTGTCTCTATTCCTCCAGTTTCATAAATATAAGCACTGTTTAATGAACTATCCTAGAACCCAGCAATCCACATTTTTTCCCCTTGCCCTCTCCCCACCTCTTCAACTATAAGGCTGTGGACGTGACTGTAAATCTGCATCTCTAACCCTAGGTTCTCTTCTAACTCCAGACTTGCCATCTAGAAATCTTTATGAAAATAATATATCTGAACAATATGCATCAGTTTCTCCCTTCTTTCCCCTAAATAATCTCCTTTGACATCTCTTTGCATTATAAATAGCTGTTCTAGGTACTACAGCCCCAAATCTCAGAATCATTGTTAATTCTTTCCCTTCCTTGACCCCCATATCAAATTAGTTCCATCCTGAAGGTTATGTCTGCATTCTCCTATTTCTTGTTTTCTGATCATTCCTAGCCCAGCTGTCTTAGTTCAAATTCTCATTACCTTTCACATACACTATGACTACTAGCGTCATCTAACTGGTCACCAGATTCCTTGCTCCAATTAGCCAGGCCTGCACCTAAATTGACTCAGGTATATAACATATAACATTATATAAAGAGTTGAATTTTTAAGTCATTACCCTGTTATAAGTTTGTGTGCGTGCTTGTGTGTGTGTGTGTGTGTACATCTCTAGTTATACCAATTGCGTGTTTAAAGTTTTCATGTCATTTGATCTAATAACTGGAACTCTCATATACTGCTGGTGGGAATGTAAAATGGTACAATCATTTTGGAAAACTGTCAATTTCTTATAAAGTTAAATGTATACCTACCATATGTCTCAGCCATTCCGTTCCTGGGTATTTATCCAAGAGAAATGATTTAAGTGATTTTTGATAACCACCCTAATTCATTAGATTAACCAGTTTTTAAACCAGTATTTTTCAACATATAAGGATGATGCGCAAGTGTGCCTTTGTGATGTTTCACAGCTTTTTAAATGAAGAATTTTAAAGTGCTTGGGAGAAACAGAACTTGTCAGAGAATGGTATGTTTGGGAAAAACAGGTCACATCCTCTCTAATTACATTAAAGAAACAGGCAGGAATATGGTGCTAACTTCATTATTTCTCCCCATAGAAATTGAAATTGTCTTCAGTTTTATTGGCAGACTTGCTATGTGTGAGTTTACTCACCGGTTCATTGATGTGACCAATTGCATTTACAGTAGACGAAACTAATGAATACAGGGAAGAGGTGACAGTTGGGAAGTAGCAAACAGGACTTTTTAGTCATTAAACCTGTATAGACTGTGTCAAGCTCCTTTCTTTGAATACCTCAGAGCACTTTACAACCATCATCTATTACATCTGTTGGACGTTGATGCAAGGCCAGAAGAGTAACCGCATCACCACCTCCTTTTTGGAGTTATGGAAAAAAATACCTCTGACAGAAAAAAAAGGAAAGCACTTGTTTGCTGAATGAGCTAAGAATAGAGAAGAACACAGAGCCTTGTTCCAAGACCATGGCCTCCGAACCACAGAGATCTAACAGCAACTTCAATTAGGTGACCTCAGTTAGGCCAATAACATGGAAGGAAGGGAAGAGAGTTAGCTATTTACCCAATTTTCATTTTTTTCGATTATCATATATTACATCCTATCTTTCTTTGCATCCCTCCAATATGTGGCACATGATAGGTACTCCCCCTTTTCTTTTTGTGAGGAAGATCAGCCCTGAGCTAACATCCATGCCAATCCTCCTGTTTTTTTTTTGCTGAGGAAGACCAGCCCTGAGCTAACATCTATTGCCAATCCTCCTCCTTTTTTTTTTTTTCCCCTTTTTCTCCCCAAAGCCCCAGTAGATAGTTGTATGTCATAGTTGCACATCCTTCTAGTTGCGGTATGTGGGACGTGGCCTCAGCATGGCCGGACAAGCGATGCGTGGGTGCGCACCCGGGATCCGAACACTGGCGCCAGTAGTGGAGTGCGCACACTTAACCGCTGTTCCATGGGGCTGGCCCCCATAGTTACTCCCTTTTTTTTTGAGTTTTTAACAGTTTGATCATATCAGTCATATCATAAAATTCACTCATTTAAAAATACAGAATGATTTTTAGTAAATTTATACAGTGACATAAAACTATCATTGCAGTCCAGATTTAGAACATTTCTAGCATCCTAAAATGTTCCATCATGTCCATTTGCAGTCAATTCCCATTTCCTCCCCTAGGCCCAGGCAAACAGTGATCTGCTTTCTGTCCTTACAGTTTTGCTTTTTTTGCAAATTTCGTATAAATTACATGATTCAATATATACCATGCATCCAATAAACTGTGTCTGGATTTCTTCACTTAGTAAGTTTTTTAGGTTCATCCATGTGTTTGCATTTTTTTCATTTTTATTAAGTAGTACTTGATTGTATGAATACTGTATAGCACATTTTGTTAATCCCTTCACCAGCTGATGAACCCTGGATTGTTTTCATTTTTCGTCTATTATGAATGCAGTTTCTATGAACATTTGCATTACACGTCTCATGGACATATGTTTTATTTCTCCGGGATAGATACCCAGAAATTAAATTACTAGGTCAAATGATAATTATATGTTTAATATTTTATGAAACTGCCAAACTGTTTTCCAAAGCAACTGTACCATTTTGCATGACCACAAGCAATGTATAAGGGTGCTAGTTTCTACATATTTTCTCCAAAACTTAGTATTTTCAATCTTTTTGATTATAGTCATTTTAGTGGGTGTGTAGTTGTATCTCATTTTGTATGTGTTTTATTGGTAGCTTTATGGAGGTATAATTAAGATACAATAAATTTAACACGTTTAAAGTGTATAATTCTTCAATTTTTGACATATGTATATAACCATGAAATAATCACCACAGCCAAGATACTGGAGATATCCATCACCAGCAAAAGTCTCATTTTGCCCCTTAGTAATTCTTCTCTCTTGCATTGCCCTCCCCACTCCATGCCCAGGAAACCACTGATCTGCCTTCTGTTACTGTGAATTAGTTACCTTTTCTAGAATTTTATATAAAAAAATTAAATCATTCAATATATACTCTTTTTTGTCTGGCTTATTTCACCCAGCATAATTATTTTGAGATGCATCTATGTTGTTGATTCTATTGTAGTTCAATCCTCTTTGTTGCTGAATAGTATTCCATTGTATGGTTAAACCATAGTTTACCCATTTATCTGTTGATGAGTGTTTGGGGTTTTCTTTTTCCCCAATTTTTGGCTATTACAAATAAGAAAGCTTCTATGAACATTAATGTATAAAACTTTGTATGGACATATGCTTTCATTTCTCATAAGTAAATAACTAGGAATGGAATGGCTGGGCCATATGGTAAGTGTATGTTTAACTCTTTAAGAAATCGTCAAACTGCTTTCCAAAATGGCTATATCATTTTATGTTCTCAAACAGGATATTAGAGTTCTAGTTACTCCATTCTCATCTACACTTGGTATAATCAATCTTTTTAATTCTAGGCGTTCCAGTAAGTGTGTATTGGTGTATCACATTTCCCTAATTACTAAGGATATTGAGTATCTTTTCATGTCCATTTATGAAAAATATTTGCAAATCAATATCTGAAGGACTTATATCTAGAATATACAAAGAACTCTCAAAACCTAATAATAAGAAAATAATCCAATAAAAAATAGACAAAGTATTTGAACAAACTCTTAGCCAAAGATGACATACAGAGGGCAAATAAGCACATGAAAAGATCTGGGTTCACTCAGATAATCTCCTCACCTGAAGATCCTTAACTTAATCACATCTACAACATCCTTTTGCCCTGTAAGGTAACGTATTCACAGGTTCTGGGGATTAGGACATGTACATATTTGCAGGGGCGGGGGTGGCCATTATTCTAACACAAGTGGCATCCCACAAATTTGATATGTTTTCATTTTCATGCTATTCTAAACACTTTCTCATTTCCTTTCTGAGGTCTTCTTTGACCCATGGATTATTTAGAAGTGTGCCATTATGTTCTAAATATTTGTGAATTGTACAATATCTTTCTGTAATTGACTTCTATTTAATTCTCTGTCTTTAGAGAACTTTCTTTGTATGATCTAAATCCTCCTAAATTCTTGAGACTTGCTTTACGGCCCAGAATTTGATCTATCTTTGGAAATGTTCTAAGTGTGCTTGAAAAAAATTTGTATTTTGTTGTTGAGTTCAGTGCGCTATAAATGTCATTAGGTCAAGTTGGTTGACAGTGTTCAAATGTTTGATATTCTCACTGATTTTCTGTCCACTTGTTTGATCAACTATTGATATTGAGTGTTGAAATCTTCAACTATAAATGTAAACTTGTCTATTTCTCCTTGCAGATTTTGCCTCATGTATTTTGGAGCTGTGTTATTAGGTACATAATATTTAGGATTGTTACATGCTCTTAATGAACTGATCCTTTTATAATCTTCAAGAGACTCTTTTTATCTCTTGCAATATCTTTGTCTTAAATCCTATTTCATCTGATAGTAATATAGCCACCCTGGCTTTCTTTTGCTTTGTGTTAGAATGGCGTATCTTTTTCTATTCTTTTACTTTAACCTATTTGTGTCTTTATTCTAAAGTGTATTTCTTATAAGCAGCACATAGTTGGACATACTGTTTTTATCCAGCCTGACATTCTCTGCCTTTTTATTGGAATATTTAGACTATTTACATTCATTTTTATTATTGATATTGCTATGTTTAAATCTGTCATCTTGATATTTGTTTTTCATTTGTCCTATCTTTCCTTTGTTCCCTTTTCCTCTTTATTTGCCTTTCTTTCAGATCAAGTAATTTTTATTTTATCTCTTTTGTTGACTTAACTAGAACTCTTGTGTTACTTTAATGGTTGCTTTAGAACTTATAATACATTCTTAACTTCTTAAAGTCTACTGTCGGGTGATATCATATTACTTTAAATTTGGTGTAAGAATGATAAAAATATACTTACATATTTTTCCCTCCTGGTCTTTGTGCTATTATTGTCATACATTTTACTTTTACATATGCTATAAATATTATATATTGAAATATATTTATTTTGGCTTTAAACTGTAGATTTTTCTCTTAACAAGATCCTTCGTAGATCCATGTTTCTGACTGGTTACATTTTTCTTGTGTTTAAAGGATTTCCATTAACATTTCTTGACGTGCATGTCTGCTGTTAAAGAATTCTTTCAGCTTCTATATGTCTGAAAAGATCTTTATTTCATCTTCATTTTTTTTTTATAATTTTATTTATTTATTTTTTCCCCCAAAGCCCCAGTAGATAGTTGTATGTCATAGCTGCACATCCTTCTAGTTGCTGTACGTGGGACACGGCCTCAGCATGGCTGGAGAAGCGGTGCGTCCATGGGCGCCAGGCCGCCAGTAGTGGAGCGGATGCACTTAACCGCTAAGCCACGGGGCCCGCCCAGGACAGAATGTCTTTAAATTCACCTACACGGATGAATATTTGAAGGATAAGAGTTTGCCCCACTCTTATCATGGCCCTGTGGCTTAGTGGTTAAGTGCGCGCGCTCTGCTACCCGCGGCCCAGGTTTGGATCCCGGCACGCACCAACACACCGCTTCTCCGGCCATGCTGAGGCCACCTCCCACGTACAGCAACTAGAAGGATGTGCAGCTATGACATACAACTATCTACTGGGGCTTTGGGGGAAAAAATAAATAAATAAAATTAAAAAAATAAATAAGTAGGTTTATTGAGGTATAATTTACATACCATATAATTCACCCTTTGTAAGTACACAATTCAATAAATTTGTAATTCAGTAAATTTGTAAAATTGTGCAACCACTCTAAAATCCAGTTTTGAACACTCATCATCCAAAACATTCCCTCCTTCCCCTTTGTAGTTAATCCCTGCTCCAACCCTCAGCCCCAGGCAACCACCAATCTGCTTTCTGTCTCTATAAATTTGCCCTTCTAGACATTTCATATAAATGGAATTCTGTGATATCGTCTTTTAGATCTGCCTTCTTTCAAGTGCATGTTTTTGTGGTTCATCCATACTGCAGTGAATATAAGTAGTTTGTGCATTTTAATTGCTAAATATTATTTCATTATATGGATATACCACCTTTCATTTTCTCATTCACCAGTTGATGAGCATTTGGGTTGTTTATAGCTTTTGGTGATAATGAAGAATGTTCCTGTGAACCTTTGTGTACATGTCTTTGAGTTGAGATACATGTTATTTCTCTTACAAATGGTTACTTTTATTTCTCAGAGATATTTTTACTGGGTAAAACATTCTAGTTTGACAGGCTTTTTTCTTTTGTTATTTTAATGATGTTGTACCACTGTCTTCTACCTTGTGTTTTTTCACATGAAAAATTTGCTGTCATCCTTGTCTTTGTTTCTTTCTACACAAAGGGCCCTTTTTTTTCCTCTGGCTGCTTCTAAGATTTTCTATTTATCACTGCTTTTAGGCAATTTGATTTTGAAGCATCAGCATAGTTTTCTTCATGTTTCTTAGTGTTTCTTAGTTTTTCATAGTATGCTTCAGGTTTGGTGAGCTTCCTCAATTTGTCAGTTTATACTTTTCATCAAATTTGGAAATTTTTGACTATTATTTCATCAAATGTTTGTTTCATCCACATCCCTCTCTCGTCTTTTTCAGGTACCCCAAATACACGTGTATCTATGTGTATGTGGCTGCTTGAAGTGCTCTCACAGTTTACCAATGCTCTGTTAATTCTTCTCAGTTCTTTTTCTCTCTGTGTTTCATTTCGGATAGTTTTATTGCTATTTCTTCAAGTTCACTAATCTTTTCTTCTTGAATGTCTAATCTGCTATTCACTCCATATTTCAGTGTATATTTCATCTCAGACTTTGTTTTCATCTCTAAAATTTTGACTTGAGTGTGTTCTATATCTCCCATGTCTCTACTTAACATATTCAATCTTTATATTCGGTCTTACCTCTAGTTTCTTGAGTGTATAGAATGCTGTTAGAACTCTTTTTCATAGTCTTGTCCACAGATTCTGTCATCTCTTTCATTTATGGATCAGTTTTAATTGATTGATTTTTCTCCTCACTATAGGTTATATTTTTTCTGCTTCTTTGTAAGCCTGATAACTTTTTATTGGATGCCAGACATTGTGAATTCTATCTTTTTGGGAGTTCCATAATGTCAAGGAACATGTCCTTCTCTTTTGCCATCTTTGTATATCTATCACCTGGCACAATTGCTAACTCACGGTAAGGACTAAAATATTTGTTTAAGTGAAGATCATAGGAGAAAGGATAAAGCTCAGTTTCCTAGTTATCATTTCATTCGTACTGGAGCAAAAATAAATATTTTTATAATGCCAGTGTCATAATTCTCCTTAGGGAGGGAACTATCTTTGTTAGCTTTTGGCGTAGATGATGAGAGTCCCGAGGCTTGAGTTAGCAGGAGGAAAGGTGATAATAGACACAGTTAAACTGCTTTCTATTATAAATGACCAGGGTATTTGAGGGTGGATTTTGAATGAAGAAGGAAAAATAAAAGAAGGGAGAAAGGAGAGATGGAATAACTAAGAATATAATAGGGTTTAAATAACATTTAAGGTCAGGAATGACTAACATTTAAAGTTTTTGCATTGATAAGAAGTCTGCTGATGGGCCGGCCCCGTGGCTTAGCGGTTAAGTGCGCGTGCTCTGCTGCTGGGGGCCCGGGTTCGGATCCCGGGCGTGCACCAACACACCGCTTCTCCGGCCATGCTGAGGCCAAGTCCCACATACAGCAACTAGAAGGATGTGCAACTATGACATACAACTATCTACTGGGGCTTTGGGGGAAAAAAATAAATAAATAAAATTAAAAAGAAAAAAAAAAAAAAAGAAGTCTGCTGTCTCCCAAACCCTCAGTAAAGTCTGCTGCTTATGTGTCTTCTGAAAGTGTTTTATTTGTTTGTTTTTTTCCAATGAAATGAATGAAGGACTAAGTCCTATATTTGACATAATGCCAAAACAGGGAAAAAGAAACAACCAGAAGGCATAGAAGAAAACAAGGATTCAGTGGAGGCAGATAATCAAAGCCAAACTGATCATGAGAATATGTTCTTCCTTCTCCTAGTAATTTTCAGTAATCTTGGGAAAGGCATGGAAATTTCTATACAAAAGGCTAAAGAGATCTGGTTGAAATATGAGCAGCACATAGGCAACACCTCCTTATTTTCACCAAATACTAGTTTGAAAAGCAACCATAATCATTAATTTCTTCACAGTTCTACTTCTCAACAGTCCTAATGTACATTATTTCCATTCCTCCTCATTTTTAGACACTGCCTTCTACTAAGTAACCTCGCATCACAGACATTTATACCTACCAGATGGTGGTTTGTTCCTTTCCTTCTTTGCATTCACACTCCCTACACTGTGCACTGCATAAACATTGAGGTGCAATAAACATTTAAGCTGTTCAAAAATTGTTTTAAAATTTATGGCAGAGTTAGCTCAATTTAGAAAAGGCAGCACAGATGTATCAGTGCAACAAAAAAAAATTAAAATTAAAATACTAATTAACAGGGCTAAAGTTAGTAACATCACTTCATGTTTTATTTTCTGAACCTCCCCCCATCTTAATATTAGTAATAAAACCAAGGATCTTGGAAATGTAATAAGATTGTTAACCATGCTGGTTGTCATGAGAGACTGAGCTTGGTTAACCCCAGTGACTTCTATAAATGCTAGTAAGTGACACGTTTTAAGAAAGAAAGTTAAGTACTTTAATAGAGTACTTAACATACCAGAACGAGTAACTCTGGGCCTGGAGTTGTGTAGGGTTATCTTAGAGAAAGCTTCATGGAAGAGGTGACATTTGAATTGCAACATGAAGGAAGAGTAAGAGTTTGTCAGACAAATAAGAAGGGGAATAACATCCTAGGCAGAGAAAACACTGCGTTCCAAGACTCCAAAAACGTGAAAGAACTAAGCATCTTTTGTGTACAGTGGAAAGTTCAAAAATTCTGTAACATGTGGAGAGGTTATAAGGGCAAGTTGTTGAAGGATCCATTCCAATGATGACAGTCCTATCCAATCCCTTTTAGAAAGTTTGTTCAGGCGATGGTATGCTAAAAATATTGAAACAAACAAACAAAAAACACTGTGGGTTTTGCATTTTGTGTCTGAAATTTCTCCAAACCACGATCTGGTTGCCCACCACAGATAATTATTCCAGGACCCAGGAAAGCCCAGACATTCACTAGCTTCCTCTCTCAGACTGCCCTTCGTATAGACAACTTGCCTGGTCTGATGACTCAGCCTCCATACTGATCTCCCTCCAGAACTTGACTTCAGGCATATGCCTTCCGGTTCAAATCTCTGAAAAGAGCTTTATGCCCTTCTCTTATCATGTCACTACACACACACACACACACACACACACACACACACACACACACACACCCTACCTGGGTTTGTAGCAGTTACCTGCTGAGCTCCACTTCCTCCAGCCTTCCTCATCAGAGCCTGGGATCAGGCAACTAGCAATGAAATCTCAAAGGACATTTTCAAGCAAAGGAAAAATATGTTAGAGTTATCGAGAGTACTAACATTGGACATTTTTTCTTAGTAAATATAAAAGCAATAGTCATTAAACGTTGGAGTTCCAAGAAAACCAGATAATGAAACTTTAGCAAATTTTCTCAAGTGATAAGCCTGTGATTGGCAAGTTTTTACAAACTAATTGAGGGTATAGGAACACATTCAAACACAATAAAAATATTAAACTATTCAGACTTTTCCAGAATTAAGTATTTTCCTAATATCCATCTTCTCTATCACCCCCCCCACCATCCATCTATGTGAATTTCATTAACCAAAATAACATGAGAAGCTGAGGAAAAGAGACAGAGAAGGAAGAGTGTGGTATAAGACAACAAACATGAGTACTCATTATTGGACTGCAATGCAAAATAATATTAAAATTTCAATCCCCATAGCATGAACTTAGAGAGATTTGCATGATATCAAGAAGTCATTTATTATTAGTTTTTCTGCACTTATAGATAAATGAAGCCAAGAAAATCTCCATTTTCCCAGCTGCAAATTTTCTGACTATGGTGTAATATTAAGCTATTGAGTTGAAGAGTGTTGTCTGTTTTAACTACTAGTTTTGACTATAACATGAGTAATCAGCATGAAATAGTATTCTGAGACCCCTCCTTGTAATCAGCATGTCATTGTTACAATATTATGGTACCCAAATAAAGTAGAGTCTCCTCATTCTTAATTTTTGAATAAGTATTTAAGGAATAAATTATAATAATTTCCAAACACATGAAGGGAATCTTTATAAGATTGCATCTTTCTCCTAAAAATGATAAGAAATTCACTAATGAGTCCATTAGACAGAGTCCATTAAAGGTGACAGGACAAAGATCTCTTGGAGACCTCATTAAGCGGAGACAATATGCAGGATTAATTCAGTGTCCATTCAGTTTCCCTGTGCTCAGATGGGAAATGAGCTTTGAGTGACAACTTTATTTAGCGAGTCAAAGACTGCTGAAAATTTTATGAAATGGTGCAACTCACATGCAAAACAGAGCAGAGTTTTATTAGGAGAGTTTGATGTGATACTGTGAAAAATGTGAGTAATTCTCATTAGATACCAGTTAATAAAAGGCATGAAATATAAATTAGTTGCAAGCTTGATCTGCATGAAGTTGACTTTGTGTTGGCAACAGTAGCCTTATCACTATACATTTATTAATAGGGATCTCATTTATTGTCCTGTCTCCTTTTATACTGAATTCATTTGAAATCATAATGGTTCCTATTAGTTAGGCTTCATTTAAAACTATCATTGATTGTTTAGACATCCATCCTTAGAAATTTATTTGTAACTGCTCTTTTTGGTGCTCAGGGATTTTGCTTCACTGAAGAAAAAATTTTTAAATTAAGAAAATAAGCCTCATACACACAGACATACAAAGGAAGGGCTACTGATAATTGGACAACTCAGAGAGTGAATTCTAAATTTTTTAAGTGTTAGCAGAAATATTCCCATGTAAAAAAGCATGAAGCTGTATGGCCTAAAACCCATTGAGGATAATAATGCACATGTATAAATTTATGATTAAAAATAAAAAATTTATTATATTACATATTGTTTTATTATATTATATATTATTATAAAAGAAGGTAAATTTTTAAGAAAGACTGTTGAGACAAAACCTAACCTTATTAAAGCTCTTCTATTGTAATCATGACAACAAAACTCAATGTTCACAGAGCAATAAACATAAAACATTCACTAAATGTTTTACATATTTTTAATGTCTTACCAAGATATTAGTTCAACAGACATTTGTGTATGTTTAAGGATGTTTTGACAAAATAATTGTTCTATAACCATTTCTAAACTGTCAATATATAAACCAAAATAGCACTATTTAGGGAAGAAAATTCAGTATATGCTGATTTCTATTACTTAAAAAAAGGAAAGGCTTAGTGTTAGGTCCATTTTGAGGTATTTTAGGTTCTTTGACCATGGGCAACTCATGCATGTAATACATCAGTATGCCCGAGAACATGAGCCCATGGTGCATAAGCCTGGGAATTCAAATGAGATCACTTTCACAGCAGAACCCCAATTACTGAGACTCTGACCCCCCCTCAACTTGTTTATCCATCAGGAAGTTGACATCAGGCCAGTTGTCTGATGAATGTCACACGGCCCAGATGTGTTCAACTGTTTCCTGTGCTATCATTTAATGGTTCCTCTGGGCCCTCTAGCCAGCCCTGGTGGTCTAGTGGTTAAGACTTGGCACTCTCACCACTGTGGTCTAGGTTCATTTCGTGGTCAGGGAGCCACACCACCCCTATGTCAGTTGATGTACTGTGTCCACTGCATGTTGTTGTGTTGCAGTGATGCTGAAAGCTATGCCACAAGTATTTCAAATACCAGCAGGGTCACCTATGGTGGACAGGTTTCAGCAGAGCTTCCAGACTAAGGCAGACTACGAAGAAAAACCTAGCCACACACTTCTGAAAAAATTGGCCATGAAAACCCTATGAATAGTAGCAGAGCATTGTCTGATATAGCACTGGAAGGTGAGGGGATGGCTCAAAAAGACCACGCAGTCGGAAGTGACTCAACAGCACCACCAACAAGTGGCCCCTCTATCTTCTGTAAAGAGGTAACGAATTCAAGTTAAATATGTTTGGCAAGAATATTTTCTAAGGGATGTTGTGTACTTCATATTACATCACATCAGGAGGCCCATGACCTTTGGTGTTCCCACCAGTAGTGCTATATGTTTTACCACTGGGTTAAGGTGGTGACACTTGGATCTTTCCATTATCAAGATAAGCTTTTCCCTTTGGGATTAGCAAGCCATCTATAGGGTGATGCTTTCGCATCATATGATATCTTTTGCCTAATGGTTTAGCATCAAGTGGTAATGCTTGCTTGAATCAAATATTTTTCTAGGAGTTAAAAAATGATTTTTTAAATTGCATCATTTCTTTGGCATTTCAGTTGGCATTCTGCTGTCAAATCCCTGAGAGAACCTCAGCTGGAGCAATTTGCTTACCCTGAACTATACTCCTAGCAAAAAGATAGGACAAATGCTTAATTCTTTCCTTTTAATTACCAATTTCCAAAGTAAGGAGTTGAATTAATAGTACTTGCCAACGGTGGCAAATGAGAGTTTAGTCTTCTATTTTATTGTTGTTGATAGTATCAATATGAACTCACAAATTTTTATTTATTCAATGACTTTCACTTAATTTCTTTATTTACGATGATCAAATTTGGTCAAGTGGAGTCCTTACAAATTGGTTGTCATATCCTTTTGATATGATTTCTTTGATTACTTTCTTATTTTCTGGCACAAAATATCCTAAACCTGAAAACAGTTGTTTTTCCAAGAATTTTTTTAGTATGAAAGGTATTTTGAAACCAAAGCTCGGACACCAAGAGTTTCATTGCTCCTGGGGTATCAGTGATTCTTGGCTTTCTCAGTGGACAGAGATTTAAAAGAAAATGTATATACATATTTTTATCCTCCTTTATTTTGTATATGGGATGCCACCACAGCATGGCTTCATGACCAGTGTGTAGGTCCACACCCGGGATCCAAACCTGCAAACCCCAGGCTGCCAAGGCAGAGCATGCGAACTTAACCACTGTGCCACCAGGGCAGCCCAAGAAATATATATTTTTAACATCATGAGATCATATTGATATTTCCCATTCAAATTTAACACTTCAGAGTTTTCATTTCTTTGAATATATACTTATATCTCTTTTCTCTTATACTGAAAATTTCGTTTTCTACTAACCTTAATATTTTATTCTTGCTCTACCCTACAACATTAACAAAAAAAGATTCATAATGAATGTACCAATATTCTTAATACTAATAGTAAAACTACTAACTGAAGTTTAATACTTTTCACAGGTTGTTTTGTTGTTGTTGTTCTTAGAATATATACCAGTAAATGTATGAAGAGTTCTAAAGTCATTTGAAATAATTCTTTTCTTTGTGTGTGGTTATGTTTCCAATATGTATAGAGGTGGGTTCATTTGTGTCAGTTTGTATTCACTTGAAGGCTTGCTTTAGTTACAGCTAGACAGTGCTCCTTTATGGGCAGGTACTATCATTTACTCAACCATACCCCTATGAATGTACATTTGTGTTGTTTCTAATCTTTTATTTTTACAAACAATTTGCCTTAAATTCAAATATCACAACACACCTATGATATTATTACCTCTATTTTTATATTATGAAACTGAGGCTCAGAGAAATTGAGTAATTTTCCCAAGTTTATATAGCTGTCTGAAGCAAAAATCTTGCTGTTAATTTCTAACTACAGTGCCTCTTAGGCATTCCCATCAACACATTCATTGACTGTTTTCTGTACTCCATTGTTTCCAGGTATCTTTGTGAAAACAAACAAACAGAAAAAAGGCAAGACTCTACCTACACATTTGGATCCAAATGGATATGTGAAGAGGGCCTGGGCTGGAGGGGTATTATCTAATACCTACAGCCAAAACTAGCTGAACATCTGCTCCTACCTAGCCACATCCTAATACAGAAGATAATTCACTGCACACCTACACATTTGCTTAACCAAAATGCTATGTCTAACTACCATGGAAATGGAGTGTAATGCACAAATCCTTTGTGAGAATGGATAATGACCATATTTACTTTGTATCAGTGTACAGAGTTACATTGAAATAATACAGTTTTAATAAAATATCCCCCTATTCAACATTGTGAGATCCACTGATAAAATACTACCTGATTTGAGTCTCAGTACAATATATGAAAAGACAGTACATGATTAAAGAATTTGCTTTTGAAGCCCTTATGAGTTTCCTGCCTATGGACTGTTTTCACATGACAGAAATTAGCCACAACATTGAAATGGCCACTGTTTCAAAATGGTCATTGTTTCAAAAATAGCAACAAAAGCCCACCCCACTATATGGGAGTGCTTGCCTTCCTGTAGGGGTACACTTCAGATAGCCAGCCCTGGTTGTCTAGTGGTTAAGATCCAGCGCTCTCACCACCGCGGCAGGGGTTCGTTGCTCGTTTTCCAGTCAGGAAATCACACCACCCGTCTGTCGGTTGTCATACTGTGGCAGCTGCGTGTTGCTGTGATGCGGAAAGCTATGCCACCAGTATTTCATATACCAGCAGAGTCACCCATGGTAGACAAGTTTCAGCAGAGCTTCCAGACTAAGACAGACTAGGAAGAAAGACCTGGCCACCCACTTCCCAAAAAATTGGCCATGAAAACCCCATGAATAGCTGTGGAACATTGTCTGATATAGCACCGGAAGGTGAGAAGAAGGCAGAAAAAGACTGGGCAGGGTTCTGCTCTGCTGTACACAGGGTCGCTAGGAGTTGGAATTGACTAGACAACACTAACAACACTTCAGATGACTTGATGGAAGTATTCTTCAGGCCCTTTTTCACTGATGTTTTGGAGGTAGAAGTAGGGGTAGTGAGCTGATTGTTTCTCTGCATAGACAAAAAAAAATAGAAACTCCTCTTAGTTTGAATTTATATTTAATTTTCATCAAGCTCACTTTGTCCTAGAAGATGTGTATATCACAAACTTTTACCTCTGGGACCCATGATGGCAATCCATCTCCTTTTCCCATATCTCAAAGCTAGAATTGTCAGTATTCTTCTTATTCCATGAACTACTTTTAAATGACATGCAGGAGAAGAAAGACACTGTAGTTAAATATATAAAAATAAATTTTCTTGGCTTACTGGGGTAGCAAACAAATATCGATGAGTAATGCCCCTATATCGCCAGCTAGCAGGGCACTTAATAAAACCCAAACAACTGTCACACACAGGTTATAAGGTCATTTCTCACATATAAGATAAACTAGAAATCTATCCAAAGGATAGAACCAGGGAGACTGTTATGAAGTTTGCTGGAAAATAAAAAATGCGTTTCACATGTTATTTCATTTCCCAAGGGCACTTTGATAAGCACACACACATATTGTCAATGCATACTGGGACCCCAGTGCACTTGAGGGACACAGAAACAAGCAGGTTCAAAACCGTAAATGTCATTTAGTAACAAATTAAATATCTGCCACAGGTGACAGGAAAACAAATACGTAAAATAAAGCTGCATTTTTTTTGGCTGCCAACAATGTGGAGAAAGACAGAAATGTAAAATATGAAGGCACTGTCCTTCAGGAAGGTAATGATAAAGTTTATATTTATAACATTTCCATTTAAAATAGTCACACAGGCTTGCACCTGTAAGTGTTTGTTGAATGAATGCATGAATGAATGAACAAAAATAAATGTTGTAGAAAGTGAGTTTATATGGGTTGTGAAGAAACGGGAATTCATGGACGTGGTTTCAGAACGGTTTAAGAAGCAACAGCCAGATTTCCAAATGAAGTCTAAAACTAAAGAAACCATTCGTTTTTAACACTTTCCAATACTGTGCACATCTGCGCAATAGAAAAATTCTAACCTAGTGGTGTTTCAACTTCAGTGTGCACTAAGATTCACCTGCAGTGTTTGCTAGAAATGTAGATTCTGAGTCAGGCCCAGGAATCCGCATCTAAATGTCCCATATGACTCTGAAACAAAGTAGTCCAGAGACCATATTTTGAGAAACCAAGCGACAAGCCTGTGGAGGGTTTGGTTTTCCCCCTTTCCTCTGTGGGTTTTCTTTGATAACCCACAGTTTTTGTTTGTTTTGTTTTTATTAAGTCTGCACCACACTGCATTGTCCCAATACCATAGTGGAGCTCAGCCTTTTGATAGGGAAATACTATATCTTAAGCTCAGAATTCATATTTGGAATATATTTTAAAATAGAATCATTCCCACAAAAACCAACACTTAAGTAGAGAAAATTAGCGGGTCAAGAGTTTTGATTTTGTGGTAATTAAATGGAATTTGTAGGGTAGGGAAGGCAGAGAAAGTGAGTAGTAGAAAGACACATTAAGCCTTTTCTTCAGATAAAGAAAGACGCTGTAAAGAGGCTGGAAAAATTTAATATGTAAAAAATATTTTTCTTCGTATTAAAAACAAATTAAAAGTAATTAAAATACATATTAGGGTTGCCAGATAAAACAGAATGGTCAGTTAATTTTGAATGTCCAATAAACAATGAATGCTTTTTTAGTATAAATATCAAATTTAAATTGGGCATCCTATGGGCCAGCCTCGTGGCTTAGCGGTTAAGTGCACACGCTCCGCTACTGGCGGCCCGGGTTCGGATCCCGGGCGCGCACCGACGCACCGCTTCTCTGGCCATGCTGAGGTCGCGTCCCACATACAGCAACTAGAAGGATGTGCAACTATGACATACAACTATCTACTGGGGCTTTGGGGGGAAAAAAAAAAGGAGGAGGATTGGCAATAGATGTTAGCTCAGAGCTGGTCTTCCTCAGCAAAAAGAGGAAGATTAGCCCGGATGTTTGCTCAGGGCTGATCTTCCTCACAAAAAAAAAAAAATTGGGCATCCTGTAGTTTTATTTGTTAAATCTAGTAACTCTAATATTTACCATGCAAAACTAGTGTTAAGAATTACTTTTCTGGGTGCCATAGAGTGAAGAGCATGGATTATGTATCTGAGTGGATCATTGACATAATTGAGGTCTGACTTCCACTTAAAGGAAACCTTGCAATATATTTCCTGTGCCCTGGGAACTGCCATTTATATCAAACATCTGAGAAATTTCCCCAAAGACTATTTTACTCGATCAATATGGCAATTCTCTACCAGCAAGATCCTCTTAATACCCCACAGATCTTTATAATGAAAGATTGTAGAGAGCAGTTCAGAGCACATAACCACATTTATTTTCTAAATGTACATGATTATCTAATAACAATGTTGTGTATATTAGTCTTTCTCTTCTTTCCCATGGAAAACTCATTTGTGCTTTCCTGCTTCAAACATTCTTAAGTTCTGAATATTTTTTGTGTATCTCTGTTTTCTCAAGGCATTCTATTTACCTCTACAACAAAAATTTTTTTTCAATTTAGCGCTATTGATATTTTGGGCGAGATAATTGTTGTTAGGGGCTGTCCTAGGCATTGTAGGATGTTTAACAGCATCTCTGGCCTCTACCCAGTAGGTAGCAGAAGCACTCCCTGAGTGTGACAACCAAGTATGTCCCCATACATAGCCAAATGTCCCCTGGAAGGCAAAATCACTCCCAGTTGAGAATCACTGCTCTACATAGATAGGTTGTAATTCATTGCAACACCCTTCATTCCTTCCTTCCTTTTTTTTTTTTTTGTTTTTTTGTTTTTGTTTTTGTGTGTGGAAGATCAGCCCTGAGCTAACATCTGATGCCAATCCTTCTCTTTTTATTTTTTTTTTGGCTGAGGAAGAGTGTCCCTGGGCTAACATCCGTGCCCATCTTCCTCTACTTTATACGGGATGCCATCACAGCGTAGCTTGACAAGTGGTGCGTCAGTGTGCGCCTGGGATCCAAACCTGAGAACCCTGGGCTGCTGAAGCTGAGCACGCACACCTGACCACTTGCGCCGCTGGGCAGGCCCTCTTTCTTTCTCTCTCGCTCATTCTCTCTCTTTCTTTAAAAAGTAGGAAAGGATAGTATTTATCTTGTTTCCTATGGAAAAATGAAAGAAAAGTGCTTTTTAGAATTTTAATTTTTAAAAATATGCACAATTACACCCAAAAATGGGTTAGAAAAAAAAATCAATAAATGATATTGGAATAGACTGATAAGCAATTTAAGAAAAAATAGGTCACTAAATAAACTACATATCTATTAAATGACAAAATTTTTTAAACTAAAATATTAAAAAACTGATTAAAAACAGTATTATTTATCAATATTGCATATTAATAACCTGGTAAACTCTTTGAGGGGTTAAAAATAAATCATAAAGACTGAAAGATTAAGCTTTATAGACATTAAATATCTACATAATGTAAATTAGTGTATTAATAATGATAATACTGCAAAAATATATCTTGCTAATATGAAAAAGGTATTTAGATATAATTTAGTGTATGGTAGAAGCTCTCTTATCTGCGGTATTGGGACAGCAGCTAATGAGTTGATCGAAAAGTTCAAGTTCAAATTATTCATAAGTACCTTAATACTTTAAACTTAAATCATGTAAATGTACAGCTATTCAACAGGCTTTTGATATAGAATCACCTCCTTCATTTTGAATATTAGTCCATCAGTAGGAGTCCCACATTCAATTTCTTGCAGAAACCACACCCATAATGCATCCACAATGATTTCCAGGGTATTTTTCTTTAAATGAGAGAATTTTTTTTAATATGAGGGCAAAAATCCTTCTCAATGTTTATGTCTTTCAATATGTTGCAATTATCTATCCCACTCTAAATTTAATAGCATTTTTCGCTTAGCAATTAATCTTTATTCTGTCTTTCGAAAGCGTTCAACTTAGTTTTTACAGAAATACCTCCCTTTTCACATTCATATTTCACTATTTTAAATAATATGAAGTTGAACAATAATTATATTTTACAAATAAATTTCAAATGGCATGAATGAGTGTGGAAAGAGCACAGCTGACTTTTGGTAAGAATACAACAAATATACTTTAAACAGAACTGCATAATTTATCAATTTTTTCCTTTATGGATTGTACTTTTGGTATCATATCTATGAAACTTTTGTCTAGCCCAAAGTCACAAAACCTTTCTTTTACATTATCTTCTAGATGTTTTATAGTTTCAGTTTTTACACTTAGATCTATTATACATTTTGAGTTAATTTTTTTTATATAGTGCAAAGAATAGATTGGATTAAAATTTTCTGCTATTCAAAATACCCTGTTAAGAGCATGAAAAGACAAGCTACAAACAGGGAGAAACTATTTGCCTTTTGTAATTCCATTTAATTTTAAAATCATTTTGTCAAGTTCTATACAGGAAAAACAAGTGAATTTGAGATTTTGATTGAAATTGCATTGATTCTATTGATCAGTTTGAGAAGAACTGACAGCTCTAATACATTGAGTCCCTCAAACAAAAAATGCTCAATTTATTTAGATCTTTTATTTATCTCAATAACGTTTTATAGCTTTCTGCATAGAGACTTTACAAATATTTTGTGAGTTTTGTTCATAGGTATTTGATATTTTTTATCTTATTATAAGTAGTATCTTTTAAATTCTTTCTCTTTCTGTATATATCCATAATTTCCTATATATTTTCTGTATATTAATTTTGCCTTTTTTTCTAGTGTTGTGAATTATACTGATTTTTTTTCATGCTAAACTGAATTTGCATCCCTTTAATAAATCCATCTTGGTCATGATGTACTTTTCGTATAGACCTAGTTTCAATCTGACTGTATGTCAGTTAAAATTTTTACATCTATGTTTATGAATAAAATTGGCCTGTAATTTCCTTTCTTATACTGCCCTTGTCAGGTTTTGATATCAAGAATATACTAGTCTCATGAAATGATTGGGAATTCTTCCTTCTTCTATTCTCTGGAAGAGTTTGAGTAAGATTGGTGTTATTTCTTCTTTAATACTTACTAAAATTAGCTATTAAAACCATCTAGCCAAAATCAAATCTTTATTATAAGTCTTTTCTAATTTTCTATTTTTTCTTGTGCTAATTTTAGTAAGTTGTAATTTTTTTTTAGAAATTTGTCTATTTCATCTAAATTTTCTAATTTATTGACAAAGTTGTTCATAATATATAATTAGAGTATTGATAATTTCTGTAGTATCTGTAGTAATGTCTATTTTATTTTTTATTCTTGTTATTAATGATTTATTCTTTACTTGATCAGTGTAGTAGAGAGTTATAAATTTGACTAGTTTCTTAAAAGAACCAACTTTGAGCTTTATTGGTTCTCTCTAGTGTATGTGTTATCTATTCTAATAATTTCTACTTTTATCTTTTTTTCTTTTCTTCTACTTTCTTTGGATATAATTTGACATTCTTTCCCTAATTTCTAATTATGAATTCTTAACTCATTAACTTTTAGTCTCTTTTCTTTTCTACATTTTGGGCTATACTTTTCGCTTGAAGAAATTTTAATATGCAGTATTTTCTTCATCATTTAGTTCAAATTTTTTTCAAGTTTCCATTCTGATTTCTTCTTTAATTCATGGGTTATTTAAAATTACATTTCTTAATTTACAAAAATATGGCAATTTTTTAAAATTTTCTTTTGTTATTTGTTTCTAATTTAATATTGTGGTCAGACAACATACTCTATATTAAGCTTTAAATATATTGAAATGTGACTTATGGCTCAAATTATAGGCATATTTTTATAAATGTTCCGTGTATACTTACTTTAAAAGAATGTGAGCTCTCCACATTTTGCAAACTGTGTTCTATGTATGTCAAGTTTTCTAATAATCTTATTCAGATATTTACTATCCTTGCTAATTTTTTACCTGATTGTTCTACCATTTAATGAGAGAAGTTATCCATATATTTACTATTTTTATTTCTTTTTATTTCTTCTACCACTCCTCCATCTAAAATTATTTTTCTTCTGCCTGAAGAAAACTTTTTGTTACTTTCTTTAGTGTGTATCTGCTGTCAAATAATCACTCTGTTTTTATTTGTCTAAAAAGGTCTTTATTTTGTCGTTTTTCATGGAGGGATTTTTCCTGCTGCTGCTTGCTTTTTGTTTGGTTGGTTGATTGGCTGATTGTTTTTTGGGTTTGGAGGGTTTTTTGCATATAGAATTCTTTCAGCACTTGTAGACATCACTCCATTATATCTGTTTTCCATTGATTCTACTGAATGACAATTTCGATCTAAATGTTGCTCCACTGAAGGCAATCTGTTGTTTTGTTTTGTGTTACTTAACCGCTTTTAAGATTTTTTATTTGTCAGTTTAGAGAAAATTGACATTATCTTTTTAAATAGTGCTTCTGTCTAATTGTTTCTCTGCACTCCTGCTGGGTCTCTAATCACATGTGTATTAGAGCTTATCACTCTCTTCTCTATGTCTCCTAATTCTTTCTTCTGCATTTTCAATCCTCTCATTTCTCATTACTTTGTTGTTGATATTCATCTGACTTATTTTCCTGTTCAATAAATCTCAGTTATATCTAATGTGCTGTTATTCTTATCTTTGTGCTCTTAATTTTCATTATTATACTTTGTAGTATTAGATTTGGTATTTAACTTTTTCCCGTGGTTTCCAATTCCCTGACAAAATGCCCAATCATCTACTTTTTCAATAACAAGCCTATATTTTTAAAAGTCCAAAAGATGAACTCCAATAACTTCATCCCTGCAGTATCTGAAGCCCCTATTTGTCTGTCTCTGTTTGTTATTTCTACTGCATTTGTTCATGTTGTCACCTTGTGTGCCTGATTTAATTCTATGCCAGACATTGTTATTTGCAAAATTGTTTGTAAAATTAACTTGAGTCTAAAAATTCTCTTATCTTTCTCTAGAGAGAATCTCTGTTGGTTCTGTCAGCTATTTGGGGGCCCTGGCAATCTGGGACCACCTTCTTTAAGTTCAGAAATAAAAAGGATTTTAAGAAAATCCAGTCCTTTCCCAGGCTGTTTACTCTGGTCTGTCTTCACTCCTAGAATGTAACCCTGTGGGTTATGAGCCCAAAGCCAGGGATTTTCACCAGGGATCTTTACCTTCTTTCCAGCCCTGAATTCAAATTTGTATTTCCTTTCAAGGCTATCAAGACCAGCAACCAGGCTCTCAGCTCCTTCTTCTCTCTAGAGCCAACAACCCCGCCCCCTTCTAAGGAAAGCAGCCCCAGACAGGGAACTCACTTCCTCGGGTCTCAATACTTCCAGGTTCTAGACTGATTTAACTCTACTCTCTTGACAGCTCTCTGATGTCTTCATTGATAACATCACTATTGCCCTTTGGAGCTTCTGAGCCCAGCAGAGTGGGGGCCAGCTTTCCTCTGTGGGTCTTAAGCAGAAAGCATCATTGTAACAACAGTGACAGAAGAAGCTAAGGATGAGATGTCCTTCCCCAATTTTCCTTAACTATCTAAGCCCTGTGTTTTCCCCCTGTCTTCAGCGGAAGAATTTCCCAAATTATTTCATAACACCGTTTACAGAAGTAGAAGCCAACTTGTCTGTAGTTTATGTCTTTTGGTTTCCTTTGTTACAACAGTTTAGCTTTCAGACTGACTAATAAAACACTTGTAAAAGTTGGCCCACTAATCCTATTTCTTGGGAAAAAATGGTATGCTTCATACTATGTACTGGAGCACTATTTACATGGCAGGAAAATCAATTGAGGTATGAATGCGAACCTAATTCTCAGAGGACTTAAAAGAATAACATTTTTTTCCCTTCCCTCCTTCACACAAAGGTCATGCATGCCCTTGTATTTTAAGTTCTAGACTCTTCTTGGGGTGGAGTTCCAGGGGGCTTGACAAGCTCTTTTTGTTCTTTTTATTTCAGAAGCTGCCCTAAAGTAAACTCCCCACAGAGGTCTTGGTTTGAGAAGTCTGGATTTATAAAGGGAGAAATTAAAATCGTCTGACAGAGGATGGGAATAGAAGCTGGGGTCACCAAGAGAGCAAGGTAATGTCAGAAGACTGCAAGGACGGGTTTGGGTTTGCATTTTTTTTTTTGCATGGGAAAATTGTGTATATGGCTGAGTACAGTCCTCCAGAAGGAGCAGAGACCTTGGGGGAAGCAGAAGGAAGGTGGTTACATATCAGAGCTGCCACCAACAGGCACGGCTTCTGTGAACAGATGTCTCTGCTGTCATTTAGAGCAGCCGTAACTGTAGGACAGTGAGGACCAGCCCTCCATGTTGGATTGTAACAAAAAACAAAGAGAACAAAAGTAAGTCAAGGGTAAGAAGCTTTTTCCCAATTTCCTTGAGCCACATTAGCCCCAGATTTCTGGTAAAACCAATGAAAGAATAGAAACTGTTTCAAAAATGACTGAGATTGTATTTCTCATTACCCTTCACAGGTGGGAGCCCTAGCCAGATTTCATTTGATTTAGGAAAATAAACAAATGTGACCTTTCTTGTACTGGAGTGTCATGAAGCAACTCATTTAGGTTAGATTCATAATACTAAAATATTGAAAACAACCTAAATGTCAGACAACGGGGCAAAGAGCAATCACAGTATAGCAACTCTATACAATTTGATGCAGTTATTAAAAACTGTAACTACTCAGACTATTTAGCAATATAGGAAATGTTTACGCAACATTTTAAATGCAAAGAGAAAGCAAAATTCTATCTAGCGATGATAGCAGTTTTTCAGAAGTTGTGTATGGATAAAGATGAAGAATGGAATAGAATAGAAAAAAATAAAGATTTATACCTTGGGAGATACACTTTAGGTTAATGCTTTTCTTTTCTGTTTCCTTTATTGTCATTGTTATTATTATTAGCCGCAAATTAAGTGATCTATATTTTTTAATGATGCATGATTGATTTGTTTGCAAAGATTCAGTACAGCTGAATTATATTATTTGGTTGATTATTAATCATTACTTTACTCAATGAATGTGTATTGAGCACTTACAAAGACACCAAACACTGTGCTAGTGGTAAATGAAACTGAACAAACCTCACATGGACCACATTATAGGAGAGGGATAGACATAAACAAAGCAAAAGCACAAATATATGCTTCAACTTTTAACTCTTATTATTCAAAGTACTCCTTGCTAAGAATGAGTGGTATACAACACTTTTAGGTGACTTTGGAATTAATATTCAAGCTGACACTTGAAGAATATGGAGCCAGATGAAAAGAAAAGGGTGGAAACAGCCTCAGTGGAGATGTATCAGAGAGTGTCAGGCCCCATTTTGAGGCTAGAAGAGGGGTCAGAGCATAGGAAGAGAATGGGAGCTGCTTACTGGTTAGAATTTCTGGGGTGTGCATCATGTTTTCTTGGATGAAGTATTAGTCAAAGTGCAACCTCTATGCCCATACCCTCTCAGGCAATTTTAATTTCTTCCCTCTATAAATTGGTCATTGGAGGAGAGTTTAATAATGGAACTGATGTGCAGGGACTCATAAAGGCAATATAGAGGGAAGCCACAAAAGATAGTGCAATACTCTCAGAAAAGTAATGGTAGGGATCTGTAAGTACCCCAAGCCTGAAGGAGTGAGGGAAAGAGCAGTTACCTGAGCCTAGAAGTGTCATGTGGAGAGGGCCACCCTAAAGGGGCTGTGGCCTTAGGGCCTGGGACACAGCCAACTGCAGCAACCCTGAAGGGAAGGAACAATTACCTTCACCTGAACTCTCTGATCAACTCCCGTTGATTTTCCAGTGGTGTTCCCCATTGGCCAAACCCAGTCAGAAGCCAGAAGGCAAGAGAGAGCCAGGATGCATGCCACACAGGTCAGCCTCCCAGAGCAAAGAGCAGTGGGGAGAAGGGTAGAGAGTGGATATATCTGGAAAGACAAATGGAAGATATCCAGTATGAATAAGTTGACCCAACTTGACTCCTTGACTTTACTGTTTAATAGAAAACATAAGGTAAATGGTTCAGCAGTCATGAAACCAAGGTCCAGGAGTCACTGTCAATGCACCTATTGCAGGCCACATCCAAACCAAGGTCTGACTGGTCCTGAGACCAGTTTCAGGGGTAGGAGATCCGAGGAGAGACAACTGATGCCTGCTCTACTTTTTCTATCCTCTGAATCCCCTAGATTGTCTTCTATTCTATGAACTAACGCTATTCAATTGGCCCACATGGTAAGTTAGGGAGGATTAGGATAAGCTGATGCCCTTAACCTATCTCCCCAACAAAGGGCTCACTAAGGTCCTCTTTACTCTGAAAGTGTGAATCATATATATTTTTAGTTTTCAATATCTTCTCAACAGTCCTTCTTCTGTCAACTTATTATGGATATATTTTGTTTCCCTTTTTCCTTACGTACATTCTGAAATGTTTTTACTAGTTCATACCAAGGAACGAAAACGTCCATTCAGCTTTGAATGTCAAGTTAAAGGATATATCAGTTCATTTAAGAACTGATGTGATTTTAATGCACTGCAAATGAGTCGAGTCAGCAGTACACACAATCACTGTACCCCTTTTGGAAAAGAACAAGAACAATCCCACAACAACCACTTTGTCTTGAAAAACCTCTCTTTCCCCATAACTCAATGATGGTTTTGACTCCTTGAATAGGGCTTTAAGAATTAGCCCCTCAGGTTGCTGATTTCTTAAATGCAATTTGCAAAATAGTCACAGAACCACAATCAAAAAACAGGTCCCATCTTATCGTGAGCAAGGATTTATTAAATAGGACACGAAAAGCACTACCACAACAAAAAAGGGATAAATTTGATTTCTTTAAATAACTTCCACTACCAAAAGGCATCATTAAAAGAGTAGAAAGACAGGCCACAGACTAGGAAAAAAATACTTGTGGTACACATAGCTGACAAAGGACTTGCATCCAGCGTGTACAAAGAACTTCACACACCAGTAAGAAGGAAATTAAACAACGTTTTTCAAGGTGGTTACCAGATAAACAGGTACTTTACACACACACACAAAAAAGGGCCAATAAACATGAAAAGTGCTAAACAACAATACTCATCAGGGAGATGTTCCCTAAGTGGAATTCAGAAATATATCACCAATCTTTTACCAGAACGGCTAATTTTAAAAAGACTGACAGTACCAAATGATGGTGAGGACGTGGAGTAAATTGAACTCCTTTACACCACTGGTGGGAATGTGCACTGGAACAGTCCCTTTGGAAAACTACTTGACAGTATTTATGAACACTGACCATATGCCTGCCCTGTGACCCAGCATTCCCACACAGAAGTATCTATTCAAGAGAAATGAGATAGATGCACCAAAAGATATACTCAAGAATATTCCCAGCAGTTTAATTCATAGTAATTCCAAACTGGAAACAACCCAAATGCCCAACAAGAGAATGGATAAATAAGCTCTAGTACACAGAATTCCTATAATGGAATACTACTCAGCAATAAAACAAAATAAGCTGTTACACGCAACAACATGGGTGAATCTCACAGACATTATATTGAATGAAAGAAACATAACACAAAAGAACATATAGTACAGGATTCATTTCGTGAAGCTGAAGAAGAGGCAAAACTAATCAATGGCGAGAGGAGTTCAGATGGTGGTTACCTCTGAGAGTGGGAGTATTGCCCGGGAAGAAGCATGAGGGAACCTTCTGGGATGCAGGAAATGTTCCCTATCTCCATCAGGGTGGTCGTGACGGGTGTATACATGTGTAAAAGTTCACTGAGCTATATACTTACAATCAGTGCACTTTCTGCTCATTACTATGTGTATGGTATACTTCAGTTTAAAAAAGTAAAAAATGTAAGAAATGATCAGGACTGACTCCCCAAATTTCCTCAGTCAGGATAGCCTCGTGTGAGTTTAGCAAAATTAAAACGAATGCACTTTGTAGTTCCCTCGGGTGAAACTCTAACATGACAGACCACCACAAATTCCAAGGGTAATTGAATTGACTCAATACTCTCTATAATGAAATTCTGCAAATTTGGATTTAGCTGAAAGCACAGAGAGACTCCAAAGGAGCTGTTAAGAAGGATGGTTGAACAAGCTGTTACATTCTTTCTCAACATATTTTTAACAAAATAGATTTTTGAATACCTATTTTTAAATGAAATAAGTATTTAAATATACCAGTTAGGTAGGTCAATGGAGATCCATTATTGTCAAATAAACTAAATCAAGGACTCTACAATGGGAAAGGATGAGAAAAAAAATTTTTGAAGGTGCTTCATGCTCATTTGCAGTCAAATTCAATAGCTTTCAGGCAGAAACCCGAGGGAGTTTTTATTGAATTCAATCCTTGAATTGTTTCTAGCTAACAGGCTCACTTCTATTTACAGCATTATTTTCTATTAAAGGACAAGCCTGGAAAGTCAAAGAATTTAGAGCTACTGTTTTACTTGAATAATCAACACTTCCCAGGCTGTCTTTATCATTCCTTTATAAAAGTATGGAAATCAAACTGACTGCTTTTTATCAGCTGAGCTGAACCTTTCCAGGAACGTGGATTTACATAAATATATATAGAAGGTAACCATAAAAATATAACCAGCCATGAGAGCAAGCCAGTTATGGTCCTATGATGGAAACAACTGGAATTGGGGGCCTTCTCGCACCGAAAGATGGTGAGAATGAGGCTAGGTTACAAACTCAGCACTTCTCCATGAGAGCAGATCTCACTTGAAACATTTTGACTTTATAATGCAACCAAAATATTTGACTTAAAGTTACCTTCTAAATTCTGAAACAATTTTAAGTTAAATGAACAAATCTCAAGGTAAACCACCTGTAGTCACTCACTGATCTGGGAAACAACCAAGTGATAAAATTTTTTAAAAATCAAAATTTGGACAAGATTTTATTTATTCCAGAATCCATCATCTCTCTACTAAAACCTAAAGGCTTTGAAAAATCCCACCCCGATCACTTACTTTGAGGGGATTATCTAGGTCTTTTACCAAAGCCTTTCTTTTTATTTTTTAAGGGAATTATACTGTTATAAATTGCAATCAAACCATGAGTTTCAGTGACCTTTCAGAAGTAATATTCAAAAGCCCCAGGAGGACATATATCAGGACTTCAAATCCTATGTTTAAAACATATGATGGTTTTTACATTAGTTAGCTGTCAAAGTACTGGAGCTAAAACTCAGATCTGATCATTCTCAGATTAATACTTTCTCTACTAACCACAGTGACCCTCCCCCCAAACATCTCCACCATTGAACTTGAAATTTCTTTCATGTTATAACGCAAAGAGGTATCTGGGATAAAGAATTTATTAAGCTATTACCCGTTGTTATACTGGTCACCCTCAGGAAAGCAAATCATCCTTGAGGTGTTGAAGTCTATTCTCTCAGAAGAGTGGGTGTCTGACCCTGGACAGCACTGAGAGTAGCTGCCATTAGGAAGGTGAATAAGTGGCTAAGTAGCTCAAATGTCTGAGGAAGGTGGTACAATCAGATCTTTTTGGGTTTTGAGAATATAAAAAGAGATTCCACAAAAGCCTCATGGAAGAGGCTAGAAGAAGAAGGAAAAGCATCTGGGTTCTGGTAAACCCTGACCTGTGCTCTGAAGCCAGGGTGTGACTGTGGTCCTGAAGGTTCTATGTACGTGAACAGAGAAGAACTTCTGTAAATGGTCGCTGAGTCTGTGACAGTAGCTATAATTAGAAGACCCAGCATGACACCGATTATGTTATTACTATTGCTAAACTATATTATTATTATCACTACTACTACTACTACTTATTCAAGACTGTCTTTTGGCAACACATTATCACCACCGCTTTCTTCTAAGATCTCAGAGGAGGAGCCAGGAACTACATTTTCCAATATCCCTTCCCTATATGGTTCCAGGTTAGCATCTGCTAATAAGAGACATTTACATGGGATTCAAAAGGTTGAAAAGAAAGAGCTACTAGTCTCTAGAGGCAGCTGGAAGCAGATTTGAGCTTTAAGCAGCTTCCAGGGAAGCGTTTAAGAATTGTCCTCTGCAATGCTTCAGGCTGATAATCTTGCTGGAGACTTCCTTGACCTTTGTTCCCACGGTCTTTCTAAATATTGCTTAAGACTTTTCTTATTAAAATTTTTTGTATTTGAAATACATAGAGTGGTTTCTGTTTTCCTGACTGAAGCTTTACATCTGAAAATTCTAAGAGGAATTGTGAGATGTCAATATTACCATCTTTCTTTATAAAACAATTATACAGTTGATTCGTGTTATTCATGGCAGTTATGTTCTATAAAGTCACCACAAACACTGAATTTGTGAATACTGAGCCACTGCTCCTAGGGTTATGTTCCTGCGAGCCTTTGGTCATATTTTCACCAACCAGTCAATATATGGTACCTTGTTTTGTGTGTTTCTGTTTAGAGACACCTTATTTAATATATATTGTTGCTTAATCAACATTGAACTCTTGGCTAACAGCACTAAAACTCATGCTTGAAAGAAACTTAACTCATGTTTTTTTCTCCAGAAGGCATATCACAGCCTTCCTGCACTTAGGAACACTAGAAAGCACTCAAGTACTACACTTGGGGGCCATTTGCAATAGCACAATCACCACCAAAGAAGCAAAAAAATGTAACAAAAGTGGCACTAAATAGACCATGAGAGGACACTTGTTTACAGTCTGAGATCTGAAACAAGAAGGCAGAGTGTCACCTTCTTTGATTTCAGCTGAGAATGTGCATTTTGGACTCGGTTTTCCCTGCTCTGTGAATGTCCACAGAAAACTGTAAAAGCACCATGAGTATTGACCTGGGGATTACAAATAAATTTTAGCAAGTAGGTGTATTCACAAATATGGAATCTGCAAATAATGAGGATGGACTATATTTGAGAAATTAAATGCCTTCCCATATTGACACACTAGTCAGTGACAGAATTAGGACCAGACTATCTGACTTTTGCTTCCAAAACTGTTGTCTGCCCTTCATAATTTGGGTATGCACATCGGTATCATCTCTTCTCTTTTTATTGCATCCTGTAGAACTAGGAAGCAGGACTTACATGTTTCTAGCTTAAGAAATGAATTTATAACTCAAAATTACTCTGAAAAAAGAAATCATTCAAGACACACTGGCTGGGAAAGCTATCAGCAATGCCACAAGTTTATGAAGACTTTTACTGTTCAATCAATAAAAGTACAAGGAAATTGCAAAGAAATACACATGAATTAATGTTAATAACCCATTCATTGGCCCATGTATATGTTTTTTTTGCTGAAGAAGATTCACCCTGAGCTAACATCTGTTGTCAATCTTCTTCTATTTTGTATGTGAGCCGCAGTTACAGCACTGCCTATGAGAGATTAGTGGCATATGTCCGTGCCCAGGAACCGAACCCAGGCCACTGAAGCGGAGTGTGCTGAACTTAACCCCTAGGCCACCAGGGCTGGCCACTTGGCCCATATTATTATAAGTATCTAGTTTATTCTGATCTATTAATGAAAGATATACATGCAGAACCAGTATTCATAGTAAACAGGGAGAGAACAGACCAGGAATTCCCTAAGCCCATCCGGAGAAAGGGCTGGTGGACTATGGTTCCCCTTCACACCACATAAAGAATCCATACATTATACACTACAGTGCCTATAGTGCCACAATACTAAATCACCTTTTCTTACAGTTTTTATCCTCCTCTTTCCTATAATCAAAATAAAACTTCAGTGTTTTTCATCAACTAGTAACATGGTGGTTAAAAACACATTTATCGTTTTATATCTATATTCTTTAGAAGTTTAGGGAGCCATTTTTAATGCTTTGGAATCGATTGTGCATATAAAGTATTTAAAAGAGATTGCATTCCAGCTCCCTGATACCTGAACACTAAAGGAGATCCTGTCTATTGAGCTAAAAGCGTTTAAAACCTGTGAAATGCAATGGGATGAATCTGTCCAGAACCAAAAGAAAACCTATATTTATAGCAGCTGATTTATTTGGTTGATATACAGTATGTGCTGTGGTTTATAATTTTTAAGGCACGTGAACTGGGACACATTAGATATTACAGAAAGAGTGAGTTGATGATTTACAAGACTTCATATCAGTCCTATTGACCTTCTCAATAGGAAAGGTTGGTGGTCGTAACAGAGCTGACAAATGCAGCCCTCGGGAGTCAATTTAATGTAGAATAAACTCTTTAACAACCAGCAAGATGGCCATATAAGCTGCTCCATCTGCAGATTATGCTGCTGTTGTGAAAAGCATTTTTTAAATAAAAAATGCATAGACTTTATTTTTGAAAACATATGTTCCCCCTACCAAACCAGCAGTTTCTCCCACGTAAGCACTCTTGCATTATAAGAATGTTGGGGGTAACAACAACAACAAAAAGGTGTGGTGGGGGGAAGACAGCCCCCTCCCAATAAAAAGAATGCTGGTAGCAATTTGCCCAGTGTCCTTCTAAAAATTAATCTTGGGTCACAAAACAAAGATGCTCCTGTGTGCCCTTTGTTCTGGTTAAAGACAGCCGTCTCATCCTCAATGCAAACAATATTAGTCCATGTACAACTCGATACAATCAATAAATGGACTTAGCAATTGGTGATGCTTCATGTTAACACCCTCACGCTGAAGCTGATCTTTTGAGGCCTAGATGTCTCACTTAATTACCAGAGTCATCTGTCAAGGGAATTCCAAAAATAGTCGATCTAAACAGATCTCAAACATAGTAAATCAAGGTAGGAAAAAATTTTCCTCCTCATTAGCATAGATTTTCTGGGGAAGTATTCGCCTCTCTACCACCGGAATTAAAAAATAAAAATGGGTTACAACTTGCCGGATCTTTGACTCTGTTTTGTTTTGTTTTGTTTTTCTATAGCATCCCATAAGCAACTAGCTGAAATCACTCAGGGAAGAAAACAAAAGCAAGTATGATAAGTCCCTATAGAAAAAGTCAATCTTTAAAAATAAAAATGTTTTTGTTTATGAAACCTGATCCTATGCAGCAGTTGAGTGAGATTGAATTTATAAACAACAGTAAAGTGTTGGGATGCAATGTGAAAACTGTAACTATGGTAGTGTAATCTATTATGTGTCCAGCCATTGGTTTGGTTGAGTCTTCTTATTGTGTCAATTGTTGTGATGACAAAAACAAACCTCACCATAACTTTCCTTCAAAGGTTTTCTTTTATTTGTAAATTCATGTGTATGTACCTCTATCATAGAACTCACGCCATTTTATAATGTCATCTATGTGTGTCCCTGTCTCCCCGTTACGTAGTGAGGTCTTTGACATTGTGATCATTTCTTAGTGACCTGTGCATTCTCCAAACCTAGCATAGTATCTAGCACATAGTAATCATTCAATAAATATACTTTGGATTGAATTAACTGTACATATGAATGTCCTTTAAGTACTAATGGTCTCCTGTAGTCAAACTCACTAGTACCCACATGAGGGTTTCTGAATCTCAAGTATCCTTTTAAAAGTAGCCCATAAGCCAACATTTAATCAGCCTTCATTCATTCAACATATATTTATGGGGCAACTACTGTTTGAAGACACTCAAATACGTCACGTGGAGGATAAAAAGAACCTTAAGATGTTGTCCTTGCCTTCAGTAAGACTTTATTCGCAATGGGGATAGCAAGTTCAACATTTAATAAGATAAAGAACACAAAAGACTTAAGAGCCACACAGGAGTGGATGCATAATTACCAGGTGAATGGCACAGGCAAGAATGGCCAAGAAGCCCAGACAAAGGACACATTTCTTTAAGCTGCGGATTATATGATCAGGAAAAGGCATATAGCAAGAGGGATTTGAGGCAAGTCATAAAAGGAAAATTTGCTGTACTCAGTAAAGAAAGCCCAGGAAGAAGCTGAGTCATTTGAAGGGATTTTATGTCCTCTATCCAACTTCCCTTTCCCCTTTATGCCCATTTCCAATCAGGACTGAAATGGAATAGTGGCAGAGTGAGTGTGTTAAAGCAATGATAAATATGTTCAGGGGATGTGGGTAAAAAACGGATGCTGTGCTGGCTGTGGGGCTTCTCCTTCAACATCAAGGGCTGGCGTAAATTGACGCAATGGCGCTGCCTTCACGGCGAGTTCCTTGTGTTGGAAAAGCACTCTGTGCTTTGCAGAGCAGGGCTTCCTTCAGCATTGTTCTATAGCTTCCTGAGGGGTCCTCTAAAGTCTACTTTTCTAACATGAACTCTGGTTACAATTAAGCTTCCAGAAAGACAAGTATCATAAAATGTGACTTTTGAAAAGATGAAGTGCATTCTAAAAATGTTTAGTTTTAGTTTGGAAAAATGCAGCCTGGCAGATACATGCATAACACTTTGTGTCCTACAATAATGCACAGAAATTTTTCTCTTCAATTCAACTGCCTTAAATCTCAATCTCTCTCTCTCTACACACACACACACACACACACACACTCCCACACAGATTTCCTGAAGGAAAAAAAGACAATTGATTTTTTTAGGATGGTAATCTCCAAAATATTTTAAGCCCTGTGCATACACACATGCACTAACTGATATTTAAATAAACGTTTAAAAGTTCTTAACTTGGCTATCACGCAAGAAGGCCTGCCTGGCTGAAGAAGCCAGTCAATTTTCATGATGCGTTACCAGGCCTCTGGAATAGTCTGACTCCAATCTTACTTGATTATCTGACCCTGGGTTTGAAGCCAAGTTACCTTAAAATAGCACTTCTCAGTCTTGCCCCTTGAAGTAGCCCTAATGACGGAGGTGAATTCAAAGGGGCCTGAGGGCATGAATCACTTTGAAGTTTCCTGTTTTACACTGAAATTCCTTGCTTATCTTTACAAAAAATCAATTTCCCCCAAATACTTGGGAAAAAATAAAGCTCCTAAAGATATGTCTTATGGTTTTAGCATCCCATCTGGCAGACTGAGATACCCTAGTGTTTTGTGGTCACCCCACAGAGGCCAGATCAACCCCTCACCCAAAATTGTTTAGGATGTTTAGACTGATGATGCCACAAACTCACCATAGAGTATGAAAATGTTGATTACTAACATACTGAGGCTTTCTGGGAAGAGCAGGGCAACTGCCAGTCCAAAATAGCTTGACCAAAGGGAAGGATGAGTGGTTTTGGTTTTCACTGTGGTTAAGGAATGGGGCCAAGGTCAGAGTTTCTACCTGGAGTCCAGGGTTTGGGTGGTTTGAACTTCTGGCTGGCCCAAGGGAGAGTGAGGGCTTTCTTATCAGTTTTCCAGATTTGGAGTAAAAAGGGGAAGAGTTGGTGGTGAGGCTTAAAAGATGTCAGCAGTCAGGGCCGGCCCCGCGGCTTAACGGTTAAGTGCGCACGCTCCACTACTGGTAGCCCAGGTTCGGATCCCTGGCGCGCACCAATGCACCGCTTCTCCGGCCATGCTGAGGCCGCATCCCACATACAGCAACTAGAAGGATGTGCAACTGTGACATACAACTATCTACTGGGGCTTTGGGGAAAAAAAAGGAGGAGGATTGGCAATAGATGTTAGCTCAGAGCCAGTCTTCCTCAGCAAAAAGAGGAGGATTAGCATGGATGTTAGCTCAGGGCTGATCTTCCTCACAAAAAAAAAAAAAAGAAATAAAGAAAAAAAGACGTCAGCAGTCAAATATCAAAAATTGAATCAGACTCTTCACTAAAATTCACTCCTGATGTTTAATCAATGCTGGAAATGTGTTGTGTCTCCTTTAACTGAATTGGAACTAATTTAGGTAAGCCATTACGGTACTCTATGAGGCTTGCAGTATGAGGTCTGTAACAGTGCAGCATTGCGTATTTTGAGAAATGAAGTGTGAGTACTTTTGGATATTAGTTACTACTGCTGCTATAACAAATTACCACAAACTTAGTGGCTTAAAACAACAAAAATTTATTATCTCACAGTTCTGGAGGTGAGAAGTCCAAAATCAGTCTCACTGGGCTAAAGTCAAGAGGTCAGCAGGGCTAGTCTCTTCTTGGAGGCTCTAGGAGAAAATCTGTTTCCTTGCCTTTTCCAGTTTCTAGAGGCTGCCTGCATTATTTGGCTTGTGGCCCTTTCCTCCATCTTCAAAGCCAGCTGAGCAGCATCTGCAAATCTCTCTCTCTGACTTTGGTCTCTACTTCTATCTTCACATCTCCTTCCCTGACTCTAACGCTTTTGCTTCCTTCTATTAAAGACCTTTTTGATTACATTGGGCCCAATCTGGATAATCAAAGATAATCTCCCCATCTCAAGATTCTTAAGTGAATCATGTCTGCAAAATCCCTTTATCAGGTAACATATTCACAGATTCTGAGGACTAGAACATGGGCATCTTTAGAGGGTCACTATTCAGCTTATCACAGATTGTAAACATCAATAAACTTCAAAAGGGATAAGAGATATGTTGGTGAGACTTTGTATTGTGGCTTTGGTATATGCATAGACATGTGTAGCCTTAATTCGTTTTTTGGGTATTTGTGTGACAAGAAACTTCCAGAGATTTTTACTTCAAAGAAGAGGATCTTGGGTACAGAATGTTGTTGATGATTTCGGTCAGACCAGATAGCCAGATGATTGGCAACAGGCCAAAAGGCTAAAATTGTACAAGTGGGGCAAATTGTTGACCAGAGCGTCCTCCAGCGCTAAGATAATTGCCTGCAGTTCAGGCAACTATGCTGATCCTTGGGTCCTGTTCTTAATGAGGGATATCCTAGGTAGGGGATGGACAGCAGCAAGTGTCCAGCAGACTCTATCACAGTGACGGTGGCTCTATTACCCAAAAAGTTCATGAACTCCCTTTCCTGATTACTCAGTTGATCTCAAGGGGCTTTCTAGGCGGTGAAGGGGTCTAGGAAAGGGATGACCTCCTTTGATGCCATTGCATCTAGCAAGGAACTGAGGACAAGGGAAGCTACTTCCTCCTGTAAGTGGGCTATGCTAGAAGGCTCAGGATTGGCTCTATTTTGTAAGTACTATTTTTATTTCAATAAGGAGGCCTTTGTGGCCACGCCAAACCTGCAGGGTGCTGCCTGCATGACCCAAAATGCAATGGACAGCTGGGTGCAGAGAGTCACAGGCTCAGGACCTGTGAGAGCCTCCCTCCTCACCAGGGCTCAGTATGTGGCCAGGAGCTGCCATTCTAATGGTGTGTAACGTGGGCTGAGAAGGACTGTTTCTTGTACCAGAAGCCCATGGGCAACTTATGGCCATCATAGTTTGTCCAGAGACTCCAGGAGGCTTGAGAAGAGGTTGCTAAAATCTCGACAGTGCAGGAATCTCTGGGGGTCACTAATGGTTGTATTGCAATTTTGGTGGATTTTAGAGTCTTTTGTTGTAGAGGGTACACTCAAAATGAGCCAATTTGTGGGACAGTATAAATGGGCTTAAGTAAAACTTAAAAATGAAAAATATGTGGCCTCTAGAATCCCAAAAGGCCTAAAAGATATTGGGCTTGTCTTAACATTGAGAATGGTGAGAGAGGCAATAGCTGCTTCTGGACAGTGTCAGGGACAAAGCACATCAGGCAGGACCAAATAATTAGCAGGAATTTTACTGAAGTGTCCAGACCTTGTACTTTGTATGGCGCAATGGCCCATCGGTTTTTGTGGGAGCTCCTTTGTGAGTATTTGTAGATCCTGAATGACTGTGTGTAATGAATCTCTTTGGAGAAGGTCATCGGCATGCTGTCATACCTCTGTTCCTAGGGAAAGTCAAATGTGGTTGAAATCTTGCCTGCGAAGACTGTGTGTACTGCAAGGCTGTTGAGATGCCCTATGGGTAGCCAGGTAAAGGTATATTGTGTCCCTTCAAAGGTGAAGACAACCTGTGGCTCAGAGGCTGTTCAAATAGGCACTGAATAGAACATATTAGCCGAATCTACAATAGCAAATATTTTCCAGTTGCTGATTGGATGGAGTCAGTAATTTCGATAATATTGAGTCTGGGGACTTTAATTGGGGTGCCATGGCATTAAGGTGGCAGTAATCCTCTGTTAGGTGCCATTCATTTTTACTAGATTTGAGCATTGTCCAAATTGGGCTGTTAAAGGAGACAAGGGTAGGAACAATGGCTCCTTTCTTCAGTAGCTCTTGAATGATGGGTCTTAATTTTTGTTAGTTCTTGTTTTAACCTACAATGGGCCATATTCACTATTTTAACTGGATAGGCAGACAACAGGAGAAGATGTATGGGGCCCCACTTTTGTCAAGCTGATTGTCAGTGCTAAAGACAATTTTATTTCCGTTTATTACTCATTGGATCAAATCATCCATGCCCTCTGTGGGATATTTTAGGGCACTGGGTACTATGACCATGGGGAATTTTGGCAAGATAATAGTTCCTATGGTTAAGGTGAGGCATACCTGTTTGCCCTCTATTTTATATTCTGTAATACCTCTACAAGTACGGGGCGGGTGCCTTGTTTAAATTTAGTGGGATCACTAGATATAACTATAATTTGAGTCCCAATGTGGATTAAGGCCACAGAGGTTTGCCAATTGGTGCATCTCAGCAGATGGTAAATTAATTTAAAACCTACATTGTGGAGTTACAAAAGCCATTAGTATCTTTTTTGTCTGTTTTAGTTTTTGTTTCCTTACCTTGTATCAAGTTGTTTTGTTCTGTTTTGTTTTGGGTGGTTACCGGATATGCTTTGTAGCGGTGGGGGTAGGGGGGGCCTCTCTATCCTGCTCACATTTACAAATTTCTTCCTCCAGAGATCTCCAAATCAGTATCATCAGGATAAGGGGCCCCCCTGATGGCAATTATCGCTTTACTGAGTTTAGGGACCCGGGCTTAAGTCAGGTTTGAATTAACCCCTTGTCATGTTGATAAGCTGCAGCACTGGATAGAACCCAGAGTCCTTGTCGCTCCATTTTACAGTTGTTCAAGAGGGCGATGGTGTCTTTGGGCCCTTTAAAGGGCATGGAGTGAAGCATTTAAGGCTGCTTTTCATAGAGTCTGGGCCATGGGTGCCTTCCCATGCAGAATCCCATGGAATTCTGAGGATCACGATCTTTTTTGGTGACAGAGGCATAGGCAGCAGCAGCAGCAGAAGCAGTTTATAGAGTCCTATTGAGCCACTGGCTTTTTACAGTGTGGACCTCAGCATTCCACATAATGATCACTCTTCCTCACATGAGTGATGACCTACCTAATGGACCATACGCTGCATAGAATAGTCCTTTCCCTGACCTGTCTACAGAACGAAAGCCAATGCCTACTTGAGACATACAACCAACAATCATAGGGCAGTGTACATCACTGCTTATGCTGAAATCGAGACACACAATTCAGTCCAAGACTCATGGATAGGTCAGGGCCAAAACGCATGGCCAAGGGCAGCTTTGAGGGTATTACGCTAAGCAAAATAAGTCAGAGGGAGAAAGTCAAATACCATAAGATCTCACTCATAAGTAGAAGACAAAAACAACAACAAACAGTCACATAGAGACAGAGACTGGATTGGTGGTTACCAGAGGGGGGGGGGGAGGAGGGCGAAGGGATGATTAGGCACACATGCATGGTGATGGATTGTAATTAGTCTTTGGGTGGTGAACATGATGTAATCTATACAGAAATCGAAATATAATGATGTACACCTCAAATTTATATAATGTTATAAACCAATGTTACCACAGTAAAAAAAAAAAATGTTAATTAAAAAAAAAAGAATGGGTATCCCGTACTCCTGTTTATAAGCTTCAATTACCAAAACTTCCAACTTGGGTCAGTGAAATCTATAACAGAGGCTTGGTAGGACTTGGCAAATGTAGCATAAAGTAACACAGCTCAAAGCACACAGGCAGCAGCTCAGAGTGCACACTCACCAGCAGGCAGCAGAGCCAGTTAGCAAGCCAAAAGTAAGAGAAGCCCCCCAGGTTGGGGTGTTCACCACCTAGACCATCCTGCTCACAGCATCAATCATTTTCTGGTGGCCCTTAGACAGCAGGATCAACCCCCACCAGAACTGGTTCAGATATTGAGACTGTTGATGCAACACATGCACCAAAAATGTATGAAAAGGTTTATTATTCACATAATGTGGCTTTCTGGGGAGAGCAGGGCAGACACCCAAGCCGGTCTCAAATGGCTCGAGTAAAGAGAAAGGTACGTTTGATTTGTATTATGGTTAGAGAGCAGGGCCAAGGGGCACCAAGGAAGAAGTACATGAGCATTCTTATGGGCTTGCCCAAATGTGAGGCAAGAAGAGAAGACTGTGAGGTTTGAAACTGTCAGCAGTCAACCATCAAAAAATGGAGTCAGACTCATTATTACACCTAGTTTAAGAACCATGATTTTAAATTAATTGATTTTAAAATCTTTTCTTGGTTTATTTAACAATAATATTTTCTTCTCTCTTTACCCTAAAACAGGAATGCCTAAGGGATCTATTCTTTGATTCCCCAAATCTCCAGAAATTTTCCAAGTGCCAAGAGCAGAGATTCAACTATACTTGTGCAAAAAATAAACAGTTAAAAAACATCTTAAGCTTTCAGCAGAATGCATCTCAGTGATTTAAAATGCCAGAAATCGATTTATGCTATACTTACGCTAGAATCAGGAGTACTTATGAATTACTTTTACATTTTCTCCTAAAGAAAAATAAATATATTCTTTTTATCTTGAGAGGAAAGTTAAAAACTCATGATTTTTGTGACCCAGAATCTGGATCCAAAAGAGTACAAAAGCTTTCAGAGAAATAAAGCATTTTGTTGTCATTAAAGCAATTACCCTTCTCAAGGAAAAAAGAAATAACATTCCAAATTAGATATATTAATAAAGAGAGAAAGGTAGTCTGCAAAGAGTAGTGGTCATGTTTTTATGTGATCACTGATTCAGATAGTTTCCAGCTTAATTGTTTTTTGGATTTTTTTGCAGTCAACCTTAAAAGATTTCTTCACAATCAATGGGATCAACAATTCGGTCAATTCAATTTAGTTATTAAGACAGGCAAAAACAATAGATTGACTATATTTTTGATCCAGTTGTGTTATGAGAGATATTTCAGTCAGAGAGACATGGCAATAAATTTTCTTTGAGAGGAAATCTAGGTGGGAAAAGAAATGGCAGACTTAGCTAATAAATGTTGCTTTTGAAACCTGCTAATGCTCTCGGATGATTTATCATGGTTTGAAAGCTTTGGGCTATTTTACCAAGAAAAATGCATCATCTCTTGAAGTTGTGTAAAAATTTTTTCGAAGTCACACTTATAAAACCCAGTACCACTTGAAACTGGAAAACTCAAAGTCATCAGGCCAATCAATATCTAATGGCTTGCACCAGCAAGGAAGCCAGAAAGATCTTCTGCCCATCTCATTTCAAAAGGTGAGATTTCACGTATCACATATCTCCAGATGTTGGTTTCACATGCCCCTCTCAGAAAGGAGTCTAACTGGTGATGGGTATTTGAATGGTGTTCACAGAATTCTCCCCAGAGGAGGTATCTGGAGTATTCACTCCTATCTGATGAAAGAAAGATGAAAAAAGAACACTAGGAGACAAGAGACTTCAGAAGACACTGTTTTGAGGGCTTTTATAGTGATGCCTGTGTGGTTTGCAGAGATAGAGGGGCTCTGATCATCCACAGCCCTGTAGAGTCCACGCCAGGCCTTGTGGAGTGAGGCAGCCCACTGCAGTCAGATAACCACGGGAGGGTGAAGGAATATAAACAAATCCCTAGTGATATGTTTTAAATCAATGGTAAGATTTTTAAATGAGACTGTACAGCATTTGTTAGGCACAGTTTGTATCAGTAGCATGATCAGAGGAACTTCAACCCCTTAAAATGAAACAGTCTCTAATATTGATCAACACTGAAAGTTCACTGATATCACATGGTTTGTTTTTCTCTTCTTACCCCACATATAATTCATGAGAAAATACACTTGGCCTTCCGAATTTTTATAAAGAAGCCACTGTTCCAGGCTGAAAAAAGGAAAGTTCCCCAGCCAAAAAGAAAAACAGAGGGAGAGAAAAAAAAAAAAATGTGAAAACATCTGAAATGAAACTTGAAACAGATAAGCTTCCTAGTATTTCCTCCAAAAGTCCAAGTTTGGAAATCCCTTTCTTGTTTGGTAATAAATAATTACTGAGTATCTACTATGTGAAAAATACAAGACCAGGCTCCATGGGGGATACATAGATGAAAGAAAAAATGATAAATACATCATGATAAATAATAAAAAAATGATAAAGTGTATCACAGGAGATAGAAGACTGTTGCTGAAGATGGGAAAAGTGGAATTGTACCTCACAATTACTCGTCCATTCCTTGTAAATAATGACTCATGGACTCATGGCTATGTATTTGTTTAATTCTCTGGATTAAAACCTCATACTGTTACTATTTATTTTGTTGCTAAAACTGTTTCGGTTTTGGCCATTAGAAGCTCCTTCAGATTGGCTCCTGTGTTCTTTTAGCAAGCACCACCACCCGCATCTTTTTTTTGAGTATTTCTTTACTTTCTGACACCGCAAGACATCCCAGGCTCAGCCTGTATTGTCCCTGCATCAGCTCCAGAATCAACTACTTCTCCAAGGATTCTTGGCTCCTTTTATTGCAAAATGGTATTTAGAAACTAAAATCTGGGAGCTAAATATCAGCGTTTCTTGGTCCTCGCAGCAGACAGAGCTAGGAAATATATGTATGTATTCTAACCCACACACATACATATCTATATTTATGTATTTATCTATCTGTATGTATAATAAAAACCTTGAGTTCATACTGATACCTCTGATTCCAATCCAATGCCAGAGGGCCCATTTTAGCCTTCCCTTTTCCTTATTGATAACTTCTTTCTCCAACAAAGAGAACCCCAATTTTCATTATCTACTATCTATTTACTTATTTATTCAATTCCAGTAAATGCATAAAAAAGTTTCAGAATTGCTTGTCCATACGCTGGTGAAGGGAACCTACCTACTGTTACTAACGAGATCGCAGCAGGCACGTATGCTTCTTTTTGCATTAGCCTCAGAGTATCCAACCTAATATCATTCGCTTGCAGTACAGTATGTTGGTTTGTTAGCCTTTGTATTCCATTTTGCATACCTCTCACAACCTGGTTGGCTTAATTGTTTGTTTACTCTTTAGGTGTATGAAATATTACTATGATTCTATGAGTTAGAGCTGAACAAAAACATATACTCACAAAGTGTCATTCCCCCCTCATCCCAGCTACCCTCTTCTCATTTTCCCTTCTTTCCATCCCTTTCCCTCTCACCCTATAGAAAACCAATCTCTTCAGTTTCTGGTTTATCTTTCTAGATTTTTCTTTGGCAAGTATAAGCAAACACCTGTGTAGTTTCTTACATTCACTTTTTTTCTTTCAGGAAAGTAGCATACTATAGATATTCTTCTGAAATTTGCTTTTTTTTTGCTTAACAATAATGTTGCTACAACTTCCTGCTCAGCTTTCACTGCTGGCTCTATCTTTGGTAAAATTTATTCTTAGTATGGAGTTTGCACAGTTTTCTCTGACTCCTAGTTTCACTGAAAATGTAGCTTGTGGGTTTTACTTTTGTATTCTTCTTGCTCTAGGTGGTTTCCAAGAAGAAAAACAGATTCAGAACTAAGCTGCTGCCATGTTCCCACTGAAACCAGAAATTCACAGTATTTGCATTTTAAAATGTTTCCCTAGAAGAAGACCGAAGAGAATGATTTTATAATGGAATGTTATGCACTAAGTTCCTTCATGGAGGTGTTTGAAATCGATGAGGAGGGAAGAGACTTTATAAAAACAATATCAGTTCATTACTCAGGCATAGTCATTGAGCAAGTAGTTTTGAGTGCCTGCTACGTGGCAAGCATTGTTGCAGGCATTTGGTATACATTGGAAAAACAATGATCCCTGTCTTCATGGAGCATACATTCTAGAATTCCTTCTATATGCAAGATACTATACTAAAGACTTAAAGGACAACATATATATAAAAAATAGAAACAGGTCCCTGCCTTAGAAAAGTCTACATTCTTGGTAATAGATAATATGTACACACATTCTTGAAGGAAAGTAATGTGCACGTTCATGAAAAATTCAAAGCAGGGGCTGGCCTGGTAGCATAGTGGTTAGGTTCGTGTGCTCCATTTCTGCAGCCCAGGGTTCATGGGCCAGGATCCTGGGCACAGTCCTACACACTGCTCATCAAGCCATGCTGTGGCAGCATCCCACATACAAAATGGAGGAAGATTGAAATAGATGTTAGCTCAGGGCCAGTCTTCCCCACCAAAAAAAAAAAAATACAAAGCGGTTTATTGTAAGTTGCAAATGAAAAATATGAATTTCTTTCTTCTTTTTCTTAAATATTTATGGAGCACCTATTATGTTGCAGACACTGTCATAGGCACTAGGGATACAGCGGTGAACAAAACAGGAAAAAAACCTGCTTTCAGTTTTGTGGCAGAGCTTACAGTTTTGTGGCAATAGGAAGACCATTAATCAATCAAATAATAAAACACCAAAACATGTTAAATATCAGGTAGTGATAAGCGCTTCGAAGAAAAATAAAGCAGGAAAGAAAGATGGGAGTGTTGGGATGGAAACGGAGTTGCAAACTCTCAGGAAGTTTATTTCAAGGACCAAACACCACATAGGGTGCGAAGACTGAGCCATCTGGGGGACAAGCATGCCAGACAGAGGAAGAGATCTGCAGGAATTTGGAAGGGAGGAAATCTCCTACAGTTTAGTTTCCAGGGAAACCTCAGGGGGAGGTGCTGAGTGACCAGGCTTTGAAAGATGACTAGTCTCTAGGACAGGGAGAGAGTAGGAAGGGCATTCTAGGTAAGCAGTAACAGACCCAGTCATGGAACACAAGAAGGTCCAAGTGAGTCAACCCCTATGGCTGCAGAAGAGAGTTTAGGTAAGGCCAGAAGAGCAGGTTGGAGACAGTTATGAAGGCTTTGAGTGTGGATCATGGAATATTCCTTTTTTCTGTAGGCATGGGAGAAACCATTGAAAGAGTCTAAAAGCAGAATACAGAGTAGTATATATAGTTTGACCCCCCCTTTTATTTTCAGAAAAAAAAAGCACATTTATGTACCCACAGAGATAAAAGACTATAAGGAATACACCAATGTTAACACCAGTCACCACTGGAAGATGGAATGGTGAATCATTTTTACTTTTCTTAATGCTCCTCTACATTTTCCAAATTTTCTGAAAATAATAATTATTACTTTTATAATCAGAAAAAATAAAATAAGTCTTGTTACCTCATAAATGAAAGATTTAACATGGGAATGGCCAGAGGGCGTGTTTTAGAAAAATTGATTGAGGAGTGGATACAGATGAACAAGAGAAGGAAGGAGGAGTCTACCCATTAGGAGTGTGGTTCCAGTCACAGAACACCGGCTCCATTCTCTTGCAAGTCCAGCCCCAGTTCTGTTTCTGAGAGTAAGCAATAGAGACAGCTGTGAGGATGGTGGCATTTCTCTACACATCACTCAGCTGTTCGCAGCAGCCCCGCTTTCTCCCTCTCCAAGGCTGGAAGGGGAAGCTGCTAAACTGTAAAAAGAAAAAAATCCAAAATCCAAGAGACATTAAGATACAGCCCATATGTTTATTCCATTTACATATTTGTGTTTCACATTCCGATCTAAAAGTGACAGGAGAATGAGCACTCCTTGAGAAGCAAGATGGGGGCTCTAATTTATGAAATTCTTCCTCTGGGGTCTCCACAGAAGCTATCATCGTCCTTCACATAACTCAGGGAAATGAGATAGTATAGGACAGGATGTCTTTCATGGGATCTCGGGGATGGAGGGCACTATATAGGCAGGTCTTTGTTCCCATATTGGCAGTGCCAGAAGCTCACCTTCTGCTGTGGACTGAATTGTATCCCCCAAAAATCATACGTTGAAGCCCTAACCTCCACAGTGATGGTATTTAAAGATGGAGCTTTTGGGAGATAATTAAAGTTAGATGAAGTCATGAGGGTGAGATGCGCATGATGGGATTAGTGCCCTTATAAAAACAGACATCAGAGAGCTTGATTTCGCTCTCTCTCTGCCATGTGAGGACACAGCAAGAAGGCAACCATCTGTAAGCCAGGAAGAGGGCTCCCACCCAACCATGCCGACACCCTTATCTCAGACTCCCAGCCTCCAGAACTGTGAGAAATCAATGTTTGCTGTTTAAGCCTCCCAGTCTATGGTATTTTATGGCAGCCTGAGCTGACTAAGACACCTTCCCTCCCTCTGAGTTCCTCCTGGATCCATTGTCTGTACTATTCCTTTGACTGTGTCATAGTCTGCCTTATATTCTTAGGTGTTTTAGGAGTGGATCTAAACTCTCTGTTACCTTAGTATCTTGAAGTCAGGAGCCATGTTCTTAAATCCTGCTCCCTTCCCCATTGGCCAAAAGGTGTTATACATATAGTCATCACTTAGTCAATAAGTATTCATCAAGTAGTTCCCATATACCAACCATGTAGATAAGCCCTCAGGAATCAAAGATGATAAATATACTGTCCCTAAGCTCAAGAGGCTCACAGCAGAGCAGACAAGTACATAAACAAACCTAACAAGTGTAATAAGCACGGTTCTAGCGGCTTACAGAGGTGCATGGACACACAAAGGAAGAAGCTATTCTTGACCTGGGGAGCACAGATATGCTGAGGCGACTTCTCAGGTGAGGCAGCGTTTGAGTGGGAACTTAGAAAACACGAGTTCCACATGTTTTCTAAGGAGAAGAAAGAAGATTTCACTCCTGGCAGGAGGAACAGCATGATGGTGAGTACAGGGTATGCTAGAAGAAAACTGGGGTCTGGCTTAGTGTAGTGTGTGCGTGTGTTGGGGGCGGGTGGCAAAGGTGTTGGAAATGTGGAGGGATAACACTAGACAAGTAGGTTGGGGACAAATCATGAAGGATCCTGATTCTTGAGTGAAACCCTAACAAGTTTCTGCTTAATATTTTAGGTCTTAGGCAGCTCTCAGGGATTTTAAAGCAGGGAAGTGAGTGATCCAATTTGTATTTTGAAAAATTATATCTAGAAAAAGAAAATAATATCAGAAGTTAAGACTGCAGATTAAAGGAGAATAATGAGGAGATTATTGTAAAATTCCAGCCAAGAGATAATAAGGGAAGAACAAGGGAAGGAACAGAGAGAATGGAGAGGAGGGCAGTATGAAGGACCCACGTGTGTTTGGAAACCATGTTTGTAATTCAGTTACCCCTGTTATGTGATTTTCTCTAACACATTCTGTAGCCCTGAACAAGAAAGGGTATCAAATCAACCAACAGATGGGAGGTCTATCCTGCGTGCAGGATGAGAACAGCAGCTGCTGCTGAAAGTCAAAGGGTCATTGGGACTGAGGACATTGGTGAGTGTGTTGTGTAAGTGATTTCTCATATCCAGATGGGTGCAGATAGGAGGGAAGACAAGAGACTCTGAGGGAATAGCAAGGACTCATGAGGACGGATGTCAAATGAGGCTAAAGAACTGCTTGCAATGAGGAAAAGAAAGTAGAAAAGGATTTCAGGATTGAGGATTTCAAATATTGAGCAGTTTTATATGCGAGAAGGCCTGGGACATAGCCATATGTGATGTAACTAACTCATCAAGATAAAAAAGAGGTGAAAGTTTTTAGAAGAAATTATTTTAAGGAACTGAGATATTCAGTTGTTAAATAGGTCATCAAATAGGATATTGAAGCCACCCAGGATGATGGCGTGGGCTGGAGAGATGAGGCAGACTACAGGAAAGTACTGCAGTCCGCAAGGGAATGTGTGGGAAGGCTTTACAGGCGTACAGATGAAGTTCTCAATGTCTTAAAGAATTCTAATTTAAACAGTTGCAGAAGTGCCATGAAGTCTGCGGAACAACGGTCTGAAGGCATAAACGGACACCAGGAAAATGAAGGTCCTTCCTCTGACCTTAGCAAATCTCTAGTGCCAAGCCCAAGACCCTGCTGCCAACTCCAAGTCTGGGAAAGCCAAGACTCTAGAAGCCCCTCTATCTGGAACTCATCCAAACATTCCACTGTGCTTTCTGAGATCAGCACACTTTGCTACATCCTTGGCACCTTCCTGAAATGCTCAGTAGTGAAACATAGCTGTCCTCATTTTGAGACAGGTTTCTTCTGACACTTCAACTTCTCAAGTGTCCTCCATTGCCATTCCAGACCATTCTTTCCCCTCCCTCTTGGAAAACTCCTGATCTTTGGCGGCATGGGCCTTTTATGCTACACCCTCTTCCCTTCTTTCCCTACTGCTATCAACAACCTACCTCTTAGTCACTTCCCCTAAATTCAAATTTTTTTCTTGGCTCCCAGTATTCATCTATTCCACAATTTCTTTTCTCATTCCTGTTGAATTCAACAGCCCTTTGATGAATGAACCAACACCAAAGATGTTCAGTTCCTTGAACTCCTTACTTCCAGTCCTCAGCCACCCAATCCCGTGGTCACATTCTAGACTTTATCACCCCTAGGAATTGCACCTGTCTGTAATTTTTATTTTATATATGTCCTCAAGCATGATCCTAACTTTCCAGTTCACTACTCAAGTACCTCTGCTTCCACAGTTCTCCAGCCTTCTAGAGATGCTAAACAGTTGGCTCCACCAGCTTCTCACTATCCATTATCTACTCCTGGTTTCATGTCCCTACTCTCATCAGGCCTATATTCTATGGTTCATCACTAAAACCACCCTCTTGCAAAGAATCTCAACTCTCTTGGTCCTCCTCATACCCTCCTCTGTAGCCATCTGCCTCATCCGACTCCCTAATAAACCCTACAATCCTTTTCTGTGCCTGCACCCAAGCAGCTGGATGTTGATGGAGAAAAACACACAAGGTAGTTGACAAGTCATACTGCCCAAAAAGCCTATCACATTTCTTTAGTAGACTCACATTGCCCTCCACTACACACCACTATTTCATACCTCTTTCATTTTCTTCAACTCTATCATACCCCAATTTGACATCCACTCATAGCTGATGACCTTATACTCTAAGGAAATATAAGCCATCAGATCTGAAATTGTACATCTGCCCACCCCAAACCTATCAACTTAATTACACATGTAGTCATCGTCTTCTCTCCCTGTACAGTATAGAAGTATCCCCCATTCTGTCAAAGGGCAATTGCCTCCACCTTCTTTTTCCTTCCCAAGGATTTGGCTCCTTCAGTTATCCCGTTATTCCCTTTCCCTAATTTGTATTAGTATTTACCATATTCTTGTTTATCTCTCATTTTATATATAATACACACACACATGCACACACACACGCACATATTCCCATATCCATTGCCAGCTACTGACCCAGTCCTCTTCTTCATTTCATAGCCAAATTTATGGGAAAAAAGGTTTATAAAAGACATCTTGACTTCATCTCTCATGCACTCCATAACATATCACATAACACCCTCTATCCCTGCCCTCATCAAAGACCTCCATGTTGCTAAACCCAATGGAAACATCTCTCTAGGCTGAAACACTAGGTGACTTAATCAATTTTCAACAATGCATATACCATCCATATACTGATGAATCCCATATTTACATCTCTAGTCTAGACCATTCCTTTGAGCTCTAGAATTGCCTTTTTTTATTGTCTGGTTGATACCTTCCCTTGGATGTCTCACAGACTTCTAAAACAGCTCCCCAAACTGCCTTCCCCTACCTGATCTTTCTCTTTTCAGTAAATGGTATCACTGTCCACTCAATTCACAAGCCAGAAACCTAGGAGACATTATTTTTTTCATTGCTTCACCCTTCACATCAATACTCTGTCAGATTATAGTTCCAAGCATTTGTAGAGTCTGTGCTCTCTGCTCACCTGCAACTCCCATAGTGCAGCCTCTGTCATTTCTGTCCTATATGACACCATCCTCCTAACTTATTCTTTCATTTATTCTCTTACTCAACCCATTCTCCACTTACCTGCCAGGATGATCTTTTAGGATAGAAATAGAATCACACGAGTCCCTCTTTTTCCATGGAGTTCTATTCCTACTGCATGATTCTGTCTCCCCATTTTTTTCTGACTACATCTCAAAACCACTCTCACCACGTTCACTAAGCTCCAGCCACAATAGTCTTCTTCCAGTTTCTTAACAGACTATGCTACTTCTCACCTCAGGGCCCTTCTCCATGTTGTTTCTTCTCTTTTAAATGGCCTAAAGATTCTTTCTCTTGCCTTACGTCTCAACTTTTGAAAGAATGAAAAATTAATCTTCAGTTTTATGGATTTTGAGAAACATGCACAGCCAGGTTTTAGTTAAGACAAGAATGTAGAAAGAATATCAAAAAAAAGGAGGAAAAAGAAAACAATTGAAGATAATAAACTAAAATTAATGAACGCTTACCACGTATTGGGTGTTATCTCTTGACCAGATAACAGATGCAAAGAGGAGAAAATAAGACTTAGAATGGGGCCAAGGAAAGAGAAGAAATGAGTAGGATTGAATATGCCTTCACTCAGGGAGGTTCTACCATAGTTGTGATAATAAACACAAGGATGGTTGCTGGGGAAGGTAGGAAACTGGTAAACGAGTAAGAGAATGGCTGATGTTACCGACCAGTCTCAGAATTTCATCTTGAACTTTAGTGTAGACTCATCATTGTTTCCTTCCACGTGTCAGGAGAGAACCAGGGGCCAGGCTGAGCAGATGGTACATATGCCATGTTCAGATACCAGCCTAGGGATGTGACCAGTGGCGCACTATCAACCTGGCTGGGGGTGAGAGAGGGGTACCTGATGGGGCACACAAAAGGCAGAGGGAATGGTTAGGCCAAAGGAAAAACATTTAAACCCTACCCCAGAGTAACTGCTTAATAAGTATTTGTGTAGCCTCCTAAGTCCTTAGCACAATGAAGATCCTTAGTAACTCTGAGAAAATCATTTTTAAAAAATACTGCAACTAGTTTCAAAATTAAAGTTGTGTGGTTCTAGGAGGCAATTCCTCAAACCCACTTTTCAAAAAAAAAATTAGCAAATTAGAAAAAATCTTTGTTATGTATGATTAACAATACTTCATTTCCCATTTTTCATGCTAACAATATTTTATAGAGATACAATGTACATAGATTCACGTACACGTCTCCAGCACACAGCTTCATGAATGCTAACATATGTACTCACCCTCTGTCACCATTGCCCAGCTCAAGAAGATAATGCAATACTCATAACACTTCCATTGGCTTCAAGATGAGAAACACAAATGCCTCATGCTCTGCAATGCCCATTGTTGGTGCCCTCCTCCAACCCCAGTCTAAGGGGGCTAAGGTGATTGCAGTGAGGTTGAGTTAATGCCTAGAATAGAAAAGCCATTTTCACTGAAGTTGTCTTTATAATGTCAAAAACCCAATAGATATCATTGTTTTCTAAAAGACGTGCCAGCCATGGTACCTCTATATTTAGAGGAAAATAAGAAAAACATTCTTATGTTTTGGGGAGTAATTCGTGACCCTGCTTCTCTCAGTGAGATTTTCTCTAGTTATTCTGTTCCTGAAAGCCACTAATGGTCCCAGCTCTACTGGTTTTCTCTACCCTGTGCCCCCCAGAGGGACACATGTACAGTCCTGTCAGGTGTGAAATCAGAGGGACCAGAGCCTAAAAAAAAAAATCTATTATTACACTGCTTTTGCTTGTGTGTCTCACCCTAGTGGGATGGTCTGCAGTTTCCATGGCAATGATATCTGGCAACAATGCCGGGCAGGTTTCCAGGAACTGGAGTTAGAAGCTGTGAGGCTAAAATACGTCTGTCAGAGGTAATGAAGAGTTTTCTGTGTAAACATTTCTATCTGACTGCTCCGCTCAGCCACCTGCACAGGTCCAGAAGGTAATGAGTATGAGGCAGAGGTAGGGATCTGGGGATGGGAGTGTCAACCTGAGACTAACATACAGCATATCACACAGACCTTCTCTATTGCATGTATCATGATAGAGCCAAGACTCCCACCCACAGGGATGGCTTATTTACCCAGATAAATTAAAAGCTGATGCTGGGTGACCTCTGGAAGCCTTTGCAAAAAATTTGCAACAATTAACAGATTCAGGTTTAAAAGTTGAATTCCTCATATTTGTATTCCTTGCCACCTCTAATAAGTTGCTTTCCCTGAATTTACTATTTCTGTTAATGTTATCACCATATTCCTAAGCATCCAAGGTGGACCTTCAACCCATTTTTCTAATCGAGTCAACAAATCCTACAAGCTTTTCCTTCTCATTTTTTCTATCAGCGATTTGTATCCATCATTTATTCATAGATCCATGCATTTAAAAAATACTGAGGACGTAACAAAGAATAAAATAGAAAAAAAAATTTCAGTGTGTGTAGATGGGCTTAGAGCACAGAACCAGGTGAGAGCCATGACTTTGTTTTACTGTGTGTGTGAGGAAGATCGGCCCTGAGCTAACATCTGCCAATCCTCCTTGTTTTTTTGGTGAGGAAGACTGGCCCTGGGCTAACATCCACGCCCATCTTCCTCCACTTTATATGGGATGCTGCCACAGCATGGCCTGACAAGTGGTGCGTCAGTGCGCGCCCGGGATCTGAACCAGCGGACCCCGGGCCACCGCAGCAGAGCGTGCACAATTAACCACTTGCTCCACCGGGCCAGCCCCCATGACTCTCTATTGTGACAACTCAAGTCAGATTTCTGCTCACTAAGCTAAGAATTTTTCCAGTTATAAAGAACAAGTAATCCTCTGGTAGGCTGTCCATCTCTTTCATACCTCTGGACATATGATGAATTAGCCACCACCAAAGATCCTTTTAGGTCCAACTATTCTGATCATCATTATATCCCTGGGGCTATTTACTGTTTCTATTCTGTTGCTGCCTTATTTCTGGAAATAAGTGCTGGCGTTTGCCCTCTGCCACTGCGGGATCCCTTCATCTCCGTCATAATGGCAACATCTCCCACCATCACCCCAGCCTACAGAGGCAGCTCCCATTAACTTTTCAAGAATGCTGATGCTTTATTCACTAGTTTATTTTTCAATGCCTTCATGAAATGAGTGTCTCATGGGATCACCAAAGGACACAGCACAGAAGAGGATCTCAATATCCAGATATTCAGGATGGCATGTTTGTGGCAGGTAACCTCTTCCCCCAAGCCACCTTAGGGTCCTTAGCTGGGATAGAGGCTATGGAGGAACTTATCAACATGGAGTTTCACTCTCCAAAGCTGAACTGTCAGTTGCTATGGCAGTTGACATAACTGTCATAACCTGCCAATTCCAGAGACCAAAACTGAGTCATTGGTATACTATCATTTGCAGGGAAACCAGAGAGCCACCTAGTCGCAGATTACTTATACTGGAACTCTTCATCATAGGGGGCAGCCACTTGTGCTCATTGGAATATATACTTATCAGAGTATGGACTTCTCTTCTCTATCTGTAGTGTTTCTGCCCATACCTTGGACTTACGTAGTGCCTTATTCATCATCATGATATCCCACACAACATTGTGTTCTGCTCCTTCGTGGGGGCAGAAAGAATAACGTTTGGAAATTATAGTCTTCTATGGGTGTCTCTTAGTATTTCCATGTGCAAAATTTGTGGAAATCTACCTCAACCCAATAAAAGCAAGACTTTTGGGAATTCAGACCCTTTTAGAAATGAAGGCTTGAATCACGCTACCAGTAAAGAAGCTTTACCACTTGAGTTGCTAGTCTAAGATGAAGGGAACATCAAGTAGGTAGTGCAAAAGGAAATTATAAATATCAATCATGGCCTCGTAAACAATTACAGAAATGTAACTGTTATGAATATTTTCTATCTTGCTTGTAATGTATGTATATATTGCTAATGTTAAGTCATGTTTTTTCTCCCTCTTCCTTTCCCGTTATTTTACTTAAGTATACCATTGGTGGTTAAATTGATAACTTTGTCTTTACATTACAGAATATTCAGATAGATATGAATATGACTGCTATAGGAAGTCTCCTCTTTTAAGGAGAGAGTATAGTCTTCATTGATATGAAGGATAATTTCATCTTATTAGGCAGAAGCACAAAGCTCTTACCACTGGTTAGAAGGATGGGTATGAATGCTGATTAGCTGAGGGGATAGACTGTACTGGTTAGTTACCTATTTTCTGGTGCTCCAAGCCCTTCTATGCTTTGTATTGCTGGGCTTACATTTGCACACTACATTCTTCATACTAGCTTGCCAGTTGGCATTCTATTAGGTTCTGCTAATGGGAGGCACCAAAGGATTGGAAGGTGGCAAGAGGAGAGAAAGGATATTCTTCCTGTTCTCAGTCCCTGTTAGCAATGGTCCAGCAACCACAGATGGTTGACTCCAGCCTCCAGCTTCTTCAATATTCCCAGCACCAGCCTGTCTATGCCCTTTCAGAGATACCTACAACAGTGAGGCCAGGGATTCTTGGTCATTCCAGTACTAACCATGCTATGCTCCCTCACCCACTGGGCTTGGCCCCCCTCCATGGTCTGCACCCACCAGATCATGCCTTGTCCTCAGAAGTCTAAGCACCCATTTGGTCACACCCTATCTTCAGAGGTCCAGCACTCACCTAACTATACCCCTCCTCAGAATTCTGAGCACCAACAGTGATGGGGCCCCAGGTTCTAGCAACTCACATCTTCCTTTTTGTCTCCTAGACCTTTAGATAGCTAATTCCTGCAGTTACTAATATTACAGTTACCTCAGCATCTCTTCCAATGTTGTGTAATTAATTACCGCTATTAAATTGCCTTTGTTTTAAAGGCCTAATTTGTTAGCTTTTATGTTTTTGTTCTTTGTTTTTTGTTTTTCTTCCTGGACCCTGTATGATACAGACAAGAGTAGTAAGTTTGGAAGGGAACCTGATTAACACCGCCATTCATACATTGTTACTCATTCATTCATCCCTTCACTCTTCCACCCATGTGGAACACTTATTAGGCACTCCATTAGGCTTTGGGACTGTAAAGGTCAACCAGGCATGGTTCATCCCAACCATCAAAGAACTTAGAGTCTAGTGGAGGAAAGAGGCCATTAAAGCAGCAGGAGAGTGTAATCCATGGTAGAGGAGCACCTACCTCCATCAGGGATTGGGGGAGGGTCAGCACATGCTTCCAGAAGCAGTGACATATGGACAGAAACACAAAGTGTGAATAGGGATTAACAAGATATAAAGTGGAGTTCGGAGAGAAAATGTTCCAGGAACAAAAAGTGTAAAGAAAAAGTGTTTTAAGAAAACGTGGCAAGTTTAGTATTTCGATATGGATAGAGCTTATATTGCGCAGTGGGGCAGGGTAGAGCTTGAGGGGATGGAGGGGAAGGGAAAGGGGCAAGGCTAGGCAAGAGAACTGAGGCTGCGCAGGTAGCAGGAGGTGAGCCTGATAGCTCTTGTAAGCCTCTCTTCTTTCCTCTCTTTTTCCATACAGTGTTCAATGTTGGATACAAAGAGGTCATCTTACCAGTGGAAAAGGAATAGTGCAATGGACTGAAAGTTTGGGTCACCCTAAAATTCATATGTTGAAATCTTAGCCCCAATGTAATGGTATTAGGAGGTGGAGACTTTGGGAGGTAATTAGGTCATGAGAGTGGAGCCCTCGTGAATGAGACTAGTGCCCTTGTAAAACAGACCCCAGAGAGCTCCCTTGCTCTCTTTCTAACACATGGCTTTGTTATAGCAGCTTTAATCCACTAAGTCATTAAGACGAGCAGGGTGTGGTGAGAATTTCTTACCCAACTTCACCGCCTCAATCCAAAAGTGCCATTAACAACACTTCCCAAATAAGTCTTCTCACTCTAGGTTACTTGGTTTCCTCTCAAATGTGGCTCTCCACTCCAGTTTTCTTCTAGATCTTTCTCTCCTTTGTCTTTTCTGGGTTATTTTCCTCTCAGTTTCTCCCTCTTCCTAATGCAGAGCAGTTTTGTTCTCTCTCAGTTCTCCCAAATGTGCATCATCGCCCCCATCACACTTGCTCATCCAGTTACCAGGGCCCACCCTCCTTAGCAGGCAGTCAGATTATATGTGACAAACAATATTTTCTTGTCTTAGAATGAAGGGAGTGAATAATTTGAGCAGGTATTAGGAGTCTGTTAGAAAGTTGTTTGAAGAAATACTGTGTGAAATAGCTGCCTCTTCTTTCTAGGGCCACAGCGTGGTTGGTGGCGGAAGAAGATACTCTTAATGACCTGGCAGGTATTCCCAAATCCAGGAAGAGTGTGAACCCATCTAATTACTATTTAGTAAAAATTTTTTGTAAACAGAATACAACCTAAGTACCTTAAATGATTTTTAAATCCATTTCAAATGTAGCTTTTGAAGTTACAGGATTCTTTGACTTATGTGAAGGATGTATTCCATGTGTAATTAAAATTTTGTTAATGGAATTCTACCTCCCACTGATTGGCATATTTAAGCCATGTGTATATTTCCACATAAACTACATCCTGGCACCAATATTTGGGTATTCTTGTCATACCATCAGAATCATTCTATCGCTTAAAATCCAGAGCAAATACAGGACTATACAACCATCCAGTCAATGTTACAAAGAGAATCACCAGAATAAGCTGCAAAATTATGTGTGTAAAAATTAATCTATTTCTCTCATATGACCTCACTCTTGGTCTCCCTCTCTCGGTACACTCTATATAATCACTTGTGATGGGATGCTGGGTATATTTTTGTATTTTCCAAATTTTCTACAATGCTAATGTATTCCCTTTATAATTACGTAATAGAGCCAGTACATGAGGTACTCAAATATCTGGGGTTATCTGGAAAACCACTGGGGTCAGACTTCCCAATATGTATTTGCACAAGCAATTGAGAAGACCCCTCAGAGAAAACTTATCATAAAACAGAGCCAAGAATGAGACTCTTGACCCAGTAAACAAGCTGTGGTCATCAGAAGGGAGGGATGATCCTGAGTACATCCTGACATGGGTCTCTTGGATGTGTCTGTCAACTTTGGCTTCATATCTGAGTTCTCTGAAGAAAGTGTGGCTGAAATGAAAGCTAATGTCTCTGTATCATTGAATGTTCTTTAGGACATTGGGGCACAAGAAGCCTAGGTTCAGGACTCCTCTACCTAGGTGTAAAACAAGGACAAACATTCTTCCTCCATGCACAATGGAACTGCTTTGGCACCTGAAAGAATCTAGTGGGCGGCTGCGGTACCCAACAAGTGGATGTTGAGTCTGGAAGTCACAGAGATGGATGCTCATTTGGGAAGAGAAGTGACTCTCTGCAGAAGCATCAGTATTGCAGAGTGATTCTCACAGAAGAGGCAAGAGTACTTACTACATGTGAAAGGGATCCGGTGGACCCAGCAGTGGTGTCCAGAAGCAGTATCAGACACAGTGGTGTGCCTGGCAGACATGGTAAACCTCTGGAGGAAGACAGAACCAGGAGAAGACGAATAAAACCCCCAAGCCACATGGGAACATGTAAGACACTCCTTGGGGACTCCAACAAAAAACAGAAAGAATTTCCAGGATGCTGGGGCAAAAGTATGTGAAACAGAGGCGAGGGAAGCACAACTCACAGTGTCTCACATGAGATAGACATTCAAACACTTTCTTTCAGAAGTGTGGGTTTAAATGCCAGTAGAGCTGGCATAGAATATGATAGAAAATGAGAGACTCACAGTTATAAATGTATTCTCTAAAGAATGTTACAGTCTGTCTCAAGGAAATTTCTATCTGCTGGTCATTGCTCTGTCCTCTATAGCAGTGACTTATCAAACTATGTTATGGATGTCTGGGATTCAATTGGAGGTTCCTCAGAGGAAAAGTGGAGATCTGAGGGAGGGGCTCGGGTATGATTCCATAAATGATTGCTCGAAAAAAAAAAAAAAGATTTTCTCACCTTAAGACAAAGTCACTGCTGTATGGCAATATAATACAACTTATTCTCCAAAACGATAACCCTTAAAATATTTGAAGACAGCTGTCACATCTCTGCTTAGTCTCTGCTCCTGAGGCTAAACACCTCAGACATCTGTTCCTCAGATAAGGCGGCTTCAGCCCCTTCATCATGCCAGTTGCTTTCTTACGTTGCCCTCTGGTTAGTTAATCCTTGTCCTTTTCATTATGTACCTGGTTGAAAAAAAATTCACAGACTTTGACTCAGGTGTGTTTTAAAAAATATTTTATTGTCTACAATTAATTTTATCTTACTCACAAGCCACTTTACTGATTACGGTGAGAAAAATTAAACTTTCCAGATAAATCTAACTATTTCTTCCAATTTAAAATATAGACTGTTCTGCTACAGTAGACATTTCTATAATACCAATTACTCATACATGATTGGTTAATGGAAAGAAGATGTCAGTCTAATGCAGAAGTTGCTTTGGTTCATACACGATTTCTGCCAGGCAAGGGAAGCAGAATTGTCAGGAACAGAGTTACAGTCAGCAGCAGGAAAGGAAAACACCCTCAGCCTGACAGTTGCACAAGCAGAAGCCTTTTAATCTGCAATTTAAGAAAATTAAAAACAGGTATCTACTAAAGAATTGGGGTTTTTTTTTAATGAACATCTACACCAAGGGCTGCTTCTCCATGTTCAGGACTCCAGTGCCACCTGCTTTGTCTCAGCACGACAAGCCTCTGCTTTTGCTCTATTGTTTCTCAGAATGCTTATCCCTGAGACAGCCTGAAGCCACTGATCTGCCTGCTGCCTGGGCAGTCCACATTAGCCCTGAGATACACATGATAGTTTTGTTAGTGCTCTGGTTACCCAGTCACATAGATTTTTGAGCGTTTTGCTCCTAAATTTACTTTTCCTACAAGCAAGGAATTCTTACAAGTTGCTATTCTTCCTGAGCAATGTTAACAGATTGAGAGGTTTCTCAGGCCCTGGCATCTGGAGTTACACCAGAAAGTCCTCTAGTCTCAATCAGTTCAAGTTTAAACTCTCCACAAATGTGTTTCTCCTCTCTCAAAGTAATTCCCAACCCACGTCCCTCCCCTTCCCAAAATGGTTTGTAAGTTCAGAGGTAGCTTTCATATCCTACTGGGAGTGGGGATGGACAAGGGCCTCTGATCTCATTCAGTACCATCTCTGGGTTGTCACTGTCCTCTATTGAAATGTCCCCTCTCATCTGGTTCTGGTCCTGTGGGCTGGCACTAGGGTGCCCTATCCCTCCTAGTGTCTCTAGGTATTGTGCAAGCACTCACTGCAGCAAACCCTGGTCCTTCTTGTAGCCCTCAGTTGCAAAGTCCCAGTAGTATGCTCTCCACCACCTGACTTCAGACCTTGCCTGGTCTACAGGCTGCCCAGCCCTTCTCCGTTCCCCCACTGGAAGAAGCAGGAATCTCCAGGTACACTGTTCTCTCTGTGCAAGATGTAGGTGACCAGGAGCACTAAGCCAAGGCCCTCCATCTAGGCACCTGCCTCCACAATGCTGCTCCTCTGCTCTGCACTATGTTAAACAATGGTGTGGCAGGAACTTTTGTTATATCTTATTCTCCACCCTCCCCAAACCTGTCTTCTCTTACAGCTCTATGCTCAGACTGCCACAATTCACACTTGATATACAAAGGGAAACGTTTGAAAATTTGAAACTCCTTTTGTGTCTCAATAGAGCTTGGCTTTCAAGATTATTGTCTCTCTATAGTTTCAAGTAAAGTCAAATGTGAGTCTCAATATTGAAAAATATCTTTCCCTTTGTTCTAGGCTGTCATTTTCCCTTCCGCTGAAGCAATGATTGTCAGTGATTTGGGGTGGAGGAGCTGTGGGACAACGAGGAACTCAGGAGCATCAGCAATCAAGATACATTGGTTTCATGTGTTTAAAAATTTCATCAAGGTTTCACATGATGTCTGGAACTGAACGTGTAGGTCTAACCAACTGGGAGTGCAGTGGGACTAGAACTGGGAGTGAGCTGACCTCTATAAAGGGCATTCCTTTTTTATTAACCATACCGCATGTTTGAGTCTTGTAATTAAGTTAAGTGGCTGTTGGGGAAGGAGATGTGGTCCACCCTTGGGTCCCCAGGGTGCCCACACAGGGTTTTCTGAGCCAAGGATGCTGCTGGGATTTCCCCATCAGTTTTCATTGCCATGAGGATCTGCCTCTGCTCCAGCTGTGGCTCTAGTGATCTATTACTTTTATTTGTTCTGTTCCCTTTTGCCTCCAAGTTCCTTTGCTCACAGGAGTTCCCTGCAGCTGCCAAACACATGGAACAAATGATGCAATTTTCCCCACAGAAAGCTGGGTCCCAAGCGAGCCTCCCCACACTGGACACTGTGGCCAAGGAGCACCTGGCCTTTGGTAGGGAAGGCTGACTCACCCCACTGAAATCATCCAGCCAGCCCGCTCTGCTCCCCACAGAGCACTTCTAGCACCTTCGCCTGCTCCCTGCCTTCACAACCTGATCAAATACTCTTGTTATTTTTCCTTTGTTTTCAATTAATAAACTTCTGGAATAGAGCTTCAACATCTAGAAATGGCTATACCAAATGGCAAACATATTACACATAAAATTCTCTACCCTGTGTACAAATTCCACAATTTCTACTACGTCTATACAGTCTTATGTATTGATGGCAAACACGGAGCAACAAATACGAGAGGATGGGAAAGGTGGGGTGAAGGTTTATCCAGGCCTCTGAGCAAGCCTGGAGCCCTTGTACTCTACTCTTTGTAAATCAGCTTCCTAAAGTCAATTCTCCGCACTACAGCCAGAATGATCATTTCAAAGTGTAACTCCTGTCACATGTCACTCCTCTGCTCAAAACCGTCCAGTGGCTTCTCATCACACTTACAACATAATTAAATTCCTAATTCTGGCCTATGAGGTCACACATCATTCAAACTCTGCTTCTCTCAGACTTTGTCTCCTATTCATTATGCCTTGTCATATTGGCCTTTTGCTGTTCTGTGATCCACCATATCTGCTCCTGCCTCAGGGCCTCTGCACTTGACTCTTCCTCTTCTTGGAACACACTTCCCTCAAAGCATCTCGTTGCTCACTCCCTCATCTTAAAGAAGAATTTCCAAAATTTTTTTGGCTTGTGCAAACTTACTGTTCAGCAATTTTTTCACATCGACTGTAGAACAAGAAATACCTAGCAGTTCTATGTATTTAGGAATTCAGTCCAAACAACATAAATATTTATGTCCTAATAACTTAGTAGCTGTTTGAAAAAATAGTACACATAAATTGAAATAAAAAATATTTGCATTTAATTCATAAATTACCAGAATTACTCACTGCATTTGTTTCCTACAGCTGCTTCCTGGGCTGTTTTCTAGGGTCACAAATTATTGCAAACAGGGTGCCTGAAACAACATAAATTTATTCTCTCACAGTTCTGCAGGCTAGAAGTCTGAAATCGAGGTGTCTTCAGGACTGCTCTCTCTCCAGAGTCTCTGCAGGAGAATCTGGTCCATGCTTCTCCTATCTTCCAGTGGCTGCAGGTAACCCTTGGCATTCCTTGGCTTATAGCAGCATCACTCCAGTCTCTGCCTCTGTCTCCACATCGCCTTCTCCTCTGTACATCTTTAGGTCAAATCTCCCTCTGCCTCTCACTTAAAAGGATACTTGTAATTGCTTTCAGGGTTCACCAGATAATCCAGGATAAACTCACCCTTTCAAGATCCTTAACTTAATCACATCTTTTGCCATATAAGGTAATATTCACAGGTTCCAAGGATTAGGAAGTGAATATATCTTTGGGGGGCCATTTTTCCCCCTACCACACTTACTAGTGGGATGTGTGTACCTTGTGGGCACTGCACACTTCTCAAAACTTGGAATCACATTGGACCCTGCTACCCTCACTACCTCCTCTTAGCTTTTACTCAGCAACAGTACTTGTTTTTTATCACAGCAACAGCCAAAAACTCAGTTTTGCAAAGATAAATCATCATTGACAGGAAAGTAGCACAATCTAATGTTGAAACTGTGAGAACTACCACACGCTAGTAGTTCATGCAGTATCTAATAGATGTTGAGTATTACCGTGTTTCCCTCGAAACTTGAATAAAGTATCCTGTGGCAACCCTGTGAGTTCACTGCAGCACCCCAGGACACCTTGGAACACAGTTTGGGAACTGCGGCTTTAAGGTATGCAAATGTCACTTCTCAGACAGACTATCACTTATAGCCACCATCCCTATCACCATTATGTCATCACTCTACACATTCACTCTGCCTCATTTTTCTTCATAGCACTGAACCGCACCTTACATGCCATTATAAATTTTTCATTGTCTGCTTCTCTACTGTAAGATAAGTTCCGTGAGAGCAAAGACTTTGTCTTCTTTACCACTGTACCCTCAGTCCGTGAAGCAGTACCTGGCACATAGTAGGGACTCAAGAAATATTTCCTGAGTGAATGAGTAAAAGATAGGAAAGGAGACCTGGAGTCTCCATATCCCAACACATAAAATAGACAGGTAATAGGTCTTCTCCATGTGTTTGCAGGTATATATTTTCTCATTCTATTTATTTTCATCTTTAAAAAGTGTGTGATCCCTGAGTGCAAAGACTCCTTAAGTTTCTTTAACAATACTATAAAATTTATGTCTCTGCATTATGACTCTATAGGACAGTTTGGTTGATCTCATGGTAGCAGAGTAAAAATGTATGAACATTCACTTTCAGTTGCCCTGCCCATGGCTGACCATTATGTGGCGGTATGAGGGCTAAATTCAGGACTCAGAGAAAGAAGAGCTGGAAGTTCACGTCAAAGGGAAAGCAGCTAAGAGATGGATGCTTATATGAGAGGCTCTGCCTGATTTTTCCTGATGGCCTCCTTTCTTTGTCCCTAAATATGGAGCTTCCCTCCCAAAGGGCCTGGTTGTCAGAGAGTGTGGACCTAACATTCAGAGCCCAGTGTCCTCTGGAGCTAATGTGTTTTCATAGTTTTAAAAGTTAATTGATATCTTGCATTGTCTTCATTTTAGTAGATGATTTCATTTCAAATAAAATAATTGCCCTTTTTTGGTTAGCTATGATTGCACTGGAATTAATATTACATTAAGGACAGGGGAGGCGTCAGGTTGTGTAATGGCAGACTTGTTCACTCATCTTTTGATTCTCTTTCTCCATATCCCCTTGAGATGACAGGGGGAAAAACTACAACAGAATGAATTAATTTGTGACAAAATAAAACCAAAATAGAATTTTGTCCTCAGAACTGAATTCTTGAAGCCCAAGAACTAAACTTTAATAAAAGTGTGTAATCTGCCTAAAAAGAAAGTAAGGGTGTATGGTTAGGATGCCAGAACCTGAGAAGGAAGCCAAGTTTGAGGTAAACCTGGACCCCAGGAAAGGGATAGAAGAAAAACAGCAGTGAAATAGGCAAGGAGTGAAACAGACTAAATCTCTGCGTTCCCAGAGTCAAGTTGCCCTGCTCAGTGCCCTATGGGGAAATCCATTGTGCTGATGTGTGCCCCCAACTACACAGACTCTGCAGTCAGGCCTCCTCAGAATAGAGGCCTCTGGATGCAGGGCCACCCACCTCAGCTACCTGTACTCACCAACACAGCTCTCTACCCGTGAAAATGAATGAACAACAAAAGAGCATCCAACACCAAGGAAATCCAAAAGAATAGGAGAACAAAGACCAAGATGACAAAAAGAACAACTAATCCTAGAAACAATGGAGGAAACAGACTTTAAAAACACCTAATTAGTGGGGCCGGCCCTGTAGCCTAGTGGTTAAATTTGGCACAATCTGCTTCAGCAGCCAGGGGTTTGGTTCCCGGGTGCAGACCTACACCACTCATTGGCAGCCATGCTGTGGCAGTGACCCACATACAAAATAGAGAAAGATTGGCACAGATGTTAGCTCAGGGCAAATCTTTCTCACCAAAAACAAACAAACAAACCCTAATTAGTATCCTCAGAAATATTCAAGAAGATATCACATCCTTAACACAAGTATGAGCTGCCATGAAGAAAGAACAACCCAAGAACAAGAAAGATTGGAAATATGATGGTTAACTTTAAGGGATGGACTAAATGATAATATGAAAGTAGTCAAAGACAGGGTTGGAGATATGCAAAACAGAATTGAGTAAATCCTCCAGAATGTAGAACAGAAAGAAAAAATAATGGAAAATATGAGAGAAAAATGATGAGTGATAAATTTTAAAAATTCAATATTTATTTCACAAGTTCTAAAACACAAAACAGAGACAATAGTGTGAAATATACATCTACATATTAAAAAAAATAATAAATGGAGATTCGCCTGAGTTGAAAAGACCAAGGTCTCAAGATCCACATAACCAGAATCTCCTGTTGAAATATCAGGATAGGATATTTCTAAAGATATGAGAAACTTCCAGAAAGAAAAAGAAAACAGGCTACCTGCAAAGGAAGAAGCAACAATCAATACTACAAAATAAGGAGCAGAGTCCAGAGAGGAAAGTTCTCTTGAATCTAGAAATCTATATGCAGCCAAATTCTGAACAATATGTGAGGACTGTTTTTAATGTTTTTTGATGCGTGATATCACGAAGTTTAAAATTTATGTTCCATATTTTAAAAAATATTCAGAAACATATACCAGCAGAGGTTAAAAAAAGCATCTGACAAAGAAATGACATAGAACATAAGGAACAAGAGCAACTCTGACACAAAAGTAATAAAGTGAGACGGAAAACAAAAGAAATTCCTTAGGCTGCCAAACTTTGAAGATTTTATTTTAAACAGCAAAAATTTAACTTGCTAAATTATATTTCCATCCACCTGCCTCTAATTGTTCTACTTAGTTCTGGAGTAAATAATAGTTATATAATTATAGTACTAAAATATTAATTAGGGCCGGCCCCATGGCTTAGCGGTTGGGTGCACGCGCTCCGCTGCTGGCGGCCCGGGTTCGGATCCCGGGCGCGCACCGACACGCCGCTTCTCCGGCCATGCTGAGGCCTCGTCCCACGTACAGCAACTAGAAGGCTGTGCAACTATGACATACAACTATCTACTGGGGCTTTGGGGGGAAAAAAATAAATAAATAAAAATTTAAAATATTAATTAGTTTTCTGGTTTCGGAATCAGCCTATAGACAGAATATAAAAGATTTAATTATAAGCACTGAACTGCAGAACAGAATGTAAATGTTATAAATAATGTACAATAATAAAAATGAGGAACTAAATGGGAAAGATAAAGTAAAAATTAATGTAAGTACACAAAATTGCCCATCTTTCATAGGAAAGTCAACGTATAATGTTTAAAATTGACAGGGCCGGCCCTGTGGCTGAGTGGTTCAAGTTTCATGCGCTCCCCTTCGGCCGCCCATGTTCACGGGTTCGGATCCTGGGTGCGGACCTATTCCACTCATCAGCTATGCTGTAGAGGCATCCCACATACAAAATGGAGGAAGATTGGCACAGATGTGCACTCAGGGCTAATCCTCCTCACCGAAAATAAAAAAGAAATAGAGGCAAAAGAATATTTTTTTCAACATACAATGGGAACCTCCAGAAGCACTAAAAAGCAAATTTGCCCACCACACTTGCCTCTGGGAACTCAGACCAGGGACAAGCTGTGGCAAGATGAGGAGAGTCTACTTTTCACTGTATACTGTCTCATATTCTCTAAATTTTTTGCCATTTGGATGCATTTAATTACTTAGTACAAAAATTTGGAGAAGGAAACATTATCCATTAAAAAGCATGCTCTCAATCCTGAGTGTATATACTTTGGCCATTTAAACAGAAAAATAGTGTAGGCCCCACTGTATTTTTAAAATTTGACTTTTATAAATCCTGAGTTTTCAGAATAAAGTCTGGGATCCTTTCCAGCAGGGGCCCAAGTAGCTATGGGTCCATGAGACACGTCATCTCCACCATTATTTGCTGCTTGGGTTTAGACGTGAAAGGCATTGGCTAAAATGTGCAGCGATCTTGCAAGAGCAAGGTAATTGATACTTAACCTTTTGTTAAAGAAATAAGAACTTAGCATAAACTCGTCAATCAGATTAGCTAGCGAGTCACAAGGATGCCCAAAATTAATTGGAGTTTTGATTTAAAGACAAATGGGAGAGTAAAAGGGAAGAGCCACCCTCAAGAGAATGCCCAGTTAGGGACCAAGAGGGTCTCATGGAGTCATTTGACATCCAAAAAGGAAAAAGGCAATGAAGTTAACTATTTTACAATATTGCTTTGGGTCAGTCTTGTGTAAACCTTGATGAAGCTAGAGTCTTATCTGAGGTTTGAATGTCACATATTTGGTCACTTCACTAGAAACATCATTGACAGCGCTACACAGGCCTCTAATACAAAGCTTTATCCAGTCATCAGAAATCAGGGCAAAAGCAATCAGTCTATTTAGGCACAATGGGATCCATAGGGACCAGAGGCAGGTATATTTTGTAAATATCAAAGCTGACCCCAAAACACATTTAACAATGACTCTTTTATAAGAAGGAACAATAGGGGCTGGCCTGGTGGCGCATAGGTTAAGTGCACGCTCTCAGCTTTCGCAGCCTGGGGGTTCGCAGTTTCAGATCCCGGGTGCGCACCAACGCACCACTCGTCAAGCCATGCTGTGGCAGCATCTCATATAAAGTAGAGGAAGATGGGCACAGATGTTAGTCCAGTGCCAATCTTCCTCAGCAAAAAAAGAGGAGGATTGGCATCGGTTGTCAGCTCAGGGCTGGTCTTCCTCACAAAATATAAAAAGAAGGAAGACTACCAAAAGTGCTATATATATAAGGTATTGAAATAATATTCATGCAGTGTTAGGTAATTGCTATAAATGCCGTGAGGAATAATAATATTTACCAACTTGCTGGTATGTTGGTTTTAAGTATAATTGTGTAAGATCATTTGCATAGAGTTCTTTTTACTTTATGGCCTCTGTGTCTTTTCTTATTCTTTTAAGATTCATTTCGGCTATGTAACAAACAGTACCTTGCTGGATACAAACAGCTGGGTCAATCTGAGAGTGACGCTCAGAACAGGAAAAAAACAGGCGCACAAACACAAATCAAAGGTGCTAATATAAATAACATGGGATCACTTGAATGAGAAAATACATTAGTAAATGGACTGAAATTTTTATCATTCATATTTAACCCAATGCATCAGAAAACGTTTGATCTTGAGGCCTCTAAAGCAAAAACTGCACATTGGCTTAACTGACAAGGGAACAAATAGAAAGGCATCTCGCCATCAAATGCGAACAAAGAGAAGACTTCCCCAGAGCCATCAATGAAGTGACAACCCAGCTGGGGCTGGGGCTGGCTGCTTAAAAACCTCTCAGCCTCCTTCTAGTTCCTCCTTAAACCCTGTGTTGTCCTATAGTGACATCCTTCCACCACTTCACAGTTGCCTCTGGGGTTCAATGTAACCCTGTTTTCTTTGTATGTTTGGGAAATCCTCAGTATTCCTTACTTTGGAAACTCACCTCTAACCCAGATCATCTGGAGGAATTCTTAAAGAATAAATCCACGAAAGAATAGACTATCCGATTGGCTGACCCAATCAACATGACAAAATTTAAGGAGAGAGCAACTCTTACTGCTCTATTGCTTCTATTTCCTTTGATTTTTCATTTTGAAGGCAAATGGGACATTTTTTTAATTAGCATATCCTCTGTACGACAATGATGGTACAGCTCTAAAATTTGCTACAACTGGATTGATATTTACCCATGTCTCTCTGACTCTTTCCCTGCATAGGGTCTGAATTTCTGTATCATATTTATCGGATAATTCACCACTCACCAATGCCAGCACTTCATGAGTATATGAGAGCCCTGCTAATTACGGATCTAAAGCATTCATTAAACTATTCGGAAACATGACAAGTACCACTCTATCACAGAAAATAAGGCACAGGGTACACACGCACGCCTGCTTGTTTAGTGGTAATATGGATTTTAGTGTGCACTTGTCACCCACTTTAGGTTCTCATTATTGTTCTGCTTGCCCTAATTCAGTGATGTATCATCTTCCTACATTTGTCTAAATCAGTTCAGCAGCAGATAAATCAAAGCTTTTCTTGCCCTTGCCCTTCCAAGCTGTTCAAATCATCCATCTGACCATGGAAGAAAGGAAATAATCACTTGCTTGGGAGAAGAAAATATCTGCATTAACTCTACAGTAAACCACTTCTGCATCAATGTGTGCAAATATGCACGATGTGTGTGTGTGCACACACATATGCATACACACTAAAGTCACACACCTTCGGGCAGGTTCCAAAAGAAAAACATCAAAGCCCCAAAATGTTGCTCATTTTTTTTTTCTTTTTTAGAAAAGAGAAGAGCCCGTTTCAATTCTCTTCTTTTAAGAAGAGAGTATATCTAATATTTCAAAAGCTATATAAGATCCTATTTTTATATCCTTGTGAGCTGTAGGAGCTGGAAATTAATTGGTTCTTTAACCAGCAAATCCTTTGACAGACAATACACCCCCGGCTTTCAGAGACCTAATACATTTTTCTCTTTGTGGTTCAACAGAGAAAGAATCATAAACCAAGAAAGACTTCCTAGGTAGACCTAAAGAACGCAGCACCTCCCTCTTGCCCCTTTCATTCCCTTTCTCCAACCAACCCCTACTTTTTGATATTTTATTTTACCTTTCTTTTTTTTTTTTGCCTTTGGAGCATTTACCTCTTTTTCTAGGAAGTACGTTAGTGGAAAATAAGAAATTATAAAAAGCAAGGGCTACGACTGTGACAAGGGAGACTAAAGTGCAGCCGAGTTTCCACCACGGCCTCCAGCCACCCTCCAGGAAGCTGCACTGAGAAATGGAGGTATCTGATACATTTCCAACATCTGTTAGGACAGGGGCTATATCAGCTCTTCCCTTTACTGCAGAATTAACTCTGTTGCTCTTAGAGTATTCGCTGACATGTCAAAAGTGAAAACCAGGGCATTTGTCTTCTTTCACATTCTGCAGAGTATCACGCAAAACTCCATTTTTCCAGATACAATAAAGCAAATGGACAGGAGTCTTCCATTGTTCTACAGACATGCTTCTCTGAACTGGTTTTACTATGTCACTTGTGCCCAGGGTAGAATCTAGATCAAACTCTGTAAACTAAGATTCTAAATTTCTTTCTCTAAAGGCAAAAGCAGCAATGTGTACATTCTATTTCTTTCTTCTTCATTCTATCTTTCTTCTTCTAAAATTTATAATTTTATTAAAAATAGTACACTCTCCCCACCCTACCTATTTTTTGTTTTGATTACTATATATATTTTTATGTATATATTCTCTCTTTTTTTAAAGACTTTATTTTTTTAGAGTAGTTTTAGGTTTACAACAAAATTGAGAGGAATGTACAGAGATTTCCCATATCTCTTCTGTCCCCACACAAGCATACCCTCCCCCATTATCAACACCCTCCACCAGAGCGGTATGCTTGTTATAACTGATGAACCTACATTGACACATCATAATCACCCAAAGTCCGTTGTCAACATTACAGTTCACTCCTGGTGGTGTACATTCTATGGGTTTGAAGAAATGTAGAATGACATGTGTCCTTCATTATGGTATCATACAGAGTATTTTCACTGCCCTAAAGATCTTGTTCTCTGCCTATTCAGACCCCCAACCTGAATCCACTCCTAGCAACCACTAATCTTTTTACTGTCTCCACAGTCTTGCCTTTTCCAGAATGTCATATAGTTGGAATCATACAGTATGTAGCTTTTTCAGATTTGCTTCTTTCACTTACTAATATGCATTTAATTTTCCTCCATGTCTTTTTATGGCTTGATATCTCATTTCTTTTTAGCTCTGAACAATATCCTGTTGTCTGGATGTACCACTGTTTATCCATTAACCTACTAAAGTACATCTTGGTTGCTTCCAAATTTTGGCAATTGTGAATGAAGATGCTATAAACATCTGTGTGCAGGTTTTTGTGAGGACATAAGTTTTCAGCTCCTTTGAGTAAATACAAAGGAGTGCAATCACTGGATCTTATGGTAAGAGTATGTTTAGTTTTATAGGAAATCATGGTAAGAATCTGTCTTCCAAAGTGGCTGTACCATTTTGCATTCCCACCAACAATGAATGAGAGTTCTTGTGGCTCCACATCCTCATCAGCATTTGGTGTTTTCACTACATCCTACTTATTTTTGATATAAATTATTAATTTTCTCAGCTATGTGCCTAACTTTTTGAAAGTTAACTGATAAAAGTAATGTCACATATTTTCTTTGAAGTTTTCATTTCATGTGTCTGTGGTATAGTGTTGGATACACACAAACACATACTTTCTCTCTCACTCTGGATTTGGAGGGCTTTTTTGATTCTTTATGATTTCATAAACATCCCTAGGCTCATTGCCTCTATAGTATTCCCTTTGTATACTAATTCTGTTTTCTCTTTCTTCTCCAAAGAAATTCTGTCCTAATATTTCATTGGACATCACTCAGAGGAGAGAACACCTGGATAACCCTGGAGGTTCATTTCCTCCTTTGATTTGGTAGCTTAGGAGAGAGCTGACTCAACAGATCCAAGTTAGCTCAAGAGAAAAACAGGCTGATAGAAGTCCCTGGGTTCCAGAAGGCCTCTCTTTTGAACAAAGCCACTTCCCTGATCAGGGAGACTCTGAGGTTTCGTCATGGCATAGATGTAACCTGCTCCTCTAGTCCCTACCCTATGTATAGCATCACAGGTTCAGGGTTCCTCTCTATAGAACATTGGCCATGGTGCATGCAGCCCATCCACGCCCAGGAGAAGCCATGGGATAACGAGATTTTGAGGGACTGCATGCACTGTGCTACTTCTCTGCTTGTAAGTTTTTCCTCAATAAAATCTCTCTTTTTTTTTTTTTTACTTGAGGAAGATTAGCTCTGAGCTAACATCTGTGCCAATCTTCCTCTAGTTTATATGTGGGTTGCCACAACATGGGTCGGCACCACAGCACGGCCGACAAGTGGTGTAGGTCTGTGCCAAGGATCTGAACCTGCAAACCCGGGCCGCCAAAGCAGAATGGGCCAAACTTAACCACTACACCATGGGTCCGGCCCCAGTAAAATCTATTTTATACCTGCATCCCCAGTGGCTCTGGTGGTCTATTTTCTGAGCCCTCCTTGCATGGTCACTCTAATCTCTAGCTGGTGGCTTCTCATGAGGTATCCCTTACAGTCTAGAGGAGTGGTTTATAAACTATAGGTACAAGTTTCTCTGGCTAGTCCCAAGGTGAGCATCTTAATGGCATTAATGTTTATTTCACACAATGACCTTGTTTCTGATTCAAGCAATTTTCTGACAACATCCCTCACAAGTGAATCATCAAGGCAAGTCCCATTCTTATAAGAATTTGGGGGATTATGAGCACAGAATTGAATAGTTGAGTGGTGTGGGTTTTGTCCTGCCATGGTGATCTGGCTACACATATCTTTGCCCTCATTCTCCCTTTACCAGCTCATTTCTTCTTGACTTAAGGCAAGTGTGTGTTGGGGGCAGGTGGGATGATAGCATATGCTAGTAATGATTCTAATGTTTTTCAAATTGTTGAAACAGGTATTTAGGATACTCCCCAGTTATTACTTGTTGCCTCTAAAAATATTTAGAATTTTTCAAATAATCAAGCAGAACAGAAACTCATAAAGTTATCATGCATTCTCCTTTATATAAAAACCCCAATCGAAAATTGTTGCTAGAGGTGTCAAACATAAAAATAAAAATTAAGTAATAGTCAGTGTTTGAAAAAAGTTTAAATAAAGATATCAGCAACTCATCAAATGTTTTATGTACTAAAGGGAATTTAAGGAAATGTAATTCCGTATGCTTTCTACGTTTCAACAAAATCTTACAGCAGCACATGTTCTACACAATTTAGTTGGAGATCTCAGAGGATTCAGAAATATAATCATGGAAAGAGTGCTGTTCCAGAATGAAGGCTCAACAAGGAATGAAAAGAAAATAAATGGATTACAACAAGCATGCTAAAAAGGAAAAATAATGTTAGATAAATTTCCCCAAGAAACTAGTGATAAAGGAAAAGATTTTAGCTGGTTTTTTAATCTGCTATGTTTTTTATTTCCAAATAGCATGTTCAGTTAAAAAAAAAGATAAAATCAAATAGAATTATTTGCCAGTTTATTTCAGGAGAGCTTAGTATTTTAAAATACCCATAACAAACAATAGTATGTTTCGGGATTTAGGGTTGATTTATTAAGAGATTCAAGTTATAGGAATCTAAGAGGAGGGGTGAGGACAAAGGGCATGGTACATTAATAATTCTTTGTAAGTAGCAAGTATTCCTAATGGGAAAATAATTTAATTAACATAAAAGCACTGAACAATTAGTGGTTCTTATCTGGCTCAGGGCCCATGAACTCAATTATCACTAGTCATCCCACTAGTTGAGTTAAATTTTAGAAACTTTGGAAACTGTTTAATGTAAAACAAAAGTTAGAGAAAAAGGACAGCCTATTGTATACCAACAGAGTACGTAATCACTAATTGACTACATTCTGCAGAGAGGAATGTGATTGAACTTTGGTAGTCACTGAGTTCGAACACAAAGTACCAGGTAAGGGAGAGCAGAGTACTAGCTGACATTTTCACTTCTGTATGTTACAGTTGAAATGTAGCATCGATGCCCATGAAACTGTGCTGAAGTCTCCAGTGAGGGCTGGAAAAAGTTGGGGGTTGGGAGACTTGTTTATTTTACTTTGAGAAGTGAGGTTTTAGAAGACAAGCATGGTAGGATCAAAAAATTCACCTCCAACATACATCGCTGTTACTTCCTTTTAGCCTCTGAGTGCCCTGGGGGCCTCTGTTGTGACATTGGTTTAGAAATCACTGGCTGGACAGCAAGAGCAACTGGAGAGAATGTCAGGGATGGGAGTGTGAAAGAATAGGTAAAGGAAATATTTCTAAAATCCACCATTGAAGAAAAAACAGTGTTAGTGTGAACACCCTATCACATAGAAAGCATTGCAAGCCAGGTTAAAGATTTTGGTCGTCCTCCTAAAAGCACCAGGTAGCTACTGAGAGATTTAGGCGATGTGACTCTATCTCACTGATGATTTATTGGGTGTGAGAACAGTCAGACACTTGAAAGCATAAAGTCTGTCCACAAATGGGCAATTGGAATTCTGCCATGCTTCATGTATGGCCAAGCAGCCCAGACTGCCATCCCTTTAGGCAGTGTGACATGTGCTGCTCGTACAAGATAACACGCCCACAATAGACATTAGCAAATACATCAGTGCTCCAGAGATGGAACCAGAGGAACAGAGTCATCTGGATGTCATTGCCACGAGTGATTCAGAAAATAAGACAAAACCATGATAATGGCCTCTAACACACTTTAGAAGCTGGTCTGCATCAAGACCACATTACGGGAAACATTGCAGAGCAGTTGGGATGTCCACAGGGATAATTCTGGCCACCTTGACAACTTTTTAGTAACACAACATGTACAGGATCTTCTCAGCCTCTCAAGGCTGGCTCCTTCATTTACTCATGGTCCAGAAATAGGGTTTCTTATAAAATTGAGAACCACTTTTTTTGAAAAGTGGAGAATCAGGTGAGCAAAATTCTTAAATCATAAGGCTTTATCTTTCACATTCAAACCAATTAACACTTCTGTAATGAAGTTCCTTTTTTTCCACTTATCATAATTTTCTTATTCAATACATGTGCTTGGATTAGAAGTAGTGATTGCTGTTTTCATTTTAGCTTGGTCAATATGTATTTTCTTGATCATATTTCCCCGTACATTGACTATGTAAATTCATGTCTTTCAGGGTTTTTTTTAATTAATAGCTACAAAAATTATCTTTTCCAAAAAACCCTTACCTATCTGATACTGTATTTTGAAAATAATTACCAAAGGCTATGGTGGCAGCTTGAGCATAGGTACCCAAAGACAAAGACTCTTGTTGACCAAACCTGAGTCAGGCTCCTCTGATCCCTCTTCTTGACTAGGCCTTGACTTTGGGCTCTGGTCTTGGCCTGCTTAGTCCAGTTTTAGCAAGAATCCTGCCTGGTTAGTTTAGTGAAAATCCCCTGCCCTCACTATCTGATCAAATTCCTCATCCCTCACCTTCAATATCTTATCACTCTGGCCTACCTTCAGCAAGAATCCTGTCAAGTCAGTATAGCCAGAATCGTCTTTTACACCTGATGTTTCCTCTTAGTAATTTTCCATCCACTGATCCTCACCCTGCTCCTTGACTATAAATCCTCACTTGTCCTGTTGCATTTGAAGTTGAGCCTGATCTCTCTCCGCTAAGCAAAACTCCCACTGCAGTAGGCCCTCTTGAATAGTCTCCCTATCATCTTTAATAAGTGTCATAAATGGTTTTCTCTTTAAGACCAGAAATATCCAAAATCACACAGAAATGATCAGAGAATGTTCAAAGAGAAAAATCTTCATCCTTAGTGCAGACCAAGAATGCTCATCATACATATACCAGAGATCTGGATGAATTTCAATTAGACACAGCAGTTCCTATGGTGTGAATTGGTGAAAAGGAATGACCACCATTGTTAGCACCACTTGGGGAGAGCAATGTTGGAAAATAAGTAGAAGTAGGCACTGAGGTAAACCACTGACGTAAACCACTGACACCGACACTTGTAAAAGCCAGAGTAGGAGGGTGAAATCAAAGTAATGAGAAGGGTAATGAAGAAGTCTAGCACTTTGGCTTCCTCTGGCCTCTGCGGCCATGTGAGCCCACCAGTCAGAGAAACGGACATGAGAGAACCTTTCTCTGGTTATGTCCATGTTAATGTCCTTGAAAACCTCTCAGGTATGACTGGTTCAGCAGGATCCCCAGTCCCCAAAACTGCTAAACCTATGATGGTTGTCTCCTGTTGTTTTTCTTTCCTTACATTCTGAATCTAGAAGTCTTTCTATAAAAATCACTGGTAAAGAAATGTACATCAATCTGTGTTTAGAACCCAGCCTAATCCTACCTAACAAAAAGTCAATAAGATAGTTTCTTAGAAAGTTAAACATAAACCTATCATGTGACCCAGAAATCCCACTCCCACGTATTTGCCCACGTATTGGTCTCCTATGACTGCTGTTACAAATTATCATAAATTTAGTGGCCTAAAACAACCCAAATTTATTATCTTACCGTTCTGTAGGTCAGAAGTTCAGCACAGGTCTCACTGGGCTAAAATCAAGGTGTTAGAAAGGCTGTGTTTCTTTCTGGGATTTCTAGGAAAAATCTGTTTCCTTGCCTTTTCTAGCTTCTAGAAGAGGTCTGTATTCTTTGCCCCTGCTACCTTCATAGCTAGTAATGGTGGATCAAGTCTTCTCAAGCTGCCATCTGTCTGATTCTCTACAACAGTCAGGAAAGGTCTTCTGCTTTTAATAACTTATCTGGTTAGATGGGGTCCCCCTGGAAAATCCAGGTTAGACTCTCCATTTTAAAGTCAGCACATTAGCAGCTTTAATTTCAACTGCAACCTTCATTCCTTGTTTCCAAGTTATGCAACATATTCACAGGGTTGAGGATTAGGGGATGGGCGTCTTTGGGGGCCATTATTCTGCTGCTACAGCCTAAGAGAAATGAGAAGACATATCTATACAAAGACTTATACTCGCATGTTCATCGCAGTTTTGTTTATAAAAGCCAGCAACTGGAAACAACCCAAATGTCATCAACTGGTGAATGGATAAACAATTGTGATACATCCATATAATAGACCACTACTCAGCAATAAAAAGGAAACAACTACTGATACACACAACACGAATAAATCTCAAATGAATTATGCTGAGTGAAAGAAACTAGATACAAAAGGCTATATACAGTATAATTCCATTTGTATGCATTTCTAGGTAAAGCAAAACAATAGTGATATAAAGCAGATCATAGGTTGTCGGGGCAGGGAGATGGACTTACTGCAAAGGTACACAAGAGAAGTTTTTGGAATAATGGGCGTGGTTGATATCCTGAGTGTGGTGGTGGTTACACAATCATATATATTTGTCAAAACTTATCGAATTATACCTTAAAATTGGTGAACTTTGTTGGATATAAATAAATTAAAACAAATAAAACAAAATCTATAATCATACAAAATATATAATAAAATATATAAATTAAATAAAATAGAATAAAAAGTGATTTTAAAAAACCAATAAGAGGACATAGACTTCCTAGCAAGAATGAGTGAAGAGTCAAGAGGCCCATGAAAAAATTGTGCAATTCAAAAAATAAATGCGAAAGAAGAGAACTCTGGAAACTGATATCCTCTGCAATAAATTTTCTAAAAAGAAAAAAAGAAATCAAAATATCTTATTTTTATTCTCACCTAGAGACACTGCACCTATGAAACTAGAGGAAATCATCATAAAAAAAGAGCCGTCTAAGACAAGAAAGAACTAGACAGAGATGTTAAAAAGCCAATAACATATAGAAAGTAAAATCCACAAAGAAGACACTTTTTGCCATGTGAACTAATCATGTTTATTCATTTGTTTACTTGGTGATTGTCTCTTCCCCCCGGGTGACCTGTGAGCTCCCTGAGAACTAGGACCTCATCTTCCATGTTCCCCCTTCTGCCCTCGGTACCCAGCACAGAGCCTTGCATTTGGCAGGGCCTCCATAATACTGGTTGAATTAAGGGACGCATTATTTAAAATTAGAAAAAGTAAAATGAGTTACCCCACAAAAGGGAGCAATACATAATGAAAAAGAAACCAGCCCCTCCATAATAAGTCAGTGCTGCTACTTGTAAGTAACTAGAGAAAGAAAAAAAACATCTCCTTAATGTCTTATAGTCAAGCCTCTGAGAGCCCTTTCAATTACACATGACCAGCACCCTTTATATGCAGCCTTTTTGAAGTTGACTAACATGATTACAAGGTTCCCCTTCCTTTCCCCTGCTGAGTATGAGATCTCATCTCCCCTACATGAGAGTGAGTGCGGTCACAGAGCCCTCCCCTCCTTCACACAGCAATCTTGGAGAAAGTCTTATGCTTCACTCAGATGTGAAAGAAAGCCTGTAAGCTTGATGAGCTGGGGAGCTGGGGTGTGGTGATGGCCCACTGCCAGCTTCTGAGCCTCCTTTTCTTCTTCCTCCTGCAATGCTGTTCTTATACACAATATCTTACTTAAGCTCTTAGACTGTGGTCTTATTTTCTACAAGAGTAGCTATTAAGATAATGCTTATAAAAATTTTTCATAAGACAAATGCTTATGTATGACATTAAATTTTTTAAAAGCACTAAATAAAAATGCATAGAAAAATACTGGGGGGAAATTAACCGTATTGCTAATAATTGTTATTTCTAGATGGTGGGATTTGGGCCAATTACATTTTTTATCTTTCTACTTTTCTAGTGTTTTTTCTTTCATTATTTAAAAAAATTGAAGACAATGGCAAACAAAATAATATGAGAGTTCTAAATGAGATGTGATCTACAAAGAAATATCTATTCTTTTTATTTTTTTAATATATTGAGCACGAGCTATGTCTAAACACTGTGGACTCACAGTCTAGGAGTGCCCACAAACATATGCTTATACCTATAGTGATAGGTAGAATGTAGTAAGTACCACAGATACGACTCCATGGGAGTTTCGAGCAGGAAAACAGGAATATGTATGTAAGACCTTTTCAGACAGTGCTGACAATTGTATACTTGACATATAAGAGAGGATGGGGAATTTTTATGTATTCACTTGAAATCATTAAAGTAGTTTGAAGACTGGGAAGAGAAGTAGAGAGCGACGTAGAGTTTGACCAGTGGTTTTCAACTGGAAATAATTTTGCCCTCCAGGAGACATTTGGCAATATCTTGGAGACATTCTTGGTTGTCACAACTGATGGGGAGCTGTTACTGGTATCTAATGAGTGGAGGCCAGGGATGCTGCTAAACATCCTACAAGACACAGGACAGCCCGCCACAACAAGGAATTATCCAGTCCAAAATGTCAACAGCACCGAGTTTGAGAAACTTTAAGTTAGTCACCTAATACAAAGCATGTATATATTTATACAGTGGAAAATTAATTTGAGGGATTTATAGTTTGTTGGATATATAAAATTAATGACTTCGCCATAAGATCACTAGCAGGGAGTTGAGTAATCCCGCCAACACTTATACTGTTTGCAACGACCATATCCTAAAGGATTTTGAAGGACTCAAATTCCTGTACTAACATTGGGTTAAAACATGAAATATTGCTTAGCCCAACGTCCTGGATGTTGGCTGGAAATAGCATAACTAGATATGCGAACACGAACAGAAGAGAAAGGAAATCTGTCTGATTTGTCTCAGATATGATATTTATCCCACAATTACAGATTAGGAGATGAAAAGGAGGAGAAAGAGCCCATCATTGTCTTGAGACATTTTTCTGAGTATTTATAATTCCCCCGCAGTAACCTTTTGTTTGGCAGACAGCAAAGTTTGTGCAGTTTGCTGAGTCGGTCATTAAACATTTGCCCGAAGATCCGAGTGTTAGCATCAGTGACAGGGTTTCCTAAACATGTCACATTTCCTCTGGCTGTCACAAAGAATTATAGCTTCTGTGATTCACACTATAATAGCAGCTATTTGTGATATTTTAACCTAATGTACAGCCCCAGAGGAGAAACAACAGAAACAATAAAACATCTGCCAGGGACTTGCTCGAAGGAAAGGATTCTGAGTGTTATGAGATTCCAAATTAAAGAGTAGAGGCTTGGGTGTCAAACAGCAAAGGGTCTGCGTTCATTAACTTCCCGGCAATTTATGTCTTGATTATCTCCACATCCCAAAGGGGAACATTCTAATTCACCTATGTTGGCTTTATTTGGTAAAATCATAGGCAATGCCGGAAAACGTAAAGAGCCTAATTTTGTTTTTCTACCTCCACGGGCTGGGCTGGGGGAGGGGACTGCTAAAATCGAATACAAAGGATTCCCTTTAATGAGAGTTTTTTCTTCTGTGTGGATTCTTGCCATGGCTTGATTTTTGTTTTGTGGCAGGAAGGGAGAGTGGCAGGGGAATTGGCTGTTTTCCTTTTTAATGAGAAACCCAGTGTCAAAACTACCGTCAGGATTTCTCCTTTCTTCATCTCCAGCCTATCAGAGTCGAATGTTCACAACAGGCTCAGGAGAAACGAGCACCAGCTTTGGAGAGACCAAATCTACTAAACAAAATAAACCGTGTCATTTCATGCTAATTCAAAGACTCATTCCAACTGCTGTGTGTTGAGGAAGCCAAGAACTGAACTGTAACCCAAATACAAACACAACACATTGCCAGGAAATGGCTAATGCGGCCTCCCATTACACAGAGCTTTCAAAATGTTTTAAGTATCGATGAATACATCGTTTTGGAAAGAGTTCAAACATATGCAGCATTAATTCTACAAATACATCTTTCTTACAAAAATAATCGCACTTGCCTTAGAATGTGAATGGGGACCTGGGCCTTTGAGCTGAGGCGTGTAGACAATGCTTCCTCGTCATTTGTTCATCCATAGTCCTGCACTTAGTTGCTGCAGCCTCGTTCGAGCCTCTCCTCCTGCATTTATCTCCCTTTCAGAAAAAAGCACAACCACGCTAGAGTCCTACCCATCAAGAATGGGAGATACATTGACAATCTCTTTAGGATGCTCTGCACAATCACGAGCTCTAGGAATCAAGACACAAGTGTGTTCACGTTAAAAACTCAGTTTTGGAGAGAAGGAAATGTGATTCCCCTTTCCCACAGGGACATCGGTAATCCTCTTTTGTGCCCATTTGCAGGAAGGTGTGGCAAAACCCACAGGGGCTATGGAACAGAGTGAATGGGCACCCAGTACCATTTGCAAAAATAAAGCTGCCCCTAAAAAGTAGAATTGACCGTACAAGGTCTGGCACAGCAAAAATATTCCTTCACTGAGGCCCAAATGCTTACCAACACCAGGCCAGTTTGAAACAATTCAGTTCAATACAATTTCAAATGGCGCTGAACTCGGGACTTATTTTAGTGTAGACCTAGACAGCTAGAGCTGCTTTCAAAACTCAGATGAAGCCAGGAAGTTCCTCTTCCCAAAGGGCTCTGACTGGCTACTGCCAAAGCCAATGGAAAGACCACAGCCAGGGCCCTCTGGTTGAAGTGAGGAAGCCCTTTGGGTTAAGTTCAAGGCTGCTAGTGCAGCAGGAAGGGCGAGCATTTCAACCTGGCTATGCCAGTTATTTACCTGTTTTTCTCTGCTCTAAGTCTACCCTTCTGTCCTCTGCTTGTCAAGATGAAGATGGAATTCTACGAGCCGGCTTCCTATCAGGTCCCGACAATGTGAGGCACAAGAGTGAAACTGGAAGGTGGGAGGAGGTAAAAATGGCTTCCTTCCTGTGCATCCCATTCCTGCAAGGGTCACTCTAGCAGTGGCTGTGGCCTCCAGCACCAGCACGTGGCTACAACCCCTGGCTTCTTGCAGCACTCCCAGACCAGCCTCCTCGGCGCTCTCCTTACAGGTAGAGCAGATGCCAGGTGGCTCATCAGAAATCTCAACACCACCTGGATGAGGCTTACCTTCCAAGCCCCTTGATTCTGGTGATTCTACATCTTTCCCTGATTTTCCCTCAGCTCCAAGGCTGGTAGCTGTTTCTTGTTATTATCTCAGTATTCCCTTTTGCTCTTTCAGCCCATTAACACCTGTGTAATGAATGCTCTGTATTAAATCCCGTCTGCCTGCAATACCTTGTATCACACAAGGTATTCCATTTTCCTGGCTGGATCCTGATCTACATGGGAAAGCATGGCGGAGGGTGAGGTTTGAGGGAGAAGGGGAGGGGAGGAAGGTAAAGGAAACAGAGTTTATAGAAAAGTCTAGGTTTTCCACTTTTTGAAGGATCAATTAGAAGTGAGGATCTAGACCTGTAATGGCCAGCAGGGTAGTCTTTGAAATATGAGTCGAGTGACTGAGGGACTAAATGTAAATTATTTTTTGGTATTCAATGTGGTTATTGAAAAAGTTTTGAGTAGGTTTGGAACAACATAGGTAGGTGAATCTATTTTTTTAATTTTAAATTTTATGACATCTAAATAGAGGTCAACTATTTCTGATGAAACATTAGCATATAAATTGAGATATGCTACACATAAATACATACTGCATTTTGAAGGCTTCAGATTAAGAAAAGAATGTGAACATCTCATTAATAATTTTTTACAATCATATTATGCTGAAATGATATTATTTTGGATATATTGAATTAAATATATTATTAAAATGAATTTAATTTGCTTTTTTTTTAACTTTTTTAATGAGGCTACCAGAAATTTTTAAATTATGTGACATGACTCACATTCTATTTCTGTTGCACAGCGCTGCTCTAGGCTCTTACGCCTCACACCCTCAGTGTCCCTGTTCTTCATCCAAACACGTTGTGTTAGTTATTGTTCACTTGGTAGCATGTAACAAAAACCAACTGTGGATAGTTTCATAAAAACAAGTTGCTAGATATGCAGAGATAGCAAAATCAAGCTGAGTGGAAACCTGAAGCAAGAATAGCAACATAAAAATGTCTGAAGAACACAGCACTAGCCTGAGTTTGACACCAAGGAACTCAACCTCTGTATACTTCTCAATTCCCCACCACATGATTGTTGGGCCAGATGGCAAGCAAAATAACAGAAACACATGAATAGCAAAAGCCAGAGAAAAGAATATCCCTCTAAATTCAATCTAACAGTTGCAGATAATTAGCTTATGATGTCTGAGTCGTTCAGTATGCTTTCAAATTTCACAACAAAGTCATCCAAATGATCACAACTCATTTGTTATGAGTCAAGGTTCACTGGTAAAATGGAGTGAGGATTCTGGATTTGGGGTTGTGAAGGAAGAAATACAGTAAGATAGCATCAGCAATTACACCATACTCTTAAATTGTACATTTCTGTGTATTTCCACAAGACAAGCTTCCTAATAATGTTGTCTCTTTTCTAATTATAGGAAAATTAGTTTGCATACAGAGGTTTTCTGCATTATAGCCAATATGTCTCCATTACAATCGTTTAAATTCTGTAAGAACCTACAGACCAATCAAGTAATATGCAAATGCTTATTAAATGTCTACTATGAAACAAAGCACTGGTTGAGGGGAGGTGGGTGTTGAAGAGATAACAATGTCTTACAGAACTCACAAACAAGAGAGAGAGAGAAAATACAGGATATACAACTTTGGCTTTGGAAGGACCGTGGAGGTCACCTAATACAATCTTCTGGCCAATGGATAATTCAACTCCTGCAACTGTCCCCAGGAGGGTTCAGCTTCTGCTCAAAGCTGCTGAAACAGGGACAGATAATTCTCAGGAGCCTAATTCTCAGGAGACGGATACCTCAGGAGCCTGTCTACTCCATTTTTGCACATTTGTACAAAATGTACATTTTATACATTTTTTATTTTTCACAAGATCTTTATGCTAAATCAAAAAATGCACCCTTATAATTTCTACTCACTGGTGCTTTTTGTGTCTTCCTCTACATATAACAGCCCTTCAAGTATTTAAAGTCCCCTATCATATTCCCTGTCCTCCTTTTTATCGACAGCATTGCCCTAGCATGCTTCATGGGTGGGGAAGAGCATTCCATGATGAAATACACTTAGAAAATGGAGCATATTCTAATCTTGCCTTGAAAATACACGTTTTATTTTTTTAAAGCTCTGAGGATTCCAGCAGTAAGAAAATCCATCTAACTGCTCTGTACCAAGCACTTTTCAAATCTATTTGACCACAGAAATCTGATATCTCTTAATTTCACCCTATTAACATCACACAGATTTACAGTTCAATGGAAATTTATCTATTCATTCACTCATTCAACAAATATCCATTAAATATCTATGTTGCACCAGGCACTATTATATGTGCTGGAAACACTACAGTAGACAACACAGAATTGACTCTTGATATCACAGAGTCTAGATATCTAGTGATATCTAGAGATATCACTAGACTTGATATTAAAGTCTAGTATGAAAGATGAACAATTAAACAAACAATAACACAAAAAGTTATAAGAATTGTTGGGGAAATGCAGGTCCATGCAAACACACTTTGGGTACTGCTGCTCTGGGCTGAACAGTCTTAGATCTTTTGATGGTTCTTTTTACATCATAGTTCCCAGACTCTGTGCCTTCCCGGTCATCATTCTTTGCGTATGCTCTAGTTTGTCAATGTCCCTCAGAAAGGGCCCCAAATTAAACATAATACTCCAGGAATTATTTGACCAGTAGAGCCTCAGGAAAGATAATACCCTCTTTTGTTCTGGACATTGGGCTTTCATTAATGCAGCCTGCTGCACAGATATAAAACATTAAAAACAGAAATAAACGGGAACCGTCTCCATGGCTGAGTGGTTCAAGTTCCGGGCCGCTCCATTTCGGCAGCCCAGGTTCACAGGTTTGGATCCCTGGTGTGGACCTACTCCACTCATCAGCCATGTTATGGAGGCATCCCATATACAAAAAATAGAGGAGGATTGGCACAAATGTTAGCTCAGGACTAATCTTCCTCAAGCAAAAAAAAAAAAAAAAATGGAGGATTGGCAATGGGTGTTAGCTCAGGGTAAATCGTCCTCACCAAAAAAAACAAAAAACCAACAATAAAGGAGAGAATAGCTTATTGCAATAAAACAAGAGATTTTCCAAGAAAGTCCTTTATAATAATTATCAATTAAATGGTAGACCAAAGTGACCATCAGAGAAGAAATCTCATCTCCATCGTGAGAGACAGATACGGCTTCAAGAAATATTTGAGTTGAATCTTGATAAGAGAGTAGAATTTGGATAGGGAATACCTTTATAATGTTCATAGAAACATAAAAACTAAATGAGATCTTGAAAACTCAAGTTTAACCAGGGGGTCCCATAAGCTGTTTAGGAACATTGAAAACAGACTCAAGAGTTCAGAGGCAAATTTGTGGCATCTAACCATAGATTCAAAGCTTCACAATGAAAACAGGTGGCATATCAGAGAATGCATATTTAGAGTGGCATTGACTGAACTTTCAGATGTCCTCAGGAGACCAAAGAATCTGCCTCCCCTCACCTAACGGAAACTAACAATGAGTACCAACTGGGGCTCCTGGTCTTGGTAGTGGTTCAGGGGGGACAGGAACACACCGAAGTCACTGGAACCAGCATAACTAGGAGAATCTTGCTGGAACAGAGATCTTAAACTAACCTTAAAGAAATGACCCTTTTTATATATTAGTAGGGCATCATAACTAACATGCTAGTACTAGTAATAAGTAAAAGCAGCCCTGAAGGTAAAACCTGAAACAGGTGCAGAGAGGGAAAATTACAGGACGACTTCCCCATTGCCCAGATATCCCTCTGGAACTCTTAGTGTAACCAGTACTGTGATTGCTAAAATCTTCCCCAGAATTTCCAAAGGAAAGAATAGATAATTCAGCCCGTTATACTCCTCTTTTAGCTCTGGTTAAATGGTAGAGGATATTCAAAGCAAGAGCTAGGATGTACTTTTTATTATTACGATTATCATTCTGGTTTTCATTCCTCTGCGCCTCCTGTCTCCTAGATTAGCATGGGTAATTGAGAGCTGAATGTAGTACACTGCATTTAAATCAGTAATATTTAACACTAATAGCCTGATCCTATTGCTATCTCCTGACCTCACAACACCTGACTGCACCTGGCGACATTGAAGGACACGGATGTCCTGATATCATAATTGGCCACAACTCATTGGTTACACATGAGAAGCCTTACTCTGTTTACTTTTAATTTGAGTTTCAGAAATTGCTCTATTCATCATCATCAATGGGGAATCCACAAGGGCACACCAAAAGCTAGATGCCCAACACTCTGATGAATGAAAAGTTCAAACAGTTGTCTGGAGAGGTTTTCTATACCCACTTAAGCCTTAAAAGTGTGGACACTTCTGGGTAGCTGACTGAATTTTTCCTATTTAATTCAGTTGTTTGACTTCAGCATTTATTTACATTTGTTGGATATGCCACTCAACTAAATTAGCTGTGAAAACGACCAGTAGCAAGCAGGTATACTTTATTTCCATCCATGTTACAGGCTAAGTAGAGGAATAGTTGAAAGGAAGGAAGGAGGGAGGAAAGGAGGGAAGGAAGGAAGGAGGGAGGGAAGGAAGGAAGGAGGGAGGGAAGGAAGGAAGGAGGGAGGGAAGGAAGGAAGGAAGGAGGGAGGGAAGGAAGGAAGGAGGGAAGGAAGGAAGGAAGGAGGGAGGGAAGGAAGGAAGGAAGGAAGGAAGGAAGGAGGGAGGGAAGGAACGAAGGAACGAAGGAAGGAAATACGTAGGAAGATAGGTTGGGAGGGAAGGAGGGGGAGGAAATTGATGAAGGCTGATGGAACAGAAGAGGATGACATGGAAGAATGACAGAAGGGAGAAAGAAAGCACGCCAACAAGCAAAGTACAGAGAAAAACTTTTGTCACTCATGGTAGGAACTGCAACACCTTCATTAGTTTTTCTACATGTTTGCTCATTTAATTGATGAGCTTTTCTGTCAAACTCTTCTAAATGTGAATGAATAATATTATGAATGGATACAAAAGAAAATGAGAGCTACTGTCTTACCCTTAGAATACTGAAAAGCTAAACGTTGGAATTTTTTATCCCCGTGTGGTAGCCTGAATAATGGCCCTCAAAGATATCCAGGTCCTAATCCCTGGGACCTGTGAATGTTACCTGGTATGAAAAAAAAAAGTCTTTGTAGATATTAAGTTAAAGATCTTGAGATGAGGAGATTATCCTGGATTATACAGGTGGCCCTTAAATGCAATCATACGTGTCCTTATAAAAGAGAGACAGAGGGAGATTTAACTATAAACAGAAGAGGAGAAGACAATGTAAGCATGGGGGCAGACATGGAGTGATGTTGCTACAAGCCAGAATTCTGGCAGCCACCAGAAGCTAGAAGAGGCAAGGAAAGGATTCTTCCCTAGATCCTCCAAAGGGAGTGTGACTCTGCCAACACCTTGATTTCAGCCCAGTGAAACTGATTTAGGCCTTCTGACTCCAGAACTATAAGAGAATAAATGTGTGGTGTTTTAAGCTACCAAGTTTGTGGTAATTTGCTGCAGCAGTCATGGAAAACTAATACATCACATATTAAAAAAAAAAAAAAAGTAAGCAGCCATTAGCTTCCAAAACAATTCCAAACTGCCAAATATCCCTTGGCAGAAAGGTTGCTCTCCAGAGCCTTAAGACAAAGATCCCACAGGTTCCCTATGCGCCCATTTGAAGATCCAAACAACCTCTCAATGCCTCCTGGGATCATAGCCAGTGCAGGCAGCCCATCAGCAGTGAAAAATGATAAAGGCGAATTGAATATATATAAATACTGAGATTATACAGAATATATTTTCAAAGATTCTTTATGAGTCAGGAAAGACAAAATACCACCAAAAAGTTATAAAATAATGAAATTTCAAGAAAGGATAGAGAAAATAAATGAAAAAAGAAATGTTCTATGAATGCAGGAAATAGGAAAACATCTGAGTATAATTATGTTCAGACTAGGTACTGATCAATAATTCTAAAAAAATTTCCAATTTCTTTATGAAATCCTCCCTAAGAGTGAATCAGATGTTCCCTCTGATCTCCTCCATGATGCACTGAAACATGTAAGTCAATGATTGAGAGGGAGCGCAATTAAAATGCACGGTGAGAAGTCAGAAAGCTGTGCATCTCGCCACTGGAGTTTTCAGGGGGCGTAAAGATGCCTGGATTTGAAACAAATCATTTTACAGAAAAGAAGGGTTATTTCCTGCAATAAATCCCCATCAGGAAGAATTCTCACTGGAGCCAGCGTGGTGATGGATGACGCTCTCTAGGCTGGCTGTGTGGATTGGATTTGGATGGGCCACCAAAAGTGCAGATGCTTATCTAAAACTTATCTGAACAAGCCAAATCTCACGGGCCTGCAAAATTATGCTGGCTTTCTTTCAGGATTAGTCTCTCTCTTGAGATGGCTGGCACGGGAGCTTGGGGACTTGGCTGCACGTCCAGCAAGGATGGATTTTTTTCTTCACATTTTTTGACATTCCTGGTGCAGCAAAAATAATGTGCACACAGACATACATAATCGAGTAAAGTGAAAACTACATGACTAAGATTTCAAAACTACCAGCATGTGCTTACTGAGAGCCTACTGTGCGCCTTATGGTTCCTGCTTGGATAGAATTTATAATCAAGTTGAAGAAACAAACGTCATTATCAAATATTAAAAGAAACTCCTCAATTACAAATGGTCAAAAAAGGAATAATCAATACAGGTCATTTGAGAAGTATTCTTCCCAATACACAACTTAAACTGGACTGTCATCTAGAATAAGATTCAGCAGTCAAGGAAAAGAAGACTCACCTATACCAAAATGAATCACTATTATTTGATGAATGACTACTAGGTGCCAAGCACTGTTTGAAAACACACATCATTTCTTTAATTATTTCAACAACACTGCATAGGTTTATCCTCATCTAACCCATGAGAAGAGCCAAATGGATATGGAAAAGCTAAATTTCCCAAACCCACTTAACCAATAAGCAGCAGAATCAGGATTTAAATCCAAGACTCAAAAAAATCTCTGAATCAATATTCTCCAGGATGCAAAATCATGTTAGGTGGTTATTTCCAACAAAATATGAGTGCAGTGTAGACTAGAAGGAAATGTAAAAAGGGGACTAGTATTTTTTTTTCTTCTGAAGTAACAGTCACAATCCCCATTCAAGAAGCAGGATCTTTGGAGAAGAAATTGTCTTTTCTTAAATATATGTTTTTCTTGCTAAATAGACAAAGCTTTTTCTTCCTGAGGATACAAAGAAAGTCCAGCTTTATCGTTGTGCTTGGTGTGTTTGCTTTGTTTGTTTGTTTTAGGTTTGGTTGCATTAGTGTTTTAAAGATGTTCTTTGAGCATCTCTGATGTGCTTGGAATGGAGGATTAATTTTGTAGTATTAAGTTCTTTTGTATTTGTATTCATTTTCTATTGCTGCTGTAACAAATTACCACAAACTTAGTGGCTTAAGACAACACAACTTTATCATCTCACAGTATCTGTAGGTCAGAAGTCCAAGTTGGCTAGGCTGGTTTCTGCTCAAGGTATCACCAGGTCAAAATCAGGGTGTCAATAAGGACTTGTTCCTTTCTGGAGGCTCTGGGGATGAATCAGCTTCCAAGGTCATTCATGATGTTGGCAGAATTTGGCTCCATGCTGCTACAAGACTGAGGTCCCCATTTCCTGGCTGCTTGTTGCAGGGAGAGGGGTCTTTCTCGGCTTCTAGAGACTCCCTATATTCCTTGGCTCCTGGCCCCAGTCCTGCATCTTCAAAGGTCAAGGTTGAGTCCTTCTAACCTCTCTCACACCCCCTTTTCTGCATCACTCCTCTGCCACTTCCTCTTCCACCACATCTCTCTAACTCTTCTGCTTTCCTTCTCTTCTTCTTTTTTTCATTTAAAAAAAAAAATTTTGACGTGCAGAAAGCTGTACACAATTAATGTATACAACTTGATGAGTCTGGAGATAAGTATACACTGTGAAACCATCACCACAATCTATGCCATAAACCTACCCATTACCTCCAAAAGTTTCCTCTTGCCTTCTTATCTTTCTCCTCTGCTTTTAAAGACTCATGTAATTACACTGGCCCCACTCAAAAAATCCAGAATAATCTCCCTTTTTTAAGATCAATTGATTAGCAACCTTAATTCTATCTGCAATGTCCCTTCCAAGCAGTAGCTAGATTAGTGTTTGATTGAATCACCAGGGGTCAGGAATCTTGGGGGGACATCTTTAGAATTCTGCCACAGCATTTAGCAGCTATTTTGTTAAAAGCAAATACTTTGGCTTTTTGATAACATGAAATTAATTGTACTCAGCAACCGCATGTGATTTTCACTTCTTCCTACTACACAGTCTCTTCCACTGCCCTGACTTCAGGAAGATTGAAACCCCGTCTATGAATAAAGGGCATGACTTTTGAGAAGGTGAGAAATCCTCAAAAAAAAGTCAATATTATCAAATAAAAATTTTTTAAAGCAGATAATTCTTAGAGAAAACACAATTTCAAAAAATAGTTCTTACCTTAATTTCCAGGATATTTCCTTTTGGAGGTCTTAATTATCAAAATAACTCCCTCAATTCTTTACTCTATGGTCTTATTGAAGCCCATTTAAGTGTTTCTACTTGGGAAAAATGCTTGCTGTATTTAAAATCCCTCATTCTAAACCTATTAGTTTATTTTCTATATAGGAGGCAAGAGAATATTTCTGTGCTTGAAGTGCTTAATATTTGAATAATCCTTTTTTGGTTATTTCTTCTAAAGTCACCCCAGATAATGGTAAAAAAAAAATTACTCTGGCAAAAAGTTTGCCAAGTTCCAATTTATTATTAGGGTATTGATGGCCCCTGCTGATATAGAGCATAGACCCTGCACAAGTTCACTGTTCTCGGAGTAAAATACACCTTTCCTTCCCCCCACCTACCCTCAACACACAGGTATTCCTGGAATAATCCCAGTTCACTGCTCTAAAAGGACTTCCCTTCAGCCACTAATCAGTTTAGCATATAATTAAAAGAGCTTTAGAAATCATCAGTCATCTTGCTTAGGGTAAGTAATAATTTATGCCAAGGGAGTTGGAAAGAATGCTGATTTCATGTATTTTTATCTCCTTAGAGGGAAGATGGACTGATAAAACCATGTGCAAGATGACAAATTTTTAGACTTATTCATAAGACTAAATTAAAATAGCAGATCTATTGATGATTTCTGAATATTCTTTAATCTCTCTATGTCCTCCTATTTGGGGAATAAAGATTTTACATAAATATGACAGCTCCTCCCAATTCTAGACCATTTGTCATGATGGTCTAGTTTCTCAAATTTTTTGTTTTTCTAAACCAGCATCCTCTTCATTTTTTTAAATTAGTGAATAAATAACATAGGTATATCAGATATTTGAAATTTAGATACATTTAGATTGGGTAAGCGCTGGCTCACCCACATATTTTCCTTCTAAGAAATAACACTGCAGCCCCACTTAGGAGAAATGAGCTCTCTCTGTAGTTAATCATCTATGCAAGTGCAAGGTGTGGGCTGAGAGATAGGAGGCACATGCTTCAGGAGCCTGGTGACACCGAGGGAAGGCACATGCTGAGGGTTATTAATTTGCATTGAGTACACAAGGTGAGGAGAAGGGGCCTACCTTAATTAAACCAACTCACTAAAGGGGATTCAAAATCGGCCTACTTTAGCACTAAAATTGGCTTAACCTCACCTTGATATGGAGTATGTTGAAGTCACTTTTGCAACGTTAGAAATATAAAGATATCAATTGTGCAACAGTAAGTGGTTTTTCAAAAAGAGCTAACCTAAAATATTTAAATTAAGATTAAAATGTATTCTTTCATTAATTGAACGAATATCAAGTGAGTGTTAATGAGCAAAGAACTGTGTTATGGGGTGTTCAAAGATGTGGAAAGAGCAAATGATTGTGAGTCCTGGTTTCTCCACTGTGGGTCCTTGAACAAAAATTTCTTCACATCTCTCTTTATTCTTTTGTACTTTTTGTGTGTGTGTATGAGGAAGATTAGCCCTGAGCTAACATCTGTTGCCAATCCTCTTCTTTTTGCCGAGGAAGATTAGCCCTGGGCTAACATCTGTGCCCATCTTTCTCTACTTTTTATATGGCTTGACATGCGGTACATCAATGCGCGCCCGGGATCCGAACCTGCGGACCCGGGACCGCCAAAACAGAGCGCGCAAACTTAACCGCTGTACCACTGGGCCAGCCCCTCTTGATTCTTTTCTAAAACGAAAATGTTTTTATCTTAACAGGATGCACATACTTCAGAAGCCTCGGTTATGACAGAAAACCCAATTCAAACAAGCTAAAGCAGAAAAGGAAGCTCATTATTGAGAAGCCCAGGCACCGTTCTGACATCAGGTTCAGTTTTATCCAAGAACTTGAACAATGTCACCGAGATTCTCCATCTCTTGGCTTTGCCTTGCACTGTGTTAGCTGCATTCGCAGGCACCATGTGGTGATCCCCGGTCCTGCTCACACTGGCCTCACTGCTTGCAGTCTCAGCAGAAAGAGCACCTGCCTCTTTGCTAATATCCAAATACGTACCTTTGCATCTCATTGCTCTGACAGCATCATGTGCTACTCAGTGGACTAATCTCCATAGCCAGGAGAATGTGATGCACATGCATAAAGTTAGGGGTGACAGAAACCCTCCTGAAGAGAGTGGGCAGAGCTGATTATGTAGAGAAAAACCAGGCTGCTGTTGTGACAAGAAGAGTGAATGAATGCTGGCTTGCCAAAATGAAAGGTTCAGACTAGATAATCTCAATTATTCCTCCAGTGCTGCTCTTTAGTTATGGACTGAATTGCAAACCCCCAACCCCCACCAAATTCATATGTTGAAACCCTAACCACCAGTACCTCAGAATGTGACTGTATTTGCAAAAGAGTCTTTAAAAAGGTAACTAAGATAAAATGAGGCAGTATGGGTGGGCCCTAAGCCAATCTGACTGGTGTTGCTTTCTTTATGAGAACAGGATATTAGGACACAGAGAGACACCAGGGATGCATGCACACAGGAAAGATCACATGAGGACACAGCAAGAAGGCAATCATCTGCAAACCAAGGAGTGAGGCCTCAGAAAAAAAACGAATGTACCAATACCTTGGTCTTGGACTTCTAGCCTCCAAACTTTGAGAAAAAAATTTTCTGTTGTTTAAGCCACCCAGTCTGTGTTGCTTTGTAATGGCAGCCCTAGCAAACTAATACATCTTCTGAATAAGACAAGATCTTTTCCTTCTAGATCTTTCAGTCTATATTTGGACTGTTTTTGGAGAAAACATGTGTACAGCCTCAAACTTCCCCCCACCACACACACACACACAGACACAGACACACACACAATATCCAGCTACAAGGTAGTTTTTTTGATAAATGCCATGTGAGTGAAACAACAAGCCAAGAGAAGGCACAGTCCCTATTTCCAGGTGTTTAGAGTTTGAGCTGAAGGAGAAGGTTAGGCTACGTATACAGATTAAAGGAGTGGTTCTCAACCGTCTGGGGCTCAAGTCTCACTTTCAAGCACTAGAATTTTTGGTAGCCCTCATGAAATATTTGAATTGCATTCATAGTCATCACACTATTACTTGGGTCCCCCTTTAGCAGTAGGTCACCATAGTGGACATTTGATCACCCTGCATCTGAATCTTCTGCTATTTGGAGGATTGTCCACCTTATAGATCCCACTAGAGACGCTGATAATGCTGGCATTTGCCTTCCCAGCCTTCCGTGCAGCTGGATGTGGGAAGAGACTCAAAGTCTGCTACCCGGACACACCTGCCTGGACTAATTCTGTAGCTAGTGAGGCAAACAAGACAAAACTGGAGGAACCTCTCTGAAAGTGGTGGTGGTTACAGGCAGTAACAGAGGGCTCCTGGGGTCAACAATGGCAGCCGTGCCAGCTGCGCTGGCGAGAGCCAGATGTCAGCTGGGTGCGTGGTACAAGCTACAGCATCTGGGTTCTGTCGTGACAGGATCAGCCCTGCTGTGTGCTTCCAGACAGCACTCCTGGCTGCTGCCCAGCCTCTTACCTCAATGCCCAGCCTTCCACGTGACTGCATGAGCTGCCCCAAATCCTTTTAACAAATTCATTTTCTGCTCAAAATCAACCAGAGCCCTTCTGTGATTGAGCTAAAAACCCTGACTGACAATATTGCTATTTAAGTAGAGCTCTTTATCACCTCCAACTGTCTCAAGTTCTCACCTATTCCAGGAAACATTCAACTTCCCATTGTGTATATATATTTTCGTTTTTACCCCAAAAGGTACTTCATCCTGCACAAGACTATATTAGTCACTTGGCTTGATGTTACTTTGCCATGACAGTATGTCTTACATCTTACATATACCTTCACTTAAAGCAAAAAAAAAAATTAAAATATATATATCTCCACTTGAAGCAAAAATGTATTTTAAGAATTTTAAATATATTGTCAATATTGATCTCAGCTGCATATCTATGAACTGTGTGAGGTGCAGAAGTCTGAAGAAACACTGAGTTAGAGCATGGAGGATGGATCTACTCAATTTCTGGAGTGAGAAAAGATACAGCCTATGGCAATGGTTACCAATCAGATGATTATTAAAATCTTCGAGAGCTTCTGTTCTTAAATACAGATTTTAAATAGATTCCAAGTCCCTCAGAGAAACTTATTTTGTACATCTAGAGTATAGCCCAGGAATATGAGTTTTTATAACGCCTAGCAGAGTCAAAAGACACTGTCCAAATCAACCAAATAAGAATGGAGGTTTAAGTCACAAAGATAAACAATAAAAGGACTAAAGTATGATATAACTAACAAAACTTGGAAGAGGAGTCGGAGAGTTGGGAACCGTTATGAGAGAGCTACGTATCTCAACTTTCATGATGAGGAATCAACACATAACGACTAAAGATGATGAAGTAAGAAATGGATTTACAAGCGTTATCACTCAGAATCATGGCAGCAACCACCAGGAAAAACTAAAACTAAAACTTTTCAAGGTTCTGGCCTAATTATCTCCCTCTATCCACAGTCACTTCATGCCTATTATGCTGTTTTTTTTTTTCTGTAACTCCTCATACTTTCTATCTGAAAATATCTTTCTATTTGCTTATTTCCAAAGTTATAGTAAGCCCCATTAGGCAAGGATTTTGTCTGTCTTGTTCATTGTGTCTCCACAAGTGGAACAGTGCCTGGTATATAGTAGGCACTTAATAAATATTTGAGGAAGGAAGGAAGGATGGAAAGGAAGGCAGGCAGGCATAAGTAAAGGTAGAAACTCCTGGGGAATGGCATAGGGATAGCAGAATTTGACATTTTATTTAATGCTATTCGGAACCATTTGAACATTTTTTTTACCATGAAAATGTATTATTTTCTAATAAAAAATTTAAATGCCCCTCTAGTAGTGTTGATGTGTAGCCAGGTTTGGGCGACGAGGGCATGAAAGAAATGCCTATAAAGTTAGAGGAGAATTTAGAATCAGCTATAGATGGAGGGGGAGGGTTGCTGATTTTATTAGTAGGCTTTTTTGTTTTAATATTTTTCTATTTTTCATTTTATTCTTGTTTTAGTAGTAGGCTCTCCCCTCTATCATGTAATATGAATAGCCTTGGAAAGGCAGTACCCAGTCTTTGCCTAGCACTTTACAGTTATCTATTCCTTTATTGAAAAAAACTTTTCCAGATTGTTTATTCTAGTTGGATGCTCACTTCAGTCCCCTTTTAAAATGCAAACACTTCATAGATGGGTAACACCCATTATGTGATCAGTACCTTAGCGTGAACTTCTTGCATTGTTTAATCAGCTTCCTGTTCTGTTTAAATGCCAATGATCACCTTCTTATTCTGTTTAAATGCCAAAACACAGAAAAAGGAGATAAATCTCTCTACGGAATTCCAGCTACGGATGTTTGGTGTGATGAATGACGAATTTGATCTTCTCTTTCATCTTTTGCAATTACATACAAGCTGAAAGTAAATATGAAACTTACAACTTTGTCCTTTTTTTTCTTTCCAGAAGCTGATTTTAATAACAAGGTAGTAAAGCTTTTTACAGTTTGCCTCATATCTGTATGAACACGATTTGGAGGCAGTGTCATATATCCAAGTATGCCAAAGATTCAGAATTTTAAAGGAAAGGGGAAATAAGTGAATGTCGTGGCTTGCTTCTGCTGGCGCACTCTCATATTTACATTGCTCTGAAAGAGATGAAGGCTAACGTACACTAAAATTCCTATCACGCAGAGTCTGCCGTGGTGCATTTTCAAAAGCCCTTCCCTTCTGAATGGAAGATCAGGAAGCTCTTCCGCCCACAACACAGATTCAGGGCTCAGGACTCAAAGTGATCCAACGTCCCAGAAGCACAAGGGTCAGGTCTCAGGACTTACCACACAGATTTCTGGAAGTAACAAGGCCACAGCACTTTTAACTATCCGTTTCATCCATTTTCAGGTGAGCCAATTTGTTTTTCTTCTACATATGCTACTTTTTCTCCCTCTCCAGTGACAACTCAAAAGATGTGAATCTACACACTACAAGGATGATTTTTATTGAACGTACCAGAATTCTCTATCCAAATAAGGTTTGCTCAGTTAAATACGTATCTTGGGAAGCCAAATGTTCATTCCACCTCTGCGTCATATCTCAGAACATTGGACACTGTCTTCAGGGCCTGGAGTACGTTTTTTGAAAAGTTCACAATGCCAACAAGTAGTTCTTTAGGAATGTAATTGACTTGGGAGTAGCAGTTCTCAAAATTTTTGGTCTCAGAATCCTTTTATTGAGGATCTCAAAGAGTTTTTTATTTATGTGAATTGTTTTATCAATATTTACCATGTTAGAAAGTAAAATGGAAATTTTAAATTTTTTCATTGATTAGTTCATTTTAAAATAACAATAATAAACCATTAAATGTTAATATAACATATTTTATGAAAATAATCACTATGGTTTCTCTAACAAAAAATTTTGTGAGAAAAGTAACATTTTATATTTTTTATAGATCATTTTAATGTCCGGCTCAATAGAACACAGCTGGATTTTTATATCTATTTCTGCTTTCAATCTATTGCAATGTCATTTTAATTGAAGTATATGAAGAAAATTCAGACTCTTACACATATATAGTTGGAAAGAAAAGATTATTTTAAGAGTTTTTTCAGATAATTGTGATATTCTTCTTTGATATGATACCAAAACTCAACTTAACAGGTAGTTGAAATCCGAAACCATAGCAATAAACTTTTCATATTCTGCTACATTAAAATCTATTGGTCTGTCTTGCACTTTGGGAGAATCCTTTATCCACACATAATTTTGTAACATCATGCACTGGTTATCTGGAAAATACTGATTCACTGAGTTGGGCAGATCTTCCAAATAGAGATACATTTAATTATACAATAATATTATCTGCCATGAAACCTCTGGAAAACTTCCCTGTACTCTTGTGAGAGGAGGCAAATAAAATCTTAGTATTATTACAAAAAGTGTTTGACTTCATAGACTCCCTGAAAGAGTCTCTGAACCCCCAGGGTCCCTAGACCATACTTTGAGAACCACTGACTTAGCAGATGAGCTAAATGTCTTGCAGAGTCAAGTCTTATAAGGCTTGTTTCCAAATTAAGCAACACAAAACATCGGTTTAGGAAATTAATCATTTCAGCTACTTAAGCAGGTTTTGTGGCAAAATGAATTTCAGTGAATTTTTTCTGATGTTGTCAAGTGTTTTGATTAATATCGAGTTTCATCCCCTCTCATCATATAAGACAATTTATGACATTGGCCCACTTTAGGTGCTGGGATTGCCCCAAATCACACAACCAGACAGAAACTGAGCTGAATCAAAGTCCACAAAACTTAGACCTGTCACAACAAAAATACTTTCACTTTTCAAACCCTAGATGGTAGTCCATTTACTTCAAGCAATATGCAAAAGGACCACATTTAATATAAGGAGTAATGTGGATATCCTATGGGGTTAACTGAAAAAGGATTTTCTATAGCTCTAATGCAAATGTTCCTATCTGTTCTCTCTTTTTAAACTGCAATGTATGATTATAGAATTTAATAGCTATGAAGAACTATGAGGCGATCTAGTCTAATAATTTAATTTTACAAATGATGAAAGTAAAAATCAGAAAATCAAAATGAGGTAACTATTCTAAGGCTGAGATGAAACCAAAATCCAGGTCACTTGACATCCTGCCCAGCATTTTCTGCATAGACTGAGAAGGTTCTAAAAAGAAAACACCTCATCTTATCATCAGCCTTGTTTTTCCCATTTATCATTCAACCCAAATTAGAGATGTGCAAAAATGTGTCCACTAATTCAGAAATATTTTAGACTTTTCTCCTCCAAAAAACAAGTACTTCAACTTTTTAGAGTTATATTCTTGTAACCCACTCAAAAGTCACAGGTAACATTTTACTAGCAAGGGACAAAGAAATATTAAAATAGTGAAATGCTCACACATTGCAAAGCTAACCACAATCAGAAAGCTATTATCTATTTTATCTGTCTTGGTGACATTCTTCCAAATGTAATAAACTGAGGTTCAGGATCTTGAAATAGGCAATAAAAATGATACTTACAAAAATGACTAAGGATAGGTGGAATGCCGTTAATTAAGCAATAATCCCTTTGAAATCAGTCATTACCAGCAGTTTTTTGCTATGGGCCATTAACACTCTAACTAGCAAGTCATTAATAGTGGTAATAACCAATTCTGAGGGGATTATTGCTGGAATAAACTATATATAATGATTTTTAAGCTTTGTAAAAATTTTCACATTTTTATGCTAACCTTTGAATAATAAGTATGGGTGGAATTAGCTGAGAATATTACTGGCTCATTTTTTAAAACATAAATATTTATCTCTCTCCATCTGTCTATTCCTATATATTTGTCTATCATGTCCTTCACCTTTGAGGATGGTGATCCTGATTGGCCAGTATATAGAGGGTTTTGCTATCCTCTTTTCATACAATGTCCATAAAGACTGTGTGGTGGTTTGCAACTGTCCTCACTCATTTAGAGCCCAGCATTACCATCGACTTCACCTTTTAAAGTCCAAGCCCTTTTGAGGTCATTTTTTGTACAATTTCATCTAGATCACTTTGGTGGGGTTTTTTTCTTTTTTCTTTTTTTTCTTTTTTTTTTTTTTTGCATGCTTATAACACTGAGTTTCTCCAGTAATATAGACAACCCCTGTAGCTTGCTCTAGGTGCAAAGGGCCACACCCAACACAGAAACAGACGCAATTCAGAGAAGAGGGTGGGTGAAAGGGTTCCTGATTATTTGATCCATAATGGTAGCCCAAAGGTAAACACCTTGGCCCTGGCTCCTTCCTGTTTCCCGAGGCCGCTGGAACTCCAGCATGGTTTTCGGTGGTAGCTTTTACCATAGTTGCAGAGTCACTGTAACTCGTTCTTAGTTTTCCTTCACTTTGGATCTGGTGCGGGGGGTGTGTGGGGTTGGACCTCTCAGATACACTTAGTTAACATCACAACTTGACTCTGAGAAAATTTTACAAATTATAAAGCAACATTGGGTAAAACTATATCCCTTCTAAAAGAATGAGCCAAATGAGGAAAAATCAAAGGATACATGAAAAGATTCTGGAAAGAAAAAAAGAACATGAGTGGAGAGAAAAGAAACACCCTTCTTTGAAAGAATTTAAAAATCTTCTTTTCTTGGAAATAGTATTAAGGCAGAAGAATATTTTATTAAGTGTAAGATTAATATTATCTACAATATTCAAGAGGATACTGCCTCTGTGAAATTGATAAAATAGACGAGAATAATCCATGATGAAGACTGCCAACTTAAAGCCACAATAAAAGAAATGTAAAGTAAATTCAACACTAGAAAAAATTAACAAATGAGTTAGAAGATAAATTTGGAAAGTTTCTTGGGTAAAAGGATAAAAATGATAAGACTAATAGATAAGGCTACATAAAAACTGAAAACTTTTGTACATAACCAAACTTCATAAATTGAATTCTTTAAAAACTGGGAAAATATTTACCAAAGAATATCTGATAAAGGGCTAATAGCCTTAATTTTAAGGAACTCACAACAATCAGAAAATGCCAGCTATAGGTTAGTGGACAGCAAACAATTCAGAAAAGTGAGAAACATATCAAGCATAATTACCTTCATTAGTAACCAGACATACAAACTAAATTAAAACAAATATTATTTTCACTATCAAATTAGAAAAAAATTCAAAAACCTATAATACAACTAGCGAAAATGGAGAGTCAGGAATTGTTGTGCCCTGCTGGAGGAATAAAAGGAACCAAGCCACTTTATCTTTGCTTGAAAAGCGACTTGCCAATTTAGGAATACAGCAATATGTTTTGAGATTGGGAATCTAAAATCTCTATGAAAGTAATACAATGGGACTGACACTCCTCTTGCTGAGAAGTAGTCTATGACTCTGGGTTGGAGTGTGTGACTGCTCTGACCAATAAAGCATGGAAGAAGTGATGCTTTACGACGTCCACAGCTACATCTTAGAAAGGCTGTAACTTGCACCTGGTGCTCTCTCAGGCCTATGATGCTCACCCTGGGAACCCAGCCACCATGATGTGAGGAAGCCAAGCAGACACATGAATAAGCCATGTTCCAGTTACAACCTCAGCTGTTTTAGTCTCCACAGTCAACCACCAGCCTCAGTTGCCAGACATCTGAGGAAGCCAAGTGGAGCAGAAGTGAGATTTCCCCACTGACACCTCCCCAAATTGCAGATTCATCAGCAAAATAATGTTTTCCTCCCATCCCTGCAACTTTAATCTGTGTTGTTTAGAAGTCTCTGCCCCAAAAAGAAATGCTTCCTACAGGGAATACAACAGTGGTCCCAGTGAACTGGAAGTTAACACTACCACTTGGCCATTCTGGCTTCTCCGTGCTACCGAACCAACTGTCAAAAAAAAAATGGGGGCCACTGTACTGGTCTGGGTAATTAATCTTTATTAACAAGGAGAAACAGGTTTACTGCTCCACGTTGTGGGTAGGATGGACTATGCCTGGAACTCAGGGGATTCTCTGGGGCACCTCTTAGTACTTCTTGAGTAATATTCAGGATTGTGTTACAGGAAGTTTAGGAACTTCCAATGTAACATGCCAAATCTTTTGTTCCAAGGCAAAGACCAAAGGGACAATCTCAGTCACCAACTTTACACACCGAGCCCAGAACACAAAGAGCCCATGCACAAGAGTGGGGACAATCCAGACATCTAGGTCCTAGAGGAGTGATCCCCTCAAACTCAGGAGAAGATCCCTCTCTGAAGCATCAAGTTTCCAAGTCCAGGTGGTCAGATTGGATGGAAGAGGGAGAGGGACAAAGTGAGTTTGCCATCTGCCACTACACACTTCCACATTTCATCAGTTCTAATTCCAGTGATGGATACATTCTTATCCTCCCCGATCATAATAGCTCAATGTGATTTACAAAATCATCTTACATACCATTATGTTCACATATAAAAATTAGAATACATTTTCCCTTTCTTTATGAAGATAATCAAATATTCAGAATCTGGTTTCTAAACAGGATTTCATTACTAAAAAGAAGAAACTTTTTTACATTGCCATGCAAGTTTTAAGGATGGATAGAAGCCGAATAGATCTTTAAATAGAAATTCTTTCTCCATTTAAACTCAGCAAAAAATTGATTTGATTCCCTGATATGCCTGAGTGCATCATCTTTAAAAATCAATTGTTCTATTACCATCTATTAAAAAACAATAATAAAAACTTATTTTCTGAGCTGCAAGAATTTTGAAAATTCAGTCAAAGCCATAGTTCAATACAAAACCACTTAGAAGTTCAAAGACAATATCATATTAAAAATCAAAGCTTTCAAACATTTAGCTTTACTTAAAAGCCACTCAATATTAAACTGGAATGTTTCACTCATTTAAATTCCCTTTAATGAAGATCTTTGTACATCTCATCTACGTTAGTCCCTGATGATTATACCCCAAGGATATTAAAATCCCAATCTGTCAAAATCACCAGAAAATATCTTCAAATGTACACTTGGCAGTCTTTGTATACTGAGTTGGTAACGTGAAGGATTATTTATAGCTAGGATGCTGCAATTCCCATTTTGCAAATGAGCTTTAAATTATTAGCCCATTTGCTGATTTGAATTGGGTGACTGAATCTTAAAAAAAGTTAGAATCATCAACCTGGGGTAATTGTTGAAGATGTTAAAAATTGGGGAAGTTCAATCTGGTGTCAGAACAGCTACAGAAACACAAATGAAAGTTGACAAAAACACATAGAAATTGAGACATTTGAGAGAAATGCAGGAATATTTAGCTGAATATACTAATTTTCTTTGATAATAATGAATTTCCTGTCTGAATTCTTTTCAAGTACCCTGAAAATAGACAATTCACCCTAAGCTAAAATCCCCACCCCAAAAATAATAAAAATATGTAAATAGCACTGGAACAAAATACCATATAACCCAATTTTCAGTCTTTCCTCACTTCATAGGTTACTTTCTCTACCAGAGTGCTTGTCACATTTTTTTTGCTCGTTTATCCTTTAAAGGAATTTTGAAAAATTATGCACCCCCTCAACTACTGATTTAGTTTAAAATTAATATCTTTATAACTTTTCATGATTGCAAAGGATCTATTTTCCAGTGTGTTAAAAATATTAAAATTTTTAGATATAGTTACCTCATTCTTTTAAATATATTCTATAAATTCTAAGCATTATGCTTTGTTTTTTCATATTTTAACATCTCAGAGATTGAGACAAGTCTCATTATTGCTCTGATCAGGTGGTAGGCATGCCTGTGGGTGTCAGTCACTTGGAAGAAAATTCTAGAGGAAATAGCACTTAAGAAATGCTGTACCAGGGCTGCCCAGTGACGTAGCAGTAAGTCCACGAGCTCCACTTCTGGTGGCCCAGGGTTCCCAGTTCGGATCCCGGGGGCGCACCAATGCACCACCTGTCAAGCCATGCTCTGGTGGCGTCCCACATATAAAGTAGAGGAAGATGGGCATGGATCTTAGCCCAGGGCCAATCTTCCTCAGCAAAAAGAGGAGGATTGGCAACGGATGTTAGCTCAGGGCTAATCTTCCTCACACACACAAAAAAAGAAATGCTGTACCAATGCTTTTGATGACTCAGAGGACAACCAAGTGTGGAAAAACCCCAGACATTGATGACTGAGCCAAAAGTGCGTTCAAAGACTGAGACTCTCAATGTTAACAAGTTTTAGTAGTAAAATGTTCTGGTACCAGTTCTAACCTGTGGCGAGGGAGGAGTCCCACACCACCAAGCAATTCTCTGACACCAGCTGGGTGTCCTACAATTCACTCAATTCTGACACTATCTCCAGGTATATCCCACAAGTTAAGGGCTCTGTCCTGCAAAACTGCCCCCCCATACACTTCAGACACCAATGGGAACTCCAGGTTGTCACCTGTGCTTCTGACCGAATGGCTATAGACTGGAGTTTCCAACGTCCACATCCTTGGGTTCAATTAACTTGCTAGAGCAGCTCACAGGACTCAGAGAAACATTTCACTTACTAGATTACCAGTTTATTATAAAAGGATATAACTTAGGAACAGCCAGATGTAAGAGATGCATAGAGCAAGGTATGGGGAAAGGGCTTCCATGCCCTCTCAGAGCGCACCACTCTCCCCAAATCTCCACATGTTCACCAACTAGGAAGCTCTTCAAACCCCATTTGGGGTTTTTATGGAGGCTCCATTAGGTAGGCATGATTGATTAAATCATTGGCCATTGGTGACTGATTCAACCTCCAGCCCCTCTCCCACGGAGGAGGTCAGGAAGGTAGGACTGAAAGTTTCAACCCTCTAATCACATGGTTGGTTCTCCTGGCAACCAACCTCCACCCTTAAGTGAGGGCCCAAAAGTCACCTCATTAACATAACAAAAGTCACCTTTGTTGCTCTCGTCACTTAGGAAATTTCAAGGGTTTTAGGAGCTCTGTGTCAGGAACAGTGGACTAACACCAAATACAGTCACGCGTAGCTTAACGGTGGGGATACTTTCTGAGAAATGCATCTTTAGGTGATTTCATTGTACAAACATCATAGAGGGTACTTACACAAACCTAGGTGGTATAGCCTACTACACACCTAGGCTCTATGGGACTAATCTTATGGGACCACCAGAGTATATGTGGTGTGTTGTTGACTCGAACGTCGTTATGCAGAGCATAACTGTATATATTTCTTATTATAAATCACAATATCACAAGTAATATCTTAACTAATTTATTCTATTCATATTTCCACGTATACACAAGCATAATTGATGGTAAAGATCCAAATAAGTCTAAAAGATCTCTTTCAATAATAATAGAATAAAATTTGTAAGTGATAAAAAGCATCATAGTTTGTTACAGAATTTTCCCTGACTTACTTATACAAAAGTAATAGTGCATCTAACAATCAATGGTATCTAAGATTTAATAAAATATGAGACTATAATGATTTAATATCCACAGATATCCTTTTTTTTAATTACATGAATAAACACTTTTTATTGTGGTAAAATATACATATCATGAAATTTACCATTTAACCATTTTTAAGAGTACAGTTCAGTGGTATTAAACACATTCACATTATAATGCAACCAACACCAGTATCCATCCTCAGAACTTCTTCATCATCCCGAACTGAAACTCTGTACCCATTAAACAATAACTCCTCATTTCCCCTCCCTCTAATCCCTGGCAACCAATATTCTACTTTCTGTCTCTATGAATTTGAGTATTCCGGGTACCTCATATAAGTGGAATCACACAATATTTGTCCTTTTGTATCTGGCTTATTTCATTTAGCATAGTGCCTTCAAGTTTCATCCATGTTGTACCATGTGTCAGAATCTCCCTCCTTTTTAAGGCTGAATAATATTCCATTGTATGTATGTACCACATTTTGTTTATCTATTCATCTGTCAATGGACATTTGGGTTGTTTCTGCCTTTTGGCTATTGTGTACAATGCTACTAGGAACATTGGTGTACAAATATCTGTTCAAGTCTCTGCTTTCAATTCTTTTGGGTATATAACCTGAAGTGGAATTGCTGGATCATATGGTAATACTATGTTTAATGTTTTTAGGAACCTCCATACTGTTTTATAAGCTCTTTTTTAACAGCTATTTCCATTCCACTTCTCCCACAAGAATTAACCTAACATAAAAATACTTATTGTTCAAAATCTTTTGATTATCCTCATAATCCTCTACAAAAATTAATATAAATTAAAATGTAAATTTCCTATGATCATAAAGATCTGGATGTTAAAATTTCCTCTAGATTGAGTTATCATTCAGCAATAGTAGACAGTTGATCAAAACAACATATATGTATTATAAATTTTATAAACAATAAACAATAAAATTTTAATGAAAGTGAGATGAGTAGAGCTATGTTCTTTCTTCTTCCAATGAGTTCATGTACCTGTGGATGAATATTTTACCATTTAGATGACAGATAGATAGAGAATTGATAAGAAATTTCACTCACAGTAATCGCCCCTGGAGGAGCCTTCCTCCAATGCTCTTTGCAAGAGGCAATGGAGAGTCCCACCTGATCCTCGCTGCATCAATTAACACCTCTGTTGCCTCATCCTCCCCTGGGACACCTGCTAGGCTTCAGCATTGCCTTCATCATGCTCACTGCAGCAGCTGCAGTGAGCCCAGTTCCAGCCCAGTTCCAGCACTCCCCACCCAACTCATAGAGGCTCAGGCTTCCCCAACAGCTGTCCAGAAGGGCTGGGTACATAACCAGAAAGTGCCTGAGGATGACACTACATGGGGCAAACTTAGACCAGTGAAAGGCAGGATAGAGTTAGGGGCCCAGAGATAAATTCCTTCTCCTTCCTCTTCCTAACAGACTGTTCTAAGAAACAGTAGCTCCATATGACCTCTCCAAAAGTACAGAATGTCCCATGCGACTGAGCAACCAACTGGGTTTCTTGTGAGACTGTGGCCAGTGAAATATTCTCCATCTTGTATTCACTTTCCATCCTTCGCCGCCTCACTTCCCTCTGTCTCTCTCTCTTAATGACCTGGAATTTACCCACCCACCCACCCAAATAAAATCTTTGTTTTAGACTTTGTTTTCTTGAGAATTCAGGCTAAGATGTTCATAAAAGTAAGCAGAAGAGAACGGAAGAATTTTTCTTATAGTAATTTCACTCAATATTTAAAACGGCTTGCTGGATATTGGCCAAAAATAATACAGTGATTTATCATCCAAAATTGTTTTTAGTGGTTATTGGCAGATATTTCAAATGTTTCACATTTCTTTCAATGCTTTTGAAAGCAAAGAATTGGACACCAACTTACAAAAAACAACTCACAAAGAGTTGTTTTATCAGCCATTAGATTATCCACTTTCCCACCCCTACACCAATATTTCAAATTGTTCCTTTGCCTGGTGATCTAAAAGTTCAAACACCTGGAGGCAATGTACTAAGCAATGCATCATAGTAAGATCTGAATGGGTGAGAGATTTGACTTTCTTTTCTAAATTGGGAGAAAGAAGGCCCACAGCTCTGGCAAATCTAGGGGGAAATGGCACCTGTCTCATATCCACCCAAGTCTCAACTAAGCAGCTGTTCCTTCTCGTCCCTTCAGCCCCTCCTGTGGTGTCTGCCAGCTTCATCATGATCATACCTTGAATCCCTAAACTATTCTTATTCTCAATAATGCCCTCAGTGGGAGACCAATATGGGAAAATCCTACACTTTCCTTTATGGTCTAATCTCTAATTCCCTTCAACTACACTAACACGAGGCCTTACAATAAGAGGTTTTAGCTACTGAGAAGCTATGGACAACCAGAGAAATTGCAAAGCAGAAGGAAAAACTTAAAACTGCACTAGTCCCACAATCCGAAGAAAAAGCAAAATAAAACAGGCAAAAAGCCAGAACTTTCCTCAGGTGCCATAGTGGACACACTGGTACCTGTCTCAACCTCTTCTCCTCCTGTCTGAAACAAATCCATCCTTCATTTTTCACAATGCAAGTCTCTATCCATTGCCGCCTGTAGAAAATTCAATCTTCTACTCAGAAGGGATAGCCATAATTTAGTAACTATCCTCTCTCCCTGGGGGGCATTCCAAGGCAAAGATTTCAATCAGCAATACCTTTCCCCAAGCCCAAATTAATTAATTAAGAATAACATCAGGAAAGGTTTCAGCTAAATAGTTCAAGTTGGCTTTGTTACCTTGAGTCTTACACCGTTCAAGATCTCTCTGCCAGTGAGATATGTTTATATCCATCCTCATTCTTCCTACAGTCTTGTGGTAGATAAGTATTGGACCAAGCACATACACACACACACACTCACAGCCCCTAAAGAAAAAAATTATTTCCAGAGACAGTACAGTCTAAACCCATATTAAAATAGTGTATCCATTAAGATAGGATCAGCTGTGTATAACTGAAGACCCAAAGCAGTGGCTTTAACAAGATAGAGGTTTATTTCTTATTCATAGTAAAGAAGTCTGGAGGTAGGAAGTCCACAACTGGTATGGTTATGGCCTGGGCTCTTTCTAACTCTCCACCTCCCCAAGATCTGACCTTCATCCTTATGGTAACAAGATAGCTGCTTGAGTTTCACCCGTCCCATCCAAGATCCTGGCCATAGGATAGTGAAAAGCCCTCCTTCTGAAAGGAGACCTCTGGGAAAACTTACATTACATTTCCACTTGTATGTTATGGCCAAAATTTTCACAGATTTCCCTGCCCATAAAATAAATCATGTTTTACATTATTATACCAATTATTTTATCAAGGCCCCTCATAAAAATAGGACCCATAACAATGTCTTGCCGAAAGCGGAACTGTTTCATCTGATGGCCGTTTTAAGTTGCACCTAAGCCTGGAAGAAGCATTGATTTTTTTTTTTTTTAATTTGGATCTAAGTTAAATTCTAGTGTTGAGCATCCCTCTCTCACTAATCTTTATAATCTGAAGGGAGTCATTATGAAAGGAAATCATTATACTCAGGTTACACAGAGAGACAGTGAGAGGTGGGGAAACACTTTAGCTTTACTCATATTTTGCCACTTTCTTAATTTTACTTCTCCTCAGACTGTACATGTCTAATGAGAAGCAGCTTTTTTTTCTTTTTTAATATTATTTATATTTCTTTTTTAATATTTATATTTCTTTCTTTTATATGGAATATACTTCCTAGGGTAACACCCAAATAAGCAAATTTTATTTTATTTTTTTATTTATTTAGTTTTTTTTGGTGAGAAGATCAGCCCTGTGCTAACATCTGCCAATCCTCCTCTTTTTTTTGCCGAGGAAGACTGGCCCTGGGCTAACATCTGTGCCCATCTTCCCCCACTTTATATGGGATGTCGCCACAGCATGACTCGCCAAGCAGTGCATCAGTGCGCGCCCGGGATCCTAACCTGTGAACCCTGGGCCGCCACAGCGGAGAGCGTGCAGCCAACTGCTTGCGCCACCGGGCCGGCCCCCCAGATAAGCAAATTTTAAATGGTTCATTGGATAAACTGTGGGCTACTATGGATGGGAGTGAGGGAAAAGAGAAGTTTTAATAATGCAACAGTGAGTCAACGACCTCTACAAAAAGGGAGATGTTTTCAGTTAAGTGTCAAACTAGAGGTTTTCTATTTCCCACCAAAAGCAAAAATTATCTATATAACCCCTCCCACTGATATATCACAGAAAATAAGATAAGAAATTCTCCTCAGGTCTAAAGAACCTACATCAGGCATTTTTCAGAAAGCTCACTGAACCAAAGTTTTCAGCATTTCAGTCTTGCATAGATCTATACAGTAGCAAATTGGGAAATGCAGAAATAATGTTAATAAACTTCCTATAGTTAAAGTGTGAGTTTGCAACAAATAAATATAGAGTTTCTGAGAATTCTATGTCCAGGAATGAGTGAAATTTGGACCAGCATGGAAGGAGAGGGCGTAACTGGTAGATGATCAAAAACCCCTTGAAAAACTCAGGAAGAATTAGAACACAGATATTTCTCCTAAACAAATGTAACAAAGTATGTGCCTAATTATTTAGTAAAAAAGATTAAAATTAATTAAAAATAATAACATACCACCTTGCATATTATTTTTACTTTGTTATGTGTAAATAAATTTATAAGACAATATTTAAAATACTGTACATAACCCATATTTCTCCAGGTCACACAAACCTGGGGAGTACAAATCAGTTCATATAAACAGCATAGTGGTAAAAAGAACAGGCTATGGACAAACAAGCTATCTAACCAACAAAACAGAATTGAGAGTCCAGAAACAAACTCTCATATGCAGTCATCTGATTTATGACAAAAGTAACACTGCAATGCTGTGAGGGAAAGATGGTCCTTTCAATAAATCGGATATTCATATGAAAAAAAATGCACCTTGACCCCCAACCTCACACGATACATCCAAATCAAGTCCAGATAGACTGCAGATCAAAATGTGAAAGGTAAGCAGTAAACAAAAGAGAAAACTTTCATGACCTTGGGGTAGGCAAAGATTTCTGAAAGAGAATGCAAAAAGTGCTAGCCATAAAAGAAAATAATTGATAAACTGAACTATGTTAAAGTTAAGAATGTCACTGTTCTTCATGGTGTCTTCATAGGACACAATAAGGACACCATGGTTTTCATAGGACAACAAGAAAATGAAAGACAATCCAAAGAAAGAGAGGACATATTCACAACACATATTCAACTAAGGATTCATATCAAGAAAGTGCAGGAGAAAAATTTTCCTTTACCCTTCTAGGTTCTTCTGGCTGGTCTAAGAATTAAATTGACATGAGACAGATTAATAGGAGAAAATCAAATTTAATTTTGTGTGTACGGGAACCCAACATACATAAGAGGATCAGAGACCTCACATACATGAGAAGTTCAGAGACAAAAATATAAAACGAGGTATATATGCTGTCTTGGGCTAAGGAATGGGATAGGGACCTGAGGCTTCAGAGGGGAGGAGGGTAATTCACAGGACAATAAGAAGATCAGATGTTCAGTAATAGGCTCAAAATATTCCACATGCCAAATTGGCACATACTGGGGAGGCCTGTTCTGAACTTCTTCAAGAACATAGAAAGGGAGCTTCCGGGTTGGTGAACACATGGAGGTGCTGGGAGAGTGGTGTGCCCAGAGAGGATATGGAAGCTCTGTGTCCCTTCCCACATACCTTGCCCTATGCATCTCTTCCATCTGGTTGTTCCTGAGTTATATCCTTTTATAATAAACTGGTGGCACAGTGGTAGTAAAAAGACATAAAATAGGAAAATGGGCAAAAGTCTTGAACATACTTTTCACAAAAGAGGATATACAAATAACCAATAAATATAGAAAACATACAAGGTAAAGAAAATTAAAACCAACCACAGAGTGATACTGCTCAACACTCACCAAAATGGCTAAAATGAAAAAGACAGGAAATACCATGTACTGACAAGAATTTGAAGCAACCATAACTTTTACACACTGCTGGTACAAAAGCAAATTTGTTCAACCATCTTGGAAAACTGGTTGACAGTACCTCCTAACGATGAACATATATCTACTCCATGACACAGCAGTTCCACTCCTAGGTAAATACCCAATATAAATGTATAAATATATTTACCTAAAGACATGTGCTAGAATATTCATAGCAGTACTATCATCAATAGTCAAAACTGTAAACTACCCAAATGCCCACCAATAGTACAAGGAACAAATAAATTAAAATATATTCAGGGGCCAGCCCTGTGGTCTAGTGGTTGAGTTTGGCATACTCCACTTCAGCGGCCCGGGTTCAGTTCCTGGGCGCAGACATACAACACTTGTCGACAGCCATGCTGTGGCAGCAACCCACATACAAAATAGAGTAAGACTGGCACAGATGTTAGGGTGAATCTTCCTCAAGCAAAAAGAGGAAGATCAGCAACAGATGTTGGCCCAGGGCGAATATTCCTCAAGCAAAAAGAGGAAGATGAGCAACAGATGTTGGCCCAGGGTGAATCTTCCTCAGCAAAAAAAAAAATATATATATATATATACACACGTATGTTCAAACAATCAAATATGATACAGCAATAGAAATGAGACAACGTGCAAAAACACAGATGAATCTTGCAAATGTAGTGTTGAGTATAAAAAAGCCAGATATAAAAGAGAATACTGTATAATTCTATTTATATATGGTACTGTCGGGATAAGAAGGAGAATCTCCCTCTGCCCTTTCCCTTAAGGTCCTTATGGCTGGCCAAATAATTAACAAGACAGGTTAGCAGGAGAAAATAATACCAAGTTTAATAACATGTATACATGGGAGAAAGCAGGGACACTGCGTTTCTCCACACAATAGCAGAAATTCTCGTCTTAAATACCATGTTCAGCCAATGACAAAGGAGGATTTTGGGGGTGGGGGGAGTCAGTTACAGGAGATTACCACTACAGCACAGTAAACAAGAGTAAGGTTATTATGCAGCTTTAAGGCCTCAACTTCCACATTGATAAGCCTCTAGAAATGAGGCCATCCCCCTCTCTTCTCAAAACAGAGAGAGAGAGAGACCTTTACAAATAGAAGTTTCCCTTATAAATATAAATAATTGTCTGGCAACTCCTCACAGGGCCATCCAAAAAATGTGGCCAGAGAAACAAAACTTCCGATAAGGTGGGCTTGTTGGTGCCTTTCCTATTATAACATTTATCCTACATTATCTTTACAGCCATCATAATAGATCTGTTCCAAAAAAGAGCCACCATGTCAAACTCTTTAGGCAGTTAGTGGGGGAGGTCAAATGTCCTCAGAAAAAACAACCAAGGTAAAGAGATAGATTTCAGGGTGGCCAAATCTTGATCTCCCACAGTACAAAAACAGTTAAAACTACCCTATGCAATTAAAAGTCAAGACAGTACTTGCCCTTGACAGATATAGTGACTGGAAAGAGGTGTGAGGGTGTCCAGGATGCTGGTAATGATCTGTTTCTTCACATGGGGGCTGGTTACACATGCATGTCCAGTCTGTGAACGTTAATCAATCTGTACACGTAAGATATGTACACTTTTATGTATGTGTGTTACACATTAATAAAGAGTTTTATTAAGAGGAGGTTATGGATTTAGACTGCCTAAGGTCACACTTACTAGCTGTGTGATTTTGAGCAAATTATTTAATCTTGGAATTTCATACTGGTAAATTAGTATAAAAGTAGTATCTACTTCACAGAACTGTAAAGAAGATTAAAACTCCACCTTAATGTAATAAACATGGTCCCCAAAATTCAACTAAGTATGAATATAAGTCATGTTTAAAGATTAATCAAATGACAGGGCAGGCCTGTGCAACTCGCTAGCTGGGAGCTCTAGGTGGCCAGCTATGCAGTCCAAATCCATCTCAATCCTGGCTATAGTTTGTCATTACTTGATGGCAAATGTAGGCTCTGGTTTGAATGTTAATAGAGATAATTCTGGATTCTATGGATAGCCAGGATTTCTAAGACAAAGTGTTAGCTGGTGCGCATTTTGTCATCCATGGAGAAACTAGGTTGGAAGAGTCTTGGGTCTCTACTTTCCTGCTCCCTGAGCCAAGATTGTCTTCTATTTCCTAACTTAGCATGACCCTCTCTTCCATTTTCCCCCTCTCCTTGAAGAGGAGAACTTTAGCCTACCGTTGTTTGAGAACATGAGCTGGGCGGAGGACAGGAGAGAAACGTCAACCTCCTAATATCTGAACTTGCATTTTGGAGGATGGGAAGTTATTAAACAAATAAATCATGTGAATAACAAGTGCTCAATAAATGCTAGCTGTTTTCCCACTCCTGGCTGTTGACCCTTCCACTTTGCAAGACCTCCAAACCTCCTCAAGATCTTTCCCAGCTATCTCCTGTAGTCCTCAGAGGATATTTGGGATTTTCTGCCCATGCACTGGATACCATCATCCCTGAGACATGGGGCTAATGAACATCGGAGCTCTGTAAGTGCTGAAGCATCGCTGTTCTCTGGAGTTCTCAAAATACCGCAGCCAGGCTGTCTTTCAGGCCAAAGAAAGGAGAACACTTTGCTTCTCCTTTTGGATTTTAGAATAGAACCAAAGGAACCCTGCCCTGCATGACAATGCCTTAGAGAGTTTTTGGAAAAAAACAATCCCGAAGCCTTGGGGCATACACTTGCAAACCAGGGCCAGTCCAGAGAAGGGAAAATTACTATTGATATCTGTTACAAAGATACATTTCTGTCTGGATGTGGCATAGTTTGTATGCTGATTATGACATTTATCGAATGCAGGGGGTAAAACTAACAGAATAAATCACAAAAGAAGCCAAAATCAGAACCTAAGAAGTAGAGACCAATAAGTGTTTTTCTCAGTTAAAATAGCCAGATGTTACGTTTAAATCAGAGTTGGATTGAATATCACAGCAGTCTGAAAGTGAGGGAAAGGAAGTTGTTTGTGACAGTCTGATGGCTCCCCATGATAAGGCACTGATCCCCATCTTTAATAATAACCAATAATAAGCACACTGCACGACTCTCTTCTACTTCTAATATTATGGGTAAAATTGTGCCGGCCGAATCAAATGCAATTACTGCTTAAGGCAGACTGGATGAAAATCCACAGCTCCTACACATTAAAAAGATTCAGTGGGTGAAAGGCTAAAGAAGAAAGATGTAATAATGTTTTTTATGATTATTACTTCCATTGTTATTATTTTGGTTTGGGTTATTATAATTATTATTATGATAATTACTTTTTTATTGATACTTTCTTGTTACGTTTATCTTGAGACGGAAACAATAACTGCCCAGCTCTCCTTGTAAAAGTGCCAAGGGAGTAGTTGGAAGTAATGATGAAAAAGTCTTTTTCTTTTATATTAGTCCTGCTATAAAAGGGGTGGTTACTCTTTCTATAAAGGTAGCTTATGTGGCATAAAATAAAGTATATTTTATTCCAAAGCTGTTCACTCAAATCTGGAAGTAACTTCTTCTTCCTTATGAAATGGCATACTTGAGTGATTATCAATCAAATCTTCTGAACTTCCCTTCCTCGGATAATATGTGCAGTTAATAACGAGGCACGGCGCCCGTTTCTATGCCCGAGTCTCATTTTTCCCCCATGTTCCAGGGCTCCCTTGACCCTGTTGATTAAAGAGCTCACATCGCAGGGTTTCGTGTGATCAGTGTTTTTCTGGAGAAGAACACGGATTAATTGATCTTTTGTCCCTGAATAAGACTATTTGATGGAAATTTAATAGGAACTGGTAGATTTCAATATCACCAGGAAGCCATAGAGAACTTGACATTTCAATTTGTTTCTGAATCATTCATACAGGAGAAAAGCCAGGAATGTACGTACATTAATAAGCTTTCTGGCAGAGCAGTGAGGAGAGAAGGAAAGAAAGAACTACATGGATCATTCATCCATAGGAGACTCAGCAAGAAATGAGTTCGAGCCATACGTAGAGAATTCTTTTCAGTTGTGTTTATGAGCTGGGAATAAATAAGTGTGTTACTCTGGGGAACTGTTCCACTGAGAACATAAATTTAAAGTAATACAGATTTTCAAGATTTTAGGGGACTTGGGGAAGTTCGTGATCCCTCCTCCTCCTCTAGCTGTGACATCCCCAGCCACCTGCACTGGGCCTGGACAGTGGATGAAGTTAGTGCTCACCGCCCCAGTGTAGCTCTCCTGCACCCTCCTTATTAACCCACACCCACCTTCTGTAGCACTTTTCTCCTCCTTGGGTCTCAAGGCCATCTCAATGTCTAGCCCCTCTGGTCACAGCAGGACACAACTTAAGTAACCCACTCTCTTCAAGGCTGTAGTGACTGAATATGTTACCTCTGAAATATTTGCACTCCAAATAGGGGAGGATTATGCTTAATTATCAAGAACGACCTAGTTACAGATTTTCCTGCATCTACAGCCTAATACCTGACAAGTCCTACCACAGAGGACACTGTCTCCCACAAACCTGGGTACCATCGTGTATGCTTTAGAAAATTATAGCTTCTATTCTGAATAAAGAAATAGATTTTTCCTAATTTATCTTTCAGAACAACCAAATGAGCCCTCCTTAACTAACCTGGATAATTAACATTTTAGAAAAATTTGCTTTAAGGTTCTTGTTAAAGGGTGAGAGTTAAGAAAATTCATTTAAGTGAGTACTTTGTTTATTAAAAAAAATAATGTGCACACCACTTTTCAAGAAAAAAAAATCTCTTGCATACAGAGAGGTTTGTCCAAGAGTACATGCAAACACCCACACTTAAACGTAAAAAGATGAAAAATGGACAATTAGACCATATCCATTTAAGATGCCTCCATCATAGAAACTAATAAGCTGTTGATATCGTCTCTAGCCTTACCAGTCTTTACACCTGGGACAGCCTATGTGGATTGTAATTAATCCTCATGCGTCACCAGGCTCCACTCACTACCTAACAGATAGATGAGTCCACTGCAACCCTCATGGTTTCCCCACATTTGTTCATCTGTGGACATTTGTCCTTCAGAGTACTGTGCAATTGAGTGAGTCTGTATGTCAAATAACTTTTCTTTCAGTTTTTCCTCTTTGTTTGAATTAATATTAGCCAAGTATAGTAAGCTGAATAATGCCCACCCACCTCCAAGGTGTCCACATCCTAATTCCCAGACTCTGTGAATATGTTTCCTTATATGGCAAAACAATTTTGCAGATGTGAGTAAATTAAGGATCTTGAGAGGGAGATAGTAGCCTGGATTATCCCGGTGAGCCCAATGATGTCATCACAGGGGTCCTTATAAGAGAGAGGCAGAGGGAGACATTGCGACCAAAGAAGAGAAGGTGATGCGATGGGGGCAGCAGAGATTGGAGATGGAGGAAGAGGCCACAAGACAAGGAATATAGGTGGCCACTAGAAGCTAAAAAAGGCAAGGAAATGAATCTCCCCTCAAAGCTTCCAGATGAACCCACCCCTGCCAACACCTTGACTTTAGCCCGGTGAAACTGATTTCAGACCTCTGACCTCCAGAACCGTAAGCTAATAAATTTATGTTGTTTTAAGCCACAAAAATTTGTGGTAATCTCTTATAGCAGCAAAAGGAAACTAATATGTCAGGCACGGATATTTTATTATCCTGTAAACATACAAATGTAATTAAAATTAGGAGGACAGTTTTAACCTCCAATGGTCTGTATTATGTGGGAAGCTTATAAATAATACTGGCATTCAGCATAAAAATGAAAACAACCCATGTCACAGTTATATGGGTTATTGATCAAAAATTATTTACTCAATACCTACTTTGTACAAGGCATTGTACTGTGAGAGATAGTTGAATAAGGTACATTACTCTTGAGGAACTTTTTTTAAATGGTAAGAAAGCGAAACATGTATAAAATGAAATAACTTTGAGCATTGTATCTGAGTCACCTGTGAATCTCCAAAATATTTTCTGGCATATAGTAGATGCTATATGTTTTCTATCAAGCTATATAAATTAAGCTCATGTGATATAAAACAACAGTGCACGAGTTGTCATGAAACAGCCTGTGATTATCTGTAAAATTGTTGTTATTTTCATTTATAGCAGAGGAAGGGAGAAAAAGAAGGAGGGAGAGAAAGAAGGAGGGAGGGAGGTGGGGCAAAGAGGAGAGGTCTACCAGCTGGCTTTCCAAACAGGCTGCATTGGAAGGTGAGCGGGCTTCTCAGTGGAGTGCCTGCAGGTTTGGCCTTCAGTGGGGCATGTTCGGGTCCTCAGTTTACCCAAGGCTTATCAGGATCTGGAAGATCATCAAGTCTGGAGGTTGTATTCGGAGAATCCTAAATTGTATATAGTGGTTATACATCTGAGTCTGTACATTTTACTTGCTGTTGCTGCAAGAGCTACAAGCTGAAAAATCAATCCAATCACAAAGAAACCAACCTCAGGACCTGTTAGGTTCAAAACTCAGATGCCAATAATAACTAGGCTTAGGGACTGTGACTAAAGCCAAGGTCAGGGCAGGAAAATAAGGCAATGACGACAAAATGCTTACCAATGATACAACCACATAGATGCAATAATGAAGGAAAAGAGTGTAGGAAAGAATAACACCAACTTCCACGCCCAGAAGTAGACAACGCGATAGAAAGGTAAGTGAGTGTGTGCATTTTTTTTTTTTTTTTTGATGACAGATCAGGTCATCGTGAAAATGAGGGAGAAGAAAACAGAGTGGACACAAAAGGAGTTGGGTACTCAGCTCTATAGAAACTCGTGTGTAAGGAGGTTGAATGTGAGCAGCTTGAAAGTTTCCTCATGAGTTGATTGGGTTGTAGTTATCTGTGGCCATACCACAGGACTAGCTATTTTGGCTGAACTTAATCGAAGTCATAGTAATAGCTAACTTTTTGTATGTGTGTGAGGAAGACTAGCCCTGAGCTAACAACTGTTGCCAATCCTCCTCTTGTTTGCTGAGGAAGACTGGCCCTGGGCTAACATCTGTGCTCATCTTCCTCTACTTCATATGGGACACCGCCACAGCATGGCTTGACAAGCGGTGCGTAAGTCTGCACCCGGGATCCGAACCTGCGAACCCCAGGCCGCCAAAGCAGAGTATGAGTACTTAACCACTACACCACCAGGCCGGCCCCTATAATAGCTAACTTTTATTAAAAACTTACTATGTGCTAAGCACTATTCTATCTCATTCAATCTCCCTGATAACCTGATGAGATGTGTGGTTGTCTCCATTTTACGCGTGAATGGAAACATAGAGAGACTAAACAACTTGCGCAAAATTAGGCAGAGAAGAAGTGGTGGATCTCAGGTTAATTTTCTTTTCCCGAGCTATCAACATCACTATCTTAATTCTCATATTATTTCCAGACCATAGCAGGTCATGACTATCATCAGAGCAAGTAGTCTGATCCACTTTCAAATTATCTGCAGAATCTGACTAGTTTTTTTACTGCCTCCACTGTTACTACCCTAGCTCAAGCCATCATTTTGTCTCACTGCAATTATTAGAATAGCCTCCTACCTAGTCTTCCTGCTTTCAAACTTGTCCCTGTATAGTCTATTTTCAACACAGAAGCCATAGTGATGTTTTTCAAATACGACACACTTTACAAAAGACTATATCCAAATGACCAGTGTGCATATGAAGAAATGATCAACATCGTCACTCATCAGGGGACGGCAAAATTAAACCACAATGCAATGTCACTGCACAACCACCACAATATCTAAAACGAAAAAGCAGACAAAACCAAGTGTTGACAAGCATGTAGAGTAGCTGAAATTCTCATATACTGTTGGGTACAATAGCAGCAGGAAACCATTTTGCAATATCTGCTAAAGATGGACACACCCTATGACCCAACGATTCTACTTCTAGGCATATATCTAACTGAAATGAATACATACGTTCACCTAAAAGCTTACACAAGAACATTCAGACCAGCACTATTTATAATAACAAAACCCAGAAAAACCCATAAGTTCATCTACAATAGAATGGATAAATAAGTCCCGTGGGATTTGGTTGTGCAGTGTAGTCACATAATCAAATACTATGCAGCAATGAGCAAACGAACTACAACTACAAGAATCTCACAATGCTGAATGAAAGTAGCCAGATATAAAATAGGACATACTATTTGATTTCAGAATGAATTTTTTATGTTAGAAGTCAGAGTAGAGGTTACTCTTGTAGACGGGGACAGGTTAGTGACTGGAAAGAAGACACAAGAGGAATTTCTGGGATTCTGGTAATGTTGTGTTTCTTGAGCTGGATGCTAGGTACACAGTGTTTTCACTTTGAGTAAATTCATTGAGCTGTATACTTATGAATAGTTACATATATAATATATTTATATTTAATATATGTATGTATATTTATGAGACATATGTCATAGATATATGTTATTCATTAAAAAGTTGGAAAATAAATATATGTTATATCATCTAACTTCTCTGTTCAAAAATCGCCCAATGACTTCCCATCAAATTGAAGAATAAAAGCCAAAGTTCATTTTGTGGCTTCAAGGACTTGCTTGATCACCATCACCCATGTCTGATCCGACCTCCTAGGACCTTCCCCCTCGCTCACTCCATGCTAACCATAGATGTCCCCTTGCTCTTGCTGCCTCAGGACCATTGCACTTCCCGTTCTCACTGTTCTTCACCAGGTATCTGCACAGCTTGCTCCCCCCTCTTCTTTAGGTCTTTGTGCAAATGCTATATTTACAGTGAAAAATTTCCTGACCACTTCATCTAAAATGAAGTCCCTCCCAGGACTTCCTCTCTCTTTTTTCTGCTATATTTTTCCTCATAGATTTTATTAACTTTTAATTTGCCATATTATTTGTTTTGAGTTTTTTTTATCTGTCTCCTCCACACTAGAATGTACTCTCCCTGAGGGTAAGAACATTTGTCTGTATCATTCATTTCTGTATCCCCAGTGCTTGGCACACAGGAGATGTTGAATAAATATTTGTTAAATGAATGAATATAGCTCTTACATCTTTATCACACTTATTAGTTATGTGTATATCTGTCTTCTCTAACGGACTGTAAAGAAGACATAGGTAGTATATTCATTTCCTAGAGTCGCCATAACAAATTACCACAAACTTGATGGCTTAAAACAATAAAAATTTATTCTCTCACAGTTCTGGAGGCCAGAAGTCTGAAATAAAGGTGTCAGCAGAGTCAAACTCCCTCCAAAGGCTCTAGAGGAGAATCCTTCCTTGTCTCTTCCAGCTTCTGGTGGCTCCTAGTAGGACGTGTTATAGGCCTGGTTGTCAATGACAGATGGAGGACATCAGTTGGATAAAAGACCTGGATCATGAGGTCAGCAAGGGACTCAGGCAGAAAAGCCTGTGGATACCTAGAGCAACACGTGGCTTGCGTGGGAGAGAGGAATTAGAGCAGGATTCACGCAAAGCAAAAGTCTAGCAAATTATATAGAAGGCTCAAGAGTAAAGGACGGAGGTAACGTCTAGAGGTAAGAGTCTAGGAAAGGATAAGACTGCATATAAAACCACAAGGCAAACTCATAAATATAGTCGGCTTCATGGATAAGAGGCAAAGAGGCGATGAATTTCATGTGCGTTGCTATAATGAGCTGGATTTATGGTGCTGTGTAAGCATATAAACTTAATGGGGATAGTTTAATAAAAAGTCATGATTTAGAATGAAAATAATTTCTGTTGTGATATGGTTGCATCCGATTATTGATTACATTGACTGTATTGTTTTACAATTAAGATAATGATTCAAATTTTTTTCTAGGCTCTATCTCACTTAGCAGAGGGAAAATGTAAAGAAGAAATTTATCACTAAAGTATCACCATTTATATGCTTTAACCATACTGGCGACTTGTGGCTAGCTGATGATTTTTTTTAAATCCTATCTCCTATGTCTGAAGATTGAAAATTTTTTGCTCACTCTCACCAGTAGATAACCTAATGTCAGTTCTGGGAAAGGTAAGCATAAGCCCTACCCTCCTAGGACCCAGTTTGACAAAAACTGGGGGGAGTCAAAACCCCTTAGCTCTAGATTCATGTGCAATCTCATGAAACATAAGTCAAAAATGGTAACTTGAGATATTTAGGGATACGACAAAATTTAAACCTTAGAAATCTCTTCAAAAAATTCCTTAGCTCCAATAAAACCGTATGGTGGGATGAGAGTCTGACCGTAAGATCTGCTAGCAAGGAGAGATCAATAGTTATCTGAGGCACAAACCAACTGAGGTCACAGTCTCAGAGCCTAATCGAAATCTAAAAAGTTTGTCTTCCTTCATGAATATCTTAATAACAACCCTTATGTTGTACAACTGATTCTAAAAGGCTGAATAAACACCCAGCGAAGACATTTTGCCTTCAGAATGTTTAAGGCCCTGTCTCAATAATCAACTCTACCCCTGCTCACTTTATTAATCCCTCAAAAGTGACCCAATCTGTTTGGACAGAATGCAATTTGTCCCATTTTTTAAATGGAAAATGCTTAATTTTCCACTGTTAAAATGACTATTTTTTATTTTGGAGAAGAGAAGACAGGAGACATTCCATCCAAAGCGCGCTGGTTTCATGCTTGAATAATCTCAAACACAGTTCCTCGGGCTACTGTAGCATATGAGGAGCAGATGGGCTCTACTCAGAACAGATCCCTTCTAGACCACTGTTAACACTTGACTATCTTAATGAGAAGTCTGCTGAGGATTACATTAAATTATTGCAACTTTTAACAGTCTTTTCTCAATCTTGGACTCTGTGCTTCTTAGTCAGAGGATATCTGATTTATCTTTTTATCTCACTTTGAACTGACGCCCCAAGACAATAGAAACCCATGACTCCCACATTCCAAAATAAACTGCTTGATCACCTGTAAGATTTACAAAAGAAGTTGTCAAGAAAGTTGTAGGACCCTTGACTGACTACCTGCATTTTATCTATAAAAGTTGCTGGCAAGGCTGAGAAAGGAGCTGGGAATTTGGAGCTCTTTATTTTCTTGGATTTAGGTGAGATATCGGAGAGACAAATTGAACTACACTCAAAATACAAGTAGGCAACCAAGAAACATCTTATAGTTTAAAGAAAAACCAATATGACAAAGGAGAGGAACAAAGATGAATGAGTGGACACTAGATATCAGTGGAAATAGCAATTAGGCAGCATAAAAAAAAACTTTTCAGTATGTTGAATATCCTCAGAGACATTTGAAAATATTTTGCATCCATAAAGAGAGAACAGACTGCCGTGAGGGGGAAATCAGAAAACAAGAATTAAATGTTAAAAACAAGAAATAAATGTGAAAACAAGAATTAAATGATAAAATTTAAAATGCAATAGAAGACTGGAAGAAAAAGTCAAGGAAATCTGCTAGACTATAAAATAATAACAAAAAGAAATAAAATGCAAGAGAAAAGCAAAAATACAGAGGATCAATCTAGGATATCCAATACTGGGGTTCTAGAAAGATAGAAAAAACAGAGAGGTAGAAATTGAGAAAATTCCCTAAAGCTAAAGAAAGAAACGCTTCTTCAGACAGAAAGTCTGCCAAATGCCAAGAACGAGGAACGAAGAAGGACCTCCACGTAGACACATCCTCATGAAATTTCAGAACACCATAGACAAAGATCCTAAAGGCTTCCAGAGATACAAACAGGTTGTCTAGAAATAAATGAAAATGATATTGGCTTCAGAATTCCATTACTAACAATAGATGCTAGAAGATAAGGAACTTCAAATCAATGTCTTCAATAGTTTGAGAAAAGAAAAATAGTCTAACTCCAAAAGTCTAGAATTCTAGACTCAAGTTAAACTATTAGTCAAATGAAGAGCAAAACAAAGATACTTAAGGACTCAGAAATTTTTACCTCTAGGGCATTCTTTCTGAAAAATTTACTTCAGGATGTGCTCCAACAAAATGAAAACTATCCATTCTTTCTTAGATCCAAGAAGAAAATAAAAAGGTATGAGACTACACACACATACACACACACACAGAGGATGTATCTAACACACAAATGCCATAAAGAGTAATGTTAGGCTGATGGCTGTGCAGCAGGCACAGAGGACAGCTAGTCCAAATCAGAGCAGGAGATGGAGAGAGAGGATTCCACCTTTAATACATAGTTAGCATATAGTATGGTGAGGTAGTTGGATGATTTTGGTGATGAGTTGAAGGCATTTGCTTGCTTCTTTCATCTACAAAAAGAAAGAAAATTAGAAACATCAGAAAAACTAAAGGAAAAACTTATGATGAAATAAAAGCAAATTAAAATGTGGTATTATTTTAGAGCCTTTGATAGAATGTAAGAGAATTTTATTTGCCCTTAATTGTCTTAACATTTCTCTTCTAACTGCACAGGTTTAGTAAAATAGCATACATTTCCTTCTCTGTGGTTCAAATCATTTTTGCTTCTATACTAAACAATAGTTACATATCACACTACTATAATGCTCTTAATTCACTTTGTAGTTTTAGAATAACTTATTAAAGTATGAAAAATATATAGTTACAAAACAGAATGTCAATGTTAGGACCCTCAATAATATAAAATAATTAATATATCTTAATGTATCTGAAAAAGGTAATAGATGATAAGAAGCTGTAAAAGAAAGGAAAATGTGAGTTTAATAACTTCCTCACCATTTTTCCCAGTGAAATTTCAATGATTTTTAAAACTGATGGATTAAGAAATAAACTTAAAAACAAATGGTTACAAGAAGTCACCTCTGGGGAGTAACATTGTAGATGGGGAGGGATGTGGAAGGAAAATTTTGCTTATCTTTTTATACTCTTCTGAAACATTTTTAAAAATGGTTTTTTACAATATATCTTATACTGCTTTGAATCATAAGAGAAGCAATATAGGAACACTAGTTAAAAATGTAGACTCAAAGGGCCAGCCCAGTGGGGTAGTGGTTAAGTTTAGCACACTCCACTTCAGCAGCCCGAGTTCGGATCCCAGGCACAGACTTACACCACTCATCAAGCCATGCTGTGGTGGTATCCTACATACAAAATTCAGGAAGATGGGCACAGATAGCTCAGGGACAGTCTTCCTCAAGCAAAAAGAGGAAGATTGGCAACAGGTGTTAGCTCAGGGCCAATCTTCCTCACACACACACAAAAAAATGTAGACTCCAGAACCAAAACATGGGTTCAAATCTCAGCTCTGCCGCTTCTCAGCTGTGGGACCTTGGCCCAGGTAGTTAACCACCCTATGCCCCATCTACAAAATGGATACAATAGAGAATCTACTTCTCAGAGCTGTTATGAATATTAACTTTTTGGGGGGTGAAAATTTGAAAGCATAAAAAAATATGAGCACAGCGGTACCCACATACCCAATGTTCAATTTTAATAGATTTGTTCACTTTATTTGTTTCAGATCGTTGGGTATTTTTTTAAGAAATAAAATAATACAGATAACAGTGAAGGCTCCTAACTGACCCCAGTACACTCCCTCCCTCTTGGAGGTAACCATCATCAGGAGTTTGGTATATATTTTTTATATCCTTCTTCTTATATTTTTACCACATATACATAGACAAAAAGAGTGCAAAGCATTAAATGTACATTTATAAATTACATAAATGGTGTTTAACTCTATAGATGCATTTTCAACTTGTTTTATTCTTTGTTTTTGAAGTTTATCCACGTTCACATACACAGATGTAGTTCAACCTTTTTTACCCGCTGTATATTCCATCATATGATTATAGCACAGTGTACGTATCCATTGTCTATTAATGGAAATTTATGTTTTTCCAGTATAATCTCTTTCTGCTCTAAAATATTTTTCTAGCAGTTGTCATTATGAGCACTTGCAGCAAGTTTGTCCTAATGGATCCCTCTGTTTGCCTATTGTACTTCCCAGCTACTCTTTCCAGTACCAGAATGATTTCTGTACATAAATCATGTCTAACCACTCCTTAAGCACTTGACCATCTCTAAAAATAAAATCCAAGTTCTTTAGCTTGGCATGTAAATTCTCTCAGGATCTGGCCTTTGCCCAATCTCATTTCTTGCCACTTTCCCACTCGCCCTCCAGGCTCCCCGCATGTCAGTCACAGCACATTACTGCAGATTCCTGAAGGCATCATGCTTTTCTTCAGTTCTATGCCTTTGAGTTCTATGTGCATGCCTTCTATTTCCTAGAAAGTCCTTCCTCTTCTTCTTTATTTATTTTTTATTTTTTTGCTTAGACTGGAATCCTCCTCTGTCTTCTCCAAACAGAAATAAATGCTTCCTCTTCTCTGCTCCCATAAAACATTGTGCATAATTATTAAAATGCTTACACAACGTATCACCATTTTTTTCAGATATGTCCCCCCACTAATCTAATATTCCTGGGAGGGAAGGGCTGTATTCTAGTCATCTTCATATCCCCAGTACCTGGTGCACTGGAACAGAATAGGAACTTAGTAAATATTGATTGAAAGAATGAATTGATGAATGGAACTTATTCTATAGCAATTCAGGACAATTGAATATTTGTGATAAATAATGACATGAAGAAAATCTGGTCTCTATGCTTTAAATGCTTAAAATGAAGGCTAGAGGCAGGAAATCAAGTTAAGAACAGTATTGCAATGTTCTAACCAGATTTCACTATGTGTTGTTGCTTTATATCAAGGGACAGGATTTAAATGGTGGTATGTTTTAACATGTGTAATACTAAACTAAGCCATAACAGGTTCTAATATACTTAGGCAGGAAGCTGATTACAATTATGGTCATTATAATTTCCTTTCACATGGTACTGTGGTGTGCCCGCAAGCCCCATCTTCATTTCCACCATGGAACGTGTGTCATTTATAGGTTCCCAACCTTCAAAAAGCTGTTCCATGGCAATAGACTGTGAGCTTCTCGGAAAAGCCTTAAGGCACTCATTCAGGGACTGCTGTGCACTAATAAGTGTTTCTTAAAATGACACGGAAGCTATGTAGCAGATGAGTTGTGCACTTATTCATAAAGAGATCACTAATGAAGCTTTTCTAAAAACAAATGTGCCCACGTGTATAATATCAACTGCGCAACAGCTCAGAAAGCTTGATGTTCATCCTGCTCATTTTGAGGAATCAGACAATGAGAGATGAAAGATTTCAGAGCTGATAGTCTAACAAGGTTTCATTGGTAATGCTGGCACTTATGCAGTGCATCAGGCTTGGATAAGTACTTCATATATATCATTTCATTTAATCTTGACCACAAATCTATGAAGTAGTTATCAATCTCCATTCTTACAAAGTAAGAAACTAAGGCTTAGATGGGTTAAATAACTTGCTTTGGGTCACGCAATTTAGAGGTGATAGAGCTGGATTTTCACCAGGTTTTTCTGCCTCCAACACCTTTGCTTTTAGCTGCTATTATGACATTATGTTGGCAGCTGTTTTCACCACAAGAGTCTGCCTCATATATGGGGCCAAATCCAAGTTAATGTTTTCCATCTTATCTATCGCTCAATTCAGAAAATTACTGAAACATGCTTTGGATGCCCAGGCTTCATTTCCTCCTTTCTAACAGCATATTGGCTTTCCTGCTGCTGAAGCCAAGAGTTTCTCGATGTTCCTTCCATCTGAGTCTTTCCTCTCAACGTAGTCAGGGGATGGCCCTGAGCAAAACTTGATTCAATCAATCTCTCTCTCCCAGGGCTCTGAATTACCAAAGGGCCTCAAACACCAAAGAAACCACTAGAGTTCATTCATTCTAGGCCCCAGGCAGGAAGACTACTTAACAGGTCCCACTAGGGAGACCCAATGGAGATCCCTGGGCCTGCACCTCCCATGCCTGGTTCTTCATTCTTCCTATCAATCTTATGAGAGCTCGCATCTCCTTCTAAGGAGTTCTATTTTTGCTTAAAGTATCCAGAGTCATTTTCTGTGACTTTCAGCCAAATAACTGAATCAACTGACGTGATCAGGAGATTCCTAGGAACATTTCCCTTAAATACTTAAAAATACCGCCCTTATGGAGGACAACATAAAATATGAGTACCATAAGACAGACAAATGAACTTAATACAACACTCAAAATGGTATGAGAGTAAGTTCAAGTTGTGAGCGTCCTGTTATGACTTCAACATCATAATCTTTTCTACTGTGATAACAGACTGCCCCCTCCCCCAATATTAGAGGATAATCCGGTATCCACCTCCCCTGACCTCCTTGCTTCTTTGCTGAGGAGTGAAATGAGACTTTCAACTTCTGTTGCCAGCTGCTTTGGACAGGGGAAAAACGTAAGAGAAACAGCAGTGTTGATCTCAAGTCTAAAGGTCCTAGTAAGTGCGATAGGAAGACTGAATACAACTTCTATACTAGGAAGAATAAATCCATTTAGTAATCTAAAATAAGGAGAATGACAAAAGACATCTCAGAACCTAGAGTGGGAAAGTGAGGCAAGGAACAGGCAAATGGGATATGTACAGGAATGTGGGGGCCGTGAAGAGAAAGACATTGGGTGTCAGGATATGGCAAATAGTAGACAGGAGAGTTAGGGGTAGGAAACCAATGATCCTTCTCTGGATCAAGGATAGCTAACACAAATGAATCTTTGCTCTTATCAGTTAGGAAATCGTTATAAAATGACCAGTAAATGGGCTGAACATAGGAAAAACGACTGCAAGGACCAACAACAGCATTTTAACAGTAGTCATTCCAAGTAATGAGATCATAAGTGATTTTTATTTTATTCTCTACATTTTCTGAATTCTGCAATATTCAGTGTTCATTAAATTTTTCAAAATTCTTTAAATGTTCTTCAATGAAAAACAATTTTTTTTGGCAACTATGTGACATATAATAGCCAGTTCCAAATTTCTGTAATCACCCAGCACATCCGGGTGGCCCAGCGCTAGGAGATGATCACTAAGTGTGGTAAGTTCCATAATAGCCACTTGCCTAGGAAGTTTTTGTCTCTAAAGTGGAAAAATAAATTATACCATACTTGTATTTCTCCTAATCCCATTCTGTAGTCCTCTTCCCAGGGATCTGCTGGTAAAGTTGGCCAATTCACCCATCCCCATCCTCAACATTTACTCTCCCAATACCTCAAGAATGTGTTCTCCTTGAAATAGTTGTCATTCAACACAGGAATTGAGCCTTGCTGTGAACAAGTTTCCCTGGGGTCTACAGCCTTAATTCATTCAACAAACATTTATTTAGAATTTGCAGTGGCTGAAGAAAGTTAACTTTTCTCTGCTACTTGGCATAAATACACTGCTCATTGCCCTGCAGAAATAGCCACCCCAGTGGCCAGAAAACCCTAGTTTAATTCCTTTCACCAGAAAGAGAGAGGCGATTCATGCTGTGGGATAAGGAAAGAGGTCCATTCTGTATTACCGCGTCTCTTGGGCTGCCTGCGCTCAGTTTAATGTAGTAGAAGCCCTCTTATCTGATAAAATGGGGCCAATATTTGGTGGTCCTGCTGATTTTAGCTCTATATCATTCCTAAACAAACCCCACCCAGCATGCATGTTTACCACTGACACTTTTGCTTTTTTGAAAGTGTAACAAGAATATCAAGATACTTGAAAAGCTCCTAAGTACAAGGAAATCTTTTACAACTCTCTTGCCTACACCTAACTCCATAGATGTTCTTTTATATTGACTCATCATTAAGTCTTTCATCTGCCTTAAGTTATTCAACAATAACACTGTTTGCTTCACTCTCATAATTACCCATTTTTGTAATATTTAATTAAATATCACATTTACAATAATGAGCACAATGGACACAAACAAGTTTAGAAACAAACAAAACTGACTCTTGGGTAAAAAACCATTTCCTGAGTGGAGTTTACTAGCCTCCAGCATTCAGCATGCCCCGGGCATCAGGCAATAAGGTAGTCAGTTAGGTCAGCTGGGTAAGTGTCATTGGTTAAGAGAATTCCTGTTTTCCGTTCTTCTGCCTTTGTAAGTTCCTACTCCTTTACCTCACAGCTGACTCTGTTATTCACTCTAACTCCCAGCAGTTGAAGAAGGAAGTGCAGCGACTGCCCAGACCAGAGGTTCGCAAACTATGTCCCACGGGCCAGCCTGCTGCCTGTTTCTGTAAATAAAGTTTCTTGGAACACAGCCATGCCCATTGCTTACCTGTTGCCTATGACTGCCTTCACACTACAATGCCAGCCTTGAGTAGTTATGACAGAGACAGTATGACCCACCAAACCTAAAATATTTACTATCTGGCCCTTTATAGAAAAAGTTTGCCTACTCTGATCCCAACAAACCGAAAAATGAGTTATAGACAGCAGTGTGCTATTAAATGTTAAATAATGGCTTTCTGACGGGGGAGTCCTTATTTGTAGCATATGCTGATTTCATAGTGTAAATACTCCCCCTATGGCCAATTTCAAGCTACCAGTGTGAGGTCACTGACTTTGGAGTTGAGGAAACACGTGCACAGCTGCACTCTCAAGCCAGTGCAAGCCTGTTCCAGCACAACACTGAGTATAGAAATCACCTTAAATGGAATCCGTAAACATGGAAGGACCTATAAACGCTGGATTCATGCAGAACTTTCCTTGAAGTTACCAAGCTAGAGGCCTAAACTCCAAAGGCTTTCCACCCAACAAAAAGCTGATCTCTAGTTCCATCTCCGGCTGCATTTCTAACATGTTTTGAGAGCTTACCTTTACCTGGGACTGTTGTTTACGCAGAGAATTTACACTTAATTATTTTAACCCTCACAATAACCTTGTAGGGTACATTCGGTTATGATGCCCATTTAACAGAGAAGAGCATTGAAGCAAAGAGGTTATGGAATTTGACCTAGAAAAGAAGTTTTTGACCTAGAAAAGAAATTTTTCTAGTTTTAACCTAGAAATGAATTTTTAAGCTTTGAGAAGTTTTCTACACAGCAAAACAGTTGATTTGGGACATTTCCTTGATTTTCAAGTCATGATCCCGCAGTAGTGTATCCTTTTCCATCATGAAGAAAGTAAAAAATATTGATGCACAGGTATTTCTTTCCCAGATTCAAAAGACAAGGGGTTATTATTTCTTGGGTTGTGTTCATCAGGAAAACTGAAAAAAATCCCTGAGAAACTACATTCATATGAAAAGGAGCAAAGGATGGGGGGATGGGGGATAGAGCCTGAGGGAAAGAGAAAGATAGGAGCCAGCCCAAGTGGAGCTTTTAAAGACTTTTGAGGGAGAGATGGGAAGAGATTGGGGGTAGCTGCCATGCTGTGATATGCAAGGTTCTGGGAGAGACGAGGGAAAGAGGATTTTTAGGTAGTTCTGCTGTATGTAAAGAAATGTTCATTAGCAGCCTCGTTGAGAGACATGTCAAGGCTAAATGGATTTTCTAGGGATTTTTTTGAATATTAGGCTAATGCTTTTTTAGTGCAACACTATGTCGAGACTACTTAAAATGTGCTAAGATTAGTATGTTACTGTGTAAAGCTAATGCTAAAGAGAATGAAACCTTTTTCTTTAAAAGACAGAGCAATTGGGTTGTGGTTTTCATTATCCACAGTAATAAGGAGTCATCAGTCCACCCAGTACAGCGAGCAGAATAAGGCAGACTCCAGAATTCAGTGGTTGAGCAGACAAAGCCAACTGTCTCTAATGCAGCCCTTCAAAGGAACAGGACAGAGCCCGCCATGTGTCAGGGACTACAAAGGTGACAGAGTCTCAATCTCTATCCATAAGAAGTGCACAATCTGGCAGAAGAGACCAGACATACAATGACTACAACAAATAGGTGCTATAATTGTACTATATCAAGTGGTATGTGGAGAGCCTCTGCACCGCTGCCTTCATTGTCTTCTGCCTTTGTATTGCGTGTTGATGTTTCCTGGCTGTGCATGGGCATGCTGCTAACTGCAGTCACAGCTAGGCTTATTTTCAAATGGCATAAGGTTGGGAGCATTTCTTTTACGTGAATCATTTCCCTATTCTAAGTCTTTTCCTTCTTTATTGACACCTTTTTCCAACTTCCTCCAACACCTCCTTGGGACACAGTTTTGTAGGGACATGGTGCTTGAAATTACAGCAGCTATGCTGTGGGCATGAAGAAAGAGTCAAGAGAATATCAGAGATACCAACCCAATGTCCTGACTGGTAAAGCCCCTGAATGAACCACCCATAGATTCACCACTTTCCAGATTTCTTATGGGAAATAACTGTCTCTATTATTTAATCCACTTGAATTCTGGTTCTGCAGTTTACTAGCTCTGTGGCCTTGAGAAAATTATTCAACCTCTTGGTACCTATTTATTCATCCAAAAAATGTCAATAATAATAATATTTACCTCATAAGGTTGTGGTGACAATTAAATGAGTTAATACACATAAACTCAGTATATTTCCAAAACCATAGTTAAATAATAAATATTAGTTATTAATATTATTTACATTATTAGTTGGGTATTTTTCTGCTTACAGGCAAATGATTGATAGTAGCTCCCAACATTATTTTGCAAGCTTATAAGATGCCATTCCTTAACAGAAGTCCATGAGTATTTATTGAGCCCTTTTTAAGGGCAAGACTCTGTTCTAGACACCAAAGGAATGAGTATGTGGAATTGGGATTTATAGACTCACTATATCAATGGGAGGGACTTGTGGGAGGGACAGAGGAATGCTCTTCCTAGATCTTTATATCACAAAATATACGCAGTTCCCTTAGGACATACGGAGTTGATGTATGCTTTGTCCTATATTTGGCTATAAGCTGGTAATGTCAAAACTCTCCATTCACACAACACAACCACTCCACTTAAACATCCAGGTAAAGATGATGCCTCTACAGCATATTTTGTACATTTTCTTTTTCCTATCTGAAGTTTTACTGTGATCTTGACACCTTCCACCATGGTATCACCATGCCCCCCCAAGCTTCACTCTTGGCCCCTTAATATTGCCTTCTTTCTTTCCAGCATTCATTATGGAACATTGTGCATCAATATCCAGTCGTCTCAAAGAGCTTTGTTCTATGCCCCCAGGCCATTCCATTTTAACCATACATATGGCCTTGGATCCCCTGATGGAGGTTGGACAGGGAGACACTGGCCTTCGAGTCAATCCACTTTGGGCTCAACTGCTGTAACAGAGGAGCAAATTTAACATCCTGGGCCAAACTTGCATCCCCACTCCATTTTGGCATCATTGGACTTAAGTTTTTACAGACTGGGATAAAGCAATGGAACTGACAGAATTTCTCCACAGTGGCAGCTGTTGGTGCTAGATTAGATTTCTCCTGACCTCTGATGACTTGTCAACCAGTCTTTCATAGGAGTCTTATCGATTTCCTTCCACTTCATCCCTTGTCTTTAGAGCCACCTCAACAGCTGTACCTGATTCTTTGTTTTCTTATTTCTTTTAACCCAAGAACTATTTTTACCCTGACCATTTGCTTTCTTCTAAATAGTCCAAATTTTCTTTGGCGGCTGCAAGAATAAATCTACCACAGCCCTGGTGTACTCTCCTTTCCTCCCAATGGGAGAGTCACCTCAGGAGCCCAGGCAGGAGGTGCTCCTCTAAGTGCAATGGAGTACATTTGGGGCTGCTCAACTCTGATTTTCACATAACTGGTCCAGGGCTGCTGCTTCCCTGAACATGCCCAGGTGTCGGCAGAGCTGCTCCGTCTCACTGCTGGTGAGGGACCGGGCTGGTTCCTGCCCTGGCACAGGCTCCCCTCACTCCAGCCTTCCCCCATTCCTCACAGGCCTTACTCTTACCCCTGCCGGTAATTCTGAATGCTAAGTGGCAGCAGGTTGTCAACTGGCCGGCACATCTTACATTCCTTTCCACTCTGCAGGTCTCCTAAATAAATTATGAGAACCTAGATTCATTAACCTGACAAACCAGAAATGCAGGGATTCCCAGGGGAGTGATGATACTTTTCAGCAAAATGACCCAGCCCTTTTACCCTGCAGCTCCTGGATTCCAGGAAGTGAGGAAAGGGTTAATGCCAGACTGGCTTGGAAATGACCTCTGAGTACTGGGGTTTTTTTGGAAGGGGCAAAGTTAGGACAAATGTGGAATTTATGCTGTGTCTGTCTTGTTTGCTGTATGAGCCCTGATCCAGAGGATAGTCCCTGGGCTGGGGGAGCTGTGAGTTGTGCTTGTGTGCTTAGAGAGCTATAAAAGAACGGTGGGAAATCACCTGTGGCGTGCATGTGTAGGGGAGGGAACAAGGGAAACTGCCTGGATAGCTGCAGGGACTTCCAAAGAATTTAAAGATGCTCTACTGCTGTGTCCTGCCCCGCACCCTTCTACAAAGCTAAATAAGTGAAGTAGTAGATTAAAGCCAATTGTGTCTTGTGCATTTGATTGTCAACTTGAATTTGTGTCAACGACAGTGAAGTATGGAGGAACAATTCAGCTATGAGGTACTCTGCATATCTAGGAAATTATTTATATTAGAAAGCAATGAACCATCAGTGACGTAAGAACACTCTGGTTACGTCTATATTCAGTTCCCGTGTCCTCTTGAGCTTTCTGCCCAGGCAGCCCCTTACCCTGGCCCCACTGCCCATGTCTCCACATTGCAGGGTGAGGCTTTCTGTCAATCTCTCAATAGCCAAAGCCAGGTTCTCTCAGAGCTCCCTATGGGATCTGACAGGTACTGTGTGATTCCTCAGGGGCCAAGGCTAGTCTACAGGTCTTCCTCTCCTGCCCTGTTCATTCCTTCTGGATCCCAGTTTCCTCACCCGTAAAATGAAGACAGTACTAATGAAAATAACACAGAACTAGAAACAAATTATTCTGGCAACTGTTTTGATAAAATTTGATTCATACAATTCTTTTTAACATTTCTAAATTCTAATTTGACATTTTTAGAGAGTAAGTGCCTTGAAGGCAGGGACCACGTATTTTGTTATTCAGTTTGTGTGAACCTAATACCTAAATCAGGGGGTACTAAGATAGTGGTGGGGGGAGGGGTGGGCAGGGAGAATATTTGCTTTTGTTTGGGTTTTTAGTTGATGAAAGCAGTGAGTTTCTGCTGTTGTCATGTCAGTAGTCTTTTGGGAGATTCAATAAGGTACTTGTCTATGGCTGGTGGGAGTTTTCTTCAAGACTATCAATATAATGAAAAAAAGTCAAATGGAAATGATTCTAGATAATGGCTGAGTGGGAAATACTGGTATCAGTCAAGCAACATCTGAAAGGTTCCATTTCCCCTTTGTCAATAGCAAATTAAGTAGCTCTATATCTGACCAAATAGCATTTATACCTAAGAAGAAAGAGAAGAGAAGGAAGCACCAACCAGAGTTATTTTACCTACTCTGACTCTTGCTTGATGTCTGTCACTTTTCCCAGTTGGCCACATAAATCAGAACTATGCTTTTCAAACTTTTTTGACCACAACCAACTAAAAAAGATTTATTTTATATCTTGATCTGGTATATTTTCCAATTATTTTTAAATGCAAGTTGTGACCCACTAAATTAGTTTCATGACCCCACAAATAGGTTGTATCCTCCGTCTTTGAAATCGTAGGACCAGACCATGTGAGAACTTTTCAGAAACTATGTTAAAATTCAGTAATTAACCTGACCCAGTGTTAGTTTAGATGACTTAGTTGATTGGCCTCTAGGGAAAGCTCAAGACTCCCACTCTCATTCTTACCCCACTGCTCTCCCAAGAAGGAGGATCCTTCTCTGGATTGATCTAATTCCAGGACAAGGTGTTAGGACTCAATCTAGTGAGTGGAGTGTCCTAAGGGATCAAGTGAATGAGCACAGGGTTATGTAGGAGAAGAGGGAAATTCCCCTGGGAAGGTCCGAGACAGGCCATGGGACACCTCCTCCTTAGGCATTTGGAAAACTCTCTTACCAGCTTCCTTCTGCTCTTTTCTCTGCTGGGGGATATTTTGGGTGGTTCTTCTACACATTGAAGTGGCAACATTGAAACTTTGGGATGGAAGCAGACAGAGTAGTTCTTTTAGCCCACTTGGGTTTTGGCCATCAGGTGGGCCAGAATAAGTATGGCTTCTTAATGTGGTATTGTAAGTGTCTGGGAGTTCTCAATAATGCTATAAACTACTTTTCTCAAACTGGCAGAATTCTAGTGAGTCAAGAGATCTTCACTTCTGAGTTTTCTTGAGTTTGTATCTCACCCTCCACCCCATTCTCAAAGGCTTGAAGGCTGCGGGGGATAGCATTATTGGTATATAGATGTATCAGTCTGGGAAATCATCTTAAAATTATCCTCTGCCTCATTTTTAGTGGAGAAAGTGGATGTCTTTGATAAACTTGAGTGTGAGGCAAAGACAAGCCAAAAAGAATCTTTTTTACCTCCTAAAATCTGACATCTGTGGGTTCTCAATTTACATGATCTACTAACTATCTAAAAATTAAAGATCTATAAGTAATTACATTAACATTCTAAGTTATCTCTATGAACATATCTAAATATGAGACAGCTATCCAGGCTCAAATACTATTCAATATGAGCCAACTCCAAGGCACACAGTAGTTGAATAATCCTGTTTGGTTTGGACTCATCTGTGGAGAAAATGTAAGCTCCAAGGAGACAGGAAGTACGTCTGTTTTCTTCATCACTGAATAGTCAACTCACCACACAGTAATTGGTTCAGAAAATATACCCACTAAATATTTGTTGAAAGAATAAAAACAAGATGCATAAATAATAAATAAATAAGAGGTGCTGCGAAGGAAGGAGAGGAGTTAGCTCTTAACAAAGTGAGATAATAAGCAGGAGATTCAAGAGCCCTGAGGATCTACTGGACCAGGACCCATGCTATTCCAGAGCTGACACTTCTACTGCTGCTCCCACCTGGTGGAACCCAGCAACATAGAGCCAGAAGACTAGCTGGGTATCCTGCCAGCCTTTGCCAACCTCACAGTCCTCTAAATAACTGCAATAATTGCAAACATTTATTGACCTTTAACAATGTATTGAGCCCAGCTCCAAACACAGAATTAGACTCAGTGCATCTCCATAAAACACATCCTAAGTGTTACCAAAACACCACCAAATAATGACTTTCAACTTAATATCTTGAGACAAATATGTGTATGACCACAAAGGTTAAGAGTTCTGCTCCCAATTACTAAAGAGTGCCAGTCTTCTTCATTTTTAATCATCTGTTTTATTGCTACTACGTTGTCAGAGTCATCACCATGGTGCCTAGCACATTTTTTATACGGTTAATACAGATCTTTATCAAGTTTGAGAAGTGTGCTCATTTCCCCTCTTAGTGCCAGGCTCCCTCCATGAATTGTCTCTGATGGTTGAGATGGAATGAATACTGTGTGGGATTAATGAGAAGCCACCGTCCCCTCTGAAATCCTTTCATTTATGGGCCCACTTGAACATTAATATGATCAAAGGATTTCAAAGAGGCCATGACCACTATTCACACTGAAGCAAGAGTTGATCCAAGGAACCCATCCAAGACAGAAGAGCTTTTAAAAACAAACGTAAAAGCCTGTCCTCAAAATTTAAACAGAATAGTGAATCTGAAACAGCCTCACATGCAACTCGGTGTTTGTTAACCAAAGAATAACGGTAAAAAGATTAAAAGAGAGATTCGTCCATCCAGATTCCCTGGTTTTCTTCACACAGCTCAAAGACGGTTTTTGCTAGCAGTACTTTGACAATGGAGCTACATGTCACACTCAAAACACAGCATGGTGATTTCAAATTGATAGATGGTGTTCATGTGTTGGTATCTGAACGTATTATCACTAAAGCAAGGCGCTATTTCAATGCGAGCATGTGAGTGGGCTTTAGCATAAAACTTCTGCAATCAGTACTACACACAAAAGGGAAATGGCAGGCACAGAAACTTTTGTCCTTCAAATGAATAACAGAATTTTAGGGAAATAGGCCGTGTCTTATTTCTTTCTGGACTTCTTACTGCCTAATGGCTGCTGTCCATCTTTTAGGCTTTTGTATTTATCATTTGGAGAAAAGCCTACTTTGTTTAACAGGGTGATCTGACTTCAGCTGGAGCCCATGATATTTTTTCATGGGTGAAGCATTGTTGGCTAAAGGTAAAAGAAGCTGTTATTTTTAAGTCTGCAAGTGTTTTTTCTACTTTTCTGGAGAGGAAGTCAAATTCTTTGGGTGCAAACTGATCCTATGATTTGAAAAAATCCTTTCAGTGAAATTTTTGCTCATGCAAAGATCTTATTCAGGAATAGAGGTGACAGACTCAGTGCTGCTAAACTGCTCAAGCTGGTCGTTGTGATCAGTGTCTTTACAGGAAGCAGCGTAGTTTAGTGGTTTTACACTAAGTTCGTACAGTCATACTGCTTAGGTTCAAATCCTAGCTTCTTCCATTTACCAGCTATATGACTTCGTTACAACTTACCAATATCTTTGTGCCTTAGCTTTCTCATCTGTAAAGTTAGATAACAGTCCTCCTCATAGGGCAACTTGATGACTACATGGGTTGATATATAAGAAATTTAAAACAGAACCTAGAAGGTGATTATCTCTATATACGCACTAGCTTGATATTCTCTGTTGACCAAGTTTCATCTCACAGATTATTTCCTTTTAGCAAGGAAAGAGAAACAGGCAGGGAGATGAAGAGACATTGGCAACAGGGCAGCAGTCTGGGGCTGAGGACAGAGTCATAGATAGCAGCTCATGGACAGGGTTTCATTCAAACAACAGCCATGTCTGGTATTCATTTAGATTTTCTCAATTCCAATCACTTTTGGTTAGTCTTGATTATTCAGTTAAATCTCTTCAATTTTGCAGCCTCATCTCAACCGCCATTGTGGGAGGGATGATCTTCTGAAGAAAGAAACAAAGGCCCAGAGCTGGACCATGGGCTGAGGGGGCAAAGAACAACCAGAAAGATCTGAGAAGCCCGGACACATGTCCTGAGAATTTCCGGGCGCAGGTGGATTGCAGATTCTGGTAAAAGGCTTAACAAGTAGGATGGGAACTTGTACTATAAGGATTTACACATAAAATGGAAGCATGGCCTTATTCTACGGTCATGTGTGCATATTACCTTCTTGACTGCCTAGTCCCATTTCCAATGTTTGAAGGATTCCAGTGAGCCTTCAAGCCCAAAAATTACCTTCCCTATCCCTAAAACTTAGTGCGTTCCCCACCCCTAAACTCTAGTTCCAAATTATGTGTGACTTCGGCCAGGCTGAATGCCCTCAGCTGTAACTCTTTATCTGATGATACAAAGAAGCGAGGAAGGAAAGATTCATTCTGCGAGAGGTGGCAGCAACACACAGCACCACTGGAGCCTGGGCTGTGGTGCTCGTGGCAACAGCCTCCAGCAACCTATTCCAGGGTGTGACTTTGGTTTTGGTCCTGGTTGCCCAGCCTGCCCGCCTTCCTGTCCTTGCCCAAGCCTGGCCTTTTAGACCCTGTCATTTCTGGGTCCACTCCAGTGTCCTTCAAAAAAATTTCCTTATCTACTTAACACAAGTTGGTTTCTATTGTTTATAACCAAGAATGTTAACTGATACAATCAGGTCATCTGGATTATACCTGAAACATGAAAACAACTTATTTTGGGTCTTCCTCATAAACAGAAAAATAAAACACCAATAGTAGAATATTTTGAATTTAAATTTCATTCAAAACTAGAGCATTATAGAGAGAACCACAGAATTATCCTGCCAATTGAATTACCAGGTCATAAATATTTCTCTATTCTCAACTATTTTCACCTGAATTGATCTGCCCTTAGCAGGGTCATTGTGATGATATCTCTAATCAGAATATCATCAGCCAAGAAAAGTATTGTACAATTCGTCAAATCCACAAATATGTCCAAACTCCTGTTAGCTTAGACAGCCAGCTGACTAGCCACGCTCCCATCCAAATGATGTCCTGTGAGCCCCAGAATCCCTGCCTGGAGCAGCCTTCCTGCCATCACTGAGCCTCCAGGCCATCCAGTTGAGCACCAGAGTGGTTGCCCTATAGTTACTAGTCTGTGCTAAAAATTTTGCTGCAGTAAAATTTTTAAAATAGGGTGATATTTTCACAAAGCTAAATTTATTCTGCTTAAATAATTAGCCTTCCCACCATGGAAAACATCTGGAAGTTCTCCAAGAAATTAAAAATAAAACTACCATATGATCCTGCAATCCCACTTTTGGGCATATATCCACAGGAAATGAAACCATCATCTCAAAGAGGTATCTGTACGCCCATGTTCATTGCAGCATTATTCACAATAGTCTAGATAGGGAAACAACCTGTGTCCACTGATGGATGAATGCATAAAGAAAATGTGGTGTGTATATATACGCAATGGAATATTATTCAGCCTTAAAAAAAAGAAGGAAATCCTGTCTTTTGGGACAACATGGATGAACCTGGAGAGCATTATGCTAAGTGAAATAAGCCAGACAGAGAAAAACAAATACTGCATAGTATCACTTATATGTGGAATCTAAAAATAAAGTCAAACTTCTAGAAAGAGAGAGAAGAAAAGTGGTTGCCAGGGACTGGGAATGGGGGAAATGAGGAGAGTTTGGCCAAAGGATTTAAACTTTCAGTTACTAGATGAATATGATCTGAGGACCCAATATGATCTGAGGACCCACCAGTCATGGTGACTATAGTTGATAACACTGTATGGTATAATTAAAATTTGCTAAGAGAGTAGAACATCTAAGTTCTACTTTAAAAAGGTAAAAAAAAAAAACGGGTAAACACAAGAGGATGTGTTAATTAACTTGATGAGGGGAATCCTTTCACAATGTATACATATGTCAAGTCATAACATTGTATACTTTAAATATGTCACAATTTTATTTGTCAATTATACCTCAATAAAGCTGGGAGGAAAAAGATTTTTTAAAAAAATTAGCCTTTGTTCAAATAATTATGTTCTATACTACTTTTTACTCCAAAAATATCCAGTCTTTTAAGAAATAATGATGAATGAAGACAGTAATTTCAACAGGATTTTAATATCATTATTTGGCAAAGTAAAAGGTTGGAAACCACATTTTTCTTTTCACTAGCTTGAGAAATCTTGAAGACTGATAGTTACTGATTTAGGGAATGCACCCACCACTCCCATAGAATTCTATTTCCTGCCATTATTCACACTCCACTAATTTCTCTGGTGACCAGCATACTTGAAGAATAGAACTTTTATAAAATAGAGCAATTTTAGTAGAGTAAGGCAAAGACACCAATTAAAGGCCCTTGCCATAGAGAATCAGAGACCTCAAAAGGAGAGGGGAGAGGATTAACAATGACTAGAAATGAATTCTTGTTCTCCTTCTAAGAAATAATCACAGGGCATAGGCAGTCTTTATCATGGGGACTTTTTTTCACTATATGACTTCATTTCTAATGACTTTTTTATTTTCTCTTCACTGGCAGACTCACCCAAGGAAGAAGCATTCAGTTCAAATCCCTCTTAGCTATTCCTACAATGCACCTAAGAGGCCACATGTTGTGGAAATAAGCTTATCCCATCAAGACTTTTTCCTTCCTGGCAGAGGCTAACCAGATCCTGCTGCTTTCCCATTATCCCAACAAGTGCCTACTATGTTGCAAGATGTTTAAGATCTTGTTCTTGTCCTCATGAATCCAAGTACTTGTGTAGTAATTTTCCTTTGCCTCAGATTTGCATTTATTTTTTCAACATTAATTGAGTACCTACTATTTGCCATGCAGCATGGTAAAAAGCATATAGGACACAAAGTCCCTGCTCACCAAGGGTTTATAAGGGCTGAATTGATCTCCTTCAGCTAGCACCCTTAGAATCATACTAACGTATAATCAGTTTTAATAATGAAAAAAATGTGTAAATATTTATCATTCATCACTTCTTCAGAAAAATTCAAAATCTATTCAATATACATCCTAAATACACTGGCTAAAGTTTGAAGACCCTAGAGAAACTTGTAGGAAGAGTAAGTGGCAATATTATTTGAAGTGTTAGGGTCAAGAAACCACCTTTTTTCCAACTTCAGGTATAAGCATGGGAGATGTCTGAGGAGAGAGCTGGCAGGAGGCACGTACCTTAGGAAAAGTAAAAATATGGCTGAATTATTATGATTTGTGATTATCAGCAGCAGCAGAAAAGCGAGGAAGGAGCAGTGGTCAGGGAGAGGAATAAAATATCTACAAAGGATATCTGCTCTTCTGTAAACCTACATTTGAGCCAGGGAGAAAAGTAGACATCCTCCATCGTGCCCCAGAGGGTAAAATTAGGACAAATGAGACCAAGTATGGGTGTTTGATTTGAACAATTACCCAAGGAGAGTGCTTCAGAGGAACTGCCTCTGAAAGTGATGAGCCTCCCATCACTGGGAACGGTAAACTGAGGCTAAATAAAGCCCAGCAAGCATATTGCTAACAGACTCCTATGGCAGGTGGGCCGGTAGAGAGCAAGATCTGCTCTTTCAGTGGTGAAAACCCGAGCAGAAGTGCTTGAAGAGTTACACCAACTAATTTTACGTATAAAGCAATCTCAACATGGAGTTTTTTATAGTTATAAATAAAGAGCTAGCTTGTTGTATATCATCACCAAACAGTGACTCTCTCCAAGGACTCTGCCTAACAGAGCGTCTCTGCCCAAAGGGAGTGCAGGCCTGGGAAGCCATTTATCACAATGTCATCTCTTTTATGAAACAAATATTCTTCAGTATTCCTGTAATCACAAGAGACTTTCTTAGAACTAACACTTTAGTTGTAAGCATGTTAACTAGAACCAGCCAGGGACCTGAGTAAGAAATTTCATTGTGTTCACCGGTTGCTGTATTCATTATCCTCCTCTTCACATCATTTAAACTCCTTACCAAATTAGAAGACATTCTGTAACAGGGTTAGTTACTACATGGCTGCATCTGACAGTTACAATGAATCAAAACAGAAACTTTTTCAAAGGCCCACTATGTCCCAAAGAGCTCAGTATGGCTTGAGTGGTAATTAAATGAAGAGTAAAACCAAGATACATTCCCCGTGTTGTAGAAGGAGGCGTGATATGCCATTACAGATAAGATATAGAAAATTTTCCAGCAAAGCGTTCAGCACATCGGCCTCCCCATTACCTGTGTGGCTTCCTATTTTACAAATCACTGTCACTCTATTGCCTCATACAATTTTCAGAACAAAGCTATGAGTTGTCAAAGCAGGTGTTGTTATCTCCATTTTAAGTAAGACATTGAGAGGCTGGTGAGCCCAAGATCACAGAACTACTAACACTTTGAACCCAAAGTCCGTGGTCCTTTCCACTGCCCCACCTTAAGTAATGAGCCAAATCTGCATTTCTAAAAACATACCAGGATTTATACATCGGAATGATTATTAAATCTCTTTCCCAGTGCTCACAGCTGGATACTTAGACAGTGACAACTATTCCTGCCATATGAACAAAATTACTTATGTGTAAGCCAGTGGATCTTCCAAATCTATAATTTGAATTTTTTCAGTGGTTGCAAACCTTTGTCCACAGGAGTGAATATCCATTTGTAGGTGGGCACCCCAGGACTAAACACAATACTGTTCAATGTAGTTTTACAATTGGTAAGGAACTAAATGTAAGAGCTACCCTGTTCTTATTTTCCTGTTCCATTTGTTTTGAATCACAGACTAAGAAACCACAAATTCCAATAAATATTGCAACTATTTTGTTATCTTCCTTTCCACCTAGATTTTCTACTAACTTCAAGTTCAACACATACCAGATGTAAATCATCTTCCCTCCAAATCTATGTGTCCCCCCTCCTTTGGTGAACAGACCCTCTAGCCTTCCCAATCCTTGACACTTTCTTCACTATAACTCCCCCTCTCCATTCCCATGCTCTCTTGCCCTACAGAGCTGCATTCTAATGTGCTAAACGTATTTTTAGTTATGTATATATCCTTGAAAGATGTTTTCATTCATTTATTCAACAAATTATTAAGCACCCCTTTTATATTCCAGGTACAGTCCTACAAGCTGGTGTAGCAGTTAGCCTTGCTGCATAACAAACTACCCCAAAACTTAGTGGTTTAAAAATGACCATTTGTTTAGTTCATAATTATGTAAATCAATATTTTAAGCTGGGCTCAGCTGAGCAGTTTTCTGCTGATCATAGGTGTCTCTGCTTGGCTCTCCCATGCTCTGCCAGGAAAGCTGGGGGCTTGCTCTCTCACATCTCTGGAGCCTTGGCTGGGACAGTTCATCTCTGCTCCATGGTGTATCTTATCATCCAGCAGGCTAGCCTGGTCTTCATCACATGGCCATCTCAGAGTCCAAAGGACGGCAAGAGAAGGTAAGCCCCAAAGCACCAACACTTTGCAGCTCTCTAAATTAATCACGTTTATTATTTTCAAAGCAGCCAAAGCAAGGCATATCACCACATCCAGAATCAGCATGGAAGAGGACCACTCAACCACACAGATACAGCAAAGTGTGATCAAATTGGCATCTATAACTGCAAAAAATCTATCATACTAGATATAAAAAAGAACAAACAGATAATGTCCCTGCCCTCATGATTCTTGTTGCCTCACATCTTCTGTCAGCACTTGGTATTTTTCCACTTCCTCAAGTTAGCCAAGCAGAGAGGTATAAACCTATATTCCCTTGTAGTTTTAATTTGTGTGATTAATTATAGTCATTAATATTTTCCCTTTTATGAATTGCCTATTTGTGTGTCTTCCCTATTTTTCTGTGGTATTTCCTATGTTTCTCTTACTGATTCTTGTATATTAGATAACAAGTTCATATGGTCATAGATGCAGGAAGCTGTGTAATGGCCAAAAGGTCCCTTAGCCTACTAAGGCAGGATTCTCACCAGTGTATATTATTTTATTGTGAATACATCATGCATAGAGACATTTGTATAAAGCATATATGTAGAATTTAAAGAATATCTATAAAGACTCGTGTACCACCACACCAGTGGATTCAACACCATTTGTTATTCCTCTCTGATCTGAGACGCCACCTTTAGCATACACTACTGTCATTGTATACTTGAATCTATTTCTGGATTTTGTTTTTGTTTTCCATTTTTGAGTGTTTTTATCAAGAATGGATGTTGAATTTTGTCAAATGCCTTTTCAGCTTAGGTGAAGATGGTCACATGATTTTCTCCTCCTGTTGAACCACTTTTTGCATTTCTGGAATAAACTCTACTTGATCGTGTTATCTCATTATTTTAATGTCCTATGAAACTCTCCTTGCTGATATTCAACTTAGGGTTTTGCCTCAATATTTGTGAATTTAGTTGATCCAAAATTTTTGTTTTGTGCGTTATTTGCCAAAATTTGTTGTACTTGTTATACAGTGTTAAACTTGTTCTTCCAGGAACTGATGCAGTTTAAATAGCTTTCAAATCATTTACATTTTAAAGATGAGGTAGGCCTCACTGGATGTTTTCCAAGGGAGAGCTCTTTAACAACTTTATATCTTCCATGAAAATTGGTCTGTTGAGAGTTTCAATCTTTTCTGGAGTTATGACAAATAAACTACATTTTCCTAGAAATTTGTCTTTTTTATCAAATTTTCCAATTTGTTTGCCGAGATTTGAGCAAAATTCTCTCTCACCTTTTAATTCCATTATTTTTGTGGTTATTTGTCCCTTAATCATTACTCATTTTTTGTGTTTTCACTTTCTCCCTTTTTTCTTAGTTCAATTAGTTTTCAGTTTATCAAATTTATTGCTTATTTCAAAGAATAAGCTTTTGATGTTATTTATTAGTTCTGCTACTTTTCTATTTTCTAACTCATTAATTTATTCTTGTATCTTTATTAATTTTTCTGTGTACTTTCTTTTCATTTATTTTGTTGTCCTTTTCAAACTTCTTGAGTTGAAAGCTTAATTCAATTTTGTTTCACTCTGTTTTCTATATAGGTATTTAATCCTTTAAGTACTGATTAGCTATACCCCATAGCTTCTAATATGCAAAGTTTTCATTATCATTTTCTAGATGTTCTGCAATTTTGATTTATATGTTGTCTTTGAGTCAAGAGTTGTTTATAAAATAATATCTTAATCTTTAAGGCTTTTGTTTTCTGGGACTTTTTGTTAATTTTTAATTTTCCTATATTGTGATGAAAAATGTTGCTTGTATAATTTTTATTTTTTTAGTTTATTGTGATTGTCAGTTTTTGACACTAGTTCATGGGCATTTGAAAGAAATGTTCTATATGTTCATGGTATAGAATTTTACACAAATGTATGTTCAGATAAAAAACATAAGAATATTAATATTGATATTAATATGCATATGTTAATGAGGTCTGCTTAATTAAAATCTCCTGTGTTCTTACTTGCTAAATTTTATTTTCAAATGTTTTTAGACTGCTTCATGGTAGTAGTAATAGAAGTAGTAGTAGTAGCAACAGCACTAATGGTGGAGGCTAACTTTTTTGGGGGAGGGATTTGAAAACAACATTTATTGCTTATAACATTTACATTTCAAATGCAGATTTCTTTTTTGTTGTTTTTCTTCCAGCTTTACTGAGATATAATTGACATATAACATTGTTCAACTTTAAGGTGTACAATGTATTGATTTGATACTCTTACATACACTTGATTTTATACACTTTTATACACATATATAATGATTACCACTATATCATTCACTAACGCCTCCACAACGTCACGTAACCACCATCTTTTTTGTGGTAAGAACATTTAAGATCTATTCTCTTAGCTACTTTTAAGTATATAATACAGTATTATTAGCTATAATCTCCATGCTGTACATTAGAACCCCAGAACCTGTTAATCTTATAACTGGAAGTTTATACCCTTTGACCAACATAACCCCATTTCCTCCAACCCCTAGCACCTGGTAACCACCACTCTACCCTCTGTGTCTCTGAGTTTGGCTTCTTTAGATTCCACATATAAGTGATATCATATACTATTTGTCTTTCTCTGTCTCACTTATCTCACTTAGCATAATGCCTTCCAGTTTCATCCAAGTTGTTGCAAATGGCAAGATTTCCTTCTTTCTCATGGTTGAATAATATTCCATTGTATATATATACCATATCTTCTTTATCCATTTATCTGTTGATAGACACTTAGGTTGTTTCCATATCTTAGCTATTGTGAATAATGCTACAATGAACATGAGGGGTGCAGATATTTCTTTGATATCCTATTCCCATTTCCTTTGGATGTATACCCAGAAGTGGGATTGCTGGATCATAAGGTAGTTTTATTTTTAGTTTTTTGAGGAAACTCCACACTGTTTTCCATAGTGGCTGTACCAATTTACATTCACACCAACAGTGCATGAGGATTCCCTTATCTCCACATCCTCACGAGCATTTGTTATCTCTTGTCTTTTTTTCCAACAGGTGTGAGGTGATATCTCATTGTGGTTTTGATTTGCATTTCCCTGATGATTTTATCCCAGTCTGTAGGTTGCCTTTTCATTTTGCTGATTTGTTTTTTTGCGGGTGTTTTTTTGTTTTGTTTTGTTTTTTGCTGTGCAGAAGCTTTTTAGTTTGATGTAGTCCCTCTTATTTATTTTTGCTTTTGTTACTTATGCGTTTGGTGTCATATCCAGGAAATCACTGCCAAGACCTGTGTCAAGGAGGTTTTTCTCTGTGTTTTCTTTTAGGAATTTTACAGTTTCAGATCCAATGTTTAAGTCTTTAATCCATTTTGAGTTAATTTTGTGAGTGGTGTAAGTAAGGAAGGGGTCCAATTTCATTCTTCTGCATGCAGTTAGGTGAAGACTAACATTTATTGACTGCCTCCTATGTACCAGATAGTGTTCTACATTCTTTAGCTGGATTATCTCAGTACCATCCTTGTTCCATCCTTCATCTTTCACTTAAACTACTACAATATCCTCCTAATTTGTCCCCCAACTTGTTTATGTCCCACTCAAATTCCTACTCCACACAGCATAGCATCTAAATGAACATCTAGTTGTTTTCTGAAAACTTCAAACAATATTACTCAGGTTATGCTCCACCAATTCAAATTCATTGAGGGTAGGACCCAGGAAACTTCACTTTTAAAAAACACAAATGATCATTATACAGACTAAAGTTTTAGAATCACCAGCCTACAAAATAAAGGCATAACATCTTTCAGATACAGTAAAGTATTCCATTTTTAAAAGAAAAATGTATACTTATAATTACCTGAGTAATTAGTTAACATTGGGTAATATTATTTGGGTAATAAGTTAATATTACTTGGATAATATGTAATACAGAATATACAGAGTAAACAATGAAAATCTTTCTTCACAATCCTCCAACTCTCATTCTTCTCCCTAGAGATGACTAACGTCAATATTTGGTGGGCACGCATTCAGTTCCTTTTCTGTTTATTTAGATCTATATATGTGTACTTATATACGCATATAATATGTGTATATTAAAAGTAAGTAGAGGTTACTTTGTTCTCTTTAATAGTTTACGATGTTGCATGTGTGGATCTATGATAATTTATTTAACGACTCTTCAATTGATATTTGGTTGTTTCCAGTTTTTCACTTATTACAAACAATGCTGCAATAAACTCTCTTGTGCATATGTCCAACTTTTTCTTTACAGTTGAGTCATAGAAATTAAACTGCTCAGTGAAAGCATATGTGCATATACCAATTAGGAATCTTTGGGCTACAAGTGATAGAAAATTCGATTCAGAGCAATATTTGTGAAGAGGGAAATTACAGGCTGATTTAACTCAAATTCCAGGGGAAGAACTTGTTTTAGGAAAGGCTTAATCTAATGGATCCCATTTCTTCCCATCTTTCTCCTCTGCCTTCCCTAAGATTCACTTCCTTCCAAGGGTAATTCATCACATGATCTCAGTTAGCTGCCAACAACTTCTGGGGCAACGTGTTTCTCCATTTACATCCAGCAAAAAAGGAAAGAGTGCTTTTGCCCTGAATTCTAAGAAAAAGTGCTAAAATTCCCTCTGATTTTATTTTTATTGTTAGTGCCAATTCTGAATCCTGAGACCCTGTGCACAGCAGAGCAGAACCCTGCCTGGTCTTTGCGCGCCATCCTCTCACCTTCAGGCACTATATAGGACAATTCTCTGCTGCTCTTCACACGGTTTTCATGGCCACTTTTTTCTGAAGTGGGTGGCTAGGTCTTTCTTCCTAGTCTGTTTTAGTCTGGAAGCTCTGCTGAAACCTGTCCACCATGGGTGACTCTGCTGGTATTTGAAATACCGGCGGCATAGCTTTCAGCATCACAGCAACATGCAGCCACCACCATATGACAACAGACATGTGGTGTGGTTCCCTCACCAGGAAACAAACCCGGGCCATGGCAATGAGAGCGCCAGATCTTCAGCACTAGACCACCAGGGCTGGGTCTGATTTGATTAGCTTAGGTCATATGTCCACCCCTGCACCATCAATCATTGTGACCAGAGAAACAGAATGTCCTGACAGGCTTAAGTCATATGTCACTCCTCTGAAGCTGTAGGTGGAGCCAACTTACCTGGAAGTGCTTTGATTCCCAAAGAGAAATCACAGATGGTTGGGATGAATGTCCACCAGAGTGAGTTATTTATTTGGATAGATCAATGCCAAATTGCCTTCCAAAAATTTACGCTACCACCAACCATGTATGAAAGTGGCTGTTTCCCAATAGTCCCCTATTATTTATATTATATTCATATTTACCCAATTTAGTGTTGATGAGCATCTTCTCATGTGTTTATTGGCCTTTTATACTTCTCCTGTAAATTGCATATTTATAACCTCCAATCATATATCTATCTTTGAATGATTTATAGAAGCTCGGTATACATTCTACACAATAATCAGTCATCCATTAAATATGCTGCAAATAGTTTTCTCTGTATGTTATTCATCTTTTAATTTTATCATGCCTTTCGTTGTGCAGAGATCTTTTTTAACTTATACCAGGTTATATCTGTCAATCTTGTTCTTTTATGGCTTCTGGAATCTATGCCTTGTTTAAGGAAGCCTTTCCACCTCTAATTTTTTTTGTTTTTTTTGTGAGGAAGATTGACCCTGAGCTAACATACATTGCCAATCTTCCTCTTTTTACTTGAGGAAGATGGTCCCTGGGCTAACATCTGTGCCAATCTTCCTCTGCTTTGCATATGGGACACCACCACAGCATGACTTGAGAGGCAGTGTGTAGTCCACACCTGGGACCAGAACCCGCGAACCCAGGGCTGCCAAAGCAGATCGCGGGAACTTAACCACTATGCCACCAGGCCAGCCCCACCTCTAATTTTTTTAAATGTGCTCATATATGGTCTCCGAATACTTAAATTTCTTTTATACTCAGCTGCTTAACTTATCTGAAGTTTATTTTTATGGATGGTTAAGGTAATAGTCTACTTTTCCTTTTTTCTGAATCAATAACTAATTTTCTTAACACTATTTATTGCATAGAGCATGCATTCCCCCATGGATTTGAAATACCATCTTTATTATAACCTAAATTTCTACAGATGATGTATGGATCTGTTCTGGTCCCTCTATTGCACTGATTTCCACTCCAGTCTACCACATTGTTTTGATCACGTCTTTACCATATGCTTTTACCATATGTATTTAGCATTGCTTACCAGTGTCTATAGGACATGCTCAAGACCTAACTCTTTAGCATGAGATATAAGAATCTCTAAGATGTGAGCTTCATTTATTTCTCTAGCCTCCTCACCCATCATCTAGCCCCTTGCCTTTTAGATTTTAGTAAAACCAAACATAGATAATTGCAAACAGGCATGATTCTGGAGCACAGCTTGCTTTTTTTTGTTTCCTCTTCCTGGAACATCCTGCCCTCCTTCCTTGCCTGAGTGACTCTTACTCATCCTTTAGAACTCAGCTCAGTCAAAATTACTTACTTACTTATTACCCTTTCCTGAACCCCCAGGTAGGCTTCTCTCCCCTCTTCCCCAGTTCTTCAATTATGCCATCTACTTCTATTAGACAAAGATAACCTCTTTATACTGTGTCTTTCCCACCAGCTTTCCTATGACAGAGATGATGTTTATTCTTCTTTATACTTCCTGCACCTAGTACAGTCCTTGTTCATAGGAAATGCTTAAAAATATTTGTTGAATTGAGCTATGTTCTTTTCTTCATTTTATTATGACTTATATTCTATAAAGGTACATCTCCATCAGTGGAATAAATTAGTTTTCCTGAAGACTAAATTTGCAAGACAAATTTATTTTTAAAAATTCATGTCAGCTCCATCCACCAAAAAAATATCTTACGGTTGAGAAAATTTCCTTTTCTGCAGCACTTGCTACAGATATAGGTTATAAACACAGCTCTAGGTATCTGATAACTGAAAGCAAACACTTCCTTAGATCCAAACCATAATTGTTTCAATCCATTCTGCTTTGTTAAATTGCATTTCTTCTTCCTCATACATACCTCTTTTAAAGTTGACTATGTGAAATCCATTACTTAGAAATTTTGAGAAATTCTCAAATTTCAATTCTCAAAATTCAAACCAATCATTGATTATTGGCTTAGTAAAATAGGGATGATAATAATAATAATACCTACCTCATAGGTTTGTTACGAGGGTTAAATGAGTTTATATTTATATAGCACTTAGAGACTAACGTTATATGATTATTTGACAAAGAGTGTCCCACCTTGCTCAGAACAAAAGTGTAAGTCCTCTCTTCTCTCAACCCTCATTCACTTCACTCCAGCGAACTTGGAAGGTACAGCTGAACAATGAACACGCCAAGCCTGCCCCTACCTCTGCTATTGCCCCAAATACATGCACAGCTCATTCCCTCACTTCCTTTCAGGACTCTGCTGGAAACCAACCTTATCAATGAATTTTTCACTGGACATAAACAAAAAACATCCCTCGTCCTCTGACACTCCTTCCCCACCTTGCCCTGCTTTATTTTTCTCCATATTGCTCGTTACTTTCCAACATATTGTGAATTTCCTTGTCTTTTTTATTGCCTCCCTTGCCCCACTGTAGCATAAGCTCTTTAATGAGGGAGATTTTTTGTCTGTTTTGTTCACAGCTGTATCCTGAGTGCCTAGAACAGTACCTGGTACATAATAGCATTCAATGAATATTTACTGAATGAATGAATCAAGGAATTAATAGAAGGGCAATAAGGAAGCTCTTAAAACATTTCACCAGGATATGAATGAGATATGAATGAGTAAAGTGGTAGTAGGAACTGAAGAGATGAAGTGGCATGATCAAAGAGACACAGTTAATAGGATCAACAATATGGGGTATGAGAGAGAAGGAATTTGGGGAAATTATTTTGAGATGTTAGCCGAGGTGAAAGGCAGAATAGGATGGTGGTGCTCAAAAGCAGAATAGAAAAAAAAGGAAGTGTCAATTTAAGGAGACTACAACAAACCCAAGTTATAAGAAGCAGACAAGCATCTATGTGGCCAGCAGGCAGTTGGAAATTTGGCTTTATTAACAAGAGAGATCAGCTCTGCAGCTGTGCTTTGAAAGTCAGCAAGATAGGCTGTCATACAAAGCAAATGACTGAACGAGGTTGCCCAAGGGAAGAGAGCACGATCAAGAAAAAGGGAAGGAGACAAACCTTGGGGAACATATATACATTATAAGTGTGCAGATGAAGGAGAAACTAATGAAGGAGACTGGTAGGAAATAAGAACAAGAATGTCTTAAAAAGTACTGAAATGTATGTAAAACAACAGTAGCTGCTGAAATGATATAAATTCTATCAACCAGAAACTTTTTCAATCCCATCAAAAATCACCAAAATAGAAGTGGCAGGATATAGGATTTTCATACCCTCTGAAAAGACTGAGCAAATGGGACACTTTCACCTGTCAGTCTAGAAACAGGGAGATCTTCTGAGCTCTTCCCCCATCTTCCAGATCAGGTCAGCCTCTAATGCATTTTTGAAGACCCACAGGACTTCTGTACATTCAGTACAGCCAGTAATCCTTTCATTATCTCATTACCCTTTGCTTTGGCTTTCAAGACTCACTTCTCTAATAATGTTCCTACTGGTTTTACAAGGTCTCATTTCGTTAACCCTTCTTTGCTCCAGAAATGTAATTATTTTTTGGTCACTACTTTCTTCCCGCAGTCTTAAGTGAAACCTTTTGTTCTCTGTGTGTTATTAGCAGCATCTTCAAGACTGAATACCTCTTTCTGCCTCCTTCACCTTTTGGTATAAGAAATTATCCTCTCACCCTAAGAAGGTCTCCAATAATAAGTAATTCATGACGTCTAACTACTCACATATTTTGCACCTAACAAGCTATCTTAAACAGTGATGGAAATGGCAATTATTTACTCTGGGAGCCCTGTCAAGGTTGCTGTTAAATCATTGTCATGCTGTTAAATTGGACTACGAGGTTCCTCCCTTTCCCACTATTGATCTTATAGGTGAACTACCCCCAAAAAACTTTCCAATGTGCCATTGGCTAATTCGTTGCCACTGCAATATTGGTAAGTGAAATGTGAATAGCATACATCTTATTTGTAATATATTTTAGATGCACAAATTTTAAATTTACAGCAATGCTCTCAAGCAATGTAATATAGATGAAAAAATACAATTTCTAATGTAATATTCAGTGTTCATAAATATGCCAACTTGGAAATTACAACAAGCAATGTACAAGGAAGAAAATCAATAGACTCTGGGCACTACTACTATTTCTCAAGGCAAGGGTCTATCTTGTGTGGCAATAAACACACCTCTGTCCTAACAAGGAAAGTTTTACTATGATGAAGAAATGACTACACCATTTACAATCACTGTGTTTTAATCCCCTGGTTGTCAAGTGTACAGGTGAGGGCAGGTCTTCATAGCTGCTCATCCACACGACGGCACACTGGAGTGGGGGTTGTTAAGGTGGAGGCAGTACAGTAACAGAAGCAGTGAAGGGTCCGGGGACCTGAAGAGAATGGAGTCATGTTCCTGCTATTGCTGTGCTCTCAAATAATAGAACATGAAGTCCATTTAACAATTTGAAATTGACTTTTTAAAATTCCATATACATATGTTATATATTATAAAGATGATTCCTTGACCAGGAAATTATGGCTTCAGTCATTCGTTCCACATACATTTCCTGGGCACCTCCATACACTAGGCACCATGATAGACTCTGGGAAAGTATCAGCTAAAAAGACTGCCATAGGCTCTGATGTCACACAGCTTATAGTCTAGGCAGACTGAGCAGGTAGATGTTGTCTACACGCAAAGCATAAATGGGAGAAATGAAGCAGGGGCATTTGTGTATTCATTTATTTATTCAACAAGCACCATTTGGTTCATGCTTGATGTATATTTAAGGACACCAATGGTACTAAAGAAGTAAAATATACAGTCCTTGATCCAAGATTTCCAGTGTAGTAGAGGAGAGAAATATTTGTTCAATGGACCCAGAAAAAAAAACAACCCAAACGACAACATATGACAGTGTGTAGGGTCATGCTAGAGGGATGTGGAGTAAAAATAACCTCATTTCCCACTACTCTCTCCCTCACTCACTCTACTCCATCCATACCCCCGCCTTGCTGTTCCTGCCTTCCACATCTCCTGCCTTAGGACATTTGCATCAACTATTTCCTCTGCCATGAATTCTTTTCCCTGGGTATCTGCATGATCAACTCCCTCATTTACTTCAAGTCCTTGCTCAAATACCTTCTCAATGAGGCCAACCTTGACCATGCTATATAATACAGTCATGCACCACATAACAACATTTTGGTCAACGACAGACTACATAGACAATGGTGGTCCCATAAGATTAGTACCATATAGCCTAGTTGAGTAGTAGGCTATACCGTCTAGGTTTGTGTAAGTACACTCTATGCTGTTCACGCAACGATAAAATCACCTAATGACACATTTCTCAGAACATATTGCAGTGCACTGGCCTCTGGTATTTCTGATCCTTCCTTCCCTGCTCTACTTTCTCTTTTTCCCATAATGCCTATCACCTTTTAATACATTAGTTAATTTATTCACATATTACGCTTACAGTTTATTGCTTGTGTCCCCCTATTAGAATGTAAGTTCCATAAAGGCAGAGATCTTGTTTAGTTCACTAGTCAATGCAAGGCACCTAGAACAGTGCCTAGCACATAGTGGGTACTCAAAAAGTATTTGTTGAATGAATGATAGTGATGACCATACTAACATAAATTGAGCGTTGAATATGTGCCAGGCAGATACTAAGCACTTTAAATGCATGACCTCTCTAAAACCTCATAAAGCATTATCTCTTTTTTAACCTCATAGTGGATGCTAGTCCCAGTTCTTGGTTACAGTCAACAGAAAAGGAATTCATTGGACATTTATCAGGAAACCTAAAGAATGAATGTGAATGCTGGAGAATCTGGCTCATGAAAGAAACAATTGAGACAAAGCACTATCGAGATTCTGCCACAGGAAAAACTCTGCTGAGGATACTATCCCCAGTGTAGCCACCACTAGACTTTCAGCTACCGGACTGGACTTTGCTGCTCCTAGAGACTCACTGCCAAGATGCTGGGAATCTTCACTCCTTCTTGTAGATCTGAATTTCCACTATGTCATTATTTCCTTTCAGCCTGAAGAACTTCCTTTGGCATTTCTTATATGTGGGTCTGCTGGTGACAAATTTTCTCAGTTTTAGTTTATCTTAAAATGTCTTTATTTATCCCTCATTTTTGAACTATATTTCCACTAGATATAGAAGTCTAGGTTGACTGCTGTTTTCTTTCAGCACTGTAAAGATGCCACTTCATTACTGTCTGGTTTCTATTGTTTCTAAGAAGTCAGCCATCACTCTTATTAACGTTCCCCATATGTAGAATGTCTTTTTCTCTCTCCCTGTTTGCAGATTTTTTCTGTAACTTTCAATACTGAACTTTCTTGATATGTGGGTTGAGTTTTTTTAATCAAATTTGGGAAAATTGAGGGCCAACATTTTTTCTGACCCATTCTCTCTTTCTTCTCTTTTTAAGTTCCAATTGTACCTATGATAGACTGCTTGATAATTTCCCCCAGGTCATTGAAGTTCTGGTTATTTTTTCATTGTTTTCTATTTTTTATCTGTGTGCTTTAGTTTGAATAATTTATATTGAACTGTCTTCTGTTGGGTCTAACCTGCTGTTAATCCCATGCAATGATTTTTGGGTTTTTTTACTTCCAAGATTATATTTGTCAGTCACAGGATTTTCATTTATAGATTTAATGAAAATGATAAACCTCTAGCAAGACTCATAGACACACACACACACACACACACACACACACACACAGAACAAACTACCAATATAAGGTATAAAAGCAGGGACTTTGCTACACCATCTTGTAGACACTAAGGATAATATTATGAACAATACTATGCTAATAAATTTGACAACTTAAATGAAATGTACAAACTCTTTGAAAAACACAAGTTGCTAAAACCAACCAAGATCAAATACAAAATCTGAGTAGCCCAATATTTATTTTAAAAATTAAAGTTGTCTTTTAAAACATTCCAACCAAGAAAATTCATGGCCCATATGGCTTCAGTGGTGAACTCTATCCACCATTTAAGGAAGAAATAATATTGAACTTAGACCAGCTCTTTCAGAAAATATAAGAGGAGTGAACACTCTCAGTTCCTTTTATGAGCTCACTATGCTGATGCCAAACCTGAGAAAAGTGTTACAACAAAGCCAACATATCTCAAGATCATAAGTACAAAATACCTCAGTAACATAGCTTCAAATCAAATCCAGCAATACATAAAAAATAAAATAAAGCTTGGCCAATGAAGTTGATCCCAATAATGCAAGGTTAGTTCATCAATCAATGTAATTTGCTACAATACTAGAATTAAAAAGGTATATGATCACCTCAATAGGTGCAGAAAAATCATTTGAAAAAATTAACACTCATTCATATTTAATGGTAAAAAGAAAATGAATGCTTTCCCTCTGAAAAAAAAAAAAGCAATGATATCTGCTCTCACCACTTCTATTCCTAACTTATGAGGTTCTAGATTGAAAGGAAATAAAAAGCATAAAGATTGCAACGAAAAAAAAAGGAAGCTGTGTGTATCATCAGACAAGTTTCTATCATATATAGAAAATCTTAAGAAATCTATGTGTCCTTAGAACTAACAAGTGAACTTAGCCAGGTCTCAAGACACAATATCAATATACAAAAATCAATTGTATTTCTATGTAAGAGCAACAGATAACTAAAAAATGAAATTTAACAAATAATATTGCTTAGCAGTAGCATCAAAAAAACATAAAATGTTTAAGAATAAAGTTAAATGTGCAATATCTTTACACTGTAAATTTCAAAACATTGCAAAGGGAAATTTTTTTAAAAATCTAAGTGAGTATAGAGATATATCATGTTCTGTAGAATGGAAGACATATTGTGAAGATGTCAATTCTATGCAAATTTATCTATATAATTCAGTGCAATCCCAATCAAAATCCCAGCAGGCTTTTTTATAGAAATTAACAAGCTGATTCTAAAATTTATATGGAAATTCACAGGACAGGATACCCAGAATTATCTTGAAAAAGAAGGATTTACACTACCTGATTTCAAGACTTCCTATAAAGCTATAGTAATAAAGAGAATGTGGTACTGTGTGAGAATAGACAAATAGATCAGTGGAACAGAATACAAACTCTAGAAATAGATGCACACATGCAGAGTCAGTTGATTTTCAACAAAGGTGCCAAGGTAACTTGATAAAGAAAGGATAGTCTTTTCAACAAATGTGGCTGGAACAACTGGAGATATATATATTATATATATACATCATATACATATGTGTGTGTGTGTATACATCATGCATACATAAATGAACATCAACTCTTATCTTCTGCCATATGCATAGATAAACTTAAAATGGACCACAGATCTAAATGTAAAAGATAAAACTATAGATCTTCTAGAAGAAAACACAGGAAGAAAATCTTCATAACCTTGAAGTAGGTAAAGATTTCTAAGATACAACACACAAAAAAATAAATCACAAAAGAAAAAAATGATAAATTGGGCTTCATCAAAATTAAAACCTTTTGCTCTTTGAAAGACACTACTAAGAAAATGAAAGGGCAGGCCACAAGTTTGCAATACAGATACCTGAGAAAGATTGGCTCCTGAATATATAAAAGAACTCCTATAAATCAACAATAAAAGGACAAACAACCCAATAAAATATATGGGCAAAAGACTTGACTAGACATTTCACAAAGAATCTATATAAATGGCTGATAAGCACATAAAAAGTTGCTTGGCATAACTGGTCATTTGGGGAAATTCAAATTAAAACCACAATGATATATGATTTTATACTCACTCAAATATTTAAAACTAGGAAAACTGATAATACCAAGTGTTGGTGAGGATGTGCAGTTGCTAAATCCTCACACCCTGCTGGTGAGAGTATAAAATGGTACAACTATCTTGGAAAACATTTGGACAGTTTCTTATAAAGTTAAATACATGCTTACTGTATGATAGAGCAATTCCACTCCTAGATACTCCACACCCAAGAGAAATGAAAATATATGTTCACAAAAAGATGAATATTCATACAGTTTTATTTGTAATCGTCCCAAACCGGAAATGACTCAAATGTCCATCAACAAGTGAACAAATAAACAAATTGTAGTATATTCATAACAATGGAATACTATTCAGCAATAAAAAGGAACAAACTACCAGCCCACACAACAACATGGAAGAACCCCACGACTTAGCAATCCACTGCTAGGTACAGGCCCAACCTCCGTGTTTATACGTGCCCCAAAATACAGTACGGCAATGTTTATACCAATATTATCATAACAGCCAAAAACTGGAATCAACTCAAATGAACTTCAAGAATAGAATGAATAAATGGTGACATATTCACATAATGAAAAAGTATAAACTATCACACGCAGCAATATAAATGAATCTTGCAGCACAGTGTTGATAGAAAGAAGCCTCTGTATGATTCTATTTATATAAAATTCAAAATCAGGCAAAACTAATGTGTGGTGATTGAAGTTAGAATAGTGTTTCTGACTAGGAGGTGGTACAGGGGAGGCTTCTGGGTACTGTGAATGTCCTCTACCTGGATCTGGGTAGTGATTCCACGAGTGCATTTACCCATTCAAAAATTGTCAATCTGTACACTTAAGATTTGTGGATTTTATAGTATGCCTGATGTATTTCAACAACCACAAAAAAGAAAAATGAAAAAAAAAAGCAATTGATATTTTTACTTTCCTTTTCTAGCCCCATGTAAAGCATTATAGGGAATATTAGAAAAGCACAGGGGTCCCTAATATCTAGAGACTTAGGATATAGTTAAACAGCCAAAGCTAACATACATACATTAAATAAAAATTAATACAAGGTATATTAGTTTCTTATGGCTGCTATAATAAATTACTACAAATTTGATGGCTTAAAACAACAGAAATTTATTCTCCCACAGTTCTGGAGCCCAGAAGGCTGAAATCAAGTTGTTCACAGGGCCGTAGTCCCTCCAAAGTTTCTAGGGGAGGATCTTTCCTTGCCTCTTCCAGGGTAGTGCCTGGTGTTCCTTGGCTTGTGGCAACATCACTCCAACCCACGCCGCCGTCTTCGCACAGCCTCCTTCCCTGTATGTGTCTCTGTGTGTCATCTCTTTTTTTTAAGGACACCGGTCACTAGATTTAGGGCCCACCTTAATCCAGAACTCATCTTAACTAATTACTTCTGCAAAGATGTATTATTTATAAAGCACAAATCAAGTCACATCTGAGATTCCAGGTGAACATGAATTTGGGGAAGGGACACTACTCAACCCATTACTCAAGGCAATTTTAAATCTAAATTAAGTCCTAATTGTTGGCCATAGGAATTCAAACTAACATTTGATCATTGTGATATGAAAAAGTTAAACACAGTGTCACTGGACAGTTAGCCTTGTGTTCCGCTGTCGAGACTGAGCACGATTCAGGCGAGCCATAGCACAGCATGATCCAGCGATGGAAGGGGAGGAACACGGAGGCAGGCCTGACTGACAGGGAGAGTTCTGGTTGAGGAGAGGAAGAAAATAAGATTGAATAAATAGAGTGAAGCCAAGTTATGAGAGTCCTTGAAAGCCTGGGAGATGAATTTCGACTTGATCCAATAAGAAATAGGAAACGACTGTAAATTCTTGAGCAGAGAAGTGACATGGGGAAAGCAGTGTTTCAGGAAGATTATGTTGGTGACAGTATATTGGATGGATTGGAGGCAAAAGAGACTGAAGGCTGATGCACTTTGTCTTTCTGTTCTGGATGAATTTATGGTAGCAAGAGATATGAAGTTTAATTTAAAAAAAGAAAATGCACCACTACAATTACTCTCCTAAACCTTAATAAATTTCCTAAGCTCATTCTGAAATGGAAAAGTAGCCCAAGTGGCACTGCATTTGAAAAGGCTAATTGTTCCTCAGTTTGAAATATCTTTTTGGGGGAGAATAGGCAAGAGCTTACCAGGGTTCGTTGTCACTCAAAGTGCAGCTGCACCATCACCTGCGAGCCTGTTAGAAATGCAGACCCTCAGACCCCATCCCAGACCTACAGAGTCAGAATCTGAGCTTTTACCAAAATCCCAGGAGATTTATGTGTCGTAAAACTTCATATTAAAGTTTGAGATGCATTGCCATGGTAAATTTCTGTTGAACTTCTGTAGTTTGTGAAAATAGATATATAACTGTTGAAACTGTTATGTTAACGGGAAAAAAAACAATTATGAACCTTGTGCTTCCTATGACGAGGCTGTCACATCGAGGCCCTCGCCAGTCCCAGAGATGTGTGGCTTGCTCACCCACTCACCCTTCTCATGGAGAATAACTGTTACACGAATGAAATGGAGCATCTGGTTGCCTTGTGAAATGTGTCACTTAGCACATGTAGTTGAAACTGAGACATCTGTTGGTCTCCCCACCATTCTGTGGACTCTTGCTCTAAAGTGACACTTTTTCTCTCCTTTGAAATATAGCTTCATACTGCATTGGCTTCATTGCCTTGCTGCAGAAGAATGAGAGGGGAGTGCCAGATTGGTGCAGATAATGAAAATCAGCAGATAATCCACTTATCCAGAACCACGGCAGGACCATTTGCCTTGGGAACATGGTTCCAACCCAGCTGAGCAACGTTTCCCTCTGGCACTCCATTCCCCAACTACAAATGTCCGTGGTTATTCCAGGACATCAACAAAGTGAAAAATATTTGGTAACTGTCCCCTCTGTGTCTAGGTTGCTAGGAGAAACTGAGTTTGCAAGACCTCATGGGAGCAGAGCTTCTCAAACTTCAACATTATACATATCACCTGGAGATCTTGTGAAAACACACATTTTGAATCAATACCTGTAAAGTGAGAGCTGAGATCCTGTATGTCTTCTTTTTCTTTTTTTTTTATAGCTTTATTGAGGTATAATTGATAAAGAAAAATTATCAATTATATGTATTTAAAGTGTACAACTTGATGTTTTGATGTATGTGAACATTGTGAAATAATTACCACAATCAAGCTAATTAACATATCCATCACCACACAGTTACCATTTTCTTTTGTGTGTGTGTGTGTGTGTGTGCGTGTGTGTGGTGAGAACACTTAAGATCTACCCTTTTTGCAAATTACAAGTACACAATACAGTGTTGTTAACTATAGTCACATTGCTATACATTTGTTCTCCAGAAATTATTCGTCTTGCATAACTGAAATTTTGTACCCTTTGACCAATCTCCCTGCATTTCTAGCAGGCTCGAAGATGATGCTGGTGCTGGTGGTCTGAGGACGACACTTCAAGTAGCAAGACCACTTGCTTGTCAAGGTTACATCAGGCAATAGCAAAATGGAATCATGGTAGAAATATCTCTGTGGGTGGGAAGAAAAAAAGTCAAAGATAAGAAGAGGTATGAAAAGACTTGAAATGGAAGAAGAGAAAAGACAGTAAAAAAAGAAAGATGATAAAAGGAAGAATTTATAAAGATGAAAATCTCAAAGGAGTTTTAAATATATTAGAGCTGGGGTAGTCTAGTAACCTAGAATCTGGTTAGCAACACCTCTACCAGAGACATTCATAGCTAGTTAATCTTGATTGGGATTTTCAAATCCCTGGGCCAGCAGGATGATAGGGAAAAAATATTGACTCTGGCAGGCAAGATCTTCCTCACTGATCCTGGACATCTGGTCACTAAATCTCTCAGAAGGGTAGATTAGAGACGGTGAATTGAAAACCCCTCCAGCAGAGGCACCAATAGTGATTTTTAAATGAGTATGGAAGCTAGCCAATCTCTTACCATCAGACCTGCAACACCACATTGTATATTCAATCTTGCAAATAGAAACAAAAGAACAAATTTTACCAGACTAGATTTTTTAAGACCCTGAAGGGTCACAAGGGCAACAAAAAGAATGAAATAAAGACTTATTTATTCACCCAGAATGCATCATGGCTCAACTAGGTCAAGCAACTTTTAGTAAGGTAACTTCCGTATAGCAACAAGGAACCTCTGCAACAAGCTTAACACTGAAAACTGACTGTGGATCTTGAAGGTGCTCAAGAGAGAAGAACTTTCTAAACTGGACATTTGGCAATCAGCAGAATTCACACTTAGGCGTTTGTAATGAAGTAAACAAACAGCTCCACGTACTCAGCTCATAATTTTATTTGAGGTTTCCTGATCTACCATCATCAGGAACTGAGGGCAGGCCTAGACTCCACTCATGATTGTCTTCTTGTAACAATGCTGCAAAAACAAAGAGACAACATAAAAATCAAAGATCAATCAACTCAGACAAATCTCTCAATGCCGTCATCCCGCCACCTAATGCTGTCACTAATAGGGGAAGCCGGTGATGGAATCTAACTAGCAACACAGTGTAAGCTACCAGTCAAACTCTATTCTCCAATGGGAACAAGCTCTACTGAAACTGAATGCTGAAATGAATTTACATGCCTTCTTACATATTCTGATTTTGGCTTCCCTGATTCAACTTGAAGGCTAAAAATAGGCCTTGGCCTAGTTTACCCTAAGGAGCCAAGCACAACATGATCCTGTGCTGGTCTTCCTGATCCTGCCCCATGGTAGTGACTTGGAGCCTGAGCCTGACAGTGGGGGCCTGCTCCCCTCCACCTCTCCCCCTACTCATAGTCTCCCATGGTGGATCTTTAAGGGCAGGGAGGAACAGGAAGGGAGATGAGAAACAAACTGTAACCTCTCCCTCCCTCCCACTTTGTACCTGGCAGAGACAGCACGCAAGACCACCAGGGCATTCAGCCCACCCTGTCTCATGACATTCCCATTACCCAGTTCTTGATTTAGATGTGAAATTGATTAGGAGACATGGCCCCCATATCCAAATATATATATATAGCAGTATCTAGTGTGGAAAGTGGGGAGCGGCAAGAAGTCAGCTACGGCAGAAGACTGTGGAGCCCGAGACCCAGCTCCACTAGCTGGGTTTAGATTCCAGTTCCGTCACTTAGCAGCTTTGAGAAAAGAGCACTGCACATGACCTCTCTGAGCTGTTTTCTCCTTTGTAGGATAATGATGCCAATATCACAAGTATTTGAGGAGCAAATGAATGTATTTTAAAGCAGCTAACACATGGCCACCTGCTCCATAAAATTTTTAAAAGGGGTCCAGTGCAGGAAACAAAAATGGAAAGGTGCTTACAATTGGAATCAACAACTGTTCACTTGTATGAAAAAAAAAAGCCATCTGTGTCTTAACACTTGCTTCTTTAAAAGACAAAAATATCCAAAACTTTTCTCTGATGTTCTATATTCCTTTGAGGCTATTTTTAATTATTTAAGTCTTTTTTCTAAGGCCATTATAATTTTTCTTAGATCCTCTAACATTTTCCATTTGAGAATTTTATCAGCCTTGAAATCTGTGTGAACATATTTGATGGATTAAATTAATGATTATTATCAGCAGTTAGGTGTCCCCTTACCTAGTACATGAATCAAATTCTACTTCTAAAATGATGAGGATTTTTTCTTTCTTCAACACTTTCCAAAAGTAGGACATTACTCCTTCTTTCCTCGCCATAGGCTCACAGACGGTGAATCATAGTTCCTCCACGTCCTCCCAAGCGCAGAGACAGCACCGAACAGATTGTGAAGGCTGCTTTGGGGGAGGAAACCGGCAAGTCACAGTCTCATGGCTTAAGGAGGGATTCAGGCACCTGTGCTGGAGGCAGTGCTTGCCAGCAACGCACCAGACATGCTCTCGTGGTTCAGGGACAGAGGCTACACAGCATCCCTCCAGTGCCCAACACGTGGTGTCCCTCGGGCCGGCCTGTTCGCCACACATGCCCTGCGTTCCCAGTTTCCATCTGGCTGGTCTTCACTACAGCTTTGCTGGCTTCATGCTCGATGTCTTGGGCCTTCCTGCTATGAGCTGTGGGACCTTATTTAGAGCCATTTCTTCCCGCCAAGGAGTTAATCATATGTGTTTTCAATAATACAACCATCTGGGCGTCCGAGCCAGTCACCAAGTAATTAGTGGGAAATGTTGCAACATATCCAAGGATATTTAATAAATATTTCTTGAATGAATAAATGAGTCTCAGCGACTCCGTGTTTGCTCACCCCACAAGGGAATAATAGAGAAGATTCTTATACTTCTCTGGGCCCCTCACAGATGTCCTCAAGTCCTCCATACCTCTGCCCACACACTAAGAGTTAGCTGTTTCCTAGTGTCCCATCCTTGGGCTCTCCTCTCTGTAATGTCCCCACTCCTCTTTGGCAATCTCATTCATTACTTCCACTCTAAGTATCACCTCTATTCCAACAATTGCCAATATTTATTTCTAGACCACAGCACTTCTCTCAACAGACTTGAAAATCAAACTTTCTAATGGTCATGGCCATCAGACATTCATGGGCACTTCAACTCCACACATCCAATATGGAATTCATTATTTTATCCCTAAAGTGTTTTTCTACCTTTATATTCCATCTCAGTTGGTGGCCTCATCATCAGCTCTAAAAATCCTGGGAATATTCCTCAACTTCTCTAACTCCTTCCCTCACTCCCATGCAATCAGTTTCCAAGTTCTACTGATTTGACTTCCCAAGTATTATTTGAATCTGACCCTTCTCTTCCTTCCAATTTCCCAACCTCTGCCTCAGGCCCTCATCATCTCCAGTCTGGAGTGTTGCATTAGCCTCCAAACTAGTGTCCCTGTCTCTTAACTTCAAGCCTCCAGAGAAGTAAGAGTATTCTATATCAACACAAACCTGACTCTATTATTCTCTTGTTTGAAAACCTTCAAATGATTTCTCTTCAACTAACAGTAAAGCTTACACTGGGGGGTTATATATCAGGCTACATACACACAGCACACCTTCTTGGACTATCAGTTTTTCTCAAAGAGTTGCCAGGGAAAACTTCATTTTTATATGAAAATAGGCACTGTTGTATAATAGAGTACAATGCTAAATTTGCATTAAGCTTGATTATAACATTTGGAAACCAAAAGTCCACTGTCTTAGTGGCCCATACCTGTATGGTCACATAACTTCCTTCCCCTACAAAGCTCCGTTTGTTATTTCTAGTCATTTTCAAGAGATATCTCCCCAACATATTCCATAGAAGCCAGGAGTTTTATATGTTTTGCTTACTACTGTAGTCCCAGAGCCTAAAATAGGATCTGGCACATAGTGGGCACTCAATAAATATTTACTGAATGAATACATGAGCCCACAAACTAGTCTGCCAGCTGAAGTCACCACAGGGCTAGATGGCTACCTGTTCTTTCTCTTTTTCTCTGGTTCCCACTCACTCACCTTTGCAGCCTGCACAGCCACTTAGAGAAACTTCCTGGCTATCACACACACCATCAAGGTTACACCGTTGTCTATGCCAAAGAGCTGAACACAGAATGAAGTTGAGTTCCATGCAGACACCAGGAAATGGTCACCTAGACTCTAAAACAGTTCTGTCTGTGCCTGGAGTCCCGAATACCCTTGGGGTTCCACCAGTTCCTGGCCCCATTTCTCTATAGGGGACTCAAAATCAATCCATAGGCCCCTGTAGACTCCATCCCCAACTTCCTCTCTCTACAACCAATGCATAAAAAGGAGAGCAACCATCTCGAAGCAAGCACCAAAAGTGCCCTACTGTGAGTACAAGACTAAAAAGAAATTCCATGATTTGGGCAAGCCCCTTTGCAATTTGGAGAGTTTATCTGGAAAACTCCTACTCACCCTCTAGACCTCAGTTCACATGTTCCCTCTTTAGGGAAGCATTTGGTCACTGCCTTTCCCTCACCACCTCCATTCAAAACTGCAAACTCCAGGCTGGCCCCATGGCTTAGCAGTTAAGTGCGCGCGCTCCGCTACTGGCGGCCCGGGTTCGGATCCCCGGCGCGCACCGACGCACCGCTTCTCCGGCCGCGTCCCACATACAGCAACTAGAAGGATGTGCAACTATGACATACAAGTATCTACTGGGGCTTTGGGGACAAAAAAAAAAAAAAAAGGAGGAGGATTGGCAATAGATGTTAGCTCAGAGCCGGTCTTCCTCAGCAAAAAGAGGAGGATTAGCATGGATGTTAGCTCAGGGCTGATCTTCCTCACAAAAAAAAAAAAAAAAATCTACAAACTCCCTCAAGCAGCTAGTGTCTTCCTCTGCCCCACTGGGGCAGCTCCAGGTTTGTAGGGCCTGAAGCTAATACAATTTCCATGACCCTCTATAAGCAAAAGAATACAAAATTAGGTGCAAAAGTTTTTATTATTTATAATGAGAAAAATTGCATCAAATTACAAATTTTAAAAAGTTGAAAAATATACCATCTATCAAAAAAAACAATAAATAACATCATATTTAGTTAATTAACTACGTGACCCCTTTAGAATACCTTTTCTACATGTTCTCCTACTTGTTTGCATACTCTTTATCACCTCTTCATAAGACAATGATTTTGTAATATTATCTATAGAGAGAAGAGAAATATAGTGGAGTCTTTCCTTTGTCACAGTTGATCAATATTTGTTTTTTATTATTGATAGTTGGGTTTCATAAAACATGCTACATTATACACAGACAAACTCTCTGTATTCCTACGAATGCAGAATTTCTGAGAAATTCTATTTCACACAATTCCCATCCAAAAAACAACCTATAGTGTGTTCATAATTATATATGAAAGATCTTCCATTTTAACTAGACATCAGTGACAATCAAAACCTTTGCTTATAGCTTTATACATTAGATGACCAGAAGAATTTTCCACAGACTAGCTGCTGGCTCTATTTATTTCAAGTCTTATTTTTCTCCACCCATATTCTTTTCGTGCCAGGACTGTAGGACACATTCATCTCATCCTACAAACTCTGGCCCTGTACATCATGTCACAATGTCAGGTGAGTTGACATGATAGGCAATACAAGCACTGCTAGAAGTTATTTCTACACCAAGATGATTAGCAATAGCTTAACTACACATAGAAGTGACTGAAAAACACATAAATTTATCCCACTAAACACAAACAAAATGTACCCTCAACTTGACTTCCCCTTATCCAAATCCCCAAAATGCCGGCTACTCGGCTTATGTTACTTAACACAAGGGAAAATGAAATGCAGGGGAAGTCAGAGAAGAAAGAGAATGCGCTCCTACCTGAGTGCAGTTACAATAGCGAACATTTGCAAATTTCACAAAAGCATATGACCACGTGAACACATTGCTAGGGCTTTGGAACAGGCCCAGCAAGTGGGAGTTCTGAAGCTTAAGCTTCATTAACTTTACAGAGAATCCATTTCTAATCACTGCACTTACCAGATTGTATATTAATTAATTAATTATGGGTCTGTTTCCCCCTCCAGACTCTAAACTTCTTACAAGTAGGATTATGTCCTATTCATCTTTGCATCTACAGTACTCACCAATGCATGGCATATACTAGGAACTAGATAAATGTATTACCTGAGCAGATCTGAGATGGCAGAGAAGCCAAAACATTTAATAGTGTCTATCTATGTCATTTTTAAGGCATTAAATCCCTTTCTGCCATAGAAAGAAAAGCAGGTTGATGTCAATCAGACATTTTGCAAGTTTAACAAAGGAAAAACAACACATTTGCCTAAAATGTCGTGGGAGAATTGTGAATCTCAAGCTGCACTACCAATACACAGTATTATGCCCATCTGGCCAAAGTCCTAAAGAGTTTGCCAGCCCAGCAAAACAGCAGGTGCCTAGACTAAAGACAGTAGACTGAAGAAACAAATCACAAAGCAGTTGTAAATGAGATTTGGTAAATGTTTTCATGTGCTTTAATTACATTTCCAGCCTATTTATTCATCTAGCAGGTATTTAGTGAGTTCCTGCTATATGCCAGTCGTTGTGTGCCAGGGCCTAGGGATTGCAATACAAGTCAGATCAGACATAGTCCTCGGTCACACGGAGTGTAGAGTCTTATGGAGGAGACAGACATTAATTGAATTATCACGCTAATAACAGGATAATTACAAACTGAGATAAATACTGGAAAGGAACCAGACTCCAGGAGAGCAAAATGCAGGGCCTTGACCTATGAGTTGATTAAAGATAGCTTCCCCAAGAAACAGATACTTAAGCTGAGGTTTGAAGGATGAAAAAGAATTAGCTAGTTGAACAGGATGAGCATCAAAGAGGGGTATCAGGACAGAGGAACAGAATGTGCAAAACTGGAGATTATCCATTGCCCTTCCTAATCTACTCTCTACCCTTCTCTAGACTGCTCTACACACCAAAAGATTAACCTCTACGTGTCAGTCAAGTCCTTTGCCCTCTGGATCCTGCTAACTTCTAACCAATTGCTTGGGGCATTTATTCTCCTGGTTCTCTCTCTGCTGGGCCTTGGGTTGGCAATTACTGTGATCGTCTCTCTAAGAGCACAGCTCCTGTTGGGTAGCCTTATCCCATAGCTATAGCTAGGGCCATCTCAGAAACCTGTAATCATTCCTTCCTCTGGTACCTACAGTGACCAACATTCTTGGTAACAGCTCTCAGATGCTTCATCATCTCTTGTTGGTTTCCCTTAACTCTGACTATATCTTTGTAAACAGTCCCTCATAAATGCTCATCAATTACACAGTTTGAATGCACCAGCTAGTTCCTGCTGCGAATGTGATACAATGTACATGACAAACCGAAAGATGATGATTGTAGTGTGAAATGAGGAGAGTGATGCAAGACATGGCTGGAGATCTCCAAAGGAGTCAGACTGTCTCGGGCCCTGTAAGCCATTTTGAGAATTTGGATTTTTATCCTAAGAGCAGAGGACAAACACTGAAGAGTTTTAAGCAGAAGACACATAATAGTGTTTGCTGTTTTGGTCAAAGCTACACTAGAGTGGGTTGAGAAATAAGTGGGAAGTGTGGAAATGGAGATATAAGGATTGTCATTATTCATAAGGAGCTTGGCTTTGGAGGAAGGAAAGCTGGGGTTGTAGCTAGAGAAGGGATGTAGGAATAATGGAGAGTTTTATTAGAAGGTAAAAGAGAAAGAAAATGGGAATGTTCCAGGTAAGAGAATGCAGTAGAATGTGTATGAAAGAGATGGGGGCAAGTTAGTATATGGGTGTTAGAGGGTGGGAAAAAGCACAGATAATGGTACCGGCCATAAATAGAAAGAGGAACCCCTGTTCCAATGTAACAGAAGGGAAGTGGGTGGATGTAAATGTAAGCTCTTGTATTTGCATAAGTGTTAGGTAAGAGGAAATTGAGGGTGGGGCTTTTCATCTTTTGATGTGAACTTTCTTTGTAAGATAGAAGGAAAGGTCATTCATCACTGAGAGTCAGAGAAAAAGTTGAGGTGAGGTGGAGGAGATCAGAGGTTTGATAACAGTGGAGACGGTTTAAAATATTTATTGTTAAGAATGGAAATGCAACTTGGACAAGAAGATTGTAGTAAGAGTGCCAAGCAGTTTTGAGAACACTTTTAAGTTTGATTATTGACATAGATGTTCCCCTGCCCCACTCTACTGTAAGCCTGCTCAACCCAAGAGATTCAAGCAGACCTAGCCTGGACCTTTACCCTAGGGGTAGACTTAGGACTGAGACTTGAGTTATTGTTCCAAGGATGAGCATGTAACCCAAGCTAGGCCAATCAGAGTACAGCCTAAAAATTTCACTACCATTATCAGGAAGGATGTTCTTTCCCTCTCACTGCTGTTTAGAAGCACAAAGATAATGTAAGCTTAGTTAAGGCTCCTAGATGTCATCTTGCCATCAAGCTGGAGAGAAAAGCAAAGCCCTGATAATACTGTTTGAATGTCTAGGTCCAGCCATGCGGAAAGTTTGACCACACCTTTAGCTTTCCACTTGAGCCAATAAATTTCCATTTTTGCCTAAGCTAGCTTAAGTTGGATTTCTATCTAACTTGTACATTAATTACACAGTAACCATAAATGCACAGTCCTACTAATCTCTCATCTCACTTTCTCTAGAAATGCCTCACTGCTTGAATGTACGCATGGAAAAACATGCATGGCTACCAGGGTTTATCTAGGGGAAAGGTTTTGCCAGGAAAGTGCAACAATAAGAAAAAGGTACAAGAGAGGCAGCATAAGCCTCATGGCCAACTTTCCATCCATGGCACATGAGATATGCCAGATCTCATGTGCCTAAGGTTAGGATTGCATTTGGATGACATGTATATTCAAGGTTAAGTCCCTATTGAGAAAAATCTAACCTGGTCATCCCTCCCACTCCCCATCCCCAACTCCGCAACCACTAACCAAGACAAGCAGATTCCTGGCAATACTACATTCACTGCAGACAAGGCTGCTTCTGGAGATGCATGCTACTGATATCAAAGAAGGAAGAATAGAAAAGAGAACCAAAAGAGGTGGGGGATAAAGAATGTAAAGTAAGTCTAAAATAATTGAAAAGAACTCAGCCTGTTGTGTTTCCAGATATACCAGAAGAAATGGCCAGCGATTGTTGACATCAAGACAAAGTGTGAAGGTTAGCCTTTCCAACTCTCTAGCATACTCTTCATAGCTTCTCATCAGAGACAGAGCAGAGCAAAGTGCCACAGGTCCATGAATCCTACACTTGTGCCTGGCGGGAAACTTCTAATAATTTATACATTCCATCTGGATGCAACTTAAAAGACTAATTACCAGTGATACCAACTAATATCTAGTAAGATTAATGGATGAGGGTCTTAAAACTGAGGCCAACAGGAGCCCCAAACTCAGCATGACTACAGACAAAAAGATTTCCTTCGACATAAGCAGATGGTATTTAGAGCTTCCAATTTGATACAAGCGAAAGGTAGTCCTCTTGTTGAGTAAATTATTTAAACTTCACTCCAAGATCAATAATTTAATTTAAAATGTCACATATCTTTGCATTATCACCTTTACCTTTTGAAACTAAGAACATAAAAAAGTTTTTGAAAGAAGGAAAGGCCATCTGGTCCACCGTAGTTACCATTTATGGTTAATTATTATTAATATTAATAATTTTACATAAAAGCACACAAACCTTGAGGCTTCAAAGTCCTTCAGTAGACATTACAGATCAGGTAAATCTTGCCAAACACAAAGCTGGGCAAGTAATTAGCTAGTAGATCCCACTGAAAAAAAAAGTATTTAATCAAAATAAAAGTTGAGCTTCTGTACAGTATGTAATGACCTTTTCCTGAAAGACCATATATTTCCTAGTTCCATTTTCATACCATATCCAATTCCTATTGCCCTTTGAAGTCAAAGTCACCTTTGCACACAGAAGATACAGATGGAAACTTGGAAGCAAATGGAGAATAGAGTTCTAGTTTTTTCCTAGCTAGCTTTATGAAGCATCATCCATTCCTGAAAAGCATATCTATGGTCATTTTAAAGTTATAAATAATTTGTCTAACAAATGCCTTTCTTCACAGTTAGGCTTTGCCTGTTTTTATTTCTTTCAAAATATTTTCATAGAGCAAACAACAGCAGAAACTTTATTCCATCTTACACTGAAGACCAGAGAATTTCTGTGACTTGACTGATGTTATACTATTAATAATCAGAGTTTATACAATCTTTATTCATTATTCAAACCACTCAATCAGATTTTCTCAAACTTCTTTGTTCCATAAATACTTTTTCCTTTTAATCCACAATATCTATGCTTTTATAACTAGTATTCCACTAATAGTAGACACACAAAAATTCTAAAATTCATCACATTTGTTATGTTCTTGCAAAACAATTTAGAGCATAGAATAAGAACTAGACAATTTCTTCATCCATGAAATGGAAATAACAATCTTATGAGATAATATAGGGAAAGCACATAGCACTGTGCATGACACGTAGTGTTTCACAAATAGTAAAAATTATCACAAACATAATTTTGTCTTTTTCCTCCCTTCCTTTGGTCCACTTTTCCACATTTCTCCTCACCAGGTCAGGTCATTCTGCCTTATTATTGCATGTTGCATACCTCCCAGCAACCCAGAGAATTATTATCCCATGATTATTACCTACTTTCCTCTTTTCTCTTTTCTTTCTAACAAGGTCCCACATAATCTTTCTTTAGACCCAAAGCTTACTAATTATTGTCAAGCCTCTTCTGTTTGTAAATAATCTCCAAAGGCCTTTTATGACTCTATTCTCAAAGAACCCTTGCCCTATGTCATGATTGCCATATACCTGTCTTTTTGCTGCATCCCCTGGGAAACCCAGTGGCTTCTCCCCAACTGTCTAATCCACAACACTTACTGACTGCCTTCTCAACTTGTTCTTCTCTTAACTCAATAACGACACACGTGGAGTCAGGTGGAAATTCATCTCACATAAGTAGATTTTACACCTTCCAATAGCAGCACTGCCCCAGCCCATGCCCTGCTGGCCTCCACTACATTCAGGCTGTTTAAAATGGAAAAGGAAGGGGTGCAGGATCGCTGAATCAAGAGGAGGCAGCATCTAAGCCCAGTTCTGATTACAAGTGTCAAGTTCTTTCTGAAATATTTCTGAGGAGTGAGAGAACAAGCAGATTTATAGAGTACATACTTCACTGGTTTTTATCTTGGTGGTGCGTGTAGATGAGAAAAGATTAAAAGCCCAAACAAATGTCTAAATCATTGTGCACACTGCAGTACATTTCCCAGCCATAGGCACCATGGACAGCACTCTACGTGGTGAAAATAGTCCTGACCTGTTCCTCCCAGGGAGGAAAAAATGATCCCAAAGAATTAGGAGGGAAGTTCCAAATTGTCAAAACTATATTTCATGAGAAACAGTGATTCAATTTTTAATATTTTTCTTTGAAGTTTTAAGCACCAAAAACTAATTCAAGGGTTTAGGTATCGTGTAATCCAAGGTGTGATTTATATTGAAGATTTAAGGGCTTGGGATGTTATTTCTTCCAGAAACACAAGTATGGAGAAAGAATAGTACGGTGATTAAAGAACAGTTTCCAATCTTACGGTTCTGAATTCAAATCCCAACTTGAACACTTTCTTTTTTTTATTTAAGTATAATTGACATATAATATTATATTAGTTTCAGGTGTACAACATAATGATCTGACATTTGTATACATTGCGAAATGATCACCACAAAAAGTCTAGTTATCATCTGTCACCATACAAAGTTAATACAATATTATTGACTGTATTCCCCATGCTATACATTACATCCCCATGACTTATTTATTTTATAACTGGAAGTTTGTGCTTCTTCATCCCTTTCACTCATTTTGCACCCCCTGCCAACTCCCCTCCCCTGGCAACCACCAATCTGTTCTCTGTATCTATGAGTCTGGGCTTTATTTTGTTTTCTTTGTTTGTTTTTTAGATTCTGCATATAAGTGAAATCATGCAGTATTTATCTTTTTCTGTCTGACTTACTTCAGTTAGCGTAATGCCCTCAAGGTCCTTCCATGTTGTCGTAAATGGCAAGATTTCATTCTTTTTTATGGCTGAGCAGTATTTCATTATACGTATATATCACATCTTCTTTATCCATTCATCCATCAATGGATACTTTGGTTTTTTCCACATCTTGGCTATTGTAAATAATGTTGCGATGAACATAGGGGTGCATATATCTTTTCAAATTATGTAGTGTTTTCATTTTCTTTGGATAGATACCCAGCAGTGGAATTGCTGGATCATATTTATTTTTTAATAAATGTTAGTTCTATTTTTAATTTTTTGAGGAACCCTCATACTGTTGTCCATAGTGGCTACAACAATTTACATTCCCACCAACAGTGCACAAGGGTTCCTTTTCTCCACATCCTTGCCAACACTTGTTATTGCCTGTCTTTTTGATTATAGCCATTCTGACAGGTGATATGTCATTGTGGTATCGATTTGCATTGAACACTTTCTAACCATGTGAAATCAGACAAGTTACTTACCTTCTCAAGCCTCTCTAAGCTTCATCTACGAAATGGATTAATACCTTGTTCTTTTTTTTTTTTAATTTAATTTTTTGTTTATTGCAGTAACATTGGTTTATAACATTGTAAAGATTTCAGGTGTACATCATTGTACTTCTATTTCTGCATAGATTACGTCATGTTCACCACCAAAATACTAATTACAACCCATCACCACACACGTACCGAATTATCCCTTTCACCCTCCTCCCTCCCCCCTTCCCCTCTGGTAACCACCAATCCAATCTCTGTCTCTATGTGTTTGTTTATTGTTGTTATTATCTACTACTTAATGAAGGAAATCATACGGTATTTGACCTTCTCCCTCTGACTTATTTCACTTTGCATAATACCCTCAATGTCCATCCATGTTGTCACAAATGGCTGGATTTCATCGTTTCTTATGGCTGAGTAGTATTCCATTGTGTATATATACCACATCTTCTTTATCCGTTCGTCCCTTGATGGGCACTTAGATTGCTTCCAAGTCTTGGCTACTGTGAATAATGCCGCAATGAACACAGGGGTGGGTGCATGTACCTTTACAAATTGGTGTTTTCAAGTTCTTTGGATAAATACCCAACAGTGGAATAGCTGGATCATATGGTAGTTCTATCTTTGATTTTTTGAGGAATCTCCATACTGTTTTCCATAGTGGCTGCACCAGTTTTCACTCTCACCAGCAGTGTATGAGAGTGCCCTTCTCTCCACATCCTCTCCAACACATGTTGTTTCCTGTCTTGTTAATTATAGCCATTCTGACGGGCAATACCTTGTTCTTGATTTAGGTAGAGCAATATATATATAGTGCTATTTGCAACCATTAAACTAGTTGGTAGTGTTACTGCCCAAAAAAAGGGGGTTTGTCTGCCCACCACAAGACATGCCAATAGTCAAGAGGCAAGGTGGTAGGAAAGAAAGGACTTTTTATTACAGCTTGCTAGCAAGGGGGAAGATGGCCGACTCATGTCTGAAAGAACCATCTTAAGGGGGCACAAAATCTCACAGCAGTTATATAGGCCATTGGGTTATAGGGGAGGGGGTAAGGAATGTTGACCCTCTGGTGTTACAGACTGGGAGTGCCACACCAGATCTTTTAGTTTTCATTGACGATGGCTATCAGCATAGACTCTCTGTTCGGGAGTCATCACATACCTAAGGATCTCAAAAGAACAAAGTTATCATCTCATTGCAGCTGGGAGGTACATGCACAAACAGGGGTCGTAAAATCTACAGAGCAGTTAGATCTCCTGGAGGGTGCAGATCCAGCTGGGTTAGTTTGTCAGAGGTCATTCAAAGTTACAATAGGGTTTTTCTTTTCTACAACATGGCTTCCCTTATGTCAACCTTGTCTTGAGCCAGTATCAGTAGCAATTATTATATAAAATTTACTTTTTTTTTTTTTTTTTTTTGCTGAGGAAGATTAGCCCTGAGCTAACATCTTGTGCCCGTCTTCCTCTATTTTGTATGTGGGATGCCACCACAGTGTGGCTTGATGAGTGGTGAGTAGGGTCTGCGCCTGGGAACCAAACCTGTGAACCTCGGGCCCTTGAAGCAGAGTGTGTGAACTTAACCACTACACCACCAGGCTGGCACCAAAGTTTACTTTTTAAAGGAAGATTGTGATCGTAAAGACACGGATGCCTATAATTTGAGTTTCTATTTTACTGAAAGTAATATTTGGGGCAGAGGAGCTTTCCCAAGCCTTTCAAATGACACCAAACAAGACGTAGCCGCTTTTCCCACGCAAAATCTAGTCTCCCTTCCATATCTATATCTGAATCAGTCCCCCTCACCCCTGGCATCCAACTCCTCACCACTTTCTTTCCTGTCCAGCTGATGATGTTCCTGCCTTTGATACTGGTTTCTATTTCAATGCTTAACTACTGGAGTCCACTGTGTATGCAGCCACCTTTCATATACAAAAGAATCCAGCATTTAGTATGCAAAGGAAAGATGTTTATTTCCAGAGGCTTGGAGGATGGTGTAATAATAAGGGTCAGATTACATGTGTGATCAATTTTGGCCTTTTGCATGTCAATTAACATATCGCACTTGGATGTTTTATTGATGACAAAATCCTACAGAGACATGTTATTATGCTCATATTTTAATGTCTTAGGGGTCAGCATCTCGTGCATAGATATCCACTGGCATATATTCAAATGCAGAATTGCTAGCTTTATCATTTTAAATGATTTAAGCCAATGAAAGGACACTCCATTTGTTTGCTCAATAGTCAATTGAAATGGAAACGGATAGCTGAGTGCATCTCCCTTGAAAGTCTCTTCCCCCCTAGTGCCAATTACAGAATATGAAAGGCGCACTCTGCACAGCTTGCTCAGGATAATAAATTACTAAATTGGAAGCTTCAGTTACCTTGCTGATTTTGATAAGAAAATTAATAGAATTAGCAGCTTATCTGCCCGACCAGGAGATTCCCATTATGAAAAAGAAGAGAAAGACAGAAAGAAGAAGAAAAAAGAGAAGAGAAAGGAAGAAATCTGTTTCCATGGCCAGGGCTGCCTGTATTTCTTCCTGGTGACAGAGAGGCAGTTGGGATAGTTTCTTTTGGTCCCCTGTGGTGATAAAGCTCCGTTGAAAACAAGGCAAGAAGCACTATCAATTATTGGCTACTTGTTCTGTGTTCATGCACAATTAACGCGGGACAAAGCCAACACTGGATCAGACACTAAATTAGGCTGCGCCCAGCAAAGTCCAGTACCAGTCCCACTACTGAGAAACAGAGATTCTGAACAGCCTGAAATTGAAGAGTGGTGAGATTGAGATTATTTTCAAAGAGAGGATTTACTGTTTTGCGTTTTCTTGGAGAGGGTTATTATATCTCTCCTCTTCTTTTCGTCCAGGGAAGGATCATTGCTCTAAAGCTGCTGCTCGCAAAACAGAATGGAAAGACAAGAGTCGTTTGTTAAAAAAGACCCTTAGAAGCCTTCTCCCTGCTCCTTTTTTCCTTAAATGTATACAAAAATCTGTGATTATTTCTTTGAAGAACGTTTTTCAACAGCTGTAAATGATAATGAGCCAATCACTGCGTGCTCCTTTTTTTTCTCCAGCAGCTGCAGAACTCCTCATTCAAAGCAATTAATTGATATTTGTAAAGTGCTTTGAAACTGAAAAGTGGAGCCTCGTAAGTGCTAAATATTGTTCGGATTGCTGCTGCATTAGGAATTAGGAAAACCACCCCTCTTCCGACAATCCTCAGAAGAACAGCAGTAATTCTAAGTGTGTAAAACAATCATCCGAAACTCCAAGGCGCCCAAAAAATGGTTCAGATTAGCAGACCTTTTTAAGAAACATCAGCGGTTAATTACCAAAGATAACTTCAGTGGAAATTATATATCAAGTGTTGAGCAGAGTGAAGCTTTAGCTCTCTGCCACATTTATCATTTTCACACATTTATACCAATGTGTCAGTTTGCATCACACTTTTTCTTAAAACACACTTCTCAAGCAATATGTGTTTGAGAAGATAGTGCTTGTTTGTATAACATGTCTAAGTAAGACTTTCATAGATCATCAGACCAACTTGGAGAAGGTTTGGCATTGTAGTACTGTTTTTGGGTAGAAAATCATTCCACTAAACCAAAAAATACTCCTGATTATCTCAAATACTTCTTATTTTCTGGCACTATATAGATTTTGGAAAATGCTTGAGCATTACCTATTGGTGTGGTTTCCAGCAGACCTCACTGTTTTCATTCAATATTTCAATTTAAAAAATCTTTACTGATATATACACCTCTGCTAGCTATGTCAGACAGCATTAGTTGTAACAAGGGTCGGCCCATTGACAGTCTATGTTTCAAAGTACAAAGTAAAAGAGAATCTTTATAGAGATATCTCACAGAGATAGCTACAACTGAAATATTATTTCTTGGGGCAATAACTCCAGAGATGGAGTCATAAACCTGCTGGCACCCATTGCTATTGCTGTTAAGAAGAGCTATGGATAGCAAAGTTCTGTCCCAATCATAGACCTAGCACATGGATAGATTTTCTCTTGCCCAATTCTGAAAAGCAGGCTTGCTTAAAAATCCTATGATGCTAAGCAATTAATTGTTGACTATTTAACACCATTTCTTTATTGAGAAATGAAGAAAATTACAGATGGTTTGCACCACCCGGCAATGCTTACACACACATTTTGAAACCAAAGCTAGATATTTGTGAGTCAAACAATAGAACCAGTGAGCATGCATACATAACAACTCTGCAGGGGAAAAAAAAATCACATAATACTACGTGATAGCCATATATAAGGTGTAAAAGTTGACATAAATGGAGCCACTTTGAAATAGAGCTGGAACAGCCATTTCAGAGGAACTGCCCACAGGTCCTACTCCTTGAACCTCTGGACTATTAGAACTGGGCCAGACCTTTGGACTGGGCCAAACCAACATCGTCATCCAAACAACTGTTTGTTAAGCTAACAGGAAAGCAGACATCCTAACCACAAAAACTGAGGATTATGGACTCTCTTTCTGAAGACAGAAATGGTAACAAGCCTTGTATAGTTAACAGATAGTTCATAACAGCTTATTAACACCTATAGAAGATTTTTTTTCTCTTCCTCTTCTTTTCATGTAATTACCCCTTACCTTTCCCCATAAAAACCCTCATCTTTCACCCTGTAATTGGAACACAATTTGGGTTTCTACCTGAATCTGTGCTTCCCAAATTGCAATTCTTTGATCCCAAATAAACACTTTGCCTCTTAAACTGATATCTGTTTTTATAGGTTGACAAAGGCAATCTGTTAATATTGATGCCATTACAACAAAAATTGCAATCCATGCAAAGTTTGCTTTTAAAAGATATCACCTCACTCCCATCAGAATGGCTATAATTAACAAGACTGGAAACAACAAGTGGTGGAGAGGATGTGGAGAGAAGGGAACTCTCATACACTGCTGGTGGGAGTGCAAACTGGTGCAGCCAGTATGGAAAACAGTATGGAAATTCCTCAAAAAATTAAGAATAGAACTACCATATGATCCAGCTGTTCCACTACTGGGTATTTATCCAAAGAACGTGAAAACACGAATGTGTAAAGATATGTGCACCCCTATGTTCATTGCTGCATCATTCACAATAGCCAAGATTTGGAAGCAACCTAGGTGCCCATCAAGGGACGAATGGATAAAGAAGATGTGGTATATATACGCAATGGAATACTATTCAGCCATGAGAAATGATGAAATCCAGCCATTTGTGACAACATGGATGAACATTGAGGGTATTATGCTAAGCGAAATAGGTCAGAAAGAGGTATGATCTCACTCATACGTAGATGATAAAAACAACAACAAACAATCACACAGAGACAGAAATTGGATTGGTGGTTACCAGAGGGGAAGGGGGGAGGGAGGAGGGCAAACGGGATGATTAGGCACATGCATGTGGTGATGTCTTTGGGTGGTGAACATGATGTAATCTATACAGAAATCAAAATATAATGATGTACACCTCCAATTTATATAATGTTATAAACCAATGTTACTGCAATAAAATAGAGGGAAAAAAGAAAAAAAAAAGCTATACCGAACCATATCCAAACTTGGTTCCTCTTAATTACAAGAAGATAATTTTTTCAGAATAGATGGCTTCAATAAAGACTTTAAACACTAGGAAATTTAAGGGTTTTGCTTTTTTAAAACAACAACAACAACAACAACAACAACACTTTTCTATTGTCAATTTAATTGTCCAAACAAAACTACAATGTTTTATAAAATTAAGTAAGGACCTATGGAGTTCCTTTATCCTATCGCCCTGGCTGTTTCAAGCTTGGCAAACAGAGTCAAACTTAATTTCTCTCTAACAGTGCAAGAATGGCCAACAAAGGCTAATGAATGACCCTTCTAAACTATGCACAGCTTACAACGAAACAGAGAAGGAAATAATATTAGAGCTCTAATTACTTAAGAAACCTAATGTAGCTCCCCAAAACAACAACTTGGCACCTGAGTATATGCTTTCTCAATATTTATGTCCTTCCTCCTAACATATCGTACACTAATGTTTCTCTTGCCAAAAAGGAGGTTTTATTAAAAATGCTAAACCCAGACAATTTTGACATTTCCTTCTTCTATGGAGTCATGGGACAGAAAAGTGAATTACCTAACCATCATTTCCTTCAGACGGAGCTGGGTTTTAGTTTAAAATGATGGAAATCAAATCACATGATCATGTAACAAAAAATGGGATTTGAGAGAAAGGATAGGAAACAAATTTTGTTGCAAAATTAATTTTGGGCCAGGCACTCTACGATGACAATCTGATTTAATCCTCACAATACTGCGAGAGAGGTATCATTGCCCTCATTTTAAAAGTGAGAAATCTGAGGTTCAGCTAGATTAAGAATTTTGCTTGAGAGAGCACAGAAATGGCACTGAAATTTGGACTTAGGACTGTATAATTCCAAAGTGCATGCACTCCCACTACGCCATATAGTCTCCCTGCCTGCTACAAACCAAACAACTTTTTATGTTAACTACTCATAGCAAACCACCTGCAGAATAAAAGACATCGGTGTACTGCTGTGCTTAACAGACTATGCCCTTCTGTCATGATTTCCTTAATAAAGAAACAATACTGAATTTATTTCTAACTAATAAAGAAACAGCAAGTAGCTAGGTGGCATCACCTATGCGTCTAATCACCTGAAACATTTTCCCAAATAGCACCAAATGAATTCAACCTCAAGAACAGTTTTCATCCATTCCTGGATGAGTGCACCTTTCAAGACTTAGCACATTTGTTCTGCATTAATAATAAAATTAGATTATGCCTATTTTTATATAAGCAATAAAAAGCTAATCCCTCATAAAGCACAGTCTAATAAGCTCTTTTTTAAAACAACGAATCAACCAATGTGCTGACCAAGAAATCTCACAAATGCCTAGTGAATACTATTCCTTACCTCATAATTTACTTCCTGCCTCTGTTCATTTCCCATAGATGAACTCAAATCACCCATGAACCGTGTTGAGCCTGTGCTCATAAATTTCAGTTGACCTATAATTTGTGATACCAAAACGTCAATACAACAGAACTAGATTCTTCCTTCATAAGCTCAAAACTGTTCCAGGTTCATTAAAAACAAACAAAGGAACAAACACTTGTTCTAGAAATGTGTCAGTGTGTTCAGATCTAGATTTTGTTTGCATTGCTGTGTCTACAATGAAAAGGCATGGGAGAAATTTAGTGAGGAATACACATTGCCTCAAAATCCCTTTAAAATAGAGCTAAATAAGAACACAGATTAAATAATCCTGTTAAATCCTCTGGAAATTGTGAAGGGTTTAATCTTGGATTGTGACTCTCAGCCCAGAATCTCTTTAACCACACAAATAATAATGACTATCTTCAATGTTCTTCCACTATCAGGCAATGTTATGTTTTCAGCACAGGACTGGTTGACCCTGACAGGGCTGCTCTCACATACAGATGAAGAGTTTTCCACCCACTACTTTATTTGAGTGTCACTGTTATAAGTTAGTTTGTGTCCCTCCAAAATTTATATGTTGAAGTCCTAACCCCTAGCACCTCAGAATGTGATCTTACTTGGAATCAGGGTCTTTACAGAGGTAATCAAGCTAAAATTAGGTCATTAAGGTGACCTCAATATGACTGGTGTCCTTATAAAAAGGGAAAATTTGGACATAGACACAGACACACACAGAGGGAAGACAATGTGAAGATGCACAGGGAAAAGATGGCCATGCGATTAGAGTGATGCATCTACAAGTTAAGAAATGCCAAGAATTGCTGGCAAACACCAGAAGCTAGAAGAATCAAGGAAGGATTCTCCCCTAGAACTGTTGGAGAGAGCATGGTCCTGCTGGCACCTTAATTTCAGACTTGTAGCCTCCATAACTGTGAGACAATATAGTTCTGTTGTTTTAAGCCACTCAGTCTTTGTGGTACTTTGTTGTGGCAGCCCTAGGAAACTAACACAGCCACCATCACGGCCCCATTTCTTCAATGCCTGTTTCTCCTGAGAAAAGAAAACATCATTCCAAGGATGGGAAACTAATTGCAACACACATGCCAATTCTGATGAAGTCTTAGGGACTCCTGAAGTGCCGTGTTGAGAAAGGTTCTCGGGTCAAGCCCAGGATCAGCAAAAAAGTACATCATGACTGTTTACTTTAGGTGCAGGAGGATATACATTGACATGTTTGTATCACATTGGCTATGACTACATTAAACCTTTACCAATCAGTCATCAATACCTTAGTATAAATTATTTTCTCAGAGTCTTTCCGATATAGAACAAATGAGAGTAGAATTCAGAGGAAATGGTTAAAAAGTAGTTTCAGAGAAACAGATATTGTCAAGAGAGCAGGCCTGAGGGAGAGCTCTGTGTGGCCTGGGTTTGTGTGAAGATCCTGGAACCCCAGAGATTGAGAAAGTCTGCTTAGAAGAAAGGAGAAAGGACCACCTCTTTCACTTACATCACAGTTTTTTTCCAGAGATCCCTGCTGCTTTTCTCCATCAGGCTATATGTTTGTCATTAACAGAGCTGGAAGCATTAGATTCCTATCCAATTGCAATGGCCTATCATGACAGAATACAGGGCAACATTTTTGTCAAACTGTAGTCCCATGTTAATTATTGCATTTTATAGTAATTAAAACAATTGGGGCTTCGGTGCAAGAAAATAGAAGACCCACGTTTCTAAGGAAAAAATTGTATAATAAGATTATATTTCAAATCAGAGAAAGGGGATAGATACCCAACAAATAGTGGTGAGTCAATTTGATAATGACCTAGAAAAAATTAAGTCAGATCCTTACCTTCACACAATATAGAACAACAAATCTGGATGAATTAAGAGTCTAAATATTAAAAAATTGAATTTATAAAAATATAGGTCCAATTATCCAACAATATTTTTATAATCTTGGTTTGGGAAAACCTTCCTAAGCAAGACCGAGAGGCCTAAAGAAAATGACTGATAGATTCAACTTATAACAAAATTAAAGATTTCTAGGATTAAAAAAAAACTACAAAAAATGTTAAAAAACAAACAGCCAACTGGGAAAAAAGGTACACTTATCTGTAAATCTAAGTGAATACTTACTGTAAAAACAATTGTTGTAAAAAATAATAGTCTTCTGCAGTTCAAAATATATGCAGCATTACAACATGACAACAATAGCAGACAAAGACATTAAAACAGTTATCATAACTGTTCCATATGTTCAAAAAATTAAATACAGACATGGAACATACTTAAAGACTCAAATTGAATTTTAGAGATGAAAACTACGTCTTAGAGGAACATACACTGGATAGGATCAACAACAGATTAGAATAAGGTAGGATAAAAGATTAGTTAACTTGAATACATCCTAAAAGAAACATTCCAAAACAAAACACAGAGAGAAAAAAGAATTCCAGAAAGAGAGAGAGAGAGAAAGAAAGAAAAAAGAAAGAAAGGAAGGAAGGAGCATACATGTTCTCTGGGACAACTTCAAGCAGCCTAATAAACATGTAACAGGAGCGTCAGAAGAAAATTAAAGAGAGGAAAGGGAGAGAAAAAATATTTGAAGAAATAACAGTCAAATATTTTCTAAATTTGATAAAAATTCTAAACTCACAGATCTAAGAAACTCAAAGAAACACAAGCCCAAGGAACATAACGGAAATTATGCCAAAGCACATCATAATCAAATTGCTTAAAACCAGTAATAAAGAGAAATTCTTAAAAGCAGCCAGATTTAAAAAGACATTTTACACACAGAGAACAAAGCTAAGGATTACTGCAGATTTCTCATTGGAAACAGTACAAGCAGGAAAACAGTAGAGTAACATCTTTAACGTACTAAAAGAAAAGAAAATTATTAACTAAAATTCTATACCCGGTGAACATAGCTTTCAAAACTTAAGGCAAAATAGGCTTTTAGAGACATAAAATAGCTGAATAAATTTGTCATGAGCAGACCCACATTACAAGAAATGTGAAAGGATGTGCTTCAGGCAGAAGGTAAAGGATACCAGATGGAAATATGGATCCACACAAATAAGAATACTGAAACAAACGTCTATATTAGTAAATATATGACATTTTTTATTATTTATATCTCTTTAAAAGATAATTGGTGGCTCCTAACAGGTACAGTCATATGCCACATAACGACGTTTCCATCAACAATGAACTACATATATGACAGTGGTCCCATAAGATTAGTACGTTATAGCCTAGGTGTGTAGTAAGCTATACCATCTAGGTTTGTGCAAGTACACTCTATGATGTTCACAGAATGTTGAAATTGCCTAACGACCCACTTCTCAGAACATATCCCTGTTAAGTGACACATGACTGTATAGGGTTTCTTTTGGGGGTGATGACAATGTTCTGAAATTACACAGTGATGAGAGTTGTATAACCTTATGAATATTAAAAAAAACACTGAACTGTATGACTTAAAATGGTGAATTTTACAGTGTGTGAATTATATCTCAATACAAACAATTAAATATTTTTAATAGTTGACTGATTAAACAAAAACAATAATGTACAGTAGGATTTATAATGTATGTAAAAGAAAAATACATGACAATAATAGATGCTAATGCCCCCCCAAATTGATCTATAGATTCAATGCATTCCCATTCAAAATTACAGTAAGATATTTTTGTAGAAATTGACAAGCAGATTCTAAAATTCATATGAAATGCAATGGACCTAGAAGCGCCAAAACTACTTTGAAAAGGAAGAATGAAATTAGAGGCTATACACTCACCAGAACACAAAAATTTTAAAGACTGAAAATACCCACTATTGATAAGCATCTAGAGTAACAGAAACTCTTATGATATTTTTGGGAGTGTACACTGCATACCCTCTGACCCAAAATTTCACTCCTAGCTATATACTAACAGGAACACATGCACATGTGCACCAAGAGGCATGTACAAACATGTTCAAAGCAGCACTAATCATAGTAACCAAAAATTAGAAACAACCCAAATATTCATCAGCAGTAAAATAGATAAATGATGGTAGATTCATACAATGAAATCCTAAACAACAAAGATAAACGACATGGATAAATCTCAAACATAATGTTGACTGAAAGAGATCAGACATACCTTATGCATAATTCTGTAGAGTTCCAAATTAAGCAAAACTAATCCATGGTGTTTATAGATGCCTACTTAGATGGGAAAGTGGAGAGAGAAGTAAGAAAATGATTACCACAAAAACAAGAGGATATTGGTTACCTTTAGTGGGGGAAGAAAGGAAAGGGAAGCAATGGACACCCAGGGGAACTTCTTCTAAGGTACTGGCAACGCTCACTTTCTTGAATTAGGTAATGGTTACATGGCATTCATTTTACAACAATTCATTAAGTTTTTACATTCTGTTTTAAGTACATTTTCTTAAGTAAGGCATATTTCAAAACAGAAATGCTCGGGGCGGGGAGGGGGGCAGAAATCCTTTTGTTTTCATTGTAGTGGAATTCAAGTTGCAGCTATGTGTTGAATCTATTCTCTGTATTCCAAATAGACTATAACATTTTACTCTATATAATTCTATATTATGTGAGTTTTTTTTAAATAGTCGTGCATTTTGTGATTAAAAGCAATAACTTACAAAACGTGGAGAAATAAAAGATTCTGAGATTTCCAGAAGTGGATAAAATGATAGAGAGTGGGAGCTGAATCAGTAAGGAAGAAATAGCTCCTATTCTCAGCCAGCTTAAAACCTTTGGAAGAATGGTGGTAAGGAACAAACAATTCTTATGCCTCTTTCTTTACTCAATCAAAAGCACTTAAGCTCTTTCAAGGAGTATAATATAAATATGAGTAATGGAATTGATTTTTTATCAAACATACAAGAATAAATCAGATGAGTTCTATTCCCTTCAAGGTATTCATCTCAGGAAGTTAGACACTTTTTCCAATGAAGCTTTTATTAATGCAAACATTTTGGCATGCCTCTTCGAGAATTGCTTTCAGAGCCTATGGCATTCTTTTAATAACCTCGAGAATGGTAAATTCACCTTTTGAGAATGAACTGAGAAAGTTATTTGGATCCACACCTGATAAATAACATAAGTAAATTCACTCATTCAGAGTGTATTGATTTGCTCCAAAAATTGAAGTATGGCTGGAAAGGAATGGGACTAATCTTAAAGGAAATTCCCAAAGAATAGTTCCTTCCAAAAAATAGTTTGAGTCATGACAGCATTATTGAAATAAGTGTTTTGTATCTTAAGTAACCACTTTGGAGACAAGCACATATTCCATTCACTTATTCACCCAAAGTTTATTGAAGACCTTCTGTGCACCAGGCATTGTTCCAGACCCTCTAAGTTTACGGCAGGGAAGACAAAGGACAAAAAACTCTGCCCTCGTGAAGCTTATTTGAATATATACTGATTAATAATTTGCCACCTAATTTACGGTTATACTTTTACTTTCTGAATTTGTGTATTTAATAATTATAATGAACATCTCTGCATCCTCTTCACAGTATTTTTAGTATTATAGGTCTTCCGGGAGCAGATCAAGATTTATATCTCCTTGTTCAACACAATGCTATATGCATGCAGATGATAAATATCCAAACTGCTTTTCCAGTGAAAAGTCAAGAGTTGCTTATGTTTAACTTCAGAGCTTTTAGTAAAGAAACGTAGTTGATACTCAAAATGTTGATTTCTTTTTTTTTTTTGGTTTGACAAGATTAACTTTTAAAATTCACTAATGCATTCATAAAGTAAGGATCTGATCAGTTCGATTGAGCCTAGTAGGAAAGATTGTGTCAAGTAGGTCACCTGATTGTGTCGCAGTCATACACAGAGGATTTTCCAAGGTGCCCAAGGAACAGAGCATCGCACTAGTCGAGTAACTCGTAACTCAACACCCTAGATCCCTAAGGGCGACTGGAAACAAGATGTCAGCATCTGGAAATTAGTAGCTACACGCCTCAGGCTCTGAAACAGAAGCTCTAACCACTCTCTCAGAATTGAGGTGTGAGAATTTGGGAAGTCCCCCGCCCCACAGCCGCCGCCACCGGCACCTCATCATTTCTAATCCTACTTCATCAAAAATCTTTTGTTCCATTTCAAAAGTGAATGGAAAAAGCTTTGCTGAACATTCAAACGCCGCTGCGCCGACAGCGCGGAGTTCTGTTTATCGACGAAATTAACGCCGCGTGTTAACGGAATCTGCGATGAGCAGGGACTCAGTGGGTTGCGGCGCCCCGCAGGCTTCAGAGGACGGGCGACCGTCAGCCCAGGCCCGCGCGCCCCCACGGGCCGAGGCAGCGGGAGGAGCGGCGGGTGCGCACGGCTCGCCGAGGCCCGCGCCCGCCCCGCCGCCTCCCCCGTGCTGGCGCCGCGCCCAGCCGCGCGTTCGCCTCGCCGCCGCGGCCTTCTGCTTCCTGTTCTCCCAGGCTAAGTGCTTTTTAATTAGCCTTCATCACTTCCCCAATTTGACTACAACCATCACGGGCTCCTTGCCGACAGCATGCCCACCTGACATCCCCCGCGCCACACCTTTGCCCAGACCAGGCCCGCCCGCCTGAGTTCCTCAAGCACCCATATGTTTGAAATGCTCCGGAATAGCCAGCGACTCCATGACTCCTTGGATTCTGTTTCCATTTGTCCCTCTTCTCCTTGCCTAGCTCCTTTGTGCTTCTGAGAGGCAAGTTCCTGCAGGCAGCACCTTATTGTTATTTGGCTGGCGTGACTTTATTTCTTGCAGTATCCTGAATGTTTTCGACACTGTATGACAGGGCGGGGGTGGGGTATGTCCCTGCATGCCTAGAAAGCAAAAATCTAACATGCAGACAGAACTTGGAATTGATTTTCAAATTCACATGCAGAGGTTTTGGAAGGGGATGCTTTTTTCACATGTTTCATTTATTGTTTAATTATTTGTTTAATTTGTTTTTGTAATTACAGATGTTGTAACTTGTAGTTAATTTATTTGTTTAAAAACTAAAAATGCTTTTTTTTCTAGAGGAAGAGAATCAAAGTATGGGCAGCTTAGATGGGGACCTATCATCCTCCCGAGGGTCTTGCCCTCCTAGGAAGCTTTTCCCTGGCCTCCCAGGAGTCCCCTGAGCACTTTCCCACCTTGCTGCCTCCCACCTGCCCCATGGGGCCATCCACCCACACTCTAACATCCAACAATGCCCATAGTTGCAGCAGGTAAGGCCTAGAGTGGGGAGGCCTCTATTAGGAGCATTTTTGCTAAGCCTTGTCAGTAGAGAAGAAATACACACACACACAGCTAGTCCGTTAAAAACAGGAACCCTGTCTTTGGGGTAGGAACTGTTTTTCTTGGCATTCTTCTCCCCAATTCCTGGCACAGTAGATGCTCCATAATGCTTGAGTAATGAATGAAATAATTAATGATAAAAGAATGAGTGAATGATGAAAGATTAAAGAAAATGCTACTCATTCTATTTAACAAATATTTATTAAGCACCTACTATGTAGTATATGTCAGGCACTGTGCTAGGAGCAGTAATTGCCATTGAGGAGCTTACAATTCATTAGGGAACACAGACAAGTAACGATATCAGTGTACTGGATTAAGTAGCGTGGATGCTGTGAGAACACAGAAGGAACGGCCTGGCCTGGGGCAGGGAGGGGAAAGGAAAGGAGGGGGAGACCGTAAACTAAGATCCATTAGTAGAGCACAAAGTAAGCCCAGGGTGGTGAAAAATGAGGATCAAGAAGTAAGGAAAGAGTTCTGCTTCCTGTTAGGCTGTAGAAGGTCACAAGACAGAGAGGGACGAGCCCTTTCCGGGTAAGACGAGGGCGCTGCTTTCATCTCTGGGAGGGGCAGGCAAAGGCGCTAGCTGCTGTAGGCAGTGGACTTGCTGAGGCTAATGAGGAACCGGTGGGACTGTTAACAGCCACACCTGAGCTGGCACGTTGACTGGAACAAGGAGCAACCCAAAAGACACATGGCCCAGCCATCCCTCTTCACCGGGCTTCCACAGGATACAAGGCTGTGGAACACTAAGGACCTGCGGCCAGGCACAGGGAGACCTCCAGAGGCACAGAAAGGTGGGGGCAGAGCTGGATGGCGAGGGAAAGCTCCACAAAATCCTAGGTGCTTAGGTCTCAAGCCTGCTAAAGGTAAGGGCCAGAGTCCACCTGCAAAACTCTGGAAGCCACTGGTGAACTGAAACTGACCAGAGCATGCAGCCCAGCCCTACCCATCTCAGCTCTGGAGTCCACCAAAGAGATCACTCCACATCCTGGCAGGACAGAAGGGGCCAGTGCTCTTCTGGGCAAATGTTATCTACTTCAGTCTCTCCTATTTAAAGCCAATGTCCAGCATATAAATTTTTAAAATGAGACAATCAGGAAAATGTGACCCACAATATAAAAAAAAAAGTGGGGATATTAGTACTTGTATGTGACAAAGTCTCTCTCCTTTGACCAAACTGTAGTCAGTCTCCTCTGAAAACTGTTTTTCAGTAGGCCTCACCTTTGGGCTCTGTCCTAGACCCATTTAGTCACTTTAGCAAGAATCCTTCTGGGTCAGTTTAGTGAAATTGCCCCATCCTTAATATCTGATCAAATTCCTCATCCCCTACCCTCCATATCTTATCACCTTGGCCTGCCTTCAGCAAAATCCTGTCTAGCTGGTTTAACCAGAATCCCCCTTACCCCTGAGTTTCCTCGTAGTAATTTTCCATCCACTGACCCCCACCCAGCTCCTTGGCTATAAATGTCCACTTATCCATGCTGTATTCAGAGTTGAACTGACTCTCTCTCCTCTACTGCAAAACCCCGTTTTAGTAGTCCCCCTAGATAAAGTCTGCCTTACCGTCTTTAACAAGTGTCAGAATAATTTAAAGTTCCTTTAACTTCTCACAGGGTTATTGTGATAGCACCTAGAACAGTGCTTGGCACAAGAAAAATGCCAGACAGGGCCAGCCTCATGATGGTACAACCTGTGGAGTTGTACAGGGCCCCACACTTAGAAGGGCTCTGAGCTTGGTTTAATGCTCTGCTGTCACATGCTGAAATTCTTAATAGTGTTTAATAAGGGCCCTGTATTCTCATTTTGCGTTGGGCCCTATCACTAGTTCTGACACTGTATGAGTGTTTGCTACTCTCTCGGCTCACCCGTCACTCACTTGGGTAGAATTCTTCCAATGCTCTCATCCAACATCTAGGTCTGGTTCATGTGTGATAAACTCTCATAAAATTAGGTTTCTTTCTCTCCGAGAACATATCTTAGTTTGTAAGTATGCTTTCATTAGTGTGATTATTTGAATAATAGTTATCTCCCCACTGGTAAATAAGATCCAGGAGAACAGGGGTTGTGGATGTGTTCACCATTATATTCCACCCATAAGTGTCATAACGTAAAGCTGAGCAAATTTTTTAGTTTTTTTAACATTTATTAAACAAAAACCCTCTTTTTCTCTCTCATTTTCTAAAGTAAAAAGAAAAAAAGTTACTTGGTTATTGATTAATTTTTCCCCTATCTTGGACTATATCACATATTGGGAAACATACATTTTTCTGGAAGATTGGGATTAACCAACTGAACATTATTTTAGTGCTCTTTTTGTAAGGATTATCAATCCATCAGATGAGCTGATTTTAGTCTTTCTGAGCACTTCCTAAGCATATTTAACATTCGGACGGTTGTCCTAACTAAATGCGAACAAGACCCTTAATCTCTCCGGGTTTTAGTTTTCTGATCTCTAAAAGGAGCTGTTGGACTACAGGATCTTAGTTCCCACTGGTGTGTTAGAGCACAATAGTGAGCCTATACTAAAGAAGACATAGGATGAATTCCAGAAATAAGCTACTTTGAAAGAAAGGAAACATCTTTTAAATGTGAAAACAATTTAGGGTTTTGGATCCACCAGAACAAATGCTTTAAGATTAAAGCAAAAATCAAAATTTCATTACCAGTTATATAGCAACAATAAAAAAAGGAATCTATCCAAGTCATTATTATATTTGGAAATAAAGTTGGTACAAAGTTCTTAGAACAGTTAGCCTTGTTGTAGCAAATAGTACCTAAAAATAAAATTCCCTTTAGCAAACAGAAATGCAAATATGGTAACCTTTGAATCATCCATTGACAATTTGATTTAACAAAATAACTAAGTACAGAGTCAGGCTTTCAATTTGGATAAGGGTAAGCGAAGACAAATCTGTCAGTGGCTTACATGTTTATGCATAAAATTATGAACAGGGAAGAAAGAACATAAACTGTCTAGCAAAGTAAATAAATAAATAAAAATTAGCCGTGAAAATATACAGTAAAGAGAGATTTTTAGAAACCACTAACAGGAAGGCTGGTAAAAATAAGATTGCCTCTAATATGAAATTCTCTGTATAATCTCAGAGCTCTAGGTAAAAAGAATTAGAGGTAGTCAATCACATACTCTGCTGGTGGGAGAGTAAAATAGTACAATGACAAGGAATGCAACTTGGCAATATAGATCAACTGCTCTAGATATCTTCACATACTTTTGAACTAGAAATTCTACATTTAGGAATTTAGCCTCAGGAAATAATATTTTATGTGTGTGTGTGTATATGTATATATATATATATATATATATATAATGTTCAACACGTTGTTTAAAATAGTAAAAACTTACAGACAACCAAACTGTCCAAAATAAGGAATTAGTTAAATGTATATGCAAATCATTAAAATAATTATTTTAATCTACATTATTAATGTGCAAAGACCTCACATACTAATTATGATAAGGGTATCTTCACTGGAAAAAAGTAAGTTTAAAACTGTTATGTAAACTAGGCGGCTGCTCGGGCACCTGCGCTGGCAGGCTGCAGGCCCAGGCTCTCTGCGTCGGGGCTCGGTGAACCTAGGCTCCAGCTTCCAAAATGTGGCAGCCCTTGGCCACTCTCAGCTGCCTGGACGTGCTGGCCAGTGCCCGGAGCAGGTCGTATTTCCAGCCGCTGTCGGATGAGCTGCTCAACTATGTTAACAAACGTAACACTACGTGGAAGGCCGGACACAACTTCCGCAACGTGGACCCGAGCTACGTGAAGAGGCTGTGTGGCACCTTCCTGGGTGGGCGCCAGCTGCCCCAGAGAGTTTGGTTTGCTGAGGACATGGTTCTGCCTGAACACTTCGATGCCCGGGAACAGCGGCCAAACTACCCGGCCATCAAGGAGATCAGAGACCAGGGTTCCTGTGGCTCCTGCTGGGCATTTGGAGCTGTGGAAACCATTTCTGTCCGGATCTGCGTCCGCACCACTGGGCATGTCAGTGTGGAGGTGTCTGCCGAGGACCTGCTCGCCTGCTGTGGTGGCCAGTGTGGGGACGGCTGTAATGGGGGCTTTCCTGCTGCAGCGTGTAACTTCTGGACAAAACAAGGCCTGGTTTCCGGTGGCGTCTATGACTCCCATGTGGGTTGCAGACCCTACTCCATTTCTCGCTGTGAGCACCACGTGAATGGCTCCCGGCCCCCATGCAAGGGGGAGTGGGGGGACACCCCCAAGTGCAGCAAGATCTGCGAGCCTGGCTACAGCCCATCCTACAAAGAAGACAAACACTACGGATGCAGTTCCTACAGCGTCCCCAGCAGCGAGAAGATCATAGCAGAGATCTTCAAGAACGGCCCGGTGGAGGCGGCCTTCTCTGTGTATTCGGACTTGCTGCTGTACAAGTCTGAAGTGTACTAACACGTCACTGGAGAAATGATGGGAGGCCATGCCGTCCGCATCCTGGGCTGGGGAGTGGAGGATGGCAACCCCTACTGGCTGGTTGGCAACTCCTGGAACACTGAGTGGGGTGACAATGGCTTCTTTAAAATCCTCAGAGGCCAGGATCACTGTGGAATTGAATCGGAAATCGTGCCTGGAATCCCATGCGCTGATCAGTACTGGAAGAGGATCTAATCAGCTGCGGGCCTGTCGGCCAGCCAGGGGCAGTTTTTCCCTAAATAGAGCCAGTTGGGCTGGGGGAGAAGAATGTCTTTTATTGAGTTCAGATAAGATACAAGAGCTTTTAGACGGGGCCTGAAGAACTGGATTGGGCCAAACCTGGTGTCTGCCTTCAGAGCTGTCTTCCAAGGAGACACATCCAAGGCCTGGCTCCCTCCCAGCCTGATCAGCAGACTGCTGTCACAATGCACACACTCAGACCACCTTAAGCCCCTGCTGCAAGCCAGTGAGTCCTTCCCCCCAGACTAGTACCGTGTGTGGTGCCTGCTGCTCAGGCTCCTGCAACCACCTCCTCGTCCCTCCCCATCCGTGCATCCCCAGGGAGCAAGACCGACCTAAAGGGTTTATACGTTTTCCAAAGAAATGCTAAAGCGGAGTTCCTAACAAGACAAATTCCCACACGTCGGCAGTACGTCTAAACAAGCAGCTTTCTGGATTTGGAATATGTTGAGAAGAGAAATAGTGGGGCGGGCGGCGCTTTGGAGAAAGCCACGTTCTCCCAGGGCCCCTGCATCTATTGAGCTTTGCACTGTTGTTAACCCTCTCTGGTCTTGTCCTTGGCATGATTCTTTTCTAACAGAAGTTTTATTTTCTGTGCATCTCAGCTGATCATGTGAATGAGAGTCTGATCATTGGAAGAGCTGTACTAGTTTTACAGAGACTGTCTGCTTAAGACAAAACGGGGTGGTTGTGATTTGACTGACCTCTAATACCACAGTGAAACTAGTTTGGGAGAAATCAGCTTTTACTGTCTAAAAATCACCACATCACTCTGTTAATTTACAAGGAAAGGAATGACTGTGCCCATAAAAGTTTTCTCCTTCAGTGTGGAAAAAAAAACCTGTTATGTAAACTAATTGAATTTAGAGCATATGCATTTCACTGTATTTAATTTTACCTCAAAAAAAGAAAGAACAACAAAAAAATATTGAAATCCAGTTTGTGATATGCATGTTAGAGTGTTTATGGCTTAAGTTACTAATATTTGCAACTTGAAAATGCTTGCAAAAAATAAGATGGATTGATGGATGGGCAGAAAGATGGACAGATATGAAGCTACATATTAGAGCAAATATAACAAAATTCTAGCTATGAGGAAATAACTCTATACAGTAGTAGCCCGCTTTGGTTATGTGTGTTTTTAAAATTATATATGTGATCCAACTTTTCTCACACGAACATAATAATTAAAGTTATGGAAGTGGGGTGAAGAGAGACTGAAAAACTAGACTAAAATGTTAAGCGTGCTTATCTCTGAAAGTACTTTCCTCTTTGTACTTTTCTATGTTTTCTGTATGTTTATATCCTATGTGTATATTAGTCTCATAATTAGGAAAATGAAATTGTGGCAGAAATTGCCAGTTGCCTTCCATTTCCAGCCACTTCTTCTTCCTTGGTAAAAGAGCCCTGATGTTGTAGATGGGCTCATTACTGGCCAACCAGCAAAGGCCTTAATTAGCCTCCCATTCACTTCAATTGGCCTTGTGACTAAGTTCTGACGGAGACACAAGTGGAAATGTTGTACTGTAGCCCTCCTTATCCATCAGAAAGACGTTCCAAGACCTCCAGTGGATGACTGAAACCTTGGATAGCACCAAACCCTATATATACTATGTTTTTTCCTACATCTACATACCAATGATAAAGTTTAATTTACAGATTAGGCACAGTAAGAGATTAACAGCAATAACAATAAAGTTGGCTTTGGGACCATTATTAAGTAAAATAAAGGTTACTTGAACACAAGTACTTCGATACTGGGACAGTTGATCTGATAACAGAGATGGCTACTAAGTGACTAACGGGCGGGTAGTGTATACAGTGTGGACACTCTGGACAAGGGGATGAATCACGTCCTGGGCAGGATGGGGTGGGACGATGAGATTTCGTCATGCTACTCAGAATGGCATGCAATTTAAAACTTATGAATTGTTTATTTCTAGAATTTTCCGTTTAATATTTTTGGACTGCAGTTCACCACAGGTAACTCAAATGACAGAAAGCAAAAGCATGGATAAGGAGGGACTACTGTATAGTATTCTAGAAGGGAGCACACTTTTCTAAGAATGACAGCAATGTATGGCAGAACAGCAGAGAAGGAGGCTGGGTGTCTGACGGTGTGGAACCACTCCCCAAGTCCTGGACCACCCACTTCTAGGATTCTTTTACCTGGGAGAGAAATAACATGCATGTTGATTTAAGCCATTATTTTTGAGTTCTTTATTGTTCGTAGCTGAGTGTATCCCTAACTCATATAAAAGAATCCATTTTGGAAAAGTCTAAAAAAAAAGCATCAGTGCTCTTTACAACATGAATTTCGTAACATTTATGTTGAAGAGCTGCAAATAAAATGATAATAGAAAAGAAGTGATATTTGAAAGTAAGGCTAAGTTTGAAGAAAACAGGATAAAATTTGAAGGTAAGCCTGGGCTCAAATAAATGGATATCTACTCAGTACAAAATGAGAGAGGCTATGCATAGCAGTCATCAGTCACCAATAGGCTGTCTAATATTAATCTATACCACACTTGAAATTGCTGGAGTTGTGAGGAAAAAGAGCATTGATTGGTGGGGCAGATGAGGTAGGGAAAGACCCAGACTGGTTGAGACATGTCAGCCACAGAGGTGAGGCTGGGGGTGTACAGCATGAAGGGCCTGGGTGCCTGGGGAAAGGAGCCGTGAGCTTTAAAAAAGAAAGAGAAAATAAAGCAAGGAAAAGACAAACACTTACCCATCTTTACACTTTTGCCCAAGGCTCTCTTTATCACTAAATCCCACAACTTCTGTGATAAATAATATCAAATTCTTTACTCAAGATCTCATGGTACAATAAAGGATAGGCATGAAATAACAGAAAACAGTACTGAATACAGAGAGAAAAGGATACATTGTAAAGAAACTACAAAAAGAAAGGGTTTTCATCAGTTAAAAGGATTTTCAACTTCAACAGTAGAAAATCTTGTAATCTGATTTAGAGGAGGAAATGTTAAAAGTACTATTTAAGGACCTAAGTGACTCATTTAATCCTCACACTTACTCTATAAAATGGCAGCAGAAGAATTTTGAAGTTTCTATACACACACACACACACACACACACACACACACACACACACACACAGTTTCCACAGGGATTTGCTGCCCCGATGCGGTCACCCAGTGCTTCATTGTGTGTGAAGTATGTGGAGCGCTGGGAATCAAGCTAAGTCATCAAACAGACCCAATTTTGCTACTACGTTTCTGCAGCTACTATTAGTATTAGCATCTCCCAGGAATGGAGCAAAGAGAATGAAAGCACAGATCATACTGTTAGACTGTCCTGTAGATCTAGCTGAAGAGACTCCAGCCAATGATAGGAAAAGGTGAAAAGGAATAGGATTAGGGCCGGGAAAGCATGAAATAAAGCCGAACAAAGAAGCCATATGGGGAGTCTTATATGAGAAAAGAATGTCGGAAGGGGCTGTGAGGAAAATATCAGTAAAAGCTTAACTATATTTAATCTCCCAGACGAACGGGTCCCTCTCACAAGAGCTGTATTTATGACACTAACTGGAGTGTTAGCTTGGAGGAGCAATTTAGAAAAAGCTGCTGATGATTAGTTTGCTGTCAATTAGAAATAAAGCATTATAAGTGACATTACATTTGTATTTCATCTGAACAGTATTAGGTTTTACATCGCTTTAGTGCAGAAGTTCTAAATTCTAATTAAAGAACCAACTCTAAATATGGCGGGTCCCATAGTCAATAAGTTTGAAAAACATTAAGCAAAATTAAACATTTTACTAAAAGACTTCTCGGAGCCCTTACTATGCTACTGTGCACTCTGATGACCTAGAGGAGGTTACAGTTGATTCCATTTTATCACAGGACACTTCTTAGGGGCGGAGCATCTCAACAGGCAGGGGTTTCACAATTCAAATGTGGTGAAATACTTGTTTCGAGTGAGAGGAAAAAACACAAACTTTTTTCAGGGCTCACTCTGAATAAAAAATAATAGTAATTAAATTGTTACCGTACCTGAAATAAAAGTACCTGAAGATGCTTGTGCTTCTCAAACGCCTAGGCCACAGGGCCTCCCAGAAGAAAAAATACAAAGCGCATGTCCGTATTAGAAAACTGCAAAAAGATCTTGTTTGGGGGAAGTTCTTGGTCAAAGATCTAGGAACATCCTATATTTAATAATAGATTCTATTTATATGCAATGAGTGAACCATGAAGACGTCTAAGAGACAAACATAAACATTTTATCAACAAGTTCATCTCTCCAGAACACTTTTCCCCAGATATCTTTATGGTTCCTTCCCTCACTTCACTCGGGTCCCTTCTCAAATGACATCTCCTTGGGGAGGACTTTCCTTGTCTAATATGGCAACCCAGTAACTCAAGCCACTTACCTTACTTTATCTTTTATAGCATTATCCACCTACATAGTATGTATTTATTTGTTTATCTGTTTATTGTCTGTTTGCTCACTAGAATGTTGGCCCGCTGAGGCCAGGGACTCTGTTCACCTCTGCATCCTGAGTGCCTGGAATAGTGCGTCTCTGTCTCATAGTAGGACTTCAAGAATATGTGTTGTTTAAATACTCAAGATAACCCACATTGGTTCCTCAGTCCTCTACTAGTGATGTTTTTCCTTGAAATATTTCATATATCCAAGCATTTAAAATCTCTAGCCTTATTCTCAGTTAAAATGAGTGAAGAAAGAGAGGTTTGTCCATGGTCAAGCCAGACTTGTTAGGATTATGATTAAGGTTGGATCTTTTATTCTTCAGATGATTGGCAGTGCTAACATCCAGTGACATCATCCTCTTTCATTTGGGGGCAATGAGAGATAAACTATATATATTTTCCAAGTAGCAAGCAAACAAAACTTCTCATGACACAGAGCAAATACAAAAACTGCAGAACATCGCAATATTGTGTTACCTCTTATTATGGACTGAATAGTGCTCTCCCTCCACAAATTCATATGTTGAAGCCCTAACCCCCAATGAGACTGTATTTAGAGACAAGATCTTTAAGCAGGTAATTAAGGTTAAGTGCGGTGATAAGGGTGGGGCCCTAATCTGATAGCACTGGTGTTCTTATAAGAAGAGGAAGAGACACCAGACCTCGCTCTCTCTCTGTGCATGCACAGAAGAAATGCCACGTGAAGACACAGTGAGAAAGTGGATCTCTGCAAGCCAGGACGAGAAGTCTCAACGGAAACCGAATTTCCTGGCACCTTGATCTTGGACTTCTAGCCTGCTGAACTGTGAGAAAATAAATTTCTATTGTTTAATGATATTTTGCTATGGTAGCCCAAGTAGACTAACACTCTTTCTGTTGAAATGTATGTACATTTTCTTGAGGGAATAAAGCAACCCAATCCCTGCAAATTCAAGCTTTCCTCATGATGATTTGTCTAGGGGTCCATGTTTTTCACGGTGAAGGAGTATGCAACATGGCAAATGGCTAAAAGTTTCTTAGGCAGGACTGTTCAAGGAGTATGTTTCTCACTGCCAACTGGAACCATCCGAAGTGTTTGTACGGGGAAAGTTCTGATAGATTGATGTTCTGAAGGGCATGTACCAAAGATAGAAGAAGGGCAAGTAAGTAGCATCTGTAAGATTAGGACAAGAAAGTTAAATAGCACAGTGAGCTGAAGCTTAGGAGAAAATGCTAAGACAACAAAAAGGCTAACCATGTTCGATAAATCAATGAAAATGGAAGAGCTAAGCCCACTTCTTGAGAGAGACTGCGTAATAGTAATATATGACTGAGAAAGAAGAGAACACAAGTCCTTGACAGCCTCTGTCTTCACCAAAAAGAAAGATATTCAGATTGGGAAAAGAACAAATATGGTTAAGAGGAAATTGAACAGCTAAGTAAATTACAATACTTCCATCTTTAGCATATCAGGCAGTCACTAAAAATTATGTTTATGAAGAGTTCTTAATGGCACGGAAAAAAAAAAATCTTATGGCATAAGATTAAGTGGGGGAAAAAGCAGGATACAAAATTGAATTGCAAATAATCTTGATTTATGAAAAAATAAAATCAGAGGAAAAAATACCAGACGGCTATATGCCAGAATAGCACTGGTTGCCTCTGATTGGTAAGATTATGGACATTTTTTTCTCTGTTATATTTTTATGAACCTTCAAATGATGAACATTTGTTACTTTTATAATCAGAAAATAGAAGTAGAAAAGTAGAAAGAAACACACAAAAAAAGCCCAAGACTTGAGGCTATTATAAAGCAGCTTCAAGCCAGTATTAAATGAGGCCAAGACTCCAAACCCAGGAGCTGCAATGAGGGACTCAGTATCAGTAAGACCTGAGTACCCATAAACATTAAGTGAGTGGCCAGAAATCTCTGGTTTTCAAAATTACGGGAATCATAAACCCTTGGGCACAATATCTCAGGAAAACTCTTGACTTGATAGCTTTGAAAAATCTGGAAAAGGTAATAGAAAAGGAGCAGACTTAGCTTTATTTTGCCCACCATTCCCCTAGATGTGAACTTCATCTTACTCACAACAATTACCAAAACCTAGTAGAAACAAGACGCAGGGCCCCCATAGACTCAAGCACTTTGGTCTGTGGATACCAGCACAGTTTGCTTATTATTGTTGGCATTTGGGAGTTGAAGCACAAGTTCACTGTTTCTTTCTGGAACCAAATTTTTCTCCCAGAACTCCTCCCTGTCCTCGCAGAATTCTATTGTCTCCTTCTACTGGCCTTTTCTGATCTCAACAGGGTTAGTCTGCCCAACCCACTCCTTCTGTCATTTCCTTCCAAAGCCCTGTTTGACCATAGGCCACTGAGAACCAGCCCTGACAACATATTAGGATATTTCCCAATGTATGCTTCTCATAACTAGCCCTGCAGGACATCCATGACATTCCATGACCAAGGGGACTAATGATTTAAAACTTGAGAACCTCCCTTTAAAAGATTCATAATGTCCATTCACATATTAAAAGTTTTGAAAATGCCTACAATAAAGAAATTATTTAAATTTAACCATGTTTTATGGAACACTTTTTTTTTTAAAAATCCTGTTAAATCCTGTTAAATTAGTGCTCTTGGGGTATACTTTGGCAAGAGTTACATTAGAAGTTTCCTCCCCAAAAACATTTATGGCCTAGAAATAATTTGTAACTCCTGTGCCTTTATCTAATATCCTGAGGGCCCTTGAGAGCATCAAGCTGCAGCCTCTGCATCACCTCATGGTGACGGTCCAAATGGAAGTGAATCCACCCAATTGCAACCAACAGATTTGAGTCCTGGTCCTCTCACTCTGTTCCTTCTGACTCTTTCTGCTGAGCTATGTTCTGCGTCTCATATCCCTCATAGGATCCACCAAAGACCTCTCAAAGCTCAGATATTAGCAAAGAGGCAATCAGTCAATCTGTTATCCAGAGTTGCTGTCTATCTATCTCTTCCAGGGAATTTTTAGAAGGGATCTTAACATATTTTTTGTTTTCCCTGATAATTAACTCATATCTCAGCTCACTCATCACTTCTTCAGGAACACATCCCTGACCAGATAGGATCCCCATCTTATCCCCATAAGAAGTACCATACCCTCTTAGGGTACCGTGTTCCTCTCCACAAAGCACCTACCAGAATTACCATTTTACGCTTATTTGTATGAACATATAATTAATGTATATCTGCCTCACTAATACTAATACACAATAAATTGCTATGTTCCACAAACTATGTTAAATATTTCACAGTTATTTTTTTTTCCCGTTTAATCTTCACCACAATCCAGTTAATCATAGAGCTTTGGAGGTACAATTATTACCCCATTTTACAAATGAAGAAACTGAGGCATAAAGTGGTCAAGGAACTTGACCAAGATTACATAGTTAATAAGGGAAAGACATAGCTAAATAAGCATTCTGATTGCAGAACTCTTACTCTTAACCACTAAGCTACCTTATCTGGCCACAAGACACTAAGTTCCATGACGGAATGGACCATATCTGACTTTGTTCACCACTGTATCCCGAATGCCTAGCACATACAATCTTTCATTATGTTTTTGAAGAAGTAAATGAATGGATGAATGAATAAATAAACATTATTCAAGTATAAAATTCAAAAATTTCAGAAATATACACTATCTAGAGTAAAAGTTGTCGTCCATTATCCTACTACCACCCCTCCCAGAGAAAATAGTTTTCAGCAGGTCTCTAACTGTCCCTTACAAAGCAAAATTTTGCAGGGCGGTGTCATGAAGTACATTAGGTATGTGGCTGATTCCATAATTTTTGAGACTTCATAAGAATTTTTCCCTTCAGGACATTGCCGTTACATTGGTACATTGTTTACTCACGTTACCATCTCTTACCACCACCACGAACACTCATGTTTTTTTCAATATGAACAGATGATGGATAAGCAGATGTGTATCACCAAAGTGATAAAACAACACCATTCACAATCTCTATGATCAAGAAAAAGAACTATAGGCTGGATAAGAGTACAGATATGTAGAAACAAAACTGAATAAGTAATAAAATCCAGAAAGGAATAATTAATAAAGGTTAAAACTGGAGAGAGGACCATAGCAGCATGCCACATAGCTCTGTCTGTTTCTGGCCTATTCAACAAGTCTAGCAACTATTTCAAGGAAAACAGAAAACATGTTGATCATTTCTGAAGATAACACTAAACTGGGAGAGAGACATAATATTTCAGATGACAAAATCAGTCTTTAAAGTTATTCCAAGAGATGGAAATAATGACACAAAACCAACAAGATTAAATTTGCAGGATTTAATATAAAGTCTACATTTAAGTTCTGAAACTCAATAATATAAATTTAGAATGGGGGTCCCATTTTCTTGTTAGCTTATGTAAAAAAAGTCTGGACACAGCCAAAGAATGATTAAGCAAACCACACTTATGCAGCACATATGACTGTCAGTCACCACACTTACATGTGCAGGGATTATCTATTTATTTTCTATAACTCAGTTTAACTTCTGACTTTGAGACCTAAATCTGCCCAGCAAGCAGACAATTTAATCTCAGTCATTCTTGAAGACCCTTCACCACCCCAAAAAGTTTCAGAAATCTTATACAGTGGCAAGGCATGGGGGATAGGATGTCCCCTCCTATCCCTGGGCATCCATCTGCACAGCCTGCATGGACCCAGGGGCCCTGCTGCTCCCTGGCACTCTTGGGCCATCAGGGTCTTTGCAAAGACTGGGAACCCTATGCCTGAGCTCTCCCTGCTTTCCACCTCCCTCTGTAACCAGGAAGTAAGACTGGGTTCCCACGACTCAGGAACCCAGAGACTTCTTTCTCCTGCTCTCTCTCATCCTCTGGCCTTTTCAGTCTCAGGAAATCCTACCCTCAGGGACACTTTCTCTTTTCTCCTTACCAAATTTCCTTGGCCCTTACACTACCTCGTTAAACATTCTAATTTCCACTATGGGCTTAGGCTTTTGGAAACAAGGTCCAGAAGTCTACATACATTGCTTCTACTTTCAGCCTTGACATATACCTCCCCTGGGGCAACGAGAGGACATCAGGCTATTTGCTTGAATTGGAGGAAAGAACCTGAGAAAATATAAAAAGAAACAATTACTAGCTGGAAACATGCAGCCATAGAGATAATGAAGCACTATTATATGGCATTAAGAGCAACTACATGGGCTGTAAAATTAGAAGAAAATGTGTACATGAAATAATGTTAAGTGACAAAGAAAGATATATATGAATGACTTCAACATAGAAATACATATTTTTATAAGAATCAGGAACTAATTTGAAATGATAAAAACTGATGTAATATTTTTATGTAAAGTTAAGTACATCATAACTTTTGAGGGAATAAACCATACCAGAGAAATGCAAGACCAAAAAAAATTTTTAGTGATAATTTAACTATTATAAACGCAACATGAGCTAATAAATGTGAGTTTTTTTTAAGGGGGGCTAATGCAATTTTGAGATGTATGGCCGAAACTGTTAGCTGTCTAATAAAAGCCATTCCTCCCTTCCTCCATTGTAATTGAATTGTGGCAAGTCACATGGCCGTCTAACTAGACTACATTTCCCAGCCTCTCTTGTCGTAGGTGTAGTCATAGGACTTTCTTGCTAAAGGAATCTACCTGGAAATGATGTGTGCTCTTCGGAGCCCACGATGGGTATGCCTTCTCCTTGCTGTCCTTTCCTTTCTGTCTATGTAGAACCCATACATGGCTGTTACCCAGCTCCAACCAAGAAGACAACTACCAGCCTAGAATGGTCACCACTGGCTCTTACATGAAAGAGAAATAAGCTTCTTTGTTCTTTAACTTACTGATTTTCAAGATCTTTCTGTTTCCAGAACTTTAGCCCACCCACATAAATACAATGGTCATCATGAGAACTCTTACGTTTAGTTCTATTCAGCTGATTATATCACTGTACTTTTTCAACCATCAAATCTGTTCCATCAATACTCTGAAGAAACAGGTTCAATTCTGGGTGTCACACTTTAAAAGGAGCCATAAAAAACATAAGGGTGACCCAAAGAGAAAGATGAGGGTGGTCCCCTTCTGGTGGCAGAAGGGGACAGAGAACAAAAGGCTGAGGCAAACATTTGTTTAAGTCCTATAACAAGCACTTTGCAGGGCATTTCATTTATTCATGCCATGCAATTCTGAGAGCTATGTTTGAGCCCCGAGCAAGCGATATCATCTTCAAATATTTGAAAGGCCATTCTATGAGAGAAAAAATTCTCTCTTTTTAAAATCTCTTCGTGTAATTTTTATTATTCTTGAATATATTCTCACTGGAACATATTCTAAAAATATAGGAGGACATACAATAAACCATGGTAGTCCCTGTTCACCCCTCTTCCCTCCTTTCAACTCCCCTCCTCCAGAGTAATCCATATTAACAGGTGAAGGAGTCCATCCAGAGATTCATTAGTTGCAGTTTCATACAAAAACAAGTAGTTCAAATGCCATGACCTCCAAGAATCCTTCCTTGACCTTCTGCCCTCAAAATGAGCTAAGGAAGCTTCTCTTGTAACCCTCATAGCACCAGTTCATAGCACCAGCGCCGTTCTCTGTCCCTGACATGATGCGTGACTTTATCTATTTACTTATCTGTCTTGCCCATTAGACTGTGTGTTCTTTGAGGACAAGAAGCCTTTCATTTATCTGGATAAATGCGTGGAGACTACACAATAAGTTCAATAAATGTTTGTCAAACTGAATGGAAGTGAAGTTAAAGAGAGGCACATTTTGTTCAATAAAGCCAAAGTCAAAGATTTACGCAATCACTGTTCAAAGTAGAACCAAAAGCTTGTGAATTAATCATCTTTAAAGTCAAAGAGTGTTTAGTTAAGGAGTTTCTTGCATTGTGAGGGAATTTGGCTCCCCATGACCAATATTTCTTAACTCCAAAATTTTAATTCCCTATAAATCCTTGTTCCACTTAAAACATTTTTTGTGTTTTTCAGAGATCTGTAAGAGCAAATCAAAAAAATATATATTCTCTCCTTCAGTTACGTCTCTTCTCTATTATGATCCTCCCTGGGTCTTTCTTCAAGATTCTAAGAAGATACTAGAAATTAGACCTGTCATTATGAAAAGAGTAAAATGTCTAGATCCTATTTTCCCTAAATGATTTAACCACAGTTTCCTGTCTTCTTACAAAGGAAAAGAGCGAATGTGGTTAGCCAGTAGAATTTTCTAAACATTATTCTTATACACGTAGAAAAACAAGCATGCTTTTTTCTACTTACCAAATTCTTAAATGTTGATAATTTTATTTTTCTAACAAGAATATTTCAGAAGAAACTGCATTTTCATAAAAGTGATATTTAAGCTAAAACATGGTCATTTTCTTCTCATAATTATGGGTAAAGAAGAACCAGTTTATATTTAATTTAACGGGCTTTTTTCTTCCTGTTTACTTTTTTACTTACCTCTTCTCCTAGATCTATTGTTTCCATTAAATTTTCATAATATCTCATTAACTCAAGAAAATAATTCTGCATGGTATTGAGTTTGGAAGGAAAGCATTTCCTTTCGTTATTATCGTGAGAAACTTTTTGGCCAAAGATTTTTTCTCCTTCCTGTGGACCTTTGGTTTGCTCCCTTTCAGGATTTTCATAATTATCCCACCCTCATCAGTTCCCCCTTAAGGCCAAATTGAACTGCTTTGAGTTTATCTCCAACCTTTAGTATTACTTTCAGATTATCAGGTATCTAATTAGAGAAGGTTTTTTTTTTCATAAATAACATTTCAAAACTGTACTACTGAATGGCCAAATAGCTGCTGTTAGCTCCTCAATTTTTCCTCTCAGATTCTCCTAAAACAGCTTTAGCTGAACAGTGAACACTGTTGCTGTGGTGCAACGATGAAAGCAAAATTGCATGTGTGAAGCCCAAATTGAAATCACAGAAGGTAGGATTCACACTGCTAACTGTTGCTTAGCAATAAAATGTGCAAAACATGCTAATGGAACAGTGACATCAGGCACCAGAGGCATCTGTATCAACACTGGCAGTAAATCGGAGAATTAGAAAGCCAGTAGGAACAGCAAGAAAAGGAATTCCATCCCTTAGGAGCCAAACGAGGGTTTCTGCCCTCCTCTCCACTTACTGCTCAGTTGAAAAGTCACTTGATCCATTAGACACTCCTCTTGTACTTGAAGATTGCACGGAAATAGATACTCAGAGGCTCCTAGTATCCTAAAGGAGTTCCTGATGGATTTGCACGTATCTACAAGAATGATATTGTTTTCTTTTCCCTGTTAAACAAAAAGACTCTTGGTGAGGATGGACATTCAAATCCCAGGTGGGATGTTTGCTAAGGGAGCAGAATGGGACCAGTAGCTTCCATCACAGTCACCCTCATCCCTGTGCTCCTTGGGTGACAGTCACACCTCCAGGATTAAGGCCGTGTCTAAAGAATCAACACAAACAAACACAGAGTATAGGAATAAACCGATATGGGGTCTTAACCTGAGAACTGACTCCAGCTTTTTCTTGTTGTGTTTTGATTTGTTGTTCTACCTTCATTTGTGTCTGAGATCAAATGTTCCAAGCTGTCTTAAAAGGAATCTGAGTTTACCTATTATCTCCAATCTTTCAGGTGACATTTAAATGAATAGTATGATGGTCAGGCAGGGATGTTTGGGAACTAAATAAATAGAATCTCAATTCATATTAAATTAATTTTAAGGAAAAATCATGCCCAAAAAAAAGACCACAAGTGCTTTCAGAGAGAAAGACTGCTGAATAGCGTGAGGTGATTGCTGAGCATCGGAATGTTGGAAAGCCAAGCGATAATTTGCCTTTCCTTACTGTCTCTCTCAGGAAATCTTTATGGAGCATACATATGTGTCCTGTTCTTTCCTAGGTGCTTTGGGCTATACAAATATTTTGCTCATGGTCTTTAACTTGTCAAAAGTGTAGAAAAGATAATACGCATGAGCCAATTAGGAACATACAAGAGACTACAATATAAAAGCTAAAGATCCACATACTGAAAACTAACTCACTTATTGTGCAGAGTTGCCTAGCCTTCCTTTAATGATAATCTACTATTCTCTAGATTGGTGGACGGAAAAATGCAGATGCTTAGCACCCAACAAACACTTTTTATAAGCTTTTTTACTGAAGTATAATTTATTGTAAAGCACATAAACTTTAATAGTATATAGCTCAGTGAATTTTTCACTCAGATAGTATATACCCATGTAACTACCACACAGAACAAGATGTAGAAATTTCCAGCACTCCAGAATGCTCCCGCAATCAATTCTTCCCCAAAAGTAACCATCAGTCTGATTCCTACCACAACAGATTCACTTTGCCTATTTTTAACTTCATATAAATGAAGTCACAGAGTATCCTACTCTTTGATGTCTAGCTTCTTTCACTCAACACTATGTCTGTGAGATTCATCCATGTTGCATGTAGCATCTGTTTGCTATTTTTCATTGCAATATAGTATTCCACTGTGTGAATATACCATAGTTTATTCATCCATTCTCCTTTGATGGACATTTGGGGTTTTTTCTCCAGTTTGGACTGATTTGAATAAAGCTGTTGTAAACATTCTTGTATATATCTTTTGGTGGACATGAGCACACATTTCTGTAAGGCATATACCAAAGAGAGGAATAGCTAAGTAGGTATCTGTTTAGCTTTGGCAGATACTACATTTTTCAAGTGGTTGTACCAAATTACACACCCACCAGAGATGGAGTTTCACATGCCTTACATACTTGCCAACACTGGGTATTGTTAGTCTTTTAATTGTAGCTATAGTGGTGAGGTACTGTAACTTTAATTTGCAATTGGCTAATGACCAGTGATGTTGAATACCTTTTTATATGCTCATTGGCTATTTGAATAACGTCTTTTGTAATAAAGCTCCAACAGATATGTTTGAGAAGGGCTGAAGTTTCAAACCGCCTGGATGTAGTTCTGCTTATCTTGTGGGCCTTGGAGAGTCTATCTATGTTCTGATTAGCAAATGATGCCAGGGCCATGACTTTTGTAAAAGGCAAACCTCAAGAGGGAGCTGCCTGTCATTGGAGTTATTTAAGCAGAGACCAGAAAAAAAGGAAATTTGTAGAGGAATGTAAATATCAGCTGGAAGGTGAGACTAAATAAACTTAAACATCTCTTCCAACAGGAGTAAGTTCTACAGGGATTTAACTATTGCTGGATCAGTGAGAACTGAAAGGCAGAGGGTGGAAGTCAGAGAAAGATGCTTTTAAATTTTGAGTATCTATTGTGCGCCAAGGACTATACTAAGACTTTACATGCATTAATTCATTTAGTTCTCACAGTAATCATCTGAGATAGTATAAGGAAAAATTCTATGTTTTCCTTCTCTTTACACATAACACTCACACTTCTGGTCACCAAATGTGGCGTGTTTTTCCCACACTGACCAACTCTTAGACACCAGCTGGGTGTCCTACAATTCAACTCAGTTCTGACACTATCTACCTGGAGTTAGCATCAGTCCCACAAGATTGCCTCCACTTCAGACGCCAGTGGCATCTGACCAACCAGCTATCAACTGGGCTTCCCACAACCCCCTCCTTGGGTTTTATAACTTCCTAGAATGGCTCACAGAATTGAGGGAAACACTTACTCATATTTAATAGTTTACTATAAAGGATATACCAAAGGATACAGATGAACAGACAGATGAAGAGATACAGGGTGAGGTCCAGAAGGGTCCTAAGTGCAGAAGCTTCTGTCCCCGTGGAGTCGAGATGACCCATCCTCCCAGCACATGGATGTTTTCACCGACCCAGAAGCTCTGTGAACCCCACTGTTTAGGGATTTTACAGAGGCTTCATACTCAGGCATGACTGACTAAATGATTGGCCATTGGTGAACTCAACAACCGCTCCCTCTCCCTTCCCCAGAGGTCTGGGAGTGAGGCTGAAAATTCCAACCCTCTAATCACATGATTTGTTCCTGTGACAAGCAGCCCCCATCCTGAAGCTATCTAGGAGCCCTCAGCCACCGCCATCTCATTAGCAGACAAAAAGATACATCACTTAGGAGACTCCAAGAGTTTTAGGAGCTGTGTGCCACGAAACAGGGGCAGAGACTTAATATGTATTCCTTATTATGTTACAGGTAGACAGTATCTGTATTAGTTATCTATTGTTGTATAACAGTATTATCACAAACTTAGCAGCCTAAAACAACACATGTGTATTATCTCATAGTTTTAGGGTCAGGAGTCCCAGCAGGGCTTAGCTAGGTCTTTGCAATCAAAGTGTGGGCCAGGACTGGATTCTCATCTGAAGCTTGAGAAGGGAAGAATCAGCTTCCAAGATCACATGGCTATTGGCAACATTCAGTTCCTTGCAGGCTGTTGGGCTGAGGGCCTCAGCTTCTCACGACTGTCAGCCGCTCTCTGTTCCTTGCCACATGGCCCTCTCCATATGGCACTCACAGCACAGCAGCTTGCTTCTTCAAAGCCAGCAAGTAAGAGCATTTCCTAGCAAGGCAGATGCTCCAGTCATGTGTAACATAATCATGTACATTCTGTAATCTTTGCTGTATTCTATTGGTTAGTCACAGGTCCCACCCAAACTCAGAGGGAGGGAATTACACATGAGCATGAACACCAGTAGTAGGGATCAGGGGAGCCACCTTAAAATTCTATCTACTACGCTACTATTATTCTCACTTTACAGGTGAAAAATAAACTAAAGGAGGTAAAATAAATCGCCAGTCAACTGTTAAGCCAGGTTTTGAACACAGGTGTCTCTAAATCCAGGGTTTGTCTTCTTAACCACTACAGTACTAGGGAAGGGTTCAAAGAGGAGTTGGGACTAGAGCTGGAATGCCTTATTCTGAAGGAGCCTAGAGAATGCGTTGGGGGGACCAACATGAGCAAGGAGGCAGGAAATAATGAGTGTATTGTAGAGAAGTGAGGAGATGGTCCAATTATAATCAAGTTGATTTGGGTGTGTGATGGAGGGGAAAGGCTGGATAGCTAGGGCAGCACCAGAAGTCTAGAAAGTCAAACGGAGATGCATCGATCTAATGCAGCATTCAATAGGGAACTATTGTAGGTTTTTAAGCAGAAGTTTTTAAAGTATTAGGATGAATCAAGTATCACAGTCTCATTCTAATCAATATATCTGAAACTTCGTAGAAGAATAAATCTTGATGTTAACCAAAGTAGATATCCATTTCTACTTGGCAATGCCTTTTAAAACATGGCTATAAATGATTTAACAAATAAATATTGACCTTTAAGTTACAAATATTTCTTACAGGAGCATTTTTGATTGCATCTAAACGAAAGAAAAACCTTGCAGTAAAAAAAAAAAAAAAACACTTTTTAGGAAGGCTTTGCCACCATCCCCAAGTCATAAATCCCAGAACCTGAGCTCTTGGTCACTCTTCTCAGTAGTGAGCTGTGAGACAGGACACTGGGGGAATCAGTTACTCTCTATGCGTTGGACCGTTTAGCCTTCCATGTCACAGAACAGCCAGCCAGACACAGGCCAGTCTGACCCTCTAGTGGTCTTATGGTATGGAATGGAGGGAAAACTTGGGACTTGAGAAAAGAAGGCTGTTTAAAAGAATCACTGGAGATTATAAAATCAAGTGTTTCCTCTGTCCAACACTCACATTACTTGCTTTCACTCCTCCTAAATTAACAAATATCACCATAATTAGTTTGGCATAATGAGATGAGATGATTGGTTATCTGTCCACTAACAATCCAGAGTGTGGGCTTAGAGTCAGGCTTCCTGAGTTGGAATCCTCATTTCTCCACTTGCAAACTGGGTGACTATGAACAAGATACTTCACTTCCTCAGACCTCAGTTTCCTCATATCTAAAAGGGGGAGTAAAAATGAAATAATGCATAAAGTTTGCAGAAGGATAAAATAATATGTGTAAAAGAGTTTAGTACAAGCAATGAAATGTAGTAGACACATAATAAAATGTTCATGATTATATCATTAGCGTACAGTGTAATGACTTGCTAATAAAACTACAATGAATTTTGTTGAATAAAAATCCAATATAACGAACACACTCCTGAATCCTTTTCCATCTTGTGCTTTTCCTACAAGGGCACATGTACCTCGAGGGCACATAGCCATAGTGTAAATGAACATGGGGTTTCTTCCTGGAGTGTCCACCTTACTGGAAGGTTTGGGGGAAAGAAAAAGAAATTTAACTCATAAGTAACTTTTTAATTATCTTTATCTTAAATTCATAAGAAATGTTTTATGTGGTAGATAATATTCTTTTCCTAATAATACTGATTTAAATATCTACAAGTTTACTTTTAAGTCCACAGTTTAGAACTCATATGTATGGATTTAAAAATTATAATAGATGATTTTTATATTAAGTATTTGGAGGAAAGATTCCATTTAAAACAAAGCTTGATATATTATACACATGTTTTTCTCTGTACTTTATTTTAAACACATTAATTTTTTAATTACACTCATCTTTTTTCATCTGGTGGTAAAATACTAGTGCAACATTTTTATCAAAATAAACCTTACCACAGATCAGAAGCAATCTTTAAATGATGTAAAAAACTGTTTTCTTCACTAGAAGAAAAATTGGTGGGGTAAGAGAAAATTCAGACAGACCCTCTTGAGGGCCACAGTACTTAACCTGCAACTAAATAGATTGGACAACTTATTAAAACTCTTAGAACTTTGATTTTAGAAATATGACCGACTTCATAGAGATGTTGAGAAATTTAATTCAGATACATATGTCAAGCTAAAATTTTAGCTCTATTTCCCAGTTACAATCTTCCTTACTCCCCACTTCAGTGACTACCTCTTCCTGCAGATGTCAACCTCATGTCCTACTAGCCATTAATCAGCATGTTTTTGCCTTCTTATAGAATCTGAACTTATCTCTCTTTTTTTTTTTACTTTCTTATTTAATACGTAAGTTTTTAAAATTGTACAAAATAGGTAAGCCACAGACTGGGAGAAAATCTTTGCAAAACATATATTTGACAAAGTACTGATATGCAAGATATGTAAATAACTCCTAAAACTCAATAATAAAAAGAGGACTCAACAAAAAAAAATGGGCAATACACGTGAACAAAGACTTCAAAAGAGAAGATATATGAATTATCAATAAGTGCATGGAAAAGTGTGCATCATTAGTCATCAGAGAAATGCAAATTAAAATCATAATGAAGTATTCTACACATCCACCCGAACTGTTAAAATTTTAAAAATCGACAACATCAAATGTTGGCAAGGATATGGAGTAAACAGAACTCGCATACCCTATGACCCATCAATTCCACTCCAAGGTTTTCACCCAAGAGGAATAAAACGTATATTTACAGAAAGACTTGAAAAAAACGTACATAGCAGTTTTATTCATAATAGCCAAAAACTGGAAATGGCCCAGATATCCAGCAATAGGAAAATGGATAAACTGTAGTAGATTCATACAATGGAACATAACTCAGCAATATAAAGGAACCAGTTACTAATACATGCAACAATACGGATGAGTCCAAAACCTTACATTAATTGAGAGAAGAACACTGCATACTATATGAATCCATTTATATGAAATCCTGGAATAAGCAAAAGGTGGGAGGTTGCCTGGGAAAGAGCAAGAGGGAACAGCCTGAGATGGTGGTAATGTTCTATATCTTGACAGGGGTTTGCATTTGTCAATACTCAATGAATATACACTTAAGATGGGTGCATTTCTTTGTATGTAAATTCTACAGCAAAAAAAAACTATAAACAAATATTGCAGACTATGTACTGATATCTGCAGTTTAGTCTAGAATGTGTCAAAATTTAAGATGGATTAAGGGATGAGAAGAGGACAAATAACTAAATAGATATGTGTTAAAACAAATAGAGTAAAATGTTAATAGTAGAATCTAAGTAGTGGGTATACATGTGTTCATTGTAAAATTAGGAGTTTTTATAATAAAACATTAGAAAATTTGGGCTGATGCAAAACTGAATCGTGAAAACTCACTAGTAAGAAAACTTTTATTGTAATTGCTGAAGACATTCCATGAAGGGCACAATTTTTTAATCGTTGACACGCAACCTATATGATAGGTTCTTTTATCACCAAAAACATTCTTTAAGAAACAGAAGAAAAATTGGACTGCACAGATTTTCTTCAGATTACATTAACATCTGCTATTTCTCAAGCCAGACACTGACTGCGAAGTGTGTTTTTAATGCTTTTTGTTTAAAATTTACACTCTAATGCCTATATTAGTGTTTTTCGACTTTTAGTAGTTCTTGACTCTCTGCATCAGAATCACTGGAAAAATTTGCTGAAACTTCAGATTCTTGGGCCCAACTCATACCAACTGAATCAAAATCTCAGAAAAGTGGAGTAATTTTATCTTATTATTTTTTTAATTTTCATATGTGATTAAGCCAGAATTGAGAACTTATTAGATATTAAATATGCTCTGCAAGCAATGGGCACATAATAAAGATTCATGGGCAATCTACCCGCTAACTTGTGCCAGCTTCCAAACAACTCCTAGTGTGTGTTCTCCAGCTACTCCTCCCCCTCTACACTACACACTTCTTAGTGGTCTCCTGTGTGCTAGGCACAAGCTTCTTAAGTGCAGGCTCATTTTCCAGCTGATTTATAGAGTAAGGCTGATGGTTACATTAGAAGGTAATATGGGATCACTTACGGTGCTATTTCTATGGCTCCCAGCCAGGGCTGGTATAATGGGATACGCAGAGCATGCTGTGCACAGGGATCCCAAAAGAGGAAAGGACCCAGACTCCGATTACCACTTTCATTCATTTAATAATAAATGTTTTTGTGTGTCTACTGTCCAGAGGCGGAGTCTCCTCCTTTTTTTTTATGTCCCTGAGACATGCACATTGCAGATTCATATATATGATCTAGCAGTCATCTTTCATCAAGGTAAAAATTGACTAACATGTAACTTGTTACTAACTTGTAACAAGTTACTAACATGTAACTTGAAGGGCTATTGTAAAGAGGAAAGGAAGGAAAGACATGACCCAGGAGGTATTTGGGGGTAGGGATGGATTTAAAGCCAACCCCAGACTTACACACATAACAATGCCTTTGGTCTGTCACTAGAGAGCAATGGCCCATTCTATTCCTTCTACTGAACAATTCACAGCCTAGTTCCCAAGCTACTGGTAGGAATAGGCCTCCTCGCCCTGGAAGCCTGGAACTATTATCACCATTTGTCAAACTGTGTTCCAAACTATGACCCAAAGAACACTTGTTCCTACAGACCAGTAGCCACAGTTAAATGAGTTTCAGAACTGCTGCAGATGACATCCCAATTCGGGTGAGTCGCAATGCTGCTTCCCAAATTAAAGACTGACAAGTTCCATCCAGAGGAAACCTATTTAACTTTCCTTAACACATTTCTGAAATTTGACTACTAATGCCTTTTCACACATTACACATAAATGAAATGCCCTGAAGAACAATATTTTGGAATTGATGTCTCAGGGATGGCTCTGTCTCCTTGTATTCTCTTTCCTCTCTGCTTAGGGCACTTAGTATCCTTATAACACCTTCTGGCTATCCAAATTACAACTGAGATGTTAATCCCAAACCCGGGACCCAGCTACATAATTTTCAGGGCCACACAATGCAAAATGGAAGTGAGGGGCCCTTTGTTCAACATTATTAAGAATTTCAAGATGGCAACAGCAGAGCATAAAACCAATCGTGAGGTCCTTCGGGGTATGGCCCATACCTGCCTTCCTTCCTTCACCTTTAGAGTCATCCATTTAAAAACGAAAACAATCTAATTAAATCAATCATGTGAGTTAAAGAAATTGATCATACTAATTGAGGAAAGACTTGAAGAGATTTACTTGACAATGCACAAAAAAAACCAACCAAAAAAAAAAAAACGCATCCTGCTTAAATAATGGGCTGATATTCAGAATTAAAGAGAGTATGTTTAAAGGGAAGTTATGAACGGTGAAGCATTTTTAAATCGTTTCGTAGGAGAGAGATGGGTTTAGTCTAAAACGTGTCTAAGCCAAAGAAGAGAGAGTCTGGAGGTCAAGAAAGTACAGGATGATACCTATCTGCCATGAAGGCCTCATGGAGACAGGACTTGAGCTAGTTCCTAATATCTGAATAGGATCCGATGAGGACTAGACGTTGGGAAGAGCAGCATAAGCAAAGGACCAACATGTGTCAAACAACAGGGGAACTTCTTGGTAGAACACTCTTGCCACATATAAGGAAGATAAGCCTTCTATTTCCCTTATGCATTCCTCAGAAGCATATTATATTCAAACTGCTGAAAGAAAAGAAGCAGCAAAGATCTTGAAGGTAGTCAGAGAAAAAAGACACATTACATATAAAGGAACAAAGATGAAATTACAGTGGACTTCTCATCAGAACCTCTGCAAATCAGAAGACAGGGAGTGACGTCTTTAAAGTGCTGGAAGGGCCAGCCCAGTGGTGCAAGTGCTTAAGTGCATGCCCTCTGCTGCGGCAGCCCGGGGTTCGCCGGTTAGGATCCCGGGTGCACACTGATGCACCGTTTGGCAAGCCATGCTGTGGTGGCATCCCATATAAAGTGGAGGAAGATGGTCACGGATGTTAGCCCAGGGCCAGCCTTCCTCAGCAAAAAAAAAAAAAAAAAAAAGAGGAGGATTGGCAGATGTTAGCACAGGGCTGATCTTCCTCACAAAAAATAAAAAATAAAAAAAAGTAAAGTGCTGGAAGACAAAAACTGCTGACCAGAATTCTATTCCTAGCAAAAGCATCTTTCAAAAATGAAGGACAGGGGCCGGCTCGATGGCGTAGCAGTTAAGTGCACGCGCTCCACTGCGGCAGCCCAGGGTTCAGATCCCAGGCACAAACACACGCACCATTTGTCAAGCCATGCTGTGGTGGCATCCCATATAAAGTGGAGAGAATTGGGCACGGATGTTAGCCCAGGGCCAGTCTTCCTCAGCAAAAACAGAGGAGGATTGGCAACAGGTGTTAGTTCAGAGCTGATCTTCCTCACAAAAAAAAAAAAAATGAAAGAGAAATAAAGACTTCCTCAAATAAATAAAACCTGAGGAAACCATTGACTGCATCCCTGCTCTGTAAAAAATGCTGAAGAAAGCTCTTCAAGCAGAAGGAATGTGATATCTGTCTTAGTCTACTCGGGCTGCCACAACAAATTATTATACACTGGGTGGTTAAACAACACTAACTGAAAGTCATACAAATACAAACGTAATAAGAAGAAATTATTTCTTTCAGACCTTCTGTCAAAAACCTTCATGGAAAAAGTAGAAGAGGTACAGTTTGTTGAAGACCTACCATGTGGGAGGCAACGTGAAAAAAGCCCATGCTGTGGAGACCGTAGACTCGGATTTGAAGCCCACCTCAGTTGTTTACTAACCATGTAACATTAACAAATCACTTAACTTTTCTGATTTTTCATCTATGAAATGGAAATAGAGTATCCATCTAACAGAGCTAAATGAGGAATAAAAATAATATATACAAAAAAGCAGAGAGGAGGTACTCCATAAATGTTACCAGTGGTTTGTGCCGAGTACTTCTATGCATTATCACATTTAATCTTCACAACCACACCGAGAAAGGTACCATGACTTTCATTATTACATTTTAGAAAGCAGACTCATAACAGTTAAGTATGTCACACAATTTATAAGTAAAGCACCTTAGAATTGAGCCCTAGTGTGACAGACTCCAGCACCCGTGCTCAGTGCACCAGGCCACACTATCATGCAAAAGGCACAATGTGCATGTGTAACAGTGTGTGGGAAGAATAGGAAAGATAGTGACAAGGTGGCTTCTGCACCAAATTGAAGCTAAAATGACCCTGCAGCTAACGGCTCAAAGAACACCTCTTGATCTTAACCCGCACTTTGAGGACTTCATTTACCGCATCCTAATAAATGATAGAATAACTTGAGATGACATTTTCATTATTACCTCAAACCATAATGCCAAGGGACCACTAGTGACATTAATTACTATGCCATTATAGATATGAGTCTTTTTCATCTATTTCTACTGGCATCACTACCGGTGTTGCCATTAATAAGGGAATGTCAATGACGGCATAAGAAATCTCTGTTATCAAGTTAGTCATACTTTGCTGTTAAGAATTACATAGGCTAAAGTTTTGGCCTTAAAAAGCCATCAACCAAGAATTACAAAGTACATTTCAATTCATGTATTTCAGTAAAATGTTAATACCATCATTTTGCAAATGAGAGAACTCAGACTCAGAGATTCTAAGTGTTACTGAGAACCTCATGCTTACAATTCCCTGAGATTCAAATCTGAAAATCATTAGCCAAGCTAGTGTAAACTATGGTAGCAGATGAAGAGAGAAAAACTTCTAGCAAAAATGGGTCACAAACTACCTGGGCTTGTTTTAATCAGTTATGTAAATTACTCTATAAACTAAGCCCGCGGAGAAAAAGAAATCAGGCTAGTTGGAAACGTACATGGCTATACACAGAAATATTTTAAATTAAAGTATATTTTAAAAGCACGTTGATCTGTACATTCCAACCCTTAGTTGCACACAATAGAAGCCAAATAAATGTTTGAGGGAGGGAGGAAGAAAGGGAAGAAGGGAAGAAAAAGCAGTCTGTTCTAAAGCTGTCCATGTTGATTAACAGCCAATGCATCACTTCTAACCCTAAGAAAAGTACAACAAAATGGTGAAAATTTACTAATTCCAATGTTGAAGAGCTTAACCGTTTTTAGCTAATCTGCAATACTCACATGCAGCACAGATTAAATTTGCCACCAAATTTGAACTCATAACTCTCTCAAAAAAAATCACTAAAGGTTACAAAACATAGTGTAATCTTGCCTATTCTTATTAACGCTGCTCAATCCACTTTCTTTTACAAAAGCAGTTACACAAACCTAGTGAATTCAACCAAAAGAATGGGGGAAATAATATCTGCCCTGTCCACAGCAACGTACCCACTACCATGAGGAAATAATCTCTACACACACACACTTTTGTTAAAGACACTGGTTAATTGTAAAGTACCGTCCGTGTGAACTGTAACATTCAAGGAGGTCGCTAGTTGCCTGGCCTGGGACTCTGCACTATACGACTTTAAGGTGGTATGTATTACTATTAACATTGTTGTTGTAACCATTATTGTTATCACTAAATATGCAAATAATCCACAGCCACATTAACAGGGGATCAACTGTGATTCACACACAGTGCACATAGTACCCACCAGACTAGCACAGGGCAAAACTCTTTATTGATAGTAACTTTCTTGAACAGCAAAGTCCTTGCATACATATGAAGTGCTCAGGAAATGTTTGATGAATAGACCTCAACTGAGCACGTCCTGACTATACTTGAGCATTCCTCAAACATCTCACCACCAGGCAGCATGATGAGAACAATAAAAATAGCAACAGGCACTGTTAACACTAATTATGTAACAGGCTAAGCATGCTAATCACTTTACCTTCATTACCTCATTTAATCCTCAAGACAGATTTAGGAAGTAAGTACTGTCATTATCCCCAGTCCACATATGAGAAAACTGAGGCTCAGATACATGAAGTCATTTTGCCCAAAGGCAAACAACAAATGGCAACTAACGGAAATGAGCTTCCAGTCCGGTTTCTCTGACTGCAATGCCTATGCTCTTAACCACAGATGAGGCTGTAATATTGCATCTATCTTTCACGGTGGAGAAAGAAATATAGCCCCAAAGTGGCTAATAAAGGAACAGTTAAAAGGATGGCTGGCAGTCCAGGGTTCCCCAGCATTTGAAAAGCCCGGGACATTAAGCCTGCCTGTTGTAAATGGGGATTCTGCAGGACATGCAAATCCACGAGTCCTATTAATTGTGCACTCACAGAAAACTACCAACGTCTGCAGCCCTCACTGATGGTATATTTATCACGGTTTTGAGGTTTAGACTTACACAGCTCGCTGTGGTTTAATAGGTTTCTACTTTTTGCCTATTGCTAATGAAGCAAGATATTTCCCATTCCACTCAGGAGACAGAAACCCCAGCAGAAGAGAGCTTCTGGCCGCGTGCCTTTGATAACTAATGGACTCTGAAGCTGGCCTTTGAATGGTCTGGAAAGAGAAGCTCAATTCCATCCATTGGAGCCCTGAAGCTTTCTCTTCTCGAGAATCCTCTGTTAAAATGCAGAAGTCTTCATCACTGCCAGACAGAGTGCCAGAGCCCTGCTGGTTCCGCCCGAGTTCCGGACTTGGCTTCCAGCCATTGGATTCACGACACCTGCCAGAGCTCCCCTATCTAACCACATTCCCAGGCCGGCTCCCTGGCCAGCCCAGGTCTGTTGCTACCCAGCCAGGACCTGGCAGGACTTGCTCCCTCATTATGTATGTTCACTACCAAATCTTCAATCTCATGCTCTCTCCACTGGCTCATTTCCCTCAGCCTTCAAATACTGCAACACCATGATATTTATGGTCCATATAAGGATACTTCTGAGAGTGAAAGGGAGACGTACATTAATACTGCTGGGACAAAAGACCCAAGTCTGCAAACCTAGAGCCATTCACCCCAACAAATACTCACAGGACTTCCCTATCCTTAAAACAAAATTACCATTCAGTCTGGTGCCTTTTCTAGAAACTCATCCAATTTCTTCCCCTTTCTCCTCTTCCAAAATCCTAGAATTTGTTGTCTACAAAGATGACCTCCAATATATTCACCACCCATTCCCTCTCTAATCTCTAATAAATTAATCTTCTGCGTCTACCATTCAACTGAACAGACTTTCTATGTACTAAATCAAATCTCCTTTCTTCAGTCCTCGTTCTCCTAGAACTCTCTGCTCTATTTGGTTCCACTCAATCCTTCTACACCCCAGCCTTTAGCTTCCTGAAGATCTCACTGTCTCATCTGTTCTTTGTTCCCTATTGTAAATGACAGATACTTTCAAATATTTGAAAAACCTGCCTTTTCTGAGTTAAATCTCAGTCATCCCTCGTTTAGCATAATTATGAGATGCTCTCATCCTGACTGCTTCCTCTAGTTGAGCTCTGGTTCATCAATATTCTTCTTGACATATTTCATTCAGGAAGAAGCACACCCTGACCAGCATGGAGAAGCTAAAAACTGCTTTGCCCCACTTGGCCTATCTCTAGTATTCCAGCCTCATATTGTCTTAGCTTTGATAGCAGCCTCTTCACTCTGGTTACTTCTATCATGGTGATAGTCAACAAAATCTGGATCCTCATTTAGGAATTCTTACTAAGTTGCTTTCTTCCGTCTTGACCTTATGCAGTGAATTTTTTTTTGTCAGCCCAAATACAGGATTTTACATTTATCCCTGTTACATTTCAACGTTTTAATTTCAATCCTATTTCACAGCCTGTCAAGACCCTTTTGAGTTTTAATGCTATCATCTATCATGTTAACCCTTCTTTCTATTGAGTTGTCTACAAATTTGATAAGCATCCCTTTTATGATTTTCTCTTTTCTATGTCAATTTCAGCTAGGAGACAGCTGATTTTTCAAATATAAGTGTTAAAGATCTTTTCCCTGCCTCTCAGCAGCTCTGTGTGACACACTGTGCCACCAGGAGTTCTCGCCTCCCCAGTCTATGGTGATTAGTCCTGTCATTTGGAACAGCGGTTCTCAAACTTGAATGGACATCAACATTACCTGGCACATTTGTTAAAATGCATATTCCCAGGCCCAAACTTCAGCAATTCTAATTCAGTAGATTGGAGAGGAATCCAAGAACAAGCGCCTCTACCAAGCACTTCAAATGACTAACGAACAATCTGCACGTAATATTTAAACACTTCTTTAGGATCACGAATTTCTGCTTTTCTGAATCTCTGTGTGCCTGGGGGTGGGGGGAAAGGGGATGGCAACAGTGGTAAAGAAGAGTTATATTTTCTAACTGCCCTTTCAGCTCCCAAAGGTCTTTTAAGGGAATTGAACATAATGTTATTCTGCCAACATTCAGTTACTCTTCCTTCACGTTTTCTAGGTAAATTCACGTTCCAGGTAAATGGTACCAAAGGACTCCTTAAAGGACCAGACATTCAATTTGAAATTACTTAATAAGATGAACATATTTAAATAGCTCCTTTATGGTCTTAAATGTAAGTAGCTTATTTTTGGTCTTAATTTATATGTCTTTGACTTGAGATTTATAAAATAACACTTTTGGTCATACATTTATGCAATGTCATATCTGTAGTTGCTGTTAAAAAGAATTTCAAATATTTTGTGCTCTATTTGTAATTTCTCTTTTTTAAATTTTGTTTCTTATTTTTAACTCAGCATTATTTTATTGATTACTAAGCTCATGGCTTCAGTTTCCCTTTAAGCTTTTTACACTTGGCTCTTTAAAAATATTTTATCTTAAGAAGTATCACTAGTGATAGTTATCTTTATTTTAAATTTTTTAGCTTTAAGACTGTCTCAACTTCTTTAAGTTCTTTCATTTTGTTTAACCGTCCCTATTCTCCTCTTCTGCTGTTCTATTTTTTGGTCTCTTGCTTTCCCAGTGCCTGACGAAAAAGTGGGTCACCGGAATGCTCAAAATGGAAGGAATCCAGTTGCAACCAGGAAAGTGTCAAAGCCGCCCAGCCACTTTTGGGCACCTGCTGCTCCAGCTTCTCCTCGCTCCTCATCCTAAAGACTCAAGAGACTCACGAGAAATCCCATAATAGAGACTTTCAAATAATCTCCCTAGCATATTTCATGTCATTTTTCTTTTGCTATTAATTTGTTAGAGAAAGCCTGTTAATATTATAACTAGTATTAGGATGTGCATGCTCCAAATTGTTTTTATTTCGCTTTTCTTAACCTAAACTTTTACTATAACTACCTTCATGCACAGCCAAATAAATCATTGAGTAAAATGATCCATTTAGCACAGTTTGATTCGTTAGACCCATGTGGAAAGAGAAAGAAAGAGAGAGAAACGATAGTGGTTACCATTTATTAAGTATCTACTACATGGGACACTCTGTGGTAAGTGTTTTATATATATACATATATACATATCTATATGATCTGATTAATTTTCACAAAAATTCTGCAATGAATGTATTATTATCCTTATTTTACAGATAAAGAGCCGAGACTTGCCTGCTCCTTCTACTACTGCACACAGCCATTCAGTCAAGGGGGTCACTGTGGAGAGCTGGAAATGCTGGTTGTACAGGATACAATGTTGGAGGACTCACGGTCTAAGCTGCTGGAATTGCTGGTGCCTGACAGCCCTCTCTGTCAGACCTCTCTGAGATTTGCCCTCAGCTGAAGAGAACCCCTCACCCAAGGTCATACCTCTTCCTAGGGGCAGACCACATTCCATAAGTCATCAAAGGCAGAGGGAGTGTTGGGGCCAGACTCCCTGCCCAAACCCAGGACAACCCTGAAGGACCATCCCAGCTTCAAAGCTCCCCTGGGGCTGGCTGGAGCCTTGTTATGACTGTGACGCAGCCCAACTTCTCCGTCTGTCCTGCCTCCTTCCCTTCTCTCCACTGCATGGATCCTGAAAGCACTTCACAATAAACTTCCTACGTATAAATTTCCTTATCAGAGTCTGCTTCTTGGAAAACTTGACCTACAACATTAGTTTTGTGGTGAAACATAGCAATTTTTATTTATGCCTCCTCTTTAACAAAAAGCATCAAAGGCAGTTTTCATGAATATGTAAATACAAGTTAACGTATTAGAGGTGGCAGAGAAAGGATAAAGAAATAAAAAACAAAGAAACCAGGGACATAAAATGGAGCCAGGCATGTGGCTAATACAAAAATGAATCCCTTAGCTGGACCATAAATTTGGCTCTTTTTTGCCAACACAAAAGAAAGTAAACATCAATTCTACAATTCACAGTAACCTTAAGATGTTTGGTTAAATACATAATTGCTCGGGAAAAACCTAGACCAAAGAGAAACACCTCCTGAGAGTTCATATAAAAGTCTTCACCCAGGCCAGCCCGGTGGTGCAGCGGTTAAGCGCGCGCTCCAACGCGTTGGCCCAGGGTTCACAGCTTCGGATCCCAGAGGAGCGCACGGACGCACCGCCTGTCAAGCCATGCTGTGGTGGCGTCCCATATAAAGTAGAGGAAGATGGGCATGGATGTTAGCCTGGGCCCAATCTTCCTCAGCAAAAAGAGGGGGATTGGCCTTGGATGTTAGCTCAGGGCTGGTCTTCCTCACACACAAAAAAAATCTTCACAGCATTTTTAGATGCACAGGTGAGTTTAATGGGGATGTGTTTGACTGGTTGGTAGGGTGACCAAGTGTCCAGATTTGTCCAGGACTAGGAAGTTTCCTGGGACACGGTACTTTCAGTTCTAAAATCAGGACTGTCTGGGGCAAATTGGGACAGTTGGTCACCCTGGTGATACTATAACTCCAACATCAAGTCAGTAAGAAGCAAATCTGAAAGGGGCCAACATGAATCAGTCCAGGTACACAGGTTTATGCCAGCCTGGCTTAATCCATGGGTATTTTTATGTTATCTAGAGGAATGTTTAAATTGCATAGCCTTCACACAACCCTCTGTGAATATTGTTGATCTCAGCTGAGCATCTGAGAGATGACGCATACAGCAGTGAGTTTAATGTTGCACTCTTCAAAAAATAACTAAAGTATGGCTATTTTCCGCTGTCAATTCAGTACAGATCCTTATACTTGAGCCGACAGTTGAACTAGGGATGGAGTTAACATTCTTGGGTGAAAATTGAAAACCCTGACAAGCACAGAGAGGTGATTTCACCTCCACTTGGTGGCGAGCTGAGGGAGCATTTGGGGGCAGGAACAAAATTTTCCTTTGAAAGTAATTTTGAGTCTTCTCTGCTACATAAATGCATGCATTGTGGTAAAAGTATACTACTCAAAGAATTGGGTCACCACAGTTTTAGCCTGGAAGAACCAGAAACTGAAAAAGGCAGATGTTACCAAAAAAATCAATCACAATAAAACACCTACAGAATAATTAACTTGACTCTTTGCCACTTTCAAGTATATTGGCATGATCAACTATTTGAGGAATTAACAACAAAGTAACTGAATGATTGCCCAGGACCCATGCCCCATTAAAATGAGATATTCCCATACCCCCACCCTCTATTCTATAACTAAAATAATAATCCACTAGTTTATAAGATGGACTTGTTTCTAATGGACTAAACCTAAGAGTTACAGTCAATAGTCCTGATTTAGGAGTTCCAGTTTAGCAGCTGTCTCTCAGCAAACAAACTTTGGAAGTCGTTTAACAAATAAATATTCCCTTTTCCTGAGTGATCTAATCAGCAATCATATGGATTTTCTTTTCTGGTGAAGTTCTAGTTGTCAATTGTAATTTGTAAAAGAAACTGGGAGGAAGTTGGAAACAAAAACGGCAATTACCAGCTTAATTTGGGGTTTGTATTCGGCTGCACACGTCAGATATGTTTGAGAATATCTTCTATTTCCATTGACAAAATTTCCAGATGATTGCTAGCATTCTTTCTCATGCTCTACTGCATGGACAACCACAAGTAAAACTGAAATGAAGATATTCAGTGATGTCCAACCCCCAAAGCAGAGGTAGTGACAATTGTCTCTTGAATTCAGAAGGTTATCAGTAGAGGTATAGTCAGTTTTATTTTTTTAAACCACTATTTTCTCCTCCCTTAATAGATGAGTTTATTGAAATATCTACACAGTTAGACTAAGAAAAGTCAGCTGGAAGGTCCAGACAAGGAAGATAGTCTTTCCTGTGCATTATTGGTAGTTTTCCAGGGAGACATCAACTCTTAGCAAGTACCTCAGGCATTCACCTCACAAAAACTGGAGCACTGGCATCTATCGGGGCTTTTGGGCTGTGGCAATGGCCCAAAAAGATTTCCGGCTCCGATGAGTCTTGTTTGTATTTCTTCAACTTCTTCACCAGTTAATTTCCGACTCTCCACTTCATTTTGTGCTGAGTCGATCCAGACGAGGACAGACAAGCTGAGTGCCCTAGAGTCATGTACTGAGACCACGCAGTGAGGCATTTTGCTTCCCTTCCCTTTGACTTCTTCATGGTGCTCTATCTACTTCCCAGCTACCTGAATTCCATTACATGCCATTTCGCAATTTGCACCTGCAGCTTTAGTCATGAAACAGGAGGGAAAGAGCACCCTTTGCTGCACAATGAAGTTATCCATTTCCTCAGTTCAGCACACAGGCAACCTTTGCTTCCTTCTGAATAACTAGTTTCATCTGTGACTAAGAGGTCTGAAATTTGACTACTCAACCTGCTAACTTTTGCGTTGCATCAAAGGGAAGGTCAGTAATCTTCTTGACAGAAGATTTAAAACATAAGAAGCTTAGCATTCAGGTCTAGGAACTTAACCTGTGTGCCCTCATGGAGCACAGCTAATGGAGCTCCATTTCAGTTTCCAGCTGGCTTTTCAAAAAAGCTGATGAGGACAGAATGGCTCCACCACCCTCCCCCTCTCTCTCCACCCCCTGTAGCCAGACATTTTATACACCTCCAAACAAGACTAACGAGCAAGCTCTTGGTGGTGAAAGGCAGGACTGCAGCAGGCATCCCGGGTCCGTCTTTGTGAACTCTTGAATCAGTAATTTCCAAATACATCACTGTCAGTGCACACCTTTAGCCTGCAATCAAAGAGCCCAGAAATTGGACTGCCACTTCATTCTTCTTTTTTAAAGGTAAAACAAGCCTTTAAAAAAAAATTTATATTATACTGCTGATATTACGTTTTGCCTTGAACAAACGAATGATATATAAGCATTTTTCACTCTCTAAAGAAGAATATAACATTTCTATCTCCCAAATGTACATGCATACATTTGTTTAAAAATAGCTGCCTTCATTATCATAATGATTTTTCCCCCTGTGTTCAGGAGCTCAGGGAATTAGTGGTAAATGTAAATGTAATCAAGGGCACGACCATGCTTTTAATTTGGCAAGTAAAAACCACTTATATCTCCCATCATTGTGGCAGGACAAGTCAGTTTTATTACCAAAAGAAGCTTGGAAATAATCTGATTGCCATCTGACTTTTTTTTTTCGTGTTTATATCTTGCCTGAATAAAAATCCTGGTCTTAATGTCAAATGTAGGTACAGCTATTGGAAAATGTAGTGTTATTAGGAGTGTAAATCAGTACTACCTTTCCAGAGACAATCTGCCAAAATACATCAAAAATGTAAATCCCCCTTCTATAAATTTACCCTGATACAGTTGCACACATAGAAGAAGATGCAACTTCACTGCGTTGCTGTTTACAAGAGCAAAAAATAAAAAAGGAAACTTCCTGAATGCCCAATAAAACTAGTCAAACATATTATGCTATGCAAATAAAATTTAACACGACCATTTAAAATAATAGGATAGTTGAAATATTGTTTAACAAGAAATATTTTGTACAGTATATAGAATTCACATAAAATTTATTCATGCAACAAATACTTTTCAAACACTTACTAAGTAACAGGCATCATTCTACAGCAGAGGTCAGTGAACTCTTTCTATAAAGGTCTACACTGTAAATATTTCAGGCTTCGCAGGTCATGTGGCCCCTGTGGCAGCAGCTCAACTGCACCATTGCGGCGTGACAGCAGCCACAGGCAATATGGAAACAAATGGGTGCGGCTGTATTCCAACAAAACTTTGTTTACAACAACTAGACTGCTGAATGGATTTGGCTCCTGGCTGTTAGTTTGCTGACCTCTGTTCTGGACAACTGGGGTATAAAAATGAAGCAAAACACACGAAAAGCTCTGACTCCATGGATCTTACAGTCTGTAGCTGTTTATCTATATGTGTATATACGAATAACATAGTCAAATGGATGTTCACTAATCATCCATTAAGCAAATCTTTGTGGACTGTGCCAGATGCCATGCTGTAATTAGCTAGTGATTGAATGGTAAACAACAAAGATTTGGTTTCCTGCCCTCATAAAGTGCATGGTCTAGTGGAGAAGACAGCCAAGAAAGCAAGTAAAAAGAACAATTACAGTTTGTTAAAGTTGATAAGAAGCAAATAAAATGATTAATATTGGTCATCTCTGGGTAATGAAATGTCTAATGAGTTTTCTTTTATTCTTTTTTACTTTCCTCTATTGTCTGACGTTTTTACAATAAGCATATTTTATTGTTTCAAAACAATAAAGCTAGTCTCCAAAAGTTTTAAGTAATAAAAAGGATAAAAGTTTAATTCATATTTTCTATTGAACACATAATCCTAATGGATTTAGAACAACAGAGAATCTCTACATTTTTTACAGTGATTTGTCCTTGAAACTGTCTATCCAGAATAAAGGGTCTTACTATTCTCTTAATAAATAACCAAATAAAAATTCTTGTCTTTGGGATATGGATGAGGGACTTAGTGAAGGACAGAAGAACCTTAATTCTTCTCCACTCACTCACTAATCTCGAGTGTAAAACAAAGAGCTTAAGAAAGTATAGGAAAGCAATAACCCAAAGACTGGCAATCCTTTGACATAACTGGCTCCCAAAAAAAAATTGCTTTTATTTTGAAACAGAAGTGTAGAGTAAAAAATGTGCTCTACTCAAAGAGACATCTGGCTTTTGCCCTTGGCTTCTGGGAGTTCATCTCTGTCATATCTGATAGGAGTATCTTTGTTTAGGGCAGAGGCTGGCCATACCTGACAGTCTTAGGTTGGGGGCTGGCCACGTCAGAAAGATCAACCATGTGATTTAGGGTGGGAGCTTTGGGTCTCATGATATCAGTTGACCTGGTGACTGAGTTCTACTGCATGGGTAATCAATCAATCATGCCTATGAATGAAGCCCCGGTAAACACTTTGGACAACAAAGCTCAGGTGAGCTTACTTGGTTGGCAGCACTCCATGCGTATTGTCATGCATTGATACCAGGAGGGCAACGTGTCCTGAGGACAACAGAATCTTCATGTTTAGATCACTCCCAGACTCTGCCCTACGTGTCTCTTCCACTGGCTGACTTGAACCCGTATCCTTTCCCTGTAATAACCATAACCATGTATATATGGTTTCAGTGAATTCTTGTGAGTCTTTCTAGTGAAATTATGGATCTAGAGGGTGGTTTTGAGAACCCCTCGAACTTGCATTTGGTGTCAGAAGTGAGGATGGTCCTGTGGAGGACTGTGGCCTCAGACTTTGCAGTTTGAATAACCCTCTATGTAGGGAGCATTCAGAGGAAGAAGAGAAGACAACGTGTTGGTGGAACTTCAACTTTCCATTTGTGGTGAGACTACATGATCTGAGTCTCTTTCCCCATTTCTTTTGAATCTCAAACATCATTCAGCAAGTTTAACAGAAGGAATAACCGCACAGTACTTTCAGGTTTTATAAAGATGCACAACTGTCCTGATGAAAGGTGTGTCTTCAGGGCACATTTACATATATTAATTTCATGCTTTACCTGTAACTTTATCTTAGAAAGATTTAAGTACAATCTTTTTCCCCCTTATTATATGAAAAGCAAATAAGGACTCAAAGACTCAAATCAGTGCACTTCCTTGACGCAAGCAGTACAAATTTTGCCAAAATATTTGCGTGACTGCTTTTTAGTGATTCAGAGAAAAACATGTTTCATTTAGTTTTCTGATTTATTCTATTAAAAAAAATTGTTTCCTAGAACACCAGGGTTTAGATACACTCCATTTTTTCAAAAGATTACATCTTTGTGAAAGCTTAGATGTGTGCATGTCTATCTCTGCGTGGTTGAGATCCTGGGTAGTCAACTTCAACTAAATCTTTCTTGGCACAGCCTTGGTATTTTAGTAATGGTAGCCTCTATTCTGTTTATCTTTTTGTGTGTGTGTGTGTGAGGAAGATCAGCCCTGAGCTAACATCCATTCTAATCCTCCTCTTTTTGCTGAGGAAGACCAGCTCTGAGCTACCATCTATTGCCAATCCTCCTCCTCCTTTTTTTCCCCCAAAGCCCCAGTGGATAGTTGTATGTCATAGCTGCACATCCTTCTAGTTGCTGTATGTGGGACGGGGCCTCAGCATGGCCGGAGAAGCGGTGTGTCGGTGCACGCCCGGGATCCGAACCCGGTCCGCCGGTAGTGGAGCGCGCGCACTTAACCGCCAAGCCACGGGGCCGGCCCTAGTCCATTTATCTTTAAGGTATGAAAACTTGAGAAAAGCCCTAAATCCCTCATTTCCTTAGAGACTGCCCTAGTGGCTCTAGCAGTCAAATGAAGGTATATCAGATATGCTAGGTCATCCAGCCCATTATTTTTTAAACATCAAAAAATAATCCAGGAAAATTAACATTATGAACCTCTATCAACAACTTGGGCAAGAACTCAGAAGTATTCCCTCCTTGCCTGCATTTCACCCGCATAAGTCATCTGTTATTCATTCTGAGGGCTGGAATTCAGGATAGATTCAACCTCTAAAAACTCAGTCTAGTCCTGAGCGTGTCCTTGACTCCAGGTTTCAGTGCCCAGCACTTGAAAAGATCAGGTGCAATTCAATTACAAAGTCGTGTCTGACTTTCTGAAGTGTAAATCCACTGCACTTGAAAATGGCAAGTGTAAAATCCATTCTTAAAAAGCACTTGACATTTTCACATACAGCTTTACAGCCGTGGAAATGTGAGGAGGCTCGAAAAAGATGGCCAAGGATGGCTTTAAAAAAAAAAAGAAAGAAAGAAAAAAGGTTCTAATGCTCACTCAGGAGCAGAAGTCTGATTTTTAGCTCTTCGTCTTGACTAGAAAATTAGAACTTTAAAAACTATGCTTTGTAAAACTCATCTCTGGGAGCTGATAACATCTAACTTCTGGTTTGTGTGTCTAATATCACATGCCTTTCTCTTCACAAGGACTTTATGGGTTATCCTGATTTCTGGATTCTGTACTTGCAGCCTGAAGGAATCACATAGATCAGGAGTTGGCAGACTTTGTCTGTAAAGGACCGACAATAAACATGTTTGGCTCTGTGGGCCGTATGGTCTCTGTCATCTCTGCCATGTGGCATGAAAGCAGCCATGGACAATATATAAACAAACGAGTGTGGCTGTGTTCCAATAAAACTTTATTTATAGACACTGAAACTTGAATATCGTATAACATTCACATGCCACAAAATATTATTCTTCAGCCCTTTTTTAAAATAAAAGCCATTCTTAGCTTGCAGGCTGCACAAAAACAGACAGTGGGCCAGATTTGGCCCCCCAGCCATAGTTTGCCAACCCCTGATATAGATGGCAAAAATAATTTAACCAAATAAGCATAAATGGCAGTGCACATATTCTGAAGTCTTTCACACTCTGTGGAAAAGATCTGTTGGAGATCCTCAATATCTCTGAGCACAAATTAAGCCAGCAAGTTCATTTGATTCCATCAGTGGTTCAATAGGCTGCTTATCCTGCTGAAGTCAGCCAATCAATGCTCTGGCCAGCCCTGTTCCTCACTAGGCTGCAGCCCCTCCACCTGGGAGTCCAGCCCCATCCAAGAGCCACCCTTACACCAGCAGCATCGGCATCATCTGGGAGTGTATTAGAAACGCAGAATCTCAGGCTCCGCCTCCAAATCTTCTCAATCAAAATCTGCCTTTTAGCGGAAGAAGCCACACACACAAAAAGTCACGTATCGTATGACTCCATTTATTCGAAACACGGAGAATAGGTAAATCCATAGAGACAGAAAGCTGATTAGTGATTGCCAGGGTCTGGGTGAGAGGGAGGAATGGGGAGTGACTTCTTGGTGAGTATGGGGATCCCTTGACGATGAAAATGTCTTGGAACTAGATGGAGCTGATGGTTGCACAACATTGTAAATGTACTAAATGCCACTGAATTGTACATTTTAAAATGGTTAAAGATTAATTTTATGTTATGTGAATTTTACCTCAATATAAAATGAAAGAAAAAAATCTGCATTTTAAGAAGACCCCCAGGTGATTCATATGCACATTAAAGTTTGAGGAGCAACCTCTACTAGACCAAGTGTCAGGTATTTTCACTCATTTTAAGTCTGGCTTATACAAACACTGGTTTTCAATAAAAAGGAGCAAACTATTCATTGATGCTAATGCATATAACATCATAATATTAATGGTTATCTAAATAACGTTGATACATTTTCTTAAAACTTTGGATTAGGAAATGTTAAAATAATCTCACATTTTTAAACTCTTTTACCCAAATTTGTTCTACATATTCAATGGAGAAATTGCTAATACCTATGAAATATCAAATATGTTTCACCTATTAAATTTGAGTTTGTGCAATTCTTTTCTTGTTCCAAAAACTGTTCCCTAGCACCATCTACTTCTTCCTGTTATTTATTCAACTATAACATTCTTTAAATTTTTTTTTTAACTTTCACAGATTAACTCTCCAGAAGAAGTGTTACCCTACTTGATATTCAGCATATATTTTCTTGTGACAGCTTTATGGCACAATTAAATTTCATACATTTTTTCAGCCCTCTCTGAATATGCATTAGAAAGCCAACCATCATAATTCTAAGCCAATTGGCTTGATTTGCTTATTTAAGCCCACATCTCACAGGCCTGCTACATTTCCATACTCTCCATCCCCATCTGCTCTCCATCCACCTGCCCAAAGTTATTGACTGTACTGACAGTGAAGGAAAGCACAGGTCACTGACAGTCAAAACACAACTTCCATTAGAAAGCCCTTTAGAAAACATAAAGTCCATATTTACATTCTGAACTTTAATACGCCAAACCGTATAGTGGTGCCGGTTTAAACCGCATCACAAAAGAAACCGAAAATTGTGGATCAACAGCAGACTGGGCCTGCGTCGTTCAAAATCGTTTATGAGAGTTTAGCACGTAAGAAATTGTTATCACAACTTAGCATATGAGAAAAATCCTGATGTTTCGATGGACTGAGTAACTTAATAAGGCTCATTTGGATGCGAAAATAAATGAGCATCAAGTTAACATTAACTTTTAATGCTTGCCATTTTATGTTAATTCATATTTTTAAATTATGGCTGATTCTTTGCAATCAGTCTATGGCTAATTATATCTCCAACATGTAAATCTGATGGAATGCTGAGACCAAAGCACAACAAAAAATATCCAACAAAGACCTTGGAAACACAAACTGTCACACACCTGTCAATCGGTAAAATCCAGCCTGCATAGCGAACCACAGGCTCTGAATTTCTGTCACCATTATTTCTCAAAGATCAAAGCTTAGCTTGCTTAACCATGGAAACCGTATTGATGCATCCTGTTTGCAGACGTTTTTCCTGATTTTTTTATCTTTGTAAGTGATGACTCTATCCTAAGACACAAGAGCTTGTGTTAGGTAGATGTACACTGGATTTTTAGGAAACCACTAAGATGAAACAATTTAAATAAGAAATCTGGAGTTAAAGACATTCTCCCACCCAACACTAAGATTATATGTTCTTCAATACCGGACACAAAGATTCTTGCAGTTGCTAAAAGATGTCCAGATCCAACTCTATTAATGAGGATGTATTCCAATGGCATGCTCTCATCAGAACCTTAGACTCTAATAATACAAAAAATAATAGCTACCATTTAATAAGGGTGTACCCTGAGCCAGGCACTTTGTAAGTGCTATTTATCTCACTTATTCTCTCTACAACAACCCCACATAAGAAAACTGAAACACAATTAACCAAAGTTACCCGGCTGGTAAATGACCAAAGCAGAATTGTCTGATTTTAGAGACAGGTAGATGTGGGTTGTTCAAATCCAGATGCTACAAATTCAACAAACATTTATATGTCCATTAACCACTAGCTTTAAGAATCCAACTCCCATATTTAATGAAGACACTGAGGCCCAGAGAGGTTAAGCAACTTGCCCAAGGTTGTGCAACCAGCTAGCGGCAAACCCAGAACCAGAGCCCAGAGCTCCTGTCTGCTCAGCCATCTTCTGTCTTCCACATCTTTAATGTGCATGTAAGTCACCTGGAAATCCTGTTATAATGCAGCTTCTCATTCAGCAGGCCTGCAAGGGGCCTGAGATTCTGTATTCTACCTACCACCTAGGTGATTATGGGACCTGGAACCAATGTTCAACACCACACTGCCAGCATCACTGATAGAAACAAGAGGCCTGGAGATGTGTTTCAGGATTTCAATTAGGAGAAATGACAGTGTAACTACTGTCCACTGACCACTAAGGTGACCTGCTCATCTCAATTTGTCCAGGACTTTTCCAGTTTTAGCACTGAAGGTTCCACATCCCGTGAAACACCTCAGTCCCTGGCAAACTGGGATGGTTAATCACTCTATCCTCAACTGGCTTATACACTACATCTAACAGCATTAAATAAGGGAGAAAATATGCAGTATGAGTTAGGAAGAGAGGAGGCAAAGGGGGAGAGGGCTTAAGAGACTGAAGGTGGGGTCGGCTTCCTGGGTGTGCACCTGTGTGGTTGCCCAGGCCCCGCACTCAGAAGAGCTCCTTACTTGGTTTCATTTTCTGCTCTTGCTGTCTTGAAATTCTTAACGATTTTTCATTGAGATATAATTCACATAGCATAAGATCACCTTTTTAATGTGTACAATTCAGGGCCGGCCCCGTGGCTTAGCGGTTAAGAGCGCACTCCGCTCTATCCTTGATTTTTTGAGGAATCTCCATACTGTGATGGGTTGTAATTAGTATTTTGGTGGTGAACATGATGTAATCTATGCAGAAATAGAAGTACAATGATGTACACCTGAAATTTTTACAATGTTATAAACCAATGTTACTGCAATAAACAAACAAAAAAAAAAAAAAAAAAAAGAGCGCGCTCCGCTTGTCCGGCCATGCTGAGGCCGCGTACCACATACAGCAACTGGAAGGATGTGCAGCTATGACATACAACTATCTACTGGGGCTTTGGGGGAAAAATAAATAAAAAATTATAAAAAAATAAAATAAAGTGTACAATTCATTATTTTTTAGTATATTCATAAGGTTGTGTAACCGTCATCACTATCTAGTCCCAGAACTTTTTCATCACCCCAAATAGAACCCTTGTACCCGTTAGCAGTTCCTCCCCCTCCTCCCCTCCCTTAGACCCTGACAATCACTAATCTACTTTGTGTCTCTGTGGATTTGCATATTCTGGACATTTCATAAAAATGGAATCACATAGTACGTGGCCTTTGTGTCTAGCTTCTTTCACTTGGCATGTCTTCAAGATTCATCCATGTTGTAACATGTATCAATACTTCATTCCTTTTTAATGCTGAATAATATTCCATTGTACGGACACATTATATCCATTGTATGGATATACCACATTTTCTTTATCCGTTCATCAGTTGATGCACATTTGGGTAGTAGGTACTATTTGGCTATTATGAACAATGCTGCTATGAACATTCATGTACAAGTTTTTGTGTAGACATATGCGTTTAATTCTCTCAGGTATATACCTAGGTGTGGAATTGCTGGACCATATGGTAATTCTATGTTTAACTTGTTGAAGAACTGCCAGACTGTTCTGCAAAGTTTTAGCATCATTTTACATTCCCACTAGCAATGTACAAGGGTTCCAATCTCTCCACAGCCTCGCCAACACTTGTTATTGGCCATTTTTTATTATAGCAATCCTAGTGAGTGTGAAAGGGTATTTCATTGTCATTTTGATTTGCATGAAATTCTTAATAAATTTTGAACAAGGGCCCCTTGTTTTCACTTTACCTTGGGCCCAGCGAATGATGTAGCTGGTCCTAACTGAAGCAAAATAAATATAAAAGAAAGTACCAGCACCCAGAAGCCACAGTTTTCATCACTTCTTGTTCATCAAACAAGAAGCCCTCCTTGTTTTCATCAGAGACAAAAAAGGCTGGGGTGTGGGAGGAAGAAGAAACCCACCTGCTTCGGCCATACCCGTCAGACTGGAGGAACTGTCATGTTCATCCTCGGGGGACACCTACTGGGATTGCAGTTCACCCACTCCCCTAAGCCTCCCGACTTTCACATCCCACCCAAGCCTTCCTCTCTCTTATCCCTTCAGCTTGAATTCCTTCAAGTGAGAAGGAACCAAGATCTCATTATTCATTCCACAGCAGTTTGTTACTCACCTGCCAGGTACTGAGTTAGATGCCGGGGGTACCATGGCGAGCAGTTCCGAGTCCCAGGATTCTCAAAACTCGTAAAAGGTTTGAATTCAAAGTCCTGGTTGATTTACCACATCCATTAAAATTCATTCACATTAAATTAACATTCTGTGAGTTAATCGATAAACATAATTGTTATGAAACCAGTTTCTGATGGGGAAGGAAAAAAAGTGGGTGTAGGATTACTTAAGTCAGAGGAGGGGCTAAGAGGTAACAGAAAAATGGAAGGTGGAGAAAGAGAGAACATTGAAATATTTTATAAGTTTGCCAAAGAATGTCCCTATTTGCCTATATTTGGGGAGAGCTGAGAGCCACTCTGCTCAGAGGTGTTTTTGTCTTGCCAACGCCTAGAGGCAGTTCTGCCTGGCTTGATTTATGAAGATGAAATTGGAGCATATTTTTTTTCAACACCGCCTCTTTCCCTGAGGATTTGTTAATTGAGGTATCACCTCTCAAGAATCATTGAGTAAAACTAATATATTACATTGCATGTTTCTGATTTCCACCAGGGCAATTATTTCACAATATGAATTAAAGGGAAGACCGTGCTCTTGAGCATGTCAAATAGAAAGTAGTTTATTCAGGACCATACTGGAAGAGGTTGATTTCCCTAATTTACACACTGGAATTAGACTTTATTTCATTTCTTTACCCTATTTCTAGAAATGAAATCATAAATTTCTCCTGACAGGTCTGCACAGATTAGTTTTAAGTGCTCGCAATTCAGTTATCTTTGGTGTGTCTTTGACCAGCGTTCAGTAGAAGTCCATCACATAACTTTGTAACACCCCAAATTGTACACTTAACCCTTTTTAATACCTTGGGATGATTACTTCCCATCTAGAAAGATTATAAAATGACCTAGTATAAGTTCTAGGGTTTCCTAGATTCCTAGCAATCTGGGAAGGTGCAAAGGGGGGCCCTTAAGTATTTTTATGTTTCTGAAGGTCCAAGGAAAATCAAACAATACATCTGCACAAGCCAACAACAACAACGAGTTTATTTGTGTTTGGCTGGAATTGTATCAGCTCTCTAATTCATCAGACAATCTGACTGACAACCATGTGTTGTTGTTGTTGCTTGATTAATAAAAATACATATATGTATTAGTCATTACATAAAATCATTTTGTAAGCAAAATATTTTAAAAACTCTGTACCTGAGGGAGATGTCAATTACTAAAAGGGTCTTCGGTATTGAAAAGTCTGGGGAAAGATAAAAATCTGGAATAGATTATAAAACATCAGAAAATTCTGTTCCTTTAGCAGCTACTGCTTTTGAATGCAAAGCTACTCAAGAATTAGTGTTCCTGCTTTCTCATCCCTGTTCACAGGTAGTTTCCCCCTCCTACAGGTCTCTCCCCCTCCCAATCACTCCCACCTGTGACCTAGAACTGACCACGTCTGAGGGGCAGAGCTTCCAGCAGGTTCTCTTTGTAAGCTGAACAATCAAAATAACTTGCATTGTTGATATATTTTCTTGGCAACATCAGCTTAGATTTCATTTTTGGATATTAACAGCAACTGTTTTCTCTCTGCTCACTGGAGGGGCTCTTGTCGAACATGAATGCCCACTGAAATCCAAATGGGCATCCCCACTCCAGCGCAGGTTTGAGCAGGGATAGCTCTGCTTAACTTGGCACTTCTCTATTGGGAAGTTCTAGAAAGGACCATGCTAATGAAACTTACTTTACTAGATCTTTACCAAATGACTTTCATTTATTAGAAGTGAATTCTAGCTCCAACCTAGTCTCATCAAAAAGCAAGTTTAGGGGCCGGGCCGATGGCGTAGCGGTTAAGTGCGCGTGCTCTGCTGCAGCGGCCCAGGGTTCGCAGGTTCGGATCCCAGGCACACACCAATGCACCGCTTGTCAAGCCAGGCTGTGGCGGCGTCCCATATAAAGTAGAGGAAGATGGGCACGGACATTAGCCGAGGGCCAATCCTCCTCAGCAAAAAGAGAAGGATTGGCATAGGATGTTAGCTCAGGGCTAATCTTCCTCACAAAAAAAAAAAAAAGTAAGTTTAAATGTGTATATCAAAGTCAAAGGGGCAGGAACAAGGCAGGGACTGATCATTCCCTCTATATTGAAGATAAAAGAGCAATAGTTTCTTGTGCACTCTCATTGTCAAAAGTGGTAGTAATAATAATAACAACGATAACAATAATGCATAAAGCAAGTGTTCCCTTAATACTTTTCTTTCCAAAAAAATTGAAATGCTTCATAGAAACTCCCACTAGCTGGAGTTTACCTCTCACAGGGGGACATACACTAACAAAAGCAAACTCTCGTAGTTGGCCTTGGCTACACCATGTGGGAGGTAGACAACAGTTCTCCTTCATCCCAGGTAGAGAACCTCTGATACACATAGCTTTAGACACTGCCGAGTAGAAAAGGCTGGATGCTGCGTTTTGTTTTGTTTTTTTCACTTAGTAAATATAACTACCATTAGCCATAAATACATGTTACTCACATCCTAAAATTTTTTTTTAAACTTTTTATTTATTCTATAGGCAACAAAAAGCTGTTAAAGCTTCTGAAAAAGCAAATGACATCCTCGAACTTGTGTGTAGGAAGATAACTCTGGTGGCTGTGTGAAGGATGAATGGGCTGATGGAGAGATCGAAGGTGAGGCAGATAGAGAGCTTCTTACAAAAGATGGTGCCAGGCCAAACCAGGATAAATGCAGAAAGGGGGAGGAGGTGATAGATGAAAGAAATATGGCAAAGAATAAAAATCACTAGCAGTTAGCTCCTGATCAAGGGTGAGAGAAACGGAGCATGGAAATGAAGCTAAGGAATCGACCAGAGTAGAAAGACATGTACTGAAAAGCTGAAAAGCAAGAATAAATTCTGTGGTGGTTTTACAGATGCTCATGAACTCTGCCCAGGTGCCCCAGTAAGTGGCAAACACCCACTAGGACCTGCTCAAATTGCTGGGCTATACCTGCCTCAAACCAAAACGAGAGAAGTGAGCCCACCGGTGTAGCAATATCCAAAAAAGCACAGATTTGGAGTTAATTGCCTGGGTTTGAATACCTGCTTACCCTCCCTTCTCCCCACCACCCTCAAGCAATCTAGAGCAGGCTACTAAGCCTACTGAAGCCAATGCTTCCTGATCTGAAAATGAGGACGGTATCCCTTGTAGCATTGTTATGACAATAAACAGTCTTATGCAGGATGGCACCTACTGCAGGCCTGGCATATACTAGGAGCTGAACAATTGGTAACGGTTATTATCAACCACACAAATGTTCCTATACGGGGCTCAGAAAGAATGCATGACTTTCCCAAGGTCATGCAGTAAATTAGTAATACAACCAGAACTCAATGTCAGTTTGTCTAAAGTATCTCCCCAGTAAGCTATATTTTCCAAACAGCAAGAACATGAGATGCTTCTTCCTGCGTAGCTTCACGTTCTGTGTGCCCTGTACATACTTTCTTTTCAGATCCTGAACAATGTTCAAGGCAAAACACTAAAGAAGACTTTCATTCCCAATATCAAAACATTTTTCTGTTTATACAGTGTCTTTTATCATTTTCCTTAGCCCACGTAACAGTTTTTTTTAAATTCTGAATGACAAAATTTACTGCATTGCTTTTGTCACCTATTGTTGCACAACTGCCCCAGAACTTACCGGCTTGAAAGGACAATTTGTTATTTCTATCAGTTCTGTATCTTGTGTGGGCTCGGATGGATGGTTCTTCTGCTCTGCATGGTATTGGCTGGGGTCACATGGTGGTTGAATTCAGCTGGGAGCTCAGCTGGAAAGTCCAAAATGCCTTTACTCATGTCTGGTGCCTCTGTGGGTGTGACCTAAACAGCTAGGTGCTGTCTGGGTCTTTCTTCACATTCTTCAACTGTCTGGCCCAAGCTTCTTTACAAAGCAGCCGGGTCCCAAGGGGTGAGGCAGAAGTTTCCAGGCAGCTTCAGGCTAGGGCTCAAAAGTCCAGAAGGTCACCTCCACAGCATTCTGTTGGTTAAAGCCACTGTCAAGGCCAGGCCAGGTGCAAGGGGAGGGAAACAGATTCCACCTCTTGACGTACACATGTGCCCACAAGGATAGGGAGAAATTGTTGGGAGGAAGTGTTGGTGACTATCTCTGAAAGTATTTACCAAAAACATTATGTGTAAAATTTGGGCTTCAGAGTCAACAGTGAACTATTTCATTATGAATTTTCAGAAAATATCTCATCCATTCAAGAACAAAACTTGTTTTTGTAAACGTGTTTTACCCTTGATTTCCCAGGAAGCATTTATTTGAAGATTGTAGTACATTGGATGGTGACCTTCAAAAAGATGTCCAAATCCGTACAACCTGTGAATGTGACTTTATTTGGAAAAACAGTCTTTGCAGATGTCATTAAATTAGGAATTTTAAGATCATTCTGGATTACCCAGGTGGGCCCCAAATCCAATGACAAGTGTCCTTATAAGAGACACAAGAGGAGAAAACACATAGAGGTGAAGGTGATGTGAAGACAGAGGCAGAGATTAGAGTGATGTGGTCACAAGCCAAGGAAGCCAAGGAATGAATGCCCACAGCCACCAGAAGCTGAAGAGGCAAGAAAAGATTCTCCCCTAGAGCCTCCAGGAGTATGGCCCTGCAGATACCTTGATTTAAGACTTCTGCCCTCCAGAACCTGAGAGAATAAATTTCTTTGTCTTTTTTTCAAGAAGATTGGCCCTGAGCTAACATCTATCGCCAATCTTCCTCTTTTTTCCCCCCAAAGCCCCAGTGCACAGTTGTATATCCTAGTTGTAGGTCCTTCTAGTTCTTCCATGTGGGACACTGCCTCAGCATGGCTTGATGAGCAGCAAGTAGGTCCCCGCCCAGGATCCGAACCAGCGGATCCCCGGGGCCACCGAGGGAAAGCTCGAACTTAACGGCTATGCCACTGGGCCCGCCCCAATTTCTGAATATTTTAAGCCACCCAGTTTTCGGTAATTTTTTACAGCAGCCAGAGGAAACTAATACAAGGATCTTCCCTCTATAATTAAGACTAAGGTTTCATTCCCATTTTAAGATTGTGGTTTATGGGGGACTCTCAGCTCCTACTTTCCCCACCCACTCAGCAGAGATACTGAGGAAGGCCTTTTACCTAAAAACTCAGCTTTGTCCAGGGCTTGAGCCAATCCTGACAGGAACGTGAAGAACGTTAGAAACCTGTCTCACCAGATCCTTCTGGAAACAGTCTTGGGGCTCAAAGTGACCAGAGCTCGGCCCCTCCCTTCGCCCATTTTGCTCATCCACAGGCAGGGCTCAGGCTTTGGGATCAGAAAGAGCTGACGTTGCAGCTCCACCACCTATGACCTTGGATAACTTATGTAAATTCTCAGAGCTGCAGTTTCTTTCTCTTATCATCTTCCTCGTAGAGCTAGTTCAAGAAATAACTAAGGGCCAGGGCTGTTACTATGGAGGTTGTAGCACAGCCGGTGGCTCCATAAAGCCCAGGACGGGGCATGGGCCTCAAGCAAGGGCGCCCAGCGAGGGCCCACACTCGCGCAGGCGCCCTAGAGGCTGCTCGCCTCCGCTCCTCAACCACGCAGGCGCAAATCCAGGCGGTCTACGTTGGCAGAGCTTCCTCCACCTGCCGGCCCCAACTCCAGGAGCCAGGAGGCTGCCGAGCGTTTCACACGCATCTCCCAGGCTTGCGTGATGCTGGGCAGTGCCCTCCTGCGCATCATGTTTGACCGTGGGTGTGGTGAGGCCACATCAGATGCCAACGGCACCATGTTTGACTTCTAGGCCTTCTACCAGGCACACTATGGAAAACAGCTGGAGCACAAATGGTGCCAGAGGGCCTGGGTGAAGCCCTTTGCAAGCAGCCGCAGGACCCGGCCAGGAAGGGCTTCTGCTGAGGCAAGACACAAGACACAGTTTAAGTCTTCCTTCTCACAATCTCCATCATGATAGGCTTTCTTTTTTTTTTTTTTTGTGAGGAAGATCAGCCCTGAGCTAACATCCAATGCCAATCCTCCCCTTTTTCCTGAGGAAGACCCGCCCTGGGCTAACATCCATGCCTATCTTCCTCTACTTTATATGGGACACCGCCACAGCATAGCCTGACAAGCGGTACATTGGTCCGAACCTGGGATCCGAACCTGCGAACCCTGGGCCACTGAAGCAGAGTGCACACTTAACCGCTGCGCCACCAGGCTGGCCCCGATGGCCTTTCATTTTTAATTGGAGAGAGGAGGGAAGAGGAGGAGCCCCCAGCCAGCCCCAAGAAAATGGGGGTTCTTGAACCCTTTGCCTTCCACAGTCTACCTCTGCTGGGGTGTGAAGGAATTGCTCTCCCCCTCCTCTTCCCCACCTGCCCACCTTAGCTGTTGACCTGCACATCCCTCTCCTAAGGTCTAGAAAAGGAGGCTTTTCAATGTCCAGGAAAGAGGCCCCAAGATGAAGAGTCCCAAAAGCCAGAGAATGAAAGGTTTTCTGGAGTCCCTCAGGTGTCTGCTTCCAGAGGTTGCCTTCCTGATGTTGTCAACTTATGGAACTCTTGCTCTGGCTTTATTGTAAAGTGCTGAGCAAGAATTGTCTGCTCCTGCCCCAAATTTGTACCGTGGGGATCCTCTGTAACCTTGAGACGTGCAATGTGACCAATTGTTGGCTACTAAAAGAAAAATTCTGGGGTTATACTAAACTTGTCTTTCTGTGAGTTCCCCAAGCCATAGTTGAGATGTGATATAGAGTAAAAATGTGATATGAGGGAGCCTTGCCATTCTTCTGTGGTCAACCCCAGACCCCACTCCCTTTTCTGTTGGTGGCAAGGGGGAGTGGGAGAGCAAGGTCATCAAGCATAAGGAATGAGTGTTACTGTTACCCGTACTTATTTAATGTATGACCTTGGAAAAGTTACTTTGTGGGTGTGACAGCAGAGGAGCAAATCATTTGCTCTCTGCAGGTCTGTCACACTTCATCATCCGTAGTTCTAATGGTCTCAGTGATTAAAACATGACGCTTAGTAGCGCCAGGTTCATCCTTGGCACAGTGTGCCTGTCACCTGGTCATCCTTTTACCAGCCAGCTCCACCCCTCCCAGAAATAGAGCAACAAACTGGGAGTCTGAGTCACTTGAGTGTGGCCCATCCTCCTGTTTAGCTTGCAGTGCTTATGCAGGACCCACAAGCCAAGTGCTTGAAACACTGCTGCTTGAGGCTGTGGGGAATTTGGGGAGTTTGGAGTAGATGGGACTACTGAAGGATAGGAGGCATATGGTGGAAACTCGTTTCTTATTCAGAGCTGGCTGAGGCTTTTTTTTTCCCTCTATTTTGTGCTAGCCAGTTGGTCATCACTTGCTAAAGCTGTAGTACTCAGGATATGTTAACCCTGAGTCACTGCACGTGGGGAATGGGTTGGCTGTGAGATTGTAGATGTTTGAGCGTTTATGCACTGGGGCTGAGCATAAAGCTGTGGGATAGGAAAACCTTTGCAAGAGATCTACCACCAGGGTGAGGGGCTAAGTCCAGGGTCTAAACAAAGCCAGAGGTGCTTTGGTATATTAATACCAATTTCTGCACTCAATCTTTTGTGTGAAATCCTTGTATATATTGAGATAAACCCACTGCTACTTCAAGTAGTGGGTTTATCTCAACTTGATCCTTTGGAAACCATTCTCTAGCCTTGGAGGTAGGGGCAAGCTCTTAGTCATAGTTTTGCAGCAACCATACAGTTCAGTAGTCAAGATTTGAGCCCACCCTGGTTCAGACCTGCGGGGCTCAGTGAGCCTTTGTTTGAGGAGAGGGACATATGTACTTTAAAAAAGAACACATAATGTTATTATATTTCATATTTGGAAAACAGGAGGGAAAGTCTGTTGTTTTTGAAATACAAACTACAGAAAGTGAAGCTTAGTAAAATGTACAGAAGCCAGTGATTTTCTTTTTTTTTTTTTTTTTGTGAGGAAGATCAGCCCTGAGCTAACATCCATGCTAATCCTCCTCTTTTTGCTGAGGAAGACCAGCTCTGAGCTAACATCTATTGCCAATCCTCCTCCTTTTTTCCCCCAAAGCCACAGTAGATAGTTGTATGTCATAGTTGCACATCCTTCTAGTTGCTGTATGTGGGACTCGGCCTCAGCATGGCCAGAGAAGCGGTGCATCGGTGCGCGCCCGGGATCCGAACCCGGGCCGCCAGTAGCGGAGCACGCACACTTAACCGCTAAGCCACGGGGCCGGCCCAGAAGCCAGTGATTTTCAACCAAGGAGTTGGGCATAACAGAGTATCCTTCGGGCAAGATTCTATCAAAGTTTCTATCACAAAGGGCTGGGGTTCTTTAGGTTTTTATTTGTAAAAGCAGTAGTGGTCTTTAATAGCTTGGACCTTTTTCATGGGCTCCTTGACATAAACCTCTCAAGTTTGTTTTCTCTTGGTGAAGATCACAGCCAAGAACATTCCCTGGGGCCCCAGAACCTGGAGGTAGATAGAAAGTTCCAGAAGGCTTCAGGCAAAGGGGAGGGTCCAGACTGTGTGGAGCTTCTGGAACATTCCAGAACATTCCACGCAACTCCAAGCAAGATAGTCAATAAAGTTTATTAACCATCTAACTCTAAGCCTCTCCTTAGGCCTAGAACTAGGCCCACACTTCTCTAATAGTGCCATACTGCCTGCCTCAGGTCCTTTTAGGCCAGAGCTGAACTCTGAGAGATCCCACTCCTTAAAACTGAGTGTGGGCTCTTCATGGAAGAGGAGATGTGTGGGAGGCTTTTTGAAGGATCCCCCCAACTGGTTCCTATGGTAACATTTCTCCCTTCTTGGTCGCCCTGTTCCCCCATGGGATTGTCTTAGGTCTTTCCTTTTTCAGCTTCTTACCTGCCCTGAGGAGAGGCTAAATCAGGCCGTGAACTTTAGCTCCTGCCTTCTAGGGGATATGCTCCAACTCCTGATAGTGGAGGAAGGCTCAGACATGCTCAAACTTAGTCCCTTTTTTTCCTTTTGGTCACAAACTAAAACAAAACTCCCTAGAAATTTGAACCTGGAATGGGAGACTGAGACAAGAGGTGCCCAGCCTGCCCCAGACTGTGCTCATTGGTGTGGGGATGGGAGTGCAAGTACAGTACAAGGCTGAGTGAGCAGCAGGCACAGGTCCTAACTGGGGAGATACGGACCCAAGACAAGAGTCAAAGGTGTACAGTCTGGGCCACTGTGATACTATCTTTGGACTTGATCAGGCCTTTATTTTATTCCTCCTGAGCCAAACTGCTTTTTCCTCCGTTGCCCTGTATTTATTGCTGAGTGAAATGGTCCTTCACAGATCCCATTGCTGAGGGAGTAGGATTTCTTGCTTCCTTCTGAGGTTCTGGCATTTCATTCACTGGGTGTGCCTTGACCTCTATAACAGTCCCAGCATGAGCCAAAATGAGTAAGAATAGCCTACCTTAGGCCGAAAACAGAAGAATTAAATAACTCAAGTAAAGCCCCTGGCACATACGACCTCTAGAAATGGTGCTTATTATTACTACTACTCTTATGCTCTGCCTTGTTTGTCTAGTTTACACTCCTGATGCCCAGTGGAGCTGGAGCCATACCCTGAACCCCAATCTGATAAGTGAGGCCTCTAACCCCTTCCTAGTCCTTGCCAGTCCCCCTGCCCCTACCAAACTGGCTGTCCTCCATGACTTGAACTGTTACCCTACCGCCGCACTGCTTTTGCCAGACCCCACCAGCAGATTTGACCTACAAGGATATTACAGTGATGCAAGTTCATGGCGCCTTTGAATTGTCAGAATGTCAGGGGCCTGGGCATCAGTATTTTTCAAAGCTCCCCATGTGATTCTACTGTGCAGCCAGGGATGAACATCTATGATGGGGGATCGAGGCTATTCTTTTTGCTCAGTCCGCCTCACACTGGTTCTGCCAGCTCCTAGCACCCTCCCTTCCCTACTGGCCACTGCCGCTGAATTCCCTCCAGGCCTCATGACCAAGGTCACCCCACTTTCTCTATACGTGGAGAACAGGAGTATCTGTGGTAGACTTGAAGATGCGTTGCTCAGATATGCCGTCAGGAAAAGACTCATTGCTCAGATGCAAAGAGCATGGTCAGCTGACAGCCTCCAGCTGTTAACTCCTTCAGGTCTCCTCAGCTTTCCTGCCAACATCAGGCTCTTCTGGGGATGGCTGCAGCCAATGACTGAGCATGACTGTGTGGTACAAGGGCCTGGCATTTCTGCCCAACAGGGGACTCCTCTGCACAACCTTGACTCAGAGGCCTGAGACTGTGAGATCTGCATCAGGACTGACTGCCTGCCCCTCCCCCCCACCCACTTCGGATTCCACCCTTTCCTTTTACAGGTCTCCCCAGTAAACCTTCCACACTCCTAACTCCATCTCCATCCTGTAGGAACCAACCAGCACATGTACCCAACCTCAGTGGTTCTCAAAGTCTGGTCCCCAGACCAGCAACCTCAGCATCACTGGGAACCTATTAGAAATGCAGATTCTCAGACCCCACCCCAGACCTACTGACTCAGAAACTCTGGGATGAGGTCCAGCATCTGCATTTTTACAAGCCCTCAGGTGATTCTGATGCACACAATTTGAGAATTGCAGCCCTACTGTATTTCAGTAAAAGTTCAAACCACCTGATATTTTCCACAGTGAAATGAAATCACCTGCCCAGGGTTCTGTCAGAAATGCTGCCCTGCTCATAAATTCTGCATTTATCTTATCAGGACCTCATGAGGTAGGCTGTAAAACAAAACACCATGTTTGCAAGATTCAGAGCTGGCTGCCAGCACTCAATGGCTGGGGCATTTCTTGCTCTGACCTACCCTGAAGGAGAAACAAGGCAGATCTTCAGACTCTTTGGCCCCTCCTTATAATAGTTCAGACAGATTTTGTTATTAAAACTTCCTCTTAATTACTGACATACGTGCAATTCAAGTTACTTTCTTGCAATTATGTTATTCAGCAATAATTGGATTTCTAGTTTAATTGGGCCCTAAATTAGAGATAGCTTTCATCAAAGCCATTACAGTGATTTCTAACTACAGTTTTTGCTGCTTTTGGAGTACATTATATTTCAAACAGAATGATTCACCAGTAGAAGAAGTCGCAGGCTGTGGTGAACTCTTACACGGGTTCCTATTAATGATTACAAGTTGGGTGCTATTCTGTTGTAACTAAACATTTGCTGCAAATACTATCCATTGAGCATTGCTGTGTCACAAGGGAGGCTGTCTCCTGCCCAGGGCTAGAGCACACAATTCTGTTTGTGATGAAGATCCAGCCACATGACCAGCTATTTAGCTCAGTTAAATGGGGAAAAGAATCTATTTCTTACCACCTGCTACTGCAGATAAACATTTGAAAATAATACAAAATAAAAGAAAACCAAATTATTCTTGAAAGCTATTGAAATCAAAATTTGGTTGAACCTACCAAAAGCATAATCCTGTTAGTATCTCCCTTTCCTAAAGGGACTGTCTACTCAAATCAGCTCAATAAATTTGTGTTGAGTGTCAGCTAAGCGCTAGTTATTGCACGGAACACTAAGCTAGTGAGAGACAATATAGTGATGTGGTTAAGAGTATGAGCTTTGAAGTCAGACCACCTGGGTTAGAATCCCAGCTCTGCTATTTCCTGGCTGTGTGACCTCAGGCAAATTACTTAATCTCTCTGAGATTCTATTTCCTCATTTGTAAAATATATCAGAAGGTTGCTGTGTGGATTAAACGACTTACTACATGTAAAGAACTTTAAAAAGTGCCTGCTACATGATAAGCAGTTATTAAATACTAGTTCTATTATTCTAGTTCAAGGTGGCAACGACTTTATCTATTGCCCATCACTGTATTCCCAGTATCCAGAATAGTGACTGATAGATAAGTGATCAATAGGTGCTTTTAGTCTAACAGGGAAATCCAAGACTACAGGATTTGCCCTAAGAGAGAAGGGATTTAAATGAGAGAGTAATTGTATCTAGTTTGGGGTATACCAGTCAGGACATTGGTAGGAAATGGATGAAATATCCAAAAGGAATAATTGAGAAGCATTTCATGAAATAGCTACTTACTAAGCTATGGGAAAAATTAAGATAAACAAGCAAAAATGGTAAAGCACTGCAGTGTTAGCAATAGCAGAGCACTGTTACCCCCCCCTCGACCTGAAAGGGCAGAGCTGTGGAAAGGGGCCTCTGACAGGAGCTGCCGCCTCCAGTAAGGAATGTAGTCTCTGCCACCTGCAGCCAGCGACACAAGAAGGGAGCCAGGGTGATAAATACCCTGACCTGTCTCTCTTGCCCTCTGATCGTGTCCTGTTGACCACACTCGATTGGAAGCCAGAGGGCAAACGACAATCCATAGAGGTCAGCCTCCTAGGCACAGAGCAGAGCGGAGAAGGGTGGAGAGTGAGTCTGAAGGAGTAAATGGAGAACATTTAACTTATGGGGGAAATTAGGAAAAGAGTCAGTAGGGGTGGAATTTGAGATGAGCCTTTAAGCAAAGTTGGGTTATTCAAGATGAAGTTGGAAGAGTGGGGAAAGGTGTCCCAGGTGGAAAGAACAGCATGGGTAGGAAATGGCAAGACAGGTTTAGGAGTCATAATGAATCCAATGGCTGTAGAATAGGGCACAAATTTATGCATAAGAAGAAAAAACATTGAAAAGATAGATTAGAATCAGAATGTCTCAAGTGATGAGAAAGACTGAGGACTTGATTTTGGAGGCAGGAGAGGCCACTGAAGTTTGGGCTCCAGCAGATAAGGATCAAAGCTATGGTTTAAGAGGTCTGATTTTATAGTAGTTCATCAGAAAGACTGGAAAGTGAAAAGATTAGTGCTAGTAAGATGATTTTAGGAGGTTTTTATAATGGTCCAAGGGAGAGAAAAATAAAGAATGAACTCAGGTGGGAGCAACAGGAAAGAGACTAAGGAGACAGACTGATTATGTGGGTAGTGGGGGTCAAGAGTTCAGAAAGAGCCAAAGATCATTCCAAAATGTCTGACCTGGGTGGCTGGATGCCTAGAAGGTGGAAGGTGAGCATAGAGGAAGTGCAAGGAGCTTCAGCTCTTGGGGGCAAAAGAGTAGTAACCAGGAAGTCACTAAATGTCCATCCACTCATGTATTCCCGACAGATCTTGCACAGACACCCCTGGATCCCAGCCAGCTGGATTCTATCCCTGCTAATTTCTAGTTGTGCTCATTCTTGTCAGTCTGACAGCCCACTCAGTTGACCTGATTTGGTTTCTTGGCTCTTTAATCTTTGGTAACTGACTCATTTCCAGGCTCCTGCCTCCTTATTGTCCTGAAGCTCAATCCTGGTTCTAAGCCCACCTCCTTTTAACCTCAGGCCTTTGAGCTGCTTGCACTCAGTTACTCACTCAGAGCTGGACCCAACCACACTCACAATCCAGAGCAATGCTGTCCAGCAGAACTTTCTGTGTGATGGACATGTTCTATCTGCACTGTCCAGTATGGTACACTCTAGCACAGGTAGCTATTGAGTACTTGAAATGTGGCTAGTGAGACCAAGGAAATGAAATTTTAATTTTATTTAATTTTAATTAATGTTAATTTGGATAGCCTCAGGTAGGCAGCCCATTTTAGTGGGGAAGATGGAAAAGAATGAAGGTTTGTTAGACTTTGAATTTTTAAACAGATTTTGCTGGAACTAGCCTAGGAGAAACTATGGCAACAATAAAGTTTGTCTTTAGCATGTTTTCAGCTTTACTTCTACTTCCTTTTCCCAAACATATATATCATGTCAGAAGCTACTTTCTGGGCTCCGCACAGCAGTGCTTAGCCCTGACTTGCTTTGCCCTTCCTCTCCTTGGAATATCTACAATGTGCATCATAGCCCCGCCAACTTGTCCCCACACCAGGCTGGGATTAAGCACTAGGCAAATAAAACAAGGAGAGGAAGGCAGGAAGAAGCAGCAATAGGGCCAATCAAACAAAATTGTCTAGCTGACCCCCTAAATCTCACTCTAGGTTTCTTCCATAGCATTTTTCATGTTCTAAAATACTACATAGGGCCGGCCCCGTGGCTTAGTGGTTAAGTGAGCGCGCTCCGCTGCTGGCGACCCGGGTTCGGATCCCGGGCTCACGCCGACGCGCTGCTTCTCTGGCCATGCTGGGGCCGCGTCCCACATGCAGCAACTAGAAAGATGTGCAGCTATGACACACAACTATCTACTGGGGCTTTGAGAGGAAAAAATAAATAAATAAAATCTTTAAAATACTACATAATTTAATTTTGTTACATTTATTATTTAACACTCTCTCCCCACACAAGAATATAAGCACCACGAGAGCAGGAAATTTTGTCTATGGTGTTCACTGATACACCAAATTACCTAGAGCAGAGTCTGGTGAATGAATGAATTGGACCTGGTAAGGGAGACAGGGACTGTGGCAAGTGGTACACAGAGGCATCAAGATTCTAGGAGTGAGTTTAAACTGGAACAGGATCACAGAGAGTAGCTGGAGGGTACAAGAAGTAGGATTCAGTTCAGGACTAGACCAAAGGGTGAAACCTGTGTGCAACTCCAAAAGAATAGTAGCTCCCTGACCGCTAGGTTAGAAGGACTGTGAAACCACCCTGAGCCCAGCAAAAGAAGAGTATGTAATCAGTTAGCTATGTCTGCCATGAGTGCAGGAGGGGCAGCTCAGGTGCGCCATATTTGTCAGCCTTGACTAGAGTATTTAAGAATTAAAGCTCCAGCCCAGGGGTCTGTGATTCAGGCCAGGTATCCAGTCCAGTGAGGGAACTTGAGGTCACTGTAAAAACAAAAGCACTCACCTAATCATCCAATCTGTTAAACACAGCAGGGTAATATTAGGAAGAAAGGCCAGTTAGAAGGCCAAGAGGTACCCAGAGTCCCCCACAGATACATACAACATATTCCAAGATAAGGGCAGCAGGGCGTGCTCACTGATTCAGTCAATGTTTATTGAGTGTCTGTGTACCAAGCATCATTTTAGGCACAGGAGACAAAGCATGAATAAAACAAAATTCCCTGCCATTATGGAGCAGAGCATACATTCTAGTGGGAGAGAGATAATAATCAACATAAGCCAAATATATAGAATGATAAGTAGCAGTAAGAATTAAGCAGGACAAGGGGCTGGAAAGTATGTATGGGAGGAGGGTTGCTGAAATTTCACAGTGGCCAGGGAAGACTTCACTTAGTCACAGTTCACTTAACTGATAAATTCAAGATCCACCCCTTGAGGGCTAGGCGTCCTAATTACTGCAGAATTGGATTGGGTTGGCCCAAGTCCCTTGGTGGGACTGAGTTTGCAGAGACCAGACTTGGTTCCTACAGAACACCCCTACAGGGGAGCAGGATTCTGGCTTTTTGTTGTGAGTCTGGTCTTGATTGGTTCTTTGGATCCACCCAGCAGCAGAGACTTCCCACTGCACTCTTTCCTGGCACAGACAATGCCATGGACTTCCTTGGCAATCTGGCAAAGCCTGAACTCCTTTTTAGAATAATGGTTTTGAAAGCATAAAATAAAATACATGGTATTACAAAGGAGGCAAAATATATTGAAATATAGCTATCAAATATTTTTAACAAATTTGTGATATAGTAATGTGATTCTTTATTAATGCATTAAATAATGAAATCTAGAGACAGATGTAATAACTACCATAATTTTGAAGTGGTAATAAATGAAAATATTATTTTGATATATCTGCAACAATAATGTGAAATGAAAAAAAATCTGTGATTTGTATTGCTAACAAAGTCTCTTGGGGTTTGTTGCCTACATTTACAGTTGAGGAAAATGCTAAATTTCAGCTAGAGGCTAATGAAAATAAAGATGTCATCTTTTCCTGATCCAAGTTCATGGACACCCTGAATTAAGCACCCCTGGCCTAGTCCTATTCATACCTGTTTTCATCTCCTCAGGCGGATGCTACTGAGAGCAAAACTTACACAGCATCCCTAGAGGATGTTGATTCTGAGGGCCATTACCTTTTCCTTGGAGAGAGAACATGGTTGAGCTGATTAGATTTGCTGAGCCTTTTCTATTCCACAATAAAACCTGAGCATACATGGTCATGACTGAGATAGTCATGGAGAACTTATGGAGGTAATCTCATTAACCTATAATCAGTCCTCATAAAATTTTTTCATTCAGCAAATATGTATTGAGCATCCTCTACGTGCCAGACACTGTTCTAGACACTGGGGATACATCAGTGAACAAGATAGACCACCCCCCAAAAAATCCCTGCCTTCAGTGGATCCTACCCAGTGGAAGGCACACAGAGGGCAGGGCGGGCAGTGGAGTCAGACAGTAAATAAAAATAAATAAATGATATCACATATAAGGACGTGATAAGTGCCCTGAAAAAAATATAGACCATTGTACGGAGTACAGAGAGAGGGGGAGAGTTGCAATTTTATTTATTTATTTATTTTAATTTTTTGTTTATTGCCATAACATTGGTTTATAACATTGTATAAATTTCAGGTGTACATCATTATACTTCTATTTCTACATAGATTACATCATGTTCACCACCAAAATACTAATTACAACCCATCACCACACACATGTGCCGAATTATCCCTTTCACCCTCCTCCCTCCCCCCATCCCCTCTGGTAACCACCAGTCCAATCTCTGTCCCTATGTGTTTGTTTGTTGTTGTTATTATCTACTACTTAATGAAGGAAATTATATGGTATTTGACCTTCTCCCTCTGACTTATTTCACTTTGCATAATACCCTCAATGTCCATCCATGTTGTCACAAATGCCTGGATTTCATCGTTTCTTATGGCTGAGTAGTATTCCATTGTGTATATATACCACATCTTCTTTATCCATTCCTCCCTTGATGGGCACTTAGGTTGCTTCCAAGTCTTGGCTATTGTGAATAATGCTGCAATGAATACAAGGGTGCATGTATCTTTACGCACTGGTGTTTTCAAATTCTTTGGATAAATACCCAGCAGTGGAATAGCTGGATCATATGGTAGTTCTATCCTTGATTTTTTGAGGAATCTCCATACTGTTTTCCATAGTGGCTGCAAAAGTTTGCACTCCCACCAGCAGTGTATGAGTGCTCCCTTCTCTCCACATCCTCCCCAACACATGTTGTTTCCTGTCTTGTTAATTATAGCCATTCAGACGGGCGTGAGGTGATATCTCATTGTAGTTTTGATTTGCATTTTCCTGATAGTTAATGATTTTGAACATCTTTTCATGTGTCTGTTGGCTATCTGTATATCTTCTTTGGAGAAATGTCTGTTCAGGTCTTTTGCCCATTTTTTAATTGAGTTGGTAGTTTTGTTGTTGTTGAGATGCACGAGTTCTTTATATATTTTGGAGATTAAGCCATTATCAGATGTATGGTTTGAAAATATCTTCTCCCAATTGTTAGGTTGTCTTTTTGTTTTGTTGATGGTTTCCTTTGCTGTGCAGAAGATTTTTAGTCTGATGTAGTCCCGTTTGTCTATTTTTTCTATTGTTTCTCTTGCCTGGTCAGACATGGGGCTTGAAAATATGTTGCTAAGACCAATGTCGCAGAGCGTACTGCCTATGTTTTCTTCTAGAAGTTTCATACTTTCAGGTCTTACATTCAAGTCTTTAATCCATTTGGAGTTAATTTTTGTGTATGGTGTAAGGTAAGGGTCTACATTCATTTTTTTGCATGTGGCTGTCCAGTTTTCCCAACACCATTTGTTGAAGAGACTTTCTTTTCTCCATTGTATGTTCTTGGCTCCTTTGTCAAAGATTAGCTGTCCATAGGTGTGTGGGTCTACTTTTGGGCTTTCGATTCTATTCCATTGATCTGTGTGTCTGTTTTTGTGCCAGTACCATGCTGTTTTGGTTACTATAGCTTTGTAGCATATTTTGAAATCAGGGAGTGTGATACCTCCAGCTTTGTTCTTTTTTCTCAGGATTCCTTTAGCTATTCGGGGTCTTTTGTTGTTCCATATAAATTTTAGGATTTTTTGTTCTATTTCTGTGAAAAGTGTTGTTGTAACTTTGATAGGGATTGCATTGAATCTATAGATTGCTTTAGGAAGTATGGACATCTTAACTATGTTAATTCTTCCAATCCAAGAGCACGGAATATCTTTCCATTTCTTTGTGTCTTCTTCAATTTCTTTCAGCAATGTTTTATAGTTTTCAGTGTACAGCTCTTTCACCTCTTTGGTTAAGTTTATTCCTAGGTATTTTATTCTTTTTGTTGCAATTGTAAATGGGATGGTATTCTTAATTTCTCTTTCTGCTACTTCATTGTTAGCGTATAGAAATGCAACCGATTTTGTATGTTGATTTTGTATCCTGTAACTTTACCATATTCGTTTATTACTTCTAAAAGTTTTTTGGTGGACTCTTTAGGGTTTTCTATATATAAAATCATGTCATCTGCAAATAGTGACAGTTTCACTTCTTCCTTTCCAATTTGGATCCCTTTTATTTCTTTCTCTTGCCTGATTGCTCTGGCTAGGACTTCCAGTACTATGTTAAATAGGAGTGGTGACAGTGGGCATCCTTGTCTGGTTCCTGTTCTTAGAGGGATCGCTTTCAGTTTTTCACCATTGAGGATGATATTAGCTTTGGGTTTGTCATATATGGTCTTTATTATGTTGAGGTACTTTCCTTCTATATCCATTTTATTCAGAGTTTTTATCATAAATGGATGCTGTATCTCGTCAAATGCTTTCTCTGCATCTATTGAGATGATCATGTGATATTTATTCTTCATTTTATCAATGTGGTGTATCACGTTGATTGATTTGCGAATGTTAAACCATCCCTGCATACCTGGAATAAATCCCACTTGATCATGGTGTATAATCTTTTTAGCGTATTGTTGTATGCGATTTGCTAGTATTTTGTTGAGGATTTTTGCATCGATGTTCATCAGTGATATTGGCCTGTAATTTTCTTTTTTTGTGTTGTCCTTGTCTGTTTTGGTATCAGGGTAATGTCGGCTTTGTAGAATGAGTTAGGGAGCTTCCCTCTTCCTCAATTTTTTGAGAAGAGTTTGAGAAGGATAGGTATTAAGTCTTCTTTGAATGTTTGGTAGAATTCACCAGGGAGGCCATCTGGTCCTGGACTTTTATTTTTGGGGAGGTTTGTGATTACTGTTTCGATCTCCTTGCTGGTGATTGGTCTATTCAAATTCTCTACTTCTTCTTGATCCAGTTTTGGAAGGTTGTATGATTCTAAGAATTTATCCATTTCTTTCAGTTTGTCAAATTGGTTGGCATATAGCTTTTCATAGTATTCTCTTATAATCTTTTGTATTTCTGAGGTGTCTGTTGTGATTTCTCCTCTTTCATTTCTGATTTTACTTATCTGTGCCTTCTCTCTTTTTTTCTTGGTGAGTCTAGCCAAAAGTTTGTCAATTTTATTTATCTTTTCAAAGAACCAGTTCTTGGTTTTATTAATTTTTTCTATTGTTTTTTTGGTCTCTATTTCATTTATTTCTGCTCTGATTTTTATTATTTCCCTTCTTCTACTGATTTGGGGCTTTGTTTGTTCTTCTTTTTCCAGTTCCTTTAGGCGCATTGTTAGATTATTTGAGATTTTTCTTGTTTGTTGAGATAGGCCTGTATTGCTATAAACTTCCCTCTTAGAACCACTTTTGCCATATCCCATAAATTCTGGCATGTAGTATTTTCATTTTCATTTGTCTCCAGGTATTTTTTGATTTCTTCTTTGATTTCTTCATTGACCCAGCCGTTTTTCAGTAGCATTTTGTTTAATCTCCACGTATTTGTGGCTTTTCTCATTTTCTTCCTATAGTTGATTTCTAGTTTCATACCGTTGTGGTCAGAAAAGATGCTTGGTATTATTTCAATCTTCTTAAATTTATGGAGACTCGTTTTGTGGCCTAATATGTGATCAATCCTGGAGAACGTTCCATGTGCATTTGAAAAGAATGTGTATTCTTCAGTTTTTTGATGGAATGCTCTGTATATATCTACTAGGTCCATCTGTTCTAGTGTATCATTTAAGGCCAATGTTTCTTTATTGATCTTCTGTTTGGATGATCTATCCATTGGTGTAAGTGGAGTGTTAAAGTCGCCTACTATTATTGTGTTACTGTCTATTTCTGTTTTTATGTCTGTTAATAATTGCTGTATATATTTATGTGCATCTACATTGGGTGCATAGATATTTACAAGTGTTATTTCCTCTTGTTGGATTGTTCCCTTGATCATTATATAATGCCCTTGTCTCTTTTTACAGTTTTTGTTTTAAAGTCTATTTTGTCTGATATGAGTACTGCTACCCCAGCTTTCTTTTCATTGCCATTTGCATGGAGTATCTTTTTCCATCCCTTCACTTTCAGTTTGTGAGTGTCTTTAGGTCTGAAGTGTGTCTCTTATATGCAGCATATATATGGGTCTTTTTTTTATCCAATCAGCCACCCTATGCCTTTTAATTGGAGCATTTAGTCCATTGATGTTTAAAGTAGCTATTGATAAGGATGTACTCACTGCCATTTTTTAACTTTTTTTTCCTCAGTGTTTTAGTAGTCCTTCTCTGTTCCTTTCTTCTTCTATACAGAATTGATGGTCACTTTAGTTTGACCTCTGTCTGAAAGCTCTACTCTTTAACTCCCCTCCTCCCTCCTTTTATGTTTTTGATATCATATCTAACCTCTTTTTTGTGCATTTGTATCCATTACCCTCTTATCATGGAAATAGATAATTTTTCCTATTTGTGGTCTTCTCTTTTTCCCTTAAATCAGTCCCTTTAACATTTCTTGTAGCACTGGTTTCTTGGTGACAAACTCCTTTAATTTTTGCTTGTCTGGGAAATTTTCGATCTCTCCTTCCATTTTGAATGATAATCTTGCTGGATAGAGTATTCTTGGCTGTAAGTTTTTTCCTTTTAGCACTTTAAATATATCATGCCATTCTCTTCCAGCCTGTAAGGTTTCTGCTGAGAAGTCAGCTGATAGCCTTAGGGGGTTTCCTTTGTATGTAACTTGACTTTCTCTTGTGGCTTTTAGGATTCTCTCTTTATCTTTAATTCTGGACATTTTGATTATGATGTGTCTTGGTGTGGGCCTCTTTGGGTTTATCTTGTTTGGGGCTCTCTGTGCTTCCTGTACTTGGATGTCTGTTTCCTTCCTTAGGTTAGGGAAGTTTTCATCTATTATTTCTTGCAATAGATTCTCTGCCCCTTTGTCTCGCTCTTCTCCTTCCGGGACACCTATAACACAGATGTTAGTGCGCTTGATGTTGTCCCAGAGGTCCCTTAGACTGTCCTCACTCTTTTTAATTCTTTTCTCTTTTACCTGTTCAGCTTGGGTAATTTCTTCTAGTCTTTCGTCCAGCTCACAGATCCGTTCTTCTGTATCCTCTACTCTGCTTTTGAGTCTCTCTAGTGAATTTTTCATTTCCAGTATTGTATTCTTCATTTCTGATTGGTTCTTTTTTATATCTTCCATTTCTTTGTTGACATTCTCACTGAGTTCATCTATTCTTCTCCCCAGATCAGTGAGCATCCTTAACACTCTTTGTTTGAACTCTCTGTCAGGTAGGTTGCTCATTTCTGTTTCACTTAGTTCCTTTTCTGGGGTTTTGTCCTGTTCCCTTACTTGGAATGTATTCCTTTGCCTCCTCATTTTGCCTCTTTCCCTATGCTTGTGTCTACGTATTAGGTAGGTCAGCTACGTTTCCTGCTCTTGGATAGTTGACCTTATGTAAGTGATGGCTTAGGAGGCCTGCAGTGTGCTTCCCTCAGTTTTCAATGTTCCAGGGGTGACCCCTATGTGGGCTACGTGTGTCCTTCTGTTGTGGCCTGTTTGCTCTCCCTGTAGGCACCCAGGGAGGCCGAGTTATGCTCCTGGCCAGCTGTTGTAATGCTCAGCTGCTTGTAGTTGTTGTGGGCCCTTCAGTCTCTTTATCAGGTGTGGGGAGCCCCAGCACAGTTGGCTGCAAGTTCTAATACCACATTTGTGTTCCAGTATTTCTTTTAAGTGAGTGGGCCCCCAGCCCAGGTTGTTAGGCAGGTTGTTAGGCTCAGGGCCTTACAATTGCTATAAACCTCCAGCCTTTAATTCTCTTGTCAGCTCTCTGAGGATTGCAGCTAGGTGGGGCTGGCCTCAGGCACGGCAGCACCCAATTGTTTCAGGCTTTGGAAGGTGGGGCAAACCCCCTATGTGGGTCTTTGAGAAGCACAAGTCTTCTGCAGGTGACAAGCCCTGCCGCCCGCAGGTCCACACACACAGTCCACACAGTCCTGCCCTGTGTGCGCACCCCAACCTCCCGAAGCGGACCCAGTCTCTCCAGGGCGGGAGCCCCACACACTCCGCCACTGCCCCACACTCTCCACCCGCTCCTTGTGCACGCCCTGCCCCACTGAAGTCAGCTCAGTTGCCAGGCTGCAGAGAATCCAGTCACCAATCTATGCAGGCCCACAAGTTGCCCCAGGGCTTGTTGTTGGGTGGGGCCAGTCTCTAGGTTGGGCTGCCTGCTCTGGCTGAGCTGGATTAAATCCGTGCTCTAGTGGGTGGGGCAGACCTGGGCTAGCAGGCCCCAAGGAGAATTCCAATGGCGTCTGTGTCAGCACGCCCACACCAGGCCACAACAACGGCCGCCGCCAATGTCCCAGTCCCTGGAGAGGTCTCACCTCTCACCGAGATGCACACAGGGCCTATTAGGTGAGTCTCTTTTCAACAAAGCACTATGCACCTTTCTTTCTGGTGATTTTAGGTTGCTTTCTGAAACGGGTGAGTTTGCGCGTGGGCCCTTTAAGACCCGGTTTTAATTTCTTTGTGAACCAGCTTTTCTGGGGGTACTCCCCAATGTTTTAGTAGCAGGCAAAGTCAGATATTATGCCACTCATCTCGATTGTGCTGGGTCCACAAAATGCCCACAGCGGGGGCGCTCCCCGGCTCAGGGCCCCGCGCCTCCAGGGAGGGCTGCGTACCTGTGCGCTGCTCCCGGGCGGCCGTGAAGCTGGCGGCTTGTGAAGGCGGCGTTTTTCCTCTCCAGAAGGGAGTCTCTGCCTCTTCCACCTCAATTAGGATTGTCCGTTGTTGCAGGAGTTCCTCTTATCCAGTTTTCAGTTCTGTCTCAGGGGTAATTTTTCCAGGAATAGTTGTAAATTGGCTGCGTCCGTGGGAGGAGGAGAGTTCAGAGTCTGCCTACGCCGCCATCTTGACTTCCTCTCCGAGTTGCAATTTTAAATGGAGTGATCAGGGTCAAGTTTATTAAGAAGGTGAAGGTGAAATTTAAGAAAAGATTTGAAGGAGGTGAAATAGATCACATTCCCTTGACATATGATTTATCTCGCCCAAAGTGGCCCCATTCTTCTGTGTCAGTAGACAGCAGGGTTTAATGGAAGCAGCACAAGAATGGATAAAAGAATCCTTGTCTCTGTCCTCTCTGCCAGTTGGCTTTTCCTGGACTTGGTTTCCTCATCTATGAATGGAGCGAGTTGGACCAGGTCAATTGTTCTAGAACTGTGATTGGCACAACCTATATCGGGGGCCTTGGAGGGAGTGGATACTAGAGGCCAAGTAGGCAAAGATTTGAGTCACTTTCCCTACTTCGACTTTTGACCTGTTTTATACAACGGGGCTGCAAACCAGATTTTGTTTGCAAAAAGTGTTTCACTACAAACCAAAGCAAAAAAGTCTGACAACCATTAAATAGTGATTATAGGGTTTTTCCTTTTAAATAATTGACATAATTATTCAAAAGAAAAATCACAGCAACGTTGTATACTGATGCCTCGATTCTTAACTTCTCACAGCGTGTCATGATTTCACTACTTCTTTTGGTTTTATTTCATTACTTTCCACATAGAGGTATTCATAGTGATGATAATGAGTTTCAAAACAAATCTAATGAAATGTGCATTTTCATAGGATTGTGAGTTCCTAGAATAAACAAGCATTGATTGAGGCAACCAAATTACACAGCAGCAAGGAGAGGAGGCTGCTCCCGGAAAGTGAAGAGCTGCCTGCATCTCCTTGCCCTTCCCAGCAGCGTGCTGCCCTGAACATCCCTACCTGCTGCACTAATGCATTCCAGACTGATTTTATTAATGGACCATCTGAATATTCCCATTTAAAATAGTCCTCCACCTTACACACGAGAGCTCACCTAGAGGAATTTTCTAATAGGCGATAGATCCTCGGTACAGGGTCCCATTCAGTCAGATGTCAGACAGAGCATACCCACATAACTGATTATATTGCTCTCTCCATAAATATTCCACCACCAAGGAAGAGATTTACGATATTGTATCTTCAGTTCAATTTTCAGAACGATTTACAGCTCACACACATCCAAAAACTTATTACCAGCTGCATTATTTGAAAACAAAGCGATAACTTGCTGTCCTCTGAGAGGACCAGAGGAGCCTTCAGTAGCACGTTCTATCTCTCTCTCCACTATCTCTGCCACTCCTATTACTAGAATATATATAACAAACCTCTTAAGTGAAATTACAAAGCACACGTGCTACATGGTGGGTAGTAGTCTATTAAGAGAAAAGCCTTCAGAGGATCACATATTTGTCTTCGAACTGGGAACCTTGACAAGACTTTTCAAGAAACCGAGAGGCCTAAAGCAGAGATTGTGCTGAGAAATGATGAGCCCCTCAGAGAATACTGCTGCTGATAACGACTGGCTTTCTAAAATTTGACACTACAGCGCAGTTGCTGCGTTTAGCCGTTCTTAATGTTCTACATTCACCTGACTTTGTGGCTGAGACTCCTGTCCCTAGCCAGCCTAGTGTGACCTTGCAACAGTGTTTCTAAGCCCAGACTGCACATCAGAACCCCCAAGGGAACTTTAAAAGAAAATACTGGTCCCCAACCCCCATTTAGCAATTCTGGTTTAATTGATCCAGGATAGGCCCAGATATCAGTATTTTTCAAACGCAGAACCTTCCAGATGATTCCAACATAGCAGAGTTGAAAACATCTGACTTTAAGTCCCTGAGCTTTAGTTTCCTCAGCTGTGAACTACACTTAGTAGACACTTGCTTTGACAAGTTGTGTGAATTGTACACACAGGTTTGGCTTGTTACCCATTGTAGCTCACACTAGTGCCTAGTGCATGTTAGTAACTCCATATATATCAGTTGAATTAACCAGTGAATAAACACCGAGTTCTGGGCATGGTACTACATGGTAATCATCAATAAATGACAACTAATATTGTTAACGAAAATGCCTTTTTAAAACCTTTTAATTTATAGTTTTCATCAACAGTGTTCTTATTTGACTCTTGCTTTCCCATTCCAAAGGCATTGTTTCCTTTCAGGACAAATGTTTTATTGTATTATCACATGATAGGGAGAACTATGAAATCAGATATATAAGAAAAGTACCACATTCCAGCATTAGCGTGCATCTCTTTACCCTAAAATATTTTCCCACGTCCTGTTTCAGTGGTACATTGGAGAAGAAATGCTCCTTGTCTGCATTTGCCATTCCTCACTTATTGAGAATACATTTTTCCCCATGACTAACTTCATACCATCACGGAAAAAGAAAACTGAGTCCCTAAATTCAACATTCTTGCAAAAACTGAGCAAATACCTCTGTTTAGAGAGGCAAAAGCACAAAATGAAAAATTTTAAATTAGAATGTCCATTTTCATTTTAGTTTCAACCACTTCTAAGTCCTTTGCTATTCAAATAGGAGTGGGACAACAGTCATATCTCCACACGAAATGCACCTCCTTGTCACACATGCAATATAGTCATTCTGGCCCATTTCACTGATTAGTGCCAGGATCCACACAATCAATCTGCTGGGGCAGTAGCTCTGATGATCAGCCCTGGAAATGAAGGCAGCTGCAAGAGTTAGCGCCACTGAGCTGAGTTCCAAGGGCAATGAATGGACGCAAGTGCAGGCTCAATTAGACTGGAGAAGGGGAATTCTGAAAAAGTAGCCATGATGTGGTCCACACAATTAATCAGCCCATTTACGTGACATTCATCCCTAATTCTTCCTTCTGTTTTCTCACTCTGAATTCTTCTCCACTTCACTTAGGTGGCACTGTGATTCACTTATACTAAATCTGCCGAGGTACTTCATTGTCACGATTTAAAACTTGCGAGTTTCATTGAGATTTGGTCCCTTTGAAAGCCAGCTTCAGACTGCTCTTTAAAATGTGAATAATTTTCACCCCCTCAGCCAATCGAGTCGGGCCCTGCCACATTCTTTTGAGGTACACGTCCCCCCAGGATTGCCTCCAATGCTTGCATCTTTAAAAAGTATCTGTAATAAAAATTCAAATACATTCAAAAATGAACATAAATAAAACATAATTTCCTCCAAATGATTTATAAAATACTAAAACATTCACTTCCCCGTCTTTCTGCCTGTCAAGAGAGCCACCGCATATCTCCTTGGAGTGGCGGAGCTGCTCCACGTTCTCCTGCAGCGTCTTTCACAGGCGCTGCCTTGACAACAGAGAACAGCCCGAAGCCTGCCAGTTCTCATGGAATGTGGATCTCCCTTTATGCATCAAAGCAGCAGGATGATTTTATCCGTGGTGAGATGATATAGCTCTGTATTTCCTCCTCAGAGGGCTCTAATTTTAGCGAAAGTGCTCAGATGTAAAAATCTGTCAGGATAGCAACAGGCGGGGGACAGAGGAGTGACTGACCTTATCCCCCAGGGATTTGACTATAGCCTCAATCTTAGCGAAAGGCACTGTGGAGTTAGGTTCACTCCTCCACCCACCTCAGCCTTCCCCACTCCCTGCCAATCCCCATTTTCCTGACTTGGTAATGGCAGAGACACCTAGAGTAGGTCTTAGGCAGTGGCTGACAGGCACAGAATTCCCTGGAAGGCATATGAAAATATAGGTTCCTGGGCCCCACCCTAAAGTTCCTGATGCAGAAGGTCTGTGGTGGAGCCTGAGAATCTGCTTTTCTCTTTTCCCCCCAGCTTTACTAAGATATAATTGACATATAACATTGGGTAAGTTTAGGTGTACAATGTGATCACTTGATACACATAGATATTGCACAATGATTACCACAATAAGGTTAGTTAACACATCTATCACCTCACATAGTTGCCTTTGTGTGTGTGTGTGAGAGAGATGAGAACTTTTAAGATTTACTCTCTTAGCAACTTTCAAATATACAACACAGTATTGTTGCCTATAGTCACCATGCTGTATATTACATCCCCAGAACATATTCATCTTATAACTGGAGGTTTGTGCCCTTTGACCATGTTCACCCATTTCCCCCAACTCGTCCCCCCAAAGCCAACAACCACCAATCTACTCTCTGTTTCTCTGAATTCAGTGTTTTTTGGATTCCACATATAAGTGAGAGCACAGTATTTGTCTTTCTCCAACTGTCTTATTTCACTTTGCACAATGCCCTCAGGGTCCATCCATGTTGTTGCAAATGGCAGGATTTCCTTCTTTTTCACAGCTGAATAAAATTCCATTATATATACACACACACACACACCCCTACACATATATACCACAATTTCTGTATCCATTCATCCTTTGATGGACACTTGGTTGGTTTCCATGTCTTGGCTGTTATAAATAATGCTGCAGTGAACATGGGGTACAGATATCCCTTCAAGATAGTGATTTCCTTCAGATATATATCCCACAGTGGAATTACTGGATCATGTGTTAGTTCTATTTTTAATTTCTTGAGGAACCTCCACACTGTTTTTCATAGTGGCTGTACCAATTTACATTCCCACCAACAGTGCACAAGGATTCCTTTCTCCCCATATCCTTGCCAACATTTATCTCTTTTCTTTTTGACAATAGCCATCCTAACAGATGTGAGGTGACATCTCATTGTGGTTTTGATTTGCCTTTCCCTGATAATTAGTGATGTTGAGCACCTTTTCATGTAACTGTTGGCTATTTGTATATCTTCTTTGGAAATATGTCTATTTAGGTCCTTCGTGCATTTTTAAATGAGATTGTTTTTTTTGCTATTGAGATGTATGAGTTCCTTATATATTTTGGATATTAACCCCTTATCAGATATATGATTTGCAAATATTTTCTTCCATCCTGTAGGCTGCCTTTTCATTTGGTTGATCATTTCTTTTGAAGTGCAGAAGCTTTTTAGTTTGATGTAATCTTATTCGTTTATTTTTGCTTTTGGTGTCATATCCAGAAAAATCATTGCCAAGACCAATGTCAAGGAGCTTTTTTCCTATGTTTTCTTCTAGGAGTTTTTGGTTTAAGTTCTTATATTTAAGTCTTTAACCCATTTCAAGTTAATTTTTGTGAGTGGTGTAAGATAGGAATCCAGTTTCATTCTTTTGCATGTGAGTATCCAGTTTTCCCAGCATCACTTATTGAAGAGATGATCCTTTCCCCGTTGAGCATTCTTGGCTCCTTTGTCAAATATTAGTTGACCGTATATGCATGGGTTTATTTCTGGGCTCTAGATTCTGTTCCATTAATCTATGTCTATTTTTACGCCAGTACCTTACTGTTTTGATTACAATTGCTTTGCAGTATAATTTGAAATCAGGAAGTGTAATACCTATAGCTTTGTTCTTCTTTCTCAAGATTGCTTTGGCTATTTGCGGTCTTTTGTGGTTCCATACAAATTTTAGGATTTTTTTTTATTTCTGTAAAAAATGTCATTTGAATTTTGATAAAGATTGTATTGAATCTACAGATGGCTTTGGGTTTATGGACATATAAAAATATTAATTCTTTCAATCCATGACCGTGAGATATCTGTCTATTTATTTGTATCTTCTTCAATTTCATCAAAGTCTTATAGTTTTCAGAGTACAGATGTTTCACATCCTTGGTTAAATTTATTTCTAAGTATTTTATTGTTTTGATGCTATTGTGAATGGGTTTGTTTTCCTTATTTCTTTTTCAGATAGTTCATTGTTAGTATATAGAAATACACTTAATTTTTGTGTATTGATTTTGAATCTTGCAACTTTACTGAATTCATTTATTAATTCTACCAGTTTTTAGTGGATGTTTTAGGATTTTCTATGTATATCATGTCATCTGCAGAGACAATTTTACTTCTTCCTTTCCAATTTGGATGCCTTTTATTTCTTTTTCTTGCCCAAATGCTCTGGTTAGGATTTCCAATACTATGTTGAATAGGAGTAGGGATAGTGGGCACCCTTTTCTTGTTCCTGATCTTGGAGGAAAAGCTTTCCATCTTTTACCAACAAACATGCTCTTAGCTGTGGGCTTGTCTTACAAGTCCTATATGTTAAGATACATTCCTTCTATACCCAATTTGCTAGACTCTGCATTTCTAACAAGTTCCTAGGTGATGCTGCTGCTGCTGTACTGGGAACCACACTTTGGGAACAACTCATCTAAGTTCACAGAGACCAAGGCTTTCTTTTTTTTTTGCTGAGGAAGATTCACCCTGAGCTAACATCTGTGCCAATCTTCCTCTATTTTGTACATGGATCACTGCCACAGCATGGCCGATGAGTGGTGTTAGGTCCACACGTGGGAACCAAACCTGTGCCACCAAAGTGGAGCGTGGGACCAAGTCTTTCTTTATTGATGGGAATCAGATGGGAGTGGGATTGTGCTCAGAACAATTCAAAATGTACCAGACCTGATCACATCATACGCCATAGAAAGACTCCAGGGCTATGTGATTCTCAGGAGATTCTACACACGCGCACACACACACACACACACACACACACAGGCTTGTGCAAGAAAATGTGTGGCACACTGGGAATAATTCAAAATAAATTAAACACATAATTGATCCTTCCCCTTAAATAACTCACAGACTGGTGGAAGAAAAGGTACAAAAATAAATAATTAAAGAACAATGTGAAAAATGCTTTAGGAAAGTACGTATCAAATTCTGTGGGAGCCCAAGGGAGTGGGAGGTTAACTTCCCAGGAAGTTAGGAAAGTTTTCAAAAACGAGGTGACACTGGGCCTGGGATTTGAAGGGTGAATAGGAGTGGAAATGTGAAGCTAGGAATTTCAGGCAATCAAAGGAGCAGTTGTAAAAGACAGTTGAGACAACTGAAAGAGCCTGGTACTCACAGAAAATAGAAGAATTTCGTGTGTACTTTAGGGAATGTTTGGAGATTAGCGTGTGTACGTTCTTAAATGCCAGTCTAAGAAGTTTAACCTTGTAACAACCAAAATATTTTCAGGTCAGATCTGTGTTTGCGTGAGAGAGCAACTCATTATCCTTCTAGAATAATCTTTGGGCTCCAATCCAGTTCCCTGAAGCTGTCTGCAGCCTCCAAAGCCATCCTGGAGTTTGAGGAAGTGTTGGCCACAGAAATCAAACAGACTCAATAAATTGACTGGGAAATTGAGATAAAACATGGAGACCACCCAACAAAATGCCATCTGGAGGATACTGCTGCATACAAGGGTGAGATCTGCCTCAGCTCCAAGAAGCTTACTTGGCCAGGTATTGGCAGGAATTCTCAGAGTTGGTCCATATGATCAGTCATCCACGCATGTCAGCCATGTGCGTATTGTATTGGTAATGATGAGGTTACGGAGACCACTTGATGTACAGCCACTGAACCGAACACAAACATGAGCCACGTGCATAATAATGATAAAAAGTAATAATATAGTTACTATATGGGTATAAATTTTGCATTCACAAACTCAGAGGTACAAAAATAGAACTTTTAAAAAATTGTTTCCCCTTAACTCAACCTACCTTAGCTGTCAGACCTCCATTTCACCTGAAGCAGAAAACTTTGTCTAGTCACTTTTAGGAAAACTCCATTCAGTTCTCACCTTCTCCTTTTAACTCTTTTTTTGCCCAGAGATTATTTCAATCATGAGGACTCTAGTAACCTCCATGTGTCATTGGTAGACAGCATCTTTTCCCCGTCTCCATCTATGGTCATATGCTGTGTCCGCTACTAATATATCTTGAAGCATGTTTTTACTCTTCAAGCACTAACCACTTGAATCATGCAGGCTCCACTGAACCACGCAGGCTCCACCTGCACCAGGGCCATGCTGGTCTTCTGCATCCTTCTTGTCTGGATGTCAAGGCCTCTCAGGTCTCTTGGCCACTCTCAGCCACTTCTGCACACCTCTTAAGGACACACAAAACTTTCTCTACTCTTCCACACTACTTTAGGGATGAGGAAACTTGATGGTTGTGGCCTGTCAACTCTTCTCTGCTTAAGTAAGCCACTATGCCATTTTTAATCTAGTAGGGACCCAATTGGTGCAGGGGTACTGGATCTAAAAGGCCTTCTGTTTTATCTGGCTTCACTCAGGAAGCAAAGCACAAGTACTCCTGCTCTGGAACTTCCCCCAGACTTCTCTGGGCTTTCCATTGTCTAACCCCTGCTGAAGACTCATCCCAGGAGGTGTGGGATCCCTTCTCCAGCACCCACAGCTCTGATGATAGCCCCTCCAATCCACCTCCTACCACCAACTGATTGAACTTATATCTCTTTGAGCAGTAAAATCTGTTACTTAAAAAAAATAAACTTCCGCTACCTCCAAATTATTTGGATAATATACCTTAGTCATTCATATATTCATTTATTTGTTTGTTTATTATTGAATATCTACTATTCTGTCAAATATGTCCTAGGCACTTAGAATACTTCAAGAAACAAAAGATAAAAAATCTCTGCCCTCGTGAAGCTTACATACCAGAGGGAGAAGCCAAACTATAAACAATAAAAGCAAAACTTATTATTATATTATTGCATTTATGATATTATAAACACCATAAGATTATATAGTATGTGTACTGATTGAATAGTATATTAGAAGACGATACTTATTATGGAAAAAGAATCCCAATGCTAGAGGCTGAATGCAAACCCATAAATCAGGGTCTGCAGGTGTGGGGCCCTAGCATCAGTATTTTTCAAAAGCTCCCCAAGTGACTCTAACGTGCAGCCAGACTTGAGAACCACTGCCTTCATCCATGGAAATTATGACTATTGCTCTGTGGAAATTCTTTCTTTTGTCTTACTAATTCATTTAGTCATTAATTCATTCAATAAATATTTAATTATTAAAATAAGTGTTTATTTATTTATTAAAATGGAGCATCTCCATTTTCCAACCTTGTTCTAAACACCAGGGATGAAGCAATGACGAAAAGAGACACGATCCTTGTTCCCATGCTCTTCACATACCAGAGAATTGTTTTTTCCTTTCATAGTCTCATTTAATTCTCACAACACATGTATGCAGTGACCATTCTTATCCTCACTTTCCAGGTGAGGAAACTGAGCCTTTGTCAAGTTAAGAAACTTTCCCAAAGTCAGACAACTACTAAGTGACAGAGCAAGGACTCACACTCAGTCTGAGGAATCAAAAGACCGTATTCTTATCACCTCTCTCATAATAGCATTTCCCAGTGAAAGACCTTTATTCACACTTATTTCCAGCTTATTTTCAATATTCCATGATGCACAAGTTTCATGATATAATTTAATGGAATTAAATTCGAACAGCTCGAAATTGTGTAATTGATTACATTCAGTTTCCTTCACAAGTTACTAATTTGATTCATACCTGCTGATGTGACACCTAGAGGAAAGGAGTAGAAGTGAGTGGGTGGTTAGGCCTTATTGATCTATGATACATGTGCCAATTGCACAAAATAATGTTACTTAAAAATCTCAAATGGACTGTGATTAGGCAGGCCGCATAGTTATCATAGCTTACCTGTTGGACACCTGGAAATTATTGTAATCAGCCTGATAAATTCCAAAATTAATTTTCATTAAATCACCCTGAGAGATACATTGAGGATATCAATGTATCATATGAGATATCCTTAATGTGTCTCTCATACATTGAGATATGTATCTCATATGATATGAGATACACATGATATGAGATCATACATTTACAGAAATTCTAAATTTCTGATCAGCATTTCAGATTCAGTACAACTGTGAGTTATTTTAAAGATATATGCCAATACAGGCTGAATTGTGTCCCCCAAATTCAAATGTTCAAGCCCTAACCCCCAACACCTCAGAATGTGACTGTATTTGGAGATAGGGCCTTGAAAGAGATGACTGAGTTAAAATTAGGCCATTAGGGTGGGCCCTAATTCAATGTGACTGGGGTCCTTATAAGAAGAGGAAATTTGGACACACACACAGACGCTAGGGATGCACAAGCACAGAGCAAAGACCATGTGAGGACACAGTGAGAAGGCAGCCATCAACAAGCCGAGGAGAAAGTCCTCAGAAGAAATCAAACCTGCTGACACCTTGATCTTTGACCTCCAGCCTCCAGAACTGTGAGAAAATAAATTTCTGTTGTTTAAGCCACCCAGTCTGTAGTAGTCTATGGCAGCCATAGCAAACTACTACACATGCATATTATATTCAATTTAACAAATAATTACCATTCTATGTCTGACATAAAACTATACTATTGGGGGATGTCATAGACCCTTTCTTCAAGGAACTTACAGTCTCTTAGAGAGATACACACATGGATGAGACAACTAGAGAATAGGAGGTCCAGTAGAGGAAATAAGTGCTAGAGTTTGAAAAGAAGGGGAGGCATTGAGGTTGGGTGGGATGGGGGGTAGAATGAACAACAGTACAGAGTGTGAATGTTAATGAGACAGTAAAACATAGAGGTGAAGAGCATGTGCTGTGGAGGAGTCATTGCCACTTACTAGATAATGAGACCTTTGGCAAATTACCTTCAAGTAAAGATGATAATGCACGCCTTGTGGGGTTGTGGTGAAGATTAACTGTGACCGTGCTATAAGAGCCATTCACTGGCATGTATTAAGCTCTCCATAAGCGTCATAGAAGTATGGGAGGACAGTGAGGAGAGCCTCACTCAGAAAAACAGATTCAGGCCGAGGAATAATGAAATCTTTTGATTCCTCCAGAGTTGGGTGTGAGTCCTAGGTCTGTCACTTAGCAGTTGTATGACTTTGGGAAAGTTTCTTAAGTTGGCAAAGGCTCAGTTTCCTCACCTGGAGAGTAAGGGTAAGAATGGTCACTGCGTATGTGTGTTGTGAGAATTAAATGAGATGATAAAAGAAAAAAACAGTCCTCTGGTTTGTGAAGAGCATGGGAGCAAGGACTTTGTCTCTCTTCTTCACTGCTGTATCCCTGGTGTTTAGAACCAGGCTAGAAAATGGAGATGCTACATTTTAATAAAGAATTGATACTTCACATGTATTAACTGCTTATATATTCATAGTAATCCATTGAGGTAGGACTGATAATAATAACTATCCCCATTTTATAGATGAAGAAACTGAGGTAGAAAAGGTGGCATAAGTGGCCCACAGTTAGTAACAGAGGAGGGATTCAGGCATAGGCGATTCTGCCCCAGAGCTGCTACGCTACACATGCATCTGTACCCCCACTCAACTCAAAAGCATGTACAGCTTTGCACAGACAAGCTCCTGGAATCTTCTTAACTTATTAATGAGGAAACTGAGGCACCGAGAGGGGTCCTGACTAAGTGACCCAAAATTGTATAGCAGGCAAGTGGCAAAGCCAGAAACTTGGAGTCCTGCTGATGGTTCCATGCCCTTCCGCAGCTATGCCCTGGCTCTCTTTCCAAATAAATAAAACTGGTCACTTTTAGGTATTATCTTATTTTTTCAGGAGAATATGTACTCTATGACCTTCCCAAAGCATTCTGTTGACTTTCACCAGACTCTGGGTACTTCCTACTTCTCCATGTAACTTAGTGACACAACAACAAAAAAAGGAAATTCTTAAAATATAAATTCTACAACTACAGGGAGAAAAAGGAAATATAAATACAACTTTTCTTATGTATGCCTAATAAAAGCTAATGTTTATTAAGGCCCAAACATATGCCGAGCACATTAACTGCATTTTTTCATTTAATCCTCACACCAACCCTTGCAGATAGATGCCATTATTATCCCATTTTAGAGATGAGAAGACCAAGTATCAGAGAGGATAAGTAACTCGTCCATGTCTAAAAGGTTGCCAGTGGTAGAGCAGGGGGACTCAGAACCAGGTCTGCCAGACCTCAGCACCCATCCTCCTAACTTCGTGGATTATTAGCTCCAGCTCACGCTCTCCTCTCTACTTCCACTCACACTAGCCCCCACTCTTGAATGTCTCCCCTTCTCTCTGAATCCTAATCATGTTCCAAAGCACCAGTTCTCATCTTCCCTGTCACACCTGCAGCTCTTTACACCAGAACACAGGCATCAGGGTCACCCACAGTGGCTGGTTAAAATGTAGGTTCCGAGACCACACCCCTAATCCAATGAATTATAACCTGGGAGAGTGGGGCTCCACTCTGCATTTGAACAGGGTCACTGAGGGGTTCTGAAGCTCACTCATATTTGAGGGCACTGGTCTGCACTCCCCTGCATGAAACTTGTGTACTAATTACAGGCTGACCCAGGGGGCACTTCGAGTCTGGCAAGAGTTGCACCAGCTCCAGGCAAGTTTGGTCACAAAGACAGCTGGTTGGCATTTCTCATAAAAACAAAATTATAAATGTCTATTGGACTCTTAGGTTAGCCAACCAAAGCTGGGTTATCCATCACGTGGCTTGACTACTGAACTAGTTGAATCTTACTAATACTAATAACTGAAGAAACTTTAGGTACAGAACACAGAGAAAGAGAGAACATGGAGGCTTGCAAAACACTTGTTTCCTGGGGCTCATGTTTCCTGCATATTTACAAGTAAAAGAGTAGCCACACCCTTTTGGCATTTCCACTTCAAACACACAGATGTATAAGAAAGAAGAATGGATACCAGAATGTAAATCAAGCTCTGTAATAAGAAGCCACTTCTAAAAGCCAGCTGGCTAATTCAAATTAGAATATGTTTTGTTTCTTTTCTGAATAACAAGGAGGAGCAGAACAGACACATTTCCACTAACATTTATGAAGCATTGATTCCCCTTTCATTCTAACCCAAGGATACTCCCTTCACTTCAGAAACACCACCATAAACATGAACGTGATTAACAATTTGATGACAGGTATGTTTAGAGTAAAGCAGCTCCTTCATCAATATTAATAAATATTTATTGAACACTTACTATGTAGAGCACATAATATGAAACAGAGATTTGAAAGATATTTTGCTTTACACCATGGAGACCTAAAGAGGACAGTGTCTGAAAGAATGATTAAACTGAGGCCTGGAGCAGATCTGGAGCGTTTAGGGAGCATCTACACTCAGTCTGACCAAAGAAATCATAAAAACGCTGGAACATACGTTTTCCTCAACTGCCTCATCAACTAAAAGGGTTCAGTGAGCAGAAACTACCTTCTCGTAGCTGCCCTTCTATCTCTCAGAGCAATGATGATTGAATGATTGGTTCCTTGGCCCAGTCAATGACTCCAGATACTTTGAAAAAAAAAAAATCCATGCATCTTCTATTACATTATTATTTTAGTATCTGTTAAGAAAATGCATATTGTTGAAAGGTGACATAAATTCAGTATTATCTTAAAATAACTTGTATTTTATTAAGCAGAGCAGTATCTGCATTCTACATATATCTAAAAAGTAGTTAAATCACATGGTTTATTCAGTCTACAGATGATGCTTGGTGCACCGGGGAATTTGAAGATCCCGTTAATAATTTCAAGGGCCCAAAGCAGAGGTTTGAGTCCCGCAGGCTGAGATCTGTTGCCCCAGCCTACTATCTCGAGAGATTTCCTCCCAAACTCTTCTCCTTAACTGGTCTGTGGAAAGGGCGCCCTAGTGCTCCAGTGAAAGCAGGGTGGCCAGAGCTATTAGGAAATGGGAAGACTCACAGCGAACACTGGGCTTCTGCAGATGGTTTACAGCAGCATTTTCTAAAGCTGTCAGGGTCTTCACCATGTTTAGAATTGGGGACTGAGCCTAAATTGACTCATAGCAACTACTTGATTCTCTGCGAAGATCTGATTTCACCCCAGAGGATACCCTGACTGGAATAAAGCATGGTGGGTAGTAAAGTGATAAGGCAAAAAAGCATTGTCAGGCAAATCATAAAGGTCCAATCCTCTCCAAGGAAGGCAAGCATTGTCCTCAGGAACAGTTACACTATAAAACCATAGGCAGCAGGGAAGTAGGTTAAAGCAGATCATTCTTAAGGTTTATTTCTCAAAAGTCAAACACGATTTCAGTTTGGGGTCATCCACCAAGCATGAAGGTTGTGGATAACACTACTATTAATATTCCATAAATTCTTTATATAGTACTCAGTGGAAAATCATCATTTGTAATATTTATCTGGTGCTTGAATGAGAATCTGCGATAATATGACAATTCAATTTCCTACTTTGACATTTCAAATATGACCAAGTCACGATAATCAATCAGTAATACATTCATCATCTACATGAAGTCAATTATGCACCAATAATCAGTGAAATTTCGAACTTGTAACCTAGACCCGTGTGCAGTGGCGACAGGGAAGGTGGAGACATTTGCTGTAATTACGCTGTTATTGCTTCTAACAAAATGTTTTATATCTGAAAGGGCAGCCAGTGCTTTTAAAACCTCAATTCCAGTCTGGCTCTTTATTACAAATTGCCTTTTGAATCCCAAGCTTTTTTAGAAAGGCAATAGGAGATGCAGTCATCATAAGACAGCATGAGTATGTGGCTTTGGACTCAGATAGGCAGTGGTTCAAATCCCGGCTCTGCATTTATTAACTGAGTAACCTTGGGCAAGTGTTTTAAACTCTTTAAGCCTCAGTCTTCCCATCTATAAAGGTGGTGGTAATAATTACCTAGCAAGGTTGTGTAAGAATTCACCATGATGTAGGGCACATGGGTGCTCAAAAAATCGGAGCCATCATTATAACCAAAAGAATATGATCAAAACTGAAAGGTTTCGATCATGTTTTTTAAAGGAATAATTCTAAAACTTTCTATATAAGTGAACCAATGTTGAGAAAAGAAAAACATTTAAAACATAGCACTCATTATAATCAAGTGTCTTTTAAAATACTCTGATTACTAGACAACAATTACATGCACTATTTTAATAATATCATAAAATGGTTGCATTTTGTTCTTTGTTTATTGCATTCTGAAAAACCCATGTTAGAATTATAGGCATATAAACAGGGGTTATTAAGAATGCCTGCAGAAAGCACTTACTGACGCATCATTTAGCCTGTTTCTCATCTTTGGAAGAGAGAAATCCAAATGGCTGCTTCTTTCAAATGTCCCCCAGATACATAGTGTTCATTTGAGATCTAAACATTGTGTGTGTCTCTGTGTGTGTGTGTGTGTGTGTGTGTGCGCGTTTTAATTCAAATTTCCACAGTACCTCTCAGGAATTTTTCTTTCCCCTCACAGGAATTTATGAGACAGTTAAGAATCCTCTGTGGAACACCATATGATTTCACTCATATGTGGAAGATAAACAAACACACGGATACAGAGAACACATAGTGGTTACCAGAGGGGAAGGAAGTGGGGAGGTGAGTGAAAGGGGTAAAGGGGCACATATGTATGGTGACAGATAAAAACTAGACTATTGGTGTTGAGCACAATGCAGTCTATACAGAAACTGAGATATAATAATGTACACCCGAAATTACACAATGTTATAAACCAATGTGACCTCAATCAAATAATTTTAAAAAAAAAAGAAAAAAGATACTGTCTGGGACCAGGATGAGTTTAGAGATAGCCAATATGCACAGGATGTGTCTCTATAAGTAGCTTCCCAGGAACCTCTTCTCTGGTCCCAAATAGTGGGCCTCAGACTTCATGGCAACAGAGTTGTCGCCATGGCTCCTTGAATCAACACGAGCACAATCATTCACTGTGTGCAGAATACATAAAGCACATCATCACAAAGGATGTGTGTTCCAATCATCTATTACTATGTAACAAATCACCCCAATACACAAAGGCTTAAAACACAATTTATTCTCTCTCATAATTCTGTGGGTAGACTGGTGATTCCCCTGCTCCGCATGGTGCGAGCTGGAGTGCCGGGACGGCTACAGTCTTCTGGGGACTTGACTGAGCTGGAATGTCTGAGATGGCTCGCTCACATGGCAGCGTGTTGTTGGCTCTTGGCCAGGCGAAGCTGTCAACCAAAACACCTACATGTGGAATCTCCACATAAATTGGGCGTCTTGCAGTCTGGTGGCTGGGCTGCAAAAGGTGGCACCCAGAAAATGGATCATTACAAAGAGCCGGATGGAAGCAGCAAGCCTTCTTATGACCTTGCCTTGGAAACCACACAGTGTTGTCTCCACCTCATTTTATCAGTCAAACAACTCACAGGGCTGGCCTGATGCTGAGTTAGTTCTGGCCCATTTGCCACATTTCTTGGGACAAAACTGACCAAGAGGTTGAAGTGGGCTCTAGTGCATAATGAATTAAAAGCGCTATCTGAGTGCATAGCGTGCACGGCCCACTATGCACCTTCCTTCCTCCAAGCCAAGGAAAGGAGGAGCAGGAGGAGCTGCAGACCAACACAGAGCAGACAACCAGGAGCCCAAAGAACTTCTGAGTCCAGCCTGTGCAGTTAGGGTAACAAGGGTACATTGAATAAACCAGAGGTGGGGAGTCAAACTGGATGGAAGCCAAAGGTCAAATCGCAGAAATATTGGAAGTTCACAGAAAGGATTCTGCTGAACTCCTTGGGGCTGTTCCTCTTACTGCCTGCTCCAAGCAACCCTTCCCTACCTGGAGTGGAAAACTGCACTGTGTGGCTTCTGACCCAAGCTTAGTTCCATCAAGTCCAAGGTTAGCCCAGCCGAATTCATGGTAAATCAAGAGCTCGACACAGACTTTAAAGTGGAAATTTTGCTAAATTCAAATATTTTGTTGGAAGGAAGGAAGTGAGCTCTCTGGCCCTAAACTATGCAAGTGACTATCTCATGCTGCACTAAATGGTCCAGCAAACATAATGCATGAGGTTTCTCTCCCATATTCTGAAGCCAACAAGAGCGGGGCACGTGAGGGGAGCCATAGAATCTGCTTTATAAAGCATTTAGGAAACTCTAAGGGTGAAAATATTTATGAAAGTTCCATGGACAGGGCTTCTCTCTGGGTGACATAGCTCTGGCATGTCATGGGTGAAATAAGGTTCTAACAAAGCTCTCTTGGTGTCCCCAATATAAAGCTTTTTTAAAAGGCTGCTAGAAGGATCTGCCTACCTCTGCATTCCACACTACAGTAGATCTTATTACATATTAGAACCCCCATGCATAAGGCCTTTTCAGTAATGGTTTCTCCTGGTTCTTGGACTATACCTACAAATTCACCAAGCTACCCATAGTCATCATTCTCATGTTTGGTGCTGTGTATTAATAATGTTGAATAAAGGATTTATAGACAATGCATTCATTAGCCACTGAAATTAGACTCACACGAAGACTGTCACATCTTATCACAGTACTTGTTATACTGTCGAAAGCAACTTTTATATGCTTATCCTTTCTGAACTTACGAGCCAGAAGGAAGAGGCATCATGTAACATTCCCGGTGGTGCATTTCACATTCTGTTAGTGCCACCAAACAAGAAACAGCTTGCTAGGACTGCCAGGTTCCTTTGAGAATTTCTCCAAAACACTGATAGTCACAACAGCCATCTAGTCACAACTTTGATGTGAATTGCTTCTATTTTTTTGTTTAAACTCAAGAGACTGTAGTTGGATGGCTGGATGGTTCAAATGAATCTCATTGCTTTTTGCCACCTCTCCTCACCCAGGGAGATCCGTTTCCAAAAATTCTCATGGGCCAGACTATATTTTCACTGAAAAGAAGGACCTACCTTCTCTAATCTGTGATACAAAATTGCCAGTAATCCTTTGATGATACTCAAATGATTGTCCCACACCTTCAGGCAGCCATTTATTGCTTAAAACCATTATATCAGAGAAAACCAGGTTTATATCTCATAGAATTAAATTCCGCTGGTTACACCCTGCCAACTACTTGCACTTAATTTGATGGGAGTTTAGCCAGGCAAAGGTGGCAGATCTGTGGCCACCAGGCCATGTGGAATTGACTGTCGCTCATTACAGTTATCCTTAAGATAAAGATTTAAATCTATTTCATTTCCTTGCTCAGTATCACTAAAGTAAATAGGACGAAGACATGAGAATTAAAGGAAATTTTCCAGCCAAGAACATTGACAGCTGAAATATAATCAGTTTCTAAGATTTATAATGCTATTGACTTTTCTTTTGCATCATAAATTTCACTGCTGACTATCTGTCTGGGTTTTATTGTAATATCATATCATATTAGGGAGATCAGCTTTGCTGGTGACGAATGAAAATCACTGATATGAAAAAAAATTCCCATTATCAGCTCATCACCTAATCATATTAGCATCTTTGTATCCTATTATCAGCTTTTTTATATAAAATAACATTTCCTAATGACAGGGATTTCACTAATGCTATATGAGTGGTACTAATATCATTTGAGAGTTCTCATCATGCGTAGCCTACTTGAAAGCAGACTATATTTGTTTTCTACACAGACTTAGAAAATTGCAAACAGTGTCTAGCAATTCAGGCAAAAATGATGCTTTATGGAAAAGCTATCTTCTTGATTAGCATAGAGGGGCCTTCACAATTTGGTCCCAACCTTCAATGAATAGCATGATGATTCACAAAATGTGAAGGTAGTTACAGCAGATAGAAAAGAAAAAACCTGCTAACCTACTGAATGCAAGGTAGAATACATCTCATTTCTTTAGTTATCACTCATACTGTTCTCAAAGTCAAATCAGGGTAAAGTTCAACTGAGTCACCTGTTACCCTATACCAAGTTTTTGCCAATGCCACTGAACAAGAGATTTTTACCTATTTCTTAGCAAACTCACAACTTGCTTAGATGAGTTGGAACCTGATAAAGGAAGAAAACTGAATTTCTAAAATTCATTTTTTAGAATATGATTGAGTCTTTGGAGTTTGTGGCTATATCTGCAAGATGCTGAACCAGTCGATCACCTCAGCGATTCACTGTCAACCAGTCAATGCAGTGAGAAAATCAATTTTATCAGCTCATTGAACTGAACCGCTGTCTGCGGACACATGCAAATTAAAGGCCTCCGTGGCTTCCCATGGCTACTATGGCAGCTGTGTCTCTCACCACAGTGGGGTAAGGTTCTCACCCAGCCAGAATCTCCAGGAAAGTGGAACCTGGCTCTTTCATGTATTTATAAGTTCCCCTGGCACCCGGCACCAAACTATGAGACATTTGCTAGGCAGCACCAAATTCTTCTCCCGGCCAACCCCAGCCCAGGGCCTGGTAGAGCAGTCTGGGCTCCCTGGATGAGTTTGCTGGCTGCTCTACTCATCCCTTCTAGAATTCAGGATTTACTTTTGACCCTGTTATGAGAGGATACTCCCAGTGTTTCCCAGATTGACAGAACAACTCCTCTCCAGCATTTCCTCCAGGGAGCTTATTTACTAGGTCCTCATTACAGAGCCTCATACTCCAGAGTCAGCCAGGAGATTCCAGAGTTCCTAGAGTGGTTAAACAACTTGACTTCTCCATGAACCCTCCTGACATGTCACTAGCTGGAATGTAAGTCCTTGAAGTGGGCGGGCCATGTCTTTATAACCCATACAATGAATGGCAGATCGAAGGGTTTATTAAATATCGAATGACTGGATTAGTTAATTAACTAATTAATTAATTTAAAGCAGTGGCTCTCAAACTTTAGTTGGCATTAAAAAAAAAATCACCTGAAATTTTTTAAAAATATGGATTCCTAGATTCAACTCCCCCAAAATTCTTATTTAATATGTCCTAGATTGGGTGCAGATATCTGAATTTTTAACAAGTACCCTAGGTAACATGCTTCAATTTAAAGTATCAGTTGTCTGCCACTGATCTGACCCACCTCTTAGTTTAGAAAACAAAACAAAAAACTGTGTAAATGTTTGCTATAAGAAAAATTTTGCAAGTTGACTCATTTCTGTGGCGTGTCTATTTTTGCTGTCGTTTGATGCATCATTTATTTAAGCCTAGGAGAATGGTCAAGCATTTAAAACACATTTCCAGCCCTGAGTTTCGGTGGAAATTAGTTGGAAAGGCATCCCTAGCGAAACGTGTGAAAATATTTTCACACAGAATACCCGAAAGTCTTAATAAATGTCTCCCTTCACTTGGCTTTTTTGGGTTACCCCAGCTCAGTGCATTTCCAGACACCCAGCAGCAGAAGAAAACACACCCAAGTCCCCAGCAGTTGCCACCTTGAAGGAGTGGTGACAGGAGTCACAGAGAAGCCTAATTATGCTGTCAGGCTAAAGGAGAAAGTAAGAAAAAGCAAGCTGTTTGGGAAGCTAGGTAGAAGCCAAGCAATACAGGGAAGGGGAGGAGGTTAAAAATGTCACGTCTGTGCAGGTTTCTCACCTCCTCGGCAAGGGGAGCTGCTCCCTGTTCTGTCTCCTGTTACGATGTGAATATGTCTATATTACAGCGCTTTTTACAGCAGAGTGTACTTAACGGATCACTGTCTCTAGGGGGCAGTGAGCTCCTTCAGGGTGAGGCCTATGACGGACAGGGTCAGGGTTAAGAGCTTGTTGTAGAGACAAATGCCAAATTCAAATCCAGATCCGCCACTTACTGGCTGTGTGGGCTTGGCAACTTATCCTCCAACCTCAGCTTCCTCACCTGCAAAACGGAAGCAATAACTTCCCTGGAGGAACACCTGCATGAATTAAAGGAGATAATCCATTGTAAATGCTCAGCAAACTTGCATTGCAAGTGTTCAATAAATGTTAGCTCATATAAATTATTATTCATTTTGGGTCTGCAGTATAACGTGTGATAGATGGAACGGACATGAGGACCTCTGATACCCATCCTACTAGAGCCAGCCTCTAGCTCCAGCTGGGGCCCTGAGGAAGACAGAGAACAAGGCCAGTCAAATGTTCACTGCTGATTACTCTGCGTGCTAGCCACAAGGCTTATGTGAAACACCTAACCTTGGTGCGCCTGGACCAAAAACCCAGGCTGGAAGACTTCTGTGGCCTCTTCCGCTGGGTTTATCCTCTGATCTTAGCTCTTGAATCTTCATCACTCTTTGGAAAGAAGATAAACAGAAAAAGGGTGCTGAAGAAAGCACCAAGAGAAAGGCCATCCCGAAACCACACTCCTAGGGAAGGTGACCCCCCAACCTTGGTTTTCCTGGGGCAATCCTGGCATAATTATTAATAAGACCCCCTCGCTCGTGCATGACCAGGTGTCGATGATAAATTCTGTGGTTATCTGACCCCTAGGCATTGGAAGGCAAGAGTCCCTCCAAATCATTGGGACCAGGTTGGAAACAGCTTGAGCCTATCTTATGACACCAGCCTCACGAGCTACCAGGGAAGAGAAGCAACCAAAGAGCAGAAGAGCCTCCAAGGATGTAAACTGCTGGCCCTGCCTCTATTCCAAAGCCCGGCTCTGGAGCCCTGCAGCCCAGGTGTCACTGGGAACCCCTTTGGCCCTGGGCCTCCATCGAAGCCCCTCTTCCTCAGGTTGGGGAGCCCAGCAGAGGCCTATTTTCCCAGGAAAGTTTTAAAGAGGCCACTAAATCCTGCTCCTGACAGGGTCCCCAATCAGTACAAGAAACTCAAAACATGAACTTTTAGTTTAGAAAAGGCCCTTCCAGGAACTTAAAAGCTAATTCGTTTTTGATGGTCATAACATTCTTGGGTAAGGGATACAAGATTATCTAACAAACTGTTGGTTGAACACTGGTCACAAGGTATCAAAGACACAAGTCAAAAAAAATCATAAAAACCACAATCAGCCACAATAACTAATTCTTGTCAAGCAATTCACATTCACAGTGTGCTTCAGACATATGACCTCACTTCTGTCTTTCAACAGCACCAGGAGATCGGCGTCATTAGCCCAAAGTTTACAAGTGAGAAAAAGGACACAGAAAAGTTAAGTGATTTGTCGAAATCACACAGCATGTAAGTGGAAGACCTGGAACCTAAATCCAAGGCTTTTGATTTCAAACCTTGTGATTCTGTCTAATACAGTCAGTCACACCATTATCAGATTAAACTTGAATTCAATTATACAGAAAAAAAGGAAGGAGAAAAATACAGAGAGAAGGAAAAGTCAGGAAGGAATCATTTAAGCAGTACAGGCAACACCTCTGACTCGTCTTTTTCATCCAGAAATGCCACGGAATGAGCAAATGATTTGAAGCAGGACCACACCATGCACTGTTTGACTGTTCTCAGATGATTTCATCATGAAAGCATCTCATCTCCCTGAATGTGATTCTAAGAAGTAAACGTTTGTACTTTTGGACAACACAACCCCTAAACACAGATGAACTAATTCATCTGGTGCTCAACCCAAGGAAACAGCCATATCTTAGATGTTGGAGGAAAAACCCCAGTGAGGGACAATGTCAGGCCCCCCATGGCACCTTCCCCGGAGCTGTGGCTCCTCCACTGCCCAGCACTGTGTAGTTGAGAAAGTGCTTTCATAGATCCCACCTCACCCAATCTTGTCGACAGCCCTGAGAAAGGGAGAGGTGAGAGAGATGTGGTTATCTCCACCCTATAGGTAAGGCAGACTAATATTTTGAAATACTACACTTCTCTCTGCATTTATGCTACAGGGAAGGAGGGGATGAAAGTGCTCAAGACTCATATAGTTCGGGCCCCTGAGAGTGGGGCTGTCAGGGTTGGGCAAGGTTCTTGTGCCCAAGCGTGATCCAGAAGCCACGGAGCTGCCTGCCTTTAAGGCACATGGCTTGAACAGTGCAGACACCAGCCATGACCACGCTGGACTGAAGCTGGACCGTCCTCCCCATAAACCAAGGCACCACTGAGCCTCCTGGGTTCTTGTACAACCCAAGGGAGCTGGAAGGAGCCCCAATAATGACTCTAAATACGTTTCTTACTCATCCTGGGAGATGAGCACCCACAGTCATGTTTATGTTGACTTTTTGTTTAATTAAGACAATTTTTTTAGAGCAGTTTCAAGTTCACAGCAGAATTATAGGGAAGGTACAGAGATTTCCCATATATTCCCTGCCCATACACATGCATAGCATCCCCCATTATCAATATCCCCCACCAGAGTGGTACATTTGCTACAAATGATGAACTGATATTGACACATCATAATCACCCAAAGTCCACGTCAACCTTACGGTTCACTCTTGGTGTTGTACATTCTATGAGTTTGAACAAATGTATAATAACATGTATTAACCATTATGGTATCATACAGCGTATTTTCACTTCCCTAAAAATTCTCTGTGCTCCACCTATTCATCTCTCTCCCCCACCCCCAATCCCTGAGAACCGCTGGTCTTTTTACTGTCTCTATAGTTTTGCCTTTTCTGGAATGTCATAGAGCGGATTCACAGAATATGCAGCTTTTTCAGATTGGCTTCTTTCACTTAGTAATACATTTCAGGTTCCTCCATGTCTTTTCAAGGCTTGATAGCTTATTTCTTTTTAGCACTGAATAATATTCCACTGTCTGGATGTCCTACAGTTTATTTATCCATTGACGTACTGAAGGACACCTTGGTTGCTTCCAAGTTTTGTGTGGACTTTTTTTAAATGAAGAAATATCAAATTTCTTGTGGACCTTATTTTGTGATTGCAAATTTCTTCCCACTACATGAATGAGGAAAATATAAGATGCCAAACATCCATAAAAAACACATATTTGAGGTATAAGGGCAACCTTTGTTTGGAATGAGACACTTGGTTTACTAGGCAGCCTTGGTTTATTTGTGGTTCTCCCTTTGTTTCCTATACAGATCTCAGTTGTTTAAAGGGACTTTGCGGAACCCCTGTCCTTTACTGCCTGACTTGATTGATCGTCTCTACCACCAGTTACCGTCCTAAGTGTGGGATGCCAAATCAGCTTGTGCGGCACCTTGGAGACACACAAAAGAAGGGGTTCCCAGGGCACATGCTCATTAAACGACTTCTTGCACCCTGGTGCCAGTGCCTTTCATTAGATTATAAAAAGTAGCTCGGTTTAATGGTTCCTTGTCATGGAAGAGTCTATGACTGTAAACTTACTTGATATCCATCTAAGTTGAAATGTCTCCTTTCCAGCCGCCTACCCATGTTCTGTTCTGCAAAATCATGCAAGAACACAGCAAAATGAAACTGGTTGTTTAGAATCAACAGGCAAAAAAGGTCGTTTTGACAATATCCGTAGGTCACCTTCTTAAACCACGAACTTCTCAAAATACAAGTCACATCTTTTTGTTGCAGCCCCCTACCGAGCACCAAGGGATCCTTAATAAATACAAACTGGCTATGACAAAGAAGAGACCGCCTGTTTCTTGGTGTTTGTTGGGTACTGCTGAGAAATCTTTCAACCTGCCACAGCAGCAATCGGGTCATTTCTCCTGACAAGCAGCCCCTTCCCTTAGCGGTAATGAGCACGGTAAATCCAACACATGGAGCCCCCTAGATCAAAGATAATAAAAACTATGTCCTCGAGAGCACAAATAGGTATGAAGTGAGGCGAATTATGAGGCTAAATGCATAGCTTCAATTGCTCGCCCAATTCTCTATGTTGTTTACAGTCTTGAGCTCAGCTCTGCGCAAGTTGGGTTCCAGTCCCATCACCAAAGGCAGACAAAAGGGGAGGCGCAGCGCCATCTGGTGTCCGTCCAAGGGGAGAGTCGAAGCTGCGAAGGAACGGCTTCAGTGTCCCGAAGGACCTTCCAATGGGACTGTGACTACATTTTTTAGTGCAATTTTCTCTATTATAAAAGAATGCGTGAAACTTATTTGTTGTAGTATGAGTTTTATTATCTGTTATCATTTTATTTTTGTCTGATATTTTAGATAAAGGTTTCAGACAAAAATGAAATTTGAAGTTTAAAACCTAGTTTATAGTATTTTAGTTTATGCACTCCCTAGAACCACAACATACAGTTTTTAATAAAGCGTCTGACCTTAATTACAAAATGCTTTCCTTTGCATTCGTTTTAAGTACCATAAAATTAAATGCCATATACACAGCTGATAATTATACAAATACAAAGGGAACTATCGAAGAGGGAAAATGTATTCAATCTCATAGAAGACATAGCACCTTTTGAGTTACTAAGATAAATATTTTTAAAGTAACATATTGGAATTTAAAGAAATTGATTCAAAAGTAGTCTTGCATTCCTAAAAAAGCTGAAACTTTGCACTGAGTTTACTGATCTTTTCTTAACTGGACTGGATGTATAATTCTATTTTCATAAAGCCTATCTCCAGAGCTGACAGTGGGACACTGGGATTCTTTGAACAATGCATGAACAAGCCCCATTTAGGATATTGGCTTTCTAACTTGGGTGATTTGGGGCTTGTGTGTTATGACCAGAAAAAAATCATCAACAGGATGTCAACAATAGCCACAAATATCTCAGAAACCTTACCTACCATACAGCCATCCCTAAAATTCTGGATTGCTCCCACTGCCGAGACCTGGACAGAGATGCCCAGAGGTGGCTTCCTCGGGCCCCTCCTGCCAACATCTGATTCCTGTTGATTTTTATTAATCAAGCTTCTATTCCTATAACTTGAAGTACGAGTGACAGCAAGAGATAAACTATGCTTGTTATAAATATTCTCAAAAATATTGGGAGAGAACAGGATGCTAGAAATAGCAGTATTCATGAAACAAATTATAGATTGAGCCATAAGAGATTGCTGCCACTTGACTGTGTTTTACCTAAAATAAAGCAATTTCATGCAATTCACCTCAATACTTAGGAAACTCAAGGAAAGGTACACCGACATGGATGTATCTAGGGAATAGCACCCCTTGTAAGTGCAATTTTTAGCTGCACAGAAGTTTGTTTATGACCGAGGTCATGTCTATGCAACATTAAGTTGGACAAATGTTTTAGCTTGCTATACGAGTTTTATAAAATAGCACCATCACTTAGCAGAATGCACCCACTCAAGCTTCTAATAGGGGCTATCCACTTGGATGTTAAGACTTAGTTTCTCATCTTTGTTTACTAATTAAGTCTCTGTCAAACTTTTCTTGCTGTAATATAGATAAGAACATATACATATAAAATTAACATCTTCATACATCAACTAATAGACATGCTATGTTGCAAAAGTCCATTTTTAAGGCAGTTGCTTGAAAGTAACTAAGCACTTCCTCAAAGAAATAAAACATGTTTAAGTTCCCAGGCCAGCTCCTGAGAGTCTGCGTAACTCACCCTGCAGCTACACGATGGGGTTCTTTTACAAAACTGAATTGCAAGACGAGGAAGCAGGAAGACAAGAAGGAGAAGGAAAAGGATCAAAAAGTAGCATTGTGATACTTAGTGTTTGTGACCCTATTTCTAGTATTCTGGTCCACTATATTATTTTTAAGTACTGAAATACAGGGGTCCGGCCTGGTGGCAGAGCGGTTAAGTTAGCGCCCTCCGCTTCTGCCAGAGGGTTCCCCAGGTTTGGATCCTGGGCGCGCACAGACGCACCGCTTGTCAAGCCATGCTGTGGCAGCGTCTCATATAAAGTGGACGAAGATGGGCACGGATGTTAGCCCAGGGCCAGTCTTCCTCAGCGAAAAAGAGGAGGATTGGCATCGGATGTTAGCTCAGGGTTGATCTTCCTCACAAAAAACAAAAAAAGTACTGAAATACATATTTAGTTCTGGATGATATTGTCATTTTAGCGTTCGAAAGAATATGAAATCTGAATCTTTTATGTATTCAAAAATCAATGACTCAATTGTTCAATTTATGCCACAAAACAAATCCGTGCTCATTTTTTTACATCTAGGCAAGACCACACCCATAAACTCTACAATAAGTAACCAGCTGTGCAACTGCAAAGATTCCACTGAAAAGATACGTCTTCTTCCAATTCAAAGACTTTCTGAACAAGTGAAATATACGTCAGCATTGAAATTGATAAAGATCCCTCAATATCAGTCTCTACACAATGACAGTAAGAAAGACAAACCCGAAATGCTTGCTTCAAAACAAAATATTACAGCTTACCATAATAAAAAGATTGTCACTCTGAAAAAAAGCATACAAAATTTTTCAAAAAATACTCTTCAAAGAGATGGGGTTATTTGAAGGTGAAGAAGTCAAAAGTAAAAGTCTGGAGTTAGCTTGCAGCTTGCTCCCCCACTTCTGACGTGTGTAGAATCAGAAAGAGCACTGTCAGTGGCTGGAAACATTTGTACAAAAATACGCTTGCAACTGAATGACGACACCCTGAACCTCATTTTTTTTAAGTTGGTATTTCTTAAAAGAACTATAAATTATATCAGACATTTGATTTTTACATTCTGTGACTAATTTAATTTTCTTCCTTTTATAAAGAGACCGTTTTAGTACGGCATTATTTTATATATTTCATCTGTTGATAATTTATACTATTATAATATACGTTTATTTTTATAAATTTATATTTTACTTCATTATTTTACTTATAATTTTTAAATTTGAAATGTGTGAAGGCTTTAGTCCCACTGAAATTTTTTAGGAAATTTTGTTTTAAATAAATTATAGATAATATGTGTATCTCAGTGTCCATTTCACTTAAAATCAAAATAAATACTGAAGTGCCAGAGGTGTCATTTTTTCCGGTATAGCGTAAGGTCTAGTGGAGCTCAAACAGAGACAGCGTGTTGAGGAAGAGGGAATAAGGAACCCGGACTCAAGAAACTTATATCTCAGGCCGAAATAGGACCTACAGAGGCCATAAATAGTGAATGGTACCCCCTCACCAATATGTAATTAAAAATTAAAACAATACTAAACCATAAATTAAGTCCAACACAGTCCTTATGATACCAGCTCAAGACAAGGTTGACATAAGGGAAGCTATATTATAGAAAGGAAAAACTCTGTCGTAACTTTGAACGACCTCTGACAAACTAACCCAGCTGGACATGCACCCTCCAGGAGATCTAGCTGCTCTGTAGATTTTATGACCCCTGTTTGTGCATGTACCTCCCAGCTGCGATAAGATGATAACTTTGTTCTTTTGAGTTCCTTGGGAATGTGATGATCCCCAAACAGAGAGTCTATGCTGATAGCCATCATCTGAAAGACAACTGAAAGATCTGGTGTGGCACTCCCAGTCTGTAACACCAGGAGGTCAACATTCCTGGGCTGGCCCCGTGGCTTAGCGGTTAAGTGCACGCTCCGCTGCTGGCGGCCCGGGTTCGGATCCCGGGCGCGCACCGACGCACTGCTTCTCCACTTCTCCGGCCATGCTGAGGCCGCGTCCCACATACAGCAACTAGAAGGATGTGCAGCTATGACATACAACTATCTACTGGGGCTTTGGGGGGAAAATAAATAAATAAATAAAATTATTTTAAAAAAAAAGAAGGTCAACATTCCTAACCCCCTCCCCAATAACCCAATGGCCTCTATAACTGCTATAAGATTTTGTGCCACCTTAAGATGGTTCTTTTGGACATGAGTTGGCCATCTTCCCCCTTGCTAGCAAGCTGTAATAAAAAGTCCTTTTTCTCCTACCACCTTGCCTCTTGACTATTGGCATGTCTTGCGGTGAGCAGAAGGCCCCACGTTGGGTGGTAACACTTATTTTTCCCCTAATGAATACTAAATTTTTTTTTGTTAAATATTTCATTTTTCCCTCCAAAAATATGATGTGTTGGTTCCCTAAGCATAAGACATTCTCCATCTGTCTCCAGCCTGTTCTGCTCCCACATCTGCTTCTGTCCTCAGCGACTTCACCTCTCTGGGCCTCTTTCTTCATCAACACGATAAAGGGTTTTGATTAGATGATATCCAGCCCCCTATCCAGCTCTAAAGAATTACTCCCTGCTTCCAGTCACTATGGAGTCAGTCCTAGGCAATTGTAGTATTGTGATTTATAGCAAGAAATATATATCTGGTCTTCGTCCCCATTTCTGGCACAGAGCTCCTAAAACCCTCTGTAATTTCCTAAGTGAAGAGGATGATCAAGGTGTCTTTTGTTACTTTCATTAGGTGACTTTTGAAAAACACCTAAGGAAAACCAAGCACGTGATTAACGGGTTGGAACTTTCCATCCCACCCTCAGAACCATGGGGAGGGGAGAGGGGCTGGAGATTTAGTTCAATCACTAATGATCAATGATCTAATCAATCATGCTGTGTAATGAAGCCTCCATAAAAACCCAAAAAGGACGGGGTTTGGAGAGCTTCCAGGTTGGTGAACACGTGGAGATTCAGGAGGAAGAGTACATTCCTGGAGAGGGCATGGAGGCTCCACGCCATGTCCCCATACCTTGCCCTATGCATCTCTTCTGTATCTAGTGAGTAAAATGTTTCTCTGAGTTCTGTGAGCTGCTCTAGGAAATTAATCCAACCCAAGGAGGGGGTCATTGGAACCTCCGATCTCTATCCCGGGTCAGAAGCCCAGGTGACAACTTGGAGTTGCCACTGGCATCTGAAGGGGGGCAGTCTTGTAAAACTGAGTCCTGAACCTGTGGGATCTGATGCTATCTCCAGGTAGATAGTGTCAGAATTGAGTCGAATTGTAGGACACCCGGCAGAACTTTTTAGCCACGTTTATGAATACCTTTAAAAGATTCCTACCTCCTTTTAAGACAGAAAGCTGCTGAACTAATTCATAGGACTGTGTGAATGAATGATAGATAGCCTTAACACTTCCGGATGTGTATTTATTTTAATATTATTAACAATGAGTGTCAGGCATTTTTCAGGATGATTCTTTTAGGGGTGATAAGCATAGAGTTTGCTGAGAACAAAGGCTTTGGAGCACACGTGGTATGGGTTTATAGATCTACCAGTTCTACCAAATGGGCAAATACACAGATTTGGCAAAGACGTGGGAAAATACTTGCTCTGAAATACTCCTCTAGGGTGAACAATTTGCTTGTATCTTTCGAATTTTCAAAGGTGCGTATTCATTGGCTGGGCAATTCCACTTGAGGAAGTTGTCCTATAAATATACTCACAAAAGGCAAAATACGGGTAGAAGGACCTTTATGGGTGCTGAGTACTGTAAGGCGTAGACTGTGCTAGTTATCCTCAGCCCCACATCCATCCTTCTATCCCACGTCCCACACTCCTGAGACTGGGAGTGTGCAAACTACATTTCCTAGCCTCCCTTGTTATCTGGCTCCCCATTGGGTTCTTCCAGTAAGAGATCCTAAGATTAAAGTTCAGAGAAAAGAGACAAACATTCTGCTTCTGGCTCTTGGCAGTGTGGTGGTTGCTGCTGGTGGCTGGCAGATACCGTAGTGGCAGCAGAATTCTGAACTCAGCACCCCAGGCAGCATCTTTCCAGCTATTTCAGTGCTGATCTAGGTGCACAGCTTTGGCAGGTCCAGAACCAACTAGCTGCAACAGTATCTCCAACGGTGCAGCAGCCACTGCAGGTCTCTACTCCAGGGCTATCAGCAGCTTCTGATCTCAGATTATCATGGCATCTTCTTTTATTTTACAAGGCCCCCTAAATCTTCTTCCTTCTGCTATTCCTTCTAAGACCTTTCTAACCAGTTTTCTATATTGAATTCACTCTGTTTGAAATACACAATAAATTCTGTTTTTCAAAATGGACTTCAAATGATACAAAAGCCATTCAGTCCAATATTGTATTTGATAGAAAAAGATTTTAAAACAATCTAAGTGTCACTTAGCAAGGGACTGGTTAAATAAATTATGACCATATAAATATGGAATATTACACAGCTGTCAAAAAGACTGATGCATCTCTATGTGTACGAATGTGAATAATCTCCAAGTTATTATAGTAAAAAAAGAGCAAGGTGCAGAATATCATGTATAGTATGTTACCATTTGTAGTGACCTCTCTACCCGTTGAATTTTAGTTCATAGCCCTGTATTCTGGCCAACTGGCATGGTTTAACTGGCTCCATGGCCATGCCAAGGTCAAATACCTTTCTCATTTTCTCTTTACCATTTCCTCTGTTTACATCCTTCTCAACGAAATATTAAGTTTTTGTCATGGCCTATGGTTGACAAGATTAATGTGAGTCTAGAACATAGTATGATTAGATTCTTGATCATTTCTTGTTTGGGATCCAATAAGAGACTAGATGTTCAAATTATGAGCTGCTACCTTGAATTTTTAGGTCTGTGGATTTCTTTGTATTTTTTAAATTCTGTGGATGTGAGGATGATGCAAAGTTTTTATGTGTTCATGACCTTTGAGTCTTTAGAAAACTGTAGCATATAAAAAGATTCCTTTTTAGAAGTTCTGGAGCAGAGATCTGGGGTAAGACTGAGCACCCCATAGTATCGAAGAAGTAACCAACCTCCTTCCAGGTCTGTGAATAAGATTCTCTGGCTGTGACTGAACAAAGGTATATGAAATGAGAGGAGATACTGTGGAACTTTAATTTTATTATGGTGATGAGAGGAAGGAAAATCTACTTTTTGTTCTTTATTGGAACAAGAGAATTATTTAATTGTCAGGTGTGCTTTAATTTTTGATTGGAAAAAATACAATATTAATGAGCAGAGGAACTTAAACTTTCCTGTGAAATCAGGGGGTTCACTTGACAGTGAAAGGAAGCTCACAATCTAACTTTGGTCATGTTGTAATATTGGCATATATGTCCAGGGCACTAGAGACAAGGGAAATGAATTCTCCAGGAGAGAGAGACCTCTACCTCTACCAGAATTTACTGTGTGTGTAGCCTTCAGGTTTACTTAATTAATGCTTTTCCTTGACCCATTTCAGAATCTCTGGGAGCAACATAAAAGAGAAATTTATAAAAGGCCTTCTGGGGCTTCACTGCCTTTTTAATTAGTCCCAAGAAGTATCTAAGATTTTTGAAGTGTCTCCATAAAGACCCAAGCAGGATACGTCAGCCTGGATTCGGCCAGAAAACACAGTCACCACAGGTATTAAGAACCAAGGAGTTTAACATAGGGTTTAAATTCTGCAGCTAGAAAAGAAGGAAAACAGTCACCGACAACCTCGGCTTAAACTAAAGCAGTGGAGGAAGAGAAGCAGCCGAGTTTCGCAGGGAAGCCCAAGGAACTGGTGCACCTGGCTATCACAACTGCCAGTAGGGGGAGCTAGAGAGAAACCTGCAACGCCACCATAAGTGGCCACCATGACTTCCTGTGAATAACGGCTTTAGCTTCCACTTCTATCTTCCAAATTTCAATGCAATTTTCTCTCTTGCCCTACTCTAACTCAGAACCGTACAGGGAAGGGATTCTGGGACATGTGGTTCCAGCTTTACGTGGTGCCGAGTTGGCAAGGGACAGTCTAGTCCACAGAGCTGCACTCTTTTTCCTCCACTACAACCTTTAGCATTTGATGCGGTTGGCTACATCCTTCTTTTCAAAACACTTCCTTCCCTTGGATTCTGAAATATCACTTTCTCTTGAATTATCTTTTACTTTGTTTCTCCTTTTCAGTCTCTTTTGATGCTTCCTCTTCATCTCCCAGAGATCAGTCCTGGGACCTCATTGCTGATCTCATCCAGTCTCGTGACTTTAAATAGCATCTGTGTACTGATCACTCGTAAATATATATCTCCAGCTCAGACCCCACCCCAAAACTCTTGACTGTATATTCAAGTGCCCTCTTGACTTCTCTGCTCACATGTCTTCTCTGCTCACATGTGTAACAGCCCAAACCACCACAGTCTGTGGTACTTTGTTACGGCCACCTGAGTAGTTAGGACAATCCACTCTCCCCAACTAGATTATAAAATCCAAATGGGACCAGATTTTCTTTTGTCAACTGGTGTATCCCCAGCACCTAGTTGCCGCTCACCACACCGTGTATTTGCACACTGTATCAATGACTGAATGAATGAGTTGCCCAGTGTCTTAGCTAGAATGTGGCAGAGCTTGAGCTAGCTCAGATGCTAGCTAGCTAACTACACGATGAAGTGGAGATAAGTTTTCTATCTTGATTGTGTGAATCTAATTTGCAAATGACAATATAAGCAACCCATCGTGAATAAATAGTACATTCAGAAAATGCAAATACAAATTCTGCCTCTCTCACTTTCTCCTATTTGAAAGGAGTGGTTATCCGTTTGAGAAAACCTCACAGCACGTCTATCCCGCTGTAGACTTCATTGGGTAAACAGCATTTGGGGATTCAGACATCATAGCATTAAATTCCACTCCCCATCCAAACCACAGACGTGTTTATTTCTCGAAAGCTATTGCAGAGCTAACTCTCTGGACCAACCAGCGCTCTTGAGGACCTAACTTTAAAACCAAGGCAGTGCTTTCTTAATTCCCCAAGAGGGAGTGCGTGTCATTAAAGAGACAAAAGTCACAACATGCATTAGCTTTTGATAGTAATTCATCTGGTTCCACTAACTCGGATAGCTCAAAAACATTCAAACCTGTTTCCTTGAGACTGCTAAGATAAGACTCCTTTCAAAGCCCCTTAAGTAGTAATTGTCCCTGAAAATCAAGGCCAAATGGGCCAGAAATGAGAGGCAGTTTGTAAATTCTGAGTTTGAGCCCACTTGAGCCAATTACTGTAACAGGACAATCATGGCGTCTTTATTTGGACGCCTGAGACAGCCAATTTACTGCAAGGTAAATGAATTGATGTGCTCTCTTGGTGTAATTGAGGAGAAACCTGTTGGATCACAAATTCATCCAGTAACTTAATTAATCCTACTTTAGGATTCATCTGAGAAAGTGCTTACATAATTTCCTTTGTATGTGTTTTCCAAAAGGACATATGTCTCCTATCCAATGTTCTCTAAACCACAAAGGTACCCCATTGATTTTCTCAGTCTACAGTGTGTTGGTTTTCAGCCCGTAGTGTGTAAGGTGAAAGGAAACAATAACCGTATATAGAAATATTGATCTGCAACCATTGATTCAAGGCCCCATGGTGTCAAAAGATTAGTTACTTTTAAGGGAAGGACTAAAGGTGACTTTCAACTACTTTTTATTGACTAACACAGACCAGACAAACCTTTCTATCCAACGCCGGAGACTCTTCTCCAGAAGCCATAATGAATAGGCTATTTGACTCCCTTGCTTGAGATCTAAATAACACTGTCAACATATTTCCCAAATACATATAAACGTATGCCGTACTGTTACCAGATGATTGATGGTCTTTTAATTTAACTATAATAATAACTAGTACATTTAGTGTTTACTATGTCCTGGGAATTGTCCCAAGTGATTTACATATATTGACTTCTTTAATCTTCACAGCAACCCTCTGAGGTAGGTACCAATATTATCCCCATTTTACAGAAGAGGAAACAGAAGCACAGAAATGTTAAGTAGCTTGTCTAAAGTCACACAGCTAGTAAGTGGCAGAGCCAGGCTTTGAACTCAAATAGCTTAGCTCTAGAAATTATACTTTTAACCACTACACAATGGCACCACTCAGATGTTAAAGAAAATGGGAGAAACTCATTGGTCAAAATTGCAAATGAAAATTATTCAAATACTAGCCATTATCCTGCATCTGAACAGGGTGAAAAAGAAAAAGTAACTTTTTAAACTGTAAGTACTTTTTCTGGTTTATCTTCAAAAAAACAATTTGGAGAACAACAAAAATTATTACCATCCTATAGCTTAATAAAGTACTCTGGGAAGATTTCCTACCATCATTTTTAACTTTTAAATCATCTAGACTTATAATCTAGAGAAATAATTAGAGAAATTTCCTCCAAACCACAATGAGACACCGCTTCACACCCAGTAGGATGGCTATCAATAAAAAAACAGAAAGTAACAACGGTTGGTGAGGAAAAATTGGAACCCTTGCACATTGCTGATGGGAATGTAAAATAGTGCAACTGCTATGGAAAACAGTATGGAGTTCCTTAAAAAATTAAACAAAGAACTACCATATTATCCAGCAACTCTACTTCTGGGTATGTACCCAAAAGAACTGAAAGTAGGAACTTGAAGGGATATTTGTACACCCATGTTCATAGCAGCATTATTCACAATAGCCAAAAGGTGGAAGCAACCTAAGAGTTCATCAATGGATGAATGGATAAACAAAATGTCCTACATACACACAAGGGGAATATTATTCAGCCCTAAAAAGGAAGGATATTCTGACACACTCTACAACATGGATGAACCTTGAAGACATTATAATCAGTGAAATATGCCAGTCACAAAAGAACAAATACTGGATGATTCCACATACATGAGATACCTAGTCAAACTCATAAAAACAGAAAGTAGAATGGTTGTTGTCAGGGGCTGGGGCAAGGGGGTAATGAAGAGTTATTTTTTAATGGGTATAGAGTTTCCATTTGAGAAGATGAAAAAAGTTCTGGAGATGGATAGTGGTGATGGTTGCCCAATAACGTGAATGTACCTAAGCCCACTGAACTGTAAACTTAAAAATGGTTAAATTTTATGTAATGTGTACTCTACCACAACAAAAAAAACCACATATGTTCATTTGTGTTTGCATATATATGTAGATAGATAGATAGATAGATCTTCTCTTTTTTATACTTATAGAAGATATGAACACAGTTCTGTACCTTCTTTTCTTCTCATAACAACATATCTTAGAGACAATTCCATATTAGCACATTATTTTAAATGGCTGCTTGATATTCTGTGATATGGAATACTATAATCTGTCTAAGCTACCTGTTAGCCACGGTCATTTAATTATCTACAGTCTTTTATTACAATAGAGAACACTGCAACAACAACAACAGAATCCTCTAGAATAGAAAGCACACACTAGTTCTTGCACTAGTCAGGATAGACTAGGTAATATGGCATTAGAAAACAACTCCCTGGGGGCCAGCCTGGTGGCGTAATGATTAAGTTCACATGCTCCGCTTCAGTGGCCCGAGCGTTCGCAGATTGGGATCCCAGGCACAGACCTATGCACTGCTTATCAGGCCATGCTGTGGCAGATATAAAATAGAGGAAGATGGGCACAGATGCTAGCTCAGGGCCAATCATCCTCAGCAAAAAGAGGAGGATTGGCGACAGATGTTAGCTCACGGCTAATCTTCCTCACCAAAAAAAAAAAAAAAAAAACCACAAAATCCTTTATTAGAGTAAGAAAACACTCACAAATTCTCTACACAACAAGAGTTTACTTCTTACTCATGTGACATATCCTGCAGGAGTCAGCAAGAGCTTCTGCTCCACACAGCTCCACTCTCTCCTGACTGCATCATCCAGAAGATATAGACTCCCTCCTTGATCACTGGGCTTTCCATGGTCTCATCCCAGAAGTAAACTCATCTCTCATGAGCCAGATTGGTATTTTCTCCCTCCCAAATGAAAAGAAGCTGAAAAATGTAGAAGAGTAAAAGGAACTATTTGACTATCTCTTCCACACTTCATTCACACAAATAGAAATAATTTCCTCACTACAGATAAGTCCAAAGTTTGCAAATTATTTATGGAAGGTTTTTTTAACTCTGAAGTGATTATTTTGTATCCAACAAATATTTATAACATTCCTACTACATGCTGAGTGCAGGAACATGGTAGGCACCCAATTCATATTTGCTGAATAAACAAACGAATGATCTCTACTTATACTAGTAATCGCTACCGTTTCTCCCACAGCAGTCCAACTACTAGAAATGGTGAGAAGAGCAAATAAGAAATGACTTCTGTCTTCTCACATAGTCATTGGCCAGAGCCCAGATTAACTTAACTTTGAGGGCAAACTTTGACCATCAGGAGAACCTGGAATCAGACTGAGCTCTAAGCTCCAATTAAGCTATGATCATTGCCCAATTCAAAATTCTCATTGTTTCAAGGTCAATCCATGAGCCATGGCTGGCACTTAAACATTTCAGCTTACAGCCCACATTTGCAGTTTGCACAAACATTATGCATAGGTAAAAGAAGAGAATACGATTCAGCCTAATCCAATAGCTAATTAGCAACACCTGCACCAACGCACTATTAGCATCTTGCTATTAGGTTACTGTTTGCATTACAGGATAAGTGATTATGCCTGTCAAATTATGACAGGACTTGCTTCATCTTTCTGTTCATGTGTAAATTTAAATGCCATATTTTTAAATATTCCACAAAAGTTTTAGATACGACATTGCTATTTTAACACTTCAGTTACAGATTTCATTGATGTGATTAGGAGTTCTGTTGGCTTCATGTACTCGTAAGCGCAGTTCCTTCCCCAGGTTTGGGAAGTGCTCAGCTATTATTTCTTTGAACAAGCACTCTGCTCCTTTCTCCCTCACTTCTCCCTCTGGAATATCTATAATCCTTATGTTGCTTTTCCTAACTGATTCAGATATTTCTCAAAGAATTTCTTCATTTTTTTAATCTTAGTTCTCTCTCCTCCTCCACCTGAAGCATTTCTATATTTCTATCCTCTAAATCACTAATTTGGTCCTCCACAACATCAGTTTTGCTTTTTATGGTTTCTAGATTATTTTTTTATCTCATTAATTGTGTTCTTCATCTCCAGAATTTGTTTGGTTTTGTTTTTCAGAACTTCAGTCTCTTTGGTGAAGTGTTCCTTCTGCTCTTTTAATTTTATTCCTGAGGTTATTGAACTGTCTTTCTGAGTTTTCTCGTAACATATTGAGTTTCTTTATGACAACTATTTTGAATTCTCTGTCATTTAGATAGTAAACTTCTGTGACTTCAGGATTGGTTTCTGGAGACTTGTCATTTTCCTTCTGCTCTGAAGTGTTACTGTAGTTCTTCATGGTGTTTGATGATGTGATCCTTTGCCAGCACATTTGTGGTAGTATCAGGTCACAGATTCCACCTGCCATCACTGGCGGCAGGGAGCAGGAGTCGTGTTTTCAGATCCCACCTCCTCTGCTGGAGGTTGTGCCAGTAGGGCTGCTCTGTGTTTGCACGGCCTGGCCACAGCTGTTTTGTGGGTCACATATTCACATCCAGGCTGGGCCTCTGGGCTCTGCTGGTGGGTTGCTTAGGTGTGGGACCACTGTGCTCAGCAGGGGACTGGCTGAGCTGCTGTGCTAGGTGCAATGGGAGGGGTGCTTTTTTTCTTGCTTGGGCTGGCTCTGCACTTGCTGGCAGCTCAGCTGAGCCACTGCACTTGATGGGAGGGGTTCCCTCTCAGGAGCTGAGCCACTGCTGCTTGGTGGGGGATCATTCCCTCAGGTGGGGCCCCCATGGCACGGCCAGCACTTGTGGGCCAGGCTACCACTCAGAAAGTGTTTGTGCATGCAGGCCGGGCTGCCCCTGCCTCCTCTTATAGTCTTGCCAGCCACTGTGTGAGCACCTGGACCTGCATCACTGCTGCCAGGGAAAGGGAGGGGGAGGGGTCCACTCACCCAGTTCCACCACTTCCCAGGGATCCAGTCCACCCACCTTCAGATGTATGGCTGCATGGATCTCTCAGGCATCCTGTTGTGCTGTGAAGGGAATCCTCGTTGGTTAATGGATGTCCTTCTAGTTGTACCTTAGAGGGGAGAGACAAAGGGAACAACTCACTCTGCCGTGATGCTGACAACCCAGGTACAGATTTCAGTTGTCAATGACGGAATTACAATTCAATTCCTAGAAAATTAGAAATTGTATTTACATGAATAAGTACATCTTATTAATTATTAGTATCAAAGTATCTCCTTTGCTCTGTCTACCTGTTCTCCCTGCTGCTCCAGTAACTAGATACAAACTTTAAAGGTAGCAACACGTGCTAATGCTCATCATTTTATCCCTAAGCCTGGCGGAACACCCCGCACGTGTGGGTGCTCAATACATGTTTGTTGAATTAACTAATTCAACTTCTGCCTCTATGTTGATGACTCCCAAATCTCCAGTCCCACCACTCTTTAGCCCACAGGCTTCTACTCACTAAATAATCTTTCTTTCAGCATTTCACCATTCTACAGACAGTACATGCTCTACTACAATAAGCATTAACATTATTTTCTAAGTTTACAGTCATTCAGATCTAGATCAAAAATTCACAGTATTCCTTGTCCACACATGATGAAAATCTTTCTTCATCCAGTTTTGGAGGTAGTGTCATGTTGTGAAATGGGCTTTAGAGCAGGAGTCTTAACCTGGGGCCACAGAGTGGCCTTTGGAAATACAGGAACCCCTAAAATTCACATAAAATTTGTGTTGAGTGGATTTTCTCTCTCCCTCTCAGGGTAGGAGTGGGGTTCCTGCAGGACTACATCTGTGGTGTTAACACGTTGGCAATTCCAGTTGCAGCAGAATGTGTGTGTGGTGGCAGTGGTGGTGACAGTGGTGGTTGTTCCAGGTCAGTGTTAGTGGTGTCCATGTGGAGTTGGTGGTAATTGCTACAGGACCAAGTGTGCAATCAGGACCAGCAACATGATTTGCAGGGTCCGGTGCAAAATGAAAATGTGGAAGCCTTTGTTTAAAAGCTATTAAGGATTTCAACATGGTGACGCCAGAGCACTAAACCACACATGGGCTCTTCTGAACACGGAGCCTGTGCAACTCCAGAGATTGCAGGCCTGTAAAGCAGGCACTGTTTGTAGTGTCAACATGGTGCTGATGGTGGTTGCTATGGCTTCATGTTTGTGATGTCAATAGGTATCAGTGATTGTTGCTGCAGGACAAAGTTTGTGGGGTTGATGTAGTTCAAGATCAATAAATGTTTCATTCCTGAGACTGACAGGTCAGGTGAAGGCTATATATATAATATTTCTGAATTTCAAGATGCCATTTGACCAGGTTTCATATTTCATGATGCCTCTTAGACATGAAGAGATAAGGGATGTATGCTGGAAGTGACTCAGTGCAGCGGGTCTATAACTGCTTAATGACCAGAGCCTGAAAACCAGATTATAGATTGAAGGAACAGGGTTTCAGGGGGCACATCATAGGGCAACTTCCTTGGTCCTATATACTTGTTTAGTATTACTTTGGTGAGGCCACTTGACTCATTTAATTATTTATTAAAGAAATATATAATAAAAACCTACTATATGCCATGCATTGTGCTACGCACTGGAGATAAAATGGTGAAAAAAATATATTCCTGCATTCAAAGATCTTATAGATTAGTGAGGAAAAGAAGTCAAGACTAAAGACCATTATAATGTAGTTTGATAAGCGATAGGATTAGCATAAATAGAGTACTACGGCAGCTCAGAGGTGGACTATCTCACCCAGTAATAAGAGGGTCCTGGAAAAAGAGGTGTATCAGTTGAGCTTTGAAGAATAAAAAAGAGTTAGCAGATGAAAAAAGAGGAAAAGTATTACACAACAGTATGTGCAATGACTCAAATCGAGATAAAGTATGGTCTGTCCCAAGAATTATATTTCTGATTGTATGTATAGAGCAGAGTGTATGAGGGTGGGAATAATGAGAGAGGAGGCTGCAGGTGACATAAAAGAGCTTTAGAGAATCACTAGTGACATTAGATTATATAATAAGAATCCATGACGATTCTGGTAAGCCAAAATGATGGGCTAAATACAAGAAATTTAATAGAAATGCAAATTTCAAAATCTAACTACTTGAGGATGGGGTGGAGATTTTTAAGAGCATGTGAAAAAGATGTAGGGATTTTGGTTGACTACCAGATCAGTACAATTCAAATGAGTGAGGTGGTAACCCATAAAACAAACCTCTTCAAAATCCAATTCTTAAAAGGGAGAAGTCTAGAATCTGACTTTAAGGTGTGGTCCTTGTCACACCATAATTCAAATTTTGTGTCACTGTATTTTCCTTCAAGTGTTTAAAGGGCTTTTTGACTTGGAAAAAGAATCAGACTTCTTCTGTGAGGCCTCAAAGGATAGACCTGGCATGGGGGAGTTAGAGGAGAGCACGTATTCACTCAAGAGAAGAAAAAGTCTCTGCCTAAGCTGTCAAAACCAGAATGCGCTGGCCAGTGTGGTGGGGAGTTATTATATTGAAACATGTTCAAGCAGAGGCTTGCCTGTGAGCATTTGGATGGTTGTCTCCAAAGACCTTCATCCAGCGCTGACTAATGTGGTAGGGGTGGGAGGATAAAAAATGAGTAAGAGATGCTCCTGCCCTCTAGGAGCTCACAATAATATCATGCTCTACATTCAGAGGTACATGGAAATTAACAAGACCTATTAAAATTATACTTCTACTCAAATCTGTCTTAGTTTTGAAAGGTTATTTCCCATAAATAATAGCCTTTACAACTCCTTGTGTATTTAAAAAAAAAAACACCTATATCACCAAAATATTTTGTATTCCATTTTTGCAGTTAAAATAGCATTGATTTACAACCTAACATAAGCAAACCCACACAATGACTCTAAAGATTGAAGAGCTGTTCTCTGTGCACGCCACCATGGGAACTCATCCAATAATCAAGGCTCCATGCTTTCTGTGAAATGGACTCAGATTTTGCCTCCAGCTGTACAATATAGAACCCTGTAGACAACATTTTTAAATTTACCATTAAAAGTATAAGAATGTTTTCCAGACCCTACAGAAAACTACTCTTTCAGACAATAAGAGTCACTTTTTTCATAGCACTAAACTGAAAAAGGCACTATAGGTCAAAGTCTTTATACACAGCACACCTATTCATTTATTTCAACTTCCATCTGAGAATGAACCACAGCAGTGGTGACCTACAATTTTTTACAGATAGATTTATCCCGAAAATATCCAAAATGGCCTTTCTACTCAGCATACAATATCTACTCTTCTATTATGAGAATCTCATCTTTAAAGCATACTTTCTCCAGGTTATGAATATTCTTTGTGATATTCACCTGACTTTGATCACCAGTTTGACAGTTCAGCCTCAATTGCAGAAAATATTCTCCAGTTTAAAAATGTCATCTTAAACAAAAAACTGTAATAGATTAGTAAAAGAAAGCAATTTTTAATCTATTTTATAATCTTTAGAGACTTTAAGAATAGAACATTTTGAACTTGCTAATTTTTGTGATTTTTTTTAAATAATATTAAACATTTTTATAATGGACTCAGTAAAAACAATAGTTTGCCAACCTTCTCTTTTATATCAAGAAATAGGGAAAGGAGAGGAGGAAAGAAATAAAGCACGACAATTTTTAATATTTCTCTTGAATGGGGTGAAAACTCAGAATATACTTTCCAAAATAAGTGTTATCTACTTCAGAAATAGGACAAAAATTGACACAAAGAATAATCAATAGGACCTGGAAGTTTTACTCTAACATGCTGACTCTATGAAATTTCCTTAATTCTGTACAAAATAAATCAGCTAACAGTAGTAAAATTAAATGTAATTTGAAATTAATGATGTGAAGAATTTATTTCAGTTATCATTTAATCAAACCACTTTCATAATTTAGCTATTCGAATTGGCTTCCCAGAAACTAATGAAAGAATAGCTTCCCAAATGGTGGGGGGATGGACTTTGGCATCTGATCTTTTATCACATATCAATCACTGACTACTTCTATAACCTTGCACAAGTCAATTCACTTCCCTGGACCTGTGTCCTTATCTGAAAATAGGCACAATATTGTCTACAGCATAGATTATGTTCACCTATATGGCAAATACTTCTCAAGTGCTCACTAGGAGCTAGTCACATAGATACCAGAAATTCAATTAAGAACAAGATAGACATGGTCCCTCTCCTTATGGAACCTATATTACAGTGGAACAGGAAAATAAAGAAGCAGACAAATAAAGTAATTATATATCATGATGGACCACTTCTAATATTCTGACTCTGAACCCACTCTGTTCACCAACAAGATTCTGCACCCAGTTCCAATGGGGGAGAGGAGGTTTCCCATACCACCCAGCAATTCTCAGACACCAGCTGGGTGTCCCATAATTCAACCCAATTCTGACATTCTCTACCTGGAGACAGCATCAGATTCTGCAGGTTAAGGGCTCAGTCCTACAGGACTTTCCTCCCTCCTTCGGACACCAATTGCAAGTCCTGGTTGTCATCTGTGCTGTCACTGGCTATGGATTGGAAGTTCCAACGACCCCCTCCTTGGGTTTGATTAATTTGCTAGAGTGGCTCACAGAACTCAGAGAAACATTTTACTTACTAGATTACTGGTTTATTTAAAAATGAACTATTTTATTTAAAAATGAATTATTATCAAAGGATATAACTCAGGAACAGCCAGATGGAAGAAATGCATGGAGCAAGGTATGGGGAAAGGATATGGAGCTTCCATGCCCTCTCCAAGCATGCCACTCTTCCCAAATCTCCGTTGTGTTCACCAACCCAGAAGCTCTCTGAACCCCATCCTTTTGGTTTTATATAGAGGCTTCATTTCAGAGGGATGATTGATTAAATCATTTGCCATTGTTGAATGATTCAACCTCCAGCCCCTCTTCCCTTCCCAGAGGTCAGGAAGGCGGGATTAAAAGTTCCAACCCTCTAATCACATGGTTTGTTCTCCTAGCAACCAGCCTTCATCCTTAGGTGTTTCCCAAAATTCTCCTCATTACCAGTAACAAGAGACACCTTTAATGCTCTCATCACTTAGGAAATTCCAAGAGTTTTAGGAGCTCAATGGGGACAAAGACCAAATATATATTTCTTATTTTAAATCACAATATCACACCCCTATACAGGATACACACAAGAGGTAGACACAGCGAGTCAGATACAGTCCTATTTATACAGAGCGATTAGTGTTACAGTAAAGATGACAGCAAAGTGGGATCACAGATACAAAGCACTTGGCACTTAAAAGGCATTCAGTAAACAGTTGGTTTTATTATTACATTGCTACAGAACAAGATATGGAGAAAATTCTGGAATACAAGTAGGTAGGATTTGAAATTTAAAGGAATAGCAGGCTAGATTTTTTTTGTGTGTGTGTGAGGAAGATCAGCCCTGAGCTAACATCCGTGCTAATCCTCCTCTTTTTGCTGAGGAAGACTGGCTCTGAGCTAACATCTATTGCCAATCCTCCTACTTTTTTTTCCCCAAAGCCCCAGTAGATAGTTGTATGTCATAGTTGCACATCCTTCTAGTTGCTGTATGTGGGACTCGGCCTCAGCATGGCCGGAGAAGCGGTGCGTCAGTGCGCGCCCAGGATCCAAACCCGGGCCGCCAGTAGCGGAGCACGTGCACTTAACCGCTAAGCCACGGGGCCAGCCCCAGGCTAGATAGTTTTGAAAATTCTCCTACAAGATACCTAGAAAAACTGGATAAAATATAGCAGCCATCCTTTCTAATGCATAGCTGAGCTCATTTTTAAAAAGTAAAAAAAGGCTGGCCCCATGGCCTAGTGGTTAAGTTTGATGCACCCTGCTTTGGTGGCCCGGGTTCAGTTCCTGGGCACAGACCTACACCACTTGTTGGCAGCTATGCTCTGGCAGTGACCCACATACAAAATAGAGGAAGATGGACACAGATGTTAGCTCAGGGAATCTTCCTCAGCAAAAAAGAGGAAGATTGCTAACAGATATTAACTCAGGGCGAATCTTCCCCAGCAAAAAAAAAAAAAAAAAAGAGTAAGAGAAATTCCTAAGGGCCAAGACTAAAGAGCACGGTGTAACCCACAGTTGTAGGCTGACACTGAAAGTACAGTTGGCCTCACAGTGATTGCCAATTTCCATTTTCTAAAGGCTTGGGTTTAATGGCTGCCTGGGGGCAGGAAATAAGGCTTTGAACTTGCAAAGGCAGAATTTGGAAATTGAAGCCCCACATAAAGAGCTCACCCTCAGGGAAAAAGAAGGCTAAGAAAATGCTGTCTGCCTACCAGCAAAGAGGAAATACAAGGAGATATGCCTGTCTTGGGACAGGTTCAGAGTGCTTAAAAATAAAAATCTCCCCTGAGATTCTTAACTACAGGCTTACCTTCATGCATTTGGGATTAAAATTCAGTCTCTGATTGGTTCTGGAAACTCTAAAACAAGAAATTAACATATAAAATCCAGGCAAACATGATTTCACAATCAAAAATTACAAAACACACCAGAAAACAAACCACCATGAGCAAAAGTCAGCAGAAATAAGAAATTAGGCTGTCAAGGACTTCAGCTACTGGAAATGTCAGACAGAGAGTAGGAAATTAGAATGCACAAAAGAAGCACAGTGACCCAGAAGTAAAAATCTGGAAAAGATTACACTGATGATGGGGTAGAACACAGACACAAAAATTAATTGGAAATAAAAATTAAACCAAAAAAAATTATGGGGGGAACGAGTGACTATAAAATATAATGGAATTGTCTGAAGGATGTTTGAGATTTAGGCAGATGTCCCAAACCGTCACTAACAGAATGAAATTTATACATCACAAATTTTAGAAAGGTTCAGACTGAAAATAAACTGTTGGAATAATGTCTTCCTCAGTGAAATGAAGAATCCGGTGCTTTTAATATAGTTTAACAGGATGGCTGAGGAGATCTTAGGCCTTCATTAGAATTACCTTATTTAGAAATGAAACAGCTATTCATTTTCAATTTTGACCAAGCAAAATTTTGACAAAGAGCCTCTCAGAAAAATAGCTTCACAAAATTGGTATCTTGTTATTAGATATATATGTAAGTCAATGGTTGATTGAGAGTGTCCAATCGTTATTAAAAAATGTAGATGTGTGTAAATAGGGGGCTCTGTCATTTCGTTCTCCACTTAATGTCTTCTTAGAAAGTGGTCTTGCATATCTGCTCCCATGCCGGTCTGAGCAGAGGAATGCGAGCAAGTGAGAAGAAGAAGGACTGAGACAAGAGCAAGAACGGAGTTAGCACTTGTGCTACTTGGTCTGAATAACACAGGTCTTTTCTGTGCATCTGGCGGAGCCACAGAAGGTACCTGGGCTGGAGTCATCTGACCAGAACCCCCAAGGGAGCCATTTGCCCAGAAATTGGTCCAGCAGCGAGAGGAAGTCAAGGGAAGAGGCTGATCTGGAACCAGAGATCCCACATGAAGGAACTTAGCAGTAGGGAGCCCCAGAAAGCTAGCATTTGCACTCTGCTAGGAGGGCATTGTCTGCCATCGGCATTACTGAAAAAGCAACAAGAAGGTTGCAATCACCCAGAGAAGATAGGAGGTGTTTGTCCTCCCCCTCATCCTTTCCCCATGCTCTAGACAGAGGAGTAATAAGTCTGACCTGCACTGGGGGAGAGTTTTAAATCAGATATAAAATTGAAGATTGTAACTGGACTAGACTGTTGTAAGAACAGAAAGTGACCAGAAAGTTACAGCATCTGCCTAAGGTGTGGTTAGCAGGTTGGAAAGTGGGATTTGGCATAGAATTATTAAAAGTGGTTTATAACTCAATTTATTCTGCATCTCAACAACGCAGTTACAATTATGCAATAAGCAGAGAGAACAATACAGCACTCAGTTTGCAATCCCTCAATGTATAGTAGACGTGCATTAGAAAAGCCAATTTTACTTGCGGATTGAAGTTTACAATCTATCTGGAGGGATGAAGAGTGCAAGCATAAAACATTAACACAAAATATTTCACATAGCGACAAATGATTAAGAGCTGACTGAGTGGCACAGACTATGAGTTGAGAGAAGGAGAAGTACTGTACGCTACCCGGTGAGGTTCACAGACAACACAAGACCTAAGCTGTGCCTGGAGAGATGGATATAATTTGCATTGATCAAGAGATGTGGGGAGGATTTTGCAGGAGGAAGGGGTAGCATGAGCAAAGGTGTAGAGAGAAAATCCAGGCATCATGGTCTACCTGGCTGCTATAGGATTCACGTGAGCGAGCAATGGGACATAAGTTTGGAGAAAGAGTTCAAGGTTGGATTTCAGAAGCTATGACATATCAGCCAAAGGAATTTGCATTTGATTGGATAAATACTAAGAAACCATTAGAGGGGCCGGCCTGCCTGCATAGTGGTTGGGTTCATGTGCTCTGCTTTGGCAGCCTGGGGTTCGCCGCTGTGCATCCCGGGCGCAGACCTACGCACTGCACATCAAGCCATGCTGTGGCAGCGTCCCACATACAAAAACCAGAGGAAGATTGGCACAGACGTTAGCTCAAAGCCAGCCTTCCTCCCCCAAAAAAGAAACCATTAGAGGTTTTGCACAAAGGCTTTTGATATGATTGTCAAAGGAACACAGAGAAAGAAGCATTTACAAAAGGAAAGAAAACATTTATTTTCCAAGAGGGCAAGAGAGTCAGACTTCAGAAGAACTGGTTGGCCCAAGGATTTAAATTTAAAAGCTACAAAATTACCCAGGTTACTCCATTTACATTAGTCTGTCCATGAAGGAGAAACAGTAGCGTTCTCACGTGATTATCACATTCAAAAGGTCACGATGTATCTTCAGACACCGACATGGCAAATATCAGGTCTAAAACAGTTAACAGGAACTATCCAAGGTTTCACTATGGTAGGGACCATACCAGTCAAGGTGACCTCATTATCTTTGGTTTATGTCAGAGAGTTACATACTTTCTCTGACTATCATATATGAAGTGCTTAATCATGTTAGAAGCAGGGCAGTGTCCCTTTTTGCTTCTAGATGATCAAAGTGGAATTTGGAGCCACTAAATTTGGCACTGGTGTTCAGAACTGGTTGTTGAGATGAGCAGAAGACTATGTAGGTCTGAGCTGCATGTATTTTCCAGCTTCACAAAGAAACTGAGGCAGAGGGGTTGACTGATCTGCTCAATAACATATTGCACAATGTAGCTAGACCGCAGTATGCAATTGATAGTACAGCTGTCACCCCCACTGTCCAGCCCTTCTGATTAGCCTGCTGAACCATTTTACTTCTCTTTCAATAACTACCAGTGAATTAATTCAAGTGTGGGAGTGTTTTGGAGTTACTGTCAATAAGACAAATGATACAAGCCCCACCAGCAGCGCCCATCATTCAATTATTCATAATTAGGCAGTGCTAAACTAAGGAAGAATCATCCTGCAAGATCCTTGATGCTTCCCTGGATATATCAGCATTATTGTCAGAGCATCTGCCTCCTTTATTGCTAATTCCAAAACATATGATTTACCTCTCATTTTATTATATTGTGGAGTTTTCCCCCTTGAACCTGGAACATGCAATTGGTATCCTGTTATTACGTTTTTCATCTAGCCACAGAAGGAGCAAGGGAAGTTACAAATATGCCTCAGTGGTATCATACTGATTCAGACATTAAGAGATTCCCATTATTTCTGCTACCTGGCTCCATCTGCTTCCGTGCTGATGGAAGGAAGCTCTTTCTAAAATCTTGACTGTATTTGTTTGGCCTTTACTACACAATAGACTTTCTGTTATTCAGTAATGGTGAAGCATAAAAAAGTATGATATTTCTCTATAATAGGATTTATAAAGCAGAGAATTATTTCCATATATGTTATTCAAAGATACAAAATTCAGAGCTTCTCAGGTCTTCATTTGTGTCACACAATTTTTTTTTTTTTTGGTGAGGAAGATTAGCCCTGAGCTGACATCTGTTGCCAGTCTTCCTCTTTTTGCTGAGGAAGATTGGCCCTGGGCTGACATCCCTGCCCATCTTCCTCTACTTTAAATGTGGGGTCCCTGCCACAGCATGGCTTGATAAGTGGTGCATAGGTTTGCACCCAGGATCCGAGGTTAAGTTGCGGAGCAGGCAAACTTAACCTCTACACCACCCGGCCGGCCACTGTCACACAACTTTTTTTAATAGAATGTTGACTGGGATTTTCCTGTTATCCTGATATTGCTGTTAATTTAGTTGTTCTTTGTACTGGTTTAACATACAGGGGGCCATCTGCCAAAATACTCATGTAGCTCCATACTTTCAATTACAATTGTGTCTGTGAGCACATGTATAAAACTGCAGTAGGGCAGTGAGAGTTGGTGGTGGAGGTAGGAGGGAAAGAGAAAAGGACAAATTACAGATGTTTTGAACTTCAGAGTAAAAAGGCTATCAAAATGCTCTGAATAAAATTATATTTTGTTGGTTTTTGTATTATATAAAATAAGTTTTTATTACTTTGAAATTATAATAAACGTAGTTACGTCACAAGTAATATCTGAGCAGGACTGAGAATACTTCAGAGATGTTTTGCTCATCAAGTGACCTCAATTTAATTTTTAAAAAAACTAAATTGTAAATTAGTGTAATGTAAGTTAAAGTACAAATAAAACTTTCCCTTTAAAAGTAATTTTTGAGAGTAAAGCTTGTCCTTTGAATTTTTGTCTTTTCCCCACCGGTAGCAATTTTCACCTAAGCTGGTTTTTTGGCATTTTGTTGAGAAGCGTTGTGTTGTCTAATAGGGTGGTAACACTAAGGCAAGGCAAGAGGGACTCTCTGCTCAAACTGGATTCTAGAATGGGAAGCTGAAAGTGTGTCGATCACTATGGCCTCATACATATACCACAAAATTTAACATCTTAACCATTTTTAAGTGTACAGTTCAGTAGTGTCAAGTACATTCACATTGTTGTGCAACCCATCTCCAGAAATCTTTTCGTCTTTCAAAACTGAAACTCTATATCCATTAAACAACAACTCTCCATGCCCTCCTTCCCCTCCATCCCTGGCATCTATGCCCTTTTAAATAACCCCTGTTTCGTTTCCTTTCACTGCTGTCTGATTGTCCCCACCAGTTTTCTGCTTCTGGGAATTAAAATCATCAGCTTTGTCACTTTCCACTCCCTGCCCATCCCTAGCCCTCTTACTTTGTCACACTGATCCCCATTCTTTTCCTCGCCATCACTCCCCTCCTCTTCAGATTCCTAACCCTACTCATTGCTTTCTATTTCCTCCTTAGCATTCAAACTGGCTAGTGTAGCTCTTTCTTCTCCCCAAATTTCTTTTCTTTTAGATTGATTCCCAGTCAGCATTTTAGATCCAGGTTTAACACTTTCCTGATGGCTGTGTTAGCTGCAACAGTGGGAGCAGCAGGGGCGTTGGCAGCTGTAGCAAAACAAAAAAGAGACCAAGGAGACAGTGCAAAGATGGCTGCTTAGAGCATCCAGGCCAGAGTTCATTTATCAAAACTACACCTTCGACCATGCTCTTGTTAATAGTCTTCAACCTTCCTTTTTCAACCATAGCTCTGTACTTCTACTCTCTTCAAGCCACTCCACCTTCTAGCCTGATGTTTACAAACAGCGTTGCATAGAAATAGTCTTCTGAAGGATAGGTGGTGGTGAGAAAGCCTTCTCTGAGTATACAAATTCAGGAAATGCTGCATACTCTTTTACCCCCTTGGAAATTCCCAACATTCATTCGCATAATAAAAGCTCTGACAAGTCTTACGATGAAGAAATCAGTGTAATTTTGTCTAAAATAGCACTTTCCAAATTATTTGACTATGGACCTCTTACCTTGGTGATTAACAGAGGTTTCTGGATTCACAAAGCTCTCAATTTCAGGACCAGCTTTGCTATTCACAAGCTACATCAAGTTATCTACCCTCTCTGGGCCTTGGCTTCCATGTCTGTGCGACGGGTTAAATAACACTACCCTTGCCAGATTATTGTGAAGATTAAGTTAGATAATTGTGAAAGTATCTGGTATACAGTAGATGCTTAGTAAATGGTAGTCAGTTGTGGCCTAGTAATAGACACTAGACCAGCAAAAAGAAGAAAGTATACATCATTTAATGTACATATAACTCATATTTTTGCTACCAAACCAGGTTCGTTTTGCCCGCCACCCAGAAAGCCAATCACCAAGACGATGAGATTGCAGAGAGAGAGGGTTTAATCACAGGGCAGCCACGTGAGGAAATGGGGAGAATGAGTCTCAATCCACCTCCCTGAAAACAGGGACTCAGGGTTATTAATCTGGAAGGGGCAAGGTGGTCTGAAATGTGGAGATAGATGATTGGAGGTGAGGAGAGGTGAGGTAATTCACGATCTGCGCAAGCGTAGTCAGACTTCATGCCTCGTCATAGGAACATGTTCACAAAATGGCGGCGTTGGCATGACCCGAGGGTGGAGTTTTTAGCCTCTTGACGTCAAAATGTCGCTTATCGGACATCTGCACGGGGCCAGTTGATGAGTGGGTGGTCTCAACCAGCCTGACGTGGACAAGGGGTTCTAATTCCTGAAAAAACAGCTCAAACATCCATTACCATGATGACCTAGGCTTCAAGAAGATGTGATCTATAGGAATCTAGTGGGAGTCAGATAGCATATTGCCTAAACAGCACAGTTAACAATGGGCAGGGAAACAGCTAAAAGCTGTAGCCAGTAATTGCAAAAAGGAAAAAAAACTTTAGTCTTTAGTCCCTAGCTGCTTAATCATCAATGGCCAACTTTTTGCCGGTTTCATCTTCTGTTTTCCAGGGCCACACTAGAGCAGTTAAGACTCGAGCATCAATCCCAGGAGCATTTAAATCCCAGCCCCCAGGACCCAGTATTGTTACAGGGACTCTTATGTCCCTCTACTACCTGTCAAATAAATTGAAATTCTGCATTGTGTTTAAAATTAATCTATCACTTTATTTTTTATAAATACAATGCCCAAGGAGAAACTGTCTTTAATTATGTTTCTAATTTTAAGAGTATTTGCTCCATATTTTTATACTGGGTGAGTTCATTATAACTAAATCAATGATGTCTTTGAGAATTAATCACCACCAAGGTTTGTGACTAAAATCACATGCCTGGCCGGCCCCATGGCTTAGCGGTTGAGTGCGCACGCTCCACTGCCGGCGGCCCGGTTCGGATCCGGGCGCGCACCAACACGCTGCTTCTCCAGCCATGCTGAGGCCGCGTCCCACATACAGCAACTAGAAGGATGTGCATCTATGACATACAACTGTCTACTGGGGCTTTGGGGGAAAAAATAAATAAATAAAAATTAAAAAAAAAAATGGGCAGAGGATCTGAATAGACATTTAAAAAAATAAAAAAATAATAAAATCGCATGCCTGTCTCTAGCACAGCTTAAACTTTAGGTTGATCTACTCAGCCTCCTACAATAAAATACCTATAAATGTAGTTTCTTATAGCATATTCTAATCTCAAGGAAACAAGTTAACAATCCTCGAAACTATTAAAATAAAATTTTTATTTTTACAAGAAAGCTCTTTGCCTTTAGCAAAAACAAAAAAGGAAAACAGGAAGGAAAGGGAGGCCTATAAACTCAACTTTATGACGACATAAATACGATAGTATAGATTTAATCTAAATGTTATAGTAACAGCAAAAACAAAAAAAAGTCAAGATCAAGAAAAACTAAGAGAAGCTGAGGAAAAGTTCCAGATTAAAGGAGACTAAAGAGACACACAACAATTTAACCCAATGTATGAGCATAGATTAGAACTTGAACCAGAAAAAAAAAAACTATAAAGGACATTATTAGGACAATTGACAATATTTGAATATAAGCTATGTATAAAACAATAGAATTGTATTTTTCTATTGTATTGTATTGTTAAATTTCTTGATTTTGATTATTGTACGGTGGTTATGTAAGAGAATACCCTTATGCCTAGGAAATACACACTGAAGTATTTAGGGTAAAAGAGGCACAATGTGTCCAACTTACTCTCAAGTGGTTGACAAAAAAACTCCAGAATGAGAAAGAGAGAGAGGAAGAGAGAAAGAGAATGACAAAGCAAATGAGGCAAAATGCACAAGAGTTGAGGATATACAGGAGTTCCTTGTACTATTCTTGCAACTTTTCTCGTTTGAAAGTCATTAAAATGAAAAGTTACCTAAAATTCATGATAACAAATATAAACATGTGCAACGGCTAGCTCAGGGCTTATCTTCTCAAAAACTCCTATATCTAACAACACCTGGTGCTGGGTATCTCCCACTTACCCATCCAGATCTACCCCAACCTGGGTTTGACCTCTGGGAGGCTGACATCTAAGGACCCTATCATGGGCTCTGAGGATTTCCCAGTGGGAGATGCTCTCTGGGTTCTGGCCACCTCTACCTCCTTCCTCTGCCGCTTTAAACTTAGAAGTGATAATAGTTCCCCACTGTACGGGCTCTGGATATTCCACCAGCCGGTGTTGTTTTCATGAAAACTTGACCGCATATTTGTAAGTCGTTTCTTCAGTAACTTCTCCTCAGTTACCCAGTTTGAACACTCCATCAGTTTCCCCCTGCGACCCTGACTGACACATTCCTATTCTTTCAAAGGTTCTCATTAAACAACTAGTCAAAAGCCAACTTCAGTTATAATTTCTAGATAAATTTGAATTTTATCTAGTATTTGATTTGTAATTTTTATGCTTCCACACTCCTAAGTTCCTTTCCTTTCTGCACACGGGTGGATATATGTTCTTCTTCAGCTGCTGATATTGTCAGTTAATTGCTGCACCATTTCAGAGTGGCCTAACTCGACCGTTCCTTCCAAAAGGGGCTCTCACTCCTGCCGGCCAGGCTCCTGGCCTCTGTTATTTCTCTCACCCTCCCAGCCCTGCTGGACATGCCCTGCTACTTCATCTAAGGTCAGTGCTATCACAATTTAGTTCAATATTCTAGACACTAGAGATACAAAGATGGCTGAAGCATCGGCCATGCTTTCTAATTGCTCACAATCCAAAGCCAGAACGTAAGTGAATACTGTTAAATACAATACACTCAGGGTATTGGTACCCTGAGTCATCACCTGAATTACTAAGGCACCTCCCCCCAACCCTGTCTCCCCTGGCCCGATGGTTCAGAGATGAATCCTTCCTAAGTGTCCTCCAGATATATCTGAGCCGCCTCCATGGGGGCCACCTCATAGGCACTCAGGAGCAGGGTCTTTGTTCTCTTCAGCTTTGGTCTCCTTGTGTCCATGTGCCCCTGTTTTTGATGACAATGACATTTGTAAGATCACCATGCCACTGAGCCCAGTTAATGCGGCCATCACTCCTTCCTCAGAGGTATGGTCTGCGCTCTTAATTTCATAATAGTACATCAGGGAAAATGTAGTCTATTTTAATAAGAATTTACTAATAGTCTCGGAATAATGGAAGATTATAATTTAAGAACTACCACTCTGCTCTGGGCTGTCCTGGTGTCCATCACCTGACTAACTCACTGCTTCAGTCCATCACCAGAAGCACTCAGAATAAACCTTCAGTGTTAAACACTCGGGATGATTAACAAATAGATCAAATAAATCCTCTAAATGATGGGAGACTCAGCAGTCATTAAAATTATGCTAAAGATCCATATAAACACTGATAATGACACCGAACTTCTTAATCTCACGTTCGTGTGCCCAATGCACAGTAAGCAAAACAGTGACACGTTGGTGCTTAGAGATGGAGAAAGGTTTTATTTGAATTGGCCAAAACAAGAAGATGGGAGCATGGGTTCACTCAAATCTGCCTTCACAAGAGCAGAAAACAGGGGGTTTTATAGAGCTAAGGGGCTTGGCAGGGGGAGCTTCAGAGAAACAAAGGGGTCACTCCCGATAAGCCTCTGGGCAATCTGACATCTAAGCGTCGACAGCAGCTGGAGCCCAGCCACGACAGCAGCTGGAGCCCAGCCATCTGGTGAGCGCAACCTCCCCAAAGGCGTTCTCTTTCTTCTGCAAAACAAGCTCACAAATCCTCAAGACCCCTGAGTCACCCCTCAAGTTAAATAGGAAAACAGCAAATTGCTTACTGAATATCTACAGTAACCCTCAGTGCCTAGCTTCAATAATGTTCACAATGTTTTAAGTGAGAAAAAAACAGATTACAGAACATCTTGTAGAGTTTGAATTCATATATACACACACACATACGTATACATTACATGTGCACATATACACATAAATATACACATGTATATATAAACATATGTATACATGTATATACAGACACTGGAATTACATATATTCCAAATACATATATATACACATATACATTATAGACACACACACATGCTATTGTCAACTTTGTTAATCTGGGAACTGGGTTTCCCAGAAGCCCCTCCCCCATCTGGCTCTGGGTTCAAGCAGGCAGCCATACTCTCTGAAGGAATTCTCAGTCAGATACACTGCCAGACAGACAGACTTGCCTGGCGGGTTCCAGCGTGTCCTCACTCTTCTTATTCCACATCCAACTCTTCTGCTGCTGCCACAGCAGCCCCCTCCCCCAGCCCTCACCCCCAGAGGAGGCAGCAGCTTCCCAGAGACCTCCCCACAAGCCCCCGCTTTGCAGCGGGACACGGTGGGCTTTCTCGAATTTCCCTGCCAGCTCTGACTTGTCCACCCGCCCCAGCGCCTCAGGAGAGCTGGCTCTGTCTTGATCCTCCACCACACGCATCTGGACTTGCACTTCCCCAGCTCCCCCCACAATTGGGTAAGGTCTAATTCCTATCATCAAGCCCTTACTCTACAACATTCATGGCAGCTCTGCTTCCCTGACTGATACAGTATATGTGTGTGTGTGTCGGAAAATGTCCGAAAAGATACCAATCAAATGGAAACTCTGGTTGTCTCTGAGCGCTAGGCTTATAAGAGTCTTTTTTTCTTTTTACTCATTTGTGTTTCCTAACTTTTTTTTAATAATGACCATGGGTTAACTAAGTTTAAATAATTTTTTAAAAACTTCTATTTACATGACAGCAATTGAGTAACAACCCATTCTTAATCATTTGTTAAACAGAAACCCTAGTAGGCATGAATGGGACTCAGGCTGGCTGGCATCAACAGGAGAACTTTCTCAATATATGCAGCTGGAAGTACTCAATTTATTCCCTGGGACAATTAAGGCATCTCTGAAATATTATGGGTTGTGTTTTTTTTTTTAAAGGAGAGAGACAGGATAATTGTAAATTTTCAGACTTTTAATCACCTTCACATTTCTTCATTGATTCTTTTCTCAATCTTGGCAAAATAGATATATAAATCTTAATTTTACAAAGGGAGAGACCGACACACAGGGCAAATGAGAGTCAAGTAAGGAATTTATGATAAAAATTTTATATTTAGTGTTTTTCTAAATCCATTCCAAATAAAGATCAAAGATATTTGTGAGCATATACAAATTCTGTATATATTTGGTCTGTCTTGGGTGGGTGGGAAGGTGGTTATCAGGGTTTTTTGTTTGCTTTTGCAGGGTACGTTGGTTTCTAGTAGGCAAAGTGGGCACATGTTTGGGATAACTTATATAAATATTGTAAGTTAGCTTTACAGATGATATTTTGGTGTAAAAAAGTTGGCAAATGATCAGCAGACTTGACAATGCTTTAAAAATGAACATCTTATCAAATGAATCTGCAGTGTGCAGCATATGATTACAGAGCTGTGGATACGGTGCTAAGCTATCAAAAGGAAAAGTATCAGATAAATTGGCCTCCTGGAGCATGAGGGTAGTGAAAAGCACATTACAGCACCCTAATAAATTGCCCATCTCAAATGACTTAAAATGGTATTAACATAAAAACCAAGAGAATGCCCCTTTATAAATGAAAATTAAATGATTCATTCAGTAGTTAACTACATTTTCCCCAAAAAGACAATATAGTAAAAAAAAAAAGGAAGAATAACAACAAAAAAGCAAAAGGATGCACATTTGTTGCTTTGAGTTTAAGAATAAGAGCACTAAATTCTGCTTTTGCCACTTCTACATTGCTTTGCCTTAGGCAAATATCATAGCATGTCTATCTCTCAGTTTTCTCATCTATAAAATGGGGATGGTACTAACTAACTCCTGGAACTGTCATAAAGATTTCACCAGATAATCAATGTAAAGCAAAAAGCATCCTACTTAGTGCTCAATATTAGGAAAGGCTTAGCTCCTTTAATAAACTCATCCGTGGGGTAGAGTAAGGAGCTTTCTGGAAGCACATGGAGCTTAAAACAGCTAGAGTTTAGCTAAATGAGTCTTTTGCATGTAATTAAGGCCACTAAAAATGTACAGATAGTAAAGTGAGAAGCATAGATAGAAAAGAGAATGAAAACTCCTGTTAAAAACAATGAATTGCTGAATTAAGCATAGTTAACTGAACTCACATATTTACCTTTGCTTCTTCACTAAACTCCACTCTAGTGACAGTAGAATAGGCGAGGCATAAACCCACATGGTCAAAGAAAACAGGAAAGGAAATGAAAGCAGCAACAAAAATGTGAAAGCTGCAAAGCAAACGAACAAGAAATTACTATTTTCTTTGCTGAAATGTAAGCAGGCAAGGGGGACAGCTCAGAAAAAGCTACTTGAATCCAAGAATCCTAGAGAAATACCAGGAATTGGAGGACAAGATGCTACTGAAAGCAGAGGAACTGGTGAACTCAACAAACGAGAATTCGCTGAAGCTCTTAGACCTCCCCCACCCCAACCCTGTGCCTCGGTACAATGCCGTTCCTCCACTATGGCGGGAGCCTGGAGTTAGAGTTTGAACTAGAAGACTCTGAATTTAGGTACATCAGGGTCAATTGATGGTGAGGGGTACTTAACCAAAAAAAGAAGGGGGATGAATTTAGTGAAAGGCAACAGCCCCCTTCCCCTGCTTAGATCCCCCAATATTTTAGTCAGGCTCAAACCACGTAAATGAGGATTCCTTTCTGAGGTATCTGACCAGCCCAAGAAAAGAGATCTACACATATGAGAGAACCAGGAGTTCCCAATAAAACAGCACAGATTACCTGATAGTAAAGCCCATCAAGTGGTAAATCCTACCAATGTGCAGAGCTTCTACTCAGCTTTTAGGTACCTCAATACTAAATATGAGAAGATAGTCAAAGATCACTAGACATTAGAAAGATTCAATCTAACACGAAAGACAGACCAAAACAAAGAATTAAAAAGAAACTTTGTCACTGAGATAATGCAAAATTATTAATGTCCTCTAGAGGTAAGAGAAAAGAATGCGTATTTGAAACAAGACCAAGATGCTATTAAAAGGAACATTCAGAGAGCAAAAACTATTCTTGGAAATTAAAAACGTGAAAATAAATGAAAAACTCAAAAGAAGCATGGAAGATGAGTTAGACTTATAAAAAATAGGAGAGAAATGACAAGATTATTAGAGAACTATTCCAGCCCATACAATAGCTGAAAAATTGGCGTTCCAAAAAGAGAGATAAAAGGCACAAAGAAAGTATTCAAGACAATTCAAGTACTCAAAACAATTTCCTTCAAGAAATGAAGGACCAAATGTCCAAATGAAAATATTTATTAAGCACCCAGCACACTGAAGGGAAAAAGACTCACACCAAGGTGAATCATCATGAAATTTCAGAACTCCAAGGAGAATTCCCAGCAGAATGAAGGAAAAAGAAGGAAAAAGAAAAGGAAAAAAAGATCATAATAGTTTCAAGAAAGAAAACCATGCCATGTACAAGAGCTCAAGAATCAGAGTTCCAATCAGACATGTCAACAACAATGTGATGGTTAACTTTACATGTCAGCTTGACTGGCCAAGGGGTCCCCAGATTAAGCATTATTTCTGGGTGTGTCTGTGAGGGTTCTTCTGGATGAGATTAACATTTGAATTGGTGGACTCAGTAAAGTAGACTGTCCTCCCCAATGTCAGTGGACATCATCCAATCCACTGAGGTGCTGAATGGAACAAAAAACCAAGGAAAGAGGAATTTGCCCCTTTTTTCCTTGCCTCACTGCTTGAGCTGGAACATCTCATCTTCTCTTCTCTTGCACACGGTCTGGGATTTTTTTTTTCCCCAGCTTTATTGAGGTATAACTGACAAATAAAAATTATATATATTCAAGGTATATAACATGTTTTGATGTACATATACATTGTGAAATGATTATGACAATTAAGCTAATTAACATATCTATCACCTCACATAGTTATCATTTCATGTGTGTCTGTGGTGAGAACACTTAAGATCTACTCTCTTAGCAAATTTCAAGTATACAATACAGTATTATTCACTATAGTCACCCTGCTGTACATTAGAACCCAGAACTTATTCATCTTATGACTGAAACTTTGTACTCTGACTAACCTCTCCCCACTTCCTCCACCCTCCAGCCTCTAGTAACCATCATTCTATTCTCTGCTCTACGAGTTCAACTTTTTTAGGTTCCTCATATAAGTGAGATCATGTGGTATTTGTCTTTTTGTGTCTGCCTCATTTCACTTAGCACAATATCCTCCAGATTCATCCATGTTGTCACAAATGGCAGGATTTCCTTCTTTTTATAAGGCTGAATAATATTCCATTGTGTATATAGGCATACCTCGAAGATGTTACAGGTTCAATTCCAGACCAACGCAATAAAGCAAATATCGCAATAAAGTGAGTCACACAAATTTTTTGGTTTCCCAGTGCATATAAAAGTTATGTTTACACTATACTGTAGTCTATTAAGTGTGCAATAGTATTATGTCTAAAAAACAATGTACGTACCTTAATTAAAAAATACTTGATGGCTAGAGAATGCTAACCGCCATCTGAGCCTTCAGCTGGTTGTAATCTTTTTGCTGGTGAAGGGACTTGTAGAAAACGCAGTTATCTGTGAAGCGCAACAAAATGAGTTGTGCCTGTGAATTTTTATCCACTCATCCACCCACAGAAGTTTAGCTTGTTTCCGTGGCTTGGCTATTCTGAATAATGCTGTAATGAACATGGGAATGCAAGTATCTCTTTGAGATACTGGTTCCATCGCAAACTGGGATTTACACCATCAGCACCCCTGGTTCTCAAGCCTTTGGACTCAGACTGAATTACACCTTCAGCTTTCCTGGGTCTCCAGCTTGCAGACAGCTGAGCACAGGACTTCTCAGCCTCCGTAACCATGTAGGCGCATTCCTCATTTTATATATATATATATATATATATATATATATGTATGTATGTATATCGGTTCTGTTTCCCTGGAGAACTCTAATACAAACAATATTGGAAATTAAAAGAAAATAGGACAATGTCTTGCAAATTTGAAAGGCAAATTGTCCAAAAAACAGTTCTATATCCAACCAAATTATCCAACAGGGGAAGTGGGAAAAAAACACATTTTTAGATGTGCAAGGTATCTCAGTGATTGTTTTCCCTCAATATTTATTCTCCTCTTCTTTTTCTTCTTCAGTAGTAGATACAACAAATTTTATCTGGGCCCATGTGAAAATATGTAAAAATATCCCAACCTCCACTGCAGCTAGATATGTCCATATGACTAGGTTCTGGGCCAAAGGAATATAAGTAGAAGTAATTTGTGATACTCCCCAAAAGTTTTATTAAAAGCTGGGAGTAGGCCCTTTCTCTTCCATTTCTTCCTCTCTGCTAGCTGGAAAGCAGACATGCTAGATGGCACCAGAATGACATTCTTGTAGCACTCATAGAAGAACGACATATTGGGAATGACAGAGGAACAGGCTGGAAAGAGATTGAGTTCCTGATGATAGTGGAACCTCCAAATCAGTCTTGACAACCCACATTTATGTGAGAGAGAAATAAGCTTCTATCTTCTTTAAGTCACCATTATTTTGGATTTCTGTCATTTGTAGCCAAATCTCATCCCAGGTAATCCTACCCAATATGCAAGTTTATGAAGGTTTTCTTTGCAAGTTATTAAGTTCTATAAATATGGATACATAACATGGTGTTTACTTATTGCATTATTTAAATCCTCTGAATGTATCTGTTTACTTTTGGTCTTCTTGATGTGCAAATTCTGAAAGAAGATGGGCAAAATCTTAAAGATTGAGACTATGATGGTGACTTTATCAACTTCTTATATTTCTGGGAAATTTTGCTATATGTAAACATTTACAATGTTTGATACATAACAATTATTGTGTATTTTGGTAGACTACTATACAATATTGTTAAAAAATATTCCTGTCCCATTTTAAACTTTGGATCTTGATTTTACTTTTTCTGATAATATTACATTTGATTTCTTTTGTTTTTATTTTTTTCCTTGTCTTTCCCCATTCCTTTATTTTCTTTCTTCCTTTGTCACTTTGCTTAGTTATTGCAGGATTAACCTCAGAGAGTTCTGAAGGCTAATTCTTTCAAGGGATGCTAGGCCTGCCTGGGAAATTGCCCTTAGCTTCACCCACTCTCATGGTAAGCATTCAGAAATTTATTGGGATTATTTTGTCACGGCGGAGTGGGCAGGCACGTAGCTTGTGTCTTCAGAACAGTCAGGGCGGGAGGAAATAGGCAGAGGAGGGGAAAAGGAGGAGGTGAAAATCCTGTGAGAATGGCAAGGTAAGATGTGGCGGAATCCTTACTCAGTGCAGCTAGACAAATCCACAACTCTACGTCCCCACGGAAATCACTGGGGACTGAGAAGTCCAAACCACCATCAGGAAGCTTGCCGTGTCATCTCCTGCTTTGTGAAATCAAGTCCGTAAGTTTCTATATCCTTTTCTATAAAGAAACCTTATCCTCTAATGACATGGGCATTTTTTCCATCAATTACATCATCTTTTTGTTGTTCAAATCACCAGATACGTTTCTCGTCGAGAACATGAGGCTGGTTTTTTAAAACCAAACATGAGAATTTTGTTCTGTTTTTTAAATCACTTTGTTTATATAAAAATGATTCATGCCTATTTTAAAGAATATCTAGCATGAAGAAGACTAGCAGGAGGAGGAGGAGTATTAAAAAAAAGAGATGAAGTTAACATTTATTGAGATTTCACTATATGTCAAACAATACTTTAAGTACTTTCTGAGTATTAACTCATTTAATCCTCACAATGGCTTTATGAGGTAGGACCATTATTGTACCCATTTTACAGATGTGGAAACTGAAAAACAGGTAAGTAACTTGCTCAAAATTACAGTTATTGAGAGGCAGAGCTGCTATTTCAATCCTCCCACCCAGCTCCTCAGCGTCTCTTACACTTCGCAGCAAAAATAAGTTAACAAAATTATCATCACCTCAAATTCCACCACGTAGAAACAACTATTATTAACATCAGGTGAACATCATTTCACAGATCCTTCTCTACATATATACAGGTAGAAGGATAGGTAGAAATATTTTTTAAAAATAGGATTATACTATGCTTGTTATGAAGGAATGAAAGACTAGTTTTTGTAATGGACAACAACTAAGAGTGTATCTTGCTTCAAGGACTATGATTAATCTGACTGAAACTTTAAATAAATAAAAATTTTAAAATAAGATTAGTATTATGATACATTTTAAAATGACTTTAATAGTAAAGGCTGTTAGGGGCCGGCATGGTGGCTTAGTGGTTAAGTGCGCATGCTCCGCGTCAGCAGCCCAGGGTTCGCGGGTTCGGATCCCGGGCGCGCATCAAGGCACTACTTGTCAAGCCATGCTGTGGCCGCGTCTCATATAAAATAGAGGAAGATGAGCACAGATGTTAGCCTAGGGCCAATCTTCCTCAGCAAAAAGGAGGATTGGCATCGGATGTTAGCTCAGGGCTAATCTTCCTCACAAAAAAATTTTAAAAAATTGGTAAAGTCTGTTAACACTTTCTACAACTTCCTTGCTTTTCACCTCCCAATTTTGTGGACTACATTACTATTGTCAAAGTATATGTTATATTAGATTCTGGTATGTAATTGTAATACCCCCACTATTTCCAATTAGTCTCATAATTGAATGGATTCACTGTTCATCATAAATTCTTTTGTCATGATGTCTTTACTGCTGAGGTCTTTATGTTGATTCATCAGTTAACTGACTGCTTTCATTTATAAGTAGGTTTTTCAAGAACGGTTTAAGGGTTTACAATTTTTCGAGTTCATGCATGTTTAAGAATGTCTGTTTTTTGCCTTTATATTTGAATGAGATCTTGCCTGCTTAAAAATGTTAGTGTCATTTTCTTTCGTTCAAAACTTTGTAGACATTTTCTCAATCTGTTGAATGTTGCTGTAAGTCTAAAAATAGCTTGATTTTTTTGTTATGAGCATGACTTGCTTTTTCTAATATTATCTGAAGAAATCTATCCTTATTTTTGAAATTTAACAATTTACCCAGAATATATCTAGTTGTTAGTATGCAGAAACAAAATTTCCTGGAATAAGATGTGTTCTTTCAATTTGCTGATTATTCTATTATGGTTTTCATTAGAAGGAAATTTTCTTGTATCTTTAAATACCTTTTTTTTTTCTGTTCCATGTGTTCATACACTATTTCTAGTCTGTGGTCCTATTGGCTTTTTTCTAATTGTGATGATCTTTTTTTTTAGTGGCATTTGACTCATTGTACTAAACTTTTCTCGATGTCAGCAATTTAATTAATTTTCAACTGTCTCTTCTCTTCCTTTCTAATTTATTTATCAGATTTTTGTGTGTATGTGAGGAAGATTAGCCCTGAGCTAACATCCATCACCAATGCTACTCTTTTTGCTGAGGAAGATTGGCCCTGGGCTAACATCCATGCCCATCTTCCTCTACTTTATATGGGACGTCTCCACAGCATGGCTGGACAAGCGGTGCATTTGTCCACGCCCGGGGTCCGAACCTGCGAACCCTGGGCCACCAAAGCAGAGTGCGAGAACTTAACTGCTACACCACCAATGGCATCCCTTTGATCCTCAAGTTGTTTCTTAGCCCGATAGTCTCTTTTTTAATCTCATTCAATTGTTTTCTCATTTCATTTTTGAGGTTTACCTTAATGAATTCATGACTTTAGTAAGTTGTTCAACAGTGTGAAGCACTTGAGGGAAATTTGTTCCTTAGGATATAATTTCTAGGCTGAATTTTTTTTTCTGTAGTATGACCACATAGTTCCCATGCCACTTTTTAAATATCTTGCTCATTCTTGGCCAGCTCTATTGAGAACTTCTGTATACTGTGATAAAGGATGGATTTACCTCTCATCCATCCAACAAGAATTTGTTGAGCACTTCTATGTCCCAAGAATATATCAATAGATAAAATAGAAAAAAAAAATCCGTTTATATTCTGGTGAACAGGGGGAGAGAGTTGTTGAATGAATAGAGAAAGATAAGAAATAATAAACAGTAAATAAATATACTACATTACATTAGAGGGTGATAAACACTGTGGAGGGAAAAAAAGAGCAAAGGAGGAGAATTGAGAGTACCCAAGTACAGACAGGTGCAAAATTGCAACTTTATTAAATAGGTAGTCAGTGTAGGTGTTCTGGTTGTCTGTTGTGTTCCAAACTGCCCCAAAACTTTAGTGACTTCAAGTAACAATCATTCTATTATATCGCATGATTTTGTGGGTCAGGAACTTGGGCAGGGCTTGTTTCACTTGGTGTCAACAGGAGTCACTCAGTGGTTTTCAACTGGTGACAGGGTTGGGCTGGAGGATCAATATAGCTACCCTGGTCCAAGAGGGTTCAAGACGACTTCATTCACATGACAGGACTTGGCAGGGATGGCCAGAAGCCTGGTCTCAACTGGGACCCTCTCCCCTGCCATACAGTCTCAGCATGTCTCCAGGTGATTGCTACAGCAAGGGAGTCAGACGTCTTACAAGGAAACTCAGGATTCTAAGAGTCCAAAGTGGAAGTTGCTAGTCTCAAAGCTAAGCCTGCCATAGTCTTGCCAGCATTGGGCTTCATTCATTAAAACAAAACAAAACAAAACTCACTTTCATTAGATAAAAAAAAATTCATGGGGCCGGCCCCCTGGCGTAGTGGTTAAGTGGGCGCGCTCCGCTGCTGGCGGCTGGGATTCAGACCCCGGGCGCGCACCAACACACCGCTTGTCAGGCCATGCTGTGGCAGCACCCCAAATAAAGTGGAGGAAGATGGGCACGGATGTTAGCCCAGGGCCAGTCTTACTCAGCAAAAAAAAAAAAGAGGAGGATTGGCATGGATGTTAGCTCAGGGCTGATCTTCCTCACCAAAAAAAAAAAAAAATTCACCTCTTCTGGTTTAATTTCTTTCACTATAGATGAGGGTATACATTTTTTGGAATAGAATTTTATTTAAAGTCTTTATAAATACAATGGCTAGAGTTTAAACCCTTCTCTAAATTTATCCAAAAAAAAAACCTCCATAATTTTATAAAATATCTTTCAATTAAAATTCATTGAACACATTTTGAGTGTCTACCCCGTACAATCACAGCATTAGATGACAGAGATAGTACAGTAAAAACAGAAATGGTTTTTGCCTTCAGAGTTTACATTCTAGAGCTGCGCTGTCCAACATGGTGGCCACCAGTGGCCACTGAACACTTGCAATGTGGCAAGTTCGAATTGAGATATGCTGTACGTGAAAGATACATGCTTAGTATGAAAAAAATGTAATATCTCACATTTTTATATTGACTACATGTCCAGATGATAATATTTTGGATACATTGGGTTAAGTAAAATATATTATTCAAATTAATTTCAAGTGCTTTTTACTGCTTTTAATGTGGCTACTAGAAAATTTAAAATTAAATATGTGCTTGCATAATATTTCTGTTGGACAGAACTGTTCTAAAGGATTAACAACCTCTTTTAACCAGTTAAGCAGCCCTATTAATATATTTTAAATACTGAAGAACAGTAGGCAAAGCACAGGTAAATTTGGTGGTCAATTTTTAAATAAATTTTTTTAATGTTTTCATGTAGTTGAATTTATTAATTTTTTATGTGGATTTTTTTTTTTTTTTTTTAGTGAGGAAGATTGGCCATGAGCTAACATCTGTTGCCTATCTTCCTCTTTTTGCTTGAGGAAGAGTGGCCCTGAGCTAACATCTGTCCCCATCTTCCTCTACTTTGTATGTGGGTCGTCACCACAGCATGGACTGATTAGTGGTGCACAGGTCCGTGCCTAGGATCTGAATCTGTGAACCCCAGGCCGCCGAAGCAGAGCGTGCTGCACTTAAGCACTACACCACCATGCCAGCTCCAACTTTCATCCTTTTAATTTAAAAAAATAAAATTATAACAATCTGACATTTACTTTGATGCTTGAGGTACACTAGTTTGTTTATTTACAACTTAATGCTCCTAAGAGTAAATTAAATCACACAACTCAAAAAATGGGAAAAGTGGTTAATTACTACTTCCCCTATCAAGTTAAAACTCATTACTTACACTGTTATTCTTCAGAAGTCTGTGTGTTCATCTCTACTTAAGTACACTACTATGAAATAATACGCAGCTATAAAGAATGAGGTGGATCTAACATATCGACAAGGAAAGATGTCATGGTATATTATGTGAAAAAAGGCAAGTTGTAGAAGAGTGTGTAACTTGGAGCCTTTTTTAGAACCATACCTGTGTGTGTCTTGTATACACGCATAGCAAGAGACTGGGAGGATACACACCAAATGTTTTTGTGATGGATGGATAGGAAGGTCTTTTATTTACTTCAGATTTTTTTTTTTTTTTTTGGTGAGGAAGATTAGCCCTGAGCTGACATCTGTTGCCAATCCTTCTCTTTTTGCTGAGGAAGACTGGCCCTGAGCTAGCATCTGTGCCCATCTTCCTCTATTTTATACGTGGGACACCTGCCACAGCATGGCTTGATAAGCGGTGTGTAGGTCTGCGCCTGGGATCCGAACCTGCAAACCCTGGGCCACTGAAGTGGAGCGCGAACTTAACCACTACGCCACCAGGCTGGCCCCTTCATCAACTTTTAATTCTTCTGTATTCTTTGAATTTTTGTTTCAATTAGGACATTCTGTAACTTAGAAAAAATTTAATTAAAAATATGACAGATTGCTAATAAGTAGCTATTAATACATTTTGCATCATGAATTTAAAATAACTTTTAAACTCTTCTTGGAAGCAACAATCTTTTAAAACCCTTTATGCTATGATTGTGACTAGAAAACCCATTGTATAAATAATAAAATATGTAAAACTAAGAACTGGTTATCACATTACAAAGACTTTTTAAAGCAAAATTACACCCCTGCACAGAAAAGGTGCTCTTCTCTAGATCTTTGATCCCCCTGGAAATTTTAAGAAATACTTGGGCCAGTAAAATAATGTACGGTCTGTTGCCTACCCAACAGCCACCTCCCCAACCCCCTACCCTTCTACCCCACCAACTTCCAACAGAACTTGATGTGGTTCCGTGTAAGTTCTGGGGCAAATCTTTATGGTGATGAGCAATCATTAAACAGTTTTATTCCCCTTGCAAAGTGATTGTTTTAGACACAGACGTTGCTATGGCTATGAGGGCAAGTGAACATGGAACTTTCCTCTTATAAAAAAGACGTATGTTTCTACCTCTGGTTGTTATTTGTGACCTGGAACGCTGGCTGTCACTTTGAGGCCACGTGGGGAGACCAAGCTCATATGGTGAGAAGGGTAATGGAAAGACAGAAGGTACCTAGGTTCTTAACGACATTGTTCAGCTGCTGAATTAGCCAATCTAGAAACTGCCCTCTGCCTAGACTCCTAGTTATCAAGCATCCCAACCCTAAGGATTCCAAAACTGTTTTTGCTTGTTAGAATAATCCAGACACATCATTTGAAGAAATGAAACATTTATTGAGTAGATGTTTATTTAGTAACAGCAACACACAGTTTCTCAAGAAAAAGATGAGGTGAACTCCCCAAAACAGAACAATGCAACTTTCCATTATTCTCAGGTTACATCTGAATCTATAATGTTATATTCTCCTTTAATAAACGTCAAGATACACAAAATATTTGGAGGAAGATATCCAAATTATCCTAAAAGCATATCCCATTTTAAGAGAAAGAGCAGTTTAAGGGTAGTAATCTCTACATATCACAGTAGACCAAGATGTCTTCCTGCAGCTTTAGAACCATCACTGCTCAAAATATTACTATACCTATGCAAAACACTGGTGAAAAACTGAAACACCTGCAACCTTTTCTAGTTTCTGATTTTAGGATGGTGCAAACCACCATCTTCTCCATAGGTCTTCTGTTACTGCATTCATCAAATACCACTGGTCCAGCTCTCAAATTTTGATGACAATGCATGAGATGCAGGTATGTTCTGCTAAGTTTTGAATGGATGACATATTCTACAACTACACTACAAGCCCTGAATTATTTTTGTGCAACATTCCAATATTCCCTGAAGAGATTTTAAACAAAGGTTGAAAACAGCTATTTTCCATCCTAGTCAAAGTCAATTTACTTTTTAAATGGAATATACACTGTTGTGTTCTCTTCAACTTTTACAAGGAGTTGCTATGGTGTTATGTGTGTGACTAGGCTCATAAATTCAGAATGTACATAAAACTAAACATAATCAAAGGTTCCACATCAGGTCTAAAGTTTGATATTAAAATATCTGACCACCGACCCTCCAAATAGCGCTCACAGTATTAGTAGTGAGAGAAATTTTCATTTCTCTTTCTTCATATCTTTTCAAAGGCTCTCTTTTGTTTGAAAACTGAGTTTAGAGAAAATTGCAGAATAAGCTCATTAGACATTTAGAATTATTGGTAGAGATAAGGTGACAATACATATTTTCCATTTAAAAGTAAGCTTGACATTGATTTGTATTCAATTTTAAATCACCTGGTCCAATATGCTATTCCATGTTCTTCTCATGATTCTGTAATTACTAGTTATTTGAATTAACATCATATTCATTTTTAGTTTTAAAAAAACAATCTTGTACCACCTTTTAGACTTAAGTTTATATAACTTAGTTTTAAAAATCTAGTTTCATGTTCAATGAATTAAGAAACAACAAACGTCAGAACACTTTACCAGACTTTAATAGGCAAAAAAGGGTTGCTTTGGCAATGTATAAAAGGATAACTATTACAGTACAAATCATTATTTAATCTACTTTTATTAAATATTAAAATGCAATAAGGCAACTGTTGTTTTAAGACACTTGAAATTACATTTAATAAATGGATAACTGGCCCCACACCTGACATATTGCACCCCCTACTTTCCTTCTCTATTTAGTCTAAGGAACCAAAAATTATTTAAAAGAAAAACAACAGATCAGTGTTCTTTCTTAAAATACCTCAAAGAGATTCTGATTCCTACTAAGGTATTTCTTACAACATAAACTTCTGAAAAAGAAGACACCGAATACTCTCTCTTAAGGTTTTTCCCTTTAATGCATTTCTGCTGTCTCCCGTTCTCTTGAATCCATTCATAAGGGTTCAGCTGAAAGTATGCTGAGGAATCAAGAGATGTGATGTACTGTGTAAGCTGCCACTCGGGCCGGGCAGTGATTCCCAAACCTGGCCTCCTACCGGCTCATCTGGGAAATTGTTGCAGTAGATTCCCGGGCCCCCTCAGACCGCAGGAAGCCCCCAACCCTAACCTCCCCTGTGACTCTATGTGGTTAGCTTCACATAAGCCAACATGTGGGATGACTGAACAGACAACATTAAAAAGGAGGATATTTGTCATGGTGTTTTCACAGGTCTTAGCTCACAAACTGGGATCCAGTGAAAAATATAATGTTGAATCATTAGCACTAAATGCGCAGTGGGCAGAGTGACCCGGAAACGACTCTAGTGTCAACAATCGAACAAAGGTAGCCCTGCTGCCCCCTCCGTGAAGGCCACCACCCTCCTTGCCCTTGGAGGGCCTCCTGAACCGACACAGAGGAGGGCAGGCAGACAGCGGCACAGGGCGGGGGCGACTGTTTCCGCATCATTTCTCTCCATCTCCGTGTCTCAATTTTCCCACTCTCGTTCCATCTTTTCTCTTACTCTTCTGCCTTTTGCCATTCTCACTCTCACTCCCTCCTCTTTCCTCACTTTCCTCACTTCCTCTCTTTTCCTTCTTTTTTCGATCATTCGTCTACATCATTCTTCTCCTCTCTGCTTTCTCTTCCTTAAAAACTCTTCCTTACATAATATAAGCAAATTCATACTGGAGCTATGATATATGTCAGAAGACATTCAGGCTAAGGAAGCAGAATGAGCCGCATAGGAGACAACAGGGCAAAACAGACCTTCAACAGTAAGGCTGGTGTGGGCTGAGATAAGCCACGCAGAATGCTTTCAAATCCATTCTCTCTTCCGGGTCTCACAACTTCATGACTCATGACTTCTGAGTCTCACGAGGTTGAAAGGGCATACTGATTGTTTACAAACCTAAGGCACAGAGAAGGTTAAATGATATGCCTGGCGTCCCTAACCAAGAGAATCCAGATCTAGTTCACAGTCTGGTTTTCCTTCCATTATACCAATAACATCTGACTGGAGGCAAAGAGCAATGAGTAAGCAGTAATATTGTTTCAGGCTCAAAAATGTCCAAAGATAACTGGGTTACTTTATACATTATGAACTATTTTTTCTTCATAGGGGAAAAAAATAGTATGTATCTTCTTAAAATATAAATCACAATACATATTTTCTAAAGGTTTTCCAAGTTCCTTTAAGACGGCTACTTCACACAAATAAAGTTTGACTACATTTTAAAGTCATTCCACTTTGGTAATACTGTAACCCAGAGATAGTTCTGAGGTCAGAATTGTTCTAACACATAGACTCAAAGAATATATAATGTAATTTATATAAACTGCATAGATATACTGTTTTATAAAAAGAAATACAATACGTTCTCTAAGTTGTTCTATAATTTAACCTCATTAATGCTGAGAACTGCATTTCTTGAGTATTCTCAAGGGAAAAGCTACCTTATCTAAAGATAAATTGAGAATACTCATTTTAATATTGTTATGGACTTTCTGTGATATCCTAAATTTTAGATAAAAATAGTCCCTAAGTGGAGAGTTTTCACCATAACCCAATTTATGGTAAAATGCCCAATTAGGTCAGGTCTGCATAAACCAGATGAAGAACCTTCCAACGATCCACAAAGTAGAGTGTGTGACAGTGTAAATAAGCCACAACACGTGAGACCACAGTATACAGTCCAGCTAGATTAAACTATGACCACACTCCACATAGTCCCAATCAATCAGAGTAGAGCCCACAGGGCTGAGAGTCTCTGTTCACTGAGGAAATTAAATCTAAGGAACTTACTAATAACAAATTCATATCTTGTCAATAACCCCAAGCACTTCCTCTAATATTTCAGAATCACATTTATAATCCACCAACTGTGCCAAAACTATGGAATCCTAACTTCAACCTTCAAGTTGGCAAAATGATTTCCAGTGGTTCCCAAATTAGCTGACATCAAACTCATCTAAGGTGCTTATTAAAAATAGAATCAAGGTGCCGCCGTGCCGGCCCTGCAGCGCTGAGGTTGCTCGGGCGTCCCCCCACCCCCGCCGCCAGTCGCCATGGATCAGATGAAGAAGGTCAAAGGGCAGCTGTCAATGATACTCCGAGGGGGCCGAGGTGTAGACAAGACCAATGGTACCCCTGAACAGAAAGGCCTGGATGAGAGTGGTGGTGGCGGTGGCAGTGACGTTGGAGAGGCCCACCCATGTGTCACCCCTGGGGAAGCTTGCTCTGGACCAGAGACTGGACATGAGGACTTGAAGATGGGGTCTGACAGGCAAAGTGACCAGGCTCCAGCCACGTCCTCGGAGATGCAGTTGCCAGTGAGGGGGTGCATGCACAACCATCCTCCACCCGAGATTTCCACGGCGGACATCAACAAGCACCTGTCACTACCAGCCGACATCATCTGGCTGCCCGAGGGCGACCTTGAGAAGCTGACCCTCAATAGCCCCATCTGCGACAAGCCCCTCGGCCACCGACTCCGCCACGTCAGCCAGTCCGAGATTGGCTTTGGGAAACTGGAGACCTACGTCAAGCTGGACCAGCTGAGCAAGGGTCGCTGGGCCAGCGCCTACAAAGGCAAAAGCAAGCTCACAGACAACCTTGCGGCACTCCAGGAGATGAGACTGGAACACAGACGGGGGGCACCCTGCACCGCCATCCAGGAAGTGTCCCTGCTCAAGGACCTCAAACACGCCAACATCGTCACTCTACGCGACGTCATCCACATGGAGAAGTCCCTCCCCCTTGTCTTTGAGTACGTGGACAAGGATCTGAAGCAGTACTTGGACGACTGTGGGAACGTCATCAACATGCACAGCGTGAAACTGTTCCTGTTCCAGCTGCTCTGTGGCCCGGCCTGCTGCCACAGGCACAAGGTTCTACACAGAGACCTCAAGCCCTGGAACCTGCTCCTCAACGAGAGAGGAGAGCTCACCCCTGGCCTACTCCACCGGGGTGCTGACACGGTGATACTGGCCCCCTGACATCCTGCTTGGGTCCACGGACTACTCCACCCAGACTGACACGTGGGGCGTGGGCTGCATCTTCTATGAGATGGTCATGGGCCGGCCCCTCTTCCCTGGCTCCACAGTGGAGGAACAGCTGCACTTCATCTGCCATCTTGGGAACCCCAACTGAGGAGACGTGGCCGGGCATCCTGTCCAACGAAGAGTTCAAGACACACAAGTACCCCAAGTACAGAGCCGAGGACTTTTTGAGCCATGCACCCCGACTTGGCAGCCATGGGGCTGACCTCCTCACCAAGTCGCTGCAGTCTGAAGGTGGTAATCGGATCTCGGCAGAGGACGCCACGAAACACACATTCTCCCTCAGGTGGAGGAGTGGATCCACAAACTTCCTGACGCTACTTCCACTTTTGCACTGAAGGAGATCCAAGTACAAAAGGAGGCCAGCCCTCAGTCTTCATCAATGCCCGACTCAGGTAGGCCAGCCTTTCGCGTGGTAGACACCGAGTCCTAAGCTGAGTTCTAAGGCACAGATTGAGGCCCCAGCAGGCAGTGGCTGGAGGGATGCCACACCCTTCCCGGGGCAGCCCCCAACTGCATCCTCCCTGCTTGCTGCCTGCCTACCTGCCTGACTCATGCTCACCCGCCCACATGTCCCCTGCTGCCTGTCTGGACACGTGATCGCTGGCCTGTCAACAAAAAAGCAGAAACCTAACGTGGCTTATTTTTGCACCCTGATTCTAACATTGGAGACAATCAGGGAAACTTGATTAAGGACTGGATATTCATTTAATATGGAGGAGGTATGATGTCACTGTAGTTACCTAAGTGTTTACAGCAGTGAAATAACATGACGTCTGGGATTTTCTTTAAGATACTTCAGCGAAGAAAAAAGGTAGAGAAGATGCAAATATGGTAAGATATTGATAAGTGTTTGATCTGGATGATGAGCACCATTGTACTATTCTCTCTACATTTGTGTAATTTTAAAATTTCTTCATTAAAAAAATGTTTGCAGACCCCATCCTAGACACAGTGTACCAGAGTCCCCAAAGGTGAAACCCAGGAATCCATTCTCAACAAGCTCCCCACGAGAGTCTAATACAGCCATACGGACAATGGTCTCATTTGGGGACCATTAGAAATGATCTTGTATACACCCTCCAAACTTCAAATTCTACGATTCTCATTTCCTACTCAGCAAACTCAATTTCAACACAGGTCACAAGTTCTTACATTCACCATGGCATTCTGCCAAGGATGTATAGCTTGTGCTCTCTGTGCAGCTGTTCTAAGAGTACTGGGCTGGTTATCAACTTCTAATTTGCCTCTCGTACACCTTCCTCCTTCAATTTGTCCCTGATTGAACTACAAAAGACAGGGGACAACTGTACTGACAACCTCTTTCTGTATATTCCATGTCACCACAGAGGGCACTGTGTCTTCATAAGCCAATCACCACTATTTTCGCATAAGTGATATTTTTCCTTCATGATTTTCCCTTCTCTACTTAAGCATTAAAATATCTAAAAGAGAAAAAGAAGACAACCATATAGTACTTGGTAAAATGAGATATGTGCCCAGCACAGTACATGCTAAGTACTCAGAATTTACACCTACTTTAGACAGGGGTCAAGAACACTAAGAGAAGTAATATTTTTTCTTATCTTCAAGATTAAAAAAAAATAACTGTCTTAAGTGATGTTCAAAAAGGGAAGATATGCACATTAACCAATCAAAACTACTTTTCCTATAGTCAGATGTAACAACCTTCTTAACTAAAATCATCCATGAATGTTGTCTAACATGGAAGAAGGCTCTACACATTTGCTTCTTCAAAAATATTTTGCAAAGCCGTTTTGAGGTAGAAGAAAAGACATTTAAATGGACTATTTTTTTCTGCTCCATTGTAACTAAAATTACTGTTCACAGGAAGTATATAGCTTATGCATTTTGATCTATCACATTTTCCACCATCATATAAGTATACTATTTAGGATCTCACCAGATTCCAGAATGCCCAGTAAAGCTGAAAATTTTCATTTAAAGTGATAAAAAATTTCCCAAAATATCTGTTTAACAATCTCAGATCTGAGTTTTGGCAAGACAGTTTAGCATACACAAATGAAAATACTACATTTCACAAACACACACATAGAAACCAAAACTCCAAAATTTTCACCATTTTCCTTCCTTCTTGTACAGCTCAATTTTAAATGTGCAGCTTACTTATAACCTAGAAATAGTTTTAAACATGATTGTCACAAAAATATTTTAAAACAGAGATGAAATGTATAAAGGCACACATAGATTGTCAATTACACATCGGTTACATCACATTTCTTTAGAAACAGAACTTTTTCTGCTCCTGTAAACAACTTTTTTCTCACACATTTAAAGTGAGGTTAGTGCTGACATAAAATTATTGCTATACTCACAGTTTGAGTGTTTCTACTGTGTATGAGGTACATTTTCTCCATCCATACACCCCTCCCAGTGTTCTTACTCACTTGAGAATAAGAGTCAACCGAAGTCTGTAGACTACAACCATTCAATAATATTTTCATCAATACTGGAATGATAGCAAATAACATTACAAAACATCAGAGATCAAAAATGTCTTCTTGCTGGGGTCCAAGACTTTAAGTTATTCTTCATTACATGAATATATTGCTCATTTAACTTCTTCAGGGAAAAAACATTATTCTGAAGATGAATAATTTCTTCCTGAACACTTCATCCAAGACTATTCCTTCACACATATCCTCCAATCCTTTGCTGTTTTAATTCATTTGATTCAGTGGTCACCAAGAATCACCTTTCCTTTGGTGGTCTATCAAAACGATCTCGTATGCTTTTTGCTAGCTGTTTGACAAATATTTTATAAATTTTTCCACAGTAAGTATGCACTGTCTTTTGTAGCTCCAGTTCTAAAGGTTTTAATAAGGAACGGATGTCGTCATCTTCAAAAGAACACTAGAGAAAGAAAATAAAAAGACAAAGATATATATAGAAATTTATATTCCCAACAACTTCTTCAATCAACTTAATATTGACAACCTCCATTTAAAGCCTCCCAAAAAGTTTAGCTCAACAAACATTTTCAATGAACTAAACAGAACTATGATCTCACATTAGAGGACGGAGAAAGTCATGGTAAATCACTGCTGGTATCCGGAAAAGCTTTTCAGAGAAGAGGTAATGGAGGCGGGTCATTCCAAGCCAAGGCAAGAACATGTTCAAGGGTAGAGAAGACCCAGAGATACTGACTGGTGTGAGATGATGACCAAAAGCTCTGAAGGTATCTGAGAGAAACCAATGAAAGCCAAAAATCACTCTTATAATAGTGTAGAGGCTGGACCAGAAAGGAATGAGAGAGGCGTGGAGTGGGAGAAATGCGAAACGACAGCATATCCCAGAGAACTCGCACTGCACAAAAGGATCCCAAGGATAAAAACATCTCAGGATCCCTAAATATCACCCACTCTTCGTGGGGATTCACATGGGCACATGAAAAACTCTAAAAAGCAAAACAGAAAATACATCTGTTGAATGTTTTTGGCCCACTAATTCCAAAATTTTTTGATCAGTCCTTTTTTACGATAAAATATATTAATATGGGTCCGGCCCGGTAGCGCAAGCGGTTAAGTGCGCGCGCTCCACTGCGGCGGCCTGGGGTTCGCCGGTTCGGATCCCGGGCACACACCGACGCACTGCTTGGCAAGCCATGCTGTGGCAGCATCCCATATAAAGTGGAGGAAGATGGGCACGGATGTTAGCCCAGGGCCAGTCTTCCTCAGCAAAAAAAGAGGAGGATTGGCGGATGTTAGCCCAGGGCTGATCTCCTCACAAAAAAAAAAAAAATATGTGTATGTATATATATATATATATATATATATATATATATATATATATATATATAAATATCCCGAGGAATACATTTTGGAAAACACTGTAGTAGTGGCTAAGTGGAAATAACTTGTGATCTTAGTATTTTCAACCAGGTATAGTTTTTGATGTAGTATTTGCAAGTAGGTATATTTTCAATTAGAAAGACGGATGGAGCTTGAAAATAGAACATTTTATGTGAAAGTTTGAAGTTAGCGAAAAATGCAAGATCCCAAAGGAAATTCCGAACCTGAACTCTCGGGGGGCTGCACCTGACCTGAGGTTCTCCCTGAGGTTCAGGACATGACACTGAGGGAGAGGACAGGAAAGCCACCACTCCAATCACAATTAGAGTCTGTAGGATCTAGGACTCCGTGCCAATCTACGGAGAACAGGACGAACTTAGATGCTAATTTATAACATTGATTTTATCAGCGTAGAGATGCAAAGAGAGGATCCTAAACCTTGGGATCTCTTAAGCAAGAAAACGGGAGCATTAACTGCATGAAACCATCACTCTTGGGGTGATTTTTAAAACCCAAATCACATATACTGAAGATAAATATCCAAAATTGTTTTGAAGACCAAACAAAAAAAAAGAGGAGAGGAAGGTTAACTAGGAAGAATGTAATGAAAATAATAACAGCTAGCACATGGGTACCTCGGAGAAATTACTGAAAGCTGGACTGGTTAAAAAAACGGGACTTCCTCCATGCCAGGCACCATTCTAAGATCTTTATAGGTATCAATGCATTTAAGCCTCACACCAACTTGACGAAACAGGTGATATAACTATCCCCATGTACAATGAAGCAACTAAGGCAGGAAGAGAACTTCCCCACAGTCACAAAGCTAGTCAGTGGCTAAACCAGGATTCCACTCCGCTGCCCGGCTCCAGAAGCCCAAGCGCTTCACTACCACACAGCACTGCCTATGCAGACAGGCAAACGAAACCGTGCCAAGGTGGTTTCTCAAGACCTGTTGAAAGATGAAGCTCAATTAACAGTGGGAAATTGGGAAAAGTGCTGTGCTGTCTATAGATATGCCTAAATTTGCTAGGGGTTAAAAGTGGCATCCACGTTGAAGAAGGCAACCTTCATCAAGGTTTACACCTTTATCAAGTGACACTGTCGAGTAATATTTCAATGTGTACAAAACACACGTGCCTGAGAGGTGGGCAATAATGGGAGACTGGACTGTGATCTTTTTCTTACTGTACAATGACAATAAAATGAAATCATTACAAAGGCATTTAAAAGTTAATTCCCAGGAATATCAAGTACTTGAGATTCGGTTCGTTCATTTTCATGTGATTTAAATCCCACTGTTTGTGGTTAAAAAAAATTTTTTTTCTTCACTGGGAAAGTCTTTTGATGAATATTTTCCTGAAATAAAAACAGTGGCTCATGAATTAGAGCTCTTTTAGTCAATCATATAACATACGTAATTTGACCTTTAAGGGAGAAGATGATAAATTACCAAAATTTCCACCTATATAAATACACCTGAAGTCACTGCATTCTGCCACTGGCCTACTCTGCAGTGCCCACAGAGCTCTGCAGTACATAACCAGCATCTAGGTGTTCCCTTTCCCGGAGACCACTCGTGCCCTTCCCTGACTGCAGGCCTCTTCCCATTGCATGCTGTGCCTGACTCGTCTTTATCTTTCCTTCTCTGCCTGGTCCTCATCCTTACAGCTTCGTTCAAATGTCAGCTCCTCTGAGAAGCCTTTCCTCACACAGCTAATCACTCCCTGGCACAGTACCCAGTAGGCAAACTTTTACGAAGGTCATGCTTTATATAAGACTGTCAGTTGAAAGGCAGCAAATAAACGGTGAGGCTATGATGATAATTTGAGGCATTTTCAAAGAATAGAACATGTTTTAAAAATATGGCAGTTCAATCCAACAAATGCTAAGTGCCAACTATATACAAGAAGTAAGTGCAGGAGGGAAACACTCGAGATTCTCTTGCAGTGATAGTTATGCAAATATAAGCAGGGTGTGAAGTAAGTCAAAGTTAACACAGAAATACCAAGAAATATAATAATTCAGAATGAAACACATGAAGCAGAAAACACCTTATAGAGCAATAAAATGTTCTGTTGCCATTTTGAATTTGCAATTTTTAACCATAATATTTTTATTCACTCAACAACTAATATTTCACAAGTATGTATGGACTGTAAAAACTGATTTGCTGGCAGACATGGCCATGCATTTACATTTTAAACACGGTTCACATCCTTTGTAATTCATATTTGTTCACTGCATTTGATGGCTATGACAAAGATTCTGTCTGAAACTTGCATAAATACCCTTGTCTGAATGCAATTCTTTTAAAAATTATATTTCTTACTGAATTATAGATAAGAAAAGATAAAAACACTAACCAAGAGCACCATAAAAGACTGATTAACTTCATTAAGTTGAAAAATGGACGGATATAGCTATAGTTAACACAGACTCAAAACAAACAGAAAAAATCATTAAATCAGTATTTGAAATTTTAAAAATAAGATTTATTTTTTAAAAATCAAGTGTAATTAATCAGCTTAAAACCATTACTCAGCTTTTTAAAGATGTATATTTATAAAAGATCAAAGACAAGATCAAGGAAAACTAGTAAGATTTAATTCTTTAATAATGGATTTGTTTAATGATCAAAGGAAACAAAGAAATCACATTTTTACAGGAAAGCATTTCTTTTTTATTCTGCAAAGTCTCAGAACCCCAAAAGTACTCTTCTTCATTTTTATCACCTTTTGACAACACATGATAAAGCATTATTAAAATATGATATTGATTTCTGAAGGCATACAAAGTCTGCTACTTTAAAATGAACATTAACACTAAATTTTATAATTCTTCAGTGAGTGTAGCTCTATCATGATACACTAATTATTCAGAAACCTTATCTGTCATGTTTATAGGGCAAAAACTCAAGCAAACAATACACTCAAACTGTAGCCAACAATGCTGTTAGCACTCTGCCTACCACCAAATTTGAGAAACACCGACTTCCAGGAGAAAACTCCAATTCCTTATCCCTGCAGATCGTCACCTTACCGCATCATCCCCATGTTGGTCCCAGCCATCACCTACCAGCACCCATCACTCTAGTCACACCGTGAACACTCAACGCCTGACCTCTCTGGGGATTTTTCACAACCCCTGAGCCTTTTTCTCAGGCAGTTCTTGGCCCACATAGCCCCTGCTCATCTGGCAAACTCATTCATTCTTCAGGGTCCACTTCAAATGCCTCCTCTTCGATGAGGCCTTCCCTGGCCCTTCCAGGCAAATTGTTACACTCTCTCACAGTTCTAGTACAGTCTCTGTCACAGTGGATTACAGTTAAGTATTCTCATCCTCACTGCTATTAAGGAGGCCATACCAGACCAGAGGTTTTTAGTCATTAGCAAATAATGAAAATCTAGCAAACAGGAGCATCAGCATTTCTCCTGACCCCACACTTAAACCAAACTAGCACTCTTACTGTTTACTTATGTTTTGTCTTAATGGCCACATAAGAATAGGTACAGTCTAGCAGAACAGAAAGCACATCGACATGAGAGATGAGTGGGCACATATACTTGTGCCCAGCTATCAGTGAATCGGCTGCATGGACAGTGAGTAATGTAGCTCACTTAGCAAAATCATAAATCCAACCCTCATCTGGATTTGCCCCAAGTCTTGGTCCCTAGCATATTCACAGAGACCTGGTTCATGCATCAATCTAGAGGTATGTGAAGTATAATCATCTCTTCCTATCCATCCACCTTAATTACACAAAAGGGGACTGTAAGAACAAGAAAAGAAGGACAGGTATCTGGGGCAGGGGTTGGGGAGGGGCAGTATAATTGTTTCCCAAACTCGATACAAAGCAAATACATAAAAGAGAAAACCCCATTTACAAAGGCAACAAAGAAGATAAAATACTTAAGCATAAACTTAAGATATGTCCAAAATCAATATGAAAAAAACTATTAAACATTCCTACCCACACATCTATTGACAGATAATCTTCAACAAAGGAGCCAAGAACACACAATGGAGAAAAGAAAGTCTCTTCAACAAACGGTGTTGGGAAAACTGGACAGCCATATGAAAAAAAATGAAAGTAGACCATTACTTTACACAAAAATTAACTCCAAATGGATTAAAGACTTGAATGTAAGACCTGAAACTATGAAACTTCTAGAAGAAAACATAGGCAGTACGCTCTTCGACATCGGTCCTAGCAATATATTTTCAAGCACCATGTCTGACTGGGCAAGAGAAACAATAGAAAAAATAAACAAATGGGACTCCATCAAACTAAAAAGCTTCTGCACAGCAAAGGAAACCATCAACAAAACTAAAAAACAACCTAACAATTGGGAGAAGATATTTTCAAACCATACATCTGATAAGGGCTTAATCTCCAAAACATATAAAGAACTCATGCATCTCAACAACAAAAAACTAACAACCCAAGTAAAAAATGGGCAAAAGACCTGAACAGACATTTCTCCAAAGAAGATATACAGAGGGCCAACAGGCACATGAAAAGATGTTCAACATCATTAACTATCAGGGAAATACAAATCAAAACTACAATGAGATATCACCTCACGCCCGTCTGAATGGCTATAATTAACAAGACAGGAAACAACATGTGTTGGAGAGGATGTGGAGAGAAGGGAACTGTCATACACTGCTGGTGGGAGTGCAAACTGGTGCAGCCACTATGGAAAAAAGTATGGAGATTCCTCAAAAAATCAAGGATAGAACTACCATATGATCCAGCTATTCCACTGCTGGGTATTTATCCAAAGAACTTGAAAACACCAATGCGTAAAGATACATGCACCCCTGTGTTCACTGCAGCGTTATTCACAATAACCAAGACTTGGAAGCGACCTAAGTGCCCATCAAGGGACGAATGGATAAAGGAGATGTGGTATATATACACAATGGAATACTACTCAGCCATAAGAAACGATGAAATCCAGCCATTTGCGACAACATGGATGGACACTGAAGGTATTATGCAAAGTGAAATAAGTCAGAGGGAGAAGGTCAAATACCGTATGATCTCACTCATTAAGTAGTAGATAATAACAACAACAAACAAACACATAGAGACAGAGATTGGATTGGTGGTTACCAGAGGGGAATGGGGGAGGGAGGAGGGCGAAAGGGATAATTCGGCACATGTGTGTGGTGATGGGTTGTAATTAGTATTTGGGTGGTGAACATGATGTAATCTATGCAGAAATAGAAGTATAATGATGTACACCTGAAATTTATACAATGTTATAACCAATGTTACTGCAATAAACAAAAAATTTTTTAAAAAATTAATTAATTTAAAAAAGAAAAAAAAAAATCCTGAAATACACAAGTGGAAAGACAGCCCTTATTCTTGATTAAGATGTCTCAACACCATCAAAATGTCAGCAGTCCCTAAGTTAATACGTGACGCTGATATGCTCCCAATAAAAATACCAACAAGTTTTTTATGTAGTTAAACGAGCTGATATTTGTGAAAAAATAAACAAACAACAGCTGGGAAAACAGTGAGAAGGACAGGCTATGAGGAGCGAGTAGCCCTACCAGATACTAAAACACAGCACAAAGCCTTTCTAATTAAAATAGTGTGGTATTAGTACACAAATGGACAGACCAACGGAAAAAAACAGAAAATCCAGAAATCACAAGTGAAACTTCAGTATATGATAAAGTCAGTGTCTCAAATCTTTGGGTTAAAAACAGACTTTTAAATAAATGGTGTTGAGACAACAAAATAGTCATTTGGAGAAAGATCATATTAGATCCATTCCTCACCCAATACAAAATAGGAAATTCCAAATTGAGCAGAGGACTAAAAGTAATAAATGAAACAGTATATAAGTGAAGTTTTCTACAACCTGAGTGTAGGTAGGAAAAGGCTTTTTAATTATGACTTTTTTTTAAAAAAAAAAGAGGTTGCTAAACTTATTACACAAAAATTTAAAAAACAACTCTGAACAGCAAAAAAATGCCATAAAGTCAAATTGGGAGAAAATATTTACCACAGATATCACAGATAAAGGACTAATATCTCTAATATACAAAGAACTTGCAACAGTTGGTGGGGAGTGGTAAGTAAAGACCAAAACCCCCTCCTGGTGATGGTGTCACAACTGTAAATATGCTACAAACCACTGAATTATATACTTTAGAGGGGTGAACTCTGTGGTTTATAAAATATGTATCAATAAGATTATTTTTAAAAACCTATAGAAGAATAAGTGAAAGATTTAAAAGAAAATTCACCCAAAAAAAGATATAAAAATGGCTCTTAAGTATAGAAAAAGATGTTCACCTCACTCAGAAATGCAAATTAAAACTAAACTAAGATTTCATTTCTCACTCATCAAAATGGCAAAATTTTAAAAACTTGATAATACAATCCGTTGATGAGGCTGTGGGGAACAGGCCTCCTCATAAATTGTTGGCAGGAATGCAAATAATCTCTATGTAGGGAAATAGGCAGTATCTTCAATCCAATAATCCCTACAACACAAACATACATCTGGCAAGGCTATGCACTGCTGCATTACGTATAATTCAAAATGATGGAAATTACCAAAATGTTCAAACATAAGCAATTGGTTGAATAAGCCCTGGTACATGCACAAGACACAGTATATACAGCTGTAAAATAAAAAAAAAAAAAAGAAAAGAAAAAAGGATGAAGAAGATATTTATAAGTGCATGAATTTCCAGAATATTTTAAGTGAAAAAAGCAAAGAGCATATAGATATAAACAGTATGCTATCTTCTGAGTAAGAAACGGGGAATTACAAAACATACATGTATCTGCTCATCTATACAGGAAGGACAAAACCATAAAACAGTGAAACTGGTAACCTGTGGGGTGGGGGCTTTTGGGGTGGAGCGGATGGGGAAGGAGTGATGGACTTCTGAGTAAACTCTCCTATTGTTTTCACTTTTTGAAGTATATTAATATTCCACATATCAAATTAAAGTTAAATCGACAAGGATGGGAGAAAACAACCTTAAAACTGAAAGCATACTGAAACAAATGAACCCCCTTGTATTTCAAATGAATAAAATAACCACACTGAAAGGAAGGATACAAGAATTAATCCAAGTAACTGCTGAACACAGCAGCGAGCACACACCCCAGTCTGGGGCGGGGAGGGGAGAGGGAGGACTGGAAACAAATCCTGAACTTTTTAGTAGTTGGTTTGTGCGATGAAGGGAGTGGAGATGACAGTATGAATGGAGCATTTTTGAAATTATTTTAAATGTACTGTAGGATTAAGCAAATGGGGAAATGTTTTATGTTAGGAGCCAGAATTCTAACTGTGTAAGAAAGGAGATAAAACATAGAAACTAGAGTAGAAGGCAAGGAAGAGTCTCGCGGGGCAGAACTGGAGGTGTCGCTGTGAGCACATGATTTTGGGTATGTGTTTATATCTCTAGCTCTGTCGCTGAAAGGGCTTAGAAGCGAAGACACTCTTGTAGCAACAAGCATGCCTAGGAGCCAGAGCCCACTAACAGGAACCAGAGCTCCTTTGACAGGTAGCTGATTTCAGGGCCAGGGTAGGGAAGGTATCATAAGATGAGCCTGGAATATTTTGTAGTGACAGATAATGAGGAGGTACTCAAAATAAAGATGGGAATATGTCTATGGGCACCAGAAGTAGCCAAAAGGGGCCCCCAGTGGGCAAATTTGGAACAACTTCAGCATCAACATAAATAAAAAGGAATAATGCATTATAAATCATCAAAAAAAATACTTATCGATGAGTTCATACTGATAATGTATAGATCCATAAATGGGCAAAAAGGGAGGGCTCTTCCTTACAGTAGAATGCCGAGTGCCAAAGCTGTATGTGGAAGGAGTGCTAGAGTTGGACAATCACCAATTTGCAACTACCATAGTAATGACTGGTTTGAGCAAGAACCAACAAGAGATGCTAAATCTAGTATGGAAATTTTGATGAGCAGCAGGGTATTTACATGATTTTAAAGAGTTTCCCCCACAGACTGCTTATAAGGGGAAAAATAACTATACAGTGGAGAAATTGAACATCACTTAGACTGAGTGACCAAAATCAACATCACCAATGAGGCGGAGGTAGACAAAGGTGACTATGATACCTTGAGGACACAACGTCACTTATGTAGTATTCGACCAGGAGGCCATGCCTGGACTTAATCATATGGAAAATCAGACAAGCCAATAAGAAGAACATTCTAATAATAAAAAGGGTGAAGGGGCTCTATTCTCCCAAAATGTTGACGCTGTGAAAGTCGATGAAAGATTCACAAACTGTTATAGATCAAAGTAGACTAAAGATACATGGATGGTAGATTGAAGAATTGTATCAATATGGAATTTCCTGAGTTTGACATCTGAACTGTGGTTAATAAGAGAATGTCCTTGTTCTTAGTGAAAACACACCAAAATTTTTAGGGATATAAGTGCATGATGTATGCAACTTACACTCAAATGGTTCAGAAAAAAACAACGTATATACAGAGAGAACCAATGATAAAGCAAATGGGGTAAAATGTTAGTAACTGATGAACCTGAGTAAAAGATATGGAAATTCTTTGTACTATTCTTGCAAATTCTCCGTAAGTTTGGAAGTGTTTCCACGTAAAAAGTTAAAAACATAAAAGAAAAAACCAAATGCTTACATTTCTCAGTGCTTCATAAATAGCTCTAAATGCTGGTTGCTTATCATCATGGTAAACACCTCTGTTCCCGTGAAGAATAAAGATTCCTTCCTCTTCTGCTTCTTGGCAATTGCTTCCATAAATACAATGATCTGGTCGATAATTCCAATGACACGGAAAGACAAAAAGGCTTTCTATATGAAGAAAGACAAAACAATGAAGCAAATAACCCTAATTCCACAGAGTCCACAATTTGCAAAAACTTTAGTTTAAAAATACAGCTCTTAAAAGATAAGATTTAAAATAGTGAGAAATATGTCTGGCCTTTAGATCTCTTCCTACTGAACCAATATTCAAGAAAAGTTTTACAGGCATATCCTGGAGATATTGCAGGTTCAGTTCCAGACCAACGTAATAAAAAGAATATCAATAAAGTGTGTCATGTAACAAATTTTTTGGTTTCCCAGTGCATACGGAAGTTATGTTTACACTATACTGTAGTCTACTAAGTGTGTAATAGCATTATGTCTAAAAAAATGATGTACATACATTAGTTAAAAATTACTTTACTCCTAAAAATTGCTAACCATCATCTGAGCCTTCAGCGAGTTGTAAGCTTTTTGCTGGTGGTGGGTCTTATAAAAAACGCAGTATTTGTGAAGCGCAATAAAGCAAAACACAATAAAACAAGGTAGGCCTGTACGCTGTCTTAAACATAGTGATAACCATTAACATAAGCCAATATCAAATAAATGCATTTCTTCATTTTTGACTAAATATTATCTATGACTTTTTTTTACAAATGCAAAGAATAAAAGAAATTTAAATGATTACCTGGATTATGAAAAAATATGATGTTCAACAGATCTTGATCACCCCATGTGATGTTTAGTTTGTATTTTTTAAGCAAGGGCATAAGTATATCTCCCCACCGTAGTCGTACAGTTGTCATATCATTCTGTTGGTAAATACATTAAAAAGATCCTCAGGCTTCCAGGTTTAATATGGCAGCATAATGACAGTTCCCAATCTTCTCTTAGCAATCATTACAGAGCGACAAGGAGAAAGGTAAATTTTTGTTACAAAACCAAGTGACCCTAATGTAAACCTAGATGTGAGTAAGGCTGTCCAGTTGGAGTGAGTAAAGTAACAAAAGATATCTGAAGGTGCATGTAGATGTGATAAGACTAATAAACGTTGGGAAAGAAAGGGAAAAAGAAAGTAGGTGACAGTCTCAGTACTATGACTGTCACCTCATCTTAAATAGTTTTAGTACCTATGCCATATGTCTAGACACAATGTCTATGTCTACATCATGGGGTTGTTGAGGATTAATATATAATAATAGGGGCTGGCCCGGTGGCGCAAGCGGTTAAGTGCGCGCGCTCCGCTGCGGCGGCCCGGGGTTTGCTGGTTCGGATCCCGGGCGCGCACCGAAGTACTGCTTGGTAAGCCATGCTGTGGCGGCGTCCCATATAAAGTGGAGGAAGATAGGCACCGATGTTAGCCCAGGGCCGTCTTCCTCAGCAAAAAAAGAGGAGGATTGGCGGATGTTAGCTCAGGGCTGATCTCCTCACAAAAAAAAAAAATATATATATATATATATATAATAATAATATATATATACCCAGCACATGGTACATATTCAGTGTTAGCTATTCTTACTGCTACCACGATCACTATTATTCTTAAACTGATTTGCTAATCTTTTATAATTGGCATCTCAAAGAGATCACTTGAAATAGATACATCAAAAACAGATATTGAATTTTGTCACGTGCCTTTTCAACCTCTACGGAGTTGCTCATAGCTCATTCTTTAAAAACTCGAAGTCAAATACCTAAGGAAACAACAGAGTTGAAAGAGAGCTCTGGATCGTGTGAATCTGGGGTGAGAAGGCTGAATAACTAAGCCCGTTAGACCTACTTGACTCTTAAACTCTCCAGACTTGAACCAGTATTCCTCAAAGTGCAGTGTGCAGTGTGCCCACCAGTGAATTTTTTATGTCTTCTATAAGATTAAGTACAGAAATTAAGAGTAAGATTTAGAAACTTTTACAGCAATTTAACAGAATAATTTTGTCTATGTAATCTAATATTTTTTCTAGTAACTTATTTACACCATTTTTACACAAGTATCGGATTACGACAGATTATAAATTTTTAAAACATTGATCCTTTTCCATAGATAGTCTGAAAAACACTGTTATAAGCTACTCTAGGATATATAATAAACTCAGTGGGGGTATAAACAATCTATCCTTCAAGAAAGAGAAAGAAAAGCCAGAATTCCTGAAAAAAAATCTACATATTTAAATTAAATATGACCTGCCATAATTGCATTACCCTCGTGTGAAGTTTCTCAGAATGCAGTAAACACAGTAATTATAAAATATCAGAAATTCCCCCCCAAAAAATTTGAAAAATGACTGCAACAAGTTTTAATTAAGGAAATAAAATATTTTATTGAAAGGATGACTCTGAAAAAAGTCACTGAGCATGTTAAGTAAGTGTTCTTAGGATCTGAAAAGGGAAATCTGAATTGCACAAGGACAAAGACCAGCAACACATTCAACAGATATGAATAAGTATCTATTCAAAGAAATATATCTATTCAAAGAAAAATCAATGAAAGATAAAATTAAAGGTCTAGTGCCATCTTAAGAAAAAAGTCAAAGGGGGTGAAAAACCTTTCCAACTTAAAGGAAAAGTCCTGCTAGAAAAATATTTGACAAGAAGCACTAACACTAGTATTATGTGCTGATGATATAACCTAGAATGTCCAAGACAACCAATGAAAAACTGTGAGAAATGAGTTTATTAAAGAGGCATTATCTATAAAAGGAGTTCAAGTCAATAAGAAATAGAAAACAACCAAGTAGAGAAATGGTCAAAGGATATGAATGAACAGCCATTCACAAAGGAGGAAACAGAAATGGCTAGAAATTATATGAAAAGATTTTCATCCACACTGGCAGTATAGCCAGGAAAGTACAAATTAAAATATATGAGGTATTTTTCAGCCATATAACTACATATTCATACACAGTAAACAACAATAAAACCAAATCATCCATTCTCCACAATATCATGCACATTAAAAATGTGATAGACCTTGTGTACGGACATAAAAATCAGTCAATTATATATTTACAAAGTGAAAAAAGCAAGCTGAAGATGTATACAAGGATCCTATATATAAGTGCTAATGTACATGTTTGTTTCAAAATACATTTTTTTAAAGGATCGGAAGAATACAGAGCAAAGTTTATAATATCATTTGGGCAAAGGAATGAAATTGGGGAGAGTGGTGTGTAAAGGGGGGACATGTCTTTTTATTCTACATATAATGAATTATTTAAATTTCTTTCCTTTTTTGGAGGGGAGGAAGATTAGCCCTGAGCTAACATCTGATGCCAATCCTCTTTTTTTTGCTGAGGAAGATTGGCCCTGGGCTAACATCTGTGCCCATCCTCCTCTACTTTATATGGGACGCTGCCACAGCATGGCTTGACAAGTGGTGCACTGGTGGCCAACCCACGATCTGAACCTGCGAACCCCGGGTCACCGAAGCGGCGTGCACGCACCTAACCGCTATACCACCAGGCCGGCCTCTGAATTATTTATATTTTTATAAGCATGATTTAGTTTCTTTAAAAAAAAAATGTAGTTCTAATTTACTATTTTTAGCAAACCTACTACCAAAATGCACATGTGTTATATTAAAACCAATTAGTTTCAGTTTTAGAATTATGTATGCTTCTGAAAATAGATGGACCCATTATCATTATCAGCCTATCTTATACATAAACATAAAACTGACAGGTGGCTATTCATACTACGCTCCAACAATGTTAGAAACTGGGAACTCATCAATTCCAAAGATTAGTTACTCCACTAATCACTGAAAAGTTCTATCCCTTTTGGTAAGATATTCACTGATATTTCGTTCTCATAAGCTATATACAAAAGACAATAAAAGTCCTCCATCACCTACATCTTTCAAATACGTAAACACAACCATCATGTCCACCTCACAGTAAGGTGTTCTCTTTTCCAATATTTTTCAGTAATTCATCAATGGCCTGGTTTCTAAAACTTTCGTCTGTCCTCTGCCATTAATTATCTATTGAGTCACCACTTTATGCCAGACTCCATGCTAAATATTCTGAATACGAAGTTGTATGAAAGATACACCCTGCCCTCAGTAGGTGCAGAAAATAGACAAAAATTACTTTACAAAGTAACATATGGCAGGATATGAACAGGGTACAGTAAACACATAAGGAAAAGATTCTCAAGATGCCTTATTTATATTCTTTGGGTTTTCTCTAATAAATAGAAAAGGTTAAGAAATATCCTAATAGGAATTTGACACTGCAAACACAATCACAACACAAAATACAAAGCAATAGCTTAACACATGCTATATCACTGTCTATCAAGCATTATGAGAAACAAAGAACAAAAAAGTAGAATTTTTACTATTTTAATTTTTAATATATATAAGCATAATACATCAGGTCAGAACTGAACAGTCACAAATGGTAGAGACTGACTGCGTGACAGCAAAGCAAACTAAGAATTTAAAACACGGCCATTATTCTACATAGGTAGTTTTAGAGCTTTTCACGTGATAAGAACCATGGGGCAACATTCACGGATCTGTATGAAACAGTTTGGAAAGTTATTAGTAATTCAGTTATATCACTAGACCTCTAATATTTAAGATCTGTGCCAGAAATTGTAGAATTAGTAGGAAAAAACAACGCAATGTTTGCTACAGATATAGTCTGGAAAACAATCCAGAAAAACAAAGATATATGAGAAAAGGAATTAAAAATAATAAATTTTGTAGAAATATCTCAGTAATCATAAGGATAATATTTGAAAACAAAGCAAGTCTGTGTTGTTCCCACTGGACAAGAATAGGGTTGTCTGGAACACAGGGACAGTAGGTGTGAAGGAAACTGTACCTACTGAATTAATGCACAGTCATGCCACTCATGGTTTTCTTCATTAAGTCATTAATGCACAGAAGACAACAAAAGTTTGCAAGTTTAGAAATTATTTCAACTCCCGTATCTACATGTCTAGCTGGTTTAGACCATGCCACAGACAAAAGGAGAAGGAGAGGGGAGAAACTGTTACTGTATTTAAGAATGACATTTAAATAAGTAAAAGGTAAGTAAAAAATAATCATAGATTTGAACGATATAGCTTGATTTTGAAATTTTTAAAAAATCAAATAATGGTGTTACACTAAATTATCTCTACGGTTCTTTGCAACATTAAACTTCTCATAATTCTGTGAATTCCAAATCAAGAGTTACTGAGAAGTCACATTATTCCTTAGCAGATAATCTTACAGCACCATCTTCTGGTATAACATTACTGTGCATAGCCTAACACGAAGAAAAGGAAGAAAACTGATGGCATTACAACATCTGTTTTATTTAGTAAAACGTTATGGTACATGAAATTTTGAAACAAGATATATTAACAAATTGGGTAATTGAACAAAGATGTTCACTGTTAAGCAAGAGCACAGGTTACACTGGCCTCATTAATGCATTCAACTGTGGGAGACAAAACTGAAATGAAATCAAGATTTCAGAAAATGGGAAGGCTAAAAAAAACTAGGTTTACTAGATCTACGGAAGGTAAGAGTGATGGGAATGATCTGTCCTAAGACTGAGATGTCGGGACGTGGGTGGTGATGGCTACAAACAGCACCGCTACCTGTACAAAAGGTAAGGGGAACAACTCTAAATGAGGCAGAGATTTAAATCAGACACGTAGAAAGGAGTCATAAATACTGGTGTAAATTTTGGTCCACCAGAAGCCACAGAAAAATATCTGACAAGTATATATGCCTGCAAACATACATATATACTCATATCATAAAAGACATAATATCCCTTAGTGTTTAATTTAGTCCTAACTGGATGTAAAGGGATAAATAGCATGTCTATATTGGCGTTTCTCAAGTCGCTGTTCTCAGCTAACGTTTAAGTACTTACTATGTGTCATGCTCTGTACTAAGCACTTTAAATGGATCTCTTTTAAACTGACAACCTAAGTAAGTCCATTTATTATCTCTGTTTTTCAGTGGAGAGAACTGACGTTTGAAAAGTTACCTGGCTAGTGGTTAAACAGTGCACAGGTGTCAAAGCTAGATGGAGAGCCAAACAGTTTGACTCCAGAGCCCACAAACCACAATGACTCAAAACTCAGCACACAGAACTCATCAACGTAGAACTGGTCAGCAGAACAACATACTCGTGTTCAGAATCAGAGCACTGAGCCTGCCTCTTCCCCACAATTTGAGAGACAAGAAACATGCAGGGATTTTTTTTTTTTAAGTTCACTTCCAGTAGCAGCAACATTTACTATGTGTTAGCCACTGTTCTAACTCACTGAATCCTCACAAAAGCCCTATGACGTAGGTACTGTTATCCATCACCCTCACTTCACAGATGAGGAAACTGAAGCCCAGAGACTGACAAATCTTACCCAAGGCCCCAGAGTTACTAAGTAACACCCAGGGTTTGAACCAGGCCCACAGGCTCCAAAGTCTGACGCTCTTAACCACAACTCTGTGCTCTCCCCCAAGACACATCATACTTCTGATTCAAGTATTCTGTGGTTGCACCACTACTGCCTGGAATAACAATGTAGGAAGACGATGCTCACTACTTAGTGCACTGTTATCTTACTTCATTGTAACACCATGTGGTTTGACCTACTGCAAAGCTCTAATAAACAGAATACTAAGAACACTTCTCTTCAACTATTCTAGATAAGTGGAAAAATTCTGAATAGTTCAACCTAGTTTTTTAATAAAACAAAACTAAACGGAAAATCAAACAGTTTGGAGGGAAAAAAGGAAAAAGTTAACCAACCACCTGTATCAGTGACTCACCTTGAAATACTTCCTTCTCATTCTAGTCATGTTCATCAACATGACTCCAGAGTTTACTCCAGTTTTTCCGTAGTATGGATGTCTGGCAAAGCGATTATACCATCCTATTCGAGGCTCTTCGTGTTCTGGTGCCATTGCAGCAATTTGTGTGGAATTAAATTTCTTTAGTAAACACCAAATATCATCAACGGGCCGTAAAAAAAGGATATCAGTGTCGACATACAATAGTGAGTCAACTTCTTTCAGGATTAACTATGAGGAGAGATATTTGAATCATTAAATATAATTCTATATATTTAATATACAACACACAAGAGGCTTTAATTACAAAAGATATACCTAAGAGCTAACCTAATTTACAATAGTTTTTTAAAGTAATTTTTCCTAAATCTGTCATTTTTTACAACAGCGTATACAGAGATACTATGCTAATCTTTATATTAACTTTTAGAGAAGAAAAGCTATAAAAACAAATCAGAAGAAAAAGTCAACACTAACAATTGGAAGAATAAACAAAATAAAAGCTATATGCAGAGAGGAAATGTTTTTCACAATGGAAAATAACATTAACTTAGGTGAATTTATATTTCAAATCCTAATTTCCTGAAATAAATACAGAAATAAACCAATGCAAATGAAGATCTTCTGAACTTGCCCCCTCAGCCTGTAACACCAATGGCTGGCACCTTACATCATTTCGGTCTCAACTAGTAAAAGGTAGAGCCAAAATTGGAATTCAGACCACCCAGCTCTAGAGTTCATGCTCTTATTCCTATGCTTTCTATTTCCCAACAATTCAAAGAAAATGAGCACTTAGCAAGGGTGAAGACAAGTCTTGTCTTGGAAGAAAGATTGGCTGCGTTGTTACTTTCTGGAGGATGTTAAATCTCCAACATGTGCCTTGCACAGGCATTTTCAAGGGTAATTTTTTTTATTTCTGCCTTACCCACACTTTAGAATTGACTCCTGCAAATTTAAATTTACTGCCTATCCTAGGGTGTTAGTAAGATTCAACAATTAGGTTAACCTAAACCTTTTTCGTTAAGAATATAATGAGAATAAGAACTTGATCCTCATTCTGCTCCCTTTCAAAACTGCTACCTCCTCCTGCAGCTAAAGTTAAGCCATCACCTTAACGCACAGCTATGAGGCCCATTCCCCCCACCAGCTGATTTAGTATCAGGCTGCGGAAAAAAAGTCTGATGGTTGACTGCAGAGCCTGAGTAGGGAAGGGTCACTTGTTCAAAGACCCCAATTAAAAGGATATGTGTGTATGTGTCTGTAAGTCTGTGTCTTTTTGGCCAGGGAGAAGGGTGAGGGGAATTGTGTTTATAGCAACATTCTGCCTCTGTATCACGATACATCATGTGTTTACAGATCACCGTATTCTTAGCAGACTAGGAAGATGCTGCATAACACTGTTGGGAGCCACTACCAGCTGGAGATCAGACATAAGGTTAAATAATAACCACGTCAGTATTTTTCTATGGTTCCTTTTAGAGGAAGACAGAGTTGGCACAGCTTACATTAGTTCTTTTAATCCATCTAGTTCAAAGGAAGAGAAACTCAGTAAAAAAGTTTATCCCTCGGAAAAATAAAGCATCAATTTACTTAAATCTGCTTAAAAAGCCACAGAAGTAACAGTAAAATATGAGGACAATTGGACAGGTTTCAAGTATTTGATTTTAGTATTTAAAATTCCATTTAGGAATTTAACCAGATTACATTACAAAATGACCTGGCAAATTTCATATCACAACCTCAACAAGTAAACTTGTTCATAATGCAGAACAAAAAGGAGAAGCAGCTGTAACCTCGCGTTTCTTTCATCACTTCCTTTCAGTAATATATTTGTGTTTATTTAATGTCATATTATGTTTGTTTGATGTCTGTCTCCCACATCAGACAATAAGCTCTACAAAAACAAGAAACCTGTCTGTTCCATTCCTTCCTACACCCCTAGGACTTAGTACAGATACTTGGGAGAAAACAGGCACTTAAACATTAAGTAAACAAATGTGACACTGCATGATTCAACACAAAATTTTTTTAAAAACTTATAAAGCCTCCAGGAAGTATCTAAAACTTCTCAGGCTTTTTTTCCAATCTTAATCCTTTATTTGTCTGCTCCTTACAATGGAAGAGGAGAATGAGAAAGATCCTAGGATCCAAATTTTTTATGCACAGCAACAAAGATACTGGTTAGGCAGATTCAGTTATCAAAATTATAACAACTTTAAATCTCACTGACATCCTGGATTTGGTAAACTATATTCTTAATATGCTAAGAATTGCCATAATATATTTAATAGCAAGTAACTGGGGTTTCTTCCCCATAATTCACATACTTTCCAGAAACTTCTGAGCTTCCTAAAAATATTTCTACTACCATTACTATTTTAAACATTACAGTGGTCCTAACAACCACTGTGAATTTTTAAACTATGGGTGAAATCAATTTAAAATGGAAGAGATAACCTTGCTTCTGAATATTTTTAGATTAAAAAAAGACATTCAGGGTTTATCACCAGAGAACATCACCAAACACCAGCCCCACTGAATAAATGGTTCCCATATCCCTTCGAGTTCACATGCCCTAAATTTTCTGTTTGTGTTAAAATACCAGTTAGAAAAAGTTGGCTTGGTTGGTATAAGACAGAAATGGTTATTTAATGATGCAATCTACCTCATTTCCCCAACTATAAATGTAGTCTGCAAGTGGAAGGCAATACTGTCACTGCATTTCTGCTGGCAACAGACTTGGCTCCATTAAGATCTGGCAACCTCTATTCCTCCTTAGAGATAAAAGAGTTTATAGCAACTGAATAAATTAAAACGTAATAAATAGTTTTTCATTTCATAGTTTACATTTTTCATTTTTAACAGAGGTTTTTATTGTCGCTTTTATTTGTTCTATGGAAAGTTTGTTTTTTTAGCATTCAAAGGGAAAATCATACGTGTGTGCTTATTTAACTGGATTTTTATGTAACTCTTCATTAACTCATGTGTAAAAGCAAGATTCAAAAAATAAAAAAGAACACTGGGGGAAAAACTTACTGGCAAGAACAATCTCTGGGACGCACACGGTTTAAAGAGTTTTTTCCACTCCGCTGCATTCTCACTTGGGAAAGTTATCGGGTATAATGAATAATTAAATGTTTGTAGAAATGACCAGCTGTCAAGCTAAAAAATATTTAAAAAAATAAGAAAGTTCAGATTTGTTTCACTTTCCATTTTCTCTGTAAACTCATAAACAGATTATGAAACAAAAACAGCTAAAAAATAAGATATACATTTTATGCTGTAGACAGGTAAGAGAAAGTCAGATTCTTCTATCCCATCATTTTGTTTTCATTCAAAATCTTAAAATCATAGTAATATTCCAGAAAGACTCCACATATAGATCCGAGGCACAATAAAAGTTATAAAGATATCAATCACAAAATCAGGAAGTTAACAGAGCCTTGCAAAGTTGTTCATCTCCCTCAACTTTAACTGATGTATAAATCCTCTCAAACTCTAAACAAATTAAACTCAGAAAAATTAAGCACTAATTTTATTCCCATAGTATGTACGATGCAGAAAACGCTTCATTCAAAGTCAGACCAATACGAAACTGATTAGAAAATATTTATCCATCTATGTAGTTTCAATATGCATGCATATTCCTGATGATAAAATATTCTGATAAATATATATCCAATGCTAATTTTTAAAAAATTATTACAAAAAGCAAAACAGATCTGAAAATTTATAATGAACACATTTACTCTTTAGTATCCTGAGTGCATTTCAAGACACTGAATTGTTTCAAATTCAGGTTATTACCTATCATGGTTGCTTCAATAGAATTGTTGATTCAAATTTCCTACAGAGTATTTGCAAACTATTTATGGGGGGAGAAAAAAACTAATTAGTTTATGTAACAGGCTGAAGATGTTCTTTTTTAAAATTATGACTGTGTTCAAGTAATTTTTAAAAACATTAATGCCTTCCAACATAGTTTAAGGGAATATCTTTACTTCCAACACTCTGCTTTGATGTCTCTGGTAATTAGTTTAAAACATTAGCATGTTATTTTCCCTCTATGACTTGTAAATCACTTAAAGATCCTTTCAATATCAACTTCAAAATGAAATCTTAGTCATTTTTTATTAACATTCTAGTATTTAATCAGTAAATCTAAATTATTGCAGTAAAAGCATGTTCCATAAAATATTTGATACTCTTTCATCACAAGCAAAACCAAACATTCTCAGAGTTCACTACGAGAGTTAAACTTCGTTTAAAAATGTAGTATATGTTACACAAACGACAACTCAGTCAGATTTGAACACAACACAGAGGATGCATATAAGATGATGCTATAAATTTATTTTGCTTTTTTATTACATTTTCAAAGTTTTCCACAGGTAGTAGCAACCTGCTATTATCCTATGAACTGTTAGGACAAGATTAATTCCTCAGTTAATATTTTAGAGAACAATCTAGATAATGAGATCAAGATCACAAAAGCACTTATCAAAAATACAGACACTAGAAATATTTTAAAACAGTAAAGTTTTATACCTCTTGGAATCAAGGATTTTGTCAGTAAACTAGAAGACTTGAGGTCCCAAGTAGTATTTTTCATTCAATAGGCAAAATGAACTAATTTAAGCTGAAAAATCATCAAATACGTTTTTTTCCCTACATAGACCAAGCACAAAAATTCAAATCGGCTTCAAATCTTAATTTAGTGTAGACAGATAGAGATAGATGGAAGGAAATAATCATTATCATCATTTTTACCACCAATCTCAGAACAAAAGGTAGTGAGATTTGAGACTTCAGGTGAATTTTCTTTTTCTTAAATATTCTCCCCCTTGTATCTGTTATCCTCTTCTTGCACAGTATTTTTGTTTGTTGTTAAGGAGGTTACACGGCTGCCCTGATTAAAGAGTATATTTTCAACCCTCACAAACAGCTAGGTATGGTCACATGACTAAGTTCAGACCAATGAAATACTGGCAAAAATGTGAGGTGTAACTTCTGGAAAGTGTCCTTAGAGGGAAGGAGGGGATCACCCTTCTTCACTCCTTCCTTCTTCACATGGGCTAGAATATGGGTGTGATGGCTGGAGCTTGAGTAGCCATCTTTGACCATGAGGTAGAAGCCTTATGTTTAAGATGGCTCAGCCACAAGGAAGAAGTCAGAGTCCCTGAAGATGTGGAGCTGTCACATACCCTAGACTGCCTACTTTTATGTGAAAGAGAAATAACCTTCTATCTTATTTAAGCCACTGTTATTTTGGATTTTTTGCCATTACAACCAAATTGATTGTAACTAATACAAACCAAAATAAAGAACTTTTTTTATCAAAGCAAGAAGCCACTTCCCTCCATACTGTCAATCAAGAATTCCCTCCCCTCAAAAGGGAATTAAAACCTTTGTGTACATTCTGGTTGAAGCACTGCCAAGCCAAGGATAGGAAAAAAATTGAATCATAGGACTTCTCAGTCAAAACATCCTGCAACTATAGTCAGCAAAATAAAACCTCCATGCTTGGCAAAGGACTTTAAGTAGCCTACTCCTTTTCAAAAACAAACCTTCCTCTTACATCCTAGATCCAGACTCTTAACATGGAGGCGGTAGCAGAGAGCACTCCCCACTCTAAGACGGCAGAGGTACAGAATAAACACTCTCGTTCAATGAAGGAATGAAACAACATTGTTACAGTATACCATTAAATATTCAACTCCATAGTCTTGACTAAGTCTCAAATACTTACTATGCCTTTAAAACTATCATGTAGTTGATCTTCAGCAAAAATATGGAACTGAAGAGGTTTGATGCTGAAAATTATAGCTGACTTCAACATGGTTATAGTTTCTTCCAGTCTTTCGCCACAGGCAACTACGGCTAGGTGCATTCTCTCAACGGGCTGTATTTTCAGACTATACCTAATAGAAAAGAAAACCACATTTTCCAACAGTTTTAGTATAGGGTAACATGTTTACAACATGGTATTTGGATCATGTTCAAAAACTGAAGTTTGAAATTTCTATTTAAAAAGCAACGACACATTGGGGCCAGCCCTGTGGTGTGGTGGTTAAGTCTGGCGTGCTCTGCTTCAGCAGCCTGGGTTTGCGGGTTCGGATCCTGGGCGCAGACCTACACCACTCATCAGCCATGCTGTGGTGGCGACCCACATACAAAATATAGGAAGATTGGCACGGATACTAGCTCAAGGCTAATCTTCCTCAAGCAAAAAAAAAAAGAAGATAGGCAACAGATGTTAGCTCAGAGCAAATCCTCCTCACCACCAAAAAAAAGACACACCAAATTACCACAGATTACAATGTTGAATCACTCGTATATTTCTATACTATCAAACAGCCTTTCTCAGCCAGTGTTCCTCACTAGGAACCACACGACAAAAAAAATGACTATTTTCTCAATTCTCCCAAAAATGGTACATAACACCAATACAGATGCACTGGAGAGAAGTTAATTCACTACTCACTGAATGCCGTAGGGCACCAGGGCTCAATTCTCATAAGGAACTCCCCTTGAGATTTCAAGAGAAAGGGGAGTTCAATGAGAAAGGGAGCATCACTGATTTGAAGGTTTTCCTTCAAATATTTTTAAGACTTTATTTAAAAAAAAACTTAAACACATAAAAAAAGTAGAGTGAATACAACAATAAATCCCTATGTACCCATCTCCCAGATGCAACAATTAGCCATTCAAAAGCATTCTTCTTTCATTTAAAACTCCTCCCCACATCCCTTCCACCAACCAGCGGATCATTATGAAGCAACCCCAGACATAAATTCATCCATAAATAGTTCAGTATTATATCCAATCTTTAACCATGTTGATTACAAGAAAAAGTTGCCTTTATGTAACTTTTTTCAGTGAAACACATTAAGTCCCATTTACTAAGTAACCAGTGAGACGTAAAAATTTCTGGGATGGTCTAGAACATACTAATGAAACACTAGTATGTCTTTTGGGAAGGAAAGATTTCCTAAACCTGAGTCGTTGCCTAGGCTACGCTAGACTTTCCCTCTAACACGGAGCAGCAGTGCCCAGCACCAGGCCTAAAGAAGCTTGCAAACTTCTCACCCCTTAACAGTCTGGACTAATAATAATTCACTAGCACATAAAGAATAGAACTAATTATGTGTGACTGACTTCATTGTTATTAAATAACATATTTATAATATAAAATAAAGATCTCATCTGTAATTATGGCATAAAATAATCTTTTTGGAACTGACAGCTAAAGGAATTTAAGAATGGAAGAGAATACAAAACTAATTACACATTAAAGTATTATAGAGTATAAAACTCTGAGGGGCCATCCTCGTGGCGTAGCAGTTAAGTGCGCACGCTCCGCTGCGGCAGCCCAGGGTTCACAGGTTCGGATCCCAGGCGCAGACAGATGCACCGCTTGTCAAGCCATGCAGTGCCGGTGTCCTGTATAAAGTGGAGGAAGATGGGCACGGATGTTAGCCCAGGGCCAGTCTTCCTCAGCAAAAAGAGGAGGACTGGCATCGGATGTTTGCTCAGGGCTCATCTTCCTCGCTAAAAAAAAAAAGAACTCTGAGCTAAAAATACACAAATGTGACTTTAACTCAACTTTTTCTTACAGAGACCTTTTCTGTAAAATGTGTAAGAATTAGAAATCATACTATTTAACATTAACAGTTGTATGTATACATGATTGAGATCTAAAGTAGCAGGGATGGGTGATTAATCATTTTTCTTAAATTTACAAGCTAAAATTACTGTAGTTATATCCTCAACATAGGACTTTGGAATCTTGAGTATTCACATGTCCCTGTGTTAGAGTGGACCTGGAACTGTGTTCTGAGGAAAATCTTGCTCTTGCTCATAGGTAGTCCCTCAACTGACCAGGATATCAGAAAACAGAAAATCATACCAAATAATATTAAATACTAACAATTGACTATATAAAACATACCTGAACATCAAATTCATACATCTTACTGTTTTAACATTAGAACATTTGGAATTATTTTATACTAATAGAAAAAGAATTAAGTCTGAATATCTATAATGTGCTCCTGCTTTTACTGTGGATCTATCCCTTCCTATTAACCAGCTTGTTTTGTTAAGAGCCTGGAGATATTTAAGACAGTGGTTGACAGACAAGGACAACACAAAAAAGAAAACTACAGGCCAATATCATTGATGAACATTGATGCAAAAACCCTCAACAAAATACTAGCAAATCGCATACAACAATATATTAAAAAGATTATACACTATGATCAGGTGGGATTTATTCCAGGGACGCAGGGATGGTTCAACATCCACTAATCAATCAAGGTGATACACTACATTAATAAAATGAAGAATAAAAATCACATGATCATCTCAATAGATGCAGAGAAAGCATTTGTCAAGATACAGCATCCATTTATGATAAAAAAAACTCAGACTAAAACAGGTATAGAAGGAAAGTACCTCAACATAATAAAGGCCATATATGACAAACCCACAGCTAATATCATCCTCAATGGTAAAAAACTGAAAGCTATCCCTTTAAGAACAGGAACCAGACAAGGATGCCCACTCTCACCACTCCTATTTAACATAGTACTGGAAGTCCTAGCCAGAGCAATCAGGCAAGAGAAAGAAATAAAAGAGATCAAATTGGAAAGGAAGAAGTGAAACTGTCACTATTTGCAGATGACATGATTTTATATATAGAAAACCCTAAAGAGTCCACCAAAAAACTTTTAGAAGTAATAAACGCATACAGTAAAGTTGCAGGATACAAAATCAACATACAAAAATCAGTTGCATTTCTATACACTAAGAACGAAGTAACAGAACGAGAAATCAAGAATACCATCCCATTTACAATTGCAACAAAAAGAATAATATACCTAGGAATAAACTTAACCAAAGAGGTGAAAGATCTGTACACTGAAAACTATAAAACATTGCTGAAAGAAATTGAAGACGACACAAAGAAATGGAAAGATATTCGGTGCTCTTGGATTGGAAGAATTAACATAGTTAAGATGTCCATACTTCCTAAACCAATCTATAGATTCAGTGCAATCCCTATCAAAGTTCCAACAACATTTTTCATAGAAATAGAACAAAGACTCCTAAAATTTATATGCAACAACAAAAGACCCCAAATTGCTAAAGGAATCCTGAGAAAAAAGAACAAAGCTGGAGGTATCACGCTCCCTGATTCCAAAATATGCTACAAAGCTATAGTAACCAAAACAGCATGGTACTGGCACAAAAACAGACACACAGATCAATGGAATAGAATCAAAAGTCCAGAAATAAACCCACACATCTATGGACAGCTAATCTTTGACAAAGGAGCCAAGAACATACAATGGGGAAAGGAAAGTTTCTTTAACAAATGTTGTTGGGAAAACTGGACAGCCACATGCAAAAAAATGAATGCAGACCATTACCTTACACCATACACAAAAATTAACTCAAAATGGATTAAAGACTTGAATGTAAGACCTGAAACTATGAAACTTCTAGAAGAAAACATAGGCAGAATGCTCTTGACACTGGTCTTAGCAACATATTTTCAAGCACCATGTCTGACCGGGCAAGAGAAACAATAGAAAAAATAAACAAATGGGACTACATCAAACTAAAAAGCTTCTGCACAGCAAGGGAAACTATCAACAACACGGAAAGACAACCTAACAACTGGGAGAAGATATTTTCAAACCATATGGGGGTTAATCTCCAAAATATATAAAGAACTCATGCATCTCAAGAACAAAGAAACTAACAACCCAATTAAAAAATGGGCAAAAGACCTGAACAGACATTTCTCCAAAGAAGATATACAGATGGCCAACAGGCACATGAAAAGATGTTTAATATCATTAACTATCAGGGAAATACAAATCAAAACTACAATGAGATATCACCTCATGCCCGTCAGAATGGCTATAATTAACAAAACAGGAAACAACAAGTGCTGGGGAGGATGTGGAGAGAAGGGAGCTCTCATACACTGCTGGTGGGAGTGCAAACTGGTGCAGCCACTATGGAAAACAGTATGGAGATTCCTCAAAAAGTTAGGGACAGAACTACCATACAATCCAGCTATTCCACTGCTGGGTATTTATCCAAAGAACACGAAAACACCAATGCCTAAAGATACACGCACCCCTGTGTTGACTGCAGCGTTATTCACAACAGCCAAGACTTGGAAGCAACCTAAGTGCCCATCAAGGGATGAATGGGTAAAGAAGATGTGGTATATATACACAATGGAATACTACTCAGCCATTAGAAACGATGAAATCCAGCCATTTGTGACATGGATGGACATTGAGGGTATTATACAAAGTGAAATAAGTCAGAAGGAGAAGGTCAAATATCGTATGATCTCACTCATTAAGTAGTAGATAATAACGACAACAAACAAACACATAGGGACAGAGACTAGATTGGTGGCTACCAGAGGGGAAGGGGGGAGGGAGGAGGGCGAAAGGGATAATTAGGCACGTGTGTGGTGATGGACTGTAATTAGTATTTGGGGGGTGCACGTGAGAATATGATGTAATCCATACAGAAATAGAAGTATAACGTACACCTGAAATTTATACAATGTTATAAACCAATGTTACCACAATAAACAAACAAACAAACAAAAAAGACAGTGGTTGAAACTGATGCTATTCTGGTCTGCCTGGGTTCCTGAAGTCTGAAGATGGGTTCATTTCTCTTATATGGGACATCTCTCACATACACAATTACTGGTAACGGCCAGCCTTTAGCAGAGCAGAAAAGCTCTTCAGCCGAAATATTATATCCTAGAAAACGTAGGAGTCATTTCCTTCCCTGATCCTTCTAGTGGGAGGCTGAAACTTAAAACTCCTCAATACCTTGATAACTTGCCCTTTGTTCAGGCTCACGGGCCAATTATTCCATAGATGAGGTTCTTTAAAAACAACAATAAAAGAACAACCTGTTCTTAAGAAAAAGAAACCTCCCCCAGATAATTCATAAAGTTAAATATTATTACACCATTTGGTTAATGGTATTAAATGGAGAAGTCACATATAAAGTGGTGTTCTTCCAAGAAGTATATTTATCATCCCAGAAGCAGTGGTGATATTTCATTCTTCATCAAGGTATTAAGATTATCATTAAATTAAGATATAATATTAAGTACATACTTTGCCTTTAAAATTTATATTCATCTACCAGGAATTGAATTTTATGAATAGTTTGAGGTAGGGGACAATTGCATAATTTTGCACATGGCTACCCAACTGTGCAAAACATCATTTGTTACAGTTACCACAAGAGTTTATCCTTTCCCCACTCACCTGCTGTGCCTCTTCTTCCGTGTATCTAGTGTTAGCATAAGCTTGGGTCTTTTTAAAGCTCTCTGTTCTTTTCTATTGACAGCAATTGGAAAGAAGTAGCACCTCCCTCCCTTGTCTACACCCTCTATCCATTCCCCTCTTTTCTGTTGAGCCCCTCAGTTTATAACATTGAAACCCAACAGAGGGGAGACTAGACATCTACACTTTCTAGACCCATACCAAAGGGATGTGAATCCAGTTCATCTCAAATCAGTGGAAGCCACAATGACACAAGTAAAAGACAAGGCAATCAAGACATAATTTCACAGAGCTCTAAATTATCTCGTCTTTCAGGTAAATGCCTCCAGATCCTACTTCTCATGATGCCTCATTAAAGCACCAAGACTTGAGAATCTATAATGGGTTCAGATTGCTTAATTGGCCATAACTAGATCCTGCCCCAAAGCTAAAAGTCAAGAGATTTAAAAAGTAAGTCATAATAGTCAGGTGCTGATTTGCACAGAATTCTCTACACACAGAGACAAGAAGTATAATAAACCTTCTTAAGAAAAATAAGTCAGGAGCCAGCCCTGTGGCCCAATGGTTAAGGTCGGCAGCTGGGGTTCGCAGGTTTGGATCCCAGGCGCAGACGTATATCACTCGTCAGCCATGCTGTGGCAGCGACACACATACAAAATAGAGGAAGACTGGCAGAGATGTTAACTCAGGGTGAATCTTCCTCACCAAAAAGAGAAAAATAAGTCAAATGTTCTTCAAGGAAAAAAAAATTCCTCTACAATCAGTCCCAGGGACTTCTCCTAGACATTTTAGCAAGGCTTGTTTTAGTCACACTGCCATCATCCCTTCCACCAATTTCTAAAAAAGAAGTACCATCAACTACACCACATTTGCTTTTCTATTACATGTCCCTTTTTAGCAAAAGCATTATACAGTACAGACTCCAACACCTAAACTGACAAGACAGAACGTACACTTTAAAGATGTCTCTGCCCACCACTCTGTCCCCAGATCTCAAGGACAGGAAATAATTGCAACTGGGAGAAATCCAAGGTAAGCTCCCAGAGGAAGGGATGACCAAAGCCTTCTAAGAAGTCACAGGGAAGCAGCCATTCAAGTAATTCTGGTCCAATTAAATGGCATAATCTTGTCAGGGTCTATAAAAATGTGTTACATTTTAATCACAGTGTGAACAAGAGAAAAGTCCCTATGACTTTCAAGAAGTGTTATTCAAAAGGACATTTTTAAATCAAACCTATTTTTGCACAGATATATGATTAGAAGAAAGTCTTCGGATGATTCAAAGGTAATACTTAAGGGCTCCCGTGGCTAAATTTGGCATAACCTGAGCCAACTGATATAGGAATTATGACAGCAACGAATGATAACACATTAGATTAAAAAAATGAATCCATGAGTCTAAAATGACACTAAATAATGGGGTAAGGGAGAGGGGGAACTCTTCTTTAAAGATGAATACCAACCAATAAATATAGAAGGAACGACAGAATTACAAAAACCACTATTTTGCAATCACCATTGTAATAAATGATTTGAACAAGAATAATTAATGGATGCAAAAACCACAGAGTACCAAGGTATTACCCCACACATTACAAAAGAGATAAAGATATTATTACAGTGTGGAAATGTGACGCCACCACCTTAACCACATTATCAAACTTAACCAAAAATGTAAAACTTATGACATCAGGTGCCTCCTGGTGGCATGGCCCAAGAAGAGCACAATGTCTCCTACGCAGTATTCCTGCCAAAAATCCTGAATCTAATCATGAGGAGATAGGCAAATTCAGATAAAGGGACAGTCTGCAAAACAAAACAAAAATAGCATGTCACAAAAGACACCACCACCACCTCCCAACAAAGTCTGGGGAACTGTTCTAGAGTAAAGGAGACTAAACAGACCTAACACTTGAATGCAACAAATGAACCTTGACTGGGTCCTGAATGAGGAAGAAAAAATATCAAGTTCATTAATAAGAAAATAAGGAAATAGGAATAAGAATATATATATTGTCAGTGTTAAATAACTTGAAGTGATATGGCTATATTGGAGAATATCCCTGTTTTTAGGTGATACATGCTAAATATTTAGGCATTGTCATTACGGCTGTAGCTGTTTCTCAAATGGTTCAACCAAAAAAAAAGAAGTGGCAAAATGTCAATAATAGGTAACTATCCAGTGAAGGGTACGCAGTGTCTTCACTATACTATTCTCGTAACCTCTGTAGATTCAAAACTTATCAAAGTAAAAACCTGAGAGAGGGAATCAGAAAAAAAAAGTTAATATTTAAAGACAGTTTTAGATGACAAATTCTAATACAAACACTGTTAACAGACTTCTAAGTCTTACGAACAGACTTATTTTAAGTAACATTTCTGCTATAAAGACATCATAATAATTTTTCTTCTATTTTTTTATTTAGACAGTATGAAAAGCTTCCAGTGTGTTCTTCTAGCCTATTATTAAACTAGTGTTTTCTCTATAAAAGAAACAATGTATACTAATATTTGGACTAGAATTAGCATTTTAATGAAATATATAAAGTCAAACTAAATAAATTAAATTTCTGATAACAATCTCCCCAAACTAAAAAATAACGGCCATGAACCTATCTTTAAAAACTTGCAATTGAAAAAAATGGAAAACTACATTCAGAAACACTAATGATAACTTCTTTTAATGTACAGCTTCAAAGAAACGTTTTTCCTCTTACTACAAAAAATGAGTTGTGCTGAATTAGCATACTAGGTAAAACTACTTTAAAAGTTGTATGTAAATCACTTTTGAAACAAATACAATACCTAAAAACAAATTCTTCAGGATTTTTACGCAAAACATAAAAGAGAGAATTTAAAAATTCAACATGAAATATAAGTATTAATTGCTAAAATACAATTTAAAATAATCTGTAAAAATATATCTCTTAAAACTAGCATAGGACCACTCAAGATAATACAGGTAACATTAAATTCACCTAAAATCACAGACTCCATGCATTGAAAATCAATTCCCACTATAAAGAGAAAGATTAAATATTCTAATAGCTCAAGTCATAGAAAAATTTGTACATTGAAACAGAATTTTATAATACTAAAATTAAGATTTTTCATAATAAAAAGATAACTAACATAAAAAATGAAACAAATTAGGAAAATACCTGTAATCAATGGCAAAAGCAGAATATATTATTCTAAGAGTTCATAAAATTAGCATTAAAAACTCAACAGGTAAATATCAATACAGAAAATATAAAGTACAAAAGGTTAAAAAGCTAAGTAAATATGGATATATGTTCAACAAATAATGAAATACAAATCAATAATAAGCTGTCATTTTACCCTAATAAGTGGTAAAATTACATCTCCCAATAATACTAAGGTTATGGGACACCAGTACACTCACACAATGCTGGCGCAGGCTTAAATCCGTATAATTTGTAGAACACAATTTAGTGATATAATTCATTCTTTTTAATGAATATTTTAACTCCTTTCATATGCTAGACACTGGGGATAAGCAAGAAAGCCACGATCCTAACCTCACACAATTTACAGCCTATTGTGCAAAGACAAAATTTTAAAAGATTTAATTAGAGGGCATGGTAATTGCTTAAGTAGGAAAAAAATAGAGATTGTTAGAGAAGCTCACTACACAAACATCCTACCTGGTCTGGAAGGGCTGGGGAAAATCACTGGTTATTTACGGGTTGCCAAGCACCTTGCAAGGCATGGGGCTTAAATGATGAACACCATGTGGTATCTACCTGCAAAGTCGACAGTCTAGAAGTGGATAAAGATTCACAACCACAACAGACGCCGTTGAGTACACTAACAGAGAGGATACAGAAAAGGGAGAAGCAGTGGGCAGGGAAGGGAGATCACACTAGCTGGATAAGAAGTGATGAACACGTAGTTAAGGCAATAGGAAGGAAGAGGCTATCAGGACCAAAGGTGTGGAAGGAGATCGGGAAGAAGAGCCATTGTGGACTGACACGTGGAAAGTCAGTTGTCAACCAGGATACAAAATACAGATGAGGGAAGATGTGAGGAGCTAGACCAAGAATACAGGTTTGAACAAGAGCGTCTGAGGCATCCGAATCAGCAAGGTCAAAATGACCAATATGCAGCTGGAAATACAGTCCTGAGGCTCAGAAAAGAGCTCTGGATTGATCCTGTGACTATCCAGGGAGTAGAGAGAGAAAAGAGCAGGGTTCTAAGGAACATCAATATTTAGAAGTCAGGAATAGAGAGAAGATTCCAGGAGCAGAGGGATCAAAGGGCTGAGACACGTCTCAGGAGCCAGAGACTGACAGAGTTGAAAGAAAGAAAGAGGAAGTGGTAACCAGTGTCAAATGGACAAGAAAAGTAAGATTAGCCCCAGAAGAACAACTCAGAGGTCAGAGGCGACTGCAATGAGAGCTGGTTTTTACTCAGGTGGCAGGCGCTGCTCATAATGAGCAGGCTGAGGTGTGAAGTTGTTTTGTTGCTGTTTAAGGAAGCAAGGCCAGTAGATACGCTTGTAAGAAGTTTGCTCTTGAAGAGAAAGTGAGTAAGCCAAGAATGCTTGAAGGAAAAAGGGTTGAAAGCAAGCTGCTGTAGGGATTTTGTGTTTGGTTCTGTTTCAAGGTCAGAAGAGAGAAGAGGTGGGAACATTCGGACAGTCAGGGAGATGACTCAGATGCAGACACGAATTACTACAAGCCTATACACATCGACGGTGAAAACATCTGTGATGGGTCTTGAGGTGATTTTTGCTTTTTTATGTTATTTTATGTTCACCATAGAATAAATTAATTGGGAGGAAATAATCCCCCAGATGAGCCTTGATCAAAATAAAATTACGTAAAGAATTCATATTACGTAAAGAATTGGGAAAGCTAGGCCAGGCCTGGGGAGGAGAAAATGGTGCCAGCTAAGGGCCCCCTGGTGTCAGGCAAAATGTGAGACCTAAGGTGAGAGGAAAGGGGAATTTCAAAGAAGCTTTACCAGGTGGGCAGACAAGCTCTTAGAGTCAGGCAAAAATGAGGTATTAGAGTAAACACTGAAATGGAGGGTGAGAATGATACGGCAATTGTATGGCATTTTGGCTTGTATGTTTGAATAGAGTGATTAACTGTGAGAGAGCCTAAGTTCTAAGTAAGAAACTAAGTTCAAGAGATTTTACATAACGACATGATACATGTAACAAAAAGGTTACAGATATAGACTACAGATGCAATATTACAAGTAGAAAGTATAAAAGAGAACTGTAACTTTTAAAATCTCAAATTTAAGAGAGTAACAAGCACGAGGGTTTACAACATTATGTATCTATCCACAAGTAATTCTTTCCAAGGAACACTTGGAAGCATTAGGAAAATAGTGAGAAGCCAAAATAAAAGGAGTAATAAGCAGAGGCTCCAGGATTCGGATGAGGTCAACTTCCCTGGGCTACTCTTGCAGTCGAGGAGAAAGGGAGATTATTACTCATGCTGTGACTACAAAAGGGCCCCGGTTGTATAAATCAGAGTACACAAAAGTTTTCAAGCTTAGTCAGCTCCCAGAGTGAGTAGATTTATGTCACATGGCTGGAGATAGCACAGTGGTGTTTGTCAATCTCTACCCATTGGCAAACTTTTTTAAGAATGAAAAATATGGAGCTCCAATTCTCCAAAATTATGAACAAGCTGAAGGGTACGACTATCTTTAAAAAGTTAGTTTTTACAAGTTTGAATAATCTTACTTGACTAACCCATATTAGAATTTCAGTCACCCAATTTTTTCCCTAGCAATGAGATATAATTAAAATATCTGATTTCAACAATTCCCTCCCAGTTGTTCATGGGATGCATAAAGTATTGGGAACACAAGAATTTAAAAATATATACTCCTAATGTATATTAAGAATGCAGCTCTTCCCACCCAGAGTACTTCACCTCCTGCCCTTGAGCCTGGCTAATTTCTTGTTCCTCAGGTAGCTGCTCCTCCAGGAAGCCTTCTCTGATGCCTTAAGATGACCCCACCTGATGACTCACCTGTTTCTCCCATCATCATAGCTACAACTTGTCCCCCTCTATTGTGGTCTCAGGTTTACTAGAGTGAAAGTCCCATCAGAATGTAAGCTCCAGAAGGATGGAGCCATGTTAACCGGGCTCAGAGTCTGGTTTCTGGCACCTAGCACTGCGCCTGGCAAACGGAATGAGCAGAATTAAAATTTAAGTGAACCACAAAAATACAGTAGAAATAGGTGACTCGCAAAGAAATTTTACTCTCAGGAAGGGCATTTCAGGCTACTGCCTCACTCTCCCCTGCCACTGTCTCAGGGAGATGGTCTGTTATCCCATTCCCATCGACACTTGTTTCCTTCATTGAAGGTTAGAGCAGGAAGCAGCCTGAGAGGTCAGCCAACCCAGTGCCTTCATCACCCAGCTCAATGAACAAAGCCAAACTATTCAGTAACTTGAAAGGTCAATAAACAATGTCGTATCTTTCACTCCATCATTAAACACTTATCTTTATCCTCCCACTCCCCAATATTCAATCTCTGCTAATAACCAATTTAATGCTTCCCCAGTTGTCCCCAACCACCTACAAAACATTTTTTCAGCATACCAGCTTTAGATTAGATAAATGCCATATATGTGTCTGTAAATACCAGTGGAAGTCTATCTTCATCACCTGTTTATCACTTTATCACTTGTTACCTAAAATTACATCATAAATTCTTCTGAGAGCAATAGTTTATCTTAATAACATCTAAAAAATATTTAGAGCATTTTATACAGTATGTACTATAAAAATCAGTGATAACAACTACAAAGTGGGAAAAAAGAATAGAAAACCCAATCAGAAAATGATTTACTTGTATGATAGTATTACATTACATGAAAAGAAACATTTTTACATCCTATTACAGTCAAAAATGTATTATCTACTATCTAATCTTACCTACACTGATCTACCAATTAAATATTAAGTGCCTACCTAAGAGCCGCTTCCCAAAAGCAGTTCATTCCACAAACATCAGAGGGCAGCATCCAATAGGGATTCCAGTAACACAGAGGGAAATCTTTACACCTAACAGAGTAAGACACAAATAAAGAGTCCTACATGAGTATTTCGGTTTAAAACTAACAAGGAACTTACTCAATAACACAGTAACTTATTGTTCTATTTTACACCAACAGAACTGCAAATCCAATTTTGCAAATCCAAGATTGCTATGGTAACCTGAGGATTTTTGGAAATTGACTTCTCCCTTACTTGGGGTGCCATTATTTTAAATAGAACTTTAAAACCTTTAGATAGAATACACTACAGAGTGGAAAACAGTTTTCTAGTCAGGAACTCTCCTACTATATTAAAATCTCCTCCTCAGATAACACAGAAAATATGGAAATACTTCTAAAATTTTCCTTCATGGACTATATATACTCCCCCTAGAATAAAATCCATTTCAGCCAAACACAATATTTGCTTATTCTGAAACAAAATTAAAATGCCATAACTGCTGGTGGAAAGGGAAGAGAGGATCTTTAAACGCTTTTAAATTAATCCTCAATCCAAGCTACTTGTAAGGTGTTTTAAATTGAAAAATAAGAAATCATGCTGATATTCATGGCTCAGTTTCATTACCTACATTATCTCAGTTTCACTATATTACACAAGCTAAAATGGAGGATCAAGGGTGATCTTTCTTCTTAGATTGCAGGTTGGAGTTAAAAAAAAACCAGCAAGGCCTCACATTACAAAAAGCATTTTTTTTCCTTGTTACTCCTTTTCAAAACAATAGTCTAGTTTGAAATTCACTACAGTGGAGGCCTGGGTACTAAAGGAAGCAAGTATGAAGTCAGGGTGAGTCACTAAACCAGGTCACCTCATGTCCCATCACCCGTAGCTATGTTTTCTCTCACTATAAATTCAATTATAAGTTACTGTTCTTAAAGCGAAAGGTCTACGAAATTTCAGATTTGCAAACATCTCTGAGCACGCTCTCACAAATAGCAAGTCTAAGGGAGGCTACCCAGGCTGCATACGGAAATCACCCAGAGAGCCCCATACCAGATCTATCAGGTAGATCTGTTTCTCTCTGGGAAATCACCCAGAGAGCCCCATACCAGATCAGAATCTCTGAGAACAGGGGCAGGCACAGGGGTTACCTAAGTAACGCTGCCTAGGTAATTCTGTTATACTGCAAAAAAAAACTACAAAGTCAGAATTTTTAAATCAATGGAAAAAAGTTACATTGTAATTTGGTTTTCCTTTAAAGGGACACCATTTTCAAGCACAGCATGAAAAGTTAAATAACTTAATTTAAACAGTAGGTAAATCAGAAAAAGAAAAGAAAATGTGTGCAGCCCAGTAAAACATACAACTTGATCAGGAAACTTATGTTTGTCCCCTCCCAGACACGGTTATGTATTTTTTAAGTCTTGCATTTCATGCTAGAGACAGGCTCAATGCTAGTGGTATCAACTAACACAGGGATCTTTTCAGATTCAAGTATTTTCACAGCCATTTAAGCCTCACAACAAACTGTTCAAATAGAGATCTCCATCTTTCAGATGCAGACATTATTACAGCTTTCTTTCAACAAATCCACAATTTATTCATAATCAACACCTAAAGTGCACCTTTGTTCCAGGAAGGAAATAATAATCTGGTTATCCCATCTCCCCCTGTCAAACCTTACAACAGTAGAAAATGAAAATGGAAAATGAAGTCTCAAAGAAAATGACTCCCTAAATTTTTCTGTAAAAATTATTGCTTGAAATTATGTAATAATACCATTTTCTGCCTCAACTTGCACTCCTCAATCCCTCAGCCCTAGGCAACCACTATTTTCCGTCTATATATAGATTTGCCTGTTACAGGCATTCCACATAAATGGAATCATACAATACGTGGCCTTTTGAGTCTGACTTCTTTCACTTAGCATAATATTTTCAAGGTTCATCCACTGTAGCATTTATCATTACTCTTCATTCCTTTTTATGGCCAAATAATATTCCATTTTATGGATAGATATACCACATATTTATCCATTCATCAGTTATAGGCATTTGGGTTGTTTTCTACTTTTTGGCTATTATAAATAATGCTGCTATGAACATTCAAGTACAATTTTTCTGTGAACATATGTTTTCAATTCTCTTGAGTATAACCTACAAGTGGAATTGCTAGATCATGTAATCATTGTAAAGTAATTAATGCAGATGAAATTGCAGGGAAAAAGTCAGGTTTTAGGTAAGTTTGTTGACCATAAGTCAATGTTAGAAAACACAGTTTATAGAAGGGATGTTTTCTTTCTGCCTTTCTTTAATGGAAATATGAAACATATGCACCAGTGAGTACACATGCTGTGTACCATTAAAAAAAAATTATAAAATACTGAGCTGCTGCCAGCAAGAGGTAGTAATAATTCACTTGAAGTTTTTTATCTCCAAAACTTACATTCTCTCACTTACAAAAAATTGGTTTTAAAGATCAAGACAGAGAGTAGAAACTCATGACGTACCAGTAACTGTTACTACAAGCAATAAATTAGGAAAAGCGACTAATCTGGAGACAGCACTTGTACTTTCAAGCCAGAAAAAAATAAAAGTTTAAATATATTGGAAAGGTAAAGGGAGTTATCCAAGTTCTGGTTATTAGCTGCTTTTGCTTTTATTTCTTAAAACTATTGGAAATGGAATATTTGATATACAGTACCCAAAGAGGTAACTCTATTAAGTAACTTTAACGGGGAAAAACTGAGAGCCGAGCCCAGTGGGTATGACTTCAGTAAACACTGACATCCAAAATCAGTGAAGTCCATAAAGGCAAAGGTTTTTCACTGTGTATCAAACTGAAATAAAATTTTACTATGGCTCGTCCTCAAATTTCATACAGCCTAATGTTTCAGGTTCTAGGTGGCTTGTCTACAAGCAAACTGCTCAAGGGTAGCACAAGGGATCTTTGTGGTGAGAAAACAGTTCTGTATCCTGATTGTGGAGGTGGTAACCCAAATTTACATGTGATAAAACTACACACACACGACAGCAAGTAAAACGGGTGATATCTGAACAAGGTCTATAGGTTGTCCAATGTTAATTTCTGGGGTTATAATATTGCACTAGATTAATACGTATATATTCCGGATATCGTGGTATTGCACCACACTCATGTAAGATGTAACTCTTGGGGAAACTGAGTGCAGGGTACATGGGATGTCTCTGCAACTTCCTGTGAACTTACATTTATTTCAAAAGTTAAAGAAAACTAATCAAAAACATAATTCTCCAAAATCTCAGTACTTGAAAAATGTTTCAAAAATTGAGACATTTCACACTCTGGATTCAACAGAGCATTTAACAACAATGCTCTCCACAATAACAGTTCTCACACTTGAAGTTTACTTAAACCCAATAACAGGAAGTCTTTTATACTTTTAAATTAAACTGGAAAAGGTATTTTTTTATTTCAAAATGTCCATGATAGTCACGAGGCTAGAGTGAAAACCACGCACAACTTACAGAGTCGGGGATAAGTTTAGGCATATCCAGCATAAGAATGTGGGAGTGAGTCTGGATGAAGGGCTGCAAGCCACGAATGCAGCTTTAAGTCCCAGACACCTACACTGTGACTGTGTGAGAGAAGCAGAGATGCCTCCAGCCACAGTAAAGGAGACCATTCCTATGATACTGCAAACCACCATTATCGGAAGATCAGGGCCTGGGTTACTCATTTTCAACTAAAAATTGTGTCTCCAGACTACTTAATTTCTAACTCTAAGTCACGTCTTCACTTCTCTTTCTTAAATCTCTAATTTCATGAATACTAAGGAAGTTGGAAAGGGACTGTTTATATACAAATGGCAATGAACAATTACAATTACCATTTCAAAACTGAGTTAGCATCACTTTACCCTGCCCCCCCCAAAAAAAAACTGGATTGAAGCTTTAAATGTTAAAGAAGTGGGCAAAAAACCCTGTTGTAGACAGTTTTTCTATGCGTGACAAAAGTAGAAACAATAAAGGAAAAAACTGCCAATCTGAATACGCAAAAATTTTAAACTTCACATGGTATACACACAGAAAAAAATTTAAGTCAACATGTGGGGGAAGTATTTCCAACAGGTATGACAAATAGATGATAATCTTAATGTTTTAACATAGGATTTTTAAATCAACAGTACACATTATTTTTTCATTAGCCTAAGCAGTTTCCCCTCCAAAAGCATAGAACAATACTGTTTTAATGAATTAATTACGAGTCAGGTTTGTGCTAAGCACTTACAACCACGTGAAGTACAATCCTCAATGAACTAAAATACAAGGCACGGGGTGTTGGTTTTATATAAGACATCTCAGCATTAACCAAGCAGAGATTAAGGTGGCTTTAGTAAGTAATACAGCTTTCTTCACTGTTCACTGCCCCAACTCCTCTCTTCTTCAAAAATAACTGCAGGGAAGAGGGGAGAAAAAAAGTCTCCACTAAAAACAGTAGTGTGAAAATAGCGGTCCAAAAATGCTTAGCTAAATCGGTGGTTCTCCATCTTTGGTTTTATCACAATAACCCAGAGCACGTATCCAGAAGATTGATTCCCAGACTCCACTGCCAGGCATCCTGCTTTAGAAGGTCTGGACTGAGGCCTGAGGACATATTTTTCCCAGACGTCAGAAATTGAAAAGAATCAATTAAAATTTAAATGATCAAAATGATCACCATTTCAGCTACAATTTTATTGTGCCAGGCACCATGCTCAGGAATCTATACAAGCTATTTCCTTTCAATTCTCACAAACAACCCAATATCACAGATACTCTTACCTCTATTGAACTGATGAGGAAATGTGTTCAAGGTTAACACAGCCCTTAAGTGGTAAAGCTGAACTCTGTCTCCAAAGCCCTTGCTCTTCCCACACTTTAAATTCTCAGTATATCCGAACTGTGTTCACAGGACCCAACAAAAAACACTCGATGGCCAAACGAGATCGAAAAAGAGTGAGGCGACTCCACACAAAGGGCATGACGGGTCCAGAAATGTATCATTCAAATGCTTAGACATTTCTTGGTTCCACACTACCACACTGCTGTAGAGCCACAAGAGGATGAGATTTTGATAATCACCATCAAGATTCATCAGTGAATTGGGAGAAGTTAATCACCCTGAGTAGCTCAAGTCACAAAAGGGTGTAACTCCTCCTGAAGAAGTACTGATGCCTGGTAATAACAACCGCTTTAGACTGAATACCTTCATACAGTCTGTCCATACTGCACAGCTTAAGAGTCTCTCTCTGAGGAAGAGCCACTGCCCACCCAGCACTCCCCTCCTTTGAGGCACCACACCTCTCCAACACCAGTCATGTTATTGTGTCTGCTACAGGCAAGTGCAAGCCACACAAAGCCAGAGAATCAGAGGTCCTCATCCCAGGCAACACTGACAGACGGGTCCACAGACAGACAGGTGATACAAGCAAGTCCAATGAGAGCCTTTTCCTAGAATTTTCTATTTGAGATTAAAGAAGCAGCACTGCAAGGAGCAGAAAGACCCCATGAACAAGGCCTGTCTACAGTGAAAAAGAATAAGAGTCTTCAGTCATTAAGGTTCCTGGAGCTGCCCAGGCATTTTTCCTTCAATTTTGTTCCTTCCAGCAACCCATATAAGCCTATAAATATCCATTTTGTTTTGGATTTTAATCACTGACAATTAAGAATTCTGACTATTGCAAATTAAGGTAAGTATTGTCTACATTTTACCCGTGAGAAAACTGAAGCCGAGAGGTGTTCAAGCTTTCAGAGCAAACAGAGCCAGAATGAGAACACTGGTTTGTCCAACTCTAAGACCTGTGCATTTTCTAACTACCAGAAAATGGATTTAAACAAAATGCACTAATAGTAGATTTCACTAAAAAACTGTTCCTATCATTTTAGAGCTTTTACTTTGACAACTTGGAAGGACCTTTCCAAGTATTTTGTTGTCACGGAATTTCGTGCAATGAATTTCTATAAGATTTGACCAACAGAACCTACCGGGTGTGACCCTAGGTCCCATGTTTTAAATGAAAGTGAGACATAATAGTTTTAATCTTTCAAGTAAGACTGCTTCCAAAAAAGTAAGAATGCAATGATAACTGAGTCCTACGGATAAAAGGAGGATGTTGCTTGCCTCAGAGCCCCATGTTCCATTGATGAAACGCTGTTTAGAGAAAGTTCTTATCACAGCAGCTTTATAGAAACAGCAGTCATAGGCGGCCGGCCCCATGGCTTAGCGGTTAAGTGCACGCGCTCCACTGCTGGCGGCCCAGGTTCGGATCCCAGGCGTGCACTGACACACTGCTTCCCTGGCCATGCTGAGGCCACGTCCCACATACAGTAACTAGAAGGATGTGCAACTATGACATACAACTATCTACTGGGGCTTTGGGGGGAAAAAAGGAGGAGGACTGGCAATAGATGTCAGCTCAGAGCCGGTCTTCCTCAGCAAAAAGAGGAGGATTAGTATGGATGTTAGCTCAGGGCTGATCTTCTTCACAAAAAAAAAAAAAAAAAGAAAGAAACAGCAGTGGTAGAGCAATCAAGGGATACATAGTTTCCAATCTTGGTCCAATTACTGATGCCCTCTAGAGCTTGGTCAAACCATTTAGATGCAGGAAAAGAGCTTAAGGATACCTACTCCCTATTGCAGGGTAGCCAAAAAAGATGACTGAACTCTACAAGATATCTAATAAGATGTTATAAATAATAATATCTAAAATTAAAGAGTCCTGATGTCTCGGGAATTCTCCTGACCGAAATCAAATCATAGGGTAAAAACGTGACAATTCAGCTTTTCCATGTTGTTCCTCTGCCCAAATTTCTCCTTCTACATGCACATGTGGTGAAATGTACTTCACCACATTTTTACAAAGACTGATACACTTTTAGTTTTAACTTAAATGTATGCCTCATTTAAAATGAGGAGTTCTGCTGCTCACAGGACCTGTAACATACAGCTTTTTAGTTGCCGGATTCTGACACATGGAACTTAAGATTTCAGTAATGGCTCTATAAAGCATTTATTAAAACTGAGGTGTTTATTTTCTGAATTTCAAATAAAGTAATTTTGTTAGAATCAGCTGGCCAAGCAAATACAATTTATAAAAAATCTGTCACAAAATAAAGTATCTGAAACAAAGCACTAAAAATGGATGTTACTGTATCAAATTGAAATGCTAATATCACAATCCAATCCTGTTCAATGTTTTGATTAAAATGTTGCTTCCTTACAATTCTACCCAATACAAAAACAATTTATTTTCCATAATTTTAAATGCTTCACAATAACATAATAGACCATGACCAGCTTTTCATGAGTATCTCATTTGTCATGAGCTCATCCAGGTCTTCAAGTCACTGCCTCGCCCAGAACGGATAACAGAGAGTTGACACACCCGGCTCTGGAAGTGGTTCTGCTTTTATGAATAGAGTCCTGACGTCGTAGGAATTCGCCTGACTGTAATCAAGTCATAGTGTAAAAACACGACAATCCAGCTTTCTCCACGCTGCTCTTCCGCCCAAACGTCCCCCTTTCATTTGGGGAAAGACCATCAACTCTCAGAAGAATGTTAAGCAGCCTACAGCCGACTTGCATTCCCTCCTCCTACCGGCCCGATACGTTCTTCCCATATCAAAGCAGCCTTTGCCTCTTACCAAGGGAGCAGCAAGATGCCCACAAACAGAGGAGCCTATTTGTCAAGGAAGTGGAAACGCTCAGATTCTGTTAAACATTCATAATGCGTTGCATTCTTTTTTCCATTTAAATCCCATCTTGATTCCAACTCTGGCAGTGATTTGTGTAAATCCACTTAAGTCATTATGCTGCTTTTCAAACCCTGATTTTTAAAGAAAGATACCTCTATCCCCCATCTCACAAAAGACGCGAGCATGTTAAATATCGCTCGTTTCTTAACTTGCTGTAAAAGTTTCAGAACAGACCGATTGTTTCCTAAAGAAAAATTCACAATCCGCATGAATGTTGTCCAGATTTAACTAACCGACCAATAACGAAAAATTTAAGCGATAACACACGAAAATGAGACGCCCCATTCCGGAGAGGGAAAAAAACTGAACTAGGGCGCCAGCCTGATGTTTAAATATCTCAACTTGAACTCCATGGAAACAAGAGGGAATTCCCACTAGCCAGACAGCAAGACGGCTTTTGTGGGGCACCTCTTATTTTCAACGACTCCTAAAAAGAAAAAAAAAAAAAGCAACTGTCAATTAAAAGTTGGAAATTAATTTCTAACTGCTTTAAAGAGCGCATAAGGAAGGGGTCAGGAGACAAACACAAAAAGCGTGGGGTGCTCCCGGGCTGGAGCAGCGCCGGGCTCGCTCCGGGGCTGAGGGGAAGGAGGGAAATGAGGGGAGGGGGTCGGAGAGGGCGGCAAAGCCGCGGGAGGCGCGGGCCCGGGGGCGGGAGGCGCGGCAGGGACCGAGCCCCGCGCCCCGCGCCCCGGCCCCGGCTGCGAGCAGGGAACGACCCGTACCTGTCCGAGCGGCCGGGATGCGCCGCGAGGCCCCCGCTGCCCGCCCCTCTCGCGGCGACGCGCCCGCCGCCCGCGAGCCAGGAAGCCGCTCCGGCCTGCGGCTTCCCGCGCCCGCCGCCCGCTCCTTCCTCCAGGGACACGGCGAGCTGGCTGAAGGCGTAGAGCAGCGAGCAGAAGCCGCAGGCCAGGCACAGCGCCACGACGCGCAGGTAGCGCCGCATCGCCCCGGCCCGCGCCGCCGCGCCCGCCGCCGCCGCGCCCGCCCGGGCGAACTGGAGCGGAGGGAGCGGCACTGCGCAGTCGCGGGCGCAACAAGTTCCTCCGCCGCCGCCGCCGCCGCCGCCGCCTCGCGCCCGCCCCCTTCCCCCCCTGGCCTCCCCGCCCTCCGCCTTCGCGAGCGCGCCGACTCCCGGTCCCGAAGCCCCGACGCCGCCTCCCCCGCCGTGGGCCCCTCCCCCGAGGGCGGGCAGCGGCCGGGCGCGCCGGCGCACTGAGCGCGGGAGGGCCGGGCGCGCCGGGGGTCGGCGCCGGGCGTGCGGACCCGGCTTGCGTCGGGGTGTCGGGGGTGCTGACCCCGGAGCAGGCAACTCCGAGCCCGGTGGCTCCGAAAGGCAGAGGGGAGGTGTGGCGAAACGAACAGGGCGTTGGAGGCAAGTTATGGTTCTTCCACATGGTAGTTTGTGACACTGAGCCACCTAAATTCTCTGAGCATCTTGCTTCATCTCTAACATGGAGATAATATTATACTCATCAGGCTGTAAAGATTAAAGTCACACCTTGCACCTAGAAGGCACTTGATTAAGCCATTTTTCAGCTCCATCCTCAGCAGGGACTTCCCCAGCCTCTAAGTTTCTATAATACCGTCTGTACGAGCCATTTTCACCCAGATATCTAATTACCTCGTAATGCTGTTGAGGATGCATGCCCCTGCCTCTTAACGCGGCTGTGCGTGCCTGGGAAGCTGCGGTCCTCCCTTTTACGTCCTTCTGACCTTCCTCACAATTTATTTGCATGTCCAGAACAACTTAACATTCTCCCTAAAGAGCTTTCTCTCTTTACCTTTCCATTTTTTCTCCCTCTTTCTCAGCCACGTTTCCATTCCATTCATTTCCTGAACATTTATAGAGGGTCACTAGGTGCCAAGCACTGAGTGAGTACCTTGGGGTATGAAGACGCCTAGTTGAGGGGTGGGCTGCGACATTTGTAAATAAATGCGATACAACCATACAGACATTAGGATATAAGCCTGTAAAGGTGTGGGCGCACACACATTTTAAAAGGAGTCAAGAGACACTTCATAGCAAAGGTGGCCCTAGAGTCTTGGGTGGGAAAGGGAAGTAATTCTTGGCTGAGGGATCGATGAAACAGGCTCTTCTGTTGGGGGAACTGTGAGAAGTTTGATACCACCAGCTAAATGAATGCAAGAGAGGATATGATGAGAGGATAAGACAAGAGGTTGAAGGGGCCAGATATTTGAGTGCCTTGTTTAGTATACCAAGGAGTTTGAACTTAATCTGGCAGACAATGGTGAACCACTGAAGGGTTTTTAAGTAAGGGAGTAACATGATCACATTTGCATTTTAGAGAGCAGATTCTGGCTGTGGAGGCTGGGACAGAGATTGAGACTGGAGCCAGAAAGCAGCTACAGTGCCAAAAAGTGAGGGAAAGGGGGCTTCAAACACACACACACACACACACACACACACATATTTCACAGAGAAAAATCATGCTGTTAAACTTTCAAATTGCATTTGGAGCTTTGAAGAGTTTGGCCATGAGAAACAAGGTGGGGAAATGCAGTGTAATTTAGCAGTTCTTCATTTGGAATCCCTTCACCAAAACACTGCTGGCTCTGTGACCGTGGGAAAGTCATAAACAAGTTTAAGCCTCAGTTTCTTCCCCTGTAAGGGTTAAATTTCTTGCCTTTCGAGCATGCTATCAAGATGTGTGAATAGAATGAAAACATACACTTATTCATTCAATAAACATTTATTGAATATATTCTACATGCCAGAGAGAGGCCAGAGGGTACTGCCCTCAAAGAGACAGGCAAGTAAAAACAAGGACAATATGAAGTTCCTCCTTCCACTATACCTTACAACTCTTAGAGAAACCAAGATCAACTTAACGAGGTACAAAGATGGATCATAAAAGCATTTATAAGAATGGAAAATAGATTTTGAGAGGGAAAACTAAAGGATATGGTAACCAAGAAACTAGAATAAGAGCTAGTACTCAGATACAGGATGTTTAATTTAAAGAGATGCTCACTACAATTGTTCTCTATTTCAACAAAGAAACTAAATGTAGTAAAAATAATGACCCATCGATGGTTGAAATACTGGAATGGCAGTTTTCATTTCTGCAAAAATTTATGGGAAGAGCATATCCAGAAGAATAGTCATCCATTTACTTGACATCAGGGTTCTGGACCATATCATCCCTTTAGGTTCGTTTTAATCCTGTAATTAAAAAGGAAATTCTGTTGAAAATTTATTTTTGGAAATTCTATTCCAAAAATAGAAATGATTTTTGTATAACCCCCACACTGTCTTAACTGGTTATCTTGGAGTATAAGGAGCTGAGTCCCTGCCCTTCTGATCATATCCAGGATTCACACATTACATTTTGATATTCCTAAAATTAATTTTAAATTATTAAAAATGATTTAAAATATTTTTGATGTCATAATCATTAGGTATTTCTTTCATTATTGTGTGTATGTATGGATTCCTAAATCTTTTTTTTTTTTTTTTTATCTTTTTTCCCCCAAAGCCCCAGTAGATAGTTGTATGTCATAGCTGTACATCCTTCTAGTTGCTGTATGTGGAACGAGGCCTCAGCATGGCCGGAGAAGCGGTGCGTCAGTGCGCGCCTGGGATCCGAACCTGGGCCGCCAGCAGCGGAGCGCACGCACTTAACCGCTAAGCCATGGGGCCGGCCCCCTAAATCTATTTTTTCATCCCTAGACCACTGTCTTAATTCTCCAATGACAGGCTGACTATATCCAAATTTTTAATCAATGTTGATCTTCCCTTCATCCTCTGAAAAAGGCAAATTTAGGTGCACAAAAAGAAATTGAACAGTAGCAATATTTCTTGTTGTTTAAATTTTGGCGATAGAGACCTCTTACATGATCTGGAAAATTCTTGGATTCTGGATAATCCAAATCTCAAGGATCTTATATTTAAAAGATTAATCTTGATTTTTCTTATAGCTCCTAGTACATGTTGGATATTTAATAGACATTAAATTAATGAGTGTTTTTATTTTTTTATAAGTCTTCTCTTAAGTCACTCTAGAGCAAATTTGGGGTCCTGCTCAACATTTCTTCCCACTTCTGTCTACCTTTTAGTACTTCTTTTAAAAAAAAGACATACTATGGTGAAAAAGGTAAATTCTATTAGAAGTAAAAGTAAAGAGGGAAAAAATATTATACGAAAACCTCTTAGACTGGTCTTGGGGATTAAAACAAAACTTACAGAGAAATACAAGTCAGATAAGTTGCAGAGCACACAGAATCAGAAACTCAGACTAAAAGTGAAGATCATTCTCTCCTCCAGTTGGCCTCGAATGAAATTTTTCCATTTTCCACAGTCTATTTCCTAGAGACATTGTTGGACTGGAGAAAAAAGTTGGAAAATAGTGCTGTCAGTTTGAACAAAAAGTGTATCATTTTAAGTGTTCATTCAGACCAGTAAATGTAGGAAAAGCGTGCGGTCAGGGGTAGGATGAAACAGTAAAGTGATTCTCTCCATTCTCAAAAAACTCAGCTGTAAGCCACAAGATTAGAAAAAGTGGCAGTGGAAAACCAGTGAACGGGGACAACTTAGGTCCTATATGATCCCAGAATTTAGCTGGCATTTCCATCCACAAGGGAGGGAGAGAATGGAGGGGCACAGTGGGGAGGGGAATAAGGAATATCTGATGGACATCCCTGTATTTCTCCCAAGTTCCACCTTCAGGAACCCTCCATTCCTATTAATACCATAGATTATAATATAATATTAAAAAAAAATACTGTCAGTAAAATTAAAAGCTAGATTTGCAGGGAAATTTAGTCATAGGGAAAATTACGATTAAAACACATATGCACAAGTTCTCCGAAACCTGCCAGCAATCAAGGTCATGATTACAATATTAAGTAACAGATAAGTCTCTCCTGACCCAGGTTCCCAAAAATTTAAGGCTGAAAATAATTAATAATTCTGATACCGTTACACTTCAGAAGTCCAGTGCTTAGTTGGAAAATAAAATCAGAATTCTTGTTACCCATATTCCTTTCTATACAGAAACTACCTCATTAGACAGTCCTATGTTATGTTTGGTATCTTTTTCTTTTTACATTTCTATATTTTATTTTTAATAAAGTAAAAAAAATGACTCTTTCTTGCTCTAATTAAGGTGTCCTTTATTTTATCCTGTACTGGAAACATAGGCTTTTTTATTTTTGCTTATTAAAGACCAAAAGCTACGTCTTGGGCCTAAGGCCAGATCACTCTGCTCTTTTCTTCTGAGAACTCAGCCTACTTTCCTTTCCCTTTTTTTTTTTTTTTTTTTTTAAATGCTTTCACCGCCACTTTGTCCTTTAGGAACCTTCTTCTCCCAAACTGGTTTCACACAGTATCCCAACTCTTCTCAATCTTGCTGACTCTAAAAGTAAACATAGGCTCATTTCATTGTTGCTATTATTATGAATTAAAAGAGGATAGTGAAAATAATACACATAAAAAAGTCTCAATTAATGAATCTTGGTACCCAGTTTCTGAATTCTCTTGCTAAAAGTATTAATGGAAATATGAAGTTGAGATGGTAGCTTTCATCCAAACTCCCTACTTCCAGGTAGGTAAGCAGATCCAAACTTACATGTAATTTCAACACCTGCCAAACTCGTGTATTATTTCCACTCCTCAGGAATTCCAGTTGGAGAGGAGGCACCCATTTTACTGAATCCTTGCCCCAAAAAGTTCCCGTTGGGGCTTATCCTCACATCTTGAAATAAAGCAGTTTTTTGAGATTTTTTTTCCCCCCAAAGCCGCAGTAGATGGCTGTATGTCATAGTTGCCCATCCTTCTAGTTGCTGTATGTGGGACGCAGCCTCAGCATGGCCGGAGAAGCGGTGTGTCGGTGCGCGCCCGGGATCCGAACCCCGGCCACCAGTAGTGGAGCATGCGCACCCAACCGCTAAGCCACAGGGCCGACCCTGAGATTTTTTAAAAAGTATTACTATGTAGCCTTATTTACAGAAGAGATGTGAGGAACTTTGTAAGAACACGAGGAAAAACAAGTAGATAAAAATTGGAATCTAGAAAAATACAAATCAAGAATAACAAGTTATAATGTAGACGTGCGACTGAGCCCTACATAATTATTAAAAGTAAGCCTAATATTAATCTGAGATTTCTCACGACCAAAGCAAAAACTGAGGACAATCAATTAAGGATTTGCACTGTCCATAAGAAAAAGAAAAACTGATTTCTGAGGTGAAGTAAAGCTTTTCCTGAACAGGTCAGAATAAAATTGCTCATTTGGATTCTGAGTGATGTAATGTTTCCTCAATATCTTCACAAAAAGGCAATAGCAGACCTCATTCAGCTGTTTATTGATTTTTAAAAATTAGTATAGGAAAATGATAAATAATCTCACATTACATGGCTTAAAGTCTTAAATTTTGAAAATTCAAGCAGGAGAAAATTCAAAATGGTAGCTGGCTAAAACTATAGTGATACCCAAAATTAACAGCTGCAACTATCAAGACGAGATCCTAACATTTTCAGTGTGCATTTGCAGTGGATACTTAGGCCATGTTGAATTTTCTAGAAACAAAAATGTGGCAAGCACTTCCTCTTCTCTGTTACTTCTGTATCTTATACATATTTTTATTGTTGCAGTGATGGCATTTATTTACAGATCTCTAAGATATAAATGCCACACCTTTGTCCTCTTCATAACCAACCCCTAGCCCAGTGCCTAGCACACAAAAGATACTCAATAAATATGCATTGATGTGCATAATACTGATGTAAAGAAAACCTAGATCAGGAAAATATTGAGAGTACTGCAACAGTAAAATAGCTACCACACTCTACAACTACTGACAGGAAAAAATAAAAACCCACCAAAAAACGATTCAGAACGTGAAACATGTCCCAGAGCACTGCAACTTTTCAAAGCTTACTTGATTTTTCCATAGAAAGACCTGGTCTCATCATGGCATTTCATATGCTCCAGAATTGGCCCATTCCATAAAGGCAGGAATATCTGCACTGGCTAAATACAAAGCCACACTAAAAACATAACATTTGAATTATCTGGGCTAGCAGGCATGTGCATTTAGGAACGTAAACTTTTCATATAATTTAAGGTAAAACTTCTCTTGATAGCTCCTTAAAATGAACTGGTTTTGAAGAAAATCGTCCTAAAGTTGTTACACATATTGCTGCCCCAGCCAACAGTCTACTAAACACAACTGAAACTTGCATGACTGAGTCATTACAATTTATCACGTTTTTAAAATGTTCTGAGACGGACATGCTACAAGTTCTCTTTGTTCTCTCTCCCTTCTTTCTCTACTTTTATCCAGATTGCAGCCCAGTGCCCTATTTTCTAATTTCTGCTACTCTTTCTGCTTTGTTTTTCCCCTTCCTCTTCCCTCATTATTTTTCCAGTTCTCTCCTTACTTGTCTTTGATATTAGTGGGGCTTTTTTCATCACCCTCAGTAGCCAGTGAGGGGCATTCTTTTCCATCTGTTTTCACAAAATGATCAATCACATCCTATATTCTGTAACCTTCGTTGTCCCTTGATTCTGTTCAGCTCTTTTTGCCACTGATGATTTTTCTAAACTTCAATTTTTCTACATTTCAGTTGTTGATCCAGACACCTGAAGGTGCCTGTGATTGAAGGACAGGGGGCGGGAGGGGGGGTGCTTATAAGTGAAAGCGTTATTTTATGGTTACCCTTCTTCTTACACCCTCTCTTTTCTGTTTTCACTTAATTTTCAAAGTATAGTACAGAAATTTCTATCAATGGCCCAGTTCCTACAACAGGTCTTTAAAAGATTCCAGATAAGAGGTAAGTTGCAGACCAAGAAAGTAAGCAAAATAAGGGCCTCAGTGGAAACTAAAACTTCTAGACCATTTAGCATTAATGCATATAATATGCAGAAACTACATTCTTTTCAGGCAATAAAGATTTTTGTCTAAAAGAATGGCAATAAATATGCTATCAACTTTAAAAGCTGAGGTTTTTCTTCCTTTTTTAATGTTTTCACTTTGTTTACTATCATCACTATAATTTTAGGAAAGCACTTAATAAAAATAAAACCTTTAAGTTATTAAGTCAACTATTTCTACTGTGTAATATAAAAGGTTTTAAGAATACGTATTCTTGTAGGCCTCAAATTATATCTTCACTCTTATATCAAAATAAGGTAATAATTATACTCTGAAAAACATCCAAATTCTTTTTTGTATGGAATTTGGCTAAAAGAACCCACTGCTAAAACCACAGGGTAAATTGATGTAACAGAGCTAAAAATGTAGCCTAAGCCCAGGCTCTGAATCTTTTTGCATATTTTAACAGTAGGTGTAAGTATTTATGGAATTTGGGTCTGTTTCCTGGTTTGGAAGTGTTTCCAGGTAGGGCGAAATGAAAGGAGTGAGGATAATTGTGATTAATGAAAGGAAAACAAAATTTCAAACTAGCCAACTCAGTCCATTCCTCCTGTCTCATAGTGCATACCATCACATCAGCTTCTGTAATTACAGAAAGACAGCTAGGATCAGAGCAAACACTGGATGTAGAAAATTCACTGTAACCTAGAGAACACAATTCCTTTCAGTCATCCGAGAGGGCATGGAAATAATTTTTGTTACAAAAACATGTTTGTATTTTTGTAATGGGATTTTACCTATAAAGATAGTAAAGGCTCACATTTACTGAGCATTCGGTATGCATCAGATAAGAATTTAGATGGACTGACGTTTAATCCTCCCAACAACACTATGAGTTAGATATGATTATCACTGTCCCTCTGTAATAGATGAGAAGTGATGTTGAGTAATTTACTCAAGCTCACTTGGGTTCTATGACAGGGATTCAAACACCAGATACCAGTTAGCACTAATTTCCATGCTTTACTGTCTCCCCATCTATATGGAAAGATGACTATGCCCCCTTCAGGTAAAATCCCATCTTTTGTCTGGTTTTCCTCACTTTTGCAATATATTTAAAATACATCCTGAAAGTGTTTGATCATCATCAGAAGACCCAGTACCTCCAAAGCATAGTTTTGACTAAAAAATTAGAATATTTTCCTATTACATTTGTAATTTTTACTGTGTCTAAAAATGAATATATATATAAAACATTTGAAACGTGAAAAACAATAAAATAAGACGAAAAAAATTCATGTTTTAAAAGAACATAACCAGTTACTAGGGGTTCCACTGAAAGTATCTTATAATAAACACAAATTTTAATTTTTCATTTAACAATACTAAAGAATGAGGTATATAAATGTTTTAAACACAGATTTTTACTGTACGCAATTAACTGTATTTCACAACTAGCATCTTACAAAAAAGACAGTACCATTGTGCCTGTAAAAAGTACTGCAATTAAACAGAAAATCACATTACCACGCGAAACCACCAAATATCACAACCGTGAGTCAGGGTCTACAGGTTTTTTCTTCAAACGCTATCATGATGTCTTTATGTGATATTTTGTATCCAAGTTATGTTTTTAAGTTCATTTATATTTCAGAAGTCTCCTATAAGTGGATATATATTAAACAAATGGCTAAGAGAAAGCAGGAGACCCTCGGAGAATTTAAGAAGTACTGTGTGGTTTCTAGGTTGGATTTTTAAATATAATATAAAATATTAATTGTAAACAAAAATGCAAAATCGGTAGTCATAAAAATATTTTATTGAATTTTACATAATAGTAAGTGGGGCTGTAAATACTTTTTTAATTTCAGGATATTGATGAATGCATAAACTGCAGTTGTGCCTGAAAACAGGGCACTATGATTTTATAAGAATTGTTATATTTAGTAAGAGGCCAATTAAACTGATTTAAGATTACTTATTTTCCAGTTCTGTGCAAGACTTCCCATTTCTGTATTAATTAGATTCATACTTCTATGACCCTGGATAAGTTTGGGGCAAGGAAACAGTGATAAAACTATTATTAAGTTAAAGCTTTTCTAAAATTGCAGCTTTTAAAAATATGGCAGATTTCTTTTCTCTTCCGTTTTTGCCAAATGCTTAAAATTATTTGAATTTTAACGTTTTATATAATACAGAAAATACCAGTGTTCAATGACAACAGCACTAAACCTGAATTATAAAGCTAAATAATCAATGTTTTATTGTTTACTAGTCTGCTAGTAAACATTACAATAAATGAATGTTTTGAAAGATACGCAAAAAGAACAGATAAAACCAGAAACATAATTCAGAAACAATAATTTAGTAAACTGTGTCAAAAACATTGGCAACGGTTCATACAAATTCTTTATTTAATAACAATTTTCCTATTTAGCCACACCAAGTACCAGCAGGTGTATTTAAGAGGATACCATTAAGAAAATCCTGTTGCAGCAATAGTTGATTAAGTTGATCTTTGACTTGTATACATATAACTATTTGTTTCACAATTCTCAAATAATACATATTTAGGCAGCTTGCACTATGTTATAAAAATTTTAATTCGTTACATGCCAATAGTAGAGAATTCAAGAATTATGTGTTAGAATTCACTAAACTAAAAGTGAAAATAGACTTACCAATAACACTGCATAATGAATAATTCAACCACATTTTCATGGCACGTTTAACTGTGAAGACCAAAATGTTGAGTCTGGAAATGTTGGGTAGATTGCAATAAAATCCAACAAATTCTCACAAATTTCTATCTTATGTAAAACGCAAATTATGGATTGTGCATGAATATGTTTGTCATGAAAATGTGGTACTTCTTGGCATAATCTGTGTATTTGCATGGTATGACAGAAGTGACCTAAGAAATTGGAGAAAATAAACTTTAATGAGATTCTCCATTCAATGATGAGGCTTCTCCTCTGGGTGAAGATGACCTGGACATTGCCCGTTCTGTGTTGTCAGAGCTAGAGCCACTCTGACTATGTTGATCTGCAGAGGCAGCACTAGATGCAGGCGGTGACTTCGTTTTCTCCTTAAAGTCTGTAATAATGACTGTCAGATCTCCAACGGTAACTTCCAAATGCTGAGCACTACTCCGATCCACATTTTTCAATCTTGGCCTAAACACAAAAGATGATAAAATTTTAAACTAGCTTTTCTCTCTACCAACTTTCTCAGCATATAATGAATAGTAAATTGGGTAAAAATAATAAAATGAATACATCTATGTTTAAAGCTCTAGATTCATATGTAACTAGCCACAAAAATATAACTTTCAAATCATTAACATTAATCAAACCAATCATTTATGAATATTTTTTAATGAGACAAAAAACTGTGATACTCTGGAATGGTCTCTTAATTGTGTTTTCATAGCTGTATCATAATTTTGCAGAGAGCTTATCAATTTTGTTAAAATAAATGTTTTAAATCAGCAATGACATGGTTGCATCACAGAGGAAGCTGATAACAGCTAAGCTTGAGTTATATGCAGGGCTGTTACTCCACTGATGTGTACTGATAAGGGCATCATGATTGCCTGTTCTGCTTGGATCCATGATCATTTTGAGTGGTTAAAGCCCATGCAAATATCTGTTCAGTATTGTGACAATCACTCCTGGCTTTAGAGTGAAAAAGAAATACCTCAAACACAAGCATCTTTCAATCTGCTAAAAAAAAAAAAAAAAAAAAAAGGAAGCATCCTCACATTTAAGCTTATATTTGTGGCCTCTGTGTTTAATGTCGAATCTACCTTTCAAACTCAGAAAAACACTTTCATGATACTTTATAATAAAGGAAATGAAATCTTTTACTTCTGCTTTGTATATATCAATGTTAAAAGAATATTAAATGGTTAATTTTATTATTTCAAAACTGCTGTAAAACACTCTTCAAATTACCTGGTTTTCTTATGACTGTTCTTTTTGCTAGTTGTTTCCTTTTCACTTTTTTCTTTTTCTACTTTATCTTTTTTCTCTTTCTTTGACTGTGTAGGGGGCACAAACTGTTGAGTAACCTGCTGTGCAACCAACTGGGAGACAGGTCGAGGCTTCCTGTGTGCATGTTAAAAAGAAAGGGTTTTTTATTATTATAACTTAAGAATACATGTTCTTTATGAGAGAATTGGTCAAATTACAAAAAGATATATATTACAATTTTCACGTATAAAAATTCTTCGTAAGGTAATTCAGATGTGCAATTTGAGATCTATATATATACAGACATACAACATTACTGTCTTTCCTATCCAACAAAAATACAACTATAATAACAGTTAAAAGTTATAGCCCAAGATACATGGCCAAATCATTAGAATATAACTTTTACATAAATCAACATGAAAATTATTAAAAATCTATATCAAACTGAATGCTCATAGGGAAGCACACATATAAATAAACATGAATATTAAAAATTAAACTTGAAAGTTTACACTGAATTAAGATTTAAATTTATCCCTCCTCCCTCAGAGAAGGAAATATCTAACCATCTGTGACAATGGCTATTTGTTCTTTCCTTTAAAATCTTTCATTTATTCATTTAATAAATATTTGAGTGTCAAAATTTCTCACTGCTTATTGCTCAAATCCTTGAGAGCAGTATCTCATATTGCTTCCTTATACCTCTAGCTGCAATCTCACCGCGCTCTTTTGACCTTGGAGATCTGCCCAGTCCTTTGAGACTTGCCTACTCACTTACTTATTCATTTAAAAAATATTTATTGAGAACCTACTGTAGGAACTGCACTGAGATATCTGAAATGTTGCCTGGCTTCAACCTTTGGTGCCAGTACAAGTTGTCACTCTGTTGGCCCAGGGTCAAGGATCCCTCCAGCTTAATGTTGGAACTTGAGCAACTGAGGTCAAGATTCAAAGTGAATAGTCTCTAAGTTCTTAAAATGAGAGAGGGAAAGAAGACTAAGGAGGGGAAAGGGGTGGGAGGGAAAAAGTAAGGGAGAATAAGATAAAAATACAGTCTAACAGATGGTCTACAAACAATAGTAATTTTATTGCCTGGAAAATCTTGACCCTATTTTGTTCAGAAGGCTTATTAAAAAATCTTTTTTTTTTTGTTTCTCTAGAGCAAGACAAAACAGAAACCAATGAGAAAATACTGCACAATTTACGACTCAAAGCTTGAAGGAGGAAATAGGAAACAGTATGTAAAACAGATTTCAGTAGCTGGATAATAAATTTTGTTTAGAGCCTACAGGAAGGGTGTCCAGGAAAGATGTCCAGTACACAATTTAAAATACAAAACAGGGTTAATGATGTAGATTAAGAGTTACACAAATGAAAGTGATATTGAAAGCATGGTAATTAATGGCTGAGCTTGTTAAGGAAATGAACTTACAAAAAAAGATTAAAGCAGCGGTTCTCAAATTTAAGGTACATCAGGATCACGTGGAAGGCTTGTTTAGCTTGCTTAGCCCTACTCCCAGGGTTTCTGATTCAGTAGGCCTTGGGGTCTAATAATATTTGCATTTCTAACTAGTTTCCAAGCTGTGCTGATGCTCTAGTCTAGCCACTACACTTTGCAAATAAGTTTGAAGAAGTGAATATATTGGTACTACTGCAGCATAAAGTTTGAGATGGAGAGCAGGGAAATAAAAAAAGCGAGGCTGGACAGATGGGAAGGAACTCGATAACAAAAAGCTAAAGAGTCTGATTTACCCTTAAAAGATGGGAGATCACTGAAGAAATCCAGACTTGAATTTTACAAAGATTACTAGCAGCAGTCTGAAGGGAAAAGGTACGACAGAGGCACGGAAATTGTTAGGAAGCTACTTTAATAATAGATCAGGCAAAAATAAATAGGGCTGAACTATGGAAGCAGCAGTGGGGTTATTTAAGACAGGCTGAAGCTGCAGAATCAAGGGGACATGGTGACTAATTAGATGTGCCTTTCTCACTTCTCAACCAACAAATATTCCTTTAGCAAAACATACAGAAATCCTTGCCCTCAAGTAGCCAACATTCTGTGGGTGAAATCAAACAACAAATAAACATAGAGTCTTAGATGCTGATAAATGCTATGGAAAAAAATTAAGGAAGGAAGGAACATAGGGAGTGCTGGGGAAGGAGCTGTAATTTTATTGTCTGTTTCCTCTTCTAGGATATAAACGCCACAAGGAAACGGATGGAATTAGCTTTATACACCACTGTATAACTAGTACCTAGGATAGTACTGAAAATATACTAGATACTTAGTATTTGTTGAAGAATGAATGAATGATAAAATCAGGTTTAATGAGGAAGAAAGATGTTTTTTAAGAAAAGGAGTACTGTCTCTAATCTTACTCATTGGCCAGCATCAACCACTCACTACATACAAGTGAAAAAATAAGAGAAGCAAGAATTAATTTCTTTTTTAATTATGTTGGAATATGGAAAGAAAGAAAGCTCAAAGGTGTGGCAGGGTTGAGAAAAGATTTGTTTAGACTAGTACCTAGTGAACAGTGAGTCACCTAAAATTGAGAGTCACTCTAAGATATAAAATGCAATGGACGTGTAGTCATCATTTGGTCTCCCAAGGTATTACGGCTCTCTGAATGTCTCCCCTCCATAACAAATGAAGGTTTGACAACTTCCTTTATTACATTTTGTACTGTTGCTCTCTCCGTCCCAAAATTTAATGCAAAATAAATTTACAAAAATGTTAATGAATTAAATTGAATTACAATAAAATTTCAAACATTAAAATTTATATTCTTTTGAACCTAGAGTAGAAACCCTGATGTTTCTAGCAATCAATAAATTGATGTTAGTTATTTAGTAGCCATTATTACTAACTTAAGATATATAATTTATTTATATTCTCTTTATTTGTGCTCCCTTTAAGTAAAATTGTATATTTTTCTAGGTTTTTTTGGATTCATTAATGACCTCGGTATCCCAATACTATTTTTCCCATAAGATCTAACATCTCAATCATGGATACTCCGATCATGAAGATTTTCAAGAATATCAGTATTGTGCTGTGGTTACGTACAGAATATTTTTGTAACACAATCAATCACTGCCCCCCCCCAGCATTTGTCTCCAAGTTAGTGCCCATCTATTATGTGACACTGTTTCTCAGTCCCGCTTATATGTGAGAAAGGCATAATCCTAATTCCCCAACTCATGAATCTTGCAATATAACTGCTGCCAAGTCTTTTTCAAATTTAACAAGTTTTATTTCTACAGAATCTTCCTAGAATCATTTTCCCTTTTTATACGGCCCATCAATCTGAAAATGAAAGCATATTAGTAGACCACGCTTTGCTTCATAAAACCATGAGGTTGAGTTAAATGAATTAATAATTTTTCCATCAGTTATGAATCTAGAATTCTTCTAAGTGTTATACTTTCAGTGGTAAGAACAAAATACTCAATAAATGTACACTCTCTTACAAGCAAAACCAACACAGAAAGAACTGGTGAACTGGTTCAACTTTGGGAGAAAAGAAGCACAAAATACAAACATATGTATACATATAGCCTAATTATCAAAATAAAGTTCTCTGCTGCTCTCTAGAGGCTGAATGAGCTTTGAAGATCCTTCATTGAAGGTAGAAAATACGTAGATTATTGATGATCTTTTCACCATGTCATAAAGTGACTCACCTTTACCAAGCCCTATTAAAAAGAAAGCCCTTCTATCTCCAGGGGTCTTAAGAAGGTTTAACTATGATCCCTTTTCTACTTAATGAGAAAAATCTGGAAGATACTAGGGACTTTTAGAGGTGGGAGATACTTAACTCAGGAAATAAGGGGCAGGCTATCATGTATAAGGTATGCCTTTTTATGTTCAGGGATTTATGATTCACGGTTTTGACAATACAAGTGCAACACCAAAGGTTCTGTGATAATGAGGAGAAAAAAGTCACCCACTTAGTACAATAAGTGCTGTCAGCCATGTCCCAACAGCACTCTACTGTCATCTACATATTCACACGTGTCATGATCAGGCTGTAACTCGTGAAATATGGTGTCCAAAAATTTGGGGATCCCTCTGTGTCCCTATGTATCTTTCACAAATAGCCCAAATAGACTGTGTAAAGTTTGGCAGGTCTGTTGATTTACTGTAACATAAGAAAAAGGGAAATATTTCAACAACCATTTAATGGATATCTTCTACTCATCAGAACAAAATATTTTTAGGAGCTGTTGGACCTCGCATGTGAGTAGGAGGCTGGTGCATGTTGACTAATATATGCTTTTTCTAACTATGTGTCTGCCCTCCACCCTCCCCACCTCCCAATAAAAATGCTGTGTGTCAAAGAGCGTAAGAAAAATGCTTTAAGCTTAATCATCCTCATCTATATTTAGCTTTGTCAAGTTGGACAGGCAAAACAAACAAGATATGAAACAATTACTGATTCTATTCTAAAAGAGGCAGCATTATTCATAGCTCAGAAAGAAGTAATCTGCTTCATGACACTGAAATATATGGTAAATTGAAGCAATATAATAAATCTCAATCAGTAAAAAAGGCCGAACTAAACCCAAACCTGCTGTGAGTCTGTTGATATATTGCTAATAAAAGCCCAAAAATCTAACCAAGGGAGATTTTATAAGCAGCCACCCTGTTTGAAAATGTATTTCACATTGACACATGTCAGGCACTAGGTAAGGTGAGGGAAATTCCCCATGAACAAGACAGACTCTGTGCCATCACAGAGCTTACTTAGTGGATGAGATAGAAACCACACAAAAGAAAACTAAATAAAAGTAAATTTTGTCAAAATCACTAAGAAGAAAAAAACGGTATGCTGTGATTTAAAACAAAAAAGAGGGGCCCACCCCTGTGGCTTAGCGGTTAAGTGCGCGCGCTCCACTGCTGGCGGCCTGGGTTTGGATCCCGGGCGCACACCGATGCACCGCTTGTCAGGCCATGTTGTGGCAGCGTCCCATATAAAGTAGAGGAAGACGGGCACAGATGTTAGCCCAGGGCCAGTCTTTCTCAGCAAAAAAAAGAGGAGGATTGGCATCAGATGTTAGCTCAGGGCTGATCTTCCTCACAAAAAAATAAATAAATAAAAATTTAAAAAAATAAAAGAGGACTTATTATAGACAGGGTAGAAAGAACTTTAGTTCATGTTTAAACCATCAGTACACAGGGAAAAACAGCCATCACCATGAATCCTTTTTTAAAAAATATTTTATGAATAATTTACAAAAGAAATAAAAGAACAATGAATATTAAAAATTTTAGTAAGACTTTAAAACATAGTAAATCCAAACTTTTATTCCATAATAACTTAGTTTTGAAGGTATAGAGACTTGAAATAGACAAAGCGTTTTTTTTGTTTTTGTGAAGAGATCAGCCCGGTGCTAACATCTGCCGATCCTCCTTTTATTTATTTATTTATTTTCTTGCTGAGGAAGACTGGCCCTGGGCTAACATCCATGCCCATCTTCCTCCACTTTATATGGGACACTGCCACAGCATGGCTTGCCAAGCAGTGCGTCAGTGTGCACCTGGATCCCCAGGATCCGAACCGGCGAATCCTGGGCCGCCGCATCGGAGCGTGTACACTTAACCGCTTGCGCCACCTGGCCGGCCCCTAGACAAAGTTTTTTTAATGTAACTAACTCCTCATCAGCTGTTATGCCTAATCCTAGGAATGTTTCTATCTTGTAAATACTGATTTCTGATTTCAAATACATCTCTAGGAGATTTTGGCTCATCTTTACTTCCACTTCTTCTGAAAACCTTGACAGCTCATAATTTTTTGAAGAGAGGACAGACATTTTCTCTGCTCCAAAATTACCAATCATTTTCATTTTTAGACTAGATATACATACCTACCCTTCAGCATCTGTCCACTTATGTATCATAGCAAGTAAATTTTGGTGCCCAATATCACAGAAGATGAAAGAATACCATCACATGTCCTATAGTGAAACAAGATGGTTCAGGCTCATTGTTGCAAAATACTGCAGTATTTCTGTTGAATGCCTCTCTGTGAAAAACCATATTTCTTTTTTGTCCTTAAAAATATATTGCTCACGGAACAATTCTTGAGTTTGCAAAAACTCACCCAGGATATTGTCATTTGAAGACTCACAGTCAGAAACCTCTAGCACCATGCAGCCTACAAAGGGTTAATAAGCATGAAGGGATGTAAGTTCCTCATGTGAATTCCCTAGATTTCTCCCCAAAGCCCTCTGAAGAGTATTCTAGCCTGGCCTGCTCAAACACCCTTCCCTTCCCAGGCTTTCTGAGATAGATCTTATTTGACAGATCAGTTTTTGAGATTTTATGATGGAGAATCAGAAGCAAAGAAAGAAACTGCTAAAAGAGGTTTTCCTTTTGTTTTTGTTTTGTTTTGTTTTTGTGAGGAAGATTAGCCCTGAGCCAACATCCGTTGCCAATCTTCCTCTTTTTGCTGAGGAAGACTGGCCCTGGGCTAACATCTGTGCCCATCTTCCTCTACTTTATATGGGACGCTGCCACAGCACAGCTTGACAAGCAGTGCGTTGGTCTGCGCCCGGGATCTGAACCTGTGAACCTCGGGCCACCAAGGCGGAGTACACAAACGTAAAAAGAGGTTTTGTTTTGTTGTGGGAGTTGGAGACGTTTTGAGGAGTGAAGCTTGAGAGCAAAACTATAACGTGAGGACAGAGGTGGGAGAGGGAAAATGATGACTAAAAAATGTTGTTAGGGCTATGTGCCTTTTTTCCACTGTGTTTGAGAAATACAAATAAAGGCTTTGCTACTTATTTTGAAATTGTAAAAAAAGAGTGGCTTAATCTGCAAAATAAATTAATTAGCTTTAGTGGTCTTCCTTCTGTGCACGTTACTATTTGGTGCATAGGACACAATTTCCATAACATGTTATTTTAATTGCGTTTTTTTTAATGGTTAAAATATGTTAAAAAGAAATGTGCATCAAATACTTGTGGAACCCCTGCAGCACCTCTGCAGAATTGTGGTCTTCCACACTCCTGTGTAATGCTATTGATCCTTTCATGGCTGTGTTCTATCTCCCCACAACTGGACTCTTATACCTAACATGGGAAAAGATCCCAACTTACCTATTTTTGTATCCCCAACACCTACTACAGTAGATCTTACGTGTATCGGATGCTCAATAAACACCTCTTGACATTAATGATCATTATAAACGAGTTAAATATGATGCATAAATACAACTATTAATCAACTGTGCGAACACTGATTTGACTAAGTGGCAACTTCCAGGGATTCACTTTCTTGAAAAAATTACTGATGGCATCTTGCTTTTGAGCCATTTAATTCTTTCTCATGAAAATGGAGTGAAGGGTTTAATGTACGTGTCTGCTTTCTAAAAACTCTGATTACTAAATCAAAAGATAAAAGAGTCCTTTCTAAGTGGTTTTCCCACTTCCAAACAATGAAAAAAATCTACTCTGCTAATACCAGCACTATTTGACTTATCAGCAAAATTCAAAAATTACGTATAGTGATAATATTTAAATGTTTTTTGTTATTGTTTTTGCTATTGTTTTGTTATTGTTATTGTTGTTTGTTATTTTGAAGAGTTTTTACTTCAAGGTCTATATCTATTTAATTTTCATCGTCAAACACTTCTGTCAAAGCCCAGAACACAATTTTCCCTGAACTCCTGGGAGGTGGTGGCAGGGGAGACTTGACTCCTGGCAGCTACCAAGATAGTCCTTGGTAAGGACAAAACAGATGACTACATCAGCTTTATAAAACTAGGTTAGAGTGTTCAGCAATTAAGTCTCTGAAAAATCCCTCAAACAACATCACAGTTCACTTAATTTGAAAGGCTAAGGACATGCTCCAGAGCTATAAACAGGTCATTCTCAACTTTTCCTTCTCCTTAGCCAAATAAAGATCAAGTCCTTTCAATTTTTCTTCCATATTATTCGAATGGTTCCCCTTTATCATTCCCACAAACACCACTCTAGCCTAACCCAATGCACCCTTCTGTACTACCTGCTTGACTCCTTGCCTTCTTCCCTCCAATCCAAGATTACTCTTCCTTACACTCATTTATTTAACAAATATTTATTCAGCTCTCACTATGTCCAAGTCACTGTTCCAAGGACTAGGGACAGAGCACTGAACAAAACTTACTTTTATTGTGTGCTGTTTTATCATGAGGTGACCTTGATTCTTATTTCAGAGAAAACAGAAGGTATTCAATTAAAATTTCCACAAGTGGTGCTGGCCTGGTGGCGTAATGGGTAAGTTTGCAAGCTCTGCTTTGGCGGCCCAGAGTTCTCGGGTTTGGATCCCTGGTGCGGACCTATGCACTGCTTATCAAGCCGTGCTGCGGCGGCATCCCACATATAAAGCAGAGGAAGATGGGCATGGATGTTACCCCAGGGCTGATCTTCCTCAGCAAAAAGGGGAGGATTGGCAACAGATGTTAGCTCAGGGCTAATCTTTCTCACCAAAAAAAAAATATATATATATTTCCATAAGTTCCCATCTGTGCCCATATACTCTAACTTCCCTACCCATATTCCTATGTAAGGCCATGCCCCTATCTGCAGACTGGATCCCTTCTCCAGGACACCACTCCTGCTACTGACCTCCTTTCTCTCCTGCTCCAACAACATTTCCTTCTCTACCAGGTTATACTTGTCAGTATACAAACACATTATAATAATTCTTACCAAAAAGAAAAGAAAAAAAACCCTTTCCTAAGTCCACATCCCTTGCTAGCCACTGCCTCATGTCTCTATTCTCTTTTCCGCTATAATCATCTAATGATTTGTCTATACTTACTCTCCACAGTTCTTTCCTCCATTCTCTCCTGGGCTCACCTCAGTTAGGCTTTTATCCCTACCATTCTACAAAAATTACTTCTTGCAAGGTCACCAACAATCACTTTACCATATCTATTGGTCAACCGTGGCTCTCATCTTACTCAGTCTTTTCAAGCAGCATTTAATTGAGTTTATCACTCCCTGCCTTCACACAAAACTTTCTTCACAAGCCACTGGAACACCACACTCTTCCGATTTTTCTCCTGCCTCACCAGCTACTCTTTCACAGTCTCATTTACCGCTTCCTTTCTCTCTTTTCCAACTTCTAGACTTTGGAGTGCCCCAGGTCTCAGTCTTCAGATATCTCTGCTATCTACACTAACCCTCTGGAGGGTGCTACTCAAAGTATAGTCCACAAACCCAACCAAGGGCATCAGCACTGGGAGCCTCGTGGAAATGAAATTCTCAGACCTTGCCCCAGAACTATGGGTGTTTTCAAGCACGTAAAAGGTTGAGAAATGCTGTCCTGGGTGACCTCATTCCGTCCTTGGCTTTAAATACCATCTGTACAATGGTTCTCAGCCCTGGTTCCACGTTACAATTAACCTGTGATGCTTCTTAAAAAGAACTGTGCCTAGGGAGAAAAAAGTTAAATTTTGTGAAACTTTATAAATAGAATAAGATTTGTAAAAATGAACAAACATTTAAGAAAAAACTAGATTTTTAACTTGGAACTAATAAATCGAACATTAATTTTAATAATGAAAGTAGTCCCTGAATAATCTTTTCTGAGCATAAAAGTTTTCATCAAGGACACATATAGACAAGCACACTTACACACACAAAACCCTTCACGTTGAAACACATGAAAAAATGTGATCCATATGATCCAGCTATTCTACTCCAAGATATTAACCCAGAGAGAAGGAAATATATGTCTATATAGTATAAATACTTGGACACAAACATTCGCAGCAGCTTTATCTGTAATGGCCCAAAACTGAAAACAACCCAAATGTCCATCAACAGCTGAATAAAGAAATTGTGGTACATTCATACAATGAAATACTACTCAGCAACAGGAAGGAATGAACTACTGATACATGCAACAACACAGATAAATATTAAAACAATTATGTCTTAAGAAGCCACCCAGAAGAGTACATGCTGTAGGATTCCATTTATAAAATTCTAGAAAATACAAACTAATCTGTACAGAAAGCAGATCGGTAGTTGCCTAGCAACTGAGGATAGGATGAGGTAGGCACAGGAGAGAAGAACTGAAAAGGGGTACAAAGAAACTTCTGGTGATGATGGATATGTTCACTCTCTTAATTGTGGTGATGGTTTCACAGGTGTATTCATATGTCAAAACTTATCAAATTGTACACTTTCATGTGTGCAGCACATTGTATGTCAATTATCCTCAATAAAAGCTATTTATAAATAAAGTTTAACCTAACCACTAATCAAATTAAAACAGGAATGCCTGAGCCCCACTCCCAGTTAAAAGAGAATCTGTAGGGGTGGAGCCAGGCTCAGAAATGTTTTGCAAGTTCCGAAGCTGATTCTAAAGTGCATCCAAGATTGAGAACAACTGATCTATATACTGATACTCCGAAATTTGTAACACCAGCCCTAATGTCACCCCTAAACTCCAGACTTACATAACCAACTCTCTACATAACATCTTCATCTGGATGTCTAGTGCCACCTCAAAATAATTTAGTTTGTTCAACAACATACTTTTGAATCCTCCCTTCTCCCACTCTTCCCTTCTTTAACAGTCTTTCTATCTTAGGAAATAGCACTCCATTTTCCAGTTGGTCAGACCAAACACTCAGAAGCAGTGTTCATTCCCCTCTTTCTCTCACACCCACATCTAATTCACCTGCAAATCCTTTCCACTCTACCTTCAAAATATATCTACACGATTTGGTCTCTCTCCCAACCTCATCTTCTATATTCTCCTCTTTGGAACTCTCCCCTCTGTTCCACTGTCTTGGCCTGGGCTGCCATGACAAAATACCACAGACTAGGTGGCTTAAACAACAGCAATTTATTTTCTCACAGTTCTGCAGGCTAGAAAGTCCAAAATCAAGGTCCAGCAGGGTTCAGTTTGGGTGAGTGCTCTCCTGACTTGCAGAGAACCTCCTCACTGTGTTCTCAACATGGCGGACAGAGAAAGAGAGAGAGAGACAGACCTCTGCCATCTTTTTTTTGCAGAGTAAGATTCGCCCTAAGCTAATACCTCTTGCCAATCTTCCTTTTTTCTTCCTTTTCCCCACCCAAAGCCCCAGTACATAATTGTGTATAGTTGTAAGTTCTTCTGGTTCCTCCATGCGAGCCACCACCACAAGTGGCATAGTTTCGCGCCCGGGAACCAAATCCAGGCTGCCGAAGCAGAGCGCACTGAACTTTAGCTGCTAGGCCATCAGGGCTGGTTCAAGACCTCTTTCTTCTTATAAGGCCACCAATCCTATGGCATTAGGACCTCACCCTTATGATCTCATTTTACCTTAATTACCTCCTAAAAGCCCTATCTCTACATATAGTCACACTGGAGATTAGGGCTTCAACACATACATTTCGGGGGAACACAATTCATCCATAGCATCCAGCCTCACTGGCCTGTTACTCCTGTCTGGGGGTTTTCCCTGCTGTCCCCTCTGCCTACTCACTCACTCCCTTCTTCTAGGTCTCTGCTCAAATGACAACTGTCAGGAAAGTCTTTCCTAACTTCACATAAAATAGCACTCTCCTCTCCAACTCCACTCCCCACTCTGCCCATTACTGTCTCCATCACTATGCTTTATTTTCTTCAAAGCACTTATTTCTACTTACCATATTAGATATTATTAGTTTATTATCTGTCTTCTCCTACCAGAAAAGAAGATAAGCTCCCTACCACCCCCATCAGTATAAACAGGGACTTCTTCCTGTTTTTTATTCACTGTTGTTTGCTCTATGCCTGTGGCATAAAAATACCCAATGTGTTTTGAATGGATGGGTGAATGGTAAACCCTCCTCCAGTTTTTTCCAACTCTGGCTTACATTACCATCACAGGGAGTCTTTTAAAAATTGCAATCCTTGGGCTCACCCAGATCAACTGGATAAAAATCTCCAGGAGTGAAACCTGGTATTTTTCAAAGTTGCTCAGTTGATTCTCTTGTGCAGTCACTGCCCTGCAGAATAAGATCAAAGTGCTAACTACACTGTCAGGTCTGATTTAGACCTGGATCAGGATCTGTCAAGTGAAGCAAGTAACTGCATTTTGCCTTGTGCTTTCCTAATGCACCCAGGATCTCACCTTTTCCAAACAGCCTTCTCTATCTACTCTAGTCTGTATTCATCTCTCCCCTCTCTGAAACTCCACAGCACATGTGGACTGTGTCAGATAATCACAGTAAATACATATATAACTTTATCATGAAGTATAGCTTGTTCCCATTTTAAAACTACTTACATTCTTTTTTATCCTCCTCAAATGCTATGCACATACTGGACACTGAATAAACACATGCTCAATGCAGAGAGCTTGTTCATAAAATTATTCCCTTTTTCAATTTGTACTAAACCAGAGAAAGGATGTATACTCGAGTCCTTCCATTAAGAACCACTTAAATCAGTGATTCCTAATCCTAACTACACACTGGAATCATCTGAGGAGCTTTAAAAAAAAAAAAAATCTAGCCTCATCCAGGCCCCACCTGTAGGGACTCTGATTTATTTAGCCTGGGATAGAGCCCAGGTATCCTTTTTTGGTTTGGTTTTCCAGTTTCCAAGGTGATTCCAACGTGCAGGGAGAGCTAAGAGCGAATGACTGAAATACATCAAATCTGGATGCTCTACCTTTCTAAATATAGAGATTGGCAGTATTAAAAGATGTTATTTGATTTAGAGTCTGCAGAAAACAGCACTCATATTTTCCAAGCCTTTCTTTTATGATATGGATGAACTGATGGTGTACTTAGTGATCAAAATATGCCTATTTTTAGTTAAAACAAGTCTTACCCAGAAATTAATTTCTCTTTTATGGTTCATTCCCATTCTTGCAGCCTATAATTACAATACAAGCTATTTTTCCTAAGTTTCTCTTCTTTGCTTCACTCATTTACTCATTCATCAAAGTGCTTATTATGGCAGGCAGTGTTCTAAGATGGTCCCCAATAAACCCTGCCTCCCGGAATTCATGCCCTTGTCTAATCCTCTCCTTGCAAGTGGGCTGGACCTAGTAAAGAGTTTCTAATGAACAGAATACAGCAAAGTTGACTGGATGCCACTTCCAAAATTAGGTTACTAAAACACTCTATCTTCCATCTTGCTCACCCTCTCTTGCCTTGTTCTGAGCTCCCCTATAGAGTGGTCCACGTGACAAAGTGCTGAGGGAAGCCTCTGGTCAACAGGTCAGCAAGGAACTGAAGTCCTCTGTCCAATAGCCAGCGAGGAACTAAGGTCTGCCAACAGCCACCTGAGTAAGCCTGGAAGTAATTCCTCCCCCAGTGACGCATAGAGATGACTGCAGCCCATGAGAGACCTTGAATCAGAGGACCTAGCTAGGCTGTACCCCGATTCTTGACCCACAGAAACTGTGAGGTAATAAACATTTGCTGTTTTAAGCAGCTGAGTGTCGGGGTGATTTGTTACACAACAATACATAACTCATATACTTATTGTCACCTATTATATTCTAAGCATTGAGATCCCATCCTTCATTGCAGAAAATCTGGTACCCATAATGGAGGGTGGTTTCTTTGATACACCTAGCTCTCTCTGGTCCACTGAATCCTTATGTATTACATAAAAGTTATGGTACTCATGAAGCTCATCATTGGACTACACAAATCACCTATCAGATTACAGCACCTTCAGAGTGGGATAAGCTGTCTTTTGCTTGAAGTTACTGAGTAAATAACACTTGATTTGCCCTTCACTTAACGTTCTCGTACAGCTATTCTGGTTGGTGCCTCTTTTCACTCCTCTGTAATGTTCACCTTTATGCTGTGCTGTCAGTTATTCCTTTTACATTGTTCACTGTGTAGTTTCTCCTCACTCCTTGTCCTATTGCTTGTCCTCTGCTTCTTGGCCTGGTGTGGGTGACACTGGTTTTTTGAGTCATCACCAGGCAATAGTACTGCTCCTTTCATTTTATCTCTCCTTTAACTTTTACCAGCCAGATCTGTTATTTCTTGTGTAATAATCAGATCTTTGGTTGTTTTAATAACTGCTCCTGGAACAGCTTAGTGCAATGTTCTCAAAGCACAGTCTGTGTACCACTAGTGGGCCCTGTCAGTCTAGCAAGTGCTCCACAGGCAGCCTGGTATAATCATAAATTTAAAAAGATCAATTATGATTTTTCACAGAAACCCCACTGTTATTTTGTAATGTGTAATCCAAACTCATAAAAATTGTTTTAACTCATAAAAGTAGAGATGAAAATAATTCCGGAAATGGCAGAATTCAGAATAATGATGTAAAGTAAATACTGAACAGGACTTCAACAGAATATAGAATGTCAATCAGTATGAACTAGAATAAGTAAATCTGTAAGTGTTGATGTGTATGCACAAGTACCTGGAAAAGAAAAGTGTGAATGGGGAGTGTACTGATAAATATCTGAAAACTATTTTTTAACAAACCAGCATCCTTGCCTCTAGTAACCATAGTATAATCTTTCATCAAATAGTGGCATTAAACTTTTGAATGATTTTCAAGATATAGTACCTCTGTGGCAAGTAAGTTTTTACAAAACAAGGGCAAAATACGCTCTTCAGTGTAAAACTGATGAATTCTGTCACCAAAAACAGAGAGAAGTCTAAAACTACAAAGGCATCATTCATAGTTGTGTTTATAACAGCAAAAATGTTATAAAGAGAAGTTTTAAAAAAAAATTCACAAAACTGATGACATATGTTTGAAGAGAAAGCAGAAGTTTTTTAATATATGATGTGGTTGGACATTGTATATTAATAGCACACAATGTAGAAGAGTTAATACTGTTACACGTACATGCTAACATATTTTTGCTGTACAGTTGGAACAAACCACAAATGTGAAAAAATATCAATCAGTTCTTGTTATATAATTACAGACAAACTGTTTGAGAGAGAAGTGATCAATGACTTTTTACCAATGACTTCCCAAGCTACAGAAAAGTTATTTCCAGTATAGTGAAACTATACCAAAAACCGTGAACTAGGATGTCAGCTGCAAAAGGTGGGTTGGGCTCAGTATTGGTAGAACACCAGCTATTTGTGTAGCTGTGAAGCTATAAAAGAGATTGCAATTGATTGCCTCATCTAAACATTGCTTTAGTCCTCAATGTACAGCTGGCAATCAAAAATACATCTCCCAATTTTGATTCAACATGCTTAGAATGGTCATATGTCTTTTCTAAACAAAGAAAACATTATTGAATTTTCTACCTTAATATAAACTGTTACAGGAGAAAGTGTTTGCATTTCTTTACACACTGATAACATCCAAAATGATCATTTCTATGATTTCTAGAGGCTTGCTCAAGTGGTATGCATATCTGAGCAATGTTTGGAATCTTGAATAGCATGAATATGTTGATTTGGGGTACACTACAATAAATTTAAATTTTTTTTTTTTTAAGAAAAAGCCAAATATGGTGTATAGGGTTGATTACCAAGAGCTTGACTTTCCCACTAAGAGTAACCAGGAAGCTGACTGGTATTACATTTGCCACTGCCTCAATTTAAAATATTCAAACTTTCAGCATTTAGCAGGACAAGTTTCATCAACAGAGTACAAGAAACAGCTTTCAGTAAGAAATTGTCCATAATTTCTGAGTCATATTCAATGTGAATGTCCAGAATTATCCCAGCAAGCCACTGCTTTCGACCATTTCAGCAATCTATAATTTCAAGTTAGCAGAAATTAAGAGCAAGGAAAGCAACATACAATATGGGGAACCTGATCTATAGTCCAAGCTCATGAGCCCTACAGAAAATCTAGTGAACATCTCTTTCACAGCTTTGACTTATTATAAATAATAACTATTATTTTTTAAAACACTGTTTTTTTACTATTTTAGATGTGATCTTTTTTTTTATTTGCCAAAAATTAGTAGTATGCTTATATACCCTCTGTGTTCCCAGGACACTGAAAGATTGAGATGCAATGGTATAGTGTTTAAGAGCTTGGCTCTGAAGTAAGCTTGCTTGGAGTCTAATCCTACTCGGATACTTAAAATCTCATTTCTCATTTATAAAATAGTAATTATGAGGAGAAAATATTGTGAGTAAAAAGTGTGAGCATAAAAATACCTTAACACATTGTCTTACACATAAGTATTAATAAATATTAATAATAAACTATTATTTATTCTTATTCTTTGAGGTTATTCAGGACAATTGAATGTAAGAAAAATGTGAAAGCTAACATGTGAGGGTGCTACTAAAATCTGATTTAGGAATGCCTCTTTATAAGAGTTTGGTAAGTCTGTCATACTTTGTCATTTTCAAGCAAAATGGCAATACTACACTATCAAGTCCCAATTTGGAAAAACCGAATGGCTTCTCCATTTCTGTGTTTCCCAATTCCAGAGTAGGGTCAGACACTGCTGCTAGCCTCCAAGACGGTCCCTGACGAGCCTCTATCTCTTGGCATTCACACCCTTGTACAGTCTCCTCCCACACTGAACAGTGCAGACTTGTGTAACCAGAAGGATACTGCAGAAATGACTAAGTGGGACTTTCAAGGCTAGGTCATAAAAGACACTGTGACTTCCTTCTTACTCACTCTTGGATCATTCACTCTGGGGGAAGCCAGCTGCTATGTTATTAGGACACTGAAGCAGGCCTATTGGGAACTACACATGGCAAGAAACCGAGGCCGCCTACCAACAACAGCCAATGTGACTGCGCCATCTTGGAAGCAGATGCTGCCGCTGAGTCAAGCCTTCAGATAACTGCAGCTTCAGTTGGTATCTTAATTGCAATCTCATGACAGACCCAGAGCCAGAACCAAGTTAAGCTGCTCCCAAATTGACTCACAGAAACTGTGAGAATATAAATGTTTTGGGATAATTTGTTACACAGAAATACATAATAAATCTGTTTGCCAAAAATCCATGTGAAAAGACAGTGGTTTCTGGTGTGTGAAAGGGGAACATAGAAGAGAGAAAGAGGGAGAGGAATGGGAATAGAGCTAATCAAAACGAACAGAATAAATCAACACAAAGTGTTCAAAAATATTTTAGGCAATCATTATTTCTAGGTTTCTAAGATCATTTTAATTTTCTTCTTTGTCTTTATCTATATTTTCCACACTTTTAACAATATATTCTACTTTTAAAAATAAAAACAAATATATTTTTTAAATTTAAAAACTTGCTAAGTATTCACATGTATTTCACATGTATAATTCACATGTAATAATCTACTTGAAAATAACTTAAGGTCAACTGTTGAGATCACTATTCACTTCAAAGCTTCACCAATATGCAAGGCACTGTGCTAAACGCAAGAGGGGACTAAAAGATGAAGACAACATCGTTCCTAACATCATGTTGCCTCAATTTAGGAGAAATAGACACGAGGAATCTAATAATGGCCTAGAACATAGTATATTCTCAATAAATATTTGTTGAATAAATATGAGAGGTAGGAAATACTAAAATAGCACATCTACAACTGGGAGAATCAGAGTGCAAAAGAAATGAGCCCAAAGAGCTAGTATTTAAACAAAGCCTTAAGTAATAGCAGAAATGTACTTAAAAGTTTGCTATTTGGCCTTGGGTATGTATATATGTGAGTGTGTATATGTGTGTTATGTTTGTACACATATACATAGACACATACTATCTTTATATAATCTGATGTTTAAATATGATTATACATTATATATATTACATATAAAAATTATAATATATAACATTTGCAGCAGATAAAATCCTTAGAAATTTTACATTCCTGATTATGTTTCTTAGGTTAATATTAATATGACATGAAATTTCATAAGAAGCAATTGATGGTATATGCTACAGAGAGAGAAGATAAACAAACCCATACTAAGTATGAGAGGAAAATTACCCCAGTATAAGCACATTTTGTTGATAATTCATATACAAATAATCAGTTCAAGACAAACAATAGGTTTGATAATGTATAGATCACTATAGCATATACTTTCTAGATAATAAAAACAGCTACAGTTTTGAAAGTCTTAAATACAAATCATTTTTTTGCTTGAGGAAAACTAGCCCTGAGCTAACATCTGTGCCAACCTTCCTCCACTCTGTATGTGGGTCACCACCACAGCACGGTTTGATGAGTGGTGTAGGTCCATGCTTGGGATCCAAACTCATGAACCCAGGCTGCCAAATCAGAGTGCACCAAACTTAACCACCACGCCACTGGGCCAGCCACATTAAACACAGCTTAATCTTGACCAAAATTACCTGTTTTAACATATTATACAATGCCATACAATTTACTTTTATCATTTTCTTTAGATTTTTATTTTTCTACTTAATTCAAGATGCCTATAATCAGAGATCTCACTCTCATTTAAAGAATGTTCTTTTAAAGATAGCTATCCTATAACTGGAAAGATTAAAAATAATTTGAGCCTAATAATAACCTTGCTAGTCTATTTCCTTTTGATTATACTACACAATAATTTTTTCAATTAATGATAAGAAATCAATAAATGGTTAACTTCTATCTGCTAAAAGAAGATTTAATTCAGCCTTCACTGAGTTCTCCAAAATTTTGATTAATGGCTATATATGAAGTTTACGGCAGAATACCCTATTTCTTAGAATAAAAACAGTATTCTGAATGAAAATAAACATATGTTTGCTAAGATACATTTAGCTCTAGTCAGTTAAATTATATCACAAGATAATAAGTGACCAACTTGCATTGTACAGAAGTGAACTAAATTAATATAGAATAAATGAGTCATAACGATGTACTCCAAAATAACTGAAAAGGGGAAGTTAAGGTTTAACAATAACATTAAACATAAAAAAACATGCAACATAAAAGAGGCTTACCTAAAGTAAAAGAGGGGAGGAGAAGGCCAGGGAAGGGTTTTCTGTTGGACAGCGAGTCCTAATTTAGGAAGGACACATGTCCCTCTACTGTCAGCATTTCTCAGCCAAACACAAGTGAAGTCCTACCTTCTCTTTCCAAAGACAGCAAGCAACCACTTCAGGATCCTCTAATCCTAATGATTCTTAGAGATTTAAGTCAAGTTTACTTTCCAGATCAGCTGAGGAAATAGTTGTGATTTTCCCTCCCATCCCATAGTTCCCCATCTGCATCACGTTAGCCAAAACCTACAGAGCTAAACCACACATGTAGGGGTGAACTGACAAATTTATAAACACATACCAGTAATGAGTCAACCAACCAGCAGGCACAAATGACTTCAGATCTTTGCTTTTTGATACAAGGGAAGTATAAGGAAGAACAGAAGTATATTAGGATCCCCAAATGAGATCAAAAAGAAACTTGAGAAAACTTTATAATCTTACACAGGATTATACCAGTTAACGTTTATTATGTACAAATAAATGGAAGCTATGTGCAGAAATTTTTGTTAGACAAGGCCACAAATAAACAGAATTTACTAAAAAACACTGCCACTGAGTTAACGTAGATCAATAATGACTACAAATCAACTCAGTTTTTTGAAATAACATTAACTTGCTATAAAAGAGTTTTCTTCACACGAATTTACTAAGTTATCACAATTATCAACTATATTTAGCAATTCACCAGTAAGTAGCTCAGTGCAAAGGAAAGATACCATCACATTAATATTCAAAGTTAAGTGTAGTCAAACTGAACACATAGGATCGGTATATTTTATTGTATATTAATTATACGTCAATTAAAAAATTAAATGTAGCAAGATTTTAGTTATAAGTAACTGAGAATGAAGTATTTAGATAAAATTGATTTTCCAGCTGACTATACATTTTAAAAAACCAAATCTTTTAATTTTGTTTCTAAAATATGTTACATGCTTCACTGCCTTAGTAAATACTATAACATATAAAAGCTATTAATTTTTTAAGGGTGTCTTCTGTGTGCCAAGGATCATACTAAGCTCTTTACATTCACTAACTCATTTAATGTCAAATTCCTTTTTACATGATGAGGAAACCAAGGCTCAAAATGTTTAAGAAACCTGCCATAATCACATTCCAATTCATACTCAACTCCAGGTATGCCTGATTCTAAAGTACATGCTTTATTTTTTTCCCAGCTTTATTAAGATACAATTGACAAATAAAAATTGCATATAATTAAGGTATACAACGTGATGTTTTGATATACATATACACTGGGGAATGGTTCCCACAACCATAATAATTAACATATCCATCACCTTACACCACCCATTTTTGTTATGGCGAGAACATTAAAGATCTACTCTTTTAGCAAATTTCAAGTATACAATACAATATGATTAACTATAGTCACCATGCTTTACATTAGATACTCAGAACTTATTCATCCTGTATAACTGAAACTTAGTACCCTTTGACCAACATTTCCCCATTTCTCCCACTCCCCAGCCCCTGACAATCACCATTCTACTCTACTTCTATGAGTTCGACTTTTTTAGATTCCACAGATATGTGAGATCATGCAGTATTATCTTTCTAAAGCCCATTCTTTCTATACGTCACAATGCTGTGTTGTCCTGATGACTCAGAACCACTACTTAGAACCTCATACAGCATGTCTCTCTGGAGCCATTAAGATGTTTTAAACCGTTTGTCCTTATCTGAAAATGGCAGTTCCAGAATGCTGTGTCATTCTAGTTGGTGATGCTTTTGTCTCCTGTCTTGCTGTCAGTTACCACTTTTCGGTATATCTGCTTTTAGCAACCTTAGTTATCCCATTCACAACTCCAAACCCCAATCTGCTTCTAATTTAATATCTACCATAACCAAAGAACTGAAAGTTGATAAGAATAAGAAGATCTTATCAAATTGGTGATCGTATTTGATAAAATAATTCTCTTATATCACTGTTCAAGACTGTGACATAGAAAATTGTATAAAACAGAAGAGTTGTACTTTTAAAGCTGCGTACAGCATTCCCAGGACCTAGTGGAGGAGGGGTGGATGACAAGGCAGAGGCGACTACAGAGCTCCTTAACCCCTCTGCAACCAATGTAGCTCTGCTTTCTGCTTTACTAATCCGAGTTCCAAACAAAACTCTGTGAGATTCTTCTCAATGTGAAAACTATTAAAATAAGCTAATCAAAAACACTGTAAGACTGCATTGGGTGGAAGTTACTGGAAAATAGCTGATGATTCAACAAGACAGACAGTTCTTGAACAGACAGTAACTAAATGCCCAGAACAAAGCACTGGATGTTATCCAAAGAGCTTGGGGACTGCTTCTGTATCATGCTTCTCTAATTTTCTATAACTTTCAGACATCTAGAACAAAGTTAAATAATAGTGATAAGAGAATTTCCTTGCCTTGTTTCTAATATTAATTTCACTTAATTTCTAATATATCTCCATGAAGCACTTTCCTGACCATGGTTTTGAGGTGCATATTTTAATTATGTTCAGGTTTTTCTAAAGACTGTTTTCAAGAATAAAAATCTGATCTTATTAACTGCATTTCAAGATCTATTGAGATGATCACATAGCTTTTCCTCCTTTATCTACTAATATATTGAATTATATTAAGAGCATTTCAATACATCTTTATAGTCCTGGAATAAATTCTACTTAGTCATGGTATATTATATTTTGAATGTACTACTGGATTTCTGCATCAATATTCTTAGATAATACTGACCTATAGTTTTATTTTATTACCATATCTTTATCAGGTATTGTTATGAGTATTATGCCCACTCTATTGCTCTATCTTTGTGGCACTAACATTTATTGAACGCTTTCTATATGTCAGGCATTGTTCTAAGAATTGTATTTGTATTAACCTGTTTAATCTTCACAGCAACTTTAGGTTCTGGTAAGTTCTCTTATTGTTTTATAAAAATAACAAGAAACCTCCATTCTTTCTATTTCCTCTCAGTCAATTTAAATATCACTGAAATCATCTGTTACATGAAGGTTTGAAAGAAGTCCCCTGTAAAATCATCTGGGCCCGGTAGGTTTAGGTTTTCAGCCTCCTCTTGGATCAATTTTGATAGTCTACATTTTCCTAGAAAATAATGTATTTTTCCAATATTTTCTAATTTATTCATTGTGCCAACCACTCTTATTTTGTATCTCTGGTTACTTTCTTTTTCATAATCCTAACTTCGATTTTTCTACTTTCTCTCTTTGTTAAAAAAAGTTGTTAGCTAGTCTTATTCATTTTTGTTTTAATCGAAGAATCAGCTCTTGGTTTTATTTATCTTAATTACCTCTTCTGTTTTCTAATTTATTACTTGCTATCTTTAGTAATTACTTTTCCAGCTTTCCTTAGGTTTATTTTATTGCTCTCTTATTAAATTCTTTAGCTGAATGTTAACTCATTTATTTTTATTTTTTTAGTAATAAAATTTTTAGAAATAATTTTACCTGTGTCTTGCATATTATTTAAGTATATAATTTTTATTGTAATTGTTTTCTAGACAGACAACAATTGCCAGCAGTTTGCAGTATCTTTAGACCCTTGACCTAAGATTTTTTTAGGAGAATATTTTTACATTCTTAAATTCAAGTGATTGTGGTTTTTCTTTGGAGGTTTGGGAAGGTTTTGTGGTTTGGTTTCTGGTTCTTGCTTTTGTTATTAACTTAAAATTTCATTTAGAGTATGTGGTTGATAACATTTTTACTTTTTTTTTCAAGTTTTCTTTCTAGTACTTATTTCTGAAAATGTTCCAAAAGGAATTGAAAAGATATTCTTTCTTTTTACAATAACAAAGTATGATATATTTATTATATCAGCTTTATTGATTATGTAATTCAGATTCTCCATATCTTACTTTTTATGTCTTTGATGTGGCAAGGACTGAAAGATGTTTTAAAGTCTCCCATTACTACTATATTTCTCTTTCTCCTTAAATTTATAGTTTTTACTTTAAATACTCCAATGCTTTATCTTAAAAAAAAAAAAAATGTGTTCTCTTTATAGTAGTAACTATATCCTTGATTTTTTCTCACCTGATGTTTATTGTTTTTAATTCAACTTTGTCTAACAGTAATATCAATCTACTGATTAATTTTTGTCTGTATTTGCCTAGTATCTTGTTTTGACTATCCATTTACTTCCAATCCCCTTAGTAATTTTGTTCTAGATGTGTTTTTAACATCAAGTGTATAGTTCGGTTTTGTATTTCATCTAATCCAAGTTTTGCTTAATAGCTGAGCTTAAGTCATGGCCATTTAGTGTTTTAACAAGAACATTTGGTCTTGTCTTTATGTTTTCTGAGGTGTTGGGGTTTTTTCTCCTTCCATGCTCATTCTTTTTGGTTCCATCTTTTGCTGTATGGTTATTGCATATATGAAACAAATGTTAAAGAGCACCTACTATGTGCCAAGCACCATGCTTAGTGTTAGGAATACGATGGTAAACAAAAAAGTTAGCTAGATATATATAATTACAAACTGTGGTTTTGTCCTTCCCCATCCCACTCCATTCTCACCGGAGTGGGGGTAGATAAGGCTTTCATGGAAGATTTCTCATAAGATCCAACAGGCTCAGATTTAAACAATACAAAAGAGTTGCCCAAATGAAAGAGTGGGAGGAAGATTATCTCAGGTAGAAAGTAAGCACTAAGTGTACAAAGGCAGCGAAGAACCTGGTGCATTACAGAAACTGAAAGAAAGTCAGTAAGGCTGGAGAAACTGAGTGAGAGGGAAGAGCTGCACGAGATCAAGAGGTAGGCAGGTCTACAAATGGGCCAAGTTAAAGAACCGGGTTTTATTCTAGGTACAACAGATATCCTGAAATACTCTTCAAGAGAGAAGTGACCTCTATTATACTTCCATTTTAAAACTGTTGTGTAGAGAATGAACTGAAGTGTGACACACGTGGAACTGGAGAGAGCAAATGGTACACTATTGGAGAAGCCCAGACAAGATGATGGTGGCTTGGAGTACTTGGCAAATGGTGGAGACAGATGGAAGTGACTGGATCCAAAGATTTTAATCAAGGCAGTACTATCACTCTTCCTCCTCTTCTTCCCCCAATTTTGGAGTTATACAGTCTACTTTCAGTTCTATTCAAGGTTATTTTCACATATAGTATAATATGGTTGTTTTTATAATAAAGACATCCCTGATCCTTTACATAAACTCATTCATTCAATAAATATTTATTAAATGTATATTACTGCCAGATAACATTCTAGACATGGGAATATAGCAAAAAGAAAAAAATCCCTAGCCTCATGAAGCTTACAAGTTGTAAATTAAAATAAAACTAAGCCTTCCTTATGTATCTGATTATGTCTTACCATAATATTCTAAATCAATAACATTAAAACATGTTTTGGTATAATATAGTCATTCATTCACTCAACAAACATTTACTAAACACCATCTACGTACCAGGTCTTCTTCTACAGCTGTAGAGAAATATCCCCTCATGGAGCACACATGCATTCTAGTAAAGATATAGTAGAGGGCCAGCCCCGTGGCTTAGCGTTTAAATTCATGCGCTCCGCTACTGGCAGCCCGGGTTCGGATCCCGGGCGCGCACCGACGCACCGCTTCTCCGGCCGTGCTGAGGCCGCGTCCCACATACAGCAACTAGAAGGATGTGTAACTATGACATACAACTATCTACTGGGGCTTTGGGGGACAAAAAGGAGGAGGATTGGCAATAGATGGTAGCTCAGAGCCGGTCTTCCTCAGCAAAAAGAGGAGGATCAGCACAGATGTTAGCTCAGGGCTGATCTTCCTCACACACACAAAAAAAAGATATAGTAGAGATAGGCAAAATATATATATATATTTATATATATGAATGAAATATTATTAGGTAGTAGTAGAAGAAAACTGCAGCAGGGTATGAGAAGAGAGAGTTGCACAGAAGTGCTATTTTTCTACAGGGAAATCAGGGAAGCACCTCTGACGAGGTCACACTTAAGCAGAGTCCTGAAATAAGTATCTAGACGCCATGCACGTATCTAGACGCGAAACATTCCAGGAAGGTTGAGACCAACTGCAAAGTCCCTGAAGCAGAAAGCTGGCATGTTCAAGGAACACTAAGGTGACCAAAATGTCAGAACTCTAATGAGTGAGAGAGAAAATGATAAAATTAGTTTGAAGAGGCAGTCAAGAATCAGATCATGTAAGGCCTTCCTTTCATACAATGGAGAGAACTTGGAATTTTATTATTTTAAGTAGGACAGGAAACTAATGAGGATGGGAAGGTTCCGAGCAGGAGAATAACATGATCTGACTAAAGTTAAAATAAAAGTTACCTGGCTGCCCTATTAGAATGGTCAAAATCCAGAACACTGACAACACCAAATGCTGGTGCAGATGTGAGGCAACAGGAGCTCTCATTCATTGTTAGTGGGAATGCAAAATGGTACAGCCACTTTGGAAGACAGGTTGGCGGCTTCTTACAAAACAAAACATACTCTTACCATACAATCCAGCAATAGCACTTCTTGGTATTTACCCAAAGGAGGTGAAAACTTATGTCCACACAAAAACTTGCATGCAGAAGTTTACAGTAGCTTTATTCATAATTGCCAAAACTTGGAAGCAATCAAGATGTTCTCCAATAGGTGATACTGGATAGGTAAATAAACTGTGTTACACCCAGACAATGGAATATTATTCAGCACTTAAAAGAAATGAGCTATCAAGTCATCAAAAGACATGGAGGAACCTAAAATGTATATTACTAAGTGAAAGAAGCCAGTGTGAAAAGACTATCGACTGCATGATTTCAACTATATGACATTCTGGCAAGGCAAAACCATAGAGACAGTAAAAAGATCAGTGGTTGCCAGGGGCTGGGGGAAAGAAGGGATGAATAGGCAGAACATCAAAGATTTTTAGGGCAGTGAAACTATTCTGTATGATATTATAGCGGTGGATACATGTCATTATGTATTTGTCCAAAGCCATAGAATGTACAACACTAAGAGTGAATTTTAATATAAACCATGGACTTTTGGGGATAATGGTGTGTCAATACAGGTTCATCAATTGTAACAAACGTACCACTCTGGTGGGGATATTGATAGTGGGAGAGGCTACGCAAGTGTAGGGGCAGGAGTTATCTGGGAAATCTCTGTTCCTTCTGTTCAATTTTGCTGTGAACCTAAAACTGCTCTAAAAAATAGTCTATTAAAAAAAACACTGATGCTATGAGTGACTATAAATGGTATGAATGACATATCCCTTTACAAAACAGTCTAGGGGAAAATCTTAAAGTAATGTTCTTCTTATGGGTTCCCACATCAATCACATTAGAATTTGTGGTCCACAAGACAAAAAGATTTGAGACATGAAGATCTATAAACAAATTCTGGCTCTACTACTGAAGGGCTTCTGTTCTTATATAATTCACTTAACCTTTCTGGACTCTGCTTTCTTGGTAAAATAATTACAATAATAATAGTCATTCTACAAAGGGGTTTGTGAGGGTCAGAGCTTTGGAAACTCAAAAAAAATTACCTGGTTGCAATTTAGAGACCAGATGGTAGGGAAGCAAAGAATCATCAGAGAAACCAATTGGAACTTACTATAATAGGCAGGCGGGAGATGATGGTGGCTTATACTAGGATGGCAACAGTAGAGGTAGAAGAAGTGGTGGAATTCTAAACATATTTTGGAGATAGAACATATAGGATTTGTAGATGAATAGGAAGTAGAGGATAAGAGATAGAGTGTGTCACCAAGAGAAGAGGAAGAATTTGGGGAGAGAAAGGTAAGTTCAATTTTGCACATGTTAAGTCTGAGATATCCAGAAGACATACAAGTGGAGTTGCCTAAATAATTGCCTAATAATTCAAATGTAAAGAAATGAGAGATGTTCACACCTAGTTTACTGAAAACACTCACTGTTTTATAGTCACATTTAAACATGCATATAGCGAATATCAAGATCTTATAAACTCCAATAAGTTAAAATACTAACAGGTGGCTATAGTAAGACAGACATGGTTTCAACCCTTACTTAGTTTACAGTTTAGTATGAGAAACAGAAAAATACACAATTAAAATATATGCATTAGAAGAAATATACGACGACAAAGTCATCGATTCAAGAAATATTTACTCTACACTTATTTTATGACAGGCCCTGGGAATCAAACGTGAAGAAGACACCCTTAAACAGTCTACAGAATGGTACGGAGAGCAGACTATCAAAAGCAGTTGTAGTAAGGTTAGTAGTAATAAGGTTAAATTCAGGCAATTACAGAAATACATAGGATGGGTACCTAGGCAGATCCTATGGGAGCAGGGTAGGCTTTCTGAAGGATGTGACATCTAAAACTAAGACATGGAATTAACAAGAATTAACCAAACCTGGGGTGAGGAGAAGGAAGTAGTGGGGATGGAGAATGGGAGAAAAGGCAAAATAGCATCCAGAGATTCGAGTGTGTGTAAAGAATAGAAACAACAGAGTACAACACCATAGGTGGATGGTGGATATAGCTGCGGCATAATATGACTGGGGTGAATGGCAAAAGCTAAGACTGAAGAAATAAACAGGAATCAGACCATGAAACGATTTGTAAGCCATGTTAAGGAGCACAGACTTTACCTAAGGGTGTCCTCTTGGCCATACAAACAGGTTCACATCAAAGAAAAGAAAGTTTAGAGTATTAAGGGACCAGATTATCCAGAACAGGGGATGCGAGCTCAATTATCTACAGAGACTAGATAAGTAATAACATGAGTAAAGAGAACCAGGTATAAGAAAAACTCAGGAGACAACAGAGAGAGACGAGAACTGTGGAGAGCAAAAGTCCCCTCTAAATGGCGCATTGTTGCAATGAATGACGTGTCTCAGTGTTGCTAGATCTTCCAATTTTTAAAAAGAAGCTGGAAATTTGAAATTTCACAAGAAATCTGAATCTTTAATAACGGCAATTCAATTTCTTTGAAACATAGTGCAGACCAACATTGAGGGGACCAAACAAAACAAAACGAAGAGTTAAACTGGTACCACCGGTCATCCAATCTCTACTGCAGAACCTCAAAGACTACGCTGAGGCCTCTGACTTGGACCTGACGGCAGCAGAGTTACCGGACATTTAAAGAAGAATGACAAGTAACCACCACTTGAGAAGGTACAGCATCTGTCTTGTTCATTGCTGAGAAAGTACCTGACGCTTCGTTGGTCTCAGTAAATATTTAGAAATGAAGTTAAAACTGGAATTTTTTGAAAATTAGTGTCTGGCAGTAGATAGGACAACTGGAGAAGAGAAAATAAAAGAAAGAAAATTAATCCAGTGCTCTTTTGCTCCAAGCCTAGCCTGTTCTTCTGCTGGTTTTTAGCTTTGTTCACAGTCAGCTCCTACCTCATGCTGCCTAGTGTTCTTTCTCTGGGCATATAACTGCCTCTATCTCAGAAATTTGGCAAACACCCCAGTGACCAAAATTAGCAACTATCAGCTTTCACCTTGCGAGGGACAATGAAATTAAATAGGATGAATGATCCCAGTAGATGGAAGAAAGAGATGAATATTCTTTGCTACACTTCAACACTAGGCCAGGCCCTCCAAGGCTAACTCCATACCCTACTCTAAGGCTGTCTCCAGCTGCTAAAACTGCTACCTTAACATCAGGGATAAGTAACAGTCAAATACTGCACTAACTGTGCTGGGCAACACCCACCAACAATAATGGGTATGCCTGGATAGGGGGATTACAAAGGACATGCATGGGATTGAGATTCTGCCAGAAGGGAGATGGAGTAACAAAGAGGTAGGTTGAGAAAGACTGGAAACTCAGAACAGTATGAAAGTTAAATAATAAGACAAGAAAACAGGTAGCCCAGGAAACCCCAGAACCTGAGCATTTACGTATTCAGAGTCCAAGGAATCTCATATTGCAAGAGCAAAGTCTGGCACTGTTTAAAATAAATTATAGAAGATTCTTCCGCTGGTTTTGGGACACATGGACAACCAGGATTAGAGATTTTATTTACTGAAAATAATCTTCCTAAATGTCCCTCATCTAGGAAAAGTGAAACCAAAAGGCTATCAAAATGTCAAGTCATGTGTGTTGTACCTTAGATATGGCTTTATTTTGCAATATGTTCATTCTTAAATGGTATCTACAAGGGGAAACGTATAGAAAAATGACTTGATTCAAAAATCTCTAAGCAATTAGTATCTTACATAACGGACATTCAATCCTCATAAAGTAAGATGTTGGACCTCATCTTATAAAAAAGAAGTCATCATATGAGGATTCCTTCTGGTTCAGAGCAATGACTTGAAACCAAGAAAAAAGAGGTTTGTTACACTGCTGGGGTGAGGGAAATGACAATGACATTAACGTATAGTAATCCTACCTACAATAGCCCATGTAGAAGGTCTGAGTCTGATAGTCTGATAAAAAGCAGGAGCCAATATTCTAATTAAAAGCTTACAGGAAGCAAACTTTACACTTTAAAGAAATTAAGTAGGCCTAGGTATCAGGGAACACTACAGAAAGAGCTAAATGCTCGTCGAATTTAGGAATGGACAGTAAAGTTTCAGGTTACCAATGATCAACAGTAAAGCTGAGCACCCACGAACAGGTGAAGCAATAAACGAAAAAAAACACACTCAAAGCACCTTTAATGAGAAGTAACAGAAGGAGAATTATATAAAACCAAATGTTCTTTCAGATGCTTTAAGTCTGCCCTGTATAATACAGAAGACACATGTGGGTACTGAGCACTTGAAATGTGCTAGTCCAAATTGAGGTGCGCTGTAAATACAAAATGCACCCCAGATTTCGAAGACAGTATGAAAACGATTGTAAAATATCTCACTAATAACTGAAAGGATAATATCTTAGATATATTGGGTTAAATAAAATATAGTATTAAAAGTAATTTCACTGGTTACATTTTACTTTTATAATTTGGCCACGAGAAATTTTAACATTACAGATATGGCTCCCTTTTGTGGCTTGCATTGTATTTCTACTAGACAGTGCTGTTATAAATTAGTCATGTTTCACGTGAAGTCTTAAATATGATTTTTTTAACATTTTCATTGAATTCAATATTGTTTGTTCCTTTAGTACTAAATTCCTTTTGGGTACACCCTGAAGAAGAAGATTTTAATGTGAAGAACAATGACAGCTTACCAGACTGTCCAGAAAAGAGACTGAATCAAATTTCTGGGCAGGGGCTTGAGCCAGCAGGATTGTTCCACCAAATGGTAACCAGGCTCTCTCCGTGTTATCTCTGGCAAAAGGGTTACACAGTAAGAAAGAAGCACTACGTACACATGGAATAGGATTTGACCAATAAATAGCTTAACTAAATTCATCCAGCACAATAATATGCTTTGTTTTAGGATTTTCTCAATTACAATTCAAGTGTTAAACTTACAAAGATAAACATCTTTCACTATGATATATTCAAGTTTATCCATTCTCAGCAATTTTCAGATATGCAAATTCGCCCTTTTGGGAAATATCTCACCTAACACTGACTCTCAATTTGCTACCAAGGAAAACAGACCTCTCTCACTAGGGTGAAAGGAAATAATAGAAATTATTTTTTATGAAATACCATGACAGATTTTAAAAGACACTGGAATTCTCATACATTCACTAATATCATCTGGAAACAGTCCATGGGTCCATCTGGAAACTTGAAGAGAAATGTGGTTTTAGGAAATTAAAAATTTCACAAATAAGATACAGAACATAAACACATTTAACAGGACAGCACTGACTCAAAGAGCATACAGTAACTCTGAGAAAAACAATTGTACTATCTCAATATTAGAAGATTATTAAGTTAAAGAAAATGCATTGGATTCAGCCCAATGAAAATAAAATTTGAATTCAAAGATCCAAAATTTCCTATAGATTAAAATATTCTTGAGTCGGAGTTCTTTGGCACAAAACAATTCAAGGCTTCATATGCTGTTCTCAGTCGGATTACCTTAGACTCTGGTAACCAATGGAAGAAATGGAACCAATGGAAGACATCTCAGATGGCTTAAGCGAAACTTTGGGTTCAGGTGCTAGTTAATTTGAGAGGAAAGTGTGAAAGTGTATCAGTTATTCATTCAAACATCTAGGAGTCAACTAAGCACAAGGCATTATACTAACTTTTGGAAATGGTGAACAAGCTACAATCTCTGATGATTATAGAACTGACTCTCTGGCAGTTTTGTAAAAGAATAGGAAGTAGGATCGACATTGGTATTTCACTGCCTGTTTCCCATGCCAAATCAAGACATTTCTCCTTTCTCCTATTTGTATTTGGAGGGAAAGGGATGGGGATGGAGAAACAGGGAAGAAAAACAGAGATCTGCACATAACATACTGAATTAAAACATACTGAATTACAATTACTTTTCTTATCGTTTTCCCTGTAAGACCCTAACTCCTTAAAGAGAGAGGATGAAAACTAATCACCCCACCTAACCTAGCATCTGGCTCTCATCTGCTGCTCACTATCTTAGAACTAGATTAAATTACAGACACCCTGCTGAGACCACCGCTTTCCTTTTCTACTACAGACCAATACCAAGAATAAATGAAGACTAAAACAATAAAGGTCAATCCTTCAGTGTTTCTTTTTACAAAAGTAAGCATAGACATCAACCTAGATGTTTAAAAGCTATAAAGTGATTTACATATTCTTTCAGGAAAAACATGCAGTTCCATAAAGCTAGTTTCCTTTCACTACTATCAGCAGATCTCCCTCACCTCCCAACCCCATCCAGAGGTAATCGTAACCATGAATTCGGTGTAAACGAGATCACATTATTCTGCAATTAACTTTTCCTTACATTTAAGGGTCTCTCCATATTTACATACATATCAAAAGGTACCATCACATAGTGGACTCAGGAGCCAGGCGACTGAGGTTCAAATCCTAGCTCTGAATCCCAGCTCTGCTATTTACTACCTATAAGAGTGGGCAGGTTATTTACCCCTCTATGCTTTAGTATTCTTATAAGTAAAATGGAGAAAATGGTGGTAGTACCTATTTCTGAGTTCTTATGAGGACTAAAATAGTTAATGTTTATAAAATGATTAGAACAATTCCTGGGCATAGACAGAACCAGCTGTTTCTTAAACTAAAAAAAAAATCACTGATGATAATCACCTAAACATAGATCTAGATAATTCTCTGTTATATAACTATTTTATATCTTATTTATCTGTGCCTCCAAGTGAGAAGACTTCTTTTCCAAATGAATATCCCCATACAAATCTCCCTGGGCAAATGTGCACGTTTCTCTAGACTAATACGTTGAATAGGAATTACTGGATACTAGGGTATGCACATTTTCAACTGATCCTGAGCTTTGCAATCTAATGGGTGAAAATTGATGGGTGAAAACTTAACCGCATTTCCCTGCAAATGAGACTAAGCTGTCTTCTCAGTTCATTAGCCATTCCAATTTCCAGTTTCCTCTGCTGTAAATTGCCTTAATATCCATTGTTCACTTAATTTATATTCGTATCATCTGTCTTATTCTTTTGATCTTTATATGTTCTGGACACAAATCCACTGGCTATTACAGATACTGCACAAACCTCCCAGTCGTGTCACTTATCTTTTAGTTGGGTTTATGATGTCTTTTATTAAACCTAAGCTTTCCTTTTTGAGACAGTCAAATCTTTTATCCTTGATGGTTCATTCTTTTCTCAACTTATTAAACAAGGCCTTACATATCCTAAAGATACATACGCTACTATATTTTCCTCTTTTTTCAAAACGGTTTTTCATGTTTAGTGTTCAATGCAACTGGAATTTTCTTCTGCATATGGTTTGAGGTAGAGATCTACTTTCTCCGCCATATAGAAAACCAATTCAACAGTCCACTCTTTCTTTCTCTTCTGAAAGAAAATGCCTTCTCTAGCACTTACCAACTTCTCAAATATGTATGGATCCATTTCTGAACTCTCTATTCTGTTATATTAATCTGTATTTTCCTGCATTAAGGCTATCCTACTTTAAATAGCATAAGTTTTTCTTTTCTTTTCTTTTCTTTTTTTTGTGAGAAAGACCAGCCCTGAGCTAACATCCAATGCCAATCCTCTTTGCTGAGGAAGACTGGCCCTGGGCTAACATCTGTGCCCATCTTCCTCTACTTTATATGGGATGCTGCCACAGCATGGCTTGCCAAGCAGTGCATGGGTGCATGCCCGGGATCCGAACCGGCGAATCCCAGGCCGCCGCAGCGAAGTGTGCGCACTTAACCACTTGCGCCACTGGGCCAGCCCCTTTATTTTCTTAATTGAGGTATAATTTACATACAGTAAAGTATACAAATGTGGTGTACAGCCTGACTTTTAAATACGTATATCCCTGTGTGATCCAATCCAGACCAAGGTATTACCATTTCTCATGCTCCAGAACGCTCCCTCATACCACTTCCCAATCAGTACCAGGCTTCCAAGATAACCACTATTGCAATCTCTATCACCACAGATTAGTTCTACCTGTTTCTGAGCTTTCTCTAAGTGAAATCATACAATATGTAATCTTTTGTGTCTTACTTCTTTTGCTCAACATTAAGTCTGGGAGATTCATCCCATGCTGTGTGTAGGAGTTTATCCTTGTTCACTGCTATGTAGTATTCCATTCTAAATACCATAATTTAAAAGTTAGTCTTGACATTCAACAGTGCAATCCCCTCCTCTTTGTCCTTTTTGTTCTTTCAGAAGCGTCTCTGTCATTCTTGTGCCTTTACTTTTGTATATGTATGTCATTTTCCACAAAAAAAATCCTACTGAGACTTTTGTCTAAAACTATACATAATTCACAGAAAAGTAATTTTTTAGTAATATTTATATTTCTCACCTGTAAATAAATATAGTATAGCCTGCCTCTTATTCATGTCTAATTTTATGTCCTTCAATAAAACTTTGGATACTTTATAGAATTTGCTGTAAAGGAGATATTTTTTATTTTCTAATTGGCTGTTGCCAATTTGAATGTTCATCATGTATATCTAGTAACACTGAATTCTCTTATTAATACACTCTTGATTTTTTTTTCCGAGTGCTATGTTCATCTCATTTGTCTTTCTTTCCAATCCTTTTGGATTTTTTTTCTTATCTTCTAGTAGAGATGTATTTGTCTTATTCCTAACTTTAATGGGAATGTTTTTAAGGTTTCACCATTAAGCATGACACTTGCTGTTTGAAAGACAGCCTTTATTGGAAGAAAAATTTCATTTCTCTTCATGGTTTGAGTGTTACTTTTTTTTGTTTTAAACATTAATGGGTATTGCATTTTATCATATACTTTTACTAAATCTTTGATTTTTTCCCTAAATTTTACCTTATAAATTATATTGACATGATTTTCAAAAATTAAACTATGCTTACATTCTTATCCTAGTTAAAATTCTTATGCCTGTGTTCATAAAGGAGATTGAATGTAATATATTTTCCCTTGTATTCTTTCCAGTTTAGGTTTCAACACTAAATTTATCTGATAAACAGGCAGGGTAGCTTTCCCTTTTTTTCTATTATCTGGGTCAGTTTGTATGAAATTGGGATTATCTGTTCCCCAAAAGTATATCTGAAATTATGATTACAAATATCACAATTAAAACTATTCCTTCTGATACCACTTCACACCAGTGAGGATGGCTATAATCAAAAAGACAGATAACGGAAGTGTTGGTGAAGGTGTGGAAAAACTGGAACCCTCATACATTGCTGGTGGGAAAGTAAAACAGTGCAGCCGCTTTGGAAAACAGTCTGGCAGCTCCTCAAAATGTTAAACGTAGAGTTACCAGATGCCCCAGCAATTCCACTGCAAGGTATACACCCAAGAGAAATGAAAGCGAATGTCCACACAAAAACTTGTAGACAAATGTTGACAGCAAGACTATTCATTAATACGCAAAAAGTAGAAAACAATCCAAATATCCATCAACTGACAACGGATAAACAAAATGTGGCATACCCATACAATGAAATACTATTTGGCCATAAGAAGGAATGAAGTGTGCTGATACATACTACAACATGGCTGGACCTTAAAAATATTATGCTAAGTGAAAGAAGTGAATCACAAAAGGCTACATTTTATATGATTCCATTTATATTAAACGTCTAGAACAAGCAAATCTCCAGAAACAGAGAGGAGATTAGTGGTTGCCTAAGGCTGGAGGGTTTGCGAAGAACTGGGATTGAACGCTAATAGCTACAGAGTTTCTTTTTGGGGTGATGAAAAAATTCTAAAATTGACTATGGTAGTGGTTGTACAACTGTAAAAATACTAAAAACCATTGAATTGTACATTTTAAATGGGTTGCTATTTTAAAAACCCTATTTCTCTTGGGGAAATTTACTACACCTTCAATTTTAGTTTCTTTGGATTTTCTTTTTCTTGTACAGTCAATTTTGGAACGATTTCTTCCTAGAAAACAGACCATTTCACCATTTTCACTTTCAACTTGTCTTTGAAAAGTTCTCACTATAAAACTCTTCTTTCATGTCCAAAAAAACCCCACTTCTTAAAAGTTCTCTTGACTGCTATTCTACCAAATGTCATCCCACTGTGCCTGCCTGCATCAAGGCACAGAAAGAACAAGTTCTATTTTTCCCATTTTAGAATTAGAGAAACTGAAGCACGATAAAGTTCTTTTTAAAATACTTTCTCCCCAACTTTTTTTTGAAAAATATCAAAGTCACAGAAAAGTCGAAAGTACAATGTATATCCATATACCCTTCTCCTAGATTCAAAATTGTTAACATGTGCCACATTTGCCTTATCTCTCTATATATACAAATACATATACACTACATCCAAATACCCACACACTTTTTCTTCTGAACCCATTCCTGAACCCATCATATTTCCCTTGTAAATATTTCACCATGTATCTCTAAAAGAATAAGGTCATTCTCAATATTACCACCATACCATTATCACACCAAAGAAACCATGAGATTGAACAGTCTCTTATATGGATGTGGGAAAGTAGACTCAAAACAAGCACTTAAGTCATCTAAATGTTCTTTATCTTGGCTTGTCTAATTGGACCTGAATTGGTTCTCTGCTGATTATTCAGAAGTGACAATCTGTCAAAGCGCATTTCCTTCCTTCGAAGACCTTGAAACTAGATTTCATTTACTGCTTCATCGGACAAGTATTCTTAAATCCAAACATTTCTGAAAATCAAGCGATAATCTTCTAAGTTATTCAAACCTCAAAAATCAAGTATACTGAATTTCCAGTATAACACTACACAGAGTCTTAAAGTGAAGCCAATTGATCTAATTAACTCTCTCAAAACTACACACTCCTTTTTTACATGACATAAAAGAAATTTATATTGTACTAAACAATTATAATTTCACTGTACCAGTTTTAAAGGAAAAAAATTGTTCTTAAGAAAAACAGTACAAATAGGACTGATGAGCCAAATTAACCTGTTTTATACATGAAAAAACTGGTAAGTATATTCATGAATCTCCACGAAAAACCAATTTTTCAGTCGGTATGATTTAATCTCAGTCCCAGATGTTAGGAACTAAGCAAGATAAAAAACAATAAAACCCTATCCTTGCTCAAAAATACCACACAAGTCAGCTTAAGAGTTTTGTATCAGAAGAAACAGCAATACAACCTGAAGCTAGTATTTTAAGGCTAAACTGTGTCATACAGATAAGAATTACATCTATAATCACAGAAATGTTTAAGATCAATCTACAATCAAATAACAGCGAATAAGAATGTTTGCTATGTGCCGATAGGCACTGGTCTAAGTATATTCCATGAATTAATTAATTCAATCCTCAAAGCAATCTCATTTTTCCACTGAGGAAACAGAGGTAACAGAGAAATGCTAGCATAAAAGAATTTATGTAAGGGGTAGGACTTATCTCAACCTTAAAGTATAGAAAAGTAGAATGGAAAGAAGGTCATTTCAAGAAAATGGAAAAGCACAAGCCAAAGCATAAATATGACCAGCATCCAGCTAAGGCCAAAACAAAAGTTTCAAATTGAAGAAATCAAAGCTGGATAAATAGAATGGGAGTGGACTATGAGAGGCCTTAAATACCCAGCAAACGGATGACAATTTTATAAAACAGCTAGAGCAGGACACCACTACAGGCTCTTTATGTGCTAAAAGTGTCCTTTTAGAAACTGCAACCTGGTAACAATGCAGTATGAGTGAGAGGGAGATGAGAAGTAAGGAACTCTGTCCAAGTCTAACATTTACACACCAGCTCAATAAATTATCTGGTACCTGAGGAACCAGAGAGCTCACACGGAACCAACTGTGCCACCCTTCACCTCAATAAGCCCATCCATTACGAACAAAGAAGTGGTAAATAGAACTGCAACATACCCTGAATTATTTTCCAAATATACCTTCATTGAAGTTAAAAGGCACATCGAAAACTATGTCAGTAAGAGGTGCTAGTCAATTAATATAAAACTATTCTTGCTATTCAGTACAATGACAAAAGAATTCGGCCAAATTTGGCATAAGCGTAAATTTTACATTACAGGTATTTACTTCAATAAAAGCAACATCACGAATTAAAAAATTTACAAAATATTTCAACATATAGCTTCCTTAAATAGCTTCAGAACTATTATATGATTTACCAAAAGGTAATAAACATATAATTTTTATAAAGTTATTAAGTAAATGATACCTTTTAAAATTAATGTCACGTTTATTCATACACCCATTAAGAACTAGGTATTTATCATCCATATAATAAATTCCATAATCCAAACCAACCTCACAAAAAAAACCTATCCCAAACAACTTCCTTTCTTTACAATTAAACAGATTCCTTCTAAAGAGAAAAAACGTGAGAAAAATATCTCAAGTTTGTGAAAACTAGATTACTTACCAGTAACTTGAGTTATCCTATTGGGTCTTTTCCCTCACAGATCCACCTCTCTTGCCCTTCTGTCCAGCATGAGAATCTTCCTGATGGGCATCCACTGGAACTGAGGGGGCATGCAGTACAGACGTATATGTAAGAAAGTTGGGGGAGGGGATTTGGGAGATGCTAGAGACATGCTTCAGCGCACTTGCTTACCTTCCTGAAATTGGAAATTTCAACGGTTCCTTGGTCCTCGAGGCATTCACAATAACTTCAAAGAATGTGGATCTGTGGAGATTACCCAATAGGAGAACTCCAGTTACTGGTAAGTGATCCAGCTTTTTCTTCTCTATCAGAATAAGAAGATTATTTAATTTTATTTGAGATTATTAATACATGTAGAACTACAGGGGAAAGGGTTGTAAATTCACCAGACAACTACATACGCATGCACCAAAGCAAATACAGAAACAATGTACTAACTACAATGTCAGCAGAAACTTCTGGCCTTATCAGAAACACAAGGAAAAGAAAATGATTTGAATGGTTTCATTTTTAAATTTCCACTACAATGGCAGCTTTATTTTAATATACAAAAATATCAGTTATCAGACTATTCCATTTCACTGAAACACCACCATCATTTTTTTTAATATTAGTACAAGGATAATTAGTTGATCAATATCTGCTGTTTCTTAACTAGCCACTGTCATTAACATTTACCGAATATTGGTGTAGAGGCCATCATGGTAGACTAACAATCTACACAACTTCAGACAAAAAGTATCAATACAATTCCTATTTATCACTCAATAAGTCTTTAAAATAACCAGTTGTCATCTATGACAAACCAACCACACACACATATATAAAAGTATACCAGGCCACTGATAAATAATAATGCTGATTTTAATTTTAATTTAAATCCTTGTACAAAGCAGTATAGTAATATTTTTTATTAAGTGTTATACTTTTAAAACAACTACCTAAAAACAGATGTCATTAAAAAAACAAAACTATTTCTAACATAAGAAAAAAAGGTCTCCTCAATAGAACTTTAACCTTCAAGCTCACATGAATTTATCCTATTACCTTTAACTCAACACATATTAACCAGGAACATGTTCGTTTTAATGTGCCACAGCAGCAATGACTTCAACACTAGCTCCTGCTGAAGATACAGACAGGTTTCAGTAACACTCCTCCCCTTTATCATTATGTTGCTAAGTAATCATACCCTACCTTCAAGAAAAGTACCATTTCATGGTTCTTCACTCTATGGAAACAAATTAAAATAACGTAAAACTCTTCCTTTGTTTTCCAAGCAAATAGGATAAGATGGTATATAAAATCATTATTCAACAAAAACAAATTGAAATTGTAATTCTAATGAAAATCTTACATTTCAACCTTGTTATGAGGTAATATTTGTACTTAGTAAAGGTTGATAGCACACATGTCAAGATTTTTGCTAGATTCCTACTTAATTTTAATATACAAACTGTCTTGGGTAAACTACATCCATTTATCTATAAATCTGAATTTTAAAAAATAATAGTAATTAGTGCATTAGTTAAAACGGTCATCTAGTTAACTTTTCTAGATTCCTAGTTAACGTCTATTCCCTGAAGAATGAGCAAGTACATGGCACAAAGGTCCTACATGTTGGATTGATAAACAGATACAGGGGCAATAATCCAAATATTTCATCCTTATGGTTATATAAGCTAGTATAAACGATATCATTAAGAACTAAACAATAATTTCCAATTTTTATTTATAGCAAATGCAGTCTCCATTTAGACTCAGGATAGAATCAAGTGCATTTTTTTTAAATAATTTAAGAGAATTAAAATACCTTGAAAATATTTTAAAGTAACCAAAAAGGACACTTACAGACCAGCATTGAAAGCTATGTTTGTTGTTGTTATCATGCCATAAGCTCCCCTAAGATGGATTTTATCAGAATAGCTTAGAAAAGAAATTCCAGAAATTAGGATGCTCTATTCAAAAGTATCTTGTGTTGGGGCCGGCCCGGTGGCGTAGTGGTTAAGTTCGCACGCTCCACTTCAGCAGCCCGGAGTTTGCAGGTTCAAATCCCAGGCACGGACCTATGCACTACTCATCAAGCCATGCTGTGGTGGCGTCCCATATATAAAATAGAGGAAGATGGGCACAGATGTTAGCTCAGGGCCAATCTTCCTCACCAAAAAATAACAGTATCCTGTGTAAGCTCTAATAATTATAAAGCTCATCCACAAAAAGGTACTCCTTAATAATCAAGACCAAATCAAGCATGTCACTAATGAAACTCTACTCCACAAAATCTATCTGAACTTATGAAAAAACTGCTCAGGGGCCGGCCCCATGGCTTAGTGGTTAAGTGCGCATGCTCTGCTACTGGTGGCCTGGGTTTGGATCCCCGGTGCACACCGACGCACCGCTTCTCCGGCCATGCTGAGGCCGCGTCCCACATACAGCCGCTAGAAGGATGTGCAACCATGACATACAACTATCTACTGGGGCTTTGGGGATTAAAAAAAAAAAAAAGGAGGAGGATTGGTAATAGATGTTAGCTCAGAGCCGGTCTTCCTCAGCAAAAAGAGGAGGATTAGCATGGATGTTAGCTCAGGGCTGATCTTCCTCTCACACACACACACACACACACACACACACACGCACACGAACTGCTCAGAAAAAAATGTGGTAGCTATCTTTCACTTCCACTACTACCTACTGGTTTGGACATTATATTTCGGCTAGAAGCAACTTAAATTTCAACTGGTTTTGATGATTCCAGGTACATTATTTTCCAATTTTCAATTAACATCTAAAATTTTAATGTAAAGTATTATGGTTCTGAAAAGTTGTTCAGGGTAAATCCTGGACTTGGAATCCTGTAACAGTGTAATAAAATATTATACACATATTCACACCTATTTAAGTGACATTATTGATTGTTCATATATGAAATGGGGGGATGGGTGTGTGTACATATAATTGTGTTGAACCTCAATTAACCAAAATAAGGTCAAAAGTGAATTATAAATTTACTTATTAAGTAATGTTATTTACAGCAACTGTCTTCTTTTTTGCTCCTTAAACAGCTCATCAGATAGTCTAGGTAAAGTATAGAATCTCACTTTATTTGGTTTTTCCTAGCTAGATCCTCCCTCTCATTATCATCCAAAAGGGAAAAGTTCTATAGGGCACAGCAGTTACAAAACAGAAATTATAAGACTGGCACTTTGGTATTAGGTTTTATTTTTTTAAATACATTTGACCAAAATTTAGTGAGTCTATTGTGTCTTATCTCTCTTTTCAGTGCCATGATATACTTATACCACCCTCAGGGTCCCCAAATTATCAATACCATCTCATTTCCTAATCAAAATTTTCCTTTCAAAATTTTCCTTTCCCTCAGTTTTATCTACTACTTCCCCCTATCAACCCATAAAGAAACAAACAAAACAGTACCATTTTCTTGTTAATGCAAATTAGCCTAAAATAAAGATGGCAAAAACTATACTCATCTGTGAAATAGGGATAACAACAGAACCTACTTCACAGGGCAGTTGTGAGGATTAAGTTAGTTAATGTAAGTAAAGCGTTTAGAAACAATGCTTGGAATCTAAACTTTATCAAACTGTTAACATAACTACCCAGAAATGAAGTTATTTTCAAATGATTTTATACATCTTTAGAGGGATGTATCCTAAGAACTAAAAGAACTATAAAGAAATTCTAAACTTTAGAGATTTATTATTTGTATTAATCTTGGTACTATTATTTTGAAACTATATTCTTTATATTGCAAGATAAAGAAAATAAGTAATTTATGTTATTGATTAGGAATCACGATTTGCAGCATCAAAGAGCTACAAGAATACATTAATATTAAAATTGAACTGCAAATACCACTATACACTCGTGATTTTTTAAAAATACACATAATTTGGAAATAGTTAATAAAACATTCTAGATAGTAGTTAAGTAAAACCCTATCATTATCACACCAATATATAAATTATATCTGCTACTACTACAAAATCAGTCATTACATTAGATGTTCTTTAGCAAAGGAAACTACTCAGACTTGAAAAGTTGCCATAAACATTTATACAAATCGTTTTCTACATTGTAATACCTGATTTTTATAAGCTAGAATTTTAGAATGGCAACTGCTGACAAATTCTAAAACGAAATATGAGAAAAACAGTATATATTCCTGTTCTTGACTGACATTTGATGGGAAATACCCAAACTGTTTGGAAAAGCCGAAGGGGAGGGATGCTAGCAGGTAAGCTCTAGTTCCCCAGAACTCCTGCTCTGACAGAACAGCTCTCCATTTACCTATTCTATATTTTGGATTTCCCCCAAAGCTTCTCTTTCAAGATAGAATTCTACAACAACCACCAAAAGTTGTAAACTTTAAAGGACAGTGTGGTGGGCAGCCTCTAAGATGGTCCACAATGATCCCACCTCCTGGTATGCATCCCCTTCTGTAATCTGTAATCCACTGAGTATGGGCTGAATTTAGTGACTCATTTTTAAGGAACAGAATTTGGCAGAAGTAATGGGATGTCACTCCCAAAGCTGGGTTATAAAAAGACTGTGGCTTCCGTTTGGGAGGGTCTCACTCAGATATCTCACTTTGGGGTGAGCAAGTTGCCATGTTGTGAGCAGCTCCACGAGCACAGGCCCTTGTGGCCAAGAAATTGATGTCTCCGGCCAAGGTTGCTTGAGTAACTTGGAAGCAGGTGTTCTAAGGCCTGCTGACAACAATGAGAGTGAGCTTGCATGTGGATCCTCCCTCATTTGAGCCTGAGAGACCTTGAGCCAGAACCAACTGCTAAGCTGCTTTCAATTCCTGACTCAAAAGAAGAAAAAAAATAAATAAAGGTTTGTTTTCAGCCACTAAGTTTTGCGGTAATTCGTTACACAGCAATAGATAACTAATACAGAAAGATTACAAAGTAATGAGTACTTAGCTAAAAGTGGCAAAGCAAATACCAATTAGTTGCCTAAAAAGGAACTCATAGGAAAGTATCTATGAATTGACAGGTGGGGGCCAATTCTAAATTTGGTTCTTGGTTTTTAGGTCCAAAAACTCAACCTAAAGTTAAAGCAGATTAGACTCAATGACTGAATTATACCAACTGACTTCACTAAACTGATTAATAAATCAGATGCCACCTTCCAGGGCATTTCCTTCCCAAGATTAACATATCAGGACAGGCCAAAGCATTACAAAGAACTGCATAATGCACACAGTCTAAGTATGCAGCAGCCCTGGAAACTGGCTGCTGTGTCTACAAGCTACTTCTTTTAAATTGAATGATGTTAAGACACAGTTAATCTAGATAAAAAGAAACCTCTATTACTAGAACCCCAGAATAAAGGACCATTCTAGTGACCTCCAATCAGCATCTCTCACTTCCCACCACCTCTTGTACTATGCTGAACATCAACCAATCGTCCAGTGGTGTAATGCTGTGTGCTTTTTCTCCTGTTTCTTTTTTTTTTTCGGTGAGGAAGATTAGACCTGAGCTAACATCTGATGCCAATCCTCCTCTTTTTGCTGAGAAAGACTAGCCCTGGGCTAACATCCGTGCCCATCTTCCTCTACTTTATATGGGATGCCACCACAGCATGGCTTTACAACTGATGCGCCGGTGTGCGCCTGGGTTCTGAACCTGCGAACCCTGGGCCACTGAAGCAGAGCGCGCGCACTTAACCCTGCGCCACTGGGCCGGCCCCATGTGTGGTTTTTCTTTTACATCATTTATGTTCTAGTCATTCTTCCTAAGGATGCCTTAATCACATTAATTGGTCTTCAACAATATTTTGATGTTCCTAATTTGACAGATACCCCTGTCCCTTAATAAAGCACCACATTTTATAAACCATATCTTAAAATGAGGTACTTCTGTAGACAGTTAATATTATCCACTCTTAACGATTTCTGGTTCAAGCAAACATTTTCCTGATCCTAGTCCAAAATGTCAGGAACATTACATGTAGTCCTTTATACACTAACTATAGTTAGTATCCAAGCTAATACACAAAAATTTTGACAGCTAACAATGCTCTCAATGCCAACAATTACGTCAACACAATAAGGAAGTCTAACCTTTACTCTGTAATTACATTCTTCTTCTCATCTTTTCTGGCTATAATATTAAAATTAACTGACCAGGGGCCGGCCCGGTGGCACAGCAGTTAAGTGCGCGCGCTCTGCTTTGGCGGCCCAGGGTTCGCAGGTTCGGATCCTGGACGGGCACCAATGCACTGCTTGTCAAGCCATGCTGTGGTGGCGTCCCATATAAAGTGGAGAAAGATGAGCATGGATGTTAGCCCAGGGACAATCTTCCTCAGCAAAAAGAGGAGGATTGGCATCAGACGTTAGCTCAGGGCTAATCTTCCTCACCAAAAAAAGAATAATAATCTCACCAGATTCTAAAGCCCTGGATTAGTTTTCAAATCAATTCATAACAACCATCTCTAAAACGTAAGTGCATATTTTCTGTGTAAAACTGATTTTACAAAACAATGGCGAATTTTTCTAACATAATAAATTTCAATATAGTCTGAAGTCAACAGTGATAGTTTTCAAACTACCACCTATGTCTTAAATAATAACTTTGTTATTCAGTACTCATAAAATCTGAATCACGAATCACATCAAATCCAATGTACTCTACAGATGACTATCACTTTACAGACCAAATACAGTTTTATGGAAAGTGCTATGATTTGCTTGGTTAGCTGATCAATAAAGAGTGCTATGATTCATTCCTCCTAGAAACAAAAGATAAGGACTTCTTCAGACCATACATGCTCCCCCACAATTAACCATGCCATTTTTCAAGACTCTTCAAGGTTACTGTACATTTACTTACCACTTAAAAAATTCTTGATACCAAGATGCATCCAATTTTTTTTATTAATTCTACTTATTTCTATAGCTACAATCAGGAGCTACCTGTAGAACTACAGGCTTAATGATAGATTTTACTAATTAGGCACTCTTCCTTGAGAAACAAAGTTAGTTACTAACACAATTTTATTCATCTCCTGACCTACCAATATTAACCTTCTTTATTTAACCTATAGATATAATTCACAACTGTTGTAACTGTCATGAAAAGCCTAGTGCAAGCACTATGCAGGATGATCATCTTGTTACAACAATATAAATTTTAATGCCACTCTTATTAAAATAAACATTACACAGAGTACAAGGGAAAAATTAAGATTCTATCTGAGGGCACTCCTTTTGAAAACATTCTCTTCCCTCTGTTTCTGTAACATTACATTCTCCTGGGTTTCTTACTCCCTATTTAATTTTTCTTTCTCCTCCATTTCTTTCTTCTTCTTTGTGGGATGCTCTTCTTTTACCACCACAAAAAAGTAGTGACGTCTCTCAAGTTACTGCCTTCAGTTCTCTTTTCTCATGCTATGCAGCCTATTCTCTCCCTGATTTGTCTTATCCACTCCCATGGCTTCAACTCGGTCATATATGCTGATGATTACCAAATGTATATTTATAGCCTGGTTCTCCTTCCTAAGCTTCAGCCCCATATATCCAACTACCTCAAAGATCCCCACCCTCAGATTTCCCTTAGATCCCTGAAATTCAACAAATCTGAAAGTGAACTATTACACTCCCCAAAAACTGTCCTTCCTCCTGTTTCCTTTGTCAATGAGAAATGCCACCATTTACCCAGCTCCTTAATTAAGTCAGAATCCTGGGATTCATCCTTGATGCTTTCTTCTTTACAATCCAACTTCCCACCTCCCACAACCATATACAACCATCCATCAAGTCTTATAAATTTTCTCCTAAACATATCTAGAATCCATTCAGTCCTCTCTCCCACTAGCATTACTCTTGTTCAGGCCACCACTGTCTCTTGCCTGGACTACTGTAATGGCTTCCACTAAATGGTTTCTCTGCCTCTAGTTAAGATTCAACAAACAAGTAAGCATGACATAAGACAGAATAAAATGCCATGAGCTGTGGCATCAATTATGCACTGTATTGAAGGCAAAAGAAAACATTATTTAAACTGCTGATAAAGCCGAGTATGAAGGTAATTTAGGTTGATATAAGCTCTTTTATCAAGTAAAATGGGCATAATTAAAAATACTCCTTCCAACTCACAAGTTCATGAACTGAAATGAAATTACATAAACGTTCCTTAAAAACCAAGAAGTGGAAAAGAGTTTAAAGAAGCAAAAGAATCAGATAAATGATAAAGAGCCTTTGCAGAAAGCATTATCAGTACCTATGCAAGACACAGTGACAGGCAGTGAAAATTTTTATAAATATTACTGATAATTATTATCATTATTATTATCTAAGAACTATGCTAACTTCCTTACACCATTTATCACATTTAATCATCACAAAAAATCCCTCTGGTTATACGGCTATAAATGGCAAGGTGGGGATTTAAACTGAAATGTGATTCTAGGACCAATGGTACTACTTTTAAGGAGATTACAGTGCAGGGAAAGAGAGAGAAACAAAAATGAAATATTTTCAATACACTGTGTGAATATAATCACCACTTTTTGCATAGACTGCTTTAAGAGTAATTGAAAGGGCATTCATTCTGGCCTAGGGATAAAGAAATGCTTCTTGAGGTGATGCCCGAGCAATCGTAAAGAATAAGAAAGAAATTGTGGAGGATGGGAGAGTGCGAGCCAGCAGAAACAGTATAATACACAAGATGACACGATGGCCTAAAAAAGACCATGACCATGCTCTCTGACAATCCAACCTGGAAAACAGACTTGCTCTTTAACTATGGCAAATAGTAAAACAAGTTGCTTTTAACTGTTCAATTCTTAAGTCTATATACGCTGCTTACCACTATTACACAGCCAAAGCACTTTCTAGATGTTAACTTTTACTGGTAAGGCCCAAATATTTATGTGACAGTCCACATCAGGTTACTATAGTGGAAAAACACATACACACACCCAGGGATGGGAGGGAAGGGAAGAGAGAGGGAGTGAGAGAGGGTGGGTAGGCAAAGTTGTTCCTGAAACAATTTGTGGAAATGTTATTTTTTAGTAGAAAATACTTATTCTTATGCTCTGGTTTTGTCAGTCATCCCACTAGAATCCACAATTTGACAACAGGAACTGCTGTACCCCTATATGGATATCAATTATTATATTGCCACTCATGTATTTAAGTGTTTTAGCTAATATTTTTTGAGGACTTACTATCTGCCAGGCACTGTGCCAAGTACTTTACAAGAATTATCTCATTTAATCCTCACAACAACCCTATGAGGTAGGTGTTATCAACTATCTCCATTTTACAAACGAAAAAACTGAGGCTCAGAAAGTTGTGTAACTTGCACAAGGTCACACAGCCAGTAAGTGGTGAGACCAATATTTAAACCCAAACAGTCGAGCTCCAGAGTCCAAACTCTTTACTACTATGCTACATAATTGCAGGGAACACTTAAATAGTGAAGTTCTTGTCTTTTTTTTTTTTTTTGCTTTCCATTATTATACTGAATACACATAAAAATTAAAAACAAATATGGAGTTAAAAAACACGATATGTTTTCCTGCACTAAAATATGAACATATAATGAAATCCTATACCAGTGGAGGATGGCAAGATTATAATTAAAATGTAAATTACCAAGGAATATTACAGAAAAATGTTGTGTGATCAGAGACATTAAGTTTATGGAAAATTAGCAACAAGGCAATACTGATCAAATTTGATAAGCACATTCATATAGATAATGGAATAGTCATTAAATTTTATCAAAAAGTAAAATTTGATGACATTATGAATTTAACATATTTTTCATCTGTAAATTGTACTGCTCATTACTCATCTAATCAATGATTATGTAGCTCTGGGCCTTACTAGTGTTGGTCTTAAAAAAAAAAAAAAGCACAGTGTTTAAGAAGATGGTTGAGAAGAAAGGAAGGATACAGAGAAGGAAGGAGGAAGTAAAGGCTTTTCAAGAGAGAAAGCTTCAAATCTTCCCACCAGCATACAAACTCATTACTAGTTCCTCCCTTTGAAATGTGAGGCTAAGAAGTCCAGTCACAATTAACCCAGCCTGTGCGGAACAGAAGAATTTGAGAGGTAGAAGGCTAAATGTATAGAATAGGGCAGTGCTTTTCAAAAAAATGTTTTGATAGCAAAACACTTTTAGGAAATAAAAATTAAGAGAAATCCTAATAAATAAAATGAATACGAGCATAGATGATCTGGCTGAAGTGCAGTGTGGAGCATGAATCCCCACTTGCTTGCTCCTGTTGGCAGCCACTGAGACAATTCCATAAGACCTCAGGACTCCAGTCATTACAGTTCAAAACCTCTGGGCCCTTCTGAGGGAAGGTCAAGCTCTCTTCTACCCCAAGAAACTTGTTAACTTGATTATAACTGGCAAACCCATCTCCTCCTTACTCCGTTATTTCCTGCAACTTGCTCTTTCACAGGAGACTTCTCAAAGCCAGCCCTGAATGAGCTGTATGGCTAAAGGAATGTATGACTGTGTATGGATGTCAGAAGCAGGGATAAGAGGGAGAAGATGTTAACAGAGGAGGCATTTTTGGACATGAGATTCATGAGGAAAGTGTTGGCCAAAGAGAGAAGGGGCACCATAAACAGAGACACATCCACACACTCACATGCCTCTACATGCATGCATGCTCACACACACACTCGTGCACACAACCCTGCCTGCACACACATGCATGGACACACAAAAATGGGGGGAAAAGCCCTTTGGAAAAAGCAGCTCAAGTGGAATGAACACCTCAGAGCCTTGCCACCTCATTATCTTATCCTGAAAAAAACTAGAGCAGTGCTTCTCAAATTTTAATGTGTATATGAATGCACGCTGTTAAAACGTAGGGTCTGACTCAGTCTAAGTTCTTGGTAGGGCCTTAGAGATTCTACATATCTACCAGGCTCCCAGGTGATATTAATGCCACTGGTCTTTAGACCACACCTCGATAGCAAGGGCCTACAGGACAGTATGTCCCAATGTGTTCTATATTATAATAGAAAAAAAAATCCCCTAGTCAAATAAGACAGAGAATTGCTCAGTTAAATAAGTTAAAACAAGCTGTCCTACTGACTTCTTAGAACTTTTAATTTATCAAACTCCAAGAAGATATGATATGCACTATCTTTCCAACCTCCTTGACTTGTTTTCGAAGCGCATTCCCTGGGACCAGTGTTTGTGAAACATAAGGAACACAGAGAGGATCAAGGCAAGGTGAGAGCAGTCACTGGAAATCAGAGAGGCCCCTGATTTAAGTCTCCTCCTTATTCCCATTCTTCCAAAGAGAAACACCTGAACTTCCACTTTTAAACGCTAATATCCACATGTAAATGACAGAAAGGAAATGCAACATTTTAGAAGTAGTTCTCTCTGGCTAGAGAGATATGACAATGGCATCCCTATTTTCCTCCTTATACTTCTTTAGTATCTTCAATGAACACGTTAATACTTTTATCATCAGGAAGTGTTATTGGGCTGGCCCCATGGCTTAGCGGTTAAGTGCGCGCGCTCTGCTGCTGGCGGCCCAGGTTTGGATCCTGGGCGCATACCGACGCGCCGCTTCTCCGGCCATGCTGAGGCCGCGTCCCACATACAGCACCTAGAAGGATGTGCAACTGTGACATACAACTATCTACTGGGGCTTTGGGGACAAAAAAATAAATAAATAAAATTATTTAAAAAAAGAAAAGAAAGAGTGTTATTACCTTAAGGAAAAAAAACTCTATCCCCCATGTTCAGGTTATTTACATTCACACTTGAAACAGTTACTTTATTCAGATTTACATAAAACAGAAAAGATTTTTTAGTAAAGGAAAAACTGTGGAGTAAAGAAAATAAAGGAATCAGAACATTTTAGAAGATAGGCAAGAAATGAAAATTAATGAGGAGAATTTAGACCCAGAGGAGACACAAAATAAACAGCAAAAAAGGATGGAAGACGAAAGAAGACCAAAATTCTGCCTACTCTGCTAGTGCACCTCCAGCTCTACTTCTTCAGCAACTACTTCTCCGGCATCAAATACTATCTACTTGCTGCTGTTCTTGGCTGACTGTCCCTAGTATAGCCTATAAAAGTAAAGTATGATATTGTGAAAAGAACTCTGATCAGACTATAAAACATGTAAAGATGAAGTGGTTTAATTCATGTCTAAAAATTGTCAGAGGCTATACAAACCTTTTATCATACACACACATTCACATACATACATATAATCAAATTGGTTATTAATTATACTACTAGTGATTCTTAGTATTTATATCACAAATAAAAGAGGGAAATAATATGTACTGGGATTTTTCTCCTAAGAAATACTATGATATTATAGAAGTCAGGATATGCAGCATAACAAATGTTACTCTAAAAGACATCAAAATAAAGTGCTTGTTAACATTTGTACTTCAAAAATATCGGTTAACATAGGGAAAATATTTGACAGTCATTCTGTTCTTCGTTCACTATACTGATAGCCCAGATTTAAACAGTTCTTATATTAGCTGTAAGTAGTAGGTTGAATGTTAGAAATTATCAAGATGTACAGCACTAGATCTAGGTATAATGAAATTTACAAGAAAAAATCTTTAAGAATTTACTTGCTAGTGAATTTAAATGCTACCACAGCAAGGTAATAAAAAGGACTAGAAATCCAAATATCTGAATCTCACACTAACCAGCTATTGACCTTGAACAAGTCTCAATCTTCCCAGGCCAGTTTTCTTACCTTTCAAGGGGATACTAGGCTAGAGTGATGAGTTCCAACAAATAGAAAAGACCTCACCCAGCAGATCACTACACGGTGCCCGGCAATTCTCTAAGACAGTACCGCAAAAAGAATCCTCCAAACTGAGCTGAAAATCCCAAACAAGAAGCAAATAATAGTGGCCTCAACCCATTTCAAAAGTTTTAATACCAACATCTCTACCCCAAACCCCTCAAGATCTTCCCTCTGGAGACTATCTTATCCCTCTACCATTAAAGTTTCAAGTAATAAAATCTGGCCTGTGTCAGGAAATGACTAAACACTATGGGAGCTCTTGAGAGGTTCCTTCTAGCTCTAAAATTCTCAGTAATTCTGTAATTTTCCATAATAAACAATATTACAGAATGGAGTGCCTACTGAATCTTTTAAAACAGATGATTCTTTTAAACAGATGATTATCAATCACAGATCATATAACAAAAGGCAGAGATTTTAGCAACCATGAAAGCCAATAAACAAAACACTGTAGGTATTCAATAAATATTAGCAAAAGGAATAATTTATTTTCAAAGTCACAATGACATAATATTTTATACACTTGTAATACCACTAAAATACAAGCTATAAAAGATGATTAAGGAATACATTTTTTTTTTTAATTTAAGGTTTCATTAAATCCTTAAATGAAAACTTGATACCTCATAGAATGCTAATCTTTCTACCAAAGTATGCTGGCCCTACATCTAACCTTTAAGGAAAGAGAAATAAGCAAAGAAACCTTTCACCCAAACAGGATAGTTTTATAAACCTCTTTATCAGAGACAGAAGGGTAAAAAGATCAACCAGTAGCCAAACCACCTGAGCTTCAATCTAGCCTCTGACACTAAATCTATGATTAGACCACCATCTTCCTCTCCTTCATGTACAGTGGTTTGATGAGCAAATGGAAGGATTTATAGGAAAGCATTGTGAACACAGAAGAGCACTACATGAATGATAAATAATTTAAAGATACAGTGTTTTATTGAATTCCCACCCCCAGAAACCACCAACAGTAACTAAAAATTAATTTTGCAGCAATGAATTATAAATATTCTTTCAAATACATACCTTAATGTAATGGCTACCATTTAGAGAGCACTTACTATGTGTCAGCCACTGCGACAAGGGCTTTACAAAAATTAACTCATTTAATCTTGTCAACAATGCTTTTTAAAGAAAAGAAAAAGAACCTGAGTGGCATACTGAAGACCACTGCCAAACCAATAAGACAACTGAAGAAACAGACATTAAATTTAATAATGTAGTCCTATTATAAAATTATTTTCTTCTCAAAAAAGATAGTTTCTGAAATGATTAAGTACTAAATATATATATAAATTTAACAGTCTATACCATCCTATGTAAATTTGACATTGGCAAGTAATCATTTTAGTCTTTGGAAATCTTCCTTCAATTATATAACATCTATCATCTTAAAAACAGCAGTTTCTTTTAAAAAAAAATACATATTTATACATAAAAACATATATACATATACCAAGAGAGAAAGAGAGGGTTTTACCCACAATGAAGCGGCAACTTCATTTGGCTGAAATTTCTTAGGAGAAAGGTAATCAATCAAATTGGAAATCAGCCATGATGTTAGAGCACATTTTACCAAAAGTGCTTTACCAATAATGGCCACAACAATAACTGATTTCTTACTTCATTTGAGCATACAACTTCTCCAAAAACTAGGACTACGTTAGAAAACTAATTTTAAATTCTTTCTTCCGTTTCCTCACTAGCAACTATTATCTATCTCCTTTGCTAGAATTCAAACTCTCAGAGGGCTGGAACTGGGTCTCATCCACAATTCTATAGTCTAGCAATAATTCCTGGCATATGGTACATGTCCAATAAGCATGGGCAGAATTCTAGAATTTTGTCCACTAGCATTTACTTCCAATAATTCACACATATATATACAGCAGAGTTCTTTTCCAAACAATGACTTATACAACCTGTATGAGAGTTCCAACTTTTTCAAAGCTTATTTAAAAAAAAAACAATAACTTTTCATTTCTAATACCTATATTTCTCTTTCAACAAACCTTTACTGAACACCTATTATTTCCCAGACACTTTGTCAAGCATCTTCACGAAAGAAAATGAAAAACTCACTATTTCCCTTAAAAAACTCATAGCATAAGAAGAGTAAATGTATACATGTGACAGAACTATAGTATGCTAAATGATATAATAAAAGTAAGTATCACAAATTGACTTAGCGGGACTATTTAAATTCTAGAAAGAATAGAGGTACTCTCACAGCTTTAACCAAAGAGCCATTCTCCTCTCTCTGGTTCATTCACCTTCTAAGGGAGAATACTTAGCTTCATGAAAAAGACGTAAATCAACCCTGGGTTTATGAAGAAATGCTAAAGCTAGATGGCGATCATAATCAGAGGAATGCACAAGAGACAGACACGGGAAGGCAAGTTTGGGATGGGCCTAGGACACCATCACAAGGAACAGATATGTGAGCAGGCAAAATGATGATGGAATTCTAGAAAGATATCAGCAACTAATTCTGTTAGCCTGACTCTGGACAATTAGAAAGAGTAAAGAAGTACAAGATGAGGGAAAATTCCATTCTTTTCTTTTTTTCTTTTTGTGAGGAAGATCAGCCCTGAGCTAACATCCAATGCCACTCCTCTTCTTTTTGCTGAGGAAGAATGGCCCTGGGCTAACATCCGCGCCCATCTTCCTCTACTTTATATGAGATGCCGCCACAGCATGGCTTGACAAGTGGTGTGTCGGTCTGCACCCGGGATCTGAACCGGCAAACCCCGGCCACCGAAGCAGAGCGTGTGCACTTAACCGCTACACCAGCGAGCCGGCCCCTCCATTATTTTCTTAATGTCTGCCAATTTCTATAGTTGTATAGGTATCTGCTAATTTGTATAATTGATTTAGCTTTAAAATTAACGATTTCATAGATAAAACAATAGTATCTCAATCAAGGTAAAAGTTAGTTCCATTTTAATTATAATTAAATTTAATTTGTTCCGCTGATTAATTTTAAACTCAGTATAGTTCAAATAAATGCAAAATCTGAATTCTAAACTATTTTTCAATTAAACAATCTCAAATACCACAAATCTATGGTTAGCATATTTTAGTTTTTGATAGGCCTTTGACATCAACTATCTGATCTTTAAAAATCACTCAACAGAGAAATTACAATTTAGTCGAGGAATACATTTCATAATACGCTGTACTCTTTTATGACTTCAATAGTTTACTTTAGTCAAGAAATACCTCTTATTTTTAGCTATACTATGTAAATTTCAATAATCTGAATAACGAGACCTAAATAAGTGATTGTAAATGAGATAAGCAAAACAATGAACATACAACTTTCCAAAGTTATACTGTAAAAATGCTACGGTATTGCTTTATAATATCCTCCTTGATGATATAATGCTTGATACAATGCTAAAACATGAACTAATATAATGTTATATGTCAATTAAAGAAAATGATAAAGCTAAAAATGTTCCAAAATTGAAAGTTCTATTTTCTACTTGCACACATATCATGTTTCTTAAGACTATATATGACAAGAACAAAAAAATACAATAATAGAAAAAAATACGTATAAGACGTGCGCTACGTTCTTTAAGTATGTTCTCATTTAATCTTCAAAACAACCACATACTGTCATAACATCATTGTGTTATAAAAATACTATGCCCATGTTTAAAGATAAACTAAGACTCAGAGTCACTTACCTCAGCTACTAGTCTAACTGTAGAAATTGTGCTTTTAAGTCAAATAACATAGCATCAAAATACAAAGCAAAACTGTGAAAATAAAAAAATATATAATAATGCTAAGACAATTAATATATACCTACAAATTATGGACAAAATAATCTGTTTTTACAAACATAATCTTAAAAGTTATAGGAAAAGCAATGCCAGGTGTCAAATAGCAATAGTCAAATTTAAAGGAACATTAATTGAAAATGTTTAAATGCCTACAATGTTCTAGGTACTTTATTAGGTGCTGAGGATACCAAAGTAAGACAGTCCCCACTTAGTAGGGCAGATAAACATCCAAACAATTACACTACAATATGGCGATTCTCTAGGAATAATTTTATACACACACACACACACACACACACACATAGATACATAGATTGAATCAATATGATGGAGGCGTGTAATCCCAAAACGGTTTCTTTTAGGAAATACCATCTGATAAAAACACTGCAGTGTTGATGCAGCACAGGATTGGGTGGGATACACAGCAGGAAAGGAAGCTAGGAAGGTAGTTTAGGGAGAGATTATTATCGCCTTGAATACCATGAGCAGGAGTCCAACCTTTATTCAGTAGTCACTGGAAAGGTCTCAATTTTTTTTTTTTAAATACAAGGACCAACATAATCACATAGGTTTCAGAAAACATACTTAAGCTAACGTTAGCAGCATTCTGGAGAAGAGACCAATTTGTCCAATGACTCGTGAGAGAAATGATACAGGCTTCTAAACTACTATATACATTGGAAAAGAGAGAATCCAGAGGAAGACTGGACATGAGGAATGACGAGTTAGAATCAAAGCTGAGACAATGATAGTTTCTACCTTAGGTTCCAGAAAGTTTATGTCACATACAAAGTGAAGAATACAGAGAAGAAGCCAGGTTTGGGTAGGCAGAAATTGATTTCAGAGACACACAAGGAAAACTAGGAAATAGTGTTAAGAAACGTCAAGGAAGGAGAATTTCAGTTAAAAAAACAAGGCTACCAACACTGAATATTGCAGAGGTGACATGGAAAGAAGACTGAGATTAGGCCACTGTGTTTAACAACTAGGTTACTAGGTTATCAGAGAGATCTTACTCCACAGAGGACAAAGGAAAGGAAAAGAATGTCTGCTGAAGTAAATCTGTTATATGTAGAAACCCAAGCTAGTAAAACTCTACACCAGCAGTTCATAAACTTTTTGGTCTGAGGATCTCTTTACACTTTCAAAAGCTACAAGAGCTTTTGTTTATGTAGGTCTTATCTATCCAGAAATAAATTACTATATTAGAAATAAAAACTGAGAAAAAATGTAAATATATATTAGTTCCTTAAAAAAAATAACAAAAGCACATCACGTTAACATAAATAACATGGAGGAAAAAAAACCTATATTTTCCAGAACAAAGATAATTTCGTGTGAAGAGTGGTACTTGTATATTTTTGCAAATCTCTAATATCTGGCTTAATAGAGACATCTGGATAGTCATATCTACTTCTGCATTCAATTTGCTGCAATACATTGTTTTGGTTCAAGTAAACAAAGAAAATCTGGACTCCCACAAATATGTAGTTGAAAAAGGAAGAAGTATTTTAATAGCCTTTTCAGGTAATTGTGGATATTCTCCTTTGATACTACATAAAACACAACAAGTAGTTGTTTCCCAAAGGTTAGTTACATGTGAAATCGAAAACCAGATCAATGAAGTTTTCCTGGTGTTCCCTTAAAATCCATTGGTTTATTTTGTCCTTTGAATAGGTTATCCATGTGTGGTTTTGTAATATCATACATTGGTTATTGGGAAATATTAGTTCAATGAGTTATGCAGATCTTCCAAATATTGACAAATTTCATGATAAAATATCAGAAATTATAGTCATTGATATCACCACCCAACCTCCTCTTTAAAGTACTAGGAAAGCCTTAAGCTCACTGTAGTGGTTACAAGTTTTCAAAAATTCTAATTTTCACTTGAAAGCTCAATTTTTATCACTGGCAACAAACACCACCAATTGTTTTCCTTGAAGTGACAGACTCACTGTGTTCATTTTTGAGAAAATAGCTGCTAAATATCCAAGTCTGAATAACCATAGTATGCCAGGCATTCGTTAGAGTAAAAATGATGTTCTAAGAAAAAAGCAGCTAGTTCTGCTTGCAAGTCAAAAAACTACACAAACACTCTCCCTTGAATCCACCACTGTACTTTAGTATGCAACAGAACTGCTTTACTTGTACTTGCCAGTTCATCAGAATATTAAAAAAGACATGAAACTTCCTAAAATTAGTAACTTTTCCTGTTTCATCAAGGATAGTCTTAAGTGAAACTGGTGTTATTTTTTTATTTTTTTGGTGTGAGGAAGATTAGCCCTGAGCTAACATCTGTTGCCAATCCTCCTCTTTTTCCTGAGGAAGACTGGCCCTGGGCTAACACCCATGCCCATCCTCCTCTACTTTATATGGCACGCGGCCACAGCATGTCCTGACAAGCGGTTCGTCGGTCTTTGCCCGGGGTTCCGGGCACGCGAACCCCAGGCAGCCCAAGCGGATTGTGCGAACTTAACTGCTAGGCCACGGGGCCGGCCCCGAAACTGGTGTTATTTTTACTGCACGTGCATGGTGGTTTGAAGATTACAATGAATATAGCGATTTGGTGCCACTGCTTTGATTCATGCTAAGGGGCCAGCAGTTTTACCCACCATTGCCTCTGCACCATCACTGCAAGTGTCAACACAGTGAAAAAGGCAAATAACATCTTAGCATGATTAGGAAAATAGTTTGCACCTCACAGACTCCCTAAAAGGGTCTCGGGGACCCTCAGGGTTTCTCAGATCACACTTTGAAAACCACTACTCCAGACTATCCAAACGCTAATCACTTTCAAAATCTCTCTGTAAACAACGAGCCCATATGACTACTCTAACCCGACACAGAGGGAGGAAAACAAACAAATCAACCAACCTCCTAGAATAAGGAGTCTCTGAACAACAACTGTGTGGTAGCTGGAAAGGTTCCTCAGACAGGTAAGGGAGGCTCAGGAACTCTGCATTTCTGAAAAACGGACTGACTTAGATGGTCCTCAATTTTTTCTCCCATTCCCACACCAGGAGTCTAGGAGAATCTGTGCCAAACCTCAAATTAGAAGACAGAAAGCAAGTATGACAAGATATCAATGATATTGAAAAGATTTTTATCAGATGATAACTGATTTCTTCAAAACGTGAATTTTATACAGTTTACTCCCATTTTATAGAAGTTGAAATAATTCATTCTTTTTGCCAACAATCAGATCCTAAGCATAACACTGTGTTCAGTTATAAACACTATTTTTAAATGAGAAAATTTCACCTGTTCGGCTCATACATAAAGGAAAGATTTACTAATACTACTCATGTACAGAATTTGATATAATTCAGTGTTTCTGATCTAACAACAAAGTTACAAAATTTTACAGAACAAAGAAACGTCTATTTTGCTCACAACTGTATGTCTAGTACCTAGCTCAGCTCTTCTATAAAATAAGAGATTCAACGAATACTGCTGAATGATGAAGTAGTTGAAACGAGATAAGAACCCAGGTTGCCGGACTTTTAGTACAACACCTAGTGCTCTTTCCACTATGTGAAATCTTTTTCACAGTTCTCTAAAATAACATCTGAGAAACCTAAAGGAACTATTACTGTTTACCCTGAGAAAATATAACATTACCTGTTACACTTGAAATTACACTTGAAAGCCTGCTATGGCCTAGGTGTTTTATAGGTTTTCATTTAGATTATAGTTCAAAACCAAAACCACTATCATTTTCATTTTTAAATATCTACTATCTGAATTAAGCAGTAATTTCCATTCCTATATGAAGAAGTGGCAATAAGATACTAGTCTAACTCAACCATCACACATTGATTGTACTACCCTCATACACACTATACTAAATATTTAATTTTCTCTGATGATTCAGAATGGTTCTTAATTTCTTCAAGTTTCTTAGGTTTACATTTGAAATATAGTGAACTTATAAGAACTTAAGATATAAGGATGAAGGAGACTCTGTAGTACCTTTGATAATAATTTGTCACTGTAGCTTTTTCTTTTTTACATTTTTCCTGCCAGTTTGACATTTATCACTGTTTCTCTCACAAAAGCACAATGTAGAAAACTTCAGGCACTTAAACCATCTAGTTATTTAGATTCTAGATAAAAAAAGAGATGAATCAAACTTAAACTAATTAAGGCCAGCAAGTACAAAAGTGAAATTCAATCATAGAACCGGCATAAATTTAAAGAATATAATTTATCAATTTAGGAATTGAAGCTACTTCAAATCACATTTCATTTTGAAACACTGCTATGAATATAACCTCATTTCATTTCATACAGTTATTCTGCAGAAAAACATGACCTACCAAGGATATAGCCAAAGGAAATGGTCCTCTGTTGCAATATAAAGGTTTTGAAGTAGATATGTTTTAATGAAAAAAAATTGTCAGTGAAGACTTTAAAGGGAAAGCACGGACTCCATCTTCTCTGGAGGTTTAAAAAGAAAAGATTTTTCAAATGTCTGGGATGGCTTAGACTTGGCCTCACATTTGGCGACTGAGACAGAATCAGTTCAAAGGTCAGTCTGACCCAAGGGATTCAAGTCCCGTCTGCTGGTCACGCAAAAAAGTCATTAGCAAACTGCATCCTTCTGCTCTGCAGCTATCCAGTCCCTGCTCTGGTAATCGCTAACCTTATCCTTGAAATTACCCTAACGGCTAATTAACATGTTAGCTGTAGAGAATTATTTCTTCCAACTACTGAAAATTCTGCTTCTCAACAGTGTTCCGCAGTCCTTTAATCCTGTTTTTCTAACATTACCAGAGAGGGAAATATTTTGTGGTGCAATCAATATCTGCCCTATTAACAATGCCCGTTCCATTGTTCTATCCAAACATGGATTCCACTCCGAATTTCAGAAACAGCGGTAGGAAAATAACAGATAGAGAAATGAGAGCTCTTAGGTTTAACTTAGGGCCAAAATCAAAAGAGAAGAGACAATTCAGAGAGAGGAAGGAAGAAGCTGAGAGGGTCGTAGTGTAGAACACTTACTTTTAGGAACAGAGTGTCCCTTAGACTTCTGGTGAGTTGCCCAGAGCCTCTTCAGTTTCAATCCAAATGACAACGCTTCTCTGAGTCCTCCTCAAGTAAGGTTTCCACCACTAAAAATTGGATCTACAAGAGCTCAGATGGACTGGTAAAAAATGTCAGGGGCCCCCATGTGGGCCTCAAGCCTCTTTTAAACTAGGCCCACTTCTCTGTCCTGGGCCAACTCCCCTGTGCACTATATTCCTTCTTCTTCCAGATGCCAGGTATTCGGCCTGTTTCTTCTCTTCTGAGCTGCCACCACCTACTCTATTTCTCAGGGTTCCTCTAACCCCAAGACTGGCTGTGGAGTAGGACACCAGCTTCCCCCCTTCCTTGCTGTCCCTGCAAATAAACATATAGGCTCTTCTAGTTTCAGTATTTTTCTAATGGCTACAAGACAATAGAGAGGGAACAACAAAAAGCAACAATATCGTACCAGAAATTAAGATTATAATAATTGTCTCCACTTTAAAGTTCCTGCCTCCAAAAACCAAATTTTCTGAAAATGCTTATTGAGCAGTTTAAAAAGTACAAAGTACTAACATAGATATACAAATATAATCTAAACCCAATGCAACCTTAAGATACTCTGCTTTTCAACATACTTTACTCACGGGTCCAAAAATAGTTACCACATTAGTTTCAGCAAATAGGTACTTTTTTCTCTTTAAAATATTCAGTTAAATTCCCTTGAATTTAGTAGATGTATGAAAGTTTGCTTTTTAAAGGATATCATGAAAAACGTTCAATATATTTTATCTAATGTAAATGAGAATTAATATACAAAAAGCGTATTACGATTTACAAAAAACCAGGTATGTCAAAAGCAGCTGGCTTCACTAAGCAAATCTTAAAATTTTAAGGTACTGCGAACCAATTCTGTCTTTAAATTTTAAAAATTAAATAAAATGCTGTAAATGCTGTTTACAAATCTGGATATCTCATTTTTAGAAATCTAACTTCTAATGAATATATAAATCTAATGTCAATGTCATGTAGGCCTTTTATAAACAACAGTAATTCACATTAGTATACTTATACTCTGGTGATAATTTAGTTTCTAACAGACTTGGTAATTTCAAAACACGTTATCTAAATATTAGGCTATAAATCACAAGATTATAATTAATTAATTCAAAAGCTACATTCCTATAAAGGTGAAGGAACTCTGTAACTAAGTGCTGGCAGATCAAAAATGTCAATGACTGAATTTCCTGGATGATTTTCTTTATCCACTTAATTCACTTCAGTGGTTTTTTAAAACACTGAGTTATCACACTGTAAGATTACAATAAAATAAAGGCTAAAAATAGACAAAGATCATTTTATTTCATTTGTATAGTCTAATAGATTGCCATTTAATCAAACTAAAGATATTCAGATACTTTCCGTAAAAATGTGTCTCTGTGACTAAGCTCACCTCCAACTATTTATTTATAAAACATTAGAGAACTAGAATAAACACACTAAACAAAACCTTGATCTGACCCCTCCAGACATTTACATAAAAAAGGAAGTTTAATTTATTGTGTATTCTATAAGCAGATACTACGTTTTTGAGGAATGAAAGTGAATTACATCTTTTGCTCTTAAAGACAGTTTCATGATTTTTCTTTGATTCCTACACACTAACACAACAATGCAGCCAAGGTTATTATATCCGGAATGGGGGGGGGGGCATTACACCCAGCGATAGGAATTAAATCGCAGTAGCTAATGCCTCCCTTAAATAATTTATTCTCTCTTGGCTGCAAAAAACGTGACAGCCTCTTCAATTACCCCTCACCGCAAACCATCGCTTGCGTCGCGATCAATCTGACCCAGTTCCTATCGGGGCCACCACCTCAGTGTCGCGTCCTCGCGCCGGGTCTGCGAGTGTCACGGGAGGGGGCGGCGGCCGCGGGGGCGTCCTCTGCGCCGCGACCGGAGGCCGGCGGCGCGCGGGGCAGGCCCGGGACTCACCGGGTGGAGGTGCCCTTCCGCACATCGCACATCATGCACTTGAAGGCCTCGGCGCTGTTCCGGAAGGTGCAGACGCTACAGTCCCAGTACCCCTCATCCGAGGACGGCTTCGGCTGCCGCTTCGGCCTGCAGGACACAACCCGGACACGACGCGGCGCGGGGTCACCAGCAGGCCGCGCCCGGGCCCCGCGGCCGCCCCCACCCCGCCCCCCGCCCCCATTCCGCGCCCCCCGCCCCGCGGGCCCCCGGCGCGCCGCGCCCCGGCTCGGAGGGGCAGGGGGTCTGGAAGGCGGAGGGCGCGAGCGCGGCCGCAGTCGCCGCCGCCGCTCCGACACCCCGGGCTGCCGCTCCGGCCGCCGCCATCGCGGCTCCATTGTGGGGCGGCCGGCGCCGGCCCCTCACGCGGCAGCGCTCACGCGGCAGCGGCGCCGCCCCCGTTCTCGCCCCGCTGCCCTGGCGGCGAGCTGGGCGGCCGCCCGAAGCCGGGGTCGGGGGCCCCGCCGCCTGCACGCTGCGGGCCCGGGGGCCCGGGCGCCGTTACCTGGTGGGGCTCTTCTTGTCTCCCATGGCTTGGCTACCAGCGCACGCCCAGAGTCGCCGCCGCGGCCGCTCTGTTTGTCAATAAGGAGGATGAAAAGCCGGGCGGAAGCGGGCGGGGAGGCGGGAGGGGGCGGGGAAGGCCGCACCGCCGAGCTCGGGAGCCGCCGCCGGAGCCCACGCAGCCTCCAGCTGTCGGGGAAACTCCTGCCTGCGCGCACGTGACCCGCGCCCGCCAACCGGCGGCCGCGCCGGAGACTTCAAACGCGGCCAGCGCGGCCCAGCGCCCGCGGCAAGTTCGCGGGCGGGGAGGGCGGGGGTGGCCGCTGCAGCCGCGGGCGCCGGCGCCGCCTCGCTGCCCGGCTCCTCCCGGCTGGCCCCGGGGCTGCCACGCGCTCCGGAGCCCCTGTTGCGGGGAAGCGTCCGTCCTGCCGCCGGCGGGGGATGCTCCGTCATCCCGCACGAAGCCTGGTCCAAGGTGGGCCGGGCGTTCGGAGGTCAGCCCAGCTCGTGACGAGTGGGCGGCCGCGCTCCCCAGGTAGAACCGCTCTCCCGGCCTCGCCTGTCCTTGGATGCTCGGCTCTGGCCCCGAAGGGTACCTGGGGGAAGGTGGGAGTCACCAGGGAGCGTCATTGCTAGGTGTTTTAAGACACTGTCTGGTTTTATGCACACACATGCTCTACCAGGTACAGACTGTCGCCGTTAATTTTGAGAAAACGAAACCGAGGCTCAAGAAAGGTTAGGTGACTTCCTCTATATTACATAATTAGGAAATGACAAAGCCAGGAATCTAACACTGCTTGAATTTCAAATGCGCTCCTTTGGCCTCCCAGACCTCTAGAGTAGCTACTTAAAAAAAAAAAAAGTTCACCTCATACCTGTTAGAATGGCTATTGTCAAAAAGATAAGAACCAACAGCATGTGGAGGAAATGAGCTCTTGTACACTGGCCCTTGTACACTGTTGATGGAAATGTAAATTGCTGCAGCCGTTATGGAAAATGAAGGTTCCTCAAAATAGCATAAAAATATTGAAAATAAATAAAATTATTCAGCAATTCCACTTTTGGGTATTTATCCAAAGAAAACAAAAACACTAACTTGAAAAGGTATTTGCACCCCCACTTCATTGTAGCATTATTTTGTAATAGCCAAGATATGGAAACAACCTAAGTGTCCATTGATGGATGAATGGATAAAGAAAATTTGGGGTGTGTGTGTGTGTGTATGCAATGGAATGTTATTCAGCCATAAAAAAGAAAGGAATCTTGCCATTTGTGACAACATGGATGGACCTTGAGGATGTTATGCTAAGTGAAATAAGTCAGAGAAAGATAAATACCATATGATATCAGTTATATGTGGAATCTGAAACAAAACAAAATCAAGCCCATAGATACAGAGAGCAGATTGCTGATTGCCAGAGGTGTGGGGAGGGGGTGAAATGGGTGAAGGGAGTCAAAAGGTACAAACTTCCAGTTATAAAATAAGTTATGGGGATGTACTATACAGCATGGTGACTGTAGTTAATACTGTACTGCATATTTGAAAGTTGTTAATAGAGAAAATCTTAGTTCTCATCACAAGGAAAAAATTCTGTCACTGTATGGTGACAGATGTTAACTAGGCTTATTGTGGTGATCATTTACAATATATACAAATACCAAATCATTATGTTGTACATATCTGAAACTGATATAATGATGCCAATTATACCTAAATAAAAAAATTAAAATAAAAAAAGTACTCATAAACACTCGTTGAAAATAACAAGTTTGCATGTACCCAGAATGTTGACTAAGAACACCTTCCTCCCAGATCTAATTACCTCGACATACTGGATCCCCTCATCTTGCACAACAGCCATCTCACTGGTCTCTGCAGCTCCAGCCCCACCTCCCCAATCTATTCAGTAATCTACAACCAGATTAATAATAAAATGCTAGTAACATTATGCCACCACTCTGATCAAGAACTTTGCTAAGGTTCTCAGACTCCGTAGCCTGGTCTTCAAGGACTTCCACACTTTCTCCCCACCTCCCCGTCCTACTCCCCATCAGGAGAGCTGCCTCCTGGCAAAGACTGCAGATAAAACTCATTCCTTCCCTTCTCAAAACCCTTCCTTCACGCACATGGCTTACTTCTGCATAAAATATTTCCCTCTTCTCTCTGCCTGTACTCTCTACCCATCTTTCTAGTTCAATTCAAATTCCTGTAAAATAATAATCTTATAGCTAAAAGGATCTTAATGTACTACAAAGGAATAGTATAGTCAAAAGTCCAGGATTCTCAGCCTACTCCTTGTTCCTTCACGGAAAGACCTTGAAAATTGTGCTTAATTTCTGTAATTCTCAGCTTCTTCATCGGCAAAATGAAATCTATATTTATGAGGTGTGATTAATAATAAAATAACTAACATTTTTTAGTACTGTATGCCAGGCACTTTGTAATCTCTTTGCGCAAATGCATAGTTTAAAGGACTCAAAGTACTATGCAAATGTTCTCATCAACTAGCCTATCCCTTCATTTGAAAGACAAGGAGCTTAGGGCCCAGGTTCAATGATTTTTCTTTAATCAACAAGTCAGCTTTAGAGCTTAGCTATCCTATTAGTCTTTCACCAAGCCATGCTTTCTGATTAACCAACTCACCTCAATTATTGCACTCTCTGAACTCTCTGCACCATCTATACTTTCAGCAAGTGTCACTTTTAGAGACACAGACCTTACTTCAGAAACCCAGAAACCATGAGGAGTGTGATTGAGGAAAGCATACAAGAGGAGGAGATCTAAGGCCTAGTCTTCAATCTCTCAGTAATGCAATGGGTAAACTTAGGTAAGTCACTTCCTTTTTTCCATCTACAAAATAAAGGAATTAAAACTATTATCTCAACTAAGGTCCTTTCCAAGTCTAAGGCATTGTGATATTTTTAAATTCTTCAACTGGATGGATCATCAAGGAGACTTACGAGAACTGGTCTGCTTGCAAAAGTGATGGCAACAATGTATTTTTAAATCAAAAGAAAACCAAATCGAGCACTCTAAAAATCCCCAATGCTGCAAATCACCATTTCACTACACTATAACCTCCACCACTAGAACACAAGCTCCACTGCTGAATCATAAACTCAAGAAGGGCAGGAACTTTTATTTGCTGTCTTTATCACTGCATCTTCAGCCCCTGGAATAGTCTGACACACAGTAGGCACTCAATAAATATTCTGAGGATGAATACATTCACCTGTTTCACAACTCTTGCATGAGGTATTTTTTCATAACATGATTGACAGCCTGTTAAGCATATTGCGTGCAATGGATGGTCAGTAAACGCTAAAATTTACAACCCTTCAAACTGAACTTTACAATTCTGCAAAGTAGTTCTTGTAGATGATCCAGGAGTCCAGTTTCCTTGGAGTACAAAAGCACATGCGCTTGCACTACACCAGCTGCTTCCTATTTATCGGTGCTTCCCTTAGAACAACCCCTTCCTCTACTAGGCTTCATGGAGACAGTAATACAGAAGCTGCCTCTCTTACTTCACCACGAAAGTCACACCTTTTCCCTAAAGTGTTTCCTGCTAATCTGGAAGAGTGGCTGGTGGAGAAGAAAAAGATCCTCGTCACTAGAGTGACCCAGATTCTTAACCATTCAGCTGTCTTTTCAATACGTTAACAGTGTTCAATGCTTTAGACATGCAATTCAGTAGATGCACTTGTAAAATGACACAAGCACTTTAACGATAGTTTTAGCAATTTAACAATAAAGCGTTGACGTTTTCTAATGATTTACCTTTTAAAAATTAAAATAATCCCTAGGTCATTGATATGATAGTATACATTTCCATTCGAATATGCTTCCTAGAATGGCAGAGACTGGAGAATTTACTGAAACTGTGCATGGGGTACTGTACACTGGCGAGCAGTAATCTGTTCTCTGTTGAGGTCGATAAAAAGATTGAGAGCCCCTGTCTTAGATCGAGAGACTGAGCTTGGGATCCCAGAGACCCCAGGCTGTTCTGATTAGTCCTGAGTTTATATCAACGAGGCAAACACAATAACGGTAGAAACTATGTATTAACATTTTGTGTATAGTTATTAGACAACAGGAGCTAATACATGAAATAAGGAGTGCCATCTTGTTTATCAACTGGAATGTGAGAGAAAATGGTATAACTGAGGGAAAAATGAGCTACAAACCTTCCCTGACAGAAGGACTCAAAATGAAGGATAACAATAGTAAGCTATAATTGTAAAACCAATCACATTTTATTTTATTTATTTATTTTTTGCTGAAGATTTGCCCTGAGCTAACATCTGCTGCCAATCTTCCTCTTTTTTTTGTATGTGAGCCGCTACCACAGCATGGCCGGTAACAGACAAGTGGTGTAGGTCCAAGCCTGGAAACCGAACCCAGGCTGCCAAAGCTGAGCATGCTGAACTTAACCACTAGGCCACCGGGGCTGGCCCTAAAACCAATCACATTTTAAAAGATTGATTTTTTGGTTTTTGTTTGGTTGCTTGGTGTTTTGTTTGTTTTTACAACATGGAGATACCTTTGCTGATTTTGTTGGTTATAAAAGTTATATGTTAGCACTGTGTTTGTTTCTAGGGTGCCCCAAGAAAATACCACAGACTGGGTGGCTTAAACAACAGAAATTTATTTTCTCACACTTCTGGAGGCTAGAGTCTGAGATTAAGGCATCTGCAGGGTTGGTTTCTTCAGAGGCCTCTCCCCTTGCCTTAAGATGGCTGCCTTCTCCCTGTGTCTTCACGTGGTCTTCCTTCTGTATCTGTCTGTGTCCTAATCTCATAAATTTTTATAAGGCCATCAGTCATATTGGATTAGGGCCTACCCTAATGACCTAATTTTATCTTAATTACCTCTTTGAAGACTCTCTCTCCAAATACAGTCACATTCTGAGGTACTAGGTGTTAGGACTATAACATGAATTTTTGAGGAGACACAATTCAGCCCATAACACCAATGTTTAAACAGTTCAGCAATTTTTTTTTACTTTTTTCTAAGGAAGATTGGCCCTAAGCTAACGTCTTCGCCAATCTTCCTCTATTTTGTATGTGGGACACTGCCAGAGCATGGCTTGACAATCGGTGAGTAGGTCCGTGCCTGGGATCCAAACCTGCAAACCCTGGGCTGCCGAAGTGGAGCACACAAACCTAACCATTACACCACCAGGCCGGCCCCAGCAAATATTTTTTTAATTAACACATGCAGCGCGTTCTTGTAACATTACTAGTACAGGTTCACAATTCTCATTTGAAACGCTTAAGGCTGGATATGTTTCATAAATAAGACGTTTTGGGATTTTCAAAAGGCAGCATGGTACAAATACTACGTAATTACCTTCCAAGTGGGTTCTGAAGTAGTGCCCCATAATCAAATGCACTAATATTTCTGTAAAACATATAAATATTCACACTATGTGGTAAAATAAAGTCTATAAATCACCTCAGTTTTTACTCAGGTTTTACTGCTAAATGATTACAGGTTTTACTCAGTTTATCAGTTTTACTCAGGTTTTACTGCTAAATGATTACACATCAGGTAAAATATGAAAATGCTTTCAATTTTTAGTGCTTTTTGGATTACAGGATTGTGGAAAAAGGACTGTATATCTGTAGGAATTTGAGGAAAAATTAATATTGAAAAGATTAAGATTAAAAACATCCACACTTGGGGCCTGCCCTGTGGCGTAGTGGTTAAGTGCTCGCGCTCTGCTGCTGGCGGCCTGGGTTCGGATCCCGGGTACGCACTGAGGCACCACTTGTCAGGCCATGCTGTGGTGGCGTCCCACATAAAGTGGAGGAAGATCAGCACGGATGTTAGCTCAGGGCTGATCTTCCTCACACACACACAAAAAAATCCACACTTTTTGACACAGCAATTCCACTTTGGGGAAAATATCCTAAGGATACAACCTGAAGTGCACAAAAATCCTTTACACAGACAGTCATTGCAGTTATTTTAATAAATTTTGAAAATATCTGAATGCCCATCAGAAGAGGAATAGTTAAATAAATTATGATCTAACCAAAGGACTGAATTTTAAGCAGTCATTAAAAACAGTGTTGAGGATCTGAATAGATATTTTTCCAAAGAAGACATACAGATGGCCAACAGGCACATGAAAAGATGCTCAATATCACTAATCATCAGGGAAATGAAAATCAAAACCACAATGAGATATCACCTCACATCTGTTAGAATGGCTACTATCAAAAAGACAAGAAATAACAAGTGTTGGTGAAGATGTGGAGAAAAGGGAACGCGTGTGCACCATTGGTGGGAATGTAAATTGGTGCAGCCACTATGAAAAACAGGGGTTCCTCAAAAAATTAAAAATAGAATACCACATGATACAGCAATTCCACTTCTGAGTATTTATCCGAAGAAAACGAAGACACTAACTTGAAAAGACATATGCACCCCCATGTTCATTGCAGCATTGTTTACAATAGCCAAGATAGGGAAACAAAGTAAGTGTCCATTGAAGGATGAATGGGTAAAGAAATTTTGGTATATATATACAATGGAATCTTATTCAGCCATAAAAAAAGAATGAAATCTTGCCATTTTCGACAACATGAATGGACCCTGAGGGCATGATGCTAAGTGAAATAAGTCGGACGGAGAAAGACAAATACCATTGATCTCACTTATACGTGGAATCTAAAACAAACCCACCAAGCTCATAGAAATAGAAAACAAGATTGGTGGTTGCCAGAGGCAGGGTGGGTGAAATGGGTGAAAGGAGTCAAAAGATATAAATTTCCAGTTTTAAAATAGATAAGTCATGGGGATATAATGTACAGCATGGCAACAATAGTTAATACTATATTGCATATTTGAAAGCTGCTAAGGGGCCGGCCCTGTGGCTTAGCGGTTAAGTGCGTGCGCTCCGCTGCTGGCGGCCTGGGCCCGGATCCCGGGCGCACACCAACGCACTGCTTCTCCCGCCATGCTGAGGCCACGTCCCACATGCAGCAACTAGAAGGATGTGCAGCTATGACATACAACTATCTACTGGGGCTTTGGGGGGAAAATAAATAAATAAATAAAATCTTTAAAAAAAAAAAAAAGAAAGTTGCTAAGAGAGTAGATCTTAAAAGTTCTTATAACAAGAAAAATTCTGTAACTATGTATGGTGATGAATGTTAACTAGACTTATTGTGGTGATCATTTCGCAATATATTCAAGTATGGAATCATTATGTTGTATATCTGAAACTAATATAATGTATGTCAATTAAACCTTAGTAAAAAAAATAATAAAATGGCATCGACTCAAAAATAAATAAATAAATGTATGGTAAACATTGTTCGTTGCACCTGTGTATCATCTTTCCTTTACATTCTCTTTTACTTTCTTGCTCAGATAATAAAGCAAAACAAAAAAACTATATTGATGAAGCATTTCTAACAAGAGGCAATGCTTATGTTGTAATGTTAAGTGAAAAATGCAGGATATAAAATTGAATATACAGTCATGCACCAAATAATGATGTTTCAGTGAACAATGGACTGCATATATCGTGGTGGTCCAGTAAGACTAGTACCACATAGTTCAGGTGTTTAGTAGGCTAGACCATCTAGGTTTGTGTAAGTATGTAGGGGAGGAAGAAATTTTCCTCTGTGTTCTATGTTCTTCTGGCTAGTCTAAGAATTAAACTGACAGACAGATTAATAGGAGAAAAACTAAAGTTGGAAAAAACCCAGGAAAACTGAGTAACTTGCCAAAATGGCCAAAGCCCTCACCTTAAATACCATCCTCAGCTAAAGACAAAAGAAGATGTTGGAGGTGGGGATAGTCAGGGACTTCAAAGGGAAGGAAGGCAATTCACAGGTAGATGAAAAGGAGCAAATGTTTGGAAGACGAATGTTTGGCCACACAGAAACAGAAGAACACAGAGGGGAGCCCAGTAGGCTTTTCTAGGTTCCTCCCTGTCCACCACCTAGTTCATGTTATGCTAATGTGACAACTCGTTTCCTGAGACAGGTTTTTTTAATCTGAATTCTTTTAGACATTTAAGGGGGAGGTAACAAGAAAACTTTGTGTCTTTTATTTCTTAAACATAATCAGTCTAAAATATAGCCTCATGTTAAAGAGACACATTTTGGGATGGCAAATTTTGTTCCCCTTCAGTACGCTCTACGATGTTCACACAAGGACGAAATCATCTAACAACACATTTCTCAGAACATGTCCCCATCATTACTTGATGCATGACCGTACAATAAAGACTAAACTATAGAAAAAGATCAGAAGGAAACACACCAAAGTATTAATGGTGGCTTGTCAGTCTCTCAGTTTCATTTCAGCACAGTATACCCCTTTTTCTACCGTCAGCTCCTGGCCTTCTGTTCCCTCTACTCTCCAACCCCCTCTCTCCCTATATCCTACCCCTTTCCAACAATTCTCTATTTCATCCCTTGGTCTGGCCTTAAGTAATGGCCCCACCCATCAGGACTCCATTCCTCCTGCATTTCCTTTTTACTCCAAACCAGTCCAGCACTAGCTTCAGGGTAGCTCTCCATTTCTACACGTTGTCTCTCATCTACCTTCCCCAAATCCAGGAAGTAGTGTGATGAGGACACAAGATGTATTAACAAAGGACGACCTTGAATAGGGAGTTGGAAGACGTTTCAAGGCTTTAACCCACACCTCTGAAGAAGGGCCACTGGCCCACTAGTGCTGGTGTTTCTGACTGGGTCATGTGAAGCTGGTTCTGCAAATGCTAGAAAAACTGCAAATTGGATTCAGCTTCTACCAAAGAAAGGAACTGCTGCTGCTAGGGTAATGCTCAGAGGAGCAGGAAGAGGACTGGAAGACAAAAAGGCAACAAGTAGCTGACAGAAAAAAAGCAAGTCCCTTTTTCCTCCTCCTGCCTTTCAGTCTCCTCCTGGCACCCCCCACTGGCAGAACCAGCTAACAAAGCCGAAATGTGGTCCCAGAGTAGAGTGGAGGACCAGTTCCCGCATCACGAAATGAGTATAGCGTAGAGTCACAAGGAGTATAGGGTTTGGGGCTGACAGACGACGACGGAATAACTGCCACAGTGATCCTTTGATTACTCAGCATCCACACAAACCCTTCTAAATGTATTTGAACAGCTGTACAATAACAAGACATCTCTATCTTTCCCCCTACATGCAACTATCCTGTGTACAAAGACATTCCCACCCTCTCCTGAAAATGAGGCGACACATTGCCCCAACTGAGTCATCGTATCCATTTCTGGCTGTCAATCACACCATTCATCTCTAGTCTATTTTAGTTCTTCCTTTAAATTTAGTCACAGTCTTATCTGATTTTCTATTACCTAAAAACTAAATTTTAAAGTTTACCTCCAAAAAAACGTGTATTAGGTAATAAGAGGAGAAAGAGAAAGAAGAAAATAGTTCATATTTACAAATACATACACACACACACACACAACAAGCAATAAAGAAAATATATACAACTGCTACAATCCTCATTTATGTAACTGGTCATGGAGCCATGTAACTTTTCATAACCTTTTTCCACTAACCATTTTACGTTCTGTTTTTCGTTTTTCCTCAGTCAAACACTTAGCTAGTCTAAGTTCTTTATCTGGTGAGGTGACTCAAACCTTCATTCTCGAATGCTCAGTGGTCCTGCCTTGATTTGGTTGCTGAAATTTCCATTACCTTTTACTATTGGACATTGAAGTACTAAGAGGTGCTCTCATGAATATCCTGGGTTGAAGACGTAGTCCTTCCTACCCTCACAGTTAATCAGCAACCCGATTTTCCCTTTGTAATCAAGAGCAATCTCCCCATCCAATAAAGCAACTCCCTTATTTATCTGTGGGTTCAGGGGCATGAGGAACACTAAATGTCCAACTGGCAGTTTTATCTTCCAATTCAATAGAAGAACCATTATTGTGGCCCCTCATGGAAGCACTGTTACACTGGGAATCAAGGTCTCCAGAGCAGTAGAGTTCGATGTTATGGGGATGGAAAGCAAAAATTTCGCAAGCAAGATTTTAGGTATAACAGTGAGAAGAGCCATTCCCACTTCCATCTCTTGATTCCTGTATTTATTCTGGCTATGGAAAAGACAGCATCACATAGTGGTCTCTGATTCAAAGCATATACTGCATCTTGTAAGATAGCAGCACTTTTTTTCAGGATATTGTCTCCAAACTGACTGAGTCTTGAGTAAGACATTCCACTGTTCTATTAGGCCAGATGCTTCTGAGTGATGGAGTATATGATGTGACCAGTGAATTTCATGGGCATGAGCCCATTGCTGCGTTTCTTTTGCTGTGAAATGAGTTCCTTAATCAGAAGCAATGTTGTACAAAATATAATGAAAATGGATAAGGCATTTTATGAGTCCATGGATGGTGGTGCCAGCAGAAGCATTATAGGCAGGGAAGGCAAATCCATATCCAAAATATGTGTCTATCCCAGTAAAAAGATCTCCATCCTTTTCCATGAGGGAAGTGGTCCAATGTAATCAATTAATAACCAGGTGGCTGGCTTGTTCCTTCGTGGAAGGGTGCCAAATAGGAGACCCAGGGATGGTCTGTGCTCTCAGCCAGTTAGGCACCCAGCAGTAGCAGTGTATCAGGCTACAAGGTCAGCCTTGGCGAGAAGATGATATTGCTGAGTCCATGTAGAGCCTCCATCCCAGACACCATGGCCACTTTGCAAATGGGTCCATTGAGAAAGCACTAGGGTGGCTGGGGACTGTGGCTGACAGACATCAAGAAAGCATCATTTTGTGCATCTGATTATTGAAAGCCTCCTCTTCAGATGATGCCTTTTGGTGAGTATTCTCATGGAACACAAATATCTTCACACTCTGTGCCCATTTTGAGACGTCCATCCACATACTTCATTCTCCAGACTTTCTTCTATCAATCTTCCAATCTTGTCCTCTCCAAGTCCCTGACCATCCAGCCCAGATATTAGCAAGTGCCCATGAACCACTGCAGATCCATACTTCTGATCATGTTTCAGTCCAGACAAGGTGGACAATCAAATGTGTGGCTCTAAATTATGCTCGTTAGGAAAATTTGCTTCTACTAATGCCCTTCAGGGCCATCTCTTATTGGGACTGCAATGATGCACTATCTCTCGTTGGTGCCAGTATATCATGCAGAACCATTTGCAAGCCAGTCCTGGGTTTTTCCTCCTCAGTCAACCAGCTATAAGAAACTCCTTATAAGGCCATAGATGTGGATTGAGGGAGAGGAAGAGTCACCATTGAAGGACTCCATACAATTACTTGTGTCGTCCATTTCTGCTCAAATTCAATATCTTATCTACCATTTCCACTTGATGATAAATTGCTGCCATGCACACTCAACCTTATGGCTTGGTGGTCCAGATAGCACTCATTTCATAAAGAGAAGCTCAGTTGGAACGGTCACTTGATGTCCCATGGTTAGGCGTTCAGTCTCTGTCCGGGGCTAAATAGCAAGACAGGAGCCATTTCTCAAAAGGAGAATAATTATCTGTAGAAGAGGGCAGGGATTTGCTCCAAAGCCCTAAACGTCTGCACTGTGATTTCCCTTTGGTGCAAAGGATATCTGTTTACTATATAACAGAGTGAATATATGTACAGTGATTTGAGTATTAAATATCATCCTTCTCACAGAAGATTTTATTTTCTTGTTAGAACTCTTTTGTTAAAAATATGTTCTTTGATCTGCCGGTATTCCTAAATATTCTATTTTGGCTTCTATTATTATCATCAGTTTATGTTCATTTTTCCTTCACTTTCCTATTGTTTTTTTTTCCTCATATTTTCCTTCTTGTTTTCTACAGATATTGCTTTTTCAATTGATCTTTTCCAAGTTTTCCTCTTTTCTTTTAGTTTTCTATTTGACGTGCTTACTTTCTTCTCCTTAGGTTTCCTATTCTTCTTCCTCATCTCCACTTTTATGTCTGTATTATCTATTTCATTTCTACTAGTTCTTCTTTTTTGTGTGAGGAGGACTAGCCCTGATCTAACATCTGATGCCAATCCTCTTCTCTTTTTGCTGAGGAAGATTGGCCCTGGGCTAACATCCGTGCCCATCTTCCTCCACTTTATATGGGAAAGCAGCCGTGTGTCAGTGCACGCCCAGGATCCGAACCTGTGAATCCCAGGCCGCCGAAGCGGAGTGTGCGCACTTAACCGACACGCCACCAGGCCGGCCCCTCTACTAGTTCTTATTAGTACCATTTTCAGTTTTTAACACATGCCCCTGGGATAAGAGTTTTATATTTATCCTTATAGAGCTTCTAGGATTCCAATGGAAAAGCTTACACCGTATATGAGCATATTTAATATAGTATGGTTGGATTAATTGTTGAGAAGATCAAAGTTATAAGTTTGATGTCCCTAGAATTCAGACAAGGTCCCAAAATGAAAAAATTTTTTGTTCTCTATAGTCATACTGCATCACTAACTCTATTGAGTGTCCTTACAAATCTGCATCTTTAGATATTAGAGGAGTGCAGGAAAAACAACTCCATGTACATATCTTACAGCCAAGTAAGTTGATGGTGTTGGATTTATTATAAAAAAGAGGATGTTAATAAACTCCACAGTTGTAAAGATTTCATCCCCAATCATACATTAAGTAATTTTATAAGCTTCCAGTACAAAATATAAATACTGTAGCTATACTTAGAACCACTAATAAAGTCAAATATATTTTAAACATTTTTGTATTAATATGTTTGACCCAGAAAAATCTACTGCAACATATCTGAAAAATTTATAAGTACCCGAAGTCTTTCCACCAATAGCACAAACACAGCTGTGATGTCAAATTTCTCAGTAATGAAAATAATATTTCTCTGAGGCATAATCTTGGAGACAGATGTGGAAGGAGAAATTTCAATTGTGTTGTCATATATATCTTCATAAGAAAATGATTGAACTAGCATCAGTTTTTGCAGTAATATAAATAGAACTCCAGAAATTCCTACAAGGATTTCTTGCAGCAAACACATTGCCATTTAAATAATGCATTTCATTAGTATATTATATTCTAGAAGAAAACACATCTTATATAAGTAATATGCTTAAGTAACTTATTTTATATGTTATATATTACTTGACATGTTTCAGATTAAATATATTTTAAATTTTTAGTATGAATAAATTTTGGCAATAAGCAAAACAAAACTGTTTGCTTAACCAATGGTTAAGGGCATTATCTATAGCCAGATTGCCTGGATTCAAAGTCTGGCTCTGAAAGTTACTAGCTGTGTTACCTAGGGCAAATTACCTAACCTGTGCCTCAGCTTTCACATCTATGAAATGGGGCTAATAATTGTATGTACTTATGGGATTATAATGAGGGTTAACCAAGTTAATATATGTAAAGCCCTTAGAAACAATGCTTAGTGCTTGTAAGTAATATCAAAGACCTAGCTGTTCAACTAGAAAGATGTGCAACTATGACATACAACTATCTACTGGGGCTTTGGGGGGAAAAGAAAGGGAGGAGGATTGGCAATAGATGTTAGCTCAGAGCTGGTCCTCCTCAGCAAAAAAAGAGGAGGATTAGCACGGATGTTAGCTCAGGGCTGATCTTCCCCACAAAAAAAAAAAAAAAAAGACCTAGCTGGACTGACAGTTTAGAATCCCAGCTCTACAACCTACTACCTGCACAACACTGGACAAGTTATTTAACCTTTTCGTACCTCAGTTTCCTCATCTATAAAATGAGAGTGATAATAATACCTGCCTCATGGAATTACTGTGGGTTGTTATACATAAAGTAGTGCGGCTGGTACACAGTAAGCTCTATACAAACGTTTGCTTTTACCAGCAGCCCTCGCTTACCCTGAATACCATGGAGGCTTGAAAGCCCTAACAGCTTAGTGGAATTTTTAGGTATCCTCCCCAATTCCCTGAATACTCCTATGGGGTAGCCTGGCCAACGCCCGGGATTCCTTCCTCCCAGGGTTCCCTGTGCCCTTCCAGGCAACTAGAGTTTACAGACAATTATAATTATTTATACTTTAGATTAAAACAACAAGGAGAGAAGTATAGAATGAGCTGAAGGTTGTAACATATTTGAGTTGGCTCTAGTTCTCCTACTCTGGAACTGTTTTTCATCTAAGTATTTTTTGTATCTAAATATTTATCAAAGTATTTATCATTTAGCTTCTCTGGTCCTCAATTTTCTCACTTGTGAAATGAAAGGACTGTACTCAAAAATCTCTCGTGTCCCTTCCGGGTATAAAATTCTAAAACTCTAGCATTCTGTCTACATGATAGATGGTGTTTGGTATGGTGTGGTCTGAGAGAGATATGGAACCTTCGTTGCTATTTGAATCAAGTTCAAAGCTCAAATACCACTCACTGTTGGTGGCAGCTGCCGAAACTGCAGGTCTCTACAAATCCTATAATTTCTTGTTATTATGGAGAAAAAGGACCAAAATAAATTGGAATGTTTATAATGATATGTATTTCTATAACTAAATTTCTATAAAACTTCTGAACTACTTTGAAATAACAGAATTTCAAAGGTTTGAAAGTTTCTCAAATCCTTACAAGCCCAAGCAAAAATGTTAAGTTTAAATGAGGAAATATGTGTATGTAAAAGTTCTTCACACAATTAATACATTTTACAAATGCAAGATGTGATCATTTATAAAATCAATCTGGTCTTATTTTAACAGAAGAATTTTATAATAATTTGTGGAGATGGAAAGCTCTGGTTATTTAGCAAGCATATAGAAGTCCTTGATTTCAAACTGACATTAAAGTATTTCTATGTGACAAAATGTCTAAGTGAGATGTCTGTATATGAAGTCATGCCAGTTGCTTGGAGGATGAGCAGCTTTACTGTGATGGTTTCGAGTTTCCACATTTGCTTTCAGCTTCTCTGCCAGAGGCACATACATGTGCCCCACCCCCACCCCCAGATAAATTTCTCTGATGTTTTTAATAGCAAGGCATTTTATTCCCACTGCCTTTTTTACTTTTATCAGATAGCAGAATGACTAATCTGTTGGCAAAATTTGTGCATCTGTTATTATGGCTCCTAGTATATTGTGTAGTGGTTAATTCTACAGTATTCTTTAAAATATGGCTTGAGTTTATCTTTGTAGTAGTACTATAGTGATTCATTTACCAATACGTATTTTGTTTTTGGTGAAAAATAGTGCAAAACCACACTATCATGCACAGCATAATGTTATCTCTTCACATACTCTGCAGCATCCATCTTGATATGTTTCTTTTTATTTATATATATATATATATGTTTCTTGATCATAAATTCATTGTTTCACTAATCACCTTAACAGATCTCTAGGATTATTATTAACTAGGCTTTTCATTATCATATATGTGATAATTTTTTAAATTTGTAGTTCAATTTAATACAGTAAAATTCACTCTTCTATGAGTTTTGACTAATCCATAGAGTCATGTCACCACCTCACTAGTCAAGATGTAGACGAGTTCCACCACCCAAAACAGTTCCCTCACGCAGCCCCTTTGCAGTCAGCCCTTCTCCCAGCCTCTAACCCCTACTAACTACTGATCTGCTCTCCACCCCTAGAGGTGCCTTTTCCAGAATGTCATATAAATGGAATCATACAGATGTAGCCTTTTGAGTCTGGCTTCTTTCACTGAAAATAATGCATTTGAGATTCGTCAATGCTGTTACTTCTATCAATAGTTTGTTCCTTTTTATTGCTCAATAGAATTCCATTATATGTGTGTGTGTGTGTATATGTATATATGTATATATATATATACCCCAGTTTGTTTATTCATTCCCCAGTATGAGGACATGATTTGTTTCCAAGTTTTGGTGATTATGAATAAAGCTGCTGTAAACATTTGCATGCAGGGTTTTGTATGAATAAAAGTTTTCACTTCTCTTGTGTAAATACTTAGGACTTGGATTGTTGGGTCACATGGTCTTTTATGTTTAAATCTATTAGAAACTGCCAAACTTCTTCCCAAAGTCACTATACCATTTTGCATTCCCACCAGCTGTGTATGAGAGTACTAGGTGCTCCAAATATTCATCAGCACTTGGTATTGTCAGTCTTTTTTTTATTATAGCCATTCTTGTAAGTATGTAGCAGCATCTCATTGTGGCTTCAATTTGCATTTCCTTTATGATGAACAATGTTGAAGATTTTTTCATGGGCTTATTAGGCATTCATATATCTTCTTTGGTGAAGTGTCTGTTCAAAACTTTTGCTCATTTAAAAAAATTCCATTGCTTTCTTATTATTACGGTTTTAAAAATTGTAGTAAAATATACATAACATAATATTTAACTTTTTAACCATTCATAAGTGTATAACTCGGTGGTATTAAATATATTCACAATGTTGTGTAGCCATCACCACTATCAATACCCAAGACTTTTTCATCATCCTCAACAAAAACTCTGTACCCATTAAATACTAACATTCCTTTCCCTGTTCCTCCCTTCAGTACCTGGTAACCTCTATTCTACTTTCTGTTTTTATTAATTTTCCTATTCTAGGTACCTCATATAAGTGGAATTATACAATATTTGTCCTTCTGTGTCTGGCTTATTTCCCTAAGCATAATGTTTCAAAGTCCATTCATGTTGTACCATATATCAAAATTGCATTCCTTTTTATGGCTGAATAATATTCCATTGTATCTACTTATTGAGTTTAAAGACCTCTTTTTATGTTCTGTTTACAAGTCCTGTATGAAATATATAATTTGCAAATATTTTCTCCCAGTCTGCTGTTTGCCGTTAATTTTCTTTGAGGTTTTTGAAAGAGGAAAAAATTTTAATTTTGATGAAGTCCAATGTATCAATTTTTCCTTTTTAAGGACTATGGTTTTGATGTCACATCTAAGAACTCTTTGCCTAACACTGTGTCGCAAAGATTTCCTCCTAGGCATTCTTCTAATGTTTTAAAGTTTTACATTTAGATCTATGATCCATTTTGAGCAAAGAACTGACACATCTTCCTGCCTCCTTCCCTCTCAGTCACTCAGCGAGAGAACACTTTAGGAACCATGTCACTCTCATCTGGCCAGATCTCTCTGCCAGAGCTCACAACACATACCACGCACTGTTCTATTTAAAATTCAAGCAAAGGCTAGAGACTCTTGACAGAAGCATAGACTTTAGCCTCATTAGGTCTGACACCATCTGAGGTCTTAAGCCTGGGGCCATTATGAATCTCAAAGCCAATTAATCCTAAAATGCTTCTAATCTCTGTCATCCTCAATCACTCTCACAATTGCAAACTACAGTCTCGTCCTCCGCCAACATTTATATTCTATCCTGTCTTTTAAAGTATTGCTGTCAGGCTATCGCTTTGTACTTTCTCCCCCAGTAAATCCCTCTCTCTGGCCTTTTGGAGTGCTTCCCCCAACAACCAACCAACCAACCAAACAAACAAACCCTTTTCTCAAGGACTTTGAGTTTCCTTTAAAGTCTTTCCTCTTTGAATTGGCTGCTAGAAAGCTTAGAGCCAATTTTGTGAATGAACTCCACTTTTATCTCTACCTTATAATCTTATTCTTATTTCTCCTTTGCTTTATCTTTAAGCCTTTTTAAAAATTTTGCTATGTTTTTAACATTTTTGTAAAACCTCCTTCAGTACCTTTTAGAACAACATGAGATTATAATAAATGAATACTCTGGTGTTCACTTATTATCTATCCAAAATCTATTACCTCTCCTTCTTTACTGATAGAATACCAATTTTACCTGGAACGTCAATGTGCCCCAAATCAAACAATTTTGATTTTTCAGACTCCCTTAAAGCTAGGAGTGGTCATATGACATGGTTTTAGCTAATGAGATGTAAACGAAGTCTACTTCAGAGTTTCCAGGAAAACTATTGTTTTACTATTGAAAGGGGCAGACTCAAGCTGGCACACATTTTTGCTCATCTCCTTCTCTTCTTCCTGTCTATAACTAGATCATGATGCTTGGCATTACAGAAGCCATCTTGGTACCGTGAGGTTGAAAGCCACATGCTAAGAATTGTGTCACAGGAAGTAAGCAAGATCCTTCCCTGATGATCTCATGAAGCCACAATACCAACCCTGAAATGCTTATTCTTAGACTTTTTATTTCATAAGATCAATAAATTCCATATTTGATTAATCTAGGTTGAAAATCTGTTATATACTACCAAATGCAAACCTAACTCTTACATACTCTTTCTAGATCTCATTTTCCCCCAGTGAATGGGCCCTTGCCTTCACTAACTGCCTTCTTATCACACTATTGTGATTATAACCCCGCATTGTTCATCCTCTTACACTCCAAGAAACAAAGGCCTGGGAGGAGGTGTCATCATTCTCCTCATTTCTCTTTGTCAATTTTCGCCATTATTCTTCAATTCTTATGCAAAAACACTTCCTTCTTCAAGGTTCACACCATTGATTTCACCCTTCAACACTTCTCATTGCTATCATTATCCTATCTCCTAGAAAAATCCTCCTCAGTCTTACTCTCCATCCAGAATTCCATAATCATTCTAGATAGTTTCAATACGATATTCAACATGCTAATCTTAAAGTTTCTTGACTTCTTTCAATCACTCCAACAGTCCATTCCCAAAGCCACATTCTGGACCACATTATTTCCTTGAGCTCCTCTCTGTGTTGTTTTTTATAAAGATATCTCAGAATTTCAGGGTATACCTAATTTTTAAAAAAGATAGTCTCTGTTTTTTAATTAGCAAATTAATCCATTTACAATGCTCATGATTATGATAAGTTTGGACAAATTTTACCATCTTGTTTTGTATTTACTGTGTACCATGTTTTCTTCTTTCATTTTATCCCTATTTTGCTTTTTGTTAGAGTAATCAGATTCTATCAATTTCATTTTTATTTTAACTATTTGGGGATATACATTCTATTTCTATTTTAACCAATAAGGTTTTGTTTACAGTTTTATTGAAGTATAATTTATATGCCATACAATGTACCCATTGTAAGTGGATGCTTTTTCAATGATATTTAGTAAATTTATACAGTTGTGCAACCCTCACTACAATTTAATTTTAGAACTCTTTCATCATCCCCTAAAATTTCATTGTGTCCATTTGCAGTCAGTCCCCTCTCCCGTTCATCTTCAGGCACACATTGATTTTCTTTCTGTCTCTATAGTTTTGCCTTTTCTAGAAATTTCATATAAATGCAATCATACAATATGTAGTCTTTTGTGTTTGGCTTCTTTCACTTAGCATAATTTGAGGTTTATCCACTTTGTTGCATGTATTAGCTGTTCATTCTGTTTATTGCTGAGTAGTATTCATTGTATGGATATATCATTTTTTGTTTATCCATTCATTAATGAGTTGATAGACATTTGAATTATTTCCAATTTTTGGTTATTTTGAATAATGTTGCTATGAATGTTCACATACAAGTCTTTGTATAGATATATGTTTTCAGTTCTTTGGGGTAAATATCTAGGAGTAGAATGGCTAGGTCATATAAGAAGTGTGTGGGGGCCGGCCCCGTGGCTTAGCGGTTAAGTGCGCGCGGCTCCGCTGCTGGCGGCCCGGGTTCGGATCCCGGGCACGCACCGACGCACCACTTCTTCTCCGGCCATGCTGAGGCTGCGTCCCACATACAGCAACTAGAAGGATGTGCAACTACGACATACAACTGTCTACTGGGGCTTTGGGGGAAAAATAAATAAATAAATAAATAAAATCTTTAAAAAAAAAAAAAAAGAAGAAGTGTGTGTTTCTGCTATCCGTTGCTTGGCATAAACCAGGAAGTGGGGAGGAGCTAAACTCTCTGGCTACTTGTGCTCCAACCAATATTATTGACAGTTCCACTGGGCTCTTTCTTGCTCCCCTTATACTCCCCTTCTAAACCTTCAGCACCCCTAAAACAACTCCTATATTTTTAACAGTTCTCTTCTTCCTTTGTTTTGGGGTTTGGCTCCTCTCTCAAACTGAGCCTATCTACTTTTTACTTTCAGGGATACCTCATAATTTCACCATTTATGGTGATTTATGGTGTAACTGGTCGTGAAATTGTAAGTTCTGACCAAGACCATAAGACGATAGATAATCAGATCCCAAAGTGAAGTGATAGACCCATATACAGGTTTTCAAAGCAGGAGGCTGAGAATCAGTTAGAAAACTGACACACAATGAAGATATAATTGAGTTAAGAAAGTGGAGAAGGGAGAAAATTTGTGGAGAGATTTCTATGGAGAGAGCTACTGCCATAAAGGTAATTCCACTCCTGTCCTATAACTCTCCATTTCCTCCCTCCCCTGAAGCCTAGCCAGAGTAGACTTCAAGGGACCACTGGAGAGCTTGATATGTGTTACCTGGTGTTTGGGAAGCACACTGGTCTGGCATCTGACATAGGCCTGAGGCATCAAAAGACAAGAGCCTGTGACAATTGGCCTGAGGAGTCAGGCAGAGACGCAGACAGATGCTGCTTCTCAGAGAAGTAACTGCCTTCCCGTCTGACACAGCCAAAGGGGCATGACCATCAGGGATGAGGTGTAGAACTCTTGGGAGGAATATTAGCCAAGGGTCATTTAAAAAGTGCTCCAGTGCTTCTGCCAAAGGAAAAAGAGATACCCTCTCAAGAGAGGGTCTGTGTGAGTGGACTGAGAATCTAGAAGGGAAGCAGGAGGGGCCACTGAGTCTTGGAAAATGAATTCATCACAACACATGCAATTGGATAAACACAACCAAAGAATGTAAAAAAACGCACATGTGTGAGAGAGTCTGCTTTAAACACCTGCAAGGTCTAGAGAGTGTGACATCACTTATCACAGTATCGGTCAAGTGAGAGCTTTCTGTGTGTCCCCTTTCTTTTCCTTTCTCTTTGTGTCTCACCTCTCAAGGGGCCATAAGCTATGAGCAGCATGCTGAGGGAGGAGAAATAGAGAGAACAGAAACTACAGTAATGACGTCTCCTCTGCCAGGTATCAGGATGCCTGCCCGAAGCTGGCCCTAACTGCAGGGGAGGAGAGGATCTCATCCTAAATCACTTTTAGAATTATGATGCTTACAAAGATTTGGTCATACTAATTTCCATTAGTATGTTTTGTGACTTAAAGTGAACAGACGAGTGTCTGTTTCCTAGGAGAGACCAAAAGAGTCCTCGGGGCCTGCTGGAGTTCTCAAGGGGGCAGCAGAACTCCTTCTCTCACTTAAGTTTTAAAGGGATAGTGGTCAACCACATGAAGTTAGTTCACAAATTACAACCCTTGGATTGGGCTTGTTAAATAATATGGCTATAATTTTTATATCTGTTCTGTTATTTCTAGGGATTTAAAATGGAGGAAGAGGCTGAAGTGTTTTGATCATCCAGTTTTTTCACCTGTGAAATCTTTTATCCTTTTATTTTGGTTTCTGAAAATAACTGCCCATTTTTTAAAGTATTCTTACTGCTTCTTCATATTGACTTGTAACCACCAGTCCATTAAGCCCTCTGCCTTTCCCCCGCTTGGACTCACATTCCTTTCCTTTCCAGCCAAGACATTCTAGTGCCTTATTTCAATTTGCTATCCTATTTCCAGAACGCCGCCTGCTGTTGCGCCTCATCTTTGCACTGATCCTGCTACCTGCCTTTTCTGGTTCTACACACAGGCTGCTGAGCAATACTGAAGAAATCACTTAAACCCACACCTAGCAAATTCCTAGTCTCCAAACTCAACTGGGCTCCTACTCCTGCTTTGTAAAACATTTATATATGTTCTTGGGTCCGTTCCCTCTTCCACTCACGTCAGGAGCTATTGTAATTCTTTGCCACTCATTTCAAGCTCTGTGCCCTGAATGAATTCGTATTTCATAGAAAATACTGAGGCAATGTTTGTGAACAAGTTCTCCCCTTCTCAACTCCACCTAAAAATTTATTTATATTTCCATCATCTTCCCTAGTCCCTCTAGTCTCGGGCAGACATTATCCTCCTGCTGGCTGAAGCTATATTGTTTACCTGTGTTCTGGGTCAGTGCATGTGAGTAACTAGGGGGTCTTGTTAAAATGCAGACTCTGATTCAGCAGGTCTGGGGTGAGGCCCGAGATAGTGCATTTCTAATGCAATGCTGATGCTGCAGGGCCACAGACCACAATTTGAGTGGCAAGGCTGTTGTTTGATATCCTTTCGTCTTCTTTTGCTCTACCAATTATCCTTCCTCCTTGCCTTATTTACAAACTCTCTCTACTGGCTCGTCAGCATATCAAATGCTTGAATTTCTCTGATCTTAAAAAAAGTCTCTTTCCAAAATCTTTTTTTCTTAAGGCATCACTTTGTCTCATACTTTGTCTTCTGTAGTAGTTATCCATTGCTGCATAACAAATCATCCTAAAGCTTAGCAGCTGAAAATAACAGTTTCTGGGGCTCAAGAACCCAGGGATGGCTTATCGAGGTTTCTGGCTCAAGGTGTCTCAAAAGACTGCAGTCAAGATGTCAGTTGGGCCTGCAGTCATCTCAGAGTCTGTCTGTGAGGAGGATGCATTCTTAAACCCATTCATCTGGTAATGGCAGGATTTATTTCCTCATAGGTTGTTGGACGGAGGACCTCAGTTCCTTATTGGCTATTGGCTAGAAGCCTCTGTCAGTTCTTTGCCATGTGGGCCTTTCCACAGAGCAGCTCACGTGGCAGCTGGCTTCTATCAGAGTGAGCAGGAGTACAAGAAAGGACAAGCAAGACAGATCCAGTCTTTTTGTAACCCAATCTAGGAAGTGACACTCTATCACTTCTGCTATATTCTATTCATTAGGAGCAAGTGGCAAAGTCCAGCTCACACTCAAGGGGAGGGGATTACACAAAGGCATGAATACCAGGTGGCCATTTCCAAGCTGTCAACCATGCCTTCATAGCCAAGCCTCTTGAAAAAGTCTACACTTGCTCTCCCCATCCTGTCACCTTTTACTCCCTTTTCAAACCTTAAATTTGGGTTCCTGCTTTCACTGCTTACTGAAGATGCCCTAATTGTCAAATCTAAACATCACTTCTCGGTACTTACTTTACTTGACCTTTTATTTAGCTTTCATAACACCACTCGCTCCTGATTTTAACCCTATTCCTTGGACCAAATCCTTTTCAATGCCTTTCCTAGCTCCTCTTCATCTATGCATATTTTAAATGTAGATGTTTCATAAGTTTCTGTACATCTTCTTCTAGATATATATATAGTATTCTCATTTTCACCTGCAACTTCCATCATCACATATACATGACTGTGTTAGTCAAGGTTCTCCAGAGAAACAGAACCAACAGGAGACATATATATGAGATTTATTATGGGAACTGGCTCACGCAATTATGGAGGTTGAGATATGCTACCATGTGCCATCTGCAAGCTGAAGAACTAGGAAAGCTGAGTCTGAAGGCCTGAGAACCAGGGGAGATAATGGTGTAATTCCCAGTCCAAGACCCAAGGCCTGAGAATCAGAGAGGTCACTGATGCAGGTCCTAGAGTCCAAAGGCTGGAGAACCAGACTTCGATGTCTGAGGGCAGGAGGAGATAGATGTCCCAGCTTAAGAAGAGAGAGAAAGAATTTGCCCTTCCTCCACCTTTTTGTTTTATTCGGGCCCTTGATGGATTGGATGATGCCTACCCACGTTAGTGAGGGCTGATCTCTTTACTCAGTCTACTGGTTCAAATGCTAATCCCTTCCATAAACATCTTCACAGACACACTCAGAAATAATGCTTTACCAACAATCTGGGCATCCCTTAGCCCAGTCAAGCAGACACATAAAATTAACCATCACAATGATAATGCCAAAGAATTTTTTTGGAACCCAGAACAGTATTGCTGACTTCTGGGTATTCTATAAGCATCTCAAAAGTGAACTCATCCTTTCCCCCAAATATATTTTTCCTCTAGCTTTTCACATCCTGGTGAACGTCATCATGATCTACCCAACTGCCCACATGGCACATCAAGATTCATCCTAGGGGCCAGCCCGGTGGCACAAGTGGTTAAGTGCAAGCGCTCCACTGCGGTGGCCCAGGGTTCGCCAGTTCGGATCCCGGGCATGCACCGACGCATCACTTGGCAAGCCATGCTGTGGCGGCGTCCCACATAAAGTGGAGGAAGATGGGCATGGATGTTAGCCCAGGGCCAGTCTTCCTCAGCAAAAAAATGGAGGATTGGCAGATGTTAGCTCAGGACCGAGCTTCCTCACAAAAAAAAAAAAAAAAAGATTCATCTTAGAATCCTGGCTCCCTGTCACCTTTCACATCCACATTCCACATCTAAGTCTTGTTGCTTTCATCTCTTTAACATCTCTTGTATTCTAGCCATTCCTTCACCTGACCTAGCTCCTTTGACTCCTATAATCTCTTTTAGACATTGTAAAAGCCCACGAGGACAGGGAGTATAGCTTGTTGACCTCTGTGACCCGAGCACTAGCCCAGGTAGTAGGGTTCTTGCTAAATATTTCTGGTCTGGCTGATTAAAATTTAAATCTGATTGTGTTATTATAGCACTTAAAGGTCTTTAATGACTTCTAATTAGTTATCTAAACTCTTTAGTATCATGTAAGATAGTCCCTTAATCAGATGTGCAGATTTGTTTGTCCATATAATAAATATACTCAGATGCCCAAATTTTTTAAGGTCTTAATCTGCTTTTACATTTTTTCTCTCACTTCCTTCATTGTCCTGCTGTCCACTACTACTTCTTATACTATTGTTGTGCTTGCTACTACCTGTCTTGTCCTCCTTTCTAAGCTGTTGCTTCTATGATGCCATAGGGGCGGAAAACAGGGACTGACTGAAAATCCAAAGGGCTGTCTTCTGGGTAAAGTTCATGAGCATTGGTGTACAAAAGTTATAATTTCTCATTTGGTTTATCACAGCTTTCTCCCTTATTTCTTACTTCTTGGTTATATTACAGAGAAGAAATGTTGTTGGATAAATGTCTTTTAGACAAGTGAAGTATAGTTATATATAGCAATCTAAAAAAATAAAAATTAGGGGGCCAGCCCCGTGGCTTAGTGGTTAAGTGCACGTACTCCGCTACTGGCGGCCCGGGTTCGGATCCTGGGCGTGCACTGACACACCACTTCTCTTGCCATGCTGATGACGCATCCCACATACAGCAACTAGAAGGATGTGCAACTATGACATACAACCATCTAGTGGGGCTTTGGGGAGAAAAAGGGAAAAAAAGGAGGAGGATTGGTAATAGATGTTAGCTCAGGCCCGGTCTTCCTCAGCAAAAAGAGGATTGGCATTGATGTTAGCTCAGGGCTGATCTTCCTCACAAAAAAATAAATAAATAAAAATTATATGTCAACTCTGCCTATGGGGGAAAATTCCATATGGGAGAACTAGCCTATTTGCAAATCAATAATCCAGTATTTAAATCTGAACAAATTACAAGTGGTTCTCTCCTTCACTCCATTTTCTTGCACTTTACGCCCAGTCCTTTCTTATCCTACTTTTTGGAGATCAGCCCTGAGCTAACATCCGCCAATCCTCCTCTTTTTTCGCTGAGGAAGACGGCCCTGGGCTAACATCGGTGCCCATCTTCCTCCACTTTATATGGGACGCCGCCACAGCATGGCTTACCAAGCAGTGCGTCGGTGCGCGCCCGGGATCCGAACCAGCGAACCCCGGGCCGCCGCGGCGGAGCGCGCGCACTTAACCGCTTGCGCCACCGGGCCGGCCCCTCTTATCCTACTTTTCTATCATCACAATCTCAAGCATAGAATGGTAGGTGTAGGTCAATGCATATAACAATAAAAGAGAAGTCTAGAAAAATCTTAGTGTTTTTCATTTCCTATGTCATAATTTTTAGTGGAGAGATCATGTGAAATCAGCCTGTCCAGTGGCATATAGATATCTAATCCCTTATGTCTCTATATAAGGTAACTTAAGTGGGAATATTATTTAAATAAATATATCACTTATGCTTTTAAAAAGGGGCCTGTCATAAGCTATTTGGCCCCTTGCCCAAAACAAAAACAAAAACTAAATCCACTGGATTACCTGCAAGTGAGCTTATTAGCGGTGCCAAAATAGGGCAAATATTTAGTCATTAGGAAACAATTTAAATGACAACCCTCTTAAGAGCTGTCCACTAGATCAGGTATATGTGAAGATACAGACACATGAGAAGAGCAAATAAGCAAATATGGGTAATTCATTAGAAGTTCTTAATTAGAATTAGCTGTGAGAGTCTGGTGTGCAGAAATGTAATAGAAGAAGCTTCCATTTGAGCTGAGGTTTGTTTATCCTACTTATCTGAAGTCAGAGCCAATAATCTCAATGATCCCAAGAGTGGTGATAAATGTTTTCCACATTTAGAAAGAGCCAATTGGCAGACCTTTGCAAATGGGCCAATTCCTGCTCTTAGTAACACGATACAAATAGGGCTCTTCTGATTTAATGCTGGTGGGTCATGTGCTTTGAGTTGTTTCTTATTAGCAGAGATAGATTTACACCCATGCTCATGCTTTCTGGCTCAGTGCCTTTTGCAACCTGAATGCACTTAAGAGACAGTAGGGTGACATTAATATTTAGGGAACATAACTAAGCTATCTGACCCATGGGAGTCTGAGCTTAGTATTTATCAAATGCCAGGTTGAGAGCAAAGCCAATGGAGGAACAGCTATAAGGCTTCATGGTCCAAAACAGAGGCTGCCACAGCACAACTTTGCTAGATTTCACAAAGAATTGTTTTTTTTTTTTTTTTTTTTTTGCTCTCCCTTGATTTGATTCTTTTAGCCCAAGCAGATTTAAATCTTAAGTGTCTTTTAGGTCTCTGCTTTTTTATTTATCTCTACTAGTTTGCATTGTGTCGTTTGGGCAACGTGGTTTCTGTCCTTGACCAATCTCTAAGTCTACTTTTGCTTTATTTTACTAGGTCTCATTGACCTGCTCGTGCCCTCCTTTGTATCTGGTTTCAGCTTCCGGCTGCTTTTGTTTTAGCTCTTCCCTAACAGTCTGTAGAGACTTTGATCCATCGTGCAACACAAGACATGGAGAGCTCCATTAGAGCGTGTAAACTGGCTTACCCGCCCTATGACCTCCCATCTTCTAAAATGATTTTATTTGTAGGCTTTTTGGTTGAAGCTGGCTGACAGCCTAGGACTATGACCTATAAATAAGACTCTTGTGATGGGGCTGGATAGAAAGTAACATTTCTTCTCTCAATTACCATCCTTTACATTTATAATATGAATGCTGAGTATCCAAGGGAGAAAGTGCTTCATTTACTAGGTAAATAATAATTTTACAAATGATTTGAGGTTATTATTCCACAATAATAGACACAGAATGATAGCCTCGTTAATTAAAAGATAGAAATCTAGGAAATAAAAATCTCAATATTTTTCCCTGAAGCAGTTAATGATACCATATGTGAATTTAAGTGACTTCTATAGTTTTCCGATTGTCTCAGCTAAGAGCTAAAATTGTTCATACCAGCACTACAGAGGCTTGCACCCCTACAAGTTGCCATTTCACATATTTTAACTCCTTCTTTACTGCCAACATTCAGAATATAGTATTTTTCAACTCTTATTGGATTAATTCATTTCAGAAGCAATGTGTTTGTCATGAGGATTAAATCAGTTGGAAGAGAGCCTAGCACATAGCATACACGTTTGTTAGTATAACTTATTAAAATGATAATAATGGATTAGTATCAAGATGGTGCAGGATGGTATTTAGCCAGGAATATCTGAATTTGGTCTCAGGCCTGTTGCTTCTTCTTTTTGTGATAGTGTTGAGGGAGCTGTATGCACAACAGGGGCAAAACTAGACAAAATAATACCTCATCGTTAGCTAGATCTTTGGCTCCAAACCCTAATGCAAAACTCCAGAGAGCTGGACCAGAAGAAGAGTAAAATTCCAGTTGTATAGGCTGGAGGTCGCAAAAACCAAGGGCCAAAGCAAGCCAAATGGCAAGACTTTTCTTTCCTTCCTACTTCATCCCCTGATTCACACCCAGCTCTTGGAATTTGCCATTCCAGTGGTATGAAAATCACACCTGCCAGAGCTAGAAAACAACGGACAAATAATGAGAGAAAAAACGTTCCCTGACCACAGGGCTATCCACCTCAGACATTCTCATGCTGGGGCAAGACACTGAGCTTGATTGTGTCACCTGGGAAAAAAGAGACAGATGGAGAGCAGAGAAATGGGAGGTGGTTTAGGCTTCTACCAAGTCCTAAGTCTGATTCCATAACCTCATGGGTGCAGAATTGAAAAGAAGAGAAAGAGCTGGTTCAGTTTAGAAGGTATAGCACTAGCTCTTAGCTCTTATTGCTATCCCAGTCTTGGTAGGGCATTTGATAAATGGCCACACAGCAAGCTGCTAGCCATGGCCACTGCAATGTTCCTTAAACCAAATCAAACCTTAGAAACTCCCTGTTGTGGACTGAGTCAGAGGACAAAGGACTAGAACAAAGAGTACTACCTTTGCCTATGGGCAACACCTATCTCCCAGGACTGCGAAGATGATTGGCAGTGATGTATGTAACACACATGGCACATAGTAGGCCCTCAAATTGTAGCTACTTTTCTTCATTTTGCTATTATTATTATAAAGAAAATCTTCTATGCTAGATACAAAACTGAATGAAAACACACAAAACTGAATAAAAAAGGAAAAATTACATAGTGGTTGACATTATAATTGCATCTCCCAGAACTGTAGCAAAAAGTGATTGACTACTTGGGACTTAAAATCTTAAGAGTGGTTTTATTGTCAGACTTCTCTGTAACTGGTGGCTACAGGTGGTCAAATACAGCACTTGGGCATACATTTAAGAAACTTAAAATGAGTACAGAATCTGACAGCTATGTTCCATCTAGATTTAAGTCACATTTAGAGCTTGGCTGGGATGTTAGCCAAAAGAGATTTGCTATAGTTTCATGAGATAAAATTATGGCATGAATCATCATCTCTCTAGTCTATTCAAGCAAAGATTTTTTTCAAAGGATATTTTAAAGACAGACGCAGTTCATAATTTGATGTATGTGTGTTTCTGCAATTTGGTTCTTTAATTTCAAACGGTATGGTGGAGAGGGCATACGTTATCTAAAGCTACATGTTTGGGTTTATCAGATGAGAACTAAGTGAAAGAATGCAAAAACATGCTTTTTTCTATTTAAAAGGAGGCAGAGGTTCTATTTAAAAAGAGGTTTGACGTTTTCCATGCTAAACTATTATTTAGAGAACACAGAACATAAAAATACAGACATCTTTGTGAGCAAGGATTTTAAAAACCAATTATGATGGTTTTTGACAGTATAAGACTAATGCAGAATGTTGGAAGAGCTCATACTGAGATCATCGTCTAATATTGTCACCATAAAACATTCAAGTGCAAGCTTAGAATTTCTGACATTTGCTATAGAGATGAAAATGTGGGTTTTAAAAGACTAGTCCAGTAAGATTGTATCAGGGTAACTAGGTATTTTTTTCATTTACACTGGAATTTTTGGTTGGCTAAGCTTTCACAATAAGCCAAATTAATCTTTAATCTTTAAGGTTATCATAACCTCTAGGTTTAGCATCTGGTATTCTACTGAGGTTAACTGTAGTACCCTTAACAGTCATTTAAAAAAGGGTATTAGATTTGCATTTCCCTAATAAATAGTGATGTTGAACATCTTTTCATGCATCTCTTGGCCATCTGTGTCTCTTCTTTGGAAAAATGTCTATTCATTTTTGAATATGAGGATATGATATTCATATATGATATTCATATCCTCTGCCCATTTTTTGATCGGGTTGTTTGTTTTGTTGTTGTTTAGTTATATGTATTCTTTATATATTTTGGAAATTAACCCCGGGTCGGATATATGATTTGCAAATATTTTCTCCCAGTTGGTGAGTTGTCTTTTCATTTTGTTCATGGTTTCCTTTGCTTTACAGAATCTTTTTAGTCTGATGTAGTCCTATTTGTTAATTTTTTCTTTTGTTTCCCTTGCCTGAGTAGACGTGGTATTTGAAAAAATGCTGCTAAGACCGATATCAAATAGTGTACTGCCTATAATTATTAGGGAAATGCAAATCAAAACTACAATGAGATATCACATTACACTGGTCAGAATGGCTATAATTACCAAGACAAAAAACAACAAATGTTGGAGAGGATGTGGAGAAAAGGGAACCCTCACGCACTGCTAATGGGAATGCAAATTGGTGTAGCCACTTTGGAAAACAGTATGGAGAGTCTTCAAAATATTAAACATAGAAATACTATAGAATCCAGCTGTCCCACTACTCGATATTTATTCAAAGAACTTGAAATCAAAGATTCAAAGAGATTTATCCACCCCTATGTTCATTGCAGCATTATTCACAATAACCAAGATGTGGAAGCAACCCAATTGCCCTTCTACAGATGAATGGATAAAAGATGTGGCATACACATATAATGGAATACTACTCAGCCATAAAAAAAGACAAAACTGTCCCATTTGCAACAACACAGATGGTCCTTGAGGGTATGATATTAAGTGAAATAAGCCAGAAAGAGAGAGACAAATACTGCATGATTTCACTCATATGTGGAAGATAAACAAATACATGGATAAAGAGAACAGATTAGTGGTTACCAGAGAGGGAGGCTGGAGGTGGGCAAAAGGGGTAAAAGGGCACATATGTACGGTGACAGACAAAAATTAGACTACTGGTGGTGAACATGATGAAGTCTATTCAGAAAATGATAAATAATAATATACTCCCGAAATTACACAATGCTATAAACCATTATGATCTCAATAAAATAATAGGAAAAAAAAACCCCAAAATAAAAAACAACAAAAAAGGTATTAGAAAAAGAGAGCAGTAAGATAAAGCCCAATCTAACTCATATAATTTAAGTAAGATGTGTTATTTAGACTGACTTTGCATAAACTTAAGCATCATCTAATACTGCAGCCACAAAACATGTAAAACATGCAGCCGTAAAACAAGATTACTTAACTTCTCTGTGACTTAATTTCTTCATTTCTAAAATAGGCATACCTCCTTCAATTCTTGGGAAGATTAAATTAAAAAATACATTTAAAGTGCTTAGAATAGTACTTGATACATAGTAAGCATTCAACATAGGATATATGTTATCAGTAGCAGTAGTTGCATATGGGAAATGATGGCTTAATATGTAGTTACATGAGAATAAATAAAGGGCATATTGTTTTAGAATTTACTCACCTAAAATTTGGAGAAAACATTTTAAATTTCCTAATCAATAAAAATAAAATTTCTGAAAAATACCCAATATACAATTAATATTTAGTGAGCATTCAGTAATACATAATTACTGCCCATTAAGCATAGAGAACAAACTTAAAATGTTATAAACAAAAAGTAGTGCTTATTATCATCACACATTTTATTGTTTAAATTTTTTCCCCCTAAATTTAGAAGTTCCCTAGAAAACCTTCCATTGTGGATTATTATGTTAAAGCCCCAGTAGAACACAGCTCTTAGCACCTAGATTTGTAAACTCATCAATCATGATGTCAAATCATGTCAAATCATTTCCATTGAAAATTATATCTTGTCTGAAAACATCTTATTAATTTATTATTTTGTTTAAGCTATGGGTCAAATAACATGTCCCTGAAAAACAAATATTATAGTGTTAGACTAAAAAAAGGCATTAGTTTTCCTCACCAACCAGGATTTCTGTATACTTGTGTTTAGTAGGGCTAGTAATTTCCAACATACTCTGGCAGTATAATTGGCATAGTTGTTTTTCCAGATTTATATAAGTTATGAATCATTAATGACTAGCTCTGTAGGATAACGTCATAAAATTAAGGTGCTAAGGACATGCAATGGAGAAAGGAAAGTCTCTTCAATAAATGGTGTTGGGAAAACTGGACAGCCACATGCAAAAGAATGAAAGTGGACCATGTGCTATCGCCATTCACAAAAATTAACTCAAAATGGATCAAAGACCTGAAGGTGAGACCTGAAACTATAAAACTCATAGAAGAAAATATAGGCAACACACTATTTGACATTGGGTTTAAAGGAATCTTTTCGGATGACATGCCTACCCAGACTAGGGAAACTAAAGAAAAAATAAACAAGTGGGACTTTATCAGACTAAAGAGCTTTTATAAGACAAATGAAACCAGAATCAAGATGAACAAACAACCAACCAGCTGGGAGAGAATATTTGCAAAACATACATCTGACAAGGGGTTGATCTCCATAATATATAAAGAACTCACACAATTGAACAACAAAAAAACAAACAACCCGATCAAAAAATGGGCAGAGGAAATGAACAGACACTTCTCCAAGGAAGATATACAGATGGCCAATAGGCACATGAAAAGATGCTCAACATCACTAATCATCAGGGAAATGCAAATCAAAACAACACTAAGATACCACCTCATGCCCGTTAGAATGGCTATAATCACCAAGACAAAAAACAACAAATGTTGGAGAGGATGTGGAGAAACAGGAACCCTCATACACAGCTGGTGGGAATGCAAATTGGTGCAGCCTCTATGGAAAACGGTATGGAGATTCCTCAAAGAATTAAAAATAGAGATGCCCTATGATCCAGCCATCCCACTACTGGGAATCTATCCAACGCACCTGAAATCAACAATCCAAAGAGTTTTATGCACCCCTATGTTCATTGCAGCATTATTCACCATAGCCAAGAAGTGGAAGCAACCTAAGTGTCCCTCGACTGACGATTGGATTAAGAAAATGTGGTATATATATACAATGGAATACTACTCAGCCATAAAAAAAGACAAAATCGTCCCATTTGCAACAACATGGATGGGCCTGGAGCGTATTATGTTAAGTGAAATAAGCCAGAAAGAGAAAGACAAACACTGTATGATCTCACTCATATGTGGAATATAAACCAACACATGGACAGAGAAAACTGGACTGTGGTTACCCGGGAAGTGGGGGTGGGGGGTGGGCACAAGGGGTGAAGGGAGTCATATATGGGGTGATGGACAAACAAAAATGTACAACCCAAAATTTCACAATGTTAGAAACCATTAAAATATCAATAAAAATCACCAAAAAAAAAAAATAAATAAAAATAAAACCACTAAAACCACTCTTTTCAATCTTCTGCATATTTTATGTACATTGTTTTCTCTCATGAATTCCAATTATATTAATATACATTCAGCCCCATTTTCCATCTCTTCTTTATAGTCTAAAATGGATGCTTTTGTGTCCAGAGAAAGAAGAATAAAAGAGTGGCAGAAAAAGGGACAGAAAAATGGAGTTTCCAAAACTCTGGAGACCAATAAGAAAAAAGTAGGAGAAGGATGGCATGAAGAAGAGAGGTGAAAGAGAAGCATTGAGTCTAATCTAGTGCTGATCCTAATCTGTTCCCATGTCTGACTACAAACTTCAGAATTGTCTTTGGGGCTACAGTTATTAGAAGACTTAAATGGGTTGGATATTCAAGACAACTTATTTACGTGGATATCAGCAGACAAGCTGGTGTTTGTTGCCTGCTGGGAGCTCAGCTAGAACTTTTGAGGAGTGCCTACACATTCTCCACTTGGCTTCTTTTTTAAAGCATGATGGCTGGGCTCGCAAAGGGAGCATCTTGAGTGCTAAGCATCCCCAGAACAAGCATTTCAAAAGGCCCAGGTGGAAGTCACAAAACTTCTTGTGATCTAGCCTTGGAAATCCCAGAACATCACTTCCAATGCATTCTATTGGTCAAGCAAGTCACTAAGTCAGCTCAGATTCAGAGAGAGGAATTGGACTCCATCTTTCAATAGAAAGTGTAACAAAGAATTTGTGGCTATCCTTAACCAACCACAAATTTGAAAAAAAAATTCTAGAAATGAAAATTATTATGTACAAAATTAAGAACAGTGCACGGGTTTCACAGAATTTTTGACAAAGTTGAAGAAATAGTTAATGATCTGGAAGATAGAACTGAAAGAGACTATCCAGAATATAAAATCCCGAAGATAATAAAAGATACTTTAAAAAAGACAATGGAAACCAGAAGATAATGGGATAATTTTTTCAACGAGCTGAAAGAAAACAATTACTGACCTAAAGTTCTATATCTACTGAAATATTCTTCAGGAATGTTGCACACAAACAAAAATTAAGATAATCCATCACCAGGAGACCCATATTAAAGGAAATACTAAAGGTTGTTCTAAGGGCAAAAAAAGAACATGGTCCTAGGTAGAAGTTCCCAGATGCAAGAAGCAATGAAGAGCACAAAAATGGTAAATGTATGCGTAAATCCGAATAAATATGGAATGTATGAAATACTAATAATAGTTTTTTTGGAGGTTTGAAATATATATGATATCAGTAGCATATAAACTAATAGGAGAGGTTAAATAGAGTTAAGGTACTCTGGGGAGAAAGCAAAGTACTAATTATAATTAGAATTTGACGAGTCACGAACGTATTTTTAAGTCCACATATAAACCCTTATATTTTTCTAAGTTGATTTTCAACAAAGGTGCAGAGTCAATTCAATGAGGAAAAGGATAAATTTTTTCAACAAATAGTGCTGGAACAATTGGACATTCACATGCAAAATGACAAATTTAGACTCTTGTCTCATACCATACAAAAAAAAAAAACTCAAAATGGATCTTAGACATAAATGTATGAGCTAGAACTATGAAAATAGAAAGAAGAAAACATAGGAGTAAATCTTCATGATCTTGAGTTAGGAAAAGATTTCTTAGATAGGACATCAAAAGCACAAGCAATGGAAGGAAAAAATTGATAAACTGGACTTCATCAAAATTAAAAACTTTTGCCCATCAAAAGACATAGTAAGAAAATGAAAAGAAAAGCCACAGATCGGAAAATATTTGTAAATCATGTATCTGCTAAGGGACTTGTATCCACACTATATACAGAGCTCCTTCAACTCAATGATAAGACAAATAATGGGCAAAGCATTTGAATAGACATTTTAGCAAAAAGGATATATGAATAGTCAATAAGCACATGAGAAGTTGCTCAGTATTATTGAGGAAAATGCACATTAAAATCATAATGAGAACACATCACACCCACAAACATGGCTATAATAAAAAAGACAGTAACAAGTATTGGTGAGGATGTAGACAAACTGGAACCCTCATACATTGCTAGCAGGAATGTAAAATGATGCAGCCACTTTGGAAAATAGTTCAGCAGTTTCTTAAAATGTTAAACATAAATTTACCATATAACCTAGCAATTCTTCTCTTAGGTATTTACCCCCCCCAAAATGAAAATATATGTCCACACAAAGACTTGTACACAAATGGTCATAGAAACGTTATTCATAATGGCCAAAAAAAGTGGAAATAATTCAAATGTCCATCAACTGGTGAACGGATAAACAAAACATAGTGCAGACATAAAATGGACTACTGTTCATCAATAAAAGGGAATGAAGACTGATACATGTTACAATATGGATAAATCTCAAAAACATTATACTAAGTGAAAGAAGCCAGACACAAAAGACCACATTTTGTATGATCCCATTTATATGAAATTTCCAGAGGAGGCAGAGCTATAAAGATAGAAAGCAGATCAGTGGTGGCCTGGGGCTGGGGATGGGAAAGGGAGTAACTGCAAACCGGCCACAATGTTTCTTTTTAGGATGATAGAAATGTCATCCTAAACTTAAACTGTGGTGATGGTTTTACAACTCTGTAAAGTTACTAAAAAATAATTTAATTGTACACTTAAAATGAGTGAATTTTATGGTATGTAAATTATACCTCAATAAAGTTGTTAAAAATTTTTGTAATCAAAGAAACATGTCTAAAACAGTAGCAAAGCAATGTATATTTTCCAAACTGATAGAGGAGGGAATATAGAATAATAAAAATACTTAACTAAAAAAGGGCAAGAAAGGGGACAAAAGAAGAACACAGAAAAGGGGGACAAATATCAAGCACATTGTTAGGTGGTAGATTTAAACTCAGATGTATAAGTAATAACATTAAAATATAAATGGACTATGTGCTGTTTATCGATTTATTGCCTCAGCTCCAAATTCACCCTTTTATCTGCTCTGTGAAAATGATTCTGGGCCTAAATATTTTTCCTTTGCCAGATGGCATTGAAGTCTTGTCAGTAGAGGGCGCTAGAGAGACATTGCAAGAAGAAAGGGTTTTTACTTCCTGGTTCCGCTGTGCTCTCTATTTAGGCTCCTGCAGCAGGTATGGATTTCCAGCATCCAGCTCCTACAGTGCCCATGGCTTCCCCAGCCTCAAGCCTTTGCTCTTTCTCCAGCACAAGGTTCCTGCAGTGCATGGTGGCCAGCAGCATCCAGTGGCCAGCAGCTTTCCATTTCTTGGGTGGCTATGTAGCAGAATGCCTCATGTGAGATGCCTCCCCACAAACAGCTTTCCCTAGCACTCTGAAGTGAAGATTTCCGGCAAGTTCCAGAGGGCAGATTTCTAGAAAGTTCCACCCATGTGGCACCACAGAGATTTCTCTGCCAGCCAGTCAGCCACAGCTATGATCTCTCAGCACTGAGGTGGTGGGGGTGGGAGGTGACTTTTCCTTGGACACTCTATCTCAGCCTTAGAGTAGTGGCTGTTCATTATACCTGCTTTATTCATTAGAGTTCTCTTTGCTTTTTACTAGCTAATCCCTTATTACCTCAACCCCCTGTTATAGTTAATAATTCCTTTTTTTTAAATTTTATTTATTTATTTTATTCCCCCAAAGCCCCAGTAGATAGTTGTATGTCATAGCTGCACATCCTTCTAGTTGCTGTATGTGGGATGCGGCCTCAGCATGGCCGGAGAAGCGGTGCATCGGTGCGGGCCCGGGATCCCAACCCGGGCCTCCAACAGCGGAGCACGCGCACTTAACCGCTAAGCCACGGGGCCGGCCCCAATAATTCTTTATGTTACATTTTCTTTTCAAATTACTATGCGGTTTCTCTCTCCTGAGTGGACCTTGACTGAAACATGGACTAAATGCTCAAATATGTTTTGCATACAAGAGGTATAGCTAAAACATAAGGATACAGAATGATTGAAAGTCAAAATATGGAAAAATTTATACTACAAAACGACTGACCAAAGGAAAGCTGATATAGCTATTAAGGCAAAAATAATTACCAGAGATAAAAAGGAGCACTTCATAAAGATAAAAGGTTTAATTCACAGGAAGGTATAAAAAAATTCTGTCTCTATGGTGACTAGTAACAGCCTCAAAGGAAAAAAAAGCAAAATATGGACAGAACTACAAGAATAAATAGATAAATCATAATCATAGTGGGAGATTTTAATACTCCTCTCTCAGTAATTGACAGAACAAGTAGAAAAGAAAATCAGGTCCTAAATTTGAACAATATAATTAATAAACTTGATTTCACTGCATGCAACAACTGCAGAATCCGTATTTTTTCAAAAATAAAAAGCATGTTTATAAACATTGACCATTTGTTGTGCAATAGAGTCTAAACATGTTTCAAAGGCCTGAAATCATATATAGTATGTTTTCTGATCAAAGTGAAATTAAGCTAGAAATTTATTATAAAAGTAGAAAATATTCATACATTAGAAAATTTATAAATACATTACCAACTAAATCATGGATGAAAGAAGAAATCACAATGGAAATTTGATAATGCTTTGAACTGAATGATAATAAAAATACAGCTTATTAACACTTGTGTGATGCAGCTAAATAAGGGTTTAGAGGTTAATTTCTAGGCTAAATATGTACGTATTAGGAAATGAGAAGGTTGAATATCAATGATCTAAGCATTCATTTCAAGAAGGTAGAAAAAGTACAACAAAATAAACTCCAAAAGGTCAAAGTAGGAAATAAGAAAGATAAGAGTAGAAATTAATAAAATAAATAACAAGCATACAGTTGAAAAGATCCACAAAGCTAAAATTAAACCGATAAACTGCTCGTGAAACTAATAAGTAAAAAAGGAGAGAAAGCATAAATAACCATCTGTTCTAAGCTATTTTAAAAAGTTAATAAGAGGCTATTATGAACAAATTTATACCAATAATTTTGAAATTTTAGAAAAAATGGTCAAATTCCTAGAAAAATACAACTTATCTAACATGATACAAGAAAACTAGAGAATCAAAATAGTCTTACAGCCATGAAACAAACTGAGCCTACAACTAATTGCCACAAAAAAAACCCTCAACCCCAGATGGCCTAACTACATACTTTCGTGCAACATTTAAGAAAGAAATAATGCCATTTTAAATCTAGAGGATACGATGCCAACATAACCTTGACACCAAAACTCAACAAGGATATGATAAGAAATGAAAATTACAAGAATATTATGAGAAATAAAACCCCCTCAGAATATAGATGAAGAAATTCTGAACAAAATATTCTCAAACCAAATCCAGCTACTTAAATATAAATAAGATAACACATCATATGAGTCTGCTTGGGCTGCCATAACAAAATACCACAGACTGCAGGGCTTAAACAGAAGAAATTTATTTTCTCACAGTTTTGAAGGCTAGAAAGTCAAGATCAGGGTTCCAGCAGGGTTCAGTTTTTTGAGAGCTCTCTTCCTGGCTTATAGATGGCCACTTGGTCCTTATTGAGCTTTTCCTCTGAGTGTCCACAAGGAGAAAGCATGAGCTCTCTAGTGTCTTTTATAAGGACACTAATTCTATAGGATCAGGGTCCCCCCCTTATGACCACATTTAACCTTAATTACTTTCTTAGAGGCCCCACCTCCAAATACAGCCACACTGGGGGTTAGGACTTTAATATGAATTTTGAGGGGACATAAATATTCAGTCCATAACATACATCATGACCAAGTGGGATTTATTCAAGGAATGCAATATAATTCACACGTTATCAGAATAAAAGGAAAATGATAAGATCCTTTAAATAGTTGCAGAAAAATAGCATTGATACAATTCAATATCTGTTAGTTGATGAAATTGAACATTTCTTACAGAACTAGGAATAGAAGGGAATTTTCTTTTTTTTTTTTTGAGGAAGATTGGCCCTGAGCTAACATCTGTTGCCAATCTTCTTCCTTTTTTCCTTTTTCCTCTCCAAAGCCCCAGTAGATAGTTGTATGTCATAGTTGTACATCCTTCTAGTTGCTCTATGTGGGATGCTGCCTCAGCATGGGTTGATGAGCAGTGCATAGGTCCATGCCTGGATCTGAACTGGTGAACCCTGGGCCACTGAAGTGGAGCACAAACCCAACTATGCCACCGGGCTGGCCCTGAATTTTCTTAATCTACCAAAAAGTGACAGTACACATCATACTAAATGGTGAAATTGTGAAAGCTTTCCTTTTGATGTCAGGAATAAGACAAGTGCTGTCACCACTTCCATTCTGTGTTGTAGTGGAGACCCTAGCGAAGGCAATAAGGCAAGAAAAAGAAATAAAAGAATTAAGGATTAGAAAGTGTGCTGGTTATTAAGCTATTGTCTTTGAGCTTGAAACCCACTTTGTGATGCTGGTTCTGGGACTCTGCAAACTACATTTCTTTGCCAGCTGGCTCCCTGTAGACTCTGTCTATAGGAGGCCCTAAAGGGGCCCACGAGTGGAATTGGTGAGTTATATGGCAATTCTGTGTATGTGTTTCTGAGTCATCTTGTAGTCACTTTGTAAAAAATTTTCACATATAGAAAACCCTAATTTAGAAGAAACGTTTGGCTTCTTATTTTCAGTATTATTAGAGATAAAGAGAATTAGAAGTAAAATTTTTAAAAAAGGATTGTCATAACTTCTTTTAAAAATACACAAATACACATTAGCTGCAACCTCTTGAAATGTATTTTGCTCTAAGGAGTAATTTACACTTGTTGGGACTAATCTGTCCAGTCCATTAAACCACTGAGAGTTAGAGCAGTGGGCAGATGTGTTAATCCAGGCTTACACTACTGTGTGACCTCATCCCTCTACTTTGGATCCAAAGAATTTTCCTGTCTGGGTATGAACTGTGTCCTTGCACTTGGCTTGAATCCCAAACCCCAGCTTCAGCCTATGAAGTTAATACTCTGCTTCTGATTGTATCTTTTCTCCATGAAAGAACTTCAAATGCAGACTTTTTCCTCTAACTCCAACCTGATTACAAGATTGTGATCATTTTGTATGTGGATATCCAATTGTCTCAGCAACATTTTTGTAAAAGACTATCCTTTCCCCCATTGGATTGTCATGAGATCTTTGTCAAAAATTAATTGACTATAAGTGGAAAGGTTTATTTCTGGACTCAAAATCATATTTCATTTTTTCCATATGTCTATTCTTATGCCAGTACTACACTCTCTTAAATTATTGTAGCTTTATAAGTTTTGAAATCAGGTAGTAAAATGTCCTCTAACTTTGATCTTCTTTTTCAAGAATGTTTTGGCTACTCTAGGTTCTTTGTATTTCCATATACATTTTATGATTGGCCTGCTAATTTCATGAAAATAAGACTGCTGGAATTTTGATAGGTATTGCATTGAATTTATACATCAACTTGGGAAGCATTGCCATCCTAATAATACTGAATCCTCCAATCTGAACATGCAATGTCTTCCCATTTATTTAAATCTTTTTAAGTTTCTTCAGCAATGTTTTATATTTTTCAGTGTACAAAATCTTGCATTTCTTTTGTTAAATTTATTCCTAAGCATTTTGTTATTTCTGATGATATTGTGAATAGAATTTTCTTATTTTCATTTTCATATCATTTCTTGCTAGAGGAATAAGTTGATTTTTGTATATTGATCCTGAATCACATGGTTTTGCTGAACTCATTTATTAGCTCTAATAATTTTTTGTGAATATCTTAGGATTTCTACATATAGGATCATGTTGTCTACAAATAAAGACAATTTTATTTCTTGCTTTTCAATCTGTAGGATTTTAATTTCTTTTTCCTGCCAGATTGCATTTGCTAGAATATTTAGTACAGTGTTGAGGAGGTGAGAGCAGAGATGTTTGTCTTATGCCCAATATTAGGGTGAAAGCCTTCAGTATTTCACCATTAAGTATATTAGCTGTAGGTTTTTCACAGATGCCCTTTATCAGGTTGAGGAAGTTACCTTCTATTCCAAGTTTGCTGAGAGTTTTTATCAAGAATGGGTTGGATATTGTTAAAGTAAATGTTTTTCTGTATGTATTAAGATGATCATGTGATTTTTGTCTTCTAGTCTATCAAAATGGTCTATTAATTGATTTTTGTGTGTGTGTGTGTGAGGAAGATTAGCTGTGAGCTAACATCTGTTGCCAATCCTCCTCTTTTTGCTGAGGAAGATTGGCCCTGGGCTAACAACTGTGCTTGTCTTCCTCAACTTTATATGGGACGCTGCCACAGCATGGCTTGACAAGCGGTGCATTGGTCCACGCCAGGGATCCAAACCTGTGAACCCTGGGCCACTGAAGCATAGCACACGAACTTAACCACTACACCACCAGGCCGGCCCCTAATAATTGATTTTTGTATGTTAAACCAACCTTGCACACTGGAATAAATCACATTTGGTCATGGTATATATCTTTTTTATATATTACTGGATTTGGTTTGCTAGTATTTTGTTGAGGATTTTTTGTACCTGTATTCATAAGGGATGCTGATCTGTAGTTTTCTTTTCTTGTGATGTCTTTGTCTGGCTTTGATATTAGGGTAATATTGGCCTCATAGAATGAATTTAGAAGTGTTTCCTCATCCTCCATTTTCTGGAAGAATTTTTGGAGGACTGGTATTATTTTTTTCCTCAAATATTTAAAAGAATTCACCAGTGAAGCCAGCTGGGCCTGAGATTTTTCTTTGTGGGAAGATTTTTAAATACTAATTCAATTTCTTTACTTGCTATAGGATGTGGTAGGCAGAATAATGGCCCCCTAAATATATCCATGTTCCAATCCCCTGAGCCCATGAACATATTACTTTACATGGCAAAAAGGACTTTGCAAATGTTATTAAGTTAGGGACTTTGAGATAGAATATCCTGGATTATCTAGTTGGGCCCAATGTAATAACAGGTGTCCTTAAAAGTGAAAGAGAGAAGAGGTCAGAATGATACGATATGCAAAGCACTTGACCCGCTATTGCTTGCTTTGAAGATGGAGGGAAGTGTCCATGAGCCAAAGAATGCAGGTGTCCTTTAGAAGCTAGAAAAGTCCAGGAAACAGATTGTCCCATAGAGCCTCCAGAAGGGAATGGTGTCCTGCTCACACCTTGATTTTAGCCCAGTGATACTTATAAACTTTAGCAGAGGGTTGAACTTCTAACCTACAGAAGTATAAAATAATAAATTTGTGTTATTTTAATGCACTAAATTTGAGGTGATTTGTTATAGCAGCAATAGAAAACGAATACTTGGACTATTCATATTTTCTATTTCTTCTTGAGTTAGTTTTGGTAACTTACATCTTTCAAGGAATTTGTCTATTTCATCTCATTTTTCAAATTTGTTGGCATAAAGCTGTACATAGTATCCCCTAAGAAGCATTTTAGTGTCTATAACATCAGTAGCAATGTCTGCTCTTTCATTCTTGATTTTAGTAATTTGTGTATTCTCTCTCATTCTCTCTCTCTCTCTGGCTTGGTCAGTATATCTAAAAGTTTCTCAATTTTGTTGATCTTTTCAAAGAACCAACTTTTGGTTTCATTGGTTTTTTTCCTATTCTTTTTCTGTTTTTTATTTCATTGATTTCCACTCTGATCTTTATTATTTCTTTTCCTCTGTTTCTTTTTCTGTTTTTTATTTCATTGATTTCCACTCTGATCTTTATTATTTCTTTTCCTCTGTTTGCTTTGGGTTTAGTTTGCTCTTATTTTTCTGTTTTCTTAAGGTGGAAGCATAGGTTGTTGATTTGACACCTTTCATCTTTTCTGATATAAGTGTTTAAATCTGTAAATTTGCCTCTAAGCACTGTGTTAGCTACATCCCATAAATTTTGTATATATTTTATTTTATTTATTTATTTTGCTGAGGAAGATTAGCCCTGAGCTAACATCTGCTGCCAATCTTCCTCTTTTTGCTTGAGAAAGATTTTCCCTGAGCTGACATTCATGCCAATGTCCCTCTATTTTGTATGTGGGTCACTGCCACAGCATGGCTGCTGACTAGTGGTGTAGGTCCACATCCATGAACCGAACCTGGGCCGCCGAAGCGGAAGGTGCCGAACTTAACCACTAGGCCACAGGGACAGCCCAACATCCTATAAATTTTGATATGTTGAGTTTTTATTATCATTCAGGTCAAAATATTTTCTAATATCCTTGATTTATTCTTTGACCCATGGGTTATATAGAAGTGTACTGTTTAATTTCCAAATGTTTGTGAATTTCTCAGGTTGTCTTTTGTTGTTGATTTCTAATTTAATACTGTTGTGGTTGGAGAATGTACTTTGCATGATTTCTGTTCTCTTAAATTTATTGAGACTTGTTTTATGGCCTAACCTTGTTTATCTGGAAGAATGATTCATGTGTTCTTGAAAAGAATGTGCATTTTGCCAATGTTGTATGGAGTGTTCTATTGTGTTAGATCAAGTTGGATGATGGTATTGATTCTTCTATATCCTTCCTGAATTTTTGTCTAGTTGTTCTATCTATTTTTGAGAGAGGGTTATTGAAGTACCAACATCATTGTCAAATTGTCTATTACTTCCTTCAATTCTGTCAGTTTTTCCTTTATGTGTTTTGGGCTCTGTTGTTAGGTATATGTGTGTTTACAACTGTTTTCTCTTCCTATAAATTGACCATTATGTCATTATAAAATGTCCCTCCTCATCTCTAGTAATATTTTTTGTTCTACAGTCTATTTTGTCTACTATAATCACTCCAGCTCTCTTTTGGTTACTGTTTGCATGTATATCTTTTCCACGCTTCTGCTTTCAATATATTTGTGTCTTTGAATTTAAAGTTTGTCTCTTATAGACAGCATAGAGTTGAATCTTGTTTTTTATCCAGTCTGACAATCTCTGACTTTTGATTGGAGTGTTTAATCCATTCACATTTAATATTATTATCAAAATGGTTGGATTTATATGGGCCATTTTGCTATGTGTTTTCTGCATTACTTATGTATTTTTTGTTTCTCTGTTCTTCCTTTACTGCCTTCTTTGGTATTAAATAAGTATTTTCTAATATATCATTTTAATTCCTTTGTTGGTTCTTTGCTTAAAAAAATATTTTTAGTAGTTGATTTAGTGATTACAATATGCAAATATGCATCTTAATTTACCACAATCATCTTCAGATTAATGCTTACTTAAATCCACTAAAATACAGAAACTTTGCTCTGCTATTTGTGCTATTATTGTCATATGTATTACATCTATTTATATTATAAACGCAACAATACAGTGTTACAATTTTTACTTTATATAATGGTATGTCTTTTAAAGAAGGTAAGAGAAGAAAGGAGAAAAAATATATATAGTTTTTTTTTTACTGGAATTTACCATTTCCAGTACTTTATTTCTTCCTGTGATTTGAGTTACCATCTATGTAATTTCCTTCCTTCAATATAGTTCCATTTTATCCACCCTCTTTTGTGCTATTATTGTCATACATATTACATAGTAATATGTTATAAATACAACAACACAATTTTATAATTATTGTTTCATGCATTTGCTTTTAAATCAGTTGAGATGAAAAGAGAGAAATATATATTTATACTTTTTTTTATCATTATTTACATAATTAGCTTTACTGGTGCTCTTTATTTCTTTTTATGGATTTGAGATATCATCTGGTATCATTTCCTTTCAGCCTGAAGAACTTTCTTTAATATTTCTTAACAGCTTTATTGAGATATGATTCACAGAACGTACAATTCAACCATTACAGTGTACAATTCAGTGGTTTCTAGTATATTCACAGATATGTGCAATTATCATCACAATTTTAGAACATTTTTATCACCTCAAAGAGAAAACTAGTACCCTTTAGCTGTCATCTCCCATATCCTCTCCTCTCCCACCCCCAGCCCTAAGCAACCACTTGTCTACTTTCTTTCTCTATAGACTTCTCTATTCTGGACTTTCATATGAATGAAATCATATAGTATTTGGTCTTTTGTGACTGGCTGCTTTCACTTCGCATAACATTTTCAAGGTTCATTCATGTTATAGCATGTATCATTATTGCATTCCTTTCTATGGAGAAATAATATTCCATATTATTATTCCATAAAGACATTTGGGTTGTTTCCACCTTTGGCTATTATGAATAATGTTTCTATAAACATTCATGTACAAATATCTGTGTGCACATATGTTATAATTTGAGTACATACCTAGGAGGGGAATGGCTAGGTCACTAGCCATTAAACATTGACTATGTTTAATTGTTTGAAGAACTGCCAGACTGTTTTCCAAAGTGGCAGCACCACTTTACATTCTCACCAGCAGTGTATGAGGGTTCTAATTTCTCCATATCCTTACCAACAACAACTTCATTTTGCTCATGATTTTGTGAGTCAGAAATAGAGGAAGGGCTCAAACGAGAAGTTCCTTTTTTGGTTATCTCATGTAGTTGCAGTCAGATGTCAGCTGGGGCTGCAGTCTTCTGAAAGCTCATCTCTGCTGATGTCCAGAACGGTTCACTGGTGTGATGTTGGTTGATTGCTGGCTGTTGACTGAAAGCTCAGCTGTGTGTTGACCAGAGCATCTGCACGCGGCCTCTTCAGCATGATGGTCTTCTGATACAGTATCTAGCTTTCCCCAGAGTCCACTTAGTTTTACAAATATTTTAATGACTCTATATTTTTACTTCTATAAGTTGTACTTCTTTTTCAATCCCGTTTTTTTCTTTTCTAATAGTCTTGGTCTTTTGTTATATTTCCATTTTTGTCTTTTATAATTTTAATAATCTTTATTGAATATATCGGATAATATTTTTATCTGTGTTTTTGGAAGTCTAATCCTGCTGTTAATTTTGTCCATTGAATTGCACATGTGGATTGTTTGCTTGCATGTTTTGTAATTTTAGATTGTGAGCTCATCTTCAATGTAGTCTTATCTTTGAGGATCCTGTGCAGTCTAAATTGAAGGCATGTTCACCTAGAACCAGTTTTCACTTGCTCTGTCAAGTGCCCCAGGGATATTACTAGTTGGTGACTACAGTTATGCCCAAGAACATTCAACGGACAATCTTATTTGTTTTTTTTTTTTTGGTAATAGGATTTCTGGAATAAAGACTCCTCAGTTAATTTTTAAAGGCCCTAAAATAAAAATCATTTTGATCAAAATTTAAATGATATGTTTGGATAAAGTTGAACTGAGTTCCTTAGACAAGTAGAGAAATTTCATTTTAATATTCATTATAAAGCTTAAAGCTATGAAGTTATTCTTATTGCAATAAATATGCATCCTGGTACAAAGCAAAATTATAACATTTTAATAATTGCTATAATTTATAGAGTGTCATCTATGTGTGAGACTCTTTATTAACCTCTTTATATTATTTGTCTCTCTTATGAACCTAGAAAATTATGTATTATTGTTCCCTTTTCTAAATGGGGACACTGAGGCTCAGAGAAGGGTGGATCTGGGACTCAGAGATCTTTCTGTTTGACGTCAAAGCCTAGACTCTAACAGCAAGATATTAGTTTTTTTATTTGGTATTTTTTTTGTGTGAGTGAGGAAGACTAGCTCTGAGCTAACACCTAATGCCAATCCTCCTCTTTTTTTTGCTGAGGAAGATTGGCCCTGGGCTAACATCCATGCCCATCTTCCTCTACTTTATATTGGACGCCACCACAGCATGGCTTGACAAGTGGTGAGTAGGTCCGTGCCCAGGATCCGAACCTGCAAACCCTGGGCCACTGAAGCAGAGTGTGCGCACTTAACTGCTACGCCACCAGGCCGCCCCCATATTTGGTATTTTTTAAATGCTATGTTGAAAATAGATATATCCAGGGCAGCTGTAGGGCTCTTTTCACTGTAGTTACTTAAGGACCCAAGGTGACACCTTGAACATTGCTGATACTACGCCAGAAGAAAAAGAGAACTCTAGAGTGTCTTGCACCAACAATTAAATGTTCTAGTTCAGAAATAACACACATTGTTTATTCACTGACCAGTACTGGTCACTTTTCCCACTCACTCACAAGTGGGCCAGGAATTGCATCACTACTAGGCAGAGATATTTAGTGAGCTGAATATTGAATGGCTACCATACTGAATATCAAATTCGACTAATGGCTGATGCCCTTCAGGTCATAATAACAGGTCCAGATATTACACCTAGAGAAATAGCACTCAGAAAAAGAAGGACCATCACGATTCTTAACAGCAAAGACATTTTTCCCAGAAGTCCCCAACAGACTTCCTTCACTTAGTAGTGGCCAGAACTGTATCACATGTCTATTCTTTTCTTCCCCCCAAAGCCCTAGTAGATAGTTGTACGTCATAGTTGCACATCCTTCTAGTTGCTGGATGTGGGACGTGGCCTCAGCATGGCCTGACAAGCCGTGCGCTAGTGCGCGCCTGGGATCCGAACCGGGCCGCCAGCAGTGGAGTGCACGCACCTACATGCTAAGCCATGGGGCCGGCCCCCACATGTCTATTCTTAACCAATGACTGGCAAGAGGAATGTATAATGGTTGGCTCAGCCCAATCGGGATCTACCTTCCAGAGCCAGGGATTAGGTTACTTTTTTCTGAAGCTCATGGCTGTCTGAAGTTTGTGTAAGTGTTGGAAAAAATATTTCTATGGCACTTTTTAGTAAGTCAAATTCACAAAGGAAGGATACTTCAATACTGTCAATAACTCAGGTATTAAAACCAAAAGGAGAAGTGGGGATGGGACAGGCCCTGTGGCATAGCAGTTAAGTGCATGCCCTCAGCTGCTGGCGGCCCGGTTCGCATCCCGGGTGAGCACCGATGCACCGTTTGTCAGGCCATGCTGTGGCGGCGTCCCATATAAAGTGGAGGAAGATGGGCACAGATGTTAGCCCAGGGCCAGTCTTCCTCAGCAAAAAGAGGAGGATTGGCGTGGATGTTAGCTCAGGGCTGATCTTCCTCACAAAAAAAAATAAAAAGAAGTGGGGAACTGGGTATAGGCAGGAAACCAACCTGATCTGCTACAAAGGGCAAACCAGGAGGAGGACCAGATGTGTCAATAAGAAACATTATATAATGCAGTAAGGGTTGGAATAACCTTTAAGATTGTATCCCAAAACAATAGGTATATCTATCCATTTAAAAATTTTATTATTCAAAAATTTTCATTTCCTACAAAGGCCTGTATACAACTTTATCTTCATCCAAAATGACCTGACTTACTATACTATTTCTAAACTAGCTAACGTTTATGGAGAGCTTACTATGTGCCAGAAACTTGTAGCTATCTATGTGGATTCCATAATTTAATCCTCATAGTAATCCTATGAGTTGGGTAATAATCAATTCCCCCATTTTATAGATTAAAAAACTGAGGTTCAGTTCTGTGTATGTAATTTGACTAGGGTCACACAACCAGATGTTAAACCAAAGCACTTTGGTTCCAAAGTTTGTGTTCTTAAGCTATGTTAATTATGCTTCGTCTACTAGTAATATTTATTCACTTAATTAAGAAGAGTTTACTACATTTCTACTTGATAAACACATCTGGCCCTGTGCTAGGTTTTGGAGACTCAGCAATGAGCAAAACAAATCCATGCCCTCATGAGTTTACATTCTAGTGAGGGAGACAGATAAATAAAATAAGTAAATTAGATAGGTTATCAGAAGATAAATTGACATGGAGAAAAATAAAATGCATGTGTGTGTGCGTATGATGTAATTTAAAAATCTCAAGGTGACATTTAAGTCAAATCTTGGAAGAGACGAGGGAGCATGTCCTAAGAAATTAGGAGGAAGTATGGTCAAGCTGACAGAGCAGTTATTGCAAAGGTTCTGAGGTGGGTGCCTGCCTGGTGAGTTTGAGAGACAGTAAGGAGGCCAGTGTGGCTACAGCAGACTGACCTAGTAGGTGAATTGTAGGCAATGAGGTGAGAGAAATAATGCTCTTCTTTTGGGACCTCAGATACAGGTCATTGCAAGAACTTTAGCTTTTATTCTGGGGAGGAGAAAAAGAAAGCGGTTTTGAGTGGAGGGTTACAGCTTTAGTTTTAAAAGGATCACTGTTCTGTGGAGAGCAGTTAGGAGGCAATTGCAGTAATTGTAGATGGTGGTGTCCTGGGCCAAGGTGATAGCCATGGACTAGCTCTATATCTCTGAATATACTTTAAAGATAGAGCCAACAGCTTATGACTTGGATGTGGGGTATAAGAAAAAGAAAAGAATCAAGGATAACTCCAAGATTTTTCAGCCTGAGCTAAAGGATGGAGCTAACATGAAGAGAAGGGAAAGGCTGTGGGTATAGCTGATCTAGAAGATTGGCAGTTCAGTTTTGGACAAGTAAGTTTGAGATCTCATGAAACTTCCAAGGGGAGATTATTTTAAAAATTTAAGAAGGCAGTTGGACATAATACATTTGATCTTTTTTCTTTTTGCTGAGGAAGATTTGCCCTGAGCTAACATCTGTTGCCAATCTTCCTCTTTTTTTTGCTTGAGGAAGATTAGCCTTGAGCTAACATCCGTGCCAATCTTCCTCTATTTTGTACGTGGGTTGCTGCCACAGCATGGCTGACAAGTGGTGTAGGTCTGCGCCCGGGATCTGAACCCGCAAACCCAAGACGCTGAAGCAGAGTGCACTGAAACCAACCACAACACCAAGGCACTGGTGCCTACATTTGATCTTTTAAGCTTTAACTTCAAAATTTGCTGGCTCTTCCAAAGAATATTTCCATCTCAGAAAAGTCATTAAGAAAGAACAGTTCTAATTGTTATTCATATGTAAATAATATGGAATTTAACCCACTTTTTCCTAGTTGATAAGGCAGTAATATAGTTTGAGTACTTACTGAGAGAAGCATCATAGCTTAGTAGTTTAATGTATAGATTCTAGAGCCAGTTTGCCTGGATTTAAATCCTTGTGCTTATTGACTGTGTGACTTTGGATATATGACCTCACCTTTTTGTGTCTCAATTCTGTCATCTACATAACGACGAAAATAATGCCTACTTAAACGGGATTAGTTTCTACTTGCAGTGTTTTTAGAACAGTGCCTGATTTACAGTGTTAGATATGTGATGCAAATTGTCTTTCAGATAATTTGCTAAAAGCCTATTTTGTATCTAACTTGTCTTGAGTATACTCATCAAGTCCTAATCAAACTATACCATTTCCTTATACAAGGTTATGTGTTTCACATGAAGCCATGCATCTGGAAAGATGTGCTGATGAAAAATGCAACACACATTCTATAAAAGCTGTTATATTTCCGGTCTGCTTACTCTAGGTACCAGATCTTAAATTATTAATTGGTTCTGTCTATAACAGTATCTAAGGATTCTTAAAATTTGGCTCTTATAAAAGCAATTTTTAAAATAATTGACAATGGCTAAACCCATTCTGTGGACTTAGGGTTCCATCTCTGACTGTAATTGCTTACATTGTTACTTTAAGTAACAGTGCTTATCAAACTGCTTTCCAAAGAGGCTTTACCCTCCTTCCATATGTTCTGCAAATAGTCTGTGAAAATTGCTTATTACAGGAAATTGCTTCTTTTTGTTTGGTACTGCATCTCTATTTTCTCTGTGCATCCTGCTCAGCTGCCTCAGTATTCTGCCGTTGACAATGATGAAACGAGAGCTTAAGCTTCTTTTGACAGGGTAAGTAATTTCCACATTGATTCCAAACTGAAAATAGATACCACATTGCCTAGGAACACCCTTCTATGTGGGTGGGGTGGGACTGACCCTACTCATCATCTTCAGGAATGAGGACTGTGACACAGGCCTGGCCCATCAGGGCTTTTCTTGGGCCTGTGGCTGGAACCATTGGGGAAGGGGGGTTCTCATTATCAGGATTCCCAGCTTCAGGGATACTAGTGGTCATCTCTGCTGTCACATAAAGAAAGCTTGTTGGAAAATGAAGGTAGTACAGAGGAAAGCAGTGGGAAGAGACAAAGAAAAACAGATCTATCTATGGTATATTCTATGTAAAGCTTTCAAGTACTTTTCTAGATGTGGTAGTCTAGGTTTTACTATTTCTATATTTTAATGTCTAAATATTTCATGATCACTGTTCTGTACCACATATACACACACTTATGGACTATAAAACAAAGAAATGAATTAACATTTAATTCTTATAAATATGTCCTATTATATGTTGCCATAACTGATTTTTGTGATAATCTGAAAATTATAATTGGCAGTTTCAGAATAGGCATCTAGTCAAAAAGGTAAATGAATAAGTAAATGATTGCAGTGGGAAAGAAAACATAACTTACATCCAGCAAGACAGGCATCCTCTGATTTCATATTAGAGATCACTGAGTCTATTACAGGTCCACAGTCTGTTTCTATGAAACCCACGGGGCCAGATTTTTAAAGCCGGAATTCTTCAGCTCTTCTAAGCTCCCTTCATTTTTTTTCTGTCTGGTCATTTGGATCTCGATTGTGTTAGAGGCTTTCCTCAAATGTTCGTTGATGCTGATCTGTCTGTTCATATTCAAACGTGAAGCACTAAAAAGCTGATCAGAAGCATATATCACTACGCTGTGGGCATATCAACTTGTGGGACTTTATTATTGAACTGACTTTTTCTTTAGGGCCCCAAATATTGTGTGTATATGTCTCAATCCCCTGCCTGAGGTGAATGAGCCTATCTGATAGTGTTCTGGACACAGGCAGGAGGAGACTACAGATCTCATGGTTCAGCATGACTGGGAGGTGGCAGGGAGGGTCTTGGTGAACTAACTGCTCTTTACATGAAATTTTCAACCAGTTATGTTTCTGCATTTGTTTGTGTGGTAAAATATACATAAAATTTACCATTTTAACCAGTTTTAGGTATACAATTTGGTAGCATTAAGTACATTCACAATGTGGCGTAACGATCACCACTATTTATGTCCAAAATTTTTCATCATCCCCAACAAAAACTCTGTACCCATTAAACAATACCACTCCCCTCCCTTCCTCCCAGCTCCTGGCAACCTCTATCTTACTTTCCGTCTCTATAAATTTGCCTACTATTCTAGGTACCTTATATAAGTAGAATCATATAATCTTTCTTCTTTTGTGTCCTTCGTACCTTTTTATTTTTCAAATAACTCAGGCTAAGTAAATGGCCGAAGACCTTCAGCTCTAAGTGGCAATTTGGCCACAGGAACCTAGCTGGGTATGTCTGTCAAAAGAGACTATACGCGTAACTACTATGCATTACTACCTTAGCAGTGGACTTTTCCCATCCATATGCATATATGTATCCACACAATAGTAGGTATTTTGTACTTGACATTATATCCAGTATGTTTTTGCATACCATTAGGAATTCTCTGAAACATTTTAATGCTTCATAATCTATCATTTTGGATGTATCATGCTTTAATTATTTTCTGTTGACATTTAATTATTTCTATTTTGAATTTTAAGTAACAATATATATCTTTGTACATAAATATTTGTATTTCTGATTAGAACCCCAGGATAAAATAGCATGTAATTTCTGGTTCAAACAACAGAACATACTTAATATTTGATACTTATTGTTAAATCACCCTTCAGAAATTCAGTAGTTTTTAATACTACAAGTACTCTCACGTCATTTTCAGCAACACTAAATTTTTTTATCAGATAAAAAATAATGTTCTTCTAGTTGTAATAGATTCTTTAATAACTAATGAATTTTTCATTTTATTTACTGTTTTCATTTTCTATATATTGTTGATGTCACTAACTCATTTTTTCTTTTTTTTGTGAAGATTGGTCCTGAGCTAACACCTGTTGCCAATCTACCTCTTTTGGCTTGAGGAAGAGTGGCCCTCAGCTAACTTTTGTGCCCATCTTCCTCTATTTTTTGTATATGGGACGCCACCACAGCATGGCTTGATGAGTGGTGTAGGTCTGCACCGGGGATCCGAACCCATGAACCCTGGGCTGCCGAAACTGAGCAGCTGAACTTAATCACTGTGCCACCAGGCCGGCCCCCAGTAGCTTATTTTCTATTCTATGTTTTAAGGTATTCATATAAACTTTTCCATAATTTTGTGGCAAATTTTTCCCCGTTTTTTCCTTTGCTTTAAATTTGATGAATTAATAGGTGGAATAGAAAGGAGAATCCAGCATTCCATTGTTTTGTCTGGATTCCTCACTGAAATCTGGAAGATTCTTTGCTGGCTAGTGCTTAACATTTTAATTGGCTTTGTAGTTTTCAAAGCGGAAATATTTTTATTGCTTTCAGTAATTAAAAAACTAATAAATGAGTGTTCTTTTTAAAAGCATTCAAACAGTACAGAAATACACAAAGTAGAAAATTAAAGGCTCCATAATCCCATTCCCATATAACTATCTGCAGAAGGTATGGGAAGATTTAGTCATAAATACAAAGAAATAAAATAACATGAAAAAAAATGAGGCAATTATTAACTTTAGAAAAAATGTAATCACAGCACACTTGTTAGCTCAGAAGTGAACAGTATCTACATGGTCATAGAATAAAAACAATAAATATGGATTTAACAGAAAATTTTAACATAGCCATATTGGGAAGATGGAGGAGGGCAGGGGGGAGTATAGGAGACTGAAAAATTCTCCTTTATCCCTTTATGAATTAAGTTGCAGAAATATATGTATGTACATACGAAAAGAAACAGCTCAAGAAGTTAGTTGCTTCTGGGGATGGAACGTGGTGCCGAGGGGCAGGGCAGACAAATTACTGCTGCTTGGTTTTAGGCTTTTTAGAGCTACTTTATTTTTTATGGGTAATTACAACTTATCTAGATTGAGATAAAGCTAAAAGAAATAAGATGACAAATCACCCATATTTAAAAACAAAATTCTCTTGAAAATTTTATTAACATTTAATAACAATAAATCATCCAGCTTTTTCACACTCTTTATGAAGTTTTTGTTTTAAAGAGGAAATTGATTTCAAAAGTCCTCATGTAAACCAATCAGACACGAATAAACTTTTATAATGAACTTCTCAAACAAATCTTTTTCTTGGGATGACAATAGCTTTACTATGATAGTATTAAGTTTTCTTTTTTATTTAACTGAACTGTTTTCAAGATTAGTGCTCATTAGCAAATCTTGATTTTTATTACTCTGCTAAGGCAAGATAGAAACATGATACTTTTAAATTATTTCTCAATTTCCTATGAAGCATTTTATAGTAAAAAACTATTCGGTACTAAGTGTTCTTATGCTTAAATTCTAAAAGTAATCTTTAGTCTCAACTGAACTTGGTACTCCAAGATTAAAAAAATTTTTTTAATGGTATTTACACAATAAATACAATTTTAATCACTCAGTTCTTCCTCATCACTGAAATATGCGCTTTTCTTTATCCTTGGGCGTCTTGAATCATCTGATGTTGAGGGACCCCCTGAACTGGGTTTCCATTTTTTTTGTTCTTCTTCAATTTTGGCTTGCTGTAATGTGATTCAGAAAACAAACAAAACAGAACAAAACCAGGAACCAGTTTATTATTATTTATGGTGCATTAATTCAAAACACACCACAAGTGCCAACACTCCCTACCCTCCCAGCCCATGCAGACAATTCTCCACCAGGATACCCCTCCCCCACCTGAGTTACGTCCTAGTCTCACCATGTTACTCAAAATTATTCTAGGCAATTACTACTAAGTAACAGGCACATGAAATGAAGCCTATCTGCCATCCCTGCTGGAGGTGGGAATGTCATATAAAATACGACATTCGTTAACTAAAAGGAAAAACAAATTGATGCATGGGTTTACAATTTAACTACATTAAAATAAGTGGTTATATAAAATCAGGAGATTATATGCCCTTCTTCAAAAAATGTTTCATATACAGGCATACTTTGGAGATATTGCGGGTTCAGTTCCAGACCACTGCAATAAAGTGAGTCACACAAAATTTTTGATTCCCCAGTACATATAAAAGTTATGTTTACACTACGGTAGTCTATTAAGTGTGCAAGAAAAACAATGTACATACCTTAATTAAAAAATATTTTATTGCTAAAAAATGCTAAGCATCATCTGAGCCTTCAGTGAGTCATAATCTTTTTGCTGGTGGAGGGTCTTGTCTCGATGTTGATGGCTGCTGACTGATCAGGGTGGTGGTTGCTTAAGGTTGGAGTGGCTTTGGCAATTTCTTAGAATAAGACAACAATGAAATCTGCTGCTTCAATTGACTCTTCCTTTCACAATCGATTTCTCTGTAGCATGTGATGCTGTTTGATAGCATTTTACCCACAGAAGAACTTCTTTCAACATTGGAATCAATCCTCTCAAACCCTGCTGCTGCTTTATCAACTAAGTTTATGGAATATTCTAAATCCTTTGTTGTCATTTCAACAATCTTCACAGCATCTTCACTAGGAGTAGATTCCATCGCAAGAAACCACTTTCTTTGGTCATCCCTAAGAAGCAACTCCTCATCTATTAAAGTTCTATCATGAGATTGCAGCAATTCAGTCATATCTTCAGGCTCCACTTCTAATTTTAGTTCTCTTGCTATTTCCACCACATCAGCAGTTACTTCCTCCACTGAAGTCTTGAACTCCTCAAAGTCATCCATGAGGGTTGAAATCAACTTCTTCTAAACTCCTGTTAGTGTGGATATTTTAACCTCTTTCCATGAAAGACAAATGTTCTTAATGGCCTTTAGAATGGTGAATCCTTTCCAGAAGGTTTTCAATTTACTTTGCCCAGATCCATCAGAGGAATCACTATGAAATGTATTTCTCAATAATGTATTGTATTATATATATTCTTATATATATTTCTTAAATGCATTTCTTAATTAATGAGGCTTGAAAGTCAAAATTACTCCTTGATCCATGGGCTACAGAATGGATGTTGTGTTAGCAGGCATGAAAACAACATTAATTTCATTGTACATCTCCATCAGAGCTCTAGGGTAACCAGGTGCATTGTCAATGAGCAATAATAGTTTGAAAGGAATTTTCTTTTTCTGAGCAGTATGTCTTAAAAGAGGGCTTAAAATGTTCAGTAAACCATGTTGTAAACAGATGTGCTGTTATCAGGCTTTGTTGTTCCATTTATAGAGCACATGCAGACTAGATTTAACATAATTCTTAAGGGCCCTAGGTTTCAGAATGGTAAGTGAACATTGGCTTCAAATTCAAGTCACCAGCTGCATTAGCCCCTAACAAGAGTCAGCCTGTCCTGTGAAGCCAGGCATTGACTTCTCCTTTCTAGCTATGAAAGTTCTAGATGGCATCTCCTTCCGATATAAGGCTGTTTCATCTACATTGAAAACCTTGTTTAGTGTAGCCACTTTCATTAATTATCTTAGCTAGATCTTCTAGATAACTTGCTGCAGCTTCTACATCAGCACTTGCTGCTTCACCTTGCACTTCTATGTTATGAAGATGGCTTCTTCCCTTAAGCCTCATGAACCAACCTCTGCTAGCTTCAAGCTTTTCTTCTGTGGCTTCCTTACCTCTCTCAGCCTTCATAGAATTGAAGAGTTAGGGCTTTGCTCTGGATTAGGTTTTGGCTTAAGGGAAAGTTGTGGCTGGCTTGATTTTCTATCCAGACCACTCAAACTTTCTCCATATCAGCAATAAGGCTATTTCACTTTCTTATCATTCCTGTGTTTACTGGAGTAGCACTTTTAACTTCCTTCAAGAACTTTTCCTTTGCATTCACAACTTGGCTAACTACTTGGCACAAGAGGCCTAGCTTTCAGCCTATCTTAGCTTTTGACATGCCTTCCTCACTAAGCTTAATCATTTCTAGCTTTTGATTTAAAGTGAGAGATGTGCGACTCTTCCTTTCACTTGAACACTTAGAGGCCACTATATTAATTGGCCTAATTTCAATATTATCCTGTCTCAGGGAATAATATTGAAGAACTCCGGGGAGTGGGGGGAATGGCCAGTTGGTGGAACAGTCAGAATACTCACAACAGTTATCAATTAAATTTGCCATCTTGTATGGGTGTGGTTCATGGCACCCCAAAACAATTATAATAGTAACATCAAAGATAACTGATCACAGATTACCATATAAATATAATAATAATGAAAAAGTTTGAAATATTACAAGAATTGCCAAAATGTGACCCAAAGACACAAAGTGAGAAAATGCTGTTGGAAAAATGGTGCCGATAGACTTGCTCAATGCAGAATTGCCACAAACCTCCAATTTGTAAAAAACTTAATATTTGTGAACACAATATCTGCAAAGCACAAAGTGAGGCACAATAAAATGAGGTATGCCTGTACTTGTATTAGGGCCTTTAATGATTAAAAATACATTTTTGGTTTTGTTTTGAAGTGAAGCTTCTTTTAAAATAATATCTTTGATCCAATAAGGGGTTAGTATCCAAAAAATATAAAGAACTCATACAATTCAACAACAAAAAACAATCCCGATTAAAAAATGGGCAGAGGATCTGAATAGACATTTTTCCAAAGAAGACATGCAGATGGCCAACAGGCACATGAAAATATATTCAACATCACTAATTATCTGGGAAATGTGGATCAAAACCACATCACCTCACTCCCGTTAGAATGCCTATTATTGGCGCTGGCCCTGCGGTCTAGTGGTTAAGTTCGGTGCACTCTGCTTCAGCAGCCCAGGTTTGGTTCCCAGTCGTGGACCTACACCACTTGTTGGTGGCCATGCCGTGGCGGTGACCCACATACAAAATAGAGGAAGACTGGCACAGATGTTAGCTTAGGGCAAATCTTCCTCAAGCAAAAGGAGGAAGATTGGCAACAGATGTTAGCTCAAGGCGAATCTTCCTCAGGAAAAAAAAAATGGCTATTATCAAAAAGACAAGAAATAACAAGTGTTGGAGAGGATGTGGAGAAAACGGAACGCTCACACATTGTTGGTGCAAATGCAAAATGGTGCAGCCATTATGGAAAACAGCATGGAGATTCCTCAAAAAATTAAGACTAGGACTACCATAGATCCAGCTATTCCACTGCTGGGTATTTATCTGAAGAATATGAAAACACTAATTTGAAAAGATATGTGCACTCCTGTTTGTTGCAACATTATTTATAATAGCCAAGATATGGAAACACTCTAAGTGCTCATAAATGGATGAATGGATAAAGAAGATGTGGCATATACAGTCATGTGTTGCTTAACGAGGAGGATACATTTTGAGAAATGCGTCAGGTGGTTGCGTCATTGTGTTATCATCATAGACTGTACTTACATAAACCTAGATGGCATAGCCTACTACACACCTAGGCTACATGGCACTAATCTTATGGGACCAGTGTCATATATATGGTACATCATTGACTGAAATGTCATTATGTGGCACATGACTGTATCTACACTGGAATATTACTCAGCCATAATAAAGATAGAATCTTGCTGTTTGCGACAACATGGATGGACCTTGAGAGTATTACATTAAGTAGAATAAGTCAGGTGGAGAAAGACAAATACCATATGATTTCACTCATATGTGGAATATAAAAAACAAGACAAAGAAAAAAACAAAACAAAAACTCATAGAAGGAGACAACAGATTTGTGGTTACCAGAGGGGAAGGAGGGGTGGAAGGGAAAAATGGGTAAAGGGGATCAATTGTATGGTGATGAATGGAAACCAGGCTTTTGGTGGTGAGATGCTGTGATGTATACAGATGTTGAATTATAATGTTGTATACCTGAAACCTGTATAATGTTATAAACCTGAAACCTGTATAATGTTTTAAACCAATGTTACCTCAATAAAAATAGAAAAAAAAAACTGTAAAAAAAAATAAAACAACATCTTTGATTTGATAAAATTTTTTCTGTTGGGCTAAACTCACTTTAATCAAATAGTTCTGCTCAATTCTCATAATGAAAACAGATTAAACATTACAAATGTTGTGGGGCCCTTAAAATCTAGACAGAACCAATGGGAACTTTTCCATCACACTGCTCTAAAGACCTTAGGGAAGGGCCGGCCCCGTGGCTTAGTGGTTAAGTGCGCGCGCTCCACTACCAGCAGCCCGGGTTCGGATCCCGGGCGTGCACCGAAGCACCACTTCTGCGGCCATGCTGAGGCCGTGTCCCACATACAGCAACTAGAAGGATGTGCAACTATGACATACAACTATCTACTGGGGGCTTTGGGGGAAAAAAAAAAAAGGAGGAGGATTGGCAATAGATGTTAGCTCAGAGCTGGCCTTCCTCAGTGAAAAAAAAAAAAAAAAAAAAAAGACCTTAGGGAAATAACCTGTCTCCTAAAGTTTAGGATGTAAAGGGGAAAGATGGAGGTTGCCACGAGATGATCAATAAAGTAAGCAAGGCATATAAAACTATCAACCCAGGGCAGCTATGGCATGGTGCCTTATTTATTTATTTTTTTGGTGAGGAAGATTAGCCCTGAGCCAACATCTGTGCCAGTCTTCCTCTATTTTTGTAGGTGGATGTCACCACACATGGATTGATGAGCTGTGTGTAGGTCCGTGCCTGGGATTGGAGCCCACAAACCCTGCGCCACTGAAGTAGAGCGTGCGAACTTAACCACTATGCCACTGGGCCAACACCAGCATGTGCCTTTTAAAAGGACTATTTAGTACCTGGAAAGCTATGGCCTGACTGAGACTGTCAAGAGCTGGATCTTCCCCTTCGTCTTCACTTTCTTCTACTCCTTCACTAAATTATTTAAAAAAAAAAGAAAATCAGAATGCACTCAGCCAATAGTAAAAAGACAGAAGCAACACAATAATGTATTTAGTAAGAATGGTTATACATACATTTCTTCTTCTGGTTCAGGAATTTTCTTTTTTTTCTTCTTCTCTTTCTTCTTTGGAGGTTCACGTTCTCCAAGCATATTTTTAGGACAGGCATAACTTAAGTGTCCACTTTCCTTTTGTTTCCCATTAAAAAGGAAAGAAAAAATACTATATTTGTTGTGTTATTAACAGAAACTTGCCTGGTACCCTAAGACTAAAAGGTTTTAGAAGTTAAAAAAGAATATTGTCACACTAGGAATATACACAAAGAAATTAACAAAACTCATTATTTTAATATTTGGAGGGAAGAGATTACATTATAACTCCTAATAAACTACTTTAACAATAAGGGAGTATTTCAGCAGTTTCACTAAGAGTAAAAGAAGTATTCTTCCTTCAAACATTTTAAATCTCAAGATTCAGGATATAAAATAATTCAAAATTTAATCAGACCATCTACCTTAAATGTAAAAATTTTAAGGTATTATTTGACAGAATGGGGACAAAATTTCCTGTTAACTTCCAAAATGTTGCTCAACATTCTGTTTTAAAAGTAAATGGAAAATTTAAAGTCTTCCTCACTTTTCCTATTAATTAATTTCATTTTGCTCCTTTTATACCTAGACTATAGCTGCACTGTCCGATTATGGGAGCCACTAGGCATAATTCTCTTGTGGCCACTGAGAACCTGTTTGAGGTGATATGCACGGTAGGGTAAATTACACACTGGATTTTGAAGACAATATGAAAAAAGAATGTAAAATATCCTAATTGTTAAAAATATTAATTACATGTTCAAATGATATTTGGATATATATTGGGTTAAGTAAAAGATAATTTTTACCTGTTTCTTTTTTTAATGTGGCTACTAGAAAATTTAAAATTACATTTATGGCTTGTATTATGTTCACATATTTTTCTTTTTTGGTGAGGAAGATTAGCCCTGAGCTAACACCCATTGCCAATCCTCCTCTTTTTGCTGAGGAATATTGGCCCTGGGGTAACATCTGTGCCATCTTCCTCTAGTTTATATGTGGGATGCCTCCCACAGCATGGCTTGATAAGCAGTGCATCGGTCCACACCTAGGATCTGAACCTGTGAACCCCAGGCTGCTGAAGCAGAGCTTGTGGACTTAACCACTATGCCACCGGGCTGGCCCCATCATTATATATATATTTGACATATACATATGGCTGGACTAGCCATAATATTATAATGAGCCATAACACTGAGTTGTAAAACACAAGACAATGAACTATAGTCATGTGCTGCATAATGATGTTTTTGTTAACAAAGGACCACATATATCATAGTGGTCCCATAAGATTAGTACCATATAGCCTAGGTGTAGTAGGCTATACCATCTAGGTTTGTGCAGGCACACACTATGTTTGCATAATGATGAAATCGCCGAACAATGTATTTCTCAGAAGTATTCCCGTTGTTAAGCAATGCATGACTGTATAATCTGTACATTAGGTCCCTAAAATACATTTAAGAAATCCTATGTGAGAATGACAGAGTGGGGAGAGACTAAGCCAGGATTAGAACAACAGAAGAGAAAAACAATCATGCTTTTTAAGTATATTTCACAAAGTATCAAATAGTCTGTGTCCTTTGTATACCTGGGGACATGGCTGAACCGGAGAGGTGTTATTGTCAATGAAGTACTGAGAGAAGGTACTTAGAGAAACATTTTCCAAACTGTTTTTGGAATAATGGTATACCAAAAAATGTTAACATATCCCATATTAAAAAAAAAGGATTTAATAGTGAAATAACTTTGGGAAAAACTAGGCTAAATAAATGTAAACAGATTTTTTGGGGGAGGGAAATTTAAGAAATATAAAAATTTAAAAGTATAACAAATCTATGGATCTATAAATTAAAAACAAAGATTAACAGATTCATCCATGATTTCTCAGATAGTTTGATATTTACTGTGAATATGATACATACTAATCTATCTGACCATAACTACTCCTCCCTTCCCTCTTTTCTTTTCTTTATTAACAAAACTCAGGACTCTAGAACACAGTTTCTGGAACATTAACTTAAGAGGTGAGAATCACAGGTTAGAATCACAGAATGTGATTCTGTCAATCAGAATGTGATTGACAGAATATACCCAGGGCCCTGCTTGCTCTCTCTTTCTTCTCATCCACCCACCCACCCACCCATCCATCCATCCATCCATCCATCAGTCTATCTGTTTATCTCTATATCTTTTGGGGGAGGGAGAGGTAGGGAGCGGCAGTGGGGAAAGGACCCCAACACATTTCTTTATGTTTTCCACGTGATTTTGTAGCCAGGAAAATGTCTCTCAGTAATCCTCTCCCCATTAATACCTCTGGATTCTTTTTTAAAAAGTATTTCAGGGCCGGCCCCGCGGCTTAGTGGTTAAGTGCGCGCGCTCTGCTAGTGGCGGCCCAGGTTCGGATCCCGGGCACGCACCGACTCACCGCTTCTCCGGCCATGCTGAGGCCGTGTCCCACATACAGCAACTAGAAGGATGTGCAACTATGACATACAACTATCTACTGGGGCTTTGGGGGGAAAAAAAAAAAAAGGAGGAGGATTGGCAATAGATGTTAGCTCAGAGCCGGTCTTCCTCAGCAAAAAGAGGAGGATTGGCACGGATGTTAGCTCAGGGCTGATCTTCCTCACACACACAAAAAATAAAATAAAAAAAAATAAAATAAAAAGTATTTCATATAGGCATTTTGGAAACTGAGAGTAATGAGACCCAGACTGAAGTTCTCTTGGTACCATTATGGGCCTTGTGCAAAACTGTTCTCTGGCTATATCTTTCCTAATCACCAAAGGTTTAGATGGATAACAAGAGAGGATGGGAATGAGGTAAGAAAATTTGGGTACAGTTCAGTTACAAAACATTAGCAGTACTAATAGGAATAATAATATCCTAATTAATATTCCTAATAAACACAATATCCCATAGAGGATAGGTCATATGATAATGTTTACACTGAACTGTAATGCTTAAACACTGACAAAATATTATAGAAACAGGTAATATCCTATTACCACAAAAATTTATGCATCACTATAATCTTTCAAGACAGTAATATAAGTAATTAGTCTAACTTTTTTTCATCTAACAATTTTCAAAGATTTACAAACTGGAGAAAATACCACTCTATATTACCCAGCTCAGGTTATCTTTACATACTGCGTTTCAATTGAGTTTACTTAGATGAGTCTACAGTTCCAAAGAGAACAACTTTCATAACTCAGTTTTAGCCAGAAATTTTGGAGAGCACAAATAAAACACTGAAAAGTATCTTAAACTAAACTATGGGAAATTACATTAAGTGTTAGGTATACTCACCCCACATTCATAACACTTAGATTTATCAAAGTAGTTTCGTCTTCGGATAAACTCAGCTGCTCTTCCATTGTCAATAGCAATGCTTGCTTTTATCACTCTACCAAATAACTAAACCGGAGAGAAATGTTAAATGCACGAGGACGTATTTCACTGAAACCTAAAACTGCAGTTATTTGATCTCATTTCCTCAAACCTTCAATTCCATTTTATTTTTTAGGTTATTTTAGCAATTGCCTACTCAGGTGTGACAAATTTTATCCTGTAGAATGGATTCTTGTTTCTTAGATTCCACCAATGTTGTGGGAATCCAGTACAGTTTGACCTCTTTTCTTTCCCATAAGTTAAATTCCCTCAGAATCTACTGATATCCTTCAGACTTGACCATCCACTGCATCCCCACATTTTTGGCCTGGATGAACACAAAGGCTTTTGGGTTAAAGAGCTTGCTGGGAATGAATGGCTTACCTGCTTGTTGTTTATTGCCCTGGTACAGTTTTGTGCAGAGTCTTTATCCAAAAATAAAATAAATGCAACCCCTTTACTCTTCCTGGTATCTTTATCTTTCATAATAGTAACCCTTAAAGCATAAACAAAAAACCAGTTAAAAATAATGAGGCAGCAATAAATAAAACAGATATTAATAAATACTTGGAAAACTCAAGTGTTCAAAAAAGGGTTAATAAAACACAAAGTAAGAGAAATTAATACATTTGACAAATCAGTTATCTCTTCAAAGTCATGGGATATCAAGAAGAATGGAAATGAGAAACTGTGATACTGACTTAACACAAGTGAGCACAGCTATGATTAGGAGTATCTGATAAATCAAACATTAATCAGATGTTGAAGGATGAAGTAAAGAGATTACAGAGACAACGGACTCTTGAAGAGTAAGCGTAATTCCTCTTCTCTACTAACTCCCTCACCACGCAGAAAAAAGCCAAAACAAAACTAAGGTATTCTTATTTTTTTCTAGGTTTTAGAATCTAACTATATTCTTAATATTCTTTTAAAGAATCTCCAGTTCTGTGGTTCTTAGCCACACCACCCAAGGAACCTAAGTGATAGCAATGGTGATAAGAGCTCAGAGCCTGCTCTTTCTTCAGACCTCTTACGCATCCCTAGTCCTGTGACCCTTGCTCATCATATGTCATTAAATATAGTTTAAAAAACAATGTTCAATAGGGCTCTTTGGAGAAATGGCTGATTCCAAGGCTGGGACAGGTAGGTACAAGATGAACTTGGAACATCTTGTTATGCCAGAAAGGAAGTACTTAAAAAGAAATGATGGGGCATGGCACAAGAATACAGAAGCCAGATAGAAGGAGCTCCCATTGGCCAAATCTAGGACAATTTGAGTACCAATTAAGTATAGTAAATGAATTAGAAACCATAGTTAAAAGGAGGAATTCATAAGTTCATGTCAATAATAGATAAATAAACACGGGAGAAGGCAGGGTTCTTGCTTACAGCAGAATGCCAAGGGATGACTGGTGAATGTAGAGTGCTGGAGTTGGAAAGTCAGCATTTACAACAATCATGGTAAAGACTGGATCAGGCAAGAATTATCAACAAATGCTAAATCTAACATGAAATTTTTATGTGGAACAGGATATTTCATTGTCTTAAGAGTGTCTCCCACAGGCTGCTTATTAGTTGCAAAGGGGAAAAAAAGTAATTATACAGTGGAAAAATTGGTCAACACCTTGACTGGGTGATCAAAATTAGTATCACTAATGAGGGACAGATGGACACTGTATGAATCCAGATGTGATACCCTCAGAACACAACATCACCTAAACAGTATACCAGCCAAGACTATTTAACCCCAACCTAATCATGAGGCAACATCAGAAAAACACAAAATGAGGGGATAAAAAAGATGGGAGAGGGGCCGGCCCGGTGGCGCAAGCGGTTAAGTGCGCGCGCTCCGCTGCGGCGGCCCGGGGTTCGCTGGTTCGGATCCCGGGCGCGCACCGACGCACTGCTTGGTAAGCCATGCTGTGGCGGCGTCCCATATAAAGTGGAGGAAGATAGGCACAGATGTTAGCCCAGGGCCATCTTCCTCAGCAAAAAAAGAGGAAGATTGGCGGATGTTAGCTCAGGGCTGATCTCCTCACAAAAAAAAAAAAAAAAAAAAAAAAAAAGATGGGAGAGAGCTATATTCTTCATAAATGTTCCAGATTAAAGGAGGCTAAAAAGATAAGACAGTTAAAATCAACATCTAATTCTAGACTGGATCCTGTACTAGAGGGAAAAAATTCTATGTGGGACATTATTAGGTCAAGTGATAAAATCAGAACATGGACGGTTGATTCAGTAAAAGTATTTAACCAGTATAAATTTATGAATTTGGTGACTGTACTATGGTTATATAATATATAACCCTAATTTTAGGAAATACACACTGACATATTTGAGTCAAGGGCAATGATGTTTGTAACTTACCTTTAAATGACTCACAAAAACTGTGTATACACACACATACATATATACACACACGTACGCATTTCATATATACACACACACACACATAATTAACACACATGGGGAGAGAGAGTGCAAATGGTAAAGTAAATGGGGTAAAATGTTAACAACAGGTAAATTTGGGTAAAGGATATTTTGATGTTCTTTGTACTATTTTTGCAACTTTTTATAAATTTGCAATTATTTCCAAATAGTAAAAAAAAGAAGACAAAAAAAGACACAGCTTAATAATTTTCTAAAACCTGAATTAAGAGGAAAACAGACAAGAGGACAAAAATGAATAAATAAAAATATTACACTTCACATATTAACTTTGGGTATAGGTACTTAGTTATTAGAATGAAACTAGTAAAAAGATGCCACTATATTAAGAAAAGAGATGTCTTATTTCATTCAAAAAAGAAATAATTAATGGGCAAGTAAAATGGTTTTGCATCTGTTTATTCACTGGGCTTAGGAAAGAAGAGAAGCCAAGCACTTGATGATGCTCAAGTGTAGACTGGTTCTCTTCAAGGTCACCACAGTTATTGGGGATATGCAGGAAAGTTTTTAACCAATTTTAAAAGAAATATGAAATAAGATGGTTGCTTTAACTTTTTGGAATTTTCACGTTTGTGAAGGTCAGTTAAAGTCACAAATCTTTTTTTTTTTTTTTTAAGTAGTATTTCAGAAGTATTAGCTTTCTAAGTCATCCTCAGTTAATAATCTCTCTCATCTAGTCCCTCTTTTCCATTTGTGCTCTTTTCTACAGTGGACAAGAAAATTACTGTTTCAATACTGTATTCTTACTGGTTCCCTTGATGTTAATTCTCTCTCATATGCTGGTGGAAGAGTCTTACACTCAAAGAATAAATAAAATCACATCATTCCTTTGCTTAAAAATCTTTGGTTATTTAAATTGCCTATTCTTAAATTGCCTATTCCAGCAATCAATATCATTTATGATTTGGCTCCCTCTTCCCTCATCTTTCACTGGTCCTTCTCACTCACAAACTAGCAGGTCTAGCCATAACAAACCACTCAATGTTCACAGAGCATGGCTTGAACTTCCCTAAATTGGTGCCTCTGTTCACATGACTTCTATCTTCTTTCAACTCTCAATCATTGCCCATTAGAATTTTACTCATTCTTTAGGGTTCAGAACAAGTAAGTTCTCTAATCACTCTAACTGGAATTAATTTCTGCTTCTTTCTGCTAGTCTCTACGAAATAATCCATTTATGTATAAACAATGCCTCATCTCATCTATTTTAATATAAACTCCTTTAAGGTTGTCTCTGTAACTTCTATTAAGCCTAGCTCAATATGAAGTAAAACAAAAAGATAGATACAAATGGGAAAGTAGTTTCTCAAAAGTTGCATCTATTTGTTATTCATGTGGTCATCCAGTCACTGCACTAGCCTCAAGCCCAGGCACTAAGCACTGATAAGATAAAGGCATTAACATGAGGTTTTTACCCTCAGGAAAAAGCTTAGTGTCTAGAGGCAGAGAGAGACCTATAAAACAATTACAATACACTACTTTGACAGAGATACTTTCTACGGTAACAGAAAAAAATTATTACACCAAAGATTTGAAAGGACAAATCTAGGATGATTCCTATGTTTCCAGCACGGGAAAAGAGGTAGATGATGGCACCATTTCCTGATATAAGGTGTAAGATGTACTCATTTAAGCACATAGTATGAGGCAGACACTATTCTGGGAAACCTGGGGTGTCATCCATAACACTCCCCTATTGCTCACACAACCTTTATATACAAAGTAAGTATATCACTAAGTATTACCCATTTTACTGCCTAACAATCTCTCAAATCTGACCATCTCTCAAATCTGACATGTCTTTACCTCTCCATCTGTACCATCTTAGTCCAAATTCCTCCCCTGGGCTACAGTCACAGCTTTTGGACTGATTTCCCTGCAGCTGCTCTTGTTCTCCTCCTATCCAATATCTACATTCAAGTCAGAATAAGATCCTGAAAATTCAAATCATGTCACTCCCTCATTTAAAATTCTTTAACGGATTCCTGGTGCTCTTAGGATGAAAATCAAGTATCATGTAACATGGCCAAGAAACAAGATTAGGCACTTGTTTCCATCTCTGGACCCATCTTGTGCTTTCTCCTTTTGCTCACTCATCTCTAGTCATATTGGCCTTCTTTCTGTTACTTGATCTCACTTTATTTTCTCTTGCCACAGGGTCTTTGCGCAAGCTATTCCCTCTACCTGAAATGTTCCTCCTCCCTTTCTTTCTGCCTACTTAACTCTTACTCAGACTTTAGGTTTCAACTCAAAGGATACTGACTTAGGTAAACCTACCCTGACTCTCTAGACTAGATCAGATCTTCCCTGTTTATAGGTGCTTATAACTCTGTATCTTTAACTTCATAGCATTCTCATGGTTTATAATTATATATTTATATGGAAATTTATTTAGAGATTCTGACAGACAAGGAAAAACTAAGAAAAGGTAATGGTACTTAGCAAGTAGGCATTGGAATCAAACTGTTGGATTCAAATCTTATCTCCACCACTAACTAGCAGTATGATTTTATGTTTACCGTGTGGTTCAGTTTTGTCATTTACAATATTGGGATAATAATAGTATCTACCTTAAAAGGTAGTTGTGAGAATTTAATAAGATAATATGTGTAAAGAAATTAGAACAACGCTTAGCATATTTATGTGCTCACTGTTACATATCATTAGTGTTTTGATTGATAATGATGACTGTTCAAAATTCTCAAGACCCCAAAATGTACCTAGAAGCATGTTTGATCGTTTTTTAATAAAGAAGTTTAAAAGAAGTTAACCTCAGAATGCAAATCAAAAGCTAGAAGAAAAACAACTAGTCAAGATAAATATGCTCTAAATTCTTGGGATTTTAAATATGATTTTAAATTTATACCACAATATACATTGGTTAAAAGATAGTTACAATGACAGTCTCTTGCTTTTACTTCTTTGCCCCATAATATAGTTGCTAAGCCACGGGGCCGGCCCCCTTTTTTTTTTTTTTTTAAAGATTTTATTTATTTATTTTTTTCCCCCCCAAAGCCCCAGTAGATAGTTGTATGTCATAGCTGCACATCCTTCTAGTTGCTGTATGTGGGACGCGGCCTCAGCATGGCCGGAGAAGCAGTGCCTCGGTGCGTGCCTGGGATTTGAACCCGGGCCGCCAGCAGCGGAGTGCACGCCCTTAACCACTAAGCCACGGGACCGGCCCTTGATTGGTTTAAAACAGTGAATTAAATGAGAACCTCAAGTTCCTTTGATCCTTTCTTAACTCTCAGCCCCAACTGATATTATCATTCCTACCATTTCTGTATGTTTCTAGTCTTTCCAATGATATCTAAACTTTCTATGAAAGCATAGAACACATTTTCTATTTATTTATCAGTCTCATGAGCACTTTGCATGTCATATGCATTGAGATATTTGTTTTTACATTCTATTTATTTGACAAATGATAATCCATTTATAGTACACTTGATAACACACCTAGTAACCAAAATGTATGTTTAATTGGAGGCTTTAATTTATGTCTTATGTTGGATAACAGAATCAGTTTTAGTTCTTAGTAATATTATAAAAAATTATATCATTTAAATAAATTATGATATATAAAGAAATACCATGAAATCATTAAATATGAGGATGTATCTTTATAGGAAATGGAAAGATATTTATGATATAATGTCAAGTTAAAAAAAGACAACAAAATTGCATGTACAGAACTGAGTCTTTTAAAAAATCATCTATACATGTTTAGGTACACAGAAAAATGACTGAAATATACATAAAAATGTTAACAGTAGTATTTTCATTTTCTTTGTTATATCATATCAAATATCTATTTTATAGAAAAATAGTAAATCTACTTCCATTAAAAAAATAATGGAGAAGTAAATTCAGATAAGCTTTTAAATGAAGTTTCAAAATTTGATGTGAATACTTACTTTACAACTTTGCCATACTTGGAAAATATCTGAAACAAAAGACCACATGATAATTTACACTTTAATTTAAAATCATAAAAAAATTAAAATTTCAGGTTATAAACTATAACAAAGAATGTGGTCAGTGTATGAAAAATTTTAACTTTTAGTCTATAAGGCAGGTCCTAGAAGATATATTTTTTTAGTGACTAGAATAATATTCTTATTTTTGTTATTGAAGTCACAGTTATCTGCCTCAGTTCCTAAATTTCTGACAAAAGAGTCCATACAGAGAAAAAAAACCCAACACTTTTCATGTGTGGCAGAGCGAAGGCACACACATTACACAGCTGTTGTGTTCCTGTAGTATATCCATGACAACTATCAAGATCACCGTGGCTCCAGAAAAACCTTATGCTTCAGATACTAATGTAGTGGACTATCACTATTCCTAGCCTATCCCCACCCAATCAAGCAACCACTGTTTCAGAAGACAGATCCTTAAACTACTTATAAAACATAAAACAAAAAAGCTTCTATAATGAAAAATTCATTCCCATCCAGTCTCCTTCTGCCCACCCTTAACACGTTGATGGAACTCTATAGTTGGCCCTTTCTTCACTTGTACTTCGACATCTTCACTCTAAGCAATCTCATCTATTTCCACTGTTTCAGCCACTACCTATATACTAATAGTTCCTATTTACTATATAACACTTCTTAGAAAAGTCTTTTAGACTACATTAATATATGTAATCAGTAAGAATAAATTTTTGAGGTCTACGATTAAGTTGTGTAATGCTGGAATGTAGTATAACCAGATTGCAGTGTTAGCAACAGTGAATTCTGAAGACTAATACAGTTTTCTGTATACCACTTTCTAATGGCTTCTCATTTCACTCAGAGTCCTTACCATTATCTATGTAGGCCCCATAAGGCACCCCTGGATGGGCTTACTTCTGACTGCCCCTCCTCTTCCATCCACCTGATTGACTCTGTGCCTGAAATGCTTCTCTCCAAGGCATCTGCAGAGCTGCCTCTTACTTTGAGTCTTTACTCAAAAGTCACCTTCTTAATAAAGGTTTTAGACCACCCATGTAAAATTTCACCTCCATTCCCAACCTAACATTTAATAACCCTCCTTTCCTGCTTTATTTTTTCTCCTCATAAAAAGGAGAAACATCTTAGCATTTAACAAACAATATCATTTGCTGTTTTTATATTTCACATTGTCTATCTTGCTATATTTTAGTGCCAAGAGGGATTTTCATCTTTTTGGTCACTGTGTAAGAGTGCTCAGCATATAGTAAGCATTCAATAAATAAAGAAATGTCTCTATTTCCATGTAAGGAAGAAAGCTAAAGTTTATTTTCTCCCCAGTTCTTTGAGACTCAAGCTATCTTAATCAAGTAATTAATCAAGTATTATGTAGCACCTATGCAGCATCTCTCTACTTAACATCTACCCAAAGTATTAGGGAAAAGAGGGCACACTTGACAGAAAGGATTCATGTCATTCCTTTCAGTTTCTCTCAACCACCCATCTGCAGGACAGGCACAGCAGGGAATTTTTTTCTCTGTAAGGTAAAGAAGTGAAAAAAGATGCCAGACGGGCTTTTTCTCCCCCTCAATCACCTCTATCCTGAACTGAAAACAAAATTTATTAAATTATTAAGTTTCTGCCACATCCATAAATTAAGATATACTTTCAGAATTTGAGGCTTAGGAAAGAGATCTGTTTGCTTCCATCAGCCCTTTCCTCCAAAACCTCCACCCTACTACCAGTTTCAAAAGCCAAGTAAGCAAGCAGGAAAAATCAGCCTATCACAAGTTGCTCCCACTTCATTATCCTAGCCACGTCTTCTGTGTTATCAAGAACTTGTTACTCTCTATAAAAGCACTGCAAATTCTCTTCGGAAATTAAAGTGTCTAATTTTTATCACTTACCTTTGCAATAGAGGTCTTTGGTATTGATGGTTTAAGTGCATTGCAAGGTACTTAATAAGAATTTTGCTAAGGAGAACTGTTTGCTTAAGCTATATCTGTATCTCAAATAGAGAATTCAGTAGATAACCATACTAAAATCTACTTACCCGGTATAAGTCATTGTTGGTCAGGGAAAAGGGCAAGTTGGATACATACACTGTGCTTTTACTTGGGGCCAATCCACCACTCATTTCTAAAAAGGAAAACAAACTTAGTGGCAATTTAAACCAGAAATCATTCATTCCAAGTAAAACCAATACAGGCAATCACTGATGTAATTATGTCAGATTTATACACCTTCCCTACTTCTTAGTAATAGATAGGAACAGTGACTGCAGCTGGGTGAATTAAGAAATTCCTTTTCTCCAGACACCACTTAAAAGAGTCTTCTTTCAAGTGGATTATTTACATTAACCCTTTCAGTGCTGGATGATGGTGTGAAGGCAGAGGTGAGTTTTAAATAGATGAAGGAAAAACAGGTTACTCTTAACCTACCCTCACACTAAGAGCAAGAAAGTGCTTTCAAATATGCACAATACCTTGCCTACCTACATCAGGAAGAGCCCAGGAGCTCAGAAAGAACCTTAGCCATTGATTTTCACTAATACTATGGATGGGTACCTTGTTGTTTGTCTTAATCTTTTTCGCTGGAGTGGTGTTCAGAGGAAATTTTAGCCTCACATTTTGATGATGTAAATAAACTTCTTTCGAATCACTAATTTAGAATATTATTGCTAAATTATGAAATGATACATTTTGTTATATGAATAGGTTTCCGTGCCTTGAAGGATACTGACCCGTATATGTATTTTTAAGTTTACAAGTATAATCTGTAACGAATTTTCACAGCGTAGTTTACAGTCAGCAAATTATCTGTGAAAATTATATCGGACTCAACCAAGTTCAAGTTTCCTATTTCAAAAGCGTTTGTGGCGCGTATTTAAGATGGGGGTACGGATTATCACTAATGGCAAAATACTGACTGTAAGGCGTGCCAACTCGCGAAGTAATGGGAAAACTGCTTGATGCTCGGCATTTGGGGGGGGGATTATTTAGAGAACTTCAAGAACTCAACATCGACAGGTCGCTTTTTAAAAGTTTCCTATTGGACACTCTTTACACGTTAGCCGCTCTGGTGAGAATGCGAGGGCAGGTAAAGGTCCTGGAATAAAAAGGGTGGCGGGAGAGGGGGGGCAAATCGTTTCGGCGACCAGGTCTGGGGAGCTGCCCGCAGGGAGAAAGGCCGCAGCCGAGGAGGCGTTTACCTTCAAGTGGGGCGGGCCTGGGAGACAAAAAGAGCGCGAGCCGTCGGCTCAGCTGGGGCTCAACCCCGACTCTTCCTCGCCCCTCGCAGCTGCCTTGGCATCACGCGTCCTGGGATGGGTCAGGCGCCGGAGAGCAGAACGCAGTAGGAGCGACAGCAGCAGCACCTCCTCCCGGCTCTCGCCAGACCCAGGCCCCGGAGGCGGGCCCAGAGGCGGGCGCTCTTGTGACGTCTCTGCGCGCGCCGGAAGTGCCGGCCTGAGAGAGCGGCGACGGGCGGACGAGTGGATTTGCGGGCTCTCCCGGCGGCCCAGAGTCGGTGAGCGCGTTTTAGTTTTCCAGGAGGCGAAGGGGGACGGGCGCGCGGGCTGCTACACCCGGGGGGAGCGGGCGGGCGTTTTCCGTGGCGGCACCTGGAGTCTCCCGCTGCATTGGAATCGTGCAACAATTCTGCCCCTGCGGTTGAGGGTGGAGAGACGCAGTGGAGTTTGGAATAAAGGAAACTGAGTCTGAGATATAGGGTCGCTTCTCTTTAGCGCCTTAGTATGCAGAAAGAGCACTAAACTAGGTAACTTCAATGACCCGAGATCAGTTGGGAAGTCAGTAAATTTACTGAATGTGCTCGACGTACCCAGTTCGGTGTTAGGCACGTTGAGAGCTACAAAAAAGTGTAAAACAGGCCTTTTTCTGGCGGATAAATCAGTCTAGTTGGGGAGACAAGGTCAACTTGAGGAGACTTGGATTCACAGAACGACTCGTCTTGAGTATTGGTATGAACACATGTTGAACTTCTTGGCACCTTTTCCCTTCCTGTAAATCTATAATGGGCACACTGCTTTTTCTCTAAGAGGCTGTAAACAGGCCCATCATTCCTACAGAAAAATCAGAAAATAATGCAAGGTAGTTTATACTTAACTTCTACCCACCAGCACACACAGACCAGGCCTCTAACCACTCCCTGGGAGCCTGCGTGTCAGCAGCCTGGAACCCAGAGCCTCTCCTGGAGCCTGCACAATCAATCCAGACTGAAGCCGATGTCTTCTAGAGAGAAGGACGTGCAATCCAGCCAGGGCGCAGCTGAATTTTGAGGGGCCTGAATCCCTCTGCGTCCACCAGGGGACCGCTGGGACTAATTCTCTTGGCAAACTTGTGGCCAGCCAAAACTACCATGCTTCACATTCCCGTTATCCTTGGTTACCGCCCAAGATGTAAGCCCCTTTGGTCTTCTATGCTACCTCCTCATCCCCTTGCTGCTTTGTGCTTCCCCTCCCTGGATTTAGGCTATCACTGCTTCTCCCTCTATTTCTTCCACATTTCACCTGCTTTCTGAAATCTCTATTCCTTGCTTAACAAACTCTTTTACATATTCAACTTCTTTACGGTAATTCTCTTTCGTCTCCTGACCCTAACTAACGCCTGGCTTTTCCCTCCAGCTCTTTCAATTGAGCCCTTTCTCAGATACCTACATTTAAGGTTGAGTCATGGCTCTAACTATATTGAATTGATTTCGCTTCCTCAAAATACTTTTTTCTCTCCTCAGAGTCTTTGGAAAGGTTCTTTTCTCGCTCTATGGCATTTAATTTCTCTGAATCCTCCCCTACCTCTTTCTGGATAATTCTTGTACTGCTAAAGATCTCGGTTTAGCTGTCGCTTTCTCTGAGGGGTATTCCCTAATTTCCCTTAGACAGAGTTAGGTATCCTTGCCATGTGCTATTAAGTGCCCTCCTCTTCCCTCATCATGGCACTTATCATGTATCCTAATTGCTTATCTCTGCCTTTCCTACTAAGTTAGGCTATGGAGGAGGGACTGCATTTGTCTTGTTTGTTTATTTTTGTAATTCCAGTGCCTAATAGGCAGTTAGGTATCTCTTGAATGACTGCAGTTGCTGCAGGTATAGTCTCACAAGTCAGGCAGTTAGTTGCCACGTCATCTCCTGACCTTAAAATGAAAGGACTTTGGAAAGGGCTCATGTGCTACTCAGCTACAGCTGATTGTGGCCATATGAGAATATGATCCCAGTGTGGCCAGAGCATCCAGTTTTTTTCAAGAAAAGTTGGAAATACAGTTTTCTAAAGTGATATCTCCCAGTTTTTAAGTGTTTTCAATGGGATAAAATTTTATTTAAAAAAAAAAAACCTGGACCAAACACAAGACGCCTGTGGCCAGTCAGTCACCCGTTTGGAATCTGTTTTGTGTGGTAGGGTTCAGAAATGGGCTTTATGGAGAGTGCTGGATTTTGAGTTGGGCCTTGGTGGAGGGTTGGAAGTTGAATGCGAGAATGGAAAGAGGTATTCCAGTTTGGGAAATAAGTCAGACAACTCCACGGTAATGTGTGTTCCTTTGTGGCACAGTGAGGCAGCTGGCATGACTGATCTTTTTGGAGAGAACAGAAGGTGAGGTGAGATGATAGAAGGGGGCACATGGAGGGTAGAGAAGTTTGGATTTGTTAGAGTTAATTAATAAGAAACTATTTGGATTCTTGGTCAGGGAAACTTCAGATATGAATGCTGTAGTAGCAAAGTTAATTGAGTATCCTTTTTTAAGGGTGAAATGGAGAGTAAAAGACTGGAAGGAGGCCATAATCTCCATCCAGATGTGAAATAAGATTTAGATTTGTAAATATTATACCTAGGCAAATATCTGATATTTTTGTCTACATGTATAATTTGTTACTTGATCACTTACAATGAACAATCAAGAATCTCCTACTAAGTGTTGTTAAAGAAAAAGTCAACCCATTTAAAGATCTAATTGGCGTTATTCAGCAATTCATGAATAGGGCAGGATCCCATCTAGCAAGTAGAAGGGAACTCTGAGGAGTTGTACAACAGGAGGATTTTTATAGGCAAAAAGAGAGTGGGACAAAGAAGTGAAAAGAGTGGATTTCAGACAAGATCACCTCCCTTAAGGGAAGGCAGGGGGTCTTGTCAGGCAGATTACCTCCCTAGTGTTGATTAGGAAATTCTGGACTGATTGGTTTAAAATTTCACTCCTGGGAGAGGCTAAGTCTTGGTGGGGCTTAGCATAAGTGACTCCATTTTGAGTGTGTTTCTTTTTTTATTAGGAAGATCAGCCCTGAGCTAACATCTGATACCAATCCTCCTTTTTTTTTTTTTTTTAACTGAGGAAGATTGGCCTGAGCTAACGTCCATGCCCATCTTCCTCTACTTTATATGGGATCCCACCACAGCGTGCCTTGACAAGCAGTGTGTTGGTGCACACCCAGGATCCAAACCTGTGAACCCTGGGCCACCGAAGCAGAGTGCATGCACTTAACTGCTTGGGCCACCAGGCCGGCCCCTGAGCATGTTTCTTTTTAACAGTATTTAATACAGTATAATGGGTCTTATAAAAAAAAAGTATCCTGGAGCCAGCCCTGATGGCCTAGTGGTTAAAGTTTGGCGCACTCCACTTCGGCAGCCCAGGTTCAGTTCCCAGGCGTGGAACCACACCACTCATCTGTCAGTAGCCATGCTGTGGCGGTGGCTCACATAGAAGAACTAGAGGGACTTACAACTAGAATATACAACTATGTACTGGGGCTTTGGGGATGAAAAAAAAAAAGAGGAAGATTGGCAACAGGTGTTAGCTCAGGGCAAATCCCACCCCCCACGCCCCGCCCGCCCCTGCCAAAAAAAGAAAGAAATTAGGGAAACCTTTAAAAGAAGTATCCTTAGAGCATTGAAAAGTCAAGTAACTTGTGAACCTAGTGGAGAATGCAGTACTTCAGAATACTAAGTTATGTGGTTCATTATGAAGCATCAGTGGTCTCCTTTTCTCCAGTCTCTTTCTTCTTTGATCCATTTTGTATACTGCCAGGGTTAATTTTCTAGAATGACATTTTTTCCCTCACTTTATTTCTAGGCTTAAAAGCCTGCAGTGAGCTCCTCCTCTAGTTTATTTGCTTTGTTGTACCATTTACTGCCCTTAAATTTGTTCTCTTTGTCCTTGCCTGTTTCCTTTGTGAAGCAATGTGATATGATGGAAAGGGCTTGGGCTTTCAAGTCATGCAGGCCTGAGTCTGATTCCAGGCTCCGTTTGGCTCTGGGCTTTGAGCTTTTTCAGAGCCTCCATGTTTTATCTGGAATGGGAGAGGTAATATCTACTTCAGGGGAGGAAATGAAAGCTTGTTGAATACCTGTGCCGGCTTGTTTCCCACTCCTTTGCAATGCGAATCCTCTGCATTGGTCACTTCCATCTTTCTCATGCACAGTTTGTCTTCTTGAATTCTTTTCCCTTTTCTTGGATTCTCCTGTTCACTATTGTTCATCCACATTTAAGCAGTCTCTCAAGATTCTATTTAAATTTTCTTGGCTTTCTTAACTACCATCGCCTGCATTTATCTCTCCCTGAACACTGAACTATGATTAATTCTAGGAGATACTTTGCTCTATTTTGACCATTTTAATTGGCATCATTGTTAGTTTTTTTTCACAGACCTTAATTAATTATGTTCTAAAATTCCTTTTTAATTTAGTTGTCTAGAATTTTAGACATTTTCCAATAGAAATTGTATTATGTAGTTTTTAGATTCAAGTCAGCCCTTAAAAGCTTCTTGTTTCCATTTAGGATGTCAGGAGTATGTTTACCTTGCTTTAGATCAGTGGATCTCATCCTGAGATGAGTTGAGTTTAAGATTTAAAAAAGTGTCAGGGTCCCCGCACAGGCCAATTATATAGGGATTTCAGAGGACAAGGCCTAGGTGTTGGTATTTTTTAAAGCTCCTTGGATGATTCTAATGTACAGCCAGGGTTGAGAATCACTGCTTTAGGTGCTAGAGCTAAAAGATTCTCATTGGTACCTTTTGCTCAAAAATGAAGTGGCATTAGTGTCATAAGAAGTGTGACAGGAGCCATAATCTAATAGTGCTCATTGGAAGTTTTCTGAATAATTAAAAGGTACAAACTAATATTTAGATTCCCCAAAATGGTGTGTGTGATGATTGTATGAATAACGTGTTTATTTGGCCAATATTTAATAAATACCTTGACTCTGCTGAGCAACGGGAGTAAGAGAGGTACACAGTCATTGCCTTTGCAGTGGTGTTTAGTTTGGGAGCGAAGAGAGGAAGAAAAGTAAATTGAATATGATGTTATATAGTACTATTATAGCAGGGTGCTTTAAGAGGCCCAAAGAAGGAACAACTTTATTCTTTCTGGAGAATATCAGAAAAGCTGACATTTGAGCTGAATCCTGAAGGAAGAGTAGAAGGTATAGGCAGATAAGTAGAAGAAAGATATTCTAGGCAGAAGAAAAGTGTGCCAAGGTGTGATGGTGAGAAACAGTGGCACACTTGCAGAAAAGTAAGTAGTTTGATATGTGGAGGTTATGGAGACCGTTGGGGAAGTGGTAGGAGGTGAAGCTGGAAAGGTAGGAGCAAGGTCATAAATAAGCCTTTTCCTTTAGGTTATGGGGAACCAGTGAGACTTTCAAATCAGGTGTCTGATCAGAATGAACACTATGGCTACAGTTTGCAGGGTGGGGAGAAGCAGGGAGCCCAGTGTTTTACTATTGGGGAGTCCAATGGCTAAATTAAGAGCATCTGAACAAAGACATTGGTAGCAGGGAGAGGGAAGTGTCGACAGCTGTGCTTTATATGTTGTGGTGATAGAAATAACTGGATTTAGTGAATACTAGTTAGATATGAAAAATTTTGGGTCTTGTATGACTCAGGTTTCTGATTTGGGCCTTTGGGTACCTGGTAGTGTCATTGACCAAAGGGAGGAAGACAGGAGATGAAGCATGTTTCTGAGAAGTGTGAAGAATTGTTTTGGTGTGTTGAGTTGGAGGTGTCTGTGAGACATCCTCTTGAAAGGAGTCAAGATGGAAGTGGAGATGTGGAAATCATTTATCTAGAGGGAGCATATTACCGACATTAATAAATTCATTCCATGAATACTGAGAATATAAGTTGTGCAAATTGTTCTAGGTGCTTAATATTAGTCAGTAAACAACATGGAAATTCCTGCTTTCATATAGTTCATATTCCTAGCAGCGAGGGACCAATAATACGCATCAAATGTAAATTATATAGTATCTTAGATGATTAGTGCTATGAGAAAAATAGCAAGATTGGGGGATCTGGTAGATAGGTGACATTAAGAAGGTGAGGTTGAAGGGTGAAGAAGTTAACCAGGCAGATGGATACCCAGAGAAAAGCATTCTAGGTGGGGAATTGCCAGTGCAAAGACCTATTGCTCATCTAAAGTATGAGGTCAAATGTGACCTTTCTATTCACTAACCATGGTTGGCTATCAAAATAGTTATTGAAAGAATACAAAGAATGAAAGGAATGAGTTTGAGGAGGAGGGAAAGCTATTTATCACCATGTGCAGAGTTACTCTATAGTCTGAGCTGCTACCATAACCAGTTTGGATGAAATGAAAGATCTTTCTCTGTCAGCTTGCCTGTGGATTCAAAGTGTGAGTGGTTTGACAGAAGAATATTGCCTGTACCTTTGTTTTCTCAATTTCCAGGCTACGCTCGCTGAGAATTCAAGTCCTCCCTATCTTCTTAGCTTTCAATTGGAGTTACCATAACAATGGTTGGGTAGCTCAATGGAGTGCTCTAAGAAAGGCTTATTTCTTTCTGGAATTAAACATACCATGATGGTATATTAAACAAACTCTTTTGTTTGAGTATGGCATAAAATAATGAGATTTTTATAATTTAGAACCAGTTATTAGCAAACTTCTAAGTGAAGCTTACATTCTCCACACTGAATTCTAATTTGGTTCTCTGCCTAATTGTGAGGTAGAGGGTCCTTCTGTTTTCCAGTTGTATCCTTCAGTTTTCTTATCAGAGAACTTTACTGGAGTACTTCTGAGACTCCACTGGTGGGAAGAAATTAGTGAAATGATGATGCCTGTAAGTAACATGATCATTTCACTGGGAATCAGAGCACCTTTGTTTAAATTTAGCTGATTGGCTTCTGGTTGCGGGATGGGTCAATTTCCTACATCTGGATATTGTCATAAACAACATGTGCTGCTAATCAGATAGTTGCTGTGCTCATCAGCTGTTTTAAAATCCTTTGAAAATTACAAGGTGTTATTTGAATTTAAGGTGATATTAGAATATTCTCTGCCCTAGTTACCCTACAGTACTTTTCATTATCATCTCCTCTAATACCTTTTCCCTTTCCTGTTGTCTTAATTCAAGATCCAGCTTAAGACCCATTTCTTTACAGCCCAATATTCTTTCTTTTCTTTTGTACTTAATCATCAGTCTGTCTTCAGTTTTGTTTTACTAACAGTACAAGGTTGCATATGGAGTCTTCTGTTTATTTTCCTGCCTTCCCCAATTATATAGATTTTTTTAAAATAATTTATTTATTTATTTTTCCCCCCAAAGCCCCAGTAGATAGTTGTATGTCATAGCTGCACATCCTTCTAGTTGCTGTATGTGGGACGCAGCCTCAGCATGGCCAGAGAAGCGGTGTGTCGGTGAGCGCCCAGGATCCGAACCCGGGCCGCCAGCAGCGGAGCGTGCGCACTTAACCGCTAAGCCACGGGGCCGGCCCTATATTGATTTTTTAAGGATGAAAGAAGTTTAATAATTTGACATGGGCCTCACCAGTGCTGTTTGATTTTGTGGGGTGTTTCGTACTAGTGGGTGCTAATTATTTCGCTACATCAAGCTCTATTTAATTTTACCATTATATTGTGTTCTTTTATATTCTTTATTCTGAAAATATATAGTAATTTAGATAACAAAGCATTATATTTTTATGTTGCTGTTTTGTAAAAGCAGTATAGGTAAGAGTACATTTAAAAACTAAATACCTGCAGGTTCTGTAAAGATAGTAATATTTTAGTATACTCACCAGTAAGGTATAACTTAAAAAAATGAAATAATTGATCACTGTATTATAGACACTTAAGCAATTTAACTATTTGTAAAGGAAACTAATTTCCTTTTATAAAAATTTTCACTATATGTACAGTAATTAAAATTTTTAAGATCTTTAAAAATTGTCAACTTTTTAAGGTAAAGAGAATTTATTTACTTTATTTACTAAACATTTTTATCTGAAACTGTGATTTCTATAGCTTCCTGTAAGATGACTACTCCATTGGGGCATGGAGTCAGGTATGGAGTCAAGTATGCAAAACTGTTACAGGATTAACTGTAGGAGTTGAAATTGTGGTAACAGTAGTGCAGTGTCTAGCTGTTTCATTGATGCAGTTTGTTTCCAGTAGAAATTAAGTTGAATAGATTGATGCCCTGCAGAAGTGATTGTTACATTCAGCAAATTCAGTTGGGAGTTTGTTGCCAGATAAATTCATGTTTCCTTTTTAAAATTTTTTTATTGTGGTAAAATATACATAAAATTTACCATTTTAACCATTTTTAAGTGTGCAAATTCAATGATAGTAAGTACATTCACGGTGTTGTGCTACCATCACCACCATCCAACACTTTTCATCTTCCCAAACTAAAACAACATACCCATTAAATGATAACTCCCTGTCAGATAAATTTACTTTTACTTAGGTTTTTTTCTGCTTCCATTTGTTGAAGTATCTCTGGGTTTAGCTCTTTGATTCATTTGTTCATATTTAGCTCTTCCACAAATGAATTTAGTTCGTCTCTTGCCTCTTGATGATGTATATTCTAGATAATCCTATTTTGAATTCCTACATGATTATATTTCTATTTTTTGCCTTGTTCTAGCTGCTTTGTTTCCAATGGTTAGGTTTTCATCAAAGTTATATACTTTTACTTTTTTTTTTAGCTTCTATAGATTGTCAATTGATTAATTAAAGTAGAAATACTTGGAGGTAATTGAATAAAATTCTGTTATTCTTCTCCCAAACTGCCAGGCTGAAAAAGGCAACTTGGTCAGGACTGACCTATAAATTTAAGACTATAAATACAGTCTTATTTCTGCGCTCAGCTAGTGAGACACTTCACAAAATCTCTGTGCATCAGTTAGGTGAGCCTAATCTTTCCAGTAGAGCCACTCATCTATCCTTTGCATTTCATGTGAAGTGTAGGTAGAGCTACTGACTTGAGTAGATTTAGATGCACTTTTTTTTTTAAGGCAAGAATATGTCATATATTTACAGTTTTCATCATGGATTGCACATTGCCCGTTTTTTTCCATTTTACCTAAGCTTGTTCAGTGAACTTTATTTTGGGAGGAAGTCATTAAAAAGTTCTCCATCAAATTTTTACCTAATAAGTTTAATATTCTTTGATGAGTTGATGATTGTTGCCTTGATTTTGGGATTACTTTTTTTTTAAATAATTTTATTTATTTATTTTTCCCCCAAAGCCCAGTAGATAGTTGTATGTCATAGCTGCATATCCTTCTAGTTGCTGTATGTGGGACATGGCCTCAGCATGGCCGGAGAAGCGGTATGTCGGTGCGCGCCCGGGATCGAACCCGCGCAGCCAGCAGCGGAGCGCACGCACTTAACCGCTAAGCCACGGGGCCGACCCGGGATTACTTTTTTTTTTTTTTTTTTGTGAGGGAGATCAGCCCTGAGCTAACATCCGTGCTAATCCTCCTCTTTTTGCTGAGGAAGACCAGCTCTGAGCTATCATCTATTGCCAATCCTCCTCCTTTTTTTCTTCCCCAAAGCCCCAGTAGATAGTTGTATGTCATAGTTGCACATCCTTCTAGTTGCTGTATGTGGGATGTGGCCTCAGGGTGGCTGGAGAAGCGGTGCACTTCTCTTCGGCGGGATCCGAACCCGGGCCCGCCAATGGCGGCGCGCACATTTAACCGCTAAGCCACCGGGCCAGCCCCCCGGGGATTACTTTTAAACATGGAATCATTTATTGTCAATTTAAAACCGTAGGGATTTCCAGACTGAGAATGCCAGAGTTGTTTTTTTTTTTTTTTAAATATGTGAGCTATTTTAAAGCTGGTGTTCTTAATATTCTAGATTAAAATGACCTTCAACATCTAGTGCAGTCCTTTCAGAGATGAAGATAAGAGATGCCTTGCCCAGCTCTCAGCTGGCAAAATTAGGACTAGAATTCTCATAACAAAATTTTGTTGTTCTTATGAAACTTGGGTGGCCTCTGGTGGTCAAAATAATATCTTCTGTTTTTGGTGGTGAGTTTGAAGGGAGTTTGGCATATTAATGCTCATCATTTTTTATTTTGAGAGTTTTATTTATACAGATATTGAGGGTTTAATTATCTTTCTCCATTGGTTGGTTTATACAGACACAAATCCTTATGTCTGTATTTTTCCCCCCTCCTGCAGGAGATTGTTGAAAACTTTAAATTTGATTCCTGAAAGGACTCAAGTAAGTAGTATAGTAGTTACTCTTACTTTTTTTGTGAGAAGCCAGTAAATTTCAACATTTTAGTGTTATATCTAGTTAAGAAACTATATAGTATTTCTATAGAACTCTTGTAATTTATTTTTTCTCGGTAATTAACAAAATCTTATTTTTACTTATGTTCTACTTTAACTTATTAGTTTATATTCATAATTTTTGCCATCACCTGCCATGTTATGCTTATTGGATGATTTTCAGGACCTTTAAAAACAGTTGTTTATTTTTATAATAGATAATAGAATATATAAAACATTATGCAGTGAAAATATACTCTTATACTCCAGCCTCCCAGTTCTTCCCAGAGGCAGGCCCTGGTACATGCTTTTGCTTATACTCCCAGTAGTCTGTGCATATGTGTATATATTCATATCCTGCTTTTTTATTTTCCAAAATGGCAGCATATTCTGCATATTAATCTGCCCTTTACTGTTTTTAGCAATGCGTCTTGGCAATCTTTCTCTGTTGTTATATATGGGCTTACTTTTTTTTGAAATGGTTTGAGTAATATTTCTTTATATGAATGTACGCACTTATTTAATCTGTACCCTTGTGATGGACATTTTAGGTTGCTTTCAATCTTTGCTGTGCACATGTGCGAGTATACATAGAAGTAGAATTGCCAGGTTAAACATATGTGCATTTAACATTTTTCTTTTTTTTGTGAGGAAGATTAGCCCTGAACTAACATCCACGCCCATCCGCCTCTACTTTATATGAGACGCCTGCCACAGCGTGGCTTGACAAGTGGTGCGTCAGTCTGCGCCCGGGATCCCAACCTGCAAACCCAGGGCTGCTGAAGCTGAGCGCGCGAACTTAACCACTACACCACTGGGCCGGCCCCTCATTTAACGTTTTTAATAGATGTTGCCAAATTGTTCCCAGACTGTAGCAAATGATACTTTGTTCATCAACGTATGAGAGCGTTGCTCTCCTTACTCTTATCAAAGCAGTTTGATTTTTGCAGAGCTTTGTGTGAAAATTAATACTCTATTATACTTTTAGTTTTTACCTTCTTTATTTTGAAGAAAGTTGAGCATCTTTTCAGCAGATTGAGCCATTGTATTTCCTTTTTTGTCAACTGTCTTCATATGTCCATTTTTCTTTTGGGTTGTTCATTTTTTCCTGTGATTTGATTTCAATTTGTTGCTGTTACTATTTCTCTGTACTGTATCTTAAGTAGAATTAAATCTAACTCATTCTTTAGACTGAAACCTTTGGCGGGTTCAGTAAAGGTAGGAGAGGAGGAGTAATGTTGATAATTTCTTTTCCTTTCAAGCTTCCGTCAATTCTTATACCTAAAAGACTGGTTACTTTGAAATAACATTGTTAATGATGTATGATTGTAGACTTAGAATTCATGTTGATTTATGCATAATGTTAAAAGCTAGTTTGTGACTTAAATTAATATTTCTCTAGGCATCTTTGGTTAGTTCCTTTTATTGTTTTTTTTTTTGTGTTAGAGAATGTCATAGGCTTGTTTTTACAGGGAAGATTAAGCTTGCTTGTACTAAGATAGTGTCAAAAACTATTGCTCTTTTCTTCTAGCCTTTATTTTTTCTTTAGCTTAAACCAGCCTAAACTGTTAGTTTCTATGCTGCCAAAATGGGATGTCCATCCACGTTTCCCTCTTAGTATTGCATCATAAAGAGCACCAAAAATCTTTTGACATATATCTTCTCTGAAATATCTTTCTTCTTCACAGATCTGTGGACTATGCATCTGGACTTAGTGCCCTATTTTTTGTGTACTAAAAGGCCCTAACTCGGTACCTGTCCCATTTTCACTTCTTGCTCATGATCATCCTCCTGCACTTCAGGATGGTTCACAGTTCTTGGCTCAGAACCTGCTCCATGATTACTTCACTCTCTTCTGGTTCTGCCGTGTTATCCATTTGTCATTTACTCCAGGGGTCAGGCCTACTGCCTGTGGGCTACCTGCCTGTTTTTGTAAATAATATTTTATTGGAACATGGCCACGCTCGTATATTTATATATATTACCCATGGCTGCTCTTATACTGTAACAGCAGAATTGAGTAGTTGTCACAAAGACCTGTGACCTACAAGGCCAAAAATATTTGTCCGGTTCTTTACAAAACAGTTAGCCAGCCTTTGATCTACTGTACCACTATTTCATATAAATGACCTTTGGGCTGTTTCCTGCACCCTATTCTCATCTTCTCTCTCATTTGCCTTGCTTATCTTGTCTTCTGCCTGTTCACAGACTCTTTCCATCTGGACTCTGTAATGCAGTGCATTATCACTCTACCCAGAATATGGCGGCTCTCAGTCAAAATAGGAAGCCTCTCTGCATCTCAAACATGAAAAATGCTGACAGAACTTTTAATTTCAAATTTTGTGAGAGTGTCTTTGCATTAAAATAAATTTATAGCATTAAAAATAAAATCAAGAGTGGTTTGTTTCAGGGTTTGTTGAGTGTGTTTTTACAAGATTGCATAACATTTTTTTCAGTTAAAACCACTTCATTGAGGGACCGGCATGGTGGTGCAAGCAGTTAAGCATGCACACTCTGCTGCCGTGGCCGGGGGTTCGAAGGTTCTGATCCCGGACGCGCACCGACGCACTGCTTGTCAAGCCATGCTGTGGCGGCATCCCATATAAAGTAAAGGAAGATGGGCACGGATGTTAGCTCAGGGCCAATCTTCCTTAGCTCAGGGCTGATCTTCCTCACAAAAAAGAAAAAAAAAAACCACTTCATTGAACATATAGAGAGAAGATGTAAGCTCTGAGAATGTAGAAAAGCAACAAAGTAATGTTATATAAACCATCCACCAGGAGATAGGAGTAGCATTGCTGATCAGCCTTTTCAACTATTCGTTAAAATGAATATTTTTTTATTTCTACTATATGAGAATGAAGAAATGTTTGTGGTCTTATGGCTCTTCCTGCCACAATTGATGGGAACAAGCTCTTTGAAGCTCTAAATAGCTTTGGAAATAGAAGGAAGGTGGGGCTTTCTATTATATTTTTTTAAAAAGAAAATTTCAAAATTGTTTGGATGGATTGCTTTAATCATTCTTTTTCACTTTTGGTCACTTACATTTTTTTTCCTTAAATATCTCTGGAAAATATTTGTGTTGGAAAGTAATCATTTACTCCTTCCTTATCTGCTCTGTTACTGCCAAATACATAAAAACCGTAATTCTTCGGTTTCTTTTTTCTTCTTTAGTGGCTTATAGAAGAAATGAAATGTGGTCTGAGGGACGGTATGACTATGAAAGACTTCCAAGAGAACGAGTACCTCCTCGAAGCCACCCCAGTGTAAGTTGCTGCTGCATGTAGAATAATTCAAAACCTAGGGTCTAAGTGAATTTGGTACACCAAAGCTAGGCCTCTTAAAATCTTCAGGTGCCAAAAATTTACCAGTGTATGTTGAAATATAGATAGACCAAGTGTATTTTTAAAAGTTAAAAGTTTAAAAATAAAAGGCAACATTTTATTTATGTAGAAAATCTATAGTTTATATTTCTTGTTTAAATTTCTAAAATGGAGAGTTTATATTGAATTTAATCTATAAAGAAAACTTGAGGTTTGATAAAGGCCAGACCCTCAGTTAACAAAGATGTGTTTGAGCACCTGCTCACCTATTTTTCTGTATTCCTACAAATGTTTGCAAATTGGATATATGAAATTCTAAAGGGCAGCTCAGGGGCAGGCAGGCAGCTTCTGGTATGCTGTCCTACCGCTTGTCTCTTTGTTGCTCTGGGAATTGGGAATTTTGAACCAGGCCTTTTGTGTTCTCAAGGAGCTTGCTGTTTTGCTCATTATTGTATTCCCAGCACCATATCTAGTACCTGGCACATAGGAGGAGCTCAGTGTTTATTGAATGAATGTATGAACTCTTGCCCCAAAATCCTATGTAGAGACCTAAGGGATGGTTTGGGGAAGGTCAAGAAGTCGTCAGTCTTGGGCTGGCCCCGTGGCTTAGTGGTTAAGTGCGCGCACTCCGCTGCTGGCGGCCGGGGTTTGGATCCCGGGCGCGCACCAACGCACCGCTTCTCCGGCCATGCTGAGGCGGCCTCCCACATATAGCAACTAGAAGGATGTGCAACCATGACATACAACTATCTACTGGGGCTTTGGGGGAAAAAAATAAATAAATAAAAATTAAAAAAAAAAAAAAAAGTCGTCAGTCTTAAACTTTTGCATAGGCCCATTCTAAGCACCAGGGGATTGGGCTCGTGGTGATGGTATGTGGATATATTATGTATTCATTATACACCATCAAAGGGCACAAATACTTGTTTGTATGTTAGTTGTTTTTTACTTACATATTTCAAGTAAATCCTACAACCCATTTAGATGGGTGATGTCATCTTCAGGGTTGTCATTTGGCTTTGGTTACAGCTTAGGTTGGGGCTGATCTAAAATGATTTAAGATGGAAAAAATGAAGAGGCCTACCATATTTCAGAATGAGCAAGCCAAATTAATACTGTATGTCATTTCTTTCCAGGTTAATTTATAGACTTTATGTTCTAATCAAAATTTCAATTTTTAAATTTTTTTCAACTTGATAAAATTATTTTATAGTTACCTGGAACAACAAACAAGTGATACAGATAAACATGATGTAGGTCTAATACAGGGATGGGAAAAGGGATGACTTTTTTTTTTTCCTGAGGAAGATTAGTCCTGAGCTAACATCTGTTGCCAATCTTCCTGTTTTTTGCTGAGGAAGATTGGCCCTGAGCTAATATCTATGCCTATTTTCCTCTATTTTATACATGGGACACCTGCCACAGTGTGGCCTGATGAGTGGTATGTAGGTCCACGCCCAGGATCCGAACCTGTGAACCCCAGGCCGACAAAAGCAGAGCGCGTGAACCCAACCACTATGCCACCAGGCCGGCCCTGGGATGACTTTTTTTTTTTTTAAGCAGTTCACCCTACTTTTATTCTGGCCATTATTGCTATTTAGTCCCTGCTACTCAAGGGTGGTCTGCAGACGGGCAGCAGGACATTGCCTGGAAGCTTGCTAAGAATAAGCGTGAATAGGAAGCTTTTATGTCCACATGATTAATAACAGAACATTGGTATTAATCCTGGACAATTTCTTCTAAATGCTCCATGGCACCAGCCTCCCAAGAGCCTCTGGCTTCTCCACAGGCAGAGGAAGTCAGGGGTCGCCTCTGCTGGTCGATGCTTCCCATCGCCTGGTGGTCCCTGATGAGGGTGCTGGTGAACTCTAACAGCTGGGGACAGAGGTCAGTTGCGCCCTGGCTGGTGACTCCTCGGCTCATCTTCCCAGACGAAAAGGGATGACTTTTTAAAAAAAATTATTTTGTAGGACCCCCACCTGCCCAAGGATATATCCCATTGGGAATTTGTATTTCAAAGATGCCTAAAAGAATTTCCTGTGTGGTTATGCCACCAACTGGATATATAGTTGGGTTTGTGTTTGTTTTCAATTTTGAGGGATTGCCTTTTTTTTCTTTTCTAGTTAGGTTTTTTTTTAATGTAACACATTTACATGGCTCCAAATTGTAATATAAGGTATATTCAGAGAGGAGATGACTTATTTTTTTTTTTTTATAATTTTTATTTATTTATTTTTTTCCCCCAAATCCCCAGTAGATAGTTGTATGTCATAGCTGCACATCCTTCTTAGTTGCTGTATGTGGGACACGGCCTCAGCATGGCCGGAGAAGCGGTGCGTTGGTGCGCCCCCGGGATCCGAACCCGGGCAGCCAGCAGCGGAGTGTGTGCACTTAACCGCTAAGCCACGGGGCCGGCCCAAGAGATGACTTACTTTAAATGGTAATTTATTGTAATTTTACATTTAACTAGTACCTGCTTACTGTAAGTGAGGAGTTTTGTATATAAACTTCCTAATCTTCGAAACAATTCTCAGTGGTGAATAGTATAACATTTATAGAACCCAGTAGAATGTTTTAGAAGCCATAAAATGTAGGCAGGTGTTTATATAGAGAAACGTAATTTCAGACAACAATGGGAAATACTCATGATAAATCATGGAAAAAGTTATGCTATAAAACCTTTATTACACCATTTTGCATTATGTATGCATGCTATTATATCATAGAACATACTGCAGTGGAGGTTGGCTTAAAGAACTGTTAAGACTGGAAGCAGGGAGACCTGCCAGGAGGCTATTGCTAGGCAAGGGAGCTGGTTTAAACAAGCTGGAGAAGAGTGAGTTTTAAGATGGGGATAATCAGTTATATTAGTGTCATAAAGACCAATAAGGACCTTCCAGATCTCTAGTTAGGTCATTGTTTGCGTGAGAATGGGTTTGAGAAAGTTCATATCTAATAGCCTTTGTTTTTCCCTGAAGTAAGAGGTGGCAAGAACATCTACTGAAAGTTGAGGAGGTGGAGGGAGGCTTGAGGCCAGCACTGAAGTTTTGGAGTAGCCATTTAGGTATCTCCTGACCAGAGATGTTTAAAAAGACTTGCTGAGGGCCAGTAAGCTTGTGCACTGTACATTTTATCAGGACACCAGTCTGCGGGATTGTGTGCTTTATTACCTAAGTAGCCCAGTTTAGGAGTGGAGAAAGCAAGTTGTTCTTTTGACTTAAGATTGCAAGATGAATGGTGGACCGAGGGAGATAAAGATATTGAAGGTTCTGACCAGAGAATTATTGGGGTAATATATTACGTGATGTGGACTGTTTAAGAAAGGGAGTAAGGCTGTGAGAGGGACAGTGGATTGAAAGAAGTGAGGGGTTGAGGGATAGGTAAGGCCTAGTGAGATTGAAGATCAGGGTATTGCAGAAAGATAGGCAATGGGTATTTTGGAGGGTAGAGTTGCCAAGATGGAACAGTTCTGAGTGATTAAAGTCCAGTATCTGGTGGTAGGAAAAGAGGGTGGGTGAAGGTTATTGGAGTGGACATCAAAAAAACTTGGAGGCTAGATTTTTGGATCAATGATTTAGATTAGAGGCTCTCAATCTTTGCCATACATTAAAAGCACCTAGAGAGCTCTTAAATACCAATGTATGAGCTTCATCCCAGATAATTAAGTCATAATCTCTGTGGGTAGGATCTGGACATCAGTGTTGTTTAAAAATTCATCAGGTGATTCTTATATGCAGAGGTAAGAAATACAGATTGTAGAGAAAACACTGAAGTCGCTGATGATGACAAGTGTTGGGGTAAAGATGACAGGTGATGAAAATCCTCAGTGCAGGAGGATATTGTAGTAAAATCTAAACAAACTCAGATATTTTCATTTTATACCATTTGTGTGTGTGTAAATGTGTGAGAGAGGCTCTTTTCCTTTTTAAGATAATTTCATCAGTGGTAAACAGAGAGAGAGAGAATGTTTATTACCACAATTGCCCTTAAAATCAGCCTAGATGTACTCAATCATCTCTAACAGCCTAAAGGTAAACCTCACTTTCTTAAATTCTCTGGCTACTTGGTTCCTCCTAGAAGGGACGGAGCCTACTTTGCTTTTCTTCTTTTGAGAGCACAGATTATCCCCAGACCTTGTACAGGTTCATTCCTTTCCTTTTTCTTCTTTTAATTCCATTACATTGGTCTCTCTGTCCCCCAGTCAACCTCTCCTAGTTTGTAAATCCTTCTGTATTCCCACATCCGCCCTTCTCAAGACTCAGATACATTTTTTCTGGTGAACTTGGCCTTATTTTGGTTAGTAATTTAAAGTCTTTCCTTCCCCTCAGTATATTATGTCCTTTTAATGGCTCTTGGAAATTATCCCTTTGCCTTCTATGTTACACCTACATTGTAGTTAAATAAAGCGTAGGTTCTTAACCTCTTTTGTGCCCTGGATCCCTTTAGCGGTCTGGTGAAGCCTATGGATCTCTTCTCAGAATAGCATTTTTTTTTTAAACTATAAAATATACAGAATTAAAAGAGACCAGTTATATTTGAATATAATTATCAAACTATTAAAAACCAAATTTGTGATGTAGTAATATATAGTATTTTAGTAGGTCATTAAATATCAAGAGCTAGAGGTGGGGGTTTCATTGCTATATTTTCAAAGTAGTGATGAGTGTAAATGATATTTTGAGATATCTACAGCAGCTGTGACATGATATAAAAATATCTGTGATTTTTGTTAGTGATGAAGCCACAGATACCGCTATTGCTATTGTGTTGTTTGTTGCCTACATTTAGGTGAAAAAGTGATTTTATATTCATATCACTTTTTATGGACCCACTGAATCCTTGGATTAACGTGTTTGATAAGTGACACTAGAACCAGAAATGTAAATCAATAAAATTCTAATTTCTGACTTTGGATCTAATAAAAACACAGCTTATTAAAAGTTTAAAAATATTTGCTTTACAAAGCAGAGATTGTCTGATGTTATTTAAAAAACTATATTGGTATATCGTATTGACATGTTCAAGAATGTTCACAAGCAGCATTATTCATAAGAGCTCCATACTGGCAACAATCCAAATGTCTAACAGTAGAGTGAATAAATTAATTGTGCAATTATACAGCAATGAGAATGAATGGACAGCTGCCAAATGCAGCAACATGTATGAACCTCACAAACAATACTGAAAGAAAGAAGCAAGGCACAAGAGTATATTCTGTATGTTTCCTTTTATATAAAGTTTCAAAACATGCATTTGTTAGTGGAACAGAAAAAGAAGGGAGGTAGAAGCAGACAGGACGGCTTCAGGCTCAGCTATATTACAATAGCCAGAACATAAGCTGCTAGTGTTTTGATCCTAATTTCCAAACTTTACAAACTTTACGCCCGGGATCCAAACACGCACTGACGCACCACTTGTCAAGCCATGCTGTGGTGGCGTCCCATATAAAGTAGAGGAAGATGGGCACAGATGTTAGCCCAGGGCCAATCTCCCTCAGCAAAAAGAGCAAGATTGGCAACAGATGTTAGCTCAGGGCTTATCTTCCTCACAAAAAGTAAATAAATAAAAAAGGGCCTTATAGACATCTAGAAGGGTAGATAGTCTGTGATAACCAATTTCCTCCCAATAGAGGAATATTTCTGCGTACATACAGATTCTCTGTAGTGTACCTCTTTGGGCTTTAGTCTCCTACCTATCTACCCAAGTTTAAGACCAAATAAAAATTTATGCAAAAGCACCTTATAAAAGTAACTCCTTACTGATAACAGAAGTAATTTTAAAAGTGTTAAAATAGGGGCCGGCCCAGTGGCACAGCGGTTAAGTTTGTGCGTTCTGCTTCGGCGGCTGGGGGTTCACTGGTTTGGATCCTGGGCAAGGATCTACTCACTGCTCATGGAGCCATGCTGAGGCAGCGCCCCACATGGAAGAATTAGAAGGACCTACAACTAGGATATACAACTATGTACTGGGGGCTTTGGGGAGAAAAAAGAAAAAAAGAGGAGGATTGGCAACAGATGTTAGCTCAGGGCCAATCTTCCTCAAAAAAAAAAAAAAGTTAACAATTGGTAAATTTTGTCAAGTTGTACATTGAGGATAAGCTTTCCAATACTCAAATTTAATTTAATTTAATATCCGCAACAAGATGTATGTATCCAATTGCCTTTCCAGGTTTATCAAAGCCAGGATATCAAAGCTATCACAAAATAGTTGCTTTTATTAATGAGGTCATACTAGTGTAGTAGGTTCCTTCTCAAGTACCCCCTTCATGTCATCCTTTATATCATATTCAATAGTTCCTCAAATACATTTCTGTTGTAGCAGAATTGGGAGTGAATGAGGCAAAGGGAGAAGTAAGAAAAAAACAGAAATGCAGTAAAATTGCTTTTCTATTAGAAAACAGAACCAAAAAATAAAACATTACCTTTCTCTATCCCAAGAACTAATGATAGTGGGTTCTCACTTTTTAAAGGATTAACTGAAGTTTCATATTTAGAAAAAAATAATATTCTGCCTTCTCAAAATTTTAAATCAAGTTTTTATTGACGTATGACATACATACAAAAAAAGTGTACAAATCATAAACTTACTCCTGGATAGATTTTCACAAGTTAATCACTCTGTGTAATTATCACCCAGATTAAGAAACTGAACATTCCTAGCTCGGCAAAAGCCTTCCTTTCTTCTCTCCCAGTACATAGTTGTATATCCTAGTTCTAGGTCCTTCTAGTTCTTTCATGTGGGGCGCTGCCTCAGCATGGCTCCATGAGCAGTGAGTAGATCCATGCCCAGGATCCAAACCAGTGAACCCCCAGCCGCCAAAGCAGAACGCACAAACTTAACCGCTGTGCCTCTGGGCCGGCCCCTATTTTAACACTTTTAAAATTACTTCTGTTATCAGTAAGGAGTTACTTTTATAAGGTGCTTTTGCATAAATTTTTATTTGGTCTTAAACTTGGGTAGATAGGTAGGAGACTAAAGCCCAAAGAGGTACACTACAGAGAATCTGTATGTACGCAGAAATATTCCTCTATTGGGAGGAAATTGGTTATCACAGACTATCTACATTTAGTTTCTAGATGTCTATAAGGCCCTTCTTTATTTATTTTTTGTGAGGAAGATAAACCCTGAGCTAACATCTGTTGCCAATCTTGCTCTTTTTGCTGAGGGAGATTGGCCCTGGGCTAACATCTGTGCTCATCTTCCTCTACTTTATATGGGACGCCACCACAGCATGGCTTGACAAGTGGTGCGTCAGTGCGTGTTTGGATCCCGGGCGTAAAGTTTGTAAAGTTTGGAAATTAGGATCAAAACACTAGCAGCTTATGTTCTGGCTGTTGTAATATAGCTGGGCCTGAAGCCGTCCTGTCTGCTTCTACCTCCCTTCTTTTTCTGTTCCATTAACGAATACACAGTAAGTAAAAGATCTTCTAATCTTGGTCACAGTGAGAATTGTAAAGATTGAGGGTAGGGATGTCAAGAACAGCAACACTTTAATCTTTTAAATTTTTCTATCACATTCAGTTAAATGGATTACATAATTAGGTTTTAGAATTTAGTAGTTATATAACTACTAAATACAATGTTTATTTCCTTGGGTAGTTGAATATATAAATACAATGTTTATTTCCTTGGGATAGTAGAATGTTTCTACAATTCTTGTCATTAGTTTTTTCTCTTTCCTAGAGAGTTTAGCCAATCAAAAATAAATTCTTTAGTGAATTTAGAACATGATTTATTTTAATTTATGAGGCCTTGTAGGAAATATGAGACATATATCTGTTCCATATATACTCAAATATAAATGCACCCAAAATATAATCCAGAAATCTTTCTTTTATCCAACTTAAAATAGTCAAGCCTACTTAACTTAGCAATTCAATTATGTACACATTCCATATAATACTGTTTAAAATGTATTAATGTGGAAATATTCCTTTTCTTCTCACCCTTATTTCATGAAACACTTTTATTTGAAATGTTCACATGCATATTTTAATTCCTATTCTATTTATGCCCCACATTTTCTTATTGTTTTATGTAGTCACTATTCATGTAAATTTACCCATGTAAGTACAACTTTTCCCAATATTTTATTATGAAGGTTTTCAAACGTACAGCAAAATTGAAAGAATTTTATAGTGAGCACCCATTTACTCACCACTTAGATTCAGCTATTAACATTTTACTAAACTTGCTTTATCATATATTTATCCTTCTCTCTGTCCTTCATCCATTCACTTTATAATCTACCTAATTTTTGGATACGTTTCAAAGTAAACTGTGGACAACAGTGCACTTTATTGGTTAAGCATGCATCTCATTAGCTAAAGTGCAATGTTTTTTTACAGTTTTTTTTTTTAATGTGAAAATTGCATACATGAAATGCAAAATCTTTAGTGTTCATTTACTGCGTTTTGATTTAGTAATGTTCCTTTGTGGAGAGCTGCCCTAGGAGGTATTTTACTTTCTTGGCTGACAGAATTGCAAGAACATAACTTTCTTTTTGTTGCCACTATTTCCAGAGAGAGATGATCAGTTCTTGGTTACATTCTGTAACAATATATCCTCATTTTCTGGGGGCAATTGCAGTTTCAAATATTTGACCCATCGTTCCTAAAAGCCACTGAAATGACCCAGAAACACCAATATTTCATTGAAAATTCAGTGAGTGAATTAAAGCAATAGGTGCTACAATAAAAATGCATGTCACAAAATCTGAGGGATCAGAGTGAGGAAACCTCAAGCTTATGAAAGCAAAATTTTACTAGTCTGTGTAATAGAGTGCTTTAGTTAGGTGTGGTTTTGTGATACTTTTCCAGTAAAAAACATGTGACGCCAAAAGTAATATGAAATTGAGACAGCCAAGCAGAATGTATCTAGTGTACGTGGTGCTTACTGTGTGCTGGGTGCTGGGAATAGAGCAGTGAATAAGACCAGCAAGCTGGCTTGCTTGTTTTTTTTTTTTTTTTTTATTTTGCGAGGAAGATCAGCCCTGAGCTAACATCTGCCAATCCTCCTCTTTTTGCTGAGGAAGACTGACCCTGGGCCAACATCTGTGCCCATCTTCCTCTGCTTTATGTGGGACACCGCCACAGCATGGCCTGACAAGTGGTGCATTGGTGCACGCCCGGGATCCAAACCGGCGAACCCCGGGCCACCGCAGCGGAGCTCGTGCACTTAACCGCTTTGGCCACTGGGCAGGCCCCCAAGACCAGCAAGGTTTCTATGCCCATGAGGCTTGCATTCATTCACTCAGTTAAGTTGATTGTGTTAGGAAGTAATGGCATTGACTATTTACATGTGCCGTCATACTTAGTTATTTTGCTAGTAGGTTAGTGTCTTTTAGATTGTTTTAGAGTTTTTATAAGGGCAAAAATTAAGTATATGAAAGTAGGCAGAAGAATATAATGAACTTCCCATGAACAAATCATCCAAGTGGCAACTGTCACCTCATGGTCAATCTGTTTTGTCTGTGTCTCCACCACTTTCCTCCCTCTCAGATTATTTTGAAGTAAATCCAAGATGCCATATTTCAAATGCAAATAAATATTTCAGTATGTGTCTCTAAAAGATAAGGATGCTTAAGGGCGGGGGGCTTATGTATTAAAATTCTTTTATTTTAAATAAAATGTTTTTGTGTTAAATTGGGTGCAAAGTATATTTTAATGACATTGGAAAATAAGTGATTTTAAAGAAACATAGTAATCCTTATAATTTGTGCCCAGCTAATAATGAGACTAAACATTAGTGTGGAAATGTTGACATAGATTTATATATATTGAATCAAACAAAACCATCAAACTTGGTACTTTTAGTTACTAAAATGAAAGCATTTCTCATAACAGGTAGTTATATTAAATTGGAACTTACAGCAAATTAAGAAATAATTGCTTATTTTGTAACAAAATACAATCACCATTTCAGATTTTAAAATTGCAAAACTAATTTGCTGTGTATCTTAATCTCATCAGATTTTCATTAGCACAGGCAAACTGTGAACAACCCTTATTTCAGAAACTGAGAGGGCCTTGTGGTAGGAATTGTTTTGCCCCTAAGATAATGACAAATATGGAAGTGTAAATTTCATAGACGTATTTAAGTTTATATGCAAGTTTTTGCTTTCTGCATCCTGCTGGAGTAAATAAATGACTAACTAAAAGAGGCCTTTTAATTTATTTTTTATGAGCTACATAGACTTTTTATTTTTGGACTGGCTGATCATACCATTAATACCAACTTTGGAGGAGCAAATCTGGTAGATTCTACATATATTTTTGGAAATTCTAGTAACATCCACAGAAAATTGATATATGGTATAAATATGCAACAATTATATTGAATTGATCTATTACTCTGATCTTTTTTTTTTTTTTTTTTTTGGTGAGGAAGATTGGCCCTGAGGTAACATCTGTGCCAATCTTCCTCTATTTTGTATGTGGGACGCCACCACAGCATGGCTTGGTGAACAGTGTGTGTAGGTGCGTGCCTGGAATCCGAACCCACGAACCCCAGGCCGCCAAAGCAGAGCTCGTGAACTTAACCACTGCACCACTGGGCTGGCCCCTGATCGTTTTAATTGATAGGGATGTTATAGTTTTTTCATAATGAAGAGAAGCAGTGAAAATTTATTTCATTGAGGTAAATTGAGATTTTAGGTCCAAACTCAAGATTTGAAATATCTGCATTTTAATTAATAGAAATATTTCATTTCCTTGAGTTCATTTTTTAAATAATTGAAAATGACCCTGTTATCCTAAAAACTTGTAAAGATATTTTTTAAAGTCATAATTTTTATTTCTGTTTTCTGGTAATGGTGCCATTGTTTTCTAAGATACTTCTAAAATGGAGGTTCCAAACATATCATTACCTGAAGCCTTGTGTACTTCTGTTAGCATTTAGAGAGGAAAATTAGTTGGTTATAGCTTAATGTGTGATTTGTACAAGAATTTCAAACAGTGATGGTATTTCCATTCAGGTCTCGCATTGCAGGTAATATAAAATGCTGTTTGAACTTTCTTAATAATAGAAGCTTTTGAAAGAAAAATTCTGAAATCTTTGCCTCTTGTCATGGATTTTATTGGAAAGGAAAAGAAATCCTTGAATGGTATGTCTGGATAAGACATGAACTCTCTTTGAAAATACAGACTTGCTTTGTTACAGACTCCTACAGTCATCTTCATTTCTTTAAATCTTTTCATGTAGCTAGGGAATTTTCTTTAAGATCAGATGCCTACAGAGCAGAGATGGTATAATGTACTTATATTGGAACACTTTCTCAAAACATAAAGAAAATGTCAGTTTGGTCTTCATTGCTAGATAATAGAGCTGTCATTAGGAGTTTTTTTTCTTTTGCTGGTTAACAAATTTGGAATGACTTTTTCCTTTTATTCAGTAAAAGCAGGTTGTTAAATATATAACTAAATGTGATTTGAGTTTTACTTCTTTGAAAGTTTTACCATATATGTTTTATAAGCCTGAAATAACTTTCTAGTAATTAGAGGAATTGAACAAAGGATCAGGCTGCTTGGTAAGGTAATAAGCTCCCTATTCATAGAAGTGTTTAGACATGTGTGCACTCACCCCACCATCCCTCCAAATAAGCATGTACAAACAAGGATATTGTGGAATGGAATTTTATGGTTGCTTGGAATTGGAGAAATCAGTGATTCTAACTTGATGAATGACAAATTTTGAATTAGAAAATGCTGTAAATTGTAATGTTGCTAATGCCATATTTTTTTTAGATGCTCAGTATTTGCTTAGATTTAGTTGAAATTTCTGTGAAAGGTAATGTTTAGAAGAGTCAGTAAATTTCTTTGTGCACCATATTTTATGTAAACATATAGAATGAATCTTATAATTTAATATCCAACATACTAAAGAAGGAAACTATATCTCCATGGAAAAAAATTGGGTCCGTCATTTTAACTCTCAAATAGGTATGAACTATTGATTTTATTTTTTCCCAGCACGTTGACAAATTTCCTACCCATTGAGAAATTCAAATAGGATATTGTAATGTAATAACTCAATAGTTGTAGTTATTAATGCTGAGAAGTAATTTAAGGAAATAGACACAATGAAGAATTTATTTTCACTTAGACTTGTAAAAGTAGTAATCAAAATAGCAAACATTTTTTGAGCACTTCATGTGTGCTACTGTGCTAAATGCTTTACAATCTGTTTTTTGTTTAGTCATCACAACAACCCCATGAAGTAGGTATTAGTATCAATCTCATTTTACAGATAATGAAACTGAGGCTTAGGATGGTAAAGTAACCAGCACGGAATGTTGCGCCTTATGTTTTGGTTTTTCATTTTGTCAAATTAGTTAGCTCATATTGATCATGTCTTATTCTTTGATAGCTTTCCAGTTTCTTTACCATATATCTCATCTGAGACTGATAGAAAGACATATCGTGAATGCTCGAGACCAGATTATTTACAGATACGTGTGCTGTAGCTCTCTAGTTCTTACTGTTCGTAATCATGTTTGTCAGTTATTTCACAGCAGCCACTAACCTAAGACGTGTTCTTCTCCCTCAGTCCGATTTCCCAGCCCCTACAAAAAATCCATTCAGTTGCTAAATCTTTAAAACACTAACAACATATTCCTTTGGAAATTAGTGCAAATTTTGTCTCAGATTTTATTTTGTTTCCAAAAGTGTGAAGTCAAAGGCTCTCCTCTCTCCAGTGCTGCTGGAAAAATAGCAAAATGTTTCCTTTTGGTCTTTCTAGCTCAGTATTACCTCTCTGTTTGCTGTTGGTTATGTGTAAAAATCTTGTATTTCTTTGAACAGTATACTTCAAACACAGTAGACTGAAGATGTGTGCTGTCTTAAGTGGTTTTATTTCTAAAATTCCCAGTAGGCAATTAGGGATTAGAACTACTGTAACATTCTTTCTGTAGTTATTTTTTATTAGAACAATAGTATTGTATTTTTTCTTTTATTTATGATTGGTTTTTCTCATTGCTGCATGTTATTTTAAACACCTGGCTTTCTTCATTGAACAATTTTATTTCCTTTAATCCATGTGAAGAACTTACTGTTAGTTATATTCATGTTATTTCATTAATGCATTTTTGTTTGTTTATACATTTACCCTAATTTGATTAAGGATAAGAAGTCCTGTGCTTTTTAAAAACCTTTCCAAAACCAAATAGAGAAATTAGTGATTTTTATATATTTCTTTTTGTCTGTTTTAGGATGGCTACCATAGAGTAGTTAATATTGTGCCAAAGAAACCACCACTACTAGACAGACCTGGTGAAGGAAGCTACAATAGATATTACAGTCATGTTGATTACCGAGAATATGACGAGGGCCGCAGTTTTTCTCATGATCGAAGAAGTGGTCCACCTCACAGAGGAGTATGTAAATTTCCCCCGTGTACTAATTGTTATTTTTTATAAGTTTAAAAATCATGTAATTTTTGAAATTTATGTGACTGGCCATGAAGGCAGTTGAATAAACACTTCCTGCTTGATGCTCTGTTGAGTTGCCTGCTGGAGCTGTCAAATGGGAACTGGTAGTCAAGAATCCTGGGGTGCTGGACAAAGTGGGTAAGCACTCTGGATTAAGCACTCTGGATAGCTCTATCTACATGACATTAATTCCAACTAGCCTGCTTTTTTATCCCCCAAATTGGCAAGGATTTGCAGAACCAGATAAAGGTAATTAATTATTGCCTTTGTACTCAATAAGTGATGAGCAGGTGGTTACCATCTCTTACTGTTTGTGCCCACTTATAATTACTTTGATTATTTTCATCATGATGAAATGCTGTGGGTGAGGTTGGATTAACGTTGTTGAGACTCAGTCTCATTTTTGTTATAGTTATTATTAAAGTCTACTTACTAACTCAGATTAGAAAGCACTCAAAACATTGCATGTACTATAGTAAGCACTCTTTAAATGTTAGCTGCTATTGCTACTATTACTACTGCTATTATATTTTGTTTCTCTTGGGTTATCTTTAATAATCTAGAAGTGTGTATTTAATGTTGCAGTAATTTGTCATTGAACTTGATTAACAACTATTCCTTGATGCAAGTTCCTTTGACCTAGCTTGCATGTTTACAACATTCCTCTGCTAGACCGTTTTCCTACATTTTCTTTTTTCCCCTTCCCTACTGTATAATATTATAATTAACAGTACATATTCAAACATTGTTTATAATAAAATTTGACCTCACATTGGCTGTTGGAATTAGTTTCCATACTTTACACTTGAAGAAATGGAGGTAAGGTGATTTCCCCAGGGTGGGTATGTATGGGAGTCTATTTCTCTTACTACTACATGATAGTGACCCTTGACAATTCTATAGTGGTAATGAGACCATTCAGTGTTTTCTTGGGCTTGTTTTTAGAGGTTAGGGTGTTATGGTTTTGTTACTACTCATAGAATTGATTATTTTTTTCAATTTTTTTTTTTTTTTTGTGAGGAAGATCAGCCCTAAGCTAACATCCATGCTAATCCTCCTCTTTTTGCTGAGGAAGACCGGCTCTGAGCTAACATCTATTGCCAATCCTCCTCCTTTTTTTTCCCCAAAGCCCCAGTAGATAGTTGTATGTCATAGTTGCACATCCTTCTAGTTGCTGTATGTGGGACGCGGCCTCAGCATGGCCAGAGAAGTGGTGCGTCGGTGTGCGCCCGGGATCCGAACCTGGGCCGCCGGTAGCGGAGCGCGCACACTTAACCGCTAAGCCACGGGGCCGGCCCCTTTGTTCAATTTCTAAGTGTCATGCTGTTCCTTTAGGAAGAGGGATTTGATGTTGAAAAGTAAACATTATGCATTACCTCTATTCTAGAAATACTGGATTTTGCCATTGGAACCCTTTTTTCACATAGTCTCAGGAAGAAACAATTTGGCCTTTGTATAAAGTTGTTAGGCCTATTATGAAAACCTTGTGTAGCTATTTAGTGTAGACAGGGAATTTTGGATTCATTTGACCAGTTTCTATTTGAAGCTTCACGAACATGATTTTTTTCTAATACTTTGTAGCATAGTAGTGCTTCAACAATAATTTTTTCTATTATTGTTACGAAGTGTGTTTGTTCATACTTTATACAACATTTTCTGTTTAAACTCTCTTCAAACAAACAAGCCCAGTTGAGATCCTTAGGACTCTCATGACGCTAGTTCTTCTCTAGAGTTCAGTTGTATAAAGCAAACTACTTGATCCAATATTTTATTATAGCTGTTGAGTTTTTTCTTTTGTTTTTTTATATTTAATGTTGAGAAGGAAATGATAAATACATTTTACTTATGTAAGAGTAGGGTATGTGATGCTAAAGAGGAAGATGAAGATAATATTTATTTTAGCTGAATCTGTTTTTGACTGTAATTCACATATTATATTGTTCTATGTATAATTTTAAAATTATTGAGTGTGGATTACTATGTGGGTTCCTTTTTATGCACCTTTTCAAATGTATCTGTTTTAGAGGACAAAATGTGCTTTGTTTGATTAAACTTAGTGCCACATGTTGCTCTAATATAGCTTGTCAGTAAGTGATGGTTTCTTATTACATTGTTTCCAATGTTTGTAATGGGAAGTAAGATGAGAAAAGAAAGCTTGAACAAAAATGGGAAAGTAGTAAATTCTTCATTGAATTTATGTCTGCAAATTGGTGAGAGAATTTGACAGAAGAAAGAATAAAATGAGAGGTCAAGAAATGTATGCTTGATTAAGTTTAAATTGAGCCTTGGTTCTTGAGCAGCCCTTAGCTGTTGTGATGCTGGTATGTAAGGCTGTTAGGGCCTACTAAAGAAATACTTGGAGCACTTTTATAGAGATAAGTGGTACCACAGGATCTCAGTCAATAAATTAGTTGCCGAAATGGATGACTTGCTGTATCTTTTTTTTCTTTTTTATGCCATTGAAGCTCAGAGAAATTTAGAAAGGTGCTTTTGCCCTCATTTTATTTTGGTCTCAGAGACTAGTTTCCAGTAGTACTGTTAGATATATCCTAGTTGACCAAAATAATATAAACAAATATCTAAGTAACTTTTTTATTTTACAGGATGAATCTGGCTATAGGTGGACAAGAGATGATCATTCCACAGGCCGACAGCCTGAATACAGGTAAAAAGATAAAAATAATAACATAACTACCTTGATACTTGACTCACTGAGATGTATGCTTTTGAAATCTAATCTCAAGGTACATAGATGAAATTGTTTTATTAGGATTAAAATTTTGAAAACAACAAGCGTTATATTCTTTTTGTGACTATGTAATATAACAGGAGCACTGATAGTGTTCTGTGTCTATTAGCATTTTGTAATTGATAATAAAAATATATATTTAAAAATATTTGAACTTGATATTTCTTATCAAATTAGTAAATTATTCTTAATGTGTGGTATGGATTATAAGGTATATATTTGCTTAATTAGAAGGCAAGACATTAGTTTTTTAGACTATTTGAGTCATTACAAAGTGTCTCCTATTACAAGCTGTTTTCTCAGTTGCTTTATTTTTATCAATAGAGTTCTGTTGGGAAAACTCATTTTGGAAGGACCTCAATCATAGTTAGCTTTGGTTACTTATAGAGGCATCTGATAGAATAGTCAGGAAAAAAAAGATGGACAGATTTAACCAGCTTGATTGTTTTTTTTTTTAAATGGCTTCACCATGATTGTGTTGGAAGTTGTGAAAGAAGCCTTTTAAAGATCTCTTATGAACTGTCAGAGAATAACCCGTAGAGAATGGAAAGAAGTCAACTGCCACAACTCCCTAGGTGCCAAAAGTAAACAACAGGATTCAGTGGATCATGACAAGGCAGTTTGTCACTCACAGCAGAGCAGTCAGCAGGGGCATCAGTGTGATGGTGCCGGTTCCCTGCCCCAAAGTCCCACAGAGCGATGTGACGGACAGAGATGGTGGCTATACATAGAGTGGGATGCACCAGAGCTGAGGACCCAGGGTCAAGAGCTTGGTACCTTTTGTACCAAGCAGGAAGCAAGCCTGTCCTCCTTTCCCTGGGAAGGAGCAGTCACACAGTAGTTACGCTGTGGTCACCTTGACCTATTTAATGGTCTCTGTGACCAGCTACAGAAACCGTTCAGTGTCAGTGGATGGTTAGGTCTTGCAGTTTGGCATAAATGGCAGGGATGTGTAGGGACATTCAGAGCTCATGGCAGACTGCCTCTCCCAAAAGAAGCAATAGAGAGAATAGATGCTAAAAAATACTTTGATAAAATTTAATTACTGTGTTAAAATTAACAGAATAATTATAAAAACTTTTAGCCAGGTAGGAATGAAAGAGAATTCCTTTATCTGATAAATGAGCGTTTTCTATACTGAATGGTAAAGTTAGAAGCATTTGCTTTAAAATCAGAATAGGGGCTGGCCTGGTGGCATAGCACTTAAGTCCACGCATTCTGCTTTGGCAGCCTGGGGCGCACTGGTTTGGATCTTGGGCGCGGACCTACGCACCGCACATCAAGCCATGCTGAGGCAGCGTCCCACATAGAGCAACTAGAAGGATGTACAACTATAACATACAACCATCTACTGGGGCTTTGGGGAGAAAAAAGGAAAAACAAAAAAGAGGAGAAAGATTGGCAACAGATGTTAGCTCAGGGCTATTCTTCCTCAAAAAAATAATAAATAAATATAAAAAAAAAATCTATTCGACCTTGACAGTTATAGAAAGACACTTAAGGTTAAAAATGCTTAAAAAAAAATCAGAACAAAGCAATGATGCCTGCTATCACTGCTTCTATTTATAGTGGTATGGAGGTTTCAGCCTCCACAGTAAGAAAAATAAAGGTATAAAGGTTAGAATGAAAGAAAACTATTTACAGATGATATAATTATCTATGCAGAAAATCCAAGAGAGTCTGTAGACTATTAGAACTATTAGGAAATTAACAAAGTTCAAAATGATAAAATTAACTATTAGCAGCATAAATTAGAAAATGTAATTTAAAAATATTTACCATAGCATAAAAACGAGTAATAGGAATAAATGTAACACAAGTGTGTAAGACCTACATAGGTGAAATTATATGTCATTTCTAAAGAGCATTAAAAAAGACCTGAATAAAAAGAGCAACATATATGTGACATCTCTGCCTGGGAAGAGACAGATCATACCAGTTCTTAAATTCAGGTGTGAATTCAATCTGGTTCCAGTCTAAATTCCAGGATTTTTTTGTATGGAAGTTGGCAAGCTGATTCTAAAATTAATGTGAAGGAGTAAAGGGCCAAATGGCAAAAATAATTTTGAAAAAGATGTGAAGACTCAGTATACCATATATCAAAACTTATAAAGCTGTAGTAATGTAAACAGTGAACCAGAATAGGGAGTCTAAAAACAGAACTAGACACGTCCAGGAGTTTGGGATATAGCAACAGTGGCGTTACAAATCAAATGGGGAAAGAATGAACTTTTCAATAAACAAGTTCTGGGACAAATGGCCTTCCATTTGAAAAAAACATGAGATAGGAAGCCTGGTCTGTCAAAATAAATATCTGGTAAATAAAGACCTAAATATAAAAGGCAAAATTGTTAAAAAACAACAACAACAACAACAAAAAACCAAACCGTTTTTGATTAGATTAGCTAGTGGTTTATATTTCCCCCAAAGAAATAGTTCTTAGGTTTTAGTTCTACTGTTTTTCAGTTTTTAAGTGATAGTTTCTGTTTTTATCTTTATTCTTCCTGTATCTTTTAGCATTTTATTTTTTCCTATATGTGTATAATTTTACATAAATAAAATGATATATGTGACTCCCCAGTTCCCACAGCCATATTAACAGCTTGGTACATGTTCTACTATATTTTTCTCTATATTAATAAACATTTGGGGTATTTGATTGTTGTTAATGAGATCATGTTATACATATTTTTCTCTAAGTTGCTTTTCTCATTCAGTGGCTTGTGGAAATCTCTTCAAGTTATTTGTCTTAACTTTAATTTGAATCTTTTTAACTGCCAAGTAATATTCCCTGATGTGGATATACCAAATAATTTAGCTGTTCACTTATTAATGAATATTCACTCTATTTCCAGTACAAAACAGTGCACCAGTAAGTCTGAGGACATAATGTCTTTATGAAACAGTACTGTAGTTTCTATGGGACAGATTGCCAAAAGTGAAATTTCTGGGTCAAAGAGCATATGTATTTTAAATTTTAATAGATGTTATCAGTTTGCCTTGTCAATGCCTTATAGGCACTGAGGAAACACTTACCGTTTCCATTAAAAAAAATCTAACATTTTAATTTGGATATTTAGTTTATTTTTCTTTCCATCTTATTTATTAATATAAGTAGGATTTTGAAATTTCCTTTAAGCATTGCTGTAACTATCCCATAGATTCTGATATATTGCAATTTTATACTGATTCTGATATATTCTAGTTATTCTGAAAGATTTTATTTATTTATTTATTTTCCCCCCAAAGCCCCAGTAGATAGTTGTATGTCATAGATGCACATCCTTCTAGTTGCTGTATGTGGGACGCGGCCTCAGCATGGCTGGAGAAGCGGTGCGTCGGTGCGCGCCTGGGATCTGAACCCGGGTCTACAGCAGCGGAGCGCGCACACTTAACCGCTAAGCCACGGGGCCGGCCCTATATTCTAGTTATTCTGTGTTCAGAGAATGTTTGCTGTACTCTTATTCTACTGTTTGAAATTCATTTATCATTAATGGTTCATTAGTTGATCAGTATTCTTGACTGTAACATGGGCATTAAAACAAGGTATAGTCTCTGTTTTCAGAGTATAGAGTTCATTCTATATGGTATATTCATTCATTTGATAAATATTTCTTGTGTGTCTGGCATATATCAGGTACTCTTCTAGTCTCTGGGGATAAAAAGCTCCCCCTCTCATGAAGCCTACATTTTAGTATGGATTACAGGTAGTAAACAGATAAAAAACAAAACAGATAATTTTTATAAGAAAAATGAAGTGTGTAGTGGAGTAGATTCTACTTCTACACTTTCCTGCTCTCCTGCACCTTCACCCGGATGTCTGGGTGTCTGCAGTAATGTCTCAGGTTTTATGTTATCACAAAAGCTATAGCTTTTACTGGCTGGATCTTTCTGACTGACTGTGAGCTCTTCCCTGTCAGATGGGCTCATTGAAGAGTTCCTATCTGAAAGACTTTGTGAATAGAAAATAGCTGTTGTTTTAGGGAAAAAAAATCATGGCGTTGTAAACCATGCAAGGAGTAATTGTGTATATTGGTAAGAGAATAAGGTTCTGAGCAGTTAGGAAAACCATGCTAGTCAGCGTTTTTGTTTTTGTCAGTGGGGTGTACACGGTAATTCTTTGTATTGTGGGAAGAAAACATTAGAACATTTAAAACGTTTTATTTGAAACAATTTTTAAATTTATAGAAGTTTGAAGAATAATTCAAAGAACTCCTGTAACCTTTCACCAGAGACCCCATTAATGACTCCAACAATGTCCCAATAATGGGCTTTATAGCAAAATTATCTAATCTGAGCTCATGGGTCATATTTTTGTATACTTCTTTAATCTGGAAGAATTCCTCAGTCTTTCCTTGACTTTGGTGGCTCACTGTTTTTGGCATGATGAACACAGGGCAGATATCGTGTAGAATGTTTCTCAGTCTAGGCTTGTCTAATGTTTCTTCGTGATGAGACCCAGGTTATGCGTTTTTGCTCTGGCAACCTCTGAAGTGATGCTGTATTCTTTTTATTGCATCCTATTAGGTTACACATGTTGTTGATTTGTCTCCTTATTGGTGGTGTTAACTTTTATCACTTGATTAGGATGGGGTCTGCAAAATTTCTTCTCTATGAAGTTAGCCTCCTCTCCTGAAATTAATAAGTGTTTTGTGGGGAGATGCTTTGAAACTATGTGATTATGCCATTCTTCATCCCACTTTCACCCACTAGTTTTAGCAGTCACTGATGTTTCTTGCCTGAATTAATTGTTAATATGATGGTTTTTAATGGATGACTTTGTAATTAGAGTGTTCTTTCTGTATTTGTTATGCAGGCATTCTGTTGTGAGGAACAGCTTTTTCTTCTCTCCACCACCCCCTTTAAATAAAACCAGAACTTTGTTTATATCACTGTGGACTCATAGATTCCTATTTTATTCTGTATGTTATAATCTATTGCTATCATTATTTTGATGTCCACATTTGACCAGTGAGAGTCCCTTCAAGTTGGCTTCTGAGTTTGTTAAAAAAAATATTTTGTTTAGAAAATATATATAACATAAAATATGCCATTTTAACCATTTTTAAGTGTGCAATTCACTGGCATTACATTGACAATGTTGTGCAACCATCACCACTATTTCCAAAACTCTTTTTTTTTTGCTGAGGAAAATTCACCCTGAGCTAACATCCATTGCCAATCTTCCTCTTTTTTTGGTCGAGGAAGATTAGCCCTGAGCTAATATCTGTGCCAGTCTTCCTCTATTTTTTGTATATGGGTCACCGCCACAGCATGGCTGATAAGTGGTGTAGGTCCGCGCCTGGATTCAAACCCATGAACCTGGGCTGCTGAAGCAGAGTCTGCCAAACTTAACCACTACGCCATGGGGCTGGCCCCCCCCAAAACTTTTTTTCATCACCTCAAACAGAAACTCTGTAACTGTTAAACAGTACCTCCTCATTCCCCCTTACCCCCAGCCCCTAGCAAACACCATTCTACTTTCTGTCTTTGTGGACTTGCCTATTCTAGATATTTCATATAAGTGGAGTCATACAATATTTGTCCTTTTGTGTCTGGCTTCTTTCACTTAGCGTGTTTTCAAGGTTCATCCATGTTGTAGCATATATCAGAACTTCATTCCTTTTTATGAGTGAATAATATTCCATTGTATGTATATACTACATTTTATCCATTCATCCTCTGATGGACATTTGGGTTGTTTCCATCTTTTGGCTATTGTGAATAATGCTGCAGTGAACGTTGGTGTGTAAGTATCTGTTTTGAATCCTTGTTTTCAATTTGAGTGCATGCCTAGGAGTGTAATTGCTGATTCATGTAGTAATTCTGTGTTTAGTTTTTTGAGGAACCACCACTGTTTTACGTAGTGGCTGCACTATTTTACATTCCCACAAGTAATACATAAGGGTCCCAGTTTCTCCACATCCTCACCAACACTTACTTACTATATTCCTATTATTATTATTTTTATTGCCATCCTGGTAGGTTGAAGTGATATCTTATTGTGGTTTGGTTTTGCATTTCCCTAATCACTAGTGATGATGAGCAACATTTTTTGTGCTTGTTGGCTATTTGTGTATCTTTGGAGAAATGTCTATTCAGTTTTTTTGCCTTTTTAGAAATTGAGTTCTCTGTCTTTTGTTGAGTTTTAGGAGTTCTTTATATATTCTGGATATTAAATCCATATCAGATATATGATTTGCAAATATTTTCTCCCATTCTAAGGTTGTCTTTTCACTTTATTGATAATGTCCTTTGATGTGTAAAATTTTAAATTTTGGTGAAGTCCAATTTATCTGTATTTTCTTCTGTTGCTAATGCTTTTGTCATATCTAAGAATCCATTGCCAAATCAAAGTATTCTGTGTTGTTTTGACTTGTCCACATCATTCTTTGATCACTTCCTCACTTTCTGATGCAAGATCTTCCAGGTTCTTCTTATATTTCTCTGCCTCAGCCCTAAAATCAGCTATTTCTCCAAGGAGCAGAGATTCTCTTTAGTGTAGAGTGGTTTTTTGAAACCAAGATCTGGACACTAGGTGTGCATACACACACACACACACATTTTTATATTTGTATTTATTTGTATACAGTATTTATGTATATTGAAGACCATGAGTTCATGGCAGTGTCCTTTCCTCTTTTCCATGTTTTTCCCTCCCTTTTCTGTCAGTGAGAAACCTGACTCCCAGTTGTTGGGAGACACAGTTCTCCATGGGTCTCTTGCACTGCTACACATCTTACCAAACTATGCCAAGAATGTTAGGCCCTGATCACTTTTTATCCATGCTGTTTCTCAGAGTTGAATTTATAGTGAGCAGTCTTGAAGGAGAAGGTAATGTCCTCCTCTGTGACAAATAGTAGCCTTGCTTATTGCTTGGTGTAAAAATTGTGTGTTCCCCAAGTTCAGTGTGCCTCAATTGTGAACCAACCCACCATGTGTGCAGCATCCATCTAGTCTTATATCACATCATCGCTTTGGGAGTTGGGACCAGGGAGAGCTGGTGCAAACAGGCCAGTGCTTATGTGCTTGCTGTGCTGAGAGTAATAAAGTCCTTTGTCTCTGACCTAGGAATCTTGTGTCTTCTGTCAGCGTCCATGAAACAGTAACAGTTTAACTTATTAGCTTCTAATTAGGGTAAAATCTGATCCCAGAGCTGAAACCAGTATTCTCAATATATTTGTTCACATTCCTTTATGTAGTTAATTTTCTGACCCTGTGAGTCATCTTTCTCACTATCTCCAGCACCTTCTTTTTGCAGATTGCCATCACTGGCTGCTGTTGGGCTGTCTTGCTTTCACACCATCTTCCACAGGTCTATTACTGGCACTGAAACTTTCTGTTTATAATTTATCTAATCTTTTTCACTTTCTGTTTTATGTGTTTTGTGTTGTAGCACATTATGTACTTTATAAATCTAGCATACACGTATTAGTGGTTCATATTCAAATTGTTTCACTAATGGGAGTGTGGAATCATTGGAAGCAACTGGATTAAACTACAGCTAACAGGAAAAGAGAATGTATCAAGTTTTCTGTCATCCTCCTATAAACCACCCCCATCCCTACTCTGAAAGTTATCACTTTATTATTTAACAGAGGCACATCTCTAATAATTTATCTGCCTTTCAAGTGTATTATCACCTACTCATTTTGGTTCTGTATTTACACAGTGATTATATTATCTATTTGTTCAAAACATTTGTAGATGAAATTCAGAATATGTTAGGATTTATTTCATTTTGTATTCAAGGAATATGTCATACTTTCCCAAGGGTTATTGATTTAGACAGAATGAGGTTTTTAACAGGACCATTTTTCCACCTGTAATTATGAGGTCTTAGAATAAACCTTAGGATGAAACTGATATAAAGTATTAATAATATTTAAAAATATGGAACAAGAGTGTCACCAAGTGGCCAGTATACTTTATTTTTAAATGTTGGGATTTTTCTGTATTCATATGTGGAAAATTTTGATTAAGTAGTTTAGTATTTTCATACTTGTTGATATTTTGAAAACAGTAGATTTAATTTTTAATTTTATTATAGCAGTTTTTTTAAAAAATTTATTTATCTATTTATTTTTTTTCCCCAAAGCCCCAGTAGATAGTTGTATGTCATAGATGCACATCCTTCTAGTTGCTGTACGTGGGACGCGGCCTCAACATGGCTGGAGAAGTGGTGCGTCGGTGCGCACCCGGGATCCGAACCCAGGCCGCCAGCAGCAGAGCAAGCGCACTTAACCGCTAAGCCACGGGGCTGGCCCTATTATAGCAATTTTATCTTCTTAGCTGACATACAATTTGAGAGAGAAAAATTGTATAAAACCTCTTCTGTGGTTTAGTTCAGTGGTACAGATGTTTATTGATTGTTTACTATGTGTTGGGCATTGTGCTTTTATCACTAGCTTACAGTCTAATGAGTGAAATAAAGATGCACAAACAGGGGCCAGCCCCATGGTATAGTGGTTAAGTGTGCGCAGTTCGCTGTGGCGGCCTGGGTTTGGATCCTGGGCATGCACCAGTGCACCGCTTGTCAGGCCATGCTGTGGCGGCGTCCCACATAAAGTGGAGGAAGACGGGCACGGATGTTAGCTTAGGCCCAGTCTTCCTCAGCAAAAAGAGGAGGATTGGCATGGATGTTAGCTCAGGGCTGATCTTCCTCACCAAAAAAAAAAAAATATATACAAATAGGTAATATAATACGTTACATGCTGCTGAAGTTGCATAAAAGTACCATATGAAGACAAACAAAGAAGCACTTATCCTGTGCTGGAGTTTCATTAAAGGTTTTCTGTAGGAGCTGGTAAGGTGAACAGAACTTGAAGGAAAAATTAGAGTTAATCAGAAGAGTAATGGGGAAGGTGTTCTTAAAGAGGGAAGAGCATGAGCAAAGCTGCCTGATGTGTAGAGGTATAATAGATGATTATCTATGAGCTGGGGAATTGTGGATTAAACTATAACTAAGTCTAAGTTTTATTCTATTAGCACTGGGGAGCTAATTTTAACCTGGTAGGGAGAAGGGGGCTAAGGTAACCCAATGAGATTGTAGTTTACTTCGTCTTCAATGTAGAGGATGACTTGTAAAGATCGCACTGGAGACAGAACAAGAAATTATGAATATCTGAATTGGAGGAGTTGGGATGGGGAGAACAAGGATTAAATTTGATAAATGCTTAGGAAGTAAAAAATCAGCAAGATGTGATTGTTGGATGTGGGAATAAGGAAGAAAGAAATACCTAGATTCTTGGTTTTGTTTACTGTATGTATAATAATACCTTTATCTTAGATTAGGAATATAGGAGGAATGGATTCAAGGGAGGAGCTGCATTCAAAATTGAGATTGTCCAAGGAGAAGATGTTGTTACACAAGAGCAGTGGACTAACTAAGGTCAGAACTCTAGGCAACACCTTTATGGAAGTGGTAGAAAATAAAACTTTTAAAACAATGTTAGGGGAGCTGACCCGGTGGCTTAGCAGTTAACTGCGCGCGCTCCGCTACTGGCGGCCCGGTTTCGGATCCCGGGCGCTCACAGACGCACTGCTTCTCCGGCCATGCTGAGGCCGCATCCCACATACAGCAACTAGAAGGATGTGCAACTATGACATACAACTATCTACTGGGGCTTTGCGGGGTTGGAGGGGGGGAGGAGGAGGATTGGCAATAGATGTTAGCTCAGAGCCGGTCTTCCTCAGCAAAAAGAGGAGGATTAGCACGGATGTTAGCTTGGGGCTGATCTTCCTCACAAAAAAACAAACAAACAAAAAAACAAAACAGTATTAGGGGTCACCAATGTCTAATGCAACTGAGTATTCCAGTAATATAAAGATTCAAATATCTCTTGGGTGTGGCTGTGTCAGGATGAATGCAAGTGGGGAGGTAGATTCGATCTGGTTGTATAACCTTTTAAAAAATACTTAATTGAGAAGGAGACTGGGGAACGATGTTAGCTGAAGGACACTGGCTAAAGGGAGGTCACCTAAAACCTTTTTTTTTTTTAAGTTGATTAGTGACTTCAGTGTATTTATAGGTAGAAAGGAAAAGGAGAGATTGAAGATACAAGGCAGAAGAGGGATGACTGAGGAAGGAAGGTCAATGAGGACCAGGATGAAGACCATTGATTGAAGGGCTAACTTTTAACGGGGCGGGGCGGGGGGAGGGAATCATATACCAAGAAAGGGAGGATGAAATCAGGATGGGGCAGATGAAGGCAAATTGGAGGAAAGGGCATCTGGGCTGGCAGTTGAGGTAGTTCATGCCTGGTGACTGCCATGTTTTTCACGTAGTGAGGTAACTCATTGAGAGTGAAAGATTTGGTGCTAGGTTAGAGGACTTTGAGGGAATTATCAAGATATAGAATAGTTGCTGAGGTGAATGGGAGATTGAGCTCACTAATGATAAGTAAAAATATTACTAGTGGAATTGAAGGCACAGTGAATGTTAGAGACCATGAATCCGTAGTGGGTCCAATCTGTAGGCTTGTGTAATTTCTCTCTAGGATATAGCAGTGTAACTATATCAGTGAAGAAATCACAGATTTTGGAATTAATTCAGGCTTTGGGTTGGCTAAGACAATGTTTCACAATTGCTGGGACAGAAAGTTGTTGGTATTCATAGAGTGGTTCAAATATAGTAATTTAGGCTGAAAGGGCAATAAGTGAGGCCAGGATGGGGTTCATGGATTTGCTAGAAAATATAGGAGACTTAAAGGTATCCATGAATCAGAGGTGGAGTTATTGTAGGAGTGAGAAAACTGAAGGATGAGACGTTGTGTTAAGAATGCAGTATTGGATTCTGATGAAGAGCACCTCTGGGTAATGAGTGGCAAGGTTTAGGATTTAAGTGTGTGGCTAAAGTATTGTGAAGAGGTAGGAGGTGGTAAGGGAAGGGCTACAGTATTGCACAAATGATCCACATGAATTTTGAAAGTCACCCATGATGTAGGTAGGAAGTGTTACAGTGCAGACTGTGTATTTGGGTTAAAGGCTTTGGGAAGCATGGGAAAGTTACCAGCTGGGCCAGATAGAGTTACAGTGGGATGGCATGAACTTAAATAAGGAGTTTGTTGGGCTGTTTGCCCCTTTTCTTAGAGGGTGAAGGATTTGGAACATAATCCTGTGCCCCATATTCCTTGGGACCTTGAGGCAGAGTCATCAGTGTGCACTTACTACTCAAGAGTGTGAAGGGAGGTAGTATTTATGTTCAAATTCCAGGTTTCAGTTAAAGGAAGAAGTTGGAGGGATTGGTTTATGAAGAGGCTGAGGAGGTGAAAACATTTGCAAGACCACCTGAAATTACTGTACACAAATGCAGCTATTGCGCATCAAGTACTTGTAATGCTTATAGGTAAGCAGTTAACCTATTTGTTTATATGGTGATAATGCCCCTGTCTATTAGTGGAAATAACTCATGTACCTACAGTGGCCAGTCAGGGAATGTAAATGAACGCTGAGGCTCAGAAAGCCAGATCAGAGCAACTGCTACTTGGTACCAGCTGATCTTTGCCATTTGGGAATATAAGCCCAGCGTGGCCTGCCTCAAAAGAAGTCAAAAATCTACATTTTTAAAATGTTAAATCTCTTGATTTTTCAGTGTTCACAGCTAATTAAAACCAAAGTTTGCAGTCTGGAGTAGGGCAACAATCTGGCACTGTGAAAGGAAGAGAATATAGTAGTAGCTTGTCTGATATAGTGGGTCTCAACCCTGGCTGTATTCTGAATGAGGTAGAAAGCTTTTTAAAGAAAAATACCAATTCCAGGTCCTCACATTTGGAGATCTGATTTAATTGGTCTTGGGTGGAGCCTGGGCATCAGTATTTTTTAAAAGGCCATCAGATATTCTAGTGTGAAGCTAGACTTGAGAACCATTGGTCTAATAGGAAGTATTGAGTGACAACAGTCCAGAAACCACAGGATCTTGTTAACGATGACTTCTTGGCACCTTCCGTCATTTATGGTAGCTTCATCTGTCTTTATCATTGGCAGCAGTTATTCCTTTTGCTTATGTTTCTAAAACTTGTGTTCATAAGAATCACTTAGAAGCTCATTAAAAATGATTTCCAGGCTTCATCTCAAGAGATTCTGATTCAGTAAGGGGAGGCTTTGAATCTGTATTTTTCACAAGCCCCCTGGATCATTGTGATGCAGAAGGTCTGGAGATTGAAGTTTGAGAAACACTGACCTGTATTGTCTGCTGCTGATAACAGATAAATCGATATCTATAGCCTTGGCTTCTTTTCTGAGCTCTGCATTTCTATATCCAGCTTGTTAGACACATCTTCACTTGAGAATCCTAGACTTATCATTGAAATGAAATGCATCATTCTTTTTTTTTTTTTGAGGAAGATTAGCCCTGAGCTAACATCTGTCACCAATCCTCCTCTTTTTGCTGAGGAAGATTGGCTCTGGGCTAACATCCGTGCCCATCTTCCTCTACTTTATATGGGACGCTGCCACAGCATGGCTTGACAACTGGTGCATCGGTGTGCGCCCGGGATCTGAACCTGCGAACCCCGGGCCGCAGCAGCAGAGCGCGTGCATGTAACTGCTGCGCCACTGACTGGGCTGGCCCCAGAAATGCATCATTCTTGAAAAGACCTCCAACTCTTCTCCACACATCTTAGGCACCCAGGTGGACTACATTTCCCAGCCTTCCTTCCAACTACATGTGGCCACGTGACTAATTTATCTCCAGCATAGTGAGTAGGAGTTCTACTTCTACATGTAATTCTTCCACACACATTTACCTTTTCCCATGTTGCAGGGTGGGCTCTGCAATGGAATGACAGCAGACGTGTGACCTTGGAAGCCACTTGTTGAGGTAGCAGAGTGGTCAGCCTGGCTTCTTGGATGATTGTGTGGAGCAGAGTCTCTCACCCTGGAATGCCTGCCCTAGACTGTTTCATGGTAGTTAGATAGACTTCTTTTGTGTAGTGATTCAACATTACATTTTTTGGTATTTTTATTGTAGCAATTTAGGCATATCTTACCTCTATAACAATAGGTGCTGTTTTAGGTGTTAGCGATCAAACTGTGATTAACACAGATAAGATCTGTATTCTAAGCTGGAAGATCTCTTAGTCCATATCTCATGCCTAGAATACTTCTAACTGTAAAGATGTGGTTTTGTGGAAAGAACTCGGGACTTGTTCACCAAACTTAAGCTTGCCCTACTTGTTACCAAGCTGCTTTCTCAAAATGATTCCTGAAATCTTAATTCATTTTTGAAGTTTCCTGTTGACTAGAAATGAAGTAGCCAATATTTTGTGTGGAATATTTGTGCGTGTTGGATGTGGGAAGGAAAGAAAAATGAGGTCCTGAATAAGAAGTAAAATGCTTTCTTTCTCCCCATTCTTCCCTTCCCTTATATCTCTACCTCCTACTTTTTTATTGAATTTTACTCTTAACCAGTAAACATACATCTGCTGAAACTGAGGGGTCTATCACAACTTGTCTGGTTTTACTGGTGTGAGGGGCTGGAGTTACCTTGGGGATGTCTATTAACAAGGAAGAATCCTGAGCTTCATAAATCTGCTTTTGAAACCAGCATCTAAGATAATTTTAGTGCAGATGGTCCCAGGACCTCCTTTTGAGAAAGAGTGCCTTATAGGGCATTAGTTCTTCCCATGTTCCATTCTCTAGGTGACTTTGCCTCCTGTATATGCTCTGCATTATGGCTGAAATGTTTGTAATACAGCCAAACATGCTGTCCTAACTCTCAAGTTATGTACTTTTTATGTACTTAAATATGTGGTTGTGTTTTTTCGAGGCTATATTCATAGTAAGCATTCTGGTTGTACTGTTATTTATATTTCTTCAAAGCTTCTTTTATTTTTTTTATTTTATTTTATTTTTTTAAGGAGATAATTGCCATGTAACATTATATATTAGTTTCAGGTGTACAACATAGTGATTTGATGTTTCTGTGTATTGCAAAATGATCACCACAATATGTCTAGTTAACAGCAACTTGCATTTCTTTTTTTAATTATATTTTTATTATTATTATTTTTATTGAGGTAACATTGGTTTAAAAGACTCTTTAATTTGCCTTGTAATTCATTGTATTGAACCCATTATATCATATATGTTGATATCATTTTCAATATAGCTGGAAACTTGATAGTTTGAAGGCTTTTGGTATAAGTTCTTTTTGCATGGTTAAAGGAATTTTGTCTTACTTGCAGTGCAGAGTTTGTACCCTGTGATTTATGGAATGGCATTAAAAATGTGCCCAAGTTTCCAGTGTCCTGTTGCTCTGTTCAGCAAGCTTCAGGTTCATTGTTACAACAAACAAAAAAACAAAATTCTTCCTTAAAATCAGGACGATACTTGCAAAAAGATTATACTAGTTGATGTTGATTGAATTTTATAGCTACTCATGAATGTGGAAACTAACACATTTTTAAAGAAAAATAGTATGAATTCAGTTGTGATATTTCTGTCAATCTATTTTTCCCTTTTAATTTTTTTTGCCAAAAAAAAATTTTTGCCAAAAAAATTGTTTTTGGCAAACTAATGATAATCTATAGAGACTTCATGTTTTGCATTTTAAGTACTCAATGACAATTGTATATTTGGCTCTGTTTTAATTTGTACAATTCTTCAGGAAACAAAGTTCTATATTTAAGAATGTCTAGCTTAAGTTTATTTTACTCAGGAAAACAGAAACCTCTAAGTATTTCAAACAGAGGGTTAGTCATTAGCAATCCAGGGTCACCTTAAGGAATGTAGGTCATGTAAAGCCAGGCTAATCTATTTCCGCTTCCCCCTGCTTTTATTGTGTAGCCCTTTGTGGTTTCAACCCTACTTCCTTGGTAAGATCTGGACTCTATTTTTACATCCTAATCCTATGAGACTATCAAAATTATTTCTCAGCTTTCCGTCCTCTCAGCAGCTGCCTCTGAAATTTGCAGATATATAATGGGAAAAGCAGCCCAAAAAAGACAGGCCCAGTTCTCTGGGCTTCCTACTTCTCTTGTTTATTGGTTCCGTAGTTATTTACTGCGTTCTTAGCTCTCTGATGACTCTGAGCAGATTGCTAGAAAAATTTTTTTTGTCCAGTATTTCTAGAGTTTTTTCAGCAGTCAACTTAGAATTATTTAGTTTCCCATTTTTGGCTGTAGAAGTATTTCTTGAATGTAGCAGTGGATTTTTGTTGAAGTAGCAAAAATTGAGATGAACCTTGAAGTAATGGTATCTTTGGCTTGAACTCTGTGAAATATAAATATTTTTAAATGTATATTTAAATATTTAAAATATTTAATATTTAAATAAAAATAAATATTTAAAAAATTTTTTAAATTTGTCAAAAATTTTATTAGTAGAAAATATGTTAAATATATAGTATAGAATTAAAACCATGAGTGAGCGCACAGAAATACAAGCTGTTAAACCAAGGGCAATGGAAGACTAAATTTTTCTATTAATAATTATTTTGTGTTTATCAATTCATGAGTCATTTGATGGCATTTAGTTGCATAGATGTGTAGCAGGCACCAAAGATTTAAGAAAAACTGTGAGAGAAAAAAAATCTTTAAATTTTATCTTTTATTATAAAGGATTATTTAAAAAATATTTTATTTATAAAAGGTTATCTTTGAATCTATTCACTGATTTTTCCTGCAGATGAGGTAAAGAGAATCATAATATTTGTGAATGATGTTGAAGGTTAAGAATTGCTGTGTTAGGGGCCGGCCCCATGGCTTAGCGGTTGAGTGTTCATGCTCTGCTACTGGTGGCCTGGATTCGGGTCCCGGGTGCGCACCAACGCACTGCTTGTCAGGCCATGCTGAGGCGGCGTCCCACATACAGTAACTAGAAGGATGTGCAACTATGACATACAACTGTCTACTGGGGCTTTGGGGAGAAAAAGAGAAAAAAAAGGAGGATTGGCAATAGATGTTAGCTCAGGGCCGGTAGTTCTCAGCAAAAAGAGGAGGATTAACATGGATGTTAGCTCAGGGCTGATATTCCTCACAAAAAAAAAAAAAAAAGAACTGCTATGTTAAGCTATAGCATTTTTCTGAATAAAGGAAAAATAAATAAAAGCAAAATATCAGTTGGATGATTTCTTGGTCAAGACATATTGGAAGATTTGCCTTTTCAGAGAGAATATCCTGAGGTGGAGGAACCTAATCGCTTTGCACTGATTTCTTAGTGATCCTCTGGGAAGATGACCTGACACCATGTTGGTAGCTGAAGTTAACAAGGGTGACTTCTCTTGGGTTTGGCAAGTAATGCTATGCTATTCAGGTGTTTAAAAGAAATCATTAAAATGTATTAATGATTTTCAGACAATAGTCTTACAATTTGCTTTTTCTTAAAATAGATATTAAACATGAAAATTCTTTTCTCAAAGATAAAAGTTCTGTTCACGTACTAAAAAAATCCTTTCAGATCATGTTAAATGATAAGGAGCTATGTTTTTAAATATCACATTTTTAGAGGAAAATAGACACCTTCCTCTTTTTTTTTTTTTTTTCCTCCTGTGAGGAAGATCAGCCCTGTGCTAACGTCTGCCAATCCTCCTCTTTTTTTGCTGAGGAAGACTGGCCCTGGGCTAACATCCGTGTCCATCTTCCTCCACTTTATATGGGATGCTGCCACAGCATGGCCTGCCAAGCGGTGCGTCGGTGTGCGCCCGGGATCTGAACTGGCAAACCCCGGGCCGCTGCAGCGGAGTGCGCGCACTTAACTGCTTGTGCCACCGGGCTGGCCCTGACACCTTCCTTTTGAATAAACACTTATTAGAGCATGTAACGTTCATACAGTACATAAGTCAAAGTGTAAAGTTCAATGAATTACCATACATGTAATCACAATCCAAGTTAGGAAATAGAATATTACTTGCATCCCAGAATCTTCTGCATGCCCCTATTCAATTACTTTCTCCTTCCTCTCCAAGGAATCGTTATTCTGACTTAAAGCAATCTTAATAGTCAATGGGAAAAATTGTAATTGTTGTGTCTTTTAAATTTTGTCAAAACATTAAATTAAACTCTTTCAGTCAACTAGAAATGTATAGGGATTTAAAAAATTATAAAACTAATATTCATTTAGTACACTATAATTTAAAACATTGGAAACATTGACAGTTTAGATAGACTTTTATTTCTTTGTGAAAAACTTATCAAGAGTAGTTTGAAGAGTGCTTGCCTTCTCATTGTATATCTTAAGATATGAGCAAGCATCTTTTTTATGCCTTGGTGAATTGTCATACTCCATTCTACATTTGGGTCAATTTCCACCATTTTTTCCTTTGTATTTTCATTGTTGTGAAATATCACTTGAGAGTTCCTTTAATGTGAAGTTTTTTGTTAGCCTCACTGCCTCTGGGACATCTTCCTTTTTGTCACAATCACTTTCGTTATTTATGTCAATAATTTTCCTTTCACTAACTTCCTCTGGCTGCATATCTAGGGTCTCCTGAAGGGCAACATTGCCAGCATTCCCATGTTCAGCTGTTTCTTCTGTAACTCCATTATGTTTCATTTGAATTTCACTTCTACCATTATCAACTTTTTTGTTTCTTGGCTGCACTTTTGTCTTTGTTGGCCAGTTTTCTTTCAATTATCTATTTTTGTGAAATGTCACATGGGTTTATCATTGGGAGACAAGAAAAAAACAAAACTACATTTTGCTGTCTGTGCGCACTGAATAACAGATGCACGATAACTGATCCAACAGACTTCGAAAGATGTGATGTGATTGGTCACTGATGATTATGTGCATTTGTTATTCATGCAGTGATTTGTAGACTGAGAGCTAGCGTCTTTGTACCTATTTATATCCCATCAACAAGGTATGTAAATTCCAGTTGTTTCACATCCTTGTCAACGCTTGGTATTGTCAGTGTGTTTTTTTTTTAATTTGTGTTAATGAGTTAATATATAAAGTTCTTATATGTGTTGGTAGGCATTATCCCTCGTAATCCATCATTCCCGTTTTACAGATGAGGAACAGGCACAGAGAGGTTAAGTAATTGTCAGACCTTTTCCACAGTAAACGACTGGTGGAGCCAGGAGTTAAACCCTGGCAGACTTGTTCCAGACCCTGTGCTCTTAGTTATTGGACTATATGTCAATTAAAAGATTGAAAATAGAGTCAAAAATACTTTACTTGAAAATAGAGTCGAAAATACTTTACTTGAAAATGTAAAATATAATTTGAACGTTTAGGAGAGTTGAAGAAATTTTAATACTCGATGTTAGATATGTTATAAAGAAACATTTTGGAATTGATAAGTGGTTCTAAGAAAGCTCTAGAATGTTTCTACATATTTCTCAAACTGATAGATTAAATTTATGAGTGTGTGTGTGTATGTATCTATCTGTGTGTCTATCTGTGTATCTCAGGGTTTCTGAACTTGAGCACTATTGACATTTTGGGCTGGATAGTTCTTTATTGTAGGGGGCTGTCCTGTGCCTTGTACGAGTTTAGCAACATCCCTGACCTCTACCCACTAGATGCTAGTAGTACTCAGTTGTGACAGTTAAAAATGTCATGTCTTCAGACATTGCCACGTGTCCCTGGGAGCAAAATCACCATCATTTGGGAATCAGTAATATAGTAAGGAGCCTCATTAATAGAATCTGTTTTTATTCTTGCAGATATTTTGAGTATTTTTCATGTTATAATTTGGAAAAGCAGTTTTTTTTTTTTGCTTTTAGAGTATCAGAATCTCAGAGCAATAATAATAGCTATACTAGTCATAAGAGTACAGTTAAGCGTCAGTGAGCCGTGTCTGTACGTGGCTTTTCCTCTCTGAAGTGTATGGTACAGCTACTTAATTAGTAGGGGGAATATCAGCCATCCAGATTACTTACTGGCTTGGAGGGTTGGTGTTGGTGGGAGGTAGTAGAATGGGGGAAGGTGGCACTGAGCAGTGGAAGATCAATTATCTTTTTAAAATCTTAAATAAGGAACTTGAGAGAATATTGACATATCAGGGAAAATAGTTATGTCAGTTGTTCATAATAAAGTGATTTATTTAATAATTGTGAAATGTTTGGTCTTCCAGTTGAATAGGAACTATAAATGAAAGAAAAAATAGCTTAACTACCAATTTGTTATTAAATAAAAATAAGTTTTAGAAGTTTCCGTTATAAAAGTAGTACAATCACATTATAGAAATAATACGAAAAGAAAGGAAAAAATTCCTACTGAGTTTACTAGGAATAAGTTTACTAATGAAAGCATTATTCATTTTCTGATGAATTATGTGCTTTAAAAACTCATTGCATTCTCTCATTAGTTATGCCAAAGAATTAGAAGTAAATCTATGAAAGGGTTTTGTTTAGGTGTAAGGTTAAGATGTAAGGTTGCTTAATTTGCCCCTGCCATATTGTCTTAATTAAAAAAAAAAATCTAAGCTTTTGAATATCCATTTTACCTAAATTTATCATAAATTATAGTGGAAGACAAAAATTTAAGAAAATTAGGACTCAACTGTTTCATGTCATGTGCACTGCTAGCACCTTATAGTAGCTACAAGTGTCCACCATTACTCATAGTAGCTGTATGTATACCTCTGTCAGTGATGGAAGGAAATTACACAGTGATAAGCATTAAGACACTCATCTCATTTATGGATTATGGATTGTTTTGATAATTGCTACTGTTTTTCCCTCAAAGATAGAAACTCTCTCGGTTGACATTTGAAATCACATGCAAACTACCTTAAAGTTAGGTGTTATGCCAAGAAAAAGAAGGAATTCAAAATATTCTGCAGCATTTTGAGCCTAGAAAAAGTCAGATGTGTGCACACATATAAATAGAGGAAGAGAGAAAGGAAACATGTTAATGGAGATAAGAAAGGCATTCTGACAGAAAAGTATGCTGTTTGCAGTTCTATCTAGTATTCGCTATGTTGACCTTGGAAGTTTAATCCTCTTTTATGGACTAGAGTAGTGTTTCCTTTTTTAGTACCTTTAAATCGGTAGCAATTTCCAGTCTAATCCAAATTGTATAGTATTTATGATGAGGCTTATGTGTCTTCGATTTACCCTCATTTTCACTACTGGGTAGGATCCTTTGCCTATTTGATAGAGAAAACTTAAAATAACTTGGGTTGTCTTAAATATTTATTTAATGAGATGATACATCTTTTTCTCTGCTCTGAGATATTAAAATCGGACATATACTTTGCCCAAGCGTATCCAGCCACCCAGGCCACGCTCATAGTTCTGAACTGTGCTGTTGTGGTTTTACCGCCACCTGGTGTCAGAATTAGGAAACTGTAGTTCAGCATTTTGTCTCCCCCGGACCCCCTCACCTGCCTTGGGGAAAGTAGGCAGCCTTTCTTCTGAATGTGGACGTGCTCTTCTCTATCCCTTAAGTAAGTGATCAATAAGAGCTCATTTGGTTTCAGTGTAGGAAACTTATTCTCCTTGGAGCACTCTTTCCTTGGTTTCCCTGATAACTTACTCATGAGTTTCCTTCATGTTTAACTTACTCATGAGTTTCCCTCATGTTTCTGTGGCCATTCTGTTTCATTCTTCTTGGACAAACCATTGCTCAGTGTGGTAGTTTTCTAGTCATAGATTCTGGGTCCTCTGCTCTTTTTATCGTGTGTTTTCATCCATACCTAAGGCTTTAAATACTGCCTAATTACAGGCAAATTTATAATTATATAAAAATTTATAGTAATAGCCAAAAATCTCTTCTGGTCTTGTCACGAGTGATACTAGTTGCCTGCCAAGATGTTACATGAACATCTCAGACTTAACATGTTTGAGTCTAAATGTGGGTCCCCTACCCCATTTCTATTTCTCAAATCTGCTTTTCTCATTTCAATAATGTATCCTGCCAAAATTCTGGGAATCAGCTTAACGTTGTTTGTTTGTCTCGCACACTCCTTGGTCAAACATTAACCATGTCCCATTGAGTCTACAAAGGTCCATTCTTGTGTGTGTTAAATTTGTGACCCCTCCCCTGCTCACACCTCATCTAAGCTACCACTGTCTCTTGCCTGGACTGAGTAGGTTCCTAATTAGTCTCCCTGCATGTACTCTTGACTGTGTTCACGTGTTTTATGTTTATTTGTTTAATATCAGCCTCTCTTAGTAGCTGGAGAGTTCTGTGATGGAAGGGACTGTGTGCATTTGGTTCACCACCGGGTCCCCAGCACCTGGTACAGTTCCTAAAACCTGTGTAATACATATATAGCCACTCTGGCTCTCAGTGATGTTGATATGACTCCCGTCGTTTTAGTGATTGAACTTGAATGTATTAGAATCTCTTTAATGCTTTATTTCAATATTAGTATTCTGTCCAAGTTCATTTATCATAAATGAGTTTTAGCTGTTTTCTGCTTTTGCCCAGAGAAACTTAATTGTATCTGTAAGGGCAATATATTTTGGGTATTAGTCAGCTAATGACAATAACCTACTTATATATTGGGGACTACCAATCAGTATGCTAAAATTATTTTTTAAGCATTTGAAATTTCATGCCATTGGTTTGTCTCTAAGCATTCTGTCTGAAATTTAATGTTCTTTAATTTTAATATGGAGGTACATTTGCTAAACCTTAATTAAAACTTGTTTGACTCCAAGTATTCTTTTACATAGAGGCTCATGTCTTGATGGTTTTATTTAATAATTTTGCTTTGCTTTGATGTTTTAAAGATGGTTTTGCTTTATAAAGTTTTACTACTCAGACTTATTTTCTGCTTTGAGTTGATGATGTTGCTTAATAAAGAAATTTAATTAGTAAAAGTAGAGGTGATTTATAAAAAGTTGGTGTTTAGAGATGGGCAACAATCTGCATACTAAGGATACAAACTCAGAGAGCAAGGATTAATAGGTATATAGCAGGGTTTCTCAGCCTTGACATTATTAACATTTTGGATCAGATAGTTTTTTGTTGTGTGTTTGTGTATGGGAGCTGTCCTGGGCATTGTAGGATTTTAGCAGCATCCCTGGCCCCTAGCCACCAGTAGCACCCCCTTCTCTCCAGTTGTGACAACAAAAATGTTTACCGACATTGCCAAATTGTCACCTGGGAGGCAAAATTGTACCAGTTGAAAACCAGTAGTATATACTATACTTAGAGGGGGATAGTAGGCCATGAAATGTCTCCCTTGGGGAATCTTTGGCATTCCCTGGGTGTCTTTGAAAGTATGGTAGCTGTGTGGTATACTATTAATGGCAAACAGAAATAGAGACTATATGACTGTATATTTTTCACTTTTTAAAATTTCTATGCTTGCTTAGAATAAAGTGGCTTTTGAACTTAACTACTTGCTTCTACCCCAAACTGTGAAAAAATAATGCATTTTAAATAGTTTTTCAGGGATAAAATTTCATTTTGCTGACTGACTTTGAAAGTCAGGTGGTGGTAGAAAAAGGGAACTAAGATTATAACATAAATAAAGAGTAGCTTGTAATCAAGAGTTTTTGTACAGGTTGTAATTAACTTATTTTACTTTTTCTTCCAAGGGACATGAGAGATGGCTTTAGAAGAAAAGGTTTCTACTCTTCCCATTATGTGAGAGACCGGTCTCCTCATAAAAGAGACACACCTTTTTTCAGAGAATCACCTGTAGGCCGAAAGGAGTCTCCACACAGCAGATCTGGATCCAGTGTCAGTAGTAGAAGCTACTCTCCAGAAAGAAGCAAAACATACTCTTTCCATCAATCTCAACATAGAAGTATGTATTTTTAAGACTTTTTCTTTTGCAACCTGCACCTATGAGAACGTAGAGTCAGATTGCCTTATAGATGTTGTAAGAAATATATCTTCTTAACTTTTTATTTTGAAAATTTTCAAACTTTTAGAAAAGTGAAAAGAATAGTATAATGAACACTAAGTTGCAGGCCGCATGGCATTTCCCTTCTAATTCTTCAGCATGGAAGAGATGTGTTTGTAATCATGTCAGAAAGTCATACACCTCCTGTATTTTCTGCTAATTCCTGTGCCGGTCCAAACTCCTTAATATTCTGTCACTAGATGGTATCTCTATATATCTGATAGTATATTTTTCATAACAAATATCAGTGGTTTCCCCTACATATAAGATATAGCTTTATAGAATTTAGAGCTAAAACCTACGTTAGCTTCATTCTTTTCCAACTTCCTTTTTTTTTTTTTAAATTTGGAGTGCCTGGGCATACATGGCATTCTGTGCATGTTGTCTGGGCTGAATTGCTCAGTATGTTGAAATAAATAAACAAAACAACTTATTGTCTAGATAAAGCGTTTCTGTATTATCTTCTAGACTCTACTACCTGCAGTTGAGGTCATTCAGAAATTTCCTCATGCCTTCTATATGAAAGGCACTGTGTTAGATAGAAAGATATTCCTGTCACCAAGGAACTAGAGTATGTATGTATTTTCCCCTAATACCAACTTTATCAATATGTAAATATAACTTTGATATAAGAATTGATATGTCATAAATGAGTTAAGATGACATGAGCAGGTCAAGGTAAGAGAGATTCTCACTCTGGGGTTTGGAAGAACATGTTGTAGGGGAAATGATATTTGGGTTCATCTTTTATTTCAGGTTTCTACAAGTGGAGAAGTATCTTCTGGGGAGAAGGAATTATAAGCCAAAGTACAGAAACATCTAGGATAGTTCTTTATCTTTCCTTTTAACTTCCTTCCTATTAACTGTTTTTTCCCCCTAATAATAAGAGTTTTACTTCAACAGCCTTTGCCTCCTGCATGTTGAGATCATTTCAGGTCATCAGATTGTCTCCATTGTAGCTGTTGCTGGATTCCTGTATTTAATAAACATTTATCAATTTTCTATTTTCAGAGCTTGGTAGGGAGGGGCTTCCAAAAAACATATTTTTGGATACATGTGTATGAATGGTCATGTAGGAGTTAAGAATGTTATTTGAAGGATTTAAAACAAACATAGTCACTTACATATGCCTTATTGCTTAAAATGCTTTCAGAGTAGTTCCTGGTAACTGAACTTTACCATGGAGTTCAGTGTTAAGTTTGATATTTTCTCATTTGCTTCACTTCCTTCTTCCCTCCCACCCCCTGTCCTCCTTTAAGAAGATAAACAATCTCTAAGCTCCAGTGCACACTCATATGCACAGACATAAATATCATAATTAGCTAGACACCTTCTAAGAACATATTTTTTTGGATGTGTATTACTTAAATCCCGAGCTATTAATGATTTGATTAAGAGGAGAAACTTATCTTTGGAAACTGATTATAAAGCCTTTTTAAGAAAACATGAGTAAAATGGAAGCTTGAGATTCTTTTTTTTTGGTGAGGAAGATTGGCCCTGAGCTAACATCTGTTGCCAATCTTCCTCTTTTTGCTTAGGAAGATTGGCTCTGAACTAACGTCTGTGCCCACCTTCCTCTCTTTTGTATGTGGGATGCCGCCACAGCATGGCTTGATAAGTGATGTGTTGGTCCACACCCAGGATTCGAACCTGCAGACCCTGGGCTGCCGAAGCAGAGCATTTGAACTTAACTATTACGCCACCGAGCTGGCCCCAAGATCCTTACTTGACAGCTTGTGGTGAAGCTATTAAGTCACTTAAGATAGTTATTGGTGAATTAGCCTTATTTTTTATTTCTCCTCTAAAACAAATTTCTAGAGAGGCATCTTTTGTCTGCTTTCAGCCTGGTAGTTAGTGGCCAACACTCTAAAATCTTGAGATGAAATGTGGAGGATCCACAAGGTGATGCTTCTGTCTTAGGGTTTCCACTATACTTTCCCCATCCTTGGAGGTCTAATACGTTTAATATCTGGAGTGATGAAAAGATGATACAGAAAGTTCAGAGACTAAAATATGGTGTAAATTGAATGAAATAGAGCATACGACTTTGTTAATGCCTTCATGTTAATGCCTTCATGTTTATTTTCTTAAGTCATTTAGCTTTGAAAGTGAAGTTCTTTAATCAAGAAAAAAAGTTTGTTCTGGGAAAATTCTCTTTGCAGGTTACTTTCATTAATGCCTTAACTATTTGGGCTGAACTATTAAAATGTTTTTCTGTACTTTTATTTAAATAGTTTTCAGAATAGTTACATAAGATCATCTTGCAAAAAGTTAATGGAGAAGTCTTATTTTAAACAATAAATGGAAGAAGTTATTGTTATTTTACATATTTGTGTATTTGTGGTACCAGGTTTTGCTTTAAATCTAAATGTCACGAAGATTGATGACACTTAGTTTTTTCTTCAAAAAAGGACTGAGAAACAGGGTCCTTCGATTATCTGTCATTTAAACTGGGTTAATTAGCAATAATGTATTAATTTACTTTTAATGTAAATGGGAATTTTGACAGAGGTTTTAAATGTTTCTATAAATAACAGGTAAAAATAATTTTATTACTCCTTATGCTCTTGTTTTGCTAATTTTTTAACTTTTGACTTTTTGCTTTTTGTTTATACTTTTCAGAGTAATTTTACTTATTTTAGTGATCACTAGTAGTTTGGCCATGGTAACCATTTAAAGACTAATTCTTAATAATTCTTCTGTGCATTTAATATGTCTCTTATGTGCTTAATTATAAGCCACAGAATGATTTTTAGCTTTTTCATCTCAACTACGTATTGTCCATTTTGTGCTTACATGTCCACACGTATATTTAAATTTCTTCTACTTAGACTTTTGGGTTAGTCCTATGGAACTTTGTACTGCTTCAGACTAATTATTCTCCTAAATCAAACTGTTGTTCTCATTTTGTGTTTTACGTGTAAGAATTTTCTGCCTGTAACTTGAACTAACCTGGTCATACTGTGACTACAATATTATTTTTCGTTCATTTTTGTTGTCCATATTTACATGCTAACAGTATAGGTTGTACAAGTTAACCTCATTTCCTTTCCCCTTGTTTATTATGATATTGTTCTAGTTAAAATTGTTTTGTTATATACCTTGTGTATTTTTACTTGAAGTTTATTTTTATTCTAATTAATCTAACCAAACATCTTCCCATTTGCCAACTCCCTCAGCTATGTATTTCCTTTTTTTCTCCCCTTTCTCAAATGAATGTCATTGTTTTCCTATCTTATACTTTTGTTATTTACCTTTTTTAGGATAGCGTTAATGGTGACATCAGAGATTACAAGTTCAGTCTTCCATACCTGTTCTTTGTTAAAGTATTTCCTATGATGTTTACTGTATCATGATCCAGTCCTTCCATCTTTCTACAGCTCATTTTTTATAAAACAATTAAAATCTTTTCCTGTAACATCTACATAATGCTAGTTATTTGTCTTAGAGCCATGAAGATATTTCTTCTTTTTATGTTGTTCATCTTTTATGTATTTGAAGAGTACCATCTTAATCTTCATGATTATTTTTTCTAGGTTTAAATATATTTAGTTTCTTCAGCTGTTTCTTTTATTTTACATCCTTTTCAGATCTTTTGCTTTCCAAATTTTTTTTCTGTTCAAGTTGTGATGCTAAAAGTGAACTTTTATTTTGTCAACCACATTGTATTATTGGCCCTTATGGGACTCTAGGCAACTGAAACCTAAGCCATTTTCACATGTATTGCTCTTAAACAAAATGCCCTTCAGCCTGTACTTTTTTCAGGTGCAATTGTTTGTGTGTAGTTAATGCGTTAAAAAAAATCTAGGAATGCTAAATTTTATCTAATTAACTTTGGCTTATTATTCTGTTCCATAGATGTCCTAAAATCTCATTTAGTCATCGTATATATTAGCAGCAGATAAAAACAGCTTTGTTTTACCTGCACATAAGTATGCTTTATGTGTTTTGTGTTAATCATTAATAATTATGTTGAGTAGCATAAGGTCAAATATGGAAACCTCTAGAGACCTCTCTCTGTGGACCTCAACCATTTATCTGCATTGTTTGCTGTTATTTAAGCGGTTGTGATTCCCCCATCTTGTCTTACTTTCCACTTGAGGAAAGTGAGTGGAAGACTTTGTCAGGTGCTTTCTGGAAACTCAAGTTACAAAGCATTTCCTCTATCAAAGCAGTGACATAAAGATTGCCTTGCTTTGTTTTTGTGAATCCATTGTGGCTGCTAGGGATGAATATGTAAATACTTAGAAACTACCTCTTTGTTAATTCATTCTAAACATTTGCTATGGATTAATGTCAAATTTAGCAGTGATGCTCATTTATTAATTAGGTTGTGTGACATTTTGGTTGAATTTTTAAAATATCATTACTATGGAAGATGTGCAAATTTATTGTTTTTTTTGATCTTGTATCTGATTTTCTGTAGCTCTGATTTTGGGCCCTTCCTCCCCTTATTTTCTTGATATCATCAATCATTGTTAAGAATAGAAGATATTTTAAAGAAAGACTATTATTCATCAACATTTATTCTTTTCTGAAAGCACACCTTCTAAGATAACTGAAAATGTACAAGAGTTAAAAAACTATTTTGAGAAGAGTATATTTGGAAGACAGATTCCATTATTGAACTTCAATGTAATGGGAAAAGACACATGTCTTCAGACTTGTTGGCTGTGAATAAATTTGGAAGTCCACCTAAATTTTTGGATTATAGCTGAAATTCCAATAAAATTTGGAGGTTTAATTCTGCCTTTAGAATGAAGGCTTTTCTGTGCAGGCTTAGAGTGGTAATGGAAATATAGAAATAAGACTTTATCATCAGGTCGTGTACATTAGGCAGTGGGAAGGGAAGATAAACTTGTTCTCATAGCAGCTGAATATCATAGTGTTTCTTTGTCTTGAAAGTCACTGTATTTATGTTCAATACTCATACAGTCTTTTATTCAATGAAAGTATATTTCACGTAAGTGATTTGCCAAGCAAGACAGACCCAGTCTTTGCCCTCTGAGTTTATGACCTAGTGAGGGAGACAAAAAAGTCATCACACAGGAATAAACATTTTAGGTGCTATCTGAAGGATGGGTAGAAGTTGGTGGAGGGATGCAAGTGGAGAAGGATTATTGAGATGAGCTGTACCATGTGGAGTACTTAAAGAGTAATTTAATATTTTCCTGGAAGATCTTGGACTTTTACCTGGTCCAGGCTATGAATGTGCTATTGAATTAGATTCTACAATATATTCTTCTTGTTTGAGAATTTATTGTTGACTTACAAGAGAGCTTTGGCTGTGAGTTCCCTGGGTGAATTCTAGAGGTATAGCTATAGCTTTTCTGGCATCTAAGTGATCAAGGATCTAAAACAGTAATCAATTAATGACGTTTCCATATGTGTAGGCATTTATAGCATCCTTGTTTTAGGACTTAGTATGTTCTGTCAGTTGCACACATTCATAATATGTGCAGGTGGTGTAATGTCTTATTTATGTTTTTAAATGTAAGCCCGTGTGGTTTTAGCTGATGCATTAAAGGAGAGTTCTATTCGGAAGTGCACTTCCAAGTATTAGTAGTTAATACGCCTTTAACTTGTTGCATCTCTAATCTTCTAAGGATGACTGTTAAGGGGAAGCAGAGATGGTGCAAAGCTTTCTCTACCCCTCTGTCTGGTTGGGTTTTTTTTCTCTTGTTTTTTGGTGTCTTTATCACAAGAGCATTTTTCTTGTGTCCCCTCCATTTTCTGTTTCATATCTTCTTGAATAAACCGGTAGATCTCTGGGAAATCATGTTCTTCCTAACCAAGAGCCCCAAATTTGCATATCTTCATCCATGATCCAGAAAAATAAATCATTTCCTTAGTATCTTTGTAGCCACCACGTCTTCATTTGTTCATATCTAAATTTCTCTTTCAAAGCGTCAGCTATCAAAGGAGAGATGAGTGTACTACCTGTGCTATGGAGTTTGTTTTATTGATAAGACTTTCATTCAGAAGTATCTGTTTTATTGATAAGACTTTCATCCAGAAGTATCTGTCTTGTTCCTATCTGTTAGGCACTGTACCAAGAATTTAAGAGTTTGCAAGACATAGCCCCTAACTTTATCATCTCTAATGATGATTTTAATTTTTTCCCCTAGTAGTGTCTTTTGTTCCTATATGGGTTATGAATAATTAATAACACGATAAGATTGGATGAGTCTAGTTAGGTTCATCATTGCTTTCATCAGGAAAACACGTCAGGAAGAAAGTATATTTGTGAAAGTTCATATGAGATTTACAGTTCGATATTCAAAGAGTCATCAAATATTGTTAATATTTATATTCTTATCAGCTGTTATTTCAAAGAGTACCAAATATTGTTAAATTCTTACAGAACTTCTAAATGCTTGGTGGAACATTAAGTTGCTTCTCTGGCTTTGATTTCATTTGTATAGGAAGAACTTTATGCCTGATCTATGGAACCAGTATTAGAAATTTCCCTTCATTTTCTTCCTCCCCATTTATTCTTTCACTCACCAATATATTGACTTGGATTTTGGTTTCCATACTGTCACCTTCCGAATTTTCCTTTCCTAATTTCTTTCCGTCATCCTAATTTGGAACTCCTCTTCTTTAGCAAGTCACAGCAAAGACAGGCATGTGTTGAGCCTTTTTGTCCAGCTTTCAAGCAGGGAGTTAGTGTCTGCTTACTAAGATGATATGTGAGATGAATTTGAGGTAATGACTAAATAGCTAAGGAGTAGCATTCTGTCAGTTAGAAATATAGAAGTGTGAGTGGAAGAAGTGGATTTGAGAGACATTTGTATTCACAGTATTGGTTGTTGCCACCTAAGAATGGGAGAGCAAAAAGGATTGAGGTTAGGAGGAACACTTACATTTACGGACAACAGCCAACAGAAGAAAGAGAAAGATGCAGTTAGGAAGATGGAGGAGGACAAACACAGAAGTACAAAGACATGAAAACCAAATGGCAAAATACTAAGAAAAACTTGCTTATAAATCGTTAAAATGCTATAGTAGAGGAAAAGAAGAAAGACCTTTAGTTTTAAAATAAACAGATCATTGAAAACTCCGGGATGAAGAGTTTAAGCACAGTGGGGTTGTTTCTATTATTTCTTGTTGTATTTTAAAAAAAGATACTCTAAAACTTAGTGGATTGAAACAACCACTTATTTGTTTATGATTCTGCAATTTGAGCTGGGTTCAGCTGGGTGGTTTTACTAGTCTGTTAGGATATTGTTAAATAGCCCAGGCCTGTTAAAGGCAATATGGATAGGAATCTGTAGTTAAATGTGGAAATTTCTACAAATATGGATAGGAATCTGTAGTTAAATGTGGAAATTCCTACACTGTCTCTGAAATTTGCAATCAAAATCAATAAATACAGCACCATTGGTGTGTGAGTAAACTGACTCTTCAGGGGAAAAAAACACTGATTTGTGACATTTGCCAATATCCATGGAGTGAATATACCACCACGACTGATTTCAGGCTACCAGTGTGGAATCACTCAGTTTGGAAAAGATATGGACAGTTCACTCTCACCAGCTAGTATGAGCCAGCCCTAGACTCCAGACACTCCTGTAAAATATCACTGTCCTAATCTCTTCATCTACAAAGAATTTGAGGCAGGCTAACAAAATAAACACTTAATAAAACAGGATTAAGTAAATGGATGAAGGATTTTGTGTAAAAGGGAAATAAGGATATGAAAATAAAAGTAAGAGTAAAGTTAGTATATGAAATAAATGCCTATGATAAGGCTCTCAACAGTTGCTGTAGGTGAACTAAGAATTTGCCTAAAGCAAAGAGGAAATGAGCAATAATAGTGTTCACAGTATACCTCAGATAAAAGCAAATCGGCTGCTGAGGAGGAACAAAAATTTTCCTAATGACAGATCAGTGAACACTGAGAGAAGGAAAGTACATCTTCAACAACATTCTTGCAAAAAGTAGGATGGCAGTATTTGCATGATATTTCTTACAACATTTTTTAATTCAAGTTGCTGACAATGCCGTAACAATTCATAAAAAGTGTGTTATTTTCTCAGAAAAAAGGTAAAATTGACAATTTGTGATCTATAATAGAAGAATTTGAAATAAATGTTAACGAGTTTGCATTTTATTGGAAAGATATCTGGGAGCTCCTACTAGTATATTTAGGCTATTTAGAAAGCTGATTCTATCTCCATCATTAAGAGTTTGCAGGTAAGAAAGCTAACAAAATATTTACAAGATTTTAAATATGGGATAGTTAGGGGTTCAACCAAGACAGTAGCTGTGGATTTGTTTATAAAGAAAATCATTTACAGTTATGCGTTGCTGAACAACAGGGTTATGTTCTGAGAAATGTATCTTTAGATGATTTCGTCATTGTGAGAACATCAGAGTGCTCTTATACAAACCTAGATGGTATAGCCTACTACACACGTAGGCTATATGGTACTGATCTTATGGGATCACCATGGTATATGCAGTCTGTTGTTGACTGAAGCGTTGTTATGCGGCACATGACTATATGAGAAAGTTTGTATAAAAAGAATTAGCAAGATTTAGTAATAGGCTCTTGTTGAGAGCAAGTCAGAATGACTACTTGCAGATAACCATTGTAAGCCCAGGAAACTGATATGATATGCTATGAAAACCTTCCCAGTGTTCTTTTTGATTTCTAATGGTGATTCATCTTTCACTATTGATTTTTTGGTGTCATTGTTTAACCAGTCCTTTGAATGTCAACTTGAGATTAGACTAGGTGCTTACAATGAAGAGTAAGACAGGATCCCCATCTTCAAGTTTCAGTATCTTATCATTTTCTCATTCCTTTCTGCCCATGCTATCCTTGGTTAGCCTCATCTTCATAGTTCATTGTTCTTGGACCCAATTAGCTTCTGATCTTAAACAGAGATTTTCTTCTGTTCTGTTATTTATTCCTCTTCAGTGGTGGTTGCTCAGGCAGCCCAACTTGAAGGCAGGATAGGAAAGAGGTTAGAGTCACCAGCAAATGCTCAGAAGTTCCTATTCTCATCAATCCTACTTCTGGGTTCTTCTCTTGTTCCTCCTGGGCACAGAGGTGCTGGTGTTAATTCCTCCCTGCCCACCTTTCCCTAGAGTCCGTGCGTGCTGGTGCCTCCTACAAACGGCAGAATGAAGGAAAGCCAGAAAGAGGTGAGTTTTGAGTTAGATTTTGATTTGCGCTTGTGAAGGGGTGGGGGACTTGAATTGATAGAAGTTATAGAAATGGGAAAAGTGTGTAACTGCTCCATTAGTCTACTGTCAGAACCAGAGTTGAATAGCAGTAGACTGGGGTAATAGGATTTGGGGGGATATATGGGTTGGTTTTCTGGGCTAGCCATTCCTGGTCAGGAACAGCCGCCTCATTGGAGGTTGAGATCTGTAGAAGAAGTTCATTGGCAGATAGGACCTGACAACAGTAGGATCAGGGGATTTCTATTTACCTTTTCTGTGCTTTTTCTGCTGCCATCTGTATCATTCTTTTTCTTTATCTTTTGCTTCTTGCCTGCCCTTCCACTTCATGCAACAGGTATATATGAATATATGTGGATATGTCATAAATCACCTGCCTTACCCTTCAGCATTCCTTTGCTTTTGCACACTGAGTTTGGTTGAAATCTGCTTAAAGTAGCCCTTATGCAGCTAAATTCAGGAAAGATCCCAAGTCTACACTTGGGCATCATACTTGGCATACCTGTAGTGCTGATGTCTTATTTGTAAAGGAAATGCTATGTAAGAGATTAACAGATGCTCATGAAAGACTTTTTTCTGTGTCTAGCTGCTATATGCGAAAATTGAGCCTATAATTATGCCTTTAATTAGGATAGTGTGCTGTGCTGAATGGTCCAGCTGCTCATCTTCTTTTAAAGAATTGCTTATCAGAGTAGGATGGGGAGGTCATTGTATCCTAAGAGTGGGAAAATAATTCATCTTTTTACCCAATTTTTAAGTGCCTGCTCTTTTCTTAAAGGAATCAAGCTAGGTAGGTCCTAGACATTCAGAAAGAAATAAGCTATGATACTTGTTCCTCTAGGAACTTTGGTGCAGTGGCGTAGACTGACAGTGTCACAGCATGATGTGGAATTTGCCACATGCAATGGCAATATAATAGGAAATGACTAAACAAACCATGCTTTTAGTCATTTGGGGGTGTACTGATGGTTGGTATCATTTTACTTTTGATTTTTAAGGTCTACGAGAACTTTTAAACTTGCTTAGTGTGAAAGCCTCTTAATGATACCACAGAATAAAGGTTCTAGGAATATGTGTTTTTTAAGACTGTTGGAGCTTCAGAGTTGGAATACTGTGCCTAGAGCAGTTCTCAACCTCGGCACTATTGACATTTGAGGCCATATAATTCTTTGTTGTGGAGGGCTGTCCTTTGCATCTGTAGGATGTTTAGCAGCATCCCTAGGCTCTACTTACTATGTGCCAGTGGCACTCTCCCACTTGTGAGAATCAAAAATATCTTCACACATTGCCAAATGTCCCTGGGGAGGGTGGAGGGGTATCTTGAGAAAGCCTTTGCGAGTCTGCAGAACATTGGAAAAAAATGTTATTGACTACTGCCCTAAGAGCCTCCAGGCCCTTACTTAGCTATCTTTGTCATAACAGGAAGCGCTTAAGAGACTTTTTGACTGAAGCTGGCTCTGCCTCAGTTTCAAGGTTGTTTTGTCTCTGCTTTTGCTCTTGACTGCTTTCCTGGCCTTAACCCACCGTTCAGCCTTAACCAGCTTCTATGTCACTCCACACTTGGTGCCACTTTCTCCTCTTCTCTGTAATTGTCAGTTTTGCTAACAATTAAGAGCAGAGGATTTATGTTATATTTGACGTATATAGATAGTTTAATGAAATCTTTTTCTATCAGCAGCTTATTATTATTTAACTAAACACATTTTTGTTGTTGTTGAACTGGCTACAGTAATATTATTTAAATCTATTTTCTGGCTTAAGTTTCTGTAAAAATAATGGTATACATAGAGCACTATGTGAATATCTGAAATGCCTAAAGATAAAGGCTAGTGACTTTATCTCATACAGATTTATTTTTAACCGTTTAACAAGTATTTGGGTACTCATTCGTACCAGGCACTGGATTAGTAGTGTCCTAGGTTATAGTGTTCTAGTTTTTATTTTTTAAACTATCTCAACATTTTAGGGATACCTGCTAAATTTCCTACATGCCTCTCTTTGAGCTACCACTTAATTAGCTAGTTCTCTTTGGTGGTATCTGTATAATAACTACCGTTGGATCTTGTGATTTATTAAAAACCAGCTTTTAGGAACTTGTAGGAGGAAGCATTTATGATTTTAAAATGCTTTTTGCCTTTCTTGAGGTTTTCTCAGTGGCTCTCTGCTTGCTAGCTGGCATTGGTATGGCCTAGATTGCCATATATGTTGTCCGTTGGTTCTAGGTTATTTGAAATTTTTGATGGTGCCCAGCCTCTGAGAGAGATAGTGGATTTAGACATTAACAGATTTAACTTAATAGTGTAACGAAAATTTCAATACTAAAGTAAGTGTCTGACCCCCCCCATTTATTCAATTACAAAATAACACTAATTGAAAACAAATGAACTAGAAAATTGCATTTGATATTTTCTTATATAGGTAAAGAGAGACCTGTTCAGTCTTTGAAAACATCGAGAGACACTTCACCCTCAAGTTCTTCAGCGGTTCCTTCATCAAAGGTTTGTTATAGTTCTAAAATTAATTTAAAGAGGAATCACAAAATAAATGACAGGGAGTGTCTAGCACAAATGCTTTTATTCTTTACTGTCATACCTAATTGGGGGGGGGCATTTGCTGCATTTAAAAACTTGAATTTTAAGTAACTACAATTTGAAAGTAGCTACCAGAGTAAATGAGCAATTTCTTCATAGAATTTTTTCCACAGGTTATGCTAAAATTAGTACTTACTATGGCCCTTGCTCATCTTGACCATAACCAGGTGGGAATGAATATTCAGATGGGGCATATTTGATAGACTGTCTTTTATTTTGGAAGAGGGGGTTTAGCAGAAACCTAACATTTATTGTATAACTACTTGATTCTAGATACTATAGTAAGTATTCTCTTATTACAGAAATCCTATGATATAAGTAGGTATATATCTCCATTTTGTAGCAAAGGCTCAGAAGTTAAATAATTTTCTCAGATTATTTCGGTAGTGAATTCTCACAAACAGTTAAAGAATACCAATACTTCTCAAACTCTTCCAAAAAATAGAAGAGGAAGGAACACTTGCAAACTCATTTTATGAGGCCAGTATTACCTTAATACCAAAACCAGACAAGGACACTACAAGCACAGAAAATTACAAGCCGGTGTCCTTGATGAACATAGATGCAGAAATCCTTAACGAAATATTAGCAAACCAAATTGAACAGCACATTAAAAGGATCATACACCATGATCAAATGGGATTTATTCTCGGCATGCAAGGATGGTTCAACATCTACAAATCAACCAATGTGATACACTGCATTAACAAAATGAAGGATAAAAATCATATGATCATCTCAATGGAGGCAGGAAAAGCATTTGACAAAATTCAATATCCATTCATGATGAAAACTCTGCACAAACTAGATATGGAGGGAATGTACCTCAACATAATAAAGCCTGTGTATGACAGCCCACAGCTAACATCATACTCAACAGTGAAAAGCTGAAAGCTTTTCCCCTAAGATTAGGAACAAGACAAGGGTGGCCACTCTCCCCACTTTTTTTTTTTTTTTTGTGAGGAAGATTAGCCCTGAGCTAACATCTGATGCCGATCCTCCTCTTTTTGCTGAGGAAGACTGGCCTTGGGCTAACATCTGTGCCCATGTTCCTCCACTTTAAGTGGGACGCTGCCACAGCACAGCTTGACAAGCAGCGCATCAGTGCACACCCGGGATCCGAACCCTGGGCTGCTGCAGCAGAGCGTGCGCACTTAACTGCTGCGCCGGTCCCCACTCTCTCCACTTTTAATCAACATAGTACTGGAAGTCCTAGCCAGAGCAGTTAGCAAGAAAAAAAAAATAAAAAGCATCTAAATCGGAAAGGAAGAAGTAAAACTGTCTCTATTTTTACGTGACACGATATTATATATGGAAAACCCTAAAGACGTCACCAAAAAACTGTTAGAACTAATACACAAATTCAGTAAAGTTGCAGGATACAAAATCAATATACAAAAGTCAGTTGTATTTTTATACATTAATAACGAACTATCACAGAAAGAGAAATTAAGAAAACAGTCCCATTTATAATAGCATCAAAAAGAATGAAATACTTAGGAATAAATTTAATCAAGGAGGCAAAAGCTCTGTACACTGAAAACTATAAGACATTGATGAAAGAAATTGAAGACTCAAATAAATGGAAAGATATTTTGTGTTCATGGATTGGAAGAATTAATATTGTTAAAATGTCTATACTACCCAAAACAATCTACAGATTCAGTGCAATCCTTATCAAAATTTCAATGTCATTTTTCACAGAAACAGAAGAAACAATCCTTAAATTTGTATGGAACCACAAAAGACCTTGAATAGTCAAAACAGTCTTGAGACAGAAGAACAAAGCTGAAGGCATCACACTTCCTGATTTCAAAATATATTACAAAGCTATAGTAATCAAAACAGTATGGTATTGGCATAAAAAGATGCATAGATCCATGGAACAGAATAGAGACCTCAGAAATAAGGTCTGAGAAAAGACATTGATGCATATATGGTCAATTCATTTACAACAAAAAAGCCAAGAATACACAATGGGGAGAGGATAGTCTCTTCAATAAATGCTGTTGGGCAAACTGGGTAGCCACATACAAAAGGATGAAACTGGATCCCTATTTTACACCACATACGAAAATCAGCTCAAAGTGAAACCATAGAAGTCTTAGAACAGTTGGTAAGCTCCTTGACAGCATTGTTGTCAATGATTTTTTGGATTTGACACCAAAAGCAAAGGCAACAAACGCAAAAATAAACAAGTGGAACCGCATTGAATTAAAAAGCTTCTGCACAGGGGCAGGCTGGGTGGCGCAAGCGGTTAAGTGCACATGCTCTGCTGCGGCGGCCCGGGGTTCATCGGTTCGGATCCAGGGCGCGCACAGATGCACTGCTTGTCAAGCCGTGCTGTGGCGGCATCCCATATAAAGCGGAGGAAGATGGGCAAGGATGTTAGCCCAGGGCCAGTCTTCCTCAGCAAAAAGAGGAGGATTGGCAGATGTTAGCTCAGGGCTGATCTCCTCACAAAAAAAAAAAAAAAAAAAAAAAGCTTCTGCACAGCAAAGGAAACCATCAACAAAAAGAGGAGGCAACCTACGGGGTGGGAGAAAACATTTGCAACTCATATATCTGATGGGGGTTAATATTCAAAATATGTAAAGAACTTATACAACTCAACAGTAAAAAACTAAAAAATTCAATTAAAAAATGGGCAGAGAAACTGAATAGACGTTTTTCCAAAGAAGAAATATAGATGGCCAACAGGTACACAAAAAGGTGCTCAACATCACTCATTATCAGGGAAATGCAAATCAAAACCACAATGAGATATCCCCTCACACTTGTTAGAATGACTATCATCAAAAAGATAAGAGATAACAAGTGTTGGTGAGGGTGTAGAAGAAAGGGAACCCTCTACTGTTGGTGGGATTGTAAATTGGTACAGCCATGAAGGAAAACAGTATGGAGGTTCCTCAAAAAATTAAAAATAGAGCTATATGATCTAGCAATCCACTTCTGAGTATATTTCCAAAGGAAATGAAAACAGGATCTCAAAGAGATGTCTACACTCCTGTGTTCATTGCAGCATTATTTATAATAGCCAAGACATGAAAACAACCTAAGTGTCCCTCAGTGGATGAATGGATAAGGAAGATATGGTGTATATATACACAATGGAATATTATTCAACCATGAGAAAAAAGGACATCCTGCCATTTGCAACAACGTGGTTGGAACTTGAGGGCATTATGCTAAGTGAAATAAGTCAGAGAAAGACAAGTACTGTATGATCTCACTTATACGTGGAATCTAAAAAATCCGAATTCACAGAAACAGAGACAAGAACGGTGGTTACCAAGGGATGATGGGTGAGGGAAAAGGAAAGATATTGTTCAGAGATTACAAACTTCCAGTATAAGATGAATAGGTTCTGGAGATCTAATTGACAGCATAGTGATTACAGTTAATAATACTGTATTATATACTTGAAATTTGATAAGAGATCTTAAATGTTTTCACCACAAGAAAGAAATGGTAATTATGTGATGTGATGCAGATGTTAGCTAATGCTATGGTTGTAATTATTTTGCAATTGAAAAAAAAGTAGGTATATATCTTTGTTTTACAGAAAAGGCTCAGAAATTAAATAATTTTCTCAAGGACATAGCTGCTCTTCACTGCATCATTCTTCTCATTCTTACCTTCCCAGCATCCCAAAACGTGTTGAAAAGATGATCTATGGTTCTAATCCTCAAAACTTAAAAATTTGAAGTGTTGCTGTTTCCATCTGTTCTCTGCAGTTAAGAGGTTCTCTTCACTGACTTCACACTCTGTCTCTATCCATAATGTTGTTACTTCTCTTCTTTCTTCACTTCTTTTTGTTTTTCTGTCCTTGGTATGTTTGGCTTTTCAGCAAGAATACATATCACCTGGCAGTGTGTGCTGGTGTTCAGGGGGCAGCTGCTTCTCTACCTCAAAGGAAAAAAAGAAGAAAATGTCTTTGTGACAACTTGTGTCTTTAGAGCTTTCCCAGAAGTCTGAGGATTCTAGAATGCTGGGTTTTGAATAGGAAAGATTGATTGGATTTTTTTGGTTCTGTCTTACCATGTCAAGGGTGCTTTATCCACCTGAAAGACTGGCTTGTTTTTCTTGTCAGGTAGAAATGAAAGAAAAGTAAATAGTACCTGCCCATCCAAGTCACTCTGAATATTTAAATTATGATATATGAAGTATTCATTTCCCTGAACTATGATGCAATGTAAATGTAAGTTACCACATAGGACTTTGTGGTACATTTTAAAACATATTTAGTGGGAAACAAACCATAGTGGGTTTTAGATATTTTCCTCTGACAGTTTACATAGATGTTTGCATTTTTGTCTTAAAATTAGAATTTCAGAATTTTAGATGTATTATTATTCTATGTATTGGGAAAGTGCGGCCTCCTGTGTTCTTTGCGCAGGGTTACGTGGTGGCTGTGGGGGGCTTAATTACCTAGATTTCCTGATTTGGCAGAAGACTTTTTCTTTTAAACATTATGGCTGCCCTCATGTAGTAATAATTTTTCAGAGTTTATTTTCTGCTATTGGAAATTAGTTTCAAATGAGAATTTTTCAAGTGTACAGATTTAATGACAGATGAATAGAAGGATTCAGTTGTAGAAGATTTGGCTTCCTTCTTTACTAGAGATAACTTATAAGGTTTTGTTTTTGCTCTATAGCTTTCTTTTCAAAACAGATATCAAAAAAAAGTGGGGTATAAATTTTTTTTCTTGCATATATTCATGTATGTGTGTTTTTTCCTTCTGACTTTTTTTTAAAACTTTTTAACCTTATTACTAAATAATAATAATATTACTTATACCTTTTTAACCTTATGAATGGGTAGGGCTTTGGAGTGAGATATTTAGGCTTCCTCAGTGGCTGTGGAAACACTCCAGGTGGGTACATTGTTATTATCTTCCAGTAAATATTAGGGATGGCAAGCCAGTAGTTTGGTGACTTGAGTAAGCTATGGAGGGAGGTCAAGGGCCTTCTTCATCTAGAAGACCTAGTTTTAAGTTCCAGCTCAGCATTTTTAAGTTGGGGTAATGAAGTCTGCCTTAGCCACCTTCCTGGAATTCCATTTAATTAAAATACTTTTTTTTGGTTTGCATATAAAAGCACTTTATAAATGGTAGTGTACCATAACATGGGGATTTTTACTGGCACTGTCATCCATAGGAGGTATACTTGGAATCAGTTATGTGACTTTAGAGGTAGGGGCAAAATTCGGGGTAAAGGGCCTAGTTTTTGAAAATGTATGCTAATGAAATAGGATGGAATCAAAGAGTTACCATAAGGGCCTGAGGAAAGAATTTTTCTAATTTTTGCCTTACAATTTTTACATCTTATTCTGTAACATAGGGGAATCATGTGATCCAGAAAAAAACATTTTCTTCATTTTTTTATTGACCCCATGAACTGATTGATCTTCTTCAAATATGTTTTAGTATAGCAGATTTATAGCAATGCATGTGGAAAAGAAAGAAAAACTAAAGTACCAAGCGTTATGCTAGCTGCTTTCTGTTACCTCTTGATTCTCACAATTAATTTGTAAAACAGTGAATATTATTAATCTTTATTTTGTAAATGAGGAAACCAAGGCTCACAGTGTCATAAATTGTGTATATAAAATCATCTACCTGTTAAGTGATGAAACTTCCATTCAAACCCAGTTCTGTCTGTAACTCCAAATCCTATACCTTGTTTACTATTGTATGTGGTTTGAAGAAGGAAAGTAGTAGTAGAGAGCAAAAAATGAAATTCAAGTGTATAAATTTTGTATCAAGGGTAGGAGTTATATAAATTATTACAAATTATAAAAACAGCATATCTGGACTTTTCTGTTGCTTTGATTAGGAATTTACCTTGATGAAATTTTGGCATTATTTATTTCATTGAATATAATTAAAGGTAGAAAGTTGAAATCAGTATAATGGCTTGCATGTTCTAAATACTGTTAATATATTAGTTAATTGACAGTCTTTTGTTTTGTTCCTTAAACGAATTTCTGAAGGTTTATGTAAATGAATTTGAATCAGATCTAGTCTATATGTCCCAAAGGAATTGCTCCTTAAATTGTGTTGAGTATTTTGAAAAAGCAAGTAAAGAATTTACTTGTTCTCTATATAAATTTGAAGGCTTATATGATTTTAAGTGTAAGTGGGGTATACTTCTCGATGTATTTAAAGTTTAAAAGCCCTTGAGAATTGTAACAGAACTGTTCTTTTGTTTTTATTAGGTGTTAGACAAACCCAGTAGGCTAACTGAAAAAGAACTTGCTGAGGCTGCAAGCAAGTGGGCTGCTGAAAAGCTAGAGAAGGCAGATGAAAGTAACTTACCTGAAATTTCTGAGTATGAGGTAAGGCATAATTTCTCCTTTATGGTTCACATCTGAGAGTTTTGTCTGGATTTTAAATTATGGGTGGAAAATGTGGTTTATTCTAGTATTTTAAAATATATTTGAGGAGAATGTCCTCATGGATTATTAAAATTGACCACACACAGTAATAGTACAGATATGAATGACTCTGAATTCAATAATTATACTGTATTTGAATGTCTCTAGTAGTTTAGAAGTGTTAAGAATAGTATAAATATGGAGTATAAGGAAAATGCATTATGTATATGCTTCTTTTATGGGCTTTACTGTTAAACGTATCTCTGGAAATCATGGTAAGCCACTAGTCATAAATCAGTGAATTCAGAACAAAAATCTAATTAGACCTTGGATCTTGGGCTATATTTATATTGCATGTTATATTCTATGCAAATTATCTCATAAATATCCCAAGAAATGCAATTATGCATTGTTTGGGCTACATGTGACCTTTGATGAGTCTTGAGTACTGAAAGATGAGAGCATTTTTGAGTTTATAGAATACTGTTTATGAAATGTTTGTATTAAGATATTTGAAAATTATCTGAAAAATTTCTCTATAACCTATAACATTTCTAATAGAGAAATATGGACATTTCATGGGTAAAATTAAGCTTTTAGAGTCAGGATTTGGTACTAAAGGAATTATTTTGACATGATAGGCAGAGAATATAAAAATCTCTGTACATGACAAATTATGAAGATTTGGTAGAGATTTCTGGCTTTTTAATATATTTTTGCATGGCTTTTACTGAAGATCCTTGGACAGAAGAGAGCAAGCATTGAATTTGACATACAAATTATATACCACGTACGTCTTCATACACTATGAAAAGATCCTTTCCAAAGTAGCTGATGTACACTGTTCATAGAATGTACAAAACAGTACAAGCCATTTCCGTACTTACACATATAGTCTGATCTGTCATTTAGATATCAATTGTTCTTAAATAGGTCAAGATTTCCTTGTTATTATAGCTATGATAGTAGATATTTATGCATATTCTCAAGTAAATGTATCAAAAACATCAAGCTGTCTCTCTTTGGTGCTTTTCCAACACCATTTAATAGAGTGGTACATTTAATAGGGTCATTTTGCCTATTTTCTTTAATAATTTAGAATAATGGTTTTTATATTAATAATAGGTATCTGTGCTTCAAAATTGCTGTTTTGGAGAACTGATAATTTTTCTCAGAGTACTTAAAACCAAAAACCTCCAAAAATACTACTTTATTGTTTGCTAAATACTTTATCTTCAGTTAGCAAGGCTTTATTAAGATATATTCATCTTTTCTCCCATCATATTTTAATTCTTAATTAAAAAAAAACTCACTATCTACCTTTCCAAGATTTTAAATGTTCTACTTATATTCTTTTATCATTGTTTGACTGGATCTTGACTCTGAGTAGCCAGTGACATTGGGTCTAGAAAGACTTTTTTTTAACCTCCTTATTTTTTCTCTAAAATATGCCGAGAATTTGCTAGATTTTGAATTAATGAGAAGTAAATAACCATAAAAATATGTAAGTGAGGTCATAGGTCAGACATGATCTTTTGTTGGACCAAAGACAAAGGTGAGTAAGAGAAGGATTGAGATTTCTTCAGTATGTTTGTTACTTGGTGTACATCATTAATGTTGAGCAGCAGCATAAATTTTGTAGCATTGTCTAAAATGTTTTTCAAGTTAGATTGATACTTTGTCATACTGGAAATAAAGCAGTTGGGAAATTTTTAAAATATTATGTCTTTAAAAACTTAATTCCACCATATTTTATTAACACTGTGCTCAGATAGTAACATTTGTTCTTGGGCAGTTGTTAATTAGTTATTCATTTCAGTGATCTACATTTTTTGAGAAATAGACTTGTTGAGAATTTTCACCTTGGTTCTGTAAATTCAGATCTTATTTGAGAGAATAAGCTGGAAGGAAAGAAGGACTTTGATGCTAGGAAAGAGTTTGACATAGTACTGTGTGTGTGTGTGTGTGTTTAAATCTAGTTGCGACAATATTTTTATTTTATATTTTATATTAACTACTTAAATAATGGTTTGTGGACTTCAGAAACATTGTGTAGATTCATTTTTATGAGTAGGGAGAGATTAAATATTTGGGTTTCCAGTTTATCTTCTCTTGCTGCCATCAATAGCTTTAGGCAGTTTGGTTGAGAGACCGTGTAGTTTATAAATAAAGTCCAGTGAAATTGAAGATAAATTCAGTGATATGCTTAAATATTGAGGAGTGTTGTAGTTCATTCCTATGTTCAGTTTTATACTTTTACGTTTTGGACTGTAATGGAGAATTTCCCAAAATATTTGATAGAATAGTAATTCTGAAGGGTCTGAAGAAGGAAAAACAAGATTCGATTCTATTCTATTCTATTCTATTCTATTCTATTCTATTCTATTCTATTCTATTCTGTTCTGTTCTATTCTATTCTATAAGATTCTGTTAGCCAGTATGTTTGGGAAATGCTAGATTTAAAAGAGATAGGTTGATTTTGATTTTTCAGAGATTTTAGTATGTTAATATACTTATCAGTGATCTGTGAAAGGAGAATGAATAATAAAGTTTGCACAATTTATCACACTTTTGACTATGAAATTTTTTTCACAGTGCATATTTTAGGATTTGTGTTGTAAGGCTCATATTTTCAGAAAATAATACTGTACTGATTTTCTCATAGTTTGTTTAAATTCACTGAATGTTCATTCTGCATCTGTTTGTGTGAAACTCTGCATTAGAGACACCATCCTAGTTGTCAAGGAGCTTGCAATCAAGTTTTGTAGAGATATAATTTACTATCCTTAAATAAATGGCTATGAGAGTTTTGCTTTTGGCTATCAGAATGAAAAGCAAATTATTTGAAGGCTATTGGAATGTCCCAGTAGAACAGGTTGCTTCTTGCTGTAGAGGAAAAATTTAACATGTTTCTTTTAAATGTGAAATATGTTGTATACACATATAAGATGTCATTATTTGCTTCAATATCTCCGCTTATTCTGTCCCCAGTGAAGAATGTCCATCTTCCATGGACCACTGTCAAATTCATATTCATTCAGTAGAATCAATAGTGTTTGAGAAAATAAAACTCAAGATCTTTCTTGATTTCACTTTCCTCCCCTTGCTATTGTAAAATTTTATGCTACTTTCTGTTTCTCTATGGCCTTATATTGCCTTTATTAAAAAAATTTTTTCCTTATCTAGTTATATATATATATATATATAGAATATATCTCAAGCACTTGTCTTGTTTTCCCTCCAGTACTTTGGATAATATGTATCTAATTAACTAAACTAAATTTAATTACTAATAAGTTCTTTTTTCCAGTTTTGTTGAGATATAGTTGACATACAGCACTGCGTAAGTTTAATGTGTACAGCATAATGACTTGACTTACATATGTTATGAAATGATTACCACAATAAGTTTAGTTAACATCCATCATCTCATATAGATATACAGAAAAGAAAAAAAGTGTTATTTTCCTTGTGACAAGATCTGTTAGGATTTATTCTCTTAGCAACTTTCAAATATCCCATACAGCAGTGTTAACTATAGTCGTTATATTGTACATTTTCAGTACTTATGTATCTTATAACTGGAAGCTATTAACTTTTGAGCATCTTCATCCAATTAGCCCCCTTACCCCCGCCCCGCGCCCTGGCAACCACAAATCTGACCTCTTTTTCTATGAGTTTTTTTTTTTTTTTTAAAGATTCCATATATAAATGAGATCATATAGTATTTGTCTTTCTCTGTCTGACTTATTTCACTTACCATAATGCTCTCAAGGTCCATCCATGTTGTTGCAAATGGCAAGATTTCGTTTTTTTTAGTGGCTGAACAATATTCCATTATGTATATAAACACCACACCTTCTTTATCCATTCATTCATCAATGAACACTTAGGTTGTTTCCATGTCTTGGCTGTTGTAAATAATGCTGCTATGACTATGGGGGTCCAAGAGATCTCTTCAACATAGTGTTTTAGTTTCCTTTGGATATATACCCAGAAGTAGATTGCTCGATCATATGGTGGTTCTATTTTTAATTTTTTGACTAACCTCCATGCTGTTTTCCATTGTGGCTGCACCAATTTATATTCCCACCAACAGTGCATAAGGGTTCCCTTTTCTCCACATCCTCTCCAGCATTTTTTATCTCTTGTTTTTTGATGCTGGTCATTCTAACAGGCATGAATTAATATCTCATTTTGGTATTAATTCGTATTTGCCTAATGATTAGTGATGTTGAGTACCTTTACATGTACTTGAAGGCCATTTGTATATCTTCTTTAGAAAAATGTCTATTCAGATCTTTTACCCATTTTTTTAATTGGATTATTTGTTTTTTTGCCACTGAGTTGTATAAGTTCTTTGTATATTTGGATATTAACTCTTTATCAGATATATAATTTGAAAATATTTTCTCCCATTCTGTAGGTTTTTTCATTTTCTTTTCTTTCTTTTTTTTTTTTTGTGAGGAAGATGTGCCTTGAGCTAACATCCATTAGCAATCCTCCTCTTTTTGGTGAGGAAGATTGGCCCTGGGCTAACATCCGTGCCCATCTTCCTCTACTTTATATGGGACACCACCACAGTATGGCTTGACAAGCAGCGCGTTGGCCTTCGCCCGGGATCCGAACCTGCGAACTCCAGGCCGCTGCAGCGGAGTGCGCGAACTTAACCACTTTGCCACTGGGCCAAGCCCTGTCTTTTCGTTTTCTTAATCATTTCTTTTGCTGTGAAGAAACTCTTTAGTTTGATGTAGTCCCACTTGTTTATTTTTTATTTTGTTGCATGTGCTTTAGGTATTATATCCAAAAAAAATCATTGCAAGACCCATGTCAAGGGGTTCTTTTCCTGTCTTTTCTTCTAGGTGTTTTATGGTTTCCAGTCTTTTATTTAAGTCTTTAATCCATTTCGAGTTAATTTTTGTGAATAGTGTAAGATAGGGGTCTAGCCTAGCTTCATTCTTCTACATGCAAATATCCAATTGTCCCAGCACTGTTTATTCAAGAGACTGTCTTGTTTCCCTTGTCAAATATTAGTCTACCATACATGCATTGACCATTATTTTTGGGCTTCCGATTCTGTTCCATTGGCCTACGTGGCTGTTTTTATGCGAGTACCATACTGTTTTGATTACTATAGCTATTAAGCTCTTTTAGTGTCAAGTTTTTATGCTCTTCTTTTCCTGCTTTTCATTTTCCAAAAACTCATATCTGCTCTGACATGTTTCTTCTGCTCATCAATTTACATTTTTGTGTGTAGGCCTAGAATTATGAAGCCTGAAATTCCTATTTTGAGTGTGTTTTAAAACTTTAACAGTTCTTTTTTTTTTTTGTGGCATTGACCTAACTAAGATGGACTCTAGTGGCAGAATTATTTTGATCTTGAGTTAGTCAGAACAGTGGTAGTACAAGTAATCTTTCTTAACATCATCCAGAACTAACTGTTGTCTACCCTGTGTTAGAAACCTAGTATGATATTACTGATATTTGATTTATTTCTTAAATTATTCTTTTATTGTAGTATAAGGCACATAACATAAATGTTATCATCTTAACTGTTTTTAAGTGTATAATTCAGTGTTTTTTTTTTAAGATTTTGATATTTAGTGACTTCTAATATGTTAATGGAATTTCTTTCTTTTTTTCTTTTTTAGGAAGATTGGCCCTGAGCTAACGTCTGTTGCCAATCTTCCTCTTTTTCTTTTTTTCTCTCCAAAGCCCCAGTACATAGTTGTATATCCTAGTTGTAGGTCCTTTTAATTCTTCTGTGTGGGACGCCACCTCAGCATGGCTTGATGAGCGGTGAGTACGTCCATGCGTGGGATCTGAACCGGTGAACCCCAGGTGGCCAAAATGGAATGCACGAACTTAACCACAACACCACTGGGCTGGCCCCCAGTGGTATTTAATACATTCATATTATTGTGCAACCATCACCACCATCTGCCTCCATAACACTTTCACCTTGTAAAACTGAAACTCTATACCAGTTAAACAGTGACTCCCCAGAGCAATTTATCAGTTTATTTTCCTCTCCCCTCAGTCCCTGGCAACCACCATTGTGCTTTCTATCTATGATTTTGACTACTCTAAGTACCTCATCTAAATGGAATCATACAGCGTTTGTCTTTTGTGACTGGCTTATTTCATTTAGTATAATGTCTTCAAGGTTCATATATGTTATAGCATATTATAGAATTTCCTTCCTTTTAAATTCTGAATAATATTCCATTGTTATTTATGTATCACATTTTGCTTATCCATTCATTGCCTGTTGTGTTTTCATTTTCATTTGTCTCTAAGTATTTTCTACTTTCCCTTGTGACATCTTATTTAATTCATTGGTTGTTTAAAAGTGTGTTGTTTAATTTCTATAATTTTGTGAATTTTCCAGTTTTCCTTTTTAAATGGAGACTTAATTTTTGGCTTAACATGTGGTCTGTTCTGGAAAACGTCCCATGTGCACGTGAGAAGAATGTGTATTCTGTTGTAGTTGAGTGGAGTGTTCTGTATATATCTGTTAGATATAGTTGGTGTATTGTGTTAAGTCCTCTATTTCTTTACTTATCTTCTATCTGGTTGTTCTGTCCATTATTGTGAGTGGAATATTGAAGTCTCCAACTATTACTATGTAATTGTCTATTTCTCCCTTCCATTTTGTTGGTTTTTGTTTCATATATTTTGATATTCTGTCATTAGGTGCATAAATGTTTATAATTGTTATAGCTTCTTGCTATATTGAACCTTTTATTAATATATAATGTCCTTATCGCATAACCTTTTTAATTTAAAGTCTGTTTTGTCTGATATTGTTATAGCCTCCCTTGCTCTCTTTTGGTTAGTATTTGCACGGAACGTCTTCTTCCATCTTTTCACTTTCAACCTGTTTGTGTCTTTGGGTCTCAAGTGAGTCTCTTATAGACAACATATAGTTGGATCATATGTTTTTATTCATTCTACCAAGCTATGTCTTTTAACTGAAGAATTTAAACCATTTACATTTAAAGTAATTACTGAGAAAGAGGGACTTACCTCTGCCATTGTGCTGTTTGTTTGCTACATGCGCTATGGCTTTTTTGTCTGGCCATAGCGCATGTAGCAATGTGCTCATTACCTGCATTCCTGTCTTTTATTTTCACTTGGTTTTTTTGTAGTGAAGTGTTTAAATTCCTTTCTTATTTCTTTTTGTGTATATTCTATAGCTGGTTTCTTTGTGATTAGCATGGAGATTACATTAAACATCCTAAAGTTATAACACTAATTTGAATTTATACCAGCTTAAATAACGTACAAAAACTCTGCTCCTTTATTGCTCTGTCTCCACCCCTTTTGGTTGTTGATTTTACAGACTTACATGTTTATATACTGTGTGCCCCAAAACATAAACTAACAATTATTTTAAATGTGTTTTCTCTTTAATTATCTAGAAAACAAGATTTGGAGTTACAAACCAAGTTTACCATAATACTAGCTTTTACACTAAGAATTTTTTTTCTTTAAATGTAAGTCTCTTAAATCATGTAGAAAATAAAAAGTGCAGTTGTAAACTATTGTTACAATAATACTAGCTTTTGTAATTGCCTGTGCATTTACCTCTATTGAGATCTTAATTTGTCCATATGGCTTCAGATTATTGTCTACTGTCCTTTTATCTCACCTTGCAGGACTTTATTGAGCATTTCTTACATGGTGGATCTAGTAGTCATGAACGCTCAGCTTTTATTTATCTGGGAATGTCTTAATTTCTCCCTCCTTTTTGAAGTTATGCTGGATATAGGACTCTTGGTTGACAGTTTTTTCTTTTAGCACTTTGAACATATGAGTCCATTGTCTTTTGGCCTCCAGAAGTTTCCAATGAGAAATTTGCTTAATCTTAATGAGAATCCCTTGTATGTGATGATTTCACTTCTCACTGCTTTCAAGATTCTCTTTGTCTTTTGAGAGTTTGATTATAATGTGTCTTGTTGTGAGTTTCCTTGAGTTCATCTTTTACTTGGTGTTTGTTGAGCTTCTTGGATGTTTATATTCATGTCTTTCATTAAATTTGAAAAGTTTTCAGCCATTATTTCTTCAAATATCTGTCTGCCTCTTTCTCTCTCTCTTCTCCTTCTGGGACTCCCACAATACATATGTTGGTTTTCTTAATGGTGTCCCACAGATCCCTTAGGCCCTGTTCACTTTTCTTCAGTCTTTTTTCTTTCTGTTCCACAGACTCAATAATTTCCATTGTCCTATCTTCAATTCACTGATTCTTTTGCCTGCTCAAATCTGCCTTTAAATCCCTCTAGCGAATTTTTCACTTCAGTTATTGTACTTTTCACTCTGGAATTTCTTTTTACATTTTCTGTCTCTTTATTGATATTTCACATATCATTTTCTTGTCTTTCTCCACATCTTTCTTTAGTTCTTTGAGCATCTTAGAGACAGTTATTATAAAGTTTTTTGTCTAGTAGATCTGCCATTTGGTCTTTTTCAGGGACAGTGTCTGTTGATTAATTTTTTTTCCTTTGAATGGGCCACACTTTCCTGTTTCTTTGTATGCTTTGTGATTTTTTTTTGTTGAACACTGGGCATTTGAATTGAATAATATGATAACTCTTGAAATCAAATTCTCCTTCTTTCTCAGGGTTTGCTGTTTTTTGTTATTGTTTTTGTTTTTTGATTGTTGTAGGCTGTTGCTGTGCTGAGGATCGGCTTGAGTGTAAACTTAAAGTCTTCTCCGGTCTTTCTGAGCCTTTCCTTTGGCATGTGCAGTCACTTTCTAACTTTCCCTGTATATACAATTATTTTGAATGTCCTAATCTTTAATGTCTGGCTCCCGAAAGGGGAAAAAGTGAAAAATGAAGGAGAAAAAATGGTGCTGACCTTTTAAATCCCCTGGAAGTCACTTCAGTCAGAGGACGAGGACCTTGCAACAATGCTGGGAGGTACAGCAGCAATGGCTGTCTGTCTCTGTCTACACTTCTGTGAATAGAAGCAGCAATCAATGATCAGAGCACAGTTCTCTGCTAGTTGGAGGATAGGGTACTTTTTGCCCAACCTGGCTCATGCAAGCTGTGTACAATCTGCTTCAGGAACACGTGCACAGCTCCCTGCCAAGTGGCTAGGGGTGGGGGATGGGCAGCTGGTACTCTGCTAAAAGCTGAATTTAACCTCAATTTACCATCCATGTCTTCCCCTGGAAGGTGCAAGCTTTCAGCAGAGTCCAAGTTCCAAAATAGTTACATCAGAAAAAGTCTGCCAGTGTAATTTTTGTGTAGACTGGGAGACAGACGCCTAGTGCTTCCTACACTGCCATTTTCCCAGAATCTTCTCTCCTTAGATGACTCATATGCTTTGAATTTAAATCCCTTAACATATATAACTCAGACTTGTGAAAACTAGGTTTTTTACAAAGTAGATTATACATTAAAGTGTCAGAAATTCAGATGGCACCCAAGTGTGTACAGTGTCTCCCCTCCTCCATCCATTCCTTACTTCTAAGTTATCCCTATTGAGGCAACCTCTTTTATCATTTTTTTCCCCATACATTGTATCCTTCCAGAGGTAGGCTATTCATATATATACGTAAATGTATATGTATTCCCATACTTTCCTCCTCCCTTTCTTTTTTGACACAATTGTTGTATATTTATAGGGAATGACCTCCAGGACATGGCAGGATAAAAATTAGGCTACATCATACAACATATATAGACTGTCCTTTTAAATGATTTTTAAGTATTCTAGGGTTCTAGATAGTGCATAATTTATTTGAGCAATCCCCTAATGATGGACATTTAGGTTGTTTTCAATTGTTTGTTATTAATGGCAGCCATATTTTAGTATCTGTTGCTCATGTGTGTATCTGTAGATTAAGTTCCTTGGGGTGAAGTTGGTGGGTAGAAGGGACATGTGCTAATTTTGATAAATACTGCCACATTACTCTCTCATTACTCTCTCAAGAGGTTGTGGTGGTATACAACACATTAGGTGTTGGAATGCCACTGCTTTTAGTGGTGATGAAAAATACCACTAATTAGTATATATCTTGTGACTTCTCTAACCTATTGCTCTATGCTGCTACTTCAATCACAAAAACCCTAAGTTTTTTATAAACTTGTTAATAAGTACAAGTTTCTTATTTCTTGCCTTACCTCCCACCCACCTGAAATATGCAACAGTAAAATATATGAGCTCAAACTTTACAGTTTACTCCAAGTTATTGCTTACTGAAAGCAACATGAAGGCAAGAACTTTGTTCTGATCCAGTATTCCTAGAACAGTGCTTGGCATTTGTCATATAGTGAATTTTTGAATGAGCTAATGAATGTAGTTTAATAATAGTTTTCTCTCATTCATTTAGTTTTTCTCTTTTCATCAAAAATGTTTTTATTTTATTTATTTTTTTGTGAGGAAGACTAGCCCTGAGCTAACATCCAATGCCAATCCCCTTTTTTTTTGCTGAGGAAGACTGGCTCTGGGCTAACATCCTTGCCCATCTTCCTCTGCTTTATATGGGACACCGCCACAGCATGGCTTAACAGGCGGTGTGTCGGTGCGCGCCCTGGATCTGAACCGGCGAACCCCAGGCCACCACGGTGGGGCGCGTGCGCTTAACCGCTTGCGCCACCGGGCCGGCCCCCAAAAGTGTTTTTAGAAAGTGCAATAATTGGCTGTGGGCTTTTTGTGGTATTACTTACTTAGTGAATTGTTGCTCTAAAATAGAGTGATCATTATTGCTTTTTAGGATTTTCTTTTCAGGTATTTCAATAAATTCTTAGGCTACAGGAGCAAGGTATTTTTAAATTCTGAAAGTAGAGCCCTTTTCCATGTTCCTTTTTAACATATATTTGTTTATATGTACACACTCTTCTTACTTCCAATTGGACTTTTTCTCTTTAGTGTTTCTTAAATAGATTGATTAAGGAATAGTTATAGGACAAAACCTTCTAGCTGTATCTGAATATAGTCTGAAATATAATTTTGGGTTGAAATAAACCTAGAGGCTTTGTCTTACCTAAATTTAAAAAATAGCAATCATTTTCTCTTTAATTCTCACATATGCTCATTATGCATAGCAAAATTCAAAGTGTTTTCTTAAAACAGGTTGAACTTTGCACTTTGTCTTGATATAATCTGCCAGTTAGTGCCTATATACAGTGATTGAAATGCTGTATGTCCTTGAAGAAAGCAATTAAAGATTTCTATATCTTTTTAAAGGCGGGATCCACAGCACCATTGTTCATTGACCAGCCAGAAGAACCTGAGTCAAATGCAACAGATGGCATAGAATTATTTGAAGACAGTCAGCTGAACAGTCGCTCTAAAGCAATAGCATCAAAAACCAAAGAGATTGAACAGGTGAGAATCCAGTCTTCTTAAAGTACATAATCTTTTGTTCCTGTCGCTTTTCACATGGTAGTTACAGTAAATATTTATTGAGTGAATATAGTTCATTTTGTCTTTTTCCACTTGTGACTCTGAAATTACAGTTTAAAAAATTATAAAAATTGTTTGATTTGATTTCACAGTAGTTTTGATCAGTTTGGTCCCCCACTCTTGTTTACTTTTTATTTTTTAAATAACAAGCAAGCTTCTTTTTAGAGAATATTAATATTCTAGTTAGTATGAAGAAATTTAAAAACTATTAAACTTGATGGGGACGAGCTGAAAGAAATATTAAATGTACCAAAATGTTGGCAAATGTTATTTTTGAATAATGGGATTACAGATGTTTCTAATTATACTTTTACCCTTTTTTTTGTTGAGGAAGATTCACCCTGAGCTAACATCTGTTGCCAATCCTCCTCTATTTTGTATGTGAGCACCCATCACAGCATGGTCTTTGATAGACAAGTGGTGTAGGTCCGTGCCCTGGAACTGAACCTGGGCCGCTGAAGTGGAGCATGCCAAACTTAACCACTAGGCCACTGAGGCTGGCCCTTCGTTATACTTTTAAACATTTTTTAAATGTTAAAGAAAAAATAAAAGCTAGGTATTTAAATCTAATTTTAATGATGTCATTCTGAAAAGTTAGAATCTTGTTTTTAATCGATTAAATAGATTGCTAGGAATAGTTATAGGACAAAACTTTCTGGTTGTATCTTAATATAGTGTGAAATATAGTTTTGAAATGGAATATGCCTCGAGGCTTTGTCTTACCTAAGATTTAAAAAGTAGCAATCACTTTCTCTTTAATCCTCCTCACATATGCTTATTATGCATAGCAAAACTTAAAGTGTTTCAGTATGGAAATATTACCTGCCTTGTAGGGTGTTATCACTTTATGAGAATTAAATGAAGTAAATAAAATGTGAAAGGGCTTTATAAAATGTAGCATGTTGTACAAGTGTTTATTTTTGATGTTACTATCCAATGCCTTGACTAAATGTCATTATATTGTTATATAATCTGCTAAAAACTATTGGAAATTAAGAACGAAATTAAATCTTTTCTCAAAGTGCTGCCTGTTTCCACATTAATTAAAATCTATATCCCTTGGTTGGATAGGAGAGGATCTTAATTAAATCCTAGATGTGATTGTGTGGCTTATATTGATGTCACCCCAATGGCAAAAGATAAGAACCTGGACAGGAAATTTGTCATGTAAACCAGTGGAGTTTCAAAATGGAGGTGGTCAGCAGTATCAGATGCTTGGAGGGATGTAAGGAAAATGGAGACTGAGAAAATCCTGTTTAATGTGGTGATGTGAAGGAGGATTGGTACCTTTCAAGATATCAGTTAAAAGAGAGCGTAAATAAAAGGTTTGCTCAATAGTTGTATCTTCAGCATGAATGTGAGTATCACTACCTTATATAAAATTACTGTCCTTCTGTCTTTTTACTCTGACTTATTTTTCTTTGTAGCTCTTTTTTTTTTTTTTTTACTACTTGACATATGTTTTTATTTGTTTGCTTGTCTCCTCTCACCATAAGGGAAGCTTCATGAGAGCAAGGACTTTGTTTTGTTTACTGCTTTATTTCCATTACCTAGAACAGTGATTGGCATGTAGTGGGCTCACAAGAAATATTTGTTATATGGATGATGGATGGAGTCATAAACCTAGAAGTGACGTTTGAATAGTCTCTGAGTTACCTGAAATCAGAGACTGCATCTTAACCTGACCACCTAACAGTGCCTAGGCTCAACACTTAGTAGTAAGTGCTTGATAAGTGTTTGTTGAATGAATGAATGATTTAATGTTATTTTTATTTTCCACCTGAATTGCAGTTCTTTAAATGAGAGGTTCTCTTAAGAATATAACTGGTAGAAAAACTTAAATTAAATAGTGGGGGGGGGGGCGGCCCCGTGGCTTGGCGGTTGAGTGCGTGCGCTCCGCTGCTGGCGGCCCGGGTTCGGATCCCAGGCGCGCATTGACTCACGGCTTCTCCGGCCATGCTGAGGCCGCGTCCCACATACATCAGCTGGAAGGATGTGCAACTATGACATACGACTATCTACTGGGGCTTTGGGGGAGAAAATAAATAAATAAAAATTATAAAAAAAAAAAATAGTGGGGGGGGGAGTATTTTGGGTTGTCATTTATTAATATTTGTGCTATCTTCTGTTGTTATTCATAGTTAATCTATTTGATTTTGAAAAGTTGGATTACCAGTCAGATGTAGAACCTAGCTTAGCAGTACACACGTAAAATTACTTAGTATGAAACCAGTTTTTATAGTACTTTATAGACACCCATATATGTTTGACCTATGACTCTGACCATTGTTCAAACACATGAAAAATCTGACACTAAAGTATATTGAAACTATTACAGCAAGGAACAATGACCTAAAAAAAGAAAAAGAAGTCTAAAAGGATGTTACTATATTCTGCTGTGACTAGGGAAGCAAAACAGTTTTAGAAGTATTAAAAAATAGAAAACTTGATATTAAATATTGGAATGTAACTACTGTGTTTTTGCTAGGGTACTTTGGTTTTCATATATTGACGAGAAAATCAAACCAAAAGCGCTCAAAATGTCAGAAAGCTAGTAAGCAATGATACATAATTGTTTTACAAATTCGTGTCTAAAAGTTACGGTGATTTTTGGAAATGAAAAAAATAGTTTTAAGGGGATTTTTTTCCATTTCCAACTTTTGCACATTTTATTTTTAGGGATTAAATACCAAATGGATAGGAATATTATAAAAGCTTGAGAAAGCTAGATGGTTGTTACACAGCTGTCCAGTAATTATTCTTTATGTTTTTCCATATGCTTGAAATATTTCATGATTTTAAAAAATGAGTAATAGCCCAAAGAAGCCCTGCATAGATGAGGCCAACAAATCAAGCTTAGAATAATGTAGAAATGTAAATATTGGTGTAATACCTAAACTGCTTTTTCTCTCTTTTATATCAAGTGCAATATGTTCAGATATCTTGTAAAGATAAATCACCACTATAATTTTTTGAGGATTTATATAAATTGGGTCCTTCACCCCTGAATCCCAAGAAAGTCATTAACTTGAGGCAGTGTTACAATATAAAATAAACTAAATCTCCAGGCCAGAATTTGGTTTAATTCAAAATGCCTACAAATGCAGCTATTTGATATTTAAGGGCATGCATGTGGAAGTAGATTGTATCAGAATCGCCTCAATGAGGAGCAAATTCATGTCCTTTGCCACGTTATTGCTGTCTCATCCCTGGGCATATAAGAATTTGGTAGGATTGGGGGTGCAGGTGCTTTTTGAAAAACCTGCCCAGGTTATAGCCAGATATGGCAGAGAACCACTGGTCTAAAATCCTTGAGCCAAAAGAGATCAAGTTGCATCTCTGAATATTGCGTTGCTAGAGATCATTCAAATCATCCCAGTTTTACTTGAACATCTTTTAGTAGGTATGATCCATTCAGTTGCCACAGCACATTTAGCCTCATTATGCTTTGGATCCTGTGCTATATCTTCTTTTCCCCTCATTTCCTCAGATTACCCCCTTTTACTCAAATTGGGCCATGTTTCACAGTCAATTATTGAAATATTTTCCTAGGCTTCCTGGCTCCTGAGCTGAGAGAGGCAGATTTCGGAATTTCTCATTTCATTATAGTGATTCCTAGAGAGACTTAACCCACAAAATTATGGGTGATTCATATTCCGGTTCAGGTGTTTAGCATTATCCCCTTGACTGATATGCCACAAGTCCTTACATACCTACTGTTACTGAAATATTTGATTCGAAAGTGCATCCCACCACTAGCTGTTTTACCAGTGAGGAATTTGTGTCTTTTAACAAATTGTTACTTTGGATGAACCACACAAATGGAAATCCTCCATTATTACATACCCTTCTTCCCTCTGTTGCTCCTCTGGGGATAAAACAATATTTACTTTAACTCTTTGGGACTTTCTCATATTTAAGATTTGCAAGGTCCTTCATACTTCAATAAAATTGTGCTTAGATGTAGCCTGTCAGTGAGATTCTCTGTTTTCTTGGAGATCCTGGCATCTAATGATATTTAAACGTCTCTTTGTAATTCCCCACTAGCAAGATCTGGATTAAATTCTTCTATCTTCCTCTTTCTTCAGATGGAATCAGATAATCTGAGTATATCTGGAATGGGTGGAGATATGTATATTATATATATATATATATATATATATATATAAAATATGTATATGCATGCTCTGCCTAGCAGATCATCTGACGAAGAGTGTCAGGGTGGCCAAAATCCTCCTATAACATGAGAAGTAGCAGAGAAGCAGTTACCTAATGAAATAAAATAACTACTAAGGATAGTTGGTGAGTAGCTGGAGTTTATTAGGATATTTTGCTGTGCAAACTAGTCTTACAAAAAGAACCTTCCATCTCCTCACCTTTAAGATGTAGTGCTTACATTGTGACTCACTACTTTTGTTGTACATCTGTGGGGCTTCTTAAAAGTAGAGCTTCTTGGATTTCTACCATAAATATTCTGTTAAGTAGGTTATTAGAGCTTCTCAAACTTTAATATGCACATAAGTCACTTGGGGATTTTGTTAAATACAGCTTCTGACTGTAGATCTGGGATGGGGCTTGAGATTGGAATTTCTAACATTCACCCAGGTGATGTTGATTCTACTTGTCTATGGACCATTTGGAGTAACAAGGAATTGGAAGGAGGTGACTATTTTTTCTTAAGTTCTATAATTTCTAATATGCTAAAAGGTTGGAAACAATTGCCACCTTACTTTTATGTAAATTAGAGAAGTTCTGTTTTTTAATTGAGGTGTGATTAACATGCAATAAAATGCGTAAATATCAAATATTCAGTTTGATGCGTTTTGACAGTTCTAACACTGTGTAACTATCGCCCAAAGCAAATATTTATGAAAGTCTTTCTTTTCAGATATGAACAGCTGATTATACTGACAGTAATAAGGGTTTAGTTAGGAACTAAAGTTATGGTTATATCTCAGAAGCATGTGCTCTGATTTGGTTTATGTTAAATATCCTCCAACCCATCCGTTGAAGGCTATATTTTAAGTGATAATATACACAAGCATAAAATTTCAAAAGGCACAAGTGATTATGCAGTGAAAAACAAGTTTGCTTCTCACCCGTAACTCTTAGCTGCCCAATTTCTTTACCTAGCTGAAATGTGGTACACATATGTATATGTATACACACAGTTTATATACAGTATTTATGTATATGTGTATACATACTGTGTGTGCATATACACATGGACATAGACATACATCTGGAGCATGGTTGATCCAGATGAGTAGAGATAAGAGTTGGTGTATTTGTCGCCATACTTTTTCTTTAAATACAAATGGTAGCATACAGTGTTCCCTGTTCAGTATATCTTAGAGTCCATTCTATATCAGTATATATAACTTGTCTGCTGTTAATAGATATTTATAATCCCTTGTGAACCATGTTTTAAAATACAGTTCCTCTGATTTCTCCATATTTTAAAAAAGGTGTGTATGTGTATTTTTTAAATAAACTATCACATTTAAAATAAACAGTTTTGGGGGGGAGTTGATTTAGTACTGTGGGTGTCAAATACCTATGTTTATATCTTATGAGGTGCTGTGCAGGTTTTAATAACTGTATGAGAAATCACCAGAGTGAATTTTAACCTCTCTTGATTCTAATGGCATGCCAAGTTTGAGAGTAGCTGGAGTATATGAGTTTGCAGAGAATCTTAATTTCTTGTTTGTACCAGTCATTGTAAACCTTTCTTAAAAATTATATTAGTAGGTACAATTAATAAAATCTAAACCAATACAGTTGTAGGAATATGCGTGAAATATTCTTTGAAAGCATTTTTCATAGTATTCCTCAAATGACAGAAAATTATTATTTGTAGGGGGAAAAAATCCATCTCTTCTTTCTTGTTATTTGGTGGGTAATAACTAAAAGAAGAACAAGTACCATGAAGGCAAATTCACTTTTAAAACCTCTTTGGCTACTGCAGAACATTATCCTAATGTAATGCTGTTGTATGAAAATGCTGATATTTCTATCTAGAAGTAAGTTACTCTCTCTCGAAGAGTTGATTATATATTTATCTGATAATTTATAGTTAAAATGTCGATGGGCGTCTTTTCAGATCAAGAGAGGGTGCCAATCTTGATGTTCTAAAACATAGAGACAGAGAGCGTATTAAGAGACACTTGATCGAGGAGATTATTTTTGTTTTCTTTCTTTTAACTTCAAAAGACTTATTAAACTGAATATATATTTGTTTTCATAAAGACATTATTTTTTTTAGTCACTTATAGCTATGCCAGGCTTGTTATGCTGAAGAAATTTTAGTTCTTAGCCATCTAGGACTCCCTTTCCTTGTTCCAGTTACTTAAGAAAAATCAAGTTAATTCAGGAATCATTTTGTTGCCTGTCTAGTTCATTAGTCTTATAAGGTTAATAAGGTTTTACTGTAAATCTAGATCAATCTACTTAATATATAATTTTTATTTTAATTTGAATTCTACGTTAACCATTTTTGTGACCATGTGGGCTGCTTACTAGCTTTTCTTCATTTTTTCCTCAAAATAGAAAAGTTAGGGCTGGCCCCGGGGCTTAGCGGATAAGTGCGCGCGCTCTGCTGCTGGCGGCCCGGGTTCGGATCCCGGGCGCGCACCGAGGCACCGCTTCTCCGGCCATGCTGAGGCCGCGTCCCACGTACAGCAACTAGAAGGATGTGCAGCTATGACATACAACTATCTACTGGGGCTTTGCGGGGGGAAAAAATAAGTAAATAAAATCTTTAAAAAAAAAAAAAATAGAAAAGTTAGACTGAATATATAATCTTAGATCCCTTCCTAATCTAAGCCATACTAAAAATTAAGAGCTAAATATTGCTTCTTCTGTACACACTGTTATCTGTAGCTAATTTCAGATTTAACTGTAGAATTTTTTTTTAACCTCTTAGGACACAGGGTTCTTATGTTAAAAAACCTCAAATACACTATTGCTGTGCATCATTCAGTAATTAATTAGTGTTGGTTGAGGTAATGAATTGTGTAGAAAATGTTTTCTTCAGTAAATAAGATGTTACATTTAATCAGTATTCTCTCTGTGGCCCTCTTCTCTTCTTACAGTGTCTAGTTTCAGTCACCATCTATATAGCTTGGTGGTTCCCAGAGCTCTTACTAGCGTTTGCTTTCTCTCTCAATGTATAATAGGATATTCTTGTTTTACTTTTAAAGTAAAAAGGCTAGCAGATTAATCAAGTGTACTATCTTCCTGAAATGTTAACTAGAGTTGGGGACATAGGAAAAAATCAGTTTTTAACACATGATGGATTAAAATGAAATTGTTTTCAAAGTAGTGGCAACTCTATCTGTTGTTGTATATGCATGATGTAAGCATTTCATGCTAATCTTACATAATAGAAAGATTCTTTGTTTTTCCTTTTTATCAGAGCAAGTAACGAACTTCTTAAAAGTGCAGCTCTCACTACTATCTTGTCTAGACATCAGGTCTACCCTATTGTATTTAACAATCCATTATTACCAACCACTTGTTCAGACTTTCCATATATACATTTAGTAAAATATAATCACATAAGATTCACCTCTGAAAAATCTCTTATTCCTAAGACAAATTAAAAATAAATAATTTATTTTGGCCAAATTTCAAAGTTTTTGAAAGTTACAATTTATTAGGAAGATTCTGGTCATGCAGTTACCACAGAAGCTTGTTGCTGAAGTACAAGTATAAAGTTTTCGTTTTAAGGGAGTTGCATCTGAAAGCTATCTCGTAACGTAATTTGTCTCATATTTGAAATGTCAAAACCAAGCGTCTCAGCCTTTAAATTTAAAGGTTGGTTAGTTATTTTTTATACCTGGTATAAACTCATAAATGTGAAGATTGATGACTGTGTCAAGATATTATTTTTACATAAAATATAAAATTTGGACAATACAGATAGCAAGTCTTAAAAAAAATTATACTTAAAATGTTACAAGTACCATAAGAGATGAGGCCATCTTGGACCCTATCCCTGGGGATGTCATCAAACCAAAGCACCAAAAATACCCAGTTTTAAAGCAGTTCTAGTACAGGTGTTCCCCATGGCATAAACCCAAGTGTGAGCATCCTTCTCTCGCCTCTCCTTGTCCACTTCTCCCAGTGTTAGGTAAAGATTTTCTCTAGTGGTTCCACATTACTATTCCTTGCTATTCAGTTCCCCATTTGTAAGTTGACAATTTTATTTAGTCTCCGAGCACTTTACATTAACGACATTTATAAGTTGTGTGGCATAGTGAGCGCTGGATGCTTCCACTTAGTGTTTTAACCTCTCAGAGCCCTTTTCCTCATTTGTTAGATGGGATTAATTACACTTAATTAATTACTCCCACAGAGTTAACAAACTATTGTGTGTGAAAGCTCTTTGTATATTGAAAATCACTGTACAAGTGGTTATGGTAATATTAAGTATTACTTTACCTGTTTCTTTGCAGCTTTGGAGTGATTACTTTCAAATTACTTCCTAGCAAGTTTCCTATATAGGTTTCACTTTGAGAACCCATTTTCTCATCAGTGTCAGGGTCTGGGCTCTTTACTTCTTGCCCTTTTACTTCTGTCCCCCCATCCTCCGCCCCCATTCCTAATTCGTTCAAAATGAAAGGTAAAAATAATTTTACTATAAAATATTTTATTTATTTTGGGGGACTTTGTAATTTTGCTTTCACATTTTCCATTTGGCTTGCTCTTTTATCTCACTGGTTCTTATCTATTTTTTTAGACGTAAGTACCATAAAAAGATTAATGTTTACTTCTCCTTAGAATTCTCTGCTCTCCTCCCCCATTCCTAAAACATAAATTGTTCTCATGTTTTCCCCTTTATTTGTCATCCCTCATTTTTAAGATGTGATCCCTCCTATAACATCTGCTGTCTTCTCTTAACTGTTCTTTAATTCAAGTATTGTGCCAGGAGATAACAAGCTTATCTGTCTAATATACTCATGTGCTAACTGCAGTGTGAGTTAATTGACATTCTCAATTCATTTGTAGATGTTTTAAAGTTGCAGTAAGAAAAGCTTATGTTTCTATTTTTTTTTTTTTTTTAAGAAAAGCTTATGTTTCTACTTAAAGGTAACTTGAAATTAAACATTAGAAGTGCGTTGCTGATTTAGTGTCTGGTTCATTGGGAGCCAGTTATGTTGTCATCTGTTTTGTTGTTGTTCTCGCCTTACTCTTTCTTCTTTTATTTTGTTTTTTAAGAAAACCATTCCAGGAAATTCGACAATGCAGTATGTATCATTTCTGGTTAGAATACCTGTCTACTTGAATTAGCTGAGAGAGTATTTGTCGGTTTTCTTGTCTGCCTCAAAGCTGAATCCTAAGATTTCTAAACCCCCAGTTATCTAGACTTGGGGGAAAATGAGCAGTTCAGCATCATTTAATTTCCTGGTTAGCTGAAGTTCAACTATGCTAAATTCTGCCATGTTTGCTACTGTGCTCCACTTTTTAAAAAAAGACACTTTACTGATGTTTAGCACATATACAGAAAGAAATGTTCAAAATGTAATTGTAAGCCTGAGTGGTTTCTCACAAAGCAAACACTGGTGAAAACTACCATTCAGAGCAAGCAGTAGAATATTACCAGCACCCTAAGGGTCCCTTCATACCTCCTCCCTTTTCCCAAAGGTAACCACTAAATGATTCCTAACATTATAGTATAGTTTTGTCTGTTTTTGAACTTTATACAATAGGATCATACAGTATATGTATTTTATGTCTAGTTTTTTTGGTTCAACATTGTGTTTATGAGATTCATTGATATTGTTACATGTAATATAGCTCCTTACAGTTTTAATTTGCATTTCCCTGATTACTAATGACGCTGAGGACTTTTTCATATGGTCATTGGCACATGGATGTACTCTTTTGTAAAGTACCTGTTGAGATTTTGTCCATTTTCCTGTAGAGTTGTCTTTGTTTTTTTTTTTTTAAATTGATTTGTAGAAGTCTTTATATATTCTGAATACAAGCCCTTTGTTGGTTATGTGTGTTGCAAATATCTTTTCCAATTTTGTGGCTTGCTTTTTCATTCTTTTTTTTTTTTTTGTGAGGAAGATCAGCCCTGAGCTAACGTCCATGCCAATCCTCCTCTTTTTGCTGAGGAAGACTGGCCCTGAGCTAACATCCGTGCCCATCTTCCTCCACTTTATGTGGGACGCTGCCACCGCATGGCCTGACAAGTGGTGCGTAGCTGTGCGCCTGGGATCCGAACCTGGGCTGCCAGTAGTGGATTGTGCGCACTTAACTGCTACGCCACCGGGCCGGCCCCTGCTTTTTCATTCTTTTGGTATCTTCGAAGGAATAAAAATTCTTACTTTTAATGTAGTCCAGACTTTTCAGTCTTTTTCTTTATCACTATTATTTGTCTCCTACTTCTTTGTCTCCATATCATTCTCTTTTATTATCTTCTAGAAGCTTTTTTGTTTTGTCTTTGACATTGAGTTACAGTTCATCTGAAAATGATTTTATGTAATACTGTATATTAAGTATAGCAGAGATCACGGTCCATTTTCTTTCCACGTGGACATCCGTTTGACCCTGAACTGTTTACTGGAAAGACCATGTGTTCCTCACTGCTTTGCATTGACACCTCTGTTATAAATCAGGTGTCCATATATGTGTGAATCTGTTTCTGGACTCTAACAAATCTTAATATAGACATATTAAGTAGAACAAGTTTTTCTACCTTGTTCTTTTTCAAGGGTGCTTGTACTTGGAGCTTTGAATTTCTATAGAAATTTTAGAATTGGTTTCTCAAGTTCTCAGATACAACAAACAAAACAAAGCTTGTTGGGATCCTGGCTTAGGATGTCTCAAAAGGTTGCAGTCAAGCTCACAGTGAGGGCTACAGTTTCTGAAGAGGTGACTGGAGTTGAAATATCCACTTCCAAGCTCACTCATGTGGCTGTAGGCACAAGTTCAGTTCCTCGCCACGTGGGCTTCTCCACAAGGCTGCTCATGACATAGCCTCCCCAAGAACTAGTGACCCAAAAGTGAGAGAAAAAGAGCAATGCCTTGCTGCCTTTTTTGGTCTATTCTCTGAGTCACATACTGTCTGTTACTTCCACCTTGTTCAATTCTTTGGAAGTGACTCGCTAAGCCTAGCCAACAATCAACAGGAAGGGATTACACAGGGATGAAAATATCAGGAGGGTGGGGATCACTGGGAGCTATCTTGGGGGTTGGCTGCCACATCTCCCATGATCAGTGTTACCTGAAGTTACTGGTTTTATTAGTCTTTTTCAAAGAACCAACTTTTGGTTTTGTTCATCTCTTTCTTGTTTTGTATTTTATGTTTCATTAATTTCTGCCTTTATCTTTATTATTTTCTTTCCTGCTACTTTTTTGGGTTTTATTGCTGATTTCTAGCTTGAGCTAGATACTTATTCATTTGTATTTTCTTTTAAATTTTAAATTTCTTTTAAATTTCTTCTTGATAGGGCTTTGGCTGCATCTTCCAAATTTTGATGTTATTTTTATTGTCATTAATTTTAAAACAGTTTTCTAATTTTTCTTAGATTTCTTCTTATTTAGAGTTATTTAGATTTTTTATTTATTTATTTTTTTGCTGATAAAGATTTGCCCTGAGGGGCCGGCCCTGTGGCATAGTGGTTAAGTGCTCGCACTCCGCTGCTGGCGGCCCGGGTTCGGATCCTGGGCACACACTGACACACTGCTTGTCAGGCCATTCTGTGACGGTGTCCCACATAAAGTGGAGGAAGATTGGCACGGATGTTAGCTCAGGGCCAGTCTTCTTCAGCAAAAAAGAGGAGAGTTGGCATGGATGTTAGCTCAGGGCTGATCTTCCTCACAAAAAAAAAAAAAGATTTGCCCTGAGCTAATATCTGTTGCCAATCTTCCTCTTCTTTGTATGTGGGTCGCCGTCACAGCATGGCTGCCGCCAAGTGCTATATGTCCGCTCCTGGGAACCCGACCCTGGCCACTGAAGTGGAGTGTACCAAACTTAACTACTAGGCCATGGGGCCGGCCCCTAGAATATTTCTTAATTTCCAAACATATAGGCATTTTGTAGGTTTTTTAAAAAAATAAATTTCTTTAATTCAACACCAGTGCAGTCAGAAAACATACTCTTTAGGATTTTAGTCCTATGAAATTTGTTATAATTTATGTTGTGGCCCAACACAGGGTCAGTTTTTCTAAGCATTCTATATACTTGAAAAAGAAGGTGTATTTTGTATTTGTTGAGTGCATTGTTCTATTAGTATGCCAATTAGGTAAAGTTTATTATTGTATCGAGTCTTCCATATCCTTATGATCTTGTTTGCTTGTCTTAGTTTCTGAAAGAGTTGTGTTAAAACCTTCAAATATTTTTGTGGATTCGTATATATCTTTTAAATGTTTCTATTCCTTTTATATATTGAGGCTTGGTGTAAAGCGCATATGAGTTTAGAATTATTTTATCTTTATGAAGCATTCCTCTTAATCTCTAATATTGCCTCTTTAAGTTAGTTTTGGCATGTCTTTGTCACCTTAGTTTCAAGAATTTTCTTAAATATTCTTGTATTTAAGTATTTTTCTTGTAAGCAGCATATAGTTGAGTTTTGTTTTTTCATCCGTTTTGATAAAATATGTCTTTTACTTGAAGCATTTGGTCCATTTACATTTAATGTGGTAACTGATATATTTATGGTTAGTTGTTGTTTCTGTTCTCTAGTTGGTTTTCTCTCCTTTTTTCCTTCTTGGGGATTTTAAAAATTATCATTGTTTCCATACACCCACATTTTCTTGATGGTTATACATTCTTTTATACCATGCATCCTTGACTTATTGAAGTCTGATATAAACTAGTACTTTTACTTCTTAATGATCAGCATAGGCACCTTAGAGCATTTTAACTCCATTGAACTTCCTTCTGATTGATCTATTACTGTCTATGTTTTACTTTCGTATATATTTTAAACCCCACGAGATGCTAATAGTATTTTATGCCAGTAATCTTCATTTAAATATTTACCCCTTTTGTTATTTTCATTGTTTCTTGCGTCTCTGACTTCCATCAAGGATCATTTTTCTTCTTTCTGAAGAACAATAACTAAACAGATTCTAGTGCATCCACACTATGGAATTTTATATACACAGCAGAAGGACTTATGGAGAATTGTCCAAACGCTGCTGCAGTTAGAGTAAGTAGTGTAAGAACTTTGGAGTTGGGGATCTAACTTGAATCCCAGTTCAGCCACTTACTATGTGTCTTTGGGAAAGTCGCTTAACTTTTCTGAGTCTTACTTTGCTCACTGCTCTAATGGGAATGGTGATATTACTCCATAGTAATTTTAGAAGTAAATGGGAATGTATATGTAAGTTGACTGAGACATTGTCAGTAATCAAAATGGCTGCTGTTATTGTTTTGTACTATTTGTCATGGTAGATGGAAAGTATTTAAGTCTTCTTGTATGCTTAGAAGGCTTTTGTGGGTTAGCCTTGAATCCCAACTTAGAAAAATAAGGCCCAAATTCCAACCAAGTAACTTATAAGTCACACTGAAAAGTAATCTGTTCCTTTGGTAATCACTGTATTTTAAATTATGATCCTTGTGAATCGGTTGAAATTATAATTAACTTCATTAAAACCAAGAAGGGAAAAAATGACTCCTCCTGTCACTTTCATCTAGTGATTCCTTCTTATTAGAAGTGAAAGGTAAAAGGCAAAGCAGATATTGAATAACTGAAATGTGTAGGGATGTTGATAATATAATGGTATATTGTCATCTCCATTTATCTGTGATGGTAGTGATTACATTGAGGCTATTAGGACTTGGGTTTTGTACAGATACCTTTTAAAGATTAATTTGCTTGTGAAAAAGTTTTTAAAACATGTAATAGCAGCGTTATATTTTGAGTAGGACTTTTGCCTTTTATTTATTATTTTATCCATACAATCCCCGTGTTAGATGGATAAGAAATATTTTATTTCATGGTACCTTTGAAATAATCATTTGTGGATAAGAATTCAAGTTACAAAGTTTTTAAATTCCATGTCAGCAAATATAGTAGTATACACTTTCCTCATTAAACCACTCTTTGTGTCAGATTTTTCCTGAACGTATCCATTCTATTGTCCTTTGCTGTATATAGACTGTGTTGAATTGTGGTGCTTACTTCTATCTTTAGGATAACTGTCTTTGAAGATTATTTATCTCTTTTCATTAGCTTCATTGGCTTAAATGGGGTGTATGGCTTATATATACATACACACACACACTTCTTTTGAGGATTCTCAATTATAATCCTTGCCCAGGAGCTTTGACAGTTTTATACTGCATTGATTTCTATTTATGGTTTGCATTGTTCTGCCCTGAAATTTTATTCTATTATTAGCATCCTTCATTGGCACTGTGTGAGGAGAACTAAGAAGAAAATCCTCTTGTGCTTATTTCAACAACTGTTAGAACTACATGTGTTTTTCTGTCCTTTATATTTGTTGTCCAAAAGTTACAGATCAGATGAGGTCTTAATAAAGATTTTTTTAATTTAGAGATTTTAAATAGTACTCATTGTTATTCTACTTAAATGTTTAATCATAAGCTATTTTAGTAAGAATTCTTGGTATCATTGGGACCAAGCTTGAAAAAAATGCATGTGACTCTCTTTAGAGAATTTGTTCTTACATAAAAATATTTTTCCACTCTGTGTTTTTTAATGTAGTACGTTCTTGATTGTGATTTTGAAAGAGATCAGGGCCCTATTTAAAGCAAAAGAGTAAAAAATATTAAGTTAATTGCCTTTTTAGTTGAAACCTGGCATTAAGGGAGCATAGTTTGTTTGAAGTATGTTTAACTTTCTAGATTTTGTTTTATTTACACTAAAAATATTTTTTTATTCACTGAATTCATCAGTTGCGTGGCCAACTATTGTTGGCCCGAGAAAGTTGTACAGCCAAAAGTTAATAACATCTTTTCCTCCTACTCCTAGCTAGCATATGTTCAACTACAATACTACTTACCTTTTTAGTAGGCATAAAAGAAAATTACCTAATTAATCATCATTGTATCATCCAAAGTTCCTTGCCTACAGTATGCTCACTTTCAGTGTTTAGCAGTTGAATGAATGGAACTGGAAGACGAGTGCCTGAAGCACCCTCAGTCCTATGTAGTTTGGCTCTGCCATTTTAGCTTGAAGATAAAGACTAGAGCAAGTCTTCAAGAATCTTTCCCTTCAAGGAATTAGGAAGTAAAGGAAGAAGCAAAACCATCTTCATTCATTTGGTTGCAAAAAAAAGTCAGATTTTGATGGTTTTCAGAGTCTACAAGATTCAGAAGATTTCTCATAAATTTACTACATATGACAAAATATATATTGAGAAGATTGATATAAAAATTATTCATTTAATTGGACCTTTACAACAACCTGTGAAAGGACAAGGAAGAGATTATTTTTATTTTAAAATTTATTTACTTTTGATGTGCAGTTTGTAATGTGTCTAGATATGGATTGTTTTAAAATTTATTCTGTTTAGGATAATTTGTGCTTCCTGTATCTGACAATTTACATTTTCAGTAGAGCTGGAAAATTATAAAGTATTATCTCTTTGAATTTTGAGTATCCTCTATTCTTTCTATTTTTATGTACTTAAGTTGAACATAGGTAGATTTTTTACCCCATCTTTCATTTCTCTAATTTTTTTTTCATATTTTCTGTCTTTTTTAAAATCTTAAATTAGAGGTATTTTTTTCATGACTATCTTTAAGTCTTTCTTCAGTTGTATCTAATTTGCTGTTTAACCTATCCATTGAGTTCTTAATTTCAGTTGTTATATTTTCCATTTCCAGAAGTTTAATTTGGTTCTCTTTGTAAATCTGCCTAGAATTAGTTGGTTTATTGCTTGTGTTTTCATTCTCTGTTATTTCTTTAAACATCTTATTTTCTGTAACTGATAATTTTACTATCTGAAGTCTCAGGACTTTAATCCAGCTGTTGTTCTGCTGGCTGTTGCTCATGGTAGCATGTTCGCTCATATGATTTGTATTTTGGGGTTGTAAGCTTATATTTAGAACTTTAAATGCATGTGAAGGTAGACCTGTGCGTATGAATTCTCAGAAGAAACTGCATCTCCTCACCTCAAGAGCCCAGACCAAGGCAGAGAAGTTTCCCTATCATTTTCTTTTATTGACAGGCAATTTTTTGTTTTTTTCTAGTTCATCCTTTCACAGAGATCCTACCTTTATGCAGAGTCCTCAGATCCAGCTCTGTCTTGCATAGGCCAGAGGTCATGTCCCTCATTCTCCACCAGGCTCTGAGTTCCTGGCTCTTTAGGATAGCAACAGCCCATGATATTAGCTTATCACTCTGGTTTCTTGTGCTGCTTTATTTATGACTGCTGGCAATTCCCCTTACTTACTTTAAGAGCTTAGCTATGCTTTTAAAAGAATGTGTTTCTAAGTTTTTTGAGGCAGGAGAGTATTCTGGAAAATACAGTGTGTTTTTTGCCCTATCTTGATTTTACATGTTTAAAAAGCTCAAGTGACTTGTTCAAATTTATACCAGAAATGGTAGAAATGTGACTGCTCCTTAATTAGTGCCTTCTGTTATGCTCATTTGCCTTGAAACAGAGATAAAAAAAAAAAAATCAGTTTTAGTTAGGAAAACCAAAGGGAGGCTTCATTTTGGAAGTGACATTTGATTAGACCCTTAAAATTCAGGTAGGAGTCTCATAGGTAGAGATAGGATGTAAAAGATTCTAGATATAGGTGAATGACACGAGCATAAGATGGAAAATAGGGAATAGTCAACAATTACAAGTAGTTTAGTTTGGGTAAACCATATCTTACATGGGTATTTTTTAATCTCTCCCTCTATAACTTCATTACCCTGTGCTACTCCCCGACCACAGAATTTATTGCAATGACTTCATAGAGTAGATGTTGACAAAATTTTATTTACTGTGGTATATTAGAAGGATCTTGAGTAGTCTTGAATAATGGGCTCAGGAACTTTGTCTTAATTTGGTAAAGCTTTGGAAGGAAGTATTCTGTTTCAGTACTGCAATTCAATTCTGTCACGAGCCATGGAGAGTTAGTGCAGACCCCACAAGTTAAAGGGCATAGTCCCCAACAAAACTGCCCTTACTTCAGACACCAGCTGCACTTTGGGGGTCCCAGGCCACTTTCACTTCTGACCAACTGGTTACAAATTTTGGGGTTCCCATGACCCCGTCAGGTCTGATAATATGCTAGAATAACTGACAGAACTCAGGAAAGTGCTATACTATGGTTAGTTTTATTAGAAAGGATACAAATCAGGAAGTAAGTATTCTGTTTCAACCCCAATTGGTGTACAATTCACTTCTGGCATTAACCGCTCAGAGTTAGTACAGACCCCACAAGTTAAAGGACACGGTCCCCAAGGCATGGGTGAGAAACTAGGTAGTGTGAGAAAGAGTGTGATTATAGACTATATATTACAGAAATTTGTTGGTAGAGAAAAGATAGCAAGCTCAGGATAGTTTTCTGAGGACAGGTGGACTGGAGCCAGATTGTTGAAAGATTTGAATGCCAGAAAAAAGCATTTGATTTCTATTGATAGGCAGTCTGGTTTATGGATGAATTTCAAATATATGAGTATTAAGATCAGGATTTTTTTTTTGAAGATTAGTTTGGCTGTAAAGAAATATTTGGCTGCTCTTTAGGCGAGGAATAATGAGAGCTTGAATTAGATTGGTGAAGTCAGAAATGGAGAACAATTGCATGAGAGTGAGTGGCAGGAGAATATGTAGAACTTGGTGACCTATTTATTTATTGACTTATTTATTTTTGAGCACTTGTGAAAGGGTAAGGGTAATATGAGAGAGACTGAAGATAAAAAACAGATGGAATAATTGATGAAGCAAGAGGAGCTATCAATAGCACAGATAGAGGGACTAACCTTGAAAATTCAGGGAAACCTTTTTCTAGGACTAGGGCAAAGGAGAATATAAAGTGGCAGCATTTTTGAGGCGGAGAGGAGATAAGTTTTGCTGAGAGTAAGGGGAAATGGGGTAGGCAGGGGAGAGTCCTATCAGCAGTTGGAGTTCCTGAACTGGGTGTGGAAAGGGCTTGGAATACCCCATATGGTGTATGTTGATATGGAAGTCATCAAGAGAGATTAGGAGTTCTGGTAGATCAAGTAATTGCAGTTTTGGACTTTTGCCAACAATTCACAGCATCCTTTGAGTAAGAGTAGAAAAGGCAAACCAGATTGTTTATCCATAGTTCACCAGGTGAGAACTGTGTAAATGTTACTAATAACCAAAAAAAGCTCACTGATAAGATGGTAAAGGTGATGATTTTATTGAAAAAAAATTGACACAAACTTAGTCTCTTTTAGTCTTTCATTCAGTTATTTATATGCCAGGGAGTTTGACCAGTGCTGTTGTCCAGGTTCTTGAGCAGCTACGTATTGGGCAGGTCAAAATTAGAGAGGCAAGTGATAAAAATTAAACACATCTGTTACTGAGCATAGCTGTTCATCATGATGCATTCAAAAGGGGGAGAAAAGGACAAAAGAAAATAATTTAACTCTAGTTTTTAATGTTTTTGAGATGTCTTTTTTATTTTTAAACCAAGGGAGGAAATAGCTTTAACATTTTAAAATTTTCCATGTAAAAGGAGCAAACAATAGTGTTTTTAAACAAAGGTGAGTTGCAGTGCTCCAGAATACTTTGAATCTCAGTCTTCCTAGCCAAATGGAATGTTGCTACGGTTATTTCCTGACTTGTAAACCTGTTAAATATAATGGTTTCCCTGCTTGAAACTCTCCTGTGGCTTCCCATTATGCTTAGAATAACTAACTCCAAAGTGTTTACCATGGCTATAGTGATCTACTGGTTGTCTACTGCCTCTCCCTCCACATTTCTTTCGTATTGTCCTCATGGTTCACTGTGCTGCAGTCATACTGGCCTCTCCACAGGACATGCTTTTGCCCCCTTCTTGGTGGCCTTTGTTGATGCTGTTACTTTTGCTTGGAACTCTCTCACTGGCTTCTTCTCATCTTCCAGGCCTCCGCTTAAATGTTACCCCTTCACTAAAACATTTCCATATCCCCCTAACCAATCTAAGTAGTTCTTCATCATTGAACCTACTTTATTTCCTTTATAACACTTACCACAATTATACAAATTCTTATGTGTTTTCTTACATTTTATTATATATCTTTACCACTAAAAAGAAAGCTTCCTAAGGATAGAGACTGTATGTTTTTTTGTCCACCGTTTATATAGGGCCTGCATATAGTAGGTCCTCAAATATTTGTCAACTAGTAGACCCTCAAACGTTTGCTGAGTGAATGGTTTCTGAGTATTAAGTACTTTATGTTTGTTCTCTCATTTAATCCTCATAAAAGCCCTGTGAGCTAGTGTACTGTTAGAATCCCCACATTACAAATAAGGCAACTGGGGCTTAGAAAATTATGTAATGTGCCCAGGTCACACAGCAACCCAAACCTAGGAGCTCCATGACCATAAAATCCATGATCTTTATCACTCTGCTATATTCCTCTCCTGCCCCATTCATAATTTAAATCCTTTCATACATATTTTTAAAAGTAAGACAAAACAAAAGTGGACATTTAATATGCTTGTGAGCCTACCTTTCTATAGTAGTTGAATCTATGAGACTTTAAAAAAGGATTGAAGACTAAGATTTTTTTTTCAGTTTTGAAGATTGCATTTTATTTAGATCACATTTATGTTGTTCAATATGAATGAGAAATTACTTCTTTTGTAGAAAGAAAATGATAAGAAATTATACCTATGGTAATTTTTTACATTTTCTCCTTGCTTTTTTGGCTTGCGTGTGGTTATGAATGGCTCATTCCTCAAGATCATAACAGATTGATTCTTATTGTGCAAAGGATTTGAGTTTGAAGCTTTTGCTGTGTAATTATATCCACATATGATGACTTGAAGGCTAAGAAAACATAGTTTAATCTGATTACCATATGGATAGTTCAGAGTGTGTTCAGTATGTGAGGAGCATATATTCTTTTTTTTTTTTAACAAAAATATAGGACATTATAGTCAAAAGTTTGACTTTTAAAGTTGTATTTTGGTTGTTCCAATTTAATGTGACTTCTTTTGTCTATAAAACTGAAATAACTTAAATGCCATTTAAAAAAAAATAGAATACATTGGAGGCCAGCCCCGCATAGTGGTTAAGTTCGGTGCTCTCCACTTTGGATCCCAGGTGCAGACGTACACCACTCAGCAGCCATGCTGTGGCAGCGACCCATATACAAAATAGAGGAGGATTGGCACAGATGTTAGCTCAGGGCTAATCTTCCTCAAGCAAAAAGAAGAAAAAAAAGAGGAGGATTGGCAAAAGATGTTAGCTCAGGGCGAATCTTCCTCAAGCAAAAAGAAAAAAAAAATAGAATACAGAATGCAGCTGCTACACAATTGAGCTATATGGGGTAAATACTGGCTTGAATCACTGGAGATGATTCACTGTTTGGGGAAAAATTTTAGAGCCTTCCTGTCACACCTACACAATGGAAACAGAGGCAGAACTGGAAATTTTTCTTTTGTTTTACATATAATATGTTTACATTTTAATTATGCTTCATTTTAGTAATATGCAGTCCTTTTGACTTCTTAAATAGTGTCATCCTGAATGGTACCTTTTCTGGACAAGTTTGGGTTTTTTTGTTATGTGTGGGCTTTTTTTTTTGGTGTGTGTGTGTTTTGTTTGTTTTTGTTATTTGCAAAAGACAATATAAATATATTTTTTAGACATTTTGAAACTTGTCTTTTTGTATAATAATCTTTTTAAAAAACTTCTTTTCTCCTTTGGTGTTCAGTTTTAGTAGTGAAAACTATATGACTATACAGTACAGTAGGGCATTTCTAATTGAATTTTATTCTCTTCCTCCAATATAATTGTCTTGTAGGGATCAAAACTTTAGACCAAATCTTATTTGGACTCTGGTTAGAAGATTTGATTCTCAAAAATAATACAATGTTGTCAATCTGTGCAACAGGAATTGGATATTTTAACCAAAATATGGTCTGTGTATTGGATTAAGGATCATTTTATGCAATCTACAAAAAAAACATTTTGCTAAGCAAACTATCAGCAAGATTCTGTATATAATTTTATACAAGGAAGTCTTATTTGTTAAAAACAACCCTGAGCCAAGATCTTTATGTTTTAAATACTTTTAAAGTCGAGGTGACTCTATATATTTAGAAGTAATAAAATTATAATACCTTTTGATGCACTGTGTTTTAGGCTTTTCATTATTTGGAGATGACTTTGTAGTGTAAACTTTCTGCCCTACCTGATTTCAGAACACTTGTCTCTTATACTTCACTTCCTTGTAATGTTAAATCAATTAACGATTTAATTATGATCTTTACTTGATTAAGGAACAATATTTATTGACAACCCCTGTGAACAGATTCATTTACTAATCTCCAAGAATTTGCATATGGGATCAGTTGGATAGGATGGTCAAAATGTCTGATTAAAGTTTGAGCCAAGGCCAGAATATATGATTTTAAACTTTTAAATTAATCAGAGGTAATGAAAGATCCATTTTGTTCCCAGCCTTATACTTAATGAGAGACAGATATAATGGAAGCAAAAGAAATTATATTTGCCATCAATATAATGGAGGAGGTAGGATGGACAGAAAGGAACATACATTTTTAAAATATTTAGAGTAACCCGGAAAAAGTGACCTGAAAAAACTTTGTGAAAGATGTCTTGAACAAAATTTTAAAGAAATTAAAATAGAAAAGCAAGTAAGGGAATGCAAATGCCATATGAGAGCTGGTAAAATATTGAAAAATGTATGGTGGGTGGTATTTTGGTGGGTGATGAGAAGATTTTAGTAGCTAAGATTTTATTGAAGAATTTAATTGGGTCAGATCTTGGGAGCCAGAGCAGCAGTGTTCTTAGAAGGGTTTGTCCATCTTTAAGATGATAGTGCCTGTGAGTCAGAAAGTTTAGAATAAAAAGACTAGAAGCACTTAGAAAGCTGCTGTGTTATAACAGGGTTGTATTGGTTAGGTCCATGCTAGTATTGTGACTATAGAAATAGCAAAACCAAGAAATAAGGAGGTGTATACCAGAGTCAGATTTCAGCACTGGGTACCTCTGAAAGCAGGTAAACAGTGCCTTTAAAAGTAGAACAACTTAGCAATTAATTTTTACAAATGATTTAGTGTTTGCTCAGGAAATAATTCCTAACCATAAATATTAATTTTTGGACTTTTAAATACTATAACACTGAACTTGCAGAGAGTGAAGCCACATTTTGATATTTATGCTTTGTATTGACATAGGATGCTGAAAATATGTATGAGGAGAGGAATGGTTTAATGCATTTTTCCAGGATGTGTTTATATGAAAAAGTTCTGTCTATGTTGTAGCTACGTGAGCACGCGGTAATCTTGCACGAAGCAAGGTTAAAGGGGAAACCACAGTCTGCTGTTTCTTTTGGCTCTTATAGTAAGGTGGTCAGCCTTTGACCCTTATTTTATCTGAACCAATTCAATGTTCAGTGCTGCTAATCCAAACAAAGATTTCATTTCTGGTTTTCCCTGTTATTCTTACCTAAAATATACCAATCATTCCATTCTTGGTGATTTTGCCAACCAAGAAAAGTGAGTAATTTAAAAGTATAGACTTTTAAATTCTGTCTTCAAAAAGGCTTTTTGAGGGGACCAGCCGTGTGGCCTAGTGGTTAAGTTTGGCGTGCTCCAAACTTAGTGGCCCGGGTTCAGTTCCTGGATGCGGACCTACATCACTCATTGGCACCCATGTTGTGGTGCTGACCCACATACAAAATAGGGGAAGATTGGCACGGATGTTAGCTCAGGACGAATCTTCCTCAAGCAAAAAAGAGGAAGATTGGCACAGATGTTAGCTCAGGGCAGATCTTCCTCAGCAAAAAAAAAAAAAAAAAAAAAAAGCTTTTTGAGGACCAGACTCATATCTTCATTTACTAAAATTTAATAACATCATACTCGTGATTAACACCTGGTGCTTTTCTTGAGCATGAAATGGAAATAGCAATATAACTTGTTGATGTAATGGTGGTAGATGGCATCATAATTCTAGACAAGTCCATTTATTTGTGTGCACAATGTTCTTATAAGTATGTCTCTGATTCTTGGAAGGAACTTCAGGATCATTTGAGAAGTCATTAGTTTTATTCATGATGTCAAGTGGACAGATCTAGATTAATTTTAAATCATTTGCCAATTACTCTATAAAATTTGCTATTGAAAGTACAGACTAGAAAATAACTGCAGATAGACCTTGAAAATATGTATTTCAATTTATATGTGATGGGATTTATGAACTTTTCCCACTGTACATAATGCCTTCAGAGATAAAAGTAAAATAATGAATTAATTTAAATACTAATTAATATTAAACTACTTTTAACATACCTGATAATGCAGTTCCTATTTTTAAAATGAAGCTGTGCTATTTCTGTTAATTATGAATAATTCTTTTCTTCTGGAAAGAAAAAAACACATCTTCGAAGTGTTTAGAGTGGTGTTATATGTTATCTAATTGAAAAGCCCCTCTGTGGTAGAAGTATGATTAAGTAGACCAATAATATTCTGTTTCCTACGTTTGCATTTGATGAGATGAAAACAGATACATTACTTTTTTTTTCAATAGGAGTAACAAAAGCTGTATTTCCCATGGAAACTCCAAGGATTGGTAATTGTTTGGCTTTTACCATGGAAAAGTATAGCCTGTCTTTAACTATGTTGGATAAAGCCTTGTGAAGCACTGTTGGCAGGTTTGCAATTGCGTTGAAGAGAAAATAGATTTATTCCATTACCTTGGTGTTTCTGCCAGTGGTAAAGCCCTGCTGATGAGCAGATACCTGCAGTGCAAGGGTCATTGCACAGGTCTGTGCTGCTCCCAGATTGCCACCCCAGCCCAGAAGGCCAGGTAACATCTACTCCATGTAGCAGTCTATTATGCTAAGTATCTGGAGAAAGTTCTTTTTGGTTACGAGTTATAAAACCCACTCAAACTACCTTTAGCAAGTTAAGGGAAAGTATTGAAAGCTTATAGGGATTTCTCATGGGGCGCAGGGCAGAAACCAGGTTTAGAGCCTGGAAGTGGAAGGCTATCTGTCAGTTTCTCTTCCTCCTTAATTTCACTTCTTTTCCTCCATGCCTCCCTCTCCACTTACCATCCACTTTTCCTCTGTTCTGTGGCAATGTCAACATCATAAACCTGATTCATGATCTAGTAAACCCTGCGATTTGTCTTCATTACCAAAATTCCTTAAATTCTATCTTCTATAAATATCTATTTTTCAACTGGCATATAATGTAAATATAGCTGCCAGAGGCCTCTCTCAGGATGGCGGTTAGAGGTGGGGAAGGGACAGCTAAGCAGAAAATGCAGAAGCTGCCTATATACTGGAGTTATAATTACTCCTAACTACTAGTCATGTTTCCTGCTTCACTGGGACCTTTCCATTCAGTGACCTCTTAACAGCCCCCACTCCCATCACGTTCACTAAAAAAGAGACTATGGCATACCTTTAAAAAATCTCCCAAAATTATTGCATTAGCAAGAATTGTTTTATCTTGAGCTGAAAATTCACAATACCTTGATACTATAACAAAAATGAAAGGTTTTCTAAACTGTTGAACTTAGAAGATATATAAACTGTTTAATGTCACAGAAAACAGAGGAAAAGAAAGTAGTAGTACAACAGCATTTGTGTGCTGAAACCATAACTTCATTTTTCACTGTGAGACATGGGGAAATTTCATAGTAGAAAAAATGAATTTCCCCTAAAATCAGCTTTACAGTATAGAATTTTAATGATGAAAGAAATGGGATGATAGAGTGAATGTACCTGGTTACTGAATCACCTGGCATAAAAAGCTAAAGAAGAACTAGCCTCCCCTGCAGAATACTTTGAAAATGTCCCATTTCAGCCATAAAATCCTCTTTAACCAACCCCAGCATAAGTAGCTTCCAGAGTAGTAGTGCTTTTCCCAGCTTGGGGAAGATGGCTGATCTGACCTATTTATTTTTCATAAGTTTATCTTAGTGGCATCCCTGAAGCTGTATGGAAAAATAATCCAAGTTTCAGATTTCACTAAGAGAAGGATGAAGTATTAGACACGAAGCACGCGTGCGTGCACAGACGCGCGCCCGCGCCCATCTTGTCTCATGATAGTGACCTGCCTTCCAGGCCCCTCCAAGCCACTTTCTTTACACCACTCTTTGAAATCAAGCAGATTAATTTATCTTTGCCAAGGACTTAGTCTCAGTCATGGCTTTATTTCAGTTTTGGATTTAAATAATTCTCTTGGGTTATAGCAGCAATATGATAAGGGGTAAATTAGAAACCTGGGCTGTGAATGTCAGTCGTACGTCTTACATCTAACTCCCTTTAATCTCTCTGCTTCATTAATAATATAAAATCAGGATAGTGATTCTCGAGTACTTGTGAGGATTCCTGTTACGTAAAATAATGTAAAAGCCTATATGACTTAATGTTTCTAATATGCCAATAGTTTCTAAATGCTATTATGTTTAAATAAACAAAAACCTGTTAGAATTGTAATCCATAACCATTTCTAGTCATAGAGACCTCTGTGTAGGATTCCTCCTGGTTCTCCGATTTTTCCTGTCGTGCCCTCCTTGAGGCCTCACTGATTGGGCTCAGCAACTGTTAATACTTGTAGATTCTGAGCCATTTCTCCATAGCTTCACAAAGTTAAAGCAACCTTAATATTGGATTCTCTCCAACCTCCTTGTCCAGAGATGAACTGAGAGGAGGCAGAGGGGGTGGGTCTTGAAATAGCTAAGCTGCTTCCTGCTTAGTCACTGCTACTGACAGATTTCTCCTGTCAGAGGTAACTGGGTAGATGGAGGTTGCTCCTCTTAGATGTCGCAAACCAATGTAAGATTTTTCACTTATGGAACAGGCTCTTGCCAGTTACTTACTTTCATTTAGCCTTAGTCAAATCTAAAACGTGACCTTTTGTACAGTTAGGACATTGCACTTATCTGATTACTAAAGTTAAATCATTTGAGGACTGGACTACCTCATGAGCAATTTAAAATCATCTATTAATTTCTAAAAAGATTTGTTTGGAAGTAATCTCAATTAAAATAAATTTTCTTTGGATAACTCAAACTGTATGTTAGATTTTTTTTTAGTTGTATACTCATTAGCTTCATTTAATTCTTACTCAATATAATTTCTTCTATAACAAATAGCTATATATATCAGTTCAATATATACATAAGTAATTGTACCTTTTTAACTTGATTTTTTTTTTTACTCAAGGGAAATACATTCTCAGTGACAAATATCTTTTAAGGAGCTGACTTGACATTTTAACCTGTGATCTATTTCATTGTGATGAATGTTTTAGACATTAACTTGGGAAATGTCTAAATTAAGCCTTCCCCTCCCTGCCTTTATTCAAGAATTTTTATTGTTCTCAGACATGAAAATATTAAAAGCCATATGAAAAATTTTGTCATTTTGAAAACTATTTATTGTTGACCATTTTCTCAGCAATTAAAAATTTTAAACCTATTTTATAATGTATTTAATTTCCTTTTATATCTTGTCTTCATTAAGAATATTTTTCTTTAGATTTTTAGCCTTTTTATATTTTTTGAATCTTCGAAGTTCTTTTCTCAAGCTAATAACTGACAGTGAACACAGAGTTACTTTTCCTGTTCTGCTAAATCAGATGTGAAGGGGATATTGAGTAATGAATACTTAGTTTTTCTCTAATCACAGTCTTCAGTGGTTTGTTTATTATTGTCTGATGAATAGGAAAAAAAATGTCTACAGTGTAACATAAGTCCAAGGATAAGTTAAGCCATAAGTCCAACTGTCAGTTCAAGTCCAACCTATTCATATTTAGCTCCATTTTGATTCCAGTCTATCCAATAACCATCTTTTCCAAAACTTCCCTGTATTCCAAGATGCATTCTTCTTTAAACATCCTATGCTTTTTTGTTTCCAAGCTTCCAGTTGCCTAGAGTAGCCAACACTGTCTCAGTGCTTTTACTTCTCCCCCTCTCCACCCAGTGTGATTGTTTCTTTGGAATTATTATAATACTCTATTTCTCTTAATGGCATTTACCGTATTCAGCCTTGTCTTATGGTTATCTTAAGTGCATTACTCTTTTTACTAGAATCTAATTTCCTTACGCAAGGCGCTCTATATTACTGACCAAATCAAGTGTTTTGCACATAGTAGGTGAGTTCTAGTTATCTGGCAGGCACAGTTATCTGTCATTCAAGTTTACTTCTGTATTTATAATTTCATTAATATCTGTTATTCTCAACCCACATTGAGAAGACGCAAAGCTTATCATCCAGGGTCCAAGCAAAACAGACATCTGTCTTCATTTATAAGCTGAGATGATCAGACCCATATGCCCATGATTGGACCTTATTTTGCTTTAGATCTCTCTTTCCCCTTAACATTGTATTATGAAAATTTTTGAACATTAGGACTTATACAGTATACACTCATATACTCATCATCTAGATTCTATAATTAACATTTTGTTTTATTTGCTTTGTCACATATCTATCCATTCCTCTATTCACCCATTAACTCATCTTATTTTTTGATGCATGTCAAAGTATGTTGCAAATCTCAGTACACTTCACTCCTAAATACTTCAGCATGCGTGTCATTAACTAGAGTTCAATATTTGTGGCTTTTGTTCTCTCTTTAAAGAAATAAAATACTACAGATATAGATAAAGCCCCTCTCAGATCCCTGCTGGCTCCCTCCCTTCTCAGAGCTGTCATTCTTATGTGTGTTTCTGTGTTTTTAGTATATATGTGTGTATCCTTAAACTAAACAAACTATTTAAAACATACATACTCTATATATTTTCTTTGCAACTTTTTCCACTCAGTATTAATTTGAGATTTGTCTAGCTCCTGTATTCTCTGTGGGATCTGCTTTTGGCATCAGTGAAAGATTCTGTAGTCTCTGGAATTATTTCATTTATTTTTATCTATTTAGTAAATATTGTGATCGAAGAACTAATAAGCCAGAAGAGTAAAAAGGAAATCATTTAAGTATTACTCTTTCACTGAATTCTGTAAATTTATAAATTGATCTTTATTTATGGATGAGAATTCTATGAACTTTGATTGCCAAGGTTTGTTAGCGTTTATCCACTTTATTAATTTTGGAGATACTTGTTTATATAGCTGTAATATTTGTGTCCACATATTGAAGGTAGGCAGTTGAGATCTAATCCATGTGTTCGTTATGCATTTCTTAGCAACCACCAGTGTTCTTTTCAGGAGCTGTGCTTTTAAGAGCCAATGGGGCTGCAGCTTTGAGAAGGACGTCTGAAAGATATCTTTTTCTATTAATATAGCACAAGCAGCAACATAGATTACAATAGTTTTGACACCTTCTGCATTACTACAGACCCAAATTAAAGGGTTTAAATTTGTTTCCGGTATTTAACATCAATATGTTGTCAGTTTTTACCCCGACCTCGTCAACACTTTAGACATTATGTTTCCTTATATATTAAGCCTCAATTGGAGTTTCTTTTTTTAACTTATATTTTTATATGCATTTCATCAAAAGATATAGAATATTTTGCAAATAATAATTATATTTTACAGTGCTCCTTTTAAAGTGGTAAGCTTTTATTTCTACTTTAATGGTAAAATAGTTGCAAATATATATTATTTAATTTATCAGGTCAACACTTGTCGCTACATCTTTACCTTTTTTTCACTCCTCAATCCTCTATAATAACACTGCTTAATAGAATTTTCTGTGGTGATAGAAATGTTTTATATTTGCACTGTCCAATATGGTAGCCACTAGCACTTGAAATAGGGTTAGTGTGACCAAGGAAATGAATTTTCAATTCATTTTAATCAACTAAAATTTCAATTTAAATAGTCGCATATGGCTAGTGGCTACTGTGTTAGACAGCACAGCTCTGTAATCTCCACCATGCCAATAAACTGTTCTTGCAGTTAACCCACTACCCCCTAATTTCAAAATCCAATAAACTGTTCTTGCAGTTAACCCATTACCCCCTAATTTCAAAATCCAATCAATATGTTTTGTTTCTCAGCTTCTTTGATCTTTGTCTGGCATTTGATTGACTGTATCCTTATTTTACAAGCTTTTTCCTGTGCCTTCACTCTCTCCTGATTCTTGGTCTTCCTTATTGTCTCTTCTGTGGCTATGTTTTTAGGTGTCTAGTCTTGGCTGTCTTTCGCTCTTATACATTCTCTCAGAGTGGACTTGAGCTATTCCTTGAAGATTTACTCAGTATCTACTTTGTATCAGATACTGGGGCTAAAGAGAATTTACCCCCTTCTTCAAGGAACTCCCATGGCCTCACCTGGCATCAGTGCCAAAGAGGATAAGATCTCTTTCTCTCCAACCCCTCCTCCCTCCTTTCTTCCCTCCTCAGTTTCCTTCTCCTGAAGTCTAGACTCAACACTGAACTTCCTATTGTCAGGTGCCTCAATTACATATTAGGTACTGAACTTATCTTCCATTCCCAATACCCTCCCCCTTCGAATAAATAAAAATAAAAAACCTTCCACCCATCATTCTTCACATTATCACATCTATATTGCTTCTTAATTACTCATAAAACCTCTAATCTCATCTTTCCTTAACACATCTATCACTTCATTGTCCTTTCAGGAGCCCGTAGCATTGATTCTTAACCATTTTCTCTCACTGATACATTCAAAGGATCCACTTCCTCCTTATAGCTCTTTCCCCTTTGAGGCTGAACACACCCTGTGCTTTAGCTGTGCCAAGCCAATTGAATGTCCCCAAAATGCCATTTCCTTTTCCTCCTGTATGTTTTCCTAGAGTGAATTTCTCATGTTTAAAGAATCAGTTCCAACACCATTTTCTAATACTTCCTTCTCTAGACAAAGTCAGAATGGTTGTTTCTCCTCTTTCCATCATCAATATCACTATATCTAACATATATTAAATGTTTCCTATGTAACAGACATTATTCTGACTGCTCTTTATTATCTCATTTAATCCTTATAACAGCATAGTCAGGTCTGTAGGTACTGAAACTGAGGCACAGAGGGTAAGTGACTTTTTTTCCCTTTTCTTCATTTGTGTGATTCTTTTTCTTTTTTTTTTAATTTTAATAGACTTTATTTATTAGAGCAGTTTTAGGTTTACAGAAAAATTGCAAGAAAGTACAGAGAGTTCCCACATGCTCCCTCTCTCCACAGAGCTTCCCCTATCATTATCATTTTGCATTGCTGTGATATATTTCTTATGATTGATGAACCAAAATGGATATATTATTATTAACTAAAGTCCATAGTTTACACTTTAGGGTTCACTCTTTGTGTCATATAGTTTTGTGGATTTTGACAAATGCAAAATGTATCATTCATTATCATACCATACAGAATAGTTTTACTGTCCCCAAAATGCCCTGTGTTCCACCTATTTATCCCTTCCCCTTCCCCCAGCAACTACTGATCTTACTGTTTCTATAGTTTTGCCTATTCCAGAATGTCATACAGTTGGAATCATGTATTGTGTAGCCTTTTCAGACTGGCTTCTTTCACTTAGCAATAAGCATTTAAGGCTACTCCATATCTTTTTTGTGGCTTGATAGCTCATTTCTTTTTATCACCAGAATTATACCAGTGTATGGAGGTACCATAGTTTATTCACTCAGCTATTGAAGGACATCTTGGATGCTTCCATTTTTGGCATTTATAAATAAAGCTGCTATAAATATTTGTGTGCCGGTTTCCATGTGGGCATAGTTTTCATCTCATTTGGGTAAATACCTAGGAGCACGATTGCTGGATCATATGTTAAGACTGTGTAGATTTGTAAGAAACAGCTAAACTGTCTACCAAAGTGGCCTGTATCATTTTGCATTCCCACCAGCAATGAATGAGAGTTCCTATAGCTTCACATTCTCATCAGAAATTGGAGTTGTCAGTGTTGTGGATATCACCATTCTAATAGGTGTGTTGTGGCATCTCATTGTTGTTTTAATTTTCACTACCCTAATGACATTTCATGTTGAACATCTTTTTATCTGCTTATTTGCTATCCAGGTGTCTTCTTTGATGAGCTGTCTGTTCAAATCTTTTGCCCATTTTTTAATTGTTTTCTTATTTTTAAGTGTTGAGTTCTTTGTATATTTCGCATACCAGTACTTTGTCAGATACATGTTTTGCAAAGATTTTCTCCCATCCTGTAGCTTATGTCTTCATTCTCTTAACAGTGTCTTTCACAGAGCAAAAGTTTTTAATTTTAATGAAATCCAACTTACTGATTTTTGTTCTTTCATGGAACATGCTTTTGGGGTTGTCACCTAGAGTTTCTTCTTTTGTTATCTTCTTGAAGTATTATAGTTTTGCATTTTACCTTTAGGTCTGTGATCTATTTTGAGTTAATTTTTGTGAAAGGTGTAAGATCTGTGTCTAGATTATTTTGCACGTGGGTGTTCAGTTGTTCTAGCACCATTTGTTAAGACTGTCCTTTCTCCATTGAATTGCCTTTGCTGCTTTGTTAAAGATCAGTTGATTATATTTGTATGAGTCTGTTTCCGGCTCTTTATTCTATACCATTGATCTATGTGCCTGTTCTTTTGACAATACATACAGTCTTGATTACTGTGACTTTATAGTAAGTCTTGTGTTTTCTCTCTTTTTTTCTTAATTAGCCTTGCTGGAGGTGTATCAATTTGATCTTTTCAAAGAACCAGCTTTTAGTTTCGTTGATTTTCTAATTTCCTGTTTTCAATTTCATTCATTTCTGCTCTTATTATTTTTAACTTACTATGGATTTAATTTGCTCTTCTTTTTTTAGTTTCCTATCTTAGATTATTAATTTTATATATTCTTTTCTAACATATGCATTTAACACTATAAACTTCTCTCTGAGCACTGCTTTTGCTGCATCTCACAAATTTTGGTAAGTTGTATTTTCATTTAGTTCAAAATATTTTTTAATTTCTCTTGGGACTTCTTTGATCCATGTGTTTTTAGAAGTGCGTTGTTTAATCTCCAGATATTTTGGGATTTTCTAGACATCTGTCTGTTGATTTGTAATTTAATTCTGTTGTGGTCTGAGAGCATATTTTGTATGATTTGTATTTTTTTATATTTGTTAAGCTGTGTTTTAAGGCCCAGAATGTGGTCTATCCTGGTGAATGTTCCATGTGAGCTTGAAAAGAATGTGTAAAGTCTGAAATGGGTTTCATCAGGCCCAAATCAAAGTGTCTTCAGGGCTACACTTCCTCCAGAGGCTCTGGGGGAGAATCTGTTTCCTTGCTTTTTCCACTTTCTAGAGGCTCCCTGCATTCCTTGGCTGGTAGCTCCTTCCTCCATCTTTAAAACTCATCACTCAACCTCTGTTTCTGCAATCACATTTCCTCTCTTTCTCTGACCCTCCTGTATTCCTTTTTAAGGACTCCTGTGATTACATTTTGCCCACCTGGATAATCCAGGATAATCTCTCAATCTCAAAATCCTTAGCATAATCACATCTGTAAAGTCCCTTATACCATGAAAGGTAACATATTCATGAGTTCAGGGATTAGGATATGGACAATTTGGGGGCAGGAGTAGAGGGCATTGTTCAGCCTACCACAGTAGTAGAGTAAGGATTTGAACTCAGTGAGCCTGCTCATGGAACCACTTCTTTACTCTTTTGGCTTTCCTACCACCTTGCACATCTAAATGTCTCCTTTATGCTGTGTTTTAATTGTCTGTGTTTAGCTTTCCCACTAGGATGTAACCTTCCTGAAACAGGACATAGAGCATTTGAACCAAATGAGTTTAGATAAAGGAAATTATGTGGAATGATGAGACATCAACAATAGAGAAAATAGTTGTTCTCATTTGATTCCCCAGCCTTTTAAGACTGTATACATGTCTGACTTCTGCAGTTAGTTAGTTACCTCCTAATATTAATATAAATTATAAGTTAAATATTAAGGTAAATATATGCATATATATCTAGATTTAAGTAGCCTCCTGTGGCTAGTGGCTACTGATTTAGATAGCACAGGTCTGTAATATCTACCATTCCCTCAAACTACTCTTACAGAACTGTAATGCATATGCTAAAGATGGTTTGTCTGAAATGAAAATTCTTCTAACAACTCATGTTGTCTTCATTTTTGGTTTCTCTTTTTGTGGGAACACAGGTAAGAACTAAAATGATATACATTTTAGAGGAGTTTTATGTCATTACAAGCAATTTTAGATGAACAAACTTGCCATTGAGGAGTTTGTTTTGCCCAATACTCTTCTTCCAGTCACCGGACAACATAATTAATTGTAAAAAGCCTTCATAGTTTTATCATATTCCTTTATTCCTAGAAGTACTTCATGAGAATTTAACTATTAACGCAGGCTACTATAATAAAAGACTGTGTAAAACCACATTTGGACAGTGTTTTCATTATGCTGGCAAATTTAACTACGTTTCTATGCAGTTTATGTGAGCCCCACCCATACTTTAACCTGTTTCCCATTTTAATGAGGTCCAATCAGGGGAAAAAGCAACAACAAAAAAATCTTCCTGTGTGGGCTGTAGATATCAAATCTGAAGATTATTAATGCATTTCCAGCTAGGGACCATAAGCAAACAAACTCCCCTACAGATAACTACACCCTTCCTGTTTGGGATTGAGTTTACTGTGGAACAGATTTCAGAAATAGGTTTCTGACAGTTGTGAATTTTATTTATAAAATGTTGGAGGGTGAGGTTCTTCCTTTAACAAAAAACTAATTATTTCCTGTCTAATACCCAACAGTGCATTTTAAGCAGTCTTTTTAGAAAATTTACCCTTTAGTAGAGAATTATGTTGCTTTGGGCAGTTCTGGTTGTTCTTGTCAACTAATGTACAAAAATTTGTCTATTTCAATGGATAATTCAAAAAGGACTTACAATTAAAAAATAAAACACAACCTTTAAATGCTTGCATTATCTTGTCTCCAGAGTGACAGTAGTTTAGAGTTTAAATAAATGTATGTACACATTTAACATGGTTTTACTTTTGATATGCAAATCTGTAGCACATTTATGTTCTGTAAATATGCTAAACGAAGAGTTACAGTTTAGGTAAAAGCAGATTTACATTAATGAATTTGCAGGTTAATTCACAGTGTAACGTTATCCTCATCTAGTAGATCTGTTATAAAGAAGCCTATAAAATTTAGGCCACCCACAAAGTGGTCTGCTGAGGCCTGTGGTTGGTGATAAAATGCTGTTATTATGTGGCCTGACTGGTTTGGTAAGGAATTTACCTCCACTAAGACTGTGAAACATCATGGTCCTAAGTTTCCCCCACAGGGACTGCACTGGCTTAACTAAGGTTCTATGTGTTTGTTAGACCAGTTAATGCGCTCTATTGCCTTGACATCATAAGTAATATCATGTGAATGGTATACTGTTTTCTAAGTTGGTTTATTAGAATAGTAATATCAATTCTGGGTCATATAAACCTTAGGATAAACTGGAATAAATGGTTGGTTTAAATAGTTGAATTAAACTTAATGGCTATTATGAGTAAATTTCATCACTGTTTAGAAAAATGTTTGTGTGTGTATTAGTGCTGAGATGGAAAAGGCAGCTAAGGGTTTTATATATTTTAATTTCTGTGTCATTTAAAGAACTTACCCTTTTAATTTCCTTGGGGTTTGTGAATGGTTTTCAAGAGCAAGGAAATGAATTTAGTATAATTTAGTAATCTAGTACTGAGAGTCAAAATTATGTAATCTTCTTTAAATAGCTATTTTTAAGGGATCAAAAAAAATATTGCAGACATTTAAAAAATGCAGTAGTGACCACTACAACAACTAGCAATCATTTGAGGAATAAAAACTGTCATAAGCCAAGCAACGTCTCAAATCACTTCTTTCTAGTTTTTCAAAATGAACAAAATCCTTTTTCAGAGAATAAACATGTTATGTTGTTTTTTGTTAAATTTAGAAAAACTAAAATTAATGTAACAGTTTTTTCATTTTTTATTTTTATTTTATTTTTTTTGTGAGGAAGATCAGCCCTGAGCTAACATCCATGCCAATCTTCCTCTTTTTTGCTGAGGAATACTGGCCCTGGGCTAACATCTGTGCCTGTCTTCCTCCACTTTATATGGGACGCCGCCACAGCATGGCCTGACAAGCGGTGCCTCTGTGCGCGCCCAGGATCCGAACCCTGGCCGCCAGCAGTAGAGCGTGCACACTTAACCGCTACGTCACGGGGCCGACCCCATGTAACAGTTTTTTTAAATCAGATAATTTATATTTTACTTAATTTTCATGGAGATTTAACTGTAATTTTTCTTTAAATACATGAATTACAAAGTATGAAAAATAGCATGGAAATCTAAAATGCATTTTGTGACTACAAATTAAGGAAATTTAGCGTGGAGGAAACGTCGCAATTTTGGGGCAGGAAATTATATCTAATTGCCACTGATAAAAATTATATATACATATTGAAGTAAAATAGTAAAATATACGCTTTGAGGTAGAAAATATATACATGTACAGCCATGTGTGTATAACATATTGTTTTGATCTTAACTTTGCCTTAGTGACTTTAACTATGGTTAAATATTTATAACTTGAAAAGTTTTTTTCAGATAGATACTTTTGGCATTCTTGTAGTTGTTTGTTATACACTAAACAGAATTTTGAATTTGTCATCTGGTCATAATTCAAGCAAATAATGTGAAGTTAGGGGCTCAGAAACTTTTTTCTTCCAAACAAGTAAATGAGTAAAGCCATTGATGTGCTTTACCTAGCTAGCCTTTGTTCTTAGTTCTTCTCATCTCTGGTCTGATGTCCTTAATGCTGACAAATGCCATGTCTGACTTATACATTCAGTGATGTGATACATCAGTGTTTTTCTCTTCATTCAAATTGTCAGCAGATCTCAAAGATAGAGGTTTAAATGGCCTTTGGCAGTAGTGACTACTCAGGGCCAAGAGAGGTGCAGTTGTATTATTGTGTCTCCCTTTTAGACTGTAGCATCATAATTCTGCCAACTGAATCAGCTCAACGTTTGGCTTATTTTCGCTTTTAGCTAACCACAATGTTTTTCACCTTTCTAGGTTTACCGGCAAGACTGTGAAACTTTCGGGATGGTTGTGAAGATGCTGATTGAAAAAGATCCTTCATTAGAAAAGTCTATACAGTTTGCACTGAGACAGAATTTACATGAAATAGGTGAGCGCTGTGTTGAAGAACTCAAGCATTTCATTGCAGAGTATGACACCTCTAGTCAAGATTTTGGAGAGCCTTTTTAGATGATTACTTGCTCAGGAAAAAAAATGTTTCTAGACTTTTTTTTTTCCTGGATTGTATAAATCCTTAATATATGGAATTTTTGTGATGAAGAGAAATACTTTATGATAGTTGACCACATTTCCAATATCAAATAAACATCTAAAATAGTCTAAGATATTTTAGTTAGATTTTTTTTATCTACATGTAGAGCCTCCTAATCCATACTTATCTCACCCCCCTCCTTAAATGATGGGTCAGCTAATTTTTCAAGCTTTGAAAAAGCAGTCCTGGAGAACAGCTTTCTGTACCTACTCATGTTCTGTAGTCTTCCATAGTATGCAATCATTTGTTTGGTCAAGTTAGTGTAATTTATAGGTTAGAGATCATTTTACTTAAACATTTATAGTCTTTTTGCATTTCATAGTCAATGATACCATGTGAAAATGTGAGAATTCTGAGTTGTGATTTTATTGACTTGTTGCTTGCTTATCTTAGGCTTTGTAACTTTTAGTATGTTTAAGTATAATATCCAAATAAACTGAATACTTTGGTATCTTAGAGAATCGTTGCTTTGAGAATAATTCTCATTGTGATAACATAGAGCACTTACGTCTCTAAAAGACTCCTCACAATAAAATGCTGTTTTCCGAGTAAGTGAACTCAATGGCTTCTATTAAAATAATCCTGAGTTTCCTGGCTACTGGCACTGATGTGTGAGTCTTAAACAATAATATATATGAGACTAAGAGAAGGGGCAATTGGAGGTGAAAGATGAGTGCTATTTTCAAGTTGAGATTTCTTTTAAAATTTTGTAATCAAAAGAGAAAAATTTAGAATATGAGGGAGTAGTGGAGTTTCATTTTTTCCATAGGCCCATATTTCTCATCTCAAGAAAGAAGATGATTAATAACATGTCCATGATATAACCATTTACAGATTATGCCTTTGTTAATCTCTGTAGTCTAACAAATTCTTTGTTCTGCTGCCCTTTTTGGGAGTTCTTAGCCTTTCAAAAGTGTTCTTGAAAGAAACAAAGCAGAATAGGCAGTAAGCCCAGCATAACTACCCTTCACCAAGCAGTCTATGTAAACAATCCTTCATGAGCAAGCCGTCCAAATCACGGGTTAGTTAGGAATCTAACTGGGACGATTAAGATATTCCACTCATTTCCTGATCACTTGCAGCTGCCTGAGGGCATTTAGCCAAAATATGTGATTTTGTGGCATTAGTTAGGAAACCTTAAAAATCATGTTTATTATTACTACCCAATTTCATTATCCTCCCATCCTCTTCCCATTTCCACTCTCTTCTCACTTGAATTCTGGCATTATTTTTAGTGACCTTTATTGATAGTATCTAAAGAGCTACCCCAGAGTAGATAAAAATTATATTAAAAGTGGAAACAGCAGTATAAATAATTTTAGCGGATCCTGTAATGGGTGCCTCAAAATATGTATTATGCCATTCCACAAATTTAAGAACTAATTGAAGGCAACAATTATTTTCTTAAGTTTCCTGTACGAGACCACCTTGAATTTTTATTTTTGCCATTTAGATGTTGTACATAAGCCAAAAACTAAACCCCACGTATCATCTCTGGTATTCTTCCCTAATATGAACAGTGATTTTATTTGTTACCCACTTTAGAAAGACTGAGAAAGTACTGATTTTGTTTTTCCCCTGCCCACATGTTTTTTTCTCCTTAAATATTCTAATTCCAAGATTCAGTTCCTTTAGCCAAGATGTCACCAGTTTAAAAATAAAACTTGAGAAACAAGGCAAAGGAGTTATTCACCTAGTTGAAATTCATTAAACTAGAAAGTTTTACTCACAGATGCATTTAAATATAGGTTCAACATATAATTTCTTCTTCCCTTCCTCCAAATTACATTCAGCATTTAAAGCTATTTATAGCTTGCCATCAGCATTATTCTGGTAGGCTTGTCAGTGTCAAATCTGTTTGTTTTTTCCCGAAAGCTTTTTAAAGTCTTATTTTAGTATAGATGAATTCAGGTGTGTACCAGAGTGTGTATTTTGCAAAATGTTCTTGATTAAAGAAATTTGTGATTAAAGAAATTTGTAAATTATCCATTGTTTATGTGTATGCCCAAGTGATGTGATAAAATTTTCATTGTCTCACCGTAAAGCCTTGATGATCAACAGGGGGAAAGCAGATATTGTGAAGCTTTTTGTGAATTTTAAAAGTGCAAAATAAAGCAACCAGGTTTAAATAATTGGATTGTCTCTTTTCTCTTTAACAGGCTTAAAAAGTTTTCGCTGAAATGTAGATTTTTATTACTCTCTACTGCAAGATTACTCCTCAGTGTTAAGTTCACCTACTCAGCAACAGGATGGAGGAATTTTTGAGAATTGAGAAACTATTAACTTTGGTGACTTAGGCAGTCTTGATATCTGGGAAAGCAGTTAAACGAGATAAGATTGAGCACACAGTAGTGCTCAATAATTTTGTAACTATGAATCTGAGTTTCAGAGAATTGTAGGATTAAAATATTACGTCTTTATAGTAACCCCTGGAGGGCAGGTACCATGTTGTCTTTGTGACCCAATTCCTAGCATAGTTTGGAATGTTGTAGGTATTCATATTTGTTGGAGGTACTTATATTTGTTGACGTTTCACAAAGGAGGTGACATTTGGCCCTGGGGTCTTGGAGGAAAAGGACTTATTTAGGCAGAGAAAGGGAAGTATTAGAAGTCCCAGAGGAGGGAATCGTATGGGAAAATGTGTAGGCCTGTGTGACTGAAGCTGGTTGGGGAAGATGGTAGAGGATGAATGTAGGGAAAGGAAGGTTGAGAGCAGAATGTGAAGGATTTTGAATGCTTGTAGCTTTATCCGTTCTGTCCTACTTAAGAATGAGATTTGAAAATACTACCTTTGTATTTATTCTTGCTAAAAATGTTGATTTCTCACAGCCTCTCAGCCACGTCCCAGCCCTGAGCACTTCTTAGACCCAGAACCTCTTGAAGAAAGAGGAGGCTAGATCCTCTTAAGAAAGGACTCTGCAACACTGCCAAAATATCATATAGTGGTTTCAGCTTCATTTCAGAGTTTCCTGCAAGGGATCCTAAACTCCAAGGAAGGCTCTGACAGTTCTTTGGCAACAACTTTGGAGACAGTGATTGGGTCGTCCCTGAAGTATTCATGGTGGGCAGTCTTCAGTGTTGCAGGCAGCCTGCCACCCAGGTGGCTTTACAGCTGCAACACTGTTCAGCTGGCACCTGGAGCTCCTGTGAGTAACGGCCACACTCTTCTTGCCAGACCAAGGTTTGTAGATTAAGCACGGTACATTTATCATCTCCTTCCTGCCAGTTCTCTTGAGAGCACTGATGTTACCCAATTCAGTGAAAAAGAAAAAAGGTGGGGAGGGACTAGTAACTAAGATAGTAGCATCTATTTTCTGCTTTTCCCATGGTAATGGAATTGAAATTGAGTCACGTAACTGCCTAATTAGGACTATCTTTGCTGTGTCCCCCTTGCAGTTAAGTGTGACCAAGTAACTAAGTTCTCTCCTATGGAATTTGAGTGGAAGTACTGCTACTTCTGGGCTGGGACCCTTAGAACAATAGATGTGCCTCAGTCATGCTCTTTTATCCTTTCCCACAAGTAGTAGCAATAGCAACCCCAGCCTTGATTTGTTGCAGAGCCACCAGATGGAAGGAGCCTGGATCCCTGCACGACCACATGGAGTACTGAAATGTTATGTGAAAAAAGGAATCAGTGTCTTTATTGTTTAAGCCATATTATTGGTTTCTTGTTAACAGCTCACCTTTTACTCAAATTAATACAAATGATATTTGAGGGTTAGCTTCACTGATGTTGGCCCTTAGCAGGATGTAACAGTCCTGCATTTCCATTGTAATAATTGATCTTGGAGTAATGGGGACTGATTATATAAAAGGCTTTGCCAGTCCACTGAATTTATTTCAAGTTGTATTTAAAATCTCACTTGATGACAAATATTTGTTAAATATTTAATATCTGTTAAAAAAAATACTTAATATTGTTAAAGCCTCATGCACATTGGTATGGCAGTAGAGACAGCCTGATTCTATAGCATTTGTGTTTTTGAGCTCTGCTCCCAGGGATTAATGGTATTCTAATGTTAGACAGCCAGCCCTGCTGGTTTAGTGGGTAAGCTTTGGCACTCACACTGCCGTGCCCTGGGTTTATTTCCAGTTTGGGAACCACACCCACCCGTCTGTCAGTTGTCATACTATGGCAGCTGCATGTTGCTATGATGCTGAAAGCTATGCCACCCGTATTTCAAATAGCAGCAAGGTCACCTATGGTGGACAGGTTTCAGCAGTGCTTCCAGACTAAGACAGACTAGGAAAAAGGAACTGGCCACCCACTTCCAAAAAACATTGGCCATGAAAACCCTATGAATAGCAGTGGAGCATTGTCTGATACAGCACCAGAGGGTGAGAGAAGTGTGCAAAAAGACCGGGCAGGATTCCCCTCTGCTGTCCACAAGGTCACTAGGAATTGGAATCGACTTGACAGCACTAACAACAAATGTTAGACCATTATCACTAAAATCGTAAAAAGTTTTAAACTTTTCCCGTTTTTGTGTGTGAAAAGGTAGAGGTTTATTGAAATATAAACATTTGAGAATATGTAAGATAGAAAATAACCACAACATATACAGACACTTGCTACAAGAGGATGTCTGAGATATTTGTCCACTACCTGGGCTATCCATGTGCTGTCACATTTTTCCTGGTAGAATGCATATAAGATGAGGAGAAGGAGGGGACAGAGCTGCCCTGGCTGACTGGCCGCATGGCCTTCAGGTCTGCACCTTAGGGGAAAGCTCCTCTTGGCCCAGGGCCCTGTTCTTGGGGGCACATACTGGCACCCCCACTCACAGGCTTTCTGGCTGAGGCCCTGCTGTTGTCCTTGAGGCAGCAAGGGTTCACAGAGAGGGTGTGGCTGGGCAGGCTGCCTGAGGAAAGGGAGAGAATCCAATGACCAGAAAGACACAGTGTGCCTAAGTGGGAAGAGTCCATCCTTTGTGACCAAACCCCTGAAAAAGACACATTGGCCAAATGTCTGTGACACCTTCAAGTGGGCCCAGTGCCAGCCAGCTGGGCTCCTCCCTGGCACTGAATCCCAGACGCCCTTCTCTGCCCGTACCCTGCACTTGCCTGATGGGTAAGGTGGGGAAAGCGGAGGCCAGAAATCAGCCCCTAGTGGATGGAGAGGTGTGTGTGTAGGGGGAGGGGTGAGAAGATGCAGTTCCACGGAGCTGCCCCTTACCAGGCTGAGGTATCTGATTGTGCTCCAGCTTTTGGTGTGTTTCTTTTCCTGGACAGTACTGAGTGTTAGCCATGCTGTGGGCTCATGCTGCCATGGTCTCCCACCACCACAGCCTGACGACATCATAGCGGGTGGTGGTCTGCTGAACACTGCAGGGCTTACTCGATTGAGAGGTGAGTCTTGTGTGAGAATCTCCTTTTCTTTACAGCATAGGAGCAACCTGACCCACCTCAGGGTCCAAGAGGAGAGACAGAGCTCTCTCAGCATCTCATCTCCTGGGGCAGCTCGAACTCTGCAAAGGCCCTGCCTCCATGGCCTGCCTCTGAGGTAGGAACGTTGAGTGAAGAGGAGACACTGTGCGCCCACCCTCGTAAGCTGGGGGTAGGGGTTTGGGGCTAGTCCTGCTTTCGCAGGAATCTCCCATTTTTTAAAACTTTGTATTCTGCTACTTCTGTAGCATAGAATCTAGTGAACCATACTGGCTGTAGCTTAAAATATATTTCAGATTTAATATACTAAATACTTTGTAGGATTCTGAGAAGCACCATTTTTTTCAGTTATTTCACTATCTGAACAAGGTTAGAACCACCATTCTAGTGTTTTTGATTCATAAACACTTTCACATGTAGTAAACTGATGAGGATTTTATTCTCCTTTTACGGTCAAGGGCAGGAGAAGTTATAACTTGCCTAAGGTCATACAGCTGGAAGTGGCAGAGCCAGAGATTTACCCAAATCTTTCAACTCTAAACTCAGTGTTCTAGGAAGAAGTGGGAAAGTTTGGTGGTCATTCAGAATTAGGTTCAAATCCTGAATTCAGCACACGTTAGCTGTTTGATGTATGTGCAGTTAATGTGTAATGTAATTGTAATGGGTAATGTGTAAAATAACTTTACAAAAAACTTATGAGAAAATTCAAATCCTAGTTCAGTAGGTTTTTCCTGTTTTTCCCTTTATCCTCAGTGGCTACTATCTTCCATATTGGTTCCTAGGACTTCTGCTTTGGAGCTATTTTAGAAAACACCTTTGAGGTTCATAAGGGGTAGTTAGTAAGGGGCAAGAAGCCTGTAGGGTTACCTCCCCCATGGCCACAGCACAGCCCAGGACTCGGCTCTTTGGCTGCTACACCTGGACCCATGGGAACTTTGACAAGAGCCTTTAAGTGGAATGAACCTGGTAATTCAATTTTTCTTCTAGGAACCTAGATTAATTAAACATAGTTAACACCTTGTCAGCTTTGCTTATAAGACGTTCAGAGATTCCAGACTATGATTGCTGCCAGTAGCAGCCCTCTGAAATGTAGAAAAAAATCTTTTCATCCTGGTAATTGGAGAGAAATAACATGACAGAGGAAAATAGCTTGCCTTCCACATATTCTATGCAACCTCCAGACTCTGCAATCTCCGGACTGTCTTCGTAATGAAGATAAAGCCAGCTTGAAGCATATGCACCGACAGGGAAATAACCATCTCCAAACTTCTTTTTCATGCTTTAGTTTAACCTCTGGCTCATCAGAATCCCAAGCATTACCAAGCCTCTTTAAAGTTCCCAACTCCAGTGAGCCACGGTCTTTGGCGGGATCATCCTTTCAGGAATCCTTGCCATGCTGGTAAATGAAAGAGTCAGAAAAAGGAAACAACACTGTGCTGAGTGGGAAGACTTCTCTGTTGACTGACCTGATAAATTCAGTTCAGTCTGCACAGAATACTGAAGCTGGAAGGAAACCTTTGAGATGGTCTAGCCCTCTCATTTTACAGAAGTGGAAACTGGGTCAGAGCACTCCACCTGCTGAGTTAATGAGAGAGGTGAGTCTTCTAACCCAGATCTCCTGAATCCTGTAGTCCAGTGTGCTTTGCACCACTGCAGGATCCGCTTTGTGGTGGATTTATATTAGACTAATAATCATCTTTTCCAGTGTCAATTGCTTGGTTCATTTATTTAAAACACTAAAGTAGCATTTAAGAGAACTGGTTTCATATTCTGAATGGTACTGTTTATATTGCTGCAATCAAAGGATTTCAGAGAGTAGATTGTGAGTTACTTCTAGAGTTGGCATAACAGCACTTTGTGCACATACACCAGTAGAGAGTGAAATTTCCTTTGCAAAAAGAAAAGTTGAGGCTAAAATTGATCCCCAAAATGGGAATACTTGACCAGCTAGCTGAGTCTGTTCAAAAAGAATAAATCAGCTCTAATCCTGTGACTAAGTCTCTATGTACCCAACGTGTTACTTTTCCTGCACACTTCCTTCCCAAACCATTTTGTGAAAGCCATCCTTAAACTTTATTCCCCCGGAAAAGTTTCTGATTCTATGGCCTTGGCAAAATGTGAGCTCAGAGGTGCAAAATTCAGTTTGCTCCTGCTTATTTCTCCTTGGCTCAGTTTACCTGGAAGCCTTCCTAACGTGTTTGAGAGTTTGCAGAGAACCCATGTGACTGTACAGGAGCGTGCCTTCTGCTTTTAGATAGTTCCAAAGAATGGCCCGAGAATCTAGGCAATTTGACTAATTAAAAAGGATTTTTATCATAATTGTGTTACTAGTACTGAATTGATAATGAGGCTCAATGGAATTTTTTTTTTGATCCCAATAATTTTTTTTTCTTTGTGCATCCAAAAAAGGTCACATTTATATCTATAAACAGTAATTAGTTGTGCCTCTTAGGGCACAGCTAAGGGATAAGGGAATCAGCTTCAGGCTCAACTTATAACCCATGTGTTGGAGACTTGCTGATGGCAAGCTCATTTTGTTCCACGTGTTTCAGAAATGTTTGAATTAGTTGCTAACATTTAAAAACTGGGATATTTCACAAAAGTTTAAATTCTTGGCTTCTCTGGAAAAATCAGAAGGTCTAGTAACACTGATTCTCCTTTCCATGGCAGTAGTCAAGTGTCCATTAGAAAGAAGCTCAATAAGCCAAAGTGTGCCCACACTATGTTACTAAGGCCTGCACTGAAACCTCTGGGCACTCCTGAACTACGTCCACACCAATACTTCCAGGTCCCGTCCTCCAGGACTAAGTTGGGCAGGGACGCGTGCACACACGGAAATCTGTTTTGGGTGCCCATTCCAATGTTACTACCCTTTTAAGAAGGCCCATGATTCCTGTCTAAAGTGCGAGGGTTAGACAGCACATGATATCTCCTTTCACTTCTGGTACATTTTATTTAACTCAGGAAGTAGAAAGCAGAGTGTCAAGAATAGCAAATGCATACACAAAACAAATCATTTTCTTTTAATGAGAGCTAAAAGGAGTTCCTATTGACATTCTATCAGCATCACTCCATGGGCCTTTTAAGCAGAATGTTCTCCAATTTGATCTGAAGTGAGGAAAATGCAACCATTAGGGTTCTGCTTCACCCCTGTAGAGATTAAAGGCAGTGTTTTAACATTTGATATTTATCTTGGGACCAAATTTTAGAGTTTAATAAGAGTGCAGGGTATCTGGTCATTCACTAACTAAATCTACAAACACCTTTTAGCAACTATATGCTTAATTTTCTTGCCTACTTCTTTACAAGACTACAAGACAGTGCTTCCCTTTCTTCGTTATTGTTATGTAGTCGTCTTTGTTAATGCTACTAACCAAGATTTAAAATCTTTAAAGGTTACGTTATCATTGTGAATAAATATTCCTGCATGTCCTTAAACCTTTGGCAACCTATATAACCTTTACCTAAGGAAATGAAAAAATAGGGTGATTGTTGCCAGAAGCAAGAGCAACTAATCTTTTGAGAATGACTTGGAAACTACTGAGGACAGTGACTTCAGCTTATACCTGCACTTCTCCAGGTTAAGTATTACCTGTTTACTATTTGTTATCCATCCTTTATAAGCAACACATTGCAGCAGTCTTTTCTAAAAGGATGCCTACTCTTTGCAGCATAGGTTCTGAAAAGGTCTTCAAAAATCAAGAAATTTGCTAATATGTGAGTCGTGATGGAACAAGCACTCTCATACGTCGTTAGTGTAAATGTAAATAAGAATTTCTTTTGGAGGAAAATTGGTGATATCCACCAAAATTTTAAGTGCATAACCTTGGTCCCAGTAATTATGCTGCTCAGAATGTATGTGCATGTGTGGTAGTGCAGGATAACGTATCCATGAAGAAATTCAAGTCCATCACTAAGGGGCTGGTTAAGTAAATTATGGTTTATCCAAAAGTGGAATATTATGCAGTCATTGAAAGAATGAGGTAGACCTATACGCACTAACGTGGAACGTCCACATATAAAGTGAAAAAAGCAAGCCTCAGCGTGTATAGTTTGCTACCATTTTTTAAAGAGATACGTTACATAAATATGCTTTGAACATCTGAAGGATACACTAGAAATGGATAACAGTGGTTACTTCTGGGGAGGGGAACTGAGGGACTGGGGATGAAGAGTAGAAAGGAGACACTTGACTGTCTTTTGTTCTCTGAATTTTTTTTTTTTTTTTACCATATGCATGCATTTCCTTTTCATTGCTGATATGTTTTTAAAATGAACCAGACTAGGGAAATGATGATACAGTTATTGAGTAAAGAGCTCTCTCACCAGTGGTGTGTTTCTGAAGGGGCCCTGTCTAGCCCTAATACAAAGCCTTGACTATCCAGGGATGGGTATAGGGGACGCTGTAGACCACTGGTTTACCTGGATTCCTGTTCCTCCTCCCCACGGTCTAACAGCTTTTCCCCATTATGGTCAATACGGACGACTTTACCTCTGTGCCTCAAGTCCTATTTCCCACCTACTTGTAGGGGCAAGTGGATATGCAGGAGTCACATGGTGGTCTGCTAATGGGAGAAGAATGGCAAAATAACCAAGGAGCAAAACGGAAGTTATCTGGATGTGTTTGCAAAGACTTGTGTTCAGAAAGGTAGTTTGTTATTTATTAAGCCTTTATTAAATACCGTCCTAAAGGTCCAAGACACTACTGTGACCTTAGTTAGGACTGAAATGTATGTGCAAGAATGGCACATATCAAAATATAAGCTGATTAGTTCAAATCCAAGAAAATTTGAAATAGAACCTCATATTAACTTGATGTAGTCAGTGGCACAGCATCCTCTAATTTAAAGATTTTAAAAGAAAAACATAACTAGAAGGCCCAGTTTTCAAAATTGCTCTTACAGGCGAACAAATTAGCTGGAGGATAAAAAGGAATGACCTCTCTGCAAATAATATATCTACAAAGCCCTCTGACACAAAAAGCAGATCCTTGTAGTTTTGGTCTCTTCCTAGGAGATAATCACCACCTTGCTAAAAATGGGAAAGGCACCCCCTACCATCCCCAAGGGGGAAGAAAAACATTCACCCAAACAGCTTCTACTTGTTTTTACCATATATTCCAGGGGTATGTGTGGGTTTTTTTGTTTGTTTTTACATTTATACAGTTTACATTGCTTGACCCATAAATAACACTTGTAAGATTAATAGGGCCATAGTTTTAAAGAGTATTTACATAGCCCCACCATGCATACAGAGCCTTTTTAATATTGAAAAATCAAAAAAATTGAACTTTCCATCACTAGGCAATATAAATTTGACCATCTAAACTTATAAACCCTGACTAAAATACAAGCTACCATTTCATCCATAAATGCTGTTTCTGGTTCCCTAACAAATCTAGCACTGCAGTGTAACAAACATCTTGCAATTCAGGGATATAAAAATATCAGCTTTAAAATCTGAACTGTACAGTATGTACATTAATATTTGCACCATTAAATTAGGAATACACTTAAGTCTATGAAATACTACATTATAAATAGCAATGCTTTTTTCAGTCTGTAGCTGGAGCTAATACAATACATTTACCTGGCTACTGAGGACTGAAAGGGGCTGAGGTGGCCTCGCACGATGGGAAGCACAGTGTTGGCTGGGTCAGTGTGACTACGTGCATGCTGCACAACCAGACTGATCAGGACCTGGGCCAACCTGGTGTAGACGAACAACAAACACTATTGCTTTACAAAGGTGGCTGAAGTTCTCCATTGTCTGAAATCAACACCCCTGTCCAATCACCTCATGAGAGCTTCTTGAAGATTCTCGAGGATTCTCTTGAGGACTGGAGACCAAAGCAGCTATATAAAACTGTAGTGCACCTGACAGGCACAAGATGTCATGTCAACCTGGCGCCATCCAAGGAGGGTAAACTGGAGCAATCACACCTTCCATATGTTAATGTGACACTGTAAACAGCCGTTGGGGTCTCATTTACATGGGCAAAGCACTTTAAACTATTTTAGCAACCTTCCTATGGAAGAAAAAAGATGATTCAAGATGGTTAATGGCTAAGTTTAAACATGATCACCAGCTACTAGGTTAAGAAATAATACAGTTTTTGCCCTTGTGTCCCTTTTTCTTCTTAGATTTAGTTGTCCTCTGACCAAGATGAGGAGTAGGGAGCGCAGAAGTTGGACTAGAAAGGTCATCTGTATAGTAGGCATATCTCTGTGGCCGGGGCTGAGGAATTGGTTGTCCAAGAAAATAGCCTTCTTCTTCTGAGTCGGAGGAGGAGGTGGAGGAGGAACACCAGGAATCATCCTCCTCACCGTAGAGTCCCAGAAACCTGTGCACTCCCGGGTTCTGCAGGGCATAGTCGGAAGTGGCATGGGCATACTGTCCGTAGAGATCGGCATTCTGGATGTATGCTTGGATCTCCCGGGCACTTTTGTTCTGTATAAATTTCTCATAGTTATCAGGGGTGTAAAGCCGCAGTCTGCCCTTGGGAGAGTATTTTCTTTCTGTAACAAGATTCAGGGCGTTGTCAGAGCGGGACTTCCTGCTTCTCCTGCGGCGATGGTGATGAGACCTGGATCCCCTCTCTTCAAAATGGTAGACCCGTCTCCGAGTCCTCTCACTCATTGGAGGCTGCCGGATTTCGATGTTGTCGTAGTTTCCATTGTCAATGACGTCATCTGAAAACTTGACTTGCTGTGGTCTGGACTGAGACTTGGATCTTCTGAGCACTGGCAGATGTACTGGTTTCTCCTCAGGCAGGATTTTTTCTGGACACAACTCTGAACTTAGACTCTTCAAGGACTCTGCGCTCCTGTGCAGCATGGAAGAGTTCAAAGTCCCCATATTGCTCATTTTCTCACAATCTTCTGCTTCCATTTCCTCAAAGTTTTGCAGAGAATATAACGATGGCCTCGGCTTGCTTTCTCCATCCACTGAAGGCCCTAGAAGAAAAGCCAAGACAAGATGTGATTCTCAATAATCCTAATATTCTGACAATTACTACAAACAAGCTACTGAAAGAAGCATTTCAAAGACAAATCTCCCAAATTTCAATATTTGATTCACACTCACTATGTAAAGCCAAGGTTCATATATACTTAATTGAGAAGAGGTATGAATTTTGTTATTGATACAAAGGCATAGCCTGTCTTATCAGCCCAGCTGTTTTGGAGCCAATTATAGCATATAGCATGAGCGGCCAACGTGTAAAAGCTCTTCATAAAAGTCCCATCATTAGTTTATTAACATGACACGTAGAACTCCTGCCTCAATCCATTAAAGCCAGACTGCTTCATTTGAACACCTCCCAAATCAATCCCTTTCTTTGCATCCATATGGCTACCAAGATGGTCCTCCTCTTATGGTTGGCAAACCACAGCCCAAGGGCCACATCCAGCCCACAGCCTATTTGTGGATCAAGTTTCACTGGAACACAGCCACTTCTATTTGCTTACATACTGTCTATGGTTGCCTTCTACAATGACAGCATTGAGTAGTTGCAACAGAGACTATAAGGCCCAAAAAGTACTATGTAGCCTTTTTCGGAAGAAGTTTGCCACTCACTGCCTAGACCTTCATCCAGTCCTCTTCTCCTTCAACCCATAAAGCGATATGCCACTTTCAGATTCATCTTATTTTAAAACTTCTCAAAACTGATATTGCTCTCCTTTGTTATAAATAGGGCCCAGGCAAGGTAAGATAAACGGACATAACCCAGCAGACTGTAAATGACCGTAGGGAGTGGTGCAGACTCTTGTCTACTGGAGACTACGTAACTTCATACTTGCTAAACAGAACCTGTTTTTCAGCCCATTGTTGTCAAGAAATGTCAGCTCTAACACTTTATGCGTACCCAGTGATGTCTATTTTTGATATTAAATGTTAAAACACCTATCAAGGCCTGGCAAACAGGAGGTGCTTAATAATTTAGTCTCACCCACCATTCCTCGACTCCCCTTTGTTGTAGATGTGGTCTTTGACATGTCCAACAGAAGCCAGGAGGGTAGCTGTCTTATCCCTCCTTGCCACTGCAGCCCCTGGCACAGGGTCATTCCCGGCTAAGGGCAGCTGCTAAAGCCCTTCCTGTCTATATTACAGCAACAGAACCTTTATGAACAGGCTGGATGTCATTTGTCTGACTATAAAACTAGCCATGTAACAGCATGTATGCAAAGACTTAATTGCAAATATGAGATTCAGAAGGGCTGGCTTCTAGGCTCAATCTTGCCTTTAAAAACTCATGTAAAGGGGCCGGCCCAGTGGCACAAGCAGTTAAGTGCGCACGCTCCGGTGCGGTGACCCGGGGTTCGCCGGTTTGAATCCCGAGCGTGCACCGACGCACCGCTTGTCGCGCCATGCGTCCCATATAAAGTAGAGGAAGATGGGCATGGATGTTAGCCCAGGGCCAGTCTTCCTCAGCAAAAAGGGGAGGATTGGCAGATGTTAGCTCAGGGCCGATCTTCCTCACAAAAAAAAAAACCCATGTAAAGTTGGGCGTTTAGCCTCTTGGTAACTCAAATTTCCTCATTTGTAAAATGCAGTAATACTGCATACAGCTCAGGGTCATTTTAAGGGTGAAGTGGTTAACTGATATGAATGTGCTTTGAAAACAAAGTGAAATTATGGTATAATCTGGGTAAAAAATAGCTATTAATAGCTAAAAATAGCTTAGCTATTTTTGAGCTATCTATGGCCACAGGGCAATTCAGGAAAATATAAAAAGTATTATGAGCTTATCAAGGGCACATGCTGATTTTCGTATCTTGAAATTCATATAGCATGATCCAAAGAGTCCAGTGTCTTTCAGATACAGATGCAGACTCCATTACCCAGATAAATCAATTTCCTCCTCTTCAAAATAGGGATAATAAAACCTACCCTAAAAGATTGCACTGATAATGTATTTTATATATACGCATACACGTACACGTTTGTTTTGCTATAGTGTTTGGCATTTAACTGAAACTCCTTCTTCCTTCCCATGGTCTACAGTTTTAAATAACATAGCCCCTCCTGGTGCTGAACTGTAATTTTTGGAATAAACTTTTTAGTGGCTCCTTTTTCAAATATCCCATAATCCCTGGATTACGTACCTGTGATATTAGACAAAGCCAAAGAATCCATGGAATCCCGAACACTTTGCTCTGGTTTCAAGTCTGACAGACACTCCAGGGAATCCTCATACCACTGTGTTTGATCGTGATTATATCCCGAAGCTCCATGGTCCAGATCTAGTTCCTGGAGCCTTCTGCTGCTTGCAGGGCCTGGGTGGCTGCCATAAGCAGAATCGCCCAGTCCATCTTGTGACTGTGCCCAATACATATCAGATTGGTATTTTTTACTTGCGAGGCTCTGGTTATTTTGCTTTAATTCAGTCTTATTTTTAACCATGTTATCAGATATCCAGTGCTCACTGGCTCGAATATCCATCTCATTGGGCTGCTGCTGAAAGAGGCTTTTATCACCAAACTTGAGGAGGAGCTGCGTCATATAATCTTCATGCTCAGCCCATTCTTCAGGGTCTTCTGGGGTTTCGTGCTCTACTCTGCCTTTCCAAAATTCTTCATTGACAAAACTTGCTCCTTGCCCAGAGAGACTCAGATCCTCCAATTTCCGAGAAAGGGTGTCGTCAGCATTGCCTGAAAGGCCAGGAAACTTGTAGTTCAGAGCAGGGGACAAGAGGAGAGACTGTCTACACTGATCCGCTGACCGACTGCTTTTGCCCATCCGGACACTTCTTCTGGAGTCCCTTGATCGGGCTGACTGAAATGCAGAGTCGGAAGAATCAGAGGCATGGACGTCTTCCCCAAGGCTGCATGTTTTTGAGCAATAAATCTGACCTTGTTTGGGAAGGAAGGGACACCCCAATAACGAGGCTTTACACTGGGCACAAGAAAAGCACGCTTCTGTAGCATGCCAGTGCTGCCCGTCGTAGGTCATCTGTGCATGGTCAACGCCTGTTTTAAACAAGGATAGAATAACAGGTTATACAGTTCAATGCTTGAAACAAAAGAAGAACAAAGAAACAGAGAGGAGAAAGACTCTGGGCATGAGGGAAGTCTCAGAGGTGATGGAAATGTTCTGTATCTTGATACGAATATGGGTTACACTGGTACAGTTAATTCTCATTATTTGCAGATTCCGTATTTGTGAATTTGCCTACTTGCTAAAATTTATTTGTAACCCCAAAAATCAATACTCGCAGAGCTTCCAAGGTCATTTGCAGACATGTGCAGAGTGGCAAAAAATGTGAGTTGAGACGCATGTTCCCAGCTGAGAACAAAGTGGCACTCTGCCTTCTGTTTCAGCTCTTTATGTTAAACGAGTGACCAGTTTAGTGCCATGTTTTTTCACATTTTTGTGCTTTCTCTTGGTGATTTTGCTGTTTAAAATGGCCCTCAACCGTAGTGCTGAAGTGCTGTCTAGGGTTCCTATATACAGGAAGGCTGTGATGTGCCTTACAGATGAAATCCATTAGATAAGCTTTGTTCAGGCATGAGCTATAGTGCTGTTGGCTGTGACTTCAATGTTAATGAATCAACAATACATCTTAAATAAAGTGTCTTTAAACCAAAACGCACATGAAACAGGATTATATGTTGATTGGTTGATGGAAATGTTGTGACCAGAGGCTCGCAGGAACCTAACCCATATTTCCCCTAGGAGCAAAGGTTCAGTGTTCAATAATTCAGTGTTCGTGGTGACTTTACAGAATGTGACTACCACAAATAATGAGAATCGACTATATATCCATTTATCAAAACTCATCAAATGGAAACATTTAAGATCTGTACATTTCACTATATATAAATTATGCCTCAATAAAAAAAAAAACAGTGGACAATCATAGACAGACTAATGGATAAGTGACAGCAGACAGGCTGGGCTATGGACTTACCAATATGCTCCCCACAGGTTTCACAGTACTCGGCATACAGAGACTCAAAACAGCCACAGCAGAATGGGCGGCCGTCCTTCATGATGTACCTCTGTCCTCCTAGGACTGTTTCACACTCAAGGCAGCAGAAGTGTTTCATGTGCCAATGGCGACCCTCAGCTTCAGTGCACTCATCAGCAAAAATTATCTTTAAAAAGAAATATGAAACCACAGGATGAAAGAAAATCACTGTGAGCTATTTTAAAGGCTAAGTAACTGCAATTTCAGAGCAACTGACACTAGCTGTTCAAAAAAATCACTTAAGATACCTAACCTTGTTTCTCACAGCCTCAAGCTTAAATCTAACTTGATTCAGCTACAAAATAAGAGCAGAAATTTAAAATGTTGAAAAAAACCCTAAGTGTTTGCTTAAACTTTAAAAAAACAGATTTCTACATTGGAGCTAATTCATTCTGTCATATTTTTGCTCCCCAATCACACTTTGTTGGCATAATCTTGCAAAGAATACATTAACAATGAAATAATTTAGTGGTCTGTGCATGTTTTAATAGAAAGAAAACTCACAAAAACGTGGGGAATCAACAGTTATAGCTATCCCGATACTGGATCATGTGAACAGCCCTTGTGTAGATAATGCTTCGTTTGACCTGATGGCCAACTCCAGATTAAGGACTTTATTTTTTACATTTTTGGTTTCAAAAGAAGTTCAAATAGCACATCATTGAAAAGGCTTAAAAAATAAATAAATTTATAAAAGTATCAATGGAAAATTTACTGTCACTGATTGAAGGAGACTAAGGAGATATAATAAATAAATGCAATGAGTTACCCTGGATGGGATCTTGGAAGAGAAGAGAGACCTTGGTAGAAAAACTAGGAAAATCTAAATACCTATAGTTAATGGTATTATACCAATGTTAATTTCTTAGTTTCGATGCCTATACCATGGTTATGTAAGATGTTAACAGGGGAAGCTAAGAGAAGGGTATATAGGAACTCTCGATAATACCTTTGCAACTCTTCTATAAATCTAAAGTTACTTTAAAATAAAATGCTTAAGGGAAAAAAAATTTCCTTTCACACCACCATCCCTTCCCACACGCCCCAGGGTAACCACTGTTAACTTAGTGTATGTCTTTCCATATAGTTTCTGAGTGTGTACAAATATGTATACAATTTTGGTTTTTTCCTCCTTTATTCAACAAAAACAAGATCATTTGCTACATACTATTGCAACTTGTTTTTTTCTCACGATCCATCAAGGATATCCTACTTTTCAAGACACAAAGACCCCTGCTGCCTTCTCTTGATTAGCCACATATTATTCCATTGCACGAACGAATGTACAGGGTCATCTTAAAAATATACAAACACAGCACAAGCAGGAGATATTTATATTTTTCTTAGGTGTGAACAGTGGAATATTGGCTTACTAGAAGCTTATTTTTTCCAGTGTTAAGGGATGAATTTTTTTTACCTCATCACATGCCGAACACCGTGGCTTGAGCAGTTCAGCATGGTGCCTGCCACAGTGAATTTTTCCATCCTGATAAAAATAGATGAGGTCGACCAGCAGCTCGTTACATGTGAAGCAGACAAAACAGGATGGGTGCCAGCATATTCCAGGGCCGGCACGGGAGGCAAACACTGCAATTTCACCTCCATTTATCTTCAACCCACACTAAAAACAAAAGGATTTGAATTTAAAATGATCCTTTTTAATGACTGGATTCTCAGCCTTTCCCACTTCACACTAAATCCCAAATTTGTCAGGAAAGCTTTTATTTTTGTCCCCTCCTGTTAGTGATTAAATAGCTCTTTAATGCTGGGTTATTCGTGATTCTCAACTGGAAGGAACAGGCCTCAGATACACCGCCCCACACTAGACTGACTATTCTAAGAACGGTTTCATCTGATTCACATTCAGAGTGGTTTTCCTGAGCCGGCCTCCTTTTGGATAGTTTCCTATCCAAAAAGTATTTCTATCCAGAGTTTCCTACTCTGAGAATGGCCAGGAAGGATCTGAATGTCTTCAATATGTCTCCGTGTTTTTTGAACACTAGGTATACCTAGCATCTCCCTCCATGCCAGGATCCTACGAAAGGCAGGATTTCCTCCAATGTTTACAGAAGGACAGACTTCCTCCCCCGTCATACACAGCAATGTAGCCAGTTATAAACATTAATCCCCATTCAATAAAAAGCTAAGTTGCCTTTCTTTCTCTTAGTTTTCAGAGGCTTTCAGGGCCCACCCTGTGTTAGCCCCATAGGCTCCCCCCAACTCACCCCATCCACACCACTCCCACAAGCTACTCATCCTAGAGAGGGCTACCTGCTCGCACACAGCATGCATGACCGCTCTGGACAAGAGTTTAATCGTTCCTCTTCCAAGCGCTTCCTTCTTCCGCTGAGCACTGAACACCTGCAATTCTTTTTTCTCCTCTTCGCTCAATGACTGGCAATACCGCACCTTCACAGAAAGGGAAACAGAAGCACCACACTGGAGCGCAGTCTACCTCACCGATTCTTTTTTTCCAGAGTTAGAGTTTCGGGAATAAAACAGCAAGTTTAGCTGGCTTGGCCCCTGAATCTCCAATTTAAAAATGACACCATACTTTTGAAATGACACCAAATCTTGCAGCCTCTCTAGCAAGAAGGAAATGCTATTTGAAGGAGCAGTCTTTATTTTAAAAAAAAATATGAGATGTTTAAACACTTATCAGCAGAGACACTAAAAAAATGTAAGACATGAACCTTTCCACAAAAGGCTCAAACTTGTGAATTGCCACTTTCACTCTACATTCTATGGGCACCCACCTCCCCTGCAGGCTTGAACCACCATGAAGCGCGGACTCTAGATGAAGGGCAGGGAAAGCTCAGGACTCTGTGGCCTCCTGATCACTGGAGGGTGGCTGCAAACACTACAAAAGCCCAGCTGTGTTAAGTTTATTGCAGTGACACCCTTTTCTCTCTTAAAGAACGGAAAGCTGTATCCTCCAGCCAAATTTTAACTGAAGAAAGGCAGAGAGCCCGAGCCAGTGAGGAGCTGGGGTTTACATAGGCATCTCAATGCTTAGTGCATATGTTTTTTCCTAATGAGCCCTCTTCCTGTTATTTTACCTCATTATCGTGTGGTGGCAACTGGTACAAAAGCTGTTTAATTCGATGTTTCTCTCCAGGGCTGTTGACATAAGGAACCTTCTCCTCTGGTAAGCAGGCAAAATAGAGCTGGATCTGAGCGAGAGACAGAGAGGACATCAGCAAACAGAAAGTGAACAACGTAACTTATATTCGGCCTTAAATAGTTACCTTTCCCTTTAGGTGCAGGGTTTGGCCTCTTGCAGCTAATGAGAAGACCAGCTGAGCCAACCCAGCAGAACTGCAGACCTTCAGAGAGCTAGCATCCAGCTGCTAAATTGCTCTTCAGGAATGTAAGTGGTAATGACAATTAGGGGCATCATAAATTATGCACCATAAAATATGCACATTTAATGCTACCATTCCCCAGCCACTCTCCCTGGAGTCAAGAGAGTCTGGGTGAATGCTGCAAATGACCACACAGGCTGTGTGGCACTGTCCAAAATCCCGCCACTACACCAACACACCGAATTTGCTCTCTGAATTTTACATGTTACAAAGACAAAAGCTGTTTTGTTAAACTCTATAAACTCCCCCTTATCCGGTTCTCTCAAGCATCAGCTTTCTTTGCTTCCATGGGTGTTATATTTTCTAAATACCTGGAGTCAATTTCCCCATGGAAACTGGAGGGGAGCCATAATGAGCTATACTCAGTTCACTTTGAAAGGAGAACTCAATTTTTGTTTGTTTTCGTTTTTTCCTGTTGTATTTAAAGGACTATCCCTTAATGAGTACTGCAAAGCATACTGCAGTGCTGAGAAAGAAGGAAAGTGATTTAAGGAAAAAGAGGGGAGATTAGGGAGATTGGGGCCTATCTGCTTCTTAGTATCACACAAACCTACCCACCCTAAGCTTCAAGAAGGGATTCTCTCTTAAGTAGTTTGTCAAAATATTGCTTTCCTAACTGCTGTGCCCGCATTCCACACTGTATCAGCTACAGAAGCTTTTACAGTTATAAACACTTACTGAACACCAGCTACACGTGTGCCAGGGATTGTGCAAGGCCCTGGATGAATAAGGAGTCACTATTCTCAAGAGTTGCACCATACAGGAAACAAGCATAACTCAGAAGGTGCCAGCTGGGTGTGCAGTTGCTTCGATTCCAAACCATGCCTTGGCCCTTGTGATAATTCCTACCACCAGCAATTTTTAACAAGTTCATCATTATAAGGACATTGGGAAAATAAAAATAGGCATATAGAATGTTCTCATCTTCCTTAACAATACAAACAAAGCACAAAATTAGCTCTTTAATTTTTTTTCCAATCCACGCTGTGTGGTGACAGACTGTTTTATGTGCAAGGTTATCAAAGGTCAAATGTCTAAACAGTAACACTTCAGACGATTTCTTACAGCTCTGCGTTTTCTCTCTTCCAAAGCAGAAGTGTAGCTGAGAACTCGCCTCTTTCCTTTTATTATCTTTTTGTTGTTACTGAAGTTTTTAAAAAAGTCGATTCCTCTCATTCTCTCCAAAGGGACTCATCAGAAATCCATATAACATGCATGTAAGTACTCTAGATTTCATTCATTGGAGCAATATAGGGCTTCTGGATCCATGAGTACACAAGTGATTGAAAGCTTCCTTTGAGAAACTAAGCATGACCCTAAAAAGCAAAAATTTAAAACTATCCAAAGTAGAGTGAGGACTGAGGAGGGTAGCAGGTCAGTGTGGCAGTGATGTTCTACAAATTTTTTTTTTTTTAATTCTTAAAAAATCTTAAATCATGTTGAAAAACAGAAAACACGGGATGATTCGGTTCCTACCTGCTCTGGTCTAAGGCCTGGGGGGACCCAGGCATACTCCTCCAACGCACAGCCAGAATCGTCATCTGATGTGGAACTTCTCTGGCACCCAAAGGCGAGTTTGCTCATTTTGGGCTCCATCTCCAAAGGCATAACAATCAAGTGAAAAGCCGTTTTCTCAGTCACAGGACATCAAACAACGGCTGCTTGGACAAAATAAGAAAAAACAAAGAAATTAAAAACCTGAAGATGTTCCTCTTACCCTCCACGAGCTTGTATGGAATTCTTGTTTACACACAGCTGGACCCAGGGAAAGTCACCAAATTACTAGTGTCTCAACCCCTAACCCCTAGGCCCATTGAAACTTAAAATCTAGTGCTACACAATTCAGAAACAGTCCCCTGACCAGCTCAGCATTTCAGAAAATGCCCCCAAAACTAGTTTAGTTCCAGTTGCCTTTAAAAGGTGCCTCTTGATGCACTGTTCATTAGAAAGGTTCTCAAGAAAATTGCTTTGACTTTCTAACTTGCCCACAGATGAAACCCCTGTGAAGTCGTGTGAGATGGCACCTCCTCCTGCCTTGCCCACTACTATGGGCCGTGAAAAATGGCTCCAGGGACCCCACTCTGCTCCCCCATGTTTCCTATCAGTTTTCCCAACGGAGGCACCACTGCCTGCACAGACTGGGTTCACTGGGCCAAAGTGCTTAGGTTTCAGGCTTCTGATAAAGTTCTGAGAGGCATTAAACTCAGTTGACTCACTGAGTAGAAACAGCACAGGTAAATCCTTACATAGCACATTAAATCCACAAGCCTTTACTATCAATGGGCTAAAGTCAGCCAGACGTTCATGAATGAGTTCCTTCAACAAAAAGTAATTGAATCCAAGCACTAGGTTAAAATAAAATGCAGCTTGGTGACTATTAGTGCTGAACTGTGTTCTTAGCAGGCCTTCATGGAAAGGTTATGTGGTACCTACTGTGTGACGCGCTATCAGCCTGCTGTTGGGCAAAGATGTAAATCCTGCTCGGAAGGAAAAGTCTTCTCAGGTGAAGAGAAGTGTCAAGACAACAGTCCCTGCCCTACAACCCAGGAGCTTTGTCACCACCATTTATGTTCCTTCTAAGTTCCTTCTGATTCTTAAATCATCCCTCATCCCAAGGCACTAAGAAGAAATAAAGATACAAGACTTTCAGAATTAGATGCAGCTTTTTATATCTGCCCCTTTTCCTCCCAAGAAAGAAAGAAAATTACAGATAATTAGTCCAACCCATTTTAGAGAAAATAAAGCTCGGAGAAGTTAAATGACTTGCCCACGGTCACATAGCTAAAAGCCAGAGACTAGTCACACTACGTGCCTGACCCATCAGACTTCCAGAAATTATTCTGCCTTAACAAATTCTCTTGCTTGCTGAAACAAGTAGGAAAGGCAGAGAAACCTGAACATTTTCAGCCTCAGACGAAGTCATTTTTCAGCAACTATCTCATTGCAACTCCAAATACTTATAGTATTAGAAAATGTTACCTATTACAACCTATGATTATTAAAACTTAGTTTTTCTTTTATAAATCAAAGGCAATAAAAAAATTCAAGTCATAACAGTTCACCAGTGGAAGGCCAAACATCCAGTGGCTGTAATCTTTATTAGCAGTGGGAGCAATGCCACACAGTAGATATTATTCCAACTAATAAATTTAACTTTCATTCACCCTGAACAAAAAGTAAAGATGACCTCATTTCCTACACTACCATTGGGAGGTTACGACCTTTTAAACAAGTCATCATTTGACACAGGTGCAACTCATTCATGTCTTGACTTAGACTTTCTAAACACAGGCACATTCCTCTTACCCCTCAATAAAAAAGGATGTGTTAATGAAAGTCACAAAATTTCTTGGATCTGGTCTTTCCCTTTTGTTTGCAAAAAAACAACTCCCACATGTCAAAGGAAGAGAACTAGAGGTTAAGAATTTAATTAGTAACTCAAAAACCCCCACCAGGAGAACAGGGTGCCTTCAATGCAATTTAACCTGAACCATGAAATATGCACCTCTGTTCTTTGCCAAATCCGGCTGAGAAGGGAGACACTAAGGTACTTGCTCTACAGAAACTTACAAAGAACATAAATATTAAATAGAACCTAAAAACTAAATGTCACTATATTATAAAAGAAAACACTACAAATTAAGACAAGCGATGGATTTTCCAAGCTAGCACAAAGATGCAGATTGCTGAAGATCTGAATTACTTTTACAGCTGTATTCCTTGATTAGCCTTTTGTGAAAAATGTACAGTAAATTACTATCCTAATCAAGGTAAATCAACTTGAGCACTAAATGCCACGATCCCCCTCCTCCCAATCATCTGGATGTCCTGGTCACATCTCCAGCCCACCACTCCCACACATTCATTCCATCCCTTCCACAAACGACACTGAGGACTGTCATTCATCAACAACGTGAGGAATATGACTGAGGGAACACGAGTAACAAAGTTATTTTTATCACAAGCACGGCTTTCAGTTTCATTTGTTGGCACTCTGACAGCTAAGCTACTCCTTCGTGCCTAGCCTGGCATGATTAGTGTGATGACATTTAATCACCATATCAAGCAACCCAAGGAAGGCCTAGCTCGCTTAACAGAGGGGGAAACTGAGCCTCAGAGCGATTTGCCACAGGTCAGCTGCCCAAGGTAACTTAACAAGCAGTGGCCTTAGAACTGGGCCCACTTGTGATCTTAAACCCCTACAGCCCTGCACCGCCCCCTGGAGGTGGAACCAGGTTAAGCCAATTCCTTTTCTTTGGTAAACTAGCCGTGCTACTGCACCACAGACACAAAAAATGATACAACTGATGGGAGACAGTCTGCTTTACCCAGAGGAGGCATTTTAGGGAGAACATACAGTCAAAAAGGATTATAAAAACTCAACGGCCTCATAAGCTGTTGGTTCAGAGTTTATTTTTTGGAGCAAGCCTCTCTTTTTCTATCACAAGAGAATAACTTAAAATGACAAAACATTACATTTATTAGCAAGTTCTCAGAGCTGACCAAAAAATAACACTAAAAAAGTGAAAGTTACAGGGCCAGCCCAGTGGCGCAGTGGTTAAGTTCTTGTGCTCTGCTTTGGCAGCCCAAGTTTCGCAGACCTACACACTGCTCATCAAGTCACACTGTGGAGGCGTCCCACATATAAAGTAGAGGAAGATGGGCACGGGTGTTAGCCCAGGGCCAATCTTCCGCAGCAAAAAGAGGAGGATCGGCAACACGTTAGCTCAGAGCTAATCTTCCTCACCGAAAAAAAAAAAAAGTGCAAGTTACATAGCATGATCTCCACTTATCAGGCTGTGGTAAGAGATGCTACATCACCAGTAGCTACTTTTTCTTGATAACAAAAAAAACTTGAATTTGGGTCTTTCTTTTCTTAAATTACCTGTACCTGTCAGCAGACCCAGACAGTATATTAAGTATATTACTGTCTCATACTGTGTTGTATGAAAGCAACTGACAGCTAAACAGGGTTCTTACACTTGTAAAAAGTTCAAACAATAAAAATGATAAATAAAAATATGATCTCACAAATATCCCTTACACAGGTATTTACATTACTACATCGTATTTGCTTTGACAGCACAAAAGAAAGAGGGGCGGCTGGCCATTCCTTATGCTCTGGGTCATGATGAAGGGTCTCCCTAATAACATGTAAACGTGACTGTGCATCGTCTGCCAAACTACCACCTTTTAGGCCAAACATGAAACCACGAGTGAATTAGATCTAATGGTAAAATTCCATTAATTTCATTTCCAGGCATTGTCTCTTAAGGTTGATCATGTGAAATAGGGACACATCAGGTTTACAAGTCAGTTGAATCATAATGAAATAGAACTCTTCAAAGTCAGCGTTATGATACAGACTGAAACATTTTTTCAAGTTTTGGGTTTTTTTTGCAGAATCACACTTAGACGGACAAGAGTGGCACTGTCCTGTGCCCCAGGCTTTATTTATTTTGTATGTCATTTACTTATTTTTCTAGGTTTTTATTTTGTAATTTCAAACCTTAGAAGATTGCAAGAAGAGTAAGGAACTCCTATGTAGCCTTCACCCAGACTCATCAACAGTTCACATTTTGCTGCATTTGCTTTATCATCATCATCATCATCCTCTTTCTGACAACATACACACACTTTTGTGGGAACTATATAAGTGTGTATTTTTTAGATTCTCCTAACCACAGTTATATTAAACATGATCTCTTTTAAAAAATTTATTAAAAAAACCCAAAACTATGTGCAAGATATCATGTTAGATGCTGGAGATAAACAGAATAAAAAGCCAAAATAGCTCAAACCAGTATTCTGTGATTATTCTGAAGCAGGTTTATTGTCCTGGTCTTGAAATGCTGTCATAAACGGAATGAACTTAATCACACGTGAACGACAATTATGCATTAGCCAATTGTGTGCTAGGTTGGCCCCTGTTAAGGAAATCAATCAGTAGGGGCCCCACCTCTCCAATGTCTCTTTATAATTCTGGATGTAAATACATTGCATCATGCAGGGAAAGTAAAATAGTTTTTATGGATGGGTTTGTTCAGGCTCCAAACAGAGTCTGACTATTAAGGAAATGTGCAGAGGAAGCAACCCCTTTAATAGCTAGCAACACCATCAAAGCTGGCACTGAGGTCAAGCACAGAGAAGAAGTACCTGAACTAAACTCTAGCACGCTGTGAGTGATTTACAGATATATTTTGAAGAGAAGACTAAAAGCCGACTATACAAGTCAAGGAGAGAAATGAGTAACAACCAGAAGAAAAAAGCATGGACACAAGGGAGGGGGCAGAGAAGCCTGTGGTTGGGTAGAGAGAGGTGAGATACTCTTTTCCTAGAAAGACAAGGATTATGGTGGGAGTAAGTCCAGGCAAGCCATGCGACAGCAAGTGAAGAGTTCCATTTCCCTCCTTTGTCCTTTCTCTCCCTTCTTCTTTCAAAATAGTTAAGCAGCCACTTCTCACCCTTTAAAAAGACTCAAAGACAAACAGCTCGCAGATGTCTCACTTCTCAATCATCATATAATTGTCAAGAGAACATCTGACCCAAGGGACAGAGCAATACTCAGGGAATGGAATCTGGTGCTCTGAGCATTCAGTCAACTCAGCCCTGAAGTCTTCATGCCTTTGACAAGGCACCACATATCTTGGGGCCTGGTTCTTTAAAAACGCCCACTATTTTCCTTCCAAAGACGCTCTAAGGACACGAGTTTTAAAGAAGAAAAGAATTACATGAATATAATGAGTTAGTGTTACTATCGACATGTACCAATTGGCATTCGTACTTCCACTGTCACTACATAGATTTTCTTGAAGCTGATCAGCAACGTCTGGAATAAGAATATGTTAATAAAACAGACCAAATGTTGACATGTGAGTTTCATCATCTTTTTGAGCTGGGAAGGGGCTCTAGCTTCCTGAAGGGCAAACAATTTTGCCAAATTACTGGCCACCATTCCCAGCTCTCTTGGAATCAGCTTCTAACCATTCCCTACATAAAACCTTTAAGACCAGCACACATAGCATGTATGGGCGCACACATGCATACACACACACACATACAGTGTTTGTAATGGTCTACGGAGCACGGCAGGGTCTTTCCAGTTGTCCTAGGTAGAGCAACAACTGTGAGCACCCAGTGTATGCTTGGCTGTGAGGTGACACTTGGTCCTCAAATTAGACGGTGGCCTCATTCATCCAACACGATGTAATGAGGGGTTCCTCATGAAATTTACTTTCCAGATTCATTCACTCCATTCATTCATTCATCCTTATATTTAAAGACCATTACTGGGCCAGCCCCGTGGCTTAGCGGTTAAGTGCATGCGCTCTGCTGCTGGCGGCCCAGGTTCGGATCCCGGCCACGCACCGATGCACCACTTCTCCGGCCATGCTAAGGCCATGTCCCACGTACAGCAACTACAAGGATGTGCAGCTATGACATACAACTATCTACTGCGGCTTTGGGGGAATAATAAATAAATAAATAAAATTAAAAAAAAAAAAAAGACCATTACTGAGCAGTTCTGGGAGATATCAAGAAGGCGGCAACTGACATTTATTCCATTAAAAGCCGGAACTTAAAAAAAAAAGTATCCAGTGTGATAAAAATGTTTCCAAAATCCATTATATATTTCCTTGCTTTCTTTAATGGTGGTATGTGTATAAATTATATGTGATTTAGTCTTTGGCTGATTATTTGTTTTCATTTTGAGTAGAAAATGAACAGTAGAAAGAACACTGGCTTCAGGATTCAAGGAACAGGAGTTCTAGTCCAGCCATCTAGCTGGCTGTGACGTGGGAACCTAGTTCCCCAACTAGAATACGAGGGGTTCAGGCCTATCTCACAACGTAGAGCTGATGTTCAGAATTGCATGGCCCCACACCATGACTTTAAGATGGTTGACAAACTTTTTATAGGTGTTGTTCTCTCTGCCCTCATGATGTTTGGAGTCCTGCTACTTCAGTCTCTTCTTAAGTAGCCATTTCCCCTTTGTCCACAACTGACAACCTTCAAATCTTTTTTAATTTGTTGCTTTCAATATTCTGTAAATTAGGCAACTACAGTTTGAAATTTGTCTAAAAGTACATAGAACAATTATGCTGTGGAAATGGCTTAAGCCTTCCTCCAACAAGCACAGTAATCACTGGTTAAATAAGATAATGTACAGTACGTGAAGGTGTTACTCAAGCTAAAAAGCAGCTGTATGATTTTGCTATGCTATTTTGGTCATCGGGGGATCATTTATTTTCTACTGGGCTGTAGCTACATCCAGGATAGCTAAGGATTATTATTTTGATTGACCTTGACATATATATAAATGAGCCTTTACTAATTTTCCCTACAAAGCTTAATAAGTCAGCACACTATATGAAGGTCCAGAGGCAGTCAAGAGTCGACAGTTTCACTGGAACACAGATTCTTCCAAAGAAGCAATAATAGACGGCAATGGTAGCAGAGAGTAAGATTTTCAAGAATTATACACATCAGGTGGAAGACTTTGGACTCAACCCTACAGGCAATGGGAAACAACAAAAGGCACATGAGTAGGAGGGTGCCACTCCTGGTCTTAAAATATGATCATGATGCTCAGGAAAGAGAAAAGGAACCTGGGAGGGGCCTAATAGCCCACTGTCACCAAGAGAGCCTAAACATGGTGGCTTGGGGAGAGAAAGTAAAAAGAACAAATAAGAAAGGAGACAACTGAGTCAAAAATAGTTTTGAGTCTTAGGTGATTGAAAGGCCATATACCAATATGGAAATACTCCATAGGCAAGTCAGAAGGGGAGTGAGGATTTGAGGGGGTTGAGGAGAACAAGTGCAATCAGATACATACTGAGGTTAAAAAAAACTGTACATCAGTTCTGGTATGGTTCCTATTATTCATCATTTTCTTGGACCAAGTCACCAAATCAAATCAAAATCATGCAAACAGAAGATAGAATAATTTTCAGTGCCTGCCAAATGAAGTGTAAGATCATACCCCTAATTACAAATACTTTTCCCAGTGTAATTCCACTCTAGTTCCTATGTGAAGACTACCATGGCATCGTAGGGTCTCTATGAAAAAGTATTTCTTGTGTGAACATGCCCAGGGAAGTTAGAAATCCTTTGATCACCAAAACCCAGAACAGATACTGATTTGTGAAGTCAGTTGGGCTAACATTCCCTAACATTCCGTAGGTGTCCCCTGCTGCTAAGTGCCATCCAGTGGGCCACAAACTGCTTAACAACTCCTTTGTTAAACTGCTTGTTAACAAGCCCTTAGTACCTACAAGATGCAGATCACACACACCCATTCAACGGCTACTCTGATTCTGCCAGGCTAAATATGCAGGTGAATTAAATTGAACTACAGACTCATTTGGTAGTAGAGAAACCTGTTACACTTCCCTTTTTTTTCAACACACAAAATACACCACCCTAACGGATAGACATATTTCTTTGTTTATGGTGTCAACTTAAAACTTAAAAAAAAAACCCAGAAACCTAGAGAAGTCATAGGTATCAAAACCATTACAATCAAGATTTGAATTTCACAGTAAAGAGACACTCAACTGTTACCTCTTTAAAGTTGTCACACAACCAAAGAGTACTCAATACCTATTGTCTGCTAAAGACAAAAGTCATTGCCAACCGAGCCCAATTCCATTTCACTCACATTGAAATGAACTGGAAAGATAACTGTAAAATAAAAACATCATCAGGTATCCGGAGATATTGTTTGGAAACATTCCTTTACTAAAAGTACTTCATACCAGCAATTAGCGGCATTAGGCCATGTGCCCTTTGGCACTTGCTCTATTTTCCCAGGTAAACCTCCATCCAACTTGTACATTTTCGGACAGCTGAGTGGCCTGTCCCGTACCATCCAATTGCCAAGAAGCTCTCCATTTTTCCAAGAGGAAGTGTGGAGCTCTGCGGGGTTTCAAAGCATTCTAATTTCATGCACAAATACATTCCACGACAGTAAGACAGACTGCTTAACAAAAGGAGGAAACATGATGACAAAGCATAGTCCTTTGCCAGGGCGACGCTTTTGGGGTCAAGTGATTTGGCTCTAAACTAGGATAAAAAGACAAAATCCCAAACGCACGCTGTGGTGTGAGGCGGACCTAGCAAGTCGCTGTTCTAATGAACTCACTATTTTTCATAACGGGGGACGCAGGTATTTTCTCCAAATCGGTTCCAGTCAGTCTCCTATTGATTTTTTGAATTTCTATTTTCAACGGCGGCCCAAGGAAACGGCAGCCAGACTTTTGACTCCAATGTACACACAGACTCAGGTTTCACCCCGTCACCTGTTGGCTCCTGAACAACACTCCTCTTTGTGAAACCTACAGCACTCGTTGGAAACAAGTTTCCAGAGAAAACACTTCAAGAAAGTGTTTGAGAAGTCACAAGACTCGAGTTGTAAAAACAAATTCCACACATAGCCTGGTTTATAGTGACACAGATTAATGTGAAAACCTGAGCTTTTGACAAAGGGGTCGGGAGGGGAGCCGGGGGGAAAAGATGGCACCCTCGTCGGGAAAATTCAGCTGGCTAATTCTAGATACGGCTGCAGTGATGGCTGTCGGGGCTCCCCTGGGTCAACCCAGGCCCGCATCGCGAAGAGCCACCTTCGAGCAGGCGGCAGCGCCCCCTGCGCCCCGCTGTCCCTGCTCTCCGCGCGGCGGCGGCCGCTCGAGCCGCGAGGGGGCGCCCCGGGCCGCGGGTCGGACCCGGGCCCCTGCCCCTCTCTGCCTCCCCGGCCTTCCGTACCCCGAGGCCGAGCTCCAGACCCAGCGGCTGGGAGCGAACCCCTCCGCGGCGCCGCTGCGGGGCCCGCAGAGAACAGCCCCCCAACCCCAGGGGACAGACGGTGGCCCTCGAAGCCCCCTTACCCACCTCCAGAAGCCAGCCTCGCCGCCTGCCAGCACAGCGTCACCTCCAAGGAACGGCGCTCGCCCCGCGGCTGGACGGCGGTTCCGAGCGGCCGCCGGTCTATGCCCCAGCTCCCGACGAGCAGTCCCCCCCTCGCGGGCGCGCCCCGACACGCGCACCCCTGCAGCCCTGGCCGTTCAGTCCCCGCCGCCCGGCTGCCATCAAGCCCCGGGACGCAGACAGCGGCTCCCCACCTGCGGCCGCGGGCAGCGGGGCCGAGCGCGGCCTGCAGCCCCTCCCGGCGCCCCCGCCCGGCGCCCCGGCGCGCACTCGCCGCCCACCCGCTCTGCTAGCCGCCGAGGCTGGCGACCCCGCGCAGTTCTCGAAGGAAAACAGGGCTGGGTGCCCTCCTGCTCACCCTCGCCCACCCATTTCCGGAGCAGACCCTAGCGGGCGGGGACTGAGGGGCGGGGGCGGTAAGCTCAGGGCCCCATTACCCCGCGGCCGGCCGCGCCCCCCGTCGCGGCGCAGCGCTGGCCCCGCCCGGCCGGCGAGGGGTCGCCCCCCCCGCCCGCGGTGACGCACTCCCCCTCGGGCCCCTCCTGTGGAGCCCCTTTGGGTGCAACGCGGCGATTCTCACCGGCCGCAGCTCCCTAACCAGCCGTGCGGGGCCCCGCAAAAGGTCCTCCAGGTCTCCGGAGACCCTCCGTCCCCGCTAGCGTCGCCGACTCTGCTCCCCCGTGTCTGAGTCGCCTCGTCCAGGCCCCCGCATCCCCCACATCCCCCACATCCCCGCTCTGCGTCTCTCCAAGATCCTCCACCGCGGAGAGAAAACCCCGTCTCCGCTCTGCGCCGGCAGCCCGCCCGAGGCCGGTGATCTTCAAAAGTAACCAGAGCTCGTATTAAAAAGTAACTATTTCGCTTTCTGCCGGTCCCACCCTCCGCGGAGGGCGGCGGGCTGGCCGCCCGGCGCGCGATCCCAGCCCTGATCGGCTCCGCGCTCCCGTCCGCAGGGGAGCCTGATCTCGCCGCTGCCCGCTTTCCAGGAACTGTCACTGCTGACCGTGCCCCTGGCAGGGCTCCACGAGGTCCTGCGCGCACGTTAGTCCTCGAAAAGTTACCCACCCACTTGGCCAGCCTCGTGGCTCGAACACCTACCTCAGTGCGCCCGCTCCATTCCCGGGAACCCTAGTGAGTGGAGCGGCTGAGATGCCAAGACCCCATGATGCTTCTGTAAACGTCCCCCTCCCACAGGTGCACGCGCGGACCACAAAACGCTGGGGTAACATGCAAGCCACTTCTTAAAGAAATCATCTCCACTCTGCCCATAACAATGATGTCAGCAAATGGCACGTTTAACCAAGTTCTCACTTGGAAGGGCTCATTAACATATGAATTCTCCGCTTAGGGCTTCTCTTGCATTTCGGAGAGATTCCTACTGCTTAGCGCAGGAGATTTATTTTTATCAGTAAATAACAGCAAAAGAAAAGGAGCCAGGTCACGGGATGCACTTAAGTACACGAACAAGAGTTTTTATAAATAGGTTAAGTGAATATCATTATTCAAGCAAGAATTACGCAAGGCTAATCTTGTTTCTGAGCAATTTCTAGGTACACTAAGAGAAAGCGAAGCCTGGCATTAGTTGTCTACAGAAAGGACCAAGGGACGCAAAAGTAGGACCTCAAGGCAAGCCCAGAAAGAAATGATAGATTAGTAATAATCCACAGCAGAGGTCTGAATCTCTTCTGAACTACAAATTTTAATTTCTACTGCAGCCTCCTTATCACAGCTGATAAAATGCCAAGGCAAAGGAGAGAAAAAGACGCGATATTTAGGAGCTTTGTCAATTTATAAAATGCAAGTAAATAAAAGCAACTTAAAATGGTCACTTGTTCCCATCTTTTTTTTAGGTTAAAAAAAATCCTTGCACCATCAGGATCCCTTGGGAGTGATCTGCAACATATATGTTTCTACAGTATACAGCTGAACAATAGCCCATTGGAACTGTGATTTAAAAATACACAAACGAGTTGCCATAAATAGAGCAGTCAAGTAAATAACTCTGTGGCCAATTTCTGTTATCTTTGCTGCAAAGCAAGGCAGCTGAGAGGCTTCTATTTTTTAGACACATTTTTAAAGTGGCAGAGACAAAAAAAAAGTTGTGGTTCTGCCAGTAGACTGGTTTGGAAACACTGATTCAGACAACAAGATTTGTAATTCAAATAGACACTGTTGGCCAATATAGATTCGTTTTGAAGACAGTTCCCGAACAGTTCTAACACTGAGCTCCTCTAGCCTTCAAATTGTGTGGGGATTTGTGGGAGGATGGGGAGAGGACTTCAAAGGTTACCACTTTCCTCTGGGGAGCTGTGAAATTAACCATGAATACCTAGGTCAGATTTCCTTTCCCCCATTTCATTCCCTTTGGGCTTCCTCAGGGAAGTCATCAGCTGACAGTATCTATAGGACAAATGTGCAATCAGTTATTGATTTAAATCAAACCACAAACTATCATATCATTATGATCAAGGGACTATCAGTAGCCAGTGCTTTAAGCCAAGTGGATCCTTTTTGAAACACTTTAAGGAGAGCTACACATTAGCCAAGGCCTCAGAACCCTCCCAACTACCAACCATAGCAACACTTATCAGTATTAAATGTCAGCCATTGTAAGTGTGCTTCCTCTAAGGCAGTAACTTGTAAATACCATTTGTTATATTTTCAACAGGTACTGTCAGCTTTATTGCCTATTCTAAGTGTTTTTAGTGATGAAGCCGTTTGGAGAGAGTTAAAAGCTTCCTACTAATGTTCGATCTGAATGCAATAGACTTCAGTCTGGTCTGAAAGGCATTATTATTGTTAGGGGTGAATTTATGCAGGATGAGGAGCAAGGCACCCAACCAGCATCCTTTTGTTTCAGCCAGGTGGAATATTCATTGCTTGCAGATTACACTTCAGAGGAGGCTGAGAAAGGAAGCTCAGAAATTCACAGGACTTGGTTCCCTCACCCTATCCTGGCCTCTGCTCTACTGTCACCTCCTTAGAGAGGCCTTCTCCAAGGCCTCCAATTCTATCACCCTTCCTCATGTCTGCGCTATTCGTCTTCATCGCACTTAGCTTTGCTTGATGTTATATGTCTATTTGTTCATGTTTGCTGTCTTTGTCCTCCCCGAGAATGTGGGGACCTTGGGGATTCGCTACTGTAGTCTCCGCACCTAGAATCATGCCTGGCATGTAGCAGACAAGTCCAATATACATGAGTTAAGTGAATGAATGCCTTTTTGGACATTCTTCTCAGGCCCTCACAGCTATACCATACCTGTACAAGTAACTCCGTTTCTAACCTAAAGCCAGACCGAACTGCAGTGTCCTAATGGAGGAGACTATGATAGAAAAACAAAAATATGCCAAGGGCAGAGACATATAGAGCCAGCGTTTGTTTGACAAATGCCAGCCAGCTCTACTGGGTCTGGAAGAAAGAGATAAAGTACAAAATATGAAGCAAACCTTAGTGCCATTCCTCCGTTCTCCTGGGATTTATACTTAGTGACCTTGAGGTCTTTTCTGCTCCTGGCCTCTGTTTTTTCATTTGTAAAACAGACCTGCTTTTTAGTTTTAAGAGTAAGAGTTGCTCTTGGTCTCAGACATTTGGAAGGATTCGTAACTAAATGCCAGCAATCTAGGAAGAGTCTATTTAAATGATTGGATGTCTTGAAGTTTCTTAATAGAAAAGAGAGATGGAGGGCCCTAACAGTCATCAAATGACACCTCACTCACTAAATTTGAGGGGCAGTTGGCACATGTAATGTTAAGTAGGGTGACAGCTTCAGTCTTCAATGACAGCATAGTCTAGGACAGCAGTTTGGTTGTTCAGACCATGGGTTGTATGACTAGAGATAAGTAACTAAAAGAATCGCAAATAACACCTGTCTGTAGGATGTAATTTCTAATTAAAACGGCTTTTAAAATTAAAAAAAAAAAAGAATCACAAATCATACAATTGTAGAGTTGACAACATCCTGTGGGATCCTACATCTTGTCCAGATGAATAAATGAGCTCCAGAGAAATAATCATAACAACTCCTCATGCTTGTTACCAAATTCATTACCACTGAAAGTTTACGTAAAATGTTTTTCTTTCCTGTTAATTTTAAACATTTCTGTTGTACATCAGATTGGGCAATATACTCAGGTGGGTCACTGAACATTTGCAAATTCTAGCTACCATTAGCTGAGTCTGTCACACCCCCAGGGAAGGGCCCCAAGGCAGATATTAGATCTTCCCAGAGTTAACAGACATTATGTTGTTTTATAATAGGTTGCCACTTCTCTAGGTCTCCAATTACTTTCTTTCCCCTTTGATTATATTTAAAGCAGTGTGATTAGAGAGCACTGGTTCTTTAACATTTTCTACACCCAATCCCTCTTTAGATTTACTACTCTAATCCTCCCAGCCATCAGTTCCCTCCCCCGACTCCAATCTCCTTTGTGAGTGAGGCAGATCCTCCCTTCCAAGTACCCTGACACATTAGGTTTGGAGTTAGGAGACTTAAATATCTATTCTTTGTCAATTACTAGCTGACATTGGGATAAATCTTTTCTCTAAGGTATTAGTTTTTATCATTTCTAAAAAAGCTAGTGTTTGCGCTAGGTCAATGGTTAGAACTTTTGAGGAGGGAACACAATCCATTTTTCAACTAAAATAGGAATTTCAATATAGAAACAGATGAAAGCGAAACTGGTCTGCTGAAGCTCTGAGTTGGTTTCTTTCCAAACCCCTCCCCAAACCCCTCCCACAACTACCTCCCTTGCCCCCCATTCTTCTAAGGTGGCCCTCAGGCTTCTCCATCTCAAACTAGATGCTCCCAGAGGCTCCACCAGTTCTAATATTTCCTGACTCCCTTAAAACTCAATAGCTGGTTACAACACTAATACCAGATAGGTGTCTACAGCTGTGCTGTGAAGAGTCTACAGCCCACGCTGGGTGGGAGAATATGGGATCAGGTCCTTTTATTTGACTCTCGTTCAGGGTTATAACTTCTAGTGAAAACCGCAGCCATCTTCACCCACCCCAGCCCTGTCTCCCAACTATTCTGAAATACCCCTTCCCCACCCCAGGAAATGTTTGTTGCTTTTCAGGGACGGAGAACTAAACTAGTATTCAAGTAGCTTGACCTTAAGTTCTTCAACATTCTCAACTCCTGTAGATCTGTGGTTTAATACAAACATTCTTACAACTTCACTACTGAACAACTGCCAAAACGTTAAGAAATGAAGAATAAAATCTTCTAATAACTATTAAGAGATCTATACATGCCAAGATATCCAAGATATATTAAGATGCAAAACTCAATATACAGTATGATCACATTGTTATAACTAATAATATATAGGCTAGTATATGCATAGCAAAACTATTTAGAGGAATATAAATACCAAACCATATTAATGGTATCACTTCTGAATTGAAGTGAATTTATATTTGTAAAATAAATGTATCTTCATAGTTTCACATTTATAAACTTCTTTTTATAATGATCACAAAAACTTTTGTAAATGGTTTAAGAAACAAGAAAGCAAATATACTACAATATTACAATATTAATATAAGGAAGAAAAGTTCGGAAGCAGAAAGTGATGTTCCTGATTCAAGTATTAATTGATATGGGAAAATACATGAATACATAATTCCTCTCCCTGCTGTCTTCCTCTCAGTCATAAACTTCAAGAGTGACATCTCTGCTGCATTTATTTACAATACTTTGGGAAGGGGGTGTCACCAGGCCCATGGAGCCAGACATATTGGAGCAGGAGCTGCTCCAACTGACGCCTCATGTACCCACCCATTGATTCACTGATAGATTCTTTAGTTGAGTCAAAAGAAATTTGTTAAAAGGCAGCACTATTAGACCTAGACCCTCCCCTTAACTTAAGGACTTCATACTCTAAATTTCATATTCTATTCATATCTTGATTTATTTCAAAAAAGAGGCATAGAAAAGATACACAAGATGAGTAGGGAAAATAAATGATTTTATTTTCCAAAATATATAACAAACCTGGATACATTGTGATTACACTACAGTTGAGGTGTGATTAAAATTCTAATATTGGAATAAGAGGAAATGTTGATCAATCAATTCTGGTTAGAAGGTGAGGATCAAGGAAGTGTGACAGTGGGGTGACCTTTGAGCTGGGCCTTTAAGGAGCAGAAGTAGTTGATCAGGGTAATTAATGGAAGGGAGTTGGGACAGGGAGCAGGGCCTAGTCCAAGTTGAGCCAATCAAAGCTTGAGGGCCAAAAGAGTGAGTAGCTCTTAGTGAACCCCTGGGAATGTGATTGGAGGACGGGAAAATAGCAGGGAGGGGCTGGAGACAGTGCCTGAAGGACGGCAGGACCAGGTTGTGAACGGCTGTACATGCCAGGACCTCTCAGCGATTCTAGGGACTACCTACCGGGAGCCAGAAGTTTAAGCAGAAGAGTGACATGATTGTATCTATGCCCCAATTAGAGGGAGGGCGGAGAGGACAGTGCAAGGAAACCAGACGGAGAGAGCCTAGAAGCTGCCTCAGCACTCAAGGGCAGAGAAGACAAGACAGTGTGTCTGAGGGTGAATAAACCAAACGTGGGGTGGCCCAATGTGTACAGTGGGGGTTGCAGGGGTGGCAGACGGGGTGCTGACATGATTCGATGAGTCAGCATTCCCATAGGTTACTTGAAAACAACCAACATGACGTGATGTGAGCTCTAACTTGAAACCACAAATATTTTCCACTGCCCATGGGAGACAAGTCAAGGTAACCAGAAAAATTGACATTTCTAAGCTCAAACTTTATCTTCCTATTGATATTCACCTTTAAAATATAGTATTTACACCCTCTAGTGTTAAAGAGCTCCAGGTCCATCATTATGAAATCAACAGGCACATGATTTTCAGATTGGAAGATAATCTACATAAAAGAACTACCCAACTACCTCCTACTGCAGAGATCAAAATGGCATTGGAGAGTTAGTATGTTGAGTGGGGGTCTACTGTCTAGCGGTTAGTGTTTTATACAAGACATCTGAATAATAAATATTGCTTTGTCTTAAATTTTAAAATTATAAAATATTTGCCGCTTTATTTCAGAAACTACATGTCCAAAGCTATTTTGCTCACCTGTGTATTTTCTTAAGCTATTTAAACTCTCCACCACCTCTAAGATGGCCGGTTCTCCACATGGGAAAATCTGGGCCATCAAAGGCATGCCAGCTTTTAACACTGTTATTGTGTGAGATAACTAGTCAAGGTGTTCTTGGAGAGGTGTCAGCAAAGAATTATTCCAAGCAGCCAGAAGCCTCTTGCCAAAAAGAAAAAGGTCAGCAGTGCTTTCCAAAACATTTCTTTATCTTATCTAAGATCCCAAGTCCCTTTCTACAACGGTGGGAATTTAAACAAGGTCATTTTGCAGTGGAGACAGGTTTACAAGCTTTAATTAGATGTGCCAGGACCAGGATTTGGAATTCAAATTGTTCTATTGGTCTGGAATCACATAGTTCTAGGTAAGTGATGGTCTTCTGATACAAATTACTTTTAATATTTTCTTTCTCCTTTTTGCTTGGACCTTCTGTCTCTTCAACACTGAGTTTGCATTGAATTATAGAGGAGCTAAGGGCACGGATCATCTGTTTTGTTTCGTGATATATCCCAAACACTTAGATGCACAGGCCTGCTACATTAGGCACTTTGCCTGGTACACAGTGGATTCTCAGGCAATGTTTTTTGGGTGGTGAATGAATGTCTTCTTCACATTTGGTCCTCCACGGAACCTGACTCAGACCTTGCACATACTCAGCACTCCTATTTAAATCTCAATTATCTGTCCTTTGATTCTGGTTTTTTAAAATTTTTATTTGGATAAAAAAAAAAAGTGAGTCAACTAATTTGAGGTTCAATTTTCCAGTTTAATGTTTAAAGGAATCTCATCAAATTTATCATTTAGGCCATTTGTTCTTTTCAGCTTATAAGATCTGATATGAACTCAAACTAATTGGCTAACAAGATCTTTTTAGAAAGCTCAAATTTCTCAATCATGGGGTCCACCCACCTCCAAACCAATATCTTCCTTCCTTGTCTATTCGCAGTCTGTTTTTGGTACCACCAATACTCCAAGTAAGTCTCATTATCACAGATGCCTCCTTCACTCCAGGGGCTCTCCTCCTTGCCTACCCTCATTCAGTTATTTATAAGATCTGTGTATCTTTTAAATTTTCTCTGTTGACTCTCTATCCTTCCTCCCTACCGCTATGACCACTGCCTCCCCCTCTTCCCCACCCTGGGATACCACAACAGCCTAACTCATTTCCTCAGGTCTTCTCATCTCCACACTCATTCTCTTTCACTTGACCACCACAGATCTGACTATGTCATTCTCCTACTTTAAAATTTCCTTTTCAAAGTTGTCCCAACACCTCCATGGGATAAAACTAAGGTTCTTTGCCATGAAGGCCCTCCATTCCAGGCCCCTATTGATCTCTCCAGCTCTATCTCTATCACTTGTCCTACCTCACTTTTGGCTCTGTAACTGGTGGTTTCCAACCATATCATGCTGTTTCATGACCTTGGCTTAATCCTTCTTGGAGCTGTTGAGTCACTGACTTTTGTTTGCCTGGCTAACTCTTACTTCAAGACTTAATTCATGATGGGTCCAGGAAAGGTTTCCTGAGGCCCATTAGACCAAGGGCTTCTACACTGCACTCCCACTATTCCAGGACTTTCCTTTACTCCCAAGACTCCCATCTCATTCAGGCCAGTCCCTCCACCAAAATTACTGCTTATTTTCTTTTTCAATCAGAAATTCTATTAACTGGAGCGATGTGACTCTCTTCCTATGTGCACACAGCTTTGGATAACCTAGAGGCTCAACCTTTTCACTCAACAGCTACACCAATAAGGATGGGCTGTAGTCACTATTTTGGTTAATATTACTGTGTGGAAGCGAGATATCTTTGAGCAAGAGACCTTCTGGTGTTTCTAGGTCCATTCTCTTCCATTCTCCTTCTATGAACCCATCCCAAATGGCTCAGTATCTAGCTATTCTCAGTGAAAACAGTCATGTTGGATTGCTGGATTAACACAGACCACAGCAAACATGATACCTCCTCTTGAGTTGTCAGCTCATAATTTCCTGTATGTTAATCTTGTCTCTAGATTAGATGCTTCTTGAGAGCAGTATCTGCCCCCTTCTGTTATTTCACAGTACTGAGTATAATAAGGATGACTTGATGGAGCAGATTTTGGTTAAATACGGTTAATTTTGGTAAGGTGCAGAAGCCAGGACTCCAGGAGTGGGCTCTTCTCCAGTCAGTTGCATATGTACCACACCCTGAAGTGGCATGGTCTGTAGTTCCATATGCAAAACTGTCTGATCCAAAACCCATTTACACTGCTTCAAATCCAAACCTTTAAGAGACAACCAAGTCATGAACAGCCTGTTGTGGACCACATGGAAGAATGATTTTTAAGTCACAAAAATAAATGTAAAGTGATAGGAGATCTATAACATCAGCCTTAGAGTGTGTGGGATAGTGAAATTGGAAGCTATGTTAGTCAAACACAATCCTTAGGCTAAAGGTGGAACTGGCTGATATAGAAAGAGAAGAAAACGAGGATTTTCAAAGGAAAAGCTGGCTGTGCTTTCTCTGAAGATTATTATGGGGAAGAAGCTATTTGTCAGGGATAAAAGTGGGATCTGAGTGGATCTGGAGGCTGTGAACATCCTTAACACCCTTTAGGGAAAGGGAGCACTGCTTTATAGCATTCCATTGAGTACCTGGTATAAGGCCTTCCTTTCGCTGAATATTCAGTGACTCAAAGACAGTAATGGAATCAGTATAGAATGAGGAGTCAAGTATGTATTAGAATTGTGTGTTTTGGACACATAGTGTGATGTTACTACATTTTTTTTGGTGATATTTTGAGTAAGAACACAGTAATGCCAAATGAACCTCCCTTGTTATTATTATAGCAGCTATAATCTATGGAGTACTTGTATGCTAGGCATTGTGCTAAATCCTATACTTATATTTTTTTAAATCTTTAAAACAACATAAGATAGATCTTATATTCCTCATTTTACAAATGATAAAAGTAAGGTAACTTGCTCAACCATCTAATTATCAGCTAATTAGTGCAAGAGGCTGGATTCAAAACCTAGTCTGACATCAAAGCCCATAGTCTTAAATCACTACGTTATTGCTTTTAAAGCAGAGCTTCTTATAAATAGCCAAATAAAAGGCTTTGCTTCCCTCAACTTGTTCCTCAGCAACATCATCAGAAAATAGAAGGGATAATTCTAGAAGTTTTTAATACCACGTTATTTGAGGTAGAAATGAAGCCATAATTGTCGGTCTCTCTTAGGGGAGCCCAATGACAAAATATTGGCTTTGCTGGCCTCTAAGACCAAAGAGGTGTGCAGCTCAAAGGAGTTGGACACCCCTGCCCCAACCCTGGGGATCCTCAGACAAATGAGACCCTAAGCTTTTGGAAGCAGTTCACTTGTACCATTTTAATTTCTATAGATCGAAAATCATTTTATTGTCCAAATACAACAAAACTGGCCTGTCTTTGAAGATCATTTATATAACAGTTGCTCTGTTGCCTATTAGTCACTACCAGTATCAGGGCTTACTAATCTCTTACTCAAATAAGGGTATCATTCTTGGATGGTTCAGCAGCCCAACCATCATCTCCTCAACTTCAAGGCAGATGATGCTGAACAAAGGGCAAACCATGAGAATGGTCAATTTATAGTTTGTGGGTGACCCATTCTACTGAACACATCTCACATGACATCCTGAAGGCAAAAGGCACTGAAGTAATGCAGCCATTAATAAAGTTGTCAGACAAAATTGACTACAGCTCAACTCCCAGAACTATAATACATTACCTTTTTTTTTTTTTTTTTTACTAAGGTCCTTCAGTTTAGTTGCAGCAAATGAAAAAAAAAAGACAATGGAATTAATAATCTGTCTGGCAGCATTTCTCGGCAATTCTATTTGCCAATATGTCCCCCAACAAAAATTTCTTGCAGATGAGCTCAAATGATAGGAGACTATTAGGACTCAATATTACATTACACAAGCTTGTGAAGACAATCTGCTTCCTACTGAAGGGCAAACATTTTTACTTAACACAAACTCTAGTTTCAATTTAAGACTGCTGATTGCATTGTTGCTTACATAATAGATCAAACTATGTTTCCATTATCAACCATTTTTGAAGTTTTTAGCTACTCTTTCAATAGATTCTAACAAGAGTCCAGGAATCTCTGAAATGCTTCTCTCTACCTCTTGGGAGACAGGAGCAATTTAGTGAAGACTGAAAGTATCATTAGAAAATAGTTTCATGACATATGTTTTTAGGATATGCAGTCAAAAGTTTTTTTGAAAGAACCCAATGATATGGTTAGGCAACTTCTTCAAATGGAGCCACCACTCAAAAGATAAAAGAGGAGGGCAAATTCCTACATGAGCAACATTTATAATCATCTTCTTGTCTTTCCAAAAACCTTTAAAATGACTTTCTCGAACATGCAACTGACTGATCCCTAAGAACACCTTTCATGAAGAGCAGCATTTTTTTTGCACAATCGGGTAAACTGAAATCTACAGAAAAATGCTTGTCACTCTGTTTCTCATGCCTAATTAAGAAAGTTCTTAGGGAGAAAAAATATGATCACATACAAGAATATTTGGGATCCTTGAAAGCCTATAGTAGGAACCTTGATGCATTATGATGCTGATGCTATGTAATAAATTTAATTTATAGTGGAATTATACAGAGAAAAAGAATTTAAGATGACCACTAGTGTGCTATCTACTGCAAATTTTCTGTGCATTGTGAGGAAAATATTCACTGTGATCATCAACACTGCTAGAAGAAATTAGGAGAAAGTGGGCTGGGGCCTCTGCCATGTTACTCCTAGAAGTCAGCCAATAGGTATGGCAGCTATGATCCTCATTGGCTAGATTCCTGGCAACAGTTTTGGTTTTGAGTAGAGGAGGAACCAACAGTTAATTTACAGAATGGGCATTTACAGTTTTGTTTCCACATGCTTCTATGTTTTAGATAGTTCTTAAAGGGGAAATATAGGCACTATTTAACCAGGGTACCTAATAGGTATGATTTAAAAAAAAAAATTATTTCCTTCTCTGCTCCTTTCTCCTTCCAACTCTCAGGGACCCACATTTTACACTGGAATGTATTTTTAGGGCAGAGAGGGAAAAAGGGCCAAGTTTTAGATGTCTCTTTTCTCTATTTCTTTCCTGTGCTGTAAGGTTTTCTTTATGGAGCTCTCAGTCTTAGGTTTCCATAACCTCCTAATGCAAAACAGGCTAAGAAAAGCAATGAATACAACAAACCACGTGTTGCTTTTCGTTTTTTGAGAAGGAAAAATCCAGCTTACATGAAGACTCTGAAAAGTTAGCAGTTAACTGAAATTAAAGATGTTTTAAAGATTTCTTAACCCCAGTCTTGGCCATCTTGTAATATTTTAAAATATAAACTGAAACATATGATTATGATAAACTCTGATTTTACTTAAAAGCAAACATAAGATGTTAAGACCATGGATAATAGTTTACAAAATTAATTTTGACGTAGGAGACAATCTGAATATTTTCACCTAGCCAAAGATAAGAGATACAATAAAAAATTAATTTTAAGCATTTCATTGTGAAATTGACACTAGTGCATTCTGAACCCTGGATTAACAATCTATATCTGGGCTTCCACAGGCTTGCATAAATTATTCAAAAATTTTATGGCTCAATTCAGCTGTCAAAGAGAAGAGCCTCTTGACAACACTTCACACCTGTTACTTATCTAGTGAAGTCCTGGGCTTAGTTACTCCCACCTGGGATGAGCATGTCCAGACTTCCCTCACACTCATTTTACACAAGGGGATGGATTCTTTGGAGTGCCTGGTAGTAAAGAAATTAAGACACACTAAAATCCCTGGAATTTTCCTAAAATAGACTATCACAATACAGATCTTAACCAAAGTAACCACTGAGAAAGCAGCATAGACCTTATAAAACCATCACAAAAGATGGTCTATTTAGAGCTTTTCAATGTAACACATACACACAAAACAAACAATTAAGAGTCACTGACTTCAATATCTGTTCTAAGGAAAGCACTATATAACCAAAAATAAATGAAAAGTAACAGAAATTGTGTAAGCTAATTTTTCTTCTGGGTCTTAGTTGTAGGAAATGTGAATGCCCGAAATCAATGCACATCAGAATATTCTTAGCTGCTGAGGTAATTCTCAGCTGTAGGCATTTCTAATTCACCCCCACTTCTTCTTCATACCCCAGCTCAACTCACTTAATAAAGGGATGAAGGCTAGGTCAAGTTGAGGTTCCTACAACCTCCACAAATCCTCCCTGTGGTCCTCTCATCATTAATCTGCATATAATTCCAAAGGGGGTTCTGGTTGTTGAATTACGTGACAAAGGGGATTCTTGGGAAAAACAGGTTTGAGACAAACATCTAGTTTAAATTCTGAATCTGTGGCAAAAAAACAGAAACCAAAACCCATTTCCTCACAAAAATCATACACGGGCTTTCAGAAGTTCTAAATAATAATCACACTTAAGTGTCAATTCTGCTGATGGTTTTTTAAAAAAAGGAAACGAGATGTGAATAAAAGTGGGGTCCAAGGAAAAGTCTACATCGTGAAATATGAGGGTACTTTAGAAGCAGGGAATGGCAAACGTTGAATGCAGATTTCTGAAAACAGAGCCAGAGTGAGCTCAGAGGCGCCTCTCCTGGACAGAAGTCCTGGGAGTGGTGCCAGGTAAGAAACTTCTTGTTCAGGGAAATTTGGTGGGCAGAGTACAAGAAAATTGCTTAGTTATAATTCAAGTGTCTTTAAGGAGAACACTCTGATGGGGAACAAATGGGTACCTGCCTCCAAAAAAAAAAAGCACACTTAGTGGGCAGAAAATTTGAATAGAAAGAGGGTCACTGACTCCACAGATGGGTCACCTTTCCCTTTTGGTGGCATGCAAGCACGGCAGGTACATTTGGGAGCTATGTTGATGCAAACTGGGCTGTGCTGAAAATACTGAATGAGGTTTGTATTAGTTAGGACTCTATGGTTGTAAGTAACAGAAACCAAAGTAATTTGAAAGAGAAAAGGGTGAAGAGTGATCATTCACTGGAAGGATACAGAGGTGTCTCAGGCAACACAAGGCAGGAATGTAGCTGAGCTTCAGGAAATGACTGCAATTCAGAAATAGAAACCCTCAGAAATCTAGACAGAATTCTTCCTCCAGTCTCTGTCTCTGCTTCTTTCTGGTTAAAACTTTTGTGCTTCTCTCCTTGCAAACAGGACTTTGTGGCTCCTCAGTCCATGAGGTTAAAAAATGGCCACCTCCCAATTTTGGGGTTAGAATCCAACATGACTGCCAAGGGCCTGCCCCTTGACCATGTATCCACGGGGACAGATGGATTTGGATTGGGGTGTTTGTGTTTTGTGGGCTGCAGGCATTAAGTCCCAGCAAAGTTGGAATTGTTTTGTCCAAAATACTCCAAAAATATCTACCATATGGATTTAAAAATTCTGTTTGTAGAATGGGGCAAGAGTACTTGCAATTAGATATTATGGATGGGAATTAGGTTGTCCATATTAATAGTGATCAAACAGAAATTGATGCTGAGCTGGCTGACAATGTAAGAATCACCTGGAAAGCCTAGAAATATATAGATGCCTGGACCATATCCCCATAGATTTTGATTTAGTAAGTCTGAGTTAGGACCCAGAAATTTGCATTTCATATAGTCTCCCTAGGTAACTGCAATTTGTAAATGGGCTTCCTAATCATTGGTTTATAGATACCATTCAGTTTTGTTGCTAGCTTCCCTAAGAAAACAGTACATTTGTGGAATGAGAAAAAAGAGCTGCTTTAAGCTTTCATTGAGTAGTTGGTCAATGCAAAATTCTACCCGGACACTCCAAGGTCTTCAATATTGCTCATGAAGCAGTCATGCTGATGAGTAAATCTCAGATCTCTTTTATGGAAAGCTCTAAGAATATAAATATCATTTTAGGGAGTTGACCCATCTTAGTTAAAATGTCTTTCTCAAGTGAAAGTTAACTTCTCTTTTATTATATTAGGCGAAACTATTCGTTTGGTGTGGCTTGTGGTGCTGGTTTTAATCCACACAACTAACTTTCCTCCCTCCCTCCCTCCCTCCCTCCCTTCCTTTGTTGGTGAGGAAGATGGGCCCTGAGCTAACACCTGTGCCCATCTTCCTCTATTTTGTATGTAGGTCACTGCCACAGCATGGCTTGATGAGTGGTGTACGTCCGCACCTGGGATCTGAACCCAAGAACCTGGGCCACCGAAGTGGAGTGTGCTGAACTTAACCACTATGCCACTGGGCCGGCCCCCCACACAATTTTTGAAAACTATGGTTTCTCATGAATGTTAGTGGAACACATTAAAAAAGCATGAAATGAGAAATTTAGAAATTGAAGCCATTTCACATCTAACATTTAAACCCATTATTTTTGGGACATGCAAAGCTTAATTTTAATTATGTATAGTTTCTGCAATTTCAACACATTTCCTATGCATAAGCTCCACTTTCATGAAGCTTTTGAGGCAAGCGCTGCTCCCACTGATGTAAATTAACTGCTGTCCTGCTGGGTAGGGCTGTTGAAACTTGAAGGCTGCTGGGCAGCTGCTGTCTCTGAGTTCTGAGTGTTCATTGAACACTCCATGTCCCAGCACATGGACACATAGCAGGCAGATCACATGTCATTTGGGGGGACAGGGGATATTTACTGAAAATACTAAGCAGATCAAGTTGTGTAGACAAAGCAGAAAAAGAATAAATCACATGACCTTTACAGACATAAGCTGGGACGGTGTTTGAACCATTATGAACTAAACAAACTCTCACTGGGACAGTACTGTCTTGGCAGAGGATAGAAAGTCTCTCCTATCCCACAACTCGCTATTTGCCCCAAAGCGACAACAACGAACGATTCAATCTGTTCACAATTGTATCTCTTGCTCTTCTCTGCTCCAGTATTTTTCCTTTCTTCTTGCACCAATTCTACAGCTTTTCTCTGGCTCAGTCTTCTAGTTTGTCTTACTGCATGGAAGAATTTTTCTTGAGCTATTATATTACCGTAAAGAAGAGTTCTTCTGAAGAACTACCCTCCAGTCCTCATCACATCATCAATGAAGGCAGCATTGCACTGAGCACGCAGCAGAGCCTAAATGATGTTGAGGGACACTTCCAAAGCCAGTGTATCTGTGTTGATTTAATGCAGAGAAATAAAAGATGACAATGGCTGGTCATGTGATAGATGATACATAAGCTTATCATGGGGTTGAATCGCAGTATTGACAGTATTAATTTTTCCTCATTAGCCAGAGAACAAGGTAAAGATATATCCGAGGACACAGAGGAGGATAAGATTGCAACTCCTGTTTCTGTGTGATTTTTATCAGGGTATGAAATGCAATTATGTCAATTTCATTTGAATTAATCCATCAATTTGTCACTTTGGGGTTTCACAAAAGTTAACTGTATAAACAAAGTGAACGTATATTTTAATGATGATTGAGAACACTGCTTTTACACTCTTAAAAAATCATGAAAAGATAACTCTTCTTTTGCAATGGTTAGAGTGGAAAATGAAAAGTATGGAGAATGTGGCCCTGAGGAGGAGGTGGGGGACAGGAAAAGGGGAAGGGGTTGAATGTCGGCCCTAGACTAAGAATTTTTATAAAGGATCTTCCACACTCACACTGCTTAAGGGCACTATGAACTTTATTATACGGCAATAATCTTAGCACAACATACTTTCCTGTTAGAATATCCTGTACCATTACCTTGAACTCTTGGCTTAAAATTGAAGTCTGCCTGAACATTATGTGTAATGTAATTCCCACAAATGAGCTACTGTTTGGGGAAAAAAAAAAAAAAAGGCAAGTGGTAATAAATCTGTAAATCCCTACTGCAGTATTTAGGATAACTTTATTGGTCTGGGCTCAACAGTTTTATACATAGGTATATATGACAAACACCAAATGAGAAATGTAAAATCCATCAACGGAACTCATGGATAAAGCATTGTTGCATCAATAGCTTTATTCTTTAGAGCTTTATTTATTATTTAGGGAGCTATTATAAATAGCTTTATTATTTATTTATTTGTTTGTTTAAAGGAAAAACAATGGGGAGAGAAATTTGCTTTAGGTCAACCATGTGGGAAATATCTCAAAATTGCCTGGCTTCAAACACAGATGGGCAGAGAGGTACTGAAAGCAGCGAAAAGGAAAAGGAGGATGGATACAAAGGCGGAGTGGGTGCGCTGTCAGGATCCTCGGGAGGTGGCGGTGCTCCACTCTGAGTCTGGGGCTCGTCAATGTACTTCTGCTTCTGCCCCTCACTGGCTGGAAGACCTTTACCCCTCGGGGCCTCAGTTTCTCATCCACAAAGTGGTAGATGATCTCTTAAGTTGTTTTGGCTGTGAAACCCTGTAATTCTCTGATTCTTTGGACTAGAAAAGCTAGGAATGGAGGTCAGTTGTATACATAGAAGCCACTTGATACCAAAAGGCTGCCTTAGAATTTGTTGCTACACCCCAGAGTGGTGAAGTAGAAACAATTGCACGTATTCCCTTTGAGAGCGGCAGCCTGTGGGTGGTGGGTCTTGCTCTCACAGAGAAGACTATAGACAGTGATGGGCCTGAAGGTCTGAGCAGCTGCACAGATGCTTTTTGTCTCTTTGGAGTTCAGACAGTATGAAAACTTCAAATGAAAGTTCCCAGGCATGTACCCTACATTCCCCATCTCATCTGCAGCTCCTTAGTCTGAAATGGAAAATTCTATTTTGGGAAACCATCTAGAAATGCATTTAGGCTAACATGAAAGAAAAGTTGGAAAGCAAATTTGAACATAAAACATGGAAACTCAAAGAACTGTTGAAAAAGGAAAATGAAATTCTTCCTTTAAAGCATATTCCAGAATAAAGTTCTAAAGGACTTAAAAAGAATGTTCCCACAGCACCTGTCACTTCCCTACCATATCCTGTTCACCCTTTAATTATTTGTTTGATGTCTGTGGTCTCCGTTGGGCTGGAAGACTTGTGAGGAGGGAGAACAAGACTGCCTTGCTCAGCCCTGCATCCGAGAACTAGCCTAACACCCGGCACACAGTAAGGGGTATGCTGAGTGACCAAGTGGCTGAACGATGAATGCAATTAATTTTATGAGAATATCCAACATGTATAACTCAGGATATTAAAATATCAATTAAAAACATGACTACCATTTATTCTATTTTTCTACTTCTTATTCTACCAATGACCTTTCTTAAGAAAGCATAAGATTTTCTTGAAAAAGTCTTTAAATGGGTTTTATTTGTATTTTATTCCTGGTACAATTAATCTTTTTTTTAATGAGTAGACAAACGAATCCCCGAAATTGATGCTATTTTCCCAAAAATATTTATTGAGATGGGCAATTCGAAGGTTTGCATTTTTTTAAAACAGAAGCCCATGTCCTATGTTAGTGTTAATACAGGAGAGCTTGAAAACCCTTTATTTACATGCCTAGCAACGACACTAACCTGCTCGTTAAGAGCTCTAATAAAAAGTAGTGTGATAAAAATGCCAAGGCTTACTTATCTTAAAAGATCCTTCCTAGTTCAAAGGGTCAGTTTCACACCAGGGCCCCAAGTCTTATCAGCTGGCTCTTCAGAGCCTTGCCATTGTAAAACAAAGGATTCCTCTAAACTGGCATGACAATGGTACAATCACCAGACACTTCAAAAGAAGCAGGCACCTCGTGGAGGATGCTCTGGGTTGCCCCTCACTGCGATGTTTACACACACGTTCCAACAGCTCCTCCCACAGCAAAGGACAGGCAGGATAGTCAAGGGCATGGCGCCCGCAGAGTAGCCAAGGACTCTCTGTCTTTACCAGCAAAGCCAGGGGGAAACTTCAGTTTAAACACCATTTACTCTAAACACTGTGTTCTCAGAAGACAGGGTCTCATTACTCTACTAGGGTGAGGAAGCTGCCGGGGGAATGGAAGTTGAGCTTCAGGGGTTACATTCTCAGCACATAATTAGAGACAGAAAGAGAGAGAGGGAGAAAGAAGTACGTCTGCAGATAACCCAGAACAATCTGCAGGTGTCCACATGCATTTTGCAGATGTGGAAAGAATAAGAATAAAAGACTATCCTGCCTTGCGGGATGCAAAGAGAAGGCCTACAGATACGAGGATAACAGAAAGAAGTATTTACTGAATTCCCTCTGAGGGTCTGGCCTTGTGGTGGGGGCTCTGATCTGCTGGCCTCGTTTGTTTAACTTCCCTGGAAATCAAAAACAAAGACCTACTTTCCCAAATCAGATTCCACAGGAGAAGGAAATCCAGTATCTGTGAAAATGATTGAAAAGCTTACCCTCGAGGGTCCCCGGCCCTTTCTTGGAGATATGTATTAGAGATGTATATAAATAGTATTATTTCAAAGAAACCCAGGCACCTTGATGCTGGAAGCAGGAGGCCAAATGGGCAACAGCTTGATCTCTTCTGTATCAAAGGTTAAGTTAAAAAGTTTTCTTTATTTTTCAAAACCTGTGCTTTGTACATTCTAGGATATCAAGGGTGTTTTAAAAACAAGCAACCTCCCATTATTATAGGGAATCCTTTGTACTTTGCAAAGTACAAAAAAAAAAAAAGACCAGTAAGACTGTAAGGTCTGGGAAACTAGGATCTGCATCTGATTCTCCTTTCTACCATCACACAACCATCCCCCACGGGGGGGGGTGCTATTCAAGCAACCTTGTCCTAGTTCTTTTCAAGTTTCTTTCTTTGCTTCAACCCCAATGAAGTGCTTGAATGCCCAACAGGATGGTCCTACTACTAAACCAAATAAAGAGTTCAGACAAAGTTCCCAGAGAGATGGACAGATCTGTTTTTTATCAAGTAATAATTTCAACAAGCATGATAGTGTGCCTATTATGTATTCATCCTATTTAAAATTGCATCCCCTGCCCTCTCTCTGCCCCACACTCCTCATCTCTTTCTCCTGAGTTAGTTATCTTCCTAGCACCTGTCCCCATCTCACGGACCATGTATTTTACGTAAATATTTTGTTTGGCCCCTGCCTCCATCCCTGTCCCCCCACACCACTAGAATGTAAGGTCCTTGAAGGCAAGGATTTCTATCTGTTTTGTTCACTCATGTAGCTCGAGCACCTGGTGCGTAGTAGGTACTCAATTAATATTTGTTACATAAATGGATATAAGAAACCGTGCTGGACACTGGGGTGTAAAGATGAATAAGAGCTGCTCTTTGCCCTGAAGTAACTCACTATCTCCTCCCCGTATTTATATATCTTTAATACTTTCCTCATTTTTTATGTCTCTCTCTTAAAGCTTTAGTGTGTCTCTTTTTAAAAATTATTATAAAATAAACTATGGATACAATTTCATTGTATATTACGAAGCTATTCAATTTAGTATATACAGTAGCCCCAAGACTATAATCATTCCAAGATACAGTTGTTGCTTTTCAAAATCCTTTGAGGCATCATCACTGTAATAAAATAGTCCAATAGTTGTATGGTATACAAATATATTCCCAAATCATGAAACATTAATGATCTAATAAAAGCAATTAGTTTCCGGTTGCAGCAACTGAAACTATGTCTTCTATTCTGGGATTTAAGAACCTTTTATTTTCTGCATTTCAACCTTTCTTCTGTGTATGCTGGGAAACTATTAAATCCCCAGCAGATAATTCTCTTATCTCATGGTTCTTGGGTGGAAGAAGAAAGATCACCATCTATTTTTTTTTTTTTCTGAATCTCTTGTCAGTGTTCCCATAAGAAATAGTTAGCCAGATGCAGCTTAATTACTGTTACAAAAGAATGATTTCACTAACGCAGGCTGATCAACAGTAACACCTTGGGAAACTCAAGGGCCAATGAGCTAAAATTAAATCTGAACAATTTATCTATTATATGTTCTCCAAGGACATGTCAAATTGAAAGATCCACATTACAAAACTAAAATGACAACAAAGTTTCTTTGCCCATCCTGGCCTATTCTATTTTTAAAATTTAATTTTATTGAAATTATACAAACACATAGTTTAAAAATCCAACAATTCTAAAAGGCTTGTTTTGAAAAACAGCTGTCCCATGCTTCTCCCCTTTTCTGCTTCCCAAAGGCAACCATGTTCAGCTCTTTTCACTGATTCTTTTACTGTTCATCTCCACTTCTCTAGATAACACAGAGATATTACTCCTTTGATTTCTTTTTCTTTTTTTTTAATGCATTATCTATTAACTTCTACCCTCACTCTATCCCACATATCCTTTAACAGGAGATAAACTTATTGAAACTTTCCATCTACCCTTAACTTTAAATGATAGTTGGTGGACTACTGAATTCTAAGCCAAAAGTGATTTCTCCTTAGAATTCTGAAGGCACTGCTCTGCTGTCTTCTAGCTTCCAGTGTTGCCATTCTGATTTTTCATCCTTTACATGAAATCTGGATTTTTTCCCTCTCTGAAAGGTTGCCTTTTTTTTTTGGTGAGGAAGATTAGCCCTGAGCTAACATCTGTTGCCAATCCTCCCCTTTTTGCTGAGGAAGATTGGCCTTGGGCTAACATCTGTGCCCATCTTCCTCTACTTTATATGTAGGACACCTGCCACAGCATGGCTTAATAAGCAGTGTGTAGCTCCGCGCCTGGGATCAGAAGCTGCGAACCCTGGGCCGCTGAAGCGGAGCATGCAAACTTAAGCACTGTGCCACTGGGCCAGCCCTGAAAGGTTGCCTTTTATGTTCCTAGCATTCTAAAATTACCTGATGATGCACCTTAGTATTAATCTATTTCCAAACACTGTACAGGGTTTTTAGTGGGCCTTTCAATCCAGAAATTCATGTCCTTCAGTTCAGGAAAATTTATAGAATTATCCCTTTGATGTTGGATCTCTGGACTGGACTTCCAATTTTCTCATCTTTTCTCTCCTATTTTTCATTTCTTAGTGTTTTTATTTTACTTTCTAGAGATTTCCTATATTGTAGCTTCCAAGGCTTCTAGTGAATGGTTTTCTGTTTCTTCTCTCTTATTTTTAATTTCCATGAGCTCCCTGGTCCACGAAGGTTGTTTTTTTGTAGTAGTCTGTTCTTGTTTACTGGGTACAATATCTTCTCCTTTCTCAGATGACATTAATGATATATATTTAAAGTGTTCTTCTTCCTGGGTAATACCTGTTTTATCTGTTCTCTCTCTCTCTGTTCATTTCATATTAGATATTTCTTTCAATGTCTGATAATCCTTGGCTATCTGTTCACATTTCAGAGTGAGACACTAAAAAGCTGATTGGAAGCGATCTGTATTTGGGAGGATGGGGCCAGTGGAAGAGAGCTTTTTGATCCCGTCTTCACTCTAGACTAAGATAATATAAATTGGGCTCTTTCCTTGGGGAACCTCCCAAGTCAGTATCTTTAGTTTTGTTTCATCTTTTCTTCACTTTGGGCTAACCACATTCTCCAGAGAAGACTTCCCATCTCCCATTCAGCAGGGTGATACCCAGTTGAATGATGTGGAAGCCACGTTGAGGCATCTTTACCTGATTCCTCTGCTTTTGATTAGGTACCCCTCCCTCAACCGTGCCTGGTGTCTCAGCATCTAGAGAGCCTCTGTTCCACTCTCACCAAAGGATAAACTGTCTTGAGCCTTTTGGGAGTTCTACGGTATAACTCAGGTTGCTTCTCAACTCTCTTCACTTCTAGATTAGGATCTGCCCCCCTTGGGTCTTCTAAGTTAGTTACCAATTATCCTGTTTCCAGCCTCCCAAATTTGTTGTTATTTTCTTCTTTCCCATTCTCTTCTTTCTTCATTCTCTTCATATTTGTGGGTTATCTCCTTTTACAAAATAATTTCTTTACGGTAATTTTAGTGAAATGTTGCAAGAGGACAGAGCTAAATGGGTGTCTTCAATCTGCCATCTTTAACTGGAGGTCCCTATTTCATTCTTTTCCATGGGCTGGTTTTTAAGGCCATCCCCAAAATACCAGCTTCACGACCTCCTTCTAGGTCAGGGACATCTTGCAGTCCTTGAGGTCTGAGTTTGAAAGGAGAGGAGAGGAATTTCAGTCAATAAAAGGCAAATGTGTTTTTAAATACTTAACTGGGCACTTAACAAGAAGAGTGGGGTATTTTCTGTGGTAGTCTGAAAGATGTTTTTTCTACATAATAGATGGGTTTCTTTCTGCACACCAGATAGGCATGAATTTCTGGAGTTTTGATGGGGGGATTAAAAGGTTTCAGAATGTCTCTTTTAGCCTTGAGTTTGTAATACCCAAACTAACAGAATTTAAATTCAGGCCTAATATAATGCCTTCATTCCATTAGCAAGGAAACTGATTTTACTGTGAAAGATGAGCTAAATTAAAAGCATCAGAAGTTTTTCTGAGGACAGATACTTTTGATAACACTATGATTGCTTGCCTGCTAACAAGGATGATTTTTTTATACCCTGGAGAATTTCTCATTTTTTCCAACTTAAGTGACTTTCTCTAATAAGTACAAACAATAAATATACAACATGCTGAAATCCATATGTCGTGGACTTATTTTTTACCCAAGCAAAGTTATTTTATTTCTAACTAACGACAGCTGCCAAGTTAATTTGAAAGTGTTAAAAATAGCTCAGTGGTCCTTATATTTGTCCTTGCATCTGTCCTATATTTGTCTTTGCATCTGTCTTCCAATTTTAAAACTAAAACACTATTGAATTCACTTATATAAAAGCTATAAGATGAATTTTAATCTCATTTTTATTTAGGACTGAACAGTATTCAATATTAGCATCAAGTTAAAATGATCTTGAAATTTATTTGGCATCTACTGATTGAGGCAGGAGTAGTACATCTTATATTTTTCAAAAAGCTAGCAATAATATCTCTATAGCCTTCTGATAAACTGTAAATTGCATGTATTAACAAGATAATCTTGGAACCTTGGTTCCCATGGCAGCTTTGCCACTCACTAGCTGTGTTACTTCACTGTGCCTCCATTTGCTATTCTCTAAAATGGGGACAATAATAGCACATACATCAGAATGTTGTTGCTGTGGGCAATAAAGTGATCATAACATATGAAGCACTAGGCCTGCCATGAAATGCACCACGGCTTCATAATTGACAAGGCTCTGCCTTATTTAGGAAAGGCAGACCTGAAATGTTGAAAGAAGGGTTACATTATTTCTCTCTTGTGGGGGCCGGCCTGGTGGTGTGGTGGTTAAGTTCGCATGCTCCGCTTCGGTGGCTCAGGGTTTGCAGGTTTGAATCCCTGGCGTGGACTGACACATTGCTCATCAAGCCATGCTGTGGTGGCGGCCCACATATAAAATAGAGGAAGATGGGCACAGATGCTAGCTCAGGGCCAATCTTCCTCAGCAAAAAGAGGAAGATTAGCAATAGATGTTAGCTCAGGGCAAATCTTCTTCACCAAAAAAAATAATAAAATTTCTCCCTTGTGGTACATAATCCTCAATTAGTAATCATTATCATCTTTAATATTGAAAAGTGTCTTCCACAGGACAAATTCTTAAATAGCATCATTCAGAGAACAAAACTGTTGCCTCGCCTGTGTTGTTAACAGGCATTTACTGAATTTTTAGCACGAGCTTTAGACTTTTGCCAGATGGAAGAGATACTTCAGACCTTTGTGGCTTGATGTACTTGATCAACTCCGACCCCTTCTCTGATCTCGGTGAGTGAAAACTGATCAGTGGTGGTGATGATAACAAAACAGCCTTCCTACGCTCAGTAAAATGGCCTATTCTTCTGATTAATCCACAGCTGGATGAACATTTACAGACTGCTCTCCATAATTCTAGACCGGTGATGCAGTAGGTGAAGAAACACCTCCAGAAGGAGTGGCTAAAAGGGGTGGGGTGAAGTTGGGTAGCTTGAAAACAAAGCAGAACTCTGACCCACAGCTTTGAGTGTTTTAATCCAATATTTACTTTATTTAGCAATTTAAATAACATTAAAGGAAGACCTATGTGTCTAGCAACATAGGTATGTGCTTTAAAAAACAGTTGAGAAATACTGATCTAAACCAGAATTTCTCAATCTTCCTTCTCCCTATCTGTAGCTGTAGCCCAGTAGGGTATATCTGAACCCACGACACTCCCTCCCACCAGGTTCTGATATGGCACGCCCTTCCTGCAACCACTGCTTGATGTAGAGTAACCATATGTCCCATTTTGCTCTGGAAAATCTTAGTTTGTGCCTCTTTTTCAGGTTAAAACTATTGACAGCACCTTCTTTCACCTTCTCAAGTGTCCAGTTTTGGACAATAAATTATAAGGTTACTCTATATCTATGGATCACCCAATCTAAGGTGGATCTGGAGTCATGGAAGTAAGAGAGTAATGTGGAATCTCCACTGGAGAACAGAGGAGCCCCCCAATACACACTAGCAACTCAACCTCTCACCATGCTTTTCCAACACAACCTAAAATGTGGAAAAGAAGGGTGTAGGACCTTGGTGGTCAATATACACGAGAAGAATATTACCAGATAGTGGACTTTGCAGTAGGAGAGCCCTGAGTTAGAATCCTGACTCTCCCATTTACTAACTTCATGGTGTGGGAAAGTCATCTCATTCTCTCAGCCTCATTTTTCTCAAATATTCAATGGAAATGTAAAATTTCCTTCACCAAGTTGTGATGGGGATTAAATAAGATGATGCATGGAAAGTGCTTAGCACAGTGAGGAGATACTGCAAAAAAGATCAATGCCAAATAGTCTATTATATTGTTTTAATTTGATTGAGGCTTCACTCTAATTTATGTATTAACTACATTAACGTAAAAATACACTTTCAATTAGAAAGGCTTTATCTTAAAAAAGTTCTTTAATTTAGGCAGAGCATCAAACTGTTGACTGAATTTGGTTGGTTAACAACACAGTGAGGTATTGCAAATGCTATAATCTGAATGTAAGGTTCAAAGAAATGTTAAGATGTGCACAATTTGAATCAGATATAGTGTCATGATGTGATGGTGTGTGCTTACATCTACTGAGACAAGGATAAACTTAAAGATGTAACTTATAATCAATTTAGATGATTTAAATTGTATTTATATATTTGTTGATTATATAATTGCAAGTCCAAATAATGATGGTAAAAAACGTTAAAACCGTATTTTGAGGAACATTATATTTCTTTACTAATTATATATTTAATGGATGAAGGGAAATACCTTTAAAATTAAAATGTAATTCAATTTCAAAATGGTTATGAACAGAATACAGTTTAAAGTGATAAGGGTAGAAATTAACCAACCAGCGAAAATTCAGAAGAAATGGTCGTCTTGTAATCTGTCCTGTTTCTCCAAGCATTGAGAATGTCTCCTGTGAAGGCCATATACCATATAAATCAACCATGAAGAGTGAGACAATCACCCTCAGAACAACCTAATTTGGTTTTACTTACCTAAATGTTTCAAGTGAAATCAGGGATTTTTAGGACTGCCATTTTCTACTTTGCTTATAAAAATAAAATGATGTGGAATTAAATAGTGCATTTGCAATACAACTAGATCAAAGCAAGGCAAGTTTTACTGATTTTTTTCTCAGCTAATTCAGGCTGTATCTCAGCCTCAAAATTTGCAAGTTTGTTATTATAAATCTGGTGTCTAAATTATATCACAGCACAGTCCACAGAATTACCACCTAATGTGCCAAGACAAAGTGCGTTTATCTGAAAATGTGTCTTATTTTAATAAATGTAACATATGGTCAAAAATACTCTAAAAATTTGAAGTTGAGAGCCGTGTACCTCCAGCAGGGTTTGGGCCTTGGTCATATTAATGCTCCTTTCCTGAGCATCCCACGTGGCATTCTGCCATTGGAAAGCCACCACTGCATCAAATAAGTTTTATTACTTTGCGGCTGGAAAAAGTTTTGTTTTTTCCATTAGCAAACAGAATCTTAACTTAAAGCAAGAAATTGGCAAAGTTATTTTTAAAGTGGATATGTTCCATAAATTTGATCTTAAAGCATCTAGGAATTTTCAGCGGATTCTCATGTAGAAAGCAAGCTTTATGCTACTCCATCCATTTTATCCTTAGCCACCTGAATATAAAGACTACCCATGTCCCAAAGCAGTTCGTTTAGTTGAAAAAGAGTTTGTTTTTTTTTAAATCCCCTTTAAACTTGGAACAGGCATTTAAAGGTAAACCAAGATGCCCATTTTCTTAATTTTTCTCTAGTCCAATTTACGCAGGGGCAACTCTTGAATTTTGAATAAGGCACAGGAAACTAGATCTTTTCATGGCTAATTTACAAAGGTCATCTGGTAAATATTTCAACAAACTATTTTTTGCACTAGTACATTTGGTCTCAAGCTTGTTTAAAGCAATAGGTTGATATTAACCATTTCTCTTGAGCCTTGAAACAACCAAGAAAGGAAACAAGGGAAACTGGTAAAGGTAATGAATATGTGTCACATACGTGTCTTTCACATATTCAGTGTTTCAGATGGCTCAAGGAATGCCCAATTACAAACAGAAGCTCTCTTGGTGTATGAAAGGGTAAAATTCTGGGGTCACATTATGGAGTACAGGTGGAAATACATCTATAAACACAGTCAGAACAGGTGATTTGGATAAATCTGCAACTTTTATCTATATGCAAACTTATCCAGTAAGACTCTCCTATCCCACACTTAATTGAAATTAAACCTTGTCAACCACAAAGTTCAGGATAAAGACCTTTGATGTCAAACACAACATTCTCAAGCAAGTTTTTATTAACTAGGCATTTTGTAAGTAACATTTATCGTCAAAGTACCAAAGACAGTACCCATCCCAGGTAATAGTAAGTGCTTAGGAACAACTGTGTTGAATTAATTTATGACCCTAAACATTTTTTCCTGTGAAATATATTTTAACACTTTAATTGAATTGACCATGGTTTCATTGAGCTAATCAAAGGCACTTCCTATCTTTAAGCTAATTTTATTTCCACTAAAATGGCCCATGCAACACAGGTAATTTGAAACAGCAAGTACATTTATAATACAGCAACTCTACAAAATGTTGTTCTTTTGTACAGAATATTTGACTATGAAAATCAAGGCTATTCTGAAGCACTGCATTTTGTAGAAAAACAAAGGACCAAGAAGCACGAGCACCTGAATTTTAGCTATATAACCTTGATTTTTTCTTTCATAATTTCTTCCTACTAATCCAGTAGTAGATTTAAAGTTTTCCTGAAATAATAAAAGAAGAACCAAAGTTAAACCATCAAGTAAAAATTGTTGGTAATAATCATTGTTTAAATTTTTTACATTTATCTTAAAATTCTTCTACCTCAGTTATGATCCTTTTTAGAACAGACATTTGTTTGGAAGATAGTGAGGCATAGTAGTTAAGGGCATGGGTTCTGGAATCATCGAGACTTGGTTCATATGGCAGCTTGGCCACTCATGAGCTGTGTCACCTCCCTGTGCCTCTATTTCCTATTCTCTAACATGGGGACAATAGTAGCACCTACATCATACTGTTGTTGATGTGGCAATAAAAGTGATAATACATACAGAGCACCAGACTTGCTACATAGTAAGAGCTCAACAGATGTTAAATGTCACTATTACCAATGGACCAAAGTCCATTACGAAGGACAAGGAGGGGATGATTGCTTCTTCCCAAGAAGATAATGCAGAGCATTTGCACTGCCTTTTGTTTATAACAGAATTATGGGATCTTAAGTGTTTGGAAACATGTAGCAGAGTGCTCTAGGATTTTAAAACGTCAATAAATACAGTGCAAAGCTCAGATGGCCATATCTTAGTGAACCCTCTTACCAGGACTGAACTCAGCCAGTGAGATATATAGGCATCAACTCAGGCCAGAGATGTATTCACATGTATTTCTTGGCACTTTTCTAGATCCTAAGGGACAAAGATAATTTTAAAAAGAGTTTTGTATTTGAACAGTTTATAATCTGGTAGGGGAGACGCACAATTATAAGCTGATGCATTAAGTTATACATGGAGGTATGAATGGAGTGTGAAGAAAGTGCTGAGGAGCAGGTGGTGGTTGGGGTGGGAGGACGGCAAGACTCAACGTGTCTGGGGAGAATTAGGAGAAGCTTCATAGATGACATCTGAACTAGAACTGGAAAGATGAGTCGCAGTATATAAGGCAAAAATGGACATGTCCTTTAGGAATAAGGAGGACAAATCTGGGCACTTTCCTGCCTAGAGAATAGTGAGAGGTTCAGTGTAGCTGAGAAGTAGATAGTACAACTGCAAAATCGTGGATAGAACTGAGTAGACGTGATCCAGAAGGCCTGGAGTTGAGGGCTCGGACCACTTTGCAAAGGCCTTGCATGAGAACTCTGGTGAGTAGCGATCCACCAGCATGTTTTAGCAGGGCCAGGCCGTGATCAGAATTGCCTTTTAGAACAGTGACCATGGCTGCAGTGTAGAAATAGTTCAGAAGAGTACAAAAAGAAGCTGAGGGAGAAAGACCAGTTAGGAAGCTGTTAAATAATGATGACAGTGCCTCCAGCATGGCAATGAGGATGAGAGGAGGGCTTAGATTTGAGGAAGAGTCCCCAAGTAGAACCAACAGTCTATGGTGCTTGAATGACATAGGGGCGATGGTGGGAGGGTCTTGTCAAGGATGATGTGTCCAGTGCCAAACTGAGAACCAGCAGCCTCTCAACACATTCAGATGACTAGAACAGTTAGGAAAGGAGAAGTGAAGAAGTCAGATGGGGCCAATGGGAAAGGGTAGAATCTAAAGGCGTGTTTCCTTCTCTCCTCCTTCCATAGTGGAAGTCGAGATGCAACTCGAGATTCACTTAGCAGGCAACAAGATGACACACTACTGGAAGCCCATTTTTATGACAAAGACAACTGTTCCGACTTTACTGGGAGCCCAAGAAGACATGGCTTGTGCCTGGCATGTAGAGGGTGCTTAATAAATGCTTGTCTGTTGAATTTGTTAAGCAGGAAGTGAATAAAGCAGTGCGGCTGGGTCTCAAAATTACCTGAATCTTCTGAACCCCTCTGTGCCTTGATTTCTTTATTTATAAAATGGAGATGGAAATATTAGGAATTAAAGGAAGAAAAATCTTAGAATAAGTAAGATATGATCAAGAAGTATTCATGCTGGGAAAAAGGGGTAAATTTCCAAGTTCTCTATCTAATGATAAGTAATCTATTAAAGATTTATATATACCCTACACTATTTTATGTCTACCTAAAGTTTTTTCACCTTTTTTGTCATAAAGTAATTAAACAAATAAAATGAAGGGCAAGCTTTCTCAAATTTACATGGGAAAGCTAAATTTGTATGGAAGTCTTACTGTGGTAAGGAAAAAGTCCTGTTTAAGGAGGGAATTAAGAAATTCTTCTTAAGTTTTGAGAAAAACTGAACATTTGCAAGAAGTCTTCATATTTAAAAAGAAAAGAAGGGCTGGGCCAGTGGTGTAGTGGTTAAGTTCATGTGTTCTGCTTTTGTGGCCTGGGGTTTGCCAGTTCGGATCCTGGGCGCGGACCTACTCACTGCTCATCAAGCCATGCTGAGGTGGCATCCCATATAGAAGAGCTACAACTCTACAACTATGATATACAACCATGTACTGGGGCTTTGGGGAGAAAAGAGGGAAAAAAAGAGGAAGACTGGCAACAGATGTTAGCACATGGCCAATCTTCCTCAAAAATAAATAAATACAAAAATAAAAAATAAAAGAACATAATATAGATAGCCTGGTTTTACATCTGCTTTTAAACATCATTTCATAATAAAACATTATTTTGAAAATTCTCAGTAGTATGAAAAAGTTAAAAGTTTATATTAAAAATTTGAATTGCCAGAAATTTATATATTCTATCAATCAGGTAGATTTTGATGTAATCAGAAATGTTTGGAATATAACAGTCAGTAAGACCCCATTTGATATTCTTGTAGTCAACACTCAAAAAATATCCATTGACACACCTATAAAAATGGCCAAAATCTGGAATGCTGACAATGCCAAATGCTGGTGAGGATGTGGAGCAGTAGGAACTCTCATTCATTGCTGGTGGGAATGCAAAATAGTACAGCCACTTTCGAAGACAGTTTGGTGGTTTCCTACAAAACTAAACATACTCTTACCATATGATCCAGCAATCACACTCCTCAGTATTTACCCAAAGGAGTTGAAAACTTATATCCACACGAAAACCTGCACATGGATGTTTATAGCAGCTTTATTCATAATGGCCAAAACTTGGAAGCAAACAAGATGTCCTTCGGTAGGTGAATGGAGAAATAAACTGTGGTACATCTAGACAATAGAATATTATTCAGCACTAAAAGAAAGGAGTTATAAAGCCATAAAAAGACATGGAGGAAACTTAAATGTATATTACTAAGTGAGAGAAGCCAATCTGAAAAGGCTACATATTGTATGATTCCAACAATATGACATTCTAGAAAAGACAAAACTATGGAGACAGTAAAAAGATCAGTGGTTGCCAGGAGGTGGGGGGGAATAGGTGGAGCACAGAGGATTTTTAGGGCAGTGAAAATATTCTGTATGAAACTATAGTGATGAATACACGTCATTACATCACATAGAATGTACAACATCAAGAGTGAACTGTAATGCAAACTATGTACTTTGGGTGACTATGATGTGTCAATGTAGGTTCATCAATTGTAACTAAGGTACCACTCTGGTGGGGGATGTTGATAGTGGGGGAGGCTATGTATGTGTAAGGGTAGCAGGTATATGGGAAATCTGACCTTCCTCTCAATTTTGCTGTGAACCTAAAACTGCTCTAAAAAAATAAAGTCTTTTTAAAAAAGACCATTGAGTGTGAATGAACTCAAGAAACAATAAGCACATACCTAATATGTCTGTGTAAGCTGTACAATAAACCCGTGAATTAGCTGTGCTATTTAATTTTTTAAAAGGACTGCACAGCTTCTTCTTCATCCTCATAGGTAGAAAATAGTACTTGTAGCATCTCGAAGACATGTTCATGTGAAAAACGAAAGATGACTCTTTGCCTCTTAAATACCACCACTAAGGGAAGCCTTCCTGGAAATCCTCCCCTCTCCCTCTACTCTTTTCTTTAAATGAGTGGATGTGTTGGATTTAGACTTTCTGCTGTGTAGCATTACACATGGAAGCATTTACAAAATTACACTAAAATAAATGGCAGGTTTCTTTTTTTAATTAGGAAAATACCTAGTCCTTCAAAACTAGAGATTTCACTTTGATTTTATTTGTAATCAAAATATTCCCCTGGAAGCATTTTCTGCAGTCTTAATTACTCAATTAAACATGTTCCTATGGGACTTTTATGTCACTACTGCACGATAATCCTGCAGATGGCAAAAGTTTAAAATGGAATTAAACTAAGCTATTAATTATATACACAAGTTAAAAGAAATCTAAATGAATGACCTTTAAACATTTTGTAATTGACAAAATGGCAGCTGCTCGTCTACCTACCTGGCAGATAGGAATCAAGCTAGAATAAGAATAAGAATGAAGTGCGTGTACTTTGCTACTTGTTTATGGGAAATAAAATATTGGTCTTTTATTTAAGATGCCACCACAGGATAAAAATGTGATTCTTAGAGAAGTCAAGCCATCTCAGATCTATTGCTACTATATCTGATCTAAAATTGAAAGCTATCCCATGTACAACATGTTGCACTTTCATGTACATTATTTGAAAGGCAGACTATGTATAAAGATCATGTCCACTGAAGACACCTTTTTTTTTTTTTTTTTGTGAGGACGATTGGCCCTGAGCTAATGTCCGTGCCCATCTTCCTCTATTCTGTATTGGGCCGCCGCCACAGCGTGGCTTGATGAGCAGTGTGTAGGTCCGCACCTGGGATCCAAACTTGCAAACTCTGGGCCACCGAAGCGGAGCACACAAACTTAACCTTTACGCCACTGGCCGGCCCCCTGAAGACACATTTTTAAATTAATAAATGGACAAACTCTCATTTGCAATCAGATGGCAAAGATGGGTAAAGTTTACTGCAAATTAGAAATAAAAGGGCTATGTAAATATTTTTATTTTGGATGATTACCTATTACGGAGGGAAGATAAAGTAACTAAATAATAATCCAAAATGTATAGATGGTAGAGTCTTATATAACATTATCTTTAGGAAGTAAACATTCTTTTTTTGTACTTCTGAATACTATTCTTTCGAAAATTAGTCTTCTCTTCTCCCCTTACTCATAAGGAGAAAAATCCAGCTTGGAGTTTCTGCTTCATGGGGGTAGGGTTGATTCTTCAAATTCTTTAGCCCCAAAGTTAGGATAAAGGAAGAATTTGCCAAGTTGGATTAAATGATGGATTTTTATTTCTGCTTCTTCCATTGGTAGACAATGCAATTCATTATTTTAGATGAAACACTGACAGAGAACCAAAAACTCTTCATTTTATACTTTAGAAACACACCATGAATCATTCCCCTGAATTATATTCAAGTCACTGTTTAGTCCCGTAAATCCTCAATAATGTTAAATTACTGAGTCGCACATAAGCTCTATTTCTTGAATCAGCATTTTCTTTAATACTTCCCAGAGGATATGAAAGAGAGTTTGGCAACTTCTAAAGGCTCCTGACATTTTCCCTAAGAACTCCTGAGACATCAGAGAAAAGTTCAAAATGCAAAAATCCTAAGTAAGGAAGGAAGGTTTTACAGAGGCTCTACTGGCCATGTGGTGCAAAACATTCAGTGTATTTTATCCAATTAACATTGCAAGAAAAGTACAACCTTTTTCATTGGATATATGCCTTATTGCTAAATATCCTAAGGCTTTGTTTTCAATGTACGACAATAAATAGTGTTAAAATAGTGTTAGGTTATACTTTTACACAAATAATAGATCTGGACCTCTGATAAATGATCTTTTAAGCTCACAATCCCTCCCCATCCCCATCATGTAGTATTACAAAGATAAATCAGAAAGGTTTAAAAAGCTATATATTGTTAATCTTTCCCATTTCATGATTGTCTACAGTCAACAACCTTAAATGTATGTGTTTTAATTCAGGAGGAAGAACAATGCTGAGGTCTGACCCTTAATACTTTGCAATTCACATAAAACAGGAAAATTCAGAGCAGGCTTTTCAAAAACAACTTAGTCATAGCTAATTTTAATTTATTTGAATAGAGTTGACATGGTGTTTTTGATTTGATGCAAAAATGAGAATTGTTAATGACTGGAATCATCATTTTTTCTACAAGGAGAACGACAACCAAATAATGGGAAGCGAGAGCATTATTTTTTATTTCTTCATTTATTTATATCAATATTTCTAATTTAAAAATTTCCATTCTTCCACCAATTCTATTTCTAGCAGTAAATCCTAAGGAAACAATAAGAGATGTGCAAAAAGATATATGCACAGGCTATTCAGAAAGTAATTTTTAATACTGAAAAATAAGAGGTACGTTGAAGATTCAACATGATGGAATTGATTAAGAACTGGTTAAATAACTATATTCATGTCATATAAAATTATGCAGCTATAAAATGATTCTCTAGAATCAGCGCTGTCCAACAGAAAGGAATGTGAATGACATTTGTAACTTTAAATTTTCCAGTAGGTGCATGAAAAAAAGTAAAAAGAAACAAGTGAAAGTAATTTTATTAATATATTTAATTTAATCCAATATTTCAACATGTGATCAATACAAAAATTAATAATGAGATATTTTCCCTTTTTTGGTACTGCCTTTGGAATCGGTATGTTTTTCCTACTTAAGCACATCTCAATTCCAACAAGCCACAATTCTAGTGCTCAGTAGCCCATGTTGCTAGGGGTTACAGTATTGAACAGTGCAGCTACAGACAATGTTTAGACTTGGAAAATCATTAATAATATATTAAAATTTAAAAACAGATTATATGACATATGTACAGCATGATTCTAACTGTATGCTTTAAAAATTCATGAATAGAAGAAAAAAGCATAGAAGGGTCTATACCAAAATGCTTAGTGTTATTTGGGAAGCAGGATAACAGTTGTTTTCTTATTTTCTTTTTTATACTTTCTAAATGTTTGACAATAAAGCTGTATTATTTTGAAGTTAATAAATGACTCCATTAATATTCTCCAATCAGCACTGATTAGCTACATGATGACCTTAGACATTCAACTCTTTCTAAGAATGTGATCCCTGAAAAGTGACTGTATTTGTCTTTGTTCTGTATTGCATACTAGCGAATACAAATTTCATTGTCCATAGAGAATAATTCACCATTATGAACAGGACTCATATTTTGAGTGCGGGCCCTCATTTGCCCCTTAATGTGGTGTGTGTAATTACAATATAAGAACTGTGAGTAAATTATTTCATTGCCTGTTAAATAACCATTTGTTAAGTCTAGACAACAATCATAAATAGCCATTATTTATAAAGTTTCCATTCAAAGTACCTGGGGAATTGTATAATAAATAGGCAATGTCACCAACACCTCCTTGTACCCCCAAATCACACACACACACCCAAAAAGAGAGAAAATACATAAAATTGGCAAAGATGCTAAATACAGACAAAATCTACTTTGAAAAAGTGAGACTAAACTGAAATGAATGTTGCATGCTTGGCATCCACTTCACACTGCAGAGATCTTATTCTGCTGACCTCTTCATCGTGTTATACCCACCCAACACTCCCCACCCCCCTCCCCCCCATAAAAGGCTCTTAGGACAAAACTAGCCCACCTTTCCTCTTTAGCCTTCTCTCTCAGTATTTCCCCATCACTAGCTCTGCACTATTTAGCCATTCTGGCATTCCTCATTGTATCCTCAACAAAGTTCCTGCGACACTTAAGTAGGTACAGACAACATTTGATGTTAATTTATTTTAATGAGAAATATTTACTGAGCTCCTACTTACAGTGGGGCTTACAGTCAGTAGGAGAACTACGCAAAAATACCAAAATAAGTACAGATGGTGGTAAGAGCAATAAATAACAAGAAGAGAGTGCTATGAAAGAAAATAAAAGATTGGGGCTTGGTGGGGAAGAGGGGGGAGTGGTTAGGAAAGGCCTCTCCACTGACAAAGGACAGACTCATTGATGATGAGACCTGATGGATGAGAGGCAGCAAGTGGGAAGAGTGCCTTCCTGCCGAGGTGCATGTACCAGTCCAGGGTCAATGAGGACTCAGGTGAATTCAGGACGTTCAGTGTTGGTTGGACCACAGTGAAGGAGGGGAAGAATACTGAAGCCATTTCAGCCTGTGGCAGTCTAGCACAGGGCCAGCAACAGTGTGTAAGCCACGGCTTTTATTATTATTATTAACAACAATAGCAATAGATAATATGCCTTAAGCATTTTCAATGAGCCAGACATATGCTCAGAGCTTTACACATAATAATGGATTAATTCCTTACAGCGGCCCTTTGAGGGAGCTATTATTAAGCACCTGAGAGGTTAGCAACTTGTCTAAGGTGACACAACTTGTAAAGGGCAGAGCTGGGATCTGCTGACATTTGAATCAGAGCTCTTACACTCTTTAGTGGACTGCCTCTCCTTCCCAATTTTATACTCTGACATCCATTGCCCCCAGAGATGTGGGAAAAGGAATTGTTTTCTGAAAGAGGATACTGGAAAAAAACAAAGAAACTGAGATTTATGTTCCCAGAAAGATAAAACTACCTTATGGACACTAAAGACCAAATTCATTCATGTCTAAACCATGGAGGAAGGACAAAGAAATACATAGAGCATGCTGTAGTAGATATCTATGGGTTTTGTCTTCTTCACATCAATTTTCCTTTTATCTCGTAAAAAGAATTTTTATTTGGGAAACTATTCCTCCCCCACTCTCAGTCTATGATGGTGTTGGTGGGGCAGACCCTACCCTTGGCTTTAGGGCATAGTACATGACCCTTCAAACCTAGGCAACTGGAACATTCTATTCCCTTGGCCAGTAACTGGTTCAGAGAGGGTATATGACTGATGGCATATGAGCTCAATCTGAGACTTTCCTGAATTACTGAGAAAGGTGTAAATTTACAGCTGCTGGTACGCACACCTGCCTCCATGTTGGACAATACTGCCTGAGAATGAAGCCAGCACAGGAGAAACATATGCCTGGAGATGAAGAGATGGAGTCCTTATGAATCACTGAGCACATGGATTCCAACATGTGCTAAAAACAAATTTATTCCTAGACTTTTCAGTTGAATGAACCAACAAATTCCCTTTCTCGGAGAAGCTATTTTGAGTTGGATTTTCTACCAGAAGAGACCTAGTATGGACCGGAGTCAGAGAAGACTGGATAGAAATGAGGGTCAAAGTAAGGCCAGTGTTAGCCAAAATGGCAGAAAGGTGGTCAGAAAGATCCTAAATTATGCTACCACTGAGAAAACTGTCTGAGAATTCAAGTGGTTGGAGTGAAATTGCTCCTCTTCCTTGGAGGCAGGCAGCCAACAAAGTGGAAAACACAACTTTGAAATGCAGGTGCAAACAGCCAGCAGTCAATAAATAGCTATTGGCTGGTTAAGGTGCGCCCGACTCTGCACTAGGTGCAGGAATATGATAATGAACAAGACATAGTCCCTTTCCCCCTTGGAGTCCATTGGCTACTCTAGAGGGCAAAGGAAGGGGTTAGCACACCTACATCATAATTTACCTACAAATTGAACACAGTGCAGTAAAAGCAGCACCTGATTAGAAAGAAAAGTCTTGGTTCTCTGGTCTAGACATAAATATATTCCACTGAATTGTATAATGAAAGGCTCAAATGTGCAGAGGCCAAAAGAGAAGGAGATCCGAATGATGAAAGATCAGCATCAGTAGTAGCAGTAGTTATGGGCAGAAAGACTTAGAACTCGAACTGAGGGAATCTAAGTGGACTCTGGTCTACTTCCAGAAATGAAGTTGCTAAAGAAAGAAATCAGCCTAGGAAACTGAGGACAGAATATAAGGAGGGACACGATAAAAGACGGCCAGAATTAAAAATGCCTCTAGCTGCTGCAAAACATTAGCTCTGTGAACTTTTCCTGGTTTTTACCACCCCTAGCTCCCTGTAGCTCAGCTCTCCTCCTGACCAATGACTGTATTTCCCCAGATCAACTCTACATCCAGCTCTCTCCTCAGTGAGGTTGGACATGAACTGCTCTCTGAAACTCAGGATCTAGTGCCCCAGAACTAACCGAGAGCTCCTGGGTTCTGGTTTCTTACATTCTCACATGGCTCAGCCTTCAGAACTGAGAATTCTTCTTTGGTCCTTGCTACACTGCTTGGTTCTCACAGCTTCTCTCACCTGGTCCCTGAACGCTCTTGCAGAAGGCTCCTGCAGAAGGCCCTCGTTCCTGAATTCCTGAACTCTGCTCACCTGGCTGAGATGCTGCCACCTCCTTTGGGACGCCTGATGCTGAGGTTGCCTGAACCGCCCCTGAGCTTATCACTGTCTTCTTCTTCCTCTGCCCACTTCTCTTGCCCACTCTTTCATCTCTCAGGCCTCTCCCTTACTTAGTGTATGGGTGTGTAGGTTTCTTACCCTATTTGGTATAAAAACTCATTAAATTTCATGCCCAAATCATGGAAAATTTAATCCATCTTTGAGGTAGGGGGGTGGCACTGGCAAGTATACATATCATCAGCAATGCTCTTAAATTAACTGTTTGGTAAAACTATATGTAATCCACCTATAGAGTTGTTTTGGTTCCTAATTATTATATCTACAAAGTCTCAACATAAAGATCCTATTTAGGTGTTGCTAAATTAAAACTCCTCACTCAACACAAATACCCCTACTGAATTATCTCAGTTTTGCTTTAACTGGGGCCTGAGGTGAGACTATTCTTGAACAAATCCACCAAGGAACAAAAACCAAAACCAAATAAAACAAAACCCAGTAATATGGACCAAATCAAACAGACATGAATACCAACTCTGATTATTTGTGTATTCATTTAATCATCACATTGATTCTTTCATGCAGCCTATATTTAGTGAGCGTTGACTGTGTACCAGACAGTGCTCTGGGCCTTGCGGATACAGCGGGGAATGAGACATTTTCTGACTATTTTGTATGTGCAGAGTATCAAACTATGCTCTCCTCCTTCGGGGAACCACCACTTGGTACATCCTTCTTTTATTCCTTTTTGCCTTGACGACTCTGCTCAGGATACACTCTTAAAATGGCATGGCCATCTCAAGACTCAGTTGTTCAAAGAAGCATTCTTTCAACAGAAGCAGTCTTGTAACAGTAATACTAAAATAAACCTATGAGATAATCTAATTCAAACCATCATCTACAGATGACAAACCTGAGGCAAAAGAAAGTTAAAAATACTTCTCCAAGATGGTCCATATAGTTAGTGTCTGTGTTGAAACAGTATTTAATCTCCTGATTCTTAATCCAGTGCTCTTTCTCCTCCTGCACTGTCCAATATGGTAGCCGCTGGCCCCATGTGGCCATTTAAATTTAGATTTAGAATTAAAAATTCAGTTCCTCAGACTGTATGGTGGTTACCAGGGGCAAGGGGGTTGGGGGCTGGGCACAAGGGGTGAAGTGAGGCATTTATACGGTGACTGACAAACAATAATGTACAACCAAAATTTCACAATGTTATAAACTCTTAAGACACCAATGAAAAAAAAAATTCAGTTCTTCAGCTGCACAAGCTACATTTCAAGTGCTCAAGAGCCATAGGAGCTAGCGGCTATCATATTGGACAGCAAATAAAATAGACTGTTTCCAACACTGCAGACAGTTCTACTCGACAGCACCATGGGGTCTAAAACACACTGCTTGCATTATGCCAGCTCAGCGTTTCTCAAATTTTAATATGCATAGTATTCACCTGGGGATCTTGTTAAAGTGCTGAATCTCATACACTAAGTCAGGGGTGGGGCCTGAGATTCTACAATCCTAGTAAGCTCTGAGCAAGAGAACTGCTCCTGGTCAGAGGACCACACTTGGTGTATGGAGTATCAAGATTCTAGCTCAATACTACAGCTAATACTGCAAGGTTTAGTGCGCTAATAGTTCCATGTGTATGATCTTTTTGTCGCCTCAATTAAATTTTAAGCTCCTTAAGATAGAGCACCACATCTTATTCCTCACATCCCTCATCATGGACTGCACAGTACAGGGATACACGGGTAATTAATTTTCCTATCTATAAGTGCATTATATTTGGTGCAAATTACTGCAATGTTACAGATAAATACAGTTTCTTTTTCTTTTTAAAAGACATCAGGTCTTTAGCCTAACCATTTATTGCCTTCGATTTCCCAAAAGTTAGATATTGGTGGCTGTACTATGTCAACTTTAAGAAAACACATGGCAATCAATTCCATTTAATGGCTTTAAAATGAATTGTAAATTTTATTAGAGCATACATACTTCAGATAATTTAAGAAATAGTTGAGAAAAAATATATATAATGTACATTTGATAGCTGAAGGGATGCTAAATAGTCTCCTGAAAGTACAATTGGATATCCAAGCTCTGTCTTAAAATTAGAAAATGATTAAAATATTTACAAATGTATTACAACCAGAAATTTTATCTGTGTCTTTATATTACTGAGATCTTACATCCTACCCTGAAAATAGAGAGCAACCTTTTTAATGAGACAGCTGACAGCTGTCTTGGTATAAGCAGGCACCTCTTATGATAACTTTCTGTCAGCAATTCTCATTTTTCTAGAAATTTCTATTTGTAATGGGTTATTACTATTACTATTTGTAATGGGTTATTAATTAAGAACTTTGTGATTAGGATCAAAAGGTCATTTTTGTATTTAAAAGTCACATATTTATGCATTAAATTTTTAAAGAAATAAGAGTCCTTTGTGCCTTCCTAAATGTATTCCTTACAAAGCACCAAGAAAAAAAATTTATTAATGCACAAGACTGAAAGAAATGTCAAGTATGCTAGAGTTCTGGTTTTGATTTTGGACTACAGAGAAAGTTAAAGAAGCAGTGAAACAGAGCATTTTAATTACAATCCAATGTCCTAGAGAAGAATATTTGATATCTCTTCCAGTTGGCATTCTAGCCAGTGTGAGAAGAAAATCAATTGCGATTAGTACAACGTAAAATCATTCCACCCAGTCAACTTAATCAGGGATTATACTGTGTGTACATCATGAACCTCCCTGGTTTTGTTTAAGATCTTGTTTGACATATTAAAAGATGGAAAAATTTCAAGAGTTAAATCAATGATTTTATTTATGCTACATAACCTAAGCCAATAAAAGTTTGTGCTAAGATTCCTCAAACTCCCACTTCACTTTGAGGAGGGTAACTAAATGACAGCATTTTTTTTCCCCCAGGAGGAGACTAAATTGCTCTGACAGAAAGATGGCAGCAGTGTAATGGCTGAGAGCTTGATTCTGGAGTCGCAGACTGAATACAAATTCTCCACTTAGCTTCACCATGTTGGCCTTAGAAAAATTAACTCTCTCTTTAGGACTCAGTTTCTTCATCTGTAAAATGGGAATGAGAATGGAATTGTTGTGAGTATTAAATGCAATACTGACCACATGGCACTTAACATGGTAAATAAGTATTTAGCACACAGTAAGCTTTAAATGAATGTTAATTATTTTTATTAGATCTGAAAGGGGTTTATCACAGCTCAGCGGCCATGAAATAAATATTTTCCTCCACCCTCACCAAGCTCTTTTAAGACCCCTTACTTTCTGTTTGTACTTAGAAATCTTTTAAGATATACAAAATATCTATTTATGAGAGAAATAGAAGAGATATTTGGGGATTTGTATATTAAAAACAAGTATTTTATCCGCTCACCTGGAATTGCTCTATAGCCCCCATTCAGAGATAAAATGATTCAAAGACATTGAAGTACAATTTCAACAAATGTATTAATACGTAGATACAGTCAATGACATAAGATGTGCTCTTCTAGAAGAAAACTTTTAGTCATGGCACTGCTGAAGTGAGGGTCCAGATAGCTCAGAACAATGTAGAAGTTGGCAACTAAGTGTATAATTGATATTGTATAGAGGAAAATTTTGACTTATTCAGGTCACAAAGGGGATTGTTTTTGTCCTTAATTTTCCTGTTTGGTTGTTGCCTAAACAAGAATCATGCCAACTCTCTCTTCTCTTATTGAGCACAGAACTGACTGAGGTAGAGCAAGAACTGTTTTGCTCACTGGGGGCAAGAGACATTGTGGTCCCAGGAACAACAGCAAAGGCTGGCCAGGCTCCCATCATCAAACGGGCTTGTGCATCAGCACACCAGAGAGAAGGGATCAGATGTGCACATTCCCTCCATCGGGTTGACCTTTCTCTGAAGGGAGAGTAGTGGACCTCTTCACGTTTACCATGTTTATGACAGTGCTAGTCAATAACAGAGAGTCATGCCCCACTCCAGGCATGGGGCGTGGGGAGCTTGGAGCAAGGAGGAGAAACAGGCTTGAAACTTCACATTCACTCAGCACTTTTCCATTTACAAGGTTATAGCAGAACTCACTTGAACACAATCCTCATGAGGTTGGCATAGTTACTTTATTTCACCAAGAAAATGAAGCTCGGAGAGGAAGATGGCTTGCCTAGGAAATATCAGCAACCGAGTAAATGACAGAGCTGGAAGCTACATCCTGTCATTCCATGGGCAGAGTGTGAGAAAAGATTTATAGAGAGGTAAGCACTGAGAACTTGGCTGTGACAGGACGAGATTTCACAAAGATAGGGCTCTTGTGGCATTTTGCTTTATTTTTCTACATTGCCAAAGCAAGCAAGGTTATAAAACTAGGGCTTTTATATATTTTTCTCATAAAATAATCAAATATTTAATCTACTCTCAAAATTTTCAATTTGTTTTAAAAATGTTTTAACCACAGTATTTTTTCCTCCTAGCCAAGATCCAACCAAGGTTCTACATTGCATTTGATCACTAGGTCTCTAGTCTTTTTAGTCTACAATAGTGTCCCCTTTTTTTAAAAAATGATATTGACTTTTTGAAGAGTCTTGTAGAAGGGCTGACATCATGCAGTTCATTGTTTCCTTGTGTTGTCTTTTGGCACATTCTGCTAGCCTCTCTATTTCCTGTAAACTGTGTAAGGCTTGATGAGATTCATGTTAGACGTTCTTGGAAAGAAGATTTCATTGGTGATGTTGTGTACTTCATATTGTTTCACATCAAGAAATATATCAGGTTACTCCACTATTACTGAATTTAGGAGTGATCACTTGGTTAAGTTGGTGAGCACCAGATTTCTCCATTATAGAAGTATTTTTTTTCTTTGCCAATGTTAGTATATGTAATTTTTTGGTACTGTGTCGATATCCTATTACTCAACAATTTTTCAACTTTTGTAGCTAATTTTTATGTTATATTTGTAGTCTATCATGTTTCACCAATTGAAATCCTTTTGCAACCTTCATTATTTGGGCTGGGAATCTGGTGAGGCAAAATCTCCTCTACTCCCACCCCCAGTGTTACATTCATGCAGCTGAGTCCAGGTCCAGGGCTTTTTCATCCATGTGCCAAGTAAAGATGGGGGCCTTTTTACAATACGGTTTGTCTCAGGTGGCTACCCATATGTATTCGAATCCAGCTGGGGAACTAAGAGTCAGATGTCCTGGACAGCAAGAAGTGCTCCCTGAGTTGTTCCCTCCAGTGCCGCCTAGGGGTCAAGTTACCCTGTACCAGCACAATAATGAGCTGGTGATGGGTAATAGCTATGTGAGTCAGCCTCTCAACTTCCAGGGCCAGTGGACCAATCTTCCTGTACCAAACCTGACTAAGGATCCCCTGTAGACCCTTGGGATGCTGGACCATGGCACAAGAACTGCCTTCATCCATCACTGGGAGCAAGTATGGAAGAGATGCATCAACATTTGGCATGATATGGGCCTTTTGGGGTGCTGGGTGAAATTGCAAACTCAGAGGAGAAGGTGTTTGAGTGGGTGGAGAGGGGTCCCGTGGGGCCCGGCACTCTGTCCATTGGCCTCCTCCCTCCCTGGGTCCCTGTTCCCCATCCATCTCTCAAGAGTGAAGATCTGATTGCTGAATTTGCCTAAGTCACAAATCAGTCCAGCACTACAGTACCCTCCCTGAAGCACCTGCAGCAGTGAAATGTGGCGGCTCTGGCCTGGAAGCCCCTCGGTGCCTCTGTTCTGGCTGTGGCCTGGTCCATTCTCATCTGGACCCTGAACTCCACTTCTTGGCCTATCTGACTATCTTCTGGCTGTGCCCAACTGCTCTCTCACCCTGAGTACACACCTGTCACCAGCTTGGCCTGGGCCCCTAGTTGGGGGCGGCTGCACCCAGGTTCACTTGTGGATGCTGCTATGTTGGTATGAGATGTCTAAACAGAGACCTGTGTCCCCCTTCCCTGGTTTCATGGAAGTGGGGTTAGCAACCTGCTCTGGTCCCTGGATGGCAGCAAAGTCACGGCTACCACTTCAGGTGTCTTTCTAGTCAGAGAGCCCCAGATGTGGCCTACTGTACCAGGGCGATGTCAGACTGGCTGCTGGAGCCCAGACAGAAACCAACTGCTGATCGCTGTATTGGAGGAATCACTGATTTACTCCTTGCCATTCCCAGAACGTTGTGAGGGGGGAAAGGAGTGCATTGGAGGTGCGAAGTCAGCAACAATTGTGGCAGAACTGTCAGAGATAACAATACACACACCAGATGGAGAAGAAAGACTTGGGGGAGAGGCTCACTCCATGGTCTGGGACCCTGGTGGGGAGTGTCTGGCTGTGCTCATGAAAGGAAATCCACAGGTCCATTCATCCTCCTTTTTCCCACCTGAAACAGCCCCGTGTTTGAACTACTTCCTTGTGGCATTATTCTGGGGGGCCAGGAGCCTAGGCCCAGCTCATCACTTTCCATCCTTCCTTCAACAAAGGGGCTCTGCTCAGTGTGTGCTGGTCCACAGGCCAAATTGCCCACATCCCTCTGTACTTTGTGAATGCCCAGTTTCCACATTTTAGCCCAGCGCTTGGCCAAACCCAAGAGTCCCCAGCGGGCGGCAGAGGCTCTATTCACGATCTGCTCCTCTTTACTGAGACATCCCCAACCTCTGGCCCTTGAGACTCTCTCCCAGGGCCACCACCTGTTTGGCCCAACTCCCTTCACTTCCACTTCTAATAATAAAAAATTTCCTTTTTTGTTTTCCACTCAAAAACAACAACAACAACAACAACAAAAGATGATGGGCCTTACCGTTTGCAGGACAGGAGAGTTCCATCAAGATAAAGACAGGATTCAATCTCTACCCACAGTTGTTCGGCCCCCAGAGTCAACCACTTTGAACTCTTGTAGTTATTTCCTCTGATACTTATCTCCATATTTCTAAATAACATGTAGAACTACTATACTTGCTTTTAAAATTTTAGTCATGATCTCTGACTTCCTATTATAGTAGATATGGGTTAGCTGCTTTCCTATTTCTTGCTTTAGAGGAGAAGTGGGTATGAACCTAGGGCTACCACACTGAATTGTGACAGCAACTAGCACATAGTTAGCGGGCCTTAAAAATACTTGTTGAATGTCATTGGATGAATGACACAGATATCCAGATGCATAAAGCAAGGCTGCATTGTGCAGTTCCTTATAACAAGTATGCACTGAGTAGAATATAGCAGAAATACATAATCTCCCCAAATCACATACATTAAATTGGTTATTTGTACCCTTTCAGTATGTTCTTGGACAACATTAAAATTTAACACATTAAAATATTTTTTATAGGAGAACTGTCATGAAACTAATTTGAATGACTCTAAAAGAATCTATGCAGCCAAAAGATTTTTTTTCAAGTAAATTCTCAATTGGCAGCAGAGAAAAAAAGAATTTAGATGTAAGAAAGTAATCTTTTCTAAACAATGATGAGCAAACATGCCTGAAAATATTTGGGAGACTCTCCTTGGAGTCATGTAGGCTCAGAATCCAGCCTTTTGCCTTGTAGAATTTCAAAGTTTGATGCCAAGCCAAAAGAAAAAACAAAGATGTATAAATTATGAATACTCTGAAAAGACTCCCACCTCATTAATATGTCTCAAAACACATTGCTTAAGGGTAAAGTTAATTAAATCACAGCACACATAAATTTGAAATGGACTGGTAATCAATCACAGACAACATTATGTTATATAGAGACAAAATGGGAGTAGTGGACATTAATAAAAGTTAAATGAAAACAGATTCATACAATGGAAGGAACTTTTCACCTGACTTGCTGCTGACTCTATCCAGCTTTCAGGACTTTTTGAGGCACATTGATGAAAGAATTAAATATTCTTCTTTACTTGGAACCCTTTAAAGTGATGAATCTTCCATTTAGTACTTGAGAATTTTTTAAGCTGACTTCAATGAGCATCAAATTTTCTAACAAGGCAATAAAACTCTTAAATTTCCTGGCTAAATTATGTAGTTTTGTGAATTTTCCAAGAACTCTACTTCTGTTCTGTCATTGGGTCTTTCTCTTTCATTGTGTTTCAACTATTTTTCAAGAAGAGAAAAGGAAGAAAGAGAAATCTGAACCAGCCATTTTGATGACTTGTTAACAGTTCTGACAAAATATACCCTGAGTTTTTGGGTTTACTTTTTTTGTAATTAGCTGCAGTTCCCAAGTATTCATGTATTTTTACTAATAGGAGCAATCTGGAGCAGATTTGAAATTACTTTCTGTAGCTGAAATAATTTCTATCCCTGTAATGTTATTTCTCTTATATATCTAGCTTTTTTTTTTTGGTGAGAAAGATTTGCCCTAAGCTAACATCTGTGCCAATCTTCTATATCTAGCTTTTTTTTTTTGGTGAGAAAGATTTGCCCTAAGCTAACTTCTGTGCCAATCTTCCTCTAATTTGTATGTGGGTCGCTGCCACAGCATGGCCGCTGACGAGTGGTGTAGGTCCACTCCCGGGAACCAAACCCAGGCCACTGAAGCAGAATGCGCTGAACTTAACCACTAGGCCACAAGGCCGGTCCCTCTAGCTTTTACAAACACAGAATCTTAGAATGGGAAGGCTCTTAGAGATCTCTGAGCTACCTCAAACTTCCACCTGAGGCAGCCTCCTAGCAAGCGCTAATAGGAGGAAGTGCTGTATGGTCCAAAGAGCAAGGGCTTGGGAGCCAGACAGATTGAATCATCTGTAAATGAGGCTAAAGGTAGGTATGTAGAAGGTTCTTGGACAGATTAAGTAACGTAACAGATGCACCAGAGCCAGGAACACAATGCAATGGATAAAAGCCCAGGATCTGGAGTTGGAACTGAACCCAGCCGGGCACATGTCCTAGCTTTGCCTCCTCACAGCTGTGTGTTTCTGGACAGGTTACTCATCTTCTCTAAGGCCCAGTTTCCCCATCTACAAAATGGAGAAAATAATACTCTTAATTCATGATGTTATTTTTAAAGACTGAACTGGAAAACATATGTGATACTCAAATAATATGAGCTATTATTATTAGGCCAAATCAGATTAAAAGCTAGGAAATGGATGAACCTATTTCCAAGGTTCTCAGATTAACAATATTATGTACCTAATAAAGGCAGCTATGTTTATAACTGACAATTTTAATTTATGAGAGGAAAATCAAGGTTAAACATTCACAGTGTAGGTAGTAGGAAAAAAAATATCCTATATCTCTAAATCCCCTAATATATTAACACAAAAGTATTTATTATGTGCTTCCTAAACATAAGCATAATATAGAAGACAAGAGGACATCAGGGCACTCCTCTGAGGAGAGTTCCACCTGGAGTAGAAGGCATCCATGCACACCAGAATAACTAACTGCAAAAGGCAGCATAAGCTAAGTGGCAAATAAGGGGTGCAAAATAATAGGTTCCAAGGAGTGAGGACTGGCTCACTTTCAGAGGGAGGAGGTGGAATTTGAGCTGGACCTTAAAGGTCAGTATTTGGATAGGAGGCGAGGAAGATGGAGGTCATTATTTCAGATGGAAAGAATGTGCTATCCTGTCCAACCCCCATCTCCAATTTCAAGTAATGATAAAGATGCAAACCTGAGTCTCAGAAGGGGCTGTGATTGGTGTAAGAAGAAGGCAGAGCACTTGTGTGGTTTCTAGCTTTCTAGATAAAGGTCACCTCTCCCCATAGGAAGCTAGAATAAAAGTATTAGGAGTAACATTAATTAACAATTTGTACCCATCCCAGCGTTCCTCATTTCCCAGGGTTCTCAGCACGTGTGGCATCAAGGGGAACGCCTGAAGCTTGGTCAGGGTAAGAACATACATCGAACAAGCTACAGCAGGATCCACACCAAAGGGAGTTTCTGTACAAAATAACTAGTTTAAGGAACACAAGGGGGAGACAAAGATTAAAATATCTGTTGTTGTTAAGCTTATCTTGACATAGTTTCATGAGTCACATGCAGAGTTCTCAGGGTAGGGCCTATTGTGACTCAAAGCCATATGTGTCCTTTGTGCTCAGGGACCATGTAACACCCTCACCCTCCAATCCCACTGCATACTGACCACGTCCACTTGGATGACTCGAAGGCACCCTTTACTTTCTCCTTCCACAGTCCCTATCTCATAGAATGGGCCTGCCTCCTCCCAGCAGTTGCTAAAAGTCACCATAGACTCTCTCTCTTCCCTAGATTTTGCAATTTAGACTGCAAACTTATCTCCCCAGTCTGGTCTCACCTCTTCTAATCTATCTATTCTCCAGACTGCTGCCACAAAGAGTATCACCTACAGGATAAAATCTTAACTCCTCTTGAACAAGGCATAAAAGGGCATCATTATCTGGCCCCAGCCGACCAGTCTGACCTGAGCTTCCAACACTCTTCCCTTGAAATTTGCATTCCGGCAACATCTAATTACCTGAGAGGTCCCTGCACCTAGCCTGCTTTTGGGCCCCCCTACCTTGCACACACTCTTCCCTCCCCACCATGCTGAGAACCTGGGAAACTTCTATTCATCCTTCTAGCCTTAGCTCAAGTACTATCTCTGCTCTGACTCTTGACACCTGCCCATGTGCTGAGATGCTCCCATCCTCGTATCTCAGAGAACTGTGATTATTTACAATGTCTCTTTGCACCTGCTTTGTAAGCTCCTCGAAATCAGGAACAAAATCCTTTCTCCTTCCAGACCTAGCATCTCGCACACAGTAGGCCACTCAGACAAAAACGTGTTGAGCAAATGACTAAGCTTTAAAATGAAGAGAGGAATCAATATTATCTGGTTAAAATCAACAAGTGTGAAGAAATCCGCTGCAAACACTAGTTTATTTTATTGGGAGGAGGGGTCGACTTGCATGGGGATATTTTCCATCAATTTATCTTTTCTTTGAAACTGCCGATGAAATAGTCTCACACGTGGTACAACAGGGCAAAAAAAGACAAAGTAGCATTTGTTTAAAAGAAATAACCTCTATGGTACTACCTGAAATTTACAGAATTTTTGAACTCTTTTCAGCTGATACTCAAATTTATTAGATTATTTTCAACCCCTTCTCCACTACCAAAACGGAGAAAAACACCACAAAAATTTAGAACCAGCCAGGCTACAGGGTTTAGCACTAACTTAGCTCTGAGAACTCTCAAAATTACTTTCAAAGCCCCTCTATAAAGTCGGAGAGATTATAAAATTGTCAAAAGAGTTTCTCTTCTTTGCATCCCTTGAAAAAAAGGGTGACACAGATTCATACCTGAAGTCATAGGACTTAACTCTGAAATACTCAAGTTTTGAGTATTCGGTTAATTGCAATCATTTACTTTCCTTGGGAATTAATAGAAACCATCTGCTTAATGATAAAGCTGAGCTCTGCAATTATTTGAGGAAAAATGTGCCGCAGTCAGCATAAAAGAGCCTTATTGAGGAAGCCTGCTAGACATATGTATTTTTTTTATAATTAAAGCCAATCACATTCATTACTTTAAAAATGCTGTTGTGATCAGCTGCCTCTATTTTTTATTTATCAGCACCACCCTTGTTAATATGCACCTACGAAACCTTCAATTTTAAACTTACAGTAGGTTAAATAACTATAATTGTACAGATGGTTGTGATCACACATCAGAATGTTGAGGCGATCATGAGAAAAAATAAAGATGGAGAAATAAATGTCTACCGTGAAGCACATCTCCACCTTCTGGTGTGTAGCAGGGTTAGTTTCCTTTCCTAGCAAACAGGAAGATGGCTATGAGCACTCCAAACAAAATTCCTTTGAACTGGCCACCTCTCAGAGCTCCTAGTAATTCTAACTGTGGTTCTGCTAGCAGATGCGAAGGGCCCCAGAAAAACAGGCAACTTGTTACCCAGCAGTCTACAGAACGGGAAGAGCCAACGTCTTCTTTGAATGGCTGTAAATATTGATCCACCTGTAAAGAATAAGGGTGCCATCTCTGTATGGTGGCAAATAAATAAAGAAGGAGGAGAGCAGAGGAAAGAGAAAAACACACATTAGGCCAACAGCTTCAAGCTGGTGTCTTCTCTCTGTGTGTGGTCCAAGGGAGGAGGATGTTTATTTGGACATCCTCCCTTCTGAAAAGACTGCCTGCTTTTGGAAGGGTCCAAAGCTAGAGCCCAGTTAATTTCAGAGGCAGAGACCATAGTGTTTTTAACCAGTGTAATGAAGGATTTTGAATTTTTAAAACCACTTGGGAAGAAGCAGCTGATCCATACCACCCCAGCCCACCAAAAACCCCAGTCTAGTTCTATAATGTTTAACTAGTCATCACTACGGTCCTTAACCTACAGAATGGCATGGGGGTTAAGAAGATGGGTTTTGTAAAGTATGGCAGATACCAATTGAAAGCTATTCAATAGCTCCATTAGCTATTCACTACCTGTATACATTCAAGAGTGTTACTTAATGTCATTATAGCTTATTTTCTATTTCTGTAAAATGGAGACAATAATAGTATCTACCACAAAGGGCTGTGAAAATCAAATAAGATAATGCATGAAAAGTACTTAGTCCAGGGCCTAGAACAGAGAAAATGCCCCACAAATGAGTTATATTTGTTATTTTTTTTCTTATTATCCTTATGGCCAACCACATTGTAGGAAATAGCGGGAATGTCTCAGGAATCATCAAGATTCCTGAGGGACCACCACTGCCAGGGGCATCACTGCCAGGAAGAAGACATCCTTTCTCTTCTTTGGAAAAGGAATCGAGGGAGGAGGAAGTTAAAGGAGTTGGGCTCAGGTAGCTGTGAGCAGTAGTAGCAAGCCGCAGCTTTATCAGAAATGCATACAAAGAGCTTGTTTTAAAGTTGAGTCAACAGAACAGATTCTCTGGCAAACGGGAAGTGGGGTCTTAGAATATGAATATTTGGATGCTACCCTCAGGTTCTTTCTTTTTCCCCGAAATATGTCTATTGTATTAAGTTATTGAAAGACATAAGGGCTCTAGAATCAGAGGAGCTGGGTGTCTCCCCAGCTCCACCATTTCCCAGCTAGGTCACCTAGAGCAAGTTACTTAACTTCTCTCAGCTACAGTTTCCTCATCTTTAAAATACAGATAACATCAGGCCATCTGAACGTGATGGAGTGAAAGGTACCACAGTACAGCCGTTAAGAGAATGGGTTGTATGGTTGGACTATCTGGGTTCAAGCTTGGTTCTGCCACTTACCCAGGTGACCTGGGGCAAATCACTGACCGTCTGCCTCAGTTTCCTTCTTTGAAAAATAGGGATAATAAAAATACCCATCAAGCTGTGGTAAGCATTAAATAAGCTGATACTATAAAGGGTCTTAGAACTGAATTCATTTTGCCTATTATTGTGAAGATTAAAAGAGATAATGCATGTAAGCCTTGTATGTATTAAGTGCTTATTATACAGTACCTCTCATTCTTGTAAAGAAGTTAGAAAACACAAATGAGCAAAAAAGGGAAAAAAGTAAAATAACTCATAATTTTTAAATGGAAATTTGTAGAATGAAGTAAAACACTATAAAAATGACCAAAATTGTAGTTGGAGAAAGACACTATTTCCCAGAAAACTGTGGAAATTTATTTCCCTAATTATCTTTTATAAAAGGAGTCTGGAATAGGATGCTAATATGTTCCAAAGGTGGGAGATTACTTCTCTATTTCCCTTTTAGACTAGTTAACAGCTCACAAGTTATTCAAAGGAGGAGCTAGAAACCAATAAGACAGCAAAAGCATCACACAAGGTGAGGCAAATTCCTACTAAAAAAGGGAAGTTTCAAGTTTAAAAAAGACTTTTAGCCAAACCCAAGAGAATAAAGGGAATGAATATGTTAACGCCAACACATCCAAATTCTATTCATCGTGGAGATTTTAAAACATAGAACTTTCCTCCTAAAATCTAGATTCTTGTTCCCTTCATCAACTCTTTCCCTAGAGCACTTGGCAATAATAGGTGTTAATATAAAAATTCCTCTAGTTTGAATAAAATAGAATGGATCTAGAATTTTTTTTCTTACACAGAGTACCTTACTAGGTAGTGCAATACCGACACTTAGATGGGATGGTCCATTTAAAAGTATCGCTTTGGGTGGGTAGCTTTAAAAAGAAATCTTAAACTCTTTTAGAATACACAAATTCTGTTAGAAGATAGAGGAAAACAGAATAAACTTAGCCCAAATTTTTTTTGGATTTAAGTAGTATCACTGTGTTTAAATACGTGGAAAATGATAATCTTTATGTGGGAGTATAAAATCAGTTCAGCAATGTTTCTTTTCTGTGCTTTTCTTACCCCCACCTCTAAAATTTAAGATCTTTCACAACATATATTTACTTGAGTACTACATACACATAATTAATTTTTTAAATAGAAAAGTACAAAAATAATTATTTCCAATGTTTCGTCATGTTTCAAATGACACAAGAGTTCAGGGTTGAAATTTTTCTCATTACAGTTTTTTATGGTTTAACACAGTTTTAAAATATAATAAATGTATATTTGTAAGTTATAATACATTCTAAATATTACAACAATAAGAAATAAAGGTTATTGGGCCGGCCCCGTGGCTTAGCGGTTAAGTGTGCGCGCTCCGCTACCAGCGGCCCGGGTTCGGATCCCGGGCGCGCACCGACGCACCGCCTCTCCGGCCATGCTGAGGCCGCGTCCCACATACAGCAGCTAGAAGGATGTGCAGCTGTGACATACAACTATCTACCGTGGCTTTGGGGGAAAAATAAATAAAATAAAATTAAAAAAAAAAAAAGAAAGAAAGGTTACTTATTAAAGAATAGCTTTTTAAAATCTTCCCTCTAAAATCTTTCTAGAATGCCCATTATTTCTATATGGCATTTTTTTTTTTATATGCTACTTGGTTACTCAGAATTAGCAATAACTTCACTTCTATTCCCAGTGCACATAAACCTTCCATTATTCTAAGAGGTCCAGAGAGTAAAAAGAATTACACCTTTCAATATTTAATCACCAAATTTGATTTTCTTTACAAATAGCCTGAAGGCAGGTCTGTAATATTATGTATCTCTTAATTCCACTTTGAAGGTAAGCAAACATTTACCACCCCACTCAGTTCCTGAACACAATCCATATTCTTTTCTGTGACTCAGGCATAAAGCCCTATTGATTATGTTCAAGTGGCCACTTACAACGGTGCCTTAAGCAATTGCTTGTTGAATTCACTGAATGAGGTTCTCTGGCCTTGGCAGAGGCAAAAAGCTACAGGCAGACTTCATACCCCCCCATCCCCACCCCCAGCTTAAAAGGTTTCGGTGGCTTCCCAGGGCTGAAGATGAAGCCCCAAACTGGGAGACCTCGTCCTCCTATCTGTCCAGCTGCATCTCATGACATGCTTGTCTTTGCCTTCTAATAACCACCAACACCCCAGCCACAAGAGTAATAACTGATACCTATATAGGGCCTAAGCACTATGTTTAAAGCCATTAATTTAATCCTTACAACAACTCTTTAAGGGAGGGACCATTATTACCTTCACTTTACAGAAGCGGTTAAACAACCTGCCTGGATCAGCCAGTAAGTGTTGTAGTCAGGATTCAGACACACACAGTCTGGCTCCAGGTCTGTGCTGTTGCATCTTGACCCTTCTTCAGAGACAGGGTCTGGCACAAAGTAGGGAGGGCCTTAATAAGTCTTTATTAAATGACTGAACAAATGAGTTCTACAATTAGTCAAGTCTGTACAGTCAATCGTGACTTAATTTTCTGCTATACATAAGTGCATTATGGGCTTCAAAGAAGGGTTCAAATGGATAATGCAGAAATTTGCTCAACAAATATTTCTGAGCACCTACAAGGTGCTGGGCACCCAGGTTGGAGGAGATACTGTCCTGCCTTCAAAGAGGTTACAGCTCAGTGTAGGACACACACTGAGAACAGGCCATTCATTTCTACCAGAGTGGTGACTGGGTGCTACTGGGTCCCAGGAAACCTTGTTCTAGCTGCACCAAGCTAAGCTTTGGGGAGGGTTCAAGACAATGGTTAAATTCTTTTTAAATAAAGGCAGTTTAGTCAACACATCTGCATTCTGCTTTAACCTTTTGTGGACTGGGCTGGGAACAGTCTCAACTGAGGAACAATGCAATAAGTATTTGTTAAATGGATGAAGGGAGGGACAAATGAAGGAAGCAAGGGAATTGTAACTGGTCACACCGTTTGTCTGGGAAGATGCATTGCAAATTCTAAATAACTTGCAAGCTCAGTAGTTCAGGTCTCTTTGTACATTAGAGCAGATCAGCTCTAGTTCGCAAACTCCTGACCATGTGCTTCCCTTAAAATTGGGGGGCAGATCAATAATGGAACTCCAGATTTTATATCACCTATTCACACACCATCCTCTCTTCCTCTCTGCAAATGGTCTACTTGTAAAGACGTCCATGTTTGTCTGTTTAAAAGTTGCTTTAGGAGCTGGAAGGGCTGGATCCATCCTTATGTTATCTGTCATGCACAATTCACGGAACACTTGAGTTATTACAACTCAGAGGTTTCTGTGGGAGGCATCTTGTTTTTTATAAAACTGGCAAATCAAAATGTTAGGTTTCATGACTGTTTTACATAACCATGCAAACTTTTCCTATCTATATAAAAAAAGCTCTTCAAACACGGTAAGATACTCATTCCAAAAGCATCACAATTTTTTCAATCAAAAAGCGAACAGCTTTGACATTTTAAAATAAGTAACTGTCACTTTCACAATTTGATTAGACTATTCTAATAGCAGGCTGGAGTCATTAAAATTGGCTTTTAGAGAGATACTTTACATGCTTAGTAATTGACACATTGTAGTGATGACAGCCTCCGAATCAGGCTTCCAAGTAAGACAGTATCTCTGAGGATTGGATAAAGGCATGTCCCACATAAGCCACCCGGTTGAAATGTGTCTCAGTATTGTTTAATCATACAAATTCTACATCTTCAGAATGATGCTATTTTGCATGAATAAAATGTAATATTTATACCTTAGATTTGTGCATACATATTATCTAAGAAATGTAACAGATATTCTGTGACATATTTCTGCCACCTTAATTCAAAAGTAACACACAAAAGAGCATTTAATAATTCTTCTCTTTGTCCATTATTACCATTAAGGGTGAAAAAGAGAGGGAACAACCAATAATTTGTTAATGGTTTAGTACAGAAATGCCAGGTTAATTAAAACAAAAAAAGCACAATGTTTCCTAAGATTTACTACCATTTTATTGAAGGGCAAACTTTCTTTAAAATTCCAGATGTGAAATCGCCTTAGGAAAATTCCGATGCTGTTGTAGAAAATGCAGGGAAGGTCTCTGACAGGACACTGCTTGTCTGGGTCCAGCCGGCTCTACCCTGGGCCAGCAGATGTCAGCCAGGAGTGGGCGCTGGACCACAAGCTCGCGGGGACTAGCACTGCTGTTGCCTTTGGGCCACTAAGCTACAAAGAAACACTCTGTTTTAAAAGTCTTCTTACAGAAAGTAATAAAGTGTAATTCCTTGGCTTTTATGACTTTACTTTCTTTTAAAGAACTTCATTTTCCCATAGAGGAGTCAGAGCTGATATATATGGCGGATACAGTGCAAACCGCAGTCAAGGGAAGCTTTACTGAGAAGGCAGAAGACATTGTTGGAAGTGCAAGTATACTGAATTAGTTAATTTTCCTAGTCAAATAGCTAGCAAACAGGTATGAAATTAAAAAAAAAAACCTGACATTTAACCAGGTGTACTAATTGCATGAGTGATTGTATACATTTTTCATTTGTGAGAAGTTCTAGCTTTTAGGCTGCAGTGTAGAGGGTAAATTTCTGCAGAAAATTAAGTAATTGGGAGCAGTAAGGAGTTTGAGAAAGGAGCATTTCTACTTCCAAAAAGAAAATCAAAGTGATAATGAGTTCAGACCTCTGTGAAGTGCTAGACATGCATCAGAACTCTTACAAAGAAATCACTTTTTCTTCCTTGTCATTGCCATCATATCTCATTTCAAACTGTGTCCTGGTGGCTTTTAGAAAATAACGTTAACCTATATAATCCATTTGAGCTGTCAAAGGTCTTATATTCAGAAGAGTTATTTGGATGTCAAGAGGCTTTAATGCACATTCCTAATTAAAACGTACCAAAATAGGGGCCGGCCCCATGTCTTAGCGGTTGAGTGTGCGCACTCCGCTACTGGCAGCCTGGGGTTCGGATCCCAGGCGCGCACCGACGCACGGCATCTTCGGCCGTGTGGAGGCAGCATCCCACATACAGCAACTAGAAGGATGTGCAACTATGACATACAGCTATCCTATGGGGCTTTGGGGAGAAAAAGGAAAAAAACAAAAGGAGGAGGATTGGCAATAGATATTAGCTCAGGGCTGGTCTTCCTCAACAAAAAGAGGAGGATTGGCATGGATGTTGGCTCGGGGCTGATCTTCCTCACCAAAAAAAAAAAAAAAAAAAAAGTACCAAAATAAAATCTACTTAAGACTTTCCATGTGAAGGGAAACATCCTAGTCTCCTTCCTTAGATATAGGCAACGGACTTGCCCTTGGCTTTGCTATTGATTCTCCCTGATATGATTGACCATAATTAAACAGGTCTTTATCAAGTTCGCACAGCAGGGGAAGCTACATTCCAGGTGTGAAATTTAGAGTCTATGCTGAAGAGTTTTATACAATACACAAATTTCATGCAAGTAAGACAATTTTATCCACGCTCCCTAAACATTACTTCACAAAATTAATGTGCTCACCAATAGTTTTATATAGACCAGAAAAGAAAGAAACAGAAACAAGTTCTTCAAACTTAAGGTAGAGAATTAAATTTTTAGATACCACAGATAAAACGGGAACTCTTTCAACATTTAGATAGTCTTAGTCTTTGAACTCAGTATTCAAACTTATTTAGACCATTTCTATTGTCTGGGACCATCTGTTAGATAGCGTGGAAACAATGTCAGAGACAAACAGTGAGAGAGAGAACATGGGATCCCATTTCGCATTAAAGGCAAGCATTTATTATTTCTATATTTTATTCTGGACTAGAGAGTTATTTAGTTATGTCTGTACTTTGCCATGGCTGAAGCCAGCGTCCCCAACTCTGGACAGTCATCTCACACATGGCCACCACTGTTCACAATGAAGGTTAGGTAAGAAGGGACGTGCATCTGATTCTGCAAAAAATATTCCTTAATCTTGGCTGGTCAAAAGAGCCATCTTCATGCAAAAAACACATGCACTATTGGCAGTTCTGATAACTGGTAATAATATTGCTAACTTGTGTTAATAATATAAAAAATATTAATAGAGTCCTATCCCCCAAAAGAACAGAAATGTCTTACAGGATTTGTGATGCCTGAAATGCTATAAATCTCTGAAGACAGGTTATATCCTTCCCTCCTCCCTGAGGCATTTGTCACACTGCCAGACAAGATTAGAATGAGATAAGCCTCAGGAACTTTTTGAAGATATTAGAAAGATCATGTTAGGGAAGTGGCTTAGGGGTCATACTTTATCAAACCAACATCCTTCAAATGCTGACCACTAATAATAAACCGTCATCTGCTAATAGCAAGATGGTGGGTACTGAGTCAACAATGGGATTATATATTTAGTAATAACCTTTATTCTGTTTTCCTTTTGTGTGTGTTTGTGAGGGAAAGATCCATTAAAAAAATAACACCACAGTAGAAAAGTTGCAAGCAGACAAAGGCATTTTTCAGTAAGAAAGCCCATTCTAACCACTCCCAGTCACTTCTCTGACCTCCTTTGTTCTACTAAACTTCCCTGTTACTCCACCCAAGTTCTCCTCCTGAATACTATTTTTTTTTTACACCATTGAACTTACAGATTTTATAACACTCAGTCATAGAATAGCTTACTGATGGCATCTATCTTCTGTGGATATGTTTTCAGAGGCATTATTTACAGTAGAAAGCGAATTCCATTCTGTCCAAGAATTAATGAACTAATTTGGTTTAAATGTAAAGGTCATATTTTTAGAGGCCCCAAAGAGTTTCAATTGCAGGCTAATACATACGTGACAAATTCTCACTAGAGACTTTATCAGAGTGTAAAATGAAATTTATCTTATTTTCTATTTTACATGTCCGTTTTTAATGATAGTGACTCAATGCTTATGTATAGTAACTATGAAAAGTCATCTCTTAAGCATGGCCAAGATATATTGCTAATTCAAAATTACTCTGGGAATTTGTCACAGTCACTGAACCACCATCTGCTCCAAGACAAATAGGTGAAAATGTAATGTCTCACCCATTTTCAAATCAATCGAAGGCAGAGATATCTTATCTCACTTATTGCATTAGAAAATTAGAGTATATATGCTAACATGGTAATATTACAAAGGGAAAGATTAGGAGGGGGACGGAAACCTCACTAGAGATTGTGTAAAAGACAGAGAAATTCAATTTGAGGACGGAAAAGATATTGATAACATTTTTAAAAAGGCAGACTCAAAGCATATGATTTACATATTAGAGCTAAAGGAAGTGAAGAAAAGTTGCTAGTGTACTTGAAATTAGCTGATAAAGTACTAACAACAGTGAGTTCTGAAATAAGGCACCTCTGGAAGATATCTTAAAAATAAATAAGAAATGAAAAAATTAGGGCTAGCAATGAAAGAAACGAGAAATGAAGAAATGAATGAATAAACGTAAGAAAAACCGAAGATCTAAGGATTCAATAGCAAATAGACAAGAAAGAACCAAAGCAAGACAGAGACCCGCAGGCAGATGCAGAAAGATAAACATGAACTCTCAGCTTCATAATGTAGAGAAGAGATGTGAACATCCTCCTTACACAAAGAGCAGCTTCAGTACCCTAAATCACAGAAGGAAGAGAGAAAAAATAAATTATATGAATTATATAAAGGTGGAAGAAACTGCACTACAAAGACAGTTGATGGAGATTACTGCTCAGAAACACTGGATCACCAAAGACACAGCTTGCATTCAAATTTTCAGCAGATTTAATTAAAAATTTTAAACTGCGATCGGGACAATTGCATGGCTCTGGAGGATAAAAAGCGAAGTTACTGCCAAAACAGAAACTTACCTGTGGCAAGCCAACGTCAAGCAGGATGAGTAAGAATACTGACCGCTTTTTTCTCAAACTACGTAAGTATTGGAATTTTTAAAAAGCCCAATACTTTTTTTTTTGCATTTCCTTGCAAGACTTAATTACAGACAAACAAAAAATCCTGATCTTGTTTGATAATTAAATAGAATATAGATAGAGAAAACATATAATTTATTATGCAAACCACGACACTTTTAGAGTGCAATTAATAATTTCGTTGGGACAACAGGCATAAACCAGGATGTACAGTCACCCTAAATATGGAGCAATTTCTAATGTGAAAGAACATCAAGAAAACTGGACTCATCACGCCCCCCTTCTCCCACTATGAAAAATGTCCCTTTCCAAAACACTACTGAAACCTTTCTTGAGGTCATATTTTAAAATCTAGGAATACCAACATTTCCCAAACTTCACTGAAGTATTCAAAGAAACATCCTTGGAAGGGTAGTTGTAAGAGGATTTAATTTCTTTTTTTTTTTTTTTGGGTCAACTTCAGAACTATTTGGATTCCAGAGTCCTAGTGGAATGTAAACAAAAGCAAAAGGATACATTTACTGTAATGTATCCAGACGTAGGGCTCCATGTCACTGGTAGCGAAGAACAATAATCCTATTATTGCAAAAGGGATTAACTTGATTTAATTTACATTTATTTAAATACATCTTATTTGGGGCAAGAACACTAGCAGTAGGCAACTGAAAGTAAACAAAAAACCCCTAAAAAGAGTTAACACAGATATTCACTTATTTAAAAATATGATTCATAACTGAGTCAGTACAGTCAAGGACAAATACAAATATTAATATCTTAATTGGGCTTCCCAGATTCACTGAACTCTGAGTTGCCAGTAGATATCACCAGACTTCTGGGAACAGCAGCTCTCTCCATGCTGAGAGAACATTCGGCCAGCACAGCAAGACTGTGGGTGACGGCTGAGGAGGGCTGTTAGCTCTGAAAGTTTTAAAACAGGATGTTCTTCTAAACTCTCGTCAGCCAGGCAATTTGGAGAGATACGGGAGAGCAGTGGGTAGAAGAAAAGGCCTGGGGTCACCTTAGGAACCAAGAGACTTCAGAAAGTACTTCTATCCAGAAGGCAGTGCGTTTTGGGGGAAGGAGGAGTAGAGGAGGGGCATGAAGCAACTGTCCCACCTCAACCTCCTCCCCCATCCCAAAGTGGTGCTTTTTCCAAGGCCATAACCACTAGGATGAACTGCCATTAAAGAAGGCAGCATGGAATATACGATGGGATCCTTGGTGGACACAGGGACAGGGAAGAGGAAAACAGAGAGCCTTTTTTATGGGTTCACACCCCCAACAACCAAAGCAGCAAATCCTCCTCGGTGGTAGAGCCTGGCCCATCCTGGTCTTATCCATTGGTTGTGTGTATTCGTTTACACCAGCTTTTTTTTGCTAATTGCTTTTCACCCATAACCAGCTTCCCTAGCTTCATTTTTTTTTCTTTTTAAGCTAGCGCTGACCTCAGGATCCCAGAGGCTGGGGAGGGGAGGGTGCTGGAGAAGGACTGGGCTGAAGGAACCGACGAAGAACTACAACTACCCTCTGAGGAGCTGTGTTGAAGTCTGGCTTTGAAGTCTGATTCTGTGACTACTATATTCACCCAAAATGGGCCAGAATAAGGGACTAGGGATGGGGGGAGGGGGCATAAAAATGTGGCTCTACCCTGCAAGGAGACAACTGAAGCAAGATATGGGGGCCACTCTATTCTAGCCTGTGTTGCTAGAGGTTCAAGGCAAGGGAGAGACTAGAGGGAGATGGTGACGTGCCGGGAGAGCTGGGGCCCTGGAGGGCTCAGAGGGGAAGTACACAGTCAGATTTTCATTTTAGATAGATCACTCTGCAGTGTGAAGGCGGAAAGACTGGAGGCCAGAAGCCTGGATGGCGGATTAGTGAACTCAGATACAGAGATGAGGATGGCTGGTCCCAGAAATGCCCAGGAGGTAAATTACCTGTAGTTGAATGAATGCGAAAAAGAGATGAGGAGTTGAGGGCAACTTCCAGGTTTCTAGTTTGGTTAACTAGGTGGTTTTTGAAACTACTTATCTAGATGGAGAAACATAGATGGTGGAGAAGGTTTGGGGACGGACAATGGCAAACAGAGTGGCCGCAGGGGGAGATGGCTGTGTCACAGTCAGTGTCTCAGCACCCACTGCTCTGAGGGTTCATCTCAAGCAAACTGGGACAGCGAGGACTGGACTGTATAAGACCTGGATCCTAGTCTGGTGCCACCATTTAGTCACTGTGTGACCCACATGATTCTCTCAACCATCTGGAACCTGCTTCTTCATTTAGAAAATGAGAAAATGGACCCAACGTTTGTTAAGGGGATTAAATGAGAATGTGTATAAAAGCATTCTTCAACTCTGAAGTTTTAAAACTTAAGAACTTCCCTTCTGTCTCTGTCTCTCTCTCTCCATTCATCACACACTTTGCACCCTTTTCAGCCAGGCACCAGAGATAAAGAAGTGGCCAGTGACTCTCACGGAGTTGACACAGTCATCAGGCTCTGGTGTCCCAAACTTGGCTCTTCACTTGAGAAACATTTATTTACTCATGAAGTAAAAATTTTTGAGCCCCTGTTATATGCTTGATTCTAAAAATAGAAACAAGAGTAACACACAATTGTTTTCCTGAAGGACCTCAAAGTTCAGGGTGCAGAAGAGAAAAATGTAGAGAGACGAATTATAATGTGTGTCCAGCACTGTAACAGAGGTCTGAGGCTGAATGAATTGGATGAATTTGTGTGCCATCTTTGCCAAAGGGTTGGCTAATCTCCTTACTATTCCAATTTCTGTATAGAAGGGGAAAAGAGATTATTATTACTATTTTTAATAATTTTTGCAGTGGAACTAACTAGTCTCCCGGGGGGACCAACATACTTTAATGAAAAGTCTAGTAGATTTAGACCTTGCCAAAACTCTTCTCTAAAGCCTTTACATTTAGTATATAGAGATAGTCAATCCAAGCGATCTGTTGTGTACTAAGAATGCTCCTGACAGACCCAATCAATTGATGAACAAATATGTATTGAATACATATTCTGTGCCAGGCATTCTATTAAATGGCAGAATAGAGTCTTCAATAATCTCTAATATCCCCCAAAAGTCTACAGTGACCCCCTTTTTAAAAATTATTTATTTATTTATTTATTTTTTCCCCCAAAGCCCCAGAAGATAGTTGCATGTCACAGCTGCACATCCCTCCAGCTGTTGTATGTGGGACGCAGGCTTAGCATGGCCGGAGAAGCGGTGCGTCGGTGCGCGCCCGGGATGGAACCCGGGCCGCCAGCAGCGGAGCGCGCGCACCCAACCGCTAAGCCACGGGGCGAGGCCGTGACCCCTTCTGAATGGAACTGCACTTTGCGAGCTTTCTTTATAAAAGCTACTAGAGTACAGTCTGGTATAGAAATTTTCAGTCTTGCCAGATTGTTTCTGGGTGTTTCCCAAATGGAAATAAACTTTTGGTGTATCGTTGCTGTTAATTTAAAAAAATACTTCAATTATTATTTTTTTAATGATACTTTTCTCCACCTTATAATGGAACATTAATTCCTAAATGACATTAAGGTCTAAGACAGAAGGTAAGAAGTATAAGGGTTATCACCCTTAGGAGGGATATGTATTCCTCTTTAAACACACACACACACACACACACACACACACACACACACACTCACACACTGAAGAGAAACGCATTATAACCCCTGCAAACCTTCATCTCCAACCTTACAACCCAATATTTATAATTTCCGATAATATGTGATTTGTACATCTTTGGTGTTTAATAAATGCTCATTGTGGATGGAATCTGGTCCAATAAGCACCCACCTGGAGATAAAACTAAAGAAAATAAATTAAACATAAAAATCGTCATCAAGATCTGTATAGAACTTGCTAATATGTATAGTATCCTTTTTACCATACTTTGGAACATGAGGAACACTTTTTGCATTATTTTAAATGACAAAACTCCCACAGGTAATACTAACGTACCACACGAAAAACCTCACAAGGTAGGGTGACAAATAGGCCTGATGGAAAAAATGAAATGACAGTAAGTAGTATTTTCAAGAGGCTCATCTTAGGTCAGGAATGCAATTTTATTCTCTTGTGTGCCTTTAAAAAACTCTATTGTATGGCAGAAAAAATACAGTTTTTGGTAGAAAAATAATAAGCAGAAAGAAAAAATCCATATTTCGTCTCCCAGAGACCAACACAGACACACAAAAACGAACACAGATGTGTATATACTCTTCTTCTCCAAAGAGGGACACGTCCAACTTGCTATTTTATGTCTTTTCCACTTAAATTATCCTGAATATGTTTTCATACAACTTTACCTCTGTATCTTTATAACAGCTGTGTAATTTTCCACCTTATGAACATACTATCATTTTTTTCTAGCTTTTCAAGTCCAAAAAGGCTCTGACAGCATTTTAAAATGTAAAGTTAAAATGGGCCTTAAAATAACTCAGTCAATAAATGAGTTCAGCAACGGGCCTTGAAAGTATACATGGAATCGTTTTTAATTTCAAAAACAAAATTCTGTCATGTGACATTAAAACCTCATAATGCTCTTAGGTTCCCAACGTTTATAAAGTAGAGTTCAAATCCAAGTTCATTTGGACCAGAAGTGACTGCTTTCAGGGAATGCGTTTGTTTTAAGAAGAAAGGTCATTTCAAGTTTGTGCAAGACTGCCATCTAGTGCCTCCCTTCCTGTTGGATGCGAGAGGCTTCCTTTTCGAGCGTTAGTTTAAGGATATTCTACATTTCACTTTCCGGACTGGTTAACTCAGGTTTTCGATAGCAGTAACCTTTTTCAGCTTGTATGTCGTCCTTAGGGTACCCGCTGTGCCGATTAAGAAAATGATTGTACTGTTCAGCAGTCTTAGAGAAAAAGGGAGGCACGGACTTGAAGTAAAAAGCAGTCATTTATCATTCTTTGCTGACCTATGCAATTAAACATGACCCTCAAAACAAGACAAATTAATTCCTTTGTGGTGATGTAATCCCTGGAACAGATGGATCAATAATGGAAACACATCGCTCTGCCAAGGTTCATGTTTAAGATGAGCAGTGTGGTATTGGAAATTCTGCTCTGGCTGGTATAGCTGAAAGATTATGTCATCAGGCAAACAGCGAAGTTTCTGAAACCAGAGTCCCGCAGAGACACCTGCTATAGACTAGCTAGTCACCGTGTGACCCAAGGCATTCCTTTGTGAATCAGTGTGAAATCAATGTCCCAGCATGATGGTAGGTGGCACTGTGCTAATGGACAAGTAAACTAGCAAACGAGACCTCAGCCTTCTGAGCTCATTAGCCAATTCAAACTGGAACAGTTCCAAGACACCTGGGTGGTTATGTCCACCTACCTCCATTACCCTGGAAGTTTCAATTGGATACAGTTCCCTTCCATGAGTCATAAATTATTTAAGTTTTACTACACACTGTTAAACAATTGTCATATTCCGTGCTTACATGGCTACCTTCTAAATGGGGTATGAAGTGATTTAGTGATAAAATTCACAGGAGTCCTAAAGTATGAAAGAAGCTGTACAGGTTTTAGATAAAATTCCATCTGGCAGCTCAACTGACCAAGACATTTATTTGATTTCAACAGCTCACAGAATTATGATTAGGCAGTTCTGAATGGCACTCATAGTGCTCCTTCTAGAGAACACCTAATTTATTCATAAGAAAAATGAAAGTTTAATAAAGTTCTTTCATATTTATTTCAGTGGATTTCCAAGTGCAAATGCGCATCTTAAGAAAAAAAATTCCATATTCAGTAAGTTCTTGAAAATTATATAAACATTCATATTTATAGTTAAAATAAAGAAGAAAATATTTAGCTTTATTTTAAAGCTACTATTTTGTATATTTGGGAGATTATTTTCACAAGCATTTACATATTAATGTCAACAATAATTCAGTTCAATTTAATACGCAATAGTTTGTCTGAATTTACCCTTGACCCTAAAGTTTGTTTTATCAAATACAATAAGTTTAATTTCCTAGACTTTATCATGCAAATCCCCTCAAATCGTCTGACAAATTCCACCTTCATCAGGCCACTGAGAAATGTGGAGTAAAATGGGCTTATCTGAACTGTGAAAGGAAGTAAACATAATTAATATTTAATTTTTCCCGTGTTAATATTATAAAAGGAAAAATATATATATTTTGGGCTTTATATTATAGATACAGTATGAGTTTCAGAGTCTAAAAAAGACCAATAAAAGGAATTTTATGAAGGGATATTCTAACAATAAAATTATAGGCTATTTCTTGCTCTATGAGAATTCAAAAAGAAGCTAATAGAAAAAAAAAATGTCCCTGTAGCTTATATTAAATAGTTGATTAAAAACAAAATCCCTGAACCCAGCCTGGGGGAGATGAACAATCCAGCCCAAACCCAGCCTGTATCTAAAGCTGGTCAGGGGGAGCAGAGGAACTTCTGGGTCCCAGGCCCTGTGTTTGGAAACAAGCAGGGATTCTGATGACTTTTCAGATCCAGCTCCTGGGATGGGAGTTTGCACTTGTGTTTATGGTGCAAGAGTATGAGCCCCTAATAGGCACCTGGGTGACCTGGGTCTTCAGGTACTGATGGTGACGCACAGCCCCATGAAAGTCACTTGCTCTCACTGAGCATCAGAAAGCTCATTTGCAGCCCAGACCTGTGGCCGAGTAGTTAAGTCCATTGTGCTCCGCTTTTCAGCTCCTCGGTGGGGACCCACACCACTCATCAGTGGCCATGCTGTGGCGGCAACCCACATACAAAATAGAGGAAGACTGGCACAGATATTAGCTCAGGGCAAATCTTCCTCAGCAAAAAAAAAGGCTCATTTGCTATCTGAGGCCAATCATCTTTCCTTCCCATTTCGGGTGGACCTGTGTGAGTGTATTTCCCAGCCCAGCCTCACTACATAATAAAGCCCTGAAGGGTGGAGATTAGGGGTTGTATCTTTGGATCTCTCATTCCTTTTCCTTCCACCCACCATACCTTTTCTTGTGACATATAGGAATATATTTATCTTACGTTTCTGTAATAAGTATTTGTTGAATGAATGAACGAATGAATAAGAGATAAATTTTAAGTGTAAACGATTTGGGTAGATTTCACATTACAATTAACCTTCAAAGACATATAAGCATTTGCAAATTAAAAAAAATTATTATCTATATCCAAGATTATCTTATTCTATACTCTGGTACATTTAAACATAGAAATGTTACTTATGGGCTTTTTTTTTTTTTCCAAAAAATGTTTAAGGGGCTGGCCTAGTGGCGTAGTGGTTAAGTTTGCACGCTCTGCTTCGGTGGCCCGTGGTTCGCAGGTTCAGACTCCGGGCACGGACCTATGCACCACTGATCAAGCCATGCTGTGGCGGCATCCCATATAAAGTAGAGGAAGATGGGCATGGATGTTAGCCCAGGGCCAATCTTCCTCGGCAAACAAGAGGAGGATGGGCAACAGATGTTAGCTCAGGGCTAGTCTTCCTCATACAAACACACAAAATGTTTAAAATGTATCACGAATACTTGTTTTTCTTATTTTAAAAATAGCACACATAGCAAAAATTTTGGAAAAACTGAAAAAGGGACAAAGAATAAAATCATAGCTATTCCTAATCTAACTACATGAAATAAACCACTATTAACATTTTGCAAACACAAAAAACTTATACAGAATTAGCAGGCCACCCATGCAAGGCATCAAATGCAAAGCCCCTGGGTTTCCAGGAGGCATCCTCAGTTTCTTGTATGTTCAAAAAAAGATTTTTCATCAGTTAGTCCAGGGAGTCCCTTGGGCATTGGAGCATCGTTTCACCCTGAACAAACTTAGGGGCTTCTGATCACTAATCAGATTGCACTCAATTACGTTGAGAAATATAATGGCCGAATAACTAAGAATACTCCACGGAGGAGTCAGCTTGAGAAATGAGAGTAATATCCCAGGGCCACTTTAAAATATTGGAACAAAATAACTGAATTACTTTAATGGGTACTGTCCTCAAGCCAGGACCACTAAAACATGTACAGGCTAATTAGACCAAAAGATAAGGATAAGCCCACAAGCGTCACCTCTCCCCTGGGCTGCTTTTGAATCACACTCACAAGATCCCATCAATTTTCCTCTTTCTAGACTCTTTTTGGCCAACCTGTAATTCTGACTATAGCCTCAGTTCTCCTTACTCACAGGAGTTAAACTGTTGACTTCTACAAATAGATGATTTAACACACATCGCCCCCAAAGATTGGGAGACTAAAGTATTTTATTCTAAGAAATAAGAAAGGCAAAACAAAGGCAATAATTCTCTAAAATGATCATGTGCAGCAATGATGCACGATCACAGAGATTCTCTAACATAGTCAAGGAAGTGATAGTATTCTCTAAATTTGGACTGAGAAGAAAAATATATTACTAATTCTCTCTCAGCATGTGTATAGATTTCTTCAATCTGTGTTTTTCAAACTGTGTTCGGAACCAGGACCCCCACCTGGGGAGGAGACAAGGGTGCTGGGAAGATGGGGCTAGAGCCAGGAGCTTTGAGTTGCCAGGTAAGAGACAGGATGTTCAGTTAAATTTAAATTTTAGATAGACCACCAATAATTTTTTTAGAGACATGCAATATTTGGGACACACTTATACTAAAAATTATTCCCTGTTTATATGAAATTCCAATTGAGCATCTTGTGTGTTTATTTATTTTGATAATCTGGCAGCCCTATAATGAACCTCTTTTCTGCCTCTCAACAACAAAAGTCCTACTTTATATGCTGTGGTTCCACATAACCTTGGGTTTGAGAAAAGTGTTCAGCTATCCACAAAAAGTTTGAAAACCACTTTGCTAGACAAACCCAGGCAAGACTCTGAACTCCACAGTCTGTGGACTTCCCAATAATAAAGTGGAGTGCATCTGGTTGTTGTGAAAATTAATTAAAGCCCTTTGAAATTGGCATGTTCAGCCGCATATGCTACAAAATATTTATCACATGCCAGACTGCCTGAAAACATACTGACTGCTCACTGAACAATTAGATGGCAGCAATTCCAAAAGATGTTAAATCACAATTTTAATATCCCCACCTATTGAAACACAGCAGAAACTTCCAACATAAGAAGTGAGTTTATCTTTGAAAAACAAACATACACGATTTGCTTTTAAAAGTACAGTACTTTAAATTATATTGTTATGGATTTTTTTCAGCTGAATCATAGTTTTTAAAAGGGGAGTTCAAGAAATCATCAGGAAATGAAGAAAACAGTTCATCTCCTATGAGTCTATCGTCTGCTACTTCTGCTTGGTAAGGTTTTTCAAGCTTAAAAAAATTTTTTTATGAAAACAAAACAGAGATACCAACACAATAAAACACATCTGGAGGCCACTTGGTGACAATCAGGCTTCTTTTTTTCCGACCATTAGCTTTCATGGAAAGCTCTTACAGTCCTTAAGCAAATGTCATAAAAGTATAACACTCATTATATAATGTTGTCTAAACACTTGAGGCTGAAATGGAAACCTGGCAGTGAAACCGAAGAGTAAATAAGTTTAGATTGTGCCAACATAACAATGAAAAGACACAAGGATAAATGCCTGACAGGCTGGCCAGGTAAATGCAACATTTAAGGAGAATAGAGAGCTCTTATTCAGAAGCTTAAGTTAACCACAGAAAAGACAGAGAGGATCGCAGTTGTCAAAATTCATATCTTACTTCTGATTGAAACTGAGGTTTTATAAAGGTGGCAATAAGTCCATAACCAAGAGCACAATTAATCTTAGACCCAAATATAAATACTTGCAATTCACTGAGTAGCATGCTTGTCTCATGTTTCTTGCCCTTGCACATACTTTTCTTTCTACCTAGAATGAATCATTCTCCAATTCTAATGGCTTGGCCAACTCCTATTCAGTTGTTAATACCCAGCTCAACCATCTCCTCCTCTCAGAAGCCTTCCTTAACCATCCACATAGAACAAATGACTTCCGCCTTTGCTTTTGTGCCACTACTCTACCTAGTACATTTCTCTATTCCTGCCTCTACCACAATCTTTTGCAAGTAAGGGCTTAAATGCGTTCCTTCCCTACAAAACGGAGAGCTATTTAAAGACAGGAACCACTCTTATTTAACATTTGTATTCCCAGAGCCTAACACAGTACCTGGCAAACCACAGGGGCTCAATAAATGTGTATTAAATGAAAATGATGCTCCTAAACTGAAATAAAAATGGGAAAGTTTAACATTAAATGGTAATGCATTTGTAAGTGCAATTTCTTCTTACTTTTCAGAGAAGAGAAATGGTGGCAGAGAATATGCAAAAGAGCTGCCATTACTTTGAAGTGAATAAATGGTCAGGAAAAGAGGCAGAAGATGAAAGGTTCTGTATATCCAAGGAGTTGGAACAACAGAAACCACTGTGAACTGTTCGTAAAACATCTCTGCAAAAGCGTGCCAACTGTAACCTGGAGGGCTGGCCTCTAGACTGAGGAGCATATGCAACTTTATTTCTATTCTACCCTCTCACAGTCTGCTGAGGAGGCCCACAAAGGTGTCATTAAGAGATGGAATGCTTTCCTGCAGTACTTTCACATACTCATTAGCATCCGATAGCGTTTGATCTTTGAGTCATGGCTGAAGTGACCCAGATTCCAACTGGTGATTATTAATGTCACATTTATATAGTCTTTCCTATTGGAACAGCACTTCATAGTCATTTCTGAATCTGCCGGGAGAGGCGCCATGGCTCATGGCTGTGTTCATCTGAACAGTTCACAAACTCCATCTTCTTAGATATAATACAGACGGTATAATACTTCCCTGTGGGCCATTTGTAATTTCAGGCTCGGCCTAATTAGAATGTGAATAAGATCCAAGGACCTGAGAATTTGCTTAAAAGTTAGTAATTTAATTAATGACAGTGCTACAAAAATGGAACAACCAGGTCTGTAGGTGTGGTGACATAGGCCAACACATAGTATTTATGGTTAATACAGAAAGAGTTTCACCACATGCTGCACATTTAGACCAGCTTTTATTTGGGGAGTGGGGGAGATAAGAATATTATCATGGTTTTAAAAAATAATAGGAATGCAACTAAAATGGATGTTGGGCTATTTTTATTTTCCAGCAAACCCTCTCTAAACCTCCCCAAATTAATTCCAATTTGGTCAATGGACATACACATTTTAAACAAAGTTATAATCACTATGTGATTACATAAATAAGTGAACACAATACTTTGAGTTCCACCTTATAAATTTTCCACATTTCCTATGCATAAAGACAGTACTCACATTTGTAATTTTTATTATGAATATAAGTATGCCATTGTTATAACTACATCAGATTAGTAATTTACTCTTAATGTTACTGTATTTTTTTTTAGCTCGTCATATTAAATTATAATGTGACCTATTAAACCAGACTTTTGGTAAGGGGAAATGTATATTTTCTTAGGTCTTTAAAACATAGCTATAGTTGAATTTTGAATTGGCCACACTGAATCATGAATAAAGAGACCATTTTTTAAAGTTGCACCTGGCAAATATGAATAATTTTGAGTAGATTGTTAAATAATTCTAGTCAAGGACTCAGGTAATGATGATAATTAATAATAAAATAATATAGGGCCAGCCCGGTGACGTAGTGGTTAAGTGCTCACGCTCTGCTTCAGTGGCCTGGGGTTCGCAGGTTCGGATCCCGGGTGTGGAACAACGCACTGCTTATCAAGCCATGCTGTGGCGGCATCCCATATCAAGTAGAAGAAAATGGGCACGGATGTTAGCCCAGGGCCAATCTTCCTCGGCAAAAAAGAGGAGGATTGGCAACGGATGTTAGTTCAGGGCTAATCTTCCTCACAAAAAATAAAATAATAATAATAATAATAATAATATCAGCTCCAATTTATTATCTGTACCCCTGAAGTAACAGCCTCCAAATCCAGTATCTTAGATTTAGGAAATTTTCAGCCTAAAAATTCATCAGGCGCCTCACTTTATAATTGAGGAAACTGAGGCACAGAGTGAGTAAGAAGTCCAGAAAATTAGGTGACTTATCCAAGATCACATGCAAATTAGTAGTAGGAGAGACTATAATTATCTAAAAGCATTTAATATAGAACAAACATACACAGCAATATTTATGAAATAATAAAACATTATCAAACAATTTTAAATAAGCTACAAATGCTTGTTTATTTTCCCTCTCTTTCTTTTGTTTTTTCTTTCTAAACACTGAACTGCAAACATAAATTTATTTAGGAACTGCCGAACCAAAGCTGCATCTTGAACTAACAGGCAGCCTCCTCATCAGTAAATTCGGGCTAACCTTGGTCAGCCCTCCACACGAAGATGCAGGGAAGGTAAATGAGATGAATGTGAAAGTGCTTTGTGTCCTTCAAAGGTATTAGCCTTATTATTAGTCAAGACCTCTTGAGTTAAAACATGATAATTTCTAGACAAATAAGTTGGCTCAGCTCCTTAATAGGAAAGCTGACTCACTGCCAATTTAGCCCTGGAACCTGAGACATTAAAATAATAATTTCAAGCCAACAAGGTTTCCTAGCAAGCTGGCTGAAATCACTTAGAGGATTAGCTTTTCACCTCTGGAATTTAAGTAAGAGGATTTCTGGAGTGAAAGACAGTCAGTCATCCTTGTTTTAACATATAAGGCAATACCACAAGTCTGTCTGAAGATACTGCCTCTCTTTTTTTCAAAGGTTACAGAGTAGCATGGGTGCATTATGAAGCTGGAAGTCACAGAGCTTCCTTGTTGCAAATGTTCAATCTTAAGTCTATTAATATGGCCTCTGTTTGCTACATGATTACATTTCATCGGAGAGAAGGGAGGAGAGGTATTTGATCAATTTCTCTCCTCATACTGTACAGATTTCTCTGGCTTTATTCAGATAAGGGGGAAAACAGTTCAGAAACTCCATTCTAGCTGCAAAAAACCCCATAAAACAAAACCCCAAAAATCTCTGTTCTAGAAATTTTCACTCAGGTAAAAACAGAATACTGGTGTCTATTTGTCTTTGTTTTATATATAATATTAAAATGGTCCACAAATGCCTGCCTTGTAAAACGAGGGTGGCCCTTTAACTTTATAGTCCTATTATAAGAATGAGAATAGAAGCTTAAAACTCTCTCACTTGCTCAGTGCCACATATTATTAGATTGGGGAGGGGACGTTCCAATTCGAGGCATAGCTAGCTCCCTATATTCTTGCAGTCATTCATTTTGCAGATATTTATTAAGCAGCTACTATGTGCCAGGCACGACTGTAAGATTGGGAATAAAGCAGTAGACAAGACAGCATAGAGATGTCTTCATGGAACAGACAGCTATAATAAGTAAATACCTGGCGAATAGTGACAAGTGCAATGGAGAACAGGGAAGCAGGTTCAGGGGTTTCTCGAGTGCTAGGTGGTAGCTGGGGGAAGGCAATGGTGCTGCTCTTTTATATAGGGAGATCAGGCAAGGCCTCCCTGATATCAGATGACTTTTGAGCAGACACCTGAAAGGATGGAGTGAGCCATGATCCCACGTGGAAAAACCCACACGTGTCCTTTTCTATTAGCTTGAAGCCTAGCACAAACAAGGAGCTTAGCCGAAAACTTCAGGAAAGTGAAACCTACAAATGACAAGGCTTTATACAATACTTTGCACCAGCTCTCAATAGATCTCCAATGATCCTTAAACCCTGTTTAGCTACAGCTTAATCTTTTTCCTGACTAAAATGCCTCACAGTATCTCTTCACATAATGCCTAAGAGAGAGAGTTTTCCAGTTACATTGTGCAAACAACCCAAGTAGATAATTCAGGTAGAAATTTCCACTCTGAGGCCCTGATTATTTGATTTGGCAGTGAACATACAGTAGGAAAAAATGAGCTGAAGCTATCTGATTTTGCTACTGGCCATGCCTATACAGTGAAAAAGTTCAAAGAAAGCTGGACAATTATCCAGGTTTCAGAATCATGAGTTTTTAAAGTTCTTCTTTTAATTAAAAAGAAAAACACCACAAAACAACAACACCCGCCTCCCCACAAGAATGGCAAAATACGACAACAAAAAAATCCAGTAACCTAGGTAAGTATCAAATGTCTCCTCTTGCTTATACTATGTAGACACAGCCAATAGTCATATTGACTGGTTTAAGTTCTCTTTATTTAGTCTATATTCTACAGTAATGGTAATAATGGATAATGATAGGAAATAAATTTTCAAAGACTGAAGAAGAAAAAGCAAAGAAACAAAATGGGCAATAAACTCTTTTAATCAATTTCTACCAAACTAGGCAACCAAGAATTTTCCAATGTTTGATAATAAAACTTTCAGATACATCATAGTTATTATGAGAAAAACTGAGTGTGCTTATTATACTTTATTGAGACTGATTTATCTCATCTAGAACAAAAATTATATATACATGGTGGATATGGATCCCTGTATAGTATGGATATGGACAGTTTTAAAGCACTTTATATGTTATGAAAGATATAATATGGAATCACGACTGTAAAAGGCTGAAAATAATTGCTGGCTATAAAAAATAATTATAACTAGCTAGTTTAAAGATTGTTTCACTAATCCAAAAAAAATGGGAATCAGCATTTCTGTTGTTGAAAAGGACAAAGGGCTTACTCACACACACACATACTTTATTAAGAAATTTGTATTAAAAAAGATCTATTTAAAATTTTTTACTTTCATATTTAAAAATAAGAAAAATTGTAATAAAGTCGTAAATTTGTCAGATAAGCTTTGAAACCTTTATGGTGATATGATTGGGTTATATTTCTTAAGGTGATATGTTAGGATGACCACAGAAAACTGGACATTCATTCATTCAACACATACAGGAATGAAAAGGTAAGAAAACAAGAAAAGCTACGTTTTCATAGGATAAACTGTTCTTTAACAGTATATAAATTACATTTTCAAATAATATGCTCAATATCTTTTTTTTGTGGACCTCCAGATACCTTTCCAGGTGAAGTACCTGGAAAGAAATAATCAATACACTATGGAGTATCCCAAAAGTCTGGAAACATAAGGAAAATAATGTATTTATTATGTTGTTTTTCAGATGGAGAATTAGTACCCATTGTTTTAAATTTGGAAAGGTGTCTGAAAGGTTGACAAAAAGCATATTGAAAATATTACTGGAAAACATACTATTACATTTTCAAGAAGTTTCATGACTTCTTGGGCTCTCCGTATTTTTCAAGAGCCTACTGTGTACCAGGCACCGTTTTAGGCACTGGGTGTGCGATGATGAACAAACACGGCTCTTCCCTCAGTTAATTACCATCTACTCACAGGAGCAGCACACAGATTTTCTTGGAACCGAGTTAAAACCACATCTACGATATTTTGACAGCAACATTAGAAATGAATGTAGCCATTAAGAATGAATGAATAAACAAATAAATAATGAACAAGAGAGAAAGGAAAGAAAGAAGGGAGGGAAGGACGGAGGAAGAAAAGAAGGAAAGAAAAGCATCCAGCCTACTAGGATTAGAAACATAAAATTTTAGAACTGGAAGGAAACCTTAGAGATCATCTCATTCAGTGGCTTTTAACCACAGCTGTGCATTGAATTACCTAAAAGCTTTTTCAAATGTGTAAGACCCCACCCAAAACCTACTGCCTTAAAATCTCTGTGTATTTGTATTTTGAAAAAGCCTCATAGGTGTTTACAATTCAAATCTTTGGTTAATATGCGCTGATCCAGCCTAATTCTCTCATTTAAATATGAGGAAACTGAGGCCCAGAGAGGCTGAGAGGCTGACCTGAAATCACACAGCTATATCATAGGCCAAGTTTTCTAATTTTGAGAAAAAGACTGTAGAAAAACGATCTTTTTCTGCACTATTAGACCATATCACCACTGTCTATTCTTGAATCTCTGCTCAAGAAGAAACAGGATAAATGGACAAGTATTTGGCCCAAAGCTATGAAACCAAAGTAAAAAAGCCAGTGTCTATAGGCCACATAAACATGTAAATAACAAAAAGACCCATCAGGAACCTGGTTGCTTCCTGCTTAAGCAGCCAAGTCAAGCTAGTTTAAAACACTCCCACACAAATATCATTATTCCTATCAGTTTCTCATTTCAGCACTGCAATAAATAATAATTTTGGTTTCTGTGGGTAAGGAGGGGGAGAAGAGAGTGATTTTTCTGGTTTATTCCTTAAAACTCAGAAGGTTAAAAAAAGAATATATTCCCAATACCTCAATATGAAGAAAGCCTGGTCTGCTTTTAACACGTTTGGCAGTACTTGAGGACGTGTTCTTGGCTATTAGCCTGCCAAGCTGTTTAAGCTTATAGAAGGCCCACAAAGGGAACTTATATGATTAAGTTAAACACAAACATCTTCTCTGTATATTTTATTCCCTCCCTTCGCATTCACAAAAACATAAAAGGCTAAAACATTACAGAACTAGGTGAGAGGGGCAAGTTATTTATCACTTCGGCTCCTTTCTCAAGGCTTGTGTAAATAAGAGCTAAGGCAACTCAATGAAATTATTCATATGATCCTTGCAATGAACAAAGCTAAGCATCAGAAAGGAGTTCAAAATTCCTATGAAGCATATGTATCTTCTTACAAGAAACATCTGTGATTCCCTAATGCACTTCAGACCTAACTTTATCTCTTTCTAAAAGTTATGTAACATGCATACACTTCAAGCGCTGAACACACTTATTAATTACCCAGTCACAGAAGAATTTAAAATGCCGGCTCTTTTTGACACACATTATAACAAGTATTTCAACACTAGAGCACTAAGTAGTCTTCTTACATTAACATCTAACAGTTCCCTAAATTGTTTGGAAGAGACATTTTAAAGCAAAACAAAATGCAAAACTATCTAGCTCTTTTTCAGATCCTTAGATTATTCAAGCATGTAAATAACAGAGTTGGAAATATCAACTACAGTTAACAAGTTATGAGTTTCTTGAGAAGTTTACCATATTATTTGCTTATCAGTGGGATAAAAGCAAAAAGGAAACACAAATGCCTTTGGTGAAACTATAACATGGTTTAAATCAGGTTACTGTTGTTAGACTGAAAGAGTGGGGTGTGTACGTGTGTGTGTGTGTGTGTGTGTGTATTCAGAAGACAGCATTTTAACTAAGGCAGAGGAGCTGGCCAATATAGAAAAGTGTTTTAATAGACTTTCTATTTCAACCATAGTTACTGTGGATTTTGTCACTATAGCAATGGGCCTGGGTGGGGCGATTGTCTGGCAGGCAGGCTGGTGTGCTCAGCTGGTAAAGCAACATAAACCTCATTTTACCATGAGCTGAGCAAATTTCCTCTAAGAAGGTTTGCTTAATTGAAAGACAGTTTCCAAGGATAAACAAAAAGTCCAAGCATCGGTTGATGGGTACTTCACAGTACACTGCTATACTTAAGGCCAACCTCACACCTCCTCCTAGATTTGATCAAAGGCCTCTACTCTGGTTCATTAGTGGTGGTACTTTGGATTAAGGGAGTAACCTAACCTCCAGGAACTCAACGATCCTTAGCAGCCTGGGTTAATTTCAGCTGTCTCTACAGGGGCTACATGAAACACGGCATTTACAAATTTGGATTATACAGCACTATTTATTACATGATGGAAGATTTCCAAAAATGCCAGAAGAGATGTTGGCATTTATGCAAGTCAACTCCTGTTCAACCCAAAGAAGCACTATATTCTACAGGATGTTTTTGCCAGGATTGAAAGAGCCTATGTGAAAACACCTTAATGAGGACCATCTTAGCACCTCAGCTATTGGATACCCTCTAGCCCTAGGTGTTATGTTTCAAATGAGCCTACAAACTATCCTGGAAACAGAACCCCCAAGCCCTGTAACCAATCCCTTCACTCCAAGTCCTGAGAGTCTATATTTTCTTATTTTCAGATTTAATAAGTCAAGAATATCTGGTAGCTATTAAAAGATTTAAACCACTACTGTTTTAAAAGGTTTCAGTGTTCAGAGATTTCAAGCCCACAGAGGGGGCAGATCTGGAGTGTTGGTTGCTGTAGAATGGTGAAATTATTTGCTGGTGTCTCCTCCCCAACCCTCCCCGCCCCGCCCCCCCCACCCCCCCATATAAGAATATTCTTATTGACCCCTTTCTACCCTTTTAATGTGTTTTTAATACATGTAAATGGCTCGCAAAAAGAAAAACAGAAGAATTTGAAGGAAAGATCATGCACCAAATAATCTCAGTGACCTAAAAAGATAATTATAACGATAGATCCCTAAAAAAAGAGGGGGGGGGGGACTTGAAAACATTTGCAACTTACAATATACTATCAGATAACCTTTTCCCCTTTTCTTCTTTGGGGAAATCCAAGCAGCTATACAATGTTTCTTTAAAATTTCCTTTATTGAACAGTTTGTTATGCTTGCAGGAAGCAAAAGGCCATCCTAGAAAACCAGGGCCAATATTGTATCACATGAAGTGGTGGCTACTTTCTATCCCACTTTTTTTAAAAAGGCAACAAACATGGTGGGGGGGAGGTGGTTATAAAAACTTCACAGGAAACCAAATAGCCTTTATTTAAATTAAAAGCAATCACAGCCTGATTCTTGGAACATACTTCGCAATGCTTTTTGGCATGCAGCTGCTACACGCCGCCAATATTGTGTGTAATTGGAAACATTTCAAACAGAATTGTTACCAAAGTCAAAGACCATAATTGCGAGCTGTGGGATCTGCGCCTCAGAGAAAAGAAGGGCAGCTGAGTGAGAGCGGGCTGCTCAGAGAAGTCTACTCATGGGTCTGCATCTGACTGCAATATTTTCACTGGAGTATTGACAAATCTTTCCTTCCAGAGACCCAACAGAGAGCAGCATACACAAAGCAAAAGCTGGTGGGTGCTATAAATCACCAATCCGGACAAAACTCTTAGAAAGAAGTACATGACTTCAGTATTAGAACAACTGAAATAACAGAGCCTCGACTTTTTTTTTTTCCCCCTGAAGTGAAATCCACTAGAAATGAAAGGCGTCTCTCCCAAGAGTTTACCCCAAATCTACTGGTGAGAAAAATGCAACTCCAGTTTAATTGGTCAGTTGTTTTTTAGGCTCACCTAGGACTCAATTTACCAACAGGGGGGAAAAATGTTAAGTAAAGGTAATGATGGCTCCTTGCTAGTATACAGTTCTAAGTTTTAAAATGTTTACATTGGCTTCTGCCTTGGTGACATTTTTATTTTTATTTTAAATTTAAAATCTCTCTTTATAGGGAAATGAACCTGGAAAGGTCTAATCAGTTCAGCTGTATGGACAATCATTCTTGTTCTTAGAGAGGTCCCTTCAAAAGTGACCAAAATGCATTTAGAGTTTAGTCTAAACAAGCACACAAAACAGAGACGCAGGAAGAATTATTACACTCTCTTTGAGAGGTTTGATCCCCCCTAGTAACTGGAAATAGTCAGTGCCAGTGGACCATTGGCTCAGGAATGGTTCTTGGAAAAATTGTCATTCTGGCACATAGGAAAGGGATCTGATTATTCTGTCGTATCTCTGTGCCAGAAGTGTCATGACATCAGCGCACTCCAACTTGTAAAGCACGTCTCTTCCCACCATCCCTCCTTCAGGAGAGAGGAGAATGAAGGAAACAAAGGTTTAGGTGGAAACCCCGTGCAATTTCTGGCCAGGCCTTTCCCACTGTTCCAAAATGTTCCTTCACCAACACACGTGTAGTTAAACCTCTGTGACTTCAGTTCAGCATGGCCATAAACAAGAAGGTGTGGTTACTGGTTACCAGGGGAGCTAAGGTGCTAGACTTGTGTGTGTCCAGGGATGGAGAAGTCCAGAAGCAGGGGGCTCTCGCAGTTCCCCAATGCCATCTGGGTCCCTGGCACTCTGTTCTGGAGTGCTGGCTCCATAGGCTGCCTGAGGTTTCGAGGAACTGCACTGATGCTGGACTTGGCACCTGGATTGTTGTATTTTCCTCTCCCAACTCGTTTGCTCACACCGACCTTCTAAAGATATGAGTGCATAATACGGTAATGCTTTATCCTGTGACTCGAAAAAAAAGCAGTAATGGTCCTTTAAAACACCAACCAACCAATCAACCACCCAACCAACCAACCAAGAAACACAACTCATTCACATTCCTAACTCCTCTTTATTGTGGAATAATTACATCTGGATTTAAGCAAATTGAATATTCTCACACTAATAAGAGTTAAACAACTGATATTATTTCACATAAAATGGAGGGAAAAAAGAGCTATTTTTTCCAAGGGCAAGGAGTCTATCCTGGTCAAGTGGCATCCTTAACATTTCCATGCACAGATGAGAATCACTCTGACTTTTTAAATTACTTTCCTTCTTTAAAAGGAAAAATTTACTCTTTATAAACTACTTTAACCAGGAAATTAACTGTAGTAACTAGAATAGTGATAATATTTTCTGAAAATTGTTTTCCATAATACTGGACAACCCAAACTATAGATATATGCCACTAAAACAGTTACTTAATTACTGGAAAATAATTTTTAAAATTCTTATTCCATTTCATGAGTATTATGAACAATCACTCATAATACTCAACTCTGTATTTTATTTTCAAGTAACTATAAAATGTTTTAGAGAAATTATCTTACAGCATTACTTTTTAAAACTTAGATTTCAGCTTAATTTTAAAAATCCTTAATTAAAGAAACTTCAAAATTTAACCTGTTTTTCTTGTATCTTTTCAGAGTTATCACAGGAGAGGATATTAGGAACAACCAGATTTTTACCCACATCTGACTCTAAACTTAATAGTTTATCTATTAACCCTATAAGCATTTTTTTCTTCTCCCCAGCTGATAGATTTCATTTGGGTGACCACACTGACCCACTACAACCCCCTTTATTATAAAGACAAATGGTGGTTCCATGGACCTTGATTATAAAAACATGAGCAACTTTTTAAGTTTCATTAGCATTGCTGGCAGAACTGATTGAATCTGTCACTTTAGTAAAATATATCACTTTTCTTTAAAAAAACCTATGAACCAACAGGCTCACTCAGTGATAAATCACCAATTAGTACCAAATTAAGGAAGGAAAAATAAATTTACTAAACCCATGGGCTCACATCAATATGGCTACCTCTACGTACCATCCAGTTTTTCCTCTCTCCTTCCTTCCTCCCTCCCCCCTCCCTTCCCCCTCCCCCCCTCCCTCCATTCCTTCCTACCTTCCTTCCTTCCTCCCTCCCCACCTCCCTTCCCCCTCCCCCCTCTCCCTCCATTCCTTCCTACCTTCCTTCTTTCCTTCCTCCCTCCCTCCCTTCCTTGCTTATTCAAAAGAATGAGTCACTACTGTTAGCCCTGACTTATTAAAACAGAGATTTTTGAGTTCCAGCAAGTGCGCTAACTCTGGACTGTGGATAACGTCCATTTATTTCTAGCACCTTTTCATTTTAATATGTAGAGCACATGCATTGTTAACCTTTAAATCCTTTGTATAAACATTTCTGGAAGAGCTTGTAAAATATCTCCTTCCGTGTTTCCTGACTGGCCAGTTGATGGCATTTAGAAACCCTCTGGTACCAGCAGGTGCTGTATTTTGCTTTCTTCCAGCTCCAGCTGGGTTACAATGACAGATTCCCATCCCAGGCCAAGCCCAGCCACCTAGGCTAGGACCACATTGGAGGCAAACTAAACTGGGCCCCACCAGACAGCAAGATAAATGGCTGCTGTTTAAGTTTTAAATCCCCTGGTGGGAGTAAATATTGTTCTAGAGAAAAAGGCTTGACAAATATTGCGTCATCCTTCCAGAGCTGTCTTGATTAAAGCAGAATCTTTGGATTAAGTTGGTGCTCAATTCAAAATGTATCTATCTTGCTGTCATGGGATTTTTCTTTTCCCCTTCCTGGAGTCTGAAAACAGACATATTGTTGGGGATGGTCAAACAAGGCTGCCGCCTCCCAAGGGGCTGGAGTCCGCTCCTGATAATAGAAGGCGGCTGAACATTGACACTTTACTGAGGAGAATGGAGACAGCAAAGGCTTAGTGGGAAAAGGCCAGTTGTCACCTAAGTGACAGGCAACAGCTGAGCTCACACATCTGGAGCCAGACCAGGGCAAACATTCAGCAACTCGCACCCGTCTACACCTTGGGCCTGTCTGAAGGGATGGATAGAAGTTCCCTTCACTCCAAAAGCACATTAAAAATATCTGATGGTGACCACACCAATTATGTAACATCAACTGCAGACACAGCCTTCCGAAGTACTGATTAAAATTAGGAGGTAGACAAAACTATACGGCATGCACAGATACAATTTCATTAAGTATAATCTGTCCTTCACAAAATGCATCCTAAAAGCCACTTATATATGCATGCCTTTTATAAATGCATCTGAACTGTTCCAGATAGGCCAGATCGTTACATGTTCTTTCCCTCTAGGCAGGTTCCCATGGCGTGTTCTTCACCTTGTTCATGGCCGCAGTTCTGCCTCCCATACTCTTCAAAATCAGCAACCAAACGTGTTTGGCTTGTGATTCTGAATCCTCCTTAGGCAAGCTGGAACTCAGTGCATTGCCAGCCGTCCTCCCTCATCCCCACCTCCTCCTTCAGCCGCCCGGAGACAATCTGTGGACAATTTTCCCCAAGTCCCAAAAATAACACGGCACTGCCAACAGTCACTGGCGATGCCGTTTGTTTTTCTTAGAGGGCAATGAAAATTTAACAGCTTTCTGCTGCATCCTGAGTCCCGGTCCTGCTAATTATTAACATGCCCCCAGTTTCTTCAACTTTTTCTGCCTAAAAGGAGGAAGACGCTCCCATTCTTTCCCATATACGTGCTACAATCGGAAAATACCATTGCTGGGGTGGAGGTCGGGGGACAGGGGGTGATGCACCCCTGCCAAAAAGCAATCGGCCCTCTCCCCAGGGCGTTAGGAGAGAATCAGCACCCTCCCTCCGGACGCCAGTAGGTGACAGGCGATCCTAAGCGGCGGACACACACCAACGCACCCTCGCCTCCCTGCGCCCCGCATCGCCCCAACTCTGGGGCCACGGAACCGGTTTCCACGCAGGAGGGAATCAAGGGAAGAGTTGGTTGTGATGCAGCAAACAGGAGCCATGCGGGTAGCCTTTGCGAAGCCCTCCTGGTGCTGCAGCCAGTATCTGCTTCCACTGTCTACACAGCCCAGCAAACCGATTATGCCCTTCTCCCTTGTTTTCTGCGACACCGACCCCGTCTGGGTGTCACAGACCCCCCGCAGTGACACCGAAGTGCCTGGCCCTTCCCCTGCGGCGCTGGCGCCCCCCTCCCCCCGTCTCCGCCGCGCCCGCAGCCCCTCTGCAGACCCCGCTCGGAGCTGGGCTGCCACTCACTCGCGCCAGGGACAGAGACCTCCGCTGGACGGTCCTCGGCGCCGCGCCGGGTCTGCAGAGCTGCGGTCCGCGGCGTCAGGGCTGGGTGAGGGCGGGCAGCACGCGCACCATCGAGAGCCCGGACAGTCGCCGTGCCTGCCGCGGCGGCCCTCGGGGAAGTCAGCGCAGGCGGCGCGCGGCTGGCATGTCCGGGGCGCGCTGTCGGGCGGCGGGCCGCGGGAGGCGGCGCTCGCTGCGGGCTGCAGGCGGAGTGCGCACCGACTCCGAGCCCCGCGCCGCGGCGCCGCCGAGCACCCCGCCCTCGGCCGCCGGGGCCGGGCGCGAGCGAAAACGCGGAGCGCGGACGCCGCCGCGGGAGCCAGGCCGCTGGGCGCGCGCCCACCCGGCTCGGCCCCGAGAGGCGAGGTCGGTGCCGGGCTCCGGCCGCGCGGGCGTGCGGCCGGCGAGCTGGGCAGCAGGGCTGGGCGCGCGGCCGGCGGGGCTGAGCGGAGGGCGGGTTACCTGCTAGACGAAGTTCACTCAGGCGCAGCCCAGGCTCTCAAGTGCAGCTCGGTCGTCTCCTCTGCCCCGCCCCCGATTTTATGCCTTTTAAAAAAATTTTTTTAAACCAACAATCCTGATGGATTGAAAGACAGGAAGGGTGAAGGGGGAAGAAGACAAACCCAATTTCCTCTGATCAAACAGTTTTGGGGTTGCCCCTTTGGGTTTCTTTTCCTTTGGTGTGTGCGTGGGGGAGGGGGTGTGTAGTTAATTAAACTCTTAGATTTCCTTCCCGCGCGCCTCGCCTCGCTAGGGACCCACTTGGGCTCTACCCTATCTCGTAGAATCCCGCAGGCTGGGCTCTCTCCTCCTCGCAGCAAGAAGCGAAAGATTCAGGCTCTAGTCCGTTCCCTTCCCCTCCTCGACGGTCCTGGTCATCTCAAGGAAAACCTCCAAGTGTGGGGAGTGCGTGTGAGAACCTCAGGCCATCCCAATGTCCAGAGACCGACCCAAGTTAGCACGGCTCACTTAAAGTCGTGTTCAAGGTATTAATTTGATCATGATAATCATTTTTCATTGGTCAAACTGCTCTCCATGTTTTCAATCTGACCACTTCCCAGGGCTGGGCTCTCAGGCACATTAGCCCAGGATGAACTGGGACTCAGCCTGCTCGAAAGTTCTGCCCTGACGTTTGTGTCGCCTTAGAACCCCTCACTTTTTCCACTTCCAGGTCAGTGGAGTCTCACATCGTGTGGGAACTACTTGTACAGGGCAGACCCCACGACAGCTGCTAACCCCAATTTGACAGGTGTTTCTGCAAAGCCTGGGCTTCTTGATCTCTCAACCCCTTCCACAACCCTTTAGGATACTGTATCAGCTTCCAAGAAGATGAGGATGTGTGTGTCCCGGTGCGGGGGTGGGGGTCGGGGGCGGATTGTTGATCGACGCCGTTTTTATCCCTTTAAGAAAAATCAAAACTGCCAATTTCGGAATTTTTCAGGGCACCGAGTCTCTTGGGTTTCACTGGAAATAAAACAAGGGAATACTCAGCAAAAATGGAGCTGATGAAAAAGGGGATGTAAGGAGATGACATCTAAAGACAAAAAGAGGAGGAAATGGTACAAATCTAGAGAAATGTTTGGCCTCAGCGCTGTGCTCTGTAATTCCACGTCTGACTCAGATCTCCCGCACTATAGACTCTTTCCCCTCTAGATAACACGAGCTGAGTTTCTAATCCTCTGAGCACAGATCACTCAGGAAACAGGGCTGTTTCTTTTGAAATAACTCCACTAGCTCCTGGTGTTTGTACCAGATGGGAATCTGGGGAAACACAACCTAGGCTGTCTTGCTCCTCAGCATTTTATTGGAGTTGGCCTTTTAAGTTGTGTGTGTTTACCATGCCAGGGTTACAAATGTTTCTATTAAGCTATACACTTTTAGCTTCTATCTAACCTCCAGAACTGCCCAAGAAGACTGACAAAATGATTTATTCCACCCATGGAGGTAGTGAAAATTAGAACTTTTAAGGGCAAAGAGTCCACTTTCTTGGGTAGTGTCTTTGGGTGCCTATCTGTCTATTGTCTCAATGAAGACCTTCAAGTGAAAGCAGTTTCCTAACAAACTGAATGATGCAGAGGAATAGAATGGATGGAGGATGGAGTGGAGGACCGCATCACTGAACTCCTACAGCTGCATCTTCGTGAGACAGTCCTCTTCAGGGGACAAGTAGGCATTTGTAGCAGGCAGAATTGGGTACAGAAAAGCTCATGGAGAAAATATTTATAAAGCCTATACTTGGATCTCCCTGTTCATTGGGGAAAATGCTATTTCTTATGATAAGAAAAGAATCTGTTATCAGAGGGCTTACAGCTCTATGATGATGTCACAAAGGTTTTGTTTATTGAGCATCTATTGTATGAGCAAACATGTTGGGCACTGTAGGGCATCCACAATTGTTCCCTCAAGAGCCTTATTTCCTCTTGGGACAGCGTGCTGGGCAGCATCTTTTGGACCCAATGCGAATGTGAACCTTTGGTCTTCAACTAGGATTCTCATAAAATTACTTTGGGTGATACATATGATGATTCGTGGTCAGAGAAGTCTGAATTCAAATCTCAGCCCCACTGCTTACCAAATGTAACCTGGAATAGGGTAGTGAACCTCGAAGTGATGCTTAGTTTTGTCATTTGTAAATGAGGATAATAATATCTACCTCAGAGAACTGTTGGGAGGATTGAATGCTAGGTGTGCAGAAAGGCTCAATAGGTGGAAAGTTTGTATAAGGCTAATTTATAAGGCATCTTCTCACAACCACCCTTCTCTACACCAGTCTCCATGCACAATCCTAGAAGTTAGAAAAGAACCATTTTTTAATTTAATCTGGAAAAGCATTCCTCATTGTGAACTATTGGGTTTCTTCCGGGTCTTTTATATTAATGGTGCTATTTTCTTTGTCCTTACAAACCAACATGATACTAATACTGAACCTCTTTATCTCAAGCTTGTGTGTCTGACTGATGCACAGTAAGCCAAGCACTGAGACATCAGTGCTTGGAGATGGAGAAAGTTTTATTAGAATTGGCCAAGATGAGAAGATGGGAGCACGAGTTCGCTCAAATTCACCTTAACAAGGGCAGAAAACAGGAGATTTTATAGAGCTAAGGGGCTTGGCAGGAGGAGCTTCAGAGAAACAAAGGGGTCACTCCTGGTAAGCCTGTAGGCAATCTGACTTCTGGGCTTCAGCGTCTGCTGAGGGCCGGCCATCCGTCTATCCAGTGATCACAACCTCCCTGAAGGCAATCTCTCTCTTCTGCAAAGCAAGCTCACAAATCTTCTGGAAAACAAGCTCACAAATCCTCGAGACCCCTGAGTTGCCCCTGAAGTTAAACACGAAAACAGCAAATTGCTAATTGAGTATCTACAGTAACCCTCAGGTACCTGGTTTCAGTACCATGCGTTTTATAAATAAATCAATTCACTTAGGGAGTGTCTACTTTTCTTTTAAAGCCTTGATAACAAATGTATCTTTTTTTTTAAGGATACCTTTATGCGTTGAATTGTGTCTTCCAGAGATCCATATGTTGAATTCCTCACCTCCAATACCTTGGAATGTAACCTTATTTGGGGATAGGGTCTTTACAGAAATAATCAGGTTAAAACGAGGTCACCAGCGTGAGCCATAAACCAGTATAACTGGAGTCCTTATAAAAAGAGGAGATTTGGAAACAGACACACACACAGAGAGAACACCATGTGAAGATGAAGGCAGAGATCAGGGTGATGCGTCTACAAACCAAGGAACCACCAGAAGCTAGGCGAGGGATATGGAACAGATTCCTCCTCACAGCCCTCAGATGGAACCAACTCTGCAGACACCTTGATCTCAGACTTCTAGCTTCCAGAACTATGAGATGATATATTTCTGTTGTTTAAGGCACCCATTTTGTGGTTCTTTGTCGTGGCAGTCCCAGCAAATGAATGCAATACCCAACCAAGTCATGACGTGAATGTCTCTTGGCTCCTGGAAGAGTACTTTCACACGAAGATGAACTCTTGGGCCTTAAAACAGCAAGAACCTGATGGTGTTGGCAGACCCCATTTGATTCCCAGGTCTGTTTGATTCCTAGGCATTGCTTGGTCCCTGTTCCCTGTGTTTGCTCACATCTGGGACTCCTTCCCCTGCCCTGCAGACTCAGCCCCTCTCAGTGTTTCCAAGGTGAATCATCTTGACCATGTAATGACCTACAGAGGCATACTGTAAGGCAGGTTCCCCTGCTAGAAATCCTACCTGGGCTTCCCAGGGCTTTCCGGATCAAGTGCACCCTCCTTGGATTAGCCTAAAAGGTCCCTCATGTTTGCATTCTACCTATCTCTCTAATTTATTTTCCTACTGCTCCCCACCCTTGTTTGCTCTAACCATATTAAACTATTTACAATTCTTCGAAAGCGTCAAGCTATTCTATGCCTCTGTGCTTTGAACATACCTAGAATGTTATCCACTGATAACTGCCCTCTTTATTAGCTAACTCCTGCTTATTCTTTAAAATTCAACTCAAGCCTCACCTTCCTGATAGTCCATTGATGTGCATATTTGTTGATTTTGTCTGCCTAGTGTCTGTTTCTCCTTCCTTGTAATGCCCCATATTTCCTTTGGGGAACCATCTTCCCCCACTGTCAGTGCCCAAGGTTTTGTTGGAAATTCATCCCTTGTTTTGCTCTCAGGAGCATGTGACCCAGAACTAGAAAATTAGAGCTCTAGATCCCCCTGATCAAAAAATTGGTTCAGGGATGGGCACGTGACCCAGGTGAGGTCCTGGGATTTTGCAGGAACTTTTAAGAATTCCACAACAATACATTCAACAAATATTTATTGAGCACTTATGTACCAGCCACCTCTTTGCTGGAAATTCAACAGTAAACCAAATAGACAAAGTCTCTACCCCTATGGATCTTCTTTGAGCCCCTGGATCAAACCCTACCTGAAAACAACAACTGAACTTTTCAGATTAAATTTTTTATTATTGTCTTTTAAGCCAGTTTGGGGTGTAAGTGACTTGCAAATTAAAGGATATTAACTGGTACATCCCCTCACCGTTTAGATGCCACTTTTCTGTGTTCAACTTTCTACTCCTTTATCCCTTGTTTATTTGATTAATTATACCTGATCTTATTCCAAAAAAGATTTAAGACCACTTACAATTATGCAGCAATAACATATAGCAAGTTTACTTGAAATTGTAGTTTGAAAGTAGCTATGAAATGAGAAAGAGAAATGAGAGAAATTCATAAAATTCATCCCATAAAAAGTGGGACACAATTTAGCTTTCAGGTTTCTATGGTTACAAGGGTTGCATAATTCTTACACAACTGAAAATGTATCTAAGATAAAATGGTCCTATTGGGAGAAACACTACTATCGCTAAATCAAAGAGCAGACAGAAGCATCCCACCCCAGGTCATCAGGAAGAAGGTTCTAGAAAAATGATGTACAATATCCTCACAGAACACACAACAATGTGTTCCTTGGGCTGTTTCTCAGAGCATCCCTCAATTCACTTTGCAGAAAACTCGTTTTTTAGAAGGAGCGATTTAATTCACATCACTTTGTGACAGGCACTTCACAGCATGTATGACAATCACAATAAAGTGAATAGTCCAGAGTGCTCTGGTAGTGCATAGCAGGGGCAAGCCACGTAGTTAGAGGGGACAGGGGTAGAGTCAGGGAAGGCTTCCTGGTGGAAGAGGCACCTCAAAGATGAGCTAACCTAGGGAAAGATGTATGTGTGCATGTGCGTGTAAGTGTGTGCACGTGTTCAAGCATTTTAGGCAGAAGGATCATCATACGTAAAAGTGAGGAGGTGAGTGCAATATGGTGAATCTGAGAAACCGAAATATGTCCATTCTGGCTGCAGTGTGAGGGGCAAAGGGAAAGCAGTGGTGGAGGCTTGGACGAGCCTGGAGAGAGGGGAAGAGGCTGGGTCGAGTTTGGTGGGGAAAGATGATGAGTTCGGTTTTGGATGACAAGAGAAAGTAACCTAAAATTGACTAAGAAGAAGCCAAAGAGATAGGAAGGAGCGAGGAAGAAAGTGGTGTGAAAGAATTCAAAAGAAGAAGGTATTTCAAGAAAAGAGTAGTACCTACCCTCTTCTGCTAAATTTTAGACTGCTCAGAGCAAGCCGTGTTCCATGGAGCCCTAAGAGTTCTATCAAATGCCTAAACTAAGAGGTTGATGGTGGCCCTCAGAGGGCCTGACTGCTGGGCCTTAGGGACCTCCAGAATGTTCCACAGTTTACCGTAGTTCTACAGAGTGGACTGGCTAACCTGCATGCCCTTTAGGCCATTCTCCATAAATAAATGTGCACCAGGCTTTCGGGAGTTTGGCCAGCAGTGATCTTGAAATTATAATTTTGAGTAACACTCAACTATTCCCTGCTGGTCATTAAGAAAGGAATTATATATTTTAACAGTCAATTGAGCCAAATTGATCATCTCTTGTGAAAACTGAGCCAACCCAGGACATATGCAAAAATCGAAGGCCATTCCAAAGGTGACTGGAGGAAGGACATTGGGTCAGGGTCCACTCCTTTGTCACAGCAATCTTCATAATCTTTGATTTGTTGTCTCGTCCTCTAGTCTGCTCCTGGAGGGCAGCGTGCTGCCTAATTCAATGTTGTTACTCCAATGCCTTGCACTGTGACTGGAACAGAGTAGGTGTTCTAATAGGCATAGAATTATAAATGACTACTGGGACCTCAAAGGAGGGCTGCTGGGAGAAAGGAGTGAGGTGGGGCAGGTAGGGCTGGTCAGCCCAAACCCTAAGGTGATCCACCAAGACTAGTGTGGTCCACAGTCTGAAGGAGCCCAGGGGCAGGCATTCGGGCAGTGGAGACAGGCATAGATGGGGAGGCAGTGGGCTAGGTGAAGCAGCAATCAGGGTTTAGAGGCAGGGTCTAACCTCCCAAGAAGAGGGAGTATCAGGTTGTCAGCAAAGGAGCTGATGTTCAAGTGTGGACCAGAGTCCCACTGGCCAAATTAGAAAGCAGGGTGACATCCAATGGTGTTTGCATGTGATAAGGGCAGAGCTGCTGCTTGGAGGACCCCCATAGCAGACCCTCAACTTTGGGGAACAAGATTAATTCCAGACCTCCACCACCAAAATGGAGGGGGTTGGGCGTGGAGAATGGATTGGTATTTTATTGATTGTGGTTCTCTGATTCTGGCTTCTTTATTTCTACTTCAAGCCTTAGACACTTCAATTTTGTATTCCTAGGAGTTTGAGAAAGAGAGAGAAAGAGGAAAAATAAATGTCCTTTTTGCTAACAGTTTTAACCCTATCTACTTTATTTCAGATCTTCTTTGTGCAATGTAGAGACACCCAAGAGTAGTTCATTCACTTTGACAGCTTATAAAAACTTAAGAAAGTGACATGATGGTTTCTAATGACCTTTCTGGAAATATCCTGCGTTAAATGGTGCTTTATTTTCTCTCTCTTTTTATTTTTTGCTGAGGCAGATTCTCCCTGACCTAACATCTGTGCCAATTCTCCTCTATTTTGTATGTGGGTCGCCGCCACAACATGGCTGCTGACGAGTGGTGTAGGTGCGTGCCGGGGAACCAAGCCCGGGCTGCCAAAGCAGAGCATGCAGAACTTAACCACTAGGCCACGGGGTTGGCCCCTTTATTTTCTCTTTTTTCATCTAAAAGGAACTTTGGAACTTGTAGTTGAATCACTGAAGGAAGACTAAAATCAACCCTCTGCCTCTCAAACTCTAGATCTTAGATTTTGCTCTATATTCTCTCCTTTTATAAAAGGCAGCAATTCCTGCTTCAGAATGTTGCTTATTCTTTTGGCTCCAGGCTTGAATATCTCCTATAGATAGCACATGGCGTTCCATAAATATCTTCAAGTATGACCTGCAAGGTCTGATTTAGCTTTTCCCCCCGCTGGTGCCTTGGCTGGGGCAGAAGTTCCCAGATGTCAGAGTATAAAGAATTCCACAACTCCAGTCATGCTCCCACCCCACACCCCGACTCCCACCCTCGGCCCAGATTTTGTGGGGCATTAAAATAAAACAAAGCTCAACAAGCATAAGAAAAAAAATTACACGCTCAATAGTGTGGTTATGAGCTATAAGTATAAAAAAGGAAAAACTTTCAAATAGAGATTGCTGGATTTACAGTCCATTTTCTTCTGGAGTTTAAGATGGGATGGGGGAAATGGTGGAATGGTGGCTATGTGCCATTTCACAAGCAGAAACAGAAAAAAGGAAACTGTTGACTTTTGCTCACCCGCTCTGAAAATCCAGATAGACAGTCACATGGTAGGACGGGGGTGGAAGCCTTCCTGATCCCCTGGGAACTGGCTCCCAGACTGGCACCCTCCACCAGGATGTGGTTTTCTGGTGAGTGAGAGCCATTGATGGGCTTAGAAATTAGCCTTTCATGTTAGTGTGCTGACCGTGTGACTCGAGCACACTCTCCTGTACATGACTGGCCTGAAGCATTAGCAAAATAATGTGTCACTCATGATGCGACTGAGCAAAGTGGATAAAGGAAATTAGTTTACTAACTCCATTAGGTTAAAAGGCAAGTGGGAGCCTGAAACAATAATCAAACGGTAATATTTTAATTTTTGGGATTAGTTACCTGACAGGAAATTTCTCTTTTAATTTCACTTTCTACATTGTGAAATAATGAAGTTTAAGGAGGCTTGTAGAGAAACAGAGGAAATTAGGATGCCAAGCAAATCAACACACTTAATCTTTTTTATAGAGTTTCAGAGTTACAACCCACTCTTGCTAAAAAGTACTGTTTCAGCCACTAAAGCAGAATAATTCAGTATGAGAAAAAGAAAAAAAAAAAAAACACCCCCAGACCCCACAGAGAAGGGAGCTGACACGAAGTCAAAGAATCAGGAGCATATTCTCCCCAAATGAATGACTCAAGATGGTGAGATCCCAGCCTGTGCTTCTGATGGCACTTGAATTTCTGTTTTGCAAATTGTATGAAATCTCATCTAATCCGAAATTGGAGTTTGCCTGTGAACCGCTATAGTTCTCTTACTATCTGGTTAAATAGGTTAGAATAGTCAGGCCATCCTGTCAGCGGGGCCTGAGAGAAATGTGAATACAGTAGGATGTTTATGTCTTCGTTTGCGGATTCACTCTGTAAGAATCAGGAAAGGTGTGTGGGTGACAAGTGTTAAGGAGGAAAAGGAAGAGAAAGGAGGAGTAGCTCTCAAAACACAGCCAAGGGAAATGAAGCTCTTGTCACAACCACGGCAGGAATATATTGATACTATTTTTTCCCCACAATTGGGGTGGATGCGTCTGTCAGGGAAGTGCTCTCCATGGCAGCAAAGTCATTGAAAACAGATCTAAGTCATATGATTTTTCATGGTGCAATGCCTATCAGTGGAGTTGGTGACTGGCGCTTGGCAAGTTGTTATTGTTACTCTTATTAACATTGTATTTATTAGGGTCTTGAGGGTTAATACTGGAGGATTGCGTTTTCTTTTCTCCTCACTTTTTAAATTCCATGCTGAAACTGATTTAAAATGTCTAACAGAAAACCATAGATTGTTCACTGATTTATGAGCATCATGAAGATGAGGAAGCTGGTTGTATTATTGCCAGTATTTCATTCTCTCCCTATTCTGTTATGAGTGAGGTCTGCTAACATATCAGCTATGTGGTGTCAAAGTTTTTATGATCTCTCCCTCTCATCTGGCACTTTGCACCTCTGCTGCTTATAATATTTGGCATATTTTTTATGTTTTAATGCTCTGATTAGATTATCAGCCCTTTGAGGGCAGGCGTCGTTTCTGAGCCTTCTTTCTGTCCCTCACATGTACCTCTGTACTTGGTACTGTGGCTGCACGTCACCTGAATGCAATAAATATTGGTTGATTACTCTTATGTTGATTAAGTGTATAATTCCACATCCTCAATATGCTCTGACACAAAATTATAGGTTTTAGATTTAGAAGACCTGTGGGAGGCCACTAGTCCAAACATCTCATTTTATAGAGGAGGAAACTGAGAAGAAAGAGAAAAGAATGTGCTCACATTCACATGGCACAGTGGGATTAGATCTCAGCTGTCAGATTTCTTTTTTCTTTTGTTCCTCCCCAGCTGAGAAGCTGGTGTCATTAAGTAAAGTTCCAGAGACTAGGGACTGGGTGGTCAATGAATTAGTGGCATATATTACAGGCTGGATTGTCACTGTTCTCAGTTTTGTGTATAATAGCTATTATGTAAGTACAGCGCAAGTCATTCTGCGTGTCACTCAATGCTGAAGGCTGGTAGGAATGCTGCTCTGCTTTTATGCAAGGCAAAGAGAATGTTCCACTAAGTGGTAGCTCCCAGGCATGTGCCTGGATATAAAGAAGAGAACAAGTAGCAGTGTGCCTGCTCTCTTTCTTACCCAAGGCCCATGCTGCATGGTTTTCTGTAAAAGTTCTTTTTTAAGCAGCTATTTCTGGGCCACTAGCCATGGGGGAAATGTTCTTTTCTTTGACCACAATCCAAAGGAGAACACACAAGAGGACTTTTTTCTGTTTATATTCCAGATTATGGCTTCTCTTTTTCCCTTCTTTCCTTCTGAGAGCATTTATGGATCACCTACTATATGCTGAGCACAATGCTACGTAGACAACAGGGAGACAATTTTGAAAAAGACAGCTGTCCGCTCTGGAGCTCACAGTTTTATTAGGGAGACAAATGTCATAAATAGTCACCCGACAGTGAGATAAATGCCAAAAGAGGCATCTCCAAAGTGTTAATGGGAAGCACAAAGAAAGAGACAACTAACGACATCTATGAGGCCAGGATAGTGTTTTCAAGGAAGTGACATTGAGCCTTTACCAACAGTTATGGCAGGGGTGGTATCGGTGGAAGAGAGATGTCCTGGGTGGAGGGGGCAGCATGTGCAGACACACGGAAACATGAGAGGAAAGGGCATGTCTAGGAAGCCAGAAGCAGATCGGCATGGTGGACAGTAGGGAGTTGTGTGAGGAGAGGTGAAAGCCGAGGCTGGAGAGTAGAAATCTACAGGACGCTACGCACGGTGCTTGGATATTTTAGCTTGCAGTGATGGGAGGAAGGAACCAGCAGAGCAGAAACTGACTATACTCATGTCCCTTTCCTCAAAGTAACACAAGTTGCTGAATATAAATGGCACTGCCAAAGGAAAAAATATATCTGGGCTCATTTCATTTTCCTATAAAAAAGAAAATTTGTTCTTGGAGATAACTTTTGTTTTTACAATCATTAGGTTTTTCCAAGCGGTATGCAATAGTACTTTTATAAAGCAAATCATATTGTTGATTGATTTAAAATGTGTTTTCAATGCTAATGGAAAGAGCAATGGACTGGGAATTATGGAGACCTGGGTCTGGGTCCAGTTCTGGCATTAACAGGGGATGGTGGGAATCCTCCTCGGCCTGTCTTACTCATTCATCAGGTTAGGGGATGGGAACAGGAGCTTCCCAGGAATCTTTCAGCACTAGGATTGGAGTGTGTAACTTTGTGTATGTGTGTGATGTGTGTTTGTGTGTTTATCTCTAGCCTAATTCCAATGAGAATATGAAGCAACTGATAATAAAAGGCACTGATTCAATAAGAGTCAAAACCTTAAACCTAGATAAGAAGACGAAGTCAAGTAGTACAGAGTGGACAGGCATGCCAGAGCGTTGCTACCTTTTAATTTTGTCCAATAAGAGTATTATAAAAGTAAACAAAGCAAAGCCAAACAAGCTAGCGATTCTCACCCAAAACAGGGAAGGCATAACAGCAGAGTAAGGAACAGTCTTCTAAGTTGCCATCATGTCATCTTACTTAAATTTTATTAATTTTTTAAAATAGATAATACATATATAAGTTTCAAAATTCAAAAAGTAAAACATGTAGACAATAAAAAGTCTCCCTCTCACCCCTCTCCTAGCCACCCAGTCTTCCTTGCCAGGCACTATGCTTTCTAGCTACCAAGATAAGGTAGGAAATATGACAATTTGCAAAGCCCTCAAGGATTAAGGTTTATCACAAAAGACAGGCTTTGTTTTTTGGAGAGAGGAGAATCTTAAGCTCTTAAAGAAATTTGTCAAAAGGATACCTACACAAAGGCTCTTGAGTAAAATAATGGGTAAGAAACTCAGTAAAATCTATGCACAAAGTAGAGGATTTTCTCATTTCTGAGCTCTTTATCTGTTTAAGAACTTAAAGAAATACTTAGCTGAATTCCCAAAATTCTGTCCCATTAAAAAAGCAGAGAAGAACAGACTTTGGTCTGGAGTATTTTGAGGGAAGAGGTTACCCAAAACCCAATTTATTTCTGCCCTACAGGAATCTTAATTTAGCTCTTGAATCATGTTTCATTTTGAATAGGGCTACAACCTGATTTGGTTCCAAGATAATTCAGCCCCAAAATGAAGCACTGTGTAACCGAATGGGGAAATCTTTTGGATAAAATTGTTTAGTGTTATCTGTTTACAGTCATGCACTGCGTAATGACGTTTTGGTCAATGATGAACCACGTCTCTGATGGTGGTACCGTAAGATTGGTACCATATAGCCTAGGTGTGTGGTAGGTTACACCATCTAGGTTTGTGTAAGTACACTCTATGATGTTTGCACAAAGATGAAATCGCCTAACGATGCATTTCTCAGAACGTGTCTCCGTCGTTAAGCTACATGTGACTGTATATGTGACAGTTCATCTGACAAAGGAGCCGAGTTTGATGACAAAGGAGCCGAGTTTGGTCGGGCGTAATTACTATTTAGCTGTTCTTCTAGGCAGTAATGGTCAACAGGTTCGACGGCTTTTAGAGGCCACTCCTGGAATGTGAGTCGTACCATGTAATCAGCACAGAAAGGATCCTTACCTTTTGTTGGTCAACCGCGGATTTGGAGCTGGCACCAAATAGTTTAGGGACAAGTTAAAATCAGAGGAGGGTTATGGTTGACTCCTGTATGCGCCAGTGAAAATGATGCTATGGTTGTCAGAAAGTAGAAAATAAAATGCTGTAAAAGCGTATTAAAAGCCTTGGATCAATGCACATCATGAAATCTGGCCGTAAATCATTGCCCGAAGAATGAAGGACTGACACCAGATCAATAATTGCCAGAAAAATTAAATTTTTCATTAAGTGAAACAGAAAGCAACTGTTGAGCAGTTAAACCTAAAACCAACCTGCCTTTCACGGGGGGAGGATTATAGACTGTGAGACCCAGGCCTGGAATTGGTTGAGGAGAAAGCTTTGGCATGGAAGTCTGAGGAAAGGAGAGAAGATAAACCGGGTCTATCTTATTTTTGTCTTTAACCGTCTTTGGGTCCATCCAGTTAATGGACTTACAGATTTTTACAAAAATCAGGGCCTGTTAATTACAGTAGAGGTTGAAGAGCCCCCCGGGACAGGTCTTCCTGAGGGCCTTCTCTGGGAGTGTTCTGGGTCTGCAAAACAAGAGGTCTCCCAAAGCCTCAACAGCAGAGCCCTGGATTGACAGGGATCTGTAATTCACAGTTCCTCCACTGCAGTCCTGCCGGGAGCAACAAAGCCCCAGCCACCCGCCTCAGGGACCAGCCTCCCACTGAGGTCTGTAGGAGCCCCCTCCTTCCCTGCTCCTCCTTGTCTTCCTTTCCTCCTCCCCCGCTGCTTGTGAACCCATTGTGGCTTTCTCAGAACTACACTAAAATTACTTTCTTACTAATCTCCTGTCTTTTCTTGGCTCCCTAAGCAGTTCCTTCCCAGACACACGGCAGGAAAAAAGGGTGTGATTCTCCCCCGGAAAGCTCTGTTTCCACATTTAACTTATCTCTGGTTCATAGGGGCACTGGCTCTTGAGCCCAACTTGGCCTCAACTCATTTTTCAGCCGAAGAGTTAATGGCCTGTAAACAAATAAAAAACTGTTCACAGGGGTCCATATATTAAAAAGCCTTGAGGTGAATCTTTTGTAAAGCAAAGCATCTTTTTTGTGTGTGATGCAGAAAGTCTTCCTCTAATTTATCTGTTTTATAGGTTGGGGCACTATAGGGCTCTCTAGCCATAAAGGTATCATTTGTAGTTGTAGTCAGAAGAATGCTGATGAGATTTCCGCTTAAATTCAGATAAAATGAGGTCCGATTTCCTTACCCTGGCAGGATGGTCGTTCAATTAACATGTCTCGTTCCAACCACCCATTCTCTAGCTCTGTTCCACATTAAAGATCAGCGTTTAATTGTTTTAAGTAGCAAGGAACCAGATGCCACTCCTCTCCATCAGGGACACACACCGTTCCGCCTGCTCCTTTTGTTGCCTCTGAGAGAGATGGGTAAGATCCTTGGTGAGGAAAACAATGAAGTTGGAGAGCGGGGCTTCTGGGAGGAGGCGCCCTATTGCAGCCAAATGGGGAGACAGCAAAAATGCCCAAGTAGAGTCTACATTTGTCCACCCCTGGTCATTAAACTTCTGAGAATGCAGCGTATGGTTGGAATGTTTTATCTTTGTTAATAGAAGTATTATTCCACAAGGAAAAATATTATATGACTAAATAAAGATGAATAGGGCCATTTTAAAAGGAGTAGTGTTTTGCTAACTTCCATTTCTATTGCTTCTCTTGCACGGAAAGAACATGCTCATTATAAAAATTTTTGAAAAGTATAGAAAAGCACAAAGAAAATGTATTCTCTGGTCTTTTTTTTCTGGGCATACGTATATTACAAAAATTGATCACACTGGACAAATGAAACTTACTTTCCAGTTAATAGATAATGAACATTTCTCCATGTTATTTAATATTATCTCACATTCCTTATTTTATGGTTAAATGACACACTTGTTGGACATTAACATTAAAAAAATTTTTTAATAAACATTCTTTAGTAGTGATGAGCATTCTTTAGCTAACTTTTTGTGCTCATCCATTATTTTCTCAGGATAAATTTGTAAAAAAATTATTTTTTCTAAAACTATATTTATCCGAAGTGAAGGCAAGAAGACTGACTGAGCCGTGACTGTTTGCTAGATACTAACATCGGGGGCAGCATAACATAGCATTTAAAAAGCATGGGATCTGCAGTCAAACTGCCTTCATTTAAAACCCAGATCTACCTTATGGATGATCAGTTGCCTCATCTGTAAAATGGGGATAATAATGGCATCTATGTTCTAGAGTTCCTGGGAGGTATAAATGACTTAATACAGAAACATGTATCTGACCTATTATTGTATTTTCCTCTCTTACTTCTACCAATGGCTCAGTTAGGTGGATATTATTATGGCCAAATTGCAGAGGAGGAAGCAGATGCCCAAAAAAGAGAAGTAACTTGCCCAAAGTGGCTAAACCCAGATTCTGTGTCCAACTCCAAAATGCATTCTTTCCCCTTTTATACTATAATTGTTAATTTAATCTATGTAGAAACCCCAAAGAAACGGTTGGCTCTAGAAGTACAATTTTTCAGTCTCACTTCAGATCTCTGCTGAAGTGTCGCCGCCCCAGAGAGGTGCAGCTGCCTATCACGTAGCTCTGTGTTTCCCTCCTGGCACTTGTTACAACTTTCATTATCTTTGAAACTTACATTCCTATTTATTGTCTGTCTTTCTCACTAGAATATACACTCTCTGAGGGACGGCTGTGTCTTTTCAATGATTTAACACCAAATCTGGCACTTAGAAGACGTTTGTTGAATAAATAAATCTTATCATTCAGTTATGTACAGAGCCTAAATTACCAGATTATTGCCAAATTATCTCCTTTGCGCATGCAATAAAGATTATCTATATGTATCAAATTACATGGATAATTGCCAACTTTTCCTTTCACTTTTTACTAAAAGCACCCTTGATTTTTAGATTAAAAAAGTAATCAAACAATAAATATATCTATAAGATGTTAAGCCGCACAGGTATATAAAACTCCTGATTGCCAGTGGTAAACATCAAGTCTTCTGCTCTCATTATACAATACTTTTGAGAAATCTTCTCCAAACAGGTCAAGGGCTCAAATACGAATACATTCCTAGAAAAATTGTCATTTCTTAAAGCCCAGAGTTATACTTGCCCAGTACAGGCTGTGTAGACAGGAATAATCACCTTGACCGACATGGCTGACTAATCCATCTGGACAGCTGCATGATTCCATAGAAAAGAATTAGTAAAATCATGCTTCAGTCCCTTTGCTTTACCTAATTTGCTGTGTTGTTTTTCTTCCCCTATCTCTTAGAGTTCTCATTTATCCTTCAAGTCTCCATTTGAAAATTTATTCTGTCTAAAGCCTTCTCTTATTTCCCTTCTGCCCTGGGAAGGAATTCGGCTCTCTGTTCATTGTGCTTCCATGACACCTTGTACATAACATGATATGGCTCTGAGGATGTTGTATTGCAGGGTTTTTTTTTTAATCTGTGTTCTCATTTGGACTGAGATTCTTCAGTGCAGTGATCGTGACCTTGTATTCTCATTGCCTAGAATGTTACACAGCATATTGTAGGTTCTGCTGAATGAATGAATGAATGAACTATTTGTGTTCATTCCCTCTTCAAGGGAGATTTCTATTTTTTTCCTCCGGCTTTATTGCGATATAACTGACATATCACATCGCGTAATTTTAAGGTGTACAACATGTTGATTTGATACATTTATATATTGCAAAATGATTACCATCATCCAAGGGAGATTTTTGAGTAAAAGCAGAGTCCAATGTATGGTTTAGGAGTGCATGTTTGAGTGTACTTAACTCTTTCTATCTTATAAATTTCATTTGAAGAATTTTTTTTTGTGTGTGAGGAAGATTAGACCTGAGCTAACATCCGATGCCAATCCTCCTCTTTTTGCTGAGGAAGATTGGCCCTGAGCTAACATCCGTGTCCATCTTCCTCTGCTTTATATGGGATGCCGCCACAGCATGGCTTGGTAACCAGTGCATATGTCCGTGCCCGGGATCCGAACCTGCGAACCCCAGGCTGCCGCCGAAGCAGAGCGTGCACACTTAACTGCTACTCCAGCAGGCTGGCCCATTTGAAAAAATTTTGTTTCATTTTTTGGTGCTTCTGTGGCCTAGCCCCTTTCTCTGAAGATTGTAATTTATTTACTTTTTTTCAGCTTGATTTTCCTTATATGTTGGGTGATATTTTATCTTGATATTTGATACTCCTGTGATCAGAAAATGTCATCTTTTCCATCACTGCAACCATTTGACTGTGGAGAGTGGCTGGAACATGTTGTGCCACACACTGCTCAGTAGGGTTGGGACCATCAGGCTGGATTGCAAGTTTCAGTGGGATTCCAGGCAGGAATATTGTGTATTGTTTCTATCAGTGTTTTTGTTCCACCCCCTGAGAGACCCCTAAGAGTAGCGTCTATGTCTTACTCATTGTTGCATCCTCAGCATCTAATACAGTGCCTGGGATGTAGTAGGTACCGGGAAAAAAAGGTATTTGATAAATTAATGAAAGATTGACTGACTAATGGATGGAAGGATTGAGGTTTCTCAGATAAAAGCTCATTTGGATCTCATTTGGATTTCAGTAACACTGATATTCCCCAGAAGGGTGAGGGTGACAGAAGCTAAAATCTCATAGGTATTTAACAAGGCTCTGTAGCCGGTACTCCCTTTGGAGATAAATGGTCCTAGGGTCTTTGGAAAACTCTCTGGCAAGAAGTCAAGTAAGCCCATGAAGTTCATCTTTCTTCACAGGGAACTTACAAACTCTAAAGCATGTTTTTCATTACCAAGTTAACTAGTAATGTCATTTGCTCAGGAGTTAAAATGATTGCTCAGCAACATCATTCTTTTATTTTAAATGAACTCATGTTTGTCCTGGCCCCATCCATTTCTCTTTCTTCCCCTCCTGTTCTCTCAAATAACACTTCCTGTACAAGTGAAGCTTCTAAGAGGGGAGAAGAGAAGCAGAGAGGGAAAGGCTCTGTCGCTACTGCCATCTCTCTCATAGAGGATGAGTATTCTGCTGGGACAGATGGAAAGAAGTGACACATCAGTGTTCCTGCGTCCTGGGAGTGGGCTGCAGTTTACGTGGGAGACCTGGCAGACGCTTAAAACTAAGCTCTTAACATTGTTTGCTGGTTGCTGACTTCTTGTTCAATCGCTCTAATTTTAGATGCTAGCATTCCGGGATGGAACTATGTTTAATAGACAATAACATACATTTTTAAATTTCATGTTGGTCCCTAGAGACATTCTAAGGACAGTCACACCTTAAAAAAAAAGTCCTACTCACAAGGCCTTACCCTTTTTCACAACTGGGTTCCAGCCTTTGGCTTTAAGCCTGAGATGGTCTCTTAGGTCATGTTAACATGAGGCGACTGCCTTCTGTTGTACATTGTCCATCCTTCACCTTTTCAAAGGCACTTCATTTTCCCAACATCCCGTTTATATTTAGGAGACACCGTTGCCGCGGTGATGTATAACAGACGTGCGGGAACTTACAACACCCAGGGCGCTGGATTCTGGGTCTGGGAGATGTTAAGTGGTGGGAGCTGTCTTTACTGAGAGCCTGGTTTCGAACTGTTCTTGCTTCAGGCTGGAGGGACCACAGCCAAAGAAGCAGATTGAGGTGAAGCTGCCTCTGCTGATGATACAGGCTTTCCCACGGCTGGAAGAAGTTCCCCCTCCTTTGGTCTCAAGGGCACAGCAGAATGGAGCCGCTTGTGACACTTCAGTCAAATGTTTTCTTCTCAAGCTGTCCCCTGTACTCCCATACTCCTCCTCACTGACCCCAACTCGTACACAGAGTTTAAAAAGAAAATTATCAGAGAGTTTAAGAAGCCTTACTCTATGTAAACTATAATTCAGTAGGATCATTTTCCTGGGGATTTCTGAGAAGAGAGAAGTGTTTCCTCATAGGTCACCCAAGTTACACATTTAATCTTTCTATTATGTTGGGATTCTATGTGGTTTATACTTATTTAAGCCTTGTCTGTCACAAATATATTTTTTCTGGTGGCTAAAATAATGTCAGTTTTCTCTTTCCTGTCACCCTGACTCCATTTCCTGGTTAGTTTTCCTGGTTCAGTTACCGGGTAGTTACTATCTTGTGTCTGCCCTCAGTCACACCTCACTCACCCCATCTGAATTGTGGGCTCCCAGCAGCTCTACTGGAATATGACCTTACCCTCCCTGGTCACCACTGATTAGGTCAAGGGTGTATAGCTGGGCCAATCAGAACCCTTTCTGGTCTCTCTGAGAGACTGGAACTTTAGTATTTGAATTCAAGAGCTCTGGGTGTCCATTTTATATTCACTCAATTGGATAAAGTAGCACCATGTTAAGAAGGATGAGGAAGAAGAGTCTCGAGGAGAGGTGGAGGAATTCTTGACCTCTTTTCTATTCCTGTTCTAGTCTTCCTGAGGCCTGGCCGCCTTCCTGTCCTGGGGTTGTGTGAATCACCTCTGTATCACTATGATAAATCTCCTCACTTTTTTTTTTTTTTGCCTGAGCAAGTGTGAGGTTTTCTTCTGTTGCTTCTAATCAAAAGAATCTTAACTAGTTTACATTTCCTGAGTCAGTATTTCAGTTGACACTGCCACTACTTAAAGGAGCAGATAAAGATAGAAAGAGGGAGGGAGAAAGGTATAAACAAATTGTCATCATCAAGCAGGAAAATGGGAGGTTTTCTTCCTTTTTTCATTCACAGTCATTCCTTGATTCCCTCCTTGAGTGAATTCACAGATTCCCTCCTTGAGAGGAACTTTGTGGTGTATGTGAGAGGTTGGAGATCAGAGCCCACGGCAACAAGTAATGAAGAGCATGATGTGGCTACAATCAGGAAAGAAATAAGGTTTTGAAAGACAGAGTCCGAGTCTGAAGTTTCACATGTGTGGAATGTGTGCCTGACAGAAAGATCCTGGTCCTCTCGGGCAGACCAAATGTTGAGTCTTAGCTCCTTCCATAGAACACATACTATTGGTAGGAGCCAGGAATGATTTGTTCTTGAAGGACCAATTAAGATGTTTTGAAATTTGCATATTGTCATCTTATTTGCATACTGGGGGAACTAAGAGGGCCTAGCAAGTCGTTTTGATAATCACCACTCCCTTTTTCTACCTTTGACATCGATAATTCATATCCCAATTATGATGTGACTAATTCAAATATGATTGTTATTCAAACATAAATAGTCTTGTATTTTCATTATTAGAAAATAACTTTCTACTTGATAGAGCCAAGTTATGGAAAAGTCAGCATTGTCTGTTTTTCATAATGCACATTCTTTCTCCACTTCGTGCCAAAATTCTGTCTCAGTTGAAAATAAAGTGGAAAAATCTTCATTGTGGGTGATGTATAGCTTTTTATGAGAAGAAATATATTATGATTCTAACTCTATCCTTTGACCTTCTGTTCTGATTTAAGGTTACATGAGTAGAATATTTAAAAATCAGAGAGAGTATTTAGAATACGGGCATAAAAGAGAAATGTTAGATACTTTTTTTGTTTTGACGTTAAAACATATTTTTTTAAATTAACAAAGACATTAAAGAAAAATCTTCCATAGGATAGTTTTTACTTTCACTTAGGAAGATCAAGGCAAAGAAATGTTATTTATGAATCATACCAGGCAGAGGTGCAAATTTTCTCCCCAACTAACTCCATTAAAAATGTTGCCTGCTACAAGTTTCTCTTGGCAAAACTTAAATTCAGATCTTAAATTTAAATATTATGTACACAAAACTGGAATACAGGTGTTGCTTTCACTAATCTAGGCTGTTCTACTTTATGTTCCATGTTAACTAGATGGATTTGAGTAGATCATCTTCTGTTTTTGTCTTGCTTCCCAACCTGAAATGAGCAAATGTTTCATGGATTTTTCCTTCTCGCTTTGGTTTCCCCTTGTTACACGTTTTGCCAGATGGCTGAGTTTCATTTAGAGAAGAATTTTCCATAATAACATATCACTTGGTACTCATGGCTGATGATCCCACTCCCCCTGCCATCTGCAGGAACCATGGAGTGGAGTGAAGTGGCAAATGAGTCAGGTCTGGCAGAGCCTGGAGGAGGAGGGGGAAAGATACACCAAGTGAAGAGAGGCTTGGATTGCCAAAGACATGAAGGCAAAGTCTATTATAGCAAGAGCTGAGTGGGGTGCGTGCATGTGTGTGTGTGTCTGAGTGTGAGAGAGACAGAGGCACATGCACATACTCAGGAAGAATTGTGTAGGTAAGTGTTTTGGAGTGTGTAGCTGAAGGGCATTTTGACAGATGTGGAACATGTGTGGAGGAGGGGAGGAGGGGAGGACATGTGTGGGGAAGGGGAGAGAGGAACATTGCTGAGCTGCAAAAAGAGATGAGCCTAAGATCCTGGGTGCGCAAGCGAGGGCTGGGTGTGGGAAACTGTATTAAGAAGGTAAGAGAAACTCACGTCATGCCATTAACTGTGTTTGCCAAATTTTAGTTATTAGAACAAAAAAGTAAGAAATGGAACTACTCTTAACCCAGAGCCTGGATTTGTAATATTGAAGAAATTCCGTGACTCTTGGAATCTCTAGGCAGAAAAACCATCACATGAAATCTAAACAAGGGGCTTACTTCTGGAACCAGAACCTTCACTCTGCCTGGTATAAAACAGATAACTTGCGGATATGGTCTTGTTTTAGACTGGAGTTCATGAAAACTAACTTTTGGACTTTGTGACTTACAGCAAATTATATAACCTCTCTGGGCTTCAATTTCCTTAGTTAAAAAATGAAGCAGTTGATCTAGATAAATGTTCTCCAAGCAGTTCTCTACAAATCTTCCTAGAAAGCACCTCTTCCTCAATTCCAGGGTTCAAACAGAGCTGTTAAGGTTTTTCTGCTTGTATCTTAGAATTTGAAGAATGTATTCTGCTGATTAAAAGAAAAAAACACTTAGAATTCACCAAATTGAAGTCTAAGTTTTCTTCTAGCTCTGTTATCCTAAATATGTAGCATTGAGGTTGACATGAACATATTCTGACACGTTCAGTCAGTCAACAAATATTACTGAGCATCTACTATACGCTAGGCACAGTTTTAGGCATTGAAAATAAGCAGGAAAGGAGACAAAGGCCTTATGCTCACAGAGCTTACATTCTAGTTGAAGGAAAGATAACAAACAAAGTGATTTCAGCCGGTGCTTGGTGGATTAAAGCAGGGTAAGGGCAGAGAGAGAGCAATGGGGTCCCTGTAGGAGTGACATTTGAACAGACACCTGAATAAAGTGAGAGAAAGACTCTAATGATCTGGGGAAGAGCACTCCAGGCAGAGGGAACAGCGAGTAAAAGACCTTGGGCAGACACAAGCCTGCAAATTTATTTTCCCCACATGAGCTGATCTTGGTTTCCAGGCTCTGTGCTCCCTTAGGGAAGGAAACACTGGATTTTGTTGATGAAAGATGCCGGGGCCTCCTCCGCTTTCAGTAGAGCCTTGCCTGGGGGGTTCCTCCTTGCCCTACTCAAGGGGCTCCCCCCGCCTCACCTTCTTGGGATTCAACCTTCAAGCCCTTCAAGCATGGGGCTCCCTTGGAGCAGAGGGAGCACCTGGTCCTGGTGAGATGTCTTGTCCTGCCCTGTCCACGGCTATCAGCCTCCATCCTTCCTCTGTCCGCTGAGGTTAATGCAAGGTGCCCTGATACTGCTTTCTCTTCTGCACTTTAATCTGGTCACCACTGCTGATGACCACTGGCTTTACCACCGCCTCTGATCCCCAGGACCCCACACCCAGCAGCCTGGGGCTCTCTGTTGGGACCTCAGGCCTCTTTGGTCCTCCCTCAGCATTGGTAGGGCCGGGAACCCTCAGGGGCTTGTCTTGTTCTATGCCGGTGAGAGGCATTAAGAACTCGGGCTCTTGAGCCTCAGAGCTTGGGTTGCATTCTGGTTCTGCAGAACTGAGTGACCTGGAATCTCTTCATGTTTTCCTCTTTGTCTCAGTTGTTCAACCTGTAAAATGGGAATGATCATGATAGTACCTCTACCTTACATGGCTGTTGTCAGGTAAAATAGGTTAGTATAAGCAAAATGCCTTTAAAAGTGCATGATATATAGTAAACATTAGATATGTTTTTGGTTTATAAGACAACCCTAGGACACTGCCCTTGGCTCCTTGCTCAGCATTGCCGTTCACCTGCCCTGCAGCCAATAGAACTCCCCGTTTTCTGAGAGGCTCAGAGTTCTCCCAGACTAGACTGTAGGAAGTGGGGCATTAGCTGTTATGATCTAAGCTTCCCCCAACTGAATGGGACTCTCATTTAGAATTTAACATCCAACTACAGATAGTTTGTACCTAACCAAATATTTTCCATTCGTTATTTTATTGAGTCCTCAACATAACATTGTGAAATCTGAATTATTAACCCCATATTGTACCTGAGACTTAGAGAGTTTGTGACTTGATCATACAGGTCAAATTCAGACTTTTCTAGAAAAGGATTTCTGCTTATAGTGCAGAGTTCCTATCAGTATGCAGCAGCTGCCTCTAAGAACATCTTTTTTTTTTAAAGATTTTATTTATTCATTTTTTTCCCCTTAAAGCCCCAGTAGATAGCTGTATGTCATAGCTGCACATCCTTCTAGTTGCTGTATGTGGGACGCGGCCTCAGCATGGCCGGAGAAGTGGTGCGTCAGTGCGCCCCCGGGATCCAAACCTGGGCAGCCAGCAGCAGAGTGCGTGCACTTAACCACTAAGCCATGGGGCCGGCCCTAAGAACATCTTTGTATAAACCCACAGGTCAGAATATCAGGCAGATGAACTGGCTAAATCCAAATATAGGAATAACCTGTTTTATCAAATTCTTGCTGCTTTGTTTTTCCACATCGTTTTCACGTCATTACCTACCCTTGTCCCCAGTCATGGCAATGTCATGAGTCAAAGTGGAGTGGAAGATGGAACTCTGAATTATTTTAGTGCTTTTGTGTTTTATTTTAAACATCATTTAAGTAAGCCTCATTTTTTTCTAACTTCCGGGAAGAATTCCCTCTCCCCTTTTTATTGAAATGTAAACTGTAACATAAAATCACTAAATCAATTGATTATTTATCAGAGACTTGTGGCAGGTCATGAAACTGATTACTCATCACTCTAATGGAGGGAATGGTCCACGGAAAGAATAAAATAAAACACAGTTAAGAGAAATACTGCTGGGTGTCATACCAACCCTTCCATTTCAAATTACAATGTTTACAATGAAACCACAGTGAAATTAAATGTGAATGGACTGTTGGCAGCTCTGAGTTACCATTGCACAACGTGTATACCTGCAGAGTCATGGTCACAGATGGTGACAGCCAACACCACCATGATTGCTCGTTTTCTGTAGCCATAACCCCTGTCAAAGCACAAGGATATTTCAGCAATTACGATCTTTTTTTGTTTCTCAAAGATCCTATACAGTTAGCCTGTAGTATCTTTCTATAGAATATCTAATTGTTAAAAGTAGTTTCTAGGAGGACATTTTTAATTTATAACACAATTTTGGAGATAGATAAAGTCCTGTGTTTTATTGTGTGAGAATTGTTTTGGCTCAGCTTTTCAAGACCAGTGTCTCAGTTTTGTTGAATATTAGAAGCTTCTTGTACTTTAGAGAGTCGGGCTTTGGCTTGGACCGCGTAGCTGGCTTTAGAAAGTCTCAGTGGAAATGTCTGTTGGGTGAGATCCTGGCTGATCCCCCTGGCTCTGTTCTTGCAGCCATCACCATCTGTAATTGTTATTTACGCATTTCCCTAACCTGTTTGCTTCTACCAGTGATGGTTAGAAATGATGTCCCCTATGGTCTCCAGGTCTACATTGCAATAACATGGCCTGAGTTTTGGCCAACAGCTTCCATTTTCTCTGTCTAAAGCTCCTATTAAATCATGTCAAGTCATTTCAAAGCTGAACTCTTTTTTTTCTTTTCTCTCTAGAAAGCTTGCCAAGTGCATTCCTGCCTGTGTATTAAGGGAATTTGGGTAGTCATTTTAAGAAAGTTCAGAAGGATAAAAGAAACATTCCAATTTCCATAGTGTTGATAAAGAATTGCAGCACATGCTAACAAGGTGTATCATTTAGCTCTTCGTTTTAATCTGTGTCACTGTCGTGTGGCAGGAAACTCTGGCCCTTTCCACGGCTCTTGGCTTTACAGGAAATCTCTACGGAGCCTTTGCTAGGAGTCTCTTGCACCCAGTTTAAAAGGAAATTCAACTTTATATTCTTTTTACCCTCTGACGTCTGAAGGGAACATTGTTTTTTAAGAGCACTGCATAGAGCAGACCTAACTTTAATTACCTCCTTGAGGTGTCAACAATTAGGGAAACTGAGGAAGTCACAACTTCTGAGATGAGAGAGGCTTTTCAGGTCACTATAAGATGTTTTAAAACATACCTTGTCACTTTATTAAGTGCAGTTTCCCAACTACTGTTTAATTGCCTGTCAATGTTAGAATGCACATGAAGAAAGCATTGAGACAACCCGACTTGTCTGAGAGAAAAAAAAAGAATTCATTTTCTGGTGAATGCCTCTGAAATAGGTAAAATTGAAGCTGCTTGAAGGCATTATGTGGGGAAATTTGATTTTAGCCTTTGTCTCTCTGTGGTAGTGATTCTAGGTGACCAAGAGCAATTATTTGAAAAGATGTTGACAATTTTTAGTAGCTGCCTTCCAAAATGTAGAAACCAAAATTGTTCTTACTGGCTGATTTATTTTTTATGTGTGTTCAACTTACGTTAGGAATTATCACCTGCCTAAAAAGATGTGGGTCCATCATCTTCAGGCTTCTATTTCTAAGGAATGATCAATCTACACCAATATTTCTCTTTTCTTGCCCTCAGCATGCCTGTCTCTAACCTACTCTCTTAAGATTATGGTAACTGTCTCTTGGACTCCAGACCCAACTCATAGACTTGCCTTTCCATTGTCCAAGTGCAGCTTTGTATTCGGAAATCTAATCAGAGAGAAAGTTCATTCTCCAAATGTTTTTTTTCACCACTCGTTACTGAAGGGCGGTGTGTTACAGGCGGTGTGTTACTAGGTGCTGGAATACTTTGGTGAACCTGACAGAGAAAATCCCTGTCCTCAGGCAGTTTATACTCAAGTGGAGGGGAGATCAGCTTCTTCTTAGAAAATATAAGCTGACCTACGTTAAATCTTCCCTGGCTTTCTCATCCCAAGATGTGTACCGGTGCAGTTCAAACACATCCTCCCAAGATCAGGACGGAATTCTTATTAAGAGAAAATTGCATTTGCTGTGTTAAGACATTGGTAATTCAGAGCCAAGAGCTCTTTCTGCTATAGATAACTTAATCTGGTTATCAAGATGATATGAGAAGAGACGGCCTGAAACACAAACTTTTCCATAGTCATTTCAATTTCTCTGCCCTGAGGTCCTTGTTTTAAATTTCAAAAGGTGAAAACAATTGAGAAACAAAACCAGAAAAGACAAAAAAATTTCTGCTTTCATGGAGCTTACATTCAAGCTCAGAAAACACAAAAAATGAATAAGTAAGATATGTTATTCTATCAGGTGCTGTTGTGGTGTGGAAGTATTATTGTCTACACAGTTTGCAAAGTAATCTCACAAACACCATTAATTCATTTAACAAATATTTATTGAGCATCCAATATGTACCAGCCATTGTGCTTAACCAACTGTAGAGTTGTTATGATTTTATCCATTTTTTAAGACCAAATTTTTTTTCTTTTTTCTTTTTTTTGGTGAGGAAGATTGGCCCTGAGCTAACATCTGTGCCCATACTCCTCTATTTTGTATGTGGGATGCTGTTGCAGCCTGGCTTGATGAGTGGTGCATAGGTCCCTGCCTGGAATCTGAACCCACAAACCCTGGGCTGCCCAAGTGGAGCACAAGAACTCAACTAGTACGCCGCTGGGCCAGCCCCTAAGACCAAAATTTCGAGATTTAAAGTGGTGAAGTTATTTTCCCAAGGTAATACAGGCTGGTAAATTGCAGAGCCAAGACCCAAACTCATATTTTCAGTTTCTAAGTATAGTCCTTTTTCTAATGCAATAGCTGTAACTTTAAAATCTGGGCCCTGTAGAAGCATCCTTATATCTTCTTTCACTCTTTTACTTATAATTAACTGCAAAATAAATATTTTTCTAGAGAAACGGATTTCTACCTTCAGGGGCTTCTTGCCATATGTATTGCTGGAGTAATATTTTATCTTCAGTTAGATGAGATTGGATAGCCTAAAAATTCATTACAACTTGCAAAAAAAATATGTGCTTTTTAAAAAACATTTGCATTCATAAACTTTCCTTTAAATAACTTGAAAGAAATTCACTTACCATAATCTTTCCCTCCCTGTTTCATATCTGTTAGTTAATTTTATTCCTTCAGTTTCCCCTGGCTAAACGAATTTCAAAATTAGATCCTTTGACTCTTTTATGTGTTTGGAGAGTCGCTCAAACCTCAGTGAAGTCTGCTGGATTCTCAAAAGCCTGAGGCTCTCTGAATTCATCCTTTACGTGGGAAACAGGAGAGATTCTTGGAAATAATCTGAGTTGATGTGGATTTCTGCTGTTTTACGACAGTCTCCTAAAGTAAGCAGTTTAAAATAAAATTAAAACAAGTGTGAAAAAGGCAGCACAGAATTGCAAATCCTAGCATCTGCAGGCCAGGGACATCAGTCTCCTTTTCCTGAATGTTTACATAGGGATTTTTCTTTAGCTGCATTTTTAATGCTCTCCCCATTCCTTTTATTTTTGCCACGGGACAGATTTATCTCCAGTAAAAAGTTTTAAACTGCTTTTAAACCAGGATGAATGCAGCAATGGGAAGGTGAAGAAAGCCAGTACATTACAGTGGACAGAGCATAGCAAGTTTTAAAACAGTTGAGCAGCTTGTACAATTAACAATCTTTAAAAAGAAATAAAATTGATAATCTTTGTAAGATACAAAGTCAACTTTTGTTCAATGTAGAGTTATTGCTGTTAATGTTTTGGTATAGTCTATCCTTTCAGTCATGCTTTCCTCCTACAAAAAATATATGATCATATGTTATGGACTTCTTTTTCTGTGTCATTTCCTTTTTCGTTGCATCATTTTTATGGCTGTTCAGTGGATCGATGTATTACGATTTATCTAACTCTTTGTCTACTATTGACCATTTAAGTTATTTCTAATTTTTCACTCTTATTAATAATGCTGCAACAAACATTATTATTTACTCTTAAAGTAAAATATTTGAGCACATCTGTGATTAGCTCCTTAAACTAGTTCACAGAAGTTAAATTGTTGTGTCAAAGGGTGTATAGAATTTTAAGCCTTTTGTTAGTTTTGTCAAATTGTTCTCAGAATTCTATACTCCCACCAGTAATATACGGTGAGCTAAAGCATTGAATAAGAAACGTTGAAATGTAGAACGTACGATACGTAATTTTAAAAAGTAAATTTCAACCACTAAGTGTATTCTGATCCTTCATTTTGGGGGATTTTCTATTTGACAACCATGCCAAAGAAAGACAAATGGAACACTGTTACAATGGAAAAGGTTTATGGAGTGCACTGAACTGGGAATCAGGAAATTTGGCCTTTATTCTTGGCTCTGACATTCATTTGATATGTGTGACTCTAAGCCAGCCAGTTATTCTAGCTGGGCCTTAGATTCCTTATGTGTGTTTCCAGCATAATAATTAATAGTATTTTCTTTTACTCTCAAAGTGGACTGTAAATTCTGTGGTTATCTTATTATTTATAGGTGCAGTATTTCACCTATTAAAATAGATGTCTGTTGTTTTGCCTGCCCAGCCTATTTCTCTTGTTTTTTATTGTACAACCACTCTCTCATCATCATAGACTCTTTCCCTGTCTATACGCTTGCAATCTAATTCCATCCCCAGGCACATGACCAGGCTTGGCTAGTTAGAACGCCACATCCCCTAGGATTCAGAGATGGATCTTGAAATGGGCATGTGATCCAAGCCAGGCTCCTGTGAACCATCCTTCTGGATTTCTGATGGGACTAGCAGTGTGCTGGCTCAAACTGGCCCACAGGAGCCAATGTTAATTTCTAGGAATTTTGCCAATCAGTTGTTAAATGCAGCCATTATTAAAAATTAGATTATATAAACTTACAATTCAATGATATTAAAATCAAGGTAGTGAGTACTCAAAACTCAGAGCTTTTTAATTATTGTACTATATTATATTATTACTTATACTCTTGAGGTTATTTATGTGTCTTGTGTTTGTATGGTGGAAATATTATATAATGGACTACCGCACATCTCTTCCCAACTCCATGTTTAGTGATGTCAAGCTGGCGGGTTGAAATCGGCCATGGTGGGAATATTTACACCATGGAAATTGGCAAATGCTACAAGCTAAGATTTTTTTCTGGAAAGCCAGCTGTTAAACGTTTACTTCGCATCAGTGGCTGAAACTATTGGGAAAGGACCTTTTGCTTTTTACTTTGTTGCTATGCTAGTAAAATATAATCCTAAAGTAGCTACAGGGCCATTTTGGTCATTTGGGGAGAGCTTGCTCAAGAAGAATACCAACAAAAAGGAGAGCAGAGCTGAGAGATGCAGTGAGAAAAGATTCTTAGGGTCAGGTAAGCATTTGGTATTTTATTTGGATGAGAAACTGGCTCAAAGTACCTTGGGTTTCTATAACTTATGAATGAAAGTCTTGACAATACAGATTTCGTGATCTCCAAGACTCCTTTACGTCTTTAATAATACATGATTCTAAAATTAAAGAGGGGAATTCCGTAGCTAAATATTTGAGTGCCCATAGTTATTATCTTTGAAAAGAAGTGAAATAAAAGATATTGTCTAGTGAACTCATGCAATTTGTCCTCACTCCAACTTTCAATCCTGTATAACGTTAGCATTAAATGTCTTACAACCAAATTTTAAGCCATAAGATAGATGAAATAAACCTATGTTTTCTTTTTTTAAAGATTTTCTCTGAATTTTTTTTTATAATTTTATTTATTTATTTATTTTTTCCCCCAAAGCCCCAGTAGATAGTTGTATGTCATAGCTGCACATCCTTCTAGTTGCTGTATGTGGGACGCGGCCTCAGCATGTCCGGAGAAGTGGTGCGTCGGTGCGCGCCCGGGATCTGAACCCGGGCTGCCGGCAGCGGAGCACTCGCACTTAATCGCTAAGCCACGGGGCCGGCCTAAATCTATGTTAATAATTTCAGTTTATTTTACAAAATTTTCCCCTTCCTTTTAAAATGAAATATTGTCTTTATTTTAGGTTGATTCACTTCAAGAGGATTTTAAAAACCCTACTTTTAATTATCCTCAGATAGTGAGTATTACCCATATTCGATCACAGCACTGTCTCCAGAAACCCAGTTAGAACACAGTTACTCTGCATTTTTAAGAGCGCTGCACTTTCCCTCTTTGAAATATTGATTTCATTTTACCACAGTGCTGCCTGCCATTGTGTACTCTGAGGTACTGTTTCTTAATTAGCAAGTGGGTTCAGAGCAGGTCCTACTGAGGTTGAAATTAGGAATACTCTCCAATTTGACACTGCTCCAGTGTGTAGTTAATGCTTTATTCCTGGCTCACTACAGTTATGACTCATTTCACATATTGTGGATTCAAAAGAATCAGAATCCCATTGGCATGTTAACTTTCCGGTACTTGACTGTTGATAACTCAAAGGTGTTAGTGGGTAATTGTCAACATTCACAAAAAGCTTGAGACCAAATCTGATAATGTGTCAAGTGCTAAGATGGTTTAAATTTACCACCGCCAAAATATAGCGTTCTCTTCTTTCTCTGGCTTTAAAAAGATGTTGGAGAAATTCTGTTTTGATTGGGTTGATCATATTGCAAGACAAACTAAACAACAAAAATCTTGACACTGGTGCTATTAGCTCTGTTAGAATTATTCTTAAATGCCAGAGCCTTGGGGTCTTGTTGTTGATAGCTGGCTGCCCCCTCTCAGTTCTATTGCTAATTTGCCCCCTTTTCATTAACGAGGTCTTATCTTGTGGCTATAACAAAAAATGTATTGAAATTAATGTGAATGAGAATTGTGGTGTAGTGGAACAAAACAACTTGGCCCTTTTTTTGACTGACTTTCAGTTAATTCCCTACACCAGCATCTGCGTTTCCCAAAGTGTATTCTGAGGAGCTCCCAAAGTGTATTCTGAGGAGCATGTTAGGGAAAAAGTGCAGGTCAGTGTTTCTCAACGTGCAGGTTATCTGCATCTGAGCCACCTGAGGTGTCTGTTAAAATATAGACTCCAGGGCTGCAGCGAACTCCCATTCTCTGGGAGTGGGACTTGGCAACCTAGATTTTTAACTGTTCCTCAGAGTGATTCATCCATCTTTTGGGAATAAAGGGTCTAATAAATTTGTGAAACACTTTCTTAAAGATTTACAAACCAAATTAGCACATTAAAGGGTCTGAGACTTAACTTTTTAAATCCAAGATGTCCCTAAATAATTTGACTACAAAACTTTTTTGTGGGAACATCTGTTATTTGACCAAATGCTATTGGGAAAGTTTACTCTAACCAATAGCATAAGAATTGTAGATTGTTGCAGCTGTTTGCTAGTTTGATACTAATGAGTTAATGTAGTATCTTAGTAACAACATTAGACAGGAGATTCTGAGTGTGAATCCTGGATTTTGTACTGTTGGCTCAGTTGCCTACCAGTAACGTTCCCTCAGTTCCAAGGGAGATGGAATGAAAGAATGAGTTAATACAATCCAGAGCCATTGCTAGAAAATTAATTTAAACAGGAAGCCCTCTTGATGTTGTCATCTGCTATGAAGAGCAACACATTAATACTTGTTGTATTAATGTTGTATGGGAATGTATTTTGCCCAGACATTCTACCTCCTCACTCTACACCCCCAGGGAAAAGATCTGGTTACTGTTTTACAACGGAAGATATGGAGAGAGGCGCAAGGAGCTATTCCAGAAATGCCAGTCAAACTGAACAATGGGAAAAGAAGTAAATACATTTGAACAGGAAATTGGGTGGAAATGAAATAATTCTTCACCCTGTAGCAGAAAGGGTGAAAGGCAACCCCAGTCTTCCGTCCCACCCTTCCTCTGATTAGGCACAAACAACACAGAGCCAGGGAAGGTGGAGGGAGTAAAGAAATGATAAATGAGGATGAATTTGGGAACCTTCAGTAGGAGTCCTTCTCTCTAGGGTTGGGCTGCCTTTTGCTTGGCTCCAGAAATAGAGGACACAAAGATGGGTCCAGAGTAAAGAAGTAGGGGAGAGATTAGCTGTAGGGAGAGAGATAAGAAGACCTTGGGGTTTCCTTTCAGATTGCCTGGGCTGGTTCACTAGGGTAGAGAAGGAGGCAAAGCTGGGCTCATTCTGTCTCCTGATACACCAGGCAATTCATACCCCCGTGCCTTTGCACATGTTGCCTCTTTTGTTTCAGATGCCCTTGCCCTCTCCCACTATGTGCCTAAGGAACTTTGCTGATTCTACTAGTTTAATCCCATAATATTATATTACTGGTACACTGTTAGATCGGGAGCTCTTTGAGGGCAGGGATGTTGTCTTCTTTATCTTGAATATCCTACACTAGGCTCATCTCCTAGCATAAAACAGTTTTTCAATAAATGTTTCTTTGTGGTAGCCAGAGAGGTCAGAAACCTGAACAGGATGCCCCTAAATAATCTTCAGAGTATTTCTCTAGTGTTCCATGGGTGTAGAATTTTAGAACTGGAGGGCATCTAGCAGACCCTCCTCATTTTACAAATAAGAAAGTGATGGTTCACAGAGGAAGCAAGTGGTGGCCTAGGACTCAAGCCCCCTAGTTCCCAGTCCAATCTTCTTTAGACTGACCCAAGGTGGTTTGTGAATTAAAGAAAAAAAGCTCTTATACTACCAAAGCTGTCAGGACCCTTTCTGAGTGATGGTGTAAACCAGCATTTCAATTAATATTTGCATCACTGAAAAATGCAGAGTCATTGAGCTAGAAAGTGATTTAAGGAGGTTGTTCTGCCTCCAAATAGAATTTGTCCCATCTTTTCTTTTACTTGTTGAATTTTTGCATCCCAATTTGCTTCTTTCTGGTTCTTGGCTTAGCCTGAAAGCTACAGTTAAAAACTGCTGGGTGAGAAGCTATTCTCCAGGTACTCTCAACTTTATTGGAAAGAGAAGCTCTCATAAATCACATAAGGGATCTGGGGCCTGTGGGATGGCTTAGCTGCCAAGTGAATTCTGATTGATTGCTTTGGAAAATACGTACATTTTCCAGGAGCTTATCTGAAATAAAATCAAGATTCATACTTTCTCAGGCTGAGCTCCCTCTCCACCAAATTTCCATCACAGTCTGATCATTTTAATACAGTGAAAGGGCAGTTAAATGAACAGGATAAGCGTTAGAAGTTTAGTCAAAAACTTGGACGGCAGAGCGCAAATGTTATTCCAAATGGAGAAAGGTTTGGATCAACGAAGTGTCCCTAAGTAAGTGTAAAATCAGAGCCAGATCCAGGCTTTAGGGCTCATGTTGACTTGATCAAACTTATTCCTAAAAACGATCTGCAGAGTAGAGGATTTGCTGAGAAAACCATGAGATCAGATGCAGTTATCACTTCCATATCAGAAAGGAGCGTGAATTAGAGTTTCAGAGGAACTGAAATTGGGTATGTCCAAGAATAGTGAAGTTAGATGGGGGGGAAACATTTGGATCTCAGTCCTTTTAGATCACAGAATCTGCTGAACATCTCTGAAAGCTGTGAATCTTCTGCCTGGAAAAATTCATATACACGTAAAAGCCTTTAGGCCATTTCAGGGAGTGCACAGAGCCCCTGACACCATAGCAGTGTGAGACCCCAACTTAAGTGGCTCTTCTGTAGCTATTCCCCCCAAAGTTCCTGGTTTCCTTATGTGGAAGCTCTGCCTGGCTGGCACCTGGAACTTCCAACCCCGTTACACACACACATGAAAGGGCCCGCTCCCAGCAAATGGAAAGGACTGAACGTATGCTGCGAGGCTGATTCAGTTTTACTCAGAGTGAACAGAGGGGCCTTAATGTCCCACAGATTTCCTTAACTTTGTTGTGTGGTGAGATCATCTGGGGGAGATTTAAAATTCTTCTTAGCATTTATTTATACATTCATTTATAGTATGTCTGAAAGGAAAATGCAAGCTTTTAATTGGACTGACTTGGTAATTTGGTTCGGTGGTAGGCTAGGTTCAGAATTGTCTCCATATGCATTCACTAGATGATTACAATTCACATGAGTAGCAGGATCTGCTTGATCCTGGAGATAAACAGCTCAAGAGATTTGCTAGTCTTCAGTCATTACCACCTCATCTGAATTCGTCACTAGGTGATGTGAACTAAGTCAATTAAGGAAGACGTCTTTTTTCGTTATTAGTCTAGTAAACACGATGATGCTCTCCTGAGCAGACATGAGAAAGGAGGGTGGATAATAACAGTCTACAACACTTTTTGTTTATCCAGAAATCAACTCTCCCCAGGAGGTTGACATATAATCCCATGCTTCATCTGTCATCCATACTCTATGTAATAATAATAATAATAACGATAATGATAATCATTTACACTTATATAGCCACTTTCATCTAGGGAATCTCAAAGCTTAACAAACACTAATTAATTTTGGTGTCCCTGTGAATTAGGTGAGGCCCTTCTTACAGGTGAGGCAATTAAGGCAAAGAAAGGACAAGTAGCTTTCTCAAGGCCGTTGGTAGCTGACGACAGAGCTCAGAAGCCTGAGGAGCTCTGTACGTCCAGCTGTCCAGAGCCAGCTGCATCTTGTGCGTGAGTGAGTGGGAGGGACCACACCGGAATGAAGCGCTCACTCTTCTGGGTCTTAGTTACCTAAACCCCAGCACTGCACAGAAACGCAGGGCAAGTTTCCAAAGCAAACACTTTCCCTTCCCCAACCATACAACACGCACAGCCTGTGAGGGGTTGTTTTTGAGGTCTAAGCAATAGAGACAGGGCTAAAATTGGCTGTCTTGTGTTTGAATGGGAAGGAGAGGAATGAACTTGTGTGGAAAATTGCCTTTTCAGTGGATGCTGTTGAGAAGCATTGGTCCACTACATGCCAAATTGGAGCAATCGTGGTCTTTGCCTTGTTTTATTCCATTCCACCATATGAACTATCTGATACGCACATAAAAAGGATGAAATGATTCAAGAGGGTCCCATGTGCAATTTGCCAGGGACCAAATGGCAAATAGCAACAACTAAATACAACTAAATAGGTTTTTTTTGTAGAGAACTCTTGAAATTCCCCAAAATGAATGGTGCTGAGTTCTAGGGAATATGATGGCCTATATGAATGCTTCTTCAACTTTAAGACGCATTCCAATCGCCTAGGGCTCTCTTAAAATATAGATGCTGGTTCAGTAATTTTAGAGTGGGGACCGAGATTATGCTTCCGGGTGATGATGATACTAATGGTCCCTATATCATGCTCTGAGTAGTAAGACTCTCTGCTACTGCTTATCAATCGGATAAGCCCGCTCCCACAATGTACTGCTTTGGAGGAAATCTTGGTCACTTGCAATGAGGCTTGTGCTTAGAGGTCTAAGGCCTGGGTTTGAAAGTCAGTTCTGCTACTTATTAGCTGAGAGATTTGGGACACCAAACCTGTCTGAGCCTCAGTTTCCATATCTTTAAGTGGATATCATTAATCCCTCCTTCACAGGGTTGAAGATGAATGAAATAACCCAATAAAGTCTGTCACGTGCTACAACTCCACAAATGGTTATCATTCCCCCAGGCTCCACAATTCATCCTGTCCAGCTATCTTTCCTAACAAATACTTTATAGTTTTCCCTCTGTATCTGCCGTTATCACTGACTATATTTGATCTGTCTTACCTTTTTCCCTTTTTCATATAACTTCCCTCTGTATTCTTTCTCTTCCACACATAAAAGCCAGCACCAAATGTCAATTTTTTTCTCATTATCAAAACGCTTTTCTTGAGCTAATTTCTTGTCTCATTAACTGTTATAAACTTGTCTCTGCCTTCCTGGGTTCTATTCTGATCTAGGCTATACAGTGGAACTCATTTAGTAAACAAATATGTGTTAAGCACATACTCTGCTAGGCCCTGGGTATACCACTGAGGATAAAATAAATGTTTTATTCTTTTTTCTCTACTTTTTTTTTTTTTTTTTGCTGAGGAAGATTTGCCCTGAGCTAACATTCATGCCAGTCCTCCTCTATTTTGTATGTGGGTTGCCACCACAGCATGGCTGATGAGTGGTGTAGCTCTGTCCCCAGGATCCACACCTGCAAACCTGGACCGCTGAAGTGGAGTGCACTGAACTTAATCACTAGGCCACAGGGCTAGCCCCATCTTTTTCTCTACTGTTTTTGTTGCCTTTGTTTAACTCTCTGGGCCACAGTGAAGTCTTTCTTTAATTATTCATTCACTGATGACTTTAGACTTTTTTCTCATCTCCTTCTGGTTTTATTTTCCTCTCTTCTTATTGCCCATAGCAATTCTTTGGTTCTTTTCCCTCTGAATCTACCATGCTGACTTAAGACTTTTCTCCTAAAAATCTTTATAAGACCCATTTTGTGTGGCTGTCTCTGTGTGAAACTGTTTCAGTTTTTTAATAAAAACAACATTGAAAATCACGTATAGTATATACATAGGGAAAAAGTCTGGAATTACAAACACATACCTCGTTGTTAGCACTGGAACTGGTGAGAGAGAACCTTCTGTTTTTTCTTTATGTACTTTTGACATTTTTGGGAAAAAATTTCCACCTCACAATCAGCAAGTTCTATTCTGTAACCCAGGAAAAAAATAAGGAGAAAAGAAATTTTAACCGTGGATTAATAGATAACAAAAGGAAAGATGAAGAAAAATGAAAATGAAACGTACAATCTTTAGATCTGCCCACATTCTCACCTGCAGTTTTATGTCTCAATTTCTGGGTCTGTCTTATTCAAGTTTCAAGTCACTGGTGTGGAACTCCTCTTACTGGGATTACACTGTGAGGAACACTGTTGGCATGAAAGCAACATTAACAGTAAAGCAACAGGAGGCATTTTTACAAGAGCGAGCACTACCCAGATGGATTTTGATAAGGTCGGTATGTACCCCAAGAGGTCATAATTAACCACATCAAAGAAGGAGTGGCTTCCTAAGCAAATGGGCTGTATCTTGCTATCTGCCAAAAAACACACCAAATGCTCTTACTTTGTTGAAAAACATCTGCACTCTTGGAACCAAGTCTTCATAGCTTTGGACTGATGAACATGATTGAAGAAATACTTTTATTACTTACACGTTTGACCTCCCAGTCTTTATTTGGCACCTTGCTTCTCTTATGTCCTCCTAGTTTGGACACATCATCTACCATTTGCATAAATGAGAAAGTATTGGGTCATGGCTGAATTGGGAACAGAGAGAAGTTATCTGATAAAAGCTGAGCTGGAAGAATTGAATTTTCCTAGCTCATGGTCAATTTTCATCCTAACAGCTGGTACGCTGGGTTGAGCAGTTGTTAGAGAATTGAAGTGGTAGGCTACACTGTACAAGAATTTAGCTAGGACTCAACCTGGCTTCTCATCAGAGTCCCCTGGAGAGTTTTGTTCCAGAGAGCTTGATTGAATCAGCCAAACTTTGGAATTAATAGCAACAACAACAATAAAACAAGATAAAACAAAACAACAAGCACACAACCCCATGACTCTCCTGGGACCAAGCCAGCCTTATAAGAAATCTTTGGACTGCACTACTTTTAATTAGAGACCACATGGTTCTCTACAGGAAGAATAGACACTGTGCCACTTTGTCCTGTCTCGTGACTTTTGATTTCATGCACATTGAAAAATAATCAGGGCCGGCCCGGTGGCTTAGTGGTTAAGTGCGCACGCTCCGCTGCTGGCGGCCCGGGTTCGGCTCCCGGGCGCACACCAGCGCACTGCTTCTCCAGCCATGCTGAGGCCATGTCCCACATACAGCAACTAGAAGGATGTGCAGCTGTGACATGCAACTATCTACGGGGGCTTTGGGGGAAAAAATTAAATAAATAAAAATTAAAAAAAAAAGAAAAAAAAAGAAAAATAATCAGATGTGTAAACAAATAAATTGGAATACTCCAAGAATATGTTGAACATTTATAATTGTGCTTCAGGCCTGGTACTTTTACTTTATATATGTACAAGTCTACTATTGCATTTCTCCACAAATATGTCTTATTTCTTAGATGTTATTTAATGAAGTATTTCACCATATTTCCTGCAATAATTATTCAATTATCAAACTTTTTTTTTGTCAGTGAGGAAGATTGGCCCTGAGCTAACGTCAGTTGCCAATCTTCCTCTTTTTGCTTGAGGACGATTGTCGCTGAGCTAACATCTGTGCCAATCTTCCTTTATTTTATATGTGGGATGTCACCACAGCATGGCTTGATGAGCGATGTGTAGGTCTATGCCCAGGATCCTGTCAGGGAAGAGGGAGAATCCCCCTCCGCCCTTTCCCTCAAGGTTCTTACGGCTGGCCAAATAATTAAAAAGACAGGTTAGCAGGAGAAAATAATACCAAGTTTAATAACATGTATACATGGGAGAAACCAGGGAAACTGAGTTTCTCAACACAAGAGCAGTGATTCTCATCTTAAATACCATCTTCAGCTAAAGACAAAGGAGGATGTTGGGCGTGGGGGGAGTTAGAAGGGAGAAAGAACTTACAGTAATCAAGGGTATGTAGATTTAAGTCCTCTCCTTCCACAATGATAAGAATTTTCAGAGACAAGGCCATCCCCCTGCTTCCCAATACAGAGAGGGAGATACCTTTACAAATGGAGATTTCCCTTATAAATGTAAATGTTTGTCTGGCAACTCTTTACAGGGCCACCTAGAGAATGTGGCCTGGGAGAGACAGAATTTTTGATAAGATGGGCTTGTTGGTGCCTTTCCTATTGTAACATCTATTTTGCATTAGATTACAGCCATCATATGATAGTAACTCCTTCCTGGAACAGGTCTTCTATGTTAAATTCTTTAGGCAGTTTGGAGGAGGTCAAACGTCCATCAGAGAAAACAATCAAGGTGAAGAGACATATTTCAGGGTGGCCAAGTCTTGATCTCCCACAATCCGAACCCACAAATCTCGGGCAGCTGAAGCGTAGTGCGTGAACTTAACCACTATGCCACTGGGCCGGCCCCCATCAATCTTTTTTTAAAAAATACAGAATAAAAATTTGTTGGTCCTAGCACTGGAGTTTCTGCCATTGGGAGCATCTTCCTTAGATTCTCTGCCTGTCTCCTGTTTTCAGAGGTGCCATACTTGTTACATGCATTTCCATTGTTTTTCTTGGATTTGGTAAAGGTTATTTGAGGCTTGTCTTGCTGTTTTGTGGTTTTCATTCCATTTGTTTGTTTCCAATATTACTCGAGAGTGTATTTGATTGTGCTGTTTTCTATTCCACTTTCCAGAGAGTTCTGGGCATAGCGTTTTAGAAGGTACAGAGATAAACCAGAGCGTGCCCCGTGGAGGATAATCTGGATGTCAAAAGATCTGAAAACCATACCAAGTGATGAACATTTGAAGGAAATGGAGGCAAACATTCTGAAATTGTAAGATAAGTGGTAGCTTCTGTAGTACATTTTCTTTCTTAATAAAAGGCATTTTCTTTCTTAATTAAAGAAAATTCAGATCCTTCAAGGTTGTAACCCTTTTTCCTTGATATGCAACTTCCTTTTGGGCAAGGATGGTATTAATCATTCTTCTATGTTGCTACCTCTGTCATATTCATGATCTATAGCAGTAATTGATCAAAGCATTCTTTCCTGCTAAATCTGGATATGGACTCAGAATCTTTCTTAACAGTGCTCCAGGCAGCCAGTACTAATTGATTTGTGTTGGCATTAAAGATGACATCTATTTGCAATCCCTACCTTAAATCTCTCCTACTAATTACTGCTACTAGGAAGGTAATTCTGCCCTTCAACCACCAAGGGGGCTTAATGGTCCTTATTTGAATACCCAGATAACAGTTGAGACAAGATTGGAGTGTTTTACTAGAACTGCAATCAAGGCTAGATGAATAACAAAATGGAAACAGTAACATAAAACTAGATAGTCTTGCCCATTTTTCTCTAACCCATCCTTAGCCTGTGATCCTCTGGAAGGATACTTCCCTGCATAGCCCCTGGTCTTCCTCCATGAGGAAGAAACCATTTTTAACTTTCACCCCTTTTGAATATTCTTAGTGTCTCCAAGACGTTGAAATTTAGATCCAAGAAAATGAGGCCCCAAGAGAGAGGAATTGTTCTATTTGTTGCCTTCTGAGTAATAAGTGAATTGCTTGCCATTTCTCTGAAGGTTGACAGCAGAGTGTCCATGCAACTTGTTTTTAAGAGAGACCATACTTAAATAGGGTTCAATCATGATCTAAAAATCCTAACATTCCTTCAGAAGATCCTCACATTTCAAGATTATGAATGCTGTCTTCAAGTATTTGAAAAGCTACCATGGAAGAAAGGGTATAGTGTTATTGTGTATTGTTTCCAAGGGCCAACTAGACCAGTGGGGAGAAATTAGAGGGAAGCCAACTTGGGTTTAATAGGAGGTTATATTTTCTATGAATAAGAGTTGCCCTAACATGACTAAGCTGTCTAATGTTATAGAGTGCTCTGAGCCACTGGGAATATTTAGGCAAAGATTATATTGCCCTCTGTGAGAGATGGAGTTCAACGGATTCCTATCTCAGATGGAAAATTGAACTAAATCTCCCTTCCAGAGGGAGAATCTTTGATAAGTTACATATAGCTAACCTATACAGTACAATATGTGTGCTTATATTGAGATAGTCTACCACTGATTGACCTTTTCTATCCTGACACCTGCTGGCCAACACATGACTGATCATAGGTTATGATGATATAGCCACCACTTTTAAATGAGAAGGTCTTTGAGTGGGAACGGATAAGACAAGGTGATGGAAAAATAACAGTGTAATAATAAATATAAATAATATATACTGGTACAAGTTCATAAGTTAATACAACATAGTTGCATTATAATATATAAATGTATACACACATAATCTATAATTACAACTTTATAGGTGAATGCAACATGGTCAATTTAAAAAGAATTTTTAACATAATTTTTATCTTACAATTGTAAGGAATATTATGTAGGAAAACAACACTGCTATAGAAAATATGTAATGATGTGGGGAAATATTCACACAAGACAGAAGAAAAGCAGATTATAAAGAGAACAGGTGAAGTATGATTCTACTTTTTTTTTTTTTTGAGGAGATCAGCCCTGAGCTAACATCCGCCAATCCTCCTCTTTTTTTGCTGAGGAAGACGGCCCCGGGCTAACATCTGTGCCTATCTTCCTCTACTTTATATGGGACGCCGCCACAGCATGGCTTACCAAGCAGTGCGTCGGTGCGCGCCCGGGATCCGAACCAGCGAACCCCGGGCCGCCGCAGCGGAGCGCGCGCACCCAACCGCTTGCGCCACCGGGCCGGCCCCATGATTCTACTTTTGATTGTGTTTTTAAAAATAAATGGTTAAAGGCACCCTTTAATGTTGTAAGAAGAAAAAAGATTGGAAGGATGTATCCCAAACAATTAACAATGGATATTATGGGATAGTAGAATTATGGGTGACTTTTGTTTCCTTTTTAAATGTTTCCCTAAATTTCCAAAGTTCCTAAAATAAACGCTCATTACTTTAGTGGTGTATTAGTTTTGTATTGCTGTCATAACAAATTACAATAGACTTAATGGGTTAAAAAACACAAATTTATTATTTTATGGTTCTGTGGGTTAGGAGTCCAACATGAGTCTCATTGGGTTAAAATCAAGGTGTTGACAGTGCTGCTTTCCTTTCTGGAGGCTCCAGGGCAATCCATTTCCTCACCTTCTCCAGCTCCTAGAGACCACCTGTGTTTCTGGGTTGGGGCCCCCTTTCTTCATCTTCAACCACAGCACTGTTATATCTCTCTGATTATTGTTCCATAGTCATGTCTCCCATTGACTGGCTTCACCTGGAAAAAGTTCTCTGCTTTTAAGGATTCTCATGATTACATTGGGTATACTTGAATAATCCAGGGTAATCTCTCCATTTCAAGGCCCTTAACCTTAATCCCATCTGCAAAGTCCCTTTTGCCAGGTGAAGTAACATATTCTCAGGTTCCAGGAATTAAGGCATGAATATCTTTGGAAGGTCATTATTCTGTCTACCACATGTGGTCAGGACAAAAAAAACATTTTGTAAAAATGCATTGAATCCCTGCTGAACTCATAATGTACTGTCCAATGGAAACAATGCCATGTATGAGGTTATGTTCCCAGGCTAGCCATTAGAGCTTATATGACCCACAATAGAAGAGACTTTGCTCTTTCAGGTACCACCAGATAAGAGCACTGATGGGACCATTTGACATAAAAACCATGAATAACAATGTTTCCTTAGGAAAACGTGTGTAGATTTCCCAAGAGGATACTGGGACCATCTCCCTTCCCCTGTCTTCTCAGCCTCTTCTTTTTTCCTTATCCTTATTCTTGCCTCTCCCTTCACCTCATATGTTTGGGAATTGTGAGTGAGGACTCAGTTTCTAAGCATAGGTGGTGACTCCCATGGTCTGTGGCATGGGTTCGAGCAGGGTGGAGGTTGGGAGGTGAGGGACAGCTGAGGAACTAGCTGAGTTTGAGAGAAAGTAGCTGTGGGACCTCCTTCTGGTGTAAATCTCTGGGGGATATCCCAGGAAGATTCTGGATCTTTTAAAGGAAGTTTTTCCAGGACCCCAAATAATTGGCTCACCAACTTCTTTTTAGCTGCCTCCACTAGTCTCAACAAAGGCATCTCTCCTTACTTGCTCATACCATGGAACAAAATATAGTTGTTCACACAAGTCAAAGTCCTTCTGGAGTTTTCTGAGGGCTTTTGTTTCCAGCAACTAGGGGAGAAAAAAAACCTTTCTCCCCTGCTCCTTTCTATTTATTTTTACTCATGTTGCATAGGGATCATACCAGGTGCTAAGGAAGGAGTGTTATACGGAAAGGACTGCCTTGGACGGTGAGGAATGGAGAAAGGGACGGCAAAAAGCTCTGCAGGGGGGTCAGGCAGCAGCAGGTCTGAGGGAGGTGAAGGTCTGCGTTTCCCTCTGTGGAGTGAACTCTCCTCCAGCCCTAGGCCACCATAATCCCAGGTAGGTGGATCCCAATCAACAGAGCAAGAGCGTTCAAAAGGTGGTGAGCATACTGTTTTCTTATCTTCTGAGCTTCTCTGTAGTTAGTTGAGGAAGTGTCCAGAGAAGGCTCTTCGGGGACACGCCTTAGTTTTCCTCTTTTTGGGTAGCTAAGGGGAACATTACTCCTGACTGGGATCTAGGGCTTGCTTCTCAATAATGAAGATGATGATAATTAAATAAGTAGTTGTCATTTTTTTGAGTGCTGACTATGTTTTAGACACTGTGCTAAGTGTCTGCATGCATCATCTCATTAAATTCTCATGATAATGCTATGACTTAAGAACTATTTTATCATTATTATGTGCCAATGATTTCAAAATAGCACAGAAAAATGTATAAAACTATGTACTATGGGGCCAGGTCTGTGGCGTAGTGGTTAAGTTTGGCATGCTCTTCTTCTCAGCCTGGGCTCCCAGATTTGGATCCCAGGCACCGATCTACACCACTGGTCAGCCATGCTGTGGCAGTGACCCACATACAAAAGGAAGATTGGCTCAGATGTTAGCTCAGGGTTAATCTTCCTCAAGCCAAAAAAAAAAAAAGAGGAAAATTGGCAACAGTAATTAGCACAGGGCAAATCTTCCTCAGCAAAAGAAAAAAAAAGAAAAAACAAAACAAAACAAAAACAAACTATGCAGTAAGTCAGCCCAATACATAAGCCATTCAAAAGGTATTGGAATAAGACACACTGAAGTCATGGAAAGGGCTTTGCTTAGTGTTGTTCTAATCCCCTGAATAACACACATAAAATAAAATCTGGGGTCCTTACCTCTCCTTCTACTTGTTTTCCCATCATGCTGCAGCCCTTTGAGTGCTCTTTCCGCCCCTTGAACACACCGAGCTTGTAATGGGCTGAATAGTGTGCCCCCAAATTCATATATAGAAGTCCTAAACCCCAGTACCTCGGAGTGTGACTGTATTTGGAGACGGGGTCTTCAAAGAAGTAATTAAGGTAAAATGAGGTCATTAGAGTGAACCCTAATCCGTATGACTGTGTCCTTATAAGAAGAGGAGATTAGGACACAGATACAGAGGAAAGATCATGCGAAGACACAGAGAGGAGATGGCCATCTGTAAGACAAGGAGAGAAGCCTCAGAAAAAATCACCCTGCTGACTCCTTGATCTCAGACTTCTGGCCTCCAGCACTGTGAGAAAATAAATTTCTGTTGTGTAAGCACTCAGTTTGTGGTGTTTGTTATGGCAGCCCTAGCAAACGAATACAGTTTTTCTGTCCCAGGAATTTTGTGTTCTGTGCTTTCCAGTTGGAATTCTCTGCTCCCAGGTTCAATACAAGTATCCCCTCCTCGTAGAGGGCACCCCCACCAGTCTTATCTACAATTTGTGCTCCCATCCCTCACAGCCAACCTCTAGCACCTTAGCCTGTCCTGTGGTTTTCATACCTCTACTAGCAGCTGACATTATTTACTTGTCCAAGTTTTTATTTTCTCTCCTCTGATTCCTTCTAGAATCTAAACTCCTTGAAGGCAGTTTCTCATTCCTTTCCACTAAATAACCTTTGATAAAGGCAATAGTTCTTGTCCCCCTGAAACCACTTGTGCGAGGTCCAGGACATTTGGCATCTGCTGGTGTCCCTCTAACATGCTCTGCAAATGCTAGTTGCCTGCTTGACTTATTAGTGAAAAAGTCTGCAGGTTAACTGAAGCACCCTCACCCCCTCAAACTTTAGTGTGGGCTCCTGCATTTGTGTATCCTGTGGTTTGTGTGTTGTCCTATGGAATCAGCACTCTGTATGTCATGGTACTGGGAGAGGAGTATTAAACTTCCTCTGGCAGGGAAAGCTACTCTCTGCTTGGAGTCAGAACTGAAGATAGATTTCCCCATTGGGCAGCAATATGGATCTCTACATCTCTTGTGCACCCCATTTAACACCCACCCTGGTGGCAGTAGCTCGGTGATATTATTATTTGAACATTTTTTGCCCATTATGGCGAGGACTACATATCCACATGAACATATGTATGGTGGAATATTAGAAATGGCAGAAATTCCATTTATTGTGTAACTACACAAATCTTACCAGTCATTTAGCAGTCAGGATAGCTGGTCTCGCAATTTCATATGGAAATATTGTATTGGAAGATAGATGACCTTTCATAATTTTGTTCCTGGCATGGACGAACAGCAATCTGAGAGCTACCAGATGAAATAAAGACCCATGATAATCTATTTTATTCCTGGGAAGAAAAATGAAGCCGACTGCAAAAGGACAGATCAACCTGCTAATGTTTCAAAAAAGATCTTATTAAAAATGAATACAATTTCATGAAAATTCCAGTGGTGTTTAATTTAGGTAATATTATTACCGTCTCACAGAAACTGAAGCACTCAACTATGTGACAGGTCGCTTTCCACACTTATTAGTGCCCTAGGATTTTTCAACTCCTAAAACAGGGCATAAAATATAAACATTTACCTTTTTTTTGTTAAAAAGAACGCAGAGGGTACCAATTTGCTAATTAGAATTTTCCTGGGATTATTGTTGCTTTAAAACTAAAAAATGAACCATGAGCTGTTCCTTTCTATATGTCATAGTTCCAGATTGACAACTGTCATTTTTCCTTAGCAGATAAAGGCATTTCCTTCTTTAGGTTTTCAGATGCTAAGGCTGTTTCGTGCGTGCCAGAAAACCAGGTCAATGTGAACATACAGACTGATGAACATTTTATGCTGTAATGGCACAAAATCAAACCCGAGTTTCGGACTTTGGTGTAATGGCACAATTTAACATTGAGGTCCTGATTAAAGTAAAACCTCCCTGTTTCAAGAGGTTTATTCATTTTTTTACAAAAAGCCTATTAGTAACTGAATGAGTTTACAGTTCTAAATAACTGTATGTACGGTCTATGGTAAACAACCTGAACAGCCATTCTAAATGAGTTCTTTATATTCAGCTTCTAGAAACTTGTAATTACATTTGAAGCAGGACATGTGATACCAGAAGATATAAAGCTATTCAGCTCCAACTGCCCATTGGATTCAGTGAAAGCTGTTCAGCCAAATCAGTGGAACACACAGGAAAATCATGGCAATTAATCATCTCTTAAAGTTGGACTGAAGAAAGCTTTTCCTTAAAAACAAATAGATTTAACTCTTTTTTCATTAGTCCTGGGCTTTTAAAATAAGTTGTGATGGGGTTGCATTTTCAACAGCAATTGATCTTTTCAGTCTTACGTTTTCTATCTTGCTTGGTCATGTTAGGAAATTATAAACATAAATACTGTCATAGCATTTCAGTTTGAAAAGTGGAAGGCTGAGAAGAAAGTTAAAAAAAAAATGGTAGACTCTGATTTTCAACAACTAGGAAATCAAACATGGGGCTACTCCAAGAATTTCTCCCCATCTTGAGCTGTGGAAGCATGATCTAGAAGGCATATGCCCAAGAATGGTTAGAGATTTGAATATGAACAAATAAATAGGTCATGTTTTAAATGTACTTATGTTAACAAAAATATTGCAAATTTGAAAGAATACCATTTCCAGATACATTGACCAAAATCTAACAGTTTGCTAGTAATTTTAGCAACCTGCAAAAAATTTGATCAATTTTCTTGTTCTTCCCATCACTCATTCATTATTTCAAAAAAATATTTATTGAACCTCACTTGATTCTATAGCTAATGGCAGTAAACATTAAGGGTCCGAAGTTTCTTATTCATATTTAGGAATATTCATTCAATTTATCTTCTAATCCTCTAGATTAGAATTTGGTCCAACCTAATTTCTTTTAGTGCTTGGCTCTCTTGGGCCATGTCAATTATAATTGAAGTCAACTGTCCCCTTACAAGCCTGGGACACTGATTGGCATGAGTTGATGCTGGACAACCATGTGGAGGAGAGAAAGAACTATGCAGAAGCAGTATGTGAGTGGTGTTGCCATCACAAACCATAGCACATGCTGGCCGAATGGATCATGGCCACACAACTGGACTATTCGCTGTTCTTCAAACACGCACCTTATTTGCTTGTTTCTGTTGTTTGCACATGCCTTTCCTCTATTTTCTCCAATTTCAGCCTTTTGAACTTTCAATCATTCTCTAAGACCCAGCTCAAATCATTTTCCTTCATTAAAGCTTATTTAATTTACCTTCTTCATTCTCCTCCAGAGGTAATCTCTTCTTTTTAAATTTCTAGTTCTTTGTATTTCTCTTTCGGTACACATCTAGAAGTGTGTATGGTAGTCATTTTCCCCCGGGTATTCCTACTAGATTGTGAGTTCTTTGAAAATAATATTGTTTCTTATTTATCTTAGTAGCCCCTGGAGAATTTTGTTTGTTGTGTTTCAAGCAGAAGGTGCCTGATAAACATCAGTTGACAGAGTTGGGAGGAATTGGATGCCATATTGGTGATATATATTTGGCATATGGATTTTATTTTTACTTTTATTTTCTCTTCCATCTCCATAAATGGTAAAAAAATGAATGCTTATATCAAGAGTACATATACAGTCAAAGGGCCCTTGAATTAGAGTGGAACAACTGAGGCTAGAATTTAGCTCTTTATGTTAAATTTGTGGGACTAATTTTTCTAGTGGCAGTTTGGGAAGTCACCAACACAGACATAACGTCATTGCAAACCAGGAGGCGAAGCATAGCTGTGGGAAAGAGAGTCTATGTTCAAAAGGAAATATCCAAAATAATAGAATGGAGGGTCTAGAAAATCACCACCATGAATGCCTTTTTTGTGGTCTCATTTTCCCCAAGGTTGCTCTGGTATGAAAGTCCTTCTTTAAGAAGATAACATAAAAAGAAATAAGTGGTGGCAAAAAAAAGTCCACTCTTGTAATGGCCTTGTGTGTTCTTTGGCTATTTCAATGTAATGTTTATCTAATAAATAGCATTTCAGTGTGAAACAGTAGAGCTGTGTCTGCACTCCTGAGCCAAAAGGCTGGACCTCCTTCAGGTCTTGCCATGTTCTTACTGCTGAAAAAAGTTCTGTTTTAATGAAAAGAGATACTATGTGACTGGAGCCAGCACCAGTGATGGCTGCTTAACATTTTCATGCTTCTGGGTAGTGTATAAGTCTTCAAAATAGAATCACAATTTCTTCTGTGTGTGTGTGTGTGTACGCATACATGCAAAAATGTAATTTTAGTAAAAAGTGACAGTACTTCAATAATAAAAATCACCCAGACAATACTTTTTTTGAGATATAATTCTATGTAATTAATTCCTGTACTAAGTGTTTAAGAGAGAAAGTTGTCTGTGATATGTATTGGTGCATCTATATAATAACTATAGAGTGAATATTTTGAAGTCAACGTAAAGAAAAAGGAAGGAGGAAAGAAGACTAATGTGTGGTTGTGAAGTTTAAAAAATATGCTAATTCGAGAAGAGAGGAGATGAAACCTATGTCAAATTACCCACCTCGACCTTTAGACAGCCAACACATTAGATAGTATCTGAGTCATTTTTGAGAATTAATTCCAGAAATGTAGTCTCCGAACCTTGCTATTTTCCAGTGGAGGGAGAAATATTTCTTGAAAGAGTTAGATGGATTTTCAACATGGCGGAGCAAGGAGATGACTCTGAGTGGGTAGGTCAGGTGGAGACCGATGTCAAAGAGGAATAAAATGTCCTACACTAAAAATTGCCTCAACTACAGAGAGAAATATATGATATTGTCTTATTTATTTAATCTGTCTCTGTAAACTCAGGAGGAAATGTTTATGGTGTTCTAAGGCAGTGTTTCTACTCTGACAAAGTATGTGGATTTGGTTTATGATCATTTAATTAATTAATTTGGGGGGCAGAAGAGGTGGTTTTTATTTTTGATCCTGTAACATCCAGGATCCAGCTATCAGCAGCCTATTCCATGTACCGTTGCTGCGGAATTCCATTGCAACCTGAGTATTTGTTCATGGACTCATTGAACATCTCCTACATTCATTCAATAAATACTTGCCTACTATGTGCCAGGCACAGTTCTAGACACTGAGCAGAGTAAACAAACACTTCAGATATTTGTTCCCATTGAGCTTATATTCTTGTGATGGAATGATGAAGATGGTGGGGCCCAAATTATCAGTTCCACAGAGTATATAAAAGAAAGGAAAAGTCAGATGCTGTACCAGAAAAAGGAGGAAGAGGTGCTAGGAAAGTGAAAGTGACAGATATCTATTAGAATCCTCACGTAACATCCAGCTTGACTGTCTGTCACCCAGAATTTGAGCCTCTGACCCTGTTGTTTCCCTCTCTCCTTCCTGGCTCAGCACACTCCTGGGAAACTCACACAGTGACATCCCTCTTACTCTAATGTTTTAAAAAATTATTTTATTGAGGTCATATTGGTTTATAGCATTGTGTAATTTCAGGTGTACATTATTATATATCAGTTTCTGTATAGACTGCATCTTGCTCACCCCCAATAGTCTAGCTTTTATCCGTCACCATACACCCCTTTCACTGTCCCCCCACCCCCTTCCCCTCTGGTAACCACTAATCTGTTCTCCTTATCCGTATGTTTGTTTATCTTCCACATATGAGTGAAATCATATGGTGTTTGTCTTTCTCTGTCTGGCTTTTTTTGCTTAACTCAAAACCCTCAAGGTTCTTCCATGTTGTTGCAAATGGGACAATTTTGTCTTTTTTTATGGCTGAGTAGTATTCCATTGTATATATACACCACATCTTCTTTATCCATTCATAAATTGATGGGCACTCAGGTTGCTTCCATGTCTTGGCTATTGTGAACAATGGTGCAATGAACATAGAGGTGCACAGATCTCTTTGTATTCTTGATTTCATGCTCTTTGGATAAATACCCAATAGTGGGATAGCTGGATTGTATGGTATTTCTATTTTTAATATTTTGAAAAATCTCCATACTGTTTTCCATAGTGGCTGCACCAGTTTGTATTCCCACCAGCAGTGTATGAGGGTTCCCTTTTCTCCACATCCTCTCCAACATTTGTTATTTTTTGTCTTGTTAATTATAGCCACTCTGACAACATCCCTTTTACTTTAACCCAACCCCAAGACCCCCCTTTTCCGTACCCTGACCCAGTGGACAGTCCCTATTCCAGTGTGTATCGGGCACAGTGTGTGAGTGAGAAGCAGAAGTGAGGGTATGTGGGTGATGGAAGCAGGATGAGCGGAGATGAGGATGGGGGGAAGGGAAGAATTCATTGTAAGTGAATGAGAACAACTTTACAAATAAGGATGATAGGAAAGAAAGTGCAATAAATGGCATTAACTCCAATGAAAAACTGTTTTAGAGCAGGAAGAAATGAAGGGAAATATGATTATTTTTTAAAGAATAAAAAGCAAAGAACAAAGCGTTATGAAGGAAAAGGATGGGAAGAAAAGCCTACAGCAGTTTCTCAAAGTGTGGTCCCACTTTGTGGAATTTGTTTAAAACTCTGCACTTGTCAGAAACCCTGAGGACAGAACCCTCCAAGCGAATCTGAAATTTTTAGGCCTTGGGTTCCTTCTTCCTTATTTTTTGTAATTTTGATCTGTATGGAGCAATGAGCACTATACAAACTGTTGAGGTGCAGGTCAATGAATATAGCTGGAAACAAATGAGAAAAAGATAAGAACAGCTCCCTATTTCTCAGTGTATAGTAGCAAGGAGGAATCTCTTGAATCGATCCAAACTTCAGCTTGTGAATTTGCTGCTCACAAAAATGGATCAATCACTTACTTGAGGAGACACATAGAGGGGAGAGGGCCTGCACAATCTCTGTCGTACACTATCTTACATGGACACAGAAACATGCAAATACTGTAGAAATCAAACATTCAAGTTTCCCATTTGAAATTAAAGAATAGTATTAAAATTTTTTTGTCACAAATAATATGCTAATGTTTTAACCTGGCAAATGTGCAGAGACATGTTTAATGTGATGGAAAAAGGCAAAGTTATAGGTCAGGAGCAAAGAAACAAATAACAATGAACACATATGATATTTGCATGCCACGCCGTGTTCTAAGTGCCCGACATATGAATTTATTCAATTCTCACAGTGGCCCTATGAGTCATAAACTGTTAGCAGGCCCATTTTAAAGATGAGGATGAGGTGTCGAGAGACACTAACTTGCCAAAGATCACGCAGTCTGGATTTGAAGCCAAGAATCTATGCTCTTAACCACTTCCCTTCTGAACCTCTGTTCCTAACCACTCCTCAATTCTACCTCTAAGCAGAATTTAGTGATATTATTGTAGCTTTAGGTAGATCAAGGGCAGTCAAAGAGCAGGATGGGAAGAGGCAGAGCAGAGATATTGAAGGAAACACAGAAACAGGAGGAATGAGACTGGACAACAGGGCATGAAAAGGAGAAGAAGCAAAAGGAAGGGACAGGAAGGAAGGGTTGAAGAAGGAGAAGCTAGAAATGGGCTGATGGAGTTCATGGGCGGGCATGAAGAACAGGGGTGAGAGAAAGGCGCTCACGACCAGTTCTGGAGGGGTGACAGTGAGTCAGGTGATGAAGAGAAGGGAAGGAGCAGGCAGGGATGATGCACAGGAGTGAAGGGGACATGGAGGAGCCAATCCTAGGAGGTAGGAGCAAGGAGAGAGGAGATTAGAAAAGAGGATCTGGGTCCAGAAAGATAAAAATAGAAAGAAAATAAAAAGGAAATGATAAAATGAAAAGAGAAGGTCCTGTCCTTGGGGATTCAAAATGCCATCGTGCCCTATGGTGCTCTGCTAGTATAAAATACGCATCATTGTAGTAAAGAGCATGGTATCAATGTTGAAAGCTTTGAATCCTGCACCAGTGCCTTTTCATTTTGTCTATTCAATCCTCAACAGCTTCTGAGCTTTCGCTGCTTAAACGGTAGAGACAGAAGAGACCAAGCCAAATTGGCATTCCCTGTTCACTCAAGACACGTCCCAGCCCTGTCAGTGGGGCAACCCAGAGGAAGGTATGAGCAACATACAGCTGTTTTATTTGCCTTCAGATGACTAATTAAACATGCCACTGAGAACATAGCCCAATTCAGCACAATAAGAGCACGTAATGCGGCAGCTGCCTCCTCGGCTCAGGCTGTGGGGATCCACACTTCACGGTCTCTTGGTCCCTCCACTCAGGCATGTGGGGGCCTGGTGTTGCGTCTACCTGATAGAGCTGAGTTCTCAAACATCTAAAAGAATGCGATTTATGGGTCAAAGGAATGCAGTCAAAGAAAATTTAGCAACATTTTGCTTGTTGTCCAGAGAGGTGAGAATTCTTACTTGCAGGCAGATTGCCTCCTGAATAAAATCCAAATGCAAGGCCTCTCACTTCAATTCTACCCCTCAGATTTCAGGGTTTCCCAAATTGGCCTGATTTTAACAATCACTTTGAGTGCTTATTTAAAGAAGAAAAATTTTTCCAAAAATGTATTCTGGAGATTCTGAATCAATAAGTCTAGGGGGCCAAGGAGTCCGTCTTTTCCCCATAGGTCCACACACACACACATAAATTCTTTTGTTCTGATGTGTTTGGGAGGCACTGATGTACCCTATCCACCAGCTAAACTGTGTTTCTTTTGTCTCCAACATTTTCCACCCTACACTTTACATCACATATTTATCTATGCTGACCTCTTGATCCTCCATCTTCTACCCCCATATACCACCTCCTCCTGTTGAAATCCTAGCCATTTTTTGGAGTAGGATGTCTTTACCTTCCCAGTTGACAGCAGTCTCTTCATCTCTGCTCTCACGTGCAATTTGGTCTGTGCTTAGCTCACAATATGTGGAGTATACCCATCATGTCGTCTTTACTGGATTAAAAATTTGTTGACGATAGTAACCGTGTCTTCAAATAGCCCCACAGATAGAAAATGTCTGGCACCATGCAAGCATTCTTCCCCTTCTCTGCCCTTCTTCCTTTTTGTATCCCTTCTGCCCATAGCAACATGCTTTGCGTATAGTGTATGTTTACTAAATATATGTTAAAGAAATGAATAACTGAAATAGGAACTTTTGGACACTTTTGTTAATTTGTATTACTTTTTGATCTAGATAAAACAAACTTAGAAAAAAATACCTGGAGACATTTAGCATGCAGAATGGAGATATTTTATCTTTCTCTATAGGCAGCTCATAAATTACAATGCTAAAGTCTTGACTGTTTAATTTTGGGACATTTTTTAGAATAAACAGGCATTTAACTGAGTATATAGGATGTATACCAAACTTTTCAGAGAACTAAAAAAGGATACAAAGTTAATGGGGAAAAGGTTCTCCTATCCTCACCTACACAGAGTTTTGTTTTAATATAAAGAAATGTGATACCAAATGTCTTCTGATATAGTTCTTCTATCTTCTCCTAACCATTTCAGATTTCTATTTGATTTTATTTGTTTAGTTTATCTTTAGATCAAATGTAGTTTCACTTCCATAATAATAATTTCAAGGAGATTAATACTTCTCCTCAATTTTTATAGCAATTTCTCTTAGTGGAAATTTCAGCTTATGAGCCAATCATCACCATTGTTGTCCCAATTGTCATACAAGAGCTTGTTTTGCTTGCTTTAGGTGACACGGTTATCCTATGAATCTTTTTTTTTTTTTTTTGGGAAGAAGATTGACCCTGAGCTAACATCTGTGTCAATCTTCCTCTGTTTTGTATGGGGGGCACCCCACAGCATGGCTTGATGAGCAGTGTGTAGGCCTGCACCCAGGATCCGAACCTGTGAACCCCGGGCTGTCATGGAGTGCGTGAACTTAACGATTATACCACTAGGCCAGCCCCTATCCTGTGAATCTTATAACCTTGTGATCACTCTCCAGTTCCTTGAGTTGAAATTAAGTTTCCTTCAATTCCATTTTGATGTGTAACCCTGGCTTTGCAAGGTCCCTCCTGTGAAACATCAACTTAATTGGTTAATGATCACTCATCCATGGACTATTCTTGTAAACATCCCTTATACAACTGGATGCAATTTCTTCAGAAATCAGGGAGGATTCTACTTGGGAAAGAAATCTCAATATACATCTGAGACCGTGGCCTAGTATTACAATATAAAACTACAAAATAGTCGTGTTCTGATGTTGACTATGCAGCTATGACTGCATGATAGCAAGCATAAATTCACATTTAAAAAAACTAAAAATGCACTCAATTATCCAAATGTTTCTTAACATCCAGATGTTTGGCATTACAAGAACAAAATATCTGGATAGCAATGAAATGTTTTTAGTTATCACCAGGATATTTTGCTTCCTAGAAGACTGTATAAGAATCTTAGAGATATTATCAAATTTTTCTGATAATCACCTCCACAGTCAATGTAATCAAGGTCACAGAAATTTTAGATGTGAATTGTTTCCTGCTTTTAAACAACGCTCAGTGTTGTTGGTTCTAACCTCGCATGAATGCATAGCTTGTACATTTCTTCTGCATGCACTGCATTCCAATCTCACAAGTGAGGACTTTAAATAGCAGCTTATCATTGTGTCAAAATTCCTTAATGTTTTTACACCAGAAAGAAGACATATAAGGAAAATAAGAAATTGAATTGCTCTAGGCCATCACACTGCTATTTATGTGGTAAATCGGACACTGACCTCTGAGAATTGCTAATTGTTCAACTATACAAGACAGCTAGTACATACAAAGGATGAGCCCTTTAGGAATCACTTAAACAAAAAGATTCATTTGGACCTAGTTCTAATGCCTTTCTGTTACATAATGTCAGATGTGAAAAACTTCTAGGCACATACCCTGTGGCATTATATAAAAATAGCATCTCTTAGTGCAACTTGATCACCAGGTAATGTTACCGAAGGTAGAGATGGGTAACAAAGTCACAGTAATTTCTGGCTATGCAGTTTTAACAACAATAAAAAAAGGCAACCTAGTGAACTCTCTTCAGTTACCAATCAGGCTCCTTTCATTCTTTTGAGTTATAAATATAGAGAGAATAAAAGAGGGAAAAGACCTAAAATATTTTACCTCAAGTAGTTTCAACAGAGTGTTGGAATGTATGTGTCAGACTCGACCATTATTAAACCTGGTATGTAATTATAGCAAAACGTCTTGCAGGATCTTGAAGCAATCATTTTCATTTTTCATTCCTACTTGGTGACTAAAAATTACCATTTCAAATTTCAATGAGTAATCCACATCAATTTTGGATCTTTAAGAAGTCGCAGAGACCTAAAGATAGAATAAAACTTACAAAAGTATTCAGATGGAGCTAGATGTGGTTCTTGGATAGGATGTTGCAATGCTAGGACTGCTTTATTCAGAATGATGCATATATTGTAAATAGAAAAAATATACTCTTTATCACTCCTCAGTTATATCTATGTGACTTGAATAGCACCTGAGGCTGAGTATTCTGTGTTGGGACAAAATAATACTTTGTTTGTTTGTTTTTGGTAAGGAAGATTTGCTCTGAGCAAATATCTGTTGCCAATCTTCCTCTTTTCTTTTTTTCTTTGCTTGAGGAAGATTCACCCTGAGCTAACATCTGTGCTGATCTTCCTCTATTTTGCATGTGGGTCACCACCACAGCATGACTGACGAGTGGTGGAGGTCCACGCTCGAGATCTGAACCCACAAACCCGGGCCGCTGAAGTGGAGCGTGCCGGACTTAACCACTATGCCACGGGGCTGGCCCCCAAATAATACTTTTAATGTGTGATGTATGCAAGTCAAGAGACCTCAGACTCTTCTTCAGCAGAATGTAAGCTCTTTGAGGGCAGAAGTCTTATCTTTATGCTTCACTGCTGAGCTCTTCTGTGTCTAGAATAGTACTTTTCTCATAGTAGGTGCTCACTAACTATTTATTGAATGAATGAATGAATTCAATCTTTCAAATAGTTCTTGAGAGTCTGCTTGTTATAAGACACTGCCGGATATCAAGGGAGATGCAAAAACTGGATGGACATGCCCAGGTCCATGATGAAGCTGGTCTATTGGAGGAAAAAGACGTGGACAAATATAATCAGAATACAAGTCAGTGAGGGTTAAATATCTCAGGTGTGATACTCAAACATAGGAGACCAAGATACTTGCCCTCAGGGGAAGGAGAGAGCATTTCAAACTAGGGTGACCACAAACACCCACCTACTGTTTGCACTCTAGATAATTTAAAAGAAAAGAAAAGAAAAGAAAAGAATGGAATGCCTAGCCCTGCTTTCTTCTCAGAAAAGAGAAAGGTGAAAGCAACCTAGGGAGACAGTGGGGAGAAACTTCAGGAGAGTTCACCTGAGGTTGTGAACTATCAGTCAGCGATGTCTAGGCATTTGGGGGAGGGAAAAGGGACTAACAAGATTTCACTCAACTATATGAGTGGCCATTTTATTTATTTATTTATTTTTTTGGTGAGGAAGATTGGCCCTGAGCTAACATCCATTGCCAATCTTCCTCTTTTTGCCTGAGGAAGATGGTCCCTGAGCTAAAACTTGTGCCAACCTTCCTCTACTTTATATGTGGGACGTTGCCACAGCGCGGCTTGATAAGCAGTGCATTTGTCTGTGTCCGGGATCCAAACCTGTGAACTCCAGGCTGCTGAAGCAGAGTGTGTGAACTTAACTACCATGCCACCGGGCTGGCCCCTTTATTGTTTGTTTTTAATGTTGTAGGGTCTCTAAACTTCTGATTTCTGGAAGGGGCTATAGCAGATGTACTAAGTATCCTGAGAGAAGCTGTTCTGGTAATATTGGTCATCAAACCAGAAGGAGGAAATATATGTTCTCATAAGAGTTCCAGCCCAGTTTTTCCAGACTCCAGAGACAGTCTGTTTGCCTGAGTAATAAAACTTTTGGGTATTCATCCAAGACAAGCCAGAAAACCTTTTGAGGTTCTCCAATTGCTACTTATCATTCACCATAATTCTTATAATTATAGGTTTGTCTAATATGATCCTTGATCCATTATGTTCTTTACACATATATCAATTTTTCTATTTTACAATTGTGCTAGGAGTGATTTAAAGTTGTAGTATTATACAACTTAAATCAGAAAAATAAATTTTGAAAAAATGTTAGAAAAATCACCTCAGAAATGTATATATATCATGTATACCACTGTCTCTGATTCATTTCATTGGGCTTAACACAGTGGGATGTGTTAAACTATAAGTAAAGTGTGGCTTTTTCTGTGAGTAAAAAGCTTTTCCTAAGATTTGCTTAACCTCTTTCTGTGTGCAATTGCTGACGGATTCCATTAGAGCGTTGGTCTGGTACCAGCTAATCTGAATTCCCAGCAACTCAGGCTGCAGGAATTGTTTCAGGCACTCAGACCAATCAGAAGAAAAGACAACCAATAACAGAAGTGCTGTAGGATTGTCACACTTTATCTGCTTCCATTTTCATGATACTATTTGGAAGATAATGCTTCAGGCACTGCTCCTGCTGATTGCTTAATATATACCAAGTGTTAGGCTGCAGAACCACAGACCTGTTTTCTTCCTTTGGGCTTAGGCAGAAAGCATGACAGTCTCCTGTTTAGTTCATTCTACGCTTTGCTCGATTCTGTGGACCCAGACAGTGCCCCAACCCGAGCTACATCAAAGCAACACACTCTTGGCTCAATGCAAATCTAGCCCATTTTTGCACAGAAAGACACAAAGTGCTTGCTTTCCCTTGGGGTGAATTCTCACAGCAGTCAGTAGGAATAAACATTGAGTAAGACAAATTATCAACGATTGCTTTTTTGAGGAAAGATTACTCTCTTGCTTTGCTTTTAGATGGGTGAGCTCAGAGGGACCAGAAGAGCCATTTCTATAGCATCACTTATTCTGGAGTAATGGAAAATGGTTCAGCAATTCCTTATAAATGTTTTTACTTTATCATATTTGATATATTTATTGTAGGACTCAGCCATCTTACTCTTAGATATTTACTCAAGATAGGTGAAGACTTATATTCACACAAAAATATGTACACCTTTATAATCACCAAAAATGGCGGACAATCTAAATGCCGTTCAGTGAGTGAATGGATAAATCTATATTCAATGGAATATTACTTAGCAATAAAAAGGAACAAACTATTGATACATACAACAACTTGGATGAATCTCAAAGGCATTATGCTGAACGAAAGAAGCCAGTCTCAAAAAGGTACATACTGTATGATTCCATTTATATGACATTCTCAAAAAATATATATATATAACTAAAGCAACAGAGAATGCCTGCCAGGGGTCAGGTGTGAGGGGACACGATTGACTGAGAGAGTGATGGATCTATTCTTTATTCTGATTGTGGTGTCAATTATACAAATCTAGACAAATGTTAAAACTCATAGGATGGTACACCAAAAAAGTCAATTTTACTGTTTGTAAATTTAAATAAACATATACACACACATGCGCGCGTGCGCACACACACACACACACACACACACACACACGCAGCAGCAGCTGCAGCAGCCCAGGGAAGGAACTTGGACTCGGGGTCAATGGTCATCAATCCCAGCACGACCTACAAGCTCGACAGCCTCTCCGGGAACCAGGTTGATGGGTCTGCTGCCATTCTTCTGGATATAAACAGAAGCTGTACAGTGTGACGACTGTTTGGGGGTGGGGGTTCCAATGACTCCCCACGATCCCTTATCCTGCTATAATTCTTGAAATTGTTTGCATTAGAGCACCCCCCCAGCCTTAAAGCGGTTTGTCTTCATTGTGCTATTCCAATATAAATATGTTAACTAGGAAAAAGAATCCATTAATACCTTAGCAAGAAAGAGATTTTTCGGATGAAGTAGGCTCAGATAATTCTGGGAAGACAGCACACAAGGCTGCTTTATCTGTGGGAAGGACAGGGAGGAGAAGGCTGGAGCAAGGGAGGCTCCCAAGTAAGGCAGACCTAGGGAAATCAGTAGAGGCCACGTGGGCCACCACCACCAGTGAGGACAGTTCCCTAAAAAGGGGCAAGGCAGCCATGTCAACACAATCCATTTTCCATAAACATAAATACCAGGCCTGTCAATCAACATTAAAATAAGGCCCAGCTGACAGGTCAAGAAACTCTAGCTGTTAGAAATGGGGTTATTAACATTGCGTTTTCAAAACATGTTAACCCCAGAGAGGACTCTCGCTCGCTTACACATGATTTGTTTCTAAATGCTAGAGAGCAGATTTTGCCCATCAGTCCCCCTCGGACAACCACCCCCTGCCCATGGTCCAGCCTCAGTGATTACAGAATGTCTGAATTAATCCCTCTAATGGCTTCAGTGACTTCCTGTCTACTTATAACAAAACCCACACTATGTCCCTGTGTTTATTCTTCAGTCTGTCTGACTGTCCTGCTGTTCCTTGAATACACCAAGCTCTACTCCCACCTCAGGGGGTTTGCACTTTCTGTGTCACCTGCCTGAACACTGTTCCCACAAAGCTCATCTTTCCAGTCTCTACTGTAGCGTCGCCTCCTTGGAAAGGCCTTCCCTGACTTCCCATCTAATGCGGCCTCCACACACCAAGGGCAGCTCACACCACCCTCTTTCATGTTCTTCATTGTACTTGTCACTGTCTGACATTATTTGTCTATTTGTTTAGAGTATAGTTTACGAGTCCACTGATTCTGAAACGAGATGCCTGCTCTGAATCCTGGCATCATCACTTACTGTGTGACCTTGGGAAAGTGATTGTCTGTGACTTGGTTTTTCATTTGTCAAATGAGGACAATGAGAGCACCTACCTTATGTGTTATGGTTTCAATGAAGTGATTTAACATATGTGAACTGTTTAGAATAGTGTCTGGTGGTAATAAGGGCTGCATAAGTGTTTACTCAAATTACAACTTCTCTAAGCTTTTCAGGCAAAATAGCTCATGCCCTTCTTGGTCAAGGTGACTTGTCACTGGGGGGACATGTGGCCCCAGCTGAGCTATGCTGAGCCCTTCCTCGAAGCCCGATATGGGGGGAAAGAGAGGACCACTCTCCTTTGGAAAGTTCAGGAGCTGAGATCACGTACATCAGGGGTTGCTGGGGGAATATATAGACTTCCATTTGGAGAAAGCATGCTTGAAAATGAAGCCAAGGCTAAAGAAAGCAGGAAAGAGAGAGAGACAGACAGACTGAGAATTCTGTTATTATTTGAATCCCTGATTCTAGCCGTGCCAGAGCCAAACTACTATCGGAGGTTTTAGTTATATGAGCCAATTAAGACTCTTTTTGGCTAAAACTAGATAAATTGAGTTTCTGTCATTTGCAATAGAAAAAAAGTCCAGAAGGACAGAAAAGGCATTGTTTTGGCCTGCCGAGCATCCACATCATTCTCTCCTCATTTTTCCTTTTGTACCCCCCCCCCAACCCCTGCCACCTCTCCATCCTCAAGTGCATGAGTGGTGGCCGTTGGCTTGGCCAGTCGGTGAATTCCATCTTCTTGGCTACAGTGATGGGTTCAGGGATGTGCACAAAGCATAATCGAGGTCAAAGAGACTCAATTTTGTGATTTTTATAGAAACTGTTGGAAATATGAAGCGAGTTTTTCTCTGGAATTGCAATGTTGGAGGATGCCAGCCTGGAGCTGTTGGGGCTATTATGTGGAAACAGTCTGTCTGAAAGCAGAGCCCACAGAGAAAATTTAAACACAGAGAGATCAAGGCTGATGACATCAAGGTTCAGAACAGCTGAGGTTAAGAGGTTCGGGAAGCTTAAAAAACACATTAAAGAGAATTGTTAATCAGCTGCAGAGCACACATGTTTAGAATTCCACTAAATCATGGTCAACTTAAGCAGATTTTCCCAATTGGCTTTGTGTTCTGCAAGATTTTAGATGCAGTGTTAGCAAAAGGAGAAGTTATTTCTGCCATTTGCTTCATTATATAGAAAGATTAAGACCATTCTTATTGAAAATTATGATAGAATCAGAATTTCAGAGCCAAAAGGAAACTTAGAGTTTATCTGGACCAGTGGTTTCCAAGCTATGGACCATATACTTTTTTACAATGGTACTTAAATCCATCTGTGTCAGAAAATTTGCCCTGTAGAAGAAAGAAAACACATATCTGACACACATGCATAAATTATAATTTTTCAAATGTACATAGACGCTACTATGATTAACTTTGTTAAAATTCATTTAAAGTCTGTACTGAAAGCGTAGTCGCTATTTATCATTATATTTTCCCCATCAATATTTAGTAAAAGTACTACCAACCTTTGGTAGGGTGGAGAGTCTGAAAAATTTTTTGACGTTAAAAAATTTCACATAACTGAAAAGATTTTAAAACATTTGCCTAGACCAAAACATTGATTTCTATTAGTTGAAGAAACTAAGAGGTCCCTGACTTGTCTGAACATTTGGAGTGCTCTGTGATACTTTCGTCACGCTGCACGGGTATTGAAATGTAGCTGCCTAAGTGACATGGTGCCTAAGCAGTAAGTGGAGAAGAAAGGAAGAGTTTTATTGACCTTTGTATCCCCCCTACTCATAATCCTTGCCATTGCTGGCCAAGTCCTGCAAAGGTTGGCCCTTGTGCGCCTTCCCGCCATCATTTTGTACCCCTTCCCCCTTGCTCTCTGCACTCCTGTCACATGAATTTCTTCCAACGTTTTGGGAAGGCTCTACTTTGTCTTGTCACAGGGCCTTCGCACGTGACTGCCTCTGTCTGTAATGCTCTCCATAGCCTTCCTTTCCTTACGTTAATGCCTCCTCTTTCCTCACTGCTCAGCTCAAGAATCATCTCCTCAGGGGAAGCCTTCCCAATCAGGGAAGCTTGGCCCAGCTCCTGTCCAATCAAGTCTTTTGTTATATGTCTTCCACGATAACATTGCATTCCTTCTGAGCACTTCTCTCAATGTCACTCTGCTCTTGAGCTGCGCTTTGACCAGGTCTCATTCCCCCACGAGGATGGTGATGCCCTGAGAGCAGGGACTGGGTCTGTTTTTCTGCATCCTTGTCTTTCCAGTGCCTGGCACCTAATAAAGTTTCTTGCACAAATGAAGCGGTCTGCTAAGGTGTCTTAAATTCCTACTCTCTGTGCCCTTCTATCTCCATTACGCCTTTTATTTTACATTCTTTTGCCTGATTTCTACTTTTTCTGTCCCTGAAACTAGCCTTGGAACTCTTTAAGGGCAGAAACTGTATTGCATTTATCTTTATATCACCAATGTATATATCTATTTTTATTCAAAATGTGAATAGAAAGCACACCTGCAAGATGGTGACATAACCAGAAAACTATGTCCTATATACAGCCCTGTTCTAAGAATAGCCCAGCACATGCTCGAGTATAATCTGACTCAGATGCTTCGTATCATAGTGTTTCAGGAATAGGCCTGTCTTTATACACCAGTTAAAACCCATGAATTGAGTTAGAACATTTAAGCAACTGCTAAGATAAGATGAATATATTCCTCCTGGGTTTAACTAGAAGCTAAGGCTCCTTAAGCCTGGTGCATTCTGTTGCTTCATAAAGACCCCCTTCTTTACTTAACCTTAAGTGAAAGCTACAGGAACGAACAACATGGGGGCCTGGGAAGACCACCCAAGAATCATGCTGCATTTACCACAATGCAGAAGTATAAACTTTTGGAGTTACACACTCTAGGTTTGAACCCTAGCTTTGCTGCCAACTAGCTGTGTGATCTAGCTACTATATCTCTTTTAGCTTTATTTTCTTCACAGCTAAGTGGAGAGAACAATAGTACCCACCCCACAGAACTGTAGGAGGCATAGTTGAAACTGTGCAGGTAAAGTGCTCTGCCCAAGGCCAGATAGAAGTTTCATGATCATAATCACTGCTTCTCCTCCTTCCTTGGGAGGGCGGTGGGTGGGCGGAGCTGATGTAGCATGAGCAGGATGAACATCTTGGATTGGGACAACTCTGCCTCTTCTTTTTCTGCAGCCAGAGTAGTAAATTGGAGAGAATTAAAAAGATCCCAGGGAATGGAGAACAACTCTATCCAAGCCATTATTAACTATTTGTTCTTTTTTGGGCGAGAGTGGGGACATGGGAGTGTTGGGGTATGGTAGCTTGAAGATAAAAATGGGACAACTGACTGACATTTGGGTACAACAGTAAGTTTGTTCCAGTAGAATAAAGTATCAAAAGACCTTGAGGAAAGAAGACAGACACATACATTTCAGTACCTGACAGTACCAGACAGACAGATACATACAGTTCAGTACAGATCCTATGATAAACACTGAGTGCCTGAGAGCTTCCTGGCAGCTGCAGACTGTTGGTATTTTTATTGTAGATTTGAAGTGGGGGTCGGGTTTGTGATGTTTTCTTTGCATGAGGCTTCACTTACATGCTCATTTCCTCTGAAACCTGATGTTTAATGACTGCCTTTTTAAATGGTGAGAATTCAGGTTAGAAAATGGAGAGAAAGAATACTACAGGTTATAAAGTACAACACAAATGTAAGAATAATTACAAAAGCTTTCTAACTCCAACTAACTGTCTCCATCAGTTCCTTCTAATCCATTCTCCAGACTCAGCCTGGGGGTTATTCCTAAAACACAAGCTGGTCATGTCTTTCCCTTGTTTATAGTCCCTCTGGTCTCAATACGTATAGCAGTAATTGCCATTTTCTTTAAATTCTTAATTTTATGTTAATGGTTAAAAAAAGTCAGATGGTTCAGAGAAGCAGCAAATCTTTTCTTACTCCTTCCTTCCCCAGCTCTGCTCCTCGGAGGAAACCACTTTAAATTCTTCCAGCTCTTTAATTTCTTTTAGTAATTGAGTTCTATATAAATAATACGCTTATAAAGTAGTATTTGATTTATCAATTTTTGGCGATACCTGTTAACTTTCAGCCCACACACATGAACACACACCCACCCATGGGATTATTAATTTTTTTTCTGAGTCATTTGAGAGTAGGTTGTATATATCCTGCTCTCTTGCTCCTTAATACTTCAGTATGTGTTTCTTAAGAGCAAGGATATTCTCTTATGTAAGCATGCTACAGCTATCAAATCTAGGAAATTGTATATTGGTATAATACTGTCATCTAATCTGTAGTCATTTGCCATTTTTATCAATTGTCTCAATAATGTCTTTTATAGAATGTTCTTTTCTTCCAGTACAGGATCCAGTGAGGACCACATATTGCATGTTTGGGGGTCGTGTTTCTTTAGTCTGTTAATTTGGAATAGTTCCTAAACTTTTCTTTGTCTTTCATGACATTGGCATTTTTTAAAAAGCATTATGGGCCACCAGTTTTACAGAGTGTTTCTCAATGTGAGTTTTATGGCACTTTGTTGTGATCAGATTCAGTTGTACAATTCCAGCCAGAATACTGAAAAAGGGATACTATGTCCTTCTCGGGGCATTGCGTCTGGAGTCACATGACATTAATTTTGATCATTTAGTCATGGTGTTGTCCAGTTTCTTCACCGACTGTGTAGTTGTTATTTTTCCCTTGCGACTAATAAGCAGTCTATGAGAAGATGCTTTAAGAACACGTACATATCTGGCTCCTCATCAAACTTTCTTCCTTCGATTGAGCATCCATTGACGATTTTTCTTAAACCAGTCTTCACTATGATGGTTACTTTGCACATCCACCATGCCCTCCACTTTTATCTGCTGATGTTCTACTACAAGGAAGGGCCCTCCTCCTCCCACCTTCTCCTTCCATTCACACTCCGCCCCCCACCCCAGCCTTCTCCCTCTCCTCTCCTTGCTCTGAGCAAATCTACCTGAGAGCCTGCTGCCCACTTTCAGTGGTGCCATGTCAGAGAGATGGTGTTGATAGAAGCCAGTGTTCTTTAGACCATGCCACTGAATACACACACACACGAGTTTAAATATGTATGTGTGGGTGGGACAGTTAAAAGGGAAATTATAACATGGAAGCCCTTTTAATCTCCTACTGCAGATAGGCAGAAGGTAGCCTATGGATCTATATTTGTGATGAATATATGACTTCTTCAATACTTCAGTGATTCAAATTTGAAACAAAATTTATATGTTGCTTTCAGGATCTATTTATTTCAAGAGCAGCCTGAGATGGCAAGGTAAAGTGTTGGGAGTTAACCAAACCAAACCCAACAAAAAAACAAAAACAACTCTGCTATGATTTGAAGTTCCTTAGCTTTGCAAATTAAGAATTTTCTTGGTTCTGCACAATCAAAATAAATTACAGAAATAAATTTGGTGCTGAGGCTGCTATGTGATTTCAACGATTTCCATAAACCCCAGTTTCAAATTTTTGTACTTATATTTTTGTATTTATATTTATACTTTATATTAATCAAAACAGCCCCATTTTTCTCATTGTTTGACTTTAGAGAGACTGAATTTGAATGTATAAAACACATTACAGGGGCTGGCCCCATGGCGTAGTGGGTAAGTTTGGTGCGCTTCGCTTTGGAGGCCCAGGTTCGTGGGTTCAGATCTCGGATGCGGACCTACACTATTTGTCAGCCATGCTGTGGCAGTGACCCACATACAAAGTAGAGAAAGACTGGCATGCATGTGAGGTCAGGGCTAATCTTCCTCAAGCAAAAAAAGAGGGAGATTGGCAACAGATGTTAGCTCAGGGCGAATCTTCCTCAGCAAATAAATAAATAAGCAAAATGCATTACAATTTTATATGTCAAAATCTTATTGTTTGGATTTTCTTATACTTCTAATTAAAATGGAAAGATTAAAATACTCAAACTCTGAATCACTAGTGAAGCCCAAGCTTTGTGATCACACAAAGGCTTACGATGACACACAGGGCTCTTTGTGATCTGATTTTTTCCTAACTTTCCCATGTCATGTCCTCATGCTTCCTACTTTTAGTCAAACTACTTGAAACTCCTTGAATATTCTGTGGTTTTCTTGCTCTTATGACTTCACTTGGTGGTCCCTGCCTGGAACACACTTTCTCCACTTGCTTGCCTGATCAAATTGTGCTCATCTTTCCAGACTCATCTCAGAAGTAATGTCCTCAGGGAAATGTCACAAAGAGAGGCTGTTCACCACTTCTTGCTGCATCCAGCCCCCACGTGCTCCCACATTACCCAGGAGATGCTCATTCTCATAGTACCTGCTTCCTTTCTGTAATTATTTGTCAGCAGCGACTCAAGGGCTGGAACATTTTGCCTTCTTTTCTTCCCCATGCCTAGCGTGGTTGCAGGCACGTGCCAAATGTAGTAAATGTAGTTATTTGACAAATGTATAATGGTATGCTATTTTCATGAAGTCTGTTCAAATGACTGCCTTCATATTGAGAAACACATCTACTGTTGAAGAAATTGAAGTGTCCAGAGGTATGGATGGGCCTACCTCTTTAGCTATTCGTCAAACTTCCTCAGTGTTGAAGCTCTCATGGCACTCAAGTGCATTGCTGGGGTTTCTAGGACTTCAAACAATTATTTAAAAAATGTAACTATATCATAACCACCTTATAGTAAGTTTGGAACATACCAAAAAGGAAAAATATGCCTTGGCGTTTATTGCCCTAATAGTACCACAGTTTACTTAATCATTTCCACATTGTTGGCTGTATCTCAAATTATAAAATTATTCCCATAATTTTGGGACATTTAAATGGCTTCCAATTCTTATTACTATAAATAGTATTGTGGAATGCATTTTTTTCCATATATTTTAAAATTATTTACCTAGGATTGATTATCCAACTTGCAAAATTTGGGCCAAACAGTACAAGCTCTTTTCCAGATCATGATACTTATTACCAAACCACCTTCAAAAATGATTTTGCCAACATACAATGCTGCCAGAAATATATGAAGACCCTTTTCACCTCACTCTTGCCATTCTTTTTTTGATTTTCACTAAATAATGTCTCATGGTGTTTCGAAATCTAGGTCTTTTTTTTGAATCGTATATAAATTTATTGTCTAAGTATTATTCTTGGTGGGAAACTTACTAAGACATAAAACTTAAAAATCTACTTTGACACTTAGATTCCTTTTATGGTCTAAAATACTGGACTTGATTGCTTTCCAACTCCTAATTATCAAATTCCAGATATGATGAGTTCTAACATCATTTTCTCATAAATTTCATGTCTCTACCTTGTTTCAGTTCCTGGAGCTTGTTGCTATAGTAAAACGTATGGTGAATCACATGTCATCTATCCCGTGTTGGCCAAGAAAATAACTCCATCTCTGCGGTCGTCTGGCACATCTTGACTAAAAATATAGCCAAGCTTAGAAGTGTTTCAAAGGTTTTTTGTTCCAAAATTTAAGGAAAAAACTGAGTCGCTTGCATCTGCAAGTATAAAATGATTCACTTAATATTAGCACCTTTAGGTTCTTTGATTGAAGAGTGTGTACGAGGGAATGGAAGGAGTCCTCATTTAAATGCAGTTAAAGACTTCATATTTTTTCCTCTTTGTTCCCTAGAAAAGATTTACAGTATGATAAATGGAGATTCCAAACTGGCTTTCAGACATTATATTTACATGATGCCAACTTTTGCAAGTGAACTGTAAATTTTGTTCTCAAACAGTTGCACGGATGGCTGGTCAAATTGATCCACCTGCCTTAATGGGTCATTGTGTAACAGGGTGGAAAAATAGGAAACTTGATTGAGGTCCCATTTTGATCAGAGCCTGAAATCAAATGACGTGAGTGCTCAGGTCATAACGATGTCCTCCAGTAACTCTGTCCTGTGTGACTTCATCTCAGAGTAGAGTGGGGAGCTCTGCTGACCTCACCTCAATCGGGTTCATGACAAATAGGATTGTTTTTCATGGGTCAACATTTGATGTGTTTTGTGATAAGGTTCAGTTTTCCCAAAGGAATGTTATAAATGCAACACATTTATTTTGATAATTTTTCATGTAAATTTTGAACAGGGAGAATATATGTGGTTTTCTCAAGGGTGAGAAACAAACAACAATTCTCAACAAATAAGGATTTGTTGTGGAAAAATGCACTTTAATTTTATAGTGGTTAATCTCTGTCCACTCCTAGCTTCTTTTCACCTTCTCAAAACCCTCATCCATCTACGCACTGGCTCATCCACCCCATTCCAGAACTTGTAGGACCCCTGGGAGAACACAACAGTCCTCTCCCTGCTAGTGAGAGGGGTTTGGAAAGCATCTTCTGCTGTAAATGTTGTTCCTCAACCAGTTGTTTCTTAACATTCTTCAGGGGTAAATAAATGAGCTTATAGAAGGAACCAGACAGTTACATGGGCGACTAATCTAATTGATACACTTGTCTTAATGGATCATTATGTAACAGAGTTAAAAACAACAACAACAACAACAACAACAACACAACTTATTTTGCCTTCAAGCTCTGGGGCTGAAGTGCCTGGAAGTCAGCCAAATCTTTCCTGTTCCGTGAGGGTGACCACGTGGTCTTCTTCATCTTGGGAGGAACTTGGGATTTAGGTGAAGATGTGGAGGTTCAGAGATGGAATCTGCTTGTTTGGTCTCCTTCTGCTAAAATCTTTATCTTGGTCTTTTAGTTATTTTCTTTCTTGTTTTTGTCCCTCCTTGACGCTCCCCCCTCCCCCCATCACCCGCACCGTGTATAATTAGTGTGCCCTTCCTCCGCATTCCCTCCATCTCCTGTATCTCTTATGCAGAGGAGGAACCCAGCCTTATACTCCGCCATGTTGCCTTATTCCTAATAGTCAAATGTCTTGGAGCTGTACATCTTTTCCCACTACCCTGGCTTCATATTCATCTGATTTTTCCACCTAAAGATTTATTATGCCCTGAGTCTTCCTTAGCTCAGTTTCCTTGAGATGGATGTGTGCCCAGAATTGTAGCAGAGCTTTGTTACTCTGCCTCACAAGGGCTGTACCTCTGCCATGATAGTTTTTCCTGCTCCTGCAGCTGCTTTTACACCAGTGTGTCCTCTTCCCACTTTTCCCATGTTGGGCAGTCAGTGCTGCACTGTGATTAGGTCAATCTTCTTGGGGGAGGCATTTTTGACATTTGCTTCAGTTGTTTGGATTCTGTGGTCCATGTGTAGGTAAATGACTCTATCAAAGAGCAGTACAAAAAATGATGTGAAATTTGCACATTTGTAAAATAAAGCCAATATAAACATGAATGATGCTATTGACTTTTCTTTTCTTCTTCTTTTTTTTTTTTGTGAGGAGGATCAGCCCTGAGCTAACATCCGTGCTAATCCTCCTCTTTTTGCTGAGGAAGATGGGCTCTGAGCTAACATCTATTGCCAATCCTCCTCCTTCCCCCCCCCCCAAGCCCTAGTAGATAGTTGTATGTCATAGTTGCACATCCATCTAGTTGCTGTATGTGGGACGCGGCCTCAGCATGGCCAGAGAAGCAGTGCGTCTGTGTGTGCCTGGGATCCGAACCCGGGGCTGCCAGTAGTGGAGCATGCGCACTTAACCTCTAAGCCACGGGGCCGGCCCCACTATTGACTTTTCTTAATAGGAGCAAAATTTTCTGGCAACAGGGAATAGAAATATAAATTTAGTTTTTAGTGATTCATTACTTAGAAAATATTCCATTTAATATTTGTAAACAAGATAAAACTGCAATTTATACATTTATTCATCCATTTAGTCAGCATATATTATTTGAATATCTTTTATGAGTGGGATTTTGCACTAAATAATGGAGATACAAAGATGAATAAAACAGTTCCCACCCACAAGGACATAACAGTGTAAGGAAGAGACAAATACAAAAACAGGTCATTTGAAAACAGTGTGACATGTCTATTAATAGGATATACACAGAGGATTAAGGGAGTATGAATCAATGAATAATGGAATGAGTGAATGAATCTAGCCATCTATTTCCTTTAATGTAATGGAATACAAGTAATTCAACTGCAACTTTGCTACTTACTGGATGTGGTGGTTTGAAAATACATCCGTAACTTTTTTAATACACTTCCTATCAAGAGGTGACATTTATGCTCCTTCTCTTGAAACTGGGCTGGAATTTTTACTATTTTGCACAACAGGCTGTGGTGGAAGTGATGCTATATGGCTTCCAAAGTGAAGACATAAAAGGTGATGCTGAGCCTGCCTTGCTGGAACACTCGTGTTGGAGCCCCCAGGGCCATCTGTGAGGAAGTCTGAGTTAGTCCACATAAAGAGACTTCCTGGAGAAGCCCTGGGACTACATGTAGAAAGTCAGAGATGCCTGGCTATCTCCAGTTGCTCCAACATCAATACTATTCCAGTCCAGCCCCTATTTGATGGCAACCACACAAGAGTCCCCAAGCCAAAATTACCCAGTGGAGCCCTCCCCAGATTCCTGATCCACTGAAACCATAAGGGATAATAAAATGTTTGTTGTTGTTTTAAGATACTAAGTATTGGGGAGATTTGTTACACACCAGAAGATAAATGGAACAGGGATTTTTTACTTTGTAGTAAGGTTCTGCTATAACATAAACTTAAAACACGTGGCATTAGCTTTGGGTCTGGCAGTAGGCAGATGCTAGAAGAGCCTTGAAGAAATCGTAGCAGAAGCTTGATGGATCTTGAGGAATCTGTTGTAAAAGTTTAAAGGAAAGTGAAGAAGAACTTTATTGAAAACTGGAGGAAAGGAGACCTTTGTTAGATGGTGGTGGAAAGTTTAGCAAAATTGTCACCTATAGTAATGTGGAAAAGAGAAAAATGTACCAAATGAACTGGTGGATCTGGCTAAGAAAATTGACAGCAGAATGTTGTTTTAGATGTGTGTGCTAAGATACAAATAAAGAGAAATAAGCCAGAAATGCAACTGTTCAGTTTTCAATAAAAATTTAGAGGAAATATTAAGATGCCAGGACTCTCTGTGTTTGAAAATAAAATTGTTTCCTGTTTCTAGTCTAACCAGATGGCAAAAAACTGTCAAATTAAGTAATAGTTTCAGGGCAAAGATCAATTCCATGGTGGACTTGTAATACCCTTAGTTAAGACCTCAGAAAGATGTCAGAGGGTGCCTCATAGATCCTTTCTAACAAACAAAACATCTTCTAAGGATCTTAAGGGTATGCGTCACAGTCCCTCTCTGTCAACCAATAGGACTTTTAAGAATCTTAAGGGAATTTTCCAACAGTAACTTCACAGAAAGCCCAAGATGAGAAGGCTTACCTTAAAGAGATTTGTAGAGCTTTTGTTTAATGGCTTGGATCATGCACTAGTATACAAAAAAATCCCAGAAAATTTTTAAAGGAATTGTATCAGCCTGAACCGAAAAGGATAAAGACACAACAACATGAAAAGAGGCCTTTGTTCCTTCAAACCAATATGGGCAGGAAGGGGGCTGAGAAAACTACTCAACAGCAAACAGGCTAGTTTTTACAGAAAAGTAAAAATGACTTAGAGGGTAAAACCAAGAGCATAGGGAGCGAAGCCAAGAACTACAGAGAATCATTCCCTGGAAGCAGGACTGGGCCTTAAGCAAGGAACTGGCAACGTGTGCCCAGCTGGATTTCAGAACTGCCATGGACCAGAGACCACTACTAGCTTCTTGTTTTCCCTTTTTATGAATGGGAGTGTCTATAATGGTTATCCTATGCCTGTCCCACCATTGCGTGTTAGGTATGTGGGACACCCAATATGTCACTCTATTTCATAAGTCTTCAGATTGAAAGGAACTGTACCCAAAGAACGACGCCCAAAGAATTGTATCCAAGGAATGTCATGCACACTTGGATTTGATTTAGATGATGAGATCCTGAACCTCAAACCTGATACCTGAATGGAATGAAACTATAAGGGCCTTGGGAAGGGGGTAAACATATTTTGCATGCACAATTTATACCAGAAAGTAAGCTGCAGTGGTTTTCAAATATGTCTGCAAATACTTTGACACTCCTCCTGTCAAGAGGTTCGTCTATGTACCCTCTTTTTGAAACAGGGTGGGCTTTTGAAATGGTTTTGAGCAATGAAGTGGGGCAGTGGGATGCTATGTGATTTCCAAGGCTAGATCATAAATGGTAATGCAACTCCTGCCTTGTTTGCTGACAGGTAAGCAGTCTGACTGCCCTGAGCCCACCGTGCTACCATGCTGTGAGGAAATCCAACTGGCTCACCTGGAGAGATTACATAAAGGATCCCTGAAGCAATAGCTCTATCTATGTATCTATCTTTCTATCTATGTATCTATGTATCTATTATCTATCATCTATCTATCTACCTATCTATCATCTATCTACATACATATGGAGAGAGAGGCCTGGCCAATCCCCAGTAGCTCCAGACCTTCCATTGTTCCTGCTCCAGCCGCCTTCTGACTGGATGAGAAGTCCCAAGCCAGAGCTGCACAGCAGAGCCCTTCCCAAATTCCTGACTCACAGGAACGAAGTTTTCGGGTGATTTGTTATAGAATCACAGATAACCAGAATGCTGGCCATGTGTACTTGAACAATATATAACTTACGTTTCCAAATGGGAAAATAGACATGAATTTATTCAGTCATTTACTCTTTGCTTTATATCAGATACCTTGGAAGCAACTTGTTGAATGATTGAATCAATGAATATCCCCATTTTAAGGTGAGAAAACTGAGCCATAGAGAGATTAAGAACTTTCTGAGGTCAAAAAGCAAGCAAAGTCACAATCAGATTTGGAACATCCCAAAGGCCATTCATTAAAGATTCATTCATTCAACACATATTTTTGTGTGTGTCAACTAGGTGCCAGGCACTGTGCGAGGCAATGGAGCTATAAGGGTGCACCAGACAGTGATAGTTCCTGCTGTAATGGAGCTTACATTCATGAGAAATCGACAACAAACAGGAAGTAATTATACATTTTGATAAATGTGGAGAAGAAATATAAGAGAATGCCACGACAGATGACAACAGGGAATGCTTACTCTGGAGAAAGTGTTCAGGAATGTTCTCTTCGAAGAGGAGACATTTGAGCTAGAACCTGAAGGTTGAGAAGTAGTCAGCTATGTGAGAAGGAACTCTTAGCATTTTTTTTGAGAAGATTGTGTGAAGTTTTTCACACAGTACCTCGGCATGCTGCTTCACTTTCTAGAGCCTCACATGAGTAGGGCTGGCAGTGAAGAAACTGTGTGGGCGTCCTGAGAGTGAGTCTCTCTTTAATTTTTGCAACTTTGGCATCTCTCTTGCCTCACTCTGGTCCTGGCCCTACATGTGGACCTTCACATTTTAGGTCTGCGATGCACTACTGCTTATCAAGAAGAATCCCCAGTCACACAGAGAGACACATACCTAGGAAAAAGTGAAAGAATTGATAAAAATTGCTGTGTTATTAAATATTATAACCAATAGGAAGTTTGTGATAAGTAGCAGGAGAACTGTCTCTCATATTCAGGGACAGGACTTGCTAAGGTACAAGGCTGGGATTACATAGTGAAATGAGCAGTCTCATTAAGCTGGTAATGTTTTAGTACCTGTCGGGTGATGAACTAATCAGTTCCAAATGGGCGAAAGGCAGTGAAATCTTCTGAGAAAGAGAGAGAGAGAAGGGTGGGGTGGGGGGAAGTAGTGTTCAGCCAATGATCTCAGCAAGGAGTTGTAAGTGCTGCTTCAGGAGGAGACTTTTGGAAAAATTCAATATTCACAAAGTCCTCTTCTGTAACATAAATATTTGTTTTGGTCAAATTCTTAGAAACTCCCTCTCTCAGGAATTCGAAGAGCATGTGTACTGCACTTGGACTCAGAACATATCATGGCCGAGTTGAACCGAGAATCCCCCTTCATTAGTGGAATTATTTCTCTCTTAAAGGTTCTAAATCATCCCTGGGACACTGAAGACATTAGCTGAGGTGGAACTATGTGACTTGCAGACGTGCCAGGGGAGGTGGTGCCGAGCCACAGACCTGAAACTAATTCTGAACTTTGGGAAGAGATAATGTGTGTCCCCTCACTTCATGTTTTATCTCCAAATATTCTTTTGGTATAAGCAGCTTTGCTTATCCCGCCATTGTTCATTTCTCTCTCGCTTTCTTTGAGGGATTACATTCCCAGGGGAAAATGTGGTTCAAGGTCATTTCTAAGTCCTCGTATTTCTTACTGTTGGGTTTTTAACGTCTTTTACTCTGAGTGTGTCCTTTTTTCCTTCTCTCTTTAAGAACTTTACACGTATATCTTTTCTTCTTTTTAGACACTTCCTATTACAGGTAACACAGCAGCCTTATCAGGCCCAGGACTCAGAGAAGACTGAGGAAAACATGGATTCTATGCTTCCGAAAAGCTCAGGCCAACACAGGTTGTTGAGAAACTACTTGAGCCAAGCATTGTCTCCTGGGTGCTGGGGGTCTAGAATTTAGTGAGTCCCTGGAAGAACCCACAGCCTAGTGTAATTACCTATTTATATAAATGTGTACAGTAAAGAAGTAATTATAACACTAGTTTATAAATATCAAAAAAATACGGAGCACGTGCTTGGGGTGGGCTACTCAGAAGTGGGGTAATGTTGAGTATTCTTTTGAAGGACAACTGGAGTTTTCTAAGTGGACTAGTAGGGCATCCTAGGTAAGGAGATTTATTAGGTCATTAGTTTGTCCAGTTGTTTTTTCATTCATTCATCCAACACCTATTATGTGCCAGAAAAATTCTAGGTAGTGGCAATACAAAGTGAATAATAAGGGTCTCTGCCCCTAAAGAGCCCACAATAGATGTAGAAACAAACGTCTGAGATGTTTTCAAGTGCTGTGATAGAAGTGGCACAATGGGGGCACAAGGGGATAGCTAATTCCTCCTGGGGGAGGCTTTAGGAAAAGTTTCATGAAAGGGGTAATATTAGAACAGAATTTTCATAGACAAGTGACTCTTTACCAGGCTTATATGGAAGAGGATGAAGGGGAAGAGAAAATTCCAGGCAGAGCATGCATAAAGGTAGGGAGACTTGAAATAGCCTTGCACATCTTGGGGAATCTCAAAGAGTTCAGTCTGACCAGAGCTTCAGATGTATACGGTGCGGCACAGGGACAGAGAAGCCTGAAGAGGTGGTGGGCGGGTTCATTTCTGGAGGACCACACACTAGCAGAAAGGTGAGACACAGTGAGGTCGTTTAGAGACCACAAGTGATTTGGGTTGTCAGAGGGAAGGGAAGGAGGAGAAACTAGAGAGGCAGGGAAGAACCACAACATGAAGGGCCTTGAATGTTTGTCTAGAGCAAACGAGCCTTTCCCTGTCAGTGCTGGGGTGCCATGGATGGATTTAAAAAATTATTGTTAAGTTTTTTATTCATAAAAATTTACATACAGTAAAATTTGTTCTTCTTGGTGTACAATTCTATGAGTTTTGACAAATGCATAACATTTACCAATCCTCACTGTCAAATGTAGAATAGTTCCATCACCTCAAAAGAGTGCCTCAGGCTGCCCCTTTGGAGTCAACTCTCTCCCATCCCAGGCAACCGTTGATCTGTTTTCTGTTCCTATAAGTTTGCCTTTTCCAAAACGCCACATAAATGGAATCATATAATACATAACCTTTTGAATCTGGCTTCTTTCTCTCAGCGTAATGCATTTGAGAGTCATCCATTTGGTTCACGAATCAGTATTGCATTCTCTTTTATTGCTGAGGGGTATTCTATTTTATATATGCACTACAGATTGTTTATCGATGTAACAGTTGGAGGACATTTGGGTTACTTTCACTTTTTGGTGATTATGAGTAAAGCTGCTATGAACATTCAGGTATAGGTTTTTGTATGAACAGAAGTTTTCATTCCTCTTGGATGAATACCTGGGAGTGGAATTACTGGGTCATGTGGAGACTGTATATTTAACTCTGTGAGAAACCATCAGACTGTTTTCCAAAGTGCTTATACACTTTCATACCTGTTGGCAGCATATGGGAGTTCCATTTGCTCCGCATCCTTGCCAGCTCTTGGTATTATTAGCTTTTTTTTTTTTTAATTTCAGCTCTTCTCATAAGCATGTAATCGTATCTCGATATGGTTTTATTTTACATTTCCCAAATGACTAGTGATGTCGAACATCTTTTTATGTGTATTTTTTTTTTTGCCATCAACATATCTTGTTCAATGAAGTGTGTCTTCAAATCTATTGCCCAATTTATTTTATTGGGTTGTTTGTTTTCTTATTATTGAATTTTGAGAGTTCTTTATATATTTTGGATACAAATCTTTTATCTTAAATCTGTTTTACAAATATTTCTTCCAGTCTATGGTTTGTCCTTTTATTCTCTCAAGAGTGTCTTTGGAAGAGCAGAAACTTTTCATTTTGATGTGTCTAGTTGATCATTTTTTTCTTATATGGATCCTGTTTTTGGTGTATTTTCTAAGAAATCTTTGCCTAAGCAAGACTACAAGGATTTTCTCCTATATTTTCTTTTAGAAATTTTATAGTTTAGGTTTGGCATTTAGGTTTATAATCTATTTTGGCTTAATTTTTGTATAAGGTAAGAGGTATGGATAGAGATTCATTTGGTTTTTCTTAGAAGACATTTTTTTAGAGCAGTTTTAGGTTTGCAGCAAAATTGAGAGGAAGGTACAGAGGTTTCCCATATATCCCTTTCCCCCACACATGCATAGCCTCCTCCGTTATCAACATCCCCCATTGGAGTGGTACATTTGTTACAACTGATGAACCTACATTGACACATCATGATCACCCCAAGTCCACAGCTTACATTGGGATTCACTCTTGGTGTTGTACATTCTATGGATTCGGACAAATCTATAACGATATGTATCCACCATTACAGTATCATACAGAGTAGTTTCACTGCCCTAAAAATCCTCTGTGCTCTGCCTATTCATTCCTTCACCCAACCCCACCCAACTCCTGGCAACCACTGATTTTTTTACTGTTGCATAGTTTTGTCTTTTCCAGAATGTCATATAGCGGAATCATACAATATGTAGCTTTTTCAGATGGCTTCTTTTGCCTAGCAATGTGTGTTTAAGAGTCTCCTATGTTTTTTCATGGTTTGAAAGCTCCTTTCTTTTTAGCTCTGAATAATATTCTATCTTCTGGATGTACTGCAGTGTATTTATCCATTCACCTACTGAAGGACATCTTGGTTGCTTCCAAGTTTTGGCCATTACGAACAAAGCTGCTATAAACATAAGCTTCATTTCTTTTCATTCAAGTTTGCATTTTAGAAAGCTTGCTCTAGTGACATTGTGGAGTATTTATTGGAGGAACAAGGAAAAGATTGGATTGAATGTGTCTTAATTAATCTGTTATTTTTTGAGGATGTTTTGTACATAATAAGTAGGTACATGGAAAAAGCATTTCCAACACACTGATTGCTAGCATACATGGAGCAATTCAATTGATTTGACCAATCTGAATGGTCAAGTATTTAAAAAACATACTAATCAGCCTATTGGATGTTTGATCCAGTGATTTGGCCATGTAGACACAGCTTGAACCCTTGTGTTGACCTGATATTTACCCATTTCTTTATCACTTGGTGGATATGAAAGGATTTATAGGAAGAATTTAAAAGGAATTTAAAAGGAAGAATGTCTCCTCTTTTATCTTCCATGATTGTATATCTGAGTGAAATGATTAGTGGTGTGCTTTGCTAAATCTCAGGGTGGTGTCATGATATTAAGGGAAGATGGATTTACTTTGATTAATGGATAAAACAAAGTCTTGTTTTAAGAAAATCTAGGTGTTGGCTTATGAGAGATCAAATCCCATAGACTAGTTGTCATTTACTCTGTAGGCAGCAAAGATAATTAAGAAAATGGAGTTATTTCTTTTGCCCATTTTAAAGTTTCACTTTCAGTGAATAAGTAGTGTCTATGTGTTTCTTGAATTTCATTTAAAGGATTTAGAAACTGTCAGGTGGGAGGTAAAATTAGAGGCTAGGGGTTTAGGCTGTGGAATCTGACCATTCAGATTCAAATCCTAGTTTTACTAACTGTGTGACATTGGGAAAGGTACTTAAATGCTATGATCTCATTTCTTCCTTTGTAAAGTGGGAATGATAATGATAGTACTCATATATAGGGTTCTTGTGAAAATTAATTGAAATAATAAAAATGCTTAATCAAGACTGATATATAGTATGTGATCAATAAATATGAGTTCTTATAAACATTAACAAAATCAAGAGCCTACTTTAAGGCATTATGCAGGAATATAACCATGAAATAAGACATGGCTTCCTGCGTCAGGGAGTTTACAATTTGCAATCTATTTGGGGAGGGGGTATGTAAAGAGCTATCACTTAAAACTCAACAGAAAGAAATGTGTTGTATTGTACTTGCAAGACAAGATGAAGCTAGAGTGATTAAGCATCCCTGGGTGGATTAGAGGATGCCAGGGTGGTGTTTATTCTGGATCTTGGAGGAGGATGAGGGGTGCCGTAAATGGAGAAACAGAGGAGAATGACCCAGATGTGGGTCCAGAAAGGGTTGGGAGAAGGATTCTCTTGAGCTTCAGAGTAGGAAGAGTAGGAGGTGAAGGAGAAAGAAGTGATGGGACAAGAAGTAAAGAGCCAGTCATAAAGGGCCCAGGATGCCAAGGGGAGAGGTTGGACTTGGTTCTACTTATTCACGATATTTTATAACTTTTTCATATCAGTGTTCTGAAAAAGCCAGTCTGGAAGAGAATTCATGCAAAGTTTTATTTCCTTTCCTTTGGGAAAAAAAGCACAAACCACCCTTGTAAATCATTAATGGCCCATTTTAAAAAGGAGATCACAGTCCTGAGAGTTACTATTTTTCTATTCAGCAGAAAAATAAAAAGAAGCATATTGAATTATATGAAATATGAATTGGTCTCTGTGCTCCAGTGCCTATCTGGGACAGATTTATAAATACTAAAATGATATAAATGACCGTTGTTCAGCTCCTTTAATGTTAAAGAACTTTTAATGGCAAAGCAAGGATACTGAAAGAAGGTTTTAAGGAAAAATAGTTGCAGTCCGGAAATCTTAAAGTAATTCTTGTATTCATCTGTGTTCATTTATGTCTAACCAGTACTTGAAGATTTTTAGTTTTCTGCCTTCTCCCCCAATTATTAGAACATTTGAGGAGCTAAGAATTTACTTCCTCATTTATTAGTCCCTAAATACATTTTAAAGCTAACAGTGAGATTTTAAATTATCTGATCACTTTTCACTGTGCAGTTCATTGAGGTAGAACTAATATTCAGAGAATTAATTTCCAAGAAAGGTTTAACTGGTTCTAAAAATGACACAGGATTACTTACTTCAAAAGTTTAATCTGATGTCTCCTAGAATAATATTGGGAGTAGTGTTGGGAAGAGGTGATAAGAAATTGTTTCAAATCCTAGATTAGGCAAGAAACTTTCTAATTAACAGCTTGTAGTTGAAGGAAAAATTGTCCAAAGAATTAAAGATGAAAACCAATTCTTTCAGTGTTCCAAGAATACTTAATTCTCTTAGAGAAGTTTACCTATATCTCAACTAGCAATTATTTAAATTGTCTATGGAATCTTCAAGTTATTATTGAAAATAAAAATAAAAACTTCCTTCGCAAACTTTGTAGGGCAAAATTTGGAAGTACTCACAATTTCATTATTAGCATTGACAGAGTCCCTCCCCATTTGAGAGTCAGTATTGGCTTTCAGAGTTTTCTACTGCGGTATTTTTCTGGGCTTACCCTCCAAAAAAATTTTCTTGTTTCATCAAAACTAACCTAATGAGTGTCCCATTTTCAGTGCTCTGATAAGTGACTGGCAGTTCTGTTAAAATAATTTTAGAGTCTACTGTTTATTCATTCATTTGGTATTTACTGATTGCTGTGTATGTATTTTTCATCATCTATTGGATAAACACATCTTCACTTACTTGAAAGGAAGTGGGAAAATAATATAGATTTAGAGTGCGAAGTTCTGAGTTCAAATTCTGATTCTACCTTTAACCTCCCAAGTGTCTCTGCTAAACTCATATAACTTCTCTGAACTTCCATTCTTTCATCTGTGGAATGGTGTGAGAATAATTCCCACCACACAGGGTTATTGTGAATACCATGGAGGGGAGTTGCAAACTGTAAAGTGCTATTTAAATGTTATTTTAAAAAATGAATAACTCTTGCTGAGGGAACACTTGATCACCGCAGGCTACTCCTTTTATGGCACAAGTTTCAGGCATGTAGGCGGGCAGATGTAGGATACTCTTTGGATCTGTGTCACATACTTTGGATTGTACGTCCTAACTATGGCTTCAATGACATCTCCCATCCCATGTACTCTTCTTGCAAAGTGATCTTGACTCTTCTCCCATTGAGAGCTGTGGTCTATGTCTCCTCCTGTTGGACCTGGTGATGTTGTGACTACCTCAACCCAGAGGGTGTGGCAAGAGTGACACTATATGACTTCTGAGGCTGGATCATGCAATGCCGTACACTTGTTTTGCTTTCTTGCAACACTCACACTTGGACTGTAGCCTTAATGCTGTGAGGCAGTCTCTCTTAGCGTATATGGAGAGGCCACATGTAGGTGCACGGGTGGACAGCTTGGCTGAGGTCCTGGCTGACAGCCAGCATTAACCACCAGGGAGTGAAGATGCCTCCAGATGATTCCAGCCTCCAGCCCTTGAGTCTCCTCAAGGAGCAGAAATATGCCATCTATGCTGTGCCCTCTCCAATTCCTAATCTACCAGAATCCATGAGCATAGTATAATAACTGTTTCATGCCACTGAGTTTTGGGGTGGTTTGTTACACAGTAATACCTAACCAGAACAAGATCTGAGGATTCATTCAGTCCAAACCTACTCTTAACATTTTAATAAGATTGTAAAGAAAATTAGAATTGTGTTATTTCTATTATTTTAATAGCTTTGTATTGTGATGGAAAGCTGTAGATATTGCTTATTGGAACTCCAGAGCAGAACAAAGATTTTAAAATATTGGGAATTCCTACTTTTTTTCAAGCAGGATCAAATATAATGATGGTAATTGTCATAATCACCTCCAACATCATCTCCCTAGCTTTTCAGCAGAGGGGCTCGGATATTTGTGTTTGTTTCCACTTTTTCAAGGAATGACATGTGAGCCTCTTCATCCCCCTGAATGTCTTCAGAGTGGAATCTCACGTGAATTGTTTTTGGTGCCACTTTCTCTGGTGTCCCATCTTACAGAACCAGGCAGAAAGCAGATGCTCTATGAATAACATGGGAAGAGAATAGAAGTATTTTCTCCTCTTTGCAGCTTTATGAGATATTTTGAACATCTGGCTTTTCCTGAACTCAGATGTTTCAGCTCTATATTTCATCTCCTCATCTGTTCAAGAAGATTGTAAGCTCTCTCTAAACCTCTAGGCCTTTGCTCAAATGATTTATTCTACCAAGAATGGCTCCCTTCACTCCCTAACCTTCAAAGTCTAGGAGAAATTTACCTTCTTCATGAAAGTTTCATGAGTTAGAGGCAGCACTTAAAACTTCTTAGCACTTTGTTGGCACTTCTCTTAGAATTCTTAACACCGCCAGTGCCTGTTTCCCTGATTAGGTTTCAAGGCCATTCTTGGCAGGGTCACCATCTTGTTCTCCTTCATGACCTGTACTGTGGTTTCTCAGGAAATGCTTGTTGAATTCCATAAGGCAGCCTGAGGTAGTGCCAAACTTGTGCAATCAGAGTCAAGACACTTGGCTCCCAGTTTCAGGTCTAAGCCAGGTCTGTCAATAAGCAGACCCTGAAAAATGGTGTCATGACTCTAGAAGATTCTTCACCTTTCTGCGCCTCAGTTTGCTCCTTTGGAAAATGAGAAGTTTAGAGCAGGTCTAAACTAGGTATGCTTTTTCAATACCACTGGTGCCCAGAGGGTCTGACACATCCTTGGTTGTACATCCTTGGCTGGATATGCAATTTATAAGATGCCTTCCAGTTCCAGAAATATATGTGGGTTGTTGGATATTGCTGTGGCCTGTGGAGTTGGATGGAAGGAAGTGAGCAGGTTGGAATTACAAGTTAGTGCTTCAGAGACATAGCAACAGAGAGAGTTGAGGCAACTCTCGGACTAATAATAGCTAACATTTATTAAGCCAGGCATTGTGCTAAGAGTTGAAATGCATTCTCATTTAATCCTTACAATGCTCATATGAGGCAGATACTATTACCCCCATTTTATAGATAAAGGAACTGAGGCTTAGAAGTTTAAATAATGGCCACATTGCTAAACTAGGTTACTAAGCCCTAGGACTGAGATCAAACCCAAACTCTCTGACTGCAGATCTTGTATTCCTAAGATCATTGGCTGCCTCTCTCTTAGTTTTTGCTTTTGTTGGGGGGGGTATGCTATGTTGTAGGGAGCTGGTCATATGGTTATTAAAAAGTATAGATGTCATTAATCTTTGCAATTCCTCTTTATTACTGTTGCCTAGCAAGTGGTGTGTGCACTCTAAGTGTAATAATTTTTATGAAGACAGGGCACGAAGACATGATTGGGCCATTTAATTTTAGAAAATTAGAGCATGCCACTCCAGATTCACACAATGGCGGCATCATTTTATCCTCTCATATATACTACGGCAGATTTTGTTATATGAAATGAATTTAGCTTCTGAAGGAAATGCCTGGAGTGAAAGGAAGATCTGGTGTTACAAGATCACCAAAGACCAGGAAATGTAACAAATCTTGTGGAAACTCATCCAGAGCTCTCATTAGTGGTGAGGGAAATGATATTCTGTAATTGCATAGATAGAACAATGATAACCCACTTTCATTTGCAAAATGTTTCACCCCACAGGATGATCAAGCAATTAGCATTTACTGCACCCCAGACATTGTTGATGTTTCTATATGTGAATAACTCCCAGATCTACCCTTTTACCCCCAATTTCCCTATCAATTTATCATTTCTAACTGCATCTGTAATGCCTCTGCCTGGTGAAGTGGCTTTTGCCTCCTGCTGAGCGTGACTGATTTTCCCCGCAGGCTATTCTAGCACCCAATTTCCTAGTCTTTGCTGGCAGAACTCCTTTGTCCTATACATACTTTGCCTTCAGGTCAGTTCTGCTCTTATCCATTTGTGCTCTATCTTCCGATTGTTGCCCAATCTGCTGACTTTTGCCTCCATGACATTTCCAAATCTCTTTCCCCACTTTGCTTTTTTACCAGGTCCATCTCTTAGATCCAACAGCTCTAAGTCACACCTTTTTCTACAAGATTATGACCCACAGCCCCCACACTGTTCATCCTACCCCCAGCCTCTTTTACCTCTGATCAGTAAAAAAATCCTGTTACCAAGTGGTATAGCGATGCTCTCCCTTCTAAGGAGGATATGAAATAGTGTATGCGGGTCCAGGGTGATCAGCACTTGTGCTTGGGGTCAGAGGAGAGGAAGGAACGACAAGGCAATTGGAAAGGCTGCCAGACGGGTGGGTGGATGGAGGCATGGGCACCAGGCATTGGTCAAAGCCTCTGGCTCCCACAAGACTGCGGGCTACTGGGACCCCTGGGCACACAATGTCAGGGTCAGGACATCAGAGCCCCGGCTATGAGAAGGCTTGAAGTCTTGGGCAGGTAAGTCACTAACATTTCAGGGCTTCAGTCTCTACGAGAGTGTTCTACCTGGTGGCCAATCTCCCTTCCTTATATTATGGGGGTAACAAAGCACCTCACTAAAGAAGTGTATTTCTCAGCTTCCTTGGCAGGAAGTGTATCCACATATGTCTGGCGTAGGAGATCTAAGTTCTGTGTGGGACTTATGGGAAGGCTGCTTAAAAGTAGAAGGTAACTGTACAGCATGGTGACGGTAGTTAATAATACTGTATTGCATATTTGAAAGTTGCTAAGAAAGTAGGTCTTAAAAGTCCTTGTCACAAGAAAAAATTATTTTGTAACTGTAAGGTGACAGGTGTTAACTGGATTTATTGTGGTGATCATTTCGAAATGTATACAAATATCGAATCATGTGGTACACCTGAAACCAATATAATGTTATATGCCAATTATAGTTCAAAAAACAAAAAAGTAAGAGGTAACTGAATGGGGAGGAGCTCCCTTTTTGCCTTTCCTCCCTTCTTTTCTGCTACCTGGCATGCAGATATTGGAATTTCAACAGCCAACTTGCATCATGAGGTGCCTTGGAAATAGAAGGTATGAATAGTGTATTAGTTTTCTATTGCTGTGTAACAAATTACCACAAATTTAGTGGCGTAAAGCAACACAGATTTATTATCTTGCAGCTTCTGTGGGTCTGGGTTGGCTGGATTTTCTGCTTCAGGTCTCCTAAGGCTGAAATCAAGATGTCACCTGGGCTGTGTTCTCACCTGGAGTTTGGACTCCTCTTCCAAGCTCATTCAGATTTTGGCAGAATTCAGTTCTTTGCACTTGCGGGACTGAAGTCCTGTTTTCCTGATCAGCTCCTAGAGGCTACTCTCAGGTCCCAGTCACATGGTCCTTTCACACATGGCAGCTTTCTTCTTAAAGGTCAGCTGGTGAATCTTGCTCAGAAAGGTTTAAAAGCTAGCTTCGAATTTCTTCCTTAGGAAGAGCCCACCTAACTAGGTCAGGCCCACCCAGGATAATCTCCTTTTTGATTAAGTCAAAGTCAACTAATTTGGGACTTGAACTGCATCTGCAAAGTCTCTTCATCTTTGTCGTATAGTGTAATCTAATCACGATGGTAAGATCCATCATATTCATGGTACTGCCCACACTCACTGGGAGGGGATTATTCTGGATATGTAGACCAGTGAGCAGCAATCTTGGGGACCAGTCTTAGAGTTATGTCTACCACACGTAAGATAGTAGAGCAGAAAGATAAAGAGAACCTGCTTCTTAATGATGATGGAACCTCCCCACTGCCAGTAGGCTGTACTTTAAGATGAACATCTTTTAGCTGAGAGACATACCCTTGGTTTATTGAAGCCACTATGTTCAGGAATCTTGTAGTAGCAGCTGAAAATAATTCCTAGCTAATTCAGTGAGGGAGTTGGATCAGACATTTCTAAGATTTAGTCTTTTCCATTCTCTGGGGACATTCTCTTTGGTATGTGCACATTGGCTGATACGAGGGTTTGGAATTCGAAACTCTTCTCATGACATTCCTAGCTCTGCTCATCCCAGGCCTAAACCTATTTACCTCTCATAATTCTCCAGCAGCAATCTTCTGTTTATTGGAGAGAAGAAGGCATGGAATTTGAAGTCAGAAGACCTAGGTCCTAGATTGGGCTTCTTCATTTGTCAGCTTTGTAACCTTGAGCAAGTGACTTCATATAGTTGAACTTGAATGTCTTAATTTAAGGTGGGGATAATGATCACAGCTGCCTTGCCGACTGTATAGGGTTGATGTGAGGAACAGATGAGAGAAATACGTGGTGTTTTGAACACTAAAGACCCTTGAGCAAACATTAACGACATGCCACAACTCTTTCATTCATTCATTCCTTTCATTCACTCATTCACCTGTTTACTCTACACACGTTTGCTCTGCGCCAACTATTTGTCAAACATTGAACTAGTGCTGGAGACACTAGGAGTGGTACGAGAGAATTTTTGCCCTCATGAGGCTCATAGTCTTGTGGGGGAGACAGACGTATAAACACATAACCCATAAACTCTGGGTTAGTTTGAAAGTCCCTAATCTAGACCTAAGGGGTCAGGAAAATCTTCCTAGAGGCTGTGGCAAATAATAGATAATCAGATGAATACATATTAATAACAACTACTATCGCCTTGTATGGAGTATTTGTATGTTTCTGGAACTTTTCTCGGTGTGTTGTTTATGTATTATAAATAACCCTATGATGAAAGTACTGTTATTATAGCCTCCGTTTTGCAGCTAAGGAAGCTGAGGCGTAGAGTCATTAAACAGTTTTCCCAGAGTAACACAGCTGGTGGAGCCAGGCTCCGAATCCAGGCTGTCTCACTCTGGAGGCTGATCTAATAACGCTAATACACTTGGCAAGGTGGGGCGGGCAGTCCAGACAGATGTGACAGAGAGCTCATTACCCTGGGGAACTGCAAGTAGTTCACCGGGGGTCAAGAAAAGCACCAAAGAATGAAGTTGGGGAAGAGAGGGAGGTGATATTACAAGGGCACAGAAAGGTAGGATAAGACAGAATATGGAGAATTTGATGTTCTGCCAAGAAGGTTGTATGTTGTGTATACAAAGGGAAGCCAGTTAAGGGTTTGACCAGGGCTGTTTTTTCTAAAGATCACCATGGCACAGATGGATAATGGGTCGGAGCGGGTGATATTGGGCACAGGGAGAGTAGTAAGGACACGCTGTCAGCTGGGTTTAGGGTAACGGCAGTGAGGCTGGAGACAAAGGCGTGGACATGTGATATGTTGCAAAGTTAGGATAGATTGGGTGGTGGTTGATAGAAAAGGAGAATCAAGAATGATTTCTAGTATCTGGTTTAACCCAATGGAAGGTAGGGCCCTTTGCAGAGATGGGTGTCACCAGAACAAGTTTGGAGGAAAGATGAAGAGATTTTAATATATAGAGCATGAGGTGCTTTTGATTCACGAAAATAGACAGTGGAATATACAGTGCTGAATCTCTGAGGAGATATCTGAGATGGAGAGAGAGACTTGAGAGTCATCAGTATATAGATTATATTAGAAGTCATGGAGATGGATAAAATTAGCAAGGAAAAGTATGCAGAGTGGGAAGAGATAAGGACCAAGGACAGAATTGTCGGGGGGCACTCATATTCAAAGTTTGAGCTGGAGGAGAGTGAGGTGTGCAGAGAGACAGGAGGAAATCAGCAAGAAGTGGAGTTAGAGATCTGAAGGCAATAAGTGGATGGTTTCATGCAGAAAGGAAAGTGGACGTACATTACGTGGATAAGAAAGGGCAAGTAAGTGAAGTATCCACCAGATGTGGCCACAAAAAGATGAGCGCAATTTCAGTAGCTGCTGTGGGTGGAAGTTGAGTTGCAGAGGATTGAGAAATAAATGGGAGATGTGAGCATAGAGGTAGGAAGTAAAAAACAAGAGCAGAATATAAAAGTAAAATGAAAAATAAGCTTTTCTAGAACTTTGGCTATGATAGGAAGAGAAAGACCATAGGATAAGTAAAGGGGGTATGGAATCCAGGGAGATTTTTTTCTTTCTTTTTTTCCTATGAGATGGGGACATTTGAGCAAGTGTCAGGGAAAGGAGCCACTAGAAAGAGAGATTAAAATAAAGAAGAAAGAAGGATAATAATGGTATGAGGTTTCCTGGGGAGGCTGAGAAAGCGGAGTTCAGAGGTCGGGTGAGATGATCAGTCTCAAGAACATCTTCTTCACCTAGACGAAGACAGGAGAATCTCTCCCTCGGCTCCCTGTCCCCCTTACCCTGCTAGGGCCAGGACACTTCCCCTCCTCACCAACTTCTTTATTGTGCCATTATTCAAACAATTTATCTGCATTCATCCATCCAACAAATACCGATTCAGGACCTACTATGTGCTAGCCACTCTTTGAAATGCTGGAGACACATTTGTGCTCAAAACTGACAAAACTCCCAGCTAGTGAGCTTACATTTTGGTAGGAGGACACAGATCATAAAATACATGAGTGCATTATGTATCATATTAGAAATTGGTAAGGGCTAAGGAGAAAAATAGAACAGAGAAGTGGGAGAGAGAAGGGAAGAGCGAAGAGAGGCCTCCCTGATATGTTAGAGATTTGAGCAAAGACGTGAAGGAGGTGAGAAAGAGTCATGCAGGTGTTCGGAGGAAGAACATTCCAGGTAGAGGAAACAACAACTGTAAAGACCCTGAGGCAGAAGCAGGCTGGCATCTCTGAGGAACTGAGTGGGCGAATAGTAGGAGATGAGGTCAGAGAGGAATGGTTGGTGGGGTGGCAGGTCATTTAGAGCTTTGTCAATCATTTTAAGATTTTGGCTTTTTTTTGCTGGGAAAGATTTGCCCTGAGCTAACATCTGTTGCCATTCTTCCTCTCTTTTTTTTTTTTCTTTCCTTCCCAGTACATAGTTGTATATTCTAGTTGTAAGTCCTTCTAGTTCTTCTATGTGAGCTTCTGCCACAGCATGATAACTGACAGACGAGTGGTGTGGTTCCGTGCCTGGGAACTGAACCCAGGCTGTGTTGAGGATGGACTGCAGGGAGGAGGAAGCTTTGGGACAAGTGTGAAAGCAGGAAGACTGGTTAGGAGGCTACTGCAATAATTCAGGTGAGGGATGATGGTGGCTTGGGAGAGTTTCAGGGGAGATGGTGAGCAGTGGCTAGACCCTGGATGTATCTTGAAGATTGAGCCAGAAGATTTACTGACAGATTACAGGGAAGACTCCAAAATTTTTGTCCTGAACAATTGGAAAACTCCTTATCTACTTTCCCTGAAAAAACGGACCTAGTTTTAATTTTCTTTGTACGTTTCATAGTTCCAAGTACAGTTTTGGTGAATTTCAAGCTTTCAATAAAAACTGTTTGAGTTTAATTGAAAGATTTGCAGCCCTCTAAATACACACCTTGTGAGATGATTAAGTAGCTAATTTGTTGTTTCGAATACACATTTACCTAACCTCAACACTAAATCTCTCAAAGTAGCATCTACTTTCTGGCAGCAAATGGGACCCAGATGGTGTGGATCACGGAACAGGTAGGGCTTGCTTGGGAGTTCGGGAGGAGGACAAAGAGAGTAGTGGAGTTTGCCCAAGTAGGCGCCATACTGGAAAGTGGGCAACTGAGGGTACTCAGATGAAGGATGCCTGGTGAGGTGGGGGTGAGAATCTGAAAAGCAAGAAGGGAGACCCAGCTTATGAATTTTTCCTTAACACCTTCAGTGTTCTGACAATGTTTATGCTGACAATGTACGTGCCTCTGTGTGGCATACAAGCAAGGGCTTCATTGAATCTTAAGTTCTTGAATTGCAAGAGGAAGGAAGAAGATATTTGGAAATATGCCCTAGTTCTTTGTTCTCTTTAAAAAAATGTAGCATCTATTTTTTTCATAATAGAAAAAAATCTATTATTGTACTTGCATGTTTGCTCTCAGATCCACACCCTACCCTTTCCTTGGAATCTGTATATTGCAAGTGGCTTCCTCTCCAAACTACATTTCCCAGGCTTTCTTGCCAGCTGGCACAGGCTCATCCAGTGTGATGCACTGCAGGGGATTGGAGGGGGTAGGAGCAGTGAGGAAGAACCAGGATATCCCCTCTTCTTTCTCTTTGCTTCAGGTGGCGTTCCAGAAGAGGCCATGTCTTCTCTGCTAGGAGCCACAGATCCCACTGAGTGGCTTTGGCTGCTGGCTTCAGTAACACCATCTCCCCTCTTTCCCCTCCCTCTTCTTGGTACCAGCTTCTTGATGCTGCTAATTGCTGGGCTCCCTGTTCTCTGTGTATCTTTCATCTCTTATTAACCTTTGCAGCTAGTTCCCATATTAAATTTCTAATATCGAACTACCTGGGGTGGGCTGTTTTCCTAGCTGAACCCTGACTGAGACATGTATTTATTATAGAAATTCGGCCACAGGAGAATTTTGTAGAAAATTTATATATGTGTATATATATATACATACAGGGCCCGCCCTGTGGCTTGGTGGTTAAGTGTGCGCGCTCCGCTGCTGGCGGCCCGGGTTCAGATCCTGGGCGTGCACCGATGCACTGCTTCTCCGGCCATGCTGAGGCAGTGTCTCACGTACAGCAACTAGAAGGATGTGCAGCTATGACATACAACTATCTACTGGGGCTTTGGAGGAAAATAAATAAATAAATAAAATTATATATATATATTTCTTTTTTTGCTGAGGAAGATTAGCCCTGAGCTAACATCTGTTGCCAATCTTCCTCTTTTTTTTGCTTGAGGAGGATTAACCCTGAGCTAACATCTGTGCCACACTTACTCTATTTTATATGTGGGTCACCACCACAACATGGCTGACGAATGGTGTAGGTCTGCGTCTGGGATCTGAACCCTCACACCTGGGCTGCTGAAGCAGAGTACTCTGAACTTAACCACTAGGCCATGAGACCGGCCCCTATATTTATTTTTATATAACATAATTTATTATATAAAATAAATATATATGTACATTTTTTCTTTCACAACTTTGGAGTCGTACTGTGCTCTTTGCTTTGTAATATTTTATTTTCTCTCACTTAATATATTGAAAACATTCATCTAAATCATTAGATATTCTAATATAACATGATTTTAAAATAATTATCTGTGTGACTTCAAATGGATGTACTAGAACTTATTTAACAAGTCTACCATTACTGGTTATTTAGATTGTTTCCAATATTCTACTATTGTAATAATACTCTATGCTAATTTTGGGGATATATTCTGATTGTTTCTTTAGGAGAGATTCAAAACATGACTGCAATGAGAGCAGGGGTTTTGTCTGGCTTGTCCACTGACGAATTCTCAGTGCCCAGAGCAGTGCCTGCCCCATAGTGGCATTTTTGGTGAGGTTGAGGTGGGACAACTGTTAAGGGACAAGTACAGTCTAGAGACCTCGTACGTGTTGACACGCCTCCGTTTTGAGAGCCAGGGCTGATTCATTGCACAAAAAACGGTCAGCTCAGAACTGGCCAGCTGCCGGATGAATTGTACAGGATGGAGCCTTCGGGCTTCCACAGCTGCTGGGGGTCATTCAGCTGGTGGAATTGGCCTTATTGCAACTGTGAGCCAGCTGGACGGAGAGGGAAGGCCAGGGCTGGGTGCATTCCTGTGAAGTCCACTCCTGCTCCCCCAGGAGACCGCTGGCTGCTCTACCGAGGCTGCGGTAACTGTGCTGCGCCAAATCTCAGGCCCTACCCCAGCTGGACGAAGGCTCAGGGGTGGATCTTTCTGGTCTCAGATCTTCCTAATGGCGTTCTCAGGATGCCTCAACCCCGAACTTTTGAAAACAGATTTTCTTAATTTCGAGCTTTCAACTAAACTCACAAACAATACGGTACTTGGAGGGTTAAACCTAGTCTCAAAGAAAGGCTTGAGTAGATAGTAAGGAAATTCTGTCCTTTCTGGTAAAAGAAGTTACTTTCCTTACGAAGTTACCAGATGACAAGTTGAGATTGTTTTTTTGAAAGTGAAACTCCCACAGAGGGCTCGAAACTTAGGTCTCAACATTTATCTTTGGTTTGCCTAAGTCCAAATAAACGACTGTGCGTCCCAAGCTAAATAACAATAACATGCCGATAAAATAAAAACCACAAAGACAAAGTGGAATGTGGAGAACAAGCAGTTTTTGTGCCAGGGATTAAACTGCAGCATGAGGACGTATCTGGACATCTCCAGGCCTGAATACCCTGTCACCAGCAACAAATTCCAGAAGATTTAAAGTATAAATTGAATTCAATAACTATTTATTGCTCACATATTATGTGCTCAATGTCAGAAGCTGCCTCTAGGCAGTTTCACCTTAAGAAGAGGGGGTGGAGGTACAAATTCACAACTCAGTAAACAGTAAAGAGCTTGGTTAGAATCCCGGGGTTGGGCTGCCTGGCTTCTAATCCTGGCTCTGCTGTTTGCTCACTGTGATCTTGGGGAAGTTGTCTGTTCTTCCTTGGCCTCAGTTTCCTAGTCTGTAGAAATGGTGTAAGATCCTACAGAGTTGATTGGAGAATTAAATGAGTTACCATTTGTAACATAACTGGATCACTGCCTGGGACATGGGACACCCACTTCGCTGCTCCATAGTTTGTCTCAAATGCCAAATTCTCTTCCTGGGTTGGGGGGTTTGTAACCAGGGGCATTGTTACCCAGCCTGTTATTGTAGTGTGTTCCGCATCTGGAGGGGCTTTCTAGCTTCTACCTCTTTGTGACTTCCTGACCTTGCTCTTGGAATACGTGGCCTTTGGTCAGTCCTCAGCCTGTCCCTCAGCTGAGAGTTGATGGAGCACTAGGCTGAGTGCTGTGGGAGATAGGAAATTGTAAGAAATGGTCTTCTCCTGATATGCTGGGCCTGTGAGGGTCTAAGACACTTGGCCCAGGAAGAGCTGGGCCTTAGAGAAGAATGCCAGTGTGAGTGTGGGGTTCCCAGAGTCCAGGTCCTTAGAATTAGTGACTCTTAGGAACTGGACAGTCTGTCAGAATGAGGACTATGGAGTCCCAGAAAGTCCAGCCTTTCACCCAAATTCAGGATTCTTTGGACATTTGTCTTGAGAGATAGTCATCTATCTTCTGCTCTAACATTTTATTCATTTGCTCATTCAGTCATTCATTGGGTGAGGCCAGTCATGGGGACTTCATTACTTGTCCTATCAGGAGGCATGGTAAATCCACCCAAAAAACTTCCAGCTGCTGGTTCTTACTCTGGTTTTACAAAAAGTCAAATTTCTATTTTATTTATTTAATGGCATAAGTTATCTTCCTAAATATTTTCCTTTTCAGACTCATTTATTCCAGATTCACGTCAGTCAATATACGTGGCATGATTTCCCCACTCTCTGCCATTCTGATTCCTTTGCCTTGGAAGAATCTCAGTCTGGGAATCTCCTTCTTAGAATGCAGCATGAAGATTTAGTTTCAACACACCACATGTAGAATAAGTCTCTTTGATGCTCTACATCTACTAGTGTAACCTCAGACTGTTTTAGCTTTTAACTGAATATTTTTAAATGAGCCGTTATCCACTCAGGTTTCTTCCACCCCATAGATGTGTAATTGGCTTTGTGAACCTACATGCAACAATTTACACAAATTTATTTTAAATAACTTCCGCTCACCTCTCCTCTGATGTAATTTTGAATTTGCCGATTGGAAGTATTTGTGACATCTGTAATTTTGATAGACGTGAGACTGAATAAGAAAAGGCAAAGGCAGCACACTTCAGCATCCCACTACAAATTTTGCTCTGAGATCAATACCCCTCTAATAATCAACAATTTTTGGCTTTTGGATTCAACCAGCTAATTCTTCCTATGAATCAGAGACTGGAGCCACTACCCAAGTTTGAAGGTCTTCCCTTATTAACAGAACAACATTGGGAAACTGTCAGAACCTCTCTGACTCTCGCTTTCATCAACTGTAAAGTAGAGAGATATCTACCTACGAGAGTTGAAGTGAGGCGTAAATAAGATAAATTATGTAAAACGTTTATCACAGTGCCAAGCAAATAGTGAGCATTTAATAAATGTCAGTGATTTAATATGTTTTCTTTTCATTTCTCCATCATGTCCACTAGATATCGCAACATATGAAATTTCATTATCGTAATTACAATATTTTCCTGTTTTTGGTCTTCTGGATCTTTCCCCCTTTTTGAAGACTTCTTAATGATTAATTGACAATGATCTTGAAATGAGCTTAGAGACTTGTTTGAGGTAGAACTGGGAGCAATTATGACTTCCTGTAGACCACTAGGTTAGCCCAGTGACAAATACAAATACTATCCTCGATGTGGGTGTGATGGAGAGGGGAGCCTAATCTGACTTCATAAGAGCTGAGAGTCAAACCTGGAAGTCAGACAATAGTGTTTAAAAATTTAATTAGATGGGTAGTATGAAGACATTGAAGACTATACAGGATAATTTTTATTAACTTAGATTACAGAACATTCAGCACGACTCAGGGATTGCTGCTCAGAGTGTCATGGCTGATGTTTGCCTTCACTTTGGACCTCGTTTATGCAACAGCATCATAATGATGAAAGACTTCTGGGAGCAGACTGCCCTGGCTCCACCAACTACTAGCCTGGGTAAGGTCACAGCTGAAACTTTGAGCTGAGTCTGTTTGTTCTTCATTTAAATGGTGTCAAGAATACAATGTGATTTGAGGATTAGGGGAGAAAGGGCATCTAAAGTTCTTATTATGGTTCCTAGTCCATAGTAAGTACTCAATAAAGGTTAGCCATGAGTTTAATTATGCTAAGAGAAAATTTCACAAAGGAACTGCCCACAAAACACCACTCATTTGTGACTGAAAATTATGATTGGTGCCTTTTCCAGAGGAGGCAGAATATGTGGATACTTCCTTTATTTCGGACAAGGATATAACGCTGTGACTGAATGACAGAAAGAGAATGCTTTCTATCAGCAGCCCAAAGATTTCCTTTCACTGGAATTCAGCTTATTAGCTGCATGGCTAACTGCTGGAGCCAGGAAAACATGTCCCACACATGACACTGTTGTCAAGCAGAGGAGACAGATGTTTCTGGGCTTCCTCTCTCTGGGACTTAATAGCTCCTGAAAGTTAGCTCTTCTTGACTCATTAAGGCATGTCTGCCTGGGGGTCAACGGTGGCAACGCTGTGTTAACCCCGGCAAGCAGCCGTCACCAGAGCTCTACAAAGGGAGACAGCGCATTTGAGAGAAAGACAGGTGATACAACACACACACACACACACACACCATCCTCAGATGGCCCTGGTTCCCTGGAGACGTGGAGAAAATACGTGTTTTCTTAAAGGATTAGAAAACATAACCCTTTGCTTTTTTCTGTGTGGCTTATTGGTAGGACATCTCACAATTCTCTCCTTTGTACTCTCTCTGTCTTTAATCTCTCTATTTGCTAAGGAGCACTACTTAGATCCAGCATCCAGGACGGTGAGCATCCTAGAGGCACACCACTGGGACAGTAATAAAACCCACTGAGAAAGAAGGAAAAAACGATGCTATTCTCTCTTTCAATGAAGCATTTGAAATAACTGGTTTTATTTTCTCCTTTCTCTCTCTGGTGTCCTATGTATTCAGTGATGGGAATGGAAATTATTCCATTTGATGTTCCCAACTGAATTATTCCCAATCCATTTTGATGTGCTTCGGTTCTTTGCTTACTGAGTCTGGAGGTGCCTAATTTATATGCTGCTCTGCTGCAAGTTCCCCTTCCTCTCTTGTGACTCCCCTGGACTCCAGGCTGTTTCTGGGATAGATGTGCATGGTTGGGGAGAAAGTGTGCTGTCATCATCAGCAGAGAATATTTGCTGAGTTATTGTAAAATGGCCCCTAAGGAGGTTCCCATGACATTTTAACCAATACTGGCTTCTGGCGAACATCCTTTGGTAGGTGTCAGAAATAAGCTCTGTAATAATCTATTCTAGAACTTTATTAAGCTTTATGATAATGTGTGCCCATTTCTAATTATCACCTCTAAGAATTTCTCTAGAACTGTAGACTTCCATTTATTTGAAGGGAATAGGTGCTAGCGCCCTTGGGCTTCTAGTGTGTTTTATGTGGTTCATTTTATGCTTTCTAATTTGAAGAACATTTTCTTTGGTGGCCAAATAAGGAGTAGATTTCCTGTTAGTAGTGAAGAGAATGGTCAAAAAGGTCGGGGATATGGATGGGGTTAGGTCTGTGCCCTCCAATATGGTACATGAGGCTAGTGGCTACCATATTGGATAGTGCAAATGTAGAATGTTTCCATCATCACAGAAAGCTCCACTGGACAGCACTGGGTTAGACGGTCAAAAGAGTAGGACCACCCTCTGCTGGCCTGGAGTCTCCATCAGAAGAAATCAAGACAGTGCTGTAGAACTCCTCAGGTTCCTATAAACACCCCCCCTGCACCCCCTGTGCCCCCCAACATTTATTTCTTCTATACCTCTTCTGCTGCCTTGGGACTGCTCTCATCATGTCACTTGTTACATGAAGCCCAGAACTGCCTGGCCATCTTCATCCCTAGACTCTAATTCCCCTGTGACTCTACCTCTCCTCCTTAAGGGATTTCACTGGCCTCTTGGAATTTAAGGTCAATTGTCAGCATAATCCCTCATATCCTCAACACTTCACTGAATCTTCTCTTCACTTCCTTGCTTTCCCCAAGACATTGCTTCTCCTGCAGCCCTCTCAAGAGATTGCCATTTTCTCTCCCTTCCTAGCTGCACCTCTAGACCTGGAGGTGAGGTAGGTGAATTCTTTTGCTCCTCATTTCCACCTCTAGACCATACTCTCTCTCTCCTTCCTGAAATCACTCAGCTACGAATCTGGAATCTCGTGTCATCAACTTCATTCACCCAGTAGTCCCCACTTCCTTGTTGCAGTCAATTAGCACACCTCAGATCACTTAGTCTGATTTCTTAAAAGTGTTAGCTTTGGCTCGCAGCTGTTCCCTTATTGTTCTTTCTTTCCTAGTTGTTGGCAATTTAAATATACATGTAGAGGATTCCTGATTTTCTCTTCTCCAATTATTTTGTCCTTCATCTTATCTCATCAACTCCCTGTCATAGTTGGTCATAGTCCAGTAGACCTTGCTCTTTCCCTTAACTTGAACCTTGCCAGAATCTTAATTTCAAACACCCAACCCTCTAACCACCATTTTCATCTTTATAGCCCACTTCCTGCATTACCCTGATTTCGCCAGGACCTTCAATCTAGTGTCTCTACTAGTCAAACACCAAAGGCAGCTCCTCTGGGTGGATGAATTAGAAAGAGGTGTCCACTCTGGGCAATGCAGCCCCATGCCAGGGCTCATGGCATGGGACACAGACTAGATTTCAGCCCCCACTTACCCTTTCAGCTGGGCACTTTTGTGCAGTGCACAAACTTCACAAGTATACATGGAAGTCCTGTTTCAATCCATTCACTCTATCGTATTTTAACTGTTCCTCACCAGCATCCCCAGGATCTCGCTTCCACCTTCACCTAGTTTAAATTACGTGACCAGTCATTGTTATTGTTGCCCCTTTGCGTACAACCTCAACTCCCATGACTCTCCCTTGCTTCATTGTACTGTCTTGGCTAAACTCCAACCCTGGTTAAATCCAACTCATTTTCTTGGATAGCTCTGTTATTAACATTGCTAAGGAAAAACACTTAGCTGTGCTGCCTGTTCTCACTTCAAGTTCATGATCACTAACCTTAAGTGGGCTATAATTTTATCCATCAGTTGTACTATATTTTCTTATTGAATTTAATTTTCTATCTCCCTAGACAATTCTTTTGTCTTCTTACTTCTCTTCAAACTTTTAACATCTCACTCACTGGGTTTCACTTGATGACCGTGCTTTCCAAGTCGCTGAGGAAACTGAAGCCATCAGAATAGCACTTCCACAAGTCCCTCCCAGAGCACCTACCCACCCCCTGCATGTGTGTCCATATGCCCACGCTTTCTCTTCTGCTGGTGCTCCCTCCACTTGGATATTGGATCTCATTGTTCCTGTCTACTCAAGGACGTTGCTGCAGGAATTCTCCCTGCTCTCTTCTTTACCACCAAATATTGCCTTTCCACTGAATCGTTCCTATCAGAATATAGACATATTCTTCCTTCATCTTAAACACAGCCCTCCAGAGACCCCATTTTCGTCTTCAGTTACTGCTCCATTTTTCTTTCAGAGGAAATGTCGTTGAATGTGTTGCCTGTATTTGAGATCTCCATGACTCTGGTCAGGCTTTCCCCACTCCCCCAATACTGCTCTCGTTAAGGTCATCAATGTCACCCACATTGAGAAATCCTGTGATCAATGATCAGTCTTCCCCACCTTGGCCCGTTAGAGGCATTTAACATAGGATGTTGGTGTCTCTTTCTTGGAATATTTTTTCACTTAGCTTCTAGGATGCCTGCTCTTCTGATTTCTTCTTATCTGCTTTTCTTCACAGTGACTTCTCCTTTACTGGTTTCTCCTCTAGATATTGGAATGCTTTAGGGTCAGTCCTCGGTCCTCTTCTCTTTTCTATTGCTCCCTACCTGATCTTATCTGGTCTCCTGGCTTCAAGTAACATTTTCATGTTGGTGATTTCCAAATTTGTATCTTCAGCCCAGACGCTCCCCAGAACTCCAGACTTGCACTTCATGCTCCAGTTGCCTACTTGGTATCTCCACCTGGATATCAAACAGGCATCATAAAGTGAACAAGATCAAACTGAGCACTGGATATACATCCCTCACCCCTAAAACCTGATGCCCCATGGTCTTCTCTGTCTCTAATTGTAATTTCATTTTTTTAGTTGATTAGCCCCAAAACCTTGGAGTTATCGATTTATCTTTTTTCCCCAAACATCAACAAATCCTATTGGCTCTGCCTTTAAAATGTATCCAGAATCTAATTACTCCTTACCTCCTCTACTTCTACCCCTCTAGATGAGTCCCCATTGTCTCTTAATAGATATTTGTAATGGCCTCCTACCTGATCCCTCGTCTTTCATCCTTGCTCATTTGTTGTCTGTTTTCCACACAGCAGCCAGAGTGAGCCTTCTCAAACAGAAGCCATATTGTGTTGTTCCCCTACTATAACCCTGCCATGGCTTCCCAGCTCACTCAGAATAAAAGCCAACGTCCTATCCATTATCTACTATAGGATCTGGCTCCCTGTCACTTCTATGCCTACTTACTCTCTGGCTTCCTCTCCTACCAGTTTTCCTCTTTCACTTTGTTTCATCCACATTGCTTCCTTGAATTCACCAGATGGCTGACTGCCTCAGGATCTTTGCACTTGCTGTTCCTGTGCCCAAAATGCTCTTTATCTGGGTGTCCACATGGCTCATGCCCTCACTTCCTTCAGATCTTCATTCAAAAGTCTCAGTGAAGCCTTTTGTAGACATCCCATCTACAATTTCATTCTCCGGTGCATACTTTCTCTGTCTCCTCTGCTTCTCTTTCTTCTCTGCTTTATTTTTCTCCTTAGTACTACTTGCCACTATCTAACATAATGTATATTTTATATTACCTTGTTTTTTTTTCTGACTCTGCCACAAGAATTTAAGTTCCAGGAGAGCAGGACCTTTTATTTGTCTGTGTTTGTTTTGCTCACTGCTATATCTCCAGCGCCTAGAAAAGTGCCAGGCCCCCAGCAGGTAGCTAACAAATCTTTGTTGAATGACTAATTGAAGGTAAAAATGAATTGGCCAGCACTGCCTCTTTTTGCAAGGACTTATAACCTAATGCTTAAGAGCATGAGTTTGAAATCCTGCTGGTGTAACCTTTGGTAGCTTTCTTAATGTGTTTCCTCCTGTGTAAAATGGGATAGTGATAGTTCGTACTGCAGAGAGTTGTTGGGAGGATTAAGTGAGATCATATATGTAGGGAAATACGTGTCGATTAGATATGTAAAGATGAAATATGCAGAGTAAGTGCACAGTAAGTCTTCATTTTCATCATTATTGTTGTCCTCTGCTAACATTACATCATCTTCCCGTTTTCCCATTACACTTTCTTCTCATAGGTTGTTTAAAAGTACAATATAAACCCATTTATAGGAATCCCAACTCTGCTGCTCATTAGCTGTGTGATTTAAGACAATTTACTTAATCTTTCTGAACCTCAGCTGTTTCACCTTTAGACTAGAGACAATAATACTTGGCAGAGTTGTGGTAGGGATTAAGCAGTGTGTAAAAAGGAGTTTGGTGTCTTTCCCTGACACATAGTAAATGCTCAATAAATAACAGCTCTTAACTGTGCGGTGGGGATGCGGGATATAGAGGAGGCGTTCTGGCAGGGCCAGCAGCCACAGGCTGTGGAGTCAGCTGGACTGTTCACATTCAAGTTCTGCTCAAATTGGAGCTTCCCTACGAGTAGCCTGTGCAATCAAGTCTTTAATTCAGTTCTTCCTTTTCCTCACCAAGATCACTCAAAGTTCTTAGCAGGGATTGTAATTTTTTGAGTTTCCTGAGATGCGTTTCTTTTTATAGTTTTTGTCCTCTGTAAGCTCTTTTCTCTGATTTTTAAACATCCTATCTAGATTCTATATATCCTATCTAGAATATATATACACAAATATATATTCCTCTTTTGTTTTTGTTCAACTTCCAGATACACTGTCATTCTCTTCCGAGCTTCCTTTCACTTCCGTATCACTAACCAGTGCTTCCTTGTAGAGAGCAGCAAATCCACTTGTTTTCCCCTCTACCTTTTAAGCATCTAGCAATAAGATTGACATTAATTATAGATTACAGAGCAACTATGTGAAGTTGTCTAAACTGACCTATTTTAAACTAATGTTTCCTCAAGCCAGACTTAACTAGCTTTAGTACAATCCTGAGAATACCAGTAAGTTGATTATTCAATACCACCCACTTCCACCCTCGTACATTTTTAGGTATTGTTGCCCAAACTCATTTGCTGTCCTGATTTCAGAAGGAACTCCATGAATGGAAGAATCCCTTAGGGGACAGAAGTGAGAGTTAAATCCTACGCTAAATACATGAGCTCATCTTTTTAGAATCCTGCAGAGCAGAGGGTGGAATTGAGCCAACACTTCACGTTGGCCAGGCAAACTTGCAACATTGTCTATTTCCCTTCTCTTACACAGGTTAAATATCTTTAGCATAACCTACTAGAAAACTACAGAGGAGAAAGACCACCCTCATCCTACTCACGGCTCAAATATTAAGTGTGCAAAATGAAGTAAAATGGTCAGACATAGAGAATTTTTTTTTTTGCTGAGGAAGATTCATGCTGAGCTAACATCTGTCCCAATCTTCCTCTGTTTTGTATGTGGGTCCCTGCCACAGCATGACCACCAATGAGTGGTGTAGGTCCATGCCGGGAACTGAACCTGGGCCGTGGAAGTGGAGTGTGCTTAGCCTGACCACTAGGCTATGCTTTGAATATGATTTTTGAAATGATTTTTCCTTAAGTAAAAGTGTTGAGGTTGGGTGGCAACGTAATTCTTGGAGCTAAGGGACTTTCCAGTTGTGGAATATAACATACTATGTTATATATTTCTTGCTATAGTATGATACAGTTTTGGAAGGAAGTGAACATGATTGCTAATTGGCTTGAATTTATTTAATTTATGTAATAAAAACTTTTTCAGTATTTTGTTGCGTAGAGCAGTGCCCTTTCTCTGGGAGAAATGAAAAAATTACTAATTGAGTTGACAGTTTTTCTTCGAATGAAATAAGAACTTGTTAACTTCTCCCCCTCAAATCTGTCATCTTCTTTTTATGTAATTCTTAAGTATCCATCCTGATTTCATTTCTCCCACAGTCATCCAGCTCTTGAAAACAAGCTAAAAAAAAAAAAACGGAAACGGGATTTTTGGAGTTGCTTTGCTCTATCACCTATGTTCTTTCAAAACATAAGTGATAGAGCAAAGCAACTTTGAAAATCAACCCATTTCTCTAGAAACTTCTTTTAGCAGTGCCTCTGTTGGGTGGATCATGCCATGAGAAGAAATCAGGACACATTTTTTCTGAGATGTTGAGGATATCATAAGTCTTAGTAACTCACTGCTTCGTCAAATGGCTTGATACACAGGGGAAACTTCTTTAGTTCTAGTTTTCTGGCCTTTTCTGCTCTTTAGATCAAGCTCAAAGGTGAACTATAACCCTAGAGCCCATCTAGACTTCATTTTTTTTTTAATTTTGCTGATCCTTTTTTTTTTTTAGAGGACGATTGGCCCTGAGCTAACATCTGTTATCAGTCTTCCTCTTTTTCTTTTTTCTCCCCAAAGCCCCAGTACATAGTTGTATATCTTAGTTGTAGGTCCTTCTAGTTCTTCTGTGTGGGACGCCACCTCAGCATGGCTTCATGAGCCGTGAGTAGGTCCGCATGCAGGATCCAAACCAGCGAACCCTGGGCCACCAAAGCAGAATGCATGAACTTAACCACTACGCCACCAGGCCGGCCCCACTTCTCCATTTTTTAAACTAATCTTTTATTGAGGTAAATTGATTTATAACGTTATATAAATTTCAGGTGTACATCGTTATATTTCGACTTCTATATAGACTATCTTGTGTTCACCACCAAAAGTCTAGTTGCTATCCATCACCGTACAAATGTGCCCCTTTATCCCTTTCACTCTCCTGCCACCCTCCTTCCCTTCTGGTAACCACCAATCTATTCTTTGTATTGGTGTGTTTGTTTGTTGTTGTTTTTTATCTTCCACAGATGATTGAAATCATATGGTATTTGACTTTCTCTGTCTGACTTATTTCGCTTAGCATAATACCCTCAAGGTCCATCCATGTTGTTACAAATGGAAAGACTTCATCTTTTTTATGACTGAGTAGTATTCCATTGTATATCCAGGCCACATCTTCTTTATCTATCCATCTGTCGTGAGCACTTAGGTTGTTTCCGAATCTTGGCTATTGTGAATAATGTTGCAATGAACATTGGGGTGCAAATATCTTTTCATATTAGTGTTTTCATGTTCTTTGGATAAATATCCAGAAGTGGAATAGCTGGATCCTATAGTAGTTCTATTTTTATTGGGAATCTTCATACTATTTTCCGTAGTGGCTACAATGGTTTACATTCCCATCAGCAGTGTATGAGGGTTCCCTTTTTTCCACATATTGTCCAATATTTGTTATTTCTTTAGACTTCTCCATTCTATGCACTCCCAAAGTGCTTAAGAGTTCCTATACTCATTTTAACCTTCAAATGAGACTTACATTGCTATCTCAGGGTTTACTGCCTTGTTGCCTTAACTAGATTATCTGATCTCACCTTGTGGGAAGACATTAAGTCTTAAACATCTTCTCTGGAGGTGGATACTTTAATGAGAGTTTCTCAAAAAGTGTGGTCCTCAGCATCCTGTCAGGAACATCTGGAAAGTCTAGCTAAAAATACAGGTTCTTAGTCCCCACCCATCTTACTAATCCAGTAGTGGCCATAGTGAGAACTAAGAACATGGATTTAACAGTCTCCCCAGATGATGCCTATGCACACCAAACTTTGAGAACCACAGCCTCATAGGCACCAGGCAGATACTTGATGATTGGACTGGACAACTTCCCACTGATACCTCACGGATATTCTCAGAACAAGTCCTCGAATGCCACAGGGCCAGCAAGACTAGGCCTAAGGGTAGAATTCGTACATGCACTCATTTAACAAACGTTAATCATGAGCTTACTCTGCTGGGTATGGGTGTACGGTGGGGAGTGAGATAGATGGAAAGAGTCTCTGCCTCTCTGGATCATATGGTCTAGTCATAGAACTTAATGGAACCTCATCAGCATCTTCTCTTTATTTTCCTTTTTTATTCCTCGGATATTTTATGAGTGTCTTCTGTTAGGCAGACTCTGTTCTATGATGAACAAGACAGCTACGGACCCCTCCCCTCTAACAGAGTTTACATTACAGTAAGGAGAAAAAGAAAATAAACAAGTAAACCAAAACCCCCAAGTTAATCACAGATTGTGACAATCGCGATGAAGTAAATAAACAATGTGGTGTGTGGAGAGACTGACTTCGAAGGGTGAGGGTTCGGCAAAGCCACCCCATGAGATGGAATTTGAGCTGAGAATTGATGGATGAAGGTCTTTGGGTCCTGATGAGAACTGAGGCAGACTGATGAGTCATTGGAAGCACTCATGCCTAAGATAGAATAATAATAATAGTGATGATGATGATGATGATAACGACAGCTATTATTTATTGAGCATTGCCTGTGTGTCAGACTGTACGTTAAACATTTTACGTGCTCTCTTGTATTCAATCTTGGCAGGAAACCTAGGAGATAGATGTTATTACTTCCACTTTTAGATAAGGAAACTGAGAAAATTCAGAGAGGTTAAGTGACTTGTTCAGGGTCCCACAGCCAGTAAGTGGCAGAGGGGGCAATTAAACCTAGCTCTGTGTGATGGCAAAGCCTGCATTCTTTGGCACTACAAAATTTCCCTCTTTGGTGGCGGGAGGCTGCTGCTGCTAATTGCAGAGAAAGCATGATGAAATAGAAAGTGCACAGGCTTGTTATGACGAAGGGGATGGTTAATATTAAAAACATAATAGTAATGATTTAACACTGTTGAGCACCTACTCTGTGCAAGGCATTGTGCAAAGCACCTTATATTCATTAGCTCCTGTTATCCTCAAACTAATTCTATGAGATACAGATGAGGAAACGGGTTCAGAGAGGTTAAGCAACTTGGCCAAGTTTACTCAACTGGTAAGTGGTAGAACCTGGTTCACGCCTATGAGGTCTGATTCCGAATCTTGACTCTCTCCCTTCTGCTTCCCTGACGAAAGGAGCTACTGTCTGTGCAAGGGGCTTAGACACACTTAGACACGGTAAAGCTCAAAATAATTAACTTCCCTCCCTCCTTGCCTTAGCTCTTTTTCATCTGGCCTGGTTCCTGATGCCTGTGACCTTCTCTTCTCTCCTTTTGGGACACTGCTACAGAATCACCGTGCGTTTCCTCCTCTGTGCTGATTTATGAGAGTCGACAGTCATTGGCAAGTACCTGGGCCTGTCACAGGAGAATGTGCCACTTTTTTCTATCTTTAGAATGTTGTCAATCCAGCATTAAAGCACCTTCAATCATTAACAAGCCAGTATGGGTTTATCTGTCATTGTCTTTCCACAGGCGAGGGATTGCTGAAAGCAGGACCCAGGAAGCTAAGTTACGATGGGAGGGCGATGCCTGCCTGGTTCAGAGACTGTGGCAGGCTCAGAGAGCCAAGTCTTAGGAAGGACTCTGAAAAACTGGGATGGAGAGGAAGGCGGAGCCTCCCAGGGAATGTGATTCCCCAGGGAAGGAAATGGCGGATGGTGGAGAACCACGCAAACTACACAGATTTGCCAAGTGTGGTCATTTCTGCTAGTTCCTGTTGAAAACTACGGCACCACCACATAGCACCCGTCTTTATTATACTCCCTTGTATCATAGCAATGATGGCATCAGATGGCAGTGAATACCAGGTTTATGATTCCATTCTGTTGATTTGCTTTTCAATGTTGGTTAAAATCTGAGCCTTGCCCCATTCCTGGCAAATCGACTACTATTAGAATTTTTGACCCATTTTGCTTGGGCTGTTCCATGGCTTGGGTGGGATTACATGTTGAGGGATGACCTGGCCCCATGCCCTTCACCCTCTGGGTTGATTTGGGTTGGGATTAGTGGGATGTGGCTTCATTCCCTGTGATTTGGGGTTGAGCTGGATTGAGTTTGAGAGAAAAACTAGGGCTCATTCCCCATCCACTAAACCTAAATTTTCAGGCCCCTCCTAGTGTGGTTTCAACACCCACCAACTGATCACACTTTTTGAAATTCCTATTATCTTTTCAAACTTAAATATGGAAAAAGGCTGGGATCTTATATATTCAAAGAGTGGCTTTTAGCTTCACCTTAATCTTGGATTTTGGTATGAAAAAATATTTTGGCATCAGTATTCCATTTTCTTTTCTATCCAGGCTAATCATATATAATAATTAGCTACTCATATTACGTGCATTAAAACTGTTCATGGGTTCATTGTCAAACAAGGATTAAAACTGGGTTTGTGTAATATTTCATTTTATTTGTAAAAAGTTTTTGAACTGTCCCTTTGTGTCACTGTCAGACTTGACTTGAATGCTCTTATGTTTCAGTTTTCTAAGATATGGTTTCCATCCTGTTTTTAAAATCACTGTGGCAATCTTTGTAATGAATTCAGATTCCAGTATTGCATCTCAGGCTCTGATCGCTGTTGTGTGATACTTGGGTGAAAAGTTTTCCACCGATTCTTCTAAATTGTAGGACACGTCTCCTCTTCAGGTTTCCAAGTTGCAAGTTTGAACATAATCTTTTCTTATTAGCCCAGGCTTTGTTGAAGCTTTAGATAGCAGCTATCAAAAGTCAACCAGCTTTATGCATTGGCTTTTTTTCTTTAAAATCTTTTTGGCAAGCTTCAGTGTGCTCATATAACCATAATACACAAGGGGACTACTTTCCTTGTTAATAGAAGAGCTAAAGACCAGGCTAACAGGTTTGCTGCCATGCTAATATGGAATAATCTCTGATAACTATAATTAACTTGTATGCTCCTGTCATAGGTTGACTCACCAGAACATTCACAAGCTGCAGGATTGATATTTCTCTTTGAGATGCAAGCAGATGCTTCCAACAACTGTCTAGAGCCCCAGTGCTGCAGCCTTGGTTTGGTACACATTTATCCTTGGCAGGAGAACCATCTATTTTAGGAAGGTATTTTGACACTTTACTCTTGGCTACAGTGTCTCCAAAAATGCACTCAGCGAACATAACAGTCTTCTCTCCTGCGCGACAGTCAGCCCCAACCCCGTTCTGTGGTAGAGTCAGCTGGCCCAAGACCAAAGCAGCTAATCAGCACTGGATTTATTCTGGGGCTCGAGGAAGATTCCTGACCATTCACTGCCAGCTTTTCCCCGGGGTTCCTCTCCTTGCAGCCAGTCTTGTTATGCAGAGGGCTAGACAACTGTGCTTTGGGAATTCTCACCAAGGTACTGTTTGATGAGAATGAACGTGTTGTTGGGCTTCATGTTCAGGCTCTTCTGAGGACCCTTTAGAAGGAAAATCTTTTTCCTGGTAATCCTGTAGGCTGCCTGGCTTCTCCAGGAAAGCTGTTCTTCCTCTATATGGATTTAGGAGAGAGTTAGGGAGTCTATCACTCTTCCCTTGGTGGCAAATGCGGGAATCACGATGATGAAGACTTTAGTAGCAGAAGAAAATAGCACATGCCTGTTTGACGTGCAAATAAATGTGCATAGAAATAAAAATTAAGGGTTTATCTGAAACAAGGCCACAGTTTATTTTCTAGATCTGAGGAAGATAGAATTGTATCAGAAAAGACAGATCTAACCCATTGAGAAGAAGTTAGTGAAGTCTGAGTAGGGACTAGTAGCGAGGAGGTGCTGCAGTGGGGTGTCTTAATGGAAGGGACTCCAGGGACGATGTTAGGGTCATTTTCTTCCGAACTATTTCTTGGCTTGCTAGAAAAGTCCATCTTCTCCACATTCTCAAACCCTAACCCCCAGCACCTAAAGCCACATCAGTAAGAGCATCTGCCGGTTGGTACTAGTGACATTTAACAAAAACACAAAGAGGAAAAAGAAGAGAAGTCTCTTCTTAATGCTGTTTATAGGAAATATTTAAAAAATTATAGAGTAGCAGCTGTCAAGTTTTCTGATGTAAAACAATGTTTGATTTATTTTCAGGCATCTTGGGAAAGTCTTAACTTGCTCTTTATTAAATTTTCCTTAATCTTTTCTTAGTCTCGTGCATTCCCCTCAAATGGTTTCTTATAAGTCAATCATTAAAAGTGGTAGGAATTTGTAAACTTTTTAAACATCCCGTGAGGAGGCAGATCTCACCACAACATGTGTCCCAAATAAAGAAAGCTATACAGATTGTTGAGAATAAAGTCTATACGATCAATCACCTTGGCAAAAATCCAGAAAAAAAAACTATTAGACTGGTCATGTACTTTTTTGGAGATATCAAATATAGCTGATGAGATTTGCTGTGAATCTTTGTTGGTGCCAGCAAGACTGGAGGAGAAAACAGAGATTTTCCCAGCTGGAAAATTTCGGCAATGTCCCCCAAGCAACTACATAAAGATCTCCAGGTATTGACAGCTCAAAGATTCTAAGAGAGATAATCTGCTCCAAGATTTAGAAAATAATGATAGAGAATCAGGACATTTCCTGAGGATAAATGACCAGCTGGAAAGAATTCACAGCATTAACTTCAACTAAGTGCCGTTAACCCAACTGTTCCTTGGAATTACTGTAGACTGCTCACTATTTATGCTGAACACATGTGCTGCTTCCCATCTGGGTGAACTGGAGAAGATGGAACAATTGTTTCTGGTTAATATGCTCCATAATATTATTTTTGTGACTTTGAAAGTTTCATTTAATAGCAAGTACCATTAGCAGGGAAGTTTAATCCTGTTACTGGCAGTCGAGGCTGGAAGGGCAGAGCCAGCGGGCAGCAGGGTGGAGAGTTGGCATGATGCCTCCAGTCTGTTGACTTGCTAAGGGCTCTGCCATGTGCCTGGGGGGTTTTCAACAAATACATAGTCTTGAAAATCATAGCACTGGAACTTTTAGGGCAACTTTTTGAAAGTTATATCAAATAAGTTTTAGAGGAAGGAAAAGAAGTGATTGAATTAAATCAGGGGAGAAGAGAATAAGAAATAACTACCTGATAGTCTTCATAAAACTAATGTTATTACTTTGTAAGGTCTTTGCAATTATACTTCAAAGCCAAGCAATCTCTTTAAAATTTTCCTATTCCTTTTAATCATTACTGATATCCTCTATTTGTTAACCTTTTAAAGTACAGCGTTTTCCAGAATGAATGAATAGGAATTCTTTTTAAGCAGATAAATAGAGCAGCAATGTGAAGAAGACAGTGCAATTTCTAGACAGATAATCTGTTGTTATTTTAATTACAATATTTGCAGTTAAATTGTTTTGACTATTAATCTACTGCAAAATACAGTACAATTTACATTTTTCTTCATTTTTAGAGCTTAAGCAAACCATATTTTAAATGATAGCAAACATTACATTCTAACATTTTACATTTAGAAATTCCCATTTTAGTTTTCTACTGATTAAATGAGATCTCAAAAAACAATGTATCTGAGTATAAAAAGGAATATCTGGAATACAATTACTTAAAAATATTCCACTTTGCACTTATAATGCATTTCAAAATGTGGAATGAATATTTTATGCAGAACCCATTTTTGACTTGAAGATGGTTTTATATTTAAAAGTCTCTACTGAAATGTGTTCTCAAAAAAGAATGTATTCAACCATCCATTGTTTTCATGTCCAAGCTGCTGTCAGAAGGGAGCATTCAGTGATATTCCAAGAGTAATTTTTCCACTTATAGAAAGAAATAAATGAGAATCTTTATGTTAATGTGGTATGCTCAGCTGACCTTTAATTCTTCATATGGTTGAGTAAACAGATGGCATAAAGTTTAGGTTTTCTTGTGAAAATGAAAGCGTGGCATCTTTATCCAGACTCCAAAGGTGGGAAATTCAGATTGTAATACTATTTATTGAACACCAAGTATATGTTATAAACTCCCCTTACATTCTCTTAGTTTTCACAGAAAATAGGTAAATGTGTGAGTGATGCAGATAAAGGCAGAGACGTCTTGATAAAGTAATATTTGACGTGGCATATTGTCTCCTTGTGTGGTCCAACCTGGGCTCTGCTCTCTCATTCCATCTCCTGTACTCAGCCCAGCTGGGGCTCCTGCTGCCTGAGTTCTTCGTTTTCCCCATGCTCTGCTGGTGGGAAGGGTTGTGATCTGCTGCTTTTGGCACAAGGATAACTGAGCTGAAACATTTCCTCCATTGAGCAAAAACCTGAAAGCTCTAACACTTTCTATGAAGAGCCATAAAAAGTGTCCTGCCAATGCCCGACTAAAGCAGCTAAAAGATGTTACTATTCAGCCATATCGTATCCTATTTTACATGGGCTACAAGTGTACATAACCACGTTTAGCTTATAGAGTCAGAGAAGGTCAGGGCTGGAGGGAGCCTTTGAGATCACCTAGTGCAGTGGGTTTCAGAGTTTCTCCAGGGTATGGGTGTTGGGGAAGGGGACAGGAAGGAAGGCTCGGTCCCTTTCCACAAGAACAGGTCAGCTTTTGTTTTATATGTTGTGACTCTGAGCAGGATTTCTTTAGGGAAAAAGTGTTCTGCCATTTTTTTTTCCATTAAAATATTTGAGAACTGCTGATCCTGTCTTTTTACAGATAAGGAACAGAGGCCCCGAGAGATGTTGTGTTTTCATTCAATGTCACTTGCAAATACGGAGATTTTACCTAGGCTGGAATTTCTTGCTTACACAGTATGTAATAAATATATCACATTTTTCTTGAAACTTCTTGGCTAGAAAGCCATGAATAGAGCATCTATATGGCCTGCTTCTGTGCCATTGTTCCACTCTTGCAAGCATGCAACCTCAGCATGTGTGAATACGTATGACGTGCGTGCATGCATGCATGTGCTTATTTGCATTAGGCTGTGGGAGCACATTAACGCCACAAGACTGTAGAACTCGGGGATCAAGTTGGTCACCTCAGTGCTTGGAACACTTCCTTAGTTTTCCATGGTATGGCAGATGCTACTTGCTGTAGGGAGCAGATGATAAATACAATCCCAAATCCCTTGGCCCCTGTTGCCACCAACATGGCTTTGATACTGGTGTCAATTGAAGAACTTTGGATGCTTGGGGGAGGCCATTAGTTTAATGAGAGTGTTCTGTCTGGGTGTGGTACCCAGGCACTTTAGTGCACACCACGTTGGGAGAAGGGGGCAACAGGACACTGCCACTCAATGCCACTGTGGCAATGGAGCCCATACCAAACGTTATAATATCCCTTGATCAAAACAGGTTGTTTCTAACTTTTCTGAAGGTCCCAAAATGCTAAATCTGGGTATTCAGTTTGCGTCCCATCTATTGCATTCAGTTCAATTTGGTCCAGCAAACATTTCTGCGTGCCTACTCTGTGCCAGGCACAAGATGTGAACCACATGTGAAGGAGATGCTCCTCCGAGTTAACTTAGGCCAGGATGTTTACATTTCTTCCTAAAAGATTATTTAAAAATAGGTTTCAACAAAGGTTGAAAACTTAATGTCTATCAGAACAACGTTGTAAATGAGCGAAATGGGGAAGCCCTTCTAAGGGGCTAGCCAATTCCTGTCCATCATTACCATGTAGAAACGTGGGCCTTGTTGTTGCCAGATCTTCTAACTCAAGCAAAGCAAGAAATCTAGATTTTTAAATGTTGTATATCCCAGTTTTTAAGTTTGGGAACTAAATCAAAAACATTTAAAGCCAACATCTGTGAGCTGCATCCAGTTCACAGAAAGCCCAGTTTGTGACAAATGCTTTAAACTAAACTTTGAATGTGATCACTGCATTTGTAGGTGACTGTCCTGCTATGTAAAACATATTGTCTCAGTCCACGATGCTGGAAGGCTTATACTGCACATATGGCTTTGTAGACATATTGTGGGCAGTCAATGAATATTAATCATTAGCAGCAGTTTTATCACCACCATTATGCAAGCTTGAGAAAGGCATTGTCGAGCAGTTATTAGCAAACCTGCAACAGTAATTGTGGGACTACTTTGGAAAATGATGATCTAGAATTAGATTTCTCTCACACACTTAAAAGCAATTATAAGCAGTGAGAAAGAAATATGATTACAGTACGGTCCAAAGGCAGGGATATTTTAAATAGCTTTTGAATTTCTATAGGTTGAAGAACCGAGTACCTTGCATTCCATGAAGTCTTAGCACAGTTGATTATAAAAATGTATATTTTGGCTACTTGGTTTCATGGAAACAGTGAAATGTTTATTTGTTTGATTGGTATGGCTGCTGCAGCTGCTGCTTCTCTATTGCACACAATCATAAGCACTTGCTTTTCAGATTTTATAATTGTATGAGACCAAGTTTAAGAGGTTATTCCCTGAAGAGAAGAAAAATATATTTTTTATGAAAACGAATTGAGAAATAATGTGTACATTGCTTCTAACAAATAAATTCCCTTGATATAGACTGAATGCTTGTGTTCTCCCAAAATTCATATGATGGTATGAGGAGGTGGGGCCTCTGGGAGGTGATCGCATCATGAGAATGGAGCCCTCATGAATGGGATTAGTGCTCTTATAAAAGAGGCCCCAGAGAGCTCCCTCACTCCTTCTGCCACCTGAGGTTACAGTGAAAAGACGGCCATCTAGGAATCAGGAAGAGAGGCCTCACCAGACACCAAGTTTGTGCCTTGATCTTGGACTTCCAGACTCCAGAACTGTGAGAAATAAATTTCTGTTGTTTGTATGCCTTCTAGTTTATGTTATTTTGCCATGGAAGCCTGAATAGACTAAGACAGCCCCTAATATTAAAATCCACCACTTCAAAGCTGCCCTCAGTCAACATAGATTCAGTATGTAGAGCCAGAAGAAATCTTAGAGACGATCTACCCCAACTCAAGTCTTTCTGATGAGTAAACTAAGGCACAGAGAGGTCAAGTGATTGATCTAGTGCCACACAACAAAACAGCATTAGAATCCAATTCTCCAACATCAGGTATAGGAAACTGAGACATTTATAGATTTAACACTTGTAGTTTACATTACATACCAAGGACCTAAAATCCATGACATATAGTATTTACAATTTCGCTGAAGCAGGGATTTGAATGCATGTGTAGTGATGCTGATACATTGAGATGAGTCACCTCACTGGTGAATGAGCCTAGCTGACCACCTGGTATCTAATCTGAACCCAGCTGCATTGTTTTCTGCTCTAAAGGGGTCACTTAAATTGTTTGGTTATAGTTTATCACTTGCCTGTTACAGGCTTTCAATAAAATGTTTCTTAAAGGAAGGAGTGAATAAAAGACTACATTTTATAGAGAAAATTATATGCTGTAGAGGCATTTCCAGATATGAGTACTTAAAATTTCTCATGATGTTAGCCCTTGTGAATGTTGAGGGTCAACTGTAGTTTGTATTAACAGAAAAGATCCTCAGATAAGGAGGCAGAGTCTCCAGTGGTTTCTCCCAATGGAATTTGAGCCAGGCTCATAATTTTCTGGGGTGAAAAGGTAAGACTAAAATAGAGACTTAAAAATATTGAATCAAATTCCTCCAGTTTTAAAACTAGTCCCTGAGATTAAGTTAGGGAGCTTTGAAAACTGCATCAGCCCTTTCCAGTATTCCGTGTCCTGTTCAATAAATTATTGCTTTAGGGATAAAAAATTTCATGCCTAGATGCTGTATGGTGTAATATGATTAAGACTCCCCTTCTGAATATATGTTTGACTTGGGCAAGGCACTTAGCCTTTCTAATTCTTGGTTTCCTCAGCTACGAAATTGACAATGACACCTGGTGCTAGAGGGCATTTGGAAGTTCATAGGTGGCCCCTTGGGAAGTCGGGTTGGGCACCCTCCAGTGTTCTTTCCCAGCAGCTTCTCCTTCCTCTATCACGGGGGGCTTTGCAGTGCCTGCTTATTTGTCTGTGACATTCCACATCAAGCTGTGAACTCTGGGAGGGGCAGGGGAATGTCTTGGTCTCCTTTATATGTCGCTCAATAAATGTTAATCGAATGACTAAAGCGCATAATGCAAACGTAAGGAATTATAATTTCATCCAGGAAGTCTGGTTCTTTAATTTGATGCTAGTAGGAATTCCTTGATCTTGAGCATGCTCTGACTTCCGGTATTCAGGTCTAACTCCACAAAAAGAAAGATGGAGAATACTTATAACCCATGTGTAGGGGATTTTGGCACATAATTTGACTGTTAAAATGTTATTCGGTTGGTATTTCCTGAGCAGCGTGTGGGGTTAGCCTACCCTTTAGGAAGTCTGTACGTTTTTGTACTTTTCTAATGGAATGCAGGGATCCATTCCCTCTTTCAGAGTTAAATAACAGAACTATTGAATCACGTAGCCATGAAATAATATAGCCATGTAAAGGGACCAGCATAGTCTATGGCTCATACTGAGTCTCAGCAAATACTGGCTTTATCATCTCCTTGCAAACCTCCCCAACCCAGTTCAATATTTCTGTGACTGGTGATTTTCTTATCTGACTTCACTGAGGATCTTTACCATCTGGGAAAACTTCTCTTCACGTTAGTTATAAGTGAGATGCACCTTGGCCTCACCCCTCTAGATTTTGGGTTGGTTTTAGTCTACCCAATGGTGGATGGAAAGCCAATGGTGACCCTGGCTGATGTTGGATCCAAATGTTTGTTTGTTTGGGGCCCATGGACTGTGAGACGGGCTCATAGCGGGTGAGGTGAGAGATTTTTGTGTGCCTTTCCCTTTGCTGATGGAGTAGGTGAGTGAGACCTCCTTGCTGTTCTCTTCTGCCACATGATAGCTTCTTCCTCTGTTCCACACAGAGCACACCCTTCCTTTCTGCTCAAGAGCCTGCCTCAGCCCAACCAATACACTCAGCTCAGTGGAGAAAGGTGGGGAGATTGTGTGATCATGCATGCGCGTGTGTGTGTGTGTGTGTGTATACATGGTGTACATCAAAGAGGGGGCCCTCCTTGGATTTTGTAGTGGGTTCCATTTGAACTTGTTGTATTATGTCACTGCTCCTACTGTAACAAAGATCTTTGTTTCGAAGGCTGGCTCCTCGGGGCTTTTGTCAAGCCAAAAATAACAAAGATTGTAGAAAATTATAGGAGCAGAATTGGGAGAGTCTATGGCTTTGAGATTACATTTAATGCAATAATGTGTTTCCTTGCTATAATATTTTACTGTTTTATTCTTCCCAAAGTGCAATTTACAATGGTTTTACTAAAGGGTATCAAGTCATCTTGGTAAGTGATCTTTTGTTTATGTGCCTTTTAATTACCCAGATTGGTTTTTCCTCAACTTCAGCTCATCTTAAAAACTTTCAGAGGCTGTGCCAGGATAGCTTAGGGGGCACCAGGTTTCTTGCTAGACAAGCAGAAAAGCATTATACCGTTGTTCTGGGGAGTTGTAAAAAAAATTAAAAGGTATGAGGGAGTGGTCTTTGTAATCACATACTCTTCTTGGCCTCCAAACCAGTTGCGTGCTTTCTCCTGAGTCTAAACCCAAAGCTATATATGGTGTTGGTATGAAATAACATCATGCTAGAGATAATTATGTCTGTCTTGAGGACTTGACTCAACCAGGCTGACACTTCATAAGGAAAGTCTTGTGATTCTGGAGCACTAGGCATTTGCTCGGAACTGTTTACAAAACCACTCTAGTAAAGACACAGCCCTTCTAATAGAAATGCTATGTCCTTGGAACTTCTCAAAACTTTTCACTTTAAGCTAATTGCGGGCTTTCCTGCGGGCACAGAATCAAGCAAATACGCACTTTAAAATGAGCTTCTGATGCTCACTCACGAATATATCATGTCTGGAAGACAAAACATTTTTTGGAGAGCAGAGATCTGGGACAACAACATTTTCAGGGTTACTTCATTATTGTAAAACTTGATCTGAAATCCTGTGATACATGTCCCCAGGGGAAAAAATTCCTACCCATCTAGCATTCCATCAGTTGTGGATAATCAAATCCAGTTGCACAGTGAGTGCATCGTGCAGAAGAGGAAACGACAACCTGGAGAACGTACTTGTCTTGCTCAGGATCCCCCAGAGTTCCATCTGCTTTGATCTCTACTCTCTACTGTCTTCTCTAGCTGTTCCCACCCCCTCCCAGCTCAGCCTTGCCCTGATCTCTACAACTGGCTTCGATCTTGTGTCCCAGCTCTGAAAACTCTATTTCTGGTCCATCTTGTTCCCCTGCGCCTGACTCCCGATCAAAGTCACCTAGAGCCCTGGTGCCTCTAAAGCTGAATTCTCTCTTGCTCCTGCTGGTTTACCTTCTAGTGCTTGGAGCCTTTCACTAATCACAGACAGGTGACGGAGCCCTGATTAATAATAATAACAATAATAATAAAGGTGAAAGCTAACATATATTAGGTACTTACTATGTGCCAGGTACAGTGCCAAGTGTTTTACATATAGCATCCTACTTAATCTTTACAGACATTTTATAAAGTAGATAATATTAATATCCTCATTTATAAGTAGATAAACCAAGGCTCAAAGAGGTCGAATAACTTGATCACTAAGCCCCTTGCTGAGATGTGAACACAGTCACATCTGGGTCCTTGCTCTTAGACATTACACTCTTCTGCTGTGTGAAGACAGACCTTTCTTACGCTCAATGCCTGCCTTGGTTACCAAGTGCTCTCCTCTCCTGGATCCCCTGTAGCTCTGCCCTGTCTCCTGCTAGGGTACCTAGACTTCATGTTGGGCCTCCCTGATGAGGCTACTCGATTCTGACGGCTCTACTGGACCATCTGCTGTCTGTTGCAGAGTGCTTTGGACACTGTGCTCTGCTTCTTGCAATGAGCATCTCCCCATCACATGTAGCAAAAGACTGCCCACCTCAGCTGGCAGGGCCAGTTTCAGTCCAGCCCCCTAAGTCTGCCCTATTCTGCTGTTGTTGATCCAGCTGTACCCCTGGTATGATCCTCAGCTTGCTGGGAACTTAACTGGGTAGTGGGAGAAGAGATGTGGGTTTGACTTGAGATCAGCATTCTGACTGAACAGAGAAAAAAGACACATTAAATAATATGAGTAGTTTGCATTTTAGGAGGACATTGAAACCTGTGATTTTAATGTTCACGTGATTTTAATGTAACTTTTTTTTAAAAAATTTTTTGTTTATTGCAGTAACATTGGTTTATAACGTATAAATTTCAGGTGTACATCATTATACTTCTATTTCTGCATAGATTACATCATGTTCACCACCCAAATACTAATTACAACCCATCACCACACACACATGCCGAATTATCCCTTTCGCCCTCCTCCCTCCCCCCTTCCCCTCTGGTAACCACCAATCCAATCTCTGTCTCTATGTGTTTGTTTATTGTTGTTATTATCTACTACTTAATGAAGGAAATCATACAGTATTTGACCTTCTCCCTCTGACTTATTTCATTTTGCACAATACCCTCAGTGTCCATCCATGTTGTAGCAAATGGTTGGATTTCATCGTTTCTTATGGCTGAGTAGTATTCCATTGTGTATATATACCACATCTTCCTTATCCATTCATCCCTTGATGGGCACTTAGGTTGCTTCCAAGTCTTGGCTATTGTGAATAACGCTGCAATGAACACAGGGGTCCATGTATCTTTACGAATTGGTGTTTTCAAGTTCTTTGGATAAATACCCAGCAGTGGAATAGCTGCATCATATGGTAGTTCTATCCTTGATTTTTTGAGGAATCTCCATACTGTTTTCCATAGTGGCTGCACCAGTTTGCACTCCCACCAGCAGTGTAGGAGAGTTCCCTTCTCTCCACATCCTCTCCAACCCATGTTGTTTCCTGTCTTGTTAATTATAGCCATTCTGATGGGCGTGAAGTGATATCTCATTGTAGTTTTGATTTGCATTTCCCTGATAGTTAATGATTTTGAACATCTTTTCATGTGTCTGTTGGCCATCTGTATATCTTCTTTGGAGAAATGTCTGTTCAGGTCTTTTGCCTATTTTTTAATTGGGTTGTTAGTTTTCTGTTGTTGAGATGCATGAGTTCTTTATATATTTTGGAGATTAAGCCCTTATCAGATGTATGGTTTGCAAATATCTTCTCCCAATTGTTAGGTTGTCTTTTCGTTTTGTTGATGGTTTCCTTTGCTGTGCAGAAGCTCTTTAGTTTGATGTAGTCCCATTTGTTTATTTTTTCTATTGTTTCTCTTGCCCAGTCAGACATGGTGCTTGAAAATATGTTGCTAAGACCGATGTCAAAGAGCGTACTGCCTATGTTTTCTTCTAGAAGTTTCATAGTTTCAGGTCTTACATTCAAGTCTTTAATCCATTTGGAGTTAATTTTTGTGTATGGTGTAAGGTAAGGGTCTACTTTCATTTTTTTGCATGTGGCTATCCAGTTATCCCAAGACCATTTGTTGAAGAGACTTTCTTTTCTCCATTGTATGTTCTTGGCTCCTTTGTCAAAGATTAGCTGTCCATAGATGTGTGGGTTTATTTCTGGGCTTTCGATTCTACTCCATCGATCTGTGTGTCTGTTTTTGTGCCAGTACCGTGCTGCTTTGGTTACTACAGCTTTGCAGTATATTTTGAAATCAGGGAGTGTGATACCTCCAACTTTGTTCTTTTTTCTCAGGATTCCTTTAGCTATTCGGGGTCTTTTGTTGTTCCATATAAGTTTTAGGATTCTTTGTTCTACTTCTGTGAAAAATGTTGTGGGAACTTTGATAGGGATTGCATTGAATCTATAGATTGCTTTAGGAAGTATGGACATCTCAACGATGTTAATTCTTCCAATCCAAGAGCATGGAATATCTTTCCATTCCTTTGGGTCGTCTTCAATTTCTTTCAGCAATGTTTTATTGTTTTCGATGTACAGCTCTTTCACCTCTTTGGTTAAGTTTATTCCTAGGTATTTTATTATTTTTGTTGCAATTGTAAATGGGATTGTATTCTTAATTTCTCTTTCTGTTACTTTGTTTTTAGTGTATAGAAATACAACTGATTTTTGTATGTTGATTTTGTATCCTGCAACTTTACCATATTCGTTTATTACTTCTAAAAGTTTTCTGGTGGATTCTTTAGGGTTTTCTATATATAAAATCATGTCATCTGCAAATAGTGAGAGTTTCACTTCTTCCTTTCCAATTTGGATCCCTTTTATTTCTTTCTCTTGCCTGATTGCTCTGGCTAGGACTTCCAGTACTATGTTAAATGGGAGTGGTGAGAGTGGGCATCGTTGTCTGGTTCCTGTTCTTAGAGGGATAGGTTTCAGTTTTTCACCATTGAGGATGATATTAGCTGTGGGTTTGTCATATATGGCCTTTATTATGTTGAGGTACTTTCCTTCTATACCCTTTTTATTCAGAGTTTTTATCATAAATGGATGCTGTATCTTGTCAAATGCTTTCTCTGCACCTATTGAGATGATCATGTGATTTTTATTCTTCATTTTATTAATGTGGTGTATCACGTTGATTGAATTGCGAATGTTGAACCACCCCTGCATACCTGGAATAAATCCCACTTGATTGGAGTGTGTAATCTTTTTAACGTATTGTTGTATGCGATTTGCTAGTATTTTGTTGAGGATTTTTGCATGGATATTCATCAGTGATATTGGCCTGTAATTTTCTTTTTTTTTTGTGTTGTCCTTGTCTGGTTTTGGTATCAGGGTAATGTTGGCTTCGTAGAATGAGTTAGGGAGCTTCCCCCCCTCCTCAATTTTTTGGAAGAGTTTGAGAAGGATAGGTATTAAGTCTTCTTTGAATATTTGGTAGAATTTGCCAGGGAAGCCGTCTGGTCCTGGACTTTTATTTTTGGGGAGGTTTTTGATTACTGTTTCGATCTCCTTACTGGTGATTGGTCTATTCAAATTCTCTACTTCTTCTTGATCCAGTTTTGGAAGGTTGTATGATCCTAGGAATTCATCCATTTCTTCCAGATTGTCGAATTGGTTGGCATATAGCTTTTCATAGTATTCTCTTATAATCTTTTATATTTCTGAAGTGTCTGTTGTAATTTCTCCTCTTTCATTTCTGATTTTACTTATTTGTGCCTTCTCTCTTTTTTTCTTGGTGAGTCTAGCTAAAGATTTGTCCATTTTGTTTATCTTTTCAAAGAACCAGCTCTTGGTTTTATTAATTTTTTCTATTGTTTTTTTGGTCTCTATTTCATTTATTTCTGCTCTGATTTTTATTATTTCCCTTCTTCTACTGATTATGGGCTTTGTTTGTTCTTCTTTTTCCAGTTCCTTTAGGTGCATTGGTAGATTGTTTATCTGAGATTTTTCTTGTTTGTTGAGATAGGCCTGTATTGCTATAAACTTCCCTCTTAGAACCACTTTTGCTGTATCCCATAAATTCTGGCATGTTGTATTTTCATTTTCGTTTGTCTCCAGGTATTTTTTGACTTTTTCTTTGATTTCTTCATTGACCCAGTCGTTGTTCAGTAGCATTTTGTTTAATCTCCACGTATCTGTGGCTTTTCTGATTTTCTTCCTATAGTTGATTTCTAGTTTCATACCGTTATGGTCAGAAAAGCTGCTTGGTATTATTTCAATCTTCTTAAATTTATGGAGACTTGTTTTGTGGCCTAATATGTGATCAATCCTGGAGAATGTTCCATGTGCATTTGAAAAGAACGTGTATTCTTCAGTTTTTGGATGGAATGCTCTGTATATAACTACTAGGTCCATCTGTTCTAGTGTGTCTTTTAAGGCCAATGTTTCCTTATTGATCTTCTGTTTGGATGATCTATCTGTTGGTGTAAGTGGGGTGTTAAAGTCCCCTACTATTATTGTGGTACTGTCTATTTCTCTTTTTATGTCTGTTAATAATTGCTTTATATATTTAGGTGCACCTACATTGGGTGCATAGATATTTACAAGTGTTATATCCTCTTGTTGGATTGTTCCCTTGATCATTATGTAATGCCCTTCTTTGTCTCTTTTTACAGTTTTTGTTTTAAAGTCTATTTTGTCTGATATGAGTACTGCTACCCCAGCTTTCTTTTCATTGCCATTTGCGTGGAGTATCTTTTTCCATCCCTTCATTTTCAGTTTGTGAGTGTCTTTGGGTCTGAAGTGTGTCTCTTGTATGCAGCATATATATGGGTCTTGTTGTTTTATCCAGTCAGCCACCCTATGCCTTTTAATTGGAGCATTTAGTCCACTGACATTTAAAGTAGCTATTGATAAGTATGTACTTACTGCCATTTTTCATTTTTTTTTTCTAAGTGTTTTAGTAGTCCTTCTCTGTTCCTTTCTCCTTCTATACAGAATTGATGGTCTCTTTAGTTTGACTTCTGTCTGAAAGCTCTACTCTTTAACTCCTCTCCTCCTTCATTTTATGTTTTTGATATTATATCTAACCTCTTTTTTGTGCATTTGTATCCATTACCATCTTATCATGGAAATAGATAATTTTTCCTATTTGTGGTCTTCTCTTTTCCCCTTAAATCCGTCCCTATAACATTTCTTGTAGCACCGGTTTCTTGGTGACAAACTCCTTTAATTTTTGCTTGTCTGGGAAATTTTTGATCTCTCCTTCCATTTTGAATGATAACCTTGCTGGGTAGAGTATTCTTGGCTGTAAGTTTTTTCCTTTTGGCACTTTAAATATGTTGTGCCACTCTCTTCTAGCCTGTAAGTTTTCTGCTGAGAAGTCAGCTGATAGCCTTATGGGATTTCCTTTGTATGTAACTTGTCTTTCTCTGGCAGCTTTTAGGATTCTCTCTTTATCTTTAATTCTGGACATTTTGATTATGATGTGTCTTGGTGTGGGCCTCTTTGGGTTTATCTTGTTTGGGGCTCTCTGTGCTTCCTGTACGTGGATGTCTGTTTCCTTCCTTAGGTTAGGGAAGTATTCATCTATTATTTCTTGAAATAGATTCTCTGTCCCTTTGTCTCGCTCTTCTCCTTCCGGGATACCTATAACATGGATGTTAGTGCGCTTGATGTTGTCCCAGAGGTCCCTTAGACTGTCCTCACTCTTTTTAATTCTTTTCTCTTTTACCTGTTCAGCTTGGGTAATTTCTTCTAGTCTTTCATCCAGCTCATAGATCCATTCTTCTGTATCCTCTACTCTGCTTTTGAGTCCCTCTAGTGAATTTTTCATTTCCAGTATTGTATTCTTCATTTCTGATTGGTTCTTTTTTATATCTTCCATTTCTTTGTTGACATTCTCACTGAGTTCATCTATTCTTCTCCCCAGATCAGTGAACATCCTTAATACTCTTTGTTTGAACTCTCTGTCAGGTAGGTCACTCATTTCTGTTTCACTTAGTTCCTTTTCTGGGGTTTTGTCCTGTTCCCTTACTTGGAATGTATTCTTTTGCCTCCTCATTTTGCCTCTTTCCCTGTGCTTGTGTCTACGTATTAGGTAGGTCAGCTACGTCTCCTGCTCTTGGATAGGTGACCTTATATAAGTCATGCCTTAGGACACCTGCAGTGTGCTTCCCTCAGTTCTCAATGTTCCAGGGGTGATCCCTATGTGGGCTACGTGTGTCCTTCTGTTGTGGCCTGTTTGCTTTCCCTGTAGGTGCCCAGGGAGGCCGAGTTATGCTCCTGGCCGGCTGTTGTAATGCTCAGCTGCTTGTAGTTGTTGTGGGCCCTTCAGTCTCTTTATCAGGTGTGGGGAGCCCCAGCACAGTTGGCTGCAAGTTCTAATACCACATTTGTGTTGCAGTATTTCTTTTAAGTGAGTAGGCCCCCAGCATGGCAGGTTGTTAGGCTCAGGGGCTTACAATTGCTATAAGCCTCCAGCCTTTAGGTCTCTTGTCAGCTCTGAGGATTGCAGCTGGGTGGGGCTGGCCTCAGGCATGGGAGCACCCAATTGTTTCATGCTTTGGCAGGTGGGGAAAACCCCCTATGTGGGTCTTTGAGAAGCACAAGTCTTCTGCAGCTGACAAGCCCTGCCGCCCACAGGTCCACACACACAGTCAACACAGTCCTGCCCCATGTGCGCGCCTCGACCTCCCGAAGCGGACCCAGTCTCTCCATGGCGGGAGCCCCACACGCTCCACCACAGCCCCACACTCTCCACCCGCTCCTTGTGCACGCCCTGCCCCACTGAAGTCGGCTCAGTTGCCAGGCTGCAGAGAATCCAGTCACCAATCTATGCAGGCCCACAAGTTGCCCGAGGGCTTGTTGTTGGGTGGGGCCAGTCTCTATGGTGGGCTGCCTGCCCTGGCTGAGCTGGATTAAATCGGTGCTCTAGTGGGTGGGGAGGACCCTGGGCTATGTGGCCTCAGGGAGAACTCCAATGGCGTCTGTGTCAGCCTACCCACACCAGGCCACAACAATGGCCGCCGCCAATGTCCCAGTCCCTGGAGAAGTCTCACCTCTCACCGAGATGCACTCAGGGCCTATCAGGTGAGTCTCTTTTCACCAAAGCACTGTGCATCTTTCTTTTTCATGATTTTCGGTTGCTTTCTAAAACGGGTGAGTTTGTGCGTGGGCCCTTTAAGAGCCAGTTTTAATTTCTTTGTGAACCAGCTTTTCTGGGGGTATCCCCCAATGTTTTAGTAGCAGGCACAGTCAGATATTATGCCACTCGTCTCGATTGTGCTGGGTCCACAAAATGCCTACAGCAGGGGCGCTCCCTGGCTCAGGGCCCCGCGCCTCCAGGGAGGGCTGCGTACCTGTGAGCTGCTCCCCGGCGGCTGTGAGGTGCTGCGGCTTGTGGAGGCGGTGTTTTTCCTCTCCAGAAGGGAGTTTCTGCCTCTTCCACCTCAGTTAGGATTGTCCGTTGTTGCAGGAGTTCCTCTCATTCAGTTTACAGTCCTGTCTCAGGGGTAATTTGTCCACGAGTAGTTGTAAATTGGCTGTGTCCGTGGGAGGAGGTGAGTTCAGGGTCTGCTTAGGCCACCGTCCTCCCAATCTCTCCCTAATGTAACTTTTCAAGTTTAGGAATGCAACTTCTAGAGATCCTTCATAAATATTCATGAGTAACCTCATAAGTAAGTTTTTCAAAATTGATTATATTATAAAATTTTTAATCAGTCTGCCAAACTTTCACTTTTCTCAGTCTAGATGTGGTAAAGATCAACCCTTGTCTTACAGTTACAGTAAATTTAGCCCAGAATGACTCAACACTGAACTCTTGGTCCATTATTTATGCTCTGATCAGATTGTACCTATGTGTACTCCTGTGTTCACATTCCCAACTGCCTTTTCACATCTACATATATTCCTACAATGCTTGATATTTGACCCAAATACCTGTCTTCTATGTCAGTCCTATACCATTTGGCCACTCCTCACACCTATTCCTCTCTGTCCCTAAATGAACCTCAGTCCCTTATATGTTTATACTTTTGCTAACCTTCTGCATGTAGTTTTATTTACTTTGGCATCTGCATCCCATTCCCTTAACCTTGACCCATCTCTGCCGTTTCTAGCTCTGTGCCTTTGGGTGACTGGATATACCAGTCTATGCCTCTGAGACAACATCTATAAGGTGGCAGATAATAACTGCTTATGAAAAGTGCTTACAAGAATGACTGGCATATAGGAAGTGTTTAATACAGGCTAGCTAAATGTTTTCTCCGCCACAGACAGATAGCTCAGCTATAAGAATTGTCCTGTCTCCCATTGTGGATGGAAGGAGAATAATATCATTTTCTGAGCATCTTCTCTGCTTTAACCTCACTGCTAAGCACTCCCATTATTTCACTTAATCCTCTCAGCGATCACAAAGAGGCAGACACCACCACCCCTGTTTATAGGTTTGAGGTAATGACTAGTTTGGAGTTCAGGGAGTATTTTTCCTTCCTTGCTTCTCAGAGGCCATGTCCTACATCATCTTGGTGCTTGCTTGAGATGGCTGGTGTGGTTCTGTAGTGTGTCTTGTGGGTTTCCATGTGAGATGAGATCAGTGGGGCAGGAGCAGTCTTGGGAGACACTGTAGGAGGCTTTCAGTGTTTTGGAAAAATATAGGAAGTTCTTGGCAATGTGGTTATAGAAGTGTGCATACCTTGTGGGTACTTTCTGGGAAAAAGAAGATCATTGGTGTCCATAGAGAGATTAGGGAATGGTGAGCATTTTGAGATAATATTAATGAGAAACAGAATAATTTTGTGAAAATAACTTATTTAGTCCTGTTCAGAGGATGAATAATTGAGGACATTTGACAGGGACTGGAAACTCCTGGCAACTCCTTGATCTGAGAATGAGGAACTGAGCGGCAGGGAGCCCCAGAACCTGCCCACAGTCATTTCAGTGCAGTGGGCCTGCCAGAACCCTACATCATGGGGCACTATTAATCTTTTCTCCAGGATTGAGGAAAGGTCTGGACCAAGTGTTCCTCAGGCACTCTGCTGTGTCTCTGATGGGGGAAGTGATGAGGCAGGGAATTTGGGATGACTTTTGGCTCCAAGGCAAGTGCGTTTACTTAGTATTAAGACTTCTGTTAGATAGCTAGTGAGGAAAATAAGACACTTAACCCTAAACTCTTAATGCTCAACTATTTCACGATTGTTACTATAGGTTCTGAAGAGAGGAGAGCAGAGGAAACAGTCTGAACAAAGGTACCGCATGGTTGCTGTGGGGCTTTGGTCTCAAATCCCAGTGGATTAGAGCATGTGTCAGCTGTGAGCATGCCCTTTGCCTGTCTAGGTTCAGGTGGAAGGTTACAAGGTGAAAGATAAAAAGTAAAATAAGTATAAATAGGAGTAAGAGCCAAGAAAGCATAAACCTAAAGACAGACTCGAAAGTGAGAGAATGTTATGCTCATGAATGAGAAAGAGCACGCAACTGGCCTTACAGAAATCTCCAGCTTCCACTGCTGGATTTCGTTTTGGGTAGCACCTCCTCAGCACAATGGTGGCGTGTCCCCTCCTCAGGAGGTGGTGAGCCCAGGTGGGAGAAACCTTGAGCTTCTCCCTAGCTGAAATGTGCCTAAACCACTAACTACAGCATTCTTAGAGGGAATTCTCTAAGGAAAGTTGTATTCCCTGGGGTTGGAGATTCTAGTGGACTACAGTGGTTTTCAAACTTTCTTTTTTGTGATAAGATGCTTCTTTCAGCCATAAAACTTATACAGAACTCTAATATGTAAACTGGTAAAAATGTATTCTATTTGTTTAAATTTACTTTATGAATTCAACTGTAGCAAAGATTTGTTATACACTTTTTACTATATATATAACAATGAGGAGGGTGGGGGAAGATATCCACTCACTGAAAAGAGCCTGCAAACCAAATTTCCAAAAGAAATAAAGAAATCAAAAGTTCAGTAATGCAGTTATAAAAGCAACAAATCAAACGTGAGTTTACTCCATGAAGTAGTCTGAATAAGACATTAGCATAGAATGCTCAAAGAGATAAATGAAAGAATGATTCTCATTAAAAAGAGCAAGAAATTATAAAACAAGATTTGGTAAAAATGAAAAGAGTTTAAGGAAAGAAAAGAACAGTTAAGAAAAATGGAGAATAGATTAAAAGGCTCCAAAATATCTTTAACAGGAATTCAAGAAGAATAAAATAGAGGTAATGGTAGAGAATCAGTATTTCAAAAAATGATAATTAAAAAATGTACCAGAATTGAAGAAAGACATGAGCCTTTGGATTAAAATGATACTCTGAGTACCAACCAGAATGAATAAAAATACATTAACAAATACACACAAGATGGTAAAACTGCAGAGTATCAAGATGTATTAGTTTGCTAAGGCTACCATAACAAATTATCACACACTAGCTGGCTTACACAAGAGAAATTTATTTTCTCACCGTTTCAGCGGCTACAAGTCCAAGATCAAGATGCTAGCACGGTTGGTTTCTTCTGAGGTCCCTCTCCTGGGCTTCCAAATGGCCACTTTCTCACTGTGTCTTCATATGGTCTTTGCTCTGTGCCTGTGTGTCCTAATCTCCTTCCTATAAGGACAAGAGTCAGGTTGGATTAGAACCTACCCTAATGGCCTCATTTTAACTTATTCACCTCATTAAACGCCCCATCTCTAAATACAGTTGCATTCTGAGGTACTAAGTGTTGGGCTTCAATACATGAGTTTTGAGGGGCATACCACTCAGCCCATAACACAAGGATAAGGAATAAAATCTTAAGAGCCTCCAATGAGACGAGATTTCCACAAAAGAGTGCCCATCAGACTAGCAGCAGACTTTACCTCAGCCACAATAGATGCCAGAAGACAAGGGAGCAAGAGCTTCCATTTACTGAGAAGGGGTAGTAGCTGTCTATCTGGATGTAAAATGAAGCTGGAATATTGTTAAAAATGAAGCACAGGGAAGTTAAGTAATTTTGTCAAGGCCGTAAAACTAATAAATGGTAGGGCCAGGCTTTGATTTCAGGCAGTCTTACCCCAGATCTGGTGCTTTTAATTATTATGATATTAGGAACAAAAAGAGACATAACTACAGTAAAAATGATTTCAAAAAATAAAAAGGAAGTACCATGAACAAGTTTGTGTTAACAAATTTGAAAATTTAGGGGAAATTAGTATTTTTTAGAAAACTATAAATTATTAACATTGATATAAAAGGAAATAGAAAGTAAATTTCAATTGCTACAATCCAGAGACAAAAGTCTTCTCTTCTTAAAAGTAAACAGGTCCAGATGACTTTACTGACAATTTTTAACAAAATGTTCAAAAGCAGATAATTTTTATGTTATATAAATAGCTGTAGAGAATTAAAAAAACAGGAAACCCATTTAGCTCCTGTTATGACACTAGCAGAATTTTGACACTTAAGTCAGAACAAGAGCAGAATAAGAAAAAAACATTTTAGATCTTTCACTTATGCACAAATTTCAAATTAAAACAACCTTTAAATAAGCTGATTCCAACAGTAAAAATTAAACCAAGCCTGTGGCCAGGGATGTAAGGATCATTTATCATCCAAAAATCTATCAAAAGGTACATAAATTAATAGATGAAATAAGAAAATTAAATTCATCTCAAAAGATGAAGAAAAAGCATTTGATGAAATTTAATAAGAATTCTTGATTATAACTATTATAAAATAGGGATAGAAGGATATTTCCTTTCTGTAATAAAGTGTATCTACTAGATATCTGCAGTAATTTCTTACTTAACAGTGAGACCTTAGAAAAATTCCCATCTAAGTCAGCAAGAACTCCAGGGTGCCCTTAGTCAACATTTCTTTTCAACTTTTTACTAGAGATTCTAGCCCATGAAATAAGACAAGTGAAAGAAAAATGATTAAAAAGGAGGAGATCAAACCATCCTTATTACAGGTGATAGGATTCACTACCTAGAAAAGCAAAAAGAACTTACAAGTAAATTCTTAAAAATAATAAAAAGGTTTAGCAACATTGGTTGTTGGCTATAAGATCAACATAAAAATATCAATAGCTCTTTTTATAACAAAGAGAAAAATCAAATAGATTGAAAGATTTCTTTTACCGTAACTACTAAAAATAGAAGGTATATAGAAACAAATCCAACAGAGAATGTGTAGAATATTCATGGAGAAAATTACAAAACATTGAAGGACACAAGAGAAAACTGAATAAATGGAGAGATACATAATGTACATGACTAAAACAATTCAATGTTATAAAGATGGCAATTCTCCTCAAATTAATTATTCAATGTAATTCTAATTAAATGTTATAAGGATACTTTGTGGTACTCAATCTTAAAATTAACATTAAACAGCAAATTGTGAAAAATGATAAAACTGTGAAGATTAACAACATGGGGGAACTGTCCTATCATGTCTCAAGGCCTATTATACACTGTAACAATTAACAATTTGACCAATCAAAAAATAGAGAGCCCAGAAAAAGACCTATGTGTAAATATGACAGGGCTTACATTTCACATCAAGAAGAAGAAAGGAGAGAATATTCAATAAATTTTGCTAGAACAATCAGTAAGCCACAAAAGTAAATCCTTACCTCAAACTATACAAAAATCATTCCAGGTATACCCAAGGCCTAAATATGAACTGGAAAAAACAGAAAATTTTAGAAGAAAGTAAGAGAAAATACCTGTATAACCTTAGAGTAGGGAAGGAATTGATAGAGATATTACAAAAAACACAACACATGAAAGAATAAATTGATATATTTGACTACATTAAAATTTAAAACAAATGTTCAACAGAAGGCACTATCAGAAAGTTAAAAGACAAGTCACAGAATAGGAGATATTTGTCATGCATATAACTGACAAAAAATTGTTACAGTGTCTATATAAAGCACTCTTACAAATTAATATGAAAAGGACAAACAACCCAAAAGAAAATGTGCAAAAGAAACAAAAAGGTAATTCTAAGAAGAGGGAGTTAAAATGCACAATAAGCATATGAAAAGATGCTCAAACTAACTAGTAATTTGGGAAATATTATAAATTAAAAGTGAGATACAATTTCACGCCCCTCAGATTGGCAAAAATGAACAATACTAAGTGCTGTGGAGGATGTGGAGCAGTTGTAACTCTCATACAACGTTGGGAAGAACATGTAATACTAAGGAGAACATTTTAGAGAGTACTTTGGCAATATCTTGTAACTTTGTATCTGAGTATGCTCTGTGAAGCAGCTGTTCTCTAGATCCATCTCTTAGAGAAACCTTGCACTTGTGAACAAGGAGTCTCACTTATTGTTGCATTGTTTTTTAACAGAGGAGGTGCATGGCTTCAATGTCTACGAAGAAGAGAAAGAATAAACTGTGAGGTAGTCCTACAATGATGACTACTAACCTACTAGTTAAAAATGAATTAGTGAGGACCATGTGTATCAATGTGGATAACTCTCAAACAGATTGTTTAGCAAAAAAAAAAAAGTAAAGAATTGTTATTGTATATGTAAAACATAATATGTATGTTATATATATTGCAACACCTTGCAATATATAACTATAGATACATATGTGAGTTGTAATATTATTAAAGCTGTATGAAAATGAAAAACAGAATACATTCTAGAGGTTTTCTCTGCAGCAGGAGGAATGGGATGGGATTGAGGAATGATGTGCTGGAATTGTCAACTGTATCCGTAGTGTTTCATTTCTAAACAAAGGAAAGCATAACAAAACAGGTAAATATGGCAAAATGTTCCTTATAATTTTCCATAATTTCAATAGAAAAAATTTCAGTTTCAACAGAAATGCTTTATAGTTAAAAATAAAATATAACACTTGTTTATAAGAAAGACTTTTAATAAGAAAAATGGACTCAATAAAAGTCTTAACGTGTCACACCACTGACTGATGGGAGTACCATGTGATTTGGATAAAAACAAAGTGTAGTGCGTTGTAATTGCAACATTCTAGAGCACTGATTTTTAAGCATGTTAGTAATGTATTATGCCAAACTCCAATATATCAAACAGATGAGTGGTATTTTATCAATATAATTTATTTCATGAGGATATGTATATCCTCATGAAATATATATACGAATATATATGAAAATATAAAAATGAATATATGTATTCATTCAAGTACAAGGAGAATAGATCAAGAGCGCCTATTATTAGTAAGAAAAAGACAGATAACCCAGAAGAAAAATTCTCAGAGAGGCTACCCAAATGGCCAAGGAACATATGAAAAAGTGCTAACCTTGCTAGTCAGCAGTAGGGGGACCATATATTCTGGTTTGCCAGAAACAGTCCCAGATTACTTTGCTTTACTTGCTAAATTTTTAAAAACACCCCCTTTCACTTTTGGTTTAGATGATACATTTTGTGGTTGCCCTACTTACCAGGGAAATGCAAATTAAAATCACAGTGAGATACCACTACACATCAGAATGAAAAGGACTGGCAATGCCAAAGGTTGGCAAGGACGTGGGCCAATGCAATGCTTTTACTCTGAACAGCAGGAAAGAGCCCCACGGCTAATTCATGATGCTTCCATACTGGAACCTATTTGGGGAGGTTAAGAGGGGTGACCGTTCATGCCAAGCATGTGCTATCCTTATCTTCGGATTTCTAGAGCCCTTTCCCATGAGACGGTCCTGGGTCTGAGTCTCTGCTCAAAGTTATGGGAGCTTTGCCTGGGGAGTCTGTGTTTTAAGGCTGGTTTTGCTTAGTTTGCAGTTTGCCATACATACCAATAAGCCATTTAGTTATGGTTAAGCATTAATCAGAACTGGGTAAAACTTTGTTCAAACATGTTCTATCCCCAGTCCTATATTTAGAAATCAGCTAAGTTACAGAAATATTGATCTATAGGAAGGGGGTATCAGATGCCTTCTGGGAGGAATCTCTCTGTCTTTTTCCAGGTCTTTGTGACGCTTCACTTCCTCGGAATAGCAGAAAGGAGAACATAATGAATGAGGTAAGTCTGCGAAATCTTCTTCCTTGAGGCCAGCGCTAACTTCTTCCTGTTTGATTCATCTCTTCAGGCTGCCTTGTCCCCTTGCAGGGAAAAGTGGGGCTGAGAACTCAGTCTGTCTTATTCTTTGGCTTAACACTGAGACCCTCCTTCTTCCAAAACCCAAGAGAACTGATCAATTGCCCTGGCTTCCAAAAACACTTTGTAGCCTACTTTCAAACCACCAAAAAGAGTAAGTTCAACCAACCAATCTCAGTGACTTTCTGGTTCTTCATTCAAGGAGAGACATATTTTTTTCTGTTTTAAATTAAAATGCAAGAGTCAAGGTCAAAAAGTCACCTGGGATTCCCAGTCGTGCTACACTTTCTTCATTTTGTGGGTCTGAGTTACACAATGGATGTGCCTTCAATTTGCGTGTGCGGTGAAGATGGATTCTTGTCTGACTTCATCACACTTTCATCAGACACGAACACGGCTTCGGCGTCTTCTGACCTGTTCGGTTTTTGATTACCTTTGCTTTGATGCCTGCCGATTTATTAGCCAGCCAAGCACTCACCGGGAACCTCAGTGCTGGGTGCCTGGTGCCAAAATCACAAGGTGCTCTTTCTGTCACACAAGGCTTTTGTTTAAACATTTCTGGAGCGAACCTGCCTGTCAAGTCTGATTCTGTGGGAGAACATATTTGTAAGACAAAGCAATGCTGTGGCCTACCAGGAGGCCTATGACTCGCACAGTGAATTATTCACTCCTGGCCTTGCAGGATGCACCAGGTCATCGATGCTCACAGCAGGAGCGAGGCATTATTCATTACCAGGCTTTGGTTTGCTGTCTTCAGAGATTCCCCTTCCCCCTCTTCATTACCCCTTCAGGTTTTAACAAGACTTCACGTTCTTTTAAACTTCCCCTGGGCAGCAGAGGTCTCCCCCTCCACCTTTCTCTTTTTCCAGGGCAGAAGGTACCATAATAGACAGAAAGCTGGGGCAGTTGTAAATTGCAGTAGTTAACGTCAAATTGATGGAGCAGTGATCAAATGAAGTTCATAACCATACAACGCAACCTGAGGGCGGAATGCTGCTTCAAGCATTTCTAATGACAGGGTTACAAAATCATAAAAATGGAGATTTTTTTTTCTCTGGCAATAAAAAGAATTCATGTGGGTTACTAAAACTATCAATGAGGATGAGACTGAACATTGGTTTTGCAGAGAGCGCTGACGGTTTGGGACAGTGGTGCCCCAGTCAGAACCTGAGCACTGAGACATCCTCGAAGTTAGGATTTCCCCAACTCTATACTTCTTGGTTTTCTAACCTTGAATGCAGGGATAACAGAGGGAAAGTTTGCTTGTCCAGAAAAGCAATGGTGGCAGATTGCTGAGCTGTCTGCTTAGCTCCCACATACAGCATAGTCCGTTCACAAAACAGAACGAGGGACAATGTCACACAATGAACAGGCAGCAAAACATTTGAAAACCTATTACACTAGACGCTAGGCAGCTGACTTCCAGCTGTCTACTCAGCTGCACGCAGCAGAAGGAAAAGCGATTAGATGCAGGAAAACATTACAATAAAAAGAGAGAATAATGTTTAACACATCCCATTGTTGCTTTCATATAGAAGGGAAGAACAGACCCATTCACTTTTAGCTGGTTATATTTCTCCTCTCCAAAGAATGTAAATGGGATCAGTGTCCTAGAGAATAACATGTTCAGAAGGATTTAGTTGCAGGGTAAGGAAGAAATTGTGACTTAGTGGCAAGAATAATGAAATGAAATGAATGACAAAGGCCACTGAAACAACAATTAGGGCCTCCTCCCTCCACCCGGAGAAGCCTCTCTCTGCTTGTCTTACACTGACTATATATGCTGCTGGTTGTGTGTGTTGTTAACATCCTAGGCTGAAGAGTGAATTGACAACTTGTTTCCAAGTAGGTGCACTCCTATCTTTAGTGATGTATCCTACAATGGTTGAAACTGGTTTGCGAAATAACCATTTCATTTAAGACTGGAAATACCCATGGAAATAACTGAGCCTGTAAAATATGAAAATTCACAGAAGCCTGTAAAGATAAACATACATGAAAGTATATCAAGTACACAAAAGAATGTCTTATGTTTGTAGGGCTTGTCTACAGAGCACAGAAAATCACATGCCACTGGGTAATTCTGATGAGCAGCTTTGGTTTGCCCTTAGTTACCTACACAACTCAGGACCTAGTTGAGCCATTTTTGACGGAACATAATTAGGATGGTTCCTTTTGATTGGTGGGCCTGGGTATATAATATGTTATATTCCAATTCCTATAATTTAAAGGTGTATGAGTAGGCTCAATATTGTAAAGCAGGATATGGTTCCTGGAGGATGCCAGCATTCACCCACTAATTGACCTGCTAAGAACCATCAGCAACGTGCTCTCCAGTTGTGGTCTGGAGGCTGAATTAAAATAAATACATACACTAGTGTCCTATTTAGATTTGTCTGATTAAAAAATTCATATACAAAGCTGATGAGACCCACATTAGTTGCAAGTTAATGCTTGCTGGCTTCTTGCAGTCAACTCACCAGCATCACTCAGTAAACAAGAACTTAGGCACAATGGGGGTTCTCTCCTGCTGCCAGAAATGGAGGCATTGAGAGCAGCCAGCTGCAGAGCTGTGGCAGGAGCATTTGTCTCGGAGCCAGAGAGCTTGAGTTCCAGTCTTAGTTCTGCTCTTCTCTTCCTTTGACCCTTGGTCATTTATGGAAGCCTGACCACAGTTTTCTCGTGTGTAAAATGGAGGAAATAATGTGGACCCCATAGATGGTTGTGAAGTACACAGGAGATAAGGTTGGAGACTGTGCTCCTCACGATCAAGACATTGGCACTGAGAAGACTGATGTTTGCCAGCCATGTACTGGGCAGCATCACGGTGGGGGTTTGTGTGGGGAAAGGTCTTCAGGCAGCAGGAAAGCAACTGTGTCTGACTGAGGGGCCATTGGGCCCCACTTGGAAATAGAAGATCTTTAATATATTTTTAATGACAGTTCTCTTCCAATTTGGGGGAAGTCTGCATTGAGAGAAATTTGATGCCTTGGGCCTTTGGAATAAAATTAGCATATATCTTTTAATCTTAAGGAATAAGGAGCCTTAGTTCACAACCACCCCGTGCATCTTGTTTCGGCACCCCGATGCGCAATGTTCAGGTAATCACATCAGAGGGGGAAATCAAACCAGTTCTGGCTGATTCAAAATGACCTGGCTGAAAGGCAGAGGAGATGTCAGTAGAGATTTCAGGCTCATGGAAAAGTGCTTATGTGTAGCTTTCTCTGCTTCTTCCATTCTAATAAGCGCAGTCCTCTGTGGGTCATAAGACAAGAAACAAGAGGTTTAGAGAGCCCCTCAAGAACGAGGAGGCCCAAAACTGGATCTGAAGAGTAAAACACTTTAACGAGCTCTGTCTGAGGAGTGAAGGTTAAATGACCCCGGGGATGAACCAGCTCATTCTGAAGCAACTTCCTTGGTTTGGAGCCAGAGGGCCAGATGCCCAGTGCTTGTGAATACACAGGATTTAAGGCAGACTGCTGCACTCGAGAACCTTCTGTGCTTTTCAGTTCAGCCTTGGAGAAGTTTCATTCCATGAATTGTGTATTTTGAAAGACAAACCTGTGACCTGCTGGGTGCTGGACACAGAATCCATGCTATGGAGAAAGGGACTTGACCCAGTAATAAAATGCTTTGAGATCAGTCCCACCAAAAAGATAAAAATCTTAAAATGCAGGCATCGTATGAGTTTCAATTTTATTTAGTCATAGACACGTTTCTGCTATAACTTTTTAAAGATGGTCTACATTTGAAAAGAATTAGGACAATCTTGTATCTTTGATCAACTCGTCATCTCTTTAGGGGAAAAGATTTAACACTCTAGTTTTTAAACAGAAATATAAATATGCATCAGCTAACAGTTTTCCAAATGAGGCAGCACAAAGTTTATAATTTCATGACATCCAAATGAATAGGAGTCCTGTTTTATGCTTAGAAGTGACTGTCTTTGAACTAAACGCACTTGAGCGAGGGATTTTTGTGTGTCATTATTTTTGACACAACTTGTCATTAGTTTTAACTTTGACCGGGTTGTAATGAGGAATTTGGTTGTGTAAGTTTGCCTATTGTTTATCTATACTCAGACTTAATTATTGCTTCCCAGGTCACTCATCACCATTTTAAGTGGAAAGAAATGGCCTTAACTCATGGGATGATTCCCACAGAGTTTATTATATGTAGTTAGACCATGAGGTCAGATGCATAGAAAGAGTGGTCAGAGTCCTCTGGGGGAAAGGGTGGGATGGGACATGATCCATCTACTTGGGGGCAGATGGAAGTACAAGGCTTTCTCTCTCACAGAAAGACTTCAGGAGAGATAGGCCATTCAAAGACTGTTTAGGAGCAGAAGAGCGGCCATCATACAATGTTAAAGAAAAGTCCTTTCTCTCTGTGTCTCCACCGCTTTTTGAAATTTCTCCTATTAAAGACTTCCTTACAATGGGAGGCACTATTGATATTACTGGCAGGTAATTTTTTGTCGTGTGGAATTTCCTGGGTATTGCAGGATGTTTAGCTCTCTGACTCTCTCCCCCCAGTTATTTTGGCAACAATGTCTCCAAAATGTTCAAGAATTACTAAACACATTAACCAAGTTAGTAGAGAGCCAGGCATGGCCCAGATGGAAAGGCCATAGAGATTTTCTTGGGGAAAGAGAAGACAGGGAAATTTCAGAGCATGTGGTAGATCATGTGAAGAGGTATAGAGGTGCTAAAAAGATCTGTGGAGGAACATCAGCAACTAACTTTGCATACTAGAACTTGGCCGAGTGTGCCCCTTATTAGGTGGGGAAGGGAGGAGGAAATAATATTTATTGAGTACCTATTATGTGCCAGTATTTTGTAATATTTATTTAAGTGAATCATCATTACTCTATGAATTAGTAATAATTATTTTATCTTCACATAAGGAACTTGAATCAGAGAGAGCTGACAGTGACAAAGCTGGAATGGGAATCCCAGACCACTTGAATCCTGTCTTTTTATAAGAATTGGACTCATTATGAAGCTTTCCCTGTATTCCAAGTTCAGTGTTTTTCTTATTATCCTGAGCGTCCAAGGTTGCATGAGCAGAGAAGTAACAATAGTTCTGTTACTATAACTTGGACAAGTCACCTCTACCGTGAACCTGGGAGAACGTGGTCACACAGGATATATTGTATACCTCTCCTTCCAAGGCCAATCAGAAATATACTTTCTTAGTGCTTGTAGTGACAATTGCATAATTCCTGACAACGTTAGGCCATACCTTACACCATAATGACCATAATTTCCTTCTCTGTGGCTAATGAAACTGAATTGTTGAGTGATAAGATATTAACAATACTACTGAGGGCTGGAACTTGGGTCTAGAGGAATGTGGCAGACATTGGCTAGGTGTTAGACAAACCTGTTTTCCTTTCTACCAGGACACAGAGCTAGACAACATTCCCCAGGCTCCCTGCAGTTTGGTGTAACCGTGAACTGAATTTTGGCCAATAGAATGTGACTGGAAGATATGTACATCACTTCCAGCCCTGACCCACAAAATCTTCCCTTGGGATCCTCCACTTTCCTTCCTCCCTGTCTGCTGGTGGATGTTGGCATCAAGATGACCTTGGATTTCAGAATATATACAAATATTGAATCATTATGTTGTTTACCTGAAACTAATTATGTTACACGTCAATTATAACTCAATAAGAAAAAAGATGACCTTGGAAACCATGTTGAACATGGCAGAGCCTTCATCACCCTGGGTCTCTTGTGAAGCAAAGTTCTCTTCTCAGCCCCTCCCACTGTCAATTGGATTTTATACATTGGGTTAAGTCCATTGGTGTGCTGTCTTTGGCTTATACTGGTTGGAAAGAGCTGGCTGTTAAATTTTCAGGAACTTAGTAAGCCAGTTGATATCAAGTTGATAGCTTGAAATCATCATGATTGGAGCATTTACAATACAAAAATTGGCAAATGCTACAAACGAGGGCTTTTATTTGGGGGAGTCATTTTGCCAGCATACCACTGTTTAAGCCATTGAGATTTATTTGTATACTGGTAGTATTATCATAATTAATACATATACTGCTACCCAAAATGATGCTCTGTCTTGATGATAAAATGATAAAGCCTAAAAGCTGTGAAATTGGCTTAGTGATTGGGTGGAATGCGGCAAGAGCGGGGCATCATGGAAATGGATATCAGAGCCTGGAAAAGTGGAGATTCATGTTATGCTGTGGCAAAACATTTGGTAAAACCATTGTCAGCGATAACTTGAAAGGTAGACTAAGTGCCCATGCTGCCTGTACCTCTTGGAGAAATTTTTGGAAAACAGAATGGTGGGTAGTGTGTATTGTTTATTACTGGCTGTGATTAAAAAGTATTAGAAAATAAGAGATGAACTCAGGCATGGACTTGTTTATAAATAGAGATAAAAATAGAGTTAAAAAATATGGAGACTTTTGTAAAATTGGAAAAGTTTACTGCTTTAGGACCCCAAATAGTAGGAAATAAGACAAGAAAAGCTTTTGAGTGACAAAGCCTCCATTCAAAAGTGAATCTGTATCCAGTTTGGTTTATTTATTTTTATTTAAAATTAAAAAAAAAAATTTTTATCATCACAAACATTTTTAAGATGTGAAGTGTTTGAATGGATGTAAATTCTGAGTTCCCTTTAGAATCAATTGGAAAGCAAAATTAGCCCTCTTGGTTTGCTCCCATCATAGCACTTATTTTTCCAGTTACATTTTGCGGTGTAACAAACTGCCCGAAAAACCCAGTGGCTTAAAACAACAACAGTCATTTATTTTGCTCATGAATCTGTAATTTGGGCAGAGCTCAGCGAGGAAGGCTTGTCTCTGCTCTGTATAGTGTCAGCTAGGGTAGCTTGACTACAGCTTGGAGGATCTGCTTTTAAGATGACTCACATGTCTAGCAAGTAGGTACTGGTCGTTGAGTGGGAGCTTGGCTGGGACTGAGGGCTAGGGGTTTTGCTTCCTCCCCACATGGCCTTCTCCGTGTGGCTTAAGCTTCCTCACACAGTGGTGGCTGGGTTCCAAGGGCAAGTGTCCTGAGAGAGAGCCAGGAGGAAGCTGTATAGCCTTTTATAAACTAACGTGGAAATGACATAGCATCACTTCACCTGTGCTCTGTCATTCAAAGTAGTCACAAAGGCCTGCCCAGATTCAAGGGGGGAGAACATAGATTTCACTTTTTGATATGGGCTGGCAAGGTTCTAGAAGAGCATGTGGAGGGAGAAATATGGTTGTGGCTATTTGCTGCACTTATTTGGCTGGGGAATGAGAGAATTGTAGCCAATTTCCTTTAAGAATCCATTTTTTTAATGATCAAAAAGAATCTCAAATTGATGTTTTAAAGTTAATGCTAAATTTCCTACTAATTTAAGATAGCCTAAAACTTATTATCCAGCTAACAACCAGAGCACAATCTATGGGAAAAGAAGTCCTAAAGGAGTGCCAGAGAGATATGTAGAGAGAAAAAAGGAGTTGTGATTGAACAAAACAGAGGTGAGAATTCATGGCCATCCATTTATGAAACAAACATTTGTTGAAGGCCTTCTATGTGTCAAGCACCATTCCAGTCATCATAGAAATGAATGATTTATTTCTGCTTTCAAGGAAACTAAAGGTGATGGTGGGGGTGGTGAGGGCTGGAGGTGAATAAGGGACATCTATATGTTTACAAACCATTCACTACAGACCTAATGAAAGAGACGGTAACAGTGTTTGAGAAGTACTGAAGATGACATTCTCTTGTCTTCTACTTGGGAGAGTTATGAAAGGTAGAGAAATTTGTCCTGAATCTTCACTTATCAGAGATCATGAGTCAAGATCCTGGCAAAGGCAGAGCTTTCCTGAGTCAGCTTTCCTTACTCAGAGTCAGTGTTCTTTCCATGACTCCACATGGCTTTGCATGTTGAATTGTGTTGTACAGATTATAATTGCACTGGGAGTTCAGCTGTTAAAATTTCTTGTGCCATTATGTTCTTCTCTTAACTCCAAAGAGATACAGGTCAAGGTCTCAATTAGACGCATTAATGGATGGGGAGAGCACGAAAACAGACCATCTTCAGATTAAGCAGTAGTCTCATTGGATTGGATAGTTTTCAGTGACCTATCTGACTCAACTGTCACAAGAGCTGCTAACAAGATATCATAGAGATTTGTTTCCATTTTGTTGCTTTCTTTTCCCTTATCAGTATTCCAGGGGAAACAGTAATAATCATCATAATGGCCAAAAGGTGGACAGGAAAAAGTAAATGACATGGATGAGTAGCCAGTTCAGAAATTAGGAATTAGCAAAACAAAGACATCTGTTTTTCATAGGAACTCATATATTCATGATCCTGAAAACTGTGACCCTGAATATTTAACATAGAATTTTTTTTCTTCTCTATCTCTTATAAATTTTGTATATTTGATCCAGGATCCCTAGTCTGACCAAGATAAAGAGCAGTGATTACATAACTACTCTTTGACAAAAAACCTAGAATATTTCTGTTTACCTTGAAGGTATCTAAAAATTCTTAAAATGGACAACTTTTAAATTAAACTGATTTTAATTTAAAAAGTGGCATGCCACTCATGAAGAGAACTTAAGAGAAATGAAGTGAATTTAGAGAAAATGCGAGATGCTGCTAAATGCCACAAATAACAATGAAAATGTTTGCAATCCCTGTCTTATAGGGTGGGAGATGAAAAGCTTTAAGAAATTGTGGACTCATTGTGACATTTCTTGCATCTGGAAACTGTACTTAGCCTAAGTTTCTACTTTCCCAAACCCTGCCTTAAAGCAATCTTCTGAACTGTGTTCTGGTCTGACACCATCTCACCTATTGTGAGAGCCGAGAAGAACTTGTCCTCACTTGATGTGCCTTCCCAAGCCTGTGACAGCTCATGGAGATCAAAGCACCAGCCCATCTCAATCATCTTCATGCTATAAATAACTCAATTTTGTAACAAGATGGCGGCTGCTGGCCAGGTACGGAAAAAATGCTAATTTTAATAGAAAACTCTATTTTCAAATGCATTTCACAGTTTATACTGAGTGAGAAATGCTTAATTCTCACCATGTGAACTTCCAGATTGCTCATGTTGAGTGGTGCGGATGTAACTATCTTGAGAACCTTTGAAGCCAAAATTTAGCTTTTATTTCAAAATGTTTTACTTTTATAATAACATATATGAGAAGCAGTGATCTGTCTTAGCATCATGAATAAGTTTTCCATCTTTACCAAACCCACATGTTGAGAGACATAGCATATGTAACATCACGCCTGTTTGATTCTGAAAGTCTTCACTGGAGTTTGTGGATAAAAATGTTCAGGCCTATCTGGTAGCTATTAACTCACAAGGGCTATTGTATCATGAATCCGATGCAGAAAGTATATAGTTGTCTAGTGGATTTGAATTCTACACTAGATATTATGTAGATGTTTGTGGTATGATGATATCCCAGAAACATCCTGAAACACGCAATAGATTAATTAATTGATTACTTGACTTCTTGTTGCTTTTAGGATAAAGCCTAATGTTTCCAATGTAGTATACTAGGCCCTGCAGGGCCTCTTCACACTCATTTGCCCTCATTCTTCTCTCTCTGTCTGTGAACCAGCCATGCAGGGCCTAGTGTCTTGAATGTTACACGCTCTGCCCTGCCCAGGGTCTTTGCACTTACTGTTTCCTCTGCCCGGGAACTTCTCTCCCTCTTGGTCCCCTAGTTCACTATTGTTCATACTTTAGATTTCAGCTCAAATGCCACTTCCACTGGGAAGCTGTCCCTTACACATGGTTGTGTATTCTATTCACAGTGCATAACTTTCCTTCATAGTACTTATCACAATGTGTAATTATCCACTTACTTGTGTGACTACATGATTGGTGTCTGGCACCTGCACAGGACTCCATGAGAAACAAACCATGTTTCTTTTTGCTCATCAATACATTCTCAGTGACTAGTATAGTGCCTGGCTTATAGAAAATGCTTCACAAATGATTATTGAATAAAAATATTGCATAAGGCACCTAGCAGAGTGTCTGATATACAGTAGGCACTAAACAAAGTGCAGTTATTAGATTGGTCTTTCAAAATACCAAGAAATCTAAAAATATAGCTCCTTTTAATATTTTTTCTTTTACTTCATGATTAATTTGATTTTAATTCATACTTCCAACGATTTCCTGGATGAACCTGGAAGGTCGTACCCTCGGAGCCTCAATTTTCTCAAGAATGGGTTGATAGATAGCAGTAGTTGCATCAACCAATCCCTGGGGAAGCACGAATGCCAAATTGATGGTGAGGTGCGAACGTATTTTGGGAGAAATGATTCTTGTGTTGAGTAGATCTATGGACACTAGTATTGGGTCTGGACTCTTCCTCTCACTCTTTCATGTCTGTACAGAGGTCCCCATCCTCTCTCTCTCCATTCTAGTCTCAATGCTTTTGAAAGGCAGGTGGTAGGGAAGTAATGTCTGTTTCACTTTCTCTGTGCCAGGCCATTTTACATATAGCATTTCATTTTTAATACTCACACTAACCATTTGAGATAGACATTTCAATCCCCATTTAGTGGAGAAGGAGATTGAGGCCCAGAGAGGTTAAGAAATTTGCCCAAGGTAACCTAGATAGTAAACGATGGAGTTAGAATTTAAGTAAAGTTCTCTCTTATTGCAGATCTTGTGATATTTCCCACTTTTCTAGATAGCTTTTCAAGTGTCTCTAATGCCTGGAAGACTTGTCCTAATTCAAACAGGGCATTTTTGTTGGATAGAAGCTGGGGCACAGGTCTTTCTAAGTTAGGGGGCAGCTCTCCTCTCAGGCACATTATCCTGCTTTGGTTTACAAAGTGTCTGAAGACCTACTGAGAAGAAATATGAACTCGGCCAGACTGATAAAAATATGTCTATTGTACTAAGAAATACTTATAGAGTTTGGGTTTGGGCCATTTACAGACCCCAGGAAGCCTCTGGAAAGAGCTCACCAAAGTGGAAAAGGGGGGCTGACCCACAGAGTCAGACCTAGCTTTGGCCTGGAGGTCAGAGGGGAGAAGTATGACAGCTGACTGTCATTCCAATCCAAGCGCACTGGGGAAAAAGTCAGCCTGTGGAGCGGAAGACCGCCATCCAGCCACCTGGCTGTGGACTCAAACTGAGGGTGATGTAGAAAGAATAGTCTCCTCTCACTCAACCCTCATGTGGTATGAATTTTCAGAGAGCAATGTCATATAACAATGTCATAGATCTTCACATATTTGTGGCTGAAGGGAGACTTTCTAGAAGTTTAAACACCTTTTGGAGTCAAAGATAATTAGCTATTAATATCAGTAGGGATCTTTCTTCACCATCTAGTGAAGCCTGAGATACTTGAGCTACATCTGGAATAACAAGATTAATGAACCAGATTCTCTGTTAGGTTCTCTCAGGCATAGGGACCCGGAGCTGTGAGAGGGGATACATTATCTGTTAGTTTGTGTGTGGAATTTTCACTTTCTCTTAATTAAGAAACTCTGCTTTGAACAGAATCCTCCCTTAAGATTCTGATTAATTTGTGAATATAAGTAGAGGAGGATTAACTCAGGTTTCCATGGTGCAGTATATAAAAAGAATTGGACTAGAGTCAGGAGACATGAGTTCAAGATAAATGAATCTATCTAGTAAATATTTATTCAAATTTAGCATTCTACTAGATGCTGGGGACATAATGGTGGCTTCATGAAGCTTATAAACTGGTGGGGAAGATAGACATTAAAATTGATTATACAATCTTGTATGATTAAAGAATTACATGAATAAATGTAAAATTACTGGAGTGGTAAGTGCTATGGAGAAGTTAATGGTGTGGGCAGAGCGCTGAATAGGGGAATCTGACTTAGGCAGGTTGGTCAAGGCTTCTGGATGAGAATAGGCATCTATGTGAGGATTTGGGTTGGGGGTGGGGTGATAGCTGGCAGAGTGTTTTTATGAAGTGGGACCAGCAAGGCCAAAAGCTCATTGATGAGAGGAAGCAAACATTTCCTAGTCTTACCTCTGCCAGTCAAACCAGCGTATTGAACCAGAGGGTCCCTTGATTTCTTTTAAAATCTAACAGTCCGAAAGTTGTCTACATTTTAAGATAGGTTTTCTGATCATGTATAAGAACATGAGTTTGAATTTCCCCTCTACCACATCCTAGCTTTAGGAACTTCCTCAGCTATAAAACTGGGATAAAAATATTTGTTTTACCAACCGTCCAAAATCACTTATGTGGATCAAAAGTAATATGGCCTGTATATCACTCTATGAATGTAAGATACTTTTCTTAAATTTATGTCCAATTTCAACCTGATCCATCTGAAGGCAGAAGTTTCAGGCCATGAGCCTTGGGCTGTGACTTTCATAAAGTGGTGAAAATGGCATAATTTAACACATTGTTCTTTGGGGAAATGTTTCAGAATTTTCATGGTAGACAGCTGGTGTCACTCAGGGAACTAAGAAAAGAGAGCTGTCATCACCTACAAATATAATCAAGGGACCTTTAACTTCGGAATTACGTAACAGTTTTCATCTGGCCTTTTTTCCCAATATATATTTTTAAATCAATGAATTTTGAAATTAATGCTTTTTAAAATATTTTATTCATGGAAATATAAAAAAATCTCTTCAAAGACCTTACCACAGAAAAATGAATGTGCAAGGTAGAATACTTAAACGGATAGTGGGTAAGGAGCCTTGAGACCTGCACTCTGGTGGTTGTTCTGTCATAAATGAGGAGGTTGGAACAAATAATATCCAAGCCTTTCGGGAAGCACATCTTTTCTGTTTAGAATTTTTTATTTGGTATCACAGATTCTCTTGCCTATCTCTGTCTCCAGTATGTTCCAGCTTTCACCAGCCTATGAGTACAATTAAGGTTGTATCAATGAGGCGTTAATCTCAAATGTCACCAGCTTTGAGTTTCTAGCAGTTCTCAAAGAAACTCCAGTCTTTCCCTGGGAGTCCCCTTTTCAAATAGTTCCATGCTCCCACAAATCAATTCTCAGCACCCATACTGTAACAGTGGAGCAGAAACCTAGGGTTGCCCCTCAAGACCCAACCCTGCAACTTCTGCAATGTTGTCATTAGCACAGGAAGGGCACTGTTGATGGACACAGAACCAGATGGGTAAGGTGGGCCCCGGCCTTTGGAAGCACCCCAGTGCAGGATCATCTCTACTCTAAGTTAGGTCTCAATAATGCTATGATCCAAGTGATAACATGCAGTAGGAGGTATCGAGTGTGGCAAAATTAGCTCCTAGTGAGAACTGTGGAAGGCTACAGGGAAGAATAGGGATTTAAACCAAATTTTGAAGGATGGACAGGATTTTGACGGGCATAAATGAAAACAAAATGCATTTAGAGTAGAGGGAACATCTTGGAAAATGGGGCAAAATCAGGAAAATAAGGAAGCTTTGTGGCAATAGAGGTAGACCATATTGGTTGAAGGATGCGGTGGTGCAGTGCTGATGAAACTGTCAAGACTGGAAAATGTGAAGCGATGGAGAGAGATTTGAAAGCCAAACAAGGATTTGGGCTTCATTTTTTTTTTTTTTGTGAGGAAGATCAGCCCTGAGCTAACATCCATGCTAATCCTCCTCTTTTTGCTGAGGAAGACCGGCTCTGAGCTAACATCTATTGCCAATCCTCCTCCTTTTTCTTTTTCCCCAAAGCCCCAGTAGATAGTTGTATGTCATAGTTGCACATCCTTCTAGTTGCTGTATGTGGGACACGGCCTCAGCATGGCGGGAGAAGCGGTGCGTCGGTGCACACCCGGGATCTGAAGGCAGGCCACCAGCAGCGGAGCACGCACACTTAACCGCTAAGCCATGGGGCTGGCCCTGGGCTTCATTTTATCTACCTGTGTTGCCATTGACAGCATTTGAGCAGAGGAGTGACAGCATAGGATTACTCTAGCGGGGGAATGGACTGACAGGGAGAAGATTCTAGAGCAGTGCTGTCCTATGAAATATACTGTGAGCTACAAAGGAGAGCCACATGTAATTTTAAATTTCCTTGTAGCCACATGTATTAGTTTTCTATTGCTACTGTGACAAGTTGCCATAAACTTAGTGGCCTAAAGCAACACAAATTTATTCTTTTACAGTTCTGGAGGTCAGAAGTCTAAAATCAAGGTATTGGCTGCATTGTTTTCCTTCAGGAGACTTTAGGTGAGAATCTATTTCCTTGACAACTCCGGCTTTTAGAGACGCCTGCATTCTTTGGGTCATGGCCCCTTCCTCCGTCTTCAAAGCTAGTTGTGTAGCATCTTCTGTAGTCAAATCTCCCCGTTTCCCTTTTATAAGAACCCTTATGATTACATTGGGTCTACCTGGATAATCTAGGATAATCTTCTCATCTCAAGATCCTTAATCAGATCTCCAAAGTCCCTTTTGTCTTGTAAAGTCACGTATTCACAGGTTCCAGGGATTTAAATGTTGATATCTTTGGGAGGCCATTATTCAGCCACGTTAAAAAATATAAAATGAAATTGTGAAGTAATTTAATATTTTAACCCACTATATAAAAAGTCTTATAATTTCAACATGTAATCAATATACAAGTTATTAATGATAAAGTTATTAATAAAATTATACTTTTTTTCCTACTGAGTGTTTGAATAAAGTGTGCTTTTAGACTTATAGCATGTCTCATTTCCTACTAGACACATTTCAGGTGCCTTGAAGCCATGTGTGGCTCATGGCCACAGTCTTGAGCAACACAATTCCAGAGGCAGGGTGATTTGTTAGGAGCTCATTACAGAAATCTAGGTGGGCTGTAAAAACGAAGAGAAGAAGGAAACAAAGTGACAGAACTTGAAATTAGCATTAGGTAAACGTTGGGATGTTGTAGGAAACAGTGGGAGAACTGGGTGACAGAGACAATGGCTATTAGCCACAATCACTGACATGGGGATTTTTCTTTTTTATGAAAGGGGAAACATATGAGTCCTATTTTGGACAAATGAGTGAACTGTCCAGTAGGAAGTTAGGAATGTGGGTCTGGAAGTCAGGGGAGGGATTAGGTTGGAGACTTAGATTTGGAATTGCTGTATGAGAGGTGGTCAAATCCATCATGGTGGCTGAGGAAAGAACCTTGGAAACGTCTATGTTGAGAGGGCAGGAGGAGACGGCGGGACTGAGGAGGAGAAAGCGGGGAAAGCAAGGGCACTTTTAAGACTAGAAGAAAGAGAAATGGTAGCAGCTGCTGGGAGCAGGGCGATCCCTATCCCCAGCACAAACGTGATATCTCCTCACGGTTTTGGAGTCTCTCACTCCACATCTGAGGTAATTAGCCTCCCACGTAGAGGTGCTTTTTAGTTGTCAGTGGGAGTGGGAGTGGGAAGATACTTGTTTACAAAACTGTTTATCTTTAAAGAATAACATATGGCTGTATCTGCCAGGTGGGCTTGGCATTTTGCAATTACGTGGTTATTTGGATGAGTATAGATAGAAGGGGACTTTCAGGCCCCTTTCTCTTCAACTCCTGAGAAATTTCTCTCTATAGAGATAAAATTGACAGAATAATTGTCAGGTCTTCCTTCAATGTGACCATATTTAAATGATCTATCACTTTATACTTCTTTGGGACAAAAGATCCCACTTCCTTCCTAGATCTTTGCTTCTCATCTCTTAAAGACATAGTTCTGTGCACTAGTTGAGTGTGAGTTTGGGAGTCAAACTGCCAGAGTTCAAATCCCAGCTTTGACTCTTACTCTTTGGCTTTGAGCTAGTTACTTAAACTTTTTGTGCCTCAGTTTCTCATCAGAAAAGTGGAGATAATCACAGTATCTACCTCTTGGGTTGTTATAAGGATTAAATCATTATGTACATGTATATTTATATCTACATACATTGCTTTCCTCTGGGTACTCTACAAGAGTTTAGAGCATTTTATCAGTATGGAACGACTTCCCTGGTGATTAGATAGTTTATGATCCTATTACTAAAATTGTTCCATCTCCAGCTCCTCCTAATCCAGCACTCAATCGCTGGCTCTGCACTAAAATGCTTGGAGATATTTGCTTATATTTCGGCTATAGCATAGTGTTTAGTCACAGACAAATCTAACAGCCAAACAAAGACTTCATTGATTAATCCCTGGTGTAACTGACTCAAGCCTGATTAAAAAAATTTTAAATAGAAAAGGTGAAAAAGAAGATAAAACATACCTAAATAGATATTTATATTGCCATGTTGTGCAGCAATTTCCTCATTTTATAATTTCATTAAAGCCAAGGAATAAAGACAAAAACTTTGCAGAATTAAAAGAGTTTTGCAAGACTCAAACAGCATACTACAAAAGATATCTTCTTCCTACTTTTTCAGAAAATTGTTTCTTATGTATTGGTACTAAGTACGTTTGAGAAGGGAAGCCATCTGAATATCTTCAAATTTTATTCTCTATTTATTTGCACCAAAAAAATAGTCCTATGGATAGAAATTGGAAATCACGTTTTTCTCATTCCCATAACTTATTCTGTGTTAAGAAGATTCGATGGAAAAGGTACACACACAAGCACACATTTTAATGTGTAGGATGAACCTTTTCATCCTAGAGATTTTTTTTTTGTCTACTTACTACCTAGGAAATGGAGGATGGCTGCTTCCCATAAAATTCTCTAAGGTTGAAACTTATTTATTCTCCCACTCTGCGGATGACACCTAGAGAATGCCATCTACTTTTCTTTTGAGTCTAGAATATCAGCCTTTTAAGATGAGCAAACATTTTGGTTTCCTGAAAATGATCTCAGGGCTATACAATAACACTCTATTTAGAGCTTCCTAGAGCTTTTTGGTAACTAAGTGCGTGATTGAGACTAGTCATTCTTAATTAAGGGCAGTTTTTTCCTTCAGGGGACATTCAGCAACATCTGGAGACATTTTTGATTTTCATGACTGGGGAGGGGACTTGCTACTGGCATCTAATAGGTAGAGGCCAGGGATGCTGCGAAATATTTCACGATGGACAGGGCAGTCTCTTCTCATGCCAACAAAGAATTATCCAGCCCCAAAGTGCCAAGGGTAAGAGGCCCTGCTGTAGACTCCCTAAATTCTAGAGAGAAGAGGCAGGTCCCAAAGCAGGGGTTGATGGAGAAAAGCAACAAGGGGAGGATGTGACAGGGGTCATGTTTGGTTTAAAGATTAGCTTTTATGCTTTTGTTAGGTTTCTAGCAAGTATAACATTAAATATTACTATCTTAGGTAGCCTTGGAATCTATGGCCGTTCCAGGCAGCCATACAACCTGCCATTTTCCTTTTATGGAAGTTCATAATTTGGGTATCTCCTGGGGATCCTGGGATCAACCAGGTATTGTGGTCAATATCTATGTACAGTCTTTCCTTGGCATACATAGGAGGAGGCTGATTCCTGAGACTGAACTGATGTCACTTCAAAGAAAGCAATCCCAGCTGAAGATGGTTGTCAGAAGTTGTAGGTGAGTGGTCTGGAGAGAGACAGAGGAATGGTCTGGCCAGGCCCTTACCTTACAGAGAGTTTTTTTGTAAGAAAATTAAAACACAACTGAAACAACATAGCCTTCGGAGTCCACTAAAGCTCATTAAGTGAGAGTCCTAGCTCTGTTGCTGCAGTCGGCTGAATTACTTGGTCTTTTGGAGCCTTGGTGTTCTCATTGGTAAAATGAGAGCATAATTTATAACTTGTAGGGTTGTTACAAAGATTAAATAAGAATGTGTCCAGCACGGTAGCAGCATGCAGTAGAACCTCAGTAAATTTCAGTGATTTTGACTTTGTAAACTTAGGATCTGTGCTGCAAACTGGATCATTCACATAATAAGAGGAAAGGAACTTTCTGCTTATTTCCTAGGTAGAGAGCAAGGTAAAGGTCAGTTATAAAACTCTGTTTTTTTCCTGCACTAGTTGATGCTGCTCTGCTTCAAGTTGGTTGTTGTGTTGAATATACCCACTCATTTGGTTTGGAGTTTTGTCTATAAAGCTCTAGCTGTGTAAGCTGTGTCCCTGATAGGCAGGCCATAACCATGATGAAGCAGGCTGAGGAGACTCTCCTGTTCATGGTCATTTGGTCGTTTTTCCACGTCCTTTGAGCTTTCCTCATGACCTGTGAACATCAGGAACTAAAAGTCTCTGTAGTCATCAGAAGAGACACATCAGCCTGAATGGCAGTGGGGTAATTAGCCAGAGAACCTAGATTCCAATTATGGTTTTTGCCTCTAAAATTATATGACCCTAGACTCTGTGATACTTAACCTTTTGTTTACCTCTGACCTCAGCTTGACCAGAATAGTTATTAGGAAATTCACCACCATCCACAAGAAATGTTTGGAAGGTTAATGACATAATTGTGCCTAATCCTGGTGATGAGGAGAGAGTAAATGTCTACCTTTTGGAAATGCGTAATAAATCTTCCAGGTAAATTATGTTTCCTTTATTGAACTAAACATATCTTAAAGGGAAACCATATGAAGAGCTTTCAGTTTTAAAGTTTTTGTTCCCTTTAGTGGCCTGAGCGAGTTCCAGAGCTTCTAAAGTAGGGCAAATATATTCTCAGCACAAGTGAAACTTTTGATATTCAGGAGCTCTGAGCTCCCTGCAAGGAAGGCACCTTGAGCAATTATCTAGTTAGGTTAACATACAGCATTTTTCTTGCTGTATGTTAACTGGTCTCCACTGAACTGGTTACCATGCCTGTCTCCAGAATATGGAAACTCAGATTTTTCAGCTTGTGTTTTATTTTACTTTTTTATGGGTTAAAGACCTCACAGACGACTTCCTCTTTCTGATGCTGCTTTAGGATACCAAGGTGAACCAAAAATCTAGACTATCCTGAAAAACTTCCCTTATCTGTAGGAAGATACTCTTTTAACTCATTGAAACCTCAGTTATTTGAGATCAAAACTTCATCTGACCTGAAGAATAAGGGGAGAATGGAGGGTGGAAATGTGAGGATGGGGCTTGGCTACCTGGGAGAAAGTGGGGAAAATGGGGTGGGGAGAGAAGCTATCCAAGCTTCCTAGTGTCCACTGTGAATTTTAAGCAAAGAATTCTCTCTACATAAGTAAGAAAAATAAATATTTATGAGTATGTACTATTTTTTGAGCTTGATGCGAGGTATTTTCACATACATTATTCTGGCTTAATCTTTGCGTCAGTTTTCTGAAAGGTATTATTATCACCATTCTTACTGATTAGGAAATAGTGGTTAAATCATTTGCCCAAGGTCACACAGCTCATAAATAAGAGCCAGAATTCAAATCCAGATTAATCTGACTCCTAAATCCATGCTCTTTTTCATAAACCAAGATCCTTTTGCAAACAGCAAACCTGCATCACCTTTCCCTTCTTCTCAATTACCTCAACCCTTTGTGACTTTTCTAAGGACTTTTGGAAAATTCAGTTGAACTACAGCACATGAGCATGTGACAAGGGAGGCAGCAGGCTTTTTGCAAACTTGGTGGTAATCACTACTGCAAATACCATTGTACTTGTAGTTTGTAAAGTGCTTAGTATATGAATGCAACCCTATTATTACCTAGTAATAGTGTGGATTATTATAATAACATACAATTATTTAGCTTGGGTAAAATTAGAATGGTGTATATTTAAGATGTCATCCAAGTTCTATTTTTCTAGACTCTCTGAAAAATATTGTTTCATTTAATGAATTGCATCATAATCTATATCACATAGGAAGTTGATTTGCATTAAATTTTCACCTCTACTTAGAAATTTCCTGTTTTCTAGTGATATTTACCAATTCAAATTTGTTAACACTGAAAATGCGTTAATCAAATAATGTATAGATATCATACAATTCTTGGTGTGAGAAGTATCCATGGGAACCATTTGGCCCAACCAACTAAATGACTAGCATGTTTGAGAGAGGAAAAGTTGTTTTGAGATGTGTCTGCTCCCAGCTCCAGACTGCTGGGCAGCAAGCCCAGAGACCAGGGGCTGACACCAAGGGACTACCAACACTGCAGAAACATTTTCCATTGCAGCAAGCTTACAAAGAAGTCCTGCTAGTACAGAAAATACTTAATTAGCTGAGCAATAATCCTTCAGCTTTTTAACTAAACCTTTGACTTTTGGAGGATGTCTCTCCTTTCGAAACCCTCTGTGCCCATTAGAATATTGATTAGAAGAGGCAGTTAAAGCCAATATATATCATTCTGCAACTTCCTAGCAATGGTGGTTACAAACGTTTGGTGGTGGATAATTTTGAAATAATAAGCCCAAATTAGTTTTTTAAAAATTTCGCGGTTCTGAGAAATTCATGATTTCTCTGACTTCATTTATTTGATGATCACATATTTATTGGTCATCTATGATGCCTCCATTCCTCTACAAGCTTATAATATGGTATAGAGTAAATACAACATAATATACAAGTAAGTTTAACGCAAGGAAGTATGCGATCTCTGATATGTACCATATTACCAGCAAGAAATTCAATGAAGTTTTGTCGCTTACACATTGCATGCCAGACTCAACTGTAGGTTCTGGGGATACCAAGATGAACCAAAAATTGATTTTAAGCCCCCCCAAATTTATGAGATAGCCAGAGTTATGACTTAAAAAAAGTCTTACGATGGGTGACGGCTATAGATGAAATTTATTTATTTAAGACAAGTTTAGTCTTTAATATGACCTTTGAGGGAGATACAATATAAAACTCTGAAACTTTGATCATCAGTCTGGGAGTCAGCATATTCAGGAACATGATGGGACTCCATGTACCTCAGAAATCTTGGCTTGGTGCGAATGCCAGCCTCTGCTCATATTTACTTAAGATTATCCTGTTTAATTTCTGGCTCCCTCCAGTCTAGAAGTCTCCAGGGCCCAGCTTGGAAGATGGTTGTTTGCTAGTGGAGGAGAAGGGGAGGGTAAGTAGTCTCAGCATCAACTTTGCGGAGGTGCCAGAGCTGACCTGAGTTCCTGGGAACCATTTAGGGCATGGGGACTTACTAGGAATTGGATCTCATCCACCATTGTAGCCAGCGGCCCAGAATCAAATTAGATAATGGAGATCAGATCCAGCTTGCCGGAGGGTTTGGCAAGAAGGCAAGTGTCTGTGTGCCTGCTGGTACATCATGTTGGTCTGTGTCTGCTGCAGAGAAATGCCAAGAGTGGTGTTGGTTAACTTGCACCCACCTGTTGGACCTCCATCCAAGTCACTTGGTTCACTGCCCTGGAGAGTGCAGGTGGGGTCCGGGACCTCTTCCGTCTAGGCTTCCTCTTTTAGGCTTCTTCTTGTTCTCAGTCACTTGCCCTGTGGGGCGGGGTGCAAACCTTTTTTGGTTGCAGGCTGCCCCAAGGGACAGGGTGAGTCTTGTTTAGCAGGGAAGAAGCTGGTGAATCTAGCTTTTGTTTTGCAATCCTTTGGGACATGCTTATGACAGAGGATTTCATGATGAGTAAATTTTGGTCATTCTGAAAGAAAATACATCCACTGATGTATTTGTCTCCTGGCTGTGGTTTCTGAAGTCATATTAAATTACATTAAGAGCCCGTCTCTCATTGCCACTGGTCTTTTACTATTCAGTAGACATTTAAAAAGATGATATGTGGGTGAAAGATAAAAAGCTGAATGACGGTCCCTGCCTTGGGGGAGATGTTCTCATAGGGAGGAAGTGCACTGCCGGGCAGAGCAGGGAGGTCATTTGTGGGCAGCGGGATGGTTAGAATTCTCTCCTGTGCCTCTCTGCTGTCTCTCTCAAAGTGTAGCTTAGCTTTGCTGGACTAGTTATTTTAATCTCTTGCAAACAATTTCATAGCTTTATTTTTGCCCTTAGCTCCAGTAAATTGGGGGCCCCACGCAGTGCTCTCTTGGCATTAAAACGGATCTGAGCTGCTTAAAGGCTGGGGAAATGGAGGGTTGGCACAGTGGGGAGAGTAGACAACAAGGTAGGACCATGCAAGGCTAGACCATTAAGGATGCTTCTTTAGAATCTAGGACTACAAGTACAGTTCTGTAGTGCGTAGCTGGTTTGAAAGCCTTTCCGATATCAGCAAAGAAATCTTTTCAGGCTACTTTGTATTTCATTTTCTTTTGTTGTCCTGTTTGAAAATTCATATTTCCCCTTTATGATAGGTTTTTATCTATCTCTACCCATCCAATTGATTAGATTTGGAGAGAGATTTCAGTAGTGAGAAAGAGATCCTGAGAAAGATATTTTGAGCATACTGCTTATGAGTTTCAGTCAGTAGAAAAAGCAGCATACGGGAGGGGTGGTGCTGGTCTGTTATTAGTTAGAAGACCTAAAAGTGCTCATGAGAAACAAGCACAAGTGGTGGGCTGAAGTTTCCCCTACATCTGGAGTCCGTGGGGAAGCACTAGCACTGAGGCAAAATAGTCCTCATTCTTACCATCTGTGAGTCCTCCGTGATAGGGGATAAGGCAGGCTCTAAATGAGTAGATAGATTAATCTGAGAGAATCTGGACTAGGTTATTTCCTCCTTTATTGGCTCAAGATGCCTTCAAATCTCATTGCTAGGATGTTTTTCCTTGGTTTATGACCTTGTTAATATCCCATAGCTGTCTTATCAGGTTTTTACACCTTAGTGTGAATTAGTTTATTGGCTTTCTTTCCTTAGATCCAGGGAGAATGATGAGTAGATGATGAGAGAGAGGGCAAGGGAAAAAGAGTAAAGAAAGTGGATGTTTGGGTGTACTGCAGGTCAACTTCTACTTTAAAACGTTGCCTAGCAGTGGTGGTGCCTGTGGGCTCTGCCTCAGGGCCTGCCAGCTGCGTGCATTTCCTGTACCCTTCAGCAGTTCTCCGAACAGAACCTTCTTTCCATTATTGAAGTGTGACATCTGTTTTAAATTATGTCAATTGTGCACAGATAGTCTAGTGATTGACACCTTTTTCAGAATATGTGTGAAAACTATAGTAAAAGTGATAAGCCAGATGCTTCCAGGAGAGTAAATTACTACCTGCATGTAAGTTAGTCATGGGGTTGGTGAATTCACTTTTTTAGGCCACCAATAAATTACTTCAGTAGAGTAGTAAATGGCTCTTGTGTGGCCTGAAGTTCTTATACATGTAAAGAATGGGCCATCTTGTCTCTCTGTTTTATCTTTTCTCCAAACAGTTAAAAATACTTAACACTTGGGATTTGTATATTGATTTACTAGCATCTTTTGTTCAGGTTCCATAAAATCTTTGTAAGATCCCTAAGCAGACCAGTATATTATTAATCACATTTTTCTAAAAGATAATCCTCTGAAGCTAGGCCAAACTGTTTACCATGATAAATTGTGGTACTTATTTTTGCCTTTTGGATGAATCCTCTCACCTCTAGGATTATACAAATTCTACACACCATTCAGGTCACATTTAAGTCATAACATATATATATGTACGTATATATTTTAACAAACGGTGATGGCTTTGGACTGTCAACAAGTTGTGTGTCAACTTAACTACTCTTGAGCTATATTTCCCAGTATGGTTTTCTTTTCCCTGTATGGTTTTTGGTTAGCGTTGGCCACAGGAGACATTTTGCCCAAGACTTGGAAAGCTGAAGTGCAGTTGTAGCCGTATTGGTTCTGAAGGTTGGTGCTGGGCACCAGGTGCTGTGGCAACTCCCCCACATAGTGCAGATCTACCGGCTCACCTAGTTGGTGCAGGGCAGCTCCCAGTCCTGCGGCCTCTTCAGCTCTCACCAGATCCCCTCCATCAGCTGCCCCAAGTACTAAGCCAAGTGAATGTGCAGCTCCATGGAGAAGAGCACCAGCAGGGAAGGGCATCAAGATTGAGACGGTGACAAATAGACATAGGTCCCAGCTCATCCTCATGGTTTCCGGTTATCTTTCTTCTCATCTATATTCAGCTTTCCCTCCCCATTGCCAGTCTGGCTCACCTAGAGTAAATTAACTATAGTGGATCAACCCTAGTCACAGAGAAAACAACCTGCATAGACTACTCCCACAATTGCATATAGTCTAACCCCTATAGTAAATCCCTTTTCTATGTTATTTGTAGTGATACGGCGATACAACCCTGACTGATACGTAAAAATTTAGATTTATTTAACAAGCATGTGGAAGGCAAGCTACATGAGGGTAGTGATCTTCTGTTTTTTCACTGTTTTATGTCCTTTCCCTAGAATAGTGCTTGACACATAATAACCCCTTGCTAAATATTAATTGGATGAGAGTCACAAGTTTGGGCTCTTTATCTGTAGAGAGATAAGACCTGCAGTTCTTTAAGTATTTATTTTATCTTGCATTTCAAATGCCTATGGAAATTCCAACCAGAGATTTGGCAACTGGTTATATAGGTCTGGAGATCAGCAGAAAAATCTGGATTGAAGCTATCTAGATTCAGGGATCATTAACATATAATGGGTATGGATAAGAACCTAAGAACAGATGAGAAGGGAAATGGGTTGAAGAAAGAACCCCAGAAATGATTATTTGGAATTATTTAATTCCTGGTATTTGAATTATATATTCATACCCTTGCAGTGGCTTCCTGGTAGATGAATGATACATCCATACCTTGACATTGGGCTGGGTTCTATGACTTGCTTTGGCTAATGGAATGTTAGTGGCCATGATGTGAGCAGACACTTGAAATGTGCTTGCACAGTTAGGCTTCCCCTCTTATATTCTGGTGATCTTCTGTGAGAGAAACATGCCCCCAATTGCCACCGTCCCTTCAGGCTGGGCCCAGAATAAAGACAAGCAGAATAGACCTGAACCCCACTTGCAACCTGGAGTAAAGTCCAGCTGACACCCAGTTTAAAGCTGAGCCCACCCTAGTTAGACTGCTGCAAACTTGAAACTACAAAAATAAATGCCTGTTATTGTAAGCCTCTGAGTTTGGGGATGCTTTTTGTTAGGCAGCATTATTGTAGCAATTGCTGACTAATATAAATAGCAAATATAAATTCAGAAAGAAGAACCTGTGAAAGGATCTGAGAAGGAAGAGCTTGACAGGTAAGAGAGAATTTAGGCGAGAGGAGCATCATGGTTGTCAAGAAGAGAGTATTTCAACAAGGAAAAAGCAGTGATCAGTGTCAAATGCCTCAAAGAGGTCAAGAAAGTTAACAGCCAAAATATATTCATTGGATTTGACAACAAAGAGATTGATGAAATTCATATTTGATCTCTACAAATTTCTATGTGAAGTAGGAGATGCAGTCTTCTGAGAGTGAAAGGGAAGAAGACTGGAGACCTGGAAGAAAGTGATAAAAACTTGAAAATTCTCTGGAAGGAGAGAAAGAAACCATGTGATTTTTCTCTAGCGATGACTACAGCCTTGACAGAAAGGAGAAAAATCTGGGTGATTGAGGTTGTGTTGGAGTTTTTTGGAGTGTGTGAGACTAAAAGACATAAACAGTTTCCTATCAATCCCAGCTGTTATTAACTCTCCTGAAATTCCTGCAACTCTAGAATCTGTATTGTATACTTTTGTACTTTTTTATATGTTGTCTTATAATCTTTACTGTATGTTGTGCTAGTAGCATTTTCTCTATCTCTATATCCATCCACCCGTCTACGTGTGCATCCATCATCTATCCATTCATCCTTTACATTATTCCTTCAAGGATGCGAGGAACTTACAAGTAGTACTATATTGAAATGTTAAATTAAAAATAAAAATGTCAGAATCAAGGAAAATATAGATAAAAGCATATGTTAGTCACACGGTAAGTACCCCAAACAATTTTCAACTGATTGATCCAGTAGTAAATCAGCAAGAAAATTATGCTCATAGACCCCATTCTTGAGCTCTGAAATTTTACTTCGAGAATCTACCATTGTAATTAGGTTCTATTTTAAGATAAAAAAGAGAATTTGAGCAAGTAAACATGAAAAGAAAACAACATTTAAATCATAAACTCTCAATATGGAAAGGTTTTACTTAAAACAAATTCTCCTTTGCATCTTAAATTACGCAGAGAAAGAAAGTATTTTTATATTATTTCCTCCATTCTTACCAGACCATATGATCAGTGTCTCTTGTCATACTTGTCCCTTAGGACAGATAAAACAAGTAATGTTGTCAGTGGTTAGAGCTTTGCACAGAGAATATATTACTATTTATCTTCTTAGGAGATGGGGGAAAAGATTGTAAAATACACATTGAATTCTAATTTTTTTGTATACACAAAAACTTACCTTCTGCCTCCTTTAAAAGGAGATGGTTGTTTTCATTTCACTTATTTATTTTTATAATTCACACGTAGGACAATATAGGATTATTTTTATGTTTTAGAAATTTTGGCCAAAAAAGAAAAGGAAAGAAAAGAAGTTTGACTATCCTGGTTAATTAATGCCTTTCCTAGCTTCTCTTCAACTGGTAGGAAAATGAAATTAGTGTCATAAACCCTATGTGATCATCATATTTCACAATTATGCTATTATTAATACTTAAAAGATGGGATTAAATGACTGGTTCCATCTCCCTTTTAAGTTTAATATTCACATAAATTGAAAATTATTTAGCAAACATATCTATATATCTCCTTGGGTTCCAGAAAGAGTCTTTTAAGAAAATAAAATACAAACCAATCCAAGTCACTGGTAACCTCAGGTTTCAAGATCACAATTTCCTCCAAAGCTTCTGGCAACACAATTAACTCTAGTCATTTCCCAGACTTTTCCTACATCCCAACAGCTGCTCTGATCATCTAATGACAGGTCATCCTCCTGGACAAGGGACAAGTCTCTGTTGATAACACCTGTATCATTGCACGTCTTCCCTTGACTTTTAGGGTAGCTTTTCCTTACTCTGTTGATTAGCACCTAGGTTTGAAACCCTTTCGTAGAATGCTATGAAATTCATTAATTTATTCAATAAATATATTTTTAGGGCTTTCTGTGTGCCACGCACTGCACTAGGACGTAGGAATACAATGACGAACCAGACCCTGCGTATCTTTATGAAACATTCTCTTTAGTGCTGGAGGTAGCTAAAAATTAAGAAATGGAATAATACAGCAGAATAAGAACTCTCATCATGTTTATATTTCTTTATTCCTGCCACTAGATCAGTGCTTCTAAACTTGGGGTGGGCTAGTGGTAGTCTGTGGATGAACTCTTAGAAGTCTCAGTATTTTCAATGTAATTTAAATTTTTTAATTCACTTTGATGATGATTAAAAAAATTTTAAGCATATTTTTGATTATCTGGATGACTAATTTGTAACTGAATAACATTCTGCAATTTCTGTGCTCAAGTGTGTATTTACAGTTACTCAAAAAAAATCAGTTATAATAAACAGAATCTTATTCACATTGAAAGATTTAGGTTTTATACAACAACATCAACATGAAATTAAAGCTGTTAATCCAAATTTGTTAGTTTTGTTTTTATTTAATACGTGAATTTGTTTTGATTGTGTCATTGTGTAAGAACATCAGCAGAAATAGTTAATACCAAGTTTTATGCTTTTATTATTTACATTTAGTAACATTCTGATAGAAGCCATTTAAGTCAAAATGGATGGTCTGCACTTAAAATTATAGAGTAATTTTCCTATGAAAGGAGTTCCTGCATTACTTGTGTTTGAAAAACATAGTTCTGGTTCCATGTCAGTGATTTCTCAGGGATGCTATTCCATAAAATCCTTTCTTCATTCCCTTTGTGTGGATGGTAACTATCATCTGACAGCTCACAATCTTCCCTATTTCCACTCTCAGCTCCTGAAGTGAGGGAAGGCCTGGCTAAAGGTGATGGCAGAATATAATTTAGAAATACCCAAGGGCTGAGTGTTTTTTAACCCCATTAAAAATCATCTAAGTGGCACATGAAAACATTCAAGCAAGGTTAAGCACAGTAACCCTCTGGGTTATTTGCGGGTCAGAGTTTCTGGTTTAAAATGGGCTATGTGTGCTCTCAGGATACTAGGAGGCATGGAGGATATAATAAGATGGAGAATATGCCAATCAGGCTTAGAAAATGAAAACAAACACTACCTATTGGGTAGAATACAATTTGCAGCCATGTTTAAGAGAAAACTTCAAAGAAATCAAGCTTGAAGCTAGGCATTGCTTTGGGACGTGCTAGAAAACCTTCCAGGCCCTGATAATCTCTCTGCTCTGTCTTAAAGGGCTACTTTGGTGGAAAACGTTGAAAAGAATTGTACACAGGGAAGTGCTCCACAGAGCTAGAAACCTGAAGCTGTCCTCTCCCTATCAGATTCGGAGTGTTTTCTTGGGAGATTGAGAAACTTTTCTTTTGTGAGATTTTCTTGTGGCAGCTTTGTGAACTCTTGGGTATATTCTGGCACTCCTCCCTCCCATTCACGACAGTGATTGTATTCTTTTTTTTTTTTGTGAGAAAGATCAGCCCCGAGCTAACGTCCATGCCAATCCTCCTCTTTTCGCTGAGGAAGACTGGCCCTGGGCTAATCCATGCCCATCTTCCTCCACTTTATATGGGAGGCTGCCACAGCATGGCTTGACAAACGGTGCGTGAGTGTGTTGGTGCGTGCCTGGTATCTGAACTGGGGTCGCCAGCAGCAGAGTGCGCGTACTTAACTGCTACGCCACGGGGCCGGCCACATGATTGTACTTTTCTTTGTTCAATCTACAGCAAAGTGCTTATTGCACGTCAAGAATTGGACACATTTGCCGTAGTTACTAGGCCCCCTCTGGGATCTTCTACCTATAGATTGGGAACCACCAAACTAGTTGATGTTCCCTTCATCTGACCATCTCACTCGTCATCTCCTGGTCCCTGCCTACGAGTGTATCAAGTCTACTCATTCATTCAACAAAGTTGCTGGGTCCCTGAAATGCAAGGAGCCATCCACGTGTGACTGGAGGCTCTAAATATGCTTTCCCACAACTTTCTTCTCTCTTAAATATGACATCTCCTTGCCTTTGCTTTAAATGTATTATCTATTTAATGTGGGCTCATTAGCCTTATTGTCCCTGTTTTAGTCAGGGTGAATCAATAAAACGCTATAGTTAATTTGGATTAGATCTCTAGGTTACCTCTCTAATTTGGTGGCTGATAAATTAGCAGGCCAAATAACCAGATCTGGATCCAGAGACATGAGTCCATTCATCTTCTCAGTCTTCCTAAGCCTCTTGTGAAACCATCTACCAACACTTTGTGTCTATCCTTTGCTTGACTTTCCTTTGAATAGTGATTCCCAAAGCAGGTGGGGTAATGTGGCAGGTGTGATTCAGAACCTCCATTGGCGTGTGTGTTTGCATATTTCTAAAAGTATATTCTAAAATTATTACGATCTGAGTTCCTTTGAATCTTAATGTTTAATTTAATTTTTTCAAATAACAATAAAGGAAGGCATATGATTTTTATATTTTTAAAAGAAAGCATAGATTTTAAGAGATTGTAAAACATGGCCTTAGAATTTACAGAGAGGATGAGATCTTGCCTGCTTTCCAGATGTCACCAGCATTGGCACACAGTAATAACACTCTACTTTTAATGCTTCATTCCTGATAATTGAAAATAATTGCTGCTTATCAGAAGGTTAGATTTCTAGCATTCTCTACATCTTAAGAACAAGGAAATAATAAAATAAAGTAAACAAACAGAAGCCTTTAGAGTCTTTGAATATATATGTAATATGCTGGTCTGGAGAATCATGCCTCCATTTTAGCGAGGTGTAGTCATGTGGCTACTGGCCCATGAAATGTAATAGAAATGTTGGTAGAACTTCCAGGACAGTTCTGTAAAAAGAAGAGAGTTGTACCCTTTCATTATTCTTTTCTTCCTTCTTTCTGCTGCTTGGAATGGGGTTGTAATGGTTAGAGCTCCAGCAGCCTTTCTAGACTATGACAAGTCACATAGGGCAGAGCAAAGACAGAAGACTTCTGATAGCGTTGTGGAGTCCTCTTACCTGGATTGCTTGCCTCAACACTTCCTTTACACAAGTGAATACACATTTTGCGTTTCACTACTACAGTTGGGTTTCTGTTACTCACAGCTGAACCTAACTTTAACAGATATGCTTTGTTAATTTGATTTCTCAGTGGCTTAAATGGTCCAAATTAGAAGCAGGAAGGGCTGCATCTGGTAGCAAGTGAGGAAGCAGAAAAATTATTGTCGGCCAGGAAATCAACGCATGGTGATGTGGCTGACATCAAGTCAACAAGAAGACAGGGATATTTCATACAGTTTTTTTATTGAAGATGGTTGGCATTTAAAAAACTCTTTAAAAAGACAAATAGGGCAAACTTCAGTTACTTTTAGATTTGACACTTTAGATGCTTAATTTCCCTCATCATCCCTTTTGTCAACAATATTTATGGAGGGAGCCATGCTGTGAATGAGAACAAAAACCAAGTGCATTTTACTTCTGCATTCAAAGTCTTCACAATAGATCCCAGGAAGGCGAGAAATTTATCTAAGCGAGTATTCAGGAGTGTGTATGTACATTTATTTTGTGTAAGTGGGTAGTTGGGACAGCTTATTAGTTCAGGGAATATGCCTATGTCTACCCAGAGTTGTGTAAATTGTCCTAGGTCAAGTAGGGAGACAGTGGCTGAGTATAAAACCCAATAACCCAAGCTCCTGGTTTAGTTCTCTAACAAATGACAGTGCCTAGCTTGTCCTAAACTCTCTATAAATAACTAAAATTTATTTCCCTCTTGACTACCTTCTGACAAAGAGGCTCCTGTTCTCCTCCATGCTGTCACTCCCAGAAATACCAACAGCAGAAAGCTTCATCAGCAACTGGGGTCAGAGTGTCAGACAAAGCTTATTGTCCGGGTTGGTGATTTTTATTCCAGGAAGAGAGCTCTTAAAATAATACCGAAACACCAAAAAGCAGAGCTGGACTTATTCATTTCCAAACCTTTCGAAGTTCTATTTTGTAAACCCAACACACTGAATAATTAATTTTCAAAATCTACGGGATACCTTAGCCACTCCCAACTTTTGTGGGTGGAGATAGTGACTTGAATGGAACATGAGCAGAGAGTTGATTTTAAGTAAGGAAATGGGGTCAGGGAGAGGTTAAGTGGCTGGCCTGGGGTCAGATAGCAAGCTGGTGACTCAATTTTGCACCTCCTGGATCTGAGGCCTACAAAGAGAACCAGAGCCCATTTCCTCTTGATAAGTTAACTGCTCCATATCTGTGGTCTGTCGTAAGCTTTTAAGAGTCACATTCCTTCTGTGACTGCAGACCTGAGCTCCTACGACTTTCACCAGAGTCTGAAAAGCACTTTCAAGGTCAGACTGTGGTATATAGAGGGCAGAATAGCACTTTACTTAGCACTGAAAATCATTATGCACTTCACAGAAATTGCCATCTTTTTGGTGTCTTAGGATCTACATTCAGAACATATTCACAATAACCAGGCTATAGAACAGATGGTGATGTCTTGGAAATAATGACGACACGTGTTTATGGAGTGTTTACTATGTGTCAGACACTCTGTGAAGTGTTTTATATAGATTATCTCATTTAATCCTCATGATGACCTTGTTGGGTAGGTCAATTTATAACCTATTGAGTCACTCATACCAATGAGTGACTTTTCAGGGATTAAGTACCTAGCCCAAGTTGACACTGCTAGAAAATGCCAATTAAGGACTATGAACCCAGTTTTGCTGCCTGACTCAGAGGCCATTATGCCATACAAAATTCCTGTACACACATACTGACATTTTCCCCTCGCTTCTGTTATTTCAGTATTTTTATAGATTAAAACTTTGTGTGGACATAATAAATGATCAGACTGAAAAAAAAAGAGAAAGAGATTTTAAGAGTGAAGTTGATTGTCCTACTTGCAAATACATCAAAGATGCCTTTCTCATTGTGGTGTTGTTCAGAGATCTTAGTTTTATACCTCAAAAAATAACATTTTCCAAACTAGAAGGCTGAAAATCAAAATATTTGAAAGTGGAACTCTATTTGAAAGTTCGTGATGTATAGTGACCCTGCTCCAGTCTTTCTTGGCCTTCTTCCAATATTCTACATTTTCTGGAAAACATGACCCACTTAACTGAAAAAGATGATGGAATGGATGTCTATGAAAGTCTTTATTATTTGAAGAGCTTGCTACTAAAAACTGGCGTATAGGTGGATTCATTGGAGAAGCGTCTATTTCTTTTGAATGAGAGACAACAACTACAGGTGAATAAGAAACGTACAACTTAAGTCTAACATTTTCTTTTGTTTTAGGTGGTAAAATGTCTCCTTGGAAACCAAAAGTTAGATATTGTAAATTGAGTTAAAAATTTTAGTAAGAAATGATTTTATTAGCTAATGCATAGGACAAATCGTGTGTGTGTGTGTGTGTGTGTGTGTGTGTGTGTGTGTGTGTGTGAGAGAGAGAGAGAGAGAGAGAGAGAGAGAGAGAGAGAGGCTTTGAAGCATTGGTAGATTTCAGAGTTTAGTTAACCCAATTCTCCTCAAATCAGTTACAAGTACAAAAGGTAGGAGGCCAAGAGAAAAATGGAAAGACTGAAAGAGGAATATTATAATTTTTCAAGATATGAATATTTTGAACTTTTTTTTATAGCGCATGTTATAAATTTTCAGGGATATAAAATGTTGATGTGGAAACCCAAGGCCTCTTTCTTAAGATAAGGTGGCTCGAGCATGTCCCCACTTCTGGCAGCAGACCTAAATTGTTGGCTACTCTCTTCAAGGTGTGAGTAAATTTCTTAAAAGGTAAAACTGTAATTTTTTAACAAATTAAAATAACTTTCTTAAGTTGTAAAAGCAATGTTCATTGTGAAAAAATAAAATAGAAAATACAGATAAGTGAAAATGGGGAAATTAGAGTCATTCACAGTCCTAGCACCTAGAATAGCCGCTGTTAATACCTTGGGGTACGTCCTTACAGGTCTCCCATGTCCTCATGTGCACACACAGAGAAGCACACATTTGGACCATTTTACATGCTATTTTATAGCATACTTTTTCCACTTAATTGTAAACCATGACTATCATATTAAAATCCATAAATGTTTTATATGACATAATTTTCCATGGCTGTAGTTGCACATTTAAGATTTTTTTTTTTTAATATATTTTGCTACTATAAAAACCCTGGGATAACTTTTCATTTAAGGAAAACTTTGAACTTACCCTTAATTATTTTCTTAGGTTAAATTTCTATTTTTATAGTTTCTGATTAAAGAGAATACAGATTTGGAGTCTTTTGAAACAGTCTATAGTGCCCTCCAGAGAGGTTAACCAATTCACATCATGATTATTGGTATATGTGGGCCAAGGTTAGCTTGAAATTTCCGAGGAAGTATTTCTGGTGACAATTGTGACTGCATTGCAAATTGTGAATATTAGAAATAATGTTTGATGTGTTAGCTTAGAGTAAAATGTAGATGTCAATATATGGTATGCATTATTATTAATAAAATTATTACCATTGAAATCCAAGATTTTTTAGAGGTCTAATTGAATGTCACGCACATTCACTGACTGCTGGCCTTTTTAAGTCCTGAACACGTGGCAAGCTTAGATATTGTTAAAATATGATATTTGAAGAACTTCCAAAAAAATTGGCATATGTGGAAAGCAGATGCTTTATATTGATAACAGTTGAATGCTGAACCATGAGGATAAGACTAATATCTTTGAGAATACGTGGATGTTTTAACAAGGAAGCATATGTTGAAAGGAAAAAAATCCCTCAGATGTTTTCAATAGTTACTTTTTAGTGAGGTATTCTTTCCTAATGGTTCTTGAATTATTTAACACTCTTCTTTAATGGTACTATTATATGGTATATTAAGTTGTATTTTAATTGTGGATTTAGTGTTTTTGCTCTTTTCTTTTAATGAGAGCAGTAATTCTTGGACAAAGGTCTACATCATTAACATTTATATATCTTTGTTTAAAATGTTGTTTAAATTTTGTTTACATTTTGCCAATCACCTCAATGGACCAAAAAAATACCTGTAGTGAGGTAACATTAGGTAGAAGTACTTCAATATATCTAGGCGTCTTGCAGATGAAGGACTCACTCACTCACTCACTCAGTCCTTCATCCATCCACCCATCCATCCATCCATCCATCCATCTGTCCATCCATCCATCCATCTATCCATCCAACAATTCATCCATCTACTCACTCAACCACTCATCTAATACGTTTTTGTTGAGTACTTACTTTGTATTAAGTCCAGAGCTAGGACCTGTGTCTTATGGAAGAAAAGGCATTGAATTGGGCCCATTGGCATCAATGAAGGTTTAGCAAATTATAAGAGTAAATTTGTGTGGGTAAATAGAAAATTGAAGAATTTGGGATGAAAAAGGCACTCAAAAAAAAAAAAATAGTCACCTGTATTTCTGAAAGTTTTAGACAGGGTACCTTCTTGCAATACCTCAGCAGGCTATCTCTATTCATTCTTATGACTTGAGGTTAGATGAAACTTCATACTATATTAATTAATTTATTTATTCAATCAACATATTTATCAAATAACTACTATGATCCAGGCTCTTTCCTATCACTAGAGAAAAAGTGGTGAACAAGACACATCAACTCTTCTCTCATGGAGCATAACACCTGGACTATATCTCTCCTACCCCACCAACCTCTCCTCGGACTAGCACTCTGTGTTTCTACTGCTGTGCTGTATTGTAATTACCTGTTTATCAACCAGTCAGTCTCCTCACCAGGCTGCTGATTTCCTTAAAGGTAGAGCCTCTTCCATGATTCCTGCTCTGTTTCCAGCCCCTGGCACAGTCCCAACTAAAGTTGCTCCATATATACTAGTTGGATGAATGAATGTTCATTTATTATCCTTTCAGTTTACTTTAGGGCTATGTTTACCTTGTCGGAGTAAAATGATTGTATATATCTCATGGCCACAAAAAACTTCTGTTTGACTTCAACTTAACTTTTGAAGGTTAAAGTCCTACTACATCCCCCCACATGCCCTATGCTAAACCACTCATAGTCCTCCAAATGGGCCCTGTTCCTTCACGCACATTTTACTTTTGCCTGGAATAACTTAATCTCTCTTTGTTTCTCTTCTTCAAGATCTAGCTCAAATTAATTTGCTCTGTGAAGCCTTCCCTAGTTGCCCTGATTACAAACTATCACTCCTTCCCTCATGCTACCATAGTGCATTGATCGAACCTCTTTGTATTTTTCGCTTTCTTTTTTCCCCCAACATCAAATAATAGTTTTTTTGTGTAATCTGTATCTTACCTTCTTGAATGTAAGTTCCTCTGAGAAAGGAGCAGGACTCATTCATTTTGGTATTATCCACAACATCCAGAGCAGTGCTTTGCACAGAGTAGGAGGCCAGTAAATGCTTATAGAATGAATGAATGAATATATGAGTATACTCTCCACAGTGAATGGACTACGTGTGTGACTTAGTGGAAGAAGCATATCACAGAGGAAAATGTGTCCTTAGGATTAATGATATTACATAAGGGAAAGGGCAATCCATGTGGAGGGACCCAGGAACAATCTGTGTGGGCCAGAGAACGCGAGGTGTTTATGTGGAGAGCAATAAATGGATAAGACTGACTAACAGGTATGTTTAGAATCCAGAGGGCTTTGAGTGTGGGGCTGAGGAACATGGCCGTGGGCCCAGTGGAGGTGGGCCACATCCTTGACTCTTGAATTGGATTTCAGATATCCAGGTATAAGCGGCACCAACTCGTGTTCTCTTCCATCTATTCCTATGTTCTTGACCAATACATTCAGTAGCATGACTGTCATAGCCACGAAAGATTTTGGTGATAGCTTTTATCCAACCAGAGCAGGTGTTATATTCAACTGGTGGGTATGGGAAAATAATACTTCTAACAATACTTTACATTTGAATGACACTTTAAAGTTTACAAGCTGTTTTCTAGTGTATGTTTTTACTTTCATAACAAATCTAAAAGATGCTGAAGGGGAAACTGAGTCCAAGGTAGCACAACTATAGTACAATAATAGGATTTCTGAAACCAAATCTAGTGTTTTTTCTCTACAGCTCTCTTATCTTTGCACTCATGAAGGCAGCTGGGAAAGACAAGGAATGGACGATGAGAGAAGAATGGGAGAAAATGAGAAGGTAAAATTGTGATTTATTCATTTACTCAGCAACTATATATCAAGCCCTCCTCCTCCCCTCTCCCCTTCCTGTGTCAGGCTGTCTCTCAGTCCTCAAGGATACTCCAGGCAGGCAGTGGAAGGACGGTGGGGTGAGGTCCTTGGGAGCACTGCATGGGGTGCCTAGTCTAGTTTTTGAAAGTCAGGAAGGCTTTTTAGAGAAAGTGACATCACGATTGAAACTTAAGGAAGGCACAGGAGAAACCAGGTGAAATGGGGCTGGGCGTTGAGGATGGAGAAAAAGTTTCAAGACAAGTGGTGAAATTGGGAAACTGATCTAGGGCAAAAAGAACACGTTCTAGAGTGGAAAGATACTTTTAGACCCTCTCAGAATGTGGCAAGAAGGGGAAAGTGAGCCTCCTGTCTCTGTTTCCTTGAGTTGTTCTTTCTCCTTTTTTTATTTTCCCCAGTGAAGAGGGAGGATAAACACCACTCTGGCCTCTTTGGCCCAAGGTCTATAGAGGTTTTAGATGGAAACGTCCCTGGGAGGATGGTTAATTGTGTGCCTGATCTTAGTTTATCACTGAATTTTCTGTTCCAGCCCCAGGAATGCCTAAAGTGATCTAACCTGAGCCACCATGGCTCACACTTCCTGCATTCTCTGCCCAGCATGGAGGCAAGACTCTATTAATACTCACCCAGGTAGATGACGTAGTTGCTTCTGTTTAGAAGAGATTGGCACTCATGACCCAGGGAACAGATAGAAAATATACACCGGGAGGAAAGGTGTAGATGTGATGCTGGACTATAGACTGGAAAGGAAAAAAGTTAATAATTTTTAAGATATTGCATGAATACCTTTTTTTTTTAAGTAATTAAAAGAGTACTTGTTTTTGTACTATTTGCAATTATTGATGTTTACAGAATCTTTGTATATCCTCAGTTAGATTACTGTATTTTTCTTCCCATTAAAAATGAATTCTCTGCTTCAGTGAGGCTCTTAAACTTTATTTCTCATTAAAATAATGTAGCTGAAAGCTAAAGCAGCATAGCTGAAATTATGCTTGAACCGTATTTTAAAAGGATTTTCTTAAAATGTAAAATAAAGTTAACTTTTTTTGAATTAAAAAATCAGTACATATTCCACTGCAGCTCTGAAAATCAGAATCTCAGTATATCAGTTGAACATTGACTTTTAAAAAATGTATGAGTTTATTTAACCTATTTACAGACTGCCAGAAGGCAAGAAAAAAAGGTTTCTTCCTGGGTTGAGCTCAGAGAGTCTACTTTGCCAGAAAAATAGAGCCAAACGTATTAATATCCAGTGACATGTTTTTTTTTTTTTTGTGAGGAAGATCAGCTCTGAACTAACATCTGCCAATCCTCCTCTTTTTGCTGAGGAAGACTGCCCTGGGCTAACATCCATGCCCATCTTCCTTCACTTTATATGGGACGCAGCCACAGCATGGCCTGACAAGCGGTGCCTCCGTGCGTGCCAGGGATCCGAATTGGCGAACCCTGGGCCGCTGCAGCGGAGCCTGCGCACTTAACCGCTTGCGCCGCTGGGCCAGCCCTCCAGTGACTTTCAAAGTCCAGGCAACACGAGGAATACATCTGAAGGAGAGGAATTCATTGGTTTAGTCAGTCTGGCAAGTAGGAATGGAAAAGTCAGTGACCTCTCGACAAATCTTTTCCTATACGCCCCGATAACCAATATCAGCAGGTTTGCAGGGGCTCCACTCCCTCTTCTTCTGGGGATGTGGAGAAATGGAACTCAGTGGCATAGCAAATAGTCTTTTCCATGAAGAAATGTACATGTCCTCAGTATGTTCATGCTTTGGAACAAAGGTACTCCAGGCAGGATTACAAGGGTCGTGCCACGTGCTCAAAAGTGAAAAATTCAACCTAACCACTTATATGATACCTACATGTAATAGAATGACTAGGTTATAAGATTCATTTTCTTGCCTGGTTTATGGAAATTGAGCTTATTACGTTATTAGCACAACCCACACAAATGAAGATTTTGTTTAACTGAATTCCACTCTGAGGGTATATTTTAAAGGTAGATTGTGTATGTGGACAAAAGCACGAAAATGGCAGAATATTGACTGTTCAACTCCAGAGTATAATATGGCTAGATTCTTGCATTTTGCATTGTTGATTCGGAGCACCTAAAATCTCTGATCTGAACTACTTGAAGAATCATATTCCATTTACATAGAGGAAAGAATAGACTTGTGGATTCCCACAAGATATATTTTTTCCTCACAGAACAAAAGAGTTTTAAATTTTCATCTCCAAAATGTGAGATTCAGAAGTGACTGCTCTGCTGCTGGGAAATTTCTCCTGTAGAAATATTACCCCATGGGCTCCAAGGTGCTATGCAGCATTGGGAAATCATGGGAAGTGGCAAGCGACTTGCTTCCTCACCTACTGAAAGAGGAAACAAGTCAATTTTCTGCCAACGTAGACAATAGTCTTCATCTTCCTCTCTCTCTCACTCTCCCTCCCTCTCACTCTTCTTTCCCTTTCTTCCTTGCTTCTCTTCCTTCTTTCTCTTCCCTCCATCTCACCCTCTCTCCCTCCCATTGCCCTTCTCCATCCCTCCGCCCCGCCCACTCTTCCCTCCCTCCTTCTCTCCCTCCCCCCTTTCTTCTTTCCTTCCTTCCTCTAAGCACTTCTCCACATACTGCTGATAGAGATGAGACACAAATGGTCAGACAAAACAGAGTATATATATTATAACAGTCTTTCAATGTGTTTTCCTTGTGCGGTTTGTAACTTAAATTCAAAGTAAATTAATCAAAGTTAAAGCTTGGCCCTTTCAAGGTATTGATTTCACAGCTTGGTGATGGTTTGGGTTAAAACCTTATATAATATTAAACTTCACACAGAACTGTAACTTTTTGGATTGAAGGAGAAAATGTATATGAATTTTAATCTTATCACATCACTTCTAATACAAATTTTCTAGATTTGTATTAGAAAATGGAAAATGGGGCATTGATCAATTAGGTAGATTGGGGCTTTGAGGTTTTGGAGAAAGAAAAGAACTCTATAAAAATTGGAAACAAGGATACTGAGTATTATCCAAGAAACTTTCATAATGGAAGTATGTTCCTCATGTGGTTGTGTTGGTGTGCTTAAATTTATGGTCTTTAATGGGTAGGAAATCTCTAAGTAAGAACAAAGAGTTGTGAATGCAGAAAGAAGGTTATAAGTGGGTCTTGACAAGGTGACTTAAAAGGAGACATTATGGCATCCAGGGGACAAGAATTTACATCTTGTTCTTAGAATGTGTAATTTGCCTCAAAATCATCAAAGATATCATCAGATAATATTTCTTAAGCTCTTTTAAGAATGTAGTATCTTAAGATCTATACAAAATCAAACACATAATCACACATAGTTAATGCAAGTCACTTCACTTTTTTGTGTTAACAGTCGTTTCGCAAAATGTCTTAACTCTAAATGCCAACCTCACAAGAAAGAATTTTGCAAATACCATTTTCCACACTGACAGAAATGGAAGTTTTGTATATATATATATATAAAGATATAGATATCTCTATCTATCTATCTATCTTTCTTTCTATCTATCTATCTATCTATCTATCTATCTATCTATCTATCTATCAATCATCTATCCATCTATTGTCTATCTATCTAAACAAACCAGAAACTTGCAAATCCCTAGTATCAAAATAAGGAACTGGCTGTAAATAGTTCAGGTCCACTTAATGGAAAATATAGGACAAATCAGTGCAAAAGTAAAAAGTCTACTGTAGACTACAACTCTGAAGAGAAAGGTATTTGCAAAGAATTTTATAAAGGTAAACAACACGTGAGAGAGAAAAATTATGGTCACGAAGTGGTTACTCCAGCAACCCAAGGGTGATTGACTTGGTTATTTTGGGCTTACAAGAGAGTACTTTTCAGGCATTCTCTGGAGGAAAGATAGTGGGGCTGTGTTCATAATCTCCCCAACTGAGTTCTAAAAGATCCCCCCCCCCAAAGCCTTGAGGTATGAGGGTTAGCAGATGAAACTGGAGTACATAAGACAGAGAAAAACCTTGTCAGAAATATAGACATCCTCTGCATTTAGACTTCATGAAGATGTTGCTTGGCCTTAGGTAGAGCATAATATTTACAATTGCTCCAATCCTAAGTGTCCACCATATATATTTCTTGACACTGCGCTAAGCACCTTAGATACAGGGAACACAACAAACCAGCCAAGTATATGTTTTATAGCCGGGGAAACCAAGAGAAGTAGGCTCACTTTTTGACTCCATCCCTAGCTAAAAGTTGGTAAGAGGACAGACAGAAGCTTTGGGGCAATGATTTCACAGCCACACAAAATGAGGGCCCCCAGCCTGACTCAGAGCCCTGCGCAGCCCTGACTTCAGAGCAGAATGAGTTTTCACTTTTGCATTTCGGTACATTCTCTCCTAATCTCTGTTGGGGGAGGCTGAGAAAGTAGCACGGCTCCATTTTTCAGCTAGGAGAGTGGTCACAGGGAGGTTATGGCTAATGGCAGAGCTGTGGTTCAAATGGGATTGTGCTAACCTGGATTCCACTCCCTTCCCTCAAACAGACATCCTCCAAAGAATGCAAGTAGTGCCTGAGGGTCAGGCTGAGGGAGGGTTACTGACCAGGTGTCCAGACAACACCCAGAAGTCTTTAGATAAGCATTCCTTATTCATTTTGATCCTGTACCCAACCCCCCAACACACACCACAAAGCTACAAATTACTATGTGATAATTTATTACTATTGAAAGAACCGTAGGCAAAAAAAAAAAATGAAGACAAACGTTTCACTTAATACAGTTAATGTAGTCAGGTGTGGAAAATTTAGAACTTTTGAAGACTGTATGTTAGTCTTGTGCAAGCGTGATTATACACACTAATAGAAACTATAGCTCTCCAGCCTCTTTCCAAGCTCTTTCTCTCAGCAGATGTATTACTTGCCTCTTTGTTTGGGTCTGTCCAACTCTGCCTCAGAGAACCTTTGAAAGCTCTGAAAGTAGTAAGAAGGCAGAAGTGTTAAGATGTCGCCATGATGTCATTAATAAGGCAACACTGACCTCAGAACTTAACTCATCTTGGACAGTGTATATATCGAGCAGCTTCTTGCTGAGGAGAGGGAAAATGTCACTTCCCGCTGGTAAGGAGAGAATGGAGTGGGGGCAGGGAGAGAGAGAGGGTTAATGTCTGGCATCCTGACAGCTGGATCATTGGGAGAAGTGTCGGATGACTCGTGCCCCTGCCAAATAGGCTTTCCCCAGTTGTTTCAGAGTCCTCAAAATGCTAATAAAAATACTTTCACATTTTCATTTATATTAGCTGGGCTTGGATTAAAGTACTGCCAGCTGCTATAATAGATAAAATGTGAAATCTCCATGGCCTAGTACAGTCATAGTTTCTCATAAAGTCCAAGAGGTGGTGGAGGTAAAGGTCATGGGCAGAGGGGAGAGGTGGAGCTCTGGTCCACACAGTTATTCAGGGACCCAGGCTGATGGAGGAGCTACCATTTTCAACATGTGACACCCAAGGTTGCCCGTATGTCAACACTGAATCTACCCAACACAGAGAGGGTGGAGAAGGCACACCTACTTCTTAACCACCTGGTTCTGGAAATGACACAAATCACTGCCATTCATATTCTATAAATGAGAACGAGTCACATGAACACACAGGGTGACAGGGCACTTGAAAATGGACTCTTGCCTGGCAGCGTCTCCCAGAGACATCTTTTGGAAGGGGAGCACAGATTCTTGGTGGAGAGGTAGTCTGCTTTGCCGCAACATTCTTTAGTGCAAGCAATAGAAATTGACTCTGAGCTTGAGCAGTAAAATGAATTTATTAGTAGGATATTAGGTGGCTCAGAGAACCAATAGGAACATTTCTGGGGTGAAGTTGCAAAAAGCACCTGAAGGTTTTGTCAAGATGTGCCTGCTGAAATAAAGAAATGTTTTTTATCCTCTTGTGTCTCTGTTCAGAATTCAAATTCCCAGGAGGAGTATGTGACTGGCTTAGCTTGGGTCATTTGCCTGCTCATCAGACTGTGTCCAGAGGTAACTCCTCAAAGGGAAAGAATATTCAGTAACCAAAGGAAATGGAACGAATGCAAGGCAGCCCACACAACAAATGTGCACGCCCCATCTTTCACAGCAGATGCCAATTTTGAGGTAAAAAAGAAAAATAAAGCCAATTTCTACCTCATGAAGATCGCCATTTACCAAGTATGAAGGAGAGCAGATTGGAAATTGTAAGTTTTTGAAAGTATGACAGACCCCTGCAGAGTCAGAGAATATAGCAACTGCTTTTATAATCATCACTATGTATTCTTTTTCTTATCGTTGTTCTTCAGAGATAATATATAGTGTTGCCACTTATCAGTGATTGCACTGCCCATGAGGCTTGTCTCTCCATGGGTATCTGAGCGCTGTCTTGTCGCCTTGATATTTTGAGAGAGAAACACAAGAGACCACAGCTTTTCCCCTCCGTCAAATGGAAGGAGTAGGGATCATAGATATTTTGCACTGTAAACAGATTGAGAAGATACAGTGCATTAGGACTCTGAGCCGTGAGAGTCAGAAATCCAAGTGAAAACAGCTTAAAGGAAAATAGTGACTGTGAAGTCCAAGAACTTCAGGTGTGTTTAGATCCAGGAGTTCACAGAACATTCTTAAAAATTTGATTTTTTTTTTCCTATCACTTGGTTTTGTTGTCTCTGTGTTCGTTTCATTCTTAGGCTCTTATCAGGTGGTAATGAATATGGCTCCAGCTGCTCAGAAGGAAAGAATCACAGAAAGAGAGAGTGAGCCTCTTTTTGTTAGTGCCCAGAGCAATTTCAGAAAAAGGACTCTCATTGTCCTTACCTGGGTCACAGGCCACTGCTGTTTCTGGGGGAAGGGGGTGCTTTGTTAGGCTAGCCTGTGTCACATGCACACCGCTGTGGTGGGAAAGTGGGAGTTACGTGATTGACAGGCCCACCACACAGGAGTAGCACCATTCCCGAATGAAAAAATACTGAGGTGACAAAACGTGTCCATTCCATATAATCTTAGCAAAACAAACAAACAAACAGACAAACACTACCCCCACATTAAATGGCTTAAAACCACAAATCTTTATTATTTCTCCTGATTTTGTGGGTCAGTTAGGAGATTCCTTAGGTTTGGACTGGCTCTGCTGATGTCTGTAGAGAGCTGGTGTCTCAGCTGGGCTGGATGGCCTGAGACGGTCTCATTCACATACCTGGCAGTTGTCAGGCTGGTTGTATCGGGGGGTGTCAGCAGAGAGTAGACCATCTCTACTCTCCATGGTCTCTCATCCTCCAGCGGGCTGGCCTGGGCTTCTTCACATGGTGGTCTCAGGGTTCCAAAGAATGGAAAGAGAAAGAGCAAACCCCAATGCAGAAGCACATTTTAAGCTTCTGCTTGTGTCACATGGGCAAAGCAAGCCACATGATTAAGTCTAGATTCAAAGTATGGAGAAATAAACTTCAACTTGATGTGAAGAGCTGCAAAGTCACATTGAAAAAGTGCTTGCCTATAGGGATAGATAGGAAGAGCCTTAGCCGTTTTTGCAATCTACCACAATGCTCATTCTCCCTCCTCTTCACATTTGGCGTTTGGCTTTGCCTTGTCTATAAGTGACCTCACAGGTCCAGTGTCCACACAACTTGACTATAGTCTCTTTATCACTTATTTCAAAAATGAGAGAGAGAGAGAGAGAGAAAATGATTGATTCCTCCTAGTGTATGGATTGCCTCTGTTGGTCAAGTGTCCACAACTGATTCAGGCAGCTCTTGTTGGGAGCAGGTAGGGTCATGCTGTACAGTAGGGCTATGCCTTTCATGGGACATGGATGGAATCAGTTAAATTAGAAAATTAGAAGAAGATACTGGGTGTGGCAGGGAAAGTGGCTGATGACTGTCAATGAATACAAATGGGACTGAATCCAAAGTCATTTCTCTTAAACCGTAGTATTCTATCGTATACTGTTCTGTAACAGTTAATATATTGTGAACATACCTGATGATGGCGCACATGGTAGAAACTAAATAAATCCCAACTAGACTATGTGCTCCTCATGGTTAGGAACTATGTTTTACTTTTCCTTTATATACGCTGAGGTATACAGTAGGTGCTCAACAAGTTCTTGCTGATTGCAGTTGAATGGTAAAGGGGCTCAGGAGAAATCATGAAGCAAGCATAAATGAAGTTTAATAAGTTCCAACTTCGTAGTTGTGTTTGTTTATTGGAGAAGGCCAAATTCAATACAATAAAAAAACACATTTATCCAGCGGATATCTTGAATTTAACTGCAATTCAGAATATTGTGTTCCTTAGATTATTAGGCAAATAAAAGGAGCAAGAAGAGATAAAAGAGGACAATCTAGGAAATTATGTGAGGACTACACAAGTCTTAGAAAGTGGAACAAACTGTGAGAATTAAAATTCCATTTGACTTAACTGTGAAGATAGAAAATTTTGTTTTTCTGTGTCAAAGTTCTCTCCTTTATTTGGCATCAGAAAAAGTCACTCTTACTATTGAAATTAGACATAAACTGGGCCTTGAGTAAATGTCCCTTCCTCCTGGCATATGGATTAAGACAGAAGTCAGACACTAGGGAAAAAATGTCTTTCTTGACAGTTTTTGGATAAAAAATGATGATATTCTAGAATGAGAAAATAATGCCTTCAGGATATTTCCCCTCCTTGTCATTATATCATTTCTTAGTACAACTCTTCTTCTTTTCTTTTCCAGATTAGATAACACTGAATTTGCATATTCCATTTCTCAATTGTCCATGGTAATGGGAAAAGGAAAATGAGTAGTGAGGAGAGCATGAAAGAATGTAGATAATTGGTATCAACAGATACTTTCCAAGCCTCATTACTTTATTTCGTCCATTAATTTTAATCCCCTCCCTCATCCCACCTGATCTTTTACTAGAATTGAACAAACTCATAAACATTGTTTTGACTTTTAGTTCTCTTTTTCAAAGTGATGTAGTTTTTAGAGGGTACAAAGAGACCTAAAAGAGAGACAAATAAACGTGAAAATTTTACATTATCTGAGAGTTTCCTCTGGTGGGTGTGAATCAGCTTATTGGGAAAAGGTCAGTCATGGTAATTGTATTATCATCATCTTAGCCATGGATGACAGATAGGATGGACACCAAATCAGCTGGAGAGGGATTTATAGGGGGCGGGGAATGGCAAGGACAAGAAAAGTTTCTAAATAAAACACGATAAGATTCAACAGAACAAATTGGATTCCCAAGTCATCAATACTGAGGTTGGAGAGGAACAATTAAACCAAGATTTTAACAAAAGCAACACTCTCTCCATTTACTGAGTGCCTACTGCATGGTATTAGGGGCCCGTTACCACCCATCAGCATGGTTACGGCTCTAAGCAGCCCTATAGGATAGACATTATTACCCGGCTGGTGCCTGGAATTCCAGTCCTGAGGAGGACTTGCCTCCCCCCTGTTGAGAAGATAAACCTTAGCCCTAAAATCTGGATTCCATGAGCCCCAAGGCAAGTCTTGTTTACATCCATCAATAACAGCAGGGGATATTCAGGATTGAAACCTGTCACAAGAAAAGTGATGAGCAGGCCTTGGGGATCTCTGTGAAACCAGAAGTAGCAGAGAAAAAAGAGGAGCCTGTAATCATAGCCTTTGACGTCATTTGGAAAATGGCCTAACTTAAAAGTGAGATTACTTCGCTTTATCATTATTTTGCCAAATCAGCCCCTTTGAGAAGAGATGCCATGTTATTCTTTTTATTGTAACTTGTCCGTAGGTCGCTCTACGAATGACCATGTTAAGATGAAATGGATCTTGATAATTCTGAGAACAGCTTGCCAACAACTTGGCAAACACGATCTTCCTTTCAATACAAGATCAAACATTTACAAAGCTCATATTGTGTCACTCACAGGGTACTGGACCCTGTAATGTATAATGAAACAAATACAAGCCCTTGTGGTTTTACTGAAGTTAGGCTTTTGCTAGAAAACAATACAATATCTAATAAAACGCTAGCTTTTGTGACATACATTATATATGCAACAAAGGTTCTGAGGCGCGAATAATGTAGGGGGGCTGGAATCATGAGGGAGGCTTTAGAGGAAGTTGGAGTCTGGATTGGGCCTTACAAGATAAGCAGGGAACGAATAGGCAGAAAGGAGAGAAGAGAAGACCAAGAGTGAGACTGTGGAACCCAGAAGTTTCCTCCTGCCTGGTGGGGCATCCCCCAAGACCACAGCTGTAGAGATTTATATGTGGGTGACAGAGAAGCGGAAAAAGCAAACTCCTTTGTCTTTGAAGAAGATCTGTCCCACTGCTTCTTAGTTTCTTTTATCTCTCCACCTTCATTAGGGAAAAGTAATGAGAAATATATCTAGCTTTAAGTAAACACCTATGTGGTGCTAAGTAACGCATACCCTGTACCTTAATTCTTTAAAGCATCTTGGAGTTAAAATCTGCATTGTTGGTGGGCCAATGGGTCCCATCATTCCCCTCCCTTTTCCTAAGCAGGACCATATGTCCAATGCAAACTGGCTTGCAAAATCCATAGACCAAGGACCTAGCTGGTATGTAGGATAACTCATTCCTGACATGACTATCTACATTTATGGAGGATACCCCACCACAAAGTCAAAGCAACGGATTTTTCCTTCTTGTGGGTTCCTTGACCCAACTCTCTAAAAAACTATTCTCTCTTCACACATTATCCCCCCAAAATTTTAACAAACTATTTAAAGAATGTTTGCAAATGCTTTTAGCTACTAATAGTTGCTGATCTTCAGGAGGAATTTGACATGACACGAACCTGTCAACTATGATCTGACTTCCAGAAGTAACTTGAATTATTGGACTTCTCAAACTAAGATTTGGACCAAATCTCATTGAATAAATTGATTTTAGTTAGTTATATTTATATCATCATCTCTTTTGGAGAATATAAGGTAGAAAAATAACATTAGAACAATTTATAAATACTGCAGAACAATTTTCAGAGGGAGCCAGGGTCTAAACTCAAGCCAAAATTATTCTCCTTTTAAAGAAAATATAAAAAGACAAGATAATTTCAGTTGTTAAATTGTGGGTGTCAAGCTATACTTAACCTTTGGCTGTTACAAGTTTCTATCATCAGATATATAGCTTTTAAATCAAATTGTTGACGTTTTTAGTCGATCCGATAACCCCAATGAAGTGCTTCATTAAATGATGTCCTTTATCTCTCAAACCTGTGCTCCTGAGGGCTGTGTGTTGAGAATAGGTACCGCACTTGACTCTTCTTTGAATCCCCTGCAGCACCTGGCACAGTGCCTGGCACCATAAAATATTCATGAAATTAAATGGGTTTTAAATGCTGTTTCCTGCCACAAAGTCTCCATTACATTTAATTACGTCACGAATTTGAATAGAATATAACGAAATATAGTAGAATATCATGGAAGTTTAACCAGTTCATAGTAATATAAGGAATCTAGAAAGTTAAGAATATTGGTTCCAGATAACATTTGAGAGCAAAATCTTAAAGAAAACTAAATTATATTAGAAAACTTTAATTGCTACCTCTTATCGCAAATACGCCAATCATCATTAAGCCAAATCAGTATAATAAACATGATTAAAGGTACAGGACACACATGGATTTATTGATATTGATTAAGATCTAGATTCAAATTCTTAATTAGGCTTTTGCCATCAATAATGTATGTAGTGGCTCTGGAAGATTTGTGACTATTAAGGAGACATAAATGATTAGCGGTTCAGACTGACAGTTTGCTTAAGTGAAGTTCTATTAGTCTGCAAATGATTTAAAATTATAAGAGAAAGCCCATTTAAAAAAATAAAATTAGGAAGCTGGTATTGCCATGACGTAATGTGAAATACTTAGTATTCCTACTAACTCTCTCTTCTATGTGAAAATTAATTCCTAGTCATCAATTCCACAAATATTTATTGAGCACCTACTATGTACCTGGAATTGTTTTAGACTCTTGGGATGGAATGGTAAAAAATGTCTGCCTCTTAAGAAGTTTTCATTTTGGTGGGCTAGAGATAGACTATAAAAAATGTAAACAAATAGATAACTTCAGACAGTGCTTTGAAAACAATAAAACAGGATAATGGGATAGAGTGAACTGGAATGTAGGGGACTCTGGAAGTTGGTGTGGTTAGAGTAGGTCTTCTCTTGGAGGAGGTAACATTTGAGACTCATTTTATTTCCAATATCCATGTAAATATTTTGGGGAAGAGCTTTCTGGGTAGAGAGCAGCAAGTAGAAAGACACAGAGGTGAAAACCTTTCATTGAGTTCCAGGAACAGAAAGAAGGTTAGTATGACTAGAGTGTAGTGAGTTGGGGATAGGGGTGGGGAGGCTGGGGATTGTAGGATATGAGAGGAAAGACTAATCTCAGAGAGTGGGAAATTATTAAGTGAATATAAAAAGACTGCAGGTAGTGTTGAGTACTCATTGAAAATTCATGATCATGATTTTCTTCAGTAAGGAGTTCTTGTTGCAGATGGGGAGCAGATAGTTGAGTTTAGCCAGTTGTACTTTCTACAAAGGTAAGATGGTGGCAATGAGGGGCAAGGTAGTTAAGAGTGTTTGTTAAGTGATGGTTGTAATGATGAATCATAGAATCTAGGATGGGTTAGGAGGACTGGTGTTTTGATTGCCTCTTCTTCATCCCGTTGGTGAGGGAGGGATTCCTGCCCTAGGGTTAGGAAGATGGCTGAACACACAACACTCAACAGTGGACAGATGAGTCTGACAAACGTTTATTAGTCACATATACTCACAGCCAGGAGAGGGAGGAGGACACTGGATGCCACGCGGGGCCACACAGAGGTTGCCTTGGAAAGAGAGTGAACAACCAGTAGTTGTTGGAAGCTGGCTTTGCAGTAGTAACAGGAGGATAAGGTGTCCCCTGGTTCCTGCTGAAGGATGTGATTAGCTTGTTTTAATAATTTTGGGGTCTTGTAGGGAACTAAAACCTGCTACTCAGGGATAAACAGGAACTGTGCCTGGTCCCCATGATCAGGAGGGTTGTTTGGCTAGGGGACCTGTGGCTATAATTTGGAGAAGGGAACTTGTGGTTAGGCCATTTGAGGCCCTCTCAATTGTCCCCAGATGTCAAAGCAACACACAATATTGAACCTTAATTTTAGGTCTTACACCACAGCTGGGAAGACAGGCGAGATGATGCGCAGTAACAAAGTAGTAATAATGGATTGGAGATCTCCATAGGTTTGGGGATTACTAGAAAGGCAATAACAGCACAAGTAAGGTGGGGGGTTAGGTGATGGCTGTCAGAGGGGGATGATTGAAATTGTCATCTCAGAGGGGTTTCAATTGTTTGAGATAAAATGAAGGACATGACCTTGAAAGTGGGTGGCTGAAGTGGAATCAGGTGTCAGCCTTTGATGATGGGTGATGATGGATGACCTTGGAGATGTGGAATTCTGGTGGTGACAGCGTTGTGAGGCATGATGGGGTTATTTTTAAAATCATTTAGACATAGGTAAGCAATCAAGCTACTGTCCTAGGTATTCGTTGAGATATTATGAGACCATGGGTGACTCTTCTCTTCTGGGGGAGGGATGATCTCAAGGGCGCAACAAGGGACTGTGATGACTTCTGTGGAGGCCAGTGGAGGTATGATCTCACCAGCAGCACCAGGGGTCCTAGACCACTTCTGCTGAGTTCCATTGCCTGGCACAGCCCCTGCCATTAGGTGGAGGGTGCTCAATGAGTGTTTGTCAAAATGATTTGAACTGAATGTGTTGAATCAATAGAACGCTGCTAATGGCAATTTCTGGAACCCCATCTTTACACTCAAGGGTTTCTGGATTATTCAAAGAATTATTTGTTGCCTTTCAGCTCTACCAGGTCATGGGGTTCTCCTGGGTACCAGGCTCAACTTGATTCAATTATTTAACATATATTTAATTTGTGTCTGCTAGATGCCAGACATTGCACTAGGTGCTGAAGATGTAATGGAGAATAAGATAGAGACACTCCCCCCCCGCCACTGTGGGTGTCTTTTTTAAGGCCTCTACACTTGCAAACTTTGGAAAAATATTTTGGAAATAGGTAATTATAATACAGTGTGATAAGTCCTATGATAGGACAAGTATGGATATTTAGGAGGGGCATTTAACCTAGAATGAGGGCAAGTGAAGTCTTTGTGAAAGGGATAACACCTAAGCTGGGATCTGAAAGATGAGTAGAATTTGACTGTAGGAGTTGGGATCGGGGGTAACGAGTAGGCAAGTGTATTCCAGAACAAGAAATAGAGCATATCCCAACCCACCTAAGCACTTACTTTGCCTCTCAAAAGCGCTTTAAAGTGCTTTTACCCTTGACCTTACATAATTAAAAGCATGCATTACATTAATTCACATAATGATTTCACAACTTTGTTCTGCTGTTTATTCACGTATGTCCTATACATCTGTAAACTCTCAGGTCTAGCCTATATAGTTCTTCAAAGAAATGTGGAATTGTGTGCTTACTAAATGACGAGGCAAAGAACTTCCTATTACAGTAGAAATGAGTATACACGCCTAAACAATTGCAGCACTAACAGGAAATAGAAATATATTACATATAAAAAGTGGATTTTTAAGAGGAAACAAACTCACATGCACAAATTCACAGACGCATGCTCTAATTTAGAGTTTACATTAGCTGTAATTCCTTGCATTTCTAAAAAATGAAAACAAAATTTAGACTTTCAAAAATTACCAGTTTTACTCAATATGAAAACAACTAGCAAGAAAACAGGAACCTCATCATACATGAGGATGCAGCCAGCTTACACTTTAATTTCAGCCTTATGAAATCTTTTTTTACTATTGTTAATTTTATTTTATTGAGGTCACATTGGTTTATAACATTATGTAAATTTCAGGTGTACATCATTATATTTTGGCTTCTGTATAGACTGCATCGTGTTCACCACCAAAAGTCTATTTTCCATCCATCACCATACATATGTGCTACTTTGCCCCTTTCACCTTCTCTCGACACATTTCCCCTATGGTAACCACCAATCTGTTCTCTGTATCTATACGTTTGTTTGTTTTTTTATCTTTCACATATGAGTGAAATCATACAGTATTTGGCTTTCTCTGGCTGACATTTCGCTTAGCATAATACCACCAAGGTCTATCCATGTTGTCACAAATGGCACAATTTTGTCTTTTTTAATGGCTGAGTACCATTCCGTTGCATATATACATATATACCACATCTTTTTCATCCATTCATCTGTTGAGGGCCACTTAGGTTGCTTCCAAGTCTTGGCTATTGTGAATAACGCTGCAGTGAACATAGCAGTGCAAATACCTTTTCAAATTAGTGTTTTTATGTTCTTCGGTTAAATACCCAGAAGTAGAACAGCTGGATCATATGGTATTTCTATTTTTAACTTTTTGAGAAATCTCTGTACTATTTTCCATGGTGTCAGCCTTCTGAAATCTTGAACAGAGAATCCAGCCAAAAAGTGCCAGATCCCTGATCCATGGAAACTGTGAGATAATAAATTTGTGTTGTTTTAAGCTGCTAAATTTGTGGTGACTTTGTTACGCAGCAATAGAAAACTAATACCGAATGATAATTACCCTTTTCCCTGTGGTTGTCTTGAGGTACACATGAGATAATCCATATGAAATAGTTAGCATAGGACCTGGCACACATAAACTCAGTAAGTATTAGTTACTTAATAGTACTGGTTTGATTTTAGGCAAGTGATTTAATCTAGCTAAACCTTGGTTTTTCTCATTCCTGATATGAGAATATTAAACAGAACTAGATTTTATAGACTCTGAAATTTGCTTCAAAGTGTCCAAGGATTTCCAAAAAGTCAAACCACTGTTAGGGTCTAGTATGAAGAAACTGTGTGATGCTTCAGAAACAGGAATTGCTATATCAGCAGTCCTGGTTTCATGGACCCTACAATATGCCTTATGCTTTACAACATTTGGGACATTTAGCACTAAGATGGACTTTGCAGGCAATTTAGGTTTTTGGTTTTTTTTTGTATGATTGTTTTTGGAGAGAACAAAAGTCAGAATACCTCATGTCTATGGGAAACTATGCTGTAAGCATTTAATAGTGGCTCATCATTTCTTTCAGAAAAAAGGGCCATTTTTAAAAGGTGAAGTCAAAAGATTGAGTTTTATTAGCCAATTAATGCAGAACAAAGAGCATCCCAAATAAAACCAAAAAGGCTAAAGTATGTTTTAAAACTCTTTCAAAACATCATTTTACCAAAAAAAAGCCACCTGGTCCCAGGCTGAAAGTAAGAAGCACGATTTCAACTGTTGAAAGTAAAATTCAGACAGTGTACCAACTTGGTGCTAACGTGTCTTTATTAGGGCACATAACTTCAAAACTAAGTTTTCAGAAAGTGCACAGATTGGATCTTATTAACCATTCTCCTCTTTTAGGATGAGCTATTAGAAGTCAGTGAATTCTCATAGTTGTTTAAAAGCAGGGTTCCTGGATCTCACAGTGTTTGTTAACAATGTGCAAAGATCAGCTATAAAACCTAACGCGTCTGGCCAAGACAGTATGACATCCCAGCCACGATGGAAAGTTTTTTGCCATATGCTCATTACAGAGCCCACATGCAGTGTGCATACAGGAGCAATGATCAACATACCTTCCAGCAACCCATAGTGGAAAATTCTGCTCCTTCTATGCTGGCAGACTGGCAGAAATTGTTTCCTTATAACTGGGGAAAGAAACTAGGAAAAGAAGCCTTGTTAAGAACACAGTGAGATATTTTTTTTATGGGTGTACACATTCCAGATTCAAGAGGACCACCAACAGACACTCTCCTCCCCCTTTGCCTGTTATTAATTTAACTTTACTTATAATGGCTTATGGTTACGTGTATGTATCATATTGATCTTTGTCTTTACAGACTACAGTCTGTTAAGCATTTACCTGTGCGTTTCTGTGGCATTCCATTGGCTGCTAGTGCCTGAGAAGAAATTGTCAAGAGCCTTATTGGACAGAGGTCCTTCTCATGTAGAATTGGGCTCTTCAATCAGAGCCCTTGAGTAATGAAGGCCTGCCCTGTTTATTGTTCTAGTACTCGCACCTTTTTTTTTTTTTTCCTTTTCAAATTCAGCCCCTCTAGAGTAACTCTGATAGCAACTCTGGTAGACAGACATGTTTACTGCTCTTTTGCTCCTGTACATTGGTTGAAGTCTCTTTCCTGAATAATTAGGTGAAAGGTGGTAATTTTCTTCCTGACTCTACTTTTACTCAATGTGCTCACTCTTCACTTACCACCTGGCATAATGTATTTAAGCTTTTGTTGCTCATAACGTAAAACTATGAAATTTGCATACGGAGACCACCCCAGGTTCTAAAATTCAGTGGTCTTTCTGGCAGGTGGTCTTTGGTTTAACAATGCTCCCCATAGTTTATGCTTCTAACACACGTGGAATGATACTTTAGGGCTTCATAACTTATAATTACGCTAGAGTCAGTGTAGATGGCCCTGAACACACCCAAATTATCCCAAGGATTTTCTCAATGATCTTGTGTGGAGTGGGGCTCCCCATAAATGACGCCAGGAAAACTGCAACAAGGTTGGCCATAGCCTCTCCATGACCCATTAACCACTAAGTAGGGTCATTGCTGGGCATCAGTTCAGCTTGTGGAACAGCTGGAAGCCTGTTGTTTTAGTTCTCAGGGGTCTGAGGACTCTGCAGGGAAGCTTAAAACCTCATGTGGGGTGGTTTTAAGAAAAGCATTGCTTATAGAGACAGGCATATGTGGAGCTGGAGCTGGCAAGGCAATGCATTTTGTTTAACTTCTTTTCTCAAAAGTTTTTTTTTAACAGCCTAATGCATTGGGTAAAGGGTCTGCATTCATGCTAGGCAGGTGGTCTCCTAAGGTAGGTTCAAAACACATTACTCTGATGGGAAATAAACTACGTGCTCAGAGCCCTTAGCTATTTTGGAAGGTGGTCTTCGGATATAGGTGGTCTCCCTGGCAATTTTTATTGTACATGTTTAATGTATATATTTGGTCAGTGCTGCATTTGTCTGTGTGTGCTGTGTCTGTTTACAAACTTCTAAGGGACAGTATCAGAATTAGCTTGCTTTTTTATAGAATGAGCACAACTATCTTTTGCTATGGCTATTTAATAGGTGTTTTAAACTGCAAAATGTGCTGGTTACGTTAAGCTTGTGGGTGGTGCTGCAGAAAGGGGCTTACTGGACAGATGAGTGGTTTAGGAAAGTCAAGTTACCCAGCTGGAGCATGAGGTTGGGAACTCATATGGTCCATCCAGAGGGTTAGGGACAATCCTATGTAAGAAAGCAGATAGGGCCTGAAATACAGGTAGATGAAAAAAGGTAAGTCAAGGGGCTGGCCTGGTGGTGCAAGCGGTTAAGTGCGTGCGCTCCGCTGTGGCGGCCTGGGTCTCGCCGGTTCCAATCCCAGGCGCGCACCCATGCACCGCTTGTCAAGCCATGCTGTGGCGGCGTCCCATATAAACTGGAGGAAGATGGGCACAGATGTTAGCCCAGGGCCAGTCTTCCTCAGCAAAAAAAGAGGAGGATTGGCAGATGTTAGCTCAGGGCTGATCTTCCTCACACACACATACACAAAAAGGTAAGTCAAGCCTCCATTGATCAGAGTCTCATAGTGTGAACCAAATACCGAAGCAAAGTCTGGCTTAACCAGGGTCCAGGTCATGGTCTAGTCGCATACATATGACTTTGTATAAAATGACCTTGGCCTTCAAGAAACTCGAAATAAGTGGCTACATCAGGCAGGGAGGAATATGGGAGTCGAGACCTGTTCTTGGAGTGTTTCTGCCACACTTTCCATTCTGTCTCACCCACACTTAAGCAAGACCACCTTACTCTTTAGCTTTAAAGAACTTAGCTGTCCATCTTCTTTAAATATTAACAGAGAAGAAGCTCTGGTGTTAGGAGGAGTGGACTGACCCACCGTGCCTGGATGTATTAATTGTGAATGATTGTGCCTGACACTTGAAGGAGAGTGAAGCCTAGAGATGCTGGTGCCTGGTTTCAGCTTCCTAAAATGTTGTTCTCCCCCCAGCCCCACCCCTCTGCCCTGTTGACCTGCATGCTCCACAGTTTCCTCAAACTCAGAATGGCCAAACCTAAACATATTGTATTTTACTCCAAAGCTTGTAGATGAAGACCCCATCTTAGAAAACAGAACCACTATCCTCCCAGGAATTTGGGAGTCATTTATGACCCCTGCCTTTTCTTATCACTCATTCCTTCAGCCAATCAAGCGCCAGAGTTGATTGCTCCTACCTTCTTCCAGTTCCCATTCTCAAGCTACTGCCCTAGTTCGGCTCTTGTTACCTCCAACGTGGATTGTTCCAATATCTTCCTACGGCCTCCTTGCCTCTAGGTTTGATCCCTCCAATACATTCTCAACAAGTTGCTAGAAGAATCTTTCTAAAACCCAGATCTGGTCATGTCTCTCCCTTCCTTAAAAGCGTTCAATGTGGGGCCGGCCCCGTGGCTTAGCGGTTAAGTTTGCTCACTCCGCTGCTGGCGGCCCGGGTTCAGATCCCAGGCGCACACTGACACACCGCTTCTCCGGCCATGCTAAGGCCACGGCCCACATACAACAACTAGAAGGATGTGCAGCTATGACATACAACTATCTACTGGGGCTTTGGGGGGAAAAAATAAATAAATAACATCTTTAAAAAAAAAAAAAAAGTGTTCAATGACTACTCAGTATTCTTAAGATAAAGACCCAAATCCTTATCATAGACTACTTTACAATCTGGCCCCAACTTACTTCTCCAATTTACTCATCTCTGCTATGTCCTTTCTTGTATACCATGATGTAGCTGCACTGAACTATTTGTAATTAATTGAATAAATCATTGAATTAACTGAATAAATCATACCATTTCATGCTTTCTGCCTTTGTCTACGCTTCTCATCAACCTTCCTCTCCCTCCTTATCTGGAGAACACTCCTGCTTACCTGGGAACACCTATACATCTTCCCTTGCATAGCTCAATAGTCACCTTCTTTGTGAAGCTGAAAATTCCTAAAACACTGCCTCACCTTCCTCATCCATCAACTGGAAGAACTAACTATTCCCTGCTTTATATTTCACTGTACCAACTGCCATCATAGCAACGATATCACTTCATTTCTTCTGTTTGTGTATGTCACTCTCTCCCTTTACTAGAGTATAAATTTCTTAAGGGCAAGAATTGTGTCTTATTCATCTTGCACAATGTCTGGCATCTAGTAGTGATCACACATATTTGTTGAAAAAACAGAATAGATGTGTGGCATATCTAGTGTTCTCAGGTATAAGATTGGTGTAATGACAATTCTCTGAGCTCATAGGCTTCTTGCATTTTGATAATGCTTTCCTTTATCTTATCAATATATATATTTTTTTTTGCTGAGGAAGATTCACCCTGAGCTAACATCTGCTGCCAATCTTCCTCTTTTTGTATGTGAGCTGCCACCAGAGCATGGCCACTGACAGACGAGTGGTGTAGGTCCACACCTGGGAACTGAATCCCAGGCTGCCAAAGTGGAGTGTGCTAAACTTAACCACTAGGCCACCAGGGCTGGCCCTTTCAATATCTTTACATAAAAAAGAGAAAAATAGGTCCCTTCCTGCCTAAAAGGTTAACTGATTTGCCTTGACAAAATTAATGGAATCAGAATTAATTTTTTTAAAATTCAAATTTAGACTCTATGTTGGAGGAGGTCATCAAGAGTTCATGGCCGCCAGTTGACCTGTGAGCTGGACCCAGGCAATTGGAGGCTCCTTATCCCCTCCCCTGTCCTTGGAATATATATACATATTGCCTACTATTTCCATGCTAGCAACCATTTCAAGGATGCAGCCCTGAGAGAGTAAGGTATTGTTGAGACCATCCGGACGGTATATGTGACTGAACACAGTTAAGGCTCCTACATAAACTTTTAAGATTCTGGCAGGTGAGTGCAGAGATCTATGCATCTTGTGCCTCCAAAGACAAGCCTTATATGTAAGTTCCCTTGCTTATTAAACCTGCCACCTACCAATCTGCAATGATCTGCCTCTTTCTTCAGTATCTCTTTGCCCTCCATGTATGGGTCCAGTTTTAGATCTCACTCAGGAAGCTCCTGAGGTTTCAAACCAATGGTTGGAAGACAACCAGGAGACCAAAGAAATTGGTCTTCGGAAAGAGGCATCTGCAGGGGGAAGTCTCGAGTTGGCCATTGACCTCTATGTGGGAAGGGGTCACTCCTATGTTAGATGTTTATGGACCACTGCCTGAGTATAGGAACACCTCGAAAAGACCACCTACTTTAAGGTGTTTTAAAAACCAGGCATAGTGCATTCTGGCGAAGAAGAGAAATGAACGGCTGCTTCAGTGGGTAGGCCTCTACAGTGGGCAGTTCAGCTGGCCACCCATGCCCAACTGGAGGCTGAAGCTTGAGTTAGAAAGTTGGAAGAAGGGCTGTAGTTAAAGAAGGTTGTGTGAGTGTCCAGTACATTGCTAGCTTCAGGGCTGGCAGACAAGGTGGGAAAGCAAGATAATAAGTTGAAGACCTTAGTGTGCCGTTTTGCAAAGCTAGGAGGGCACAAACTGCAGAGGATTAAGGTCTGAGCGCTTGTGACAAAGCCTGATCAGGACACTAGTTGTGGAACCCCTAAGAAAGTGAAGAGAAGGAAGGGGAGAATGTTGTGTTGACTGACAGTGAAATGGGCGAAGTGCTCCATGCCGTCCCACTCCTAGTACAAAGGTATGAAAGACATGGGACACAGCTATTGCACGGACTCTCACTGTGAGTCAATATGCTATGCTGCTGAGAACATCAAGCCCCATTAAATCACATGAGGTGTTATCTACTGGAATTCGCAACGGGACGTCCCACCAGGATGAGTGAGTTACTTCGCGCTCCTTGGTGAGGGGAACTACTCAAATTCCATTGTCCTCCTGCAAGCCGGATCTGTGGAAATGCACTATGCCCAGAATGGAACATGCACCATTGAAAGAAGGGAGACAGTGGGGGTCCTGGTCTGGCTTATCCTGCCCCCAGTCCATCTCCTCACATCTGACAGTGCTGCCTCTCCTAGCCAACATGATTGGTATGCACAACCAGGTCAAGTTCCTAAAGCTACCAACTTCCCTCTCCTCAAGGCCAGATGGGCATGTTCTGTTTCCCACTGGTACAATCATTTGGCTGCCATGTTGTTTCCCTCCATTGGCCTGGAAGATGTTATAGCCCTTACTAAATTCACCCAGCAAGCCTTAAATGATAGCTGATAAAGCCTTCCTTTACTGAACACTGAAATGTCCCTAATGAGAAAAGCTGTCTTCCAAAATAGGATGACCTTTGACGTTATTACTGCCTTTATTTCTATTACTGTGCCATTATCCAAAAAGAATGTTGTGTTTTCATACCTAATGAGTCTGCTAATGTATCATCTTTATTAAATCACACGAGGACATAAATGAACACCATGAGTGATCTGACCCCCATCCTAGTGGACTTAGTAAATCAATGGTTCCAATCATGGGGCTATTGGTGGAAAAAATTGTTACTTAATCTGTGTCTTCTCTTGCATGTGCCTATATTGTTGCTATGGCATCCGTCTCCAATGCACCCAGAAAGCTGCCAAATGAGCCACCTCCATGCTAATAAAACCCTTTGCTGACCACTTAGGACACAACACGAAAGAGGGAGATATATAAGATTGCAAGAGCCAGTCACTAAGGGTGGAGTATTGGAGGAGGTCATGGAGAGGACGTGACCGCCACTTAACCGGCAAACTAGACTCGGGCAATCAGAGCCTTCTTATCCTCTCCGCTTGGACTGAATATGTAACAGAACCTAGTTAAGGCCTCTATATGAACTTTTAAGATTCTGGTGGGCACGAGATCTACTCGTCTCGCAGCCACCCAAGACAAGTCTCATAGGTAAGTTTCCTTGCTTATTAAACCTGCCACCTACTAATCTGCAGTGCTCTGCCTCTTTCTTTGATCTCTCCTTGCCTTCTGTGTATGGGGACCAGTTTCAGACTTTACCCAGGAATCTCCTATGGTTGCGGACCAAGCCAAAATGTCTTACCAACTCCATTTTGAGTTCTTATTTGAGCCTTGAATGTGTTGGTATCAGAATGTGCTGTCTTTCTGGATGCTGTTCTGATTTTCTATTACGCGTATATTATCATACACTGAGCTAAAATGTTGTGATAACTTTCATTTCCTTTTTTCCAAGTACGTATTAATTTAATTTTCTTTTGGTATGTGTTCTTTTATGTTATTAAGGTATGCAATGAGAAGATGAAGATTGAGGTCAATACTAATATTTAAAAAAATGGATATAGGGCCGGCCCCATGGCTTAGCGGTTAATTGTGTGCGCTCCGCTACTGGCGGCCCGGGTTCGGATCCGGGCGCGCACTGACGCACCACTTCTCTGGCCATGCTGAAGCTGCGTCCCACATACAGCAACTAGAAGGATGTGCAACTATGACATACAACTATCTACTGGGGCTTTGGGGAAAAAAAGGAGGAGGATTGGCAATAGATGTTAGCTCAGAGCCAGTCTTCCTCAGCAAAAAGAGGAGGATTAGCATGGATGTTAGCTCAGGGCTGATCTTCCTCCCCCCCCCCAAAAAAAATGGATATAGAAATAAATAAACAAAGGTGGAGAATACTCAACACACATGTGAGTGAAGTGCCTTAAAGCTTTGTTTCTTCATATAGTTTATTTTGCACATCATGATTTTGTCTTGGTCCTTAAAGCATTTTTTAAACAAAGCTTTTTTCTCCCCGCTTGTTCACTGCAGCCCTTTAATAATACCATAAAATGAAAATATGGGGAACGTAGACTGATTTGTTATCAATAACAAGAACTATCAGCAAAGACCCCATTCATACATTTTGAGCAAAGGAAAGAACATTTCAAATTTAGAACTCATTTCATCTCTCAGAGTATAAAGTAATCAGTCCTCTTGGACTTTAGGATTTGTTCATGAAGCTATTATTTCAATTGAAATGAAGTTGAACAAAAATAATAGCCCATCATTACAATTATACCAATTGTAGCCATTATAGTAAACAGTTGTCATACATTTAATTTGTTTGCGTCTCAGAAATTAAATCTTTTCAGCTCTTGAATTCATAACAAGTTTATTTTTATTCAAAATGGGTTTTGAAAAGATTTCCCACCAGACATTCTTTTTCCTGACTTAGGAGTTATTTCTTCTGTTTTTCTCCATTCTCTGCCTCCTCTCCCCCACACTCGAAAAACTAACGACCATCCTCCTTTGTCCTTTGTCTGTGGCTCACGAAGGCTCACTACATGGCTGTCTAATGAGAAAATTGCCACAGGGATGTTGGTGGCAGTCACACCCCTTTGTCACTGTGGGCTTGTTCCACTTACTGACCAAAGATTTGGGCTGTAACTGTAGCACACGTGCTCTTCTGATGGCCTCATTTGGGATAACGTTTGAGAAAAGCTTGCTATGGTAATGCCCAATTGCGTGACCCATAATGAGTCTGAACAACATTTTCCATTTTAGACCCTGATTTTACAGGGTTTTACTACTTGGCCCATAAAATCTTGTTCCAAGCTTAGATTTGGCATAGCTTTTAGCATAAGCCAATTTATCATAGCAATAAATCATGCGCCCAGTTCTAGAATCTATGGCATGAAGAGCAAACTCATGCTAACTGACAGGGAAAAGCCCCTGCAGGTTTGTGAGAAGGTGGCAGCATCCTTGCTATTGCTAGTTTTGTGCACAAGCTGTGCAACATCCGTGACAGGCCTGGATTGGAGCGGTCCAAAGGTGGGAGTCAGAAAATGGACCCATAGGTGATGCTCTTGTCCTCAGGGCAGTAGAGAAGCGGCTAAAGACTTCTCAGAGAAAGAATGAGAGTGACATGAATTTGGGGGAGTATGTCTCCTGTGGATTTGATAAATGAGGACAGGAGTCCCTCTGAAATAAAATCTGACATTGGACTGGTATTTTTTGTGATAAAACATGCCTATTTGAATACCAGTGCCTGGTTTTTCTTTTCCTCCCAGAACATTGGCCAACATCCACTAAAATAAATAAGCATTCCTATTTCAAATTATTTATTTGACAGAGCCATCTATGGGAGGAAGTACAAATTTTTTAGCATCAATTAGTGTACTGCAGAGGTTCTCAAAATATGTTCCCTGTACAGCATCAGTGTCACCTGGGAACTCATTAGACATGCAAATTCTTGGGACCCTCCCCAGACCTACTGAATTAGAAACTGTGGGGTAAGGCCCAGAAATCTGTGTTTTTATCAGTGATTCCGATGCCTGCTGAGGTTTGAGAACTACTGGTGTACTGGTTAGGATAATGGGCTTTGTGGTCAGATGGATCTGGCTTTCTCTCTTGACTTTGTCGTCTCTTTTGGAAATTATTTAACCTCACTGAGCCTCAATATCTTTACTTGTAATTATATATTTATAATAATGATGATGATATCATAATAATGATAAAGATAATGACAATAACTACCTGGTAGAGTGTTTTTTTTTTTTTTTTTTGGTAAGGAAGATTGGCCCTGAGCTAACATCTGTTGCCAATCCTCCTCTTTTTGCTGAGGAAGGTTTTTCCCTAGCTAACATCTGTGCCAGTCTTCTCCACTTTGTATGTGGGATGCCGCCACAGTGTGGCTTGACGTGCATGTGTATGTCCGTGCCTGGGATCCGAACCTGTGAACCCCAGGGCTGCTGTAGCGGAGCATGCGAACTTAACCACTACACGACCGGGCCGGCCCCCTCATAGGGTTTTTATAATTATGAAATGAGCCAATGTACATAGAGCCCTTAGCACATTGTCTGTAGATAATAAGTGCTTAATAAGTAATTATTATTATATTCATACAAACAGAAAAGGGAAGAAATAGGAGAGGCATTTTGAATCATCAAGATATGACACAAGGAACTCTTATTCCTCTTAACCCGCATGGCACATTTTGTGGGGTATAGGTTTAGGAGTAGCTAGAATGGTAGCTTATATCCTATGTAGCTTGGGCGATTCACCTCTCACTTTGGCTGTTGAAGGCTAATGACTCTCTCCTTACATACTGTAAGCCCAGATAATGAAGAGAATGAAGGATGCATCCGGACAGCACACTCCCCAAATAATAGAAGCAACCTAAGCAAAGACTAATAAACAAGGAAGTTGTCTTCCTAAAGCCAGGAACAATAATCTTCAGATTGTATTTTCATGTTATATGACTGACTTCTCAGTTGTTTTTTAAATTCTTTAAATAGAAGTTAATCAGTTAATAAAAAGTATATAAAGTGTCAATAGGGCATGAGGAATTTACTTGTTTATGTGATGTGTGAGGATTTTTTAAAGCATTAATTAGCTAATGTTTTGAAGATGTGTGCTACTTAGAAGTTAGAAAAATTATTATTATGTCAAAGACTATGAATCTGTCATTACCCATAACAATTACAACCTGCAGCTCTGCTATTGCCTGTAATTGCACGTTTATTTCATAATTTAGCACCATAGGAAACTTAGAACATACCTTAAAGATTTAAATATAACTTCAATAATGAAAAGTTATTCTAAATAAACATGCACTGTAGTGGTAAATTTTTAAACAATTATCTGTGACAGTTGGCATGTCAAAGGTTTGTCGTTATTGCTCTGATTAAAAACAAATGATTTTTCACGTTGAACCTTGGAATTTGTATTTATATTCTGAAATCTTTTTGCATCTTGAAAGTAGCTTGAATTACTTCTCTCTCTCTCTTTATACACACACACACATTTCTTCTCAAAGTTGAATTCTTTCACATATATAATAACAAAGAGTTATTTTTCAAAAGAAAACAACTACATGGACATAATTCAAAGTTTTTCTTCCTCAATTTGATCTAGGTGTGACGATGAAGACTAATAATAATAAGGGGACCTAAGTCGTTTAATTTTGGGACACAACATTATGAACTAGATATGATATAGCGATATAAAACATTTCACAGATAACTCTCAAAAAGCAGCATTCCCTGTGTGAGTGAGAGTGGGGAGAAAATTCAGGAAAAAGGAGATTACACTGGGAAAGGATTACTTTGTAAAATTCTTCTATGGTGATGGTGAAATGTGAGAAGCTGGGAAATTTCCTTTTCCTGAAGATACAGCAGACAAGGTTAAGGGGCAGCTTCTCTAATAGGATGGGCCTCTTTCCCTTCTCCCTCTTTATTTCTTGACTGGAGGACAAGATGCTGGGAAATAGCATGATGTATGGAATCACAAGAATCAGATGTGAAATCACTTGGATTTGGCTGGGAGTCTCTTCTACATTACTTTCTAGCTGTGTGACCTTGTGTGAGTCGCTTAACTTCTCTGAGCATTATTTTTCCGAAAGTTGTAAAATGGGCACATTGAGCTCAAACGAGATAATATATATGAAAACAAGTGGTAAGATTACAAATATTAGTTATTACCAAAGACGTCATCCAATATTATGCCCATTTCCTTTTTCCCTGAAAAACAATTAGTAGGCCAAGGAGCTTGATGCCTTTCTCTCTCCCTTAATGCTCCAAGGAAGGCACACTGGACAACTGGACCAACTGAGCTCCTAAGGTGACCATGATGCACAGATATGGCCCCGGTTGCCCTGGATCCTATATTGTCATATGTAAGGGTATTATATGTATGTCAGTTGGCTGATAAAGTCACCCAATCTACTAATCGGCAATCTACCAATTTTTCCAAATGCACACATCTACTCAAATATATAAAGGCTTCCATCTTTGGTGATTGACAATACTCATTTTCTCTAACTCAGGAGACACCACGTGGGAGCCTTCTAAATGCTGCCTTTGGGGTCCATGCTGAAGAGGAGCTTCAGAGGGAATTTTGGGAATTTTTCTCAGTCTCCTTCCTTAGGTGGGGGCCAAGGTGCCAGACCTTGATGTGACTTTATCTCTACTGGCATCTTTATGATGAGGAGGATTCAGCACATGTCAGTGGTTTCCTTCCATCTGGCTGCGGATCTAGCAGGGAATTAGAAACACCAGTCAAGCTACTGTTAGGAACAAATGTACAATAGGATGACTTTCCACTTCCTCTCATTTTTTTTTCCTTTCTGTTTCTCATTATGTAAATTCCAGAAAATTAATCATGCATGAAGATGGAATAAGCAGGGCCCTTTTGATCAGTCTTTAATTCATCTGTGTTAGATGCTCAAGAACATTGTCCGGCACTGTATTTTAATGTCTTGAAGAAGCAGGATTGAATATATTCCGGAATATCTTTGATTTAGTCATGGAAAAATATCAGGCCCAGAGTATTTCAGAATAGCAGGCAGAAGAGAGTGCTGCCATCAGCAGGGATGCAGGAAAGAAGGATGCAGCCTTCTCATAGGAATTGAAAGACTGAAAAGCTTTAAGCAAGTGTATCAGAGAACTTTCCTCCTGATGGTCTTCTTCTTTAGCTTTCAATAACCCATGATAAAACTCTAGCTTTAAGTAAACTTAATTCCTGATTGATTTTTTTTCCCTGAAAACCCTTTGCCAGGTTGTTTTGGGGTGGATTGAGTCAGTTAAGCCCTGCCTCGCTTCTTTTCTCTCTTCTCCCGTTTAGAAACATTCCCTCACAAGCCCAACTATTTGACCCCCATCTACAACTATCAATTATCAACAATGGAATATGAGCTGGGCACAGTGTTAGAAGCACTTATCACATATTATCCTATTTTAGTCTCACGGCAATTCTGAGTGCAGATGCTATTATTATCCCTATTTTATAGAACAGGAAATTGAGGTCTAGAGATTAAATAAATTGCCCAAGTTCCCTGGGCTAGTAAGTGATTGAGCAGGAATCAACTCCTAGAGTGCCTTTTACTCAAGATCCTAAGACCTACATGGTCCCTAATTAGGAGGAAACTAAAGAACCTAGTTTGGTTGTTCAGGTGACTCAGTTCCAACTCCACTTTGCTGTATTGGGCTTGCTTCAATTTCACATTTCTGCCTTGTTCATGCGATTGTGCCTTGTTCCTCAATTTTGTGTCATCGTTCCTATAAACGTGCTTCTATCTTATTCCCTATATCAGGGTTTCTCAACAGTGGCGTTATTTTGGGCCAGATAACTCTTTGTTGTGGGGGGCTGTTCTGTCCACTGTAGGATGTTTAGCAGCATCCTTGGGCTCTACCTGCTAGGTGCCAGTAGTATCTTCCCCAGGTATGACAACCAAAGTGTCCCCAGACATTGCTAAGTGTCCCCAATGGAGGAAATCGACCTTGGTTGGAAACCCCTGCCTTCTAGCCACACCCCTGACTGGGTGGCCTGCTGATTACTTTGTCCTGCCCAGACTGTCACTATTGTTCGGTCAGTGTTTGCTAAATACTAGCCCTGAATATAATCCTGTGCCTGGACTCTCTTAGTACCACAACTCCTTGAGGTCAGCTGCTTGCTGGAATCTCTGCATATTTTCTGGGTCTGGACTCTGTCCTTTGGACATACCTGTTGTCCACCTTCCAGCAGCCACCTAGGTTGATGACAAATTCTTAATAGATACTATGTTCTCTGATTCTGTGCTAAGCTCCCTGAAGGGACTTCCTCTGACTGCCTCCACGACCTCTATCGCATCTTGTCTGTCATCTCTTCCAATTTGTTCTATTGTGTTGATGACTGAGCCTTGAGTCTCTGCTCTGATAGAAGCTTGTCTCTTTGAGGGCTGCTGCTCCAGAGTCAGGTCAAATTAACTCTCCACTTTGATCCTTCAATGTATTTAAACTTTCACCTTTGATACAGTTGGAGTTGCATGTTCTGTGGAAATTAGGTAGGTTCCCAAGTCAGTGGGAAAGACAAACATTTGTAAAGTCAAATTTTCTCTTGAAAATTTCCTATGAAACAGCTAGTTGAAGACTGACATTTTCATCTTTCAGTAGGTCCAACCTAATCACAATTTTCTCCAGCAATGGGACATGCTCCTGGAATTTAATTTGCAAACAATGGATTTTTAAATACTAGAATTATATTCACCATGGCAAGATTACGTATACCATGAGAGCATTTGGGAACCAAGACTGAATAACCAACAGTATTTTCACCTCTCACCCCTCACACTCACTCTGTGCAGGACCCTGGCTCCTGAGTGGAGCAGGGAACAGAATCTCATGTTCATGTGGTTTCTTTCTTTTCCTTCTTTTGTTTTTGTTGTTGTTGTTGAATATGAATATGTTATTAAATGTCAAGGTACCATTCTATTGTAGTTGAGTATTTACTGGGAACGGTGGAAAAGAAGGAAATGATAGGGCCGGCCTGGTAGCGTAGTGTTTAAGTTTGCACGCTTTGCTTTGGCGGCCTGGGCCCGGTTCGCAGGTTTGAATCCCAGGCGTGGACCAATGTTCTGCTCGTCAAGCCATGCTGTGGCGGTGTCCCACATACAAAACAGAGGAAGATGAGCACAGACGTTAGCTCAGGACCAATCTTCCTCAGCAAAAAGAGGAGGATTGGCAACAGATGTTAGCTAAGGGCCAGTCTTCCTCACCCCAACCCCCAAAAAAGAAGGAAATGATAAAGGATTTGCTAGTGTACACCAACATTAATCAAACAGTGGTTTTCAAACCATCTTCCAAGGAATGCTAGTGGTTCTTCAGAGGAACTTCAGGGCTGCTGGGGGAGCACAGTGCTCGGTTCAATAATAGAAGCTCTGTTTTCTTTTCTTTTCTGCTTTTTGAATTTTTGTGTAAGATTTAATTTGAAGAATAGTTTCAATGGTTAAAAAAATGTTAAATTGTGCAAAGCGCTGGGACTCAGAGCCACATTTTTAATGCTTATTTTCCTAATTATTTATTTGTTTTTTATTAATGGTTTGATTCATGTGCACACATACATACACATAGTAGTTTCTAAGTATTTTTAAAACAAAATGTAATCATACTTTATATTCTAAATCTATAATTTTCTTAACGTAACAATTTATCATGGTCATCTTTGCATATCAGAACATATAAACTTACCTCTCTTAAAAATGATTCTGTGACCTTCAATAATATGAAGACACTATAATAGGCTTCACCATTTGTTGGATAATTAAGTAGTCTCACAAAATTTATTATTTCAAATAATACAGCAAAAGTTTTCCCTAAACTCAATATTTCTTCAAGATAGATTCTGAGAAATAGAACTTAAGGGCCTAAGGTATATACATTTAAACTTTTGATACAAAATGCCAAGTTACTGCTCATAAAGAGGATCTAATTTAAATTTTACCAAAAATATGAGTCTTCCTTTTGCCAATACACTAACTCAAACTGGTTATTAATAATTAGTTTAATTTTTGCTGATCAAGTGGGTGAAAAATATTTTGTTATTTTCATTTAATTTCCCTGATCATTAGTGAAGTTTATCATCTTTTCAAATATTTACTAGCCATTTATATTTCTTCTGTGAATTGCTTTTTCACATACTTAGTTCATTTTTTTCTGCTTGGTTGCTTAACTTTTCATACTGATTTTAAGAAACTGTTTTCTGAATACTTATCTGCCAGCTGCTTGTGTTGTATATAATGTATTACAGTCTGTAGTTCACCTTCTAATTTTGATTATGGTTTCTTTAACTGTGCAGAAGTGTATATTTACGTGCTCAAATCTCTCATTCTTTTCCTGTCTGACTTTAGGGTGATGTGTTTTGCTTAGGAAGGCCTTCCTCACTATAATATTTTGAAAAATCCTTTAGAAACAGCATTTAAATTAAAATATTTGTTTAGATATTACTTTTGCATATGGTAAGAATATGACTCTATTTTTCCCAAATACAGAGTCTGTTTTTAAGACCTTTTTTTTGTTGTTGTTGTTGAGGAAGTTTTGCCTTGAGCTAACATCTGCTGCCAATCTTCCTCTTTTATGTATGAGAGTCGCCACCACAGCATGGCCACTGACAGACCAGTGGTGTAGGTCCTGCACCCAGGAATTGAAGCTGGGCCACTGAAGTGGAGTGTGCCAAACTTAACCACTAGGCCACTGGGGCTGGCCCAAGATCATATTTTGAATAATTCATCATTTCTTTATTGAGTTCACATGCCATATTTCTCCTTTATTAAATTTCTATATATGATTATCAACTTCTGAACTCTGTATTTTGCTTATTCATCTATTTATTATTGTACCAATAACAAAGTATTTTAACTAATTTAAAGTGTGTTAAATTTCCTAATCACTGTTTTTTTAAAAATTATTTCTCAGCTCTTTTCTAAATTTTGTCTTCCAGATGAATGTTGGAGTTTGTCAGGTATGAAAAATATTCACTTGGATACAGATCAAAATTATATTTAAATTACAGATTAGCGTGAAGGAACTGATAGTTTTATAATATTGAGTTTTCTTAATCGGGTGTATGCTATCGCTCTCCATTTATTCTGATCTTTTCTCTTAGTAAAGTTTTCTTCAAATAGATATTGAACATTTTTGTTAGCTTTATAATTTTTGTTGCTATTGTGAATTGGATCTTTAAAAACATATTTTCTAATTATTTATTCCAATGGATGCTATTGATTTTTGTATATTTATTTTGTAATCAGTCACCTTACTACACGCCTTAATTTCCCTTAACAATTTTCAGATGATGCTTTTGGAGCCATTTGATTCTTGGAGAATGCATTAGGTCTGATGTGGGATGAGTTACAAAATGATTATCAATACCCACTTTGTCCCTAACTCTTTAACAGTAGGTGGTGCAGCCGTACATCACACTGATAGCAGCAGCCCCATCTCAGACATTTTCCCAGGCCTCCCTCTGTTTGCCTGCACTAGTTCCTCCTCAATCTTCCCTACCTTATCCATATCCTGGCTTCTGCTCCTTACTTTGTTTGGGTAACCCATTAGGATCCTACATCCCGATTGCACCTCTGTCTACCCCCTTGGCTTCAGTGTACCTCCAGATCCAGGTATGAGATGATCCCGCTACCAGCCTCAGCTCTTCAGAACCCTGTCCTCCTCTCCCATAACTGGGCTAGCCAATTGAAAGTGTAGCAATGAAACTAAACAGCCCTATCTCATGCTATTTGGTGTTTCCAAATGCTTCCATAGAATAGTTTAACTATAATAGTAACTTAATTCTAATTGAGCACTTGCTAGGTTTAACGTTTTACTAGGTTCTAGGGAAAGAGCTGTGAATGTTGCAGACATGCTATCCATCCTCGTGGATTTTGTATTCTATGGGGAGTCCAACATGAGGGGGAAGTCTTCCATACTTTTCCAGGGGTCCTTGTTAATGCTGGGATTCTCCAGGTCTTCAGGCCCTCCTACCATCTCCCAGGTAGGATTTGCTTTCACTCCTGCTATCGATGTTTGGGAGAGTGAAGAGTTAAAGCCAAATGAAAACAAACTATATTCATTAAAAAGAAATAACAAACCCTACTGAAAGTTTGCAGTCTATACAATTTGTTATAGTATTTACACACATGGTCTATTTTTATACATAGTCATTATTTCCCCTACTTGTTTGTAAATTCCTATAGGAGCAGGCATGTAGCTCACATACTTTTCATTCTTTAGAGCATGGCCAGGACTCTTGCACAGAGTTGATGCTCAGTATTTGTTGTCTCTCTGGATGGAGTAATTTAATAATATCCCTCAATCTCTTATTTCATCTCATTTAGTTGGTTTCCTAAGGCACTTCAAGTGACAACTCACTGCACCTTCCTTGAGGTTTGGAGTTTAACAAAAGAAAGGGAAAAAATGGACAGGCTAAGTGAAGATGGCAGTAATCGCGGTCTTGGGTGGCATATTTTGTTGTGTTAAATGAGAGAACTCACCCTCATCTGTGGTTTGCTAATTATTGTTTTTTTTTTTTTTTTTGCAGAACAAAGAAGTAAGAAAAAATTTCTTTTAAAGAAAAGCCAAAAAATTATTATAGATCTTTTCATTTGACATTCCTAAACAAGAACAGGCCTAGATGGTGTCATTTTCAATTCTTGCCCTAACTGGTATTGTTTGATTTTTTTTTCAGATCGCCCTGAATTCTTGCCCAATTTTGTTTATGTGTTGGGTGAACACCACCTCTACATGAAACAAGTAAGGTTTCTTAACTACTTATATACAAAGTATTATTTTGTCTTCTGAGTTTGATTAACAACTAACTTTATGTATGATATAGGCTATCTTTTGAATTTTTCTTTTTGTAAGAATGGACTAACATCTTAGGCCCCCAGAGACAGAATCCACGGAGATTGTATTTGGAATTTTCCTTTTATTATCTCCATATGGCAAATTCACAACTCAAAAGAAAACTGGATGTTGTATTACATGATTCAGAGATGTGTACTTTTGTTTTAGATTTTGTGTGCTTTCTTTCTAGATTTTCTTTATATTCATCTGGCTTAAGAGCCTCTTTTGGTACTATGGAAAGGCATAGAATAAGTTGCATAAAGAGCTTATGAAAACTCCAAAATCACTTTTTCCAGCTTCAAATATTCTTCAGGGATTTATAAAAATGTGAGGGGAGATTTGCTATTTCATTTGTCATATTCAAACCAGAAACATATTGAAGTTCTTTTTTTTTTTTTTGTGAGGAAGATCAGCCCTGAACCAACATCCATGCCAATCCTCGTCTTTTTGCTGAGGACGACTGGCCCTGAGCTAACATCCATGCCAGTCTTCCTCCACTCTATGTGGGACACTGCCACAGCATGGCCAGAGAAGCAGTGGGACGGTGCGCGCCCGGGATCCGAACCCGGACTGCCAGCAGCGGAGCACGTGCATTTAGCCGCTACACCACGGGCTGGCCCCTGCACTGAAGTTCTAATAGCTTCATGTTGGACTGAAAGTTTCTCAGAGCAGATTTCAAATTGGGGTACAAGTAAAATTAACAAGTGTCATTTAAAATTTTAATTCATGTTATCACACATCAGAGAGGTAACAGAGTGCTGGTCTTAGAGCAAAGAGTAGCCAGCGGGCAGTACTTAGTGAACCTGTGTTGTCTTGATTGGCTGACCATTTTAGCTCTCTTTCCTAGGATGCCAAATTCATTTAAGATAAGAACAAAAACAGCTAGCCAAGTAAATTAGACATTCTTTATAATAGATAATTACATCTAGTGTATGGCAAAAATTGAGAAGATGATGGTCTAAAGCTACCTAAATATATCTCAGGGGACCCTTCATTTTGAGAATTAAGAAAGCTGGAATTTCAAGACAATGTCTGATTGAGTATCTGGATGTCTTAGGTGTAACTGAATTTAAAGCTGAGTTTATAAATTCTTGCTCACTTATTTAAGTCTTTTGACAAACGTGTTTGTGAGAAGGAAAAAGGGGAAACGCAAGAATTTTGATTTTAAGCATTTTTATAGGGTGCAGTCACCAAATAAAGAAGAGGAATTTCATCCAGAGAAAGAGTATGGTGAAAGAGACGGACTGCAAACAGAATACATATGCTTTTAAACATGTGATCTTGCCCTTCTATATTTCCGAAGAGATAACTATCTTATTCTTGCGTTCATACATGTTATTTTATAATTGGCAAATATACTTTTCTTTTTGTCTCCTGAAATAAATGAAATGGTTATGTGCCCGAGGGTCAAACATGAACTTAAAAGTCAGTCAAGTGGTTGCTTAGGCACTGGTGCATTTTTATTCGTACAATTAAACTGTACTATCTTCCCTTCTCCATCTCCAGAGATTTTTGGTAGACTTGCACTTTTGAGGTTTTTTTTTTTTTTTTAAATGCAGTATAAAAAGAAATCTTTCGGGCATTGAGATCTAGTTTCTGGAGTGAGATCATGTTAATAACAATTAATAATCATTATTGATACCAGATGTTAGATAGTCTGCTAAGCAGTGCATAAACATTATTTAATTCAATCTACACAACTACCCTGTGGGGTAGGTACAATGTTTTCTGACACTGTACACATGAGGAATTTTAGGCACAGAAAGGTTAAGTAACTTGCCTAAAGCCATGCAGTTAGTAAAGGGCAGAGCTGGGATTTGAACCTAGGCATAATGACTGCAGAGCTGTGGTGTTAACTACAGCCTCATATTGCCTTCTTTCCTGACCAAAAATGCAGTCATTAGAGAGACTGGATCAAAAGCAAAGTCAAGGCACTTGTTTTTTCTGGTGTGATGGACATTTGGTTGTTTACTCAGCAGTGATTTCTGCTTCCCTCCAATTTTGTTCAGATGTTGGGTAGCCAAGTCCTTCATGCATTGCCCCAGCCTCAGGAAGTTCAATAGTGATTAGTCCAAGCCAAGACTGGTAACTCCATTATTTTGCTATTAATTGGTGTAGGAATGGTCTTGTGACAGAATTCTTGTCGATAAGACATTAAAAATAATTCTCGGGCTGGCCGCGTGGCTTAGTGGTTAAGTGTGCGTGCTCCGCTGCTGGCGGCCCGGGTTCGGATCCGGGCGCGCACAGACGCACCACTTCTCCGGCCATGCTGAGGCAGCATCCCGCATACAGCAACTAGAAGGATGTGCAGCTATGACATACAACTATCTACTGGGGCTTTGGGGAAAAAAATAAATGAATAAATAAAATAAAAAAAAAATAATTCTACATGATGGCATCTGGAAAAGTGTATTTTGCTCTGAAAAAGGGATAAGAAAGAGATGCACTCTGTTCTTGCTTCTTAAGATTGGTAGGTGGGATATGAAGCTTGGACCAGCTGCAGCCAACTTGCAATCATGAAGACACAAGATTGAGGAAAAAAGACAGCCTGTTGAGGATGGCAGAAAGGACTTGAGTCCTCGTAGATGTCGTTAAGCTGCTGCCTTAATTAATCCTGGACCCTCCCTACCTCTAAACTTCTTACTTTGGAGAAAATAAGTGTGCCCAACTGATTAAGCCATTTTGAGCTGAGTTTTCTTTTTTTGTAGCCCAAAACATTCTAACTGATACATCTGGGTTCCAGACCACGTCCCACTCCTATATCTTCCATATCTTATTCCCTTGTAGGTGAAATCATGCCGTGTTTTTCTTTCTAGTTTGTGTTAGGTTAGAAACTAGCTATAAGATTTTCTAAACAGATGTTTGAGACTTTCCCAAACAGAGATATTTTGAACAAAAGTGGATAGTTTTGACTTTAAGAACTAAATATTTACAATCTCTCCAAGCCTCTAAAGCTGTCCAGGAAGAAAATTGTGAGTGAATGTTCTATCACATACAGAGTGGAATAAACAACACACACGAGAGCCCTCAGGGGACTGTCAAACTACATGAAATTTTACACATCTTTCAGCAAATCTACAGAGTCCAGTGCAAAGCGAGCAAGAATAGCTGTGAGCGGGTTTGGGACCCTCCTGGAGAAGTTCTCCCTTCTCTTGGGAATATCCATCAGTGATTGATGATTCTCATCCATACAGATGCTCTTATTCTTATCATGAGAGGGTTTAAAGAATTCAAATAGAGTAGACAAGTTTCTCAGTTGAAGTGTAAAGTATTGTTGACTTTATTTATCTCTAACCCCATGTGTGAAGAGACCACAATTCCACGGAAAGTGTTCATGAAAGCGAAGGGCAGGTTTTAACTTTATTTTTTTATTTTTGAAGCATTTGGGATGCCTCTCAGGAAAGTTAAAGATATGTTGCAAGGTCTTCTCAGCTCCGACCTGTTATCACCAGCTGTGACGTGTCTTCCATGTCGGTGGTATGCATGTTGCATTTCATAAAATGGAACTCAGTGCTTTCTTTTGGCCTATAACCCCTTGGTGACAAGGAACAATTCTTATGACCATTTCAGTTGGTTTTGTTAAGAGTAGGGCATCTCGGACTCAATACCCGTAAATAGGCTTGGTCTTATCTCTAGGACTTGCTCAGAAAACCTGGTAAATTATGAATGTTGATTTTTTTCCCCTGGATCCATGGAACCAAATACAGTGTGTCTGGAGGCCCTTTCTATGGGTCTTGGAGGTGTTCTAACTCATTTGATAAGATGTCTGACCTTTTAGTAAATATCTCTTCTAGTTTGTTCTGCCTTAGTTAGTAATCAAGGATGGTGAGTTTATCTGTTTGTTTATGAGTGTGTCTCCCTCGGTCAATGGTGAAATCCTTCAGGAAAAAGGTACTTGTACTTTTGAATTCCCAGCATGTAGTACCGAGTCTGGCACATAGTAGCAGCTGATCAATAAACTCCATAGCCTTTTTTCCCCCTTCAATTGCATGAGGTAACTAAGAAAGATTTAAAGACAAATATAGCAATATGTCCTACCCTGATCCTTTGCCAGAGTACAGAATGGGCTAAGTAGACACCAGCCCAGTTGGTGTTCTGTATGCAGCCAAAGATTTCAAGGGGAGGGATAGCCTCCTGGAACTGATTTGTCCTGGATAACAAAGGCAGAACGCCAGATGTATATTGGTAGGAAATCCATGGTGCTCTTGTTACAGCTCTAGGAGCCAAAGCAAAACATCCCTCCCTTCCCTCTAAGCACTGAATTTTGGAATTGGCAGACACATAATAGGGCATGTCAATGGTTACTAAAGAATGAAAAACTAGAATCTAGGGTTATAATTATCTGATTAACCACAAATGGTATAAAAATTGAAAATCTAATAAGGAAGCTGGCATGGTAAGTAGGATTGAGACTTTCATAAAACTGATCAACATATTGAAACAGAAATGTATTAAGTGTGGTACTTGTGACTTGACAAGATTAAAATCCCTCCACACTCAAAAGTACCTAATACAATCCCAGAGATGGGGGAAATTCCCAAATGTCATGTGCCTCGTTATGCCTCTCCTGGTGATCAAAATTCAGGGTGCTGTTGCATAGGGTAAAGAAAGCAGCATGCGTAATTAGAAGCAGAATGTCTTTGTTGGAATATATTATTTTATGCTCATAAGGTACCTTCCTTCTCAAAGTGTTCTGGGAAGCATATAAAAATATTAAAACACATTACCTTGTGAAGGAAACCAACACAGAGTAGAATGAAGCAAGGGGAAGAAAGTTGGCTCAGAAGGTGAAACTTGACTCCTGTTCTTTGAAAGGGGCCAGGGGACATTTAGTGATTAGACAAACCAAAAGGAGCATTCACTTTAACATCTAAATTATTTTCCAGATCAGAATGACTTTGTAAGCACTTAGCTTTGGGATGGTGTCTGTTAATACATGCTCAGAGTTTCTTAAGCAAATGGGATTCTGTCAGTAAAAATGAGTATCTTTCAGTTTTGTTTTCTCCTCATCTCCCTGTTGTAGCAAAGCTCTAATTTCTCAATATTAGACTTCAGCGAACAGTGACTGGGGGGAGAGCAGGCCGTTCAAAGATAAGACTGTACATATAAGGTGCTTCAATGGGTATTTGCTCAATATCTTCTCCCTCTTCCTTCCTACTCTTGCTTGTAAAGCAGCTGTCTCCAGAAGTGGTGGCATTTCCAGTTTGGGGATCTGGACCTGGAAGAGAGGAGGTGTCAATAAAGCCCAGAGAGTATGTATCTATGAAATGGTGATAGTGTTGTTCATTTCTAATAGAGAGTTCACATGAGGCATTAGTAGGATCGAAGGCTTGACAGGAAATCCTGATGGACACTGTTGATGCTTGACTTTGTGTCTGGCACTGTTCTAAGTGCTTGGCTTATATCATTTTATTTAATCCTTACAACAAGCTTATTAGCTAGGTACCTATCAGCATTTTAGAGGCTGAGAGAGGATAAATAACAAGGTAAGTAAAGGTCACAGTGTTAGCAAGGGCTGGGCCCTGGATCTGAGCACACACAATCCCACCTGGAGCTGAACTCGTCTCCCACAGTGTGGCTGCCTCTACTGGTGGGATAAGATCAGACCGAGGAGGGCCTTGAACACTAGTCTTAATTATTTATTTACTCTTTATTCTGTATGTAGGTCAATAATTTCCAAACATTTTAAAGGTTGTGGAAGCTCTTTCAAATGACATTTTACCAATATATTAAACAGATAAAAGTGAAAATGACAATATACTAAACAGGAACACTCAATATATTGACAGATCAAAGCAAACATGCTCTGGTTGAAGTGGGCAAGGATATGGACCCCACCCACTCACCTGCTCTCTCTGCTGTGGCCTAAGAGACTCATCTGTGGTACTCCCAGGGCCCAGGTTGACAATAATGGCCATGTGCAAGGGGAATACTGGAGTTTTTGAATAGAGCAGTAGACGGCTGAACGGGGTATTCTAGAAAGGTTTCCTTAGTACTGATGTGCAAGATGATGGGAAGAGACAAAGACTAGGCAAATGACAGCCCATCATCTGGCCACTGCAGGGGCTGAAGCTTGATTTGATGAAGGCATCTAGGAGGTAGAAACAGCAAGAGGTGGGCGTGAAGGAAGAATTAAACAAAGGATAAGTGATTGACGGTGAAGAGTTGTGAAGGGGGAGAATGTAAATATTTCAGACAAGAATATTTTTTTCATTAAAAAAACAAGGTATCAGTAGTCAAAGGGCTGGTTTCCTGAATTCTTTTTAGTTCATTCATTCATTGAGTTCGTTTTCTTTTGGATCAAAAATTTTTTAGTACAAAACATTTTTTAGTTAAAAAAATTTATGTTTTCCTTCCATATTTCATTTTAAAAGGCAGATTTAAGATGCAGGATATATAGAACGTGTTGTAATCCATAAGCACTCAAGCATTAACTGAAAAGCGCAAGATTAATTTAAATCTTAGCTGGTCTGTCACTACTCCTCGATATGAAACAAACAAGAGATTGATAGAGCAGCACCCAACCCACAGAGGGAAACCCAAATGTGTGGCGTGAGCCACGGGGTTGTGGTTCCGCAGACTTGACTGCAAGGAATGTACTCCTGGTTTTAAGAATCAATAGCACATTTATGTTGATTATATCAAGCTCTTAAATCTCTTTCACCTCTTGATGTCAACCAAATAGATTACGGAATTTTTGAAAAATTTTCAGTCCAAAGTTAAATGGATATGTCGCGATGTAGATGGATGAACTTTCCCCTAAACGACTACAATTTAGACCCAGAATCATAAATCATTTTTAATTGACTAAAGCTGGTCCCTGAAGAAGAGTAATCAAAATACAGTGCTGGCTAAGAAATCCACTGTGAAAGATAATTGTAGCACTTCCGATGGAGGCCATTGTTTTTAAACTGCCGCTAAATATTTCAGTAAATTCCATTTGGATTTATGAATAAACATTCATTCTCCTTTGGGCTTTCTAACCTGTCTTTGCCTTAGAAAACTCACCTCAGCTCCATCAATCCATGGTATTTTTTTTCCAGTGGTATGATTTATACACTAATGATTTTCTAATTTGTATTTTTACAAAAGCCGATCTCAGGAGACATCACGTTCTTGGGTGGTTAAAGCAGTGAATATATGAGAATGACTAACAGTAGGAGACGTCAACGTAAAGAGAAAGTGTGATTTAATGATCTGCTTTTGAAACAAGTTAGAACATTGACATCGTTGGGGAGGAGGCCTCCCAACGCACTCCTGGCTTCAGGACTATTCCAGAAACTGTAGTGAAGTTTTTCTTTAAACCACAAGAGTGTGAAATCTTTCTAAAGCTTCTCAGAAAGCCAAAGGAGGATACTAATGAACACGAACTATAATACAATTCCAATTTCACAGCACACTTAACGTTGCTGATAGCATCTTAGAGCATAATTAAATCAAATCGGAAGGAGGTTCTGGTAGGGAAATAGTCCTCCTGGTTGAGAAAGTGGATACTCGTTTAAGTATTATTTACCCTAGGTTGACGATGTGCAAGCCAGCTCAGTGGTTTATATAGGGGATTGCAAGAAGATACTCAAACTGTTTTGAGTATTTTGTGATTTTCTCTATAGTACCAAGAAACATCTACTTTGGGAAAAGAGAAGAAAAGGGGCAATTAGGTTTGCACGCTTAAATTTCTCTCCATAGAGGAGTAAAAAAATGCAATACTACCCCTCCTAAAATATAACATAGTTTTCAAATAACAAGTTGCTTAAATTAACTTAGGGAGCAGTCTTAGAGAAGAATGCATTGACTTTTAAAAGCAAATTTCCCTGAATTTTTCTCTCCTCTTGAGCTTCATAAAATAGAAAAGGCAGCACACACTTTCTTCCAATGGCCGCTACGTTGTAATTTAAAAATGCTGGTTAAAGAATGAAGGGTAACATCATTAAGTTTTAGAAAGAAAAATCAGGAAATCTAACCATGTAACTTCAAACTGATTACTCATGAAGGTGCTCCTCAACTGTGCTGATTCCCCTTGGAAACTGATAGCTTGGCCTTCATCCTAGTGGCTGCTGTCATTCCTTACAGCTATCAGGGATGCTTTCTGCTGGTTCTACAGGAATTCCACCGAATTGAGTCTGAGCCCTCAATACCTCCTCTCTCCCCCTTCCCCAGTCAGCCTCGCTAGGCAGCAGTTGACTGGGCCATGTGTACTTGGGAAAGGAATTACAAAACTGCCCGATTCTTCGTTATCTTTCCTCATCCCATATCTTTAATATTTAAATACCTCATTTGGATTCTAGAGCTTCTGATGTACCAATCAAAACATTGCAGTTAAGGACAACAGAAATATCAAATGGGCTTATGTCAATGAAGGAGTTAAAAGGGATATTGTCCAGGCATTTGGCCTCAAATTAGCACTCTGGAATGTGGGGAATGTTTTAAACATAAAAAAGCTGAGTTGTATATTATAATACACGGTAACTTTTTAAATGTTAGGGTTTCATATCACAAAACATACACACTGGAAATTAAATGACCCATTGTTTTGAAATTTCTGCTGTTCAGATACTTACCTAAGCACCAGTTATAGCTGACTTAAAGACAGGGGCGGGGACCTCAAAAGCCTTGTGTGTGATTTGAGGTTCTGCTTTCATTACTTTTTATAAAAGCTTGGACGAGCCAAATTCCCAAACGTTGGTCTGAACTTTTAGGGCTTATTTTACCATTATCTTTGAATTGGGGTGGGGGTGGTGTTAATTTCTTGGAAGGTAGGAGAAAACAAAATACTAGAGCAAATAGAGTTACAAATTCATTTTCAATCTGCTCTTTGTTGAGAAAGCTTTTTTTTTTGGTACATCGGGTAGTTTTCAAAGTATGAGATTTCCACCATGGAAAATTAGACTCTAAGCTCTTTGAGGATATGAAACGTATCTTACATCTTTCTTGTAAACCTCACATAATTGTTTAGTTTGCTTTGAGGAGGTAGATAGAGATCTTTGAAGAGCAGAGGAGAGAGTCTTGTGATGGCGCAGCTGTCCAGTCACTGGGCAGGCTGGTAGGGCCCCAGAGACAACGGCTTGGGAAGCACCACCAAACCTGCCTTATTCCAAAATGCCTCCCCACACCTTGCCATTTGTGTCACCCAGCAACTTCCTTCCCCCTGCCAGCAATTGCTCTTTCATGAAGGTAAAGTTCCACCCCCCACCGGAGTTACTCCCTTAGTTCCTTCCAGAAGGCCATCTGGAGCTAAGTCCTGGCCAAAGGGGACCAGAGGGGATCGAACCTTTCATTCTTCCCTTCTTCCCCTTTCTTTCCTCCCTCTCTTCTCTTTCTTTTTCTATGCTGCCTCCTTCAGGAAGGATTTATGATAGTGATTCTTTCATTAATTCATTGACCTGCAATCTTTTGATAAGATTAGGTGATTTAGGGAGAGAAAGGAAAAATCCAGGGCAATGGCTCTTTCCTTCTTTCTTCCTCTGACACATGAATAGACACCTTCCTTCATGTGGTCAGCCCCTCTGGGTTTTCTTAACATCTTCCAAATGATTCAGATTTATCATGGGTTTACATGCTAGTAAACCAGGGAGCTATGTGGGAGCAACTGGCGTCTTCCCGTCCACCTCCGTTTTCTGGGGAGGGAAGGCTTGATAATAAAAGCAGCAAGTATCAAGAGTAGAATTATGGGCAGCATCATTGAGTGGGAAACTTCATCCCCTTCAAAATAAAATGTGTGTTGTATGAATGGCTAAAAAATATTTGCCCAGAGTTTCCCTTGCAATAGTGCAGTAGCCTCAGTTACCCCAGGATGATGCAGCAGACGAAAGGAAGATGGTTCGGGAGAGCTAAGAAGCCCACTGCTGGAGCCAAAAGAGATGCAAAATTAGGTGATGTGAAACTGAAAAGAGAATTTCACAAGGTATAAATGAGTATGTTTTAATGCAACGGAGTCCTTCAGGCATTTGCCCATATCCTCAGGCAGAAACTCTATAAATAAACCGGAACATCTCTTAGGCCGTTTTGAAAGCTCATCTAAAATTACCATGTTTATTTAATCACACTTTCATTTTAGAAAGATAATAGATCCTGCCAGAATATTTGAGAAGAGAACATAAATAGTGAGATCAAATTTGTTGTCTTATATAAGATTGATGATCTATATATCTATCATCTATCTATCTATCTATCTATCTATCTATCTATCTATCTATCTATCTATCTATCTATCTTCTATCCTCATTATCTATTGATTTAATTTCTGCTGTGAAGTTAGAATACTTGAAGATTTCAAAGTTGTCCTGTAACCTCATATAACTGGCGTGACATTTCTCCAGACTGAACTGTATTACACCATACTCTATGTTTTGGGTTTTCAGGCATCCTGGAAAGTTTTCCCTTCCTCCCTTAAAATGCCAGTAGTCACTATGACTTCTGTTCTAATGCATAAACTTCATTATTCTTGCTGTAGTATGAATACATTTATCAAGAACCTTCCAGAGAACAAGATTGAAAATGAGAAGTGTAGAGAGTTGCTGCAGAGGATGCTAGGTTTCAAGGGGAAAAGGAGTAAGTAAAATGGAAATTGAGGTCTTGTAATATTCTACTGGACAGTTTTGTCAATGGCTCTTGTCACAGTGATCCTACAGGAAGATAGAGAAACAAGTTAATGATAAATGATCTTATGTGCCTCCTTGTACCTACTGATGTGTGAGCAAGTACACTCAGTGAAACATGGATTATCATAAATTGACGTAGTTATTGGAGACCTCTTAGCTAAAAGGAACCTTGATTTTAAGATGGGAAGGTGGCTGTATTGGAGAGCTATGTTCTGACTTTTGTTTCCGTCACCATTAGAGAGACTGAGGTGGGATGTGCAGGGTGTGCAGGGAGCAGGGACCGATCTTAAAAATCTTATGGCTACAAAGAGCAAAAACTCTTGTAAATGGCATACAATTGTGTTTTGTTTTGTTTTTTTTTCTTTTTTGTTTGGCTTAGAGAGAGTGTTTGGATTTTATGGAGGAGTTTAACTCATTTACTTTTCTCATGATAGCTGATATGTTTGGCTTTACTTCTGCCATCTTATTTTATGTCTGTATGTTGTCCTTTCTTTTGTTCTTTTCCTTTCTTTGCTGTATTGATTAGATTTTCTTAGTTCTTTTTTCTTTACTACTTTGAAAGTTGTGAGCTCCATATTTATATAACTAATGGTTATCTTAAAAATTTAAATGACATATTTCGACCTATATTTATCTATCAACGTCAAGAATGAAGCAGTATCTACTTATTGTTTAATAGGAGTATAAGGAAATTTCATATTCTTTTAAAAACACTATCCTATCAATTTTTCTTAAAAATTTTTGGGTTATTAAATCTTAAAGCAATCCATGTCAGGGCATAATGTAGAAAAGCATAAGAGGATATAATAGAAGAGTTGAAGTTGTTTGTACACAGTGGCAGAGGTAGGAGTGAAAAAAATTACATTAGGTAGCTGGAGCAGAGAGGCTCATTTAAGAAATAATCTATATGAATTAAATTAAATAGTTTATTATTGTTTTATATTAAAATAACTGGACACATTTTCACCAAATTTGGGTTTGTTTGGGATGGTTGATTTAAAATAGAGGCCATGTGTTGGGGTCATTAACGGGAGGCACCACAATGAGTTCAGCCTTTACAGTGGTGGCCTGTGTGTTTGCAACTGAGATGCTTGATGCAAGCAGGTCTCAGTGAAACCTGATCCAAGATGAGCAGCAATGGGGATTCATCTATTTCATGATGCCTAATGAGCAACTCAGAATAACCCACTAAAGTGCCATAAAGTTGGATATACTGTAGAGACTAAGTAAACCTGCTCCACAAATTCTAGGGTTACAAGTTGAGATTTAGTCTGATTGGCTAGGGACACATTGCTGGTTCTTAGGAAAGAAGAGACCTCTGGACCAACCAGTACCTATTACAGTTCTCTGTCTCCATTAGGTCTTTGGAAGATTCTAAGAGCAATCACACATTTCTCACCCTTGTGTTTACTTTAGAGAATGACCTCAAATATAGGACTTTGGTATGAACAGGCAATATTACTTCCACAAAATGTTTTGTTTAAATTTTAGGTACCAAGGTTTTAATTCCATACAGATGTAGTTCTTCTGAATCATTCTACCTACTAATAAGAGAGTCATGGTTTGAGGCCATCTGTGGTATATTTAGGTGTGCCTTGTATAGCCTGTTCTCTGTAAAACTACAGAAAATTGCTACTTCATTTTTTCTGATTTTGTAGCCTCTCTTTAATCAGCTACTAATATATATGGTGAAACTATGACTTGCCTGACCAGTCCTTTGTTTGCTGAAAAGGTTAAAAAATGATCTAAGAACATTGCTTTGGAAACGAACCAACACTTGCCTCATCGGGAGTCAAAGCAAAAGGAAGATTCCAGAAATAACAGTTAAATATACTTAGTGGGTATATGTGTGTATGGGGCAGAGCAGTAGGGGGGATATATTCTTTTTTTTTTTAACAGCAAAATGTTTATTTTTTTATCGCGGTATAACTGACATACAACACTATATTAGTTTCAGGTGTACAACATAATGATTCAATATTTGTATAGATAAGTTGTTAATTGATCTTAAGGAAAGCAAATGAAAAAGGGTATTAGGCCACTCTGCTTAGTTTCTGCAAAACTTGGCATGTTTAGTATCTGTAACAATTAGTAGCAGGAAACCACTGAGATTACATGCAAAATATTTCTAAAGCACAGCTACTGTCATGTAATATAACTGTTCCCCAACCAAATGGTAATATTGGGAATATCAGTACGTAGTGTCCTACCTCCCATTATCCAACTAGCTAAATACTATTCATTCTCCTTGGTGAGGCCTTCTCTGATTCCTCGAATCAGAGGTTTTTGTCCTTTTATTTGACTACCCACAATATGTTGTTTGCATACCAATTGTAGCGTTTGATGAGGTATAATTTCCATATAATAAAATTCACTCTTTTTAAGTGTACAGTTTGATGCATTTTGATAAATTGTATGCATTCACCTATCACTACAGTCAAGATTTAGAACATCCATCATCCCTAAGAGTCCCCTCAAGCCCCTTTACGGTCAATCACTTCCCTCTACCCCAAACCCCCCGCAACAAATAACGTTTTTTCCGTCTCCACAGTTTCTTTTTCTTAAAGCATACTAGGAAGGAAGTGTTTTTATTGTGAAAAAAAGCATGGATTGACTATACATTGCATAGATGCTGTATGGTGCAGGAGTTAAGAGAATGGATCTGTACCTGTAGTTCTTCCTTTTATAATATCTTATAAAGACTAGTATGTAGTCTTTTAGTCTTCTATGTCTGGCTTCTTTTCCTTGCCATAATGCTTTGAAGTCATCCACGTCATTGCATGTGTCCATAGTTCAACCCTTTTTATTGTTGTGTAGTATTCCATTTCATGGAATTTATACTACAATTTGTTTAGCGTTATTCATCTTCATTAAAAATCACCTCGTTACCTGTAAACATATGTTTAACACTTACTATATGCTAGGCATGTCATGGGTGCTGGGGGTAAAAAGTTTAATTAAGACATAGTTCTGATACTTCTGGAATTTTTATGTAAACAAATGATGTTGATATAATATGCTGGGCCAAGATGCAAGTATGTTCTGGAAGTACAGAGGAAGGACGTTTAGAATAAGTTGAGCCTTTCAAGTGAATAAGAATTAGTACAGGAAAGAAAGGTGGAGAAACGCAGAACAAGGAGAGGAAAGAGTATGAAGGAAAGCAAGACGAGAGATAATAGCATAGAAAATTGTAAGAACTACACTAGAACGTAAAGTTTAAAGCCTGAGGTGGCAAAAGAGGCTAAAGAAATATGTAGTAGCCAGATCATGGGGGACTTTAAATACTATGGAAAGAGCTTGTTCTTTACTATGACATGTTAGGGTCTTTGACTTTAAGACGGCAGAGACAGTCTGATTTGCATTTTAGACTAGATTCAGTGTGGCAAATGGAGTCTGAGAGAATAGTTTAGGTGGTTTCTACCCTATTGTGGGCCAGTGATAATGAGGATCTGAATCAGCACAGGAGTCTTAAGGGTAGAGAGGTAAGAATCAATGTAAAAAATATTTAGAAAAGAAAAGAACTTGGTGACTGAGTGGTCGTAGATGGTAAAGAATAGAGAGGGAGAGAGCCTGACTCCCACGTTTCCAGATACCATGTTTGGATGGATTGTTTGCATAGGTTTGAGGACGGGAGGTGAAGATTTTAGTTTTGGACATAGTGGGTTTGATGTGCCTATTGTGCATTGAAGAGGAGGTTTTTAGTAGACATTTGCGTTTATGAATCTTGACTTCATGTGTGAAGATAAGGCTGGGTTTAGGAATAATTAGCATACAAATGAAACACATGGAAATGGAAGAGATTAAAGTTCTCAGAGAGTTGGGACAAAAATCCTACTTATGTCTGTGTTCTTCGTAGCTCACAATACACAGCCTGAAATACAGAAGATGCTCGAGGAATATTTGTTGAGTGGATGAATGAATAGATGCTTATTTGCAAATTAAATTCTGTCTTATGATTTGCACACTGGAATTCAAGGAAGTTAGGCATATAACTAAGGCGTGGAATTGCATGACCTACTTAAAGGCAGCTGGATAATATTCTCTATCTATGGCAGATAGAGCTTTGTGCAGTGAACAAACAGTAACCTTTTAGTTATTTTCTATTTCTGGGTTGCTGAGGGAGAGAGAGAAGGCCACCTGGAGTCTGGGTTGCACGGATTGCCAAACCACCATGATGTCTACCCTTTAGTTCCACCCTGATTAGACCAGAACTGGGTAAATGAATGTGTCATCTTGCATCTTTCCACATAAACAGATGTCCTCACCCACAGACAAATTTAGAAAACTGTGTGGTTTTAAAGAAAAGGGAGGCGATTTTTCCAGTTAGGAAAAAGGTGGCTGCTTATCATCATTTTTAAAGATATATTTATTTTTCAAAACCCAGGTAACAAATCCCAACTCTTCCAAGAAGCCTTCCCAGATCTTGCCAGTTGGAATTAACCTCTATCTACCATTTATTCTCATAGTATTTGTTTTGGAAGCTGTGTGATACATTGGAAAGAGAACGGATTTCGGAGTTGGGTCGTCATAGGTCCTGTCTTGGTGCTGGTAGTTACTAAACTTCTCTGAATCTCACTCTCTTTGTCTGTAAATTACCTGTAATGATGCATTTTGGGGTTGGAGGGGGACTGCCAAAGAACCTTTTTTCCCGTTTCTAACTTCCAAACTTTGAGAAATAGATACAGGAGATAGATGGACCTAAAATGCTAGTTGTTCCTCCTAATTCATCAATCAGTTAAGTCTCTCCTTCTGCAGGGGATTGAAGAGAAGCTGCTAGTGTGAGTTGTATGCTTTTCTACCCTTTGGAGTAGAAATGGGGATAAATGTTCCCTCATAAGAATACGTACTTTTAAGTTTATGTATCCGAAGGTGTAGAAATAACATATAAGGGAGTGGGTAGTACAGGAGAGGCAGGTAGGAGCGAGTCTCTGTCTTTCTTTCCTTAGTGCTCCTTATAGCACAGAGTATAGAGTGTTAATACAGTGGGTTATCATTTGATGGTTGTTGATTTGAGTTAGAAACAAATCTCACTTGTTTCATTAATATTAGATCTTGAATTTCTCTCCAGAATTATTATACTTCCCTTACCATGTGATCTTTAGACATTGTAGGTGTACACAATTTGTTTTTTTTTCACTTAAAAATAACATTTAACTTGAAGTATAAATATACATACAGAAAAGTACAAAAATCATAAATATACAACTTGATGAATTATAACAAATTGAATACACCTGTGTAACCATCACCCGGATAGATGAAGCAATAGAACATTACCAGCATCCTAGAATACTCTCTTGACCCACCCCCCCCAGAGATAACCATTAATTTTATTGCTAATCCTTATATTAATTTTATAGTTTTTGGAGTGTGTATGTGTGTGGTTCTATTCTGCTCAGGTTATGTTTATGAGATACATCTATGTTGTTTTGTATAAAAGTAATGTGTGCCTTTTTATTTGCTGTATCATTTCATTGTATGACTGTATCAGCATTTATTTACCCATTCTGCTGTTGATGGACATTTGGATTCTTTCCAGTATTTTGCTATGATGAATAAAGTTGCAGTGAAGATTCTTATACATTTTTTGTATATTTATCTTGGGTACATATCTAGGAGTGAGATTGCTGGGACACGGGGTATATTCAGCTCTAGTAGATAATATGAAAACACTTTTCCAAAGCGATTGTACCAATTTACATTCCCACCAGCATTATATGAGAATTCAATTGCTCCAAATCATCATCAATACTGGGTAACCCCAGTCTTCTGAATATTAGCTACTCTGGTGGTGTATCATTGTGGCTTAAGTTTGTATTTACTTGATGATTAATAAAGTTAAGTAAATATTCATCACATTTTTTTTTTGTCATTTACCATTCTATCACGTGAAGTTCTTGTTCATGTTTTTCATCTATTTTTATGAGGTTATCTGTATTTTTATTACTGATTTGTAGTCTAATTTAGAACCCATTTTCTTTATGATTAATGCTTTTTTGTGTCCTGGTTAATAAATTTTTACCTAACTCATGTTATCAAGATACATTTCTAAGTTATCCTCTGGAACCTTTCTCTCCCCCCTTTACATATGCATCAACATTCCACCTAGAATTGATTTTTTTTGTATGGTATGAGATAGGGTCTGGGTTCATTTTACATGAATATCTAATTGATCAGGACTTTATTAAAAAGAACATCTTTAAAATTTCCCCATTGTTCGTTAGTCTCTCCTTTGTCACAGAGCAAGGGTCTATATGTAAAAGCTTGTTTCTGGATTTTCCATTCTATTCCATTGTTCTGTTGGTCTCTTCTCGGTTAATACCACAATGTCTTAACAGCTATAGATGTGTGATGTCTTGATGTCTTGTGTCATAGTCTTCCAGTTTTTTTTTCACAATTGTCTTGGCTATTCTTGGCTCACAGCATTTCGATGTGAATTTTAGGATTAGCTTGTCAATTGCTGCAAAAAAAAATGTGTTGGTGTATTTTTAATAAACTTTCAGTTTTGGAATAATTTTATACTTCCAGAGAAGTTGCATAGATAGTGCAGTGGGTTCTCATATACTCTTCATCCAGTTTCTCACACTGTTAACATCTTATATTGCTTGGGTACATTTATCAAAACTAAGAAACTGACATTGATATATTACTGTTAACTAAACTCCAGACTCTATTTGGATTTCACCAGTTTTTCCATTAATGTCCTCTTTCTTTCCAGGATTCAATCCAGCATACCACATTGCATTTAGTTGTCATGTCTGTCTAGTCTTTTCTGGTTCATGACAGTTTCTCAGCCTTTTCAAATTTTTCATCATCATTTTGACAGTCTTAAGGAGTACCAGCCAGTTATCCTGTAGAATGTCCCTAATCTGAGGTTTTCCATTGTTTTTCTTATTATTCTGGGGTTATGGGTTTTTGGAAAGAATACAACAGAGTTGAAGTACACATCTCATCACATCATATCAGGCGATACATGATATCCACGTGAAATCGCTGGCGATGTCAACCTTCATCACTTGGTTAAAGTAGTGTTTGCCAGGTTTCTCCATTTTAAAGTCATATTTTTCCTTTTCTTATTGTATTCTTTGGAAGTGAGTCACTGGTGGCGGGGGTTATTGTAGGATGCACTATCTTCACATATTATTTGGAATTCTTCTGTAAGAAAGATTTGTCTCATTTATTTATTTATATCAATATTTACTCATCTATATTTGATTTATACTTCGGGTTATAATCTATACCATTTTATTTGTTTCATTGATCAAATTGTCCCAGCTTTAGACATGAGGAAATTTTTTTTTTTTTTTGTGAGGAAGATCGGCCCTGAGCTAACATCTGCCAATCCTCCTTTTGTTTTGCTGAAGAAGACTGGCCCTGGGCTAACATCCATGCCCATCTTCCTCTACTTTATATGGGACGCCGCCACAGCATGGCTTGACAAGCGGTGCATCCGTGCGTGCCCAGAATCCGAACTGGCGGACCCTGGGCCACTGCAGTGGAGCACACGCACTTAAGCACTTGCGCCACTGGGCAGACCAACCTGAGGAAATTTTTCAGCCTTGCTCCTGTGTCCCTTTGACATGCATCTATATTTTTGTTTTTGGAGTACTTCTTTACTTTTTGGCACTACAAGATGTTCTAGGCCCGTCTTGTACATTCCCTGCCTCAGTCTTAGAATCAGTCATTTCTTCAATAAGCCCTTGTTCTTTTTGTTGGAGAATGGTACTTAGAAACCAAGATCTGGGCATTGGGTGTGCTTGTTGTTACCATTACTGCCAGGGCCTCTCAGTGGACAGTGCTAATATATATATAATATATTCATATATGTATACACACATGCACATATACATATGTACATATATGTGTACTTTTACCATTTCCCAGGTAATGAAAGGACCTCAGAACACTTTAACTCCATTTTCTCCCTCCCACTTCTTGTTATTGTTTTCGTGTATTTTGTTCGATACATTTTTTAAGCCCACAGATATTGTTGTTATTTTATAGTCAGTGTTAATTTAGATGTACCTACATTTCTACCCTTTCTTTCGCTCTTTATTCCTTCCTGCATTTTCATGCTATCATCTTGTTCCTTCTTTGTGAAGTACTTGCTTTAATGTTTGCTTTAATATGGATCTATTTTATTTGTCTGAAAATGTCTTTTTTGCCTTTGCTTTTGATGAATATTTTTATTGGAAGTAGGTTCTAGATTGGCATTTAGTAATTAGCTATTTTCTTTCAGCACTTGTAGTTTTCTTTGTTGTCATCTGGATGCCATTGTTTCTGCTAAGTAGTCAGCCCTCAGTCTTATTGATTCTTTTTAAAGGAAATATTTTTTTCCCCCTCGGTTGTTTCAAAATTTTCTTTGTCCTTCGTTTTCAGCAATTTTGCTATCATTGTTAGGTATAGTTTTCTTTGAGTTTATCCTAATTAGAATTTGTGGCACTTTTCAGTTTTGTGTCTTGATGTCTTCATTTGGTGTGGAAAAATTTCAGGCCGTTATTTCCTAAAAATTACTTTGGAACAACTCTCTCTTTTGTCTCCTTCTGGGACTCCAAACATTATCTTGGAATACCATATGTTTTTCACATTACCTCCCCTGTTTATTTTCCATCCTTTTGTCTCTTGTGCTTCAGTCTGAATATTTTCTTCTGACCTTTAGTTCCACTAATCATCTCTCTGTCTGTGTCTATTTCTTCTGTTAACCCATCTATCACAGTTTTAATTTTAGCTAATGCATTTCTCAGTTTTAGAATTTTCGTTTGATTTTTGTTTTTAAAATAAAATTCTGCACATCTTCATCTAATTTCTTCAACATATTAAGAGATATTTTAAAGTACATGTCTAATAACTTAATATCTATTCCTTCTATGGTCTGTTTCTGTTTTATTTATCTTGGTTTTTGGCCACATAGTTTTGTTTTTTGGTATGACTAGTAATGTTTGATTGACTGCAGGATATCAAATTTGAACAATTGTAGAGATAAATTGAGCCTTTGGATGCTGCTTTCTGCTTCCCAAGAGAACTTAGTTTTGCATCTGTCAGGCAGCTTGGGTATGTGTCAATCACCTTAACCCAATCAGGGATTGAGTTAATTCCAATCTGGCATTCAGTCATTGTGAGCACTGATTTAATTTTGGTTTCTCTCTATTCCTGAGGTGGAGGTCTTCTGTGGTCTGAAATGAAGGCCTAGGTAGTTTAATATAGATTTTCTTTTTGAACTCCAACTTTTGTCCCTCAGTCTTATAAAACTGTAAGCAGTTTTGCTTAGCTTTTTAGCTTCTTAAACTGCCACTTTTTGTTCAGCTTTCTGATATCTCAGCAGCCACTTGGGAACCCAAAAATGACTTAAGGGGAAAAGCAGTACCAAATGTTGGCATTGCCCCTCTAAGTTTCTCTTCCTTTTGGGATCTTGGCCCCTTAGTCCTTACAGCTTTGGAAACTCGAATGCCTTCCAGGAAATAATATATGTATGTACATATATACACATAGCTCAGCTCTTGTTGTTTTTCATCACGGAAAGAGTGGTCTCCAATACACTTGTACATCATTATAGAAAGAAGTTACTCACCTTTATGATTCTTGTACATTATATATATCTATAAGATGGGTATAATAATGCTGAAAATTATTGTGAGAATCATATTAGATCATGAATGGGAAAACATTGAGCAAACTGGAAAGCTCTATGCAAACGAATATTACTATTATCCTATTATAAAACATCTCTTTGAAACATGCAGCAACATGACAGGGAAGTATTTGATAATTTCTTATTTGTTATTTTTTGAAATATGGAACCTCTTAAAGGGCCTGAGTCAATCTAGTTAATGTGCTACACAATATAGAAGTTGGGGTGGTATCAAAATCGAAAGCCTTATGCTGGGTAAAACAGAGAGATGTAGTTCCCCAAGGCAACCCAAAGGTAGAAACCATCTCTCAAGACGAGCTTAGACAGTCTTGGATGTCAAATCCCAGCAGAGAGAAGAATGAGCAATAGGTCACTAGTGTGTATAATAAGGTCAGAAGCTAGGTGACTGAAGGACGGGATGGAATGGGTCATAGCATAGATGATGAACAGTGAGAGATACTAGAGTTTGTCTGGTGCGTTTCATGGGGCCTGACTGTGAGACTAAAAGAAACTGTATGGGCCCTAATTCACAACCTGATAATTTTTTGGGGGGTTTTTAATTTTACAACTCTTCAAGTTATCTACTAGAATTATTTATTTTCTGTGATTTTCTTATACTCAAGTTAGAGATTGGGATGTATGTCAGCAATATTATACTCTATAAAAATTCATTGAATATTATTATGCACATGAGCGCATGTCCACTGTTCTTGAATTCTCTGGATGTTAGTGATGTGCTGTAGGGAAGATGTAAGTACGAAAAGGAGTGTGTGGGAAAACGAACAGAAGGGCAATATGCCGGTGTTGAAGTCGTCCATCAGTCAGAGTTTAATTGAAAAATATCGACACAATGTACTTTCTGCTTAATATTGAAACTGTGTCGTTTTTCGTTATTACAGTTACTATTATTACTGTTGCTGGCTTGTTGTTTTTAAATCCGTAGTGTCTGCTGATGGAGGTGAAATGCTATTCTGATGGATGTCAAAGATGAGTGCTACCAATATATCTCTTTCTCTCATGTCTTTTCATCAAAATTCTCCGTGAGGAATGGCTCCAGACTGCAACCCACCTACCCTGTCATCTCCTCCTTTCGAGTCTTGCTCAAGGACTTCGCTCTTGACAATCTTTCACTTATCTCTTTCTTCCTTTCTTTCCTACTTCCTACTAGCCTTAACTCCTCTGTAAACTCAAGCTTTTCATATATTAGAAGTTTTCAAAGGCAAAAGGATGGGAATTAGCAATCGTTTCATGCCAAGCACCATATCTTGATGTGTAGTATCTCATTAAGTAAGAAGACATTTCCAAATAAGTCTTACCTATTTTTTAAAGCAGATCTTATAAATAACTGCAATGAGCATTGTGTATTAGCCTAGATTGAGTTAACATATGCTCTTATATAAAGGGTTACAAGAAAGGTTCAAATTAATTATTTAGAGTTATAAAGGCCACCTCCAATGAGGAATAAAAGAAGTCAATGGTAATATAAAAAAGAGAAATAGTGATTTGGATTGAGTACGGGACATGGGTCCCAATGTAAGTGCATTATTTGTCATAAAAGGGAGAAAATAGATGCAGTTTTATAAAGCAAGAAACAAGGATAAGCATTTTATGTAACGCAGTAATGGAAACTCCTCAGAAGAACTAAGTGTGCTAAGGGGAGGGAGATTTTTTCTTTTAACTTGAGACCATTCTGTACTCTGACTTTTTTATTTACTATGTAAAATCTTTTTTATAATAAAAGTAGTTTTAAAAATAACTGGATAGGGGCCAGCCCCTTGGCTTAGCGGTTAAGTACGTGCGCTCCGCTACTGGTGGCCCGGGTTCAGATCCCGGGCGTGCACCAACGCCCCGCTTCTCCCGCCATGCTGAGGCCGCGTCCCACACACAGCAACTAGAAGGATGTGCAACTATGACATACAACTATCTACTGGGGCTTTGGGGCAAAAAAAAAAAAAAGGAGGAGGATTGGCAATAGATGTTAGCTCAGAGCCAGTCTTCCTCAGCAGAAAGAGGAGGATTAGCATGGATGTTAGCTCAGGGCTGATCTTCCTCACAAAAAACAAACAAAAAAACGGGATACATTAGGCAAATGCACATAAAGTAATACAAAGATAACAATAACAAAAAAGAAATTAATATTTTAAAAATCTCAAAATAAAGATATGAAAGTGAATATTCATAATTTCTTTGGTTAAAGAGGACATCAAAATCAAATTTATAGTACCTTCAGAAATGACAACTATATGATTGTATAGAAAAGCTGTACTGTGTAGTTATTGGTTATATTATGATATAAACATCTATTTGCCGATTAATGGGCATTTAGATTGTTTTCAGTTTTGGCCAATTACAAATATTTATTTACCCATGTAGGTATCATTGACAGTGCTCTTCATTTCTTTTTTGAGATCCATATTTCTGTCTGGTATGATTTTTGTTCTGCCTAAAGGACTTCCTTTAACGTTTCTTATGGTAGGGATCTGCTAGTCATTGACTCATTCTTCTAGCTTTTGTATGTCTGAAAGAGTCTTTAACCTTCATTTTTGAAAGATATTTTCATGAGGTATATCATGCTAAGTTGACAGTTATTTGCTTTTAGTACTTTAAAGATGTTTCTTGACTGTTTCTCATTCGAATTGTTTCCAATGAGAAATCTTCTGGAATCCTTATCTAGGTTCCTCTGTAGAGTAATGTGTCTTTTTTTCTCTGACCGCTTTTAAGATATGCTATTTATCACTGGTTTTGAGCAATTTGATTATGTTGTACCTTGGTGTAGTTTTCTTTATGGATACTTTTATGTTCCTATATATATATTCTTGAACTTTGTTCAAGAAATTGTGCTAGGATCTGTGCTTCTTCAATCTGTGGGTCTATAGTTTTCATCAAATTTGGAAAATTCTTAGCTATTGTTTTTTCTGTGCCCTCCACCATAACTATCCTTGGGGAATCTCATTACATGTGTATTTGGCTGCTTTAAAATTTCTCAACGTCCCTGATTCTCTCTTTCTTTTTTTTTTTTTTTGATTCCCTTTTTTGTTTGTTTCATTTTGGATAGTTTCTATACTATTCGTTCATGTTCACTAATCTTTTCTTCTGCAATGTCTAGCCTGCTATTCATCCCATGCAGTGTATTAGTCCTATCAGACATAGTAGTTTTCCTCTTTAGAAGTTTAATTTGTGCCTTTTTTACATCTTCTGTCTCAACAACTTTTAATGTATAGAAAAGTTATAATAGTTGTTATTGTTCTTTTCTGCTGCTTCGACATCTGTGTTAGTTACGGTTGATATCGATTAATTTTTCTCTTCATTGTGGGTCACATTTTCCTGCTTCTTTCCGTGCCTGGCAATTTTTGATTGGATGCCAGATATCAAGAAGTTTATAGCGTTGGATGCTGGATATTCTTGTCTTCCTATTTGAGTCTTTTAAAATCTCTTCTATATCTTACCTTTCTGAACATAATAATTATAAAAATGTCTTCATGTACTAATTCTAACATCTACATCAGTTCTCAGTCAGTTTTTTAATTGATTTTTTTTTTTTCTCATTATGGGTCATATTTTCCTACTTCTTTGCATGCATGCCTGGTAATCTTTGATTGGATGCCAAACACTATAAATTTTACCTTTTTGGATACTAGATACTTTTGTATTCCTGTAAATAGTCTTGAGCTTTGTTCTGGGGTGTAATTAAGTTCCTAGTAATTCAGTTAGTCCTTTGTGGGTCTTGTTTTTACAATTTGTTAGGTGGGACCAGACCAGTGTTTCATCCAGGGCTAATTATTCCCCACTACTGAGGCAAGTCCCTTCTGAGTATTCTGCTTAATGCCCTGTGAAAATAAGGTTTTTCAGTCTGACTAGTGGGAACAGCACTATATCCTGCCTTGTGTGAGTGCTGGGTAGCATTCCCCCTAATCCTTTGAGTGGTTCTTTCTCTGGCCTCAAGTAGTTTTTTCACACATTTGCCCTGATTAATATGCTAGTGATTCAAGGTGACCTCTGGAGTAACTTCCTGTGCAATGGTCTCTTCTCCAGGACTCTATCCACCTTGGTCTTTGTGGACTAATCTGCTCTGTCTCCTCAATTCAGGGAGTCTACCAGCCTCTGCCTAGTTTTCTCCATTTTCTCTATACTTCCTGGAAACTCCCCCAAGGATGTAAGTGGGGGCAATCATAGTGCTCGCCTTATTTGTTTTCCATCTCTGCCTCCATGTCCAGTGTCTTGACAACCGCTATTTCATAATTTTTTTTTTTGGTTATTTTAGGCAAGAGAGTAAGTCCAGTCTCTTTTACTCTATCTTGGTCAGAAGTGGAAGATAATAAATTCATTTTAAAGTGTTAATTTTATAAAGTATGTTAAGAAAGATATCTTTAAACAATGAAATAGCAAAAGCGGTATGCAATCTTGCAACAGGATGCTAAATCATTCTAAAGTGGGTTTACTGTTGGATGTTTGCTTTTGTGAAGACAGACTTTGCACAATTTTTAAGCTTTTCTGAAAATGGTCTGCTATCATTATAGTTCTGACAGTAGAAGTTTGAGCAATATATAAGCTTATTATTTGAGTATATGAGTGTAAAAACTCTTATCAAAACTTACTTAAGGATCAAAATATCTGGATTGAAAAAAGAAGCCTGATTATGCTCCAGACATCTCATTTTAAAACATAATCTCTTCTAGAAATATATCTTTTATAATTCCCTTTAGCACATTGCCTTTGATTTATAATATCTGCTGATAACACTAGATATCCAATACATTTATTAATTTAACATTGCTTTAGGATATTTCAGGATATTTTAAATATATATGAAATAGAAAATGCTAATTTGATGTACACCCTATTGCTTTTGATGTGTATATACAGTGAACCCACTTTTGATCTTTAATAATGGGTTATTTTAATTTAATTGCAAAATTTACACATTTTCTCATGTGTTGTATGCAAAATGTTCAGATAAGCTTTTGAGATATAAGACATTAATTAAAGTGATCAATTATACACCAATAACTATAGAGAAATTTTAGCGTAAAATCACCTTGGTTTTAAACACTTGTGAGTTAATACATGTGAAGTGCTCAGAACAGAGTCTGGAATGTAATGAGTTCAATACAGGTTAACAATTAAATGATTTCCACCTACTTGAATTTTTTTTGAGATGTGCATGACTGAGGTGTAACTGAAGTAATGATACCGATCCTGTAAGTAACTAGATCCTGGCACTGATGGCACATTGCGTTCGTTTACCACCAATCAGTGTCTGACTTAAGATGAGATCAGGGGGAACCACACGCCAACATGGAGGATTTTTAATCTCTCTCACTGCTTGTTGATAGTTTTTCGTTTTAATTCCTGATCCTGTGGTAGAGCTTTCAATCAAAACTGACACTGGATGAGGAAGAATGAAAAGATAGGGTGTTGTGAACAGAGAGGAGGATGTGAAAGGGCCTGGAACGGGGGCAAGACTGGATCATTGACATGTAAGGCAGGAAGAAAATTTCTACGGAGGAGGCAAGGGAGCAGTATAGAACCAGGATTCATTTCTTGCATATGAACTTTGCCAGAGACTCCTCAGGGGAAATGCTTTCCTTGGAAATACATTTAGGAGACAGAGAGCCAATAGTATCTCAAAGCTGAGATGAGCCTTGAAGTCTGTCAGATAAGAACAATTTAAACAGGTGAGAGTTTGCTAAGAATTGCAGTGGTAAAATTAGTACAAAAAAACTAGCAATTCATAGCAGCCCCACCTGTTGAACCTTTTCTAAATGAAAGTCATCCTGCAATATTTATAAAATTGTAATTAAAATATAGTATTTCTTTAAGTAAATTTCTTTGTTTTTTATTGGTAAAGCAGATCATATATGATTGATAATGCAGTAATTATTGACATGAAAATGTTCTATTTCTTTTCAGATGCAGAATATCAGTGTTACTCCAAAAACAAGAATCCTCTCAATAGCATTATAAAAAGGTAATAATTGAAAACTTACAACCTGTTTTTGATTTTTGGACAGCTATAGGGCTACAGGTTCTTCTTGATGCTGAATTTAGTGACCTTTCTGATACATTCATCCATTGCAGCTCAGTTCTTTTGAGTGAAACAGAATAAGCCATATCCATTTTAGCTATTTGAAGATAGCTATGCAATCCCAGTTCTTCTTTAAGTTTTCAGTCTAAGACATGGCCCCTTTCCCCTCACAATCGTGATTATCTTTTTAGATACAGAACAGATTGCCAAGGTCTATCTTGAGGATAGAGATTAAAAAGAAATATAAAACGTGCTTGCTACCATTAAAGTACTTATGAAATATTGATTTTTTCCCCCAATGCCTGGCATGGATCTTTATGCCCAACAGGTATGACAGGTTAACAGCTACAAAAGAGGAATTCTGATAAGTAAAACCAACAAGGGGCCTGGTGAGTTCTAAGTGGCAGTGAAAGTTTGGTTGCAGCATGTCCTGGCCAGACATTACATCCCATTAGAAAAGGACAGATGTCAATTAATTAACTCATTCAAAAATTATTTTTTTCATCCACCTGTAACATTTCTCAAAATGTGTTCTGGGGACCATTCTGCTGAGAATAGTCTTCTGTGGTTAAGTGACCAGATACTGTGTCGCCCCTTTGAGATTCTTTGCAATAATTTTCACATAAAGAATTCTGATCGATCCTATAGTAAAGAAACTCCTTTGACATTGTTTCAATCAGCTCCAAACTTTTTTCTTTGCTTTGGGAAATTTTGTGTGTAACATTCATGACTTCTTGTGAAACATATTTTGGAAAACACTGTCTTAAAACATTGAACCACAGAATTCATTGGACTTTTGGACTTTTTTCCCAAACATTTCAATGTGAATATAGCCATTTCCATGAAAAGTGGTTCCCATAGAACGACTGAGTTTCATCTGAACTTGACTCCAGTTTTCTACTGAAGATTTATCACAAAAATCTGTGAGAGGGGAGCTGTGTGAGGATTAAGGAATAGATGAAACCAACAAAGTATACTGGCATGTGATTTTAAGGGAAATTCATTCATGAAGGAGCTAGAAGGCGAGAATATCATAAAACTGGAAGGAACTTTGAGAATTTTTTGTCTCTATTCCATGGCTTCTTTTCTTTATTTAGGACAGTATTTATTAAACAATCATCTATCATGAATGCATTCTGATTAAGTTAGAGTGTTAATAGATCACTAACTACAAGGCGAAATAAATGGAGACAGAACCGTTGTGCCAAAGAACTTATAATTTAACCACAGAGAAAAGCTGTGTATCCACAAAATATTCAGATAATGCTATAAAGCAGTCTATAATTAGTTGTTGAGCTGAGTGGCTCAGGTTGTAAATACTCTGGAGTGCAGAGAAAGAAGTTATCCCTGTGAATGGAGTTAAAGAAGGTTTTCTATTTTTAAAGACTCCTCAGAAAGGATAGTTTTAATTTATATTAGTAACCATTGCTGCAAGAGAATAACTGTCTCAAAGTTCTTTATGTTTATGTTTAACAAAGGTATTTATTGCTGTAGTTCATACAAATTTCTCTTGGCCGATCTTCAGTGGGAATGGAGAAAGGACATCTTTCCAGGTATTAATGCTAGGAAAATATCTTCGTGAAAAGATCATTACAATTCTTTTTCGTTACCAGAGGGTTTTACAAAACATTTAGGTCCACAACAGATAGGTCTGTAATTCAGTGATAGCATTTGAAATGTGAGATGACGTCAGAGAACAGTAAGGAAAACTAGAAGAGTTATGATAAGAAATAAGTAAAAGACAGGATAGAGTCTAACAAAGGCAATTTGATACAAGCATCAGAAGGAAAAGAGTTAATAGGGAATGTATATTTAAGTAATAGAAGAAGACAGAAAAAAATGACACACACAGGAAGCAGGTCCACGGGATAAGTGGATGGCTGAGATTAACATATGGAAACCAGACAGCAAGGATGGGTCAGAAGAGAGGAATAGCCACCTGGGGATAAATATAGCATCAGATAAGAAGGAATGGAAATATTGGATGGGGGTTTTACTTCCGATTTTGGAAAGACAGAGGAGAAAAAAGGACTAGCCACTTTAAACAGTTTAAAAATTATATCCTTCCCCCTTTCTCAAAAGGGTTATGTAATTTGTAAATGCAAAAGCAGACCTTTAAAAAACACTGGCATCGCTCTCCATGTTATTTTTAAAGACCTTTTCATTCATTAAGCACAATTAAGCTATCAAGTCCCCCGTTTTAACTATGCAGAACACAGTTCCCACAGCCAGGAGTGCGCAGTGTATTAGAAACATCATGAACAATTCTGAACTTGCACAAAATATAATTGGCCAATTTGGAGACATTGTTTTGCACGGTATGATGTGTCTCATACATTTTTCATATAGAGGCAATGCATTTTATGAGACGCGCAATAAGCATATGGAAATGCATGCTTTCTCAGGAGGCTAAGAGGAACCATAGGGGGGATGGGAGACCAAGAACTGAGCTGAGCTGTGTGAGGAGATTTGTGAGCTCTGAAACTTGACAAGCTTGGAAAAAACTATTCTAGGCAAGTTTTCCAAGGCACTTGCAATGCTAATTATATCTGGTGCACTCCATTTTTAACTTGCTATAATTTCTTTACTGGTTTTAATTAAGTGCTTTTAATGTCTATTAGGACGGTAGAGGAACAAGGAGAATTTGCTTACCAGGCAAGTTTTGCCCTGCCCTCACTCATTTTAGGCCGCAGCTAACCTGTGCCTTTGCTAATCTGCTATGTGATTACCTACATTTCTACTAATTGATGGCTTTTTGTTCTCTCTTTTACTAATTCTACAAATTAAGGTCCTACTTAAATGTTGTCAAGTTCAATCAGTATCCTCTTTTGAGTAGTATTAGAGGAAATGGGTCATAATCTTTTGTTGATTGACGTGTGGTTGTGTTAAAAATTACTGATGCAGCTTGAAAGTATCTTAGTGGAGAATATTGAGGAACCACCGAAATGTGGTGGAAAAAGCCTCCAGTGAAGGGTGAGCTCATGTTTGTATGGACAGACTTGGCTCTGGGGTGTAGCAGCACACGGCTCCATTCACTCCTGCTCTAGCTGAGTCAGCATTTACTGACCACAGTGTTTGGTACAAAGCATATTTGAAACAACTTCAGAATTACATTTGAAAATTTAAAGCTGAACATACACATTCTAGCATTTAATTTGTACAGGTCAGTTGTATTTAAAAAGAAAGAAGAAAGTCTTTTTTATTCCTTTATCAAATCACCCAATATGTGTTGGGTGCCTTCTATGTGTAAAGCACAAGAATTGAACGTAGAAATAGATGGAATGAGACCACCTCAAGAAGCTGACATTCCAGTAGGGGAGAGAGAACATGTACAGAAATAAGAACTAACTGAGGCATCCATTCATTTTTTTTCATTAAGCGTTTACTAGCTGACTATTCTGTGTCAGGAATTATGCTAAGGGATAAGAATATAAGATGAAGAGAACACAGTATTTGTTCCCAAAGGATTTGGTAGCTGGGACAGGGGCACAGACACGTAAATAAACAATATAGCAGTGGAGTAGCTGCTATTCTGTAGTTATATGCAAGTAATTCTCAGAACCCTGAGAAAGAAGCACCGAACTCTGCGGTACTAGGATGAGTCGGGCATAGCATCCTGGAAGACAAGAAAGACCGTCTCGGTGTAGTTTGAGTCTTTAGTTCCAGTTACTTCTCACTCTCTGGTACTAGAATATGTGCGCAAATAAATAATCCCTCTTCCTTTTTTTGCCTAAGTAAGTTTGAGTTGGATTTCTGTCACTTACAGTCAAAAGAATACTGTAAAATTCAGACAGAGCTTTGTATAAACTGTTGCAAAAGTGTTTGGAGAGATACTAAGGAGCCATGGTAGGATAACTGTTTTGTCTTTTAATCAGAAAGCCTATTTCATTTACATTTAAGTGATCTTCTTGTATATTTACAATTATTTTCCTTATTTTTGATTTTGAATTTCTCTCTACTATCTTATTTGTGTTTTCTATTTACCATTCTTTTTTCCAGCATTTTTCTGCTTTTTACTGGATTAATTACATTTTCATCACTCCCTGATTTTCCTTTACTTATTTGGAAGTTAAATATTCTATTTCTATTCTTTTTGTAGTTATCATTACATTTTTTTTAGCATCAAGGGTTAGATATAAAATTAATAAATATCGGGGCTGGCCCAGTGGTATAGTGGTTAAGTTTACATGCTCCACTGTGGTTCAGATCCCGGCCGCAGACCTACTCACCACTCATCAAGCCATGCTGTGGAAGCATCCCATATATAAAGTAGAGGAAGATCGGCACAGATGTTAGCTCAGTGACAATCTTCCTCAAGCAAAAAGAGGAGGATTGGCAACAGATGTTAGCTCAATCTTCCTCACCAAAAAAAAGAAAAAAAATTAATAAATATCTCTATCTTCTTCTGACCAGTACAGGTACTTTCATGCTGTGATGTTAATCACCATTCTCTTCCGTATCCAAAATCATTGTTTGGCATTGTTTATCCTCCCCCATAATTATTATTACTGTTACTATTATTATTACTGTTATTGTATTTACAACCTATACTTCTGTAGGTTTACTAAAAGTTTACAAATTTTATTGCTGGCTAATTTGTCTTTACCTATTATTTTCTTTCAGACTTATTTTCTTCATTTTGAAGTATATATGTTCTTTACCAGCTATTTCAGCTATCTGGTGTAGTAAAATCTCTCAGTTTTTGTCTGGAAAAATCTTTAACCTCAGGTTGGAAGGATAGTTTGGTGTGTGCAGGATTTGAGGATGACAGTTTTATTGGATCTTATCCATTTGGCCCCATCCAGACTCATTCTCCAACCCTCTGCATCCTTCTCACTGCCAAAGAAGTTGATCTATATAGACTGAATCAACATCTCTTTGGCTTCGAATTGGGAAAAGCAGTGGGAGACTCTGGCAGGAATGAGATTGGAAAGAAGAGAAGGAGGATGGGGTTTTTATTTCCTCCACCCCCTTCTGATGGATTACCATAGGTTGACTGCTTCCGTTGACCAAAGGTCAAAGTTTCATTAGGTGGTCTTCCCCCCTAACTTTCTACAGATTCCGGTAATTACTCTTCCCTCTTATTTCTTTAGGTTTAGGAGTTGTATCATTTCAAGCTGTTACTAAGTTTGCTGTACTATCATATCCCTTGGTGCTTTTTCTAAACCCTACCTTTAGCTTTGCAGATAGCCCCTTTATTGAATTCTCTTCAAATATTGAGTTGAGTGTGCCATCTTTTTCCTCCAGGTTATAATAGTTATTTTTCCATTAGCATTTTAAAAAATCTTTTTGCACTATCTTCTGTCTTCTATTATGGCTGGTGAGAAGTATGCTACCAAACTAACCATTGTTCGTTTTTAGACTATCTGCTTTTTCTTTCTGGTTGCTATTAAGATTTTTATTATGTCATTGGTGTTTTGAGTCTCACCATCATGCGTATAGGAGGGAGATTGGTTTTAGTCTGTGCCCCTTGATATGCTTTTAAAATTTAAGAATTCATGTCTTTTGTCTGGTAACAATCTCTCCTGAGTCCTAGTCTTAAATTTGAGAATTCAAGTCTTTTGTCAATTCTAAAAGTTTCTTAGTTATTATCTCTTCAAATATTCCCTCTCTTTCATTCTACTTATTCTCTCATAATTCCTATTAGACATATGCTGGACCCTCTATTCTATTCTCCAGATAGATCTCACTTTAACTTTTCTTTTCTATTTTACATCTCTTTATTTCTCTGTGCTCCTTAATGCATAATTTTCTCAGAGCCGTATGCTAATTCACTAATTATTTCTTCAGCTATGTTTAATATGCTATTCCCCAGTTCACTGAGCTTTAATTTCAATGACTAAATCATCTTATGATAATTGCCTATTTTAAAATTGCCATTATTTTCTTATTGCTCTTTCCTTCTTTCTTTATTTTTTCTTTCTTTTACCTCTTTAATAGTTTTAAGGAGATAGTTTTATTTTATAGTCGTTTCCCGATTGTTATTTTAGCCTGTATTCTTGGTAGTGCTAATCTCTCTGGTACATTTCCTGATTCTCTTAGCAAATCATCTCCTCTTGTGTTGGGAACTCATTTTTACCACATATTATTTATTTATGAGGGTGTCACACGCATACTGAGTGGTGGAGCGGTTGCTATTGAGTAGTTTTGCCTTTGCTCCTGTTAAATGCTACAAGGGTTTCTTTGCCTCATATTAAAATAATATCATCTTGCAGATTCCCTCGGGCTTCAGGTAATATAATACTGTATTCACACCCGTGTGTGTTAAAGACATGAGACTTCAATTTCTCACGGGAGACTTTTATCTCCATAAAACCTTGAGCAGATATAATCCACCTTGATACTTCCCCAACGCTGGTGACGGTCTTTCTTTTCTTGAGTTCCACTTAAAGATTTTAGTTCCAGACCCTCGCCTTGCATGGCCTCAAGGCTATATTTCTTATCACTACTTGGATATTTTTCCTATGGCCAAATAGAACCAATATACCACCAGGCTGTACGATCGTTTTAGCTCATGAGCTTTATGTTCTGGCTTTGGATCATGCTTTCTTTCTGGCAGATTTCCCTTTTTGTCTCTGGAGTTCAGCTCTGTATTAAAATATTTTGTCATATTTTATTTTTTAATTCTGTGTTTGTAGAGGGGAGGATGTTCTCTCTTCTGTCCTCTGTGCTGCTTAAACAGAACATCTTTTTTAAAACAGGAAGCTTTTCAAACAAGGGTTTAAAATGGTTTATTTTGTATTCCAAAGGGACCCATGTTTAAAAGGATGCATAAAAGCCTGAACAAAGATGGGACTGTGAATACAGATTTGAATCATATTTAAGAGGCCTAAAGTAGATAACTTCAAGAGACTCAAGCCTAAGCACTTGGTGAAGTTTCACAGTGGCAGTGGTGGCAGTTTGGTTTGGGTTTTTTGGTGAATCATGGTGCTGTTAAATGGAATCAAGCACAGGGAAAATTCACATATTCTGGTACTTATAGGATATACAAGTAGAAAGACCCAGAAGGCAACCAGAAATACTGGTCAAGAGCTCTGCAGCTCTGGAGATAAATGGGAGATTTAATCTTATAGCTGGAAGTTGGAGACATGGCAGTAGACTACAGGGAGGGTGTGCACAATGAGTAGAGACTGGTACAATGAGTAATATTAATATTAATATAAATATTAGAGAATAGTAGAATGAGCACTAGCAATATAATGAGTATGGAAGAGAATGATATGAGGGAATCAAGGAAGACATTCTCGGAGAACACTGATAGTCCTCACACATATGGAAAGACAGTTAGTGATTCAAGAGAGAATGATGGGCAATAAAGACCAGGTAAGTTAAGATTTTAAAGTGTAAGATGATCAATGTTGCTGATATATCAATAAGGAAAGGAAGGCTGAACATGATAATTACGATGAGAAGGAGTTGCTTATGTTCAGGTGATTAGTAGTAAACATCATGGATGAGATGGGCACTGGAGATGGCCTTTGAAGATCCATCTCTAACCACCAAAGCCTATGGAGGAAGAGTTAGATTTCATCTCAGCTGGTATAGGCTGTTGTTCCTATTGGTCCAATACCAGGTGATTGGCAATGGTTCTTGATATTGGCATGCATTTCACCATCTACATCATTTAGCTGGTCAGACCAAAATAGAAATTATTGTAAGTTAGTACCCAACCCAAGAGGGAGCGTTCCTCCAAATACAACCAATATGGGAGTCTAGGCCATAACAATCAAGCTGCAAAACTGTGCTATTCAGCCAGAAAAATGATAGAGCTGCTCATTACACAGGAAACGCCCAAGAGCCAAGTGCTTCTGAGCAGTTGAGGAAACATTTGCAGGTCTTATGCAAACTAAAAGCTGCTTTCTTCTCTGTCTAAATCTACCATCTTTTGCCCTGTGAATTCTAGCTGCCTGGGCCTCCATGGACATTCAGCTGTGTCTCCTCAACTCAGGGAAGCTCTGGGTCTCAGCCTGGTTTCCTTCCCTGTCCCTGTGCTCCAGCCTGGAAAGTCTCTCAGGGTAGCAAGCTGGGGCAGTTGTGGGGCCCATCTCTGTGGGGTCATTGTCATGTTCTGCCCAATGCCCAATGTTTTAAGAATTTATTTTTTTCTTTCATTTGGCCTGTTATTTCAGTAACTTTCTCATCAACATTACATCTCTTTCTCTCCTACTTTGCTGCTAGTATTTTATAAGGAATCTATGTAGTTTGCATTTGAATGACTTCAATATACTTTGGTTTCATTTTTTGATTTGAGACTTTTTTTCTTAATGAGACGATTTTGATCAAGTTAATAGTAAGCAGTAACAGTGCAATTACATGAAAAGCCCCATATTTTAATGTTTAAGTGGTTTTCCTTGTATTTACTTGGAAGGTATTGAAGGTGGACCCACTCCTGAATCTTCTTTCTGGTGGTGGAATAAGCTACAGATTGTTCTGGAGCGCCACTTCGTTGAATTTATGGTTTGTCCAAATGAGCAGGAGGTGGTTTTGCTGTTGGAGGATCATTGGTCATACAGTGAAGCTAAAGATGTCATTCAGGGGGCACCATGCTTCCATCCACATCCCAGAATGTGTTTTTGCCCTTCCTTTCAGTCGTGTATGTAATCCATCAGTGATGGCCAAAAAACTACTTGTTGTCTTCATAATGTTTGTTTCCATATTTGGCTCCCCCCCTCTAATGTACCAATCCTCACATCATTAGCCCTGAAGAAAATTCATAGATAGCCACGGAGGCCGTGGTGGCCAATGACCTGCTGTGGTCAGCGCTTTGGGACCTGCAGGAACTCCATCATGTCCCGCAGGCTCAGCCTCCCAGGTGCGCCATGCAAAACTCACTCAGCGAGGAAGCAGCCACTCAGTGGCAGGGAGCCCATGACTTTTCAAGTGGGAGGGTGTTAACTCCTGTTACTTCTTCTTGGGTAAGAATTAGAATTTAATTTTATGTATTTTTAACTAATTCTTTTTATTGTCATAATAAAAATTTAATTTAAGAAACTCATTATGATGGATATAAAGATGCATATTTGATAGCCAAATTCTAAGACTTAGAATGAGCAGAGCAAGTAAGTAGTACCTTCCAGAAACAGCAATGCTTATTCCTTCTGGCTATGTTTCATTTTACAAAACAACATTCAAACAGCAAATACTTCAGTTTTTATGAACTGTCTTAAATAAGACAAACGTGATTTGGATTTAACTGGTTAAAAAAATAGCTGCAAATTAATAAAGTGATTGGAAATCTTGAAAGATATTGTCTAAGACTACTGGTAATTACAATCATGGTTGTTTTTCAGTTGTGGCACCAAAAGTTTGCATAAAATAAGCCATTAGAACCGAGAAAAAGGTATCACAGAGATACTATGAGGACCAGGAAATTATTGTATTCATCATTGTATCCTCAGGCCTGACAATATGTCTAGTAGATTGTGAGACTCAATAAATATTTGTGAAATAATGAATAAATGGAAGAATGAATGCTGACTGCTTGAAGGCAGGGCCTGTGCTTATTTTGTTCATTGTTAAATTTATAACACTTAGTTTTGGGTCTGGTACATTGTACTCAATAAACATTTTATTGATTGGATTAATGAATGAATTAAAGTTGCATTGCCTACAGATAATATCTTTGTGTGTATTTTGAAAATGTAATTTTAGTTCTAGAAATTTCTAGCCACTGTATAGCTGAGAAGTTATACTAAAAAATGGGAGGCAATACAAATAAATGATATAATGGTTCGAGGAGTTTAAACATAGTTTTTTCCAATCTAGTGATGAAAGATTTTATGTTGAAAATATGAGTTGTGTTGCAAAAGCTAGAAATATGAAGGAGTTCATCTGTAGGAGATCCCTTTTTCCGTTTATGTTTGAAGTTCATTCCATGGAGAAGGAATGGAAAGATAAAAATGTCCAAAAAGCAGACACAGGAATTTAAAGAGAACGGAAAATTAGCCACCATGCACCGCAAATCACCACTTGAACAATGAAGCCTCATGAGATCAGAAGGTTGTTCCAGACAAAAGTTGCTGCCAAGGCCAAGGGTAGACCTCAGGGGAATAAAGGGAGCTAGTTCCTGCTCCTCCCTCCTCCACAGCTCACAAGCCTGTTTCATCATATGCTCCTTGCTCATTATAACTAGGAATGATCAGTTTTTTTCATGCACCTCAAAACCAGTTGTGGTATAAGTGAGATACTCTTAATGCTATCAAGTTACCTTCGAGGTCCAGCCAAAACCAGCAGGTGAGGACACCTAGAGAGTGTAGGCCAGGTCAACAGCACTCCCACATAACAGCATTTTCACCAGTTTTATTCCTATCAGGGGCATGTAAGAGGCTTTATTAGCATCCCATTATGAAGCATGAAGACCTCAAAGTGCCCTCAAACAAGACTGCCTAACATTAGAAATGCTCGTTTTGTAATTGGGTCATTTCAATCTTATTCACTGATGTTAGACTCCTGCTATTGGTGGAGATACCTCTGGGCAGTTAGGTTAGAAAAACACACACACAAGTGCCCCCAGGTCATCCCCTCCTCCCCCCCATGCCCCGTATGTAGGAGAATCTGGGTGGATCCTACCATGCAACAGCAGGTCCCCCTCCCCTTTCCTTTTGGACCCCAAGCAAACAGTAAGACCTAGTTCATCAACTCTTCCTTTGTGGGGACCTTGCCATTCCTCTACTCAGCAAAAGACAATTTCCTCTGTGTTGCAACTCTATATTTGGCGAGAGGAGAGAAGGGTTGGCACGACCAGAGCTGGCTACTAAAAGCAGGCACAGTAAAACCCCACAACGATTTGCTCTTTTTCGGCTTGGCACATCATGTTAGGAGCTGGAATAAGGAAACATTTGTCATAAATTGCCGTTGGGAGGAGGGCGATGGTGCTTCTGTATAAGTCCTGTGTGTTCCCCCCTCCTTTTGGTGGCATAGTCATAAGCCTCACTTTTGTTTGTCATCTTTTAAATTCAGCCTGTACTGAACTCGCCACAGAAATAGATCTGCACTGACACTCCCACTCGCAAGCTGCCGGAGCTGCAGTGGCAGGTTTGACACTACTTAAGCCAAGCCAGAAACTAGAAGGTTGAAGTGGAATTCAAGAGGTAGCTGCGTGCGTAGACCCACTTCCTGGTTGGAAAACCTGGATCATATTTTATTTTCATCTCTGACACTCTTACAAATCTCTAACCTCAACACTATGTTCATCACATCGTGATTGCCCGCATTCACAAGGTCTTGCTAAAAAAGTGAATTGCTTTGTGACACAGGCATATTTTTTGCCTAAGTGAAAGGGTGCAGGGGGAGTTGTCCTCACTTGGACAAGCGCCACTCAGATGCCTGATCCCTGGAAGCCAGATGGATGGAACGACTGGGTCAGAGCCAACCATCAGAATGGGAGGTCAGCATCAGGGATGCCTAGAGGGAGGCCACAGGAGGTTCTGGCAGGCGAGTGGGACACAGCATCAAAGGTGGAGGTCTGGAAAGGCAGCCCAAGGCATCAGGGACACTGCCAAGGGGGGCCTCACTCTAGGGCTGAAAACCAGAGCAGCCCTTAAGCTCTTGGAAGAAGGCTGGTTGGAAAGGAGAAAGGAGAGACCAGAGCTCTGTCCCTAGATACTAACAATATTAGTTAGCATTTATTGAGCAAGTGAACCAGGCAAGTGGGCTAGCAATGTTCTGTACAACAATCACAGCTCTTATCATGGTGCATTTCGTCTGCTTATTCACTCTTGTGTCTCCCACGGGATGTGAGCTCCTTGAGGGAAGGGCCTATGTCTTGGCCATTTAACAAGGAGCCTGGCTTATAGAAAGCATTTGGTAAACATTTGTTGATTGATTGAGTGAGTGATCTTACATCTTTCAACAACCCTGCAAGGTTTTATTATTCCTATATTCCTGCTGACAAAACCAAGGTACGGAGAGATTCAGAGACCTGCCCAAGGTCACAAACAAGTAATTGTAAAGCCAAGTTTTGAATACTCTTTACATTAAGCCACACTGCTCAGGGGAGCTAATCAGAACTTAAGAATGAAGGGGCAAGAGAGATCCCAGATTCTGGACAAGGAGTTCAATGTGGGGAATTTTTCAAATTGGAAGATCCATAGATGGTGAAAGCAGAACCAGCACCAGGACTGACTTGCTATAAAATCCCTGAGCTACTGATACCATGCTGACCACACTCCCTGTGCCTGTCCCTGCTTATGCGATAGGGGTGAGGTTGCCAGATGAAATCTAGGACGCTCAGTTAAATTTGAATTTCAGATAAACAGCAAATAATTTTTAGTATAAGTATGTCCCGGGTATTGCATGGACGTACTTATATTTAAAAAGTATTCTTTGTTTATCTGAAATTGAAATGTAACTGGCATCCTGTATTTTTATTTGCTAAATTTGGCAACCCTTGATGGGGGTTGGTTTTAGGGATGCACGTGGGTAGCAGGAGGCAGGTTAAACCATCTCAGTGGCCACAAAGCTAGTTGCATAGGGTCTGGGCACCTCCATGCCTGGGGTATTCAGTGGGGAGTAAGGTGTGCAAGAACAGCAGCCCACTGGCTGATTTAACAGCAGCTCTTATCACCTACTCAGAAGGGGAGCCCGTTGTTCCTGGTGCTGCTTCCTTCCCCCATGCATCTCCTGTCATGCTTCCCCGGAGAGCATACGGCCGGGCTATCTTGTCACTAGTCAGCATGGAGCACCTGGCACAGAGTAGGTGCTCAGTAAATATTTTTTGAATGAACGAATAAATAAATTTCAAAAGATATCACCTCATAAGGGATTGATCTCCCCTACATCCAGATTGTCCATGGTCAGCTTTGGCTGCATATTCTCAGGTTTAATCAGTTATGGCTAGAGATCAGGATCAGTTAGGGTCACATTGCAAAAGCATAGGAGTTTTTTCCTGAAAAAGCTCTTTGGGCTGCTTTCTTAGGGGTCTGTGAGTATGGCAGGCAATCTAGAATGTTTTATCCTGTCCAGAACACATAGCCTGTCCCCTATGCCATCCTTAGACTATTGACAGCCAATAAGCTCTAGTCATTATTGTTAGGATGATTGTATAATTTATTTAAACTGAGTTACTTTGATGTGATGTGCTATTCATAATGCTGTTAGGACAAATGATATACACCTGAACAGTTCTGGACATTTTAATTTTTGTGAATAATAAACACCCTCTAGAATCACCTGGATACTAAAATCTCCAAATGCCACTCTTTGGACACGGTGACCATATTATCCTGAATCAGCTGCAGGGTGCCCTGTATTGCTTTTCCTCAAGGTAGTTTATCAGGAGAGATTCTATGAGATTTTCCTCACGAATCTGATTCATAGATTATTTTGCTGAGTATATTTCTGTCTCCATTTGATTGGAATCTCCTAAAGATGATGGTCCATGTCATTTCCCTTTGTATTCTAGTACCTGGTGTAAAGAATAGGCTGTTGTGCTGCAGTAGCAAATTTTGGTGGCTTATAAGAAAATCAGTTATTTTCTTGTTCACACCATAGATCCATTGTTGGTCAGGTTTGGCTCTGCTCCACATCCTATTTAATCTGGAACCCAGGCCGATGAGCAGTTTTTATCTGGAATGTTGCAGGTCTCATGGCAGAGGGAAAAGGGGCAATGTTGAACCACAGACTGGCTCTTAAAGCTTCTGCTCAGAAGAGAGAGTTTCCATTTGCATTTCATTGCCAAAGCAAGTCATATAGCCAAGTCTGCTCCAGTGAGGAAGGGAAGTATAATTCTCTCACAGGGAAGAGGAACAAATGTTTGGAACAATAGTACACAATCTACTACAGTACCCTGTAAATGTGAATGGGATTAAATTTAGCATTATTATTTAACTCTGTACCCCAGACATTCCTGCCACGAAGGTGGAGTGAGGTGGGATGAGATGGGGATGGGGTAGAGGAAAGAGCGCACTCTTGTGTACAATATTTGAGGAGCCCAGCTTTCTGCTTTCTGTTCAGGCACATTTGCACCTGGGAGGGATGAGAAAAGCTTCAGTTTTAGTCTTTTCCTTCCCCATCTATAAGGAATATCCTTCTCCCTTCCCAAGGTCATGACTGGGAAGAGAGTCTAGCTCTCCTAGCAGGAACAATGAATGGTAACTCTGATTCCAAACCATTCTAGCTCTGAGGCTATGATATGAATTCCTCCAATTACTTGACACCTACCAAATGCCAGGTCCCAGTCACTCTACTGGGGCCCACGAAGGTTTCAATGATGTTAAGGTCCTTGCCTTTAAGCAGCTTGCACTTCAGTGGAGGAGGAACAAGACATGTGCAACTAATTCTAGATGAGGTAGAATATGTCACACCCTTGCTGCTTGGAATTCCTGTATCACAGCCCACTTGGGTCCCTCTAATTTCAAGTCTTGGACAGACTGGATTTAACTGGACACACCAGCAGCGGATGGTGCCCCAGTGGTTGTACAGTGAATCCTGCCTTCTCTAGCAAGCCTTTTTCAACTCAGGCAAAGGAGACTTGAGTTCCTACCAGACTCGATCTAACCCCTTCCTTCCCCCTCCTATGCTGTATGCTTTGAATGTAATTATAAGGTATTTGATTGAATTATCTGTCTAATATTTGGGTGTATGATGGCCTTTGTGATTCAATCCCCCGAAATACGATTATATGAATACAACTGGATTTTTCTCAGTGATCCCACATTAGAATGGGAGAGGAAATCTGGTCACAGTCTAGAGAAGACCATTTCTCTCCAGAGGAGCTGGTCAGACAAGATAGGTATGAGCAAGGAGTCCCTAGGTTCCACCCCGGGCAGACCACAGGCATTCTCAGCCATGATGGTCTTCTTCCCAAGGCCGTCCTAAAGACTACAGCACCACCTTGCAGAGAGTCAATTCGTTCCCAGGTGAACCATTTCCACCATCCGTGTCTCATTAAGTGGTTTTTGGGAAATTTGAGAATTATCTAAGTTCTCGAGACACATCTTTTAAAATGGTTAAGGTTCAACTATACTTCTAAGTATACTTCTCAGCAAATTTTAGAGCTCTGATCCGTTAATTTTCTGCTTCTATGTTGACATCTCAGACTTCTGTTTTAACTAGGGAAAACTGAAGTTCAGGATGATTTAACCAATTTGCCTAAGGTTGCATACTTGATTGATTGAAGTGTTCTATAGTGCTGAAAGATTGACCCAATAACGAACTGGAATTCATTAGGACAGTTGATGGTAAGAATGACGGTGCAAGTTTTCCTGAGTTCTGTGTTTGTGAAGACATCTCTTTTCAGATTTTTTAATTTATAAGTGTCATCTTAAATAAGATAGATCTGGTGAGCATATGCTGCCTGTTTCACAATTGTACTGCTTCTTTAAAAGTCAGATTTCTGAGTTGCATTGAGTTATTCACAAAAACAAAACCTGAACCTGGCAAATGGAATAACAGAGACAAACACAGTGACATCACATGTCTCTCCTCTTCTGTGGAAGAAGTTTCAGAAAGGAAGTTTCTCCAGGAATTAGGGCAAAGTTGAATACTGTGCATCACCCAGTTACAATGATAAAGAAGAATCCTATCTGGTGAACTTGACAAAATTGAGATCTTCTCTTTAATAAGCAACAAAGTGCTGTTGATGTGGAATTTAACTACTTAACAGATAAAACTAAACTGGATTATGAACTCCACTTTACTGGCTCTGTGAAGATCTTCATACTTCTTGGGTCCGTTTTTGGGTCCTCCTGACTTTTCTCTAGGAGTCAAAATACTACTCATTTTTCAGGACCAACTCTTATTCATGACTTTCTTGGTCCCTCTGGATGGAAATAACTTCTCTCTCCTTGGCACTCTAATGGCAATTTGAATAAGCATCCTTTATAGCCCTCATTGTACTCTAGCCAAGCACATGTAATAATTATCTTCACGTTTCATTTCTTCTACTGTATAATAAGCCACCTGAAGAGAGGGATTGGATCTTTTCTCCCTTTGTTTCCTCACAAGGTCTAGCACTGTGCCAAGTACATATTCTACATTCTCCAAATGTTTGTGCAATTAAATGAAACTGAATTATATTTGAATTGATAGGGCCAGGGCTTGGGCAAAGCCTGAAAAGCGTTGTCTATTGACATAAAAGAAACCAAAGAAATGTTGAGAATTTTAACCATCAGAGTTAAGAAGTGGGAACATGTACCTTTCAAACTTGGAAATACTTTTCTTTTTTGTTCATTGTGTATTTTGTATGATATGATTAATCTATAGTATCAAAAATGAGTTAACTATATTATGTTTTGTGCTTATAAGAAAATGTTTCCTTATGAAAATATTAAAAAGACTATGAAATATTACTTTCCTAATTTTCTAAGCTTGAACCTTCCTCAATAATACAGAGACCACAATAATGACCTGTGTTAGAAAGTTAGCTATTTATTTTATCATCATAAGATGTTGTATTTTTATTCAAATTCCATGCACAGGCTTGATAGCACATTTAGCCTTTTTTTACTCTCCTTATTTGGTGGTGGAATGGAGGACCAGACCCTGTGGAAACACTGCACATTTTATGAGCAAACAGGGCTGAGGCCAGCTCAGCCTAGGGTGAGGAAAAGATTAAAGGGACGAAAGCCAGCCCATGACACACTGTCGGCCTGTGGGCCCTGTTAAATGCCTGGCAGATGGATGCATACCCCTCCACAGAAGAGCCCTTGAGTAGATGCATCTCTCTGGTCTAGGGTGACATTTTGTGTATTCGAGTGTGTATACTTTGCTTTTGTTAATAAGGAGAGTTTGTACAGACAACATTTGAAATCTATTGATACTCTAGGTAGTGTATGTATGTCTTATGAAGAACCCATTCGCAGGAGGAATGGATAAAGGAAATATTTGTTGAGTACCTCCCATGTAATGGTAATGGGCCTTTAAATATTGTAATACTAATGATGATAGTAAAAATAACAAGTTATTTTTAATGAGTGCTTACTCTGTCCACACATTGAGCCATTTAACGCTTTCAGCAAACCTTACAACGTATTCTGTCCATCGTGTAGAGGAGTAAAGAAACTCGGTGATTTTAAGTAACCTCTTCAAGGTCACACAACCAGTTAAGTGCCGGAGCCAAGATTTGACCTGATCTAGTTAGAGCTGGTTTGGTTGCAGGGTCAGACCTCATTTCAGTCTAGCTCAAGAAATAAAAGAGATTTTTTTTTAATAAAATTTTTATTTTAGAACACTTTAGACAGAACATTTGTGAAGAGAGTACAGATTTCCCTTATACTCAACATTCAGTTTCCCTTTTTGTTAACATACTAAAATGGAATAGTTTATTTGTTACAATTAGTATATCAATATTGACACATTATTATTAACTAAGCTCCATAGTTTATTCAGATTTTCTTAGTTTTTACCTAATGTCCTTTTTCTATTCCAGGATCCTATCCAGGATGCCATATTAAATTTGGTGACCATATCGCTTTGAGATCATCTTAGTTGTGATAGTTTCACAGACTTTCCTTGTTTTTGATGACCTTGACAGTTTTGAGGAGTACTGGGCAGGTATTTTGTAGAATGTCTCTAAATTGAGGTTTGTCTGATGTTTTTCTTTGACTTTGACTGGGGTTATATGTTTTTGGGAGGAAGACCACAGAGGTCAAGTACCATTGTCCTCACATCATATCAAAATTACATACTATTAACATGACCTATCATTGTTGATGTTGACCTTGATCACCTGGCTGAGGTAGTATGTGTGAGGTTTCTCTACTTTAAAGTTACTCAAAAAAGTGTTTTTTATTGTTGTTGTTGAAATAATGCAGAGAAATCTCACAGAAATGAATTATACCTGGTTCCACAGGAATTGAAAATCATCAGGAAGCCACTGTCTCCAATATGCTCTCCTCTTTGGGGTTGTATGGTCTCTCATTTCCTTTACTTTGGATGTTTTCTTCATTATCTCCTCTCGTTTTTTACTAACTGGTGATAGATTTCTGGCTAGGATAACTCAGTTTCCTGATTTCCTTTTTCTCTTCTCTATGCTTTTTGACTTGGCTGCCAGCAACCTGCTCCACATCTCTTTCACCTTTTCCTGGTCACGGGCCTGCTTAGCACATGTCTCACTTTCTTCAAGTTTCCTTTCCCCATTACTGGTGCAACTTGATCCCACCTAGGGCCAGTCACTGTCCCCAGCACTTGTCCCCGAATTAATCTGATCCTTAAAACAACATTGTGGGGTAGATAGAATTATCCCCATTTTATAGATGATGAATCTGGGGTCCAGAGATGGTTAAGAAACTTTCCTAAGTTTCTATAAGTGATAGACCTGGCCTTGAAGCAAGGTTTTTCAGACTCCAAACCCTACGCTTGAAAGTCTAGAGGCACAGCGTCGTCCTTGTTGCCCTTCTACGTTGTCCTGCTTAAACTCCGACAATCCTCTGAGGTTAAGAAGCTTGCCTGAGATTAGCCAGCTAGTAAGTGGTGGAGCTGGGCTTAGACCCTCATTTTTCACAGCCTGAAATCCACCACACCAGCTGGCCTTTCAAAATAGTGCAACATATAAATTAACCTGATGAATGTCATTGTTTTAGGCCTGTTCTGAAGAGATAAAAATACACATGTGAAATCTATGATGCCTATCTCCAACTAAATCAGTTCAGATCCTGGCTTTGGCACTCATTGGCATTCACTTTGAGCAAGTACTCAACACAGATAAGGGAGCTGTAGATCTTGGCCTTGTGATTAAAATTGGTGCTAGGAAGTTTGCAAGGCTAATGGATGGCAAGAACAGAAAGATAAATAAACAGTAGAGAATACTGAACCTCCCATAGGTGATGAATCTGCTGTTTTGTGAATCTTACTGTGTACGTGTATGTTGGTCTAAGGTATTCGTATAAATGGCTGGGAACCATTTGAAAGTTGAGGGTGTTTTCTTATACTCCTGATATCCCGGGATACTGAGTGGTCGCCGTGGCTTTGAACTTGTAGGGAACAGCCCCATGTAATCTTGACTTTTCTTAGTATGGTAGTGAATATAGTAAAGACAAAGTAGTAGTGAAGGTGAAAGATGATGGAAGCTTGGACTAGACGGTACCAGAGGAGACAGAGAAAAAAATGAATGGTTTCAAGATGTTGAATGTGGAGGTGACGTGGAAGTTGTCAAGGATGATGGATGGGTGGTAGTGCTGTTTGTTGAGATAGGGACACTGGAAATAGACCATATTTGGTTGGGGTAGGGGGGACCAATCACCGCTAGGGATTCCTTAGACGTCCAAATGAAGATGTTAAGGGTAAACTGTCGATATATGGAGAGGTCTGGGCTAGCCATATGCATTTGTGAGTCATCTGTATCAGATAAGTAACACTATGGCTGTTGTCCAAAGCTCCTAGAGAGAGCAAAGAGCGAAAAGATAAGAGAGCCTAATGGCTAGATAATGAATAATTTGCAAAGGAGAGAAATAAGAAATAGGCTAATAAATTGGAGACAAGCTGGAAAAAATCCAGGCAAATAAATATGAGACCTGGAAATAATCCAGTGCTAGGAAAGAGACTATTTCAATATGAGAGATAAATGATAGATTAGCAGACTATGGAATCATTAGTTAATTCATCAGTTAATCAAACAATTAGTGAAAATTTCTGCTGTGCCAAATAACAGTTAAAAACTGGGACTATAAAGACTATTAGGATCCCAATAAATTTTGCTCTTTGACATGGCTTTCTGAGTTGAGGGAGGAGCTGGTTGTGAATTATCCATGTTAGCCGTTCTCCTGCTGATTTCTTCTACTCTTTTATATTTGTCATTTTTCTGCTTTTTAGCACTTCCATCAAGGCCTAGGTAGGAATAGGGAAAATAAGTTTTAGCAAAAGCACTAGTTTTTCTGGATATTTCCTGGTGTTGATAAATACTTGATGGTATAGGAATAAAATCCTGGGAACCTCAGTGGCTTTTAAAAGTTTCTGGTTTTTATTTTTGTTACTGAATATCAGAAGTTGGTGCTCCTTAAACTTGACAACAAAATATCTAGCTCCATATATTTTTCTGACGAGAGTCATATAGTATTTCAAAGTGATTCAAGAAATACAGTGCATCAAGAAAAAGTAAAGAAGCTAATATTATTGAGGAGGCAATATACGGTTACCAACTATTTAACATTTCAATATCTTTTCATGTTCAAAACCATCTAAACATTTAGAAGGTAGTAACAATATAAAATTAAATATAGGATAGTATAAAACACTGTCCTATTAACAAACGTAATTATTTTCCCTCCTCAAATGATTGTTACCCCAGAGGAGGAATAGCTTTGATATATCATAAGTCCAATGCTGTCGTACTGGGATGGGAAAATGTAAAAAACTCAAGTTAACTTGAAAATGCTTTCAATGAGAGAGAGAATAGGATTCATTTTGTGATAGCTCTTTATTATCGAGAAATTGCTTATATTCTTAATGATCCTAACTAATATTGACTAGATATTATTTAGGATTATGGCTTTCAGACTGTTTTATCTTTGCGTATAAAATGACACTGTGCAATAGAAAAGCAATCTGTTTGCTGGCAAGCGTATAATTTAAATCAAATGTGCCGTCTTGCTGTCCTACACCAGAAACAGAGCCAGGTCTGGCAGTAGGTGTCATGCATGTGGCAAAAACCTCTCTTCTGGGATACAAGGTTTATCCAATGCTCTGTGCTCCACAATGTCTCCACGCTCAACTCCCACTCTCAACAAGCCGTTGTGCTAAGTATTTTCCATTACTCCCTCCTTTGAATGAAAGCACTAATGTATAAATACTATCTTGGGGTGATAACATATATTTTTTTTTAAAGATAAAGCACTTCATTACTTCTTGGAAATGAGACATTTGGATATGGGAAATAGCCAATTAAACACTCAGCACCATGTTAACCATGTTGCATGATATAAAAGTAGTATATTTTTTTATCTACAGTTCCATGTCCTCAGGCAACTTATATTCTTATTTTAATGTATACCAAATAGAAAAACAGCTAGGTATTCATCTTAACATTGCAAAGACATAAGAAGAAAGTAAAACCTGGAAAAGCAACGTGTTCTAAATGAAAGAAAAAATGACCAAATGATATTCTAAGTTTGAGCTAGGTATTTTAGTGGCCTCTTAAGGGAAAAAAAAAAAGTAGCCAGGTATCCTAGGCAGGGACTCAAAATTCCACCCTAATGGCCCATTAAGTTACCGTTTCTTGTGTTTATAATATTATTATTACTCTTTGTTCTCTGGACCACTCATTTATTTTTCATATTTCACTTATTTACATCTGTGATTTGTCTACTTCAAAAACTGACTCCTGGATGGGATATAATGTGGAACTTTGCTCATCTTACTGCTTGTCACTTCTCAGCAAGCTGTCCACCAATAGTCTCAGTCGATCTCGACCACAACTGAAGTGCTAGGACTCTATCCTTGGGAGTTACTGTAACACATGGGCCTACTTGTGCATGAGCAGAACGGGGCCTGCTTGTTAAATAATAGTATTCCCTACGTTCTCAGGATAGAAGAGTTTATTTTTTCCAGCCTTGTTTAGCTATGGGCCCTGGTAAACAAGGAACTTCTGTTTTTACGTTCCATTTTCCTTCCCTGAGCCCTGAGCTTTGTCATCTGGTCCTCCCAACCAGCTGCACTCTAGTTCATTATTCCACAGGTCTCACTTCCTCCTTGCGGGGCTTACACTTATCTGTAAGACTGATGCCTAAATGTTCTGGACAGTGTCATTCTGGATGACTGTGGTCACTAACCAAAAGTGGCACAACTAGTGAGTCAGAACATATCAAGAATGCTTGGAGAAAAACAGCTAAAGAAAAATGACTTGGGTGGAAGATAGAAGTCCAATGTGTTTTGATTTGATTCGGCTAGAATAGTATGGTATTAAATTATCCAATCATCCACATTCATAGCCAAAAAGTCATTTTTGTGGTAGTTAAATCTATAAGAAATCTGTAATAAATAGACATCCATAAATAAAATCAGCTGCCTTATAATTTGTATTGGCTACAATGAGAGAATAGCATAAACAGTATTTTGTTTCTATCATAACACAGTTATTAAGGCAGAATAGTCAAACATTATTGTAGTTCCTCCTAATTATATAATTGCTATTATAGAAACCAGTTTCCGTTCTGCTGGTTCAGGAAGAGACTGTCTATTTAACAGCAGTTCAATAATGTCACTTGTGTGTTAATAAAGCACTGTTTGTACCATTCAGTTTCCATCCATTATTTTATTCTCACAAAATTTTAATCAACATTATTGTTACCTCTCTATGGAAGGTAAGAATTTTACTCCTGAAGAAAAACACAGACTTGCATTATTCTTAGGGCAGAAATTTGTTAAGAACTTATTTTCATACAAAATAATTGATGAATGTTCTTTCCAGTTAGAAATGACAATGGAATATACAATGTGTTCTTTCTTTAGGGGTTATGTATTTCCAGCTTCATTCCTTGACTTGCATTAGAAGTCTTAGCCTGCTTTAGAAAGTCTATTGCCTCGAATCTGGGTAAATTTGAGATGTTCTTAGGCCATCTAAAATCAAATAGGCAGAACACGTGATATTTTTAAAATAATAGCATTCCTGTAATCCTTGTTCACAGTGTTTCAAAGTAAAGGCTACAGATTTCCTTCTCTTTATTTCTTGGACATGGCTAGAAAGGCAACCTGCTTTATGGCATCAAAAACTCTGGCTCTGTGACGCTGGGAAAGACATCTAATATTTTGGGGCCTCAGTTCCTCCTGTGCAAAGTGAAACATTGAATGGGATCTTCTTTGAGTTCCCTTTAAACGACATAGAAATTGTAAATAGCTGGTCAGGCTGACTTTTAAAGCTTATTTCTGAGGATTTTTTGAAACAGATGGTGGAGGGAAAAGCAGCAAAACAGTGGAGGAAGAAAAACCGCAAGTGGAGAATGTGTGGGGAGACCCGAGGGTGGCTCATCGTGGCTGGCAGCCTGGCTCCTGTTCCTCCCTCTGCTTCCGATAACTTTCTCCACGATACACGCTGAATGATTTCACACAAGAGGAAAGTTTGGGTGTGGGTTGAAAAGGAAGGGGGGAATTTTACTGGTTGAGAATGCCAAGCTTAGTCTGAAATTCATTAGTTACTTAAGTGATAGTTAAAATGATGAAACATTAGGTCAGAGGCGCAGTAATTAAAACAGGCAAAATGCCTGCCAATCCCAAATTCCCCTGTAAAGTCACTTGAGGCAAAAGTTTACCAGAATCAAAAGAAAAAGCTTTAGTTATATTGTTTGTATGGTCAACACATGTCACACCCCTAAAACATATGCTTCTTCCTAAAATGCTGTTCAGAGAATGTTTTTTCCCATCTAAATCTGTATCCTAGCCACTCTTTCACTGCGTATGTGTGTGTGTACATGTGTGTATTTGTTTTTCATAAAGTCACCTGGGAACCTATGATGGTCCCAAATAAGTCACTGGCTTGGGCACATCTCCCCCATGGCCCTATGATTCCTCTGGCTCTGTGTTTGCCACAGTGCCCTGTGGTGGTTTGTCTTCATTTCACTGCCCCTCAACAAGAGAAGTCCCTTGAGGACACAAAGTTTACTTTGTTATATTTTCCCAGAACCAGAACTGCCCCCAGCTCAGAGTGGATCAGGCATGGTGTTAGGGCGGGTGATGGGAAGACGCAGGTCCAAACGTAGATGGTTATAGTTCAGTGGGGGAATCAGGAGTAAAAAATGTCTATGATGACCATATACTGCAATAAATACTTTAACTAGGGGTCAAAGACAATTTGGTTGTAAGGGTAGAAGAATGAGAAATAGTGGTTGTAGAGTAGCTTGCCTTAAAATTACTAAATATAAGACTTTTCTCATCACCACTAGATATGGCATGATCAGGATGAGAAATGCTGAATTAGAGGATCAATTTCCTTACTTCCAATGAGATGTTTGTGCCTCATAGTTCTACACAAGTGCAACGTGAAGTAGGGATTTAAAAAATTGAACTACAGGCAATAGCCCCACCTTGCCCCCAACTCCAACTGTGTGCCTTACGCTCCAACTAGGGGGAAGATGAATGTTGGGTCCACCTTCAGCCTCTGTCCACACAGTCTGTTCTCTAGGTCTAGAAATGCTTCCCTCCACTTTCCGCCTAATGATTTTCCAGACATCTGTGATAGATTAAAGATGGCTGCAAATCTTTGCTACTCTTCTCATTGAGAGATGGAGGTCTGTGTCCCTTCACTTTGAATCTGGTTAGGCTCTGTGACTGATGACCAATAGAATATGATAAGCCCAAGCCTTGGAGACTGGCAGCTTTCACTTCCTATCTCTTGGAATGCTAGCCCTGGGGGAAGCTAGCTGTCATGTAATACGTCTGGCTACACTGAGACTGCCATGCTGGTGAGAAACCCAAGCCCCATAGAAAGGCCCTGCTGGACGAGATGTGGAGAGAGGGAGAGGCCAGGAACACTGAGGTACCAGACAGACAAGTGAGGGAGCCTCTTGGGAGTGGATGCTTCTGTCCCTGCTACCTCAACCGACACCACATGGGTCAGAGATGAACCACCCACCTGAGCACTTCCTGAACTCCTGACCAACAAAACCATGAGCAAAATAAGGTGAGTATTTTAAGGCAGCTGATTTTAGTGTAGTTTGTTATGCAGAAATAAATACCTGAAGAAATATCCTTCAAGACCTGTTTCACCTGTTATTTCCCTTGGACAGTAATTGTCCTGTTTGGGGGAGCAGAACTAGTATTTTCCTCCACTTCTCTCATGCCCCTGTGTCTTTTTATTTTATTTTATTTTACTTATTTCTTTTTATAGGGGGTGAACATTTTTTTCTTTTTGAGGAAGATTGGCCCTGAACTAACATCTGTTGCCAATCTTCCTCTTTTTTTCCTCACCAAAGCCCCCAGCGCATAGTTGTATATCTTGCTTGTAGGTCCTTCTAGTTCTTCCATGTGGGACCTCACCTCAGCATGGCTTGATGAGTGGTGAGCAGGTCCACGACCAGGATCCAAACCAGTGAATACCAGGGCCACCCAAGGGGAACGTGCGACCTTAACCGGTGTGCCACCGGGTGGCCTCCACCGTGTCCTTTTTTGAATATCGCCTATGTGCTAGGCACAGGACTTGGTATTTTACGTACATTTTCTCACTAAATTCTCAAAACAAGTCTACAAAGAAGAAATTCTCATTATACTGATCAGGAAATTGGGGCTTAGAATTACGCAAGATTATTGAAATTCACACAGCGGTACGTCATGGAGCTGGAATCTGACCCCAGTTCTGCCTGATTCTTTCCACGGCAGTGTACTATATTCACTCTAGCCATTGTTGTTCTAGATTATGATTATCTCCTTATGAATCTTTTCCCTGCAGCACACAGTGCAAGAGAGAGCTTCTATTCCTCATGGTGCTCCCCAGTGTCCAGCACAGCATCTCATGCTCAATCAGTGTTCCTTGAATGAGGGAACAGCCTGCAGAACAATCTCTAGGAAATCAAATACCAGGACTTATTCATGTAAAAACAGAGTTGCTTTGCAGTGAAAAGGTCCTTTGAAATCCAGATTCTGCAATCCCTACCTGAAAATGTTACCAATGGTAACAGTTGGGTGTTTAGCCAAAAGCCTGGCCTATCTTTACTTGAATCTTAAACAGACAATGCCTCAGCAGGTTCACAGGGAGCTAATATTGTTATCTGCAGTTTCTGTGAGAAGCACCTCTCTAATAAATGAACTTGCTCTAAACAATAGTGAACCCAGTCACCTCTGTAGCGAGGTTATCCTTCTATCTTTTACTTCTGAAGCTGTGAGAATCGAGAACCAGGGCTGGTGCTGACTTAAAAGGAGGGCTACAGATAAGCAGTGTTAGATAATGCAGCACAGGCTAGACAGTGATAAGATGTTCCAGAGGTCAGACTTTCCAATTTGCTGGTGCTCTCACCCTTGTTTATTATGGATGAGAGTTTTCCTGGGTCCCCTCCATCTTGCCGTTGCTTACATTGTTCTCCTTTGACACTTATTGGGTGGACTCCATAAGCATTTGCCTAACAGGATTCAGCAAAGAATATGTAAGAGAAAGCAGTGCAGCCTGACTCCTTTTGTGAAAGCAGAGCTGATGTAAGGGATTTCCAAGTAGAGCAAGGCAAATAAAATGCCAGCTTAGAGCTTAAATCCTACCAGATGATCTGAGATAACTTACAAAATGTGCCCTTTTCACGAGCGTGTTTGCATTCAGGAATGGCTACAATAAGGAGGGAGAAACCGTTTGCAAGACAGATTAGACCTTGAGATGCTATTGCCGTGTCGTGTAGATACCCCTCCGTGTACAGTTGGAGGCATGTGGATCTTTAGGGGAGGGTAGAGATTTTGTTAATTTTGTCCTGTATTGAAAGAGAGAAATGAATTCCCATTATAGTACCTTCACATTTTGTTAATGGATTTGATAAAAGAGAAAGACTTTGTGATGGAATGATTTTAAATTAGCTTTCTGTTTCATTCTCTGAGTACATGAGGTTTAATAAAAAAACACACCCACCATGGTCCTCTTGGGGTCAAGCAGCTGTAATCCTGTGGGATTTCGGATGTGCAGGTGCCCTTTTGCTGGCCATGTGAGGGTCTGGACTCTTGTCAGTAACATGTCAGTATTGTCTGCTGTCTGAGGAATGTGTTTGAAACTCAAGAGGAAAATATGGATCATCCGCTGCTTGTATTATATTTCTTTCTTTGCATGTCTGTCATTTTCGTTGGAACAGTCAGTGAAATTAGGTCAGTTATGGTTTTCGTTAGCAATGCAGCTCTTGTATTGTACACAAATCATACCATGTTTCTAATTATCTCTGCTTTTTAACATTGATCTGAAACCAAATCCTTAACTGTGCATGGCTTAGAGGTGATTCCCTCTCCCCCTCTCCTTTTTGCTTCAACTTCTTTCTGGGGCAAATATGAAATTTAATCTTTCAATAGCAAGCTATAGTATTTTTGGCTTTATGGGCAGCTTGAAAGCCCAGGGTTAAGAGGGAAAAAGTGGATAATTACTGGATGTACAGTTGTAGATGGAAATTTTTGGAGTAATTAATTGGGTGATCCAGTACTCCTAAGAGATGGATTGGTGCTTGTCTTTGAACTTTATAGCTGCGTAGATGAGCCTTTGGAAGTCTCAGTGGTCTGCCTCAGGCCAAGAGCTCTAGATTTTCCGACTGTTGAGCTGTGTTTGGTTTCCAAGGGTAGGGAAGCAATTTGAAAGGATTTCTGGGGGTCGTAAAATGTGGGCCTCTATGTGATTGGCAGAGGGAGGAGAACCTGGGAAATGCAAGATGATGTGCAAGGAGATGTTAGGTTTTTTTTTTTTTTTAAAGTGAGTCCTAATGGGAATGGCATCACAAAAGGAGGTTTTCAAAAGCATTTCTCTGTTGGCTTTTAAAAGCAGGCTTAATTCTCTTCAGTCTAATTTATCAGATGCTAGGACAATCTAACTGCAGATGTAGCTCAAGCAGAGACTAAATGACTTCCGAATGCTTTCAGATCTGCAACTCTGTAAAGTGACAGGAAAACCTTCAGTATCACCTGGCCCTTTGGAGCTGGTCCTCGGTAACGTTTGTTGAGTTGTAGGCATGGAAGATTCTTAGAAGCTGAAGGGCTGAGAGAAGCTGCGTGAGAGGAAAATAGAGAAACAATTTCACTTATAACCCACCTGCTTTTCCTTTCCTTCTTCACAAACATACTTATTAAGTAGCTAGCAGGTACTAGGAGCTGTGATAAACTGTGAGGATTATCTAAAAAAACAGAGTAGGAGATGGCCCTTGCCCTCAAGAAGCCCACAGTCTGATGAAGGAGACACACATGAGAACAAATTATTATGATACAGTTCTGACAGAGACATTGTAGTGGGCTAAATTGTGTCACACAAAAGGATATGTCTAAGCTCTAACACCTGGGGCCTGGGAGTGTAAGCTTATTTGGAAATAGAGTGTTTGCAGATGTAGTTAAGTTAAACGTCTTGCGGGAAGGTCACCCTGGATTTAGGGTGGCCCCTAAATCATTGACTTTTGTCCTTATAAGAGAAAGGAGAGAGAAATTTGAGACACGGAGACATACAGAGAAAAGGCCATGTGATGACAGAGGCAGAGATTGGATTTATGCAGCCCTGAGCTAAGGAATGCTGAGGTTTCCAGGAGCCATGAGAAGCTAGGAAGAGGCAAGGAAGGAGTCTCCCTCAGAGCCTCCAAAGGGAACCAACCCTACTGACCCCTTGATTTTGGAGTTCTGGCCCCCAGAATTGTGAAGGCATACATTTCTGTTGTTTTAAGCCACCTGTGGTAATTTGTTGACAGCCCTACGAAACTATTACAGGTATGTATAAAATGCTGTATGGGAAGGAGCAAGGAGCAGCTGTGTCTCAAAGATCAGGGAGGGCTTCTCAGAGAAGGTGCCATTTAAGTCTTGAAAGGAGAGCAGTTCACCAGTCGTACGAGGAAGAGAAAGACATGTCAGGTAGAGGGAACATAATGGCAAATTCACTGTTAATAAACATGATGTCTTCAGGAAATGCTGTGTAATTCAGTGTCACCGGAGTATAGGGTGTGACATGGGGAATGAGAGACAATAAGAAAAATTGGAGCAAAATTGTGAACACTATGTATGGTACATTAAGGAGAACTGGATTTTTCTCTAGGCTATTCATCCTCAATTTCTACACCACAATGCAGTGTGCTTGTGAGATATATTGACAAGTAATTTAATAGGAATAATAAAATGCTGAAGTTTTCTGAAATAATTAGTTTGACTCTCAACTAGAGAAGACTTGAAGTTATTCAGGTAAATAAGTCATCCTAACTCATTTGTATTTTGATGTGTTTCTTCATTGGAAGAGAAAGGGGCAGGGCTATGACAAACATTCAGAGGAGGGTATAAAACTGTGACACATTGGTGCACATGAACATCTGTTCTATGTGTGGCAGAAAAAAGGTTGAGAGTCACTGCTTTGGGCAATAGGAATCCAAGAGAGACTTTGAAGATAAACAGTGAGAAGAAGATGATTTTGACTTTTCAGGATAACTTTGAAGGTGATGATGAGAATGGACAGAAATGGAAAGATGTTTGTCCTAGGGAGCTGATGGTAGTAGTTGTGACCAGAATCAGGGGAAGTAGTGATCTTAGACAGAGGCTTTGGGGATGGAAAAGTTAGGGGGGATGATTTTCAAGAAATCTTTCTGAGATAGAAATGACTGGTCTATGTGATAAGGACGATTTCTTCAAAACTTGGAAGAGTAAATAGATGATGATGTCATTGACTGAGTTAGGGAATAGAGGAGGAGGCATAAGTTTGTAGGAGAAGATAATGAGTTTGAGTTTGAATGTATTTGGTTTGAATTGACTGTAGGACATCCAGAGAGAGGTGTCTGGGTTCTTGCAGAAGATAGAGTACTGGGTATCATCACCCATTATGGAATCTGAGACCAGGGTGGAGAACTGCTCAGTTGAAGGAAAACTTTCTAAGGCATATAGAATAGAGTCAAGAACAAAGCTTTGCAGGAACATTTAATTATAGGAGACAAGAGAGGATGAGCCAGTGAAAGGGCCTGAGGGAGACTGGTCATATATAGATGGGTAAGAAATGAATGTCTTTTTGAAAACCAGGGAAGAGTACGTGTATTAGTTTCCTAGGACTACCATAACAAATCACTGCAAACTTGGCTTAAAATAACAGAAATTTATTCACTCACAGTTCTGGAGGCTAGAAGTACAAAGTGAAGGGGCCAGCAGGACCACACCCCCTCCAAAGGCTCTGGGAAATAATCCTGCCTTGCCTCTTCTAGCTTCTGGTGGCTCTGGTTTTCCTTGGCTTGGGCAGCACAATTCCAATCCCTACCTCTGTCTCCACATGGCCTTCTTATCTTTGCCCCTGCATCTCAAGTCTCCCTCTTCTTTTTCTTATAAGGACACCAGTCACTGGATTTAGAGTCCTCTCTAAATCCAGGATGCTCTCATGTCGAGATCCTTAACTTACTTATATCCATAAAGACTCTATTTCCAAATAAGGTTACATTCACAGGTACTGGAGGTTGGAGATGGACTTATCTTTTTGTGGAACACAATTCAACCCATGACAGTAAGTCATAGCAAATATCAAGGAAGGGAGGACTGGATACACAATTGGATTTGACATAAGAAGGTTATTGATGACTTGAATCAGAGCAGTTTCAGCAGAGTAGTGGCCTGAAAGCCAAACTAAGGCGTCAAGCAACAGAGAGGAAATTCTCTTTCAAGGTATTTGTTCTGCTCATGACTTGAGGGACCTGCAGGTGCTGATATGGTCTAGAGTTCCGTCTAGAAGAAGACAGCATCAAGAACGCAGTAGGTAAGCTCACCCAGTTTACAAACAGTCTGGCAGGGGACCAGAAAGGTTAAGTAATTTTCCCAAAGTTATATAATTGGAGTTTGGCCTAGAATACAAAATTTCCGTCTTCCAGAGCTTTGCTTAGATTTATTTATTTTGAAATATACTGAAAATTACAAAAAAAGGTAAAAGTCATTCATAATCCTATAGCTTCTGTAAATGACCTGACAGAGGCCTAGAGAGGTTAGTGTTCTACCATGGGACTGGAGGATCAAGGGGAGTGGGGGAGCTAACCATGTTCTGTTTGCTCCGGCCTGAAAGGTTTTCTAGAACACAAGATGTTGGTGATAAAACTGAGAGAATCCTGGGCAAACTGGGACGAATTGGTTACTGTAATTAGAGGAGGGAGTTATTACTGAGACCCAACAAGAGCTGTGGCCCAGGGACAGGGGTGGCAGGACAGAAGCAGAATGCAGCCACTGATAAAACAAGGCCAAGCAGAGAGGGAGTTGGGGGTGGGTTGTGGGGAGAAGTGGGGTACAGATTTGAGGAATAAATATCCCATCCTCTCTCTCCTCCCAATCTCCAATCTGTTGACTTAAGTAGATGCTAAGGAATCCAGGTTTGCAGTCTATCGAGGTCATTCTCCAGGGCGCTCAGCAGGCCGGAGAAGGGCTGAGAATGGACCTGTGGGAGCAGACAGTGAATAACTACCGGAAGCATCTACTATGTGCTAAACATTATGCTTAGAGCTTTACATAAATTATCCCCTTTAAGCCTCAAAACCACTTGGAGAGGCAGAGATCATTAATCCCAGCATTTACAGATGAGGGAATTTAGGCTCAGAGAAGTCAAGTGACTTCACTGATGAATGCTTTCTTATGACAGATAAGTGCCTAAATTTCCTCTTTTGGATCACATAATCATGCTAGTTACTCAGATTTGACTTGGGTACTTCCAAATCTACATATTTGTAGCTACAAATTTATTGATAATTTCTAGGGTTTCTTTTTTTTTTTTTGCTGAGGAATATTTGCCCTGAGCTAACATCTGTGCCAATCTTCCTCTATTTTGTATGTGGGTCACTGCCACAACATGGCCACCGATGAGCGGTGTAAGTCCACACCCGGGAACTGAACTTGGGCTGCCGAAGTAGAGCGCGCTGAACTTAACCACTAGGCCACAGGGCCGGCCCCTTTCTAGGGTTACATTTACATATTTTTTCTCTTCCTTCTTATGGAAAGAATTTAAATCACGTTGTTAAAATGTATCCAACTTAATAATAAAAAGTCAAGAACAGAAAAAGTGTAGATTTGAAAAAAGTCAAAGACTGAATTAAAAACAAATAGAATATAGACACTTAGGCTGCAAAATATTGTCAGTTGCTGTAATTGGGCTGAAAATTTGACCCAAATTTCCTGGTGGTCAAAACAAAAGGTTGAACAGGGACAGTCATTAGTGTTCACAAATAATAAAAATGAACACTTACAGTGAGATAAATACTGTTCTAAAGTGCTTTATGTAGCTGTCTCATATGACCCCCACCATAACCCTCATTTTGCAGATGAGGAAAAAGAGACACTGAGAGTAATTTGTAATTACTCCTGTGGACAAAGTAATTTGTCCTTGAGCACATAGCTAGTAATTGGTGGAGCTGGCTTTTAAACCCAGACAATCTGACTCCAGGATCCATGCCTTAAACCATTATACTAGGCTGTTTCTAAAGGAAACCATGTCTGTTCCTGAGAGAAAGAAAAACTTTTCCAAGTACTTAGTTTTACGTTTTCCAGTGTGGGACATTATATGGGAAACCCTGAAAGAGGTAATGGACTAAGTTCTTAATGATTCTCTTTGCTGAAAGTTAAAGATTTAACAAAAATGCGTCAGTGGATTGACTCCTAGGAGACCAAGACAGTAGAGTCTACACTTGGGTAATTGAATCTATGTATTAATCTTTGTTACTCTCACTATTTCCATGTTCATGAAATACCTTCCTTTTTTCTTAGGTACAATATGAAATAAAAGCCATGTGTGTATGTGCTATAATGCTAGTGAGAAGGATGAGCAGAGAAGGAAGGAAGGGCTGGTTCTTTACAGAAATGCACACTAATGCAAGGAAGTTAAATGATCAGGGTTTGGACCAGGATTTTGATGTTATGGACTGAAAGGCTTCGATAGTGGTAGTCAGTTGGTGCTTTAGCCTGGAGATGTAGAATAAATACATGGATCTTAATAATACTTTGTCATGACTTATTTGGTGTTATGCTAAAGGGTCTCTGAACCATGACAAATGTCCTATGATCTGTCCCAAGGCATTTCATCATTAGACTTTTTCAAGAGTATAATCAAGATCACTGAATGTGGAGAAACACACATTTTGACCAATATATTTTTCAGGTCCTGTGCATAGGATTTAGAAAATTTTTGGTCTATGCACACTTGGTTAGCCCATAGGAGGCTTGCAACATTTAAAACAATTTACAAGGGACTTCACATTATATAGCTTGGATTAAAAATATTTGGTGCTGAGAAACTTGTTTGGGAACCCATTGTCCAATCTTCTGTATGATTATACGTTCAATTAATATAGGCTTCTACTTCAGACATCAGTCAGAATGGTTATAGTTGTGATTTATTGATTTTTGCTGGATCATTTCAGTTTTGGAGATGCCATTTATTCCATCCTCACTGCATGCATATCTGTTCTATGTCCATTCTGGAAAGGTGGAAGACCTAGGGCATATGAACTGCTTGGCAGAGGGAGTTGGCACAGGTGCAGATTGTTGACACTTGGGAATATTTAAGCTGAAAATATATGAGGCAGAGGCAAAGACATGGCTGTGCTTCGTTTTTTAATGCACTGATTTTTTTGACTTTGGTTTTGTGACTAAATTTAAATGTTCGAGGATCTTGTGGGTATGTGTATTCTACTTGAGAAAAAGGGTTGTTTGATGATGCTGTGAAATTTTTATTTCTTCGGTCAGGTACATAGCAATTCACATAGTCTCAAGCCACAAACATTACCTCATAAATGGCACCATGGAAATGTGTCAACAAAATTCAACCTACTCAAATCAGGTCTTAGAATAACAGCTGCTGGTGCTCTGGCTCAAGAAGCAGATATGAGACCACCTACGGTACCAGCTCAGAAAACTTCCTGTTGGTATGAAACCGGCATGGGTTTCCCCCAAGGTGCCAAATAATGCGGCAGATAGGGCAGCAACACGCAGATAAAATGTTAATATGATTTACTTTTCGAAAGCACTTGGGTTAGTGCCAGAGAAACAAATTAATTATAAAACAACTGCTCAAACCAAAGCGTTCAGCCTGCAGCTAATATACCAGAGGCTGTTTCTGAACACTTATATTTTTCTGTTTATGGATTAACAGGCTATGAAAGTCCCCATGGATGGAGGCGGGGAGGAGTAGGGTTGGTTTAATCCATTATAAGACAGCACTTTACATCTGTTTTTACAAGAAAGAACATGTAATATAAACTGTCTGTGGGTGTGCTTGGGGAGGGTGGGGGGCGCTGATTAAGAGTGGAAAACTGAGAGGGCCATCAAACATGGAGGGAGCGCCTCAGTCAGGGAGGTCCAAGGTTTTATTGCCTGAGAACTGTATAACCCACTGCCGAAGGGGAAACAGGCTCCACCCTACCGGTTCAAGTGAAACCTACAAAAGCAAAGGACAAGTGGAGAAATCATTAGGAAATCCTTGCCTGAAATATAGAAACAGCGTGAGTGCTCCCTGCTCTCTTTCAGGCGGTGGCCCCCACACACGCACTTCCGAGGGACAGGCGACATCATGTCCAGAGTGCTGGAAAAAGCATTTTGCAAACTCTTGTAAAATTTTGAAAATTTGGCTTGTGTTTGCTTCTACCCAGATCCACTTGGATTATTTTTTTTTTAATCCCTGCATGCTTTCATTAGCAACTTATCTTAAAGCTCTGGTTAATTTTATAGTTTATTAAAAGTCTACGGTTTTATGGTGCAACTAAGCGTGGGCCAGGCTTAAGTGTTGGAGAAAGGAGCAAGCGGGCTGAATGTACTACAGGAAGCTAGAGGCAGATGGGGGACAAAAAATGTTTTTGCCTTTATGAATTTCATCCTGATTTGAAGGGTGTCTGGATTTGAGAGGGTCACATATACTCTGAGTAAGGCTGTCGATGGCAACTAATAGCATAGTGTGTGGTTGTCCAGGAGTGTTTTTATTATGTTGTCCTAAGGCATTTTTCACCCACTGCAATTTATTTTCCATGAAATTGATATCTGTGAATAAAATATAATAGTTCAGTACCAAGGCAGCAACAATTACACTGATTAAAATTGAATCCCATTATGTTTATTCTCTTTGGAAATCCAGCATCCTCTGATAAAGGAGGGCAAATCAAGCAAGGTATGACTCTGCCATTCTTAGTTCAGCCTTGGTTTTTATATTCGGACTGCTTGGGACCAGGTAGGAGAAAGATGATTGCAGTTAAAAAATAGAAATCCAAAGAGTCATTCTAAGACTCTTCTCTTGCATAGGAAAGACTTTGGAATGGCCCAATAAAATAGAAAAGATATCCTTCTGTAGACGAGCTGGAAAGGCCTCTTCATCAGGTAGTATTTAATTTTTTTAAGTTAATAAACAATTTTATTAGAGCAGTTTTAGGTTCACAACAAAACTGAGCAGAAAGCACAGAGAGTTCCTATATAGTCCCTGCCCCTATACATGCACAGCCTCTCCCACTATCAGCATCCTCCACCACAGTGGTACATTTATTACAAGGGTTGATCCTACATTGACACATCATTATCACTCAAAGTCCATAGTTTATATTAGGGTTCATTCTTGGTGTTGTGCAATCTATGAGTTTGGGCAAATGTGTAATGACATATATCCACCACTGTAGTCTTTACAGAATGGTTTCACTGCCCTAAAATCCTCTGTTTTTCTGACTTTTCATCACTCCCTCTCACTTATCCCTGGCAACCATTGATCTTTTTACCATCTCCATAGTTTTGCCTTTTCCATCATGTCATATAGTTGGAATTACATAGTGCATAGTCTTTTCAGGTTGACTTCTTTCGCTTAGTAATATGCATTTAAGGTTTCTCCAGGTCTTTTCATAACTTGATAGCTCATTTCTTTTTAGTGCTGCGTAATATTCTATTGTCTGGATGCAGGTATTTAATTTCAAGTTAAGGATTCTGCTGAAATGGAAGAAACAGAAATGTGGTTTGCGCAATATGGGGCAGAAAAGGGACTTCAATAAACAGCTACCTGCACCAGTGCAACTCGAATGAATGAGGCCCCACCATTTTTCTTGGTAGAACAGAATTGAGTTTTCCGTTACAGAGTATGCCCTTCATTCTGGGAGTTTCCTCATTATTGCAAGGGAATTCCATTCTACTGAGTTCTCTAAATGTTTGGACTATATTTGTTAGTGAATACAGAACTTCCTGTTCAGCCATAGCACGCTGGATTCTCTGTACTGTTGGAGTGAATTTTTCAGTGGAGAGAGAGCTTCTCATTGAAAGAAAATTTCCAGAAGTTAGGTCCCATCATGTGAGGAATTTACATGTCGTTAATGTGCCATCATACTCTAGAGTGCTGGGTACTGTTTGGCCATAAAGGACAGTTCTGTAGGTAAATTTCAGCTTTTTTGCTTTTGTTGGTAAACCTAAATGAAATCTTTTCTTCTTTAGATTTCATAGCGAGAGAAAGAAAGGTTTCACATAAAAGGCAAAACAGACACACAAGAGACGTTTCAAGTTAGTATGAGGATGTTAAGTTTTGGGGCCATTAAAAGAATGAATTAATTACAGGACCATGGTGTGTAATAAAGCAGATTAACGAGATGATTACCACTTTTCCAATCCTGTTGGATTTAGGACAGTTGGCTTTGAACGTTTTCCAGTTTGATGCTGAATGTCACGAGGAGGCACATGGGTTTGCAGTTTGTTAATGACGTGTTGTTAGCATTTAGTTGAGTACTGACATGGAAGAGCCGGTGCTGCTGACTCAGTGCAATAAACGTTTGACTCATCCTGACAGAGCCTCTTTTCCTGATGAAGGGCACCACCTGCCAGAGGGAATGCCGAGACTGATTTGTAGTCCCTAAAGTATCGACACCAATGAATTCCAGATTTCCTCACGTTGCCTGCCACCTTTACAGTACCAGAATGGGCATCATCTTGTCCCATCCTATGATCTTCAGTGCTGGGATGTTTTTACCCTGATGCTTGGCTCAATGCCCCCTTTTCCAAATTCTCAGCCCCTCAATTCTTCTGTTTTGAATTGAAGAAGATGTTTTATTCCAAAGTTGATTTCTATTAAGCTTTAAAGCCAGGACATGTAGAAATTCCCAGAATAGATCCTGAAAAAATATTTTGTGTTTAAACATGAAGAGAATCAAGGGTCAGTCAACAGTCACATTGGATTAAGACAGATTAAGCTTTTACCATATGCCGAGCACTGGGTTAGGTACTGAGGATATATAGATGAATAAGGCATAACCCCTAAACTTGAGGAGTTGACAATGAGTGTGGTAGAAAGTCATATAAACAATGATTATAGTACAACTTGGTATGGGCAACAATATAAATATCAACACCAGAGTAATTACCTTTGTGGGGGGACCATTGTAGGGTGTGTGTAATGGAAGGCTCCATTTAGTTCACTAGGTGGACAAAAGGAGGTGAGGGGGCATTCTAGGCAGAAAGAATTGCATATCCAGGGCACAGAGTTACAGTGTGTTGTAATAATTAGAAATTCATTATTGCTGAAGCATAAAGATAGGAGGGTGAGGGTATGACAGCTACTAGCTGGCGATCCAAGTAGAAGCCACATCAGGAAGCGGTTTTTATGCCATTAAGGAGCTTGTGTTTATCTTGTAGATAAAGAGGAGGCATTAAAGGATTTAATCAGCGGAGCGACTTGGTTGCCCTTATGTTTTAGAGAGGTGTTTGTGAGCATCATCGTAGAAGGTGATTTAGAAGAGAACAAGATTGGACAGAGGGAGATCAGTTAGGAAGCTATCATCCATACTTCAAGCGAGAGATGGTAGCTCCATAACTAAGAAGGTTGAAGACATGGTGAAACAGACAGAGAGGGCAGAGTTAGACGGGAAGTGGACAGAATTTGAGATCTGGTTGAACGTGGGGGATGAGAGAGGAATCTGGATGACTTCCAGTTTTCTGTCATGAGAATTTAGTCACTGCCACACTGAAGCCACAGTGAGGTAGAGACTACACAGGGAGAAGCAGGATTTGTGAGTTGTGTGGTGGGGTGGTAATTGTGGCAGTGTTAAGAAATCAGGGCTGGGTGCTCTGCATTTGCGGTGTCTGTGGGACAGAAGGTGAAGGAGTTCGGTAGACAATGGGGATGTGAGCATTTGGGCTGCCAGGTCAGATTGGCGTACTTCATAGGGACCCTCAGCTCTAGGTGTTTTGTTCTTTGAAAAAAAGATACACCAAAACTTAGGTATTTGATGCTGCTTGTCAGGAGTTGAGCCTGGCGGGGTTCTTGCTCCTCAGATATCTGTTATTCCAAATGACACTCAAAATTTTCATTTCAGGTTTTGTTTTCAGTGCTGATGAATGAGACAAACATTTGTTCCTAGTCTTGTTCTTTACCTTTTCTTCTTGTGGTGAAGAATATTGGTAGTACTGACGTTGAATCAAGCAGAGGTCTAATATTGTCTAATATTCCAACTTTAGCTTATGCCTCTTTCTCTCTCTCTCGCCGTGCTGTAGTCACCACAATAAATGCAACACCTGTCCTGTGTTATCTGACCCTCATGGCCACTCACTGTAGTAAATGCTTTTTAGCTCCATTTTAAAGATGAGCTAATAGGTTGAGATAAGTTAAGTGAACTGTCCATTCACAAACAGCACTGGAATTTGAACCTGACTGATTCTGACGCCTGTATTCTTAACCACTAACTTACAGTGACGTTTACATTGCTCATGATTAACTTAAATAAGGTAAAACAATTTTTTGATGTATTCAATAAAATTCGTTTAACATTCTGTGGAATTGAGGAAACGAACAGAGGAATACATGTCAACACAGCCCCAGCATTTTTTTATACCTCATTGACAAACAAGGGTCTATAATATACCTGGAAAAATTTCATCATTCAGGCCAGTCCAAGATAATTTTTTCTACTTACGTAAAAAAGACAGAAGCCTCAGTTTGAGGTTCTTTAGCTGGAAACATCTCCATTTGCCCACTTTACTGAGGGGGTTCCAAAGAGAGGCAGTGGATTGCAGTTGAGAGAACATGTGATGGGTGATCTGGAAGCCCTGAGTCTGGTCTGGCTCCAGCTCTACGAGCCTTTAAGAAAGTCACTTCACCTTTCTGGTCCACAGTTCCTCTTCCCTGAGATGAGAGGTTTATATCAGATCAGTAATTTCCAAACTTTTGAAGGAACAGACTTCTTTCTCTTGGTGACAGCTTAAAAGGAAGCCCAACATAAAAGACAAATAAAGGACAAGATGCTTGGTTTAAAAAGAATGAATGTGTGTAGAGAGAGACCCAATTGTCCCTCTGAGACTCTGAGGGAGCTCTTCAGAACACAGCTTGAAAACTATTGCATTGGCTAATTTCTGGTAGCAATTTTAATATTATATGATAGGACCTTGATCAAAGCTGTGGTGGTATTTTGTTTTCAAATAGCTTTATGTATTATTGACATATAATAAATTGCACATATTTAAAGTGTACAATTTGATGAGTTTTGACATGTGTACACACCCATGAGAGCATCACTATGATCAAGATAATGAACACATTCAGCTCTCTCAAAACTTTCCTCCTGACCCTCCCCATCATCAGGCAACTACTGACCTGTTTTTGCCATTACAGGTTAGTTTTCATTTTCTAGAGTTTTATATAAATTGATTAATAGAATACATACGTTTTATGTCTGGATTCTTTCACTCAGCGTAATTATTTCAAGATTCTTAACTAATGACTAATGGTGTAGAGCATCTTTTCATGAGCTTATTTGCCACATATAAAACTTCTCTGGTGAAGTGTCTGTTCAGTAATGTGTCTCTTCAAATAATGCCTATTTTTAAAAATTGAGTTGCTTTTTTATTATTCAGTTTTGAGAGTTATTCATGTATTCTTGGTACAAGTCTTTTGTCAGATATATGATTTGCAAACGTTTTTTCCCAGTCTGTGGCTTGTTTTTTTTCATTCTCTTAACAGTGTCTTTAACAGAGCAGACATTTTTAATTTTGATGAAGTTGAATTTGTCAATATTTTCTTCTATAGAGAAGCTTTTAATGTTATATCTACTGTATGAATTTAGTGCTATCAATTTCCATATAAATCCTATTTTAGTGGCATCCCACAAATATTTATATGTTAGGTCCTCATTTTCATTCAGTTGACAATATTTTCTAATTTCCCTTTTGATTGCTTCTATGACTCATGGGTTATTTAGAAGTGTATTATCTAATTTTCTAATAGTTAGGGATTTTCCATATAATTTTGTGTTATTGATTTCTAATTTAATTCCATTCTCATCAGAAAATTTACTTTCTATGCTTAAAACTTCTCAATGCCCTGAGAGTCGTTTTATGGCCCAGAATGTGATCTGTCTTGGAAAATTTTCTTGTGCACTTGAAAAAAATATATATTTTGCTGTTGTTGGGTGGAGTGTTCTATAAACGTCAATTAGGTTAAGTTTGTGGTTAGTGCTATTAAGTCTTTTAGCCTTACTGATTTTCTGTCTACTTGTTTTTATCAGTTATTGAGAGATATGTATTGAAATCTCTCTAATAATGAATCGGTCTATTTCTCTCTGTGGTTCTACCAATTTTTGTTTCATGCTGAAACTATGTTATTAGGCACTTAAATGTTTATGCTCCTCTTGATAAATTGATCCCTTTATTGTTATGAGGCAACTTCTTTATCCCTAGTAATATTCTTTGCGCTGAAATCTGCTTTCTTTTTTGTTAACATTTTTCAATTCTCTATTTTTAACCTGTATTTGTCTTTATATTTAAAGTACATTTCTTGTAGAGACATAAAATTTTGTCTTGTTTTTTATCTTATCTAACAGTCTCTGCCTTTTAATTAGAGTATTTAGACCATTTGCATTTAGTGTGATTATTGATATAATTAAGTTTAAATCTATCTTCTTACTATTTGTCTCATCTGTTCTTTGTTCCCTTTGTCTTCCCTCTCTGCCTTTTGAATTAACTATATATTTTTTTAAGGTTCCATTTTATCTCATTTGCTGGCTTATTAGCCTTAACTCTTCGTTTTATTATTTCAGTGGTTGTTTGTTGATTTACAGTATACATCTTTAACTCATAACAGTCTATTTCCAAGTGATATTAAACCACTTTATGAATTATAGAGGAACTTTTTAATAGTATACTTCCATTTATCCCCTTTCCAACCTTTGTGCTATTGTTGGCATACATTTTACTTTTATATATGTTACATTACTCTTACTTCTGGTTAACCATAATCACCCTTTTAAAATATTTAAATAATGATAAAAACATCTTACATATTTACCATGTAGCTACCATCCCCAGTGCTTCTCATTCCTTTAGCATATAGATCCATATTTCCATCTGTTATCATTTTCTTTGTGCCAGAAGGACTCCTTTTAACATTTCTTGTGGTGTAGGTTGGCAGGTAATATAGTCTTTCAACTTTTGTATGTCTGAAAAAGTGTTTCACCTTTGTTTCTGAAAGGGATTTTCACAGAATTCCAAATTGACAGTTTTTTTTCTTTCAGTACTTTAAAGATGTTCCTACACTCTTTTTTCACTTGCACAAACTCTGATGAGAAATATGCTGTCATCCTTACCTTTGTTCCTTTTTATGGAACTTTTCTTTTTTTGCTGCTTTTAAGATTTTCTCTTTGTCCCTGGTGCATGCTGGGACCTTAGTGTACTGACCACTTTGGTGAAGTGGGTAAAGGAAACTGGGAATAGGCCTATATACTAGGATATGAGCTATAGAATCCAGACCACCCTGGAAAGTGGCTGGTCAGCATCCCACCAAGAGGGCAAGAGGCTCAAGTTAGGAGTCCAGTGGTACAGGGTGGGCAATATGACCTAGGGTAAGGGAACACTGAGTCTAGACTTCCCCATGTTTCTGGCATCATGACTTATTCCAGAACTCTGTGGTTGATGACTGAAGCATGGGGTAGGAAGTGGGTGTAGCTGAACCTACGTAAGGAAGCATCAGAGATCCTACTGGTAGGACTGGGAAATGGCAGACCGCACAATAAACCAGAATAAGTAAGAATAGAGCCAAATAATGGAAGTGATAAAGGGGAGCTGAAGATCTGATTCTAAGGCTTTACTTCTACAAAGGAAACATTTAGACCTGTGTGTGTGTGTGTGTGTGTGTGTGTGTGTGTGTGTGTGTGTGTGTAGATTTGCCTAGCAGAATTCCATTACATTTTCAAAGTTGCCGTTTCCACATGGGCAAAAAGTAAGAAGCACTTCATACAAAATAACTAACATAAAATATTTTTGGAAAATATTCTTTAATATCAGACTAATAGTTTTATTAAAAACCAGTTTTGTGTTAGAGATTTTGTAATAGTATCAGGAAGTAAAAAAAGACCAAAAAAAATACTTTTACTGTTTCCATTTAATTAAAAATATTCTTTTAGTATCTTGCATTTGATGAAATGTTGTTTTAACTTCCTATTGTTTTCCTCTTGTTCTGCGTGGACAAGTTCCTGCTGCCTGTAGCCATCTATGTAAATGGGGAACTGCTCTAAAACCTTTTATTTAATCTGGTTAAATAAATTACTAATCATCTTTAAGTCACCACATGAAGGATAATTCATAACAGTTTTTTTAGCAGCAACTTTCTCCTTTTCTTGCCAAACTAGTCAGCAGTCTGGCAGTTTGGTTTTCGCAATGAATCCGAATATGTGTGCCAGGCCATTTGCACCATCTGCTACAGGAGTGTCATGGGAGAGAGGACTGTGGACACCTGGTGGGTTGATGTTGAAATGTCAGCTCGAGGGTAAACACCCGCTCCAGCGAGGAAAGGCCAAGAAAGCAAAAAGCCTGGGAGGAGAAGAAGCTTCTGGTCACAGCGAAAGAGACACACTTGTTTCTGAACTGGGATAACTGTGTGCATGCCTGTGTGTATGTACGTGTGATGTGGGTATATATTTTCAGCATCAGTGACTTTTCAGAATCTTAATGACAGGATGAGATTAAATTCTTGGGGAAGGTAAAAGACTATCAGGTAACGTTATACATATAAATTCTGGTAAAGGCAATTGATACTATTTGTACAAAGAACTGTAAAACATGCATATATTTATGTTGTCTGTGAGTGACTTGGAGTGAGATTTTCCAACTGCATCCTTTGGGAATAAAGCTGTAACCATGGGCTCAGAAAAGTTCTCTTAATTCCTTTCGTGGGATATGTTGTCCAACACACTTAATTTCAGTCTCTTTTCTTTGTTAAGGAACTATTTAATATCCTCCTAATTTTTAAGATGATTAAAACATCTTGTAGTTGAAAACTGAGGAGCACTTAAGAATACTGGTTTTGAGTAACACAAGATGCTTGGGCATGATTGAAGCAGAGTTGTGAGCCATTTTCCAGCTATGAACTCTTGAAGTTGGTTCACTACAGTGACAATTTTCTATAAAAATAAAAATAACTGTCTTCTGTGTGCCTTTATCCATCTTAAATATACACACACATGCTCATGCACATATACACGTACACAGACATTCTTTCCTTCTCTCTGTTGGCACACAAGGAGTAAAGAGTCATCATCAGTATCATGCTTGAAGGGACTCTGAACTTGTGGGAGTTCAAGGTCGTATCATCAGTAGAGGAGCCAGCTTCAAGGCCAGATCTTCCTAGCCCCAAGGATCATGCATAGTTTACTCTGCCATGCTGCATTATAAGATCTTTGTGCATTAGTTCCAACTTGCCCCATTGTTGATAAGCAGGGCCAAGGGAGGTTCTGTAGTAGGATATAGTTGACCTCATTGGCATCAATTTCAAAAGTTCAGACCCCATCCTAAGCATTTCTAACTTTCTATAGGAGTAAACTTACTGTAATGAACATTTATGTAAGTCATTTTTCCTGGCTGCTCTGCAGTTATAATTTTGGTATACATCTAAAATTCTTATCTCTAATTTTTCCATTTCTGCTCTCTCATCTCTCTCAAATCTGCATCCATTTTTCTCTCCTTGTCTTGGTGCAGGCTCTTACAATTTTCACATGGAACTTTGCAACTTCCCAATAGGCTTCCTTCTGTTCCTTACAATGGCACACGAGATAGTTTATGATGTGGTCTCTTAAAACTCTGGTTTCTTCTCAGCATCCTGAACTACCTGCGGTTCCCTAAATGTAAAATGTACAAGACTATTTTGTGTTCCTGGATGCTTCTCTCTTCTCTGCTTTCCAAGCCTCTCATTTTATCTGCCTGATAAATTCACTCTTAAGATTCAGCTTTAAAGCCTCCACTTCCAGGAAGCCTTCGATTATTGTTTCAGGCTTTCCCCTCCCTGCTCTTTTAGCACCTTGTTAATCCTAATTACATTGCTCTGATTATTTGTTAATTGCCTGTCAACCCTGCAGCCCTGTGAGTACTTTGAGGGCAGAGCCTGAGTTATATTCATCTCCGCAGCTTCAAACCAGCACAGATAAGAGGTACTCAGTGAGAATTTTTTGATTTGTTGTTCCTGAATGCCTTCTGAAAACTTCAAGAAGTATTGTTGATGTTTGGGGGAAGTATTTTATTGAGTATCTGTGGTGTGTTTTTGGGGGGGAGATATTTGAACACAACTGGGAGCTACTGAAAAAAACTTGACAAATTCTCTGCTGTACAAACATAGCTACACGCCTTGGAATTGGCACAATTTCTCAACGCTGATGCTCAGAGGATCAGAGACTTAAATTGCCATGTACATGCAGATGATTCCAGTCTTTAACTGCTGCCTAGAAAGCTCTTCAGAAGGAGTGCCATACCACGACTCCAGAGTAACTGTTAAACGTGCCTGCTTGCATACCTCCCAGAATCTGCAAACCACCCCTCCCCACCCCCGCCCTGCAAAGAAGAATGAATGGTACCCAGATGCCCAAGCAACAACTTGGGAGTTATTCTAGAACACCTGCTCTCCCTCATTCTCCCACATTCAACAATCACCAAGTCCAGCTAATTCTCCCTCCTTAACGATGTTGCAAATCTTTTCCCTTTGCTCCAGTTTCCTAGCCACCCCAGGGGTCGCCATTTTTTCTTCCTGGATAATTGAAAAAGGCTGTGGTTTGTATTGTCTCCTCTCATCATCTGTTCTCTACAGTGCAGTTGAGGGATTTTTTTTGTGTGTGTGTGTGAGGAAGATCAGCCCTGAGCTAACATCCATGCCAATCCACCTCTTTTAGCTGAGGAAGACTGGCCCTGAGCTAACCTCTATTGCCAATCCTCCTCTTTTTTTTCCCTTTTTCTCCCCAAAGCCCCAGTAGATAGTTGTATGTCATAGTTGCACATCCTTCTAGTTGCTGTATGGAGGACGCCGCCTCAGCACAGTGGGACAAGCGGTGCGTCGGTGTGCGCCCGGATCCGAACCCGGGTCGCCAGTAGCGCGGAGTGCGAGCACTTAACCACTAAGCCACGGGGCCGGCCCCAGTTGAGTGATTTTTTTCTGAAGAGCAAATCTGATCATGTGTTGGTCCTGCATAAAGCTGTCCATGCCTCTCCATTACCCTCAGAATAGAGTCTGAACTCCTCAGCCTGGCTTCCGTGGCCCTTCATGATGTGGTGCCTGCTTCCTTCTCTAGCTGAGCTCCACTCACTGTCCACCCAAGTGCTTTAGCTATACTGAGTTATTTGCTTTTTTCTCAAAAGTGACATTTTTTTTTTGCCTGCAGATTTTTGAACATAATGTTCCCTTTTTCTAGAACTTTCCACCTACTTCCCCCTTCCCACCTTGAACTTCCTACTCATCTTTCAGTCCTTAACTTAAACAGTATCTCTTTTGGAAGAATTTCTTTATTCTCCAAAACTGGATTAACTGTTCCTCCTAAGTGCCCCATGAATACATCTGTTATGATCCTTACCACAAGCATAGTGGTGATCTAATTCATGTTTGTCTCTCTCACTAGACCGTGAATTCCATTGGTACAAGCCTACGTCTTATTCATTATTATAATCCTAGTTTCTAACAGAGCGTCTGGACACAGAAGTTGCACAAAGAAATATTTGTTGACTAAAGAAATAATTGTCAATACATAGCCACGTAGATACATTGGGCAATTTGCAAATACTTTGGAGATCTGCTCAGACAAAACTCTTCATAATCAATGCAATCTTGACATTGGTTTTAACCCAGATACTTAAAGCATTTAAAAAAACTAACCTACTTCATTCAGATCTTTATCTGTTGGCTTATGAAGGGTGAAAGAGTCAGTCCAATCTAATTAGGAGTGAAAAACGTCTGGGGTGTGCAGCCCGGCCCCATACTACATGTGAAGGGCATGTATTGTCTTGGCCTCTGCCAATTAAATCGTGGTAAAAGAGAATCGAAACTAGAAGAGATTTCATATATCTTCTTATGGCAGGAGCAAACTATAAATTTAAGACAAAGGAGACTAAGTAGAAAATACTTTGACCCTGAATAATAGAAAGTCTGAGAAAAGTTTGTGTAGGTAGAGAAATAATACTAACCTTCTTGCCCTAGGTTACTGCTGAGGGAAAAATTTACATATGATTTTCAATTCGTATATGAATGATCTCATTTAAAATGTGTTGAAAGTCAGCTATCATTATCTACACTGACTTTCTTCACCTAGTTTCAAGTCTAGGTGCAATTCATGAAACTTTGCTGGAAACACCAGAGAAACTAGTTAAACAAGGAACACACATACACATTGAGTTACCAGTAACAATTAATCTGTTGTATGGATAATTTTTTTTAAGTTCTAAAAAAGTAAGTAAACTATTTGAAAAACAATTTGTATTAACAGTATACTTAGGGAGAAAAGTCAATTTCTAAAAATGTAGGAAAATGTTTATAATCCTATTTTGTTGATGTTTTGATAGTTGGTAAAAGAGACCATGGTGGCGGTAAATCTTTTGGAAAATATCACTGTTCTGTTTGAGGATGGTTGTCATCAGCCAGCTTGATGATTTGTTGTTATTTCCTGTGTATATTTCTTGTCACTTATACCATGACTTATTCAGAACTGCTAGCTCATTCATTCAATATTTATTGAGAACATAAGAAATGCCATGTAACCCCTGGGTGGATAAAGTTGCCTGAGATGGAGATGCTGCTTATGAGGAGTGCCTAGACTCATAGGATATAAATGCTTATAGAAATAATTACAATTCAACAGGATGAGTAGAGTGACTAATTCTGCCTAAGAGAGAGAGAGAAGGCTTCAGGCCTAAAGTGAGCTGTGACTTGCATAAACTCTTTTAAAAAGAGTTTTCCAGGCTTTTGTTGACGGTAGAAAGTGCAGAGTGGGAAGTGGATGGAGTTTGAAGAGAACATTTCATCAGTCAGGAATGGTATGGGCAGAGCAAAGAAATATAAAAGTGGCTGGGATGTTAGGGGAAGGCTGGATGTTTTGTTGGGGCAATAGAATAAGATGTATGGAGAGGGAGTGACAGAAGATGAGGCTACAAATGTGGGCTGTTTTCAGATCTTGAAAAACATGATATAGTAACTTCAAGATGTTATTATTACCATATTTTATTCATTTCTAAGATCCTTTTTAGTGTAATCAAAATTTTATACAGAATATATACAAATACTCTTAAATTTAAAAGACAAATAGTTCTACCAGACTTACTACAAAATTTTATTTACTTATTCATTCATTCATTTATTCATCAAAAACTAAGATTGCTCTTCTTATGTGCCAGATGTTCTACTAAATACTTCACCCATTCTACCACATTTTAAACAAAACATGGCAGTCTTCTCTCCCTCTCTATATCACACACTAGATCCTTACTCAACAGGAACAACTATTTTAATCTATTTTAGTTATTTCTCTTGGTGTTTTCCTTTGGGCTTCTAAATAAGATTTGTAAACTGTCATTTATTGATATTATCCATTGAATTCCTGCTATTGTATAGTTATATCATTATTTTTGATTAGATCAATATTCAGTATTTACATTACTATCTTCATGCAAATGTAATTCACAGATGAGTCATATAGAATTCTGTAAGTTTAATTTTTTGTGAAAAGTTTTTGTCCTTTGTGGACATTATAATGGTCTTGTTTATTACTTGCTTCCTTTTCTGTGTACTCATCACTAATTCCTCCCAAAAATTTTTGTCAAAAGTGTTGGTGTTCTCTTAATACAGCCACATATATCAGGAATTCTGTCAGTTTCTCCTTTTTTGAAGATGTTCCTCCTGGAGCCCTCTGCTCTTCTGCTCTGGTCTGAGCCTCTTGTTCTCTGGCTCTACTGCCTAGTTGCTGCTGTAGAGTCTCCTTTGGACCATCATTCTGGGAGTCCCTTTCACTTTTTTCCAGGGTTGGGTCCCCTACTTCTTGGATTCTATGTAGTCCTTTCTTGGTTTACTCTCTTGTTTTGGTAGCACTTCTGCTCTAGTAGCTTCCTAAGAAATTGTGTACCTGAAACTTTTGTAGACCTTGAATATCTGAAAATATCCTTATTCTGCTTTAGTTAATTTTGGCCAAGATGGAATTTTGGACATCATTTGGATTCCTGATGCTTTGTATGAGACCTGTTTTTGTTTTCCCTCTCCTAAGCTTGTAAGATCTTCTCTTTGTCCTCAGTGTTTTAAAATTTCATCAGAATGTGTCTTGGTATATGTCTTTTTCACTCTTTATTTTGGGCACTCAATGGACCTTTTTAATCTGGAGCCTCATTATTCAGTCTTGGGAAATTATCTTGAATATTTCCTCTTTTTCATTTCCTTTTCTCATTCTGTTTGCAGCTCCTAACGTTTTGTTGTTGGAACTCCTGGGCTTCCCTCTCTTCCATTTTAAATACCTCAGTGAGAAGTAGGGCAAAGACCAAATGAAGACTAACACTCAGTGATAAGTCAGGCAAGAAAATGAAATAATGTCAAATGGTTGAGTCTATTCTTTCTACATATTAATAATATGAGAGGCCATTTTAAATACGTGGATGCTTAGATAACTGGCTACCTATCTAGAAAATGCAGCTGCAAATCTCTGGCTTTCTAGAAAGCCAGACACATTCTAGACACATTCTAGAGCATGTGTCTATGAAGAACCTACCTTACAAAACTGGCTTCATGTGTCCCAGGTGTTTATATAGCAGAAATTATATCTTATCTTAGAAATAAAAAAAATCTGAGAATTCTTGCTTTGAGTTTGTCGAGATAAAGATTAGACCTGTGTATTCAACTAATAAGACGAAGTGCTGACCAGGAAGATTACAAATTCTATTGGAGCATGACACACTCAGAATTTCTTCCAGAATAGGAGAATAGCCAAAAGTGGTAGGTCTTTCCTCATTCCTTCCAGAAACCTGGCTTCTGGGGTTATATCCTCTCCCATAAGGCTTTATAGAAAGAAAACTAGTTCTTTCACATAAGAGCTGGAGTCTTTAAATTGGATAATGATTTTTAAGGAAGCCAGATCACCACCATAAGCTTGAAGAGAATTCTTGAGATAGTTTCAAAACTTCTGGATGATTTGAGTCTTGGACAGTGTCACTCTTCAGAATCTAGAATAAATGGAGGATTAAAGCTACATCCAAAGTCTAAGGATGAAGTTTGAAGGGTGACAGGGACTCATATGCTTCAATTTCCTTCCTCTTCACCTATGCATTCTCCTAAGAAGAGATAATGGTAGAAATGATAATGCTAGCCAAAACGTAGTAAGCATCTACCTGTGCTTATCATCAAGTATTAGTGCCAGATGCTATTCTCTCTCTCTCTTATCTCATTAAATTATTGCAATCATCTAATTAAATAGGTCTAATTTATTTTACAACTGAGAAAATAAGAGGCACAGAGAGGTTAAGATTGTTGGCCCAAATCACAGAGCTAGTGAGAGATGGAGACAGAATTTGAACACAGACAGTCTAACACCAGAGCCCAGTCTTATTTGGCTTCCCAGGAATGAAGTTAGTATTGGAAAGACTCACGAGACACCAGAGGCAGCACTGCTGGAAGCTGGGGGGAGGGCCAGGGTGAAGAGTTGTGTGTGTACTGGTGAGAGAGTTGCCATGGATGTGTAATAAGAGAGATAAGTAGTTCATACTGGCCACTTACATCATTTTTAACTGTACGTTCAGAAATTTGGCTTTCACTCCCAGTATTTAACTAAAATCATCTTCTTTGAGATTAGCAATGACCTCTAATACTAATGATTTAATATCTGATGGCCTTTACTCACTTCTTAGTCTCTTTGACTTCTCTGCAGCACTCAACATGTTCCTCTCTCTCCTCTGCTGTAGGTCTCTCTTCTCTTTTGCTCTTTTGTTCTTTTTTATTCTCTATGTCCTGGCTTGCTTTAGAAAGGAAAAACATATCTATAATAAAACAGAATAATGTAAAAACAAAATTGGGTGAAGAAAACAGGCAAAGCGAGGAGGAGTAGGAAAGATCCTGAAGATCATGCTGGGGGTTAGATAGTACACAAAGTGTCACATCTCATTGGGAACATTTGCTAGAGCTGGGCCACAAATTTAGATCTCAGGTTCTCAGCAGCTACATAAAAAGGTTCCACAATTGATTGCATGATTCACAGTGTCCTTAAGAGAAAAACAAATTGGTTGTTCAAGAGGAACAAACATTTCCTAGAACTGAGACTCAAGAGTCATTTACCTGGGAACTCAGTGAACGTTTTTAATAACATTTTGACTATAAACCCAACAGTGCATTTCATAGGACTCTTCCTCCAGGTTTCTGCATGGCCCACTCCCTCACTTCACTGGGGGCTCTTTTCAGTTGTCACCTCAGACGTGCCTCCTTGGTGGCCACATCTAAAATAGCACCTGCTCTCATTCCTTTATATTTTCTTTCTCTGCTTTATTGTTCTGCTCACCAGCTGACATATCTTTACTAGTTTGTTATTGATCTTCCCCTTTAGAATGTAAGCTCTATGAGAGCAGAGATGTTGTTTTGTTCATATCTTGCAAGTGCCTAGGACAGTGTATGGCACATGGTGGTATCAGCATATAGTTTTGAATGAATGAATGGCCAGAATGTCATCAGTAAGCTCTAGGGGCTGTAAAGTTGTACTTACTGAAAAGTGTCTTGCTCGAGGTAGAGGATGACCAGCCAGTTCCTGCCACAGTTGAGTTGGTTGGATTTTTGTATCAGGTCACTGCAATATGTTGAGACTTGGTGCTCAGCAAAAGAAGGAATATTCTCAAATGAAATTGTGAAGAGGGTGACTCTTTTCCTATTCTATAAGTAGAAAGGGTTGGAACCATGTCACTTCCTGAGACAGAGAAGAAGTTATAGGTTATCAAGTTGTAAAACAATGGGGCAGGATCGGTTATCAGAGAGAGTTCCCCTCAGCAGAATCGAGAATGAGGACCCAATAGAATGGGATGAGTGTGCATGGGGCAGGGGTATGGCTATTATGATTGAGTCACCCTTTGGAGACTCAATCTTTCCTTTTTCTTCCTTAAGAAGACAGGAAAAAGAAACCAACCTTAGCTATGTCCTTAAAACTTTTTAAGGGAAACTTATACCCATTACATGGAGGTGAAATGACCCTCTTCTTGTCATTAGGTGTTCCAACCTGAATCATGACAAAAAAGGCAACCTCCAGCAGGAACACATCAGATTCATGTTTTTAAAAGTCCTATTTGTGATAATTTCCACTTTGGCCAGCTTAGCCTCATCTTTCATAAAAGGGAAGAAAGTCACTCCAAGAAGATGCTCCTCTGAATCTGCTAAGAATGGGGAAGACCAACCTGGAGATAAGTCCATTCGGGGCGGATGAGTTTATAAGTGGTGCAAAGAGTCTGGGCAAGGACCACTTACTTTCCTTTCTTCTGTGAGGAGTCTCAACATCATCTACCTTCTCATCTAGGCCTGGCCCAAAGGTGTTATACAAAGGAATAATTTTTGTTGATCTTTTAGTTATCACTTCTCCTTGGCTTGAAGAATACTATTGACCTTGTTTGCAAAAATACACAGGCTATGTAAGTCGGAGGTCATGGATTTGAAAACACAATTTCTTTTCTTATTAATTGAGTTATTTATTTTTATTTATTTAATCCAGTCTTACAAAGGCTAGAGGATCCACTAGGGACCCCAGAAAAGTAGCATTTGGATAGCTGGAGGTATGAAAGATTAGAGGATGGAGGTGAAGGTGGGAAGGAAGTACCCAGACTTCCCCAATTATGGTGTTTTGGGCCCTTTACATGTTACCATCCCTTGATGTTCATTATAAAAATATGTTAAAATCAAGAAAGAATATAAAAGAAGAAAAATATGAAGGAAAAACTTAAAACTTAAAAGGGACAGTTGGTTAAGCAGAGGTTAAAATTTAAAAAGAGAGAATAAGGTAAGAAAAATTAAGCTAAAAGAGAAAGAAGTAGATGCTAAAATAGGAGATTTAAAATTCCCACAAAGATAAAAGGTTAAGAGTTTAAAAATACAAAACACATGAGATTTAAAAATAAAAGATAAAATACCATAAGCCAATGAGATAAAAGGTTAAAACATGAGTAAAAGCTATAATGGTTTAGGCTAAAAGGCTAAAGCCCAGGAGATGAAAAGCTAAAAACAGACCATTCCTTGGGATTAAGGCTTTGCAACAGGATATCGGAACTAAAAAGGCAAAAGAAAGAAAATTTAGAAATTAAAATTATAAGAATAAAGTAGATTAGGGGTATTATTATTTTTTAAAAATTAATTAACAGAAAAATAGAAGAGAACTGGTTGGAGGAAGAGGAGTATGTGGCAAAAGTCTCAGGGCAGCCTGGCCTTCCCTGTGGGAGAGACAGCCTGGCTGGAGGCTGCACTGATTGTGTCTTCTGCACATGGAGTCCGGGGGCAGGGGGCAAAGGCTGTCCTCCAGGCAGATGGGGTGAGGATTGCACAAGCAAGAGCTGGCCTGGCCTGGCCTCTGGAGACATCATAGGGAAGCATCTCCTCTCTTCATCTTTTTAAAATTCCCTCTCACTTGCTCTCAGTGTTCCTTTCCCATAGCCACTCTACCAGCTTTGGCCTTCAGCATCTCCTCTCTGATCTTTGAATTGGCTGCTTCCCCTAGTCTTTTCCCTCCCAATCTCTCCCCACACCACAACCAGACTAATCTTTTGAAAACACTCTTTTGGTCATGAAATTATACTGTATAAAAACCTTCGTGCTTATCATTATAAAGACCAAACTCCTAAAAGCCTTGCAAAATCTGGCTTTAATTCACTTTTTCAAATAAGTTAGAGATCATCTTTGTTTGTACTTAAATTCAACCTCGTTTACTGCATACTTACACTAACCCCCAAGATATCTGGACATTAAATATTTTGAAGTTCAGAGTTTGATTATGAGATTTGAAATTATTTCAGAAAAAAGAAATTCTTAATTCCGTTTTGGAAAAGTCAAAGTAAAATTGATATTTTGTTTCAGCTTTTCGTTCCCAGAAAAGTTAGAGAGAGAGAGAAATACGGACGGAGAGAGAGAGAAGGAAAAGAACTAGAATTCATGTGTATCTGCTTTTGGGAAAATTAGATTTTTCTTTTCCTGGAATTAATACTGGAGCTCCCTGCATAGCTACTCCTCAGAATGGCTTTTTTTCCCTGAGTTTAAGGATATATTATCTTTAGAAATGCTTCTTGAGTATTTCTCTACTCAGTTCTGAAAATAATGAAAATTCAGCTTCTCTCAGTGTTTGAAGGAAAAAAGAAAAGATTTGCGAAAGAAAATGAACCATATTTAAGATATCCCAATGAGTTTTCTGCCAAAACACCAGATGCTTCTGGAAAAAAAAAATCTGCCACAATTTGCTGTCTGGGAACTGTGCCTGACTCTTTAGCAGGGATAAGGAGAGCAATGTAGAAAAATGAGGTAAATGGCAATCCTATTCCAAATAAACAATGGTTTTATATAAAAATCTTCTAGTTGAGATTATTATTATTATAGCACTAATCCACATTAAAATTCTATTATTTATCAGGAAATACAAAGGCACCTCAGAGCAAATGCATTATGAATGCTGGTCATTGTCATGCTTAGCCTTCCTAAAAACTTTTTTATATCTTCATAATTAAACTTTCTAGCTATATTGTAATTTTCAGCCTGGGAGCATTCTAGGTTCAGAGCTAAGCTTTACATTTATATTTTCTCTTGTCAATTTTTATTTTCCTTTTAATTTTTACACGGGTTTGGATATGTCCAAAGCCTTTTATAAGCCAAATCTATGTTGCATTTGCCATATCCATATTTAGATCCCCTCCTTCTCCTCTCAGTGAATGAAAGCAGCATTAGAAGTAGAATTGAAATTTGAGAAATGGAATATGTGTGTAGCCCAAAGTGAAGCAATTGAAGCTAATGTCAAATGAGAAGATATTTCCAGCTTCATATCTTTTTTTAGTATAAAAAATGTTCAGGTGACTTGTGTCCTCTATTTCATGCAATTCTGCTCTCTGGCTCCAGCCTATAGCAGGAGCAGAAGTTCCCATAAATTGTGTGAAAGGCAGACTTTGCTATACTTCTCAAAACTCTCTAGGATGTGAAAGAAATCCAGAAGGAAGATGGGATCCAAAATTTCCTGCCTTCTACTTTTTGAGTTACCCTAGTCTTACTCAATCTGAGGTTTGGATTCTTCAATAGTTCATCATTTAAAAAAATTTGTTATGGCCTGAATGTATGTGTCACCCCCAAATTCATAAGTTGAAACCCTAACCCCCAGTGTGACTGTATTTGGAGTAAGCGAGTGATCAAATTTAAATGGGGTCATAAGGATGGGGCCTTGATATGATAGGATTAGTGTCCTTGTAAGAAGAGACACCAGAGAGCCCCCCCAACCCCCACCATCCTTCCCCTCTACCCATGTACCCAAAAAAGGCCATGTAAGGACATGGTGAGAAGGTGGCTGTCTGCAAGCCAGGAAGAGAGCACTCACCAGAAACCTAATTGGCCAGAAACTTGATCTTGGTTTACGTAGTCTGTGGTATTTTGTTATGGCAGCCTGAGCAGACTAATACAGTACTCCTGTTTTAAGGAATAAAAGAAGAGAAATTAGCTCCAAAAAGGAAATAGGTCACAGAGGAGAGCAGGGACCTTGTTTGTCTTTTTTAATGACTCTATCCCTGGCAGCTGGAGGAGGACCTGGCTCATGGCAAAATAAACACTCAGTGTTTATTTTGTTAAATGAAGGAATGAATGAATGAGTAGATAAAACACCTATGCTTCTCATGATAACTAAATTGATCACCGAAGTGGATTACAAAAGGGAGTATTGTGTTTCCTCCCTTAAAAATTTCATATGTATGCCCATCTTTTTCATTTCTGATTGTTTTGGGGGCAGTCCCAACTAAAGGCCATCCTGAGTTGTTGTTTTTTATTAACTCCAGATTTTATTTGGATTTCACTAGTATTTCCATTAATACTCTCTCTTCTTTTCCAGGATTCAGTCTAGGCAACCACATTGCATTTAGTTGTCATATCATCCCAGTCTTCTTTGGCCTATGATGGTTTCCCAGTTTTTTCCTTGTTTTTCATGACCTTGAGGAGTACTGGCCACCTATCCTGTATTATGTCTCCCAATCTAGATTTGTCCAATGTTTTCCTCAGGATTAGACTGGGGTTATGGGTTTTTGGAAAGAAGACCACAGAGGTGAGATGCCCTTCTCACCACATGATATGAGAAGGCACATGATATCCACATGAAATCACTAGTGATGCTAAACTGAAGTTGTTTGTACCAAATTGTTATGATTACTTAATACTTCTACAGTATTTACAACAATAATACTTTGTGCCTTCTGACTGAACGTCGAAGATCTCAATCTCATCTCCCTAAATTCAGAAATGAAAACTTCTCCCTTTCCACTAAAGTTATAGAAAGTAAGATTATCTATAAATTTTTGTGTGTGGTTTTATACATAATGGATATTATCTTTATAGCCTAATATTTTTCTCTTTGAAGAAACATAAATATTCTGGATAAAATAATAAGGAGGGATTTTTCTTTAATGTTTTTGGTTCATTTCTGAGATTCACATAGGAACTTTAGTGGCATAGAGCCCAACTTAGCCCTCCCTGTATTAGCACATTAGGCACCTTATAAAATATAATTTATTTAATGTCCCACCAGCCATACCACCCTCAAGCATGATGTCATCAACACATTAAATAAGGACATTTGGGACCTCCAAAAAAAAAAATAAAAGAGTTTTGGCAGGTAACCCAGAGGGTAGTATGGAAGTAACTAGTAGTGTGGTCTCCCTTCTGTTACACCTAAGTAATGCACTTGAGAATAAGGCAAAGGACAGTGTGCTGTGTGCTGATGGGCAAAGATAAAGAGACATAAAACTGAGAGTCAGACCGCTTCATTCTGGAAACATCGAGATATTTCCCTCAGCCTTATATTCTGTGGGAATATTTACATTGGAACTTATCCATAGTTGAGTCAAATGAGGGTGAATAAAGTAACCTCTGGGGAATAGAGTGCTTGTCCAGAAGGTAGTTCCCTTGGCGGGGGTTTGGCACATGAGTCAACACTTTGCTCCCAAAAAGGTCTTTAACTCGCTCAGCTTCAATCTTGAATTGGGCCCATTGTGCCTTACTAAACTCTTGAAATTTTATTGCCTATTCCTATTTTACTTTCTGTCTTGGGATATAATTTAATGCATCCATGGTCACAATGCAATCAAGAAGTGTCCGCGACTCAGAAAGTAAGAGGTAACTCTGGAGAGGTAGTAAAGAAAATTTCTGGATTAAAGGTATTTTGACCATGAATATTGACTCAAATTATGATTTCAAAAAGAGCATTTTTAAAATGTCTTTTCCTAGTTCAATAACTCTTTTTGAATGCCTATTATGTGCAAATCATTATGTTAGATCCAAAAGGGTATAAAGAGAAATAAGAAATGGTACATGCACCCCTGTGTTCATTGCAGCGTTACTCACAATAGCCAAGACTTGGAAGCAACCTAAGTGCCCATCAAGGGACGAATGGATAAAGAAGATGTGGTATATATACCCAATGGAATACTACTCAGCCATAAGAAATGATGAAATCCAGCCATTTGTGACAACATGGACGGACATTGAGGGTATAATGCAAAGTGAAATAAGTCAGAGGGAGAAGGTCAAATACCGTATGATTTCCTTCATTAAGTAGTAGATAATAACAACAATAAACAAACACATAGGGACAGAGATTGGATTGGTGGTTACCAGAGGGGAAGGGGGGAGGGAGGAAAGTGAAAGGGATAATTCAGTACATGTGTGTGGTGATGGGTTGTAATTAGTATTTTGGTGGTGAACATGATGTAATCTGTGCAGAAACAGAAGTACAATGATGTACACCTGAAATTTTTACAATGTTATAAACCAATGTTACTGCAATAAACAAAAAATTAAAAAATAAATAAAAGAAAAAATAAAAAGAAATGGCCCTGCCTTCACATTATATGTTGTTAGACAAAAATCAAATCCACAGTCAAGCAATCATAAAATCCAGAATATTAAATATAATTAAAAAAATGAAAATATAGCAATAGATTTTATGGAGCTGTTTACATTATTAAAATATGTAGAGGTATTTAAATTGGACGGACATTTCACTTTATTAAGAGGTAAAGGCATGCCTGAGTGAAGTGGCTTGTATTTGATTACCCATAAGCATTTCCGAGTCTTGTAAATAAAACTTTATACTTGCCCTTGGGATTGTGTTGTGGGGATATTATCTCACCAAACTAGAAGTGAACCTTAGACCTTTCAGCTGCATAACTTGGCAATTGTCAATGCTGCACCCACATTCCTCAGCGGAAAAATGCTCCCAAGGATTCTGAGTTCCTAACCTCTAAGTTTTCTTGGTGGTATGTCATCCACCACACCTGTAGGCACCATCTTCATTCCTTTAGCATTCCACTAAGCTGAGTATGAATAGTTAATCTACTCAATGTATATTCTTGATGTTCAGAGTATTAAATGATGCAGTAAATAGCAGAAGGTTTGCAGAGGAAAAAACACATGAAAGCATTGGAGTGATTTTCATCATTTGTTAATTCTGACGTGTCTTTTATAATCTGTGGTTCCAAGTAGGTCCTATTTTGGAATGCACTGCCCAAGAATCAGGACCCCCATCTCTGGTTTCCAGGCATGGCATTGTTTCCCAGGGTATCCCTACCTTCTTTCTTTGCTTCTTCCTTGTTTTTTTTTGGTGGGGGAGAGAGGGCAAGGGCTTGGAAATTTTTCTTATTTTCATATATTCTTAGCAATACATTTAAAATAGTTGTATTTTATTCAACATTTAGGTTTTTGTTGTTGAAGAGCTTTTCAAAATATCTGGTTTACTGCACTCTTCAAAGTGGAAGTTCTCCCTAAAAACTCTAGAGAAAGGAAATGGAATAAATGTGTATGATTTTATCTCATTCCTTTCAGCTTTATCTCATACTCGTAAACACTCTTTGCATTGAAGGAATGAGGTAATGCAATCAGTTCACTGATATTATTAGAGACCACATAGAATTCTGTTAAGTTCTCTTCTGTGCTTTCTCCAGCACCATCTCCCCCACCCCAAGTCTCATAGCAACTTTGAATTGCTAGGAAATTTTAGTCATTCTTGTGGAAATAAGAAATGTGACCAGGTCCTCCCCTAAAAGAGCAACAGAAAGTCAAGCCTCTGCGGCCTGTTCTCCAGGCAGGCTTACCTGATTGTATTGGTCTCATGAAAGAACTTGGAAGAAAGTTTCATGGTGCAGCCTGAGTTAGTATATCGTTGCTAGTGCCAGAGATAGAACTGGGGTATGATCAGAACAGCCAGAAGGGTGGGTTAAGATACGGAAGTAATGATGATGAGATTGGTATGACAAAAAAATATATCAGTGCTTAAGATCGGTCAGGCATTGTTTTAAGCATTTTATATATTTAAACCACTTAACACGCACCACAACCCCCCGAGGGAGGTATCATGATTTTCTCCATTTTTCATTGTTTATACGCCTTGCCTAAGGTCATCCATAAAGCAAGTGGGGGAACCAGGCCTTGCATCCCTGTTCTAAATCTCCATGCTGCATCTCACTGAATCACTCGAGGTGACTAACTCTATGTCCTGTGTTCTTAAGTCCACACAGTTGCCTACATAGATATTTGAAAGGAGATCAATTTCAGTTTTGTGTTACTTAGCAATAGGTGATTAGTTACATCTAGGCCTTTTTATATATTTACTTAGTGAATTAATAGTTTTAGTTTTTTGTTTTAGAGGTATGTGGTAAGGGTGAAAATAGGTTGTGTCCTTTTTGTGTTTAGGACAAAAATTGGGAATTACACCAGCTATGGACTTAACTAAATTCAATTAAACCATAATCCTTAGATCCCTGTCCATTGTTTGTGTCCCTCTGGTGTCTATCACTTGTTAGATGAGCAAAGAAGAAAATGAGTTTATTTTCTTGGTTTTATATCTACCCATGTTCAACTATATAACAATCAATAAACATTTCTTTTTCTTTTCTTTTAAGTGTCCTCCCTGTGCCAGTTGTTATGTTAGGATCTGGGATGACAACGTTGAACAGGACAAATGAGGTCACTGGGCTATGTGGTTTAAAATCTGGTGGAGGTGATAGACAAGTAAATAAATTTAACCATAGTCGGATAAAATAGAAGCGTTATCTCAGTCTCTTCTACCCACAGACATCTAGATATCTTGAGCTTTTTCTACTAAATTAAAGTCAAAATTTTAAACAAAAAAAGATCACTAATATAGATACAAGGTAAACTTAAAGACATTGTGGCTGTTGATCTATGAAATTTTGTAATGATGATTCTCTGGCATAGTGAGGTTTTACATAATAAAAAGCATTAATGGGGGGAAAACTGTAATTTTCACATCCCCACGTATACACCTTAAGAAGACAGCAGCAAATTGGAATAGTACCAAATGAAACTCAGAAATATTTGTTGAATGGATGAATAAAGAAACCAAATTTACTAGAGCTCTTCCGTATTTCCCTTAATGGAGAAACATTTGAACTATTCTTTGTAACTTAATTTCATTCCTCATGTTAATGATTGCCCTACTAGATCTCAATGATTTTTTTTCAGGTTTTATTTTTCTTTGCAAAGAATTTAGCAATTCTCTTTGTTCTGTTTTAGGAACATCTGTTGCAAATTTAGTATTGAGTTTATTTGAAACTAACAGCTGCCCAGTAGCACGGTAAGAAAAACAGCCTAGGTGAAATTTCCCTGCAGATTCCTTTCTAAAAGGGCTAGTTTCTAAAAATGTATCATTAATTACATTTAAATTATGTGATATGAGGGATACAGAAATGACAATAATTCTCCCTGTTTAGCATGAGGGATCAGTGTTTTTTGTTTATGATAATCCTAATGTATTTAATCCAAATATTTAGATATTTGAAGGCTACAAGCAAGAAAAAAGAGTTACAATACGAACTTGAGGCCAGCTGGCTTATCTGGCTCTTGGCTAATGCTTTCCAAGTGAAGTGCCATGGCCCAGACTCTGCAAATTTCTTTGACAAATTCCCAACTCATGTCTGCCTATAAATCACGTTAAAATAAATTTGAATGGTATAACAATCTGAGCCTTTGAGTGGAGGCTTACTTTTCAGAACTAAGCAAACAACAAGCTACTACTAAAACAACCATTAAAAAGAAAACCACAAAACTACTACCAGACTAGACTCTACAAATCTTGGGGCCTCTGATGTCCAAATCAGAAGTTTTAGCTATTTCAGCAAGAAGCATTTATGAAATGTTTGCAAACATTCCTCCTCTGGACACATAAAATATGACGGCAATAATACACTCTTTAAATGTTGAATTTGTAGAATTGCTCAACAACCGAAGACAACTTACGCTCATATTGCTAAATCTTCGTGTAGAGTCTATTATGCTAAGCTTCTACACACACCATCTCTCATTCCAGACAGCAGCCCTGAGAGGTGAGGATTATTGCTAACCTCATGTTGTAAATGAGGAATGGAAGTTGAATAACTCATTTAAAGTCTTGTAGTAAACAGATGGGCAAAGTCTAAGGTCACTGAGCTAGTAAATGGCAGGGCTGGGACTCAGATGCAGGCCTTTCTAATTCAAAATTCCATCTGCCATACCGCAGTTGAGGACTCACCTTTTATGTATCTTCCTTGGGAGAGTGCAAAAGTAATGAAGAAGACATAAAGGGCAGAACTCAAGACATGGAAGCACTGGGTAATGCTGTGGCAATATGCTGGTCCTCTCTTTTTACTCCAGCCCCTGAAAGTGAAGCCCTTTCTGCCTTCTCCCTTTCTTCCTCTTGCCTCTATACCCCTTATTTCCTCTGGTCCCCATATTACTTATTCCTACTGTGTACTAACATGGGCAGCCAGCCCTGGTAGTCTAGTGGTTAAGATTTGGCACCCTCACCACTGTGGAAACCGGATCAGGGAACCACACTACCCATCTGCAGGTCATCATACTGTGGTGGCTGTGTGTTGCTGTGATGCTGAAAGCTATGCCACCGGTATTTCAAATAGCAGCAGGGTCACCCATGGTGGACAGGTTTCAGTGGAGCTTCCAGACTAGATAGATTAGGAAGGACTTGACCACCTACTTCTCAAAAAATTTGCCATGAAAACCCTATGAATAGCAGCAGAGCATTGTCTTATATAGCACCGGAAGGTGAAAGGATGGTGCAAAATACAGAGCAGGGTTCTGCTGTGCTGTACACAGGGTCATAGGAGTTGAAATCAACCCCACAACACTAACAACAACAAACTTATATGGACACTTCTTCCTAGATGTACATCAGGGTCTGCAAAACTGTCACAAGACACAGGACACAGGAGAACTCAAAAAATAGCTAGATAAAAGACAGTGTGTAGAGATCAAAATGTATCATTCAAAACTCAAAGTTCTGCTTTTGTTTTTCTGTACTCTTCCAATGAACTGGCTGTACAGAATCATTGACTGATGGCATTTTAAAGTTGAAAAGAGCCATAGACGTAATCAAGTCAATGTTTTCACTGTAAAGATGAAGGAAACGTGTCCTAAGGAACAGGGGTGACGTCTAAGGTCATAGAGCCAGCAAATTGCAGATCTGGGACTTTGCCATGGGAACCCTCATGCTCAGCTTACGCTCTCTTTTGAATCCGTGTGGTGGAGATCTCCTTTGCAGCACACTAAGTGACTGCTGGGCTTCTCTCCCAGCGCGGGATTCCACGCTGTGCTGGATGAGGCAGGGCACTTTCCTGTGAGACTTGGAGTTCTGAAATCAAGTAGACCTGAGTCCAAATCTCGACTTTGCCACTTACTGACTTTGTGATTCAAGGCATGTTACTTGCCCTCTTTAGGACTCACTTTCCTCATCTGTAACAGGTGGACGATACTACATGCCTCCCGTGGTTGTTGACAGGATTAAAGGACATAATAATGTTTATAGATCGCTTGCTTGCTCTGTGTCATATTCTGTGCTAAATATTTTATATTGATTTTGTTATATAATACTTATAATGTATGCAAAATGCTTACACCGTATAGCAGTAAATGTGTGTGTGTATATACGTGTGTATGTGTATGTGTGTACCCATACACATATCAGTTAGGAATGTTACACGCACACACATACACACACACACCAGTTAGGAATTTCATTTAAGCTTTGACGACATGGGCTTAAGTAAATAACAGTGTCCTATGGCAGGCAGTCCAGTCCTTGTGGTTGTCCCATGAAGCTACCAGGGCTCACACTCTTTCCATCTCTAGCTCTGCCAAACCTTAGTAGAAGGCTTCCACTCTCAAGGTCACATGATGGCTGCTCAATCATACCACCATCCGCGCTTCAGACAGTCAAATGGCAGGAAGGAAGACAGCAAGGAGCAGAAGGGCACAGCATGTTCTGCTGGAAATGTTGCCCAATGATGTGTAAGTACTCCTGCTTATACATCGTTAACACCTCTATCTAGAAGAAAGGCTGGGAAAGATAGTTTTTATTTGGGCATATTCTATCCCCAAGTGTATGAAAGGGTAGGTAACTGGCAATTTCTGTTACGCATTTTTCAAGGTTAGGTGAAGATTCTGTACAATCCAATCCAATTTATGAAGAAGTATAAATATATATATATTTATGTTTATATATGTATATGTAATATATATACACACTGTATATTCATACACATACATTTTATTGTTTTGAAAACATGGCTACTTATCATCAGAGTCTTAGTATATATAAACGTAAGGAATGTAAATATGATTTTCACCTCGGCCCAGTGAATTGGTGGCTGGGACTTGAGGCAGGGATTAAGCAAAAGAAAATGATCACACAAACAAAATGGTTTGTTGTGTGTTGGAGTAACTGAAGCAGGATCCAGAAAGGAGTATAACAGCAGAGAAGAGGCAAATCCTCTAGGAATGCCATCAAAGGGATAGCTATGGAAGGAAATTCACCTAAGTAGAGAGAAATTGTCTAGGGAAGAGAGTCATATCTGTAAGTAGGAGATCTGGAGGGTACTGTTGCTCAAGAAGTTAGGAAGCTGTTTGAGGGGTAGTGTCACCTAACCTCAAGGTCAACAGATGGAGAAACTACAAAGAGATGGCTTGGCGTCCTCACTGATAAGACAGGGGAGAAAGAGAGAGAGGGACAGAGAGAGAGAGAGAGAGAGATCTGATCGAGTTCATAGTTGGGACACGAGGGAGGTTAGGATTAGAAGAGAAATATAATAGCTTGTAGTAAGTTGCTCCAAGTTAAACTGAGTAATGAGTCTGTATGCTTATATTTCACGACACATAATAAAATAAATTTTCCACCCTCATTGCCTCCCTGAGCTTGGGCTTTCTTCCACACCTCTTACTCAGCAGGGCCATTGGGGAAGACAAACAGCAAAGAGCCAAGTTTGAAGTCTTAGAAGAGAATCTCCTGAGACATTCGCTGAGAACCATAGAAAGTTACTTGCGGCAGAAACTTTCTGGAATTTTTCCACTCTAAGATTCTCTGAGCCCATTTTGTCTTGGGCCTTCAGGACTTGACAAATGAATGAAATATTGACTAGTTCCTACAGCTTAATAAAGGACAGCATGAAATCTTCTGGGTATACCAACTCCTTGTTTGCCGTGTTTGAGGCTAAGAGTGCCTAGCATATAGTAAACACTCAATAAAAATGTAATTACATTTATTAATTAAAATAAGTGAATGAATAACCATCTAGCGAGTACTTAGTGTGGCTCCAGTAAATGACAATAGGCTTATAATATGTTATTCAGCTGTTGACAGTGCTGCAAAAACCAGCTTGCAGAAAGTATAATTTGAATTTTTGTTTTCTAGTATTTGGTGGAAACCATGATGAATGGACTATTTCCGTGCAGTGAAAAGGTATTTTGGAGGAATAACAACAACAATTGCTATAAAACATGTTGATTTCCTGTTAAAATGTCCTAAAATCATATCACTTTTCTCAAATCTACAATTCGTGAGGATGAGAAAATCATTCCCCACCCTACCAAAAAAATCCCCCCAGATTAAATTATATCTAGTATTTTATTGGTATTCATAACAGATTGACTAAAAATTCTTTTCTAAGTTAGGTTTTCTTCTTTGTTCTCTCAGTGTTTTAAAAAATTGTAAGCCTTAAAGATATGGGTCTGATTAGCTCAAAGTCTTTCCAACTTTGTGTATTTGATGCTAGCGTTCATTCATTCAATAACGGTATGGCCCTACTATGGTCAAAGTGAGTCAAATAAGATCTGATTCCTGCTTTCAGTCTACCAGAAAATAAAAATATATAAACCATCAATTAAAATATCGTGCTATTAGGGGATGTAAGTGCTGAAATATAGTGATGTAAGCACTGTAATGACAATTTGCACAGGGTCCCCTGGCAAGATAGGGAGGCAGATTAGTGTCATTTTTAAGAGCTTAAACTTGGATTTTGAAGTCTGTATTTAAGTTTTCTAATCTGCTTATGCCTCTCACTACCTGTGTAATGTTGGGAAAATTGCTTTATCTCTTAGAGCCTAAAGTTCCTCATCTAAACAATCAAGATAATAGTAGTATTCATCTCAAAAGGTTTTGTGAGGACCTAATGAGATATATTTATAGAGAAATCATTTTGAATAAAACAAAAACTCTTTAAAGTCCTGCTAAATTCTAGCATTGTCTCTCACCAATCTCATTATTTCTCCCTCTCCCTTACTCCTTTCTCAGCAGCCAGACTTCCTCCAGGTCCTGGAGTGCACCAAGCTTTCTCCAGGGCCGCAGCACATGCTGCGTCCTTGTCTGAAATGCTCTAACATCACAATTCACCCTATTAATTATGATATCCCTGAGATTTCAGCCCAAATATCTTTTCTGATCCCAAAGTGTAAATCAGTTCCATTGAATTGACTGCCTTCTTTCCTAGCTGCCTATTGTTTTCTTATACGGAATTTGTCATAATTTGTAATACTATCTTCTGTTGTATTTATACAATATTTATCTTCCTCACTAGACAGTAGCTCAAAGAGGGTAAGGATGATATCTTTTTGCTTCATCACCATAAACTCACTTCAGCATAAAGCTTGGCACACAGGATGCACTTTAAATATTTGATATTTAATGAATAAATAAATAAACGGAAACGTGACTTTACATATAAAGCTATTAGTGTATTTTAAGTGTGTTTGGCTCTGAGTGTCTTTTAAATGCCAACTTTTATCATTTTAAAGAGCAGGTATCAGATTTAGATAGTAGGGGAGGTCAGAAATTTTCTTGGAAAGAGATGACTTTGGAGATGAATTTCGAAGTCAAGTTCTTATATTCCCCATATTTCTGGCTTTACAGAACAGAGGTTTTCAAACTATATCAGTATGTTTTATGGCAATCCAGCAGAATTTTAGGGAAAAAATGACTAGTTACTTCACTTTTGAAATTACTTAGCATAGTTTCTTCTGAAGTGTTCAAAGCATTGCCTCACATTATCTCTTCAAGGTAGGTAGCAGGAAAGATGATCATTTCTGTTACAGAGGTGGAAAATTATATAACAAAAATAAAAAGTTAAGTCAGGCTATGTGATGGAACTTCTGGCAGAGATGAAGGACTAAAAGGCAGAGGGCAAAAAAGCAAACTTTAAAGCCTGCAGGTCAAGGAGATTATTACTGAATTCCTAGCAAGTTACACATTTGGCAGCCATAGACCACACGCTGGATCTGATCTGCCCAACAAGGGCATCTAGGAAAAGGGAGTGGTGCACATTCTAGCAGTCTGGACCCCCCAAGTGAAACTCACTAGAGCCTCATTAGGAATCAGGATGTCTCAGTCCTGGTGGGCCTCGGCCCTGATTCTGTGGACTGAAATGACCTCCAGTAGGTCAAAATAAGACTCTGATAAAGTCTGAAGTGTTGCAAGGTGCTCACAGTCTTAACTTAGTAACATTTTTCAGAAAATACTGACTATTTCAGATTTGAATACCTATTTATGGAGTTTTTTAGAAGACTGTCATTCTACCACATACTCTAATATTTCAACTTTGCCAATCTAAACTCATTTAAAGAACTTAAAATAATCAAAAATGCTGAAGTACTTAACATCTGTTTTCCTTAAAACGAATGGAAAGCAGGACTAGATCTTCATTTCAGGAAACTCATCAAAGTTTACAACAGCAAGAAAAGCGTTCTGATTTTCTGTTCAAGAAAGTAATTTTTTTTTTTTCATTCTCTCTTGGTCTCTGGCTCCTAAAGTAACAACTCTCAGAAAAGATGACAACAGAGACCGTCTATCAATCCTGACGACTCAGTTTCCTTTGTCTCAGCTTTGGCAGGCTTGTCCCAGCCCATCTGAATTGCTGCATTCAGTGTCATTCTTGAAATATATGCAATTGCTTTCTCTTGCCTGATATGCCAGTCTCATAGATTGAGGCTATGACTCCCCTGAGTCAATATTTATTTAGTGTTTATTATAGGCCAAACTCTAAACTAAGCTCTAGGAATGCAAAGACAATAAAACAAGATCACTTCCTATGAGGAACTCTAATCTACTGGGTAGGAAGAAATGCCAACAATTCATTGCAGAGTGATAAGTACTCCATGATAGGCACATTTTCTATGGAAACCCAGGAGAGAGAGTAAGACCATTAAATCATTCATTTATGGAGCGCCTACTTAAGGCAAAGCCTTGCCCTGTAGCTGAGGAAGACAAACACTGAAAAAAAAGTTTCTTTTCCTCCAGGAACTCCACATGATCCTATGAGAGCCCAACACATAGATAAATAACTCAAATAGTATATAATGAAATATGTTATAGGTTTTTAAAAATAACTGTGAAAAAGTGCTCTGTGTCTGGGAGGATGTCTAGTTCAAGCATTATGGCAGAAATCCTAAAACCCGCTCATACCTAAAAATGCTCATTAAAATATCTTAATATATATTTTAAAGTGCATTGCTGAGCTGGAAATAAAGTAAAGGAAGTCCTAAGAGGCTGAAAAATAAAGCAACAGTACAAATCTATAAAAATAAGCCAGTGATGAATATCAGCTCTTCCTCTAAACTCGTCTACCATTTCCCCATGACTTAGAGAGTTGGTTTTGTTGTTAAATGTGGATCATGAAGAAAGATTAAGATCATACAAGAAGGAATATTAGATTAGAGACAAAAAAGCCTAGATGTCCAAAATTACAGTCAGTGAAACGGTGAACCAGAAAAATTTCTTCCTTGACCTTGACTCTGAGTGGGAGGGAAAAATCCTCCTCTGAGCTGGCTATTGCAGGGGTTTGGGGCCCAAATTTATGCTACTTTTGTGTTTGAGATACCTTAAGCTGAGAATTTATTATAAAGTGACCCCATGTAGGCAGTGTCCCAAGATGCCTGGAAGAAGCAAATATAAATCCTCTACAGAAGAATGCACCTTTATATCTAGGCCTCAAAAATTCCCACAGATGCCGTTTATGAAACATATGCTTATGATAACAAATCATAAAATTCAAGGAAAGAAACAACCAAGAACATGAGTCAGTAAAAACAAAACCAAAGAAACATAAAACAGCCAAACAAATTAAAAAATAAAGATAGCAACCTCAGACCCACAAGGACATTAGATATTGTAATTATTGAATTAGTATATTTAATGTGTTTAAAGAAATAAAAGAGAATATTTGAAGTAAGAGTATAGAATAGCAGATTTTAAAAAAAGAATAGGCAGATTTAAAAACCCTAGAAATAAAAAATATAATAATTGAAATGAAAAACACAATGAATAAATTAAACAACACGTTTAACAAAGCTGAAGAATTAGTAAATGGGAAACTATCTGAAGAAATCCAGAACATAGGAAGACACACAAAGAGATAAAATATTATAAAGAGAAATTAGGAAACATGAAAGATGCAGTGAGACAATGTAAAAAATGTGTAATTGGACTTCCAGAAGAAAAGCAGAGATAATGCAGAGAGCCACTATTTGAAGTGATAAGGTCTGAGAATTATCCAGAAATGATGAAAGAACTATGAATCCTTAGAAGCAGGAAGTCCAAAAAGTTCCAAGCAGGTTAAATAAAAAGAAATCCACATAAAGACTTTTTTTTTTTTTTTTGGTGAGGAAGATTGGCCATGAGCTAACATCTGTGCTCATCTTCCTCTATGTTGTATGTGGGACACCACCACAGCACAGCTTGATGAGCAGTACATAGGTCCGTGCCCAGGATCCAAACCTGCGAACTCCGGGCCACTGAAGTGGAGTGTGTGAACTTAACCACTACACCACTGGGCGAGCCCCCATAACAAGACTTTTTATAGTGAACTTTCTGATTATCAAAAACAAAAACAAAAAAAGTCTTAAAACTAGCCAGAAAGAAAAAGACAGGTTATCTACAGAACAAAAACAGTTAGATTGACATCTAACTTCTCAGAAACAACAGTGTAAACTAAAAGAACATAGAAAACTATCTTCAGGCTATAGAGAAAATACTTGTCAACTTAATGTTATATACTTAGCAAGATTATCATAAGAGCTTGAGAATAACATAAAAGTTTTTTCAGACAAATAACATCGAGGAATTTTTTTTGATCAATAATACATGCTAAATATGTAAGAAGGACAAATGAACAAGAAAATGCATAAACAATAACAATACTGTCTAATTCTGTGGGTATAATAGTGCTACAATCAAAATATTGTGGAAATTAGCCTTTCTTTGATTAAATACAGGTGTTAAAATTTCTAGGTTAATGATTAAAATAAAAAAGGAAGAATTTATAATTCCAAACTGGTTGTGGGCAGAAACAAGAATGACAAAAAAAAGGGCACAAAAATATGCAAGAAAGAAGATTAAAAGAAACATAGAAAAAGCACAAAATTTACAAAGCACAAAATAAGACGGTAGAAATGAATTGAAATATGTCAGTAATCATAACAAATGTATATAGGCTAATTTTTTGTTGTTGTTAAAAGACAAACTTGCCAGACTGAAGAAGAAACAAAATTCATCTATATGTTGAATTCAAGAGGCACACCTAAAACAAAAGCATTCACACAGGTTGAAAGTGAAAGGATGTGGGGCCCGCCTGGTGGCGCAAGTGGTTAAGTGCGCACGCTCTGACCGCGGCGGTCCCGGGTGCTCCGCTTTGCGGATCCGGGGCGCGTTGGGACGCACCGCTTGTTAAGCCATGCTGAAGTCCATATTTGGCAAGGATGTGGAGCAATACGTATGTTATGTACTCTCACTGCTGGTGGGAGTATAAATTGGTGCCACTGTTTTGGAAAGTGCTCTGACATTACCTAGTAGAGAAACTTGCACATGTGTTGCAGGATACATGTACAAGAACGTTCATAGCAGCACTGTTTGTAAGAGCCCGAAGTAGCGAAAACCCAAATGCCCATCATCAAAACAATGGATAAATGCAGTGTATTCATATAATGGAATACCACGCAACAATAAAAACGAAGGAAACACAGCTACACAAAATAGCAAATGTTATAATATTAAACTAGGGAAGCAATACAAAAAATGCGTAGATAATGGTACCATTTATATAAAGCACAAAAAATAGGTAAAATAAATCATATGATGAGCAGTGAACTAGCATCATCCTCTGTGGTGGTAATGCATCATGGGCAGCTTCTGAGAGAAATTTCTTCAGAGGAGTGAGACCTAATCCCAGATGGTAAATGTTAGAGGAGAGAAGGGATGGAGAAGTGCAGACATCCAGTGTGGCTAATCTCATAAGAAGTTGGGTAGTGAAGAGAAAGTGAAGGGGAAAATGGTAAACTAGAAGAAAATGGAGTCAAACCAGTAATAATTGCTGACATTTATTGGGTGTTTATTAAGAGCTTTACATAGATTATCTAAATTAACCCTTGCAACTCTGAGATGGGTACTTCTGTTATTTACATTTCATAGAGGGGAGAACAGAGAGATTAAGATCACACAGCTAACTGGTAAGGTCAGATTTATACATAGGCAGTCTGACTGGAATATACTGTTTAAATAGGATACTAAAATACAGCAGGATTCTCAGCCATGGGTGAGATCTCAGCATGCTTGCAGCATAAAGGGAGTGAAATCGGGAGACGGGTTGTAAAGAAAGAGGGCAAGGTATAGCAGAATATAGGAGATTCTGGGATTAATCAGGAGGAGAGGTGGGGCTGGAGAAAATACTCTTCATTGGGACTAGAGAAAAGGAAGATGTGATGGCAGCACTTTGAGATATGGGTGGCAGGAAATTTCATGGGTTCATTTTGGGTGATTTGGTCGTGTAGTTTAGTTGCGGAGATCATCTGTTGAGGTAAAGGGAGACCAGAGTAGCTTTCTGTCCTCTGAGCAGTAGCTCTGGTTTGAAACAGCTGGGGACCGCAGGGGCTGAAACAGTGGCTGTGCAGCGAGTAGCATATTACTTGGGGTTACGTTCTAACATCAGCACATAAAGTAAAAATCACATATAATCAAAGTTACTTTTGAAAAATCCCTTAAGTCGCCCATAAAGTACAGTATACATGGTTTTGTGTGTACTGTCCTGTCTCTCAATTAGCCTGACAGAGCCAGTTTTTCCTCTAGCAATGACACAGATGGCTGATCACCAGAAAAATGAGTTGGCTTGCACTGGGCCCTTTGTAGGAAGAAATCCATGCACGATGAAACTCCACTGTGCAGGGCAGTGTTACAAGTATAGCCTGTGGAGACAGACTAGGGTGTGAATCCTGGCCTGATCTGTTACCTGTGTGATGGGGAACAGCTTTACCAGATGTTTCAAAGTCTCAATTTTTATTTTCTGTAAAAATGATTAGTATGGAGCCTGACATAAATTTGATGCTCAATTACTAGTAGAAAATAAGAAAAAATAAAACCAAATAGTAAAACCAGCTGGTGTGGACAAGTAAAGCAGGATGAACCAAGGATCGGGCTAAGTTTGGGGAGCCTGAAGCAGTTATCCACTAGGCCTTTGCCGGGGGTGCTTATGATATGGAATCCAAAGTAAGAAAGCATGGGGTTGAGTTTACTCAGAATTGAGGACCAGTGTTAAGGCTATACAGGGCATACCATAAGGTCAAGAGTAATGGTGCATAGGACCCTGGTAGGAGCAACTGTTGAAAATAGTTGCCTTAGGAGGCTACAGTGGGTGCTCACTGAGGGGTGGGAAGAGTTAACACACTGATAGAATAAGGAAGAATCAAGGAACTAAAAGTCACACTGAATTTTAAGAGCAAGATTAGTCCGGATGAGGGAAGAAAGAAAGTAAAATATGGGAGGTGATGGTATGGGGGGAAGACTTTTTTATACTCTCTTAGGTTCTGTTCGTGGGGCCTACAAATTAAGCTGTCAAAAGACAGATTAACAGGAAAAGATAAAGTATACAAGTTTTATTTAATATTTTCATGTGGCATGGGGGACTTCATAGGAAGAAGTGACAACACCAAAGAAGCAGTTGGACCTGGGGCTTATGTATGATTTAACAAAGAGCAATAAATTGTGGAGACATGACAAGACAAAGGAAAAAGGGGTTTGGTCTAGGGCCAGTAAATTATAGGAAAATGACTAGGAAATAAATGGAGGAAACTAATGGAAGATAAGGGTTATTTTAGTAAGGTTTGTGTGTACAGACTCATTTTGGCATCAACTCCCCATCTCTGGTGATAAGAACATTCTCTTTTTCCTGGTACAGGGAGAGCACCTTTCTCACTTGACATTTATGCCTTGCTTTTAGGTAGAAAGTGGAAAGGGCAGAGAACCCTTCCTGCATCTGCTATTTCTCAATTGCCTTCAGCTCAAAATAATTAACATGCCCAAGCGGCATATTTTCGGGTGGTGTGTTCTGATCCTCTTCAATGGAGTTCAGAGATAGCATCTGGAGGTTTCCTTACTGTCAGATTTGAAGCTTTTCCTTCCGCAATGAACCCTTTCATGGACTGGATGTGGTCTGAGACAACAGAAAACTTCTTTTCTAAACTTGAATATGAATAGCATGTTACAGCACATTTCTTTGAGTGGTCGTGAGAGCCTCGTTATTTTTAAGGACAACAGCATGGTGTGCTGTTAAGATCATTAGGTCTGGAATCAGGAGCATGGGGTCTGGAACCATGCTATCTAAAGTTCAAGTGCTGGCTCTTCCATTGACCAGCTGTGTGACTTTGGTCAATGGGACTAACTTCTCTGTTCCTCAGTTTTCCCATCTATAAAAGGGGAATAAAAGTGGTTGTTGAGAGGCTTAAATGAGCACACTTTGAACTGTGATGAACCCTTAGAAAGTGCTAGATAAATGAGCTGTTATTATTATGAAAATGGAAAAAACTCGTTTACTGATGGGCACTGAGCTTCTTCTGGGCTGATTCTAGTTTGCTTTTTAATCAATGGCATGCGCTTTGGAGTTTGCTGGCTGGGATTAAAAGGGCTATTGGTGGCCGTGGAGCACACCGCACTCTGTTAAGTGAATGACCCTGGGTGAGATGGAGGGTTTAGTCCGTGACGATAACTTCAGGAGCCTTGTGATCAGCATGACTGAGAAATGGTACTGTCTTCAGGCACCCTTTCCTCAGCCATCACAGTGACAGATCTCTTCCCCTACTTTTTTTTCTAGAGACATTTTCATCCTTTCACAGGAACTCTGTGTATTCCTGGCTCCTGGATTACCCTTACAAAGAGACCTGTACAATCTCATTTATTGTTTGTTTTTTGTCATAATTTTAACATTTTTTTTATCTGTGTGGTTTGCAACCTAATGACTGTTTCTGTAACATCCATCATTCTGACTGAGATAATAACACCCAAGTAGAACAAGGAATGAATAATTTAACAGGAAAAATTAGAATCCCGGTGTAAGCTTCTTCAAAGAGATTTTCTGAATTAAAGGTGAGGTAATCTGTTTGGTGTAGAATAAATTAACCCTTTCTTTTGTGTTCAGAGCTCCTTAGAGGATTGTACATGTCTTGTATGAATGAAGTTGAAACAATTAGGTATTATATCTATGTGTTTAAGAGCATCCATGCAAGATACTCTTAGTATACGAAAAGTCTTTTGAATGGTTAGTGCAACAACCTGCCTAGTCTAAATGTCTAACCTAGGTCCCCAACTAGCCTTTAAAAACATTTTTCACAGTATAGGACCCCAAGCTGTACAACTCTCTGAAGCCACATCACCTTTGACTCTTACTAATTGGAAAACCAACCCGCTTTGATTCCTTCCACAAGGTTCAGAAACGGACTCTGATGAGACCCCAGCACTGTATGCTCTTAATGTTAGGATGACACAAAAGCCAGTTTTGTGATGCACTTTTCTTATAGACCAACAGTGTTTGCTAGTGGAAAATAGAACAGGAGAAACCAGTAAAAGATACTGGTATTGCCAAGCTCCAGAGGGGTTAAGGAAAATGTGGGGCTTCAATGAAATGCAACTTTAAATAAAGAGAAAAGATGATTTATAGTTTAACAAACCATTATAATTTTTGACTTTAGAATTTCTTCTTGAACTAGAAATTTGGAGAGCAGTAGGCAGGTAGCGGTGGTAAAGAGTTTAAAGAGAATATGTTTTCAGTTTCAGTATCTCTTTTAAATCACGCCTCGAAATAAGAAATAGATGTTTGGGTCTGCAGCTGGAAGGTCAAAAGGCCAATGGAGAAGAAGTTCTTTTTTATTGTAAACATATGAATTAATCATGACTCACAAATGGAATCAGGAGAAATCTGCAGCTGGAAAAGGAGATAAAAGAAGAAAAAAGGGTTTTATTTATTTATTTGTATAAATACACACACACACGTGTATATACACACACGGTATAAATATGCACTCACACTTACCTATAGTTCCTGAAAATCATGACCTCAAGTGGAGAAGTAATACTGATTAGACACTTGAGAAGAAAAACCAGCATTCATATTTTTACCTTGGGCTCAATTTGTCTAGAATGTGTGCCAAAGCAAGAGTCTCCTTAACAGATTTTAATGCAAAAGCCTTTCCTTCCCCTATTTGCACCCCAAATCTGATATATTTTCAAATGCAAAAATTAAATTAAATGCCATGTGAGTTCTTGTGTGACAGAGCTTCAGAGCTATAAAGAGGGCAAGCACCACAGAGGGACATTGAACCAGCAGGAGGTTAACCCTATGAATGGCTCTTCTTCACCGCTTTGAAGTTTTTTCCTTTTAAAAGTTTATCTACATATCTATCTACCTATCATCTGTCTATCTTTACAACAGTACAATGTACAAAGACATGGGACTTTCATTTCTACATACTTTACTCTTTTTCTTTTTTTCTTCCAAATTAGACTTTCAGAATTTACTACCCAGCATACTGACTCGAGTCAATGTGGTCGTGGGTTAGTTCTCCCTCACAATTACTGGCTACTCCAGAGGGCTGGGGTCAGATGCTTGATTAAATAAATTACAGCTTCGGGTCCCCTCCAATAAACCATGTCAGGATTTAGGCAACCCAAAACAATGCTCCCTGTTTTAACCCATAATGGGCAGTTGAGTTTAGTAAATGGCCTAATCACTGCAGCATAAATATTTATGGGAGAATTTTTCCAATTAAGGTAGAGGCTTGTTTAGATGCTATCAGTTTAGAGAGGGCTTTTCCAACAAGAAAATTACTGTTAAAAGACATCAGGAAATGGTTAAACTCCAGAAGGCTAAAAGGTCAGCGAGTCTGCAATGTGCAAAGCCTGCATTCCTATTACTGCTGTCTATATGCATTAAACCCTCTCTCCTACCCCTTTAAAATGGGGGATTCAAAAATGGCTCTTTGTACCTAGGAAAAAGATGTTGGTTCATTCATATTAAAAATATTTATGTTGAGAAATAAAAATGTAGGCAATGACTTAACCAGATTTGGTGTTTTCCCAACTTTTACAACAGGCTGTACACAGGTCTTGCTTGTTTGCCGGGTCTAGAGTGTGGAGGGTGGTGCCGATAATGGTATTGAATGATTTCCATGGTAGGTGCTGTTACGTGGACTTCAAGGATTCTTGTTGCACACACCCTAGAAAGAGATGTAAACATGTAATTTGTAAGTCATATTACTGAGAAAGAGCTGTACTAAATCTTAAATGTGGAATACAGGCAGAAAAACTCCCAGAGGAGAATATGTGATTTCAGTGGGAATTCATTAATCTACCGAACAGTGTACATGCATGTCTGCCATATGGTATTTTACTCTAAAGGAAGACATAAAAAAGAAAAAGAGAAAGTGGGAAAAAACAATCCCCGTAGAATGTGAACACAAAGTATTTCTGCCTGAAAATAAAGTTACTAAGTTTACAGCAGAAGAAACACCAGAGAGTATCCTAGATTGTACCGTTAGAGCTGAGAAGGTTTTAGAAGCATCTGATTTTACCATCTGATTTTGATTCTCCTTGGAAAATGGAATAAAGTACTAAAGATTAAGGATATTTAGCAACAATTTCAACAGTTAGCTATGAGGTAAAACAGCATAAACCACATAAGATGGGGAAGAGTGGTCTTCCATATTAGGATAACTTGGGTTTGTTTAAGCCAAAAGTATGAACAATCCTTTCCAAGTCGCAGCTGTGGCAAAACCATAGGGCAGTGAGACACCTGAAAACATACGAGACCATAAAGAGAGGCATTTGCCATTTCATAATTAAACCGGAAGACAATCTACTTTGAGCCAGTATCCAACCCCCAACTCTGCCCCCATCCTCAATGCAAACATCTTAAGTATCTAGAAAAAAATGTCTCCATGCACCACCTCAGCAATGACTGGCTTTTACCCTCACTGCACTTTTCCTCCCAGGACTGCGAATGAATCAAACCAAGGCTTGGAACAGCACTGGTGACAGAGCCTGAGGGTTTCCCTGGAGCATCCCTTAAGCCAAGAGAGTGCTTACCTGCAGAGGCACAGAGTGTGGCTTTGAGGGAAAGCCACTCTGAAACAGCAACACCTTGTCAGGGCTGACTCAGGTTCTGCAGAGGAAGCCTCTGGGGCCTGGGAGAATGCAGGGGGAGTTGTCTTTTAAACACTTGCCCCACTGCGGCTGTCTGACGGCAAGGAACTTGAAATAAAAAAATTTCTAGTACTGGTTCTTCCCGCCCTTCTTAAGCCCTCCTTTTAAAGTAACTTATGTTCTTAGATTTCCCCTTGTATTTTATATCTTCTTAATGATATTAGTTGCTTCAGAATTGAATTTCTCTTGAGCGGAAAGATGAAGCAGCCATCTATGGGTAGAACTCCTCTCAACTTGGACTTGAAGACCTGTTCGACACCATGACTGTGAAAAGGGAGCCAGTTACACAAATCCAAGCAGATTCTTATTCTACTCAGATTGTTATTCTATCATGTAAAAGTATGTTTGCAGTTACAGAACTAGAGATTCTACTTCAAAGAGACCATGTTGTATAATCTGGAGGATAGGAGTCAGCTCAGATCCCTATTATTCCCCTTTTCTCTGAAATGTTGCCTGGCCTAGATTTCGAGGAGGATACACTTTTTTTTTTTTGCTGTGTTTGACTCATGAACTAGCAGCAGGGAAACAACTACGTTCAGAAGGTTCTCCCAGATTAGATCACTAGTACGTGTAGAGATTTGAGATTTGGGCAGATTTGATACGGTTTTCTGACTTCCCACCTAGAAGTGTTTTAGAGATCAACGAAGTGATGTTGATATTTGCTTTAGGAAAATGCTATATAAGTATAATAGGTTGAAGCTTCATTAGTAATTAAGAAAAGGATGTTAACCTTCCTTCTACATCATCTTAGTCTCCATTTAAAGAAACTGTCACAGACAATTTTAAGAGCTTTGGCAGGAGTGCTAGATCATCATGATTATCACTCTGGGCTGGGGTGGAGGGGCGATTTCCTTCCTTGTCTCTAGCTAATGCATATTGCAGTCTTGACCATCTGTAACACACTGTAAGACTTCCTTTTCCTGACATAAAGTCTTCGGCATGAGTACTTATTCAGGAACTTTTCAAAATGAGTATTTTTATTATAAAAACTATGATCTGTCATTTAAAAATAAGCCCACAGGTTGTAAGAACAGGCAATTCTTTAGGTTTAGCAAACAGCGTGAAGCCACACTTCTTCATTAAGATAGTTTTCCAAGTGGCTCTTTTCACATGCTTTCTGTGTATGTATCTCTCTAAGTTAAGAGAAGAAATGACAAAGAGGACATGCTGGGTTTAACTCTGATTTGTCTTCTTACTCCAGAGGTTAAAGAGACAGTTATTCTTGGCGATAACGCTGTGATTTGAATTGGAAGATTTTTTTTTTTTGATAGTGTAAGTAGAGCACTGTTTAGCATGCATTTCATTATTTGTGCTGTGACTATCTCAAACTAAATAACTAAACCGCCAAATCATAAACAAAATAACAAAACCGGAACATGTATGAGATGTCTTAGGAAGCCTACTGTTTGTGTGCAAATAAATGAACCCATCTAACACTGAACAGGAGCCATGCATCCATTTCAACACAATGAGCTTGAGTCTACAGTAACCAGGTTGGCCAAAAGGCTTCGAGTAAACCGTTTACATCCAGCAAACAAGTCACTTCTTTTCTTAAGGATTCGGGGCATCCTTTAGTGCAGTTATGGAAATCAGTGTTCTGCACACCCAGAGAAATCAGGACCAGACTAAAGAAACTTCGATTTGGGATCTAACAGTAATTCAATATATTCTTTATCTTTTTGCTTTGTTCCTTTTGTTTTGTTCTCATGGAAACACCATTTATGAGGAAATTCTGAATGTTTGCTGTTACCATAAGTTTGTTAGCCAATAGTTTACATAAGGTCGATTTAATTAAATGTAAATTTCGAGGGTAACATTGAATTGCTCATGATATGATGAATTGGTTTAACATTTTTCAGGACTTATCCTATTTTTCAGTTTTCCATTTTATTCCATGGATGGATTTATATTCTTCTGCTTACATCACATCATTTTATATCAAATGCAATCACAGCCACCATTAAAAATACAACAAAAAAGAACACTGTAGAGAAAAAAAAAATCAATCCTAATTTTAATAATACATTACATTACTGAAATGCTATTGAAATAAGTCCCAAATTTATCTGTTTTGTTTGTGACATAGTACCTTAAAAAAATAAACCCACAATACCAGTTGAATATTTCATTCATATTTAAAATTTTTGAGATTGTTTTATATTTACTACTTAAAAACAACTTTCAAAACTGGTATAAGAAACAGCAAATGATTTTCTTAATGTTTTGGGGGTAATATACAATTGGTTCTTTCTACTAGTGTCCCTGACGGCTAATGGCTGAAACTACTTTATATCAGATCACTTAAATATTTCAAACGCTTGGCCAGACTAAGTTTTTTGGTGATTGTCACATTAAGGCAAAACCACTAGGTTACCAAAATGTCTCTGTATACAAAGGGAAAATCTACACTTAAAAAAAAGAGTTGTTTTTTTTTTGTTTTTTTGTTTTCAGTAAATGGCTATAAGTGACATACGTGAAGTTTGAAACTCCAGATCTGCTGATTTTTAAGGTGGACAGCATGTCGATCTATGATTTTTCAAAAAAGAAATTTTCAATATTTAGACTCAGTGTATGATTCCAAGCAGTGGATTTTAATCATTTTCAGAAATTAGGGGCTGGGGGAGTTAATTTAGAGTTTCTGAGACGCAAGTTTATAATCCAAAAGTTGGCACTTTGGATAACTGTGGCACAGACGACATTGCTATAACTCAAATACTTCACAACTAAGGAATGCGTGTCTGGAAATTTCCTTCTGAAGTGAATTGTTCCTTCTGCTGATAACTGCGGGGATGAGGGTTACACCCCGCCCCACAATCCCTTGCTCCATGGCTGGTCTGACTGTGTATGAGAAGTCATGTATTCTAACAGCTGGAGCCTCCTTTCCTAAGACCTTTCGAAAGCATCCATCTTTCACTTCTTTGTACACCTGCTGACAGTTTCTTAAATGGATCAGCGGTTTCCTTACTAAGCTACAGAACTGATGACAGTTTGCAAGGGGGTATGAAAAATATCCCGGCCTTGAAGTTGTTTACACCAATATTCACAGTTGATAAATTGGGCTGTCATTCTGATCTTAGGGTAGAGGGCAAAAAGGGGATTTAGTAGTGGTGTTGATCGCGGCGATATGAGGCACAAACTGATCCTACATCCATTACCAGATTTCTGCATTTGCCGCCATCTGTTGTTCTCCATCTCTGCCAAGAGCAGGCAAAGAAGGTCTAACCTGCAACAAGAAGGATGTAGGGGATAATATAGAGGGAAGGATATCTGAGAAATAAGGGTGTTAAACCCCGAACTGGACACCTGAGAGAGTTTATGGACCCTCCTTACCCTAAAGGATTTTAAATATAAACTGGAAAGTCTACTGTCTGGGGACTAGTTTACTAAACATTCTTGTTTGAAGACAGGTGAAGAAAAAAAATGGTCTCTCAGTGGTTGTTTCAAGGTTTTGGTTGTTGTACTCACTTCCAAACCACTAAAATGTGTGGCTAGACCACCTAGGTTACAGAGTGTAAAATGAATAATGCTATAGTTAGGAGTTACTTATTTTTGCTTAAATCTCTGATTCCCAATTAATGTGCAATGTCTGAAATATCTGGGTAATTTTTGCAAACTATGCAAGCCTGCCCCTTACGACGTTAGTGCTGCTGAACCAGATTCTTGGGATGGGTGGGTGGGAGCAAGGCTGGCCAGGTTTGGCTTTGTGATTAGACACTGTCCTGTTGGTCAAGAGTCACTGCTTTGGGTAGGTCAGTTTTTCCTGAAATCTCAGCTCATCAGGATCACCTGGGGAGCTTTATCAAAATGCAAATATCCAGACCCTCATCTGGCCTAAGCAATCAGAATCTTGAAAGGGGTGGTGGGGCAGGACCTTATATCTGTATTTTGAAAAATCTAACCAGGTGATTCTGATGCCCTGGAAGGTTTGGAGACAACTATTCTAGATGATGGAAAAAATTGATGGAATGAGAACAGTATTTTTAATGATGAAAGGCCACCTGGCACCAAGGGAGAGATTCATGGAGGGTTCAAAGCTGAGATTTGATGAAGGCTATTCTCGTTCGATCAGTATTCTGATTGCAAAAGCAATTTGTCCAAGTGGGAATTTTTTTTTGCAATCTGAAATATTGATAGTGTTAACAGCGGTAGTGGAAGCACATAGATGGTTCTGAATCCTAAAGTAGGAAAGTTCAGAAGTAACCTTTATTTCAGAAATTAATGTAAGATATAAGGCTCCTAGAACAGGAAAAATGGAATTGATGATGTGTTACCCAACCTGTGGGCTGATGTGTGGATGGACCAGGGAAAATACCGATCCAGCTGCTAAGCTGTTTTGGGCATTCTTGCGTTATTCTCTCTGTGATGACTTTGTCTTAGGAAAGATTGCAGCAGAGTACTGGCTGCTTAAATCTATAGGCAGTTACCCAAGGCTGGCAGAGTGCTATTTTAGGGGTGAGTGGTGGAGGTGGGTTAGGAAGAAGCTGAGAAATTTGAGAGGAAATAAGGGCTAGAAATCATTGTGTAGTCTGATGAGGATTGGGGAGAAGAGATTTTTATACGGACAAGGTGGTTCTGTTGCACCCAGCTTTTATCAGCCTGTTGGAAAGATAATGTGAGTCATTTCTCATTTCCCACTTTCTAAACACGACAATCTATTAACCAAGTTAACATTAGAATTTAAAATTTTTGTTTTAGAAAGTGTAGGTAGACGAATATGGATTCCTTGGTTTCAAAAATCTCCTTTGGAACTTAAACTGGCAGAAAAGGAGCCTGACTTTTATTAAGTAAAGTCATCGTTATCAGAAGTGGTCCATTAATCTCAAAACTGGAGTTACAGGAGCCGTTATATCTTTTGCAGAAATTGGATAGGAAGTAACAGAATGTTTTCCAAATGGCAAGGATCAAACCATTTGGAATCTGTAGACTGAAGTAAGTAGCAGAAGGACCAGAGCCTTGCTCTGTGAGCCTGACTCCCCAATCCCTTTAAAGCTGTGCCACTGACTGAGGAGATAAGTGATGATAAGAGATAAATAGTGGCAGGGCCAGGGCGATTTGCTTTCTGGAGAACAGTCCTAATTTGAGCTCTGCTTGTTTGGCTCAAATTATGGCTGCTTGTTTATTTCCTCCTAAAGGAATAAGGACTGTTTCATTTGAATGTTTTAATGTATGTTTCCCAATATAGTGGGAACCTTTAATAATACTAAGTAATTCAAAACTTTAAATTATATTCACCTCCCTAAACTTGTGCTTGAAAAACATTCTATTACGTAAGATTTCTTAGAAGTGAATCTAGTGGGTTTCAGAGAAACTTCTTACATACCAAACGGGGAAAGCACTTTTGCTAAATGAACCCAGGCTTTCTTGTAGTGGGCACTGATGCAGAGTTAATATGTAAAACGATCAATTATCAATATACATTAATAAAGCGAGTTTAGCACTTAAATTCTCTCACAGGAAATGTGCATGGGCTTATGGTAAAGTATATGAATCTAAATTAATTGGTTTTTATTCATTACAAGAACGTATTCAAGTCAGTTCAACAAGTGTTTGAGGAAATATTTGAAAAGCTAAGTTTTCAAGGCACTAGAACCGTCGTGGAAGATCCAATAGTTTTCTACAGTTCTGATCTCCCTTGACCTGAGGAAAAAAGCTTTTGATTCCAGGACCTAAGTGAAATTGTTAGCCTGCAGCACAATAGCCTAATGAATCATGGGATCTGAGTGATAAATAAATGTCAGAAAGAACTTAACAATCACGACTTACAAGCATTAATCTGATTTAGAAAAATACTAAATTAGGGCCTAAATGGAAAGTGGTGCTTCAACAGTTCCATTTGAGGCTCCCAGATTGCACTCTGCTAAGTGGTGTTGGTGGGCAAAGAGCATTTGTTTCAGTGGCAGTAGCGTGATTGATACAGCTGCTCCTGCAAGCCTAGAAACCAACTTATTATTACAGCAGCTCTGAGGTTTGTCGCCAGGCTGTGCAAACAAACGATCGACATCATATGGGAACGGCAGTTAAGTGGAAGGGCCTCCGTGGAAAACATCGTTTGTGAAACAGGCTTTTCAGCCCTGAAGTTAGCTACCGAGAGTAAAAACAAAGGTCTTTGCAAGAGAGACAGTGAGCAAAGCATGATGGATAATCTCGACCGTGCACGTAATTGCTTCCAGGTGTCTGGCCACTTTATGACTCTTGGGGTTAGGCTACCACCCTGACAATGTTTTCTTTCTCAAACACGATAACTCCTCAGAAGGCTGGTGCCGGCAGTTACTGTTACCTGCATCACCCTAGGTTTGACTCGGTTGTGGCCCAGTCTCCACACAACTGCCAGATTAGGGAGATTTAATAAGGCGCGTGTATGAAATGCAGTTTCGGGAAACCCCATGACAAATCAGCTGAGTGCCGGAAGTTTGTTTTCTCCATCTGGGTTAAGTTGTCAACTGCTAGAAGTATTGACAATTTTTTTCCAAGGCAGTTTTTTTCTCTTCTGCACGACACTTTCAGATGAAGTCCATAGCTTTCTTTTTATTTAACTGATTGGATTTAACTGATACCAACCATTTTCAAAGATAGTTGGTATCCACAATTTAGTATTTAATTCAAATGCAAACAGAGTGAAAATATAGTGTGTTCTGGCCTGGATGTCAACGCCTGAAAGCAAGAAAGTTTAAGCAGTTTTCTTAACCACTTGCTTTTCTAGGCGAGAGAAAATTATCATGAAAAAGCTTAAAAATAATGTCACATTTCATTTCTAAAAAGTTTGTCCCAAGAATAATCAATACAAATTCTTATGTGGTTTAAATTCTTTGACATGGGCAGAATCAGGGGCTGTTTAATTCAATATCTGGTTTTAAAAATTGCTGTAAAAAGACCAAAACTTTGTAAATGAAAATAAACACTCTGGACATTTTGGGCTATTCACAGTTTTTTTCTTCCCTAGGATCTCTAGAATCAGTGGAGAGGGAGGAATAATTTTTTAAAGTTGGAAATAAGTGATAAGTTTGATGAAAAATTATGGTATGTAGGATAAATACAACAACTCATCTAATCTATCTTACTGTTAGGCAGTATTTCACTTAAAACATCCTCAAAAGAAATATATATAAATGTAAATTCATAAGTATATATATATTATTACTTTATACTCCTATGAGAGTATTTTTTATGTTCTTTAAATTCTCACAAGAAAAAATGTCATCGAACTATGGGAATAACTTTATCTTCGTTAAAATTTTTTATTATTCTATTATTTAAAAAAAAATTGATCACCTTCAGAAATATCCTTTCATTCTGTATACTGACTGGCATCTACAAGATGAAGGTCCTGCCCTTGGGGCAGAGAAGGACATTACATTTCAGGGCATCACCCGTTGGACCATCAATCATCCGTTTTTTTCACACGTGTTTGCGTTCCTCTTCTCTTTTTGACCTGATCTAATACATTCACAATTCAGGAAAGTGCTCAAAGGTTGGATCTTACATGTAAAAATTCAAATGTATTTTTACTCATATGGCTCAATGAAATTTTACACTGAAAACAAATTGTGTTGGAATACAGACCTAATACCCAAGGATGCACTGAAGCATCACTTTTGACCTGCATGAGGCCAAATGCATCTGCGCACTGGCCGGGGGGCCACAGCAGAAAGCAACATGGTTATTAAAAAATATAATGGTGTGAGAATTGCAATGAATTTTAATAAACTCATCTTTCTTCAATTCAAGTCCATTTCTTCTACAAGAGTATATATATATAAAATGGTCCTCCTTATCAAAAAGATAATAACAATAACTTTTTACCATTCAAGTGTGCCAAGCAAAAGGCTCTTCTTTTGTACAAAGCAATTTAAATGGGGACCTGGAGTAAACCATTTCACACGGTGTTTACAACTGCAGCAGTTTTAATGACTTGTCTAAATTTGATTTTACATTCTCCATGACTGCAGCGGTGGGTCTAGAATATGGGAGTCTGCAAGTAGGTCTTTCCTCAACAGATCTGGCCTGGTTCTGCTTTTCCCAGTGCACTGTTCTTCTGGCTTGCTTTTGCCCATTCTGCGCTCATTTGCAGGCCCATCCTTGCTTCCTCCTCCTCCTCCATAGCTGGTAAAATGACTGATGCTGTTCTCTTGGAGGCACTGTTTCTTGACCACCTCTCCCCATTCTCTCAGTGATTCAAAGGGACGTCGTCTGAGTGACAGCTCCTGGCTGCTTCCCATGAGGCTTCTGGAACCTCCCTGAGAATAGACAGTCTGCACTTGAAATGCTTGAATTTGCACTGTGAGCCCAGCTAGGGCTTTCCTCTCAGGACCTTACCTGAAGAAGTTAAGAAGTTAAAAGTGAAGGAGGAGCAATGAGTGGCTCTGGAAGGAGATAGCCGAGGGCAAAAAGTCTCCTTTTCATCTAGGATCTGGGAAAGGTTTTCAGCACAGGAACCATGCCCTAGGGTCATTATTTTTCTCTTAATGTTGTTGAGCATTCTGGAATAAGACACCAGAAAATAGGTGAGAAAAGTGAAAGCTTAATTGCTTATAGCAGGAGGGTCAGTCTGAAGGTAAGACTGTCCCTACCTTCATGCAGTTAGCAGAGGTTTTATAGGTTACATAGGCATCTAGGTTGGTCACAAGGAAAGGGGCACAAGAAGCAGGAATGTGAACAGAGGACTGAGGCAGCTATAACTCAACTGTGCTGTTTTTAGAAACAGATTGCTGAGGTTGAGGCAGTCCAGGAAAAGAATGTTCTGTGGTCATTGGTTTATTAAGAAAATGATGATTTGGGCTTAAGTCTTAGAATTCTTGTTACCTATGATTTGCAAAAAGGTGTTCCCATGGCACTGACTTCTGTCCTGTACACACCTGACTGTATGGGTCCTCTAGTGCCCTGCCCTGCCATTTCCTATCTCTGAGACGTGGCTCTTATATTTTCTCTATCTTGAATGTCCTCTCTCATCTCTACTTACCCCAACGGTAACCATTCTACATAGCTTAGCTCAGAGGTCATTTCCTGAAGTTTTCTCTGATCACCTCTGCAAGGGCTGATCTCTCCTTTTGAAGTCTGTGTGGGTTGATTGTAAGACGGTATAGCATTTACCTCCTATAGCCTCCTAGCACAGTTATTTGTGTATTTATCCTAGTCCTTCTCTTGGATTTGTAATCACTTAGCAGAGAGAAAATTCATATGTACCAGGCAGCGTATTACATACTGTTTGTATCTAATCTCCTTTAACTTGGTGACATATCTCTAATCTAGGCATTATTGTCCTTTTTTTAAAAATGAAGAAACTGAGGCCTAGAGAGCTTAAGGGACTTGAGCACGTGCCATGAGTAGTAAGTGGTAGGGTGGAGATTTTGACTTGGGTGCTCATGACTTCACAGCCCAGGCTCTTTCCCACCACTTTATGCTGACATTCTCAGGGCAGGGATGGAAACTAATTTTTATCTCCTCCAGGGACTGTTAAATATATGTTGATTTAATTAGTGATTTTGACAAATCACTTGGCATTTGGCTTTGTAAACATTGTATTCTAAAGTGGCTAAAATGACATTAAAGAAAAAGGAGTGAATTTTATATTTGACGTTGTGGTTAAGTGATTCCATGTCATTTTGACACCATAGGGTCCACTGATAGGGTAAAATGATAGGAGGAAATGATCTATTTGATCAAAGGTCCATAAGTTTCTCCCTATCATTTTATTGCATTTTAAAATATGGATGAATTAAAGAAATGTTGGGGCAATTACTTTATTTAAAATACCATCAGCAAATAAGAGACATGATCTTCTGATTTTCTTGATTTCCTCATAACAGATTAAACGGATGCTGGACACCAGTCATCCTGAGAGCAGAGAAAGCACACATGCTCAGTCTGGAGTCACTGTTTCTGGAATAGAATATTCTGGAAGGAATGGTTTTGAGTGCAGTTTAATATAATGTCCTTGGAATTGAAGTCCATTTCAGAGAAACCTGAGCCAGGTCAAAATAAAAAGCCACAACACTAGAGGTGCTTCAAGGCACTCTGCTGGCCAAGTGACTGAGTGAAGCACAGAGGAGGCAGTAGGTCGGGGCGGGCTGTTTTCATACTAGCTGAAGAGACCATTGGGTTCAAGAAGAGGAGCCATGTGGCTTTCACAAGCAGGGAAGGAGGGTAGTAACAGAGTCAAGATTGCAGATGTCTCAAGGGTAGAGACCAAGTCTCCTTTGCTCATTCTTTTAATCCCCACTACCCAGCAATTTTCTTGGTCCACAGTGTTCAAAAAATACTTGTTGAATGAATGGCTATTAGAAGCTGCCATGAAACTGTGCTTTTGCCAAAATGCAAATTATGTTATATAAAGTGTTACCTAACACGTTAGATGAGACCAAGAGACCCATTATTGTGAACTTATAAGACTTTCTCAGAATATTCTGAGTTAGGCAGGAGGGAATGGGGGGCTGAGGAACAGTGATTTCCACAGTAGGATCTAAGCTGGAGACTAGTGTTTCTTTCCTTCTGATCCCATTATCATCCTAGGTAGGTACAGCCTAAGAAAATGTGAGGAACCCACTTCTGTGTTTGTGCTGAGATTCATGCCATGAGAGATGGCTCCTAGCATAATAAGATGAGTACTCTTGGAAACTGGTCTGTCATTTTCAGGGATTGTTTAGCAAATTATTATTATTTTTTCAAATCCTAAATGGGCCCCAATATGGCCAGAAAGAGTTAATGTAACTTCCAAAAATCCTTTATATAGTCCTAAGGACTGACATAGTTCCAGGAGAAGCTATTTCCAAATTTAGTTTACAAACACAATAAAATGATATATGTGGTAAAGGGTTTGAAGATGTTATAAAATTATTTAATTTGGCCCTGATTTTAGTGCCAGTTTAACTTGCCATCTATAACCTGGCATAATACTTCTAAGATTGCTGACTTTGAATTCCATTTTGAGCTTGCAAGCTTTTTTGAAAAACCTCATTTCCTTAAAAGGAACAAGAAGCTCTGTTTTTGTCCCTCATGGAGGAATTTGTGCAGGAAACAAGAAGGTAACAGGGTTAGTTATTTGAAGCATATTCCTGCTGTGTGCAGCACCATCGACTAAATTGCATCTGAGGCTCCAAACTGTCCAAAGACAGTTTACTCAAAATAGGTGTAAGAGCTTTCTGTTGATCCTAGAGAACAAATGAAATCAAGGACACACCGTACATCTTCTGCATTTCAGGATTCCTAGAAGATGCTTCTGCTTTTCTTATTGAGATGTGATATAAAAATTTATGGCAAAAGGCAGATGTTCTTAATTAGCACCTAGAAATATTGCTGATAGCCTCTAAGTCTATACATTTGGTAGTAAGTCCCTAAATGAACTTGAAGTGAAAAGAAATATTTTGGAGGAGGAGGAGTGGAAGACCCGAAAAAATGGAACTCTGTTAGACTGAGACATGACACCAATTCTCAGTTAATGAATAAGGTTCTTGTTTCCAGGGAGGTGACATTTATTCAGAGGAAAGAAGCAAAGAGAACAAACTTCAAACTGGAGAAATGGTTTCTTTGGCTCATAAGGCCAAAGGCAGCAGCCAGAACTCAGCACATGGTGGTGCCTCGTGCAGCTGGATTTTCAGAGAATGTCATCATATTCCACTCAGTCATAGAGTTTATTTATTTATTTTGACATTGTTGATTAAGCCAATATGGATGTCCAAGGTCTCTGACCAGATGGTCACAGAATTGTCCTCCATGTGGCTTTGGTTCACTAGGGTCATCCATTTGTCTGTTGTTTAGAAACAAAACGTAATCAAGCTTGTAAAATGGTTAGGACCCGTATGCGGTCTGGACAAGCAGCTTAGTTATGAAGAAGCAAGGTCAAGGCTATGAGGACAAAGCCAGATCTCAGTACAATGTTGGGGTAGGTGTGGCAAGAGGCAGAGTGGGAATAAGATAAAAAATGGAGAAGTCAAGGTCAGAGGTGGGAGTGGAGAAAGGCAGGAGTGAGGATTCCGGGGCAGGGTGCCAGGGAAGCAACACTGAAGCCTTTCTTTTCTTCTTCTTGTGGAGAAGCCGACTGTGCCTTCTATGACAGAATAATAATGCTTTAGATTTACCTAGAACTTTTATACCAAAGAACTCCGGTTCTATAAAATATTGACAATTAGAGAACTAAATATTTTCTTAAAATATTTTATTCTTAAGAGTTTTTTTTAAGCAAAGAAAACCCTTTTTGAATCTAAAACATAAATCCTATAAAAGTAAGGACTGCATTTCATTCACCATTGAATTCCCAATGCACAGCACCGTACTCAGTAAATATTTAAGTCAATAAAACAGAAATAAAACTCTCATATACCAGGCACTATGCTAGATGCTACGGAGACACACATAGCTGCAACTTTCAAGGGGTTCATTAAGAGATTTAGGACATATTCATAAATAACTATACACAAGGCAGAAATGGTATCAGGGGAGACCACACTCAATGAGTTTACCCTGAGTATGGAGTCTTCCTGGTGGGTGGGAAGTGGGAATAGGTAAGGGAAGATTCTAAATGGTCAGCTATATTCTTTTTAGGCTTTGTAGGATGAGGTAGGGTTTAGAAATGGCAGGAATGGAGAAAAAGCTATTCCAGGACAAAGAAAATACACAAATGAGGGGATTTGAGCAAGTGTAGGGGACCCCGAGTAGTTCATTTCAGCTAAAGTGAAAGCTACATGACAGGGGTTTTGGGAAGTAAGGTGAGAAGGGTAAGTTGATTGAACTTATCACAGGGAGGAGTTTGAATACCACAGAAATGAGTTTGGGCTTCATTCTGTAGGATGGAGAGGTATTGAGAGTTTTTGAAAAGGGGGAACATGGTCAGGGTTGTATTTTTGGAAAATATATTTGACAGTAGGATAGGTGATGAATTCGAGGAGAGTGGGGATAGAGGCAACTAGGGAGCCCTTCATGGGGCCCAGGCAAAAGGCCATGAGTACTTGAACCAGGGTGGTGATTATGGGGGTGAAAGGTGAAGGTGAATGTGAGAGATGCCAGAGAAGGAGGGACCATGGGTGCTGATGGAATAGCTAGGTATATTGGTTTGATATAGTGTAGAGATCTGGGACTGAGACTTGGGAGAGAAATCAGGGTAAGAAAAAGACTTGGAAGCCATTTGTATAGAGCTGTTAGTTGAAGCTGTAAAATGGAGCCAGGCACCAATGAGCAGGAGTAGAGTAAACAGGGAATTTTTGCCAAGGAGAGATCCTTTAGGAACACCTGCATTTATGGAGATGTTCAAACAAGATGACCTGGAGAACAATGCAGAGGAAGGATCATCAGAGATAGAAGAGAATGAAGAGTGTGCATTATGGAAACTATAGGGAGAGAATTTCAATAAGTGTTCAATGGCTTCTAACATAATGAGAAGGTGAAGGATGCCAAATGAGAAAAAAACTCTGACAAAAAATGTTCATTAGAGACACTTAAGAGAATGTGCAGTGATAAAATTGAGGCAGTGATACAATCCACTAAGTCTGGAAGTTTGGAGATTAAGAGCTAAGAGATAGAGTAGTGTCTTGACGGGGTACTAAAAGAATTGGGAAAAAAACTCACAGATAGGCGCCTGTGTTGTTTGTTAGATGAGTGGAAGGAGGGGGGACAAAGAGGATGGGAGGGCTAGAAGGAGGGCGGGGAGAGAGAGAAAAATTTGATGGTATGAGGTTCCAAGTTTTCCTTAGATTGAGATTCCTGTATACAAATTAAAAATATTATGAAATCTTCTAACACAGTCTGTTAGCAATGCAGGATGGAAGTTGGAGATTAAAGGGACTTCACTATTTCAGTTCATTTATGTATTTGTGTGTGTGTGTGTGTTGTGTGTATGTATGGGTGTGTGTGTGAGAGAGAGAGAAAGAAAAAGAGTAGGGGAGAGAGAGAGAGATGGAAAAATGGATGGAGCATTTAGGAATATCCTGAAATCATCAGACATTTTTTCTCTCTGATTCTTTCCAGTAGGGCCTGGAAAAGGAGCTTAGTAAATAAAGAGATGTCTGATTGTCTGCTGAATATGGAATGTTTACCTGAATTCTGCTTTTGCCAAGGCCCAAATTGTGTTTTCGCAGAAGATCTTTTTCCCATTATTTTCTTATCTTTTGTTGGCTGGAGTGCTCCTGGTCTGCCTTTTTGGAAACACGGACCTAGATTTTTGGTTCCAAAGTATAAAAACTTACTGTTGAAGTTATCACCATGACCTATTCATTCATGTGAATGGCCCAGATTAGAATGGCCCCATCAAGTCATTTGGTACCTTTTAAGGACTATTTCTGTTTGTTTCTGGGCATAGGTTTAGGCTGCTTTTGAAAATGGAAGTCAATGCCAAAATTACATGCATTTTCATAAACTATAAACAAACACACAATTACATACACAATCTGGCACACCCCCTATAATAATAAAACTAAAACCAAAGGCACCACGCAAAATACTTTTTTGCTTTGCTGGCGGAGGTTGTGGAAGGCTTTTTGTAATACTGGGCTCAATTTTCAGAGTTTATTACAAGTCCACAATTAAAGATAGTACACACAAAAGAATTATTCTCAGATGTAGAATTGCAGTACTGTTTACAACTCAAATATGCGCTATCTGGGGCACTGTTCGAGGTTCACAATATAGTGCTTATAATTGTATGTAGCCCTGGTCATGTTTTCAACATATTTTTGGAAAGTTCTTTTATTTGCTTTTTAGTATACATAGGCCTTTGCAATTTGTTCTGTTATTTGGACTGTATAAACAGCATCAAGATGCTTTTTTCCTTTCATTCAAACAAACAATGGCTTTGTAACTAAGAAGAAAATTAGTAACAGGTGAAAGTTTATTTTTAATGATGTTGAGATCAAATTGCTGTTTAACTTACAGAACGAACTCCCCCCACGTCTCTTTGAATGTTTCAAAATTATTTATAAATTAAACGTACACAACCTCTAAACATGCTCAGAGCATAAAAATGGCCTCTTTATTCTGTATCACTAACAGAATGCGAGGGATATTGTTCTGTTCTGACTTTTTTCTTTGCAAATTTATTTTTAAAACATCTTGCGTTATAAAAATTTACAAAGGACTGTCAGAGATTTTTAATTTTGTACATGGATGTAAATCAACATTCTATGTTTAGAATTATGTTTCTTTTAAAATTCATACTAATGTTTGCTTTTATTAGGTGTGTTTTATATTGCATATGTATTTGTTTATGTTCTATTTCATTGTATTTTCATGATTGTGTCTTTTGGGGACTTTTCCTTGTAGGTATCCTATTTCATTACTGTAATTTACAGAGCTTATAACCACCAATCTAGTAAGAATATTTACTAAAGGTTAAATGCTCCCTACCCCTTTCTCCTTCTTTAAAAAATTGTAGAGTGTCTAGCACCTACAGAACTACATAAACAATATAAATCAAGATCTAGTTTTACCCAATATGTCCCTACTTCTGACATAAATTTCTGTTGAAATAAATCAAATGTCGCATGATTCCATTAATGATGTTTTTATAAAGTATTTAGGACAGAGGGAAGATAGATTTCAGCTCAAACAAAGAATGTTTTGAAAGTCAGGAGCTCTTCAGAGATGAGAGCAGTGGCCGTGAAAGGTGGAGGGGTCCCCATAAGCAGGTTGATATTCCCTGGGGAGGAGGCATCCCTTCTAGGTGAGAAACTGGGGAAAATTGTCAATGCCTGGTTGGACTTGTTATGTGGGATGCTACGAATCTACCAGTCTATGGGAAATGCAAACTTGAGGATAATTCCGTGATGGATCCAACTGAAACAACGCAGATTTTGAATATTGGAGTGTGATGTGGTGGGTGGATAGGTTTGAGCAAGGAGAAATATGTTTATATGGCCTTGAAAATGACTTTGGTGACGGGTTAGAATTTTATTTTCTTTTGCTCCAACGTTAGGAATTTTCTGTCCCTTTTTGAAGGCTTTTACTTGGAACACTGTATAATACTTGTGGATATTTCCAAAGTAAATACTTACAATGGTCTCATCTTTTCCCAAGTGAAAAAACGTTGTTTAGAGTGTAAACTCCTGTGGGTTGAGAGCATGTCTTCTTCATCTAGCCTCTGATATTCTATAAATTCTTGTGAATATGAGATTCTGCAAATACTGCACGGACTTAGTCCAATTTCACTTAATAAATAATTTATTAGATATCAGTTATGTGTAGTATGCTAGCAATAAGACCCAGTCCTGTAATTAAGGGTTTTGCATCCACTGAGATAGAAAGTAGGCAGAAGACTTAGGTATTTTTACTTCCCTTCCACTCTCTCTCTCATATTCCCTTTCCTTCTTTTTCCCACTGGCAAACTGACTGAGCAAATACAGAAAAGGGAGCCAAGGGTGGTTTGGGAACAAGTTTAGCTTGGCAAACAAGTTCTGATAATGAAAGCTTCAGCAGCTTAGAGGTGAATCGGGGCATAGGAGAACCCCTCAAAATTCTTTCAGGCCAGGGAATGGGTCAAATTCATCCATCTACGGCCAATGCCCAGTGCATGGAAGGCACCATCCATGTTGATTTGACCAGTGAGTGGGCAGAACAGATCTCACTGTTGCTCTCCCACCTACTTTTCTAAAGCTTTCTCCCTTTGCCTTCTTTGGCATAACCCCTATTCAATCATGCTACCATGAGTCTCCAAAACGGTCTCCCTGCTCCTACTCCAAATCAAAACTACCATCTCTAAGGAGGTTATTTTGATTATTCCTGCCCTGGAGTGAATGAGTCCCAGGTTTCTAGAAGGTGTTTGCATTTTAAAGACAAGCACATTGATCAGGTGACTATCCACCCAGTGTGAAGGGTTGGGTGACAGTATGGAGAACACAGTTCTGAGTCAGATGCGCCTTACCTGTTCTTCTTCCTCCACATCTGCTCGCCTTACCTTTTCCAAGGACGAAAACGTATGGAATCAGCTTTGCTGAAACAGATCATTAACTGCTACTTTCTCCTACTTTTTCAGAGACTCCCTGAGCATCCCAGGGGCTCAGAAGAAGAAGGAGTTGTTGCTTAGTGAGAAAGTGTATGTTGCCAGAGCATATCACACATATTTGAAATCTAGGCTCCCAAATGTGGGAGCTTCTTTGAATTTTCTTGCAGCACAGTTCTAATCACATTATCAGCACTGTTCCAGTTGCCTATTACTGCATAAAATCACCCAAACTTAGAGGTGTAGAACAACAACCATTTTACTCTGCTCGTGACTCTGTGGGTGAGGAGTCATATAGAGCATAGCCACACAGTATCTGGGGCCTCAGCTGGGAAGACTCAAACAACAGGGGTGACTCACAGGACAGGGACTGGAGTCACCTGGAGACTTCTTAAGTCACATGCCTGGCAGCTGGGCTGGAATTACTCTAAGGCTGGGCTCTTGGAGTCGAGGTGTTTAGCAGAACACACACGCATGTTAACTCTCCATGTGGCTTGGGCTCCTCATAACATAGCTGGGTTCTGAGAGAAAGTGTTCCCAGAAAGAGTGTCAGAAGAGAAGATGTTCCAAGAGAACTAGGGGAGGCTGCAGGGTTTTTCTCATCTAGCTTGGTAAGTCATGGAGCATCGCTTGTGCCACCCTATTGGTTACAAGAGAGCCAATAGGCAGCCAGATTCAAGAGGAGAGGAAGTAGCCTCCGCTTCCTGATGGAGGAGAGCCAAGATCACACTGTGGAAAAGCATGTGGGATAGAAGTTACTGGTGTGGTCATGTTCACAAAATATATTTGGCCACAGCACTTAACAATGTTGCCCCTTATTGGTGTAGACCACGCTTTACACACATAGTCTCCAATCCTCTCAACCTCTCTGCAAAGTAAACATTAGTCTCGTTTCTGAGCTAAAGAAACTGAGGCCCAAAGAAGCTTAAAGACTTGCCTCAGGCCACACAGTGACAAAGCTAGAATTATAGCCTGGGTCTGTTTTACTCCAAAGCGCACACTCCTTCCATTATACAACATTTTTATATTAGATTATATGAGGAAAGAGGAAAATTGTATTTAATAGAACTAGTTTTAACTTGCTATGGTAATTAGGGAATTATAAGAGATTATTTAAACTGAAATAAATATATGTTCATATGTGAGAAATGAGAAAGTCCCACACAATACAAGTCATTTTCCCTTCTTACTGGTTTTTTTGGTCTATACTGGAATGAGTTGAAAATATGATGTAAACATGAACATAGTCTTTCTAAATTTAAGGTATGTACTGTTTAGGCATAATTGGGGTAGTCAAATGCTTTGGGAGGAAAAGAACAATACCTCCACAATTTTTGCCTTCATTAAACAACAGATTCTCTGAAAATGCTAACAATGTGTGGCAGATATGTTGTGAGAGGGAAAAAATCAAAATTGTTTTTAACGGCATTCTTCGTTTCAGAATTTTCCAATGCATCTCTCCACAGATTCTCTGACATTAATTAAAAACAACTTGTTGAAGCATTTGTGATGTATTAGATAGAATTTTAAGATATTATATTTTCAAAAGAAAAGCATAAATGACAAATGTTCTGTTTGTATCTGTAAGTAAATGTCCATTGCTGTGACCTGGAGGCCGCTAAAAAGGTAGAAGATAACATTTTACAAAATATATACAAATACTAAATTTCTGGTTCCAGCGTCTTTGTGTCTGTGTGTGTGTATATGGGAGGGGGAATGGGGTGGTGAAAGGGTTAGAGCTGCTGGAAGAAGCATACTGCTTTTTCTATGAGGAAAAATATTGCTTTAAAACTTGGTTTGATTTATGTAACTTGCATATATTTACTTTAGAGAACAAAGAGTAAATTATCAGGTCTCCGAATGACTGGTAAATTCCATAGACAGAGATCCCTCATAATAGTGTGCTGTTATGCTTTCTAGATAAATGTGTTAATAATTTATAACTCCCAGGCAGTTGGAGTGGCGATCCTGAGGTGTTTTCAGGGAATGGAGCTTCGACTCTGATATATGCGGTTTTTGCTAATTGAGCATTTGTGTCATTATTCACAGTTTGATTTTTAAAGTTTTCTCTCTAGAGTTCTCATGGAACGCTGCTACAAGCAACGGCCATGTAGGATTGTCGGTAGAAAGCATGACGTTTTCAGAATCTGGGAGGGACTAGTGGTTTTCTGGGAAGGAAAGCTCAGAAACTAAGAAAGGGCAGGAGCTGAACTTCCTCCCTTGCACCCTGCATTAGTTTGCTAGGGCTGTTGTAACAAAGTACCACAAACTGCGCAGCTTACACAACAGAAAATTTATCATTTCACAGCTCTGGAGGCTAGAAGTCTGAAATCAAGATTACGGCAGGGTTGCTTCCTTCTGAGGGCACGAGGCAAGGAGCTGTTCCAGGCCTCTCTCCTTGGCCGTAGATGGCTGTCTTCTCCCTGTGTCTTGACGTCATCTTCCCTCTGTCCCTGTCTGTGTCCAAATTTCCCTTTTTTCTAAGGACGCCAGTCATATTGGATTAGAGTCCAGCCTAATGTCCTCATCTTAATTTGATAACCTCTGTAAAGACCGTATCTCCAAATAAGGTCCCATTCTGAGGTATTGGGGGTTATGACTTCAACATATGAATTGGGGTACAGGGGGACACAATTTCACTCATGACTGACTCCTTCCTGAGCTTTGACTCTGAGGCATTATCTCCTCAGGAGAACCACAGACATGAATCTGGAAGGGGCATGAAGCCCTCCAGGTGTCTGAGAATCTGGCCCCTTAAAATCACCCAGAGAAAGAAGAACACTAAAGCTACTCGTGTGAGGGTGACTGTACGATTTATCATGCAAACGGGGACAATTGAGAGCAAAAGGGTGTACTAACCAGAAGATATGCAGGGCCATGGTACACCCTGGGACTGTCACCTTCCTCTTGCTTTTTCAAGAATCCCAAATTTAGAATGGATGTGTTCCCACAAATGCAGCTGCCACCTCCAAACTCCTGACAGTCATTGTGCTGCGCTTGGCATAATGACAGTAACAGCTATCGTTCTCTGAGCAGCAGGCGTGTGCTAATCCTTTTCTGTATGTTGTCTCATAATCTCTATAACATCCTTCAAGGCAAGTGTTATTTCCATTTTGCAGATGAGGAAAATCAGACCCATAGGGAGTTAGTGATTTGATGGAAGACACACAGCGACTAAAAAGAAGAGTCTGGATTCCTACCTAGGTTATCCAGTTCTCAAGCCTGTCTCTTTCTCTCTCTCACCACTTTGTTTTCATCTCATGAGCATTGCACACAGGCCACTCTGGAAAGCAGCAAACTAATGTGGAGGGACTTTTTTGAGTCTGAATCTGCATCTGCCACAAACAAAAGACTGGCCTAATAAAGATGCACTATGAAAGGGGTGTTGGTCTTGTGTTGGTTCTACAACTACACATACCCAAAGCAATCCTCACTATAGAAATAGGCAGTCACAATGCATTTTATTAAGCTGACTTACATAGCGTCATAGACAGTTCTTTTAAAAAACTAGGTGGATTGTGCACACATGTCCGCTTAACTAACACAGGTTTGGTGAGCTTATACCTCCAAGATGTCACCTGAAGCCTTTGCTACTAGTTATATACTTGAGGTCTTGCCATGCTTTTCTCACAACTCATCATTTTAAAGCTATTCATAAGTCTAAATTCTGGTACATGATTGCACATATAGCACTTAGCAGGGTTGATAATTACGCCCTTTGACCCAAGAAAAAGGATTAAGTGACTCAATTCACATTTAATCATTTTTATTTCATTCTGATGCAGAAATCCATTTCCTTCAGAATGAAATAAATGATTCAATCTTCCTCCAGGGAAGAGTTAAGGTAAATGCAGTTGCAGCATAAAATCCAAATGGCTCAAGGTAATATTACATATTTCTAAAAGTAGGCAGTTGGAAATGGAAATGAAATAATAATAATACTGCAGGCTTACTCTGGGATTTTATTATAAGTTTATTGCCATCATAAATATGGAATTTACATGCAATATATATATATTTCAATATTATATTTTGTTAAATTAGTTCAGCATTTAGTCATTAACTTGTTGGTGGTATGTTACTTATATTCCCTCTGCATTACATACTCGACTTCTGAGACCCACAAAATGAATTAAAAATCAATTCTTTACCTTTACAATATATTCTAAAGTAGAGTTTATGTATATTCTCAGTGTTTTAACCACTTAGGGGGTTTTTGGCTAAAGCACTTGTGAAAAATTAAATCTGTCCTGTGATCTGTGTGCCTGTATGTGTGTGTGCGTGACATTGAAAGTTTGACATGGAAATTAAGCCATAAATGACTTAATGATCCACCTAACGATCTACAAAGAAATCAAATGACTTCCTTCTCTAAATTCCTAAATGAAATTTCCAGGGCAGTCCATCATATTCATTCACCAGGGAAGCCCACATGTCTGTATCTGAGCGGCCATTTTCTAAACACACCGCCAGAACAAATCCCACACCCGGAGCTCAGGAAGGTTGTCACTGCCATACACTGTGGGAGGGGATCCTGTGGAGTTAGTTTTCCCTCCCACCCACGTTCCCTCTCCTATTTTATTTCTGTATCTCATCTCCCTCCACATCTCCACATTTTTCCCACGCTGGCTCCAGACCCCCGCTTAAGCAGTTAAGAACAGGGCAGCCAATAATTTTCCTAAATTCTTATTTTCAAAGCCAAATCAAATAGATTAGTACTTTGGACTACCCTGGGTCTTCCTAAGAGTTACATGAATTTCACAGTGAGTGTCAGAAAGAGACTTCTTTTTAGCCGGTTTTCTTGACGCCATTGATTCTTAGAGAGAATCCTATTTATGTTAAATTCCATTGAGTGTAAGCTTATTACACATGGTTTTAGGGAAAAAAAATATTTCAAAAGGACTCAATTTGCAATATTTATTAAAACACATACTGTGCTGAAACCTCATCATAACATCATTTTAGGGTTCAGGTCACACAACTGCACCAACACAACGTCTTCCAGTACTTTTTGTAACTAAGTTTACTTGGATGGAATTCAAGATAGATTAAGTTTATAGTTACAAATTGAACTGTTAGATCCCAAATGTAAGCTGTGTCTACACCCATGCCACCTACCAGTGAAAGCGTGTGGACTGAGAATAGTGACTACAGAATTTTTTTGTGGTGGCATTTGAGGTGGAAAACTAGAACTCACGGTGGGGAGTGGCGTTTGCATGGCAAGCACATTTTTTATTTAAAATGTATGTTAGAAATTAATTAAAATAGCAGCCTTCTATTTCCAGATGCTTTTGTTCACACCTTATTAACACTGAGAAATGTCAAGTATCTATACTGAAGACTATTATTTCATTTTACTTGGGTGTTTGGAGGATTGAGAGATAACATTGGTGTGTGGGATTCAACCCCCCTTCTCACATTTAAGCTACCCCTTGGTGCCAAGGCTGGTGAAAGTTAAAACAATTTAAGAAAACAAGGACCAAACACAAAAACCAAATTTTGACCATGTGAAGTGGTGGGTTGATTCAGGTCTCTGATTCTCCATCCCCAACTTCCATAGCCTGACAAGTATTAGGAGATGACGCAATTGTAAGCATAACATAATTACGGAAGGATGAAGAAAATGAACCTGGGAAAGAGAAAAAAATCATGAAGATGCGCATCTAAGGCCATATTAGCAATGTGAATATAGAAATTCTTCCAGAAATTCAAGAAACAATGTTTTCTCTCACTTGCTTATGCCACTGTGACTGCGAGGTGGGGTCAGTGTCCTCTTTGCTCCTCATTACCACTTCCAGGTCATTCTTTCTCTCTTTTCCCAACACTCCTCAGATTTTCTGCCCATATCCTCAGACTACCACCTATACCCCCTCCTTGTTGAAGTTCGCCAAAAAGTTTAGCCACTCTCCCCCATTACTTGAAAACTTTAGCTTTTGTTTAATTGACTCTCCGTCTCCATTCAAAATTCACGGGTATTTCAATATCCACTTAGACAATCCTTCTAATAACCTGCCCTCTAAGTTTCTCTCTTCCAATTTTTTTGTCCTGCATCCCACTGCAGTTATGAACTCCTATGGTCGTATATACCACAGGCGTCTTAGTTACCAATAACAGCACCTCGTTCATAATAATAATTATAAGCATCATACTCTCTGACTCCCTCCTCCTCTGTTTTCAACTTACTCCCTCTAGAGTTTGGCTCAAACAATTCTCTGACCTCACTGGGATAAATAATCCATTGATTCTATTACTCTTTCATTGTTTTACGTTTCCTTATTGTCCCTGTTTCTCTCTTTACCCAACTTCCATTCCCTGGTCTTTCTTCATCATCATCGTCATCACAGTCATCACCTCCACTGCCTCCCCCCTCTTTCTCTTCATCATACTCACCTAGAAAGTCCTAACCTTGCACAAATTCAACCCTGCATCCATGCAGCTGAATGTGACTGGAGAAAAAGACCCAGCTATGCTGCCTGGTCTCACTTTAAATTCATGATTGCCATCCTCAGGTGGGTTCTCAGTGCTGCCAGGCAATCCCATCTCATGTCCCAGTCTATTCACTCCATCGTTCTTTTAGATGATTATTTCCTTCCTTCTCTCCTTCCTTAAGCCTCTGAAACCTCTTCCCCCATCTCCACTCTCAGGTGATGGCCTTATTTTCTAAGTCACTGAAAATGGTATCATATATTTCCACCACCATATCTACCAACCCATTCGTACCTGCATCCATATGCTTTAGTGTTCTCCTATTACCATTGAAGGATGTCCACACTCCTTCTGCCTAATCCTTCTGATTGTGCACTAGAGGCCTTTTCTTCTCCTTTTCTCAAGGATACCACTTCAGCAATTTTTCCCTGTTTCCCTGGAATCTACAAACTTTGCCTTCTGTGGGAACAGAATTCCATACAGATACAAACATGCTATAATGTCCTCCAGCTAAAACAAAACAAAACACTTCTTGAACCTACTTTCTTCTCCATATACTGCTCCATTTCTCTTCATTTCTTTATTGAAAAAAAAAATCCTTTAATCCTGAGATTAAAATGAAAGTTTACTAGTTTTTCCACTGAATATGTGTTAGTGGCTAAAGAATTCCTTCCAAATTGTAAATCAAAAAAGTGCCCCAGCATAAAGGGGAAAAGGCAGGAGGAGAAGCCGTTGTGTCTCAGTCTTAGCCAGTCTGACTTGATAAAAGTTTCCATCACTCTCATCTCTCTCTGCGAACGTCATAATCATTAATATTCTTGTCCGTGAGATCACGCTTCAAAAGAATTCAAAACCTAGAATTCTTTTTACTTTGCCAGTACTATTCTATGACACATGTATTTTATTCCCAACCGCTGAAACTTTTGGTAAACCTTAATCAGCATTTGGTTTGGTGAAAGCCTCACAGGGAGTTTAATGGAAAAGTTGCTGAGCACAGGGACAGGAGAGAAGATGCTCATTCTCCGTTTACCATAGTCATTTCTGTTAGAATTTTTTCTAAATTTCTAGAATAGATGGTGTATATTCATTCAAGTAGCTCCTGATAACCATTAATTATATGAAGAATATTTATTCAATCATTGCTTACAGCTTTCTTTAAGCTTGGCAGCTAAGATGAAATGCTGCTCTCATACTGTATTTTTTGGTATTTCTTGAAAAGAATATTTTGAAACCCAGTGCCCACCCACCTTGCTGTACAAGTGATTCAAGCAGAAGAAAAAAACCTAAACATTCCACAAATAAATAGAATAAATTGGGAAGTCAAAGAAAACTCCCTAGCCAAAACAAAAATCCCTTGGGCAATTGAATTTTCCAGGGCAGCAGGTAATGAACTAGCCACCCCTTGAGAAAGATGTGCCATAGAATTAATCCAGACTTCATTTCATATTCTCATGGGAAAAGATAACACGCTGCTATTAAAATGGTTTTACGCCTCTTCGATATTTGTCTCTATAGCTATAACATTTCACAATGTAACTAAAAACCTGACTAATTCATGAATCCAGAAATTAGCATACTTCAGTAGTCAAGAGACACAAAACGGCTGTTGAAATAGAATCTTGCTTGGAAAAACTATTAGGGACATAAGTTTTTGAAAAACACTTGAAGGTCCCATTGATTTATACTTTTACATTTTATGTGTATATGACTTCTGTATTTACTTATTCATCTTTTCCCAGAAAAATTCAGCATCAAAGTCATTCCTTGAGGCCATGTATAAAAATGTGAAAGCCAAGGCGAATAGGAATAAACAAAAGCCATGTGTATCTGAACGAGCTGTATGAGGCATGCTTAGGAGATGCTGTCTTTATAAGTCCTTAAGGCAGAGCTAAAAAGTGACCCAAATATCATCATTTCTAAAAACTAGAACTGTTTTGCTTTATCATAAAAAATTGATGCTCTAACTGTTCCTGTGAGCCATTTTTTTCTTCTTGTTTTCTCTTCCTTAAGGATACTACATGGCAAGAAGAAACAATGGTGACTTTGATTTTTGGGGGGCGGGTGGGCAGTCCTCTTTTCTTCCCTTTGGCATTTCTGGAGTCAGCAAAAGTCTTTCAAAGCCCTCCCTGAGCTGGGGTCTGACAGCTACCACAGGCCAAGAGTTCTGGCAAGAATCCAGTTCTTATCATTTAGAGTCACTGTTGTTTCTTCTCTGGAGGGGATAGGAAAGGGAAGACAATTTCATGCATTGCTTGTAGCCAAAATAAGTCTTTATTCTGAATCTGTTCAAATAAGATCTTTTTCAAAATTCTCTATCTATAAAACTTTACGTAAATCTTGAAAAGTCATTTCTGCAAAAACCAGATTTTCTGACAGCTGCTTTCTATAATTCATTGACTGACTGTGTAGAAATCTTTTATCCAATGTAAAGTGTCTTTTATTAAAATCTTTGTACCAAAGATAAAATAGAGAAAAACCTGCTTATAAGGCCCAGGCTAAATCTATTTTTACCATCTTATTCTGATAAAATGTTTCAGTCATACAAAATAATGGTGTAAAATAATATGGCAAATAACTGTGTTTCTAGCACTCAGTTAAGAAATAAAACATAAATGCAGTGGAAGTCTCCTGTGTACCTTCCCAAGTTGCATTTCTCTCTACATTATACCTAACCTAGATATAGCTATTGTCCAAAACTCAGGGCTGATCATTCCTACTGTGACTTTATGCTTTCGTATGCTAAATCTTCAAAACAAATTTACTGACCTAAGCGAAAGCATGTGAAACAGAATAAGAATACAAGAATCTCTAAAAAATAAAGAGCTTTAGATCATCTTCCCACTCTAAAATTCCACGAGCCTATAAAATGTGGAAAATGCCGTGAACCAGCTAATTTGTTAACATAAAATCAAGTGACAAGTTTGAAATCCAGCCCAATCTTCCTCATTTCTTTAGTTTAACTATTCATATTCATCATATTCTAATTTGATTGAGTAAATTATTCTTGGAAGTTTTAAAAATGAAAAAAAAATTCATGTTCCTAGAGATATGACTTGATTCCTTCTTGTCTTTATATTGATATATACTTATAAGACACAGCTTTCAAACTGAAAGCAAATAGCAAAGCACATCGAAGGCTAGAGACCCAGTGAAGCTGTGAATTCAATTTGCATTGTAATTCAGCCACCTGCAGGATTAGACTGAGTTTGATTTTTAGTTCCGAGGCTTCAGGAGTAGTGGCTGTGCAGAGGCGAGAGCTTTCCTTGGACTTCTTCCCCATCTTCCCTTCGTGGGCCCACTCTGGTAGCTGGACAGCCTGGAGCCCCCGAGTCCCTTGCAGCTTCCAACTTGTCCACCTGCACCAGTGCTTTGGGAGAGCTGGTGAGCGGCTTTCCTCTGATGCATCACCTCTCCACTTTTGGGAAACATAGTTATAACTTAACCAGGTTGACACAGTCCTAAAAACTTTCTAGTCCCTTTGCCAGACCTGGAGCTGAGAATTCAGTCTTGTTCTATGATTTTCTTTGTCCGTGTTCTTCAGCGTGCTGAGAAGCAGCAAACCAACCTAATGTACCTTTTATTTCCACTAAAATATTATGTGGTAGTGACCACTTGCTCATTCAAAACCTTATTTTCTGTAAGTATTTGATTATAAGTGGTGGTAGGTAATGATTTAAATAATTGTTTTGTCATAGCATGCTATGGACAACCAGTGTCCTCTTTATGCATGGGCACAGTGTCACTAATGCCTTTAAATCTAGTTTTATCACAGCAACATTTCCTGATTCCCATCCTTATAGTCTGTTCTCTGGAGCCAATTCTGATAGCAATAACTATGAGTCAGGATTCAATCGGGGAAGCAGAAACACTTTGAGTATTACGGAATAAAGGATTCATGTAGGAATTTGGCCTATACAATCATAGAAGAAGCTGAGGACATAAAGGTCTGAAAAAGGGAGTTGGAGGATGAGAGAATATTCACTAAGCTGTCCTTCTAGAGCCAGGCACATGACTGCCAGATGTGAGCACAAAGGGAAGCTGGTGGAGTAGGATGGAGAAGGCCATCATCTCTGCATCAGTGATGAGCCTGCAGTCATCAGTGATCATCAGCCCAGCTGTCAGGAAGAAGAGCTGGATATAGAGTGGAGGAGAGAAGGAGAACAAGCTGGAAGCCGCCAGCACCTGTGCATCTGACTGTTACTGCGTCTAACCACCATGACTCAGAGAGTATGGTGGCTGTGTCATTTCTGCCCTCCAAATCTTGTGCCAGTTTCTCTTTTGGCCAATTCCAACCTAGAATCACATAGGAAAGGAGATTCTGGGAAACAAAGTTTCAGCTTAGCCGAGATGATACAAAACAAAGCCACCACACTCTCTTTTCTTGAGTTCCTGGCTCTAATTGCTGATTTGGAATCTAACCTTAGACTCAGGTTTTCTTATTCGTTCTTGCTCAGACTTGTCTACTGTTTTTTTGCCTACTACTGCCACATATATAGCTTAGATATATGGCAATATTGTTTGTCTATATATCTGAGTTAAGCGCGTCCTGATCTCTGACTTCACCCAAAATTCCGTACTTTCTTAGTCTATATTCTCGCAGCATCTAACTTCAGCCCTTAGGGATATTTGTTGTATTTGTGGCCACTAGCATCTTTTGAATATATTTTCCACATTATGAATCCTTCTATACCCAAATAAAAGCTACAACTCACTTTCCCAGGCTCCAGTGATCTAGGTTCTTCAAATCAAACTCACCACCATGGTCTCAGACTGGATCTTGGAGGCAGCAGTAGCAGAAGTCCCGGTGGGTGTGTTCCATGTGGGGCCTCCCTAGGGAGAGATGAGGTGTCTGTTCCCACAGGCCTAGTAATGTTGAAGGTACACCCACAACCACCTGATATCGAGATTATGCATAATTCCAAGATGCAAAGTCTCCAGGATGATTTCTGGGACCCTCTGAAGATTTTATGAGCTACCTAATATCTTTTAGTACAGCACTTCTCAAACTTCAATGTACATGTGAAGTAGGTCTAGAATGGGGCCTGAGATTCTGTATTTCTGACAAGCTCCTAGGTAACAGCAAAGCATATGGTCTAATTGATAGAGGCCAAACTTGTTTTCAACTTTCCTACTTTCATGCCATAAATGCTGAGGCCAGAGAAGTGGGGAATAAACAAGAACTCCTATTGGTAAAGTCTGGTACTGGCAGTGGGAGTTCCAGCTGGAGGTCTGAGAAGCCCTAGCATTCCTGGGATTTTAGTGGGGTTAACTTCCTGCTGCAAATAGGACGTGTGTGACTATTATTTCCTTTCTTCCTTGAGGAAAGAGGGATTTCTTTCACAATTTTACTTATTATTTCACAATCTTCTGATTGGCAATGCTAGACGTTCTCATGGCTTCCATCGCCACCTATACATTGTTGACTCTCTTGTTTCTATGTCCATCCCAGAACTCACCTCTGAACTCTAGGCTTGTATATCCAACAGTCAATTCAACATTTCCCCTTGGAGGTCTCATTTAGGTTTAACACAATCCAAACCCATCTCAGGGTATTTTCCCCAAACCTGCTTCATTCATAATCTTTCTCCTCTCTATTAATGGCCACTCCATCATTTGAATTGCTCATCTCCAAACCTTGGAGGCATTCAGACTCCTCCTCCTGCAACTAATATCCAATTCATTGGCAAATTCTCTTCAAAACCCAGTTCTTAGCACCTTCACTTCCCCTACTCTGGTCTAAAGCACCATTGTCTGTCACATTGATTATAAGCCTTCCATTGCTTCTATCCTTACTCTGCAGCACAGGAGCTAAAGCTTTGCTGACAAAACACATCGTTCATGTCACACCTCTGCTCAAAATATACCGCTGACTGCTTTTCTTTCAGAATAACAACCAAACTCCTTATAATGGCCTGCAAGAACCTAGACAACTTAGCCCTTAGTCAATGTTTGACTTTATCTTCTTTGACTTTCTTCTTCTACACAGGTAGCCACAGCTAGACTGGCCTTGCTCTCTCAAACACACCAGTCATGGACCTTCCTCAGGGCCTTTGCATTGGCTGGTCTCTCAGTCTAGAATGTTTTTTCCCCAGATGTTCACATAGTTTGCTTCCATATTACCTTTAGGTTTTACTCAGATGTCCTGTTTTCTCAATGAGGCCTTTACTGGCCATCCCATCTAAAATTTAATCCTCTCTCCTGTCCTTTCCTATGCCGCTTTCCTGCTTTAGGTTTTTTTCCCTGTTCTTGTTACCATTGGCCACACTATATATTTTTCTTGTATATTATCTGTTTTTTTCAGTAGAGTGTAAGCTCCATGAGGGAGATATTTTGTCTGTCTGTTTTGTTTATTGCCCTATACACAGTGCCTAGAAACATGCCTGGCACATAGTAGGTGATTTCTGAGTATTGATTTTCAATACTGAGTAGGTAATCAGTGAGTATTTGTTGAATGAGTGAATCAACAGAAGGGAAGATAAATTGGCTTAGGCTCACCAGCTAAGAGGAAGTGAATTTCAGGCCTCTCAGGTAGATACTTGGGAGCATGTCTCTGCTTTGCCCATCTGTTTTGTACTTATCACTGGAAGGATTTCTCTTACATAAAATAGGAGTATTTAGGTCCTGTTAGATAAGATGACACTATGGAAGCATTTATTTATAGTAACAATTATTCAATACTAGGAAATGTGGGATACAAGATGCATAGAACATAGTCTTTGCTTCTAAAAATCTAGAAATCCAATTAAGAAGGAAAACATCTCCACAAATAACTGTAATACAAGATGGGTGTTGGCCAGTGGAGACTTCCAAGAATGTGCTATAAGCAAGTAATTAGTTTCAAGGTTCACATGGGCATACTGAGGTGGAGGGGTCGCTTTTAAACCCTTGTAAAATGAGATGATACCTGTAATTACACAGCCCAATGCTCTGTAAGTGGTAACCATTATAAATAATAGCATGTCTTTGTAATAATGCCATTAGAGATAGAAGAGGAGCTGAATGAAAGAATGCCTTTCTCAGAATTGGCATTAAACTACCATAATTTTTCTGATTAGTTAAGCAGTACTGCTTATTATATAAAATTGGGAAATTGAGCAAGGTCAAAATATCAAATGAAGAAAGTGAAATTCACTGATAATTCTACTACCCAGATTAACCAACTTTAATGCATATAAATGAGATCATATGGCATATTCTGTCCTGTATTTTATTTTTTACTCATTTTATCCAGAACATTTCCTTTTATCAAAAAATATATTTTAAAGACCTACAAAGTGTTTCATTTATGTCCATTACATAATTTTTAAAATTATTCTCCAATTGTTGGATATTTATGCCATTTCCTTTTTTCAAAATCATAAATAATACTATCGACTTTCCAATTAGTTCCTTAGGATGGATTCCACAAAATTACAATAGTCAAAGGTTCTATTCAGGCAAAAAAATACATACTGCTGTAGACCACACAACTTTGAAAAAAGTTGTACTGATTTTCTTAGCATGTGAGTGAATAAATAGAGATGGACATTTTTACCAGCTACATAATTAGAAAAATGTACTTTTCCCACTTTGTAATACAGGCACTCTTAATTCTGTATTTCCTGTTGACTTGATTAGTGTCCAACATCGTGGCTCCAGGCAACAATTTTATTGTTGGGAAGAACATTTGGATACTTGGGAGCATGCCTCTGCTTTGCCCACCTGTTTTGTACTTATCACTGGAAGGATTTCTCTTACATAACACAAGTGTATTTAAAATGTTTTCTCTGAATCAATGCTGTGTTCTGCTGGTAAGCTGTTTAAGAAAGGTAGAATAAGAGATCATTGCATCTCCAATGCTGCCTCTGGCAGCAAGCAAGCTTGGGAAGCCTCATAATGCCAAAGTAAGCGTCTATATGATGGCGTAAAGGTCTTTTCATCTTCAGAAGCATTTGCCAACGTTAACTCATTAACCTTCATGCCATCCCTGTGAGGCAGGCATAGCTAGTTAGGAAAAACCAACTAATGATTATAAGGCCCCTTTAAAATAAAAATGCTATCTAAATGCTGAATACCAAATCATAAAAATCAGATAAAATTGTCATCCCAGTTTTATAGACTGGGGAACTAGGTCATGGGTATTGAGTATTAAGTAATTGCCCACAGGGATGATGTAACTAACGGCGTAGAAGAATTCATAATTAGGACTCGGGCATCCTCCAGTCTGAGAGCTGTGCTCAGAGATTTGGACCAGGCCTTTTGGCAATGGTGTTATGCATTGTGAACTATTAGGAATCGGTAACTACTAGTAAAGATTAGCTGCTTGAAAGCAAAAGATTCAGAGCTTGTACTGAAATGCTCTATATGTTTGGCAATGAAAAAGCTAGTTGTGGTTGAATCCGTAGCAGTGACATGACAGAGTTCCCTCTTCTGAGCTTCCATTACACATTCAATATGTTAACATAATAGCACTTCTTTCTCATAATAATAATTATTTTTTGACATTTGTGTCCTGACTAAAGACATCCCTGTGATCAGGAATTGCATCATATTGTTTCTATCTTTGGTGCTTAGCTCAGTTCTTGGGACATTGTAGGTTTGAAATAAAATTTCATTGAATGTACAAAAAAAGAATAAATAATTAGAAGTATGGCAGTATCATAATTTCTTGTAACAAACATGTATCCTAGGAAAGAATATTCCAAGGATTCTCAACAGGAGTTTCACATCAGAATCAATTGTGGAGCTTTTAAAAAATGCAGCATCTACCCCAACCCAGACCTTGTAATTTATAATCTTCAAGATACCTTTCAGTAGGCCTCCATAATGGATCCTAGTGGTCACTGCTGATGGAGAATATACAGTCTATTTCCTTTGAAAATCCTTCAGTATCCTGTTGTCACCCCACTACTGAATGGCATAGACAGAAATCTCTTTGCACTATATATTTAACTTAATAAGAGAGATATTGATAGAAAAGGAAGGTAAAGTCACATTGATTGAATACCTTCCATGTGCTAGTCACTGTCCTAGTTGCTCACACAGGTTATCCTATTCAGTCTTCGCAATGACTGTGCAAAGTAGGTGCTATATGGTAATTTTTAAATTTAAAAATGGGAAAATTGGGGGCCGGCCTGGTGGTGCAAGTGGTTAAGTGCACGCACTCCACTGCAGTGGCCCGGGTTCACGGGTTCGGATCCCAGGCGCACGCCGACGCACTGCTTGTCAGGCCATGCTGTGGCGGTGTCCCATATAAAGTGGAGGAAGATGAGCATGGATGTTAGCCCAGAGCCAGTCTTTCTCAGCAAAAAGAGGAGGATTGGCAGATGTTAGCTCAGGGCCAATCTTCCTCACAAAAAAAAAAGGGAAAATTGGACCTTTGTATTTCAAGTTCAGTGTTGACTACTATTATCATTCCATTGATTTCAACTTCCATTCAATATAATTGTGTACAAATACAGTTTTTACTTTTGCTATCTTATGAAGGTTCTTAATTCTGCCACACTGTTGTCCTTTATTTAGTAGATATTCAGTTTATTCCTATTTTTCATGCACTATGCTATGTCCTGTTCTTCCCATTTGGATTAAAAGCTCTGCAAAGGCAGAGCTCATCTCTATCTCTCCTCCCTCCTTTGTTTTTCTCTCTGTTCTATTTTCCTCTTCTTCATCCTTTTCCGTCGTCTTCATCTTCATCTTCTCATTCTTCTTCTTTTCTTTCTCTCTGTTTTAAAATATAGGTTTTATTATTATTCAGGCATAGGAGGCCAACAGATCAGGAGACAACTGCCATGGAAAAGATAGTTTATTACTCACAATTCCCAAAAGAAGGGAGCATGCCATGCACACAGGGCCACATGGGGAAGCACCAGGGTCAGTCAGGAGGCAGAAGGAGCGAGGAGAAATCATGGGCAAAATCCTTTCTTATGGTTTCTATAGGAAGGAACAGGACAGGAAGAGTGAGCAGGTTTAGGATTAGCTAGTTTGAATAATTTCATGGGCTCTGGGCTGTAGGAGTGGTCTCTAATTATCTGGAACCTGGCCATGGGTGATTCACAACAGGGGGATAGTGTTCTGGAATGCAGAGCCTGATAAAAGGAGGCAGGTGAGCGTATGGATTTGGGATTGGTTGGTTTGCATATCAAAGACTTCCTCCAGGCAAGTTGTTTACTATCTCTAGGAATTAGCTAATCTTGGGAGGGGTGGTCCCTCCCCAGGTTTACAAGGCATCAACGTGTCAAAGCAATATAGATTGTAGAAAATAAAAAACATGATTAATATACTCTCTCTCTGTTTTCCTTCATATTCATACACCAAAGTTAGTGTGGAAAAGGACTCACATTTCTCATTTAGAACCTATACCAACAAAAGAGAAATGAAGCTGTGAAAATACCTGTAGAACATGCATAGCAGATTTCAAACTAAATGTCTTTCCAGAATTACTTTTAAAAGAAATTTTTAATTTAGGAATTAGTGATTAAGTTCCAAAAGATTTAAACTTGTATTTCACTACAGCGAAAGATGTGGAAACAAAGACAAATCAGACTGAGCCAATGACTCAATGGAAAGCAAAAAACAGTACAGAACCTGCCACCTTTGTCCTTAAGGATCGAGATTTCCTGTTCAGTCTTTGAGCTTAGAAAAATGTTTTTTTCACAGGAATAGGCATGCTGATCCAAGTGCCCAGGAACAGTGACTATTATGTAGCTTTATTGTCTTAACCACCTTCTCCTCCACCCAGCAATGGTTTCAGGACAATCTAAGACCCAGAAACACATTTTGCGGTAAGAAGATAAGCAAACAATTAAAAAAAGGAGGAAATCTAGGTTTCAGTCTGTTGAAAAACCCTTGAATAACGTTCAGCCAATGTGAGGCAGAATATATCTAAATGTCAGCTTTCTACTCACAAAAAAAATTAATAATGAGTGACAAGGAGAAATTGGATCCACTGAGAAAATTAAAATTATTCCATGTTTCCCCTGGAAGAGTAAATCATAAATATGATATACTGGTTGGATTTTTTTTCTCCTTAATGCACATTTTCGTTCCAGGTCAAAAAGAATTCAGGAGGTGATATCCATGATTGGAATACCAGTTGCTATAAAAGAGAATTAAAGATTAAAAAATCCTCTATATAAAATGAAGGATTATTGGAGAACAGGGTGGTTAGCTTTAAAAAGGCTTCACATAGCCCCTTCTCTGAAATCATTAGGAAATAAATGATGCTCATTTAAGCTGCTTCTTCAGTCAGGCTGTACCTTCCCAATTATATTCAATATTGCTCTGGGAGGGGTGAAAATGTGTTATTATAACTAAAATGGTTGTAACTGCCATTCCTATGACCTTCTGCACATATTCACCTCATTCAATGCTCATAACAATTCTGTAATCCAGGTTCATTGTTTTTATTTTACAGATAATGAAAGAGTGGTTCAAAGGTTTATAGGACAACCCAAGTATAAATAGCCAGTAATTGGCTAACCTGGGATTCAAGTTCAGGTCTTGTTGTCTACAAGTCTTATGCCCTTTCAACCACAACATCCTGCTTCCTTGTCCACTGTTGGTTCTGAACAGATGTGTGTTGAAAGATACTGAGTTGACTTCAAATTGTGAAGGAATTCCAAGATTACATAGAGATTTATTTTCTTTGGCAATCTTTTCCTTTGAAATTTAAAACAGGCATATGAGTAAATCGTGGTCCCAAGAACATTGGTAATTTTTGACCTATGGTAGGAGAATAGAACTAAGACCACAGGGATCCAACTTTCTATGGTTCCTTTAAAAAAAATTCCATCCTCTACCTTCAGGGGTCCAGCCTGTCTGCAGCTGATATGGGGGCTATGTCAGAGCCATCTGTTTTCTTCCTCTTTCCTGCCAAACAAGAGATTAACCCTTGTCTAGTCATCAGTGGAAGAGGAAAGAGTCTCTCCATCTTTGAAGTATACGTGGGAAGGAAAGGAGGGAAAAGACAGGAAGTGACCTATGTCTTGGAGGCAGATCATTTTTACTGCTGTTGGATTGGTAGATGTGTTCATCAGCACTGATAGCTATGGATAGTTACTTCTCCATCCTCACCTACCTCCTAGGAAAGCTCCCCAAATGATTCAAAATCTAGTGACTATTCCTTTTGTTTCTGCCTGGTCGTACAAGCCCCCATTCCAGTGTGACAGTAGCCAATGTCCCATGGCTGCTTCACTTTGGCTACTCAGCACTCTCCTAAGAAATGACGATGGTGGAGGGATATGTGAGGGAGTAACAGAGAGATCTTGAAGCTAGATGACCAGAGAAATTTATTTTTCTTGGGAAATATCTACTGGGCACAAATTATTATTTTTTTGTTAGATTACTGCCTTTGATAGAAATGGATGTAGCACAGATAGCAGTAATTCATATCATTTTCTCTCTGGTCCCCTATTGTGACTGCCAAACCTGGCATTGCTGACTTTTTGATATAGATCAAGTTTCTCACAATAATAAACTCTTGCATCTGCTTCTTTCTGGAGATTTATTTATTTATTTGTTTTTCGGAGAGTAGCAGATCCTCTCAACGTTCCTTCTGGCTCTTAAATTTGATGATTCCGTGAGTCTAGTATCAGTCTTCTGTCAAAATCTCAGTTGTACAGCTGGGCTAAATGAACCTATCCTTGATCGTCTATGGACTCCCATCCATCTTGCATTTAAGAAAAATGCTTTTCTAACATGCTCCAGGGCTACTCTAATAAACCTAAGGGCAAATCACCTCTCCCAAAGGTCAAGGGCAGCAGCTTAAATCAAAGCTTGAGCACTATTAGGATTTAATTGCGGCAAATGCCACTAATGCTGCTTTTGGCAAAAATGATCTTGGCACTGAAATGGATGGCTTCTGGATTTATACCCTGGGGATGAGATACAGCTTGCTATCTCAAGCAAATTGAGTAAATTTTTACTGATTGAATCAAAGGGATACAGAACTAGTCCCAGAAAATGAAAATAAAAACTAAATCTGTTTTGATAATATCTACGGCATGGGAGGAGAGTGAGTTCAGGGAAGAAGATGAGTTTCACTTAACATTTACTGCTCTGAGTAGTAAAAACTAGGTCAAGTGGTAAAAACAGCTTTGTACGTCTGATGTGCTGTTAGATCATACCAAGTAGTTTTACAAGATGTCGTCTACTTATGTAGGAGTCATCGTAATAGGATTTCTAAACTTTGGATACATGGCCTATGGTTCACACATAATTTCTCAGCTGATATCACATCTAGTGTTCGTTGTATTTCATATTGCACTCGGCACATATAATTCAAAATCTTTTCCTTTGATTATACTAATTGCAAAACTCCAGTATTAAGACTAGCACAGTAAAATACTCTAGTTCATTAACTGGAATTTGTGATGGTTAGATATATATTGAACTTTATAATAAAAAATTGGGGACAAGAAGTTGGAGTAGTGGTGGGATGGGTAGGAGTGAGATCATCAAATGTATTCACATCTGATTAATCACTAAGGAGCAATAAATCATCAATACTCCTGAATGCATAGTCCCTTTGGAGTCAGGACTGTTTCCTTAGAGCACTAAATGGTGAGTACGCTTCCCAGCTAAAATGAGGTGGCTTAAGATATATGTCCATCAAACTTGTTCAAAGCCACCAAAGGAAACTAACAAGGCCAGATACCACATTTCTAGTCTGTCTTCAACATGCCAACAGAGTTAAAAATTTGACACATCTTGCCTAAAGATGTCATTAGGTAGAAGAATGGCTTTCTGGGAATCCAATGCTCAGATCTACCCTTTTTTGTTTTCCAGTATGGTGGTGATCTGGTATAAGTCATATAAGCTGAGAGTGGGGACATTGGACTTCTCCATGCTCTTGGTTTTCTGGCTAAATATCCATATTTCCCTAAATTAGTAATACGAGATGAAAGATGATGGACCATAGCTTCAGTGAGCAAAAAGTCATGGCATGTAAAGCAGTCTATAGTTAGCTAAAAAGGTGCAGCACAGAATACTTTTTAAAAACCATGAAATTCTCAATGATTATAGCTCTTTATGTCAAAATATTCAGGGCTGAAATTACTGAAACCCACAAGAGCAGGTGTTCTGAATGATAATCTAAGGTATAATTAGAGTTTCTGAAGAACAATATGAGGTGCAGTTAATTGAAAGACACGATATGGTTAATCATGGAATGATGTATTAAAAAAAATTAAAAATAGTCTGACAAGCTATAAAAAAACCTATTTCCCAAATTTCTATTTTGACTAAACATAAAGCTGAAATGTGTTGCTACTATGATTAAAAAATGTAAACAATTTTGTTATGTCTTTAAAATGGTATATAATTATCTCACTTTTTATGATATTGCACCTCATTATTTACATAATATGCAGGTTGTTTCCAAGGTTCACAAAACCGTGCTGAGCAGATTATAGGGATAAGTGGTAGGACAGTGCTTTAAATTCCACTTGGATTAAAGGACTTAAAAATATAGAATGAAATAGAAGTGTAGCCCTCTCCTCTTGATATTTGTAACCACTGTGGATATTCATATTTAAACCACCATAATCTCTAGGTGTCTATCAATAACTTCTTAGTCACCTCTTTGATTTTTTTCAATTCCCCCCAAAACTGATCTAGAGCTCTATAATTATAATGAAAAGAATTTTAGTGGATGATGATGGGTGCTGGGGTGACAAGTTAGAACTAGAATCCTTCAGAGGTAGGACTTCATTTGAATACTGGTACGTGTGGACAGGGATCACTTACTATCCAGAAGGAGGGGATGGAAAGAGTGGAGCTGGAAAGAGTATTAGAGGCAGCACGTTGTCCCCATTTATTATGCAAATGATAAAATTGAGGCCCAATGAGATTAAGAGACTTTCCCAAAGTTCCAATATAGAGCACTAAATTCACGGAGAAAACAATTTGATCAGAGATCAGTAGCTTGGCATACTCTGTGAGAAAGGCCCAGACAAAAATACTGTGAGGTTCAAGAGAAAAAAGACATTGCATTCAGTAGCAGGAATGAAAAAAGCGTCATGAAGAGAGTGATATTTCGTATGGCTTTTAAAAACAGGGATTTGGAATTTTCATTGATTGAGATGGAGCTCAAGAGGAATGATGGGGGAGAAATATTCTACTTCGAACAATGACCTTGTGGCAGAAAATACGAGACACCTCAGAGTGAGGGTTCTCAACCTCATTGACTATTGATGTTTAGGGGCGAATATTCCTTGTTGTCGGGGGCTACCCTGTGCACTGTAGAATGTTTAGCAGCATCCCTGGGCCCTACCCACTAGATACCAGTAGTACACTCACCCCCACACCTCTGAGTTGTGACAACCAAAACTATTTCCAGACTTTGCCAAATGCTCTTGAGGGGAGGAGCAAAACTGCTCCCCTATATCCTTGAGGGCCACTGTATTAAAGCAACAGACAGATTTGGAGGAAGGGTCTTGGTCACTCTGTATGTGTTAGTCACCCCTAAATATTTGTTAAAGAAAAGGAAAAAGCAAAGTGTGAGGAAAGAAGGGAGAAGAGATGAAAGGAAGGATATATTAATTTTTTTCCCTGAAAACTCTGTCACCAAGTTAAAAGCCATTAAAATAAGAAAAATACTTTCATTAATTTTAATGGGAAAATAGTGATGCATTCCACCTCCAATTGAGATACCCAAATAATTTTTACAGGTAAAAAAATGCATCAGTTTAACTCTATTTTTTTACTTTGGGGCATAAAATTCAGGAAGAGAGGATGTGATAGTTGGTGTGTTGGTGGTGGTGGGATACGAGGGGGTCATTTGTTGGAAGGTGGTGGAGAGTGGGATGATCCACTTTAAGCAGGCAACCTCTTTGTGACTAATGGTTATTTTGTACTCAAACAACGTTTAAAAATAAAGTGATAGCACAGAAAAACACCTTCAGGGCAAAATAAGTTTAAAAATGAGTGTTTTGGGACATACGGAAATGGCACAATGAGCACAAAAAACTGAAAAGGAGTAAAAGTTGCTACCTCTTCATCCCACTCACAAAGCAACATGTTTTGAGTTCACCCAAATGTGGTGCATAATTCAAATTTGTTCCCCGTGATAATCTCAAACCAGAAATTGTTGCATCAAGTAAATTGGTAAGAGTACCTTTCCCTGAAGAGTCATGTCAGAGTGTCACTTAGAGCGCATTTTTCAGAGGGTTAAAATATCATTAAACTAAGAAATAAAATTATAGATCTCTTCAAGCGTCTTTGTGACATAAAATAGTTAACAGAACCAACACTATATAATTTAAGTCTGTATATATCAGAGCTAATGGGAGACAATGCTGTGGAGATAGATGGGAGACAAATGATTTAGTAAATATTATGGTCAAGTATATGGGACATAAAGATGAAAAAGATATGGAACCTATCACCTAGGAAAAATTGGTCTAGACATCAGAGAAGCACGAAATTAAGTGTGACCAGGAGACCTGAGAATGCTTCACAGAAAAGGTTGCCATGAATGAGTAAGACTCCAAAAGGAGTGGTTGGGGGAAAAGCATGTTCTAGGCTGGAGGAAGGTTCACGACTAAGCAGATAGGGTGGATTTATAAAACAGAATGGAATCTGAGGTTTTTGAACATGGTTTAGATGTGAGGTGACATGGATGCAGGGCCCTAAGCCAGATCATAGAGCTGCTTGCATGTGTTGTGAACAAGTTAGGTTTTGCTGTGTAACAGACCACCCCTAAATTTAGTATCTCAAAACAGCAAACGTCTGTTACTTCTCATGATTCTGTGGGTTGGCTGGGGAGTTCATCTGGTTTGGGCAGAGTCAGCTGATTTCTGTTGTACACCAGCAATGTGGCTGGGCGGGTGCTCTAGAAAGGCCTTCTTCAAAGGCCTGGTGGTTGGCAGCCTGATCATTCTAGAGCAGAGGTCAGCAAAATTCTTCTACAAAGGATCAGGTAGTAAATATGTTAGACTTTGCAGGCCAAAAGACAAAATTGAGGATATTATATATCTCTTGATATATAACAAGATAGAAAACAATTTCCATACATTTTTTATTGACAAAATTAAAAATAAAATAATAATTATGGACTATAATTTCTTTGTGATACAGGTCTTCTAATGAGGAGAACAGAACTTTTTTGGGAGGAAGGGATAACATCATATTTAGTTAGGATTCAAAATTAGAGTTCCCTATCATCAAATCAATTGTTATTGTTTTTCTGTAAAAATCATTCTTAGCTCAGGCTATACCAAAAGGGATGGGGGGCTGGATTTGGTCTGCCAGCTGGAGCGTGCTGACCTCTATTCTAGGGGGCCTCAGCTCTGCTCCATTCTCTAGTAGGTCTCATTCTCCAATATGCAAGAATACAGGATGGGTATCTCACATGGGTTGACTCAGGATTCCAAAGATAGCAAGAGAAAGTGAACCCCAATGTGCAAGCACTTTGAAGGTCTCAGATCTGAAGCAAGATGCAAGAACATTTTCTAATGTTCCATTGGCCAAAGTAAGTCAATGGCGAAGTCCAGAATCCAAGGGTAGAGAAACAGACCCCATCCCTTTGTTTTTCTTCTTCTTCTTTTTTTTTGGTGAGGACGATTAGCCCTGAGCTAACCTCTGTTGCCAATCTTCCTCTTTTTGCCAAGGAAGATTAGCCCTGGGCTAACATCTGTGTCCATCTTCCTCTACTTTATATGGGGGACGCCTGCCACAGCACGGCTTGATAAGTGGTGCATATGTCCGCGCCCGGGAACCAAACCGCGAACCAGGGGCCGCCAAAGCGGAGCGCGTGAACTTAACCACTACACCACCAGGCCGGCCCCAGACTCCATCTCTTGATGGGAGGAGTGGCAAAATCATATGGCAAGAGGGTGTGCACACGGGAATGGGAGGAGTTGCGACTACTTTTGCAAACAATCTACCAGACATTGCTAAGAGTTTTTAATTTATTTTGCAGGCAGGGAGGCAGTAAAGGCATTTGTTGAGGAGATGATTGCCATCTCTGGAGCTGAACTGCAGGAAAATTAACCAGGTAGCCATATAAGAGAGAGGGTAACCATGGTGATGGGGGAGACTAGAGGGAAGAAGACCAACTGGCAGCTACCACAATTCAAGCAAGAGGTTTTCAAGGCCCTGGTTAGAGTGGTAACAGAAGAAACGGAGAGGAGGAGATGAATGGGAAAGCCACTGGAGAGGCTTCACGGTGTAGGAGAAAGGCTTTGAGCCCTGAAGTTGGTCAGATCTGGCTTTGAATCCTGACTGTGTCACTAACTGTGTGAACACAGGTAAATGACTTAATCTGTAGTTGTTAAAACAGGCTTTTCAAGTTGTGAAGATTAGGGACCATGAGTACAATGTAGGCAATATTTTGAAAAAACAAATACAAATGTGCCTGTCCTTTTTGCCTTTTCTAGCACATGAAGGTCTCTCTATTCAGCTTTTACCATGAATCTCCTCTGTGTGTGTGTGTGTGTGTGTCTGTGTGTGTGTGTGTGTGTAGGGAAGGATGTACTTATAGCACAGATGGAAAGCAAAAGAAAGTATTACTCTTCAGCATCTGGTATCCAAAATAAAATTTTATAGTACAATTGTTTTTATAGAAGACAGACGTTGGGGGATGGGGTGGGCGTTAAAAATTTCTTTATTTCCCACTTGAGCAAATCAAGAGGCAAGCACGGCTGAATGGGAACTTTGTGTAAAGGAGGTCCCATCTGACCAGGAAGAGAAAGGGGGAGGGGACTTGACCACTTCAGTTCCAGGGGTTGTGGGAAGAGGTAGAAGATGGAGGGAGACAGGAGGTCCAGGGACAGAGATCCTTGAGTGCCTTTCTCTCCCCTGGAGGGATGATTGACTTGGGGCTCTCCCTGCAGGAGTCTAAGAGGGTAGGTGGTGCTCAACCAAAGCCACTCCATCTTTGTAGCCTGTTTAGGCAGAAGGAGAACCAGAGTTTACATTTTCTGAGCTGTTTTTGGTTTCTGTATGCTGTGAACTGGAACCAGAATGTCCCAGAGGCCCACAGAGGAGGCCACAGAAAACAGGTGAGTAGAAGAGCCAGTGTGGTCCTGCCACTGGTACAGTTGCGTTGAGGGGCGTGGTGACCCACAGCAGGGGCTGCAGGTGAATGACTTAAGCCAGCAGCTAGTGGGAGGAACTGGATGCATTAGAAGGTCATCAGTACCAGTGAGAACAAAGCAGCAGGGCAGATGACTAGGCCAGAGTTATAAAATCAGACTTCAGAAGCAGATGCAACCGGAATTCCCAGAGATGAGACCAGTGCCGGCCCACTGTCACTGGTTCAGAAGACAGCCCAGTGAGCAGTGAGGATACACTGTTCTGTCCAAGGATCCCATCCAGCTCTCTCACCATGAGGAGGCATTGCCAAGATGCCAGCTGGGGGAGGAGCAGAGGGAGAAATGAGGATATATGCAAGATTGAACATTTTTACCCCGAGAGGCTGCACATGCCTAAAGGAACTGTTTAAACTATTCCATTGGCTAGATTGGACTAGTATTTAGGGGTTTTTCTGCCACCTTTCTAATAGGGCTCATGAGGAAAAGTCAGAGCAGCATTAAAGAACAGGAAAAAAAGCTTCACTTTCTTTGCAAAACCAGCATGCAGTGTGAGCAAATGTGACCCCATGTTATATAGCCACAGCTCAATACAGAATGGGAATTCACAAAATAGTTGCCATTATTATAGGACTTGATAACTGATTGGATTTAGGAGATTGAGAGAGAAAGAAGAATCACAGAATATGCCAAGATTTTGACCTGAGTAGTATGGGAGAATGAAGGCACAAAAATATGGACGTCAGCAAGATGGGTTCATTTAGAGTAAAGATATGGTGCTGCAAAAACAAGAGGGTTGCTGAGTTCTGGACCACGGAATAGTTAAGAGGAATGACTACATAAATATAAAGTGCTACATATTTATAATGTTAAGCAGCAGGGGGTCCTCAGGATCAGGGAACAGATTGTTTATAGGAACTAGATCCTTGTGGTTGAAGGAAGACTAATGAAAGTCTTGGTGGTGAGTCACAGATCTTATTCTTTCCTTATAATTGTTGGCTCCCAAAAGTGGCTTATACATGAATAGATGTTGAAACTTTTGTAAGTGAGCAAATGCAACAGATCTTATATAGCTATAGTTTGGGATTGAGAAAATAGTAAATACTTAAAATTTAGAAGGTTATTTTTAAGTTTAGAAACAAAGTAGTTTTCTCATTCCTTTGATTCTTCTGTTTCATTGAGGAACAGTTGCAGGAGCGGGCAGGAGAACTGGGTTAGATAATGTAGTCTCTTCTCATTCTTTCTTTATTCTCTCTTTCTATATTCCTTCTCCACCATGGAATCTCCAAGCATTACTATTTCTTAACGCTCCTGGCGAAAGAAAATAGTCTTCTGGAAGTTCTTTCCCTCCATTGTGAGAAGTTGAAAGAGTCTAACATTTATAGGGGTCTGGATCATTGGAACTCAATTCCTCTGTTGGCACGTGCTTGTATATTTTAGCTTGATGGGCATCTCTTCCATTGGGCCTTTATAAGAATATTACAGTATTAAAGAGAAAAATTCCAATAGGATGCGAGGAAATGAACATATGTTACCTATTATTTTCAGACCAATTGGTTTACCTAGAAGTATAAGTGTGTGTGTGTGGGAGACTCAGGTGAGGTCCTTGTTACCGAGCTTCCTGGCACCAATGTTCTACTCCTTTCTCCTGTAGAACATATGACTATAAAATTCATTCTCTTCTCTGTGTCTTTGTGAGTATAGGGAAAGTGTGAGTGATTCCTCCAACCAGTGCTAGGCAGTAGAAATGGAAAAAGGAGGATATTGAGAATTGGAGAGGGCCCCAGAGAAAAATGATATTGGAGGAACCTCAAGAGTAACAGAAGATCTAGTGGGTGAAAGCAGAATTAAGTCACTAGGGGGCATCAATTGGGAAGGGGTGAGGTGGGGCTGGAAGGATTAATGCAATTTAGAAAATGAGGGAAAAATTAAGATGGACAAGTTATAGATTTTTAAATTGTGAATATTTTGTTTGAAATCACTTGCTATACTAGTGTGCAATGAATATAAATAAGTAGAATTCTATCCAAAAAGAACTTTTACTAGGTGACTGTAAGTTTAGTATAATGTTTGTTACATTAATATGATAAAAGCAAAATAATTCAGGAAGGCAAGCATATCTCAATTATAAGAGGCCTTTTCTTCCTTTCTTTAATTGGCCATGCTGAAATCAGAGACCTTAAAGCAGAATATTTAACAAGCCATAAAGTGTTTTACTAGACAGAATTTGTGTCAGATAAATGTCTGTTCTTCAAATACAGTGAAATATTTCATGTTACCAGTGCTCCAGGTGAAAACTTGCCCCCAAGTTTTAAACAGAATGTAATACCGGTACCTTTAGATTGCTTGCCAGCATCTCTGTTTGTGGGTCTTCACTTTCTGCCATTGAGTTAAATGATTAATTTAATTTTCCCTTTCTTTCTCTTTCTTTCTTCCTTTCTCTTCCTTCCTTCCTTCCTTCCTTCCTTTCTCTTCCTTCCTTCCTTCCTTCCTTGCTTCCTTCCTTCCTTCTCTCTCTTTCCCTCTTTCTTTCATCAACAACAAACCTAGAGTGTAACCAGGCAACTGAACATCATTAATAATAGTTACATCCCATTAGATAATGCACATAAATATGAAAGTCTCATAAAATAGCAAATTTTTGTTGAACAGCATGCTTCCTATACACTCCTCAACCCCCTTCAATCCAACTTCCACCCCCATCATTTCTGAAATAGCTCCTGCTAAGGTCATCAACCATCCTCAGGGCCCCAGAATTAAAGGATACTGTTCAGCCTTCATTTTCATTTTACTTGACTTAGCCAATTTCACAAAGCAAATCACTCTGTCCTAAAACAATCTTTTCCCTTGTCTTCTGGGACAATGCCATTCTCCTGGGGTTTTATTCCCTCCTCCCCTTTTCAGACTCTTTTTGGTGGCCCATTTTACTTTACCCAATCTTTAAATATTGGAGTTCCTCAAGGTTGTTTCTGGAATCCTTTCTCTTCTCATCCTATACTCTTTGCCATTGCTGCAGTTATCATCTGTGTCAATGATGCTCAAATTTGTATTTTCAGTTTGAATGAGTCTCTTCAGAGTCTCAGTCCTGTATATCTGGCCTACTTGATATCTTCATCTGGAGGTCTCAAGTACCCCAAATACATGTTTAAAACCCAACTTATGATTTCATCTGCAACTTTCTGTTGTGCTCCTTGCCAGAGTAAGTGGTGCCATCATTCAGAGATTCAAAATCTGGAAATCTAGACATCATTCTTGACAAATCTAATCCTGTCTACTCTTATTCTCACCTTCATCACTCTGGGCAAAGCTATCATCACCTCTTGCGTGGACTACTGCTGTTGCCTCCTAAATGATCTCTCTGATATTCACTCTCAGCTCTCTGTAACCTGCTATTTTCCCTGCCACCCAAGTAATCACTTAAAAATGTAAACTTTATCACATCAGTATGCTGCTCAAAACCCTTAAGTGACTTCCCATTGTTATTAGGATAAAGACCCAAATCCTCATCTCCCAACACTCTCTCACTACCTTCTTAACTTTCCTGTGGCGCACATATTGACCTTGTTCATTTCTTTGAATGTTTTATGTTTTCTTCTCACCTAACACCTTTGCGTATACTTATTTCTCTACCTAGGCTGCTTCTTTCTCTGCACTTCACTGAACTAATTTCCATTCATCCATCAGACTTCATCTCTATTGTTATGGTCTCATGGAAACTTCATGTTACCTACAATATTACACCCTTTCACAAATCCTTTTTCTTTGTAGAATTTGCTCGAGTTTTCAACTCTCTATGGAATTATGTGCTTATTGTATGTCTTCCTCACTAGACTGCAAGCTCTATGGCAGTAGAAACCATTTCTGTTCTGCGGATCATTGTATACCTAGTGCTAATTGCAGTGCCTGGCATATAATTGGCACTCACTAGTTACTTGTTGAATCAATGGAGAGGCTATTTTCTCATTTGGTTTCTGACTCATGCAAAAGAAAAAAGAGTTAATTTTAGAATTTCACAAGTCTTTATATACATACAAATTTGTAAAACATGAGCTTGTTAGGGAATGCACCAAAATAACTTTACCCCATGAAGCAAGAAGACTTTAAACCTAGAGAGCATTCAGCCTAGAATTTCCTCAGAGATAGAAGTACATTGTCCTGGGGTCTTTGGGGAACTGACTATTATTTTTAACTATTATTGTTCCTTTGCTGTGGTCCATAAGGCTAATGTATGATGGAGAAGGGCAGTGATTAAAGCGTGCCTGATGACAAGGTTGGGCAAAGTGGCCAGTATTCAGTTCCTAGCTCCATTAACCATCACAGAAAGGTAATGGTGGTCCTGACGTGTTGGCTGTGAGAGACGCCCATGCAGAGCCTTCAGTGGTAAGCTTTGAAAAGGAACGTGCTGGTGCATGCAGCCAGTGGGAAGTTGAGTTGTTGCCACCAGGGGAAAAAAGCAGGTGGCTATTTAAAAAGCACTTCATAATTATTCCTTCCTCCAACCTGAAATGAAACAATAGAGTGTCCAAACTCCAGTCTGTGGATCACGTCGCTGGAAAAGTCAAAGACTAAGGGTCGGAATCTGCAGGTGTTTCCTTTCAGTTTTTTGCCTTCAGGAAGAAACTAAAAGTAAATAAAAATTATGGTTGTTCCACTGGCACCGGTTTAACATGTATATATTTTTAGATTGCTCCGTTTTAGTTAAAGCTATAAAGGAGGAAGGTAGGAATAAAATGTTATATAAGAGAACTATCCTTTCTGCATTTCCTGATTATTTTAAAAACTATCTCCAGTGTGAATTTATTTTTTATTTATTTATTTATTTATTTATTTATTTGTGAGGAAGATCAGCTCTGAGCTAACATCCATGCTAATCATCCTCTTTTTGCTGAGGAAGACCAGCTCTGAGCTAACATCTATTGCCAATCCTCCTCCTTTTTTTTTTTTTTTTCCCCCAAAGGCCCAGTAGATAGTTGTATGTCATAGTTGCACATCCTTCTAGTTGCTGTATGTGGGACGCGGCCTCAGCATGGCCGGAGAAGCGGTGCGTTGGTGTGCGCCCGGGATCCCAACCCGTGCTGCCAGTAGCAGAGCGCGCACACTTACCCGCTAAGCCACGGGCCTGGCCCCCCCAGTGTGGATTTAAAATTCATAATTCTACTTCTTGTAACAGAAACTCAGTAAAGAGAGAATGGACTCCGATATTTCAAAGAGCTTTGGTGTAGCTGGTCTTGAAGTTTTGCCTGTTTTCTTTTTCAAGGTAAGGGATCTGTTTTTGTTCTGTTTATTTTGTTTTAGTCATGCCATGAGGAAATGAGGTATATAAGTTAATTATTTTAATCCCAATAAAATGATAACAAACTGTAACTACATAATACCCTCCCCAACTGGTCAATTTATTTAAACAGTAAGTAAGGTAGATTTTTTTTTTTTTTGGTGTCTTGTAAACAAAGGTCCTAAATGTTCCTCATGGAAATGGATTACTCTAAAATCACACTATCCTAGAGAAAATCTGAAATTGAATAAGATACAAAATCTCATTCTATTCTATCTGAGAAGTCTTGTCTACATTACCATAATATCAAAAGATTTAAAACAGTTGTTGAGATCCACAGGAAACTACGCTAAGTTATTATGGCATTGCCATTTTTACCCCTCAGGGACAATTTTCTTCATGAGTTTCAAATTTGGTGTAAAATCTCATAGTTTTTTGAGAACTTCTTATGAAATAATTGTCGTCTCTAGGGAACATGGTTTTTCAAATTAACCTCATGTATGTATCACAAAGAACTCACATTTACTTTTCCAAGTGTAAAATTAATATATCAAACAAGCAAGCAAACAAACAAACAAAAATCACTTTCCCTGTATATTTCTGTGCTGAGTTGAATTGTGTTCCCCCAAAATTCACTTCTCCTGGAACCTCAGAATGTGACTTTATTTGGAAAAAGTTTCTTTGTAGACGTAATTAGTTAGGTTAAGATGAGGTTATGTGGATGTTATGGACTGAATGTTGATGTCCTCCCCAAATTCATATGTTGAAATCTAATCCCCAATGTGATGGGATTTAGAGGTGGGGCCTTTGGGAGGCAATTAAGTCATGAGGGTAGAGTTTTTATCAATGGAATTAGTGCCCTTATAAGAAGAGGCCAGAGAGCTGGCTCAATTTCTTTCTGCCATATGACAATACAAGGAGAAGGTGGCCTTCTCCAACTTGGAAGAGGGATCTCAGCAGAACCCAAACATGCTTTCACCCCAATCTCAGGCTTCCAGCCTCCAGAACTGTGAGGAATAAATTTCTGCTGTCTAAGCCACTCAGTTTATGGTATTTTGTGATAGCAGCCTGAGGTGACTAAGATACTGGATTAGAGCGGGCCTTAAATCTAATGCTTGCTGTTTTTAGAAGAGAAAGAAGAGGAAGATTCAGACACAGAGAAACAGACACAGAGCAAAGGAGGCCATGTGAAGATGGAGGCAGAGATGGGAGTGCTTCAGCTACAAGCCAAGGCATGTCAATCATTGCCAGAAGCCCTCAGAAGCTGGGAAGAGGCAAGGAAGGGTGCTTCCCTAGAACTTTTAGAGAGTCGTTGGCCTTGTCAACATCTTTATTTCAGAATTCTAACCTCCAGAACTGTGAGAGAATAAATATCTGTTGTTTTAAGCCCACTGGTTGGTAGTAATTTATTATGGCAGTCCTGGGAAACTAATATAATTTCCCAAGCTCTTTCCACTATCTTCTCCACTTCACAGTTGAATTTATTGAAAAAATTGCCTGCATTTGCTGTTTCCTCTTTATTTCACGATATTCCCTCCTCCACCACTGCAGTCTGAGGTATACTCTCATCATTCCACAGAAATTGCTTTCACCGAGTTTGCCAATAGCCCCTCGTGGCTGTATTTAGTGGATACACCTCAGCCTTTGCGTTATTGCACCCTCCGCAGCATTGGGTACTCTTCATCACCTCCTCCCTGAGCTCCATAACCGCATCCACAAAATTTTCCTCCTACCTTTATGGCTACCTTGTGTCAGTGATTGTTCAAGCTCCTCTTCTTGTAGTTGTCCCTTAGTTGATATTTGTCAGGATTCTGTCATAGATCTTCTTTTCACACTAAGTAGTCTGGGTGATTTCATTCACTTGCATCTATTTGCTAATGTTGACTGAATCTGTCTTCAGACCAGATCTCTCTCTTTGAACTTGTTATCAACTCCACAATTTAAGTGGGACATTGCACGTTAAATGTATTATGGGTCCTGCAAAATCAGTGCGTTCAAAACTGAAATCACCCTTCTCTCTCTCAGACTTGCTTCTCCTCTTCTGTCTATGCCCCAGATTATAGCCCCACCTTTCTCCCAGTTATTAAAGTGAGACACCTGGGAGACACCCTTCATTCCCTCTTCCTCTTCTAACCCGAATCCTGTCTCTCCTTTCATCCTCAGCCAGAGCTCTAGGCCCATCTGCTGTCATCTCTCCCCTGACTTTCTGCAAGAGTGCACTAGCTGGTCTCCTCCCTCATATGCCCTGGAGTGGTCTTCGTGAAACGTAAATTTGCTTGTGTGACCCTCTTGCTTAAAAGTCTGCAACGTCTTCCCAAACCTTGTAGGATGAAGTCTAGAATGGCTGATAAGGCTCACGTGAGAGTCCCTCCATGCTCAGGTGAAACAGAAAACCCTCCTCTCAGTCCTTCACTCATGCCATGTGCTCTCTTGACTTGATGAGATGTCACCCCTGGGAAATGTCTTTAACCCCAACCTCTCTTTCACCCCCATGGCACTTTTCCCACTGCCTTGTAATTCTCTGCTTTCCCCAGTGGTCCTCTGAATTGCGAGGACCTCATCCAAACTATTTACCATGTGTCTCTGGTGCCAACTACAGTGCCTGGAGTAGAGAGATGAAATAAATTTTGGCTGAATGAATTATCGAATTCCCATAAAAAGGAAACCAAGGCTCATGATAATTAACCCATTTGGTCAAGCAAATGCAAGCCAGGGATAGATGTTGCTAGTGCTTTTTCCATTCTTATATATTTCCTTTATTTTTTTTTTAAAAACCAACTTGCGTTATATAAAATTAAATCATAATTGTTAGAAAACATCACTTCTAAATTATAACACACAAAATGGTGAACAAGTGATAGAAACCAAGAAAGGCTTAGTTATAAATGTTATACCTCGTTACCAATTTAAAATAAGTTCTCTCTTCTAACCACTGCCTTGTTTCCTTTGCCTTTTCACGGGCTAATACAACCGCTTTGGCAACTTTGAACTTTTGTCCTTCAGCTTATACTCAGCTGCTGGTTAGTCCACAGGTGTCGAATGCCACATTCTTCTCTGCTCACTCCAAGTGCTGGTAGTGCCCTCAAGATGCCTCCTGCACATTTTTAGCTTAATCCACCCATTTGTAAGCTCTGACTCTGCTCTGAACTCTTGCTCACCCTGCTCGCCTCTGAGCTGCCTTTGAAGGTGCATGCGTGTCATGGTTCTGAATCTGCCCCAGCTGTTCCTAATCCTTTCATTCCTAAAACGCTCCTGCCTCAGACCTGTGCTTGCTTCTCAAAGGAGACCTGCACTGGGGAGAACGGGGGGGCACATGAGCTCCACTCTGCTGAGGAGCCTTCTCTTCTTCCTCTGGGCCCTGAAAACTGTTGACCTAGTCAATGCAAATTAGTTGTCTTTGTTTGGCTTGTTTTGTTTCATCAAAAATAAAATTTTTCATGTTCATTAAAGAAAAATTTGACAGTAGAGAAAATTAGAAAAAAATTCCAGAGCACATATAGTTTCACCAACCAATTAAGATTTTGAAAGATATTTCCTTTCAGGCTTTTTATCCATGTATAAGAATTTAATTTTGGCATAGTTATTTTCCTATTGTGCATATAATTTTATGTCTTTTATTTTCAGTTAACACGGTTGCAATCTATTTTGCATAATATCTCATTGAGTGGCTATACCGGAAAATAATTATTCTCCTCGGGTTACACTTTTAAGTTGTTTCCATTGTCGCTGTGAAAAATAACAGAATGAATCTGATTTAAGCATATAGAAGAAAAAAAAACAAGTCTGAGAAGAACCTCTTTATGCCTAACACCTTGTCTCTATTTAGAATGCTTTTCTTAAGATTAATTAGCAGAAGTCAAATTACCAAGTAGAAGGGAACGAATATTTCCAAAGATCCTATTTCATTTGCTCAATTGCTTTCCAAACATGTACCAATTAACACTGCAACTGGGTATGTATGAGATTGGCCATTTCATTTATTCTTGCCAGGCTGTGGTTATACAAATTTTTTCTTGTTAATTTCATAGATCAATTATGAAACCATTTCTTTGATTCCTAACGAAGCTGAACATTTTCACAAATGTTAGTTTATGTTAATTGTATTTCTTCTGTGAATTTCTTTTTGTGTCCTTTGATCATTAATGTATTTGAGACTCTACTTATCTTTCCTATAGCTCTTTATTTAATAACAAAGCTAACTGTCACATTTGCTGCAAATATGTTTCCCCTTTGGCTATTTATGTTTTGAATGTTTTACCTATAAATTTAAAATTTTTCATGTAATCAAATCTATTTCTTTTTAATTTATAACTTTATTAAAGTTTAAAAAATACTTCTCACTCTCTGTCTGCTCCCACACTCCACCCAAACAGTTAATAATATTCACTTCCATATTATCTTCTAAGATTTTATGTTTTAATATTTTTTGCATATAACTCTAATTCATTTGGGATTTTATTCAGAAAGTGTGTGGAGTAAAGTGAGGATCTGTATAATTTTTTCCAAGTTTTTAACCAAATGTCCCCATACCATTTCTGGATAGTTCTTTTTCTTGTCATCGTTTTGTGATTCTTTGTTAACCATATTTTTAATTCTCAAATATACTGGGATTTACTGTTGAACAATCTATTATGTTTCATTGATCTGTGGCCATTTTTGTGCCAGTAGTCAATATTTACTACATTTAAACTTTATAGTATGATTAAGATTTTCAGTAAAGTTTGTACTTATTTTACAAAGTTCGCAAAAGACTCCCCTTTAGTTTGCAATAGAACTAAATCTATGTCTTTATTACAGATGGAGGAGTTGTCATGTTTAAAATACTTTGTCTTTCCTTCAAGAGCCCAAAAAATCTTATGGGTTACGTTTCTATTAGTGTTATTTCTGGATTTTTACTACATATTTTTTGTGGATATTGTCAATGTAGTCTTTTTTTCCCATGATATTTTAAATGGTTATTTCAGTTCTATAAAAAGTCTATGAAATTTTATGTATTTATTTTGAATTGGCCCCATTTTACAAAATTAATTTTAGAAGTTTTTCCCATTGATTCTTTTTCCATATATATAATTATATCACTTAAAATAGTAATAATATATAATAATTAAATAATATATTAACCTTAATATCAACTAATTATTAAGAAATATATTTATTAATAATTAATTATAATTTCTATTATGGAAAATAATAATGATCTTTGTTTCACTCTACTAATACTTTTCCTTTTTTTTTCTCTGCATCTAATAGTATTTTCCAGACCTTTCATACTAAAAATGACAACAGTAGTTAGCATTACTTTGTTTCCGATTTTAATAAAATGTAAATTTTTGCTACTAGTATTTTATTGACTACTAGTTTGAATTATGTATTGCTTATCATTATAAGAGAATACCCATCTATTCTGATTTTTTAAAATGAATTTTTGAATTAGGCATAGGTTTGGAGTTTTATCAGATAATTTTTATAAATCTTTTGGGATGGCCTTATAAAAGAATTTGACCTACTGATATGGAGTAACATTATTTATCCTGATTTTCAACCACTCTTTAATGCTTAAAATAAATATTTCTTGGTCATGACAGATTATACTTTTAATTTTAGACTGAAAATATTGTTGGAGATTTTCACATCTCTATTCATAAGTGCAATTGATTTATGATTGTATTTGGAGTTTATTTTTGTTAGATTTAATTTCAGAAAATTATTTGCTTGGTAAAATTAAGTGGGAAGCATTTCATCTTTTTATGTTTCCAGAAAATATTTTTGTAGCATAGAACTTATCTCTTCCTTGAATATTTGAAAGAATTTTATCCTTAAAACCACCTAGACATGAAGCCATTGTGGCAAGTATTTCTTTGATGTTCTCAATTTCTACCTCAGTTATTGGCCTATGCATCCTGTCTATTTTCTTTTTCTTTGTGATTCTTATTTTCCTCAAAAATCACAGTGTAACTAAGTTTTAAAATTCACTAAATAAAATTATTTATAGAAATTGTTCATAAGTTTAATATTTTAATTTCTATGTGCTTTAGTTTATATATATATTTTAATTTTATTTATTTGTTTTTTTCTTATTTTCCTCATTAGATTTGCTGAGTTTATCTATTTGAAAAAAAATTCATTTATTTTGTTTACTTATTCCATGTTTACCCATTTCAATAAAGTTATTTCTATTTTATACCCTGTCATTCATTTCTATCTGCTTTCCTTATGATTGTTAATTCCAACAGCTTGAGTTAAATGCTATTTCGTTTATTTCTTCTTTATCTCTTTGGAGATAAAAGACTTTATTTGTATTGTAATTGTTGTCTAAGTAGTATGCTATTCTATTTTTTATTTCTTACTTGGATCAGTAATTAATTAAATCTTTTTCATAGTTTTGATTATCACTTTTGTTATCATTGGTTTGAATTTTTATTTGTAATTTTTACTTTTTCTAGTGTCATGGTCAGAAAACACAGAGTTCAAATTTTCCTTTTTTAGAATTATTTTATAGTTGTTCATAAATATAAGCTTGATTATAAATGTTGAAGATGGTATATTTCTTTTTTTACCTCATAATGTTGGATAAATATTTTACATAAAATTTTAGATTAAATAAATTTTAAACATTTTCTATATCTTTAAGTCACTTATCTTGTTCTACCATACACGGACTAATAAGATAGAGCTGAACTTTCTACAATTATGTTTTATTAATTTCTTCTTGCCTTTCAATCTTGTTTGACCTGTTATTGGTGCTTTAAAGTTCTCCATTGTTATGCTTTTCTTATATATTTTATCTCTATACAATGATTTTATTTATCCCATTTAATGCTTTGCCCCTGTAAATTCTTCCTTGCCTAGTATTTCTCTAGCCACTCTTGCTTTTTTATGTAGACTTTACGTATCTTCTTATATGTTTGCTAATCTTTTAACTTTTTACCTTTCTGTTTGTATATGTCCTTGAATTTTCATCTATCCTCTAATATACAGAGTCTGATTTGTTGACTGTTATCTTAAAAAATTTGCAAAGAATATAGCATTAGTTTTAAACTATTTTAGTTACTTGTGATTCTTAAAGCTATGGAAATTGAATTAAGAAAGTAGAAAAATTTTAAAATTCAGTTCAGAAAACCTTAACATTTAATGTCATGATCATTTACAAGTAAGATAAAACTACCTGCAGAAAGTTGAGTGCTCAGCAATAGGCAGTTTTCTACCCCAAATTCACCATTTTCAAATTCCATAGCATCTTTCCCTTCTGAGATTCCTCCTTTCTCTCTGGCCATTTTCTTTTCAGTCTCCTTTGCCAGCTACTTCCCCTCTCCAGAACCTTTGAAGCAAGCGGAGTTCCTAAGGGCTCCGTCTGGGGCCCTTTCTCTGTGAGAAGTGACAGATGAGCTGAAATCTAAAGTGTAGGCAAGAGTCAGTCTCACAAACTGTGTGGCAATGATTTCATCCAGTCCTGTGGTATCAAATACACCCATATGTAATCATTTCTGAATCATCTCAAGAAGTCCAAGAGGATTTCTTCAAACCTCATTTTCCCTTGCTCCACTAATGCAATCCATCAACAACCTCTATTGATTCTTTTGCCATCATAGATAGGAATCAAGAGCCTGTATCCACCGAAATTACTTTGATCCACTTCAGCTCATCACTTTCCTGAACTACTATAATGGAATCCACACTGGCATATCTATCTTCACTCTCACTCCGTCTTCTACCAAATACAGAGTGATCTTTCCAAATTAGACCTCAAATTGTGTCACTCTCTGGCTTGAAATTTTTCTGTGTCTTCTCATTGCACTCAAAATAAAATCCAAATATATATATTGTTTTTTTGTGAGGAAGATCAGCCCTGAGTTAACATCCACGCCAATCTTCCTCTTTTGGCTGAGGAAGGCTGGCCCTGGGCTAACATCCGTGCCCATCTTCCTCCACTTTATATGGGACTCCGCCACAGCACGGCTTGACAAGCGATGCGTCAGTGCACGCCCGGGATCCCAACCAGGGCCGCCAGCAGCGGAGCTCGTGCACTTAACCGCTACACCACGGGGCTGGCCCCTAAAGTCCAAATATTTTAACATAAACCAAAAACCTTTCATGATCCGGCCTTTGCCTACCTCAGCCAACTCATCTTGTACCATATTCCATACTGATCTGAGTTCTTAGGATTCTTACACATTGTGCCATCTGCCCAGAGTGTTCTTCCTACATACTTCATGAGGCTGATTCTTTCTTCTCCATCGGGTCTCAGGTCACCTGTCACTTCCTCAGAGAGGCCTTTCCTGACCACGTAATGTAGAATATGCCTCACACTCCCCATCTTTATTCTCTCTCATAGTAACAATTTGTAAACATATATTTACTCATGTGTAATTTATTTAATGATAGACAGCTTTTAAGATGGCCACCAATGATTCCTCATCTCCTGGTTTCATGCCCTTGAATAATCCCCTCCTCTTGAGTGTGGGCTGGACTAGTGACTTTCTTCTAACGAATACAATATGGCAAAAACATTGAGGGGTCACTTTTGATATTAGGTTACAGAAAGACTTTGACTTTGGTTCTGTCCTCTTGCTGGCTTGCTCTGAGGGAAGCCAGCTGCCACGTGAGCTTCCCTTTGGAGCCCAATGGCAAGAAGTTGAGAGAGGCTTCCAGCCAACAGCCAGTGAGGAACTAAGGCCCTCAGTTCAACACTCCATGAGAAACTGAATCCTTCCAACAGCCACTTGAGCTACCCAACTCTCCCCCAACACGTCAGAAGACAGTTTTGGGAAAAAGCTAGCCAGTCTTTTCCACAATAAGTCTGGCTTACTTACTTTTCCATTCTCATTTTTTTTTTTTTTTTTTTTTGTGAGGAGATCAGCCCTGTGATAACATCCGCCAATCCTCCTCTTTTTTTGCTGAGGAAGACGGCCCTGGGCTAACATCTGTGCCCATCTTCCTCCACTTTATATGGGACGCCGCCACAGCATGGCTTGCCAAGCAGTGCGTCGGTGCGCGCCCGGGATCCGAACCCCGGGCGAACCCCGGGCCGCCGCAGCGGAGCGCGCGCACTTAACCGCTTGCGCCACCGGGCCGGCCCCCCATTCTCATTTTTTATGACCACTCTCACACAAAAAGTATTTCCAGCCAGTATACTGATAGTTCATTAATTAATTAATTAATTAATTCAATAAATATTTACTGAGTGCCTGCTATATTACATTTACTGAGTTAGGCATTGGAATAAAACAATGTATAAAACTTCTATCTTGGTGGGGTTTATGTTGTCGAAAAGTAGAGACAGACATTGCGCATGTACGGTATGTCGAATTGTAATGATTGTTATGGAGGAAAATACAGTAATGAGAGTAGAGAGTGTCAGGATGGGGCTATGGGCCACTATTTTATTTTGGGTGTGGTCAGGGCTATCCTCCCTGAGAAGATGACATTTGAACAGAGGCTCCAAAGGAGAGAGGGAGAGAGCCAGCCAGCTCTCAGGGGAAACATGTTCCAGGCAGGGGAAAAGCCTATGTAAAGCCCGTGAGTCAGGCATGTTTGAACCCAGCAGGAATGTAATGAGTTCTAGGTAGTTACCCAAGGTAGAGCTGATAAAATTTGCTTCTGGATTGCATGTGGGATGTGAGAGAATGGGGGACTTGAAGATGTTTCCAAAGTTTTGGGTTAAGCAACTGGATGAACCGATTGCCTTACTGAGATGGGGGAGATTGTGGTTTTTTTTTTTTGGGAGGAAGGGTTGGAAACAGGAGTTTGCTTGTATTCATGTTCCAGGAACATATGTTATCTTTCACTTTGGTCCTTTGCATACACGGATTGATCTTTCTAGAATGTCTTCTCATCCATTTCCTGCCAGGCTAACTCATATGGATGGTACGGTCCTCAACGTGGGCATCACCTTCTCCAGGTGCTCCCTGCTCTGGCAGCACCCTGTGCTTTGCTTGGTTAGAGAACCTTAGGAAACTGTTTTCTTATATTCCTTCCTGATTAGAATGCAGGCTCCTAGAGAACAGGAACTATGTCCTATTTATCTTTATAAATCCAGTGTCTAGCACAGTCCCAGTCACCAAGCTGGTACCCAATAAAAACACAATGTTGTTGAATGATTGAATAAAGGGATATAAGAAATTGAACTGAGGTGATGCAAAGAGAAGAGCATTTTCCAGACATGAACAATGAAATAGCACGATGTATTTGGTGAACTTCAAATAGTTAAAAATTGCTGAGACGTAGAGTGTGCAGCTGTATTGGGGTGGAGGCGAATGGTGGGAAATCAAGCTGATGAGGAGAGGGTGGAAAGTGGAGGGGCTGTACTCCATGCTAACGTGCTTGGCAAATGTATTGACCACTAACGGGTTGTGAGCAGAATGCTTCTTTTGTCTTAGATGGTATGTCCTCTAGTTTCCCGCCAAAAATAGAGCAGACATTCTACTTGATTTCTTTTTTCTTATGTAATTCTGACTTAGAGGAAAACTATTCCACCTAACCTGTAGGGTATTGTCTCCCCCTTCCCAACCTGTGTTGAAGAATTTATTCATCTGCTTTGTGTTGATTTTTTTCTTATTTGCCCTTAAATTATTAGAAGTTAGGCTGTGCAGCTGTCTCATGTTCCCTTACCATCCACTAAAATGCTAGTAAGATTGAAAATTCCTCTGACGTATTTACTAGTCATTTTTAATTTTTCGTGTTAATTTTTCTAACTGTTCAGTTTTTTATTTCTATGCTTATTAATTATCTAGAGCTTTTATCTATTAAAAGAAAAAAATTAACTCTTCAAGAAATTGTCATTAAATATTACTGAATTATTGCTAGTATTTAGAGTCCTTGTTAAATTTGCTATTTATCATTTAGATATCTACCATCACTAAGAAATCTGTTTCAAGGACACACAGTTCATTCGAGACAATGAGATTTACATTTTATTCTGGTGATACTAGCACTGTAGTTTTTTTGCTAAAAAAGCCAGTATGTATGTAAGTGTACTCATTAGAGCTGAAAAATAAAGCCATCAGTGTAGTTCTCTTATTATTTGATTCTACACAGCATTATAACTTATTTAAAGAGAAATATTAAGCTTGGAAATGAAAATTTCAACGGTGGAATTCTTACCAACAGCTCCATTCTTTAGACTTGCAAGATTTAGTAAATAATATTCAATGAATAACGAGAAAAATTGTATTCCAGTTTTTAAATTTTTTTATTGAGGTAATACTGGTTTAAAACATTACATAAATTTCAGGTGTACATTACTATATTTCGACTACTGTATAGACTAGAACATGTTCACCACCAAAAGTCTAGTTGCTCGGGCCAGCCCATTGGTGTAGCGGTTGGGTTCACACCCTCCGTCTTGGTGCCCTGGGGTTTCCAGGTTCAAACCCTGGGCGTGGATCTACGCACTGCTCATCGAGCCATGCTGTGGCAGGTGTCCCACATGAAATAGAGGAAGATGGGCAAGGATGTTAGCCAAGAGGCCAATCTTCCTCAACAAAAAGAGGAGAATTGGGGGGCCAGCCCGGTGGCATAGCGGTTAAATGCACATGCTCCGCTGCTGGTGGCCTGGGTTCGGATCCCGGCCGCGAACCGATGCACCACTTGTCGGGCCATACTGTGGTGGCGTCCCAAATAAAGTGGAGGAAGGTGGGCACAGATGTTAGCCCAGGGCCAGGCTTCCTCAACAAAAAGAGGGGGATTGGCATGGATGTTAGCTCACAGTAATACCTAACTTACAATTTAAATAAAGGGCTAAAATTAAAAAAAAATAAATAAGAGCAACAGGTGTTAGCTCAGGGCTAATCTTCCTCACACACACACACACACACACACACGCACACACACAAAGTCTAGTTGCCTTCTGTCACCATACAAATGTCTTACTTTCCCCTTTCACTTGCTCCCCATTCCCCTTCCCTTCTGGTAATCACCAATCCATTCTCTGTATCTATATGTTTGTTTCTTGTTGTTGCTATTGTTTTTTTATGTTCCACATATGAGTGATATCATACGGTGTTTGTCTTTCTCTATCTGACTGATTTCACTTAGCATAATACCCTCAAGGTCCATCCACGTTGTCGCAATTGGCAAGATTTCATCTTTTTATATGGCTGAGTGGTATTCCATTGTATATATATACCACATCTCCATCCATTTATCCATTGATGGGCACTTAGGTTGTTTCCAAGTCTTGGCTATTGTAAATAATGTTGCAATGAACATGGGGGTGCATAGACTTTTTTGAATTAGTGTTTTTGTGTTCTTTGGATAAATATCCAGAAGTGGAGTAGCTGGATCATATAATAGTTCTACTTTTAACTTTTTGAGCAATCTCTATATTTTCCACAGTGGCTGCACCAATTCAAATTACCACTAGCAGTATACAAGGGTTCCCTTTTCTCCACATCATCTCCAACACTTGTTATTTCTTATCTTTTTAATAATAGCCTTTCTGGTGGGCATGAGGTTCTATCTCATTGTGGCTTTGGTTTGCATAGTAATTAGTGATGTTGAACATCTTTTCATGTGCCTGTTAACCATCTGTATATCTTCTGTGGAAAAATGTCTGTTCAGACTCTCTGCCCACTTTTTAATCAGGTTTTTTTTCTTTTATTGTTGAGCTGTCTAAGTTCTTTTTATATTTTGGATATAACCTCTTATCAGATGTGTGATTTGCAAACGTCTTCTCCCAATTGGTTGGTTGTCTTTTCATTTTGTTGATGGTTTCCTTTGCTGGGCAGAAGCTTTTTACTTGACATAGTCCCATTTGTTTACTTTTCTCTAGTTTTTAAATTTTTTTTCTACTTTTGTTTTAAAATTGTCTCTCCTTGATGACGTGCATCCATTGTTAGAATTATAACCAAGAGAAATTAGCCCATAACATGAACAGATTAAATCAAGATAATATAGAATAAACTAGCTTCTCTCTCTCTCTTTCTCTTTCTCTCTCTTTCTTTTTTCAGGAGTGTAATGAGCACAAATTGTGTAGACTGTGACTTGGGCTCCTTTTATCTTTTTTTTTTTTTTTTTCCATAGAGGCTATCTTAGTTATTACAATATCCTTTCTTTTAGTGTCATTGAACTTGTCATGAAATCCCAATGAATAGGATGGAGCAAGTCAGGGAAAGTCAAAAGAATCTGAAGGACAACATACGTGATATCTAGGCATCAGTTCGAAATTTGCATAAACTATTCCTTAAAAGCAGTCATTTATACACTTTGTCAATTTCCTATCTGTAGAGGTAGTAGTTACCTCACAGGTTGGTGCCAGATCAAACGTGCAAGTCTTTAGAAAATATTAAAGCCAGCCAAATGCAAATTTTATTTATTACCCTCATTACTTTTAAATTTAATTTATAGGGGTATATTGAAATCTGTACAAAAAAAATTAAGCACTTTAGAAATAGATGAGTTATACAAATCCAAGACATAGCTGTTCCCCAATCATCTCATTTTTCAGTAGGGAACCAGAGTGAAATTTTTACGTTATGGCTTAGGCACAAAGTTTCTTTTTGAGTATCTCTGGAAAGTCTGATGGCAGGGGATCCCTTGAGCTTCCTTGGCAGATCAGCTTTTCATTTGTAGCCCGCCTTCTTCCCAACCTTATAAAGTACTATGAGCAAAAGAAGAATGAATAAGCAATAGATAATTGTATAGTTATATCCTGTTTTTAAAATTTTGTGTCCTTTGAAGGGAATGGGAAAGTGACCAGGGGCACGTATGTTCTATGTGAGACCAAAAGAACAAATCCTGGAGCACTCTTACTGCCCACAAATCCCTCCCTGGTGAAGCCAAATTTTCTGCTTTAGGAAAGTCCCTGGTTACTTAGCTCAGGCTGGAGTATTCAGCAGAACCTTGTCATAATTATAAATTAACTTTTGTAACCTGATTAAGTGAGAAGATGGAAGAAGATAATCTCTCACATTGGGCTAGTCTTCACTATAACTGAAGCCAAAATTTTAGGTCCAAGATATCTTATTTGAGATAACTTAACACAGACACAAACGAAAAAAAATCATAGCGATCACAGCTTGAGATGCATTTTGCTTAAAATAAGAAATTCAGTGGCATAGGTTGGGCCTCAGTGGGTTTGGATGTAGATGGGCAGATGGCAATAACTCGGATGTATGTATTAAGAAAGACAGTTCTGAGCAATAATTAATTAATATATTAAATTTTCATTGCTAAAAGTGATTTTCTCCATGTTTCACCCTGGCCTGAAAGATTGCGATTGTTTTTCTGGCAATATATACAAAGCAAACAGCTGTTTGGAAGAGAAATGAATTTTCCAGGGAAATTCATCTAGAAATGTTTAGATAATTTTCAAATAAAGAATTAAACCTATCAAAGGATCATTAGGAAATGTTTTCCTGTGTTCTTTTTTTTTGTTTATTTTTACAATTAAGGGGTAAATGTGCCAATTCAAGAAAGAGGTCCATTTCAGTGTGAGGATGGTGCCAGACACCATAGAGGATACAAAGATGAACACCAAGAATTTCTTACACTGTATTGCATTTGCAACTTAGTACACACTTTAATATTTGTTATTCATTTCGATATTTCAACCACGCTGAAAAGTACACCTGACAGGTACCATTATCATCCTTTTTGGACACAGAGGAGGAAACAAGACCAGAGACAGCAGTTGCCTTGCCCAAGGTCAAACAGCTAGTTTGACAGGGCAATGTCTTAAGTCAATTAATAATGTTGTAAAGGGCTTCTACGGGGACTCTGACAAAAGAAAGACCAGTTCCAGCTGGGGGAAATTAGATGGGCCTTGAAATGGTTTAAATTATAAAGATTTTGTTTTTCAGACAGTGGAAATGGTGTGAAATAAAAGCATGGATTTGTGAAAATTAGGATGCTGGATGATGGAGGGTCTTGCTATAAATTTGCAAGAGGATGGGGAACCACCGAGTATTTTTGAGAAACCTTCTTGCTCATGCAGTGAGACTCAGTCTGCTGGAGTTCAAATCTCAGTTCTACCATTTACACATTGTTTGATCTTGGGCTTTACCTAAACCTCAGTTTCTCAACAGTAAAATGACTGTGAGTTGCTACTTCGAAGGGTTGTTGTAAGGATTTAAATGGGTAAAGTGCGTATGCCTGGAAGATAGCACCTGAAAATAATTATTAGTCATAGATATGATATGGACAGAGATGTACTTTAGGAAGGCTGTTATGGTATCGACCAAAAACAGGTGGGGGCGGGGACAGAAGGGGGTTGCAATACTTGGAGGAGGGAGTCAAGTTGAAGTTCAACCAGCAAGTTGGAGCCTATAGCAAAGGTCCAAGTGAGGTGCAATGAGAGCTTGACTTGGGGTACCAGTACTGGGCATGTCAGGTGTCAAGCATTTTAAAACCTTCTACAGGTGAGAAATAAAATGTGAAATGTGTGTTCTGTTTGTTTGTTTTTGTTTTTGTTTTTTTGGTGAGGAAGATTAGCCCTGAGCTAACATCTGTTGCCAATCCTCCTCTTTTTGCTGAGGAATATTGGCCCTGGGCTAACATCCGTGCCCATCTTCCTCCACTTTATATGTGGGATGCCGCCACACTAAGTGGTGCATGTGTCTGCACCTAGGATCCCAACCCTTGAACCCTGGGCCGCTGAAACGGAGCACGTGCACTCTACCACTACACTACCGGGCTAGCCCCATGTGTGTTTTTTTATTGTCCAAAAATTAAAGCTGCCCCCTGTTGACTGGCTAGGATTAAAAACTTTGATGACCAGGTTTACAACGGTTTGTTCCAGTCCAAAAATCCTGTAAATACACCAGATAATTCTAGCCTACACACCTGTTCAAACAGCAACAAAGATAAAACCAACTAGTGGAAAGACCAACCCCTTTCTTTCCTTAATGAGGCTCCACTGATTTTTGCAAACAAATGAAAGACACTAAATTGCCCTAAATGCCCTTTTTTTCCCAGGCAATAAGACTGATGCGGGTGTTCCCAGCTGACTCAAGGCGATAAGGCCTCACAGATGGACAATAAAATGCTTTTGCAGCTCCAAGGGTATTCCCTAGGACCCTTTGTTTGCATCAGAGCTTTGGACATTTGGGAGTGTATCCTGTTGGTCCCAAGACAAACATTTTTTTTTGTCTGTTTCACAGGTTAATGACCAAAACCTCTAAAAAGTCACAAAGAAGCTCATGAGGAGGTCAGAGGCTGCCCAAAAGTTGTTTCGTTTCTGGTCCATGAACTCAGTAGAGACCTGAGATCCAGCCTGGAGTAACTCTTAGCACCCTGTCATTACCTACAAGAGCAGGGAGATGGCTTCCTTCCAGGGGCTTCTGTTTTGTAAGTTCAGCTCTACCCAGAAGACTGAGGTCTAGTGCTGTGCTGTTCAGTGTGGGAGCCATGAGCCATGTGTGCCTGCTGAGCACTTGAAATGTGGCTACAAGTGAAATGCGCTGTAAGCGTAAAATACACACCAGATTTCAGAAGCTTAGCATGAAAAAAACACATGAAAATATTTCAATATTTTTATATCCATTACAGTTTGAAATGAAAATATTATAAAATTAATTTCACCGGTTTCTTTTTTACTTTTTCTTTTTTTTGGTGAGGAAGATTGGCCTTGAGCTAATATCTATGCCTGTCTTCCTCTATTTGTGTGTGGGTCGCTGCCATGGCATGGCTTGATGTGTGATAGGTCTGTGCCCAGGATGTGAACCCGTGAACCCGGGCCACGGAAGAGGAGTGTGCTGAACTTAACCATTATGCCACCAGGCCAGCCTCTCTTTTTCACTTTTTCTAATGTGCCTACTAGACAACTTAAGATTACACACATGGCTTACGTTGTATTTCTATCGGAAAGTGCAGCTGTAGAGGAAGGACGCCATGAGTCTCTCAGATTTTCCTGCTAAATTTGAAGAATTTGGGAATTCTTCATTATTTTGTTGAACACCGTTTGGTTAGACATATAACCTCACTGTTCCTAGGAGCTGATTGTTTCATCTCTTTAGCTGATTGTTTTATAGAGATAACACAATTTGTCCTGCAATTTGTGATTGTCCTGTAAATCTGATGCCAGTGTCACATGACTTCCATTTTGACTTAATAAAAGCTGAAGGAGTGAAATTAGGCAGAGGATGAACTAATAAAGGCAGATGGAAAAAGAAGGAAGGAAAGAAAAATGCACTATATTTGGAAATTTCTACTCAAAATGGATCTACAGGGTGTAGGTTATTTTCTACATTTTTATAGAGGAAGAAACAGTGGCTCAGAGTTAAAGTAACTTTCCCAAAGTAATACAGTTCATACCTGTCAGATGACTCAAAAGATTTAACAAACTCCAAAGCACAAACTCTTTTTCTACATCACAATGAAACTTTTTTTGTTGTTGTTTTTGAGGAAGATTTGCCCTGAGCTAACATCTGTTGCCAATCTTCCTCTTTTTTTTCACTTGAGGAAGATTATCCCTGAGCTAACATCTGTGCCAATTTTCTTCTATTTTATAAGTGAGTCACTGCCTCAGCATGGCTGACAAGTGGTGTAGGTCCAGGCCTGGGATCCGAACCTGTGAACCCAGGCCACCAAAGCTGAGCACACTGGACTTAACCACTACACCACAGGGCCAGCCCCAATTGACAACTTTTGAAAAATTAAACAGTAACAATCGATTTTGGAGATGTTTCTTTTATTAATCACACATGTCTTTAAGATTTATGCTGGTGCTGGGGCTTATTTGTCAAATTATTTTAATATTGATTGAAGTATGTAGAAGAAACTTTATTCATAGGAGCTTTTACTCACGAGAGGTCAATAAGTATTCTATCTGCCCTCTTCCTTCTCTTCCAGTTGTGTAACATTAAATAGCCACTTACGCAACATGGACTTAATGATACAACTCTCATAAGGCTGTTGAGGGGCTAAGAGAAGGTCATATGGGAGAAAATGCTTATAGAACATAAACTTGCCAGAGCCAGCCTCCCCAAACCCTCCTCCCACTCTTGAATGGACTTAAGATAGTGATTTCACCTTGTTCTGCTATATTTTTATTATATTGCCAGACATTTGGGGCCACTTGTCGTCTCTGTAAATAAGATATAACATGAAAAAGGTAGAAATTATAAGGACCTTATGGGTCATCCACTCCATTGTTCTCTTAACACAGGACTGTTTTTCAGGAACCACAGACAAGTCTCATAAAGTTTCCTTCCAATAATCCATTCCTGCCCCTTTGATATTTTTACTCAAGAAGATTTTTTCCCTTTGCTAACCTAATTTTTCCTCGTTAATTACTTTGGTTGAAAATGAGAAAGATATTGGAAGACTGGAATTGGAATTGGAAGAATTAATGGAATTGGAAGATTTACCATCATCCCATAACTTGCGCTTCTCTAGACTAGCTTATCCTATGGCCTTGAACTGCCTTCTTTTCTTCACTTTCATTGCTATCTCCTGAAACCCATTTACATGAATTTTCATTCGACTGGTTCTTATTTATTAAGTATGTAGAGATTATTATTATAGATAGAGCGATGGATTGCTACCATTATTTTAGAAAGTTCTCCTCTAAAGTCAGTCAGTATTTGTGTTCTCGCTTAGGCTAGACTCTACGAGAATGATTTAAGGAATTTGGAGATGATAATCAACGGTTTGTTGTTTGCTGCTGTTGGCTTGGTTAGTTTCCCATTTTAACATTCTAGACTAAAAGTTAGATAAAGGATGGTGGAGCAGGAAGGTCAACACAAAAGGTGCCATTTGTTCATCAAGACTTGACATGGAGTCAATGCAGTCAGTGTACAGGTAGTGGTGGAACTAACTGAGACAATCAAAGTGTCGCACTAGGTCCCTTAGGCTATGAGGGTTCTGCCAATGCAAATGCACTCTCTCTACAGGGGTTGGAGGCGTTGCTAAGGTTTGTTAATAACCAAAAAGAACAAAATGTAGAGAAAATGAGAGTGACTCCTCTCACTATTTATCTGTTGATCTACTTTCAAAACACTTTTCCTGTTCTTTAATCTCCATGTGTTTAGAGATTTTATTTCACGAGGGAGGAATGTTATTGATCACAAATGTTCTTCCCACCAAGAGACACAGCAATGGTTCCACTGAACCGGAAGTTGAGACTGCCATCAGGCCACTTAGGGCACCTCATGTCACTGAAACAGCATGAAGAAATGGATATGTTTTAGCTAGGAGATTAATCCTGATTGTCAAGGGGAAATTGAGTTGGTTGCCAAAGGTGGTGCCAAAGATGACCATGCTTCGAACTTGGAAGATTCTCTGAATGACACAAATCCTTCAGGAATAAAGATGTGGGTTACCACATCAGGCAAAGAATCAAGATTAGTTTAGGTACTTGATGAGGTTAGAGAAAATTTAGGTTATTAATAGAAGAAGAATATTATAAATACCAACTACAGTTGTGTGAGTGGTTTCACAAACAAAGGCCATAGTAGTCGTGTGTAATTTTCCTTGCTTTGATATGAATATATCCAGGTATATTAACCAATCTTTTCCTCTGCTCAATTCTCATATAATCTAAGGTGTGTTAGCAATGATTAACCCTGTATCTCAGTAGTAAGCTACATGATATTAAAGGAGGAGTGTGAATCATCTAGAAAAGAAATAAATATTCATCCAGAGAAGCATGAAATGCTACGGGACTTTGTGTTTCGTCTTTTGTAGAGATCAGCATATCTTCAAATAAATGAAGGATAGTTGCAATATACTAGGTGGAAACACAATGTTTTTGTCTTTATTGGGAAATTAAATATGGGTAAAGGGCTATTTATGGATAGTGAGTTGACCCCACCACTAACACTTCTAAGGCTGTTAACTATATTTCCAAGAATTCTCTTCCCTGTATGGTTCTGGCATAGAGTTTGCCAGGGAGAAGATCTACTGGGGATTTGGAAGTTGGAAATAAAGCACAAGCCACTATTTTGGGGAGGACATGGTGGGAGGATGTTGGACAGATGTGGTAGCCCTATAGACTTCTCCAGGAGCCTTACTTCACAGCTGTGACTCCTAGACATGGTAGCATCATAGATCTCTCCATGCTCCCCTCCTCCACAGTCATGGCAGCCAGATGTGGTGGCTTCTTGACCTTCTCAGTGACTCTGACTTGGCCACCTCCTCCAGTGCTGTGGGCTGAAGTCACAAGTAATGGCTTCTCTGATGTTCTAGTTGCAGTCTTTCAGGTGTTTGCTGCCCAGTTCTTCCCACATTCATAAACCTCTAATTCCCATATTATTTATATCACTTTATTTTCAACACATGTAATGGCTGTTTCCCTAACTGAACCCAGACAAAGATAGTGTGTGATCAAGTGATCATTGGGCTATATAACTCATTATTATTTCCTTATTTTCATTCCTTCAACTTTAATTGCCATAAATCTTGGGACCTAATATTTTATTATAAGCATTATGCTTATAACTTATTGATGTCATATTTGTAAATAAGTAGACAAATACAATTTTTGGTTGCTAGAACATTGACCTGGAAATATTTTGAAACAGACTGGTTGAAATGATGTTAACATTTAACTCTTTATGACTTTGAATGAGTTATAAAAAATGACAATGGGACACACTAACGTTTTATACTGATAGTTTGCTTCCAGGTAAGATGATGTTTAGGAGGCAGTAACATCAAAACATCTAGATGAATACTGAAGAAATCAACCATCATCTGATGTTTGAGTACATAGTGTTAAACATTTTGATGCTTTCAATATTTTAGAGTTTTGTCATTTTGTAAATAAAATGCAAAAATGATTCATTAAGTTTTAACTTTTTATCCAGATGTTTGTCATAGTGCTATTAGAGGAAAAACCTAAACTGCCATTTGCTTTAATTCCCATATTAATGCAAAAGAAATCTAATTAAATAGTCTAAATGCTGAACCAGTGAATTAAGCAGCTCTAGTTCTATAAATAAGACAATTTCATCAAATGCTCTTGCTGTTTCTGGACTCACATCAAATCACTTTGGTCTAATGCCAGTTTCATGGATTTCGTGGCAAAAGAATGACTTGTTAAAATGTAATTAAATATGAACTATTTCCCATTGCAGTTTTGTAAGCTAAAGCATACTTAGGTGTGAGTCGATAATAAAACATAAACAAGTAGGTTCCCAAACACAAACCTCTCCCATATCAATCAAGAAAATAATGGCTTGCTAAATATGTCTACTCTATCAGTCGGGATAATTTCAGCTTCAAGTGAATACATATCTAATTGAACCTGGATTAAACAATGAAGATAATTTAGTATTTCATAAAACATGGATTATGAAATCCCCAAAACCAAATTATGCTAATTTTTAGACTTGTTTAGAAAATGTATGGCCAAAGCCTCAGTGACAAGGATTTTAAACTGTGTTGGAGGAATAACTGACAATGAATTGATCTGTTTGAGGGATCTTTGAACTTTTTAAAAGCAAATCTTCATAATATTCTGTACATTACTATGCTTTCTGGAACTGTGCTCACATACATATTCAATAAAAATAGATTTTTACAGAAAAATTTCTGTTGCAATTATTCTGAATATTCTGATTAAAGGAGATTTATCACATGTCAAATATGATAAATTCTTGCAATCATAGAATCTCAGGATTGGAGTGGATCTTAACATTTATCTATCGAATAAATTCAGAGAATCAAAGTTTAATAAACTATACTTAACATAAACTATATCAGGCATTATCTAATTTTTGTTGCTGGCAACAAGACCTTGCTGCAAAGACTTATTGTGATTACCAGTTATCATACTCTAAAAATGCAAAAGTTTCAGTTAATGCAATCTGTAGGCAGTAGAATGTCATATAAACCAACTCCATCCATAAATCTAAATTATCATTATTTTTAAATTGTTCCAGGGAAATCATAACCCTAGACTTTTGTTGCCAATAGTAACAAGCCAAATGCTAAAATATCAAAGAAATTTGCTGACTTGTTAATCTGATCCTGATGATGCACTGATATGTCTACAGTTTAGAAACCTCATTGAATAGCTAGTAAACATCAAGACAAGCTGATGGAGGATATTAAACCATTTCTATGCCAAATCTTAGACCAAGAGAATCAGTCTTTTCAGTTGTAAGAGGTACAGCATCCTAAGCAGTATTTTGTCTATTAAACTTTAGGAAAATGTTTTGAAAAAGACAAGTTATCTGACCTTAACAACAATAATACTATATTTCTGACTATAAAAGTAATACATGCTCCTTATTATATAAAATTTGGAAAATATAAACAGCATAAAGTATGAAGAAAAAATAAAAGTCTCATAATGTTACAATCTATATTTTGAAAATATTACTTATGTATATAAATTTATTTACATATATAAATTTAATTCAAAGGACATATACAACTTTGTGTATTACATTCTAACATTTTCCATTGTTAAATATTGTTTAAGAATATGATTTTTAATTTCCCAATATTATTCACGCATTTGGATGTACCATAATTAATTTAACCTGTTTCCTATAACTGGAAAATTAGATTGTTTACATTTTTTTATCACTACAAATAATTCTTCGATGAAAATCTCTGAAAATAATTTTTGAGAGTATAACAGATTATTTCCTTAGATTACTTCCCTAGATGAGTCATTGTTGAGTCAAATGTTATGAACATTTTTAAGATTTTGGATTTATATTTCCTAATTGTCTTTACTGAGATTCTCAGAGATTAGGTTCTTCAACCTCTGATATGATAAGATTGTGTCGTGGGTGGCTGGTTCTCAGCTTCTTCATATGTCTTGATCTTTTCTGCTGACCTTGCCTTGAACCTGTTGGGAGGATGTTCTTAAAGCCTCTAGATGGACCCTCTGGGGCTAGCTTCTGGTTGTCCTTGAGGATCTCCTGACCCTGAATATCTGTTCTGCTTCTTCCTCAGTTTGAAGGCCTTGTTTTAGAAATCTACTACTTCACCTCACATTCTTTTTTCAGGCCATTGTCTTGCCTACATCTGATGAACCCTGTTTCACCATATGGCCACTTGCCAAGAGATTGGAGTCTGGCTTTTGAATTCCAGATTAATGGCTAAGAGCCTATTACTGATAACTTCCCAGAAGTAGACAGCCTTAACAGTGACCACTAAGGTGATCATATAATTTAGTGTCCAAATAGGAATGCATTTAAGGGTAGAAGGGGACGCTATTAATAATTATGCCAGGACAGCAGGCATAAAGTGGGACTGTCCCAGGCAACCCAAGATGTCTGGTTACTCCTGGATTCCTTATCTCCATGTATGCCCACCAGTTGGGACATTTTGTGCTACATCTCCATGGTTGATTGACTCTGCCTCTGTGGTTACACTCAAGTCTTGCCATAAAATACAACCTTAAATTCTCTGCTGTATAAGCCTCATTATAATGCTGGTTGAGAGAAATTCTATTTAATAATATTTATGAATGAATACTTGCAAGGCCTGCAGCTTTTCCTCTCCTCTAAGATATCCTAAATTAGGCTATCTATCAAACCAGATGTTAGAGTTGCATTCTTGGAACCCAAGTTAATTGCCATCTGGTATCATTTTCTTTTAGGATATATTGGGGCACATTTTAAGAAAAAGTTGTGTGAAATTTGTTGCTTTATCAGTTGTTGACATGTTGTAAAGAAGGCACTTTTGTCCTCAGTGTCATTGTTGTGAGAACAATGGGACAAATTCTTCTCCGGTCTTGATTTAAGGAGAAGCAGCTATGTCTCTTCTGGGCCATTGGTTTATCCCTATTGTACAGACACTGAGCCTTGTAACATTTTGTGTTTCTCTCTTTGCTTTGGTCATCAGTAAGCTCAGAGCCAAATTTTGCCACATTTCTTGCAAAGGTACAAGGCTTTGTATATATTTCTCATACCTGGCTTTATTATTTTTCCACCCTTATTCCTCTTAGCCCGAATCCCCACATCTTGTTTGCAATTTTGTAATATAGTTTTTGTTATTGTTTTTTTGTTAGCTACCTCAGATCTTCTGTGGAAGGAGGTAGTACATAATTATATTAGTAAGTAAATAATAAAGTGCTAGTTATACAGAGGGGTAGTAATACAGACTGGGGGAAACTTTGTTGTTTATTTATAACTAAGTCCTCTTCAGATTATTGCTGGAAGTATTTCTTTTTTAACATGAGATCAGTGATACTGTCTCTTTCATGTTTTTATCTCTATGTTCTTCTTTTCCACAGGTTCCATTCCAAGAGAGACTAAATGATTTCAAGTCTCTCCTTTCTTACAAAACTGAAACCCTTACTCTAGGGTTTAAAACTAAAACTCCAGATCCCCTCCATTCTCTGCCATCTCCTTCTCTCCATGTTGAAAGAAGGGTCTGCAGTTACCGTCTCCATTACTTACCTTTCACTTCTCTACCCCCTGAAGCTGTCCCTTGAAAATCAGCCAGATTTCCTCAGTGTTCCATCCAAGGGATACTTCTCATTGCTGGACTTACTTATCTTTCAATTCTTCTTCCTCAGAATGTGCTGTTCCCATGAAGCCCTTGACACTATATGCTGCTGGAATTTTTATTTTTATTTTTTTGCTGAGGAAAATTAGCCCTGAGCTAACATCTGTGGCCAATATTCCTTCATTTTGTACGTGGGTTGCCACCACAGCATGGCTGACGAGTGGTGTGGGTCTGCTCTCAGGATCTGAAGCCAGGCCGCTGAAGTGGAGCCCAGTAAACTTAACCGCTATACCATGGGGCTGGCCTCTGCTGGAAAATTTTTACTCTGTCTTTCTGGCCACTCTTTCTCAGCTTCTTTTTCAGGCTCCTCTAACTCTACCTTTCCCTTAAAAGTTAGTGTTTCTCGGGGTTTGGTTCTACTCCCTCTTTTTGTTCTACCCACACATCCTGTGCAGTCTCATTCATCTCCTAAATTATATCTCTAGCCTGATAACTTTCCTGATCTCAGTTGCCTATTACACATTGATGTCTAGATATCTTGCAGGCATATCACACTCAGCACCTTTTCATCTTGGTCTTTCTTCCCTGGACCTGTTCCTTCTTTTGTTTTTTTCTAGCTTTGAGACTGTTACCACCAGATGTCTTCTTGTCAACTCCAAAAACCAAGGAGTCTTCTTTGACTTCTTTCTGTCCCTGCCTCTCTCCAAACAGTCACCAAGTCCTGGTGATATGTTGCCTGAGCATCTCTTAAATCACTACCATTGTAGCTGATCCCACCACAGGGACTCTATTCTCTCATTCACCTTAATATCGCTTGTGCTTCGCACAGTGCCAGGGACGTAATAAGTGGTTATGATAGTTCTTGATTGAATAATTAAATTAATTTTAGAAAATTGAGAAACAGTAAGAGATAACAGAAGTGGAATACGGATTTTAAAAAATATCCTTCACGTTATTAGCACACGATTTATTTAAACAAGCCAAATGAGTCCAATATTTTTTACATTGATTCGTTTTTTGGAACATCTATATCAAAAACATATACTTAGAAATGTATTTTTCATGACTTCCAGGAGACTGTTTCCCCACATTTTATGTGGGAAAATACTGTACAGTGAGTAATTTAGTCATATGAGCCTTTGGCTGAGATTTAACGTATAAACATTTAATGTAAGAAAACACCAAAATGAAGAAACAGTATATAAGTTGAAGGTTGCTACAGTGAAATTTCATGTATTATTTGCTTTTAGGGAAGCAAGAACCACATTTCTAAATATCTTTGAAATCTACTTATAAAATTCACAATGAGAGAGGCTCTTTAACAAATTCTAATTTATAAAAGTTAAGTTCAGCTTCAGTTTAGTGATAAAATTCTAATTGTTCAACATACATGTGTTCATAATGAGACAGCCAAGAGTATGGGTAATTGGGTAGCTCTTTTGAAAATTGAATCCTGGTAGTTTCTTTATCTGGTAATTAGTAACTGGATGCTTCACTTTTCCAGGGCACTATTTTTAAAGATTTTCCTGAAAGCTTCTGCAAAGCAGTATTCACATCTAATATTGAGTCTTTCTGGCCATCCAACACTACAGCTCTTTAAGGAATGAGAAGAGGAAAAGATTACTTATGACGGGCCATATGTGGAGAGTGGAATTGCTTCTTGAGGTTGTGTTCGCACTACAGGACTGTCTAAGTTTTACTTGGTTGGCATGAGAATCTTAGAGATTCTGTTCTGCCACCCTGGATGAACATCATTATGTTGAGATGCTTTTACAGTCAGGGGAGAGTGGGGTGTGTTGGTAGATGAACTATAGTCACTTGAGCCTGGATGCTGTTTAGAGGTTGATGTTTAGAGATTGCACCCTTGTGGGTATCCCTGGAGACAGGGCAAGGAGACATCAGCTAATGTCATCACAGTTAATGTCTTCATAAATCGTCTTATTGCTCCTGACCGTTAGAATCTTGATGTTGACTTGGTAGAGTACTAAATGAACTCTCATTAACTTTAAAGTTAGGGTTGTTTAGACACTGGATGGGCAGATTTCCAGTATACAACTGGATGTTTGCATTTTTTATTTGTTAGAGATTCCTTTGACCTTGGTGAAAGCCAAAAGAGAGGAAACAGCATTCAAGGAGGCAGAATTTAAAATGAAAAACACATGGACTAGAAGCTCTCTGTGGAATCAAAGCATGGAACACTGATTAGGAATGTAGTGGTGTTTGCCCTTGCACAGTTTGGCTCCATCACTCAGAGGAATGCCTGATGTTTGATTGTCCACGTGCAATAGGCACAATAAAAAAAAGATAATGATTGGGCAGTAAAATTTCTCATATAGTTTCTCCAAAGTATAAACATCTTTTGATCACATATATGTGTCTGAAGTGTGCTGTGAATTTGTTAATGGCTGTGAAGATCATACGTGTCTTTCATTTCATCTATTTCAAGACATCAAATTAAAAGGTCGTTGATTGCTATGATCCTTCCATATTCCATAAGGGAGAGCTTGCATAACAAAAGCCATAAATTTACAATTTAGATATGGAAGATTTCTTACAGGTGGCTCTGACTGCCTTATAGCAGATGCTCTTCTGTATTAAAATTACTTATATTATTAACTAACATTTATCCTCTTATATAATGATAGCATCAACATTTACAAAGGAAAACACGTCAATTACCCACATGAAAATTAATCTGCTGAAATTAGATTTTAGAAATAAGCCCCAAAACACTTTTCTGTCACTTTGCAGAATTGCCATGAATCTAACATATATTTTTAAAAATTTCATTACATAATAGTAAATTTTTTTTCTTCCAGTATATTATGACCTTTTCCACTAATATTTTTGTCTCGAAGTCTTTAATCAAAGAATGTGATTTTTATAATAAAGTTAATAAGTTAGATTCATTGCGCACTATGAAGTATATATAACTGAACAAATGAACTGCTGGATGCTTACTAAAGGATGAGTCAGCTCTGTATATAAAAGGAAATACTAGTTCTTTCATCTTCTGCCTCCTCCTCTAGTCAAGAAGGATGATGAGATTTTAAAAACCGTACTTCACATGCCCTTACTTATCCTGTTTCAATGTTGATTGCTCTTTCCTTTTATTCTATGCTTGGTGAAACCCTACCCATCCTTCAAAGGCCAGTGCAAATGTCATTTTCCCCAGAAGAACTCTTCATGGAAGGAATCAACTTGCCTTCCTCTGAGTTCCCTTTGCCCTGGGCCACAGGGCCGGGCCACACCTATGACAAAGACACACTGTCTGCTGTGGTTTTTAGTAAAAGTGGGGATGGGACTTCACCGTATTTGTGGCCCACTGGGTGGTACAATATCTGTCACAGAGTCATGTTTGATTTAAAAATGAAGCATAAAATAAGTTGATGGTCTTTAGATATATTTCAAATGAAAATAACATTATTTCCCTACTAACTCAAGGAAATAAAAATAGGACATGGAAGAAATAAACATTTATTATCTTCATGTCCTGAGTGATGAGATCCAAGCGTAATGGCTTATATTTTATTTTGTTTCTCTTCCTGTACTGGTTTTGGGATAGATAAAAGACCAAAACAGCTAAATATCAGCAATGTTTATGAAAAAAACAACCTATTTAATTTGCCTAAAATGGCTCTATTGTCTCCAATTTTGTTTAAGAATCATCTCTCGTTATTTGGCTCCAGATACCCTACTGCTCAAAGAATCATAACCATCAACAGTGAAATCTCTGTTAGCTGTAGCATAATTCAGCTTTGAAGATTAGCTTTACGGGAGGTGCATAAAAGGTGTTTATTGTGCAGTGTGTCCTTATATTTACTTTTAATGAAAAGATGATATAAAACATGAATAAAATTTTAAAAATATAAGTAGAATATGATAATAAACCCTAATGCAACTATTTTCATTTTTGCCACTGACTTTCCTTATTTGTATGTGTATACACATTTTATATAGCTGTAATCATATTGAAACTACCATTTTTCGTTATGCTTTTTAACTGAACACCATATTGTATTATTTCCTGATGTTTCAGCTGGTCTTCGTTATTACAATGTTAGGGAAAGTATATTTTTCTATCATGTCATTTTGCCATAATGTATACATATAAAAAATATATACATATATAATACATATACATATGTATATTATACTATACATAATATAAATGTAAATTAAATTTACTATTTACATAATATACATTTAAACAAGTATATATATTTACCTATCATCTCTCTATCTATTTATCTATCATCTAGCTAGCTAGCTAAATCTCTATTCAAAATCCCAAATAAGTCTTTCAGGCTACCTAAATGAAATATAAAATTCGCTCTATTTTCTTCTGAAAATTTTATTTAATTTTCCCGGAGATTTGTGTCAAAATTCAAAATGTTTTTGTCAGAGAAATGGACTGTTGAACTAATGACATGGGGACTAGCAGGATAAGAGCTTGCAGCTAGGAATTTTCTTTCTTTTTTCAGATGAATGGAATATCTTATTTTCTTTAAAACAAATTTTTGAATGCTTACTATGTTTCAGGAATTGGGATTTTGCTGGAATCACAAAAATGAACACAATAGACATATCTGTCAACTTCTAGAACTTATATTCCAGTGGAGGTGAGAAGCTAAAAACAGATAAGTGGACAAATAAATAAAATATTTATGAATTATAACACATCAAGGAAGGATTTTTTTTGAAAAAACATCTCAGATAACAAATGTCTGTTTGGGGTGAGATGTTGGTGAGCTCCTTATTGGCCCTCTGATTAAGTGGAGGTAAAGGAGTCAGGATGCCTGGGGAAAGCTTTCAGGCAGTGGGAACAGCATGAGAGAGAGCTCTGAGGTGGAGAAGAGCTACATGAGAAACTAGGAGTGGGAGGGGGTAAGAGGGAGCCTCAGATAGTGAGCAGAGGGTAAATGGCATGAGACGAGATATAAGCAATAGTTAGGATCAGATTGAGGGACCAGATAGTCTTGGACTTGTTGGCTAGGGTTACTAATGCGGACTTTGTTCTGAGTGTAGCGTGAAACCTTGGAATGATTAATCAATGTAGTAACATTGTCCAATTTCCATATTAAGAAGTTTACTTTTCACGTGATGTGGAGAATGAATTGGGAGAGTAAGAAAGGCAAAGGAGACCATGTAGGAGGCAGTTGCAATTGTCCAGGTCAGACATACTGGCATCGCTGAGCAGAGGAAATAGAGAGTAGTAGGCAAAAGCAAGATGTGTCTTTCAGGTGAGAACAATGGTATAAGGTGATGTTTGGATGTGGGAAGTACAAGAAAAGAGATCAAGAATGACAAATATCTGACTTAAGCAACTCTGGCTGGTGGTAATATTTACTGAGATGTGGGAGACGTATGGGTTGGTAGGGTGGGTAGCAGTGGTGATGTTGAGTAGTCAGACGGATACAATGAATCTGGGGCTCAGAAAAGTGGCCTGGATGGAGAGACTGGTAGACTCCTTTCGCGGTGGGGGAAGACCCTACCCTATGGCTAAGGCCCCCTGACTGTGAATGTGTCTTTGTCTTAACTGTGCCGTTAAATCTAAGGATATGGATGGAATCATTTAGGTAGAGATAGCAGAGAAAGAAAAAAAGTCATCTTAAGACCAAGCTTGGGAACACCAACATTTAAAGGTTGGGTGGAGTTGGAGAAGCTGACAAAGGAGACTTAACTTGTGAAACTTTAGCTGTATCTGTATTATCTCTAAAAAGTCTTGAGAAAAATAATTATAAAATGCACTGATAAATCTAGATGACAGGTACATAAATGTCTGTTCTATTATGTCCTGCAGTTTTTAAAATATATTTAAATGCTACTTAATTTAAACTATTTAAAATTAAATTACAGAATGCTTTGCAAAAGTCGTTCATAACACGATAACATTACATAATACAAACCTCGCAAACTCACTCACTTATTTCTTTATTAGTTAACACTGAGGTGCTTATAATGCTAAATGATGTAGATAATAGAGCATAATATGTAGGGTCACCTACTAGAGAAATTTTAAAGTGACCTTAAAAGGTAAGTCTCTGAAATGAAACTGTCTTCAATTTGCATTCTCCTTCTGCTGTGAACCATAGGTCTCAAAGCAGGAAGGGACTGTAAAGCCATCTAATCAATCACATCATTTTCTGATGAAGAAACTGACTCGCAGAGATGCTGAAGGGCTTTCTCACAGTCTCAGCCAGGTCTTCCGAATTCTCACCCAAGATACTTCTTGTGGTTCCATGTAAAGACACATTTAGATGACACATATCCAGGGACAGCTTTATACTATATTAGAAATACACTTTTTAAACTACAGATTTAGCTTACATGAAGTTTGAAAAAGCTTAAGCAGATTGTTTTATAATATAAGCTTTGGTTTTAACAATCTCTGTGCTTTTTGTTACTTCGTTAGGCTGTGAGAAACTTTTCTACGATACAAATAATAGAGAGCTGTGAGATATATTTTGATTTAAGCAAGCTGATTAAATAACAAAACATACCTAAAAGACAAAGGTGATTAAACACATTACAAAAGGAATTTTTCCTTTATACAAATATTCCCTAAGCTATTTCCCTAAATATCAAGATCTCCTAATATAGGAATAACAAATAGATTTCATTGGGTATAGCATCTCTAGTTGACCAGTTGTGGCTTTCTGGAGCAAGTGTGGAGAAAAGACCATGCCTGGACTTTTGGGTATATTAGTCAGAGTTCTCCAGAACCAATAGGATATTATATATAATATATATATAATATAATATATATGTTACATATTTCTCTATAGAAATACCTATTCATTTTAAGGAATTGGCTCATGCGATTGTGGGGGCTGGCAAGCGTGGAATTTGTAGGGCAGGCCAACAGGCTGGAAATTTAGGTAAGAGTTGATGTTGCAGTCTTCAGGCAAAATTGCTTTTTCTTCTAGAAACTTCAGCCTTTGCTCTTAAGGCTTTCAAAGTTTTGGATGAGACCCACACATATCATGGAGGATAATCTGCTTTACTCAAAGTAAAGCATTTACTGATAGTAAATGTTCATCACATCTAAATAATATCTTCACAGCAATAGCTAGACTGTTGTTTAACCAAACAACTGGGCACTATAGCCTGGCCATGTTGACACATAAAGTTAACATCACACTGGGGAAGAGTGCAATGAATGCCTGCAGTGTGCGAGGAGGGATGAGAGGCATCCTTCCTGCCATGAGTTTGCCATCACTATCCTGATCGTATTTGGATGTTCTTTTAGTGTAGAAAACCCCTTTTATTGGTAAAACTTCAAGAATATTATTGTATAAAGTGAAATAACTTAAGTCCTAAATATTTTTTAATTTGAAAGGCAAGAAGATAAAGACTTTATATCTCGTGAAGAGAGTTTTCAATAAATGTACATTTTACTTTATTGTTGCATCATTTTCTAAGGGTGTTTTAAATCCTTCCCATCCCGTTCCACCCCATTATATAGTTTCAGCCCACATTCACCCATCTATGCTGTAGAGAGGTCTTCAGTGGTCATACTTTTATACTTTTACTTAGAGAAATTACTGTCTGGATTTTTCAGTAACTAACCACCACTTACAGTCCCAAGATCAAAATGAGAATCGTGAAAAAATATTTAATAAGCATTTGATGGGTCTCCTTCAGTCTACTGTGTTAGTTTTAATCTTTTGAGTGATGTGGCACATCGTAAACCTCTGGTGACTTCATCAGTGTCTCATATAATGTGATGTGCTGCAGCTCAAACAATTGTGCTATTGTATCAAATAATGCCTATAGTTTCAGAAAATGGTGGGGGAAAGTCTCATTTCAGAAGTGGCTTCGGCTATACATTTTAGTTGGAGGAACTTTGAAATAAGACTTAAAATAATAACCTTTGTTATAAAAACATCTTAATATAAGAGCATTCAAAAAATCTCAGAAAAAATAAGCCCTTAGAAGTAAAACAATCCTTACCAAAGGAAGGATACTTGGATAATATTTGAGTAAAACAAAATCCAACAAGTATTTTTATTAGAGTGTTCGTTTTGTTCCCCTTTAAAATGTTTTGTATTATTGAATATCACATGTCTCTCTGAATTTCTGTTTTCGGGCACTTTTCCTGCTAGGCACATATGGAAAGGGTGAATGTCTGGAGTAAAATTTGAATGATATTATAAACTATGAGCAAGGATCTTGAAGGATTAATGCAGTTAAAAGAGCTAAAACTATGTCTGAAGTTAGATTTAGACAACCATTTTGCTTACCTATACTCTTTTTATAGAAAATACAGAAAGCAGATCTTATAAAATCCTATTTCTGTATGTGTTTACGTTTTGATGTTGGTATCAATTTACTCTCCTACAGATGCTCAGTATTATTATGTTTTGAACACAGAGAAATTTCATATGTGTAAAACCACAGAGAATTCTAGTGGTGGACATTTATGAATCCGGAAATGATTTCCATGGAGAACTTTCGCTCAGAATCTCTTTGCTGATCCGTGAAGTCTCTTTCCCCTAGGGCTTGTGTCTCCTAAACAAGCTGAAGCATTGTGATTCTTAGATGTCAGAGGTGAATTTAAGAGTCATGGACAAAAGCAGGGGTAGATATGGGCAATTACTTCAGTAAATCAGGCCCAAAATGTACTGTTAATATTTGGATCATTTATCATTAATTCTCTACTTTGCTGTGGTTGTAAAGACATGGTCTTTCTTTCCTTTCATAATTTTAAATTTAGACCTCCAGAGAACAAAATGCACCAATCCATTGCCTTCCTGTGGCTACTGTCATCTCAGAATCATCTCTGAGGCACAGTGAGTGAGTCAGTCAATGCAGGACTCAGAGGCCAGGCCAGACTCCACACTGGGGTGCGGCTGGCCAAGCTGGGGAGATACTGTTGTTGACTGCACATTTTATCACACGCCAGACCATAGGGCACACATGCTTTCAGCAGACCTTCCAACAAATCTGGAAGGTAAGCTTATTACTCCTATTTTTCAAATAAGACAGCTAGTTTAAGAGTTAGTTGCCCAAGACTTCAGAAGTTCAGACCTAGGATTGAAATCTGGCTGTGTTTCCAAACCCTGCTTTGTTTTTGCTGTACTTTTGTTATTATTTTCATTGCTGAACCCATTTTGAGTTTACTTACCCAACTTGTACATTTTGGGTTTACTTACCCAACTTGTTAGTGACTAGCTCCACAAAAAAATATGACAAATGATACCGATCAGTGCCAGGAGACGTTTAATGTTTCACCAGCTTTCAAAAGCAGATCATCAAAGCATTTGAATTCTTGTCACAGCATCAGCTCACAAAGCTGAAATAAATAGGGTACACTGATAGTGGAGATGAGGGGTCCTTTAAGTAAGAACGCAGAATGCCCTGAATTGATTTGGTTGTAGTGTAGGCCTGAAATCGGTAATCATTCAAAACTCAGGGCAGATGGTCTGTAGCGCTATCGTATACTCCTGGGTATTTATCACTTAGGATTCAGCAGCATTTTGCCTGTTCTCATTAGGTAATTACATTAAAAATATTCCTGATCACAGGAAAGAAAAACTTAATTACTAAATCTTGATTAAACCTTGTGCTAGAGGCTAACCTCTTGACCAGTGACATATGACTATGATAAAAGGAAAGCAAGCTAGTAAATTCCTTAGTTTGCTCCCAGCAAACTCCCAGGTACTGATCTAGGACATGTGTTTGCTTTCTCTTTGTTTTGCTCTTTCTTAGCATCAATGATTACAAATAATAGTAGCAGCACTGAAACTATGTGTATTGTTGACAATTGCAACATCTTTTCCTACGTGTGTCTTGATTTTGCTATAATTCCAAACCTCTTGAAATACACTCCAAATTGAAATCCAAATATACTCTTGAAGAAAAGCTTTGGTGGCTGACAAATGGGTGTCAACACATTTCCTTTCTTCTGCCTCCTATTCATAGGTAGAGAGCATATCATTTGCATTGATATACAATTAGAGCATAACTTGCATTTCAATTTTTATTGAATCATATGTAATGATAAACTAAAACCTCTCTGAAACTCTTTTTGTGTCTTTGACACTTTTATATTTTAAATTGTATCATCATCAGGCTAATATTGCCAGGCTAGATATTTCTCACAAAATGTTTTGAGTTTACTATTAGATATTTTGTACTAGTGCCATGGTTACATTTATAATGATAACTCCAGGACTTGTTGTGGTAGATATTTTTATTTTTTTATTATTTTTAGAAGGATTTGAGGACCAGAAAGGTAAAGGGAGTTTTCCAATTTTTTTTAACCAATGGGTATCTAAAACTTTATCTCTTTTTATCATTTGTGTGATAAATATTGGAGAATCAAGTTTGCCAAACTGTATTATTTCCATAACAATTTCTGTTAATTATGCATATTCAAATAAATTCAGAAACAAGCTGATTAAAATAAACTGTGGTCCCCATGCTTCTAAAGTGTTTTTCTTCTACATGAAAGTGGGTAGTTTCCCCTCCTGTGGGTGTACCTAAGTTGAAGGGTCCTTTCTAGTTTCAGCTCTTCTGAAGGTATGTAGGCTTAAGACTCTCCTCCTGAAAGAGTATTTTCTCATCCATCTTGTAAAAATTAGCCTTTCCTCTCCCTGCTCTGGCAATTATTTTGTTTATTTATTTTGGCTTGTGGTTGACACCACAAGAATGAAATCTCTACAAGGGCAGGGATCATGATCTACAGTGATCCCGCCATGTGCCCGGCACTTAGTGGGTGCTTAAGAAATATCTAGAGATGGAATGAATGCGTGAGTGAGTTAATGTATACATGAATTAATGACTAAGGAAGAAGTGGCAGAGTAGTGTGACCAGTAGTAGATTTTACCTGGGTCACTTCTGAAGGGATCCCAGAATGCTGTACCCATCAGAGGTGGCAGGCTGAATGAAGGATAACAAACAGCAACAACAAAAATCCAAGGAGCAAATTTGTTACTGCTACTGTAGCCACTTTCATTTATTAAACTTGTACAATAAGCCAGACTCTGTGCTATGTTCTATTTTTCATTATTTTTTAGTCTCCACAGTGCTTGAAAGGTCAGGAGAGGCCTCGCTAAGGAGGTGATGTCAGAGCAGGAGAGAAGGCAGAGAGGAAAAGGAGAGGAGCAGAGAATTGAACTATTATGCAAGGGATTCAGGCATAAATTATGCTATTAGCATTTGGCAGATTTAGACTTTCATCGTTTGTGTTTCTTTGTGGAGAAATAGTCTTCTTGATCTTTTTACTATTTTGTTTTTGACCCCTCGGAGAATAAAAGGCACAAACTCATGGGCCTATTGTGAACGTCTTTCCACAGAGGTAAACTGGCACCATTGCCCATGTCAGTGGCTTTGGGCAATGACATTCGGGCTCACAGTTTAATTGGCGGAGGAAGGAGGCAGATCAATGACATCCATGCATGTTTACCAAGTGGGACATGCAAATTGCAGCTTGCACCAGTCAACTGGCAGCCCTGCGTGGTGTATAGTGTTTGTCAACGTGAGAATCTGTTCAGAAGGGCCATCCAAGAGGATAAAATGTATGCAACTTACAGTCAAAAGCCATTCCAAAGAGTCACGTCAGAAAGAGCTTTGCCACCTCCCTCCTCTCTCTCCCTTACACACCACGATGCATGAGGGCAGGAGAAAGTTCAGAGGTAAATTACTTGTGATGAGAAGTGACTGTGCATAGATGGGTTCTGAAATGCCAGATGGAGTGACTCTATTCTTTTGATCGTATAAGAAACGATAAGAACCAGTTGGGTCTTAGGATGTAATTCTGACACTTGAAATACATTAATATATATCTTTTTCATCAAGTAATATAAAGATCAGAGACGTATAGTGATTGTGTCTGTTTCTTGGCTAGTCACTTTTGCTGGGAGAAGCAGATTGACAGGCATTTTCTATATCCTGAACTAACTTACCTATAATTCTCTGCACTTGTTAGTTTGAAGAAAGGTGGATAATGAGATCAAGGCTAAGAGACATACAATATTTCATCTTGCTGTCAAAACCTATTATTTAAATAACTGGAAACTTCTGAAACGTTGAAATAAAGGTAGTTCTCAAGGGAATAGAAAGGATTTTTTTAAAAAAGCAGGAAGAGAGACAGAAAAAGAAGAAGGGAATTTGGCTTTGGGTGATAATGACGTGTAAATGTACGTTCATCCCTCATAACAAATGTACCACCGTGGTGGGGGATGTTCATGGTGGGGAGGCTGCACGTGTGGGGGGTGTGGGCAGGGGATATATAGGTATACTTTCTGCTCCATTTTGCTGTGAACCTAAAACTCCTCTAGAAAATAAAGTCTGTTTAAAAATATAAATAGGTAAGATTAAAAAAAAATCTATGCATGCAGTTGGGATATTGCAGTTTGCAGGACTTAGTTATTCATATTGATTACCACATCCATATTAATGACCGCACACAGAGTAGGAGAGCCTGAACTTTCAGGTTATATCTACTTCCTCCTTGTGAGTCCCTCCCTCAAAGGCAGTGACTTTATCACTTCTTCTTTCAGCTATATTCCCATATAAAATATCATTTTGCTCTTATATATGAAAATATACTCTTGAGAGAAATCTGACAGGATTATGCTTGAGAGTTCTGAAAGAATTTCCCACCCCCGGGTAAAAAAAATTCACTCTGAAGATGCAAAAGTCCAAAGATTACTGTGAATCCCAAGCTAAGCAAGCTGGGCCTCCGTAGATGGGGAAACTTGATGTAAACCTTAGGAAGTTCAGTTCCTGAGTTCCCAGAATTGGTGAGGATATCCCACCAATTCTGTCTCCATAACATAGAGGAGACTTTCAAGGCCTGATTGCCTTGGTTCCACAGAATTTAGAGATTAGGGCTGTGTTTGTCATATTAACTTGTGAAGATCTTGCTTTGCCTAAGGTTTCCCTGAATAAGAATGAGTTTGGTAGGGTGAGGAAATTCATTGTCTCCTTTTCAACTGAGTTACTTATCTCCAACTATATGTCTTACAAATAGTACTTCCCTTCCTCTATAAATTCTTCATTCCAAATTGATTTTTACCATGGAGAAACTCTCATGTCCACTGGGCAGAGTTTGGAATGAGGTTCATGAGATGTTACAGTTGCAAATCAGAAAGTATAACTTTTTATCCTTTTAAATTAACCAGGGTTTCTGGGAAAGGATGTAGCAAATAGCTAGAACACATTACAACCAAAACATGAGATTTGGAATATTAAGACGAGAAGGGAAGAAGATGAATGAATATGTGCTACCCTGTGGAAACTATGTAACTTTTGCTTTGGGAATTGTAATGTACAGCTCTGTGAGTTCAGAAAGCCAATTACTGTACATGTTGTTAAGTAATTCCATTCCCTGTGTTTTTAAGAACTCTTTAAACATTTATCAATGAATGGTTTCCAAATATATGAGGATGCCTTTCTCGATTATCTGTTCTATAATAGATGTCTACTTTCCCTTTGAGAATTTCAAAATCACACTTTAGTCTGTTGAATATATGTATTTCCATTTGTAGGGTATATTAAAATTGCTTTGGGAACTGTTTCCTGGGCACCAGAAATATCAGTGGCATAATAAAAACCCAACTTTGTACAAAAGGCACTGATTAATATAGCTTTTTTTGCCTTAGCTACTAAATGATTCATCAAGTATTTATTGGGCTTCAGAAAGTTCATAACAATGGAAAATAACAATTAAAATCCCCTAAGGGTTATTAATTACCAACTGACTTTCTTGAACCCATTACCTTACATAAGAAAAATTATTCCTACACAGTATGTCTCTGTAATCTGTGTGAATGCACACATTTATAAACACAATTATCTTTTCTAAGTAATTGTCTCATGTTATGTTTTTATTGTACTATTATTCTCAAAAATAGAGCTGAGAGCAGGAAGCTTCCAATTTTAAATCTGTTATTACATAAAACCATTTATAAGCCTCTTTCAGTTTATGTTGTTTGTATTTAATTATTATTAAGTCTTTATTTCCTGTGGAAAATATCAAATAAATATTACAAACATTTCTGCAGATTAAATTATTTTAATCCCCTTATATTTGGGTTAAATCTTTGTAAAATAGCCTTTTCAGTGTAATTTCTAGTGGGAAACATATAATTTCAACACAGTGAGATCTATATAAAATTTTCTTCCTACAATGTTTATCCTACACAATGTTTATCCTTTGGAAATACATTCATATGCATATACCTGACACTTCTTTCTATTCTCACGCTTAAAATATTTCATTCTTTGTCTTATTTGGAAAACATTATGGGAAAGTTTCACCTGACTATAATTCTTTTTTTCAACAACATTAAAAACTCCCTTATATCTAGTGTTCATGAAATGAGTATAGAAAGCAACATTCTGAAACTTAGAATATTTATTAATAATGTTTTAATTGAAGTTCCTGTCACTAAAACAGAAAACTTCTTAGATATCAGGTTACGTCCAGTTACAATGAGACCACTTATTTAGGCAGAATAATCTATAAAAATCTATAAAAATAATCCATTTAGACAGAAAATCAAGTCATTTGATTTTGTGTCTAGTATCAAGTTTTCCCCCACTCAAGTTTGTAAAAATGGTTTAAGACAATATTGCTCAGTGTTTTCTGAAGTCATCCTGCATACAAATCACCTGAGGTTCTCGTTAAAGATGCAGATCCCTGGACCCGGCACTCTGTTGAAGTAGCTTTCATCAAATTCTGCAAGGATTCCTGTCTTGTCGAACATGATTATCACTGGACTGCTCAGCAGCACTTGCCACCGTTGCCAATTTCTCCTCTTGACGCACTCCTTTCTCCAGGCGTTTGTGAAAAGGCCTTCTCTCTACCTCATAGCAACAGATGAGTCTCTTTGCCTAGTTTTCTCTCTTCTGAGAATCTGCTGTTGTTAATAAGCATCCCATACAATTCCCCCCACCCAAGATATGGCACAATAGACCCTCTGATTTCTTTGTTATTTTAATTGCCCATTATTAGGACATTTCACCCTCTAGTTGAGCTGATTCACCATCTATAACATTTCATTCTTTCATCGAAAATCTGTGATGTCCAAACATTCAAAGAAGCAAAATACGTAGTCACTGCTTTTTTGGGAGAGAGATCCAAATGAAAAGTTAAATAATCATAAGTCATCATAATAAAAGGTATATCTCACATATAAATTCATAGGAAAGATGGGTCTTTATAAATTTCTTGGAGAAGGTAGGGGTTGAGTTAGGCACTGATGGATGGGCTGTGTTTTAATCAGGGGAGCTATAAATCTAGTTTCTGTTTTACAACTAGTGAGTCATAATGGCAAATAAAATCTCAGGTCTTGTATCCAGTCTAGAAGTCAAAGCTCTATTATATTTTAATTTATAACTGTTGAGCGAGTAGACAAGATTAGATTTAGAGAGTACATTGAGTTTAGGAACTTAGATGTAAACGACTTTGCAAAGGGATTCCTGTTTATCAGTAAAATTCATACAAAGTTATCAGTTTAGGAAAATAAATAAAAAGCTCTAAACAAACTGTGAAAAATCCATCAAGGCAAAAGCAAGTAGCAAACCATTGGGGAAGCCATTAACAATTTAACAGAAGGGAATAGGGACTTTACCCACCAAAGAGAATAAAGTATTACAGATATGATTGATATATTATGCAACTATCACAGCAAAGAAGGTTGGATGGCTCCATAGGGCTGTTTTTATTCTTTAATCTTATTACATTAATCACAAATAACGTTTCTTTATGAAGTAGCTCATATTGCATTTTATTATAATTATGATGGCCGTGTCTGTTGTCTAGTAGTACAAGGGATAAAACTGAGTGAGAATAGGAAAAGAGGAAGAGAAAATTATGGAGCTCAAAGAAAGTTGGTAAGCTTAAAAACCATTGTCCATCTTTCCAGGAAACAATAATCACTCCAGTAAATAAACAATCTTGGGATTGGAAGATTTCATACAACATTTATGCAAAAAACATTTCTCAGCACCTATTATATACACAGAAGGTAAGCACTTCAGTATTCCTAGGATACTCTGCTGATACAAGTATAAATCAGACCTAGACTCTGCCTCAGGAATCTTACAGTCTAGTAGACGAAATCTGTCAAGAATATGGGAATTTATTCCATAATCATGGTCCAGTTAAACACTATGGGAGTTAAGAGGAGGGAAGTTATCTTCCTAGTAGTTTTATATTGGTGGGAAATAAATGCCTTTTTAAGCGTACAAGCATGGTTAAATCTCTTCCATCTCAAAATACAATGATATTTTGCAACAAATTACTTACTTTTTGTTATAAAACTTTTTACAACAAAACCAATAATAAATCCCATCCTTTAACTTGTGTCCTCCTCTAAGTATTTTTCCAGATTGCTTCTCCTCTGCTAATGCAAAATTCTTCAAAGGGAGGGTCTTTAGTTCCTTTTTCCACATCTTTATCTAAAACCCATCCGCTCCATAATCATCTACAAACTGACTTCCACATCCACCACTTCATGTCATCTACTATCAATGCCAAATACAACAAACTATTTTGAATCCCTTTATTACATTACTCATCTTCTGCATTTAGCTCTTGATTTCTTTTTCCTTGAAACTGTTCCATCCCCTTAGTATTCTAGATTTTGCATTCTGGTTGATGATGCCTTGTAAGTCTTCTTTCTAGGGTTGTCTTCCTCAGCCAGTCCCTTGAAAGTGGGTGTGTTCTAGGGATCCATCCTTAGCTCTTTTAATTCTTTCTCTCATCACACTTCTCCTGGCTGAAATCCTCCATTCCTATGGTTGTTTTCTACAAATAATTTATGTCTCTTACAAAATTTTCATATTCTCTCTTCCATACTGTAGAGAGACTCTCCAACCAAGGACTATATTTCCCAGACCAACCCCCTTGGATCCAGGAGAGGGCACAAGACCAATTCATGACAATAGAATATGAGGAGAAATGACAAGTAATTTTTAGGCCAAGGAGCTTTCAAGAAACAACAACTCTTCTGACTTTGCCCTTCTGTTTGTCCTGGGAGAGAGTGGAACCACACAATCAAATTTACCTGGAACCCATAATCAGCATGTGACTAACCACCAGCCAGGAACGTTATAATTGACATTTAGTGAATCAAAAAAAAAAAAAAATTTTCTATTGGACTAGGGCACTGAGATTTGCAGATTTATTTATTACAGTAGGTGACATTACTCTAATAAAGAAAATGATAACTTGAAGTGTGGTGCTATAATTAAAAAACTTGAAATATGAGGAATTGGATTAGTATTTAAATAGCAGGCAATAGGAAACCAATATCAGTGTGGAAAGATGATGACAAAGTCACACAGTAGCAAAAACTATTGTTTGTAATAACTTGAAGGCATCCAAGACTCCCGTCCACAGTTGTAGGAACAAAGATTGGAAAACGGAATGTTAGTACTGTTTGTTGATTGTTACTGGTTAAGTTTAACAAGGTATGAGAAGAAAAAGATAAGGTCAGATAAGAAAAAATCATTACATAAGCAATAAATGAAAGAAGTAGAGAGAGTTCTGAAATATGGAATCTCTCAAGGTGAGAAAACTTTACTACTTTTAGACCTGAATAAAAAAGAAATAAGACTTAAAAAGGCTTTGAGGAGTTGCAACACCAAGGCACAATCCATGAAAAAAATAATTGATAAGCTAGACTTCATTAAATTAAAAACTTATGCTCTTTGAAAGACACTGTCAAGAGAATGTGAGAAGACAAGCCACAGACTGAGAGAAACTATTTGCAAAAGATCTATCTGATAAAAGACAGTTATCAAGAATATACAAAGAACTCTAAAAAACTCAGCAGTAAGAAAATGAACAACCTGATTGAAGAGTGGGCAAAAGATCTGAACAGACACCTCACCAAAGAAGACATACAGTTGGAAAATAAACATATGAAAAGATACTTAAGATTTTACATCATTAGGGAATTGTAAATTAAAATGTTGAGATGTCACTACACACCTACTAAAATGGTGAAAATCCAAACTACTAACAACACCAAATGCTGGCGAGGATATGGAGCAATAGGAACTCTCATTAATTGCTGGTGGGAATGAAAAATGGTACAACCACTTTGGAAGACAGTTTAGCAGTCTCTTACAAAACTAAACATATCCTTACTGTTCAATTCGGTAGTATTGCTCCTTGGTTTTTACCCAAATGAATTGAAAACTTATTTGGGTAAGTTTTCAAAATTCAAAATTCCACAAAAATTCCTACCCATAGGTGTTTATAGCAGCTTTAGTTATAATTGCCCAAACTTGGAAGCAACCAAGATGTCTTTCAGTAGGTGAATGGATAAATAAACTGTGGTACAGACACTGGAATATTACTAAATGCTATAAAGGAATGAGCTATCTAGCCATGAAAAAATATGAAGGTGAAAGTGGAGACATTACATTACAACTGATACCACATAAATACAAAGGATCATAAGAAACTACTATCAACAATTATACAGCAACAAATTGGAAAACCTAGAAGAAATCAATAAATTCCTAGAAACATACAACCTTCCAAGACTGAATCATGAATAAATAGAAAATCTGAGCAGACTAGTAACAAGTAAGGAGATTGAAGCAGTACTCAAAAATCTCCCAACAAAGATATGCCCAAGACCAGATGACTTCATGGATGAATTCTACCAAACATTTAAAGAAGAATTAACACGAACCCCTCTCAAAGTCTTCCAGACAATTCAAGAGGAGGGCACACTTCCAAACTCATTTTATAAGGCCTGCATTATCCTCATACCAAAGCCAGATAGGAAATTACAAGAAAAAAAAATTGCAGGAGAACATCCCTGATGAATACAGATGCAAAAATCTTCAAAAAAATACTAGCAAACCAAATTCAACAGTACAAAAGAATCATACACCATGATCAAGTAAGATTAATCCCTGGGATGCAAGGATGGTTCAACATATGCAAATCAATACACATGACACACCACATTAACAGCATGAAGGATAAAAACCCTGTGATCATCTCAACAGATGCAAGAAAAACATTTAACAAAATTCAACATCCTTTCGTGATAACAACTCTCAACAAATTAGGTATAGAAGGAATATACATCAACATAATAAAGGCCATATATGACAAGCCCACAGCTAACGTCGTACTTAACTGTGAAAATCTGAAAGCTCTTCCTCTAAGATCAGGAGCAAGACAAGGGTGCCCACTCTCACCACTCCTGTTCAACGTAGTAGTGGAAGTCCTAGCCAGAGCATTTAAGCAAGAAAAAGGAAGAAAAGTCATCCAAATTGGAAAGAAAGAAGTAAAATTTCTCTTTCTGCAAATGATATAATCTTATAACAGAAAACCTCAAAGATGCCACCAAAAATATTAAAACTAGTAAAGAAATTAAGTTACAGGCTGTAATATCAATACACAAAAATCAATTGTGTTTCTATATACTAACAAAGAACTATCAGAAAGAGAAATTGAGAGAATAATCTCATTTACAATAGCATCAAAAAGAATAAAATACTTAGGAATAAATTTAACCAAGGAGGTGAAAGATCTGTATCCTGAAAACTATAAGACTTTGATGAAAGAAATTGAAGACACAAATAAATGGAAAGATATCTCATGTTCATGTCTGGAAGAATTAATATTGTTAAAAATGTCCATACTACCCAAAGCAATATACAGATTCAATGCAGTCTCTATCAAAATTCCAGTGGCATTTTTCACAGAAGTAGAAAAAATAATCCTAAAATTCATATGGAACCATAAGAGACTCTGATAGCCTAAACCATCTTGAGAAAGAAGAACAAAACCGGAGGCATCACATTTCCTGATTTCAAACGATACTACAAACCTATAGTAAGCAAAGCAGTATGGTACTGGCATCAAGACAGACACATAGACAAATAGAACAGAGTCAAGATCCCAGAAATAGATCCAAGCATATATGGTCAACTAATCTTTGACAAAGGAGCCAAGAATAAATACACAATGGGAGAAAGATGGTCTCTTCAATAAATGGTTCTGGGAAAACTAGATATTCACATGCAAAAGCATGAAATTGGACCCTTATCTTACACCATACATAAAATTTAACTCAAAATGGTTTAAAGACTTGAATGTAAGACCCACAAGCATAAAACTCTTAGAAGAAAACAGGGAAAAAGCTCCTTGGCATTTTTCTTGGACTTTTTGGATATAACACTAAAAGCACAGGCAACAAAAGCTAAATAAACAAGTGGGACTACATCAAACTAAAATGCTTCTGCACAGCAAAGGAAATAATGAACAAATTGAAAAGACAACCTACAGAATGGGAGAAAATATTTGCAAGCCCTGTGTCTGATAAGGGGTTAATATCCAAAATATATAAGGACTTCATACAACTCAATAGCAAAAAACAAAAACAAAAGAAAAAAAATAAGCAAATAAACAAAACCCCCCAAACAACCCAATTAAAAAATGGGCAAGTGATCTGAATAAACATTTTCCAAAGAAGACAAAGAAATGGCCAACAGGTATGTGAAAGGTGCTCGATATCACTAATCATCAGGGAAATGCAAATCAAAACCACAATGAGATATTACTTCACACCTGTTGGAATGGCTATTATTAAAAGACAAGAGATAACAAGTATGGAAAAAAGAGAATCTTTGCGCACTGTTTGTGGGAATGTAAACTGGTACATATCATGGAAAACAGAATGGAGGTATCTCAAAAAATTAAAAATAGAACAACCATACGATCCAGCAATCCTACTTCTGAGCATTTACCTGAAGGAAACAAAAACACTAACTCAAAAAGATTTATGCACCCCCATGTTTATTGCAGCATTATTCACAATAGTCAAGATTGGAAACAACAAAAGTGTCCATCAATGGATGAATGGATAAATAAAATGTGATGTATATGATATATATATAAAATGCAATATAATGCAAGATTATTCAGTCATAAAAAGGAAGGCAACCCTGCCATTTGTAACAACATGGAGGACATTACGCTAAGTGAAGTAAGTCAAACACAGAAAGACAAAAACCATGTGATCTTACTTATATGTGGAATGTAAAAAAGTCAGACTCATAGAACTAAAGAGTAGACCAGAGGCTGGGGGGTTGGAGATATGGGGAGATGTTTGTCTAAGGGGACAAACTTTCAGATATAAGATAAACAAGTTCTGGAGATCTAATGTACAACATGGTGATTATAGTTAATAATACTGTATTGTATACTTGAAATTTGCTAAGAGAGTAGATCTTAAGTTCTTACCACATACACAAAAATGATAACTATGTGAGACAATGGATGTGTTAACTTGATTGTAGTAACTATTTCACAATGTATATATATATGTATTTAATCATCACGTTGTACACCTTAAAAAATCATCTTGTACAATATAATTTTTATTATCAGTCATAGATAGTAAAGCTGGGGGGAAAAAAGAAAAGAAAATATTTGGAAGAAACTTATATGCATATCTCTAAGTGAAAGAAGCAAATCTGAAAAGTCTACATATTGTGTGATTCCAACTATATGACATCCTGGAAAAGGCAAAACTATGGAGACAGTAAAAAGATCAGTGGTTGCCAGAGGTTAGAGAGGGGGGAGGGATGAACAGGCACAGCACAGAGGATTTTTAGGGCAATAAAGTTATTCTGTATGATAGTATAATGGTGGCTACGTGTCATTATACCTTTGTCAAAACTCATATAATATACAACACCAAGAATGAACTATGGACTTTGGGTAACAATAACGTGTCAACGTAGGTTCATCCATTGTTATAAAGGTACCAATCTAGTGGGGGATGTTGATAGTGAGTGGGGCTGTGTGAGTGTGGGCAGTGGGTATATGGGAACTCTCTGTACTTTCTGCTCAATTTTGCTGTGAACCTAAATCTGCTCTAAATTAACAAAGTCTATTAAAAATAATAATAAATAAAAATATCTAGTTTTTGTTAAAAAAGGCTTTGAGGGCAATAGTCCCATTAAAACTTCTTATAAAACAAAGGAACTCAGCCTGATGGTCATTGCCTCACCCATGCCTATGGCTTAAGATGAGCTTAAAGTATCCACCTTTAAGTTGAGAGAGATTGGCAGAAGGGCAAGGAAGCATAGAAATAAAGGAGGCTGAGTAGGATATACCTAGGAAAAATCTTGCGGTATATTTGCTGCCACAATTAAATTGACTTGAAAGAAATAAATTAGATAAACTAAATAAAAGGTGTATTTAGATTTTTTTGAGAGATATATTGCTAAAACCACCATATCCTGTTACTCTAAAACTATCATTGGACTCCCAAACAGGCACCAGCAAGAAGGAGCTGTAAAAGCTGCACAGACACTAAGAAAGAGATATACCCCCAAACCCATTTCAGATGTGATTATGGGAGACAAAGGGCAAGAAAAAAATCTCGCAGTGGTGGAGCCAGGGATATAAGAACAATGGCCAAGGATGCTCTTCCTAGAGACTAGAATCAGCATCTAATGAAGGAACTTTCCCACTGCCCGGGCAGGGGTGCCCATAATGCCTGCCCAGCAGGAAATCATTGCTATGGAGCAACGAATGCTGTGTGTCTGATCCTTTTCTTTTCTGAATGGAAGTTTTTATTGTAGTCTTCCTGCCTATGTGCCAACCTTATCTGTTGGGTTAGGGCAAGGCAGAGGGAAGGTCACTTGTCTTCAAGTTCCTTTGTTGCTGGACAATAAGGAGCAATATTTGAACTTGATGGAGAAGACTATATGTCACTCAGAGATCCTGAAACTTGAGCTGTATGAAGTAACTGTGTTGGACTATGTGGTGTCTTCCTTGAAGCGAGAAGGGGAATATGGAGTGTGCCCATGAATTTGGTGGCTGGAAATGTGAGCTTTGGCTCTCTAACAAAGATTCATGCTTCACTTTCATATTGTATTAGTCAGGGTTTTCCAGAGAAACAGAACCAATAGGATGTGTGTATATATAGAAAGAGATTTATTATGAGGAATTGGCTCTTGCAATTGTGGAGGCTGTCAAGACCAAATCTGCAGGGTGAGCTGACAGGCTGGAGGCCCAGAAGAGCCGATGGTGCAGATGAAGTCTGAAGGCAGTCTACTGGGGAATCCTGTTTTGCTTATACCCAGTGGCTTAAGCTAGAATTTTGGTGTTTCCCCTTACCACTAATTTTTCCTCATTCGATGTAACCAATTAGTGACTAAATCCTGGTAATTTTACCTCTTTATCCATCTTATCTCAGCTATTATGACCTAATATGATGGATCATCTCCCTCTGACTATCCTCATAGTCTCTTAACTAGTATGTTGGTCCCTATTCTAGTCTTGTTTGTCCTCAATACTTCTTCCACAAAGCTGCTGTAATGATCTATCTAAAACATGAGTCAGACCACAACGCTCTACTGCCTAAAATCTTTTAATGTTCATCTACTATGCCAGAATTAAATCCAAACTCCTTGACATACATACAATGTTCCCTCCAATCTGCTCCCTTTAAAATTATTCAGGTTTTTCTCCAATCACTCCCTACCTCTAACTTGACATTGAATCAATAGTTCCACTGCTCACTGTTCTGTATTTCACTTTAGACCTTCTTGAGCCTTGTCCTCCTCTCATTCCTTCAAATGACCATCTTAACAACTTATTATTATGCCTTAGCTTAGGTACCAGTTTTTCTCAGTCTACTATCTTCTCCATTCTCTCCCTCACGTATTAGGTATCTTTCTTCCTTTTCCCGATAACATCCCAAATCTACTGCTATCACTGCTTTTAGTTTATAGTTTAATGAGTATCTGTTGATGTGTCTGTCTGTCCTCACTAATTAGAATTTCTCGAGGACAAGGACTATGTTTATGTTCAAATATTCATTAGCTACCTTTATGGAACAGGAAACTGATTTAAATAGTAGAGAAAGTAACAGACATGATTCCTGCCCTCCATAAGCTTATTCTATAGAAGTGAGATTAAAAAAATAATAAATAAGAAACGTAGATAATGAAGGTACTTTTAGGGATTGATAAAGGCTGTGAAGAAAATAAAACAATATGATGCGATAAATGGAGAGGGAGGGGTATATACTTTAGATAGAATCGTCAGCATATCTGAAGAGTGCTATTTCAGTGAAGACTAAAAGTATGAGAAGAAATGTGGCGTGTGAAGAAGTGGGTAAAGTGCTCCAGGTAGGGGAGCAGACTAGAGTGTAATGAGCAAGAAAGAGGTTGTTACAAGTTGGTTTGAGAGTAGAGACTTGGAAACTTTTTCCATTTGAGGGATCTGAAATCCTTTATACTAAGAGTTGTAAATGACAAATATTCAGCTTAAAATATTACTACTCTTAAGTAAAACTGGAAAACAAAGCACTTTCTCCTCCTTTCTCAAATATTATGTTATTCCCCATTTAGCGCCCCCACCCCCCATGCACAAGGAGGCCTCATGGGAGTGTTTCCTGTTGATTTACTTGTTTGTGTATATATGTGTCTATTTTTGATGAAAAGCAAGTAAGGCTGCTGAGTTTCGGGAATGACTGTAAGTCATAGAATAGAAAACAAGAATTCAGTGGAAGCTGGACGAGGCAGCTCGAAGTTACCATGAAACTCCCCAGTCCTCGGCCAGAATTTACAGAAATCTAGGGAGGGATGAGCGACAAGATGGGAGAGTTTGGAGCTTCAGCTAATCTTATTTGGATCTTGAGGAACTGAGTGATTCTATCTGATGTCCAAATTACATAAAGCATTTGTATTTTAACACAAAACAAAATGTTAAAGGCTGGCATTCCTTGCCTGAAATTTGAAGCACACTACTGAGTGGGGGATAATTTGGGGTGCATCTCAATGGACTGAGAGAAAGAGAGAACAAGAAAAAAGTGAAAGGAAAGTCTAGATAGAGAGTCATTAGAAGGAAGAGGAGAGAGAAAAAGAGTGAAAAGTCATTTCCGTATGCCCATTTCCCCAGGATGCCCTTACAGACCCTGCCCGCTCGTTTTGCTCCATTTCCTTTCTCTCTCTCTTTGGCCCTGCCTAGCCTTCCCTTATGCCAGCCTTGGTGGAGACTGCTATTGCTTACTCGTATCCTCTCCTCTTTTCCCTCCTGGGCATACAGCTGCATTACATTTCCCAGTGCCCTTGCATCTAGGTCGGATCATGGTATTGGGGCTAATGGAATGTGAGAAGAGTGTTATAAATTACTTCTTGGCTTGACCATAAACTATTTTCTCTTTGTCTTCCCACTTCATGGCTAGAAAAGAAGGTCAAAGGGATACTGTCCAGGAGACTTCTGACTGGGGACATCTACCTTAGACTTGACGTGTGAATGATGAGCTTTTTTGTTAAGCTGCTGAAATCTTGTTTTTGCTTTTACAGTAGCTATTACTATTCTGACTTGATACAACTGCCAGCGCTGATTCCCTCCACCTCCATCTCTCTCTTCCAACCTATTACCTCCTGCTCCCTCTATTTTTCATCTGGTCGAAATATCTTTCCTGCTAAGTATATGCCTTCCATTTGGCCCATGTGACATTTGGGGGAGCGGGAAGGGGAAGAGGGGCAGATAAAGGGGCTGAGTTTAGGGAATGACTGTCAGTCATAGAGAAGAAAACAAGAATTCAGTGGCAGCTGGACGTTACCATAAGACTCCCCACTCTTTCTTGCTTGATAAATTTGAGTTCCATGCTACTATCACTGCTCTAACCATTGATCACCTTTTAACCATGTGCAAAATTGTATAAGAGGGGTTGAAGAAGATTTGGAAGATATGATTTTAAGCTAATCGAGGACAGTGATTACATTTCTTCGTAGCTTTATATTTTATTAATTAAAAGTTAAAAAAATAGAAGATATAATTTGACAGGCTTAATGAAATTAAGGAAACCACTAGATCTGCCTCCAAGACAGTGATAAAAAATACTTAAATTGAATCATTGAATAAAACCTAATAAATTTTTATCCTATTATGAGCATATTGTTAAAATGTACTTACACTTTCCAAGGTTGAAACCACCCACTTTGTGCAAAGGTCATGATGTCAGCAGTTCCTGTCAAGACCAGATGGGCTGCCTTGAAGAACTTATCTGCTGTCTCCTGTATTAAGGGTTGCTTATGACATATTTTTGGTTCTGTAGTTATTTTTCGGGGCATCCATATACACAAGATTCATTTTAAATCCTTTAACACATTTTCCTCATGCGGATGTACTATTACAGTCCCTTGTGAGAACATGTGTTGGTTATGTTAGAATAAGACTTAAAGTAACAAATTGACTTCCTTTCAAATGCTTTAGAAAATTTTAACCCTCAGGAATAAATCCTTAATTAGGTGAATGAAAATTGAGATCTGGTTAAGTCTTAGGGAGTAGGTGAAAATAGACCAGGGGATGTTTTCTAGCAGACATCTTCCTCTGGAGACCCATCTTGGAGGGGTTGTCAGGAAACCACTATTCTCCTCTTACGGTCCTCCCAGTTACCTGTCACCATGTGGTGGCTGTGCATAGGTAAAGGGATTCTTAGATGGGGAATGAAGGGAAGTAGGCAGTGGGTCGGTAATTCTGGGAAGCAGAGTGTAGAAACAAACATAGGATTGCCCGTTTGTAAGATGGAGAGATTTAGAGAGGGAGATAAACTCTATGGCTATTGCAAGCAAGAGCAAAGAATTAGCTCATTCAAAATAAATTTCCTTTTTTCAAAATGTGGTATATATATACAATGGAATACTACTCAGCCATAAAAAAAGACAAAATCGTCCCATTTGCAACAACATGGATGGGCCTGGAGCGTATTATGTTAAGTGAAATAAGCCAGAAAGAGAAAGACAAACACTGTATGATCTCACTCATATGTGGAATATAAACCAACACATGGACAGAGAAAACTGGACTGTGGTTACCCGGGAAGAGGGGTGGGGGGTGGGCACAAGGGGTGAAGGGAGTCATATATGGGGTGATGGACAAACAAAAATGTACAACCCAAAATTTCACAATGTTAGAAACCATTAAAATATCAATAAAAATCAAAAAAAAAATAAATAAAAATAAATAAATAAATTTCCTTTTTTAGACCCCTAAGATATCATTAAATCAGACTCCGTCTCTACTCTTGCTTTGTCTTTCTGTAAATTGGACTCTCTTTGACCTATTCCAGTGCATGCTGCTCTATTTATAATATACTTTTATATGTATAATTTCTCATGCATTGTCTCATTTTCTCCTTACAATAGCCATGTGAAGTAGGTGGTATCATCAGTTTATAAATCAGGAAAGTAAGGCTCAGAAGGTTTACGTGTATATTTTGAATATCTTACAACTAGTAAATCTCAAGTTTGGGTCATTTGTCCCTAAACCTCATGATTGCTTCACAATATGCTCTTCACTAGCCTATCAGTCTGTTCATGATCTAGATCTTCTTTCCTTCTCAAGTCTCATGTCTTATACTTTCTCATTTTGCAATCTGTAATTCAGTCATGACAAACATCTTTCAGTTCCTCACCTTTGCCACGGCCTCTCTCACTTCTGAGTATTTACTCCTGTTCTCTGTTTCTGCCTTTAACATTCTGGCTGCCATTTGTCTGATTAACTCTTAGTCAGTCTTTGCATTTCATCATGTATATCATCACTTCCAGGAAATCTTTACTGACCAGTCCCTTCTGGAGTATAACCCTGGTGCCTTGCTTGCCCTCTATCTTCATATTTGTCCTGCTTAATGTGTTGTATCACCCACTGGTCCGGGAAGTATGTGAGCACAGTAGACTGCATCTGTTTTATTCAGTGTCTAGCTCACAGTAGGGCTCAATATTTATCCTTTGACTGACTGATTGAAAGGATACGTGAAAGAATGAATGGGTGAATATTCCTTATTCAATTTTACCCTTTCTTCCAGATAGTTTTCAAAGCTCCCTTATTATTTTCTCAAATGTTTTAGTGTACCAAGAATAACAGTTAATATGACTTAAAGATGTGTCCTACATTTATAAATATGAAGCCTCTCTAATGGCTTTCTGAGAGTCATGGAAAGACCAGACATCACTTTGAGTGGGGAGAAAGAACAAATCAAAAATCCCACTTTGCTACTTTTCTGGTTCCACTTTTTCCCACCAGCTACTTTTCAGCCTTGGATTCCAGTCAGTTCTGTTTTTACTCCATCCGTCAAGATTTGTGAACATTTTCTATGAACAATTTGTTACCTATACAGAGCTAAATCATAGATCAAAATCACAATAAAAATGCAAATTTATAGGAGTTTCCTATTATGCAGAAAAGGTTATTTGAATTCTTGGTCCAAACATATTGTAATCTTAGACCTTGTTGAAATCAATTCCTTTGAGATTTTCCATCCATAAGTTTAGTAATATCTTCTCACAATTCTTTGTTAGATTTCTCAGTCCTGACGTGCAACTTGGAAAGCTTGGGCATACTCTGGTAAGGATTTTTTTAATCCAAAGGAATAAAAGCTTCTCAAAGGATATCTATCTTGAGCTATGTCCAAGTTTTCCACAAATAGTTATACAAAATCTTGCCGTATATTGCTCTTCATATTGGTACATCTGAATAGGATAATATATCTATAAAATGATCTAGGTATATTCACTGATTGATGAAAGTTATTAGTTTCTGAATACTCAGATAACTCAATATCTGGCATTGTTTGATTTACTTAGACAAGTGAAATGTGGTTAAAACAAACCTATGGGTCTTATACCACGGGCCCTTTTCTTTGGCATAGGAAAGGTCTAGGAAGCAGCTGGCTACCAGCTGGAGCCCCATACTGTTTTATTGAAGTGGAATTGGGGCTTTAACAAGCTTAATTATAACAAGACTTCACCTGCATCACAGAACCCGTTACACCCCCCCCCTTTTTTTTTTTTGTAACACATTGCTGGTTGTTTTGAGCCTGTTTTCAATATTTCCAGCCAGACTATGTTTGATCTGAATGCTTTATAGTGATATTTTTTGTTTAGTTAAAATGACACAAAAGGGTAAATTAAATCTAGCTAATTTTGTGTAGGTAAAATCAGAAATAGAGGTGAGGGAACTTGGAGATAGTAGTGTTATCTATAAACTTGATTTAAGTGATAAATCTGGCTAGATCTTCTGTTTCAATGAGTTGATGAGGGAACCATGTGTTAATATCATTAGTCCATGTATCCTGAGGGTTTGCCTTTATTTTGCTTTATGATTCTCTTAAGCATATTATATAATGTAAGCCTCGCGTTTGACTGTAAGCACTTCTAAGTACTTCCTACCATAGCTGATAGAGATCCCAGCACACAACTGACACTTAGGAAATACCATCGATAGCCTGATTTATTGGAAGTCTATATGAATTTGCAAAAATATTACTGATCACATATTTGAACATAATATCATAAACTCTTCTATTTTCTTTTAGCATGAACTGCTAAATGATGATGAAGGGCTGCTATTTCCCTTGTATTGTGTTTTTAGTGCATGAACAAATGATAACCTTTTTAAGATGATGACTTAGGGGAGGGTTTAGAGAGAGATTTAAATTTACCTTTCAAACATGAAGAGAAAAAAGTGATGAGAATCTCTGGTTGGTGACAATAGTGATGATACAATGTGGAAACATTGGTAAAAAGTAAAATCCCTTGTTGCTTATGCTAAAAGATTTTTAGATCCTGGGCAACCTGGAAAGGCACCAGGCTACACGAATAAATTAGATGTTAGCATGAAATAAGCAGGTTGACTCTTTTGGGCTTATGTTTATAGCTTTCTTGTCGTCAATAAGGTAATTATATTTCTATTTGCCTGTAGCACTTGGGATTAGAGATATTTATAAGTCTTGGAAAAGGAATTGGGGACATTTGGCCCTGTCCAACAACAAAATAGCAATAGACAGAAAATAGACTGAAAATTGGATGAAAGAATCACCTATGTATTTAGTATGTACCCTATTTTAAGAGGTTTAGCTGATGCATGATATTCAGTGACAGACAAGGAAATGGCATATCGCTTTGGACAGCCTTATGAGGGAAAAAGGTCCTGTAATAGAAGAAAAGAAACTATGTTTCATATACTTATTATATGGATTATATTATTTAGTCTGTTGTTTCAAATATTTTAATGATTAAATTCAATTTCTCTCAAGCCCTAAGATTCAGACTCAAAATTATCTCTTCTTTGTAGCTTTCTCTGACTTTCCTTCCTGGTCCACCCCCTATCACCCTCCCCCCTACCCAAAGCAGGATTACCATCTCCTTCATCTCTGCTAACAGTACATTCCTCTTCTCTTACAGCACTTCTCAAATTGCGTTGTAATTATTTGTTTACATGTCTGTCTCCCTCCCCAGACTGTGAGCTTTTCAAGGACTGAGACAGCGTTTTATTTAATTCACTCGATGTACCCACAGCCTGTCAGTGTCTGGCACATGATAGGCGTGTAATAAATGCTGAAAGAACAAAAAGGAGGGGGGGACTAATGAATGAATGTAAATTATTGTCATCTCTGATTTATTTGGCAGTCATATCATAGCGTGCAAAAAAGAAACTCCCATCTTATTACTCCTTCAACGTCATGCAGTCTTTTCTAGAAAACTGCAGAGTGCTTAACTGTCTTCTCAACTCATATTGCATAATTCCACAATAGTGATAACAGTACTGTAATTAAAGTGTAAGCACTACCAAATCACTGTAAATCATACTGAGTGGCAATCTCGGAATCTACACGTGTGGTTTTCTGTTTCAAATGTAATTCACTCATTTTTTAAAAAGAGATGATGTCTGGTTGGTTATGTAAAACTTGATAACTAGTGGCTAGACTTTTAAAATTCATTTATATTTACAAATAGTTTAAATTAGAGTTTATTCTTAGGAAACAAAATAGAGGGTTTGTTAAGTAGAGTCATTGAGGTGATCAAGTAGGCTCCTTAGTAAAAGGCACACTCCAACAAAGACCAAGATTAACACTCACTGTTGTTGGGTAAGTAGGATGGTAGCTGTTTTGGTTTCATTAAAAATGAAAATATTCATTACACCCAGATTTTCCTGTTATTATGTAAATTTATGTGTATTTACGAGAAATTTAATTATTCTATTTCATTCATTTATACTTGAGTCATTAAAAAGATGTGTGGTAATGGATAAGAGGGGCCTCTTTCTTGGCTTTAGTCTTTGTTATTTTAAACCTCCTAAGACTTTTTTTTTCTGACATGCAACAACCTTAGCCCATGAGATGTTCTGACAATAGCATAATCACCACCAATACCAATTTTGGCCGAAGAAATAGAAAAAAATTTCATTCACTATCCTTAGTAAACGATGTCTGATAGGTTATATTGTTTTATAAACAAACTTATGTAAAACTAAACTACATAAAATTGCAACATGAACATTTATAGATGTTTAAGAACAGGGACCATGATTTCTTGTTTGTGATTATATTATTATGGCCTAGCAGAATGCCTGGGACAAAACAGAAACTCAATAAATATTAAATATGCATTAATTGATGAATGCATCAATAACTGTTATAGGATAATATAAAATTTTTTGTTTAGTGATTAAATTGGTAGAGGGGAATGCAAAGGTCATTTTTGTATTTGAGGCATGCGAGGAATTTCAATTATTGTGGGAGGACTGCAGAGAGAGAAACTTTGATTTATATGCAATGCATATTTTGTGCCCTGGAGAGAAAAGAGGAGGGTTGGCCTTACTTACATAGAACAAAGAAAAGATTTAATTAAAATGATAGAGTTTCTGATTAGCCGATATTGGAACTAGAAAAAAGTCGAGAGGGAAAGATTAGAGGTGCTGATTCTTTTCCTTTTCCTGATATTTCTAAACTGACCAACTTAACTGTGGCCAGTAGCAAAGGGGCAACAGTCAGTTTCCATATTCTCTGAATCAGCTTTTTTTCCCCCTCTGGATTAGAATTTTTAAACCCTCTGGAACTATTGGCTGGGAGGGAGTCTATTCTACTTATCAAGCTCTGGCTCCAGACTAGTGGTGTCCAAAGGGCTGTGCATGCTCCACACTGACTCACGGAATCATTGAGTAGGGTGTACAAAGAAACAATTAGAACTGTCGTTTATTATTTTTTTAATCTAAAAAATTAAGAAAATTAGTTAAGCTTTACTCATTCTTTGGAGTTTTCTCTCTTTTTTTTTGTAAATTTGTTAAGTATAACATACATACAGAAAAGTGACAATGAAAGGTATACAGTTAGATTAGTTTTCATAAGGTGAACATACCTATGTAACCAACTCAGATCAGGAAACAGGCATTATCAGCACCATAGAAGATCCTCTTCATATCTCCTTCCAGTGACTACCTCTTAAGGAAAATCACTATCTTGACTTCTAATACCATATACTAGTTTTGCCTTTTTAAAAATTTTATATAAATGGATTTTTTGTATGTGTATTATTTTGTATCTGGCATTTTTCTATGCATTAGTATGTTTGTGAGATTTTTTTTTCTTTTTTTTTTCTCTTTTTTAATTTTTTTATTGCAATAACATTGGTTTGTAACATTGTATAAATTTCAGGCATACATCATTGTGTTTGTGAGATTTATCTCTATTGTTACATGTAATTGTAGTTCATTCGTTTTCAATGTTGCGTATTACTCCATTATATGAACATACCACAGTTTATCCTTTCTACTATTGATGAACATTTGCATTGTTTTGTTGTTGCCAATTTTTGGCTCTCACAAATAGTGCTGCTATGAATAGCATTATCTACCAAGTTTTTGGTTGGATGAATACTTAGGAATGGAATTCCTGGTTTTTAGGATACAAACATATGGTAGGCTTTGGTAGATAGTGCTAAACAGTTTTCCAAAGTGGATGTACTAATTTATACTTTGAACGGCCATTGCTTAAGAGTTCTGTTTGCTCCATAGCCTCATTGATACATAATATAGTTAATTTTTTATAGCAATTCTTTTGTGTGTTTAGTGACATTGTGCTGTGATTTTAATTTCTACTTCCCCCATGACTAACGACTTGGAGCATTTTTTCACATGCTTAATGACCATTTAGATATTCTTTTCTTGTTCAAGTCTTTTGCCTATTTTTTTTTGTTAGGTTATTGGTTCCTTTCTTTATTGATTTGTAAGAATTCTTTATACCAGTCTTTTGCTGGTATACATATTACAAATATCTTCCCCATCTCTGTGGTTTGTCTTTTCACCCTCTTAATAGTGTGTGAAAGATGACATGAGTGGAGCCGTATTAAAATAGAGCTGAAGCAGCCATTTCAGAGGAATTGCCTCGCACATTTTGTTATCTTCCGAACTGGACCAAATGGCCAACATTCCAAGAAGTCATGAGAACAAAAATGGCCTGTTTGTAAGGACTGATGAAATTGAACTTTGCTGATGACCGAATCACTAACCAGTCAATGAAGTGCAAATCTAGCCTTTTGCCTGATGACAGAACCTCAAGCCAACTTATGAAGTACAAATCTAGCTTTACCTTATCTGGCAGCAATGAACTCTTCTTTAATACAAATTATGTCATCTTCCTGCCTTTTTCCCATAAAACTCTGAGTTCCTCTCCTGTAGGGGGAACACTATTTGGGTTTCTACCTGAATCTGTGCTCCTTGAATTGCAATTCTTTGATCCCAAATAAATGATTTGCCTCTTGAACTGGTTTCTGATTTTTATAGTTTGACAGGTGAAACACTGCTGAATTGTTATATGGAATGACATTGGCATTCTTACTGCCCATGCATGTCAGGTGGTCACTTGCCACATACAGAATGTGTGTGTGTTGAGGAGGATTGGGAGGGGGAGCTGAATGGTGTGCTTAACTGCAGTATAGTCCCTTGAAACTTTCCTTTCAAGATATTGTACCTTATAGTTAATATGCACATGATTAAATGGATTGAATGATTTATTATCCAGTTTTTACTAAACTAGTCTTCACAAAATGGATAAGTGGCTTTAAAATATCCTTGCAAAGCAAACTTAAATTGAAGATAATGTTAATAGAGCAAGCGTTGGGCATTACAAGAAAATCATTAACCTGATACCTCTCCTCTAAATATGAGCTATTCCTCACATAGATAAAGAAGACGACAATCTAATAATACCCAAGAAGCCAGTCAAAAAATAAAATAACCAGAAAAGCTATTTAAAATAAAGATCCACTTTAGTTAACAATGAACCTTGTCCTAATATATTTTTCCTTGACATAGTAAAGTATAAAGCCACCATGATTAACAAAACATTAAGTATGTTTGCTTCATCTTTATCTCATCCTTTTAAATTTTCTAGTTTCTGTATATTACCCATATAATGTATAAATAAATTAATATACATCTATTGTGGTCATAATCAAAATAGTTTGGAGCACTATTCTAGAAATTTTAAACTACTGATTTACCACTAAGTAGAAGCTTTACCATGCAAACCTCCAGGCAGTTTTTGAAATGGAAATTTACAAAGCATCTTTTGCATGTTAGTTTAGATGTGGCTACTTGGAAAGCATGGCAGAGAGTTATACAGTGCATATGGGAGAGTGGAGGTGTCTGAAACAGAATTCTGATACATTTGTAAGTAATAAAAGCCATTTTTCTGAGCTCTCCATTGTTCAGTAAAAGCTGTCCTGAATATCCTCATATTCTCAGGTAAGAGCTGATTCCTGAGAATGGAATATGCCTACCGAGGATGGTAGATTTCATTTTTGGAAAGTGGGATTCAGATCCTGAGCCTGGATGCCTAGGAATATCTAACCATGTGTTAAGTATGGCAGCAAATCAACTAGTAGAGGCCACTGCTACACAGTCACAGGTGGAGTATCTTGGGGAGAAGCCAATTTCTTGAAAGCTGCCGTAAAGTTGTAAGTAAACTTAGATAGTCAGATAAGCATTTGTTTTCTCCTGAAGAGTCTAAATATAAACACGAAAATAAATAATGTAAAGTGAAAAAGATAATAGATACAAATTTTTTCTTTTCCTCCTATTCTATAGATTTTGTAAGATTTGGTGACACTAACTGGGCAATTTTGTTTGTGGGTACTCATTACAAATGTCTCCTTTCATCTGATGAAGGAAAATAGGCTCAAGAATCACCTAATACATCCTGCATGTTGTTGGCAGGCCGGAGAGAAGCCACTTGGGTAGATGAGTTGTCAGGCCCCCCTGGAGAGGAGTTTCCAGATTCTGTCAACAACCCATTGCTGTTGTTTGGGGCTGCACACTTGGTAGACACTTTTCTTTCAGCTAAAACTCACATCATTGACTTGGAATGATATGCCCTCCCCTTGCTCCCATCTCAAATGCTGTGAACACATTGGAAGAAGATGCTGTGGAAATGTGAAGCACTATTTTAGGAACAAAATCTCTGTAGCTGCGAAGCTTTTGCAAAGTGCTGCGTCTATAGGCGACATATCTGCCACATCTGTTTTTGTGTGTGAGAGGCACACTATATTTATCATTCGAGATGAGTCACCTCATAAAGAAGCATAATCTACTTGAGCTTTTATGTTTCAACTGCTCTCTCGTAGAGTGAGCTGTGGTATTTAAGCTTTAAGTAGTACATATCTAGGCCTCCTGGTAGCACTCTGCCAAGAGCAACAATAGCTGCAGAGGAGAAAAATCTCCTACCTTCTATTTCCTCTCAGTCTGTCTTCTTAATGATATTACTGCTGAGGGAAAAGCAGTGAGGATTCTCAAGGGATGCTGCCATCAAAGACCATGCCATCCCACACCTGTGCTGGAAGTAGAACAGCTGAATTTGGCAAGGCAAGAAGACACAAAAACAAAGGATAAAAAAACTCAGAAATATTACAAAACGCCAGTTAAATATGTCTAACTAATCGTTAAACACCCATAGTAGTTGATACCAGGGATTCCGAAATGTGGCCCTCTGATAGGGTCTTCAGTATGTAAGCCTTGGTACACATAGTCAACTCTCTAAAGATTTTTCTTTAGTTTTCTAAAGTCCAAAAAAAACAGTGATTTGAATCCTCTTTGCAGTTCTATCTTGGGGGCTCCCAAAAACAAATTCTTTTTCATTATAGATCATTCGTTTGTACAAAGAATATTATTTTCTTTGACTCTAAAATGCTTGTGAGGTATTTCGGTAGCTGTTGATAAATTGTATCCATGAGGTAAGCATTTCTTTCAAAAGAAAATATGTGTCTTGATAACTTTCTAAAGTGGAACATCCACTGGTTTCCCTTCTGTAGAGCATGTCTTAGGTTTCTCTTTCATATCCCAATACTTGGGTGAGAATTCTCACCTGGACCAACCTAGCTATATGACGTTAGTCATGAATCAAGTAGTGCTGAGTCTATGAGTGAATCAGAAGCCATAATATCATCCCACATGCTAACTCACTCTTTTACTCCCAGCTCCTACCTTCATATCCTGTTCAAAAAGAGAAAGAGATGTAAGCCAGGTGATGATCATACCTGCTTCTCTTTAGAGAGAGTCGTGTAGTCAGTATATAGACACAGCTCTAGCTGACGCCTTGCTATAGTTTTTTTGTCACTAAAATGGAGTGCTAGGAGTGGCAACGATTGCCAAGTGGTTAAGGCATTGGACTTGAAAATTGAGTACTAGGTCTGGGTCATGAGTTCAGTCCCCACTGATGTCCAGTTATCTTTAACAATGTGGAGATAACCTTTTCCATGGCTTAATCGGCTTTATGACGAGGTTGACTCCAGTTGATTTGCGAGGCAGAGGTATGTTCTTTCTTCCTGTTCCACCTCAAGAAATGTATTGGAAACTTTGTCTTTATTCTTGTTCATGATAGTCTCATCTTACTCTTTCTTTTGGGTTTAAGTTATAGAGTCCCTCTTAAAATGTAAACACAGTTTGGAAGGCCTCAAATGGTAAGGAACCATCAACCCACAAATTTTTCTACAGGACTTTTTTTCCCATCATACACACACGTGAAGGAATGTGACTCCGGAGAGGCAAGTTGTGGTAAAGGGGCGAGAAGGCCAGGAACAAAGAAATGTGGTACAGTCTCTAAAGAAAGTAACAGTGGTCATCTTATGGGGCCTAGGGAAGCAAGGGGGAGCTTGGTTTCTGATGGCAGGAAGGTATAAATAATGAAAGAAAAACAGAGCACAGAAGAGTCCCAAGAAGAAAGATGCCCGCTTCGCAGTTTTGCTCACCCTTTCTTTTGTTTGTCATTCCTGTAAATGAGTGGTGCTGGTTGTAAAGGGGACTTGTGAAGAGATTATGGATGGCTCAAAGGAGAATATCACCACCAGTGGAAGAATACTGAAAGGTGTTTTACTGTAGGTCAAGAAACTTAAGATGAAAGTGTTCAAAACATACCACACATATATCAGATCATATGATACACTTATCTTTGCTCCTAGAGCATAAAAAACATTCAGTCAACATAAATTCTCTCCTCCTTTCTCCTCTTCCTCCTCCTCCTTATTGTTTTACTGTTGTTTCTGTTACTTATTCTCATTTCTTCCTCCTGCCTGTACTTTCGATCCTGACTATCCAGGTGTCACCCAACCATTAAAGTCATTTCTCTAGTATTTAAGTTGTATCTCCTTTCTCTAATCCTAACCACATTGATCTCCATTTTGGGATTAACACTTAGTTGCACACTATCTTAAAGTGCTCCTTGTTATTTCAAGTATTATTTAATCTTGTTAGCTGAACAAGGTATAAATACTTTGAAGATTGAAACCATATCTCTATTTATTTCTCTGTATTCACCAAAATAATTAGAACAATGTTGAGCATATAGAATATCCCAAATAACTGTTTATTGAATAAATTATAGGCATTTAATAAATACTGTTTAATTGACTTTCTTCCCTCTGCATGCTTAGAAAAGTATACATATGTTATTGTACTGTGAAGAAAAGGGAGAAAAGGATTTATTAATGTTCACAGTTTACCTGGCATACTCATATTTCTATCCCACCAGATTAAAATCTATCCTTTACTTACTGCTCTGGCCAAAGCAAACAAAATCAAATGAACAAAGAAAAGTCTCCAAAAGAAAAAAAGTAAAACAAAACAACAACAACAAAAAAAAAACAAAGCCAAAAAACACAACAACAACAAAAAAACCCCAAAAATCCAAATCCTCACAAAATGGGTAAAAATAATGCATTTATAAGGTCAACATAGATAATTAGAGAACATATTATAATTGGGAAAGAATTACTCAGTCAAGGTTATGTTTATTATCCTGGAATTGAAGCAAATATTTGAAATAGATTAATAATGGATAGAACAGCATCTGATTTTTTCCACATAATCCATTTTAGATCAAGAGTACTTTGTGGCAAGAACATGAAATCTGTTGAGACCAGCTGACCTTTGCAAAGAGTTGTGGCTGGTTAACTTCATAGTTCACTTCATATTGTGTTTGAGACATGAAAGAAAAATCTCCCAGTCCCCATCTGCCAAATTATTCCCCTCCCCTCCTTCAAAGCCTAAACAGAAAACCACCTCTACCACAAAGCCTTCAAGTGGAAGATGCATGTGAGTATCTGCACTGTTGTGGTAGACCAGTGAAACATCCATATTTAACTCTTGATTAATTCAAGCAAACAAGAAGATGATTCAGTTAAATATGATTAAATACGCAGGAGGACCTTTATTTTTTTTTCCTCTTTACTTTTCTTTTTAAAAAATTTTGCTGTAAGTGCTCTCATAGTTTGTCAAATCAACTTGCAATTAAGTATATGATGAAGAGAGATTGATTTTTTTGTCATGTTTAAATTTTCAGAGTTAAGGACCTAGACTCCACACAGTATCTGCTAAGATGACAACATTTCCAGCCAGCTTCTTTTTTAATTACAGCTGCTCTTTGACAAAATCTAAAACTTTTTCTAAACGCGTGATAGAATGCTTGCAAGCACTGTTATAGCTGTAACTCTTGTGCAAGTTGAGTAGCACAGATTTCTCCAAAGTGGAAAAAAATACTGTTAAGAAAGGCATTTCTTTCTCCACTGGGTCCTGTTCCTTGATGCTTCCCCAGCAGGCCATAGCTGGATGAACACCAACACCAGTAGGCTCCAAATACTTGGCTAAATGGGATAGTTTATGGAAACTCCACCACAAAGACATTCCATTCGCATGGTGGCCTTTGGGCTTGGCATTGTGCAATGTGCTTTCACATCTGCATCTGTGCTTGCTTCTTTGTTGCTGTGAACTTGAACTCTTCTTCCTTTAACTCTGAGCCTCCATTGAACCTAGCGGAATACTACTTCCTCTCTATTTAAGACAAAATTCTCTTTTTTTCCAACCTATTTCTCATCTAATGGAAATATTGCTCTCTCACTAAGAATTTGAATTCCCATCATCCTTTTCCATGGAGGATTCACCTCCCACTAGCCCTGATTAAGTGGGATTCTATTGAGAATCGACTTTTCTTTGTGCACCATTTCTTGATCGATGAACCAGCTGTGTGAGCAAGTATGGTGTAAACCAAAGAGAGAGACATTGTTTTATTTTATTTTACTTTATTTTCCCATGTTCTACTTTCATATGTTAACAGTTGGAGTGAAAGGACTTTGCCTTCTGAAGCACCTCCCGTTTTCATCACTTTAAAGCTGTTACTTCCCTCTATGTGACTTTCCTTAAACCATCACTGCTATTGTCTACCACACCCTGGAATTTATTTCAGCTATATAAATGACTTGAAACAAAACCTTCCTTTCCATGTATTCCCTGCAATCTTCCTGAATAACTTTAATACTTACACTTTTGACCTTGAAGTTTCCTTGATCCGATTCCTTTCCATTCCTGACCCTATGGACCTGTAGCTCATTGCTTCCTGAGCCACACTGCTTGAACTTTTTATCAGAAATCAATATTTTTATTTCTGAGATCTTTAATTCAACATTTCCCTGTCTCAACTACAAGTTTTTACCTGCATCTTTCCCCATTTAATTGTATTGATTAATCTCTGCCCTCTTTGGCACCTTTACATGCTCAAATGGTGACTTTTGCCTCTCTGACCCAGCCTTGTATCCACAGCCAACTTTTTCAGTTGGCCTCTCTGATCCTTCTCCTTGCCCAACTCATCAAATTTCAAATCTCAACCCTGGATAACCTCCACGAGTTGCTTTCCTTGCCTTTTTTTTTTTTTTTTTTTTTTTTTTTTTTGAGATCACAGAATGTTTTTGGAGAGGAAGGAAAGAAAACATGAAGACTTGCCTGGCTATTGAAGACTCTCTACTTTCACTTTCAATGATCCCTAATATTGAAAATTCACATCTTAATATAACATCCAATTTAACAGTATTGTTTCCTTTCATCTCCCAACACTATCATGATACCCCACTATTTTAGGGAGAAAAGAACATCAGGTTTGCCTGCCTTTGCATACTCTAATCTTTATTCCCCCATGTCCCTCTCCCTTCCACTCTTCTCCTTTTTAAGCTTCTCCCCTCTCTCGATATTCTGGACTCGAAACGTTACCAGTGCTTTCAAGGTATTATTATCACAAGGATTTACTTTTTCTCTAACATCTTCACTCTATCCCAATCTGTAGACATATGTATTTTAAATAAAAACAAAAGCAAAAACAAAGCTCATTCATTCAACAACTATTTATTGGACACCTGCTCTGCATAGGCACTTTTGTAGATACATAGGATATAAGGAAATAAAACTTGATAAACACACACTTTTGTGTAGTTGCCACCTTTTCTGTATACCAACTGAAATCTTTACTTTCTTCAAACACGTTTCAAATATGGTCCTAAATTCACTTCCTCTACTTCTATTCTAACCATTCGCTGCAGAAGTCTCTTACAGCCTGGTTTTGCCTCCGTTGATGCCCTTCTCTCAAGGATTAAGAAAAAAATGATGACTATTTTGTCTTATTAGAAGGTCTTTTCTCTGTATTTTAAAGATTGTATTTTAAAGATTTCTCACTGTCATCCCTATGTCCCTCTCCCAAAATTATATCTCAACTCTGGCCTTGTACCTCCTCTACAGCCCATATTTCAAATGACCTATCTAGTACTTTTATTTGAATATTCTTCCACACCTTAAATTCAACATGATCATAGCTATGATGTAAGTCTGGGACATGTTAAATTATAAAAGGGCAGGAACTCTAACCAGGATGAGGGCACACAGGGAGTTAACTTTTCTGTAGAGTCAGCCCCAGCCAGATCAGCTGGAAATGTCCCAAGGCATGAATCCCATGGATATGGTCATTTTATGTACAGTCCAGGCAAAGCCAAACCAGTAGGTCTAAAACATTAGTAGGGGCATGGTGCCAGGGATTTTGGGAGAAAGGTAGAAATGTCGGAAGCTGTTTACACTTAGCAAGCCCTCGATTCATGGCTGGGTATATGGAAAATATAGAATAAATATAGAAAAATGGACAAGGAAGAAACACGGAAGGCATTTTGGATTCAGTTATTAGGTGAAACTCATGGAAGGGTCCTAGAACAAAAAGCAAGGTTATGGAACAGACTATATACAGACTGATGGTCAAGGCAAAAACCTAGTTATATGGATGTTGACAATTAAACTCTATGGTGCCGGGAAGAAAGAGAAGGAATCAGGGGAAAGGTGTCTTTTATCTGAATGACAACATGGGCTACTAGGTTAGCGTATGATACCAATATGGTAAGAGTCAAGTTGCTGATAAATTTCCTGTGCTATTTCAATTCCTGTCTTACTAGACATCTCTTCAATATTACACTATCAACTAGGCATTGAATCTTTAAAATCTCTGCTGTACTAACATCTTTGAGGCAGCTCTTTTTGACTCTTGTTTTATTTCCCTGAATATTTCTTCTTAATCTTCTTTATGTGCTACTCCTCTTTTTGTACACTCAAATATTGATTCTTCCTTTGGATTCTGTATTTGGCCCTTTGCCATTCTTTCTATCTTCACTCTCCTTGGGCAAAGTCATTCACCTTTTTGATTTTAACTACCACTGGATCCTGTTGCTTTGTAATCCAGGTCTACAGTTCTGGTATCTCCCTTGAGCTTTAGACTCCTATATTTAACTTCCTTTTAGTTAAATTCATTTAGATGTCTTACTCATCATGTTCAAAAACAACATGTTCAAAGCAGATCTAAATTCTCTCTCTCTCTCGCCAAACCCACTCTTCCTTCTGATATTTCCTATGTTAATTAATTGCAACATTATTTACCTAGTCACTTGAGCCAGAAAGCTGGAGTCATCCTAAGCCACTTCCTCTCCCTCATCCCCCACATACAATCAACCAGACAATCCTAACAATTTTACCTCATGATTATTTCTTATCTCTTTTTATGCTCTCCTGGTTCAGTCCATAATTGTGCACTTGGAGTATTTCATTAACCAAATCCCTGCTCTTTCTGATTGCTGACTGGCTTCTCCACATTATACTGCCCTTCAAACAGTCTGGGTGCTATAGCTGAAATACAAATCTGGTCAGGTCACTTTCTTGCTTCTATCTTTGACGTGGTCATTCCTTGTTTATTGAATCAACCTAAGCTTCTTAGTACAACTTAAAGACCCTTCATGATCTAGCTCCCATCTGGGTTCTTACCATCAACCCCTAATTATACCTTACCTTAAAAACTACATGCCTAAAACTAAACTCATGATTTATTTTTATTCACTTCTCATTCCCCAAACATATGTCTCCTTCTATATTCATTATCATTTTCTCCAATCTTCTAAACTAGGAAAGATGTCAACATATACCCCTTTACCTTTCTCACCAGTAATTCAAAACAATTGCTCACCAAATTTGGTTAATTTTATGCCAAAAAGTATCTCTCAAATCTGGACCCTCCATTCTATTCCTCTTTTAATATTTCTTCTCTGACCTACAAAAGCATCTTGATGCTACGGAGTTTAGCCTTCTTAGCATTCGATGGCCCCATTCAGTGTTGTGTTGTGACTTTGGGTGTCCTGAAAATGTTCCTAAAATTACTGAACATTTCTGGAGAAAAAGGACATATTACAGATATACATCGCCACTAGGTCCACACTAGGTAGTTGATTAATATGTAATTAGAAGAAATTACATGTATAGAAGATAGATAGATATAGATAGATAGATAACTATGTGATCAGAATCACTCAGCCATTATTCATGGACATAGGGTGACATTTATTTCCCAGTTTTTTGGCAGCAGAAGGGACTAGCATAACATAAAGATAAAATAATTTTTCCTTATAACAAAGAACTATAGAGAATTTATTATAAAATGAAATAAAATGGCAAAGTGTATATTATCTGAATAATCTCAATGTCATTCATATCCATCTTTTCACCCACACAGTGGTATGAGTACATAGAAAGTGTTTTGAAGTTTCCTAGACTTTTATGAAAAGCATAAGCAGGTGACTTCAAAATTGGGAGAAAACTCATTCAAGAGAAACTTTCTGGAGATTTAGTGATCCCTATTATTGATTTGACCAAAAATACTGTTAAAAAACAAGTTTCTGGGAAGTAATTTCCATGAAAGTTCTCTTACTGGCCTTGTTCTTCCCGCAAATTCAGTAAAAACAGCTCCAAACTCAAGTCTTAAATTGAGGTCCGCTGAAAAACGACATGCTTTTAATAATTCAAGAGCTTCATAAATGGCCCCTCAAGGCATGACCCTAACAGCAATATATACTGTTAATGAGAATGGGAGACTTGAAAAGAGATGAAGTGAGCCTTCTTAGGAATTGAAGATGGTAAAAAGATGTCCTCTGTTTCACAGTTTAAGTAGCAATTATAAAAAGTGACTGCTTAAAATGTTCAGTAGAAAGGTTTCTGCTTATTTTGTTGGAAAGTACAGATAGTTCACACTTTTCACCAGTTCATTTTGGGGGTCTTGCTTTTCACCACACCTCTTACAAGACATTTAATCATAAAGACTCATATTTCAGAAGAGGAACTCAAGATGGCGGCATAGGCAGACTCGGAACTCACCTCCTCCCCTCCTCCCGTGGACGCAGCCAATTTACAACTACTCGTGGAATATTACCCCTGAGACAGAACTGAAAACTGGATAAGAGGAACTCCTGCAACAACGGACAATCCTAATTGAGGTGGAAGAGGCAGAGACTCCCTTCTGGAGAGGAAAAACGCCGCCTTCACAAGCCGCCAGCCTCACAGCCGCCAGCAGCCCACAGGTACGCAGCCTCCCTGGAGGCGCGGGGCCCTGAGCGTGGGAGTGCCCCCGCTGGGGGCATTTTGTGGACCCAGCACAATCGAGACGAGTGGCATAATATCTGACTTTGCCTGCTACTAAAACATTGGGGAGCACCCCCGGAAAACGCGGTTCACAAAGAAACTAAAACCGACTCTTAAAGGGCCCACGTGCAAACTCACCTGTTCCAGAAAGCATCCTAAAATCACCAGAAAGAAAGGTGCAAAGTGCTTTGGTGAAAAGAAACTCACCTGATAGGCCCTGAGTGCATCTCGGTGAGAGGTGAGACCTCTCCAGGGACTGGGACATTGGCCGCAGCCATTGTTGTGGCCTGGTGTGGGCGTGCTGACACAGATGCCATTGGAGTTCTCCCTGAGGCCTGCTAGCCCAGGGTCTGCCCCACCCGCTAGAGCACCGATTTAATCCAGTTCAGCCAGGGCAGGCAGCCCACCCTAGAGACTGGTCCTACCCAACAACAAACCCTCAGGCAACTTGTGAGCCTGCATAGATTGGTGACTGGATTCTCTGCAGCCTGGCAACTGAGCCAACTTCAGTGGGGCAGGGCATGCACAAGGAGCAGGTGGAGAGTGTGGGGGGGTGGTGGAGTGTGTGGGGCTCCCACCATGGAGAGACTGGGTCTGCTTCGGGAGGTCGGGGCGTGCACCTGGGGCAGGACTGTGTTGACTGTTTGTGTGGACCTGTGGGCGGAAGAGCTTGTCAGCTGCAGAAGACTTGTGCTTCTCAAAGACCCACATAGGGGGTTTGCCCCACCTCCCAAAGCCTGAAACAATTGGGTGCTCATGTGCCTGAGACCAGCGCCACCCAGCTGCAATCCTCAGAGAGCTGATAAGAGACCTAAAGGCTGGAGGTTTATAGCAATGTAAGCCCCTGACCCTAACAACCTGCCACGCTGGGGGCCTACTCAATTAAAAGAAATACTGCAACACAAATGTGGTATTACAACTTGCAGCCAACTGTGCTGGGGCTCCCCACACCTGATAAAGAGACTGAAGAGCCCACGACAACTACAAGCAGCTGAGCATTACAACAGCTGACCAGGGGCATAACTTGGCCTCCCTGGGTGCCCACAGGGAGAATACACAGGCCACAAGAGAAGGACACACGTAGCCCACATAGGGGTCACCCCTGGAACATTGAGAACTGAGGGAAGCACACTGCAGGCCTCCTAAGCCATCACTTACATAAGATCACCTATCCAAGAGCAGGACACGTAGCTGACCTACCTAATACGTAGACACAAGCACAGGGAAAGAGGCAATACGAGGAGGCAAAGGAATACATTCCAAGCAAGGCAACAGGACAAAACCCCAGAAAAGGAAGTAAGTGAAACAGAAATGAGCAACCTACCCGACAGAGAGTTCAAACTAAGAGCATTAAGGATGCTCACTGATCTGGGGAGAAGAATAGATGAACTCAGTGAGAATGTCAACAAAGAAATGGATGATATAAAAAAGAAACAATCAGAAATGAAGAATACAATCCTAGAAATGAAAAATTCACTAGAGGGACTCAAAAGAAGAGTAGAGGATACAGAAGAATGGATCTGTGAGTGGGATGAAAGACTAGAAGGAATTACCCAAGCTGAACAGGTAAAAGAGAAAAGAATTAAAAAGAGTGAGGACAGTCTAAGGGACATCTGGGACAATATCAAGTGCACTAACATCCGTGTTATAGGTGTCCTGGAAGGAGAAGAGCGGGACAAAGAGGCAGAGAATCTATTTCAAGAAATAATAGATGAAAACTTCCCTAACCTAAGGAAGGAAACAGACATCCAGGTACAGGAAGCACAGAGAGCCCCAAACAAGATAGACCCAAAGAGACCCACACCAAGACACATCATAATCAAAATGTCCAGAATTAAAGATAAAGAGAGAATCCTAAAAGCCACAAGAGAAAGTCAAGTTACATACAAAGGAAACCCCATAAATCTATCAGCTGACTTCTCAGCAGAAACCTTACAGGCTAAAAGAGAATGGCATGATATATTTAAAGTGCTAAATGGAAAAAACTTACAGCCAAGAATACTCTACCCAGCAAGGTTACCATTCAACATGGAAGGAGAGATCAAAAATTTTCCAGACAAGCAAAAATTAAAGGAGTTTGTCACCAAGAAACCAGTGCTACAAGAAATGTTAAAAGGACTGGTTTAAGGGGAAAAGAGAAGACCACAAATAGGAAAAATTATCTATTTCCATGATTAGAACGTAATGGATACAAATGCACAAAAAAGAGGTTAGATATGATATCAAAAACATAAAAGGAGGGAGGAGGGGAGTTAAGAGTACAGCTTTCAGACAGAGGTCAAACTAAAGTGACCATCAATTCTGTATAGAAGAAGAAAGGAACAGAGAAGGACTACTAAAACACTGAGAAAAAAAAAGTTAAAAAATGGCAGTAAGTACATACTTATCAATAGCTACTTTAAACGTCAATGGACTAAATGCTCCAAGTAAAAGGCATAAGGTGGCTGATTGGATAAAAAAACAAGACCCATGTATATGCTGCATACAAGAGACACACTTCAGACCTAAAGACACTCACAAACTGAAAGTGACAGGATGGAAAAAGATACTCCATGCAAATGGCAATGAAAAGAAAGCTGGGGTATCAGTACTCATATCAGACAAAATAGACTTTAAAACAAAAACTGTGAAAAGAGACAAAGAAGGGCATTACATAATGATCAAGGGAGCAATCCAACAAGAGGATATAACTCTTGTAAATATCTACGCACCCAATGTAGGTGCAACTAAATATATAAAGCAATTATTAACAGACATAAAAACAGAAATAGACAGTAACACAATAACAAGAGGGGACTTTAACACTCCACTTACACCAATGGATAGATCATCCGAACAGAAGATCAATAAGGAAACATTGGCCTTAAATGATACACTAGAACAGATAGACCTAGTAGATATATACAGAGCATTCCATCCAAAAACTGAAGAATACATGTTCCTTTCAAACGCACATGGAACATTCTCCAGGATTGATCACATATTAGGCCACAAAACAAATCTCCATAAATTTACGAAGATTGAAATAATACCAAGCATCTTTTCTGACCACTATGGTATGAAACTAGAAATCAACTACAGGAAAAAAATCAGAAAAGCCACAAATATGTGGAGTTTAAACAAAATGCTACTGAACAACGACTGGGTCAGTGAAGAAATCAAAGAAGAAATCAAAAAATACCTGGAGACAAATGAAAATGAAAATACGACATGCCAGAATTTATGGGATACAGCAAAAGCGGTTCTAAGAGGGAAGTTTGTAGCAATACAGGCCTATCTCAACAAACAAGAAATATCTCAAATAAACAATCTAACAACGCGCCTAAAGGAACTGGAAAAAGAAGAACAAACAAAGCCCCAAATCAGTAGAAGAAGGGAAATCATAAAAATCAGAGCAGAAATAAATGAAATAGAGACCAAAAAAACAATAGAAAAAATTAATAAAAACGAGAGCTGGTTCTTTGAAAAGATAAACAAAATTGACAAACCTTTAGCTAGACTCACCAAGAAAAAAAGAGAGAAGGCACAAATAAGTAAAATCAGAAATGAAAGAGGAGAAATTACAACAGACACCTCAGAAATACAAAAGATTATAAGAGAATACTATGAAAAGCTATATGCCAACCAATTCGACAATCTGGAAGAAATGGATAAATTCTTAGAATCGTACAACCTCCCAAAACTGAATCAAGAGGAAGTAGAGAATTTGAATAGACCAATCACCAGTAAGGAGATCGAAACAGTAATCAAAAAACCTCCCCAAAAATAAAAGTCCAGGACCAGACGGCTTCCCTGGTGAATTCTACCAAATGTTCAAAGAAGACTTAATACCCATCCTCCTCAAACTCTTCCAAAAAATTGAGGAGGTGGGGAAGCACCCTAACTCATTCTACGAAGCTGACATTACTTTGATACCAACCCAGACAAGGACAACAGAAAAAAAGGAAATTACAGGCCAATATCACTGATGAGCATGGATGCAAAAATCCTCAACAAAATACTAGCAAATCGCATACAACAATACGTTAAAAAGATTATACACCATTATCAAGTGGGAATTATTCCAGGTATGCAGGGATGGTTTAACATTTGCAAGTCAATCAACGTGATATACCACATTAATAAAATGAAGAATAAAAATCACATGATCATCTCAATAGATGCAGAGAAAGCATTTGACAAGATACAGCATCCCTTTATGATAAAAATTCTGAATAAAATGGGTATAGAAGGAAAGTACCTCAACATAATAAAGGCTATATATGAGAAACCCACAGCTAATATCATCCTCAATGGTGAAAAACTGAAAGCTATCCCTCTAAAAACAGGAACCAGACAAGGATGCCCACTCTCACCACTCCTATTTAACATAGTACTGGAAGTCCTAGCCAGAGCAATCAGGCAAGAGAAAGAAATAAAAGGGATCCAAATTGGAAAGGAAGAAGTGAAACTCTCACTATTTTCAGATGACATGATTTTATATATAGAAAACCCTAAAGAATCCACCAGAAAACTTTTAGAAGTAATAAACGAATATGGTAAAGTTGCAGGATACAAAATCAACATACGAAAATCAGTTGCATTTCTATACACTAACAACGAAGTAGCAGAAAGAGAAATTAAGAATACCATCCAATTTACAATTGCAACAAAAGGAATAAAATACCTAGGAATAAACTTAACCAAAGAGGTGAAAGAGCTGTACACGGAAAACTATAAAATATTGCTGGAAGAAATTGAAGAAGACACAAAGAAATGGAAAGATATTCCATGCTCTTGGATTGGAAGAATTAACATAGTTAAGATGTCCATACTTCCTAAAGCCATCTATGGATTCAATGCAATCCCTATCAAAATTCCAACAACATTTTCCACAGAAATAGAACAAAGAATCCTAAAGTTTATATGGAACAACAAAAGACCCCGAATAGCTAAAGCAATCCTGAGAAAAAAGAACACCACTGGGGCCGGCCCGGTGGCGCAGCGGTTAAGTGCGTGCGCTCCACTGCGGCAGCCCAGGGTTCGCAGGTTCGGATCCCGGGCATGTACCGACACACCGCTTGCTAAGCCATGCTGTGGCGGCGTCCCATATAAAGTGGAGGAAGACGGGCACGGATGTTAGCCCAGGGCCAGTCTTCCTCAAGAAAAAAAAAGGGGAGGACTGTCATCGGATGTTAGCTCAGGGCTAGTCCTCCTTGCAAAAAAAAAAAAAAAGAAAGAACACAGCTGGAAGTGTCACACTCCCTGATTTCAAACTATACTACAAAGCTATAGTAACCAAAACAGCATGGTACTGGCACAAAAACAGACACACAGATCAATGGAATAGAATCAAAAGCCCAGAAATAAACCCACACATCTATGGACAGCTAATCTTTGACAAAGGAGTCAAGAACATACAATGGAGAAAAGAAAGTCTCTTCAACAAATGGTGTTGGGAAAACTGGATAGCCACATGCAAAAAAAAATGAAAGTAGACCCTTACCTTACACCATACACAAAAATTAACTCCAAATGGATTAAAGACTTGAAAGTAAGACCTGAAACTATGAAACTTCTAGAAGAAAACATAGGCAGTACGCTCTTTGACATCCGTCTTAGTAACATATTTTCAAGCACCATGTCTGATCGGGCAAGAGAAAGAATAGAAAAAATAAACAAATGGGACTACATCCAACTAAAAAGTCTCTGCACAGCAAAGGAAACCATCAACAAAACAAAAAGACAACCTAACAATTGGGAGAAGATATTTGCAAACCATACATCTGATAAGGGCTTAATCTCCAAAATATATAAAGAACTCATGCATCTCAACAACAAAAAAACTACCAACCCAATTAAAAAATGGGCAAAAGACCTGAACAGACATTTCTCCAAAGAAGATATATAGGTGGCCAACAGACACATGAAAAGATGTTCAAAATCATTAACTATCAGGGAAATGCAAATCAAAACTACAATGAGATATCACTCATGCCCGTCAGAATGGCTATAATTAACAAGACAGGAAACAACATGTGTTGGAGACGATGTGGAGAGAAGGGAACTCTCCTACACTGCTGGTGGGAGTGCAAACTGGTGCAGCCACTATGGAAAACAGTATGGAGATTCCTCAAAAAATCAAGGATAGAACTACCATATGATCCAGCTATTCCACCTCTGCGTATTTATCCAAAGAACTTGAAAACACCAATTCATAAAGATACATGCACCCCTGTGTTCATTGCAGCGTTTTTCACAATAGTCAAGACTTGGAAGCAACCTAAGTGCCCATCAAGGGACGAATGGATAAAGAAGATGAGGTATATATACACAATGGAATACTACTCAGCCATAAGAAACGATGAAATCCAGCCATTTGTGACAACATGGATGGACATTGAGGGTATTATGCAAAGTGAAATAAGTCAGAGGGAGAAGGTCAAATACCGTATGATTTCCTTCACTAAGTAGTAGATAATAACAACAATAAACAAACACATAGAGACAGAGATTGGATTGGTGGTTACCAGAGGGGAAGTAGGGAGGGAGGAGGGCGAAAGGGATAATTAGGTACATGTGTGTGGTGAGGGGTTGTAATTAGTATTTGGGTGGTGAACATGATGTAGTCTATGCAGAAATAGAAGTATAATGATGTACACCTGAAATTTATACAATGTTATAAACTAATGTTACTGCAATACACAAAAAATTAAAAAAAAAAGAAAGTAATAAACCAGGATCAGAAAAAAAAAAAAAGACATATTTCACATTTCACCAACCATAGCTGCTCATTTGGTGGCTTCCACTCACACCTGACAGCACGTGTATAATCAGGATGTAATACAAGACCAGCCAAGCTTGGCCTCACAGTAATCTTCTTTAAGCTGCATTTGCATCAAACACTTTGTGTCTAAAAGTGAGGACTGGCTTTAATGTTGGCAAGTTGATGATGGGGAAGAAAAAAGTGTCTGAGTTCTCTGAGAGGATAACCTTATCTTGAGTGTGAGTTTATTTGTAATGTCAGTAGCCACTCTGAACAGAGAATTCCTTGTATGGTGAAGACGTCTTTTGAATTTATTTTTCCACTGAAGAACTGAAATGAAGACAATAGTCTCTGCGGAGAAAACAGAGCTAAATCACACTTTAGATCACTGGCATTTACAATTAATATGATTTTTATTTTTCCTAGAGACCCAAATGGCAGGTATATGCCATTTTGATTCAATTATCTGCTTTCAGCATTTTTCCCATACCACCAACTTAGGCAGTCTAGACACGGTGGTTGCTCTCCGGTAAGTATGCTTCTTTCTGGGAATTGATTTCTTTTGGATCATTGATGAAGTCTCAGCAGACCTGGGTAACTCTTCCCACACACTTCTTTTGCCAATATATTTCAATATCTATGATGCAATAATAAATTAATACATCTGTATCATATTAATACTACATTGGAGCAATGCAACAGTAACATGATACAATAGAAACATTGCTAACCCCCTAAGACTTTCACATGGCTCTGCTGGATGAAAACCATTACTGTCAGTTCCAGCTCACAGACCTTATGTCTGTGAAAAGGCAAAATAGACAGTGTCCTGGGTGCCTTTGAGTAGTATAAACTGTCTTGTTATCAACACCAACACTGCTGTTCAGAGATAAGGAAAGCAGACACTCAGACGAGTTACTTTGTGAGCTCTGCATTTTTTATAACCCTAGGCACTCTCCTCTTTAGCATTGTTGGTTTGTCAGTCTCTGGATAATTGCTCATAAATCATTGCTTAAATTGCTCATGACTCCATAATGTTTCTTGCCAACAAAGCATTTCTTTGAATATTTGATAGATTTTCCAAAATAGTTTACTTGTAAGATACTTGAATTTCAAATTTTCAAAATGATAGGAAAAAACATAAAGAGAAAAAAAATTAAGACTTTTTCTGAAAGCCAAGTTTCCTGGATATAATTTTTATTTCCAAAGTGAATAACACAGATGCGTGAATCTTAGCTAGACCCTTTCAATCTAGCCACATTCCTAAGCATCTATCTCCTCTTTCTAGTTGGATCTGGGTACAGTACATTTGTTTTCTGTGGAAATTGACTCATTTCAAAAAGTTTCCAAAGAAATGCCATAAGTTTTTGGGTTAATTAAATCTATTGTTTTATAAAGACTTTACAAGGACCAACCTAAATCTTTATGCTGCATTTGAAATCATCGTCCTGTGCTTTTATCATCATAAATATAAATCAAAAACAGCTGCTTACCTCTAACTATTCCTTTTCGCATCCTTGAAATATGTTGGTAGGTTTGCCCCTTCATATTTCTACACAAAATAGGCCCAGTTCCAGTGACCCTTCCTCAGAGAGATAACTTTCCAACCATTTAATCATTTTCATTGCTCTTCTTTGGAACTGCTCCAGATTCTCTTTCCTTGGGTGGGCCCCCTGTGGTCAGAGTGTTGTGGTATAGACTCCTGGGCCGTGCTGACTAAATGGTAAGTTACTTCATTGGAGGCACATAGCATGAGCCTGACGTCACTCTATCCATGTGGCTACCTCTCATTTTATACAATCCCACTATGTGAAAATCCAGATATAGCTTAAAAATAAACTTTGCCAGAAGATTCGCCACAGGAGAACTTCTAAAAGAATACTCTAATATATTTAAAATAGGACTTGTTTTCCAAAATCTATGTATGTACAACTTTTCAGAGAACATCTATCATGTGAGATGAAGTACACAATATCCATCTATTCATTCACTCGTTCATTCTTTCATTTATTCAGGAACATTTTTCAAATGTCCAATATATTCTGATAGCCACTAGAGATATAAAACTGAAGACCTTACCTCGCTTACCTTGGCTCCTTACTCTGAAGAATGTGCAGCCCAGAGAGACAGTGTGTAAATAGTCTGGCCTTTGGAATCAATCGGATCTATGTGGAAAGTAGCTGCAAATCATCAGCACATACTTACTTTCTCCAAACTTTAATTTTCTCGTCTTTAAAACGAACATAATGACAATTTCTATCTCATAGCAGGTCATAAAATTTAAACAAGAAATACACGTGAATAGTGTGACAGTTCAGCTTTTTGTTATTATATTCCAGAGGCTTTCATATAGCAGGCAATTTTATTTAACTGAATTAATAAATAAAAGAATGAATAAATAAGTGATACATATATAAAAATGATTATTATGGGAGCCGGCCTGGTGGCTTAGTGGTTAAGTTCACGTGCTCCACTTTGGCGGCCTGGGGTTTGTGGGTTCGGATCCCAGGCGTGGACCTGCACGCTGCTCATCAAGCCATGCTGTGGAGGTGTCCCATATACAAAGTAGAGGAAGATTGGCACAGATGTTAACTCAGGGACAATCTTCCTCAAGCAAAAAGAGGAAGATTGGCAACAGACGTTGGCTCAGGACCAATCTTCCTCACCTGCCCCCCCATCAAATTATTATTACAATACAATATATAATAAAATTATCAACAAAATCTTATGGGAGAACAGAGGAGTAAAATGCTAAGCCTACTTGTTGAGACTCTAGGAAACATACAGGATGTAATATTTAAATGGTGTATTTAAAGACAAATACGAGTTCGCTAGGAGGAAAATGTGCGGAAAGGCATTCCAGACAGAAGAAGGAACCTGTGTGAAGTCATTGAAATACAAGTAAATAAGGCAAAGTTAAGGAATTGCAACGGGCCGTGCTTTCTGAATGGCAGGGCTGCATGGAGGAGAGTTGTGAGTGATGGGGCTAGAGAAGTAGGCTAGGGTCAAAGATGAAGTGTCCCAAGTGCAATGTTAGAATTTATCCTTTAGACAATGGAGAGACAGTGAGATTTAAGCAGAAGAATGAGGTTCCAAGAGAATTTGGAAAAAATAATTAGTAGTATAATTGGCAATAGCGACAAGGATGTGATGGGATGAAAAGGAACTGGTGGCAGAGAGACCAGTTATGATATGCAGTCCGTTGAGTGATCCAGGGACGTGATGGGGAAGGTCTGAATTAACAGTGGCAGTAGGAATAGAATGGAGAGCTCAGATTTGAGAGATATTTTCTGGCATAAAATTAATCAAATTTGGTGACCAATTTTTAGGGCTATTGATGAGGGAGGTAGAGGAGTATATATTGATCTTTTCTAGTTTGGAAGATTGGATAAAATGATAACAAATATAGGAGGATAGAAGTGGATAAAAATAAATTGTGGGTTCAGTTTTAGTCAAGTAGTATAAGACTTGCTCTACAGAGTTGGAAATGAGAATCTGTGGCTTGCAAGAAAAGTATGGAACAGAAATGTGGACTTGGGAATTGTTAACACAGGGACAGCAATTGAAGTTTGGGAATGGATGAAGTTTCACATTGCATTTGGAATCCTTTATGGTCTCTATCTAATCATCACTCCTAATCCATATTATACTTAAAAAAATGTTCTTCTTTCAAATGTACATTACCTTAGAATTGTCTCCCTAGTATAATTTAATCATATTTCTTTGTGCATCTGTCATTAATTATTTAAAATTTAATTGTGTTTCCAAGAGACTATCCCCTTTACTAAAGACACGTCTATGTCTCCAAAACCACTTGCCAAAAGGGATCTGGCCCAGAAGTATAAGACTACATCAAGTGCACTCCCTTTCTTGAAGCACAATGATAGGAATATGTAGGAATACTGGGCTCCATTACATGAGCAGGGAGCATTAACTAAAATGGGAGGAAGCAATAGCTACTCGCGATGTCACTGTAAAGGAAAACATTGATTAAAGATCCATTTGGAACCATTTAGAGCACACTACCACTCCATCAGTTCTATTGTTCTTGAAATCCAGATCTATTGCAAACTCAACTTCTCTGTCTTCCAAGCCACAGTAAAGTTACCACATCTGACTTGAGAGTGTTGGATTGCTCTGTCAACATTGCCGCCCTCAACCTCAAATCCTTTTGTTCAGCAGTCATATGACTGAGCAACTAAAGAAATTCAGAGCCATTACAAGCCGTTGGCTTCTGTTAATCAACTATAATCATGCATTGGATTCTTTCAAATGACATCATTTCTAAATTATCAATACAGAATGTTTAGAGTGTTAATTTTAAAAATTTATAAATTCCCTTGCATTTCTCTTGTTTAAGTAAATCTACTTTTTAAGACTTGCAAGAATGTTTTTGGGGTTTTTTTTGGTAAGGAAGACTGGCCCTGAGCTAACATCTGTTGCCAATATTCCTCTTTCTGCTGAGGAAGATTGGCATTGAGCTAACATCTGTGCCCATCTTCCTCCATTTTGTACATGGGACGCCGTGACAACATGGCATCGATGAGTGGTGCGTTGGTCCGCGCTCGAGATTCAAACCTGCAAACCCGGGCCGCCAAAGCAGAGTTCGAGAACTTAACCACTGCACCACCGGGCTAGCTCTGACTTTCTGGAATTTTAAAAAATGTTTCAACTGTGATTGGAGTCTTTTTATAAAATAAGAAAACCTCTTATTCATGTCTCACTTCTATTTTTTCTAGCCTTTGGGTAGAGTATATGGGAAAAACTTTGCTGTAATTAAAAGATAAAGTTGTGAGGATGTGTCTAAAAATGTGGCAAAAAAATAAAAGCTAAAGAGGTGGTTTGATCAGATTAGACTCTGAATAAGGGATGTTTTTATAGTGTGAAACTGTTTCTTCAAATGTCCTGTTGCCTCCACGCTCTAAACAGCCACAGCACCCTCATAGCAAGGTATGGTCATTTGTTTGTACCTTTTCTGATTGAAAAACATCCAGTCTCTATAAGGATAATCCTTTACTTAACTAATAGTATGTGAGTTGTTGGCTTCTTGACTGAAACTTGTTTGGAAATCATTTCCCACATTAAAAAAAAATTTATTTCTCTGCCTTTGCATTTCTTAACAGCCTTGAGACTCATTTCTGGTAGCCACATTCTCAGCAGCTAAGAGCTAGCTAAAATTATAAACAAATTCTTGCGAATGTGTATAAGGATGCCAGTACACAAACATGGGGAAGAAAACGGCTTCACAGAAAGGAGGGATTTCAAAGATGATAGTTTCATGCCCCTTGGATCATTTGCAAAAAGCTAATTCATGAGATGAAGGACCATAGACTACTTCTTCCATCAGACCACAACGGTGTACTCTGATAGGTAGAACTGTTCATTGACCAATGCTAGAGGCATGCTCCTAGCCTTCTCTCATACTACCTTTTAGTTTATGCTTTTCTACCATTTTTTTCCTAAAGCAATTCAATTTGGACAATTTTTAATGGAAGGATTCTTTTTGTGTGATATTTTCAGAAATAAACATACACTGAAACCAACAAAATTTGGAAAACAGAAAAATTTTTTTCTACCACAGTTAAGATTCTGTCATTTCTCTTTTACTAGATTCCCAATGAGAAAAAAATCAAACTTTTAAGACAATTTGGGTATTCCCGATAAAGTTACAGACAATTTAAGGTTTTAAATAAATTGACTCATTCTATCTTTTCTGGTAATTACACATATATTCTTCATTACAGGTCTTCTTCAATCTCTAACAAGAATCTTTGCACAATTATTTAGTTATTAACTTTAAGTATACTCTTTGTGGGGAACAGAGATGCCAAGTAGTCATTTAAATTTTTTGTTTGTAATTTCTTACTTTTTTGTCCAAGAATTTAGTAACCAAATGATTTAGCTCCTGATGCTTCCATGGATTAATCCACATCTGTTTCATAAATCTAGAAAGATTCCTGAGAATTGTCCAGTATTTTCTATGGGAATAAGAGACTAAGCCCAAGCGTTTTCCTGTATATATGTGTGTGATTTATATATATTCTTTTCTGGAGAGATCCGCTGTATCTAGCAAAATGGTTATAATGTGGAATCTAAAAAAGGGTAATCAGAGAAATGAACAGCTAAATTTTTACTATTACCCAATACTCTATTCAGTTTATCCCAGGCCTGAATCAGTGAGCGATAAGGAAAAAATCAGAGATTTTAAGGCAGAAGATCCGGGTTAGATATTCTAGATATGATATTACCTTTATTCATTCATCCACCAACAAATATTTATTGAATACTTATGGGCTAGGCACTGTATGAAGCGATAGATATATGCCTACTATATGTGTAGCTTTGAGCAAGTTATTTAACTGAGAGCTTCAGCTTTCAAATCTGCAAAATAGGGAAAATAATGCCTTGGTAACAGGGTTGGGGGAAGACTGAGTATGAGGGAGTAATACAGAGCCTGGTACCATGTGCCCATACATGGGCCCATTGGTTCCCAATTCATGAGCCCGGGTGATCTTCTGAAGTAGGGAGCACTATATGAAAATGTTCTAGGCCATAACATAAAGAGAAAGTAGTTGATATTGGACTTTGGAGTCATGTCAGCTGTATCTTTGCTATAAAGAAAAGGAAGATGGCATGAGGAGTGAGAACACAGCGGGATTGTCTCAACGAACTTTGGACAGATTTGCATTCAAATCCTAGACCCGCCTAATTATTAGCTGATTGATTGTGTGTTAGTTATTGGTCCTCTCTGAGACTCAGTTACCTTATCTGTTAGTGGGATCGTAATATCGACCCCATAAGATTGTTGAATTAAATGCAATGATCCTTGTAAGGAATCTAGCCAGTAGATGGCAGTAATTATTATTGTTGTTGTTATTATTCTTATTAATAAGGATCCCTTGGAAACCCTACTAAGTTTGTCATTTATGTTGCATCTGGCCTTTTTAATCACGCTTTTCCTGAGTTAATGGTGGAATGACAAATAGAGTCATACAATTGCAGGAAAATTTGAGCAGTTCATCTCTAATGAAAATTATTTTCCAGAAAATTCTTCGTTTTTTAAAGGAAAAGTTACTGTGACAACACTCCGTGAATGGAACTACTATCCATTTGGATATGCATGCAAAGTCATAATACTAGACTTAATGTTGGATCTCTAGGTGGAAAAATAATCGACATCTTTCTACTTAAGATTTCATAAGCTTTCTTTGAACGAGTTCACAATATCTCATAAACTAAAAGAAATGTTATTTCCTCTGCGATAAAAAGAAAAAATCCCAAAATGTTCTTCAATTTTATCTTCTTAATCATTACTTGTTCATCTCTTCATATTTTAAACTCAGTTTAGAAAAGGACTATTTATTTTTCTATGTCAGCATTCTGCTCTTTCTCGTGTATGCATTGCTTATCCACAGAAAATGATAGAAAATCCTCCACGTGAAAGGTTTAGTGAAAGTAACAGCACCACCATTCTTTTATCTGTGATGATGGAAAGATAATCCACATGTGAAAGCACTTGGTGCTTCAGCTTATTTTGAGTGACAGAAGCATAATAGAATCTCCTAGGCATTAACATTCTACAATAACGTAGCATTGTCACCCTTTGTCTGATCCTGGCTCACAGAAATCTCACTCAGTGTTTCAAATTCCTAACAAAAACTAGAGAAACACACCTCAAAGCTGTTTTGTGGAAATGGATTAGGTATAGCTCTAAATCTTTAAACAAACCCTTAATGATGTAAAAGCCCCGTTTATATACTTCTCAAGGGATGTTTACAGACTGGATGAAAATGAAGAATCTAGATTTCATGAGAAATTTGCATGCCTAAATCCTGTACATATTTTGCTTCTCAAAGTATTAGCCTTTTCTGTCTTTTCTCCACATTTGATATTTTGGCTTCTTAATGCTGTTCTGCAAACCTTTTTAAGAATGCTAGGAGGAAAATTCTACATTCTTTTGAATTTAGAATTAAGGACACCATTTAATCTTTCATTATCTCCTGATTTTTCATTTTAAAATACAAAAGCTACTACCTTTTGTTACGGCCCAGGTATGGTGATCCTTTGGAAATTTTTGAATTAGGTGGAATTTGTCAGCTACTTCCTCCCACATCCCTTTCAGTGCCCATTTTCCAGGAGCTGAGATCTCCTGCATTGCTCCCTGGCTGACTTGAACTCTTGTCGTATGTACTAAATCTGGACCTTCCTTTCCAGGCAGTACTTTTGCCTCCAAAGTTATTCCTCTGTCTTTGTACCCATACAATCTTAACCATCTTGGTTCTTATTCTCTCAGCTTTCTACTCCTAACCACTGCTCAGGGAGGTGGCATGGTAGGAGTAGAGAGAGCACTGGGCTGGAGATGAGAGTTTGCGTCAAAGGTCTGATCAGTACTTGTGGTGTGCTCACCTGTACCAGGCATTATTTTAAGTCCCTGCTGTGTGATAACTCATTCAATTCTCAAAAACAGTTCTATGAAAACAGGCACAGTAAGGTTAAATCCCTAGCCTAAGGTCATACAGCTAGCAAGAGGGGGAACCGGGGTTCAAGTCCAAGTGGTCTCACTCTAGAGCCTGTATGTTTAATCACTATGCTCTAGTGCCAATAACTCACCTTGTGGATCTCCCTTGGCCTCAGTTTCTTCTGTCAAATAGGAGAGTTTAGACAATAGCAAAGATAACTTTCCACTGTAAAACTGTATAATTCTAAGAGGAACTCAAGTGGATCAACCAAGTCACTTCTAAAGCTAGACCTATAAGTGCTTTTTTTAAGCCTTTTTATTTTATTTTTTTATTGAGGTATAATCAACACAAATATTATATTAGTTTCAGGTGTACAACACAATGATCTGATATTTGTATACATTGCAAAATGATCATCACAATAAATCTACTTAACATCCATCACAATATATAGTCTCAAGTTCTTTTTTCTGGTGATGAGAACTTTTAAGATCTGCTCTGTTAGCAACTTTCAAATATGCAATACATTATTATTAAATACAGTTGCCATGCTGTACATTGCATCCTCATGACTTAGTTATTTTATAACTGGAGATTTGTACCTTTTGACCCCTTTCACCTATTTTGCCCACTCTCCCACCCTCTGCCTCTGGCAACACCCAATCTGTTCTCTATGAACTTGGTTTTTGTTGTTGCTGTTGTTGTTTTTAGATTCCACATATAAGTGAGATCATACAGTATTTGTCTTTCTCTGTCTGAGTTTTTTCACTTAACATCATGCCCTCAAGGTCCATCCATGTTCTTGCAAATGGCAAGATTTCATTCTTTTTGTGGCTGAATAATATTCCATTGTGTGTATGTGTATATATATATATACCACAAATTTTTATCCATTCATCCATCAATGGACACTTAGATTGTTTCTTTATCTTGGCTGTTGTAAATAACACTGCAGTGAACATGGGGATGCATATACATTTCAGGGTTAGTGTTTTCATTTTCTTCAGATAAATACCGCAAAGTGAAATTGATGGATATCATTCTATTTTTAATTTTTTGAGGAAATTCTATACTGTTTTCCATAGTGGCTGCACCAGTTTACATTCCCACCAATAGTACTTTTTGACTGGAGATAGAGGGCACCAAATTAAATTTTGTTTGCTAACACCAAATATGGTGACGCTGATAATGATCTCCTCTTGTATCACTATCAGAGGGCATGAAATTGACAGCTGATGCCTAGACATATAAATAAATATCTACACACCTAGAATCATGCAATATAATCTAACATATTGTATCAGTTAGATTTCTATTTTGCTGCATATAGAGAAAACCCAAAATACTAATGGCTTGCACAAAACAGTAATTTATTTCTCCCATGTAAAAGAAGTTGAGAGAGAAGTTTTCCAGAAGATGAGGTAACTTAATCATCCATATATACCCACTCTATCATCTTAGCTCATGGCTTCCATCCTTGAGATCAGCTTATGCTCCAAGATGGTGGCATTCCATAGAGAAGGAAAGAGAAGGGAACAAGGACTAAAAGCCTTCCTCCCATATGAGTCAGCTATCCTTAAACAGCTTTCATTGAAGACCATCAAGCACTTCTACTCAACACTTCCACTGATATATCTCTGGCCAGAATATATGGCCAATCTTAGTGCCAAAGTAGGCTGGGACCTGTTATCTCTTAGCTGGGTGCTTTGCAGTCCAGAATCATTCTATTACAAATGAAGAAAGGAAGAATGAATATTGAGTAGCTAAAGGGAGTCTTGGTAACCATTTATGAGGTAGTTATAGAAATCTACAAAAGAATAACACCAGTGACGTGGAAAGTCACTCTATGTAAGGTATTTAAGGTAGATCAATATGGATATGGGGGATGGGTGACTGACTGGATATGGGGGATGAAGAAGATGGAAGACTCAACGTCAATGACTAAATTGAAGCGACAAAGTGAATGGAGGTACCAGTCTCAAATAGAAAAGAATGTGAGGAGAAACTGATTACATGGTGAAGATGATCCAACAATTTTTACCCTTGTTAAAATTCAGATATATGTAGAGAAATCAAAAAGGAAATGCCAAGAGGAAGTTGGATATTCAGGACTGGAATGCAGTAAATTTATCTGGGCTAGAAGTATGTAGACATGTGAGTGTCTAGCATTATAGATAGTAACTGAAATAATTGGAACTGGTAAGTTTACCGGGAAAGAGTGTGGATAAGAAGAGAATAAAGATTAGGACTCCGCAGCTGAGAAACAACTACCTTTAAAGGTGGAGAGAGAAAGAAGAGCTAATAAAGATACAGAGAGGTAGGAGGAAAGCCAGGAGAGTTGGGAACATTCAAGCCAAAGGAAGAGTATCAAGCAGAAGGGAATAGTTAATGGTATTAGATGCTACTGAGAAGACAAGTAAAATAAGAACTCAAAAGATATTTTGAAAATTAGTCCCAATGAGGTTCTCAATGGTCTTGAAGAGAGCAGTTTTGTGGAGTCTTAGTGAAGAAACAAGAAAATTATGAGATAAGAAGTGCACAAAAGATGAGGAAATGGAGATAGCATAAGCAGACCACTTTTTCAAAGAGTTTATTGTGAAGAGGAGAAAAAGAGGATGATACCTGGAGGAAGATATGGAATCAAGGGGGAAGAAAATCAATACAGTGAGGTTCTTCAATGCTATCGCACAGTTAGACTGATTATTTTTAGGCAGGAGGAAAGACGTCTAACTCATTGTATTAGGAAGGAAGGAAGATTTAGAAGAAGTTCCGTTTGTTTGCAGATAGTAGGAATTTAAGAGATTTCCAATCCGATGGCTTTATTTTCTCTGTGAAGTAGCAGTCAAGCTCATCTGCTGAGAGAAAGTGGGGAGGGTGAAGAATTGTGGAGCAGTTTGAAATGACTCTGGAGAATATGTGAGAATATTGACACACAAGACATAAGGGGTGCTGGTAACAGTCAAGGGCATGATTAAGTTCGAAGACCTGGGAAGGACTGTGATCATCTTTTCTCCTCCTCCTCCTTCTGCTTCTTAAGATATACACATTTCCATATTACTTGTTAGTTTTTTTCATAGATATTTCATATTTTTATTTCTATTAGGAGATTTTTTTCATAATATTTTCTAACTAGTTATTGCCAACATAAAATAAATCTATTTCAATTTTCTGTATTAATTTCTATGCCTCCATGTTAAAATTTAACTGGAGGTGTTCAGATAAAAAACACCTCTGCAAATAATGACTATTTCATCCCTCCTTTCTAAAACATATTTTTCATTCTTTTTCCTCTTCTATTCAGTGACTACAACTTCTGAATAATGATGAATAACAAAGGTTACAGAAATAATCCTTTTCTTGTCCCTGACTTTAATGGGAATGCCTCTGGTGTTTCACCATTTACTAGGATTCATTTATTCCATAAATATTTATTGAGCACCTATCATGTGTAGTCTCTACATTAGGTACTGGTTATACTGTGTGAAATAATTTGACACTGTTTTTGACCTCATATAATTTAAAGTCTAATGGAGAAATAAAGATTTGAAAAGTTATAATGCATCTGCCAGCATTATTTCTTCTAGCTAAAATTCCCTTCTGCTTCTGTTTCGCAAACTCTGGATAACTCTCCATGTCCTTCAGTTTCTGCTCAGATGTAACCTTCTCCAGGAAGCTCTCTCTAACTCCCAAGATTAAACTGTGTGTCCCTCTTATGGGGGACCTGTACCTATGGAAAGACAATAAGAGAGCATTTGGTCACCTGTTTGCTTGTCTGTCTCACGCAATGAACTATAAGCAAATTGAAAGGGGACACCTTGCTTCATTCATCTTTGTATTTTCAATGTCTGGAACGAAGGCTGACATCAAAAGTGGGCAAGAAATATTGGTTGAATGTTGAATGAATGACAGGTGTGAATAACTTCTAATTACACTGAAATTTTTAGCAACTCACATTTGTTTAGCCTTTCCAAAGTACTCAAGTTAGTTGCCAGAGAAAGAGCACTTTTTTTTCTTTTCCCACTCACATGTCATCAGTCCATATAATATTTAATTTAATTACATAATTACAAGAACAAGCACAACTGGCATAAAGAAGTTTAGGAATAAATCTTGACTTGCTAGGTACATAGCTGAACCCATGAGAGCAGAAATAATTTACTAGCCATGAAGACAGAGATGGGCAATATTTGTTCATCTGTGAGTTAAGTGGAAGTCTCTTAAAGTTTCTACAAGCTATAGAGACAGCTCACAATTTAGCAATAGTTGTTGAGGTTTATTTGTAAGTTTGATGAGATGGATCCTAGAACATATTTTGTCGTGCAAGATAAGAAATGGTTAAGGCTCACAAGATTGGGCAAAAAGTCCTCATTAATATGGAAGCTGACCTAATGCCACATTATTATAGCCTGAGTTTTAGGTCCAGGGAGCTGAGAATACAGACGGGAGAATAAATCATATAAAGAGGATTTTCCTTTTTCTTGGTACTGGAAAGGCTCTGGGAAAAATTCCACAATACATAAAAGAAGATTTTATTTGTGAGCACAGATGCTTCTGCACGTATCTTCTATCTCCTATTCAATCTCTGCCTTGGGGATTCCAAAATGTTCCATTTTCTAAAAGTATTTGGAAAGTTCTGATTTTTAGAATTGATTTCTTTTTCCTGCTATTTGTTTTTTCTCTTATTGGCAAAGCACCCCTTAACCATTCCACTTATATATGTAAAATAAACAAATTTTTATACTTAAACTGGGTATAGGTATAAAACTTCCATTTTGGAAAATACTTTTTCTACACATTTTGGGGCTTATCTTTGGAATCATTCACTCCATTACTGCTGGTAGCGTCAAGCACACTTTATTTGGAGGGGTCAGAACTCAAGCCGTCTACCTAAGTGGTAAGGAAAATTGGATGGAGATGATTTACACAGTTTTATTAATCTCTTCTATCTCTGCAATATTAATTTATTATTAATAAATTATTAATTTTTTAGAAATTCCTAGTCAGTGTCTCCCTTCCCACACATTGCTCTAAGATAATTTATGTCCCATTAAATGCCTGCTGAAAAACTTAACACTGGCAGGTAGATATCCACCAGGCAACTCTCTGTTGGCCATTTATAGGATCTGAGGTGGAAACCTCATTCAAGTTGGGATCTCTCCCTCTCCCAGGAGTTGGGAGTTAGCATATTGTTTCAGTTTGTTGTGGCTATTGAACTGGCCAATTACCTAGAGCTGGACTTTGAGTTGGTGCCAAGACCAATAAAAGCTACATTAATGGAAGAGCCAAAACTAAAGAGCCTTTGCAAGAAAACAGGTTTAAAAAAAAGGCAGACGTGCAGAGAGAAGCAGAGATGGAAGCGGGCCATAGAGAGAGAGAGGCAAAGTGGTCGCCTGCTGACTTTCAGATCAACTGAAACCCAGGTACATGGCAAGTACTTTATTTCCTTGATATTTTCTAATATGCTTTCAATAAACTTGCTAATTTGCGTAGTTTAAGGGAGTGTATGTTTCTTGTAACTAAATGATTCCTGGCTCATTCTTTGTACCATATTGAGAATTCGAAAACAAATAAGTAATCTTTCAGATGGAAAATGGGACTCATTGAAGAGACAGGGTGAAGAGTAAGAAAAACATCACCCTCTCCACCCCTACTCTAGCTTTTGATATCTTTTTCCTTATAAATTGTAGGACCCAAGCTCCATACTAGGCAGATATCAAAGTCACAAGTTTGTCTTTGACGCTTTCACGGTTTCCTTTCATCCATTCTCTAACTTATAGAGGCACTACCTTCTCTTTTTGATACCTAGGGACTCACACTCTCCTTTTTCTCCCTTTTACAACCAATTTCAGAACAGCATCTGATACATTTATTTACACAAAGGAAAAATAATTTTAAAGCTATCTTTCCCTCTCTCCTTATCCATGCATATATGTCAGAGAATTTCCCTTTTAACAGTGTTCAAAATGTTAAGACACAAAATAAATCCTGAATTGGGAAATTTCAGCTGATAAAAGGACTTGTATCTTGGGAGCTACCTGAACATGTTCGAAATCACACTGCAGAGATGGCTGTCTCCTCTGTTCCGTGTTAAGTCTTGCTCTGATTTGAGAATGTCTGTGACAGTGTGTGGAATGTGAATACTTGAGAAGAGACCACCCTGCCTGTTTGGGTCAGAGTCTGTATCTATTTTAACAACTATGGTGCTTGGGAGTTTAGTTATTATGAGTTCAAATCCAGTTTGGGGTTCTGCATACATTTCAAGGGTAAAGGGCAAAGTACTTGTAGTCTTTTCTCTGTGCTTCATAAGACTCTTTGAAATATAATATTTTCTCCTAAGTGGACGTGTCTTCAAAATGAGCCAGCTAGTTGACAGATAGCTTGCATATGCTTACGGATAAGTACATTCATAACATACAACTATTCAAAAATGCCAGAATTGTTTTCTCAAAATTCAACTTTGCATAGTGCTACTAATTAACTCACTGTCAAACTCTGCATAAATTTGAATTGCTTCAGTCTGCAATTTCCAAGCTTCTAAAAAGCTTGAATGGAGATCAAACAAAACTCTCAACCTCACTAATGCCAATGACAATATAAGACCAACTCCAAGTTTTTCCCATCATGTAATCAATAAAATTGTATGAATTTGTGAACAGTCCTGTCAAATCTCTGGACATATATACCCTCAGACTTGAGGTAGCCTGTAAGGTCACAGGAAAAAGTCTGAGGAAATTTAGTTTTCTGTTAAACTCATCCAGACTCAAACCTGGTATGCTTAGATTCATTTATTTTAAGGTCTCATGTCACAATTTTCTGCTGCTGAATAATGATGCCAAGGAAGTTTTACCAAAATCTTTATTCTGGAAGAGGGTGCACAGTAGAGTCACAGAAACCCAAATGGGGTAATTAGAGATGTGGACTTTATTTCAAGCCAGATTTTTGACTCATGACAGGATCATACATTTTATTCCTAAATCTTTCCATTTGAAAAATAAGTTAATACATTAGCAGTGTCCCAAACTCTCCAAGGAATTGTAATGCTGAGTGATCTGATGAGTGCAAATCTTAACCCAAAGTCAGAGACCTTGTTTTTGTCCCTAATACAGCTGTCTTCATTCGCTCAGTCTGCTATAACAAAATGCCATAGACTGAGTGACTTATAAACAACAGAAATTTATTGCTCACAGTTCTGGAGGCTGGGAAGTCCAAGATCAAGGTGCTGGCAGATTCAGTGTCTGGTGAGGCCCACTTTCTGTCATAGATGGCTGTCTTTTCACTGTGTACTCACATGATGGAAGGGGTGAGGGATCTCTCTGGGGCTTCTTTTATAAGGGTACTAATCCCATTCATGAGGGGTCCACTCTCAAGACCCAATCACCTCCCAAAGGCCCCATCTCCAAATACCATCACATTGGAGATTAGATTTCAACGTATGAATTTGAGTGGAACACATTCAGCCTATAGCAACTACTATTAAATTATTTTCTAACATGAAGTCATTAATCCATTTGTTTGTCCCACTAATCTTTTCTGTGTTTCTATTAGATGCCAGGCTCTGTTCTGGGAAGGAGAAATTCAGAGATGAGTAAGTTACAGTCTAAAGAGTTTATGCCTATCAAACAGTATGGAACTGCAGTGAAAGAAATATGCAAAGATATTTTGCAAACCCCAAGGAGTAGCGCTTAACCTATTTTAGTGGGATACCATAGGATGGGAGAGGAGGAGATGGGAAGACAAATTGAGGAGGTGATGATGCTTGGGTTGAATCCTCAAGGATAACTAGGTGGTAACCAGACCTAGAAGATAGCTTGAGCAAAAGAATCCATAAAAGAAATGGCAGAGAACAAGCTTTTGGAGTGCTGAAGCTAAGGGTGAGGCAAGAACACGGAGGGGTTGCTGAGACTGGAGAGAGGGGTAGGGGCCTGATAACGGAGGACCACAGGTGCCATCAAGTCCCATAAAATCCCTAATCCAAGTATCTTTTACCAGATTATGAGGAGATTAACCATTTCTTAACCATCTTTTTAGCACCCAAACACAGCACAGACCTACCACTGAGTAAATGCTTAAGTGTTTCCTGGTATGATTCTATACCTCCAGCTCTTCTTATTTTATTGTTGTTATTGAAAAAAAGCGGCATTTTGGGGCCAGCCCAGTGGCGCAAGCAGTTAATTGCGCGTGCTCTGCTGCGGCGGTCGGATCCTGGGCGTGCACTCACGTGCTGCTTGTCGAGCCATGCCATGGTGGCTTCCCATATAAAGCAGAGGAAGATGGGCACAGATGTTAGCTCAGGGCCAGTCTTCCTCAGCAAAAAGAGGAGGGTTGGCATCAGATGTTAGCTCAGGGTTGATCTTCTTCACAAAAGAAAAATAATAAGGCATTTTTACTTTTTAGATGATATCACAGGTTTTAATTAGTCATGTAAAATTGGCAGAAAATTTTCAGTATATAAAATAACGTTGAACATTATCCATTGTTTCATGACTTATAGAGTGAAAAATATTTAAGGCAACACAAATCGATTAACAACCTCTCCTTGATTGAGTGGTATCTAGGTGCTAAACCCTGCACTACCACTTGGCATGTGTATTATTTAATACATGCAACAACCTCATCAAGTAGGTTCTGTTATCCTCACTTTACATACGGGAAAGTGAGTATCAGAGATGTGAAATAACTTGCCCATGTTCAGTTAACATGCGCAGAAGCAGGGTTTGAACCTCAGTCTGCTGGATTCAGACCTGTAGTCTACCACAGCACTTCCAGCACTGGGAACACAAATCAACAAGAAAGAGCCTCTATTTAGATTAATGCAAGAGTTTACGCCAGAAAAGCAGTAGATATTTTTTCCTCCATTTGGTGATATGTGAGTTTAGATTACTAGATAGTTTCAGGAAATGTTTGACCAAAAAGTCTAACTAACACTATGTTTTATATCATTTTAATAGATCAGGACCTTCCGATATGAGATTGCTGGGAAAAAAAAGAAACTCAATAAATCACTCCAAAATCTTTTGAAAATACCTCTTGACTGAAGCTGTTTTAAACTGAGTTAAGAGAGGGAACCTTGTCTTTCCTCCTGTGGTTCTTGGAAGGCTCTGCTCTTTTTGTGGTTAGACATGCCCTTGGCATTTTTTCTTCCAGGGAGACTGTCTGAATAGTGGCATTCAGGTTGTCAGAACTTCCTCCCTGCCTGTGAATGTAAAGTGAGGGCTTATAATGCACAGTTTGTTACTGGGTTCAAGTGATTATAGCAACACACTCAATGTCCATTCTAAACAGAAATGAATGGAAGCATAAATGGAGGATATTCCATCAAGACAGGAAAACAATGGTAGCCAGATGAGATTTATATTTGGAGGAAAAGTTATGCAGGGCAATCATATTCACACCCTGGGTTATTTATGTCTATGTTTTGTTTTTGCCAAAAAAAGGTATAAACAACTCTAACCTCTTTACATGGGGCTCAATGTATTTCCAATTTTGAATAATTCTTCCACTAAAATGTTTGAATAAAGGGGTGTAAAGAAAGACAAAAATCTATTTTTTTGACCTGCTAGTTAAAAACTTTTTTTCTCTTCAGTGATTTGCTCAGTATGTTAGCTGAAGAATGATTGATTCAAAAAAAAAAAAAAAGATATATTCCCATTTATGTAAATCTTTTCTATCTTTTCCAAAAGTCATTCTTTTCTCTGTGTCTATTTTGCATTCGGACATTCTCAACATTCCTCTACTGAGAAATACAACCCCGAGTTTCGGAGCCTCAGTAGGAAGCCCATACTCCACACAAGACTAATTGGAAGAGGGGGGATGTGATGGTTAATTTTTTGTGTCAACTTGATTGGGACATGGGGTACCCAGATTAAACATTGTTTCTGGGTGTGTCTGTGAAGGTGTTTCCAGAAGAGATTAGCATTTGAATCGGTGGACTGAGTATAGCAGGTGGCCCTCCCCAACGGGGCTGGGGATCATCCAATCCACTGAAGGTGTGAATAGAACAAAAATGTGGAGGAAGGGCAAATTTATTCTCTCTACCTGAGAGCATGAGCTGAGACTTCAGTCTTCTCCTGTCCTTGGACTGGGACTTACACCATTGTCATTCCTGCTTCTCAGGCTTTGGGACTTGGACTGGAATTTACAACACTGGCTTTTCTGGGTCTCCAGTTTGCAGATGGCAGATCGTGGGACTTCTCAGTCTCCATAACTGAATGAGCCAATGCCTTGTAATAAGTCTCGTTATATACGTAATATATCCTATAAGATATATCCTATTGATTCTGTTTCTCTGGAGAACACTGACTAAAACAGGCATGTGTTCCTTTATAGCCTTCCCAAGAATACAATCTTTTCTCTTTCCCCCAATATTTGGTTTGAGTCTTTAGTGCACAGGCCCAAGAGGACAGACACCCAGTCTGAGAGGTCCCTGCCCTCTTGAAGCCCTTAGCATTCCTTCCCCTATCTGTCTTCTTCCGTCTTCGAAAGTTCAGACACAACTAGAAAGTAAGCCAGTTCTGTTGCCAGCTCTCTCCTCCTTCCTTTCTTCCTTCATTTTCCCTTCCTTCAAAATGTTCCCACTCTGACAACCCTCTGGGACTCTGGACGTTTCTTTCCCCCATCATCATCATCAAAAGCAGCTTGGCTAGTCATCTCATTCTCTCAAGTTCAAGAGAAGTTCATTTGTAAAATAATTTAAAATACATTTCTGATGGCTGATAACAATAATATATTAAAATTGCTTAATTTTTCTAAAGGAGTAAGTGATATGAAATTTTGACAAGTGAAAGAGAAGGACCTTCTAAGAAGCAGCAGCCATTTAGCACCATAAACAATTATGTTCTCACCTCACGACATGGCCTCCTCTAGACTGTCATAGGTTTAGTCCTGCTCCTCAAATACATCAGCTCTCAAATTTTTTCTCTCTGTCTTTCCTTAAGACTGAAAAGTACTCATCAACTTTTTTCATGTTGATTCATCAACATGTTTCTGTGCATTGGATTTTTGTTCTTTTTCTTTTAGAGCTAGGAAAGATCAAATCAATTTTAAAGAATCTATTATCAGATATTATCTACTAATGCCCCATAAATTTTTTTTTTTTGCAAAGACAATGAAACATTTCAATCAAAAGTATAACCCCTAAAGTAACCAGAAGAATATGTTGCTCTTACTATTATGGAAAGAATGAAAAAGGATTCAGATTGAAATATGGTATTTTATCACATAACACATAAGATCCCAGCATTAACTCTTGATCCAAGTGGCCCTTGTCCAACATGTGTGTTTATATTGGCATCTCTTTTTGAATTTTTTTATAAACAATAGACCTCTCACCATAATTTTTCTCTTAACATCTTCTAAAAGAGCTATGAGCCATAATAACATTGCTTATAATACATGTAAAGAATGTTCTTTTTCCTGTAACTTGGTAAGAGCCTTAGATTTACAAAACTTATTATAATTTCAAGAACATAAACCATATATATAGTATAAGGTAAGAGCTACACCAAACATTCAAATATTTGTACTTTTCTCTCTCTCTTGAAAAAGGATACACTTTTTAAATGTTGTTAGAATGCCTAAAAAATCATGGCCCCTTGGATTTAAATTTATTCAACAAACTTCTCAGTTTCCCTTTTCTGTTTTATTTTGTCCTGAGTGTGTCATTGAAAAGAATAGTTTAGCACTTAACAGTAATGAGAGTGCAAAAAGCTTGGTCAAGCAATTTCAAGGTTTCTGATAGCAGTTTCAAGCAATAACACAGTGTGTGTGTGAAATCATTCAGGGCACAGAAACTGAGAAACTAATTTATGCACTAGAGCAACAATTTACTATGCACCTAATAAAGATCAGACCTGGGTTAGACACATTGTCGTCTCTAAACTTCATAGCAATCCGGGAGGGTAGGAATATTTGTGATTTTACAGAAGGGGAAACAGGTAGAGAGTTAAAGTAACTGGCTTAAGGATGCAGAGTTCCCATGTTTCAGAGCAGTGATTTAAAGCTTAGTTTGTTGGCTCCCAAACCCATGTTCTTGTCATTAAACCATCCTGCCTCCTTGTGAAGAAAGAAAGATGTGTCCCTGAAACAGTGTTTTATTTTTCCAAAAATGGAATCTGCTTTAATTTTTATATGGCATATTTTCTAGAATCAATTTAAAAATAATAGTATCTGGGATAATGGTCCAGAATTCCAGTGAAACATTTTTAGGTCTTTTCTTGGAGAAAATGGTTCTCATATTGTATATAAAGTTTTATACAAAAGACATCATACTATACATATGATTTTTCAACTTGATTTTTTTTGTTAGAAAAGTTGTTCTTGAGATTTGTCCATGTTGATATAAGTAGCCCTAGTTCATTCATTTTTTTCTCCAACTTTTGTAGCTATAGCTAAATCATTCTTCAAAGTCATGCCAAATTACACTTCCAGCAGCACTATATGAGTATTCTCATTTTTCCACAGCCTTGCTGTGGCAAACACTACTAGTTTTTTATCCAATACTCATTTGTCATTCTTTTCTTACTAATAGAAGCCTGATTTTTGTCAGTGGTAACATGCCCAACTTCCAATAGTATATTTCCCAGCCTCCTTTGTTAACTAGAGGTAGCTATGTGATATAGTACTAACCAAGGAGAGATATTCAGAATCTGTTGGATGTTTCTAAAAAGTCTTTTATCTGTCATATAGGTCCCAGTCCTTCTGCTTCCTTGTTTTTGAACCGTCCCAGAGTGCAGGTATGAGGTTAGAGATGGAACAGTGATCTTGAATCCATGAGGTATCAGTATGAATGGGAAAGACCTACAATAAGGATGATGTAACAGAAAAATAAAGGAATCCAGGGATACTATTGGAGCTGCTGTATTGGCTGTGGACTGCCAATCTGTGTACTTCTGGTCAACAAAAGAAGTGAATTCTTATTTGGTAAAATCATTGTACAGAAACATTTATGAAGAAAAATGTATCACTCTGACTATTTCTGTTATAATCATCCTTGGCAGGTGATTGATGTATATAAAAAGATGATAGTTACATTTCAGCCAGTAATTTTAGATGTTTTGTATTTGAAAATGTCAGAGTATCTAATCACCGTTTTTTCCAAAAAAATGAAGCCTCATTAACTCTTTGAACTTTTTTGTGTGTGTGAGGAAGATCAGCCCTGAGCTAACACCTGCCAATCCTCCTCTTTTTGCCGAGGAAGATTGGCCCTGGGCTAACATCCGTGCCCATCTTTCTCCACTTTATATGGGATGTCGCCACAGTGTGGCTTGACAAGGTGGAGCGTCGGTGCGCGCCTGGATCCGAACCGCTTGCGCCGCCGGGCTGCCCCTGAACTTTGAACTTTTGATTAAATCAACACGTTGCCTGCTGGTTTAAAAAACATTAACTAAAGTTCATAGTAACTCAAATAATGACTGTTTTCAGTTCTTTCCCTCTTTTCATAGGGACTGATGTGCTTTCAGGTCCATTTTGTGGGAACCCAATACCAAAATTTTCTGTGATTTCAGTAATAAAAAAGCTGGGAAGAGAAGCACTTCTGTAGTGACAGCATGAGGAGCTCTGCTGACCCTCTCCCCAATGAAATAACCATAACTGGTGAAAATCATAAAAAATCCCAAACATTTAAAGTCTCTGGAAATTGTCCTAAGGGCACACAGGAAATGGAGAAACACTTATTTAGGAAAATCCATTAAATCTCAATTGGAAGAGTGAGAGTCTGTGTCATTTGAGTCATGACCTATTCCCCCCCTACCCAAGCTCAATGTGAGGGAAACTCTACTCTGGGCTTGTGCAAAGGAGTTCCCTCTTTCCCCAGCTTGTAGTCTATGCTTACATTTTCTCTCAGTGAGGGGCAGGCCACCAGCATTTCTCATCCTCTTCAGTTCTGTGTTGCGGAAACTCTATTCAGGCAAGCACTGAAGTCTGGAACTCTTTTATTCCACCAAACTCCCAATCATAGAGTAAAGGATTGCCTTCACCCCAGATTGCTCTTATGGAACCGATTCCACATTTGGAAAGGAATGCCGAGAAGACCAAGGGCTACTGCCCCCACTTAGTCCCCTACTCATAGAGTAGGGATGTCCCCCTGAGACAAGCAGATCATTATATAGGTTCTGCACAGGGAGGGAAGCTTGGTGTAGCACAAAGAGGTCCATAGCTCACTCCAAGGAGACTGGGTTTATTCAGAACGGAGTGTGAAGAAGTTCAGACCTAAGGATTCTGTGACCAAAAAAGAGATTTTGGTAGTGAGCAGTTAAGGGAAAGCTGGAAGTTCCGTGATAGCAATAAGTGAAACAATAGATTAGTTAGTAGTTTAGTAAAGAGAACCAGGGAAAGAGAAGCTAAGAAGAGTTCTCCTGGGGTATGACCAGGCCGCAAAGACTGGCGTCAAAGACTACCCCTACAAAAAAGCTGACTTGAATTGGTTCAGACTGTGGAGTTATTTATACCCTTAGGCATCTTCCAAGAAGACAAAAAGAGCAATCAGGTAGTATTCATTAAGTTTAACAACTGGGGAATGATAACACTAGAGGCAGACTGATTAGAATCTTAGCATGAAGATCAGAGAAAGAGAAACTCGAAGACTGCCCAGCTAAAACCACTGTCATCCCTGAGCACGGTGGATATCGGGGTGACTATGAACATGCCCAACTCTATGCCACCTGAGGGGTGACAATAGAGGCTGCACACTAAAGTAGAAATAGAATTCACTGAAATAGTCCAGCAAAGTCACTAGCAACTAAACACGCAACAACTACAATAAGCCCCAGGTTGACAGGAGGATCAGTATCCAGAGTTGTTATGTCAAGTTTTCAACAAAAAATTGCAAGATGTACAAAGAAACAGGAAAGTGTGAATCATACACAGGAAAAGTACAAGCAACAGAAATTACATTTGAAAGGACCTAAATATTAGATTGGGCCAAGACTTCAAAGCAGCTATTGTAAATATGTTAAAAGAACTAAAAGAACCCATCCTTAAAGAATGAAAGAAATGATGGCGATTTCTTATCAAATAGAAAATATCAATGAGAGAGAGAAATTATAAAAAAGAACTAAATGGAATTTTGGATGCAAAAAGTTTAATAACCAATATTAAAAATGAAAATTCACTAGAAGAGCTCAGTGGTAGCTTTGAATTGGTAGCAGAAAGAATCAATATACTTGAAGATAGATCAATAAAGATTATGTAATCTGAAGAACAGAGAGAAAAAAAGTGAAGAAAAATCAACAGAGCCTCAGAGAAATGTGGGATACGGTAAAGTATAATAGACGTACCAGAAAATGTTTTAAAGAGAAAGGAGCAGAAAAATTATTTTTAAAAATGGCTGAAACCTCCCAAATTTGTTGAAAAAATTAATCTACATATCCAAGAAGCTTAATGAATTCCAAGTAGAAGGGACACAAAGAGATCCACATCCACACACATCATAGTCAAAAGGTGGAAAGACAAAGGCAAAAGGCAAATTGTGAAAAAAAAAAACAAGAGAGAAGTGACTTGCCAATGACTTGAGATTCCCCAATAAGACCAAGAGCTGACTTAACATCCAAGACAAAGCAGGCTGGAAGGCAGTGGGATGACATATTCAAACTGCTGAAATAAAATATTATAAATCAAAATTCTTATGTCAAGCAAAAACAGTTTTCAAAAATGAAGACAAAATAAAGACATTCCCATATACACAAAACTGAGATAATTTTTTGCTAGCTAAGCTGTCTTATAAGGCATACTAAAGGAAGTTCTCCAGGTTGAAGGCAAGTGATCTCAGATAGTAATTCAAATCTACAAGAAAAACAAAGAGTGTTGGTAAAGGTAATTATGTAGGTAATTATAAAACACACCATAATTGGATATTTTCTCCCATCTTGTCTTTTTTTTTTTTTTTTGTGAGGAAGATCAGCCCTGAGCTAACATCCATGCTGATCCTCCTCTTTTTGCTGAGGAAGACCAGCTCTGAGCTAACATTTATTGCCAATCCTTCTCCTTTTTTTTTCCCTTTTTATCCCCAAACCCCCAGTAGATAGTTGTATGTCATACTTGCACATCCTTCTAGTTGCTGTATGTGGGACGCTGCCTCAGCATGGCCAGACAAGAGGCGCGTGAGTGCGTGCCCGGATCCGAACCGGGCCGCCAGTGGAGCGCGTGCACTTAACCACTAAGCCCCAGGGCCAGCCCCTCCCTTCTTGTCTTAACTTATTTAAAAAGCAGTTGTGTAAAACAATATGTATGTAATTATTTTTGTTGTGCTTATAACTGATAAAAATACAATATATTCACAAAAGAAGTGGGTGGGAGAAAAGCTGTATTGGAGTGATAAAATGACACTAGATCATAACTCAAATCTACAGGAAGAGGAAGAGAACTAGACATGGTAAATGAAAGGGTTAATATAACCAACTCTATAAATATATAATTGCTCTCCTTTCTTCTCTTAGCTTCTTTAAAATATATAAAATTATACAAAGTAATAATGTATTGTTGTATGAGTAATATATATAACAATGTAAAACAATGGTAGCACAAAAAGGGAGAAGAGGAAATATAGCATTTTTTAGGAATTACGTTTCTATATCTCACTGTTACTAAGAAATATAAATCTGAGGTATATTCTGATAAATTAAGATGCATACCATAAGTTCTAGAACAACCCCTAAGAAGTTAACTCAAAATAGTATAGTAAAAAAATCATTACAGAAATTAAAATAATAAATACTTGCTCTCTTTTCTTCTTTCAGTTTCTTAAAAGACATACAATTATATATAATAATAGTTAAAACAATGTATTGTTGGGTTTGTAACAGAGCCATAATATGTATAACAATAAGAGCATAAAAAGAGAGAAGAGGGAATAATGCCATATAGAAGGATATTTCTATATCTCACTAGAATTAAGTTAGTATAAATCTGAAGTGGATTCTGATAAGTTAATATGTCTGTTGTAAGCCTAGAACAACCACTAAGAAAATAACTTAAAAACATAGTGAAATAATGAATACAGGAATTTAAATGATACAACGAAATTATTAATGAAATATTAAATGAAAAAGAAAAAAGTAAAGGAGAAACAGAAGAACAAAAAAGATATGAAACACATATCAAACAAAAATAAAATAGCAAGTGTAAATTCAAACATATCAATATTAACATTAAGTGTGAGTGGATTAAATAATCTGATTAAAAGCCAAAGATTGTGAGACTGGATTTTTTTTAAAAAGATCCAATTATATGTTGTCTACAAGAGACACATTTTAGATTTAAAGATACAAATGGATTGAAAGTAAAAGTTTGGAAAAAATATACCATACAAGCAGCAACCATAAGAAAGCTGGAGCGGCTATACTATTATTGGGCAAATAGACTTATACACAAAAAGTATTACTAGAGATAAAAGAGGGACATTTTATAATGATAAAATTGTCAATCCATCAGATATTACATCATAATTATAAACAGATATGTACCTAACAACAGTATCCCAAAGTACATGAAACAAAATCTGATAGAATTAAAGAGAGAAATAGAATATTGAACAATAATAGTTGGAAACTTCAATACCCCACTTCCAATAATGGATAGAACAACTAGGCAGAAGATGAACAAGGATATAGAAGACTTGAACAATACTATAAACCAACTAGACCTAATAGAAATTTCTGAAACATTCCATCCAGCAACAGCAGAATACACATTCTTCTTAAGCACACATGAAAATTTCTTAGGACAGATGATGTACTAGGCCATAAAACAAGACTCAATACATTTAAAAGGATTGCAACCATATGAAGTATGTCTCCAACCAAAAAATAATAAAATTAGAAACCAATAACAGATGGATTTGGAAAATTCACAGTGATGTTGAAGTTAACACACTAATAAATAACCAATGAATCAAAGAAGAAATCACAAGAGAAATTAGAAAATACCATGAAATGAATGAAAATGAAAACACAACATACCAAAACTTATGGGGTGCATCTAAAGCAGTACTTAGAGGGAAATTTATAACTGTAAAAGCCTATATTAAAAAAGAGAGATCCCAAATCAATGATCTAACTTCCACTTTAAGACATAGAAAAAGAAGAGCAAACTAAACCTAAAGCCAGCAGAAGGAGAGAAATAATAAATATTAGAGGAGAAATTCATCAGAGAATTAAAATACAACAGGGAAAATCAATGAAACCACAAATTGGTTCTTTGAAAAGATCAGCAAAATTGACAAAACTTTAGATAGAATGACAAAGAAAAGAGAGAAGACTCACATTACTAAAATCAAGAATGAAAGAGGGGTTGGCGCTGGCCCAGTGGTGTAGTGGTGAAGTGCACATGCTCCACTTTGGTGGCCCGGGGTTCGAAGGTTCAGATCCCGGGCACACTTATCAAGCCATGCTGTGGCAGGCATTCCGCATATAAAGTAGAGGAAGATGGGCAGAGATGTTAGCTCAGAGCCAATCTTCCTCAGAAAAAAGAGGAGGATTGGCAACAGATGTTAGCTCAGGGCTAATCTTCCTCGAAAAAAAAAAAAAGAATGAAAGAGGGGACGTCACTACTGACCTTTCAAAAATAAAATGGATTATAAAGAACTGTATGCCAATAAATTAGATAACTTAGATGAAATGGACAAATTCCTAAAAAGACACAAACTATTAAAACTGACTCAAGAAGAAATAGAAAATCTGAATAGACTTATATCAAATAAAGAGATTGGATGAGTAATTTTAAAACTTCCTACAAAGAAAAGCCCAGGCCTGTATGGCTTTACTGCTGAATTCTACCAAACATTTAAAGAAGCAATAGCAATTCTTCATAAACTTTTTCAAAATATAGAAGAGAAGGGAATATTTTCCAACTCATTCTACATGGCCAGCACTTCCATGATCTATCTGATATGGGTTTTATTCAGAATGTATAGAGGACTCTTACAACTTAATAATAAAAATATAAATAACCCAATTGAAAATGGACAAAGGATCTGAATAGACATTTCTCCAAAGAAAATATACAAATGGCCAATAAACACATGAAGAGGTGTTCAACGTCATTAGCCTTTAGGCAAATCAAAACCACAATGAAATACCACTTTACACCCACTATGATGGCTAAAATAAAAAAGACAGTTAATAAAAAGTGTTGACAAGGGTGTTAAGATATTGAAACTCTCGTACATTGCTGGTGGAAATGTAAAATGGTACAGCTGCTTTGGAAAACACTCTAGCACTTCCACAAAGGTTAAACATAGAGTTAACAGATGATCCAGCATTTTTACCACTAGTTATATATTCAAAAGAAATGAAAACATACGTCCACACAAAATTTTATACACAAATGTTCATAGAAGCATTATTCATAGTAGCCAATTGATAAATTCATTCAATGGATAATGTAGTTTGTCCACACAACGGAATATTATTTTTCAATAAAAAATACTAAAGCTACAACATGGAGGAACCTTAAAACATTATGCTTGGTAAAAGAAGCCAGTTACAAAGGGCAACATATTGTATGATTCCACTTACATGAAATATCCAGAATTGGCAAATCTATGGAAACAGAAAACAGATTAGTGGTTGCCTAAGTCTGGGGGAGTGGAGAGAAGGTGGAATTGAGATTGACTGCTAATGGTACAGGAATTTTGTGGGGAGGGAGTGATGAAATGTTCTGAAATCGTGATGACGGTTTTGATGATGTTGCACAACTCTGTGAACATATAACAAACTACTGAATTGTATACTTTAAATGGGTGAATTGTATGGTTTGTGAATTATATCTGAATAAAGCTGTTTAAAAAAATCCTTAGGAAAGCTAGCTGCTAACGCATACGTTACATTTTTAATAATTGCATCACTTTTTCTCTGTGAGTAAGTATTGATAGAATTTCTTCCTCTCATGACTGATAAACTGTAATAGAAAAAATAAAGATCAAAAGAACCACATTTATGCTTCTTAGCTGGTAGTTGACATGATGAATAGTGAATTACTGATGGCTTCTTTCTCTTGTAGATTATTTAGACGCAATGGAATGCTTAAGATTCAGAGGACCTTAGAGATCATCTATTCCGGCTTCACCACCCCGCTTTTTTCAACAGATATGGAAGTACTAGGCCCTGCAAGATGAAGTGACTTACCCAAAGCCCTGTGGTGTTGGAGCCTCGGCTGTAACTGAAGTCTTTCTTCCCAGGCTGGGACTTCTTTATTCGTTCAGATTATTATTGTAGTTGTGACGCATCACGTTCAACTCAACTCCTCATTATTTATTTGTGCTTGGATTCACCCAAATTGAAAATACTTGTGTCTAAGAGCCATAGCTTCACACCCTAATGACAGGATTTGGTCTCTACTCCTTTATTTTCTGACGCAAGATTTTCCTATTTGTCAATGAAACCACAGCATCCGTTCTTGCATTCATTCATTTTATTTAAAAAGCGTTGTTGAGTCCATACCTTCTACCAATTTCTGGGCTCTGCAATTGCTGTTCCCTGCAGGAGACCAGAAATAGGGATTAAACAGACACTCTACATTCTGGGCTGCTAAGGTGGAAACAAAATATTACACAATAACATAATAATAAAAACAGGTGAGTGAGTCATGTGATATGAGAGCATGGAATAGGAAGCAATTAATGCCGTTTAAAGGTGAGACTGTTCCTGATAAGAGATGCCAGGCAGAGAAGGCAGAGAAGATGTTCTAAGGAGAGGGTACAGCATGTGCTAAAGGTCAGAATCGTGTTAGAAAAGTAGTCAGAAATGCAGTACAGGGGAGGAGAGGCAAGAGTACTTGAAGGGGAGCTATGAGTTTTAACTTTTTAATTAAAGTTTAACATACAAATAGAAAAAGGCACACATCGAAAGTAGCCTTCATGAATTTTCATGAAGAGAGCAGGCCTATGTAGCCAACAGACAGAATAAGAAACTGAATGGTATCAACAACCCAGAAATCCTTCTCTGCTCCTGCAGATACTACCTCCCAACAAAAATAACCGTGATCCTATTAAGAGGCTTAAAAAGAGAATGAGGCATTCAGTGTACAGGGTCAACCAAAATAGACTGAGGATTAATGGAGTAGGGGAAACAAACTCAGCAAGTTGTTGGAATAGTCTAGGTGGGAGATAGGAATTTCAAGTAAAGTAATTCCAACAGTGATGGAGAGAATAAAAGAAATTAGAAATCTAAGGGCTATGCTTCTCAAACCTGATGGTGCATCAGAAGTATCTGGGAACTTTAAACAGAATATAGATTCACTACCTACTCAATCTCCAGGTTTGAGTACCAGGAGTAAGCATTTTGAAAGCTCTCCTCATATGTTTTCTCACCTGCAAGCAAATTTAGGAACCACTGACTTCAGAGACAGGTTGTGGAGACTAAATAACTGTAGGAAATGAGGAAAAGGGACAAGTCAATGGAGACTGTGAAATTTCTGTAATGGGCAGCTGGGAGAGTAAAAACAATAAATTTGTTGAGTTTGAGGTGTCTCTGGAGCATCAGAAGTTAATAGGTGATAAGCAACTGAAAGTATTAGTCCTGAATTAAAAATGGACTGTGACGAAAATTTGGGAAGACTTTTAATGTATGTGGTAGTTGGTCCAATTGTATTGAAAAGATTATTTGCTTATTTGAACCATTACTCAATTTCATTGGCGTGGATGACAGAGAAGTCACCACATTTTAGTCATTTTGCACTGTCTACTCCTCTCCTCCAAATGGAGTGTTAGGTGACTTAGAATAGTTCAGAGAATATAGATTTCTATGACACCTTTGAATAAAATTAATAGCCATAGTAATCTGAATTTATTTCCTCCTGCTATATCTGTCTCTAGTGTTTTGAGATGATGGGAGAGGTAATTAGAGAAAAATATAAATGTCACAGCAATGTTGTACACACAGATACATTTTAACTTGAACTATTGATGACCCTATATAATTAAGCAGTAGAATAAGATAGATAACTGGTGTAACTACTGCTCCTCAATACGTTATGAATGAATATCAACAACTTACTTTAAGGGAAAAGATTTAATGGAAGGTTTACTTGAAATACAAAAGACAAGAATTTCTTTGTCTCCTTTGTATGTGACCTGGAGGCTTCTTTCAAATTTGCAAATATGCTTCGTTTAACCATTTATAATTAAAGTAACGCTGAAATGAATGTAATCAGAAGAAAAAATATTGCAATCTGCTTACAAATATTTTTGCTTTCAAGTTGGGTTAAGATATTTGAATAAGCTCATAGACCTAGTCCTAGAACTCTGCATTTGTTCGTTTATACTGAAAAACTAAACATTGGATTGGAGAATCCAATCTTATTTCACTTTATTGCTAAACCAATAAAAACCCTAAAATTAGAAGACCTGCTTTATCAAAGATTCGTAAATCAGATAGGGTGGATCTGTGGTTTGTCTAGTGAGAGTGGATTCTCCAATTTATGTAGCCCTTAGGTACTGAATGGGCACGAAGGGCATCTTTCTTTTTCCCGTCTCTTTCCCCTTCCCCTGATATTTATTGAGAAAAATAAGTAAATGAAGGAATATTATATGAACTGGTTAGAAATAACTAAGCTCTGACCAACCAGATATTAACCCAGGCCCCTTCTTGAGTCAGTTGAGTTCTGTTATTTTTCTGTCAGAATTCAAACTAATCTGATCTCTTGAACTTTTAGTGGTTCTTCTTCATAATTTAGTGTGATGTAATATTTTGCCTGTGGTCAAGAAATTTCCGCTAAGAATGATCACTTGAAATTGCAACTGCTATAAAAGTATGAGTTTTTTTTTCAAGGTTTTCCTTCAAATAAATTTTTAAGCTCTCTTTATTACTTGATAGAGGTTTCCATGTGTGTTAAAGTAAATATGAAAATGTGTATTTAGTATAATTTAAATTAATTGTTTGTGCCCAGCTGTATTACGTTTGGATAAATGTTGCCATTCCTAAACTACATTATGAATATTAATAACATTTCATTGGGCTCATTAATTCTCTATGTCTTAATTGTGAAAATAAGAAAGGTCCAAGTAAAGTCCATCATTTTCCTTCTCTCTTCTGTGCTTCTCTAACACTCTGTGCGTACTTCTAGCCTAATGTTTATCACCAGGACCTCTACGCTACCCAATTTTAGGGGAACATTCACACTGTGACCTTTTGAATAGCGGTGTGTGTGTTCAACTCCAGTGGGCATCATTTGCATAGGCTCCAAGGCAAATGTACCCCTCAAGTTGTGCAACATGGTGGCCTGCTTATATCACTAAACCGTAACTATTAACTTAGTTGTCTGTTTGCCCCACTAGAGAGAAAACTACTTGAGGATTAGAATCATGTCATGCTCAACTTTGCATCCCTATCTCTAGCAAACTTCCTGGCATATTAGTAGTACTGAATAAGTGTTTATTGTACAAATGAATAGGCTCATGCTTTTGATTTATGGATGAGTTCTCTGGAAAGCAGCCATGTTGTAAAGTGTAGCATGTGATTCAGATGTTGTTCCAATTGCCTTTTTTTAAAAATTTAATTATTTTATTGAGGTCATGTTGGCTTATAACATTGCGTAAATTTCAGGTGTACATCACTATATTTCAGTTTCTATATAAACTGCATCATGTTGACTACCAATAGTCTAGTTTTTATCTGTCACTATACATATGTGCCCCTTTACTCTTTTCACTCTCCCCCCACCCTCTTCCCTTCTGTCAACCACTAATCTGTTCTCCTTATCTATGTGTTTGTTTATCTTCCACATATGAGTGAAATCATACAGTGTTTGTCTTTTTCTGGCTTATTTTGCTTAGCATAATACCTTCAAAGTCCACCCGTGTTGTCCAAATGGCATGATTTTGTCTTTTTTATGGCTGAGTAATATTCCATTGTATATATATACCACATCTTATTTATCCATTCATCAGTTGATGGGCAATTGGTTTGCTTCTACGTCTTGGCTTTTGTGAATAATGTTGCAATGAACATAGGGGTGCATACATCTCTTAGAATTGCTGATTTTGTGTTCTTTGGGTAAATACTCAGTAGTGGGATGGCTGAACCATATGGTATTTCTATTTTTAATTTTTTGAGAAATCTCCATACTGTTTCCCGTAGTGGCTGCACCAGTTTGCACTCCCACCAGCAGTGTTTGAGGGTTCCCTTTTCCCCACATCCTCTCCAACCCCTGTTATTTCTTGTCTTGTTAATTATAGCCATTCTGACAGGTGTGAGGTGATAGCTCATTGTAGTTTCCATTTGCATTTCCCTAATAATTAGCGATATTGAATATCTTTTCATGTGCCTGTTGGCCATCTGTACATCTTCTTTGGAAAATGTCTATTTATATCCTCTGCCCATCCAATTATCTTTTGTTGTTAGCCCAAAACTTAATGGCTTAAAATAAGAACTATTTTATTATATCACATGATTTTTGTGAGCTAGGCATTCAGGCAATTTTCAGCTGGTGGTTCTTTTGTTCCACATGGCATCAACTGAGGCCAGACGTAGCTGGTCTGGTCCAGAGGGTCCAAGAACTTCATTTCCATGCCTGGCTCCTGCACTGAGGTGGCTGGAACAGGCAGGGATTGGCCAGCATTGGTTTCTCCCTCCACGTGGCTACCTTGGGCTTCCTCACAGCAGGGCTGTCTCAGGATCATTGGACTTCTTACATGGCAGCTCAGGCCTTTAAAAGTAAGCACTACAAAAGACCAAGGTGGAAGCTGCAAGGTTCACATCCATTGCATTTTCTTGCTCAAGCAAGTAGCTAAGGCTGTCTGAGATTCAAAGGGAAGATAAATTCTACCTCTCAGTGAAAAAAAAAAAAGCGAAGAATTTTTTGGCCATAGTGAATCTACCACAGATATTTGCATGCAACCTCTATGTTTCAAGAAAAGGGTTAAGTAAATTGATATTAGGAATGTTTATGTTTCTTGACTTCTACTAGGATTGGCACCTCATCCACCCAATTTCCCAAATCATCTACATCTGCATCTAGAACTGTATATTTGCAAAGTTTAGAATATAAATAAGGAAAGGAATTTTAGTAATCTTTGAGGTCACTTTCACCATTATAAGTGTTCTTTACATGTTTCCTGAAGATAACCTAAAAGTTTAAAATATGTTTTATGCATTTTGTTGAATAATGCTGGAGACAGGTAGCACATTTCGTAAATATTGTCGTTAAAATTCAGAGAGACATGTCAAAGATAATCTCCTCCTGTCTGTGTGTAGGAACTTTAAGGCGTACTTTTAGGAATATTTGGTTTTTACATATGTTCTGGCTAAAAATATGGCAACAATTCTTTATGGAGTAAACGTGCACTCTTGTTGGTTCATTCGTCTCTGTTAGAATGGTCCAAATATGACTTTCTGAGAGGAATCTTGCCCTCTCTCTTTATTCCCCTAACTCACTATACAGTGGCTCTGTGGTGGTCTTTTACTCAGGGGCTTATACTTGTTTGTTTTCTCTGTCTTTAGGGGAGAATGTCAATCCTACCCACAGTTCAGCTGCCAAAGCCCGAAGTCAACTCAACTCAACAATACAGCTGTTTGCCAGCTCCTTGCAAGGAAGTATAATCCCTTGCTACCGAATACCTTCGAAAGCCCAGCTGAAAGAAATAATATTTATGGAGGATGTCCTGGAAAACACCCATCTCATCTAGAAACTGACAGCCCTCCCCTTGATTAGGCCAAACAATCTTGGAATTGCTGTCTTAGATTGCATCATATTGGATTCTGACAGGTTTGCCTATCACAAGAGACAGTCTTACAAAACTCCCTGCAGCAAAATGAGAATGATGATTACATTACACAAAGTTCTCACTACACGTATCAAACAAAAATTCCTCTTTTGTTTCAGTATCAGGATTAGTTGTGTGCCTTTAAGTGTCTGGTTTGTTTTGGTATTGTGGACACCATGAATCACATAATTGATCAAATTTCTTTCTTATGCTGGCTGGTAGCAAGTTTACCGACAGCGGCCGGACTCCAGCAAGTAGAAGAGATTTCAAGGCATTAGATGATCTGCATGGAGGTAATTCCTGGTCCCACTAAACTCTTCTAACCCTGTTTTCCCTTTGCCCACATTTTCTTAATTTTAAAAACATGTATTATCTTGCTATGTTTAAATGAATCCATGACATGCTTTAAACCATTTTGAGAACAGTAATGGGGTACAAATTAATAAAAATTCAAACGAGCAGGTGCTGGGGACGTTTTGGCCTATTTTTCACTTACTCTGAGATAAGGTAGCTGCTTCTAGATTTGAATTTAAGCCTCTGGTAAAATAGTTTTATTCTTTTGTAAATAGAAAGAAATAGCTACGCCTGTGGAGGACTCATGGAGAGAGATGTCTTCTATTATGCAATTATGCAGCCTCAGAGAGTTAACAAGTCTGGGGAGTAGGGAGGGCTCCCCTCCCATTCTCAAACCCCAAACCTTGCTATGCTACTGCTGGGTTAGCAGGGAGAGTGTCTGGTTCTGCTCTCTGGGCCTGGGGCAAAGGATTCCTGGCATCCCAGCCTGGCATGGGGACTTTAACTCCCACAGAAACAATGTTCTAACTTGTAGTTATGTGTGGTAAAAATAGTATTACCATGTAGATATATAGTATACATATATAGACCCACACACATACACACACACACACACACGTATATATGTTTTTAGACACGTATAGAGTATAATTTTTTAGCTTACCTGAATATCTAATCATAACTCTGCAACATCATTTCTATGAAATATCTAACCCAAGCTCCAAATACTATCAGTAAATTTTCTGGACAAAATTTATTTGTGAAGTGAGGACTTCCTTTATCTATATTTGTGCTAATATTCAATACATTTTTGTGAGATAAGAAAATGAACATAGGCCACATCTTCATTTAACATAGTAGAGAAGGGATACTTAATATCAAATAGGATGCTATTTGCAATTACTTGCTCAGTAAAGGAATTTTCCTGCTTGGTATTTGACATTTGTGTTTCTTTACAAAACCATAAAATCTAAACGTTATTTGTAATTTCTTTGTACAGTATGCCCAATAAGTATAAAATAACTGAATTAGAGGGGAATTGAAAAAATATTTAAATCCCTACTTAACAAATGTTCAACTAGAAACTGCTTAGTAGTGAAATTAATACTGCATGAAATTACATTTGGGACTACATTTGAACAAGTAAAAACAGGAAAACAGGAATGATTTAAAAAAAATAAAATTCATGGGAGTGGAAATTTCCAGAAATGGCTCTTAGCCATGTCTATTTTGAAGACAGAATGAAATCAAATTAACTTCTCTTCTTCATGTGATAACCCTATTTGTAATGTGACAACTTCTTTGCCACTCACAAGATGAGAGGGGGTGTTTAGAAAGGTCCAAATAGCCCCAAAAGTTAAGACCCTGGAGAAATGAGGTAGTGAAGCAATGCAGTGAGTTTCTGGATATATTTGAAGAAGGTGCGTGTGTGTGTGTGTGTGTGTGTGTGTGTGTGTGTGTGTATGTGTGCGCGCACGCGCGTGTGAGAGAGAAACAGAGAGAGAACTGAGCAAACATTTATCTATTAATCCTTTACTGGCAGCGCATTAGTCTGAGAAATCCAGAGTGGGAGAGAAAGCAAAGTGAGATAGAGAAGGAGGGAGAACAACAACAACGACCACAGTGTCACAAAAGGCACAGCTGACTGCTTTGTCTGATGGGGCATCTGAGAGGCCATAGACTGCATCAGAATAGTCCATTATAGGAGGAGAAGGGGTAAACCATTTATTTGCTGGTTCTTTCCAGTCTCATATCTCCCGTTGGTTGGCCCCATGGGGCATTATCACCCCTGAACCTTTGCCTTTTATATATTGGGCGGCTCTAGACAGCTCTTGGTGACAGCTGTGTGTAAGGAGCTTCTCAGTGGGTGGCAGCAGAGATGGCAGGGACTTTATGACTGCAGAGGATGATATGAGCCATCTCTAGGGTCACTCTCACTGGGAAGTAGGCAGGGCCCAGATGATCTGGGGTGGTGCATAAACTGAGGTCAGTACACACTTCAGATAATCTCTACTCTTAAATTTTGCATAACCACCAACAATAATATCTAACATTTATTTGCTGCTTACTGTATTTCAGGTTTCATTCTAAGGATTTGATTTACATAATCTCTTCAAATGCTCAAATAAAGACATGTAAGAAAGGCACTATTGGTATTTCTGTTTTATAGATAAAGGAACTGGGGAAAAGAGGGTGCAAGTTGAGTTGGGTGGAGCTGCCAAATAAATCTTAATCATGAAGCTTCTGAGTCTTACTATACCAAAGTTTGATACAGCAAATTCAATTCACTGAATGAGGAATATATTTTATTACTTTTCAAATAGTTGTCTCAAATTGTTTCAGATTTTATAACAATTTTGTGGATAACAAGTAATTTATAAGAACAACTTCCAGGTGAATAGCTTTTTAGGAAGTGTTGCAATCAGTGTCTCCTTGACCAGAGAATTTTATATTTACGCCTCTCTTCAATTGTCTTTCTTTTGATGATTTCACTGCAATTCAGCATCTCCTTCATAAGAAAAAGGAAAAGAGAAAAGAAATTCAATAAGCATCCATGAATTATCAGATCCCTCAAATGGCTGGATGTAAAAAGTGGTTTAAGTAAAATTATTAAGAAATCTAAAATCTTTGTATAGTGACCATCTTCCATTGTCACAAATAATTTAGTGTTGATGGTATAAAAGAGTTCTTGAGTAGAGTGAACTTGGAAATACTCAATTGAAAATTACTGCACTCTGATCATTCATTAGTAACTTTTAAATTATAAGCTGTGATATTCCGCACCCCTCCCAAAGCCCCAGTAGATAGTTGTATGTCATAGCTGCACATCTTTCTAGTTGCTGTATGTGGGACGTGGCCTCAGCATGGCCGGACAAGCAGTGCGTCAGTGCGCGCCAGGGATCGAACCTGGGCCGCCAGCAGCGGAGTGCGCGCACTCAACCACTAAGCCACGGGACCGGCCCCTCGTTAGTAACTTTTAAAAGAATGGACCACTATGGATAACTTAGCAGCCAACTGAAAAAAAAATGCCGTGAGCAGAGCTGATTATTTTATTGTCATTCAATTGATGAATAAAGTGGATGTGGGCTTGGTGTTATAATTAATTATAAGTCACTTGGTTATGCCTTTTGTGCACAAAGAGAATCACACATCTTGACCTTGAGAGAAAATGGTCTTGTAATTTGAGGGGTAGTCTTAATGTAATTACTATCATCTGGGCCTTCCATTGACTTTCCCCTCATTTCTAATACTGTTAGAAGCAATATGCTTGATTCCGTTGTTGAAGATCTCTTGGAAAAATAGACCTCACAGGAATGATTAATGACTCTTAATCAGAGAATGGGGGACAGGCTTCCAAGCACCAATTCAAACACTGAGTATAATTAGCATATTCACTTTTCAGAACCTAGTCACTTTTTATTATAGTTTGTGCTGTAGTTCTTTGACTGAAACTTTTAAGTAATTATTTCACATCACTTTATTTATTGCAGTGACCTCTAATGCTAAGCATGCTTTTAATTTTGGGAGAAGACTGCCAGTTGCGTGACTTCTTAGGGTTCATGCTTTTGATGTTGGATAGTTAGTCCTTAGTAATAGTCTAATTATCCCCCTGGAGGAGATGTTTTGTTTTCAAAGGGGATTATTCATGGCTTAAATCAGATACCCCAAAGCTGCCAAGTAATAAAAGAGATGGTTAACATTCTAAATCATCTTGCCTAACTACTAACTAAAAGCCAGAAGTGTTGGTGTTATTTTGGTGACCACACCATTGCATTCTTCTTGCAAAACTGCATAATTGAAAGGGTAGGGTCTGGTTTGCATTCCACTTAAAATGACTTTTATAGCCCTTAGAAAGCTGGAAATCTGCTTCATGTTTAACATCTCTTTCCACAACAGATGAGGTTCATCCTTTTTTCACTTAAGTCATTGGAAAACTTCAGTGTTCAGTTTTTTCCAAATCTCAAAGTGATGAAGACCCTCAATATCTTTTTATGTTGAAATATGTTCCAATACAATCGTCTATTGTTGATCTATTACATTTGTATTCAGTGTTAATGCACCAAGTTATTTAGTTTCAACTTTATTTGTTGATAAGTAATAGATAACGTTTCGCCAGTGAGAAAATGCACGTCCAACATCTGCTTTGGTGAGTTGGAAATTTCCCACTTTGTGGGAAGCATTTCTCTTCTCTATTTTGCACTTAGCCTGGAAGAAATTTCTTGATGCCAGGATGCAGTTTCTGTCCACCCTCCCTCCCTTCTCCCACCTAGAGTTAACATAAGATGGGAACAAAAGAAAAATCAAACAATGAATCTCCAAGACCAGAAGTAAGTTTCTGAGCCAAAAAATCCGAGTCAGGGAAAGCTCTGAAATAGTTACAATTATGGAAAAAGGAATTAAAGAGGAATGGCAAATACGCCCAAGTCCTCTAGACAGTCTGCCATAGCTCCATGACTGAAAGTCCTACCAGAGTCCCTCACTCTCTCCTCTAAGCCATTCCATATGGATGTCTAGCTTGTTCTCGAAGGAGGCAGATTTTCATACCTGCCTTAATGAATGTTTCAGGCCTTCAATTATCTCCCTGTTCTTAGCCAACCTCGGAGCTCCCTGCCACCATTGAAGGTTAGCTAGCCTTTTCTTTCTCCAGGTGACATAAAGAATAATTAATCACTATTTATGATATAACAGTGCTTTCCAGCTCAGGACAATAACTAAGTTACCTCTCAAATACTTTCGAATCAGAGTATACGAGTTTTCAAATATAATGTTGCTGGGTTTTGTGGGCTGGGTCTCTGTGCAGCCAACATAACTATCATTATATAGCAAATTATAACATAAAATTAATGTGACTTCCCATCTTAGTCAAATATAGATAAAAGTCGTTCAGGGATTGTGCCATTTCCCCCATTAGCAATATCTTTTAATTTCTTTCCTTTATTCTTAAAATGTGGGAAAATTCTTTCTTTTGGTTGTATTTCAAAATGGCCCAAATAACCTTGCCCAAATAAATAACTCTAGGGTTATTTTCATCATGTTTCCCTCTCTTTAGTGCTCATTTGCTTCATTTTTAACCTTGTTTGGCTCATTTTTCACTGCCTTTTTTTCCCTAAAACTGTTTTTAAAAACTTGAATTTTCTGTCTTTTAATTTTTTATGTCTTATTGGAGTCTTAGATGACTGTGGTCCTTTTCACACCACTTTGAAGTGAATACGCCCTGAATTCTAAAAACAAAATCACTTTCCACTTTTAAATTAATATTTCATTCAAGTTTTGGAAAATTTTCTTTACCTTCTATTAACAAGCAGATGATTATCAATTCGTGGCCAAAAAACCAAAAGAAAAAGAAAAAAACAAATAGGAACTTTTGCCCACATTTTTTTTAAAAAACCCTCTATACAATGTAATTGTTTGTTTAGTCTTCTAAGTTGCAGTGAAATTAAGGTGTTCCCATCCAATCAGTTGCTTCACACTGAAAAATGTCACACATCAGGCATCTGGCTTGTAGGAAGGGGCCATTGCTCAACTGCCGTGGCCAACAGTGAGTGTGGTTTCAAGAAGCATTGGCAGAATTTTGGAGGAATGGACAGGACAGACGTAAATGTCTGTCTCCTAGGAGTTAACTCAAGGTCCACATGTCCTATCATCTACTCATAGTATGAAGGTACTTTGTGAGTAATAAAGGTATATAAATGTAAATTCTTCTCTTTTTCCTTTTTTTCACCAGGTTTATTGAGAAATAATTGACATATATTACTGTATAAGTTTAAAGTGTTCAGCATGATGGTTTGATTTATATACATTGTGAAAAGATTACCACAATAAGTTTAGCTAACATCCATCTTCTCATATAGATACAATAAGAAGAAAAGGAAGAAAAAAGAAATAAGGAAAAAACATTTTATCCTTGTGATGAGAACTCTTAGGATTTACTCCCTTAATAACGTTCCTATATATCATACAGCGGTGTTAACTATAGTCATCATGTTGTACATTACATGCCTAGTACTTATTTGTCTTGTAACTGGAAGTTTGTCCCTTTTGACCACCTTCCTCCTATTCCCCTTCCGCTTATCCCCCACTTCTGGTAACCACGAGTTTGATCTCTTTTTCTATGAGTATTTTTTTTCCTTTAGATTCCACATATAGGTGAGATCATACAGTATTTGTCTTTCTCTGTCTGACTTATTTCATGTAGCATAATGCCTTCAAGGTCCATCCATATTGTCACAAGTGGTAGGATTTCCTTGTTTTTTATGGCTGAATAATATTCCATTGTGTATATATATACCACGACTTCTTTATCTATTCATCCATTGATGGACACTTAGGCTGTTCCCATATCTTGGCTATTGTAAATAATGCTGCTATGAATCCTTTTCTGTTTTGATTATATTTTATAATGATAATTGCTATCATTGCTGATAATAGTTTGGTGTAATAGAAAAACTGTTGGAGCCAGCTGGACTTGGCTTTGAACTCCAGCTCTAGCATGTGTGACCTTGGACAAGTGGTTTGGCCTCTTTACGTCTCAGTGACTTTATCTGTAAAACAGGAGATAATAAAACCTACTTATTGTGAGGATATAATTATATACTTAAAGTATCTATTCTACAGCCTGACACGTAATATAAGCTCAAAAATACTAGTTTCCCTGTTTCAAAATCCTTTTTTAAGTATTATGATCAATACCTCATCTACTTCCAAAAGTGTTTTGACACAAAAGCAGTAATTTAGCAATATCAAATCAAGGTTTGAGAGCTAGAAAAACTTTGAGAACCACTGATTTTGAAGGTTTCCCCAGTTTATGAGCAGCAGGAATTACCTTTTATGTCTTCAGAACCTTGAGATTACCAGGAAGACAAAATTTCCCAGACATTTCTATCAGCCCAGACTGTGAGAAGGCAGCTCTCTGGAGGGTCTTCAGTGTTCTACAAGATTTATATCAACTAGTTGAAAAATCCTACTCATTCAGTCTTCTTACTTTAGAGATGAGGAATCTGGATGTCAGAGAGTTTATGACTTAGCCAATTGGTGGTACTGCTGAGAACCAAAAACTGGTTTGCTTCCCAGTTGAGTGCTCTTTCCATATGGAGTTATTTTGAGTCAACCAGAAAATCTGCAAGAACATGAAGATAATGTTCTTTCTCCCTCTGACCTCAGTAATAACTGGTTAAGGATTTAGAATGCTTTGGAACAAATCCTCAAAGCAGCTGTATGCCCTCAGTGTTCCAGAATAGATGTTTTAAGTTCTCCAGGCAAAAATTCCTGATAAAGACCTTCTTTTCACAGTAACTAAAAAGGCTTCCACCTCTCTTGTCACGAAGTGGTTATTGAGACCTCAAATACAAGATGATCTCCTTTGAAGTAGTAGGAGAGAGTGGACAGAACTCCAGAATGGACATCAAAAAACACCTTGATTTTAGTTCTAACTCAAATTTACCTTTTATGTGGCATGAGGTAAGCCTTAGGTATCTCTGCATTTGAAGTTATTTTTGACCCTTCTCTTTCTCACACACTCCATATCTAGTCCAAAAACGAAAGTTGATAGTGTTACCTTAAAAATATATCCAGAATCTGACCACTACTCACCATTTGCACTGCTACCACCATCATCCAAGCCACCGTCATTTCTTCTCTGGACAATTGGAGAAGTCTTCTAATGAGTCAGCCTTCTTCTATCCTTTTCTCCTCCACACATTAGTAAGAATAATCTCCATTTGTTAGCCAAGCTTTCATAATGGACTTGTCCCTTGTTTAACAACCTCAATTTGTTCCTAAAAACCCTGCTGCTAGGTGAAAAGCTGTTATATAAGAAAGCTTTTTCATTAATTTAATGGAAAAATTATGTTGAATTTCATTCCAATCCAAGATAACCACAAAATATTTACAGATGGGAAAATATTTTAATTGAACAATGAAAGTATTGTTCAGTTGTCATTACATTATGTAAGTAATTAACATCAAATTGAAAATAAATAAAATGTTTGTGCATAAAATGTAATGACATGAAGGTTTATTGTACTCACCAAAGGAGGAAAAGACTTGATGGCTGGTGCTTGTTGGTGGAAGAGTGTTGAAGGCTGTTGTTCTTTGTGAAGTACCTTCTTCCTTCTGAACAATTTTCTTTATTAATGTTTTTAACAGTTCGGAGGATCATGTTTATGTTGCACTCAAAGTGCACTTAAAATTTAAAGTTATAGCATAGAAAGATATCTTTAGTCAAAATAATAGCTAAAGATGAGAGCACTTGGAAAGATGGGAAAGTTTATTTAGTACATGGAGAGTGAAAAGCCACAGAAAATGTTACCTTTTCATCCTTCTGACTAGGCATACTTATGCAAAATAAAATACTTTCAGTTTATCCAAACATGGTGTACAGTTCAAATTTGTTCCATCTGATATTTGATGACTAATAACTGTTGAGCCACATAAAATAGCATGTTTTTCCCAAAAACTGCAACGTCAAAATATCATTTCCATGCTTATTTGATTTATGTGCTTTAGGAAATAAAGGTCACTATATATAAAAAAGGAGAAAAAGAGTTGTTTGTAAAGTGGGGCAACTTTTTAAGAATCATTATGGCAGAGTGTTAACTGAACAGGCATTGTGTGTAGTAAATTTGTGTTTACTGGTTAAGCTTCCTAAATCTTTGTGTGTCAGTGTAGAACATTGTTGGCTTGTGTATAACCCAGGGATCAGAATATAGGGAAGAATGGCCACCTAACATATTTCTTGATCAATCAATGCAGCATACATTTTTTGAGTACCTATTGCATACCAACTACCCAATAAAACAAGTAAGCCAAAGAAGAAAAGTGTTATCCTTACCCTCAAGGAGTCCTCAGACTAGTTGAGGAGGGGTCAGGGCAAATGTATAAACTCTACTATAATATTATATGTGTTCTAATACAGGGTACTCTCAGAGCAGATAGGAGGCAGCCGCCAATCCTGCCTGGGGTAGAGTGGAATTTTCAAGTGGCAACATAAAAGAAGAAACATTTAAGATGAACCTTGAAAGATCAGATACCTGGAAGTGGAGGTGGAGGTGGGGTTGTAGGCAATCCAGGCAGAAAGATAATATTTGTAATGGCGTAGAGTCATTAAAAAGAATGACCTTTTCTCTTCAAGAAGTAGCACCTCTCCGTTTATAAGCTTTCATCAACGTTGATTGTGCTTTGTTTCACATTGAAGCAACAAAATCTACTAAAAGGTTTAATAAGGGAAAAAAATGATGACCATCTCTGTGCATAAAGATGTTGTGAAAATATAATTTACTGTTTGAATTATCTATTGCTGCAAAACAATTCACTCCAAACTTGAAGGCATAAAGCAACAATCGTTTTATTATGCTTATGAACTATGTAGGTCAGGAATTTGAACAAGGAATAACAGGGAGGGCTTGAGTCTGCTTCATGACATCTGGGTACTCAACTGGGAAAACTGGAATAGCTGGAGTGGCTTAAATAGCTGGGAGTTGGAATCATCTGGAGGTTCTTTCACTCACATGTGTAGCACCAAGGCTGAGATGATTGAAAGCTGGGTTCAACCAGAGTACCTGTACATGAATTCTCTAGGTTGCCTGGGCTTCTCCCAGCAGAGAGTCTGGGTTCCAAGAAGAAGTGCCCTAAAAGGAAACATCCCAAGAAAAATTGTTCCAAAGAACCAGGTAGAAGCTGCGAGGTCTATTGAACTAGCCCCAAAAGTCACAGAATGTTGGGGCCAGACCCATGGACTAGTGGTTAAGTTCAGCACACTCTGCTTCAGTGGCCTGGGTTCAGTTCCCGTGCGCGGACCTACAGCACTCGTCAGCAGCCATGTTTTGGTGGCGACCCACGTACAAAATAGAGGAAGACTGGCGTGGATGTTAGCTCAGGGCGAGTCTTGCTGAAGCAAAAAGAGGAAGACTGGCAACAGATGTTAGGGTGAATCTTCCTTAGCAAGAAAAAAAAAAAAAGAAAAGAGAAGTCACAGAATGTCACTTTATCCATATTCTATTGGTTGATGTAGTCCCAACTGAAAGAAAAAGATCATAAACCACATCTCTCCATGGCAGGAGTGTCAAAGAATTTGTAGCCATTTATTTAAGTCTCCACATTCCACACGTTATAAAACGTTTAACGATTATGCTATAGCATTTTCTCTATAGGTTGTAATGGGGAGAAATTTCTTTCTGGTGTAAGTGTCAGGTAAAATCTTTCTTCTGCTGAGCAATTGGTATATTTTTACTTTATGGTTTCTTGATCAGATAACTGACTGTATTTCTCTCTTAAGTTTGGCAAACTTTAAATATTTTTATGTTGTTATTTAAAATATTTTTCAAAAGAAGGCACTGAGTAAACAACTAAAATCTATTTGTAGGTGACTATAGATTGAGTTCCATGTGCATATGGAGTCAGGGCAAGAGATGAGTTGAGAAGATAGTCAGGGCTGGATCAGAAAGGCCATATATGTCCTGCTAAGGACTGAAGTGCTTTAATTTATATTATCTGACTTAATCTTTACATTCATCCTGTGGTGTAGGCATTAACATTTAAGTTTTGTTTTAAAAAATCAGGGTAAATTATTTTTTTGACTTTAAAGTTCAAGAGCAGCATGATGGAATTATAACTACATAATTTTTTATCAATCTTTCATTTCATTATAACATGGTAATTTAAGCACTAGCTTTTACAAAAATTCCTATTGAGGTAAACTAGAGCTGTGTTTCTAGAACTATCTGTGGTGAAGATTTTGTTTATTTTTTACTTTCAATCTGCCATTCACTGATGCTTTTTGTAAAATATAATAAAAAGGAATTACAAAAAAATGAAATGAAAAAAGACATACAAAATGCAAGCCCAATTTTTTGTTATGAGATTTAACAGGTATAAAATTACTTTGTCAAATTGCTGTAAAGTTTCTAAATGCTTACTTTCAATTTCTGTACTTAGATTGGCAACAAACTGTTCTCAGACCACCACCGTCTACAGACCAACTTTGAATAACATTGACCTAGAGGATTAGATTTATGCAGGGAGAATACTTTTCATGCCTTGATCTCTCACCCAAAACACAGTTACTAGTCTACCCTGGGTGGCCACCTCAGTCACCTTTTCCGGCTTGGTTTTTCTCAAGAGTTGCATACAACTTTCTTTCAGTGATTTATGCAGAAGAGTCGGCTTACTCCAAACCGTCTGGGGAATTGTTAGTTCTTTGCCCATTGTTCAGCCTCCGCTGGTGTTCGAGGACCAGAACAAGTCTTCTGGTGATTAAGCAATGGCATATGCATACTATGTTCATAATTTATAGGCAGCCCTGTCCTTCATTCCACAGAGTTCCTGTCTGTATTGAAAGGGAAAGAGAGAGTGGATCTATTTGAATGCTGTCTGTGTATGGGATGGAATGTAGAAGGTGGCTGCATATTGACTCTGTATTTGTATTTGCCAAAAGAGTACTTTAAAAATATCATATGTCTATAGAAAAATGTGTGTAAATTACTAATTTTTCTTTGCATAGCTTGGCTGAATTTTTTGCTGGAGTTTTGTGGTAGACTATACGCTACATGAGTACTTTCTAAGCTTCTTTTCCAAGAAAGAGAAAAGAATGCAGTTTCAATTTAATATCAGAAGAATTTGCCGGTCTTAGATGCCTCATGACATCTGGCAACATCAGACTGGCATAACATTTTCCAAAGTGAATTTTAAGGAATTAGAGCTCTGTTTTCCTCAGAATAAGTTTTGATTTCTCAGAATAAGACATTGTTGAGAAATCTAGGCTAGACCAGCCCAGCTAACACAAAGCAGATTATCAGCTTGGTTAACGGGCTAGTGTCCCTGAAAGTAGTTGTCAACTCTTATTGTACATTGAAAACACCTGGGGAGCTTTTAAAACAATGCTGATGCCTGAGACTCATCTTGAGATCTGAGTTTATTATTCTGGGGTATCACCTGGGCAGGGATACTTTTTAAAAGCTCACATAATAATTCTACTATTCAGTAAGGTTGAGAACCACTGCCCTAAACTAAAGGATACAATGACGGAAGAGTCAATATATTTGAGGTCAATTTCTATTCTTGTTAAGTCACAGGAACATTTTGCTTCAATAATTTATGAAAGTAATATATGTGCTTAAAACTTTTATTGTTGTACGTAAACACCCAATCCATTTGAGAAATAAAAATATTACAAATAAATAACTAAAAATAATTTGCTGAGCACTTTTACAGACTACATTATCCCAGTTTATCTTCACAATGAAGAAATTAGTTTATTATTTTGGCTTTAGAATTACAGACACTGAGGTACAAATAGCTTATGAAAATTATCTATGGTCATAACTAAAAAGAGGCAGAGCTGGAGGTCACATCTTGGGCTTTTTAGTTTGAAGTCTAGTGTCCTTTTATTTATTGAATACTTAGCATTTTAAAGTCGATGTCTTTTCTCCACTGATACTTTTGGCCCCAAAAATGTCCCCTCTCTTCCATAGGCCACCATTTTCCCCAATCCCTATGGGTTCTGAATTAAAACTTAAGATTGCTCTCTTGACAGCTTTTGAATTATCCATAATCTACTCCTGGTCCATTTTCTGACATTAAGCTCTTTCTCCCATCGTTTCTCATTTGAATTTGGCATCTTTGGGTTATCCTTTGGTTTAGAAACCTAGCTTCAGTGTTCTTGAACTTGGTTCACTTCTTGGTTCCTGAACTTGGTTTGTGTTTGGACCTGACTGTCCTCTTGCCTTGCGAAAACCAGTCTGTAACACACCTGCAACACACCAGTTCCATCCACGACCTCATCTGCTCCCCAAGTAAAAACAGGGATAAGGTAACCAAAATCTTAACACATAACTGATCCTACTCTGTGTTCTAAACCAGATTCCCATTTTATACAAGCACAAATTCAAATAAAATGGAATGAGGTAACTACCAATGACGAAGCTGAGAACATACATTTCTGTGTTATGTTTCCATTACATTTCTACTCCTGCAAGGGCATAGGCAGATACTGAAAACAGAGCAATTTTTACCTCACCTTCCACAGTTAATAGGGCATGGGGATTCATGTATTGGTTGATTCAGTTGGTGAAGGTGGTATTTATGAGTCCACATAGCACGTAAAAATTGCCTTAAGAGCTAATTAGTATCTCAAGAAGCGAGCACACTTCCATGGCTACTACCTAGGACAATAACTCTGCCTCACAAATACACACTATTGGTCACAAATCAAGCAAGGAAATATGGTTGCATTAGTACAACCAATTGCCACTACTAGGAAAACACAACCATAACCAAGACACAACCAGTTGCCAACACATTTTACTGAAAGACAAAGTTTTTATGGGAGAATATATCTCTTGCACGTTGAACTTAAAAATCCTCCATTGTTGATGATTATCATGCAAGTCACAGTGTATTATTTTTTTAATGATATATATTATTCAGATATATGATATCTGAAGTCAAGTCTTTATGATGTCAAATATTGTGGAAATTTGAAAATATTTTCAATTATTTGATCAATACATACAACTAACTGGCAGAGAGAGATATCAGCACAGATTTGAGAGCCTCAGCAATCTTCTACTACATTCTAAATTCAGAGGATAATTGCATACTTACACATTAAATGATGTCACAAGTTTGAGAAGAATGCACAAAACTGCTTTCCTAAACCTGTGATACTATTTAGAATATAAGATCATTACAATTCCAACTGTTATGCAAAGAACAGCTTCTATAGTTTGTGAAGTTTGAGTAAATATGGGATGTAAAGATTTCACTGAGCTCTATTGTTACTAACAAAATCACGGTTGAGTCTCACAGGTAGTTAATACAACATGATCCAGCAAAAGTAGCTAGTTCTATGAGCGACAAAGCGATTAGCCAATTTGTTGATAAATCAGGCTCATCATTATTTAGGATATTCTAAACAGAAATGATTGTCTTTCCATTCTCAACCAGATGTTATTGATATGGGTTAAACACAGCTAAGAGTGAATCAATTCAGACAAGAATCAAGGGAAATACAACCAGAAAAAAATGCTATGAAGTTTATGTTTGATTTAGAGAAAGGCTAATTTTGTGTTTCTACAGCGTTGAAAGGAATTTTCAAGAAAAGAATGTTTTTGTTTCAATTTTAATAGATTATATGACGTAATAACACAATTAATTTCAAAGTCCTTAGAAATATATATTTTTGATTTTGCACTTTCCCATCCATGTTCCCATGTTCCCATCATATGATGTTTTTTTCCAAAAATTGAGTTATAAAGATTTTAAAAAATATTCTTCATCATTGAATTATCACTCATTGTACGAGACAATGTTCAGTTTAAGGAAAACATATTTCCTTATTAATAGTCTACAATAAGTTTCTCAGGTTCATTGTTCAATAAGATATAGGCAATATTGTTTAGTGACTTGTTAATAACAGTTGGATCCAAATATTGCCACAATTTCTTTTCCTAACAATGTTCTCATTCACTGGAAACCAGACAGATTCCAATTTTTTACATACATTCACCATGAAACTGCATATTTTAGGCTTACCACAAAACAGACAGCAGTGTGTGCAGCCATGGATAAAAGCAGAGATGTGCAACCGTGGGCACAGATGCCTCATAATGTCTCTTACAGAAGATGCCTAGCAGTATGGCAAACTAAGCTAACCAGGTGCTTGGCTTTCTACCACAAACACATAAAGAAACAAGAATAGAAGATAAGATTTAAATTAAAAACATTTTAATTACATAGGTTAACTCAAAAGAAAGAAACCACGTAAAAAATCTAAGGCAAAAGGGTAAGTACATTTACATTTTAGGTGCTTCCAGGAGAGTTGGAACCTACTCTAGGTCTTGGAGACTAGAGTTTTAATATTTGCAAGGACGTAGGAGATGACTCTTTTAACATGTGGGAGGCAGAAGCTGGAACCAAGTCCCTTACATAAAACCAGAGCCTTGCAGAGCTGTCCTACCCCTAATAGGAGAGTAGCAAAAATGCCACACAGCAATCTGGATAAGCAGCAGTATAGTTCATCTCGGTCAAGAGCTTTTGGAGAAAAAATAAAGCTTCTAGGAGAAATGAAAATTCCAGTTAAGATATGAACCTAAGGTTGTCTGATTCCAAAGCTCTTGTTCTTTGCTTTACTTTATGCTGGCTCTCCTTTCTCCAAATTGTCTGTATGTTATGTAGAGCAACATAGAGTTTTTCTCTTGAATCCAGAACCAAAGCTTAGGATTCTCTGTGTACAAACTATTCCACAACAGTTTTATGCAAGTCGCCCTACCAGCCTTGTTAAACTCTTTTCAGGAAGGATATGACATCTTTCCTATTTTTCTGCAATTATTTTCTAGAATAGATCTCAAAGGTCTGCAAACTAGTGAATAGCATACTAAAGCAGTGAAAACTTCAGCCCCTTGCCTCAAAGCTTAACGAAGTCAGAAACTGAATCCCACTATGCTATGGTGTATGCACCAGAGCAGAATTTCATTGATTCTCCCCCAAAATGCACTTAATCTAAGAGACATCATTGCAATCACAAAGCCTCCCATTCTGGAGGAAACTACATTTTGAGCAGGTGGATATGAATATTGGATTTGGGTATCAATGTTACCTTAAGAACAATCTTGATGTTATACTTGTGTTTTTACAAATGGGCAGTTGGAGACCAACTTGCTGCTCATGGAGCTCTGAAATACTTCTTGTTTGACCAACACTGCACATTAGAGTCATCTGTGAAACTATACAATCAAGCATCAAATATGTATTAAAAGAAAGGAGATTATTCATTCTTTTATTGTGCACACATTTTCATGAGCTGCAAAGATGAGAATGTGATGAATGTCATAATACAGTCATCAAATTTTTGATTGTTGGGGTCAAGTTCACTGGAGGTGGACACTGGAATCTGTAAGTAGAGGTAAGCACTGTAGAGATCCTCTTATTTCATCTCTAGTAACCAGGACCCCTTCCCACCAGGGTTTAGCATAAATTTGATGATTGAAATATTTATCCCCAAATATAACATAAATGTGAAATAAATCCATCTGACAGACTGACTGAGATTTGATAACACAGTTTACAGGAATTAACTCTAGAGTAATTTACAAGCTAGGGAAACTTAAAGCAGGGACTCTGATCAGAAAGAAGTATGGAATAGAATGGTGCTTTCTAAATTGAAGTCATTAGAGTCACATTTTTATGATTTTCCATGTCTAAAAAACTTCTGAACTATTATTCACTTAATATTTTCTTTTAAATCTACTCACTGTTTTTCTTTCTTTTCTTAAATCAATCAATCAATACTTTTCTCAAAATTTTTCTCTAAAAACAAACCAGAAAAAGACAGCAGATAGTGGTCTGAGGGCCATAGGTGCTGGAGGGGGCAGGGGCTGAATGGGTCACAGGAAGAAGTCAGCCGATAGTGGTCTGAGGGCCATAGGTGCTGGAGGGGGCAGGGGCTGAATGGGTCACAGGAAGTAGTCAGCCACAGGCTTCTTGGAGGGGATGCTTTGTGTCTCTTGTGGGGCAGCCTCCAAGATGATGAAATCTTTCTGGAGATGCTCATTCAGCTCTGAGATGGCTGCCACATTCCCACAGCGGTAGCAGTAGTTGGATGACAACCACACAGTAAGCATTATTTCATTGAAGTGCCACTTATAACCTTCCATCACCAGTTGGTGGGTGTAGCAGATCATGTCAATGTCATTGGCTACATGGAACTGGGCCACCACGTCACTACCAAACAGGTAGCCAGCCCCACGGGGGCTCACATCCCAGTCTGTTGTATCTTCAGGGTCACTCATGGGCTTCTTATGAGGCACCCCTTGCTTTCAGTCAATCGTCTGGGTCTAGTCCAGGGTATAGATGGAAGCGGAGAAGCCCTCATACCGGCAGAAGATCCCGCCATCCATTATGGCCCACAGACCGAGGTAGTCAAAGATCTCAGGGCAGTAGCCCCACACAGTCACAGAACCGTATTTGCCCAGGCACTCATCACAGAAGCTGTAGACCTGGGTGATCTGGTGACTCTCACGGTTGCCCGGGATCAGGGGTATGCAATCAGGATAGTGAACCTTAAGTGCCAGCAGCAGGAGATAACGTTTCAATGCCAGCATAGAAACCAAGATCCACAGTCCCCCGTGCAGAGGTAGTTGTTCTCAGTGACGTTGCCACTCACTCTGAACAGCTCCTTCAGGTCATAGAATTGTCCGTGGATGTTGCCACATACTGTGACTGGTGATTCCACCCTCTGCACATTGTTCTCCTCTACTGAGATCTCTCTGGCCTTAGGGCACAGGGCTTGAGCTCGCTCTCCTTGACCTTGAAGCACGGCAGCTGCTCAATCTACCAGTCCTCATTGCCGAGCTTCACCATGGCCCACCCCCGCCATCCCTCTCCTCACTCCAGTAGCCTGGATCAGAGCCAGGGCACTGTCACCTATGCACAACACAGGGGTCTCTGCCACTGTGACTCTGGCTCTGGCTCTCGCCTTCCTATCTTCCTCCCTCACTCTGCTTTGGCCCCTTGCCATGTATTCAATCTTTCATCCTTCATCTTTTTGCAATTTCTCTGCCTTCTTACCTCGTCTTCCCCATCCCACTTCACTTGCTTTTTGTTCATCTTTTTTTTCAGATTTTGTTTAGCTATTTACTATTTCTCCCTTTTTTATTCTGTTATTAGTCCACACTCAATGTTCTACATTCCGTCTCTTGTTCATCAAGCTATTTCCCCAAATAAAGAGTTAACTCTCTAAAAACTATTTACAAATGTCTACCGACATAGGAATATTATATTTAATAAGAATGTAATAAGTAATATATAAATAATAAAATTATAACATTTACTGAGAATTTACTATATGCTAAGTACTTTTCTATGTACTTTACACAAATGAACTTATTATCCTCCTAAAAAATACCTTGATCTAGATATTGTTATTTTATCCAGTTTATAAATAAGGAAATGGAAGCCCAGAGACATTAAATATATTGCCCAAAATTGTAGCTGGTAGGTATTGGAGCCAAGATTCAAACTCTGACATTTTACTCCTGAATTTATGCTCTTGATGTTACAATATAGTGCACCCAAAACATGCGAAAACTGCTCTATTAAATTTCAGGAACACATATTCTACATTCTCTCAAAGAAAATACTATGGAGAATTATATTCCATGAAAAATGGCTTCATATAAGTAACAAGAAAACAAAAAGTACATAGATGATCTTATGTGAGTAATAAGGCATAAAAATATAGTAAGACATATGAATATAATGGATGAAACTCTGTTTTCTATTATTGTCTTTTGAATTTAAATGAAGGTCTTTGAATTCTTTTGAAAATAAACAATGCCATGGAAATTTTCCTTTCATTTAAATTAATGAGTTTGGCCATGTTTTTCAATGAATGTTAAAAACAGAAAGTATGACACATTGTATATACATTCTTCTTTTCCCTAATTACTAGTTTGCAAAGGAAGAGTGTTTAATAGGTAATTGCAAATTTCAGAGAATTGAAGTTGATTCTGGAAAGTAATTTTGTACAATTATGATGAACTTTTTCAACAGGGTGAATGCGTGCGTGTATGTGTGTCTATGGTCTGCAATCCCCTGGACCGAAGGGGGCACCTACCATTTGTCTAGGATGGCTTACATTCAATCTCAATAGATGTTGAAAAATTTATGGTGGCCAAGTACACAAAAAACAATTCTATAAATTCTAATAGTAACACGTGTTTTATGCACTTTAACTTGCAAATTGGATAGACATGTTCTTAAAAGAGTATTTTTAAAATGACTGAATCATCTATGCAGACTCTAGAAAAGGTGTTAAAAAGCTGAGTTAAGAGAGGGAAAAGGTGAGAACAATTATCTATCTTTAGAGCATAACAAATAATCATGATGTAAATTAGGTTCTTCAGATAGGGAATAAATTAGCGCTTAACTTTACATAACAGCTTAAAAGCAAACCACCCTCATAACATCAGAAGTAAGAGAAGATGAACGCATCCCTTTGCTTTGCCACCTTGGCCAGATCTGAGCATGCAGTGATGAAGAAGATTGATGGTGGTGAGATCCTAAGTTTGGTTTTCCATCTTCCTTTCTCATACTGTCTTCACGGGAGAGTGTCAATACGTGTTGATCTTTCCTCACTAGTGTGTTTTCTTCTTACTGCTCTGCCTTGAGAGGCCCTCATTCTTTGATACGTTAGCACACTCCAACAAAAGAACAACCTGACCAAAGTCTAATAATTCTGTAATACATGGGAAAGTATGTTTGCTTTAAAGAATTCTTCCTAGTCTACCAGAAAAAAATCTCACAAAAGAGACAGTTATTTCTACCAGGGTGAGTTTACGTGTTTTTGTCTTCTTTTTCCAGACACTTAATATGAATTTAAGGGGCTGTCTGAAGTTTGGAATTTCCTGAATTATGTGTGATTCCGGCAAATAAACAAGATTTGTCTGGTTCAAATGTGAAGATGTAATTAATTTTAGAGAACTTGGTGACATTTTCAATGTGTACATCAAGGATTAGGAGATATATAGAACAGGAAGCAAATGCCAGAGAGAGAACAATTGTGGTTTGCTAAACTGCATAAAACACAAGTTTTTATGCTGTTTATACAACTGTAACTGCTAGGATTTGGAGTTCATATAAAACCATAAAATGTCCTGAGCTGAATTAATAAGTGTTATTTGTGGGTGTAAGGAAGTCATTTTAAAAGTATCATCTTGCAAGAAGTTTAGTTTTTAATTATCAGTGACAAGGAAGCATAGTGACAAAATTACCTCATTCACCACTAGGGACACTTTCATTTTAACAAATTTGAAATATTTGCTTTTGACGTCTAAAGCCAGACTAGATGATGGACATCTATATAGGGAGATTAGATTCAAAGCAGAGACATCTATATTTTCAGCACTGGAATGTTATGGTGCCCAAATTTAAGCTGATATTATAATATTGAATATGTATTACATGCCTGGCAATGAACACTGCAGTAATTTAATAAAATGTCTTTCCATTATAGAAAACTATTACTGGAGAGTTAAATTTCCCATGGAATTCTGCACAAATGCCTTTTTTTAACGTTACTTCTTGCCTTTCCTTAGAGGATTAAAGATATTGTAATATGTAATCTGATTCTGTCAAACTGTATGAGCCTGCTCTCACTTGTTTCAAACTTTGATATAATACTTTCTTCTTTTAAGCTTTTTACTGTAATATGATGCTCATAATAAAAAAATTCACAGCTGAATTTCTATGCAGCAGAAATTTCCATTATTATTTGACTTTAGCTTTCTGCTCACTGTCCTAGTTGATAACCCATAATATTTTATTTTTTACAGTTCATTCTTTTTAACGGCTGTATAATCTGCCATCATATGAATATATCATATTTTTTATCTATCTATTCATATTTATGTTTTCCTATTTTTTTCCAGCTTTATTGATATATATTTGACACATAACATTGTGTATGTTTAAGGTATGTGATGTGTTGATTTGGTACATTTATATATTGTAAAATGATTACCACCATAGCATTAGCTAACACCTCTAACATGTTTCATAATTATTTCTTTTTTGTGGTGAGAACATTTAAGATCTACTCTCTTAAGTACATAATACGGTATTGTTAACTATAGTCATCATGCTGTATGTTAGATCCCCAGAACTTATTCATCTTATAATTGGAAGTTTGTACCCTTTGACCAACATCTCTTCATTCTCCTCATCCCCCAGCCCCCGGTAGCCACCATTCTATTCTTTGCTTTTATGATTTGCCTTTTTACATTCCACTTATAAGTGAGATCATACAGTATTTGTCTTTCTCTCTCTGGCTTATTTCATTTAGCTTAATACCCTTGAGGTCCATCCAAGTTGTCAAATAAAAGAAGATTTGGCAAGATTTCCTTCTTTTTCATTGCCAAATAATATTCCATTGTATCTATATACACAACATCCGCTATTCCCCACATCCTTGGTGGGGAAACGAGAGAATGGAATAGAAATTACAACTAGATCCTCCATGTCTGAACATTTAAGAGTATGCTAGAAATTTAGGGGGTTATAAATATTTCCATTCTCTTCATTAGGAAATCTTCACTTAGATTTAGGATTGATGAGCTCTTTTTCTCATTGTGCATTTTATAGATTTTAAGTGGCCACAGTTAAACTTTCTTCAGGAATTTGGAATTTTCTTTAGGACTGCCTACATAATTAGTGGGCTGCCTATTAAATGAAGTATTAACTTGAGAGACTTGTAGTAGCTCCAGAATTTTATAAAAAAATGGGTATGAAAGTATAGGTTTTGAGGACAAATAATATAATTAAATATATAGAAATTCTAGGGATATTTCCATCTTGCTTGGAGGATTTACAAGATTTCTTGAAATGTGTTTGAAACTATGTCTATTATCTAATTTTACCACCAAACAATTAATTAACTTTGACCTTCTTTTATTATTGTTAAGAATGTCTGGCACATACCACTTTTATAGTCAACAGTGCATTTTATAAATTTGAATAATTATTTTTCATAAGGAGATAAACCATAGTTAAATCCCTTCCATTCTTCTTTTCACCCCTTTTTATCTCCATTCCTCATCTCTTTTCTCTTCCCAACATAGGCAAAAATTTTAAAATGTTTAATGTATATCCTTTTGTTTTTGAGCTCTTTTATAAAATATGTGATACTTTTTGTATGCATATTTTACATAAACAATATTTACATCAACAATATTGTGCATATATATTTATATTTATATATATTTTCATTTATATATCATTGTTTCTTACTTTTTTAACCCAAAATTATATTTTTGGAAAGTATATTGAACTATAACATATATACATAAAGTATGCAAAATGTACAACTTGAAGAATGTTTACGAACTGAACGCACATGTTATCAGCATCCAGATCAAGAAATATAACATTATCTGACTGCCCCCACATGCCCCATCCCCAGAGAGAACCATCATTTTGACTTCTAACACCTGAATTAGTATTGCCTATTTTAAATTTTGTATAGTTGAGATCATATGATATATACTCTTTTGTGACTGCTAAACATTATGTCTCTGCGAGTCATCCATCTAGGTGGTTATGTTTAGCAGTTTTTCCTTCTCTTTTCTGTTTAGTTTTCTATAGTATGAATATACCATACCTGACCCATTCTATTTTTGTTGGCCTTTGAGATTTTCCAGAGTGGGCTATTACTACTAGTCCTTGTGTGCATTTGGTAAACATATGCACACATTTCTCCTGGCTATATACTTCAGAGTATAATTGCTGGTGCACAGTCAATGCTACAAGTTCAGCTTTAGGAGACACTGTCATAGAATTTTCCAAAGTGGTTTATCGCATTATGCTCTCATAACTGTATGAATTTCACTTTTGCTAATCTTTGGCACTATCTGCTTTTTAATTATATCTATTTTAGTGGCCGTGTGGTAGTATCTCATTATGAAGTTATTAACAGTTTTATTGAGGTATAATTGACATACAATAAACCACAAGCATTTAAAATGTACAATTTGATGAGTTTTGACAAATGTATACACTTGTGAAGCCTCCACCATAATCAAGGTAATGAACATATCTATCACCCATAAAAGTTTCCTTACACCCCTTTGTAATTACTCCATCCTGTCCCTCCTTTTCTCCTCCCTGCCCCAGGGCAATTACTGATATCTTTGTTCCCATGTACATCATGTTCCTTTTCTTTTCTCCAGCTGCTTTCAAGATTTTTCTATTGTCATTGGTTTTAAGTCATTTGATTATGATGTGGCTTGGTATCAACGTCTTCATATTTCTTGTGGTGGGCTTTGTACTTCTATGAACTATAGGTTTATTATTTTTATCTAATTTGAAAATTTGGGGCCATTATTTCTTTAAATATTTTTTTTCTGGCTTCCCTGTCTCTCCTCTCCCTCAGGGACTCCAAATACATGTATGTCAAGCTGTTTAAAGTTGTCCCACAGCTCACTGATGCTCTATTATTTTTTTCCATATTTTTTCTGTGTTTAATTTTGCATAGTTTATTGCTACATCTTCAAATTGACTGTTCTGCAACATCTAATCTCCCATTAATTTCATCTGGTTTATTTTTTTCACCTGAAATTTTTTTTCTCTCTAGAATTTTAGATTTCCCATTTTGCTCATTTTTATTTTATCTTCCATGTATCTTATTAACATGCTCATGTTTTTTTCCACCTTCTTAAACATATGGAATATAGTAAAAGTTGTTTTAATATTATTTTTTGTTAAGTCTATCGTCTGAGTAATTTCTGGGTCTGCTTCTATTGACTGATTTTTCTTTGCATACTGGATGTTTTTCTGCTTCTTTGCACACTTGGTAATTTTTGATTGAATGCTAGATAGTGTGAATTTTAACTTGTCAAATGCTGGATTTTTTTTATTTCTACAGTTACGTAGGGAGTTTGTTCTGGGAAACAAGTTTAATTCTTTTGACAGTTTCCTGTTAGGCTGTCATAGGCATGACCAGAGCAGCCTGTACTGTAAATGTCTATTCAAATCATTTGTCTATTTTTCTATTAGGTTACCTACCTTTTCCTTAATGATTCTGAGGATATGTATTCAATCTATATATGAGCCATTTATTGAATATATAGGATATATCCTTTCCCACTCTGTGGCATGCTTTTAATTTTCCCTCAAACAAAATGTTATGTTATGAGAAAGAACATAACAAATATTGCCTTCCCCAAACAGGGCTGTCTGCATTGTAACAGGGAGACACATGGCTTATCAAAAAGATGAAGTTCTAATTGTAGAATTTCCATTATCAGTTTGCTATGTTGGGAAATTCACTGTAGCCCTTCCTGGTATCTCTTCAGTCACAGCACGATCTTGCCTGTCCTTTGCTTTTTGCTGAGAATGATTGGTCCTGTTTTAGAAAAGTAAAGACAAGCTTTCCCTGTGACACTGCCTAGAGGGGGGCCTATAGATATCATTTTTAAAAAAATCTCTGCAGATCATTCACCAAGAAACATCATAAAATAAATGCACCAGTCTTCCTTTTAACTAAAAATATACTTCTGAAGATGAATGTTTATTCAGAGATGAAAATGCCTATTGAAATATTTTCCTAGAAATATGAATCATCTAGTGCTTTGGCTTTTCACAGAAAAAAAAAGAAAATGAATCTTTCTGCTTAAGTGCATCTGAATGGGGACCTGTTATGTTAGCTATTAGTGTTTCAAAGGGAAAAAGGTTAATTAATTAAATAGCTTCAGTTTAATTACATAAGTTAAGTAATTTCCATTTCTTTGTCCAAATAATTTCCAAATATTCATTATCCCCAAATCACAATGACTGGGGGATTGATCTCCTTATTTTTCCCTACCTTCCATCCCAGATAACATCAATTCATTTATATTTTCAGAAATGATTGCCTACTCTGATACAAGACATGCTAAACTAGACACTACCTCTCCCCTGAGGGAGTTTATAGTCTAGAGAGAGGACACATGAATAAATAGACGACAGAGATCAGTACAGCCACAACCTTTCAAAACCAGTGCTGGTGGTCTACCTTGTTAGGAACTCATGCCTGAAGGAAGAGACATCCAAGTTGACTTTTGTGCATGATTTTTAAGTGTTAAATCTTACCATATAATGAAGTCAATGGAGTCTCTCTAAGTAAGGACACGGTTGTCTTTTCCAAGTAAATCAATACTGCAGTTCTTTAAGCATGATTGTGTCTGATGTGTATGTAAGGAGGAAGGAGGGGAAAAAAGGAGTAGAAGGAAGAAATCTGCAGATAATTAACTAGGTTCTTTTGAAGAAAACTATATAAAACAGAGGACTATATCACCACTAGTCATCATCATCATCACAACTACCATTTGTTGAGCCTCAACTCTGTCCTGGGTGACTCCATGCATTGAAATCGAGTGTCCATAACGGCCCTGTTTAAGGTCTTGCTGCTAGTAACTAGCAGAGCAAGAATTGGATTCAAAATCTGTCTCCTTTAAGACATGCTCCTTCCATTTCACTAGGGTTTCTCAGAGATCAGCCTGTGTAGCACATTTTAATCCCATAAACTGGGATTAAGGGAACTGCTTCACTGAAGAACTTGAGGGCACAGGTCCATAAGAGATACGTACAAGCCTTAGACAAGTAGAATCTTTTCTATCTAGAAACTAAAAGAGCTGCTAAAAATATTAGATAATTTAGAGAAGACTGGTAAAGTTGTAATGTAGAAACTTCAAGTGGCAGGGCCTAGAAAGAACACCTAGAAATTAGCTGGGGCGGGGGTGGGGGGGGTGGTCAATGTGCCTGGAAGGATTGCTTAGTGCCTTCATTAAATTAGCTAAGTAATGTGAAACCACAGTTGTTACATATCTTCACTCTGTATAGTTTGAAGGGGATCAGGATATGCCACCCTAAAATATACCACTTGGGCATCAGGATTATTTTGGGCTGAAGGCAACTGAGAATCAACAGATGCAAGAAGAGTTTTCTGCCCTCCCTTTATCTGCCTAAAATCAGGGCATAAATTTTCCTTTGAGGCAGGTGCCTAGGAAGAAGAGACCAACTCTTATCACTGGACACAGGGAGTCACACCAAGATGAATCTGTATACAGTCATGCATTGCTTAATGATGAGGATATGTTCTGAGAAATGCTCCATTAGGCGATTTTGTCATTGTGTGAACATCACACAATGTACTTACACAAACCTAGATTGCATAGCCTACTACACACCTAGGCTATATGGGACCATTGTTGTATACGCGGTCAGTCATTGACCAAAACATTATTATGCAGCACAAGACTGTAAAGAAACTTTACTAAAATAACCCTTATCTTCCATTATATTTATCCCCCATATATTATCTAGTCACTTTCCCAAAACTTGCTAGAAACCCAAACCCCTTTTCCTCTTTCTAGTCACTTCTCCATGATTGATTGCCCTTTGTTAAAATGGTATATAAGCCCCTGAGTCTAACCACTTCTTTGAGTTTTCACTTCTTTTCTGTGAAGCTCTAGTGCATGTAAAAATATTAACATCAATAAAAATTGCACATTTTCTGCAGTTAATCTATCTTTTGTTAGTTTAATTTGCATCCCCAAGCTACTTAACAAAGAAGGGTAGAGGAAAATTGTTTTTCCTCCCCATCAGTCTGTTCCCTAGACTTTTTTGACTCAGGAGGTAACATAATGTGGTGGGGAAACTATCTGGCTAGGAGGTGAGACACTTATTAGTCTTAGCCTGGACGTTAGTTACCTCTATGACTAAGTTAAAAGATTCTACTCTAAGTCTGTGCCTTAATGTCCTTATCAACATAATATAAGAGTTAGATTAGAAAAGGATGGCAAATAGGTTTCACTTCATGACAGGAGGGCTTTGTCGAAGAAGACTGAGAAGTGCCTGTACCACAATCCATTACCAATGTCTATAATGGGCACGGGAGCAGAGTAATTCCAGTATATGTGCAGACTGTATGTCATCTCTGGAATAAAAGATGAATAAAATTTCTTTCACTTCTAACATTCAATGAACTAGTTTGTATTTTAATGGATTGTTGATATAGGCTGGGAAAATTTAGCATGTTTGAAATTCCACCAGAGGAAAAAGTGGGCAGATGCCTGAAGCAATGATATAACATTTAAGGGAGAAATAAAATCCCTTTCGAGTCTTGTGTGGTAAGAGAAGCAGCAATCCAAGATCTACCAAGAATGAATATTCCATTTCATGCTACATTGTCCAAAAACTGTGTTAGGGTGCTACAGATGCCCATAATAAAATATAATTAATGTACAGAGATAGATCCCCTGTCTGCCCCAATTCTAACGTTCAGGTTAATTTATTGTCCTGGAAGAGAAATCAATATATTTATGGGGAATCTATTTAATATTATCAAAGACTTGGTTTCAACAAACTGATAATGGACATTAGATCCTTCCAGTGTGAAACAAATTGAATTTATTTAAATATGACCATCTTCATAACATGTTGCATTTGAAGTTTTAGAAACTTGTTCCCACGTAATTGAACTTTCCTCCCACATCTTTCTCCCAGATGCAGATGTAATCTATGTAGAAGCAGACATTAAAATAAGTCATTCAGGGCAGACTAACTTTCATTTACATAATGTTCTTTGGGGGGAAAGTATTAAATCAATTTTAACCTGTTTGGGCCTGCATCCAAATAACGTGCAGACCTATTTGAAGAGAATCAGTTTTGCAATTTGTAAAAGAGGTCATATGAAACGCATTACTCAATTAAGTGAAGGAATTTATACTTTATTATGGAATACTGTACCATCTGCCGGATGAATATAACTAATTAAATTTGACTTGGTATGTGATTTTAACAAACAGTGGAAAAATGAAAATTCTACAATGAATTCTTCAGCAGCACCTGAAATGATAGCTACCCACTGGGAAAGATTGCGTCCAGCCCTGCTCAGGTTGCAGACAGACTTTCCATTGTCTGGCTGCAGTCTGCATAATGTTTGCATTAAAAAGCAGTCAGTTTCAGTAACCACTCACCAGCAACATGGAAAGCCCAAATGCAGTGTTTGTCGGCTATCATCCGAGAACCAACAAGCTAACATGAAATCAAAATGGTTGCAAAGCTTCCCTGGCCGCAGAAAAGAAATGAGAACTTACGTCTGAAGTGTACTGCCAAAATCTCTGTTTAAAAAGAGGCAACCAAAACAACCCTTTAGAAAATACCCCTTGTTTGCAATACTACAGTGAAGTTGAAATGCGGAGACAAACGAGGGTAAAGCCATACTACTCTTTGGTCTTGGATATGAGGCAATCAAACCTGCTCTATTTATAGCTGTCAGTTGCATCTGTCAAATAGAAATAGCATTATGTCACCTTGTCAGGAGAGCTGTTAGCAGAACCAAAGGGTTTAGAAAGTGCTTTATACCAAATGCTGTATAAACTTATTTATATGGATGCTAGAACAAGGTTAGTTCAAAGAGAAACATTTCTCTCTGAACCATGACTACTTAGTGTCAACTACTGAAGCATCACCATAGTTGACTTTTCCACTTTTCACCCAGATGTTCTTCTTCTGTTGACCTTGTTACTTTGTCTCAGCCAAACAAATGTATCATTAATTGAGCACCAACAAGGGTGCTAACTTTATTTCTTTTATGGGAACTACGTCTTTTGAAGATCAGTCATCATTTCTCCGGGGAACTTCGGTAAAATTAATAATATATTCTCATATTTAAATGATGTGGTGTCTTTTTCAAAAATAACAGTATATCATTTTCTTAAAGAAAAGGGCGTTTCAAAGCACTCTCTCCTTTGTTCAAACAGTTAAACAGTAGTCCTTAATAAGAAGAAGGAGATGAGTAAGTGCAGCTGGCTCTGGGATCCACAAACGTAAGAGAATAGTCGAGAAGCTGATCTGTATAATTTGGTGATAAAGGCTTCTGAGCAGCATACGCTTCCACTTTGGGCTGATGGTGTTTATGGAGCACTCAGCATCATCACTCTTCAGAAGAGAGTTGGGGTTGAACAGAAAATAAAACAGATTTGTCTGAGACACAGGAGTTGATATCTTTAGGGCCTCTATGAGGGGAGAGGTTTCTCAAGTGTCATTTGTGCAGGAATTAAGAATCCATGAGAAATGAACGTTTTGGAATTAACTAGCTCACTCAAATACTGAGGTGATTTTTCTATAACTATTTTCCTTGGTAACGAAAATCATGGTTATCTTGGGGGCCTACATAAGACAGCTGAATTCAAAGTAACCTGTTGACATATGGGAATGATAGGAACAAATGCCAAATTGAAATAAGCAGAAGGAACATATGAAATAAATCACTGCAAAGCTGAACACATGTAGGTAGAGCTGGCCAAATTAGACTTTGGGAAAACCAAGAAAAAACAGAATGAGATAAACGCTTGGGGTTGCAGTCAAGGAATACAGCAGTTCTCCTGAGGTCAGAAGAAGCTTCAACATGCAAACCTGAGCTATTGGATCTGAAGTAGCTATAACAAAATTCAACCTAGAAAAACCATCAAGCCTTGTTCCTTAACTGTATATTTATTAAAGACATTTTACAGGATATCCCTGCTAAGCTGACCTGCCTGTTTACAATATGCGTCCACTTAAGAAAGGATTTATAAACATATATCATTTGCCAAGGCTGAAAATCTCCAACATCTTTTATAAATATATTATCCAGGCATTATTCAGAAACTGGAAGTATTGTCCTGGTGAGATGATTTCTGGCAGGTCTCTGAGGGATTTCCTGTTCTAATATCATGGGACTAGGTGCTGGCTGCACGTCAGTCAAGAAGAATGGTGGCTTGCACCTATACTCGTTGGAAAAATCTTCCTATCCAATGAGGGCATGGGGCTTTCCTTTCAGTAACCCATCTGAGGCGATGCTGGCCTGAGAAGAATCTCATCTTACTTTTGAAATTGTTTTGAGCGAATCTGTCAACAGGTGTATGCTTTTTCTACCAGATAACAGCAATTAAGATATCAACTGCTATTCCTTGATTGCAGAGGGCGAGCAGGAGGCTAAGATATACTCGCAGAGTGCAGTTAAGGTTAGAGGTGGCATCCGGGTTTCCATAAGGAACTGGGTTTATCCAGTTTGGCAGTTGATTTGATTGAGAAGATGGCATCAAGTGATATTTTTCAGGTTACAAAAAGGAAATGTGGAACAGAAACTTAGAAAGAACTGTCATTAAGACCCACTGTCCCCACAATGCCTGGATATATCAACTCCTCTCTTTGCTTAAGAAGAGGTTTTGAATTTAAATAATAGAGACACTGTATGTTTTTATGGATTTTTAAATCTAGTTTCGTAGAGACAGATCTTTGGTGTACATATTTAATTTTAGAAAAACACACTTTTTTTGGAGTTGATACAATTCTGGTTTTCTTTTCTTAATTTGATGTGACTCACCCAGTGCCATACAGGAAGCACTATCAGCTGTTACAACTCCCTGACTCATACCAATTGGTCCCTTCAAAGCAGGAACTGACACAATATTATAATTATTATTAATAGTAGGTATAGCTATTATTTATTAAGTGTGTACTAACAGTACCTGGCACTGTTCCAAGCACTTTACCTGTATTATCTCCTTTAATCCTCACCAAAAAAACACTGTAAGATAGGTACCATTATTATTTCCATTGTACAGATAAGGAAACTGAGGCACAGAAAGTATATTTAATACTAGAGTATTCCTATTCATCTTTCTAACTCCAGCTAACATATATCCTAGCACAGAGTAGTTATGTCAGAGGATTATGCTGTGACTTGCCTCTGGAAACTACTTTTAGTCCCTGCCTTGGGTCCTACCTACTGATTTCAAAACCTGTTTTGAATCAATTATTTTAAGACTCAGTGTTGCCTTAAACCACTGGCAAAAGTAGCTCCTATTACTCAAATCTAATAAAGATGTATGATATTTATTAGCATTCAGTCCCCAAATTAATTAAGTATATCTCACTTTAAACAAAACCGATTGATTGATCACTTCACTCAGTCGTTCATAAGTTCCACAACTGTTCATTGAGTGATGAAAACCAAAATGTGGGAATCAAGACCTCACTTTACATCTGGTTTTTGCCATTTATCAGTCATGTGATCTGAGGGGGGATCCTCTCGCCAAAAAAACAGGGTCTTTGAAATCAGACAGATCTCGAGTCTTAATTGAGTCCATGGACTTGGATAAATTACTTTAATTTCTCTGAGCCTCAGTTTCTTCATCTGTAAAAAACATAGGATTATCATGAAGAGAGTTGACATAAGCAGAGTACCTAGCATCGGGGTGAGCACAGAATGTACACATTAAATTACACCTATTGTTAATATAGAACTTTTCAGGGAGAAAGTTTCTGTTGTGTCAAGGTAGACACAAGTTGATTCCCAGGCAAAGGTGGGAGCGTTTTGGCCAGGATTTCAGGATCCACCCCACCCCACCACCTGCCCTGCCCTTCCCTTCCAGGAAACCACTCCATCCAGAGCCAGGAGTGAGCAAACACTGGCAAAGGCATGAATTAGAAGGAAAGTGCTCCGTACTCCTCCTGACTGGCCTATCTTCTCATCCGTTTTCAACTTCAAAATAGATAGCACATATTTCTTCCCACTAAGCAGCTGTGTGGGGCATTTATGGATCGTGCCATTCAACTCTAAGTGTAAGTAGGCCTGCAATCCCCAAAGATCGTTCACAAGGATTTGACTGATTATGAGGGTGATTATTGACATGTACAGATGTAGAAATTATTGGTGCTTCATACTTGAAGTGAGCCAGGTGTCTGAAATGCCAGCCACAAACAGTCCTAAGTAGAAAGATAAAATGAAGTTTTAAGGAAAAAAAAATGAGATACTCATTTTTTTCTCTTTCTTAGTGGTCTGCTTTGGAAGACATTTATTTGATCAAAAAGAAAGCTTAATTTCTCTCTCACTTTAGAAATACTGTATTATTCTGTATATGTGTTAATAATAGTTTCTTCTTAGTACTCAGTATTCTCTAGAAGGGATGCTTTGCTTTCCACTGTTTTTTCTGGACCACAGGTGTAGAAGCTTCAGGTAACATACTCCTTGGTTTATGACTTTCACCATCACTTGATAATGAAAGGCCCTGATTTGATTGACTGACTGATTACCTTCTGTCTCCTTTTCCCGCATTCAGTAGCCTCCCTCCGCCCATAGCCTGCCATTCTCATCCCATTAATATAAATTATTTTAAAGAGATGTGTTCTTATAAAACATGGGCAAGCATTTTTAGTTTAAATTAATGGAATTTCCTCCATTTATTCATATTATCTTTTCTGTCACCTGATAGAAATTACATGATAGTGGTTTCTTTATTCTTTAATAGATTAATGCCCTGATATTTTAGATCTTCCTATTTTATGTACTGAAAAATAGTTTTTGGTTGCTGTTATGTTTGAAATCTCTCTTTCTATTATATTTTTGATTTGTTATTGCTGGCTGTTTTATTTAGCTATTACCACAATAACACTAAGTAACAAACAACCCCAAGCTCAGAGACTAACTATAATAAAGATTTAATTTTTATTTTTGATTATATTTCAAATTAGTTCTTGCTGGTTATATTAGTTAGCTATTACTACAGTAATGTGGTTAAATAAACCAATCCCAAACTCAGTGGCTTATAAAACTAACCATGTCTATTTCTCTCTCCAGGGTCTGTCTACAGGTTGGTTGGGGCTCTGCAAGACTGGACAAAGATCAGCCGGGTTCAGTTCTAGGCTACAGGTTGGATGCAGGTCTGCTCGATATATCTCTTCATTCTCCTTGGCAGTGGCTATCCAAGAAATGTTCTTCTCTTGATGACTGGCAGGAGTGCAAGAGAACCAAACTGAACCATGCAAGCAGGTTTAAAGCTTTTGTTCTCATTCATTTCACTAACAGGCCATTGGCCAAAGCAAGTTACATAGCCAAGGCCAACATCACTTTGGAAGGAAGTATACTATTCATAATGGGGGCTGGAGGATGGCGCTACAAAGTTATATGATACAGGGTGTGGATATATAATCCTGAAATATAATCTTTCTTGATGTAGATAAGTCTATTGATTTTTTATAAGTTGAGTTCTTTTTTAAATCCTTGCTGAACTCTCTTACCACTCTAATAGCTGTTGAAACTTTTGGGTTTTCAAGGCAGATGATTATGTTGTTTGTATATACTGAAAGTTTAATATCCTCTCTTTCAATGCTTATACCTATTATTTCATTTTTCTTTTCTTAGAGTATTGGCCAGAATCTAGTCTGTTGAAAAGTAGCGGTGATAGTGGGCAACTTTTTCTTGTTCCAAATCTTATTGGGAATAAATATGATGTTTCTCCATTAAGTATAACATTTACTGTAGATATTTTGTATATAATCACATCAAGTTAAAGAAGTTCTCTTCCATTCTTAGTTTTCTAAGAGTTTTAATCAAAGTCATTGAATTTTATCAAAATTCTCTATGCATTGATTGAGATAATTATATGATTTTTCTCAGTTGGTTGTTAATATGGTGAGTTACATTGATAGAATTTCTGATAATTATCTTTTAATTCCCATTTGAACTGCGTTAATTTTTAAACACCTTGAAAGATTCAGTTAATTTTTTTAAGGATTTTTTCATCTATGTTCATAAGTTCGTAACTAACCTATAATTTTTCTATTTTTACTGTTTTTATCTCATTATATAAGATTATACTAGTCTGATAAAATGAGCTAGATAGCTTTCACTCTTACTTCTTTTCTCAAATGACTTTGACAAAATAGGACTAAATCTTCCTTATAAGTTTGGTAGAACTTACCTACAAAACTATCTGGGACTGAAGTTTTTTGGAACTAGAGATTTTTGCTCGCTGTTTCCATGTCTTTACTATCTTTAGACTTCGCTCTTTCTTCTATCCCCCTTCTCCTCCTCCTCCACTTCCTCTTTCTCATTCTTTTGCTGTAAACTCACATCAGCTTTACTTAGATTATAAAGACCAGCTCTTCTTTTACAGCAACTTTTACCAATTCTTCTGAACAGCAAATAAACTTCCCAGAGAAATCGGAAGGCATGCCTTGGCTGATGTCAATCGACTGCTGGAGATCCTCTTGTGCCAGTTTTGACATTTTAATAATTGTCTACAAATTGGCCCATTTCATTTACGCTTTGAAATTTATCCATTTGCTCTGGGTATTCATATTTGTTAACATATAGTTTTCCTTAATACTCTCACCATTTTTAATTTCTATTGTGTCTCTGGTTGGTTCTACCTTTTCATTCCATATTTTATCTTATTTTTTTTCTTTATCAGTTTTACTGGAGGTTGGTCTTATTAAACTTTTCAAAGAACCAGGGTTTTGTTATATTATCCTCTCTATTTTTACTTTACTTTTCATTTTTTTCTTTTTGTTTTGGGCTCTATCTTTATTTCTTTATGCTTGTACTGCTGCTTTCTTGGCAACTTCTTGAGTTGATTTGCTTATTTACTTTTAACTTTTATTTCCTGATAAATATATTTAAATGCAATGTGTATTTAAAGGTAGATAGAGGTTTAACTGAATCCAACACACTTAGCAATATATTATGAGTATTGTCTTTTAATTTTACATATTTTGTCATTTTCCTTATATTCTCCTTTTTGAACTCAGGAGTTATTTAGTATTGTTAAATAATTTTATATATTATATGATTTTATCTATTCTTATTTATTCATTTCTTTGAGACTTAAGCTTATTAAGTAGGGAAATGAGAGCATAAGGTGCACACAGTCAGATGAAAAGGAGGTAGAAGAATGGATTGTAGCTCCCTGTGCGGTTGATTAGTTGAAGGAATTTGGGAATTAGATTGAGCTGGAAAGAGTGAAGTTAGTGGTTTGGTTTGGAAATATGATGGTGTAACTGATGTAACGGGTTATGGAGTGGTTGCAGCTATGAGTAATGACAAGGTCTAGGGAAAGCCTCCAGCACGAGTGTTGAGGAAGAGTGAGGACACTCTCCTCATCTGAAGAGAAGAGGTCATGGTTCTGGAAGGCCCACTGTCGTATACATCATCCTCATATAATGAAGACACCTGAGACTTAGGACAGGAGGAGTGTTGGGTAGAATGACAGGAGCCAGGAGCTAAATCTTCAAGGACTGACAGGGGGAGTAGAAGACTACAGCAAAAAGCAGTAGAGGGTTGACCTGAGAGTCAAAGCTGGAAGTATTTGGGGAAGGCGACAGGGACTGGACTAGAAGCAACAATGAAATGCTAGGAAGACAGCTGTGATATCTCCAGGTTCAGAAGTAAGAGGGGTATAAGAGAGAAAGAGCCACCGCTTGAGAAGACTGTGGAGAAATGGTGTCCTCAAGGGAGTTTTAGTTAGAGTCTGAAGGTGAAGGGGGGGTATAGCAAAAAGGTCAAGGATCTGAGCCATCTGCTGGTGACTGATTGTGATGTCTGGAGGGCCCAGTGGAAGGGTTTCAGGAATTATGAAAGTGTGAGAGATGAGTCAGAGAAGGGGGTATAAAGAGATATAAGCTATGGGAGATACGAAATGACCTGAGAGTCCTTGTCTTCTTATTGTGGCCAATATAAAAAAGAGAAAAGGCATAAGGACATTAGTCCCTATGTTCTTAAGGTAGGTAGGGGTGATATGAATGATGGGAAAAGGCTTAGAAAAAGGAAGGGAGACATAAAAGTGGGAAAGTCTATGAAAAGCTTGCAGAATTCAAGGGCTCCCTTGGATTACTAATGTCCTTTTTGTGCATATTTATTATACTTATTTAAAATTTTTGTTGTATTGGTTTCAATAATCCTGCTTCAGGCGTCACATGTTGTTCAATTGTTGCTATTTAAATAAGAGTTGTTCTTATCAGAGAAGGGCCAAAACTCATGTCTTTTCTGATGAATTTAGGAGAGGAGCCCAGGCAGTGAATCCCAGGCACAGGGCAACTCCACTGTTGTCTCACTCCAACAAGAGATGCCCTTGCTGTGGATTCAGTCTTAAAGCCTTGAATAGCAGCAGCAGCATTGGCAAGGCTCCTTTGGCTGTAATCCACCAGCCCTGGTGACTTGGAAGGGCAGAAGAAGAGGGATGGCTTTGGGCTTCCTCTGGTTAAATGGCCTTTATGCACTGACTGTTTCCTCTGTCTGGAATGCTCTCCCTTCCTCCACCCTCTCTTCTCCCAGTTAACTCCAGCTCAAGGGTCACTTTACCAGGGAAACCCTCCCTTCTTCCCTCCCTGAGTCTAGACCTCCTTGGTTTACGCTCTCCTAGAACCTTGTTCCTTTCCTTCAGAGCGTTTATCTCAATTTGTAATTACATACTCATTATCATGATTATCTGATTTATGACTGTGTTCCCACAAGCCTGTAAACTTCATGAGAGGGGAAATGGTGTCTCTTTTATATTTATCATATTATCTCCAGCACTCCTTCCTGTGCAGTGCCTCTCTTGTAGTACCTACTTAATACGTGAATGAATAAATGAGTGATTTAAAAGAAGAGCTGATGATGCTGAGGACAGTTTCCATTGGAGACAAGCAGTTAATAAGTTTTTTAAAAAAGGAGAGTGGTTGTCTTGACAATAGCTTATTAGAATTACCACTGCCTATGTCAGGTAACATTCTAAGACAAAGCACTCATAAATTTCTTTCTATTGCTATCTATAGTTTTTACTTCTGTATCAAATTTCTAACCTGATACTTGGGGATGGGAAAGTGCAAACCAATAAAAACTTAAAAATTATTATAGATAGATATAGGCACAGATATAAATTATATATACTCATAACCTTATACACATGTAATTTCAAACTTTCATATGAAAAAATCACAGGGTTTTAACTCAGCAAAAATATTTTGGAAACTGCTAAATTAACTTCATTGATATGATTGATTGCAGCTGGTGACATGGACAAATGCAAGGCATGATATTTCAAAGTTAAGTACTACTGTGTTTCAATTAAATTGTGGATCAAAAGAGCGGAACATGCTCCTTTGAATTCTCTGAACTATCAAGTCTCACCTACCCTAAACAGCTCCCTCCACAAGACAGTCTTGCTGAGAGAATACTTGTAAGGGTCAAGGTGAATGGTTTATGATTAGACAGTAGTGAAAACATGAAATACATTGACTAGTCTGTAGTGTTTAACAACTGAGTTTACTAAACTGATTCCTCCACCCTGTCAGTGGCATAGTTTGCTTGCCAAACCCACTTTGGTCTTTACACTCCACCCTGCCCCCATCCCCTTCCACTCTCCTAATCTGACATTCTGGAATGTCATTGTTATTAGCTTGTTGATAATGTTGTACTGCTAACTAAATGGCACTTTTGCCCATTTCTGTCAGGGTTCAATCAACATGGTGAGGCTGATATTTAGGGATCATAATGATATGTTAGCAGTGAATAATTTTAACATATTAATTGTTCATTCCTCTGGTTATGAGGTCCTGAAGAAACTGACAGTAGACTTGGTTGATTTTTACATTTCTTTTAGCTGAGATCATTAGTATACTGAAGCACTGAAATGTCGCTTCTGATATTTTTCTTTGCAATTAAGGTCAGTTTATCTTACATTTGTAATCTTTTTTTCAAAAGAAACTAATTAGGAAATGAGCACTTTTGTTCATTCAGTTTCCCCATTAGGAAACATTCATTTGTATGTTAAAAATACTTTTAATTATTGTAGCAGCAGCTTCAACAAAATGAGTTGGCATACCAAATCAATCAATCTCTCTCTCTCTTTTACCTCATATAATATATATTAACATATACTCTGACGTTATCAGTTAATCTTAACACCTACCCTCTCACATAAATTTTAAATGGAAATCTTAGGTAGTTCAGTTTATGGAACACTAAAATTCTTTCAAAACAGCCTATGACCTGTGGAAAGAAGTTTACCTCTTTTTAGACATTTACACAGTCAATAGTCAGTAGTAAGACACAGACACACACATATATAATAAAAGTCTTTGGACATGGAGGATGTAATGCAGGCAAAGATATAATAAAATACAAATTAAAAAGTAAAAAGAACAATTGAAAACATAGTTAAAAAGCAAATACCCAGGGAAAATAATCATCTCAAACATGATAGAGAAGAGGTTAATATATTTAATATATAAACTGTTTGCATTAATTCATGAGAAGAATACCAAGATGCTAACAGCAAATATAATGGGGAGAGTGGACAAAAAACTTGAGCAGAGAGTTCATGGAAGTGATACATACATGAAAGATAATATTCACATTCACTAATAATCAAAGAAATGCAAATTATAGTATCAAGAAAATATTTCCCTATCAGGAATAATGATGTAAAATTTTTTTAAAAAGTAAGAAGTTCAGGTCAAAATGGTCCACTAAGTTTAAGCTTGAAGGTGTTGCTCCAAACACAGAACAGCGTTTGATCAAATCTGAAAAGAGAAAAGCAGAAAGACATATCAGGTTTCAAAAAGAAGTTAAACCAATGTAACCCTAGAAACAACACAAAATTTTTAAAAAGTCATAACAAACTACTTTAAACTTATGCTAATATAACCTTCAAAGAGGTAGACAATTTTTCAATAAAATCAAAAGCCACAAAATTAATGTAAGAAGAAATTAAAAAATGGAAAGATAATCATTAAATATATTTAGTCATCAATCAAAAGTTTGTTTCTAATAAAGATCCATATCTATATGAAAATTTATATGATGAAGTGAGGAAATGATGGACTATTCAATAAATGGTGCTTCATAATTGGTTATTTATATGGAAAAATAATATCCTTACTTCACTTCATACATAGAAGTCAACTCCAACTGGAATAAAGATATAAAGAAACAAAGAAAACTTTAAATATTTTTATGAAAACATATATAAAAATATCTTTATAAACTTGTGATAGGGAATTACTTTTTAATCGAGAGCCAAAAGCTCAAATAATAAAAAAATATAAATTTGAATACATTAAAATTAAAAATTTTCTGTACTAAAAATGATATTATAAGTCAAGCAAAATGATGACCTTGGAAATAAACTAAACAAAGTACTTATAACTGACCAATATATTGTATCTAAAATATAGAAAGTATTCTTTAATTATAAACATCTATTACCAGCAATAATACAAACCAGAGACCCTGAAAGCCTCCTGCTATAGACATATAAAAGTCTTTGGGGAGCCAGCCCCATGGCGTAGTAGTTAAAGTTTGGTGCACTCTGCTTCTGTGGCCTGGGTTTGTGGGTTCAGATCCTGGGTGTGAACATACACCACTCGTCAGCCATGCTGTGGCGACCCACATGCAAAATGGAGGAAGATTGGCACAGATGTTAGCTCAGGGCTAATCTTCCTCAAGCAAAAAAAAGAGGAAGACTGGTAACAAATGTTAGCTCAGGGCCAGTCTTCCTCAGCAAAAAAAAAAAAAAAGTGGTAAAATATATACTTTCAAATGAATAAACAATTCTATGAGATAATAATAAAATGTGCCAGTGCCAGGATCAAAACAAGAGCAGAACTGCAGAGAGATAAGGAAGCTCTAAAACTTCTAGAAATACTGGTCTCCTAGAGCAAAGCATTTTGGGGACAAAGCCTCGGACATATCAGTGACAGGAGCCATACTGGAAACTGTCCTGCATGTAGTTGGGCCAAGAGATACTACACTCTCAGTGAAGTATGAGCTAAAACACAAAACTTCAAGGAAAATTGTCTTTCTAATCTTTGGTTCTATCTAGGTAGAGAGTAAGAAAAGTCTCCTGATCAATTACAGGACCACTGGCTGGCCTTACATGGGGATGATACCTTAATCAATACAATTTGCATAATTTTAAATACATGAATCCAAAAACATCATTTAAAGTGAATCCAGGTCTCTAGTGATCTTCAGTATATAGTAAAAACAAATGTAATTTATCTCTGGAGGAAGTGTTAATCAATTAATGCCTCAAAAAACCTCCTTTAGAAACAAATCTCTCAGTATTGAAATTATCAGTTACAATATACAAACCAACCATGCTTAATACATTTAATGAAATAAAAGATGGAAATAAAAGCACAAGCAAAAACAAGCAGGATAATTTGTAAATGAACCTGATAAAAAATCTTAGAAATAAAAAATATAGTTAATTAAAATGAACAACACAGTTGAAGGGTTAAGCATAACTGAAGAGAAAATTAGTGAACTATATCATCAATCACAAGAAGTGACTCAGAATGCAGCACCGAGAAATAAAATAAGGGAAATATGAAAGGAAGATTTATCAGCATGGAAGGAGTGATAAGAATTTGAGAAAGAAATAAAAGAGCTGAGGGAGAGGAAATATTTGAAAGAAAATGGTGGAAATTTTATTCAGAATTGATGAAAGGCATGCATCCTTATATTCAAGAAGGCCCAAAAATTTCAAACAAGATGTATAAATAAAAATTCATATCTGGAAGTATCATAGTGAAATTATAACACATCAAAAACAAATAACATCACTCAAAAGATACATCAAGAACAAATAACATCACTCAAAACAAGACACAGAGAAAAGAGGTTTCTTAAAAACTGATCACCAATAAGATTGGCAGCTGATTTCTCAATAGCAAAGCTGGAAGACAGAAGGCACTGGAATGAAATTTTAAAAGTCTTGAAATAAAATAAAATTGAAAACCCAGAATTCAATGCTAAGCAATTCTATCTTTCAATAGTGAGTGAAATAGAAAGACGTTTTCGAGGCGGAGTCAAGATGGCGGCGTAAGCAGACTCGGAACTCATCTCCTCCCGTGGACACAGCCAATTTACAACTACTCGTGGAAAAATTACCCCTGAGACTGAACTGAAAACTGCATAAGAGGAACTCCTGCAACAACGGACAATCCTAACTGAGGTAGAAGAGGCAGAGACACCCTTCTAGAGAGGAAAAACGCCACCTTCACAAGCCGCCAGCTTCACGGCCGCTGGGAGCAGCTCACAGGTACGCAGCCCTCCCTGGAGGCGCGGGGCCCTGACCCGGGCAGCACCGTGGCTGGGGGCATTTTGTGGACCCAGCATAATCGAGACAAGCAGCATAATATCTGACTTTGCCTGCTACTAAAACATTGGGGAGCACCCCCAGAAAAGCTGGCTCACAAAGAAATTAAAACTGGCTCTTAAAGGGCCTGCGCGCAAACTCACCTGTTTCAGAAAGCATCCTAAAATCACCAGGAAGAAAGGTGCACAGTGCTTTGGTGACAAGAGACTCACCTAATAGGCCCTGAGTGCATCTCGGTGAGGGGTGAGACCTCTCCAGGGACTGGGACATTGGTGGTGGCCATTGTTGTGGCCCGGTGTGGGCGTGCTGACACAGACGCCATTGGAGTTCTCCCTGAGGCCTGCTAGCCCAGGGTCTGCCCCACCCGCTAGAGCACCGATTTAATCCAGCTCAGCCAGGGCAGGGAGCCCACCCTAGAGACTGGCCCCACCCAACAACAAGCCCTCAGGCAACTTGTGGGCCTGCATAGATTGGTGACTGGATTCTCTGCAGCCTGGCAACTGAGCCAACTTGAGCAGGGCAGGGTGTGCACAAGGAGCGGGTGGAGAGTGTGGGGCGGTGGCGGAGTGTCTGGGGCTCCTGCCATGGAGAGACTGGGTCGGCTTGGGGAGGTCGGGGCGCTCACACGGGGCAGGACTGTGTTGACTGTGTGTGTGGACCTGTGGGCGTGGGCGGCAGGGTTTGTCAGCTGCAGAAGACTTGTGCTTCTCAAAGACCCACATATGAGGTTTGCCCCACCTTCCAAAGCCTGAAATGATTCGGTGCTCCTGTGCCTGAGGCCAGCCCCACCCAGCTGCAATCCTCAGAGAGCTGACAAGAGACCTAATAGGCTAGAGGCTTACAGCAATTGTAAGGCCCTGAGCCTAACAACCTGCCACGCTGGGGGCCTACTCACTTAAAAGAAATACTGCAACACAAATGTGGTATTAGAACTTGCAGCCAACTGTGCTGGGGCTCCCCACACCTGATAAAGAGACTGAAGGGCCCACAACAACTACAAGCAGCTGAGCATTACAACAGCTGGCCAGGAGCATAACTCAGCCTCCCTGGGTGCCTACAGGGAGAGCAAACAGGCCACAACAGAAGGACATACGTAGCCCACATAGGGGTCACCCCTGGAACATTGAGAACTGAGGGAAGCACACTGGAAGCCTCCTAAGCCATCACTTACATAAGATCACCTATCCAAGAGCAGGAGACGTAGCTGACCTACCTAATACGTAGACACAAGCACAGGGAAAGAGGCAAAATGAGGAGGCAAAAGAATACATTCCAAGTAAGGGAACAGGACAAAACCCCAGAAAAGGAACTAAGTGAAACAGAAATGAGCAACCTACCTGACAGAGAGTTCAAACTAAGAGTGTTAAGGATGCTCACTGGTCTGGGGAGAAGAATAGATGAACTCAGTGAGAATGTCAACAAAGAAATGGAAGGTATAAAAAAGAACCAACCAGAAATGAAGAATACAATACAATACTGGAAATGAAAAATTCATTAGAGGGACTCAAAAGCAGAGTAGAGGATACAGAAGAACGATCTGTGAGCTGGACGAAAGACTAGAAGAAATTAGCCAAGGTGAATAGGTAAAAGAGAAAAGAATTAAAAAGAGTGAGGACAGTCTAAGGGACCTCTGGGACAACATCAAGCTCACTAGCTTGGTGTTATAGGTGTCCCAGAAGGAGAAGAGCGAGAGAAGGGGGCAGAGAATCTATTGCAAGAAATAATAGATGAAAACTTCCCTAACCTAAGGAAGGAAATAGACATCCAGGTAGAGGAAGCACACAGAGCCCCAAACAAGATAAACTCAAAGAGTCCCACACCAAGACACATCATAATCAAAATGTCCAGAATTAAAAATAAAGAGAGAATCCTAAAAGCCGCAAAAGAATGTCAAGTTACATACAAAGGAACCCCCATAAGTCTATTAGCTGACTTCTCAGCAGAAAACTTACAGGCTAGAAGAGAATGGCATGATATATTTAAAGTGCCAAAAGGAAAAAACTTACAGCCAAGAATACTCTACCCAGCAAGGTTATCATTCAAAATGGAAGGAGACATCAAACTTTTCCCAGATAAGCAAAAATTAAAGGAGTTTGTCACCAAGAAACCAGTGCTACAAGAAATGTTAAAGGGACTGATTTAAGGGGAAAAGAGAAGACCACAAATAGGAAAAATTATCTATTTCCATGATTAGAACGTAATGGATACAAATACACAAAAAAGAGGTTACATATGATATCAAAAACATAAAAGGAGGGAGGAGGGGAGTTAAGAGTACAGCTTTCAGACAGAGGTCAAACTAAAGTGACCATCAATTCTGTATAGAAGAAGAAAGGAACAGAGAAGGACTACTAAAACACTGAGAAAAAAAAAGTTAAAAAATGGCAGTAAGTACATACTTATCAATAGCTACTTTAAATGTCAATGGACTAAATGCTCCAAGTAAAAGGCATAAGGTGGCTGATTGGATAAAAAAACAAGACCCATATATATACTGCATACAAGAGACACACTTCAGACCTAAAGACACTCACAAACTGAAAGTGACAGGGTGGAAAAAGATACTCCACGCAAATGGCAATGAAAAGAAAGCTGGGGTAGCAGTACTCATATCAGACAAAATAGACTTTAAAACAAAAACTGTAAAAAGAGACAAAGAAGAGCATTACATTATGATCAAGGGAACAATCCAACAAGAGGATATAACACTTGTAAATATCTACGCACCCAATGTAGGTGCACCTAAATATATAAACCAATTATTAACAGACATAAAAAGAGAAATAGACAGTAACACAATAATAATATGGGACTTTAACACTCCAGTTACACCAACGGATAGATCATCCAAACAGAAGATCAATAAGGAAACATTGGCTTTAAACGACACACTAGAACAGATGGACCTAGTAGATATATACAGAGCATTCCATCCAAAAACCGAAGAATACACATTCTTTTCAAATGCACATGGAACATTCTCCAGGATTGATCACATATTAGGCCACAAAACAAGTTTCCATAAATTTAAGAAAATTGAAATAATACCAAGCATCCTTTCTGACCACAACAGTATGAAACTAGAAATCAACTATAGGAAGAAAATCAGAAAAGCCATAAATACGTGGAGATTAAACAAAATGCTACTGAACAACGACTGGGTCAACGAAGAAATCAAAGAAGAAATCAAAAAATACCTGGAGACAAATGAAAATGAAAATACCACATGCCAGAATTTATGGGATACAGCAAAAGCGGTTCTAAGAAGGAAGTTGATAGCGATAGAGGCCGATCTCAACAAACAAGAAAAATCTCAAATAAACAATCTAACAATACACCTAAAGGAACTGGAAAAAGAAGAACAAACCAAGCCCAAAATAAGTAGAAGACGGGAAATAATAAAAGTCAGAGCAGAAATAAATGAAATAGAGACCAAAAAAACAATAGAAAAAATTAATAACACCAAGAGCTGGTTCTTTGAAAAGATCAACAAAATTGACAAATCTTTAGCTAGACTCACCAAGAAAAAAAGAGAGAAGGCACAAATAAGTAAAATCAGAAATGAAAGAGGAGAAATCACAACAGACACCTCGGAAATACAAAAGATTATAGGAGAATACTATGAAAAGCTATATGCCAACAAATTCGACAATCTGGAAGAAATGGATAAAATCTTAGAATCCTACAACCTTCCAAAACTGGATCAAGAAGAAGTAGAGAATTTGAATAGACCAATCACCAGCAAGGAGATCGAAACAGTAATCAAAAACCTCCCCAAAAATAAAAGTCCAGGACCAGACGGCTTCCCTGGTGAATTCTACCAAACATTCAAAGAAGACTTAATACCTATCTTTCTCAAACTGTTCCAAAAAATTAAGGAGGGGTGAAGCTCCCTAACTCATTCTACGAAGCTGACATTACCCTGATACCAAAACCAGACAAGGACAACACAAAAAAAGAAAATTACAGGCCAATATCACTGATGAACATCGATGCAAAAATCCTCAACAAAATACTAGCAAATTGCATACAACAGTATGTTAAAAAGATTATACACCATGATCAAGTGGGATTTATTCCAGGTATGCAGGGATGGTTTAACATTCACAAATCAATCAACGTAATACACCACATTAATAAAATGAAGAATAAAAATCACATGATCATCTCAATAGATGCAGAGAAAGCATTTGACAAGATACCGCCTCCATTTATGATAAAAACTCTGAATAAAATGGGTATAGAAGGAAAGTACCTCAACATAATAAAGGCCATATATGACAAACCCACAGCTAATATCATCCTCAATGGTGAAAAACTGAAAGCCATCCCTCTAAGAACAGGAACTAGACAAGGATGACCACTCTCACCACTCCTATTTAACATAGTACTGGAAGTCCTAGCCAGAGTAATCAGGCAAGAGAAAGAAATAAAAGGGATCCAAATTGGAAAGGAAGAAATGAAACTGTCACTATTTGCAGATACATGATTTTATATATAGAAAACCCTAAAGAATCCACCAGAAAACTTTTAGAAGTAATAAACGAATATGGTAAGTTGCAGGATACAAAATCAACATACAAAAATCAGTTGCATTTCTGTACACTAACAATGAAGTAGCAGAAAGAGAAATTAAGAATACCATCCCATTTACAATGGCAAAAGAATAAAATACCTAGGAATAAACTTAACCAAAGTGGTGAAAGAGCTGTACACCGAAAACTATAAAACATTTCTGAAAGAAATTGAAGAAGACACAAAGAAATGGAAAGATATTCCATGCTCTTGGATTGGAAGAATTAACATAGTTAAGATGTCCATACTTCCTAAAGCCATCTATAGATTCAATGCAGTCCCTTTCAAGGTTCCAACAACATTTTTCACAGAAATAGAGCAAAGAATCCTAAAGTTTATATGGAACAACAAAAGACCCCGAATAGCTAAAGGAATCCTGATAAAAAAGAACAAAGCTGGAGGTATCACACTCCCTGATTTGAAAATATACTACAAACCTATAGTAACCAAAACAGCACGGTACTGGCACAAAAACAGACACACAGATCAATGGAATAGAATCGAAAGCCCAGAAATAAACCCACACATCTATGGTCAGCTAATCTTTGACAAAGGAGCCAAGAACATACAATGGGGAAAAGAAAGTCTCTTCAACAAATGGTGTTGGGAAAACTGGATAGCCACATGCAAAAAAAATGAAAGTAGACCCTTACCTTACACCATACACAAAAATTAACTCCAAATGGATTAAAGACTTGAATGTAAGACCTGAAACTGTGAAACTTCTAGAAGAAAACATAGGAAGTACGCTCTTCTACATCGGTCTTAGCAACATCTTTTCAAACACAACGTCTGACGGGCCAAGGGAAACAATAGAAAAAGCAAACAAACGGGACTACATCAAACTAAAAAGCTTCTGCACAGCAAAGGAAACCATCAACAAAACGAAAAGATAACCTAACAATTGCGAGAAGATATTTGCAAACCATACATCTGATAAGGGCTTAATCTCCAAAATATATAAAGAACACATGCATCTCAACAACAAAAAAACTACCAACCCAATTAAAAAATGGGCAGAAGACCTGAACAGACATTTCTCCAAGGAAGATATACAGATGGCCAACAGACACATGAAAAGATGTTCAAAATCACTAACTATCAGGGAAATGCAAATCAAAACTACAATGAGATATCACCTCACGCCCGTCAGAATGGCTATAATTAACAAGACAGGAAACAACATGTGTTGGAGAGGATGTGGAGAGAAGGGAACTCTCCTACACTGCTGGTGGTAGTGCAAACTGGTGCAGCCACTATGGAAAACAGTATGGAGATTCCTCAAAAAATCAAGGATAGAACTACCATATGATCCAGCTATTCCACTGTTGGGTATTTATCCAAAGAACTTGAAAACAACAATTTGTCAAGGTACGTGCACCCCTGTGTTCATTGCAGCGTTATTCACAATAGCCAAGACTTGGAAGCAACCTAAGTGCCCATCAAGGGACGAATGGATAAAGAAGCTGTGGTAAATATACACAATGGAATACTACTCAGCCATAAGAAACGATGAAATCCAGCCATTTGTGACAACATGGATGGACATTGAGGGTATAATGCAAAGTGAAATAAGTCAGAGGGAGAAAGTCAAATACCGTATGATTTCCTTCATTAAGTAGTAGATAATAACAACAATAAACAAACACATAGGGACAGAGATTGGATTGGTGGTTACCAGAGGGGAAGGGGGGAGGGAGGAGAGTGAAAGGGATAATTCGGTACATGTGTGGGGTGATGGCTTCTAATTAGTATTTTGGTGGTGAACATGATGTAATCTATGCAGAAATGGAAGTACAATGATGTACACCTGAAATTTTTACAATGTCATAATCCAATGTTACTGCAATAAACAAAAATTAAAAAAAAAAAAACGTTTTCAAATATGCAAAAATAAACAAACGGGATTACATCAAACTAAAAAGCTTCTGCACAGCAAGTAAATCTTCAACAAATTGAAAGGCAATGTACTGAATGGGAGAAATATTTGCAAATCATGTATCTGATAGAGGTTAATGTCCAAAAAATATTAAGTACTCATACAACTCAATAGCAAAAAACAAACAATCCAATTAAAAAATGGGTAGAGGATCTGAATAGACATTTTTCCAAAGAAGATATTCAGATAGCCAACAGGTACATGAAAAGATGCTCAATCACTAATCATCAGGGAAATGCAAATCAAAACCACAATATCTCCTCACACCTGCTAGAATGGTTATTACCAAAAAAGAAAAGAAATAACAAGTGTCAGTGAGGATGTGGAGAAAAGGGAATCCTGTACACTGTTGGTGAGAATGAAATTGGTGTAGCCACTATGGAAAACAGTATGGAGTTTGCTAAAAAAATTAAAAATAGAACTACCATATGATTCAGCAATTCTATTTCTAGGTATTTATCTGAAGAAAACAGAAACACTAATTCAAAAAAATATGCACCTCCATGTTCATTGCAGCATGATTTTCAATAGACAAGATACGGAAACAACCTAAGTGTCCATTAACAGATGAATGGATAAAGAAAATATGATACATATACACAATAGAATATTATTCAGCCATCAAGAAGAATGAAATCTTGCAGTTTGTGACAAAATGGATGGACCAGCAGGGCATTATGCTAAGTGAAATAAGTCAAACAGAGAAAGACAAATACCATACGATCTCACTTCTATGTGGAATTTAAAAACAACGACAACAAAAACAAGCTCGTAGATATAGAAAACAGATTGGTGGTTGCCAAAGGTGGGGGGTGGGAGAAGTGGGTGAAGGCAGTCAAAAGGTACAAACTTCCAGTTATAAAATAATGTCATGTGATGTAACCTACAGCATGGTGACTATAGTTAATACTGTGTTGCTTCTTTGAAAGTTGCTAAGAGAGTAAATCTTAAAAGTCTTTATCACGAGAAAAAAAATTTGTAACTATGTATGTTAAAGGATGTTAACTAGACTTATTGTGGCGATTTCACAATATATACAAATATTGAATCATTATGCTGTACTCTTGAAACTAATATAAACTTATAGGTCAATTGTACCTCAGTAAAAAAAAAAAAGAAGTGTCTGTGACCAAAATATAGACCTAAATTTCTCAGAAGAAATTTCTGAGAATTAAGTAAAGAAAATGTTAAACATGTGGGTAAATCTAAAACAACAAAATGGATACGTAAAACAATAATAATAGTGTTTAATTGTGGCATTAAAATTAAGCAAACATACTAGATAATAACTATATTAAACCAGGAAGGGAGTGGTTTCAAGTAAAGTATTCTAAAGACCTTATATTGTTTAGAATACGGGTAAACAGACTAACTTTAGTCTCTGTTAAGTGTGCATGTCAAACATTTCTACTGTGAGAATTAAAGGAAGAGAAAAAGAGGATATACTTTTTAAATAAGGGGGGGCTGGTGAAATGAGTAAAAAAAAAAAGACAAAAATATTCTCAATCTATTTAAATGAAGAGAAAGAGAGAGAAAGAGAAGGGAAAAGAGCAGAGGACAAGAACAAATTTAAATAAATATTCTCACAGTTAAATACATATATGTTCAACACACTTCTTAACAGTCTACTCATTTATTCCTCACAACAATCCTACAATCCTAAAAGGTAGGTATTGTTATTATCCTCATCTACATTTTGAAACTGAGAATCTCAATGATAATAAAAGTGTCACATATCAAATTTTCTTTTTATTCAGCTAACATACTTGTAGAAAACATAATAGCCTTAAATGTATGTTTTCTAAAAAATTGTTGTAAAAAACACATACTATAACATTTACCATTTTAACCGGTTTTAAGTATATTGTTCAGTATTGTTAAGTATATTCACATTATTGTGAAATAGATCTCCAGAACTTTTTCATCTTAAAAAACTAAAACTCTACATCCATTAAACAACTCCCCTTTTCCCTTTCCCCCAAGCATCTGGTAACCACATTCTATATTCTGTTTCTATGAATTTGACTACTTTAGATACCTCATATAGGCGGCAGCATACAGTATTTGTCTTTTTGTGACTGGCTTATTTCACTTAGCATAATGTCCTCAATGTTCATCCATTTTGTAGCATGTAACAGGATTTCCTTCTTTTTTAAGGCTGAATAATATTCCATCGTATGTATATACCACATTTTGTTTACCTATTCAGCCATGAATGGACATCTGTGTTGCTTCCACATCTTGGCTATTGTGAATAGTACTGCTATGAACATGGGTGTGCAGATATCTCTTTGAGACTCTGCTTTCAATTCCTTTGGATATATACCCAGAAGTGGAATTGCTGGATCGTAAGGTAGTTCTATTTTTAATTTTTTGAGGAAACTCCATACTGTTTTACACAGTGGTTGCACCATTTTACATTCTCACCAACAGCGCACAAAGGTTCCAATTTCTCCACATCCTCGCCAACACTTATTATTTTCTGTTTTTCAGCCATCCTTACAGGTGTGGGGTGATATCTCAATGTGGTTTTGATTTGTATTTCTCTGATGATTACTGATGTTGAGCCTCTTTTCATCATGTTCCTGTTGACTATTTGTATATCTTCTTTGGAAAAATGTATATTCACGTCCTTTGCCCATTTTTTAATCGAATTATTTGGTTTTTCTTCTGTTGATTTGTCTGAGTTTCTTATATATCTTGTATATTAACCCTTTATCAGATATATGACTTGCAAATATTTTCTCCCATTCCATAGGTTGCCTGTCATTTTGTTGATTGCTTCTTTTTCTGTGCAGAAGCTTTTTAGTTTGATGTAGTCCCAGTTGTTTATTTTTGCTTCTGTTGCTTGTGTTTTGGGGGTCATATCCAAGAAATCATTGCCACGTAGCACATTTGTTTCTTCCAAAAGGCTGAATGTTGAGGAGCTAAACATTCAACATAAGAAATTAGAAAAAAGAAAAACAGAGTAAACCCAGAGGAAGTAGAACAAAGAAAATTAAAAAGAGAAGAGAAAGAATTAAACGAAAACCAAAATATAATGCAGAAGATTAACAAACAAAAATCAGTTATATAAAAAGACTAATAAAATTTACAAGCCTCTAGCAATTGTAATTAAAAAAAAGAAAGAGAAAGAGAGAAGGAGAAAGGGAGAGCATGCGAAAATGACCAATATTGATAAAGGAAAAGAAATGTATCAACAATCAACAAATTAAGACTGAGCTTGATTCCAACCCTGACTCCATCACTTCCTAGCTTGGGTAAAGTAAATAGTGTCATCTTAAACTAACATCAGTTTCTTCAAATGTGTATTGGTGTTATATACACTGAAAGACTCATACAACCCTGTGAGACAGGTGTTATCATTATTCTTATTTTACAGGTGAAGAAACTAAAGCCAAGAGATCTTCTACCTGCTGCCCAGACATCTGTTCTGTCCTGATGTATCTCCTTATAGGTTAGCATCTAAACCTTGACCCATAACCCCTTGGCTTAGCTCCAGGGACATATCTTGCTACAGCAGCATGGACAAGTAGACAGTGGTATTCCATTCTTGTACCTAAAACGTAGGTGGTAGATTGAGAAGAATTCCGATCCCTGCAGATTGGCCCATCCTTCACGGATGTGTCAGCTGCCTGTCTTGGTGGTAAGCTCTCAGTGAAGTCTTTACTTTAACTTCTGGAATTTCCCAGTTTCCCCATACAGTTACAAACTTCTGTGGAATCCATAACACTTCATTATGTGGGATAATCTGAAATAGTGGCATTTTGGGGGTATTTTACTTATCAAAGTAGCTGAAACAATATACAGTCTCACATAAACAACTTGGAAACTTTTCCAGACAAATTCTTCAGGTTTCCAGCTGTACTTTGAGTGATTTCTCATATACCAACCCTAAATTTAGGCTGCCAAGTTTCACTTCCAGTTAGGTTATAGAAAGTCACAAGAGACTGTTGCTCACATCCTAATAAAAACAAGCCAGATAAGTACCATAGTTTTGTAAAACTCAACAGAGAGCTGAGAAAGGGATGAGTTCTTTGTAGGAGAGAAGAGATCTCCCTACAGGCATGGTAGGGGAAGGAGCAAACCTGAGACAGATGGGTGGTGGGGGGAGAGAATCCAGACAAATTTTAAACTTTTCATGGCCATGTGTGTACCATCATGATGGATTCAAATCCCAGGGAGCAACAGGCACAGAGTGAATCTGTACACACCTATCAATCCTTTTCCGCTGTGCCTTCACTGTGCATGACAGCAGCATATCAAAGGCTGGGGGCAGGGTAGGAGGGCTAAGAGAATACCTCCAAGTGCATGGAACCTTTAACAAATGACAGACAGTGTTCTGACAAAGGTTGGGAGCAGGGCATTCAAGTTTAGAGAAATTCCCCAAAATGCACAAAGCTATTACTGATTGCTAGGCAGCAGCCCGTCAGAAAATGAAGGCAAGGAAAGAAAGCTAAGAGATCCCCCACAGGTACATAGGGCCTTCTCTCAGTACACGGTAAGAGTTCACCATCAGCTAGGGCAGGACAGAAGAAATGAGATAGATCCCACCTTCACCCCTAAGGTGCACCAGGCCTTCACCAAGCGGAACATGGCAAACAACAGATGGGTATAGAGAGATCTCCTGAGGTGCAGAAAGTAAGTGAGGGAGTGGGGTGGGGCATAGGTGCAAAGAAAACTCCCTAGAAACACCAAAGCTATCTGTGGGATTATAGAGCAGAAAGAGATCTCTCACAGGTCAGAAGGATGATAGCTGGGCTGTAAAATATAAGGAGGTCTCTGAAGTCTTGCTAGTGCATATATCTCAAGCCCTGCAGATCCCATCCTCAAAACTTCTGAACCCAGACAGCAACTGAATCTAACTAAAGCCATAACAAAACAAGGACCAATTCAACTAATGATTACATTGTCTCAATCCCCCATGATGACACATTACAGATGGAGGGACATGCCATTTTCTAAAGGTAAATATTATGTACCTCAGTCTCCAATGTACATTTACACACAAAATCTGGGATACAATGAAAAATTATAAGACAGCAAAGGAAGCAGGAAAATGTGACTCAACAGAAAAAAAAAAGATTCAATAGAAGCAAACCACAGATGACTCAGATGTTAGAATTAACAGACAGGAGCTTTAGTATAACTGCAGTGAGTATGTGAAAAAATCTAATGGAAAAGATGGACAACATGTGTGAACAAACTGGAAATTTCAGCAGAAAAATGGAATCTGTAAAAAAGAAAACCAAATGGAAATTCTAGCACCGAAAAAGTACAATACGAGAATTGAAGAATGCTTTGGATATGCTTAACAGAAGACTGAATACGACAGAAGAATAGATTGGTGAATTTGAAAGCAGGTCAATGGAAATTATCTAAATTAAGAAAAACTAAAACTAAAAGAGAAACTAAAGAGAAAACTAAAAGAGAAAAAAATGGGAAAAAAATTTTAAAATCATCTAAGTCCTCTAGGCCTATATCAAACAGTCTAACAATGTATAAGTGGAGACCAAGAAGGAAAGGAGAGAGTGAATGGTGCAGTATAAACATATGATGAGAAAAAGCCTAAGATTTTCCAAAATTAATGAAACATATCAACCTAGGGATCCATAAAGTTCAGCCCAATCCCAAGAAATATAAATACGAAGAAAATTACATCTAGACATTCCTAATCAAACTGCTGGTAATGATACTTAGAAAATCTTAAAAGCACCTAGAGAAGAAAGATACACTACATTTAAAGCAATAACAATAAGAATGATGGCTAGCTTTTCATCAAAAATAATGAAAACAATGGAATGAAATCTTTAAAGTGCTGTACAAAACTCTGTTAACTTAGAATTCCACACCCAGGGAAAAACCCTTCAAGACCAAAGACATTTTCTGGCATACAAAGGCTGAGTCTGTCTCCAGCAGCCCTGCATTAAAAGAAAGACTTTAGGCAGAAGGAAAATGATAGCAGATGAAAGAGTGGATCTGCAGGAAGGAATGAAGAGCACTGGAAAGTGTAAATATGTAAATATGTAGAAAGGGTAAATTTTGAAGACCATTTGTATTATCTATATGCTTTAAAAAACTATTGATTCCTTAAAGAAAAATTAATAATAATGTATTATGGGGTTTATAATATATGTTGATGTAAAATATATAACAAAAAATGCACAAAGAGCAGTAGAGGAGGTAATGGAATTATACCATTAGAAGGTTATTACAGGGCCGGCCCCGTGGCGAAGCGGTTAAGTGTGCACGCTCCGCTGCTGGCGGCGCGGGTTCGGATCCTGGGCGCGCACCGACACATTGCTTTTCCGGCCATGCTGAGGCTGCGTCCCACATACAGCAACTAGAAGGATGTGCAGCTATGACATACAACTATATACTGGGGCTTTGGGGGAAAAAATAAAATAGATAAAAAAAAAGGTTATTACATTGTTCACAAAGTAGGATATTATTAGAAGGTCAACTGTGATATGCATGCATATTGTAATCTCTAAAATTCTAGTAAAAAATACAAAGAGGTATAGCTAAAAAGTCAATACAGAAGATAAAATGGAATAGAAATATTTAATTGATCAAAAAGAAAGGAGAAAAGAGGAACAGAGAAACAAGTAACATATGGGACAAATAGAAAACAAATACATTTGTAAGACTTAAACTCAATCCTATAAAGAATTACATTAAATAAAATGACCTCAATCTTCCACTTAAAAGGCCGAGATTGTTAGACTGCATATAAAAGACCCAACCATATACTGTCTACAAGAAATGTACTTTAATTAGATAGACACAGGCATGATGAAAGTAAAATGGTGGGAAAAGACCATACTATGCAAATATTTGACACATAATCGACAAAATAGAATTCAAAACAAGATGTATTGTCAGATATTATCTTTTATTTCTGTGTAAATGGGAATATTTCATGATCATAGAAAGTTAACTCCTTAAGAGTTAACTATTTTAAATATGTGTGTACCTAAAAACAGATCAAATTATATGATGAAAAAAAGTAAAGGCAGCTATAGACAAATTCACAATCATGATTGGAGTTTTGACACTCATTCTGAATAACTGATAGAACAAGTGGACAAAAATGCGTGAGGATATAGAATATTTGAACAACACTATGAACCACCATGACCTAATTGACATTTATAGGGTACTACATTCAACAACTGCAGTATACAATTCTTTTCAAGTGCACATGGAGCATTCACCAAGATAGACCTCACGATAGGCCATTAAACGTCACAATAAATTTCAAAAGATTGAAATCACATAGAGTATTCCTCAATAGAGTATAAATAGAAACCAGTAACAATAAGATATCTAGGAAATGCTCAAATTTTGAAAATTAAGCAATACACTTCTAAGGAACCATGGATTAGAAAGGAAATTACAAGGAAATTGTAACGTATTTTGAACTGGATGATATATCAGAATTTGTGAAGTGTACCTAATTAGTGCTTAGAGGGAAATTTTCTCTCTAAGCTTCCATTTTAAGAAACTTTGTGGACAATGTATGAACCTTTAAGAAACTAAAAGAGAAAAGCAACTTAATCCCAAGTACATAGAAGAAAGGAAATAAACATCAGAGTGGAAATCAGTAAAATAGAAAACAGACAAAGAAAACCAACAAAGCTCAAATTTGCTTTTTTAGAAATAAATACAATTGATAAACTTCTATCAAGACTGATCAAGGAAAAACAATGTACCAACATCAGGAATGAAAGACGGGACAGCACTACTGATCCTACAAATATTAAAAATATAATTAGAAGATATTATGAAAAACTTCATGGCAATAAACTCTACAATCTAGATGAAATTGATACATTTCTTGAAAAACATGATGTAACAAAATAGATATGAAAATTATTAGAAAAGAAGAAGAGATCTATATTTATTAAAGAAATTGAATTCACAATAAAAACCTTTCTACAATAAAACTCTAGATCCAGAAGCTTCGCTGGTGAATGATGTTATATTTTCCTTAAATATAACAGAAATCTTACACAAACCCTTTTAGAAAATAGGAAAAGAGAAAACACTTTCCAATTTACTTTATGAGACAAGCATATTCACACAAACACAAATTTGATAAAGATATTACAAGAAAAGAAAATTGCAGATAAATATCTCTCATAACATAGAGGCAAAAGAAAAGGTCTGGTATTGGCAGAAGGATAGACAAATAGGTCAGTGGTGTGGTATTGGCAGAAGGATAGACAAATAGGTCAGTGGTGTGGTATTGGCAGAAGGATAGACGAATATGTCAGTGGAAGACATAGAGAACCTAGAAATAGAACCACACATATATCTCTCTTGATTATCATCAAAAGCACCTAGTCAATTCAATAAAGAAAAATCTTTTCAATAAATGGTTCTGGAATAACTTGTTACCTTTATGGGGTAGGAAGGGGAAATGAACGTCAAATCCCTACTTCACTTCATATAGAAAAATTTGAGATGGTTCATAGACCTCAATGTGAAAGCTAAAACCTAAAAACTTCTAAAAGGAAATAAATAGGAGAATATATGTGCAACCTTGAGGTGGGCAAAAATTTCTTAGACTGTACACACACACACAGAAAACAGTAAGCATAAAAATAATTGATAAATTAGATTTCATCTAGATTGGAAGAAAATATTTCCAAAACATTTATCTGACAAAGCCTTTGATATAAAATATGTAAAGAACTCCTTAAGTCAGTGATAAAAATACAAAAAATCCCCTGTTAAAAATGGGCAGAAGCCTTGAATAGATACTTTACGAAAGAAAATAATGTCCAATAAGCCTATTAGCCATCAGGGAAATGTCAATTCAAACCACAATGTCATGATGTCACACCCAATACAATAGCTGAAATCAAAGAAACTGATGTTATGGACTGAATGTTTGTGTCTTCTCAAAATTCTTATGTTGAAGCCCTAACCCCCAGTGTGATGGTATTTGGAGGTAGGGCCTTTGGGAGGTAATTAGGTTTAGATGAGCTCATTGAAATGGGGCCCTCATGATGAGATTAGTGTCCTTATAAGAAGAAGAGTGACCAGAACTCTTTCTCTCTCTACCATGTGAAGACACAGCAAGAAAGCAGGCATCTACAAGCCAGGGAGAGAGCCCTCGCCAAGAACTGGACCATGCTGGAACCTTGAACTGGACTTCTAGCCTCCAGAACTGTGAGAAATCAATGCCTGTTGTTTAAGCCTATGGTATTTTGTTATAGCAGCCTAAGCTGACTAAGACAATTGAAAATAACAAATATTGGTGAGGATTTGGACCATCTGAAATACATTCATATATTGCTGGTAGAATACACAATGGGACAACCATTTTACAATACTGTTTAACAGTTTCTTGTGAAGTTAAATACTATGACCCAGAAATTCCACATCTAGGTATTGACTCAATGGGAATCAAGAATGTTCATAGTAGCCTTATTTACAATAACCCCAAACTGGAAACAACCCAAATATTGTTCAACAAGAAAATGGATAAGCAAATTGTGATATACAACCCAGTGATTAAAAAAAAATTTTTTTAAACTATAGCTGCTTGTAGCAACATAGATAAATCTCAAAAACATTAATAAGCCAGACAAAAAAGAATACAAACTGTAACATTCCATTTATCTTAAGTCCCAAAATAGGCAAAACTAATCTATGCTGATAAAAATCAGAAAGTGGTAGTGGTAGGGTGAACTGACTGAAAGGAACACACAGAAATTTTCTGGGGTGAAGGAAAATCGTCTGTATTTTTATTTAGTGATAGTTACATGGGGCTATATAATTACCAAAACTGATTGACCTGTAAGCCTAAGGTCTGTGCATTTAATTGTATATATCTTATGCCTCAATAATAAATTAATTAATAAACAAATAGATCACTAAAAATTCAGGCTGTTGACACTTTTTGAAACAAGTTCGCCTTCAAGATATAATTCCTAAGAATATTTCTCCCAACAAGTAATACACGCCACCTGCATAGAAATAACCTGAGGGCTGTGTTAAATATTAGATTCCAGTGCCTTATCCAAACCATATCAATTAGAGAAAAATGTACTAATATTGAATATATACAAATTATAAGTATACTCACATATATATTTATGTGTGTATATATATTGACACAAAATCAGAGGAATTTTACTAATTAATGGCTAAATTCTGTTATTATATTTAATATTTGATATTAATTGTTACATTCGATAATTAAAATTAGAGAAAAACAACCTTATTTGGCCTGTGCATCCAAACTACCATTTACCAACAGCTTATTAAAAGAACCCTATCCATCTCTTATATTAGGTGGAGGAAGAAAAGAACTATAGGAAACATGGATACACTGTAACTGACAATATTCTTATATGTTCTTTTGTAACTTAGTTTTCATTTTTATATCATGCATATAATCTAAATAGCAAAGGTTTCTTGAAGGCTTAAAAAGAAAAAGAGCAGTCCCATGCACCACTCTTTCCCTCTCCCTGGCCTATTTCTGTATTATTTTAGCAGTTTTCAGAGAGACTAAAACAACTGAATACAGTCTGCTATGTTTAACTAGAAGTCATGTTATATTTTCTAGTTTGGATAAATGATTGTTATTATTATGCACCATTATTATGCTGGATATAAATTGATGATAAGAATGTTACCCTACAATGGTTTCTTTCTATCTAGTAGCTTTTAGTTCCTTTCTGAGTGCTGTATGAATGATGTCCTGTGTTTGTCTTTTGCTGTAAGAACAGAGGAGTTCTCTAGGCCCTAATATTTTTGTGGAAAGAGGACCTTCCAGATTGAAGTGGTACTCCATTGGTCAGAAATAGTCAACGCATATTATTAACTGCGTGATTTGAGTCAGCCTGTCAATGCAGCCCATCAGGGCATCTGGGGACACTGGTTCTGCTCTGTCATATAAATTTACTTCTTCCAGTTTTACTTTACCTGCATTCATTAGGTTGATTTAAATCACTGCCAAAACTGTCTTGAATAGGCTTCTCGCTAGATTGCAAAATCCTTGAGTGTAAGGATTCTTTTTTCAATACCATTTTAATCTCAGGGTCTAGTACATGTTAGGTGCTTAGTAAATAATTGTTGATTCAGTGACTGAAGCAACAGAGCTAAAAATTGTCCTGTAGTGTATCCCTATAATTCCTTCCTCTTGCCATTACTTTGGACAGAGATTTTCTACCGGTTACTAATACACTCTTCTTCCCTCACTTGTAGCCTATGTCTTTCCATTTTGATTTCAGAATACCATAAGAGAAGAATGCCCTTTCCTGCCCCCAAGATATGTCATACACTGTGGGGGGCTGTGGACTCTGGGAACACTAAATTGCTTGTAGTTCATATACACACACCAGAATGTCCTCTGCCTTTGTGCCTTTGATCGTATGCTCCCTTCTGGCTGCAATACCCTCTCTCCATCAACATCCATTCTTCTGACAAACTTTTCCTTTTCTTTAGGCATCCCCTCTACCAGAAAAATCTTCCCTGATCCCTTGGTGCCAGCAGAGTAAGCCTCTCCTCTCCTTGGTGCCTCCAATATTGCACGCCCATCCCTGAAACTCTTCGTATCATATTATATTTATTTCTACATATTACACACATGTAGCTGTCTCCTTCATTAGACTATGAGCCTATTAAGCACAAAGAATGTAAATATTGACTTCTGTATCCCCAAAACGCACAATAGGTGCTTAATTAACGTGATTTGAGAGCACGAGTTCTGTCAAATGCTGAGTTCACATCAAAGCGCCTACAGCATTTGCACACATTGCAGCCTAATAATGCTAGGAAGTAAATAAGATCATATTTCCTTTTAGGTGGTTACCAAATAAGATGCCAAATAATTTTTTATAAAATGTAATAAATTTGGATCGGTGGGGTTGTTATTAAAATCACCAAATTATTATTTATGAATCTTTATGCTTCTTTTTTTAAGAGAATATTTGCCTATTTCTAGTCCTCTGGAATCTCTCCCATTCTCTATATGAAGGAACAAGAGCTTACACTACAAAGGTAACTGTGAGCATGGAAAGGAAGAAATGGCTATGAACAATACCCAAATGAACAGCAGCCCTGCTTATGCATGAGGATGAAGGAGAGACAAGAAGCAGACAGAGATGGTTGCAAAGCACTGAGCCTGACAACATTCTGGGATGAGGAGACTGACCGACAGCAACCTGCCGATAGCTTCGGCTCATGGAGACAAAGGCTAGAGGAGCAGCACGAACATCAGACAGTGACTCAGCCCTGAAAGAACTGTCCAGAAAGAAGGCCTGAGAGCTGAGGTTCATCACTTCCCTCTCTTTCACATGATGCCCAGACTCCCCTCTTCTCCGAAGCTTTCATCTAGCGACTGCTACTCTCCCTTCTGGGCTCAACGAAGTATCTGTATCGAGCTTTACAGTTCATGAAGCCCTTTCACACACATTGTCTCATCAACCCTGTGCGACACATGTGCTTTCCCATTTTATAATCAAGGAACCTGCATGGTAGTAAGGGGCAGAATTAGGGGTTGAGCAGAGGTAGTGTGATTCTGCGTCTATTCAATTTCTACTGTTGAACATTGTATCAGATTCTCTAAGAGACAGAAGCATAAGACATGGCCTTTTGATCCCAGGGGCCTATCATCTTATTGGGGAAGCAAACGTAAAACACATCAAATGATTAGAAAATAAGTTAAGTGTGTGCATCAGATAACTATATATTAGTAACTATTAATAACTACAACAATATGTCAATATAGAAAGTTATGTGACAACCTACCACATTAAATCCAGTATTTCATTTGGGAGAAGAATCTTTTAAATATTTATTCAGGACCAGTGGCCAAAGACACAGAACAATACAGAATTGGAACATTTGTAGAGATTTTTATAAGACCTCTAGACTGTTTATTTGACTACATAGGACCTTGTATTTTGAGAAACTGAATTTCTTCACATATAAAAATGTAAGTTTTTTTCTTGCGTATTGCCAAATAAAATAAAGCACACACATAAAAGGAAAGCTTCATAAAGTCAGCATGGTTGTAAAGAAAGAGAAAAATAAGCATATTTTAAAAATAATATATCTATTTTATGCAGTTTAGACTGAAATGGGAAGATGGAGCTCCTGGTGTGTGTGGCGGAAATATAACTGTAATATATGAGCTTCACGTTCATTGACTTTTTTGTATTAAAAATTCACTCTTTAATAACGGAAGAAAATAAAAATCGATTTCAAAAGGGAGTAATTTAGTTCTCCTAGAGGAAATCATTTTGACCTGTATTTGAAATAATTTACAGAACACGGGTCCCCTGGATCATGTTTTGCTTTCTGAGGATTAGTCTTTTCCAAGCAGGAGGTAATAGAATTTTTAGAGACCAGTGTTTGTGGCAAAAAAAAAGAGGCAGTTTTGGGATTTTTCTCAAGTCAGCACTCTATCTCCACCCCAGTACCTCAGTCCTCAACAAGGCTGCATAAGAATAAGTTTCAGTCTTAATGTTAAAGATATTTGACCAAATTCCATGGTTTTTACAAACATATTTTTCTTCTTTTTGTCCTCAAAAAAATGAAAAACAGCTTCAAGTCGCTCTTCCTAGGTTATTCATACTTCTTCCTTTAGCTTTTTGCCACCTAGTGAGCTCTCTATTTTAATTGAATAGCGGTTCTGAATTAGAAGAACTCTAGCACAGACAGGAACAAAGAAGGGAGGGAAGGTTCTGTAAAAAAGGGCTTGGGTTACAGAGAGAGCTGATAATTCATTTGATTTTATTTGTTAAATTAAGCTCTTCTTTTCTTCCTCCACAGAGGCGGTAATGCAGAGTGTAGCAGACGCATAAATGTCTGGAGGCCTATCTCTAAGAGAAGAGTGAGTCATCAAAGACACCCAGTTGTGTGTGGGAGTCCTCACTGGGGGTTGAATGATCAGGCCAAAAACAACTGGGCACGACTCAGCTTCTGGAGCTGTTTCATGTCAGGGTCAACTCCTACTTCAAAGAAACCCAGCAGATGGGAAATGGAAGTTCAGGACATCTTCCTTTGAATCTGTTTTCAAAACGGCTCATGCAGTTTGCTATCTGGTATCTTCGAAGGGCGTATTTCAAGGTTTATCATTACTATTTGTCTTTTATCGAGAGCCAATAATATGCACTGAAGATGCGCCTGTACATATAAATTATTCTTCTTCACTTATGAGGTTGGTGGTGATAACACTGCTATCCTTTTGGGAGAGTATAGCTGGAAAATTTGATGGGTTGACTCCCTCGTATCCTTAATAAGAATACCCAGTCCAAAGCAAGTAGTTGGATTAATGAGAGATGAGAAGACTTTCAAGGAAAGATATAGTACCAGGATCTGGACACAAGTAGCACGGAAGGGAGCAAACGAGCATCTGAAGGAAAAAGAGAGAAAAACAAGGATCTCCTCCTGCTTCCCACCCTAGTTTATTCAAATAGAAATAGAATAGCAGATTATCCTAATTGAATCATCTGTGCCTTCTTGGTAAATAGATCTTCATCTTGTAAAGAAAATGAAAATCTCTGGGAGCAACTTCAGACTCTGATGCTGGGACTTTTTCTGGTCCTCAGGCTGATCAAGGTCTGAGGTTAATTTATTCTCCCCTCTGTGCTGCCACAGATAGTATCAGTACCCGGGAGTCCAGATTTAACTAGGCCATGTGAGCATGAGAATAAAAACAGGGGTCACCATAATTGCAAACAAATTGGCTTTGTCTAGTCCTACCCTAAATGAACTAATTCAGAAAAAGTTACCAGGAGGTATCTCATAGCTCAATAAAACAAAACGAATACATAGAACAGTTCTCCTTGCTCTTTTCAGGAGCAGAGACCCTCTTCCTCTTTTCCTGCAGATATTCCGATCCCACGACACTTCTCTCTCAGCATAGCCTGGCCTGGCTGTGTTCACACGCTGCATTTCCATTCTGGGTTCCAACAGCCCCTGGACCAAAATGAAAAAACCATGGCAGAGGGGATTCTAGCACTAACAGAATCACAGGCAAGCTCGTTGATGAAACCACTTGGGCTCATCCAAAGGGTCTTGCTGATATTATTTTGCACAACTGAACTAAAAAGTTATTTTCTTGTCACATTCTCTCCTTTATGTTAATTAATTTTTCATCTAGTTTTTTGAGCAGTTAATACATACACATGGTTCAAAAGTAAAAACATAGTAAAAAGTCTATAGTAAAAATTCTCACTCCTACCCAAGGCTTACAGTTCTGCCTGGTCTATACCCCACTATACATCGCCACCATCACCCCTGGCAAAGTAACTATTATTTCGTTTCTTCTATGTCCTTACAGAGTTTCATTACATAGTAAATATAAGTATTTACTATTATTTTATCCAAAAGATAGCATACTTTATATAGTATTTATATCCTCCTTTTTTTAATTTAAAGATGTAAATTAGGTATTTTTCATAACAAATTATTAGAGAATTCCCTCATTCTTTTTGACAGCTCCATTGCACCTATTACAATGGGTGTACCATCTCACTAGTCAGCCACATAGGGACATTGAGATGGATTCCAGTCTTAACTGTTATTGGAATGAATAATCTTGCCCATCCATTATTTCAGTTGTTTAAGTACATCAATAGCCCAAATAGTCAAAATAGAATTTTGGAGCTGGGGCCAGCCTGGTGGTGCAAGTGGTTAAGTGGGCACACTCTACTGCGGTGGCCCGGGGTTCCCCAGTTCGGATCCCGGGCACACGCTGATGCACCGCTTGTTAGCCCATGCTGTGGTGGCGTCGCATATAAAGTGGAGGACAATGGGCACGGATGTTAGCCCAGGGCCAGTCTTCCTCAGCAAAAAAAAAAAAAAAAAAAAAGAGGAGGATTGGCATTGGATGTTAGCTCAGGGCTGGTCTTCCTCACAAAAAAAAAAAAAAGAATTCTGGGGCTAAAGAATATATGTATTTGTAATGTCTATTAATATTGGCAAATTGCCCTTCATTGGAGTTGAGCTAATTTACACTCTCATCAGAAGTGTAGCAGAATGCCTGTTTGCCCACAATCTCACCATCAGAGTATGTGGTCAACTTTCAGAATTTTAAGTGAAAAAATTAATTTAATTAATTAATTAAAATTAAAAATATATATTTTACTACAGTTTTCATTTCTGTGTCTTTTGTTATGAGTAATGTTGAGTCTCTTTTCATAAGTTTAAAAGCCATTTGTTTGGATGTCTGTTCATATTTTTTGTCCTTTTGGGGCAGTAGTATTTTTCCTTATGGATTTTTAGAGTGCTTTAAATATTATGGAAATTAACTTTTTTTCTCCTAGTAATATAGATTGCAAGTATTATTTCTCAGCATATCATTTGATTCTGGTGTTTTGTCCCTATGCATTTTTATTTTCATTTTATTTTTATGTATTTGAATTTGTCAGTCTTCTCTTTTTATGACTTCTGGATTTTGAGTCAGAGGTGGGAAGGCTGTTTCCATTACAGGGTTATAGAGGAATTCTCAGATGTTTCTTTCTAATACTCTCATTATAATTTTATTTGGACTTTTTCCTAGTGTGTAATATGAGTTATAGATCCAACTTTATTTTGTTCCATTTATTGATCCATTTTGAAATGCTAAATTCTCATATAAATGTCAGTTTATTTTTGGACTTTCTATTTTTTCCCATTGTCTGTCTAGTCATGTTTTATAATATATTTTAATATCGGTAGGGCTCGTCCACATTCATTGCTCCTATTTTTTAAAGGAGTTTTCCTGGCTAGTTGTTTATCTTTCCAAACGGTCTTTGAAGTCAGTTTGTATCATTCCAAATAAACAAACAAAATAACAAATAAATCAATAATTCTTTTGCACGTGGATATCCAGTTTTCCCAGTACCATTTGTGGAAGAGACTATCCTTTCCCCATTATGTGTTCTTGGTACCCTTATCAAAGATTAGTTGACAGTATATGTATAGGTTTATCTCTGGGCTCTCGATTCTGTTACATTGGTCGATGTGTCTGTTTTTTTTGCCAGTACTACACTGTTCCAATTACTATAGCTTTGTAATATAGTCTGAAATCAGGAAGTGTGATGTCACCAGCTTTGTTCTTTCTTCTCAAGATTGCTTTGGCTGTTCAGGGTCTTCTGTGGTTCCATACACATTTTAGGATTGTTTTTACTATTTCTATGAAAAATACCGGTGGAGTTTTGATAGAGATTTCATTGAATCTGTACAGCTCTTTGGGTAGTATAGACATTTTTAATAATATTAATTCTTTCAATCCATGAATACAAGATATTTTTCCATTTGTTTGTGTTGTCTTCAATTTCTTTCATCAACATTTTATAGTTTTCAGTGTACAGGTCTTTCACTTCCTAGGTTAAATTTATACCTAAGTATTTTATTATTTTTGATACTATTATAAAAGAGATTGTTTTCTTAATTTCTCTTTCTGATACTTTGTTGTTAGTGCATAGAAACACAACTAATTTTTGTATGTTGATTTTGTATCTTACAACTTTACTGAATTTATTAGTTCTAACATTTTTGGTGGAATCTTTAGGGTTTTCTATATATAAGATCATGTCATCTGCAAACAGAGAAAATTTTATTTCTTCCTTTCTAATTTGGATGCCTTTTATGTTCTTTTTCTTACCTAATTGCTCTGGCTAGAACTTCTAGAACTATGTTGAATAGAAGTGGCTAAAATGGGCATTCTTGTTTTGTTCCTGATCTTAGGGGAAAGCTTTTAGCTTTCACCATTGTATAATGTTAGCTGTGGGCTTGTCATATGTGGCCTTTGTTATATTGAAGTACATTTCTTCTATACCTAATTTGTTGAGAGTTTTTTTCATGAAGGATGTTGAATTTTGTCAAATGCTTTTACTGCATCTATTGAAATGATCAAGTGATTTTTATCCTTTATTCTGTTAATGTCACATTGATTGATTTCATATGTTGAACCACCTTGCATCCCAGGGATAAATTTTGCTTGATCATGGTATATGATCTTTTTAATGTACTGTTGAGAAGAATGAAATTGGACCCCTATTTTACACCACTGACAAATTAACTCAAGATGGATTAAAGACTTAAATATGTGACCTGAAACTGTAAAACTCCTAGCATAAAACATAGAGAAAAATCTCCTTGACACTGGTCTTGGCAATTCTTCTTTTTGGATGTGACATCAAATGTGCAAACAACAAAAACAAAAATAAATAAATGAGACTACATCAAACTAAAAAGTATAATTTCTGCATAGCAGAAATGTATGTTCCTGCACAGCAAAGGAAACAAGCAACAAAATGAAAATGCAACCTATGGAATGGAAGAAAATATTTCCAAATCATATATCTGATAAGGGGTTAACATCTAAAATATATAAAGAACTCATAAAACTCCACAGCAAAAAAAAAAAAAAACAAATAATCTGATTAAAGACTGGGCAAAGGACCTGAACAGACATTTTCCAAAGGAGACATACAAATGGCCAACAAGTATGTGAAAAAATGCTCAACATCACTAATCATTAGGGAAATGAAAATCAAAACCACAATAAGATATCAACTCACACCTGTTAGGATGGCTAGTCTCAAAGAGACAAGAGATAACAAGTGTTGGTGGGAATGTAAATTGGTATACGCTTTATGTAAAACATTATGGAGGTTTCCCCAAAATTTGAAAATACAACTACCGTGTGATTCAGCAATCCCACTTCTGAGTATATATCCAATGGAAATGAAATAAGTATCTTGAAGAGACATCTGCACTCCCGTGTTTCTTGCAGTATTATTCACAATAGCCAAGATATGGAAACAATCTAAGCATCTGTTGACGGATTAATCGATGAAGAAAATGTGATGTATACATCTATATATACAATGTAATACTATTCAGCCGTAAAAAAGGAAAGAAATCCTTCCATTTGCAAGAACATGGATGAATCTGGAGAACATTATGCTAAATGAAATGTCAGATAGAGAAAGACAAATACTGTATAATCTCACTCATATGTGGAATCTAAAAAAAAAGTCAAACTTATAGAGACAGAGAATAGAACAGTTGTTGCCAGAGACTGGGAGGTGGGGGACATGGGGAGATGCTGGTCAAAGGGTACAAACTTTCAGTTATAAGATGAATACGTTTTGGGGATCTAATGTACAACATAGTGACTAGAGTTAATAATACTCTATTGTATACTTGAAATTTGCTAAGAGAGTAGACCTTTAGTGTTCTCCCACACAAAAAAAATGAGTAACTGGGTCAGTAATGGATGTGTTAATTAACTTAATTATGGTAATCATTTTACAATGTATGTCAAATCATTGCATTGTACACTTTAATAAATGTAATTTTATTTGTCAATTATACCTCAATAAAGCTGGGAAAAAATCAATAATTACAGTGATTATTTAAATGTATAAAGTAATATATAGAGAAATGATAGCTATGATATTCAGGCATGATTTTTCCACTTTCCCAAGACTTCTGTGCCCTTAAATAGCATTTTAAAGTTATTTTCATATACAGATATATTTTTCTAAAGTTGTCTTTTTAACATTTTTATTGCTTTCATAAACAGGATATTAACTTCTCTTCCATTAAAACAAATATACACATATTTATAGGGTTTAGTATATTCACATTTTTTTGCAATAGATCTCCAGAACATTTTCATTTTGTAAAACTGAAATGCTATACCCATTATCTTCCATTACATTTTAAATTTTACCCTGTATATATGAGCAATTAATATCTGCATTTTGTTTTATTTTCTGTGTCATTAGCTTTCTAAATTTTTTTATTGTTTTTAGTAGTTTTAAATTGATTGTCTTTGCTTCACTCTACATATATCATATTTGCAAATAGTGAGAGTTTTATCTCCTCCATTAAAATTTATCTTGATTTTTTTATCTTGTCTTTGCCTTGGTTATTATCTCCAGTAAAATGTTAAATAATAGAGGTGATAGTGGATATCCTTATTTTGCTTCTGACTTTAGTAAAAAGTTCATTAAGTAAAGATATATTTTATCATGTTTACTACATTTAGTCTTATTGAGGGTTGTTAAAAATTCTAATTAAGAAAGATGTTGAGTTTTTTCAGTATCGTGTTATTTCTTCTTAGATATATTAATATGATGGATTACATTAAAAGATTTCTTAATTTTAAACCATCCTTACTTTCCTGTAATAAACTCCTCATGGTCCCAATGTGTTATTCTTTTAATGTGCTTATGGAGTCTGTGCTTATTTTGGCTATTCGTATCTATATTAAAAAATGAAATTGACTCATAAATTTCTGTTTTGTTCAGTCTTTATCAAACTTGAGGCCATTTTCCTTCTTTTTCTATGTTCTGGAAAAGTTAAAATAGCAGTGAAATATCTGCCTCTTAAAGGTTTAGTTGAATTACCTTGAAAAACCTATGAAGTCATCTGAGCCTGGTGCTTTAAATGGGTTACTCCATGAAAATTTTCTCTTTTTTTTTCCTGTTAAAATCAGTCTGTTTCAATTTTCTCTCTTTCCTGGAGTCAGTTTTCGTAAATTACAAAATTATCCATTTCACCCAGGTTTTATTTCCATGTTTCAGATGAAGAAACTGAAGTTAAGTGACATGCATTGATACAGTGAGGACTTCAGGCCAGATTTCTCTTCCTCCTAGGCATTAATTGTATTGTTGACGTCATTTTAAAAGACACCACACTGTTTCCATTGTAATGATGCATGGGAGAGGTGATTGGGGTTGGGGGCAGGCAGGTTACAAGGATGGTGAGAAAAGAGGGTATTCTAGGTAAAGCAGTTAGCAGGAGCACACACAGTGCTGATGGCGATTAGAAAAGGACACAAAATTAATTTTAGTGTAAATATATTTAATTAATAATAGAAATATGAACAGCTGGAAACAGATTTCTGAAGTAAAAAAAGCATGGGACATGTGGAAACAGCATTACATATTAGAATGTAAATAATTACAATTAATTTTTGTTTAAATATATTCACTAATAATAGGACTATAAACTGCTGGAAACTTTGTCTTTTCTACCTATAATTTCAAAAAATTTTTTTCTCTTTCAAAAGCTAAAAGAATTTTAGAAAATAAAATTTAATTTGCAAGTTTCTTCAGTCATTTATATTTCTAATGAAGAGAGATAAATAAATATGCCCAATAAAGAAACTTGCACAAACCTCAGGAAGTCCTTATAGGGAAATAGCCTTACATTAGGCCATACACTCAGTTCTTCACTGGTTCTATGTTTTTTGGAGGAAATCTAAAATTAGTACAGGGCATAGACCTCAAAATTGAAGAATAGTTCTCAAACCTACAGACTGACTTAGCAAATCCAGGAAGAGACAGTTTCTCCTTAGAGAAAAAGCTGCTAAACACCAGAATCAGAACAACCACAATAGAAGGACAAATGAGCTCCCAGGAGCAACAACTAAGGAACTCAACATAAATCATATAATGAAAAAATAATTATTCAAAAGAATAAAAAAATCAAATCCATACAAAACCAAAATAATTAAAATCTACATGAATAAGATAGTCAGAAGAGAGGAAATTGTAGTTATCTAAGTTTTAACATTTAAACTTAAGGACGACCCAAGAACATTTTCCCTTTTCAGCTAGAGTTTAAAATCATTTTTAAGGAAGTTTGTAGAATCATGAATGCTTGGAAGAAGTTTCTAGGAAGAAGTTTCTAGAAAGAAGCTCCAGCATTGCTTAGCCAATTCAAATACTTAAGCACAAAGAACAACGTGCAATATATAAAATAATGAGTTGATCTTCTACAAAGGAGGAAAACATAGCATAAAGGATAAAGCACACAACCAGATAAAGACAGAACCTAAACGTGAAGTCAGATTAGAAGTTAATATTTCCTTTTTCTCCATTTATCAAATCAAGTCAATTCCACATGTCTGATTCCAAGAAATTAATAAAATTCAAGATAAATTAGAATAATTTCCTTTGGGAGAGAAAATCATCTAGCAAGAAGCTAGCAAAGGGCATATTTTCAGTGCCAGGGTCTGTCACTTACAGCCATACACAGTTCTAATCACATCCATGCTAATAATAAGGAAGGGGCTCAATCACTCTATTTCTTAATAGTGGAAATATAAGTTATTTATTGAAATAGCCTACAATATTTTCCTTTCGCTTCATTGGAAAGGATTGTAATTACGTGGAAATCCATGATAATGTATTAAAGATCTCATGTCGCTACTCTACAGAGCACTTAGACTGGAGTAACGTTACTCCATACATAGCAATTAGAGTGCAACTAATTAGTGTCGCTTACTGTGAGAAGCAACTGATTAATTATGTTTAGACATTGCTGCTGAGAGAAAACTCAGAGCCTACTGCTTCTAAATTGCATGCTCTGCCATTCAGCTAATAGGGCACCTCTGCAAGCTCACTAGTTACTCTGTATTTAATTCAGCTTCACTCTCTGGCTAATACAGGCACCCCTGAAGTTCTGCACTAATACTATGTTCATGAAACTACTGTACATCAAAATTACCATGTGCTTTTCCCTCTGTCACATTAGGAGAGTAATTAGTGGGGCAGCTGTGCAGCTACAAACTTCTAGGCTCAACTCAGTGGGCAGTAATATATTTCATCGTCATAGAAACAACATCCTAGCATCTCCAGCACTTCAGCAACTTTCTTCAATTTGGAAAATGAGAATTGCTCGAGAGTCAAAGGAAGAGATGTTGAGTACCTTTGTCACCGTCTGTGATACTATTGTGTCCAGAGGCATTTTTAAAAGGGTTCAACACCTCCTGCCCAAATTTTACCAAATTCTCATTTATCCTCCAATCTCCAGTCCTTTCCCAGGTTGAGTCTGATAATCACCCCTCCTCTGTTATCCCCATGTTTATGCCACACCAGGGTGGGAAGTGAGGCCAGATGGTTATTTGAAAGTGTCTCAGCCTGCTTTGCAGCTGTTCCGAAATTCGTTCCTAAGGCTGATAGGAAAGAACCCAACTCCGTGTCTGCTCTGTGCAGGGACAGTGGAGGGGGATCCAAGGCAAGCATTTATTCCTTCTTACAAATCCACTGAGTTCTGCTTACCAAGCATGGGATGAGTCCCAGATTGTGTTGTGAAAAATGACCTCTATTAGGAATAGACACAGACCCACTGGAGTTATGGAGAGGGAGGGCCTCCTCCCTGGCCTGAAATTTTAGATTGATTATTTATGAAGTCAGCTAGTATGTCCCCTCTTTTTAATTCTTCCTTTCTTATTTATGAAGTCAGCTAGTATGTCCCCTCTTTTTAATTCTTCCTTTCTTCTTCCTCTGCCACTGCCTAATACCAGGCTTTTATTGGCTTCCATCTGTACTATCAATATTACAGGTCAGTCATCTCATGTTTTAATATGCAGATGAATTACCTGTGCATCTTATTAAAATGCAATGTAGCTATAGTTAACAATACTTGAAATTTGCTAAGAGGGTAGATCTTAAGTGTCCTTACCACAAAAAAGGAAGAAGAAAAGAAAGTGGTAACTATGTGAGGCGATGGATGTGTTCATTAGCTTGTGGTGATTATTTCACAATGTATACATATACCAAACATTACGTTATACACCTTAAATATATACAATTTTTCTCTGTCAATTATACCTCAATAAAGTTAAAAAAAAATGCAGATTCTGATTCGTTGGTTTTGCATTTGGCCCAAGGTTTGGCATTTCTCCCCAGTGCGCAGGTCATCTCAGTGCTGCTGGCTGGCCCACCGTGCTTTGAGAAGCAAGCTTCTAAGCGACCTCCTTGTGTCCAGTTTTTCCCCTTCCTAAATACCCTTCATATGCATTTGGGTTAATCTCTCTAAAGTGGCATTTCATGTCGCTCTAGGACGTTCTGTAACAGAATCAGCCGGATCCTATCAGACCTGATTAGTCATAACTTCTTAGGGTGAGTTCTTCAAAGCTGCATTTTTAACAATCATCCCCAGGTGTTACTGGATGGGTTCTCACACACCCTAAAATTTGAGAACTACTCTTGTAAGTCAAAGTCCAAATCAGGTTAATTTTTCTTCCAGAAACATTTTTAGTGGTCTCTTACTGACTATTAAGTAAAATTCCAAATTTTTCACCCTCGCATTTAACTTTTTGCATTTTCTGTTTCCCATGCCTTTGTCTTGCGCATTCCATCTACCTAGAAAGAGAGAAACAGACATAATAAAAATGATAATAAGAACTGTCAGGGGCTGGCCTGGTGACGCAGTGGGTAAGTGCACGCGCTCCGCTTGGGCGGCCCGGGGTTCATGGGTTGGGGTCCCGGGCGTGCACTGACTCACCGCTTGTCAAGCCATGCTGTGGCGGCATCCCATATAAAGCAGAGGAGGATGGGCATGGATGTTAGCCCAGAGCCAGTCTTCCTGAGCAAAAAGAAGAGGATTGGCATCAGATGTTAGCTCAGGGCTGACCTTCCTCACACAAAAAAAAACCAGAACGGTCATACTGAGGACCTGCTGATATCTCACTTAACCTATTGAAATCTTACCATTCATGTGTTATAAATTATAATTTATCTCATTTCATTATCTTTTAACCCTTTGAGGTAGGTGATATGTCCTCCATTTTACAGATGACAAATCCGAGTATCAGAGATGGAGACAGGTTTACAAGTGTGATGGATTCAGAAGCACATGTTAATTTTAGTTCCCCATGTTTCCAAGCCTTCAAGGTCACTTGAATTTGCTTATAAGTGTTTCATTCTCAATTATTTGCTATATAAACAGTTGTCATGCAGCTTCCTCATTTTTTTTGTTACCGAAAATGTGGCCATTTCTAGAGCAAGCAATGAACACTGGACATATGTGCTGGACATAAGTCACAGTTTTTCTGTGTTGATGAAACAAAGTGTTTCTTCTTCTTCCTTTTGCTTTCTAAAGCTCTATTAAATTTTATTTACAGTATTCTACGTCTCAGAATAACCCTACAGATTAGTTACAATAAATAATCTTTACATAAGATACAGGTCATAAATCCATTGTAAAAATTTTAAACCATTGGTGCATTGTGCATCTAACACAGAACGTATTTATTGGTATATTTCATATACATTTTGTTGTCACAGAACATCAACATATCATAAAGAGCTGTTGACGAATTTGAAGTAATATTTAGTGTTGTTTACAAAAGACGTTACTGGAAAAATGTAAAACCTATTTTAATTTGAGACATGAAACTGAATTTGGCCTTTTTTTACATTAGCACCTTGTAAATGAGGTGTATAAATCGATCATCAAATAGCATCTATTAAGAATCCACAAGCATATGGTGCTGTCTGAGGCTTTGTGTGCATAAAGCAGACACATCTCCATGAGCTCCGTTTCTAAGACAGAAACTATGATACGGCAGAGAGTGCACAGGAAGAGTTTTGTATCTCGTAATGTAATTGCTCCATTTGTCATAGGATTAGGGAGAATAACGAGGACAATTGAGCACAAATCATTATTTTTTGTGGGATACTGGGATTGGGAGATTCAAAGAAAATTTTTCTACTGGTGAATTATCTCTAGTCATCTTGGAGAATATGAATGACCTAATATTAATTGGGTATCATCAGTACCAAGCTAAGGATTTCGGATGGTCAGGTCTGTTCTGATTTTCAGAATAAATGAAGGAAAGCAAATTAGTCAGTAAGAAGATCTTAAATGACTTCTCTAACATCACACAAGCAAAATCAAATCATTTTGTGTAAGCCCAGAGGAAATTATCCTCTCAAGTATTTTAATGACAAGTCTGATCAAATAAGTCAGAGTCCAATTCTGAACATCTATACATCAAAAATTACAAATTCTATGTAGCATCATAGAATGTTGGGGTCACAGATGCAAATTAAAAGTAACAACAACAAGAATAACAATGACAAAAACCAGAAGAGCATTACTATACTACTGCTGTGATTTCTGGTTTAAATTATTTCTCATCTGGGGCTGGCCCAGTGGCGCAAGCAGTTAAGTGCGCGCGCTCCGCTTCCGCGGCCTGGGGTTCACAGGTTCGGATCCCGTGCGCGCAGCTTGTCCAGCCATGCTGTGGCGGTGTCCCATATAAAGTAGAGGAAGATGGGTACAGATGTTAGCTCAGGGCCAATCTTCCTCAAGATAAAAAAAATGGGAGGATTGGCATCAGATGTTAGCTCAGGACTAGTCCTCCCCACACACACACAAAAAATTATTTCTCATCTTATTAGCCATATCACATAGCACAATAAATGCTGAGAGGCAATATGCTCATTTCTTATCCATCTCCTTGCAGTTCTAATATTCCCTACCTACACTTTTCCATAGGATCTTCTCCTATGAGTCTTTCACCTTAGTGAAAAAAAGCAAATGGGTTTAAGCTGCTCCTTTAATGGCTGAGACATAGTTCATTGTTTTAAAACTGTAGAGTAAAACTTTCCAGGTAAAAATTTTTTTAGACATTTAACCGATGCCTTAGACTCAGGTTTTTAAATTCAGAAACATATGACATAGCCCTGTGTGGCTATCTCCTCTATAATAGAATTTATTTCCTCTAAAAATTGAGAAATGTGTTAGCTTTCAAATTTTCAGTCACTAAACTCAAAAAAATTCGAATATATGAGTTAAAATAGCATTAAATATTATAGGTTCAATCCTATTAAGATTCTTTGTTATCTGAGAATAGGTTATAAGAGCAGGTTATCTGAGAGTGTATAGTAACCTTGCTTGGAGGACACCCACTCACTTTCCTTCTGTCCCAGATCTATCTATTTTTGTAACTCATTCCTGATAATTAGGAATGTGTCTGTCAAGTCACTGGCAGAGATGATCCAGTTCCATCATCCTTCTTATTCAAAGTGGTGAATTTTCTCTGGACAGAGATATTAAATTTCATAAACCAATAAAAAATGCAGATGTATTCAAAACAATACCCCCAATTTCTGTTTTTCTAACTGTTTGTGCCCTATTGAAGCCAAGAATTCCTTTTGCCCCCCAACCCCCAATTCATAGATGGACATCTATCAATTCCTTTCTAAATCTTTAGTCTTTCTTTCTTCCCTCCCCCTCTTACCTCCTTCCCTCCCTTCCTCCCTTCTCTCCTTCCTTTCTTCCTCCCTGGTATCAATTCGTGTTCCCTTTAGATTTTGCATACTTGATGACATCTTTCTGTGGAAACTATCTACAACAAATAATTTAATAACTGGTTATAATAGTCTCCTGGTTATACATGGATCTATAGGAAATCCTATATGAAAGAGCAGATTCCTAATAAATTGACTTTTCACCATGAAGGCAATGGGCCATCAAAATTGATTTTTGGTCTGGGGAATCATTCTTAAGAGGGATATCATTCGGAGATTTTCTATTTAAGAAAAAAACAGAATTGGGAAGTCATGTTAACACGTGAAAGGAAGCCAGAAAACTAATCTCTTTGCAGTTCTTTCCACTTTACCATAGATATGTGTGTATATATCCATGAATATAATGACATGTAGAGTGACCTGCATGACAGTAGTCATGACATTGAAAGTCAACTAAGATATCAGGACCTTGGTGGCCATTTAATAGTGTCTGACAGGAAGGATAATGGCGTCCACACATTTACTCAGCTCTTGTTCAGCTTGGATCCCATTGGAAGTTATTCCTTCCATACCAAATGAATAGAACATTACTGTAGCACCTTGCAAAGTAGCAGGAGAGGTGAGTCCTGTAGCTCATGAGTAACTTGCAGCAGTCATTTTACACTACAAACGTCCTTAGGACTGGCACCAAGAAAGTCTGAAAAATTTTGCAATCATAAGAAATAAAAGCCTTGATATAGATAAATGACTTTGCTGCTATAGAACAGAGTGGGACACAAATAAGTAGAAAATTTGAAAAATAAAAGACAATAAATTTGCACTGGACCAGCATAGAGAATGCAAATTCATATTACAACCCTACTGTATATTATTTACATGTTGTTTTATTTATTTATGCTTCCAATAAAGGCATGGACTCTAGAGTCAGATGGCCTTGATTTAAGTCATTTCTCCACCATTTCTAGCTCTGTGACCTTGGGTAAATTACTTAATTTCTCTGAGCCTCCATTTCCTCATCTTTAAAATGGAGATAATAATATACAGTAGCTATAAAATCCAGAAGCACAGCTACTATTATGTTATTGTATTTTATTTTTTACATTTTGAACTCCTCTGATTTACTTCTCCTGTGGTGTGCTAAAAGTACAGGTTTATTTAGTGAAAAGGCAGAGATTGTCTGAGGCAACACATCACAGATGCTTGTGCAGGGATTGAAGGGAATGAATTAATGCACCACATTCATTGCAACTTTGCACAGCACATTAAACATATCATGCACTGTAATGTAAGATCTATAAGTCATTTACAATGTCTGTTGTCTGTGTTTCCAGAAGTTACAGCCACCTTCTCTGTTTCATAGGGCTTTTGTGACATTAAATGGGTTCAGGCGTCAAAAGTGCTTAGACATCCAGGCCATGGTGAGCACTATGTAAGTGTAGATGCTGTTATTGTTATTTACATAGAAAGGTGAACTTAGTCTTTACTCATCATTGTGGTTTTAATAAATGTTGTATAATCTCTTTTTTAATATGAAGTCTTATATTAAAAGACCCCTCCAGGACTTTTATATGAGAACATTTGGACTGGCATATCCACCCGACTTCTGCAGTTGTCATTCTAAAGTTCAGAATGGGGAAAGTATATGAGCAGTCTATCTTATAGAATGTTACCATAACCAAGTATATTTTTCTCTGGGTATCAAATGTGTTGCCATTGTATAAAATACCATTTTCCATTAGATGATAACAAATCAGAGGCTCTGTTCCTTTCAATACTACTCTTTCCAACAGGCATTTAGTTGTTTATTCATGGGAAGCACCTCTTAGGCCCTGAACTAGAGGACCAGATGTATTATCCATTGTTTGTGGACTCTGTACATTAGTAGTTCTTAAAGTGCTATTAAACAAACCAGTGATGTGTAGCTTAACACCTGAGTCTGAGATTGCTTTAAGTCACACTCTTAACAGGTTCCTGAAGCAATAAAACAGGTAAAGAATGGCCAGGCCTTTAACAAGTGACCTTTATACCTACAAAAACTACTCCACCCTGAGTCAGTGAAGGCAAAGAGGGCTAGAAGGCAAAATGGACAAAAGTATGATTGAACTACAGGGCAATCTGGCATATGTAAGACTCCACCTTAACTAACGTGCCCTTTAATCATCAGAGGTGGGCAGTTTGTGGTGAATTTTATAGTGACTGGAGAATAATTTTTTGCTTACTTTACTTTGTGTCTCCAGAGACCTGTCAGAAAATATAGCGAAAATGTTAAGACCAGATAAATCCAAAGAAGCTTTTCTTCCAAAGTATGTGCTATGGATTATCTCATGAGCTCTTCTAAAGAAATAGGTCTAAATTCAAAACGTTTGAAAATCTAAACATCCTGCCTTCTAAACACCTGTCTCAAAGATTTACAGGGCTTATTGATAGCAGAAAGTCTGATAAATTATATTGTGAAGAAACCTAATTTTGTTTCATCCAGCAGTTTCCAATCATATTTGACAATGGAACGTTTTTGTTCCTTTAACAGAGATTTTCATTCACTCATCAATGTTCCATGGAATAGGTTTGGGAAATGCCACCATGGAAGTGAGCTTCCGGAATTCCCCTTTAAGCGCTTGTGGAACACTAATGTTCACAGCAGAGGAAACTGAATTAAATCTGCCTTAACCGCCTGCTTTCCAGTTCAGAAATGATTCCAGAATCACTGACCACCTAGAATTTTCTCTCCTTTCAACAGCTACCCTTCATGCCTGCTCATTTGGCTTTGTGCCTAGAAGCCACCACTTTTGCTCAGTCCTCTTGGAACTGAAATTTCAACTTCAGACTTCTGGTTTCCGGTTTCTGCAAGGAGCCTAGAAAACGCCACTGTGTCCTAATAACAAGTAAAAAGCTGAACAGACTGAAAAATCAACTCTTCTTGGATCCACTAGAGAGGGGAGGACACAGGGCAAACCACTGCCCCCAAGACTGGAGAGTCAAACAGGCAAACACAGAGAGGCATGGCTTACCAGAGCACAGACTCACAAGCAGAAACCTTCTCAGGAACCAGGGACGGGGGAGGGGTCTAAGAAAACTTGAACTGTAATTGATGAATTGCTGAAGGCTCAGTGCAGACAAGTCTAAGAGTTGAAAACTCAGTCAAAAAGAGGGTCCCACAATACTGTGTGATTTACTTCCAGGAGCTTGACCAGATTCCCACAGCAAATACTGGAGAAAAATCACCTCCTGCCTCTGTCAGGTGGAGGGAAAAAAGAACCATTTTGAAATATGCCAGAGCACTCTGCTGTTCTTAACAAGGCCTGCCCTTAGGGGAAACTAGTTAACCACAGCCTAACCTGCTGAGGTATTGTTAGAGCCTAACCAACCTGGGTAAGGAAAATACCCAACTCTAGCCAGCTCTAGCCTTCCATGGAGAAGCAACTCCAGGCCACGCTAGCCATTCTGTCCCATCTAAGAGGGGAGAAAAAAACTGAAAAACACTTGTGAAGTTCACAGTCCAGAGACATAGGCTCACTAAGATTGAGACCTAGTCATAGGACTATAGAGTGCTTCCCTTCCTCCAAACCTCACCATCACATTACTAAAAGCCTACTTACAGCAGTTACTTTTACCCAGTACAACAGGTCCAGCTATCAAGAAAAAAATCACAAAGCATATCAGAAGGCAAAAAACACAATTTGAAGAGACAAAACAAGCATTAGAACCAGACATGGCAGGGATGTTGGGATTATCAGGGAATTTAAAACAACTATGGTTAATATGCAAAGGGCTCCAATGGATAAAGTAGGCAGCATTCAAGAACAGATGGACAATGTAAGCAGAAAGATGGAAATTCTAAGAAAGAACCCAAAAGAAATTTTAGAGACCAAAAACACTGTAACAAAAGTGAAGAATGGTTTTGATGAGCTTATTAGTAGCCTGGACATAGCTGAGGAAAGAATGTGAGCTAGAGAATATATCAATAGAATCCTTGTAAACCAAAAAGCAAAAAGAACAAAGACTGAAAAAAACAGAATAGAATATCCAAGGACTGTGGGAAAACTGCAACAGATGTCACATATACACAATGGGAATACCAGAAGGAAAAGAAAGAGAGAAAGGAACAAAAGAAAAGTTTGAAACAATAATAATTGAGAATTTCCCTAAATTAATGTCAGACACCAAACCACATATCAGGGAAGCTCGGAGAACACCAAGCAGGATAAACACCAAGAAAACCCCTAGACTTTGGCATATCATTTTCAAGTTATAGAAAATCAAAGATAAAGGAAAAATACTGAAAGAAACCAAAGGATGCAAACACCTTATCTATAGGGGAACACGAATAAGACTTATATCTGACTTCTCTTCAGAAACCAAGCAAGCAAGAAGAGAGTGGAATAAAATATTTAAAATGTTGAGAGAAAAAACTGCATCAACCTCAAACTCTGTACTCTGCAAAATTATCCTTCAAAAGTGAAGGAAAAAGAAGATTTTCTCAGACAAACAGGAAATTTATGTATCTACATAAAGAAAGGAAGACCACTGAAGAAGGAATAAGTGAAGGTAAAATAAAAATGTTTACTTTTCTTATTCTTAATTAACCTAACAGATAACAATTTGTTCAAAATAATTATAGCAACAATGCGTTTGATTATGTATGCTTACAAATGTCATATGTATGTGCTGTGTATGCTTATATATAAGTGAAATGAATGACAGAAATAATACAAAGGAGAGGAGGAAGAAATTAGGATCATTTTGTTATTATAAGGTACTCACAACTACTGTTGTGTTATTTTAAAGTGGACTTGGCTTAGTTGTAAATGTTTATTGCAAACTCTAGGGCAACCACTAAAAAAAGTAAAAAAAGAAGTATAACTGATATGGAGAGAAAATGGATTCAAATAAAATACTTTTAATTAAAACCATAAAAGGCAGAAAAAGAATGGGAGACAAAAATAGAAACAAAGAACAAGGGCAACAAATAAAAAAGAGTGACAAATATGGTAGGTATTAATTCAGCCATATTAATAATCTCTTTGAATGTCAGTGGTCTAAATGCATCAATTAAAAGGCAGCACTTTATGGCACTGAATGTATATATCAGAAAAGAAGAAAGATCTAAAATCAATAATCTAAGTTTCCACCTTAGGAAACTAAAAAATAAGAGTAGATTAAATCCATAGTAAGCAGAAGAAAAGAAATAAGAAAAAGAGCAGAAATCAGTGAGGAAACAGAAAATCAATAGAGACAATCAACAAAACCAAAATATTCTTTGAAAAGATCAATAAAATTGATAAGCCTCTAGCTAGGCTAAGAAAAAAAGAGAGAGCACGCAAATTACTAATATCAGAAATGAAAGAGGGGACATCACCACAGACCCCATGGATATCAAAAGAATAATAAAGGAATACTATGAACAACTCTATGCCCACAAATTTAATAACTTGGATGAAATGGATCAATTCCTTAAAAGATACAATCCTTAAGTGACAAAAACTCACACAAGACGAAATAGATGATCTAGATAGGCCTAAATCTATTAAAGAAATTGAATCTTTAATTAATAACCTTTCAAAACAGAAAGGACTAGGCCCAGATAGCTTCACTGGTGAATTCTACCAAACATTCAGGGAAGAAATTCTCTACAGTCTCTTTCAGAAATCAATCGTATTTCATACCAGAAGATCATCTTTCATTTTTCATTTCAGAAGACATCAATAGATGTAGAAAAAAGCTTGTGATAAAATCCAACACCCATTCATGATAAAAAAAAAAAAAACTCTCAGCAAACTAGGAGTAGAGGGGAACATTCTCAACTTGATAAATACTATCTACAAAAAACCTACATCTAACGTTATACTTAATTGTGAGAAACTTAAAGCTTTCCCACTAAGATCAGGTACAAAACAAAGACGTCCCCACTCACCACTCCTTTTCAACATTGTACTGAAAGTCCTTGCTAATGTAATAAGGCAAGAAAATGAAATAAAAGGTATACAGATTGGGAAGGAAGACATAAAACTGTCTTTGCTCACAGATGACATGATCATCTATGTAGAAAATCCATAAGAATCTACAAAAAAAAAAAAAAAACCCTCCTGGAACTAACAAATGATTATAGCAAAATTGCAAGATACAAGGTAAATATACAAAAGTCAGGGCCAGCCCCATGGCTTAGTGGTTAAGTGCGTGCACTCCGCTACTGGCGGCCCGGGGTTCGGATCCCGGGCAAGCACCGACACACCACTTCTCCAGCCATGCTGAGGCCACGTCCCACATACAGCAACTAGAAGAATGTGCAACTATGACATACAACTATCTACTGGGGCTTTGGGGGTAAAAAAAAAGGAGGAGGATTGGCAATAGATGTTAGCTCAGGGCTGATCTTCCTCACAAAAAACAAAACAAAAGAAAACAAAAGTCAATTGCTCTCCTGTATACCTACAATGAAAAAGTGGAATTTGAAATTAAAAACACAAAAATAGAATTACCATATGACCCAGCAATTCCACTTCTGAGTATATATCCATAGGAAATGAAAACAGGATCTTGAAGAGATATCTGCACCCCTACATTCATTGCAGCATTATTCACAATAGCTAAGATATGGAAACAATCTAAGAGTTCATCAACATGTGAATGGATAAGAAGATATGATTGATTTATATAGATAGATATATGAATATTATTTATATATGAATTATATATATGAATATTATTCAGCCATGAGAAAGAAGGAAATATTGCCATTTGCAACAACTTGGATGAAACTTGAGGGCATTATACCACGTGAAATAAGTCAGAGAGAGAAACACAAATACTATATAATATCACTTACGTGTGCAATATGTAAGCAAACCTCAGAGAAACAGAGAGTAGAGTGGTGGTTACCAGGGACTAAAGGGTGAGGAAAATGGGGAGATGTTGGTCAAAGGATACAAACTTCCAATTATAAGATTAAGAAGTTCTGGGGGAGACCGGCCTGGTGGCATAGTGGTCAGTGCGTGTGCTCCGCTTTGGTGGCCTGGGGTTCGCATGTTCAGATCCTGGGCACGTACCAATGCACCGCTTGTCAAGCCACGCTGTGGCGACATCCCATATAAAGAAGTGGAAGATGGGCACAGATGTCAGCCCAGGGCCAATCTTCCTTGGCAAAAAAGAGGAAGTTTGGCATCAGAAGTTAGCTCAGGGCCGGCCCAGTGGCTTAGCATTAAGTGCGTGCACTCCGCTACTGGCGACCCAGGTTCGGATCCTGGGCGCGCACCGACGCACCACTTCTCCAGCCATGCTGAGGCTGCGTCCCACGTACAGCAGCTGGAAGGATGTGCAACTATGACATACAACTATCTACTGGGGCTTTTGGGGGAAAAAAAGGAAGAGGATTGGCAATAGATGTTGGCTCAGAGCCGGTCTTCCTCAGCAAAAAAAAGAGGAGGATTAGCATGGATGTTAGCTCAGGGCTGATCTTCCTCACAAAAAAAAAAAGAAAGAAGTTAGCTCAGGGCTGATCTTCCTCACCAAAAAAAAAAAGAAAGAAAAGAAAATGACGTTCTGGGGATCTAATGTACAGCATGGTGATTTTAGCTAATAATACTGCATTATATATTTGAAAGTTGCTAAGAGAGTAGATCTTAAATGTTCTCACCAAAAAAAGAAATGTTAATTATGTGACTGGACGGATGTGTCAGGTAATGCCATGGTGGTATTTTGCAACACATAAATGTATCAAATCAACAAATTGTACATCTTAAACTTACACTGGAAAACCCCCACAATACCATTTTCATTAGCACCCAAAGAAATTAAACACTTAGGTATAAATCTAACAAAATATGTACAAGATCTATATGAGGGAAACTAAAAAATTCTGATGAACAAAATCAAAGAACTAAATAAATGGAGTGATATTCCACGTTCACTGATAGAAGACTCAATATTGTCAAGATGTCAGTTCTTCCGAACTGTGTCTACAGATTCAATGCAATCTCAATCAAAATCTCAGCAAAGTATTTTATTGATATTGACAAACTGATTCTAAAGTTTATGAGAGGCAAAAGACCCAGAAGAGCCAACGCAACATTGAAGGAGAAGAATAAAGTTAAAGGACTGATGCTACTTGACTTAAGACTTATTATAAAGCTACAGTAATCAAGATAGTGTGGTATTCACAAAAGAATAGATAGATACATCAATGGAACAAAATAGAGAAGTCAGAAATAGGTTGCCATAGGTAGAAGTCAAGATGGCGGCGTAGGTAGACTCTGAACTGACCTCCTCCCGCGGACACAGCAAATTTACAACTACTTGTGGAAAAATTACCCCTGAAGGAGAACTGAAAACTGGACAAGAGGAACTCCTGCAACAAAGGACAATCCCAATTGAGGTAGAAGAGGCAGAGACTCCCTTCTGGAGAGGAAAAACGCCACCTTCACAAGCCGCCAGCTTCACGGCCACCCGGGAGTAGCCCACAGGTATGCAGCCTCCCTGGAGGAGCAGGGTCCTGAGCCGGGGAATGTTCCCACTGTGGGCATTTTGTGGACCCAGCACAATTGAGACGAGTGGCATAATAGCTGACTTTGTCTGCTACTAAAACATTGGGGAGTACCACCAGAAAGATTGTTCACAAAGAAATTAAAATTGGCTCTTAAAGGGCCCACACGCAAATGCACACATTTCAGAAAGCAACGGTAAATCACCAGAGAGAAAGGTGCACAATGCTTGGGTGAAAAGACACTCACCTGATAGGCCCGGAGTGCATCACGGTGAGAGGTGAGAATTCTCCAGGGACTGGGACATTGGCGGCAGCCATTGTTGTGGCCTGGGGTGGGCGTGCTGACAGAGACACCATTGGAGTTCTCATTGGGGCCTGCTAGCCCAAGTCTGCCCCACTCACTAGAGCACCAATTTAATCCAGCTCAGCCAGGGCAGGCAGCCCACCCTAGAGACTGGCCCCACCCAACAACAAGCCCTCAGGCAACTTGTGGGCCTGCATAGATTGGTGACTGGATTCTATGCAGCCTGGCAACTGAGCCGACTTCAGTGGGGCAGGGCGTGCACAAGGAGCAGGTGGAGAGTGTGGGGCGGTGGTGGAGAGTGTGGGGCTCCCACCGTGGAGAGACTGGGTCCACTTCAGGAGATCGGGCAAGCACACGGGGCAGGACTGTGTTGACTGTGTGTGTGGACCTGTGAGCGGCAGGGCCTGTCAGCTGCTGAAGACTTGTGCTTCTCAAAGACCCACAAAAGGGGTTTGCCTCACCTTCCAAAGCCTGAAACAATTGGGTGCTCCTGTGCCTGAGGTCAGCCCCAACCAGCAGCAATCCTCAGAGAGCTGACAAGAGACCTAAAGGCTGGAGGCTTATAGCAATGTAAGCCCCTGAGCCTAACAACCTGCCACACTGGGGGCCTACTCACTTAAAAGAAATACTGCAACACAAATGTGGTATTAGATCTTGCAGCCAACTGTGCTGGGGCTCGCTACACCTGATAAAGAGACTGAAGGGCCCACAACAACTACAAACAGGTGAACATTACAACCGCTGACCAGGAGCATAACTCGGCCTCTCTGGCGCCTACAGGGAGAGCAAACAGACTATAACACAAGGACACACGTAGCCCACATAGGGGTCACCCTTGGAACATTGAGAACTGAGAGAAGCACACTGCAGGCCTCCTAAGCCATCACTTACATAAGGTCACCTATCCAAGAGCAGGAGACGTAGCTGACATACCTAATACACAGACACAAGCACAGGGAAAGAGGCAAAATGAGGAGGCAAAGGAGTACATTCCAAGCAAGAGAACAGGACAAAACCCCAGAAAAGGAACTAACTGAAAGAGAAATGAGCAACCTACCCGACAGAGAGTTCAAAATAAGAGTGTTAAGGATGCTCACTGATCTGGGGAGAAGAATAGATGAACCCAGTGAGAATGTCAAAAAAGAAATGGAAGATATGAAAAAGAACCAATCAGAAATGAAGAATACAATACTGGAAATGAAAAATTCACTAGAGGGACTCAAAAGCAGAGTAGAGGATACAGAAGAACGGATCTCTGAGCTGGACAAAAGACTAGAAGAAATTATCAAAGCTGAACAGGTAAAAGAGAAAAGAATTAAAAAGAGTGAGGACAGTCTAAGGGACCTCTGGGACAACATCAAGCGCACTAACATCCATGTTATAGGTATCCCGGAAAGAGAAGAGCGAGACAAAGCGGCAGAGAATCTATTTCAAGAAATAACAGATGGAAACTTCCCTAACCTAAGGAAGGAAACAGACATCCAGGTACACGAAGAACAGAGAGCCCCAAACAAGATAAACCCAAAGAGGCCCACACCAAGACACATCATAATCAAAATGTCCAGAATTAAAGATAAAGAAAGAATCCTAAGAGGCGCAAGAGAAAGTCAAGTTACATACAAAGGAAACCCCATAAGGCTATCAGCTGACTTCTCAGCAGAAACCTTACAGGCTAGAAGAGAGTAGTACGATATATTTAAAGTGCTAAAAGGAAAAAACTTACAGCCAAGAATACTCTACCCAGCAAGGTTATCATTCAAAATGGAAGGAGAGATCAAAAATATCCCAGAGAAGCAAAAATTAAAGGAGTTTGTCACCAAGAAACCAGTGCTACAAGAAATGATAAAGGGACTGATTTAAGGGGAAAAGAGAAGACCACAAATAGGAAAAATTATCTATTTCCAGGGTAAGAGGGTAATGGATACAAATGCACAAAAAAGAGGTTAGATGTGATATCAAAAACATAAAATGAGAGAAGAGGGGAGTTGAAGAGTAGAGCTTTCAGACAGAGGTCAAACTAAAGAGACCATCAATTCTGTATAGAAGGAGAAAAGAACAGAAAAGGACTACTAAAACACTGAGAAAAAAAAGGTAAAAATGGCAGTAAGTACATACCTATCAATAGCTACTTTAATCGTCAATGGACTAAATGCTCCAATTAAAAGGCATAGGGTGGCTGATTGGATAAAACAACAAGACCCATATATATGCTGCATACAAGAGACACACTTAAGACCTAAAGACACTCACAAACTGAAAGTGAAGGGATGGAAAAAGATGCTCCACGCAAATGGCAATGAAAAGAAAGCTGGAGTAGCAATACTCATATCAGACAAAATAGACTTTAAAACAAAAACTGTCAAAAGAGACAAAGAAGGGCATTACATAATGATCAAGGGAACAATCCAACAAGAGAATATAACACTTGTAAATATCTATGCACCCAACCTAGGAGCCACTAAATATATAAAGCAATTATTAATAGACATAAAAAGAGAAATAGACAGTAACCCAATAATAGTAGGGGAATTTAACATTCCACTGACACCAATGGATAGATCATCCAAAGAGAACATCAATAAGGAAACATTGGCCTTAAATGACACACTTGAACAGATGGAACTAGTAGATATATACAGAGCATTCCATCCAAAAACCGAAGAATACACGTTCTTTTCAAATGCACATGGAACATTCTCCAGGATTGATCACATATTAGGCCACAAAACGAGTCTCCATAAATTTAAGAAGATTGAAATAATACCAAGCATCTTTTCTGACCACAATGGTATGAAACTGGAAATCAACTATAGGAAGAAAATCAGAAAAGCCACAAATAGGTGTAGATTAAACAAAATGCTACTGAACAACGACTGGGTCAACGAAGAAATCAAAGAAGTAATCAAAAAATACCTGGAGACAAAAGAAAATGAAAATACCACATGCCAGAATTTACGGGATACAGCAAAAGCGGTTCTAAGAGGGAAGTTTATAGCAATACGGGCCTATTTCAACAAACAAGAAAAATCTCCAATAAACAATCTAACAATGCACCTAAAGGAACTGGAAAAAGAAGAACCAACCAAGCCCAAAATAAGTAGAAGAAGAGAAATAATAAAAATCAGAGCAGAAATAAATGAAATAGAGACTAAAAAAAAACAGAAAAAATTAATAAAAGCAAGAGGTGGTTCTTTGAAAAGATAAACAAAATTGACAAACCTTTAGCTAAACTCACCAAGAAAAAAAGAGAGAAGGCTCAAATAAGTAAAATCAGAAATGAAAGAGGAGAAATTACAACAGGCACCTCAGAAATACAGAAGATTATAGGAGAATACTATGAAAAGCTATATGCCAACCAATTCAACAATCTGGAAGAAATGGATAAATTCTTAGAATCATGCAACCTTCCAAAACTGGATCAAGAAGAAGTAGAGAATTTGAATAGACCAATCACCAGTAAGGAGATCGAAACAGCAATCAAAAACCTCCCCAAAAATAAAAGTCCAGGACCAGACGGCTTTCCTGGTGAATTCTACCAAACACTCAAAGAAGACTGAATACCTATCCTTCTCAAACTCTTCCAAAAAATTGAGGAGGTGGTGAAGCTCCCTAACTCATTCTACGAAGCCAACATTACCCTGATACCAAAACCAGACAAGGACAACACAAAAAAAAAAGGAAATTACAGGCCAATTTCACTGATGAACATCGATGCAAAAATCCTCAACAAAATACTAGCAAATCGCATACAACAATACATTAAAAAGATTATACACCATGATCAAGTGGGATTTATTCCAGGTATGCAGGGATGGTTCAACATTTGCAAATCAATCAACATAATACACCACATTTATAAAACGAAGAATAAAAATCACATGTTCATCTCAATAGATGCAGAGAAAGCATTTGACAAGATACAGCCTCCATTTATGATAAAAACTCTGAATAAAATGGGTATAGAAGGAAAGTACCTCAACATAATAAAGGCCATATATGACAAACCCACAGCTAATATCATCCTCAATGGTGAAAAACTGAAAGCTATCCCTCTAAGAACAGGAACCAGACAAAGATGCCCACTCTCACCACTCCTATTTAACATAGTACTGGAAGTCCTAGCCAGAGCAATCAGGCAAGAGAAAGAAATAAAAGGGATCCAAATTGGAAAGGAAGAAGTGAAACTGTCACTATGTGCAGATGACACGATTTTATATATAGAAAACCCTAAAGAATCCACCAGAAAACTTTTAGAAGTAATAAACGAATATGGTAAAGTTGCAGGATACAAAATCAACATACAAAAATCAGTTGCATTTCTATACACTAACAACGAAGTAGCAGAAAGAGAAATTAAGAATACAATCTCATTTACAATTGCAACAAAAATAATAAAATACCTAGGAATAAACTTAACCAAAGAGGTGAAAGATCTGTACACCGAAAACTATAAAACATTGCTGAAAGAAATTGAAGAAGGCACAAAGAAATGGAAAGATATTCCGTGCTCTTGGATTGGAAGAATTAACATAGTTAAGATGTCCATACTTCCTAAAGCAATCTGTAGATTCAATGCAATCCCTATCAAAGTTCCAACAACATTTTTCACAGAAATAGAACAAAGAATCCTAAAATTTATATGGAACAACAAAAGACCCTGAATAGCTAAAGGAATCCTGAGAAAAAGAACACAGCTGGACTTATCAGACTCCTTGATTTCAAAATATACTGCAAACCTATAGTAACCAAAATAGCATGGTACTGGCACCAAAATAGACACACAGATCAATGGAATAGAATTGAAACCCAGAAATAAACCCACACATCTATGGACAGCTAATCTTCGACAAAGGAGCCAAGAACATACAATGGAGAAAAGAAAGTCTCTTCAACAAATGGTGTTCAAAAAACTGGATAGCCACATGCAAAAAAATGAAAGTAGACCCTTACCTTACAGCATACACAAAAATTAACTCCAAATGGATTAAAGACTTGAATGTAAGACCTGAAACTGTGAAACTTCTAGAAGAAAACATAGGCAGTACGCTCTTCGACATCAGTCTTAGCAACATATTTTCAAGCGCCATGTCTGACCGGGCAAGAGAAACAATAGAAAAGATAAAGAAACGGGTTACATCCAACTAAAAAGCTTCTGCACAACAAAGGAAACCATCAACAAAATTAAAAGACAACCTAACAATTAGGAGAAGATATTTGCAAACCATACATCTGATAAGGGCTTAATCTCCAAAATATATAAAGAACTCATGCATCTCAACAACAAAAAACTACCAACCTAATTAAAAAATGGGCAAAAGACCTGAACAGACATTTCTCCAAAGAAGATGTACAGATGGCCAACAGATACATGAAAAAATGTTCAAAATCATTAACTATCGGGGAAATGCAAATCAAAACTACAATGAGATATTACCTCACACCAATCAGAATGGCTATAATGAATAAGACTAGAAACAACATGTGTTGGAGAGGATTTGGAGAGAAAGGAACTCTCATACACTGCTGGTGGGAGTGCAAACTGGTGCAGCCACTGTGGAAAACAGTATTGATATTCCTCAAAAAATCAAGGATAGCACTACCATATGATCCAGCTATTCCACTGTTGTGTATTTATCCAAAGAACTTGAAAACACCAATGAGTAAAGATACATGGACCCCTGTGTTCATTGCAGCGTTATTCACAATAGTCAAGACTTGGAAGCAACCTAAGTGCCCATCAAGGGACGAATGGATAAAGAAGATGTGGTATATATGCACAATGGAATACTACTCAGCCATAAGAAACGATGAAATCCAGCCCTTTGTGGCAACATGGATGGACATTGAGGGTATAATGCAAAGTGAAATAAGTCAGAGGGAGAAGGTCAAATACCGTATGATTTCCTTCATTAAGTAGTAGATAATAACAACAATAAACAAACACGTAGAGACAGAGATTGGATTGGTGGTTACCAGAGAGGGGGGAGGGAGGAGGGTGAAAGGGATAATTCGGCACATGTGTGTGGTGATGGGTTGTAAGTAGTATTTGGGTGGTGAACATGATGTAATCTATGCAGAAATAGAAGTATAATGATGTACACCTGAAATTTATACAATGTTATAAACCATTGTTACTGCAATCAACAAAAAATTAGAAGAAAAAAAGAAATAGGTCGCCATAAATATAATTAACTTATCTTTGACATAGGAGCGACAGCAATACAATGGAACAAAGACAGTCTTGTCAACAAATAGTGCCAGAACAACTGGATAACCACATGCAAAAAAAAAAAAAAAAAGAATGTAGACACAGACAAACCTTACACTCTTCACAAAAGTTAACTCAAAATGGATCATAGACCTTAATGTAAAATGCAAAATTTTAAAACTTCTAGAAAATCATACAGCAGAAAATCTAGCTGACTATGGGTATGATGACGCCTTTTTTAGATATAACACCAAAAGACATCATCTGTGAAAGAAATGATTAAATAGCTGGACTTCAATGAAATCAAAAACTTCTGCTCTGTGAAAGACGATGTCAACAGAATGAACAGACAAGCCACAATCTGGGAGAAACTATCTGCAAAAGACACATCTGATAAAGGGCTGTTATCCAAAATACACAAAGAACACATAACTCAACAATAAGAAAACAATTCAATTGAAAAAATGAACCAAAAACCTCACTAGACATCTCACCAAAGAAGATATACAATCGGCAAATAAGCATATAAAAAGATACTCCACGTCATATGTAATCAGGGAAATGCAAATCCAAACAACAATGAGATACCACTATGTACCTGTTAGAATAGCGAAAATCTTAAACACTGACAACACCAAAATGCTGGTGGGGATGTGGAATAACACGAACTCGCGTACATTGTTGGTGGGAATGCAAAATACGTACAGCTGCTTTGAAAGACAGTTTGGTAGTTTCTTACAAAACTAAACATACTCTTACCATATGATCCAACAATTGCATTCCTTGATATTTCCCCAAAGAAACTGAAAACTTTTGTCCACAGAAAAACCTGCACAGGGATGTTTATAGCAGCTTCATTCACAATTACTGAAATTTGGAAACAACCAAGATGTTCTTCAGTAGGTGAATGGATAAACAAACTGTGGTACATCCAGACAATGGAATATTATTCAGTGCTATAAAGAAATGAACTATCAAGCTAGGAAAAGACATAAAAGAACCTTAAATGCATGTTACTAAGTGAAAGAAGCCACCAAGAGTGAACCTTAATGTAAACTATGGGCATTGGGTGATTATGACGTGTCAATGTAGGTTCATACTTTGTAAAAAATGTACCATTCTGGTGAACGATGTTGATAATGGGGCAGGCTATGAAAGTGTGGGGGCAGGGAGTATATAGGACATCTCTCTACTTCCTTCTCAATTTTGTTGTATATCTAAACTGCTCTAAAATAAATGAAGTCGCTAATAAAAAAACTTGACTTCAGACTACTTTTGAAATATATTTTGGCTGATGAGAAATTTGTCAGTCTAGTGGTTGACCTGTTTTAGGCCACCTGTCTTTTCTCTATGGTAGCTTTCAAGATGTCTCTTCATGTTTGATGTTCTGCAATTTCATTATGATGTATCTAGGTGTAGATTCTATTCACTCTACTCTGTGCTTAATGTACTATTTCAGTCTGAGAAGCTTTTTTTATTTTCCCCCTCCTGTTCTGGAAATTCTCAGCCATTACCTCTTCGACAGTTTCTTCACAGTTTTATTTTCCACATCTGGAGCTTTTATTAGAACTATACTGGAGCCTTGCCATCTAACCATCATTTCCCAATTTTCTGGTGTTTCTTCTTGCTATCTCTGTGCTTCATTTTGGCTGAATTTTAAGTATCATCACGTTTTTTCTGTGGTTAGGTCCAGTTGATTCCTATCTACTGAGCTCTTCAATCCAATGTCTGTATTTGTCATTTCAAGGATTGCCAACTGGTCATTTTTCATATTCGTTTGACCTTAATTTACAGCTATATACCTATATTTTGTAATTTATTTTTATGGTTATTTTCCTTTCTTCGCTTGTTTGAGGATTGTTAACACACATTTAAGTCATTTTTAAGATTCTATGTTATTTGCATTTTTGCAAGAGTGAACGTAACTCCTTTCTATTGATTTTGTGGCTTCTCTTTCTTAATATTACATTTTTTTTGTATGTGATTGGAAGATTCACTTTCCGGATCATAAGAGGTGGAAATCACTTACCCTTCTACCCATCCCACTCTGTGCCCACTGGTGGACTTATGTCCCATGGTGACATTGGGGAAGTTGCAAATTTAGTCCCTGACTCAGCAGGTGGTTTGGCACAGGCCCTGCTTGTTTAGCTGCTTCTCCTCCCTCCAGCGCTTTCAAAAGCCACAGCCCCAGGCAGCAGTGACAACATTCTCCAATCTCTTTTCAAGGGTGGAAAAGTCCTACCCCAGCCCCAGGTTTCCTGTCATGAACTTGGATTCAGTTCCCCAACCTGTATGTGGTACTTTTTGTGCTTGTAACCCTGTAGGAAGCCAACGCCCAGGCTCTTTTAGACCTAGGGTCCAGCAGGCCCATGGCGTCATCCTCCATGCAGCTTGTTTCTGTTCTGTCTCTGGTTCACAGAGATTTTAGCGTAAAGCACAGCTTTATCTTTTTGTTTTGGTTCTAGTATTTTACTTATCATTGCTATATGTTTGGATTGGGCTGGAGAGATTTTAAAGTATAAATTCATAGCACCATCATAACCAGAAATCTTGAAAAACTATTTAAACTCAATTTAAGTAAATGTAACGCTATTGCCAAAAACAAGGTTTTTTGATAATCCATGTGCTGTAAATAATTGGTATGAACCTGTGGTTGTTGTTGTCAGGTTTACAACGGATGATAGAAGGTATCTATAATAATAATGTGTTTTTCCTTCAGCAAAATCTAGGAAAAGTCAAAATTTTTCACCAGTATTAGTTTATTTAGGGTCTTCGTGTGGCATATGCTACAAGCATTTACATTACTTTTAACATCAGAATCTATTCTACATCACCAGATTTAGTTCTTAATCAATGTTTTAATGCAAAGAGTTTCTAAATATGTTTTTTGAATATATCCAAGCTAACATAATAATCACCTCTTATAACAACAGAAAGACTTCTCAAGAAACAGAGTCAATTATGAGTGGAAAAATCAGGTTGAAAAATTATAACGTGCTTGAATTCCATGGGTAGTTGTTCTACTGGTCATTTCACCATCACGAATTGGCCTGAAAAGGTTATCTTCTACCATACGATGGGAGGAGGACAACATAATCTGAAACCAATAGCTGGTGACCTATAGAAGGAGCTTTTGAAATTATGGTCTTCTAATCTTGGAGGTGGGTGCCAGAAAAGTTCAAATCTGCATCTATGGTTACATAGTAAAGGGTATATGTTTATCCTTAGAGAGAGATCTCCAAAGAATACTCCAGGGGGTCTGTATCTGTAATCCATTAATTGTAAAAGCCTGGCAAAGGTGGTTATGGGAATTTTTGGCTCCCTTGATAACTGCTGGAGCTTTGTCAGCTTATGTGTCATGTATATGTCATTGTTCTCGCATAGTGAGCGATTGGTTTCTCAATTCCATCTGGCATTTTTTGGCTAAACACAGATGCAACGCCATAAGGTGAAATACCAGCAGTAAGAAATAATAGTTTATATTTATCATAATGCACTAGCACAGAACCAGAAGCCAATAACTGTTTAATGTCCCCAAAATGAGTCTTAATGTTTATTGTTTTTGTTTTGCTTTTGCTTTGTCTTCTTTTTGGTGTCAGCAGGCAATGAAGTAGTTCAGCTATGATTGGATTTTGAGGAGCAAAAGGTGACAGAATTTCGGTGGACCTATCTTTGTTTTTGGCATCAGCACACATTCTTGAATAGGGTTAATGCATGGATGCAGTAGTCTAAAAAATGGTTTTGGAAAATTTTAGTTCATTTTTTGATCACATAGCCAGGAACTGATTATTGGCATCAGAGGTACAATGATGAACAATGCAAACATGAAAACCCTCATATGTGGCATCCAGCCAAACACCCTGAAGTCTTTTTTGGAGGTGACCCTCAGTTGACAGCATGATGAAGACATTTTTAAAATATAGCATCATAATTGCAGTCTTGAAGAAGCAGAAATTCATTTTCATTTTCTGGAATTGATGGAAATTCTGTACTGTCCTGAAAGAACTTAGATTATTGTTTTTTTATGGAAGATAATGAGTGGATATAATCATAAATTAAAAATCAATTTTAAATATGCTTGGCTATTTAACATTTACTTTTCTCTGGAAATGATGGCAATCCGTTGACTGATGGTAGACAGGTACAGAAGGCAAAACCATTAGAATGTCTTATTCACCATACAGTTGTGTTTTCAGTCACACCTTTCATGAGGTCTTTGTATTGACAGCAGTGACACAACCCTCCAGATATGTGGAAATGTTTAGAGAGCCTTTTCTATCTTAAGTAAAAGCTGATCTTTTTCTACAATGTTTTCTTTATAGCAAGAGGTAAATTTATAACTTTGAAGGGGTCCGAGCTAGATGAAACAACAGTTGTCATCTTCAGCTCCCAAAAGAATACCTTGAAAAATCTACATAAAATTTCCTATATATAGTCATACGCTTCTACTGATATAAATATCTTGAAGATAAATTATGTAGGTATAAACAAAGTCCTTTTTCAATCACCTTCTAAATGACCATGGGACATACCTGATGGTTCTACTCTCCTCCTTTCCTCAGGTCATCAAAATCTTTGGTATCTGACTCATAGACTTCTGGTATAATTGAGTTCCACTGAGATCCGAGGAAATTTTAGCAACCGTGTAATGAACACATCTCATACTCAAACTTCACCATTCCCTGACCTCCTTAGTTCTAGAACTGTTCTGTCCAATGTGGTAGCCACTAGTTACATGTGACTGCTGAGCGTTATAACACGGCTAGCTCTAACTGAGATGTGTTAAGTGTAAAATACACACTTGATTGCAGACTTAGTAAGAAAAATGAATGTAAAATGTCTCATTGTTATATAGTATATATATTGTTATACGTTGATTATATGCTAAAATGATAATATTATGGATATATTAGGTTAAATAAAATATTAAATTTCATCTGTTTCTTTTTACTATATTGTGACCACTAGAAAATTTAAAATGAGGTATTTGGTTCACATTATATTTCTTATGGATGGTGCTACTCTAGAGAGTCTCACCTCCATTCTTTCCAAAACCACTCTCTGGATCTTGTCATTCAGTTTAGGGTAATCCTTTCTCTATAGAAATCTTCAACTCCATTGATCCATGTTGCGTCCAAGAACTACTATAGGATTAAGAATGTGTCTGTGTGTTAGTGTGTATAAGTACACACACATATATTTCTTTTATTTTCCTACTCCTTTTCTGATCTCATAGTCTTAGTCCTTTTAGCTCTCTTAATTCTCTTCCCCTATTTCCCCTCTATTCCCCTCTATCAGTCATCTTGATGCTTCCTTTTCACTCAGCTCAGACCCGAGAATGATGATCTGACCTCCACTTTCTCCAGCTCCCTATATTCCTATGTGCTGTTATCTTTCCACCACATGCACTCTACAAAATCTAACTTGAAATAAATGCTACTCTCCTTGTTATTTTTTCTTATGCACAGACATAAAGAACAGCACATAACCATGCAAACTGGAATTTCTACAAATTCAGAGCACCAGCATGACTGGACCCTCATTGCTGCCTGGCAATCATGTAACTTGTGTCTGATCCGCAACATTTTTCATTCCGCTCAATAACAACTAACTCTCTATAGCCACGTTGATTGTATTTATTTATTCATTTACTGATTCATTATTTCTTTTTTTCTCACCAAGCATTTATTGAATGACCTTTGTATGTTAAGAGCAGCAGACAAAGAGATGAAAAAGCATAGTCCCTGGCTTCAATGAATATACAACCTCATACAGTATTTGTAAAGCATTTGGATTAGATTCAGGCATGTAGTAAGAACAATAAAAGTGTTTGTTAAAATAAAATAGGTGCACACGATACAATCATTACTATAACTCAGAAGAAGGAGAAACTTCAGCATGAGATAACTAAGTCAACTTGAGTCTTCTTGGAGTATGTGGTGCTTGTGAACTTTCCAGGTGGAAATGGCTGATTCTAGGCAGTTAGAAAAATGGTTCTAGGGCTCAGGATAGAGGATTGGTTTTAAGATAAAAATACCAGAATCCTCAAAGTTTAACTCATAGGTAAATCTTTGATAAAATCATCAAAAAAGAATGAAAATGAGAAGAGGATCAAGAGAAAAGCCCTAGGGATACTAAGAAGTCAGTGCAAAGAAAGGTCTTCCAAAGAAGACCAAAAAAAAACCCCAAAACACCCCACAAAAACTCACAAGAAACATACAAAAAAAGATGGGCCAGAAAGGTAGGAGAAGAACCTTATAGGACTGACCCCTTCTCATCACTAAAAGCTTAGGTCAAAGGTACCCTGTTCGAGGAGGTCTTATCTCATCACATCACCAAAAATATTACACATATCTCCCAGATCACTCTCTATTTCCTGTCCTGGCTTTATTTTCTTCATAACACTTTCCATTTCTGACGTCATCACATTATTGATTTACTCATATACAGTCTGTCTTTACTTGCTGAGAGGTAAACTCTTTGAAGGCAGGAATGTTGCCTGTTTCATTAACCAATGTTTCCCTGAAGCCTAGGATGGTGTCTTGCTCTTAGTAGACACTACGTAAATATGTGTGGAATTACTGACAGAAAAAGGAATAAAAAGGAAGGGAGGGAAGTGATGAAAGAAGAGGAAACCAAATGGAACAGGCACTACCTGACAGAAGCTATTGTTGCCACACGGGTTCACAGCCCTAGCGTGTTCAAATATCTCAATTTGCTGAAAGAAGCCAGAAATCCAGATATTCACCATATTTCTTTGTTTCTAAAATATGTTTTTTCACATTTTAACAACTTTGAAATCAGAATGTGTCTTATAAATGATTGATATCTTAGATTCCATGAAATTAGGGATGTGAATTTTTGAGCTTTAAAATCGCCAAACACTGTTTGGGCCGAGCAAAACACTCTGCTGTCTTGATTAGTATGCTTCCCACTGGGATCTTTAACTTCGACATTTTCTTGCATCCCTCCATTCTCCGAAGTTTTTCTGTTTTATTCTTCCCAACAATGAAAATGTTAAAACATGAACATTGGGCAAAGTGGCCCAGTCCTTATCATGATAGTTTACTTAAGGGTAGTATTAGCAGAATCAGAACAACACCTCATTATTCTTAGCTCTTGGACAGCATACAATGTGTGCCAAATGCTATATATTGCATATATACAGAGGCATGGTCTTTGACTTCGGTTCTCATCATGGGGGGAAGAAAAAGAATTATAGAAAAAGAAGAGAAAAGGAGAAATATCACCAACGTGCCTTTGTCTGGTATTCACATATTTGGCTGGTGAGTAGTCTTATTCTCAATCTAATTTCCTCTAAAGATTATGTAAACTCTCTCTTTATAGCCTTTACCAGATGTTAAAAAACTACATAAATGAAAATATATATAAACAAATTCCTCTATGCTAAGAAAGTAATTGGGAGAAAGCGTACTTTAGATATTCCAAGATTTGAGAGGAAGAATGTGAAATCTACGTGATTTTCATTTTACTTAGGAAAAGAGAGCCCAAGAAATGTAATTTTCTAGAAGAGGAAAGAACTGTTGTTTCTTCCTTGCCTCTTCCGTTTTCATATTGAGATCTATTTTTAGTAGGAAATACTAGTTGAGCTGTAGCTGATGTATTGTGCTTAGAAAAGAAATGCAAAATGCCTGTTATTACCTTCTTAAATACAGGCAACAGCTTCATATTTTCACTTAATATGAAAAGAATAAACTGTTATAACTGCAATTTTGGTCTCATGATGTGTTTAATAAAAAGCAAGTAACAGTAAATGGTAGTGTTCAGTTCGTGTGTTGACATAAATCAATTTATAAACTTTAGGTTACATTTAATGAGTATTTTACATTTTGCAAATAGCACGCTGAGAACAGTTCAAACGTTACTGCTTTTTATTTCATCACATTAATGTCAACAATGAGCTTTGATGTTCTGTGATGTTAAATCACCTCTAAGGCTTTAACTTATCATAGAAACATCTAGAAATCCGTTCATACAGAGAAGTTAGGCAAATAAATCTAAGAATGATTTATTGACTACCAACTTCTACTTTCTCAACCAAAAAAATGAGAATATAAAAAGCAAGGGTTAAAATGTGGTGTTTAGTACATGCATTTTAAACGTAAATACATTTCTTTACAAATTAGAATTTTAAAGACTGAGATTTTATGTTTTGAAAAAGAGTAAATTTTAAAATAATTATATTTTAAGCAATATTTATAATGTAAATACAGAGGATAACATAGGATTAAATAGGTTAGTTCATGAATTTATGTGTGCTCCCTAAACATGGTGTCTGTAGACATTGAAAAGAGAACTCTGAGAATAAAGGGGAACTATATTATATGGCAAAGAGAAAATTGGATAAAACAAGGACTTCAGATAACTGAATTGAATATAGAGTCTAATTTAATATAGCATGGAGTTCAGATTACAGAATTTGGAGTAGGACGTGTGTGAATTCAGTCTACCTTTGTTATTCACTTGGCGTGTGACCTTCAACAAGACACTTCCCCTGTCTCAGTCTCATCTTTCTCAACTACAAAAGGAAGATAATACTGTTTAATTCATAGGATTATCATGAGGATAAATGAAATAACAGTATGATCTGTTGGTACCTGGTTACAACACAGTAACTAATCAATTGTTGTGGCTCGGTATTTATTCAATAAGTGTGTAGTGCTTCCTTTTTGTGAAAGATGGATAGAATATAGGCTCTTGTTTTGAGGAATTCAGGATCTGAAGTAGAGAAGATGTAAATAAATAATTACAGTAAAATGTACAGAAGTATGGACAAGGTCAAGAGGGCCACAGAGGACTCCAATGAGCCTTGAGGCATCAAAGCTGTTTGAGGAAGCACCATTTATACCAAAGTCTTAAAAGAAATGAAGAGTTTGTCCAATACCTAAGGAAAGATGAAGACACTCATGGGAATCAAGATGAGGTAGTAGGGGAAATTTCCAATGAGACAGTATGTGAGAGGGCTTGAATTCATGGGCCTTACATAAAAAGTGAGTGGTTCAGAAAAATTGGAGCCTCCTGAGGTCAATCATTGCTCGACCCTATTATTTATTTTTTTTGCAGGGGAAGATTCACCCTAAGCTAACATCTGTTGACAATCTTCCTCCTTTTTCTTTCATTTTCCCCCCTAAAGCCCTAGTACCTAGTTGTATATAGTTGTAAATTCTCCTAGCTCTTTTATGTAAGCCACCACCACAGCGTGACTACTGACAGACGAGTGGTATGGTTCCGTGCCCGGGAACCAAACTCCAGCCACTGAAGCGAAGCATGCTGGACTTTAATCACTAGGTCATCAGGGTTGGCTCACCTAGACTCTATTATTAAGTGGTATATTTCTTCTACAAAGTGGTAGTGCAGAAATCACTATCATTTGTCAAGTCAGCAGATATTTATTGAGAACATACTATGTGGAGGCTAGGACCTCAGAATACAATGGTGAGCAAAATGCACAGTTCCTGCCCTTGGGAACCTTAAAATCTGGTAGGGGAGATTGATGTTAACTTGATTCAAACAACTTTAACATCTTCAAAGGAGGAGTGTTTGATGATAGAAGAATCTGACCTCATTACATTGATTCAACCTCGTTAGAACCCTGTAGAAGGGCCCTGAGATCTAAAGCATGAGTAGTGGTGCACTAGGCATGGAGGGAAGGGAAGAGAGAGATCCCACACAGATAGACTGAGGTATAAAGGCCCTACCAAAGAAAGAGCAGGTGCTGTAAAAGCTGGTTGGAGTGGAAATTGTAACAGAACCCGTGGAAATAAGACCAACCAAATGAGAATAAGCAAAGGCTGTTTATTCCAAGCTTGCTTTAACAAGAAGGTCAGCTACTGTCATTTACATCTCGGCAGAGACTCAAAGGCAGGCAGAGGAGTGGGAAAGCTTTATAGTGGAAAAAAGGGAAGACTTTCAGTGTGCCCTGATTGGAGCCTGTTGACATGTGGAAGCTGGAGGCATACTAACTAGGCATCCTGTGTGATTGATTAGGGGTGCACATTTGTCTTTCTCTGGTTGCTCCTAAATTGGAAGTGGAGACAAAAATTAGGGAAATTGTCAGTTGTTAATCAAGTCCTGGCCATTTGGGGCTGATTGTTACAGGAGTTATTCTTTGGCTTCCTGACGAGTAGCTGTAGATAGCAGTCTGACGTTCCACAAGTCTGACTTATAGCTGAGCTGGTTACATAGATAACCATTCTACAAATCCGATTTATAGTTGGGCTGGTTAGACGATGGGTCAGTTTCCTGGGCTGGTTACTGAAGGTGGTAGGTCAGAGTTCTCTTTTAATATGTGCTTTGGCCATTGTCTATTTGTACATTCATTCTCTCACATCTATGCCTTTTCAAAACTATAAAATCAAAATGGACACCAGCTATGAATCAACTGAAGTAAATCAGCATGATATAATTAATCTTTTCTTGAATATGCAACTTTGTTAATCTTAAGCAACTCAAAAATTCAAAACATCATGAAACAAGGAAATCTGAATCCTACTAGTTCTATATTGACAAGGCGGAACAAAAACGTAAGAACGTTTGGTACTTTGTACCTGGGAAAAGCAAAAATGTTTAGAGCAAAAATATTTTATTTTTTTCTTATATCTATTAGTTTATTAATGAAAGGTCAAGGGAAAACATTTTGTAAATAACAGAGTATATAAGAACCTAAAAACAACATATAATTACTGCATCCTGACTCAAATTTAATTCAATAATTTGTTTTTTTGCTACAGAGTGATAATTTCTGAAATATTTTGTGCATGTTTTAAAGCATAAAACTTTGTTCCACACTCATCCTCCAAACTCACGAATATACAGAAATTCAAATTGTTACTGAGTTCTGTTTAACGCCTCTGGAATGAAAAAAATTAAACACAGAGTAATTTTAACGTTTCTCTTGGTTGGATTTGTACTTTGAAATATATCTTTCTCTGGGGGCAGGCGTTTGTAGACATCTTTCCTTTAGCTTTCCTCCTATACTTTCTCCTTAGGCTTTTCCATGTATGTTTTCCGGGTTGCTGGGTTCTCTAATCCCAGCTGTGGAGTCACATTCATGAGGATCTACGTGACCCGTAAATGGCTTCTTTCAGCAACCTCTTTTCTAAGAGAAATTTGGGCATTTCTACAAACTGGATCGTTTACCTCTTTTATTTGGTTAAGAACTGAATGATTATGTTTGAAATTCCTAACAAGGACATTACTTGGATTTTAGCCAGGTAAAATCTAAATTCCATCTAAAAAAAATGAAATGATTAGCATGGAAAGATCATAGTGATGACAAAATCTTCAAATTTCAAAACTCATTCAAACATGTCATTAAAGATGAAAATACATTTTCTGACATTCATTATGAGTTTTGTCTTGTTGGGTGGTAATTGAAGAAGTCCAGAGTTTCTTGAGCCTGAACTATATAAGGTACACAATTTATAATCATGTTCTTGCTGTTTCTGTGTGTGACACACCATCACTACTATGGGGAGAATGAATTCCAGACCAACTCTACCAATATAATTAGGTTTGAGTTCCCCAAGGAACAAATTATCAGTGACAAGTAGATGAATTATTCTTTCCTCAGCTCTAGAGAATGAATCTCTATTTTCTCCCATTGGAAAGACTCCTTAAAGAAAAATGTCATTTTGGTTTTTTGGGGTTTTTTTTCTGTCGCAGTTTACAAAATTTACCCAAGGGTCACAATTAGACATCACATTTTGACTCCACCATGAAAATCTTATATTTTCGGGACACAATTAGCAAATTGTCCCTTCCCCTCCTGCCCTCCATCCTCACACCAGCTAAATCTATACACCCATGTATATCTGCACAATGTTTTTCTTCTTTTACATCAAAGGAAGTTTCCCTCCTCTAGTCAAAGGCCAATTCTTTCCCACGTGAGAAAAGTCCCAATACCTCTGTCTTCTCAGGGGCCTCACTCCATTGCTGATTTCTAACTTATGCTTCTTCAAGCTCAATCTCTCTTGAAGATCCTTTCATGAGCATTTAAACAAGAATTATTGTTACCTATATTTATTTTTTTAAAAAATCAGCCCTGATCCTACATCATTCTCTTACTAACCATACTCCACTCATCACCAAAATTTTTAAAGGCATGTTTCTATTCACTCAAAAAATTTTTACTGAGTGCCTGCTTTGTACCAGGTACTATTATTGTCTGCTATGTGCCAGGTACTATTCAAGGCTCTCAGTGAGAAAAACTAGCAGAAATTCCTGCTCTAGAAAGAAAAAGCAAAAACAAATCAACAACAATAACAAAAATGATGAAAAATGGAACAAGGTGAATAGAAGACAGTGGTTGATGGCGGAGGAGGGGGAGGAAGGAAGGAGAATATGAGTATACACAAGAATAGTTATATGTACTTGTTTCAAATTTTCATCATTCTAAATATCACATACTTGTTTCATGATTTTCTGCTGTGGAGTTCTTTCTGTTTATAAAATTTGTTGTAAAATATTATACAAAATATAATAAAATATTATACACATTTACAATATGTAAATATACATGTATAAAGAATAATAACAACGTAATGAATATCCACAATTCCACCACTTGGTTTAAGAAATAGAGAATTGCTGGGAATTAGAAGTCCATGTACATCCCTTCTCAAATTCATCCCTTTCCTCCCTCAACAGAGGGAACCGCTACTCTGAGGTTTGTACTAATACTTCCCTTCCTTTTCTTTACAGACTTGGGCAAACTTGTTAATATATGTGATATATTGTTCAATTTTGCCTGTTTCTGAAATTTATATAAGTGGAAACAAAGCATATATATTCTTGTGTCAATCGCCTCTTTTGTGGTTTAAGTGTTTAAGATAGTAAACTTCCCTTTATCAATATTTTTACTGTTTTGATACATAAAATTCTTATTTTCATTTAGTTTCAATGTGTTTTAATTTCCCTTGAGTTGTTTGTAAGTATGTTTTAAAATTTTCCAAATGTAGCAAACTTTTCTAATTTTGTTTTTTCTGGTTTCAGTGATCATTGATTTCTAAATTGCACTAAGGTTAGAAAATGAGGTCTGTGTGATATTAATCCTTTAAAAGTTGGTGATGCTATCTTAATGGCCAAACACACAATTAATTTTCATAAGTTCCATGTGTGTTTGAAAATACCAGGCAAAACTCAATTGTTAGCTCATACCACTATCTTCCAGAGTATTTTTTTATCCTGTTGTATTACCCATAAATTAAGCATTATTATTATTGTTTTATGATTTACCTACATATTTACTAATATCTTTAGAATCCTTTTTCTTTGTACTCCAATATTCTTTCTGGGATCATTTTTCTTATGCTTGAATGCTTCATTTAGAGTTGCTTTAGTGAGAATCTTTTGGCTCCCATCAGTGCTGTTAAGAAGTCAGTCATCCATATAACTGTCATTCTTTTAAGAGCTTCCCTTTTCCTCTTTTTCAATTTTACTATAATTTTTAGGTGTAAATTTATTTTTTTTTTACATTATCTAAGTTTCACTGGGCTTCCTGTGTCTAGGAGTGTATGACTCAACAATTCTGGAAAATTCTCATCCATTGTCTGTTCAACTATGGCTGCTGCTTTCATTCCTTGTTTTACCTCCTTGGATCTTTAATTAGACGTATGTTAGACCTTGCTATTTTATGATCTTTAGCTCTTAACCTCTCATAATTTTATATCTTTATTTCTACTTTGTCTTATGAACAATTTTTTCAGGTACAACGTCCAGTTCTCTATTTCTAAATTTAACTAGCTTTTTAGCCGTTCATAAGTTATTTTATTTTACTATTATATTTTCTCAAATTTCTAGAATATTTTGGTTTTTTTCAAATTTTCTTAGCGTTTTTGTTTGAGTCTTTCTATCTTGCTCATATTTGCATGATTCCTTTTAATTTCTTTCAGCACATTAAGTAAATCTGTTTCCCATAATTTCAATATTTAATATTTGAGTGTCAGATAGTCTATGCTCTTTTCCATTCTCTTTCACTTGGTGACTTATTTCCCTGTGTTTTGTGATTTTTGAGTGTAAACTGTTCATTTTCTTTAGAACTTCTTAAACTTGAGAAACTGTTCCTCTAAAAAGAATTCACTTTTGCTTCTGCAAATTGGCTTTAAACCAAACCAAAATGACTCTAAAGTGAATTTTAATCTGAGCTTTCACAGACCACACAGGTAGTATTAATTCAGGATATAAACTCATTTGAAGATTGCCTTCTGGCTATGAATTCTCAAGAAGACTTTCTATTACCGTTTTTACAGCATTTAGGTCTAAAAATGTGATTTTCCTCACTGTATCTTCTGCATAATTGGTTTATTTCTTATACCAAGAATATTGTCCTTTTAGGCCCTGGTTTCAAGTGGAGGTCTCCAGTTAGAATCCTAACCCTGCCAGGGCCTTGATCCTTATCATTTGCCTTCTTTCCTTTCCAGCTATCAGTGTAGAAGATTAAGATTTCTTGAGCTCAACTGAAACCCTTAGGACAAAAGCAATCTTTGGTATTTATCTCACAGAGTGTCTGCTTTTACTTTATTTTTGGCTTCTGAAGATACTTCTGCATGCTAATTCAGCAATGCATTTAAAGTAAAACATTTAGAAATATATTTTATTCAGCATTTTTTCCCTTTGGGAAGTTTATTCAGAGAACTTATTCTGTCATATGCTAAGACCTAAAAGTATTACTTTGCTTTCTTATTTGAGTTACTCATAAATGTTTAAGGTCAATTCATGTTGCTATCTCTCTCCTAAATGTCTTCTGACTAGAATATTTTCCACAATGCTGCTGGAACATCTGGATGTCCACCATAAGTGGACATAAGTATAAGAAAACCATAAGTATCTAGCCTTATCTTTCACTCTACACAAAAATTAATTGAAAATTGGTTATAGGCCTAGATATAAAATCTAATAAGATAAATCCTTCAAGAAGAAGATACAGGATATTATCTTCGTTACTTTGGAGTAAATAAAGATTTCTTAGGACACATAAAACACAAACAATAAAATTGAAAAAAAATGATCTTAGATTAAATTGAAATTAAGAACTTCTGCTTTTAAAATATACTAATAAGAAATATTAATGGCCTTTTACCCTATCCTTATTCCTCCCCATGGAAATGAGCTGAGTTACTTGGGTGGTTGATGACAACCATGGGTCAACATTTGTCACCTAGGTGGAGCTAACTTATCAGGGGATTTTGTCTTTTTTTTTTTTTTTCTATCTTTCCATCATTCTCTCAAAACAGTGCAGATCTTAGGGCCAGCCTGGTGGCATAGCAGTTAAGTTCATGAATTCTACTTAGGAGGCTTGGGGTTCTCTGGTTCGGATCCTGGGCGCAGACCTACTTACCACTCATCAAGACATGCTGAGGCAGTGTCCCACATAGAAGAGCTACAACTCGACCACTGTGGTACACAACTGTGTACTGGGGCTTTGAGGAGAAAAAAGAAAAAGAGGAAGATTGGCAACAGATGTTAGTGCAGGGTCAATCTTCCTCAAAGAAAAACAGTGCAGGTCAAAGAACTGAGTTGATTTGTCTGCTCTATGGATTCAAATTTGCCTTCAGGTGGGATGGGGAGAGTTGGCAGGACCACTTGACCCTCACATTAGGCTCTGTCTTGTAACTCAGCCTATAAAGATGATGTTTTGACCTTCCATCTGCCTCATTAATTTGTCTTATTTCTTATTTGGTAGATTATTAGAGTGGAGCAGAAGGACGCTTTTATTGGGCCTCCTTCAAAATATGCATAAAATAGATTCTTATATAGCAATTTAAAAGCAATGAACTTGAGAGACACACTAAAATAAATAAATTTCAAAAAATTTTTGAAAAAAGAAAAGGGTTACAGAATGTTATGTTATGGTGCTACATATATAAAGTTTTAAAGCAGGAAAAATAATGCTATGGATGATTTTTAGTACATAATCATGTAGCAAAATTATGAAACCATACATGAAAATGCTAAACACTGATTTTATGGTAGTTGTTTCTTCTGGGAGAGAAGAAATCAGAGGTAGCCAGGGAACTTCAATTTTGTCAGTAGCGGTTTGTTTTTTAAGAGGTTCTGATATATCAAGATTTGACAAAAAAATGTTAGTGCGTACATAGGTGTTCATTATGTGATTTCATATTCTTGTCAACATGTTTGAAATGTTTCAGAGTAAAATAATAAAGCAAACTAAAACAAAACAAATAGGATCAACTAATTCCCTCGCTCAAAACTTGGTAATATCTTCCCATTCTACCTCAGATAAAATCTAACACCTGCACCATCCGCTAAAGTCTCTGCATGATTTGGCATCTGCCTACCTCCCTTAATTGGTGTTAAGTGTCTTACCAACTACATTGAACTTTTTCGGTTCCCTAAACATATCATACTCTCTCAGGCATTGGAGGCTTCATTTATGCTGTTTCACCATCTGAGTTTTTTTCCTCTATCCTACTCCTTCTTCACATGTCATTTTAAACATAATTTCTTAGCAAAGGCTTTCCTGATCTCCTCTTACCCCCAATCTAGATTAGTTTCCTCAGTTATAATCCTTCAAAACACTTCAAATACCATTTCAAATGTTCCTTTTTTCCCTTTTAGGATTTCTCACAATTATATATATGAGAATATATGTGTATATATATATATATATATATATATATATATATATGTATATATTTAATCTGTGGTGTGCTTCAGACTACAAAGAACTAAAAAAAGGCTATAGGCATGTGAGGGCAAACTCTGCACCAGCATCATGGGCTGCTAGACTAGAATAACAGTAAGGAGAGAAGCCTAGACAGCAACCCATTAAATCTCATTTAGATAATGCTGATCCCTGGTTAATCTAAATCCATCTTTTCTTAGGAACAGAGATAATACCAGAAGGTCAGGGTTAACATTTATCTTAAGCATATACTCAAGAAGTAAAGGGCATTCCTCCCTCCCTCCTTTATACATGTGTTGAGACCTTACTCGGTAGTAATACTTGGAACTTTGCTAGCATGGGGAATCCTACCACACAGGCACCTAATCCAGACCAGATGGGGACAAATCAGAGAAGGTCATCTCAAGATGTGCATTACCACATCTGAACGTGGCTAGGAAGCCATTTGAATACTGAGATGAGTAAAGCATTGCTACACAGAATTTTCAGTCATCTATAGAGACAATCTTGCTATGACTATTTCTTTTCTTGGTTGATTAAAGTAGGTTATTTGCCCAAACTAGAAAATGTGGCATTTCTTACATGAGCATATGTTTACTTTATAGAAATTGTCAACAATCTGGGTACTTTTACAAACACTGTAACTTTGCATCAGGCACCCACTTGTTGGCGATTTCGTAAACATGTGCCCCCCTTGGTCTAGGGCTACATCAACTGCAGGTGGTATGTACCACAGTTCAACTCAATCATCATTGCCCATCCAACCTACTGTGTTCCTGGCAATATGAATTTGTTTAGACGACTGCAACAACAATGAACATGAGTCAGTAAAAGTCTTGCTTGTTTCAAATATCTAAATATTTTTAAGAATTGCTTTATTGGCAGTTAAATTACCTTAAAAATTGTCTCTAGATTCTGCAGTGCTCATGCATAGCCCATACCCTAACTTCTAACGTTAGAACACACAATATCGATAAAGCTTCAAAGGTTATAAAGATGAGCAGTACTAGTTGCCTTTATTCAATAAAAATATTAACAAAACAGTTTCACCAGATGATAATACTATTATTTTGCAAAAGTTTATTACATTTATTTAAGAATACTAAGGTCTGCCAAAGGCTACCTATCAAGTTGAAACATACATTTTTATGCAAAGTTTAATATGTGATTTCTAAAATATATTTACAAATAGAGCTTTTCATTTTGGTTTAGTCCGTTTCTCCCTAAAGTGATAATCATTCTTCTATCATTGTTTAAGTGGCATATATTGTATGTGTTTTATGTTTACTATAACTAGGGATATCCAAAGCACTAATATATACCAACTCGTTTTCAAAGAATCGTTATAATTTACAATGCTCAACCAGGTAGAAATAATAACTGGACACACCAAATAGGATGACAATATAATAAATACACTCTAGAATATTAGAGGTGAGTGATACCCTAGGGACTATCTGAGTCAACATTTTCTCCATCTAAATAACTACCAAAATCAGAATCTCCAAGCAGATAGCCCCAGGAAACTGGTTTCTTTTTTTTTCATTTGTTTGTTTTGCTGACGTTTGGTTTGGCTTGGTCTTTAGCTTCCCTAGAAGTCTCTGAGAACTTGCCAGGTTAGAACTATTGATTTGTTTCATTTAACAGGAAAAAAAAAAAAAAAACTGAGGCTGAGAGTAAGGAACATACAGAGGAGAGAGGCAAAGCATATTCACACTTGAGCACCTATAATGAATTGAACACTGTACTGGGGTCCTACATTTTGTTTCACATATAATTCCCTTACCAGTCAGGTGAAGTAAATTCCATTTGGCTTTACTTTCTTTTTACTTTTGAAAATTATGGTACTGAATTTGTAAACATAATGCATGCTGTTTGTAAAATTTCAAAAAAATACAGAAGAATATAAATTAGCATAGTGTTTATTGATTATGTTACATTCCCCACCCTGGGGAAACACTATTAAAATTTTGAGGAACCATCTTTGGTCATGCATTCATGTATACATTCACACATAGATAAATTTGTAGAATTATTTTTAATTGGGATCAAACTACAAATGCAGTATACTGACATGATTTTTTTTACTCAAAAATGTGTCAAATATGTCAACAAACATATATCATGCAATTGAATATAACCAGTCCCTGGTAAATGCAAATTTGAAATTTTTTTTTCTTTTTCTTTTTCTTTTTTTTTTATTCTATTATTTTTTTTATTGATGTTTTAATCCTTTTTAACATTGTGAAATTTTGGGTTGTACATTTTTGTTCATCCATCACCATATATATGTCTCCCTTCACCCTTGTGCCCACCCCCCACCCCCATTGCCTCTGGTAACTACAATACAGTTTTCTCTGTCCATGTGTTGGTTTATATTCCACATATGAGTAAGATCATACAGTGTTTGTCTTTCTCTTTCTGGCTTACTTCACTTAACATAATACCCTCCAGGCCCATCCATGTTGTTGCAAATGGGACAATTTTGTCTATTTTTATGGCTGAGTAGTATTCCATTGTATATATATACCACATCTTCTTGATCCAATCGTCAGTGGAGGGACACTTAGGTTGCTTCCACTTCTTGGCTATGGTGAATAATGCTGCAATGAACATAGGGGTGCATAAGCCTCTTTGGATTGTTGATTTCATGTTCGTTGGATAGATTCCCAGCAGTGGGATGGCTGGATCATAGGTCATCTCTATTTTTAATTCTTCGAGGAATCTCCATACCGTTTTCCATAGAGGCTGCACCAGTTTGCATTCCCACCAGCTGTGTATGAGGGTTCCTGTTTCTCCACATCCTCTCCAACATTTGTTGTTTTTTGTCTTGGTGATTATAGCCATTCCAACGGGCGTGAGGTGATATCTTAGTGTTGTTTTGATTTGCATTTCCCTGATGATTAATGATGTTGAACATCTTTTCATGTGCCTATTGGCCATCTGTATATCTTCTTTGGAGAAGTGTCTGTTCATTTCCTCTGCCCATTTTTTGATCGGGTTGTTTGTTTTTTTGTTGTTCAGTTCTGTGAGTTCTTTATATATTATGGAGATCAACCCCTTGTCAGATGTATGTTTTGCAAATATTTTCTTCCAGCTGGTGGGTTGTCTGTTCATCTTGATTCTGGTTTCGTTTGTCTTGTAGAAGGTCTTTAATCTGATCAAGTCCCACTTGTTTATTTTTTCTTTAGTTTCCCCAGTCTGGGTAGGCATGGCATCTGAAAAGTTTCCTTTATGACCAATGTCAAATAGTGTGTTGCCTATATTTTCTTCTATGAGTTTTATAGTTTCAGGTCTCACCTTCAGGTCTTTGATCCATTTTGAGTTAATTTTTGTGAATGGCGATAGCAGATGGTCCACTTTCATTCTTTTGCATGTGGCTGTCTAGTTTTCCCAACACCATTTATTGAAGAGACTTTCCTTTCTCCATTGTATGTTCTTAGCTCCTTTGTCAAAAATTAGCTGTCTGTATATGTGTGGTTTTATTTCTGGGCTTTCAATTCTGTTCCATTCATCTGTGTGTCTGTTTTTGTACCAATACCATTCTGTTTTGATTACTATTGCTTTGTAGTATGTTTTAAAGTCAGGGATTGTGATGCCTCCGGCTGTGTTCTTTTTTCTTAGGATTGCTTTAGCTATTCGGAGTCTTTTGTTGCCCCATATGAATTTTAGTATTCTATTTCCATGAAGAATGTCATTGGGATTCTGATTGGGATTGCATTGAATCTGTGGATTGCTTTAGGTAATATAGACATTTTAACTATCTTTATTCTTCCAATCCACGTGCATGGGATATCTTTCTATTTCTTTGTGTCATCATCGATTTCTTTCAATAATGTCTTGTAGTTCTCATTGTATAGGTCTTTCACCTCCTTGGTAAGATTTATTCCTAGATATTTTATTCTTTTTGATGCAATTGTAAATGGTATTATCTTTTTGAGCTCTCTTTCTGTTAGTTCGTTATTAGCATACAGAAATGTGACTGATTTTTGTAGATTGATTTTGTACCCTGAAACTTTGCTGTAGTTGTTGATTATTTCTAATAGTTTTCCAATGGATTCTTTAGGGTTTTCTATATATAAAATCATGTCATCTGCAAATAGTGAGAGTTTCACTTCTTCATTACCTATTTGGATTCCTTTTATTCCTTTTCTTGCCTAATTGCTCTGGCCCAAACCTCCAGTACTGTGTTGAACAGAAATGGTGAGAGTGGGCAGCCCTGCCTCGTTCCTGTTCTCAGAGGAATGGCTTTCATTCTTTCCCCGTTGAGTATGATGTTGGCTGTGGGTTTGTCATAAATAGCCTTTATTATATTGAGGTACTTTCCTTCTATTCCCATTTTGTTGAGAGTTTTTATCATAAATGGATGTTATATCTTGTCAAATGCCTTCTCTGCATCTATTGAGAGGCCCATGTGGTTTTTATTCTTTGTTTTGCTGATGTGATGTATCATGTTGATTGATTTGCGGATATTTAACCATCCCTGCATCACTAGTATAAATCCCACTTGATCATGGTGTATGATCTTTTTAATGTATTGCTGTATTCAGTTTGCCAATATTTTGTTGAAGATTTTTGCATCTATGTTCATTAGCGATATTGGCCTGTAATTTTCCTTCTTTGTATTGTCTTTGTCTGGCTTTGGTATCAGGGTGATGTTGGCCTCATAGAACGATTTTAGGAAGTGTTCCATCTTCCTCCATGTTTTGGAATAGTTTGAGAAGGATGGGTATTAAATCTTCTTTGAATGTTTGGTAAAATTCACTGGAGAAGCCATCTGGTCCTGGACTTTTATTTTTTGGGAGGTTTTTGATTACTATTTCAAACTCTTTACTTGTGATTGGTCTATTCAGATTCTCCATTTCTTCTTGGTTCACTTTTGGGAGGTTGTATGAGTCTAAGAATTTATCCATTTCTTCTAGATTGTCCGATTTGTTGGTATATAATTTCTCATAGTATTCTCTTATAATCCTCTGTATTTCCATGGTATCCGTGGTAATTTCTCCTCTTTCATTTCTAATTTTATTTACTTGAGCCTTGTCTCTTTTTTTCTTAGTAAGCCTGGCTAAGGGTTTGTTGATCTTGTTTATCTTCTCAAAGAACCAACTCTTTGTTTCATTAATCCTTTCTACTGTTTTTTTGGACTCAATTTCATTTATTTCTGCTCTGATTTCTATTATTTCTCTCCTTCTGCTGACTTTGGGCTTTGTTTATTCTTCTTTTTCTAGTTCTGTTAGGTGTAATTTAAGGCTGCTTATTTGGGCTTTTTCTTGTTTGTTAAGGTGGGCTTGTATCACTATGAGTTTCCCTCTCAGGACTGCTTTTGCTGCATCCCTTATGGTTTGGTATGGCATATTTTCATTTTCGTTTGTTTCCAGATAGTTTTTTATTTCTCCTTTAATTTCATCAATGATCCATTGGTTGTTCAGTAGCATGTTGTTTAATCTCCACATTTTTGTCTCTTTCCCAGTTTTTTTGTGTGTGGTTGATTTCCAGTTTCATAGCATTATGGTCTGAAAAGATGCTTGTTGTGATTTCAATCTTCTTAAATTTACTGAGCCTTGCTTTGTTTCCCAACATATGGTCTGTCCTTGAGAATGTTCCGTGCGCACTTGAGAAGAATGTGTAGTCAGCTGTTTTTGGATGGAGTGCTCTGTATGTGTCTACTAGGTCCATCTCGTCCAGTTTTTCATTTAAGTCTACTATTTCTTTATTGACCTTTTGTCTGGATGATCTATCCATTGATGTAAGTGGGGTATTAAGATCCCCTACTATTATTGTGTTGTTGTTAATATCTCCTTTTAGGTTTGTTAATAGTTGCCTTATGTACATTGGTGTTCCTATGTTGGGTGCATATATATTTATAAGTGATATGTCTTCTTGGTGGAATGTCTCTTTTATCATTATATATTTCCCTTCTTTGTCTCTCTCTCTCTCTTTTTTTTTTTTTGTGAGGAAGATCAGCCCTGAGCTAACATCCATGCTAATCCTCCTCTTTTTTGCTGAGGAAGACCAGCTCTATTTACTGAGGAAGATCATCTATTGCCAATCCTACTCCTTCTTTTTTTTTCCTCCCCAAAGCCCCAGTAGATAGTTGTATGCCATAGTTGCACATCCTTCTAGTTGCTGTATGTGGGACGCGGCCGCAGCATGGCCGGAGGAGCGGTGCATTGACGCGCACCCGGAATCCAAACCCAGGCTCCCAGTAGCAGAGCGCATGCACTTAACCGCTAAGCCACGGGGCTGGCCCTTCTTTGTCTCTCTTAACTTCTTTTATCTGGAAGTCTACTTTTTCTGATATGAGTATGGCAACACTTGTTTTCTTTTGTTTGCCATTAGCTTGGAGTATTGTCTTCCATCCTTTCACTCTGAGCCTGTGTTTGTCTTTAGAGCTGAGATATGTTTCCTGGAGGCAGCATATTCTTGGGTCTTGCTTTTTAATCCATCCTGCCACTCTGTATCTTTTAATTGGAGAGTTCAATCCATTTACATTTAGGGTAATTATTGATATATGAGGGCTTAATGTTGCTGTTTTGTCACTTATTTTCTGGTTCTTTTGCATTTCCTTTGTTTCTTGTCCCATTTGTTTCAGACTGCCAATTTAGTTTGGTTGTTCTGTCTTATGACTCTTCTAGTTTGCTCTTTGTTTATCATATGTGATTTTGTTTTTATTATTTGTTGGTTACCTTGAGGTTTGTGTAAAAAATCTTGTGTATGAGATAGTCCATTATCTGATGGCCTCTTATTTCCTTATACTAAGTCAATTCAATCACTTTCCTCTTCCCCTTCTAAGTCATTCTTGTTATACCTTATTCTATCTTGTGTTGTGGGTGTGTGTTTACAGTGATGAGGTTAAATTTATTTTTGGTGAATTCCTTCCTTTGATCTTTGATTTTGGTATTTAAATGGTTGCTAACCTATTCTGGTAAAGATCTACTATTTTTCTGAGTTTGTCTACCTATTTTTCTCCTTGCTCCAAGCTTTGTATTCCCTTTATCTTCTTTTTTTCAGGCCTGAGGGCCTTCTTGAGTGTTTCTCGTAGTGGGGGTCTCGTGGCCATGAACTCCCTTAGCTTTTGTTTATCTGGGAAAGTTACTATTTCTCCATCATATTTGAAGGATATTTTTGCTGGATAGGATATTCTTGGCTGAAAGTTTTTGTCTTTCAGTATTTTGAATATATCATTCCAGTCTCTCCTAGCCTGTAAAGTTTCTGTTGAGAAATCCGCTGAGAGCCTGATGGGAGTTCCTTTGTACGTTATTTTTTGTTTTTTCTAGCTGCCCTTAATATTGTTTCTTTGTCGTTGACTTTGGCCAGCCTTACCACTAGATGTCATGGAGTGGGCCTTTGCCTGTTGACATATTTAGGTGATCTGTTGGCTTCACTTACTGGTATTTCCTGCTCCTTCCCCAGATTTGGGAAGTTCTCAGCTATTATTTCCTTCAATAGGCTCTCTGTTCCTCTTTCCCTCTCTTCTCCCTCAGGAATACCTATAATTCTTATGTTACATTTCCTAATAGAGTCAGATATTTCTTGGAGACTTTCTTCATTTCTTTTTCTTCTTAATTCTCTCTCCTCTTCCATCTGGAGCATATCTGTATTCCTATCCTCTATAATGCTAATTCTTTCCTCCATATTGTCAGCTCTGTTCTTTAAATATTCCAGATTCTCCTTTATCTCCTCCATTGTGTTCTTCATCTCCATCAGCACTGATTGGTTTTTCTTTATGATTTCAATCTCTTTTGTGAAGAAACTCCTAATCTCATTGTATTGTTTGTCTGTGTTGTCTCATATTTCGTTGAGTTTTTTTATGATAGCTATTTTGAAATCTCTGTAGTTTAGGTTATGGGTTTCTGTGTCTTCAGGGTTGGTTTCTGGGTGCTTGTCATTTTCCTTACGGTCTGGTGATTTCATGTACCTTTGCATTGTGGTTCGTGTATTGGCTTTGCTTTTCCTCAACCTGGAAATATCTCGTTGCAACTTCCACCCACTGCCACTGTGTGGGGGTAAAGGGCTGTGTAATCTGAGCCCCCTGGGCTCTGCCGCAGCTGTTCGCTGTGATCGGCCAGTTGCTTGGTCTGGTCTGGTTTGCTGAGCTGCAGGGTCCAGTTTGTGGGGATGGGGGGCTCTCTCTTTTGCCGGCTGGGTCCCTGGAGTGGGGGGCTTCTCCTTTGCCCCTACTTATCCACTCTCTGGGGTGCTCAGATGTTGATGGTACCCTGTAGCAGTTCTGAGTCCTCTGTGTGGGAGTTTCCCACTGGCTGAGAGAGCCCGAAGAGCTACGGTTTCCCCACAGAGGGCCACCCCTCCCTCCTCTCTGGAGCTGCATGGACTGGGATAGCTGATCTGATGGAGAGTGAGAGGAGTTCTCCTTACCTCTCCCCACTTCCTCAGGGGGCCCAGCACGTTCCACTCTCAGATGTGCAGCAATGTGGATCTTTCTGATCTTGCTTTTCACTGTCTAGGATTCTGCTGTTGGTCTGTGACTGTTCCTTTCGTTGTATTTTATCAGGGGAAGAGTTTATGGGAAAGCTCACTCTGCCATGATGCTGATGTCAACTCCAAATTTGAAATTTTTTTGTTTTAATATATACAATCATTACCTTTGTGCATAGTCTATAATTCAAAGGTCAAGAGGTGTCAACTTTCATCTTAAGATCTAGACAAAATTGATTCAATTTCTGTTCCACAAATTGTGGGAAATTCAGTGCCTCTCCAAAGATTTCTATGTGTTCACAGGGGGTGTTTATTTTCATCATTACTAGTGGGTTGACTTGCAGCTTCCCCTGACTTGGTTTAATGATCATTTCATCACTCTGCTTATGTTATCCCTCTGTTGTTCAGAGTCAGAACTCAAGTCTTCTGAATATTCTCCAAAAACCTCCTACACACAGTAATCGTTTGTGTGAGGCACTGAAGATTTGGGGAGATGAAGGGAACTGTATCACAGCAAGGCAAATAAGTCCACATTTGATATTATGTATTCATGTTGCTAAAAATGCCTTGGTCATTTTTAAACTTAGGTTCTAGCTTCCCATCATGTTACTCCTTCAATTCTTCTATGCTTTATCCCTCATCCCCAAATTACTGCTGAGTCCCAATGTGCGACACATGGCTTTCTCATAGTCACCTTGCCCCCCCCCAACTTGAACAAATTATGGTATTTTCTATCAACAGTTCCATTTCTTAAAGGATAGGGGATTACTTTCAAAATTGGTATGATTATGTCCTTTGGGTTAATACATTTTCACACTAATATCCCTTTTTTTGGCCCTTATATGCTTAAATTCTTAGGGAAATTTCTTAGAGTGAAATTTTTGTATAAACGGACATTCATCTTTTACATTTTGCATATACATTACCAAACTATCATTCTGAAAATTTGAACCAATTTTTATAATCCTTGTTTTTCAGGTGAACTTCAAAGAAGTAGGCTCTATTGTCCTAATCATAAAGCTAGTGACTGAGTAGACTGGATATTCAAAAGCAGGCTTTTCTCTTTCCATTATATCTGTAAACATTATGGATAATTATGACCACCTTGGATGGTTTTATGGATCAATTGTGATAACATACATGTGAATATAGAAGGTCCTCAATAATGTATCTAAATACTAAATGAAAAATTACATATTTTCAATATCATTACTACAAATTGTGTGTCTGCACTAAGGTATTCTTATTTCTCTGCTTTGGTCTCGTAATGCTGAACTTCAGCATTCTTATACCACTTATCACATTGGAACAAAACAACTCTAGACACATGGATAAAATCTACCACATACCCTATGAGCTTGTTTTGGTCCTTTCCTGAAATCTATACATTTTCCTTGACATCTTGCAGATATCTTTGTAAACAAGCAACTTCAGTCCTCTACACACTGGTTTTGTATCAGTTCCTGTGTGAAATTATTCTTCCATTTTGCTTGTGAAAAATTAATGAAAACAGCACCATTAGTGGAAAGAGCTCAATCTTTATAGTTCCAACACACAAGTTCAAGTTATGAATCTCCTACTTATTAGCTATATAATATTGTGAAAGTAATTTTAACTCTCCGAACCTGTTTCCCCATCTATAAATTAAGGTAACGGTATCTATCTTAGAAGATTTTTGTGAAGATTAAATTAGACAACAATATGTCAAAATAGATGTAAATGCTCTTGCCGTTCAGTACACATCAATTTCCTCTCTTACCTTACCTTTTATGTTTACTATTAACTGTGCTCTTTTCTTTTAATTTAACAATGATTAAGTCCATTAAACATGGAGTAAAACTACTTTCTAGAGAGATGATATGACAGAATGATAGAGTAGAAACAGCATATGAATGGAGTCAAACACATGTAGGTTTGACACTGGCTACTAGGTCTACTCTGAGGACTCTGCCACTTCTTAGCTCTGTGATTTTGGATAAAATAATTATTTAACCCTTCATAAGTCTGTTTCTGGCGGAGCTAATAAAACCCCCCTCCTAAGATTATTGTCAGAATTTAATTTTAAAAAGTCCCAGAGAATGTTCTACATGGTTGTCTGCTTATTCCCAATATCAGCAGCCCCACCTACCTAACTGAATGGATGATGTAGATTCCTCTCTGTTGTGTTTAAAGTGTTTGTCAGTTCACACCCAGAAATATCAAATTAGTCTTGTCTATTAAAATATCAAGTCTGTAAAATATCTACTTTCAATCTTCTTTTGATTGTATATGTATCTCAGGAACAGAAAACCAAAATTCCACAAAGGTTTTATTCCACAGTAAAGACATTCATACACTATTACAGAAGAGTCAATGAATGAAGAACTAAGCAGTGACACCAACATTTTATTTTGGGGCCCTGTCCTTTGACATAATGGTCAAAATACCGTGCACTCCCTTACCTATCTAAGATGTTACAGCAGGAAAGACAACTGATTTGCAACATAATTAAAAACAGGAAAGAATAGGGTAAAATAAAATGTTTAAAGAGCAAGTTGGTGGTGTAAAATTTCTTCACCTTTACTCTATTTGTTGACATAAAGCAAATCATTTCCAGTGGTACCACATATGGAGTTCTTTTAACCATCTGCGCACATAGGAGTTACATTCTTATAGGACCAACAGAACTTTGCTTTTGTTTTGTTATGAGAGGCATAACCTATTAAATCAGTAAGGCTAAAAATGATTAGTATATAGACAGCATACATGCATTGTTGAGCTATTTTAAGAGGGTGTGTGTGTATGTGTTTCATCTTTCTCCCAAACCTCCACTATCAAATGCCATTCACGGTAAGAAATATCAATGTCTTGATCTCCGTCTTAGCCTTTGGGACTCTGTCTTGAATACCCAAAAAGCCTGTAAAGAGTGCCCGTTGTCTGGATGGATGGAGAGCAGGTGTGCAAGTGTTATTCCCATGGGCACTTTATCCTCCAGCTGAATAGTGCTCAATCTGATCTTATGTCACTGGTGCAAACTCATAAAATCTGAGAGTAGGGGTCCTACACATTCATGGAAAATGATTTAAGCCAAGCAATTAGATCTGGGATGATGACAATGAACTGGATTTCAAAATTGGTATACTGTCAGCTTGGAAGTCCTCACAAAATTGATAGTCATTAGTATCAAAGATAGGTTTATGTTGACAACTTCCTCGCCTGCAACGACAACAAACTAGTCAGGGCCTCAATGAAAACAACAAAGTGACCCTGGAAACAAGAGCGTTAAAGCAGATGACAGGAAGAGCTACTATTTATTTCTAAGCAGTAGTCAAAGAAAAACTGCCAAGAATTTTCAGAAATGAGTAGCTTGTTTTGCTTAATTTCAGACCACCTACTGAAACAATGCATGTTTTTTAATTGCTAAGTTGTAGAATTAATTTATTCTTACTCATTTTTTGCTTCACTTTTAATGAGGAATCCAAGACTTCCAGAAACCAGAAAAAATGACTGATACAAGACTTGCCAAACTTAATTTAATAATTACTTTTACTTCTAGTGGATTTATGTTTTATAAGATATACTAAGTAAATTATTTGACTTCAAAATTTACATTTCTTGTTTGTGACACAGAGAAGCTAAGATGAACTATAAAAAACCCCTCCCTCTTTGAAGAATTTTTACTGTGAAGCAACATGGAGCTTGAATAGAAATGTTACATTGAGCATATCAGTACAGCTGGGTAGAAAATAGAAGTCTATATGAGAAAACTGCAAAATAACCCAAATACAGTCTTTTGTGATTTAATTTTTATGACATGACATTTGGGGGAAAAATCTTTTGAATAAGGAGTTGTTATGCTCATCAGAGGCCTAAGAGAACTATCAGAAATTGATTCAAGCCTGTTAAAGCAGTAAAAACAGTTTATTTAAAATACTGTGCAAGATGCCAAGAATCATGTGGAAGGCTTGAGAACAGGGCCCCCAAATCAAAGGGAGTCTGGGTAGCTAGATCCCCAGATAAATCATGCCACATCATTAGGATAGCAGGGTTGCACCACTGAGTGTTGGTTGCCCAGCTTGCCTCCCTGGTGCAGCTGATGCTGAGCCCTGGACATCACCCCTGTAACTCTGGACACTCCTGTAACTTCACCCCTGGAAACTGAACACTGCTTCCAACACCACTGTCCCCAAAAGAATTCCCCATTGTCTCTGGGTAGGGGCCTGAGAAAGTGAATATGTAACTCTTTTAGATTCTACAGTAGGAGACAATTAACTCCTCTACCCCCATAAAAAGCCAACAAATATCCACTTCAATCCATTCTAGCACAATATTAAGATCATCCTTTTCATCATACTTCAAATTTTAAAAAAGTACTCCTTTGTAACAAAATGCAACCATTGCTCATACAAATCCAAGCATGCTCACATTCTCAACAAATGAAGCACCTCAGGTTCTCATTAGGGCATGCACTCAATCCCATGTCCAGAATTGGATGGTGATGTCTATTTCTCCTTCAGTTCCATCAAGATACTGATCCAATATCATACCAGCTATGGACAAAGTTATAAAGTTAATAACTATCCCAATATGTACCCTATATACAATAACCACACAAGAAAAAATTGTGAAAGTATATGCATGCACACATGCACTATATACATATGTACATATGCATACATATATACATACATACACACATGTATGTTGTATATAAACATGTACACACAGCGCGTGAATATATAGATACATCTGCATGTACATGTATGCACGTTAACATATACATACACACACATAAAGACTTAAGAAGTGACTACAATTGTCGTTTCCACAGTTTGCCATGGGTCTTAGCTGCATATTTGACTTCTTTTTCCTACTTTATATTTCAGGTTCCTTTAACCTTGATGTACATTTCATTTGGGTGGGGACCTAAAGCCCTTGTGGTATTCTTCAACTTTTAGTACCAGACATGGCAGTAAAAGGAAGTACTCCCAGAGATTACCTGTGTTCCATCCATGGTCCTCCTGGCCCTCACTGAATAGAAGCAATCCCATCTCCCCCTGATAATAAGGATCAATTACCCTAACCAATATCATAAATCTGCTTTTGCCTACTCAGCCACTGGTGTGAAAAATCCCCAAATGATAAATAGTATCTTCCAATTCTATAGAGTGATTTTTGTGTCACTTGGTGAAAAATAAAACAACACAGTCAGGAATCTTGCAAATAGAAAACAAAAACATTTTGTGAGTGGGTTATTTGATGTGATATGAGAAATTCCCCATGTCTACCTTTTTATGCTCAGACTCCTATATTACGTCTACAGAAGAATCAGTACCATCATACTGGTCACTTGTTCGGAACAGACACCCTTTCCTGTAGGACGGTATCCCATCCTTCCAAGACATTATTCCCAGATGGTGGGATAAATGAGTCTTTTACAAAGCGCTCAACCATTCTGTAAGGCCAGCTGCTTACGGGAAATGGAATCTTCACAAAAACAGTGAATTTATAGGCATTTGCTCTGGACCTTGAATCTTGACTTGTAAAGTGAGGAGAATACATGTGATATGGGATAAGATGATGCCATATAAAGCATTAGTAAGTCCTCTGATAATGGTGCTGGAAGAAGTATGGTAGACAGGAAAAGCAAACGCATATTTAGAGTAAGTATCTTCCAATGAGAACAAACTAGAATAGGTACTTCCACCTAGGAAAAAGCATTCCATTATAACCAACCAGCCACCAGGTAACTAGTTGCCCTGAGATAATAGGAACTTATGGTAGGTTGCTGCTGCTTGCAAACTGAGAAGTCAGTGATGGCAGTAGCTGAATCAACTTGGTGAAAGCAAGCCCATTTTGTTGAGTTCATGCAAATCATAGGTATATGACCCTTTTCCCTAAGGCCCTCTGCTACTAAGAGACACAATAATAGATGAGTTTCTTTGTATTTGGAAGCAATGTATATTTCATGGAGGTATAAACATAAAACCTTACCTTTGACCTGAAGAATGCTGTCACTTTTGATTGAGTCCAAAACAGAGAAGTATTTCTACTTAGTCCAGACTGCAATGCGTGAAGTTCTGCCACTCAGAACTCCTGCTACTCTGCCATGAATCCATCAGCAATGACTGAGAAATGAGGATCAAGGATATCTACAGAATTTGTCAACAAGCGTGGGCTTTTAGGCAGACATTCACGTAGGATACATTCTAAGACCACTCCAGGAGTTTTATCTCCATATCTCTTCCTAAAAATTCATTAGCTACAGACTTAAGATTTGTATTTATCCTTGATTTAGACCATCATCTCTCCTTTCACTGCAGGAGAAAAATGAGATATTTCACTCGACGTTTGTTTTTTTTACACTGGCCAAATATCCCTTCTTCATTATCTACTGTGGTCACACTTTAATGGACCTCTAATGCATCCACAGACCATTTCCAGCTGGTGCCAGAATATCATGAAAATATATTTCTAAAATAAGTCAAATTATTCCTTCTCAGTCATCTCATCATGGAGAATGCCCCCATTAAACCGCAAGTGGTGTTGAATGAGGGCTGGCAAAGCAGCAGATATCGGAAGGCAAGAAGTATAAGCAACCGATTTATGCAACTTATTTGTTTCTACAGGACCAGTTCAGACCTAGTCCCATTTGTTTTCACTTCCGCTTGTTGATGAAGTACTGCTTGGAATGTCTGACTTTATGTCTGTGTAGATCATAGAGCACCCAGTATATGTTGGGCACTTTGGGTCAAAGAATTTAAGGCTATGCTTTGAAATCCCAGGGCCGTCCACTATAATTCTTCTACTGTTTCATGCCATATGCTTCCCATGGTCTTTTATTCTACCAAAAACACTCTGAGGACCACTGAAATTACTGAGTCAGGTGAGTGGTAGAACTGCATTCATTGCAGCCTTAACCAACTGGAGCACTTTCTCCTTCTATGGATCCAATCAAAACTGGCCTTTCAGGCCAAAGGTAAGAATGTTACATTTATACTTCAATGTCATATACTTTGCCTCCAAAATGCACACAAACTCACTGATTTCTAACTCTCTTTTCTTAGTAGCCTAAGGCACAGTAGCATCTTCCTAACTTTATAGGGGACATTTTTACACACTTCAGTCACATAGAGATTGGCAAACTAGAGCCCACAGGTCAATTTTAGCCTGCCATCTAGTTTTTGTTTTTGTTTTTGTTTTGGGCAGCCTGTGAGCCCTGCTTGAAGGGCTAGCATTGTAAGTCATGGGTACCTACATAATCCTTGGATCTCCAGTGAGTCTTTTGTAGACAGCATATAGCTGGATCATTTGTTTTTATGCATCTGCCAATCTTTGTCTTTTGATTGGAGAGTTTAATCCATTTGCATTTAAAGTAATCACTGATATGGAGGGCCTTACTCCTGTAATTGTGCTATTTGTATTTTATATGCTTTACAGTTTTGTCCCTCATTTCCTGCATTGTTGTCTTTTGTGTTTAGTTTATTTTTTGTATTGAAATGTTTAAATTCCTTTCTCATTTCCTTTTGTGCACATTCTATAGCTATTTTCTTTGCAGTTACCCTGGGGATTTCATTTAATATCCTAAAGTTATAACACTCTAATTTGAATTTATACCAGCTTAACTTCAATATCTTACAAAAACTCTGCTTCTTTACAGTGCCATCCTCACCCCTTTTGGTTGTTATTGTCACAAAATTACATCTTTATACATTGTGTGCCCCATTACATAAGCTAATAATTCTTTTAAATATGTTAGTCTCTTTATGTAGAAAACAAGATTTAGAAATACAAACCAAAGTTATAGTAATAATAGCTTCTATAATTGGGCAAGTATTTACCTTTATTACGATCTTTATTTCTCCAGACAGCTTCGAGTCATTGTCTAGCGTTATTTCATTTCACTTTGCAGGACTCCCTTCAGCATTTCTTGCAGTGCAGATCTAACAGTCATGAATTCTCTCAACTTTTGTTTATCTGGGAATGTCTTAATTTCTCTCTCACTTTTGAAGAACAGTTTTTCTAAGTATAGAATTCTTGATTGACTATTTTTTTTCTTTTAGCACTTTGAATATATTGGCCCACTGCCTTCTGGCCTCCAAAGTCAATGATGAGAAATCTGCTGACAATCTTATTGAAGATTCCTTGCATGTGATGATTTACATCTCTCCTGTTGCTTTCAAGATTCTCTCTATATTTGGCTTTGGAAAATTTGATTATGTATGTTGGTGTGGATTTCTTTTAGTTCACCTTGCTTGGAGTTCTTTGAGCTTCTTGGATGTTTCTATTCATGTCTTTCATCAAATTTGGGAAGATTTTGGTGTTGGCTTAGTGGTTAAGTTCACGCACACCACTTTGGCAGCCCAGGGTTTTCAGGTTCGGATCCCGGTCACAGACCTACATACCACTCATCAAGCTATGCTGTGGCGGTGTCCTAAATACAAAATAGAGGAAAAGTGGCACAGGGGTTAGCTCAGCAACAATCTTCCTAATCCAAAATAAATAAATAAATAAATAGCAATTGGGGAAGTTTTCAGCCATTATTTCTCCAAATATTCTCTCTGCCCTTTTTTCTCTCTTTTCCTTCTGGGAATCCCAAAATGCACATGTTAGACTACTTGATGGTGTCCCACAAGTCCCTTAGGCTCTGTTGTCTTTTCCTTAATCTTTTTTCTTTCTATTCCTCAGCCTTAATAATTTCCGTCATCCTATCTTCAAGTTCACTGATTCTTCTGTCTGCCCAAATCTGGTTTGAATCCCTCTAGTAAATTTTTCATTTCAGTTATTGTACTTTTCAGCTTTTCTTTTTGGTTTCTGTTTAGTTCTTCATTCCCTTTATTGATATTTCCATTTTGTTCACACATTGTTTTCTTTTTTTTTTTTAAAGATTTTATTTATTTATTTTCCCCCCAAAGCCCCAGTAGATAGTGTATGTCATAGCTGCACATCCTTCTAGTTGCTGCATGTGGGACACGGTCCCAGCATGGCCAGAGAAGCAGTGCGTCGGCACACACCTGGGATCCGAACCCGGGCCGCCAGCAGTGGAGCGCGTGCACCTAACCGCCAAGCCATGGGGCCGGCCCTCACACATTGTTTTCTTGACTTTCTCTACATCTTCATTTAGTTCTTTGAACATCTTTAAAATAATTGTTTTAAAATCTTTGTCTAGTGTATCTGTCGTTAGGTCTTTTTCAGGGACAGTTTCTGTTGATTTTTTTTTTCCTTTGAATGCCTCATATCTTCCTGCTTTCTGTATCCCTTGTTATATTTTTGTTGAACACTGGACATTTTAATGTAATAATGTGGTAACTCTGGAAATCAAATTCTCTCTCTTCCCCAGGGTTTGCTGTTTTTGTTGTTCTTGTTGTTTTCCAGACTTTTTGATTGTTTCAGGGTGTCTCTGTACCCAGGATCAGCCTGAGGTGTAAACTTAAGGTCTTCGCGGGTCTTTTCTAAGCCTTTCCCTGAACGTTCGTGGTCACTGTGTAATTTTCCCCATATTTGCAGTTGTTTTGATTGTCCTAATCTTTAATATCTGGCTCTCAAAAAAAGGGAAAAAGTGAAAAATGAAGGCAGGGGAAGAGTATTGGTCGTTTAAGTCCCCTGGAAGTCACTTCAGCCAGAAGGGGAGAGGTTTACAACAGTGGAGGGAGGTGTAACAACAAGGACTAACTGCCTCTTTGTCTGCACCTCTGTGATCAGAAGCAGCAATCAGAACACAGATGACAAAAATTTAGAGGACAGGGTACAGGGTACTTTTTGTCCTCATTTGATCCCACAAGCTGTGTGCAAGCTACTCCAGGAACATGTGCACAGCTGCCAGCCATAGTGGCTGGGGCAGCTTGTGGCTGATGGGTAGCTGCTATCATGCCAAGAGCTAAAATGGACCGAAATTGACTACAACTTACCATCCAAGTCTTCCCCTAGAAGTTGCAAGCCTTTAGCAGACTCCAGAGTTCCAAAATAGTTATATCAGATAGATTCTGCCAGTGTAATTTTTATGTAGGTGGGGAGACAGATTTCTGGTGCTTCCTACTGTCATCTTCAGCTTGTCCCAGTTTTGAATCCAGGTTTTAGTCAACCAACTAAGTACATTTGTGCTACTTTTACCTGTTTGAAATCGTGCATGGAATCTCTGCTAAGTGCTCCCATATCTATAAATTCACCCTGAACTAAATAATGTTTTTCGCTAATTTATCCAGCACACTTTTAATTCATTTTCACAAATATGCACCAGATATTTACTGATATAAATTAGCATTCTTTGTCATCTCCTTCAGCTTGAATTTGCCTCCTTTATTAATTGCCTCCTTTTTGACTAGAACTGTACCAAGAAGTCATGATAAAAAGATAGTCCATACTCTCAAGGAGCTTATAGTCTAATGATCTTCATTGCCTTTTTTTGATCCACCTAAATAAAATCCATACCTAAGGATTGTAAACTGTCAGTCTAAAGCTGTGGTTTTTAATTGAAGAAGATTTTGTGTCCTAGGAGACATTTGGTAAAGCCTGGAGATATTTTTGGTTGTCACAATGGAGGGTGCTACTAGCATCTAGTGGGGAGAAACCAGGGATGCTGCTAAACATCCTAAAATGCACAGGGTATCCCTTCTTCCGCCAACAATAAGGAAATATCCATGCCCCAAACCAATAGTGCTGAGGGTGAGAAACCTTGATCTTAAGATTGCACTTGGCTATCTTCACTCCTCTTATCAAGAATATTTTACTAACTGCTTTTTAATTATCATATATCTAAGGAAGTCTGATATTTCTGATTCCCAAGACGAAAATGCAAATGAAGACATTTTCCTAATCTATACTTTAGGTAAGTCTCTCAGCAAACTTCCTTTTTTCAGATTCTATTGGATAGGAGTTAGTTTAAAATAAGCTACTCCACTATCACGATACGCTTAGACATCAGATGAGACATACATATTTTAAACTCATAAGGGCAAATCACTAAATAACCTAACGATTAGTCTTTTTTTGAAGCAAAATTTTTCTTTGTATCCACCTAACTTATTTCTATTAAAGCTTAGAATTTCTCATTCTTTATTTTCTTACAACCATATGGAACACCTACATAGTGTATTATTTTACTCACTTAAGTCAAGGAAAAGAATTATATCCTTGTTACTGTTATTCCATCTTCCTCTAAGGTGTTTATTAACACTTTAAATTAATTACCTTTGCACTTAGACTAATAGTCATCATTATTTCTACCTTCTGATTCTCTGACTTTCAAATTTGTAAACTGTTTAATATTTTTGTGGATCTGCACAAATCAGATGTATAGGTTCCACAAACTGTTGGATTCAAGTTACACATTTCAAACTGTATTTGAAATCAGGCTTAAACTCCTAATATTCTTTACAAGATCTTTTAAGTCTTATAATAAAAAAGATGATATTATTTTAACCTAAAGAATTTTTAAGATTAACTTCTAGTCAAATCCCATTAAAAGATTTATTTCTTCAAACAAATAAAGACTGAGCTTAAAATAAAAACATGATGCTCTTTGGGAAAGCTTAGTGGTGAAAATGTGTTAATGGATTAATGGTTGCTCCAGGGGAAGGTGTAATTCACATTCTGAGAGGAGCAGCTGTTCCATGATAAATGTACCGGGGGTTACACTTCTGGTTTTTGATAGCAGACAGTACACCTGATTAACATCTAGCAAGAGTTGATCAGACCACGGTTTTGGTTTTGGCTGTTGTTTGTTTCTTCCTATGCCCTGGAATATGACTAGCTGCGTTAGACTGAAGAGCCTGATCATTATGCCCTTCCCATAGCAGTGGTATTTCTGCTGGTATTAATTTTGTTGTCAGAGATACAGCTGTTGTAGGAAATATTTTGAATTTTTAGTACCATCTGGTGTGTTGAAGGAAGAAGTCTTGCTCTGAGCATTGGCATCAATCCGCTATCTAAGTGGATAATACTAGTGCTTTGAAAAAGGGGCTGTCAAAATGGGAGATGAGAGAGTCATTAATCTGAACTGTTTTCATCCTTGTATCGCACCACAAATACCGCAGTACACCAATTAAAACAAACATTTTGTATGTGTGCATGTTAAAAAATCCTTCAGAATAATTTGTAATTTATATGTAACACTGGCATCATTAATAACTCATGTCCAGAAACTTAAATATCACAATAAAATAATAAAACTGAAATGGTAGGCACCAGTGAGAAGAGGAAGATGTGCCGAGGTTGTTCTACACCTGAAACAGAAGAAAATTCAGAGTGCTTGTGTAGCAGCTATACTCTAGTGCTCTTGAGCTATGAAGTCCTTGTAGGAGAATAACGGGAAATAAGATTGTAAGGGTTGAATGTAAACGGGACATGGAAGGACTTAAATGGTGAGTTTGACGACTTATTTGAAAACTTCTAAAATTTTTGAGACTACATACAGCAACATGGCCACAGGTGGAAGGACAGACGCTGGTAGGGGTAATGAGAGAATAGAAGTGGGTAACTCCTTAGGTGGCTACTGCAAAGATTTAAAGCTGCTGATGGTTAAAGAGTTCATGACGACTTGAACAAAATAAACGAAAATGGAAATGCAGAGACAAATATAAGCAATATTTTGGAGATAGAAGCAATAAGACTTAGCAACAGAGCAGATGTTGGCATTCCAGTGGGATGAGGGAAATCAAAGAATGATGGAAAGTCTACAATTTTAACTGGAATAAAGCAATCAGGAAATGAAGCTGTCATAGAAAAAATGTTGAAGTGATGATATGAGTAAAGTTTGGTACATATTAAGTTGATTTTAATATGATTTAACGTCATTCCCTTCTTTGTAGCACATGAATATAGAGGGGCATCTTGGTGAAATAATAACTACCATTTATTGAGCAGCTATCATTCATCAGTTATACTGTAAGATGTTTTACAAATGCGTCCCTCCTAAACACCAAGACAACTCTGGAATATAAGTGTTCACCCATCCCCATTTTAAGATGATGAAACAGAAATTCTGATAGGTTAAATTATGTGATCAGTGTGACAACTTAGAATGAGGAAATGTGGAATTTGAATCTACATCTGCTGACTTTACTGAACAGAATAATTAAAATATGATGAAAAGAAGGTAGTCTTGGGAGACTAACAGAGGAGCATTTCATTTTAGACAGAGGATTTCTCTCTTTCTAAGCTAGAAAAGGAAATACAAGAAATAAGAAAGACTGAGCAATTTCCTGAAAGACAGATTTGTTCTATAGAGCTAAGATAGCACATGACATAGTTTTCTGACTGATGGCCAGTATGTTGTTAAAGTTTTCTAGTAATTGTAAGACATACCTGATTTCAGAAACATCAAATCTTGAAATAGACATTTTAGAATTGAAACTATATTGTATCAGACTATATCTTATGAAACTATATTATATCAGGTTGACTAATGTTTTAAGATTGATATTGTCTATTATTAGAAGGAAGCTTCCTTCTTCTTTTCCTTGCTTAATAGATATTTTCCTATTCTTGTTGTTTTTAAATAGGAAGAGATGTTGGAGTGGACTAAATAATTTTCTTACAACTTTTAGATAAACATGTGTTTATTATTTTTTTTACTTCTCCTTTTCTGCTACCACTTACAATCAATCTTCATTGCTTCCCCATTTACCAGCTCCTGGATTTTCCCCTAAAGCTCTCCATTTGTCCAGGTCTCCAATGCTATCATCCTCCCCAGTCATCTACTGGTCTTGAACACATTCTTGCTGTTTTACAAACCACTGTCTACACTGCAGCCTTTGTGATTCTTTCAAAGTGTAAATCTCTCTCTTGCTTAAAACCCTTTAATCGATTCTCACTGTACTTTAGATAGAGACCAAAATCCATAAAATGATCCAAGTTAAAGCATGTGTGACCCAGGCTTTACCAGTCTTTTCAGGGTTAGGCACAGACACTGAATATTTCAAAGAGTCAGTCTGCCTTTTGGGGCAGTCTTTCCTATTTGGATCATGAAGTTTGGGCACATTAGTGGACTACGAAAATGATACAATTGCTGTCCATTTCACCTGGATTTTTAACTCATGGTTTTCTCTTGACTTGATAGGGTTCATGCCAGTTTTGGTCTTTTATGTGTACATTCATGGACATTTTAACTGGAAGTCACAGGAAAGAGTTAGGGTTGAGGCTGAAGTCATGAACCAGCATTTCGGATTTTCCATATTAAACTAGAAATCCTCGTTGCTGTTTCAAAGGTCTGTAGAAGGTTTAAGTCTCTGGTGAGCATGGATTAAGTAGCAAAGAAAAGCAGGTGAGGTAATGGTTCCAGGGGAGTTAACTTTCTTCTCTTGCCACATTTCTCTCTTTAGGGTTTAATTGTGAGTCAGATTCAGGACTTTAGGGTACATCAACCAGAGGGAATCATATTCCAGAAACAAGCCAACATAAAGTCTTTACTCTGCTAAGACCTAACTGTGTTTCTGTACACATCAAACTTCAGAGCTAAGTTGTATAAACAAGGACGTTATACATTCAGGTTATTGTATTTTGTTGCACAGCTTACATCTAACTTGAACTCAAAATGTGAGAGCATCTCATTTTTTATGCAGAAATATTTACAATCTGTGCAACCAAAGACATTTACTTTGTTCCACGGTCAAACTAATTTCTGAGGTTTAAAATCACCAGAACATAAAGGTAAACTATGTTAGAGAAACATAACTGAGAAACCAAAAGAAAGATGGCAGAAGAATGGGACTAGAACAACTTGACCAAACTTTAAACTTATTTTGGAGAGAAATATAACATTAAATTGAAATTGCCAGAAGGAGGCTAGCAAAACATTGAGTTAATTAATTAGACACCACTCTCTAAAGAAAGCCATCACCGTCATGTTTTCTGGGTTGGGCAGGGCCTATCCTTGCAACACCCCTGCTGATAATGCACAATTTCCCAAACTCTTTCCTTCTCCTCCCAAATGTATGTATTTTGTGCCCCATTTATTCTAGATGACTGCCAGCTAATCTGCTTCTAATAGGTTAATGTTATTCCTCTCATTAGGATTGAATTGCCATAGCTCAAAGAAATTACTCTAATGATGCTTACTGTAGACACCATGGCAGCCCAGAAGGGTGATTGGGGCCTTCAGTTTTCATCAGTGCCCCTTAAATCATACTCACAAGCAATTGCTTAAGCAGACTATGGAAAGTTACCCAGACCTCTCTGTTCAAAACCTCTGCCATATGCTAGGTGTGTGCCCATGGGTGAGTGAATGTACTGGAGATAGAGAGTAGTGTTCCAGAGGGACAGCTAGCTAGAGTATTTCCCTACCTAGGTCCAGAAGAATTTACTCTTACTGATATTGCAGGATTTAAGGGAAACTATGGAAATTTCTCCTCCTCCTGGCCTCAAATATACCAATCCAACCAACCTCCTTCCCTAACTTGTTTGTGACTAAATCTCAAATTATAGAACTGAAGTTTCATTCAATATGCCTTCTTTGCAATGAAAATTCAAATACAAATTTTAAATTTGGAAGCATGTGGGAAAGACAACACATTAGATTACTAAGAAGACAGTAAGATTGTGAGAAAAACATGTATCTAGAAAAGAGTTTGGAATAGGCGGATAGGGTACAAAAGAGAAAAGGAAAAAAAAATGCAGACTGGGATATGTCTCTGTTCTCCTTTCTGAAGTATTTCTCCTCATCCAAAACTTTGAGCCCAATATAAAATGAAATGTCTTTAGATCCTTGGGGTCAAAGATCCTTAGAGAACAAAGAAGGTTGTGCATGTGCGTGTGTGTGTGCATGCATGTGTGTATGCGTGCATGCACAAGGAGGAAGAGGAGGGATGGCAGAGGCTGTATTTCATAAAACCACACATATTTGAATTTCTGCTATCCGCCAAATCACTTTGCCTCTTAATGCCACAGAAATAAGAGACACCTCCAGACAGTCCACATAAAAGATCCTTGTAACAATATCTTAAGATGCCTCAGACAGGGCCCAGGGAGAGAAAAATAAATATAGGAGTTTAAGTGCAGTTGGTTTCATGCAGGAACATCAGCTCAGCAGGGACAAGACATGAAACAGACCTGTGGTTCAAACATACCACTGAGCATCTAGACTATTTCCTGAGACGAGCTTTTTGGATATAAATACCATAGTAATATAAATATACATACTTTTTACTAATGTCACTTTAACTGCTCCTGGACTTTGCTTTGCAACGACCTTGATTAAGGAGAGTTACTTTTTGAAGCTTAATGAGCATTATGGCTAATGGGACTTACGCTTTAAAATTCCATTTAGGGGCAAAAGAATATTGAAAAAGAGTGGTTTTTTATCGATGATCCCTTCTATTTTTATTTGTATTTTACACATAGACAAATCCTTCACAAATTAATGTAGTAAGGAAAACAGACAGCGATAGTTAACCAACAACCTGGTTACCATTCTTAACCATATTAAACTGATCTTGTTTAGCAAATGCATCATTAGTTCAATCGTTATAATGAATGATTGCAACGTTTATTAGGAAATCTAGAAAATTGTTAGATGGCATAAAGGGATGTTCTAAAAGCTGTAATTTCATAATAAAGAAATAAATATTGTTAGCATTTTGATGTATTTCCTTCTAGAATTTTCCCTGAGTCTGAGTCAGTTGGTTTTCTGATTGTACTTGTTACTTTCTTTTGGATTTGCTGTGATCCTGATTTGAATGAATAAAACTTCCTTAAAAGTTTGGAGCCAATTGGGAAAATTCAATCACCGAAGAGATTTGATTACAAATCTCTTAACAATATTTAACAATAATTGTTAATTTTTAAATGTAATAATGTTATTGAAATTATGTTTTCGAGATAAAAACGATAGTTAGAGATAAAAGGTGAATGTTTGTAGTTGGAATGGTATGATGCCTTGGATTTGCTTTATAATAATCTGGGGAGGGATGAAGTGATATAGACTATGAGGTGAAGTTACTGAAGATGAGTGATGGATACATGGAGGCTTATTGCGCTATTCTTTAATGAAAAGTTTAAAATATCTTGTTATAGGCTATGATTTGTGGTATAATATGTTATACATACATTTGTGCACATCTTTTTTTAACTTCACTAAATATATAACTTAAAATTTCTATCCTCATTTATTGTTAAGCCAGTTTCACTTGTTAAAAGCTGAAATAGATGTGTAGTGTCACTCAAACCATTATGTTGGGTTAATTTTTTTCTAAGTTTTTTTTTTTTGCCTTTTCCTGAAATTAGGTTATTCGTTCTATTGATTTATATATCATTGTTCTTTTTTCATTTATGTGTATATATTTTATTGACCTGTCTCTGTAGTCCCACTTAAGTTTTTTGCCTTAGCTTCTAACTTCCACACTTTTTTTTTTCTTTTTGTTTGTTTTGCCCGATAATTCTTGAGCCTCCCTTTGCTGTTCTGACTGTTGTTGTTGTTTAACATTCTCTGACATTTTATCTTTAGAATATCTGCTTAAGAAGCATATAGTTGCTTTTTTTTTAAATAAATGTGATTATCTTTTTATTTAATTGAGGAGTAAAATTGATTACTGTTTTCTTGCATAAATTTTATGTTTAAAATTGTAGTTCTCATCTTGAGTTTTATTTCTTCACTCACTAGTATGTATGTGTGGATGAATACACACTCACACATACACACATGTACAAACAACACATGGACCATTTTTATTTTCTTTCTAACTCTGAGATATTTGCTAGTTATACAAACTGCTTTGTTTTTGGTTTATTGCGGTAACATTGGTTTATAACAGTGTATAAATTTCAGGTGTATATCATTATACTTCTATTTCTACATAGATTACATCACGTTCTCATGTTCACCACCCAAATACTAATTATAATCCATCACCACACACATGTGCCTAATTACTCCTTTTGCCCTCCTCCTTCCCTCCCCCCTCCCTCCCCTCTTCCCCTCTGGTAAACACCAATCCAATCTCTGTATCTATGTGTTTGTTTGTTGTTGTTATTATCCACTACTTAACAAGGGAGATCATACGGTATTTGACCTTCTCCCTCTGACTTATTTCACTTTGCATAATACCCTTGATGTCCATCCATGTTGTCACAAATGGCTGCATTTCATCGTTTCTTATGGCTGAGTAGTATTCCATTGTGTATATATACCACATCTTCTTTATCCATTCGTCCCTTGATGGGCACTTAGGTTGCTTCCAAGTCTTGGCTATTGTGAATAACGCTGCAATGAACAGAGGGGTGCACGTATATTTACGCATTGGTGTTTTCATGTTCTTTGGATAAATACCCAGCAGTGGAATAGCTGGATCATATGGTAGTTCTATCCTTAATTTTTTGAGGAATCTCCATACTGTTTTCCATAGTGGCTGCACCAGTTAGCACTCCCACCAGCAGTGTATGAGAGTTCCTTTCTCTCCACATCCTCTCCAACACATGTTGTTTCCTGTCTTGTTAATTATAGTCACTCTGAAGGGCGTGAGGTGATATCTCATTGTAGTTTTGATTTGCATTTCCCTGATAGTTAATGACGTTGAACATCTTTTCATGTGTCTGTTGGCCATCTGTATATCTTCTTTGGAGAAATGTCTGTTCAGGTCTTTTGCCCATTTTTTAATTGAGTTGTTAGTTTTTTTGTTGTTGAGATGCATGAGTTCTTTATATATTTTGGAGATTAACCCCTTATCAGATGTACGGTTTGCAAATATCTTCTCCCAATTGTTAGGTTGTCTTTTCGTTTTGTTGATGATTTCCATTGCAGTGCAGAAGCTTTTTAGTTGGATGTAGTCCCATTTGTTTATTTTTTATATTGTTTCTCTTGCCGGGTCAGACACGATGCTTGAAAATATGCTGCTAAGACCAATGTGGAAGAGCATACAGCCTATGTTTTCTTCTAGAAGTTTCATGGTTTCAGGTCTTACATTAAAGTCTTTAATCCATTTTGAGTTAATTTTTGTGTATGGTGTATGACAATGGTCTTCTTTCATTCTTTAGCATGTGGCTATCCAGTTTTCCCAACACCATTTGTTGAAGAGACTTTCCTTACTCCATTGTATGTTCTTGGCTCCTTTGTTGAAGATTAGCTCTCCATAGATGTGTGGGTTTATTTCTGGGCATTCAATTCTATTCCACTGATCTGTGTTTCTGTTTTTGTGCCAGTACCATGCTGTTTTGGTTGCTATAGCTTTGTAGTATATTTTGAAATCAGGGAGTGTGATACCTCCAGCTTTGTTCTTTTCTCTCAGGATTCCTTTAGATATTCGTGCTCTTTTGTTGTTCCAAATACATTTTAAGATTCTTTGTTCTATTTCTGCGAAAAGTGTTGTTGGAACTTGGATAGGGATTGCATTGAATCTATAGATTGCTTTAGGAAGTATGGACATCTTAACTATGTTAATTCTTCCAATCCAAGAGCACGGAATATCTTTCCATTTCTTTGTGCCTTCTTCAATTTCTTTCAGCAATGTTTTGTAATTTTCAGTGTACAGATCTTTCACCTCCTTGGTTAAGTTTATTCCTAGGTATTTCATTCTTTTTGTTGCAATTGTAAATGGGATGGTATTCTTAATTTCTCTTTCCCCTACTTCATTGTTAGTGTATAGAAATGCAACGGATTTTTGTATGTTGATTTTGTATCCTGCAAATTTACCATATTCGTTTATTACTTCTAAAAGTTTTCTGGTGGATTCTTTAGGGTTTTCTATATATAAAATCATGTCATCTGCAAATAGTGACAGTTTCACTTTTTCCTTTCCAATTTGGATCGCTTTTATTTCTTTTTCTTGCCTGATTGCTCTGGCTAGGACTTCCCGTAGGATGTTAAATAGGAGTGGTGAGAGTGGGCATCCTTGTCTGGTTCCTGTTCTTAGAGGGATAGCTTTCAGTTTTTCACCATCGAGGATGATATTAGTTCTGGGTTTGTCATATATGGCCTTTATTATGCTGAGGTACTTTCCTTCTATACCCATTTTATTCAGAGTTTTTATCATGAATGGATGCTGTATCTTGTCAAATGTTTTCTCTGCATCTATTGAGATGATCATGTGATTTTTATTCTTCATTTTTTTTATGTGGTGTATCACGTTGATTGATTTGCAAATGGTGAACCATCCCTGCATCCCTGGAATAAATCCCACCTGATCATGGTGTATAATCTTTTTAATGTATTGTTGTATGCGATTTGCTAGTATTTTGTTGAGGATTTTTGCATCGATGTTCATCAGTGATATTGGCCTGTAAATTGTGTTGTACTTGTCTGGTTTTGGTATCAGGGTAATGTTGGCTTTGTAGAGGGAGTTAGGGAGCTCCCCATTCCCTCAATTTTTGGAAGAGTTTGAGAAGGATAGGTATTAAATCTTCTTTGAATGATTGGTAGAATTCACCAGGGAAGCTGTCTGGTCCTGGACTTTTATTTTTGGGGAGGTTTTTGATTACTGTTTTGATCTCCGTACTGGTAATTGGTCTGTTCAAATTCTCTATTTCTTCTTGATCCAGTTTTGGAAGGTTGTACGATTCTAAGAATTTATCCATTTCTTCCAGATTGTCGAATTTGTTGGCATATAGCTTTTCATAATATTCTCTTATAATCTTTTGTATTTCTTTTTTTTTTATAATTTTATTTATTTATTTTTATCCCAAAGCCCCAGCAGATAGTTGTATGTCATAGTTGCACATCATTCTAGTTGCTGTATGTGGGACGCAGCCTCAGCACGGCCGGACAAGCTGTGCGTCAGTGCTTGCCCGGGATCCGAACCCAGGCCGCCAGTAGCAGAGTGCGCGTACTTAACCACTAAGCCACGGGGCCGGCCCCAATCTTCTTTATTTCTGAGGTGTCTGTTGTAATTTCTCCTCTTTCATTTCGGATTTTACTTATTTGAGCCTTCTCTCTTTTTTCCTTGGTGAGTATAGCTAAAGGTTTGTCAATTTTGTTTATCTTTTCAAAGAACCAGCTCTTGGTTTTATTAATTTTTTCTATTGTTTTTTAGTCTCCATTTCATTTATTTCTGCTCTGATTTTTATGATTTCCCTTCTTCTACTGATTTTGGGCTTTGTTTGTTCTTCTTTCTCCAGTTCCTTTAGGTGCATTGTTAGATTGTTTATTTGAGATTTTTCTTGTTTGTTAAGATAGGCCTGTATTGCTATAAACTTCCCTCTTAGAACCGCTTTCGCTGTATCCCACAAATTCTGACATGTCGTATTTTCATTTTCATTTGTCTCCAGCTACTTTTTAATTTCTCCTTTGATTTCTTCATTGACCCAATCGTTGTTCAGTAGCATTTTGTTTAACCTCCACGTATTTGTGGCTTTTCTGATTTTCTTCCTGTAGTTGATTTCTAGTTTCATACTGTTGTGGTCAGAAAAGATGCTTGGTATGATTTCAACCTTCTTAAATTTATGGAAACTTGTTTTGTGGCCTAACATGTGATCAATCCTGGAGAGTGTTCCATGTGCATTTGAAAAGAATGTGTATTCTTTGGTTTTTGGATGGAATGTTCTGTATATAGCTACTAGGTCCATCTGTTCTAGTGTATCATTTAAGACCAATGTTTCCTTGTTGATCTTCTGTTTGACTGATCTATCTGTTGGTGTAAGTGGAGTGTTAAAGTCCCCTTCTATTATTGTGGTACTGTCTATTTCTCTTTTTATGTCTGTTAATAATTGTTTTATACGTTTAGGTACTCCTAGGTTGGGTGCAGAGATATTTACAAGTGTTATATCTTCTTGTTGGATTGTTCCCTTGATCATTATGTAATGCCCTTCTTTGTCTCTTTTGACAGTTTTTGTTTTAAAGTCTATTTTGTCTGATATGAGTATTGCTACCCCAGCTTTCTTTTCATTGCCATTTGCATGGAGTATCTTTTTCCATCCCTTCACTTTCAGTTTGTGAGTGTCTTTAGGTCTGAAGTGTGTCTCTTGTATGCAGCATATATATGGGTCTTGTTTTTTTATCCATTCAGCCACCCTATGCCTTTTACTTGGAGTATTTAGTACATTGACATTTAAAGTAGCTACTGATAAGTATGTACTTATTGCCATTTTTTAACTTTTTTTCTTGGTGTTTTAGTAGTTCTTCTCTGTTCCTTTCTTCTTCACTTGCTCTCTTCCCTTGTGGTTTGATGGCTTTCTTTAGTATTTTGTTTGGGTTCCTTTCTCTGAGTTTTTTGTGTATTTATTAGAGGTTTCTGGTTTGTGATTACCATGGGATTCATACAGTAACCTACATATATAGCAATCCACATTAGGTGATGGTCTCTTAGTTTGACCTCTGTCTGAAAGCTCTACTCTTTAATGCCCCTCCTCCCACATTTTATGTTTTTTTATATCATATCTAACCTCTCTTTTGTGCATTTGTATCCATTACCTTCTTATCATGGAAATAGATAATTTCCTATTTCTCTTTTCCCCTTAAATAGGTCCTTTTAGCATTTCGTGTACTACTGGTTTCTTGGTGACAAATTCCTTTAATTTTTGCTTGTCTGGGAAACTTTTGATCTCTCCTTCGATTTTGAATGATAACCTTGCAGGGTAGAGTATTCTTGGCTGTAGGTTTTTTCCTTTTAGCACTTTAAGTGTATCATGCCACTCTCTTCTAGCCTGTACGGTTTCTGCTGAGAAATCAGCTGATAGCCTTATGGGGTTTCCTTTGTATGTAACTTGACTTTCTCTTGCACCTCTTAGGAGTCTCTCTTTATCTTTAATTCTGGACATTTTGATTATGATGTGTCTTGGTGTGGGCCTCTTTGGGTTTATCTTGTTTGGGGCTCTCTGTTCTTCGTGTACCTGGATGTCTGTTTCCTTCCTTAGGTTAGGGAAGTTTCCATCTGTTATTTCTTGAAATAGATTCTTTGCCACTTTGTCTCGCTCTTCTCCTTCCGGGATACCTATAACATGGATGTTAGTGCGCTTGATGTTGTCCCAGAGGTCCCTTAGACTGTCCTCACTCTTTTTAATTCTTTTCTCTTTTACCTGTTCAGCTTGGGTAATTTCTTCTAGTCTTTCGTCCAGCTCATAGATCCGTTCTTCTGTATCCTCTACTCTGCTTTTGAGTCCCTCTAGTGAATTTTTCATTTCCGGTACTGTATTCTTCATTTCTGATTGGTTCTTTTATATATCTTCCATTTCTTTGTTGATGTTCTCACTGAGTTCATCTGTTCTTCTCCCAAGATTAGTGAGCACCTTTAACACTCTTTGTTTGAACTCTCTGTCAGGTAGGTTGCTCATTTCTGTTTCACTTAGTTCCTTTTCTGGGGTTTTGTCCTGTTCCCTTACTTGGAACATATTCCTTTGCCTCCTCATTTTGTCTCTTTCCCTGTGCTTATGACTACGTATTAGGTAGGTCAGCTACATCTCCTGCTCTTGCAGAGATGACCTTACATAAGTGATCCCTTATGAGGCCCAGCAGTGTGCTTCCCTCAGTTCTGAATGTTCCAGGAGTGACCCCTTTGTGGGCTACTTGTGTCCTTCTATTGCGATGTGGTTGCTCTTCCCATAGGTGCGCAGGGAGGCTGAGCTATGCCCCTGGCCAGCTATTGTAATGCTCAGCTGCTTGTATTTGTTGTGGGCCCTTCACCGGGTGTGGGGAGCCCCAGCACAGTTGGCTGCAAGTTCTGATAGCACATTTGTGTTGCAGTATTTCTTTTAAGTGAGTAGGCCCCCAGTATGGCAAGTTGTTAGGCTCAGGCACTTACAATTGCTATAAGCCTCCAGCCTTTAGGTCTCTTGTCAGCTCTCTGAGGATTGCAGCTGTGTGGGGCTGGCCTCAGGCACAGGAGCACCCAATTGTTTCAAGCTTGGGAAGGTGGGGCCAACCCCCTATGTGGCTCTTCGAGAAGCACAATTCTTTTGCAGCTGACAAGCCCCACCACCCACAGGTCCACACACACAGTCAACACAGTCCTGTCCCGTGTGCGCACCCCGACCTCCTGAAGTGGACCCAGTCTCTCCAAGTTGGGGGCCCCACACACTCCACCACTGCCCCACACTCTCCACCTGCTCCTTGCTCACATCCTGCCCCACAGACGTGGGGCCACTTGCCAGGCTGCAGAGAATCCAGGCAGCTCACTTAGCAGGCTCACATGTTGCCTGATGGCTTGTTGTTGGGTGGGGCCAGTCCCTAGGACGGGCTGCCTGCCCTGGCTGAGCTGAATTAAATCAGTGCTCTAGTAGATGGGGCAGCCCCTGAGCTAGTAGGCCCCAGGGAGAATTCCAATGGCATCTGCCAGTGTCTGTGTCAGCACGCCCACACCAGGCCACAACAATGGCCGCCGCCATTGTCCCAGTCCCTGGAGAGGTCTCACCTCTCACTGAGGCGCACTCAGACCTATCAGATGAGTCTCTTTTCACCAAAGTACTGTGCACCTTTCTTTCTGGTCATTTTAGGTTGCTTTCCCAAAGGGGTGAATTTGTATATGTGCCCTTTAAGAGCCAACTTGAATTTCTTTGTGAACCAGCTTTTCTGGGGGTACTCCCCAATGTTTTAGTAGCAGGCATAGTCAGATGTTATGCCACTCTGCTCGATTGCGCTGGGTCCAAAAAATGCCTACAGCAGGGGCACTCCCCGGCTCGGGGCCCTGATCCTCCAGGGAGGGCTGCGTACCTGTGGGCTGCTCCGAGGCGGCCGTGAGGCGCTGTGGCTTGTGAAGGCAGCATTTTTTCTCTCCAGAAGGGAGTTTCTGCCTCTTCCACCTCAATTAGGATTGTCCCTTGTTGCAGGAGTTCCTCTTATCCCGTTTTCAGTTCTCTCTCCGGGGCAATTTTTCCAAGAGCAGTTGTAAATGGGCTGTGTCCGCGGGAGGAGGTGAGTTCACAGTCTGACCATGCCGCCATCTTGACTTGTCTCCATAAACTGCTTTTAGTTCTACTAGCATAAAATTTAAGTATTATAAAAACATTCTTCAACCTTGTTTCTATAAATCTGAAAGCCAGGAAGGAAAAGGTTTAGCTTAACTCCACCCTAAGATGAGAAATTCAACACACCTTTACTTCCCTGTCCACACCCTTCCCATTTTATTATTTGTTGATGTAATATAGGGTTTGGTTTCAAACTATTGTTACTAAATTGTTTACACAAGAGAGCTTCTCTTTCAGATTGTTTTCATTTACAATTCATTTCTCTAGAATGCACAATAAAAATATCTAGATAACATGTTTTATTATTTTAATGTTCATCTGTAATTTTGCATTATGACATATATATATCTTTTATATGAAACATTAGAGTGTATATACTGTAAAACATTGTGTTATAAAACATAGAACTCCAATCTCACTTTACGTCATTTATTTCTAAATCTATAGTACTAATAGAATTTATTTTCTTCAAACGATCCTGTGAGAAACTATAAGAGGAAACACTTCATTACTCATTCTATGAGGCCAGAAATATCCAGATACCAAAACCACTCAAAGACATTACAAGAAAAGAAAGCTAAAGACCAATACATTTTATGAATTTAAATGCAAAATTCTTAGGAAAATTTAGCAAATAGGATCCAAAAATAAGTTTTATCAGATAATATATCATTACTAAGTGGGGTTCATCCCAGAGATACAAGGTAGTTGTATCATTTGATAAATCAATGCAATTTACCATATTAACAAACTGAAAAAGAAAAAAACATATGATCTCAGTAGATGTGGAAAAACTATTTGGCAAAATTCTGCACTCAATAAACTAGAAATACAAGGGAACTTCTTCAACCTGATAAAGACTGTCTAACATAAACCTACAGCATCAGACTTAATGGTTTCTATCTATAATCAGGAACAAATTAAGAAAGTTGGCTCTCATCCCTTTTATTCAATATTGTACTGGAAATCCTAGATGGATTGGGAAGGTAAAAGTAAAACTATTTTTATTGACAGACAATATAATCATTAGAAAATCTTAAGGAAATCACAAAAACTTCTAGCAATAATGAGTTTAGCAAGTTCATAGAACATAAGATAAATATAAAAACACTTTTTATTTCAAGGTACTAGCAAAAATTGGAAATTAAAATTTTTAAATACCATTTAGAATAACACCAACAATACGAACTATGTAGGAATAATTTAACAAAATCTGTGAAAGACCTGTATATGGTATTGCTGAGACAAATAAAAGAAGAGCTAAATAAATGGAGAGTTAGATCATGTATATGAATTGGAAGACTCAATATTGTTATGATGTCAATTATCTCTATTTTGATCTGTAGATTCAATGCAATTCCAATCAAACTTCCAGCAAGCTATATTGTAGAATTTGAAATTTGCATCTAAAATGTGTAGGGAAATGCAAAGACATAGGATAGCCCAAACAATTTTGAAAAAGAAAAACAAAGTTGGAGAATGTGCACTTCCTGAGTTGAACATTTACTGTAAAGCTAATAATTGAGATAATATGTGATTGGCATAAGTATAGACATAAATGGAGTGAAATAGAGATATCATAAATGGATCCACAAGTTTATGGTAAACTTATTTTCAACAAATATTCTAAGGTAATTCAATGAGGAAAGGATAGTTCTATCAACAAACAATGCTGAAACAATGGCTATCCATGTGTAGAAAGGAAGGAAGAAGTGGGAAGGAAAAGAGAGAGTGGGAGAAGGAAAGGGGGGCAGGGGAGGGAAATCAGGGAACACAAATGGGAGAGAGGGAAAGAGAGGGAGAAACTTTGATCTTTACTTCACAGCCTACCTAGAAATTAACTAAAAATGGATCATAGACTTAAATGTAAAAGCTAAAACTATTAAACTTCTGGAAAGAATAGGAGAAAATCTTTTGACCCCTGAGAAGGCAAAGATTTCTTAGATAGCTCATAAAACATACAAACCATAAAAAAGAAAAAAAAGAAATTGAACTTCATCGAAATTAAAAAATTAGCTCTTCAAATGGCACATAACAAAATGAAAGATAAGCCACCAACTGAAATAAAATGGTGTTTTAAAAATATATATGTAATAAAAGACATATTCCAGAATGTATACAGAATCTTACAACTAAGTAATCTGAAGACAAACAACTCAATTTAAAAATTGAGTTTGAACAGACACTTTTCCGAAGATATATGAATGGCAAATAAGCATATGAAAAGATGCTTAATATCCTTACTTATTTGGAAAATGCAAATTAAACACAATGTGAGATACCATTTCACACTCACTAGAATGGCTAAAATGAAAAAGATTGACATTACTAAATGTTGACAAGGATGGGGAGCACCTGGAACTCTCATACATAGCTGATGGAAATGCAAATTGGTATAGCCACTTTGGAAAATGGATTGGTAGTTTCTTCTAACATTGAATATTCACTCACAATGTGACCCAGTAATCCAACTGCTAGGTATTTATCAAAGAGAAATAAAAACCAATGCTTACACAAAGATGTATTCCAATGTTCACAGTAGCTTATTCGTATTAGCCAAAATAACAAGTCTATCAACTCTTGAATGGATAAACAAATCATGGTATATCCATAAAAGGAAATACTCAGCAATAAAAAGAAAAACTGCTGATACAAGCAACAAGGATGACTCTCAAAGGCACTGTGCTAAATGAAAGTACATACTGTATGATTTCACTTATCTCACAGTCTAGTGACAGAAGTAGACAAGCAGTTTCCAGAGGCCAGGATTGAGGAAAAGGGATTAATTACAAAGGGGTATAAGAGAGGTTTTTGCAGTTATAGAAATGCTCTATGTATCATGATTGTAACAGTGGTTACATTACTGTGTACATTTGTCATAATGTATTAAAACGTATATTTTAAAGTGTTGACTTTTATTGTATGTAAATTATAACTCAATAAAGCTTATTTTTTTAAAGAAAGAAAGAAGGCTTCTAAAATAAAGACATTTTCAGACAAAAAAAAATATGCTGCAAGTCAATATTACTCTAAATACATGAAACTTGAGTAAATTTAAAATGCTGCCCCATAGCAGTGGAGGCAGCACTAGGAAATGTGAATAATAAATTAATTCATTTATTAATATTTTAATAAATTCACCAAATATTTATTGAGTAGCTACTATGTGTATATAATATTGTGCAAGATAATGGAGATACAATAATTGATCATAGCATTTACCTTCCTGTGCCCCAAATTTTAGTTGACAGACCCATAAGCAAATCATTACTTTCCAATGAGGGTGAATGTTGAAACTGTTTTGCAAATGCAGTGTGAGTATAGTGGAGGGAGATGAAATATGGTCTTAGCCTATTCCTCATTTTACTAGATAATTTAATAAATATTTAGTGATCTGTTGATTTAGGTCAAATGCTCTTGACTGAGTCTATGCCCAGTGCCTAGTACTGTCCATGTGATACTTAGAGGAATATGCCCCATTAAGCACTCATTTTTGGTAAATATTTCACATTCTCTGACATTATTTGGAGCTCCTGTTATTGAACATGTCACTCCTCTCTCATTTAGTAGGACAAAATTAACAGGAGAGTGAAAAGACACGAGATCATTGTTTTACTTTTGGATGAAAACATCTCGGTTTGCCTTGGCTTTTCGTAGGCAGCCGTTGGCCATTGTGATAATGTTTGGTCTCTTTGGTTGACATTATCGTTCAGTCCCCTGCCTTCAGGAGAGCCATGGGCGCTGGCTGCTGCTCTGCTGCCTCAGACTCCTTCCTCCAGGCTCTGAGAGCTTCACGCTCTCCTTTGACCCCCGCTCCCGATTCTCCTCTCTTCCTTGCCCTCCCTGCTCAGGTGTATTTCATCCGCACAGCATTTACTGTTGAGTCTGACAACTTTTTTCCCCTGGAGAAAAATATAAGTGCTTTTCTCTTTACGAAATAACTTTCATAAATTAATTGCTTCCTCTTTTATTATAAAATTTCTTGGAATGCCAAATGTATCAAGGAGCATAAGCCCTTTAACTCTCTTCTGTCTCAGGGAATCAAGATTCCCAACAGACTGCAGACTTCTTCCCTATGTGCTCTCTACTTTGGCAAAAAATGAACTTTTTTCAAGTAGTTGAGTGATGATTCAGCAATTCTCAAAGAAAGTAAGACTCCAATGTTTTAAAAATCTGCATTTTAACCATAAAATGTTTTCCATCTTCCTTACAAGTATGATATAGAAAGACACTTTTGAAACTATCCTTCTTTCCTCTCTTTCTTCAAGTGAAATTATAATGTCACGTAAGTAAAGCTTATTTGCATATTTATGAATACTGGTAACTAAAGTTAAATATGCATACACACACATTTACCTCCAACATGAATAGCTTCATAACTCTAGTTACAAATGCAATCATGGTCCTTCTATTTTGTTAATTACTTTGGTCCTTACTTGCCACATTAGCAGGAAGTCCAGTATCCTACGCACTTCTTAATTGTCTGAAAACTCCAGGGGCTATCCTAACGGGCTCACTCCATTTTATTGTTTGTCACTACCATGTGCTGTTTTAGTCTCCCAAATATCCTGACAGATAGTGCTCCTCCACTACTGTGAAGGATGATTCCATTTCCTTGGTAAATCGGTAATGGGTGCCCCACACAAGAGCTCCCAAGGGTGCAGGTTTAAGCACTCATCTCTTTCAGTTCAAATTTCCAGCACTTACCACCCCATAAAACCCAAATCCTCATACTCCTTTTCTTTTAGACAACCACATGCATTCCACTGTGGCCACTGCTCAGACTCAGAACTATTAGAACTCCCCTTCAAAGGGACACTGCCTTCAGCAATCCCAAAGTGATTTCCTGTCCTCCTCAGCACCTTGATACTGCTGGCAATTTTTCTCATTAAGAAAAAGAGCGACACACACACATTTAATTTCTGGTAGGACAAGGCCTTTGATAGGATATCTCACTATTCATAAATGGTATGGTATTATATATGTATGCATTGGTATATATGTATATACATACATATAATATAATGTATTTGTATATAATGTATATTACTTGTGTGCATGTTGGTTTAAGTTCATTAACTGAATTAAAAATACCCATTGAATACTTGTTATGTACCAGCCACTGGAAACAAAGATTAATAAGGTACAATCTCTCCAAGAAACTAGGGAATAAAAATATAAATAAACAATTATGATACTGTATGATAAGTACTGCTTTAGAGTTAGGCATAGAATATAAATATTTTGGGCAACGCACAAGGAGGAATTTTACAATGGAGGAGCAAATTCTGTAGAATCATGTAGCTATCAGATTTTACTCCATAATTACGCCATAAATACATCACTCGATTTCCTTCTGTCTTAGATTCCTGATACACAGAATGGTTTCATGTTTTTTGTTTTAGTTTTTTTGTTATTATTAAGTTTTATTTCTAACAGCACACATTATATTCCACTTTAGTTTAATGCTTGCATCTTTAGTTTTGGTATAGAGAAAAGCATACAGTATAGTCTCAATAAATATGTATTTTATAAAGCTTGAATGAATGGACAAATTGCATTTTTGGTAATGATGGTGTAGAGAAGCTCTATATTGTGTTAGAGGTTTTTTGATCTAGATATAATCAATTTAATTGAAATTCTGGAACAATCCATTTGTCACATTCAACAAGATCATTTGTCAATACACGGGCTGACCTCCACTTAAAAATATAAGATACCGTGTGGCTTTGTAATAACAAGCTTTGAGAAGAAGTAAGCTTATCTTACTCTTTTGTCTTTCATACTAGCATCCATAATTCTACATAACACACTTATAGTGGCAACCACAGCAGAAGATCCATATCAGGTCAATCTCATCCACATAGTGACATGCAAATTGTTCAACAAATTTTGGCTATTATTATTGCGCTAATTTGACACACGAAATTTTGATAAAAATTGGAAGCCTTGGTATGCTTTCATTAATTATTTTACTAACAAAGGAATTATTATTGCTTTTAGATGTTTTAGTCTATTTTGGATTTTTACTATGAATGCTTAAGTCAAAAGGAGAGAAGAAAGAAATGGTAGAAAAAACACTTTATAATTTATTAGTACATAAGGATTTTAATCAATTTTTTGTAACTGGAAATTATTGGCCTTGGTTATTAGGTAGTTCTAGGGGATTTCACTTCATCAGATGCTGAGCAAGACCAGAAATACTGTGAAAGCTGTTAGGCCCACTCCACTTGTGCAATTGTGTGTGAATGTGTCTGGAACCACTACACAAACAGATCTTCACATAAGACTTAAATGACTATGTGTTAATTTAGTAGACCTTGAATACAATTTTGAATGGAATCAATAACATAATGAACTTCAGTGATTGCATGATGTCATCTGGGGTGGGGTTAGAGAGGAGTACTAGAAGAGATCAGGCTCATTTTTCTTTTTTTTTGCTGAGGAAGATGCACCCTGAGCTAACATCTGTTGCCAATTTTCCTTGAGGAAGATTAGCCCTGAGCTAACAACTGTGCCAATATTTCTTTATTTTATAATTTTATTTATTTATTTTTTTCCCCAAAGCCCCAGTAGATAGTTGTACGTCACAGCTTCACATCCTTCTAGTTGCTGTATGTGGGACGTAGCCTCAGCATGGCTGGAGAAACAGTGCGTCATCACACGCCCAGGATCCGAACCCAGGCTGCCAGCAGCAGAGCGCGTGCACTTAACCGCTAAGCCACGGAGCCGGCCCTCCTTTATTTTATACGTGGGTGGCCACCACAGCATGGCTGATGAGTGGAGTAGGTCCACACCCAGAATCCGAACCCAGGCCGCCAAAGCAAGGCGCGCAGAACTTTAACCGCTGAGCCATGGGGCTGGCCCCACATCAGGCTCCTTGTGACCTCTACAATCCTTAACCTAAGCTCTTGAGTTTAATAACAATTTTCAAAATATGAGAATAAGATGTCATATTTTGCCTATTGTGTTCCACCTGAAAATCTCAATTCGATGGGGACCTATCTTGCAAGGAGGATCATTGCTGGGGAAATAAGAAGTGTTCCAGTGACAGCACTAATAAAACAATTAGGTCAGAACGGACGTGTGTAGGCAGTCTTGGAGGCCTGTGCATGCACCTGGTGGAAGATACTTTTTGGCAAGGTGAGAAAGTATTGGGCAACACGTTGCTAGAACTTGCAATAGAGCCTCTAGGAAAACACCGATAGCAAAGTTTGCCCAACATTACTTTCAATTCTTTTAATTTTCTCCTTTATTCTAACAAGAGGTAAACAAAAAGCATCTGGTATTTGTTTTGTTTTAAAGTAACAGCTCCCTTATTAAACCTCATGTTTGACAGTGTGGCTTATATGTCAGGGTATACTAGTTCCGCTTTGTCCCTTTCAAATGGGAATCATTCAAAAAAACTCCCTAAAGTAAAATTCAAAGTGAAACCGACTTCCCAAAGTACCATGAAATATTATTCAGAAAAAGTAAAACTGCAACATTTGGTACAACTTATTTTTTCCATCTTCTTGAACCATATTAATTGTATTAGTATTAAAAATTATAGTTGTGTCAGTTCTGCAGCTGATAGTGGTTTGGTTCAAACTAGAGTCAGCAGCAGCTGCAAAAATAAGGAAACATCTTGTCTGTTGCCATGAGAGGATTAGAGTGTAATTCATAGCAAGCCAGCTTTACGCAGACTACCTCAGGTTTATCATGCAAGAATCAAAGTCACATGTCTCCACATGAGCCATGTTCGCTGAAAAGCTTCCAGCCTAATATGCAGAGAAATGTAACCAAAAAAACCATGAGGATTTCTACATTTAAAGGACAAATGAGAGAGGCACTCTTCTTACAGAGCAGTTCCTATCCCAAAAGCCTGTCCCGTTCCTGCAGCTCCTAATTCCTTCCTCACCCCCTCATCAAAGATTCTCCAACGAGAAATTGGTTAGGGAGTTGCTTCCAACAATATAGGTCTCTCCTCCAAAAGCAGTGCAGTCTGCTCTTCTTTGGCCTCTACTGCTAGTTCAGAGCAGTAGACTAGACTAATGTTGTTCAAATGCTTTTGAACCCATAATCACAGCAAGAAATCCATTTTCATCCATTCACATAAAACTGAAGCAAAAGTTTCATGAAGAATATTTACCCTTACCACATGTGATGCACTCTGATAGTTTCTCTTTTACTCTATTCTGTTTAATTTTTGTACGACTGTTGCAGACCAACAAATTGACTTCATTACACACAAATGTCATGACCCACAGTTTATAAAACACTGCCAAAGTTCAGTACATCTCATGGCCAGCTGTGCATCAAAATCACCTGGGGAGTGTTTTCAAAACAAGAAGGCAGGGTTGGGGTGGGGGGGAATGGGGATGAGGCAGACAGTTTCTCCCAATTATTTGCTGTGTGACCTTGAATAAGTTACTTAACCTCTCTGAGTTTCAGTTTCCTCACCTGTCAAATGATGATAATGGAATCTTTCATAGAGTTCTTGTTGTAGGCATGAAATGACTTAATACCAGCAAAACACTTTAAGTCTGAAACGTGGTAAGAACGTTATTCTTAATCTTGCAACCGTACTATTTCTATAGTTGTGTTGCATTGCTGATGTCTAACGGGCATTTTTCACAACAGGTTCTAATCTGCCTTAAATGCTGTGCCTTTGCTAGAGCCAAAAGAGGATTAGAACTCAGTCACCTCATTAATACCTTGCCTGGCTACTAAATTGGAGGTGCCTCAAAAAGGTACTAATGAGGTGACTGAGTTCTAACCTGATTTTGGCCCCCACTAAAGGTATTAATGATGTGACCAGGTTTTAACCTGTTCTTGACTTCACATATATGCTGGTTTTCAAAGCAGGTGAGAACTTGTTTTTCAAAGGCTGTTAAAACATCAAATCATGACCTTAGTTTTTATTTTTTATGGAACGTGAATGAGAGATATAAAGGAAAGAACTGGACAGAGTTAATCAGAAACCCTTAATATTCATCTTTCTTTCACCTTGTCCTGTACCAATTTTCCTGAAGAACTACAGTAGATTGCAATTCAGGTTGTTTAAGTAAATTCTTAGGCTTTTCCAGTAAATTATTTTTAACTTAGCACAATATCCTAAATCCATAGATCCTAAATTGAATCAAGTAGCAAATATTTATTGAAAAACCAACACTATCCCTGCTAAATTAAGTACTGTGAAGACACTAAGGAAATTTGAAATGTAGTCCCTTCCCTCAGAGTGCTTACAGTCTGCTTGATGGAGACTGTTTTAAAAGATAGCATTTTAATAGAGATTTTGAGGTATAGTAAGGCCAACAGATCAGCAGACAATTGCCACCGAAAATATAGTTTGTTAATCACAGTTCCCACCCAAGTGGAGGCCCCACACGGTGAAGCATCTGTGAAGAGGCTGGGGCGGGGGGGACAGTGGGCAAGAGGCTTTATTGGTTCCTGTGGGAAGGAACCGGGAAAGCTGGGTAAGCAGGCTTATGATTGGCTAGTTTGAAAAATGTTAGTGTATTTAAAACATAAGAGCTGTCTCTAGTTGCCGGGTACCTGGCCCGGGGGTATTAGAGCATGTGGATAATGGCTGGAACGTGAGAGCCTGATAAAGGAAGCAGCTAGGGTGTGGGCTCTGCATTGGTTGGTTTTCATTAGAAAAGCACTCTTGCCAGTGAGTTGTTTAACATCTCTAGGAACTGGCTAAACCTTGGAGGGCAGTATGTCCAGGGTCAGCAAGGCCCCAGATGTCAAAGCATCAGAATACAGAAAAGAAAAGGAATGGCTAATACAGAAACGACCCCAAACTTGGTAAATATTAACAACATAGTTTACCACTAACATGTGTATTGTATACCAAAAGCATTGAGGAATTCAGAGAACACTCTCAACTTTGGTATACATCAGAATCACCTGGGGAAATTTTTTTTTTTGTGAGGAAGATCAGCCCTGAGCTAACATCCAATGTCAATCTTCCTTTTTGTTTGCTGAGGAAGACTGGCCCTTGGCTAACATCCACACCCATCTTCCTCCACTTTGATATGGGACACCGCCACAGCATGGCTTGCCAAGTGGTACGTCGGTGCATGCCCAGGATCTGAACTGGCGAACCCCGGGCCACTGGAGTGGAGTGCACGCACTTAACCACTTGCACAACCGGGCCGGCCCCTCACCTGGGGAATTTTGAAAGTACTGCTCTTGAGTCCCCATTCAGATTCTGACTTAGTTTGTCCAGGGTGCAGCAGGGCATCAGGATTTTTAAGAGTTCCCTAGGTGATTTTAATGTGAGCCTAGGTTAAAAACCACTGATTTAGAGTAGGTGTGAACAGGACAGGTGGGGACAAGCATATTTGGACCTCAAATGCCCTAAAACTGGCCGGTTTATGCCTCATCTTCTGCAATAGAGAGATGAGAAAAGAAGAGAGAAAAATAATAATATAGCAGAGAATAATGGATTGAACATATATTGTGTACCTGCTACATGTCAGGTCCATTTTTGGAACTCCAAATACATTATCTAATTTTTTCCCCAGATGCATAAGAGAAAAATATAACATAAAATTACTTCATTTTGCTGAAAGGAAACTGAAACTCAGAAACAGTAAGTGATTTGCCTTCAATCCACAACTAATATGTTGGTAAATACCTATCTCTTCTCTTCCAAATTTGAATGTAGTTATTTATTGAAGAGGAAATACTATTTTCTCCCCCAAGTAACCAATATTTTTCCTATATGATAACCCAACCATAAAATTTTTTCTTTGTATTCGACTTTAAATACCTCTTACCTTGACCAAATACCCATTTATTATTATTGCAGAGGAATCTGTGAACCCTGACACGATTGATAATCTTTTTCAGTCCAGCATTTCAATTTCCGTTAGGCTTTTGCCCCACTCCCATCCTGTCTGTTATGGCTGTAGTGGCACACCTCAGGGGATTATGCAACTATGGTACTCTAATATTTTATCTATAATGATTGGTCTAAGGGATGGTCACATGAACTAAGCTAAGCCAATCGGAGTGCTTCCACTGAGATCCCAAGTGTAGATGGAGAGAGAGTGTGTCTATTCCTTGTGGACTGTAGGCTGTAAGCATAGAGAACTGAGCTTCCTTGAGATCCTGTCTAAAGCATGAGAGAATAAGGCCAACAGGAAGAGAGGCAAAAAAAATAGATGTTTAGATAGATCCAAGAGATGGATAAGCTGCTGCTATTGTTTGAGCTTCTGGATTTAATCAGGCTTAAATGCAAACATCTCCACCCATGAACTTAATTGTATGAGCCAATAAATTTCCCTTTTACTTAAGATGTTTTGAATTGGGTTTCCGTCACATGTAACAGTCACTTACACAATCAGATGTCTCCAAAAAGTACACGTATTTGGAGCACAGGTCTGTTTAATTTAATGAAGGTACACTCAAGAAGAGTTTGAACAAAGGTGGGCTTTTCTTCTTATGTGGACAACTATTGCCTTGCGGTGTGCAGGTTCTCCAAATCGAAGCATAAAGTAAGGCTGTACTGCAAGTTCAAAATCAATGATATATTATTTTGGAATGGTCCTTTAGAAAAGAAAACTGAGAGCCCAACGACAAATCAGTCAATCAGTCAAAATCAATTACTAGTCATCCGTTGTGTGTCAAGAAGTGTGAAAGGTACAGGGAGGCTCCAAAGATAAACAGGACACTATTCTCAAGAACCTCACTGCTTGTGGGGAAAATATGGACCCAAAATAACCAGTGCTATAAGGTAACGGATACATGGTAAGTGGCCAAATGAGCAGTATGAAAATATTTTAGGGCTACATATGTTCAAAGGAACGAGCAATAGCTGTTGGATGGAGCTGGTCAGGAGCACTTTTTTTTGGGGGGGGGGAAGGTAACCTGACCTGTGCCTTGAAGAATGGTAAGATTTAGCAGAGAGATGATCTTTGCCTACAAAGAGAAAAGTCCACATAACGTACTTGAGCTGTATCAAGAGTCTAATACTAGGTCAAAGGAAGTAGAATTTAATGCAGCAGAAAACCTTCTCTTTACCTCTATCCCATACCATTATTTCTTGACTTTTATTCTTGAAAATTAAAAAAAAAATCCAGATTTATTAAAAATACAAGTCACATACTGATCCAGACAGTCATAATTCTTACCCATTAGGGGTTATAATCTATTTAGAAATTTCAAGAAAGTAAACAAGTCATTGTTTTGAATAATACCTATAGGAGAGGGCACCTAACCCAGATTAAAGAACGTCAGAGTAGGATTCTTAGAAAAAGTAGCATATAGACTAAAAGTTTACTAAAGACTAGGTAGAAGTTAGTAAAGATCTGAATGAGAAAAAGCATGACACATTTGGTGAATTGAAATAAGTTCAAAGTGGTGAGAGCGAGGTGCCAGCAAGAGTAGAAGGGGCAATGGATGAGTTTAAACTCTAGAGAAAAAAAAGGGCATAGAGCAGGTGTCCTCCAAGAGCTTGGGCCTCTGGGGCTCCCTGAGACACTTTCAGGGAGTCTGTGAAGTCAAATAATTTTTGTAATAATGCTAGTACATGATTTGCCTTTAAAAACTCATTTTCTCATGAGTGTACAGTGGAGTTTTTCACAGGACACTTGAAAGATCTACATAAAACAATGAACCAATATGTTCCAAGTAACAAATCATGATGCTATAAAAATCAAGCATGGACAAAAAATACATTCAAGGTGCAAGATAGGCCAGTGTAACAGACTACAGAAAAGTTTATGAATATGGTTTCAGACTCCATATGGAAACTAATCTTTAAGAAACTTCCACTTTTTGAAGTTTGATGTAGGATAAAAGAAGGATGTTCACAATGATCTAAAATGGCTGTTAAAATACCTCTCCCTTTTCTGACTCTGTACGTGTGTGAGACCAGATTTCTTCCTATACTTCCACCAAAACAACAGATCACAACAGAGTGAATGCAGAAGCAGATATGACCATCTAGCTCACTTCTGTTAAGCCAGACCTTTAAAAGATGTCCAAAAGTGTAAAACAATTCCATTCTTACAACTAATTTGATGGGGAGAATATAGTTATTTTGCATAAAAAAATGTTTGTTGCTGTTATTTTAAAAATAAATTAATAAATATTTTATTTTTTGAGTTTTAATTTCTAATATAGTAAATATAGGTAGATATAACTCACATAAGCTCTTTAGAGTTCATATAACTTTTTTGTGTGTGTGTGAGGAGATCAGGCCTGTGCTAACATCTGCCAATCCTCCTCTTTTTGCTGAGGAAGACTGGCCCTGGGCTAACATCCGTGCCCATCTTCCTCCACTTTATATGGGACGCTGCCACAGCGTGGCTTGCCAAGCGGTGCATCGGTGCGCGCCCGGGATCCGAACCAGCGAACCCCGGGCTGCCGCAGTGGAGCATGCACACTTAACCACTTGTGCCACTGGGCCGGCCCAAGAGTTCATATAATTTTTAAGAGTGTAAAGGGATTCTGAGGCCAAAAATTTCCAAATGATGTCTTATGGATTCTGTGTCATGTCTCTTCCAGATCCCTTCTTTTTTTTTTTTTTTGTGAGGAAGATCAGTCCTGAGCTAGCATCCATGCCAATCTTCCTCTTTTTGCTGAGGAACACTGGCCCTGGGCTAACATCTGTGCCTATCTTCCTCCACTTTATATGAGACGCCGCCACAGCATGGCTTGACAAGCGGTGCCTCCGTGTGCGCACAGGATCCGAACCCGTGCTGCCAGCAGCGAAGTGCGCACACTTAACCGCTAGACCAGAGGGCCAGCCCCGAGATCCCTTCTTTTTTCCACCCTGTGTGGTTGATGAATACTCAGTAAGTTCTCCCCATAAATGTTGAGTCTCTTCTCCACTTCCATTCACTCACGGTCTCCAACTGCCCATTGTTGTTAGCCTGAGCGAATAAATGGATCTTGCTTTCACATCACTACCAGCTTCTTTTTGTCCTGAATCCTCATTTCCCATTGATAATGTGTCAGAAGTAATAGCTGCTATTATGACAATTTGAGAGAATCATGTAAGGATCAATAAGCAACAAGATCAAACTCACAAATGTATCTACCTCTCTGCAGAGCACTCTGTGTCTTGATAACAACTGAAATTGACTGAGGAGACAGTGCTGTTTCCCTGTGGTTTTGAGTGTTTTACATTACAAAAAGCAAGACTTTAAGAATATAAAAACATTAGAATATTTGAAAGCAGCAAAAGTTGTAACTTGTTCTCCAGCTCTGAACCAAATACTTGCGGAAAAGATTATAATGAATAATCTCTTATCTTTAGGGAAAAAAAAATTGTCTGATTTCTTTCTTTGCTTTGAAGCTTCTGATTATTTCTGGCTGTTTGCCCCACATTTTGATCTTTGGATAAGGATGCTGTCCCCGGGCTCCTTTCCTTCTGAGATCCATCAGGAGAATCTTTCTGAAGGCTTTTACTGGGATTTTATATTTCACAGTTAATGGCTGCAAGGTTTCAGGAAAAATGTAAGTATCCACTCAAATGCAAAGATCTATAATCCTCTGCAGCAAGACGGTCTGGATATGGAAGAAAGGGGTGCTGGGGGCAAGAAGTGACAGACGCAGCAAGAACTCAAAGCAGCTCTTCCTCCTACCACCTTCCTGGTCTGTGGCATCACTGTTCTTCCAGACTCCAGCCTTCCCTCAGTAGACTGGTTCAAGGGAGGCATTAGGTTGCCCTTTGGAAAAGGAATAGGTCTCTCCTTGGAGCTGAGTCAGGACCATCCCATTCTTTTCAGTTATAAACTTTGGCAATTTTGATTCCATGTTATCAGTCAGAGGACATCATTCTTTTCAAGTCAAAATCTAGCTTCTGCCAAATTTTGATTAAAAAGAAATCTTTATCCTTCATTTCAAACAGTGTTATTTTTAAACGCTTGTTTATTTCAGCTTGAATTAAAATCAAGCTTAGAAGAAAAGGATTTTTATATCTATTCTTATTTGAATTTGCTTGTCAAAATCCCTTTAAAGAGCTTTAGGTCATAGTCTTCCCAAAATTATCTTTTCCTGCTTGCTTTTATTTGTAAAAAATGGTATGTTTGTATCAATGTTGTATATCAATTTTAGATTTTTTCAATCCTTTTTAAAATATATTTTTAAAAATGCATTAACGATTGTTAAAGTCAATCCTTTAACAGCTAAAAAAAATTGTGCACAATTACATATGAAATACATGAGTGCCCTCTCTTGTTCACTTCAAAGTAAAACAGTTTAAGTAATCGAAGAATTTTCTCTTTAGTGGCAGGAAACAAAATCAGCCACACCGAATAACGTAAGATATTTGTCTTCCTTCTTTGAAAATTTGACGTATAAATATATGACATATTTTATTGAGAGGAATTTACTGGAAGAAAATGAATTTTAAAGTGAACACAACTTCTTTTATAAGAAGTTAAAATGGTAGCCTTTGTAACAACACTGATACCAGTTTTAATATAGATCTTTTTATCTCAGAGGTTACGTTGTATTCAAGTCAACTTGTTTTTAAAATGAGTTTCTTTTTGACTGAAACGATAGCTCTGTAAGCAAGTTCTAATTTCCCAGATAGTTAAATCTATAAATGATAATATTCTGATCTTCACTTCTTTTAAACAACTGAAGGAAAAGCAACAAAGATGCCTGTTGTTTGGAGCTAGTAATTTCTCATATTGCTGGTCGGTAATGGAGCTGCACAAAAGAACACACTATGGTGCTGTTAATACTGAAGAACATTACCTACCACTTCTATAGCCCTACTATCTTGCTCAAGAGGTTACTGAGCTGGACAAAATGTACATAAGTCTTTGTGTTTGGTATATAAGGCCAACTTGGGGTAGAGATTTTGGGATAAAAAGGTCTTAGATCTGAAGAAATTCAATGAACAGGACTAACGTTCATGCTACACTCAATGAGGATAAGAGAAACGCTCTGCCATGGTTTCAGGAATCTTATGCCATTTAAATTGCCATTCTTTGAAAGTTTTGAGTTAGTAAAAAAGCCCTAGGCCTTGTGTAGTTGCCTCTTGGAATCTCAAATGAGGTAGTTTACACCGTAAATCCTTCACATCCTATGAAAAGTGTTTCCTGAAAGCATGAGGGGAAATATTTATTAGAGGGATTTTTCGAAAGAGCAGCACAGGTTTCTAAATCTGAGAATCCAGACCCCCTCTCAGCTCCCATCCCCCACCCCACCAGGGTTTTACATTCCTGTCAAGTGTGCTGGTTGCCAAATGAGGTATCTTAAGCGCTACTACCACTGGGAACATTGTGATGACTTCCACCAGGCGACAGAAATACCGCTAAAGATCAGATCTCTGCATGCTTTATATAGGAAGAGAGTCCCTTAATAGGTGGCTGTAGCTCTTTGCAGAGTCTAGGATCTCATGTTTAAAGATGATCTAATGTTCATTTCCTTCTAGATACGCTGTTAACGATGTTATCTGAATAATTTCAATATTCCGTTTCACTAAAGATCTGTCAAGTATTGTAAGAACCAGATCATCAGCTACCAGAGGTGAACCTGATATTGTGCCTTTATCAGGAAAATCCTGGTAACAGTAACTAAGGTTATCTTCACAACTACCTGTAAAGCAGAACCTACTATCCCCACTTTACCCAGAGTGGTTAAGTAACACCACCCATGGCAATGGCTAAATTTACTAGATGGAGCTGGAGTTTGAACTCAGGCACGCAGCTCCAGAGTTTATGTTATACTTCATTCTAGGCTTTCTCACGGCTCGAACTCTTACCTCTTTTACAAGGCTCTGTTCATAGACTACGACTTCTCAGGAGCTTTTCTGATTCTCTTAGATGATCATAATCTCTCTCTTCTGAACTCTGATAACACTATCTCTAATCTTTCTCTAATGCCAGTTTGCTGGTGGAGGTTTTATTATTTATCTATTTATGTCTTTTCTCTCCAAATAAACTGTAATGTCGTCAGGGCAGTATCCATACATAATTCATTTTTGTAAGAAAGAGCATTTACAAATTTGTTAGTAATTCATGAAACAGTTATTAGACTTATAAGCTCTCATCAGTGTATTCATTCATTCTCCTAGTATTTCTTAAGATCCAATGATGTGACAGACCTGTTTCTAGGGGTACAGTGATAAATAAGTCAGTCAACTGAAGATAAATTTTTATGATAGAACTAATGGATTAAATGTGATGAGATTTCTAGTCATGAGTCTTTAATTAATGCACAACCTTATTATTAATAGTCAGTTACTAATAGAAAAGTAGCTCACTGATCTATTTTACACCATTATTGACAGAGTAACTCAGAGACTGGCCACTGGATGTAAGGAGCTTTCTGGGGAGCATTTTCATATACAACTTAGAGGCATTATAGACAGAAAAAGGAAACAAATCATTTATACAACAGCAATGGACCGATAGTGCAAAGAATATAGACTTTTCTGATGTTTGCATATGGGCAACCACTTGGAAGGAGTTTCAGATAATATGGCAGAAAGCACACAGAGACATGGAGTTCTTAACAAGAAAAAATGAACCAGGATCCAGGTCTGTTTCACTCACTCAGATCAAATCTCCTCCTCCATGGGTTCAACTTGACTGGGAAAGGTGAAACTTATTTAACATCATTACTTTCTGGGTTAAGATTTTTTTCCCTGAAGAATTGTCTTTAAGGTGCTGTCCAGACCTGACCCTGCTTATCAGATAAAATTAAACCAAATAGCCTCAAGTTGTTTTGACTGCTGATGGATGAGATTTGGAAAATGACAGTCTCCATGGAGTCCATGAGAGATTGCAGTTACACTGAGTTGATTGCGATTGTGTGTGGTACACCACTTTCATTTCTTCTACTTGGCTCATCTCAATGGATAACTTCTAGCAAATTCAAATTTGCAAAACAAATAAAATAATCTGACAGTTTGTAAGGGTGGGAAAGGATGTTGGTTCATTTCCCTAAAGACTTATCTCATAGAAAAGACATATATTATATGAAAAAGAAATATAATTCAACATTTCTCTGCCAGAAAAGGCAGCCAAAATTTTTATATTGTTCTGGGAAGAAAACGATCTTTCTGCAATTTTCATTTACTCCTTCCTTACTAAGACTAGGACTTTACTCTTTTGGGGATGGAAATGGTATTGCAACATTTTCAGGAAGTGAAGCTTTAAAGTAGAAAGGAGTTTCATTGCACAAACCCCCAGCCTCCCTCCTTTTTCTCAGTTGAGACCCATTGTTGTCTTTAGCTTCTCTGCACTCGGTTTTGGCTTCCTGGTTACCTACATCATCTGTTTCTCTGTCTTGTCTGACCCCTCACCACAACACTGTGGTATTCATTGTAATAACGTGTGGACCAAAATGAGCTCACACTGATTAACATAATGATGTAATTCCATAGGAATTTTATTATAATTGAGCAATAATTCTTGTATACCTACTTAAAAATTTTATCTGGAAAGCAAATTAGAGTAGAGTATTTCCCCAAGGCTCTTAATAACATTATCTATTTTTAGGAATTCTCTCCCTGTGCTGGTGCTGTAAACTAATTAGCTCAATGGTCTTGACAAGAAAAAGGATAAAGAGAAAGAACTGTTTCAAAGCTATTTTTACTCCAAATCTGGGTTTATTACTAAAATGTGTCCCTATTATGTCACCCTGGAGCATCCAAAATAATCAGACTGGAATAGATAGGAAACTAATTTGAAAACCAACAATCTGCTAAATATGTGTTTCTCCATCATTTTCCCCTACCCCAACCGTCTTTATATATTCAGGTGTAGGTAGAGTAAGCGTTTAGTTCTGTTCAGTAGGTTGCTGTGGGTTATTTTCTTGTTTGTTTTGCCCTGGATGGGTTGCAGAAGGGGATGGCAATTCAGGATAGGTCACAGGGAGGAGAGGTGAAAAGGAATTAACATTTATTTGTTCCTCTTATTCAGTGCATATAACTAACCCATGAATTGGTAAATAGTGCCTCTTGTAAATGAGCAAACTGAGTCTTCAAGAGGATAATGTATCCCAATCCACAGTTAATAGTTTTTACCTGTTTAAATGCTACAATTCCAAGCAGCAATTCATGAAATAGAAACTATTTTCTTCTCCACTCTACTCTCGTCTCAAATCACTGCCCCACACACATACACAAGAAGACACACATGTGTGCACACACACTTAGTAAATTGTATACCTATACCACGAAGCTCAGGAAAGACTTCCATCCTGCAATGGAAATACAGTTAAGCACCTCAATTAGTAACCCTTAATAGCATAGTTTAGCTATCAATGTGATTAACCAATTAACCGCCCCTAAATGGTATTTCTTCACCCCCTAAGGCTAGGCATTGTCCCTGTTCCTTATCACAGATCTATTTAGACATTCCTGCCCTTCTCATACCACCAATTCCATGAATTAGTTGTCATGGCCACGTCTGATGATTTTCCTATGATTCTAATAATAAGTCAATTAGGGCAGGCCTGGCCTTGGGGAAATGACTTTGGTAACTCCCTCCTGCACAGTATGAGCCCAGTTGATGACAGAATAGAAATTTGCTCTATTTTCTTTGTTCATTTTGTTATTTTTCCTGCAATCCAATGAACTCTTTCTTTCCTAATTAGTTCTCAGCTCAGCAGCTTATCAACTTTGTCTCTTTCAAACTAAATAGATCAAGCAACTCTAGATCATTGCCAAGAGACAACAAAGTTAAATCATTTGGGGAGAGAGTAAAAATAGTTCTAACTGAATCCCTACCAGGCTTTGGGGAAAACTAAAATATGTTCATTTCTCTTTCAAATTCACTGGTTGGCTTCATGCTTCGCTTCTAGCATGACAGTAAAGTGCATTATTTTTTTTTATCAACAGCGTGGCAGTGTTTAGATAAAGCAGGGCCATCCTAGTCAGGCTTCTCCTTTCCTGGGTGAAGACAAGCAAAACAATGTGTTTTGTCAGTATGGATTTTTCTCCACCAAGATAGACCCCAGCTCAGTTTTACATAAATGTTATTAAACTCCACATTAAACAGGCTGTGTGTGTGTACTGAGCCCAGAAGTGCCTGACAGCTAATGAATAAACATATATTTTATTTCTAGCAAGACTTTTTTAAGGGTATGGTGCCTGAATACTTTTGGCAAAAAGACCCATTTATTTTGTTTAAAAAACACATATGCTCACATGGAAACACAAGTAAACCAAGCAGAGTGTCACTCCAATTTTGGAGTTTATAAATAGGTAAATCTCTGATGATTTTGCATGAAGAGTGTCAAAGGGACTCAGCCCATTTGGTTCAGAGAAAATGCTGCTGCCACATTTCCAGCTTTAACCCCACACTCAAGAGCCCGGTGTCACTTACGCATCTCAGGCACTCTCCAGAGCACTTATCTCTTTTTCAAAACACAGGGACTTGTGAATACAGAGTTCAAAGGGCTTTCCAAAGCTCAGCCAGTTAATTCCTTATTTGGAAGGAGAAACATGACTTAAAAAAAATCTAACAAAGACAGCAGGTATACCCAATACGGAGTTTGGAGCTGGAATTTCCATTCCCTATGTGTGTGTGTGTGTGTGTGCGCGCGCACGTATGTAAGTATCTTTATTTTATATTTGTGAGCTTACAGTGTTTTACTGCTTTATGAAACATATACACGCCAGGACTAAAGAGTTTACCTTCTCTTAGCATCATGGTGAAATGAAAGATTGCTTATTAATTTTTGTCCCACTATTCACTATTTGTGAATTTATTATGCATATTTACATAATTTATCTGGGGACTCTCAGGCCATTGATGGCCAAAGATGTTAGCACAGAAAGCTACTTACTCTAAATGTACAGCATGAAATTTATACATTCAAATGGTGTATACAGAATTACTAAAACTAGAAAGGCAAGTGTGATGTAAATACATATCTATGTGGAATTTTTAAAAACCAAAGCTACGTCTAACCACACCATAGTGCTTCCTGGTTTACCAAAGTAAGAGGAAATATTACGGATGGCTGAAACTTGCATCACCCACCAAGTAAAATGAAGCATTTGAGAGCTGGGTTCCCGTAGCGATATGGACATGCTCAGAAGGAAGTCCAGGGCAATCACAGTTGGTGACCGCTCTGTGGACAATGTCCTGGGCTCATCTTTGCATCATCACCTTGGCATTGCGACTATGATTAACAACCAGTCAGCCTGGGACTGTGAGCTTCTTGATGAACTCTGTGCTTTAGAACAAAGCCATCATTCTAAGGAGTAGTTTAGTGTTTTATAATGAACTGAGAGAAGGCAGAAAGTAAAGTCAGGGAGATACAGGCACTCTGCTGGAAAGCAGGGTCATTAAAAATAATGAGCAGTCCTTCACTTCCTTCTTTTTATTAACTTTCTGCAAAGGACAACCTGACACTTTATTTTTTAGCACAGTTTCCACTTTTACTAATATCCGTTGGCAGATGGCTAAAAAATTTTCCACAACATGCTCTATAATACTTAGAATCACCCTGGAAAACACTCAGGGTCTTTTCCTTTCCCTTTTTTACTTTGTACATCTTAGAGTTGGCTTTTTCAATAACTGCCTATAAGCTAAATAAAAATTTGCCATCCCTCTCCACCTCTAACATGTACAAATGTAACATTTTAAGGGAAAAAGTTCAAAGCACATAGCAAGAGCAAAGGAAAAGACTTTAAATGCTCATCCTAAAGCGCTATTCACTCCAAATTTCTGCCTCCAACTGTCCCTGCAGTACTAATTCATGTCTAGGAATCTCTAGGAATGGTTTCAACACTTAATTGTTGGCACAGTTCTGCATTAGGAATTCTGATAGGAGAAGAGAAGGCTGAATGAACCAGATGGTTGGTACAAGGCCAGAATTTTCGTCTTGAAGAGATTTCTAGAATGAATTATGAAACTAACTGCTCTGAGTTAGTACTTTGTTCCCTTCGAGCACTGCTGCCTTAGTGCCAAATGACAAAACTGAACTCTGATCTTTTCCCCTTGTAGTTAATAACTTAAGCCAATCGCTTGATCAAAGGGAAGGAAGCACAGCAGCTAAAACCTAGGGAAATTGTCAGCTTGACCAGAAGTCTCCGTGGCCTGTGGATCCAAGTGACTCAGGCTTCTATTAATCAGAGAGCAAGAGAGGAAGTAGTATTCGAGGACCTATTATGTGTCAGGCACGTGTCAGCTACTTTACCCTATTTCATTTAATCCTCACACTAACCCCAAGAAGTTGGCATTTTTATCCTTGAGTGATACATAGAAAGTTAGAATTCATTCATTCATTCATTCATTTAACAAATACTTATTGCACAGTAAGTCTGTTCCAGGCATGGTGCTAGACGCTGGGGATACAATGATAAACTAGACAGACAGTGCTTACCATCACAGAGCCCACAGTTTAGTGGGGTTGATGGATATTGCATAAGTATTTACAGGCCTGGAGCATCTTCAGGTGCTTAAACAGGTATAGAAGTAGAGAAATTATTTACTCAACTACTCAACACATGATGATTGGAAGCCCACAAGATACACTAACTTTGGAGTCTACTGCAAACTTTTAGCTTAGGAAACCAAGTAGTGCTCTTTTGGAAATGTTCTGTATCAGTGTTAATATAAGGACATGTGGCTATTGAGCTCCATGTAACTGAGAGACTGAATTTTTTATTTTATTTAATTTTAATTAATTTAAAATTTCATTTTAATAGTGATATATTAGCTACTATAATAGCTACCATATTTGACAGCATAGTTATAGATAATCCCCATGGGGCCGAAAGTATTCTGAAACTTGCCCCCTCTACGATCGCCTTTGGAGAGGTTTGGTTATGAATCAGCCTAGGAAGCCTAAAGGATTTAGTTTCTGCTGAGCCATATTGAGACTCTTCTAATCTATAGGAGCCTTATGTTTCTGGGGTGGCTTTAAGGAAGATATAAGGTAGCTCTAAGAAACCAAGTCCAATCTAGACTCCAATTATATTCAACCCCAAATAGACCTAGATTAGTTCTTAAGCCAACCTATTCTACTGGGGTTAATCAATCTGGAGATAATCCAGCAGTGGGCTATTTCAGACAAGAGCAGAATCCCAGCCAGGTTCCCCTGCAACCCTTCAAATATAGTGGGTCCTAAACTCCGCTATAATCCCAGTCAGAGCAAGAGATGAAAGAGCAGATTAACCTCTGGTTATCTCAGTTACCTTTGGGGGAAGAGGATTCAAGTCATCCATCCCCGCCCCACCCAGGGTCTGAGCAGTGACAGTAGGAAACATCACATACACACTCACATGTACACGCACACACAGGCACATACACACACGTGCCTTTGGGTGTTGGTGCCTCTATCAGACTTGGTGACCATATGTGCTTGACATAGTTATTTTGTAAAGAGTCCTAATGAGGGAATGAAGTAAAAGAGAGGGTCATTTAAGCCTAAATAGATATGGAACTGAAATTGCTTTAGATCCTTTTGCCAAAGCATCTAACTTATTATCTGAACTTGTTTTAAATAAAGAAATGCTATCTATCAAGCAATAAATAAAATTAGTCCTGTCAGATATTTAATTATCTAATGATAAATTTACTACATTGCTGCTGACTTAAGCTTCCATATTTGGTGGGTCTCTTGGCCTCAGAGACATATCCTTTCAGCTCCAGACTATTTTTTTTTAATAACATACAGTCAGATATACTTCATATTTCCTCTTGGATAGAAATAACTTGACTATTTTTCTTTCTCTCTGCTTTGGATGTATGGGATGCTACCTCTTTAGCCAGCCACTTGACCTCACATCCCCTAACTATATGATGATGAACAATGCTTCTGACGTTACCGCACCTCATTACTCACTCAAGCCATTACCGACAGACTACCGCCTCCAGGCCTGCCATGGGATCTGGCAACAACATCAGGAAGCAACAGGAATCAGAGCCACAATTATCTCTTGCTTTATTCTTAAGGAAAGGAAAGGAATCAGACCATTAAAAATATGATACGTACTGTATTTTAATATGCTTGCTAGTTGCCAATTATCCTCTCAAAAATTGGTCTTGTGCAAGCACTATTCAAAAGAAAATTGGCTTGGGCATGACTGACCTCAGATCATTTCATGAGATAATAGTAATAAAAGCTTCCATTTATTGAAAGCCAATAATGTGGTAAGATATTTATTACACACAGTCATCGTTATGTTCAGTTTTCACAACCAATAAAATAGAATGATCATTCCTGTTTTTCAAGCAAAGAAACACAACATCTATGGGCTTAAACCACTAGTCGAAGGTCACACAGCTTGGTCACAAACTCATCTGACTCCTGTAGTCTGTGCTATTTCCGTTTCGCCATTCTCTCTTTCTGTGAGTAAGGTCTCTGGGAAGAGAGATGGGAATGAAGTGGGGGAAGGGTGGGGAAGAATGCCAAGTTGTCTAACTTTATAGGGTTAGTAGAAAGTGATAAAGTCTTTGTCTTTCAATGTATGTCCCTTACCTTTGTCTCACCTAATACTGGGCACAAATGAGGTATTCATTGAACAAAATAAATTTTTAAAAATCTGATATCAAAATATTCATTTGAAATATATTTTTGAGAGTGTATTATATGCAAACATTGTATAAGTACTGGAACACTGGGGACAACAAGAAAGAAAATGTCTCTGCCTTTGTGGGCTTATATTCTGGTGGAGGAGAAAGAAAAAGTAAACACAGCAATGAACAATGTAATTCCAGATGGTACTGAGGAATGTAAAGAAAGTAGAACAGAGCGATGTGATCTGATGCTCTAGAGTGACTGTGAGGGGCAGGAGCACTAGTTTAGACTGAGTCAGGAAGTGCTCACCGGGGAGATGGCCTTTGAGCTAAGAGCTGAACGTCAACAAGGAACCACCAATGTCTGTGAGGAAGGTACACCAAGCAAAGTGAACACCGTACTGCATGGACAGTAGGGAAAGAGAGAAATCAAAGATGCTTTCTGGAGTTTGGTTTCAGCAACTGGGTAGGACATCGACAATTTACTGAGACTAGAAGACTTGGTGGAAGCAAATGATGTGGGGGGAAATCAAGTATTCTATTTAATTTCCAAAAGGCATTTCTATAATACTTATCTTTGAGCTTACTTTTGAGTCAGGTAGACTCAAAATACCTTAATTCTGGTGATTTTATATGGAAATTTTTATACGTTTAGTGAACCTATTAAATATTTCCACTTTGAAATAAAAAAAATACAAGAAGTGTTTATAATTATTCTTTTAAAATTAGCTCTATTTTACCAATTTTAATGAAGGAAAACAGAAATCTTTGGAAATGTCATTTCTACTTTTTCAGACTCTCTAGAGTATTTTGAACTACTCAATTGTATTCCTGAACCTATTTTTAAAAGAAAATTTGTGTTCAGTGAAAATTCAATTTTCTGTTTGATTTAGTCAAAAAGGTACATAAAAGATCATAACAAAATTCTTATTTTTTCATACTCCTATGTTCCTTGGACTTGAAGAAAATTACGAATTAGTAAAATCATTTATTTAAAAATGCAATGATTTTATAAAGTCGGTTCTGGAAGAAACAATATCATAGCTACATTATTACATTGCAATAACTGCTAAGGTGGCAAGAAGAAAGAATCATCTATTCTTCACGGGGAAAGGAGTCAAATCTCTTAATCCAGTCTTGCAAGAAAAAGCATTTCCTTAGCAAGCAAATGTTAGGGTTGTGGGAAGGGCATTCTGGACAAATACAGGCACAAAAGCTGGAATTTTTTTGAGAACATAATCTGCCACATGGCTGGATGATTTAACATTCTCCAGGTATGTGCACCTTAAAAGAAAAAAAATCATTTGAAAGCCTTGGGATCTGATCCATCTTAATGTGTTGTTGAGTTTTATCAAAGTACCTCAGCTTTCCTAGTTTTAGGACTACTTCAGAACATCAGAAATGATGGCAGAATTTTAAAGGTGGATTGATTTTTAAAGTCATTGCTTGTTACCTTAAAACTATTCTAAAGAAATTATTTGATAATATAAACTTAGTTATCTACATATTTGGAGATTCATTTGTTTGACAGAGTTCTGATATTTGTACGGACAGAATAATTAGCAATTGGATGAACTTATATTCTTTAATTAGATATTTTAGTATGATGTAGTACTATCCCCTATAAATATATCACATTAAAATAAATGCCTGGCCTTGTAACTTTTCATGTACTTGGAGATTCTTATGAGTAAAAAGCACATTCAGATACAAACTTAATTTGAATATAAAGCATATCTTAACTAGTTTCTTGACCTAATGATTTAATCTCCATAAATTACTAGGAATACTGATTTCTTTAAAGATAATTATAAAATCTAAATAATTTAAAAGGTGAAGGCTGTATAACTTGGTCAATTTCTGCTGACTAGTAACTATAATAATTAAAAATATATATTTGTTAATGACAGTGATCTAGATAAATTCTAATTTCCCTTCTATACTTAGATTTAACTGGTAGCCATGTTTATAGAGTTTGATGATTTCTCCTTGTTATCTTAATTGTGAAAGCAGTAGAGTATGCAAATTACTAGAAAAATCTCCTACTAATAAACTATGCAAATGAAACATTAAGTGAGTGGATATCTTCTTTTGTGTCATTAATCAGTTGATTAAACTCTCCTAAAATGCAAGCTGACATGGCTGACCCCACCTTTCAAGACTCCAAGGAATCACTCATGTTGTCAATAATGTAGCCAAGACAACACATGCATATTCTCTGCATTTACTTTTGAAAGCCTGGAGGCTTTAGTTACCCTTGCAAAAACCTCAGATTATAGCCTATCTATAATACTATTTATAATAATATCATTAGAATCCCAAAGCAAAACCTGGGGTCTTTGAACTGCTCAGTCTGCAATGCAATAATAGATGAGTTTTCCAGACAGTGGTTCTAAGGACGAAAACCTGCTGGAAAAATAAAAAAGGGAGGATTTCAAGGATTGTTTGTTTTCTTTTTTCTACACTCCTTTTTCTAAGATGCCATTTGTACTTACAAATCACTTCAGTTTATTTTTAAAACCCACACAGAGAGATATTGTTTTGTTGTGGTTACATTCTAGGCAGCAGAGACCCCAAGCCTCCCATCGTGAGAGGAAATGAAAACTGGCAGGGTCTTTAAGAAACCTCCGTATACACGTGGCTCCTTTCATCTCAGGCTTGTAAATGCTGTGATTCTGCCCCGAGCTTATTTCCAAAGGTAGCCTACTGAGAAAATCCTCAGTATCTAACCCGAGACACATTAAAGAAGGTTGGTCCCAGAGATGCCACAAAGTTTGCATTAATACCAACAAGCAAAATGACACAGTCACTTCCCTTCTTCACCTGAAACTCCTTCAGTTGTACCAACATGCTGATGGCTGAAGTCACCCTACGACCAGGAGAGCCAAGGCTTGGATAAAACACAGCAAAATATCAAGACGGATCAGATCCCAAGGCTTCCAAATGATTTTTTTTTTTTCTTTTTAGGTGCATATACCTGGAGAATGTTAAATTGTCCAGTCATGGTGCAGATTATGTAGTTCCTGTTTGTGTGCCTGTGATGGCCCAGAATGCCCTTCCCACAACCCTAATACTTGCTTGCTAAGAAAATGCTTTTTCTTCTAAGACTGGACTAAGGGTCTCCTCAAATTTGATTCCCTTCTCCTAAAGAGTAAGGATTGTCTTCCTTCTTACTAGCTTCATAGCAATTGTTACAGTATCATGTTACTGTTTAGCAACCCAGCCTCCAGATTAGACTAGACTGCGAGTTCCATGAAGGCAGAAGCGTTCTTGCCAGTTTGCATCACTTGTGCACAGAACCTGGTAGACCTGAATAGGTATTTGATGAATTGAGGAAGCATGGTCTGACCCTGTGTCCAAATTTAGGTTCTGAAAACTGGGTCACTGTAATGCTGGTTCTAATGTCTTCTGATGATGATATATATATTCTGCCACTTAATACTATCAAGTGAATACAAACTTGTCTACCCTGAATGGGGAATTTAACCACTTCAGAACTGCAGATGTTTCTCAGAAACAGAAGAAGAAACTGGTAACTAAAGCAAGTGAACTGGGAAAGGAGGGAATAATATTACCAGACAAAAGATAGTAATGTGAAAAATTTTAATAAACTGACTATCAGCTCTTACACTGTCACTTTTAGAATATTTTGGAAGGCTAACAGATTTCCCCACCCTCCTTCATTACTTTTTGTACACTGTGTCTATAAATTGTCTAGGAAACTGTTAATGTTTGGGGTTATTTGGGAGAGATGATTTCATCTTTCTTTGTAGAAATATATTTTAAAAACCTATATGGGACATTGCTACCCTTCCACTCTGGTCTTTCTAATGCCTATAATTACATGTAATTAAACATATTTAACAACTGGAAATAAAAATTTAACATAGAAACCAACCAATAAATCAAAAAAATTTTAAATCCTTTTTATTTTCCAGATAAACTTAGATAACATAGAATTGCTTACCAAGTGGTATAAGTTGTAGTACCAATAGTTCATCAAATGATTCTAATAAATTTCAAACCATTTCTTGAATTTTAGGAATTATCAGTGTGTTCTTTGTTTGATGTTATTGTCATTACTTAAAAGATGCTGCTATCTGAACTATGATAGGATGTAGGAAACTTGATTTCTCACCATTAAATTGATGGTATTGACAACAAAGCTCTTGATCTCAAATTCGTGTGCCTGAAGTGCAGTAAGCCAAACACTGAGACATGGAGATGGAGAAAGGTTTATTTGAATTAGACAAAATGAGAAGGTGGGGGCATAGGTTCTCTCAAATCCACCTTAACAAGAGAAGAAATCAGGGGGTTTTATAGAGCTAAGGGGTGCGGCAGGAGGAGTTTTGGAGAAACAAAGGGGTAATCCATGTTTCTTTCACTCCTGATAAGCCTCTGGGCAATCTGACTTCTGGGCACCAATGGCAGCTGGGGGCTTGTTTTCTGGTGATCCTTGAAGGCATTCTCTTTCTTCTGTAAAACAATCTCATAAATCCTTGTGACCCTTGAGTTACCCCTCAGGTAAACAAGAAAACAGCAAATTGACAAGATTAACTTCTTTTCATAGCAAGGTCAAAACGTAATTATCTTGAATATTTACAGTAACCTTCAGGTACCCAGCTTCAGTATTAAGTTCAAGCTGGTACTTTGTTGCTGCCAGCAAAAAGCAGGGCATGCTGGGTCTAAATCCAGACAGCCTGCACCTTAACCCCACTAGCATCACTGTTATCACTACTGTCAGCCCTGTTACATGCCTTACCACCCTTGTCAATGCTGGACCACTCCAGAGCAGGAGGTGAGTGCTGCAGATGTTTCTGTCACCATCCATCTCAGTCCACTCTGCAGCTGCTGAGGGTCACCCTGACCTGCAGGCACCACTCCCGGGCCCCATTATGCATCTCATAGGTGACACATGGGCTCAGTATCCTAAATCATTTACCCTCTGGTATGGAAGCCCTGCATTTCAATATTTTAATGGCCAGTATGTTTGTAGCGGTGCTTGCCAGCTGAATATCAGCCCTGCCTAGAATGTTCTGGTCTTTATAGATAACTGAATGATGACAGTCTAATTCTCTTAAATTAGCCAGTTCATCATCTAGAATCTACATCATAATCTCTAGAAACTTGGCTTTGACACTCACGAACATGAAGTGAAAAGGTGAAATAGATAGCTTCATATACTGCCCAATTTTCATGAATCAGATAAAAATGAGCACTTAGTACAAATCAATCATTGGGTATACTTTATCTCATTTAATCCTATATCAACTCTGTTTTGAGGTATTACTGTGATCATTTTACAGGTGGGAAAGCTGAAGCACAGAGAAGTTAACCAAATTGTCCAAAGACTTGTACTCTGAAAGTGGAAAAGACAGAATTCAAATCCTCACGATGTGTCTTTAGAGTCTGTACTTTGAAACATCATGCTATACTTTCTTTCTATTAAGTGAATGATTGATGTATTTTCTCTAAATGACCAGTCTCATGTAGTGAAATGAAGAGCACTTTGGTTAGAATTTTGATTTGGCTTCATCCCTTACTAGTTGAACATCTAGCAAAATTATTTTATCGCTGTAAGCTTCAATTTTCTCACCTGTAAACTGGAAAAAGTAAAACCTTCCTTAAAACAGTTATTATGGGAATTAAATAATAGAATAAAAATAAAATGATCACTGTTGGAACATAATAAGTCTGATGAATATCAATTCTTCACTCTAAAATGCCTCTCATTAGCACTAGAAGGGAAACAACCATATCTGGTTCATTGTCATAATTATAATCATACTCTAACTACTACATATGTAACCTTCGTAATGTGGTGGGCACTGTTCTCAATCTTTTACGTACATTAATTCATTCAATCTCAACTACCTTCAATATATATGTGATTATATTATTATTATCCTCTTGCTTCTGAGGACACAGAAGCGAGAAAATCAGGTCACTTGCTCCAGGTCACCACAGAGAGCAAGTAGTGGAGCCCGGATTTTCGCCCAGGCAGCCTGACTCCAGAGTGTGCGCTCTTAGCCACTATTTTCATTCTTAGCATTTACTAGGGTTTCAATAAACATTGGTAGAAGGAATGTATAATTCCTGAAATTCCACAGTTATTAATCTTTTTTTAGCTTTAAGTCTTCTGATCCCTAAGAAATATGAAACCTAAAGGTAGACTGCTATAATTTTTTGACTTGGACTCTTATGAATTTGGTTATCATTTCTATAAGGATAACAGATTTTGTTAGAGAGAGAAAATTAGAAATAACAACAAATATGACTATGGAAGAGATCCAGTTAAGAAGCTATATTAAACTGTGTTGGGAAACCATGAACCTGGCAAATGGTAAATAGGTCTAACTATATTATCCTTTATGTGGTAAGAATTCCTTTTAGATCTGAGAGGTTGCCTAATTGACCAAAGTCATATAACTAACAATTTCTGAAGCTGAGAGTCATCTCGAGGCCATCTGAATCCAATGCCTACAGGATTAACAACTTCACATAGAGCCAAGTATCAGACTGTCTAAAAAGTGTTTTGTGGAAAAGGGAAGGATCTGAAGACTGTCAAGCCTTGACATACTAATAACTTGGAAGTTGGCACACATCAATTTTTGAAGTGAGAGTTCTTCAGGAGAGATGGGGGAAGTATTCATTCTTTTTTTGAACTCTTGAGTGAGGAATAATCTTGGACTCCATTGAGAATTAACAAATGAGAAACTATGTACAACATATTTTGCGTTTCAGAAATGCTCTTAAGTGGGAAATTCAGTTATTTAGAAAGACAATAACTATGTACTGTTAAAATCATAGGTTCTGGATTCAGACAGTCCTAGGATGAGTCCTGCCACTATCTTTATTGAATCTCCCCTTAAATGTCCTCATCTTCAAAAGGCTGCTGTAAAGATTAAATGAAGTAACACACGCAAAGTGCTTAGAACAGTGCCTGGCCAAAAATATCTCTCCCTAGACCTCCCCCACCAAATCTCCCATTTGCCAACTGTTTGACATTGGGTAATTCACTTACTTCACTATGCCTCAATTTTAATTCTTATGTAAAAATAGGAAATATAATACAAATTTTGAAGATTTGTTATGAGAATTAGGAAATACATGTGCAAAATTTCTGATATTTAGAAGGTACTTAGTAAATAGTAATTGTGATTAATATTAAGTAAGTCTCAATTCTGCAACATATATTGTATGTGTGTATAGTGTGTTATGTTTAAATTTTACTCTACAATTTTTAAAAGAGCTGTTGGCAAGGCTAAAACACAGCCGGGATAAATGAACTTATACCTCTGTGATGTTGATGTATATTTGAATGAGAAAAATAGTTAAATAAGTCCCATCATTTTAGCTTAAATTTGTTCAGATGCAATCAAACTGTAGTTCCAGACTAGGAGCTGTTTTTGAAGGTTAGTCTTCCAAATGATTTTTTTTTTTTAAGTATTTCAAAAATTCGACATTAGAGAAGAGGCACAAACTCCCTTTGGCTTCTGAGTTGGTCAAGCAGAGCACTTTATTATTTGAAAGGCAATTTTCATATTTGTGTATTCTGGATGTTCCCTTTGACCCTTTTGAAGTCCTTTGCTTGTTTTTGGTCCCATTAAAGGAGGACTTCTTGAAGTTCTTCTTGTCTTTTTTGGTTTTTCTTCTGTTCAAGACAATACTGTTTCGCAATGAGCACCATTTGAGCATGAAGAAACTTTTTTAAAAGCTTGCTACTTTATTGAAGGCTATAGGAAAAATAATAAAAATTTGGCTTATAAAAATAAAAAGCCTATCCATAGCCTCGCAAAATTTAAGCAAACAAAACATATATGCAAATTGCAAGCTGGTGTGGTTTCATTGTCAATCCCTATGCAGATACAAGATGGCCACAGCAGATCCAGATCGTTCATGTCTGTCCCAGAAGAGTGTTCCCAATGCACAAAGTCCCTAAATCCACTCAGATTGGGGCTTCATTGATGGGTTTGAATGCTTGTCCTTAAACCTTGTGCTAGAGGGATGGACTCTGCTCATTGGTTCAGGCCTAGGTTCCAATTCCATCTCTTGACTGGGCAAAGGGGTCCATCAAACCACCTGATCAGAGAGTGGGAAAGAATTGGATCCTTAAACCAAAACCAAGGGTGACTGCCAGATGAGGAGTAAAGATCTCAGTATGGCCAAAAACCAATGTTAATCATTGGAAGTTCATACTATTTACAAAACCAGTTCAAGTTTCTCTCCTGTGACTAGATGTTTTGTTCCTGAGGGTAGGGCTACCACCACAGCCCTGACACGTGATAGGCATTCAAACTGTGTTTGTAGGCTTTGTTTCCCTTCAATTTCTTCTCAACACAGCAGTCAAAGTGATCTTATAAGAGTATAAGTTAGACCACGTCAATTCCAGGGTCTTTCCAACTCATGCCAAGTAAAAGCCAAACCTATTGTGAATGACCCAAAGGGCCCTTCACAGTCTGGTCTCTCCATTACCTCTCTGCTCTCGTCTCCTACTATCACTTTATCTTTCAAGCTGCTCCAGCCAGGCTGGCCTCCTCACTGCTCCGCCAAAATGCCAAGCCTGCTGCTGGTGTCCCTGAAGCACTCTTCCCTCAGACAGTCACGAGGCTTACTCTTCCTCCCTCCGGTAGTTACTCAAACTTCCTTCAGTAAACCCTTCTGCGGCCAGCCTGTCTCTATCATATCCACCCCGTGAGCTCCTGTTCCCTCTTCTCTGCTTCTCTTTTCTCCAAAGCCTTTATCACCATCTAAAATACCTGTATTATTCATTATTATTATTATTATTATTATTATTTTGTTCCTATCACTAGACCATGAGTGCTATGAGGACAGAGGTCTTGGATGTTTTATGTCATGACTCTGTCCCTGGTACCAGAACAGTGTGCAAAAATGGATGTTCGATAAATATCTCTTGAGTGAATGGATGATGCTTCATTTCTTTTATTCATCTTCCATGACTTAGTGTGGAAGATGTTCCCTGGAGCTCCATGCCCTGGGAAAACTGAGACGTTCCTACTCTGTATTTCAATAGCATTTTCTCTATCACTCTGGGCTCCATAATATAGGTGCTGTTAACCTCACTCACTCTTATTTCCCTAATGCCCAGCACAGAGGACTTGCTAAATAAGTAAATAAATAAAGTTGAGCCAACAACGGATGTCCTGAGATGGCATTAACAGTGAATGCTCAGACAAATTTCAGGAAACTGTGCATGATATCAAATAGTCAGTTATTCCAGAGAGGAAAATAGGTCCACATGAAATTAAATTTGATTATGTCATTTTTTGGCTATTATATCATCCCACTTACAAGAAGTTAGCTGTATGTCTTGATGTGCCTACTCCAAATCAAGCCAAAAACTCAAACTTTCTTCAACCATTCATGTTTCTATCTTTCAACACCCTCGCCCCTACACCCACCCACACACGCAACCTGAGACAGTTTATCATCTAGTACAGCATATTACAGGAAGATATTCACTAACATGAACATACTGGCACGAATTACAAAACTTCTAGGTCTCTATTACGTTTGCACAGTGTTCTATGGTGTGGAATAAGAGGCAGAAGCCTGACCTGAGGCAAGAGTGGGTGGGAGGGAGAAGGGAAAGGCCCAGAGGTGACGCAGATACACAAACTCCCAGGGCCCCACTTTGGCCCAGTTCACCAGGCTGGCCTCCAGCATGACTCAATTTGAAGCCCCCTCAGAAGACTTGGCCAATATTACTTCCTGCCCCAGTCAGACTTGGCTCAACAACTGAAACAGGCCAAAGCCTGCTCAAGAGCCTGTTAGTAGATTCAACAGTCAGGAACTGGGGAAGGGAAAGAGGAAATAAGGCAAGATCTGAAACCTTTTGTTAAAATAACATTATTTCCCCATAAATGTCATCTTTTATCAACAGAACTCACATTGATGACTTGTAAAAGGTTTGAAATTCTAAAAATGATTTTCTGTGCTGGACTCTCTTCCATACCTAATATAAAACCCAGAATAATGTTAAATTTCTAAGAATTATGAATCTGAAGATGTTAGAACATCAAAACTTTCCAAAAGAGTCCAAAATAATCTGACACAGTTCATCTAGTCCACTAAAACTATACAGTATTTGAGTGGTTTGAAGATACTTTGTTTGTTTGGATATTTGATTTAATTTTTAGAGGAAAAAGTACACTAATAAATGTCAAGTGAATTGAGACAAAAGCCAGTTACATATGGAATCACACTGAGAAACACAAGTTCTGAGCTACCGCTCAGAACATCAGCCTCCAATATTGTTTTTAAGACCTTCTAGGTAAATATTGATTTTAAAAAAATTGCAGTACTACCTACCTAGAGTATTGGGGAATTTCTTGATTTTCTTGGATAATAGTAATAATATTAATAATAATACAATATTGAGTACTTACTAGATATCAAACAAGACCTTCTAAGATGTAGTAGATAACTCACTTAATCCTCATGGCAGCTCCATAATGTAGGTACATTGCCGTTATCCCCCTTTATAGAGATAAGCAAAGAGAGGCACACGGAATTTAAGTATCTGTCCTCACACTGCTAGCAACCTGCAGAGCCAGGTTCTAAACCCACACTGCCTGGCTCCTGAGACCTCAGCATCAGCCATCTCCCAGTACTTCTTCTCAGTGAATAACAGTCATTTCTAGTAATCACTGAGTCCTTCTAGCCTGCAGACTAAGTAATTCTTGGGTTGGAAGTTGAGGATGCTTCTTAGGCATTCAAGGTTTATCCTCCACCCTTTCAAAGGAGCTCAATCTCAATAAGCTGGTGCCTGCTGGAAGTACGCTGGACTATGTTTCCTTCCCAAATTCCCATTCTCTGCTGTCTTGTTACTCTTAGGTCATTCTTGGCCTTGGCTTTTACTCATACTTTGGACCGTGACATTTGCTGTTTGGCTCTTGGATCCTCCTATCATATCAGAAAAATGAGCTTGCTTCACCTTTCTAACATGGCTTCTCTCTCAGAATAGGTTTAGGATTTGCTTTTCTCTGTTTCATTGCTGAGATAAAACAGTCTGGAGGCCAGGAATCAATTTGTTCAAAGAGATTTATGCACCCCTATATTCATCACAGTATTATTCAAATAGCCAAGATGTGGAAGCAGCCCAAGCGCCCATCAACAGATGAATGAATAAAGAAGATGTGGTATATCTACACAATGGAATACTACTCAGCCATAAAAAGACAAAACCATGCCATTTGTGACAACATGGATGGACATTGAGGGTATTATGTTAAGCAAAATAAGCCAGACAGAGAAAGACAAACACCCACCGTATGATCTCACTCATATGTGGAAGATAAACAAACACATGGATAAGGAGAACAGATTAGTAGTTGCCAGAGGTGAAGGGGTGGGGGAGGGTACGGTGATGGATTAAAACTAGACTATTGATGGTGAATACAACGCAGTCTATATAGAAACTGATATATAATAATGTACACCTGAAATTTACACAATGTTATAAGCCCAATATGACCTCAATAAAATAATTTTTAAAAAAAGAATCAATTTAAATATTGCAGTCCCATAAACACGTGCACCGTATGCCAGAGTGCATAATGCCTTGAAGACACATTTTTCTCCATGGGCTGTGACCAAGATTGCCTATCTGTAGCAATATTCCAAGTGAAGACTTTACAATGATTTCTCAAAATATTTAGGCTCTTCTTAAATCTTCTGAAAAAGTTACAACTCTGCACCAGGTTTTGGCAACACACAGCTTGGTAAATGCTATCCTTTGGCTATTTAAACTTAGTTGAATTGTAGGCTGGAGACTTATGCAGATGCTACTGCCATATATCACCCTAAACCAGCCCCTGGATTGTTGGAGGAGATTAAGCAGCCACCATCGTCAGCCTTCTTTATGTCCCAACTGTGATTTCATGAGCAGGAGTACCATGAGTTACTACAGGGAGGAGGGTGTCTCACTCATTGGTCTCTATTTAGACTTAGCTAAAAACTTAAAAGACAATTATGATTTTGCTTTTGGAATTAATTCAAAAAATGTTGATTAAGTATAAATTATGCACTAAGTGTGGAAGGTTATGGAGATAAAAGAACAAATAATAAGAATAATAATGGTTAATATTTTTTACCACTTTCTATGCTAAGCTCTGTACTAAGAACTAGAAATTTATTTATTTATCCTCACAATAATATTATGGTAATTACATTATGGTGACTCTATTATCTCATTTTATAATGAGGAAACTGAGGCACAGTAAAGTAACTTGTCCAAAGTCACACAGCTAATATGTGGAGGAGCTGGATTCTTTTTTTTTTTGTGAGGAAGATTAGCCCTGAGCTAACATCTGTCGCCAATCCTCCTCTTTTTGCTGAGGAAGACTGGCCCTGGGCTAACATCCATGCCCATCTTCCTCTACTTTATACGGAACGCCGCCACAGCATGGCTTGACAAGCAGTGCATCAGTGCGCGCCTGGGATCAGAGCCCTGGGCTGCCACAGTGGGCTGTGCGCACTTAACTGCTACGCCACCCAGCCAGCCCGAGGAGCTGGATTCTCTTATTTTTTTGTGTGTGTGTGAGGAGGACCAGCCCTGAGCTAACATCAAATGCCAATCCTCCTCTTTCTTGCTGAGGAAGACTGGCCCTGGGCTGACATCCGTGCCCATCTTCCTCCATTTTCTATGGGACGCCGCCACAGCATGTCTTAACAAGAAGTGCGTTGGTGCGCGCCCGGGATCCGAACCAGCGAACCCCAGGCCACCACAGTGGAGCACGAGCACTTAACCGCTTGTGCCACCGGGCCAGCCCCCCGAGAAGCTAGATTCTAATTCTGACATTTGCCTGAATCTAGGGTCCTCATTTTGACCACTCCATGCACATACACATTTATAGAATCGAGATCAAACAGATGGGCAAATAATTTTAGTACGGTTGGTACTTATTCTTGACCCATGAATATTTAAAATCCCTCTTTCGTGGATACTCTTCAACTCCACTGGTGTGGGTGACGGTAGAGGGTTCTGCTTTGCAATGTCCAGAGATCAGCCAAGCTAGTGCAGTAGCTCCATACTGAGCGTTATTGGAGGCATTCTTCCTAGGTTGTTATAAAGCAGCAGAGCTAACAGAAATGTCGTATCCATGACCTTGTGAGCTTGAATTTTTTATTATAACTTCTGATGACTAGAGCCACAAAGTGAAAGAAACAGTGGCTGTTGTTTTTTACACCTGCAAATGCTGAAGTGTAGAGTCACACATTATTTCTTTTCCCACCAGTGTTTTACCATTAGAGCTTCACAATAGCATGTCATCTTGATTTTAAAAGTTCTACCTAAGACACAGGTGGCTGTGGACTACTAGGCAATATTGTCCTTCATTGGTAATGCTTTTATTCCTTTTCAGTTATTGGAGCTGTTGGCTGGAGAGTTAAAGTCTGGAATCATGGCCAGATAATAAAGAGCCTCACAGGCCTAGCTAAAATGTTTAGAATTTATATTTTATATTATTCTATCCCAAATGCACCAAGCAATAATATGGTTTCTTCCCAAGGTGTAGCCACACACTTATACAAACATTTGATAAAGACTCTCTCTCCTTGACCAAACTTGAGTCCGACTCCACTGATCCCTCTTTTCAACTAGGCCTTGACTTTGGGCTCTGGCCTTGGCCCACTTAGTCCAGTTTTAGCAAGAATCCTACTGAATCAGTTTAGTGAAAATCTCCCACCCTTGATATCTTATCACTCTGGCCTACCTTCAACAAGACTCCTGTCCAGTCAGGTTAGCCAGAATCCCCTTAGCATTGATATTTCCTTTTGTCATTTTCCATCCACTGCCCCCCACCCTGCTCCTTGGCTATAAATCTCCACTTGTCCATGTCGTATCCAGAGTTGGGCCCCATCTCTCTCCTCTCCTGAAAAACTCCCATTGTGGTAGTTCCTCTTGAAAAAAGTCTTCCTCACCATCTTGAACAAGTGTCATGAAATATTTTTCTTTAACATTTGTTAATGCCTTTCTTCTGTTTCATTAAAAGTATTTTTTGGGGGCCAGCCCTGTGGCTTAGCAGTTAAGTGCTCGTGCTCCATTGCTGGCGGCCCGGGTTCGGATCCTGGGCGTGCACCGAGGCACCGCTTCTCTGGCCATGCTGAGGCCGCGTCTCACATACAGCAACTAGAAGGATGTGCGGCTATGACATACAACTATCTACTGGGGCTTTGGGGGAAAAAATAAATTAATTTAATTTAATTTAAAAAAGTATCTTTTGGAATCAGCTGCTTTTTTGTGAATTTTTGATTAATTATGACAGACGTGCCATGTGTTTCCACAAAATTTTAAACATTATACCATTACCTTTTCAAGTCTTCACAAAACCCAAAATATATTGACTTAAAAATACTGACTCAGTCGAATTATGCTTGGTGAAGCTGCTGAGGACATTTTATAAATACATGGCCTGAAACCTTTCAAGTCCCAGAATAAAGCTTGCAAATGAACTCATAATGATTTTCAATTTTCTTTGATAGAAAAATAATACTCAGCAGTGTAAAAACATCAATCTATAAGGAAATTCAATTAAAATCAAGTAAAAGAGCTCAGCAGCTTTAATTTGGAAAAGAAACAAGAAACAAGTGATCAGTAACCATGAGGGCTCAGATCAACGGTAACCCTACACCATTTTTCTTAACCATAATATTGCTGTTGAAGGAAAGTAGTTTAAAAATCTTTTTAATTTGACGTTTTCACATATTAAAGATGTTTGGAAAGCTGTATTTCACTCCAGAAAGTGAGATTTATTATAATTATACTAAAAAAATACTATTTCCTGTCACTAGATGGGATTTTCATGGCTTTTTCCTCACTTTCTGAATGTACGTGCTTGTAGGCTATAACCAGATAGACCAAACCCAGAGACTGGAGAAGACCAGTTGAATTGTTAACGTTCCACCCTCTAGCCTTAATCTTATCATTCAGATCACTCATACAGGCCTCCTAAGCGACATTAAAATTATTACCTGGGAGGGTATTTCTAACTGCTAACGAGACAAATGGGATGTGTTAGTTATAATTCTAACAAGATTGCCTAACTTAACTAGGATTTATGGCAGTCAGCTTACCAAATTGTTTGTTTTTAGACTTCAAGATCTTCCTTCTCCTCTTCCTCCTCCTAATTCCTCTCCTTCTTCTCTTCCTCCTCCTTCTTTTTCTTCAAGAACTTGAAGGATAGGAGCAAATTTGTTCTGTATAAACCCTCTCTAAAGTCTGCCTATAGTGCTGGCATAAATTGGACAGACCTCTCTCGCAAGGATATTATTTTATGAGTGATTCAAATTTTCACTATAGGGGCTGTGAGTAGATTTTCTCCAGGTAAGCAGAGGATGAAGAAAAATTCCAAAAATTTTGGTGTGTAAGTTTCTGAAACTATGATTTAATTTTCTATAATTATGAAAAAATAAAACATCAAATATAAAGAATAATAATCACCCATGCACCCCCAACCCAAATTTATCAAATGCTGGCATTTTTGCCATAATTTTTTAAAATCTTTTTTAAAATAAAGTGTTTCAGATTGTTGAAGCCCACAGTAGATGCTTTCCTCAGTTTTCACTTTCTTTCTTTCCCCGATGTAGCCATTATCTTAAATTTGTAACTTATTAGACCCATAAATATATTATACTTGCATCACAAATGATATATTCATTAACAATATGTAGTATCTTTTTAAAAATTCTATTCTGTATATATAATTTTTTGTACATTTAAAAAATTATATGCTGTAAATATAGTTTTGGTTGGTATATTTTTTAATGTTCCATATTGTTTCATATTCATTTTCTCCTGCTCATGGACCTTTACGTCATTTCCAACTTTTTCTTACTATAAATAGTTTGACCGTCGTGCTCTTGAGTTGAACATAAACAACTTCACAGAACATCAACATTAAACAAGGCCATTCTGTGACTGATAGATCAGGACAAAAACCAGGGGTACTATGAAATCACATCTGAATATAGACAAAAACATGAACATTGTTCAAACACCAAAAATGACCAAACATCCCTCTATCCTGGCTAATATGAGTGACTGCCTCTTCTTTACCAATTACAGCTTAGATTCTTTCTAGATTTCCCTCTTTCTGTATAAGATTTAATAAAATAATCATACAATTACCCCACTTCCGGATAACATCCAACTCAGAGCAAAGCCACACTGCTTACACCCTCCCCCACATCACCCACACAACACCAAATCCATAACACATTCTTTCTGACCCCCTCTCACTGAGATGCCTCACAGCTCACTATAGCGAGTGTTTTCTCTCAGTGCGACAAGAAACCCAAATTGTTCAACCTTAGGTGTGCTCCTGGTTGCCTGGTGGAGAGCACGGACACTAATGAGGTTGAACATCTTTTCACATGGACGTTGGTCAGAATAACCTTTGGAGGTACGAGTTGATTTTGTCTCCAAAATAATGAGAAGGGGCCAAAGCTTTCTATGGTCTCCTTTTGTTCTGTTTTGTTTTTTCCTGAATTGCTTGTTCATGCTTTTTGACCGTTTTTCTATTGCAGTGTTTTTCATTTTGTTGTATATTTATAGTTTTTTATATTTTCTAGATATAAAACCTTTATAGATTGTACCAAAATTTGTATTTTTATATAACCATCTTTATTGATTTTTTTCATGGTTTGTGATCTTTGTGACCTAAGAAATCCTTATACAAAGGTCATAAATATATCCTCTTTTTTTTCCATTTCTATTGTATTTCTAATATTGAAGTTTTACTTTTTTTACACTTTGGCCACTAATCTCCTAGAATTTATTTTGAGTATGGTAAGGGGTGTTAAAAAGACTTCATTTTTTTCCAATCTGGATAACAAACTATTCTGATAAAATATATTGGACAGTCTTTCCTTTCCCCATCTATTTATAAAGCTCTATCTTACATTTATCAAGTTTCCACAGATGTGTGGATTCAGTTCTTGATTCTATTTCATCCCATTGTTTTGTCTATCCCTGAACCAATAAACACTGTTTTAATTACTATTGTGCCCTATTCTTTTCTTTCATAATACTTATAATTTGTAATTAAATTGGTTTTCTGTAATGTCTCACTTCCTTATTAGACTGTAAGCTCTATATGGTAGGCTCAGTGTTTTGTGTAGTGCCTAACACACAGTAGAGACTTAGTAGACAATTGTTGAATGAATGGATGAACAAGGGGAAGAATAAATTAATATTAGAATATAACCACAATACTAAGTCAAAGAATCTGACCTTTAATTGCCTGTGGCCTCCTGCATGTCCAGGTCTTAACTCTTCTAATTTGGGCAGATGATTGGACTCCTATAAAGGTCTTCTCAATTTACTTCCTCTTGTTTTTGCTATTCCTCAGAAAAAAAACAAGTTGGAAGTTTGTCCTTATTGCTTTATTTTGATCTACCCCTCCTGAATTTTATCAAACAGAAATACTTAAATTTTCATGCAAGTGAAGATTTTCTTGTTGTTTTTTATTTCATACTCTTTAAAGTTTTCCCCAATATTTGCATCAACTTATTCCTTTTTTTATAATAATAACCTTAACAGTAAAAGCTTATATGGTGAGTCCTAGGGGCCAGGATCTGAGCTATAAGTACTTTAAGTATATTAGCTCATCTAATCCTCATAAATATCCCATGGGGTGTGTGCTCTTATTAAAGCTGTTTAAAGATGATGACACTAAGGCATAGAGAGTTTAAGCAGCTTCCTTAAGGTCACTCAGCTAGGACGTGGTTAAAATAGGATTGGAACCCAGACAGTCTTGGTTAGGGTTCACGCTTTTGGGGAAGGAGAGAATTTAAATGTCTGTGTTTATAGTTTTTTTATATAGACATTGCCAATTCTATATTTGGAAATGCATTTCTAATCATATTGTTTTTATGAAGGTAATTTATTAATTACATAAGGGGGATATTCAGGGGATAGGTCTTGCTTTATTCGCAGAAACTGTGGAGCTGGCCTCTCCAACTCTGCATAGTTACGGCTTGAAATCGTAAAGGGAGAAAAGTCCTCCCTTTCTCAGGATCTATGTACAATAATGTGCCACATAATGACATTTTGGTCAATGACGGACCACTTATACAATGGTGGTCCTGTAAGTTCAATACCATATAGCCTAGGTGTGTAGTAGGCTATACCAGCTAGGTTTGTGTGAGTACACTCTAAGATGTTCTCACAACAACGAAATCGCTAAGGAAGCATTTCTCAGAATGAATCCCTGTCATTAAGTGACACATGACTGTATTAAAAAGTATCACATATACACATGCACAAATATACATTACCTTTTCTTCTCTGAACTATCTCTGTTTCCTCTAGAGTCAGATGTTCTCCAGTGTTCAACTGGCAAGCTTCCTTTTGCGGGAGCTGACGGGTGAAATTAACAGGGGAATCAACAACCAGCACTAACCCACTTAGCAACCTGCCCTCCTCAGCGTGGCTTTTAATCTCTTTTAGAAGATACTTGCTTTGACCTGCTCTAAGGTCTTCATACCCATGAGAGTTGGAGTTGGAGTTAGTAGATTTGGTTTGTATTTAATCGTTCCCTATTTTCAAGCATAAAGTCCTTTAACCAAATTATAGCCTTCTCTTTCTTCCTATAACTTCCCAAAACAGAGCTATTAGAGGCTCTTTCAGGAAGACTGGGTCCCCACTGGTTTATCCTTCAAAAAATTTAAATTTCACTTCCATCTTTGAGTTGGGATTCTTCATAGTCTCTGGACCACTGATGGCCCTGTGCTGTTATGGACTTATTTGCTTTAATAATTTACTGTAAATTTGCCTTTACTGTAATTTAATGGGGTTGAGGAAGGAAGTAAGTTAAACACATGTGCTCTATCTACCATCTTCAACTGGCAATCAGAACAGAAATAATTTATGAACTCTTAAGAAAGATTCCAAATTTCCCTGGATATGTTGCTTGACTTTTACAGGTATAGAAAAATTAATTTATAAATGAATACCCTAAATAAAACAGCCATCTACTGTAACATAACTAGAAGTACACCAAAGATCATGAACTAGATAGTATTTTGCAGGAGATTTTTCTTGGCTTCTCACTTGCTGATGGTACATTCTGCTTTTGTTTTCATTTGCTCATTTCATTTTGAAACCAATGGTCCAGAGTAATGTGTTTTTTTTTTTTTTCCAGATAAGGTGAAACAAAGAACAAAATATTTTTCTAAAAATATAATGTATATTTTTAAAAATCTGTCCATAGCCTTTAATGTAGTGAGTTTTATCTATGAACCTCAAGGCAAAGTATGGGAAATTATTTTTTAAATAATTTTTTTTATTGATTATAAAAGTGGTTCTTTTTCATTATAGAAAATTGGGGAACACATACAAGCATAATGAATTTTATAAAAATAAATATATCTACTAATCCTATCAGTAAAATGAGGAACTTCTCGAATCTCTGCTTGGCCTGTGACTTCCAACCAAAAGTGTTTCATAATGGAACCAAGAAAGGTGTGAAATATTTTGCTTATCTGATCTAACTAATGATCAGTCAGTAGGTTGCTTTCCCAAAGTCATACAGAAAGCTACCCTAATGAAGACTTTAGAATTACTCTTCCTTTTCCAAGACATAACTTAGGCTCTAAAAGACTTGACAAATTGTAATTTTTTTCATATATGCTCTGTTTACTTTGTTTATTTATTTTTTTGGTCAAAATAGGAATTCTTCAGCCATTCTTTACGGACTCTACAAGTTCCAAACCTGGTTTGTCTGTACTTTTCCTCTTTTTGTTTGTGCAAGTAAGATTTGAAAAATGCATGTAGGTTTTGAAACTCCTGCTGCGTCAGCCACGATTTCCCATAAAAGGAGGAACATTTATTTGTGTATATGAAGTCCGGGACAGCAGTACTTGGTCAGACGTGAGACAGATGCATGTGTGCACAGCTGTTTGTGTTTAAGGAGAGAATACAGACATAAATAAAGTTAGATATCCTTGGTTTGATGCTAGAATATTTTCATACACCATATTCAAAGGAATATCTGTCATAACTGAAAACAAGGGGAAATTTATCAGAAACAGAGCACAAACCCCTTCCCCAGAGCCAGGATAAACAAAACCAATATGGGTTTATCAAGCTATGGTCTTATAAAATAAACTTCATTGTACAAAAGAAAACCACCTTATTTATTCATAAAAATATTGTCATATATTTCCCAAAAGTCAGACAGAACTGTCTTCTGTGAAATTAAAGAGTGGAGGTAGATTTTTCTGGCTGGTGGATCATTACCAGAATTGCTATTACGTTTAAAGCTAACAACACTAGAATGGAACGCTTCATGAAAGAACACCATTGCTGTCTTTGCCTTTAAGCTTCTTTCCCTGGCTAAGATAGATCAGCAAATTTTTTCTTTTCTGTGAAAAAAAAAGTTTATATTGACACAAAACTGCCACGTCTATAGTATATTTCAAAGTAAAAATGATTCCCAAAAAGGTGTTTTTCTCTGCAGGGTACAAAAAGCAGAGAATAAAAAAATGACAAATCTGAGACCCGGTCACAGAGATTTCTACAGAGAGTCTTAGAATTTGTTCTATGGCTGTGATGACCCAGAAGTTCAAAAAGTGCCTCAGGAAAGAGGTTAACAGGGAATTTTGCTAATTCCTTTATTTATTTATTTATTTATTTATTCTAACTCTTTAAACTAATTCAATTAAGAAAAGTCATTCACATTATATACTAACTGGATATAATAATTTTGTAGAGCAAAATTCATTCGAATAAAATTTTTTACTGGATGGTATAAATAATATTCTTCTTCACACTATATCTGCCAAGATTTTCACATCTAAAACCCTTTCTTCTCTCTTCCCAGGTCTTCCCTCCAAGAAAATCCCTTTAAAAGTTCAGAGCAGGCCTTCAAAGTAACTGCACACTTTGTTTAAGAGGTACTCTTGTTTTGATGAAAATCCTAAAACAACTCCTTTAAAGGGTTTGTTTAAAAGAATCCAAGACATGGGGATAGCCATAAGACTGAAATGCTACACTTTATTTACATAAGTTTGGACTTTGAAGAAGTGTTTTGTTTTGTTTTCTTGTCAACCCAATAAATCATAGTGAGAATCATGGGTGACTTACAATGTTCAAGACTGGAAGAAGACAACTTTGAGTAGTCTGTCCTTTTAACCTCTACTAGAGCAACTTGGCCATTATTAGTTTAAGTCATAGCATGAACACAGAGTTCTAAAAAATAGAATTTGCCATTGCAATATTTGGCTATATAATTAAAGTGTTCCATACCGTGTCTAGAAGTAGACACATTTGCTAAGATTTTATAGGTCTTCAAAAATTGTAAAATCTCTTGGATACATATATATAGCACTTGTTTAGTATAACTTTAAGAAATATTTATCTTGGGTCATTATATGTACAGAGAAATATAACAGGAAAACAATGGAAAGAGAACAAAATTATGGAGCAAGGAAAAGTACTTTTTATTCTTCTCATAAACTTAAAATTAATACACGAAGCAGTGTTAGAAAGAAGTATGTACTGTAAAATAAAATGTGTTTTTTATTGCCATGGATATATGGTAGCATCATAATTTGGAGGGGAAAAAAGTATCCTAAAGAGTTACATATTTCCAAGAGGAAGCTGTTTAAATTAAATTATATTTTGAATAAACTTCTTTAGAGTGTCTGTTCATTTTCTGATTTGACTATTTTATTCTCAATCTATTTTCATTCAGAGTATTGTGTCCAGAATAAAGACTGAAGGCTGCCAGCAGAGAAAGAAAATTTGCAAATTTACAAGGTAAAACACTGTTGCAAGTAACAGGAAAATCCGTGCAATATATGGTGGTGCAAAGGTTTTTTTCTGACACCTGCTTAGCGCCCTGCCCTCCAGCATTACACCTACAACGCTGGATGACAATGGCTTGTTTTCTTGTCTGTCCCTACCCACCCTCTTTGGACCGTGAGCTCCACAAGGGATGACAGGACCATCTCTTAAGTCATTTGTTTATGCCACACACTTGGACAATGTTAGTTTTGCAGAAGAACCAGTTCGCCCACATGGAAAATAAGAACAACACGTCATATCCATCCGTCATGTCACAACTCCTGAGGGTGTTCCATGAATAGCCCTTAGTCCAGGCAGTCTCAACTTCTTCTTGGTATCACAGGAGCATCATCTCTCCTTCCTGCTTCCACAAACATGTGTCACAAATAGATTCTCTTCTTTGGTCCCTTCTCTTATGACCCCACCCTAACACACACACACATGCACACTCACACATACACCATTCACTCTAAGATTTCTGAGTCACTGAGCAGATAACTAGATTAGGCACAGACTTCTCCTCACTGGACCTGAGCAGCCTCTCTGAAGCCCACCCACTGGTGCATTTATCTCTAGACTCCTGTCAAGGGGCTACTTCCCTGCCATGACCCCTCAATGGCTTGCTTATCCAGCTCCTGGCCAATGAGACCCAAGTGTGGTGGGAGACAGTGATCAAGAGCTGTGCTTACCTCATTTTAAATGAAATAGTTCAAGCATACAGAAAATTATATGTAATGATATAACGAATATCTGCGTGTAAGTACCACCCAGCCTTATTAAATCTCAATATTTTACCACCTTTGCTTCAGATCTCTCTGTTTTTAAAAACATAAGACAGAATAGATAGGGTTAAGCTCATTATGCCATCCACCTTGAACCCATTCCACTCCCTGCCCATGACATATACGAAGGGCAACACTAATCCACATTTGGTGGGTATTGCTTGCTTGCATGGCTTTGTACCTTTACTCTACCTGAACACATCCATAAATATTGTGTAGTATTGACTTGCTTACTTTATACACATATATTGATATCATATTTTACATTTAATTCTGCAACTCTTATTCTCTCAACATGATATGGTTGAGACTTACAGATTTTTTGTGTGTGTGTGAGAAGGATCGGCCCTGAGCTAACATCTGCCAATCCTCCTCTTTTTGCTGAGGAAGACCGGCTCTGGGATAACACCCATGCCCGTCTTCCTCTACTTTATATGGGACACGGCCACAGCATGGCTCGACAAGCAGTGCATCAGTGTGCACCCAGGATCCGAACCGGCGGACCCTGGGCCGCCGCAGCGGAGCGCGCGCACTTAACCACTTGAGCCACCAGGCCGGGCCCCAGAGACTTATAGATATTGATTTCGAGTTATCTCTGTTTGTACTCAGAAGTAGACAAATAATTTAGAACCTAAAATATGCTTTTGTAATGTTTATGCATTCTAGAAGGAATATGTTGATTGTAAATAACTAAAATCTTTCCCCAAAATAGTGCATAGAACTACAAAAGCACTTCAAACGTATGTCTTGTTGCAAAACTGCCAAATTGAACTTAACTTTTGCCCATTTTGCCAGTAGACAAGCAACGGTTTTGTAGGAAATTTGCTCAAGAATGAACAAATAAGTTGATATATGACACTGCATGACATATTCATTCCTTATTTGTAAAATACCTAGATTCTGGATAACTGCCAATATCCATCAGAATAATTTAGAAAGAAGAGTTTTCTTCAACAAAAATGATTTTTTTAAGCTACAAGAAAAGAAGCTAAAAAATATGTACACATATTTATGCTATTAATATTTGGAATAAAAACATTGGCATTATTAATCTTAATTACTGAAATGCTGTCTGGCACTCGCATAAAAATATAATGAACTTATCTCAATTTGTGTGAAAAATGATGTCTAATATTATTATTTAAAAAAAATAAGGAGCCAAGTGGTTAGATTTCCCAAATCAATTATAAAACTTACAACCACAAGAGGGAGTCTTGAGTGAAAAATCCATAGAATCATTTGCTTTGCTGCTCAATTGGTGGTACAATGATAGCAAAGAACCAAACATAACAAAGAAGTGGAGGGCAGAAGGTAGAATATTGAATCAGCTGTTTTATATGTTCCACTAATGAGCTGTCTAAAAACTTACACATTGTCAATTTTCAACTGACAACAATATTTGATAACTAGGCTTAGAAGCTCCCTTTGACTTGTAATATATTATTAGCAACGGCAATAACAATAAAAGTTACATCTTACTGAGATTTTAATACGCCAGACACTAGTGTACGTAGTGTACTATACATAGAAAGACTAGACTACACTATATAACAAATATTGTATAATTTTCTTGATAATCCAATAAGGTAGGTTTCTGTGGGACTTTTTTTTTTGATTGGTTGGTTTTTTATTTTGTTTGCTTTTTGTTGTAGTTGCTGCTTCACCTTATCGTTTGGGAAATTGAAGTTTAGAGACGTGAAGAAAATTTTCCAAGATTACCCAACTAATAAGCGGCAGATCCAAACCCAGACCTTTTTGATTCTAAAGTAAGGTTGCCAAATTTAACAAATACAGATATAGGACAACCAGTTATTTTGAATTTCAGATAAGTAACAAATAATTTTTTTAGCATAAGTATGTCCCATGCAATTTTTGTGACATACCTATACTAATTATTTGTTGTTTATCTGAAATTCATATTTATCTGGGCATTCTGTGTTTTAACTGGCCACTCTACTCTAAAACCGATCCAGAATCCTAACTCTCTGCTGTCTGACTCTGAAGAACTAGAAAGTCTGCCCTGGATGAAGAAGGAGACAGCCACTATTTTGCTTTTCTAGACAAGTGAGGGTCAGTAATAACTATCTAGTTGCCCCTCAACTGTCTAGTTGCCCCTTCAGCATTACCCAACAGTTCAACAGTTCTCAAATTTTAGTGAGTGTAAATATCATCTAAGGTGCTGATTGGAAATACACATTCTCCACCAGTCTTTAGCTAGGCCTAGAAGTGTACACATGTTTAACAAGCACTCCAGATGTTTCTGATGTAGGCAGTCCTTGTTCTCTGAGAAATAGAAAAATAGCTGGCCTACTCAAGAAAAATGTAATGACATTGGAAATGTGCTAGAAGAAGTAAAAATCATTTTAGGGGCAATGTGGGCTGCCCTATGACGTCTGACTAACATTATTAGAAATGCAGTCTGGAAAAACATAAACTGAGGAAAGATCCAATTGAACTTCATGTTGTCATGACACCCAGAGGTCAATTATATTTTTTTAAAATGTGGTAACCAATTAAACTCAATGCACGTTGGATAGTCTACTACTGTTCTTCTGGACATTGGCCATGGGAATTAAGGCTAATGTCCCTGAACAGGCTATATACATCAAATTTTAATATTCCCTCTTCTCCACTGCTAAATTACTCATTTCCATGCAAAGCCTACTCTAACTATTCAGGTTGGCCATTCAGGGCAGAGATAATTCAATCATTCCGATCTTCTTCCAGATTTTGAATTACTTACTGATCTTTAGAACGTTCATGTAGATTAGGAAATTAAAAAGAGAATCAATTTAAGTGAATGAGTGCAACTAAGTGTTTTTCTGCTAAATGCTATAAAGGAGCTCAAATCCCAAGAAATCTTAGATAGATCCAAGTAAATTACCTTGAGATTTCACCTCTCCGCATTCTATTGAATGTTGCCTATAGGCATTTTAGTGTCCACATTCTTAACCACTGAGATATGCTTCCTCACTTTAAATGTACACAGCATTCAAAAAGGTTTTATTTTAGTAATTTGATAACAATGTGGGCCAGAATTGGGGGAGACGTGTTAAACATAGAGAGGAGAAAGATTCTACCACATTTGGTGGTAGAATCAATAGAACTTGGTAATTTATTAAATATATACAGTGAGCATATCAGTTTGTTTTTTTCCTATAATTTTATTTATTTATTTATTTCCCCCAAAGCCCCAGTAGATAGTTGTATGTCATAGCTGCACATCCTTCTAGTTGCTGTATGTGGGACGCAGCCTCAGAATGGCCAGAGAAGCGGTGCGTCGGTGCGCGCCTGGGATCCGAACCTGGGCCGCCAGCAGAAGAGCGCACACACTTAACCGCTAAGCCACGGGGCCGGCCCAGCATATCAGTTTTTCTCCATTGTTGTCATTATGCTCATTTTATTAGTAATTCTACCTTGCTAAATAGTATGGCATGCATGCCTTTGTTATCTATTGGACTGTGAATTAATTTTCTTTTTTCTTTTAATTAGATGGTGGCTGGTGATGGCTATTCTTTTAAAATGTTCACTCCCAGAAATAGTCCCACTGGCCCTGATTTGCTATTTTATGCCTCCTAGGAAGAACTGAATGCCACCAGCAGATAACAGTTGACCAAGACTTTTAAACGAATAAACTTAACGTTATGTATTAGCCAGATGATTTTCTCTAATTGTGTAAGCTGAAAGATAATGTTATTAAATCGATTTGGACTTGTGGTAAGTCTTAGAGTCATGCCTCAAGTAAATAGACACAGTGAATCTCCAGGGAGAGTATCAGGTGTGAATTATTTCCCAACCTTATTAGACTCTGAGACCGTTTTTTTCTGAGGATCCTGTCTTCGACCTGATGTTTGATCACGTACACGTGCACACACGTACTCAGAACTACTTTACGTTAACATGTTCTGGACTAATGGTAGGACAGTGGCTCCTTATTTTTCTTACATAACTTGGAGCAGGAGCTTTGTGTAGCCGTTTCCTTCCTCCACAAAGACATTTTCTTACATGTCATCCACTTTTTCTAGGTAGCCAAGTTGCTTGGTAAATGGGATGGTGCTATTCTGTCCTTGCTAAGACTTATATGTTCCCACCACTAAATAGCATGCGTAATCCTACCTACCTAAAAAACTCCGGGTCCTTTGCCTTTCCAGATGAGTTTTTAAATTGGCTTATCAATTTCTTCAAAAATGCTTGTTATGATTTTGAATAGCATTGCATTGAATCTACAGATTGGTTTAGGGAGGATTCCCGTGTTAACAAAATTGAATCTTCCAATTCGTGAAAATATCATTCCATTTGTTTAGGCCATCTTTACTTCATAAAGTTTATTTTTCAGTTCTAGAATTTCCATTTGGTTCCTTTTTGTGGTTTCAATTTCTTTACTGAATTTCCATTTCTCCACTGAGCTTTCCATCCATTCAAAACGTGTGTTTTTGGCTTTTTTTCTTTTTTTAAATTTTATTGAGGATAGTTAGAATATTACTTTAAAATCCTTGTCTGGTAGTTCTAATGTAGTTCATCTTAGGCTCAGACTGGATGAATTTTCTTCTCTCTTGAGTACGTTTTTTTTTCTTGGTTTTTCATATTTTGGGTAATCTTGGATTGTATCCTGGACATTATGAATTTTAAGTTGTGGAGATTCCGGATTCAGTTCTTTTTCTCTGATAAGCATTGTTTCTTGTGTTTTAGCGAGTCATTTCCTCCACTAGGATTGAACTTCAAACCCCTCTTGATGTCTGGAGTGGCCTCTGGAGTCTCAGTTCAGGTCTTTCGCCTTTGTCTAGGTTGCTTTGAGTCTGCTTCATGTGTGCTTTGCTCAGAGATCAGTCAAAAACCTGGGCAGACAGAATTTGAGGATCCCTTTTTAGGCTCTTACCATTGTGAGGTTTACCTGCTCTCTTCTGTGGGTCTGGTTTGGTGGCTACATGTTTCTAGTTTCCCTACTCAGAAGGTCTGGGTCTTTCCATGTGAACTCCCACCCCTTTCAATTTGCATCTTCTGGATTGCACTTAGCCCAGGATAAAAGCTGCAGAGAGGGGAATTTCCTTGAAGAGAGCTCCCCATGTTCCCTCCTCCAAGTAAGTGTGGGCTACCCACCAGATCTGTCTTCTGTTCACTGCCCGGTACCTTCAGGAAATTGTTTTATGGGTTTCTTTCAGGTTTTATAATTATTTTCTGTATATGTTTTTTCTGGTAGGGTCTTAGTCCATTATTCCAAGAAATAGAATGCTCTACCTAAAAAACTGATCTTCCCAACTACAAAGATATCATTGAATTCAACTTGGACTTGTTTGAAGTACTATCTTTGCCCCACTAGAGACAAGTCCCTTAATTACTGGTGAGTCCAACACGACTAGACACTCTCAATTATCTGCTGTTGGTCATTCTTGGACATCTAGATTCCAAGAGTTCTTTATGTTGCCATTACACCATGTTCTTTCCTTCGTCAGCATGGCCATTAACCTACAACATCAAATGGTAAAGTTGAAAGTAATAAACTCCTGGTCATTGTTTCAGAAGACTTTCAAAAAACAAATGAGAGAGAAACTGAACAGTCTGACTGCAGTGAGATTTAGGAAGTTCCACAAAATCTGTTTTCCCAGGCTATACTTGACCCCTGACCCTGTTTTAGGTGTACAGCCTGCTCTCCCAAGTTTCCTTTTGAAACCAATTTTAATCTCTCTCTTTTTATTTGGTGGATTCAGCAATTTACTCATTACATATTTATTTGCTAAATTTTTACTTCTCCTTCCCAATTGTATTTTTTCTCTGCTACTTATCTCTATTTCCATGTTTTCTTCTCTTTTACTGGACCACCCAGCAAGCCTGTAGCCTATCCTTGATATAACTTCTTAATTGAGCAGTTCTTGTATCCTTCTTTCATTCTCAAATCTCTACACATTTATGACAGAGACAGGTTATAAAAGCCTAAATTTCTTTCCTTCCTTGACATCATCCATTTCCCCACAACATCTGACTTAGAGTTGTTCTTGAAATAGTGTAAATATTTGCTTAGGATTTTATCCTAATACCCCACTCAGTGAGACATCAGTGCTAATAAAACAGCAGGGACACATCACAGAGAATTTTCTTCATTCTACAACTTAACGACTAAAGGGTATCTTTATTTAATTAAAATATTAGATCTGTCTTATTTCCGCTCATAAACAACACTGAATTTCTCAGGGACCTTATTTGCATTTTCCATTTCCTTTAAGTTAATGATGTCTTGAATTCTCGGCTAGACCTCATCAGAAAAGTCATTTTCCCTTGAGTATGAGTAACAAATAGAATATACCTCTTAGACATGCTCTAGATTTCCCAACAATTTCAGAATGAAGCAAGACATTGGCCAGGGCCATCATCTAGGAGTATCCAAAATCCCACAGATCTAGACATCTAATCAGAGAGGTCAGACAAGATATAAATAAACTGTTGGTAATTTTTTTTTTTAATGTTCTTTACCTGTAGGTTAAAAGAAAGATAATTTGCCATTCTCTATGGATCTAAAATAGTTCTGCAGTACTTACTCTGTGCCAGACACTGATTAAGCTCTCTACCAGTATTAACTCAAATGTGGTGGGTTCTCTTATTATCCTCATTCTGCTAAAGTTCAGGAACTTGTATAATATCATACATCTAGATTTTGGCTGAGCTCGCATTTGAACCCTGGTATTTGGCTCTAGAGTCTGTGTCCTCAACTACTACACGACAATGTACTAGATCTTAGTCTATGTCACTTGTGTCCCATTAGAGAAGACTAGTCTAAGAAAGGACTCAAATTCAACAATAAATGAAGCAAAATAGAGATGCCGGGATAAAATAAGATGTTCAAAAAATTTTAGAATATATAGGTAAATATAAATGAATGGTAATAAAATGAATGGGAATGCATAACGTAAGTAATAGATTGAACCATATGAAACTGCCTTTTTTGTATATCAAACTGTCTGAACATCAACAATTTCAAATGATTCAATCAAATATTAAATCAGCATACCTGAAATAGATCCTCAAAGGGAAAACCTAATAGTAGATTGGAATGAAAAACACCAGCTGTTTTAGCAAGATCGAGGAGTTAGTGAGATGTGGCTGGGTGAGACGGCAGAAGTAAAATATTCTTAAAGGTCTCCTCCATCAATGAGAGAGTGTGGGGAAGTAAAAATGTGCTAAAGGTCTTATCTTGGTGAGGAGACACACAGCTGGGAACAAGAATGCCTCAGTGTGGTGGGCAGAGGGTCAGTATCTTATTTTTGTAGAAGAGGGGGGAAATATGTGTTTGATTACAAACATCAAAAAAGGAAGGGTGTTTCTGGGAAACTGACCTTCCCTGCAGGCCTGTAGCCAGAATCTGCAGAACAGGCAGGTCAGGAAGGGTGGTGGGTGTTCAGGACCCCACCCTTTACAAACCCGTTTGGGAATGGCAAACAGGAATTTCTCACACCTGGTCAGAGCCTCACTCTCCGTGGGTGGTATCATCCACAGCTGTACATAATCTAAATATGCTAGTGTCTTTCATGAGCTGCCTCTGGTGGAACACAACAATGTAAAAATATTGTGACCTAAAGAAATTGCCCTCCTTTGAACTCTGGGCAAAGTTGTAAACATTGCTGACATTTCTTGATGTCAGTTGGATTGTACTTTCCAGCATTCTTTCTTAATTGGTTTTGACTGGACTGAGACATACTGATGATTGTAGTAGTCATTTTTTTAAATTTATTTGTAAGTCAGCTGTCCCTTATACTGTAAGTCAGAAATTTCCTTATACTAACCCTGTTGTAAATGGTTGTTGGTTTCCATCCACTGCTGGCTACTTTTTTTTTTTATTTTGGTGAGGGAGATTAGCTATGAGCTAACATCCACGGCCAATCTCCCTCTTTTTGCGGAGGAATATCTGTGTCCATCTTCCTCTATTTTATATATGGGACACTGCCACAGCATGGCTTGATGAGTGGTGAGTAGGTCCACACGCAGGATCTGAACCTGCCAACCTGGGCCGCCGAAGTGGACTGCGCAAATTTAACCACTACACCACTTGGCTGGCTCTAGCTGATAGTATTCTTAATAATTACATGTACAATTGTCCAAATGTCTTTTAGAAACGAGAGTACACTACTAAACCTGCTTGAGATAAAAGTTAAAAAAACAACTTTACTATTCACGAACATGAATAGTTAGAAGAGAGTTTTAGGTAAAATCTGAAGAGCTATGCGTGTTCCTAATGTCCATTTCACTTCCTTTGCCTGTTGAACAGGGTGGTCTCTGAGCTACCATACATTCTACGCTTGTGTAGTATTTGGAGTGCTCTTGGAGAGGGTTGGGATTTCCTTTTAACTTTTCATACACAATTAGCATACTCACCGGAAACAGCACACTTAGATCCAACTCCAGGGTCATTCAAAAGGGAAATGGAGAATTCAAGATTGAGGAAAACACTAATTTGAACACATTGTTTGATATATCTATTTTTAGCATGATATACCAAATTTAGTAGAAAGGGAAAATATATTAATAAGCTCTTATATTAGAGCAAAGTAAAGAAGAAACTTACTTGAATGGGAAGTAGCAACGTGACTTACAATCTTCTGGTAAAAGGGGGATAATTGGAATCGATTGAGCCTGTGATAGACTACATGTCCATGAAAAAGACAAAAAATATGAAGTATGCTAGAGAAAAGTCATACTTACCGAAGGAAGTCGAATAATCAGTGCCCAATTTCTACTATAAATGGAGGAGGTTCAGAGAACATAAATCATTCCATTAATATCAATGATCAAATACTTTGATATGTTTAAGTGATATATTACATCCTCTTCCCTATTCTCTGGCTGAGATGTGAAAAATATTAAGGAAATAAAAAACCAAAGAAGGAAAGAAAGAAAAGGAGAAAGAAGGAAAGAAAAAGAAGAAAAGATAAGGCCTGCTGGGTTGACAGATGGAATTTCCAGTTCTGGAATGGGTAGCAAGAGCGGATTTCAGGCAAACTGAAGCCTGAGTCTGCTGAAGAGTGCTCTGGGTTTTTGGGAAATTGATCTTTGTTTTACCCAATATCTCAGTAAACATCCTGGAATGTGCTGGAACTGTTTATATCAGCCACTTGCTTCTGATGAGCAGGCCAGTCTTCAGAATAGCCTGATGTGAGGGAGAGCAAGAAAGAAAGCCTTCCATGAGAATGACAAAAGGGGCTTCTCATGTCTAGTAGAATCCTTACCTCTTGTTAGTGGTATCATTCACATTCCATATCCTTTGTCATTAAAGACATTTTGCATCCTCTTCTATTGGCATCTTTCCATCAGTAACACTATCACCCCATTGTAACAAACACGGTAAAGTTTAACTACTAGTAGAATGTAGAGCAGAATTAACTCCTAAATTATCAAGTTGAAAAATTTTTTTAAATAGCAAAGTCAAATATATAGCAATATAAAGAGGGTAGAAATAAAATCAAATATAATCTTTGAAAAACTAAAAGTGATCAAGATTAATTCCCCTCTTAAAATACTGAGACTGGGAGATTGGGTTTAAAAATTCAGCACATATTTTTTAGGTGAAATGCACTAAAAACTAAGTAATAATGAATAGATGAAAATAATGGAATAGGCAAAAAATTATCTGGCGAGTATAAACAAAATGAAGCAGAAATGGCAATATTAATAACAGACAAGGTGGAATTTAAGGTTAAAATTACAAAATAGGATAGTGACATCATGTACAAACTAAAAATCATGATCTATATATACCTCTCCAAAATTGCATATAAATATGCAAAACAAAACTGTCAGAAATACACATGTAGAACTTGATTAAAAAAATGAACTTATAGTGCCATACTTAGTACAACTCTTTCAGAATCACATACTTAGTAGAAATTAGTATTATTTACTAGAAATACTAGAAAAGAATAAAGAAAGGAATGATATAAAGTATTTTTTTTAACAAAACAACACACTCATTTAATGTGTGTGTGTGTATTTGCAGGCATATATGAGTAGAGGGTGAGCATGAGAGAGAGAGAGAGATGTTTCTTCTCAATATTAGACAATTTACAATTTTTAAGTTTTAGTGGTATAAATGCAAAATCAATTAATTATTTTGCCACAAAGGAAGCCTATATGAAATAAAAATAGTAGAGATTTTACAGGCTAAACTTTCTGATCATAAATCAATAAGATAAAATATAAAAAGGTAATGTGGCAACTTTATTACATGATATATCTAAAGAACCTCTAAATCACAAGCTAAAAACTAAAATTACAAAACTGTACACAGTAAGAAGAAACATTATACTAAAATCTGCAGGATATAGCTAAAGCTGGAATTGCCAAATTTAAGGAAGAAATACAGTGTAAAAATTAGAAAACGACTGGCAAAATTAACCAAAATAAAATACATAGACAAAAATCAATGACAAAAGTTAGAAAGAGAAACAGAAAACAAATATATAAGAAAGTATAGATACACCCAAATTGCATTATTTGAAAATAATAAGAAATTTTTCAATAAGAAAACAACATTTCCTAGCAAGCTTGATTAAGGGAAAGTACAGAAAGAAAAACCATACAAGTTTAGAAACAAGAAGAAGACATAATGTAGTTGGTAATGTAAGAATTACAACAGAATGCCAACTACAATCTATGACAGGCATTTTTAAGACTCAGAGGATGGGGCTGGTCCCATGAGGTAGTGGTTAAGTTCGGCGTGCTCAGCTTCAAGGGCCCAGGTTCAAGTGTTGGGATCCCAGGCGAGGATCTACACCACTCATCAGCCATATTGTGGTGGCAACCCCCATATAAAGTGGAGGAAGATTCGCACAGATGTTAGTTCAGGGCTAATCTTCCTCAAGCAAAAAAAAAAAAAAGGAAGATTGGCAACAGATGTTAGCTCAGGGCTAACCTTCCTCCACAAAAAAAAAAAAAAAGAATGAGGAAATTGATGATTCTTTGCAAAATATTAAAATTTACTCAAGAAGGAGTAGAATGCTTACATAAACTGATTACAAGAGAAGGGATTTAAAACATGTGGTAGCTTCCTCACACTACATACATCCACACCCTGACCATTGTGTATTTTTTCACCTCTTGACTTGGGGCTTGGCCATAAGACTTTCTTTAACCAATAATATATGGGCGAAGGGAGACTGTGCCAGGCTGAGTCTAGCCCTTCAGAGGCTTCAGGTGTTTCTGCTCCTCTCTTTGCCTCTGACACAACCATGAAAAGGACATGCTTTTGCTAGCCACCTCTCTAAGGAGGATGTGAGAGACACGTGATCCAGAGGTGCCAGCCAAGCCCTACAGAAATCAGCGATCCCCTGCAGGTGTGTAGATGAGTAAGCAAGATCTACTGAGATGAGCAGAGCTGCCTCAGATGATCTGCAGACCTATGAGAATAAAATATTGTTGTTTAAATCTCTAAGTTTTGGGTTGATTTGTCATGCCAGCATTACTGAGTAAAAGCAAACACATACCACCAACGTTTCAAAGTTCTTCCATCGTAAAGCGTACAAATACAAGAAGGTTTCATAGTTGATTTTTCTGTAATCTTATGTACAGATAATTTCAGGATAAATTGGATCTTTCCCAGACCATGGTAAAAGGATATAAAGTTTCTTAGTTCATTTTATCAAACCAGACACCTTAATACCAAAACCTGATATAGTACCAAAAAAGAGGAAGAAAGAGACAGACAGTGAGAGAGAAAGAAATAGACAGAAAGAGACAAAGAGAGAAGAGAGGGAGGGGCAAAGAGGCAGAGAGAGAAAAGGGAGAGGAGAGAAAGAAAACTATAGGCTAATCTCATTTTTTAATACAGAGAAAAATTTATAAATACAGTATTAGTTACAAAAAATCTGATTAGTAACTCCAAAAATTGACATTTTATGACCAAGAACAGTTTGTTTATGACCAAGAATGCAACATCAGTTCAATTCTTTCTCTCTTCTCCTTCTGGCATACCAATTCTATGTTTGTTAGACTGACTGATTCTGTCCCACAGCTTTTGAATGCTTTGTTCTATTCTTTTCACTCCGTTTTCTCTTTGTGTTCTAGTTTGGGTAATATCTTTTGACCTTCAAGTTCACTAATGCTTTCCTTAGCTTGTTGAGTCTACCAGTGGGCCCATCTAAGGCATTCTTCTTTTCTGTTATCATGCTCTTTATTTCTAGCATTTCCATTTGATTTTATTTTGATAAATGTACCATGTGTACTTTAAAAAAATGGGATTATGTTGTTGTTGAATGTTATGTTCTATGTGTGCTAATTATATCTTCTGTACCTTCCATGTCCAATTGAAAAAGTGTGTTAAAGTCTTCCACTAAGATTGCAAATTTATCTATTCATATTTTGAAACTATGTTATTGGATACATACAGATTTATGATTGAGATATCTTTCTGCTGGAAGATCTCATTATAAAATGTTCTTCTTAATGTTCCAGTAATGCTTTGTGCCTTAAAGTCTACATTTTCTCTTGTGAGTATAGTCGCATCAGCTTTCTTTTGGTTAGTGTTTGTATGATGTGGTTTTTGCCCATCATTTTCTTTTTGAACCTTCTGTGTACTTATATTTAAGAGGTCTCTTGTAAGCTGCCTGTAATTATCTTTTGGCTCTTTATCCAGTCTGACAATCTTACTCTTTTACTTCAACTATTTAGTCCATTTACCGGTAGACACAAGGATGTATTTCCCAGATCTTCAGGAAAGGCTTTGTTGCCCCGCTGCAGGGAGCATTATCAGCAGACAGCCTCCTGCTGTCAGCTCCGTCAGGGTCTGCCTCCACTGCAGAGAAGAGCCTCACCCTAAGTCTTTCTGCTCTCTATAGTGCAGCATGCGTCTGGCAATTGAGCAGGTTCTAAAGGTCTGGCCATTTCAACACAGACACGAGACAATTCTGTTGGATATAACTGCTCCAGAGCTCCCTGCCAAGTTGGCAGAGAATGTGTTGGGCCTGAATTTCAGTCAAGCTCTCCCTCTGCCTGATTCACCTACCTCTAGGTCTCCTTGCTTCTAAGACGTGGCCTGTGATGGAAGTCTGACAGATCTCTGTCACCTCAATCCTGACTGTCTGTTGGAGAGCCAGCTCTGCTCTTCAGAGTTTCCAGCCCCCTGCCCAAAGTAGCTTCAAGTCTGTCAGATTTCTTGAGAGAGAGGCCTGTGGAAGGCTTTGAGGCAGGTCTTTGTTTCCTAAGTACTGCAACACATTCATTCTGCCCTCAAAGCCTTTAAGCCTAGCTCCTGTCCTCCTGCACAGAGCAGAATTCAGCAAATATGCTGTGGGAAAAAACCAGTGAATTTGAATCATCACACCAGACCCCAAGCCAGTACAAGCTTTGGTGATCTCTAATTCCCCCAGTGGAGGCTCTTTCTGCTTGAGTAGGTGAAGTTTGCCTATGCCCATCCTCAGAATCAGCAAAATCTCCAAGCACAAAGAAAGAAAACAGCTGGAGGTCACCAGCTCACTTTGGGAAGGTTCTTCCTCTTGGAATTTTAGTTGTCCTAATAATCCTTCCTTAAATATCTGCCTGATGCCTTTAAAAATAGGATTTAAAAAAAATTATCCAGGTTCTCTAGTTACGTTGGGAGCATTGGTTTGCCATGACCTCCTACATCCTACTCAAAGTGGAAGTCCCAGTTGTCTATTAATCCTCTCTTTCTTCTTCATCCATTCAGCTGCCAAGTCCCATTGATTCTATTTCTGCAAGGTTTCTTGGATCTTGTTCTGTCTTTTTTCTTTCTATGGCCACTACTTTAGTTTGGTTATTCTGGGATGATTCTAATGGCACTAGTATCTCTCCTGCACATCCAACTAGACTCCTCTGTAGAATAACCATTCTTTAAGCACAGCTCTAATCATGTTGGTTTCCATCTAGAATTTTTCCACGGCTTTTTGCTACAATTTAATGTCAAACTTTTTGTCCCAAGATATCTCTTGTTTTATGATTCTTATTGCTTATGCTTCAATCAAACCAGACTAGTTAGTGCTCCATTAACATACCTCACAAATTGCCACTATTTGCCCTTTGTCCATGCTATTGCCTCCACTTGACAAGTTAAGGTTAATCATTTTCCTTCTACACATCTGCTTATAGAAATCCTACCCATGATTCTAGTCACTATTTAAATGCTGCCTCTTCCATGAAATCTACATTTATGCTCCAACAATTTCTCCTGATTTGCATGACACTAAAAATCTTCCTATTGTTTTAACTTGTCTTCTGGCGCTTACAAAATTCTGTCCTGCCTGACGTTGCTTTGTGTATCTCCACTACTAAAAGGTAAAATTTCCAGGTCAGGTAGCTGTTTGTACTATCTGGTAAAATATACATTTATTAAGCAAATTTTGCACAATAAAGATAATACACATTTGTAAATGAACGAAAGAGTGAGTCATATATGTGATCAAAAATAAGTGATGTCAAACTGTAGAGTGAGCTTGTCTAATGTGGGAACCTATTCTCCCCTTTTTCTACTTTGTTTTTCACCATATTTCTGCAATATTGGGGGTGGGAGGTATTCAGATTACCTGTAATGAGTGCTTGGACCAAGGTAAACCTCCCACTTGTCTTTTCTGTTTAGCTTGGTCTCACCTTCAAAGCCATTGTATAGAGAGAAAAGATTTGGAGCAAGTACAAAATATTCCTCTAAGCAGTATAATATGTTTGTCTTAATTTACAAGTTGGTCTTAAAGTTTAAAAATCCAGTATTTGTCCACAAAGTGCTTTCAGCACCTCAGAAGAATAACACAACCTAAGTACAAGGTGCCATTACGTTGTTATCTTCAACTTCTCAGTTCATGAGGTCATGCTTATTACTCATGTAGTTGGACACTTTACATTTCTACAAATCCTTCCCAGAAAGAGTCCCACCCTAAGTAAAACTGTTTAAAGTGAAGCTCCTTCTTTGTAAAGTAAAAATAAATAAATGATAAAACTGGATAAAATGAGCTATTAAACCCCATTTGGAACAAAAGAGCATCAACGAGAAACCTCATAAATGAAGCAGAGAAACATTATTTGTGCATCAGCTAAACTCTTTTCTCTATCGCCTGCAAAGTATCAACTGTCATGTTCTATAAAACTCTGTGAGTCATGAGTTTCCAACCCGTACTTATCATTGCCCGTTGTCAGCTGATGTGGATGTGGAGTTGGGGAAAACAAGCACAAGGGTCTCAAGCCTGAAATGATTAATAACACAGTTGAGAAGATATCACAAGAGGGTTCTTGCCTATCATTGCAGAATCTGATACAGGCTATTTTGGCTGTGTCTACACAAGAAAAAAATAAAACTACTTAATTTAGGAAACCTGGTTTAAAAATGGGCAAACTAATAAATAATAGAAGCTGTGCAGCCTATACTTATTAAATGTAAATAAAATATATATATATTCAGTGAGTTACATAATTTTAAACCAAGTACCCTCTATTTCTAAACTCTGGGATTAAGTTGAAAAGCAGCTGAGGATGAGCAACATGGTCAAGAGTGTGGCTGGAACCAGACCTCCGAGGTTCACATCCTCAGCTCAACAATTAGCTATGTAGTTTTAAGCAAGGTAACTAAAATTAAGATTCCTTTAGAGTAGTCCTCTTTAGCTGGGGTTTCAGTTACCCACAGTCAACCACGGTCTAAAAATATTAAATGGAAAAGTTCAGAAATAAACAATTCATAAGTTTTAAACAGTAGCAAACATGCTACTGTTCTGAGTAGCATGATGAAATCTTGCGCCATCCTGACCTGAAGGTGAATCATCCCTTCGTCCAGCGTATCCGTGCTGTATATGCTGCCTGCCCGTTAGTCACTTAATCTCTTACTGTGCCTAATTTATAAATTAAACTTGATCATAGGTCTGTACAGGAAAAAACAAAGTATTTATAGGGAGTGGTACTATCCGTGGTTTCAGGCATCCACTGGGGGTCATGGAAGGTATCCCCTGTGGTTAAGGAGGGACTACTGAATGTCTGTCACTTACCCTTTTGGGGTGTTGGTTATTGGGTATACACTGTCAAATCCCATTTAACTGAACACCAGATTTTATTTTATGTAAATTATATCTCAATAAAAAAGAAAAAATTGTTTAAAAATCAGCATTCTTGTAAGAAGGGAAAAAAAATCACAGTAGTTATCACATATGTTTGTTGTATAGATTAAATAAGATGCATATAAAAAGCCCCACAAATCATAGTTATTATCACTTGAACAAGTAATCAAAATTCTGCAAGGTAAATATTACTATCTTCTTTTCTTTTAAGCTAATGAGGAAACAGGGCCTCAGAAACGTGTAGTAACTTGCCAAAGATTTGAAGCTGGGCTTTAAATCCTGGTCTGTGGAATGTCAAAGTTTTCTCCACTTTGAGAGAAATTACAGCGTGGACTTTTTAAAAGAAGTGTAGCTGGATTGAATGAACAGTTTAGTGTAGATCCTGTTCTGTTCTTACAGTTTCACCACGACAAAAGAGCTCAAATGATTCAAATGTTTGACTTAAAAATATTCCGTTCACAGAAAATTCAAATTTGAAAGTTTACAACGGAAAATCTTATCAAATACAATAAAGGAAGGATAGTAACATTATGGAAGATGAGAACTTCATTCTCGCTTTCTGTTAGCTGCTAAGGCAATATTTTCTTGTTTCAAATGTGTTTAGAACTGGTACTTTTCAGACTGACAGCCTAATGGACGATACCACAAAACAGATAAAGAGACATTGTGTATATCTTCCTCAGGCATGTGGAGAAATATACATAAACATATGGAATTGGCTATTGCAAACTTTTTGGTTGTGTGGTTTGCATAAGAGAAAACCACCATGAACTATATGGTTTGTCTTCATGAACCTATTTCCAAATGACACTTTGTTGGTTATGAAATATTCACCTAAAATTATCATTCCTCTATGAAATATTTCTATAAAAAATGTTACCAAATTTCTGCTATATCACAGTTGAATTTAGTTCCACTTTTTAGCTCATTATCTTTTGCCATATGATGAATGTGATCTTGATAATTAAGTAACATTTTAAATAATAAATCATCAGCTTGGATTCTACATAGTTATTGTAAACTCATTCATATCTTATGATTCATTCTCTCTGATTTTTGAAATTGTGACATTTTAAAGAAATTATGTAAAAGGTTTGACTGTTCTTTTGGAAGCCTCATTAAAATATTTAAGTAGCAGCATCTTTACGTAAAAAAAAATGTTTATTCTATTCATTCATTAAAATAGTACTAGCGATCGCATTCAGAAAGAAAAAACCTGCACCAAGTGTGATTGGTTTACAAAGGCATCCTCAAAGAACTTTCAACTTAGCAAAGGGAAATAAAATTTATGCTAAAGTGACTATAATAGAAGTCAATATTTAAGGACATCATTTAAATTAAGAGCCTGGGAGCAAAGCAAGAGAGAGATTTCTGAAAAGGCAACTTATTTTGAATAGCTCGAATCTGAAATGTTCAAATTTGAAAATCTTATATTTGATACAGTAAGGATATAGGAGATTTGACAGAGGGTGATCCCATGAGAGGAATTAAAATAAGCAGACACAAGAACACAAGAGCAGAGACTCAGAGTAGGAAAATAAACAAGAAGATTGATAACAACTGGTCTAACTACACAGTTCAGGTAGTAGAGAAATGAAAGACAAGTACTAGAAAGGATGGTTGGATCCAGATTTTGAAGGTCTGAGAATAGTAAGATAAAGACCTGGGACTTTTATTCCCCAGCCTGTGAAATCCTGGCTTTATCTTTGGTCTAAGTGGTGGTTCTCAAAGTGTGGTCTAGGGAACCCTGGGGGCCTCCATGAGACTTTTAAAGAGTCCAGGAGGTCAAAACTATTTTCATAATAATACTAAGACTTTAATAGCCATTGGCACTCTCATTGTCTCCTGAGTTTACCATGATGTGTGACATCACAAAAGATTGAATGCAGAAGCAGATATAAGAATCCAGGTGTCTTATCTTAAGCCAGACCTTAAAGAGATTTATAAAAACATAAAGGCATGCCATAATTCTCAAAACTACATCTTTGTTTTGGAGAATAAAGTTGTTTTTCATAAAAGTATATTTTTTATATTAACATATAATGATTTATTATAGTTGACAATAAATAAGTGAATAAATATTTTTTAAAGTTCTCAGTTTTTATTTCTCATACAACATATATATCAATCTCAGTACACGTAACCCACCTAAACAAAAGCTCTTTGAGGGTCTTCACTAATTTTTAAGAGCTTAAGGAGATCCTGAAACCAAAAAGTTTGAGAACCGTTGCCCTAACAGGAATTTGGCCTTGATATAGACTCTCATGACCTCTAGTGGATACAGCCAGCAATTTTGTAAACTTGTGGAAATCTGATCCAGTCATCTGAAATTTCACTGCCAATTCTTCTTGAGACTTCATTCAAGCTCTTCTATCAGAGGTGGCAAATCCAGTTCCAGCTAGATGGGCTGGGGCCGGGGTCTCCCAAGATATCCCTGGACCGCCTGTTTCAGAATCAACTGTGAAGCCGGCTTCAAAGGAAGATTCTTGGGTCTTACCCAGCACTTCCAATCATCGCTTGTGGTAGATCACATCTGCATTCTATCAAGAGTCCCACATTGTTCTTATGAACACGGCTGTTTAAGTTTCTTGTTTTGGTATATTTGTGAGGTACTTAAGAGTTTACAAAGAGGCATCATAAAATGGTGGTTAAAACTCACATGGAGTCAGACATTTCCACTCAGCTGGAATTTGAGTTGCTATAGACTTCGGTGCTTTTCCACCAGAAGGTATCTTGGTGTCAGGCAAAAATTGGGAACCTTAAGGTTTATGGGGCTTGTCCACAGAAAAAGAAGCACCTCTGGGTCCCTAGGGAGACCTTAATTCATTAGACACCACTCTGCCCTCATGGAGAAAAAAAGTGTGGATTAAACCTGAGCTTCTAAGACTTTAATGAGCCAAGGAATCACCAGAGACTGCAAAGCCTAAATATTTACTACCTATTCATTTACAGAAAAAAATTGCCAAAACTCCTGTTCTAGAAGTGCTTTTTAAACTTGAAACAAATTCATCTTCCAGGGACCTGGTTAAAATGCAGATTCAGATTCAGTAGATCTGGGGTCAAGGTTCTTATTTCTAATTGGGTCCCAGGAGATGCTGCTGGCCCACTGACCACCTCAGAGTGGGTTTGAAATGCAGAACCTCAGGGCCCACTGCAGTCTCACTGAATTGGAAGCTGCATTTCACCAGGATCCACAGATGATCCTCATGCCCATTAGTGACTACATGAGAAGCACTGGTACAGATTACCAAAAAAGAGCATGGCTTTTGACTTTAGACAGAACTGGATGTAATCTCACTCTAACTTATTAGGTACGGGAATGTCTACATGCAACTCAAGCTCTCCAAACCTCCTCGTTTCTAAACTGGGGACAAAAATACTTTGCCCACCCACCTCATAACTTTTGTGAAAATCAAATGAAACAGTGGACAAAATTTGTGAATAATAGCTAACACATATTGAGGGTTTACTATATGTAAGCCATTATAGTGAATAATTTACAAAGAAACCGAGGTTCAGAGAGGTGAAACTACTTATTTGAATTCACATAGCAAGCTAGAGAAGGGTAGAACTGATATTCAGTCCTGGCCAGTAGCTGTCTGCTCCCGCACTGTTTCCGAGCATATATTGTGCCACCTTCAGGGTCTTCCAGCCCTATTCAAATGTCTGTGTTGATGACGCCTGTGGTTTTTTGTGAACATATTCCAAGACACATCTCCATGCATAAATGAAAGAAATCTATGACCTGGGCCAATAGGAAAAATGCTACAAACCGTAGTACACAAACCTGATCTTGCCAAAAAGTCGAAAAGCGATGGAGTAAATCTAAAGTTGTCCTAATCCATATCCCATGTTAGAGCAACTTCATTTAATTAAGATCAAGCTTCCAGAAATCCAGGAATGGTCAACTCTTATGATGACTCAATCATATATTGAAGGAGATAACAGTGTACAAGTACCACAATTACATAGTTTCCCTGTCTTTAAAATCACCTTAGAGTGTTACTCTCAGGACAGTTTTGGCACCAAAGCCTCCATCTGCTTATAATTTCCCTTGCATTTTCATGGCTTTTCCAGTCTTTGTTATTTTGCCCAGCAGGAAGTCAAATTGTGTGAATCATTTTCACCAGGCAGTCCCCATCTCTGCAGCTCACTTTGATTTTCCCTTCCTGCCCTAGCTAGGGGGGTCACAGCCCTGGAAAGCTGTCTTTGAAAAAGTCCTTGATAGAAGATGCAACAGCATCCTCTACTGACCATGGCTCATAGTGTCAAGGGGGCACCAACTCACTTTAGGATTTGGGTGTGGTTTGGATCATTCCTTCATTAGTGCTCTTATCGGTGCTTTTTGTTTCCTTATTTCATGCTGTTTTAGAATGAAAATGAAACGTTGGTGTTTAAACTAATTTTTAAACAGCTTTTTGGAGGTATGACTAACATACAAAAAGCTGTACATATTCATTGCGTGCAACTTGATGGGTTTGGACATAAGCATATATCTGTGAAACCATCACCACAATCTATGCCATCAACATACCCATCACATCCAAAAGTTTCCTTCTGCCCTCTTTATTTATTATTATTATTTTTGACAAGAATACTTAACATAAGGTCTACTCTCAGCATATTTTTAAGTATACAATACAACATTGTTAACTATAGGCACTATGTTGTACAGTACATCTCTGGGACTTAGTCATCTTGCATAACTGAAGCTTTGTACCTTTTGACTACTACTTCCCTGTCTCTACTTTCCCCCAGCCCCTGGCGATCACCATTCTACTCTCTGCTTCTATGAGTGTGACTATTTTAGATTCCTTATTTAAGTGGCATCATGTAATACTTCTCCTTCTGTGTCCAGTTTATTTCACTCAGCAAAATGTCCTCCAGGTTTGTCCATGTTGTCGCAAATGGCAGGATTTCCTTCTTTTTCAAGACTGAATAATATTCCATTGTATGTATATACCACATTTTCTTTATCCATTAGCCTGTTGATGTACATTTAGGTTGCTTCCATGTCTTAGCTATTGTGAATCATGCTGCAATGAACCAGATGGCTTCACTGGTGAATTCTACTAAACATTTAAAGAAGAATTAATACCAACCCTTCTTAAACTCTTCAAAAAAATAAAAGAAGAGAGAACACTTGCAAACTCATTTTGTGAAGCCACTATCACCCTGATATCAGAGCCAGAGAAAGAAACCTGAAGAAAAGAAAACTACAGGCAATATCTCTGATGAACATGGTGCAAAAACAAATTTAGCAGCACATTTTAGGATCATACACCATTACCAAGTGGGATTTATCTCTGGGGTACAAGAATAGTTCAACACACACAAATCAATCAGTGTGATACACCACATTAATAGAATGAAGGATAAACATCACTTGATCATCTCAATAGAAGCAGAAAAAGCATTTGACAAAATTCAACACCATTTCATGATAAAAACTCTTAAAAAATTAGGTATGGAAAGAACTTATCTCAACATAATAAAGTCCGTCTATGACAAGCCCACAGCTAACATCATACTCAACGGTGAAACACTGTACACTTTTCTTCTAAGATCTGGAACAAGGCAAGGATGCCCACTCTCTCACTTCTATTCAATATAGTACTGGAAATCCCGGCCAGAGCAATTAGGCAAGAAAAGGAAATAAAGGGCATCCAAATTGGAAAGGAAGAAGTAAAATTATCTCGGTTTGCAGATGACATGATCATAAGATCATATGAATGTAGAAAACCCTAAAGATGTCACAAAGAAACTGTTAGAACTAATAAATCAATTCAGGGAAGTTGCAGTATACAAAAATCAACATATAAAAAAATTAGTTGCTTTTCTACACACCACCAACAAACTATCCTAAAGAGAAATTAAGTAAACTACTTTTGAACAGTGAAATATAATAGCTTTTAGCAGAGTAGCATACTCATTGTTTTGAAAAGCACACAATTCTTCTCTCCAGATGGCATAGCCTTGTGCTAGAATCTCAGGGCCTTGCATTGTGAGTCTTCCACTAAGTCTTGTCACAAATTCCTTACAACGTCATTTCCCATGATTGATACCTTCAACACCATAGGATGTGTCAGATCACATGGCCCAAGTGGCAGGGCTACCTACATCACAGCCCTTTCCTGCTCTGGTCCCCATTCAGAGCTCTTCAGACTATCACATAGCCCTGTAGTCAGGGTCAAAGTAGTATTCTTTTTTTTTTCCCCCCTGAGGAAGATTCACCCTGAGCTAACATCCATACCAATCTTCCTCTCTTTTTTAGTATGCGGGCCACCAGCACAGCATGGCTGCTAACAGAGCAGTGTAGGTCCATGCCCAGGAATCGAACCTGGACCACTGAGGTGGAGCACACTGAACTTAACCACTAGGCCACCAGGGCTGTCCTTCAAAGTAGTATTCTTAGTTGCGCAACATGCTGCCTCCAGAACCCAAAGAACCCACCGGGCATTTTGCTCCCTTCTTTGTAATAGGAGGTGTCGGATACAATAATTTGATTTTTATCATGATGGGATGTCCCAGCACACCCTTGATCAGTGGACCCCTAAAAGTCATACAGATGCGGTGGGCTCCTGAGCTTTTACAGGGTTTACCTCCCCTCCTTTGGAGTGTATGTGTTTTAACAAGACCTTCTGTGTGCTAGCCACTTCTTGCTCATTCGACCCAACCAGCATATGGTCATCTATGTAATGGATTAATAGTATTTTCAATGAAATATATCAGTGAGATGACCAGATGGTCCATATTTCTTTGAACTATATTATAAGAGAAGGTGAGAGAATTAATATAACCCTGGGAGCAAAACTATAATTGTATATTTTTGTCCAATCCATGTGATCGTGGACAGTTTATGATCATCTTTCCTTAATGGGATAGAAAAGAACCTATTTGGCAAATCAGTGGCAGCAGACCGTGTATCTGGAACCATATTTATCTGCTCTGGCATCAAGACTGTGTTGAGGGGCCAGCCCTGTGGCATAGCAGTTAAGTGCGCGCGCCCCGCTGCTGGCGGCCGGGGTTCGGATCTTGGGTGCACACCGACTCACTGCTTGTCAGGCCATGCTGTGGTGGCATCTCACATAAAGTGGAGGAAGATGGGCATGGATGTTAGCCCAAGGCCAGTCTTCCTCAGCAAAAAAGAGGAGGATTGGCATGGATGTTAGCTCAGGGCTGATCTTCCTCACAAAAAAAAAAAAAAAAAAAAAAAAGACTGTGTTGAGAGCTACTATTTGGTTGAGCTTGTGATAGTCTATAGTCATCTTCTAGGATCCATCAAGTTTTTTCAGGGAACAGACTGGTGAATTAAGTGGAGGTAAGCTGGGGATCCATTAGATCCTTAAGCGTGACACTAATCTCTGCCATCATCCCACAACAACACTACTACCAGAATGTGATAATGTTTCTTGGCTGGGTGGGGGGAGTTTGGGAGGCTTCCAGCTTCCCCACTATGACATATTTTACCCCAAGGATCCAACGTGGGAGTTATACCAACCGCCAAGTATTTCAATCCCAGTTATACATTCAGTGACTGGGAAAATGTTCACAGATAGACCTAGTGGACTCATTATAAATCAGAACTCGGCCAGTACTCCATTTATTATCTGGACCCCACTCTAACAGTTACAATGATTCTTCAGGTCTCCGGGTGCTAGTATCAGCTCAGACCCTGTATGCAACGTCATTGCAATGTATGCGTATTTCCTTTATCTGAGTTGTCTGAGTAATTGCTCTCTGAGTAAATTGGCTCAAGTACAAAAACTCCGCAAGGGATGACTGCGCTCAGTCTCTTTTGATGTCTTCTGCTGGTATAAGCATTGTTGACTTCTCTCATATTTTGTTCCTCAGAATGCCATGTTCTATTAACTGTGTCCAGAACTCTCTGAAGGTCAGGACCCCTTGACTGCCACTTCTTCAGCTTCTGCCAGTACACACTGGCTAGGTCTTGCAGCTTCTTCAGGATACAGTTCTTTTCCTTTATTACCAGGCCTCGCTGGGTTATCCTGTGACTTAACCCTACTTAAAGGTCCAGTGATCTAGTGCCCAGGAGTGGAGGATAGGGCAGATCCAGAGAGGGGTACCTAAAGCCTTGCAAAAGAGGGCTGTCTGCATGGTCTTCCAGAATGGTAGGAGCACTAGTGCTTACTAGGGTGGTGTTGGCCATTTCTGCAGGCTCACAAAGTTCAGGAGAACTTTTTTGGAGTCAAAATATTTAGGGCCATTAGGCCAGATGACTCCATCCATGCTTCATAGTCCCAGAGTTTCCCAAATGGGGTCCTAACCTTAGTTGTGTCTCTTTTTCACTTCTTAACATTGCTAACATTGATCATACAAATTGTGATATATAGTGTTTTGTTTTTATTCAGTTCTAAATATTTTGTAATTTTAATTGTGAGTCCTCTAACTTACAAGTTACTTGAAAGTTTGGTTTTAACTTTCAAATTTGGGAGGCTTTTGCTCATTTTTAAATCATTGATTTCTAATTGAAATGCATTGTAGTCAGAGAATGTGATTATAAAATATTGACCCTTTAGCATTTGTTGACACTTCCTGTGGTATAATATGTGGTCAGTATTGGTAAGTGTTCAATATACACTGCAAAAGAATGTGTATTCTCTAATTGTTGGGTACAGAGTCCATTAGGTTATATTTGCTAAGGTGTCGTTCAAATTTACTACTATAATTTTTTTCTGACTGCTCAATCTGTTTCTGAGGAAAGTATGTTAAAATTTCCTGCCACTATTATAGATTTTTATATTTCTTCTTGTAGTCTTGTCAATTTTTGCTCTTTATATATACTTTTTATTTTTATCGAGGTAATATTGGTTTATAACATTATATAAATTTCAGGTGTTCATCATTGTATTTCAATTTCTGTGCAGACTACCTCGTGCTCACCACCCAAAGACTAATTACCATTTGTAACTGTACACATGCGCCCTTTTACCCCTTTTGCCCTCCTCCCTTCCCACTTCCCCTCTGGTAGCCACCAATCTAATCTCTAAATCTATGTGTTTGTTTGTTGTTGCTGTTGTTTTTATCTTCCACATATGAGTGATAACATATGATATTTGGCTTTCTTTGTCTGACTCATCTCGCTTAGCATAATACCCTCAAGGTCCATCCATGTTGTCGCAAATGCAAATGGCAAGATTTCTTCTTGTTTTATGGCTGAGTAGTATTCCATTGTGCATATATACCACATCTTCTTTATCCATTCATCCATTGATGGGCACTTAGGTTGTTTCCAAATCTTGGTTATTGTGAATAATGCTGCATTGAACATAAGGGTTCAAAGATCTTTACAAATTAGTGTTTTCATGTTCTTTGGATAAATAACCAGAAATGGAATAGCTGGATCGTACAGTAGTTCTATTCTTAATTATTGGAGGACTCTCCATACGGTTTTCCACAGTGCCTGCACCAGTTTGCACTCCCACCAGCAGTGTATGAGAGTTCCCTTTTCTCCACATCTTCTCCAACACTTGTTATTTTTTGTCTTTTTAATAATAGCCATTCTGATGGGCATGTGGTGATATCTCACTGTAGTTTTTATTTGCATTTCCCTAATAATTAGTGATGCTAAACATCTTTTCATATGCCTGTTGACCACCTGTATATCTTCTTTGGAAAAACGTCCATTCAGCACTATACTTCTAGCCAATCCTAGTGTGGTCATTCATGCTCTTTTTATTTTGAAGCTATGAGGTTGGGTGCTGAGGTTCAGGGTTGTAATATCTTCCTGAAAAATATTTTCTCTTGCTATTTGTAATAACTGTCTTTTCTTTTTTCTATGTTTTATGCATAAAGAATATTTTGCCTAATTTTAATAATGCTACCCAACTTTGTTTTGATTAGTATATGCCTAGTATATGTCTTCCCCAACTCTTTATTTTCAACTTTTTACAGTCACTATTTTTATTTTTTTATTTTTTTGTGAGGAGAACTAGCCCTGTGCTAACATCTGATGCCAATCCTCTCCTTTTTTTCTTCTTCTTGAGGAAGATTGGCCCTGTGCTAACATCCGTGCCCATCTTTCTCTACTTTACATGGGAGGCCCCCACAGCATGGCTTAGCAAGCGGTGCGTCAGTGCACGCCCAGGATCCGAACTGCAAACCCCAGGCCACCGCAGCGGAGCACATGCACTTAACCACTGCGCCACCAGGCCAGCCCCTACAGTCACTATATTTTAGATTCATCTTTTGTAAAGCTTATGAGCTGGATTTTTTTGAAACCAAATAGCTCTTTTTATTCAACAGCTAATTTAAGATCATTTAAAGTACTAAAATTATGGATATATTTTGATTCAGTTCTACCATCATTTTCTAATCTTTATCATACTTTTTCTTTGCTCTCTTTATTTCCTCCTTCCTTCCCTCTTGAAGTTCTATTTACTCTATTTTTTCCTCATTCCTCATTCAGAAATTAGAACTTTTAGTAATTAACCTTATAATTTCAAACATGTCTATTTGACTAAGTCTAAATTTTATGTCTCTATCTTCTTACCCCCCAAAATGAGGTCTTCAGAAAGCTTTAATTTTAAATCACCTTCCCACCACTTTCAATGTTGGTCAGCATTTTAAATTTCAAAAACAAGACATTATTTTTATTGCTAGTTTTGCAATCAGGGCTTGTTTAGATTTACACAGGTGTTCACTAAAGTCTTTGCTTTTACTTTCTGAGTTCAATGTCCTTATTACTGATGTAAATTCTTTAATGGTCATTCAGCAAGGGTCCATGAGTAGAAAGTACAGCCTTTGTCTGGAAACGACTCTATTTCATTTTTATTATTGTTTATATGAGTGTAGAACATTATATTGGCCTTCTTTTCCTTCTGCACTTTGAGCTTGGCTATGCCTTTTGTGGTTGTTACTGCTCTATCTTATTCAGCATCTCTGCCAATCTGCAGTGAGGGAGGGGTCTGCCTTACCCCAGGCCCGCAGAGTGCCTATAACCGGAAGTCCTTTCTAAGGCTTCTCAAGTTGAGTTCTCTTTTCCTTCCAAACAAAAACATTCTATTTTATGAAGTTGCTTCATCTGCTCATGTGGTGAGGATGTGAGCAGGCTTTATGAAGTCTTTCCCCACAGCACAGTCCTGAGCCCAAATGAAGCTGAATAGTTACTTCTCTTTGTCCCCTGGTACCCTGGATCCACTTGAATTACAGCACTGTTACACCTAAATTTACTTTGTAACTGGCTAGCTTCTACATTAGAGTGTAAGCATCATGAGGGATGAAAGGGTGCCTAATTTCGCTTTGTATCCCCAGTGCTTCACACTAGATCGCTGAGCATAGTAAGAATGTAAACAATGTTTCTTGAACGAGAGAATAGTTGAATAATGACATGTTTTCAGAGTGGGAAATCTTAAGTCTACTTCTGAAATTTAGTGGTAGTTCAGACGTTTCCCAGACTTCCTTATTAAGGTGAGTAGAATAGAGTCTCAATAAAATAGAGCTCTGTCAGTGACAAATATATATTTAACTCAATAAAGAGGAACAATTCATAACGCACCTTATAATAATAATTATAGTAGTATAACTAACATTGTAGCACTTTATAAGGAGCATTTATATTATGTTTGCACTTGATAAACATCCTCAAATGTAGTTACAGAATAGCTATCCTTGGAACTGACAAGATTGGCAGCAGGTATGTCCCACTAAAAGTATACAGATATTATGTTTTTATTTTTAAACAAGACTCCATATGTTTTTAACTTTGCTAAAACCTATTAAAGACCTAAGCCTTTTATTTTACATAGTTGTGAAATTCATGTCTTTATCTCAAAATTTTATTTACAAAGAAGTCTAAAAGACTCAAGAAAACCACGATAACCAAGAAAAGAAATTTAACTATTTTATGTGGATTATGATTTAGCATAAGATTAGAACTAGAGACAGACCTCTATTTCTACATTATTGAGAGAACTACCTCTAGCAACATTGAGCACAGATTGATATTAAGTAGGGCCTGCATAGTATTTGTTTTTTGTTTTGTCCCTTGCTTTAGAAACTGATTCTGGTTAATTCAAGACAAAATCAATTATTAAAGTATATCTGGTTGAAGCCAAGAAAAAAGGTCAAAATCATTCCAACAGTTGGTGTGTTGAAGATTTGCTGACATAACAGCAATGACTGGACTCCTCAGCTTGCTCTACTGACACAGGAAGCTACCACATGAACTCCCACTGCTGCCTGCAGGCCCTGCATGTAGCCGTCACCAATATCACCATGTGTCACTAGTCTGGATTCTGCACTGCCTCTACTTCTTGGAGTCACTAACTTCTGACTAAAATCAGCGATGCTGCTTCTAATTGATGGAACCAAGATCATATGCCTGTGTCTTAGCCTCAAGGAAGGTCAAAAAGCAAATATCTGATATTTTCAGTCTCTACGTTGGGAAATGTGCTCTACCTGATAAGATGGGGCATTCATGAAACATAAGAAGCTTGGTTTAGAGGCTGTGTGCCAAAATAAATGACAACTGTCTTCCAGTCTGTCTCCAGCAAGATTTTAAAGTAAATTATCATTGTCCTAGGTTCATTGCAAGTTTTCTTTTCAGTTACTTTCTCTCATACTCCTCACCAAATCATAAGTCTAGGATTTGCCCTGCCTGTCCCCCAAAGACACAATGCTTTATGCTTTTTTCTGGCCAGTCCTAACTAAAACAAAACAAAACAAAAAATATCCCCACTACTTATCACTTCAGAAGTTTATGAAAAAATATGTACCAAACTACATACTCTGTGATGGTAGAGACTGTGACTACTTACTCAAGTGTTCTTAGCATAGTGTCTGGCCAAGAGTTGGTTTCAATAAATACATGCTGAATGGCTTTGGGAAATTCGTCTCTCCCTGTCTAATTAGGCCACTAAGCTAGGGCCTAATTAGAAAAGCTAGGCCTCTGAAAAACTCAGTTCTTCCTAGCTAGCTACACCTTGTTCAGAGAGAGCTGAGAGGTATCCCATCAAATGTGGCAAATGTGATAGATTCATAGTAGTTACCCAGGGAACTATACTAAGGAGAATTTTAAGGACACATCTGGACTGATTGGGGTAGGGAGTGACTTGAATGATTAATGTTCACTCTGGCTGCCAAATGGAAGAGTGTTGGCACATTTCCTGGTATCTTCCATCTCTGGCATTGATATAGAGAAATTATTATTATATATTTTATTAGTTCGATCAAAGCAAAATTATAGGGTTTTTTCAAAAGACCCTTTTTATGAATGATGGAAAGATAGAACCAAAAGGAAGAAGCAATACTAAGTCATGAAATGGATAACTGTCTCCCTATAAAGAGAGTCCTTATGCCTATGGAAATTAAGTCAGTTACACTCTGGCTTGGCTGGCACCTTTACAGACACATCATACTGAGATTGTCTTTTTCAATCATCTGAGTTATACACTTGGTGAAACTGCAGAGAAATCACTCAACATTACCTTCTAAGATGGTGTTATGGTAGACATATATTATGCTATTGTATTCATTATGTGGCATGTTGAAAGAGAAGAGAAATCAGGCAGAGGAAAAGAGCAGAGATATAGGAGAGAGATCAGTCAGAAGGGGTAGGAATGGCCAGTGCTAAATGAGACCAATATTGAGAGATCTAATCTACAAACTAGGCTGTGGCTAATTATTCCCAAAGTGAGGGGTGATGTCTAATTTAGAACAGGTCAGGAATACTGTTGAGTGGTGGTGTTGAGTAAAGGTGATGAGAGCATCAGATTTAGGTCAGATTGCCCAAGATGATCTAACTAGAAACAACATATGAAAAATCAGAAAGCCTTTCCACTATCCCTGAGACCCTAGGTTTCTAAAGACGGACACACCCCCACCCACCTACACACATAACATGTTTGTATACTTTAAAACTAGTTCACAAAAGTATTATTCATGACCCCACAGGTCATGATGAAAATAGTAATGAGAGTTAATGTTTATAAAAACTTATTGGAGAAAGGATTCTGGGAAGATCTCAGAATAGGAATCATCAAGAATCTGTTTCCCCACCTAGACAACAATTGCACTGGCAGAATCTCTCTGATATAACTATTTTGGAACTCTGGCATCTATTGAAGCCTTGCAACTTCCAGGAGAAGGCTTGGAAAGTAAATTGTGATTAATTTCAGCTCTTAGCTCAGCAGCAGCTATCCATTCCCCACCCCCCGTCCCATAGCAGACAGCCATAGATGTGTTCCTAGAGCAGCTTGCACACAGCTTGTGGGATCAAGGGTGGGCAATAAGGACCCTGTCCTGCAAATATTGGAAATCTATGTTTTGTTCACTCTGAGCTGCTTTTGATCACAGAGGTAAAGACATAGAGGCAGATAGTCATTGTTGCACACACCCCCACATACACTCACTGTAGCAAGCCCTTCACTCTCAGACTGAAGCAACTTCCAGGAGATTTAAAGGGCCAGCTCCTCCCCCCTCAACCCCCAATATTTTTCTTTTTCCTCTTTTTGGATCCAGATGTTAAAAATAAGGACATCTAGGGGCCGGCCCGGTGGCGCAAGCGGTTAAGTGCGCGCGCTCCGCTGCGGCGGCCCGGGGTTCGCTGGTTCGGATCCCGGGCGCGCACCGAAGTACTGCTTGGTAAGCCATGCTGTGGCGGCGTCCCATATAAAGTGGAGGAAGATGGCCACCGATGTTAGCCCAGGGCCGTCTTCCTCAGCAAAAAAAAAAAAAAAAAAAGAGGAGGATTGGCGGATGTTAGCTCAGGGCTGATCTCCTCACAAAAAAAAAAAAAAAAAAAAAAAAAAAATAAGGACATCTAAAAGCAACTGCTTTTGAATTTAGAACGTCACTGTGTAAGCTCAGGGGAAGCTGCAGACTCATAAAAGACCTGGGAAGACTTTAAATTTATACCCAGGCTGATCCTTGGCACAGAGACAGCCTATGACAATCAACACCAAAACAGAAACAACAAATAGCAAACTCTGGGGAAACAGGAGAGTCTGATTACCAGAATTACCACAAAATTAAATTCAAATGTCCAGTTTTCAACAAAAAATTACAAGACATACAAAAACTATAGGAAGGTATGAACCATTCAAAGGAAAAAAATAAACCAACAAAACAGTCCCTGAAAAAGACCAGATGGCACACATACTAGATAAAGGCTTTAGAACAACTGTCTTAAAGATGCTCAAAGAACTAAAGGAAGACATAGAGAAAGTCAAGAAAACAATGTAAGAACAAAATGGAAATATCAATAAAGAGATAACCTGAAAAGAAATCAAAAAGAAATTCTAGAACTAAACAATACAATAACTGAAATGAAAAATTCACTAGAAGGATTCAAAGGCAGATTTGAGCAGGCAGACGAATCTGTGAACTTAAAGACAGGACAACTGAAATTACCAAGCCTGAGAAACAGAAAGAAAAAAATATTTAAAAAATGTGACTAGAGCCTAAGGGACCTGTTGGACACCAGCAAGTGGACCAGAAAACAGATTGTGAGAGTCCCAGATGGAGGAGAGAGAGAAAGGGGCAGAGAAATTATTCAAAGAAATAATGGCCAGAAACTTCCCAAATTTGATGAAAGACATGAACAAAAACATACAAGAAGCTCAATGAATTACAAGTAGGATAAACTCAAAGAGATCTACACTGACATATATAATTAAACTGTCAAAAGCCAAAAACAAAGAGAAAATATTAAAAGCAGCAAGAGAGAAGCAATTTATCACATTCAAGGGATCCTCGATAAGATTATGAGCAGATTTCTCATCAGAAACTTTGGATGCCAAAAGGCAGTGTGGGCTGATATATTCAAAGTGCTAAGAGAAAAAAACCATCAGCCAAGAATCCTATATCTGGTAAAACTATCCTTCTAAAGCGAGGGAAATTAAGACATTCTCAGATAAACAAAAGCTGAGGGAGTTTGCTACCACCAGACCTGCCCTGAAAAAAATGCTAAAAGGATTCCTGAGAGTTGAAATGAAAGAACACTAGCTAGTAACTCAAAGTCATAAGAAGAAATAAAGATTTCAGTAAAAGTAAATAAATGATGTATTATTGAAGCTATCATTATTATAATAATGGATTGTAACTCCACTTTTTGTTTTCTACATGATTTAAGGATTAATGTATTACAAAACCAATTATTAGTTTATATTTTAGGGCACAATGTACAAATTTTGTGACATAATAACTAATAAGGAGTGGGAAAGAGCTGTAAAAGAACAGAGTTTTTGTATGTTATTGAAGTTAAGCTGGAATAAATTCAAATTAGAGTGTTATAACTCTAGGATGTTACACATAATGCCCATGGTATCCACAAAGAAAATAGTTATAGAATATCACAAAAGGAAATGAGAAGGGAATTAAAACATTTCACTACCAAAAAAATCAATTAAACACAAAACTAGACAGTAATGCAGTAAACGAGGGACAAAAAAGCTATAAGGCATATAGAAAACAGCAAATAACAGAAGCAAGTCCTTATCAGTAATTACTCTAAATGTAAGTGGATTAAACTCTCCAACAAAAAGGCAGAGATTGGAACAATAGATAAAAAACATGATATGCTGCCATGCCCACTATGTGCTGTCTACAAGACTCACTTTAGCTCCAAAGACACAGACAGGTTGAAAGTGAAAGGATAGAAAAAGATATTTTATGCAAATAGTAACCAAAAGAGAGCAAGAGAAGCTATACTAATTTCAGACAAAATAGACTTTGTCAAAAAAGTGTATAAGAGAAAAAAGATATTATATATTAATAAAAGTTTCAATACAGCAAGAAGATATAATAATTAGAAACATTTATACACCCAATAACAGGCCATCAATATCTACAGAGCATAAATTGACGGAATTGAAGGGAGAAATAGACATATCTACAACAACAGTTGGAAACTTCAATACCGCTCTCTCGATAATGGATAGAACAACAAGATAGAAGATGAGTAAGGAAATAGAGGACTTAACACAATAAACCAACTAGATCTAACAGACATATATAGAACGCTCTACCCAACAACTACAGAATACACATTCTTCTCAAGTGAACATGAGACATTTTCCAGCAAGGATCATGTATTAGGCCACAATTTAAGTCTTCATAGGTTTAAAAAGATAGATATCATACAGAGTATCTTCTTTGACCACAACGAGATGAAGTTAGAAATCAACAACAGAAGTAAAAGTGGAAAATTCACAAATTTGTAGAAATTAAATAATACACTCTTAAACAACCAATAGATCAAAGAAGAAATCACAACCAATGGATCAAAGAAGAAATCACAAGAGAAATTAGAAAATACTTAGAGATGAATGAAAATGAAAACACAACATAACCAAAACTTAGGGGACACAGCAAAAGCAATGCTAAGGGGGAAATTTATAGCTATAAATTCTTACATTAAAAAAGAAGAAAGATGTCAAATTAACAACCTAACTTTACAACTTGAAGAACTAGAAAAGAAGAACAAACTAAAACTAAAGCTAGCAGAAGGAAGGAAATAATAAAGATCAGAGCAGAGTTAAATGAAATAGATAATAGAAAAACAACAGAGAAAATCAATGAAACCAAAAGTTGGTTCTTCAAAAAATATCAAAGAAATTTAAATCTGAGTTGGATTGACTAAGAAAAAGAGAGAGAAGACTCAAATTACAAAAATAGGAAATGAAGGGGGAGACATCACTACCAATTCTACAGAAATAAAAAGAATTATAAGAGAGTAATATAAGCAACCGTGTGCCAAAAAATTGGCTAACTTAGATGAAATGGTCAAATTCCTAGAAACACAAAATCTATCAAGACTGAGTCACAAAGACATAGAAAACTTGATAAGACCTGTAACTAGTAAGGAGATTGAATCAGTAATCAAAAACATCCCAACAAAGGAAAGCCCTGGATCTGACGGCTTCACTTGTGAATTCTACCAAACATTTAAAGAAGAACTAACACCAATCCTTCTTAAATTTTTCCCAAAAAAATTGAAAAGGAGAGAACACTTCCTAACTTCTAACTTCTCATTCTTTGAGGCCAGCATTTCACTGGTACCAAAGCCAGACAAAGACATTATAAGAAAAGAGAACTACAGACCAAAATCTTTATTAACATTGATGTGGCCCATGCAATGGGAGAAAATATTAACAAATCATATATCTGATACAGAATTAATATCCAGAATATAGAGAGAACTCCTAAAACTCAACAACAAAAAATCAAATAACTTAACTAAAAAATTGGCAAAGGACTTGAATAGACATTTCTCCAAAGAGGATATATGAATGGCCAATCAGCACATGAAAAAATGCTCAAAATTACTAATCATTAGGGAAATGCAAGTCAAAACCACAACAAGATACTACCTCACACCCATTAGGATGGCCACTATAAAAAAAATAAAAGATAACAACTGTTGAAGATGTTGAGAAATTGAAATCCCTTTTGCACTGTTGGTGGGATTGTAAAATGGTACAACCACTATGTAAAAGAGTATGGTGGTTCCTCAGAAAATTAAACACAGAACTGCTATGTGATCCAGCAACCTCACTGCTGGATGTACGCTCAAAAGAATTGAAAGCAGGGTCTCAAAAAGATATTTGTACACCCATGTCCCTAGCAGCATTATTCACAGTAGATAAAAATGAAAGTAACTCAAGTGTCCATTGACAGAAGAATGGATAACAAAATGTGGTATATACATAAAATGGAATATTATTACCCTTAAAAAGGGAAGGAAATTCTGACAAATGCTACAACATGGATGAACCTTGACTAGTGAGCTATTGTTTAACGGGTACAGTGTTCCAGTTTTGCAAAATGAAAAGAGTTCTGGAGATTGATGGTGGCGATGGTTACACAAAATATGAATGTGCTGAGTACCACTAAATTAATATTTTAAAAATGGTTGAAGTGGTAAATATTACGTAATGTGTATTTCACCACAATAAAAAAAATTTAATGCAAAAAAACGAACTTATGTTCCTGACTTAGTGCCAATAATTTGCAGATTAATATTTCAGCAACAAAGTGAAAAAGGTAGCATTAATACTCAAATTTATAGTTGCGAGGATGAAGTTTGGAAAGATTAAGTGATTTTCCTAAGGTCAGAGAGCTTACATAAGCAATAGAGCTGGAGTTTAGACCCCCAGAACCTGCCTTCTATTCACTGTAGTGCTTTCAAAGCTATTTTGTATATTTAAAACAAGGGACTGCAGCTAATTTGCACTTTCTACTATTCAAAACATATTCACAAACAACAGCTCATTTAACCTCATAATTTTTATGTTAGAAGGGTAAGCCAGGCAATCTTTCTTCTATCCATTTTACAATTTACAAATTTGAGGTCCAGGTTGTGTGTTTTGTTATGAGACCCCACAGCTAGAAAATGGCAGAGCACCTCAAAAACTCAGGTCTTCTTAACTACAAAACACTCTATTAAACAATGAAAGAAGCATATCTTTGCTTTGTTTGGTAAATTGAACAGTTTCCATCCAGCAAAAGTGAAGGAGTAGAGTGGTGATCTACTCCCTCCCAGAACTGTGCTTTTTACTCACATTAAATACTAAATAGATTTATTTATATAACAAATAGTAACTGCCAACTAATGCACCAAACACAAATTATACATATAAACTTTAGGGGCTGAAAAGTATCTTAGAAGTTATTTATTTCAAATCCCTCATATTACAGCTGAGGAAACATAACTAAAGTTTAATGTTACACTATTGTTATTATTAGAGGCTGGTCTAGAAAGCATGCCAGTGTCCCAAGCCCTTTCTCCCATTCCAAGTTTCCTCTGTTTACAGTATAAAGATTCTCCAAAAAAATTATTGCATTAGAAACAACTTCTTTCTTTGCTGCTGGAGGCCAAGGAAGATTTTATATTGTTAAGAATGTTCTCAGATTGCAGTAGCGAAAAGGACATGTGTATGTTTGCACGATAGAGATATAGATATAAATATGATATGGATATAGGTATCAACGTTGAATTGGGTTAAGGATAACTCAAAGGTAGTTTGCCTATTGCACTGCAAGCAGTTGCCTCTCAAGCTCTTCAGAAAATTGCAGAGGAAAATAAGCTTGGCATTTTCTCTTTATCCTACTGAGGAATAGTTAAGAGCGGCCAGCAGATGCCACTGTTGTCAGTTGTAAATAATTTTTCACATTTTAAATAAACATGAGTCAACACAGAAAAATGGGGTAAGTGCAATAAAAATAATCATGTTACCTTTTTAAAAATAAGTGACAAAAGTAATGCACAATTGGATCTTATTATTCACCTTTAAACAAAACATTTAATTAGACACTTGGCAACTAAAAGACATGACCTAAATTATAAGAAAACAATTAACAAGGAAAATAGTGTCTTCTATGTTTGACAATAATAATCAGGTTTAAAAATTAGAAATTGATGCAGTGATCAATGTTGACTATAGCGACATTTAACAGCAAAGATATATACTATTCTGATGAGTGACATCAAGGAAGAGTAAAATAAAAAATCAATTCTGTTCTTTTTTTGTTATTATTGTAGCATCATAAAACAGTTTTATATTTCTCAAACCTATACTCAATTGTGAATGAATTCTCACTGCAAAATTTATTATTAATTATGTTGCTATCTTCTATTTCCATCAATGTTTATGGGTATTGTTAAGTTTTTTTAAAATAATTTAAAACATATAAATTAAAGCAGACCTTCATAATTTATTCCTTGGGAAAAAACATGCATGGTGGCTTTTGTTTACTTCTAGGCTGACCTCACAAATTCCACAGCGGGACATAATTGAACTCTCCATGGATACCTGTATCTTCCTGAACATATTCTTGGGATGCTTCTTCTTTTTTTCTAAAAACATCAATCCCATCAATTTATAAATTATAGCTCATATAGATTTTTTCATATATTTTCACATGAAATTCAATTCCTGAGTGTTTTAATTTATTCATAACAAAATATTAAACCTACACTGTGTATTCAACACTCTGATAGTTGCTGTGAGAAATTCAGAATAGAATAAATATAGTTTCTGTCCTTAAGCAAAGAATAGGGTGGAATGAAAAGAAAATCTTTGTGTCTGGACAGATCTTCACTATGCTAAAAAGTTTCTGCCATTACATAATGGCAGATCATAAAATGATCTGTAAAATGGTGATGTTTTTTAAGGTTGTGGTAAAGATTAAATTAGATAAGAATGTAAAGTGTCTCTCAGTACCTGGCACAAAATAGTAGCTAAACAAGTGTTAATTTTTACTCAAATAAGAGTCTTGGAGAGCAAGTAGGAGGAGTAGTCATAACCCTAATGACATACAAAGTAGAAAACAATAAAGGACATAAGAAAGGAATAGAGAGGAGAGAAGTCAAGATGGCGGTGCAGACAGATTCTGAACTCACCTCCTCCTGTGGACACAGCCAATTTACAACTACTTGTGGAAAAATTACCCCTGAGAGAGAACTGAAAACTGGATAAGAGAAATTCCTGCAACAAAGGACAATCCTAATTGAGGTGGAAGAGGCAGAAATACCCTTCTGGAGAGGAAAAATGCTGCCTTCACAAGCCACCAGCTTCAAGGCCACCCGGGAGCAGCCCACAGGTAAGCAGCCTCCCTGGAGGAGCAGGGCCCTGAGCCGGGGAGCACCCCCACTAGGGGCATTTTGTGGACCCAACACAATTGAGACGAGTGGCATAATATCTGATTTTGCCTGCTACTAAAACATTGGGGAGTACCCCCAGAAAAGCTGGTTCACAAAGAAATTAAAACCAGCTCTTAAAGGACCCACACGCAAACTCACCCTTTTCAGAAAGCAACCTAAAATCACCAGAAAGAAAGGTGCACAGTGCTTTGGTGAAAAGAGACTCACCTGATAGGCTCTGAGTGCATTGCAGTGAGAGGTGAGACCTCTCCAGGGACTGGGACATTGGCGGCGGCCATTGTTGTGGCTTGGTGTGGGTGTGCTGACACAGATGCCATTGGAGTTCTCCCGGGGGCCTGCTAGCCCAGGTGTGCTCCACCTACTAGAGAACTGATTTAATCCAGCTCAGCCAGGGCAGGCAGCCCACCCTAGAGACTGGCCCCACCCAACAACAAGCCCTCAGGCAACTTGCTGACTGGATTGTCTGCAGCCCAGCAACTGAGCCAACTTCAGTGGGGCAGGACGTGCACAAGGAGTGGGTGGAGAGTGTGGGGCGGTGGTGGACTATGTGGGGCTCCCGCTGTGGAGAGACTGGGTCCACTTTAGGAGGTCGGGGCGCGCACATAGGGCAGGACTGTGTTGACTGTGTGTGTGGACCTGTGGGTGGTAGGTCTTGTCAGCTGCAGAAGACTTGTGCTTCTCAAAGACCCACATAGGAGGTTTCCCCCACCTTCCAAAGCCTGAAACAATTGGGTGTTCCCATGCCTGAGGCAAGCCCCACCCAGCTGCAATCCTCAGAGAGCTGACAAGAGAATTAAAGGCTGGAGGCATATAGCAATTGTAAGGCCCTGAGCTTAACAACCTGCCATGCTGGGGGCCTACTCACTTAAAAGAAATATTGCAACACAAATGTGGTATTAGAACTTGCAGCCAACTGTGCTGAGGCTCCACACACCCGAAAAAGAGACTAAAGGACCCACAACAACTACAAGCAGCTGAGCATTGCAACAGCTGGCCAGGAGCATAACTCAGCCTTCCTGGGCACCTACAGGGAGAACAAACAGGCCATAACAGAAGGACACACATAGCCCACATAGGGGTCACACCTGGAACATTGAGAACTGAGGGAAGCACAGGGCAGGCCTCCTAAGGCATCACTTATATAAGCTCACCTATCCAAAAGCAGGAGACGTAGCTGACCTACCTAATACGTAGACACAAGCACAGGGAAAGAGGCAAAAAGAGGAGGCAAAGGAACACATTCCAAGTAAGGGAAAAGGACAAAACCCAAGAAAAGGAACTAAGTGAAACAGAAATGAGCAACCTACCTGACAGAGAGTTCAAATAAAGAGTGTTAAGGATGCTTACTGATGTGGGGAGAAGAATAGATGAACTCAGTGAGAATGTCAACAAAGAAATGGAAGATATAAAAAAGAACCAATCAGAAATGAAGAACACAATAGTGGAAATGAAAAATTCACTAGAGGGACTCAAAAGCAAAGTAGAGGATACAGAAGAACGGATCTGTGAGCTGGACGAAAGACTAGAAGAAATTACCCAAGCTGAACAGGTAAAAGAGAAAAGAATTAAAAAGAGTAAGGACAGTCTAAGGGAACTCTGGGACAACATCAAGCGCACTAACATCCGTGTTATAGGTGTCCTGGAAGGAGAAGAGCGAGACAAAGGGGCAGAGAATCTATTTCAAGAAATAATAGATGAAAACTTCCCTAACCTAAGGAAGGAAGCAGACATCCAGGTACAGGAAGCACAGAGACCTCCAAACAAGATAAACCCAAAGAGGCCCACACCAAGACACATCAAAATTAAAATGTCCAGAATTAAAGATAAAGAGAAAATCCTAAAACTGCAAGAGAATGTCAAGTTACATACAAAGGAAACCCCATAAGGCTATCAGCTGACTTCTCAGCAGAAACCTTACAGGCTAGAAGAGAGTGGCATGATATAATTTAAAGTGCTAAAAGGAAAAAACTTACAGCCAAGAATACTCTACCCAGCAAGGTTATCATTCAAAATGGAAGGAGAGATCAAAAACTTCCCAGACAAGCAAAAATTAAAGGAGTTTGTCACCAAGAAACCAGTGCTACAAGAAATGTTAAAGGGACTGATTTAAGGGGAAAAGAAAAGACCACAAATAGGAAAAATTATCTAGTTCCATGATAAGAGGGTAATGGATACAAATGCACAAAAAAGAGGTTAGATATGATATCAAAAACATAAAAGGAGGGAGGAGGGGAGTTAAAGAGTAGAGCTTTCAGACAGAGGTCAAACTAAAGAGACCATCAATCCTGTATAGAAGGAGAAAGGAACAGAGAAGGACTACTAAAACACTGAGAAAAAAAGTTAAAAAATGGCAGTAAGTACATACTTATCAATAGCTACTTTAAACGTCAATGGACTAAATGCTCCAATTAAAAGGCATAGGGTGGCTGATTGGATAAAAAACAAGACCCATATATATGCTGCATACAAGAGACACACTTCAGACCTAAAGACACTCACAAGCTGCAAGTGAAGGCATGGAAAATGATACTCCACGTAAATGGCAATGAAAAGAAAGTTGGGGTACCAATACTCAGATCAGACAAAATAGACTTTAAAACAAAAACTGTAAAAAGAGACAAAGATGGGCATTACATAATGATCAAGGGAACAATCCAACAAGAGGATATAACACTTGTAAATATCTATGCACTCAATGTAGGTGCACCTAAATATATAAAGCAATTATTAACAGACATAAAAAGAGAAATAGATAGTAACACAATACTAGTAGGGGACTTTAACACTCCACTTACACCAATGGATAGATCATCCAAACAGAAGATCAATAAGGAACCATTGGCCTTAAATGACACAATAGAACAGATGGACTTAGTAGATATATACAGAGCATTCCACCCAAAAACCGAAGAATACATGTTCTTTTCAAAGGCACATGGAACACTCTCCAGGATTGATCACTTATTAGGCCACAAAACAAGTCTCCATTAATTTAAAAAGATTGAAATAATACCAAGCATCTTTTCTGACCACAACGGTATGAAACTAGAAATCAACTACAGGAAGAAAATCAGAAAAGCCACAAATACGTGGAGATTAAACAAAATGCTACTGAAGAACAAATGGGTCAATGAAGAAATCAAAGAGGAAATCAAAAAATACCTGAAGACAAATGAAAATGAAAATACAAAATGCCAGAACTTATGGGATATAGCTTCTAAGAGGGAAGTTTATAGCAATACAGGCCTATCTCAACAAACAAGAAAAATTTCAAATAAACAATCTAACAATGCACCTAAAGGAACTGGAAAAAGAAGAACAAACAAAGCCCCAAATCAGTAGAATAAGGGAAATAATAAAAATCAGAGCAGAAATAAATGAAATAGAGACTAAAAAAAAAACAGAAAAAATTAATAAAACCAAGAGCTGGTTCTTTGGAAAGATAAACAAAATTGACAAACCTTTAGCTAGACTCACCAAGAAAAAAAGAAAGAAGGCACAAATAAGTAAAATCAGAAATGAAAGAGGAGAAATTACAACAGACACCTCAGAAATACAAAAGATTATAAGAGAATACTATGAAAAGCTATATGCCAACCAATTCGACAATCTGGAAGAAACGGATAAACTCTTAGCATCATACAACCTTCCAAAACTGGATCAAGAAGAAATAGAGAATTTGAATAGACCAATAACCAGTAAGGAGATCAAAACAGTAATCAAAAACCTCCCCAAAAATAAAAGTCCAGGACCAGACGGCTTCCCTGGTGAATTCTACCAAACATTCAAAGAAGACTTAATAACTATGCTTCTCAAACTCTTTCAAAAAATTGAGGAAGGGGGGAAGCTCCCTAACTCATTCTACAAAGCCGACATTACCCTGATACCAAAACCAGACAAGGACAACACAAAAAAAGAAAATTACAGGCCAATATCACTGATGAACATCAATGCAAAAATCCTCAACAAAATACTAGCAAATCGCATACAACAATACGTTAAAAAGATTATACACCATGATCAAGTGGGATTTATTCCAGGTATGCAGGGATGATTCAACATTCACAAATCAATCAACGTGATACACCACATTAATAAAATGAAGAAAAAAATCACATGATCATCTCAATAGATGCAGAGAAAGCATTTGACAAGATACAGCATCCATTTATGATAAAAACTCTGCACAAAATGGGTATAGAAGGAAAGTACCTCAACATAATAAAGGCCATATATGACAAACCCACAGCTAATATTATCCTCAATGGTGAAAAACTGAAAGCTATCCCTCTAAGAACAGGAACCAGACAAGGATGCCCACTGTCACCACTCCTATTTAACATAGTACTGGAAGTCCTAGCCAGAGCAATCAGGCAAGAGAAAGAAATAAAAGGGATCCAAATTGGAAAGGAAGAAGTGAAACTCTCACTATTTGCAGATGACATGATTTTATATATAGAAAACCCTAAAGAATCCACCAGAAAACTTTTAGAAGTAATAAACGAATACGGTAAAGTTGCAGGATACAAAATCAACATACAAAAATCAGTTGCATTTCTATACACTAACAACGAAGTAGCAGAAAGAGAAATTAAGAATACCATCCCATTTACAATTGCAACAAAAAGAATAAAACACCTAGGAATAAACTTAACCAAAGATGTGAAAGATCTGTACACCGAAAACTATAAAACATTTCTGAAAGAAATTGAAGAAGACACAAACAAATGGAAAGATATTCCGTGCTCTTGGATTGGAAGAATTAACAGTTAAGATGTCCATACTTCCTAAAACAATCTATAGATTCAATGCAATCCCTATCAAAGTTCCAACAACATTTTTCACAGAAAGAGAGCAAAGAATCCTAAAATTTATATGGAACAACAAAAGACCTCGAATAGCTAAAGGAATCCTGAGAAAAAAGAACAAAGCTGGAGGTATCACACTCCCTGATTTCAAAATATACTACAAAGCTATAGTCACCAAAACAGCATGGTACTGGCACAAAAACAGACACACAGATCAATGGAATGGAATCAAAAACCCAGAAATAAACCCACACATCTATGAACAGCTGATCTTTGACAAAGGAGCCAAGAACATACAATGGAGAAAAGAAAGTCTCTTCAACAAATGGTGTTGGGAAAACTGGATAGCCACGTGCAAAAAAATGAAAGTAGACCCTTACCTCACACCATACACAAAAATTAACTCCAAATGGATTAAAGACTTGAATGTAAGATCTGAAACTGTGAAACTTCTAGAAGAAAACATAGGCAGTACGCTCTTCGACATCAGTCTTAGCAACATATTTTCAAGCACCATGTCTGACCGGGCAAGAGAAACAATACAAAAAATAAACAAATAGGACTACATCAAACTGAAAAGCTTCTGCACAGCAAAGGAGACCACCAACAAAACGAGAAGACAACCTAAAAATTGGGAGAAGATATTTGCAAACCATACATCTGATAAGGGCTTAATCGCCAAAATATATAAATACCTCATGCATCTCAACAACAAAAAAACTAACAATCCAATTAAAAAATGGGCAAAAGACCTGAACAGACATTTCTCCAAAGAAGATATACAGATGGCCAACAGACACATGAAAAGATGTTCAAAATCATTAACTATCAGGGAAATGCAAATCAAAACTACAATGAGATATCACCTCATGCCCATCAGAATGGCTATAATTAACAAGACAGGAAACAACATGTGTTGGAGACGATGTGGAGAGAAGGGAACTCTCCTACACTGCTGGTGGGAGTGCAAACTGGTGCAGCCACTATGGAAAACAGTATGGAGATTCCTCAAAAAATCAAGGATAGAACTACCATATGATCCAGCTATTCCACTGCTGGGTATTTATCCAAAGAACATGAAAACACCAATGCGTAAAGATACATGCACCCCTGTGTTCATTGCAGCATTATTCACAATAGCCAAGATTTGGAAACAACCTAAGTGCCCATCAAGGGACGAATGGATAAAGAAGATGTGGTATCTATACACAATGGAATACTACTCAGCCATAAGAAACGATGAAATCCAGCCATTTGTGACAACATGGATGGACATTGAGGGTATTATGCAAAGTGAAATAAGTCAGAGGGAGAAGGTCAAATACCACATGATTTCCTTCATTAAGTAGTAGATAATAACAACAATAAACAAACACATAGAGACAGAGATTGGATTGGTGGTTACCAGAGGGGAAGCGGGGAGGGAGGAGGGCGAAAGGGATAATTCGGCACATGTGTGTGGTGATGGGTTGTAATTAGTATCTGAGTGGTGAACATGATGTAATCTATGCAGAAATAGAAGTATAATGATGTACACCTGAAATTTATACAATGTTAAAAACCAATGTTACTGCAATAAACAAACAAAAAAATAATTTTTTAAAAAATTAAAAAACAAAAGAAAGAAATAGAATACATGAGAAATTAAAAATAAAATATTCCAGATAAAATGGTCCTGGAAATATTTATAGAAGAGGTCAGTTGAGCTAATACTTGTGAGAAATTCAAGCATTTCAAGTGTACAATAATGTGAGATAATTTTATTTAAGGTAGAGAAAGAGTGGGATATGAGAAGAGAAGGATCAATTAAGCATGGCACTCACACCACCATCATTCACACCACTAGCGTATCCAAAATAAATTGTGTGTTTTGAAGTCTGTTAAGAAATTAAGTGGTAAATTTCTGAATTTCTTAACTGTGTCATGGTTACATAAGAGAATAAATTTTTTCTTAAGAAATACATACTAAAGTATTATGAAGTAAGAGGTCATGAGATAATCAACCTACTCTCTAATTATTAAGCATAAATAATATGTGTATACATAGGTCTGTGTATATATCTAATGTATACATAAAAAAAGAGAGAAAGAGAATGATGTAGTAAATACAGCAAAATGTTAAAAACTAGTGACTCCAGCTAGAGGACATATGGTAGCTATTTGTACTATTCTTGCAATTTTTTGTAAATTTTAAATTATATCAACATTTATAGATAAAGTTTAAAAATATGGAGGTGAATAAGGACATTCAGACAAATGAAAGCTGAATTTGGGTCAGCAGACTCATACTATAATAAATTATAGAGAAAGTTCTTCAAGCTGAAGAGAAATGATAATAGAAACTCAGATCTATAGGAAAGAATAAAGAGAGCAGGAAATAATAAATATGTGGCTATATATAAAGGATAATTTTATATCTTATTTATTTATTTATTTATTTATTTTATTTATTTATTTTGGTGAGTAATATTGGCCCTGAACTAACATCTGTTGCCAATCTTCCTCTTTTTGCTTGAGTAAGATTGTCCCTGAGCTAACATCTGTGCCAATCTGCCTCTATTTTATATATGGGATGCCACCACAGCTTGGCTTGATGAGCAGCATGTAGGTCCATGCCTGGGATCTGAACCTGTGAACCCCAGGCTGCCAAAGTGGAGTGCGTGAACCCATAAGGGGCTGGCCCCTTATTTATTTTGAAAGACACTTGATTAAAACAAATTTATATAAAAATGTATTTGGAGTTTATAACATTCAAGATAGATTGTGATAGGTTAAGGATATATATTGGAATCCCTAGGGCAAACACTAAAAATATAAAGACGTGTACATGAAAAGAGAATATAAAATTGAATACAAAAATAGTCAATTAATTCAAAAGAAGGCAAAATAGGAGGAATGATGAAAGAAAGAATGTATGAGGCAGAATACAAATAACAAGACAGTAGACTGAAATCCAACCACATCAATGATTGCATTAAATATAAATGCTCTCAAATTCTTCAAGAAAAGAAGATTGTCAAACTGGATTTAAAAATAAAAAAAAACAGAACAATTATATGCTAGTTACAAAAGACATTTTAAATATAAAGATATATATTGGTGAAAATAAAGGATGGCAAAAGATATATCATGCAAACACTAATTAAAAGAAAGCTGATGTAGTTATTTTAATACCAAGGTAAACTTTAAGGCAAGAAGTATTACTAGAGACATATAGGAATATTTCATAAGGATAAGAGCGTCAAAAAGACACCCCATTATCATACATGTCAAAAAGACGTGTCATCAAAAAGACATAAAACTCATAAACATGTATATACCTAATAACAGAGCTTCTAAATTCATGAAAAATATTGGTGGGTCTAAAGGGGGAAATAGACAAATACACAATTATAGCTGAAGAATTTAACATTAATAGAATTAATAGAATATTAATATTAACATTCTATTAGTAGGATAATTTAATCAACAGTTAATAATCAGTACTATAATTAGAAAAATAGTCCATACTACCATTAGAAAAAAATCTCAACACTATAATAATTGACACTACAATTAGAAAAATTGTATCTCTCAATAATTGATACTGCAATTAGAAAAAAAAATAAAGATATAAAAAAGATTTGAACAATACAATAAACTAACGACACAATTTACTTACATAAAACTACACAAAATTAGTGCAGAATACGCATTATTTTCAAATGCACATGGAATATGTACAGAGATAGACCATATGCTGGACCATTAAAGTCGTCACAGCATTTCATGGAACTCTCCCTCTCCCTTGCCAAATGCTACTCAGAAATCAAAAGGAAAAGAACTCAACATATGTAACTGTGCTTAGCAGTTAGGAGTTCCTTTGTGACTTTAGTGAAAGAAGTGTTGATGAAATATTGAGGGTTGGAAGCCATGTTATAATGGAACAAAGCTTGACCGAAAGGTGAAGATGAAGAGACTGTGAGGATAGCTGTTTCTCTCAGGAAGTTTGACAGTGAGAGGAAGAAGAGAGAGTGAATAGTGATGGGGGGGCGGGGCAGGGTTGAATATGGTTTTGGATGAAGAGAAGGAGCCAGTGGAGAGAGAAAGGAAAGGGAGAGAGAATAGCCTGTGGGAAAAGGTCCTAGAGAATTCAGAGTGGGAGGAAATCAAGAGCAGAGACTGGGAAATTAGCGTTTGACATGAGCAGGGAAATCTTTTCTCATTAAACAGTAGGAAAAATAGATAAAACAGATGTAGAGAGCACTTCATCTTAGATGATAAACAAGTATAGAAAATTAGTATACACCGTATGTTAATATTTGCAACTAATAGCTACAACATAAAAGCATGCTTTTTGATAAGGGTTTCTTATACGTTTTAAATCACTTTCACATAAAACTGCTTTAGTTTCTTATATGTTTATTTCTTTTCATTCTTATTCCTTTTTTATTTGGAAGGTGGGGTGGGGGGTGGGGGAGGTGGGAAAGGTTGGGGAGAGGAGAGGCAAAAGTGAACAAAAAATGTACAAGCAATTCTCACAAAAAGAAACCTAATGGCAAAAATAAATGAAAGGATCCCCATCCCACCTAGTGATCAGATAAATGTAAATTCAGACAGTGAAATACTATGCCATACTCCATCAGATCAGAAAAAAAAAAATTCACGTCATTGAGGATGTGGATACTCCAAAATTTTTACACTCTGCTAGCAGTAATTTAAACTGATTAAACTGCTTTGGAGAGTAATTTGGCAATTTCTAGGGAAGTTGAAGATGGATGGGTATAACATATTGTTCACAAGGATCTGCTCCCTCCTTGGGAGAGGATTGTAAGTCCTCACCCATTTCCATGTGTCTGGCCATCCTGCCCTGTAGGGGGAGGATATTTCCCTACCCCGTTGACTAGGACTTGGTCATGTGATTTGACTTGGCCAATTGAATGTGAGTAGACATGTGTATCCTTTGTATGAATAGAAGCTTTTAAAGGCAGAGCAAGTTTTTGTCAGCCTCTTGGCCATATTTCCTCTGCCGTGAGAAGGGTGTACACCAGATAGGAGCCATTTCCATCCCAACTGCAACAATCTGAATAAAAAATTTCTTAGCTTTTCTGAAGTGATTTTAGAGTTATAGAATTTTTGGTGAAGGATTCTTTTTTTTACATGCAAGGAAAATGAAAACAAAGTTCTAATGTATCACACAAATATGTTTATTATTTAAATGTTTATAAATTATGATTTTAATTATGAATGAAAACATTTCTAGAAAATGTTACACATTTCATATTAATGTTTGTAACTGGTTTAAGGCACACAGTGCAAAATACTTCTTTTCTGATACAGAGACCCCCAAATGTTTATCTAACCACATTGGCACAAAATTGCTTTAGTACCTTACATGGTACAATACACCCCTAAAAAATGTTTGGAAAAAAAAATTTTGTGGGTAAAACTAGTAAACTACTATTTACTGACAAAAATCCATTAGTAGATTCAGTTTTTCGGTTTACAGAGTAGGTTGCCGTAGAAAAATATTATTTGTCTATCATTCTTTTAAATTCACATTGTTATATAATACATTAAATTTCAGGTGGATTAAATTATCCACCTGAAAAAAATCTCAATACCTGAGAATTTGCCCATGAATAGTTAATTTTTATACTATCTTTTATATTCTGGTTTTGAGAAACCCCAGATAAAGTAACTTGAACATGTCTAATAAAAATTTTGCATGGGTAAACATAATTTTATGTTTACCAAAATAGGATCTTCAAAATTTCAATAATTCTCATTTGTCTATTTGATTAATAAAATACAGTACATAACTTTGAGAAAACAGATTTTTTAAGAGTAGATATATACATATGTGTAGAGTTATAAAGGCATAATAGAATATAAACATTATAAAAACAATGTATTGCTCTTATAAGTACAGTAAAATTAGAGGTAGATATTTTAAATCAAATTCTACTATATCCTATCTTCTTCTGTATTATACCCACAAAATTTCATATTTAGTATTTAACCCAAGCATATGTTTTTAACACAAAATTTGTACCACATTTTTAGGACTATTTTTTTATTTGAAGCACCATAATCCACAATTAAAAATTAAAATAAATATGAAACAAGGTATCTAAACTGTATCAGTAGAAAGTATAATGGCTATGTACTTTTCTGATGTGACTATTGATTTACCATTCACCTGACAGGCTCAATAAAGATTACAGTAGTTTTGGATGAGTTCATTTTCCTAATTTTAACTTGTTCCATTTTAACAGGAAGTAGAATAAACATTTCACTGTACAGTAGGATACAGTAGAGATTTACAAATGTGTTTATAGGTATAACATAATTGTGGTCCAGTCCAAGCTGTTAACAGCAACATTATCTTTGTATAATTCATTCAAATATTCCTGTATACCCTACCATAAATTATTAAGTCCTTTTAAAAAGATTCTGATTAGAGTCATATATCTGTTAAGATTAATTTGAAGGCCTTGAGAAAATTAAGCAGTGACTTGACTCCCTGATGAGCACCTTGAGAAAAAGGCACAGATATGTTGGACATGGAAACCTTAGAAAGGGAAGACTAAAGAAACAAGCACCAGTTATTTGAGATTCCAGAGATATCTCCTCTGTGGGACATACCTCCCACTTCTGAATGTTCATATTACTTGAATTGGAAGACCAGTAGTCATGTGAGGAACACACTTTCCACAGAAGCCTCCACATCTGCCGTAGACTTTGGTTCCATCCTGAAAATAGGCAGAGGCAGAAATACAGGAGAATCTTATATAAGCTTGTATCTGCACGCACAAGGCAGAAAAAGCAAATGCTTTGAATGGTGTGGCTGAAATCATTAGCTGAGGTTTCCTGGAGCAACTGAATTTGAGGTCAAAGATCATATCATTTCAGAATTAGGTCAAATTTGTAGTCATGGTTATTAGATAACCTGAGAGTCATACTAGCTACTTGATGATTATAAACCACACTATAATTTATACAATTCATATCAATCCACGTATTTTCCATCAAGGTATCTATTCGCTTTGGTGAGTTTATTAAAACCTCTCTCAATTTGCTGCCCAATATTTACATGATTTTATATAAGATTCTCATAGACTAAATAAAAGAAAGACAGTATACAAACTTCACCTTAACTGTACATGAGTCATATTCTACCCCATTAATCTCCAACATCTCATGGAAGCATTAGAAACACAGCCTAAGAAAAATATAAAAGGTGGTAAAATGGGGGGGGAAACTGGGCTGAAAGCAATAACTGTAATTAGAAAAGGAATAAAAAGAGAGAGTCTTATTTTTAGAAAGCAGAGCCACTCATTGAGGAATGGAGGGGCAGAGGTGGCGAAGGGGTGGCCAGGACATGATAGATTTTCTCTCTTAACTGCCTCCCATCTTTAGCTCCAAAAGTCAAAAGACTGTGAAGAAATTGTGATAGGATGAGACAAAAACAAGTTGAACTCCTGTACTTTCTGGAGAAAGTACGTTTTTTTTGTTTTGTTTTTTAATCGAAGAGGAAGGCTGGAGAAGGAAACTCTGGGTTCCTGGAACATTTTGGGATAAAGAATGTTTTGAGATCAGGAGCTTTTGAAGTTGCCCTTTCTTTCAGAAGCCCTTTTATCTCTAGAGAATCTGAGTAAATAGAGAAGAGAATGGCAGTAAAAATTCCAATCTATATACATTCCTATTGCCAAACAGACTGTTTAAGGAAAAACTTAATCTTGATTTAACGTACTGGCAAATGAAAATACGTTTCATTTCCATAAGTATATTTGGGTTTCATAAGTCTCGGTTTCACACTAGGTGTCAGATTTCAGGAGATACTTTCATGTGCAACATTTTTCATTGATGTAGAAATTCTCAATTTGTTAATTACTTAGTCTTTAGAATAGAACTTAAATAGAAGCAAAAGAACTGATTGCACTAAATATTCATATCTACTGGTGACCTTAGCCAGAGTTCAGTCTTTACATTTAACCAAAAGACAGCTAAAAGCTAGATAAATAAGGTCAGAATATTCCATTGAACTCTCTACATTTATACCTGCTCAGAATATACTTTAAGTAATTAATTCCCATTCTTCTGCCAAAAGAAATTAGACTTAACTATGCCAAATAAATCTTTCAAAATAAATAGCCATTTTTTTGAAAGACTACTGCTTACCCATATGACAGAAATAATAAAAATTAAAATGCTTTAATTATTAATTAAAACACAATTTCATAGTCTTCAGAAATAGAATGTTTTAAAGGCTATGAATATCAGAAAATTGAATTTCATTTACAAAGAATATTCATACAAATAGGAGTGTACCAGAAGTCATTTTTATCAAAAGAAAGAAAAATAATAAAATGTTAGAGCAGGCAGGGGCTGTTGATGGTGCTGATGTATGTGCAGTATAGGTGAGTACACTTACAGATCCTGATTTACTGTAGATAGCGTCATGCTGTCTGCAACATGGTGACTGTAAGTGATGGGAGCCATATCGTAAAGTGTACATGTTAGTACACCATACCAGCCACAAAGTTAAATGGGTTCTGCTTTAGATTATACATGTGCTATAGGGAAAAGCCAAATAACAATGTTATCTACATAAAGATAGAGGAAAATATTGGCACAGCCATAAAAAAATAGTCTTAATTCTTGAAGAAACTGTGAAGGATATTTGTTAAACGACAAATGGCTCTAACACCACCCCCAGCACTAAATCAAAGCAGTGAGGTAAATAAACCAAACATTTACCCCTCCCCATGAAATATTAAAACCTACAAATCTTTAATGATTAAAGTATAGCTAAAAACACTACCTGTTTTTGAAGTACCTGCATTTCAAGTTATTTGAGCTAGATAAAATCCATATGCCCTGGCACTTGATATTTCATATTCAGATATCTGTAGCCTGGACATGAGTTTGTTTCCATATAAAAGCTACATATGCACATTAATAAAAATGAACCCAGTTCCATAATTTCATAAATTAATGTTATGCCCCATTATATGTAATATACCACATTATATGCAATAACTCATTAGTCATTAACCTCACATAACTCTAAATTTAAAGTAGAGGACCTTTAATGCTAATTCATAGCACAGAATTATTTCAAATAGGCTTTTTGGTCCAGCAGAACTTACTTGTGATCTGTGTATGATGACAGAGGCATAAGTCCCCTGAGCAAGCCACTTCGCTGTGCTGGATATCTTCATCCCAGTTCCTGCTAAATTAATGCTGAACTGCCCCTGGATTGTAAACAAAGCAAAAGAAATATAAATGGAATTCATAAAATATTTAAGAATACTCTTGGTTAGGAACATCTGAATGTAAATTATGTAAGAAAGGAATCAAATTTCTTTATAAGGGTCTCTATAAAAATGAAAGAATATTGATACAACCTTATTCTAAAGAAAATGAACCAGCTAAAGATTTTTTAAATTGATTACAAGTAAGTCTTCTCAATTACAAGAGACAACTGAATTAATACTGTGTAATGTTATTTGTGCAAAAGTAATTCTGTTCAACCCTAGGACTCCAAGACAATAGCTAGAGCTAATGGTCCTGTAGCGATAGGCAGGTTCTGACAGAAGAAGTGTTCATAGAGACTAATACCAGACTTTAACATTTCTCCAGTTTCAATTTTTGACCCCTCATTGCTAACTTCCCTGATAAGTTACACCTGTTTAATGTATTTTCTAGAATCTTCTGTTATTGTGCCTTTTCCTCTTGTGGTAAGAATATTATTTCTTAACCCACCACACAAAACTACTGAATATGGTATTATTGTCCCAGCTATTACGTCCTTTTTAAGTATCCAGAAGTGTATGTGGATGTGTGCTGCCACATGATTTACACACATGGTGCGTGAGCCCCCTAGTGGCGTTATGATCTAATTCTCTTCAAGTACAAGAACGATTTTCATGTCAAAATATTTCACACTATCTCTGTTAACAATTAAACTTGAAATATCTGTTGATTGAGAAAATGGGTAACTAACATGAGTAAAATTTGTGTCACACTTATATGATCTTGCAGTACAGAATTATACATTGAAAAGTAGAGTGCATGCTAATGAAGCCTACTGACAATGTTCAATATACACATAGATTCAGAGCAACATTAAGGCATTCTTAGATCACATCACAATATCCCATGGCCTAAGACTCATGAATCTTGAGCAAAACTATGGTAAAACATTGAGAGCTATATTATGTGAATGAAATATTATCTTGTCATGAAAGCAAAGTCTAAATAGATTTCAAATATATTTATAATATGAATTATTACTATTGCAATAATTAATAATTGCAAAATTATTGCAATAATTGCAAAAACAATTAGATATCAATTTAGTTTAACAACTTAGATTTCTTATCAATCTTATATATTGCTTATTTAATATCAAAATAGAGATTCAAATGTTTATAATACAATAGTATATGCAGAATTTTCCATAACAGAAATAATTTGTTTTAGATAAATTGCAAAGAAAATTTCTTATTACACACATCATTTCGTTATGAAATTTAGAATATGACCTGTTGTTTGCTTCATTGCTGTATTTCCAGAGCCCAGAACAGCGCCTAGGTACTCAGTAAGTATTTTTGAATGGATGAATTAAGTGCAGCATTATGAATAAGAAATTTCAGCATTCTAAAAGTAAATACTTTTAGATATACTTTTAGAAATACATAAAATACTTTTAGAAATACATAAATACACATCTAAACCCTTCGTACTCCCTGATAATGAATGACACTAACACTAGACACATTAGTATTTTATGTTAGTAAATACTTGAATGAGAAAAACTAATTCTAAGGATACATTCCACTATTTGACATTTCGTCAATCTGATACAGGTTTTGTACTGGATACCTCCACCCCACATTAACTCACAAGTAGGCTTCTCACCAAATAAAATTCCTTAAAAATGAAAATGTATTCTGTGATATAGATTTCCTGTGATCTGCAACTTATTGAGTGCCCAGGTAAGGTCAGGCGGTGTTTTCACAACCTAATCGTCATTGTACCCTTCCATTTATTCTTTACCTCCCTGTTCAAGGTCACTTGGAAGCATTCAAATGTACATACACTAGAAGTGAAAGAAAAAAATCCAATTGATGACTGAGAGACGTAGGTAGTCATTAACACAATCAGTTGGGTCTAGAAATATCTATCGTTCCATTTCTACAAACTAATTTCCCTGAGCTTTACTTCTGTCTTGAGTCCTCGTTAAAAAGAAACATAATACAATCTCAAAGAAATAGTAAAACAATTCATCTGAAATGGAAAAGATGTTAATAGAGGTAAAAATACATTTCACTCGTTTGTTCAATATTTATTGAGTGGCAGACATGGTGTCAAGTACTGTGGGAATACGGCGACAGATCTCACTCTAAATCTGATAAGCGGAGAAAAGATTGGTGGTTGCCAGAGTTAGGGTTGGCGGCTGGAGGAAATGATGAGGGTCGTCAAAAGATATAAGCTTCCACTTAAAAGATAAATAAATTCCGGGGATGTGATGTGCAATAAGGTGATTACAGTTAACAATACTGTATCGTTATATTTGAAAGTTGGTAAAAGAGTAGATCTTAAAAGTTCTCATCACTAGAAAATAAATTTTGTAACTATGTATGGTGATAGATGTTAACTAGATTTATTGTGGTGATCATTTTGCGATATAGAGACAACTAAATCATTACGTTGTACACCTTAAACTAATACAATGTTATATGACAATTATATTTCAATACAAGTAGGCAAAAAATAAATAAATCTGATAAGTGAAATGGCATACGTGCAGATATAAATGTAATACAATGTAGAGCATTATAGGTATCTTACAAAAAGGGTACTGGTTCATTCCTATGGGACTTTAGAAGGAATAAATGATTGAATAGATGTATTAACTAATTATTTCAATTCCATTACTTCATTTAACATTAAAATTTAAACCTCCTTAAACTTGATCTTTAACTTGAAAAATTAGTTCAACATTGGAGCTGCTACAAAATATGTTTTCTTAAGGTAGTATGAAGTTTACCTCCTCTTCTACTCTCTTGACATTTTTTAGAAGAGGCCACCATAAGAAGTAAAATTCTAATAGTCAAATCACAAGCAGAAGGTAAGGTGATTCAGAAGACCCAGGAATTCAATAAATTGGAATGTCTGCCCTCGAGTAAGTGGCTGCATCAAGGAAAAAAATAGTTACGGATACAAGATAGAGACGCATAGAGATAGATGCAAATTTTAATATTCTACTTCTTTGATTAACTAGTTGGTCCATGTGTGCTCATTACATCATTGTGTTGTACAATTTTAAAACATGTTGTACATATTTTATTATGAATGGGATCTATAGATCTAATGCAATTCCAATAAAAATTCCACCGAGAATTTTTGTGAATGTACAGAACTGATTCTAAAATTTATATGGAAAGACAAAAAAATTAAAGTAGTTAACCAAGTTTGAAAAAGAGAATAAAGTTGAAGAATCCATACTACCTTATTTTCATACTTATTATAAAGGGTATCGTAACCAAGACAGTGTTGTGTTGGTGAAGAGAGAGATGTAGATAAATGGGATGGAATAGAGAGTCCAGAAATAGACGTATATAAATATGTTCAATTGATTTTTGACAAAGGTGGAAAGGCAATTAAGTGGAGAAAATATTGTCTTTTCAACAAATGGTGTTAGGACAACTGGATGTCTATATGCAAAAACCCTCAGATTTCATAAAAAATTAATTCAAAATCAATCATAGATCTAGATGTAAAACATAAAACTGTAAGTTTTTGAAGAAAACATAGGGGAAAAATCTTTGTAACTTGCAGTTAGTCAAAGAGTTCTTCAATATGACACTAAATGCACAACCCATAAAGGAAAAAAAATGATAAATTTGACTTCATTAAAATTTAAAACTTTTGCTCTGTGAAAGATACTTATGAGAAAGAGAAGATAAGGTTCAGACCAGGAGAAAATATTTGCAAATGTCATATCCAATAAAAGACATATCCAGAATATATTAAAAACCCTCAAAACCAAATGGTAAGGAAACAAACAACCCAACTAAAAAAATGGCAAAACAACAAACAAACACATAGAGACAGAGACTGGATTGGTGGTTACCAGAGGGAAATGGGGGAGGGAGGAGGGCGAAAGGGATGATTAGGCACACGTGTGTGGTGATGGATTGTAATTAGTATTTGGGTGGTGAACATGATGTAATCCATGCAGAAATAGAAGTATAATGATGTACACCTGAAATTTGTACAACGTTATAAACTAATGTGACCGCAATAAGATAAAAAAATAAATTTAAAAAAAATGGCAAAAGATTTGAACATACACTTCACCAAAGAGGATATACAGATGGGAAATAAGCACATGAAAGATGCTTAACATCATTAGCCACAGGAAAATGCAAATTAAACCATGATGAGATACCACTGAAGACGGGGAAATTAACAAACAAAAAACTTGACAACACTAAGTGCTGACAAGGAAGCAAAGCAACTAGAACTTTAGTCCTTGCTGGTGGGACTACAAAATGGTACAGTCACTCTATAATATAGTTTGGCGGTTTCTTATAAAGTTAGACATACTCATACCATACGACCCTACAATCCTACTCATAGGTATTTATCCTAGAGAGATGAAAATGTGTGTTCACACAAAAACCTGTACACAGATGTGCATATCAACTCTATTCATAGTCTCCAAAAACTGTAAACAACCCCTTTTCTTCCAACAGATGAATGTACAAATTGTAGGACAATTGTATGATATCCATATGGTGCAATAATTCTCAGAAATAAAAAGGAGCAAATTATTGATATGTGCAACAACACAGATGGATCTCAAAGGCATGTTGAGTGAAGGAAGACAATCTCAAAAGGTTACATGCTGTATGACTCCATTTATATGACATTTCAGAAAAGGCAAAACTATAGCAACAGAACAGATCTGTGCTTACCAGGAGTTAGGTTGGATGGAGGAATTACTCCATGGGGGTAGTATGAAGGAACTGTTCTATATTCTGATTATGATGATGGTAACATGAATCTGTACATATGCTAAAACTGTATAACAAAAAAGGCAATTTTACTGTATTTATGTAAAAAAAGAATTTATAATATGAGTGGGTATAACATCTATTTAAAGAAAAAATTTGCCAATTGCCTTGCAAACAAAACCCAATTACATGCTTTATGTAAGAGACACACTTAAAACAAAGTGATTCATAAAGGTTAAAATTAAAAGGATGTGCAAAAAATACACCAGGCAAATGAACATAAAAAGAGAGCAGGGGTAGCAATCCTGATAGGGACAAAGTAGAATCTCAAGTCTCAAATCAGGAAAACATGAAAAAGAAGTGATAAAACCATAATCCACAATGAAGACATAACACATGAATATTCTACATCAAATAACAAACCATCTTTTATGAAGCAAAAACTACAGGAGATACAAGGAGACATAGATAGAAACACCCTAATAATATGAAATTTTAACATGCCACTTTTAGTAACATGACAGATCAATGGACAGAAATAAGCAGAGAGATAATCTAAATAATATAATCAAAGGGTAGATCTTATGGATATATATATATCAAACTCTACACCCTGATAATAAAGATGTTCAAAATATTTAACAACAAGTTCTAAATACTCAAAATGGATGCTGGTCATGATCCACTGGCATTGGCTGAATGTGGTTATTTCTCTTGCTCTTATGTAATCAATATTAATTACAACACATCTAAAGAGATACACATTGGTTTCTTTTGAAAATTTTTGTGGCTCTGTGAAAAGTACCAAACATTTTACTGTACTTCACTTTTGATATATGTATTCTAAAGTCACATCACACTCCTTAACTTCATCTCATATTGCAATGTGGCAAAGTTTATTTTCCCTAAAGAGTGCCATATGTGTCCATTCTCTTTTTAGCATTCATGTCCCAGGGTGCCCTGTCATATGCAAACACAGAGGATGTGGTTTTGATGAATCCCAAACAACAGAATAAGCTCTTTCTGTGACATCAAACATCTGGAGAGTATTCATGCAAATGTTCTGTAACTTAACTCAGAATCTGGTTTATATATTTCACAAAACATCTCCAAGAATACTGGGCAGTTTGTATTTTTGGTATCAGTAACCTCAGGTGATTGAATACAAACTGAATATAGATGGGCATCACTCCTTTTGTACTATGCCCAATAACATCTAATTTTGGAAATAGAGCTTTGCATTCCAGAAATGCTTAGAGAACTATGTGAGGGAGGCATCTCACCTTGATGGGCAGAAAGGAGGATTTTATTACTGGTTCTGCCTCTGATTTTCTCATGGATCTTGGACAGATTGTTAACATGGAGTGTCTGTTTTTCCAACTGTAAACTGGAATTACCCAATTTACAACTACATAACTTTCTCAAGACATTGTAAGGGAAGAACTGGGGTTATATAGAAATTGGAGAAAAGAAGTTAGAAAGAAATGGAAACAACTGCTTTATCATTTAAAAACCTGACTGTGCTAACACCTCTTATTCAGATTCCATACTCATCAAGAAATCTTCTGTTTATAATAATTAGCTTTCTGTTAAGATATTTGCTATAAGTAAATTTCACCAAGACAAAAGAGGTTTTGATTCCATTTGACAGTCATATGATTTACTTGTATATCAGTCTCCTGTGAATTTTGTTGATATCTCATTGACCAGAGCTTAATCAATTCAACATTTAATGAAAAGAATTAGATTCCCAGAACTTGGTGACCTTTCCAAAGTAAAGGCATCTCTGAGACTTTGTATTAGCAGAGGGTTCACACGTCTAGGTGGCATTTTCAATTTACTTTTCTCTAGTCACATCAAGTATATGACCAGAAGGCATAGACTAGAAAGAGGATGGGTTGTTGGACAAAGTTGACCAGTCTTGACATGAGTTGGCAATTGGAGAATGAATAATCTCCATTTAAGAGGGTCAAAATGGAAGTATTATTAAAAAATTCCAGAGGTGAGGGAAAAGATTGTCTAAAATGCTAGAAGCTTTAGATTACACATCCTTGGCTTTAGAGCAGGTGTCTAAAGATACACAGTGTAAGACTTCAGAAGGGGGAAATTTGTCAGGGGAAGGACAGTCCTGAGAAGGAATGGAAGAGAAGATGTAAGTCAGAGAGTCACCATCTGAGAGGTAGACCAGTCATCTGGTAGATCAGCATGAGTAAAGTAGAGAAAGAGAAGAATGGACATGAATAGAGCTAATCAGCCTCAAAGATTGAATGAGAATATGAGAGTCCTCTGCAAAGTTACCTATCTTTAAAAATATAGCCAAGAGAAGAAGCACTTCTGGAATGGCAACTTGAGGAGTCCTGTGGACTCTCTCTCCAGCAAAACAACCATAACTGGTAAAAATTATAAAATATAGCCACTATTTAGACTCTCTGGAAATTGTCCTAAAGTTATACAAAAAAATGGAGAAACATTTATTCAAGAAAATCTATGAAATCTAGGTAAGAACAGTAAGCATCTGTGACATTTGAACCATGATTGTTCTTTCCTCCCCCCACCTCAGCCAGATGATAGTTCTATTCTTGATTGGTGCAGTTAAGAACACAGGACTCCATTTCCCCCAGCTCCCTATTAGGGCTAAGGTTTCTCCCTGGGAGGGCAAGCCACCTAGCACTCCTCATCTCACCCAGCTCTGTGCCACAGAAGCTCTATTATAAGCAAGAGTAGCTAAGAGTCTGAAGCTCCCTTCTTCCACTCAGTCCCAACTCACAGAACAGAAGATCTACTCCAGGCACAGCAGGCCAAGAACACAAGGCCCGAATCATTCCCACACAAAATCTCTGGTAGGGCAGAGGTTCCACGCTGAGAAAGGCAAGCCAAGCAGACCAGGGGCTATTGCCATAATTCAGCATCCTGCTTATAGATCAGGGATGTTACTTTGAGAAGTGGGCCTTACCCCTAGATCCATAGAATTGGTGCAAAGTTTCTTCTTAGGGGGAGACTCAAGCTGTAAGAACAGAAATTTCCATAGCTTTTCCTAAGGAGACTGAGCTTATTGAGAAGAGAACATAGGAAGTTCAATCCTAAAGGTGCCATTGAAGTCAGATTTTGGTGGTGTGCAGTTAAGAGGAGGGTGGTGATAGCTCGATGAAAGCAGCAAGTAAAACGGTAGGTCAAATTGAAGTTTAACAGAGAGAACCAAGGAATGAGACAGCTAAGAAGGGCTCCTCCTGAGGTCTGACCTGACCTCAAAGACTGACCTACAAGATGACCCTGGCCAAGGGGCCTGAATTTAATTGGATCAGACTGTGGAGTAATTTATGGCTCCAGGATGTTACTGAAAGAATAGAGCAATCATCTAGCAATTAGTGGAGGCTAAGAGCTGAGTGTGATATCAGTGGAGGCAGACCAAAAGAAACTTAATGGGGAGTGAGGGAAGGAGACAATCAAAGAGAGCCCAGCTAAAAACACTACCATTCCAGGAGGCTCAGAGTGACTGTGTACACATCCAAGGCTGTGCCCTCTGAAGAGCAGCATCAAAGACTGCATACTGCAGGGGAAATAGATGTCACCAAAATAGTGCAGCCAAGGAACTAAGCAAATAAATAAGTAAGCAAACAACAAGTCCTTGAGGGGACAGGAGACTTAGTATCCACAGTTGCTAAAATATATTATCTAAAATGTCCAATTTTCAACAAAAAATTATGAGACATACAAAGAAACTGAAAGGAATGACTCATATACAGGAGAAAAAAGGTAACAGAAACTGCCTTTGAGAGGTTTCAGATGTCAGACTGAGCAGATAAAGACTTCAAAGAAGCTCTTACAAATACGTTGAAAGAACTAAAAAAAAAACATGTTTAAAAAAGTAAAGGAAGGTATGATAATAATGTATAATCAAATAGAGAATGCCAATAAAGAGATAGAAATTATGTTTACAAAGAGAGCCGAAGGACAATTCTGGAGTTGAAAAGTACAATAACCAAAATAAAAATTTACTAGAGGGGCTCAAACAGTAGATTGGAGCTGGCAGAAGAAAAAAATCAGCAAAAATCAATAGTGATGATCTAACCTGAAAAACAGAGAGAGAAAAGAATGAAGAAAAATGAACAGAACCTCAGAGAAGCAAAGGGACACCATTAGGTGTGTCACCATATGCATAATGAGAGTACCAAAAGGAGAGAAGAGAACAGAGCAGAGAATATATTTGAAGAAATAACAACTGAAAATTTTCCAGATTTGGTGAAATGCATTAATCTACACATTCAAGAAGATCAATAGACTACAAATTGGGTAGACACAAAGAGATACCCACCCAAATAAGTCATGGTAAAGATGTGGAAAGTTGAAGACAAAGAGAAAATCTGACAGCATCGGGAGAAAAATAACCACATATATCAGAACCTCAGTAAGATATATAGCTAACTTCTATTGCTTATCTAGAAGTCACAGGATGGCAGGATGACGTATTTAAAGTGCTGAAAAATAAAAACTGCAAATCAAGAATTTATAACAAGCAAATCAATCTTTCAAGAATGAAGGCAAAATAAAGACATTCTCATATATACAAAATTGAGAGGATTTGTTACTAATAGACCTGTTGTATAAAACATACTAAAAGAAGTTCTTCAGGCTGAAATCAAGTGACACCAGACATTAACACAAATCAACACAAAACAACCAAAGAGTGCTGGTAAAGGTACTTGTGTAGGTAATTATAAAAGACACTATAACTGCATGTTTCTTTTCCTTTCTTCTCTTAACCGATTTAAAAAGCAATTGTATAAACCAATAAGTATATAATTATATTATTGAGCTGTAATATATAGAAGTGTAATATATTTGATAATAATGGCACAAATGAGGCAGATGGAAGTAAAGCTGTTTTGGAGTAAGGAAATGAAACCAGCTGGTAACTCACATCAAACAAAGAGAAACAGAAATGCTAAATAAAGAATTTCATACAAAAAACTTTATGAATATATAATTTATCTCATTATTCTCTCATATTCTCTAAAAGGCATAAAATTATATAAAGTAATATTATCAAAATGTATCATGGGTTTGTTATATATGTAGATGGTGTATGTATAACAAATATAAGACAAAAAAGGGAAGAGTAAATAGAGCATTTATAAGAGTAATACTTCTATATTTCACTGGAATTAGGTAGTATAAATCTGAAGTAGATTCTGATGAGCTAAGATGCATTTTTTAAGCCCTAGAGCAACCATTAAGAAAGCAATTCAAAAAAATATAGCAAAAAAATTGTTAATGAAATTAAGATGTTACACTAGAAAACACTCACCAAATAAAAAAGAAAGCAGTAAAGGAGGAACAGAGGAACAAAAACAACATAAGACATATAGAAAACAAAAAGTAAAATGGCAAATGTAAATTGAGACACATCAGTAATAACATTAAACAACCCAATCAAAAGGCAGAGATCCAACAAAATGCTCTCTATAGGAGACACTCTTAAGAGCCAAAGATGTAATAGGTCAAAAGTAAATGAGATGAAAACATATACACTATTTTATAAAAGGGCTGAGGAGCCATTCTAACACCAGATAAATTAGACTTTAACACCAAAAAAAGTTACTAAGATAAAAAGAAACATAAATTTTCATGATAAAAGGGTCAATATATCAGGAAATTATGAGAATTCTAAATATATAATCAAATCACGTACAACAAAACCCCAGAGTAAATGAATCAAATACAAAGTAAATGAAACAATATGATTGAAGTGAGAAATAGACAACTTAACCATAATAGTTGCAGAGTTTCAGTGGATAGAACAACTAGGCAGAAGATCAATAAGACAATGGAAGAGTTGAACAGCACTGTAAACCAACTAGGCCTGACAGACATCTATAGAACTCTTTGCCCAACAACAACAGAATATACATTCTTTCCAAGCACATATTGAACATTTTCCAGGATAGCCATATGCTACACCATAAAACAAGCCTCAATAGATTTAAAAGGATTGAAATAAAACACAGTGTGTTTTCCAACCACAACGGAATGAAAGCAGAAATCAGTAACAGAAGGAAACTTGGGAAATTCACAAATATACAGGGATTAAACATCCTTAAATGTACAGGGATTAAACACCCTTAAATAACCAATGGGCCAAAGAAGACATCATGAGTGATAATAGAAAACATTTTAAGGTGAATGAAAATGAATACACAACATACGAAAAGTTTGGGGATGCAATGAAAGACGTGCTTAAAGGGAAATTTATAGCTGCAAATGTCTATCTTAAAAGAGAAAAAACATTTCATACCAATAACCTAAATTTCCACCTTAAGACACTGGAAAAAAAAGAGCAAATTAAATCTGAAGCAAGCAGAAGGAAAGGAACAATAAACAATAGAGTGGAAATTGATAAAATCAAGAATAAAAAAATAATAGGGAAAATTAACAAAATCAAAAGTTGGTTTTTTTGAAAAGAAGAACAAAATTGACAAACCAACCAAGAAAAAGGGGAGGAGACTCAAATTACTAAAATCAGGAATGAAAGAGGGGACATAACTGTGAATCTTACAGAAATGTGAAGGATTATAAGGGAATACTATGAACAATTGTATGCCAACCAATTAGATAACTGATGAAATGGACAAATTCGTAAAAAGACATAAACTACTAAAACTGAATCAAGAACTAAATAATCTAAATAGATCTATAATAAGTAAAGAGATTGAATTAGTAACTAAAACAGCTTTCACAAAGAAAAGCCCAGGCTCAGACGGCTTTGCTGGTGAATTGTACCAAATATTTAAAGAATTAATTCTTCACAAACTCTTCCAAAAAAGTAGAAGAGGATGGAATACTGCTCAATGTATTCTATGAGGCCACTATTTCCCTGATACCAAAAACCAGACAAGGCTATCACATATAAAAAACATGATAGACCAATATCTCTTATGAATATAGATGAAAAATTCTCAACAAAGCAAAAGAAATCTAGCAACATATAACAAGGATTACACACCATGACCAGGTGGGATTTATCCTAGGAATGCAAGATTGTTTCAACATAGAGAAATCAATCAGTAATGGACAAGAACTACAAGATGATCTCAATGGAAGCAGAAGCATTTGACAAAATCCAACACTTTCATGATAAAAAACCACTTAACATTGGGAATAGAAGGGCACTTCCTCCATCTGATCAGAGGCATCTACAAAACGCTCACAGCTAACACCCTTAATGATGAAGGACCGAATGCTTTTCCTCTAAAATCAGGAACAAGACAAGGATGTCCACTCTCATCACTTCTATTCAACACTATACTGGAAGTTTCAGACAGAGTAAAGAGGCAAGATAAAGAAATACAAGGCATCCAGATTGCAAAGGAAGAAATAAAACTATCTTTATTTGCAGATGACATCATTGTGTATCTAGAAAGTCCTAAGGAATCCACTAAAAAACTATCACAACGAATAAATGAGTTCAGTAAGGTTGCAGGAAGAAAGATCAATTTGTAAGAATATAGGCAAAAAGTGGTGATTTATTTGGCCCCAGATTTAGGGATCCCTTTACTAGACAATTCTCCCCGTAAAAAGCCTTCTTTATCTTGATCTGGAATCTGCTGTCCTATTAATGACCCCTGGAGTAACACACACTGACCCCACTCCTCTTGCGTGGAGCTCTTTACATATTTAAAGATAGTTCACATAACCTCCCACTCTTTTCCTTGGCTACCTTCTTCATTTTCTTTACTTGACATGATTTAAACCATCCTTTATTTCCAGGTTGTTTCCTCCTACACCTAGAGAGATTAAAAATATAATTTAAAATTAAAAAAAAATTCATAAACAAATTCCATTGCCGGGCAGAAATAAATCTTTTGGTCTCAACACTGTGTTTTGGTACTTTATGATTATATTATGTTGTTTAGAAATCATTCCAGGCTCTACATAAGTCATAATGAACTCCCGGTGGTTGAATAAAACACCTAGTTCTTTTTCATACGATGTCGCCAGGTTCCATTTGTGTTTCTGGACCTAAGATTATATATTTATTCCAATTAATTTTTTTCTTATTCATTTCAGCTGTAGTTCTAGTGTCTTTTCATCTCCTTTAAGTCTCTTTCTCTAATATAGAAAACACCCTCTTTCTAACATAAGCATACCTTCTATGTCATATGATGAAAATTGTAAATGGGAAATTCTGAGACTACTTCTCTTCAAAATGATATCAATAGTATAATTACTATCTCTTGTGCATGATTACTCAATTAGCTATGAATCTACCTAACAATGCTATATTCATCTAGCGTACATCTCTCCATCTTATCATAAAAATGTTGTTAATACAGACTTTATAAAGTCTCTTGTTAAAAATGAGATAGTAAATTTCTTCTAGGAAGCACACTCTATACCGGAAATCACAGAGATCACAAAAAGGGTGTGTGAAGAGAACTCTGGAAAAAAAGGATTAAAACAAGAATAAATACATGGAAATGTCCTATTTCACAGATAATAGAAAGTTATGCTGGGAATGTGACAGACCCAGACAACTAATATAACTGATGTTAGCAGCAGTGTATGAAAGTTACATGCTTGTGATCCATTCCTTTACAGTGTAATATATATCCATTCATTTACATGGACTAAGTGGAAATATTAAAAATGATAAAGCATCATGGAAAGAGAAATAGGATCTAAACAATTTAAAATTCTTGTTATTATACCTTTCAAACAAACCCCAAATTAGCAAAAATACTTTTCCTCCAAAGTTTATCTATAACCTTTGAAATAAAGCTCATATGAGAAGCTTTGCATTTTCTATGATTTATGCTTCTTGCAATATTCTGGTCAAGAAAATGAATGAAGAGAAATAGTATCAATTTTTTTGATATTGAAGGAAAAATAAACAAATATGAAATACCTGTGGGCATCTGGCAGCACTGTAGCAATCTCCAGCTGTGGCAAATGGAACGGCTTTTCCAAATATTGTCTGAGCAAAAAGAAGGTCTGTAGCTAGAAAATAACAAAACTCTTTAACATGGAGACATTGTATATTTTCCGATCTTCATTGCAAAACATAAAGTCTTCATATTATATTCTTAAATATATTTATATAATTAATTCAAAAATGCTGCACAATTATTGTAGTTAACAGAGATCAGGCTCTCAATAAATAATTTTTCTTTAATACAGAAATGTTCATCTCATAAATTACCCTAAAAATGGCAGGTATATCATAACTCATCCAAAAGTTTTAAAAACTAAATAAATGCTTTATTATATCTTATATCATAGTGATATCTAAAATAGATAAAGTCAGGTCATGAGCAAAATTACAGAAGAAAAAACATTATTTAAAGGTAAATAAATTATGATAAAGCAACACTCGAGTGCTTATAGATGGTATATATATCAATTCATTTAGGCAATTCAAAAACATCAGCTAAAAAGTGTGCTATTTTCTTTGATTCCTTCTATTATTGCATTATATATATATTATTATTTTATTCTTTTCAATCATAACTTTTGCTAATGTTATTAGCAAAATTTCCTGATTTGCAATAATTCTGGGGATTCTATCTAAGATATCAAAAATAGAGTCATTGGATCAAAAACAGTTTGGAAGAAACCCTAAGAGTCAGCTGGTCCAATCACTTATTCATACTTGAATCACTTAAACAGTATCCCAACCAATGATCACCCAGCTAGTGGCTCTCACCTCCACTGATGTTGTTTCAAATCACTTCACTTTTCAAGAGGACTGCCAGATCACTGTATGCCCCCATGATGATCCCAGTCCCCTAGAGGCTATCCCCAAAGGTAGCATTTCTGGAAATATCATTACTCCAAGGGCAGTTTCCAAAACTAGGAGGCCTTCTGTGGCGTGCCAGAGTCAGCTTGTACCAAATCGTGAGACCCAATTGTGTGTGTCTCTTCTCAACTCCACGTACAGGGAGGTCACATTGGTAGCTGAAAATTAGCCACAGTGGGAATATATACACCAAGGAAATTGGTAAATACTATAAAACAGATTTTCTTTTTCTTGGAGAGCTGGTTGTTAAACATTTGTCCACTGCCACTGCTTAGGTATAATACTTATGCATCAGGCTGGAGCAGAGCAGACACAACTTTCTAATCACCCTTTGCTACTATTTTCTGCATCGTTACCTGGATGCCCACAGATAGCTCTAACTTAACATGCCCGAAGTTAAATGCATTATCTTTTCTCCAAACTTCTTCCCCCTGCTATAATTCTCATCTTACTGAACTATATCACCATCCACCCAGTCAATTTGGAAATCTTTCTAAATATTCCATGTCACTAATCCCCATATTCCTTCTGTCTAAAAGTCTTATAGAGTCTCTACCTCTTTAATATTTCTCAGATGGCTCTCCATTCTGAACAATGTCCTTAACTTAGGCCCTATCACTGTCTATCCAAATTATTAGGTTAGCTTCCTAATTATCTTCATGGATACAATTTCTTGTCCCTCCAACCAAGTCTGTTCCCTCTCATGCTTATAATTTGACTGCAGTGGTTCCCATAACTTACAAGATAAAATTCAACTGTATAGTTTAGTATACATTGTTCTTCAAGATCTGCTTCCTGGAAACTTCTCTAACAAGTTACCGTCCCTCAACCTTCTTTCAATTTATGCTTAGACAAAAGTGCACTACTTTTTATTCTCTGATAGAACAAAGATGCTTCTTGAAACTCCTTTTCCCCACTTTGGTTAACTCAAATTTGTCTTCAAGATTTCCTCAAGATAGCTTTTTGAGGGAAATTAAAGACTTTTTTCAATAGATATTTGTTTAGAACCTATTATGCATTGGACATTATTATAAGTACTATAAGAACATAACGGTGGATGAAACAAAGGCTGATGGAACCTAAACACTATCAGAGAGAGACTAATAATAAAGTCAATATTATCACATGTTAGGGGTGATAATTGCTACAGAAAAAAAAATGAAGCAGAAAAAGGACAAGGAGAAAGGGAGTTAGGAGTGGAGAGTGGTCCAGGATGGACTCATTGAGAAGGTAAATTTAGTCAGAGACCTGAAAGAAATGAAGGGATAAACCCTACAGAAAACTGTGAGACAATCGTTCCAGGCAGCATAACAGAAAGTGCAAAGGCCTTAACGTGGTGGCGTGCTTGATATGTTCAAGGAACAGCAAAGAAGCATGTGTGTCTGGAGCAGAGTGTGCAAGGGGGGAGTGTGGAGGGAGGGGGCAGAGAAGTAATGGAGGTGGGGAGGTCATGCTGAGTTTTGTCGACCAGTAAAAGGATTCTCCATGTTACTCTGAGTTAGATAGGAAATGTTTGCAGAGTTTTGAGCAGAGCTCAGGGTGGCTAAAAAGATGAAATGAGATAATGTATAAGACATGACATGGCTTATCTTTTAAGGGGTGACTCTGGCTTCTCTGTTGAGAAGAGAATCTAGATCAGGAACAGGGAGAATGGCACAATACTGAAACAGGAGTACCAGTCAGTGGGCATAATAATCCAGGTGAAAAAATGATTTGGACTTGGACCAAGGTGGTAGCAAATGAGGTAGTGAGAAAGTGAGACTTGGGATGTGTCTTAACTCCAGCGGCCATAACAAACTATCACAGACTGGGTTGTTTAAACAACAGAAACTTATTTCTCATAGTTCTGGAGGCTGGAAGTCTGAGATCAGAGTGCCAGTAGGGTGGGGTTCTGGTCTTCCTGGCTTGCAGATGGTCATCTCCTTGCTATGTCCTCACATAGCAGGGAAAGAGCTCTGGTGTCTTTTCCTCTTTTTACAAGGGCACCAAATCCCATCATGAAGGCCCCATCCTCATGACCTCATCCAAACCTAATCATCTGCACATGAACAAATACCATCACATTGAGGATTAGGGCTTCATTGTATGAATTTGGGGGGACACACTTCAGTCCACAGCAGTGTCATTGGATTTAGAGAAATGGAGGAAAAACCAGTGATGTAAGAGAGAAAGGAAAATTTGCTGAAATAAATGTTCTCGAGAAGGTGCAAAGCGATGAGCCTAGAGCACAAGTTAGAAAGGTTTGCCTTACATGGGAGCGGGTCTAGTTCATCCACAGTAAATGTGATGGAAGGCAAAGCACAGAGAAAAGATTTAGATAGGTTCCTAGAGGTGGCAGTGGCAGTTTGTGGAAATTCCCTTCTTCTTGTCCATATTTTCTCAGTAAGATCGGAAGGAAGATCGTCAGGAAGATCGTCAGCAATGAGTGAATAGAGTGGGGAGGTTAGAAACTAGAAGCTAGAGGAGAAGATGTGAGTTAGACGTTTTAGGGGACAGGGTGAGGGAATGGACTAGGGGAGTGCTCTAGGATTACTCCGCAGCAAGAAGGGTTCGGTCCACATAAACCAGTAGTCACGCATTTAAAGTGAGCTCAGTCAGAAGGGCCGTGTATTATTTGCTGCCCTCAATTCAGCAGTGCATGCACAAAGCAGGTGAAAGGTTTAATTTAATCAAGACTGGGTTTAAATTTTTTTTTTTTTTTGCCACACAAGCTTGAGGAAGGAGAAAAGAGACCAGGAAGTTGAAAATATGTACATTTAACACTGTGTGCTCAGGGACCAGCCCAATGCCTGGCCAAATGGCAGGTTTGTTTGATAAATTAATGAAAAATAACAGCTTAATCAACAGCAAATAAATTACCAAGTGTCTGTTATGTCCTTAGCAATGCTAATTACCTGACACAACATACATTATTATCTAATAATAACTAGTATTATAGAGTATTTACTATATGCAAGGTATTTACTAGATATGTTACAAGTATTGCCTCTTAATCTTCATTAAAAAAAAAAAAAGAAAAAAGGGAAAAAAGAAGTAAAGAAAAAACCTGAGAGGCAGCTTATCATTTTATAGGTGAGGGAATTTAGGCTTAAAGAGAGATGCCCAAGGTCACAGAACTGGAAAATGGTGGCAAAGAATTTACACCCAGACAGTCTAACTCCAGAGATTATGATCATAACTGTAACAGTATAATGCTTCCCCACTATGGTAATGGTGGGTGTTCAGTAAATGGTAGTAAATTGTTACTAACAATAATAGTTCATCATCATATGACTGTGATTTAGAGATTATGTATTCATATATTCACTGTCTCAATAAGCATTTTTTAATATATTTTTATGGTTTATGTACTATGCTAAGCACTGATGATTCAATTGCGATTTAGAGTTTTTGCTTCCGAAATGAATTTCTTTGCCTTTTCATGTAGATATGTAACTTCCAGGATGGCAGGCTGCATTATGCTCAGTGTATATTAGGTTCCATAAATATATTTTGACTTGGCTGTATTATTAATTACTTTCCAGAAAGACAGCAGGTCCATAATCTGGGATCTGTGGGTGGGACTTTATCTTCCCACAAGGCCAGTTATTAACTGGATGAATTGAGACAAGTCACTTAACTTCTATAAGTGTATCTTAATTGCATCGGTCACAACAATGGATGCAATTCTACCTTAACTCATACAGAGTTGTTACAAAGATCAAATGACACAATTTGTGGGAAAATACTAGACAAATTATAATCTGAAACTAATGTTAATTATTCATTTAAGCCCTGTGAAAAGCTTATACAACTACATTGAAGATATTAACTTCCTTATCTTTAATATAATAGGGCATTTTAAGGTAGAGGGTTATATCTTGGAAGGGCAGTATCTTATCACTGTCATTACACTATGTTTTTATTAGGGGTCCCCATGGTCCATGTCATTGTAGAGGAAGTATGTAGCTAATAACTTAAAAAAACATTTGAGTAATTATTGCACAATGCTAGGTCCTTCTCTATACCTGGCTATCACATATTGTTAGAGTTTTGTTAGCAAATAGAGGCATTTCATTTTACAAACAGAGATTCAGCACTTACTTTTAACTTGCATGGAAGTGAGATCAATTCTTATTTTGCTGAAAACGGTGTGTCCAGCAGCCAGGTAGTCGTTTTTACACTGACAGTCTTGCCTCCTACTTCCATTAAAAGGACATTCATATGGATTTTGTAGTCTGTAACAACATTAGAATATATTTAGTATTGGATACAGTTATTAGCCTATAATTTAGATAAATGGTAAACTTTGGAAGTGGGAAGGTAAAGTACACACTCTTCAATATTGTAGTGTCAACAAGTTAAACGAGAAAGTAGTAAAAGTCACCCAAGGTTAGCCTACAAAATTCTCGACAGGAGATTCAAGACCAGTTTGTGCAAAAATAATGCAGCTCTAGTTCTGCTAGCTTTTGTTACTGGAGTTAATTTGATTTATATGAAAACACACACAGGTCTTACATTCTTTCCTTCCCTCTTGTCCTGCTGCTCACCCACAGTATCCCTCTTAGTCAGTCTCTCTGTGAGCACATGTCAATACTCAAGTCTTGATTATTGAACAAGCATGGACAAGATCTGGTTTAGGTCCTAATATGTCCACCTGCTCCTAAATTACTTGTCCACTTGCGAGCCGTTCAAGTATCACTCTGAATGCTGGAACTTCTAATTCTCTTGAAGGACCATAAAAATGCACGGATAAGCCAAAACACAGCTCATACCTAAAACCATACACTTCAGAAAAGTTGTCTTCTTCACCTTTGACCAATGATATATATTCCTTGGGGTTCTCCAAGTACATGCCTGCACAATAGATCTAAAGGGAAAATGCAAACATCTAGAAAAGCTTTTTCCAAAGTGAACGGTCAACGTCAAAATCAAATAGGAACTGTTTTCATAATACCTTGATTATTCTTCCCTTAATGTTAAGGTAATAGTCACCATCCCTGGTAATGTTGTTTTTCACTTGGATTTCTTTGCAGCTAGTAAATGTTTTACCTTCAAGGACAAGTGAATACAACTTATCAACAATGAACACATTACAAATACAGCATGAATTTAACTCAATCATACAAATATTGTTATACCCTGAAAAAACAGACGCTTCATTTTGTGGAGCATATAACTACTACAAATGTTTATTTTCAAATTTCAGTTAAAACACTTAGAGTGTTCCTAAGTAGATTTTTGAAGTCTAGTACTTACAGTCATTAACATAACATTTCCTTTGAGCGTCTGGTTTTAAGTGCTTTAAACATAAGTCACTGGACCAACCATTTTCGGCCATGCATTCCACTCTTCTCTCCATTATCCCAACTCCACAAGTCACTGAGCACTGTAAACAGAGTAAAATTTGAGGGTAAAGTATATAATGGATAATAAAGCCAGTAAATCCGTATCTCCTCCTCTCAGACTAGGTTCTTTTGGAACAAACCTATGATCAATAGTAGCTAGAACTACTGCAGATACAAAAATACCCTGGAGGCTGGATGGTCACAGGTGGGAGTAATCCTTAGGTGTGAGCCTGAATCTATTATTTCTCAGTTACTGGCTTCTTTCATTTATTTTATATAGTTAGATCAACAGTAAATTGTAAATATTTGATAAACATTAATTAATGATGGTTATTAAGACTACTGAGTTTTTTCTCATAGTTATATGCTACGTTTGCAAAGCAATATTTTCTTGCTTTCTATCAATTAAATTGGAAATGGAATACAGTGCAAGTAACATTACTCATACATTAGATTTATTTAGTTTTTCACTTAACCAGTAAATATTTATTGAGCATCTACTCAAAATGCAAACCACTGTGCAAGGCTCTCTGAGGAATAGAAATTAGTATTAATTATGGTCCCTGCTTACAAGCAGGTTATAGCAAGCATAGAAAAAGAGATAAGATATTTATACAAATAACTGCTAAAGTGGTTTTTAGATAATAGGGGTATGAGATAACTCTGAGAACTAGTTAGACATGCAGATTACCAGGCATCCCACACCTAGAAAGCCTCATTCAGAAGGTTTCAAATTCATAATTATACACTGACCTTGCTCCATTTTCCAACTCTCCAAGTGGCCATATGCAAACAGCTCCTAAAATTGCACTTGTAAACCTGAGGGGAAGGCAGCACAGGGCATTCTCGATAGTCCACAGGCCAAAGCTGGTGGAGTTTATATTTCTCAGTAGACCAGATTCCAGTGCAATATGTAATCCTTTGTCGGTAACTAAATCCACAGTTACTTGCACACTGAAAAATACACGGTTACAAGGGGAGAAGAAGATGCCCTTAAACTTAACCAGGGCCTACTATTTGCCAAGCGCTTAATATATACTATGCTGTATCATCCCCACAAGAATACTATTTATTAGCCTCATTTACAGATGAGTAAACAAAGGTGCAGAAACATTAGGCAACTTTCCCAGAGTTGTAACAGTAAACAGAAAGCATCCAGATTCAGGCTAGATTGTCTATTCGTAGTGTCTATTTTGTTTTCCATTACACTACTAAGAATAGCTTAATTGAATGAAACTTTATCTCCCGATAGGCACAGCTTTGGAGAAATGGAACATATTAGGTGTTATTACCTGAAATAAAGGACATTTATTATCCTTAACTTACTAGTAACTATATATAAGTTAGTGCACATTTATCTTAATACATACAGTGTAATGGGTAAAACCATTTGTCTAAAATAGGTAAGGGATTTAATATAAATTAAAGGTCCAGGCCTAAAACAGGCAAACAGATTTCTGCTTTTAGCAAAAATGGAGTCACAAGAAATAGAATTACCTTCCAACCTGAAACAACAAAACATCTGGACAAAATATATAAAACAATGGCTTTTAAGACACTGGACCTTAGGCAATAAAGGATAGTGATCCTGGGAGATTGAAGCAAACAAAGCGACCCCTTAATTGCCCCATCCCACTGCTTTGAGAGAGTTTGCAGGTCTTGGAACAAGGAAAGGGGTGAGCCCAAGGGAATGGCAGAATTCTGACCAGTGTGTACATACATGTGAGGACACCAACTGAGGCCAAGGAATGAACCAATCAAAAGACTTAGGAATCACTGTATCTGGCACTCACTTGGGACCAAATATAGTGTCTGTTCCCTCTGGCCAGATGGAAAACCCTATATATGTGAGGCAACATGTAGAGTGCTCAAAGGGAGAATCTGAATAGACTTAAAATAAGCGAAGAGATTCAATTAATAATCAGAAACCTTCACGCAAAGAAAAAGCCAGGACTAGAGGCTCCACTGGTGAATTCCACCAAATGTTTAAAAAATTAATACCAACCCCTCCAAAACTCTTTCAAAAGATAGAAGAAAAATGAACACTTCCTAATTCATCTTTTTTTTTTTTTTTTTTGGTGAGGAGATCAGCCCTGTGCTAACATCTGCCAATCCTCCTCTTTTTTTTTGCTGAGGAAGACGGCCCTGGGCTAACATCCGTGCCCATCTTCCTCCACTTTATATGGGATGCCACCACAGCATGGCTTGCCAAGCAGTGCGTTGGTGTGTGCCCGGGATCCGAACTGGCGAACCCCGGGCCGCCACAGCGGAGCGCTCGCACTTAACCGCTTGTGCCACCGGGCCGGCCCCCCCTAATTCATCTTATGAGGCCAGTATTTCCCTCATACAAAAACCAGGAAAAGACATCATGAGAAAATAAAAATACAGACCAATATCTCTTATAAATGTAGATGCAAAAATCCTCAACAAAACACTAGGAAAACAATTCCAGAAGCACATAAAAAGGATTATACACCATAACCAAGCAAGATTTATCCCAGGAATGTGAGATTGTTTCAACGTACGAAAATCTATCAGTGGAATACATCATACTAATGGAAACATAGACAAAAACCACGAGAGCATCTCAATAGATGCAGAAAAAGCATTTGATGAAATCCAACACATTTTCATGACATAAACACTGAGCAAACTAGGAATCAAAGAGTACTGATAAATGGAATCTACAAAAAATCATAGCAAACATATTTAACTGCGAAAACTGAAAGCTTTCCTCTAAAGAACAGGAACAAGACCAGGATGTCTGTTTTCACCGCACTTCTATTCGGCATTGTTCTGGAGTTTCTAGCCAGAAATTGCGCAAGAAAAAGAAATAAAAGGCATCCAGATTTAAAGGAAGTGAAACTATCTGTATGTGCAACTGATATACTCTGTATGTAAAAAACCCTAAGTAATCCACACACAAAAAGAGTTAGATTCAATGAATGTGTTCAACATACAAAAATCAATTCTGTTTCTATACAGTAGAAATGGACAATCAGAAAATAAAACTGCGAGTACAATTCCATTTACAGAAGCATAAAAAGTTAGTAAAATATTTAGGAATAAATTTAACCAAAGAAGTGCAAGATTTGTACACTGAAAACTATGAAACATCCTTGAAACAAATTAATAAGACCTAAATAAATGGAAAGATATGTCATGTTTATGGATTGGAAGATCTATTATTAAGATGGCAATATTCCTCAAATTGATCAAGATTCAGTGCAATCTCTAACAAAATCCTAGCTGATTTTTACACAGAATATGACAAATTGATCCTGAGATTCATATGAAAATGTAAGGGACACAGAATAGCCAGATAATCTTGAAAAGGAAGAACAAAGTTGCCTCCCTCACACTTCCTGATTTCAAAACTTACTATAAAACTACAGTAACCAAGACTATGTGGTATTGACATAAGGATAGACACACAGATCAGGAAATAGAATTGAGAGTTCATTAATAACTCTTCAATAATAGACAATTTAATGAGGAAAGAATAGTCTTTTCTACAAATAGTTTTTTCCACGTGCAAAATGATTAAGTGGGACCCCACCTCACATCATATACAAAAATTAACTCAAAATGGATGAAGGACCTAAATGTAAGAGTTAAAATTATAAAATTCTTAGAATAAAATATAGGTGTGAATCTCTATGACCTTGGATAGGCAATAGTTTCTTAGATATGATAACTAAAGTAAAAATAACCCCCCAAAATAGGTAAATTTTACTTCATCAAAATCAAAAACATTTGTACATCAAAAGACACTATTAAGAAAGTGAAAAGACAGACCACAGAATGGGAGAAAATATTTGCAAATTATATAACTGATAAAAGTTGGTACCCAGAATCTATAAAGAAGTTTACAACTCAACAATAAAAAGACAAATCATCCAATAAAAAAACAAGCAAAGGATTTGAATAGACATTTCTCCAAAGACGCGTACAAATAGCCAAAAGCACATAAAAAGATGCTCAACATTATTTTAGTCATTAGAGAAATGCAATTCAAACACACAATGAGATACCACTGATACCCATTAGGCTGGCTATATTCAAAATTACAGACTGCAACAAGTGTTGATGAGGATACGAGGAGACTGGAATCCTCATACATTGGCAGTGGGAATAAAAAATGGTGCAATAACTGAAAAATAGTTTGAAATTTCCTCAAAAAATTCAACATAGAGTTATTATAATATTCGGCAATTCTACTCTTAGCTACATGCCCAAGAGAAAATGTATGTCCACAAAAAATCTTGTATGCAAGTGTCCTTAGCAGTATTATTCACAATAGTCAAAAAGTGAATCAATCCAAATGTCCATCAACTGATGAATAAATAAGCAAAATGTAGTATATCCCTACAGTGAAATATTACTCATCCATGAAAAGCAATGAAGTACTTATATATGCTACAACATGAAGGAACCTTAAAAATATCATACTAAGTGAAAGAAGTCAGACACAAGAGACTACATATTGCACGATTCCATTTATATGAAATATCCAGAACAGGCAAATCCATAGAGACAGAAAATAGATTAGTAGTTGTCTAGGGTTAGGGGGAAGGAGAGAATGAGGAGTGACTACTAGAGTGTATAGAGTTTCTTTTTGGAGTCATAAAATGTTCCAGAATTAGATCATGATGATGGTTGCACAAACACGTTAATATGCTAAAATTCCCTAAATTGTAAACACACAGACACATAGATGTTAGAATTAGCAGAGAAGGACATTAAAAAGTTATCAATAATAGTAATATGTTCAAAAAGTTAGAGACATGGAAGATATAAAAAGGCTGAAATCAAACTTCTAAAGATGAAGATTACACCGTCTGAGATAAAAAATAGACTGGATGGGGATTAATAGCAGATCAGATATCACAGAGGAAAAGATCAGCGGCCTTAAAGATATCTGTATAGTGGAATATTATTTGGCAATAAAAAGGAATAAATTATTGATACATTCTACAACCTAAGTCTCAAAATACTTATAGTACATCAGACAAAAACTAGTACATGCTATATGATTCCATTTATATAAAACTCTAGAAAATGCAAACTAATGTAGTGACAGATCAGTAGTATAAAAAAACAGATTAGGTTACCTGTGGGGTGGGGGAGGAAGAAGTGGAAGGAATTATAATGTAGCACAAGGAGACTTTTGGGGGTGATGGAGATGCTCTTTATTTTGAACATGGTAATGGTTTTATGGGTGTCTACATACATCAAAAGTTCTCAAGCTGTACACTTGAAAAAATGCAGTTTACTGTATGTCAATTATATCCTCATAGAGCTGTTTTTAAAAAGCAGGCAACTATGAAAGGACAGATTACCAAACTGTTCTCAGTAGTTAGTTTCACGGTTGGCACCAAGTGACACTTCAGAACTGCCCTTGAGTTTAACAGACGTGTCACTATGGCTCTATCTGCACCATCCGACTGTCGGCCATTTTATTCCTTAGATTGATATGCATACCATTATCTGCCCCCATATTCAAATTTAGACCCAGTTTCAACTGAGTCAAGTTTTAGACTCAGTTGTTTTTTCCAGGAGCAAAAATTCACAACATCCTTTCTTTGCCTTACCTGTGATGAGTCTCCTGTTACCACAATGTACTTGCAGGGAGGGTTCCTGCACTTTTTGATGGCAGGAGGTCTGGTTGAAGGATCACAGAAACTTTCATTCACTTGCATGTTTTGTGCATCAACACACTTCACTGGCCGATGTGTCTCTTTTTTCTTACATGATGTTGAACACTAGAAACGCAATGATGAAATGAACAACACATTCTTTTATTGGAGAGTTGTCTTTGAAAGTTGACTTGTCAATACTCACATCCAGCCACTCTCCTGCCACCCACTGGTACTGTATGCAGTCCTGACGCCAACACTGCCTCTGAAAAGAAGGCTGGGTGGACCCATCACAATTTTCTTCAGCCACTCGACCAACGCCTCTCAGCCTGCAGTACACATCCCTTCTCTGAACTCCAGAGCCGCAGGTCACAGAGCACTACAAAGAAGCCCCAAATGTTGAACTATTAAATAACAAATATCAAATTATGTAAAAACAGCAAAATAGAGCCATGACATATTTTCTTGTTTCTTTTAAATATAACCTGATATTATATCATGCATTAGATAGAAAATAATACGATAAGTATTTTTAACATTGTCTGGTCTGGAGCATCTATACAAATATACAGACAGATTTTCTTTATTTTGCAATACCTATTCAAGTCTTATGGAAACTATGACAAGCTAATCATATTATACGAGCTATTCCATCTGAATTGATAACCCTCTCTTCTGATTTAAACATACTTAATATCTATAAAATTTACCAAACTATTCTACTACGTTGCTTCTAAACATCACTTAAATCTTGACGCTATACTCATAATCTCCCTCAAAGAAACAATCATTTCCAAGTTTGTGCTGTATTCATCTTTATACCTGAAGTACCCACTATAGTTTGTGGATCCAAATATTTGCTAATTTGTTGATTCATGATTATATTTCAATGGACACATGTTTTGAGAAGCTGGTTGGGTAAACTGTAAACTTAGAAAACCTTGTCTTAACCTCTCCAGATCTCATTTTTCTTATCTGTACAAAGAATGATTTGTTATTTGTAAAATTTCTTAGGACAGCTCTATGAAACCTGATAACAGCTCTGCAGAAGAGGTACCAGAGCTGAGGACCAGAGGCTCAGAGCTGTTAAATCACTTGCCTGAGATGTTGCCTGTAGTTAGTGGTGAAGCAGGTTGAAGCTCAGTTCTTTCTTTTATTTTATTTTAGTTATTTAGTTATTTATTTTTATTGAGGTAACACTGGCTTATAACATTATATACATTTCAGGTGTACATCATTATATTTTGATTTCTGTGTAGACTACATCATGTTCACCACCCAAAGACTAATCACCATCCATCACCATATGCATGTGCCCTGTCACCACTTTCACCCTCCTTCCTTCCCCCTCTCCTCTGTTAACCACCAGTCTAATCTCTGTATCTATGTGTTTGTTGTTGTTATTGTTGTTCTTATATTCTATTTATGAGTGAGATCATATGGTATTTGACTTTCTCCATATGACTTATTTCACTTAGCATAATACCCTCAAAGTCCATGCATGTTGTCGCAAATGGCAAGATTTCATCATTTTTTATAGCTGAATAGTATTCCATCGTGTATATATACCACACCTTCTTTATCCATTTGTCCCTGAAGCTTAGTTCTTTCTGACTCCAGACTTTGAGCTCTGACTGTGCTACCTCTGGGGAATGGATAAGGACTTGGCAAACTCTCAGGGCTCTTTCAGCTCTAGAATGCCAGGTCCTATAACAACAGAGCTTAACCATAACCAAGAGCTGTGATGCCAACATTAATAAAGTGTGGAGAACATCCAGGGGTATTTATTTCATTTGTGAGTTTGGTTTTTGTTATATTCACTCTTATTCTAGAAGGGACTGGAGGTCATATTGAGTAATATTTGGAGATCCATCACTGTTCCCAACTGTGGTATTATAAGGATAAAAAAATCAGATTCTTAACTAAGTTCTCTATTTTTGCTGGAGTCATGGAGTAACTAATTTCCTTTTTCACAACAGTAAATATTTATCTGCAGAATATTGTTTTACCATAAATGTAAAAAATTTTAAATCCCACAACAGTTGGTAGACTCGAATTCATCTTATAGACTTGCTGGATTTTCACTCTAAAGGCACTTTAAAATTTAGTTTTCTATCTTGTATGGATAAGGAGCAACAACTGACTTGAAAGATAATTTTCATGTTGTTTTTTTAACCTATGAAGAACACTATGCATATCACATAACTTATATTGACCATTATTTTATGCTTAAGCAATTGAATTTTGCCAATTCATTGAATGTTTTCACAAAACACATTACAGCTCCTTTGCATGGAGATGATAATAATTTAAAGCGTGCTTTGTGCAGGACACAAGATTAAGTACATTAAAATGTAGTTTAGCTTATCAGAACCTCTTGTGAAAATGTTTAGCCTATAAAATAAGGCTCCTGCAAACATTCTCCAGGGATAATTTCAGAAATAAACTATATTTGGAAAACTTACTGCCTCTAAACCTGAAAAAAAAAATCCTGGAAAAAAATAATTCACAAAACACAGCTTAGCAAGAAGTTCTATCAAACAAACATAATTTTCTATAATACAATAAACCATAGTGGTTCATTGGTCCTTTGATCACATCATGAGTTTAGAAAAATCCACTGAGATCATGGGTAACAACTCTTATGGGCCTCTTCCCTAAAAGGAAAAAAAAAAAGAAAAAGGTCTACTGCTTGGAAGAAAACAAGTAACTTTTGTTTTCCAGTTTTTAGAGATAAGAGTACAAAAGAGTGAAATATGCGATTTTAGATTTGAACAGAGAATTTATTACTTAAATGAAATATTTCTTAGCCTGATGTCATCAATAACCCTAATGGCCAAATCCAACCAAAATTTTTCAAATCTTTTCTTAGTTACTCCGACACGTTCACCACCATTGACCACTTTCTGTTAAGCCACTCTGGCTTCTGTGTTTGAAATCCCTCTGGTTCTACATGTTCTCTTCTTACTTCTTAAATTTCTCCTTCCCCGAGTCCTTAACTGACTCTGTTTTCTCTGTCCAGCCTTTAAATGTTAGCATATCCCAGGGTTCTGTTTAGAACTTGCTTCTCTTTAAACTCTCTGAGTTCTCTCTGAGCCATTTCTTCTATGCACCAATAATTTCTAAATCTGTTCTCTTTAGCCTTGATCATAATTCTGAGCTCTTCATTTTTTTTCCAGTTTTATTGAGATATAATTGACATACAGCACTGTATAAGGTTAAGGTGTGTAGCGTAGTGACTTGACTGACATATATTGTCAAATGATTACTACAGCAAGTTTAGTTAACATCCATCATCTCATATGGATACCAAAGAAAAACAAAAAAAAAATCTTTTTTTCCTTGTGATGAGAACTTTTGGGATCTACTCTCTTAGCAACTTTCCTATATATCATACAACAGTGTTAACTATAGTCATCATGTTGCACATTACATTCCCTGTACTTATTCATCTTATTCCAGAAACTGGAAGTTTGTGCCTGTTGACCACCTTTACCGGTTCCCCCACCCTCCAACCCCCTGAGCTCTACGTTTATATTCTCATTTATTTACAAGAAGTTGCATGTGTCTTCTACTTAGATATGTCAACGGCACCTCAAATTCAACATTTTCAAAGCAGAACTCATTGCCTTTGCCCCTGTCAGTTCCTCTTATGGTCATAGATGTTGTGAAGATATAATCACCCACTTTTAATTCAAGTGGCTTACTAGAATGGCCTCCAAGAGAAAATTCTAACCCCCAAATACTCATTCTTATTTAATAGCTTTATAGAACTACATATTTATGAACATGTTAAATTTTATCTTTTTTTAAAATCCAGGTAACTAATGTGAAAGCAATGTGAGACTATAATTAGAAGTATAACACAAATCATTGATTAGAATGCACTGACTCACCAACATTGCATAACTCAATTCAGACAGGGAAAATCAACCAAATATCCTATTTACACATAGATATACTATAACACTGTACAGACTAGCACTTTCAAGACCTGACAGTGGAAGTGGAGAAGGTGAATTTTAGCAAATCCACAGTTACTGTAGCCATTCTAGCTATTGTAGAGCAGAGATAAAGAAATGCTAAAATGTGCATTGAAAAGATAGTCTCATCAAGGTTGACTCACTCTGCAATTTAATAGACAATTATTTAAAATGCAAATAGTGGACTTGTCTCTTTTAATGCACTATTTATCATCTCTTATTAATGGATTTAGGTTTAATTTCATTGTAGTTGGTTATTTGTAACTATGGTGTATTTTAAGTGAATCAATAATGTAGTCGTAGTCGAGCATTTTGAGTTAGAAAAGACTCTAGGAATACTCAATCCCAATTTCTCTTCAATTCTGAAATCGTTTTTTCAGCAATAGTGAATGAATGACCATCAAACCAACCCATACTTCCGTAGTCTCAGTCTGAGTACGTTCACTATATCCTGAAAGTGGTCATTCCATCTTTGGGTGACTCGAATGTTAGCAAATACTCTTCTTCTATTGAGCCGAAATATTCTTCATTAAACTTTTACCCACCATTCAGAATCTGTCCTTCTTACCAACATAGAACATATACAAACTTACTTTCATGTGAGAAAGTATGAAGGTGTGAAGCCTGGAACCGTGGCAGCTATTTTCTGACCTTAGGAGTTGACCAACAGAATCACAGAAATGCCAGTTCAGCACTCTGACATTGTGGCGCTGCTGCATCAAACTTAAAACCAGCAACCTTCCTGCTTTGTTATGTAAAAAATAAATTTCTTTAAGTTTAAGCCACTAGTAATCAGCGCTTTTCCTACTTGAACTGAACACAGTGGAACTGACACAGAATAGTTGTAACCATTTGATTGTGCGTCCCTAGGAATTTGCTCATTTGTCAAGACTTGTTATACTGTGGGTCCCAGAATAGGCACTGCTCCAAAACTGACCAGAATCTATTACTGCCAAAGATTTGAACACTATCTATCTATTAATGTAGCCTAATATATTGCTAACAATTTAAGCAACTACATCATATTTAATATGTGATCAAATAACCCTCGGTTATTATCCCGTGATGTGTAAAATCCATATACAGCTTGTATTTATGCAACAGACTTTTCTCAAACAAATGTAAGGATGAGCTAACGTCTCATGATAGTAATGAAAGAATTATGACAGCAACTAGAGTAGGAAAAGCTCAAAGAGACCTGTGTTCAAATGCTTGCCCCTCACCACTTCCTGGCCTGTGACCTGCACAAACTACTTAATAAGCTGTTGTTTCCTCACGTACATAATGAATGCAATAATACCTACAGTTGTGAGGAATACAGAAGTCTCTCACACAGTGGCAGGAAGTGACTGTCCCTTGCTGCTTCCTTCCTATTCCCATTTTTTCACTTTTCTTACAGAGATACAATTATTTCTGCCTTGAACAGTTTCTTGACGCATGCCCCAAACCAGAGTGTTAGTCGCATCGGCCTATTCAAAGAAAGGCCATCTTGTGTATCCAGAAAGACGATAAAGACGGTTAACAGGCGGCATCGAAATGCAAAAACAGAATTGCTGGCACTAGCTAGAAAAGAGTGAGAAGCATAGCTCCCCGAGCCCCAGAGCAGAGCCATCCTCCAAGTCCTCGGACCCCAGCCTCTCTTCACTAGCAGTAACATCACTTCATCTGGGGGTAGAGATGAAGAGGTACTGGGTTCTTGGTCAGGGGCTGTGGGACTTAAGATTTACCATTTTTATACTATAAAGAGATATATATGTCAGAAATTTTTGAAAATATGAGAATGCAGATTTATATATTTTGGAATTATAGAAAATATGGAATTACAGAAATATAAAATCATTGAAATGTGCTAGCATTTGGCATACAGCTTCAAAATTATTTTTTCAAATCAAGGACTTTGGGAAAGGCAGGCACTGGCCAAATCTCACAAATATTGTGAGCTTTTGGAACATGTATCACCTTTGGTCCCAGCTCTGATCTTAAAATACTAGAAAGAAAATGATGGGTCTCAGAGAAGGGGAACCAGGCAAGTGGGTGATTTCACGTGGCTCCAGATTCAATAGGGTTGAGGGAGATTCTTTAGGTATCTTTCTAAGCTGTCCATGATCAAGGGGAGGTGATGACTTTGGACAATTTTTTTTTCCTGAGCATAAAGACTGCATTTGGATGGGACTAAGTAGATGGGGCGTGAGACAATGGGGAATCTAGCACAATGTTGGCTTTAAACACTTGAATTTACACATGAAGCTGGAGTTCCCAAATAGACAAATTAAATGAAAAAAAAATCCCCCTGGTTCCAGGAAGGGGGGATGCTTTTTTTCTTTTTAAATGATTCTAGTATTTATTTGCCTCTAAAGGTATGCATCTGGAGTCAGAGGACAAATGGCCTTCTATAGCACTAATTGTTCCTGTTTAGCAGCAGTCATTAAAATGCATTACTAAATCCTTTCATTAAAAAAATGATATCAAATACCAAACGAAGAGTGTTACTTCAAAACTCAATTGAGCACCTCTGCGGTCACAATTTGCCAAATGAGCCTTTCCATTTGAGGTATCATGTAAAATAGTAATAAAATGAAATTATTTTACAGTGAGTGATTATATTAAAGCAATGTTACAATTTATGCAGTCAGAACAAAGTAGCAACCAGTGATTATCTTGTAACTACCTCTGAAATTACACTTCTGTTGACTATATTATTATATGTAGTGCAGTGACAGCCTGCAATTGTTAACTTCATGTGGGTACTTTTTATAGAATAAATCAGAAGCCGACGACTTCACAAGTGGTCATTTGTTTCTGGTAGAGATTTGGGGACTGCGTGGGTGTATGAAGCTAATGTCTATGACAAGGAAAACCAATTCAAAGGGAAGAAAGCAGACTCTGTACAAGAGCATCTGTGTTTTTTATAGCCTTTGAATATTAATATCTGTATCTTAGAAACCCCTGAAATACTTTCCTTTAGTGAATCTTATATAATTTCATACTTGGTGGTGAGCCAAGGCCAATTTGTTAGCACTGATGATTGATTCACTGTTGTGGGGCTGGAGGTCAAGGATCAAAAGTGTCCCTCATGAATACCAACCACAGCTGCAGCAGCTGCACGGCAGCAGAGGAATCCTGGGGATCAACAGGAATGCTGGTGGCCAAGAAGCAAAAAATCTCTCCCACTTCCTCTCTCATCCCCTGGTGGCTCCCGCCTGATGTCAGAATTGGGAGTTATCTGCCACATGCTGGGCTCAGCGCCTTTACAGAGTTTTACCCTATCAGGGAAAGCTACTTTGCCATCGTCCTGCCACACCTTGGCCCAGACAAAGTAATGCAAACCCCCACTTTAAGCAAAACCATACTATGGCAAATAACTAAGAAATTACAAGATAGCGAGTCTTTTTTGCAACTAAATCACAGTATTCAAAGTAAGAAGTAATTAGCTAGATATGAATGTAGGTGCTTCGTGAACAAGGTATCCGTTGTCGTGAAGATTTGGGGGTATGAGATACAGCTGAAGAACTAGGCGTGGGTTAGGTTTTAGACACACCTCTGAAAGAGACACAATAATATTTGACTTCTTCTAGAGTTCAGACTATACGCAAGAATATAATGGCAGAAATGCATGTAGGGAGGTCATTGTACACCTGGGAACAGGTGGCGATGAACTAGACTGGGGTGGTTGCAATGGAGATTCAAGAGTCACTTTGATAGGAGAATTGAGAGAACCTGTTGAGTGATCAACTGTGGAGTCAAGGGAGGAGGAGACAGGATGGATCCAATGTCTCTTTCTTGAACAACTTAGTAGGTAGCAGTGGCATTCACTGAATAAAAGAAGTTAATGAGAGATCTTTTAAATCATGGCTTCTGCTAAAGCATGAAAAATAATTTTATTTACCAAAACTCAACATAGAAGCAAAGGCTCAAGAACATATGTTTTTGGTGAGATGAAAAACAGAGACATGTTTGCCTCTAGTTTTCAGTCAAATATTAACCATAATTCTCAACACCTTAATACTTGACAAAGGCGACTTCTTCTACAAAGAAACCTGGGATACTCACTCAATTTGAGAGCTTTTTATTCAGTAACAATGATGTGCTGACTCAGTGACACTCAAAAGCCGGTGCGCTGCACCAAGGCTCTGACCTCACAGAGTGAATGATGATGACTTGGGAGCCCAGGGGCACCCCACTTCTCCTAGCTCCTCTCTGAACCCCTATCTTCCTAACAGACATAGCTCCAACTTTAGAAAAAGACAAGGACGTTCCATCAGCGGAAAAGAGGTTTCTTTTTCCCTTTGCATGACTAGGCCCTTTAAGAAATGGATAAGCACCCCGAGGTACTGTTGACGGCAGCCAGATGGCTGTGCTGAAAGCCTGGCCCCATTGAAATCAGGCCTCGGGAAACTATGCTAGTTAACAAATCTGACTTCATTCATGCCTTTTGCCCCTTCAGTAATTCCCAAGCTGGTCTTTGTTTGACAACCACGTTCAAATGTATGCCTCCCCCAAGTTGGATTTTGAGCTTACTTCTCTGAGTATGCCAGGGCAGGTATTGATGACTCTTGTTTTATAAACTGAGTTCTCAGCCTGAATCTCATCTATGGATCAGCCTCATTTTTGCTGACTCTTTCAACGTGTGTCCACTCTACCCTTAGACCAGGCCAGGCTACCTAGTTCTCACATCTCCCTAACTCTTAATCTCCAATTACAAGCCCATCTAGAATTTACCAGTTCCTTCTCCAAGATGCAACCTTAGCTCAAATCCAAGACTTTGGTGTGGAAACAAGGTGTTTACTAAATACATCATCGTATATATTTTACTGTTAGACTACATGCAACAATATGATCATCAGTATCCCTGTAGGCTTCAGTAACAGAATTTCTTGTAAAGTTTATAGCCACAAAAAATTCAAACAACCGGGCCGGCACCGTGGTGTAGCGGTTAAGTGCGCATCCTCTGCTGCTGGTGGCCTGGGTTCGGATCTCTGGTGCGCACCGCTTGTCAGGCCATGCTGTGGCGGCATCCCACATAAAGCGGAGGAAGATACACACAGGTGTTAGCCCAGGGCCAGTCTTCCTCAGCAAAAAGAGGAGGATTGGCATGGAGGTTAGCTCAGGGCTGATCTTCCTCACCAAAAAAAAAAAAAAATCAAGCAACCAATTTATTATTTAACCATAGACTTAGCAAATGTATTAACACTGTACAGTATCAATTCAGAGCATAGTTCAAAAAAACTATAAGAAAATAAAGCACATTTTAGTGGAGTAAAACTTTCAAGGTTATTGAAAGCATATAGAAGGAATTAAGATTTTCTTTTTAAATGCAAAAATACACATACAGTTATAAAATACATCACGTACCTCCTTCCATCTATTGGCTTTCCATGAAGGGCATCTGACAGATCTACAAGCTTTGTGAGTTCGAGGTTTCTGCAGATGACTGCAATATTTTTCTTCTAATTTCCCTTGGAATCCGTCAACGCAAAGCACTTCACGGTATTTTAAACCTTTACCACAAGAAGCTGAGCACTAGAAAATAAATACGAATGCACTTATTTTATCTTGATTAAGCTTATCTACAAGAAGTATAAAATGAAGCAATCAAAACATCATTGCTTTGATGTTTTCATTAAGATATACTTTGATTTTTTAGTTAGAATTTAAAATTTACCAATCTGCCCTGGATCATCCATTGATGTTGATATCATAAGGTATCCATTTATTCTGTGAAAAAGTATTGATTGTGTACAGTATACCAAGCACTCTTCTGGGACATATATGCTTTAGATCTTTTAAGATTGAAGGCTATCTGCAGCTAACTCCTGCGATCACACATAATCCAATAAAACTTGCTTTCAATTTTGTATAGTCATCACCTTTCTATTTTTAATCCCATATGCTTCTCCACACTGCAAAGTATGTTTTAGATGTTAAAAAAAAATCCAGTGATCTCTCCATGCAGGAAACTGTGATTGAGAAAGCAGAAAATTTATTTCTAAAGCGCAATTCAGTTTAGGTTTGTTTTTTGCATGGATCTGGAAGATGTATCTCTCTACCAAACCTCCAATATATTTAGTAAAAAACAAAATAACTGAAATCTCTATAGAGATATAGGTAAAACAATGATTTGACTTCATTTTTCAGCTGGTTGCCATTTTATGAGTGAGGCCAGTGCAATGCAGTGAAACAAGCTTGTGCTCCGACATTGAACACCAGCTCTGCCGCTTACTAGCTGGATGACCTTAGGCACATTTCATCACCTGTCCAATTCTCAGTTTCTTCTTTTATAAAGTGGGGATAATAACACCAATATTACAGGTTTGTTATGGAGATGAACATGAGATAAAGAATATGAACTATCTAATCCAGTCTTATGATATGTGGTAGATCCTCAGTAAATATTACCTTCCTCTTACACCAGTTTCCTTCATGTAGTCTCAGAGAGGATGTTGACAATTTTCAGCATGATATATGTACCAGGGAAAAGTTAGGCAAAGAAGACATGGATTCCACACAACTCCTCTCATTCCTCTGAGACAGTTGTTCACATCTGGTTTCATTTAGAAACATATACTGAGTTCTGAGAACATTAGATAATATATTATGCATTTTATGTATATTATGAGTTCAAAGACTGTTAGACTATCTAATACAGACTATTAGATATTTAAAATATTTTAAATTAAAAAATAATAGTTTGGGAATAATTTACCTTTTTATATTATCTGCAATACTATATCCCATTTGTGTAGGCCATCAATTTAACTCAGTGCCTTGATTATTAAGACTTGTTATCATATCCGAGATGTTCTCTTCTCTTCCCATTAACACTCGCATGCCACTTGGAACACACTGAATTCTGTGAAAATCTCTGATGGTTCTTCATAAACTGTATTACGTTTCACAAACTGTACCTTCTTTCTTGCTACTGATCTTCTCTTTCAGTTCTACCTATATGCTCTACTCTTCCTGGCCGCTTATCTTGGGCACTTCCCTGTTTCTTAATTTCGTTGTTTATTTTTTGAAGAGTATAACATTTTATACCAAAACCATCACATATTGAGTATCAAGCATATATTATCAGGGAGTATACATACATGTTCACACATGGAAGAGTGTTTTCCTCCTCACGTGTATGTTATATTATTTTTTCTAACTTTTAACTTATGACCTTTTGAACAAAAGAGCATTCATTAGTCTCCCTGTTAGCCCCATTTAAAAAGTAATCATTATTATGAATATTCACGATATCAACCCAGTAGTACTTATGGAAGATGGGAAAATATTTACTATTTTATTCATTCTATGAATATTATTGAGTTTCTACCGTATACCAAGAGTTGCAGATAAGTACAGATCCATTAAACATCTCTTGCTTTTGCCCTTGATTTAGCCTCAGAGTGCTCATAATCTAAATGACACACACCATCTTTAAATGAATAATGCCAGAGAAGATCTTAAATAATATTAAACACAATAAAGATCAGGAAAAACACTACAAGACGCTAAAGACCATTAAAACAATGCAATAGGGGCCGGCCTGGTGGCACAAGTGGTTAAGTGTGCGCGCTCCCGCTGCGGTGGCCCGGGGTTTGCTGGTTCGGATCCCGGGTGCGCACTGATGCATGGCTTGGCAAGCGATGCTGTGGTGGTGTCCCATATAAAGTGGAGGAACACAGGCATGGATGTTAGCCCAGGGCCAGTCTTCCTCAGCAAAAAAAAAGAGGAGGATTGGCAGATGTTAGCTCAGGGCCAGTCTTCCTCACACACAAAAAAAAATGCAATAAAAATTATGATGGGATTAAGAAATTTGTGAAAAGCAGCCATTTCTTTCTGGGATGTTTGGTAAGCGCTCAAAGAGAAGACAATATTTAAACTCAGTCTTAAAGAAGCCGGTTTGTTGATGGGCAAAGATGGATGGTCTTATATGTTTGTTTGATGCACCTTATCTAGACATTGCCATGTGTCTCTGTTTTATAAAATTCTGAGTTCTTTTAACAGTGCCAAGAATCCAAGAGTCATGCAGTAAATTGTTGGTATTTCTGATAAGAATGACCAATTCAGTTACAAAACTATGTAACATAAGAGAAGACATTAAAGACTCTACTTTAGAATTCAACAATAGATTTCCTCTATAAGCAATATCTATGAATGCAATGTAAACTTGGACATTGTAGTACACTCTCAAAGATAAGATTATTCTTCACAAAACTGCAGAGTGTCTCCTACCCTAACTCAAGGTTGTCTTTGATTCTTTCTCTTCTCCATTATTCTAATCTGTAACCAAGACTACTACTAAAAAAAATTATAAACATATAGCTTTTTTCTTTTTGCTCAAAAACTGACAATGGCTCTCTATTGTCCTTAATAATACACCAAAACTTACGCTCTTCCTTGCTTTCTTGATCCACTAAATTTCAGTCAACATACCTTTCTAATCTTATATTCTGTTACTTTTCAACACAAAACCTTTGCTCTACTTAGGCATAATTACTTTCTATTTAATGTGACATATTCACTTCACAACAGTGCCTAATTCATATTACTTCCTTTTACCTCCGCCAATCACTTCCTCTGGTGCTTTCTAAATATTACTTATTCTTAAAGCTCTAAGTCAATCCCATGTTCAGCGTAAATACATATCAATCTCTCACTTCTCTGAACTCTTCTGAGTCTCATTCTGTTTTCAGCACTTCATCATTTTCTACTTTTGTCACACGCTTTGTCTACTCGCCTTCTGGAGGTCAAGGACCTTTTAGATCACCCACATCACCGGCAAAGTGGCAGGTACAATAAATGTCAGCTGATTAATTGATGTTGATCTTTAGTGTAAGCAATTCTTACTTGTTTTATTAAACTCTAAAATAATTTATTAAAACATTTTAAATTCCATGAAATATATTTATTGGTTAATAAATGCAAAGTCCTCTAGGAAAGATAGACAAAAGTACAAAATCAAAGACTTGCAAAATAAATTATGCTTTGGTTACACTTTTAAAGTAGAGCTATCTTTCCCCAAGATCTGAAAAGGAATAAGTACATTATTTTATCATGTCTGATGAATTCCATGTGGGAATTTAAGTAAAAGAGGATATGTTATGCAAAGAATTATGTTTTTGTTGGAATGACGCAGTCATAGAGTGAATAACTAGTGAAATGCTACCCTCCTTCTCTCAAACCACAATACATTCTGAATTATAAAGATCCCACAAAATAGGCTATTTGATAGGAATACACAAACATGGCCATTCTTTTCTCCGGAACCTCAGCAATTTGGGGTTTTTTTTTTTCCTCTATTTTATATCCCTGATACCATCCTATTCTCTTGAAGTTTTATTAAAACTGTATAATTCTTTTCCATAGTACTTGTCAAAAGAACTTTTCTTAAAAAATCACCTCTATCATCCTTAGTTGACATAGTCAAACTCTGAGATTTTTCCATGACTTTTCTATGAAATAGTAGATGTAGGATGCAGCCCACTTCAGAAGTGGCAACATTAAATACAAGTAACCTGAATTGACTATTCCTATAAATCAGATGAAGACTAATGTCTGCTTAAGGAAAACAAAGCATTTGAAACAAACATATAATTTGCGAGCCCTAAAAATGCAATAGAATCTCCGGAGTTGTGCGAGTTGGCTGGCACTTTCAATTCCAAAATGAAGAGTTAGAATTAATTAGTCCGTTCTAATACGATTAATTTTGGAACAAATCTATTCTTGTTTTTAAAGCAAAGTTGTCCATAATTACAGAAAAGGATTACTTCTGATATTTGAGGTATGGATTATTGCTTTGTTTACATATAAGGATTCTACAGAAGAGTGAATGAATTGACGATTTGTGAGAGACTTGTTGATTAATGTAATTCCAGAAACTTAAATTGCTAAACAAAACAAAGAAATCAAGTTTATTTAGCTCCAGTTTTAGGAAATGGAAAACAGTCTGGGGGGGCGGGTGTTTTTTTTAGACTTTCGTAAACTGTTATGTTGATCTGACATTCTATCCTCTCTGACATGAGTGGGAAACATACTGATACCAGGAGAATTAGTATATACCCTAATTAGCAATAAAATAGCCCTGAAAATTAGCTATTACCCTATATCCTAGTCATGCAATAAACTGCCTTTTATAGACTTTACAAGCTAGGTAACCATAAGTATTCTTTAACTTCACTAAACCTCTATTTATTACATGTAATATTGGTAAAAGAATACCTATTTCATAAAATGTTTGGGTAAAGGTAAGGAGAAGGGGATTTTTTTAAATGAGAGAAATGGCCAAACTCAGAAAACTCTCTACAGCAAAATGTACAAGAATATTAAAATCAATAAAGAGCAAAAAGAATCCTATAGAACATAACATTGATTATTTGAAGGACAAGCTTGAAAATATCTCCCATGATGTAAAAGAAAATGAAAAGATGACATAGATAGAGAATATTGTTTTCTGGAAAATACTCTGCTCATTCCCAGCTCAGGACCTTTGCACATGTCATTACCTCCCACCCCAACACCTTCCTCAATCTCATCTCTGTATTTTTCAATGTTGAGTTTTAAATCTCATTCCCTCTGCAAGGCCTCCTTCCCTGATGAAGGCTATCTGATGTCAACCCAGACTAGGTTAGGTATGGCTCTTACAGAACTTTTACACCCCAATAAGCCTGTAATTACCTGTTTCATGTCTGTTTTCCCTGCCAGACTATAAATTCTACCAAGAATAGATATATTGTAGGGAATCTTGAAAAATAGAAAGAACCCAGAATCACTTGTTCCTAATTTAATATTGTGAACCATTCTACCTTTCTTCTTCTAAAAGGAGGAAGCATTTCCAATACATCATGAACCATAGGATCTTGTATTAATTTACTGACCAATGTTCTTCTAAAATGGTAGCTATTCCACTGGTGACACAGGAGCTGATGTTAGATGCTTTTTTTAAAATTTAACGGTTATTTTACAAAGTAATGATCATGGTCAATTTTAACTATAAATAGCCCTTAGCTAGCTATTTGAAAACCAAAAATAAAATCTGAAGTTTGGTCTACATAATAGCAAGCGAAGTCAAAGTTAAGAGTAAGAATTAATTATCCATGCAGTCTACTTTAATTAAGTTTGACTAGAAAGTAGCTAGACTAGCAATTTGACTAGAAATGTCTGTTTCACTTGCTACTGCATAGTGTCATCTATGGATGAAGACATACATTTTTGCTTCTATGTTTCTCATGTAAACTTTAGATAAACTTCTCTAAGAATAAGTATTATAACTATATTCAACACTTAAAATCAGAAAACTAGGGGGCTGCCCGGCGGCGTAGTGGTTAAGTGTGCGCACTCCGCTTTGGCAGCCCAGGGTTCACAGGTTTGGATCCCGGGCGTGCACCGACGCACTGCTTGTCAAACCATGCTGTGGTGGCATCCCATATAAAATAGAGGAAGAAGGGCATGGATGTTATCCCAGGGCCAATCTTCCTCAGCAAAAAAGAGGAAGGTTGGCATTGGATGTTAGCTCAGGGCTGATCTTCCTCACAAAAAAAAAAAAATAGAAAATTAGTATTAGAAACACTTAACATTAGAAAAGAGCTCTGACATCAATTCTAAGTTCTACATTAAATATTTTTAAGGACTACCAAGATAAGCAACCAATTAGTGAGAGCAGGGATTTTAAAGAAAAGCCTAGAAACTCCTATAGATTCTTAGTCTTTCATTTAAAATTTTCTAAATTAATTCTGTTTACAGCCTAAGTAAGTTCCAGTTCTCTCAAAGGACTTTCAGTCAGTAAATTTGGCAATGACTCCATTGTTTAAAGTGAGCAGAGGTCAGTTAGTCATTCAAGTCAATTAATCAGAACCAAATGTACCTTACAACAATAAAACTACTGCTCCTGTAACATTCTTCTTCATTTACTGATAAGAAAAATATTTTAAATTAAACAAGTATTTCAAAAGTTGATAATACTATTGTAAACTTTTTATTCAATATTATGCTTTTTCACAAACCACTTCAGGGATGGTTAAAAATTATGTCATTTAGTTTTTCAGCTATCTTAAATAAATAATCTAACTAGACATAAACATAGTATTCATAATTTTTCTCCCTCAGCCATTTGACTTAATTTTAGTTTTCAATCGTTTTTAAATAAAAAATGACTAACAAAAAAATACAAAACTGAATAAAAACAAGTGAGGTACTATTAATCAATTTCACTTTGCTTTTCAAAATTTTTGGAATTTTGTGATTGTTTTTTCAAAATATTACTAATAAGTCATTAAACAATCAGATGTTTCAATGGCACTTTTTACAAAAATAGAAAAAACAATTCTGAAATTTATATGGAACCACAATAGAATTTAATGGAACAGAATTGAGAGCCCAGAAATAGACCCAAGCATACATGGTCAACGAATATTTGACAAGGGAGCCAAGAATAATCAATGGATTAAAGCCCGTCTCTTCAATAAATGGTGCTGGGAAAATTAGATATTCACATGCAGAAGAAGGAAATTAGACCCCCATCTTACATCATTCACAAAAATTAACTTGAAATGGATTAAAGACTTAATCCTAAAACCTGAATCCATGAAACTCCTAGAAGTAAACACAGGAAAAAAGCTCCTTGACGTGGGTCTTGGCAGTGATTTTTTGGATATGACACCTAAGATATAAGCAACAAAATCAAAAATAAATAAGTGGGACCACATCAAACTAAAAGGCTTCTACACAGCAAAAGAAACCATCAACAAAGTGAAAAGGCAGCCTACGGAATGGGAAAAATTATTTGCAAATGATACATCTGATAAGAGGTTAATATCTAAAATATTTAAAGAACTCATACAACTCAATAGCAAAAAACCAAATAGTCCAATTGAAAAATGGGCAAAAGACCTGAATAGACTTCTTTTTCAAAGAAGATATACAAAAAGCTAAAGGTACATGAAAGGATGCCCAACATCACTAGTCATTAGGGAAATACAAATCAAAATCACAATGAGCTATCATATCACACCTGTTAGGATGGCCATCATCAAAAAGACAAGAGATAACAAATGCTGGCATGGATCTGGAGAAAAGGGAACTCCTGTGCGCTGTTAGTGGGATTGTAAACTGGTGCAGCCACTATGGAAAACACTATGGAGGATCCTCAATAGATTAAAAATAGAACTACCATATGATCCAGCAATTCCCCTTCTGGGAATATACCCATAGGAAACAAAAACACTAACTCAAAAAGATATCTGCTCCCCCATGTTCATAGCAACATTATTTACAATAGCTAAGACATAGAAACAACCTAAGTGTCCAACAATGAATGAATGAATGAAGAAATTGTGGTATATATATACAATGGAATATTATTCAGCCATAAAAAATGAGGAAATCTTGCCATTTGAGACAACATGGATGGACACTGAGGGCGTTATTCTAAGTGAAATAAGTCAGACAAAGACAAATACTAAATTATCTCACTTATAGGTAGAATCTGGAAAAAAAAAATTCAAAGAAAAAAAGATCAGATTTGTTGTTACCAGAGCCAGGGGGGTTGGAGGAGAGGGAATTGGAGGAAGGCGGTCAAAAGGTACAAACTTCCAGTTACAAGATAAATAAGTTCCCGGGATGTAATGTACAACACGATGACTATAGTTAACACCGCTGTATGATATACAAGAAAGGTGTTAAGAGAGTAAATCCTAAGGGTTCTCATCACAAGGAAAAACTTTTTTTTCTTTGTTTCTTTCTTTTTGTTGTATCTATATGAGATGACGGATGCTAACTAAACTTTCTGTGGTAATCATTTCACAATATATGTAAGTCAAACCATTATACTGTCCCCTTAAACCCACACAGTGATGTCTGTCAAATATCTCTCAATAAAACTGAAAAAAATCAGATGAGGAAACAAATTTTTACTTTATTTGTAGATATAACACCATCTCTCTGTTTCCTGACAGCAAGGTCCATAGGCACCTGCTGAAAATGTAAAAGCTCACAACCGTATGGCCGGATGTCACACCTCTCCAATTCCTCACTGTATAGCTGGTATTAGCTAATTTCTTCAGACAACCAAGGGAAACTTGCTACCAAGTGACAAAGGGCTCACACAATCTTTCTGTTTTAGGAGAGCTAGATTCACAGAAATGCAATCATTACGCATTATAAATCTAAATCCAAACACACCTTCTCATTACAAACCAGAAAGCATTTCCATCAAGACGAGCGCAACAGAATAAGAAGCATCGATTTACAACGTATAAAATGAAGTGGTTTAGATTTAAACACAAACATATCATAACAGCTGAAACATAACCAGGTATTGGAGTGTCTCTCTTGGAATAATTTGAGAGGATTAGGTGTGTTTTCCTTAGTCTTAAGTGGCAATTCCAAAAGTATCAATGAATTTCCCAATATAGGAACATGTATTATTTATCTTTGTTTTGATCTTTTTCAAAACCATTTTATGTTTCTGTAGCAAAGTTAGTTTTTTTAATGGAAAATTTTGAGCCTAGCTATTTTGCAAGAGTATTTTTTTAAGTGACATTTTGGTGATTATGTTAAATGCCTTTATAACACTACTATGAAATGAAAGATTTGTCTATGAAATGACACGTTAAATGGGGAAATGATGGTTTCAGGCCCAAACAGACCAGAAATTAGATATTCTGTGGAATAAAACACTATTATGTGTATGCATCCATGCATATATGTTTTTTCTTTTTGATTTTTTAAGAAGCCTATCATAACATTCTCTAAACAAAATAAAGAGGCTATATCTAAACCCCAAGAACAGCATGGTTTTTGAAATCGTCAGGAAGCCAATAATATCTATATGTCTAAGAGAAAAGCCCCACTATAGTAAAAATCTTAGATATGAGTTTTACATAACTACTTCATAATTAAGACCATTCCCTACAATAGTGGAACACTATTTTAAACTGAGGTCCTCAATTATTACAGAAGTACAACACTAAGGTAGGTAGAGTAGTTAGCCAGAGTAGAGTAGGGTATTCCTCTGTTTAAACAAAAACAAAAATAAAAAGTCATAATATGCATATTAAGAGAGGAGTGTCAACTTTGTAAAATAGTACTGCTACTGTTTCTTTAATTCAATGCATATGTGCACTAAGGAGTCAGATAAATCTATCAACAGGGACCCCATTCATAGTATTTCCTGAAAGATTATACTTAGAGTTTTAAAGTTTAACGGAGTTTGAAAATTTCCTTTTTAACCTGTTACAAACATCCTTTGACTATGCAACTTTAATAAACCAAGACAGCATTTGGTTTTAAAAATACTTACCACTGAAATATTTCATTCCATTGCATTGCATCTGATTATATTTAAAATTTGCAGCTTCAGCCATTTAAAATTTTTTAAAGTCAGATTCATTTGCAAAAATGTTTGAGTCCTAACTTAAAGGACAAAGAAATATATGCTTAATAACAAGCATGTCCAATAAACTTTCATTAAATTCATATTATTGTAATAATTATAACATTTTAATTTCTATTTCATATTCTAAAATTTTATTTTTTGAGTGTATGTATGTGTATATTTAAGTAGACTCACAATGTATTTACAGTTCTAAGCTAATCAATGCAATATCACGTGTAGTTCATTTGGCTAATCCAATTGGAAGTAATATTTAAAGAAAAATTACTTCAACATAATTGTTAATATTTTCTAAATTATGACTTTGGAAAAGTTTTGTGACTATTTTTGCTTTCAAATATAAAACCTAAAGCAAAGTTGCAATAAGTCATGCAAGCACTTTTCACAGAAATTTTCACTTATCATACAATATTATTTTCCACACATAAAATAGATATTAGAAAATCAGAATGAAAAACAACCCCAGTAACTGATACTACAATACTCAATTACTGGATGTGTTTTCTTCAATAATAAGATTTGATGAGCAATCATTACAAACCTGCTTAGGTTGTACTTAGATTGAATTTAGGTTCATTTTGCTAGAAGCAACAGTAAATGTAATTCTAATTCAAAATGTAAGTACTGTTTGTAGCAAAAAAAAACACAGGAAAACCTGCGATTAGTTTAAAGCTTGTAATTTATTCTTTTAGCTTTCTGTCTAATAGTATAGTTTGTGTATACTACAAAAGGATAATGAACATTTCAGACTCCCCTATAAAATCTGGTTAGTGAGTGGAACTCATCTCAAGAGTTCCTGTTTGGAGATTTTATTGACTCATTGAGTCACACAAATCTTTACAATTATATGGCAACAGGAAAAAATGTTATTGTCAGTATGAGAACAATATAAATCTTGTCTAATTTTAACAATTCTTTTGGGGCCATTATTGTGAATTGACTTTTTCTTGATGTCTTGACACAAATCACGATAACCAGGACGTTATTTGTAAGACCGTATGGCATATTCCACGATGAAAACCCCACTCCTGCCTTATCCCCTGAGAGTCTACATCCAGATTCATGAGCATCTGCCTTCCCAGATGGAACAAAGCTGAAAACTATTCAGTGCGGGTAGACCATAAAAAGGTAAAAAGATTAGAAAAATAACTAAAGCATACCTTTTTTTAAAATATTGACTTTTAAGACATTACTTACTATGGTAACATTTACAAAATTCTTCAAATCAAGTGCCAGCAGAATAGCAGGATTTAGCATTTCAAGTTTCTACAAATGCTTTTGTCCTAGCTGTGGGAGATAACAGAAATAAAGCCAACAAGTTTGCTTTCAAGTAGGGTTATAAAGGCTGAAAAGGAATATGCACAGAGAACTCTCAGATGAAATAAAAAATGAGCTCTAGGAACACTTTATAAGGGAAGAGTCAGAGTTGAAAATAAAAGAACAAGACTCATTGCACATATTTGTCTATTATATGCAATAAAAGTCATGATGCAAGAATGTTTTAGGGATTAAGTTAATATTTCATTGAATTTAAGCTAATTTTAAAATTATCTTAATCAGATAAAAATGAATTATGTATGTTAAAATTTAAGGTGGGGTTTCATAGTTTTTACCACTGGGGAGTAGAGGATAGAAAAAATAAAAAGGGCATGGGATTTGGAATCAGAGACCTACATTTGAATTGCAGTTGTCAGTAGCTGAGCAACCTGGGGCTAGATGCTTAACCTTGCTGATCTTCAGTTTTCTCATCACAGGGTGGCAATAATAATACCCATACCTCAGGACCGTTGCGAGATTAAAGGAGATAATGAAGGAAACTAAAACAGTGCTTGATGCAATACTCTAAATGTATTTTAAACTTCCATTCCCCTTTCTTTTTCTTCCTTTCCCAAATCCTGAGGAAATATAAAATAGATACTGAAAATACAATCTATGGCATGGGCTTCTCTATTAACACTTGACTGGAACACAGGGAATGTTCAAGGCTCATACATTTAGAACTCGTTCGACAGTGAGAAAAGGAGTGTAACCAGCCCAGTGGAATTCCAATAAGACCCTACCTTGCTCCCCCTGAAAAAACTCTGTTTACCTAGATGCTGAAAAATTTGTCAGCCATACTTCAAGTTATTTTCACAGTGGGGATAAGGTAAAGAAACTGAATTCAAAGGCGAATAGACATTTGGTTGAAAAAAATTTAGTTTAAGTTAACAATGGTGGAGTGACCATAGGTATTCATTTTCTCTCCCTCCTCAATTTTTTTCTACCCACAAAGTGAATAAAACAGATTTCAATAATTTGAGGAGATACAAAGAGGATAAGGGGAGCGAAGACCAATGTGAAGCAAGACTGACTTGTACCTGCAGAACCCCTGAGAGGCTCAGGCCCTGGATGCAAAAAGCAGTGCTGCTGTCCCCCACTTCCCATCAGCCCGGTGAGAGGCTTATTCTCTGGAGAAATTAAGCTGCTTGGGCTCCAGAGTTGGGGATGCGGGGGGAAGAATAAGGGAATTCTACACATTGAACTCCTTACCCATATTCTTCTCTGCCCTCACTACTCTGGCTCACAAACAGGGCATTAGAGGGTCCTTCTCTGAGAAACTGAGTCTCCAAGAGAAAAGACCTTAAAATATTGACTTACAAGGAAAATCAAGTCACTAAACTCTATCAAAATGCAGAGTTTCCAATCAATTCTCTAGTGTCTCACTCTTAAATAAGAATGAACTGCAGGCATCATCAGGTTTTGAAGAAAAGCTTCAGGAAGAAAGCCAGAAAACCACTCCCATCCTTACCCTAAAGAAAGGGTCTGATGGACAAAGAGACACTTCCTTAAAAAAAAAAAAAAAAAAAAAAAACATAATTAATATGAGAGTAGATGTTGTATGGATAAAACAAGAATAATACTATGACTCAAAAACAATCAGAATGCAAGAAAAAGCCTTTGATAACTAAAAATATAAATATTCAATAGATGGTTTAGATATTGAGAAAATTTCCTATCAAGTAAATCCAAAAGATAGAGATGGAAAATAGAAAAACAGGAGAATTAGAGGATCAACTCAAGAATCCCAATACTCAACTGGGAAGAGTTCAAGAAAGAACAAAAAATTAGTTGCATAGAAGTTATCAAAGAAAGAATAAAACCAATTTTTTCAACACAAGTCTCCTTAGTAAAAGAGCTTACAGAATCCCTAGAAAACTGAATTTTAAACACACACACACACTCACAGAAATGCTAAGTCACTTCATAATGAAATATCAGAACGACGGGGAAAAAGAGGAGATATCAAAAGCTTCAGTGGTATAGGCATGAAGACAAGGGCACATACAACAGATCGGGATTCAGAATCACCAGACTTCTTAATAGCTTAGAATGCCAGAAGATAGGTAATGCCTTAAAAATTCTGAGGGAAATTATTTTCAAGCTGGAATTCTATAACCAGCCAAATTATTAATCAGATATGAGAATTGACTAAAGACATTTTCACATTTGCACAGATGGAAAAATGTATCTCCCATCTTTCTTTTTTTTTTTAGGAAGATCCAGGGAAAAGTATTTTAGTTTGAGAGAGTAAATCAAAAAGAGGAATATGTGTGATGCAAGAAAAAAGTCATCAAAATCAAAGATGAGAAACAAACACATAGAGGGGAGAGAAGTCAAGATGGCGGCGTAGGCAGACTCAGAACTCACCTCCTCCCGTGGACACACCCAATTTACAACTACTTGTGGAAAAATTACCCCTGAGACAGAACTGAAAACTGGATAAGAGGAACTCCTGCAACAACAGACAATCCTAACTGAGGTGGAAGAGGCAGAGACTCCCTTCTGGAGAGGAAAAACGCCGCCTTCACAAGCCACCAGCTTCACGGCCGCCAGGGAGCAGCTCACAGGTACGCAGCCTCCCTGGAGGCGCTGGGCCCTGAGCCGGGGAGCACCCCCGCTGTGGGCATTTTGTGGACCCAGCACAATCGAGACCAGCGGCATAATATCTGACTTTGCCTGCTGCTAAAACACTGGGGAGCACCCCCAGAAAACCCGGTTCACAAAGAAACTAAAACCGGTGCTTAAAGGGCCCGCTCGCAAACTCACCCATTTCAGAAAGCATCCTAAAATCACCAGAAAGAAAGGTGCACAGTGCTGTGGTGAAAAGAGACTCACCTAATAGGCCCTGAGCGCATCTCGGTGAGAGGTGAGACCTCTCCAGGGACTGGGACATTGGCGGCAGCCACTGTTGTGGCCTGGTGTGGGCATGCTGACACAGACGCCATTGGAGTTCTCCCTGGGGCCTGCTAGCCCAGCGTCCGCCCCACCCACTAGAGCACCGATTTAACCCAGCTCAGCCAGGGCAGGCAGCCCACCCTAGAGACTGGCCCCACCCAACAACAAGCCCTCAGGCAACTTGTGGGCCTGCACAGATTGGTGACTGGATTCTCTGCAGCCTGGTAACTGAGCCGACTTTAGCGGGCAGGGTGTCCACAAGGAGCCAGTGGAGAGTGTGGGGTGGTGGCGGAGTGGGTGGGGCTCCCGCCGTGGAGAGACGGGGTCCGCTTGGGGAGGTCGGGGTGTGCACACCGGGCAGGACTGTGTTGACTGTGTTTGTGGACCTGTGGGCGGCAGGGCTTGTCAGCTGCAGAAGACTTCTGCTTCTCAAAGACCCACATAGGGGGTTTGCCCCACCTTCCAAAGTCTGAAACAATTGGGTGCTCCTGTGCCTGAGGCCAGCCCCACCCAGCTGCAATCCTCAGAGAGCTGACAAGAGACCTAATAGGCTAGAGGCTTACAGCAATTGTAAGGCCCTGAGCCTAACAACCTGCCACGCTGGGGGCCTACTCACTTAAAAGAAATACTGGAACACAAATGTAGTATTAGAACTTGCAGCCAACTGTGCTGGGGCTCCCCACACCTGATAAAGAGACTGAAGGGCCCACAACAACTACAAGCAGTGGAGCATTACAACAGCTGGCCAGGAGCATAATTTGGCCTCCCTGGGCACCTACAGGGAGAGCAAACAGGCCATAACAGAAGGACACACGTAGCCCACATAGGGGTCACCCCTGGAACATTGAGAACTGAGGGAAGCACACTGGAAGCCTCCTAAGGCATCACTTACATAAGGTCACCTATCCAAGAACAGGAGACGTAGCTGACCTACCTAATACATAGACACAAGCACAGGGAAAAAGGCAAAATGAGGAGGCAAAAGAATACATTCCAAGTAAGGGAACAAGACAAAACCCCAGAAAAGGAACTAAGTGAAACAGAAATGAGCAACCTATCTGACAGAGAGTTCAAATTAAGAGTGTTAAGGATGCTCACTGATCTGGGGAGAAGAATAGATGAACTCAGTGAGAATATCAACAAAGAAATGGAAGATATAAAAAAGAACCAATCAGAAATGAAGAATACAATACTGGAAATGAAAAATTCATTAGAGGGACTCAAAAGCAGAGTAGAGGATACAGAAGAATGGATCTGTGAGCTGGACGAAAGACTAGAAGACATTACCCAAGCTGAACAGCTAAAAGAGAAAAGAATTTAAAAGAGAGAGGACAGTCTAAGGGACCTCTGGGACAACATCAAGTGCACTAACATCCATGTTATAGCTGTCCCGGAAGGAGTAGAGCGAGACAAGGGGGAAGAGAATCTATTTCAAGAAATAATAGATGAAAACTTCCCTAACCTAAGGAAGGAAACAGACATCCAGGTACAGGAAGCACAGAGAGCCCCAAACAAGATAAACCCAAAGAGGCCCACACCAAGACACATCATAATCAAAATGTCCAGAATTAAAGATTAAGAGAGAATCCTAAAAGCCACAAGAGAATGTCAAGTTACATACAAAGGAAACCCCATAAGGCTATCAGGTGACTTCTCAGCAGAAACCTTACAGGCTAGAAGAGAATGGCACGATATATTTAAAGTGCTAAAAGGAAAAAACTTACAGCCAAGAATACTCTACCCAGCAAGGTTATCATTCAAAATGGAAGGAGAGATCAAAAATTTCCCAGACAAGCAAAAATTAAAGGAGTTTGTCACCAAGAAACCAGTGCTACAAGAAATGTTAAAGGGACTGATTTAAGGGGAAAAGAGAAGACCACAAATAGGAAAAATTATCTAGTTCCATGATAAGAGGGTAATGGATACAAATGCACAAAAAAGAGGTTAGATATGATATCAAAATCATAAGAGGAGGGAGGAGGGGAGTTAAAGACTACAGCTTTCAGACAGAGGTCAAACTAAAATGACCATCAATTCTGTATAGAAGAAGAAAGGAGCAGAGAAGGACTACTAAAACACTGAGAAAAAAAAAAGTTTAAAAATGGCAGTAAGTACATACTTATCAATAGCTAATTTAAATGTCAATGGACTAAATGCTCCAATTAAAAGGCATAGGGTGGCTGACTGGATGAAAAAACAAGACCCATATATATGCTGCATACAAGAGACACACTTCAGACCTAAAGACACTCACAAATTGAAAGTGAAGGGATGGAAAAAGATACTCCATGCAAATGGCAATGAAAAGAAAGCTGGGGTAGCAGTACTCATATCAGACAAAATAGACTTTAAAACAAAAACTGTAAAAAGAGACAAAGAAGGGCATTACCTAATGATCAAGGGAACAATCCAACAAGAGGATATAACACTTGTAAATATCTACGCACCCAATGTAGGTGCACCTAAATATATAAAGCAATTATTAACAGACATAAAAACAGAAATAGACAGTAACACAATAATAGTAGGGGGCTTTAACACTCCACTTACACCAACGGATAGATCATCCAAACAGAAGATCAATAAGGAAACGTTGGCCTTAAATGACACACTAGAACAGATGGACCTAGTAGATATATACAGAGCATTCCATCCAAAAACCGAAGAATATACGTTCTTTTCAAATGCACATGGAACATTCTCCAGGATTGATCACATATTAGGCCACAAAACAAGTCTCCATAAATTTACGAAGATTGAAATAATACCAAGCATCTTTTCTGACCACAACAGTATGAAACTAGAAATCAACTACAGGAAGAAAACCAGAAAAACCACAAATATGTGGAGATTAAACAAAATGCTACTGAACAACGACTGGGTTAACGAAGAAATCAAAGAAGAAATCAAAAAATACCTGGAGACAAATGAAAATGAAAATACTATGTGGCAGAATTTATGGGATACAGCAAAAGCGGTTCTAAGAGGGAAGTTTATAGCAATACAGGCCTATCTCAACAAACAAGAAAAATCTCAAATAAACAATCTAACAATGCACCTAAAGGAACTGGAAAAAGAAGAACAAACAAAGCCCCAAATCAGTAGAAGAACTGAAATAATAAAAATCAGAGCAGAAATAAATGAAATAGAGACCAAAAAAAAAATAGAAAAAATTAATAAAACCAAGAGCTGGTCTTTGAAATGATCAACAAAATTGACAAACCTTTAGCTAGACTCACCAAGAAAAAAAGAGAGAAGGCACAAATAAGTAAAATCAGAAATGAAAGAGGAGAGGTTACAACAGACACCTCAGAAATACAAAAGATTATAAGAGAATACTATAAAAAGCTATATGCCAACAAATTCAACAATCTGGAAGAAATGGATAAATTCTTAGAATCATACAACCTTCCAAAACTGGATCAAGAAGAAGTAGAGAATTTGAATAGGCCAATCACCAGTAAGGAGATCGAAACAGTAATCACAAACCTCCCCAAAAATAAAAGTCCAGGACCAGACGGCTTTCCTGGTGAATTCTACCAAACATTCATAGAAGATTTAATACCTATCCTTCTCAAACTCTTCCAAAAAATTGAGGAGGGGGGGAAGCTCCCTAACTCATTCTACGAAGCTGACATTACCCTGATACCAAAACCAGACAAGGACAACACAAAAAAAGAAAATTACAGGCCAATATCACTGATGAATATCAATGCAAAAATCCTCAACAAAATACTAGCAAATCGCATACAACAATATGTTAAAAAGATTATACACCATGATCAAGTGGGATTTATTCCAGGTATGCAGGGATGGTTCAACACTCGCAAATCAATCAACATAATACACCACTTTAATAAAATGAAGAATAAAAATCACATGATCATCTCAATAGATGCAGAGAAAGCATTTGACAAGATACAGCATCCATTTATGATAAAAACTCTGAATAAAATGGGTATAGAAGGAAAGTACCTCAACATAATTAAGACCATATATGACAAACCCACAGCTAATATCATCCTCAATGGTGAAAAACTGAAAGCTATCCCTCTAAGAACAGGAACCAGACAAGGATGCCCACTGTCACCACTCCTATTTAACATAGTACTGGAAGCCCTAGCCAGAGCAATCAGGCAAGAGAAAGAAATAAAAGGGATCCAAATTGGAAAGGAAGAAGTGAAACTGTCACTATTTACAGATGACATGATTGTATATATAGAAAACCCTAAAGAATCCACCAGAAAACTTTTAGAAGTAATAAACAAATACAATAAAGTTGCAGGATACAAAATCAACATACAAAATTCAGTTGCATTTCTATACACTAACAACGAAGTAGCAGAAAGAGAAATTAAGAATACCATCCCATTTATAATTGCAACAAAAGGAATAAAATACCTAGGAATAAACATAACCAAAGAGGTCAAAGAACTGTACACCGAAAACTATAAAACATTTCTGAAAGAAATTGAAGAATACACAAAGAAATGGAAAGATATTCCGTGCTCTTGGATTGGAAGAATTAACATAGTTAAGATGTCCATACTTCCTAAAACCATCTATAGATTCAATGCAATCCCTATCAAAGTTCCAACAACATTTTTCCCAGAAATAGAACAAAGAATCCTAAAATTTATATGGAACAACAAAAGATCCCAAATAGCTAAAGGAATCCTGAGAAAAAAGAACAAAGCTGGAGGTATCACACTCCCTGATTTCAAAATATACTACAAAGCTATAGTAACCAAAACAGCATGGTACTGGCACAAAAACGGACACACAGATCAATGGAATAGAATCGAAAGCCCAGAAATAAACCCACACATCTATGGACAGCTAATCTTTGACAAAGGAGCCAAGAACATACAATGGGGAAAAGAAAGTCTCTTCAACAAATGGTGTTGGGAAAACTGGATAGCCACATGTAAAAAAATGAAAGTAGACCCTTACCTTACACCATACACAAAAATTAACTCCAAATGGATTAAAGACTTGAATGTAAGACCTGAAACTGTGAAACTTCTAGAAGAAAACATAGGCAGTACGCTCTTCGACATCGGTCTTAGCAAAATCTTTTCAAACACCATGTCTGACCGGGCAAGAGAAACAATAGAAAAAATAAACAAATAGGACTACATCAAACTAAAAAGCTTCTGCACAGCAAAGGAAACCAACAACCAAACGAAAAGACAACCTAACAATTGGGAGAAGATATTTGCAAAACATACATCTGATAAGGGCTTAATCTCCAAAATATATAAATAACTCATGCATCTCAACAACAAAAAAACTACCAACCCAATTAAAAAATGAGCAAAAGACCTGAACAAACATTTCTCCAAAGAAGATACACAGATGGCCAACAGACACATGAAAAGATGTTCAAAATCACTATCAGGGAAATGCAAATCAAAACTACAATGAGATATCACCTCACGCCCGTCAGAATGGCTATAATTAACAACACCAGAAGCAACATGTGTTGGAGAGGATGTGGAGAGAAGGGAACTCTCCTACACTGCTGGTGGGAGTGCAAACTGGTGCAGCCACTATGGAAAACTGTATGGAGATTCCTCAAAAAATCAAGGATAGAACTACCATATGATCCAGCTATTCCACTGCTGGGTCTTTATCCAAAGGACTTGAAAACACCAATTTGTAAAGGTACATGCACCCCTGTGTTCATTGCAGCGTTATTCACAATAGCCAAGACTTGGAAGCAACCTAAGTGCCCATCAAGGGACGAATGGATAAAGAAGCTGTGGTATATATACACAATGGAACACTACTCAGCCATAAGAAACGATGAAATCCAGCCATTTGTGACAACATGGATGGATATTGAGGGCATAATGCAAAGTGAAATAAGTCAGAGGGAGAAGGTCAAATACCGTATGATTTCCTCCATTAAGTAGTAGATAATAACAACAATAAACAAACACATAGGGAGAGAGATTGGATTGGTGGTTGCCGGGGGGGGGGGGCGGGGAGGGAAGGGGATGAAGGGAATGGTTCTGTACATGTGTGTGGTGATGGGTTGTAGTTGGTGTTTTGGCGGTCAACATGATGTAATCTGTGCAGAAGTGGAGTTGTAGTGATGTACACCTTAAATTTTTACAATTTGTAAACCAATGTTGCTGCAATAAACAAAAAATTAAAAAAAAAAATCAAAGATGAGTGAAAAGAGTTCACAGGATGAGAGAATGGTACAGTTGGGTTAAGTTCATCCAGGACAGATCAGAAGAAGAAGATTGGGGTGGGGGTTTCTAGGAGTAGTCTAGGAAAGAGGAACTATCTGAGCATTTAGAAAAAATATTCATAGAGACTTACATATCTATTCAAGCACTTGAGAGAAAAAATAGTGATTGGAACATTAAAAAACTAAGCAAATTTTTAAATGAAGCAATTATTAACTCCAGGAAAATCAAAGAGTTGTACAAGAAAGGAGCAGTGCTTCAAAGTAACTACTTGGCTCCACACTGACATAGAGAGCACTGACTACTGACTTCATCAAAACTTATTTTGGTAGATAGGATTGTGGAATTAGTGGTCTGTATAAGAGAGTTAAATTCTCAACCTCTGCAAAAGGAAGTAAATAGGTAATTTTTTTGACATATTAAGAAATAGCAGAATAAGCCTATTATTTGGAAATATGGAGGTAACTATCAGAAGACATAGATAAAAAGATGAGGGGCCAGCCCCGTGGTGTAGTGGTTAAGTTCAGCATGTTCCACTTTGGTAGCCCATGTTCGGGGGTTTGGATCCCAGGCATGGACTTACACCACTCATCAGCCATGCGTGGCAGTGACCTACATACAAAATAGAGGAAGACTGGCACAGATGTTAGCTAATCTTCCTCAAGGAAAAATAAAAAATGAAAGACTATTTCTGGGGTAGGAAAGACTGCAACAGGAGGTAGCTCTTTTTCATCAGCCTTTTGGTACCATTTCTTTTTAAGCTATGTACATGTGTAACATTGATAAGACTTAACTCAAAACTATAATCAATGATATTTGGTTCCTTAATGCAGATCAATGTCAAACTAGAGGGCTGTCTCTACTGATATGCTCTAGAGCTCTAGATCTGTCCTATTGTGCAGGAAACTTAATTACTTTATGAAGACATGAAAAGCATTCTTCTCAATTTGCTTGTGACAAAGTTGGGAGGACTTAATAAAAAGTTAGATATGAGAATTTAAAAATACATGAATCCAGCCTATCATGGAAAATATAAACATCTCTACACTTTGGCTTAAAGATATTACCTACTGCTAAGGATAAATAAAATATGATTTTATTACAGTATCATATACTATACATATAGGTTTATACTAATGTATAAGAAAACTGGATGACTACTAAGAACTGAAATTGGATGCAATATTGACTATATTGAGCACAGTGTTCATAACATGGGTGGCAATATTCATTACAGCTATATTCTCTACAGTTAGACCATTTTTGCTGATAAATGAAATTCCAGACGACACATTTTGAGAGGGTCATTAACAAAAGAGATGGAGATGATTAAAGAGTTAAACTAAATATATCTATTTAACCAGGAAAACAGAAAGAGAAGAATAGCTGTCTTCAAACATTTGCCCTGTGGCTTTGATACATTCTTACTTTAAGGTACAGAATGAGAATTACAGGTGACTCTCTCTCTCTCTCTCTCTCTCTCTCTCTCTCTCTCTCTCTCTCTCTCTCTCTCTCTATATATATATATATATATATATGTATACATGAAATATATATATATTTCAGTTTCAGCTCAAAATGAAGAACAACAATCATGGAGTTTTCCTAAAAAGAAGTGGCTATATTGTGTTATGGTGTGGTCCCCAACTTTAGAAAAGTTCGCTGGACATGGAAACTGTGTACTTCAGTTGAGAAACTTGTTGAAATAATTTATGCTTTGTGTAGAAGAATAAAAAAGAGGAAATTGAGCCAGCCCTAATGGCCTAACAGTTAAAGTTCAGTGAGCTCCACTTCAGCTGCCCAGATTCAGTTCCTGGGCACAGAAACACACAATTGGTCTGTCAGTAGCCATGCTGTGGTGGTGGCTCACATAGAAAAACCAGAAGAACTTACAACTACACACAACTATGTACTGGGGCTTTCGGGGGGGGGGGAGGGAAGAAGAAAAAAAAAGAGGAAGATTGGCAACAGATGTTAGCTTAGGGCAAATCTTCCTCTGCAATCCCCTGCAAAATAAAAAAAAAAAGGGGGGAAATCGACAGTCTCTCACAATTTTAAAGATATGATATCAAAAAAAAAGAGAAACATTTTTTAAATATTTCAAGGATCACAATAATTTAATTCTTTAGATATATATTTATGGGTTTATTAAAAAATTGTGTTGTTTACTCAAATGAGAAAATACAAATTTATGCATACCTGAATTATGGGGCATCCTTTGGTAGAAGGAGAATATGCCATCCTTTAGTTCTTAAGAACTATCAAGTAAATCTCATAGTTTCATATTGCCTCTTTTACTATGACATTGGGTATCTGAATGAAATCCTGTATTCTCAGACTTAAATTTTAGTTTCTGATAAAACAGATTTCCAAAAAGAATCTGCTTTTTATTATCGTAATCACAAGCTAAAATCTCCCCAACTTTTAAAAAGTTCTCTAGCGTTTTCCTAAGCATTAAAAAACATATACGGAAACATCTTCCCAATATATAAGAAAGTTTTATTCACAACAGTTTTCTCCATGTTTTGACTTAAAAAGTAACTATAAAAAATTCTTATAGCTTGAGAGTGACACAGAAAAACTTGAAGACAATGCTTAATTTTATCAAAACAAACAATATCTCCAAAGCTCTCCTCAGTATAGACCATAATCTTAAATGGCCTACTTTAGCATATCTAAATAAATGGATTAGCTTATTAACACAATACAAATTTGGATATTAAGGTGATTTTTTTAGGTGTAAATAATGTATCACTAAAATAGCTAGACTTTCTACCAAAATATGCCCACACATTAAAAATGTTGAAATAATTTTGAGAATTCTAAACTTAAAAAGGGCAGAAACCACATCTATAAGTGTTTACTGAATAAATGCTGTGTAGAAAAAAAATATATGAGGAAATATATACAGCAAAGACCTTTTCAACATGCAATCTGTTTTGTCTGAATGAAGTAGAGTTAAATGACCTATAGCTCTACAAAAATAACAGACAGGAAAGCTTCATGTAATAGAGTTCTTTCTTCAAGATTTTGGTTGTTGTTGTTCTGATTTTATAAGGTACCCTGTGGATCAGCAGAGATAAGGGCTGCCTCCTTGTTTCATCTAAAATTGAGATCTTGCCAATGTTAGCAGAGAAACGCTGATGTGGAGACAGGAGTCTTCGTGAGCTGCTATTGCTGAGCCTGTTCCCTGACACTGAAGCAATGTCCAGGGGTGAGGGAAGAGCCAAGCGCCTGATTATCTTCCCTATTCCTAGATGCTAAAATTCTCCTAAGGCTCATGAATAAATAATACAGAGGTTTCCCTCAGATGGAAGGATGTGAACTTTCTCTGGTGGAGAAATTGGGAGTCATTTTTTATTAGTGTGGCAGTATAAATTTCTTTTTATTCTCCTAAAAAGAATGTATTCTCACAGGGTACACATTACTACTTACACAATATAATTTGCACATTTTGCTTCTCACACTGTATTTAAGGATACCCCAAACAGAATGATTAATCATTAATCATACAAAATGCTTTCTGGTTCTACCTACTGAATATTATTACATTTGGGTTTATGATGGGTAAAATCTACTATAATAGAAGAAAAAACTTTTGTGAATATTTGTTTATACCCTGAAAAAAATTACAGGCTAGAAATAGAAATGGTTCTACCGTTGGCAAGCCATTTTCCGACAGTTTTAATGATTGCACCGAAGTTCTCTTCCCCAGAAATCTGACTGCTTGCTACGGTATTTCCAGTTATGTTATCTATATTTTGGAACTAGTTTAGAGTAGTATTTCTTGCTATTAGTAAATATCCCATAAAAAGGAGCATTTGTCTCAAAAATAGTCATCTCTTTAAATGTGTTTGTCTTTTACCAGCTGTAACATGTAATATCTCCTATCTCCTGAGCATTTATATTTTTTACATCTAGTGCTATGTAAATATCACTAACACACAGTATCTGCTATGTAAATATCTACTGAATGAATAAACTTAATAGAAATTCATGAAGATTATAAATTTAAAAGTCTGATAATATCAAGTGTTGACAAGGATGTGGAGCAATTGGAATTCTCATACAACCACCTTAGAAAACTGTCTGATAGTATTTACTAAACCTGAACCTATACATACACTAAGATTCAACTCCTGTCCGCATACCTAAGAGATCTGCATAAACATGTTCACCAAAAAATACACATGAGAAATATTCCCTTTATACAAGTTCTATTTATATCAAGTTCAAAGGCAGGCAAACTTATCTATGATATTTGATGTCAGAATAGGGGTTGTGGGATAATAGTTTGGGGGATAGTGACTGAAAGGAGGGACATGGGGGAATTTCCGGGGTGATGTTCTTGGTTTGGTGCTGACTACACAGGCGTGTCTACTTTGGAAAATTCATTGAAATGTACCTTTATGATTTGAAATTTAGCTGGAAGTCACATTTCCATAAAAGTTTACAGAAAAAAAAAAACCTCCAGTCCAAATTGATTTCCCTTATACTAGAGTATAACTTGCTTCAGTAGATCTTATTTCAGGTTGTTCAATGTGCTATTAGCCTTATCTACTGTATTTGGATTTTTAGCTCCTTGAGGAAAGATAATTAGTACTTACTATTGGATAAGTGATAATAACGAGCAAAATATATTGGGCCTGTATGTAAACGGGCCCTGTGCAAATCACTTTACCTATTGTTCCATTTAATCCTAAAGAATGTCTTTAGGTAGTCACTATTTTTATCCTAAGAAAACAAAATCTTGCCAATGTTAAGTAACTTGTCAAAGGTCACTCAGTTAAGTAATAGCAGTCTTGACTCAACCAGGCATTCTAAAACCACAACTCTTCCTCTAACCACAAGATCTAAGGTAGACTTGAAATTTTCAGCAGGCTTAATAATGATCTCTCTTCAAACTCCCTGGGTAAATGAAAGCTTACCTTTCTCTTGAAGTCAAGATTATATTTTCCTACAAGAGACTCATATAAAACCAGGTTATGCACCATCAAATGAGCCCCTCAATTTGCAGTTTGTAATCCTAGTACTCTCAAATTAACTTCTTGACTCATTGCCCAAACTTTTTACTCTCTTCAAGCCCAAACTTAAGTGATCTCAAAGTTATCCCTCATGACTTTCTCAACTTTATTCTCCTGATGATAAACTTCATAACAAGATGTTCCCTTATACATCTTTTCCTCCCTTATCCAAATGCCATCTCATCTTTTGACCAAAAATAGTCCCATCAGTCTCTCCTCTACTGGCTTCTTCTAATCCACAACAATTTGAGGGTTGTGAGTAATCTATAAAAATGTGATGAATAACTGAATGAACGGTCCCTAAATCATCACCCTAAACTTTTAGCAGAGCCTCCTCTTGTACCTCCCATCTCCAGTCTGTCATATTTTCAATGTACTTATATTTTATGATGAGAATTGTCTACTAATCTTCCTAAAACACAGCTATCGCCACTCCAAAAAATTCAGGGTTTTATATACTTATAGAATTTTTAAAATTTCTTAAGCATGATCCTTATTGATCCTCCTTGATATGGCCCCAACTCATATTTCTAACCTTATGCCTACCCCTTGTTTCTCACAAATCAATTGGTAATAGTTGAATTGAACTACTTTTTCTGGCCTCTGGTTTCGCTCAGGATGGTCTCCTACCTGATACCTCCTTTCCCACTCGAATCCTATCCAACAAGGCCTATGCCTTCCCTTCCATAAATCCTTACATGTTTCTCTAACTGGATGCATCTTTTCTGACTTTCCATGACATCCATTTCTACCTTGTTAGTTACTTGTGTGTATATTTAACTTCCCCTAGACTGTGAGTCCTTTAGGAACAGTATCATTCTTGTTCATCTTTAGTTTTCTACAGCTCTTAGTCCAGTGCCTGATATAAATGGGCTCTTAATCTTCTTGAATGGATTGATGGATGGATTTTTTGGCAGCTCAGTGGCCACCCCTCCCTTCATAGTTACTTCCAAAGTCTGAGTTTCCCTGGGTCACAATTGCTAAATAGCAAAAGCCCAGGGAGATCGAAAATAGTTCACAGCTGTCTTAGATTATTTTAGAGTTCAGTTAACTGTACAGAATTTGTGATCTACCAAAAAATTTGCAATATTTCATTTCTCACGAATTTATGTATATTATGTGTTACTGAACCTTTATGCCTCATAGGAATCTACGAGTATCTAAGTCAAAGTCTTTCAAAAGTGTTATCTCCAAGGTGGCAAGGTGATTCAATGGAGTAGCACGGTTTTTTTTTTATAATTTCTGTTCATATTTATCTATGAAAGCAAGCTTTAGTATATGAGGTTATATGTCAGCCTGACATATAACATGTATAATACATTAGGTATCCTGACAGAAAGGGAGATCTCTTTGCCATTCACTTTCAGTGTACCCACTGCAGTTCACCCATGTTCACTTAAGATAAATGGCTTATATCATATGTATAAATTCAATACTCCAATGAGATGAGTGCCATGACAAACTGCTGATACTGGTGTTTATTTTAGTGTTAAGCCCACAGAGTTTTGCTGGTTGTGTTCAAACTACCAAATGGCTGTAAAGATGAACTACCAATGTTTTTTATTACAAAAAGAGGCTTGTTCCAAATTTCATTTTTTTCTATGATAATTATAAAAGTGTGATACCTAGTCCATACTTAAAAAATAGATCCATAATCTTTCTTTTAAGGTAGAGGAGACATTTAAGAGTGGATGAGAAAGCAACTGTTTTTGGAAACTCCTTCTCCTAAGAAGAGGACATTTTGAAATGTGTGCAAGTGTTTCTAGTGTTATGTGATTTTGTTACTGTAAACAATATGCCAACTATAGAAACTCTCAAATGCATACTTTTAGAACTTTGAAGCAAAATTTTCTAATTTGTTTAAATGCCTTCCAAATCTTTCAAAGTTTCATTGAGTTTTGTTTTTGTGTGTGTGTTTGAGGAAGATCAGCCCTGAGCTAACATCTGTACCTATCTTCTTCTACTTTATATGGGATACAGCCACAGCATGACTTGACAAGCAGTACGTCAGTGTGCGCCTGGGATCCGAACCTGCAAACCCTGGGCCGCCAAGGCAGAGCACACGCACTTAACTGCTGCGCCACCAGGCCAGCCCTTCATTGAGTTTTAATGCTATATAACTCCTCCAGTATTTTTCAAGAACTGAATAACACCATGGAAAATGGAAACTTGTCAAATTTCAATAAATTTTTTTTTAATAACTGGTATATTGGATTTAAAATCAGTTACTGGTATGTAACAGAAACATCCAGTGATAAACTTTGCTATATGGAGGTATGTATTTTTGAGAAGTAATTTTTTCATCTATGGAAGCTACTGAAATCATATATTAGAATAAACCAGATTTTCGAACTGCTATAACAGTGTTGAACCAAGATTTTCAAAAGTAATGAAACGTATTCTACCACTTTAATAATGAGATGACTATAACAATGGTTCAGTGAGAAGTTATTCATAAAATGAAAATTATATTTAATATTAAATATTCATCTTATGCTTTTAAATTCATGTTTGTATATGTTCTATAAATCACATATTTATATATTAGTTTGTTTGCAATGTATAAATATATAATAAAAATATGAATACATGCTCAAAATATGTTATTGGGAAATATATAAATCAAGTGTCTATAAAATGTCTAACAATAGATTCTAAAATACTGTTGGATTCTTGTGAGTATATAGGAACTAAAATGATTTTCTCAAACTACTGACAGCTGACAAAATTATAACAAAAATTAGGGTATCTAAATGCACTAGTATTAACAATGCCTATATAACTTACATAAACAGTCTCATCACACGGCACATAACATTGTAGAATACTGAGAATATTTTCTTCTAAAACATCTAAAAATCTATTTCCAAAAATTCTTAAACATTCTAAAGCATTATGCCTGGGAAAATAGAATTACCATGGAAACATGGCCATTTTCATTAATATAGACAAGGAAAAATATAGCATATCACCATCTCACACTGAGCTTTTTTTTGGTTATTTTAAACTCTACATTCTGGGCCGGCCCTGTGGCTTAGCGGTTAAGTGCTCGTGCTCCGCTACTGGCGGCCCCGGGTTCGGATCCCAGGCGTGCACCGACGCACCGCTTCTCCGGCCATGCTGAGGCCACGTCCCACATACAGCAACTAGAAGGATGTGCAACCATGACATACAACTATCTACTGGGGCTTTGGGGAAAAAAATGGAGGAGGATTGGCAATAGATGTTAGCTCAGAGCCGGTCTTCCTCAGCAGAAAGAGGAGGATTAGCACGAATGTTAGCTCAGGGCTGATCTTCCTCAGAAAGATAAATAAATAAATAAATAAAATAAACTCTACATTCTAACTTCACTCAACATAACACACTCACTGTCTCTTCTTTTACAATTTCATCATCAGATTATCTACTTAATTTTTCCTAGGTCATACATTTCAAACCTGCAAGGCCCATTCGTGTCTCCAAAATTATTTTCAGAGCCTCATATCTAGAGCAAACTATAAATCAGTCCACGTTCTCCCTTTTGGTGAGGCACGAAATCAATGTACGCAAAGAAGGAAGATGATGCGATTATGCAAAGACTAAACGATTCTTCTAGCATAGGGACTTAGGACACCACTCATTTCTTGCTAGGTTATAATGTAATAAATCCTACCAGTTTAGGCTTTCTAGAAGGATCTACTGGCAGAATTATTGTGTCAAGTATAATTCTCATTACTAATTCTTAATTAGAACCTATTAAGCCCCCAATATTATGAGTCTTCAATATTATAAATCACATAGTTGTTACAGAAATGAGACAGGAATCCCATTCTGCATTCTGATCATCTATTTAACACATTCATCGCTAAACTGTAAACTCCTTGTACACAGGGATTATGCCTGATTTATCTCCAGTGACTAGCACAATGCCTAACATGTAGGGGATGCTCATAATTTGGGGGAGAGTCAATGAGTACCATAGAAAGATATGGTAATAATTATAATAAATGGAAACATTATTTCAATACTTAATAAAGATGTCTATGATAAATTTGGAATAAAATAGATTTCCAACATTACTATGCTCATGTGTCTTTTCCAAATTTAAGAAAATAACTAATTAATATAAATGGTTTTACTGAACACTTTACAAAGAGTCGACAGTTTCTTGAAACCATTTCACTACACGTTACCTTGTTCCCCTGGCCGCTGCCGCCCTTAGGAGCAATGAAAGCAGTAACAGGTTTCTTCCTGAATGCATTCCACCTTGCGTGGGGGCTATAGTGGAAGAAGCAGCCCAATCCCTCTGCTCAGACCCTCAACGTTCCTTTGTTACACAAAGCTGTTAAATTGACAAACTGCAGATTTACTGGGTGTGTGCCACTACCACATGCTCATTTCTCAAAGTGCCTCTGTTTGTTGCATTCCACTGTATCATATTAGAGATTTAGTACAGTGTATATATGTATTTTTACACAATGCTATAGAAGAGTATTTTTTTAAAAAACACTGTGGGAGAAAGCACTAGAATCAAGGGGGTTCAAGTATCAAGTTTTCATTTTTTAAAACAATTTTCTCATTTTTGGAGAAAAAACATTTAATGGAAGAAAATATTCTCTTTACTCCTGTTGGATCATCAGGACACACCAGAACACAATGAAACACACACTATTTTTTTATCAAATACGATTTCATTCTACACAGGAAATAAAAATATTCTAAGAAAATGAATCACTTAAATGAGACAGTGGGAAAAAAGAAATATAAATTTACTTAAAGAGCATTCACTGGATGAGAAAAGAAGAATAAAACTTTTACTCACCTTTTAAAGACTGTCTTGGTCAGGAGCACATATATTTTTAACTTACTAAATAAGTTTGTTTATATCGTAAATTTTTATTCATGGTGTATAATATATAAACAGAAAAAATATAAAAATGTCTAGCATTTAAAAATTGATAGCTAAACAATGAACCTTATATTTTTAAATACCAATGTTAGTTTTTAACAGAATTAGCTGAAAAATAGCAGCTTATACATATACTTAGTATAATTATAAAAACATACACTATTCAACAATTACATGTTTAATAAGAGAAATTAACAGTTTGTTATTTAAGAAAAATACCACCAAAAGAAAAGAGGCATTCATTACAATACAGGATCTGTGACTTAAAACATTTTAGGTATTGATCCAAAGAGTAAAAATACAACATACATATGAATTATGCAAAGCACAAAGCCATAACACATCATTAATAAGCAAGGGTTAAAATACAATCATTTCACATTGACTAATCACAAAAATACAGTCATTAAATTAACAGACATAGGTTAAGATTTATTTATTCCTTTCTTTAATCATGCTTATTAATTATTACAACACAAGATTTCCCACAACATGGAGAAAATTTAAATGCATATTTACAACTTTCTTCCTAGTTACATATTAATGATTTAGCACTTCATATTTTCATTTTGCTTTAAAATGAAATGTGTTTGAGATTTCATGTCATTCATATATATGTACACACACACGTATTCTTAATTTCCTAACCTGATGAACAGGATCTGCTGAAATTAAACTTACCCATGAAAGAATATTAATCTGATATGTTAATAAGAGGTATTTTGAAGTTTGGATAATATGTGGCAATACTGAAAGAGGTAAAGGGTTATATCTGGTTTTAACAACAAAACTTCAGATCCCTTAAACTCTTTTAATATAAAAGGCTAATTTAAGGAATAAAATTCTTCATATAATAAAAGAAATCCAGGCACTCTAATGATACATATGTACTTTATACCTATAAAAAGTAAATAAATAAGTGTAAACATTCTAATAAACATTTATTGTGATTTTTAAAATTTCATCTTCAACTTATCAAAAAAGATATAGTTCTACACTAGTGCAAAGACAATTATTCAATGAACTCCTTTTGGAATAGACATGTAGTAAACAATGAAGAATTGTGTCCTTCTGTCTTACTATTTTGTAATTTGTGTTTATTGTTTTCTTGGTCATATGTTTTTGTGAGGTTGAAAAAGTTATCTGTGCATAGGACTTGAAGGAACATTCGGGTTTTTCACTTATGACATCATTTACATACAAAAACTAGCATGACACAAATGTATTGGTAAATAGTATTAGCTACATTCCAACCCAACAGATAAACATTGTGTGATGTTGTACACCTTAGACTTACACAATGTTATATGCCAATTATATCTCAATAAAGCTGGGGAAAAAATCGTGTGACTACCACAGTGACTATGTAGAGAAGGTTGATAAACCTTAAAATGTTTTACAATGTAAAAAAAAAGGGATCAAAAACTTCTAAAACTGACCCCAAATGAGTATTTGTAGTTCTAATACTCTATAACCTTAAGTACATTTTATGTTAAATGTAAAAAGCATTATATTATTTATTAAATAGAATAGGGGTCAGCAAACTTTTCCCAGAAAGGGGCAAATAGTAAATATTTCAGGCTTTGAGGACCATATAGTCTCTCTTGCAGCTAATCAACTCTGCTTTGTAGTGCAAAAGCAGCCACAGATAATACATAAAAAAACGTGCATGACTGTGTACCAATAAAACTTATTTACAAGAACAGGCAATGAGCCAGATTTGATCCATGGGCCACAGTTTGCTGACCCCTGAAATACAAAATCTGACTCAAAAACTATTTTAAGTACTTCAATACCTAGCACAAAGCAGGAGACATAAGTGAACGGTTAATGCTTTGTGAATTAATAAAGTCATGAATAAGTAGAGAAAATAAAACCTTTGTGCTCAGAAACAAATGCTATTACAATTCAATCTCTAACTAGTGGTTAGGAGTCTGCTTCCCTAATGGGTGCAAAATTCCAAGAAGGTTATCCACAGCCTTATGAAGAACCAGGCTTGCAAACTAAAATCAATAAAATGAAAGAAAATGTAACAGAGATATAGCAAAGAGAAAGTGAATTTTTCTAACAAAAAATGGTATCTTTTTGTGGTGAGTTCCTACGGTATTTCAAATCTTCCCAGCTAGATTGTAAACTCCATAGGGTTTATTATCGCTAGTACAGTCTTTATTATCTCTAGCACAGTGCCTAGGATAATAGTAGATGGTCAGGACACATTTTACTAAGTAAATATGTGAATGCTTTCTATGGGAAAATAAGTTTTTTGTTAGTTCCCACAAAGTGATGGTTCTCTGATGTAATAATTTAAGACCCTCCTATAAAGTTCAAATGTTCTGTTGTTTCATATCAGTCACACTGACTATGAAGATAAATTTCAGCCTGAACTAGAACTTGACCTACGCTTCAAGTGGCATGAGTTGAAACTTGGGTTTACATCTCATTGTGAAGCTTTGACTTGGGCAAAGCAAGGCATCAGTGTTGGTTATAAAACCAGAGTTATAATTATTTTCCAAATAAAGAATTAACTTTATAAATGTAATAATAAATAGATTACAGACTCAAATCAGTTTTTTACCTGAAAGAAGTATACTTGGTTTTTCGTGATTTAAAATATCAAAAGTGACCAAAATGCTAATTTCAGTATATTTATATATTGTTGTTCAAAGCCTGGCTATTTAAAAAATTCTAGAGAAAATAAACCATTCATGAACAACATTTATGAATTTTATGTATGGCTCCAAAAAAAATAAAAAATTAAAACATCCCCAAAACACAGTAACTCCACACAGTGGAAAAAATGAATATTCATATAAATTACTATATAAATCATACTTTTCCATGATGTATGTAACAAACTGTAAACAATTAATTTACTTTATATAAGTAAATTTCTCTATCTTTTCTTTAATATAATATTTTCACATTTCCAAACAAAATACTAAGTTTAACAATGACAAAAACAGAGTCTTCAAGAATGTTATTTGTTTTTGGATCAGTTACTGGACATTGACAGACAAAAGCCACATACAGTTATACACTCAAACAAGACATAGCGTTAATTTGCCATTGTTACAAGCACAATGTTAACATTAGATACAAATGTAAATAGTAAAACATTTCTGATTAAATAGAGGGCAAGCCAAAGATATACTGGAGAAAAGTATTTCCATTAGAATAGTGCTATTGTTCAAAATTCACTTATAAAAAAATATAAATACATATAAAACTATTATATATATTACAGTACTTGAAACGGAATGAATTCTTCTTCCAAACAATTACATTTAATAACCCAAGCCAAGATGGCCAATGGTCTACTTAAAAAAAAAGGAATCAGAGAAAATATAGTGTTTGCATCACGATTTGTAAAGAGAGGAATTTAAAGTTAAAAGGACATAGTAAAACGATAAACATAAGAATACTATCGTACCGATTTCCATGGTCCCCGATGCCATGATACGCCATCAGGGCAAGCATGCACGTGACATTGGACCACACTAGGTGGCTTGTTTAAGATTTCACAGTTTTGCTCTTGTGACCTTTGGCCATTGGGAAATTGACATATTACGAATCTTGATTTTATTCCTCCTCCACATGTTTGTGTACACTAAAAATAAGAAAATTCAAAACTCTGTGGCTTTAAAGAGAATATTATATTGCTCTCTTCAATGTTTAATACATAAATTAGTAATGCTAGAGTTTAAAGTTTCTCCTTCCTAATTCTCAACATTTCTTTCTGGGTAAAAAATAAATCAAAGTTCTAGTTGCATAATTTAAAAAATAATAGACACAATTTTGAGAATTAGTACCATAAGATAGCAAGAGTCTATGAGATAGACTCTTGGCAGGTTAAGCCAGAAACAAAACTGATTTATTTAATAAGTATTAACTATATAACAATTACTATGTAGCCGTGAAAGCTAATACGGTAGATCTAAATTTAAATACAGAAAGATTTTCAGTATATATTATATGAAAAAAGTAGGTGGCAAAACAGCATATATAACATGAACCTATTTCTGGAACCCACATAGAACAAAACTCTATAAGGAAATGTATCAAAAAGTTAAAAGATATTTCTTCATAATTCTTCATATTATTTTTAATTTCTACAATGAGCATGCATAAACTCAGAAATAAAAGTTACTTTCATTTTGGAAAATAGTAAAAGTACATTTTTAAAATGTACTTAATTAGCACCTGGTCAGAGTGCATCCTTAAACAGTGATTTCCAAATTCCCAATGAAAAGAAAATACGTACCAAAAATCGTTAAGCAAAAATATTTGACTAAGTTAGATGGTTTATTTTATTCATCCAAAGCCAGCATAAGTCTTTCTTATTCTTTCTTATCTATATTATAGGTGAGATTAGTATTCATTATAACCATTTAAAAATTATCTTCATATCCCCAGTGCCTAGAAGAATGCCAGGGCATGAAGAAAATGCTCAATAATTGACAACTATCTGTTTAAAAGATTTACCAAATGAATGGTTCAGTAATAGGATATAAACGTGGCCTATATATCAGTCTAATTTTCTATCTTTATATCAATCTAATTTTCTAAGAAATTAAAACTAATATACTAATTTTAGAAAGGCATTGGTAGTTCAGTCATATTGGCTAGCATATTAGATTCTGTAAAAAAATACGGAGTATACATTTCCTATCATGAATGAGTAATTTATACCATGACAATATCTATTAAAAGAACATGGTTTTACTCAATAAAAGAAAATCTTTCTGTATGGTATAGTGAAGTAAGATTATCCAACAGTAACAGTATGAAGGGCTTAACTCTCGGTCTTCAGCGATGTCATACGTAATCTCCACAAGTTTAGGAACTATTATGACTTACTTCTCCCCAGCTTCCGTAGTTCCACCGTGGACAAGGTCCCGCATCGCAGTGCTTTGACTCTGGAGGCTTGGAGGCCGCATCACAGTAACTGGCGCTCTGTCCATTTTCGTCCTGGCAGACCACAACTCGACGCTGAACACCTCCAGCACAACTGCTGGAGCACTGACAAGGATAAAACACACAAACTGCAGATTCCACATCATGAAGCTATGTGGTGAAAAAAATCAGTATTTTGACTCAAGTTCCAACTCCCCACATTAAAATCTCCCTCAGTGGAATCATCATTTGCATCACAATCTGTCAAAACACTTGAGTTTTACTAGGAGTCTCATTAGAATTTGATAATGAAAAGGTGAAGTTTTAAAACTCGTGATAGGAAATTCATCCTTGTTCTCTTAAGTGTTAAGTAAAAGGGAATTAAAGTTTTAAGGTCTCAGTAGAATGGAATAAAAGACAAAAAAATAGTGTTAAGGTACTTAATTTTTACATCGGCGTTTTTCTGTATTTTGTTGTCATTAATCTCATGTAAAATATGAATGACAATCATAGCTTTTGCAGTTTATCATGATTTTACACCAGCTTACAGAATGTTTTTTCATAAACATTTGTAGTCTTACCTCCTAAAAGACTTTCTTTTATTATAATGGACTCTAATCAGATTGTTTTTAAGTGCATTCCTCTGTAATCATAATATTGAATTATACATTAATGTGATGAGAACTCTGGATCAAAAATTGCTTAATCTTTTTAAGATTTAAACTAGTGATCTTCAGATAAATTTAGCATTAAAAGCACTTGATGTCATTGTATATGTATCTGTTAAAAGGCTATAATATTACAAAATTATAGAATGACTATAACTCAATAAAGACAGCTTACTGTTCCCCATGGTCCTGTTCTCCATTGGTTTCCTCTGATTGATGGATGGACCCCCTGATTTTGATTATCTTCTGGTTTGTGAGTTAATGGAAAATTCCTGCCTGGAAAATGGTTTGGCTGCTCAGAGGAACTCGGAAAGTGGCTGTACGCGGGTGGGCAGGCTGCCAGATTACATTCTTGTTCTATCAAAGGGCGAACTTCAGGGTCACAGTAATTCTCATTAATTGGCTGATGGTAGTTGATGCATAAAACTTGTCGAGTTGTTTTTCCATGGCCACAGGTAGCTGAACACTGATCACAAATTTAGCAAACATTTATAATGTAATAAACTACATTCATGTTATACTAAATATCAAATATTACATTTAAATTTTTCATTTCGTTTTTTTCTCATAAAAATACTTACAGGGGACCAATTCCCTGTTTGCCACTCGCCACAAGGGCTAAAACAGACAGATATTTCAGCAGGCCGAGGTAAATGGGCACAATAGGATTCATGGGCTATTCCATCATGAGCATCGCGACAGCTTACGTAGCGGGCTTGGTTACCTCTTCCACAAGACACGGAGCACTTTAAAAAAAAATTGAATTATATGAAGGTGTTATATAGTACCTCTCCCACTTCCCTTATACATAGTTGTTGCTCAAATTTCTAAAACATCAAATTTCTTGAAAAAGCTTAAATTATAAATATCATCTGGCATCACTTTTGAGTCAAAAATAGGGTAGTGAATTTCCTACTCAGTTTAGATCATAAATTTCACAAATCAGACATTTATGATAATGAGAACAAAACACTAAACTTCTTGGAATATTGATTAGTTATTTGCCAAAATTAAAGATACAGAAAGCCTTTTATATAAGATAATCTTATATAAAGATTCTAAGAATTTTATATAAGAGAATTTACTTTATATAAAAGAACCTTATATAAAATGTAAGTAATAGATATGATCCCATTAATTAAAGTATTCAGAGAATATGTGGAGCTTAAAAATATATACCACATAACATTAAAGCAAAGTGTACACTCCAAAGACACTGAAGCTTTCGGTTTAGAAAAACAACATGTTGGTAGTTTAAAAAAAAGCAGATAAGAAGCCTAATGTCACATCTGCTGCTTCTACCTTTTTTTGTGAGGAAGATCAGCCTTGAGCTAACATCTGCCAATTCTCCTGTTTTTTTTGCTGAGGACGACTGGCCCTGTGCTAACATCCACGCCCATCTTCCTCCACTTTATATGCGACGCCGCCACAGCATGGCTCACCAAGCGGTACATCAGTGCGCGCCCTGGATCCGAACCGGCGAACCCCGGGCCTCTGCAGCGGAGCTCACGCACTTAACCGCTTGTGCCACCGGACCGGCCCCACATCTGCTTCTTATAACAACTTGTGACATAAACATTATTATCCTCATTTTGTAGATTAGAAAATAGCAGAAAACTTAAGTTTCTTGCTGAGAGACACAGAGCAAGATTTAGCCATTAAATTACCTAATTCTAAACGCCATGCTCCTGCCACACCATCAAAATACCTGAGAATGAATGCATACATTAATTTGGCAAATCTGTAGCAACCTTTTGTTGATATCTAAAAGCCTCCATAATAGAAACACTGTGCTTTTTACAGGAATTCACTTACTGGGGTCCAAGAACCATGTCGCCATTGTGCCATCTTGGGAAGAGCTGGTAACGAAGTGGCTCCAATTTTAGGGATAATTGGGCAAGGTGTAACTATACAGTCCTGTTCAAAAGAAAAATGGGTCTCATGAAACATGAATTAATCACTGATTTATATTAAATCTCGTTTCTTCTTCTACATATCTAATTCAAGGACGGTTACACACTGAATTACAAATAAACGATGTAAAGGTTTTTATTTTTCAAAAATACAAAGTACTGTCTAGGGCTAGAAATGGATTGTATGAGGCTGAATCCTAAGGTTTGGATCATTCTGTCTGATGCTTGAAAAGGAAAAGAGCAACAGTCCTTCAAAAATACCACTAAGCTAAACATTCCGAATGAACACAGAACACTACCTTAAACAGTACGAGACACTTTAGAAGTTCATGATATTCATGATAGATATTATCCTTCTTCTGCAGTTCAAAGGATGGAATATGTAAGTTAAATGAGTGATCCAATGGCAGGTAAAGAGTAAAAAAATTCATTAGCAAAGCTACAAAGCTGGCAAAACCAAGAAATCAAGAACAATAAATTCTCTGATGTACATGCACACATTTTTAAGACATAAGTTTAAGTGGAAAAAATACTATGGAAGTAATTTTAACATATCAATAACCCTCCTGTATCATAAATCTTTTTGTTTATAATCTATGAAGAGGCGTCCTTTACCTGCCTGTCACTTGGGCGACTAGCTCCATGGCACACTCTGTCATCTAACACTGCACTAATTAGTTCATTGATGCATTTAACAGCACGCATCTGATACCCATGTCCACATGTGGCTGTGCACTGAAGGAATATAAGCAGATATCAAACACTACTGTTATTCAAAAATTACAGAAACTTAATTTTCTTAATGAATACATAGTTAATAATATATGTCCAGTAGATCTTTTTATGAGTCCTTTATACCAGATTCTAGACTTAACTTTTGCAAATTTAATCAATATAACATATTTATTCAAATTTATGTAGATAATAAAATATTGAAGTTAAAATGTACAGTTATTACCATTACTTTAAAAAGTTATCATGTAAAAATATCAATAGAGGCCTGATATTTTGGAAGTAGAGTCAATACAATTTAGGGAAACTAAATACTTTTCAAAATCTACCTGATGTATATATGTTATTTAACAAGCTAAGTAAATTTCAAAGAGATAGAAGAAGAAAAAGCATAGGACAAAGCTAAAGAGAAGATTCGAGCTTTCCCATCAACTGTGGCAACCCGCACAGGATAATAAGCTGCCCACCCTCATCCAGCCTGACCATTGCTTATCCTGCAGATTCCTAGCTGCCTGTTTGGCAAAACTTCTCAACAATGCCTACTCTAAAGACAGTAAAGATAATAATTTAGACACAGAACATGAAAACATTTATAGTTTAAACAAAGCTGCTAAAAGCATAAAATTTGTAGCATTCTGGTTAACAGAATGAATTCAAAAGCAAAGGTAAAATATTTACTGTAGCAAAATTAGCAGTACTGAGAAAATTTTGCCAATAAGGGTTTACATCTCAGGAGTATTTTTCCAATAAACCACCCCAATTTAGATGCCTCCATTAAAAGAGTGAAAATACCATTAACTTTTGTGCTATTCTGTAAAGAAGGATTAAATCAGAGAAACCCTTATCATATACTCACAGAACCCCACGGTCCTACTTGCCAGGAAGCGCACGTATGAAGCTCACACGGTCTCAGAGATTCAGGTTTGGTACTTGGATCACAGAAGCCATCACTCAAGCGATCTTCATTCAGTTGACACCACACCTGCCGCTGCTTTGTTCCTTTTCCGCATGTGACAAGACACTGTAAGAATATAACTCACCATTATTTATTTCCAGTATTAGTCAACACAGATGCCTTACAAAATGATACAGTGATCAATTTTCATATTAAAGTGTAGTTGATAGGGGCTGGCCCCATGGCGCAAGCAGTTAAGTGCCCGTGCTCTGCTTCAGTGGCCCTGGGTTGGCAGGTTCATATCCTGGCGCGGACCAACACACCACTTGTCAAGCCATGCTGTGGCAGCATCCCATATAAAATGGAGGAAGATGGACAAAGATGTTAGCTCAGGGCCAATCTTCCTCAGCAAAAAAATGAATGAATGAATGAATGAATAAATAAACAAATAAATAAAATACAGTTGAGAGACCATTCCTAAGGACATTTTCCCTTCATTCCTCCAGAAATATTCACCCCAAACTTCTATTGCCCAAATCTCAGTGCAACATCCATTTGTCCTAGAAACAAAGATACAAAACTAACCTTAGAATACGTATCTATCTCAGGCTACTGTGGACACCAGGACTTTCTCATAAAAACGATTATAGATTAAACACCAGTTAATGTCACTGTTAGCCAGATACTGCAAATAGCTTAAGAAGAAACCATTTTTTATCGCCTTGATAATAAAGTTATTTATGAAATAAAATAAATGTAAATTTTTTGAATTAATAAAGCCTTAGATTGCAAAGTTTTCCTACACAATATTATAACCGTTCTAAGCCACATGCATTTAATATTACCTCACTCCACTCACTGGTAGCCCAACTGGGACAGGAAAATTCATTGCAATTCTCTATTGTCACTCTCAGAAGCTCTTGGCATTCTCTATCAGCAAGACGGTGGCCCAAGTTATTTATACAATAAGATTCTCGAGACCTTTCCCCTCCTCCACAACTCCTGGAACACTGATTCAAGAAAAAAAAAAAAAAGTGGTGACAAATGGGAACAAAAATTTTAAGAATACTTTAGGGTAACAAATGTTTAATTAAAAATTTAAAAAGAAGCAACTTTTCTCAAGCAATACTTTTTCTTTGTACCTGGGACCATTCCGAATAATGCCAACTGGTTAAGACACAGTCACCATGGCAGGGTTCTCTGGTAGGAGGTTTCAGCTGGTCACCACAGTAGTGGTCATCTACTGGAACAGTCTGTCCTTTATGAATGGAATACTTCATGCAGTGGACGTCCAATGATTTATATCCTTGACCACAATGGGATGAACACTCACTTTTGCCAATGATGTGCCACCTAGAAAAAATGATGTTATGACACTTAGGAGGTATGCCAATTAACGCAATTAAAAAATGGATTCAGAGAGACTCATGCATATGATTCAATTTTAAAAATTCTGTTTGATTTGATGGACAAGCCACCTGAAAATATTTGATATATCATTGAATTAGAGATAAGTTCTTAGGGATCATATAGCCCAAACTTCCATTTTATAAACGAGAAAACGAGGCCCAGCGATATTGTGTATTCAAATGGTATAAATGCTTGACTTTTTCATTAGAAACCTTTTTTCCCAAATAAAATCTTACTTCCTCTCCAGATATATAAAAATGGAGCTGGTCTGGTTTAAGCTGGAGATAGGGAGCCAGTATCTATTGACCTCACTCTGGCATTGGGTGGTGGCTTTAGAGGTATGTCCAAGGAACCCCAGGCTTCCCCGAAAACCTTTGAAAACAACTGGTTTAGACTGAGATTACCCAATTACTTGGTGGCAGATTTAAGACTATAACTGAATATATCTGACTCGCAATCAGGTAGTCTCCCTCTGTGCAACTCCTCCATAGTATTTTGATTTATGATCAGGGAATATCTGAGAATCTGACTACATCAAGCTTTTAAAAGTTGGTAAAATAGGTTTGTAAAGCATATCACACTTTCTCAATAATTCATGTGATCTATCTTGAAACACGTTTTTAGGGAAAACATTTTTTCCACAGGCAAAATCTGCTTGTTTTAGCCAAATTATCCCAATTATAGTTAGCAATCTATCAGACAATGTGAGTGCACCGGTATAACAAAGCATGAAATTCATGGAGCTCATTTCTATCCCCAACATCCTCTCAAGGATTTCACTGTGCTTCATTCCACTGCAATGCAGTGGATGCAGCTTATACAGGCAGTTCTACCACCAGGCTGTCACTATATGTCTTCAAATAACATCATAAATACATAAAACTTCTCAACCTCGCTTAGTGAAAGAGGTTCTGGCCATCCCTGAATGTTAACTGTCGCCTGCTAGATGGGGTTACTGTCCTTAGCTTCACTCTCAGACCAATCATAGAAAAACCAAATAAGAAATTCAGGTTAGAAGTGAAAACTTCCCTGCCATTATCTAGGATTATGTTCCTTAACATTTAATGGACAAAATCCTGATAAGAGAGAGAAATCAACCTATTGATTCTCTAATCCTCAAACTTGAGACGTTTCTTGGTTCATGAGTTCAATGGAAATTGCAGAATCAGGCTACAAAATTGGTTTCAGATCTTTAAACCATGGGTTTTCAGATTAGAGGTTTACTTGTATTTATTTACAGACAAATTTATTTCCATTTCCTGCACAAAATATTGAGGCCTATATACTTATATTCAGGAAATACTGTGAATAAAAATTCAAAGCAATTACTGAGTTGCACAATAAACTAGTGAGCCTGAAATTTTATAACGGCAAGGGGAAAGGATGGACATTAATTACATGTCTGCTATGTGCCAGGCATGGCACTAGATGTCTTACATCTTACCCCATTAATTGATTTAATTTGGTTACATTATACACTGGTTACATTATACATTATTTCTTTTACCTTAGTTCACAGTCCGTATTGCACCTTTCAGTCACAAACAATGGAAGTGGTAAGTGGTCACATCTTTGATCGGACACCACCATATGATCACTTGTACGTATGCAAGTAATTTTTCTTCTATGAAGACCTTGGCCAAAGTCAAATGAAAATTTAAAATAAGAGGAAAATTCACATAAGTAGATGTTCCATAATTATTTAACTCTAAGAACCAAAAGGATTCAGTTCAGAAAGCAAAAAATTCCAACATAGCACACAGGATAGACTAGCATATTAATCTAATCAGGGATGGCTTTCTACAATAAGTTGGCTGAATCCTGCAAGATGCAGAAGTTTGCTTAGTGAAGAGATGTAAGGAAGGTGGGACAGGTATGGAGTAGAAAGAAATTCATTATAGCTGGATGGAGTGGTCATTAGTGGAGAATTGAGTGGCCAGGGATGGCGCTAATGCTATATGGTACACTGTATTATTGTTCCTCATCATCTGCTTCCCTTTTCCCTGTGAGAGAACTACACTTCTCTACTTGCTATGATGTCACTGTAACTTCCTTTGGGAGGAGTATACTTCCCTGCCCTTTGACATCAGGCTTATGCCAAACAACCGTAAGGGGATGTGACCTATTCCAGTTCTAAGCAGAAGCTCTAAAAGCCACTGTCTGCTCTGACACCTCTTTTTCCCTTTTCTCTGTCTCTAAAATAGCTTTGCCCAGATGAGGCTCATCTTTCAGCCTGGAATCATGAATGAAAAGGCACAAACAGACAATAAAAAGATCGGCAGTTGTCACAGGTTCGAGAGGAGACGGAGGGAGGGATTTTTAGGGCAGTGCAAGTATTCCGTAGGATATTGTAATAGTGGACACATGTCATTATACATTTGTCAAAACCCAGAGAATGTACAACACAGAGTGAACTCTAACGTAAACTATGGACTTTAGTTAATAATAATGCACCAATTGTAACAAATGTGCCACACTAATGCAAAATGTTAGTTATAGAGGAACGGCGGGCGGGGGGGGTGGTGGTAGAAGGGAGAGTATGGGAATTTTCTGAACTTTCTGCTTAATTTTTCTATAAACCTACAATTGCTCTTAAAAATAAAGTCTATTAATTTTTTAAACAATGGCATGGGGGCCGGCCCGGTGGCATAGTGGTTAAGTTCACACTCCCTGCTTCGACGGCCTGGGGTTTGCAGTTTTGGATCCTGGGTATGGACCTATGCACCGTTTATCAAGCCACGCTGTGGCAGGCATCCCACATATAAAGGAGAGGAAGATGGGCATGGATATTAGCCCAGGGCCAATCTTCCTCAGCAAAAAGAGGAGGATTGGGAACAGATGTTAGCTCAGGGCTAATCTTCCTCACCAAAAGAAAAAAAAAAAAAGACATGGACACCAAGCAGACAGCAAGCTTGAGAAGAGTCACAGCCAATTAGCAGCCAAAACATAGCATAAGTGAGAAATAAACCTTTGTTGTTCTAAGCCATTGAGATTTAGCGGTTGTTTGTATGCAGTGAAAGCAAACTAAGAGAAGTAGTTATAAGGGGCCAGAGTCAATTGAACTTTACACATTCTGCAATGAGGGGACAGGAAAGAGTTTAAGCAGTCAGTGACATGATCAAATTTCTGTTTTATCAAAGTTCATCTGTATATTTCCAGTTAGCTAAACATGAACATACAGGTTTATCTCTGCTCCTTCCTAAATACCAACTGAAATAACTAAAAGGAATTTTGAAAAGGCATTAACATAAAAGAACAAAAGGAATAAAAAAGGAAACACAGTAGGTAAGAAAAGGAAATTCTGAATGTGAAGAGTGGATAGAAAATAACTATTTAACAGAGCCAAGGAAGCTGAAACTTAAGCCTATGGAGGGGGGAAGTGAATAAGAAACAAACTATTTATGCCATAGAATCCAAGAAAAGCCCGGGAATCGAAAATATCAGGTCCCTGTGAAGATGTGAGTGTGTGAGGGGTAGGCCTGGAAAAACGAAGAACTGATTTAAACTCCATACTGAATGATGAGATCCAGGACCACTGGGCTCTCCATTTTCCTTTGCCTCCAAGCCCACTTACATTGTTCCCCTGTCCCCTTGCTGACCACCAAAAGAAGGGAGGATTCTTCTCTTGGGAGACTCTTCAGCCCAAGAAAAAAATCAACTGACAATGACATTTGGGGTCTCTCCCTCAATGACATATGAAAGAGCTACTTAGTGACCCAATTACTTTATAAAAGGCCCCTATTTGACTTGTCTGACCCACACAGGACTTTCAATCAGCATTTTAGTATTTCTTAAGTAGGAACAAATAAGAAAGAATCAGCAGACATTTTAGGAAAGCCAGTAATGCAAAAGAGATCAAAATAAGGAAAAACAAAATAGAATTAAGATGAAAGAAAAAAGTCAAGGAAAAGAAAACATGAAGACTATGATTAGTACTCTCAGAGACGTAAGATACTACATCTATGAAACAAAAGCAAGATGTTATGAGAAAAAACACTAAGAAAACAATGTAAATTGGGAGAAGAAATTAGAAAATAGGTGATCCGTCCAGAAGGTTGCATATCCAAATACAAATACAAATTTCAGAAAGATGGAAGAGAAATTTTATGTGAGGAAATTATCAAAGAAATGATGGAATAAAGTTTCTCATCAAAGAATTTATGTTTCCAAATTGGAATGGCATCCTAATTCCCTAGGAAGACAGATGAAAGAAACACCCACATAAAGGCACACTGCCCTGACATTTCCCACCACTAGAACTAATGAGAGGATCCACAAAACTTCCAGAATAGAAAGTGTCCATACAAGCACAGGAAATCTAAAAACAAGCCAGAAAACAAGGCTTTCACAATTCTGAAGGAAAATAATCTAACTTAGAATTTTATACCAGCTAAACTATTGATCAAGTGTGAGAAAAGAATAATGTCATTTTCAGATATGAAAGGTCTCCAAAAAACTACCTTTCTAAGGAAAATACTGAGGGATATGTTCCACCCAATGGTGAAATAAAAAGAATTTTTTGAGATTTAGAAAACAGGGAATCCAATACAGAAGAAAGTTGAAGAGAATTCCCAGGATAACAATGAAGAGAAAGCTCAAAATGACAGTCACATAACAGGCCTAAAAAGTAACACAAATTAGAGGAAGAGAAAAGAGGGTACCAATAGGTGAAGGAAAATTTGAACTGATAGAATAATGTGCTTGAAAACATTAAGACAAAATTTATAGTTCTCACAAAAAGTTTGGAGACTGATAACTTCCAGTACACAGAAAAACAAACAAAAAACTGAGGGAACTTCACTTAAGAGAAACCAAAGTTACACACAAAAAAAGGAAGATAATCATAGTATCCTAAGTGACATTGAATTAATAGTTTCAGAGACCTCTCCTGCTTCGAACTTGCAAACCGTCTCATCCTGTCTTGTTCAATCTTCCATTTTGGATCTTATTATTCTTTACTTAGTGTGTGCACCACATTTTAGAATGTTCCCTCATGAATTTTTCCTTCTTCTGTGTTACCAAAGCTCTTTGTTCTCACTTCTAGCATTTATCCCAGTCAGTCTGGCATCGTCTACTGCAGTCTCCCTCCCCTGAGACACTGCCCAATCAGGAACGCCTGTTTCCACACCATCATCTGGGCACCACTGTCCCATCACCACAGGACCAAGTCTGTGCCTTTTCCTGAATGGGACAGCACAATTTCTTAGGCACTTTGAAGTCAGTTTGTTAGACTGACTCTCACTTTCCCATCATCTATGGTCACTGCCTCTGGCCACCCACCTTCTCTCAGCTCATTTCTATACTGTTCTGAGCTTCCTCTCCTCGGACCCACTGCTTCCCAAATTCCCAAAACTTTTCTCTAGTCCCTATGGAAACTACTTTTCCATTCTATACAAACTTCTCTATATCTTCACATTTAATCTCCTCACAGACTTTTCCCTCCATCTTTTCTGTGGTCCTCTCTGTGCATACCTGTAGCACTGCATTTACCATTTAAAATTAAGATAATCTACTCATCCCTCTGTCTCATCCACTAGACTTTGAAACTTGAATGCAGAATCAGGGTCTTATTAATAATCTGAAACAAAGTAGCCCCTCAATAAATTTTTACTGATTTGAACAAACATAGTATTATACAATTAAGTATCCATAATCCCCTATTGCCCTAAGATTCCAGTCGTTTCATTTTCTTTCCCTACTGTAAATTTCCCTGCTTTTCCAATTCTCACTATGCTCCTTTCAGTTATTCATGCCATCAGTACAAATACATTTGCTTGTAGTCATGAAAGGAAAATAAAAGAATGAAAGAATGTTTGATACCCCAACACCAAAGGAAGGAGACAGGTGGCTAGGAAAGTGTGTGGAGGGGAGTAAACGAAAGGGCAGGTATTTCACTAGGAAACAGTCTACAAGTTAGAGAAACTTTCTGCGACTGTGAGAGAATAAGAATATGAAAGGAAAGGAGCAGTAACGGAGAATGTTGAAAAGGGTAGAGATAAATGAGGCTGTTAGGTATACAAAACAAAGAACGAGTGAGGAGAAAGTAGGAAGAGAAAAAAGATAGGAAAGCTTGTATGTCTGTGTGGTATTGTGTGTGGACAGTGGGGAGGATTCCACAGGCAGACTCAAAAGCACCTCAAATTGTATGAGCATGGACCAACTTTTGTCTCTTTTACTTAACATCAGCATACCTTGACACATTTTGGTACAGTCTTGCCATGGTCCATACGGATCCCATGTGAACAGGTCACTCTTCTCTTCCACAGGGATATTGAAGGAATAACGTACATCAGGGTTGTATAAATTACCCACACACAAAACCTCAATAAAAATACAAAGGAGCATACAATTAATTCATAAAAGATATAGTCTTAAAAGACATCATTTTTATATTTAATAATAAATGCAAAGCACTTAACCATTACAATTTAATATGATTAAAACTAAGTCTTATTAACGACTATCAAGACCTTACCTGCAAAACTAGTTCTTCTTCCAACCGATCAGTACTGTTAATTCTTTCAATTGAGTTGTTTGAACCACTGTACTCAAAAATAGCTCCTTGTATGTTGATTTCTTTTTTCGACATACTTACAACAAAATTCCCATTCAAAAGAAAATTCCCTTGAGTGTCAGATAATGCTGTAAAAGAATAGTACTTATGAAATAGTAAAACCACTCAACAGTACAGAAAATATTTTTTTTTACTTTTGAAATTCAAATCCTTTTTTGAAATTAAAGAAATTAAAATGTAAATTAACATTAAGGAAATAAACTTGACTGTACTTTAATGTGGTACCTAACCCATAATTAGGGAAACTTCAGGACATCAGCCAAAGATATTAAAACAAATTCACCCCATACTTTTCTATCTGAGAAGGTCATCTTCTTCCATGAGATATGAAGCTTCAGGAGGGACATATAGGAAATGGGAAAACAGAAGGAAATCACGGACAGATCAGCTAAATCAATTCTGGTCGTCAATGGCAAGGAAAGAGCTAGGTTGCTAAACATTCCATTTATGCTTATCTTGGAAAAAATGTACAAAGCTCTAACACTCTAGGGTCAGTTTTCTAAAAGGCCATGCAATGACTATACTATTCGATATAATATTGGGATCTTTTTCATAGAGAGGCACTCTATCACTCTTGATGCCTATGTGAAGGACGGCTTTTAGAACATTCCTATGTTCTTTCTGCCCCTTCTTGGCCTTTCTTTCCCATTGATAGGTATTTAAGCTGTCAAATATGTCTTTGTGTGTATATTTATTTATATACTATATATTTACATATATAAAATAATAATACAGTATGTGTTCATTATTTGCTACTTAAAAAAAATTTTTTTTCTTACAAAATTGCATAGTGTCCACAGTAGTGTGGTAGTAAAAAGACAACCCAATTTGGTGTTAGAACAATAAATTCAAGTTGTTCCAATTAATTCCTAAGGAATTAATTCCTTAGTTAGGAACTTTCTCAGTTCCTAACTGCATAACAGAAATAATAAGAATTCATATCTCACAAGCTTTTAATCAGGATCAAATCTGGAAAACGTTTGTAAATGTGTGTAAGTTGTAAAGCACTGTGCTATTTTTGTTTAAATTTTCAAGAGAATGTATAATACTTTAAATTTTATACTAATAAAAACCCCATATTAATCAAATACTTTTCGCTTGCTTTACTTATAGCATACTTTTCAGTGGAACAAGAACCTTTTTGGAAAACATTTGTTTGGCCTCCCAGGGAACCCCACCCACAGCACACAAGTCACCTATGGCTAAACTTCAGCATAAATAAAACACCCTTGAAAAAGCAACCTTGAAGGTATTATTGCCAAATAAATTGGTGTTTCTGTGTCTGTATGGACTATTATGACTGTTTTTATATATTACACTGAATTCAGTGAAGAACCAATAAAGTTCCATATTTATCTTATAAAATAGAAATTCCTCTATGTACATCTGCACTTTATTAAAAGTGGATAGGCCTATTTAAGGGACTATCGGTTATATTAAAACTAAGGGGAATAAAATTTTACTGGGAAAAATTGTACACATTTCACTACTTTTAGTTACAAAAGCAAATTTCATAAGTACAGATGTTTTACAAATCCCTTCAATGACTTCACGTGCTTATTTTGCTCACTTCAATTTAGATTTTGATACTTCCACTAGTAGTTCTCTTACAAAGTATATTGATACTCCATTGGTGAGCGTTTTTAATTTTTAAACTGTAGACCTATTTTCCATTCCTAGGAAGATACAAATATCTACATTTGGAACCTAAGAGAGACATATTAAATTATTTACCTACAATATGGTAGAATACATCTATGTGTATGCACCTAGGTAATATTTTTAGCAAAATAAAAAGAATTGCAGGGGCTGGCCCGGTGGCACAAGCGGTTAAGTGCACACGCTTTGCTTCGGCGGCCCGGGGTTCGCAGGTTCGGATCCCGGGCGCGCACCAACACACCGCTTGTCAAGCCATGCTGCGGCAGCGTCCCATATGAGGTAGAGGAAGATGGGCATGGATGTTAGCTCAGGGCCAATCTTCCTCAAGAAAAAAGGGGAGGATTGGCATCAGATGTTAGCTCAGGGCTAGTCCTCCTCACACACAAGAAAAAGAATTGCAACTAAATGTAAAAGTATAATCAAAATATTTACATTTGATTTTCCTCAGAAAATTTTTTGCCTTTTTTTATAGAGATGAAATTTACATAATATTAACCATTTTAAAGTCAACAGTTCAACGGCATTTAGTACATTCACAATGTCGTGCAACCACCACCTCTACCTAGTTTTAAAACATTTCATCACCCCAAAAGGAAAACCTGCATCCGTTGAGCAGTTGTTCCCTCTATATTTGACTTTATAATAGCCAAACGTAATTCCTAAGATAAGCTGTTCATTATAGATTCAGATTCGCAGTTATAAGCATTGATTACTTGAGCCAGTACTTCACATTTCATTAATGTGAAGCAGGCACTTTCTCAATATCAACTCTACACCACTTACTCCAGGCTTGGTGAATTATAATTAAGTCAATAGCAAGTATTTCTCAGACAGAAGGAAAAGGTTTGTAAAGCATTCTTTTCATCTTTAGGCCTAAGTGAAATTTTTTATACCTAAAAGCTAACTTCTAAAAATAAATCACTAACGAAATCTATACTCTAGAAATAGCGAAAGGACAATATACTCTGACTATATTCATTAACATCTAAAAATATGACATCAGTTCTCTTTCTGTCTTTAACATAAGAGCTTTTTAAAAACTTTTGCGACATGGTAAAAACATTTTTAAAATTTCTTTAAAACATTTAATCTCAAAGAGGTCTATGATTCATCTTAGATAAAAAGATAGAAGAGGATCTTATTCTAAAAACACACACAACTTTAACCGAATATAACCTTTCGTTATCTAAAACACTCTCATGGTAACAAACTTAAATTTAGTTTGCAGAATTCAGTTCAGTAATTTTTTAAATAAGATATAGTGCATAGCTCAAGAAGAAACCATGAACAGGAATTCAGATGACTTAAGCTTGGTACGAACTGAAATTGCATGTTTGTTCAAGGGGCTCTTCTTGCCTTCCAAGAATTTACATCAACGGCAGACCTCCATGACATTGCACAAGAACCACATACTGGCTGCTGTTCACTAGAAATGTTTACCAAGGTAATTGTCATCTTCGGGTTTTCCAGAATAGCTGTGCTGAAGAATATCAATGTTTGTTGCTCCTGTGGGAATCTTTACAACAACATTATAACCTGCAATATAATTTATACATGTTAACTTTCACAAAAAGCAGATGGCCCAGAGGCTATTACTGCTGAATGACTGAAAAATTTAAATAGCAGTCAGACTTAATTTCATTTTATTTTTGAAAAATGATACAGCGCTTATTCTTTTTAAATCAGTACCTTATACAAATTACTAAGGATTGAGAGAAAGTGGTTGTTGTCTAGAAATGTACCGTTTGGGATTCTTAAAGTATGCTTCCTAATTTTTCTTACTTCTAAAATTATGAATATAGAATAAGAATAAAGCTAGTATTTTAACTCCAGAAATATTTAATATACATATTCATTTTTAAATTTGACTAATATTTTTACATCTTATACTTCCTAATGGGAAAATACACAAGATTCCAAGTGCTATTCACAAATCTCCTGGATTTGTGGAGATTTGTGAAAATAGTTGGTCATTGCTATATGTGTACAAAGAGACTTAGTGAACAGCAAAATAATGAAAGCTAACGAGAAACATTTTTCTTAAGCTTTTAGTTTCTAGTGTAAGCAGGAATCACTATAGCTACCCTCAAAATTTTACATCATTTTTTAAAGTCTACTAACAAATTGTCAAGACAAAAGTAAAAAGTTTACTTGAGAGAAACGTAAATAATATTTCTATTTTATGAGACCAAATTCAGTATACTGGCACTGCTCAAACGAAGAGGAAACACTTTATCAAATACATATTAAACAAGAAAGAATGTTTTCTCCACACTAAAAATACTCATGTTACATAGTTATCCAAATACTCTCAGGTTTTAAGTCAACGATTAATTTTTCTCTGGTGATATTATTCTAAGTTTTTTCTTTTTCTTATTAGGATTTTTCCCCTCTATTTAATACATGAATAAAAGGAGTTGAAATTTTTCTCATACACTAACTTAGATAATATGGAATGAACTTAAGAGGAAGTTTTAAGAGTTAAAGTTTGCAACTCTGATATGAGATTACCTTGAATGTTTTTAGAGCAGCCTTATTTATATCTCTTTAAGGCATCACATTTAAATATAAGGTGATAAATGGTCAGATGATTCTGTATATTCTACATGCATATTGGTTGTAGGGTTATCAGCCTACAAGAATAATTTTAAATCATGATTTTTTTTACCATAAAATATTCCTACTACCTCCACTATTTATGTCTTTGTTATTGTATTTTTTCAAGAAAGCAAGTCCTAAGCATTGCAAAAGCCACAAGATGAAGGCTACCACCAGGGGGCAGTCATGTGACAAATGCTAGTCAGACCCTGCAAAAGAGTTTAACATCTTTCTCCATTTGCAAACTGATTAATTGCAAGTACTACAATTTTGGCAAGGTTAAATATCTGATTTTAATTCGGTGCATGTGGTTTTATAAAGAAAAAAATGTTTTCCAGTGAATACAGACCAGACTTTGATAAATGTATGCCATTGGTTATACAAGATCATCAAATATGTATGGCTTCCATAAAATAATAAGTCATAAAAACTAGAAACATAGCATGTCAAATCTAGCAACTAAGATTCATAAGTATCATCAGAGTATTAAATGTACTATACTTTTCATATAGATAAAAATATAAATTTTGGGGCCGGTCCCGTGGCTTAGTGGTTAAGTGAGTGCGCTCCACTGCTGGCGACCCGGGTTCGGATCCCGGGCTCGCACCGACGCGCTGCTTCTCTGGCCATGCTGAGGCCGCATCCCACATACAGCAACTAGAAGGATGTGCAGCTATGACATACAACTATCTACTGGGGCTTTGGGGGGAAAAATAAATAAATAAAATCTTTAAAAAATATATATATAAATTTTGTTTTAAATTATACTCCTTTAATTGAAGCAATTCATATTAATTTAACTGTGTTCGAACACATGTGAACACAATTTAAAGCTGAACAATAAAACTGTAAAACACACATTTTTATTTGCAAGGAAAGTTTTAAAAGGCTGTTTTTATTACCATAAAAAAGTTTTCCCAGAAAATTTTAGAATGAAAAATATATTTTCTCATAATTTTGAAAAAAAATAAAATCATAGCCAAATATCAATTATATCTGTAATCCAGATACTTCCTGGAAAACCAAAGGTAATGCTAATTCCAAATCAACATTTAAGTTAATGATTTCATCCTTCATCTTCAATCATTTTCAATATGTCATCAACAAGAAACACAACATATAGGCCAGGTCATACAAAAAATGTGGTTCAAATAATGAAAAATAATTGAAAGCACGTTTCCTGAAAAAATTATAAATATATATATTACAGATTTACAGGAACAGCAGTAAAAACACTTCATTAATGGGGGGACAATTCACACATCACTGTCAATTAGCAGTGGATTTACTCTAATAAATGCACCTAATAAATTTTTAAGAATCAGATTTGCCTTGAGCAGGTGAATTTATTAACTCAAGGATACATCTGGTATAAGACTTAATTTTTTATATTTAGGAAATTTTTAACAATCATTTTGAACTAAGGATATAGAGTAGACAAAAGAATAACAAACTATAACTATTATACCTTCATTATGTACTCTATTGTATCAAATAAAAGGGAAAACTAGAAACTGACACAGCTTACCGTAACGAGCACTATTGAAGACACCCGCCATTGTCCTGCATGACGAGTTATCCCCACCACACACTCCACATTTGTCTCTCCTGGCCTTGGAGTTCAACACATGATCACAGCCAGCTTGCTTCAAAATACAAGAATTACAATCAATAATATAAAAATGACTAACAGCAAGCATGGTACTTTACAGAGTGCTTTTCACAAATATTCTTTCAATTAATGGGAGATTCAATACAACAGGATTTTTTCAGAATATCTACTGATCTTGCTGTACATCAATATTTTCACATATCTGTTCACATGGCTGAAAAAGCAGTGTTTTCCAAAGGGTCATCCACATACCTCCTGCATCAAAATTACTTGGGGTGGCATTCAAAAAAGCAGATTTCCAGATTTTCTGAATTAAAATCCTTAGAGGTAAAACTTAGGAATCCACATTATAACCCACACTGACAGTGATTCCTATATCCATCATTTGAAAACCATTCTTTAAAGAAATGTAATTCAAAAGGGACAAAAAGTATAATTATGTAAGCAACATTAAAATAACTCCAAAAAGATGCCTTTCATGATTTATTATTCTTTTTTAACTCTGGGAATAAATCAAGTACATTCGAAAGAAACAAATTATTTTTCCAGAATTAACATCTAGCATAATGAACAGTGTTTATGAAAAGAATGAATAAATAAACGTGAAAGTAAATGGTTTGTTCCAGGAGTTTAAAAGAACAATGCAGCTCCTCTGCATTCAGACAGTGTCCTCTGCATATGCTGCAATAACTTTTAGTTCATTGGCATATTCTCAATTTAGTGATCAGAAAAGTACGAAAATTTCATAAGCCTCATGAATTTTTATACACAAGGCAAATATTTCCAAAATGAAAATTTCAACCAGATACTTTCTGAAGTATGCATCTATATGTTCAGATAATTGTCTTATTTCTTTCATTGTATATGACTTTCTGCTGTTAATTTAGATAAAACAAGTTTTTCAGGCCACTGAGTACCCTTTTTCTGGTATTAATTGATTTCCAATGTGTAAACGTTATTTCTAAGTTTCTTTGAACATCTAATTAGCACTTGGGGTGCAAGGCCTTTTATCACCTAGGTAACTGGTAATAGAAGTTTGGTTATAGGGAGAAGAAATTGGTCCTATGAAGTTCCACTTAGCCAAAGCAATGAGTTCATAAGATTACATTTGTCAATTTTTTTTTTTTTTTTTTGGTGAGAAAGATCAGCCCTGAGCTAACATCTGCTGACAATCCTCCTCTTTTTGCTGAGGAAGATTGGCACTGAGCTAACATCTGTGCCCATCTTCCTCCATTTTATATGGGACGCCTGCTACAGCATGGCTTGATAAGCAGTGTGTAGGTCCACACCCGGGATCTGAACCTGCAAAACCCAGGCCGCCAAAGCAGAGCTCGTGAACTTAACTACTGCGCCACCAGGCCGGCCCCTACATTTGTATTCTGTCTAAAGAATTCAGCATTCATCATCTTAGTTCTCAAACCCACTATCCGTTTTAAGATCACCATCTGCAATGTGCGTGTGTTAATTCAAGGTCTCATCTGCTCTCATCTAAAATTCAACTAAATGGCCCACCTATCTCTAATCTCCTCTTAACCCAGTACATTCTGAAGATTCTAATACGCAAATCAAATCACATCTCTTGTCCAATTCCAAATTCTTCAAGGCATCTCCAAAGACTTCAGGAAAAAAGTGCATATTAACAACCATCAGCCAGTCCCTACCTCCAACCTTGGTCTGTCACTTCCTTACCTTTCTAAAACCTACTCATCCTCAATAATTAGCTCAAGCCTCATATCCTCCATGAGCTTTCTCTCAATCCTTTACCCACTTCCCCATAAAATAAGACATTCCTCCCACAATATCCCCAACGCCACCTTGCAGACGACCCCCACAGCACTGTGTTCTCATTGTGTATGTGCCTATCTCCCCCACACATCTGTGGAGGTTGGTGCTCTGCTCCATCCTTTCATCTGACATCTAGTAGGAACTCAGTAAATGTTTGTTGAATGTACCCAAGAAGTAAGAGACAGGGATGGAAAGACAGAGGGAGGGAGAATATCATCCCTTCTAAAACAGAGGGGGAAAAAAATCACCACAAAAGATGACATTTAAAGTAGCAAAAGGACTTAACAACTCTGGTGTTCTAATATTTTCTATCTTTTTAGGAAGCCAACCTCATCCCTCATCTTGATTTTGAGCACCATGGGGAATACAAAATCGGCCAACTTATCTTAACGTTTCATGAGTCACTCTTGACGACAGAAAATCGCCTAGTAACAAAGTCTCCTAATGATGCTCCCATAGATGGTGTGAATATTACCAAAGGTTGCTGCATTGGCATTCACAAGAATGTATTCTGAAGTAACAGAAGTAATATTTGTTTAGAGAAAAAGAATAGTATTCTGAAAGTCACTTTAAAGATAATAGGTTTCCTTACTCGACACAGGCCTTGAACACAGATGTCATTCGTTTCAGTTCCACAAGGAGTGCCATCGGCAACTCGATCCTTCAGTTGGTAGAAGTTAGTGGTTCCGGCAACCCGACAATAGAGTTTACAGCGATCTTTCATGGCAACTGAAGAAAAAGTCAAATTTTTGGTGTACAATAATATAGCTGTGCATTCCTATGTCTCAAAAAAGATTCACATCAAAAAGTATTCTAATTACTTACTCCCACTGTACTTCGGAAGCCACCTCACATTTGGGGAAAGACCATTGATGTTGAAATGTTTACCATCAAAATCAGAGCACTGCTTCTCACGAAAGTCTTGCTTGCCTTTTGGACATGAATCAGTATTACATGATCGAAATTTCATCCTGCGGCCCACACAGTACTTTCCTCCGTTTCTTGGCCTAGTCAAATTCATTACATTTTTAAGCACATCAGTACAATATTATCTCTGCCATTCACTTCTAAAACTGTTCCATTCTTTTCCCGGATCTGGAAAACCACTGATGTCCCACTAACACTTTGTTTTTAACAGAAGAATACAACATGGTTTTTAAGCAATTTTATGGTTAATAAACTGTAAAAATGTCTATCTTAGGGTGGACACTGTGGCCTGGAGGGCAGAAATTATATCTTATTCATGACTCGATTAACTAAAAAAGTAATTAACAAATGACGGGAGTTTGTTTTAAAACTTCAAAAAAAAGGGATTTCTTCATTTTCTGGAAAAAAAAGACATATAGTGAGTCAAAGACGATAAGAAAGACAGATAATATCATGTTAAAAAAGAAATATATATGCATCTTTGTCATGTTTATCTTACTTATCATTTAGTTCTAAGAGTCTCATGGTATCAATCTATATCTATCCATCTCTTTATTTCAACATATGCTGGAAAATAAAAGCTCTTCTGTCAGCATTTTTTTCAACATAAAGACTGCTAGCATAATTTAGCTATTCTAAAATTCAAATGAACTCATATTTTATTTGGAGTATGTCACATTTCTGCATTAAAAATTCTTAACAGACTTTAAATGAAAAGTGTCCTATTGTTTACCAATTTATATATAACAAATACTATTTAAAATCTTTATGGAGTCTCCAAGTTCTTTTAAGTAGTTTGATGAGGGGGAGATATGCATCAGTACTTATTTGAGCTAAAGACACTGATGCGTCTATAACGTGAGAAGCAGAGAAAGAAAATATGACGTCAAATTACACAAAACAAAAAAAATCTGATAACGAAACTACATATTTTGTTTAGAGGAACCAAAACATACTTGAAAAGAGACAGGATCTTTCAACAGAAACACAGTAAATGTACAAATGCCATTATATTACAGTCATTATTTATAACTATTTCTCCAATCTACACTAAATCAGAAAAAAAAGAAAACGGTTCTGTCTCAACTCAGATCCTAATGATTAAAATAATCTATTTAGGTTTTTTTTTTAAGGTCTGAATCTACCAAGATATAAAGTAATATAGCTTAAAGTATTCCAGAAGTTTTCTGAATCTCAGAAACTTACAGACTGACCTCCAGTTTAGAAGAGAATGAAACTGATGTTTATTTTCTGGTGCCTTGAGATAATCTTAATTTACAGTGACATAAAAAAGACATACTCGGGGCGATTACAGAGCCTGGTTGTGCTTTTGATTCCACCTCCACATGTTCTTGAACAAGAACTGTAAGGTCCCCACGGTCCCCATTCGCCATCTACAGGACGTGTTTCCATGTCTTTGTTTACACATAGCCCATGGTGGCAATGCTATAAAAGAACACAAAAAGAAATGATTCCTGTATATCTAATCAGAACATCACAGTAATTATAATAGCAGCATAAAGATCAATAAACAACAAAAGTATACAATTTATACAAAATGTTATTAATCCAGAAATGTGATTACATTTACCACTTTATGAATATTTCTTGAGAATCTACTTAGTAACTGTAAGAAAATATACGAAACTCAAGAATAGGAAATTTCTCTTGCCTTTGAGATTTAGAGTCTCACTGTGGGAGGAAAGACCTATATACACTTTAAAAAGAAGTAAATGTTAGATTAATACAGTATATATGCTTCTGTTTTTTATGCAAAGGTATCACTCTCTCACTCTTTCAGCTAACTTTCTACTCCATCTCATCCAGTCTCAATGACCACTTTGTATCTTACTTTCATCAAGAAAATGGAACCTTCAAGAAGAATCTACCACAATCTCCTTCCACTCCTACCCACCTCACAGCACCCATGCCCAATACTCAGCCTTCCTGCTTATTTTTATACATGAAAAACCCAGGAGCCTAGCCAAAATCAATCCCTCCACCTATGCACTTAGTCTCATCCCTTCTCACTACTCAAAACATCACTCCAGCAATTCCCTCCTCTCTCCTACATCATTGTTCCAGTCTTCACCAAATGAAAACTAATTGAAATGTGGTTCGTGCACTGATGCTTGTCTATGAACTAGTAGCTGTCAGTCTGTGAGGAGATGAGTACAGAAATTAAGAGTAAGCATTTAGAAACTTTCATAAGATATTGACAGTAATTTTATTAAAGTTGATAATTTAAAAATTAGCTTATGTTTGTTTTATTTTTAATTGTGGTAAAATACACACAAAATTTATCATCTTCACCATTTTTAAGTGCACAGTTCAGGGGTATTAAGTACATTCGCATTGTTGTGCAACCATCACCACCATCTATCTACAGAACTCTTCATCTTCCCAAACTGCAACTCTACAACCATTAAACAATAACTCTCCATTCTCCCCTTCTCCCAGCCCTTGGCAACCACCATTCTACTACCTGTTTTTATGAGTTTGACTCATAATGTGAGAGTCAATATAATGAATCATACATTTGACTTTTCATGACTGGCTTATTTCACTCAGTATAACGTCCTCAAGGTTCATACATGTTGTAGCATGTGTCAGAATTTCCCTCCTTTAAGGCTGAATAATATTCCATTCTATACATATACTACATTTTGTTTATTCACTCATCCATTGATGGACACTTAGGTTGTTTCTACCCCTTGGCTATCGTGAGTAATGCTGCTATGAACAAGGGTGTGACAAATATCTCTTTGAGACCCTGTTTTCAATTCTTTAGGATATATACCCAGAAGTGGTAATCCTGGTCATATGATAATTCTATTTTTAATTGTTTGGGGAACTGCCATTTTGTTTTCCATAGGAATATCTGGCTTATACTTTCAATGTCTTTTTTCATTTCATTTTCCTACTCAATCATTTTTATCATTTTATACAAAAGTATCAGTTTATAAATGATCAGATTTTTTTTTAAAAAAAAAAAGATTGGTCTTTGACTAGAGGTAGTTTGAGAAGAACTAGATCATTCCCATTAACATACAAGTATACTCATTTCTCCCACTTTAACACCACCACAAACAACTTTTCTTAGATCTCACTTCCCTCACCAGCTACTGTCCTATTTCTTCTTGAAAGAGCTATCTATGCTCATTGTCTAACTCTCTCTGCCTATACTCATAACCCCACCCCAGCCAGGCTTTTATACCCCACCCTCCAAGAATCTGCTCACATGTAGATCACCAACGGCCTCCACAACGCCGTAATCAATGGCCAGTTCTCCATCTGTCTTCCTTTACTTAGCAGTATGTGACACAGCTAATCGTTCTTCTTTGATACATTTTTTTTGTCCTCTTGGTTTCCAGAGCTCCACATAGTCTTAGTTTTCTTTCTTCTTTAATGATTACTCTTGCACACTTTCTTTTGCTGTTTCTTCTTCTTTCTGATCCCTTAATGTTGGAATGTCCTGGGCTCAGATCTTGGTCCTTTATTCTTCTCTATCAACAATCACTCCCAGTCCAGATCTCTTTCCTGAACTCCTGACTATACATACAGCTGCTTCTTCATTTCACTTGAATGTCTAACAAACATTTCAAACATAGCATACCCAAAACTGAACTCTGGCCCTGCCCCTCAAAATCTGCTGAGTTGATCTAAGTTGATCACCCAAAAACCTAGTCATCCTAGCTTTTCCTCCTCTAACATTCCACATCTAATACATTAGCAAATGTTCCAGTTCCTCCAAAAACATACAAAAATTGGCTTTTAATCATCACCCCCACTGCTCCCACTCTGGTTTGAGCCACCAGCATTTCTCACCTCTGTCACTGCAGTAGCGCCCTGAGTAGGTCTCCTCTGCTTCCAATCTTGCCCCCTACAGTTTAGGATGAATAGCTGTCAGGAGGATTTTAAATTTAAATTTTAAACTCAGTCAAATCAGGTGATTTGTCTGCTCAAATCCTTCAGTTACTTCACTGAGTAAATGTCAAGTTCTCACAATGGCCTCCAAGGCTCCAAATAATATTCCTCCAGTTACTTCCTACACGTCTCTCTTTATTCAACTCCAGCCACAATGCCTTCCTTGAACACATCACGAACACTCCAGGTTTAGGAATTCAGCCTGTGCCCTTTGCCTGGGACTCACTTCCCCCAGGTATCCTCCTAGTTCTCTCTCACACTTCTCTTAAGACAGCTCATTTGGCAATTTTCCATAAGATGTACTACCTTAACCATCATATTTTAAATTGCAATCTGCTCTCTCCTACCACAAAACTTCCAGTCCCTTTCCTGCTCTATTTTTCCTGCCCATGACACTTAACAATTCATAGTACTATTATATTAATTGTTTGTAATATTCTAGTCTCCCCCTAGAACACAAGCTCCATGAAGGCAGGGATCTTTTCTCTTCTGTTCACTGATGTATCCTAAGCACCTAGAATAGTGCCTGACATACAGTAGGCCCTTGATAAGCCTGTGTTGAATGAATGAATAACCAAGCTTATTATCAGGAAAAATGCCTTATGCCCTCCATTAGAACAAATCATTCAGTACAAGAAAGCCACATTAGAAGTAAACAAAAACAAAATCTCAGAATAGAATGTACTATGTGTATGTAAATTTTGTGGTCATCTTCCACATGTGTGAGATCAGAGCATAAAAAAAGATAGAATGTTATTCTATTCACCATGTAGGGAAAATTAACTGTTGGTCAGATGGGTTCACCATGTCTTCATGCAAATAAATTTACTACTAAAAGCCTTTAACAAATTGTCCCACATGTAAGATAGTTACAAAATAAAGGAGAGTGTTAAGGCAAAATTATAGGACATTTGTTTATAACTTCCTTTGAACAAAAGGTCCATTTAATACTGAATATGGTTAATGCATAGGGGTTCACTATCTTCAATTAATTAAAAAAAGGAATTTATACCATGATCCACATGTTACCCTAAATGCCACCTCTGCTTTTAATCTACATGGACTTTAAAGTAGATCTCAGTATCTCATCACATTTACCTTGAATTCCAACAAATCCACATTCACCATACCATCTCATTGGGGAAATATTCAAACAGTTAATAAACACATGAAAAGATGCTCAACACTGATAATAATCAGGGAAATGCAAATTAAAACCACAATGGGATTCCATTTTCCACCCACCAGAATGGTTAAAATTTTGTTAAACGACTAACAATATCAAAAATTGGCAAGGAATGCAGAGCAACTGGAATTTTCATACATAGCTTGAGGAAGTCTAAAATGGTACACATATTGTGGAAAATTGTTTGGCACTTTCTTATGAAGTTAAACATACGTCTACCCTATGACCCAGCAATTCTACTCAAAGTATTTACTCAAGAGAAATGAAACCATGTGTCCACAAAAAGACCTGTACAAGGATGCTCATAGCAGCTTTATTCATAACAGCCAAAAACTAGAAATGACTCAAATGTCCATCAATAGGAGACTGGATAAACAAATTATAGTGTATCTGTATAGCTGAATTACACTGCAACATAAAGGAATGAAGTTTTGATGCACACAATAATATGGATGAAACTCAAAAGCAGTATGTTGAACAAAAGAAGTTTGACCCACTCTCTCCCACCTCCCCAAAAAGGGTTTACTATATAGTTCCATTTACATTAAAATCAAGAACAGACAGACTAATCTATGGAGATAGAAACAAGAACAGGAGTTGTCTCGGGAGAGAAGAGAAATTGTCTACACAGAGGCAAGACTGAACTTTTCAGAGTGATGGAAAAGTTCTGATCTTGACTGAGATGTTGGCTATGTGTGTATCTACATTTATTAAAACTTATCAAACCACATACTGAAGGTCTGTGCATTTTGCTCATATCTCAATTTTTAAAAATCACGTTTATGCCCAAACTGGATTTAGACTGCTCAGTGAATTAGTTATAAATAGTATATCTCTTGATATTCATAAATATACTAATCACTATTTTAGCCACGCGCAATTAAGCCTGAAGTCTATGGCATATAGTAACTTTAAAACCTGCTAAGGCACTAAGGCTCAACCCTAGATTTCAATCAGGTGAGCATCTTGGAGCACATGTTCTATCTAATATCAGCAGCCCAGTATTCCAACTTCACAGAGATTTTTTCCTCTGCTCACCCTCAGTTAATTAGTAACTCTCACAAATGCCACTCCTTCCTCCAAAAAGCCTATTACTAGTACTGGCCAAATAAGTGAGAAAAATAAAGTCTTTTAATAATAATTATCCTCAAAATAGGAATTTCAGAAAAACTGCAATTCAAATTTTAAAATTCATTTCTAGCTTAAAGCTATTGATCCTACAATAGCAAAGTAACTTGAGTGCTAAACCATTTCAATGAGTACTTCAGCTACAGCAAAAATTGCTAAAGTTCCCAATAAAACTTTAATAATCAATTCACTTGTGATGTGAGCGACATTCATGGAAAACACATGAGTTTTGACGGCAAAATGATCAAGAGAAGGGCAGGAGCTGGTACAAACATTTCAATGAGGTGGCACAAGTTCAGCTAGTGAACTGACCTTAATTTTAAGAAGTTTTTACTTTTTCCTAACGTGAAGTTAACAAGAGAGGCAGTGCTAGTCAACCCATCGCCAAGGAAGTGTTCCTTTCGCACTGAGGTAGCTCAGAGGAGGCTAACAGACTAAAACTTATTCAATGCAGACAACACTGGCCACCAAGGCCAGAGCACTTGATTTCATTCTGGAGCACCAAGGACAATCTGACTTCATCCTCACATACAGCACGTTTCATTATCATGGTGAACCCTATCACTCGACATCATGTTGGCAGATTGTGGTAAGTTCATGAGGGATGTTAGAATGGTAAAGATGTAGTATGGTAGGTAGTTTATTTTATAATGTATTTTGATAGGCTTAGAACCAATAAAGATCTGAAGAAGCCACTTAAAACTTTCAGTTATACTTAATTGAATTTTATGGGAGAAAATGTATACAATGATAATATCCTTGAATTTGGGGGATTTGCTGAAATATCAGGACCTTTATGTCCATACTCATTTTTAATAACAAGATTGTAAGAAACTTAGATAACTATATATCCATGTAATTATTTATATAACTACATATAACTAATATTCATCTGCTAGATCTTGGAAAAAAAGGTGAAATTAAAAATTTAATTCACTTGACAATGTACTACATCAAACAAACATGGCAAAAACATGAATTCAACCAGCAGAACAAAAGTTGACAGCAAACAATGAAGCGTGCTGAAATGCAGAGCAATCACATCCTTGGATAAATCTCTTGATACAAGACTCACCCTTCAAGAAAACCTACCATCCCAGGACCACAGTTTGTTCCATCTGCCAGTGGCATGTGTTGAGTGCGACAGCCCTTGTGAACTCCTTCTGCACTCGTGCACCACAGACGCCTGCATTGTTTCTGCAGAGTAACAAAAAGCAGGCAAGCCAGAGTAAAGATAATGCTACACCCACCAGATCAACTCGGTATAATGTATCGGTTTATAAGTTGATCCCATATATTTCCTGGTTTCATGGTCAGAGCTGGAAATAATCAGTAAAGAAAACCTTTACTAAGTAAGTTCTAGTCATCGATTTTCCCCTAAACACATAAAAGGGCAACATTTAGTTTTTAAAAACGTTTAGATTTTCATCATACATTGAACAACAGGAGAGAGGCATTGGAGTGGAAATACTCGAAATTATGAGACATTTTTCTCTCTTTGCAAGACATTTTCCAAAGGACTTTTTGTTGTTAAATGTTATTCACAAGGAGTTTCCAAAAGCCCTTTTGATCCAACAGTGGAATGTATGAATAATGTGCATAGAAATACTGTGTAATGTATACTGGTTTCCTATTTTGTGAATATAATGCATACTTTCAACTTTTGAACAAAGGGTTCTAAAGTTTTCACAAGAAACAAAAATCCATAAAGGCTCACAGGAGCTAAACCCAAGATAATTCCTTTCTTTTTCTGAATTTAAATTCAAAGTTTATTTAGTGTCTATATCAGGTAGGAAAGAAATGTATCTTTTACAACAAAAAATTAAGGTAAATCTTCCTGTCTCCATAGTGGATATTTAAAGGCTTATAAAATTAATAATTATAAATTTAAGATTTTAGGAACAATACTGACTGTGTGAAATATGCTTTGTATGTCCCTGTGCTCACTGTTAAGTAACTTTCATTCATTCATTTAACATTCAATAAGCATTTATTTTAAAGCACCTATTATGTGGCAGATTCTGAACTGAATACTGGGGATATGTCTTTAAATGAATGAATAAAGCTGCATTTTTGGTCCAAAGATCCTCACAATCTAGTAGTGTGGTAAGCAGTTTGGCAAAGGTTTGTACAGGAATGAAGAAAATGGAATGACTACTGTGCTTGGAAAAGTAAGGCATGTATTCACCAAAGGAGTGACATTTATTCAGACTGAATCCTAAATTTACTCCCAAATAAGACAAAATCATAGTAATAAATCCAGTAAAAGTGTTATATCAGCTACTTAAGTGGAAATTTAAAGTATCCAACCTATGAAAAATCCTCAAACTAAATTGTAATGTAACAGCTTAATGAAAACTAAACAATAAGCCCCAAATTTTATTCCTTTGGATTTTAATCTATGTAAATTAAAATGTAGTCTATTAGATTGCTGAGGCCTTTAATACAACTCATTATCAAAACACTTATATTTTCTCCCCCACCTCCAAAATAATATCATTTTAAAATAAATATTTAAATGCTTTTAATTTTCAATAACCTCTCTGTGGCTCTGTTTTCTAAATGGGAATATTTCATAGGATTTTGTGAGAGTTAACAAGGATAATTTTTAAGTACCTAACACAGTACCTGGCATATAAGTACTTAATTTTAGTTTCCCTCTTGTTAACCCCTTTCTGACCATTTTTCTAAGACTTAAAACCTTTTAAGATATATTTAGTTCACCTTCTGTCCAAGAGAATAAATGGACATTTTGAAATATATTCTAACTATAACTTTGTGGTAGTTTTCAAACAAAAGGACAGAATTTTTCTTACCAAATAGGGACACACTTGTGACCCAGGACCAAACATAAGCTCACATTGCTTGTTCACATCATACATCAATCCAGGAAGTTGTGAAGACAGATCATACGTTCTTCCATTTGGTTTGTCAAGGAGGCATTCCCCGTGACCAGTACTGTACCAATGACAGAAAACAAAATATTGTGAATACATATGGATGCATTTCCATATAAAATGCTTTATTACATTTTCTGTAGTTCTTCACTTTCAAGAAGAATGTCAGTATTTTTTCATAATTTAATAACAAACTCATATCAAAGTAAGAAAACCTCATAGTTTACAAAGGACTTTTTATGTGTTTATTCTCATTTAATCCCCACAACTGCCTTAAAGGTAAAATTTTTTTAAAAAAAAACAATAACAAATAATAAATTCATCAGAATTTATGAAACATACATTTATATGTTGATCACACCACACTTTGGGTTTACTTTGCTATCCGATAGTTTTGCCTTATATCTAATGTCCAAATTGTCAAAATGTAAAAATAAAAATAAGTTTTCAAATCAATTGAGAAAATATGTTTATAGTTCTAAACAACAAGAAAACAAAGAAATTTCAAAAAGTATTATGCTGTCTCTACCTCAAAGAAGTTTTTTAAGAAGGGAATATAATACAGAGTCAAGGATGCCAGCCTTGGGAGTTTACAGTTTGGTTCCACCATTTCTCAGCATGCATGGCTGTGGACAAGTTATTTAGTCACCTCATCTGTAAATTAAGAGTGGTGATATCTACCTTCAAGCTGCTATTAAAGTATATGATATAATATATGTAAAGGAGTTAGAAAAGCAGTAAATAGCAGGGGAAATGTATATTAGTTACTCTTAGTTTGTCATGCAATATCTAGCCCACAGAAAACTTTGTGAAAATGTTCAGCCATTCCAATTGGGTTAAAAGCAACAATTTGTCCCATTGCAACAATTAAAATTTTTTTTGGAAATTTTTAGTGGCTAGAAGGACATGTTAACTTTTGTCAAAAAAATGAACACGTAACTTTTAAAATTCCCATTGGAGAGAATCATAATATTACTCATTTCCAAAAGGAAGCACACCCACTGGTATTTTTAACCAATCTCTCAATTAGCTATTGAACAAAGCTATATGGAATCACATGTAGATCAGCAACTGTATGTTGTGCTTTTAAATAAAGTTCCCATACGAGGGTAAATAATCACTGGCTGATTATAATTATGGGATGTATTTATGAACATATATTCCAAAGCATGTTTTCATTTATTCCCATAGTTCTCATACAGAGAGGTGACTAGAAATTGCATAAATCGGTGATTAGAATATGTAGTAGAAGAAATGAGACAGTATTGTGTTTATACAAGAAAGATTACCTAGAAAGAATTCCCCTTGCCTTTTGGACAAGTTTCAGTAACTAGGATAGAAACATCATCTGGATAAAAGAAGTTGGGAAGTAGAGAAACCTGGTGGGAGATGGAGAGATGAGGCAAGAAAAATCTGAATCTGCCTCCTCTCTTCAGAGCTGGGAAGGGCCTCCAGAAGAATATGCATACCTAGAGACTCCGTATCCCTGTGGCTTTAGAGAGTTATTTGGAATATTCAAGGTTTGACTTTACCTAGTCTCTGTCCTTCAAGGGCACCTCAAACTCCTCTCAAAATATTACCTGGTAGCTTCTGAAAATTCAAACACACACAACGAAGCTGTGATTCCTATTGAGTCTCCCTGCAAAAGGACTTTTCATTATAATAGCCCAAATTAAAAAAATGACAGCTAGGTCTGAAATGCCTCCCTCCATTTTTTTTTTTTTTTTTAGGAGTGAAATAATATGACTCTTTTCTTGTTTTTAAACATCCATTTGTACAGTGAAATTAAACTTAAATTTAAACCATGAAAAACTAAACAAATTGAACCACCTTAAAAGAACATACAAATTTCAAATTTTATAATGTAATGAATGTAAAGTAACAAAATCAGACTTACTCTAGGAATTCGGTGATATATTTCTGACTACATTTTGACCAGGTCCAAGGACTTGTCTGGTAATTTAAAGTAGGAGCCATTACATGATACTGATGTTTAATTCCAGTTTCCTTACATTTAAAACTATCATCATGTGGAACATTAAATCTAAAAATAAAAAGAAACACTTCAAGAACACTGTATATAACAATAGTAACAGATCTCCTACATTTATATTATAATGTAAAATACAGATAAATTTGATTACATCAGAATTTATACTCTTGATCCCTCCATAAAGTATTATAAAACTAGGGTCATCTTCATGTTTAGAAGCACACGATCTCTGAGAAACACTAGATTATAGCTTTGATCAGTAGCACAGTCTGTCGATTTGGTATGTGAATCTAAACAAAATATTTGAATTCTGGCTCACCTCATCACAATATGGACATCACATGCGCATAAAAATACCTGCAGTTTTCAACATGCATATCCTAGGAGATGTGTGTGGAAAGATTAGATAAAGGCAACACCACTCTAAATTCTAGACCACTGACTATTGCTACAGTATCAAAAGGACTTCTTTAATCCCTAATTCCATATCATTCTTTAGTCTCCATCTATTTTATATGAAAGAGTCTAAGTACTGTTTCTGGTTTATAATCAAAATAAAAACTCCTAAAGGGCAACCAAATTTCATAATGAGAGCAAGGATATTAAATAATTAGCTGGTGAGCAACAGATCCTGCATATTCTTTTGAGGACCCAAATGTAAACTCACGTTTAGAACGAACATTGAAACCACCTGATTCAGGTCCTTGCCTGCTGAAATTTGTACTTACATCAGTCTTTTAATTAAACTACTTACCCATATTCTAAAGACGCCTAAAGAATTTCTCATGAAGAAAATAAATGTCTAAGATGGTAACCTCCGTAAGAACAGTCTACTAGGTAGCAGCTTTGGAAACCAGCAAATAGGGCTTTTCAGATGTTGCTGAAATGTATCTATGGCTCCCAGGTATGCTCCTGATCCCATCCCTCATGTCAACAAATAACTTAAAAATCTGAGTGTGCATCCGGTTGATGATCGTGAGATATAACCATGCTGAAAGGAAACTGAAGCAGCACTAGTTCCATAAAAGTGATCTCCACTTGAAATTATTGTAGCTGAGTACTCTAATGATGTTAAGGCATGACCAGGAAAAGAAAATGTACTCAAACTAAGAGAAGCAGTTCTATCCTCAATTCCTTATTAGCAAGATAGAACCAAGAAACCCCAGGAGTGCTGGGGGTACATTTGGAATCATCTTTTAGAGGATGAGTTTATAAGGGGTTCTGACTTTCCGTGGGAGCTCTGAGGGAATCACGGCCTCCATTCTTAGAGCATAGAACCCCAGAAGAACATTTAATAATGCAGAAACAGGTAGGAGCATCTCAACGTCTTACAGAAAACTATGGGGTTAGGAGAAAAACTTTAAAAATCTTTTAATAATTGAAAAATCCCCACGGGCCACATCCTCTGCTGGGGCTCTGAGCTATAAGAGCAAGAAAGGAGTTGGTATTACAAATACTGGGGGGAGTTCCCCAGAACCAGGAGCCCCTGCAGGCCCTCCCAGCAGACGGTAGAGGACAGTACCTGCTCATGCATAGGGCAACAAGGGACAGAGGCCAGAAGTGCTTGTCATGTAATCCAATACAGTAAATGAAATAAAACAATTCCCAAGTTCTAGTTCTTTGCTTAGTCTGTTGATCTGTGCAGCCTGTCTGACCTAACATAGATCACAAAAGAGCCAGAGTTAGCATTTCAGGGGTGAAAATTACACTAATAATATTTCATAAATAAAGGTGCTAATTACTTAACCAAAGACAGAATTTTAGGCATTCTGTGCAATAATAGGAGGCATATTACTGAGGTGACAGGAGGTACTTACACGTGCCCAAGCTCGTGGGCTATGGTAAAGGCGGCACTGAGTCCATTTTCTTCACTAATAGAGCAGCTCCGTAGAGGATCACATAGGGTACCTAATTCTGCTAAACCTGAAAAATTTCACATTTGTATTTCATCAAAACGGTACATAATACCAAATCAGAAAGTACTAAATTTTAAAGCATTTACCATTGGCATTACCACTTAGAAATGAACGCAGCGTTGGCTGTTAATATTGCACGAATGTTATATAAGGTGGCAAAAAAAGAATAGAATGATTTGTCTGCGGATGAAATCTTTTAGTAAATTCTTGGATTCTTTTACTGAATAAAATAATCCAAAAATACAGTGTGAGCAAACAATTTTTAAAAAACAGGAAAAGGAAAAGAATATTTGTTACAGAAAGGATGAAGTTTTAGGCCACATTAGGGTGGGTAGTAGGAAAGGCAATGAATGTTTAAACTGGTAACAGAACTAATAAAGAAAATAGCACAGAACACTATAAATCTATGAGTTTTCTTTAATTTTTTAAAGTTTTGAACATCATACAATTATTCAATTGTCATATAATAATTAAATGAGTTAAAATGTTAAGTGCTTAGAATAGTACCTGGCATTTAATATCTGTTAAATAGAACATGAGTACATTAAGGATTATTGCAAGCACTCAATAATTTTGTAACTATTTCAGCAACGGAAAAAGTGTCATATATTAAGATCTATTCACTCATATAAAGAATAACATGCAACTCGGAAGTGCTGCTGAAAGATGAAGACAGTAAGAACTGGCTAGACACCAATAATTGCAGTTGATAGAGTCCTTTAAAAATAGAATAAGAAATTCAAAATAAATATTCATTACAACAACCAATATTCCATCATCAACCAAGTTCACATTTCATTTACTTTTTAATTTAACATAATACCATGGTTTTTGCTATTGCTATCCTTCAATATTTGCTTGTAAATTTCTGTTCTCCTATGATGATTCCTTTCATAAAAGAGAAGAATTATATAAAATAACCAGTTTCTTACTGTAAAGTTTTTGCATTCAGAAATTTATTAATATAGAATAGACTTATATTAGCTACTGTGTTTTAGCTCTCTTCTCCTGTGTATACTTTTATTCATAAGAGTTAAAAACATGGACATTTTCCTAGCATTTAAGGTAGATTTCCTAACAATTAGAATGCTTTTGTTGTACCCTAAAAATTAATGTAAGTTAAACTGAGGAATCTAAAACTGCTGGAAAAAGTCAGATTAACAAGTTCATTCGACATTACTTTTTTTTTTTTTTTTTTAACAAAAAGGAAAGATTTTCCCTCTTCTGACCCACTGCCAAAAGGCCTTGCTTGGGCAAACTCCCCACAAAAAGAGCTTTTTCTTAGAATCAAGACCAAAAGCGAGAAAGAAAAAAGACACTCTTTCTTTAACAGCCCTCTGTTGAAAGTATGAGGGAACTACTGTTCTCCTTAATGTTATAAAATTCATACTTGTATGTGCAATTTTTTTAGTCAATTTTATATTTATCCTTTGTCAGAATAAGTAAAAACCGAACACATTTTTTCATGAATATCCTGCTGTTCCCACGCCTTCATTAGTATTTTCAATTTGTTTAGCAGCTCAATTCCAACATATTCATTTTCAGGGCTGTGTAGATATCTGGAACACAACATTCACTCCATTACCACCCAAACTTTATGCTTCCTGCTTAAAGATGAATATATTATAAACTGAGTATTTTAGTCACATAACAGATCTGTAAAAATATGCGCTGCATATGGTTAGAGACCAAGCTGAAACATTCTCATAAATAGTCAAGACCAAAAAAACTGAAGTGAACATATAGTATTATGCAAATAATGCTAGTTGATAGTTTGTGCCTAGATTCACTCAAGCTGATTCTGGGTACTCTAACAGAGGTCAGAGATAGAATAAGGTAGCATGAGCCCAAATTTGACACATGTTCCTTGTGTCTGGAAATGCAAGAAGCTGCACCCAATCTAGTCATTTTGAAGAATGAAAACCATTTTCAACATACTTTGCAAAACACGCTCAGAGACTGAGACAATAATACTTGCAAAAGAGATGTAGCAGGAAACCTAGTAATTATTAACAACATTTTGTGTTTGTCATTAATAGCTATACTTAATTTGTTATTTTTCCACCTATTTTAGATGAGGAAATAAAATACTAATGCTTGTATTAGTATAAGGTATGTAGCCTTGCGCAAACTATCCTCACCTATAAAATTGCAATCATAGTTGTTCTTACTTCATAGGTTGGTTGTGAAGATTAAATGAGTTAAATCATGTAAAACCTTAATATAGCATATAATATAAGTTGTCATATCTCAGCTATTGTTCTCATCATTACCCTTGACTTAACAAAGCATAATAAGAATGCTTTCATTTGCATAGTTTATGTTTCTAAATGTCACTATGATTTATGTGCACAGGGATGGCTGAAAACCACAAAAAATGAATGGGTACTAGGAGACCACCCACAAATAGTACAGAACATCTAGCACTGAATCATTAAAAAATTAGTAATAAATGGCAGACATATTCATACTTAACTTTTAGTATAAAGATGTGACCCCAGGGCATAGATAATGTAGGAAATATAATATATTCAATGGATTCTTATTAGATGATTTACTCATAAAATATACCTAACAAAGCCAGAGAATAGTTTTCAGGGAGAGGAGAACAGGGTCTGCTGTAAAAATTAGAGTAGCAGGCATCTATTTCTACAAGTTTGCAAGATTAAAGTTTCTAAAGCGTCCTCCTAACGCAAAGAAACTAGACCTTTAATAAACACTGCTTTTTCATAAATACTGAGCTCACATGATTTACAAGAACTATCAAGTCCCCACCTTTAAACCTAACACGTATATTCTCTCCCTCTGGTCATACACATGCATATGTGCATACATACACACGCACACACATATTTATACCCTGAGCTAAATCCTAAGTGGTAAGCAATGAATAGTAAAGATAGAAGCTACTTTGAGGGCAAATACTGATATAAGCAATATGATTCAGAGACTAAGAGCTTGCTAGAGGCAGCTTCAAGGTAGAGGATCCGATCGTGAACTTTCCACTTTAAGTCAGGGACCCTGGTTAGTAACCATCTTTGCATTACAGCAAAAAACAAAAATCCCTCCTAGAGGAAAACACATACTTTATTAGCAGCCCATCCCCCAATCTCACGGGTTAGTATTAAGTAAATATGAGCTCACAATCAAAGACTACCAAACATACAAACAAGTCAGTGTAAGAGAAAGTTAGCAGAAACCACATATTTGTCTATCAAGTATTCCAGACGTGAGAATTGTCAGGGACGCAATATAAAATTACTCCATACAAAATGTTTAAGTAAACATGAAAGGCAATTACAAGTATGAGCAAATATAAAAAGGATGTAAACAAAATGAACAGACAGATTTTGAGTAATAATTAACTAGGACCTTTTAAATTGAGAAACATATGGAAATAGAAAATTCAGAGGATGAGTGAAATATCAAATCAGAGCCAGAAGAAAAACAGTAAAATGCATGTTAGAGCTGCTTGAATGAAGCATGAAGAGAAAAAGAAACGAAAGCATGGAGAACAGAATGAGAAGACCCAGTACAAATGTCATCAGGGTCCCACAGGAGAGAACAAATAGAATATGAGGGCAAATTTCGAAAAAAAAAATTAATGGGAATTTTGATCACAACATATCCCAAGAAGGATAAATAAAAAGAAATCTATATTAAGACACAATTTTAATGAAACAGGATTATATCCAAGACAAAGAGAGAAATTACTAGCAGCCAGAATGAAGGATCACCAAAGAATCTACGACTAAACAGACTACAGGGCCGGCCCCGTGGCTTAGCGGTTAAGTGCGTGCGCTCCGCTGCTGGCGGCCTGGGTTTGGATCCTGGGCGCGCACCGACGCACTGCTTCTCCGGCCATGTTGAGGCCGCGTCCCACATACAGCAACTAGAAGGATGTGCAGCTATGACACAACTATCTACTGGGGACTTGGGGGAAAAATAAATAAATAAATAAAAATTAAAAAAAAAAAACAGACTACAGATTTCTCAATAGCAAAACCCAGAAAACAATACAATATTATATTCAAAATACTGAAAGAAAATAACTGTCAACCTAGAATTGGTACCCAGAAATATGGGTAAGTTAAACACATTTCCAGAAAAGTGAAAATAGAGAATTTTTCACTAATATGTCTTCACTAAAAGAACTTCTAAAGAATATAATTCACGGGGGAAAAAAGGAAAATGACCTCAAAGGGAAGGTTTGAGATGTAAGACGAAGTTATGAAAAATTTATAAGCACGGGAACAAACTTAAACAAGTATTGAATATAAAACATATCCTCTAATATACAAGGTTTACAAAATGATGGAAATAAAATAGTGGACAACCATACCATAAGTTTAGGAGGAAATTTAACAAAGTTTAAGTAATCTAAGATATTGCTTGTTTAGGAGAGAGCTTTGGACAAAGTTAATTATGGTAGTAAAAAACCAGAGTAACCTCAAAATAGGAGTGTTTATAATTTTCAACCTGCAAAAGGAAAAGTGAAATAAGAAAACTAACTTAAAAACTTAACCTGAGAAAACGGGGGTAGGGGAAGCACAGTATAAAATGAGATAAACAGAAAGCAAAAGCAACATGGTATATATAAGTGAATATATAACACTAATTACAATAAACGCAAATGGACAAACCTTGCCAATTAAATAGATTATTATAGTTATTTTAAAAATTCAATTTTATGCTATTTCCAAGAAAAACACCTAAAGTAAAAGGGCACTAGAAAACTTTAGCAAAAAATATATCCACCAAATACTAAACAAGAGAAAGTTGAGGTAGCTATAGTATTATCAGACATAATATATTTTAAATATATAACTATACTGATTTTTTCTCTTTAAAAAGCATTACTAGTGATAAAGAGAGTCACCACACAATTGTAAGAGGTTCAATTTAAACTTATATGTACCTAATAAGTTAGCCTTAAGATAAATGAAATGAAAAACTGTAATGCTATATGGAGTGACAGATATATACTCATGCTTCAAATTAGTGACCTAATAGACGATATAGTTAATTTGAACAGCACAATTAGCAAGTTTGATTTAACAGACATATATGTAGAACTCTGTGTACGATGTTAGAGAATATGCACTCTTTTTAAACATACATGGAGCATTTTTTTAATTGACCACATAATAGACCATACAGGTAATATCAAAAGATTTCAAAGAATAAGTTATCATAGATCATGTTCTCCAATTGCAATGAAATTAGAATTCAATAAACAAAAAAAAAAACAAGCCTACACACATTTAGAAATATTTAAATGCATTTCTAAATAATTCATAAGTCAACAAAGAAATCATGATGGAATTTACACATATTTAGAATTTATCATTTTAAATGACATAAAATACCCACAAAAACTTGTGGGACAACAAAAATTATACTTTGAAGTAACTGATAGTCTTAAATAATAAAATCAGAAAACAAACCCTAGATGTTAATCAACTAAGCAGTCAACTTAAATTACAGATAGAACAGCAAGATTAAATTGAAAAGCAATGAAAAGATAATAAGGTTAAGCAGAAATTAATGAAATAAAAACAAGAGACAAAAGTCATAGTTGATTCTTTAAAAAAACAAATGCAATAGTCAATATTCCAAGGAAATTGATCTATTAAAAAGGAGAGGTGCAAATAAATAATGTCAGAAATAAAATGGGCATAACTATAGCTATACACAGAAGAGGTTAAAATAGAAAATGCCATGAAAATAATTGAAGTTAATAAATTTTACTACTAAATTTTACTACTAAAAGAAATGGTAAAATATCTAGATAAAAATAACTTTAAATACATTCAAGAAGATAAAAACAACAGTCTGTTTACCATTGGAGAAATTTTTAAAAATAGTTAAAAATCTTCCCACAAAGAAGTCATTTCCACAAATGAAACCCAGATGGTTCTCTAAGTGGGATCTCCCAGGTTTTCAAGATATAGATCATTCCAGTATTATACAAAATCTTCCAGAGAATGGGAAAAGAGATAATATACTCCAACCAATGTCATAAGGTGAATAAAACCTTGGTATCAAAATCAGACAAACATGATAAAAGTCATTTCACTCTGGCTGGATTTAAAATCAATAAACAAAATAATCCATTGCATTTCTATTAACTAGCATCATAAGTTATTTGAACTAATAAAAAACAGAAGTCTAATAAAAGTTGTACATGACTGGCTTGAAAGAAAATATATATTATTGAAAGACATCTAAAAAGACCTACATAAATGGATAGATAATTGTTTTATAATAACTTGACATGCTGCTTCTAAAATTTTTATAGAAGAACAAAGGTCCAAGAACAGCCAAAATACTTTTGAAGGAAATAAGGTGGAGTGATATATCCTATCAATTATTATGATTTATTATAGGCCTATAAAAATTAATAGTGTGGCATTGGTGCATGGTTTAAATAAAAAGTAGTGACTAATGGAATGAAGCAATGATTTTCAGACTCAAGTGTATGTAGTTTTGTATGTAGTTTTATATATGACATTGCAGATTCAAAGGAAAGGAGATGAACTATTCAATGCATGGTCTGAGGAAACTGGTTATCTGAATAGAAAAGTAGCTAACAAAACTAGATCCCTATCTGATACTATATCAAAAAAATATCCCAAATGGTTTAGAGATTTGAATGTGAAAGGACAAATTTTCAATATTTACGGGAAAATATGTTTAGACTTTGAGCTAAGAAGGCTTTCTTAAATAAGATACGAAATTGCTAACACTAAAAGAAGAGGTTTAGGGGCTGGCCCCATGGCGTAGTGGTTAAGTTCCGCATGCTCTGCTTCAATGGCCTGGGTTCCAATCCAGGGCATGGACCACTCGTCAGCCATGCTGTGGGGGGGACCCACGTACAAAATAGAGGAAGATTGGCACAGATGTTAGCTCAGGGCGAACCTCTCCCAAGCAAAAAAAAAAAAAAACGAGGAAGATTGGCAACAGATGTTAGCTCTGGGTGAATCTTCCTCAGCAAAATAACAATAATAATAATAATAAAAGAAGAAAATTTATAAATTCAGCTACATTCTGCATTTTCACACACATGAAATGAAATTCCATGAATTTTCACAGACACAAAAATGAAAACTAAGCAATGAATTATTAGAATATATTTGCTATACATATAAACCAAAAAGGGTTTAGTATCAAGAAGTTATAAAGAACACCTAAAAAGCAGTAAGAAAATGACAAATACCACAGCAGAAAAATAAGCAATGCTTTTCATTTCTTTCATTCCTCACAGAAAAGTAAATACAAACGGCCAGCAAATATATGAAAAGATGTTCAAATTCATTAGTAATCAGGGAACTGAAAATTGTTACTGTAATCATATTACATTTAGATTGGACAAAATGAGAATCTGAAGATACCTTGTACTGATAAGGACATAATCAAAAGGAAGGCTTATATATTATTAATAAAGGTGTAAATAGGTACAACCATTTTAGAAAATAATTTGATATATCTTATGAAGTTGAACGTTAGCACATTTAAATAAGAGCAATTCTAATCATAGGAATATACCCTAGCTCTTACAGCAAAGTTCGTAACAGAAAAAAGCTGGAATGACCCCAAATATCCACTGATAGGTTAGAGATATGTCAACTGTGAATGAAATATTATACAGCAGTGAAAATGCATAAACTACAACTACAAAGCTCAAAAAGAAGCAAAACCAAACAATTTCTTGTTTAGGAAGATACATATGTAATAAAATTATTTTTCAAAAGGTGGAGGGAACTGACACATAACGAAATTCACGGTATTGGCTACCTCTTGGGAAAATGCAAGGGGATGAAATAAGGAATTAGCACAGGCCCTACAATAGTACTGATAAAGTTCTAGCTCTTAAATCACAGCTATTCACTTTATTATTTTGCTTTAAATTTACATACAGGTTATTATATATTATTTTGTATAGATCAAGTATTACATAATAAAACAATTTTAAATTAAATATGTCAAGCTTTGCACAGTGCTTGATATTTAGTAATTGGAACATAAATACCAGTTCTTATTATTCTTTAAAATTTATAGAAGTAGAATCAAATGATAGTGACAACTGTAATCATTAATCAAGACAATTAATCAAAATGATTAAAATGTAAAACAAAAGGAAAATAACATTATTTTAAATAATTCAGTAAACAATTATATAAGCTATATTTAATTTACAAAATAACTCACCTAATGTGTCACATTTCTCTCTAGCTCCACAAATGTCTTCCCTTAAAAACAAAAGATTTTGAAGCATTTTCAGAAAATAATTTTGCAACAAGCCAAAACAAAGATAAAGAAACTTGAACTGTGATATGACTATTAGCACAAACTGACTTCCAAAATCCAGTTCTTATTAAGCTCTCAGTAAGTTTAACCCTAGAGTAATGTACCATTTGTGCATATCAATAAACAATAGGTGCTATATAAAAGTGATTGTGCATAGCTAAAGCTTTGACCAAGTTCGATAAAAAGCTAATATTTTTCACCTCTCTGCCTTTACTTATACAGTATATGTAATTTACTCTTGATGTTTCAATGTCATTATGAGCTTCAGCTATTATTTTGCTACTGCAAAATAATGATGTTCTCAGACGTTATCAAGCTGTTTAACTTTTTCTGCTTTTGCATTACTTAGTCGCTGACCATTCAATTTGACAGTTCTCTTGTCTCTTTCCTTATGGTCTCCTCTTATAGCCCTTTTCTCCCTCCCATCTGTTATTTCCATTCTTTGCTGCTTGGCCTTTAACTGCAATCCAGGACAACACCATGGACTGGTGACAGAATACTGTGTACAAAATTAAGTTAATTCTGCTTCAGTTTTGAAAAGAGATAAAAGTACATGGACTACATGTCAGCTATTCCACATGGACTAAAGGTTTTCATTTCAGGGTACTAGAAAGCTGAGATTTTTCTGAGTCTGACTCCCAAGCGAAAGATTTATTTCCTTTGGTCAACCAACCACCCAACCAACCAAACAGCAAACCCAGGATCTAAATATTCTAGTAGCATCCATGTTGCTGAAACAAAGGTGCAAATTAACAACGTATGGTGGTGCTTGTAAAATGGACAATCATTTTATAACAGCAGAAGCTGTTTTTCATATAAATAAATAGGTTTGAGAAAAACCCAACCAAAGGCAGTCTAGCGATTAAGCCATGCACTGAGCATCACAACAAGAAACAAACAAAACAAAACAACAAAAAAAAAACACAGTACAGGGAATCCAAAAAGTGGACAACCTCATAAATTCAAAAGCTCTTTCCAAGTAGTTGAACAAAATCTGCTCTCAGTTCCATAACCATGTTAGTTTCCAAATATTTTTCCTAATTCTCTCATTCTGACACTAACATAATAAGGAAATTATTTTGTTTAGGTCATATCATTACGTAGCAACCTAACATTGCTAATTTCCTAAGGAATCAACTAGTATTACGGTCTGAAAGAAGAGTGCTTTCTTTCAATAGTATCTTTTGTAATACAAATTCTCATAGAATACCTCCACGTATTATTGATAAAGAATTAAGGTAACAAGAAGTAGCAACGGTCATGCAGGAGAGAAAGGGTAAACAATTGCAGTTGGAAGGGTTATTTCTAAAACTGTACCTTGTGATAAGAACAGCAGTATCATGGTGGGAAGGGTGAGCATCGTCAAGAACATTCTGAGTTTGTTGCCATAAACAAAAGTTACGTAATGTGGCAGCTGCATTAAAACTGATGACTGGTCCTTCCTACACAAAAAATAAGCAATTCAACATGACGTCAAAACATTCATGGCCTCTTTTCCTTCCACGCTTGTCAGCATTCATGCAACTCATCAAATAGCATGTTCACAGGCAAATGAAGAAGCGGCATCATCTCTCCCTCATATCTCCAACATATTTTAGCAATACTTAAACATAGTGATCAAAACTGAATCTAATTAGATCTTCTCAACATAACTAAAAAACTAACTTCTAAAAATTACTATATTTTAAATCCTTCAACCATAAGATTATAAATTGTTATATATATATAAATTATATTATATATTATAGATTTTTAAATTATTAATTTTTGTTACTTCCTCTGCTGTCGTTCCATTTTATTTCCATCACAATAGAAAAAAGTAATCTCTCTCTTTTTCAAATCAAGTTTTTCACGTAAATTTTAAAATTATCTCATATCTAATAAAAGTTTTATGATCTATATAGACTCCTGCTAGGAGCCTTCTACAATTCAGATTACTAATTTTAGACCTGTTTCTTACCTGTTCATTGTGAATTACAACTAATTTTACAATTACTATGTTTATAAGATTTCCAATACTTGAGTCCTTGTAGATTGCTGCAACCTGCAAGGAAAAGATGTAGGATTAGACGCCTAAAATTAATATTTCTTCTCAAAAGTAAACTGAAACCAGTCCTAGAACATCAATTCTCTCATTTAGGTGCACATTGGAATCTCCTAGGGAGCTTTCACAAATCCCAATGCTCAGGCCACATCCCTTACCAATTAAATCAGATCTGTAGGGTTGAGATCTAGACATCAGTATCTTTTAAAATTCCCCTGTATTTAATGATTCCAATGTGAAGCCAAGTTAGAGAACCAGTATCCTAAACCTGGCTACTGAGATTCGTCCATGGATCAGCAGTGTCCACATCACCTAGAGCTGACTAGAAATGCAGACTCTCAGGCCCCACCCTGGACTAGTGAGTTAAAATCTGCATTTTAACAAGATCCTCAAGTGATTTGAATGTACATTAACGCTTGGAAACTGTTCTAGATAATTCAGCAAGAAATTCACTACATTCTGTGTCATGATTCCAATTTATGCGACCACAACGCTCCATAAAAATAAGTTTTACCTGATCTTTTCTGGTAGTTTTACCTAACCTTTTCTGCCACGGTTGCATATTTCCAATTCTGAGTATGCTTATGATCTTTAACGCTTAGCACTACTGGAATCCATGGAGACAGATGTATCTAGAATCATATAAAGAACTATAGAAGAGGTCACGGATCACAACTTGGTCCTTAATTCTCCAAAATTGGAGAACGCAAGAGTCTACGAGGCACTCTGCATGGGCTGTTTGTGATTCATGGTTAAAGCGCTATCCAATTCATCTCCTCTTCTTGTAGCCGTCATGGAAGTTACCACTGCTGTGGGAGTGTCTTCCATGTCCAATGCCTTTCTCTGCCTTGCACTCCTTTGAGACATAACCCTCTAGACCTGAGCCACCTGTGCAATGAAAACGGCTTCCGAAACCTGGGTCGCCATCTCCCGGACCACTGCACAAACCAAGACAGCAACTGATTCAGGATCTGATACTTCTCTCATTTATTTAATAAATAAATGTTCAATGTCTACTCCTTGCTTTGTTGGCTAGAGACCCAGAGATAGGGAAGAGGACGTGGTCCCTGACCTTGTGCAGCTTAACAGTTTGCTAGAAGTACCAGTAGTGGAGCCCTCACCCCATCAGCGAAAGCTGCTTCAACACAATGAATAACATGACTGCTGCTGATGCTTCTAGAGCCACACAGAGTACCACCAGCACCAGAGCCAAAAGCATCTCTGGAAATGCTGACCTTGCAGGGTCAGCGTGGACTTAAAATACCCATTCCAGCACCTTTCCTGTTGTTTTAGCTGTAAAGCCACAAATACTTACAGGTTTGTCATCTCTACCTGCAGGGATGCCTTTGGCTCTGGTGGTAGCATTTTTTGGCAAGAGAGGTGGTCACCCCAATGGAGTTGACAGTAAGTTCAGTTAAGACTGGGACAGTCAGATGATTGGCAGTTTCAAGTAGGTGTGTTAGCACTGCAATATTGCTCACTTTCAAAGGGGAACTGTGGAAATTTATAGCTGAATTGATATATTTTTAAAAGTTGCGTGGAGAAAGATTTATCTACTATAGAAAATGAAGCATATCTATATTTGTGGCTTCAGAGTTATCCTTTGATCCTGTGAGTTTAAAACTAGATAGATGCTTTTCTAAGTCAAATTACAAGGTAGATAACACACCTCAAAAGTATGCATGAAGGCTCTTTTTCCCCTAAAAGTGAAAAACAGTGGTGAAGACTTCTGTCACAGGAGATCATGCATTCTCAGTAACCTACAGAGAAGAGTGCTTAAGCACTATGAGGTATGCAAATGGCTAATTTCTCTACTCATTGTCCCAAATTTGTTGACTACAAATGACAATCTGGGTGTTATAATATTAACTATAAAATATATAACCACAAAAATATTTTCCATTTTAGAATGGAACAGATGCTGTATCCTTTATTGAAAAGTGACCAATCTATCAGCTGAAATTTGGAAACATATTCCTGGCATTCTGATGGTATATTTTTAAATATATTACTACAGCAAAATTTCCTTAAATTGTAATGTTAGGGAAAAGATAATTTAAATTATTATGCAAGATGGGTAACGTTATAAGCACAGTCCTTTAAGTTAAACAGACCCAGGTTCAAATTCTAACCGCTATTTATTAATAATACCTACTTATCAGGCTGTTATAAGGACTAAAACATGGTGTGCAAAAAAGTATTTAGATCAGGGCCTGGGTCATAGGAATCAATGGTAGTTATTGTTATTATTACTACTTATAAAACTTTTTCAGAAGAAAAGGCATATGTTACATATAATGCTAGCTCTGGCACATGTGTTTCAAATTAGTTATCATAGTATGCCCAAATTGAAAGTAAAGGATCCAAGAGCATCACAATTGCATTATTTCTTTCAATATTTATTGAATATCTACTGCCTATCAAACATGGTGTAACTTACTAGATACACAGAGATGAATAAGGCATGATTTCTGCCGTTAAAAAACTCATTCTTCCAGGGGTAAAAGATATAAAAACAGAGTTCAATTTAAATAACTCTTCACGCACCCTCCTCCCAAAAAACCTCTCAGATTGATATTTTGCTTTTATAGCAAAACGGTATGATTCAGTAATTAAGAAGGTAATTAACAAGACAGGAAACAACAAGTGTTGGAGAGGATGTGGAGAGAAGGAAACTCTCATACACTGCTGGTGGGAGTGCAAACTGGTGCAGCCACTATGGAAAACAGTATGGAGATTCCTCAAAAAATTAAGGATAGACCTACCATATGATCCCACTATTCCACTCCTGGGTATTTACCCAAAGAACATGAAAACACCAATGCATAAAGATGCATGCATCCCTGTGTTCATTGCAGCGTTATTCACAATAGCCAAGACTTGGAAGCAACCTAAGTGCCCATCAAGGGAGGAATGGATAAGAACATATGGTATATATACCCAACGGAATACTACTCAGCCATAAGAAACGATGAAATCCAGCCATTTGTGACAACGCGGATGGACATCGAGGGTATTATGCAAAGTGAAATAAGTCAGAGGGAGAAGGTCAAATACTGTATGTTATTTACTACTTATTAAGTAGATAATAACAACAACAAACAAACACATAGAGACAGAGATTGGATTGGTGGTTACGGGGGGCTGCGGGGGTGCAAAAGGGACAATTTGGCACATGTGTGTGGTGATGGATTGTAATTAGTATTTGGGTGGTGAACACGAGAACATAATGTAATCCATGTAGAAATAGAAGTATGACGACGTACACCTGAAATTTATACAATGTTATAAACCAACGTTACCGCAATAAACAAAAATAATTAATTAATTAATTAATTAAAAAAAAGGTCATCCTGCTCATTTAACTGTATGCACCTATTGTTTTATGTATTGACCATGTGCTTATATACTCAATATATATACCTTTTACTATATTTGGATGTTTAAAGGTGCTATTATTGAATAACTCTATTCAATCAAGCTGAATTGTGAAGCAGGCAAATGAGCGACCACAAGGCCCATTTGTCACTAAGAGGCTTTTCTAACTGCCATGTACAACATGCTTCTCTCATCCCCAAACTACCACCCCATATGAGGTTGCCATGATGGTAGGGTACCATGTTTGTTACTTCTTCGTAAATAATACATACATAAATTTATTGAATGTTTGTGTGCCAGATGTGTTCTAAGATTAAATTAATTCATTTAATTCCAGCAAATCCTATGAGATAGGAACTATTGTGTCCATTTTTCAGATAAGAAAACTATGGTATGGAGAAGTTAAGTAACACACTGAAGATTAGGCAACTGGTAAGCATCAGAACACAATTTCTATCTTAGGCAGCCTGGCTTTAGCTTGGATTACTTTATCTGATCTTAGGGAATTTCAGCATTCTACCCTAAGTCCTTCCTAATTAGTTCTTGGTACAAAAAGTTTTTTCAGAACTCAGATATGGTTCATGTCCTAGCCCCTGATACTATCCGGCAGTGGCCACGTAACTATGGCCTCAGAGAAGTCCCATGCAGTCAGGAGACCTGGGTTTTAGTTCTACCTCTATTACTAGTTACAAGAAAGTTGTTCAGCTCTGGAAATGGATTTATCTACTTTTTGTCTCAATACCTGCAACCACGTTGAGGCACTGAGCACCCTCAGGCACAATGCCTTAGTGTATTTGATTAAAATTTACCAGATGCTGTTGGGGGAGGGGTGTAGGGGATATCTGTTTTAAAGAACAAAATCATTCCACAGTTTCAGGAATGTTGAGTAAAAAAGAGTTAAATAGGCATCCTCACAGAGTCTTGAACAGTCTAACATATATACACAAATATATTCTATGAAAGAGGTATTATATGTAACACTTCATGTAGCTACTTGGCCACAGCCTTCTTTTTCCTTCCCATGGAGCATGTCACAGGGCTAGGACCCCATTTCATAGACTGTACCTTAGGAAATGCCAGACCAGATTTCTAAGGCATCTTCCTGTTGTATAAAGCTATGTAATATTATATTACTGTAATCACTAGATTTTAGAGGCTATGTATTAGAATTTGTATTGATTTAATTAAAATGTATTTAATCTTTTATTCTTTAAGTGTCTGCTTTCCTGGCATATCGAGTTCATATTTCTTTACAGGTCTCATAAAATAGTAAAGATTACTTCATGAATATTTAATGAATGTAAAAAAAAAATGGTATGAATTATATTGTTTAAATATTTTAAGAAAATTCTAGGCAATATATTTCATGCAAAGCATGAAACAAATTATCACCATTATCTGAACAACCATTTTGAAATAATTTCTATATAGAGTTTCAGAAAATGTTCATATATGTCATGTGTACAGGCTGCCTTCACTTTATTTTAGGCATTTTTTAATTGAGATAATTGACATAATACATTGTATTAGTTTTAGGTGTACAACATAATGATTAGACATATGTATATATTGTGAAATGATTACCACAATAAGTTAACAGCCATCATCACAGTCATGAATTTTTCTTGTGATGAGAACTTTTCAGATCTACTCTCTAAGCAACTTTTAAATATACAATACAGTATTGTTAACTATAGTCACTATGCTGTATATTACACCCCCAGAACTTATAACTGGAAGTTTGTACCTTTTGACCCACCTTCATCTTCAAAGTCATCTATATAAAACTGATTTTAAGAAAGTGATTTTGTTTACAAAGATCACTACTCTCATCAGAAAGATCTTTTTAAGTTAGAAAATGATGACATTGCACTTATGCACAAAGTAAATATGTGCAAAGAATTAAGAATAAGCAGAGCACTGAGTTGAAGAAAAGAAAAGGTAACATAAATGGTTATACCTAAAGTATGAAAGTATATCATTAGTTTTTATTTTAATGTGGATGAAAATTTCCCCTACATTGAATAATATCAGTAAAAGCAACTCAAAGAGTTGAAAGCAATGAAATTAAGTCAATGTAATGCAAGTAAGGGTTTTTAGCTGATAAATGCCTTTAATAATAGGAACTATGTTTTAATAAATAGAGCTAATTCCTGATGATCACATGGTCCTCCTTAAACTCACATTATTAAATCTGTAACAAGGTGAATATTATGAAGTCAAACCTATGCAAACACATGGAGTATGGAGGTCTCTGATATATAGTAAATATTTCCAAGGTTTACTAAACAATGTCACTGAATATCAAAATAAACCTGTCAAAGAAAGTAATTGCTCTAGTTTACACATACTCTGGTAGTCTAATAATGCATATGTAAATGCCATTTTAGCCTGACACTACCACCCAAATTCTCTAAGGATAAAAGCTTTGGGATAGCAAATAACTGAACATCTGATCACTTAACACACTTATTTCATTAGACACACTATACACAATTGTGTTCTTCCCAACTAATTTTAATGTTAATTCCAGAAACCCTTTGACTAAGAGATCACTAAGCTATTTTTACATGATACATCATTCTAGAAACTGAATTAAATCACCCACATTATTTCTATATCATTGCACTCAGACATTTTGTTAAATTGTTGAAAGCAAAGAAAAAGTCTGAGAAGACAGCATAATTGTTTACTTGGTGCAGGATGGGTAAGAGTAGATAATCCTCTCTAAATTGTGTGTATAATCCATTTGCTCAATGTTGAAAGCATTCGGCTATTTCTCCCATTATATCTGAGGCCAAAAGACAAAACTTTTTTTCATCACTGTGAACTTTTCTTTAAATAGCTCACAAAGATATTCCAAGTCACATTTTCTTGTTTTTTCTTAATTACTAAGACCAAGAACATTACCAATATCTTGAGTGTGTGTTTGAATAAATGCAGTTAATGCCTTCTTAAAAATTAAGACAAAATATGCAAAACCTGAATGGCTCCTTCCTCAACTGGAAACATCTGGGGCACTTATGTGGCGACAGCATCCCTCTTATCTCTTTAGAGCAATTTTGGAAATGGACTTCACAAGTGGAGACAAAATAAGTAGGACTAGGTTTGACAATCTCTACGTCGTGTGACCAACTATGCCAGTTTGCCCAGGACTAAGGGGTTTCCAGGAATGTGAGACTTTCAATACTAAAATCGGGAAAGTCCCAGGCAAAACAAGGCGAGTCTGTTAGTCTTTCTCTGAGTTTCCTTTCACATTGTTTATATCCACAAATACAGCTGTGATCACCGTTCTTCACTAATAAAACTATATACAGAACCATAAAGTCTACTGACTTTCCTGTATCCTTATCTGAACATTCTTTCAATGAAAAAAAAAAGAATGATGAAAGCACCAAAGCCAGGTAATTTAGAAGTCATCTGAAATTCGACCTCTGAGGAGTAAAGAAAGCATATATAAAACCCAAACCACTCAAAAGAGAGACCTACCCTCCTAAATTTTTCCTGCTACCCATCTATATTTGGAATGCTCCCCTCTTCCTCAACCATGCTGCAGTCTATCTTCCTGTGAAAGAAAGTTTAACACAAATCAGCTGACTGTCTCTACAGACATATCTTCAATCGAAATGGGCTCTCCTTCATAGTGGGACTAAACATCTAGGATGTGATATGTGCACGCATTGGTCTGTTGCTTCAAGCAATCTCAGAAGCAGACTTCCTTTCCATGAAGCCAAAAGGTCTGCTTTGCACTTGATGAACTCTGGCTTTAAAACTCCCATGGACAACTTCAGTTACCTCAAGGGATGTCACAATATCTTCCAAACAGTGATTATATTGATTTCTATGTAAAATATAGATAAGAAAACTTTTCTGAGGATGGCATTATCACTAAAACTGCATATAGCCATTCAAAAATTACTCTTGAAAAATTACTTTTATGTTCCTTTACTCCTAGTCAGTGTTTGCAAAGCACTGACATTAGCGTTATCTGCCATTTAATATGCTTCAAAATCTGTTGTATTTATAAAATCTAATATATTCCTTCAGTATCTCTACTCTCCCTCCACCAATTTAAATTTCCTCTAACCATTTAAATTGCAAAATCTATCCCACAGTGTTCCATATAATTGATACAATTTCCTACATTATCAACTGACACCCTCCATGTCAATGTTCTCATTAGAATCCCTGCATAATGAGCATGCCACACCCAAGTGTAGATAATTATACATCTAGATAATTACTTCAGATTCAGAAGTAAGAAGATGTTATCAGGATAAATTTATATGTAGAGCCCTGTTGTCATTTTAAAAATTCAATTCAAGTAAACAAGTGTCTATATGATACAAATTTCAGAAAATCATTTTGGATCATCTATTTTTTGTCTACTACAATGTCATGCATTCTGAAAAAAGTATTATTCACCTATTCATTCATTCTTTCTTTCTTTCATTAACTACTGAGTGTCCGCTTTGTACCAGATACTGTTTAGGCAACACAGACCATGTATTCTTAGCACTTATACGAATTTAAGATAAAATGTTCTATGTAAGGAAAATAACAGGGTCTTAAGATCTTCAAGTCACAAGGAACATGGGATTTCTAGCTAAGGGAAATTTACAGTGGCCTATACATGTGTCCTGGCCAAATCTTTTCAACCAAGCGGGCCTGAATTCCCTATATGTTAATAGAGGTACTTCCAGCCATGAGATATGTTCTAATACCCCAAATTTGTATAAATAGGTGATCATATAATTCACCAACTAAACCAGGGTACTCCTGAGCACGAAAGAGGGTGCTTTTAGCAATTACTCTAAAACAGCAGCCTTAAATCCAAGAATGTCCCAGACAGTAGATGTATGTATGCATATACGTATGTATGTGTATATATGAGTATGCATACATGTATTTGTATATACGTGTGTATATATAAGATACAGAGTGCTACCACTAACCCAGAATTGGTGCTCTTCATTAGCACCAGAATTCTGCTCTACAGATACTGGCACCACCACTGCTCAACAGAGATATTAACATCAGATCAAGGACTCTTATAGCTACTGTGCTCTTACATCCCAAATTTGCTAAAGCAGCTCTATTAGTAATAGCCTGTCCTTTTATCCCGATAAATACACTTATAACTTAAAATATCCTTTGGCCCAATTTCTGATTTGGCAAAGGTAGCGGTAGCAAAAATAGCATCCTCTCCCCTCTGTGCAGAAATAGGGTGAAGTTTTAAAATTCCAATTCAAAGGGCAAAAGATCAATGCTACTAGGATCTTCCCTGTCACTAGGGGGCAGAAGCCATTCATGTGATGAAGAATAATTCAAGTATTTTCTATAAGTGGTTTCAGAGATTTTAAAATGTTTTAGAAAGTTGTCAGAGTAACAGGATGGGATACTTGCTATACCTCCATATAAGCTAAATTTCAATGAAATATTATTTGGGGCTTAAACCTAGACACAATTCCCTTTCAAATAGAATTGAGGAAAACATTTTTTAAAATTAAATGTGAAAAAATATTACGTTAACATTTGAGGAAATTTAAAGGACGTGTTAAGTTTACTTACAATCGACATCAGAGTTAGTACATAGTGCTGCAAATTCTGTCCATGATGATGAACCATTTTAGCATCAGCCGTAACCATAACTTCCACGTATCTTGGATATGATAAAAAACGTTTTCTCCTGGAATGTAATTGACTTCTTTCATCTTCCAATGATATATTTTTTGAAGGATCTCCTAAAACTATTTTCTTCTCCACATTAAGATCTTCATTCATGTTGCTGTAGTTGTGAAAAGGTAGAGTGGTTTTCTTTATTTGACTATCTAGGGGGATAAAAAGAATATAATGTGGAGCCATTATATTAGATGAGACTAAAACTATGACGCAAAACAGAATAGCTAAAAATATTTAATACTTACACATCTGCTTCCAATGTGAAACAATAAAAGGACAAAAAAATTATTTAAAATAGTGATACAGGTTATGAGTGTTACTATTCCTAGCAATAAAATGTTAACATTTTCATAGATTGCACTAATAAAACCATCTAAATCTTATATTAACAGTTATGACTATTCAAAAACATTTATTAACTACTGGGTAGAAAATAAAAATAAATTGCGTCCCTATGTTTTCCTCAGTAGATAAATTGGGTCCTCAAGCCACCGATGGCATTTAAGCTCATTACAGAGTAATCACATCTTGTATAAAATATAGAACAAAACATACTTTCATTATACAATATGTGGAGAGCCCTAAGAATAAAAGAAAATCAAATCATAACATTGGGCGGGTGTTTGAACTCAGAAAATCAAATGGTAATATAAATTTTATAATACTTGATTATATAAAATACCTGTTTACTTTTATATTTGCTTCTATATAAGTACAAATTATTGAACATTAGAGATTATTACAGCAACACTTTTAACCTTATGCATTTATAGAAGAGATTTCTAAATTCTTGATTATTCGTGCTAACAGAAAATAATCACAGGCAGCACCCCTGCTGCCTTCTCCAATTTGTTTCTCTACTTTCACCTTCCTTATTTTCCCTTGCTAATTTTTCTGACAATTGTTCGGTGAAAGTATTTTGAAAAGGAAAGTGGACCAAAAGAATCAGATAAGAAGAAATAAGAGGTCCCGGATAGTTCATAAACCAAATAACCCATACCAAAACAACCAAGACTTAGTTGTACTACAAGGATTAAACATAAATATAAAACTATATTTTACTATAAAAATAATTCATTTCCTTTTAAAGAAGCAGCAATCTTATGGTTGTAAGAAAGAAATTGAAGTCCTTAAACATTGTTTCCACAGATGATCTTTTTCTAATTCCTAAAATCATCCTGTCTTAATATCACTATGCTCTTAGCTTTTAACATTTATCTCAGTGGGCTATTCTGGAAATTTGGCAAACTGAGTGTACAGTCCTAAAACTTTGTGCTACCATCTTTCTCCCGGGGTTACTCAACCACTAAAATACCCATGACTAATTATTGGACCCTGAAGAAGACCTCAGATATCTTATGTATAGAAATCTCCGAGTTATCAGGAAGAAGGTAAATATTCATGTTTTGATTTATTTGTTCATCAATTTCATTTATTCAAAATAAATATTTATTGAGTACCTACTCTATGTCAGGAAACATTTAGAAATTGAGGAGCAAATAGTAGCTCATAAAGCTTACACTCTAGTGGGAAAAGAAAATGATAAACATATTTAACAATAAATTTCAGGTAGCTTTAAGTGCTTCAATAACCATTCAACCAAGAGACAAAAAGTGGCTCTATCTATCCAAATGGCTGAAATTTAAAGACTGATAATACCAAGTTTTGGGAAAACTATCTGGCAATTTCTAAGCTAGACATGTATCTGCTCCACGAGCCTGTAATTCTATTCACAGATACATACCTAACAAAAGAAAAACATACATCCACAAAAAGACTTGTATAAGAATGTTCACAGTAAGACCAGCATACAGACCAATGGAATAGAACAGAGAGCCCAGAAATAAACACTCACGTATATGGTCAAACGATCTTGAACAAGGATGCCAAGAGCACTCAATGGTGCAAGATCAGTCTCTTCAACAAACGGTACTGGAAAAGCTGGATATCCACAAGCAAAAGAATAAAATTGGACCCTTATCTTACATCATATATAAAAATTAACTCAAAATGAAGACCTAAAAGTAAGACCGAAAACTCTGAAACTCCCAAAAGAAAATATCGAGGGAAAAGTACATGACACTGGATTTGGCAATGATTTCTTGGATATGACACCAAAACACAGGCAACAAAAGAAAATAGACCAAGAGACTATGTCAAATTTTAAAACTGTGCAAAGGACACAGTCAACAGAGGTAACAGGCAACCTGTTGAATGGGAGAAAATATTTGCAAATCATATATCTAATAAGGGGTTAATATCTAGAACATATATATTTTTTTTTTCTGAAGAAAAGGGGAGTTAGAATGCCCTTCCTGCATCTGCTGTTTTTTAAGTGCCTTTAGCACAAAATAATCCCTATGCCAAAGTGGTATATTTTAGGGGGGCACATGCTGCCACTCATCACACACGAAAACTTTTTTTCAAGGATTAAATAAAATAATCCATGTAAAGCTATTAGATTAGTGCTCAGTAAATGGTAATTACTTTTGTTGTTACTAATAATAATAAAAACAAATAATTACTGGCTGTTGATGACAGACACATGTCCTTGAAATTAACTTTTAAAAAAACAGTGACGTGTTGAATGCTGTGTTGTTTAGGAAAACAAAAATGGTTGGCTGGTTCACTGCTAGGTTTATAATTTGAAGTTAAGATGTCTCTTCACAGGGATGTGCTGTGATGCTCACATTCTTAACGATGAGGCAAGAGCTGTGTGTGATTCTATTGTTTGGCAATCACAGCGCATTTGGTTACACAAGCCTGCATCAAGCAGAAAGCAGCGTTTTTCATTTTCATTATTTGGGAGCGTGATATACAAGTGTTTAACAGTTCTTACAGCAGGCTCAGGGGTGTACTATCATTCTATTTTAAAAATACTTGTCAGATAAATCTCATGAGACACATAGTCTTAGTTTCAGGATGATAGTGATATAACAGCAGCTGCACTAAATTTTTTTTACTCAAGACAAATGGCTTTCCAAAGCTATTTAGGCCATGTGTTCCTACTCTGCCTTATAAATTTTGATGTGCCAGGTACTAGAATATTGGTTTAGTTGGTCCCTTGGGAAACCTGAAGTTAAAGCACTGACTAGGCTCTTTTGGGCTGAGAGCCCTCCCCAGCTATTCAGCTGGCAGGAAAGTCTTCATTATTCGTTAGGGAAACTAGTGGCAGCAGAATCTGGCCTCGAGATATTACCAGCATGGTCATAGGCGCTGTCTACTCACAAGAACTGTTGGTAAGCCATTCTGGAAGCAAAGGAATGTGCTTGAATCTGTAAGTGTTTAGAATTTTTTAAATGGGTATCTTTGTCAATACTTCTCACATAAAGCCCATGAGATTTTCTGTATCTTTGGTAGGATAAATCATTCTGTGATATGCTCCTCGAATTCAGAGTGGAATGTACTGTAATCTGATTTGAAAATGTCACAGGAAATTACTTGAATGTATTAGTATCAATGAATATCAATTTAATAGACATATGCTGTGTACTTTACTGAACCAGTGCTGCAGGAATGTGATGGACTGCAATGATTATGGCCATAGTAAGTGCCGTAAGCTCAGATGTCCCATGAAAAAAGCATCAAAAATACAATGATAGCTGGAAGTCAAGACAGATACGAGGGCAGACTCTGAATTCATCTCCTCCTGTGAACACAGCCAATTTACAACTACTCGTGGAAAACTTACCCCTGAAAGAGAACAGAAAACTGGATAAGAGGAACTCCGGCAACAAAGGACAATCCTAATTGAGGTAGAAGAGGCAGAAACTCCCTTCTGGAGAGAAAAAAACACCGCCTTCACAAGCCACAGTGCCTCACAGCCGCCCAGGAGCAGCCCACAGGTACGCAGCATCCCTGGAGGAGCGGGGCCCTGAGCCGGGGAGCACCCCCGCTGTGGGCATTTTGTGGACCCAGCACAATCCAGACGAGTGGCATAATATCTGACTTTGCCTGCTACTAAAACATTGGGGAGTACCCCCAGAAAAGCGGTTCAAAAAGAAATTAAAACCAGCTCTTAAAGGGCCCAAGCGCAAACGCACCTGTTTCAGAAAGCAACCTAAAATCACCAGAAAGAAAGGTGCACAGTGCTTTGGTGAAAAGAGACTCACCTGATAGGCTCTGAGTGCATTGCAGTGAGAGGTGAGACCTCTCCAGGGACTGGGACATTCGCGGCCACCATTGTTGTGGCCTGGTGTGGGTGTGCTGAAACAGACACCATTGGAGTTCACCCTGGGGCCTGCTAGCCCAGGGTCTGCCCCATCCGCTAGAGCACCGATTTAATCCAGCTCAGCCAGGGCAGGGAGCCCACCCTAGAGACTGGCCCCACCCAACAACAAACCCTCAGGCAACTTGTGGGCCTGCATAGAGGGGTGGCTGGATTCTCTGCAGCCTGGCAACTGAGCCCACTCCAGTGGGGCAGGGCATGCACAAGGAGCAGTGGAGAGTGTGGGGCAGTGGTGTAGTGTGTGTGGGTCTCGCCATGGAGAGACTGGAGTCCAATACAGGAGGTCGGGGCAGGCATGCGGGGCAGGACTGTGTTTACTCTGTGTGTGGACCTGTGGGCGGCAGGGCTTGCCAGCTGCAGAAGACTTGTGCTTCTCAAAGACCCACATAGGAGGTTTCCCCCACTTTCCAAAGCCTGAAACAATTGGGCGCTCCGGTGCCTGAAGCCAGCCCCACCCAGCTGCAATCCTCAGAGAGCTGACAAGAGACCTAAAGGCTGGAGGCTTATAGCATTTGTAAGCCCCTGACCCCAACAACCTGCCATGCTGGGGGCCTACTCACTTAAAAGAAATACTGCAACACAAATGTGGTATTAGAACTTGCAGCCAACTGTGCTGGGGCTCCCCACACCCAATAAAGAGACTGAAGGGCCCACAACAACTACAAGCAGCTGAGCATTACAACAGCTGCCCAGGAGCATAACTCAGCCTCCCTGGGTGGCTACAGGGAGAGTAAATAAGCCACAACAGAAGGACACATGTAGCCCACAAAGGGGTCACCCCCGGAAAATTGAGAACTGAGGGAAGCACAGGGCAGGCCTCCTAAGGCATCACTTATATAAGATCACCTATCCAAGAGTAGGAGACAAGCACAGGGAAAGAGGAAAAATGAGGAGGCAAAGGAATACATTCCAAGTAAGGGAACAGGACAAAACCCCAGAAAAGGAACTAAGTGAAACAGAAATGAGCAACCTATCTGACAGAGGGTTCAAACAAAGAGTGTTAAGGATGCTCACTGATCTGGGGAGAAGAATAGATGAACTCAGTGAGAATATCAACAAAGAAATGGAAGATATAAAAAAGAACCGATAAGAAATGAAGAATATAATACTGGAAAAAAAATTCACGAGAGGGACTCAAAAGCAGAGTAGAGGATACAGAAGAGTGGATTTGAGAGCTGGATGAAAGACTAGAGGACATTACCTAAGCTGAACAGGTAAAAGAGAAAAGAATTAAAAAGAGTGAGGACAGTCTAAGGGACCTCTGGGACAACATCAAGCACACTCACATCCGTGTTATAGGTGTCCTGGAAGGAGAAGAGCAAGATAAAGAGGCAGAGAATCTATTTCAAGAAACAATAGACGAAAACTTCCCTAACCTAAAGAAGGAAACAGACATCCAGGTATAGGAAGCACAGAGAGCACCAAACAAGATAAACCCTAGAGGCCCACACCAAGACACATCATAATCAAAATGTCCAGAATTAAAGATAAAGAGAGAATCCTAAAATCCACAAGAGAAAGACAAGTTACATACAAAGGAAACCCCATAAGGCTATCAGCTGACTACTCAGCAGAAACCTTACAGGCTAGAAGGGAGTGGTACGATATATTTAAAGTGCTAAAAGCAAAAAATTACAGCCAAGAATACTATACCCAGCAAGATTATCATTCAAAATGGAAGGAGAGATCAAAAATTTCCCAGACAAGCAAAAATTAAAGAAGTTTGTCACCAAGAAACCAGTGCTACAAGAAATGTTAAAGGGACAGATTTAAGGGGAAAAGAGAAGACCACAAATAGGAAAAATTATCTAGTTCCATGATAAGAGGGTAATGGATACAAATACACAAAAAAGAGGTTAGATATGATATCAAAAACATAAAATGAGGGAGGAGGGGAGTTAAAGAGTAGAGCTTTCAGACAGAGTTCAAAGTAAAGAGACCATCAATTCTGTATAGAAGGAGAAAGGAACAGAGAAGGACTACTAAAACACTGAGAAAAAAAAAGCTAAAAAATGGCAGTAAGTACATACTTATCAATAGCTATTTTAAACGTGAATGGACTAAATGCTCCAATTAAAGGCATAGGGTGGCTGACTGGATAAAACAACAAGACCCATATATATGCTGCATATAAGAGACACATTTCGGACCTAAAGACACTCACAAACTGAAAGTGAAGGGATGGAAAAAGATACTCCACGCAAATGGCAATGAAAAGAAAGCTGGGGTAGCAGTACTCATATCAGACAATATAGACTTTAAAACAAAAACTGTAAAAAGAAACAAAGAACGGCATTACATATTGATCAAAGGAACAATCCAACAAGAGGATATAACACTTGTAAATATCTACGCACCCAACATAGGTGCACCTAAATATATAAAGTGATTATTAACAGATGTAAAAAGAGAAATAGACAGTAACACAATAATAGTAGGAGAATTTAACACTCCACTTACACCAATGGATAGATCATCCAAACAGAAGATTAACAAGGAAACATTGGCCTTAAACGACACACTAGAACAGATGGACCTAGTAGATATATACAGAGCATTCCATCCAAAAACCAAAGAATACACGTTCTTTTCAAATGCACATGGAATATTCTCCAGGATTGATGACATATTAGGCCACAAAACAAGTCTCCATAAATTTAAGAAGATTGAAATAATACCAAGTATCTTTTCTGACCACAACGGTATGAAACTAGAAATCAACTGTAGGAACAAAATGAGAAAAGCCACAAATACGTGGAGATTAAACAAAATGCTACTGAACAATGACTGGGTCAACGAAGAAATCAAAGGAGAAATCAAAAAATACCTGGAGACAAATGAAAATGAAAATAGCACATGCCAGAATTTATGGGATACAGCAAAAGCGGTTCTAAAAGGGAAGTTTATGGCAACACAGGCCTATCTCAACAAACAAGAAAAATCTCAAATAAACAATCTAACAATGTACCTAAAGGAACTGGAAAAAGAAGAACAAACAAAGCCCAAAATCAGTAGAAGAAGGGAAATAATAAAAATCAGAGAAGAAATAAATGAAATAGAGACTAAAAAAAAATAGAAAAAATTAATAAAACCAAGAGCTGGTTCTTTGAAAAAATAAAGAAAATTGATAAACCTTAGCTAGACTCATCAAGAAAAAAAGAGAGAAGGCACAAATAAGTAAAATCAGAAATAGAGAGGAGAAATTACAACAGACACCTCAGAAATACAAAAGATTATAACAGAATACTATGAAAAACTATATGCCAACAAATTTGACAATCTGGAAGAAATGGATAAATTCTTAGAATCATACAACCTTCTAAAACTGGAGCAAGAAGAAATAGAGAATTTGAATAGACCAATCACCAGTAAGGAGATCGAAACAGTAATCACAAACCTCCCCAAAAATAAAAGTCCAGGACCAGACGGCTTCCCTGGTGAATTCTACCAAACATTCAAAGAAGACTTAATACCTATCCTTCTCAAACTCTTCCAAAACATTGAGGAGGGGTGAAGCTCCCTAACTCATTCTACGAAGCCAACATTACCCTGATACCAAAACCAGACAAGGACAACACAAAAAAAGAAAATTACAGGCCAATATCACTGATGAACATCGATGCAAAAATCCGCAACAAAATACTAGCAAATCGCATACAACAATACATTAAAAAGATTATACACCATGATCAAGTGGGATTTATTCCAGGTATGCAGGGATGGTTCAACATTCGCAAATCAATCAACGTAATATACCACTTTAATAAAATGAAGAATAAAAATCACATGATCATCTCAATAGATGCAGAGAAAGCATTTGACAAGATACAGCATCCATTTATGATAAAAACTCTGAACAAAATGGGTATAGAAGGGAAGTACCTCAACATAATAAAGGCCATATATGACAAACCCACAGCTAATATCATCCTCAATGGTGAAAAACTGAAAGCTATCCCTCTAAGAACAGGAACCAGACAAGGATGCCCACTGTCACCACTCCTATTTAACATAGTACTGGAAGCCCTAGCCAGAGCAATCAGGCAAGAGAAAGAAATAAAAGGGATCCAAATTGGAAAGGAAGAAGTGAAACTCTCACTATTTGCAGATGACATGATTTTATATATAGAAAACCCTAAAGAATCCACCAGAAAACTTTTAGAAGTAATAAACAAATACAATAAAGTTGCAGGATACAAAAGCAACATACAAAATTCAGTTGCATTTCTATACACTAACAACGAAGTAGCAGAAAGAGAAATTAAGAATACATTTACAATTGCAACAAAAAGAATAAAATACCTATGAATAAACTTAACAAAAGACGTGAAAGATCTGTACACAGAAAACTATAAAACATTTCTGAAAGAAATTGAAGAAGACACAAACAAATGGAAAGATATTCCGTGCTCCTGGATTGGAAGAATTAACATAGTTAAGATGTCCATACTTCCTAAAGCCATCTATAGATTCAATGCAATCCCTATCAAAGTTCCAACAACATTTTTCACAGAAACAGAACAAAGAATCCTAAAATTTATATGGAACAACAAAAGACCCCGAATAGCTAAAGGAATCCTGAGAAAAAAGAACAAAGCTGGAGGTATCACACTCCCTGATTTCAAAATATACTACAAAGCTATAGTCACCAAAACAGCACGGTACTGGCACAAAAACAGACACACAGATCAATGAAACAGAATCAAAAGCCAAGAAATAAACCCACACATCTATGGACAGCTAATCTTTGACAAAGGAGCCAAGAACATACAATGGACAAAAGACAGTCTCTTCAACAAATGGTGTTGGGAAAACTGGATAGCCACATGCAAAAAAATGAAAGTAGACCCTTACCGTACACCATACACAAAAATTAACTCAAAATGGATTAAAGACTTGAATGTAAGACCTGAAACTATGAAACTTCTAGAAGAAAACATAGGCAGTACACTCTTTGATATCCGTCTTAGCAACATATTTTCAAGCACCATGTCTGACCGGGCAAGAGAAACAACAGAAAAAATAAACAAATGGGACTACATCAAACTAAAAAGCTTCTGCAAAGCAAAGGAAACGATCAACAAAACGAAAAGACAACCTAACAATTGGGAGAAGATATTTGCAAACCATACATCTGATAAGGGCTTAATCTCCAAAATATATAAATAACTCATGCATCTCAACAATAAAAAAACTACCAACCCAATTAAAAAATGGGCAAAAGGCCTGAACAGACATTTCTCCAAAGAAGATATACAGATGGCCAACAGACACATGAAAAGATGTTCAACATCATTAACTATCAGAGAAATGCAAATTAAAACTACAATGAGATATCACCTCATGCCCATCAGAATGGCTATAATTAACAAGACAAGAAACAACATGTGTTGGAGAGGATGTGAAGTGAAGGGAACTCGCATACACTGCTGGTGGGAGTGCAAACTGGTGCAGCCACTACGGAAAACAGTATGGAGATTCCACAAAAAATTAAGGATAGAACTACCATATGATCCAGCTATTCCACTGCTGGGTATTTATCCAAATAACACGAAAACACTAATTTGAAAAGATACATGCACCCCTATGTTCATTGCAGCATTATTCACAATAGCCAAGACTTGGAAACAACCCAAGTGCCCATCAATGGATGAATGGGTAAAGAAGATGTGGCATATATACACAATGGACTACTACTCAGCCATAAAAAAAAGATGAAATCTTGCCATTTGAGACAACATGGATGGACCTTGAGGGCATTATGCTAAGCGAAATAAGTCAGGCAGAGAAAGTAAAAGCCAAGTATGATTTCACTCATATGTGGAAGATAAACAAAAATAACAACAACAAACACATAGACACAGAGAATAATTGGTGGTTAACAGGGGGAGAAGGGGGAAAGGGGAGGGCGAAAAGGGTAAAAAGGCATATGTGTACAGTGATGGATGGCAATTAGACTCTGGGGTGGTAAACACAATATAGTCTTCACAGAAATTGAAATATGATGTATGCTTGAAATTTATATAATGTTATAAACCAATGTTACCTTAATAAAAAAAAACTACAATGAAATATCACTTCACACTCATTAGGATGGCTACTATTAAAAAAAAAAAACAGAAAATATTAAGTGTTGGCAAGGATGTGGAGAAATTGGAACCCTCGCAAATTGCTTGTGGGATTATAAAATGGTGCAACTGCTATGGAAAACAATATAAAAGTTTCTCAAAAAATTATAAATAGAACTACCATATGATCCAGCAATTACACTTCTGAGTATATATTCAAAAAAATTGGAAGCAGAATCTTGAAGAGATATTTGCACACCCATGTTCATTGCAGCATTATTCACAACAGCCAAAAGGCAAAAGCAACTCAAATGTCCATCAATGGATAAATGGCTAAGATAGTCAAATTCATAGAAAAAAAGTTGAATGGTTGGTTACCAAAGCCTCTCAATCTCACTGTCGGATAAATCTCCCAAAGTCTGTCCAGTTGGGTGCTAAGAAATCAGATATCTCACTGGCTAACAATAGTAAGTAAAACAGGAACACAACCCACTTAAGAAAGCAGTGTGGCTTAAAGGAGTCAGACTGACAGTAAGCTAGAATAGATGGCTCTGTGCAGGCTAAAATAGCAAATAGGAACTTAAAACTGGAATAAAAACGTCGAAAGAGATAATATAGCACAGGAAAAAAAGTCTCTAGAACAAAAGAATACACAAATTCCAAATTTAAAGATTCAATTCTGGAGGAATTAATAAACAAATAAGAGAAGGAAAAAATAGCCAATATCAAGATCTTATAGACATTAATAAGAATATATTATAAGCAACTTGATGCAAACATTTAGAAGAAATATTTTCTAGAGCATTTCTGGAAACAACTTACAAAATTGACCCGTAAGAAATTAGAAAGCCTAAATAACCATATAACTTTTTAAAAAATTGAATCCTAATCAATTCGTCCACAAAAAATCCAATGTCAATCTCAAAGGGCTTCACCAAGAAATATCACTAAACATTTAAAGAAGAAAGAGCATTATTCTTTCAAATATTCTTCTTAGGATTGAGAAAAAGGAAACAATTCCAAACTTGTTTCATGAAGTTTTTAGAAGATGCTATAACAGAATATTTTCATGATCTTGGTTAAAAGAAAATGATTCCTACGGACATAAACAACACTAAGCATCAAGACTATTCATTTGACCAGATTAAGACTTCAAATTTGTGTTCACCAAAAAACACCATTGTGGGAGCAGAAGAAGTATCTGCAATATGTATAAGCAACAAAAGGTTTACATACAGATTATATAGTTAATCATTACAAATCAATAAGAAAAAAAGAACACAAACTTAAGACTTGAATACCTCGCAAAAGACAAAATCCAAAGGCAATAAATGGATGAAATGGTGCTAAAAAATGATAATCAGGGAAATGTACATTAAAACACAAGCAAACATGATTATATACCCACCCAAATGGCTTAAAATGAAAAATACTAAAAATAACAAGGCCCAGTAATATAGGGCACCTGAACCTCTCATATACTGCTGGTGACAGTGAAAATTAGCATAGTCACTTTGGAAAATTTCAGCAGAGAGGAGGGACCTGGGATAGGTTATACAGGTTAGTGCAAAACGGATAGGGTTATTGTTTACTTTTAAATATCAACAAATACGTGTGCTTATATAACTGTTAAAAATAAGTACATTACCAAAGAAGAACAAAGATACCCAGTAGAACTTATAATTTTAAAGAGACGGGATGATTTTCAAAAAGAAAATCGGCATAAGTAAGAAAATGGAGAAAAAAGAATCATCATCAGAATGTCAATATAAAATTCAAATAACACATATTGCTTACTATATGCTAAGTACATGTCTGGTAAATTTACTTGCATTAACACATTTAATAGTACCATATGAGATAGGTAGTAAATGGGATAATTGTTAATCCCATTTTACAGATGGGAAATCAACAACATACAGAGATTAACAGCTCAGACACACAGTTGATCACTGACAAAGTTGAAAGTGAAAACAAATGAAAGGAACAAAGTTAAATAGATTATCATAATAAATGTCAATGGTTTAAATTTGCATATCAAAAAACTAAAGTTTTATAGAATTAGGTTAATAAAATCCAGCTATATGTTAAATAAATAGCACATCTGAGATTCAAATCCTGGGGATCTGGCTCCCTAGTCAGTGGATTTAACCACTAAAATGACAATAAAGCTTAAAGGAAAAAAGAAAGAGAACCATAATTTAACAAAAAACACTTTTATTAATATAGATTTCAAGAATTTAACCTCTATAGCAAATGAAATAAGAGAATATTCTACACAACTGTCAAAATAATTGAACATTTTGAAGAAATCTAATTTCATAGTTAATCACAACAGTATGAATGAATCTTGTCACTATTATAAGTGAAAAAAGGTGAGAAAAGTTAAATACAACATATTTTATGTAGTTTAAAATAAAAACATATACCATCATCTCTCCATTTCCGCGGGTTCTGCATCTGTGGATTCAACCAACCATGGATGGTGTACTATGTTGACGATCAGCAGATGCGCACCTGGCAGATGTGAATGGTTGACTAAGGGACATGAGTAGGGATTGGTCCTGGAACCAATCCCCCGCGGATACCAAGGGATGACTGTACTTTTACAAATACATATGAATGCAATAAGACTACATAAAAAGAGAGCAAGATGACTAACATGGAATTTAGAATTATGTTGCCTCAGATGAGGGGAGGCAGGTGGACAAAACAGGGGGTGGGTGGGGTGGGAGGGGAATCATGCAGCTGCATATGGGTTTTTGTCCAAGTCCTACATTCTGTATTGGTGCATATATTCATATATATTATATTATTAACAAGTTCTTAGCAAATAGTAATATACAAAACTAATTGCTGTTAAAACAATATGACAGCTCTCATCACTATCATATGCTATTGTTTTGTAATGCTAGCTGAAGCAGTAAGACAATAAAATGAAAGATAAAGTATGAATATTAGGAAGAAATTTTTTTCATTGTTGTTTTGATTTGATTTTGCAGATGAATGGCTTTTATAACTAAAAAACCCAAGAGACTCAATTTAAAACTCTGTAAACAATCCTCAACACAGAATAATTGAATAATGGAATGTTATTTAGCAGTTAAAAAAATGAATTAGGTCTATGTGTTTTGATATGGAAGGATGTCCACGATGTGTTCTTAAGTAAAAAATGTAAGTGGCAGAGTAATATGTATAGTATGATCCTATTTTTGTAAAAACTTCCACAAAAATATACAAATATATATTCATAAAAATTTATACAATGAGCCAAAAAGGTATGGAAATATACACCTCAAACTTTAACACTGGCTGCATTGGATAGGTGTAACTAAAAGGGTGACAGTAACACTATTAAATTCTTTATCATCTCAGTGCCCTTTAAATCATTGCAATGAACTTATTATTATTATAATTTTTTTAATTATAATATTATTTTTAAAAACAGCATCTATAACTTTTACAGGTTAAACATTTAATCTCATTGTCTTTTTTTGATATTTATACTTAAGCAGTGTAACAAATTATAGTGACCTTTCCAAATACCCTAAATAAATGCGCATTATTCAAAACTCATTTGCCAATTCAACTACATCATATGTATGCAATGCTCGTCTTTCTATTTGCATTTCATTCAAGTCAAATGCTAAAATGATGCCTTGTCCTTTATTAGTAACAAGTGTATTATGACCCAAAACTAATTTAGAGCAAACCAAACCAACAAATCACGAACATCATGCAACAATGATAACCTGCCTATTAAAACACAAAATACTTCAAATTACATCAGTGAATACTTATAACAGCATAGTGTATTCTAGAACGCAAGGAAATTTTTTAAAATTAATAACCCATAATATAAATTACTAAAAAATTTATTGTTAAAAAATAATGTAATTAGAAATCCATAATTCTACTTGAATGTCCTACTAGCACCTTGTATTTGAAATATACAAAATTGAATTCATTTTCTTCTATTCTGTTTCCCTATTTCTATCAATATGAGCAATAACCTCTTACTATCTATAACTCACACTCAAAAGTGTATACTACCATTGGGCTCTTCCTATCCTTCCTTCACCCTTTATATCTAGTCACCAAGTTTTGTCACTTCTTCAAAATGTATTGCTCCTGTTGTCAACAATGTCCTTGCCTCTAAACTCATTCAGGTCCTTCTCATCTTAGAACATTATCAAAATCATGAATGCAAAATTAGACCCAAATAGTCTCCCAAATGGTTTCACCATCTTCAATGTCTTGTCCTTTCCATTCATCCATCATTTATGTCCAAAAAGATTCATTTTTAGGAACATCCTATTTATCTCATCCTTCTTCAAGAAATGACCATGGATTCACATTGCCCATAAGATACAGTCCTGGCCCCTCCCCATCAGTCTGCCACCAAACACAGTCATCACCAGCAAGCTATAAACTCTCTAAAGACTAAGAACACTGTTGGGTAACGTGATTTGTCAATATTATTAGAAAATCTCCACCACTCATAGAATTATGGCACATAGCTTATGAAATATTTTATAGTGCTTTATTTCAAAAAGGTGCACAAGTTAATTAGAACCCCACCTACTAGTAATAAATGTGCAGAAGATTATGGACTTGCCTGTGGCCAGCTGAAACTTGAAATATAAAAGAATCATTATATCATTAGTCCTCACTGCATCCCTGAATCAGTTACTATTACAGTGCACATTTTAAAACACACAGACATGTGACACAGCTTACATGAAGTTTCAACAGCCATCAACCGAATAAGTGGCATAACAAAGAAATGAATTCAGAGTTCCTCAATATCAATTATTACATCTGAATTCTGCATCACATGACTTTTCTAAAGGTCGTATGTGGTAATACATGTAGAATGTTAAGAATTTAGTAACTAGGGTCATAGTGGAAAATGCTGCCTCCTACAAAACTAAAAGAGGAACTAGCTAGTCATATTCATGAAAATGTGGAGTATACGCCCCCTTGCATTACAGAGTCAGAGCTGAGCCAAGATTTGGATATAAAGGCATTTAGCTGCACCATGCATAGACTTGAGACAGATTCGGTACTGTCTTTTCACTCTAGTAGCCCTGGAAGAAAAAAGAGGGCACTGGAAACTCCCAAATTACTCCCATTAATCCTACATCCAGCAGGAAATTTTAGTTCCTTCTGCTATGTGTGCTGACAGGACAAAGAGCACACAGATCAAGTATAACAGAGAAAATACCTTTTCTTCTTCAACATTCTCAAGAAGCCAACCCATGGGGCCTGCTCTAAAGATATATCAGACAGATTTCCCTACAAGCTGAATCAAGGATTCTTGCATAAATCAGGAGTTGAACACAGGCACACATTCATTCATATATTCAAATCCTTTAAGATATTTTAGGGGAAGGGAACATGCACTGGCTGTCACCTTCCAGCTCTTGGTATCCCAAATTCTACACTTGAAGAGTACATAAGAGAAACTGTGTAGCTCTTTGCATTTTACAAAGTGCTTTTCTACATCTTCAAATCCTATCTCTTATTAGAAATTCTAAGCAAAGTGAGACTATGACACACTAACCAACTGACACAAATGTCAGAAGAATTTAGATGGACAATTATACATATATCAATGCGATATTCCAAACTCCTACTCTATTACTTCTTGAAAAGATGTTTGAAAATCTTATAAGTTAAACTTCTACCCTAGCATCTGAGCATGTAAATCAATGTAACATTTCATTCTTTAAAGAAAAGTCAGTTATTCAGAATTCATGTTGAACACTGATATCTAGCGAGTTTATTTTGCAAGTATTATGAGTTCTGAAGTTAGAATATAGCATAACTATTAAAACTGACAACAACACAGATCTCTACCTTATTAATCTTATTTATTTTGAGATGAGCCTTCATGCCAATCCATTTCTAAACCACATCCACTTACTATGATTTAACAGATAACATAACTCCTTTTGTTTTTCAAACTTGTACATGAGTTGATCCTGAGCTAGACGATTTCCCACATTATCTGACAATCTGCCTCATGTATGTGAAATACCTTGAGGTAATTTTAAATAGTAAGCATTTTAAAATACCTCCCAAAACGCAAAGTTAGTTCAAGGTGGGTATTTAAAAGTCATACAACCTCTCTATTAGCTCTATCAGTTCAAGTATTGGCATAATACTAATACTATTTTTCCAGGCTATTAATTACTAAGTAACTTGTTGTACTATTAGTATGAGAATTTCCTATTATGTTGTTAACTATAATTCGTCTTGAGTATTTCTGGAAAATAAAATTATATAAAATGTAATCTAAGCTTATACTTTAACTCATTATTTATTCTAATGCTACTCTGGCCATCATAATTTACTCCTCCTAGCTCTGTAACTCCTGAAACAGCTTTTGACTGAAAATAGAATTCTCATGAAAAATATACCTTAACCTTTAATATTTGCTTAAAAAGTTTTTTTAAATAAGGAATATTAAAAGGTATTTTTTGAAGTAAATTTAACATTGAAAAATTTAGGTCTAATTAAAATTGGTCACTAAATGAATATAAAATATTAAAAATAAAATTCTATGTGATATCTTAATAGCACTTAATATCTTTATTATGGAATCAGTTTTATTCATATTGCTTTTGTCAGCTTTTATTAAGTCCACTATTTTTAGTTTTGGACAAAAGTGGGAAAAATCAAACTGAAATCATTCATAGATTGAACTCTTATTTTCAAGCAGGTATTTTATTATTTTGTTTTATGCTACATCTCAGAATTTAATAAATCACCACTTTTTTCTTTTTGAGGAAGATTAGCCCTGAGCGAATGTCTGTTGCCAATCCTCCTCTTTTTTTTTTTTTTTTGGTGAGGAGATCAGCCCTGTGCTAACATCTGCCAATCCTCCTCTTTTTGCTGAGGAAGACTGGCCCTGGGCTAACATCTGTGCCCATCTTCCTCCACTTTATATGGGATGCCGCCACAGCATGGCTTGCCAAGCAGTGCGTCGGTGCGCGCCGGGATCCGAACTGGCGAACCCCGGGCCGCTGTAGCAGAGCGCGCGCACTTAACCGCTTGCGCCACTGGGCCGGCCCCAATCCTCCTCTTTTTTGTTGAGGTAGATTGGCCCTGGTCTAACATCCGTGCCCATCTTCCTCTACTTTATATGGAACACTGCCACAGCATGGCTTGACAAGTGGTGGGTAGGTCCGGGCCTGGCCTGCGAACTTCACCACTACACCACTGGTCGGCCCCTAAATCACCACTTTTTCAAAGAATGTTCTTGTCAATCTTATTTAACACCAGGATGTTAATCTAACATCTGGGTACATTTGCGTACGTGCAAAAGAAGTTGCAGACTGCAGACTGACAGGTCAGAATGAGGGAGTAATTTTCCTTTCTGTTTTCTGGCTCTCTTCCAAGGAAGAAATGCCCAAGGAAGCAGCCTTCTTGGGGTAGGTCCAGAGGTCTGGACGTTCTCCACATGAACCAGCCTATCTGTCGCCTGACCTGGTGATGGGCCCAACTCTCACTCCAGCAGTAATGATCTTCACAAAGTGTGGAAGATAGGATGGGACCAGACAAGAACATGGACTATCCTTGTGCAGTTTTCCCCTGCATTGGTACTCATTGTGAGACCAGCTCAGTCTCATTTCTAAATGTCTTTAAATGGGGCTGCTTTTGAACGCTGCAATACTGCATCAGATTCTAACGGCAAATAATTAAAACCTTTGCTTTCTCTTCATGAGGAAAGCGTCACATGGCTAAGCAGTAGAGAGCCAAAGATGAAAAATTACTTCACTAAGCACTTGCAATTAAGTTCTGTTTGGTAGACCAAATGAAAACTAAAACGAGCTATATGGCTGATGAGTTATCTAATACTTCAGATAGAAAAATTTACATTTATTGCTCTCTGCAAATCTATTGAGTAATTTTCACTTCTCTCATATACCTGGTGAGTAAATCTAAAACAATATTAAATGTACAAAACAAAAATGATGACATCCTTATACAGCTCATATATCATGGTCCATCATTTTAATCATTTCCTTCAATAGGCCCTCATCTTCCTTGCTCTTTTCCTATGCAGAAGGGAAAAATTACAAATTCACTCATGAACATAGATGCAAAAATTCTAAAGAAAATATTACCAAACCCAGGCTCGTAAGAACACAAGGTGGACTTGCCATTTGAGAACCAATTAACTGAACAAAGGGAAAAAATACATGATCACCTTGGTATATGCAGAGAGTTCTGATAAAATTCATCATTCATTCATAATAAGAATTCTTAAGCCAGGAATTTAGAGGAATTTCCTTAATCAGATAAAAGATACCTAAGGAAAACCAACAGACATTGCACATATTGGAAAAGATTGAAAGCTTTCCTTCTAAAATTGGTGATGAGGCAAGGATTTTCATTATTGTCATTTCCATTCAACATTGTTCTAGAAATCCTAGCCAGTGCAATAAATAAAAAGAAATGAAAGGCTGAAAGATTGGAAAGGAAAAAGTAACTGTCTACATGATTGTTCATGAATAAAATTCAAAACTATCAACCAATAAACTATTAAAATATATGATCAAGGTTGCTGAATATAAGCTCGATATTAAAAAATGTCTGCATTTTTATATAGAATAATTGGAAAATGAAATTTTAAAAATTGTATCACTTACAATAAAAACTCATACTTAGGAAGAAAACTAGCAAAAAATGTACAAGACCTTTACAAAGGAATCTATAAAATATTATGTGGGAAATTAAGGAAGAATAAATGGAGGATATACCATACTGATGAGTTAGAAGACACATTATAAAGATGTCACTTCTCCACCAAATTGATCTACTGATCCAATAAAATCTAATCAAAACTCTTTTTTTCCTTTTGAGGAAACTAACAAGCTGATTCTAAAATTTGTATGTAAACACAAAGGGTCAAGAATAACCAAGACAATCTTGAAGAATAAAGTCAAGGGCTTCTTCTAACACATTTCAACACTTATAATAGAGCTATAATATTTTTAAGACAGTATAGTATTGTCACAAAGATGAAAACAGACCAACGGAAGAAAAGATAATGTGCCAAACAGATCCACATACTATAGGGACCTTTTTCTGAATAACTGTTATATATGCTAATCTTTTTTAATTCCTATGAAATATATCAATTAACTTTTACAACAAAATAAAGTTTTATTTACTATTGCTTTTGATAGTTTTATTAAGCCCACTATTTTTGGATTTTGACAAAAGGAATAAATCAAAGTTTGAAATTGATATATTGAGCTCTTACCTTCAAACAGGTATTTCATTTTATTTAATGCTATACCCCAAAATTTAATATATGACATTTTTTTAATGAAGGTATTCACAACAGGATTAGTCTCCAACAAGGAAGGCCTAAAGATAGTTCATCTAAATCTTGTTTATAATACCTTATTTTTATAAGTTTTATTCATGCAAATATTCTTGAACTCATTCCAATTAACACAACATTTAAGGTCACCAATCATACCTACTTTGCAAAATTCAATAATCAGTTCCAAATCTTTATATTCTTTGAATTCTCAACCCCATTTAGCCAATTAATTGGTCCTATGCTTCTGAAAATCTTTCTTCACTTGGGCTTTGGGGCACACATGCCTCAGTTCTCTTGCTATCTCCCTGGCCTCTACTTTTCAGTCTTCCTAGTTTTCTCCTTATCTTCCTAACTGCTAAACATTAGCATGCCCTATAGTTCAGTCCCTGGATTTTTCTCTTCTATATCTAATCCATTCCCTACACAATTCCATACAGCCTTTTATCTTTAAATATCATTTATATTCTAACTCCTAAATTATGACCTCAAGCCCAGACCCCACTACTGACCTTACAACTCATATATTCTATGCCTACTTGACTCTTCTGCCCTTGGATGTCTACTTGGCACCTCAGACTCAAAATATCTAAAACCTAACTCCTGATATTCTCTCCTATACCTGTGGTTCCTGCAGACTTCTCCATCTCAGTAAATGACAACTCCATTGTTCCATGTGCTTAGGCAAAAAAAACTTAGAATAATCTGTGACAACTCTTACTCTCAAGCTCTCCACCCACCCATGCACCCGTCAGCTTGACCATTGTAATATATACAGTATCTGGCCACTTCTCATTAACTTCATGGCTACCACCCTAATTCAAGATGTCATTTCTCAACATGATTATTGCAGTACCCACCCCCCAACCCTCCTTCTGCACTTGCTTCTAGTCTTTTCTCTATATAACAATCTGAGTGATACCATCAGAATGTAGGCTGATCATGTCATTCCTCCAGTGGCTTCCAGTATTAGAGTTATAGCCAAAGTCGTTATCATGACTTACAATGTCCTATGTGTTGAAGTGGACTCTCCACGAACCTAAAGCAGCTTAAACTTCTGATCTCTCACTTTCAAAGTCCCCTTCTAAGGCCTTGGAAGGAATCCGAGAAATTTTGCACTGATAATTTTTCTGTTATTTTTCTTAACGTCCCCCTCCCCCCAATTTGTTTAATCTTCAGGCCCCACAACCTGGCTCTACCCATAACTACATGATCTAGCCTCCCGCTACCACTCTGACTTCATCCTCTACTGCCCTCTCTCCTTCCCTCATTGCACTTGTACAGGCTGGTCATGGGACATGTTAAGCAGGCCCTAGCACTTTTGTAGCTTCATTGAAGGAGGTACTCAATAAATATTTTATAAATGAATAAATAAATCCATGTCAGGGCAAGGTTGAGGCCTCATCCTCCAGAGTTATTAATGTGAAACAAGAACAAGAGTCTCCTCTTAGCAGTTAGCTTTTTTCCTCACTTATTCAGTGCCAACCCCCACCCCAGAATGTGGAGCAGGGAAAACCTGTACACACATCTCACCACTGCACTCTTCTTGCTTTGCTTCTCCTTTCATCTCCTGGCCAACCATGAGGTGGGAAACAGAAAGAGTAGGCTTTTTATTTATTGACCCTACACCATAAGTTTTCTCCTTCCAGCTAAATGCTATGAACTGAATACTCCAGGACTAGTAGTGAATATAGTAAAGTGATAAGTCAGAGATTTCTTCCATTTTCTTGTTGTACAATCAGATTTTGAAAGTCACAACCTGAATATTACCTTGGCCTTTCTATTTGCACTCTCCTCATTCCCCAAATAAAAAACTGAGGGGTAGTCATCAGGCAATCCCAATTTGATGGAATATATACAAAATTATTGAGTACCACAGCAGTGGAAAATGAGTTAACTGAAAACTCTGAAAAGTCTTACACTAAGAATAATAATAATAGTTCTCTTCCTTTTACCGTAGCCTGTATTTTAGTTATTAATATCTCAGCCCTCTATCCACTCTACTTCTCTCAACACCAAGTTCAGCTGTTTATCTATTAATGTCAAAGTATCCCCTGTACTTCATTCTGTACTTTTCATCAGTTGTTGGCATCTCCTTTGCAGTGCTCAAAGTTACCTCAAACACAATTTTTCCAACACCAGTATCACAACCATCCACCCTTTGTTGGTGCATATTCTCATTTTCCCAACCCAGCATCCATTCATCTAATTTCTCACAACAGTCTCAATTTCTCTTTGGGTACCTATCCCCATCCACTCTTAGTCTGTAGTTCCAATTGCATTGACCTGAGCAGAGGGAGTCTGGCTGATTACAGCTCTGCCTCCAATGATAGCAATTGGTTCAGGTCAAGTCAGGCCAAACCAAATAATCAGACCATACGCCAGGACCTTAGTTTGAACTATTGGGGGAAATGACTCCCAAGTCCCACCGGATTGCAGTTGAGTTAAAGCCCAAACCCCTTAACATGGCTTACAGAAACCTTCATGAGTTTGCTCCTGCTTACCTCTCCAGCATCACATCATCCTCCCATCTCCTGGCATCCCACACTTTTTCCTAACTACTTTTAGTTCCCTAGGTGGTTCAAGCACTGTCTCATCTCCAGGTGTTTGCACATGCAGTTGCTTCCATCCGGAATATTTCTCACCCTCTCCCTTTCCCCAACTAATTCCTACTCATCTTTTGGGTCTCAGACAATGAGTTATTTTCTCAAGTAAGCCTTCTCTGACTTCCACATCTGAGCTAGGTCTTCCTCTGAGGCCCCAAGTCATCTTCTGAATGAACCTCATCTTACATATTTGCCTGTGAACAGAAAAGTTATTTTGGTACTCACAATTCCTCAACTGTTTACACAGCAGTTATTATATCCATAACATAGTATTAGCTGCTGTGAAGAATGTGAGAAATAAAATGTAACCTTTTACTTTGAGGAACATAAACACAGAAACTTAAGTGGGATAGCAGATGCATATAACAAATTGTAAAACAATACAAGATAGTATTAATTATGTACAGAATAAATAGTACAGCCCCTAAAATGTGAGATATTCTATGGCCAGAGATTCTGAAGCCTATATTCCTTATCTTATGAAATTATGAGCAAGTACCTTAACCACAGGAGAGCAAATAAGATGCTAATGATAAAACAATCGAATAGCAATTTTCAGTAAAGCAACAGTCTGTAATAAGGTACAGTTAGTAAAAGAGCTAAAAACTAATGACTCTACTCACATTTTTATCTCTATAAGTGAAGTATTTAAAAAAACTCATTTAGACCAAACGGATTTTTTTTAAAAATTTGAGGAGATATATCTCACTGTGGAAGGAAAAGATTAAAGAGAAATTTCTTAAAGGAGAAAGAGTATGAGTAAGAGTATGAAACAACCCAAAGAGTATGAGTAAGAGTATGAAACAACCCAAAGGAAATACAAGGTGGGAGACAGATCTTTGAAGAGCGAATACTGTTATAAGAAAGAGTAAATGGAGGGCCGGCCCAGTGGTGCAGCAGTTCGGAGCATGCGCTCCACTTCGGCGGCCTGGGGTTCACAGGTTCGGGTCCCAGGCATGCACTGATGCACTGCTTGTCAAGCCATATATGGGTTTATATGGGACGCTTGGTGGCATCCCATATAAAAAGTAGAAGAAGATGAGCACGGATGTTAGCCCAGGGCCAATCTTCCTCAGCAAAAAAAAGAGGAGGATTGGCATCGGATGTTAGCTCAGGGCTGGTCTTCCTCATAAAAAAAAAAAAAAAGAAAGTAAATGGAGATGTATTCAATTCTTGCAGTGGAGGCTTACTGCTGTCCAGTAAAAACTCATAGGAACTTCACCAAGTTGCAAAGTGACTAAAAACTCTAGATAGGGATTTCAAAACAGGAAGTGGACCAATGTAAAGCAAAGACAGAAAAATTCTTTATGAGGTAGAACAGACAAACAGAGACACAGTATATTTCAAAGAAGGGTTAATAGCCTCAGTCCCTCCTCAACAGATTTGATGAACACATGAACAAGAACAGGTCGACATGGGCCAAAAAAGAAAAACTAGAATTCCTATCAAATGAGAAGCTCTAATTTTATAGACAGTGAAAAGCAATCAAGTCATAACAAATATGAAAAGTGGTTTGACACCATTATACTTAAGACACTGGCACAGCTTACTCTTCAATTAGGGGTTATAACTATGATAGCTTCTTAGACCTCAAGATTCATAATTCTCTCCTATTCATTTCCAAGCTGACACAGAGAAAACATCAAGAAAAAAAAACTTTGCCTTCAAAACTAGAAAAGAATGAGTCATTTCTACCCACAAAGTGATCTCCAGTTTAATGATACAGTATGAAATACATAATCCTCATATAAAGAAAGGAAGATTTTAAAAGACTTAAATTCTTCAGAGTAGATAGGTAGTCCTTGCTCGAAAGGACTGTTATCACATCTAAAACGTAAGGGATTAAAGTTACCTTCCATCTTATATATTTTCAAAATGCACCTCTGATTGATTCCTAGCACATTGGTTCCCTTCCTCGTTTGCCCATTTCACATAATTCACTCAGTGTGACAATCATCAACCTCATTAGAAATAAAACTAGATAAGAAAACTTTACAAATAAAACAGGGCTTCAAAGCTCTGAGACATTGCCACAGACATAACGACAACATAAAGCAAGCATGTACGGCAGATTTATTCTCCTCTTTGGAATGCATTATTAAATACATGTACCTTTCACTATTATGGCAAACAGAGCACACGATTGGAAAAATAGATCAACTAATATTGATAACCCTGTACGCATGAAACAAACAACTGTCATAACACCACTAGGTGTTTTCCCCTTACAGAGAACATCTCTAAGTTGAGGAAGATTATATCTTAGAATTACTCTAAGGCTCAATGAGACATGACTATGAAGAGTGCTTGGGAAAGTATAGAGCTTTTCATCATATATGAGGTAGTTCTATTCCATAGCATTCACAACCTCAAAACCTTAAGATGTCAAATTTCGCAATCTAGGATTTTTCTTTGGTTTGGGACAAAATTTTACTTAAGAACATTACAAATACAATAAGGCTGAAGAATAGCTACTTAAGAAAATAAACTACTTTTATACATTTTAGAATATTGATTAACAAAGCAAGAGGGGAGACCCGAATGCTTGAGGCAAATAATTTGTTATTCAAATATATATGTCTTCTCTAGTTAATAGAGAAGCTACTTTTTCAGAAAGTAACACTTGTCAAGTTTCCATTATAGCATGTGCTTGATTTAGGCAGAAATTTGGAAGCTAAAGAAAAAAGGCTTCTTTTAGGGAGTGTGGACAAAGAGGGAGGTGTAGGAGAGAGAAAGGCTTCAGATTCAGATGTATTGAATCTAAGATGCCACTGGGACATCGAAGAAAACATGAGCAGACAGTTATTGACCTGAGATTTAATCTTAAAACAAGCTGAAGTTAAGACATTTTTAAAAGTATGTATCATTTAAATTAGTAGTTAAAATTAGGCAAGTAGAAAAAAATAAATCATGTAGACATATAAAAATGATGGCCAAAAAGAGCACTTCTAAAAATTGCTTAACTTAGAAGATGGGAAAGCAACAACAACCAGGAAGGGAAACGGGAGGAATGATAAGAAGGAAAAGTAGCCAAGTTGAAAGCAAAGTCCTGTGAGAGAAGCCAAACGAAGAGGAAAATTCAATTAGGAGGAGTTCAATAGGGAGAACTGTTCCCTCAAAATGAAGTAACAGTAAGACAGAGAGATTATTGCTTTTGGCAAGTGAAGGTCATAAGTGATCTTTGAGTGTAGTTTTAGCAAAAGATGGGCATAAGAGGAGATCTCTCTAGTCATTTCTATATATATTTAGAAGCTCAAGTTGACTCAAACACCATTAACAAGTTATTAGTCCAAAATATTGGCCATGGTCATGGCCATATTTACAGTCCTGTCCCTAAATTAATGGCACCTTCTTCTCTGCCCACAAATTTATAAAATGTTATAAGTAGCAGGGACCTTAGAAATCACTAAGTAAGAGATTGCAAATGGGTAGCTAACAAGCCAAATTCAGCTATGTTTCTAACTTTTATTTTCCACTTAAAAAATATCTTAGATTCCAACTTCTTTATAAAATACAAAAGATTTGGTAATACTGGTCCCATATTTATGATGCACCTTTTGCAAGAAGCATACGAATTTCATTGCCCTATGGCCACCTCAGTGTCCTAAAGACAACTCACTTCACTCATTTCTGGTAACTGCCTGGTCCCCTGTAGCTGCAAAGTATCTAAGTTAGAAACTCCCAAACTTGACATTTAAATAGGAAACATTAAATCATTAACCATTCACCACCTACTCAAGGTTAAGACCCAGACAGGTTAAGGTCTCAAAGTCAGTTAGTAGCAGAGCCAGAAGTAGAACTCTGTTCCTTGACCCCAGCTTACTAAGTGGACTGCAGCCTATGCTCAAGACAGTCGATTTCTCCAAACAGACGCTGATTAAATCATCCTTAAAGGAAAGGGAAATAATCTGTATATAAACATAAATTTATTAAAAAGACAGTTCTCATGCATTAACAGAAATATTCTCTAAACAGACCGCTCACACACACACACACACACACAAATCCTTACATTTCAAACTTGAGGAAAAAGCTTTAAGAAAATTATCTACAAATTTACTTCATGTGCACTTTACTTGTTTGACACTTAAATCCTTTTTGACAAGACAGCGGCTTTCTTTTGATTCAGTCTCCCTGCCTTCAGGCTCTTCTCATTCAAATCCAAAACTATCTAGAAAAAATAAAGCTGCCACCTGAGTAACGGAACTTCAAAAGATCACATGACACCCTTGCTTTAAAACTTCTGTGTTTCCCCAATGCCTATGGGACAGCCTACAAAATCCTCCAGCCCTTTCAGATCTGCCAGTGTGCGCCTTCACAGCCTCATCTTCCCCTACTTCCCACTTTTCTCCACCCATATCAGGACTTTGAAGATTCAAATACTATTCCCTCTTATCTGGAGAACTGTTCTAACCAACTTTTACAGATTTTCTATTTGATGATTTGGCAGCCATTAATCACAGGACCAAACTAACAGCCAACGTTGTTTACATCTCCCTCCACAATCCAGCTTTCACAGGCACACTGCAATCACGTAACAAGCCCTCCAACCACAAACCCCAATACCTGTTTTGCTTTCAGCCCAACAAGGGACATCCCCACCTAACAACTTCCCACCACTGTAGTAATAAAGCTTTTTGCCCATGCTTTCCCCTCACTCCTCCTGCCTCCTGACAACCCAGATGATTCCCCATGTGGCCCTGAGTGGTGTGGCATGTCTGTTCTCTTGGAAACTGTAAGTACAGTCACCTCTCAGTATCTGCAGGGGATTGGTTCCAGGACCCCACCCCACCTCCAGTTACCAAAATCAAGTCCCACATACACAATGCAAAGTAGATTGAATCCATGGATGAAGAATCATGGATAGAGAGGGTGGACTACAATAAATTCTTCTTTCAAAGGCAGCTATCTCCATGTCTGTCACTGTACCATACTTGATCAAATAAATCCCAGGTATATTTTTAATTCAAGCCCTCCCTCCCCCCTTTTTTTCTTAGAAAATGCCTACAAATCCTTTGCAAAGGAGATTAAATGGTTTAAATATAACCTCCTTGGTAAAACCCAAGGCAGTTTGTTGCTCAGCCCTTGAGCTGCATACTGTATTGCTCCTAACACAGTTAGGGCAGCCTTGGCTCAGTCTTGTACTTTTTCTGTTTTCATGTTCTTTTACACCCACTGGACTTTGAGAACCTAACTGAAAAGACTCAAATCTTATCTAGTACAATCCTTTACACATATTAGGGATTCAAAGATGGTAAGAATGAATAAACTTAGAAAAAAATCGGGAAAAGCAAAGAAATTTTAAAGCTGGCCAATGTCATCTCAAACCCGTTGAAAGGTATTTCATTTTCACTCACATCAAGTCTTCTGTTTTATTGCTCTACAAGTGTGTCCTACGGTCTCGTCCCATGACACTGAGACAAGCGTGGCAGAGTGACAATGGAAGAAAGGCAGCAAAGCTCATCACATCTCCTGAGAACGTGGGCCAGTTCTGATCCACTCTTGGCGGATAAGCAATAGCAGAACTATACTTAACAGAATCTAGAGATTTTTCTTTCATTCCTACCAATCTTTTCAGGGATTCCCTCCCTACTTGAGTTTTAATTTTGTCAGTGTGTGTGGTGGTAGTTGTGTATCGATTGTTTGTTCATTTCCTGGGTATGTGTATGCTTCTTTTGCCATTTCCACTGGATTTTACATAGAATATGTCTGATGTCTACCTGGAGCCTGGCATCCACAACAGCTAGGTTTGGCTACCAAATATAATTTGTATGGCCTCAAGGCACACAATGAAATTGATGTTGAAAACAATTTAATCTAATGCATCAAGGCTGAAGCCACTATGAATTGCAACATTTTAGGGTCATAATGAACTAAAATCAATAGAAATATGAACACAAAAGGGAATGACTTTTCCTTTTTCACTTAGTCCTTTTTGTTCATGTGCTAAATCTTTAGGCCCACCTACTTGAAGGATGCTCCCAAACGAAGGGTCACCTTTAAAATATATAAGACCCTGCAAGTATTTCTGAATAACAATGTGTGAATTAGGGAAGAAAAAGAGCCTTTGATAACATTTTACTAACTACATTCACAACTCTCCATTTTTACTAACAAAATGATTAGCAGCTAATTATTTAGGCCATTAACTGATTGCCTTTTTTAGGGATTAAAATATGTATGTTAATTGTACCTAAAAATGAAGGTAATTTAAGAACTGTAAAGAATACTACTTTTAATATTTTGTACATAACTGTTGTGGAAAAATATACCGTGATTAAAAGAAAACTAAATCCTATAGCTTTCTGTTTGCTTTTTATTTGCAGTTTTTATAATAAATCTTTAGTATAAAAATTTTTTATACAAAAGGGCCTGGCTTTTCTTGAACCATTTTCTTTCTGATAATGAACACTAATTGTGAATGCAAAACCCTGCATATCATTATGTGAAACATTTATGCATTCAGAGTGTCTACTTGGTGGTTTTCTTCTTAAGAAGCTAAACAATTCATTAAACAAGCAGCTCCTGCATGGGTAGATCAGAACAAGCATAAGCTGCCTTCTGTAGAATTCTATTGTGAGGCTGCACCCATTTGTGTTTGCTTTGAAGCCATAAAAATGAAACCCTTATGCTCATATTAAAAGCATAAGAAAGGCATCTATTATGTCAATAGATTTAAAACACGGCCTTAGACACAGTGAGAACCACTCCAAAATGGCACTCTTATAATAGCAAAGGTTAAGAAGTACATTCCCAGGGAAAACCTTCAAAGGCCTACATATCATTATATCCCAAAACAGATGGCACCGCAGTGTTTGGAACTATAGTTTATGGACACCTACAATCTCAAATAAATCCTTTCTAATCACACTCTTTTGTCTAGATTTTGTACTTTGAGGATAACTGCAGGTGCCTTTCTCCATTCTTCATAGAATGACACACAATGATATGGTGAAGATTCATGTACATATATGGACACAACTCTTAATACAACTCCTATGTAATGTACAAGTATTTTCCTAGCAACAAATTTATACCTTAAAGAAATCTGTGATTCTTAGATTCTAATCTACTACAAAACTCCAGTAGTCTGAATTTTACAGGAAAAAATGATGAAAACATCTCCCTGTCATATACTTCAGGAAGTATAAATTGATAAAAACCACTTTACAAAATAATGTGGAATTATCTAGTATCTATGTGTATACTCTGGAGAAACTCTGAAACACAGGAGATGGGAACAAGAATATTCACAGCAGCATTGTTTATAATAGTGAAAAACTGCAAACAACCTAAAAGTTCATCAACAGGAAAATGGATCTATGAACTGTGATATAGTTCGTATCACAATGAAATGAAATACTGCACAGCAATAAAAATGAATGAATTGCTGCTACATACACAAATATAGATGAGTCTTAAACCATGCTGAGCAAAATGGGTAAGTCACAGACAACTATATACAATATATTTCCTTTATATAAGGGCAAAAGCATGCAAAATTGAACAACGTGTTTTTGTTACTTAGGTTCGATATTTTTTAATTATCTAAAATTCTGCTGAGAAAAATTAAATCATACTAGTGTGACTAATAAATTGAAGCAAAAACCTTCTTTAGTATTTGCTACAAATCCCATATACTGAATACCTTTTGGATTTAAATTTAGTCTACTACAACAAAGTTGCCTACAGACATTAGATAATTTCTAATGGCTCTTCATAGGTTAAGAAAACTTAAAATATCATATACTTTGGTATTTAAGGAAACTATGAAAATTCTAACCTATAAAAACATTTAAATAGTATCATAAGTTAACCCAAATAGTTTTACTTAATAGTTTACCTGAAACTTCACAAGGCTTGTGAGACTGCAGAAAATAGTTCCTTTTTAATTCCTGTCTGTATATAAGATGTGGCTTGTTATGATCATCTTCATGTTCACTCCCATCTGCCTTCATTATGGGTTCTAAGAAATATTCACCATCTTGTGCTTTAAATGTTCCCATCTGAAAATAAACAAAATAAAAATTAACTTTTTCTTCATCATGAAGAAGAGAAAGTACCCTGTGCCACAGGTTAAAATGAGTACACAGAAGCAAGACAGCCAGGAGTCTGTTCACCAAATGGCATCAACTGAACACAGTTTCCTTTCCATGGTTCACTTTTCTCTCTCCACTCTTATGTATAAAGTCATGAACACTGGACAGTATTCCAATATGCAGAGTCGAGATGATAGGCACTCCAGGTATAAAGAATGGCATAAGCAACAGCACCAAAATGGCAAAAAGTCTAGCACATTCTAGAAATAAGAAAGCCTGTTTGGCTTGATCCTCGTAAGGTAGTAGTATGAGATAAGACTTAAAAGATAGGCTGCGGTCGGAAAAGAGAGATCTTGAATGTGATGCTAACAATTGAGAATTTATTTGTAAGCAATTGGAGAGCCATTGAAGAGTTTTCACAAAGACTTGTCTTCTGATTCCAGAATCTCATATCCAACTTGCTATTCAGTATCTCCACTCAGATAACTAGTAGCATTTGCAACCTTAACATCTCCAAAGCCAAACTCTTGATTTCCAGTCCAAACCTGCTGTTTCTAGAACGCTCTCTATTTCAGTAAATGGCAACAGTATTACCCAGATTGCTCAGGCCAAATATCCTCAGAGAGAAATCATCGATGGCTCTTTCTCTCACATTCCATATTCAATCCATCTTCAAATCCCGATGGCTCAACTTTCAAGGTATAACCAAAATCCAACCACTTCTCCCAAATTTTACCACTGTATCCATGATATAGCCTAACATTGTCTCCTTCCTGAACTAAATCAATAGCCCTCTATAGTCTCGTCTCTACAGAGGAATAACAGTAATTTTTCTTAAGTCTAGATCAGGTCACTCTCAAAAAAAAACAAAAACAAAAAAAACTAACGACTATTCATGTCACTTAGTAAAATCCAAAGTCCTCACAAAGGTCTACAATGGCCTGTGTCATCTGCTCACCCATTTCCACCACGCAGCCCCTACAAGCACACAGACTAGCAACAGTTCTGACTTCATCTTCTCCCAGTTTGGCTCATTCTAGAGCCCCACCTCTGGTGTCTTTGCTACTCCTCAGACACAAGTATACTCTTACCTCAGAACCTTTGTACTTACTAAACCTTCTGTCTCCAGCACTTCTCCCTGATAGCTCCCTCTATGACTTGTTTCACATCTCTGCTCGACATTCATCACCCTACATAAAATGGCACCTAGCCTCCTCTTTCTATCTCCTTTATCCAGTCTCATTTTTCTTCATAGCACTTATCACTACTTGATGTATTTTTATGCTTGTTACTTGCCTGATACTATCCACTAAAATAGAAGCTCCATGAGAGTAGAGCTTCTCCTGTACTCTTCTCTGCATGCCTCTCATGCCTGCCACATACTAGATGTTAGATAACATATTAAATGAACAAATAAGACTGTAAGGTATTAAATTTAATCTCGTGACATTGTGTGTTATGGATGGTAGCAAAAAAAAGAAAAAACACTAGCAGTTATAAGATAGAGGCTATGACCCAGGAAAAAGGTAAGAAAACCTGAATTATGGTGACAGTGATGCTATGGCAGTTGGAACACAAAGGTTACAAGATGCCAATTCCTGAGGAAGGCAGAAAAACAGACAGTGAGAGGTGGAATTTATGATAGAGATCATTTTCTAGGAAAATATAATTTACCAAAAGGACTCCAGAAATTTTAAAAATCCAAACAGATCCCTTTTCTACCAAACAATAGAAAAAGATATCCGAGTTACATCACAAAACTCCTGGCCTTGACGATTTCATAGGGGAACTCCACAAAACCTTGAAAGAGCAGATAATTCCACTGTTATTTGAACTGTTCCAAAATATAAAAAATAAAACATCCAAGTTATTCTTATGAAGCTAGTGTGAACTCATAGCACACATTTGATAAAGATGGCATGAAAACAAAAAAAGCAACAAATATAGGATAAGCTCATATACGAATATCAAGATAAAAGTCCTAAGTTGTATTAGCAAACAAAATTCAGAAACAAATGAAAAGAATAATACATGGCGAGACGGAATTTATCATAACAATGTAAGTATAGCTCAATACTGGGAATCTATTAATATAACTCATTACAATCACTTATACAAATAGAAAAAGAATCACATGGTTTCTGAAAAAACTTCAATCAACATCCTTGATTTTAAAAATATCAATAAAATATAAATAGATGGATGCTTCTTTAACAAACAAACTATATCACAGCCCAAAGACAGTATCATGCATAACAAAGATACATGTGAGGCATTCCCACTTAGGTCAGGAATACAAGGATGCCCAGTATTACTTGCACTAGACAATAGAATTAGATAACTTAGAAATACAAAAAATTGGAAAGGAAAAATTAAAATGTCATCCTCATAGATGATATCAGTATATACCTTAAAAAATAAAAATTAGGGGCTGCCCCAACAGCATAGTGCTTAAGTTTGGGTGCTCTGCTTCCGCAGCCCGGGGTTCACAGGTTCACATCCTGGCCACGGACCTATGCACCGCTTATCAAGCCATGCTGTGGCAGGCGTCCCACATATAAAAAGCAGAGGAGGATGAGAATGGATGTTAGCCCAGGGCCAATCTTCCTCTGCAAAAAAAGAGGAGGATTGGCAACAGATGTTAGTTCAGGGCTCATCTTCCACACACACACAAAAATTAACTGAAAAACTACTATAAACATTAAGTGAACTCAGTGAGATAAAATATACAGGCTGCAACAGTTTTCACAAAAATAAAAACAATTAGAAGGTATTATGGAACAATCCCAATTACAAATAAAGATTAAATGCCCAGGAATAAAAACAAATAAGAAACTTCTAAGATCTCTGTAAAATGTTACGGCACTACTAGAGAACTACAAAAGAAAACAAATGGAACCACCTGCCATGTTCTTGAATAGTAAGATTCCCCAAATGAATCTAGAATATAAGACCCCAATTTTAAAAAATATCAGATTTTTAATTTTTTTTAATTTTTTGTGAGGAAGATGAGCCTTGAGCTAACATCTGTTGCCAATCCTCCTCTTTTTTGCTGAGGAAGATGGGCACTGGGCTAACATCTGTGCCCATCTTTCTCTACTTTATATGTGGGACGCCACCACAGCGTGGCTTGATAAGTGGTGCGTAGATCTACACCCGGGATCCAAACCTGCAAACAACGGCCCACCGAAGCAGAGCGTGTGAACTTAACCACTGTGCCACCGGGCTGGCCCCTCCGACAGATTTTTTAATATGCAAACTACTTCTAAAGTTCATATGAAAAAAATAAATTTAAAATAGCCAAGATAATCATAAGAAAACAATGAGGTGGGACTAGTACTACAAGATATTAAAATATTATAAAGCCACATTAAATACACCAGTGTTGGCAACTGAAGAGAATAATAGACCAATGAGCTGAATAAGACGACAAGCAACAAATCTTCAATCATACAGGACTTAGTATTATTGTATACAGACAGTCTCTAAAACCAATGAGGAAAGAGAGTATTTAATTAATAGTATTTTGTAACAAGGGGGCAGACATCTAGAAAAAATAATTTGGAATTTATCCTGTGGGATGTATCCAAAGGATCAATGATGTAAACTTTTGAAATAAAACTACAACAGCAGAAGAAGATAACATGAGAGAATTCCTTTATAACTTGGGAGTAGGCAGGGCGTTCTAACCATGACTCAAAACCCATTAAAAAATGTTAAATTTCACTCGATAAGAATAAAAATTAATACTAAACCTAGTAACCACTTTGACCTAAGAGACTGGCAAAAATCTAAAAGTTTTATAACATACTTCAAAGGTGTGTCTGGAAAAACAGGCACTCTCACACCTTGTTGTTGAAAATGTAAAGTAGTACAATCATAATGCAAAGCAATTTGGCAATATCTATTACAATTACAAATGTATTTGCCCTTTGATGCAGTAACTCCCCTTCTGAGAGTTTATCCTACAGATGCTGTACATTTGCACACATGTGAAATAACATTTATGAAGTTATTAACTATAGCATTGTTTTTAATAGCAAAATATTGGAACCAATTCAAAAATCCATTGATAGGATCTATTTACATAAACTATGGTACAGCCATACAATGGAAAATTTTGTGGCTATAGATGAAAAGAGAATAAACATTCTATGTAGTGATGTGGAAAGACCTCCAATACAATTATTAAACCAAAATATAAAACTGTGAAACAGGATGTAGAGTTCACTACCATTTGTGTAATAAAGGAAGAAAAACAAAAACTAAGCATTTCTATTTGCCTGGTTGCTATTAAAGAAACTCTAGAAGGAATTGTTAGAAACAGTACAGGTGGAGGTGGCAGAAAGTAGGTGGATTCAGGATGGACTAGATATAACATCCTTCTTACCTCAGGTACTTCAAATATAGGCTGTTCCTCTGCCTAAAATATTCTCCCAATTCCCACCCTTCACCTCATACCCCTGCCTCATCACTCTCTGTCTGCCTCCATCTCATCCTTCCAGTCTCAGCTTAAATACCAACTACCAAGAAAGGTTTTCCTTCACCAGCTGTCTAGGTAACCACATCCCTACCTCTACTCCTGAAAATATATTACTGTTTGATTCCTTGAGTATTTATCATACATTGTATTTATATATTTACTATTTATAATTATTCTCCCCCATTAGACAGGAGACTTCATATAGGCAGAGACCTAGCTCTGAATTTCCACTGCCTAATATAGTACCTGACACATAGTAGGCACAGTAGACAGTAAATATTTGTTGACCCATGAAAGCTATTATTTCCCACTCTTTGTAAACTCAGCTAACATTGAGCAGAAGTAGGACATAAATTTGGACATAGAGGCTGGAGCTAGAAGATGGAGACTCCAGCACGCAGAGATGTTTTAACCAGAAGAGTCCATAACTCTTGGGTGAGAATAAAAATTACACCCTTATCATTAACCTCTAACTGAAATTTAGCATTTTATACAGCTGTGAATGCAGGAGACAAATCCCAGTGACATCGCCAATGGAAAGCAGATATTTTCATCACATGAAGATATTTGAGATCTCAAATTATTGTTCATGCTCAACAATATTAAGATGGTTATTAGATCTGCCATTTGATCTTATTCGATGTGCTAATAAGTAAAAATTTATGTACCTTTTTTTAGTATCTTGATAACTGTATTTCAATAATTGGTTTAATTTGTATTTTATCTTAGGCATTTTAAAACATTCTGCAAAGAGTTGCATCAGTAAATTATTAAAGAGATTGAAGATAAGTGGGAGGAGGGAGGCGAGTCAAAGCAACAACTTTGGAAGATTAAACAATATCATTGTGCAGCTGAGGGAAGACCAGCAAGGGGGATGTTTTAGCCATCAAGGTATGAAATAAGAAGGGATTGCATCTGTTTGTAGTCAAGAGTGGAAAGAAGCGCTCAAATGGTCAGCTTTTGTAGATAGACCCCTTTCTCTAGTCTGGTAAGGCTAAATCATTGAGGGTAGGCATTTATAAAAATATTAATAGCTAACTCCAATATATATACATCAGACATTATTCACATACATTTATAATTTATCACAACCTAACAACTCTTTGAAGGTGAGACACTTTACAGGTGAGACAAATGAAGAACAGACAGGTTTAGTAACTTGTCCAAGTCTTATATCTAGTCAGTGGCAGGACCAGGATGTGAACCCAGACAGCATGACTCACCATTCGTGCCTCAACCCATTACACTGCACTAGCTATCACATACCAATTTTGACAAACCTTACAAAAGAGTTGACAAATATTTAATGAGTATTTATACTATGTGCCAGGCACAGCTCTAGGTGCTAGATACAGAGGTGAATATGACAAAATCCCTGCTTCAAAGAATTAATACTTATATGGGAAAAGACAGACAATAAATTAAAATACCATATGCCAGGAGATAAGAGGTGCAATGAAGAAAATAAAATAAGTCAAGGAGACAATCACAGAGGGTGGAGTGGGGAGGCACTCCAGGCTGAGGCTGGAATAATGAGGAGGTAGCCATGGAAAATGCTGGGAGAACATTCCAAACAGAAGGAGCAATGACTGAAAGGCCCAGTGACGGGGAAAAGCTTGGCAGACTCAAGTGACAGAACAGTGAGGCTGAAGCTGTGCCAACAAGGGGATAGGCAGTAGAAGACGGAGCTGCCCAGACAGGGGAGGTGGCACTCATTATGCTTCACGCTGAAAAGTACTCATCACACTTCAGGACACACAAATGTACATTTAAGATTTTGCAATTTTCCACTTAGAAAAGCATATTTCTGTGACAAATCAATTCAGAAACGAATTACAGACACTATGATAAGCACAGTTTTAGTGAATGAAGTTTCATTTCTTTTTTGTGTGTGTGAGGAAGACTAGCCCTGGGCTAACATCCGTGCCCATCTTCCTCTGCTTTATATGGGACGCCGCCACAGCATGGCTGGACAAGAGGTGCATCAGTGCGCGCCTGGGATCCGAACCAGCGAACCCTGGGCCACCGAAGCAGAGCGTGCGCACTTAACCGCTGCGCCACTGGACCAGCCCTGTCATTTCTATTTCTTAATTATAAATACCTAAAAATTCTTTAGAGATAACTCTGAAATTGTTGCTCTAAATTTCATTGTCAATAAACATATCTTAAATCACTATTTTAACTGAATAATCACTTAAAATCATTTATTTATTTTTTTGTGAGGAAGATCAGCCCTGAGCTAACATCTGCCAATCCTCTTTTTGTTTGTTGTTTTTTTTCTTTTTTGCTGAGGAAAACTGGCCCTGGGCTAACATCCATGCTCATCTTCCTCTACTTTATATGGGACGCCGCCACAGCATGGCTTGACAAGCAGTGCATTGGTGCGTGCCCGGGATCCGAACTGGCGAAGCCCAGGCCGCCGCAGCAGAGCATGCGCACTTAACCACTTGCACCACTGGGTGGGCCCCACTTAAAACCATTTAAGTGATTGTAGCACTTGTAGTCATAAAGTTCTCTTCATACTCATAATTATTACCAGATTAATGTCTCCTTAAAGGTAACAGAGTCTTTTCTATTTTTACAGTTCCAAACCTAAAACATTGCCTGAAACATAGCAGGCACTCAATACGTACCCGTAGAAATGAACATTTTTGTAATAAACATGGCTGAGTACCTGAGTTTTTCCCCCATACACCCTTCAGTAATCCTTATTTTTTTTTCTTTAACATTGTTAAGTTACGGTAGTTTGGAGACTCATCTGAGATATTTACATAATTATATTTTCTTTCAATGCTGAAAAGTAAAATGGTTAGGCACTTCTTGGTTATACAACGTGCTAATTTGTTAGGATTACAATTTTTTTTAAAAGGCTTAAATATTAGTGAAATTCCATCATATATACCAAAACTGCAGTCTACAATAAAAAGAAAAGCTACATATATTAGGAATTCATCTCTTTCTTGGATACTTTTCTAGTGGCCTATACTCTAGCATATTTAATTCTACCAGTGCCTGTCTTCCAAATATAACTACAAATCACTTCTTTCCAATATATGCCAAAATTACAGCTTTCTCTGCCTTCCTAGAAAGATAATTGCAACTATACTTATAAATTACAAAGACACTGGTTTTGAAACCCAAGTAGATGGACCCATGGAAAATCACTTTCTGTCTTTTTAAAAAAGCATGCTGAAGAGAGGAAATGCGATAGTATCTTGGTAAAAGACACAAATAGACATGAGGCGGCTTGTTACTTATCTAAATGCACCTACAAAACTACTCTGAATAACATCACACATTCCCCAAGAATACTGAAAATATCTATACATTGGAAATATTTTTATATATTCCCTTGGATCAAAATCTATGAGGTACTTCTATTATATTGTTCCAATAAAACTGCACGAGTCCAACCTGTACTCTCATATGATAAGTCAATATAGGTCTATCCAGGGTCCACCAGCACCTCCTTTCAAGTCATGCTAGAACACTCTAGCCTGCTAAGAATATTGCCGTTATAATTCAAGGACTGTTTCTTCAATAAAACCATTTAAAATACTAAGCTCAAGAAAAAAAAATGGCAAATAACTTGTTCTCAAAGGGATTTCCCTATATTTATCAATGAAGGACTTAAAAGTATTTTACTACCATCAATATTTCTATAATCCACTCCACTGCAGAGGACTTTCTGTTCAAAGAATAAAAACAAATATTTTTAATTATGAATTTAATATTTTAGTTTTAAATATTTGCCTAAAGGCTCCTAAAAAAGCTTTTTTTTTTTTTAACTTGGAAAGGAACCTAGTAAGGAATCGGAGGAGTTAACAAAACAGGTGGTTCATAGAATTATATTTAGAGCATCCCATATTTTTAGCAACCTGCCTATCTGCAGATGGGCACTGCAATTTGATTCATGAGAAATACCAATGAAATTCCAAATGCTTTCTTTTGGTGACTATTAAACACAGCAAGACTAGTTTTCACTTGGGCAAGTGTCTCCCAGTTACTTGGAGCAATGATCTTCTATTTGCCAAGCTGTTTTGAAAGGCAGTAAATGATCATACAAATGGTTCCAACTTACTCTCATAGGCCAAGATTTTTATGTGCTTAGAGGTAAAACCAAACTATTGTTTTTCCAAAATCTTCTTTTTTCAGTATTGTGGCATTCATCCATATATATTTTTTCCAAATACATGGCAAACATACGTACTATAGCCACAACCAATAACGTATTCTCAGATTTCATTAAAGGGTAAAAACAACAAGTACAAAATATAAACCGTTTGGACTCTTTTCCCAAATCTTTTACAGTTACCACATTAGCCTTGGTAACTAGAGAAAAACATTCAAAAATAAGGTACTATTGAACAAGGCAATTAGAGCTTATATTGAGAAATTATTTTAGTAACCAATAGCTCCCAACTACTAATAAAATTGGATTTTCACTTAAGGGCTAAATCACTGTTAATTACTACCATTAAGACTAAGATCTTTAGTTTTTCAACCTTTAATCATAAGTCATATAATGAGAATCAGTTTGACGCTATTTGTAATGACAGAGCCTGAGTATGAGTCCTTGGTTTGCACTCATGGAACCTTGGACAAGTCACTTCATATCTTGGACCCTCAGTTCCATGACTTGTAAAACAAAATAGAAATAATTCTATCTACCTAATGTCCTGAGAAAGGCAGTGTGTATTAAAATGATGTCAATAACTTTTGAAATTGAATGTATTTTGAAATAGGATGAAAAATTCTTCACTAAAAACAGATGTTACAGCCATCCTTTTTACCCTAGGCGTAGTATAACTGTCATGTAATAAAAAGTCATGAAGATTAACTCTGAGACTCTTATTTTGGGTTACTTTGTTCAATGCAAAAGGTTTTTCTCCTTGACAATTCCTCATTATAACACCACTGATCATGCCTAGGAAATAGTGTATTACATGTAAGCACACATTGAATGAATGAGTCAAACATATGAAAACATAATTAGCTCCAGAAGCCTAAAGCAGAAAATTCATTGTAAGATTTTTAAGATGACTCTTTCTTCTCTCTTCTAGCAGCATGCTTTATTCCCCATTCCACAGGACAATTCCAGATCACCAGTATAAAAGTGAGAAAAGACAAAGAGGAAGTGTGTTGCTGATTTCTCACCTAAAAAGAGACTGCTCACTCACCAAGTCCTTGCCCTTGATGATCGAGAAAATAAGAAAGACTCTGGACTCATCTATCCAAGATTTACGTAGCCAAATAACTCAGGTTCAAATAGTGTCCCAGCAACACCAATAACAAGGAGTTAATTCCGTAAATCTTTCTTTCTTGTAGGCACTGAGGTGTTTTTGAAGTCATATGAACTAGCTAAAAGTAGAGAACTGTCAAAGAAATGACCACGTTCTTGTGGGGTCTGGGTAGTACTTCTCAGGACAGCCTTTTCCAACCTCTTACTAAATTATCTGCGAAGACGTAAAACCTAACATCATTATAACGATAAGAAATTTAAAACAAGAAATCATTAAGAACTACTCTGTGGGTGTACTATAATGGAAATGTCCATGATATATTGTCAAAATGTTATAAATCAATATTACTTAAAAATATATACATATAATATCTAGAGGGACACTGCCTTACACCTGCCAGACCATATGTCATCTTTATAGCATATATTTTCCCGGTTTATCTTTTAGTTTATTTATAGTTATTTTGACATATGGTACTCTTCAATTATTATTTAGGCAAATACATCAATTTTTTTCATTTGTTATGTCTCCCTTTGTATTTTGCCCTCCTAAAGGTTAAAATATATTGTAATCTTGCTCTTCTTTAATACAAATGGAATTTTATTTGGTTTACCAGTAAGATGAGAATTCAAAGTTTGTTCTTTACAAGATTCTTGGCATTCACAGATTTAACATAAACGCATTTTAGGCTTTGGCAATTGTCACAGGAAACTAACTTGAAGCAATTATCAAACTTGATCTGCTAACAGAAGTCAGCTAAGTTTTTGAGCGATTATATTGTCAAAGAAGCCATGAGCATGGTCTAAATAAGCCTTGACTGCTTTAACTGTAAAGTAACCTATAGACCCTCAGAATTACCCCAGCATTCCTGAAGCCCCCCCTAGCCAGCATCCTCCCCAGAATCTATTTTAGACATGGCCATGGAGGAATACAGGCAAGACTCTCCCAGAGAGCAGAACCAGGGGCCGTGGTGACTGGTGGACTTCCCAGAAAGATGAATCAAGGTAATCAAGGAACTCTCCTCCTGCCCGGGTAGTGGGTCTCCACAATCCCTCCCCAGGAGTCCAAAATTGCTATAAGTCAGTGACTACGAGGTGTCTCCACTTCTTTCTGCAGGAAGTTAAGATTAGGTTGAGAGAGGTACAGATAATGTGTCTTTTTAATTCATTAGTTGCTAAACCACAGAGAACCATATCTGGACTTTATGGAGAAGATTGCATTACCCAGAGATCCTGGACTTTGAGCCAGACAGTGCCCTTGCCGGGTTGTCTCCTTGCAGACAAGATGAGTATGTTTAATGTGTAGAAAAAGAGCAAAAAATTAGCGGACATTTGGTCTTGTCCAAAACATCCATTGAGATATTTGGTCCACAACAAAAAGTCCTTGAAATGTGGTCCTATCAAAAACATCCATGAGCATATAAGGTCCATGCCAAATGTTCCTTGATATTTGGACCTGTCAAAAACATCCATGCATAGAAAACGTGCCTGGGTTCAAATAGCCCATTACCTTTATTTATACTTTTGCTTTACAAGATTAATATATAAAAAATACTATCATGTTTTATTGCTCCAATAATTGTGTTGTGGCTGTATTGCCAATAACAATTCTTGCCTCAGTAGCCTAGCTGGTTATGGCACATGGGGTTAGATGGGGCGGGGTTCAAATCTCACAGAAGAGTGGGATTTATATTAACTATGTGTACTGAGGGAGAGTTCTACAGTCAGAGAAATGCACAGAAGACAAGTCGAGGATGGGATCTCATGATGCATGGTGCATTAATGTGTCACTGGGCATTTGGTTGGATGTGGCTGGGTCATTTAACAAGGGCTGATTTTGAAAGGAGGAGCCTGGTCAAGCCACTAAGTAAAATGGGTGGCAAACACATTGATATAAACACTTTACAGAGCTTCTCTCGTTCTCGGTGGAGCGAGAACAGGCATGGCTCTCCTACCACACATAGCTGTCTGGTGTAATAGCTGCCAAGAGAAGGATACAGGGCATCTAATTAACCACCCACCAAAACTATCCCATCTCCCAGGGTTAATGGCCTGTGTTTCCCCTGAATTGATGTCGTCGAGAGGTATGATCACGGTAGACCGCAAGAACTGTCTGCTGCTATTTGGAGGGGTTTTAGTGGGTGTGACTCCCACAATTACCTACCAATCAACATGGAAAACCACACCCTCAGCTAATGTCTGCCTACTGGCTGATCCAGGCCAGCCAAACCAGGTGTCAAATCCATAATAAGACACTAGTAACGTTTCCCTTACCAGTAGACCAGTGACCATCGGTCAGACCACTACAAAAGAAAAAAATAACCCTCCTTCTTTTGCTTGGCAATATGACATCTTTATTTGAAAATTCTCAGTGCAACATGGCAGAAATAGTATACTCACAAGAAGAAAAGCCATTGTCGAATTATAATGGTTTTTGTTACCATTTCCACTCCTTTAACAGAAATTAGAGTAAAAGGGACTGGTGCCATGAAGAGGAGAACCGGCAATACCCAAGGTACAACTAGTCAGGATTCGGACAACATTACAATCATTCAAGATGGGACAAGAAAACATCAGCACAACATTGGTTTGAATGGGAAGGAAGGAAAACCCTGAATAGGTTAAAATGACACAAAGAACCAAATGCAACACTATCACAGGTACTTCGAAGAACTCTCCGTGGTATTCATAAGGAGGTCCTGTTAACTCTACCGGAAAGAAATCATTAAAGAGGCAAGTAAATAGAACTCAAAACAGACATCAACCTCTAAACCCAACTTCATTGCACAGAATTGAAATTTCAGAGGAGTATAAAGTGACCAGACGTGGAGAACCATTTCTTATGCACAATTCCAGTGCTCAAGACAAATTCTTATTTACACAGCTTATGACACTATTCAAGTGCTGATACCACATTATCCAGTGATGGCACCTTCAAGATGGTACCAACATAGTTCACTGTTATTTACTGTGCATGGTGTATTGGGTTATACTAGGCCATTGATTTATGCGCTAACAATGAAAAAGTGAGGAGACACTTACAGATATGAGAAAATACTTGCGTTTACATGAGAAAGAAATCTCAACATTAACCCTTCATTGTGCATGATGCATTTCAAGATTGCAAATATGAATATGATTTGACTACTCCTACCAAATGCATAAGCAAAAGGATGCTTATTTCGCTTTTCACAATCAAAAAATGTCTTCTTTGGGTCTCACTCGTGAATATATGACAATGGAAAGTAACACCACCATAAGGGTGCATCCCTGTTGTTTGGACTACTTGCACCTTTGGAAGATGTAAATGAAACTTTTGAATACACTGTGGAGAATGAAGAAAATTTAGATGACCTAAGGGATTATGTTGAGAGTGTATGTCCATGGAAGGCACGGCAGAAGCAGAAGACCAGAAGCTCCAAGATTTCCACCAGAAACTTGGAATGTTTATACATCAGTACTGAACAGCGATCATAGGACACACAATGCAGTGGAAGGCTGGCATCGTAAACTTCAAAAGCTGATAGTGGTGCATCATCCTTCAATTTGGAGATTTACTGAAGCATTAAAAGATGAAGAACAAAGCAACAAACAAGTTATCACCCAGGTTCTTGGTGGTCACACTCAAATACTGCCACCAACTTCACAATGATACTGATGAAATCAAACTTATAATGGAAATTGTTAACAGATATGACAAATATAAAGCCGATAATCAGGTCAATACATCTTTGAGAGCAATTGCTCATTGGTTTAAGAGTAACCCTGCTGAACTTCATGATGAAGAAGAACAAGAATAAATGAAATACAAAATTCATCATGAATTACAAAAATAATGTAAATAAAGTTTAAAGTTACGTTTGTATTATTTAACGAATCATGGACCAAATGTCTCAATGGATGTAATGGACAGGACCAAATATCAAGGACCTTTTGGCGTGGATCAAATGTCTCCATGGACGTTTTGGACAGGACCAAATGTCCTATAGGGAGAGCAAAGGGATATTTGGTGAACAGAAAGATGGTCTGTGATAACAACTGTTGGTGATCACCAGTATTCCCCTCTCTTCCTCCTGGGCATATCACTGCCCCTCATTTTCCAGCCCTCTGCATCCAGGTAGAGCCAGGCAACCAGTTTTCATCAACAGAATGTACATAGAAGTGATGTGTGTCACCTTTGGACTGAAGCAATCAAGAGCCAGTACGCCTTCTCCATGCTATTACTACGGGAATAGAGCATTTATATAGCTCATGAGTATTTTTAATTAATAAATACTGTTGTAATAAGGATATTACTGTACCACCAATATCTAACAGTGGTAGGTACATAAGTGAATAAGTATTTGTTGAAAAAGAATGATCTGTTTCTTCCTCTGAATATTAATATGAATTGAACAGCTTAATTAAATATATTCTATGGAAAACAGTTATAAGCAAAACAGAAATAAAGCCACAAGTAACAAGGGTGTGGTGTAAGCCCACACGAATGAAGCAATAAATGGAACACAATTAGCTTAGATGTCATCTGAAAAAGATTTAATCTATCAAAACTTTTTAAAATATGTCCAAGTGCTTCAACTAAAATTGCTAAAATAATTTTCCTGCATTGAATGACTGATGTAAAGAAGAACTAGTATAATTATTTGGCACATATTAAAAGCTGCTTTAGCTCCTTCCGTTCATGTATGTATCCAATATTTCTGTATGCTATATTGGGTGCTAAAATGAATATGACTATCATCCCTACACTTAAAAATCTATAAATGAGATAGAAATATAGACAAATAACTACAATTCAATGTATGACACAGAGAAAGTCCAGTGGTAGAACAAATGAAGGCCTGGGCAGCTCTGTCTAGAATAAGATCAGGGAAAAGAAGGGAAGGCTCAAAATGGATCTGGAAGGATAGGTAGGAGTTTAAGGGAAAGGACATTCTAGACAAAGAGAAGAGTAAATATAAATTCAAACAATTATGAAGATTCCAGTAAACCTATGATAGAATCAAACCAATGTTTTTAGAATAATTATCTCTTTCTTGCCACGTGGTCCTCTGTCATTACCTTTCTTGGAACACTCAGTCATTTAAGTCAGTCATCAGAACCATTTTGGTCTCCTCCTCTTATGGCCCAAAATTCTAATGGGTCTCCTAGAAGGTTGCTCAACTTCAGCACTACTGACATTTTGATAATTCTTTATTGGAGAATGTTCCATGCATTGTGGGATGTTTAGCAACATCCCTGGCCTCTACTCACTAGATGCCAGTAACTCCCCACACACACACAGTTGTGACAGCCAAAAATGTCTCTAGACATTGTCAAATGTCCCCTGGGGGGCAAACTGCCCCCAGTTGAGAACCACTGTTCTCCAGCAGTACACCTTCCATAAGCGCCCACTCTTCCCCTTCGCCACTACAACTACACTACTTCAGGTGACTTCTCTTCCTTACCATAGTAGACAACAATGATGGTCCTCTCAGTGACTCACTGCCTCCCCTGTACTCTGCACAATGTTGCATAAGGGAAGACCCCTTCTAACACATCAGACCCATCATCTACAGTTTAAGCCCTCACTCCTCTACAATGCATTCCAGGCCTTAATCTGATTTCAACCTTACCTTTCACCCTCGTCTCCTAATCCACCGTACTTTTCAGCTGCACAGACCCACAAGCCGCCCTTGAGTTTTCATCTCCACCTTTGTTTATTCATCCCTTGAAGTCCAGTTAAGAAGCCTTCTCCAGCACAGGTCTCATAAGGCTCTTAATCACTCCTTCTTGGAGGTTCACACAGCACTTTCTGTACTCTTAATAGCATTTAACAGACTATTTTCATGAGGTGTGTGCTGATGTCACTATGTTGAGGCCCTGAGAATGCTGAGCATAACTGACCAAGGGCCCCAGTTGCTGAGCTTTGAAGTCCATCACAGTGTTTGTGCCCCGGCCATATCTTCCAAGTGCTACTCCCAGAGCGAGTCAGTGTGGCAAGAACACTAAGGGTAAACCCACTCTTAGGAGGCACAGGACTGTTCCCCCAGACAAATGTGGCTTGAGGCGGGCTTTGCTGACCCTTGCTTAGACTGCCCAGCAGCCTAGGATGCTTCTACCCAACATTTTCATCCTCTTTCCACCTGTTTCAGACTTCATTGTTCTTTCCTTATTTTCTCTAACACAAGCACCTCCCCTCAGTAAAATCCTTGCACATTTAATCTCATCTGCCATCTGCTTCTCGGAGGACCTAAAGCAACACTAGAATCTTAAATGTAGAGGCATAAGAAATTCTCCCTAGTGTTATTTGACTGAGTACATGACTGACTAAAGGAAGTCTTTATGAATTTTTCCAACAACATGAATACAGAATGGCATGTGTAATGATCTGGGGCTATATTAATTTTGGGCAAATAGGAAGTTTAGAAAATAAAACTAAAATTTTCCCAGAATAGACAAAAAACCAGTAAAGACTACTGATAGTTTCCACAGTTATTTCCTGTCCGAACAAGAAGTTACTAAAGCAACTCAATCAGAGGGCATTAGCGCCTGACATACTACAGAATGGTTCTGACGAGAAACTTCAAAAAAGTACACACAGCCACTACAAGCTACTCTGTGAGAGTACTGTATATGCCAGATGCAGTGTCTGGTTTTATGACATCTGGAAGCTGGTTTTTTTTTTTCCAACCAAAAAGACTGCATTACTTCAAATCCCACCAAGAAATAGTGAAGTTAACAGTCTAGGTGGCCAGCTTAGTCCCTGAGGGCCTTTGGAAGAAGGGAATCCACCAAGTAATATGAGAAGAGGGCTAGCAGAGGCCTAGAAGTTGCTGAGAATAGCCTCTGTACAATTTATACATGCCATCCTGACAAGTATACACCAAAAATATGCCAAGTTATTAAATATTGACCTACTTTGGCAAGATTATCAACATCATGAGTAGATGATGACCATGAAAATGAAGTTTAGACTTGAATGTAGGGATTTTAAGTCCTGATAAACTGTCACAGAATGTCGAGTGGTCAATGGACTAAAAAACAGTTTCATTAACCTTTATATTACTTATAGGTAATTTTATGATTCAGCTCCATTTTCTTATCTACTATAGATTTTAGAAATATGCAAGTAATCTGTTTAGAAATGTTTTAAGTATGTGACAAATACATAAAAGAAAAATTGTAGAGAAAGCAAGATTAGAAAAGCAAAAGTTACACAGACATGAAACAAGGAAAGTTTCTGGCAGACTCTTAGCCCCTTCTGGCTCTTGGGCCCAAAGCACTTAAAACTAAACAAAACTAGTCATGGTTCAGTGATTTAGGGCAAGCGAAACACATACATACCAAGACTTCTAAAAGTAGAAAAAAATTAACCATATAGAAATTAAAAGAAAACATTAGTTCACATGTTTGGGGTTAATGCAACACCAGCAATTAAATGGAATCTATACGTTGGGGTGTCAGTTTTTTAAAGTGGTTGCATGTATAGGGAGGTATCTCTTGAAAATATTAGTTTTTCATTCCCTTCCTCTAAAAGTCACATTCCTCAACAGCCATCAAAGAAAGGTAGATGCTCCCTCAAGTGGGAAGATGGAAGGGGAACAGGTCAACTAAATGAGATGTGAATGGGGAACTCAGACGATTCCAGGAAGAAATGGGTGATGGAGGCAAAGGAAACAGCTGGCAAGAAGCATGTGTGCTAACTTCTCCACTGCGGGGTTAAGATCCTGGAGACAGAAGACACATTAGAAAATTTAAGGGTACTGCCAAATGCTTCCGCATGTATGCAGGATTCAGAGAAGGGACCCTCTGAAAAGGTTCCTCCCACACACATACCAAAATTAGAGGTGTGGCAGGGTTTGGCAAAGGGAGGAACCAAGTTCCCCTTGATTTTCAAGGAGAGTTGAATGGAGGGTTTTAGACCCTTTGAGGAGTCTGGAAGATTACCAACAGCGTGACCAAACCACCTTACGTGGGCAGGGTGCTGCAGCAGGAGCAAAGTGACCCTGTGTCTGGGGGCTACACAATGCATCAGTCAGACAAGAAATCAAATAGCTGTTGTAGCCAGAACTCAGAGGGATACGCAGCACCAGTGAGAGCCCAGGAGGGGAGGAGTCAGCGAGCCTAGACTGAGCAAAGAAGAAAGGTCACAAGTTCTCAGGTGCAGAGCTCAGCAGCTGGTGCCAAAAAGACGCAAAGAGACTAAGACACAAAAGACATCAGAGACTAGAGGAACTGGAGAACAGTACAATTTCCCCACTTTCCTCCCAAACAATACAGAGACCTCAGAACACTTTTACGGCCCTGCATGGGGTCAATTTTCAATGGTCAACGTGTGCTCGAATCCAGCAATGTATAAGACAACACACGTTAGCAGAAAAAATGAGGAAACCCATGCTCATTTCAACATATTCAGGAAAAGCCTTTGATGAAGTATACCATCCATTCATAATTAAAAGCAAAACTAAAACAAAGCAAAGAGCAACCAGAAAAAGAAGAGAACTCTAAGTTAATAAGACTGGCTCTAAAAATCCTTCAGTAAACCTCAACCTTAGTGTTTAACGAACTGGCAGAGGTCAAAGCTAGATCATCACAGTCGCATACGCAAAGCCACAAAGATAAGTCTGAAAGCAAGCAGCAGCAAGGCCAGTAGGTTAGCATTATTGACTTCCCCGGCATTGGATCAAGGCTGATCTGCAAACAACCTCGCAAACATCAGCTGGTCCAGGTTGTGGGTACCACAATTTTATCCACATCTAAAGACTAATCTGACACTAAAAAGAGGATATATCCAATTATATCTGATATAATGACAAATGGACTCTAAAACCTATCAGAAGTTCTGCTATCTGATGAAACTATTATTCTAAAGAAAATTAATGATAGAGTTGGAGTAGAAATAAAATACATAAAGACATAGCTAATATCTGCTTTAGTGCTAATATCAAAATTGAGAAAAATCAAAGAAATGTCACTAATCTTATTAGTAATTTAGACTTATTGGTCATGATCACACTACTAGAAAAATATTTGTAGATCCTGGTACCTCTAATTATTTGCTGTATTACTGGAAATTTTCTCTCTCTACCATGACTGATGCCCTCAATGCAGCCTTACAAAAACAAAAACAATTAAGATAAAGTTGAATTACATAGTTATGAAAATAAGTTTTTAAATGTTAAATCAAATTAAACTGATAATATCAATAAGTTAACCAAAAGCAAAGTGCATATGTAAGTCAGATTAATAACCCATGATAACTTAGACAACTATATCCAAACAGACACAGTGGCAGGAAAAGATGAACTCCTGTTAAGACCTAAACATTTCCAACTGTTTTCTGATTTCAAAAAGGGGATACTGAATAATAATTTGAAGTATGCCAACATTATGAATCAACATGAGCAGAAACATCACTCCTAATAATGCTTCCCATCTGGAATGGTTTTCCATGCTGTAAAATACTAAATCAAGAAAACATATTGACCATGACAAATTTGTGATAGTAAATCTAGAATTTTCCAGACAAACTAAATATTTTGAAAGGTTCTAGAAAAGAGAATGTTTCTTTCTTTTGATGTATAGGTGGCTACGTAAATATTAGTGTGTTTCTGCCCTTCTGATGTTGCAAGCATTTTGCATTTATCCACAGCAGAAAGGAAGGAAATTGTTCAAGGCATTCCATGTAAATGTAGCTAAAGATAATAGCATGAAAAAGAGCTAAGCAACTTCACATATTTACTTAGTAATGACCAATACACACACTCGGGAAGACACCTTACATCAATTAACCTTAAAACAAGAATTCCATTTGGCCTGAAGAAAACAGTTATCAGTTTTTTACTTAATCAAAGAACAAACCGTGTTGATGTTTACTTGGGAATACTTTACTAGATATCAAGTATGATGTTTACTAAAATACTTGGGAAGAACACTAGAATCTCATAACCAAATTCCTAGTTGTTGTTTCCTCTTGAACATATATTTTTGGGAGGAGTTAATGATGAAATGAGCTCATATCTGTTTTAACGGAAGCGTTATTAACCTGTGGTTCCATGAACTAGGATGAGAAAGTCTCATCTTTATTTTCACTAACTTCTGATACTTAACATTTCCCTCAATTATCATTGGAGGTAAAACCACAGACGTTGTAACTTTGTTATCAATAAAAAGATACTTTCCTGGGGCCTGCCAGCGTAGCAGTTAAGTGCACGCGCGCACTCCGCTTTGGGAAGCCCTGGGTTCGCAGGTTCGGGCGCGCACCGACGCACCGCTTGTCAAGCCATGCTGTGGCGGCGTCCCACATAAAGTAGAGGAAGATGGGCACTGATGTTAGCCCAGGGCCAATCTTCCTCAGCACAAAGGGGAGGATTGGCATCGGATGTTAGCTCAGGGCTGATCTTCCTCACCAAAAAAAAAAAAAAAAGATACTTTCCTATCACAGAGTTGATGTAGCTATCTGGATTGTTTATGCTCATTACCACTGCAAAAGCATGGTAGCAAATAGACTCCTCCCCACTAGATATTATCATTTAATGTAGTAATAAAGAAGTATGTGTTGTGACACCACAAACATTTGTAACATTTTGGTAACTGTTAGTATTTAAAAGGAAGCCAATTAAATAACATGTATGTTATTTTAGAATTATTATACTAAGAAGAGGTCCTGGGTTTCCCCAGACTAAAGAAGTTCATGGCAAAAAAAAAAGGTTTAGAACCTCTGTTTTAGAGGGAGAGAAATGAAACACCAGATATTTCACTTCTCTGCAATGAGGTTTTTACAGTCTCCATATTTTACTCTTGTCACTCTAATGATCGTTTCTCATTTGCTGGCACCAGGACTTCATAGATACTCTACATTTTTATTTTTTTATTTTTTGGTGAGGAAGATTGGCCCTGAGCTAACATCTCTGCCCATCTTCCTCTGTTTTTCATATGTGGGACACCTGCCACAGCATGGCTTGACAAGTAGTGGGTAGGTCCACGCCCTGGGTCGAACCTGCGAACCCGGGGCCTCGAAGTGGAGCACACGAACTTCACCACTACGCCAGTGGGCCGGCCCCTACTCTCCATTTTTAAACACAATGAATTTTAAACAGGCAGACTCAATCTCTTCCCAGTTCTGTACTTCAGATTAATGGCGATCCCCATACCATCAAAAAAAACAACTGGTTCTTTCCAAACCTTTTCATTTTGTGTGTATTCGTTCTGTTTTCTTTCTACCATTCTAAATTCAAGGAACAAATTTAAGAAAATTCAGGGGATTCTGCCTCCATAGGTGATCAGAAATGCTGTCTGAGTGAAATAGCCTGCCCTCCTGTTGGAAATCACACTTCCTTTGGCGCAGAGATCCCATACGGTCACTCCATGACTCACTAACCCTGCACCTGACACTTTCAAGAGATAGTCTCTCAGCTTTGCACGGAAGGGTCAATTTTGCTCAGCAGGTAGACATGCTGATCCTCCAAACTCCTCTCCCCACTGCAAGAAGGAGTGGCCTCTGGCTTGGGTTCAATCTAGATGTTAATCCTTTTGGTGACCCACTCTTGGGTCACCAACTACCAAACTTGGAAAAAGTCAATGCCCGGCTCCCTGAACGCAGCCCTTTACTGGATCCCAAGAAGATGCCAAGGGATCCGAGGGCGCTTACCAGGCCTCCACAGAGGCTGAAGACGGCTGTGTGATCCTCCCGAGCGTTGACCTGGCCGCGGTAGAAGCAGTGGCGCAGGTCTGGGGGCGCCGTGCTGCGCTCCTCTGCCCCGCGCGCGGGGGCCCCCAAGTGCACCTCGGTGTAGCCGGCGGCCAGAAAGGCCGCGTCGGCGCTCAGGTTCAGCTGGAAGAGCTGCCCGTAGGCGCTGATGCGGTAGTGGGTCCTGAATGGCGTGGGCTCCAGCGCCTCCGAGCTGCGCTTCCTCCGGCTGAAGTGGTGGCTCTGAGGGAACACTTCGCCGAACTCATTGACCCGCGCGGGGGTCACCACTTCGTAGGAGGCCAGTGTCCTCACCAGGGCTTCTGCAACCACAGCGATATGGCCATTGAGCTCCCACGCGTTTCCAACTCCCCCACCCCAAACTGCTTCAACCAAACGTCCCCATCAAAGGTTCACGGTCCCAGGTCCCAATACACCCGGGGGCGCAACAAATGCACACATGCTGGCGAGTGCGGGCACACACACACGTGCGCCCTGTGAATGTGCACGCTCTGCTTTTCCCACACCCCGACTTGCTCCACCCTCCCCAAGCAAAGAGCCTGACACTCAGGGCCCTGAGCAGGCCACCTCCTTCCCCCATCCCTCTTCGCTTCCCCGCTGTCGCCAACTCGTGTCCTCCGGGCGCACGCCCCACCCTGCCACACGCGCCCCCACCGCGTGTTCCCGGGAGATGTGCCCGCCGCGCGCGCGATTCCTCGAAACCCGGCACAGCAGCAACCTCTCGGGATGCTTGGGGTTGACGGATCTGCGAGTCCCGAGAACCTCTGCAGGGCCACGGTCACCCAACAGGCTGAGCCGCTCACCCCGCTCCGGTCCGCCTGTCCCACTCGGGCCCCGCACCACCACCTAGCTGCTGAAGGCGCCCCGCGGTGACCTTACCTTGCCTGGGGTGGAAGTGAACTTCCCAAGACCTGGTGATGAAGAGCGAGAGCTGGTAGAGCAGCCCCGTCAGCCACTTGGCCACCCGCATGGTTCCACCGGGGGGATCCCAACAGGGGAGGCCAACCCGAGCCGCCGGCCGCCCAGCCGGCTTCCCTCGCGCTCCGCTGCCTCTCCTCCCTCTTGCCCGCCGCTCTGCGCGCCGGCCGCCGCGGCGCCTCAGCAGCCTCCGGAGCAGCCGCCCCGGCCCCGGGCCGGCCCGTCTAGCCACACCGCCGGCCTCCGCTCCCTGAGCCGCTGCTTCATCGCACTGCAGCCCCGCGGCCCCCGGCTCGCTCTCGGCAGCCTCGCTCGGCTTCCTGCACCCGCACCGCCCTCGGAAGCCCGCTCCTTAGATCCAGCTCCGCGCGAGGAAGCGACTCGACCTAGCAGGAATGGTGCCAATATAGCCACCCCGGGCCGGGCGAGCGCGGGGAGAGCCCGCCCCCAGGGGCCGGGCGCGGCCAATCAGCGGGAGGCGCGGCCCGGGCTCGGCCTCCGCGCGCAGCCCGCCCTCCGGCCCCCGGCCGCACGCGGAGTGCGGTCCCCGCGGGCTCTGGCTGTGGGCGTGCGACGTGGTGAGTAGCCCGAGTCCCAGCTGGACACCATCCCCGTGCTTGTAAAACCCAGGATTGATAAGCTGCGAGGCCGAGGACCAGGTAGGTGATAGGTGTGTGAGCTTTTCAGTTCTTATAACGCAATGACAAGCATCAAATGGAAAGTTTCTGTAATTTATGTTTCACGGTAATTTCAGGCTTCTCAAATAGGATAAAATAAGCTACAGCGGGAAGTTCTTGTAGGCAGAGGATGCTACCAATGAAGCATAATGGCCAGGCCTCTTTTGCAAGGGCCCCTGTGTGTCCCAGGAGTTGTTGGGAATTTAAAAATATTGTAGGCGCGCATGGGAAGCTGAGGTTGCAATTAGCAAGCACTTCTGGGTGAGAATTTCTGGCAATTGTCTAAAGAAATTCAACAACAAAAGGAACTCAGTCTCCAAAGTTCCAGTAACTTATTGTGATTTTTTCCTTTTAATAAATTTTTGTACTTAATTTTGTATAAAGAGCACCCCAAATTATATCAACGTCAAGCGCCACAAGACTTGGATCTGACCCTGCCTGTGGGTCATTATTTTTATGAGACTTGCTGCTTGTAGTTTCACAGTATCCATATGTCCTTTGTTTATGAGATCCAAATGATCCCACGTACCCACAAGTGTCTTCCTCAACAATTATTGCAGCGCTGAATCAGCGTCACCTAGTGTCTATTAAACTGGATAAACCTCAGTAGCAGCAGAAAGTAAACATCATTTCAGAACTACTTTCTCATTTCCCAGATCCACCTGTTTGGTTTGCAGGTTCCATAACTTCTTCTCTCTACAACCAGTATGAAAACAAAAGGGGAGGGAGTGGTCAGATTGTCATGAAATCCAACTGAGAGAGAGAGAGAATGTGAGAGAAAAAGTGAAGGAATACATGGGTAAATCTTCACAAACACAAAGTAATACGCTTACCATTTAGTTCCTGGTTGCCTTTCCTCCTCTGAGCTCTCAACAATGAAAATTCAATTCGCTTCTAACTGACCTCTCTTGACATGCCTCCTTAGTTTTATACCACACACTTGGTCCATCTGCTGTTCACCACAAATGTGGAACAATCTTGCTCATGGAAGGAGAATTTAATCTTACTTTTGCCAAGGAAATTACCCAGCTTGGGGATGGTAATTCTTCTGCAATCAATCCCCTTTTTTGTACCCCTTCCACACAAATGTCATTTCATTCATCACAGAATTACGGTCTTCTAGTGGGTTTTTTTCTAAGTTAAGCATACTGTTACTCTAAACAAAACAAAAATGGACTTTACCCACACTTATTTAGTGGTTACCTTCAGTATGCTATAATTTAGTCATTTTAAGGACATGGCAGCTCTGAAGGCATCTTTACATTAGGAGCCATGACTTCCCTCATACAAATACGGAAAATAGAACTGCGCCTGTTTAACTGGCTATCTGACTGCTGAGTGCAGGCAAAATGAATATTTCATTTCTGTCACTGAATATTTGTCACTCAGATCAGTATTTGCAATGGAGTGTTTGATTTGCAAGCTGCTCTAACTTTTTGGAAACACAGCTTTGAGAATTGGGCTGTTTTTCCTTTTTTTAAAGAAATAGGAAGATGTATGGGATGTGTATTCTATGTCATTATAATCTTCACAATGTTCAGTAAAGAGCATTTCCCTCATTTTATAGAAGATAAATGTCACGTTTTTAATACATTGTGTAACTCAGCTGGATTTCCACAAATCCTTTCTGACTCCAATGCCTTTTCATTATGCTAGGTTATAACTGTTATGACATTCATATTGCTTGCTTCTCTTCCTTTCTCCTTCCCTACTAATAAAAATGTCATGAATAAGTAATCTATGCCATTTAAATCAAGATATTTCCTCACATTGATAATTATAACTACCACTTATGGAATTTCTTTGACATACTAGGCACTGTAAAAGGGACTTGAGAAAGGTTACGTCATTTAATTTACACATTCCCCTCATAAGACTCAGAGAAGTTAAGTAATTCACCCAGATCACATATCAAGTTAGACTCAAATCTCTTTGGTTTCAAATTCCATACTTTCTAAAAGAAAATTATACTCTTCATACCAGCTCAAATCTGATGCAATGCAGTTGTAACCAGCAACAACTCAGAAAATGAAAGCCACAGTTATATTAAATATAATTTTGTTTGATTTGTAATTCTGACAGTCATTATAAATACAAGTGATGCTATGTGGTTGGCACAGTGTGGAGAAAATATTTTCAATCTTGCAAAGCAGGAAATATGCTCTGTATACTCAAGATAGACCTTGTTTTAGAATCCTAATTCTACTGTAGCCAGCTATGTAAAGTTCAACTCTATGCCTAAACTTTATAAGCCTACTTTTTATCGATTGTGAAGTGGAAGTAATAATAGTAATCTCATGCAATTGTTAAGGTGACTAAAAAAGATAATACAAGTAACAAGTATACTTGGCATAATACTGGACAAAATATATGCTCAATGCATGTTCATGCTGATTATGATTTTATTACATTACAAAGGGGACTGAATATTCATACCAAAAGGAACAACTATTTGAATACAGACTGATTTTCTAATACTAGTAGGTAGGAAGTGGGGTGATCAGTCTTCACTGTTTCACAAAACTTTCAGTGCTAAAATTGCCCAGGAAGTCCTGGGCAGACTGGGATGAATTGGTCACCCAAGTTCAGGGTTTCTCAACCAAGGCACTATTGACTTTTTGGACTAGATGATTCTTTGTTATGGGGGGCTGCTCAGTGCATTGTAGAATGTTTAGCAGCATCTCTGGCCTGTACTTACTTGATGCCAATAGTACCCCATCCCTGTTGTGACAACACAGAATATTCTCAGACATTGTCAAATGTCCCCTGGGAGCAAAATTGGCCCAGGTTGAGAACCACTAACCTAATAGGGGGAGAGAATTGGAAAATGGTAAGTGTACAGAATTGGGTTTGGCAGGAGACTCCGTAGATGCTGCTCCATTCTTAATTACAAATGGCCAATTGCTTAGTAGAAACTCTGTATAAATTGTAGCAGGTGTGGAAAGTTATCCATCGTTGTAATTAAAACATTGCAAGCTGTGGTCATTGTGTTAATATTTTTTAAAGCATTGTTGTTTCTAAGTATACAGAGAAGAATCAAACTGCTCTGCCCAAACGCTTATTACACTTTGTCGTAATTGTCTGTTTACATGTCTGCACTCAACACCAGATGGTAAGGGTCATGAGAGGAGGGACTATAGACAGGCTGTTTGAGGCAGTATCCCCAGCACCAAATGCTGTGCCTCTCATGGAATAGAAATAAATTAAATATTCATTGAATAAATAAATACTAATATTGAATTTTATATAACCCAGGAGAATTAGGCAAATTACCAATCTTACAATCTCTGTCTTTTAATTAGGATATTTATGCCATTTACATTTACTATACTAATTAATATGTTTACAGTCATCTATCATGTTGTTATTTGTTTTCTATTTGTCCTATTTGTCCCTTTTTTCCTTTTTTCTGCCTTCTTTTGGATTAACTGAATGTGTTTTATCACTCCATTTAATCTCCTTTGTTGTTGTCGTGATACATTTAACTTTTGCGTACATTGTAAATCCCATTTTGCATTGTTTTTATTTTTACTTAAACAATTATTTCCATCTGGTATCACTTTCCTTCTGCCAGAAAAGCTTCCTTTAGTATTTGCTGTAGTGCAGGCCTGCTGGTAGTGAGTTCTTTCAACTTTTGTATGTTTTAAAAAGTCTTTATTTCACCTTTATTTTTGAAACCTATTTTTTTCCTGGCTATAGAATTCTAGGTTGAGAAGTTTTCTTTTTTTTCTTTTAGTACCCGAAAGATGTTGATCTACTGTCTTCTTGCTTGTGTTTTTTCTAACAAATCATCTGTCCTTCTGTTTATAGGGTATCTTTTTGTTGTGGCTGCTTTTAAGATTTCTCTCCATCACTAGTTTTGCACGATTAATTATGTGATTTTTGGAACTTATTTTATGTGATTTTTTTTCATGTTTCTTGTGCTTGAAGTTCATTGAATTTTGGGGGACTGTGAGTTTATTATTTTCATTAAATTTGTAAAATTTGGGCCTATTATTTTTTGAAATATAATTCTTTTGTTTCCCTTCCTCTCTTCTTCTTCAAGGACTCCAATTATGCATTTTTGAGGCTGCATGAAGTTGTCCCACCACTTTATGGAGCTCTGTTTGTTTTTTAAATTCTCTTCTTCCTTTCTGTGTTTCATTTTGGATAATTTTTATTGCTGTCTTCAAAGTCACTAATCTTTTCTTCTGCAATGTCTAATTGTTTATTAATCTTAGTCAATGTACCTTTCATCTCACATATTGTAGTTTTTATCTCTAGAACTTTAGTTTGGGTCGTTTTTGTATCTTACATGCCTCTGTTTAACTTTGAAACATATGGAATGCAATTATAATCATTCTTTTGATGCCCATTCTAACATATGGGTCAGTTCTGGTCAGTTTTGGTTAACTGATTTTTTCCTCAATATTGATCATACTTTGTTGCTTCTTTGAATGCCTGATAATTTTTTTTTAAATTTTTCGTTTATTGTAGTAACATTGGTTTATCATATTGTATAAATTTCAGGTGTACATCATTATACTTCTATTTCTGCATAGATTACATCATGTTCCCCACCCAAATACTAATTACAACCCATCACCACACACATGTGCTGAATTATCCCTTTCGCCCTCCTCCCTCCCCCCTTCTCCTCTGGTAACCACCAATCCAATCTCTGTCTCTATGTGTTTGTTTGTTGTTGTTATTGTCTACTACTTAATGAGGGAAATCATATGGTATTTGAGCTTCTCCCTCTGACTTATTTCACTTTGCATAATACCTTCAATGTCCATCCATGTTGTCACAAATGGCTGGATTTCATCATTTCTTATGGCTGAATAGTAGTCCATTGCGTATATATACCACATCTTCTTTATCCGTTCGTCCTTTGATGGGCACTTAGGTTGCTTCCAAGTCTTGGCTATTGTGAATAACGCTGCAATGAACACAGGGGTGCATGTATCTTTACGCATTGGTGTTTTCAAGTTCTTTGGATAAATACCCAGAAGTGGAATAGCTGGATCATATGGTAATACTATCCTTAATTTTTTGAGGAATCTCCACATTGTTTTCCATAGTGGCTGCACCAGTTTGCACTCACACCAGCAGTGTAGGAGAGTTCCCTTCTCTCCACATCCTCTCCAACAGTTGTTGTTTTCTGTCTTGTTAATTATAGCCATTCTGACGGACGTGAGGTGATATCTCATTGTAGTTTTGATTTGCATTTCTCTGATAGTTAATGATGTTGAACATCTTTTCATGTGTCTGTTGGCCATCTGTATATCTTCTTTGGAGAAATGTCTGTTCAGGTCTTTTGCCCATTTTTGAATTGGGTTGTTAGTTTTTTTGTTGTTGAGATGCATGAGTTCTTCATATATTTTGGAGATTAAGCCCTTATCAGATGTATGGTTTGCAAATATCTTCTCCCAATTGTTAGGTTGTCTTCTCGTTTTGTTGGTGGTTTCCTTTGCTGTGCAGAAGCTTTTTAGTTTGATGTAGTCTCATTTGTTTATTTTTTCTATCGTTTCTCTTACCCGGTCAGACATGGTGCTTGAAAATATGTTGCTAAGACCAATGTCGAAGAGCGTACTGCCTATGTTTTCTTCTAGAAGTTTCATAGTCTCAGGTCTTACATTCAAGTCTTTAATCCATTTTGAGTTAATTTTTGTATATGGTGTAAGGTAAGGGTCTACTTTCATTTTTTTGCACATGGCTGTCCAGTTTTGCCAAGACCATTTGTTGAAGAGACTTTCTTTTGTCCATTGTATGTTCTTGGCTCCTTTGTCGAAGATTAGCTGTCCATAGATGTGTGGGTTTATTTCTGGGCTTTCGATTCTATTCCATTGATCTGTGTGTCAGTACCACGCTGTTTTGGAGTGCCTGATAATTTTTGACTGGATGTCACACATTGTGAATTTTACCTTTTTGGGTGTTGGATATATTTGTGTTCCCATAAATCTTCTTGATCTTTGCTCTGAGATGCAGTTAGGTTGCGTGGAAATGGATCCTTTCTGATCTTGCTTTTAAAATGTATTAAGCAAAAGAGAAGCAGTGCTCAGTCTAGGGATAATTATCCCCCACTACTGAGGCCAGACCCTGCTGTGTACTTTACCCAATGCTCATGAATCAAGAGGTTTTCCAGCCTGGTTAGCGGGAACAGACACTATTCCCGACCCTGTAAGAGTCAGGAGCACTGTAAGTTCTAATTCTTTTGGATGGTTCTTTCTCTCTTCTTGTGGAATTTCTTCACATGCATATGCACTATTTTTAAAGATTGAAATATTTCATTTTGTTCAAGTATGATGAGAAAAACAACTTAAAAGATGAATATTGCTGCATGCCTCAGGATAGTTCACCTTCTTCTCCTAGAAATTGGTTTTTCTTTAAAAAAAAAAAAAAGGAGAATGATAACTTCCAGATCATATAACAGTTACCATAAACAAGTGAGGTAGATATGAAGGAAGTAAGAAAGTATTCAAAAAGGATCAGGAAAGATCAGCAGGGGCAGATATCAAGTAATACCAGAAAAGAAATACACTTTATGAAGGTGAGTGCTTTCCCTCTTTTGTGAAAGTATACTCCTTGTATGGAACAGCAGAGGTTAAGCACGTGAGCAGGTCTGGTAGCAGAAGTCCTCCTGCGCCAAGTTTTGTCCAGAGAAGCAGAGGAAGTGGGCTACACAAATAATGACTAAGAGGAGCAGAGCTTTAGCAAGCAGACCGTCTCTGTGACAGCAGAGAAACTGAGTGGCTGGAAAGCTACTAGGCACCTTTCAGGCCCAACAAATAGCTGGTCCAAGAAAATCTAGTCAATTCAAGGATGAGTTGTTGGTTTGTTTTTTTTTTTAAGGATTGCACACAATAAATGCAAATATACTATAAGAAACAAATGCGGTAAAGAGCATCAAAACTTACCTACAAATGAAGAAAACACACCAGAAAAATGTTGCCATGGAGCAGATAAAAATTGTGACCGAACATTTGTCATGGATTTAAAAAAAAAAAAGAAAAATGAACGTATTAGTTTGATGTCAGACCTCAAATCGGAACTATAGGAACTCAGGGAAGATATAGAAAGACAACAGGAAGAAATAAAATATGATCTAGCAGAATTCAGAAAAGAAGTAGAGGGGGGAAAGCATCTTAATAAAATAAAAACAAAATTGAAAACAGCACAAGGGAGAATAGAAAATATGAAAAAGAATAAAGAATATGGAAAAAATGGGAAAAGAGATCACATTGAGATGGAAATAAAGAGAGGAAGAAAAGAAAAAGGGAAAGAGGGGAGGAAAAAGAAAGAGAGAAAAAATAAATAGAAAAGATATGCATTCGAGATCTACATACACACGTTTGGAGTAGCCCCTGAAGAAAAAAGAATCAAACAAATGAACAGAACAAATTTAAGTTATAATTCAAGAGTTCTTTTGTTGAAATAAAAGACCTGAATCTACATACTGGAAAGACACACTGGTCACAAAGAAATTGACCAAGAATGGTCACTATCAAGACATTTCCTAGTAAAGCTATTGGACTTTAAAATAAAAAATATTTTTTTGCCTAGTCAGGCAAAATAAATGTTATTAATGAGGATAAAATAAGTAGATTATATTCATATTTCTCTACATCAACATTCGACATCAGAAGACAATGGAACAACATCCTTAATATATATATTCAAGAAAGGAAAACCTGAGTCAAGGATTGTATCTAGCTAAGCTGTCCTTAAAGTGCAGACTATCGACAAACAGTTTTGAATATGTAAAAACTTAGAGAATACTTCTCTGCAGGACAAAATGCAGCCAACCAAGGAATGGGTAAATAATGGCAAAATGAGTGATGGTGAGCTTTGAAGAATTTTAACTTAGAGCTAAGACTGAAACAAATGTTGAGTAACAGAATAGAATTCAAATTTTATAGAGTAAAATGAAAAGTAAAGATATAATTATATGGCAGTTATAAATATATAACTACATAGTGTAGCAACCACCTCCATATAGCAGAAATTGTGAGCCTGGTAAGGAGACAGGGGAAAGAACAGATTAGTAGTAGGAGTTTTTAATTCACATCTATCAGTTCATGACAGAGGAAAGGGCAAGAACGTTAAGTGAGAATATAGAAGACTCAAATAATATAATTAATAAAATAGTTGTATCTTGAAAATATATCTTTTGTATAAGTGTTTGTGTTGCATTCATAAATTCCAAAAGGTAAAACTAGTTCAGACAACATTCTCTGATCACAGTCTAATAAAACTAAAAAAGACAAAAGCAGAAAAATTAAAGGTTCTTTCAGAGGAAGTTATTTATTTATTTATTTATTTTTTTGTGAGGAAGATCAGCCCTGAGCTAACATCCATGCTAATCCTCCTCTTTTTGCTGAGGAAGACCAGCTCTGAGCTAACATCTATTGCCAATCCTCCTCCTTTTTTTTCCCCCCAAAGCCCCAGTAGATAGTTGTATGTCATAGTTGCACATCCTTCTAGTTGCTGTATGTGGGACGTGGCCTCAGCATGGCCGGAGAAGTGGTGCGTTGGTGCACGCCCAGGATCCGAACCCCAGGCCGCCAGTAGTGGAGCACGTGCACTTAACCGCTAAGCCACAGGGCCGGCCCTCAGAGAAAGTTTTAAAACTACTCTTGGGTCAAATAGACAATGCAAACATATATTGAAAAATTGTTTTAGAAAATCAGCAATAATAAAAAGCTGTATGTCTGAACATAAGGGATAGAGATACCACAGGACTCAGAAGAAAATTTATAACCTTAAAATTTTAGAAGACTTTAAAAAAAGGAATGAAAAAGTTAATTCAGAAAATAATTCAAATATTGGTAAAAAAATTTTAAAGGAAAGCAGAATAAAGGAATTAATAAAGATATAAGCAGAAATGAAAGAGTTAGAAAACAAACTATAGGCCCTCAAATCATACTAAAGACAGTGTGTTTAACTGACTTGGTGGGAAAATTTGCCACAGGAGAAAGAAAACTCAAAAGTCTACTTGAGAAGTGTACTTATGATATGTGAAGCTTAAAATAAGAAGGCACTCATATTATCCTAGGGACAAACTTTTTTTGATTTGTTTTTTGTCATGAGTGATGAGGGTGAAGTTCAAAGAAAAAGAATTAGACATCTTGTTCTTAGTTTACATAACTGAGAGGAATAAAAAATAATAATAACTTTTACAACAGTACCATTAAGCAATAAAACTAACAAATAATAACAAAAGCAGTGTGTGTAAAAATACACACCACAGTGTCAGTGATGGTATTCTTGGATGGTAGGTCGTAAGTAATGTTTGTTCTCCACTTTTCTCTACAATGAGTGTGTATTCCTTAAGCAATAATAGTTAAAATGTGACTCCCTTCCTCACAACATACCCCAAAATCAGTTCCAGATGATTGCAGATCTAAATGTGAAAGATAAAGCAATAGAGCTTTTAAGGAAAACCTATTTGTGACCTTGGAGAAGCAAAACTTTCTTTAAAAGGATAACGATGTCAACCAAAAGTCATAAAATAGATTGTAGTAAAATTAAGAATTTCTGTTAATCAAAAGATACCATTAGAAGAGTAAAGAATGTGGAAGAAATTATTTGCAACTCATATATATGACAAAGGACTTGTTCCTAAATATACAGGTAAAAATGAAACTTGGAATTACAGTAGAATTAAGAACTTCTGTTCCATGCTGTTAAGAGGATGAAAAGTGTGTGAAAAATTATATGTAATACATTTATCTGACAAAAATTTGTATCCAGAATATATTAGAAAAAACTTCTTCAAGTGAGAAAAAGATAGACAATCAAATAGAAAAAAATAGTTAGAACTTAAAAATACATTTGGTAAAAGAGAATATCTAAATAGCCAATAAACATAGGAAAATGTGCCCAACATAATTAGTCATCAAGGAAATGCAAATAAAAAACACAATTTTAAATTTATCCGTTCCACCTGACACCCACAGAATGGATAAATTTAAAAGATGGAAAATGCCAAATGATAACAAGGATGTGGTTCAACTGGAGCTCTCAGATACTGCTGGTGGGGTACAAATTGCTTTGGAAACTGCTGAACATATGCATAAAGTATAAGTCCTGAGTATATCCTCACAAGAAATACATCCATAAGTTCAGGGAGAGACAGGTACAAGTATGTTCACAGCAGCACTATTTTTGTAATAACCAAAACCTAGAAACTACCAAAAAGCCAATCAACAGTAAAATAGATCAACAAATTGTATACGCACACAATGGAATTCTAGACAGAATGAGAATGTATCATATACAACTACATGCAACAACATAAATGAATCTCACAAAAATGTTGTTTAGAGAAAGGCTCAGGCCCCCACCCTCAAAAAAGAGTACATACAACATGATTCAATTTATATGCAATATACAAAAGCAGGCAACACTACTAGATGTCATTAGAAGTCAAGATAGTGGCTAACCCTTGGGGTGGGGAGAATAGAGATTGGGGTAAAGATTGGCTTCTAAGATCGTGGTAACATTCTGTTTCTTGATCTGGGTTCTGCAGGTACAGGTGGGTTTGGTTTGTGAAAGTTCATACATCTGCACTCGTATATTTTCATATCATAATGATATATATCATTTTTCTAGGTATATGTATGTATAATACTATAATAAACTTTTTAAATTAAAATTATTACTATAAAAAACTCCACTGTTTACTATATGGAAAAAAGTTTTAAAGAATTTCAGATAATTAAATGTTAGAATAATCTTTTGGGGTAAATATTTATTTTCAGACTCAATTTAATCCAATAACCAGAGCCCATAACTAGATTCTCATGAGCCAAAAAATCAGGACCATCTGACAAAAAATATCTTCCATGGCTATTATCAGTCACTTAACCACATATTCAATTTGTCTTTTAAACATAAAAAGGGAAAGAAAGAGGGGACTATATTCCTCCAAAGAACGTATTTGTATTTGATTAAAACACATTGGTAACTACATGGTACTTAACTCATGACTTAGGGAAGGAAGGAGGGATCGGAGGGAGGGAAAGAAATCTATTAACTTTCCCTTGATTTTTAGGGATTCATGAATAATTCATTGATTATCTTTTAAACTATCTAATGCTAAGTTTATCCAAGAGAATGTAGAATTCTGATGGGTCTAATCATTATTTTACATATTATTTGTAAGTTTTTGACCTTTTTTACTTCACTGCATATTAAGGTCCATAACTTGTTGGTTGTACAGATATTATAGGATTATTTGATAGAAGTATTTTTCTGACACAAAGGATTCACACTGAACAGTGTGAATTGGCTTTCTATACAGAGTAATGTTAATAGTCCGTGAAAAATGAAATATAATTAGAAGAGTCAACTGCTTTAAAAGAAAATAAGTTTTTCTAAACAATTACACAATTGTTTCTGTTTAAATAGTCTTTATGTTAGAATTCTGCAAAGTATAATGAACTGATGTGTCTTGTTCCTGAAAAGTGGTCTTTTGGTCAAACATTCTTGAAAACAAGTTCTTGATAGTTTATGGCCTAAGATCCATGTAAATAAAATGCTTCCTTCTAGGCAAAGTATTTAATAAGTTATATGTTCTGCATTTTGTTTTGCTAATGAAACAAAATTCTAGCAATCTATTAGGGATAGAAATAATCAAAAGACTTATTCCCCCTAAGATTTTTTAAAATTCTACACTAAGGCAAAGATATACTATATTTAGAAAAAGCAAAAATAACTTTCTTTTAAGGAGGTGTTAAATTGGAAATGGACACTATGGCATATAACTAGTAGAGTTTTTTGCCAGGAAAAACAATGGTAGAAGATCAGAGAACACAAGAGCCAGTCTTGAAGTTTACCTCAGTGACATGACTGAATGTCAAATAAGGTGAAATACCACCAGGATAGGGTGAAAACAAGGCAAGGAGCCTTTAGCAAGCCAATGAAGGAAAAAATGGCATCATTCCAGAGAGAGAAGAAGAAAGGAGTGCTCTCTCCCTGTCCAGCTTGAATTACAAAACTCTGGAAGCCATGGGAGGAGCTAATAATACAACTCTGTTCTAGCTAGTGAGGTGCCTGGAAATCCGGCAGACTAACGTGATGGTGATTGAATGGTTTAAATATAAGACCCTAGTGGTGTGTTTGCAAAGAGCCAAGTAAATGTCTGCACTCAGGAAAATATGACACCAAGCAAAAATTCATCCAGGCCTTTTTATTTCGATATGTATTACCACATTTTCCTAAAATTATAACCATTTATTTTATTAAAATATGGACTAGTTAGAGTGATGCTCAAGGACGTTGTCACACCAAAGAACAGATATGACAAATCTCTTAGTCTTTGGAGGTCTCAACGTGTTTTCTTACCTATGAAATGCGAAAATTGGCGTGGATAACTTCTGCGACCATTTACAAGCCTGACAATTTATATCTTTGTAATTTTACGATTTGAAATAAAGTATAAAATACACAAGATCACCAGGGAATGGAAGAGGTAGTGGGCTGAAGAAGGTCAATATCAATATTGGATCTTCATTGAAGAGGGAGGGTAAGCAAAAATGGATGTTGCACTTTGGGATGTTATACAAGAACTTGAAGAAATTTCTTATTCCTTGATGAAACAAAATAGGGTGGGAACCAAAAGCTGAAATCAATATTTTGGCATCCAAAGGAGGTCAAATGAATCACATGTAGTCAACTTAAGTTTTACAAACAGGTTAGAGAGAAAAGTTTACATTACAGGCCTTATTTTGAGATGTTCTAGAAATAAAATTGGTGCACACTGCCCTCTTATTCCCATCCTTTTACACTACACATAAATATAGAAAGAATTATTTAACTATTAGGGTGATAGAAACTGACTCTTAACAGAAATGAATGGTCTTCGTTGCTTCATGTACTCACCTACGCAAACTGAGACCAAAAATATATTTGATGTAAAAGTGTGTACTTTTTACACAAAATTAAAGTAAGAAAGACACTTTATGAAGTAACTATAACTCTAAATTGTTTTCCAATTATTTGCTTTTTCCTAATTTTGTTTGCCAGTGCAGGAAAAATGGTTTGAAAAGTGTATATTTCAGAGCCCAATTATGAGCTCTATAAGTAAATCACTTTACCTATGCTATTGCCACATAGTTTTTATTAATCCATTGCCCAGCTTGCACACTTATTTACCAGACATGCTCCCAGTTGAATAGTGAATGCATTTAAAACTCAAACATGCCTCAAGGCCTCCATTGAGGAGCTTAAATTTTTTTGCTAGTGATTTTGAGACAAATTCTAAAAGAAAATTTCAATCTGTTTTAAGAAAAATTAGTGGTCCCTGCCACATAGTGCAGTAAAAATAAAATGTGCTGGTTTTTCAAATTAATATGACATATGAAAATATTTTTATTTTTGGAACTATGATCATTTTCTATCTATGGTATAATCCTCTTAATCAAAATTACTCGATACATATATAATTAAAAGATAAACCCGTCTTCAGTCTGACTTAGCTAAATTAAGGGATACTATATCTACATCTACATAATACATCTGCCTAAGGAAGGTCTTACATAGTCTTTCTTCACTCACATGGTTTTAGATAAATACAAATAAGTGCTATTCTGACTTTCCCTTCCCTTTGAGATGATCCTGAGAACACAGAAAGATTGTGGTATCCAAAACAGAATTGTTGCTGAAATGCAGACCGGGTATTATCATCTCTTAACATCATCTTTTCTCCATTCTTCTAGGAGGAAAAAAAAATTCTAACATGCAGACTGAGCTTGTGCCATATGGACTTGGAAACCTTGAAAATTCCTAGATGCCCATTTCCTTGAATAAATACAAAATAAGGAATGGTAGGCTAAGTTATCTGTTTTTGACAATGGTTTTCCAACATCTGGATCAGAATTTACAACATTGAAATATTTATTAATTATTCCTATTTGTGCTTTGATTCATTTAATGTAAGCTATAGTGAAGATAGGGGGTGCAGGGTAGGGAGTCTGAGCTATGTGTGAAATGACCACGGAAACCACATTTATGACTAATCGGTGACAATTGGCAGGCATGATTCTGCAATTATTATTACAACGTCCCACATGTGAACTTATTTAAATCCCCTCTCTCTCGCTCCATCTCTATTTTGATTTAATACAATGCTCAAGTTTTACTGTTTCTAGAGTAGTTCCTAAGTGCTACGTAACCATAGATCCCCACCAGCCACTTCCCAATCCTCTCAAAACTTGACCTCAGGATCTCTTGAAGGATATTGGGGACATCTATTTGCTGTCTCTCTCTATCTGTCTCTCTCTCTGTCTCTCCCTTCTGCCCCCTCATATCCCTTTCTCTCTCTCTCTTTTTTAACATAGGAACAAGAATAGAGATATGCCCACCTCTGTAGGATTCGTTCATCACAGCTGGGATTCGAAAAAGAGCTGTCAGGATGGCTTACTTAAGATGCTGCCTTAAAGAATCAGGACAAAAATGTTGATTTATAAGTCAAAATTAAATTACTTAAGAGCCAAATTAATTCCAGAAGGACAGATATAGTCAACTCAGAAGGGGGGAGAGGTCAAATAAAATAAGGAGTGATAAATACCTGTTGGATTTCACAGCAAGGAAATTATTGATGACCTTGGTGGAGCCACTGGTAGAATGGAAGTGGACTGGGGGGTGAGGAGGTACAGACATTTAGCTCAGACAATGGTTTCAAGTAACTGTTATGAAGAGAGAGTGGTCTCTGAGAGACATATGGTTGGAAAGAGCTTGTGTTTTCTAAACTGTTTAAAGATAAAAGTGTCTTGAGCATATTTAAAAGCTGATGGGGGGGCCGGCCCCATGGCTTAGTGGTTAAGTGCGTGCGCTCCGCTACTGGCGGCCCAGGTTCGGATCCCAGACGCACACCGACGCACCGCTTTTCCGGCCATGGTGAGGCCGCGTCCCACATACAGCAACTAGAAGGATGTGCAGCTATGACATACAACTATCTACTGGGGCTTTGAGAAAAAAAAAGGAGGAGGATTAGCAGCGGATGTTAGCTTAGAGCCGGTCTTCCTCAGCAAAAAGAGGAGAATTAGCATGGATGTTAGCTCAGGGCTGATCTTCCTCACAAAAAAAAAAAAAAAAAGCTGATGGGACAGAGCCAGTAGAGAGAGAGCAGTTGAAGACTGAGAGGAGAAAAGGAAGCAAGGAAGGATCCTGGGAATTGGTGGATCGATTGGTCTTTGACAGAGAGAGATATCCAGCTGGTTAAAGGGTAGGTTACAATTCAAATAAATGTATTAGTGTATGACAGGAAAGTTGAGGGAATTCCACTTTCAGACTTCTATTTTCTCTGTGATGTAGGTAAATAAGCTACCTTCTGAAAAGGAAGGGCAGGACAGGGGGTAAAGAGTTTCAGGTAAGTTGAGAAGCTTTGAAAGGTCTTTTGGTCTTGATGAGGCCACAGAGGGACATAGTGGGAGAAACATTTAAGAACGGCCAAGAAGTATTGAGAAGCAATCTAATGTTGGAGAAGTTTGTAGTGGCACCAGGCTCATGTTTAGGCCTTTTTCTTCAGCAGGACCCAGCCACCTAGTAGAAAAGATATTGAAAAAATAAAATGACCTTCTGAGGATTCCTAAGATTATACCACTTAATGGAAATTTTCACAAGAATATTTAGTTAAAAGAAACTCAAGTACGCTTGCTAAAAAGAGGACCTTGTATTTAATTAACGTATCAAGTGAGCAATAGAAGGAGGCAATAACCAAATGATGGAGGGCTGACCTCTGGTAATGTAGTCAGTACAAATACAAATTTCACAGCCTTAATTATTGTCCATGGACTTAATCAGAAAATCAGAAATAATAGTAATTATTTATTATTAAAATAATATTTGAGGGTGCTTATTATGTGCCATGTTTTGGGCTCAGCACTTAGATGAATTCTCTAATCTTCACAACAACCGTGAGAGACAGGTACTATTAGCATCCTCTTTTTGCACATAAAGGAATGATACTTAGAGTGGTGAAATAACTTTCTCATCATTACAGATCTGGTAAGTGGCAGGGCTAATATGGACCCCATTCTCTCTGTCGCCAGAGTCTACACTCTTCACCACACTGTCTTCCCCTCCAGTGAAAACCTTCATTTGTCAAACGGGGAGACCTAGGCCCAGGGAATAAAGTGAGTTGTCTGTATTCACACACTCTGTTAATTGTCAAACAATGAATTGAACTTAGGTCTCCTCATCCCTGGCCCAGCAATCTCTTATCCATGCTTGAAAGCCATAAGCCCTGATACATTAATTCCTAGTATTTGAAAGTTTACCCAGCTCTAATTTGTTGACTCAATGAACAAAATTCACCCTTAGTTAAGTGACTGGATCCATTTTCCATCTTAACACTTTTGACCAAACTGAAATGGATCTATTTTAATTCATCACTTAAGTAGACAATATATTTTTAACTCAGATATTTGAGAGAAATTCTGTCTTAATACTCTTCACTATTCCCCCAGTATTGTAATGTGAGAGGAACAAGAAGCAAAGACCACTATAAGAAGAATTTGGGAGAATACCAAAAATAGAAAAAGTAATAGTAGCTAGATATTACTATGGTCAAGCAATAACCTAAGCTCTTTAAAGTTATTAACTCATTTAATGCTCACAGTAGTGTACCACAGAAGATGGGTACAATTAGCATCCCTATTTTCCAGTTGAGGAAGGTGAAATACAGAGTGTTCCTGTTATACATCCAGGAAGTGGCAGACTGTGAATTTGGATCTTGGGTCTCTGGCCCCACAGCCAAAACTCCTACTGACAACCTTTCATTCATATTCACATTTATGAATATAAAAGAAGGTTAAAAAGAACTTCTTCAGGTTTCTTGAATTTTTAACTGAGGCCCCAGATCTGAGGTTAATGGATAAAAAGTGTCATGTCTACAGTCTAAAGGACATATCATCACACGACTTACTAAGAGGTTTTCCAACTGTTCTAGAAGCCATCACCTCTAATAGTCAATGGAAGATAAGGCTAGAGATTCATTAGAGAGAAGTTCCTTCTAGGGGAATTAGTAGGATGAATCCCTAGTGATAGAAGGCAAAGAGGAATCTTTGGGTAGATTGGCAGGGGTGGCATATGCATAGGGAAAGTCAACTGGCATCTCATTCCCCAAATGGATGCTTCCTAAGCTGCATCAACTCCTCATCCTGGGCTAAAACGGGAATGAAGTATGCAAGTCCTTGAGAGAACCTAACGAATTCCTGGAGTTTGGAGTTCAGAGGAGTCTAGGTATGTGACTCTCACCTGGAACAGTCTGAGGCTGCAGTTGCCTTTGGCTGCTAGGTGAGTAGAGAGAAGAGGGCAGTAGTGGGAAAGGCCAGCTTGCATTTCCAGAGTTGGCAGGTCCCAGATGCATGAGTTCTGGTGGACCAAACAAATGTCATTGGAGTAACCCAGATTCTAGCCTAACAGAGTTGTCTGCCTAACCCTTGCCTAAGAGAGTTGTCTGGTGAGGGGAAGGGGATCCAGCAGAAGAAGACTGTGTGGGGTCCACCTCCAGGACAGAAGCTTGAAAAGCTGAAGTTTGCCCCTGAAAGGTAAGCTGGAGAGAGTATCACCCGTGGCAGGGAATGGTGCAATATGGAGGCCCTCAGCCTCCATATTGGGGGTAGGTCTCAGAGGCAGCCACAAAAGAGCCTCCATCAGAGGAAAAACAGCATCTGGGCATCTGCCCTACAGGAGGCACCAGCAGCCAGGTAACAACAGCAGCATCAGTCAGAGAAGAGCAGCCCTTTCCCTTCTCCTGACTTCCAAAATTGTTTCCTGATCCATTCTCTCCGAATTCAGACTAGCTGATAAACTGGTTTACTCTCAATCTGCAGTAGTTTCTTAGCTGCTCACCTTATCCTCAGTCTAGGAGTTCTTTATACAACATTTACATTGCTTTCAATAATATTTTTCAAAAAAATATTACTTCCTGCTCAGGCCCTTTCATGATACTTGCTTCCTCCCAATTAAGAATGAACTCTCCAGTGTTCATGGATGGGATTCAATAACCTTTCTCTGTATTCACTTTCCAACATATAAGTGTTTTGACTAATATTTCGACTATGAAGGAGAAAAATTTAATGGATCTCTGAAAATACATTTTGGTCCCCCAAAGTTCTGTGGCTGCGTACTTTTGTTTCTCCAAACTTACTATAGATGTCACAACTCTCTGACTTATGCCAGTCTTTCAATCTGAAATGCTTCCATACCCCCAATCAAAATCCAACCCACCTTTCAAAGCTCAGCTCAAATGTCACCTCTTCTTAGAATTGTTAGCTGATTCCCCAGTTGGAATTAGTCCTTTGTGTGTATTTCCTTGACCTTTTCTGTATTATTTTGTTTTTGATCATATTTCATTCTGTTTCATATTATAGTTAGTCATGTAGCAAAGGCGCAAGACAAAAGCCCAAAATGTACATCCACTGTAAATTTCCGACATATCAAGGAATAAAAGGAAAGGACTTGGAAGATTCTAGTTGCATGCAAGTTCAAAGAGCCAGCTTGGAAGAGCAGTGACTGAGACCCTTGAACAAGTCCAGGGTCAAGCAAACCTCCAGACCTGTGAGGAGTAAGGTCTTGAGATGACCTGAGTGAGCAGTGTGGAGGTACTAGGACTCAGTCTGGCGCGCTAGCCCAAGTGTGCCGGGGACGGAACTTGAGGGAGCAATAGTAAGCAGTACCAGTTCCCAACAATTGCGTTTAGTAGCCTCAGGTGAAGAATTTTAAGAGGTTGAGCCTAATAAAGGACTTTTATCTTTAGGGCACTGCAAAGGATGCTATTTGGGAGCCAGTTAAGAGTTGTTTCATTGGAGGGAAGAAGGCTATTTCTTACCTCAGCTGAAGATGAAACTGATAGAAAAAGAGAAAGTATTGACAAGCATGAGAATCTGGGCATGATATCAAAGGAAAGGTGACAAACCCGAAGTCATGATTTGGTCAGCCCATCTGAGTGGGGTGAGAGGTCGAGCAGCGTAGTGTGTGGGGTCAGTGTGAGCACAGGCTCTGGGGAAAGGGGATCAATGGGGCAGCTGTGACTGTGATGTTGTGAAGTGTCAGCAGCAGTGGCCTCTGACAAAATACAGAATTAATTCAGAATTACAGAAACAACCTCTTGTGAATGCAGGGGGACACTCTACATGTCACAAGAAGCATGTGTGAACCGCTCCACCAGGCTTGGATGAGTTTCTCACTCCTATATCACAGCACAGGAGAAACTGCATGTCAGGGGTTACAGATGTAGACACTTAATAAATGTCTACTGAATAGATAATAAACACATTGTCATCTTCTGTAGATTTCATAACCAGTTCTTGCAAAACAGCATATCTGGCAATTCTCACTATATGCTTAATTTTTCATTTAGTAGACATCTCTATCTTTGTCTACTAAGCATGCCCCTTTCTCCCTCCTCTAGTAAATACGAACTCCTCTTTTGGGGAACTGATCTTCCTCCCTAACTTTTTGACACTAGTGAGGCTGCCACTCATGGGCGCATGAGCCAGGCTCGCCATTCAAAGGGTCCCATTGTTTTAAGAACAGGGATTGGGGTGAAGGATTGGCACAAGACTCAGACTTGGTTAATCAACATTGTCCACGGAAGTGTTATATGTCGAAGCAGAGCGAGAGAAACCCTGTCTTTCCTCAGAGTCATGAAGCTATCATGTGTACAACAGTGGAGCAGCTGTTCCCAGCCATGTTCCATGTTCCCTGTCATGTGGAGAAAGCTGGTTTGAAGGAGGAGAGAATTAAGGCTAGCAAAGACAAGCTTAGGGGTGTGTGTGTGTGTGTGTCTGAGAGAGAGAGAGACAGAGACATAGAGGGAGAGACAGAGACAGAGAGAGAGAAGCAGAGAAAGAAAATAAAAGTTTTATTAGGAAGGTAGTAATTATACTTCTCAGTTTACATTTTTTTATTAACAGTTTCATGCTGTTTAAACAAAAATTATTTTGTTAAATCTGAAGAAAACACAAACATATATAATAGAACACATATTGGGAAGGCACGTGAATGTTTATCATCATTTAGCTGATCCAGCCCCGCCAGGCTTGCCTATTTTAGACTGTTTATTTCCATTCTATCACCATGTGTGACACTAATGAAGATTCTAGCCTCATAGTCCATATGCTAGAAGCTGCATTGTTTTCTGTAACACTCCGGAGACCCACTGTAAATATTTAAAGCATGTCAAACTTATTATCTACAAAGAAGATTCTGGGCAAGAAGTGAGCTCTAAAGCTCTCCTAGAACATTAGAGGGGTGTAAGAGAGTCATTATAAAATCATAAAGCTTTGTAAAATTCAGGCTTTCTCCTTATTTTAGAAGTTGTCTTTGATTTTTCTCATATATCCTTCTTTGTGTATCCTGTTTCTGACTAGATAGTCTTGCTTAATATCTCTAAAGGAGATCACCACTCTGATCCTTAAAATCAAAGAACTTAAGGCAGAGGGGGGAGAAAACGCTAGGGATGAAAACTAGGCAAAAAATAAAATGTTAAAGAAAACTAAATCACAATTGTCATGAACCACCAACAGATTTGAAAGTTGAATTATTCAAGGCGGCAAATTTTCTGGATACCAGCTCCATGCTGCAAGAATTGGAAACAGATAACAGAGGCATTGTTATATATTTGTCACTGCCGGCCCTCTGCTGCCACCACAAAGCACCCCAGTCTCTGTCCCTATTGCCAGTCGGCAAGAATCTTGGATGGAAAATAACGAGCAGAGTCCTTGGTTTTGTTTTTCAGTGACAAAGATGCACCTTTAGACTTCTACAAAGAAGCTACTCCATCCGAAGTTTTACCTAATCAATTTGTCTAATAATGTATCAGGTAAGACTTGCTTTAATCATTTTTTTCACAGTTAGGCACAATTGCAAATATGAAAACTGGATATAATAAGGCAGATACTTTCAAAAAATGCATACACTTCCCATCATTTCTCTCCAACTTATAATCTTTAAATTGACATTGCCCACGTGTATCGTTAAGATCACATCAATGATAGACTGTCTCCAACTTTATTTCAAAGTTTGATGCCTGCTAACTCCATACATTTTCTTAATAATTGAGACTTAAACAAAACACCAAATTGACTCTTTTTTCTTCTTTCCCTTCTTTTCAAAGAAACTCCTTTTGTTTTCATTTTGAAGTTTTCTACCCCTCCCTTCAACAAGATATCCAGGACTACCCATGATTTATTTCTTACGTGAAGACAGGACTAGTCTCTGAGTGATTTGAGGAGCCTGCCCACAATACTTATTTTTTTCTCTCCTCAGACTACTTTGTATTAAGTCCTGCATCTCCAGAAAACCACAGGCATGCTGCAAGGAAATGCCTGAAAGAGAGAGAGGAGGAGAGAAGCTAGAGGGGGCCAGTCACTGGGAAGGGCAGACCAAAGAGGGAATATCATGGCTACACCCAGCAAAGGAATAATTGAAAAGGTGTAGTGTCAAAGGAGAGGCGTGATTTTCTTCCGACTTAAGTAGTGTAGCAGATGAGAAAACACTGCTACACAGCCTGGGTTAAGGAGCTCTTGGACAAATCTTTCCTTCTTTCTTCACTCCTTGCCAGTTCTCCATATAACAGAGAACCAGACTGATGTGGGATGCCACTAAGACCCCCAAAAGATGCATAAATGTCCACATTTCCAACAACAGATTGGACTTAAGCTAACTCAGCACTCCACTTACAGCAGACTGTTCTAGACAATGCATGTCTAATGAAATAAGTTTGGAAGGACTAAAAGTTCCCACTATATCTCTCAGCTAAAATTACATACAGATGCTGCTCAGTGCCTGTATTAACTTGTAACTGTGAACAAATTATAAGGTTTTAAGATCACAGAAAAGTTTTTGAAGTTGAAAATAACCACCATTACAGACAAAATAACCTGTCACTTCTTTTAGAGTTAAGGGAAATAAAATGTTGGTAAGAAAATAAAACATTCTGGCTCCATGCCAGAACATAACATTACACTCGCACAGACACTTGTAAAGTGCTTATCTTAAGTGTCAGCAAGTGGCTGTTTGTTTAAATCCATCTCCCTTAAAAATATTTAAGGTCTTTTTGATTGACAGCACCGAGTGTCTGTTATATATAAGATTATATGTTAACTTTGCTCTCAAAGAGTAGCAGCCAAACCTTTATTTCATCTGAATCAAACATATTAATTGCAAAACTCATCCACAAATAAGGAAGAAAAATATTTAATGAAAGAAATGAAAATTATCTGCATTTTAATTCTGCAATGTGATTATCATTTTCCTGGTTTTCAATATTTGAAACAAACAATACACAGAGTTTAAAATCTATGTATGATAACTTTAAATTTCTGTCTACAGATAATATCTCTTATAATAATAATGTTTTTAAGAAATATGTAAGTTCAGAAAAATGAGGCCTAATTAGAGTTTTACTCTGTGGTTTTGAAAGTAATGGTTTAATCATAAAGAATAAATAACTGGTATGAAATTTAAAGAGAAGTTGCTTTCACCAACACTCTGATTAATCAGAAAATATGCAGCACTAGCTCTCAAAGGGGAGAAAACCAGCTCTCTTGAGATTTCTCATCCGCAGCTGCATTCAACAGAGGTCTAAAAATCATCGAAATGAATTGCCCCAAGGTTCAACGTAAACTTTTATTTTGAAGGGCACACTGAGGATAAATTTTTGAGCCTAATTATTATGCCACTTCAAATACACTCCTTCAGCTGAATCGGTGGAACAGAGCCATCAGCACACAGGTCCAGCATCTCAAACGTCTACCCTTCTGACCCTTCTTGGTTCCTCTTCCTGCATGCCAAGCCATTCTGGCTTTTATTTTCCTTATTCCATCTTTCGTACTCTTAAAGAGGAAAAACTAATGTGAAAGAAACTGAACCATGGTACCAAGTGCTTGGGCACATATAGATAAGCAGATAGAAGAACCTATCATACATAGATTCTAAACTCTGTGCATTGTTTGTTTCAAATAATAAAAATCAAGAAAATAATTTTTAACTTTCAATAGTAATATAGGGCCCAATATGGTACGTCAAATGTGCCAGAAAATTCAAAGTCTGAGAGTACCTTCTGAAGAGTAGAAATGATACATCACACCGCTTAATATATGCATTATGATTTAATTGTGCCTTTGTGTTAATAGGTCTAATGCTTTTGGCTATTTGGAAACTGTATTAACAGGTCTAAATAGCAGGAGTTCTAGATTGTACTCTGCCCTTAGATCTCTCTGTAACCTTGAGCAATTCATGTAAATGACCTGTTTCAAATCACTTGTTCCTTCATCTGTAAAATAGAGAAGGTGGACCAAATCAGTTTCTAAACTGTGCATCAAAAACCTATTCAGGGCCATTGAGTTACTAAAAAGGGTCAAGGTAAATCAAATATACAACTGAATAAATACTATCACACTAATACATATAATATTGATGTCTTCAAATGTGTGCAGAGACTATTGCTGTTAGTAAAATATAAGTTCATTTAAAAGGCTTAATGAATTCAGAAAAGCATTTAGTTACTTTGCATTTTTATTAATCATCCAATAGTAAAATTATAACTGGTATAATGTGAGAGGTCCCACTAAAATGTCTGGCAAAATCTGAGATTACTGACAGCTCTAACATTCTAAAAATCTTTGGGAAACATGGTCTATGCAAAATTCTTAGGCTGCCCTTAGAAGGGCTATAGAAATGTTAAAACAAAGCTAATGGGCATCTCTTTGTCTTGTGGCCTGTTTTCTGCCTCACTAGCCAAGGGTGACCATTACTATGTTTAGGAGTATGGATTCCAACCAGAACACTTTCAGACTCCAACTTAAACTAGGAACACCAAAGACCTTGAAATATGTCTATTTCTCTTCCTCAGAATTACCCATGAATATAGTCTAGCCTGTGACAACTGCAGCATTCTTCTTGGAACACAAAGCTTAGGCTATGAAATTCCATGTTAGAAAATAATTTTGAGACCTGACATGAGAAATTAGTGATAATTCTTTTGGAATTAAAAAAAGTAGTATTGGGGGGCTGGCCCAGTGGCACAAGCGGTTAAGTGCGCATGCTCCGCTGCAGCAGCCTGGGGTTTGCCGGTTCGGATCCCGGGCGCACACCGACGCACTGCTTGGCAAGCCATGCTATGGTGGTGTCCCATATAAAGTGGAGGAAGATGGGCACGGATGTTAGCCCAGGGCCAGTCTTCCTCAGCAAAAAAAAAAAAAAAAAAAAGAGGAGGATTGGCAGATGTTAGCACAGGGCTGATCTCCTCACCAAAAAAAAAAGTGGTATTGGGGAGGTAATATACTTCTAGTCCCAGAGAGACAGGAAAAACTATTTCCTGTATCCATTGTGATGCTTTGGGCGTGATAGGTTTTCGTTTCTTTTTCTCTTTTTTTTTTTCGTTCATCTTATATTAAAACATTTTTTTTCCTTTTGGTGAGGATGATTGGCCCTGAGCTAACTTCCATTGCCCATCTTCCTCTTTTTGCTTGAGGAAGACTGGCCCTAAGCTAACATCTGTGGCACTCTTCCTCTATTTTGTATGTGGGTCACCACCACAGCATGGCTTGATGAGTGGTGTAGGTCTGCGCCCGGGATCTGAACTTGCAAACCCTGGGCCACCGAAATGGAATGCCAAACTTAACCACTACATCTAAAACTGAAAGTGGGCTAAGTCCTTAATGGGGATACCAACTGATCAATTGTCAAGATAATTAGAGTTAATCTTTCTTTCTTTGGTTGATTCTTCTGTTGTCTCTATCTCTGTTGTCTACATATCTTCACAATCTTTTCAATGGAATTTTCTCAATTTTCCACACCTCCCAAATCTCAGAGCTCTGGATCCCTCTCAGCAGCATTCAGGATGCTGATGCTTACCTTCTGTCTACACTCTGATTTCTTCCAGGTAGAGTTCATGTTGTCCTGGTGAAACCACCCATTTCCCATCCATGATTGATTCCAGGTCACTCCCTACTCAAATCCATTCTACTCTGCCATCTGAATTGTTTTTCTAGAATAGATTTACTTAGATTAACAACTGTACCCAAGTTCTAAAAAAAAATCTTAAATTACTCCCCATTATCTTAAAGAGAAGGTCTACCATATTCAATGTGGGGGAAAAGAGAGAATCCCCCTGTGCCCTTTCCCTTAAGGTTTTTATGGCTGGCCAAATAATTAACAAGACAGGTTAGCAGGTGAAAATAATACCAAGTTTAATAACATGTATACATGAGAGAAACCAGGGACACTGAGTTTCTCAACACAATAGCAGAAATTCTTGCCTTAAATACCATCTTCAGCTAAAGACAAAGGAGGATGTTGGGGGTGGGGAGAGTCAGTTACAGGAGATTACCACTAAAGCACAGTAAACAAGAGTAAGGTTATTATGCAGATTTAAGGCCTCACCTTCTGCATTGATAAGTTTCTAGAAATGAGGTCATCCCCCCTCTTCCCAATACAGAGAGGGAGATACCTTTACAAATGGAAATTTCCCTTATAAATGTAAATGTTTGTCTGGCAACTCCTTGCAGGGCCATCTAGAGAATGTGGCCAGAGAGACAGAATTTTTGATGGGCTTGTTGGTGCCTTTCCTATTGTAACATCTATTTTACGTTATATTACAGCCATCAGATAGTAACTCTTTCCTGGAACAGATCTTCTATGTCAAATTCTTTAGGCAGTTAGTGGGGGAGGTCAAATGTCCATCGGAGAGAACAATCAAGGTAAAGAGATATATTTCAGGGTGGCCAAATCTTGATCTCCCACATCAATATAGCCTACAAAGTTGCACAACTTGGATGTAAACCTGCCTTTGTAGCCTCATCTCCAACCAGCTGAATCTTTGTGTTACTTGAATACACCATGATTTTTTGTAACTCGTTGTCTTTGCTTCTGCTACTTATTGTGTCTAGATCATTCTCTCTCTAAAGCCTCCCCACCCCTGTACCCCTTCCTGTCAAGCTTTTACTTATTCTTCAAGATCCATATTGAATATCCCCTCCTATATTTAGCTTGCTCTTACTCCTTGCTCCATAGTAGAATTGATTGAATCCTTTATGCAACATTAACTGAACATCTGTGTGTGATATCATACCAGATACAGAGGGTACAAATGTTTATAACGAGACAGGTTCTTGCCCTCAGGGAGCTTCCAGACTAGTAACAGATGCAATCCTGTACAAAAAAATAAGTGCCACTTAGTTATGTCAGTTCTATGACAGAAATCTACCAGTGCAGTTGAGCACAAGAAAGAGGTGAATTCTACCAGAGAGGAGGGGAAATGGATCAAGAAAGACAGCACAGAGGAGATAATACTTGAGCTGAATCTTGAAAGATCAATAGATCTACAACAGTGGTTAAATCATGATCAAGACGGGGAGGAGAGTCTATTTACTCATTCAGTTATTCATTCAACCAACATTTAATGAGTGACCATGATATGTCAGGCCCTGTACTAGGTGCTGAGAACAGAAACAAAATACCTTCTTTATCTTGTAAAAAGAAAATAAGTAAATAAGCAATTATATTACAATGGATATAGTAGACAGCCTCTAAAACAGTTCCTTTTATTAAAAAATCTGACTCCAATTTCATTTTTGCTCTTTGACTCCTGATAGCTTTCATGCCCTAACCTCCCCCTTTCCCTTTTGCCTCTATCAGGGCAAGACAATTAGAAAGTCTTGGGGCTCCATCTATTGGTGCTGGTGGGAAAGTTCAAATTACCCAAACCCCAATCCCGTGGGAACTCTCACCGAGGCCCCACCTCCTCACCACAATAAAAATCAAAGCCACTGGCTTCTCTCTTCTCTCAAGACATTCCAGACTGGCTTTCGTGCCTGCCCTACTTTCTTCAGAAAGACCCACATGTGTGTAATAAATATTTTTATACCATCTTGGTGCATGTGTTGCATCATCAGTCTTGACATGGAAACCAATTAGGGGTGGGGGTTTATTGCCCTGCACAGGGCAGCCACAAACACTCTCAGATCCTGGTATCCTGGTGTTCATGGCCTTGTATAATCCTCTCCATGTGAGTGTGGGCTGAGCCTAGTGACTTGCTTCTACCAAATAGAATACAGAAAAAGTGATGTATCCTATCACTTTTCAGTAATAAGAGTAAAGTAATCCTCTGTGATTAAATTGCAGAAAGACTCTGGTTTCCCTCTTTCTCAGCCTCTGTTGCTGTCTTCCTTTCTCTGGTGGAAACCAGTTACCATGTTGTGAGGTACCCTATGAGGTCCACATAACAAGGAACTGAGGGGGCCGGCGCCATAGCTTAGTGGTTAAGTGCGCGTGCTCCGCTGCTGGCGGCCCAGGTTCGGATCCCGGGCGCGCACCGATGCACCGCTTCTCCAGCCATGCTGAGGCCGTGTCCCACATACAGCAACTAGAAGGATGTGCAGCTATGACATACAACTATCTACTGGGGCTTTGGGGGGAAAAATAAATAAATAAAATCTTTAAAAAAAATAAAACAAGGAACTGAGGGAGGCCTGTGTTCAATAGCCAGTGAGGAACTGAGGGCCTCAGTCCATCAGCCTATGTGGAACTGAACCTGCCAACAGCAATGTCAGAGAGCTTCGAAGTGGACCTTCCCCTAGTTGAACCTCCAGATAAAACCACTGCTCTGACCAGCACCTTGACTGTAACCTGTAAGAGACTTTGAGATCAAGGACCCAGTTAAGCCCTGCCCGGATTCCTGACCCACACAAACTGTGATATAATAAATGTTTATTGTTTTAAGCCTCTAGGTTTCAGAGTAATATTGTAAACATCAAATATATAACTAATACAAAGGAGTATTTCAGTGGTGAAAATATGCAAAGATAGTATGATAATTTGGGTTGGTAGTGAGGCATGGGTGGCTAACCCAATCTGGACATCATGGGTAAAGCATGTTGACATGAGAAGCCTGGCAAATTCATGAAATGCAGGTGCTTAAAGTAATTCAGTGTGGCTGGACTAGAGAGTCTGGGGAGGGGTTGTCTCCGCTGAGCCTGGAGAGATGCACCAAAGCGGGACATGAGAGTGCCTTGTAATGCCACACTACGTGGCAGAAAGGAGTCATTGAAGAATTCAAAACAGCACAACAACATGATCATATTTACATAACTTGAGCCTGTGCTGTTTTCTCTCTTGGATTCAGATGTGTCTGGACAGGTTTTGAGGGCTAGTGGCCCAGGCCCTCAGTAGACTGTTCTCATGAATAGTTGAGAAACGTCCTGGGAAACAAGTCAGTCTATAAGAAGCAAGAGTTCTAGGACTCAGAGTCAGTGACAGAAGAGCAGTGCTTCTAAGCTTAACAATGCAGTGTCTGCTGCTCTGATTATCCTTCTTAGTCTCTATGGATTGATGCCTGAGCCCTGAGAAGAAAGAACCGCAGTAACAAGCAAAGACTCTAAAAGGACTATTTCACAAGATTCCCATGAGAATCTCAGATCCCAAGACAATATCATCAAATCAACAGCAGTGGTGTCAGTAGATTTGGCAGGAAGAAAGGTACTGGCTGCTTTGCAAAGACATTGGCGCCTTAAACACTGGACCACAGCATTGGCATCAGTGCCCTGGCGGGGACTCCAGATCTTTCAGCAGAAAGCATTATTCTCTTTTTTCTTTAGGAGCCAGAACAAGAGAGAAGAAAGAGTGGAAAACAAAAAAACTACTTCAGAGCATGCGTGGAACATCACCAGCCTCCCAGGCTCCCATATTTGGAGGAGAATTTGAGGGATCTAGAGGTTCCTTGATGGAGGAGGGGCAGTAAAAAAAAAAAAAAAAAAGAGCAATACTATTTTTTATTAGTAAATTTTATTCTTTAGAACATTTAGATTTACAGAAAAATTAAGCAGTTAGTACAGAGTTCCCACATGCCCACCCCCTGCAGTTTTCCCTATTATTAACATCTTTAGTGCTAATGTTATTAACATTAACATTAGAATGGTACATTTGTTACAGTTAATGAACCAATATTGATTCATGATTATTAACTAAAGTCCATAGTTTGTTCAGATTTCCTTAGTATTTACCTAATGTCCCTTTTCTGTCATGTCTCCTTAGGCTCCTCTTAGCTGTGACATTTTCTCAGACTTTCCTTATTTTCTTTTTTTTTTAATAATTTTATTTATTTATTTCCCCCCCAAGCCCCAGTAGATAGTTGTATGTCATAGCTGCGCATCCTTCTAGTTGCTGCATGTGGGACGTGGCCCCAGCATGGCCACAGAAGCGGTGCGTCGGTGCGCGCCCGGGATCCGAACCCAGGCCGCCAGCAGTGGAGCGCGTGCACTCACCCGCTAAGCCATGGGGCCGGCCCTGACTTTCCTTATTTTCAATGACCTTGACAGTTTTGAGGACTGGCTAGGTATATTGTAGGATTCCCCTCTACTGGAATTTTCTAATGGTTTGCTCATGATTAGACTGGGCTATGAGTTTTGGAGAGGAGAAATACCATTTTGATATTGACGTTGTGCCCATTGTTATCTCCACACCACTTTGGCCTGGGAAATGTACAATGTAATACATTTGTATTTTGGGAAGATCACTACTGTAGAGGAAATACGGAGTGCACGCAAAACACTAAGCAGTATGAACAACTTGAAGACTATTGCAATGGTTCAGATAAGATGTTAGAAGAATCTGGGCTAAGGCAACTGTGGTGTGAAAAGAGTGGAAGGGAAAGATGCAAGATGCATTAAGAACTTAGACATGGCAGAACTCTATAACCAATTGTATATGGATGGGAGGAATCTGCAAAAGTTACTGAGAAGAAATGGCTGAAAATGTGAAAGAAAAACCAGAAAGAACAGCATGCCAAAGTCAGAGGAAGAAAAAGTCTTAGGAATGCTTTAATAAGTCAAATAAATGAAAACCAAAATTATCTTTGGACTTGGAAATTAATAGTTATTAGTCAGAGGCAGAAGTATGATTGGAAGGACTGGAACGTCAATTGGATGTAAGGAAATAAAAAATAGTGAGTGTCCAGGCTTCTGAGCATTCTGACTATAAAGGAAAGGAGAATAATCAGGGTAGAAGCTAGAGAGATACATAGAATTGACGATGTTTAATGATACATGAGACGTGAGCATATATTCGTAGGCTATATGGTGTGGAAGGAACGAGTAAAGAAAGATTAAAAATATGGCAAAAGGAAAAACTGGTCTTAGAGGAGATGAAAAGAGGGGATCATTAATGATAATAGTAGATATACACACTGAGCATTTACCCAACCATTCCAGACGCTGGGGTACGGCTTGGATGCATTATTTTCATTAACTTTAACAATGCTTCTAGGAGGTCAGTGTTGTGATTATCCTCATTTTATGGATGAAGAAACTAAGGCATATAGCAGTGTGAGTTAAGATTTGAACTCAGGCCGATGAACTCCACTTGCTTAATCACTGCTATATATTCCTTCTTCCAAAGCCTGGGTGGTAGCCTGAAACAGCAGAAGAGACATCTGTAGGATAGAGAGCAAACAACAAGTGTGGGCGGCACGTGGTGGTTGCATAATAAATATTTGTAGGATGAATGGAAGAATAAGAGAGAGCAGATATAGATTTGCAGCTATAGGGGCAGGAAGTTGATGGAGGTCACACTCAGCGGTGCTGATTGCATCACCATCGATGAATGTGTAACACTTCATACATGAACAGTAGAGCACTTATTTCGTTATAGTACAGCTCTGTATTTCACCTCTTCTCCTCACTTATCTGAATCCTACTTTCTCTGCAAAGAGAGAGGCTGAGGCTGACCTATCCCTTGGATTCCTTAGGCCAGAACTGGAAAAGGCTTTAGATGTCAGAGGCAAGGAAGAAGCAAAGCTCAATGAAAAATTGAAATCCAAAAAGCTGAAAATCAAAGGTCTCCAAACAGACGAGAGGGGCAGAAGCAGGTTTGGAATCTACGAGTGTGGAGCCAGGGATTTGAAATCCTGGGAGTCAAGAGCCAGAGCAGAGGCCTGGAAAAATGATCTCAACAGATGTCACTTTCTAAATCTTACTTGTAGCTGTCAGTCACGGTGATGAAGGGCCAAACTGGCTAGTTTAAAGGGTTGTGAGGGATCAAAACCTCCAGGCAGTGAACACCTTGGGGGCAGGAGCTGTGTCTTTTTTACATATAATGATGCCCCTAGCATCTGACACAGTGCCTGGCATAGAGAACGTGTTAAAAACATTGAATAGAACAGAACCCTAATCTTATATGGGTTTGAACTAAAATCTTTAGCTGGAGTGCTTAGTGGTTATTTAAATTATAACATATTTGAATTTGAACTTGATAATTACGCTAATGTCACTTGAATTTGCAGTATGTTCCTGGCTTATCATTGGACATTATGGACACACATAATATATAGTTCTATTTAAGATGATAAATGATTATCCTTCAAAGAGAATAATAATAGAATCATAATTCATAAATTTATTAATCATTCTTTCTCATTGCAGACAGCCACAGTATTCCCAAACATTTTTACTGAATGCATATGGAACCCAGATGCCTCTCTTTAGTTTTCAGGTTTCCCCAAGTGTATCAGTTAGGATTTGATCAGGGAAGTAGAAATGTTAATACTGATATGGAATAAGGGATTCATTGTAGCAATTAGTGCTCGTGAAACTGCGGAGCCGATGAAGTTTATGGAAGGCCATTGTTTCTCTCTCTGGTACTGGGCCTGAAGTCACTATAGGTCAACAGTGTGGACAGTATGGAAGTGGAGTGGGGATGTGTGAGGACAAACTGGTATCCAGAAGGACAAACTGGAAACCACAGGTACAAACTGGACCACACATCTGTCTCTCACTGTCTCCAAACTTGTGATGTAGGTGACCTGAAGAAGGGGCTTGCCTTCTTCTCCACCATGCTTCACCCCTGCCTGGCCCAGGACTCTAAGAAGATGAAGCTAACCTAATCTGGACAGCATGGGTAAAGCATGGACACATGAGACGCCTGGCAAATTCATGAAATGTAGGTGCTTAAAATAATTCAACGTGGCTGGATAGAGAGTCTGATTTTTTTTTAATGGGAAATGTTTTAGATTAGCTGAGTTAACACAATATAAAACCACCGTACTAAATAATGCTTACATGCCCTGCAAATTCGTGTTTGCCCCTCACTCTTGCAGATCACCTCCCTTTGCCTCCCAAGTACTTTCCCAGGTAGTTGGCAAAGTACTCACATCGTCCTGTTTCCACTCAAGGGTGGGCACAGCTAAGTTTCTGCTGAAATTTTCGATACCTTGGAGTAGTAGAAGGATGACACAGCACTAGAAGCGGCTGAGGCCAACAGACCTCCTTTACTTCCACCCACCAATCAGAAAATCTAGATGTCAATGTCACACTTACAGTTCCTGGATCAGCCACCCACAGTACTAGAGAAAGGAAGAAGATTTCAAATTCCTAGCTCCACATAGCTCCACACCCAGCTTCCATATCTGCCTCTGCCTCCCCCTCCCTCAAAGCCCCCATGGGAAAATGACAGTGGGAACACACATTCCTTCAGGAAGAAAACCCCCTCCTGTACTTGCCAAGTGTAGTTTGTTTGGCCTCCATGACCCAGACAAGGAAATAACAGTGGTCAGCACATTTCCCAAATCTGGCCAAATTAGTCTTAAATAACACCCTTTGTGGGACGCCAAAGTGAAGTCAAGTTAGTGTTGTGCAAAGTGTAGCCGTTATTTTGATAGTTTTTCCTAGAGTAGATGAGGAAATCAGATCTTCACTTCCTTTCTGCTGCAGTCTAGTCTCATGACCACCTAACAGCAATGTTTGGGCAAAAAGAAAATTCTCTCTCTCTCTGTCTCTCTCTTTTTCTCTCTCTCTCTCTCTCTCTCCCACACACACACACACACACACACACACACACACACACACACCTCCCAAGAATAATCAATGCTTTTAGGCATTTGGCAGCTTAAAACCAGAATTAGTGGGAGGGAGGGGAGATTCTCTGTCTTCAGCATGGAATGGTCCAGCTAAAATTTACCAAATATTTATTACTAAATAGAAGCTCTAACATCTCATCTGAAGCATTTGCTTTCAAGTTCATGGTTGCTTCATGGTTGTCTTACACTTGTGTAACTTAAGCTCCGTTTCTGGTCATTCCCACACCCTCCACCACCAACTCAAAGTCTCTCCCACTGGTGAGTTGACAGCTCACCTCTAGATAGAGAAAACTGTGAGCAACTTTTAAAGAATTCTCCAGTTAAAAAAATTTAAGAATTCAATCAGACATTCCATTGCCTATACAATGCACCTCCTCACAGAGCTTATTTAGCATCTCTGAGCCTCAGTTTGTGAAAGGAGGATAATACCTTTCCTGAAGGGGTATTATGAGAGATAAGTGAGATTTAGTATAATATTCTTTTGACACAAACTTAGCATATATTAAGTACTCAATAAATAGAAGCTATTATTATTGTTACATATTACACAAAATATTAAATTCACAGACACGTATGTGTGCAAACATGTATGTGTGTGTATGAATACATATCCTATATATCATCTGTTACATATATCAGGAAAAAATAATTACTATTTTCATATTGAGCACATATGCAAAGAGAAAGAAATTCATCTGTATTGGGAGTGGGAAATGGAGTAAAAGAGACAGAGAGGTATTGAGTGAGGAAAAGTTCAATGAAATAAAACAGACTCTCTCCATAAATTAACTGTAGCAAAATCTCATTCATATTCCAATTTTGGATCTACCAACACATACGCTTGAAGAGTCTATATGACGTCAAGTAAACTGAAATCAACTGCCCTTGACCTTTATTCTTACTATAAAAGCAATACTAAAGGTTTTGAGGACAGTGAGTTCTAACAATTTTCCAAAGTTCCTCATAAGAACAGATGGTTGTGTACTGTCTAATTTTTCACCTTATTTTAAGCTGCTGAATTATAACATGTGTTTACTATGCTGAAATGTGCCAAGTTGAACAATGTTAATTTTTTCCTGGCATTTCATATCCTTCAGATGTTTTTTATTGTTTTCCTAAATAAAGCTATTTGTCATCTGGGGGAAATCTCTGTATTTACTATGTTTTTCTCATTTAGCAAATTAATACAAATAATAAATCATTTGACTCATGTTGCTAATAAATTCCTTCATGTGCCCATTACTCACTAATAATTATTGAGACCCTACTGTGTGCCAGGTATTGTTCTAGACCCTGAAGAAATAGAAACAAGTCTCAGTTTCTGATTCTGACAGATTTATTAAATCTACTGCTGGGGTAGACATACATTTTTCAGATAATACACAATGTGATCAGAGGTAAATACAATATTATGTGGTAAGAAAGGAAGTAATAAATATTCTGTGGGGAACAGAGAGAAGTTAGAAAATAAGGGTATCATGGAGGTCATATTTTAATTGGGTATTAAAAGAGTGGCTCAGACAGAGTAGCTGAGACAGAAATAGAAGAGGATTTTAAGCAGAGAAAATAGCATGAGGCCATATCAGGGAGAGCAGGAAGATCATGAGACACGCCGGATTAAGGCAAATGATGCCCCAAGATGTGAGCGAGCCTTAGCATCAGAGGAAACAAACACAGCGGGTAAATTGGCATTTGGAAGAACTTGGATAGTGTCCTGTCAGCACAGGACCCTTCAAGGATTTATTTTCCAAATATTGATTTAGCTCAAATATTCAAAAAGTGGAAATCCAGTAAAAGAGTACAGAACTGATATTTTCCTGTGTCTTTCACCTTGAATTTTAACCTGGGCGCCACAATATTATACTAGGTTTCCAACAATTTGGAACATATTAAAAAGTCTGCTAATGAACTATATAACAAAGGTACAAAGTAGATAAATTTCAACTGATGCAAGTCTGGGAGTAAGCTCAGTTATAGAATACCGCTTCCAGTGGAAGGTTCTCTCTCTGTCATTTCAATGTGCAAAGACAGACCTGAAAGATTCAGGAATCTTTTCCTTCCAGCTTACCTATGATGAGTCATTGTGAGCTATCTGTAAAACAATGTTTTTAATGATCCATTCCCGTAAAAAAATGCAAATGTTTATTTAAAAATGTGTAAGAGCAATCAATGTATTTCTTTGGGAGGTGGGGGCATCTGCATAGGAAAGATGAAAGAAATAACAGACTCGGGATTTCAAAGAGGCCAGGGACCAGTTTATCAGAAGACAATGGAAGCAGATTTATATGTAGAGGTTTAATTGTGATGCAGTCTTTAAATAAACAACAAATAATTCCAAGCAATATTTAAAACAACCCCAGAAGCTAACACTCTCTAAAAAGGAGCAAGAACGTTGATAGAAAGAATACAAATCTGAAGTAGATTGATTTTCAGAATGTCACCAGATCAGGATGGAAGAAGAGGCAGAAGAGATCATGAATTTTTGAAACTCCAATGCCAGAATTTCTGAATTAAATTAAGAATGACCTTTTATTCATTTTCATTTTACAGAAAAAATCAAATCTATTTTAACTTATAATCATTTACATCCACTGGCTCCTATTAATTGACATAGATATGTGCTATTAATGTCCTATTAATTGACATAGATATGTGCTATTAATATCCTATTAATTCTGCACAGTTGTTATTAGGCTATACGTTCGTATTTGGATTTTTATTCACTATTTCTCCATAGATTTATATTCATGCACAGTCATTTCTAATTACTGTAACGTGTTCCAATTAGGATCTTTAGTTGAACCAACAACGTGAGTGAGAAGGAATTTCAACCATCTCCAAATCAAAAATCAATACTGTTCAGAACCAAGTTGAATAGCGTCTGAAAATAGACTAGACTAGGAATTTAGAGACCACATTTTAGTCCCAGCTGTACCATTAATATCCCAAGTAGCTTGCTGCAAACTGTATTACCTCTTTCAGACTCCAGTTTCCCAACTGTAAAATGAAATGGTCGGAAGGAAGAGCTAGGTATCTTCCAGACACCAGATGCCGAGATCCTGAGACACAGCAATCATTCATTCATTCATTCGCTCACTTATTTATTTATCCACTCCACTGCTTTTTACTAGGTATCTTGTCTGTGTCAGGTGCTGAAGATACAACCCCTGGGGATACAGCAGTGGACAAGACCATCAGATGTCCCTGCTCTCTAAGAATTTACATATTCATGATGTGAGACAAACAGTAAACCAACAAGTAAATGAAATAATTTCAGATAGTTATAAATGCTGGTAATATGATCAAGAATATCCGACGAGGAGCAACAATTTGGTTTTGGTACATGTGTACAAATTGACGTACAATGCAGAACGTACTTTGCCGTGTAGTGCTTCATATTTGGTTAATGTTTCTTGAATTAAATTAGCCACTGGTACAAACAGCAAAAGTAAGATGCTTATAGACATTTCATATATTGTTCTTTACAGATTAGATGCCCAATTTAGGCAAAATCCCTCTTAAAATATAATTACAATCTGGAGTATATAGACAGAATATTAACATGGAAGTAAAAAGATATTAAAGTGAAAGGAGATGAAAAAAGGGTCACTCAGTTCTTCCTCCTTGGGGCACCATGATAGATCAGGAGGTGGGTAATATTTGCCATGTCCAAAACGGGAACACAAAGGTAGAAGCAAGAAGTCTATGAATCCCAGGTTTCCTTATATGATTTCTCCTGAATTATGGACATCTATGTTTCAATTTTTTTCCTTCATTAAAGACAAAACTATTTGTCCCTTTCCCTTTCATATAGAGTAAATAAAAACGAATATATTATTTCCCTAAATTTGAGACCCTATTTGCTGCCATGTGCATATTGAGTTTATAAAACGTATATTCACCACTAAAACAATCTGCATATGCAGTAACAGTCAAGTAGAGCTTTGTTGGGATGAATTTTGAAAGCATGCATAATGTCACTATAGAGCAATTATCATTTTTAAAAATAAAAATCAAGTTTATGTTTTAGATCGTAAAGTCAAGAAATTCCTGAAATTCTTTTTCTTTTGGCTGATTTGGTGAACAAGTTCTACATCTTCCAAACATCTCGTCTATAAGGTACTTCTGATAGTACTATGCAAAATGGAGCAGAATGGTAAAATAATGGGAAAGTAGCTCACATTGCAGGTGATGGAGGATGTCTACTTCGTTGACATATTTGTTCACACAGGAGATTTGGAAAATAATGTTAAATACATCCCATTTTCCAGAATTCTGGAGAGGAGTGGATGAGGATCTTCCCTTTACGTGGATATCACATGAATGTAAAAAATTTTTTTTAATAGGCCAAATTGTACCTCCCCTAAAACATGGGTGGCTTGGCCCCCAGAATGCTAATCATACCAGCTTACAGCAGAACAGCTGCTGCCCATCCAGGAGCTCTGGGCAATGGAGTAAGATTCGAGGAGTAAGTTGACCTAGGCCAAGAGCCTGTAATAATGTACGCAGAAAAAAATCCACCCAACTTCCACAAGTAACAAGATACTCTGAGAAAGTACCTCAAGTCAGAGCTAAAGACACCACCACTCCTTATTTAGATCTAAAATTTCTCTTTCACAATGTAGAAATAAAGTATACACATTTAAACCATTTAGATAAGAATAGTTTATTTGTACAGACAACTGTTATTTCAAGACAATATCCATTTTTCAATCTGTTGGAAAACAGTAAATAATGACCCATTTTACCCTGAAGAAGCTACTAAATAATTTTTAAAACAATTATTTGGAAATTATAAATAATCTGAAAATAAAAGAAATTTTCCTTTAAGATAAAAGCTTCTGGTCATACTAGGTACACAGAGATAAAATGAAAGACTATTCCAACTTCTTAAAAAATGTGACAGTCAGAAATGTCACACCGCTATGTCATAAGGAACACTGAGCATTGTTCCGTGGCTCCGTGACAGGTTTGGTGCAATTGTGTTGTAATCCTCAAGCTTTGAAACAGGACATTTGTGAGCAAGAGTTTCTCTCTTCTTTCAGTCCTTTTCTCTTTGCTCGAGGTACATAGGCACAGCTAACTGTCACAGCATGGAGAAAGTTGTGGACGGGAAAATGGCCCGGATAACTTTCAAGCTGGCTGTCCTACTGTCAAAGATTGTGAAGAGCCGGCCAGTCATAGAAATTTTGTGAGTTGACTAGGATCCTCTCCCCATTTGGATTCAGAATTAATTTGTACCTTATTTTTTAGATTAAACATGGAGCTTGGAGTTATTCAGTGGACTCTATTCATTTTTGCTTCCAATTTGAGAGAATGCAGTTTGCTCTAATTGTCCTACGATCTTCCAAATTGATGTGAATGGTTATAATTCCGTGCATGGCAATGATCTTCACTATGTGGGAGTAAGGACGAGGCTACAGTGTATTCGTCCCCAATTGTGGAAATAAAATAAGTTAATGATATGTCTTTCTATTTGTAAAATACTTTCCTGTTTCACTGGCATGCTTCCACTTCAATAGCAGAGACCTGCCCTCTAACACTGCATTAAATCTACAGAGCAAACATAACACTTAAAATATTTCTAAAATATAAGAAAAATAAAATTTGTTTTAACTCTCAGGGTATAACCAAATAATAGTTGATGACTGATGTAGTACACCTTTACTTACTCCTATCTCTTTTCGTTTACTTCCACTATCCTCTCTCTCCTTCTCCACTAACTTCTTTTGAATTATTCTAAACAAACTGCCACATGGATCTAATACTAGCTGAGTTTATAAGTCATTAACACTTCCTAAAAACAGCATTATTGCTTTTAAGTCATAGGTATCCTCATTACTTTAAATTTTGATTGCTACTGTTGGTCAATAAATATGGGCTGGTAACATCTTATAAATGCTATATGTCTTTGAAATATTTTTCTTAAGTTTTTGAACACACAGAAGCACCAATGGAGAATGAAAGAAGAAAGAATAAGCCCACGTGCTTGCGTGAAGAATGTCAGGTGTGTGAAGGTCCATAATCAGCTTGCCTAATTGGTACTTTGACACCTGTTGCAGAGATGTTGCAAACTAAGATCGCAGCCCACATGTGTCACCAACCTGGATTGGAAGACAAATCAGGTCCACCCTGTCTAGCCTTAGAACTTTGATTTTGTTGTTTATGATGCTGCTGCTGCATATACTTATAGGAAGGGAGTCATTTGGTGCTAATTTGATAGTATATTAGTTTTAAAAGAATCAAAATATGGGGAAGCCAACAGTGTGATTACACAGTATAGTTACCATCTTGTGATTCCACAGGTAAAATTTTTTAACCATAGAAATCAAATATGCATTTTTCTTTTTTTCTTTTGGTGAGAAAGATTGGCCCTGAGCTAATACCTGTTGCCAATCTTCCTCTTTTTGCTTGAGGAAGAGCAGCCCTGAGCTAACATCTGTGCCCATCTTCCTTTATTTTGTGTGTGGGATGCCTTCACAGCATGGCTTGATGAGCGGCATGTAGGTCCGCACCCGGGATCCAAACCTGCACACTCTGGGCCACGGAAGCAGAGTGCACGAACTTAACCACTGCGCCACCGGGCCAGCCCCTGCATTTTTCTCTGAGTATCCTATTAAGGTAGGTATGCTCCAGATTTCAGCCTTTAATCCTCTTTAATTCTCAATCTCACACTCTCTGTGGGAAGTAGCTTCTGCTCTCATAACTCCATCTGTGTCAATAGACTTGTGATCCTCAAATCTATTTCTTCAACCCAGTCCTCTCACTTGAGCTCCAGACCCATGTATGCCACTGCCTGCTAAACCTCCCACATCGGCCCTACTTCACGTCTCCAAATCTGAATGAATCCCTCTTCCCATGTATTTTTCCTTCGGTGTACTCTGTCCACTGAACGTCATCACTATTCACCCAGTTATCAAGGGCAAAACTGGAGATCCTGGTTTCCTCCTCCCCCTTCATCGCTCCTAATACCATTAATCCATTACCTCTGATACCACCATCATCATCAATCCTCTTCATTATTTTCCCATCTAGATCTCAAGGCTGGGCATCTCACTAGAAAGCTCCTTGAATACATGCACTATCATAGCCCTAGTTCCTAGGATAGAGCTAAGTATGGACTCACAGTACGTTTTCCATAAGTAGTTGTTCACTGCTTGATCACCTGACTCACCAAACACAATGTACTTAATAGATCTAATCTGAGTTCTCAGCACTTTATATAGCAAACTTTCTCTCATACCCATGAGTCCAGATTTTTTATAAGACAGTTGCTGTGTCATAAAATGACACTGATCTAATCTGTAGTAAATATTTCTTCTCTATTTACTAATTACTCTATTTAAGCCAGAGATGTATTTTATCAGAGAGTTCCTTTGGTCCATGTATTTCAGCTTGTTCTGGTTTCTCAGGCTGAGAAAAATTACTAGAGTGTGCAAGGAAATAAAGAGTGATGGACAGAGGAGGGCGTTTGGGTGTATTTACTTTATTTTTCCTGATCCCTCAAGTCAGATTTATTTACATTCAGTATAGTTTTAGGTCTAGCAGTTGTCATACCATCTTGAGAAAACAGAAAAAAAGCAATTAATGCCAACAAATTCGATTCTATATCTATTAAATGTTACCTTGTTAGAGTAGTCTCTTTGCATGTCATCTACTTTAACACTCTACATTTAGTAATGTGCTCCTCATGCTAGCATTGATGTAATTCCCGAGTTGTTAATCTACATTTTTACTAAACCTTTCTTGTCTACAATAGATATGTCCAAATCCATCCCAGAGATTGAGCCTATCTCCAATCATAGCTGATGACCTTTTTCTTTGGACTGTCTTTGACCTTTAACTTTGGTGGTCGTGCGGGAGCATCAGGACAGAATTATGTGAGTGAGAATACATCAGCCTCACGTTCTTTGTATTTAGTCCCGAAAGAGAGTGAGATCTACACATACCCTAAACAGATAAACTGGCTCTCGGGCCTTCAAGAGGTGAGGGTAACCTGATTAAATGTATTAATTCATTGCTACTCAAAGTGTGGTCTGTGGACCAGCTGTACTGACATAACTGGGAGCTTGTTAGGAATGCAGAACCTAAGGCTCCATCCTAGACATGCTGCATTACAATCTGTATTTTAACAAGATCCCTAGGTGATTCTAATGCATTTTAAAGTTTGGGAAGCACTGTATTAAATTATATTAAGCAATAATATATCAAACTAAAGGAAGATTGATCAATCATGAAGTATTTTAAAAATGATAGTCTCAGAAAAATGTGAGCAGAGTCTATCCCAGTATAGTTTAGGGGAAAGGAAGTCAATCTTAAAGTATTTGCCTTGACAAAGCCATCCCTACTGGAGCTCATCCTTCAGAAGCACTTCTCTAAAATGAATCTTTGCTTGTCATTCCACCTGTCTAAAAAGGTGCAGCGATGAGGAATCATAAACCCATTTATAACCAAAAGACACTCATGGACCAGATAAGGGAAACTTCTAGCAATGGTTCAAGTTCATGAGTTCTCTATTCACTCTATATTGTTATTCTTATTTTAGAAAAACCCTTCTTCCAGTCCGTTTATCCTTATGGACTCAAGAGAATCTCATTTGACAGTCTAATGAAACTTTGTCCTTATTCTGAGCTCCTTTGTTAGTTTGGAAAAATCTTATATGGCTCTATCTGCCCATAGAACTTGTCATTTTGGCTATATCCAGGTTAGGGAAAACTCAAGCCTATAACAATTTGTGGTATTTTGACTTTCAGTGGCTTGGTTTCTCTCTCTTTCTTCCTCCTTATATAGTCTTCCTTCTTTCTTATCAGTTTTTTCATGCTTCTTATCTTTTCTTCTTTCCTTCCTTCTTTCCTAACTTCCTTCCTTCCTTCTTTCCTTCTTTCCTTCCTTCCTTTCAATTCTAAATCATGAATATACTATCCCATAAATGTCTCTTTGTTGCCACCATTGTGCAATCTACATAATTAGGAAGTATAACGTAAGAAACTCTCTTGTACATTCTTCAGAATTGGCAAAGAGTATCCCAAGAAAGCGTGACTACAATTTTCCTTGTATCTGATGAGATGAGTTGGTACTCAGGAATGCCAAAGTGTTAGGATCAAGGGATAGAATATCCATTTGCCAAAATCATTGTAGGAGTTTTAAATGGGGTAAATCTTTGTGTTGGATCCAGTGTCCATTCATAAGTAACAGTAGACCTTCTCTTTTGATGACCTAATGGTGGAAATTCCCTGCATCCTGGCCAGCAGTGAAGAAATGTTGCTTCAAGCAGGATTACTGATGCCTTCAATTGTACCACATAAGATTGCCTATGTAAAGAACTAGCTCAAATAAGAAGAAAAGAGAGGTCAGGTGTCTTGAGAGCAAGTAGAGTGTGAAAGAAAGAGAGTTAAATTACAAGTTGAGAACTCAGAGAGCTAGTCCTGGGTTCTGCCACTATCCAGCAATAATAGGTGAGTTGCTTCATGTCTTGGATGCTCATTTCTTCAACTATAAAATGAGAATATTGGATTAGATGATCTTCAAAGTCCCTTCCAACTCTAACTTCCTTTGTTCTATGGTTCATCAGGAAAATGATTTCAAAGAGAAAAATAACCATGGGGTTTCAATGAGATAAACGAATAGAGAAAGGAGGAATATGAAGGAGAATGGAGTGAAGAGTGGGATGAAGTAGTTCCATACTGCTTGATTGAATAAATACAGTTATTTTTTCTATGAACAAATGAGATCAATATTACTGACAAATTCCTGCCATGCTCACAGTCTGTGTGTGTTCTAAGTGAGGCAGTATTTTCCCACTGGCAGATCACAACCTCCTTGGGTAACTAGACTGAATTTCAGCAGTGAGCTGGGGACTCCCCAGAGTATAAAGGGTGTGTCTTCGGGACATGATGTGTACTCCTAGGATCCCTCCCTAGAGAGGCAAGAGTCCTCTGTTCTGTTTCACAGAAGCTGCTTGGCAGCAAATCCACAAGCACTGAGCACATTATTTGCCTTTTCTCATACTTTCTACATGAATGAGGGGAGCCGAGAAAATAGAAAGTATCCATGAGAGCTCTGTTAATAACTCCAAACTAGATGCTTACGGTTTTATAGAAAAATTGTTTTAATTTTATAATCTCATTCTTTGAGTCTCGGAAGAATGAGAATTGAATGGGAAGGGTGTCCCTCCTCCCTTTTTTTCTCTCAGTGTAATTATTTTAGGAAAATTATTTTGCAATGCTGATTTGAAAACTTTCCCACTTAACTCCTCTTTCATTTCTGTAGAGCCTGAGCAACTCCCAAAGTTCAAAGATCACAGTTCTTTACAAGGCAGCTCAGTATAACATGATTGTGTTCACACAGAGCAATGAACTACAGTATTTCATGCTCTTTCAGAGTGGTAACTGTTGGCAGGGAAAAACAATTGGTAATCCTTTCCACAGCTGCAAAATAGCTTCTGTGTATCATATCGCTAGATCTAGTGGAAATCAAAAGGCACAATACCTTAACAAATCTACACTTAATTGAATTATTGAGATTCAAAACTTCAAGATGACCGAAGTTTCACATGCTAACATCAAATGATCTTTTTTATAGAAGGTGTATATTAAATTTGTTTGCAACCTTGCATAAAATATGCATTAAATTTAAGTAATTTCATTTGACTGTGGTTTATTTGGCAAGGATGCACAGTGCTATGTATGTGCTAGGAAGATTGCTGTTTAATAAGCGGGAAAAAAATGGAGCTCATAAATGTTTGTGGAGGACTGGAATGTTCTGCACTAAGACTAAATTTCAGCGATGTATTATTTAAAACTTATAACAACACTTTGGAATTTGAAGTGTCTGATGTACTGTGTACCATAAAACTGTACACAAATACCCTCTGTGTTTGAGACAAATCCAGTAGCTTTAGCCTCTCCACTGCCACCCAGAGGAGTTAAAAATCAACAAACAGGGAAAATTTCTCCAGAATCCGCATTAGGAGGAAATTATTCTGCTATAGGGTTTCTTCAGGAGTTCGTATTTGGGAACCATCAGCCAAAGGACGACAAACAATAAATTTAGGGGAAAATTTCAGGTGACTAAAAGATCCTCAACTGAAATTCAAATTTAGCAAATGTGCTGAGGGTAGGGTTTCAGGAAGCAGCATAACACAGGTTTTCTTGGTGGCAGGCAGGAAATAGAGCATCTCTAAGCATGTACCATTACTTAAATGCATGGCAGTACTGACTGGAACAGCTGGGTTTTTTCAAAGCTTTTACTCTTCAGTTAGTCTGGATAAAGTAACTTGTTCTAAAGTTAATTGTAGGTTGCTTTTAAATACAGTGTGAGGGGTCTCCAATTTATGATTCTCCTTTTCGTTTATTGCAAAGATAAAAGTGGTGTGTGTGTGTGTGTTTCAGTTGAAAGGCTTTTATAAGTTCACGTCCTGAGAGTATACTGATGGTCTTCTTAGCAGAGATGTATTTTTGTTCTATTGATACACTTCTGGGTAATTCTCCATTCTTTCTTCATCTTAGTATGTATTTTATGCATGTCCACTCTTTTAAACAATCTTCAGCAGAGCTTAAACAGAAAAGCTGCCCCAACTTTTTTATAGTCTAATAAAAGATGTTTTCATAAAAAGACATTAAGAGCCCATTACTGTCACTGTACCAGGCCAGTGGAAGATAGAGATGCAAGTGTTATGGTTCTTACCTCTCAGGGGGCTTACAATTTAATTACAAGATAAACATTATATATATATATTTATATTAGTGAGGAATATATATATACATATATGTGTGTGTGTATATATATATATATATAATACTATGGGGGGAGAGGAAAGTCAGATTAACATTTTAGTATCAAATTTTATTTCATTTTCTAAGTGAGAACATAGGTCTTGCTTTTGCTTGGTGTAGAACTATATGGATTGCCCATCCATCTTGTTTTATTTTATAACTATATTAAGGTATAAGTGAGGTAAATAAATTCACCTATTTAAAGTTTATTGTTTCATCAATTTTGACATAAGTATATGCCTGTGACACCCTCAACACAATCAAGACAAACATTTCCATCACCTCCAAAAGTTTCCATGTACTCCTTTGTACTCCATCCCTCCCTCCATCCCATCCCCAGGCAATCATTGATCTTTCTGTCTCTATAGATGAGTTTGCATTTTCTAGGATTTTATATAAATGGAATCATAGAGTATGTACTCTATTTTGTCCAGCTTTTTTCACTCAGCATAATTATTTTGTGATTCACTAATGTGGTTGTGTGTATTAATAATATATTCCTTTTTATTGCTGAATAGTATCCATTGTCTGGATATACAACAATTTGTTGATCTATTCTTTTGATGGGCATTTGGAATGTTTGGGGCTTTTACAAATAAAGCTGCTATGAACAGTCATGTAAAAGTCTTTATATGGATATATACTTCCTTTTTTATTGAGTGTATTCTTAGGAATTAAAAGATCAGATCATATTGTATGTGTATGTTTATTTAAGAAAAGTGCCAAACTGTTTCAGATTGCTTGTACATTTTACATCCCTTGCAGTAGTATATGAGAATTTCATTTGATCCACATCCTCACCAACACTTGGTATTGTCAGTTTTTAAAATATTAGACATTCTAATGTGTAGGTTATGGTATCTCATTGTGGTTTTAATTTGCATTTCTCTGATGACTAATAACTTTGAGCATCTTTTCATCTTCCATTAGGCTGTCTTATTAGTTACTTGTAAGAGTTCTTTATATGTTCTGGATATAAGTCCTTTGTCTGATATATGTTGCAAATAATTTTACTGGTTTGTGGCTTGCCTTTTGATTTTCCTAATTGTATATTTTGAAGAGCAAAGTTTTAAATTTTGATGAAATCCAGTTTATCTATTTTTTCTCTTATGACTCATGTTTTTGTAATTAGGAAATCTTTGCCTACCTCAAAATATTTTCTCCTAGAAATTTTATTATTTTATATTTCATATTTAGATTGCTTTTGAACTAATTTTTATATATGATGTATAGTAACGTTGATTATTTTTTCCCATTCAGACAATCCAGCACCACCACAATCGAAAAAAATTTCCCTCATTGAATTGCTTTGGCACTTTTGTCTTAAGTGAACTGGTCATATATATACATAGCTTTATTTCTAGACTCTCTGTTTAGTTCTACTGATCTATATGCCTATTTTATCACCAATAGCAAACTATAACTTTATAGTAAATCTTGAAATTTAGTAGAGTAAGTCTTCCAACTTTGTTTTTTCTTTTTTGTTGCTTTGTTTACTCTAGATCCTTTGCATTTCTGTGAAAGTTTTAGGAAAAATTTGTCAATTTCTACTAAAAAGCATACTGGAATTTTGACTGGGATTGCATGGATTCTATAGATCAATTTGGGGATCTTAAGAATATTGGCCATCTTAAAAATATTGAGTCTTCATTATATCTCTCCATATATGCAGCATTTCTTTAATTTCTCTCAGAAACATTTGTAGTTTCAGTGTAGATGTCTTGGACATTTCCTGTTAGAGTTATTCCTAGATATTTTATGTTTTGATTGTTTTTTTGGTGCTACTCAGAATGGATTTTTAAAATTTCATTTTTCAACTGTTTGCTGCAATTATGTAGGAATACAACTGACTTTTATATATGAACCTTGTATCCTATGACATTGCTAAATCCATTTGTGAATTCTAGTAAATATTTTGTACATTTCCTTGGATTTTCTACATAAATAATCATAGCATCTGCAAATAGGGACAGTTTTACTGTTTTTCTTTCTGCTCTTAATGCCTCTCAGTTCTTTATTCTGCCTTCTTCAACGGCTAGGGCTTAGTCCAGTGTTGAATTGAAGTGGTAAATACAGGCAGTATTGGTTTGCTCCCAGTGCCAGGAAGAAACAATTCAGTTTTTCATCATTAAATATGATGTTAGCTGTAGGCTTTTTTGTTGATACTCTTTATTCATTTGAGAAAGCTCTCTGCCATTCCTAGTTTGCTGAGACTATCATAAATGTACGTTGAATAGTGTCAAAGGCTTCTTCTACATTTATTGACAGGATCATATGGTTTTTCTCCTTTATTCCATTAATATGGTGAATTTTATTAATTGATTTTTTAATGTTAACTAATCATGCAGTAACAGAATAAGTTCTATTTGACCATGATGTCTTATTCTTTTTACATATTGTTGGACTTAATTTACTAACATTTTATTAAGGATTTTGGTGTGTCTATTCATGAAAAACTTACTTTCTCCATACTTTTGCCTTTTCCAGAATGTCATACAGTTGGAATCATACAGTATGTAATCATTTCAGATTGGCTTCTTTCACTTAGTAGTATGCATTTAAGTTTCTTCCATGTTTTTCATGGCTTGATAGATCATTTCTTTTTAGCACCAAATAATATTCCATTGTCTTGATGAACTACAGTTTATCCATTCACCTCCCAAAGAACATCTCAGTTGCTTCCAAGTTTTGGCAATGCTGAATAAAGCTGCTATAAACATCTGCATATTGTGTGGACATGAGTTTCAGCTCCACTGCGTAAATACCAGAGAGCACAATTGCTGAATTTTATGGTAAGAGTATGTTTCATTTTGTAAGAAACTGCCAAACTGTCTTCCAAGGTGTCTGTACTGTTTTGCATTCCTTCTAGTAGTAAATGAGAGCTACTGCTGCTCCACATTCTCGCCAGCATTTGGTGATGTCAATGTTTTGGATGTTGGCCATTCTGATAGGTGTATAGTGGTATATCTTTTTTGTTTTAATTTGCAATTCCCAAATGATATATGATTTTGAAGACCTTTCATATGCTTACTTCCTATCTGTATATCTTCTTTGATGTCTATTCAGGTCTTTTGCCTATTTTTTAATCGAGTTGCTTGTTTTCTTATTGTTAAGTTTTAAGAGTTCTTTGTGTATTTGGGATAACAGTACTTTCTTTGTCAGATGTGTCTTTTACAAATATTTTCTCCCAGTCTGGCTTGTCTTCTAATTCTCTTAATGTTGTCTTTTTCAGAGCAGAAATTTTTAATTTTAATGAAATCCAACGTATCAGTTATTTCTTTCATGAATGGTGTCTTTGGTGTTGTATCAAAAAAGGCATCACTATATCCAAGGTCATCTAGATTTTCTCCTATATTATCTTCCAAACGCTTATAGTTTTGCATTTTATATTTAGGCCTATGATCCATTGAGTTAATTTTTATGAAGAGTGTAAGGTCTGTGTCTAGATTCATTTTTTTTTTTTAAGATTTTATTTATTTATTTTCCCCCCAAAGCCCCAGTAGATAGTTGTATGTCGTAGTTGCACATCCTTCTAGTTGCTGTATGTGGGAGGCGGCCTCAGCATGGCCGGAGAAGCAGTGTGTCGGTGCGCGCCCGGGATCCGAACCCGGGCTGACAGCAGCGGAGCACACGCACTTAACCGCTAAGCCACGGGGCCGGCCCTAGATTCATTTTTTACATTTGTATGTTGTTCCAGCACCATTTGTTGAAAAGACTGTCTTTTCTTCATTTTATTGCCTTTGCTGCTTTGTCAAATATCAGTTGACTCTATTTATGGAGGTCTATTTCTGTACTATCTATTCTATTCCACTGATCTATTTGTTTATCCTTTTGCCAATACCTCCCTATCTTGATTATTGTAGCTTTATAGTAAGTTTTGAAGCCAAGTAATGTCTGTCTTCTAGCTTTGTTCTTCTCTTTCAATATTGAATTGGCTAGTGTGGGTCTTTTGCCTCTCTATATAAACTTTAGAATCAGTTTGTCTACATCCAAAAAATAACTTGCTGGGATTTGGGTTTGGATTGTGTTGATTTTCTAGATAAAGTTGGCAAGAACTGACATCTTCACAATATTGAATCTTCCTATCCATGAACGTGGGATATCTCTCCATTTATTTAGTACTTCTTTTATATCTTTCATCAGAGTTTTGTAGTTTTCCTCATACAGATCTTGTCCATATTTTGTTAGATTTATACCTAAGTATTTCATTTTGGAGGATGCTAATGTAAATAGTAATGTTTTTTTAATCTAAAATTTTACTTGTTTATTGCTGGTATATAGAAAAGTGTTTGACTTTTGTATAGCAACCTTATATCCTACAATTTTGCTATAATTGCTTATTAGTTCTGGGAGTTTTTTGTTGTTGTTGTTGTTGTTGTTTTGTTGATTCTTTTGGATTTTCTACATAGATGATCATGTCGCCTGCAAATAAATACAGTTTTATTTTTTCCTTCCCAATCTGTATAGTTTTTATTTCCTTTTTGTATCTTATTGCATTAGCTAGGACTTCCAGTACATTATGGAAATGCAGTAGTGATAGGGGACATCCTTGTTTTGTTCCTGATTTTAGCAGGAAAGCGTCAAGTTTCTCACTATTAAGTATAATGTTAGCTGCAGATTTCTTATAGATATTCTTTTTCAAGTAGTGGAAGTTCCTCTCTATTCCTATCTTGCTGAGAGTTTTTAGTCATTAACAGTTGTTGGATTTTGCCAAATGCTTTTTCTGCATCTATTCATATAGTCATGTGATTTTTTTTTTTAGTCTGTCTATGTGAAGGATTACATTAATTGATTTTCAAATGTTGAACTAGCCCTGCATACCTGGGATAAATCCCACTTGGCTGTGATATATTATTCTTTTTATACATTGTTGGATTTAATTTGCTAATATGTTGAGGGTTTTACACCTATGTTTGTGAGAGATATTGGTCTGTAGTTTTCTTCTTTAGTATTGCCTTTGTCTGGTTTTGGTATTAGAGTAATGTTGGCCTCATAGAATGAGTTAGAGAGTACTCCCTGTGCTTCTATCCTCTGAGATTGTACAGAACTAGTATAATTTCTTCCTTAAATGTTTAGTAGAATTCACGAGTGAACCTATCTGAGCCTGGTGCTTTCTCTTTTGGAAGGTTATTAATTATTAATTCAATTTCTTTAATAGATGTACACCTATTCAGATTGTCTATTTTTTCTTGTGTGAGTTTTGGCAGATTGTGTGTTTCAAGGAATTATTCCATTTCATCTAGGTTATCAAATTTGACAGCACGGAGTTGTTCATCATATTCCTTTATTATCCTTTTCATGTTCATGGGCACTGCAATGATGTCCCCTCTTTGACTTCTGATATTAGTAATTTGTGTCTTTTCTGTTTTTTTTCTTAGCCTGGCAAGAGGCTTAGCAATTTTTAAATAGGCTTATCTTTTTAAAGAATCAGTTTTTTATTTCATTGATTTTCTCTATTGATTTCCTGTTTTCAATTTCATTGATTTGTGCTCTAATTCTTATTATTTCTCTTCTTCTCCTTACTTTGGATTTAATTTGGTCTTCTTTTTCTAGTTTTCTCAGGTGGAAATTTAGATTATTGATTTTAGATCTTTCTTCTTTTTTAATATATGCATTCAGTGCTATAAACTTCCCTCTAAGAACTGCTTTTACTCCATCCCACAAATTTTGATAGATTGTGTCATCATTTTCATTTAGTTCAAAATATTTTTAAATTTCCCTTGAGATTTCTTCTTTGACCCATGTGTTGTTTAATCCCCAAGTATTTGGGAATTTTCCTGCTATCTTTCTTTTATTTATTTCTTGTGTTAACTTTATTGAGTTCTGAGAGCATACAATGCATGATTTCTATTCTTTTAAAATTGTTGAGGCGTGTTTTATGGCCCAGAATGTGGTCTGTATTGATGAGTGTTCACTCCTCTATAGGTAAGATGTTTTTTTCCTCTGGATTTTTTCAAGATTTTTTCTAATGTTTGATTTTCTGGAATTTGAATATGATATGCCTAGGTGTGGGGAGTGGGGCTGGCATTTATCCTACTGGGTGTTCTTTGAGCTTCCTGGATGTGTAGTTTGGTGTCTTATGTTAATTTGGGGAAATTGCCAGTCATTGCTTTAAATATTGCTTCTGTTCCTTTCTCTCTTGCTTCTCCTGGCATTCCTATTATGCATATGGTACACCTTTTGTGATTGTCCCACAGTTCTTAGATATTTTGTTCTGTTTTCTTCAGTCTTTTTTCTCTTGCTTTTCAGTTTAGGAAGTTTCTATTGTTATATACTCAAGGTCAGCTGTATCTAGTGTAGTAATGAGGCCATCAAAGGCATTTTTCATTTCTGTTCCAATATTTTTCATCTCAAATATTTCTTTTATATTCTTTCTTAGAATTTCCATCTATCTGCTTACATTACCCATCTGTTCTTACATGTTGTCTACTTTTTCCATTGAAGCCTTTAACATGTTAATTATACTTTTTAAAAATTCCTGGTCTGGTAATTGCAGCATTCCTGCCATATCTGACTCTAGTTCTGATACTTGTTCAGTCACTTCTGTGCCCCGGACTGTGAACTTTGCCAGTGCTTCTCAGTTTTTCCCCTTCTTAGATGGGACAGGATCTTCAGAGAGGGCAGGAGTTGTGTTTTTCCTTTCCCCACTTTGAAGGCTAGAGTGAGCTGGAATAGGGTATTTCCCTTCCCTCAAGTGGAAGGCTAGAGCTGACTGGACTTCAGTATTTCCCATCCCTCAGGTAGGTTAATCTCTGATAAAACCCATGTAGGTTAGGCTCTGGTAAAATAGTTTCTCTGAGAGCAGGCCTTGTTAAGAACAGATTATTCTAATGTATTTCAAAATGATTCCTTTTCTTCTCCCCCTGCCAGAAGTACTAGGAGATTTTTGCCAATATTTAGTATTTTTACTATTACTATTTTTACTGGTAGTTTTTGCCAGTATTTTTGCCAGTATTTACTGGTAGAGCTTCTGGAGATAAAACTCAAAAAAGCATAGATGCTCTCTTATGACTGGGTCCTCATGGAATTTTTAACTCTCAGACTTGTTCACACTGAGTCTACAGCAGTTCATCAATTACAGTTCTGGTTTTCTTACTCTTGCACTGATGCCTGTGGAGGTCTCTGTTCCAGTAAATTGTAATTCTCTGTATCTGCCTGTCTATCTCTCCAATTCTGTGGGCAACAGTTTTCCCTGTGACCTTATTTCTCTGATGGATCTAAGAAGAGTCATTGATTTTTCAACTTGTTCAGTTTTTTACCTGTTATTAGGAGACAGTGGTACTTCTAAGCTCCCTACATGCCAGATCAGAAACTGGAAGTCTCCTATTTTACCAGTATTTTTGAAGGATATTGTCACTGCATATAAAAGTCTAGACTGACAGTGCTTTCAGCACTTTAAAAATGTTATTCCACTGTCTTCCGACCTCACGTTTTTTAATGAGAAAGCTGTCATCACTCAAATCATTGTTCTCTGTATGAAATGTGTCATTTTTGTCTAGCTACTTATAAGATATTTTTTAAATCTTTGGTTTCCTGAAGTTTGAATATGATTTGTTTAAATTTGATGTTCTTTGAGTTTATCTTGTTTAGGGGTTTGCTGAGCTGCTTAAATGTGTACGTTTTTATCTTCTTCCACATTTGGAAAACTTATAGCCATTATTTCCTCAAATATTTTTACTGCCCTGTTCTCATTTTTCTCTCCTTTGGAACTCCAATCACATGTATGTTTAACCTTTTGATATTGTCACACATGCTTTTCTTTAATTTTTTTCTTTCTCTTCTTCAGATTGGATATATTTACTTACCTATTGTCAAGTTCCTCTGTCATCTACATTCTGCCATGAAGCCCACCCAGTGAATTTCTTTATTTTAGAGATTCTATTTTTTAAGTTCTAACCTTTCCATTTAGTTCTTTTTTATAGTTTCTATTTCTCTGCCGGCAAATTCTATCTTTTGATTCACTTCATGTATGTTTTTCTTTCTTCATAAAACATAGTTATAATAGCTGCTTTAAAGTCTTTGTCTAATAATTCCATTATCTTAGCATCTATTTATTTTTTTCCCTTGATAATTGTCGACATTTTTCCAGGTGTGAGCTGAATTATTTTGGATTGTATACTGGACGTTGTGAATGTTGTGTAGACTCTAGTTCCTGTTATAATCCTCTGGAGCATGTTGATTTTTATTTAGCAGAAAATCAGCATGGTTAGTTTCAGACCACAAATTCTGTCTTGCTTTTTGTGGATGGTGGTTCAAATCTCCGTTCAGTTCTAAAAACATTTTCTCTGCTTGTTTGAGCCTGTCCACAATAAAAAGTGAGCCAGAGACATCTGCAGGTTTATCCACAGAATTAAGGGATCCTCTTTTCTGGCTCTCTTTGCTCTGAGAATCTCTCCTCACTCTCCAACCCCAAAAGGCTCCTTTGCTAGTTTCTCTAATTGTAAAGATGGACTTTCTATTGAAGTTTTAGCCCTCATGTGTCCACTGCTAATATGCTGCTCTGTGACTGAGGCTCATCCTTGGGGCAAAGTATAAAAGAAAAAAATGGAAAACACACCCTGTGCATTCACTTTTTAGGTCCTTCCTCCTCCATTTGTTTATTTTTCCAAGTCCTCACATGGTCTTTTTTTTTCCCCAGATATTTTATTTGGTTTATTTTGGGGGGGCGGGGGGGAGATCAGCCCTGAGCTAATATCCATGCTAATCCTCCTCTTTTTGCTGAGGAAGACCAGCTCTGAGCTAACATCTATTGCCAATCCTCCTCCTTTTTGTTTTTCCCCAAAGCCCCAGTAGGTAGTTGTACGTCATAGTTGCACATTTGTCTAGTTGCTGTATGTGGGACGCGGCCTCAGCATGGCCGGAGAAGCGGTGGTCAGTGCACACCTGGGATCCGAACCCAGGCCGCCAGTAGTGGAGCGCACGCACATAACCGCTAAGCCACGGGGCCGGCCCTCCCCAGATATTTTAATTGTAATTTGTGAGGAATATGGGCTGTAGTCAGCTTACACCATCATGCTGGACCCTTATTGTTTAAGTCAATGTTTCTCAAACTGTGACTTGTGACCACTTGTGGGTCATGTAATCAATTTAGTAGATTGCTCCCTCACAGTTTAAAAGTTCATTGTATTAAGGACTAGACTAGATTATATCAGATTGCATTACATGTAATTGCATCACATGTAATAAAACTAACTTATTTTATAAAACTTTTACTTGGTTTTTATTCAACAAGTACTTATGGAACACATACTGTATGTCAAAGACTAGTTTAGATTATAAGAAATATAGTAGTAAACATAATGTACAAATATGCATACTTTTTAAAAAATAGGTTGGAGGATAAAAATATTTTTTTAAGTTAGTACAATGTATAGTACGTTAGACAAATAAAAGAAAAATGTTTGCCACACCTGTCTACTTTTGTATGGGGGGATTCTGTGGGGAAGGTTGGGAAAGTGTGATTTCCCCAAATTTACCACTCCACTGACATCCATGTAGTCATAGTGACACCATCTTTAAACAGAAATCTGCATTTTCTAGGCAGTTAGCAGCAGCAACAAGAATGGGGGACTAAATTAGAGCTAAGAGCAAACAAAAAAATAGCTACAGTGTGGATTTTTTCCAGAGCTTAAGTAAACAAATCTCTTTTCCCCTCAAAATGGACTGGTGGTTTTACACTGAATGTTTGTGTAGATGAAGATGAGAGTTTACATCACATCATAGAATAGAAAGCTAGCATCATTCTTGTTAAAAATTTTTCTACCACCCCACAATCAGGAATTCTCTGCTGACCACATTTATCTTTAAGCTGCAGGCCCCTGACATGGTGCCTGGCCTCTCTCTTTCTGCCCTCCCATATTCTCTTTTCTGCTATCTCCCATCATCACCTTCCCGTTTATTTCTTGTACAGGACAGTGTCAATTTTCCTTTCTTCAACTTCTTATTTTCAGCTTCTTGCCCCAGAGCTAATAGCATATAAACATTAGGACGCATTCTATGGCCACCTACCACTCTACCCTCCCTTAGCTACAAAGGCTATTTTTCCTTTACTTTTGGGGTCAGGTCAAATTTGGGGTATTAGTGTGCTATTGGGAGTCCTATATTAACCCCTGCACTTGGGAAAGATGTGGAGCAAGGCCATATTGTCCATCTGACCAAGTAGCCCCTAGTGGTGGAGGAAGAAGATATGAGGGTATGTTATTCTCACTTCAAATGCCTCTGACGACTTATCGGATAGCCAATATCTAAGTGGATCAGAGAATTATATATAGTCAGATATGAGAGTTTATGTAGTCATAATGCATCTTTCCTATTCTAGATTTTGTTTCAGAAATGCTAGTTTTTAGTAGAAATTCTACTCACCTATTTTTGATATGGCATTAATATTGGGATGGAAACTACACAGCACAGCTTCCCATTCCACGCATACAGCAGAGATTATTAACTGAACGGCTCCCTGTAACCTGCTTCCTCCACCTCAAAATCTTTCTCAACACAGCCTTCAGGCAGCCACTGCCAATCAGTCAGTATTGAAACAGGAGATGAATTGTATTTGCCCTACTTTTGATTAATGGCAAAAATTTTTCACAAAAGGTTGCATTTTTGTCAGTTTTTACAAATAAATTTGCATCCTATAAGATAATTGCTGACTGAGAAAGCAATGTTCATTCTAATTCTTTCAAGTTTCTCTAGGCACCACTTTCAGCCATAGAGAAAATTAACTGAACATATGTAGCTAAAGAAAATGTACATTTAGACAAAGAATCTCTTTAAAGAACAAATCTTTCTTTCTAGTCTGCTTCTTCTTTACAAAAAGAGTGCATATCTGGAAGCAATTTAGTAAATTTACTGCATGCAAATTATAATTAACTTTAGACAGAAATCATTTGTTTTCTTGAAAAGAGGTAGATAAACTCAAGGACAAGGAGATCAGGTTCAAATCTTAATCCCAGAGTTAAGTGAGGCAGAAAGAGACCCAATATGTGATGTCAACTCTAAATATATGCTAGGCTGTTTGAATTGCTATGTTACTGTCCACAATGCTACGCTGCAATTTTGCAGTAACAAAATCTTACACACTTCTGGCTTTGACTACACAGAGCTTTTATGAATGTGATCATTTTAACTCAATCTGCTCAGCATGTAAAATTGAGGTGAATTAGAATTTATATGCCACAAGCAACAAGTCTGAAAAGGCAATATCAAATTCCATCAACGTTTGCTAATATGAGTATTACTGAAATTTCTTAAATAAAAATAACACTGTTCATGCAAAAGAATAGATAAATTGAAGCAGAAATTAAAATTCTGCTTTAAAAGAAATGGTGCCTTGGAATGCCTAATCTATTCAGACTCCCTCCTGGGAGGATCTTCTGTTGCTCACAGCTTTGGCTGAGTGAACGGTGGACCCTATGCTTCCACATCCCCACCCTCTAGATGGCTAGTTAGGAGTCAACAATTAATTCTATGGTAACACAACATTAAATCCACCAGAAGTCTGAATGATTACTTGATATGAAAGACTGTACACAGAAAGAGTATAGCCAAGCCAATTAGATTTATCTTGGAAAGCAAAAGTAATCAATATGGAAGAAAATGCCAGTTGGTGGTAAGCTGTGAAGCTGGAAGGTCAGGTGGACTTAAGGATTTGAACAGCCATGTTGGACCATGAGTAAGACAAGTAACCAAAGGTAAATTTTGACAGAGGCAGAGAGAAACAACAGAAGCATAGAGAAAAGCAGATAACTGAGCAGCATCTAAAACAGAAAGAGTAGTTGCATCTCTCTGCCCATCAAGGAGTCCAAGATCACTGACTTTTTCCTGGGGATGTCCCTCAAGGACGAGGTTTTGAAAATTATGTCTGTGCTGGCAAGTGGGTGAGGTTCAAGGCATTTGTCACCATCAGAGACTACAATGGCCACATCAGTCTGGGTGTTAAGTGCCCCAAGGAGGTAGCCACAGCCATCCATGGGGCCATCATCCTGGCCAAGCTCTGCATCGTCCCCTCTTCCACCATATTTTCATAATTGTCAATCTCATAAATATAGAACTTGGCCAGGAGGAGGTCAAAAGTAACTCTTTCCTCCTGTTCTGAGCCCCAATCCCCTCATGTGCCCTTGGACGTTGCTTCATCAGATAGGTATCTCCCCACTCACTCTTTTCACTCCACCTAAATATATCATGAAATCTCTCCCATCTTAACTCTTGCAGCACTGCATCTTCCTATAGCTAAGACTTATTCTTTTCCTTCCCTTCATCAGTTAACCATTTTGAAAGATTACAGATGTATCTATATTTCATACCTCTCATTTACCCCTCAGTCTACTGCAAGCTGGCTTCTACCTTCATTACACGATGCTCCTCTTACAATACCCCTGATCACCAAATTGCCAACTCTAATAATCTCTTTTAAAACCCAAGCAGAATATTCTCCATTTACCCCACCAGATCTACTCTCCACTCTTTTCCATTCTGCTTGTTGCTCAGGGAAGCTGACCTATATGAACTACATCAACAGCTCTTTTTTCCTCTGGCAACCAGTTGAGTTTTGTCAATGGAAGGCACTGTAGGAAGCCAGAATATCAGAATATGGAAGGTATATCTCGGGAAGCCCTCTTGTACAGCTAATTCTCTCAATCTCTCTCTCTCTCTTTCTCTGTGTGTGTCTCTCTGTCTCTGTCTCTGTTTCTCTCGCACACACACACGCACACACACATTCTCTTCTTAATTACACCATTTGAAGGGCCAGCTATTTCCTGACAGAACCCTGACTGATTCAAATCCTTGTCAAAATTGTCCTACAAGGGAATGTGATACTGTTAAACATCTCCCCCTTCTTGATGTTCTCTAATTTCTCGAATTCTTAACTTTTTGACTACCCATTCTCAATCTCTTTTATCAGCTTCTCTTTCTCTGTTACTCTTTTTTTTTTTTCAGTTTAACTGACTTTTGTTTTTTGTTTTTTGTTTTTTTTTAATTTTTTGTTTATTGCAGTAACATTGGTTTATAATCTGTTACTCTTTTTATATTGATGTTTCCCAGAGCTTGGGTCCTATTTTCTTCATGTTTTCACTAGGATATCTCAATCCAGTCTCCTAGCTTTAATACTGACCAAAAGGACCGTGCTTGGTATCTAGTAGATACTCAACACATGGTTGCTGTGTGAGTGAGTAAATATGTATGCTGATGACTGCCAAGTGTTAATCTCTACTCCATATCTCTCTCCTGATCTACTTATATGTATTTCTTATTCTCTACTAAACATCTGCATATGGATGCCTCACAAGTGTCTCAAACTCAACATGTTCAAAAGTGGATTAGTTATCTTTATCCCCAAATCTTGATTCTTGTATCTCCTATCTTATTTAATATCAACTTATCTACCTAGTCACTCAACTCAGAAATCTAGGAGTCATCCTAAACAACCACCTAATTCCACACTTTGCTCACTAAATCTTGTCAACTCCACCGTATGATCTTCTCCCAGTTCCATACTTTGTTTTCCATCTGCTACAGTCTTCACTAAGGCCTTCATGGTCTCTCATCTGACTAGTGCAGTGTTTTCTTACCTGGATCTCCTTGGCTCCTGCTTTATTCCTCTCCAAACTACTCTTGAAACAGCATTCAGCGTGATCCTTATATGTCATTTCTTTACTTAAAATGATTCAATGGTTCTCATTTGCAAGACCTTCTTAATAGGCTCCCTACCTAACTTTTAAGGTTTTCATCTTTTACTTCCAACATGCACTTCACACTAAACAACTTGACATTACTCAAAATAACCCTTACTATTCCCTCTGCTAGAATTTGCTTTCCATTATCTTTCAAGCTTCTTTCACATCATCCAAGACTTAACTTCAAAGTGATCTCCTCAATGATAACTTTCCTCACTCTTTTCACCTCCCTTTACTTTCTTGTCTTAGATAATACTTTGTAAATTATAATAATTATTATCAGAAATCTGAACACACTGTGTTATAATTGGTTATTTATTTATTTGTCTTACCAAGAGACTGTAAGACCCTTAAAGACATATCCTCACTTACTTTAGTATCTTCAATGCCTAGCACCATGTCTGATATATAAGAGGAATTCAATAAATAATTGTTAAATGAATTGATCTTTCAATTCCTGCTATTCTTATCCAAGGTTATCATTGATACTATGTTATAGGTTGAATTGTGTCTCTCCAAAATTCATATATTGAAGTTCTAATTCCCAGTACCTCAGAACATGACCTTATGTGGAGACTGGGTCTTTACAGAGGTAATCAAGTCAAAATGAGGTCGTTAGGGTGGGCCCTAATCCAATAAGACCAGTGTCCTCATAAAAAGGAGAAATTTGGACACAGAGACACAGATAGAGGAAAGATGATATAGAGAGATATAAGGAGAAGATGGCCATCTACAAGCCAAGCAGAGAGACCTGAACACGATCTTTCTCTCACAGCCTTTAGAAGGAACCAACCCTGCCAGCAACTCCAGAACTGTGAGACAATAAATTTCTGTTGTTTAAGCCACCTAGTCTATGGTGCTTTGTTATGGAAGCCCTAGAATACTAATATACATTGCAATTCAGCAATTTTCTTTTACCCTCCCACCTGTCTTTTTTAATTTGCCATTCCTCTTAAATCTTCATATATATCCCTCACCTGGACTCTGGGCAACTTGTACTGGGCCTGGTGTTGGCCATCTTTTCATCATTAAATGCCTTTCTCCAAAAAATCTTTCCAATTTAGTGAGTCAAAATACAACTACCAACATACTCTTGGTATACTTCTTTAAAACTTCCTGTGAGGTCCAGTCTGGTGGTGTAGTGGTTAAGCTTGCATGCTCCACTTTGGCAGCCTGGGGTTTGCGGGTTTGGATCCCAGGCGTGGACCTACACACTGCTCATCAAGCCATGCTGTGGCAGCATCCCACATACAAAGTAGAGGAAGACTGGCACAGATGTTAGCTCAGGGACAATCTTACTCACACACACACACAAAAATCTTCCAGTGAATCTTGAAAATAATTCATTAAATTTAAATTCACAACTATGTTATCTGAGGCCTATTTTGCCTTTGCTCTGGCTCTACTAATTTTTTTCACCATACATTACTTTCTTCCTAGATAGTCCTCTCCAGTTAAGTTAATCAACGAATGTACCCTATATAACCTCTTTTCTCTGAACTTACAAACCTTACCATTCATTTATTTCTCAGGCATTGATTGAGAACCTATAGGGTTCAACAAATAGTCCCAAGTAATGAGGGTGGTAAAAGAATAGGACCATCAAATACAGCCCTTGACTACAAGAAGCAAGTAATCTAACATAAGGACAAAATAAGTCTTAAAGTTATGACACATACGTCCAAAGATGTTTGCAATCTCCAAATACTAGCATATAATTTCATCAATGACCTTGTAGCTAAAATGGATATAATAATACAAGCACTGCAGGGTTGTTTTGATGATTAAATGAAATAAGGTATTACAGAGAGCAGCACTGTTGCACTGAGGTGTGTAAGTTCTGCGTGTTTGTCTAGACTTTCTTACCTGATATGACTAACACTCACATACCTGCTTGGAAGCACTCACAATTCAAAATGACACCTCAGCAAATATTACAGGCCTGGACTTTTAAGTCTCCTTCAAAATCCTCAGATGCCAAGAGTTTACCCTATACAAATGGATTCCATTTAAGCAGGAAGGAGGGATTCAGAGGAAGGAGAAATCATATCTGCTTGTGTTAGAAGACACTGGATTAAACAAAATTAAATCACTTATTCATACAGGAATTTCAGAATTTTTAATCTGTGAATGTGAATTGTGAATATTTAAGAAGGGCGACAGTATTACAGAATTTTCCCAATTTATACCATCACAAAGACCTTTTTGCACAGAAGATAACCGATGGAACACCATTGTTCGTAGAGCTCAGCCTGGAAATTCTGGCATGCAAAACAAATTCTAAACTCCTGAGCACAAAAACCAACATTGCTCAATTCTATCTTTCTATTATTCTCTCTTACCATCTTCACCCTAGGTTTGTAACCTGCTCTATTTCCACAACTTCACATTCTTGTTTATGATGTTCAAACTGCTTGCCGTGCCCTTTCCTCTTCTCCTCACCCCCTCAACCCTTCCTAGCACGCAAGAAACTATATCCCATCACTCAAGACACTGAAAACAAATTATACTTCTTTTTTTCTCTGAAGACTTCCTGTAATCTCCAGGCAGAATTAGTTCTTGTTCTTTTCTCTATACCCTAATTGAATGTTGAACCCATCTACCTTCTAGCACATTTCATGGGTAGAAAATTATTTGTTTGTGGCTATTTTCTTTACTAAATTGTAACATTACCAAAGGCAAGAAGTAAATTTAATTCCTCTTTCAATTGCTAGCATTCAGCACAGTTGCTTGCCCACATAGTATCTCCTCAATTCACGCTAATTAAATGAAAGAATAACATAATTGAAGTTAAATATATAGAATTTCTCAGTCAGGTTTTGACTATCAGCAATTGACATCTGGCGAGTAGAAACTGAAAAAAGGAAAAGTTAGGATCTGACTACCTAATGCGCAAGGGATTTGAGAGAAGTTGTAAATGTCTCACTGAAATAGTTGGCCATAGGAAGCAGGCTGAGAAGGGAAAGAAGCAATTAAAGAGATGATGAAATGAGAGAATTAAGGGAAGCCAAAGGATTCATGGATCAATGAGTACTCAAAGCAGGTTCAATAAGTCCCAAAATTAGAAAGATAAGGCACGTGGGGTCAGAAATGTTACTTTTAGAGTTTACGATTTAGAAATGAAGAAGGTAGGAATGCAACAGACCTGTGTAAAGATTTGGAGAAGCCATAGAAGTTAGGACTAATCAGTGAGAATTACAGAAGAGGCAAATTCCAACTCAATCCAAACAAGAATTATTCAGACTTATGCAGCTGGATGGGAAAAATGGGGTGGACATGGAAGTCTTTGGAGTTGGTGAGATTCCGACATAAGAAAAGATATGTATATAAAATGGAGAAAAGAAATACATTGTGATCTAAATACTTAAATCACTATGGAAGGAAAGAGATGGTCCTAGAAATCAATAGATGGTGTTGCTGGCAATAGGAAGACAATAATAAAAGAAAATGATACAAACCTCAAAAACAGAAAAGCTGTTTATTGATGGTGGCAAGGAGAACGTTGTTTTCTTCTTCAGGCTTGGTGAATTACATGGAAGAGGAAAATAATTCAATTCAAGGACTTTCTCAGTCAAAGAGAAAAACAGCTTAATTAGTGAAGCTTTTTCAAGGAGGTGAGAGCAGAGGCAGTGGAAAGAATATGTGCGAAGACAGGCAGTAAAACAGCAGGTTTGTGGGAGTGATAATGGCAGATGAAAGATGAAGTTGAAAATACTTCTTTATTCAGTATCAGAACAAAGAACTCACAGGTTAATATTTTTTGCCTATAAAAGAATGGTGCAGAATATCAGCAAAAGTATTCTAATACTTAATAATTAATTTTTAATATTTATTAATTTTAATAATTTTTCTTTATGTTAATTTGTATATTGTTTTAAAGCTGAAGTACTTGAATCCCTTGAAATATCTGAGCTTATCAAAGAAATCAGTTATGAAAAGGATTTATCATAAATTTGAAGGGACACTGACAATTGGGACATGTTTCTGGTAAATGTGACTAGGATTGAGAGGTCTAGGAGTCAATGCTACATGAAAAATGGTTTTGAAGTATGTATGCATAATGTAGAAGAGAAAAGTCTTAAGAAGAGGCATAATATGTATCTTCACATATTTAAAGGGCTTTTCTGGGAGAGAGATAAGACTTCTGCAGACTCGCAGAAGGTAGAACAAGAATCAGTGTGTGGTAACATCATTCCTACAGGCAAACTGTGGCTTGATAAAAAGAAAAACTTTTGAAAGTAGCACTGGATAACAAATTGGCTGTCTTGTGAGGTAGTTGGCTTCCTGAAGAGAGGGCTGTCTAACAAAAATGCCAAAATATGAGGATTACATTATTATGTATTATTATATGATTTTTGCATTGGAAGATGGCTAGATTAGATGACTACTAAAGTCCTTTCAAACTCAAGTTCTAGGTTCAAAAGTATTGTATGTTTAGAAATCTGTTTTACATTTTAAACAAAATTACATTAAGTCAAGGACTTCAAGGAGCAAAGTATACATTTTATAAGCTCCAATTTATTTTAGTGAAATGTTTAAGTAGGTTCAAGTAGAAATAAGTTTTTTTAAAAGATACCTGGTTTTTTAAAAAATGTTTTTTTCCAATCATTCTTAGTTTCTAAAAGGATGAAAAATATTAGTGACTGAGGTTTGTTAAGTGGATTTGGAGGAAATCAACTCATGATTCATTTAAATGAAGTTGGAGGAGGTTGACTAATGTTTTCGTACTTTCTGTCTAGACTAGAAGCTTAAGAAGCATACCTGTGACTCCCCAAGCTTCTGATAAGTTATGTCTGGTAAGGCAGTTTTATATGAAAAATAAAAAACTCATCAGCCACAATACCCACGACTATGAATCTGGAGACAGGGGATGCTGCGAATTATCACTGTGCTAGGAGCCCAGGAGCTATTCACATATGACTCCCGCAGATCTTCTAAAGTGCTCCTGGCCTTTCTGCCAGAGCAGAAAGTATATTCCAGAAGAAGCTCAGGGAGGGGTAGTTGTGGGAAGGAAAAAAAAAGTGTGAACCATCTGTTAGTTTCCACTCCATAAAGTCTCACCACCCTTCTTCATAAATCAATTCCAGGAGCCCTGATTCTCTTGTCCCCTGCCACTCCCACCAACATTTGAGGTTCTGTCACTCTCCTAGTTTAACATTTGAGAAAGACTGGAATTCAAGCAGTAACGCTGAATGCATTCATTGTGGTTTAATCTAAAAATGCAATACAGTTCTTTTAACTTATCACATGCGGTACCAACTGATTTATTCATTTACTGGAAAACTGTTCATTCCAACCTTGCTACAATATAGAAGTTAATAAAAATAATCCCCTCAGTAATTAAAAATGTTGGTAGTGATCTTTAAACTGTGTTTTTTTTTGAGGAAGATTAGCCCTGAGCTAACCTCTGTTGCCAATCCTCTTTTTGCTGAGGAAGATTGGCCCTGGCCTAACATCCATGCCCATCTTCCCCTACTTTATATGGGACGCTGCCGCAGCATGGCTTGATAAGCGGTGCGTGGGTCCGTGCCCGGGATCCGAACCTGCGAACCCTGGACCGCTGAAGCGGACTGCTACGCCAGTGAGCCAGCCCCTAAACTTTGGCTCTTAGCACTTTAACAGTTACATTAAAGAAACTGAATTGGTTCTCCCCAGTATATATCACAAAAGCTGAGCACTCTGGTTTAAACTCCACCTACGCCACCTCCCCAGAGCCCCACCTTGGAGTTGAGCATTAGTTCCAGGAGCAGCTCCGTGACTTAAGAGATGAGACAGACATGTAAATAACTAATACCACACAAGGCAGAAATTGGGAATGTAGACAAAGGAAAGATTAAAATCTATTAGGAGTATTTGGACAGACATTGCAGAAGAATTGGTATTTGCATTGTACATTGAAAAATAAGTAGGGTTTTGACAGTTAGAAAATATGAAAGGAAAAAAGGAGGAATGTAAGTAAAGGAAAATTCATAGAAGCTTAGAAGTCAAAGTGTGTTTTAAGAACAAGTCACAAAAGATTAGACTCTTAGTTCTTAGTTTTCTAGAGATCTTTATTTCTAGCTCACTCTGGAATGATTGGCTGGGAACGATGTAGCACTGCACAGAGTAGGTTCTCAGGTTGTAGAAAAGGCTTTACTTCTGCTATAAGTATACTTCCCATCCAAAGAGGAAAACGAGACAAGTATATTAAATGTAGGCAATGTTAATATAAATATACAAGCTCTTATAACTGAGTTGCAAGAGTCATTCAGAGGTAAAAATTACGTTAGGATCTCCATTTTGCTTTGCTCATTCTTCTTTTACCATTTCTACTCTCATAGTCACTGAAATTTTCCCAAATTGATAAATCCGAGAGAATAAAAGATACAGGTCACAAACCACTCTGGAGATTTTTGCCTCTAGTATAAAATGAAGGGGTTGGATGAGAAGGTGACACATGTCCTCTCAAGTTATAACTTTGTTTGATTCTATATGTATAAATGTAGTCAGCACATATTCTCTCTCTCTCTCATCCACTCTCTCCTTTCCCCCTTCTTCTTGTTCTCTCTCTCTCTCATGCATATACAATAAAAATGATAAATACATTTTTAACAACAATAAAAAACCACCTAATCCTTAGGTTGGTCTGACATTTTTATCCAAAGGCATTTTGTCCCTAAGTGAATAGTCTTACAGTATATTTACATATATAGTCAACTAATTAACATACAATGTATGTCATGTGTATGTATATGTAGCATTGTATACATATGATGTGGTTATGGAAAGTTTATAATATAAAATGATTAATGTCAAATATGGGGCAACATCACTATTAAACCTTTAAGGAATATCAGAGATTGCCCAGGGAAAATAAGCAGTAACGCTGATAGGTTAATTATTTCAGTAGCCTTCCTAAGGTTCATCAGAACTTTCCTTGCCTCCAGAGTTCAGATTCAGAGCAGTGGTTAGGTCAAGTCTAAGGATTTCTTTCTGACGGACACTGACTGTCTATAACAGATCATCTGTGGTGATTCTGAACCCAGAGTCCCTGAGGGCCCTGTGGGACTTTCAGGACTGGTTTCATGAGTGTTGGGACCTTTTAGGACCAGTATTAACACAGGCCCCAGACAGAACACTTCCACTGAGAACCATACCAGTCCAAATATCCACTCTTCTGGTAGATGGGACGCCACGCACTCACAAAAATTTCTGTTACGTGCTGCTTCTTAGTGCCGAATGTTCGGAAGGAAGGTGAGAGTTGAACTATGCAGACATATGTGGACATGCTGATTTAGCTGATTCAGCTAATTCTAGCTGAATTAGAAAAGTCCTGGAAGGGCGGTGAGGCACAGGGAATAATCAGTTAAACAATTCATACAAACTGAATCTCAATTTTGTATTTCATACATGTAAAGACACTTATCTTCTCTCAAACATGTTAAATGTTATTAACTCATTAAAACTATTTAGATACTATTGTAATGGGAATAATAAATAAATAACTTGGTTTAAGTCAGTAGCAGTTGACTAGACTGTTATACAATGATTCCTTACAAAAAGACACAAGATAATCTGTTTATAGAAAATTTCATAAACTTCAGAAAAGCCTGATTTAGTAATGTCTGCACAACTGAATAAAGGAAGAGATCATATGAAAATCTTCATTCAGCAAATCTTTGTAGTCAAAATACTCGTCGATATCTTAAATTTTCTGACTCTGAGGGGTTTAACAAATTTAGCCTTACATTCTACATCTTGTACATTGGTCATAATATATATTCCTAGGAGAGAGATTTAAAGTACACTAGAGCAAAACAAAAAACAAGCCTTTCTAATCAAACAAACCACACTATAAGCATACTCTTGAAATTAAACTAAGCAAATTTTATAGAATTGTTGGATTAAACTAGCCTTTAATTATACCAGAACTATTAGTTCTGTGATGATTAAATTATGGGTTGTCAGCATTTCCTTTTAACTCCTTACATTTAGTAATTAATAACTTGATCATGAAATTTTACTTTCAGCTAAGGCTTGATATGGAATGACCATAAATTAATTATGAAAGTAGTAACAACAACTTCAACTAAACCACAGAGAGCCAAATAGAAATTTCTAAGAATTCAGCTTTTAAACCTTTTTCAATGGCATCTATTTCAGATTTGTGTTGGTTAATTTTAGGTTGTTAGTACTTTATAAAGGTCCTGTTCGTGTGTCATGCCTATAAAATCAAGTGTAAAATAACCTCAGAAATAAGATTTTTATTTTTTCGTTAACCTTTTGAACACAGAAATGGTTAAGTTAGTCACAGAGTGAAAATGTATTACATATACAGTGATTATAGAGAAAAGAGATCGTCAATCTGTTATTTCAAAGTCACAACTGATGCACCATTTGATGAAGAAATTGGCTTTAAAGATTTTGTTTTTAAAAAAATGCAATCATTTGAAGAAATCAACATGATATTTGAAACAGATTACTATAATTTTTAAAGCAGAGCCGATTTTAAACTTTAAATGACAGGATTCTTTCAAACTATCGTAGCTTTCTAGGAAATATATTTTTTTAATTGCTTGTGAATATATGAATAAATTACATATTCCCCCAGGGAACAATTAGAGTGATGTATTAACTACATTTTAAACTAGCTTTAATAAGGATTTAGATTAAATATTGAATAACAGAAGAATGGAACTATGTCCAAAGGCAAGAAAAATTATTTTTCAACTTCTCTCCTTTAACGCCACCATGATAGAGAATGTCTTACAGTACTATTAAGTACTGCCTTACAGAAATATTAACTGCCTTATTATATTTATATTTATATTGTCCTACAGTAACATTAAGATAGTGACTTAAATATCTAAATCTTATAAAATTTGCAGTTAAATTTTAAATATAGCTGCCTTAAGTTCCGAAACTGTATAGTTAATTCAGAAAATTGAGTGAATTGCCCCAAATAATTCATTGAATGTCCCTTTATATGGAAATGAGGTAGAGATAGAGTTTGTGCTCTCTTCCCAAAGTTTGCCCGATGTCTCTTGACCGTGTAGTTCAATTACTTAGCAACTTGGGGGATTAATTAAAGATGGTAAAGAGAAAGCCCCAGGAAGATATTGTAAAATATCCCATGCTAAAAAGATTATGTGGTTTAGGCTTGACAAATGTGAAGTGACATCTGCCAGGCCCTTTTGTAGAAACAGATAAAGGAACTGGTTCATCAAGAAAAAAAAAGAATCCTTACCAGGAACCGGTGAGAGGAACTACACATCGTCTAAAAAGAAGCATGGCTTAGCAAATGATTCACACATATTCCTCTCAGGAGATGAAAGGGAATGGTTTTTAATTCATTTTATGTAGACCACAGATAAGGAATCTTCTAGATCAAAGCCTAGCAACATAATGGAAGCTAGTTGAATACAACTAGATCTAAAAACATCTGTCAAGGGTTTAATGTGCAAAAATGAAATACTTTGGCTGTATTAGATGATCTTTAAAGATTCTTTGAGCTCTATTGTTATATAATACTCTATTATGAAAAGAGAACTAAAAGGACTTATACCCCTTCATGTTTCTAATAGGGTAAAAAAGTATGTCTCTCCTCACAATGAAAAACTGAGCTATGGCAAACGGCAGGAGTATAAGTACTTTCAATTACGTGAGAATTTCCAAAGTCATATCATTTTCAGGCAAGATTCCATAAGTTTTAATGTTTAAAGGTGATACTTACTGGAGAAAATGCTCAATGTTTTGATATTAATTGAGTCATTGAGTCTACTAAAATTTGTTAAAATTTCCAATACTAGGCTCATATCTTTGTACTTTTTCCTCATTCTATTACAACTGTCTTTTTACGCATGTAGCAAGGAATCCTGTTAGTAGCGTTACCCACCAAAGAATAAACTGGTAACTTTGTTTCATGAAGACTCATTTGAGTGGTCTCCCAAAGTGATAGAAATGTAGGGCCCATGAGCCCCCATATTCTAGTCAAAGGATAAATAGCTTTAAAGAAATAGATCTTTCTTACTCTGTGGAGAATGGCTTACGTTACCTCCTTTACGTATGCATATAAACATTCGCTGAGCAGTGCCCTAGTCCTGTCAGAAGCACACAATAAAAGCCTTTTTGGTTTTGAGGGATTTTTTTGAAAAGCTGCCTCGCTCAAGTGTAGAACAAGTTAGTTACCTGGGAAGATCTGGCTTGCAAGGAGGCCTCCAGGATACTTGCACAACTAGAGGACCTAGAACTATTCTAGGGAGGAAGTGGAGCCTTGGAGAGGGATAGACTGCACCTCTGGACTTTCTGTGTGAAAGAGTTTAAATGCTGCAGCCTAAAGACAGACTGGAGAATGGTATTTATAGCATATGAGGGGCAGAGTAGGTGTTACAAACCTAGAAGCCTATAGATGCTTCTAGGTAGATTACCTGAGTGATGGGCTCTTGAGAGCTTGCCTCATTTAAAACGGGCAGCTGCTTGTTTTTGCCGTGAGGAAGTGTTTTCACCTCGAATTGCCAGGCTTTCTGTTTTATTCAGAGTACCCAGAAATTTTCCTGTGAAAACTCTTTGTTTAAATGAAGCCAATGGACTTAAGATTTTCTTAAAACATTATAAAGGCCATACAAAGCAGATCTACACGGGTGGATTCAGCTCAGAGTGGTTTGTATGCAATCTGGAATATAAAGGACACTTTGGTTACGCAAGGACTGTCTACACAAGTAGACTGTGAGCTCCTGGAGGAAGGACTTTGTCTTCATTATCCAAAAAAATGTGCATTACCATAGCAGGTGCGTAACATGGGCTTTCAATTCACACACAAGTATTTTCATATATATTATGTTGACACCACTAAACAGTTCACTTGTAGGGGAATTGTAGAGGAGTTTTTGGCAGAGGGAACCCTCTGGTTTCCTGATTTTCAGAGTCCACAGGGGCCTGTTTTGCCTGATTACTTGGGATCTTAGACCCAGGTTCAAGTCCCCTTCCCCATCCAGAGTTTCCTTCTCACCCCATCTCTGTCCTTACCTTGTCGCCTTCATTCACACTCTCTCTGCAGTTGTGGGAGGTGATGGGTTGTGGGGCTGATAACAAATTAGGGAGCCTCAGTGGGGTGGGGGAAGAGAAAGGGAGGTCACATGCATTGGGCGAGCCCTTCCTTAGCTTCCATTGGATTAGAAATGGAAATAAAAGAAATCTTTCCCAAATGCTTTTCCTGCTATCTCTGTAGTCCATGCTTAGAAGTCTCGATATCAACTGTTAATAATCACCTGGCCTAGGGTCAGGTAGAGAAAGTTAAGAGGGCAAATGCCTGGAGGACATCTTGCCTGGGACCTGTGAACATTCTCACTCATAAACTGTTATGCCTGGGTCCCAAGGAGGCAAAGCCTGCACAAGCCATTATTAGGAATCTTTTGTATTCTGGCTCCCTGGAAATGGACTCTACCTTTTAATTGGTAAATCTATTGGTCAAATTTTCAAACACATTTTCATATTAAATAAGTACAAATGTCTGTAAAGATTGCTGCTCATTAAAAAACATTGCCTGTGGGCCGGCCCCGTGGCTTAGCGGTTAAGTGCACGCGCTCTGCTGCTGGCAGCCCGGGTTCGGATCCCGGGGGCGCACCGCTTCTCTGGCTATGCTGGGGCTGCGTCCCACATACAGCAACTGGAAGGATGTGCAGCTATGACATACAACTACCTACTGGGGCTTTGGGGGGAAAAAATAAATAAATAAAATCTTTAAAAAAAAAAAATTGGCTGCATTGAGAGTTTCCTGTTAGAATAGGATATATTAAAATAAAAAGAAGAAATCCATTAGCTCAAGGTATGGTGATATTTCTTATCATCTCACAAGTCCATCCTCGGTGTTTTGGTTTTGGTTTTGGTTTTTCCATGTATCATACTATGCACTGTCTCTAAGTAATACTCTTCACTCCTGTGGCTTCAATTACTATCTATATGCTCACAACAGCCAAATATTTGAGCCTCTGTCCCATAGAGGCTCAAACCACCTACTAGATCACTGTCGATGCACACACACTTACATGGCTCACTTTTGTTCATTCTTCAGATTGCAGTTTAGCAGCCCTCTCTCTGATGAACTTCCTCTGACCTTCTAAGACTGGTTCTGATATCTTTCCTATGTACTTCCGTTTTACCCTTTATCTACTCCTATCACAGAATTTATCCCATTCATGTGTTCATTCAATTAATCAATAATTGATGAATGGTAGGTGCTTGGAATATGATGGTAAGTGAATACAGACAAGTTCTGTGCTAAGAAATAGTCTCCTGTAGAAGAAAAACAATTAAATAAGCAGCACAAAAAGGAAAAATTATGACAAGAATAACCACTACAAAAGAGAGACACGTGGTGCTACGAGAGAATAAAATAAGGGTATTTGAACGAGTCAGGGAGGTCAGTGAAGGGAATATGATAAGTATGAGTATGAGTTAACCAGACAAAAGGGGAAGAAATAGAATTCTTAGCAGATGGATCGGTATGTTGTGTTCTTTTGTAAGTGCCAATTTATTTGTTGGTCTCTCACATTACACTGGAAACAACTTGGGAGTAGGGATATTATCTTATTTGCAGTTGTATTGGCAATGCTGGTAAAAGTGCCTGGCATATAGTAGAAGCTCAAAAAATATTTGTTAATTCTGGGCCAACATCAGTATCCAAGTGGGTGCTATATTATGGGTGAGTCCCACCAACAGAATTCTATAATACTACTCTAGGCCAGAATTTATGGAAGTGTGATCTACAGATGACCATCTGAGCTCCACCCCAGATCTACTAAATCAGCATTTCTGTGGGTCAAGTATGAAGATAGGTATTTTTAGAAGCATCCCCCCAAATGGTGTTTAAGCACCCTGACTTTTGAGACTCATTAGCCTAAGCCAAGAAAATGGCAATACCAAGCATTGAATTTGAATCAGGATGTTTGCCAATGGCTGGGAATCCAGACAAAAGCGTCGATGTCCTCACAAAGGTTGGGCAGGATGTCAACAGAGTCCCATCCATGTGGGCTTCAGATTCATAGCAGAGTTCAATACCAAGCAATGAAATGACAAGCCATAACCCCACTCATTAATGGCAAACATTTACTGAGAACATACAATATCCCAGGCTCTTTGCTGAATGATTTGTATGAACTATGTGCTCTTAAAACTCACAGCCACCCTATAACATAGCATTTTTATTGTATAACAGATAAGGAAACTGTGGCACAGAAATATTCACTAAACTGCCCCAAATCACACAATTAGTGAGACAGAGAGTTATATAAAGTCAGGCGATCAGCTGCCATCCTCCAGCTGCAATCGTGAAGAACCTTCCACCTGTAGACTCAGCTCTGCTTGGCAAAGTAGGAACCAACAAAACAGGAGACCACCCTGGAGCGGTAGAATCCCCTGGTAATACTTGCATTACCAGAGGGGCACCCATGGTAGCTCAGCTTTCAGAATTGTGGAAGGTGGAGGAACATTTAAAGTGACTGGTTTGTTGAATTCTTACATGACAGCGCATAGCAGGCCTCTCTTTGGAGATGTAGCTCTTTAACTGCCCAACACTGACTGTCAATGACCTTAATGTGACAGGTATCCAAATGGTGCCTCCTCCAGGGTCCTTACTATTGAAGCAGGAAGTCAGCACCATTTTGTCCTCTTCCTTCCCTCCCCAACACCCACCAAGGGAAGTCTGTCTGCAGCCTCTTGATCCAGGGGCGATAGCAACACAGGCCAAGCCAGCTCTCTTCTGTGAGAAATTTGTATACACTTGCCAGACCAGCAAGTGAGAGTGAGGGTCTCATGCCCCCATAAGCCCCAGATCTCTCCAGTCTCTCTTCCTTGCTCAGGTAGTCCAGAGGCAAATCAGCAAAACTGCTCATAAGCCTACTTACAAGGGAGGGGAGGTGGGGGATTCCAGTCTGCCTTTCTCGATACATCCTTAATCTTTTATAAGTGATTGTCTCAGAACACTCCTCCTTGCTGCTGAGGGTTGGAAACAGCCCCTTAGTCTCAGCCTCTCTTCATGTACACCACTCTCCCCAAGGACTGATGACTCTTGTTCTCTTTTTGGCCTATTTTTACTTTAGCTTTCAGGAAAGGAGGTAAAGGTGCTTATTGGTGGCAGGGTTAGCTATCTAATTAGTTAAGACAGACCTGCAGAAAGTGGCTAGCCTGACTTCTGGTAGCTCCTTGAGTGTAGGATAAAGGGATTTTAGAACTTTTCTTCTTAGCTTTTGGCCTTAGTGGAAATTCAAGGAAAACAGGAAAAATCCCACTTGCCATCCTGTTATAAGAGTTTATCTTGTGAAAAATGCCTTTCCATCTTATTACATATCATTCTTTATCAATGCATGGGAGTCTGGAATTTTATGGTGATAAAGTAAACGGTATACATTGATATTTTATATTTCCATCTTTCTTTTCCCTTTATTTCCAAAGTATCAACTCAACTATCATGATAGACATGAGTTATCAGAAAAAAGTTGCACCAAATCTGTTATTGCCAGCAAAGAGCTCCAATTCAAGGCTGCCATGAGTCTAAGTAATAGGCCACTTGATTGGATTATCTTCACTCTGAACATGGAGGTGGCGGGGAGTGCTAATGAAATCAAGTCAAAATAAGTAAGAACAAAGCCACTGGTAGTGTGGTCTGAAAACAACCTCTTTAGGTGGAAGGCCTTGGCTTGAGAAAATTGCCTCCCCCAAGGTCGCTTCTCTTCCCAAGGTCAGTCCGCATCCAAGGATTAATCTATATGAGGTACAAAGTCTAGCCTCCTTTCCCCAACTCAGGACAATTTGAAGGCCCACCCCAGATCCAGAGCACCCGAAGAGTTAGCTGAGGACTTCATTGGGACCACATCACAGCTCAATTTCTTTCTCTGCACAATCCTGCTTCTGCCACATCCCCTCTTCAGTGTTGACTCCAAGAGTATGCCCTAATAAATATCCCACATATTAATCTCTTTTGAGTTTCTGTAGAACCGGACTTGAGATATACATAGATGTCAAAATGATAACATTTCATATGTCACATAGGTTCTTTTGTTTAAATTCCGGAGAAAATATTATTTAGGGAAATATTTTGGAATATAAGTTAAGATGATAATTTTAGAAGTTGGGTTTAGGGTCTGTGGAATATTTGGTTTTGATTTAAACAATCTCAAAGGAATTATGGGAAATGGAAAAATTAGGTTATTTTTAATGATAGAATTCTGTATAATTTCTATAATCCATTGTTTTACGATATTATTTGTGTGATTTTTAAAAAGAAGATATTGTAGGGATGTATGCTATCAAATAAATTAGAGGATTATTTACTGATTGAAAAACTAGAAGAATGCCTAATGCTGGCTCAGTAGAGAGCAGACTTGGTAAAGAGAGTTGTGGCTTTATGCTGAGGCCAAGATTCTTAACACAAAGCAATTAGAAGACCACTATCTGTCTCCCTTACTTGATCAAACACACAGTTAGGAAGCCATGCAAATATATTGGAATGACATTTTTCTAGCAACGTTTTGCAGGAAATATCTAGAAAGTAAAACATGCTGTATTAACACTTCTATTTATCCATCTGAAGTTTTTATTAACTCTGGCCAAGTAGATCTAATAAAGCTATTTCAATGGCACCATGAAACAAATATTTCTAAGTAAAGGCCTTGGTATAACAGTACATATGTTGAATTTTCAGAGGATACATTACAAATTTGGTATTATATCATGGAGCAATTTTGCCCAATATCCCAAAAAAAAAGGAAGAAATTTCCCTAGCCTATTTGTTTATTTCCAATCATTTGTAATTTTACAAATAGACAGAATTGTATAAACTTACAATTGTACATACTTCTTAAATTTATGTTTAGAGTTATAGGAAAAAGTGATAATTAAGCAGCTTGAATATAATTTCCTGAAATCGTTTAGGTCTGTTCTTACATCCTGGAAGTTTCAATGGCCTTTGGTCAGGTGTCATTTTCCTCATGCACTGCCTAGAAATACTTTCTTTGAAAGGAATTGGATCTATCTACTAACTGTGTCATTTAAATTTCTTTCTTGATTTTTGGAAACAGTTTTCCAAATTTTCTTAAATGATGGTCACCTTTATAGCTCCTAGAAATACATATATAAATTTTTATAAAATGTGAAATTCTGGCTGCGATACGCATTTAAAAATGCAAAACTATCATACCCCTAAAATGATGACTGCATATCAATATTAATTTTAATTTGAATGCCTAATTGTGCATTCCTTCTTCTAATTAAAATAATTTGATTAAAATATATAATGAAAAATATAATCTTATACTTTGGTTTAGAGCATTAAAGCTATGGCTTTATAAAAATATGGTGAGCAGAGGGAACTCACGCTATTTACATATTTGTAATATTTGTGAGTGATTAATCTCAAATGAGATTGAGGGATTGGTTATTTAACTTAAAAGACAGATAATACCAAAACAATAACAGAACGGAATACACAGTGGAGTTAAGTGCACCAAATATTTTTACTTTTATTATAAGATCTGATGTACCATCCCTTAAAAGAGAAGTAACAGAGCTAGTGTGTCATGGAGAAAACATGGGTTTCACTACTTAATAGCTCTCTGAATATGTACAATTTGCCTAAATTCTAAACCTCAGCTTTTTGAAATAGGGATAGTAGCTCACAATGTGATGGTGAGATTTTTTGAGGTAATATAAGTAAAGCATTTAGCATATATGAAATCCCTGACACACAGTTAGGATTCAAAAAATTGTAACTGTCATTTGTGCAGTCGGGCTGGCCTGCGGCTTAGCGGTTAAGTGCGCGGTGCTCTGCTACTGGCGACCCGGGTTCGGATCCTGGGCGCGCACCGACGCACCGCTTCTGCGGGCATGCTGAGGCCGCATCCCACATACAGCAACTAGAAGGATGTGCAACTGTGACATACAACTATCTACTGGGGCTTTGGGGAGAAAAAGGGAAAAAAAAAAAGGAGGAGGATGGGCAATAGATGTTAGCTCAGAGCCGGTCTTCCTCAGCAAAAAGAGGAGGATTAGCACGGATGTTAGCTCAAGGCTGATCTTCCTCACAAAAAAAATATATATATATTTGCAGTCAAATCACCTAGATTCCTGTTTCTATCATTAACAATGAGTCCTGGGCAAGTTATCACAGACCTCTGACTTGCATTTTCCTCATGAGTAATATGAGGCATTAATAATACCTGAATGGTCTTCCGTAGACGGTTGTTTTGAGGATTAAATGAGATACCACACACGAAAGTGAAATGTTAATCATATGATCCTAATTTTTCAGATGAGGAAACTGAAACTAAAGGCTATTAGTTGGAAGCAGACTGTCCAAAGTCACATTACTAGCAAATAGTAGAGCCAGGATTTGAAACCAAACCTTCAGTTCCTGAACGCAGGAGTCTGTTCACTTCATTTTATCACACAGCTGCCTCTCATAAAGTTTTTAAGAACTTGCTTTGCATAGGCCAGGATTAGTTCCAGAGCCTGGGGTAGGATTAAGCCAAAAAAAGAAGTGAGAGTGCCTCAGCTGCTAGGGTGAAAGGGCACACGAGTGGAGAGTCAGGACAGCGAATTCACCAACCACTCTGTTTCTAATAATAGTTCTCCCAGTCTACTGAATTCAATTCTCTGAAGCCAATCTTTGACTTTTCCTTCATCACTCACAACTGTGTTTCCCAATCACGCCACTTCTTCCTTTAAAATGATTCCATTATTCACACTTTTCTCCCCATTTTCACTATCACCTCCACAAATTGCTTTATGCCTAGATACAGCAAACAGCCTTGGGCTGCTACCTCCTTCCTCTGCCAAGTTACCCTGGGCGATGTTGCTAGAAGACTCTTGCAAAAATATCCCTTTTAAGATTTATGACATTGAGGATTATCCAGTGGTGTGCCGGAGCTGGCTCACCCCAGTTGGTGAGAGCGGATAGTGCGTATCTCTTCTCAACTCCGAATTCAGTGGTGTCATGTTGATAGCTTGAAATTGTCCATGGTGGGTATATTTATACCACAGACATCAGCGAATGCTATGAATCAGGGCTTATTTCCCACAGAGGGCCAGTTGTTAAGCATTTAGCAGCACTGATTACATCTGACATATCCATTCCTTATAGGTACTATGCACCATGTCTGACACATAGTAGTATTCGATATATATCTGCTAAAAACATTAAATAAAATCACTCTTCTGCTCAAAAATCTATACATCTCCTTCACCACAATTCATAGTCTAACTCTGCTGCCTACTTTCTAGACCTCCCTAATTTGGTCCTTCCTCATGAAGTCAATATTGTTTTTACTCTTCTGTTCCACTAAGCTGGTGAGGTCACCACTGGCACTAGCATGATCTATGATTAGTCCTCTGTGCCTCAGCTCGTGCTCTTCCTCCCACCTAGAAAGCCTTCTCTCTCTCCTTCTACTTTTTCAAATCCTAGTAGTTCTTTATGGCCCAGATTAAAGTCCACATCTTCCCTGAGGCTTCCCATCATTCTAAAACCTTCTGATCTCTATATAGTTAGTCCATTTATTTGGCATGTAGTTTCTTTGTATTCTTTCATTCCTGTTAGTTTTATTTCTGTAGCTATATCACAAACTCATTAAAGCAATATCTAAAGGTTTTTTTCATTTGTATTTCTAAAAATCAGGTAATTTGCAGTAGAACTTAAGAAGGTCATCTAACCCAGTGGTTTCTATACACTTCTGTGGTCTTATTGTTCTGGTCTTATTTCGTGGTGTTATTGTTCTGGTCCAAAACATTCTTCTCAGATAAATTCTGGACTGTTCTTTTTGAAGCAGTTGTCCCTCCTGCCCCCAGACTCACAGTCCTCACTGTGAGGAGAACTCTGGAGCCTCCTTCCTGCAGCCCTCAGTGGCCAGTTTCCCCAACTGTAGCCAAAGGCATGGGGCAATCATTACTTGGACTTTCTCAGTTTTCCCAGAATATTTCAAATAAAATAAAATGGATTTTTTTTCTATTTTTGGTCAACATTACTAGGTGAAATAGTATTTCCTATGGTAAACTATGAAAAAAACAGCATAGTATAGGAAAAAGTTGGATGAATAAGCTCTGTTTTGTGGTACATAAAATATAGATTCCCAAATTGATAATTGTTCAAGGAAATAATTATATATAGGAATGCCATAAAATAAGCTTTGTTATAAATTTATATATTTTAATAATATTTTTACTCTGTGTGTGTCTGCATGTGTGTGTATGAATGTCTTTTCTTGGTAAGGAAATTCTTAGTCTGAAATTAAGTCCTTCCTCCCTTTTTGCTGATAAAATGACCTTTGTTTTCTGAAATGGTGGTGATAGTTGAATATGGTTGTTAATTTAATAGCTCTATTTGCAAAATTAAAAAATTGATAATCAATAATTTTTCTCCAACATGCACCCTCACCAAAATCTTAAGCATATATGTTTACATATGTATACGTATATATGCATGTGCAGTAGAGGGTTAATTCAGGCCTTGTTTGCCCAGACCCTGCCCCTGGGAGATAACTTCTAAACCCTGTGAATATCCTTCCTGATCAAAGTGGGTTGTATGCCTGGGCCTTGGGCCATGCCAGATACTTTCTGCTAACAATGTGATTTATGGTAAATGCCTATTTTTGTTTGCCTGGGACCCTCAGCCATGCTATATGAGTTTGACCTCTAGGAGGGACCAGAGACTCAGCAGCTAAGGTCAGTCACAGGAGCACTCCATGACACTATGACTGACCCCCAATACTAACCCTGGGCACCAAGGATGCAGTGTGCTTCCTAGTTGGCCATACATGTTGTCACATGTCATTTCTGGAAGTATTAAGCACTGACTTCTGTCTGTGTGACTCCACTGGGAGAGGACAAACAAAAGCTTGAGTCTTGTCTCTCCTAGACTCCAGCCTATGCACCTTTTTCCATTACTGATTTTAATCCGCATCCTTTTGCTGTAATAAACCATAACCACGGGGATGCCAGCTTTTCTGAGTTCTGTGAGTCCTTATAGTGAATCATCAAATCTAAGGGTGGTCTTGGGGATCCCCAATACAACATATATGTGTATATGTGTGTGTATATACACACTTCAAAAGTTGTGAAATTCAAAAGCTTGATAAACACTGATCTCAGTTCATCCTCCTCCATCCCCACCTCCACACCCCCCTCGGGGACTCTGCCCTACCTCACCCACTTCATCTCCTGCTTCCTCATCTTCATTTATAAATGAGGAAATATAGGCCCAGGGAGATTAAGTAATTATCAACATAATATGTTTAACATTACATAATACAATTATTATATTTATAATAATTTTAAATATAGGTAGTATTTGTTGTATCCATACTATGAGCTAAGCACTCTCCTAACCACTTTTCTTACTTTAACTCATTTAGTCTTCACAAAAATCCTAGGACCTAGGAACTAAAATTCTCATTTATAGTTGAGGACTCTAAAGCCTTGAACGATATACTTGACAGAAGTCACCAGCTAGTAAAGAGTAGAGTCAGGGTTTGAGTTTGGGTATTCTGACTCTAGACCCCAGTTCCTAACCACTGTGTTACAGTGTCTCAGTGAACGAGTGAATTACTCACTGCAATTAACTTCATCACACCTTCTGTTTACTTCCTTGGGATTACCAGCATACACTGTCTACATCAGGGCAGTCATTCATAATTAATGATTTAGACCAAAGAGTGTTGGCTTGTACAGCAGGGCCTATTCACTTGGCCATACAGGCTGTGCCATTAGCCATGTGTTCTGTGTGAGTGGCACTTTCTGGAGATGTTCAATGCAGTGGCCTAATTGCTGCGTAATTAGTCAATCTGAGAAGTTAAAGGCCTAATTCAGGGCAATACAAGGTTTGTGATGAGGGACTATTAATTCATCTGCAAATAAGACTCTATTTAGAGTGCAAGTGGTTAAATGTATGGCGTGGTTTGCTAAGAAACTCAGAGGATACAAAGACAGAACAGATAATGTTTCTTGCCTCAAGTTTCTTACCATCTAATGAGGGAGACAGACCAGTGTGCTCACATTAATTGTAAAGCAAAGAACTCACCAGAAAGAGACATTCACCAGACCATCATTTTTCACTTACATTAACGCAATAAACTCATCCTTATTTACTGAGATGCAGCACAGCGAGGCAGTTAAGAACACAGATTGGAGAGTTTGGATCCCAGCTCCATTGCTAGAGGTTTTGTGACCTTGGCCATATTTCTCCACCTCTCAATGCCTAAATTTCCTCATGTGTAAAATATGAGTAATAATAATGGTATCTACATCCCAGGGGTGTTAGGAGGCTTAACATGAGTTAACATTTGGAAATGTTTAGCACAAGGTCTGGCACGTGATAAGTGCTAGGTAAGTGTCTATTAAGTAAGCGTTGTGGTGCTTAGAGATATGTTTTTTTTTAATTCTGACTGGTTTATCATTCTTAACATTTCTCATACATTTAGAAGACTTTAGTCAGTTTATGTTGTTCAGGCTCATTTGCGGATAGAATGAAGGAATAATAGAAGAGGAGAGTTAATCCATATTTATATCACTGCTTTTCCTCAGGATCAGTAGAAGGAAAACTTCCTCAGGATGCAGAGTTTCTGGTTCCAGGGAATCGCTAAAACACACTGGAGGAGCTTCACTTCCCAGAAACAGCCACATGCAAACATTTTATAAACTCTTACCCAACAGGTAAGGAAATTAAAGCCAAATTTAACGTCTAGGTGGGAAAAGGCTTAATTACCATCCAAATTCAGTTTGCCTGCACTGAATTAGATGACTTAAGACAAAAACTGGAGAGTGCGAAGTCAAGACGAAGGCGTAGACAGACTCTGAACTCACCTCCTCCCGCGGACGCAGCCAATTTACAACTACTCGTGGAAAAATTACCCCTGAGACAGAACTGAAAACTGGATAAGAGGAACTCCTGCAACAACGGACAATCCTAATTGAGGTGGAGGAGGCAGAGACTCCCTTCTGGAGGGGAAAAACGCCCCTTCACAAGCCGCCAGCTTCACGGCCGCCGGGAGCAGCGCACAGGTACGCAGCCTCCCTGGAGGCGCGGGGCCCTGAGCCGGGGAGCACCCCCGCTGTGGGCATTTTGTGGACCCAGCACAATCGAGATGAGTGGCATAATATCTGACTGTGCCTGCTACTAAAACATTGGGGAGTACCCCCAGAAAAGCTGGTTCATAAAGAAATTAAAACCGGGTCTTAAAGGGCCCACGCGCAAACTCACCCGTTTCAGAAAGCAACCTAAAATCACCAGAAAGAAAGGTGCATAGTGCTTTGGTGAAAAGAGACTCACCTAATAGGCCCTGAGTGCATCTCGGTGAGGGGTGAGACCTCTCCAAGGACTGGGACATTGGCGGCGGCCATTGTTGTGGCCTGGTGTGGGCGTGCTGACACAGACGCCATTGGAGTTCTTCCTGAGGCCTGCTAACCCAGGGTCTGCCCCACGCGCTAGAGCACAGATTTAATCCAGCTCAGCCAGGGCGGGCAGCCCACCCTAGAGATTGGCCCCACCCAACAACAAGCCCTCAGGCAACTTGTGGGCCTGCATAGATTGGTGACTGGATTCTCTGCAGCCTGGTGACTAAGCCGACTTCAGCGTGGCAGGACGTGCACAAGGAGCGGGTGGAGAGTGTGGGGAGGCGGTGGAGTGTGTGGGGCTCCCGCCTTGGAGAGACTGGGTCCGCTTGGGGAGGTTGGAGCGCGCACACAGGGCAGGACTGTGTTGACTAGTGTGTGGACCTCTGGGCGGCAGGGCTTGCCAGCTGCATAAGACTTGTGCTTCTCAAAGACCCACATAGGGGGTTTGCCCAACCTTCCAAAGCATGAAACAATTGGGTGCTCCTGTGCCTGAGGCCAGCCCCAGCCAGCTGCAATACTCAGAGAGCAGACAAGAGACCTAAAGGCAGGAGGCTTATAGCAATTGTAAGGCTCTGAGCCTAACAACCTGCCACGCTGGGGGCCTACTCACTTAAAAGAAATACTGCAACACAAATGTGGTATTAGAACTTGCAGCCAACTGTGCTGGGGCTCCCCACACCTGATAAAGAGACTGAAGGGCCCACAAGAACTACAAGCAGCTGAGCATTAAAACAGCTGGCCAGGAGTATAACTCGGCCTCCCTGGGTGCCTACAGGGAGAGCAAACAGGCCACAATAGAAGGACACACGTAGCCGACATAGGGGTCACCCCTGGAACATTGAGAACTGAGGGAAGCACACTGCAGGCCCCCTAAGCCATCACTTACATAAGGTCACCTATCCAAGAGCAGGAGACGTAGCTGACCTACCTAATATGTAGACACAAGCACAGGGAAAGAGGCAAAATGAGGAGGCAAAGGAATACATTGCTTTAAGGAAGTAAGGGAACAGGACAAAACCCCAGAAAAGGAACTAAGTGAAACAGAAATGAGCAACCTACCTGACAGAGAGTTCAAACTAAGAGTGTTAAGGATGCTCACTGATCTGGGGAGAAGAATAGATGAACTCAGTGAGAATGTCAACAAAGAAATGGAAGATATAAAAAAGAACCAATCAGAAATGAAGAATACAATTCTGGAAATGAAAAATTCACTAGAGGGACTCAAAAGCAGAGTAGAAGATACAGAAGAACGGATCTGCGATCTGGATGAAAGACTAGAAGAAATTACCCAAGCTGAACAGGTAAAAGAGAAAAGCATTAAAAAGAGTGAGGACAGTCTAAGGGACCTCTGGGACAACATGAAGCACACTAACATCCGTGTTATAGGTGTCCTGGAAGGAGAAGAGAGAGACAAAGGGGCAGAGAATCTATTTCAAGAAATAATAGATGAAAACTTCCGTAACCTAAGGAAGGAAACAGACATCCAGGTACAGGAAGCACAGAGAGCCCCAAACAAGATAAACCCAAAGAGGCCCACACCAAGACACATCATAATCAAAATGTCCAGAATTAAAGGTAAAGAGAGAATCCTAAAAGCCACAAGAGAAAGTCAAGTTACATACAAAGGAAACCCCATAAGGCTATCAGCTGACTTTTCAGCAGAAACCTTACAGGCTAGAAGAGAGTGGCACGATATATTTAAAGTGTTAAAAGGAAAAAACTTAGAGCCAAGAATACTCTACACAGCAAGATTATCATTCAAAATGGAAGGAGAGATCAAAAATTTCCCAGACAAGCAAAAATTTAAGGAGTTCGTCAATAAGAAACCAGTGCTATAAGAAATGTTAAAGGGACAGATTTAAGGGAAAAAGAGAAGACCACAAATAGGAAAAATGATCTATTTCCATGATAAGAACATAATGGATACAAATGCACAAAAAAGAGGTTAGATATGATATCAAAAAGATAAAAGGAGGGAGGAGGGGAGTTAAAGAGTAGAGCTTTCAGACAGAGGTCAAACTAAAGAGACTATCAATTCTGTATAGAAGAAGAAAGGAACAGAGAAGGACTACTAAAACACTGAGAAAAAAAAGTTAAAAAATGGCAGTAAGTAGATACTTATCAATAGCTACTTTAAACATCAATGGACTAAATGCTCCAATTATAAGGCATAGGGTGGCTCAATGGATAAAAAAACAAGACCCATATATATGTTGCATACAAGAGACACACTTCAGACCTAGAGACACTCACAAACTGAAAGTGAAAGGATAGAAAAAGATACTCCCCACAAATGGCAATGAAAAGAAAGCTGGGGTAGCAGTACTCATATCAGACAAAATAGACTTTAAAACAAAAACTGTGAAAACAGACAAAGAAGGGCATTACATAATGATCAAGGGAACAATCCAACAAGAGGATATAACACTTGTAAATATCTACGCACCCAATGTAGGTGCACCTAAATATATAAAGCAATTATTAACAGACATAAAAACGATAATAGACAGTAACACAATAATAGTAGAGGACTTTAACACTCCACTTACACCAACGGATAGATCATCCAAACAGAAGATCAATAAGGAAACGTTGGCCTTAAACGACACACTAGAACAGATGGACCTAGTAGATATATACAGAGCATTCCATCCAAAAACCGAAGAATACACGTTCTTTTCAAATGCACATGGAACATTCTCCAGGATTGATCACATATTAGGCCACAAAACAAGTCTCCATAAATTTAAGAAGATTGAAATAAGACCAAGTATCTTTTCTGACCACAACAGTATGAAACTAGAAATCAACTATAGGAAGAAAATCAGAAAAGCCACAAATACATGGAGATTAAACAAAATGCTACTGAACAACGACTGGGTCAATGAAGAAATCAAAGAAGAAATCAAAAAATACCTGGAGACAAATGAAAATGAAAATACCACATGCCAGAATTTATGGGGTACAGCAAAAGCGGTTCTAAGAGGAAAGTTTATAGCAATACAGGCCTATCTCAACAAACAAGAAAAATCTCAAATAAGCAATCTAACAATGCACCTAAAAGAACTGGAAAAAGAAGAACAAACAAAGCCCAAAATCAGTAGAAGAAGGGAAATCACAAAAATCAGAGCAGAAATAAATGAAATAGAGACCAAAAAACAATAGAAAAAATTAATAAAACCAAGAGCTGGTTCTTTGAAAAGATCAACAAAATTGACAAACCTTTAGCTAGACTCACCAAGAAAAAAAGAGAGAAGGCACAAATAAGTAAAATCAGAAATGAAAGAGGAGAAATTACAACAGACACCTCAGAAATACAAAAGCTTATAAGAGAATACTATGAAAAGCTATATGCCAACCAATTCGACAATCTGGAAGAAATGGAAAAATTCTTAGAATCATACAACCTTCCAAAACTGGATCAAGAAGAAGTAGAGAATTTAAATAGACCAATCACCAGTAAGGAGATCGAAACAGTAATCACAAACCTCCCCAAAACTAAAAGTCCAGGACCAGACGGCTTCCCTGGTGAATTCTACCAAACATTCAAAGAAGACTTAATACCTATCCTTCTCAAACTCTTCCAAAAAATTGAGGAGGGGGGGAAGCTCCCTAACTCATTCAACGAAGCTGACATTACCCTGATACCAAAACCAGACAAGGACAACATAAAAAAAGAAAATTACAGGCCAATATCACTGATGAACATCGATGCAAAAATCCGCAACAAAATACTAGCAAATCGCATACAATAATACGTTAAAAAGATTATACACCATGATCAAGTGGGATTTATTCCAGGTATGCAGGGATGGTTTAACATTTAAAAATCAATCAACATGATACACCACACTAATAAAATGAAGAATAAAAATCACGTGATCATCTCAATAGATGCAGAGAAAGCATTTGACAAGATACAGCATCCATTTATGATAAAAACTCTGAACAAAATGGGTATAGAAGGAAAGTACCTCAACATAATAAAGGCCATATATGACAAACTCACAGCTAATATCATCCTCAATGGTGAAAAACTGAAAGCTATCCCTCTAAGAACAGGAACCAGACAAGGATGCCCACTCTCACCACTCCTATTTAACATAGTACTGGAAGTCCTAGCCAGAGCAATCAGGCAAGAGAAAGAAATAAAAGGGATCCAAATTGGAAAGGAAGAAGTGAAACTCTCACTATTTGCAGATGACATGATTTTAGATATAGAAAACCCTAAAGAATCCACCAGAAAACTTTCAGAAGTAATAAATGAATATGGTAAAGTTGCAGGATACAAAATCAACATACAAAATTCAGTTGCATTTCTATACACTAACAACGAAGTAGCAGAAAGAGAAATTAAGAATACCATCCCATTTACAATTGCAACAAAAAGAATAAAACACCTAGGAATAAACTTAACCAAAGAGGTGAAAGAGCTGTACACTGAAAACTATAAAACATTGCTGAAAGAAGTTGAAGAAGACACAAAGAAATGGAAAGATATTCCGTGCTCTTGGATTGGAAGAATTAACATAGTTAAGATGTCCATACTTCCTAAAGCCATCTATAGATTCAATGCAATCCCTATCAAAGTTCCAACAACACTTTTCACAGAAATAGAACAAAGAATCCTAAAATTTATATGGAACAACAAAAGACCCCGAATAGCTAAAGGAATCCTGAGAAAAAAGAACAAAGCTGGAGGTATCACACTCCCTGATTTCAAAATATGCTACAAAGCTATAGTAACCAAAACAGCATGGTACTGGCACAAAAACAGACACTCAGATCAATGGAATAGAATCGAAAGCCCAGAAATAAACCCACACATCTATGGACAGCTAATCTTTGACAAAGGAGCCAAGAACATACAATGGAGAAAAGAAATTCTCTTCAACAAATGGTGTTGGGAAAACTGGATAGCCACATGCAAAAAAATGAAAGTAGACCCTTACCTTACACCATACACAAAAATTAACTCCAAATGGATTAAAGACTTGAATATAAGACCTGAAACTATGAAACTTCTAGAAGAAAACATAGGCAGTACACTCTTCGACACTGGTCTTAGCAACATATTTTCAAGCACCATGTCTGACTGGGCAAGAGAAAGGATAGAAAAAATAAACAAATGGGACTACATCAAACTAAAAAGCTTCTGCAAAGCAAAGGAAACCATCAACAAAACGAAAAGACAACCTAACAATTGGGAGAAGATATTTGCAAACCATACATCTGATAAGGGCTTAATCTCCAAAATATACAAAGAACTCATGCATCTCAACAACAAAAAAACTACCAACCCAATTAAAAAATGGGCAAAAGACCTGAACAGACATTTCTCCAAAGAAGATATACAGATGGCCAACAGACACATGAAAAGATGTTCAAAATCACTAACTATCAGGGAAATGCAAATCAAAACTACAATGAGATGTCACCTCACACCCATCAGAATGGCTATAATTAACAAGACAGGAAACAACATGTGTTGGAGAGGATGTGGAGAGAAGGGAACTCTCATACACTGCTGGTGGGAGTGCAAACTGGTGCAGCCACTATGGAAAACTGTATGGAGATTCCTCAAAAAATCAAGGATAGAACTACCATATGATCCAGCTATTCCCCTGTTGGGTATTTATCCAAAGAACTTGAAAACACCAATTTGTAAAGGTACCTGCACCCCTGTGTTCATTGCAGCGTTATTCACAATAGCCAAGACTTGGAAGCAACCTAAGTGCCCATCAAGGGACGAACGGATAAAGAAGATGTGGTATATATACACAATGGAATACTACTCAGCCATAAGAAATGATGAAATCCAGCCATTTGTGACAACATGGATGGACATTGAGGGTATTATGCAAAGTGAAATAAGTCAGAGGGAGAAGGTCAAATACCGTATGATTTCCTTCATTAAGTAGTAGATAATAACAACAATAAACAAACACATAGAGACAGAGATTGGATTGGTGGTTACCAGAGGGGAAGTGGGGAAGGGGGAGGGCGAAAGGGATAATTGGGCACATGTGTGTGGTGATGGGTTGTGATTGGTATTTGGGTGGTGAACATGATGTAATCTATGCAGAAACAGAAGTATAATGATGTACACCTGAAATTTATACAATGTTATAAACCACTGTTACTGCAATAAATAAAAAATTTTAAAAATAAACAAAACTGGAAATTTCAGGGGCTCACAAACAACATAAATTCAAGGTTTCAGTTTATCTCATAATTATCTTCTGCAGTCCAAGCACATTGACAGAATGAATCAAAATTCTAATATGCAGTGACATTTAGTTACCCTGCTTAGATAGGTACAAATATTGTTAGAAATTTGCCTAGAGTCTAAAAGGAAAAAAGCCCATTGGAACAAAAGAAAGACTTGTATTTGTTGCATTGTCCTTATACTTTAATAGAGAAAATAATAACCAAGATACACACTAAGTATGTATCCATCTCTGAAGATTTAAAGGAGCAATTGACCTTTTACATGCTGAGGTAGTTACATGCACGTTATTCCATAATTATTTACTTCGGAAATAACACCACAGTTATTTTAACTTCATTTTTTTTTTTACTTTTTACCCTATTCATTTAAGGCAGACTTTTCCTGTAAGAGGAACTTGGATCTTAATGGGTCATTGGACGCAATCAAACAATCATAATCTCCTCTCACCTTCAAGATAAATCAAAGGTTAAATCTGCATATTTTACTTCTGCCATGACTCCCTACCTGTTGGAAATGATCCTTTTGAAACGTGATCCCAATAACAGCCTTCACTGATTTCACTTGAAAGCACTAGAAAATGCTATGATAAGCTGCCCAAAATAACTTCTAAGAAACTGAGCAAAATAGGCAGCTTTATTTTCACAGTATCTATTTAAAAATATAAGGACAAGAAAAAGTGATTCCATGAAAGTTCCTGAAGTATAAAGTGAGTACAATTTCTCATGCTTTTGCTTCTTACATACTAACATAAAAACAAAACGGAACGATAAAAACTACCTGATTAACCCTAAAGAAAGAAGAAAAGGAGAAAAAAGAGAAATTAAACACAAAAAAATAAATTAATAATAGATTTAAGCTAAATATACCAATAATTATTTTAATGTAAAAGAACTAAATGCCACAATTAAAAATTATTAGAATGCATTAAATAACAACTATATGCTTACAAGAGACACATCAATATATAAAGGTCCAAAATTATTATTTTTTTAAAAGTAGATAAAGATATACCATGCAAACATTAACTATAAGAAAACAATATAGTTACATAGCTATAATTAAACAGCTGTATCAGATGGAATAAACTTTAAGGCAGAAGCATTACTAGAGAGACATTTCATTATGGTAGAAGTGTCAATCCACCAGAAAGATGTAAAATTCAAATTTGTGTGCACATAAAAATGTAGCCTCAAAGTATATAAAGCAAAATTTGATAAAAACTAAAAGGAGAAACAAATATGTAATCAGAGGGGAAGATTTTAACACACTTCTTTCAGCAAGTGACAGAACAAGGATACACACAGTGAAGACAGACAATTTGAATAACACAATTATTAAAACTGACCTAATTGACATCTGTAGAACACTGCACCCCAAACTTCAGAATATACATTATTTTTAAGTATACATAAAACATTTACCAGAATTGACAATATGCTAAGTAACAAAGCAAATCTCAACAAATTTAAAACTATTGAATTAATAGAGAGAAGTTCTATTACTACAGTAGGATTAAGCTAGAAATCAATACCAAAAATATCATTTCAAAAACCTCAAATATTTTGAAACTTAGGAACACACTTCTAAACAACCCATGGGTTAAATAGGAAGTATATAAATTAAAAAATATTTTTAGTTGAATAATAATGAATATATGATATTTTAAAACTTGTGGGGTGCAAGTAGAGCTGTGCTTAAAGGAAAATTTATGTCTTTTGCTTATATTAGAAAAGAATAGAGGCTGAAAATAGATTATCTAAGTATCTATCTTAGAGAGTTAAGAAAGAATAACAAATTAAATCCAAAGAAAGTAGAGGAAGGAAATAATAAAGAGTCGAAATCAATGAAATATAAAACAAACCTCTAATAGAAAAAAATCAACAAAGCCAAAAGTTTATTTTTTGAAAAGACTAATAAAACTTATAACTCTCTGAAAAGATTGACCAAGGAAAAAGAGAAAAAAATACAAATTGCCAATATGAGGAGTGATTTATAGTTCCTACCAATATTTGAAAATAATAAAAATAATCAAAAAATTTAATGCCCATTAATTTGAAATTTTAAAGAAAATAGACACATTTCTAGGAAAACACAACTTACCAACACTGACAGAGAAGAAATAGAAACTTGGAATGGTCCTATGTTTGTTAAATATATGTTTCTATATCAATTAAATGAATTGAATCATAATAAAAATCTTCCCACAAAGAAAAATCCAGTCATAGGTGGCTATTGCTGAATTTTACTAAACATCTAAGAAATAATGTTAATCTCACCCAAATTCTTCCCCAAAATAGGAAATAGGAAACACTTCCCAACTGGATGGAATTTGATAAGGAAAAAGAATGATGGAAGTAGATTTTTAAAATAGCTTGGGGAAGTATGCATCATCGATAAACTTTAGACACAAATACAATTTTGTGACTTTTAGAAATTCTTTTTACCCTGTCTTGATTTTGAACTTTAAAAGAAGTTCAAAGAAGAAGCTGATTCTTGGTATAACTCGATTTGTACTAACAAGATAAAAGAATTCATGTCCTCAATTAGTATTTACTGATCACCTCTCTTCTCCTTTCTTTTTACCTCTTCTCCTGACCATGGTCTTTTCTCTGCTATGTACAAACACACTCCATTGCCTTCCTTCCTCAAAACTCCCCCCGGACCTATAATTTCCTCTGCCACCTTACTGCCTTCCTCAACCCCTCAAACTTGAAAAATTAACCTGATCTTCTGTCTCTAATTTTTCATGTCCCATTTTGTCTTTTGGTCTCAGCAATCTGATTTCCAACTGTACCATTCCACTCAAACTGCTTTCAGAAAGGTCATCAATGAACTCCAAATTGCCAAATGCATTGTGATCTTTTCAGTCTTTCTTTTACAGGACCTTTCTGCTGCATTAACACTTTGCATATGCACTGCTTCTTGAACTTTACTCCCTTGACAACCTTGACAGTAATCTCTTCTGGCTTTCTAATCGTTATGCTTCTGCCTCTTTGGAGCCTTCCTTTCCTCTGATTATTTCATATATTTCCTTCATGGACCCAAGGCGTGTCCAGAATGCATAGAAATACAGTTTCAAAACCTTTCAGAAAAGTTTAAAGGAATGCAAATTTACTGCTCATATATATATATATATGTGAGGTAGAACTGCTTAAATATATTTCTAAAAAGATGCTCTGTTGAACTTTTTAACATATGCAATATTTTAATTTAGCAAAATAATTTGCATATCCATAATCGCAATGCTCAAGATTTAAAGAAACACTTTATTTTTTAAGTCGGTTGAATATTGCCTACTATTTTACTGCAAATTGGCTTATTACTAAAAATTTAAATAGTCTAAAAAGTTTATATATGCTAGTATGTTATCAAAATTCTAATTTAATGAATTTGTCTGAAAATGAATTAATTAGAATTGCTTCCAACTCCACCTTCCATTGAATTGAAACATTTTAAATTATTTTAAATACGTCATAATGAGTTGTATTACTACTCTTAAAATAAAGAACAATATTCAAAAAAGGAAACATGTACAAGTTTAACCTTTGTCTTGCTCACCTTTGAAAATTTAGGATCACCCTTTTGCTTTCAAGATAAATCAAAATTTTCAGAGTTTAGAAAATAAGTGACAAGGCTAATAAGATATATATTAAATATGACTCTCTCTCAAACACTTCAAGGCAAACCAGCTAATCACTAGGGCTTCAACCTCATATACACACAGACACTGGGATAGATTCTTTCTAGAAGCACTTCACAATTGGCCCTTTCTACACCTGAAGTAAGAACGTAATTGTAATCTCCACCTAATAGCCCAAAGCCTTTCCCTGGTAGTCACATTGGCCTGAATTAAACTACACATGAATAAATAAGTCATAATTAAAGGGAGAGTACAGAATATGAACCATGAGCATCCTGACTGAGATGTTAGAAAATCATGACTTGCTAAGTACCAGGAAAGTATTTAATGTGCCCTTTGGGGAAAAAAAGTTGAGGAGCAGTTTTTGCATTTGTCAAACACTTGCCTTGGATCAGAAGAATAAGTGCTATTCACCTCACTGTAAACTGCTAGTACATTTTAAGTCCAAATCTGTCTTCAGATTAAGTAGCAAATGTTATATGCAAATAAACCTCTGTAAACTTAATACATAGGATTCTGGTAAATTCTCTGAAAGCAATATTTACCATCGAGCTGCAGAAATTTACGAAATAGTAAAATATATGTTGAATTCACCCAAACAAATCAATTTGGTTATCTGTCTACAGATTACCATCTCACTGGGAAGTCATTGACTCAGCTCATAATTTATAGCCTACTGGTTAATGATCTAGTCCACCCCAAACCAGAGAAAACCAAACACTGAAATTTAGGACATTTTATTTTAAATTTCCAAGTCTTTCTAAAAATATTTTGAAGACATTGTCTAACAAAAAATTATACTCTTTATTCTTTAATTTGACTTTAGTTCATATATAATCCTCTCATCAAGCGAATATAAATCATTAAGGAATGGAAGTTTTCTAAGTAGGAAAGAACTCAGTGAATGAGGGGGAACTTGTGTGGAAAGGTTATTCTACTTGGAAAGGTACAGTTCAGGCTTTTAAATAAATTTTCATGTTTTAGAGGACATGAAGTTATTAAATTGAAATAGAATCTGTAACTCCTTCATTGTATTTCAGTTAGGGTAAAATTTCTTCTCCAAACATGAGGGCATTCTTATCAAGAATGCTCTCTTCCTGTATAAAATGACCAGCTGCCCTTTGGGTCACTGTAAAGAACAGGTCTGTGAAAGGCCAGTAGGTGCGTTGGCATGTAACCTGACCCGAAGAAGGAGCTCACTAATTTCAATTCAGATAAGTCTTCATTGAATGAAGCATGTTGTAAAAAACGCTGGTGCCTTCTTTGAAAGGGTCACATACTTATAGTACAAAGACAGAATAAAGGATATCATAATAGTGCCTACAATGTCAGATTGAGGTTAATTTGAGCGTTTCCAAGAGGTGTTTGACTGTCTGTTTTCCATTAATGATAGAACAAAGCACAAGAGGCGGCTACTGCCTCCGCCTCCCCACCCACCTCAGTTCCCTCCTGCCAATCTTAACCACAACAGACTGTTCTCTTAACTGACATGAACAGAAGTACTCCACTATGAAACTCTATCTCTTGACAACGACTTTCTGAAAATGTAGCAGAACCAGAATAAGACGAATGAGGCAGGAAAGAAAATCAAATCCGAGTATCATTTTGCTAACCCTAGTCTTGCCGTCCTTCCATCCCAGGTTTCTTGTCTGGCCCTTAGCGCAGAAGAGAATGGGCTGAATTTGTCTAGGGTTCCTTTTCATACCCTTTCAACTCCCACACTCTTCTCTCTCCTCATCTTCCTGGTCACAGCACCACAACCCCCTTCAAGGCAAATCTCTGTTTCCTATTAAAATTGACTTTCTCAGTTCTCAACCGCCAACAAACTCTAGTTCTTCCAGAATGACTAAATTGAAGCAACAACTGTAATAAATTAAGCCATTCTAATGGAGATGGATAGAAAAGCCTGAAACCACCCTCCATCCTCCCCAAATAAATACATTTTAGCAATAATTTGCAATAGTAAAAGATATTTTCTGGCCAAATTAAAAAGGTAAAAATTGGGGAGTTAGGTAAAACCTGAATATCCTCTCCTCCCCTTTTCTTCTCTTGTAACATAACTTATATCTTCTCTGTTAACTCCTAAGGTAGCCATGCTGTTGTAGAGAAAGTCAACCACCAGAGTCTGAGACCTTCTCTGCAACTCACTAGATATATTTCCCAGGATAGGTCATTATTAATCTTCGTAAGCCTTGGGCCCATCAATTGTAAATGGAGTTTATAAAAATATCTAACTCATAGAGTTGTTGTGTGGATCAGATTGGCTTTTATATAAACTTGAAAAGCATTATAAAAATGAAAAATTTGCTTTTGTTATTTAATAGTCCTATCACAAACTCCATCAATTTCCATTATCTGACTGTAACTTACTGGTCATGATGATATTTTTTTCTAGTTTTAATCAGTAAGCAATCAGATTCTTCACTGCCACATTTTAAAATTTATTACAGCTTTAGCTCTTTATAATTGATAACATTTTCCTAATGAACTACATATGATACATTTTTTATAATAAATAATCAGGCAAGAAAAGTAAAAGCAAGAGCATGGCATGTAGCCAAGTTGTCATCACTGAATCTGGGTTTGGCTTGTGTGAAGAGAATTCAAGAAGAATTCAAGATGGTTGAACTTCCAGACGGTCCAAGAGCAGAAACATATTGTCCATATGCCAGGCAGGCAGCAAAGAAATTAAAGCTCGGTGATATAACTGCAACCTTTGGCATAGCTGTGGGAAACAAGAAAGACGTGGAACAGATCCACCAATTTCCAGGAAAGCTATTACAAAAGAGGAGGTTAACATTAAAGAAAGGGTTGGAAAGTCATGAAGTAGAAAAGTTAAATCACAAATAGTGACCAAATCTCTAAGTAGTCATAATAGTGGCCCATGGTTAATCTTGACATGTAGCCATTAACGAAAAGACAGATGGTCACAAGTTGACCTATACAGCAACACTTACTGACAAAGTATAATTACACATTTTATTTTAAAGCCTCCAAGAATCTTTCTCTCACTGATTATTAATCTGAATAATTTATTTATCAATAAGAAATTGCAATGGCCTGCTAGCTCAAGGTCACACAGTCCTAGGAAAACCTAAAAAACAGATTTCTTATAACCATTTTTGATGTTGCTAAAAGAGAAAAAGATAACTTTATCTCTTTCAAACATCTCTCTTCTTTGAAACACATTCTTCACATTAATTTAAACATCTGTTATCATGCTATATGTTGGTTTCCGTCATTAAAAAAATCTATTATCAGAAAAATGTTATTCCATTCAAATGTCAAAATAGATGAAAATTTATTTTGAAATAGGATCTCCTTCACTATTCCTTATTTCCATGATAAAATCACCTATCTTGAAGGGTCATGAATTCTTTTTATAAGAAAATAGTTCTTGGGATTCATGTCATCATCTGTGACCCATTATCTTTCTGAAAACATGCTGTAAATGGAATAATACCCTGACAACATTGATTTGACTATAGGAGATCATTTCAACTATTTTAAAAGGATATAAAATATAAAGCTAGATTAATGAATAATGTGTATGTGTGAATGAGTTTCTTATAGACTTTTCATAAAAATTAGCTCATTGTTTAAATAATATAAATTTTATTTTTATGATGTCTTTTATCCAACAACTTCAATGTTAAAAATTATTGGTTTGATTTTCTTTTTATTTAAGACTTCAAGTGGAACTTTCTTTTAACTGAGGCCCAAGGATCTCTTCTACATTTATTTCTGCTCTTTGAGCTATGAATACCGTCATACTTATCATGGAAAATGGTCCTGCTCTTTAACTGCAGAATTTTAGATTCAAGATTCCATTAACAAACTAATGACTTACCAAAAATCACCTATCTTGAAGGATTTTCTCCCAATAAGTAAGAAAGTACGTCTCTTCAAATCTTGAAAATACATAAGGAATTTGCAGATGTTTCAGGGAGAGAAAGAATAGAGCTAACACAGAGGATGAAATAGTAGAACATCTGTGAATCTTGAATATGACGACAGAGTTTTAAAATAAAAATAGGATTAAGGACCAAAGAAATCAATAATTATACCAAATAGAATGACTATTGTATTATTCAAGAATTCTCAGGATATTAGAACAACGCGAATATAGCCAGATAAAAAGTCTGTTAGGAGGTAGTAAACCTTTGTCCTCTTATGAGGTACAGATTAAAAATAAACCTAAGGCCAAAAAGAAAAGAAAAATCACAAATTACAGTTACACTATACATTGTTAAAGAAAATCTAGCATATTTGAGGTATGTCCTTGCCTTTGTGATGTTGATATGAAAAAACGTCAAGAAAATGTGGCAGAGTGTATCAGACGCAGAAATTTCTAAAGATATTTTAATAGTAGTTGTTATGTCACAACAACGATATTATAGGTAACTTGTTTCTCTCTTTATTTTTCCAAGTTTTCTCTAAAGTTCCTATATGATTTTTCATTACACATATAGACTTTTTTATGCATAAGAGTATAGAGCTGTCTGGGGCAAAATGCTGGTAGTATATGATTTACTTTTTACAAATCAATGCCCTCTCTAAACTTGTTTTGAAATCTAAATTTGAGGGCTAATATAGCATTTTTCTGCAGTCATTAGATATACTAGTTTTAAATTTTGGAAATAAAAGTCTGGTAGATAAACTGGTCAAGAACTGTGAAATGTCAGAGATTTTACCCTACCTGCAAGCTAACAAACTCACCTGCCACAATTTCCTGGATGCTTGTAGAAGACATGAGTCTCTGGAGTCAGAGACAAAGAACAGGTTATTAGTCACAGCAATAGCAGCTGCCTGAGTACCAGCATTTGTGCCGTTTCCTGGAGCCCTCATTCCCATGGGGTGATGTACGGAGAGCCAGTGATGTCCGCACATGTAGTAGGTTGCATTACAGGAGTAAAATCCTGAGCTTAGGAAACTTGAATCTTTCGTAATGGGCAATAAGCCTGCCTGACCTTGTACCAAAGAATGACATATTTATCATATTGGACAACAAACAAACTCGATCTTTGCTCTGAAGGGAGATACTATTTCTGTCTTCCAAAGATATTTGCTATACCAGGGGTCAGCAAATTTTTTTGTAAAGCGATAGATAGTAAATATATTAAACTTTCTGGGTCATATGATCTCTGCTACAATTATTCTATGCTGCTATTATAGTGTGAAAACAGAAATAGACAATATGTAAATGAATTAATGAGGTGAGTTCCAATAAAACTTTATTTATAACAGATGGCAAGCCGAATTGACCCATGGGACACCTGGGTATAAAAACATCCTTGAAACTACAATAGGAAACAAAGGCACTCAGTATTTCTGCTCACAAGATATACAGAAATATGAAAAACCCATAGAGAACTGTCTCCCAACATTAAGAAGCAGTTTTTAGCTCCAATTAAAGGCTAGATATTTTAGCTAAATTATGTATCTAGTGATGTATATATATATGTATATATGCATAAATATACACACGCACAGGTAATATATCAGAGAAAATATCACTTTAAATGACTGTATAAACTGGCCGTTTTAAAAATGTATTAATTCAATTATTGTTTATTGAGCATCTACTATGTGCCAGATATTATTCTATGTGCTGAGGATACAAAAGTGAACAAATTAATAGAGTTTATATTATAGCGGTAGCAATGAGATCATGAATAAATGAGCAACTTAAGTGTAGATAAGTGCTTTGGAGAAAGGTAAGTAGAATGACAACACAAAAAAATATTTCACAATACAGAATAAAGACACAATAAACAACCTTGTGCATATAAACTAACTTGCTACATGACAGATGAGTCAAATGGGGAAAGTATAGAAGGTTGAATAAATAATGTTTGAAAATTAGCTAACAAAATAGAAAAACATAAAATTAGAACTTTACCTCACATAAAACACACAAATAAAGTCTAGATGGATTAATAATCTGAACAAAAATTAAAATATCTGAGAATGTGAAGCATAGGTCAGGCTGTGGGGAAAGCTGTTCCTTTATACACACTATTAAAATAGTACATATCTGTACAGAAGCATGCTTGTACCAGGATATTCTTTATAAGAGCAAAATATTGGAAATAATTTAAACTTCCATAAACAGGGGAGTAGATAAAATGTGTTACATACTTAAGATGAAATTGAAAAAAAATAAAGTATATTTAACTGCATCAATGCAACTTTATCCCAAAAATATTTTGGGTAAAAAGAAGCCAAGTTGCAAAATGACTAGTATAGCTTGTTAACATTTTGGGCTTACATACACACACACACACACACACACACACACACACAGAAACAATGCCATACGTTTTCTACAGATGTGTATATAGAGAGAAGTAAAAGATTCTCAAAAGTACTAGAAGTATAACAAAATAAACATTGTGGTGACCTCTAGGAAATGTAGAGTGGGCCAGAATTGAAAGCAGGGGTCAAGTGGGATTTTAGCTTTATCTGTAACATCGGAAATTTTAATTTAAATAGACTATATATGCCTATGTGTGGTAGGCTGAAAATGCCCTCCCCCAAAGATATCAGATTCTAGTGCCAGAACTGTAAATGCTACCTTATAAGACAAAGGCTTTGCAGATGTGGTTAAATTAAGGACTTTTGAGATGAGGAGATTATCCTGGATTATTCAGATGAGTCCTCAATGCAATCACAAGTGTGCTTATAACAGAGAGGTAGAGGGAGATTTGATGCAGACACATAGAGGAGAAGGCAATGTGAAGATAAAACAGGGAGAGGTTTGAAGATACTGACCTTGAAGATTGGAGTGATGTAGCCACAAGCCTAGGAATGGGAGCAGCCACCAGAGGCTGGAAGAAGACTGGAATGGATTCTCCTCAAGAGGGTCCAAAGGGAGTACAGCCCTGCCAACATCTCGTATTTCAGCCCAGTAAAACTTATTTCAGATTCAGCTCCTTCAGAACTATGAGAGAGTAAATTTCTGTTGTTTTAAATCACCCAGTTTGTTATAGCAGCCACAGAAAACTAATACTATATGTTAGTTATATAATCTTCTTAAAGAATACATATAGGGAAATTATAAAAAACAAAAAAGCCAAAATGTCAACAACTATTAGTTCTGAGTCGCGGGTTGTGGATAATTATTAATTTCTTCCTTTTCTGAATTTTTCAAATTTAAAAAAAAAAGGACAATAAATATCAGGACAAGGAAAACACAAAGGAGATTCACTCTGAGAAACTGTTAGAGAGTTAAAGCATTTAGACAGTTTTACTTTGGAGCTAGATTTCTCAACCAGGGTATTAACTATAGCAAATTGGCTTGTAGATTATATACTTCTCTAAAATGGATTAATGTCACTAAAGCAAATAGCCATTTCCTTTAAATTAATTTGGTTCATACACAATTCTTAAGCCTTTGGTATACCTTGAAGAAAGTCTAGGTCCTCTGGAATACTCTTGGGGTCTCTTGGTTGCTTTAGATACCTTGGAATTAGCATGTCACAGACAATGAGCTCAGTTTGGCTGAGGGGCTTCTATATCACAGAAAGCCCTTAGCTGCTAATGGCAAACCAGGGGCTTGGGCTAGCCTACTAGCCACAAAGTAGTGACCAGTGACTGTCCATATTAATAGTCTTCAAATTGACTTATGCTTATCTCTGAATATACACCACCTATACTGGTGGCTGCTGCCGTTCCTTGGCTTGTGGCTGCATCACTCCAATCTTCATTGATATTTTTAAAGTAATCAGTCTTCACAGGGATTTGAAAATGGCCCAAGACATTGCCTGAGAAAGTGCCTTTGACAAAGAGGTAAGTTTTCCTTCCCACATACCCTTTCATAACAGCCATTTCCCGCCTTAAGGGAAAGAGATAATTCTCATCCATCCTGAATACTACTGTGGTATATTGCCTGAGGAAATACCCTAGTATGAATAATAATCCAAGGATACATAAAACAACTAGGAGAAATAGCTCTATTTCCATCTCATTAAGAGATATATTACCAATAAAACTTTATTTTTGTATTTACCACTCATTTATCATATGTGTATTCATAATAATCATAATGATAATTTAATTCAGTAACTTTTTATACTTAAAGATTTATGGTCACAGGACATAAAAAGCGAAATCCCAATTTATATACAAATTTTTATGGCAAATAAATGTGAAAGGGTGCTTGTTTTAGTTTGGGTCTGTAAGCACGGAGCCTAAAGTAAAAGCTATGACTTTAGTGAGAAGTGCAAACCCAGATCATCAAGAGCAAGGAAAAGGAGAGAGAGGCAGAGAAGGAGGGTGACAAATACACAGGAGGGCCAGATTTGTTGTGGCCAACACCAAGGAGACGCAAGACGGAGAGGGGAAGTTACTTAATCCAACAACCTTGACCATATCAAAGCAAAAGTACATATGCATTAGCAAGGGGGTTGAGTCTTCCCAGTGCCAAGAGGCCTTAGACCTGAGACTTTTTAGCCATTCATCTCAATTTTCTGCTACTTAAAGACACAAATCTCTCTGCTTTGTCTTTCTTATTTGATGTGTTTGCTATTCTAAAAAAAGAAAAAGAAAACCTGTAGGAAAGGAAATGTAAATCTAGTTTTAGTTTTACTATTGCAAAACAATTCATCCTCCCGGCTTTACCTTTTGATACTACAACTAAACTTCTCTGTCTTTAAAAGAACAAACAAACCAAATTTATAGCCTTATAGATGTTTAATTTAAGGATTTTGGAATACCAACTGTTTCATCAATCCTAAACTCTGCATTCAAGTATCCAAACATCTTGAATTATGAAGGGCATTTCCAACAGGAAGACAAATAATTACATTACCTTTAGTCTGAGCGTCTGATCAAGGAGTTTCCTGTCACATTTGAGCAGGAATTTCTATTTAGATTACCAGTCAGATAGATGCCCTATCATCTTTTTAATCAGGCTAACAACTCTTCAATCAAGGTTACAATGAAATCAAAAGAAGTACAGGAACATATATTTTATAGGTGAGAAAGACACAGCTCATGACACAGTACTGTTAACTGTTTGCTGTCAGTGAAAAGGTTCTCATTGTTTCTTCAACAAGTAAAAGGGTAAACTAAAAAACCACACTAAAATTCATTTCAGATATAACTTTCAGGCCTATAGCAATATGGTGCCAGTCTGTAACTTAATTCACAGCCCATATTAGATTACAAAGCTCCTTAAATACTCTTGAATGTTTATTAAATGATACCCCCCCCATCTTTCTTTGGCTACATTGATTCTTTTTTTCTGAAGTGCTACATCTAGGAAATTTTATGTTCAAAATCGGATTACATGAGTCATGTCTCTCTAAAAGTTCCTAGCTAGAATACAACTACTCTTTTAGCTTTTGCATTGCTAGACCACGGCAATAGCTATAGGAAAGAGTCTTCCCCTCTTCAAGATTGTCCCTAGCCCCACAGAAGCTGAACAGAGAATCTGAGACAGGAGTGGCATGCAGGTAGATAGAGGGGATGGAAAAAGGCTGGTGTTGCTGCTTCTCTAAATGTTTCAACACTCTAGTGCCAAGAGATAAGCCAAGAATCTGGTTCCTTACTTCTTAACCCTTAACTAATTCTCCATGCCAAGGATCCTGTGACTTGGTTTTTATTGCAAGGTTGTTTAAAAATCCACAGATGAAGTGTTTTCTTTTCTAGATGAAATGTTTCAAATTGTTATTTAAATAAATATTGTTATTCTCCAAGTAAAATAACCATTCAGGTAATTCTTAGCTTTGAAAAGAAACTTAATTATCAAGGACAAAACCTCCCTCTTTTTGTTGAAAAGCTGAACAATTTTCTACTGTGTTTCCTTTTAAGTGGAGGCCTCTCAATAATGTCCAACCCTCAATAATAAAACTCTGGGGTGGACCCATCAGCTCTGGGTACATCATTATTTTTCAGGATGATTGGTGATTAACAAATGCATTATATCATCAACTTGCATTTATTAAGTGCCCAAATGAACATAATGTTATGCTGCATGCGGTATGAGGCAAGTTAAATAGACACAGTCTCTACCCTCTAGGAAGAAATTATTTGTATTTATCAGATAGCAGCGTAATGTAATCCATGGAGCACTGATTGAAAGCGATTTTATTTATCAGAGTATCGCTGATATATATCCTTTAGATATTCACTAGAAAAGCAAAATCAAGAACTAAAGGAATCACTCTTGTCTTTTGCCTAGGTATTCTGATAATGACTCTAAATCTCTGCTTCATGTCACTAAGGGATAATCTGGCCACCATAAAATAAATTTTAGGGAAATTTCTATTTCATCCAGTTAGTTAAGCTGGTTATAGCAGAGATGCCCAAAGAGCGGTAAACTTATTGTTACCTAAAATAATTTCAGGTGCTACATGAAAGAACATTTTAATGGCAATATATTTATAGTGATATATGTATTTATAGAAGTGATTTATGTATTTACTCCCTGAATTTTGACATATCTCCTTTTAGATAAATTTATTTAAAGTTATTACGTTTTAAAAATATATTAAATGGCATGCAAATATGGTAATAGTCAAAAAGTAGAAAGGAAGGTAACAAAATTTGGGAAACTTTGGGTTAGAGTATGAGCTTAGCATTCAAGTAGCAAGAGAGCAATACCAAAATAGTCTGGTTGGCTTTTCACATAAAATTGTTTTGTGTGAAGTTGTGATGTCATCTTTTTTTCATAGAATCATAACAATTAAAATACTATGTAAGAGACTATAAGTACACCTACAAGACCTATCAAACTACTCATCAAATAATTCAAAACTTATATACTAAGAAAACAGAAACCATTCCAATTACAATAATATAATAAAAGACATAGGAATATATTTAGCAAAAGAAGGGCAAGATTTGTGTACTGAAAACTAGAAAACATCGTTGAGACAAATGAAAGACCTAAAAAATAGAAAGATAGCTTTTGTTCATGGATTTAAAGACTTAATATTGTTAAGATGTGGTACTCCCCAAATTGATCTACAGATTTAATGCAATTCTTAGGAAATCGGCTGGCTGTATTGAATAAGTGGACAAGCTAATTCTAAAATTCATATGGAAATACAAGAGACCCAGAATAGTCAAAACAATCTTGAAAAAAAGAACCAAGTTGCAGAATTCATGCTTCCTAATTTTAAAACTTACACAAATCTACAATAATCAAGACAGTGTGGTACTGGCATGAGGATACACATACAGATCATTGGAATAAACTTGAGAGCCAAGAAATAAACACTTACATGGACCAATTTTTGGCAAAGGTGCCAAGAAAACTAAATGGAGAGAATGGTCATTTCAAAAAATCATGCTGGGACAACTGGATATCCATATGCAAAAACTTGAAGTTAGACCCCCACCTCCTACCATTTTCCAAAATTAGCTCAAAAATTATCAAAGAACCAAATGTAAGCACTAAAACTATAAAACTTACAAATCATTAACTAAAAGTTGAACATATCAGTGGGAGCAGACAACTCACCAAAAAAGAAATATAAAAACGCAACATCTTAGAAATCCAATCTCATTAGTAAAGAATACAATTTAAAAAAGTGAAAAAGCATTTTAAATATTGTTTTGCCTGTTATACTGACAGTGCTTTAAAATAACTAACACCTATAATTGGCAAGGGGCACCATGGGCAATAATGCATAGTGGTTAAAAGATTGGATTGCGAGCCAGATTACCTAGGTTCAAAATTCACCTCCCACTTACCACCTCTATGATCCTTGCAAATATATACATATATATATACACACAAACACAATGTATTTATAAAACAAATTCTATAGGAAATTCCAAAAACAGATATTTCAATAATGTAGGAATAAGCATATTACTTCCAAAAATGACTCCATTAAAGGGGGAAAAGATTTATTTCAAAATATAATTATGAGTGTGTTTAGCTAAAAATTAATCTCATCGTTTTATAATTAAACTGTGTATATTAATAACCTATGAAGTGCCAAGAAATGCCTTGTTTTTTAAGTAAAAATACGTCTGCTAAACTGACAAAATTATCATATATATTCACACACACAAACACATCCAACTTTGTATTTCCTAATCTAGCTTATAAGGAGTTTACAGAGGTTACATGTGACTTATTATATTTCATGGCATCTAGATTTCTACTTGAAATATTTGTTTATACTAGATACTCAATGTGTATAGGATGAATGGACACAATTTAACATGTTTCTTTACAAGATGAATGTTCTTCATTAATCCTTCCCCTTCCAGAAAGGGACCTTATGATCTCTTGCTGGAGAAAACAAAAGAGCAGCTTCTAGGTTCCAGAACATGGACTGAAACAGGCTCTGCAGGAATAGTCCAAAGCCTAGACCACACTGCCCAATAGCTACGTCACTATGGTGTGATACAGCAAACCAATGCTGAGCCCAAGAGAGTCCATTAAGTCAAAAGGGGGGACCAGGTGAAGCGTAACACAAATCAGGGGCATAAACCCCGCAAAGTACATCTGAAACAACACCGTGGACCAACCACTGGCAAATTTACCATGAAGCTAAAGAAACTGCAGGGCCTCTGGCTTGCACAGGCCACCCCCAAGACCCCAGAGGGGACCCTATCAATGTGATTAGGTGGTCATTTGTTTTAAGCTTGTAAAGATATTTCGTATTCTGATTCTTAAAGAGGAACACCCTCCCTCCTATATTAAATACACCACAGGCCCCACAGAACCTGAAGCGACCTCTGGTCTTCATTCTTCTAAATATCCTTTTAATTAATGAATTTATTTCTTTGGAAGCTTTTTTCCACTAAACGTAAAGGGAATGCATTCTCTTGGCTTTGTCAGCACCTCATCACTCTTGGATATCTGCATCCTGTCGCTTTGGTAAGCCAAAGGAAAGAGGAAGAGAAGGATAGATAACTTCCAACTCCTTCAAACTTCTAATGGAAAGGAGAAAAGAATAGTTTGCGGCAAAGGCTAATTTTATTGCACAGAATGTTAATGGCCAACAGATAATACTTGTGTACTACAAAACAAAACACATATTGACATGATAAATTCCTGGCTATGGTAAAAGAAGAGACCAAGAAAGCCCTCTTTGTATTACCGTCCCCTCTTGTTCTAAAACACAGCTGCTTCCAGAGGCAAAGAAAGGAAGGGAATGGGCAGTAGATGCCTCAAACTGTCCCTAAAGTTTTATTTTAGTTACACTTTCATAACAAGACAGCTGAAAAAAAATGCTAAGATTAATAAGGAAACATAGCTATTTAATAAATGACATCTGTTTCAGAGTAACCTTAGAGAATTCAATCTTTTCAAGTGTAAAAGCACTAAAAAAAACCCCTAAGCTTCCCTTCACAAAGTAAAGTATAAATTGAACAGAGTGTTTCCGGGGAGGGAGGCATGGGGAGAGAATGTAGCACAATTTTCATACCTTGCAAATGCAGGTGCAAAAAAAAAGGAGAAAATTATGCAAAACAAGTGATACAAATGATGAAGTAAGAGATCACCAAAGTTGGAACATTCTTAAATTGATAGTCTCTTTAAACTTACATAGAACATAAGTTTCTGGACATTTCTTCCTCATTTTTGTTTGTCTTCCTAATTCTCTTTGATGCTAGAGCAACTAGCCCAACCCTCTGTTAAATCATGCTCCTCAGGATTTCTAGTTCATCTGATTTGTTTAATCAAGTGTCCTGTTCTCTTCTTTTTTCCCCACACTCAAAGCAATAATGTAGGAGTATAAAATTACTGAAATTCTACTTTACTAAGGAGCTTTATTTTAATTCCAGATAATTTTGAGCAATTCATGTCCTTTATACTTTACCTGGTTTGTCAATAATTAGAAATCATGACTAAAGTTTTACTTTTATTATTTACTTGTTTTTTTCTGTGCCTTATTCCAAGTGTATTTCAATTGTAAGTTTGACAAGATACACAGTAGGTTATAATATGTAAACACATTATGATTTTTATATTAAAAATTTGCATTGACTACCTTGCAGTATTCTCCAACGGTTAATCAAAGTAATTAAATATTTCAATCTTTGTTTTCAGAGTTTGCTTAATCTAAAATAATTCACATATGGTGGTAGAAAATCCTTGTTGCCACTCAACAGTCCTGCTGTTCCATAATTAAAGAATTTCTGACATTTCAGTTGGACTCATGGATGGCCACAATATGAACTACATTTCCTAGTCTCCCTTGTAGCTTGATGTGGCATGTGACTGAATTTTAGCTAATAAAATGTGAGCAAAACCTTTTTTCTTTGAAAATAACTGGCCCACACCTTTTGTTCCTCTCTTGTTCCGTTTTTCCCTTCCTGCTTTTTAGAATGTGGGTAGAACAGCCAATTTGGACCATGAGTAGACCTTGGGAATAGAAATCTATGCATTGCAGAACAGCGTAGGGGGAATATGGTTCCCGAGGACTTTGTGGAACAGATCTCCCCTACAGCACTGCAGTGTCCATTTTGGAATTTTACTTAAGATGTAAATCAATTGCTCTCTTATTTAAACCACCGTTACTTTGGGTTTCTGTTACTGGCAACTGAACATTATCATATCTAATACATGATATTGCACCAGCTAATTTCCTTGTACATTCGTGCCAAATACTAAGATACCTTTCTAGCATGTATATCCTATTAAAAGTTTCAGTATAAATAAATGTTGTACCCTATTTACACGCTTTATAATGGCAATGAATTGATATTTATGTCTGATATCAAATAATGCATACCTGAGTTTACTAATGCTAGATACAGAAAAAGCAGCAAGACATATTTAATGGAAAAACTTCCTTAGACCTATTCTGGGAAGTTCAACTCTGCACAGGACATTCCAATCAGATATGAGTTTTTAAAATCTCTTTGTTGTCAATTGGCCTATAATTTAGCTCCATCATAACTTTTGAGGAAAGAATCAGATATACATGAATAAATAAAATAATTAGGTCCAAAACATGTCATGAAAAATAAATAGCATGGTTAGTTGAACCATTTTTTCATTTATTCAATGAACATTTATTAAAATTATTCTTTGTATTATTTCCCATGCCGATTTATTCGTACACATAAATAAGACAAGTCTCTGCCAAGGCATTGGATTTTATATTTTAAGAGATGCAATTCCTTCATTGTCATACTGGAAATTATTATAGCTTGCCCTTTTTAACTTGTAACTAAAAATAAATCATCTTTAGCAAGATCTACTGAAAGCCTGAGGTAATAATATAGTGAGGCTATTTAAACCATCCTGGTTCATTTATTGAATGAAAATTTCAATAGTTATGTTACCATTTCATAATTGTAGATAATTTAATGTATTAATTCAACAGGTACATTGACATGTGGGCACTCATCATTCTTTTGATTTACTACTCAGTGTTATATTTGATTAAATTACAAAGGCTATGTGTAGAGAAAGACAATATTACTTCCCTTACACATAATGTGCAAGTTGTAGAAGGACTGACCAGGGTATTTTACCAGAGCTTAGATTGAAATAAAAAAAGGATGGAGGCTACAGGGGCAGAATGAGGTGTTCAGCTATAAGAGAATAAATTTTAAGGCTGTGACTAAAGAAGACCTAAGTAGGGAAAGATCCAAGTTAAGAAAATTAATAAAGGCAGGCTGGAGTTGGCAAGTACCTTGGACCCTGAGTAGAAATCAGAAAGATTAGGTATCTGGGAGGCATCTGAAGCTATGCTAGAAGATGGAGACCAAAGATTAGAGATTCTGAGCAACACGAGAGCAAAAACTCAAACCAAAGAGCTTAGCAGCAAGGGTTCAGTACCCATTTAGAAGGATTTGAGCAATAGGTATGGGTAATCAACAGTAAAAATGGGGTTTATTATTGAGTTAAGGAGTCTGTGAGCCTAGAGCTCCCTATATGTTTAGCCCAGGGCTAGAATTTGTCTCATGGCAAGAGACTGTCGTGAAACTTCAGACTGTCGTGAAACTTCATTCAACCCTTGGCTGAATGAGACCTTGAGAGAATGAAGAATAAGGCAATTCTTGAGATAGAGATCCAAACTCCAGATATGTTTGATTTTCTTGAGCTAATTTATGAGCATGATAGAGTTTATCAAACACAAGACCACAACAGTTGTCAAATTAGGATCCCTTAAAATCAAGAGGTGGGCCAGTTTAGTGAAGACTATTATGACATTCTTACTTTGGTAGAATTCAGTATTACTGATTAGTCTGGTGTCTTCCCCAAAATAATGTATAATCTTTATTATTAATGGAACCTGAAATAAGACATTGGTTTTAAATGTGAGAATATGAGTTTTGCTCTTTAGGCTCTAGGCCTGATAGCCAAACCTAGAGAGAGAAAACCCGAGAGGCTGAGGCGCCTTGAATTTTAACAGCCACTATGAATGCTGCTGTGAGAAAAAAGCAGTCAGGATAGAAAGATAGGCAGGATCATGAGTTCCCTACAGCAATACAGAGAGAGGCTGAAGTCTTCTACAGACACTGAGCCACACTTTTATGCCAAAATCTGCTTATTCATCTTGAGGTAGGATTGTGTTCTGCTCAAGTTTTAATAGAAATTTTTATCTTTCCCAAACTTTACCTAGTCCTGAAATTTCATGATCTTTAAAAGAAAATAAAATCTTAGTGCTTTTTTTTTTTTTTTTGGTGAGGAAGATCAGCCCTGAGCTAACATCCACGCTAAACCTCCTCTTTTTGCTGAGGAAGACCAGCTCTGAGCTAACATCTATTGCCAATCCTCCTCGTTTTTGTTTCCCCAAAGCCCCAGTAGATAGTTTTATGTCATAGCTGCACAACCTTCTAGTTGCTGTATGTGGGACGCGGCCTCAGCATGGCTGGAGAAGCGGTGCGAGATCCGAACCCAGGCCGCCAGTAGCGGAACGCGCACACTTAGCCGCTAAGCCACAGGGCCAGCCCCTAAAATCCTAGTTTTTTAATTTAGATTGATAAAAAGAGGCTGAGGTAGGTTTTTTTTTTTTCAATCCACATATGATTAAGTTATAGAGTGAACTCATTAACAATACATGTGTGATTATTAACAGATAAATTTCAACTCATTGTGTTAGAGTGAGCATAGAAAAATAGCAAAGTTTGAACAAGCAATGGATGATAAAGAGATAATACTATCAGAAAATCAATAGAACAAGATTCTTAAAAGGAAAAAGAAAGAAAGAGAAGAAGAAATCTAAAGTAAAGGGGTAAAATTACAAATGGGCTTTCTGACAAGCTGTAAGTACTCCAGGCAATGAAGGATGATTGAAGACTTGAATTAAAAACAGATTCAACCAATAAGAAACATATTTTGTAAGGAAGGACAGATGTAATGGCTTGAGGGGAAGAAAGGAAGTAAGCGATGAGGCAGTGAACATGAAAGACACAGTCACAGAAAGGTGATCAAGAGAAGATGAGGCTGGAAAGTACAAAATGAATAGAGACTGACTGCAAGTCAAGCAGGAAATTTCAAATTAATTTCAGAGTTCGATTAGACATAGTGAAATGATAGCTGAAACACAATTAACCCTCTCCTGTTCTTAAAATTCTTGAGGTGGAAAGAGGGGAAGTTGGCAGGGAAATGAACAGGGAGAAACTCAAGGAAATTAACAGCTTGTCTACAGATAAGAAAGCCCAAGTAGGAAAAGATTTCAAGCAAAAGACAACCTCATCAATCACCTAATTTAGTACAGTCAGTAATCAAAGTACTGTGGTATGGATGAATGTCCTTAGGTTCAAGCCTGGATTCCACCGCTTACAATATCTCTCAATGCAAGTTCTTGGCTTTGAGCAAAATAGTCTCCATCTATAAAGTGAGAATAATAACGTATATTTACCAGAATATTATCAGAATTAAATCTAATGGATTATGCTAAAGTGCTATGTAAATGATACCTATTATTATTGGGAAAATAGGAATGACATTTATTTTAGAGTATTTTTAGGCAGAAGAGGAAACTACTTGGAGAAGTTGTCATATGCCCGCAGGGAAATAGTGAGGGAGCAGGGATTCACCCAAGGCAATCCAGCTAGAGAGTCTGTGAGTCTAAAGTACTTGGCTATACTGCCCCCATCCCTGATTTCAGGGAATTTGCAATCTAATTGAAGGGAAAATATGTGGAATGCTGAATAATAAGACAACAAAAAAATATCACAAATGAACTCAGGATCCCATGTTAGATGAGTTTAGAGGCAGGGAGGTTTATCCTGGAATATTCTTAGAAGAGGTCCTGGAAAAGACTTGAGTTGTGCTTATGAGGATGATTGGAATTGGCTAATCAAAATGCAGAATAAGAATAGAAGAAAACAGCAAAATGATGAGGCTAAATATATAAACTATAGATATTCAGGTTACTTAGTCCATTTATGTCACAGAAAGAGCTAAAACTAAAATGTAATAGAAATTCCTGATTTTAATACTTATTTCAGATTTAAGGTTTAATAAAATTATATTCAGTTTTAAAAATGCTTGTTTTCATTGGCCTTGAAAGAAGTTAGGAAAGGAAAAATTTGATCTTAAGCATATTTTTGTACTATTCAAAAAACTGTTGAACCCTACCACAGCACGGTCTTACAAAGTATAAAAACTGCATTGTATCATGTCTACTTATTTTGTGGGAATTTTGAAAACACTAAATTGAAACTCAAAGTGGAAATACAAATATATATATAAGAGAAGAGGAATCAGTGCTTAAGTTAAAATTAAGCTTACAAAAACTTTAAGGTGCTTGTAGGGCACATAGATCTAGAACAAATTTCTGCTCTCTTCATCTCTCTGCAATCCTCTTCTTTGCTCTTTTGGCTTCTGCCAAAAGTGTCAACCATGGGCCCTATGTCTGTTATGCTAGAAGTGTGAGAAATATTGTTCAGGTGGTCCCCGGGCAACTTTTGGGTAAGATCTATCAAGTTATTACCAAAACATTCCTTCCATTAAAGCATTTCTTATGAAAATGTAAACAGTATCTGGCAGGAATAATACATTCCACTATTAAAACCATGATTAACATTTCACTATCAGCTTAGCTATCTATTTTCCTAGTAGCACTTATCTCCCTAAAGGATTTATTTGTAGGAATGGGAAGTTAGGGAAGACCTTAGCATGGCTTATGTATTATTTAGGATTCTTTAGTAACAAGCAACAGAAAGCAAACCTGGCTAACTTAGGTCAAAAGAAAACACAATGATATGAACAGCTTATGTGCCCTAAGGAAGAGCTGAAGAACAAGGTTGGAAAAAATGGAACCCGACAACCCCAGAAGGTCTTCCCAATCCCACATGACCACAACTGCTCAGCTGTGAACAACAATTTCTTCTATCTCTCATTACTTGACTCAAGAGTCAGTGTCCCAAGAGAGCAATTGATTAGTCATACTTAAGTTGCTTACCTTATTCTTGACAATACTGGGTGAAGGTCAGAGGAAGCACTTGGTAGGAAGACACAAAAAACTTCCTTGATTTCTGTAGAGGCAAACTAACCACTTGGATTTCCATCATGTCAATACTACACACAACAAATAGAGTTAATTTGAAAAGAGCAAATCAGAGTGCCATTAGGAAAGGGGAATAGAACCTGGGCAGGCAAAAAAAAAAAAATCAAATATTGAATGACTACAATAGAAGGTCTTTATGGAGGATTCTCAAGTGAAGGAGCTCTGGACACCCAAAGGCAGTAGCCCAGAAAAAACAGCGTCAAATGCATATTGGTTCAATACATAGAACATAAGCTATTAAAACAACTCATTAGTTACTGCTTGAGCAATGGCGAAAATGACTGAATATAGAATATACTAACCAAAAAAAAAAAAAACAATAAAAACAGTATGACAAATAAAGATAACAGCATTAAAAAGAAAATTAATGAATAGACAAAAAATACTAATGGATAAGAACACAGACTCTGGAGCAGCCTGGTTTTGTCACCCTGAGTAAGCTACTGAATCTCAAACATTCATGTAACTGTGTATGCCCCAAATATTGTTTTCATCCCATAGACGAGCCAAAATTCTTGAGACCAGTAGCATATGTAATATTGACAAATTGTTGCACAAACTTGGGGTACACATGAGGTCACTTCTCTTTTATTTTTCAATTAATTGCTTAAGCCCATACCTGTCTTTTTAGTAGGAAATTCAGCATTTCCCTTTGGGCTCCTCCTTTCCCCTGAATTCTGCAAAATCTCTAGCTTTTCTCAGTAGAAAACAGGTTCTTTCTGTCTTCCACACTGGAACAGAAAGAGACTGGTTTTGCCATTTCTTCTTTCTGCTACATGGTGTTGCTATTGAAAGTTAGTCCAACAGACTGTCAGAAAGTGTGTGACCCCTGGTGACATGCACCCCTGCTCAGGCAGCCTCGGGTCACGAAGAGAGGATGAGCTCACTCACCCTGGGATAAACCCCACAGAAGTTGCCCCACACTTGGTTGTCACACAGGGCAGTTTCCATCCTTTACCACATTAAAGACTAAAGACCCAGAATCGCTGTCCTTTTTCTTTCCCTGAAGATCTTAGGAGTGTTTTCTTTTAAATCCCACAAACTCAGAAGTTCTGATTATATCCTTCTCCCCCTGACAGAGCCTTCTTAAAAATTATCCTAAAAAATTATACCCTGTCTCCTAGGCATTACCACCATTCCCCCTGACACCCACACTTGTGAAGGAGACCATCCTCAGTGCCTCCAAGGTGATTCACTGGTCTAAGGGAAACTCTCAGCTGATGGGAAGATAATCACTTTCAACTCCTCTGTTGAGTCCGTGTTTCCTTTGACATCGAGTTTAAGCAAAATTTGCTCGTTTTATACTTAATGTCAAGGAATCCTCATCTGTGAGTACCCATGCTAAGTAAGTTGTATGAATTCTCCATTAGCTTCTCAATGCACACAGAATAGAATCCAAGGCCTGCAAGGCCTGCATGATCTAGCTCATACCGTTCTGAATCTTATCTCATACCATGTAATCCATTGCCCCAGAAACACCAGCCTTCTTTTTCTTCCTTGACTATGCCAAGCTCATGTCCTGCTCATTGTCTTGGACTTGGTGCTCCCTTTGAAGGCTTTACCATGACTATTCAAATGGCTGGTCTGTCTAACTCTTCACTTCTCAGTCTCAGTGTCACCACCTCAGAGAGTCCCTCCCTGAATTCCCTCTCTATAGTCACTCTATAATTACCTCATTCAATTTGTTTCTTCTGTAATTCTTACCATTATACTTTATCTTTTTTACTCGTTTATTGTTTGCCAACCTCCCACTAGAAGAGTCCTTCTCTGTCTTGCTCATTGCTGTTTCCAGCTTCTAGGAAAGATCCTGAAACATAGTAGTCACTCAATAAATATTCCTTAAATGAAATGGACTAATCTATACAAAGCATAACTTTTTTATATCTGTTTCTTTATCTGTAAAATGGAGACGATATCTGTGCTGTGAGGAACAAATAAGAAAAGAGCCTATGAGAGCCCTCTGATACAGTACTACTACAAATATATCATTATAGTTGTACTCTAACACAGTAGTACCACAAATGTCTAGTAAAATATTTGAAATAGAGAATTGATAGTTCATAAGTAGTTACCTACCAGGCCGTGAGCTCCTCGAGGGCAGGAACTATATCTATTCCTCTTATCACTATGTATTCCATGCTTAGTATAGTGTCTGCCATATAAATAAATATTTGTTGAATCAATGGATGAATCAATGGATGAGCACAGCATCTCTCTGCCTCCAAGAAGACTTCTATTTAGAAGGAATAAATTCAGTTGTAGTCCTTAATAAGGAATTACATCAATATTATTTTGTTCTATTCTTTATTTATTGATTCATAAGAATTGTTGAGTACCTACTATGTGCCAGGCACTGTGCTGGATGCTGAGGATACAATGATGAAAACATGCAAACCAACCAATCAGCCAACAAATATTGTCCCTGCCCTCATGGATCTCATAGTATGATGAGAGAGACATTAGTCAAACAATAAGAGAAGTAGACTTATATAGTTAAAATTGAGATAAATGCTAGGGAATGGATTTTAATTACTTTGGAAATTATTATGCATAACTATTTGAACAAGATGTTATAAAGTTTCTCAGACAGAACATATATTTTGGTTATTAAAGAAAATAACTTTTTAAAGAGAGAGCTGGATCCAGGAATATGCTAAATAAATTAATATTTTTGGCTCACCCACATAGGTTTACTAAATTAAATTAACTACAGAACATTCACATGTTCAAATATTTGTTTTCAGGGGAAATTTCCTCTAACTCTCTTTATCCTTAAGTTTGTCAGTGGCCTTTAAAGTCAACTATGATTGAAATGTCTCTTCATGCTCTCAAAACGAATATTTCCTCTTCTTAATGTGTTTTGGCTTGAATTCCTGCTAATTTGATATTAAGATCATGATTTCTGCTTTCTGTTTCCATTTGCCTTTGTTCACAACTTTATATTCAACCATTAAATATATTGCTGTTAGGTGAGACTGTGGCATACAGCATAAAGGCATAAACTGTGATTTGCTTTCTAAAAAATAAATAAATAAAATTCTGAAATTAAGCCAACATAAATGTATTGATACAGCATATAGTTGGTCTCATTCCTATCAAAGTGTTTTTTTTAACTGACAGTTTGTGTCAAAAGCCAATATGGAGTTACACATAACGAAAGATTATTAAGGGTAATGCTTGTGAAAGATAAAGGCAAGAGGGAGCAGAAATAGGCCAGAAAAGCCTGCAGACCATGATGAAGGTGTGAAACCTGAGAAAAGACAGAGGAAGGCAAGGACAGTTGGGTAGGAAGAGCTTCAGACTATAGAGCAGCTCCAAAAACATGGTGGCCAGTCCCAAGTGGGAGCTCTAGAACAAAGACTGCCCATTAGGGGAGCCTCTCCTTGCCCAGAAATGGCCAGGCTCTAATATTTGTGTCATGCTAGGTCACTGGCTGGGGTTGTAGGAGAGGACATGTCCTTAGCTCCAACGCTGTGGCACATCCTGAAGGTGAGACAACTTGAGGCTATAGGCTACCTGCGTGCCTCATGGCAGGGTCACCGGAAGGAATATCTGAGTGAAAGAGCTCCATGGCTGCCACACATATTTTATAATATTTTATTCAAGTATAATACACATACAGTGAAATGCACAGATCTTAACTGTACACAGTCTAAGTTTTGGCAAATTTATAAATCCGTCTACTCTGACCCAAACAAGATACAGAATACTTCCTTCACATAAAAAAGTTCCCTTGTGGGGCCGGGCGAGTGGCATAGCGGTTAAGTTCCTGCACTCTGCTTCTGCAGCCTGGGGTTCGCAGGTTTGGATCCTGGGCACGGACCTATGCACCACTTATCAAGCAACACTGTGGCAGGTGTCCCATATATAAAGTGGAGGAAGATGGGCATGGATGTTAGCCCAGGGCCAATCGTCCTCAGCAACAAAGAGGATTGGCAACAGATGTTAGCTCAGGGCTAATCTTCCTCACACACACACACACACACACACACACACACAATTCCCTCAGGCCCTTGGATCCAACCCCCCTTCCTCTGTCCCTTGCCCTCCACCTTCACATACACATACACACGAAGGCAGCCACTGTTCTGATTTTTATTACCATAGTTTATTTTGCCTGCTTTGAATTTCATATAAATGGAATCACAGCACATGCTATCTTTTGTTTCTGGCTTCTCTCATGCAATACAATATTTTGATATTCATACATGTTGTTGCATGTGTCTTAAAATTTTTATTTCATTGTATGGATATACCACCATTTCTTTACCCATTTTTCTTTTATACACTTTTGGGTTGTTTCCAGTCATTGGCTGTTATAAATTAACTTACTGTGAACATTCTCGTACAAGCTTTTTTGGGGAGATACATGTTTTCATGAATCAATGGTAAATACCTAGGAATGTGATTGCTTAGTCGTATGGTTGGATTTATGAGAAACTGCCAAACAGTTTTCCAAATCATTTGTACCATTTTTCACACAAAGAGCTAGCTGTGTTTTGATTGGTATTTAATTGAATCTACACATCAGTTTGGGGTGAAATGACATCTTAACAATATTGAGTCTTCCAGTCAATGAACATTATATATATCTCTCCATTTTCTTAGGGTTTTTGAAATTTTTCTCTCAGAAATATTTTGTTGTTAATGGTGTACAGGACATGTAAACCTTTGTTAAATATATTTCTAAACATTTCACGTTTTTATGCTATTGTAAGTATTATTGCTTTTAAAATTTCATTGTTCAATTATTCATTACTATCATATTGAAATAAAGGTGACTTTTGTACGTTGATCTGGTAGTCTGTGAACTGTCTAAAATCACTTATTCGTTCCCGCCGTTTGTTTTGTTCTCTTTGTAGATTCCTTTGTATTTTCTAAGTACACTATCATGTTGTCTTCCAAAGACAAAAATCTAATTTTTTTTCCTTTCCAAACTTTATGCATTTCTTTTCCTTGCTTTATCGCACTGGTTAGGACCTCTAATAGAAGTGGTGACTTCAGACATCATTGCCTTTTTTCTGATCTTAGGAGAAACTGTTCATTATTTCACCGTTAAATTTTCTCTTCATTCGCATTTTCTTGCCTCATTGAATGTCTTAGTTTTTAAAATTCCATTCCCAACATTAAGCATAAAGGACCAGTGTTGTTTCATTTTACTTGTTTTCCAAACAGTGCAAGTTCCTTCCTTATTTGGCTGTTGGAAAGAAGCCCGTTTGTTCTGATTCTTTCTAGGGTTTGAGTCAAGCTGAGGCTGGCTCATAGCTTCAGTTGGGCTGAGTTTACCTACCCTCAGATATGGAAGCTAATATGGCTCTCTGCTTAGCTATGAAGAATTCATTTCATCTTAGTACTCAGTCCATCAAGCCTTCCTTGGGTCCAAGATTCTTTTATAATTGCATAGAAAAGTAAAATTTTTATTTTGCCCCAGATTTTCTAGTTACCATAAACCTGAAGGTCTTTTGTATCCTCTTACATCCTAACCATTAACGTTTTATTCTCTATATGTGTGTGTAAATCTTCAAATATTTGGGAGAGTTCGGTTTTGTTTTCCTTATCTTTTTTGTCCCTTATTGCATTATTTTCATCGTCTATTGTTTTTTATGCTTGTCTTCTGCATCTTGCTTGAAATATGCTATTTCAGGTTTCCTCCTCTCCTTTTGTCTTATATTTCCCATGTTTTTTTCTTTCTTCTTCCATTTCTTTTTTGTAGTCTTCCTTTATAAAAGTAATTGCTTTACTAAAAATAAAGTAAAATAAAGGTGTGTGTCACAATTTTTATCTTCTTACGGCCACCTTTTTGTAGTCTGTTGGTAAATTTTGCTGCTCTCTTCCATGTATTTATCCTACGATATCTTTGTGTCGAGGCTGTGTCAGTTTCATTTATTACTCGTTATTGAATGACTTGAATTCTCCTGGGCCAGCTATCTGCAGGAGGTTCTTGGTTAGGAGGGAGAGGCCAGGATAATCTTCCCTGATTTATAACTCAAAAATTCTCTCTTCTGCATCCTACAAATACAACACATCATTGTTTGTGATGCTTTGTTTAGACCCAAACCAGGTTCAGCAGGGTTTTTCTCACCAGCCTTGCTTACTCAATTTCTCAGATCCTTCCAAACAAGAGATATAACTTTTTCTCTTTAGGGTAAGCTCCTCCTCTTTAGAAAAAGCATTTTTTGCTGCTTTTGAGATCTGCTGTAATTGAACACTCTGGCCACTTTTTTTCTATTTCCTATCATGCAACTTTTTCCAGGTCTCAGCTGTTCTTGTTTGCTCTTACATGTACTTTAAGCTTGCTTATTATATTGTCTGCAGGTTTTAAAAAATTGTCATTTTCCTTATTGCTTTTGTGTGATTTCCAGGAGGAAGAGGAAAAAACCCACTTGCACAACCACATTAATATCAGAAGTCACTTGAAGGTGTTTGGCAGGGACCTAAGTTTTAACTCATGTCTTATGAGGCGTTGTTTGATCTACTCTCTTGGATGACATTAATTATAAAAACAGCAACCGAGGACTTAAAACGTAAGTTCTCTAATTTGTCTTATTAAACATATTAAACACATGTGGAATATTTCCCAATACCTCCTACTAAGAGAAATTCTATTCAATGGCAATTCCTAGAGCAATTCAGTTGATTATCAAAATACTTTACTTGATTTGTCTTCTAGAAAGTGACTGCATGATCAAATAAGCATTCTAACACTCCAGAACTAGGCAGAGAAAATTGTAGGATAGCCCCCAGCTTTTCTTAGAGCATCAAGACATGAAGAATACCTAGTAGAGTTAGATGAGCTAGGAGGGGGTTATGACTACAAGGATATATTTCACCGTGAAGTTAGAGTAGGCATTGAAGTCGAAGGCTGCCTCCTAGTGAGTTTTCTTTTGGAAGCACTAAGTAACCATCAGCACAAAGGTCACAGAAGTATCTTATGAAGCCAACCACTTATGACTTTTTGTGGCTATGGAACTGATCAAGTCAGTTGTCAAATGCAGACTAGAGCACGGGGGCATGAACCACAAAGAAAGAGAAAAGTAAAGGAGAAACACACATGGAAATAAATATGCAGAGTTGTATTTATATACGTATAATATTTTCTAATATTTTGTATTTTTTAATATAGCCTTAAAATGCAGAATAATTAAGGAAAATGAGTTTTCCCTTCATATTCTTCCCCACTCTATCTGGCTCTATGTAATGACGTGTTCTCCAACTTTTTTCCCTCACATGTAGAATATGATATTTTTATCACACTAAAGTAGACTGGAGAAAAGTCAAGGGTACGAGTTAGTGAAAAAAAAAATTACCTTTCTTTACATAATTATGACAAGAAAAATGAAATACAACTACCAGGGAAAATATTAAACATTGAATTTACATGAAGTTTCAAAATATTTTCACAATTTTAATGAGAAATTTGAGCTTGCTTCTCTGTCCAAATGTTATAAAAAGGGATTTTGTGTGTGAAATGGCTACACACACTTCCTGGTCAAAATCTATGATTGAAAGAATTGTAGGTAAAGTGTTGTGACAGTGCATATAGTAAATGCTATATAACTGCATATAAAATTTTGTGGGAAAATTTTATATCTTTTTTTAGTCATTCAAAGTTTACAACACTTGAAATTATGTTTGAAGAAGCTAACGACTATCCCTATTCCTCTTGAAAAATCCAATGTTAAAAAGTTTTTGTGATAATGGAAATGATTCTTGTATTCAATCAAATTTCTCTTATGAAGTATATAAACTAATCATGAAGCTCTAATTTATAGGACACATTGTTAGAGCAATCATCCCGCACCTGGTTTGGATGTTATAATTGTTTTTATTCTTTTAGTGATTATTATAGGTATTATACCACACCAATCTAATTTACAAAGACTGAAGTTAATCAATATGTTTACCCTTTTTTACAGATAATACAACAACTTTTGATCATTAATTCCTTTTAGTTCCCTCCCAGGCCCTATGTTTTAACATTACTGCTTTTTAACCCAGAAGATATTATATACATTATCATTTTATGAACTCAATATTTGTGTATATTTAACTACATGTTTACCACTTCCTGTTCATCATTCATTCCTCCACCTTAGGCTTTTGATTTGGGATGCTTTACCTTCTGATTGAAGGGTTTTTTTGCTTTTGTTTTGTGTTGTTGTTTTGGAATCTCCTCTAGTGCGAGTCAGTACTTAGTTGCCAACTTGCTCAGTTATTTTAAAACACTCCATCTTTGCTCTGGAGTGTTAGCTGTCACTCTGGGCGTTCCCTGAGAATGATCTTTCTCTGGCTGCTTTTAAGCTTTTTCTTTTTATTACTGATGTGCTGCATACTCACTATGATGTGTCTCAATGTGCCTTTCTTTTTATTTACACTGCTTGGGATTCACTGGACTTCTTAAAGCCATATTTTAGTGTCTTATTGGTTCCCGATAATTCTCAGCCACTATTTGTTCAAATGTTGCCTTTACCCGAGTCTCTCCTTTTCTTCAGATTCCAATCAAATGTATTTTGAAGTTTCTTACCCTATCCTCCATGTCTCATCTCTGTGTTTATTTTTTTAAATCTCATTGCTGCATTCTGGATTTCTCTTGACTCATCTTTTAGTTTACTGATTTGCTTTCAATTTAGTGTAATGTTATTAAACCCATACAATGAGTTTTAAGTTTTGATTATTAAACTTTTCTAAATTCTAGAAAGTCTATTGGTTCTTTTTCAAATATATTAGATTGTGTTTTGGTTTCCTGTTCCTTGCATATTTTCAAGCTTGTCTCTTATTTCCTTAAAAATAGTAAACACGAGGTCTATGTCTAGAATTCTGAAGACCTGCAAGTCTGTTTTTATTATCGTTTGTCTCTGCTGGCTCTCATTCATGACGTCTTGCTTACTTCTGTGCTATTCATTGTCTTTGAACACTTATTTGAAACGTGGGATGAAGGCGACTTCCTCAAGAAAACATGTGTGTTGGCTTCTATGACGTGACTGGAGTCACTACCACTTAATTTCAAACCAAATTCATGGCTTAACGGTCTCTGGATTGTAAGAAAAAGGATCTGGGTTTCAGCTCTGGCTCCATGTTTTATCTTCTTCAAGTTTTTTAATTGCACTCTATTTCTGCGTTCTCATCTATAAAATGAAAATAATAACAGTACTTATCCTACAGGTAAGTACTTATTGGTAAGATGTAAAATGCTTAGCACGTAGTGTTCAATGATTGACAACTATTATCATTATGTCATTTAAAGTGAGTTTTCTCCAATTTGCCTTAATGTCATAAAGTATTAGAAATATACAGGTAAATTCAGAAATAGGCAGAAATTAATCACTGGTTAAGCAAAGTGTATAATTGAGGCATTCTGCATTAGGAATCAGCAAAGTAGTTAGCACCATGGGCCTTGAAACCAAAAAGAGCTAGGTTAAACTCTCTTTGCAACCAAGAGTAAGCTACTTTTAACCTTTTCAAGCCCTAAAATCTTTATTTGTAAAGTGAGAATAGTTGTACTGAGAGCTTGTTCTGAATTGTAAATTAAATTTTATAATGCATTTAATATTCAAATAAAAGGTAAACATTTTCTAGGTAGTGATGACAAAGGTGAAACTATTAAAATTATTTTGGAAATTCATGTAAAAGCGGAAAGGCATTATAATAAGTCTCACTTCCAATACTCTAAATTTTCTGTGAGGGTAAAGGACAAAATAAACTTTCTTGAGATATATATATTTACCAAATAAATTTACTAAGGTATATTTGTGGTATTCATTCAGCATTTTTAAGCCTATTACATGTCAGGTACTGATGGGTGTCTGAGGTATAAAGATGAATGCCCATGAACAGTTAGTAGTAGACGACTCAGATATTCAATCAAATAAGTATAATGCAGTGTGATAGTAGAGACATATACAAAGTGTTATGAGAACACAGATTTCATAGATAAGAGGTTTAACCTAAGCAGATAGGAATGGGAGGTTGAGGCATATAACATGGGATAACTTGCTATATTTGGGAAAGAGCAAACAGAACTGAAACAAAAGCTATGTTTTACAGAGTAAATGGCAGATGACACTTGAAAGATAATTTGAAACCATCCTGTGCAGATCCACATGTGCTATGTTTAGGGATCTGGACTTTTATTCCATAGATACTGGGAAGACACTGAAATGTTATATGGCCTAAACACAATGATAGGATCAGATTTCTACTCTCAGGAGAGTCACTGACATTAGTACACAAGAAGGACTGGTTAGAGTGAAGAATGGAGGCAGCCAGTTAGAACATTATCACAATAATCGAAACAAGAGAGAATACGTATGTAAAAAACACAATCATCAAATGCTTCACTATGAAATTTACATTTTCTCTTTCAATGACTTGGGAGAATGTTCTTTGAATTCAGAATAACTGCTTCCCAGATCTTCTATTGGTTCCTAAATGTGAAAAGTGCATTGTTATTATTTACATACCATAAAAATTTATTTGTTGTTGTTGTTAGTGCCATGGAGTCGATTCTGACTCCTAGTGATCCTGTGGACAGCAGGGCAGAACCCTGCCCGGTCTTTCTGCGCCCTCCTCTCACCTTCCCCTGCTGTATCAGACAACACTCCGCTGCTATTCATAGGGTTTTCACGGCCAATTTTTTCAGAAGTGGGTGGTCATGTCCTTCTTCCTAGTCTAGTCTGGAAGCTCCGCTGAAACCTGTCCACCATGGGTGACCCTTCTGGTATTTGAAATACCAGGGGCATTGCTTTCAGCATCACAGCAACACACAGCCGCCACAGTATGACAATAGACAGACGGGTGGTGAGGTTCCCTGACTAGGAAACCAAACTGGACAGTGGTGGTGAGAGCACTGAATCTCAACCACTGGACCACCAGGGCTGGCTAAAAATTTATTAGAGTTCCCTTAAGATATTTCACGGAAAAATGCAGCCTAAATTAGTATCCTTTTGAAAATCATGTGCAAAAAAATCCATTTTATTATAATCTAAGGAAATTATAAAGGTTATTTATAGAGAGAATCTTCATCTTGCCTCTTTAGAAAATAACACTAGTCCTTTATGACCAACGGTGGGAGTGGAAGCAATAATCAGCTAAGATTAAAACCCTACTGCAGTGAAAAATTCAGAATCCTGACTTAACCAGTCTAAGAAAATGTCAGTAAGACTTATTGGAAATTATAAAGGTTATTTATAGAGAGAATCTTCATCTTGCCTCTTTAGAAAATAACACTAGTCCTTTATGACCAACGGTGGGAGTGGAAACAATAATCAGCTAAGATTAAAACCCTACTGCAGTGAAAAATTCAGAATCCTGACTTAACCAGTCTAAGAAAATGTCAGTAAGACTTATTGGAAAAGAGTGACTTGGAATAAAAGCATAAAGAATTGAGTCCCTAATCCTCTCCACTCTCCACCCCATCCATCCTGCTGCTCAAACACCCTTGGTTAAGAAGTGAGCAGCAATTTGATCCCTTCCCTTTAAAAACAACCAAATAGCTCTTGTTTTGACTCCATGATTAAATTTCCTCCTTGTAATAGTGACTTTATTTGCATATTGGTGATTGAGTTGGGTATTTATTAAGGAAACTGATAATGAAAAAGACAATTAAATATATCTTATATTCTGTAGTATTTTCCAATATGTCTAAATTTAAATAATTTCATGGGCATCCTGACTTCTTTCCATGAGTAAAATGTTTCTTTAATAAGACATGGTCTACGTACACAGGCAGAGTAAATTAGCTCCTGCCTCACAGTTGCTGAGAAAATGAATTGCTTAAGAAGATTAGAGGCATTTTTTTTCCTTAAAGGTATTCCTGACAAGCCACACTGAAATTACACAAGATTAACTCTATTAACACCATTTCCCATTCTTTAAACTAGTAGCCTTCTAGAAAGTAGCATTTAGACTGAATAAGTTCAAAGCATATTTTAAGAGGAAATCTCAAAATGCTTACAAATGCTAATATAAGTATTACTTAAGGATTCAGAACGGGGTGCTGTGAGGTCAAGTAACATATTATTGGTCATACAGTGAGCCATAAGGAAAATGGAACGACACTGCTTGTTTTTCTCTTTGTCATTTAGTCTACATATTTTTTTTGCAGATGGCATTTCAAATCAAATGATATCTTAAGGATATAACATTGTTAATCTCTCAAAGGCAGCGATATTATCTGATTTATTTTTGTCTTTCCCCACAGCATCTTATAGAGTGCGTTTAACTTAGGGGCAATCAAATATTTGTTATTATGGCATATATTTGGCATTGCCTTGTGGCCTATCAAAAAAATGTAAAGCAGAAGGGCTTAGAAAAAATAGATTAAAACAGTACCATAAGACAACAAGCTATCTCTAAGACAGAATCTTTCTGAATCTGAAAGCAAAATCTATAGCATAGGCACTAAACTTTAAGCTTATTAGTGCTATTAAAATGTACAATGCATAAATTTCTCTCTCTGGCAATATACTGGCATGAGCCACCAGAACCATTTTGAAAACACTGCAATCAGAATCCATCAATTCCCTTACCTTACCCTCTCTGAACCTTAAGTATTTTTCAAGGTTTTAAACTGCAAAATTAATACACAAATATATCGTTAAAAAATCAAACATTTCAGAAGTAAATAGAAAAATGTCCTATTTTCCTTACTCCCCATATCTTTCTCCAACCTCTTTTCCTATCCTTACATTAATGCAAGAAAACTCTGCATTGGTATATGTGGCTTCATTTTCTTTTTGGTCTCTTAATGGTAGTTCCCAGGTGGAAAATACTGAGGAACACTGACCCTAGACAGTTCTTAAAGATCTTCATTTGAATGAACTGTTGAATTCCCAGATTTAGAAACAGTTATTTCCACTTACAAAAAAATAACAAATCTAAAAGTGTGCTGAATTATAATTACTTTATGCTAAGACAGAGTCAGATCAGATCTCAAGGGAAAGTCATTAATCAATCGTAAAATCTTCATCAGAGAGCACACCAATGTAATATTGACTATAATAACACTAGTCACATTCATTGAGAATTTACTAGGTGCTAGACAGTTTTTAGTGTTTCATAAGATTTTCTAAAATCAAGTCCCTATCAGTGAAATTTTAAGATATGGTGTGTGATCAGTAGTATCAGTGTTCATAATATCTTGAATTTGTATGTTTCTCATTATTTTGTTTGACTCAATACTGTCCTGGACTGAAAAATGATTACTAACATTTCTTCAAATCTGAGAACACCACAACAGAGAAATTCAGCGGGTTACTAAAGCCACGTACTAACACAGTGGTACAGCCCCTGTCTAGTTTCAGGGGCTCAGCTATACCAGTATTTTCCAAATTTCACGTGTTTATGTATTGCTGTCATAATTAAAGCATTATCTACACTAGTATTTCCTTAATACCTTTACATTTACTCCCTCTTTTTAAAATTAAATTTGTTTCTTAAAAAAAATTACATCATCATATAAGTGGAAAACCAGGATTATTTGCCATAAATAAAAAGTAACTGGAAAAATAAATTCAATAAAGCAAAGCAATCTTATTAAATTCTAGTCAGATATTGTTGCCTGCTGGTATTCCTGAGCCTGAGGTCTGCACTGTCTGTTAAAAAGGTAAATCAGCAGCTTTAGTGATACATGTAAACCAGTATCAATCAGCTTTCTCTTTGCCTTAAACAGAATGATTGATTAAAGGATTGAAAGAGAATTGAAAAAAGAGCAACTTTCTCACTGTACTTTGTCAATGATATTTAATATTGTACCAGCTACCATCTAAAATAACTTCCTATGACCTATAGTGATTTTGCATATCATTGATACAAATCCCAAAATATTCTAGAAAATACTCTAAAATAAGTTGGGAATTTGCTGAAGGATCCCTTTTACTTTTATTTTGGTCTCAGAATCACAAAAGGAATCTTATTTCTCTCAAGACATGCTCCAACATACCTATTAATCACTGGCAAGTAATATCAAGCTGGTAAAAAGGGAAGTTACTAACTAAAAAACTTGCTTTCAGAAGGCAAATATTAGCTAGATAAAAAAAGTACTGATCCAGGAAACATAATCAAGTTCAACCACATACTATCTTGTTTGACCTTGAATAGGTCAGTAAACCACTCAGATATTTTCTTATCTGCAAATACTACCTACCTACAGGGTGGGCATATGGATTAAAATGAGAAGTGGAATGCCTGGCACAAGGGACAATAAATGTTACCTGGATCAAAAGGTACACATGACTTTCAGTTTATTACAATTCACAAAAATCCAAGTGTTTTCATCTTAATAACAAGACCTTAATTTGTTTTACCTTGGTGAAACAAGGTAAATTTCAAAGTTGCAAATGTAACTTTGAAAATTAAAGGTTATTCACATTCGAAAAATTTCGAAGATTTATTCTTCTGAAGGCCTGAAATGCCCACAGAAACACTGCAAAAACCTAGGTTGCTGGTCATCATTTGGTCCAAAGTATATTCAAGAATAGTCCTTAAACTGAAAAAAAAATTAACATGGCAAATATTATTGGTATATAAAATAATTTTACACATGAACAATATCTGAATACATTTTATGGTGACCTGAAGTAAACTTAGTGATCCTTTCTTTACAAATGGCCAAAGTATTAAAATAAATAAATAAATAAATAAATAAGCTATCTGAAGTTTTAGTGCCATCTGCAGGCAAAGAAAACAATATCAATGAAAGCCCATTTTAATGTTTTCATATTTTCTAAATGTTACTCAACATTTTTTTAAAACTATGATTTAATAATTTACGTAATTAATTTTCTGATTACACTTACAGGATATAATTTATATGAAATAAAGGTAAAAAATTTTTTCTAATAATTTTTTACTACTTCATATAGCATCATGTCATTTTGAATAAACATTAAAACAATAAAGATAATTTGAAAAACCAATGGTACTACAATCTCCAATTTTTGTGTCCTGAGATGTACTTATTATTAAAATATATAATGACAAAAAAGGAACTTTTTAGTATTAAAAAAAGTCTAAACACCCTATCATCTTAGCAGAATGGCATTTTCTTTTTTTCTCCTCCCTTCCAAACTAGCATCTACGGACATTTATTTAACAATAACTAAGTGCCAGGCACTTTTATAAGCTGCTTTGCATATATTAACTCAGCAAATCCTCACAACAATCCTATGAGGCAGGTATATCACCATCCTTATTCTATAGACGTTGAAACTGAAGCAGACAAAGCTTAAATAACTCATCCAAAGCCACACCGCTATAAGTGGCAGTCAAGGGGTAGTTTGTCCCAAATATCTAGCTTGTAATCACTATGTTAAAGTTCCTCCCATTTGTAAAAGCTGCATGCAGTGTATATACTGCATTTGTAATATCTATGTTCTACTTTTGAGGGGCAACATTTTCTCACCTAAAATTTCTCACACCTAAAACCTTCATCTTCGTTTTTAATAACTACATATTTGCCCTCAAGTTGATACATCTCATTTTATCTTAATCTAACGCTGGACTTTCAAACTATTTCTAATTTCTTTCAGTAAGCAAATTTTGCATTGCATATAGCTTTTTTCATCTTTTGAATTTTATTTCCTTATGCTAACATATTCAAAATGGTTTGACTGTCTTAAGTTTATAAAAGTGCCACATTCCTGGTATAGAATGCTCTACAACAGTGCTTTTTAAATGTCATCATTATATAATGCTACCAGTAATGAAAGAATGCTCAGATCTTCCCAATCAATAAATACCATTTTCCCCCCAAATTTAACTGATATAAAATGGTTAAGGATGATTTATGATGTGGGACAGTTAAACCAACAAATACTTAAATTTTCAAATGGGCAAAATGTTTTCTTCCTCTAGCAACATAAAAGGTGGCGATAATCCTATTATTTGTTGCTTATGAGGTTGGCGCTATCTTGATTCTATAAGTGAGCCTCAGAAAGAGTCAATAATATACCCAGTCACTAGTAAGTGTCAGAGCCCAGATCTGCTTGACTCTAAAATCTGTGTTTTAGATAATAGAAAAAAATAACAAAAAGTCAAGAGAGTAAATGTATTCGAGGTAAGAAATTGTATGAAAATGTTTATTTCAATCTTCATGGATGATTATTTATCTTATAAATGGGTAAACTACCCTGGCGTAGCTATCATAAATAGAGAAACTCTATTTCCCGATGTATTGCTCTGATCCATAATTTCAAAAATGGAAAAGAATGACAATAATAATTAACAAAATGCTTCATCTATCTTTCTCTCCAACCATATGCTTTCATTACAACCTAGTTTCATCTACATTCTAATCAAGGAGCAAGAGGATATAAACATTACTCCAAAAATTTTTTTTCTTACATGTTATCTTGCAGTATTATAGGGTCCTAATAGTGTAAAACGATTGTAACTTTTATAGCACAGAATAAAAGTCACTGAAACATTAGATAATAGAAAGAATGTAGGCTTTGGAGTCCTAAATTCAGACCCTACCACTTATTAGCTATATGTCCTCTGGAACATTAGCATCAAATTCCTACTTCCTCAGGATATTGTATAATTAAAAGAGATAACAATTATACAGCTCCTAGCACATAGTAGATGCTCAAAAAATTTTAGTCCCTTTCCTTCAAAGAGTGACATATATACAATTATATCAAGGGTATTGGTTTTAAAAATCATGCTTCATTATCTCCCTCAGACAAATCGTAGCATAACACGAAGCGTCAAGATCAAAAGAGATCAAAAGAGATAAAGTTGCTTCATCGATGTGGGAACCTTCTGTTTTGACATCAATATTCTGTTCTTCCATTAGTTGGTATGAGAGATTATGGGGATGTTTCAAAATCTGTCTATAGCATCCTGGAACATTCAGTTTCAGAGTAGGTACTTTAAACCTACATGTCTGTAGTCCATCTCTATTAAGTATTTCCTGGTACCACTGCCCTACTTTGTTCTTTGGGTACTGAATATTGTATCCAAGCACCGGAAGAACCACCTGTGCAAGAGAAGGGAAAAAAAGATATATGAAATAGCCTTCAGAAAAATATATGATTATAAATTTACTTTTATGACTGCGACCTGGATCCGTAAAAACAGTCTCAGGATATAAACATTACAATCAGCCTAAAACATGCTCTTGAATACTACACTACTTTGATTATTTTTAATCCTACTAGGCAAAGAAAAGAGCTAACTAAAATCAAGAAGATTCATAATAACCAAGGTAACCAACTCAAGTCAGATATTATTAGACAAACTACTGTTAACATAGAAAAGATGGAACAAGAAGTTTAGGTACATTTAATTAGCCAACAAAGACTTAATCTCTATGCAGGCATACAATCCTAAAAGCATATTATTTCTGTAATACAAAGAATAACCCTTACTGCTCAATCACATTACTTGTATTTTGGTTGATAATTTTACATTCTTCTTACTTATTTAAAAACATGAAAGCAAACAAGAGGCAACAAAAATAATCTTTTTTTTCTTAGCTGCTTATAAGTAGACATTTTGTGGGATTTTTCTCCTTTGCTGATGACCTCTAGACTTTTTTTCTTGTACCAAAAGGTAGTCAGGAAAAGGAACAAGGTAATAGAATACATACAACATGAATGAATTTCAAATTTATTATGCTAATTGGAAGAAGCCAGACACAAAAGGCCATACACTACATGATTCTATTTATATGACATTCTTTCAAAGGCAAAATCATAGGAACAGAAAATAGATGAGTCATTGCCAGGGGCTGGGGCTGGCGGCTGACTACAAACGGACAGAGGGAAATTTTAGGGAAAGATGAAACTGTTCTTTATCTTGATTTTTTTTTTTTTTTTGGTGAGGAAGATCAGCCCTGAGCTAACCATCCATGCCAATCCTCCTCTTTTTGCTGAGGAAGACCGGCCCTGGGCTAACATCCATGCCCATCTTCCTCCACTTTATGTGGGACGCCACCACAGCATGGCCTGACAAGCAATGCCTCGGTGCGCACCCAGGACCTGAACCCGGGCCGCCAGCAGCGGAGCGCAAGCACTTAACCACTACGCCACAGGGCCGGCCCCTCTTTATCTTGATTTTTGTGGTAGTCACATGGCTGTATACATTTATCAAAACTCACAGAACTGTAAACTAAGAGTGAATTTTATTGTATATAAATTATACCTGAACTAAAAAGTGGTTAAAAAAAAAAAAGGGAGGGGGGACTGGTTAACATTTTGTCTTTGGGGCATAATGTCTACATATAGATTTAAGTGATACTAATTTTTAAGCAAATTTACCTGATGTATTGCATATGAATTAGCTGATTCCTCTTCTTCAGTTACTAGATGAACCTATTTTTAAAAAACATGATGAAAATATGGATGATTGCTAAATGTTCCAAATTCCCTCAATTTTCCTTAACTCTGTTATGTATAATTTGACTCCTATGCTGAATATACATACACCTAAACAAGATCTTTTCACAATTTGTTTCTAGAAAAGTAGACTACATAAAAGTTACAACAATTCTTCTTGCTTTAACCACTGATAACTGAAGTTGAAACACACCGAGAACAGCGGGCAGCTTAACATTCTAAGGTGACGCTTCCACCTCAACCACCAACAATCGTTTTCTAAATTACAAACTTGTTCTTTATTATGCTGACTCAAAAAGCTGCTTTTGTGAAATCACACCCCCCCCAACCTCTGTCCTCCACAAGTATCATAATACTCTACGAGAAGTGGTGTTTCTCAAAATGTGCTTCCTAGAACAGTAATAGGTGTCATTTGCAGGCAGAAAGAAAAAGAAGTGTGTGACAAATTAAGTTTGAGAAATGTTTCTCTAGGACATCACAGAATAAATAATTCTTATTTCTCTTGCACCTGCCAGCTCAAGTATAAAGGCAGCTGTCATCACTCCACGAGGATTAACAGCATTACCATCCTCCTTCAGCATTCAGCACATAATATAGTGGCTAGACCTCCTCTAAATCTCCTCGCTTTCCCCTCAACATCCCCACTCTTATCAATAATGTCCCTCCTTTTTTTGTTTTTCATTTGGAGTTTATTTGTTTACAGTAAATAACTCATTTTAACTGCTGTACTCAGAAATAGATATAAAACTCCAGATGCGATCTGACCAAAATACATGGGACTATAATCTCTTTTGCATCATCACTTCCAGCTTTTTGTCTTTCACAAATTCTTAAGCATAGCTACAATATTGTAATTTATGAAAATACTGAACAAATATGGTTAAGTACAGAAGACTCTGTTTTGTCTTTAGGGAACTTCCTCCAGGCTATCTAGCAATTAATTAACAAACATGCTTTTGCTGTATGGCTGTCCCCCAAATATGAATTCACCTAACTTTTTAATTGTCTAACTCATATTTCTCTATCTTGTTCACAAAAAAATTATAAGAGAATCTACTAAGTGACTTGAAATAAACATACACCTGCTAGCCTAGTAATCCTATCAAAAGGGGAATCAGATTAGTTTCCTAAAATTTTTAATTGTAGATACACATTACATGCTCTATCTACCACTTATTAGAAATCTTATTCTGCCTTTTTCCTTTTCAAATTTTATGTTTTGAGACTCTAAGTCCTGCCTTTTCTTTTCTCAGTGCTAACTAATAAATTATAAATGATTGGTCTTAAAATATATAAAGATATTTTTTGTTGCCAATAAAACAATAAAATAAAAATAAATAAATAAAAAATAAAAGGAAACCCTGCAAGATATGAAGGAGAAAATGTTCTTTTTTCTCCTATAGCTCCAAAAAGAAAAACAGATACAATTCTGATCACAAAACTGTCCTTGCAAATGTGATTTTGAACAAAGAAGTCTTATAAGACACATGTATTTCAGAGATTATTGCTATATCTTGTCAACGTAACCTCTAAGTTCTGAAAATCTGAATTAGAAATGGCTGACTTACTAAATAATGTGTTGCCCAGGCAATATTTAAATGGACATGTTTTCTGGCAGGTGTTAAAAAAACTTACGATTTTTCATTATTTATCAAGAGGGGATCACTGACTTATCTCTTCTTCCATCCACATGAGATAAAAGAAAACCTATGATGCTGCTAGATTTCTTTTTACCAAGTTTCAGAGTCTTCAGTTAAATGACCATTCTTAGTGATTTTTGCTCCTAGTGATCACTTTCTTATTTAAATATTCATAGGCCATCCATTTAATGAAATAGTAAAGCAGACATCTGTGGTTCTGGCTGTCCTCCCTCTTTTCTGGGAGGAGCATCCTCATTTTCCAGGGAGCTCCCAGTTCTCAAATGTGGTTTGGGTGGGATAGGTCCAGGAAGGAGTCCCTGGAACACAGGCTTAACCAATCACATACTCCAGTCCACAATACTTGGTCTGGGGACATGTGACACAAGTCAAGCCATTCCTAGCCAATGAGACTCAATTTCATGGTTTTTGTTGAAACTGCTGGGAAAGAAAAGCCCTCTTTCTGGAGAAGTTGTGAGAAATAAGCTTGAAGTTGCTAATAACCATCTTGCCACCAAAGGAATAAGCCAGACTGAGAATGAATCTAACACAGAAGAAAGCAGAGCTGAAAGAGGAAGAAAATGAGACGGATGATTTAGGACACTGCATAAGCCCCTGGAAACAGCTGTGCCTGAATCAGTCATGGACTTTCAGTTATGAGAGCCAACAAATTCCTGTCTGCTTTTCCTTAAGTTAGTCTGAGATGGGTTTTCATTACTTGAAACCAAAAAAACCTTAATTTATACATCTAGAGCTCTGCTATTAATTTAGATAAAGCTTCCTTTATGTACAGTTCAGAGTCTATTTTTCTCTATTTTTGAAAAACTGGGCCATGTTCTATCTCTAGATGCTGACCCCTTTTCTATACTCCATGATTTCTCTAGTAGAGACCAGTTCGGGCTAGAAGTCAGAGAACTGGATCTCTTTAATTCTGCTACCTATGTCACTCAATCTGTCTCCTCTCCAATCTGGATCTCAATTTTCATTTCTATAAAATGGGAGTTAGAAAAGTGGGTCTCTAAAATCCTTTTCTCCTCTAAAATTCAATGATTTCATGATGATGTATATGAAAGCACTACTCAAATTTCTTCATTCATTTTTAAAACATATTCGTGAGATTGACTTAAGATAATGTTGGAGAATAATAGTTTGTTCTTTTTGCATTACAATACTGTAAAATGAATTTCCTGACACGATTTATGGAATTCAATTTCATGATTTAGTTCAAATCCACAGAGATTAAAATACCATAAAAATACTAGTTGGACAGGGAGGAACTGGAAGGATCAACTTTTATAATATAAATTATATTACAATTTCATTATTATAAATGTCTCTAAGGTATCATTAAGAAGAAAAAAGCAAGTTGTGAAAGTGCACTTATATAAAAGAAACACATGCAACACCACATGCCCCATATACTATTACTATAAAAATCTTATTCTTTTTCCTTTTCATATTTTAAGTTTGGAGCCTCTAATTCCTGTCTTGTCTTTTCTCAGTGTTAACTAATAGAATAAAAATCTACTTTTTGTGGATATTTATGTGAAAGCATAGAAAAAGTCTAGAAGGAAACATGCCCAAAAATAGAGGTTGATTTTCTGGAGGCAGGGGAGGCAATCACAATAGAGTGGTGGCAGGGATGACAGCTTCATCTGTAATGTTAAGGCTTTTACTTTTAAAGAATCTATTTTGTGTGTGACTTGTGTAATTTTTTTAAAAAATGTGCTCTTTAAAGGAAGGTTTACCATCTTTGCACCTTTCAGTTCATACCACTGACTATTTTTATTCTTCTTCCATTTACTGACATGTGTTAAGCCTCAGCTGACACATGAGTAGAAGCAGGAGATGAGCAAATATAAGTAAAAAATAAAATGCATGTTTAGTTGTAAATTGTTTCTAAAATAAGGACTTCTGAAAATTGGTGTTCCTGGTGTGGTAACTCCCGTTGGAAAACTCTGATGAAATGATACTTACTTTACCATTTGGGAAACACTCATCATCAACATCTTCATCCAAACAGACCAAATCACCCTCCACTACTCTTGATCCATAGGCTGCAAGTCTGTAAGACACTGCCTCATTCCAAATTTTGCTGCTATATGCGTGGACGTAGAATATGCGCATAGAATGGGGTAAAGAGAACCACGCCCGGATGCAACCCTCCTCGGTCACGCCAAAGCGATGCAAGGACTCCAGCAACGCCTTCTCCCGAACTTTGAATTCCGGCATCAAGGAAAGTGTGCCTTTAGCATCCTCTGAAATAAAGAGAAAATCAATTAGTCAACTACTCTTAGTTAAAGGCCAGTTATCAAGACCTTTACTATCTCTCGATATAAGGGGCAATGAACTGTGCTATCTTGTAAACCTGAATATGAAGATGATGCTCAGCACCAACTATAAACCTAGCTACCCTTGCAGAGTTTGTTTTTTTAATCAAGATCATTAATCATATGGTCCCTTCACTTTCCCTGATTTAAGAAAGAATAGCAAAAAGCAAAACATTAGTAATTCCTACTTCAAAATGGAGATAAACTAATTCGCAGCTATTCAGAGGAGTTTTCAGGAAAAAAAAATTAAATAAACCTCTGAGCCTAGAGATATTTAAAGAGCTATTATGGACATGTACATAGAATTTCTGGAATAAGAAAGAGTTGATATCTGGATCCTTCAAGTATACTATTAGGTCTTGCTAGTGGGATGCTTTTTAAAATTAGATTACTGGACTCCACCACAAAGATGGTTATTCAGGTAGGGCCTTGCAGTCGGCCTTTTAATAAATGCACCAGGTTTCTTACACACACTAAAGTTTAAGAATCATTGCCATAAAGAAATTATCTTCTCAGGACTCTAAAATAGATACAAACAAATAAGTCACTTTGAATTTTCTTTAGTATTACTTAGACTACTCATAACAATTTGGAATGCCCACACTGTTTACAGATTGTGGTATAGCATAAAAATATTTCTCTCCTATGAATAATTACACATATGTAATATGTACATAATTAAAAATAATGAAGATATTTGAAAACTGATGTCCTTTAATTCAATGTAAGTGAAATTCATTATGCACATATTTGTTGTTAGTGTCATCAGCCAATTCTGACCCCTAGTGACCCTGTCTGTGTATAGCGGAGGGGAACCCTGCCTGGTCTTTTTGCACCGTCCTCTCACCTTCTGGCACTATATCAGACAATGCTCCGCAGCTATTCATAGGGTTTTCATGGCCAATATTTTCGGAAGTGGGTGGCCAGGTCCTTCTTCCTACTCTGTCTTAATCTGGAAGCTCCACTGAAATCTGTCCACCATGGATGACCCTGCTGGTATTTGAAATACTGTTGGCATAGCTTTCAGCATCATGGCAACATGTAGCTGCCATAGTATGACAACCAACAGATGAGCGGTGTGGTTCCTTGACTGGGAACGAACCCGGGCTGTGACTATGAGAGCCCCGAATCTTAACCACTAGACTACCATATATATGTAGATCATATATTTGAACGAATCTAAAATGATATGGTTGCGGTTATTATTACTTAAATAGAACTAATATTTATTCAGCATTTAGCACGTGCCACGCACTATTTTAAGAGCATTATATCTATTATCTTATTTAAATTTCATAACACTCAGGTAGCATTATTAGCTTCAATTTACAGATGCAGACACTAAAACTATGAAGCTAAATCACTAGCACAAGCCCGTCCAGTTGGGAAGTACTAAAGCTGAGAGTTAAATGCATGGAGATTGACTCTAGAACCCACACTCAAAAGCACTTTTCTTTAGTAAGCATTCTACATACACATCATCATATTGAGCTAAAGTTTTCAAAATCAGCAGTCAGGGCTGAATGGCAACTAAACCAAAAACAATGCACAAAGAATCAGATATAGCAAACGTACTTTTATTTATTTTTCAGCCTCCTCTAGTTGTAGCGAATTATACTTCCATCAGTACCAGTTCAGAATTGGGAACTCCTATCTCAGATGATGTAGCCCAAGAAAAACTAAGAAACTATCTCTCCACTCACCCCTACCCCCAAGCCAGTGTTAGAACAGACAAAAGTCCTGGAGATCTGGCCAAAAATGGAGTGCCTAGGGCATGTAATGATATGATTAAATATACAACATATTACAATCTGTTTCTTATCACATTTATGTCACAATGAATGCCCTCCTGCTGACATAACATTTATATTGTGCATCCGCATGGCTGTATATGGGTAAAGAAACTTTTAAATACCAGTTTGAAGAAAATATTTCTTTGCTCTATTTACAGGATCATCCACATCTTCTGGTGTAAGAAATAATTTTACAGCCTTCACCTTTAAAAACCAAGCAAGCAAACAAATGTTAAATGAAATGACAAATTACTTACTTTTAAAAAAAGATAAAAAATTCTCTGGCATCTTAAAAGAATAGGCATTTAACAAATGATTTAAAGTTGTAATTTTATTTTTAAACTGTCAAAAATTAAACAGTCAATGTTAGATTTAGAAATAAACCATCTGTACAAAGCAACCTTCCACATACGTTTAAATATTATGAACTGTTAAAAGTGCTTCCCCATCACTTCCATAATTATTCTTCTGTCATTCTTTACCTCTATCATGGAGATATGAACATAAGAGTGAAGTAATGACATAAAACTCATACTTGACCAACGTACACAACAAAAATAGGGGAAGAAACAAGCATAGGGGAATAACAAGCCACTAACTCATTCATGTTCTCAAGTCTCCTAATTATTTGGTCTTAAAAATAACTGCCAAAATCTTTAAAAAAAAATTTGCCAAATTTAACATTTTCTTTTAAAACCTAAAAGATTAAAAAATGTTTGTTTTTTTTAAAAAAAAGATATCTACTAGTTCCTGCATTTTATCACTGTCTCCAACACTGTAATTTATTTCTAAATACATGTCTTAGAGTAGGAAAGGAACTTAAAATAGGTCACTCAAACTAACCTCCCACTTAGACTTCTTTTACAGTATTTATTCATTGAAACAAATATTTATTAAGAAGCTAATTCATTCAAACAAATATTATTAAGCATCTGCCATGTGCTAGGCACTGTGTAGTGTACTCAGGATACAGTGTTGAGCAAGGGAGACATGGTCTCTGTTTACTAGAAAAGATTAAATAAGCAATAAGAATAAAATATAATAAAACCAAAAATGGGAAATCCAGGGGGCTGCAGGGTCACAAAATAAGGGGAATACACTTGAGGAGGGGGATGAGAATTTAAATTGAGACATAAAGATTGCAAAGGTTGGGGAGGGGGTGCTTCAAGCAAAGGACAAAAAATGTGCGTTTCTAGCTGTGGAAGCCAGTATCTAAGACCCCCAATGATCTCTACCACCTGGTACGTATGCCTGGTGCAGTCCTCTCCCACACTTATCAGTTTGTGTGACCAGTAGAATACAGCAGAAGTGAAGGTATGTCACTTCCAAGATTAGGTTATAAAAGACACTGCCATTTCTGTTGTGGTCTTTCACTCTTTTGTGCTCTTGGACTCCTCTCCAGGGGAAGTCATGCCACAAGTATCCCCATGGCAAGAAACTAAAGCTTCCTGCCAGCAACCATGAGAATGAGCTTGGGAGCAGGTTCTCTATGCCCAGTTAAGTCTTCAAAGACTACAGCCCTGGCTGACAGGGTGACCACAAACGCATGAGAGACCCTGATGTGCAAACACCAGCTACAGCTGCTCCCAGATTCCTGACCCTCAGAAACAGTGAGATAATAAATGCTTGTTGGTTTAAGCCACCAAGTTTTGGGGTAATTTGTTCCACAGCAAGAACTGATAACTAATTCTCTAGCAAAGTTAAAAAAAAAGAATTTGGGAGCATGGAATACAAAGTTGAAAGAGGTGAGAGGGCAGCCATCCAGCTTTTGTTTAAATGCTATGAGAAATAAGGAATTTCCAGTTCTTGGGGGTTGGGGGGGGAAGAATCCCATTCCTTCGGACAATTGTTAGAAAAATCTTTCTTACACTAGGCTAAAACTTGGCCCCTTGAATATCTACCCTTGTAAAACAAGAGAATTAACAATCTAATCATAGTTTTGAACCCTTATCCACTGTGGGCCTGACACTACACTAGGTGCTTTCATGAAAGTTATTTCATTTAATTCTCACAAAAATCTTATAAAATACATGTTATCTCCGTTTTACAGATAAGGAAACCGAGGCTTGGCAAAGTTAAGTACTCTGCCCTATAGGTTACATGACGTATCTGACAAATGGAACTCAAGTAGAACACATGCTGCATTCTGCAGACCTCAAACTGCTAAATTCTTTGTCCATATGAAAAAATTTTAAATATTTTATAAGTTAATTTCCTTTTCAGAGTTTTCTAGAGTGAAGAAATACTGTTCAGTTAACCATTTCACCTCAAGATGGTTTCTAGACCCTTAATCATGTCAGCTATATTCCATTTGCTAAAATCCCTCTTGAAATGTTAAGCCCAGAACTGACTACAAATTTGCAGATATGGTCTACATCAGCAGCTCTCAACTTTGTTTCTATGTGTAAGATGATGCTCACATGCTTCTCATAAGTGCTTTTACTGTCTTTGTCTTTTACTCAAGAAAACATATTAGAACACAAATGAGTGAGCATGACACTATTATATGAATAATCTTACATTTGCTCAAATATATAATTTTCATAGTTTTGCAGTTTTTCTCTATTATGTGTACTCCATCAAGTGCAAAAATATATGTGCATATATATAATATGTAATTATATATATAAAATATACATTTTAAAATTATATATAATTTTAATAATTCAGCAAATACAGCTTATTTGTGACTGGAATTTTTCGTTTTATTTGAAACTAGTTAGATTTTTTTCTCAAATTTGCTGTTCCCCTTTTAGTCTCTGGCTCTGGGTGAATTCCTATCTTTTATATGATCCGATACCAGATTTCTGGAATGGAATCTGATACCAGGATTCTGGAATCCTTAAATCCTCTATTCAGTTCGCTAAGAATTTGGTGAGTATTGGTCAATTCTCTGTTAAGTCTCACCCTTCCTATTAAAGTATTAAACACAGGGACATTGCATACAGTTTGCTTTCTTATAATGTGATACCAAGAATGTAGTAGCTGCTCAATAAATGTTCAGTGATGTAGTACATGGTATATGTATGTGTGTGTAGACATGCATTTATATGCTGGGTTAAGAAAGCAAGGAGCTGGCCCATGTAGTTAGTACAACTGACAAAACAGATAAGATTATATTTTTAAAAAATCCATACCATCTCACTCTTCAGCAAAGCCAATCCAATTTGGTCTGTGTGAACTTTCCTTCCCATCCCAAATCTCTGTGGTCCATAGTAATTCACAAACCCTTTATTCTATAAATACAAAAAATCAATTAATTAAAAGTGTATTGGGGCCGGCCCCGTGGCTTAGCGGTTAAGTGAGCACGCTTCCGCTACTGGAGGCCCGGGTTCGGATCCCGGGCGCACAACAACACACTGCTTGTCCGGCCATGCTGAGGCAGCACCCCACATACAGCAACTAGAAGGATGTGCAACTATGACATACAACTATCTACTGGGGCTTTGGGGAGAAAAAGGGAAGAAAGAAAAAAAAAAAAGCATATTTTTATGGACTACATGCCTGTGTCCTCGCAAAACTCGTATGTTGAAATCCTAACCTCCAGTGTGATGGTACTGGAGGTGGGGATTTGGGGAGGTAATTAGGTCATGAGGGTAGTGCCCTCACGAATAGGATTAGCACCCTTATAAGAAAAGACCAGGGAGCTAACTCACTCTCTTTCTGCCGTGTGAGAACACAAGAAGACGACCATGTTGGCACCCTGATCTTAGGCTTCAAGCCTCCATAAATATGAGAAATAATTTTCTGTTGTTTAAAACGCACCTAGTGTATGGTTCTTTGTTATAGCCATGAACTAAAACAAATAAATACAATTATTGTGTCAGAATATGTAACCAAGTCTTTCTCTTCATATTTCTTTTAATAAACGAGTCCCGTAATTGGCAATACACACATGTGGACCAAATAGTCTGAGAAATGCTATACAGCTAAAGAATAGAAAGGAGAAGAACAAATGATTAAAAGTTAGAAAGTAAGATGAGTGAAAAAGCTTTAAAAATATGTCGGCTTTTCACTCACATCACTGAGGCATTTTCTGGGACGTGGGACTTTCAGTGCTAAAACCAGGAAAGTTCTAGGAAACTGAGATGAACTGGTCACTTAGTACTGGATCTGATCTTTGCCCTGAAACTCTTGCTGACTTTGAGACTCTTCTGCTTCCCGGAGACGCTGGGAATAAGAAACAGATTTATTTTCAAACCCAGCAAGTCGTGGCTCCTTTATACAGAACAGTTTTGTCTTTCTGTTATCTCAGTTTCTGAAAGCCGGGGCCAAGACAATGGCAGGGCGTCACTTCAGCAGGAACAGAAAATTGTAATTTACTACCGCAACCATTAAAGACACTGGTCAGTGTTTAGACATGTTCTCACAAAGACAACACCAGGCCCAGACGGTTTCTTGAAAGATAAATGAGTCTTCTACACTTCCTTTATGAGAGGAGTATACATTTCTTCCTTCAATGATTATTATCGAGCACCAACTCCAAGACTGTTCCATAAAGGATGCTAGACAATTTGCTATCCGCATGGTACAAAAGGACTGCATCTTCACCTCAGGCCATTCACAAAAATCAACTGCAGATAGAATAAGTACTCCCTAGATTAAATCTCACAGTTAAATACTTTTAATTATTTCAAATTGGGAAAAATAACATCAGCTAGTATACTATACTAACCAGAAGAGTTTTAAGTACCCCTTCAAATTACTTAGAGTTGGATATAACAAAAGGTTTACAGCAATCAGAGCTATAACCCTCTAAAACAAAACTTCAAAGACTTCTTATTCTGAGGGCTTCTCAACTCTCTTTCCTTATCATAAGAACTAAAGCTAGAGTATTCCTAATGGGAATTTTATAATGGTAAGTTCTATAGCCATAAGTACCAAATAAAAGACAATAAATACAATCAGAATTCAGAAAACCCTCTCCCTTTTTTAAGGGATACCTTTTTTTTTTTTTCGGTGAGGAAGATTAGCCCTGAGCTAACATCTGCTGCCAATCCTCCTCTTTTTGCTGAGGAATATTGGCCCTGGGCTAACATCCGTGCCCATCTTCCTCTACTTTATATGTGGGACACATGCCACAGCACAGCTTAATAAGCAGTGCGCAGATCTGCGCCCAGGATCCAAACCTGTAAACCCCAGGCCGCTGAAGCAGAGTGGGTGAACTTAACCACTACGCCACCAGGCCGGCCCCAGAGATATCTTTTTAATAACAGTTTTTCAAGGAAGAAAAAAAAGAATTTTAAATAGGTCTAGAAAAAAAAAGGACAAAACAACCATAAAAAGGGTATCAGAGAATGCCTATACACAGGTAAATGTGAGTAATTTAAACAATCTTTAGTTGAAAGATGTTTCAAACAAAAACCAGTTTTTGTTTGTTTGCTTTCCTGCTGGAGAGGCATAAAATTGTGTAAAAAGGTCTTTGTGGTCAGAAACTTAGATCAGTGTTTCTCAATGTTAGCTATAGAGTAGAATCACTTACGGAGGTTTTGAAAAATACTAATGCCTAAGCTGCACCCCCCAAAGTTCTTATTTAATTGGTTTGGGAGTAGAGATTCACTGCTGAGACTTTTTAAAAGCACCCCAGGTTGAGAATTACTGGTCTAGATCAGAGGTTGGCAAACTACAAATGGCCCACAAGTCAAATCTGGCCCAACAACTGTTGTAGTAAATAAAGTTTTATTGGAACAGGGCCATGCTCATTCATTTATGTATTGTCTATGGCTGCTTCCACACAATAGCAGTGGAGTAGTTGCAACAGAGACGATATGCCTACAAAGCCAAAAATATTTATTTTCTGGCCCTTTATAGAAAAAAGTTTGCGGACCCATAGTCTAGATGATCAGACGAAGGCTATGGTTGTTATGTGCAAATTTAGATGGCTGGCAAACATCATTTAAAAACTTACATTAAATAATTTTTACTGTAAGATATAATAACGTGTATGATTTATCATTTGTATACACTGAAAAAATTCAAAAAGCTAGATTGAAAAGAAAAAAGATTGTGTATAATTCTGAAAAGAAATGTAACTATTTACCAAAGATTTCTGAGAATTACATACTGAAGAAAATTTCCAAAGAAATAAATCCCTTTGCCTAAAATACTACTCTATATGGTGGATGCTAAAAAAATCTCTCTTCTGATGCAGATAGTTTATTTTCCCCTCTCTGGGGAACTCTACACATTGTATTTTTTTAATTACTTTAAAAAAAATTTTTTTAATATAAAAATGTACTAAGAAAATAAAAAATAAGCCAAATGGTCCTAAGTATTATTTTAAAAAATAATTATACATGCACATAAAAAGAAAAGGTACAAAAGAAAAGTTTCCCTTCTTGCCTCAATGTAAAGAGAGGGACTATAACAATTTTCCTACAGTACTTTATTTTAAAAATTGAGTTTGCCCTGCTGGCTGATGACCTGGCACAGAGGACTGCCCTTCCCCCGGCTCACTGCACCCTCACCCCTGCTTCTGTGATCTGTACATAATAAATCTTGTGACTCTGTTAAAAAAAAAAAAAAAAAAAAAATTGAGTTTGCTTACCTTAACATTTTCTATTGCCTCCAAAATTCTCTTTTTCAGGTTTGTGGAATCATTTGTCTGGTTTTTTAAATTTCTGATGACAATATCAAAATGATTTCCTTTGAGCTGACCGAGTCTAAGGGAATCCTCTACAGACCGAATATTAAGCACATTCATTCTTTTCTTTTCAATTTCTTTTTCAATATTTTTCAACCTATAAATGATAAATCATATAGACTCAGTTAAATCTCAAATTTTAAAAAGTAGTATAAGGTTTAAATGACAGTTGCCAGGCAACCACTTATATCAGAATACTAAAACAAAATTTGGGGGGAATATTCCAAAGTTACTGTTATTTCAACAAATGTGCACTAAAAGCCCATTAAGAAAGGATTATATTAAGAGAGTTACTTTAAGAACTTGAACAGAGATTCCTGATGCTATCACTCTGACTATACAGGCCTTCTGACGTCTCCTTAGCTCAACTCCTCTTAACTCTTCTTCTTTCTCTCCTTAGACTTTGCTCCTTTCCTCTTCAGTCTCTCTTTTCCCAAGATTACCAAGAAAAACCGCTAGCACCAGAAGATTTTCCTACAATTCTGCTCTGAACACTTCCTTACTCAAATTTTCAGTTCTTCTCCAACATCTAAATAATAGATGCCAATTATCTTAGCCTAACTTGTAATATCCTGTAAGAAATGATGTAAATTTTTCTTTACATTCCTATTTCTGTAGTCCTTTTAGGAATTTTATTAGACAGATTGTTTAGCTTACTGCCTCTCCAAAAATATCTTCAGATTTTCTGCATCTGTTAAAATCTTACTATTTACTTGGAGGGTAATTAAAATCCTATACCCATAAGCCAAATTAAAGTACTATCTCCTAGGAACTAATAATATTTTTTGTCTTTGTCAGTTAGAAACTAGCTTTTAACAGTTTAACAGATGCTAAATACTTTTAACATCTAAAGTCCTTCTCTCTAACCTATACTGCACTTCTTGACCACAAAGATAAAATCATATACATTTTTTTTTGTCTCTAAGAGCTTAGAAACATCTACTTGCAAATAGTGGATATTTAAACATCTGATGGCCAAGGATTAATATATCAATATTACATCAAATTAGGATGAATTTTGGTCCAATAATTCAACTTTTTGAAGTTTATCTTAAGGAAAGAATCCATAAGTCAGAGATTTAAGTATAATAATATTAATCACAGTATTATTTACAGTGAAATATTGGAATGAATTTATTTCTATATACAAAACTAGGGGAATGTTAAGCAAATCAGTCTACATAATGGACATGATTTTGAAATATTTCATGACAAATTTTCATAAAACAATATTATTTTATTTTTATGAGTAAAATATAAATTGCACATATAGTATGATTTTCATATATATACAAAATGTCTGTGTAATGTGTGTATATAGTATAGTGTCTGAAAAAAGTCTAGAAAGAAATAGATCAATAGATTATTGTGGTTGTTTCTGAGTAATGAAATTATCAGTGACTTTTAATCTCTTTTTTATATTTTTTTCTATTTTCTAAATCTACAATGAATATGTATTTCTTTTACAACTACAAAAGATATTTTTAAAATGTGATTAAGTTGAAAGGAGGCTAAATTTGAGTGTTTTACATCCTAATTAACAAGGATTTATTCTTAAATGTAAGGAACCATGATAAAAGTATTATAGTAATTAGAAAAAAAATATTTGTAAGATACAGTCCTGAATATGAGTGCTTATTTGAATATAAAATAGGACGTTTTGAAACAATTTATCTCATTTAAAATTTGCTACTTCTCAAAGTTTCTATCCTAAAACTACCTACATTTTCAATGTACATTTAAGACATAACTCTATCTAGAAGATAATTATATTATTAATGCAGAATATGCTGTTCAGTAAGCCCATAAACAATTAATTAATCCTGATAGTGAGGTTAATATACTCCCAGTATTATTCTGAGTTTTTAGTCTTACATCTATTTATTTGATGCACTAAGAAAGTAAAGTTCTCTCTTGTAGAGCAATGTCTTATTACCTTTCTGGAGTCACTTTTCTAACAACCATTGCCTGATAGGTGATGGCTTTCTTGTCTTTAAGTCCTGCATAACTAAAATCCGAAGGAATCACACCAAGTTTGATAGCTAAAAAACCAACTGCTTCAAACATTTCCAGATTTTCTTTTCGTAGGGTAAAGGCTGAAACAAAAATAATCCTAGATTACAAAAAATCAGGTACCATACATCAATTACATTCTTAGCAGACTAACAGATTAACATAATGAATCAAATCATTAATTTAAATAAAGAGTATTTTTGAATCGAGATTGAAAATCAGTGTCAGATTTCAGCTGTCATTTTGAAAACGCTAGCTGGGGGGGCCGGCCCGGTGGCACAAGCGGTTAAGTGTGCGCGGTCCACTGCGGCAGCCCGGGGTTCGCCAGTTCGGATCCCGGGGGCGCACTGATGCACCGCTTGGCAAGCCATGCTGTGGCGGCGTCCCATATAAAGTGGAGGAAGATGAGGCACGGATGTTAGCCCAGGGCCAGTCTTCCTCAGCAAAAAAAGAGGAGGATCGGCAGATGTTAGTACAGGGCTGATCTTCCTCACAAAAAATAAAAAATAAAAATGATAGTTGGCTCGATAAAGTCTTACAGAAAAAAAAAACCCCAAATTCCTTAATTTGGCATTCATATCTGGCCCCAATCTTCCTTACCAGTCTCATGTGCCACTTCCTTTCATATATCCTATAATCCTGACACGGAGAACTTCTCATAATCCTTGGACAGATAGAGCCTTCTACAGCTTTGTACTTTTGCACATTTGAGTTCCTCTGTCTAAAATATGCGTTCCCTCCATCGATTAATTGCCATACTTCTATTCATTCTTCATGATCCAACAGCAGTTGGATCAGCAGTTCTCCCTCAAATTCTTTCCAGTTTCCCAAGGCTGAATGCTCTCAAAGCAGGGGTCACGTTTGTTTTATTGACCATTATGTCCTCAGCCTAACACATAGTAAATATTTGTTGACTGAATGAATAAGTAATTGAACTCCATAAGAAGTTGATTACTTGATCCTGCATGTCTCCACAAGTTATCATTATCTATATCATGACACCTAATACCATGTATTATAAGTTTATCCCTTTATGTTTGTCCAGCCCATTGACTGGGAGTTCCAGGCCAGTAAGCCAGTAAATAAAATGGTACTTGCTTCATGGTAGGTGCTTAAAATGTCTACTAGATGAGAAGGTGAGAGTGAGATTGCGGGGGGTAGGAGGAACAACTACAACAAAAACAAAAACAAAAAAAAACCCCAACATGTTGGCCTATATAACCTGCCAGTATTAACAACATACTGCAATCCTTAGTTCACCATATTTACATATAAGATACTTTGAAGTACTGCCCTCTCCCCTTAAATCATGAAAAGGAAATCCAATTTTTTTTCCATAGAATAGTTTATATTTTGTTCAACTGCTGTAACTGTCATCAGCAGCTACAAGGGCCTCTCTGAAGGGTGCCCTAAGAAAAATTTAATATTAATCATAAACATGACCCACCAAGTAGAAGGATGTGAAATATATCTATCTATGAATATATGAAATAGGTACACAAGAGCTTGTAATATCCATACTTTAGAATATCACATAATTGTTTAAAAGAATGGGGATGATCTATATGTTCTTTATATTTCTATATAAATCATCTCTAAAAACATAAAAATAGCAAGTTTCAAAAATATGCAGTCTATGTCATTTATGTGAAAGTTTTAAAAACCTGCAATGCAATGTTACATATTTTCAGTTTCTAATTTGCACAAGAAAAATATATTTTATTTTTAATTACATGTTTAAGAATTGTTAAAGTATAAACAACTATGATTTCTGAAGAATACTCAAGCACTGTCCATTATTTTCTAAAAGTTTTTACAACTAGGGTCATTATTTTTTGTACTGTCATAACAACTCTCTAGAATTCTCTAAATTTTCTGTTACAGCAGTCATAAATTAAGTGTATTATGACTCTGTTATTCTTTTAAAAACTGATAAAAGAAGTAGAGAAAAGTAAAGAATCATACGAGTTAATTGTGTGTGCTAAATCACAACCTGAGCTAGTGGCCGGTTAGCTCAGTTGGTTAGAGGGCAGTGCTAATAAATCACAACCTGTCCTTTATAGTTTCAGGGGACCTTGACCAAATGGATTTGAATATAAACCTCTGGTTCCAAGGCAACTGTTTATATCAGTTGTTTCAAATAAAATGAAATTAAAGGCCCACATTTAAAATGTAGAGAAATTCTAATCTCAAAATATTTCAGCTATTGTCATGATAGGATTAATCAAAGAGTTTAAATAAAATAATTCTGGAAGATGTGCTAGGCTGAGGATATAATGGATCCCTGCTTTGGGAGCATTCACTCTTGGGAGCCTGAAAAGAATTTGAGGAAGAAGTGCTGCTGCTATGGGGGCTTGAAGAATGAATATAAGTATGGCAAACAGTCAAAGCAATAAAAAATATCAAAATACCAAATTTTTTTAATATGTGTAAGACTTGTGGAATCCTATCATTTTAGGGGGTCCATAATGTTCTCCCTCTTGTACTATACACCTCTGTGAGGCTGAATTTTGTTCATTTGCTTCAATCAAGACAAGAAATTACAACACATCAAATACAGGAACAGATATGAGAATCCAGCTGACTTCTATTGTCAGATATTAGAAAGATTTGTAGAACTGGATAACAATGCCATCCTTCTCATGAACTTTTAGTGGAAAAATATGGTTATTTTTCAATAAAAAATGTTATGTTAATAATAGATTTATTTTAAATGAACTCATAGTCTTAAAATTTGTTTTAATTGCTAATGTCGGCTATCAATAGATAATAACCACATAAACAAAAGCTGTTTGGGATCCATAATAATTTATAAGAGCTACACTCTTCAAGGGTCCTGGAACCAAAAAGTTTAAGAACCAATTAGGAATAATGTGAACAATATAGTAGTCCTTCAAGTATGCCAAATCTATGGAACTAGACACAAATCATTAAAATAATTTAAGAGTAAAAGAAAATGCAAAATTCAATCAAGTGTTGCAGTAGCCTGGCTAGAAGTTGCAAACTTTGAAAAGTAGACCAGAAAAGTCTACTGTGTAAAGGCTGAGACCAGTCCTTAGTTTTAAAGTGTTTGATAACTAGGGTTCGATGTGTCAGATCTGTCCCTGACAATCTGGGCGTGTCACGGGTCACTACACAAGCTCAGCCATGTAAGAAGGACCTCCAAACTATCTGAGATTCTATCAGTTTGTTGCTGATTAACCTTAGTGCATAAATATTTTTTATCCATGAAGATTCTGAATTTAGAATGGAAATATTTAAGAGAATCAAATCTATGACTTTAGTAAACTTGGAATGTTTAAGAGAATGGGACTTTAATTCCAATTAAAAATGTCTAATTGATTTAAATTTGTCTTTTTACATTGAAATCTCATTAAATTAGTAAACAATATGGAAACATATAGGAAAACTAAAAGTTACCAAATTTATAAGTTTAATTTATGAGATTCATAACATTTTCTTAATTACTTGGAATGATTAAAGTATTTAAAAAGAAAATCAGCTATACTAAATTTTAAAATTCTATTTTAGTGAGTTCCACTTCCAGCCATGTTAGAATAATTGGTATTCTAGACTTGTCCTTCCACCGTAAACAAACAGAAAACAAGACAAAACATATGAAACACCTGTTTTTAGACACTGGAGAGCAGGCAGCACAGAACTGTGATCCAAAAGAAAAGGAAAACAAACAAAGTGAGTCCTAAAATAGCGAAGTTTTCTGTCTCGAGGTACTTTCTAGACCACAACAGAGCAGGAATCCAGTTGGAGCAGAGTGGTCTTGCCGAATTAAGAGGATAGAGGTGGGAGTTCAGGAAGGCTGCGGGGGCAGGAATTCATGAGGCAGAGTACCTGATAAGAGGAAGCTATGCAGAGAGAGTTCCAGAAATCCCCATAGGTGATCTCTTGAGTTTGTTGCTGATTACTGAGCTGTACACGACTAGGATTAAATGCTATGTATTATTTATCTAATGTTGTGTAACAAGTCACCCTAAACCTTAGTGGCTTACAAGGTTCACTTCTCTCTCATAGTTTCCACGGGTCAGGAATTCAAGAGCACCTTGGTTTAGTGAGTCGAGCTCAGGCTCTCTCTTGAGGTTGCAGTTAGATGTGGCTGGGGCTGCAGTTATCCAAAAGCCTGACAGGAACTGGAGGATCCATTTCCAAAGGGGCTCACTCACATGGCTGGCCAGTTGGGACTTGCTATAGGTGGGAGGCTTCAGTAGTTCTCCAAACGGCTGCTTGAGTATCCTCACAGTGTGGTAGCGGGCTTACCCCAGAGTGAGCAAGCCAAGAAACATGGGCAAAAAGTACAATACTTATTATGATCTAGTCTTAGAAGTCACACACCATCACTTCTGTCATATTCTGTTGGTCACAGAGGCCACTCTGTGTGACAACCAGGAGAAGATCACTGAGAGCTTCTTGGATGTGAGGAACCACAGTCCATCTTCTGGCTTTAATACTTTATGTCCTACCTCCATTCAAAATATACTCATTCCTTCCCAAGGCCCCAAAGACTCATTCTATTAAAGCATCAGCTCAAATTCTAGCATGTTTTCCTCTAAATCAGGTCCAGATGTAGATAAGCCTCCCTGGGTACATTTTCTTGAATTAGAATCCTCAAATATAATTTCTCTTGATACGAAGACTACGAAGGACTGTGACACGAAGAGACAAATCTGCTTTTCACACACTTGACAATGTTGAGACACACATAGGACAGGCACTATAGACTGTTCAAACTGGGGGAAAACTGGAAATACCCAGAAGGTAATGGTACGTAGCAATTCTGAATCCAGCCAGGAATATGTTGGTTATTTCTTTATTAGAATTCAGCCCTACCAAAATCTGGAAATAACTGCTGTGGCTCTAGGGCCCACCTCTGTGTCTTGGTTCTGTCCTCTGAGTGAACCCCACTTTTCTGTAAAAGATAGCCTGTGTACAGCAGAGTAGTTTTCTCAGCCTAATTCCTGCTTTTAAAGTTTGGGAATCCAAATGCCTCTTTTTATTTTGTAGTCTTTGACCCTTTCAAACACTGTGTGGGTCTTCTTCGGGTCATTCCATTAGACAAAGATACACTCAAATTTTGTCAAGATAAGATCTTTTCTGCTTAGGGCATCTGCTGAAACTGCTGATGGAAAATGCCCCTAAATTCCTAGAAGAATTACTGTTGAACATAGGGGATCCGTGAGTCATGCCCTTAAAGTCCCTATAAGGCCTTTTGTTTGTCTGAACCATTCTTTGAGACACTGGTTTACATCTTTCTAAAATTTTAACAAAGGATTTTACAATCACATCCTAGATTTCCTTGTTAGAACATGTTGTCCTGACCTGCCACGATTTTCCCTTTGCCTGGAAGACATTTCTTAATTTAAACATCATGTGCCATCTGGAAAGGCTGAGAATTTATTTATTTTTTTAAATTATTGTTGAACCCAGCAAGTCCTGGCTTCTTTATATCTAACAGTTTTTCCTTCAGAATTGTACTATGAGCACTAAAAACTACCCAAGTGGCATGCACTTTCAACACTTTGCCTGAAAATCTCTTTAATTAGAGTACCCCTTCTTTAGATACATTTTCTATTTCCCATTTTACTACAAGTAACAGTATTGCCAAACTTTCTGCCACTACACAACAAAGATCCCTTCCTTCCAGGTTCTAATTATATTTTTCTTACTTTCCTTTAAACTCTCATTGACAGCTTCCTTGAAGTACCTTCAAACTTCTGCCTGCCAACAGGTCCCAAAGGCATTGCTACCACAGGTTTTAGGTTTTTGTTATAGCAGCAACCCATTTCTGGTACCAAAATCTGTATTAGTTATCTAATGCTGCACAATTAGTCACCTCAAATCCCAGTGACATAAAACAACAATAATCATTTACCATCTGTTAGGGACTGAATGTCTCTAGCCCCCCCCAAATTCATATATTAAAGCACTAACCCCAGTGTGGCTATATTTGGAGATGGGGCCTATTAAGGAAGCAATTAAGGTTACAGGAGGTCATAAGAGTGGGGCCCTGATTCACTAAGATTAGTGTCTTCATAAAAGACACCAGAGAGCTCTCTCTCTCAATCTCTCTCTCCGTGAGCACACAAAGAAGAGGTCATGTGAGCATCCAGCAAGAAGGTGGCTGTCTGCAACCAAGGGGAGAGCCCTCACCAGACACCAACCCTGCTGGCACCTTCATCTTGTACTTCCAGTCTCCAGAACTGTGAGAAAACAAATATCTGTTGTTTAAGTCACCCAGTCTATGGTATTTTGTTATGGTAGCCAGGGCACCCTAATACACTACCCTACACAGCTTTTGTGGGTCAGGAATTCAGGAGTTAGATACTTCTGGCTTGAGGTCTACTGTGAAGTTGCAGGTGAACATCAGCTGAAGCTGGAGGATCTCCTTCTAAGGTGGATCACTCACATCGGTCATAAGGTGCTGGCTACTGGTGGGAGGCAGGCTTCAGTTTCTCTCCACAGGGCTTCTCGGGTGTTTTCAAGGTGTGATGGTTTGCTCTGTCAGAGTGAGTAATATGAAATACCATTTATGACCTACACTCAGAAGTAATTCACTGTCACTTCTGAAATATTCTGTTGGTCAAACAGGCTGGCCCTGATTCAGTGTAGGTGGGGAATACACCAAGACATGAATATCAGGAGTTAAGCATGATTGGGGGCCATCTGGATGCTGGTTACCACACTCTACCAGGCTGGACAATGAAATACTAGGCATTTGTAACTTGCCAGAGATTACACAAGGCTGGAGACTGGCCAGAGAAGAGAGATCTATTTAAATAGCAAGGGCATTCAGTAGAAACCACACAAGGATCATGCTATAATAGTAGAGTTATATGACAGCCCTACAGTAAAGCCCACTCCAAATCTCCCTTAATAAAACTCAAAATGGAGCTTCAAGTGCATCTGCAAATTACTTCCTACCTGCTAAAACAAAGTTCAACATTCATTAAAAGAAGACAACAAAATTCAGACACTGAACAAGGTAACATTCACAGTGTTTGGCCTCCAAAAAATATTACTAGATATGCAAAGAAGCAGGAAAATGTGACCCATAACTCAAATAAAAGTCAGTCAATAAAAACAGACCCAGAAATGACAGAGATAGAATTAGCAGACAAATACTTTTAAAGACCTATTAAGGATAGGACCAAAAATTATAGGAAAACATGAACATAATAAGAAATGGAAGACCTAAGAAAGAATCAAATGAAACTTGTAGAGCTAGGAACGCAATACCTAAAATGAAAATTTTGTTGGATGCTTAAATCTTTCATAGAATTCTTTCTTCAAAAAAGTATTCTAGGAAAATGGTATGGTGGTTCCTCAAAAAATTAAACACAGAATTACCCTATGATCCAGCAATTCCACTTCTGGGTAGATACCCAAAAGAACGGAAAGCAGGGACTCGAACAGATATTTTTACAGCCACGTTCACAGCAGCATTATTCACAATAGCGAAAAGACGGCAACAAGTCATGTCCATTGACAGATGAATGGATAAACAAAATGTGGTATATACAGACAATGGAATATTATTCAGCCTTAAAAAGGAAGGAAATTCTAACACATGTACAACATGGATGAACCTTGAAGACATTATGCCAAGTGAAATAAGGCAATTACAAAAGGACAAATACTGCAGATTCCACCTATATGAAGAACCTAGAGTAGTCAAATGCATAGAGATGGAAAGCAGAATGGCGGTTGCCAGGGCTGGGGAAAGGTAGAATGGACAGTTATTGTTTAATGGGTATAGAGTTTGAGACTGGTATAGAAAATGAAAAATTCTAGAGATGAATGAGTGGTGATGGTTGTACAACTATGTAAATGTACTTAACGCCATTGAACTGTACACTTAAAAATGGATAGAATGATACAGTTTATTATATGTATATTTTACAATAAAAAATAAAAATAAAAGTTTTTTTTAAGTTTCTATTTTTTAGGTATGTCTACTTATTAAGAAATTTTTTTTATATGAGCTATTTTGGTTCTAAAAAAAAGGTTGGCCTAAGCAAAATCTGGGATGGGCAAAATTTACCTTTGTCTTTTTCTTTGGTCTTGGACTTGTAGGTATCCCAATATCTTTATACCATCCTCTGGGGAACCATCAATTCCTCCCTTTAACATATCCCTCCAAATATTCATAGTTTTTGTAAAACTAACTTAAATTAATATATAAAAAGTTTCCACAATTTTTTGGCTCATTACCTCAAATTAATATTGTTAGAACTTCAAGTAGTATAAAATCTACAGCTGCTTAAATCATTTATCAGCAATTCCCCCCTCCACAAGTAAAACTAGTTTTTCAAAATAGATCCATCTGTTAATATTTATTGCATGCCTAGATCCTATACTAGCAGCTTTCTCATGGAAAAGGCAAGTCACACAACCAAACAGAAATTTGTAGGAGAAGGCACTAACATTTGAGTAACTATTACATACTAAACATTTTCATTACTTATTTCATCTAATCCTTACAATACCATTCTGAATTAGGCTTTACTACTACTCCATTTTTAAAGTACAACTAAAAGTTATGAATTGTTAAGTAACTTGCCCATGGTATTATTCTTTCATTTTTACATTTGTGGAAACTAAGTCTTAAAGATACTAAAAAGTTCATAAATCTTTTTATGAACTGAAGTCATAATGCAAAATAAAACCCACACAGCTCCAAGGTCCAAACTCTTTTCATTGATACCACAGAGTCCCTAGATAGTACAATCCTGTTTCTGTGCCACACACATCTGTGCAAATCTGGGTTGCTGGTTTTATCTTAAATGCTTTGCTGTATAAATTTACTAAACATGACCATCTGAAACAATTCCCTCCTTCATGTAGGATATAGGCCAATTAAACCTGGTCAGCCAAACTTGAGAGTGAGATTTCATCAGTTCTATCCTATCCTAGAAACTGAATATATCCCCTAAAACAGTGATTCTCAAAATGTGGTCCCCAGACCAGCAGAAAAAGCATCACCTGGGAATTTGTTATAGCCTTGCTCCAAACCATCTAAATCAGAAACTCTAAGAATAGGCCTCAGAAATCCACTTTAGGGCCGGCCCCGTGGCTTAGCGGTTAAGTGCGCGCGCTCCGCTGCTGGCGGCCTGGGTTTGGATCCCGGGCGCGCACCGACGCACTGTTTCTCCGGCCATGCTGAGGCCGCGTCCCACATACAGCAACTAGGAGGAAGTGCAGCTATGACATACAACTATCTACTGGGGCTTTGGGGGAAAAAATAAATAAAATAAAAAAAAAAAAGAAATCCCTTTTAACAAGCCCTTTTGGTGATTATAATGCATGCTAAAGTCTGAGAACCTCTTCTCTAAAAGACTGCCAGAGCCAAAGGAAGGAGCTCTCTGTAAGTTTTCAGGTTCCCTACCTTGGGTAGTGAAGTTCAATTGTTTCAGATTACAAGGTATTCCCTTCACTTTCCCAAGCATAGCAAACATATTTTACTTATCTCCAAATCCTTAATTTTAATTAAGATAACTTTCAAAATATGAAATCAAGATTTACCACCAATAAAACTTACAAAACATGAAATAACTGCTTCAACCTTATACATCTGTGACCATGTTAACTATAAATGTCTGTTAACCATACTTTCATCAACAAGGTTAATTTTTACAATGAGTGTAATTCGAACAGCTCTATCTTCCATTAAAAAACAGACCCATATATTTTTTTCCAATATCCCTGTGGCCAAGTCTATTTAATTCATTTGAAATTATTCAGCTATCACAAAATTTTAACTAAGTTTACCCAACAAAATGGTAATGATTTATTAAATTACCTGTATGTATAACTTTCCTTTCCTGGCATTCAAGAAGAGACCTCTTCCTGTATTTGTGTGCTTTTTCCCGAAACCTTACTGTTATCACTACATTTGGATTAGCAGCATTGTAATTCAGTTCAGGAAAAGATTTGGTTTCCACAAGGTTTCCAAACTTTTTGTTGACAAAATGGTGGACAGCTTTTCTGTGGTCTTTGTTTGTATCAGGTTTAAAGGTAAATTTGGAATTTTCTTTCTTTGCATCCAAATATTTAAAAAAGCCAAATGCTTCTTCTTCGGATACCAAGTGACAGAGTTCTTCATATTCAAGATTTGGTTTTACAACAATTTCACTGTTTTTTCCTACAGTTATTAAGAAAGGAAACTTCTGCCTAATAGCACTATGCAAAATAGCCCTCTGGTTTTTGTCAAGGATTCTGCCTAATGAGAATTCAGGAGACGGTCCAATTAGCTCAGTTTTAGAATTCCACTTCTCTTTTGTATCACAGGCAAACTGATTCAGTAATTCATTAGTTTTTTCATCTAACAAGGAGCTTATTACATCAACTTTTTCTTCTTCATCTTTGGAAGCTCCATCCTTGATAGTATCTTCCTTTTCCGAACTAGACTGATGATTCTGGTCATCATCGGAGCACCCAGCTAAAGTATCAACTTCTTGACTGCTTCCCTCTTCAAAGGATAAATTTTGAAGATCTAGTTTTGATTTTTTCGCAAAATTATTTGACTCAGGTGGCACTTTACTAATCTTGTAAACAGGTTCATCAGTGGCCTTATTAACTAACTGTCCTTGTTCATCAATCTCAATGACAACGAAGTCACTTGGTGAGCTTTTTATAGTGCCACGAAAGCCAACATGATCAGTAATGAAACACAAAGAACTAAACCTGATTCTAAAATCTATATCCTCTTCCATTCTTAAATAACAACGCCTACAAAAGAAACAGAGAGGCGGTCAGTTACCAGACAGAAAAGTTGTGGATAACAAAAAAGAAACAAATTTGCAGGATTTATCTAATTCTCTTCCTCCCCATCAATTCTGAGACCCCTTAAAAGACATTAATAATTTAATATATCATGTGTATTTTGACTATCCTGTACCAAGATGAATTAACAGGCAAATTTTTTTCTGGTATAACTGGTGATTTGCAACTTGACTCTACCCGCTCAAGGCTCCCATCTATTATGCAGGATTAAAATGTTTCAAGTTTACATTAAAAATACCATTTGTAGGCCCACAAAGAAGAGACTAGAACACAGGACTGTTTACAAGGATTTGTCTAAACACCACTTCTGAAACTTAAAATTCGCAGCTAATTCCAGAGAATTTGTGGCTAGATTTTTATATATTAGGGGTTAGGGATGGGAGAAGGGATGAGGAGAAGACAGGAAGAAATAGTCCAAACTGATATATAAACGAAGTTGTAAATACCAACTGGTAATACAAATATGCTTCAAGGTGGGCTTAAGTTAATCCTGGACCTTCAGCCTCCTTGAAAGCCCAGTTACAAACTTTCACAGATACAATCTTTTGAGGTTGACCCAAAGGAAAATTCCAATCATATCACTGGCATCAGAGAGAAGAAACCCTTACAGATCTTGGCGAAGCAGTAGACAAGAGAATAATCCTCTGAGGAAGCTTTCACTCATTCTTTGCATAACCCATGGCTACCACACCAGACGAAGCTACAGGAAAGATAAAATGACCAGGGGCCCCATACTACTCAGTTCTTTGTGTTAACCACACTCTGCAGGTTATTATCATCTGGACCTTCATCCCATTTCTACAGTGTATTCTACCAATCTGAACCAATTTAGCAAACCCACCTCTATCCTTTCTATTATACCATGTAGAAATCACAGCAAATTTTCCATATCCTACTGTCCTAAAGAATATATAAGGATATATTGTTTTCCTTCATTCCTTAATTTCCCTTACAGTCTCCTCAGTTTCTTGCCCTAATTGAAATCTGGCTATTTCCCCAGGCTGCCTCTTCTGCAGTCCTCTCAAGCAAAGGCTATTTTTCCTTTCACACTCACCAAACTTAGGACCTGGAGGTTGCAAATATTTTCTATATCTGCCACTGCTTCTTCCAAACCATTTCTTCCTTCTCTACCTCCCAAAATCTCAGTTCCTTTGAAGTTCATGCCATCAGGCCCTACCATCTGCTGTCATTCCTTCTCTGGTCCCTGGATGACTCTTCTTCATTCACTGATGATTTTAACACCTGGTTCACTGCTTTCCTATTCAGCATGACTTCCATGACCATCCATATGGATCATCCATTTAACACTGTGCTCCCTCAGTTCCTCAATCTCAACCTCAACCCGCTTCCACTTCACCTTGGTCATAGTTTGATTTTCTCATCACTAAAAACTACATCAACTTGAAGCATCAGTCTGGCTCTCAGATTACTCCTGCTGTGCTTTCATCACTCTACTTTAGTACTTCCAGAATTTCTGAAATATTGTGAAGGCCTCTAACCTCTGCTTCTAGCACTAGTCCACTATAGTCCATTCTCCACTTAGCAGCCAGAATGATGATTTAAAAGGTAAACTAAATCATATCATAACTGTGTTTAAAACTCTCTAATTACGTTTATAATAAAATCCAAATTACTTACCTTGGCTTCCAAAGACTTCTAAGATTCTGGACTTTGTTCCCCAAATTTATCTTGTACTCGTTCCCATTACCCACTACACTCCAGCTACACTGGTCTTCTTCAGTTCCTTTGTGTTAACTGTTCCTGATGATTAAATCGGTCCTTCCCCAATCACATCCTCAGAGAGGTCTTCCCTGACCAATAATCTAAAGGAACCAGCAAGTCACTCTCTTTCACAAAACCCTATTTAATTTTCTGCATAGTATTTCTATCTAATAATTTTCCTCATTATTTATTGTATATCTCTCCCAGCTACAACGTTAGCTCCACAACAGCAAGAATCTTGTCTGCCTTATTCACTGATTATCTCACATTTAGAACAGTGTCAAGCACATAGCAGGCTCACAATCAATAGTGATTGTTGAATAAATGACACAACTAGTACAACATAAGAGCTGTAATGGTGAAGAGGAAGAAGGGATCACTTTTGCCTATGATAATCAGGAAAAGCGTAATGCAAGAAGAGGCCATCTAAGTCCAGAAAACGGTTCAAGAAATAGAAATGAGGTAGAGTCATATCATAAGTAACGTACAAACCAAATATGCAATGTGTTAGAGAAAACTGAACAGCCCAGATGCACAGCAGTAGGAGAAAAAGTTTTCTAGTACAGTTCTGGAAAATACAGCTGGATTAGTGCCAAACTATGTAAGACACTGAATGCCCAGTCAAAGACAGAATTCGTTGAGTGGTCAATGGATGGCCACTGGAGGTGTTCCAGTAGGAAGATGACACAATCCAAAAAGATGTTTTAGTAAGATGACTTGATGGCACTGAGCAGGATGAACGTCATGAAGAGTCAGAGGAGCTGCAAAGCAATGTGATCAAAAGCATAGTTGTAAGATTGGCCTTGGAAAGAATAATGAGCTACTCTTTCCCCAAAAAGGAGGCGATATAAAGACATTCTAAGCTGGTGGAATACGTAGAACAACTTGGGGAGGAAGCAACGACGAGGGAATTACAACCAAACATCTTAGTGCGAGTGGGACCGAGCTGGAGGGCCGCCAAGGGACCCACGTGGAGTTAAGCATGAAAGTGCCGTGTTCCTAAGCAACAGATTCGTTGATGAGGGGATAGGACGGAGAGCGGGAGCGTAGTTTGGCTGACCCAAGGACAGCCAATTGTTGGTTGAGGACAAATTCTGGGAAGATGTTAGAAATGGAGGAAGGGGGCGCCTTTGCCCTCATGCTCTTCCTTCACCAATGCTCCGCCGAACTCACTCCTACTACTCCCTATTTCTGCCATCAGTCCGCGGAACCCGTCTCCCGCGGCGCTGCCTTCTGGCGCGTCCACAAGCACCCCCAGACACCGACCGCCAGCAGCGCCACTTGCTTCTTCTCCCGGCCCCACGCCCCGCCTGTCCCAAGGCGCGATACTAGCCCACGTCGCCCTCCTTCTGGGGGCATAGGGTCGGGGTCCCAATGCCAACCTTGTCATCAAACCCCACAGCGCGCAAGAAGCTCAACTCGGTCTACCTCACGTCCAGGTGAAGACATTCCTCTGCACAACGCTGTGCGCATGCCCGGAAGCCTTAAACTAGTTGGCCTCCGACCGAGGCGTATTTAAAGGGGCAGGCTCCCACTTAAAGAAACGCCTCACGCGAGACCTGGTATTTTTCACATTGTGGAGCCGCCTGGAGGCGCAAAGAGGAAGAGGAAGGCGGGGCGGGGGCGGGGCCTGAGGGCTGGCCACGCCCCTGTCCGGCCCTTCCCCGTGCGCTGGTGCCTCAGCGGCTGGCTTCTCCCGGCGGCGCCCCGCCCGCCCCCCGTGCCTCGCCCCTGGACAGGTGAGGGATTCCGGCCGTGCGCGCCGCCTTCACCGCGGGTGGTCCGAGGTCCGCGCCCCGGCCTCCGTCCCTCTGCCCCAGGGTTATTGAGGGACCGTCCCGGAAGGAAAATCGCCTTCTTATCTTCAAAGGGAGAGAAGTTCGAGAGGAAGTAGGTGGCGTGGGCAGAGCTTGCCCCGGGATAAAGACTTGGGTGGGTGCCTGGGGATCAGAAAGTGAGTGGGACCTGCGGAGGAAGCTGGGGCATGGGGAGGCGTCCCCCAGCCGTCGGTCCAGCCAGCCCCATCGGACCTCGCCTCAAGTTTCTCAACTCCCAGGCGGTGTGTTCCGAGAACCCGTTTACGAAATGAAATCTCTTTTCCTGAGAACCAGGAAGTGAGGCCAGCAGCCGGCAGAGATGCGGCGTGGAAAGCATTCTGATCCTCCACGAGACTCTAATTAGCTTGTTCTCCGGCTTCCAAGCTTCGAGGAAATTAGAAAGTGGAGAGGGGGTGTAAGGATTAGATAAATGCATTATCAGAGGGGAAAGTCTATCTGACAGCCTGGAAGCAAGAGAAGAAACAAAGGGATGAAAAGCAGACCTTGAGAAAGGGAGAAAGCATTTTAGCCATTTAGAATGGGAACAAATAGTTCTGTTAGTGCCTCAAAAACGTATGTGCCCAAGGAGCCCTGAGAGCAGAGAGTATTGAAATCTGCCTTTTCTCTTTCTGGGGATAATCCTTGAAGAGATCTGTCAGAAAGTTCCTATTTCTTTTATTCTCCTGTTTGCATGCTAAGCATTCTTTTGAAGTTTGGTTCTACCTGTCCAAACCGAGCTCCTGATCTTCCAGGCCAAACTTACTCCTTCCATAGTCTTCTCCATCTCAGTAAATGTCAGGAAACTTGTTCAGACCAAAAACTTTAGTGCCATCTCCTCACTCTTCACATCAGCACATAGGATTCTATTTGCTCTACCTCAGAAAATATCCAGCATCCTAGGACTTGGCGCCTTCTCTGGTCCAAGCCGCCAGCACCTCCTGCCTGGATTATTGGTGTGCTCTGCTAGTTGGTCGCTCTTCCTGCTTCTCTGCCCTTCCTCCAATATCCACTATTCTCTGCAGCAGCCCCAGTGTCTTTTTAAGACATAAGTATAGAGCATGTGTCTCCTCTTCTCGAAACCTCCACTGTCTTCTCATCTCATCTCATCTCACCTCATCTCATCTCATCTCACTCTTCAACATCTCACTCATAAACAAAGTCAATACAAAGGTTATAAAGACTTAGTATACCTGGCCCCATTACCTCTCATCTTATCTGCTACTTTTCTGCTCCCTCCTCTCCAGTCTTACTGTCTCTTTGCTGTTTCTCAATGGGCCCACTTCAGACCCTTGCATTTACTGTTTCTTTTGCCCAGAAACTTTTCCCACAGATATCCCAGTGGCTGGCTTTCTCATCCCTCAAACTTTTAATCAAATGACACCTTCTTATTGAGTCCTACTCTGACTACCCTATTTAAAACTGAAACCCCCTTTTCTGTTTATTTTTTTTCCATTCCAGGTGGCACCATCTAACATACTATGGAATTTATTTGTTTATTGCCTCTCTTTCTCTATTAGAATATAAGCTCTATGAGTTCAGTTATTTTTTTTCTTATTTTCCTAACGCTTTATCTCCAGGGATCAATATTTGGCACAAAGCAGAAACCCAGTAAATATTTGATGAATGAATAATATTCTTTAATATATCCAAAGCATTTTAAATTACTTGCCATTGAGTTAAATCAATGTCTAAGAGTGATGTGTTTTGTTTAATTTATGGCATACCAGCTCGTATCCCCATTTGAGAGGGGCAGCCCTATATAATTTAATAGATCTGGAAGATATCACCAGCTTTTCTTCATAGTGATGATGTTGAGTTGTCCAAAAATAAAGATTAATGGTTTTCCAGCATATTTTGCTTAAGAAAGCATCAGAGTGAATAAGGTATTTTAGGGAGGTTGTAGACGTATTGAACATATTATGCTCTATAAAGTAAGACTCCCAATATCTGAAACGCTTAGCTATAGTCTCAGACCTCTTATTTCCACTTTCTCAGTAGCCCCTCACCACTATTCTGAAAATTGAGCTTAAATACAACTCTGCACGTTTCTGTTTTTAAAATGTGACTTAAGAATAACTTCTGCCATAGAATAATCATCGCTACATTTTATTTTGATCACCTATTGTGGACAGGATTAGGCCCTTCCAGTTTGTTGATTTTAAATCTTACAGCACCTCTTAGCTGTTACCATCTCTCTTTTTCAGATGAAGAAACCAAGGTCCGGAGATACTGAATCATTGACCGTGGTCACAGGTAGTTTGTGAAAGAGATGTATTAGCATGCAGTCCCGTGCAACCTCAAAGTCCATCTCCCCTGCACCCCTGTACACTCTCTTCCTCTGATCAGAGTGATAATGAAGCACAATCTTAAAAATGTGTTAATTTACTTGAATAGAATTTTTTGAATTCCTATTTTGGGCACAGTACTTTGAGAACATGCATATGAGTGGGAAGGTGCTGGGTTCTACAAGCAGACACTGGTTTAAGTATATTTCTCAATTATTACCTTACCTTATATTCTTCTCTGAGTTGTCTTTGAAAATATCAGTGGTTTTGTCTACTATGAGAATTAATGGTATGAGAAAACAGTCATGGAGATTTTTATTTGTTTATTTGTAAGCAATAGATCCTGTTCCACTTCTATTAATCCTAAGTGCACTAAAGTAAAATTTTGAACACTTTGAAAGAGGTGACACTTTTTATGTTTTTTCTACACAAATAATTTATTTTCATTATTGAAAATGCAAAAAAGCAAATGAAAACAAAACCACCATAAAAATCACTATCAAGAGATAACCACGGTTAATATTTTGGTGTATGTTCTTCCAAATATGTGTTGGTGGTAATATATGAATGTATGTTTAAAGTAAGATTTTAAATTCTGAGATTTAGAACTTCCAGGCATATATGTATGGAGGAGTTGTTAGAAGGCCTTCCTTGTCTTGGTATCCCTATGTCATCACCTCTGCTAGAAATCTGGGTTCAAGAGAGTTATAGAAGAGGTTTCCTTCTGTTCAAGGCTGACCCCTTCACCTATACTCTACTCGTTATCCCTTTTGTATCCTCAACCAAGCTAAAGTCTTAAAACAGACCTTAAATCAGCAGTCCTCTGCGGGTGGTTGGGGTCCCCAAGTCTCTTTCAAGAGGTTCATAAAGTCAAAATCACATATGAATAAAAGACTCATTCTGCATGCAATGGATTTTAATGTGACAAAATTCACTGATATGGTTTCAGATTCCATATTGCAGCTAATTTTTAGGAAGTTATCTCTTGTCAAGTTTTAGTGTAGTATCGAAGAGAAATATCCACTACGTTGTGAAAAGGCTATTAAAATACTCCTCCCTATTCCAACTGTATGTCTGTGTGAAACTGGATTTTCTCCTTATACCTCAACCAAAACAATATATTGCAGTACATTGAATGCAGAAGCAGATGAGAATCCAGCTGTCTTCTATTAAGTTAAACATTAAAGAGATTTGCAAAACTGTAAAACAATATCACTCTTAATTTTTTTGGAAAATCTAGTTTTTTTTTAAAAATATATATGCTAACATAGTACATTTATTTTTAAATGAATGAATAAGTAATTTTCAAATTTCTCAGTGTCAATTTATAATATGGTAAATATTGGTAGGTACAACCAACATAAACAAAAGCTCTTTGGAGTCCACAATAATTTTTAAGAGTTTAAAGGGTATGAAGATCAAGTTTGAGAACTGCTGCCTTCTCTCTCTCTCTCTCTCTCTCTCTTTCTCTTATCTTTCACTCTCTCTTTCTTTTCTTCCCTTCATAGCCAGACTTCTTGGAAAGCGCATTTCTACCATTCAATCACTGCTCCACTAAAACTGTTCATAAGTCACCCAGTGGCCTTCTGGTTTCCAACCTCTCTGAGTCTTTTATACCAACCTATCCCCCATTCTAGAAATCTCTGATATGCTACTGTCCTGGTTTTCTTTTTACCTCCATGACTTATCAATACTTTTTAAAGGTCCTCCTTTCTTTCCATTTCTTCACATTCTATATATTTCTAACAGGCAGCCTCCTACTTACTTGTTGCTTCAGCCAACTATTCATGTATGAATAGATGAGAATGCTCACATAGCAAACATTCTTTATCTTAACCTCTTCTCCTAAGCTCCAGACCATCTGTCTAGCTACTTAGTGCCAACTCCCGCAGATGGTGCCACAGGTAGATATTTCACCTTTAACGTGACCAGAACTGAATGCTTTATTTACTCTATCATCTGCCTAATTCCCCAAGCCAAAAAAGCCAGGGATCAGCTTCTTTTTTTCCCTCACTCTACTTTCCCTCTAATATCTGATCTTTCATGAAGTTATTTTGATTTGGCCTCCTAAATCTTTGAATCTCTTTATTCTCCATTCCCCGACCGTATACTTTTTTCAGGCTTTCATTTCTGCTCACCTAGATTGTTGCAAAATTTTCAAACTGGTCTCCTTGCCTCAATATACATCCCTTCAATTTTTTATCGAGAGGAATCCACTTAACCATATAAGATCACGTAACACCTTTCCTTAAAGTCCTGAAATGACTACTCCGTAACTTGTAGTATAAAGTTTAAATTCCTTGTCTTAGTGTATGAGGCACATGATGATTTGGCCCTGCCTACCACTCCAGTCTCATCTCTTTTTACTTAATGACATGCATCCTATGGTCCAGCCACAGCAAACTCCTTGCCTGAGCCTGCCTAATTCATGCTCTCCCTTGCTATTCCTCGTGCCTGGAATTTCCTTTTGGGTTTATCCTCATTCCTTTTCACCCGTCCTTCCAACCTCACACACCACCCAAATCTATCTTGATATACCTTCTTCAGATTGCCTCGGCTTGATGCTCCTTCTCTGGGCTGCATAGCACACTACACACACCTCTTGTAACATTTATCACTCATTGTAATTATACCTCCCGCTAGACTAAGAATCTTGAAAACAAAGATTTTTCCTTCTCTATAGCTCCCATCACTTAGTACAAATCCTGACGTAAATGTTTTTTGAATGTATGAATGAATAAAAGGAAATGACTTGTCTTTCTAGAAAAGAGAATGACATGAACAATGCCATTTTGAGCTATAGAAGCAGGGACATATGGCATGAATTTTGGAGTCAGATATGGGTTCAAGTCCTAGCTCTCTCACTTACTACCTTTGTGAAATAGAGATGATAAAACTTCCTTAGTCGCTCTGAGGACTAAGTGAAATATGTAAATCACCTAGCATGGTACTGGGCAAGAAATTCATTCATTCTTAACACTTAACAACACCAATATCTACCATGTGCTAGTCACTAGTTATATATTAATGAATAAAATGAGCATAGTCCCTGAACTCATGGAGTTTATAGTCTAATGGGGGAGATAGTAAACAAGTAAACAAATAAATATATGATTACAAATACATTGTGCTGTGATGAAAGATAATTAGGTTGAGGGTAGATAGACCTACTTAGATGATGGTCAAAGAAGGCCAAAGAGAAGAGAATACTAATATAGAGGCCTAGGATACAGGGAGACTTTTTCTTCTTAGTCTTTTATAGCTTCTGAATTGTATACTACATAAATATATTCTTTACTCCAAAAATTAATTACATTGCATTTTAAAAATAAAAATATATTGGGAAACGGGAGAATAATTGACAGAAGACTATCTGAATCTATTTGTCTTGAGTAATTAGAAGGATAGATCACCAGCTGCTGAGAATGAGGGACATAGAGATCAAATAAAACCATGGACAATGAATGAAGACGAGTAAAAGGATTAACAGCAGTACTGAAGGCCCAGTGGAAAGGGGATGCCCCTAAATTTGTACTCAGACCAGTCTGCTCTGTTATCTAGGTCTCCACAGCTGTATTCAGCAGCACTGGTGTACAAGTAAAATTGTGAGATTTATCCCTGACTGCAGCTCTCCAGGGTGGAGTAGCAGAAGAAAAAGGAGACCGAGGACGTAAAGGTTCTGTCTAAAGAGTGGTTAAAGTGGTGAACCACAGGGTTTGGTTTAGTAGGGCATGAATTGTGATCAGGCAAGTCTGATGAACTCAAAAAATGTGGAGGAATCAAGGAAGAGCATGTTATATGAAAAGTTGGTGGATAGACCATATCTTTTCATTGTATACAAAATTATTTTAGGACATATTTTTTTTTTTACTTCTGCCAAAGAATGTTCTATAAATGTTTGAAAGTAAATAAATACTGATTGAGAAAAATATTTTAAATTGAAAAATAAATCTTTTATTAATAGATTTGGTTCCAAAATATGTTCACAGGAACTTCTCTGAAAAAGTAAAGTTTTTGCTCCTTTGTGTAAATTTCACTCGGAAAATGTCAGTATCAGAAAAAAAAATTATTCGATTTTTTATTGATATTTATAGGTGGAGAAAGCAAGCAAGCCCAGAGGACAGTTAGATAAATAAACTATAATTTTAATTTTTTTCTTAGGATATCAACTAACTGACTTCGGAGTGTTCCTTTATTATGGCGTAATCAGTTGCCAGCATTTCATATGTTATAGCAAAGTGTAATGTATAAGCTTACAGATGTCACTGCTAAAACTACTGTAAAATTTTAACGAGAACTTTCTATATTTTAGGAATAGAAGATGAACAAACCCATAACACCATCAACATATGTGCGCTACCTCAGTGTTGGACTAATTAGGAAGCTGTCAGATTTTATTGATCCTCAAGAAGGATGGAAGAAGTTAGCAGTAGCTATTAAAAAACCATCTGGTGATGACAGATACAATCAGTTTCACATAAGGTAACATAGAAAATTCTTTTTCTTTTTAAATTCTTATATCACAATCTAGAATGATTAATAGGTATAAATACTGTCTAATATTGCCGTTCAGAAAGTAAGCCTCTCTTCAGCAGAGATAATAGTAATCAATAACTTCTTTTTTTTGGAAATTTTTGCTTCATTCTCCAATATATCAGCTGGGCTAATATTGTGATCTTGCAAATAAGTTTTTGGGTTAGAATCAACATTCCCACTTTTACTCTAATTCTCTGTTTGGCACGCCAAATACAGTTCACTCTGCCTTACACTTATCATTTCCAGATTGAAGTAACATAAGAATATGATAAGAATCTCTAGCAAACTTCTGAAGCTTAAATTTCTGAGAGTGTGTAACTCTAATTCACTTTAGCAGTGTATTTTGGGAATTCTTCAAATTGACATTTTAAAGTTGCTTGCAAATGTACACATCTATAACCAGAATTTAGTTCTTAGCCAGGATTTTTCAACACTATCTTCAGATAATTTCCATTCTTTTTCTCTATTTGTCTATGCTTGATTTGGTGTAAAATGTAAGTCCAGATTTTATTTTTGTCAGTTATTTCAGCCCAAACCTATGTCAAGATCTCTCTCTGGAAGCAAGAGGAAAAGAAATTTATTGGTGATTTTCAGCATTAACCTGATAAAGAACCTAAAGCCTTAGCTCCCATATTAGTCCTTCCAGGAAATGTTTCCTCATATGAAGGATGAACATCTTAAATTGCTTGGAAGAAGCTTAAGTTTAAACCTTGAAAGCCAATTTTTGAAGATAGTTTGTTGATATTATTATTAAAAACTTTTGGAGGATAGTTGAGGCAATGGTGGTGGGGAGAGAGAGCTCTTTTTTACAGAATAACGGCAGCAAATAATTATTGAAAGAATGATTGAGTTAGAAAGTTGCCAATTTACAACTACTGATGAGCAATTGATTCACACAAGGCTAAAACCACGAGGTGAAGGGTCATTGATGAACAAGATATGCACAAGATTTCAAAGGATCATCCACAGTTACATATGAATTGTGAAGAGGAAAGGTACTTTTATTGAGAAAAAAATCTGAAGTATAACTGCATACCCAAGTAATCAAATTTTGTGTCATCAATAATGGTACAATCTGCCATTATGTACCTCTAGATGTGGTGCCATGGGAAGGACACACTGTCACCTATGTAGTGTCCTTACCAAAAATTTTTAACCTGAATTTAATCATGAGAAAGTGTCAGACAAATGTCAACTGTGAGACATTCTACAAACATCTGGCCTACACCCCGAAGCTCACACAGAGACAGAGAGGGAGAGGGCGAGAGCACAAACATGGCCAAATAGTATCAATTGGTCAATTGGTGAATCTAGGTGAAGGATAAATGGTTGTTCATGGTATTATTCTTTCAACTTTTCTGTAGGTTTGAAATTTTCAAAATAAAAAATTTGGAGGAAAAACATAAAAAACTATATTGTTTACATTTTTAAATGTCACTTTTCGAAACTAATTTTGAAAGAAATGGGAATGAAAAACTGATCTGTGTTTTTTTTCTTCGATTTAACTGAAATATAGTTAAGATCAAAGGAATAATTGTCCAAGTTTGTATATATTATGTTTCTTTAAGCAGGCTGGTTTCTAGCCGAGTTAATGAGTCATGTAGGGAAGTAATATAGCTTAGTAGGTTGAGAGCACACTCTTACATTAAGTGAGATCTGAATTTGGATCTCAATTTGGATACAGCTCATTGGTCATTGGCTGTGTAGCTATGGGCTGGTTACTTTACCTCTCCATGCATAGCTTTCTCATTAGTAAATTAGTATGATATTCATAGTATCTTCAAGGATTAAATGAGTTCATGTGTGTGCATCCTGTAGCCCACTGAGCAAATACTCAGTCAGTTCTCATTATATATTAACTCATGTTATTATTAGCTTCAGCATCTTTTTCCTTCTGCCTATCTTTCCTGTGCTCGGTAATTCTTGCTGGCTCTCTTGCTCTCCCTTTCCTTTAATATTACAGGAGGTGCTGTGGGTGAGACGGGGGCAGGGGGGAATAATTCCTATGTTAACCATTTACATACTAATTTTGTTTCTTTGTTACTTGCTTTTAAGGAGATTTGAAGCATTAATTCAAACTGGAAAAAGTCCGACTTGTGAATTACTGTTTGACTGGGGAACCACAAATTGCACAGTCGGTGATCTTGTGGATCTTTTGGTCCAAAATGAGTTTTTTGCCCCTGCGAGTCTTTTGCTACCAGGTAAGCTGAGTGTGACTAGGGCATCAACAATTAGGGTGGAAAGACAAGTGGTGAAAAAGGAACGTTTCGTCTTAGTCTTCCTTTTTTCTCATAGTAGATGAACCTTACATTTGAGACTCCTTTTCATTCTGTCAGCTCTTTTCAACTCTTTAACAAGCAGCCCAGACATAGCACATGGCGGACTTGCTGCTGAGGAGATGGAGACTTCGTGATTGAGTCTGATCCCACGAATTAAGTCAGGTGGTTTTGTGCCAATATGAAATTTAGAAGAATGGAAATTATTGGTTTTTTTGAGCTCTCACTTTTTTTCACTCTCAACTTCCACCCCAATGGGACTCTGTGATCACGATTTCCTTATGTTGTATTCTGGTGGGTTAGTGTCTGGTTACCTCAGAACCTTACTTTTTTCACTTTGATGACATTTGCAACACTGGTTCTCACCCTTCAGTGTGCATAAGAATCACCTGGGGTTCTTGTTAAATGTGGAGCTTCCTGGTCTCTATTCCAGACCTCATTATCAGAATTCTGGACTTGGGTTCAAAGTTTATGTTTATAAACAAGTACTTCAGTGCTTCTGATGCAGGCGGCTCATGGACCCCTTTCTGAAAACACTGTCTTACCCTCTCTACCCATCTTTATCCAAACACAGATTCTAACCAGGTAGCTTCTTGTGTGCTGTGAGAATATGGGGCTAACATGTGGAAACTGGAATGGTGTTAAATGAACCTAGTTTCTAGTTTAACTTTTTCACAAACACTTTTTCTTTTTTTTTTTTTTTTAAAGATTTATTTATTTATTCCCCCCCCGCCAAAGCCCCAGTAGATAGTTGTATGTCATAGCTGCACAGCCTTCTAGTTGCTGTATGTGGGACGCGGCCTCAGCATGGCCAGAGAACCGGTGCGTCAGTGCACGCCCGGGATCCGAACCCGGGCCGCCAGCAGCGGAGCGCGCGCACCCAACTGCTAAGCCACGGGGCCGGCCCCACAAACACTTTTTCTTATGGAAGGACAACTCATATCTAATTTTATTTGGCAGATGCTGTTCCCAAAACTGTTAATACGTTACCTCCTGAAGAAGCTGTAACAGTTCAGCAGACACAGATGCCTCTCTATGGCAAAGACAGGACATCTGCTTTACCTGTGCAGAATCTTGAACAAAACTATATGCCACCTGACTCCTCAAGTCTGGAAAATGGAAGTTTAGAAGGTAGTGATACACGTAAGTAACATTTGCAGTGCTTTCCACTATTGGTTTGTCATTATGACCATCACTGCTTTAAAATAAATCTCTCCTTTTGTTTGTGCACACTGACAGTAGCTCTTTTGTGTTTTTTCCTCCTGATTATTAAGCACCATCTTCATTGTATTAGTCAGTGTGTTATCAATGAGTAGAGGCAGTAGGACATACAAATATCCACAGAAGCTATGAAAAAAATAAGTAAATATTTACATAACATGAAAGGGTCATTTTATTAAAAAAATAAGTGACCAGAGTTTTGGGTGGAGGATCACCAAAGAGAATTCTCAAGAGAGAGTTTAAAATTTGTATATATAAAAAATGGTTTTACTCTCTCCCATCATGCCTTATCCAAAGTTAGAAATATTGGCATATGTATAAAATATTCAAATTGAGAAAATACTGAAGTTATTAAAACGAATTTCTTTTTCATTGAAGCACTTTTTTCCCTATTTTATTGACCTTATAGGTTTTCACTGTTTTTCATTTTATGAATTGAAGAATGTCACAAATAACTTTGATGAACGACCCGTTTCTATTGGCGGTAACAAAATGGGAGAAGGAGGATTTGGAGTTGTGTATAAAGGATACGTGAACAACAGAACTGTAGCAGTGAAGAAGCTTGCAGCAGTAAGTTATTTTTTCAAGAATAAAAGGAATTAAAGGAAGAGTTGCTCCCTAGTATGCTATGTGTTTTAAATTAATCTTTAGGAAATATATTATTTCAGGGCATATTTTCTTTAAATAAACATCATTCTAGGCTGGTAGTTCTTAACATTTAAAAATGTGTTGAAAGCTATGGGTCCTATCCCTACAAAATTGTAGGTATGTACACATGCATACGATTATACGTATAATTTCATGAGATTCACAAAATAAAGTTTAGAAGCTGTGGTCTACACAGTGCTTCATGCACAGTCAAGATTAAAATGGTAAGATACTAAGAAACTTTTATAGAAATAACTTTCTCGTATTACTTTTCTCATTTAAAAATAAAGTTTAGAAAACATACAATAAGAAAAAAGACAGACAAATTTCTTCATGTGCTTTGTTCCCATTTTTATTGGCACGTTCATCATTTACTTATTGCTATGTTGTATTGTAGATCTGTCGTTACAATCTAAAAATATCAATACAATGCATATTTATGTGATAAAGATGGTTACCCTTTGTCGTATATTTTACAGGTTTTCTTTTTCTTTTTTCCTTCAAATTTTATGTTTTCTGTTACACTGAATTTTTTTTTTCAGAATGTTTTTGCAGTGAAGTCTCATATTATTTCATTTTGTTCCCACAAAAACTCAGTGAAGTTTATATGGTTATATGGTTTATATGGTTCTTTTCCTTCTACTGACCAGCCATGGGACCTTGCGCAAATCACTAATATTTCTAGTTCTCAGTTGCTCTATGAAATGGGGAGAATAATTTTAAAGCAGCATCAGCCAGATGGTCTTTTGCACCCTTTTCTAGCTTTAGGAGCCTTGGGGTTATTATACTGTATTATATTGTATATTATTTTATTTTTTCAGATGGTTGACATTAGCACTGAAGAACTGAAACAACAGTTTGATCAAGAAATAAAAGTAATGGCAAAGTAAGTTAATTTGTCAGTTTGGCAGAGTAGAAAGGAGCAGGACAAGGAGTAAGGGACCTGGTTTCTTATCCAGAGTGTGCCATGAACTAGTGATGTTTTCAAATATATAATAGTAAAGTAAAGAGTTTAGATAAGAGGAGATGAAAGAACTTTGACTCTGCAATTCTATGACTACATATACTCACATGCCTGTAGATTAAACAGCAGACATTATTTTAAATCGTAGTAAAGTTACATGGAATTTCAACTATCTTCCATTATCATGTTTTCTGCTCCCAGAATTCATGAGAGATAAATTGTAGAGATACAATAAAAAAGTATAGAATTATAGGCCCTTAGATATAAGTTAACACCCGTAAACCAGGAAAGTGTTATGTGCAAGAATGCTTAGAAGACATTGACCCAGTATGCTTGAAAATTGTTGGGCAGCATCGGGAGGAGTAGGAGAAACAAATCAGGAAATTTATTCTAATAATTTAGTGATTGATACTTGCGTATATATGATATCGCAGACACTGTGCAAAGTATTTTATGTGCATTGTCTCATTTAATCCTCGCAGTTGTTACAGCCTCTCCTCAACTTTTTTTTTTTTCTTACTGAGATTTAGAATCATTAAATAACTTGCCCAAGACCACATAACCAATTAATGTTAGAGCTGGGTTTCAAATCCAGATCTGTCTGATTCTGAGCTTGAACTTTTGATCTGAATTCTAATGGGATTTACCAATTTACACTCATCAGACCCTTTCCTATAAATCACTAATTCTAGTGGCTGAACCTCAAGAAAGAAAAATAAACTGGAATTAATTCATTCACAGTAAAAATAATGCACACTGATAAAAAAAATCAAAACTCTTTCAGGATTTGTTCTTCCTGCCCCTATCTCCACTCTCCAATCTTAAAGTAACTTGTTCAAAGTAGATAATCTGGGAAATACAAGAAAATATTTTTAAATTAATAAAAATCATCTCTTAAATATATCACTCAGAGATAACCATCGCTAATATTTTGAGGAACTTGCTTCATGATGTGTGTGTAGCATTTTTCCCATGTCTATAAAATAATTTTAAAACATTTTAAATTCTTGTTCCACATTCTGGCATATATGAGGATTGTATTTAATTTAACCATTACCTTACTCGGTATGTTTCTAATTTTCAATATTACAAATTAAAGCTCCTTTCAGTCTCTTTGTACATAACTCTTTAAATGCAGCTCTGCTTATTTCGTCAGTATAGATTATGGAAGAAGAATTACTGGTTCAGGATGCATGAACTTTTAAAGACTTTCCAAGTGTGTGTCCAGGTGGCTTTATAGATAAGTTATGGTAATTTATATTCCTACCAGCAACATTATTACAATTCAAACTTCACTGCTACCTCACCCCCATTGAATATTATTACAATTTTTTAGTAACTACCAATCTCTGGACCTTACTAGCAGAATGACCTTTGCTAAATTTCTTTAACTCTCTATTCATTAATTTTCTCATCAGAAAATGGGATAATAATAGTGCTTCCTTCATTAAGTAAGGATTAAATAAAACAAAGCAGGTAAATCAGTTACCACAGTGCCTTTTGTATAAACTCAGCAAGTGTTGGCGACTCATTTTTAAAATATGCCAATTTGGTGGAAAATGGAGCACTTCTCATTTTAATTCGTGCATCTTAACATATTTATGAAATTATACTGATTTCAAATCAAAGACTGATTTGAAATAATAAAATCCCAGAATTATAGATCATTTTGAATGAACAAAATGAGTCAGCACTTGGATGGTGTATTTCTAGGCTCTCTTATATTTGCTCATTTAATTCTCACAGCATCCATGTTACATCATAGATGTTATTATCCACATTTAGCAGGTAACGGAGCTGAGGCTCAGTGAGCTTGTTTAACTTGCCACAGTCACACCTCCAGGAGGTGGCAGAGCTGGACTTGCAACTTAGGACTTTGAAGTCCGAGCCCAGTTTTCTTTCTACTGTACCACAGATACCTGCAGTTTTGTTACACTTTAGCTCTCTTTAGTTTTATTATTCTCTAGTATATAAAGAAACTCAAATTAGGTTATAAATCATCAGATAGGATTAAAGATCAGAAATGAGTAAATTAGGTGTGATTAAAGATCAGATGTCTGTAAATCAGTGCTTTGGAATTGTCAGAGAATTCTTGAAGGGATTGTCATAAAAGTTTCAACGGATTCCTTGAAATCTTGTTTGTACTATCATTGAAAATTTTGGTCAACGAAGGTAAACATAAGCCTAGTCCTTAACCAAACTATCACAAGTTCCAATGATCTGAATTACTGAGCTTTCACTATAAAATAGAAGGAGGTTTTGCTTCTAATATTGATCAATATTGACTGAAAAGAGAACTGTTTGCAGAAAATTATAAATAGTTCTGATAAACACATACATAATATTATACTGATATATAGCATATAATTATTTTCTCGCTCTTTTTTCTGTTAAAGCTCTAAATTGAATAATTTTCAACCTACAGCTGAATATGTGTATGTATGTGTCATAATAATTCTGAGTGGAAAATTATTTATCACAGGTGTCAGCATGAAAACTTAGTAGAACTACTTGGTTTCTCAAGTGATGAAGATGACCTCTGCTTAGTATATGTTTACATGCCTAATGGTTCATTGCTAGACAGACTGTCTTGCTTGGTAAGATGTTTGGCTTTCCGTTTCTGTGTTGGAATACTAATATTACTTTGTGACAGGATCATTTAAACTGCATTAATCTTAATATTTTTCCTGCTCTATGAAAATTATACAGTTGATATGTAAACAACTGGGACTGCCATTCTATTAGGTGATAATCTAAAATGTAAAATTATCAGTCAAGGATAGACTTTGAAGATGCTCATATATCCTTTTATTGTCAAACAACAATTGCTAACCCCCATTTGATCTTATTTAGAGATTATTTTTTAACAACTTAAAAAAATGATAGTCTTAAATTCTTAGCAATATACTATCATTTTCAGAACTTGCTTAGAAAAATATTCTGTTATATATTTTCTATAGATTTTTTTATTCTCCTCTTTTTTTTTAATTGGTTTGTTTCTTACTCCATAAGGATAATACTCCACCACTGTCTTGGCACATGAGATGCAAGATTGCTCATGGTGCAGCTAATGGCATCAATTTTTTACATGAAAACCATCATATTCATAGAGATATTAAAAGGTAAATGCTGCTGTTAAAAAGCTTTCAGAAAACCATCTTTAAAGAATAACCTGCTCTCTCTTTCTATTCACTGTTCACGTGCATGTCTTAACCTAGAGCACTTCATGAAACTCCTCTCACTAAGGACATCTGGGGGCTGGCCCTGTGGCTTAGCGGTTGAGTGTGCACACTCGCTACTGGCAGCCCAGGTTCGGATTCCGGGCGCGCACCGACGCACCGCTTCTCCAGCCATGCTGAGGCCGCGTCCCACGTACAGCAACTAGAAGGATGTGCAGCTATGACATACGACCATCTACTGGGGCTTTGGGGAAAAAAAAAAGGAGGAGGATTGGCAATAGATGTTAGCTCAGAGCCGGTCTTCCTCATCAAAAAGAGGAGGATTAGCATGGATGTTAGCTCAGGGCTGATCTTCCTCACAAAAAAAAAAAAAGAAGACTAAGGACATCTGTATTCCAAACTCATTAACCTATTTTCAGTACTCATCCTACTTGACTTTTTTTTCTTAAATAGCATATCATTCTGTTCTTCTTGACCACTTTTGCCTTGTCAAAATTATTTTCCTTCTGATTTTCTGGATCACCAATCTTTTCTGAATCACTTTCATCCTGCATGGATAATTTTCAGTTCTCTTCCTTCTTAGGTATTTATTTAGTTAACGAATATTAATTGAGCGCCTACTATAGGCAAGGCGCTGTAGATGATAGAGTTAGCAAAAGTAGCATTTATGGAGTTTGACATCAATCAAATAATCACAAAATAATAATAGAACTTTAGTGTATAGTACATGGTATTTGGTATATAGTATTAGTATAAAGAAGAATTCCCTGGGGAAGTGATATTTAAGCAGAGATTCAAAGAATGAGCAGGAAATAAATAGGCACAATTTGAGGGCCGCTATATAAGATGGGGAGAAGAGCATCCTAGGCAGAAAGAACCGCATTTGTAAGAATGTTGAGAGGGAACATGGAAACATGATGAATTACAGGAAGTGACATAAGTGCAGGATGACTGAAGTGCAGAAATTGAAGGCATGATTGATGTGAGATAAAACTGTAGACACAGGCAGGGTGCTGAAGCCCTGTAGGACCTAATAGACCAAGTAAGGATTTTAGTTTTATCATAAGTGTATTGAAAAATTGTAAGTAGGAATGTGGCATCATATTTAAGATTTGAGAAGATCACTTTGACTCGAGTGTAGAGAATAGTTTGTAAGAAGGGGTAGTTAGGAGGCTTTCATAGAAGTCTTGGTGGTATCAGTTCTTGTGATGACAAGTGAGCAGATTTGAGAGATTAGGATGGCAGGACTTGCTGATGTCTTGGCTGCAGAGGGGTCAGGGAGAAGGAAGTGCCAGGAATGACTCCTGGCTCTATGGCTTCCAGAATTGCTTTCTGGAATGATTATCGCATGATTCACTTATATAGAAAGCACTGAAAGAGGACCAGGTTTGGGGTGGAGAATATGAGTTCTCACTTGTGCATGTTGTGTCTGAGGTTCATTTAAGATATGGAAGTGGAGATGTTAAACAGACAGTGTGATGTACAGATTTGGAGCTGAAAGAAGTCTGAGCTGAAGATATAAATGTGTATCTTACTTGCATATGGGTGATAATTGAAGAGCTGTCATATGACTGTATTCACTTAAGGAGAGATATAGATTAAGAGAAGGCCCCAAGATTTAGTCCTGAGGAACTATAAGACTTAATGGCCAAGTAGAAGAAAATGGTCCCCAAAAGGAATCCAAGAAGGTGGGTGCAAAAAGGTAAGATGAAAACCAGGAGTGTGTGGTGTCCCTAAAAACAAGAAAAGCAAATGTTTCCCAAGAGGGACTAATCAAAAAGTCAGTTGCTTTTTAGAGGTCAGGATGAGGACTGAAAAATAACCATTTGATTAGTGCCAGGAAGGTCATGAGTGACTCTATGGAGACCTACTTCCGTGTAGTAATTGGGTCAGGATTCAGGTTGTAGTTGAGGGGAGAGTGGGAGCTGGAGAACTGAGCTGTGAGTATAGACAAGTCCTTTAAGACGTTTAGCTATTGAAGAGTGATAGCTGGAAATAGATGTATCATTCAGGAAACTTTTTTGTTTTAAGATGGCAAAGACTTAAAGCATGCTTTTATGCCTGTGGGAAGAGGGAGATGATACAATAGAAGAGAGCAGTGAGATAATTGATAGAGTAAGGTTCCTGAGAATGTAGAGAGGAGTCCAAGTAGAGAGACTGGCCTTAGATAAGAGGAGAGACACCCTCTCCCATCCCTTACATACTGGTGTATTCCCTCACGTTCTTACCTCGCTGTCTCTTTTGTTTACCCTACATCCTCTTGCTGAGTGATGTTATGTTGACTTCAGTGCTATCTATATGTGGGTGACTCTCAAATCTGTATCATCAGCCTCCAATCCTATATTTTCAGTATCTCCATATCCAAAACATCTCACCTGGATGTCCCACGGCAGCCTTTAAGTTAACATATCAGAAATCAAACTCATTATCTCTTCCAACCCAAAGTCTTCCTCCAGTACTTCCTTCTTGATTGAATGAAGTTACTGGTCATACTGTCTCCCAAGCTAAAGACTTTCTCATACCCCATATCATACTAATTACAAAGTTCTATTGAGTGTGCCTCAAAATTCGCACCTCCTATTTCTACCCAGTGCTGTGCCTTTATTTAGATCCTCACTATCTCTGATTTGCTTTATTACAAACCTTCCTGGTCAACCGTCAACCAGTCTGTACCAGTCTCGTCTATTCACTACTACACTGCAAGTCAAGTCAGTCTGATAACATCAATTCCCTAGTATGAAAACTTTAGCTGGTATTCTGTTGCTCACAGGATAAAGTTCAAATTCTCTCCAAGTTCCATTGATGCCACTTTCTTGAACTTGACCAAGTATTTTTATGTTTTCATCACTTTGTACGTGTTTCTCCATTTGCCTGAAAAATGCCTTTCTTTCCCTCATTTAACCATCAACTTCTAATAATCTTTCAAGGCTAAGCACACTTTTTATCTTCTCTTTGAAATTTTCCCCAGTTCTTCCACGCAGGTGGTTGCTCTCTCAGCATTTTGTACCTAATATCACCATTATGTGGTTCTTATTGGGTTTTTAAAAATTATTCATATGCCTTTGTCACAGACAAGATTCAAAGATTCTCCCAATGCCCAGCACCGAGCTTAAATACTATAATATATAGGGAGTCCTCAATAAAGTGTTGTTGAATAAAATTACAAGTGTATGAATGAATGCATATAAGAAATGAATTATGACCTTTAACCATATTCTTTCCTCTTTGAAAGATTTCCGTTAGTACAGAAAAAAAAGAATAAAAAAATGAATAATTGAGATACTTCAGTTGGAAATTTGTCTTCAAATGAATTGAGAAATGTTAAGAATTAAGAATGGTGCTTTAGGAGACTTTGTGGGAAGTTACCATGTAATAAATTATTTGTAAAATAAGGAAAATATCTCACTAATATGGACAGTTTTATTTCATTTTTATTCTCCTAAAATCTTTCCTCAATAAACAAAGAGGGAAGAAAAACAATTATTTCTCTTTAATTTTAATCTGAATTCTAGATTTATTTACACAACTTTCAGGCTTTTTTTTTTTTTTTATAATTTTTATTTATTTATTTTTCCCCCAAAACCCCAGTAGATAGTTGTATGTCATAGCTGCACATCCTTCTAGTTGCTGTATGTGGGACGCGGCCTCAGCATGGCCGGAGAAGCGGTGCGTCGGTGCGTGCCCGGGATCCGAACCCGGGCCGCCAGCAGCGGAGCGCGAGCGCTTAACCGCTAAGCCACGGGGCCGGCCCACAACTTTCAGGCTTTTATGATGTATATTATAAAATGGTATACTCTAAATACATATGTACATGTATTCATATACTCATCTAAGGAACTGTTTGACTGACTTGGAAAGAAAAACAATTTTTTCTCTAAACTTTCAATTTTTTCAGTGCAAATATTTTACTAGACGAAAACTTTACAGCTAAAATATCTGACTTTGGGCTTGCACGGGCTTCTGAGAAGTTTGCCCAGACTGTCATGACTAGCAGAATTGTGGGAACAACAGCTTATATGGCACCTGAAGCTTTGCGAGGAGAAATAACACCCAAATCTGACATCTACAGCTTTGGTGTGGTAAGTTTCATGTATATAATTAGTAACAATAGTTGTTCTGGCTATAATTGGGAAATTGAAGTAGAATGTTTTGAATATACCTGTCTTGCTTAGCTCTTTTATTTAAAGATGTAAATTGTTCACTTCAACCTCTAGTTAAATGAGAAAGTTATAAAAACTCCCAATTTGTAAAACTTTTTGATTTCTGAAATTACTGCAAGAAATGATTTTTTTGCCACCCTATCCTCATGAATTAGTATGAAACTTAAATTAAATCAGTGTACAAAATAAATCATGTCATATGTACACAACTTTTGTGTCATATTTATAAAATGAAATTTTGTTTAAGGAAGTATGCTTTGGCATTTTCTGATCCACCAGTCTGTTCCTAATAACTTTTAAGATGGAGTGAGAGGTGTGTGGGGGTGATTGGAGAAATTGGGTGTTTCTTCATCTTATTTTCTCATATATGTTTCATATATGGAAATTTAACTTCATAACACTAAGGTGCAGGGTTGTAGGATATGCCAGTGGTTTAGAAAATAGCATTCTCCTAAGAGCCAGAGAAATTATTCTTGTGAAGGATCCTCTGCAAGACAGGAAACGGAGTGGGAGTTTCCAGCACACTTGTTGAGTGGAGCTGATTGTTTAGTAAGTTGCCATTAGGAAAGAACTACTATGGGGATGGGTGGGATCCGCGGTGTCCGGGAATGAGGGGTGGTGAGGAAAGACCACAGCTCGTGTTCTTTCCGCTTGAATGCCTAAAAGACATAATGCTGTGTGTGGAAATGATTGATCAGATTTCATAATCAAGATCCATATTCCTTCTAGTTTCTGTATGTTGTGTTGAATGTTATGTTAATGGAGTTTTTTTGTCTTCATAGGTTTTACTAGAAATAATAACAGGACTTCCAGCTGTGGATGAACACCGTGAACCTCAGTTATTGGTAATCGAAAGATTCATTTTTTCCAGTCCGTTTCTCTTTGCATTTATACTCTAAATTTACAAGGGTAAATTTGGCATCTAGAAATGTCGTTTTCTATGGGCAATCTTTCCACTGGCAATTACAGAGTGGCATATGGAAAGAATATCAAATATTTCTAATCTCAGCTCTGCCATCAAGTATTTGTGAAGCTTGGAAAAGTCACATGTATTCTATGTTCTAGTTTCTTTGTGGGTAAAAGTAGAATAGAACTATATGATTTCTGAGGTGTTCTCCAGTATATTTTTATTTTTTTGCTTTCAGGGTGATTCCTAATAGCCTTTTCAGCTCAGAGAGGAAAAACAACATGGCTTCCATTCAAATTTGTGTCAAAATAGAATTGCTAGTAAAATTCTCTATCCATTATATTATGAAGTATTTCATTTTTAAAGTTGTCATAGAAAACATTACCTAATTTGTTATATTAGGGATTCATCAACTATTATATAAATCAACAAAATAAATGCTAAAACTATAGGAAAATTATGCCATGCCCTTCTTTTCCTATATAGTAGATTTTAAGAACTTAGAGGATTTTTTTAATTAAATTAAAGATTTATGGAAATACCTACTATCATGTCCAAGTTTTTCTTAAAATTAGTTAAATAACTGCACTGACTTTATTCTAATTTACATGTTCTCATGGGACAAACCAGTGTGACAAGTTGAGACAATATGCACATACCGTATTATTTCCCTAGAATGGGGATTAGAAAGTCAAAAGGTATAATATATTTGTTCAAGAGCTTGGTGCCATACTCTTTTAAGAAAAGCCATAAGTAAAATATCTATGTATTATAATATTGCTGCAGGTGTCCCTTATAAAACTCTACGTTATAAAGCTTTCTGTGGTTTCTGGATATGTAGTAATGCATTACATGCTATATAATATTTCACATTAAAGTATATTTATAAAACATATTGTTGTAAAACATTATTATTTTCATCATATTTAGATTTTTTTTATTTTTATTTATTTATTTATTTTATTTTTTTGTGAGAAAGATCGGCCCTGAGCTAACATCTGCCAATCCTCCTCTTTTTTTTGCTGAGGAAGACTGGCCCTGGGCTAACATCCGTGCCCATCTTCCTCTACTTTATATGGGACGCCGCCACAGCATGGCTCGCCAAGCGGTGCGTCTCTGCGCACCCGGGATCCGAACCGGTGAACTCCGGGCCGCCGCAGCGGAGTGAGCGCACTTAACCGCTTGCGCCACCAGGCCAGCCCCATCATGTTTGGATTTTTTATAGTGGTACATAAAAAGTGAAGTTTTGTCTTTATCAAAGAAGTAAAATTCTCTGTTCATTTGTTGTTGGAGGTCAGGAAAGAAGCTTGGGCTGGAGATAACAGTTTTTGAGCCATTAGTGCACAGCCATAGATAAAGCTTTGGGTATGGATTGGATTATACAGAGAAAGTGTGTAGATTAAATATACAGGAGGACAATTTTTAAAAAAGGTATGAAGGACTAAAGAGGGAACCCAGTGTTTTACTACCTTCTAACTTGTGCTTTTTAAGCAAGGCCTACCTGTCTAAAGGCCTAAATTTTCCTTTCTTTTGCCTCAGACACTTTTCTCCTTCAGAATATTATAAAAGCCTCAAAACTTTGGCTTGAGTAAGGATGAACTACATAAAACATGGAATCCATCTCGGTCACCAGTTTTGTGCCTCATCATATCATAGTGAAAATCATAAAACTTCAGGGAAGATTATATTCTGTCACTTATTCTTAAGGTTTGAATATGGTATGACTATAAAGTAATAATATTTTAATATAAGTATAACTAAAAGAGAGTGATCTTTTAAAGAACGTTTATATCACTAGATTTTGCCCAAACACTTTCAAAATTCACCTTTTGGAAGAGTTTCGGGAGAGTTTACAATTGACCTCACATAAATAGTCTTTTCAATCTGTATTAGTTTCTTGGGGCTGCCATAAAAAATTTACCACAAAGAGGTTTAAAATGACAGAAATTTATTCTCGCATAGTTCTGGAAGCCAGAAGTCTGAAATCAAGGTATTGCAGGGCCACGTTCCCTCTTGGAGGCTCTAGGGGAGAATCTTTCCGTGCCTTTTCCAGCTTCTTGGTGGATGTTGACTTGTGGCCACATCACTCCAATCTCTGCCTCCATGGTCACATTGTCTTCTTCTCTGTGTCTGTTTTCTTCTCTTTCTTTCTCTTATACAGACACTTGTCATTGGATTTACAGCCTATCTGGGTAATCCAGGATGATCTCATCTCAAAATACTTCATTACATCTGCAAAGAACTTTTTCTCCAAATGAGTCGCATTCACATGTTCCGGGGATTAGGACATGGACATATCTTTTGGGGGGGCCACCACTCAACCCACTACACCATCCTAGTCCTACGCCTCTCTCCCTATTTGTTACTTTTTTCATGGCTCTGTCCCCTTTTTCCTCATCTGTCTTTCTCTTTGATTCAACAGTGTGAGTATCCATAGGGAAGTTTGGCTGTGCAGGGAGGGGGAGTCTGGGTCCAGAAATTGGAACTGCAGTATCAGAAGCACCTCAGAAAGCAGACCACCCTGTGCTGGCAGCCTAGTAAATGCTGCTAAGGGAACATGCTCAGTACCATAAATACAAAAATTAGAAAGCAAATGGCTGAAAGTATCTAGAAGGTATGTATGTATGTGTGTGTGTATGTATGTATGTATAAATAAATAGGGTTTCCCCCGTATGTCTTCAATTCTTAATAAGGTTATATAAGTAAAAAGTAAAATAAGAATATATGCTATTATGAAGTAGATTAAATAATTAGAATTTATATTCTGATTTCTTTCACTTTTATTTGAAACTCTTAAAGTTTTAACATTCATTTTACAGCTAGATATTAAAGAAGAAATTGAAGATGAAGAAAAGACGATTGAAGATTATATTGATAAGAAGATGAATGACGTTGATTCTACTTCTGTTGAAACTATGTACTCTGTTGCTAGTCAATGTCTCCATGAAAAGAAAAATAAGAGACCAGACATTAAGAAGGTATCAGTTTTTCACACTTATTTAAAAAGTGAAGGATGTGGGGTTCGTCATTTTTTTCCTAAGTGTACATTTCAAACCAACTATTTAATGCAGTTTTTTTGTTTTTCTCTTTCTTTCTTTATAAAAGGTTCAACAGCTGCTGCAAGAAATGACAGCTTCTTAAAACTTGACTGGAATAGACTCTTGGCTTTTTATATACAGCTATCTAACCATTTTTTAAACTAAATTTTTTTGTAAACATTCTTCTTTACCTTTTACAAGGCGGCATGATTGTGTAGAACCCCCAACATATAGAACAAACAAAAGTAGAATCTCTGTATCAACACTTAGCCCCACCTTCTTAGTGTCACCCTCAGTTCTTGGAGTAGTCCCTGAGACATCTCCTTGGAACCTCACCACAGTTTGAAAACAACAGGATTAGCAAAAAAAGGAGTACAGGACTATAGGGTGAAAAGACGCTGGGCTGAAGCCCGACTCCACTACTAGAATGCTCTAAAGCTCTGGGCAGTCTCTTAGCTGCTTTGAGCCTTGGTTTTTCACCTTTAATGTTAGACTAATATCTACTGTGCCTCTCTGACAGGTAGTCATGAAAATCAAATGATGCAAAATATGTACAAGCACTTTGTCACTTGTAAAGTGATATAAAATTTAAAGTTTATATAGACTATTATAAAATCCTGTTACAGTCATATTTTTATAGAATCATGTTCCCAGTAAACCAGATATGCCCTGATGATACTCCCATGATGATATGACCATTATTAGATTCTGTTATTTTTGCCATGTTAATGGTGAAATTGAAGGAATTTTGCAGATGCAGTTCAGGTCCCTAATCAGCTGACTTTGAGTATTAACAGGGAGACTGGGCTGGGTGGGCCTGACCTAATAAGGTGAGCTCTTAAAGAACTCTGAGAGATTCTCCTGTGGGCCTTGAAAAAGTAAGCTACTAAGCTGGCCACATTGGCTAAGACCTATGATTGGCCCACAGGAGGTGAGAGCTACCTTCCTGCTGTCAGCCAGCAAGAAAAGCTGGGATCTCTGTTGTACAACAACAAGAAACTAAATTCTTCTAACAACCTGAATTAGCTTAGAAGAGTGTTTCAAACTTCAGATAATACCATAACCCCAGCTGACACCTAAATTTTGGCCTTGTGAAACCCTCACTATCAAACCTAGCTGAGCTGTGCCTGGACTTCTGACATACAGAACTGTGAGATGATAAATGAGTTGCAATAAGCCACTAAATTTATGGTAAGTTCTTATGCAGCAATAGAAAATGGATACAGATATTCCCATGATGATTCTCCCATAGTGATATCCCGTCATGTTCACAGATTCTGCCCACACTCCAGGGGTGGGTGGGGATTATACAGAGTGTGTACATCAGGGAGTTGTAGTGTACTGATTTGCACTGGATTTCTCAATTTTCCTCAGTCCCTACTCGTCTGTTGTTTGTTTTACTACATGGAGTGAGAGACTTCTGGATAGTAGTGGTGAATTGATTTTTTTAAATAATTTTTAACTATTTCTCTTAAGTTTAAAATTCTCTATTGGTTTATATTATTTGAAAATTCATTTTACGGCTTTGGGTGAGCAGAAGGAAGTAATTTACGTAAGCATGAAAACTGGTTGATAGAAAAACTAATATGTATAGAAGGAATACTGATGTCTGCAATTATTCACTCATTCAATAACCTTGTGTCATTAGTTCTTTCATTAACACACCCACAACAGGAGTGTGTACAGTGAGTTAGAGTAGAAGAGGATCATCCTTTATATTGTATTGTTCAGACCTTCCTAAATGCTGTCCCAGGAAACAAAGATAGCATACCTTTCAAATCGCCTTTATAAACTAAGCAGAAAGAAACATTTGCTAGTTGAAAAGGAAGATAAATAAAATGACATCAAATTAATGTCAACAGGAACTCATAATTTGAGGCATGGTATGGTTTATAAGACTGAAAATAATTAAGTTATTTTAAAATGTAATGATAATTTATTTCTTGAAATAAAAGCATATATGTAAAATGGTATATATGTAGCTCTGATTAAAATTTTAAAAATGAGTAAACCATTTCATTGATTTTAAAAATTTTACAGTATAATTTGGTAGATGTTTCTGTACCATCAAATGGAATTGATATCAGATTTACCAAAATTAGGTATACCTTCCCTCTCAGGATATGACTGTACCTTAAGTCTTTTGAAGGCAACAATACAGTAAATCCAAGATTCCAAAGCACATGTTAGCTCCACTGTTTTTTCTCTTTGCCTGATGGTGTCAGAGTGTCCTGGACCTGTGAGCTTGTGTGACTCATTTAGCTGTGAGAATGAACAACAGAGGGGTTGTCCTCAGCTCGCACCTCAACAGGCCTTGCACTAAAGTTCTGAGAGGAATTGTGTTCAGGCTCTTTTTACTCAAGGCAGAGTTTAAAGGCCTGTGGTGACAACTAGTTGAAGCATTTTTTAACTTCATTTGGAATATGCTTCCCCCTTATCTTTTATAGAAAAAGAAAAAATTAAATGGATTTTTGAAAAAACTTTTGACAGAGGCTTTGCATGCTTTGATGGAAACTTTGGCAAACTTTGATGCAAACTTTTATTATTGCTTCCAGCAACTGATTGCGTAAACCAATGAGTAAGGACAGCATGGTTGAGAACCGCTGGCCCGCCCCATTTCCAGAAAGAACAATTGTTTTTCTTCCCATGTTACTGACCTGTTGGTTTGCTAGCTAGCCAACTAAAATTTTTTAATTCTAAGTTTCTCTCAACGTAATATGCTCTATGAGGAACAAGCAGGTAATAGGAATAATTAGTTAATGTTTTACTTTACTTTTCTGACATGATGATTAAGAGAAATTTAAGACTTTCTAAAACATTTATTGTTCTGTCTACTTTTTGGTTCTGTAGCCGTATAAAATGGCCATAGATCTCAGCTATCCATAGTCTTTCTTTTTTCCTCTTCCAAAATGAGCATATATTTTATTTTTTTCCAGCTTTATTGAGTTATAATTGACAAATAAAAGTTGTATATACTTAAGGTGTAAAAAGTGATGTTTTGATATACATATACATTGTGAAATGATTACCACAATCAAACTAATTAACACATTCATCACCTCGCATCATTACCTTTTTTGTTTCTATAGTGTGGTGAAAACACTTAAGATTTACTCTCAGCAAATTTCAACTGTACTATACAGTAGTATTAAATGTAGTCACCATGCTGTACATTAGATCCCCAGAACTTATTTGTCTTATAACTGAAAGTTTATATCCTTTGACCAACCTCTCCCTGTACTCCTTTAAAGTTTATACTTTTCCACTACAAGAATGGACATAGATAGGAATGACTCTTTAGTCGTTCAAATTCTAGTCTCAAAAATAGTCAATATGGGGGCCGGCCCCGCGGCGTAGTGGTTAAGAGCGCATACTCCACTGCTGGTGGCCGGCGTTCAGATCCCAGGCTCACACTGATGCACCACTTGTCAGGCCATGCTGTGACAGCATCCCATATAAAGTGGAGAAAGATGGGCACAGATGTTAGCCTAGGGCCATTCTTCCTCAGCAAAAAAAAAAAAGATTGGCATGGATGTTAGCTCAGAGCTGATATTCCTCACACACAAAAAAAATAGTATGGAGGCAACAGCAATGAATCTCCAAAATTAATGCTAAGATTTCATTCCTCTGATAAAATTAGGAAAGATCATCTTATGAAATACTCTCACCTAAAACAATAATTATTAAATTAATTCAACAAATCTTTGTTGATTGTTTTCTATGGTGCAGGCACTTATAAAAGCAATGGGCGGGGGCCGGCCATGTGGCTTAGCAGTTAAGTGCATGCACTCCACTACTGGCGGCCCGGGTTTGGATCCCGGGCATTCACTGATGCACCACTTCTCTGGCCATGCTGAGATGGCGTCCCACATAAAGCAACTAGAAGGATGTGCAACTGTGACGTACAACTATCTACTGGGGCCTTGGGGAGAAAAGGGGAAAAAAAAAAGGAGGAGGATTGGCAATAGATGCTAGCTCAGGGCTGATCTTTCTCACCAAAAAAAAAAAAAAAAAGCAATGGACATATAATAATGAAAAATATAGACAAAATACTTGTTCTCTAGGAGCTTGTTTTCAAGGAGAACAATAGATGGAGATGACAATATACAAGTAAATAAGTAAAACTGATAATAGTCTTGATACTTGATAATATACAAGTAAGTAAGTAAGTGAGAAGTGTTAAGGACACATTAAAACTGTGGATTGTGAGAGAGTGACGTCAGCATCATGGCGGAGTGAGCTTTCCCGTGAATTCTTCCCCCACAAAATACAACAAAAGTAACAGCCACAGACCAACAACGGAATCCCAGACAGTCAAAAGCTGGAGCGGAGGGATCCACACTGCCGCACATCTGAGAGCGGAACGTGCTGGGCCCCCGGAGGAAGTGGGGAGAGGTAAGGAGAACTCCGCTCCCTCCCCATCAGATCAGCGATCCGGTCCGCGCGGCTCCCAGAGAGGGGGGAGGGGCGGCCCTCGGCAGGAAACTGTAGCTCTTCGGGCGCTCTCAGCCAGTGGGAAACTCCCGCACAGAGGGCTCAGAGGAGCCACAGGGCTACCATCAACATCTGAGCAACCCAGAGAGCAGATAAAGAGGGGCAAACGAGAAGCCTCCCACGTCAGGGACCCAGAGGGCAAAAGAGAGAGCTCCCCCCTCCCCACAACCCGGAGTCTGCAGCTCGACCAGATCTAGCGGTCCGAGGCAGACCTGAATAAACTGGACTGGACCCGTGGATCGCAGTGGGGAAAAGAAACAAAACAAAACAAAACAAAACTGCGGATCGCAGCAGAAAAACTGGGGCAGAGCGCAGGGGGCTTAGATTACACAGCCCTTTACCACCACACAGTGGCGGCAGGTGGAAATTGCAACCAGAGACTTCCAGGATGAGGAAAATCAAAACCAACACAGGAACCACAATGCAAAAATATATGAAATCACCAGACCAGAAACAAAATGACAAGCAACCAGAAATCAACCCCGAAGACACAGAAATCCATAAACTAAATGACAGAGATTTCAAAATAGCTATCATAAAAACACTCAACGAAATACGAGACAACACAGACAAACAATTAAATGAGATTAGGAGTTTCTTCACAAAAGAGATTGAAATCATAAAGAAAAACCTATCAGGGCTGATGGAGATGAAGAACACAATGGAGGAGATAAAGGAGAATCTGGAATCTTTAAAGAACAGAGCTGACAATATGGAGGAAAGAATTAGTACTTTAGAGGATAGGAATACAGATATACTCCAGATGGAAGAAGAGAGAGAACTAAGACTAAAAAGAAATGAAGAAAGACTCCGAGAAATATCGGACTCTATTAGAAAATGTAACATAAGAATTATAGGTATTCCTGAGGGAGAGGAGAGGGAAAGAGGAACAGAGAGCCTATTCAAGGAAATAATAGCTGAAAATTTCCCAAATCTGGGGAAGGAGCAGGAAATACCAGTAAGCGAAGCCAACAGGACTCCTATATATATTAACAGACAAAGGCCTTCACCACGACACCTAGTGGTAAGGCTAGCCAGGGTCAACGACAAAGAAACAATATTAAGGGCAGCTAGACAAAAACAAAAAATAACGTACAAAGGAACTCCCATCAGGCTCTCAGCGGATTTCTCAACAGAAACTTTTCAGGCTAGAAGAGACTGGAATGATATATTCAAAATACTAAAAGACAAAAACTTTCAGCCAAGAATACTCTATCCAGCAAAAATATCCTTCAAATATGATGGAGAAATAGTAACTCTCCCAGATAAACAAAAGCTAAGGGAGTTCATGGCCACGAGACCGCCACTACAAGAAATACTCAAGAAGGCCCTCAGGCCTGAAAACAAGAAGAGAAAGGGAACACAAAGCTCGGAGTAAGGAGAAAAGTAGGTAGACAAAATCAGAGAAATAGTAGATCTTTACCGGAATAGGTTAGCAACCACTTAAATACTAAACTCAAAGATCAAAGGAAGAAATTCACCAAAAATAAATTTAACCTCATCACTGTAAACACACAGCCACAACACAAGATAGAATAAGGTATAACAAGAGCAACTTAGAAGGGGAAGAGGAAAGTGACTGAATTGACTTAGTATAAGGAAATAGGAGGCTATCAGATAATGGACTATCTCATACAGAAGATTTTTCGCCCAAACCTCAAGGTAACCACTAAACAAATAATCAAATTAAAACCACATATGATAAACAAAGAGAAAACTAGAAGAATCATAAGACAGAACAACCAAACTGAATTGGCAGTCCAAAACAAATGGGACAAGAAACAAAGGAAATGCAAAAGAACCAGAAAATAAGTGACAAAACAGCAACATTCAACCCTCATATTTCAATAATTACCCTAAATGTAAATGGATTGAACTCTCCAATCAAAAGATACAGAGTGGCAGGATGGATTAAAAAGCAAGACCCAACAATATGCTGCCTTCAGGAAACACATCTTAGCACTAAAGACAAGCACAGGCTCAGAGTGAAAGGATGGAAGACAATACTCCAAGCTAATGGCAAACAAAAGAAAGCAGGTGTTGCCATACTCATATCAGACAAAGTAGACTTCAAGATAAAACAGGTTAAGAAAGACAAAGAAGGGAAATATATAATGATAAAAGGGACACTCCATCAAGAAGACATATCACTTATAAATATATATGCACCCAACATAGGAGCACCAATGTACATAAAACAACTATTAACAAACCTAAAAGGAGAAATCAACAACAACACAATAATAGTAGGGGATCTTAACACCCCACTTACAGCAATGGATAGATCATCCAGACAAAAAGTTAATAAAGAAATATTAGACTTAAATGAAAAACTGGACGAGATGGACCTAGTAGACATATACAGAGCACTCCACCCAAAAACAGCTGACTACACATTCTTCTCAAGCGCGCATGGAACATTCTCTAGGATAGACCATATGTTGGGAAACAAAGCAAGCCTCAATAAATTTAAGAGGATTGAAATCATAACAAGCATCTTTTCAGACCATAAGGCTATGAAACTGGAAATGAACCAGGAAAAAAAAACTGGGAAAGTGACAAAAATGTGGAGATTAAACAACATGCTACTGAACAACCAATGGATCATTGATGAAATTAAAGGAGAAATCAAAAACTATCTGGAAACAAACGAAAATGATAACATGCCATATCAAACCATATGGGACGCAGCAAAAGCGGTCCTGAGAGGGAAACTCATAGCGATACAAGCCCACCTTAACAAACAAGAAAAAGCCCTAATAGGCAACCTTAAATTACACCTAACAGAACTAGAAAAAGAAGAACAAACAAAGCCCAAAGCCAGCAGAAGGAGAGAAATAATAAAAATCAGAGCAGAAATAAATGATATTGAGACCAAAAAAACAGTAGAAAGGATTAATGAAACAAAGAGTTGGTTCTTCGAGAAGATAAACAAAATAGACAAACCCTTAGCCAGGCTAACTAAGAAAAAAAGAGAAAAGGCTCAAGTAAATAAAATTAGAAATGAAAGAGGAGAAATTACAACGGATACCATGGAAATACAGAGGATTATAAGAGAATACTATGAGAAATTATATGCCAACAAATTGGACAATCTAGAAGAAATGGATAAATTCTTAGACTTATACAACCTCCCAAAATTGAACCAAGAAGAAATGGAGAATCTGAATAGACCAATCACAAGTAAAGAGATTGAAATAGTAATCAAAAACCTCCCAAAAAATAAAAGTCCAGGACCAGATGGCTTCTCCAGTGAATTTTACCAAACATTCAAAGAAGATTTAATACCCATCCTCCTCAAACTATTCCAAAAAATAGAGGAAGATGGAACACTTCCTGAATCATTCTATGAGGCCAACATCACCCTGATACTGAAACCAGACAAAGACAATACAAAGAAAGAAAATTACAGGCCAATATCGCTGATGAACATTGATGCAAAAATCCTCAACAAAATATTGGCAAACCGAATACAACAATATATTAAAAAGATCATACACCATGATCAAGTGGGATTTATACCAGAGACGCAGGGATGGTTCAACATCCGCAAATCAATCAACGTGATACATCACATCAACAAAACAAAGAATAAAAACCACATGATCATCTCAATAGACCCAGAGAAGGCATTTGACAAGATACAACATCCATTTATGATAAAAACTCTCAATAAAATGGGAATAGAAGGAAAGTACCTCAACATAATAAAGGCCATATATGACAAACCCACAGCTAACATCATACTCAACGGGGAAAGACTGAAAGCCATTCCTCTGAGAACAGGAACGAGGCAGGGCTGCCCACTCTCACCACTCCTGTTCAACATAGTACTGGAGGTTTTGGCCAGAGCAATTAGGCAAGAAAAAGGAATAAAAGGAATCCAAATAGGTAACGAAGAAGTGAAACTCTCACTATTTGCAGATGACATGATTGTATATATAGAAAACCCTAAAGAATCTGTTGGAAAACTGTTAGAAACAATCAACAACTACAGCAAAGTTGCAGGGTACAAAATCAATCTACAAAAATCAGTTGCATTTCTATATGCTAATAATGAACTAACAGAAAGAGAGCTCAAAAAGATAATACCATTTACAATTGCATCAAAAAGAATAAAATACCTAGGAATAAATCTTACCAAGGAGGTGAAGGACCTATACAATGAGAACTACAAGACATTATTGAAGGAAATCTACGATGACATAAAGAAATGGAAAGATATCCCATGCACGTGGATTGGAAGAATAAACATAGTTAAAATGTCTATATTACCTAAAGCAATCTACAGATTCAATGCAATCCCAATCAGAATCCCAATGACATTCTTCACAGAAATAGAAAAAAGAATACTAAAATTTATATGGGGCAACAAAAGACCCCGAATAGCTAAAGAAATCCTAAAGAAAAAGAACAAAGCAGGAGGCATCACAATTCCTGACTTCAAAACATACTACAAAGCAATAGTAATCAAAACAGCATGGTACTGGTACAAAAACAGACACACAGATCAATGGAACAGAATTGAAAGCCCAGAAATAAAACCACACATATACGGACAGCTAATTTTCGACAAAGGTGCTAAGGACATGCAATGGAGAAAGGAAAGTCTCTTCAATAAATGGTGTTGGGAAAACTGGACATCCACATGCAAAAGAATGAAAGTGGACCATGTGCTATCGCCATACACAAAAATTAACTCAAAATGGATCAAAGACCTGAAGGTGAGACCTGAAACTATAAAACTCATAGAAGAAAATATAGGCAACACACTATTTGACATTGGGTTTAAAGGAATCTTTTCGGATGACATGCCTACCCAGACTAGGGAAACTAAAGAAAAAATAAACAAGTGGGACTTTATCAGACTAAAGAGCTTTTATAAGACAAATGAAATCAGAATCAAGATGAACAAACAACCAACCAGCTGGGAGAGAATATTTGCAAAACATACATCTGACAAGGGGTTGATCTCCATAATATATAAAGAACTCACACAATTGAACAACAAAAAAACAAACAACCCGATCAAAAAATGGGCAGAGGAAATGAACAGACACTTCTCCAAGGAAGATATACAGATGGCCAATAGGCACATGAAAAGATGCTCAACATCACTAATCATCAGGGAAATGCAAATCAAAACAACACTAAGATACCACCTCACGCCCGTCAGAATGGCTATAATCACCAAGACAAAAAACAACAAATGTTGGAGAGGATGTGGAGAAACAGGAACCCTCATACACAGCTGGTGGGAATGCAAATTGGTGCAGCCTCTATGGAAAACGGTATGGAGATTCCTCAAAGAATTAAAAATAGAGATGCCCTATGATCCAGCCATCCCACTACTGGGAATCTATCCAACACACCTGAAATCAACAATCCAAAGAGGCTTATGCACCCCTATGTTCATTGCAGCATTATTCACCATAGCCAAGAAGTGGAAGCAACCTAAGTGTCCCTCGACTGACGATTGGATTAAGAAAATGTGGTATATATATACAATGGAATACTACTCAGCCATAAAAAAAGACAAAATCGTCCCATTTGCAACAACATGGATGGGCCTGGAGCGTATTATGTTAAGTGAAATAAGCCAGAAAGAGAAAGACAAACACTGTATGATCTCACTCATATGTGGAATATAAACCAACACATGGACAGAGAAAACTGGACTGTGGTTACCCGGGAAGTGGGGGTGGGGGGTGGGCACAAGGGGTGAAGGGAGTCATATATGGGGTGATGGACAAACAAAAATGTACAACCCAAAATTTCACAATGTTAGAAACCATTAAAATATCAATAAAAATAAAAAAAAAAAAAAAAACTGTGGATTGTGATAGAGATTCCCTGGCTAAGAAGGTTTGATGACACCCAAGCTCAAAAAAAGGCTACCGGTGTATAGTCTCAGGAATGACTAGAATGTACTATAACTTAGAAAAAGGAAAATAAGAATCCTAAACTGAATCAAGTTTTATTTGTGTGTTAGGCTGTGTTATCAGAGGGCTTTGGGTCAGTGTTGAGCCAAGAATAAGACTTTGTCACAAAGTTTCTATTACTATCCTGGGAACAGGAGTGTTGTTTTCCAGATGATGTCAGCTTTTTACTCTACTGGCTAGGTATGCATCAGAGAGTTTGGTGAAGAAAGTCCTAAGGTCATATAATTTGTTTGCCTCACACTAACTCCATGCGTCTCTCACAGCCTTTTCTTTTCATTTTGATTTCTTGCCTGGATTTGCCTTTTAGACAATAATGCATAGTGACAAAGACTATTACAACCTACATAACAATTTCTATTGCAGAGCATCTTTTTATGATTAGTAAAATCACATGCCGGTTTATACCTAAGTCTTTTGAAAGTCGAGGTAGCGTGAATTAATTCTTCAGAGATTGATCATCTCAGGCTGTCCTGCAATGCTGAAATCCAAACCCTAGAGTGTGAGTGACCGTTTCTCCTTCTACAGCCATTCTAATAGCGAGATGGTGTCTCCACCTCTTTCAAGAATTAAAACGTAGCTAATGCTATGGTGGTAATCATTTACAATATATATGTGTATCAAATCAATGCATTCTACACCTTATATTTCCACAATGTTATATGTCAATTATATCTCAATAAAGCAGGAAAAAATTAAAAAGTTAAACAGAAGACTATATCTTTAGCCCCTCCTCACCTCTATAAAATGTCTAAATAATGACAGAACTTTTATTATAAAGAGATGCTTATCTCCATAATATATTTTAGAGGAAGACTAGCGCTCTTCTTCACAGTGATAACAGAGTTTGACTATCATAAGATAGTGAGTGGCCTTAAAATATGTTGAAGTCTTGACCAATAGCTGTTAAAAAAATATACAAAACTCACTATCACTTCCATTAATGTCATGCTTTGGTCAAATATTCTTAAGTCAATTCATAAGTTAGTGGAGAGAACATGCTATACTTTTCTCTGTTAAAAATATTAGGAAGCCCTGCCATACCAAGATTTTTCTTTGGCCAAGAAAGATCAATAATAGCATCTTCCCTTAAATATTCAGGCCTAGAAAATGGCAGTGGGGCTCCAAAAATTCACCTCTCCATTAACAATGAAAAAACTGGCAAAAATTGTCAGAATTGACTTTTCCACACCTGGAAACTAATCAAAGGCTTACAGCAACCCAGAAAGCATTTATTCAAGAAAAATAGCTGAATCTCAGTATGAACAACAAGCTTTGGGGGCCGGCCCCATGGCTTAGTGGTTAAGTGCGCGCGCTCTGCTACTGGTGGCCCGGGTTCAGATTCCGGGGGCGCACCGACACACCACTTCTCCAGCCATGCTGAGGCCGCGTCCCACATACAGCAACTAGAAGGATGTGCAGCTATGACATAGAACCATCTACTGGAGCTTTGGGGAAAAAAAAGGAGGAGGATTGGCAATAGATGTTAGCTCAGAGCCGGTCTTCCTCAGCAAAAAGAGGAGGATTAGCATGGATGTTAGCTCTGGGCTGATCTTCCTCACACACAAAAAAAAAACAAGCTTTGTGGCATTTTAACTCATCCTAGTCCCATCCCCTGATCCCCAGCTCGGCAGTAGTCTTGAAAAATAACAGCCCACATCCTTGGTACCAGAGGGAGCAGAACAGAGCTGGAGCTCTTTCAAAGCCTCATTTTGAAAGAATTGTAGTTATTTGGCCTGTCACGTGGTTCCCTGGAAGACCCCATACAAACGCTTATCTTCATTTGATCTGACTGAAGTTGACCTAGTGCTAAAAGCCTCTCTGTAGAATCATTTTTCAAAAACAATTACTGGCAAATGTTTTAATCACAGCTGGCAAGGTGATTAATAACAGTTGGGACAAGCAGTAGGCTAACTAAAAAGCTTAAAAGGAAAAGCTGGGGTATAAGATGTCCATTATGACTTTGAAAATCTCCAACATATTCCTGGGAACCTAGAAGGCCACGCACAAGTGTAAGGCCATGCACATGCTCAAAAAAGAACTGAGAAGACCCTAAGCTCTCACCTCTGACTGACCCTGAGGCTGTGTGCAAGCAAGATGTGAAGATTAAGGCTGAGTCTAAACTGCCTCACTTAGTGTGGAAGTTGTGTCTCGACATGCACACAGAGGCCCTGGCAAATACTGGGAGATTTATTGGTTCCAGATGTTTAAGGATCTCTCTACCCATTCACTAGCTTCTGACTAAACTGAATAGAGACTTCAGTGGCCACACATTACAAAGAATACAGGCTCTACAGAATTAGTTCATTAAAGTCACTGAACAACAACTAAAACAATTAGCAACAACAACAAACCTTGGGGAAGAGGCAGAGTATGATTTGTAGAGTTGCCACATATTATTTAAAATGCCCAGTTTTCAACAAAAAAATACTAGACATACAAAGAAATAACAAAGTATGGCCCATACCAAGGAGAAAGAAGTCAATAGAAACTGTACCTGAGAAAGCCCAGTTGTTAAACTTACCAGACAAAGACTTTAAATCAGCTATTTTAAATATGTTCAAAGTACCAAAGAAAATCATGTCTTAAGAATTAAAGGAGAATATGAGAACAATGTCTTACCAAATAGAGAATATTAATAAAAAGATAGAAATTATAAAAAGAATCCTGAAGTAGAAAATACAATAACTGGAATAAAAAATTCACTAGAGGGGCTGTCCCAGTGGCGTAGTGGTTAAGTACGTGTGCTCTGCTTCGGCAGCCTAGGGTTCGCAGGTTCCGATCCTGGGCACGGACCTACACACTTCTCATCAAGCCATGCTGTGGCGGCATCCCATATATGAAGTAGAGGAGGATCGGCACAGATGTTACCTCGGGAGCCATCTTCTTCAAGCAAAAAGAGGAGGATTGGCAATGGATGTTAGCTCAGGGCCAATCTTCCTCATACACACACACACACACAAATTCACTAGAGGGACTCACTAGCAGATTTCAGCAGGCAAAAAAAAAAAAAAGAAGAAGAACAAACTTGAAGATAAACCAATTGAGGAAAAGAAAGAGAATGAGGAGAAATGAGCAAAATCCTCAGAGACCTCTGGGACATCTTCAAGTTTACCAATATACATATAATGGGAGTCCCAGGAGGAGAGGCGAGAAAGTGCTAGAAAGAATATTTGAAGAAATAATGATCACACCTTCCCAAATTTGATAGAAAACATTAATCCACACATCCAAGAAAGTAACAACTGCAAATAGAATAACTGTAAAGAGATCCATGCATAGACATATCATAATCAAAGACAGAATCTTGAAAGCAGCAAGAAAGAAGTGACTCAGTAGGGATAAGTGATCCTCAATAAGATTAATAGCTGATTTTTCATCAAAAACCATGGCAGCCAAAGGCAATGGAATGATATATTCAAAGTGCTGAAAGAAAAAGAAAAGCAACCAATAATTCTAACAAAATTATCCTTCAAAAAAGAAAGAGAAAATACAACATTACAGATAAACAAAAGTTGAGAAAATTTGTCACTAGAAAATGTGTCCTATAAGGAAAGAGGGAATTCTTCAGGCTGAAATGAGAGGACACTAGACAGTAACTCAGATCCACAGAAAGAAAGAAAAAGCGGAGGAAGATGGGCACAGATGTTAGCCCAGGGCCAGTCTTCCTCTGCAAAAAAAAAAAGAAAGAGGAGGACTGGCATGGATGTTAGCTCAGGGCTGATCTTCTTCACAAAAAAAATAATAATAATAATTTTTAAAAAAGGGGCCAGCGCAGTGGCTCAGCGGTTAAATGCTCACGCTCCACTGTGCCAGCCCGGGGTTCACAGGTTTGGATCCCAGCACGGACCGATGCACCGCTTGTCACACCATGCTGTGGTGGCATCCCATATAAAGTAGAGGAAGATGGGCACGGATGTTAGCCCAAGGCCAATCTTCCTCAGCAAAAAAGAGAAGGATTGGCAACGGATGTTAGCTCAGAGCTGATCTTCCTCACACACAAAAAAGAAAGAAAGAAAAAGCACTAGTAAAGCAAACTACATAGGTAAAGGTAAAAGACACTATAAATATATTTTTTGTTTGTGACTCTTTTTCTGCTATCCTTTTTAAAAGATAAGTGCATAAAGCAATAAGTATAAATCTGTCTTGGTAGGTACATAATGTGTGGAGATGTAATTTGTATGACAATAATGGCACAAAGGAGGGGACAGGGCACAGACCTATATAGGAACACATTTCTGTATACTATTGAAATTAAGTTATTACTCCAAACTAGATTTTTATAAATTAAGATGTTAATTGTAATCCCCAGGGCACCGCTAAGACATAACTCAAAAAATATAGTAAAAGAAATGACAAGGAAAATAAAATAGTGCGCAAGAATATATATCTATTTAACACAAAAGAAGGCAGTAATGGAGGAATTGAGAACAAAAATGACATAAATAGAAAAGAAATACCAAAACGGCAGATGTAAATTCTACCTTATCAGTAACTACATTAAATGTAAATAGATTAACTATCCAATTAAAAGGCAGAGATTGGAAAAAGGATTAAAAATACATGATCCAACTATATTCTCTCTATAAGAGACTCACTTTATTTTTTTTTGTAGAGGATTTTTTTTTTCTATTTATTTTTATTTTTCCCCCAAAGCCCTAGTAGATAGTTGTATGTCATAGCTGCACATCCTTCTAGTTGCTGTATGTGGGATGTGGCCTCAGCATGGCTGGAGAAGCGGTGCGTCGGTGCACGCCCGGGATCCAAACCCAAGCTGCCAGTAGCGGAGCATGCACACTTAACCGCTAAGCCATGGGGCCGGCCCAAGAGACTCACTTTAGATTCAAAGATGTAAACAGGCTGAAAGCAAATGGATGTACAAAGATATACTATGAAAATAGTAAAAAGAGAGAGTTGGAGCAGCTATACTAATATCAGACCATATAGATTTCAAGCAAAAAGTTGTTACTGGAGACAGAACCACTTTTTATAATGATAAAAGAGTCAATCCATTAAGAAGATATAACAACTATAAATAGTTATACACCTAACAACAGCACCTCAAAATACAGGAAGCAAAAAGTGAAACAATTGGGGGAGAAAATAGATAATTTAACAATAATTATCAGAAACTTTAATACCAAACTTAATGGATAGAACAACTAGGTAGAAGATGACAAGGAAACAGAATATTTGAACATCACTATAAATCAAATAGACGTTAACAGACATCTATAGAACGCTCTGCTCAACAATAACAATACACATTCTTCTCAGCTGCGCATGAATAATTTTCCAGGATAGACCATATGTTAGTCCATAAAACAAGTATATTAGTTTCCTATGGCTAGTGTTACAAATTGCCACAATCTTGGTGATTTAAAACAATATAAATTTATTCCCTCTCAGTTTTAGATGTTGAAAGTCCAAAATCAGTATCACTGGGCCAAAATCAAGGTGTTGACAGGGCTGCACTCCCTCCAGAGGCTCTAGGGGAGAATCCATTCCTTTCTTCTTCCAGCATCTGCTGGCTGCCAGCATTCTCAGCTTGTGGCCACATCACTCCAATTTCTGCCTCCATTGTAACATTATCTTCTCCTCTTCTGTCTGTAGTCAAATCTCCTCTGCCTCCCTCTTACAAGGATACATGTGATTATATTGAGGGCCCACCCAGATAATCCAGGATAATCTCCTCATCTCAAAATCCTTAATTTAGTCATATTTGCAAAGACCCACTCACCAAATAAGGCAACGTTTATAGGTTCCAGGGAATAGTACAAGTCTCAATAAACTTAAAAGGGTTGAAATCATACAAAGCATGTACTCCAACCACAGGAGTATGAAATTAGAAATTAATAACAGAAGGAAATTTGGGGAAATTCACAAATATATGTAAATTAAACAACACACTCCTAAAAAGACAGTGAGTGAAGAAGAAATCATGAGGCAAATTATAAAATACTTTGAAATAAATGAAAAACACACAATAAAACTTATACGGAAAAAGCAGTGCCCAAAGTAGACACAAAAGTCCCCCTAAAATTCTAGAAAATTGAATCTAGCAACATATAAAAAGGATTAGACACCAAAATAAAGTAGAATTTATCCCGGGAATGCAAGGTTGGTTCAACACACAAAAATTAGTAACTATAATACATAATTTTAATAGAATAAAAGACAAAATCCACATGATCATATCAATAGGTTCAAAGAAAGCATTTCACAAAATCTAATACTCTTTCACAATAAAATCACAAATTAAGAATAGAAGGTTACTTCTTCAACCTGATACAGGACATCTACCAAGAAAAGCACAGCTAACATCTTATAGAATAGCCAAAATTACCTTTAAAAAAAAAGAACAAAGTTGGAGGACTCACACTTCCCAATTACAAAGCTAAGTAATCAAGACAGTGTGCTACTGGTGTAAGAATAGACATATGGATCAATGACATGGAATTGAGAGTCCAAAAATAAACTTTCACATATATAGTCCATTATTTGCCAAGACCATTCAGTGGGGGAAAAATAGTCTTTCAATAGATGGTACTGGGACAACTGGATATTTACATGCAAAAGAATGAAGTTGGACCCCTACCTCACATCACATACAAAAATTAACTCAAAATGGATGGAGTACCTAAAGGTAAGAGCTATAATTACAAAACCCTTAGACGAAAACACAGGTGTAAATATTCATGTGCTTGGATTAGGCAACAGTTTCTTAGATATGACACCAAAAGCACAAGCAGAAAAAAAAAAGGATAAATTGGATTTCATCAAAATTTAAACCTTTAGTGTATAAAAGGATGTTATCAAGAAAGCAAAAAGACTGAGGCTGGCCCGGTGGCGCAAGCGGTTAAGTGCACGCACTCTGCTGCAGCAGTCCGGGGTTCGCCGGTTCGGATCCCTGGTGCGCACTGACGCATCGCTTGTCAGGCATGCTGTGGCGGCGTCCCATATAAAGTGGAGGAAGATGGGCATGGATGTTAGCCCAGGGCCAGTCTTCCTTGGCAAAAAGAGGAGGATTGGCAGATGTTAGCTCAGGGCCAATCTTCCTAACAAAAAAAAAAAAAAGCAAGCAAAAAGACAATCCACAGAATGGGATATTTGAGAATCTACTATCAAGAATATATAAAGCACTCTTACATTTCAATAATAAAAATGCAAATAACTCAATTAAAAAATAGGCAAAGGATCTGAACAGAAATTTCTCCAAGGAAGATATACAAATGGCCAATAATCACATGAAAAGATGCTCAACAGCATTAGTCATTAGGGAAATTCAAATCAAAACCACAATGAAATACTACTTCACATCCGCTAGGATGGCTATAATAAGAAATAAGTAAATGGAAAATAACCATTGTTAGTGAGGATGTGGGGAAACTGGAACCCTTGTACATTGCTGATGGGAATGGAAATGGTGCAGCTATTGTGGAGAGCAGCTTGGTAATTCCTCAAAGAGTTAAACATAGAATTACCATATGACACAGCAATTCCACACCTGTGTGTATATCCAGAAGAACTGAAAACAGGTACTCAAACAAATACATATACACATCTGTTCATAGCTTCTTCCAGAACTGGCAAATCCCCCAGGGACACAGCAGTCACCAGATGCTGGATTCATCTCTGCATTTCTATCTTCTCCTGGATCTTGCTTCTATATTTCTTAACACTGATGCTAGGAGTAGAATTTTTCCCTAGTTTCCTCAGGGGGAGGTTTGATGTGAGTTACTTGATCTGCTCTTAGTGAAAGCAGAAGTCACCTAGTTTCATTTTAATTTGAGTAAATTTCCGAAAGCTTTCTTGAAGCTTTCTTTTCTCTTGGCTCTCTGGTTTTCCTCCTGCCTCTCTGAGTGTTCTGCAGCTTCTTTTGAATGCTTCTCTGCCGCCTCTACTCTATTAATATTGATGATTCTATCCTGGGTACTCTTCCCTTCTTTCTGGACCTATCTATGTTGTCTAATGATAGAGTTTCAAATATTGTTCATATGCAAATGACTAAATTTTTCTAGTTCTCCTTTTTAGCCTACTGGCCTGAAATATGCTTTTCTCCCAACCAAACTGCACCCCTTGGAATTTCTTGACCATGGCATGGCTCTCTGCGTATTTGTGCACACTGTCCATCCTTCTACTCTGCTTGGAATGCCCTTACCTCCCTTGTCCATCTGGCAAACTCTTATCAGTTCTTTAAGATTCAGTGCAAGTATCTACTCTACAAAGTCTTTTCTGATTCCCCAGGTAGAAATAGGTGCCTCTCCTCTGCGTTCCCATAATATTCCAATAATAATTAATAATGTTATATATGTTAATTTATAAACTTGTAATTTTTAAAAGTTATATGTTACACTGTTTTTACTAAACAATTATGAGCACTGTTCAAAGTGTTTTCACTTTATTAACTTATTTAATCCTCATAACAATCCTATGACTTTGCTAATATTATTTATCTACATTTTTCAAATGAGGGAATTGAAGTGAAGTAATTTGCCCAAGACTGTGCAGCTAATAAATTGCAGAGCTGGGATTTTAGCTCAGGCATCCGGCATCAGTCTGTAACCTTTACCGCTACGCTCTATCTATGTCATCATATTGATCATAACCATCTTCTCTGTCATTTGTTGAGAGCTGACTGTTGTGCCAAGCATTATGTTAAGAGCATGATCTCATTTAATAAACATAACATAGGTTCTATGCTTTTCCTTATTGAAAAAATTGATGCCCAAAAGGTTAAGTAGCTTCTTCCTCATGTTCATTGTGTTTGTTAGATTACAATTCTTCACTCTTCCCCATATCCATGCCCTTTGCAATATGGTTTTGTAATTCTTCCCATCACGAGGTAAAGTCTATTTCCCCAATCCTTAGATCCAGATGGCCTTGTAACTTGTTTTGATCAATAGAATGCAGCAAAATGATATTTCAATTCCGAGCCTGAGCCTCAAGAGCCCTTGAGCATTACTTCTCTCTCTCTCTTGGAATGCTGCCGCGGCCCTGAGAACAAGCCCAGACTAACATGCAGCTGCTGAGAGACCATGCGGAGCAGAGACAAGTCATCTCAGGTGAGGTCCTCCCAGACCAGCCAACCTGCCGGGTCACCACGGATATAGGAGAGAAGTCGGTCAACCGTAGACTTGTGAAAAATGATTGCTGTTGTTTTAAACAACTACATTTTGGGGTCGTTTGTTACGCATTAGTGTGGTAGCAATACGTAACTGATTCAGTCATATAGCCGGTAGGTGGCAGCATCACACGTACCCACACATACGTAAAGATATGACCCGTGTTGTCTGATCCATACAGCTTGGGAATAGGAAAGAAATTAATTTAACCCCTGTTCATGGCTTGCCTCTTCTCATTAAGCATCCAGAGTTCTATAAGAAACTACAGCCTGGCTGAATCCTAGCAAGTGCAGATGGTGGTCTATCAGCACTAGCAATTGAGTAGAGGCTGGTCTTGGTCTTTCCAAAGCAGAGTCGGCTGAATGAGGATCCCCACTGGAAGGCACATGCTGCTCAGCAATGAGTCAGTACTGGAGTCTTTTGTGGTAAAAACCATGGTCTTCAGAGGGCAAGAGGCTCTGTCTGTCTAGTCGTGTTTGCTTTGGCCAGAAATATGGTGACGGAGGCCAGAGCCTCTGTGCGGCACCTACCACTGCTGGAATGTGTTCCTTTCCCCTGTTCTACGAGGAAAGGTAAAATCTCTCATTCTTTTATTCATTCAACAAAACAAGTATCCACTATGTATGTCTTAGACACTGTTCTAGGTGCTGAGGATGCAGCAGTGAAGAAAACAAAGTCCCTTCCCCCAACTGAGCTTGTATTTTAGTGGAGGAAACAAATAACATATGTATAGATATATAATTCCTAAGCGCTGTGAGGAAAAACAGAGCAGGATTAAGGCGAAAGAGGGACAGGGAGTACAATCAGCTTGGGGGGTCAGGGAAGACCTCTCTAAGGAGATGACACTTGAGCAGAGACCTGCATTAAGTGAGGGAGAAAGACATGTAGATATTGGATTAGTGATCCAGCGTGGGAAGAGCACATTCAATGTTCCCAAACTACCAACGATCCTTTAGGGGTACAGCTAGCAGCCGAGCTGGAGCAGACTGAACAAGGGAGGTGGAGCGAGCCATGGGCCAAGTCATGCAGAAGCTAGTGGACAACAGCAAGGACTAGATTTTATTCTATGCTACCGCAATCATAACCGCTATACACCAGTACACAATAATACTCATCAAGTTCGTTGACTGAATGGAGAAAGAAAACCCCTCAATTTATACCATTTAAGACAAACAGCACCCAGTCATGGCTACACATGATTTGTGCAACTATGTGACTCCCTGGCCCACCACATGTATCAAAATCTCTGGATATGAAGCCCCAGAATCAGTACTTTTTAAAAAAGAACCTTTCGGTCCTTATGATGTGTGGCTGTATATGCAAAATGTGTGAAAGAAAATATATCAGACTACAACACATACCTCAGGCCCATTATTTTAGTTCTGAGTAGAAATGCCTTAGAGAACTTAACTTTTAAAAAACGGTTTTTAAAATCAGCCCTTTTAAGGACTTCTCCACCTTTTGTAAAACTGCTACCAAAGACATCCATTTTCTAATACAGCCCTAAAAAGGATCAATTTGATACTGAATTGCAAACGTGAGTGCATTCAATTATTTGCTGGATGAATGCGTAGCAAGTCTATCTTAAGAGTTTAGCATCAAGGATGCTGGTCACTCTATTGAACTGGGGTGCTTCTGGCTCAGTAGGAACTGTGCAACATTCGTGGCATTTTCATTATTCCTGCAGCAGGGGGAAGTTCTTATCTGAATTAAGCACTCTATTGACACAACTTACCTAGGTCTCAAGCTATTTAGAATCTTTTTTGATTCAGACAGATTAATTAACAAATGAATAGATGAATGGGATTTCTAACCTATCATCAGGTATTGCATTATGCAGAATTATCCAAACATTAAAAAAAAAGTTATACTAGAAAGTTATAAAAAAAGTTATAAAAAAAAGTTATACTAGTACACAATTTAAAGAGAAAAAACTTTTATTGCGATATAAAATGCACTTATAAAATGTCCACAGAAGGCATGTAATTCTTCACTGTTATATAAATTTATTGGGAATATTTTTATTCACCTTCTATTATGATGATGCCACCTAAAACATACTGTAAACAATGAGTTATACTCTATAACAAATCCATCACTGATTTTCAGCAATCATTGGTTTAATAATAATTAAGACTATATAATCACATCTATATTCTGGAATGTCCATTTACTTTCATGTAGTGTAGTGGAATTTAGAATATAATTGCACATGGATGGTACAGAAAAACATTCACTACTAAATTATTTTATACTTTCACGGCAGGTTAACATTTTTCCTGACTGAAAATAACAGCTTCAGCTGTGGTATGCAACACAGCCCCAGGATTATCAATGCAGTAATTTGTGTGTATCTGTGTCTATATGTGTAACCCATGGAACAACTTAAAGTATATCTTTAGTAAACAAGTGCAACATTAGTGTTGATTATTTTCCATGTTTAAATATTATAGTCTGATTATTTATAAACAAACAAAACCCCACACAAATATTCTTAACTCTAGAAAAAAAAATCTGTCAACCATAATTATTCTAATATGTTTTACTTGAACACACATTGAATTTCTGAAAGGTGCATATATTACCTTAAATAAGGTGTAAAAATGAGTGTTTCATGAAATGTGCATTTCTGATATGTTTTATGCAGCATAAAGTTTAGATTAAGAAATTCTAAATCCTGGATCCCCACAGTTCATTCAGAAAACTCCTCAAAGTGATGGCTCTTGCAGCAGGTTTAACAGATTGAACATGATGAAGTGTTCTAGCTCCCTCTATTTTCAAGTATCAGAGAAAAATGAGGCTCAAAATCTCTGTACGTTGTAACTGAAAAGGCAAAGCTTTAGAAAACAGTTAAATGTGTTTTGAAATAAGATATAAATTGAAACAAGATTCTTAAGTGTTTATCGGTGTTAGACTGATAAGTACTAGGACTTTAAAACAATTTTATTAAATCCAAATATTTGCTCAAAAGTGATAAAGAACACAATTAGTCTATAAATATATGATTTCGGAGAAAAATCAATTTTGATGTTTAAAACTTTTTCACTATTGTTGACTTTACTTTTGTTTGCTTTTGAATATTAATTTAATATTCAATCTGAACATAAATATTTGGCCTCACATTACTTATTATGAAATGACTTACTTTTGAAAAGGAAATATTTTAAAGCACTAGAAAGAGAATTTACTACAGCTGTTTAAACACATCTTTCAATGTCATCAGAAATCCTGCAGTATAGAAAATATCTAGTACCCTTAAGGTTTCAGAGCGAGCTGATCTTCTGAAATTTTAATGCCTTTTAAATAACCCAAAAGTCAAATAGAAAAGACTGCTGCAATAAAGCACTATTGCTAAAAGTATATGATCCCACAATCTGAGAGTTAGCACTGCTCCTCAGAGTGAGCAACTTTCCACCTTTTCCTAGGCACAAAGTTTTCAGCTTAGAAAATAATCTAACCTGGTCCTTAACATATTCATTAAGTAGTATGAACATTTTAAGGTCTTTCTCTCTCCCTTAAACAAAAAAATTTGATGTCTCACTAAAGAGTAATAAGTATATCTTACTTTGAGACACTAGACTTTCTGGAATTGGCCCAACTATATAAAATTTTAAGAATTATGTGAAAGTGTGGAATCATCACACTTCTATGAAAACAGTGTGACAAAATTAGACATCACTACGTTGAACCCTTTTCTAGCTTTAACTCAAAAATAGAAATCATGAGTTTTCTATAACATTAGTTTTAAAAACACACAGAAGTGAAAAGTGCTATTTTTCAAAAAGTACAATTTTTTCCCAACTATATATCAACATGGAATGATTTCAGTTCTCCTGTACTAAAAGCTGACTTTTAAAAAAACTAGTATTGTAATATATAATGATTTTAATCAGTAGTGGCTTCAGTTTCAGCTGGACCCCTAATTAGTCTTCGAATTCCTCTTTTTCCCGCAGGACCTTTTGGTTTTGCAAAACTTTGCTTATGTGCATGCTGCTTGGGATGTACTTCTTCATAAAGGAATTCTGCAGTCAACTCATCCCCATTGTCTATCTCGATCTATAAGAGATGAAATTAGTAAAGTGTGATGCAATATGAAAAAGCACAACATTCAAAACAATATAAGCAACAAGCCAGTTTTCAGGTGTGAATGCTCACAAATAAATACATAATACCCATATGTAAATAGTTTCACTTTCGTCTTTTTTGGGGAAGGAGGAAGCAGCTAAAGGAGTTGCCTGAATATATAATCACCTTCCATTTGGTTCCCTCTTTCTTCTCCAAATTAGCTAATATTTAAAAGTAGAAGCCATCACTATATTCTCAAGCTGTTCTGCTTTGGTACATTATATATATTTAAGAAACATTACTCATGACCCCTTCATTACTTGGGTCACTTGAAATCACTCTAGGGAGGGGTCAGCAAACTATGGTGTGCAAGTCCAATCTAGTCCAAGGTAAGCAAGTGTTTAATATTTTTAAAGGGTTGTAAAAACAAAACAAAATAATGAAGAATATGTGACAAAGACAATATGTGGCCTGGCAAAGCCTAAAATATTCACGATCTGGTTCTCTTGTAGAAAAAGTCAACCAGCCCCTGCTATAGAAGGTGATACCTAAGAACTTAAAAACCTTGAAGGGTTCAGTACCTAAAACACTGGTAGTTTGTTAAGGACCTGTGTTTTAAGAGTTGAAGGGCCCAAGAATAAACCATATCTTTCTCCATGCCTCATCTACATTTAAGAAAATAAATTTAAGAGAATTGGTAACTTAGCTCCCAAAATTCATGTGTTTATACCCATTTTCTCCTTTCCCAACAACTGGCAAAATTCTCAACCATCCCATGATTCAGTTATAAATGGAGACTGTAGTTCCTTATTAATAACGAGTCTTGAAACAATCACAAATATGTAGCTCTAATAGCACTGTCCAACAGAACTTTCTGCAGCATGGAAATATTCTCTAAATTCTGCATTGTCCAATACAGTAGCCACCAGCCCATGTGGCTAATAAGATGAGCAACTGAAATGCAGCTAATGTGATTAAGGAACTGAATTTTAAATTTTATTTAATTTTAATTTATATTTAAATTTAAACAGCCACATGTAACTTATGGCTACACATTAGAGAATACAGACCTATACAGAGACTGGGGTCAAGATAGGTCATCCCCAGGCACTTAGAGTAGAGGAGATCCTAAGGATTCATGATGACAAGAAGAAGACAGTTTTCATTTATAAATCACAATACATCAAGAACTACATGGAAAAGACAAAAATCTAGCAAAAACTGAAAAATTTAAAATAAATAGGTATTATATAAAAAATATATTAATAAGATAAATTAGATAAAATAAATTAGATAAACAAACAGGTAGGCAATTACCTTTCTAATGACATCCATTTGTAGTTGTCTTTCTACAATTTCTAGCAGAGGGCTCTTGCAGCTAGAATACAGCATCCGTTCTCTTATACTGCATGTGTATCCAGGCATTGAATAAATAAAAACTGTAAGTTAAAATAATAATAAATACAATTAGCAGCATGTCAATTAAAGTAAACACTAAACCTCATAAAACTACAACTGAGCCCTCTGGGCAATAAATAAGTAAGAATACAATGCTGAAATATCAATAAGCAAACTGAAACTACCATGTTAAAAATAATGTATCATATACCTATGGACTCCAAATAGTCTCCCTCATGGTTATGTTTATACAGAAAGAAATGGTAACGTGCTGAATCCTTGGGAATCCTCTTCGGCAAATCTTTTAGTTCTGTATTTGCTGTGTTGGCCAAAATTATAATTTCATTTTTTATATCTATTTCCTGTCAATAAGAAACAAAATACATTCACTAAAACAGATACACAGAAATTTAAAATTTATAATGAAAAATTAAGAAATAAGGGGAAACTTATACAGGATTGACTTTTTCACCATGAACATATATTGCTTTTGTAGTTTAAAAAAATGAATAAAGAATAATCAGGAAGCAAATAAAAAAATTTTAAGTTCTTCAAAAATAAACCTTATACAAGCCACAAGCTACCAAAAAGAGCAGCCATTTCATAATAATCATTATGTCTCTTACCAATTGCACATAGTTGAGCTGTCTGTTTTTCAATTTTTCCAAAGCATGAAAAGCTTCTCGAGAAATAGGAAATGCTACTCCTTGTAGTGTTTGATGCTTAGTGTCCACACTCACGTCAGTTTGTACCTAAGTATGACAGATTCAATTTACTGATGAAGTTTTAGCATTTAGCAGTGTCAGATGGCAAAGATAAAAAAACCCAACCTCTATAAATGAGTGTCATTCCACTCTTGCCCATTTTAATATAATTAAAATTAACACTTAAAACACTACGAACTTAAAAAGCAAATAATTTTTCACATTTGTGCATGTTCTGCTAGCACTTTGTCAACATGCAGGGTGCATGACACATCTTTATGAAAATGCTGGGAGTGAACATTTGAGTGAGTTTGCAGCGCTAGCGGGGCTTTGGGGGTTTTGTTTGTTTATATGTTTGGTTTGGCACAATTGCACTGAGCTACATAAGCTCTCTGAAGTGTCTTCAGATTACACCTTTAATTACAAAACTTTACTTAATAAAATTTATGAACAGGGTGATATCTATACAATATGTACAGAACTTTACTTTGTTCTGTTAGACATAAAATGCAACATAAACATCATGCACTGAATTGAAAGGAATACAAACAGTATACAAAGACACAACATAGCTCAACAAATTATACTACTGCAGAAATTCCAGACTTATAGCTTTATTACCAAGAACACGGGTGTGCATGTACTGGAAGAACAGAGTACTTCAAGAAAGCTTTCAAGGCACATGTTTAAGAATTTTATACTCGATAAATGATAGCTAGTAGAGGGTCTCATTTGCAGTGTTGCAACAGAAAGTCAAACTGAAATTTTACTTTTAAAAAAATGCATGGAGATTCTACAGCATAAATGATATCGGATAATGAAAACATCATAAAACATATGCAAATGCATACCCCAATACGATCCTCTGGGTTCTGATTGCAAGGAATAAAACAAACTATCAAATTTGTAAAAAAAAAAAATCACATAAAAATCTCTACTCAAATAACTTGAGTTAAAATAATATAAAGATAGATCCTTGCTATCAGGTTAACATTAAATAATATTCAATCACTTTCCAGACTGATACCTATTAGTCTGTTAGACTAGTGAATAGCAGTTTCTGCTACTTGTTTTCTGTAAAATCCCAGTAGAAATACAGTAGCTATTCTAACTTGTAATGAGAACGGCTGCAGTAAACACATTAAAAATATGATAAACTATAATATGGATGAAATTTATTAACTCTAATATGCTAAACAAGTACTCAAATAACCATCTCCCATATATAAATGCACATACCCATCTAAGTAGTGTTCAAGGAAGTTAATTTATAGAGCTTCTAGAAATCCTAAACATCCTATAATATTTATATTTTATTCTCTTTAGTCATCACTATTCTCTGAAACAACACAACAAACCTGCTTCAGGCAACCTCATTAGCTATAATATTCTTTGTACTAAGTGGGCAACACACACTTTCCCCATTTATTTAGTATTCAAAGTACAAAGTTAAAAACAGAGTTGTACTTCCAACAGGAAGATTCACTATTCTGTCACATACATTATAAAGACAGGAGAAAACTGTTTATGAAATTGACATGAAGTGTAATATTCATTTTTAGCTTTTTTTCCTGAAAACATATTGAGCATATAGTCTTGTCTCTATACTAAACAGAACAAATGTAAGCCACCTAACTTAATTTCTCTAGCTACCTCTACATCTATAAATTAAAAATATGGTATTTCCAAACACTTAAAATCTCGCAAGGGTTTCAAAATTGTAATTTACCTCATTAATTTTAATCTGTCGTAATTCTTCCTCAGCTGCAGTCAATGGGGCAGGACAAGATTGTGACAGCAAATATTTTTTATATCCATGTAATGATACATCTTCCTATAAGCACAGAAATGGACTGTTATGAGTGATTCTTTAGAAGTGAAACCTCAGTGAAGTTACTTTAGGAAAAACAAAATTATTAATTTAACAGAAAAGAAAATATCTTAATTGAAAATAAATTGTACCAAGAATGTTACTATTTCTTCTCATTTTTTTAAATCCTCCATTGTCTAGGTTTCAAACATTTTTAAGGGGAGTATTTACTCTTCATTTGATAAAGTTTTATAATTATTAAATCTTTTGTATGAGTATGGTGTTGGTGATGCCAGCCACATGATGAATCTGGTCATGCTTCACTCTACAGGACAATTAATAATTAACATTCTGGGGAAGCCTGCCCTATAATTATTTAACAATCAACATATTCAGATTCTGAATTCTATTTTATAATAATTTATATAATTTCTCTATAATTATTCAGAGAAAATGGTTATAGTTCATATTTAAAAGAAAAAGAAATTCCAAAGAGGTCTACTTTTCATCCAAACTTTGTAGTTTGGAAGACAGAATTGAGAAACTAGGCCATCTTACAATTAAAGGTGAACAAGCAAAGTACTCCCATCTAGTCTTGTCTTGTGCTCTATCCACTAGATTGTATTACTTTCTGAATCAGAAGAAAAGCTTTAAACAACAAAAAAACCTGTTCAAAAAATATATTTCGATCTTCTTAATTTGTCTGTTTATGTACAAATATACGTATTTACCATATAAATTTTATAACAAAGTAAATTCTTAACCATAATTTAACTACTTAAATTTATTAATTAAGAAACTAATTATCCCAATTACCAATTTATCTGCCTCAATGTTCTGGTTAACATAATATAGTCACTGCTTCCACAACATGGATATAAATGTCCAAAACACCTAAAATTTACTGTCTCTTTCAAGTAGTCTGTCATTTTTCTGAGCCCATTTCCCCATCCTTAAAATGAAAAGGTTGAGCTAGATGAGGGGTTGAACTAGATGATCTCTAAGGTATATTTTAGTTCTTGAAGTCTATACTCTAATTTCTGAAATCTAACAAAGGAGATTCAAACATATTTTAAAAGTATAAGTACGTTTCAGTTTACTTGCATATCATATGAAATATAACAATATTTTCTCTCTTATTATGTTTACAGACTCATCATTCTGAATTCACATTAATTACCTAGGAGTTCTTTAATCATTTTAACTGCAACATATAGAATCAACATAAAAGTGTAAGTTTTTTACCTTTACTGTTCCAAATAGTTCATCTTTAATGTGGCCACCTCCAAACTCCTTTTTCAGAGTTGCTCTTGTTGCTGCATACAACATTTTTTGACGAACCTAGTAAGTTGTGAAAGTTTACTTAGAAGTTTATAGATGAAAACTATCATTATAAAAGAAAGCATTTTCTGAATGTATTAAAATCTTCAAGCACATTAAAAATACAATAAACTGTGATAAAGCTGAAGTCACTGACTGTAATATGCTAAAGTATGTGTATATAAATAACCATCATAACACCAGCAACTAAAATATCAATGGCTATTAAGGTAATTTCAATTTATAATATGAGATATTTTTCAAAAAGTGAAAAAAATCTAAATTTAAAAAAATTACTCATTTTTCAAAGTATAAAATGAGTTCAAGAATTAAAAAACTATGTAAAACACTACTTTAAAATATGAAGAGGAAACATCACTGAAATTAAGTAACCTTGACACTGACATTTTACTCAAATCAAATCTAGATCAGGTATTACTAATTAAGTTAAGAATCAAATATTCATAGCATAGCGATGCCATCATTCTATAAGGGACACAAAGATGAAAGAATTAATACATATGGTTATTAACGAGTCTAACAGCATCTACGGAAATGCTAAATGTTATCTTTAGTAGTATGAAAACTACTAAAGGTAACTGCCAACCAACAGAAATCATTTCATAATCCTACATGGTCAAATCCAGTATTTCTTTCAGACAGTATATATGGAATTAAAGAGGAGGGATGAATTTTGTGAATGATATCTAGATAACTTTAAAAATTACTATTTTTCTAAGAGAAACAAGAGAATTAATCTTTAAAATATTGGCCAGTATCCATATATTAATTTTGTCTTTTGTTTTATTTAGTGAGTCTTCTAACTTCCTTAAAAGAAATACTTGTTTGTGTACATGCCCATCATCTGAATGGTATCTATCAAGAATACTTGATATAATGTTCAATTAGTCCTCAGAATTATTACAATTATTACTCTCAAAGTAGTTAGCTTTATTCTTCAGAGGTCCATAGAGTCATTTATAATTGCCACAAATTTTTAAATTTAAAACTCAATAATAATTCTATTGATTTCAAGAGCAAGACTTCTGAATCTAAGCACATTACTCCTGATTCCACATTACCAATCCAAGGATTTTTCTCCATGATTATTCCCTTCTATGGGAAATGACTATTGCCTCTAAACTTTCTCTTGGCCTAGGACTGTTTCAGAAAAAAATTTTCTAGCATTTAACGTTAAACAAGGTACAAAAAAATTACTTACATGAGAATGATCTGGAGACCACGCAATGAATATCCATTCATATCCCTGGGCATTCTGAGAGTCTAATCTGAATAATATATAGCACGGTTGTTTGTCCTCCAACAGGGGTAAAACAAAGTAATCATAATCCTTATCCCAGGAATCTGAAGGCTGACTATATGATCCAATCACAAGTTTCTCTACAAAAAACAATTTTTAAAAAATACATGAATATGTTGAAATACCAAATGGTGGAGTAATAAAGAATAGAAGAATAAATTAATATATAGTTATTTCCTAATTACTATTATTCACATCAATAAGTTCAAAGGAAAAAGGTTGCAACATAAAATAATTATGATATAAAGTAGTATTAAAACAGATGAAGATTTTTACCACTAGCATGGTTAAAATAATGTTATATATATAAAAGTACTAGAAAGGAACATATAAAAAGGATCATAAACAATTGAAATGGATGGTTGAAGAATGGGTGATTATATTCTATTTTCCAAAATGCTTTATGCTATAAGTTAACAACAAAATATATTTAAATAAGCATACTACCACTCAAAGGTATAATTTCTCAAATTAACATTGAACTCTACAGTAAGAAATATTTTTTAAAAAAACAGGTTTAGCTCCTATTTGGCCATAATGCTTCAAGTTTTAAAATTTGCCCAGAAGCATAAATTGGTACAGGCACTCTGAGGTGCTATTTGGCAATCAAGTAAAATTGTGAATGTACTCTGCACAGAGTCTCTCACACAAAGTGTTCACTGCAGCACTATATACTAACAGTGGAAACCAAAAATAGCCTAAATGTTCATCAATAAGAGAATGGCATATAATATGTGGCATAGTCATATGATAAAATTCTATTCATATTTTAAAAGATGTAGTGAGTTCTCTATCAAACCTAATTACAAAAAATGAGATTTACAGAAAAAAGAAAGATGCAGAGTGAGATGTCAGTTTATGTGAACTTAAAAACTCAAAACAGCACTGTATGTTATTTAGGGATACATATAGAAAACAGATTGCACAAATATAAAAACTCCTAAAATAGTTGCCTCAAGAGAAGGAGGTCCAGAAGTGAAATTATTTAACGTGGATGCTCTTATATCACAAAAACATTAAATTAAAAAGGCTTGACACAAATATGATAAAACGTTAGCAGTTATTAATTTAAGGGGAGATGGATGTATTTGTTACATTATTTATTCTTTGTAATTTCCTTATTTAAAAAATTTTCCTAAAGCAAAAATAAACTAAAACCAGAAAATAATGATTTAAGGAGTAGCGTCATTTTCCTTCAGTAGAGATGCTAGTTAGATTAACTTTTTCATTTTAGTTACTTAACTACTCAGGAAGTGATGGCATTTAAAATTTTAGCTCAGTATTTCTAAAATATGCTGCTTACAGTGTATGTTTATTCCTGTTAAAGTGTGGTAATATAAGTAGAACAACTGCATATTGTTCAAACTATTCTGGTATTTTTAATATAAAAGTAGAAAATGGAAAGCAAATTAGATTTACTTCAGGTTATAAAAGAACAAGTTATTTTTCCAAAGCAAAATATTTCAAGGTATTTAAAAAATTAGGCCAATGGAATATTTTAACATATTCATTCGTGATTAAGCAGTTATAATATTAATTGTTCAAATTCAGATTTACTCGTATGAAAAGATTCTCCCACCTAACCAATTTCCCTGCTTACAGAATTATTCCGAAAGGATCAATTTAGTTTGTTAGCTTCTCAGGACTTTCCCAAAACAAGGGGAACATTTCTGTGGCACAGACTGCAATCAAGTGGAGAAAATGGGAGAGTTTGAAATCCCTTGTTTCTACTTCAAAACTAACTTTACTGAATAACAATTCATAAGTAACTATTTGTTTGGATAATCACCTGTTTACTGATTTCCATTCCAAAGATGGAAGCACTGACATTAGAAATGGATTGTGGTGCAGAAACTGAGACACAAAAAAATAAAAGAGGAAGATGTCACACCAAAAACAGTATCTTTCTGTTTCCCTGATGGCTATAGGATTCAGAAGGTAAGCAGGGGCCCATGGGACATGCTCAAAATGTATAAGATCCAAGTTACCTAAATGCAAGCTTTGAACTTGCTTCACATTACTTAATGCTTCAAATCATTGACAACAACTTAGAAGTTTAAAAATATAACACCCAATAATCCATGGACAAACAATATTTTAAAATGTATAACTAACCATTTTCAATAGATATTTTCAGAAGTCTGTATTTTCCGTTTCTTGCTCTGGCAAAAATATCTTTAACATCTTCACTTGCTGCGGAAAAAGATAAAAAAAAATAAACCTATTTTTTATACTTATGTATTAATACTTTCTAATGCTACTTAAATGAGGAAAAAATGAACTATAATACAAAGAAAAAAAAATCTTGAATATGTAGCATCTTCTTATCAGTAATTTCAATTATAAAACATAAAAATTGTATGCAGCTAAAAAATATAAATAATAACATATTTTAAAACTATTATTAGTATTAATTCTAATCTGTTTTAGCTAGATAATTCCATCACAGAAATAACACTGAAGTGAATACATTAAAGTTATTCAAACCCAATAATGAACAAATTACAATTCTGAAAAACATCTTTGTTTGAAAAATGTTGAAAATCTGCTTTCATTCTCTTTTAGTCCAATATCAAGCTTATGGTAAACAGACATCTCCTTCATTAATTCATTTTCTACATTTTCCCACTAAAAACAACAGTAAATATTAGATATCCCATCCTGATTAAGGAAAATCAATAAAATGCATTCAATCTTATACTTCTGGTTATACTTTCGTAATTTATATTTCTCAAAAAGCTGGAGTAAGCTCACTGAGCAAATACATATTTAATAATCTAACCCTAGTGTCCCTATTAAAGCTTCGATTTCGTTCTTGGGTTGCATATTGACAGCAAGAACCACTATTTAAGTAGTGCATGCTATAAGGCTCAAGCATGAAAGTCAATATTTACATATTTAAATATCAAAACTATCGCGGACAAATAAAACAGTGCTTACAGATTTGAGACTATTTTGTTTGTGTTTGTGTGAGCAGGGGGACGTGTGGGGTGGTGTCCAAGGCTCTTAAGAACAAAACGGAATTAAGTGTTCATCTGGGGCAAAGATTCGTTGTCTATTAACAGGAAGAGCTTGGGTTTATAATAGAACTCGTTAAGCGATCGCGAGTAACCCCGGGATATATTATTTGATTCTGATGAGGTGAGCGCTTCCAGACTGCCCATTTTCAAACCAGGAAATAATGGACGTCAGATATAATTGCACCTTCAACTGCCAGCACGGGATGATTAAATGCAGCCACATAGATAAGACTTTCCAGTTCCCTGGGATACTTTGATCTAAGAAGAAGATCAAACACCCAGACCGAGATCACAGTCCATGTTCCCATTATGGAAAAAAATGCGGAAGAGTCTGGGAAGCACCTTTACTAGAAACTTAAAAAAAGATTCTATCAACTTTCTTTTCATAATCAAAATCCTGTAACCATCTCCTTTGGACCGTGAAAAGGAAAACTGGCCCGTCTCTCGAAGCAAAAGGAGCCCCAGCCGCCTCCACGCTCCAAGTCTTCCCTACCTGATGGAAAAGGGGAAAGTGAGGCCAACGTCGGGGACGGTGGAAGGCACGCCCCCTTCACCCCGGCCGCCTCGCAAACCAAGTTCCTCCGCTCCTGCGAATTTCGGGTCCGTCGGAAACGTGGCGGCGGCCGGGCCCGGGCTGGGAGGGATGCGAGGCGGGAGCGCCCGGGACACGGGAGCGCGGACAGGCGCCAAGGCCCGGCTCGCCCCGCGAGACCACCTCCCCGCGCTCCCGACCCGACTCCGGCCCTGCCCACCCCGCAGCCCGCCCGGCTCGCCCGGGTCCTCCCGGGAGCCCCTTCCCCGCGGGCCGCGCCGGGCGCCGTTACCTTGGATGCCGGTCTGGTGGGACATGGCGGTGGCCGCACGCTCCCGGCTCCGGCGCTGAGTGCAGCGAGCGGCCCCGGCCGGCAGCTCCAGGAAGTGGCGGCTCCTCCGCCGGCCCCGCCACGTCATCGGCCTGCGACCCGCGGCCGCCCCGCCCCCGAGGCCCACGGCGTCCACGTGCGTACCCGTCGCCCCCGCGGTCTGCAGGCTGCGTGGCTGCTGGTCCCCGCCTCCCGCGCTCGCCGCCAGGTCTCTGCGGGGTCCCCGCCCTCGGCACTGGCCGCCGCTCTTACGGCTCCACAGTGGTGACACGCCACAGAGCCGGCGGGGTGGCTCTGCCCTCTGGTGTCTGCCCGTCAGCGACCCCACCGACAGCGTCCTTTGCTGGCTTAGCAAAAGGATGCTCAAAAATGGAAATAACCATTTTACTGAACCTACACGTTCAGCTTAAAAAAGATGTGCACAATGTCCTCGGTTAACTCTTCCTGTAATCTATACAGTTTAATGTGAAGGGTCACTCTCAGCCCCATTTTTTAAAATGGGAATTAATATATAGGCGGCTCCCATCAAATTTTCCCACGCTTTTAAATTGACTTACCTTTTCTTTTTGAAGTTGGGCCCATTTAGAGACCAAGTCTTCCCTTCTCTTCATTCCAAAAAGAGATAGCCACAGCGTGAGGAGATTTGCTAACTTGAGTACTCCTTCCTAGTCAGTTTTACCATTGCAAATTGTAATACTGCTCTGTTTTATTTTTTTTCCCCCCAAAGCTGGAATAGATAGTTGTATGTCATAGTTGCACAGCCTTCTAGTTGCTGTATGTGGGACATCGCCTCAGCATGGCTGGAGAAGCCGTGCGTTGGTGCGCGCCTGGGATCCGAGAACCCTGGGCCACCAGCAGCAGAGAGCTCGCACTTAACTGCTAAGCTGTGGGACCAGCCCTACTGCTCTGCTTAAGATTGGCTGTTTATTCTTTGATCAAGTAATTATTCATGATTCACTTGGATAAATTCCTAAGGTAACAGCAGATATTACTAAAAGTTCTTTTCCGTGTTTTGTTTTTATGAACATGTGTTTCCCTTTCTAAGGATAATTTTAGAAGTTATTTTTGTACTGTTTTTCTACCACTCCTAGATTGTAGTTTCCTAGGTAGAAAGCTGGGTCTTTTGTTTCAAGGGCCTTGAATTGACAAACGTACAAAATTGCAATCTGTTTATCAGCAAATACTTTGTTCAGGCCAATAATAGAAGGACAAGTTAACAAAATCACTCTTCAAATACAATGTATTTTTAATTAGTTATTAACTAGCAGGCCTGCAATTGTTTTTCTTTATAAAGATCATAGCAAACATGGTTGCTATGTTCTGTTCCTTGTTATCTAAACTCTATTTCTCAAACAGATCCCCTTATTCCGGAATAAGCATAATTTAATCTGAGTTTTGTGACTGGTTTGGATTTAAGAAATGTAGGGAGGAGTTTCGTTCTAACCAAATTCCTGACACAACAGTTCACCCTGATTTACTAGTTTTGATTGCGTTGCTGAGCACAGAGAAAATTGCAGAGTTCAACTGCAATTTTTTGACTGATTCATGTCCTGGTGACTAGGGAAAGTTGCTTAAGGAAGTTGGTATTGCTCAAAAGTACTGATGAGAAAAAATAACTCCCGTATTCATGCTTAGAAGAGACCACTGTATGCTCAGCCCCGAGGAGGAGAAAAGTCCATTTCGGTTGGGTGGGACCACCCTGACATCCTCCAGAAAGTCTTATTTTCTGCCAGTATGGTGCTTTGACTTAAAAGCTGCATGGACTTTGGGGGCGTTGTTTTTGAAACAGCAAAAGTTCTTCTGAGCAAAAGAGGGACTCTGAGAGGGGAAAAATATTTGCTAAGCTGTAAAGAACATGGCCAAAATTATCTTTTTTACTGTCCATCGACATTTCTACATATAGTTATATAATTTTCTCTATTTTACTATGTTCTATGTATGTGCAAAAAATGGATTCTTGATGCTTTCATAGGATGTTGCTTTACGAAAATGTTTATGGTTAATATTGACAGTACACTTAAATCTCACTAATTTGTTATGTATGATGTTTATTTCAGATTGGGCTAAAGTTGAAAGTTTGGCATTGTACTAACTTTGGAGAAATGGTTTATTGAACATACAGAGTACTAGTAATACCTATTTAAGAGAACAGATTGTAGTAGAAATCCTGCTCCTTTAGTTAATCTTTAATGTTTACATCTTAAATTTGATCCCAATCATATAACTTCTCCTCTTAACTTTAAAAAAATTATGATAAAATACACATAACATAAAACTTGTCATCTTAACCATTTTTAAGTATACAGTTCAGTAGTGTTAAATATATTCACCTTGTTGTGCAACCAATCTCCAAAACTCTGTTCATCTTGAAAATCTGAAACTCTATTTCCATTTAACAACTCCTCATTCCCACCCAACCCCAGGCCCTGGCAAACAACATTCTTCTTTCTATCTCTATGAATTTGACTACCCTTGGTACCTCATACAAGTGGAATCATATAGTATTTTTCTTTCTGTGACTGGCTTATTTCACTTAGCATAATGTTCTCAAGATTCATCCATATTGTAGCATGTGTCAAAATTTCCTTCCTTTTTAAGGCTGACTATTCCGTTGTATGTATATATCACATTTTGTTTATCCATTCATCCATCGATAGACACTTGGGTTACTTCCACCTTTTGGCTATTATGAATAATACTGTTATGAACATGGGATGTACAAATATCTGTTCCAGTCCTTGATTTCAATTCAATTCTTTTGGGCATATACCCAGAAGTGGAATGGCTAGATGGTATGGTAATTCTATTTTTAATATTTTTGAGGAAGCTCCATACTGTTTTCTGTAGTAGCTGCACCATTTTACATTCCCACCAACACTGCACAATGGTTCCAGTTTCTCCACACTCTCACCAAAACTTATTTTCTGTTTTGATTTGTTTTTATATTAGCCATCCTAATGGGTGTGAAGTGGTATCTCATTGTGGTTTTGATATACATTTCCCTAATGATTAGTGATGTTGAGCATTTTTTCATATATTTGTTGGCCATTTGTATATGTTCTTTGGAGAAATGTCTGTTCAAGTCCTTTACCCATTTTTAAACTGGCTTGTTTGTTTTTTTTGTTTTGTTTTTTGATATTGAGTTGTAGGAGTCCTTTCTATATTCTGGAGATTGACTCCCTATCAGATATGTGACTTGCAAATATTTTCTCCTATTCTGTAGGTTTCCTTTTTATTCTGTTGATTGTGTCCATTGATGCACAGAAGTTTTTAATTTTGATGTAGTTCAGGATATCTTTTTAATTTTTGTTGCTTCTCCATTTAACTTTAGAATATCTTTGCTAATCTTCTGAATATCCTCTAGCTTTCCTTCCCTAAGTTCCTACTAAACATCTTATAAATATCGTCTACCCTTTCTATATACACTTTCTCACCTCTCACTCCTTAAATCCACGGTTCCCAAACTGTGTGCCAAAGTGCCCCAACCACGGTGAACTCAAGAGTGCCTGGGGGATATTGTAGATTTTCGAGGGAAACATGGTGATACTTGACATCTTCCTGACACCACACAGAATACTAGCTGGAGATAGTTTATGGTTTCAACATTAGATCACTCTACATTTCTTTCCATAATGTCATATCTTTGAAAAGCTGGCTTTGTAGTGGTTACTGTGATAAAAAGCAACTACAGAGTGAAAATCAATGTGGAACAGGAAATGACAGTGGCTGGTGTCCAATCTAATTTCAAAGTTTAAGTTGTGTAGTGTGTAACAGGTGCATGCATCCCATTAGGAAGCAATGGTGATTATTTAAAAATAAAATCAAATATTATTTTTTCTTTCAATTTATGTGTATTACTTTTTCAACAGCTACTAAGTTGCTAGTACATAAATACTGATTAAGTTGTTTGAAACTTGTTGGTTCACAAACTAGCCTCGTAAATGGAGGGCAACGAGAGACTGAAGAAAGAGGCAGAGCACTCTAGATTGGTAGGTGGCAGGTTTAATAAGCAAGGGAACTTATCTATGAGGCTTGTCTTGGTGGCCACAAGATGAGTAGATCTCCTCCCGTGCCCACCAGAATCTTAAAAGTTTATATAGAGGCTTTAACTGGGTTCAGTTGGGTATACCGTCCAAATGATCTCAACAACATTTACTCTCTCAAGGCTACGTCCTTGGAACGGCTCCCACTGTGGGAACAGTAGGCAGAGCAGACATTCCAAGGACAGGGGAGGTGGTGAGGAGCCTCTGATTGCCTGGGTCCAGCTCATGGGTAAACCAGCAGTCACTTCCTCTTGATCACCTTCTCCAACAGAACTGACAACTTAATAAACTGAATTAAGTGTTTCTTCTGACCTAGGAACACTATGAAAACTTTACTGAGAAACAAAAAGCCACATAAACTGAGAAAGTTTGGGAGCCTCTGCCTTAACAACCTTTGCATATGGCTTTTTCTGCACCACCGTATTGAAACTATTTTCTTAAATGTCACCAACGTCTTTCTTCTTAATAGCAAAATCAATTATATCTATTCTCAGATTTTTTTTAGTTTCCTGTAGCTGCTGTTACAAATTAGCACAAACTGGGTGGCTTAAAACTACAGAAATTTATTTGCTCACAATTCTGGAGGCCAGAAGTCCAAAATCAAGGTGTCAGCACAGCCACCATCCCTCTGGAGGCTCTAAGGAAGCATCTTTCCTTGCCTCTTCCAGCTTGTGGTAGCTGTTGGCATTCCTTCACATCACTCCAGTCTCTACCTCTGTGGTCACACTGCCTCTTCCACTTCTGTCTGTCTCAACTCTTCCCCTGCCTTTCTCTCATAAGGACACTTGTCATTTGGATTTAGGACCAACTAGGATAATCCAGGATGATCTCTTCATTTCAATATCCTTAGCTTAATTGCATTCGCAAAGTCTCTCGTTCCAAATGAGGTAATATTCACAGGATCCAAAGATTAAGATGTGGACATATCTTTTGGGGGGGTTACCATTCAACCCTCTACAGATGTTGGAGGCTTTTGATATTCTTGATCATTGCTTCTTCTTGACGTTCTCCTTTTTCTCTTTCTTTGACACTGCACTAAGCTGATCTTCCTGCTAACTTGGCTGGGTCATTGTGCTTGGGGTATTATTGTCAAACATTATTCTGGATGTTGCTGTGAGGGATGAGATTAACCCTTAAATTGGTGGACTTTGAGTGAAGCAGATTGTCCTCCTTAACGTGGATGGGCCTCATCCAATTAGTTGAAGGCTTTATTAGAACAAAGATTGGCCTACCCAGAGCAAGAAGGGGTTCTGCCAGCAGGCTGCCTTTGGGCTTGAACTGCAGCTCTTCCCTGAGCCTCCAGCCTGCCAGCTCTCATCAGATTTTGGACTCGCCAGGTCTCCACAATTGGGCGAGCCAAGTCTTTAAAATAATCAGTCCCCGCCCCCCCCCCCCCCCCCCCCGTCCCTTTCTCTCTCTGTCTTTCTCTCTCTGTCTTTCTCTCTCTCTCCCTTTCACTCGCTCTCTCTCTCTCTTTCTCTCTCTGTCTCCATATATATATACATCTGTTGGTTGTGTCTCTCTGTAGAATCCTAGTACCCTTTAACTTCTTCTCTGTCTTCTTTACCTCACTTTGTCAACATATGTAATAAAACGAATTTGCTATGTCTTCAACAAAGTAGCCCTACTCTAGATTTCAGTGTTTCTCTGTATGATACCATCACTTAAAAGCAGGCCCTTCTAGTCTGCCACACAGCTGCCTCCAGACCTGGGAGGACTTGCTTATATTAACCACATTGCTGGTATCAGATGTAAAAGTAACACAGATCATAATTAAAATGCTCAAATTTGGAAGTGTGAAGCTCAGCTCTTCCATATTCAATCTATATTCAGTAAATCACTCTTGCCAATTAGCAAAGTTTAATGAAGGATTAAACAGAGTAGGCAATTAATGTTAAATAAAATAAATTATTCCGTTTACCCAGTCCCTCATGCCTCTTTCAAATCCTCACATCCAATTATTTTCTAAATCTTACAAATTCAACTGATTTTGCTTTGGAGAGCAAAACCCATCTTTGGGTCCCTTTGTGTCTCATCGCCCTACTCTTCTTACCTTACTTCATATTATTTTCTATTTTGGCCCCACATTAACAAATCCACCCTCAACTGTCAAGTTCATTTCCTGAAATGCTCTTCTGACTGGTCTTCCCCTGCATGCTGACTCTCAGTGCCTCCGCACTGCCCACAGAATATGTTCCAAGCTCGTCAGCTTGGCACCCCAGGCCCTCTGCAATGCCTTTCCTGGTTGTGCCCTATGCTTCAGTCAAGCTGACACAGTGGTCCCTAACAGCCATACCGCATTGTCTTTATCATGCTGTTCTCCTCATCTGGAAGACAGCTCCTCACTCCCCTCGCTATACCTCCAGCTCTTTTTCTGCTATTTCTCTTTTCAGTATTTAGCCCATCCTCTGGAGCCATATCAACTTCCATGAAGCCTTTCCTCAATCTCAATTATATATGAAGGCTTGTTTCTTCAAATGCCTTTAGCATTTTGTATGTCTATTCTAGCACCTACTCTTTCCTGTTGTCACAGATGTACATGAACTTATCCCAGTTTTCCTAATAGACTGTGTAGTCCTTGATATCAGGGACTTTATAATGCTCTTTTTTTGTATCTCACATGTATTTAGTACCCATTCATTCGTTTATTCTTTTATTCCATACATTAAGTGTTCTCAAATTTGGGGTGTAATCGTGATCACAATGCTCTGTAAACATTTCTGGAATTTAAAAAGTCTTGATAATTTTAATTTTGCATATGGAAGTGGATGTTACTAAGTCACTTATCCTCTGTGGAACTATGAAATACGAATGCTGATCAGTTTTCCAAGAATGCTTTTTTAAGTTATCAAATTTTGTGATTCTTTTGGTAATTAAAATGGTTGTATATTCACTCAGGAAAACAACTGTTTAGAAACAGTTCTAATTAGTTTATGCAATTAAACTGAATTTCTTTTGAAAAATCTGCATTGTAAAATTTTTCTTAAAAAAATCCTTTATTTTTATAGTAATTATATTTTTAGCAGTGACTGCTCAGACAGTTAAAAAAATTGCATCCTCTAGCCCCTACCTCTTACTTTAAAAATTAACTGATTTAATAGTGGCACCCTACTATTGGCCCATCAACTTATGTGTTCTTATTTCCTGTTATTTATACATGTGAATCCTCTACCATGAATATTTTCCCACTTTTCCTCATCTGTTGTGTCTCCAGTTTTAAGCATTTGTCAGAGCTGTCATAATAATAGTACCTTAGATTTGTATAATGATTTATAGTTTTCAAGGAATATATATAGACTTTTTTGAGCACCAACATAATCCCAGCTGACAGGCTGAATGAAATATTATCAGGTTATATGTTTTAAATTTCAGAGATTTGGAAATCGAGGCATAGAGAGAGGAAGTCAGCAAGTTTCAAGGCTAGAACAAGTGTTTGTTAGAGACAGAAACCATTTTAAGACAATGTATGCAAATAATAGGGTTTATTATAAGAGTATAGGAGAATCTCATGGATCCCAAGGGCCTGTCTTCGTCTCTGCTTTTCTTTCTCCAAATGGGAACTCTCTGCTTGTGCAGTCAAAATAGTAGAATATGGCCACCGTACACTTCCCAAATTGACAGTCACAGTTCTAGCCACATGCAGAGATTAAATAGTTGTTTCTAAATCCAATTTCCAAATTCCTAGGAGAGCATATGGTTGACCCTGCGTGGCTCAGGTGTCAAACTGACTGGTTTACCCAGTACACACGGCCTCGTGAATGAAAGGCAATCACTGTAGGAGTAGGGAGATGGATCCTGGGTTTGGAAAACAGGCTTAGAATTCCTACTTTTTACAGTTTGTAGGAGCTGGTGCTTAGAACTAAGTCAGAAGTCACAAACTCAAATGCATACAGAGGGCAATTAAATAGCATAAATAACTGAAGCTGATAGATGGAGACGGTGCTCCATCTGGATGCCCCAGTCTCCATCTAAGGGGGCTGCCACTACTCACCTCCAACTGACTGATGCTCCGTGGGAATTCGGGCCCAGGTAACCAATCTGCTGATTTTCAAGCGAAGTCAGAAATTTCTATTTTATGTAAAATCTCTATTTAAATTGTTTTAAAAACTAATGAGTGAGAAAACAAAACAAAAACAAACAAACAGAAAAGAACCGTGACTGCAGGTCAGATTTGACTTATGAACTGGTAGTTGAGGACTTCTGACCTAGATCTTCTCTCTGGTCAACTGTCATATAATGACATTTAAAAACTCACATCCTCCATAAAGTTTTTATACAATGGAAGAGAATATATGAGTAGTATATGTGAGTAGTACACATGCGTGTGTACAATGCATTGCACACATAAAACTATAAAGAATGGTTCATCCTGGGGCCGGCCCAGTGGCATAGCAGTTAAGTTTGCTCACTCTGCTTAGGCGGCCCCCGGGTTCCCCAGTTCAGACCCTATGCACCGCTCATCAAGCCTCATGCTGAGGTGGCGTCCCACATAGAGCAACTAGAAGGATGTACAACCATGACATATAACTATCTATTGGGGCTTTGGGGAAAAAAAAAGGAAAAAAGGAGGAAGACTGGCAACAGATGTTAGCTTAGGGCCAATCTTCCTCAAAAAAAAAAAAGAATTAAAAGGACAAGAAAGTTCATAGGAAGGAATTTCTTGAAGAAAAACAAAGAATCATTCATCCATCTTGTCCTTGAATTAGAAACTTTTGATGGAGCGAATCATTTCTTCTTTACTTTGTGAGATGATTATGTAATAAAGAGCTGCACTATTTGCTTTAGGCTTTCCTATAGAAGAAACCCTATTATAGGAGAAAAAGCCATGTAGAAGCTATATGACCATGAACAAAATTGTTTAACCTCTCTGAGCCTCAGTCTTCTCTTATGCCAATACCAATGTATCACGGTTGTCATGGAAGTCAAGTGAGATACTATCTTATAAAGCTTTTGACACATATTAGGTACTCAATGTATGTTAGGCTTCGTATCTGCTAGTTAGAATTAAGTCCAACACAATACAGTATGTTAACATACTGTATGTTTCAAAATAATATGTCATTAAAAATAGAGCAAATAAAGTTAGTCTGAATTTCCAAACATCAAAAGCAATAATCCAAAGTTGCCTTCTTATATGGGTTCATAAAACCACAATATAACTATTAACTGCTACGTCGTATTTAACATTTCCTTAGAGTTATAAAGCATCAAATAAGAAAAATAACTCTTTGTCATAAAAAAATGAGGATCAAGCATTAAGCAAATTTTTATATTCATGTAGTTGTAACGTTACCCCAACAATCTGTAATAAACACCTGGCAAGACTGCTAAAACTTTTAACACAATAGAATATATCACAGAAGATTCTTTCATTCCAGTCAGACTCTGTGGTGCTTGAATGAGTCACCGAGGAAACAGAACAAAGGGTGTGGGTTAAAACTCAGTTCAAGCAAATAATATCTCTTTATTATTCTCCTCTGAGTGAAATCTGGGCTGAAGTGATCTTAATAAGTGATATGCACTTTCTAATGAAAGAAATGGGGAACGCTTTGTTTCAAAAGAGTTATTGATAATGATAAGGGTGCATATTGGAATCAAAGTGCAGGAAAGCACAAAGCAACCAGCTTTTTAATGTATTATTTATAGTGGGATTTTCACCCTGGTTTGGAGAAGTGCCTTAGCAACAACATCTTGAACCTTGTTCTCCTCACCGATGTCTTCATATGGGTAGGATGGTTTAAATGGCTAATGGGAATATTTGCAAACCACTTTGAAAATATAGTGCTCTCTTTCTCTTTCCTTGTTTCTCTGTCTTTTCTTGTGATGCTAATTAACACCTAAAAAAAGCTCCTCTAACATTTAAGTAGCACAGACAGAAAAGCCTCTCTAATACTGAGTCCACGATGGGGGACAACCTTCTATGTCCTTTAAGTATTTTTGTAGTCACAACAGAGGCAACTCCAGTGTTTCCATATTAGAGGAACTTAGGGCTGGAATCTGCAGTTGGTTGGAAAGCAGTGCAAGGGGGATTGTGAAGCAGAGCTTCCTTAGCAGGGTTTTTGTGTTGGTGTGTGAGTGCATCTGTGTGTGTATGTGTGTGTGTGTGTGTGTGTGTGTGTGTGTTAAATTAATTCGAGAAAACCATTCATATCAAATAACTACTGGGGGGAAGTGGTCTGGAGCTGAGTGAGATTATGGGAGAGTTAAAGCCCCTTCAGCCCTATTCTAAACAACCCTCTGGAGATGCCTGAAAATTGTAGTCTAATGGTTGGGATCCAAAATGGATTAACCTTATACTAAAGCTCCAATGTATCTATTCTGTTTTTTAGGAGTAGGCTAGATTAGTGTGGTGTCCTTTATTTAGGGATGTGCCAGTAAGGGAGTTAACTCTTATATTTTATGTGTTAGTGATGGGGACAGTAGTACAATGAATCCCAGAAAAGGGATTGTTCAAAAGTCATTAAAATAATTATATTGGGTCATATGTTTTTTTTTTTTTTTTTTTTGGTGAGGAAGATCGGCCTGGAGCTAACATCTGTGCCAGTCTTCCTCTATTTTGTATGTAGGTCACCACCACAGCATGGCTTGATGAGTGGTGAAGGTCCGCTCCTGGGATGCAAACCCACAAACCGGGGCTGCTGAAGTGGAGCGCGCCAAGCCTCACCACTACGCCACCAGCCGGCCCCAGGTCATATGTATTTTTAATGCATTAATAATAGCTTTTGGTGAGACTGACAGGTACTACACAATATTTTTATTCCTTAACAAGAAAACTCAGATTTTATTTGATGTGGCAAGGTGCCCAAATACAAGTTTGCATTTCTACCTCCCTTGCAGCTACATGTGGCCATGTGATTAAGTTCTGGCAATGAGATGGAAAAGTTGTTGGGTGAGTCTTCTTGAAAGGCTCCTTGAAACAAGGCTAGATAGCTGGTGAGGACCCTTTTTTATTACCCACTGCCACCCATTTCCTACTAGAATGAAGATGTGATGGCTGGAGTTCCAGCTGCTGTCTTGGACCTGAGGCAAACTTGACGATAAAACCCACAAATTAGGATAGTGGAAAAGAAAGAAAGGACCTGGGTCCATGTTGACTGTGGCTCTCCCATATCAGACCTGGCATGCCTACCTCCAGACTTCCTTTACATTCAAGAAAAATGACTTCTATCCTATTTAAAAGCCACTATTATTTCCAGTCTTTGTTACAAGCAGCCAAATATATTTCATAAGTCAGACATTTTGTTTCACCAAAACTGTTATGTATAAATATTCCTCATTATACAGTTCTTTGGTTCGTAGAGAGAGAACTTGTATAGCAGGTTTGTAAAATTAGAGATGTTGTGTTATCCAGATCCATTTGGTTCCTGAATTTTGGATAGCAATTAGTGAGAAATTGGACAGCAAGGAACACATATAGTTTTAAAGGTGAAATTACAGCTAGTTGATATTCTACATTCCCCATGTGTGACAAGATAGACAGCGGCAAAGGTTTCCTGTAACTTTGCTAAATAAGAGAAGCAAATCAGCCTAGACCTAAAAATATTTCTTTGTACAGAAGCAGATACACATGCATTCATTATCAGATTTAGAAATATCGTAGACCTTTCAAAATATATAAATATTTCTCTATTCTTTAAAAAACATTTTTAAACTTTGAGATTCACTTCTATAGTAATTGAAACATTTTGAGAAATATATTTTTCAAATTTCAACATTTTCCTGAATATTGACCCAACCCAGTGTTATATAGAAATTCAAAAAGTCTTCACCATCTTAAAAAAAATATTTGAGAGTCTACTTGTTGACTAGCTTTGCCAAGTAGTATTGTGAACAGACATCAATATTCCCTCTCTGAATTTATGATGTGATCTTAGAGTCCTGGTTCATACCTCATTCTTTGTTACTACAGCCTTTGACTGAACATTGTTTTATCTGTTCTCCCTGAAATGGGTTCTCAGAATCAGCTCCTAAAGAAGACAACTCTTGGGAGTAATTTCTCTCTGGTGTTTCGTGTCAGTTGCATTTGACCTGTTGTCAATGGAGAATCAAGCTTGTTGGAGAATTGAGTGGAATGGGACCCAATGACTCCTCAGGAGCCTGGGACTTGTCCCAGCTTTTCTTTCTCTTTACTCACCAGAGTGCAGCACATTTTAATACAAGTAATGTGCACCTTGGATTTACTACAGTAAGAGGAAAGTGAAGGATATAGTGATGTATCATTGAGAGAAATGGCAAATTCTTACTTTTGTGCTATTCAGTTATTAGGTTGGCAAAGGTTTCAGGAGTTAACCAGATTCTTGCACGTGCTTCTCATGTCTACTTCCCAGTCCATCACTAGCCCTTGCACTTGGCAATTCTGATCAATCATTTTAAACCAGTTGACTTTGATCCTAGGACTAGGCTGGGCTCTCTCATTAAGAAGAAGCTGAGTCTGCCACGCTGGTTCCCAGGTCCAATTCCATTTGGCCTCACTATTGAACTGTTCTGCTCGGAGTCCTGTGACTCACTGACTCAGTGGGTCCCTCCCAGTTGTCCTCACAGTAATCCTCTTACCAGTCTTCCTGACGCTGCTGGGTGTTGTGTTCATTCAGGTTTTTGGAACTGGTTTTGCTTCTTACCTCTCACATCCTGAACTCCTTTTTTTTCTTTGTCTGAGATAAATCACCACTTATTTCTTCACTCCCTAGCCCTTTGCCATGGCCAGCCCATGTGCGTCTCATCAGTCCATTTCTCTTTTGGAGTTCATTCCGCTCCCTCTCAAAGAAGCTCATTTCAAGCCCCTTACTCATTGGCTATTGTTTCTTCCTGAACCATTCCTTCACAGTTCACTTTCCTTGGTTCTAGACATGATAACCTCCAATCCACTTTAACTTTGATTCTGTTTGTTTTTAAAGATTGTTTTTCCTCCCTCCGTCCGTGTGTCCCTTTCTTCCATCCTCCCACAACGGTTGTCAGTGCCCTGGTATTTTCCATGTAACTATTCTAGCTCACTAACAGTGAAGTTGAACAGAGAGGAGAGATCCCCAGTGGATCCTCAGGTATATTCTTATTGTTGCAGCACATCTTAGATGTTTATAATGGAGCTGGAATAAGTGTTCAAAAAGATACAGATCTTTCTGTTGTACAGCTCAGGTCTGGAATAGAAATACATCTGAGATCATGAGTAATGTTCATGAGAAAAATACAGCTCAAAGTGAGGTAAATTGCACTTTTAAGAATTCAAAGTCTCAGTGTGCATAGAAGAGGCTGTATTTCCCAATGGGAAAAGCTCTGGGTTCTAATCTCACTCCTATGACTGACTGCATAATAAAGTGAGGTCTATTGTAGCATAGGCCTCCAGGTACAATATTATAGCCCATCCCAACCCACCCACAGTTAAAATGCTCTATGAAAGTATCAATGCATACAGGCATACCTTGTTTCATTGCACTTCTCTTTATCCCACTTTGTATACATACACATACATGATACACCTGGCTGTATGGTGTTGAATGTGAGACGGTAAAAGAGAGAAAGAAGGGATGATGGCAGCCGAGTCATCTTTGAGCAACATTATTAGCCCAGAATTGTTTTTGGTACTTCCTTATCTTTGCTGGGTTGTTTCCATTCTCCTCACTGCCATCCTTCTAACGTTATAGTAATTTTGTGATTTTTCCCTGGCTGGTCTGGATGGGGTCTCATCCAGGCCTGTGGTGCTGGGCCCTCGGCTCTGGACTGCACCTTTCCTTCCTCCTTCCACAGCTAACTTGCCCAGGGTCTCACTGGTTCAGAATACGCGCCAGGTAACTGGAAGCCAATCTGGTAAACTAATTCACAGGAGGGTGCTCATTCACGGACTCATCAAACATTTATCGAGCACCCCAGCTCCTGTGCGAGGAGTGAATGACTGACCAAGGCTGCTCTGCTGCATTATCCATTATCAACGTACAATGTGGAGACCTTGGGCTTTAGGGTCAGACGGTCCTGAGTTTGAATCTCAACCTGTCCCTTGCTAGAGATCATCCTAGAAAAATTTACTTAGCCCTCCTGGAAGTCTCAGTTTCCTTGTCTGTAAAATGAGGGCAATAATAACTCCTTGCAGGAGTTATATACAGTGCTTAACTCATAGTAGGCATTAAATAAATAGTGACTATTATGGTATGATTGGTTACCCTTTTCATATATATCATTTATAGGGACCTTTAATGCTTCAACTTTGCATGTAAATTGCCAGTGCCTTAACAATTAATAAGAATTTTAAGTCTTATGAGAGGCTGTGAGAGAATTTAGGGAGTCAGGGAAGTCTTGCCCTGCCTCTCGCCCACACCAGTTGTCTCAGTTCTGACAACAGAATACCCAAGTATCAGCTGTCTGAGGAACTGAAGCAGAGAGAATTGCTGAAGACACAGGAGAGGTGTTATGATACACAGAGGGACGTTTTCAAATGAGGCAGCCTGGCTACAAAATGCCAGGAAACAGCAACAGCAGATCATGAAGTGAAAAGTAGGTCACTTGTTTGGAGTCAAGGTGTCATACAAGGCGAAGAGCCCAAAGCCATAAACAGTAACAGGCTGTGAAAATTGCTACAACAGCCATAAACCAAAGAGCTGCCTTCCCGCATATGCCGGATGGATAGAACTGCTGGTGGTGCAGCCATCTTTTTGCCGTATTTGCACACATGCAAAACAACACCGTCAGCCAGCAGCAGCAGCATTATGAACAGGGAGGACCATGATAGATGGGGAGACCAGATAGCTGGTTATGCACAAGGGCAGGAGGGCAGCACAAGAGAAAGTGGGAATAAAGCTCTCCATTTATTTTGTTTGCCACCTAAATTTGTGTTGTATTTTTCAAATGTTTATGGCTTCAAATTTTAGTGTGTCAAATTGCAGCATGCCTAAATGAAACATCTGCTCGTTTGCATATTCTTATACATTGAATAGGTCTTCTACTGTTGTAAGATGTTTTTGTGTTACGAGGAATTTTTAAAAAATACTTATTTTGTGTGCAAGTTATAAAGGATTCTAAACTCAAAACCTGGGGCTACCATTTCAAATGGCATTTGAGCAGTCATCGGGGGTTGTCAGTTTCAGGGGGAGGGAGGAGGTAGACAAAATGCTGTTTGCATTATGAGGGATAGTAGTGGGCCCTGGTGTTCTGCTCCGTGGCACTCGATGTCACTCCACTCCTTTCCACTCCACAGTTCTCTCTCCTCACTTATACTCACCTGCTGCCCACTACCCATGACCGTCTAAAACTCTGGAGAGATGGTTGAGATAAAAGAGTAGCTGGGAGAACAGGGGTTTTGGTAAACCCTGGATTTAGAAACTAATTGCAAAGAAAGAAAAGACTTAGGTATCTTATGCCAGTGTTTCACTTTGGTCATTCAATTCAAGCAGAATCCTCCAAATTTCTTTGGCTTCTGAAATTAACTGCACCATGATGATTACCTTTTTAAAAATGACTTATCTAACATGAACTAAATGTTCTTTAAAATGATATATTAATATTGTTGAAATTCTTGAAAATAAACTACCAGAGAGCCAAACTGTGATGTGATGCTGGCATCATTTTCTCTGACATCTGATATGTATTAATTTTATGCAAAATGGTATAATTAAAATTTCACACAAACTGAAGTCCATGAAGAGTTTAGAGTAAATTCAAGTTATTTGGAAACTAGGAGCTGTGAAAGAATACAGAACTATCCTAGCTGCCCTAGCCCTCTCAGCTGTCGGGGAGCACATTGGATTCTGCAGCATTTGAGCAGATAAAGGGCCTTCGAAAAATTGACGCTTAAATAAATATAAATATTGGTTCTAATATGCTCTTTTTAAAATAAGAATAAATGATGGAATTGAATAAAGATTCATATTGTTTTAAACTGTTAGGAAAAGCAATTTGAGTAGAAAATGTGCCTGTTTATTTGCTCTCAGAAAAGTAATCTTTTTTTTATATATATAGTTTCTTTTTTTAAAAAATACTAATTTTAATTGGTAAGTTGGTTTTTTTTTTCCCCCTGGGAAAGATTCGCCCTGAGCTAACATCTGTTGTGAATCTCCCTCTTTTTTTTTTTTTCCTCCCCAAAGCCCCAGTACATAGTTGTATATTCTAGTTGTAGGTCCTTTTAGTTCTTCTACATGAGCCGCCACCACAGTGTGGCTACTGACAGACAAGTGGTTTGGTTCCGTGCCCAGGAACCGGGCCTGGGCCACCGAAGCAGAGTGCACTGAACTTTAACCACTAGGCCATCAACCATGTCTCTGGAAAAGTAATCTTTATGGATATCCATCAAAGACATTGGCCTTATGTGAAAGGATGACAGGCTACTTAGGGAAATATATTCCTGCTAGTAAGAGTTTTGTTTGTAAAACATAATGATTGAATAAAAATTCCTCTTGAGAGAAGAATGAGGACGGGTTAGAAGATACTCCCTTTGTTGTATGATTGAGAAGAATATGTACATTTGTTTATTTCCATTTAGAGTCCTGACTTGACAAGAGCAAAATTTGAATTTCTGGCCTTAAATGACTAGAATGAGCTTAGGATTTTTACAAATTTAGACAGCAACTAAGAAACCCTTCTACTACTCCTGATGGCAGTGGAAACTATTTAGATATTTTAGAGTTGACTGGAAAGGAGCCACATCATTCTTTCAAGCTTAAAAAAAAATCAACTTTTATTTTTCAGACTATAAATTATATTCGCATATGAATACAATTGTCCTAGAGTATTTTTGAAGGGACACTCTTATCAGATTGATTGATTCCACTTAGCCTCAATGCAGAATAAATACAAACAGTTTTTTTTCTAAGCTCAGTCTTAGACAGTGAATTATTTCTTTATTCCCCACTAGCATAAAGTTTACTTATATCAGCTATATTAATGCAAGCATAAGAGCTTTATTTTTCAGAGAGGTTAGTTTCATGAACTAAATTTAGAGCCGCTTCTCAGTTTATCTCATGAGTGATGATGCTATTTTAAAAAACATACAGACGCAAGGAGACTTTTCGTCTACTTTTGATTTATCTCACTTGAAAATGTGTACTTAGTTCTAGAACAAGTATATGCTTGCACTTACTTAGCAACTCGAAAATATGAGGAAGATGGTTTTGCTTGTCAAGGATGCTAATGAGTTTGTAGAATCTTAAGTGGACCTTCACAGTGTTATTGAAAAAAAAGACTGATTTTTTCCTACATGCGCTTTAGAATTTGCGGATAAGATTATACAAATAGATTCACACGTCTACCTGTTTATGTATGGTTAGTTCTAAGTGTTTGAGTGAATCACATTTCCTGTGGGGAATAAGAAGTACAGAAAAGTAAGTGCTGACATTTTTTTTCATTCCATTTTTATTTACTGGAAAATAAAATGGACTTTTAAACGAATATTTGTTTTCTAATTTATAAGCAATCTGCACTTACCACCCCTGTCCCCCGCCCCCACCTTAGCCTTCTTCTCTTACTTTTTAATTTTGTATCTGTTCTCTTAATCTTGACATTTTAATATCACCCTTATGTCTCAGTTCAGATTTTGATATATTTTTTAATGGAGTGAGAAATAGAGCTTAAAGGGCTATGTATGTCCATTATATTTTAAAGGAACCACATACCTTCATTTTTATTTCTTTCCATCACTTTCCTTTTCCGTCCTTGTCATTTGTTCTTTCAACTTGAAATACCTCTCGGCATCACATCACTCTAGCAAAACTGATGAGGTTTCCATAATTTTCCATGATGGGCTGCATGAATTGAGAACAAGGGTTAACATGAAACTGAAGACTGAACTTAGGGAGAGAGGCAACATTAGGTCACAAGTACTGATTAAGTCACTAAATATGTGGGGGGAGGAGGGCTTGTTGAACCAGTTGTTTGATTATTGACTTAATAATTCACTTTCTAGGGACTGGTGTAGACGCAGTCTATGCCAGGCTTTTACTTGCTTTCTTGTCCCTAGCTTTGCTAAAGAAGAAAAGAATAGGGGTTTCTACTTGTCTCTGAGTCTTTCTATTTAGTACAAGTTTTTCTGATTTTCAATTCTAAAGCTTGATTGGTGGCAGACTCCACTGTAAGATGAACTTCCCTATCTTGTTTCTCAGAATAGTATTGCATTTCCCCTTATGATATTTCAGAAGGGATGTCTGACCCAACAGCACTGATTTTCTCTATTATAGTCATGACTGGGTGGTTAAATTGAAATATGCATCATTACAGCACCTAACTCTGTAGGCTGATGCTGAACTCTAGAAAGAGTTGTATTGCCATCCGAATCATTTTGTGGTCCTTTTTTCATATGGAAAAGATCTAAGCTTATATTTCCCAGATAAAGGCAGTTGAAAAACATGGGAAAATAAAATTAGAAAAAAAAAGAAAGAAAAAGTGGATTATTATCCATTGCATATATTTTAAAGATTTTATTTTTATTTATTTTTTTCCCCTTAAAGCCCCAGTAGATAGTTGTATGTCATAGCTGCACATCCTTCTAGTTGCTGTATGTGGGACGCGGCCTCAGCATGGCCGGAGAAGCAGTGCGTCGGTGCGCACCCGGGATCCGAACCCCGGGCCGCCAGCAGTGGAGCGCGCGCACTTAACCGCTAAGCCACGGGGCCGGCCCCCATTGCATATATTTTAGATGTTCCAGCTCTCCAGTTCTTACCAGCATGTAATTAAAGGTGTATTTTCCAAACAGAATCAATGCATTGCAGCAGAAAAATAAGCAGTGAGCTTTCTTTATTCTGCAGATGTGCAATTTCATGCATCTTGCCCACTTTATTGTCCTCATAATCAGAAGACAGCAGGAGGAAGAGTACCGCTCACTCATAAACATAAGACAAATTAGTCTCAAACACACAGAGACGAAAAATGAGCTAAATCTTCACCAAACTTGTCTACCTTTCTATGAGAAGTATAAAGACACAAAATGAATAAAATTTGTCTTCATTACCACTTGATATAAATTATTTAGAGCTGTAGAATTTTGGAGATTAAATGGACTTAATTATTTATGTGTCCAATTCCTCTATTCTTCATGTGAAGAAATCTTGTGCTTTGGTAAAAATACACATATGTGTATGGAGTGAACCTTGGGTGCCCACAGAGAAGTCTTGAAATCTTGAATATCCAGTTCATACCCACAAATGCCTGGATCTTCTGAAGTTTCCAAAAATGCGTTGAGGCCCTGAAGGCACAGAGATTAATGAACTCATCCAAGGTCATACAGATTGGCAGTGGTAGAGCTGAATAAAACACACCTTTCCTGATTCCCATTTTAATTCTCCTTTTGTTATACTTCAGATGTGATTATTTGCAAGGCTACTGAATTATTAAATCATTGTGTTTCTTTAGCGGAGAAGGGCAGGGATTTGGACACCCTCAATAAAGATAAATGTTTACAGTATTTTATCTTATTTTGCACATTTCTAGAGTATCAGCCATGAGGGCATAGAACACCACACTGGGTGAACTAGCTGCGAGTGTGGCCATGTGGGTGTGGGTGGGCCTCTGATCTTGTTTGTCTCTTTCATGGGGATGACTACAAGAAGTAAAAGATGATGGGCCTCAATGCATTTTTATAAGCTTTAGCAGATCCAGGCATTTGTGGATATGGAATTGATATTCTAGATTTCAAGACTTCTCTGTGGGCACCCAAGATTCAGTCCATGCGCTTATGTGTATTTTTACTAAGGCATAGATAAGAGTTGACTTCTATGAGAGTCCAGCTTCAGAAAGACGGTCACTTCACTCTTGTGTGAGCCCAGATAACCACCCAACACTTGTATCAAAACAAGATTTTTCTCTTCTTGCTGTTAAATCCTGCAGAGAAACTCGTGGAAATGATAACTTTAGTTTTGCAGAGTCAAGTAAGTTCATAATTAATGCTTTTTCAGTAATGATATATTGTAACTTAGGTCAGTTACATGAGAAAATTAATTTTAATAATTTTATAAATGGCTATAGCTTAGTATTTATAAAACTCTTAAAGGTCTAAAGAATGTTTTAACTTTTTTTAAAATTATGTTTTACAAATATTTTATGAAAAAATATGCTATAATAATATTTTGGAAATGAGGGAATCTTTTTTTAAGTTCTCTGGATGTATCTTTCTTAATTCTATTTTGGGACAAGGCATTCATAAACAAAGCAATCTATAGATTCACAGAGCAGAACACAAATTAATGTAAAGTAATATTTAAGTAAAATGCCATTAAAACAAGCTCTATTTGTGATGGTAATATTATTTTCATAGTAATCTTGTAATATCACCTGTTACTTCTGTGAATCCTTCCATATCTGTAGACAAAGCTAGTGGTTCAGTACTCTGTGTTCTCATAGGATACTTATTCCTCAGTTTCTCTGTTGTAGTGTAATGATGATGTTTACCTGCCTTTTTCTCTATAAGATGTGCAGAGATAATGTTATCTTAGTTGTTCCTATAGTAGACAGTAAATGGTTGCTAAAAGGATGAATTAAATATTGTTTGAAGTAAGTGGCAATCGTTGAAATTTGAAAAATCTTTTTCTCTACAGAGAATTCCATTTAATAGTGGTAACTATAACAATATTAGACCTATGGCACAAATTGAACCCACATAATGTGTTTAAGAGATACTGAGTAAAAGTCATGGACCCAGAGGGTGTGATGATGTTTTTCTACTAAAATTTTGGTGGAGTATTCATAGGGATTTTATTATAAAAATGTGATGCCTTTCACTAGACCTGTTATCCAGTGGAATGAAACTTAAAAATCTACTGAGAAGGTAATAGAAGATGTACCAGGATAAACCAGATGTTTTACTTTTGCTATTTCATTTAATCCTCCCTGTGGTCCATAACTTATATATATTAGCCAAATAGTTAAGACAAGGATGTCTGTTTTAGATAGAGTATATAGCAAAGTAGAATTTGAACTCAGGCCTGTCTAATTCCAAAAAATTTACCTTCTTTTCATTATACTACACATTTACTCAAGTAAAAGATGAGATGATCAAGAAAAGGATAACCACATTCTTTTGGGTAAGGTTAAAAACTATCTCCAACAAAATTGTGTAAGTTTTATTTTTAACTTTTTATGCTGATAGTGAATTAATTGAAGTACTTCCCATATCAGTTCAAATGCTGATTTTCAAGTTTTTTCCTGTTATTGCAGATAAGAAACATTTTGTGCCAGCTTAGTAGTTTTAAGGGACAAATTACTAACATTGATATATACCTTCTCACAGCACTGCAACACTAAAAATTACATACAAATGACTAGCATTGATATTTTCAAAACTAATGATCCATTAGCTAATTCTTGTGGATGTAAGGGAAAAAAGAGACATGAAGAAGTTCATTATTATAGGCAGGGGCACTTCTCCAATTCCTCTCACTAAGTCCAGCCCTCCATAGAGGAAGCTCTCTACAAGTGTCAAGCCAGTGCTGCTCCCTCCCAAAGAAGAGTGATTTCACAGAGGCGAGGGGCTCACCAGGGTTCAATCTGGGGAATCCAGGTGTCCAGCTGATTTGGGGTTAGTGGGGAGCCTACCGCTGTCAGTAGAGAGCAGAAGTATCAGTATCAGTGTCTGTTCATCTTGGCCTGAGGTGAGTGCTGCTTCCAGGACAGCTGTACCAGTTCTCTCCATGAGACCTGAGACTGGCAACTACAGCTCCAAGAAATGGGCTCTAGAATCAAAGGATAAAACCAGCAGATAAGGTATGGCCTGTTTTATGTAGTTTCCCCAAACTATGTGCCATGGGCAGGAGGACTTTGGGATCTGTGACAAAGAGGCTGGCGTGGGGCCTGGGATGCGGGGTGGGAGTGGGGGAAGCTGAAGTGATAAGGCCCCTTGATAGTGTGCATTATAGGCCTCAAAGGCCTTTAGAGGCCAGGCGACCAGGCGGGTAGTTCACGTGACTGCAGAAGGCCTTGTTGGTGTGGCTGTTTGCCATTCAAGAACGTAAGCCCAGCAAGGTGAGTTCTTCAAGTCTTCATGAGAAGCTAGAAATTGTTTTTTTTTTTTTTTTAATGTGAAATCTATTGGTTTTTAAATATTTGCAACTAACTTAAGGTTTTAAAGTAGTGTGAGGGTCAAAGAAATTAATCCACAGGCCAAATTGCCACCAGTTTGCAAGCTTTAGTGTAGGGCAAGTCTATAGGATTCTGGAGGGAAAGAATCTGCCTCATTTCCTATAAGAGATTTGGATTTCATTGGTCTGGGATGGGTCTCAAGCATCAGATTACCCTAATGTGAAGTCGAGATTGAGCCCTACTCACTTATAGGTGGTAGGGAGTGACTGAATTCCAGGAACCGTATCAACAAGGCTTCCCCGGCTGCCTTTTCTCCTACATTCTCCTCAGGCAACTTTATCTATTGAGCCATAAAATCACTAATTCTCTCTACCTATGTTTCTCCAACTTAAATGTGCATAAGAATCACTCAGGAGCTTATTAAAATAGAGATTACTAAACTCCACTGCAAGAAATTCTGATTCAGTAGATGGGTTCTAGAATTTGCTTTTAACACCCACCTTAGTTTACTGTAACACAGATGGTCTGGAGACCACACTTTAGAAACACTGACTCATAACGGATGCTGATGGCTGGCACATCTGTTATTTCAGCCCAGTTTCTTGCTAAATTATAGATCTGTGTATACAACTGCCTGCTGGAAATCTCCACCATTTTTACTTGGATATCTCAATCTTATCACTCTCTGAATCCAAATTTATTATTTTCCTTCAAAGCCTGCAAACAGACTTATATTCTGTGTTTCATTGAAATGCATCATCATCAACTTAGTTGCCCAAGCCAGAAATCTGCATTCGCACCTTTGATGGGTGGGGACTAGCATTCAGGGTGCAAGGTGTATGTGGTGGGCACCAACATGCCCACCAAGTATCTGCTTTCCTATCCAAGCTTTGCCGTGTCGACTCAGTTCTTCTACCTTGGCTTTCTAAGTGTAACCCAGTTCTTCTAGGACAAGCCAATAATAACAACAGATTTATTTATTGAGGTTTACTGTGTGCCAGCCACTCTTCTAAGTGTTTCACATGTATTAATTCAATCTTCTTCTTTTTTGTTTGTGAGGAAGATCAGCCCTGAGCTAACATCCATGCCAATCCTCCTCTTTTTGCTGAGGAAGACCGGCTCTGAGCTAACATCCGTGCCAATCTTCCTCCACTTTATATGGGACGCTGCCACAGCATGGCCTGACAAGTGGTGCGTCAGTGCGCACCCTGGATCCGAACCTGGGCCGCCAGCAGCAGAGCGCACGCACTTAACTGCTACGCCATGGGGAGGCCCCCTAATTCAATCTTTTTTTGAAGCCACTGAATTCATTGTCTAGTTTTTGGCAGCTCAATGCCCCCTGAGGCTAGATCTGCTCCCCATATTTCTAGTTGCTAGCTGGGACCTCTGCTTCAACATAGATAATGTCATCTTTCCCACAATGATACCACCCACCTAACTACAGACCACAGGGTCTAGGATCCTTGCTATTGTTTTCCACTCACGATTCCAGGGCTATTAGTGGCTGCCTGAATTGGAATCATATTTAACATCTCTCCTTAGCTATGGTAAATCAGGCTGCTGCCTACCCTAAAACAATAGAGTGCTCGAGTCAGAGGGGCATTAAGAGATTGTCTGGTGCAATTTCCTTAAAGACTTGGAACCTGAGGCCTAGAATCATAAAGTGATTTGCTAAGGGTAAGAGAAGAGTAAGAATTAGAGCTGGGACTCGAACCTCAGTTTTCTGTTTTCATGTCTCATGCAGGACTGCAAGCCCCATTCTAATGGAGTTACATGACCCTGGGGATCTTTGTCTGTATATTTTCTGTATCTGCCTGGAAAACAGTGATTGTGAATGGATACCACAGATGCCTCAATCTATGGTTGATTGGCAATGCAATGACCAGAATACCCCATTTGACATAATAACTATGATTATATTATGGAAGATTATGTTTAATGTAGTATGTATACTATTTAGCACCTCTAGTAAAAATGCAATGGAAGAAATAGACATAAAGTTGTGGCAGCAAGGAGCTAGCTTAATTATTCTGCATGCATGTCCCCTGAGAGAAGCCCACCCTGGCCACCCTTTCTAAAATCATGACCCATATCTTTCTCAATCCTCTGATTCTACCTACTTTTCTTGAAAGCATGTCTCACTGTCTAAAACTATATCATGACACATTCTGTGTTTACCATCTGTGCACTCACCAGAATAAGTTATGCAAGAACATGGGCTTTGTCTTTTTCACCACTGTATCACCAAAACTTGGAAATGTCTGACACAGAAGAACTTCCTGAAAATGACCATTTTACATTTTGGAATGGAAGGTGAAATAACATGCAATATTTTGGCATTCAGAGGCCTAATGTATCTCTGCAAGTAGAAGCACAACAAAAACCCAGTGCTGTACAATGCTGGAGTCACGATGTGAGAGATTTGGATAACATTATTCTAAGGGATGTTTACAAAAAAATTACCTTTATCATTAAGTAAATGACTTCTCCCATGTATTTTTACCCTATAATGGAGGAATAACCCAGTACTGTAAGTAAAATTATGACATTTAGACAAGGGATATTTGCTTATTTATGAATGTAAATGTAGTAGATTGAATAGTGTCCCCCCAAAATTCATGTCCACCTGGAACCTTAGAACATGATCTTATTTGGAAATAGGGTCTTTGTGGATGTAATTAGTTAAGAATCTTGAGATGAAATCATCCTGGATTTGGGGCAGGTCCTAAATCCAATCACTGGTGTCTTTATAAGAGAAAGGAGATGGAAATGTGGATACACAGGGACACAGAAGAGAAGATGATGTGAAGATGGAGGAGGAGATTGGAGTGATGACGTATCCATAAGCTAAGGAATACCGGGAACCACAAGAAGATGGACGAGGAAAGAAGGATTCCCTCCTAGAGCCTTCAGAAGGGATGTGGCCTTGCTGGCACCTAGATTTCAGACTTTCAGCCCCCAGAACTGTAAGAAAATAAATTTTGGTTGTTCCAAGCTGCCATGTGAGGTAATTTGTTATGGCAGCCTAGGAAACTAATACAGCGAGGACAGGCCATATTTGCCTACTTGTGAACAGGAGGCTATGTAGATTGTGCCATAGGTAAATTAGTTTACAATATTCTGAAGTTAAGTATTGTAATAGCTGATAGCTATGAGTGCTCACTATGAGAAGATGATGCTCTTTGTGAGACTTATTTTTTTAATGACAACCTAAAACTAAGAGGAGGAGGCCAGCCAGGCCTCCAGGCTGAGCAGCCACGATGGAGGAGGGGACCCAGACACTGAACAGCAGGCATTCCAAGCCCCTTCTTATTTCTTCCTATGAATTAGGAGATGAGGAGTTGGGGAGGATGGCGCCCCCTAACCCTCAAGGGAGGCAAGTAGAACTGGAAGGACTTCTCCTCCGCTCTTCTATGGGGAAGGAGTGAGGCTTACTGTTTTTCATTTCATGGCTACATGAAAGCATAAACATTGTCTTCAAATACAGAAGGAAATCATTTTCATTTCTTATTATTTAAAATTCCTGGTGCCAAGTGTTTCTCTTCCCTTCCATTTCACCCTCCTCTGTCCTGTCCCCCTGCCCCCACCCCCTTACTGCTAAAATGACTGGAACTGAGAAGTCCCTTCTCAACAATCTGGCTTTCCTTACTTCCCCAAGTGATATATTTCACCAGCCCCTACTATCTGCTCCTGCGAATGGAGCAGAGCATTCCTGCCCTTCTGGCTCCTTTACTTCATTCTCTCTCCCTGCCTCTTTCTCTCCTACCCTCTTTTCTGTCTTTCCTCCTGCTCCAGTATTTATTTGTTGAGAATCTTCTGGATAACGAGCCCCGTTTCTGCGGTGCTCCCCTTGGCTTGGAATTTCTTCTTTCTCCCTTGTCTGCTCATCTAAATTCTCTTTATCCGTCAGTGTTCGCCTCAAGCATCTTCTTCCATCTGGTCTTCTACAGCAATTCCTGAGGATAGTTTTATTTCTCCATTTCAAATTTCTATAGCCCTTGTAGTCAGTAAAATGCATTTGTCCCCGATCATATGTCACCTTGTATTACTATTTATGGTGATCATAATCCATCTCTTGTCTGCTCATTTAGATCATGAGTTTCCTGAGGAAACAGACAGGCTGTATTTATTTTGAAATCTCAGCACCTTCCAGTGCATCGATGGACTAGTTGCTTTAGATATGTTTACTGATTGGGTAGTGTATTTGGTGCTTTACATGAAATCAAGAGCTCTTGAAGGCCAGTATATTTTTGTGTTCCCCCAAATCAAGCCTCCCCCTCTTGGGCTAGGTCTATCAAACCTTGTCTAAGTGGTTCTTTTGGAAACAGTCTGAAGAAGGAAAAAGACCATTTATTTTAGGAGAAACCAAGCAGGAAGAAAGAGAAGGTCAGAACTGCCCAAAGGCAAATTTGCCATTTAAAACGAGCAGTCACATTCCTGTGGATGAAGTCATCACCAAACTCAGTCAAGCACTGCTCCCTGGGAGTGAGGCACTGGTCAGTTCCTAGGGCCTCTGTATATGCAAGAGTGGGTGTGGAGCAGAGGAGAAAATAAGAAGAGGCGGTGAAAGGAACGGAAGGGAGTGGGCAAGGAAACAATCGCCCCTCTCTGTCATCACAGGAGGAATGGCTCTTTGGCGAAACTGTTGCATTTGTGCAGATTCTTTAGGAAGGCCCATGTATGAGTCAGGGGTCATGCTGGCCACCAAGCAGGTGACAGCTCTGCTTCTCTATGATCTCTAGCCACCCCCCACCTTGAATGAACTACCTAGTCTCTTTTTCCTTTGGTAAAAGAAATTATGTGGGACAGGCAGAATATAAGCAGGGCAGGGATGAGATGAACAATAATGATAATAAGAAGAGCATTTATGGAGAACTTAATACGTACCAGACCATATGTTAAATGTGTAACACATTATTTAATCCCTCTAACAACCTGTGAGGCAGGTATTACTAATGTACAGAGAGGTTAAGTTATTTGCTTAATATTACATTGCTACTATGTGGCAGAACCAGGATTCCAGACCACAGATTCTAGCATTCCAAGCAGTAGACATGTGATAACCATCTTTTCCCAAGGAAAATTCGGGACATGTGGCCTAAAACATATCAGTGTACATTAGCCACAACAGGACTGGACATTTGCAATTAAGACTGTTGAGGAAAATCCTGGCAGTAGAGTCACTGGCCTTTAAATACCAGAAGAAAATGATGGATCATGTTTCAATTTCTATTCCTGCCTCTTTGGTAATAAGGAAATTATGCTGTTTATATTTGGAGTTGCAATTAGCATCATCCTGATTGACCTACTGGAAGTTAAAAATAGTTTTGCTTGGAGTCCATCAAATCACTGATGGAGGTGTTTCCTGATGGACTTGGAGTCCATTGAATCACTGATGGAGGTGTTTCCTGATGGACTTGGAGTCCATCGAATCACTGATGGAGGTGTTTCCTGATGAACTTGGTCAAGATTACTGATGCTTCTAGCTATTGTTTCCTTTTGCTTTAAAAGGGCCATTTAGAGAAGATACAGTTTAGTCATAATCAAAGTCTTTGCCAATTTTTGAAATGTATATTGAGCTTGTCTTTTTCTTTTTTTTAAATACAGAGTATAACGATATTATTAACCTACTGGGATATGTGAGGTGAACACAAAAACATCATCTCATGTGGTTACTTCTGATTTCTGTACTGTTGGGTCAGATTTTGCAAAGGAATTATTCGTAAAAAAGACACATTTTAAGCCTGTCTACAGCGTTGACTTTGTGGAGGTGGAGTAGGCAGACAATTGGATAGTGTGATTTGAGAGCTTCCTACTTAAACTATTTCTATCATTGCCCTGAAACTCTGTCTGAAACTGCGGCCAATTTGCTGAACTCCTATATACAAAAGAAATAGAACTGTTTGGGTTAAAATATGGATGGGGTGAGTGGGGGCTCTAAATCTCTGCTGTCTTGGTTTCTTCCTGGGCTTCTATCTAATCCGTTTTTTTTTTTTTTTTTTTTTTTTGTGAGGAAGATCAGCCCTGAGCTAACATCCGTGCTAATCCTCCTCTTTTTGCTGAGGAAGACTGGCTCTGAGCTAACATCTATTGCCAATCCTCCTCCTTTTTTTTCTCCCCAAAGCCCCAGTAGATAGTTGTATGTCATAGTTGCATATCCTTGTAGTTGCTGTGTGTGGGACACGGCCTCAGCATGGCCGGAGAAGCGGTGCGTCGGTGCCCGCCCGGGATCAGAACCCGGGCCGCCAGTAGCGGAGCGCGGGCACTTAACCGCTAAGCCACGGGGCCGGCCCTATCTAATCCGTTTTTTAACACTGCTGGCCAACACTGGAGAAATGGTTCATTTCTGTGAGTAAGCAATCACTATCTGTGTCCCAGACCAATAGATCTTGGCCCCGAGGAAAGCTTTCAGAGAACACAAGGTTTTGATGGGAAGGAAGAATGGCCTTTATTGAGCACCTATTGTGTACCTGACACTGTATCGGTGCCTGACACACATTAGGGCACTTAAAACTCCTAACAGGCCTGCGTGGTAGTGCCTGAGATGGAAAGAGACTGGAGAATAGGGAGAACAGTAGCCTAAATCCTGAGTAGAATCTGTCCTTGAACAGGCTGAATGACCTACTTTGGACCCCTAAGTCCGTATCCAGATCTCACATCTCACAAATTCAACGGTAAAGAAAGCCAGATCTAGGGACTCTTACTGTAATTTTATAGCAGCAATTTGCTTAGGGTTGTAGCTAGTAAGTGGTAGAACCAGAATTCATACCAACATCCCCTATTCCAGATATCCTAACTGTAAAACCCACATCCCATTCCTGGTACATGGGGTGGAAGTATAAGATGAGAGATTAAAATGTGGGCTGGCAAGCCACATTGCCTGGCTTCTGATTCTTACTCCATCATTCTGGCTGGGTGCCAAATCTTGCATAAACTGCTCAATTTCTGTGTGTCTCTTTCCTCACTGGTAAACATGGAAGTGATACTAATAGCATCTATGTCTGTTGCAGAGATTAAATGTTTAATACGTGGAGTGGGCCTGGTATACAATAAGCCTTCCGTAAGTTGAACTTTTTTTTTTTTTTTATAATTTTATTTATTTATTTTTTCCCCCAAAGCCCCAGTAGATAGTTGCATGTCATAGCTGCACATCCTTGTAGTTGCTGTACGTGGGACGCGGCCTCAGCATGGCCAGAGAAGCGGTGCGTCGGTGCGCACCCGGGATCCGAACCCCGGCAGCCAACAGCGGAGCGCGAGCACTTAACCACTAAGCCACGGGGCCGGCCCCCATAAGTTGAACTTTTATCACTACATGTTATTGTGACAAAGCTCAAGTGTTGAGTCTGTTCCCTAGTCTGGTTCTTAGATAGAACTGAACTGGAGATCCTGGGTAGCCCGGATGTCCAAGCAAAGGTCACAAGCCTCTCAGTCAGTGGTAAAAAGGGAACATTGATACTGAAGAAAACCTTGCCCATTTCAATATTTTGCCTTGAAGTGGTCCTGGAGAACTATAGTCTTTAAACATGGAGAGCTTTCAACTAAGAGTAAGCAATAAGCATTGGTTGAACTTATTTTTAAAATTATTATTAAAGGAAGCAAGACCATATGTTAAGAAGACTGGAATCTAAAACTAGGGTAACAAGCTCTGTATAACTGAGGCCAGACATTTCAGTTCTGATTAACTGAAGTTCATTCTAGTAGACACTCATGTAATTCAACTGATCATGGAGGGGAGTGAGCTCTACCTTTCAAGTAGACAGAAGAGAAGCCGCTTAATGATTTTTATCCCACTATCCTTTGAAATACAATGTGATTTACAGACTGTCTTTCAATGATAGGAAAAGTGCCTTCTGTTTTTATTTGTTTTTTGGGGGGGAGGATGGGGTTAATAAGCCATAGACCTAGTATTATGTTGCATAATTTGTGAAGCTTTAATATTTTCCAGTTTCAACTGATTGAAGTCTCCTTGCTTTAAATGGAGATACAAGGAAAATACAGCACATGGAACCCATGTTATACAGTTACACAGTTTAATAATTCTTGTAAAATAATCCTAACTGTAATTGTGAAAGCACAGTAGACTCATGATTAATCTGTGGAATTAATCTGTTACTTGTTGAGCCATTACTATAACTCACTATGTTAGGTGTTGAGGATGCAATGGTGAGTAAGATTTAGTCTCTGCCCTCAAAGAATTCATAGCTTAGTGGGAGAGAAAAAGATGTTGCATAAAATTATAGCAAATGTAGGAAGTGTCTTAGTAAAATGTACAAAGTGCTAGCGGAGGAAATAACTCTTTTTGGGAAAACTTGTGACAGCTTCACTAAAGAGAATCTTACTAAGCTAAGAGTTCCATAAGATGATCTCAAACTATGACTACAATGTAGACATATGTGGTCATTCTTAGAAACTAGAAGAGATATCAACCTAATGAGAAGCATGGCAGTGAACTTCCAATTATCCCTGTGTGGATTAGCTACACTGCAGGATTTGGGAACAGCTCTCTCTATCCCATCCCCAAATCTGCTGACATCTCAGCTCTCCCTCTTGCTACCCAACCCATTCCTGACTCATGCTGCCGCCAAGGAGAAAGGCTAGTTTTCCTCTCATAAGTTTGCTACTGAAGGCACATATGAATTATCCCATTTTCCAGTTGACTCTACAAACTAGGGATCACTTCGCTAGCATGGAATATCAGTATGCTGGATAGCAGCTTTTAATACATTATAAGCAACCAGGAGATTGAGGGAGCAGTTGTTATTGGCTATGGAGGGAAACAAAGGCCTTACATACATATAACGGACAAGAGATTACATCCGGAAGAAAGGAATTGGTCAAATGTGGTCAAAGGGTCTTCCTCCTCTAAGCTGTAGATGAATCATTTAAGTGCTACAGAATGATAGGCTCCTGAGAGCTTCAGGATGCAGAAAGGTTAAAAATTGTGCATGTGTATGTGAGTGCTTACGTATATATGTGTGCATAAATGTGTGTATGTATGTGTGTGTTTATATATGTGTATATATATATGTATGCACGTATATATATTTGTTCATTTCTAAGTGTGTATGAGTGTGTGTGTGTTTATAAATATGTGTGGATACATGTGTGAATATATTTGCATGTGTGTGTGTGTGTCAGACCAGACAGACTGGAAAGTAAGTATGAGACTTCGCATACTCCTCGCGGGTGTTTCCCTACCCCCACCCCCACCCCTCCACACCACCAACAGACTAAAGCAGAAAGAATACTCTGTGACCTGAGGCTGCATTAGAAAGTTTGCAGCTCTCTGAGGACATTCCACCCGGGAAGCTCATTGGTTCCCTGCAGGATGGTGGGTTTTATAAGTCTGCGTATTCCCCCAGGAAGAAGGGACCGCTGCTGACACCCCAGCTGAATCCCGGCCGCACCCCGCCCCCTCCCGGTTCTTAAGCCGTCCCCGCCCGCAGCCGCCGGCTCTGCAGAGGCGGGCCGGGCCCGGGCAGGCTCGGCCGCGGCGCGCGCGGCCCGCGGGCTGGAGTCGGCCCGCGGCGCAGGCGGGAGGGGTGGGAACGCGAGGAGAGGGAGCGGGAGGGCGGGGGCGGCGGCAGGCCATGCCTCCAGCTGCGGAGGCTGCCGCACAGCTGGAGCCATCGCGGTCTCCCGCGCGGCAGCCGTCACCGTTGCGCTCGCGCTGCCCGGCCCGCGGCCGGAGCACTTTGCGGAGGGCGCCCGGCGTAGGCGGCGGCGGCCGTGGGCCGAGCCGGTATTTATAGCTCGGTGACAGCTGCGGCGGCAGCGGCGCCGCCGGCCCGTCTCGCCGCGCTTCCCAGCGAGGCCGCCGGCGCGGCGGAGGGCGGTGCTCGGCCGTGTGCCCCGCGTGCAGACGCCCGGAGCCCGCCGGCCCCATCGGGTGAGTACGCGGGCCCGCGCGCGGGGCGCGCCTCCCCCGCCGCTCGGGCCGGTGCAGCCGCAGCGGAGCCTCCCGGCCGCCCTGCCTGCAGCCGGGTGCCCGCTCGTCCCTGCCCGCGAAGGCGGAAGCGGCTGCCCAACCCCGGCCCCCAATCCCCCTGGTGCATTTCCTCCTCCCTTCCCGGGCATGGCATGCAAAGCGGCAGGGTGAGTGTCAGGGATGGGGACAGACGCATCAGCCGTGCTGGCTCAGGGCGCAGGAGACTCCTGGGCGGAAGGCTCTCGGTGGGGACCCTCAAACTCCTGGGCTCCGAGGGGGTAAGCGACGTCGCCAGAACAGACCTTGAACTTTCCTCGCTTCGGTGATTCCTAGGATGGGAAGTGATCCGAGCCCTCGCTACTGTTGGTTAATTAAATTAACAGGTTGCAGTTCATGAGTGCTCTCCTTAAAAAAACAAAACAAAACTTGAAGGTTTGCTAACTTCGTAGTGGCTAAATAAACGTGACTATTTGTCGATTCCTATTTTCGAAAATGCCACAGGCCCACAAGTGTGTTTGATCCATGTGGTGACACCATTATTCATTCTACTCGCTGTGGAACAATAAATTGTGTGTGTGCGCGGGCGTGAGGTGGAGTAAACATCACATGCTTATGTTAGCATTTATGTGTGGATATGTCTCATCAACCAAAAAAATTTTTTTTGGGTAAAAGTATGTTGAATAAATGTATTTCCCCATAATTATAAATGGTATACTGTCTGAAATCCATACAAGGACTTCTAGGGAGATTTCAGGGTTTGGTTTTGTCTTTAGAGAAAAGTTCTTCTAATTTATTGAATGTAAAGAGTAGTAGAATCCCTGTAAAAGCTATTTTTGTTGTCAAGTATTGAATTTTTGCCACGCATATACTTTCTGACCCGCCCCCCCATCTTTGTAGTTTAAAGGTAAATATGGATTTTGACATTTTGACTCAGGTATTTACCTCCATCTCCATCTGATCCTTGTGATGAGAAACCAGTACTTGTCTATTTTATTTAATTTGCTTCTTTAAACTACCAATCATTTAAAAAATTATTTCAGATGTGAATGACTTTTATTTTACTCGTTAACTGTTCCTTTCTTTGGTGTTGTGTTTAGATTCTTTATCATAAACAAATGTCACTGAAAAGGAGGTCTAAACATTTTTAAAGGATTCATTGGTGATTATTTTTCGACTTTAGAGCATGAAAAGGCTCATATGTATTTTGCCATTTCAATGAAAAGTTGGCTAATGTCTTTGTTAGGAGAAAATCTCAGACCTACATTGCTTTCAGGTTCTCTGTTTTGAAAACTTGCACTGGTCCAGTGCTTTGTTATCCCAAGGACTACAGGATAAGAACAAGGGAAGAAAATCACTTTAAGGTTGAAACAATGTGAAGAGAAGTCTAGGAAGTGATTTATGGATGTTGTCCTCTAAATTAGCTAGAGGACCACAAATACCATCCTGGTATCTATGCAAAGCCACTTACGGTGGTTCATTGATTGACTTAAAAGGTTGCTTTTTATTTAAAAGGCTGTGTGGTTTCTTGTATTGGACTAAAAGTAAGAAGTTCCAACTTTATTTCTGTTATTATTGCTATTTGTATTTTTAAAACCTGTATTAAGCATTTGCATTATGTAAAATGCTATATGTCATCTCCTCATGCCTGCCTTTTCATCTAACAATTCAAGAGAATATACTAAGTCCTGTTTTTACCCTGCGGCTGGTCCAGGCAAATATATATTTGGTTTTTCCACCTTTCTGCCCTTTCTCTATTTACAGACTTGAATATCCATTATCCAGAGTCTATTCTCTCTGGAATGGAATCTTCAGTGTTTTTTTCTCACCCAAGATTGGTCTGTTATCCAGCCATCATTTATACATTTATTTTTTCATTTATTCATCCATCAGCAAATATTTATTGAGTGCCTACTAGGTGCAAGTCATCACCTAGTACTTACTACTTCCTAGAACTCCTACTTCCTTCCCATTGGAACTTTATTCTGTATTTTATACTTCTCAGTGTAGGGAAGACAGTAGTAATTAAGAGTTTTGACTTGGGGGTCATACAGAGGTACTTCTACCTGTTTCTGCCAGTTGGTAACTATATAACCTTTGGCAGATTATAACCTTTCTGAATCTCTGTTTCTTCACTGGTAAATCAAAAGGGTTGGTATAAGGACTAATTGGAATAATGCATTGAAAGTGCTTGCCAAGAACCCAATACATAAAAACCACTCAAAAATGTTAATTACGTCGTCTATATCTGCTTCAATGATGTTCATCTCAGGAAATGCATTCCCCATCTCAGGAAATGGCAGTTCCATTCTGGGTTTTGCCAGCCACATCCACATCCAATCCATCAGTAAATCTTGTCAGCTCTTCCTTTTAAATGTATCCGGAAGCTGATAACATTTCCAACCATCAGGCAGAGTAGCCCTTCTGACATGTAAGTCAGATTGTGTCACTCTCCCACTGTCCATCTCTCATAGGATGAAAGCCACGTGCACAAGATGGCCTTAAGGCCTGATTATGATCAGATGCTACCCCCTAGACCTCATCTCCTTTCATACTCCCCTGGACCCACACTCTATCCAGTCACACTGGCCTGCTTGCTGTACCTTAAATGCACTAATCATGTACTCAGCATTGGCCTTTGCAAATTTTTATTCTCTCTGTCTGGATCACTCTTTCCCTAGAAATCTGCTTGCCTCCCTCCCTTTCACGTCTCTGTTCAAATGTCACCTTATAGTGAGGCCTTCTTCAACTTCCCTCGCTCCTGACACACCCTATTAACTTTCTCTTGCTTTAATTTTCTCCATCAACTTATAACTTTCTAAAATACGGTGTATTTAATTTTTCTCTGTTTAATGTCTGTTTCCCTCGTTGAGACTGTAAGATGCAAGGCAACAGAGGCGTTGTCTGTTAGTAACCCTTATGCGTGGGCCAGTGCCTGGCACAAATAGGCAACCAGTAAATATTCAACAAATGAATGATACAGGTTATTATGGAATTAATGAATCTGGACTTCACCACTTTCTATATATGATTTTGGACAAGTAGCTTAAGCTTTCTGAGCCTCAGTTTCAATATTTGTAAAATAAGGAAAACATTCATCCTTTACATTGCATAGTGTTGTATTAAAATCCTTTAACAATGAGAATAGCATATAAAATCACTCAGTAAATGTAATATATAGTTGATATGATTTTCATGCACGTTATTAATGGGAATGACAAGAAGTCACTTGTATTTTAACAGTAGTCTTCAGGGTAGAAAGTACCTGTAAGTGACTAGGCACTTTGCAAATGAAATCTCCTTTAGTCTTCACTCCAACCCTGTGAGAAAGTACTTTCATTAGGATTTTACTGGTGAAGAAATGGAATCTCAGAGAGGTTAAGGATTTGCCCAAGGTCACAGAGCTAGTAAGTAGCAGAGTCAGGTAGCACTGGACCATATTCCTCCCACCACATTAGGCTGCCTTCTGAAAAACAGATGTTTCTGATTCCCTTGAATCATTCTAATGCTGTCATTTTGCTCATTAAAAACACTAAGAGGTAAGATGTGATATAAATATAGGCTGCTATCATTATTTATCTTTTAAGGAAATAATAATAAATAATTTAAAGCTCTATCTACCCTTTTGACATACAATTTTAAAAGTGATTATATTCTGGGAATTAAATGAAATGATTGTAAGAAGTGTTCTGTTAACTGCAAAGGACTTTACATATATTAGTATAATGCTACAACAAGGCAATTGAAGAAAATAGCCTTTAACTTTGTCTTGTACTAATATAGCCAAGAACTGTCCAAAACACAGCTATATGTGTCACAAAGTACATACCACAAAAACATAAAGAGCAAGACATCTTTTTAAAAATTATTTTTTGAGAAATTGGATTCAAGGTGCTGAAATAAAGTCGCAGTCTTGGCAGAGCACAGGCATAGTCATCTGTAATAAGCCCTTAATAAGAGCTGAGAGGGGTCACAGGTGAATTATCAGACATTAAATACCAGGGAGCTTCAAAAAATTTGGAGAGATTCTTTTTTTATCCTAGAATAATGCTCCACAATGAAATTGATCTGTTCCTGTTACCTGGTTAGGTGTTACTAGATGCTGAGACCTATATCAGCAGAGCTGTGCTTTGGGTGTGGTTTACTTGGCTAGTAATAATGTCTTTTGTATAGCATATGTTTTCATCAAGGACTTTTCCTTGTGCAACTATAAATTTTGTTAAATGTAAGTGATGTATTCCATCTTAATCATACTTGTCATTATGCAAAAACTATCGCCTGAGCCAGGATCCCTGCTGGGAAAAATGAAATTCACACTCCTGAAATCCTTGAGTGTTTTCATTTATTTGTGAAGACCCTAATAAGTAATAATGAAGGCAGGGTGCTCTGGTTCAATCAAGCATATTATTACAACAATTATTATGGCATCGATGTTACCCTGGTCTAGTACCTGATTATCTTTTACTTAAACCGTTGGAGTTGACTCTAAACTAGTCTCCCTGCTTTCATCATGCCTCATACCGGTTGATCATTTTCCAGGCTGGCAGAGAAATCTTTCCAAAAGCCTGCTCCAGTCACTTGTATCACCCTCTGCTCTGAAACCTCTGATTCCCTATTCTCCACTCAGTAAAATACCGAACAACACTTGTATAGTCTTCCTTGAACTGGCCTCAAATTATTCTTAACTCTTATTAGATACCTCCAAGCGTTCTGTGTTCCAGCCGCACAAAACTACTGATACATCACTATGCCTGTCCCAGATGGGACTTCTGTGCCTTTGCTCAAAGGATCCTCCCAACTTGAGTGTTCTTACGTCTCTCCCATTTTTCCTTTGAATTCCTCTCCATTCTAAGCTTTTAGTACCAGGTGACATACTGGCTTGTAGTAAAATGTGTGGCGTTCCTAGTATCTAGTATAAATATTAGTTCTCCTAGAATTGGAACCTGTGACTGATGACCTGTGTATTATCAGACAGTATTTAAAGTTTCAGCCTGTAGTTACCAACATCTTCATCACTACTATTATGTGAAAAAGCAGAGGCTTCCAAGCTATTGATAGTGACATTTATGTAATGATGTCATTACTCACAAGAGGGAATTAAGTGGTGTGGGTTAGTCTAGTTCTCAGAGATAACAGTATTCTCCGTAAGAATAGTTGGAAAATCACAGTATGAACATCAGTGATGTGTTGCAAAAGGACAAGATCGACTCACTATACTGATGCTCAAAGGAGAGGAAAAAATTCGAGCAATCTGTAGTCAGTCACATGATCCCAGTTCTTTCTGGTCATGCTACCAAGGCCAGTTTGAGTAGTAATAGTAGACTCATTCTTCCTAGAAGTACTGTGAATCTGTCATATCAGATGGCTGTATCAGGAACTTACTAACCAACATGTAAAGGGCAAGATTTTGGAATTTATTTCTTTATGTGGGGAAGGCATAGCATAGTGTTGAAGCCACATGGCTTGGATTTGAATCCCGGCTCTGGCATAGACTCATTTAGTTATATGGTATAAGTTACTAAACTCTAAGTCTCAGTTTCAACATTTGTAGAATGGATAAAATAAGAGGATTTTTTTCTTTGGGCTGCTATGAAATTTAAGTGAGATATTTGTAAAGCTCGTTAGCATAGTGACTGATATATGGTTAGTACTTAATAAATGTTAGTCTTAGTAATAATGGTAATAATGCAGAACGTGGTGCTGAAATGTGATGGTGTTGGGTGGAGGTGCATCTCTCCTGGTACTGGCTGAGTCATCGGAGTCATCGTTGCCGTCTTTGGATTCCACTGCCCGTCTCTTCTCTTCCCTCCCCTCCTCTTCCTTCCCCTCCCCTCCCCTTCTCTTCTCTTCCCTTCCCTTCTCTTCTCTTTTAGTGGCAGGTTGCTCTGCATTCTTCTCATCTTGCCTAAATAATGAGGGGGCTTTTCTTTTGGAGTGTACCACTCAGCTTGTCCGCTAGGTGTTTATTAATTGCCCACTGTGAGCCTGGCCCTGTGCTGTGCCCTGGAAGTAAACAGCCACTTCCCTGAGGACCTTATGATCTACTGAGAGAGACAAACACATAAACAGATAATTTCACTATGATATACTAACAGCTAAGATAAAAGCACATTTATTTAAGATAAAAGCTGATCAATGGTTGCAGATTGAATGTAAAAAAATTAAAAGGTTTTGCAGACTATTTACACTGTGTAGCATAGCTGATTTGAACAACCTCAATCCTGAATTATTAACATTAGAGTCACTGAATGATCATCCTGATCGTAAAGATGTTTTATGTGAACCACAGAGGCGAAAACAGTTTTGATGTTCTGGATATTACGTATCTAAGGAACTAGAAAACAGGGCCAAGATGACTAGGCAAAGTTTTGGCAACCTTGTGTATGTAGTCAGGAAGTGGGGTGGGGATAAGCAGAGGTTTTATTCAAGTTATTATGTAGGTTTTGAAATTTGGGAGCCCCTAGAAGACATCACTTAAGCTTTGGAGTATGAGGCAAGAATAAATATCAGCTGTGTTTAGCATAAAATAAAAAGACCAAATGATCAATAACGATATCTAAGTATCTAACTAGCTAGTATCTAAGTCACTGAGTCTGTTAATGGAAATAATGAATAAGCTGTAAACGTGATGGGAAATACTTTATTGGAAGAAACATGTCCAACTTTGTGATATATTAGAGAGATCAAGGGCTAGGAATGGATTTGGATTGAAATGCTGGGTCTTCCGCTTACTAGATATGTGAATTAAACAGGCAGCAACTTCTCTGAGCCTTTGTTTTTTTACCTGTAACAAGGGAAAGATAGTAGCATTCGTAGCATACTGTGGGAATTAAGATCTGTACTAGTGCAGGATTGTTGCTCAACACTGTAGTTCTCTCTCTTGAAACAATACAAATACTAGAGAGGAACAGCTATCTCCAAAATTTTTTGAATATTCTGGTTAATTTGGGCGGGTGGACATTCCATAGCCCACACAGCAAGATTCTGAAGTTAAAGCAACAATAAAACAAGGATATGCCAACACTCCACAAAACATTTATTAAAACGAAAATCAAGGTCATATGTATTGTGTTCTAAATCCTGCTGCCTTGATTGTCTGTTGGTAGGGGGAGGAAAGGTTGTGGGGTGACTACACCGGAATTCCTCACTGGTAAGAGAAGCACCATAGAAACCTGTTACAACATCTTCTGAAATGATACCCCTGTTCAGTTCTGATGGGTGTGTAGGAACTATCTTGCTGCTTCAAGACTCATTGGCCTTGATATGATTTCTGTGTATTCTTTAGTGGCGGATGTCTTTGGATATTTCCAAAGATGTTGCATGAAATTGAGTTGACAATTGACCCATTCTGGCATCCACGCATGTCAGATATTCTGAAAATGCGTGATGTTTGCTTGTTTTCTTCAGTGCTTTTTCTGCTCTCTTTGGTGTGAGAACCACACAGATCTCTGCTGCTGTACTAGGTGATGAACCAAACATTAAAAGAAAAAAAAGAATCTTTCGATAGTCACCATTCCTAAGTAATCTGAGCCGCAGCCCCCAGGAACAGATATTTCACAGTACTCATGAAGATCACAAGGGACTTGAAATTGCTTAGAAGGTTTAGGAATCCAAGGCACAGTGACTATTTGTTTTGCTGAATTTTATTGCCACTTCTTTCATGTGTTTACATTGCTTTTCTAAAGTAGTTAAGACAAGTCTTCATTAACTTAGATTGTGGGTTTAATTGACATGCATCAGCCCAGAATATTGGAGTGGAACTTGGAAGGCTTGGAGCCTATTCTCAGATCTTCCATTGACTTAGAATTACTTTATGCTTGCAGATCTTTTTACTTTGAGCCATGTGTAAAATGAGAAGATTTACCAATGGATGCCTCTTTCCCAAAGTGCTCAGGATTTGTGAAGGATTCTTTCACTTATATGTATTTTCCTGGGCAGTAGAAGTACAGTCATGTGTCGCTTAATGACAGGGATATGTTCTAAGAAATGCGTCATTAGACAATTTCGTTCTTGTGTGAACATCGTAGAGTGTATTAAAGGGGAACAAAATTTGTTGCCCCCAAATGTGTCTCTTTAACATGAGGATTGTTTTAGGCAGATTACTTTTAAGAAATAAAAGACTCAGAAGGTTTTTCTTGTTATCTTCTTCTTAACTGCCTTAAAGAATTCAGATAAAGAAATCTGTCTCGGGAAGTGAGCCATCACCTTGGCATAACGTGAACTAGGTGGCAGACAGGGAGGAACCTAGAAAAGCCCGTTTGTTGGGCTTCCCTCTGTGTTCCTCTGTTTCTTTATGGCCAAACAAATACTTATTTTCTAAATGTTTGTTCCTTTTTACCTACCTGTGAATTGCCTCCCTTCACTTTGGAGTCCCTGACTCTCCCTACCCCCAACATCTTCTTTTGTCTTTAGCTGAGGATGGTATTTAAGGTGAAGGCTTCCGCCAATTTGGCAGGTTACTTGGTTTTCCTGGGTTTCTCCCATGTATACATGTTGTTAAACTTTTGTTTTTCTCCTGTTAATCTGTCTTATGTCAATTTAATTCTTAGATCAGCCAGAAGAACCTAGAAGGGTAGATGAAAATTTCTTCCTCCCCTACAGTACTTAAGATGGTATAGCCTGCTACACACCTAGGCTATATGGTGCTAACCTTATGGGACCACCATTGTATATGTGGTCTGTTGTTGACCGAAGCATTGTTATGCAGCTCATGACTGTATGCATTCCAGACTTAATATAATTGTCTCCAGAGAAGAATGTGTCTTGAAGGCATTCAAGGGATGACATCCCTGGGACTGGGCCCTGGGTCTGCCCTCAAAGGTGGGGAAAATGCCTGGCGCTGATCTGACTGTCTGCAGGGATGGTGGTCAGGCCCTGGGGTCAGACTTCAAAGCCTCAGATCAGAACTCTCCTGCTGGGTGACTTTGGGCAAGTTACATAATCTGTGTGGACCTCAGTTCCCTCTCTGTAAATGAAGTGATGGGAATGATGGTAACAGTATTTCAGAGAGTTGCTGTGAAAATGCAATAATGATGCGTGCAGGCATCCAGCACAGAGCCTGGGAAGTCAGATGCTGTAGGCTTTGTAAGGGTCCCTCTTTTCTCTTTCAGTTCTAAATAAATTGAGAAAAAAGAAAAAAGAATTGGCAGATTGCAGTGAAATTCCTGCCTTTATTATTATTTTTTAATCCCAGATTTAATCAGCTTTATTGCTCAAAAAAAAAAGATATAGCTTAGTTGGAGCACCAAATGGGCTCACCAAAACTGAACCCCAGAATTAAACTTCATCACCCGGTCACACCCCTGGTGGACCGAGGAAGGCTTGAGTTCTTCATGAACAGGCTGGCTCCCAAAGAGGAAAGAGAGAGGAGCTGAGCACCTTTGAAGGTGGGGCCTGGACATCAGCGTTTTAAGAAAGCCTCAGTACTTCTAATACACATCCTGGTTAGGACCCACTGCTGTGGGCATAGTAGATATTTTGCTATGCCTCTGTGCCTTTGCATATGCTGAGATTGCGCATCCTTGGCTTCTTCACTGGGGAAAAAATCCTACTAATCCTCCAACCTTGAACTGGGGTATGCCCTCCTCTGTGAAATCTTCCCCTTTCTCCTCACTTCCCACAAGCAAGGTTGCCCAATCCCTCCTGCATACAACCACTCTACCTCAGACTTAGCTATTTCACTAAACTTATCCTCTGTTGAAATTATTTGACAACTAGACTGTGAACATTTTTATAAAAGCGCATACACATATGCACATTTGTCAATGTATAGAAAAAGATCTGAAAGTGTATCTGTCCAATTTTTAAGGGATCTTAACTCTGAGGAGAGAGACTTGGGTAGAGGAGGATGTTTATTTATTTTTTGTTCATACGTGCTCAGTTTACTTCTACATCCGTTTAATTTTTTTTGTGTGTGTGAGGAATATTAGCCCTGAGCTAACATCCATTGCCAATCCTCCTCTTTTTGCTGTGGAGGATTGGCCCTGGGCTAACATCTGTGCCCATCTTCCTCTACTTTATATGGGATGCTGCCACAGCATGGCTTGACAAGCGGTGCATAGGTGTGTGCCCGAGGATCCCCCGAACCCGCGAACCCCAGGGCGCCAAAGCAGAGTGCGCGAACCCAACCACTACTACGCCACTGGGCTGGCCCCCTAATTTTTAAATGACTCCGTGTTATGATTGTAACATAATAATCTAAAAGAGGAGATTATTGTTTTTTTTGTACTGCGTTTCCTCCTGAGATGATCGCTGCATGTCGTCTAAGTCGTCATCCCAATTTTGGACAGTGTTCTCCCCCTCGTGTACCTTCCTCTCCCTCTACTCTTTATTCTCTTTCTTTCCTAAATCCTCATATGATCAGAGGTAGGATTAGATGGCGGAGAAGGGGCCATATTTATTTTCCTCAATCTCAGACCTGTCTTGGTGCCATAAGTAGGAACGGGTGTCATCTTTTCCAAATACCTCTTTATGGAGCCATTAGAAATCTGAACATATAATAGGAAGAGAGAAACTATTTGCTTTCTGCTCTAACTCTGTGTATCTTTTCTTATACAGATAAACTGCGGAACTGAAGTTTTGAAGGATGGGTAAAGACTTTCGTTATTATTTCCAGCATCCCTGGTCTCGCATGATCGTGGCTTACTTGGTGATCTTCTTTAACTTCTTAATATTTGCGGAGGACCCAGTTTCTCATAGCCAAACAGAAGCCAACGTCATTGTTGTTGGAAACTGTTTTTCATTTGTAACAAATAAATACCCTAGAGGAGTTGGCTGGAGGCTTCTGAAGGTGCTTCTATGGCTACTTGCCATTCTCATAGGACTAATAGCTGGCAAGTTTCTGTTCCATCAGCGTTTGTTTGGTAAGTACCTGTGAAATGTAACATTGATAATTATTTAATTTCTGTTCTTTGAGATAGAGCTTTGTTATTTCTAAATGGCAATTTGGGATGCATTTCAGTTTCCCCTCCAGCCTTAATTTGCTATGCACTGTTGTAGCTGGATTCTTCAACTGTTCTCTGTTTAATGGTCTACTTTTCCATGGCCTAAGGAAAATGAGCAGGAGGTAAAATTAGTACCAAACTTCATTTCAAGAAATGGCTTTAGAGCTAAAATGAATGTGTGTATTTTACTTAGGGAAGGCATGAAAATAGCTCTTTTCCCATAAAAAGTACCTACGGATGGTATCATAAAGAGTTTATAAGTTGTAAAGAGAGTGCCTCCATATCACAGCACATTTTTGTTAAAGTAAGCTAACCATTGCCCATATATTTATACATATTGTTCATTCAGGGAATTAGAATGGGAACGTTAACTTTTTAATCCTCAATTCTTTCTTTCCTTTTTTTTTTTGAACATTGGCTTTAGGATATTTATTTTGAGCTTATTCAACCACAGATCAGTATATTAGTAAGAAATCTCTTGGTAGTAAGCAACAGAAAAAGAGCTAAATTAGTTTAAGTTAAAAAGATAACTTATTATAAGGATATTGGGATATTTTACAGAGACCAAGGATAGAATTTATTTTGATAATTGGGATAAATGGAACCAGGGCCTTGAATTCCGTCAGGATGTTCTCTGTCTCAACATCTCTATCATATCTGCTTTATTCTCCATTCACACTGAAGATCAGTTTACATCCTCTCACAGAGACTGGCTTGACTCTTTGGGTCCCAAATTTAAGCTCTCAGGGAAGAGACTGAAGTTGACCCAGTTTGGGTGTGGTTCCCACCTCTGGTCTGATGGATTTAGGCCAGGACGTGGGTGATCTTTATTAAACAAATACTCACTGATCACTTCTTACATGCCAGACATTATTCTAGACATTGAATCAAAAAGGCGGAGTTTCTGCCTCCATAAAAACTTAGATCCTATAGGAGGGAGAAAGACACTAAACAAATAAATGTATAGTATGCAAAGAGGTGATACGTGCTATGGGGAAAAAGGAAGTTTTAAGTGCTGCTGAGTCAATTAGGAAGAGAACTTAGTAATAGAACTTTGAATTTAACAATAATAAGATCACAGGTGACTTAGTGTGGGTATTTTCAGTCTAGAAGTTTGGTTAGAAATGGGTGGCAATGATTTAAGGAATTATCACATAAAATATATATATATATACATACATATAATATTACATATATATTCTTCTGAATTTCTATTTACTCCTCAAACTATTGCCATCTGTTTCTAGTACATAAATTGATAAAATGTATGTATTTTATATTTATTATACATGTATATAGTTTCAAGAGGTTTGGTGGGGAAATAGAAGGAAATGGGAAGTAGCTAAAAAAGGGAAGGATCAAGGGAAGATTTTGTTGTTGTTGACAGTGGTGGTTTTATTTGAAGAGTGAGATTAATTGATCTGCTTGTTGCTGTGGGGGAAGGAGCTAGATTGAAGTGCAGATAAAGATATAGAAGAAAGACAGCATACCTGAAGGTTTCTTTGGTCTGTGGCTTAGGACACAGGTAGAAATAGTGGCCTTAGAGAGGAGAGGAGGAGAGACCCCAGTTCCTCAGAAATAGTCGTAAGTGAGATAAAGGTTAATACTATACTAGGCACATTTGAGGTGGAGGAGTAGAGAGGTGAGTGTCCTCCCACCTGATGATTCCTATTTTCCTATGGGGAAGGAAGAGCTAAAGATAAAGATGGAGGGATTGGATGATGCAAGGGGTTTAAGAAAGTGGTTGAGGTTTGAGCTGGCCTGGTGGTGTAGTGGTTAAGTTTGTGTGCTCTGCTTCAGTGGCCTGGGGTTTGCAGGTTCGAATCCCAGGTGTGGACCAACACACTGCTCATCAAGCCATGCTGTGACAGCCTCCCACATATAAAATAGAGGAATATGGGCACAGATGTTAGCTCAGAGCCAATCTTCCTCGGCAAAAAGAGAAAGATGGGCAACAGATGTTAGCTCAGGGCCAGTCTTCCTCACCAAAAAAAAAAAAAAATAGTAGTCAAGGTTTGGAACAGCTAGTCTAGGGAATATAAATGCAAACTGACTAGGAACAAATGAAAGTGTTCTTATTATCACTGAGGGCTGTTGAGATTAGTTAGCCACTATAAATTTGAATGACACCAATTTGAATTGTTGTGCAGTTTTCTTTATGAGAGCTCAGTCACCTGGAACAGAATTTGAGAGTGATTCATCTGGGTGGGGAATGCTCAAGCTTGCTGTATTGGAAACAAAGGATGGAAAATAATGGAAGGTTCTAATAAAAGAGTTATTGATTTGATTAACAGGGGATTCTGGCTGGACATGGGAAGGAGGTGAGGAAGTTGATGGTCTGGGAGAGTAGGCAAGGGCCTGAAGATTTGGATGAAACTGTACAAGTGAAATGGGAGTAAGAAAAGGGAAAGAATTGATGGGTGTGGTTAGATGACATGTTGTTATAGTACAGCCATTCTTTAGTGGTGATTCCCAACTAGGGTGTGGTCTTTAGAGAGTGTGTGCTAATGTAAAGTGGAGAGACAGGTCATTGACACAGAGGGCATCCAGGAAGTGGGTGTTAGTGGGGCCATCTACTAAACATTGAACAAGCATGGTGTTGTGCAGAGTAATCATATGGATAGAAGAGGTTAAGGGGGTGAGTGGGAGGGTGTCAGTTTCCAAAAATGGGCAGAGAGTGCTGGGCAGAGAAAACTAGATATCCATTATAAGCAATGGCTGTATGTGTTTGTAATCCATTCAGTAAATTTTCTCAGTGTAGAAAGCTAAGGCAAACTTAGACCAACATATCCAGTTTGGAGACAAGTTATCTGCCTATATTAAATATTGATCGAGAATCATATGGTGAAGGTAGTGGTATTAATAATAAGGGCAGATCATTTGGTTTTAGAATTGCTACATTTTGTTAAGTTATTCTATTACAATGTCTTCTCTCTTATACTATAATCACGTTCCAGCCATGGCTTACTTTCTTTTTTTTTGACTTTTTTTTTATTGTGAAATTTTTGTTGTACATTATTGTTTATGAGTCACCATGTAAGTGCATCCCTCCACCCCTTGTCCCCACCCCTCACTCCCCCTAGCTCCTGGTAACCAGCAAATAGTTCTATCTCTCTGTGTGTTGGTTTACCATGGCTTACTTTTTAATTCTCCTGTTGGTATAAATAATTCATCCCTGAAAAGTCTTTTTAGATTTCAAGTGGTTTATTGACTACAAATTATTTTAAAATAGTGCAAAGCTGTGTCCTGTTTTTATTTGCTTACAATAGGAAAGATTCTATAATGTAGTCAGCTTTATCACTTCTATTTGGCAATTTCCTTCTTTTTTTCTTATTAAAAATCTATGAAATTATATGGAGTATTAGAGAAAGAATGATAAATCTATGAAATTATATGGGATATTAGAGAAGGAATGATAACCTTCTACAAATCTTGGTGATAACTGGATAAGATAACCCGACTCCTGATTGAATTTTCTAATGAACTCCAAACTGATCTTCTCCTTCCATCTCCTTTCATGGCCATTGTTTCTTCCTTCATTCACAAACTCAGTTATTTGCTCCTAATAATTCTCTGCTCCTCCAGTTCATTCTGGATTTTGCTACTGGAATAATTTTTCTACATGGCTAAATGGTTGCTACAGAATAAAATCTAAACTCCTTTGATTAATATCCAAAGCTCGTTATGATCAACTCCTGTCTGACTTTTAAACTCATCTCTTGACATTCACACTGTAAAGAATTATTTGCTGCTTTTCAAACCTGCCGTGTTCTCTCATGCCTCTGTGCCTTTGCATATGTGCTCTCCTATGCCCATCGTGCTCGTCCCCTTCTTGTTAACTTGGCTAAATTTCTCTTTTTCCTTCATATCTAAGTTCAAGCATTATTTCCCCTGTGACACTTTCTCTGACTCCCTCCTGTCAGACTTAAGTTGTCTTCCTTCCAGCTCCCACTTATGTCCACTTGCACCAAAGAATGTATAGCAGAGTGCTTTGGAACTGACAGCCATGAAACATTATAGAAAAGCATCCAAAATGTAATGCAAGCACGATAGTGTTATTTTTGGCTTGGAATGTGATAAATGTTTCCACCCTTCTTTGCAAATAACTAGCATTTATACGTAATTCTTTTTTTTTTTTTTTTTTTTTTTTTTTTGCTGAAGAAGAATCACCCTGAGCTAACATCTGTGCCAGTCTTCCTCTATTTTGTTTGTGGTTCACCACCACAGCATGGCCACCAGTGAGTGCTGTAGGTCTGTGCCTGGGAACTGAACCCAGGCCACTGAAGCAGAGTGCACTGAACTTAACCACTAGGACACAGAGCTGGCTCCCATAATGCATTTTTTAAAAGGCCATATTTAAACCTTTAACAATTTGTAGATGCAAGCTTGTGGTAGTGGTGGTGATGGTGATGGTGGTGTATATGTGTTGAGAGGAGTGGGATTGTTAATTATAAGCACAGAAATTCAAATGGTTTACAAAATAATCGGAATCATTTTGTCAGTTTCTTTTGTAATTCCCTTGTGAAATGCCAATAAAATTATTAAATAGAATGCCACTACCCCTTTCATTTTATTAACTTGTGAGTCTTCCCTCATTTATTTTATATGAAAAGTCTCTTCTTAGTAGATTCCAAAAGGACAACACAGTATTGCCAATTTAAAGCGTGTGTGAGGATGAGTGAATGATTCTGTGAGCACATGATTTAATCCAGTTCATTGGTTATATATTTTATATTTTATGAAACATAAGTATTACAATTTTGTAGCTTTTTAGTTAAGAACATGAAACCCTCTTGATTTATAATTTGTAGTGGGAATTATTTCAAATAAAAATGGCAACTCTTGCAAATTGGACATTGCCTGTTATCAGAGACACAAATGGTTAAATGCATTTAAAATTATTCCCCTCTCACCTTCCCTGTATGATTGGAATAACATGAGAGAGTTGATTTTCCTACATATTAGCACTAAACTTTTATGATTTTAGACTGGTCACAAATCCCAAATTTCCCAATTGTGGAAAATAATTTAGGAGCACGCATGAAATCTGAATTGATATATTTCAGAAAAATTTCTTTAGGATTAACATTGAATCTTGTTGAGGTGAGTATTACGTTAGGATTTATGAAAACTGGGTTTCATTGGAATGTCAGTTTATGCTCTTCCAATGCCCCTGTTTTCCATTTGTTTGGATGATTTCATTGTTTAAAAAAATAAGCATGTGTTCAAATAATGCATCCCAGCCTTTTGGAGGATTATACATCAAGAGATATCCATGAGTAGAGAAATCCAAAATTATTACATTGATGATAAGACTTATATTAAAAGGAGAATTTTAATTTCTTGAGCTTATTCAAGAAATCATTTTTATTCCAAATAAGGATTGAAATGATTTACAAAAACTTATTTTCTTAATACAACAGGAATAGAAAATGAGGACCCCAGAAAATCAAATATTTGAGAATCAAATATTTTTGGAAGAATCAAATATGTTTGGATTTCATGAGTTTTGTTACCTTGTTGGTTTTGAGCTTCCTTGGAGCCTGAGAAAAAGGGGAAATGTGATATATTATATAGCTTTGGATATCAGAAGTGATGAAAATTGCAAGTTTCACAGGGAGTTTTTCTTGGTGCCAAATTCTGGAATTTCCTTGCCCTAAATTCTGATAAAGAGTTTCTTTTATCTTTGCTTTGTACAGGAAACGTTGAATGGTGAAGTGGCAAATACAGAAATGGATTTCATATTCTTGTGTCTTACAGAAAACTTTCATAAAAGTTTAGAGAATAACTTTTAAGCATAAAAGAAATTCTGTGATGTTTTATTCCCTGAAAGCTATTCTATGAAGGGCAAAGCGATCAGGGGCTAGGTAATGCCTTCTGACTGAATAACTTTATCCCAGGATGGATCTTAGAACATCAAGATGTGACCGATGTATTTCTCAAACTGTTCCTGCTGTTTCTCTTCTTTTTTTCTTTTTGTTTTCTAACATGTGCAGAGAGCCTCTATTAGTTGCAATTTTCTTCTTAACATGGATGGAGGGCAGGCCAACTCAGAATGTGTTGACATGAATAGCATATGAACATGATTCTGAAGCTGTTAATATTGTATGGTCCCTTTTTCAAAGCATATATATTTGTATATATAGTTATTTGTATAATTATTTCATTAATGTCCAGTTTCCTAGCCATACCATAAGCCTTATGAGAGCAGGGATTATGTTGTGTTGCTTATCATTTAATCCTCCATGCCTAAAACAATGCCTGGAACATAGTAGTATTTGATAAATTTGAATGAATAAATAATATTCCTTTGTCTTTCACATGTTGTCTTTGCCAGTGTTGCCTTTTTATTGTAAGCTATGGAAGGGTATTCATTTGTTCATTCATAACATATGGGACATAAAATATGGGACATGGTCTCTGCTCTCAAGGAATTTAAAATCTGGTTAAAGCAACAAAGTACATATGCATGAAAAATTAATTACTCTGATAATACAAGGAAGTGTGTATCAAGTATCGAATGAATAGTACCAACTGTGAGAGCTGAGGGAACTCAAGAAGGGAGATCATGGTGCACCAGGAAGGTGAAAGGAAACTTTGCTGCCAACGTGGGGTCTAAGCTGAGTCTGAAGCATGAGTGGGATTAAAATAGATATGATGCAAAGAATTCATTACACATTTCAGGTCATGGGGTGATGGTATGAGCAGAGGAGATGAGAACAACTTAGCTGTTTTTGGAGCGGGGGAAAGCTGAGGAGGTTGTGCTCGTTTTGACTGGAATGAAAGGTTTGTGTTAGGAAAGAACAGGAGATGCAGTAGACAGGTAGATTGAGTCTAAATCCTTTGCCCTTTAAATGCCAGCCTCATGCTTTGGACTGTCTCTCTCCCATTGTGGTATTAGAATCAAGGGAAGTATTTGAACAAGATGGGAGATGATGACAAGATTAATCTTGAAGCAGAATCTAGTGGGAATTGGAGAGGGAGAGATTAGGGGAGTGCAAAGGAAGTAGGAAAGTATTTTGGAGCTTCTTGCAGTCATCACACTTGAGACTGTTTGGGCCAGTCTGGAATAGGCTGGGGATACACGGAACTTTGTGAAGCTTCAACTACTGATGTGCTGTGAGGAGGTGAGAGGAGGAGGAAATCAGTGGTAACTAGGAAGTTTGGGCTGGGTGACTAATGGAGTAATTATCTTATGAAAAAAGAAAGAAAGTCATTAGGAGAATCTGGTGAGAAAGGATAATGAGTTCAGTAAGTGATGAGTTCAGGTAAGGAGAACTTAGGTGAAGGCCCGTTTACCTTGAATAGTGCTCAGAACAGCACAGGATGAGTTTACTAAGCTGCATCCAGGCTCACCATTACTTATCCAAACCGTGAGACCAGATGTGGTTAAGAATTCAGTGCATGTGCCTATATTTATTAGCTCACCCTACGGGGCTGAGGAAATACTCTATCCTCAGACGCATTAATATGTCTGTAGCTGAATATATATGTATTCACATGAAGTGGTATAAATAAAGGCTATAAACAGCCTCAGATCAGTTCAGGTTAGGTTTTGCTGCTAAATGAATTCAGATTTGGTCAAGTCTTGCCTACAAATCCGTTACAGAGTCTTTTGGATTTCAGAATTACAGAAACTGGATAATGGACCTATACTTGACTATAAGCAGCATTTCATATACATCTTTGGTTCCCCCACGATATCCAGCTGCACAGAAATCATGATTCTTTTTTGAAGCCTGTGATTAAAAAAAGAATGGTTTGACTGATAACTACATGTCTATAAAAGAAGAATACATGTTGAAAGTATATTTTTCTTGTATTTATATTATGCAAAATATTAAGGAGTTTGCTATTTTCTGTGTATCTATGTCTGTTTTAGTTTTAAACAAGAAGTTCTGAATAAAGCATTCTCAATACATCCAGAAATTTGAGAAGACAAATTCTAGGATTTTTTTCTTTTGTTTTATTTTAACAAAAGGCTGTTTCTCATAAAATACCAAGTAACTCAGCAATGTTTTGTCATTTAATGAATTTTATAAAGCTAAATGCTTGTTTGTTGTCTATTGTCTTAGCTTTAAGCCTAGTGTGAAATTTTTTTCTTTGTGTTTGAGCTACACATATGATTTCATCATTTCAAAATAGAAAAGATTCAGACATTCTGGAAAGTGTGGGCAAGATAGTCATGGTGATACAGCAATATCAAAACACAAAGAAACAGATATTTCATCATATATTTAAGAAGGAAAACCATTATTTTAATGCAATGATATGAGTATGAGCTGACCTCTTTTGTGTTAATTTGTTATCTGAATAGCTGAGTAGTATAAATGACCCTCAAGTTTATCCTGATAGTTGATAGTACATTAAAAAAAAATGTTATTTATTACTACTCAGGGTGATTGTCAACAATTGATTATTTTAAGTATTGTACTATCAAGGTGATAAGGACTTCATTTTGGAGGAATTACTTGAACAAATGCTATATGTGTAGCCAAATGCTACTTAGATAGAATATCTATAGTTTTAAGCTTTGTCCTCTCAAAATACAGTATTTGATATTCATGATAGATATTATTTAAATGTTTATCGCAATCTTCATTCTCAACCAATGTATACTGAGTGCCAGAATCTTCATTTTACTTGACACTTGAATTGTCACCACGTAATTCCTTTTTGTAGAGTAAAATCATTTTAGAGTCAGAAGTGACCACAGAATTCAAGTTAGTGGGCCGGCCCTGTGGCTTAGAGGTTAAGTGCGCGCGCTCCGCTGCTGGTGGCCCGGGTTCGGATCCCGGGCTCGCACCAACGCACCACTTGTCCAGCCATGCTAAGGCCGCGTCCCACATACAGCAACTAGAAGGATGTACAGCTATGACATACAACTATCTGCTGGGGCTTTGGGGGAAAAATAAATAAAGAAAATTATAAAAAAAAAAAAAAAAGAATTCAAGTTAGAGAAAAATGTTATTCCAATATTTGGAGTGGCCTTTAACATGAGAGAAGAAAAAAGCAAAACTTTTGATATGAGAGGTTAGGAAAGGTAAGCTGGGAAATGATTGATATTTAGTATGAAAGTAATCCTTAAGGAACACCCCTCTTCATAGGGAAATTTGATGTCTAAGAGTTATTGAACTTGGCAGTCTTTTACAAAAAATTATCCTGTTACTTGCATGTTCTTCTCTCTTGTAGAGCGAGGAAAGAAAGTGAGGGTGGAAATCCCAAGGATACGGCCATTTCCTCCCACACCTGCTTATTATGTGCCTTCATTAGTTTGCCAAGCAGTCAGTTGTGCTTCCATTAGCACTGAAGGGCAATCAGCTGTAGCTTTCAGTGTGCTAGGATCATCTGGCTGCGTTAGTTCCCGTAGAGCGGAGGATACAAACACTGTAAAAGGATACCTCAAGGACTTAATAAAACTAACTCAGGTTAGAGCATTGTAATTAAGCAATAATTAACCGGTGCCTTTCTAGGCACTTTTTACTGTACTTGCTAGAAATGAGTCATTCAGGAGCCAAGGCATCCTTTCTTTATAGGTCCAGTCATTGCCTCCACTTCCTCTTCTCATTTCCCACCTCTGGGAGGTAATGGTAGATATATCTTACAAAAGCGAATATGAAATGGAATTGCAGCAGGCAGACTCATGCACACTGTGCTGAGAGAAACCACTTCACTGATTAGTCATATGTAACTAGCCAGGGCAGAACTTGACAGCTGGCTAAACAATGTATAGTACTAAAGTTGGAAGTGAAGAGTGCTTGATCACTTGATTCCTTTAAAACCACATCGATAGAGATTCTGTTTGTTTGTTGTTCAAACAATGGGGTAAATAGTCGTGGGTGGGCGAGGGGTGTGATTTGAGAGGATACTGACAAAAGTTTTCCCTGGTTTGTTTTCTTTTTTCTTTTATTAATTCCTATAACTAGAATCATTTCTTGAAGATATTTTCACTGCTATTATCTACTTGGGAGGTGTGATGAACTAACAAGGATGTTAACAGTTGGCATCATTGGGAGATCTAGGTCCAAAGGGTAAGTGTTGGTAGGCGGGAGGACATAGGAGAATGTTCTGATATGGTAGCTGTGTTGCTGTGCAGGATTTTGGATAGAAGGGGGGAAAGAAAGGCCATTAAAGGACCTAGGGGTTCACAGGGGGTCAGGCTGGAATAAGAGGTGCATGGCTTCTCCAAAGACAAACTAGTTGCTTTCCAGTGGTGATCTTGAAGCTGTATATTTGATTTTGAGTATTGGTGGTGGTTGAAGCACTTCTGTTGTTTTCGATTTGTATTTTTATCATGGCTTTGACCCAAACTTATTGTTGATGGGTAAACAGAAATGCACAGGGTGGATTTGCCTGGCTCCAAGGTCACAACAATAGCCAGCAGTAAAATTGGAACATAAACCAAAGCCTCCTGATTCCCAGACAGGCGTCTTTTCAGGCTCCCAGATGGCGAACTGGCAGCCAAGGAGCCTCGTCTGCCTCAGGACTCGATTATGCTAGGCCACTCCCTACAGCTTCGCTCCACTTTGTCTGTGTTCAGGGATCTTTTCTGGCACCACCTTCTGCCTGACCAGTCCTCTCTTTTGGGTAAAGAAAGTCATTTAGTTGACCCAGCGAGAAGTTGTACAGTTCCAGGACAAAGCCTGTCATTGCTGCTGACCCAGAAGTTCCCCGCACAGTGCGTCCTGCCCTTGCAGCCGTCAGGAACCTCGCATTCTGCGCTGGACTTTACTTCTTTCCATTCATTCAAGAGGAATGTGATTATACCTCAAGATTTTCCTAGACTAGTCTATGCTGGTTATAATACTTTCTGTGTCCTTGAGGACATGCCCGTTGACGTGGATGGACCAGCTGAGAGAAGACAAGTGAATACATACGTCAGCCCTAGAGAGCGAGTTTGAACTTACCCTCCAAGCAGCCCAGGGAAGTTAATGTCTGTATTGTAAATTTTTAAACTTCATGTTTTCCTGCTGCCTCAACATCTCAACAAGCAGGTTGTGAGCACCCCCTCTAGGTGACCGGGTGCACCAATGTGATAAGGCTGGCCGCTGCCACAAGTTCCCCTTCTTGCCCTTCCCTCATGTGACCCAGTGACAATCAAGCACGCCAGTGAAATCCCATTGCACCTTTTGCTTGTGTCCCCCTGACCCCCAATAAAGGCCCTTGCCCAAGAGTCCTTCCTCTCTTTGCTCCTCACCTGCCTGGTTGAGCCTGCTCCCATAGCCCTCCATACCTCCTCCCCGCACTGTGGCCCCCTCATGGCATGCAGTGACTGTCTCTCTAGGACCTGTGAGTATAATAAATGTTGTGTTCCTGCTGTGTCCCCTCTTGTGGCCACACCTGACTGCCCATCTCATGAAAGAATATAAAGCAATGTTTCTTTCTGCTTCATGACCCATCATCTCTTTCTTTATGTCTTTCCAAATTTATTCCCCTTGAACTGTACCATTTTTCAGCATCATCACTGACAAACATATTGAGCACCTGTCATTTGCAAGGGGCAGGGCTAGTGCCATGAGACTGTCTTTTAGGAGGTTGCAGTGAGCTATGGAGATTAGGTACTGACATAGGAAAATACAGCTGTAATAGAACTGCAATGCCATATAATTGTCATATAAGTGGGATGGACAGTCTATGCTGAACAGGGCAAGAAGTCATTCCCAACAGAAATGGTCAAATAAGGCTTCATAGTAGAAGTGGGAGTTCACAGGAACCATAGAATCTCAGGGTGAATGGATTTGGTGAGTGCTTCCTTGTTACATTTTCAGCCCATCTCTGAGAACCTCTAATAATGGTGAACTCACCATTTCCTAAGAAGTCTGTGTTCGATCACTGTTTATTCAACAATTCTTCTGTCTGAATCTGAGCTGTGCCTTGAGCTCCAGTAGAATTCCATTGGAGGGAGAAAGAGGGCGTTCCAAGCTAGAGAAATGGCAGGTGCAATGTTGTGGGAAAGGACAGGACAGAAGGTTTGGGGCTCGAGTATGAGTCGGGCAGTTTTCCTGCATCAGCAGACTTGGATCAACAGGAGGCTGGAAAGAGAAGCTGCAAGGCAGATTGTGGAGAGTCTTGAATTTCAGGTTCAGGAGCTTAAAATTCATTCTGAAAACAATAGAAAGGCAAGGAGCATGTCCCTCCCTTTTTAATTTTAAATTACAAAAGTTGTTGTGAAAAGAAACAACGAGCAAACCAAAAATCCCGAGTATATGAAATCAAAGAAGAAAATCAAAAGTTTTTGATCACAAGGATGACACTGTAGGAAGAAGAATGCAGGATGATTGGCCTCGAGGCAGGGAGGTATGCCCTAGTTGCTAGGACACACCTGACCTCAAGTGATCAAGGCTGGATTTAGAAGGAGGATGGAGCTGAGGGGAAGGAAGAAAGTGAGGATGTGAAGGAGGACCTGATAGTGCAAGCACACTCTTTTTTTAAAAATAACATCTTCATTTTAAGAACTTCTGTTCCCTGAGTCCATTCCCGTCATGTACTGAACATAAGGCATATCAATCTATTTCTAAAATTGAAACTTAAATTATCATTAGTTCATCCTACCTTCTTTTCCAAGTTTGCTGAAAGAAATGAATGTATTATTCTGGTTATTTGTAACACTAGAATAGACTTTAAGAAAAGGCAGATTGGTGTTCACAGATATATATCTTAAGCTGGGAAGATATTGATGCCACTGAATTTCTTTTTTTGGAGCTTAGTGTTTGCCTGAACTGGTTCCCTCTTTTGGAGCATGCTCACTGATTTGTCTCAATTCACTTGCGAGGTATAGGAGCCTTAATAATATACGTCTTGATTTTGCTCATTCAATAAATACTTATCGAGCATTTTTTAGGCGCTGGGGATCCAGCAGTGAACAGAACAAAGTCCCTGGCCTGACTGAGCTTGCACTCTAGTGCGAAAAGATGGACAATAAGCAAATAAGTCATGATATATTATGGCAGAGGGCAATAAATGCGAGGTGACTGATAAAGCAGGAGGACTCTAGGGTGGGATCTGGGAAGTTGCTGGAGTTCCCTCTCTGATGCGGTGACATTTGAGCAAAGACCTGAAGGAGCTGAAGGAGCAACCCAAGTAGCTTTCTGCAGGAAAACTACCCAAGCAGGGGGCAGGGCAAGTATAAAAGCTCCAAGACAGTAGTGTATTGAGTGTTTGATGGACAGCAGAGGGCAATGGCTGGAGCGGAGTAAGCAGAGAAGAGAGTAGAAGAAGTCGGGTTAGATGTGATAGCGAGGTCATAGGCATTTCATTTTACAAAGTCCTTTTCCCTTAAGTAAAAGGAAAGCACTAATACACAAATGCATCTGTATAACTTTAAGTATTTAGTTTCTAGTATAGACATACTGTATTTAAAATTGGTGTTTGGTGACACCCTTGAGCCCTGCTTTCTAGTTTACTCTGAAATAATGCACAATCAATGATTTTTACTCTGGCAGTTTCTTTACCTTCTGAACTCCCCATTATGGCTCCTTTATGCGGGTGCTCACCCCACCTCCTTGCCTCCAGTGGGATATAGAAGTGAATGCACTGCTTTTTATGGCAGGTGAGTTATATAATAACTTTAAACAGTGTCTCTACTCTGTGTCTGTCGCCGTCTGCCAGTGCTGATCTGTAATGGTATGTTTTAGCAGTGGGGGCGGGAAAGTTGGTCCTGGAGGCAGCAGTTATAGGGCGGTCCCAATTGTCTGTCTTTAAAGTCCTGACTCTCAGATTCCGAGTTTAAGAAAAGCACCTTTCTTTTTCTAGGGATAAGTAGCTGTCCTGTCCATATGAGGGGGGTTGTAGAGATGGGGATGCAAAGCCCTTCCCAGATTTTTCCCCATTATTACCCCAGCCATGAGTCTTTTAGTTTATCCACCTGAAAAGTGACCTTATCCATTTATTTCTAGGTTGCTTTCCTGCCTTTATATAGAGCCTAAACAGATTACTGGACTCTATTGTCTCCACTGGATTTTATAAACAAAAGTGCTTAACAATCCATGTTTAAACCATGACAAAGAATTTACTTAGCTGAATTCTCGATGGCAGATCAAATTGAATAGGAAAGAAGAATATTTTTACTCTTCCTCAGAAAATTATCAGCATTGGGTGGAGGAAGATCTTTAGACACAATACCTTGAGCTAGTCTAGATATTTTAGTCTTAGATATACAAAAAAAGGTTAATGAATGGGATGTTATGTATTCATTCAAGAGGTATTTCTAGAGTGCCTGTTGTATGGGAGGCCCAGTTCCAGGCACTGGGGATGCAACAGTGAATATTAATAATAAAAACAACAAAACACTCAAGGTTCTTATCCTCATATGTGTTACACTCTGGTGCAGGAAATATAAACAATTGTGGTCACTCATGCAATTTATCAAATATTTGTGTCTCACGCATCTCTGGAACATGGTGGGGTTGTATTTCCTGGTCTTGTGGTTGGTTCTGGCTGGTTAGGTGTGAGCAGGGGTGGTGTGGTACTTCTAAACTAGAGCATTTGCTTGCACATGCAAGACCTTCCATTATTTTCTCCTCTTTTCCTCGGCAACTAGCAGTATTCCACATAGTTGCTGCTCTGTTTGCCTGAATCCCAGAGTAAAGGCAATGTGGTATAGAGCTGACCCTTAATGGACATGTAATATGAAAAGAGAATAAACTTTTGTTATTTAAAGCCATTGAGATTTTGGAGTTGTTTTATCGTGGTGTAACCTATCCCAACTGAGATAGAAATTAAAAAATAAACACAACTTTTTTTGTGTGTATGAGGAAGATTAGCCCTGAGCTAACATCTGTTGGCAATCCTTCTTCTTTTGCTGAGGAAGATTGGCCCTGGGCTAACATCCATGCCCATCTTCCTCCGCTTTATATGGGACGCTGCCACAGCATGGCTTGACAAGCGGTGCATCAGTGTGCGCCCAGGATCCGAACCTGTGAACACCGGGCCACCGAAGCAGAGCACGTGCACTTAACTGCCACACCGCCGGGCTGGCCCCAACACAACTTTTTTAGAAAGAGATAATTTCAGATAATGATATATTCTATAATGAAAACAGGACAGGGAGCTCTAACAAAAAATGCCTGGGGTGCAGTGAGGAGGCTCCTCTAAACAGCGTGGTCAGTGTAGCTCCCTTTGAGGAGGTTACATTGGAACTAAGACCTGAATGATGAGAAGGGGGTAGCCAAGTGAAAATCTGGAAAAAATGCACTGCAAATTAAAGGAATAGCAAATGAAAAATCCATGGGTGGTTAAAAACCTTTGGTACGCTTGAGAAACATCAAGGATGTTCATGGAGCCTAAAGAGGGAGGAGGAAGAAGAGGTACATAGGATTTAATCATGTAAGATTTGGTGGGTTATGGTAAGGAAATTTTATTTCATTTTAAGACTAAGCCATCATAGGATTTTGAGCAGAGAAATGACATGATCTGATTTAGGTTTTATAGTGATTATTTGTGTTGCTATGAAGAGAATGGCTGTATGGGGGAAAGAATGAAAGAGGGGAGACTAACTTCTAACTGATAGTTAGGATATTTTTGTATTAGTCCTTGTGAAAGTGTATGGTGATTGGATTCAGGATGGTAGCTGTGGAGATGGAGAGAAGTGGATGGAATTAAGATGCATTTTGGAGGCTGATCTCACAGGATTTGATGATGGATTGGATGTGGATGATACACATAAAATTTGAGGATGGATAGTGTGTGTGTGTGTGTATGTGTATCTGTGTCTGTGTGTCTGTGTCTGAGCAACTGGGTGGTTTGTGTTGCTATTTAATAAGGTAGGGAGATTGGGGGAAGAAAAGATTTGGGGATGAAAAATCAAGTTTCTATTTTGGACACATTGAATTTGAAATGCCTATCTGTACACTCATGCTTATTCAGTACAAGTTGGCTATGTTTGGGATTCCAATTCTAGTAATATGAAGTAGCTTGTATCAGACTAATCTTCCTGCAGACAAAAATTATAATGTCTTACCCTATCCCCCTACTCCCCCCACAAATACTTCTGTTTCAAGGCATTGGAGAATGACCAAAAGAAGGCAGAAATAACAGGGGATTCAGTCTTTGATAAAAGGGAGCCTTACTGTTGAGATCAATCTGTGTATAGCTTTAACCCTGAAGGCACTCCCCAGGCCATTAAGCATGGGGGCAGCTATAACTTCAGTAGAAAGCCACAGTTCTCTTGATTTGAGGACTGAGTATGCAGTTCAGGGCTGGCAGAGCAATTGGAACATAATAAGGAAATTCCTGGAAAGGAAAGACCCACGGAATGGGAAGCCCCAAATTTTATGTGTAAGCTCTGAGTCCTTGATTGGCCCTGAGCTGCACATTCTTGGGAGAATCTGCAAGAAACCCAGCAAAAGCACTAGCTGAAAGGTTGAAAGAGCTGAACAGAGATTTCAGTGGCTGTGTACCGCAGGGGACACAAAGTTTGGAGTTTGAGTCATACCAAGTTAGAAGGATTGGTAAACACCTTGGGCTTTCCACTGAAAGTCCAGAAGGGCTGCTCATTAGAAATAAAGACTATATCCTAGGGCTACGGAATTTGCCTCAGGCCTGAGGTTGAAACCAACATAGATCTACCCTAACCAAGTGTAAAGTCAAGCCTATACAAGTTCAGGTGATTAGCCAATAATTTAAGTGCCTGGTAAAACATGAAATTAACACTCTTTAGAGGAAGATAACAGAATGCAGAGTCTCTACAAGGTATCATCCATAATATCAACGTAAAATAAAAATTGGCTATATATGCCAAAACAAAAGCGAAAAACCCCCAAGACAATGTGACCCATAGTCCAGAGAAAATGTAATTAATAGAAGTAAATACCTAGATGACCCAGAAGTCAGTTAGCAGACAGGGACTTTAAAGCAGTGTTTATCACAGGCAAGTAGGATAATACAAAGAAAACCACCAACAGTTTTATAGTCAAACTGCTGAAAACCAAAGATAAAGAGATAATCTTGAGCAGCCGGAGAGTCAAGTCACATTTTGTATAGCAGAACAATGATATGAATGGTGGCTAACTTCTTATCACAAACGATGGAGGCTAGAAAATATCTTTAAGGTGCTGAAAGAAATAACAATTTCAATCCGGGATTCTATATTCAGCCAACATGTATTTCCAAAATGAAGGCAAATAAAGGTATTTTCAGACAAACAAGGCATGTATCTCCAGCAGACCTGTACTACGAGAAATGCTAAAGAAGGTTCTTCAGACTGGAAAGCAATGAAAGCAGATAGAAACTCAAATCTACAGGAAAGAGTGAAGAACACTGGAAGTAATAGATATGGGGATAAATTAAAAGACTACTTTTTCCTTTTCTTAGTTTCTTTAAAAGACAACTGGATGTTTAAAGGAATAATTATAATATTGTATTGTGGGGCTTTATAACATATGATGGTATAAAATATATGACGATAATAACAAAGGATGGAGGTAAATGGAATTATACTATGGCAAGATTCTTATATTTTACGTAAAGTAGCATATTGTTAATCCTCAACTATGGTAGGTTGAGTCATATTGTGATGTTTAGAACAATCACTGAAAAATAATACAAAGAGGATAGATGAGAAATCTAAATAGGAAGTAAATAAGAATGCTAAAAAATATTCTGTTATACCAAAAGAAGACAGGAAAGGAGTAGCAGAGTAAGAGTATATGGATGCAACAAGGACAAAACAAAGAGGGGAGTGTAGACCTGAACCCAACCGTATCTATAATTAGATTTTATGCAAAAAACCTAAACATTCCGATTAAAAGGCAGAGCTTGTCAGACTGAATAAAAAAGCTTGATCCGAGTATATACTGTTTTTAAGAGAGATACTTTAAAGACATAGAGCAATTAAAATTATCAGGATGGAAAAAAAGTATATCATATAAACAGTTAGTATAAGAAAACTTGTGTAAATATGTTAATATTAGACAAAGCTAATGTGGACATTTCAAAATGATGAATGGGTCAATTCATTTAGAAGATATAACAACCACAAGTATATATGTGCCTAGTTAGGGAGATTCAAAACATCTGAAGCTAAAACTGACAGAATTAAAGAGAGGAAAAACAAATTCATAACCATAGTTGTATACTTTATTGTTCTTCTGTTAGTAATTGATAGAATTAAATTAGTTAGAAAAATTAATAAGAATACAGATGATTTTAAAACTATCAGCCACCTTGATCTGACATTCATAGGACATTGCACCAAAAAACATCAGAATACACATTCTTTTTAAGTGGAATGCAACATTCACCAAGGTGGACCGAGGTTTGTTCTTCTCTAAGCAAAAGCGAAAATCAAGGATTCATTCATTAATTTAATTTATTTAATACTTGGAACATAAAGTAAATCTAAATGAATCTCAAAAGATAAAATCATACAGAGTGTGCTCTCTCATCACAAAGAAATTAAATTAGAAATCCAAAACAAATTCACACAACACACACACACACACACACACACACACACACAGAAAATCCCCTAATATTTGGAAATATAAAAACACACTTCTAAATACTTATGGTCAAAGAATTAACAAGAGAAATTAGAAAATATTTCTAACTGAATGATGATAAAGATATATCAAAATTTATGAGATGTAGCAAAAGCAATGCTCAGAGGTAAATTGATATTTTAAATGCTTATATTAGAAAAGAAGAAAGAGTTTAAATCATTGCTCTAAGTTTGCATCTTCAGGGGTTAGCAAAAGAATATTACGTTGAACCAGAAGTAAGTAGAAAGGCGGAAATAGTAAAGATAAGAGCAGAAAGAAAAAAGAAGAGAGACAAACAATGGAGAAAATAAGCAAAGTCAAAGGTTGATTATTTTGAAAAGATTAATGACTAGAAATTACTACTAAGATTAAGAAGCAAAGAGAGAAAACACAAATTACCAATATCAAGAATTGAAGTGAGACTATCACTACAGATTCTAAACAGATAAAAATGTAGGCTATGCCAATTTATGCCAATAAATTCCCAAAAAATCACAAAAGAAATCAAGAAATTTCTTGATAGACATAGTTTAAAGAAACTGAAACAAGAAGAAATAATCCGAAAAGCTATATGTCTATGTGACAATTTGAATTCATTATCAAAAATCTCTCCACAAAGAAATTTCCTGGCTTAAATGGTTCCATCTCTTGTTGTCTTGAGGACTTGAGGTAGGTGTTATCCTCTAAGCAAAAGAGAGAAGCAAGGATTCATTTATTTATTTAATTTATTTAATACTTGTATAGTACTTATGTGCCTGGCACTGTTCTAAGCACTTTACAAATAATTTATTTGTCAGACACGTGTGTGGTGGTAAGGACACAGAGAGATGAAGGAAAATTTCAGGAATGATTATTTCCTACAATATATGCAATATATTCAACAGAACTGAACGTTTCTGTCTGTTTTCTGCCCACTGGTGACAGAAATTTGGGGGGCGAACTGGACGCACTTTCAAATGTGTACTCTGAGGGTGTGATCAATCAGTCAGTGTCTTACTCCCATTTTCTCTCTTAATTCAGAATAGAATACAATGGTTGAAACCTGGAATATGAGGCCCAGTTGGACTGCTTTCTGTTCCCTGGTCTTGTCTCATCATTTTCTGTCTTTCAAACTCATGCTGTCTGTTCCCTTGCATCTCTCCATGTCAGATCTTATCTGTTCTTCAAAATTTATTACAAATGTTACCCCCTGATTTGTCTTTGTATAAACTCTTATCATCTTGAGTATTGTAGGAGTTTCATAAACATTTCTTGAATGGATTCCATGAATAGATGAATGAATGAATGAATGAAGGAAGGAAGGAAGGTGTCTATCACGTTAGCTGATGTGAAGAAGCAACCTCCTCTGCAGTGTCATCCTCACTGGTATCATGGTGTTGTGACTGGAAATTGGCTGTCTGCACAGCAATGACTAATGTTTAATGCAACTGTGTAAGCTATTACAGAGCAATTTCGCAACACTTGAGAGTGGATTGACTTGTTATTGATTTGATTTGATAATTGATGTATGCCAACAAGAAGTTAATGTTTCATAGAAGATTAATTGGAGATATTTTTTCTAAGCGTTCATGAGGGATCTTTTTTTTCCTGTGTTTGGAGCACAGTACTAGGCCCTATTGGACCTTCAACAATTCATCCAGATATTGTTCTGATAGAAAAAAAAAAACTTATCAGTTGATGAGCTTTCTGGGTCGTATCTTAATTCTTTCATTCCTTAGTCAACTAAGGAATTTGTTAATTATTAAATATATAATTGTGCTTAATCTTAAATGATAATCGCCCCAGGGTTATTGATGTAAATGAGTATGGCAATCTGTGCTTTTTCATGGTGTGAGTTGTCACTAAGGCATTTCAAAGCTCCCTGTCTTCAGAACCACCTGCTACTTATCTCAACTGCAGCCTCATCATTTTCCATTCTTGGCTTATATCCTGTAATAATCAAGGATTGGCTTGGAAACAGTATTAGCACAGACCATCATTATGAGCACAAATACTATTCTAAAAATAAATGAAAAAATTGTCTGTGCCTCTAACCATAGAAAACCTATGACTAAGGCATTGTATCTATTTGGCCAATGTTGAACTCGGTGACACAGCAGGTATTACGAAGTAGGGAAATTCTTTTGTGCAAGATACTTTCTTTTAGGCATCTAATTTGCTGACTTTTAGTTGAGAATTCCAAATACTTCCTATCACCGACTTTTGTGTGTGTTTTAATGTTACTGGAGAATTAGCTCACTCAAGAATGGAAAATCATAAATCACTATATGACATACTGTATTGGAAGAGGTTGAGCATGATTTGTTGATAATCCTTCAGCTGCAAAAGTAATTTTGAATATTTCCATCTTTCAGTTATGACATTTAAGATAATAATGTGCTTCCCCACTCTACCATCAAGTAGTATATCTTGCTCCATGGTGCAAATAAATTGTGTCATGAAATAAAATTTAGCCAGTCTTTGAGTTCTTAATACCCTTAATGGCATTATGCAATTTCTATAATATCCGCAGATTATAGTCTACTTTTCTTCTCTTGATTATTTTTTGGAAAAGAGAGAAAGAAAAGAAATGAGGATACAAATAAGATATTTTACTGCACTGGAAGATATCTTGAAATAGATGATTATAAAGTCAGAGTCTAAAATATAGGGGCAGTAGTCATAGAGGATGGGGGAAGACCTGTAGAGAATCGTATCAAAGATGCCATAGGAAACAAAGTCTTAAGAAGTAGGTGCTCTCTAGAGATGAATGCTTTAAGGGAGACAGAAAGATGTTGCAAACAGAGAGAGTCATTAAATGTGGTGATAGTTAAAATAGAGAAAACAATTTGTAATCAAAGCTGCTTCCATTTTATCCTTTTTATGAAATGATAATATTTTATAGATTTGAATTCTCAAAGTGTTATCCCATAGTTTAAAAATGAAAGAAAATCTTATTGTTCTTTTTAATAAGCTTAATGCAGTATAAGCAGGCACATTTAACAAGTGCTGTTCAGCATAAGGATTATTTCAAAAGTTAATTATTTGAAAATCTACTTTAATCAAAGCTTTTTAGTATGTGAGAGTATAGTTACATTTTACAAATATATCTGAAATCTGTTAACTCTGATACATGATATAAAGGAATCAAGCTTATGCAACACATTCAGATGTTCACAGCTCTAATGAAGCTCTCATTTAACAATTATTTTTGATACTGAAATGTAATAAAAATATTGAATCTGCTATTATTTTTGTTTGCAGTGGATATTAACCAAAAACTGAGGCTTATACTCATGCAGGAAAACGTTTTTTAAGTTTTATGTCATTAAAAAAGAAAAAAAAGAGGACCAGCCCAGTGGCATAGCAGTTAAGTTTGCACACTCCACTTTGGCAGCCCGGGGTTCGCAGGTTTGGATCCCATGTGTGGACCTATGCACTGCTTATCAAGCTGTGCTGTGACAGGCGTCCCACATATGAAATAGAGGAAGCTGGGCACAGATGTTAGCTCAGGGCCAATCTTCCTCAGCAAAAAGAGGAAGATTAGCAATGGATGTTAGCTCAGGGCTAATCTTCCTCGCCAAAACAAAAAAAGAAAAAAAAAAAAAGGGGCTAGCCCCGTGGCCTAGTGGTTAAATTCGGTGTGCTCCACTTTGGCGGCCTGGGTTTGGTTCCTGGGCATGGACCTACACCACTCGTCAGCAGCCATACTGTGGCAGTGACCCACATGCTAAATAGAGGAAGACTGGCATGGATGTTGGCTCAGGGCGAATATTCCTCAAGCAAAAAGAGGAGGATTGGCAATGGATGTTAGCTCAGGGCTAATCTTCCTCACTAAAAAAAAAAAAGAAAGAAAAAAGAAAACAAAGGGGCTGGCCGCATTGCCTAGTGGTTAAATTTGGCATGCTCCACTTCCGTGGCCTGGATTTGGTTCCTGGGTGTGGACCTACACCACTGGTTGGTGGCCATGCTGTGGCTACTACTCACATATGAAATAGAGGAAGATTGGCACAGATGTTAGCTCAGGGTGAATCTTCCTCAGCCAAAAAATTAAAAAACTTGCTCACTTTATTTTTAATATTTTAAAGGTTATTTTTCTTTCTTTGCTGTTTCTATTTTTACTGTATCGATCCAGTTAGTTTTTATTTCTTTCTTTTCATTATCATTTCCTGTTTCCTTCTGAGAGCTTATTTCTTGCCTTTTACCAACATCAATACCTAAGCTTTTGCTATTTTATTTTTGTTTCTCACATTCTTTTTATTCTACATTAAAGTTATCTGCATATACTTGTTTTCTCTTTCATTTCGTTTTATTCTTCAACCATCTTTTACTCATTTATCTTTACAGCCACTGAACTATAATGGTTTTTGTTATAGCTTGCTTTTAATCTGAGCTGGAAAATCGTATATCTCGTCACTCATCATCCTCTAGTCTTCTGTTTTGACTTCCTTCTTTTTATTCTTTTATTTTGTTCTCGTTTTCCCGTCTTAGTTTTTCCCACTTTGGTAATTGTTGGTATTTTTCTCCTTGGACTAGTAAAACTGAACTTTCTTACTTCATAACATTGTAGGAGGGAATGAAAATAGTGAAGACAAGAGGACATTCTGCTTTTATATCACAGTAAATAGGAAGGAATTATGGAACTTTAGTTTGTCTCTTCTTTTCAGGAGTGAAAGGTCAAAAAGACTTCAAAACCATATTAAATCCTGGAAGACAGCCTCATCTACTTTGTCTGTTTTCCCCAATCTTTGCTGCCTCTTTTTGTTTTTAACCTACACAGGTTCTTGGCTGGTTGATCCTGCATTCTTAGTGTTCTTTTTCATTTGACTTGTTCTTCAGTTTAAGTCCTTCGTTAGTATTTTGCACACAATAAACACTCTGGACATATCAGGTGAGTTAATTTGAGCTACTGTCTAGTGTACTGGCTTCTTCACCATCTAAATACACACTCAAATCCCTCATTTCTGGAAGAGTAATGGTGATATCAAATTGGACCCTGTGGGATGGAGTGAAGCCAGGGTGACTGAAATCCCTCTAGGGATGCAGGTGGGAATTAGATTTTCTCACTAGTAAATAACATTTGATATTTGATAAGTTTTCTCTCCTAGTTTCTCAAGTAATAGGAGATCCCCAAGGGAACTCAGCTGGTTAATACAAACTGTATTAATTCTCCTCTGTAAAGAACAAGTTAGCCTCAATCATTTAATACATACAAGTTGCCCCAAAGTATTTTAAAAATGATGTGTTTTAAAAAAGTGAAATACAAATAGTTTCTTTGCAGCATTAAGATTTGCTAAAAACCAGGACAAGGGGTGGAAAAGAATGGCAGGGAAGTGTGTGTGTGTATTGTATGTGTGGTGTGTGTGTGTGGGGGGGTATATGTATGTGTGTGTGTTGTTTATATGTATATGTGTGTGTGTGTGTGTGTGTGGTGTGTGTGGTGTATGTGATGTGTGTAAAAAGTGTCCGAGTCTGGCAGGGCAAGAGGTTAAGCAGGAAAGCCTGAGCCTAGCTGAGTTTTACAGGAGATCCAGTCTCTGCATGTCTCTACTATCAATAGTCCTGGGTGCTTAGAACCCTGGACCAGATTTACCTGAGTTCTTTTGGGTTACTTGGAAATCCACAGCTGAGCTTTTGGGATATGTTCCTGCTTTATGCTTCACTAGCTCAAGCAATTCAATTTGGCTTATATGTTTCTCATTTCCATTCTAAAAGTCATGCAGGATCATGTCCAATCGAGTTTCTTTCGTAAATTCATTTCTCAATCTCTTTATTATTTTCTTTGCCTTTTCCCCTGACTGTGACTTTGGCTGGATTGATCATCTATCTGCTTGAAATTCAGAGAATCTAATTTGGGACAAGGCCTAGAACAAAAACATGTTGTGTTGCTTTATTTATTGTTAAGAGGAAGAGTGACAAATTATCACACCATTACTGGGTTTGGCTAACAATGAGCAAGGGAAAAAAATCTGAGGCCATTTTGCCTTGTCTTTATGTCCTGCTCTTCTCTCTTTCCTATTATATGTTACTTACTTTTTCAGAATGTTGTGGGTCCACAAGCCCAATCCACTGCATGGCTGGAAACCCCTAAATTTAGTCCCATTTGGTAAACTGATTCATATAGAATAATTTGAACAGCTTAAGCTTTTAGTCTGTTTGAACTTGAATACCTTGTTGGGCAGTTTTTATTGACTTAGTCTCTTTGAGTAAAATACTCATTATTTCAGATTTCCTCTCTTTCTCCTTCATCAAAATGTCATCTGGAAGTATGGTAAAAGAGCATGCCTTTCATGATCTGCATGGTGTCCAATGGCTCATGCTGTCACTATGGCTTTGTCCCTTTCCTTCTGGTGATTGTTTGTCGTGCTGGCATTTATGGTAAAGATTAGCAGCTGGTATAATTCATGAGTTGGTGTCTCTTAGATTGTTCAGGTGTGGTGGTATTTCCTGGCTGATTTGGCTCTCTGGTCTCTGACAGATTCATTTCTTGGCTCCTACCCTAGATGTCTCACCTCTTTACCATCGCTAGCCTCAGCCAGGCTTTGGGCTCTCAACGCAGTTTCCAGTGGTGGTGTTCTGTCATCTCTAGGACCACTCAGGAACTTAGGCTGATCTTCAAGATGTGGTTTTCAAGGGCACCCAGCTCATTAATATCTAGCTGCCAGATGGAGGACAAGAGGTTAGAGAAGGCATACTTGCTTCTTACTGCCTCTGTGTGGAAGTAGCACACATTGTTTCTGCTTATGTTCTATTGGTGAGAATATTGGAATCTTTTTTTTTTTTTTTAAAGATTTTATTTATTTATTTTTTTCCCCCCAAAGCCCCAGTAGATAGTTGCATGTCATAGCTGCACATCCTTCTAGTTGCTGCATGTGGGACACGGCCTCAGCATGGCCGGAGAAGCGGTGCGTCTGTGCGCACCCGGGAACCGAACCCGGGCCGCCAGCAGCCGAGCGCACGCACTTAACCGCTAAGCCACGGGGCCGGCCAGGTGAGAATATTGGAATCTTAATATGAGTCTTAATAGTCTATAACTTATTTTCTCAGTAACCTTAGGCAGATTATAGATTTTTACAGTACACTGGATATGGTAATATCTCACAGGCTTGTTAGAAAGATTAAATTATATAATTTCAAATGTTTTTTGAACCTTTGACTTGCCCTCTCCACCTTCTGAAGCTTCTCTCTTTACCTTTTTTGAGATTCCTATTCTCCTACCTTCACAGACACAGAGTAATTTTCACTAAGTTACTACTATTTTGAACACTGTGCTTGGCATGGTGCCTGAGATATAGATACACAATAAATATTTGTTGAATAAATGTTGGACAAACAAAAATATGAAGTGAAAAATTATACTTAATCTTACTATAGAGAAATAACTATTATTAGCATTTTGGCATATCCTTTTTCAGTATCTATCTCTGAAACTATTTTATAAAAGTGAAATTCAATTCAGTATTTTCTTTCTTATTTAGCAATATTTTATAAACATCTTTCCTTGTCAAGAAATATATATTTACAAAATTTTTAATGCATAGTTATACACTCAGTTTTAGTGTATGCTTAGTGTTTCATTGCATGTGTCTAATGTAATGTATTTAATAGTTTTCTTGAGTTTTTGGATGTTTCTTATTTTCCTCTTTTATTAACAGAGGTTCAAATAATATCCATGTACACACATTTAAAAAATGTCTATGTTCATTTGCTCAATTATTTCTTTAGGAAAAATTCTAGAATTGAGATTTCTTAGTCAAAGGATATGCAAATTTTTGACTTGCTGTTTATTGCCAATTTGTCCTGTGAACTTTGATTTTCAACTTGAAGAAATATCTATTTATTAAAAAGCAACCATAATCTTTGACCCATTAGTTGGAGAGTCTATCCTATAGAAATAAAAGTGTTTTTAAAAAAAATATATGTAAATATTTATGGAGCTTGTAACAGCAAACAGCTGAAATCAATGTGAATGACCACAAACAATAAAAAAAGTTGAATAAAATGTGGACCATCCATGTTACATAACATTATGTGGGCATTAAAATTATCTATATCTGTTGCTCATGGTGATGTCTATGATGCTAAGTGAGAGGTAGAAGTTGCAGAGTAATACTCGTTGTATAATTTTGTTTTTGGAAAACCAAAAAGCAAAAAGTACACACACACACATATACATATAATCGCACTTTATACATGTATTTGTTTTATTTATTTGTTTGAACATAGAGAAAGTTGTGAAAGGATACACTCAGGTTTTTAAAACTATATCTTAAGCAGTGTGTGTGAATACATCTTTGTATTGTTTCATATGTTACAATGGGAAGTTTCACTTTTGTAATAAAAGTTAACAACAAAAATAAAGGAAAACATACAGCCCTAACAAACCACTCTAACTTTTCTGCAAACCACTTTCTAAACTAGAGAGCCTCCTGCAGTCCCCAGAGGAATTTCAGAGCTTTGAAGAGCTGCCCTGAGGTCAGGATGACTTTTATAGTTAACTTAATTGGTATATTATTTTACACAAGAGAACAGCTAAATTATTGGGATTTCTCCAGTTATTGGTGGTCTCAGAGGTAATCATCCTCAGAAAGGCTGCTGAAAATACGGTCAGCTTACATCCTTGGCTCATGTCAAACAACCAGTTTTTCAGAAGAGGAAATAATAAATGAAATAGCAAAAGTGTATCAATTTAGGAAATTGTTTTTCGAAATCTACAATTTTCGATAGATAGGAGGAAGGAACAAATTTTGTAACAGCTAAAAATATAGAATCAAACAGAGTGGAAACAATAGGGTGTAGCTAAGTGTGTGCTTTTGGTAACTCACTAGATTTTATGAAGATTTTGATTGAAATTTTGTCTTGCTAAAGGAGAGCAGTAAGTATTAAAAGGAAAAAAACCTTTCTATGTCTTAGAAATTTTAAAGCCTGGTAGCATTATACAAAAATCATTTTGAAATAAGAAGTTTTAGTAATTTAGAGAACAAAAGGAAAGTAAGTACTTTTTTTAGAAAAGTAAAATTGTTTATTGCTCATAGATAAGATCTTGATAATTGAAAGCCCTTGAACGGAGATGGTAACACAGTGACTTAAACATAGTAGGTGGTCAGTTTATAAATGTGTACCAATGATATTTTGAAAATATCTCTTGAAAGTAATTCCCGGGAAGCTGTGCTTATACTTTGTTAGCCAATAAACTAAAAGATATTTTAGTTTAAATATATATAAAATATATTTGAGTTAAATTATAAATGCTAATCGTACACTCTGACTTGTGAATAAGTTTGTTAAACATTAGTAGATCAGAGATCTGAACACTCTATAATGTTAATATTATTTTAATATGGGTATATTTTAGATGCACATATAAATAGTTTTATCCAAAGCGTTATGTTAAAATTATTCTACACCTGTAAGAGTCCCAGAATTTAAACTCTACTATAATTTCAACCTAGGTCATAAATAAGTGGTAACAGGTTAATGAATGTCATATTTTATTTTATATTTTCTAAAAGTTTATAAGCAAAAAATTTAAAGCATTCAGTGAAATTGAACACTGAAATAGATATGAAAAGCTTCCATGGTGGTTACCAGTGACCACCATATATATCAGTAGATAATTGCATATATAATCCCATTGCTCCCCATTGGTGAGGTCAGTGGGAGTACCATAAAACTCTGAAGCAAACTTTTACAAGCTCTCCTGGTGCAGGTCCCAAAGCAGTAAATAAATATAGTTTTGCTGTTGGGTGAGGCAAGTGTATCAGTGTGTGTAGCTAATGTGCAGAGAGATGCAGTTCCTGCCTTCTCCTTGTTCTGGGTCTGATGTGGGCTGTGGCTTCTCCGTAGAGAGTTTGAACCCACTTGTGTGTACCCACTTGCTGTATTTTAAGGAGAGCCCTGACTCCTCTCTGTAGATTTCATCAGCATGCATTTTATCAGTATGCACAGTTTAAAACATTCATTTATTCAAGTTGATCTAACTCAGCTAACTGTTAATTTGTTTCCGCTGCATTTGGGGTAATCTATCCCCAGGGCTTTCTGTATTATCGTGAATAATTGAGAGCGTGCTGATACACAGAGCCACAGTGCTACAGAAGCTGCTGCTAAGCCTCCAAGAGGCTCCTGTCACTTGAGCAAGATTGAAAGTGATTCCAGCTGGCTAGAAAAAAATCATGAAGGCTGTAATAGGAAGGGTATCTTTAGGAATGAAATCCGTTTCCACCATGATTCGTATGTAAGGAATATGAATTAAAGCTTCCTTCAAGTCATCAGAGTGTCTCTAATATTTTTCAAGTAACATTTGTTTTACATTCCTTATTTCAACAACTTTTAGTTGGAGACTTTCTGAGTCTTAGTTTTCTCACTCATAAAGTGGAATATGAATACCTACCTTCAGTTCTGCAATTTTGTGAGGATCAAATAAGGGGATGTAAGAGCTCTTATAAATTATATCTTTCTCAGTGTGTTTTTTTGCCTTTTTATTGCTTTTGATAACTTCCTGAACTATATACTATTACTTGAATACAACAGCATATAATTAACCATGTTACATGGTTAGGGCACTTTTTTTGAATTTAATTTCTCACTAATTTGAATTTTTATCTCTTTTATTTTTCCTGTGTGGAAAGAAAATCAGCCTGTCAGTTACTCATGTCCAATTTCAAAATTATCTTGCAGAATTAAGTAGTTGAGGCTTTGCAGAAGCTTGGGGAGCATGAGGAATTGCAGATGAAGGCCAGCTCCCTCTGGGTATGCATTTCCTAAAGAAAAAGTTATATTGCTCAGTTTCAGTTAATGGTGCCTCAGAATTGGGTGCAAGGGTCCCTGAAGACTCGCCCGCAGACTCAAGGACAGCATTTTCCTTTAGCCATTTTTCCACCGAGCCAGAGCGGTGTGACCTCTTGCTGCTGCAGTTTCTCAAAGTGATTGTATTTCACTGCTCTCATAAACACGTCTTGTAAAAGAAACAAGGTTGTCTTTTAAACTTGTGCTCCTGCTTGACAAGAAAAATAAAACCCAGTCTACTTTCAGGACATTATGGCCTACTGAGAAGTCAACCCTTTTCATTTTGGTTCAGAATGCTTTTGTATCAGTTTCCCATTCTTCTCCTAGAAGGACGATATGTTATAAAAGAAGAGAATCAGGATTGATAAATAGGCCATTTATGCTTTTGCTGTCTGGGATTCAGAAAGTTCTAACTAGCAGGGCAGGTTAAATAGGCATTTCTAAAATCCATAATGAGGAGATGCTTGTTAAATCCACTTTTTAGTACTTGTTTTTTTAATTGTATGTGCGACATGTACTATCCATCTTATGTATGTGAGAGCTGGCAACTTTTGATCAGTTATAACATTCTATATATTTTATGCTTAGCTTTGTCAGTAACAGATATTACTAAATAAGGCCAAGATTTATTTTATTCTATATCTATGTTATTCTTCAGTCCAAAGATTATAGAGATGAAGGGAATTTAGACCAATTATTTTCATATGATTTATAGCAAGAAAGCATTTGTGAATTCCTTTGTGTCAGTAGTGAGCATAAGAAAGAATCTATTTGCATTTTTTGCTTGTACATATTATGTGATTTTATAAGAAACATAGGCTGAACGTTTAGTTTTTTAATCAGAAAATGTTTAGCGCTAAGTGAAATGGGTTAGATTCTCTAGACATGCACTATCCAATACGGTAGCCATTAGCCACATGTGGTTATTGAGCACCTGAAATGAGACTAGTACAAATGGAGACGTGCTGGACATGTAAAATTCATACCAGAGTGAGTACAACAAAAGAAGTAAACTATTTTACTAATAATTTTTATATTGATTACATGTTGAATTGGTATTTTGGATATATTGGTTAAGTAAAACATATTATTAAAATCAATTTCACCTTTTTATTTTTTTAAACTTTTTAGTGGGGTTACTAGAACATTTAAAATTGCACATGAGACTCTCACTATGTTTCTGTTGCACACACTGCTCTAAACAATCTTGTATAGATATGTTTATATCCTTCTCTTTATCAAGTTACCTCATTTTCCCCCTGCTTTTGAGGGCAATTTAAAGAGATGTGCACTTTCTGGAAGCATTAATTTTCATTGTGTCACATCAAAAATTTCATTAGAGTTACTTCAAAACTTTGCTCATCTTTTAGAAGTTTCATTTATAAAAAGTCGATTTTAAATTCACTTTGGGTCTGTGAGCATAAACATTGTGTAGTTGAGATGTGTATATAAAGGAGGCTCTTCTTCCTAGGGAGAGGGCACCGTCTTGTGGAAGGTACTGAATATAGCAGCTTATTTCAGTGATCAGCTGTAGATTTTAAGATCCTTGGAATAGGCAAATAATTTATTTCAGACATTTGGAGAAAGAAACTAAGACTAAGGATAAAGATGTTCGCTTCTCTGCAGCATCTTGTTTCATACCTGGAGCTCATATCATTCTGAGACTTATTTTTCTTGGTTATGCAATGCTGAGGTTGAGATAATGTAATAGGAACATTCTGATTTGCAGTGCTTTTTAAAAATGCAGAGCTCTCATACAAGTTTTTGGATTATTTTTTTTCCCTCTCCAAATTTCCAACTGAGGTTTTTGTATTTCATTATAAAAAAAAACACAGTTCTATATTTTTGCCTCTTTTCTATGTAAGACTTGAAGGTGTTTAAATTCTTTAATCCATACAAGTAAGCTTCATTAAAGAAAGGAGAAAGAGAAGATATATACACAAGTCACAGTACATTTTCTCAAGAACTGATTTAGTTATTTTGAGACATGCATTTTAAAAAGGGAAACATTGTCGAAAGAGTCTAGTTCATGTATTCCTTGTTTTTTATGTTTCTTCCTGATGTATTACATGTACACATGAAGATTAATTATTCAATTCGTATCTCTTCATCATCACATTTCATATTCAAAGCTTGACAAAAATAACTGCCACATCACTGAGATCTTAATACTGAGAACAAAATAGATTTCTCATGTTTGGAATTTCATTACACAAGTCCAGCAAAACAATTAAGATGTGAGGCAACATTCGACTCATCAGCTAAACAAAATCCTCCAAAGCATTTATTGCCTTTTCAGGCTGATGGAAGAGATAGTAGTTGTAAGAATGGCTATCAGGGGATGGCTCAGCTGGATTCCCCTTTCACGTGGAGCCCTGGCAGCCCGTTTCTAAAATTGTGCTTGCTTTATACATACTGCTTTCTTTGGAACCCAATAATAATATGGAAAACCATTCTGATTGTGAAAACGTAACACAGATACCAGGACAAGAGAAACAAAACCAAGGAGCTAGCCAACCAAATCTATCCTAAGGAAGGAAACAAGATTCGCCTACTCATTAGCAAAGGGAGCCAAAATTTACCCATATTGACAGCAAAGAGCTGAAATAATTATTTCATTCTCATGAAATATTATTACTGTCTACTGCTTATTAATTAAAAAGCTTTCATGAGTTTCTATGTAGTAATAGACTTTTAGATCACTATTTAATATTACATAGTATTACTTTTTTATTTACTAGAAAAATAAATTCTTGATGGAATAAAAATTCATTTAAACCCACTTTCCAAAAAGTCAATTTTTAAATTTACAGTATTAGTTTCAGTGATAACTATTGTTCAGGTCTCTCTAGCATTTCCAGAAATCTGTGCTTGTTTCGTGGCCTGCAGTAAAGGCTTCTGTTGATGAGAGATCTGGACCCAGTGTTCTTTCAGAAAGACAGAGTTTTTTGTAGGGAAGTATCCATTTAAGTGGAATCTTCCAAGCAACTGTCTCCACCATCTCCCGTGTTCTTGCTCCACTCCTACCGTTTTCATTTTCCTATCCCATTCCGTTTGTGAAAGCGAGGCAGTGAGCCAAAAAAACACCTCATGGATTAGTAGCAATCATGGTCACTTGAGAGCAGGTGGCCACCTGGCCTCTTTTGCTGTGAACAATGCAGCTTTGTGTGTGTTGGTCCTGGTTGAGGCTGGCTCTGTGAGGACGCTGTTTGAGATCAAGGTGCCCCACGCCCGCGTAGGCTTGTCAACACATGAGTGCTTCAAAGAGAGCAGGATGCAGCTTCCCTCTTTACTGTTCTCTTGCTCTTGATAGAGATTTCAGGGCCTCACCTATTTTCAGGGAGGGGTTGAATGGTCGTACCTGCTGGCATTCTCTCCCAATGCGGGAATCAGGACTACTACTTAGGACCAAGCTAGGATCCAGTACTCCAGGGGAGATGTCCTGGGAGAAAATGTTATTTTGTGTCTTGTAAATAGTTGTTCCTTAGGGAGAGTGATGATTAATGCAGGCTAGGCATAAAGAATGTACTTTCCTTTCTGCTGTTTCCTGTCCTATAGACAAAACTGATTAAAACAAATTATTGCAGATTGTTGAAATAGCATCATGAAAAATTAAACAGTTGGAAAAATTAAACTTTGGTGGTAAATATAGGGGCTCTTACAAGAAACTGAACTGAATATGTTCTTCAAAAAGATGCAGCCAGAGTCTGCTTAGGGTTTGGTCTGCTTTGTGACCATGCCTCTCAGCCAGTGCAAACATGGAATCTCAGAACAGGGGCCCTTACTGTAGGAGAGACAAACACTGACTCCACAGCTCTAATGTGCTGCTTCTCGCTGCCGGGCCTGGAGGGCAGGAGGTATAGCAGAAGTTATGCTCATTTGGGATCAGATTGAGGCCTGGGGCAGCCTCAACACCCAGGAAAAGACCAATCTACTCAACGACGACAGGGATGAGAAGAGAGATTCCATGGGCTGGGTATGGAAGCAAAGGGGATGTGGACTTGAAGAATGGAGTGTGCTGGAGGTGAGACCGCTTGCTTCTTTTGCAGTGAAGGTCAAATCAGGGGTACAGATTCCGTCTTTCTGCCATGCTTTGCAGGCTATAGTCTCTAAGATGACTCTGTGTGTCTTTGTACAGCTGGTATGCCAGAGGTAGCCTCTATCTGGGGCAAGTCTGTAGAAGAGGAGTAAAGCAAAAGAGATCCTATGTATAACACAGAAACCTATATGCAGAAAAACAAAGTTCAAATTTTGGTCCTGCTACTTAATAGATTTGTAACCTTGAACAATTTACTTACTTGCTCTGAGCAGCACCAGTTTCATACGTGCAAAAGAGGCATAATACCTACCTCATTGTGTTGTTTTGAGGATTAAATAAAGTGTAAAATATACAACGCTCCACATTGTACCTGGCATATTGTAAATACTCAGTGAGTACTAAGTTACTGTTATGTATTAGATTCTATATAGCATGAATAATACTGTCTCATACCTTATTGATGAGATAATCATCCATTAACCATACAACCATTTCATAATTGCATGCTATTCATTATTAGGATTTTACACCATCAGTGGAAGTGCATGGTTGTTATGGGAAAGCAACTCTAAATTTATGCCCCATTGAGAATGAGTGGAGAGCAAGAAAGTCATATTTGTTGAGCCCTTGCTGTGTACTTTTGTTTACAAAACACACCTTAGTTTGTCATTGCAACAACTTTGTGAGCTAGATACTATTATCTTTTCTATAATAATGAAGAAACTGAGGATCAAAAGGTTTAAGTTACCCACGCTCACATAGAATATTAATGGTGGACCTGGAATAATTTTGTTTGAAAGCAGGATTTATGCTTTTTGCTTTTTCACATTTCTTTTCTTTCTTTTTTTTTGCTGAGGAAGATTAGCTCTGAGCCAACATCTGCTGCCAATCTTCCTCTTTTTGCTCTTTTTGTATGTAAGCCGCCACCATACCATGGTCACTGACAGACGAGCAGTGTAGGTCCGCACCTGGGAACTGAACCCGGGCCACCAAAGCAGAGCACATGGAATTTAACCAGTAGGCCACCAGGACTGGCCCCACATTTCATTTTTTTAAATGGAAGAACTTTTAGGGGAATATAGTGTAATGACCAAGTTGCTGAAATTGTGAAAAAAGTAATACATAGATTCCGTTTACATTTCATTCTTAAAACAACAAGTGAATCTTTCACCTCTCAAGCAACCACTGGATGACGGCTGCTCTGGGAAGGGAGCATGACCTTGGATGAGGCAGCTCTGTTCAGCAAAGGGCCATTCTTGGAGAGGGCTGAGAGCTGAGAGCCATCCCTTCCCAGAAGCTTCGGTAATAAGTCCTTTGGTTTTGAAGGGGGATCTGGGAGGTGTAGCCCAGCATCCATGTCACCTTCTATGATGTGTAATTTAGAAAAAGGAGGAAAGTAACATTTAATGTAGGAATATAGATTTAATTCGAGTGTTCTGTTTTTGAAGCAGTTGTAAAATAATCTGTCTGGAGCTTAGTTTTTGGTGTTTTCCTTTCAAATGCTAACAGTTCCCTTTGCAACTTCTACACTAGGTTGACTGTTTCCACATTTTGGTCTTGACTCTAAAACCGCTATTGAAAATCTGTCAATAGATCTCACTCCAAGTAGTGTAAAAGTGCCTTTCTCTCCAAGTTCAAATGAAGAGCTTTTGTATGGACTGCCATTCTAGATGGGTTTAAGATAAGTGTCTTTTGTCTTTTTCATCAGATTTTAGGGCTAGAGACAAGGAATTCATCTAAGGGTTATTTTCTCATGAATACTGTTAAAGAAGGCATTGATCCAGTTCAGTTCAGTTAGGTATCATGTTATATATATCCTAAAAGTATTTTAAAAATTCATTTGACTTTTTTTAATGTAAAGAGGAAATCTGGGTAGAAAGTGCTTTATTTTTGTTACTCTCTTATTGATTCCTTAATGGTTTTCCCAGAGAGGTGATCATGGATGTTGCCTGTTCTCTTCAAGGACCATCCTCTTCCACACTCAGTAGCTTCTTACTTTACTGAGAGGTGCGAGATAATCACATTGGACGTCTCACCATTTCCTTCTTCCATACTCCAAGTTTGTCTGTTTTTTTTTACTGTGGCCACTCTTCTTTCCTTCCCATTTGTTGAGTGCATACCGTGTGTCAGACACTCTTCTAGGTGCTTAGAATATGCCAGTGAACAAAACACACAAAAGTCCCTACCCTCATAAGTTATTCTGAGCTTACAGAATAACTTACATTTGTATTCTTGATTCCATTTCTGTTCTTAAGCCCATTTCTCAATGTTTCCTTTGGAAAATACCTCTTGAGTCTTTAAGCTTTCTAAAAGTATACTTATGTCCACTTACTTGAATATAATTTTTTCATAATCAGGCTGCCCTAAAACCACCATGTTCTCTTAATTTTTTCCTCCATTGTTTAAGAGTAGTCTGCATCTAGTGTCTCATCTTCCTTAGTTCTCCTTCATTCCTCAATCTCTTGTAATCCAGTGTCTTACCTTAAAAGTCTGCAGAATTTCCGTTGGGAAAATATAATCACACATTTATCTTTTTTTGCTTCTGCTGCTACCATCTTACCTCTCTCTCGGACTACTGCAATAGCCTCTTTCCTAACTAGCCTTTTTGGCAATAATTACTTCAGTCTCCAAATCCATCTTATAAGCTGCTGGCAGTATATTCCTTGTGTTGGAACGTCCCCAACACCAACCCCAGTTTGGATGATTCCTGAGGAGGACTCGCAGGCCACAGCATATATTAGTACTCAGTGGCTGTGATTATTTTGAAAAGATACAAAGCAAAATCCACAAAGGGAAAAGGACATGGGACAGAATCCTGGGGAAACCAGACACAAGCTTCTAGAGTCCTTTCCCAGTGAAGGCACACAGGACACACTTAATTCCTCCAGAAAGGAGTTGTGACAACACATGTGAAATGTTGCCAACCAGAGAAGCACGTTAGAGACTCACTGCCGAGCTTTTATTAGGAGCTGGTCACATAGGCGCCCTCTGCCTGACACGTATCCAAATTCCTGGCTCCCAAAAAGAAAACAGGTGTTTAGTGTAAGCTATATTATTTATACAAACAGTTTAGGCACAGCGAGACCGTCTTATTAGTTATAGAATGATGGCAACCCTTCCAAAATCCAAATTCCCCCATGCCAGCAAAGAGCCAACTCTGCAAACAGGTCTTTCTAAGGATAGCGGTTCAGGCCTGCTATGTTAACTCTTTTTTGCACACTCCTCCTAACATGTAGCTCTGATATTCATTCATTCGTGAAATATTTATTGAACATCCACAATGCATTGGGCACTGTGTTAGGTACTGGAGATACAGTGATGAACAAAATAGATAAAATCCCTGTCTTGTCTTGCTTTTGATCTGGAAGGGGAGATAAATTAAAAAAACGTGTCAGGTGGTAATCAAGGTTATGAAATAAGGCAGTTTAATGAGATAAAGAACAATGGGATGGGGCAGGCACTATTTTAGATGGGGTCACCAGGGAAGACCTGTCTGAAGAGGTGAGATTTTAGTAGAGACTCGAAAGAGCATCCAGGCAGAGGGAATAGCAGCTAAAAGGTGAAATGAGCTTGATGTGTTTCAGAAACAGCAAGAATGTTGGTATAGCTGAAGTAGAATATGGAAGGTAGAGAGTGGAAAGAGATGAGTTAGGAGAAATAGTCAGGAACCAGATTATGTGGGCTATTTTTAGAGGCTATGGTAAGGAGTTTGAACTCTATTCTAAGTATGATAGAAATTTCTCAAAGTGATATAATCTAATTTTATGATTATATAGTGAGTGATATAATCTAATTTATATTTTAAAATGATCATATTAGTTGCTGTGTCAAAAACTAGAGCAGAAGGGTAAAAGGTCAAGAATGGAAGGACAGAAACAAATCAAATGCTATTCTGGAAATCTTAAGACGTCATGGAGGCTTGGACCAGGGAGGGAGCAGTGGAGAGATGAGAGATATTATGACACTTTACTGCTTAAAAACTCTAATCACCGGGTTGACTACAATGTGTACTTCTGATACCTTACTCTGACCTTCAACGCATTTTCGATCTTGAACCAACCTTCTTACTACTAAAAATTTCTCAAAATTTCCTCTTATATACTCCATATTTAAATCAGCCTAAATCTCTGGCCATTACTTAAATATGATAGAGTTTGTTTCTCCATGATTCGTTTTATATTCGTCTCCTTGTGAAAAATTATAATCTCTTTTAGCTAGTCTTTTGCATCCAATTGTTACTTATTCTTCAAAACTCCCTTTCCATGAATTCTTCCCTATTTTCTACTTTGGAATTAATTTCTCTTCTGTGGTCCCGTGTATTTCACTTACCTATTGCTGCCTAAAAATCTAACGTAAACGTTGTGGCTTAAAATACCGATTTCACTTTGCTCATGATTTTGTGGGTCAGAAATGCAGGAAGGGCTCAGCTATGTTGTTTGCCTGATGTGTCATCAGCCAGAGTGGCTGAGACTGGACGGTCCATTTCCAAAATGGCTTCTCCACTCACAAGTTTGGCCCCTCAGTGCTTTTTGGCTTTTCTCTGTCTTCACATGGTACCTCATCCTTTAGGACTTTGGTTTCTCACACCGTGATAGCCTCTTACAAGGAGGCTGAGGCCTCCAAGAGACCAAGATGGAAGCTGCCAGTCCTCTGAAAGGTTACATCTGGAACTGGCATCCTGTCACTTTCATCATCTCTATTGGTCACTGAAATCACAGGCCAGCCCAGATTCAAGGGAGTGGGAGAAAAGGCTTCATTCCTTGCCGAGAGAATGACATGGGTATGTAGAGAGGAAAGGAATTAATGGCAGCCATCTTGGAGACAGCTATCACACACATAGTACTTTACTCAAATTTCAATTTTCACAATATTCTTTGGTATTATATGTATTTGTATAGATGTCTTATATCCCTTACTAGATTGTAAATTCTTTGAGGGAGGGAATGGTGGTTGGTTCATCTTTGTATTCCTAGTGTCTAATTGGTTGTCTCACACATCACAGATTTTCAATGCCCATTTTTTGAATAGAATTTACATGGCAATATTCTTAGAAAGTATATGCTGAAATTAAAAAAGAAACTCAGTTCAACAAATAATTATTGAGTATCTACTAAATTCAATGGGTTTATTAATTGTAGGGATTGAACATTTCTTACATTTGAATACTTTTACAGTGTACAGATAAAGTCGTTAAACGTTTCCTGGGCAAAGTTCTGTGATGCATGCTGTGGGGGATACAAAGGTTAATAACGCCATCTTTAACGTACATTTTTAAATTTGACTCTCACAACTGTCTCAGGTGTGTGGAGAGAATTTGCCAGCCGCATATTACAGATGAGGAATAGTTAAGGCAACTTTTGGCAGATCTGGACCTATAATTTAGCCTCTTTATTTCCAGGGTAGTAATATTTCCAACGCGATGTTCCGAGGGCTTAGTTTCCATTCAAGGCCCTCCGTGATATGGCCAAAAACTTACCCTTCCATTTATACCTCTCACTACTCTTCAAGTACTGGATATTCTTGTTTTATGAATAGGCCCCAAACTTTCTCATAATTTTGCTGATGTCTCTTTTCCCTTTATTTATTTATGCTTGTTAATATTTAATGTTAAAATATTTATATTAATTGAGGTGCTACTCTATGAAATACTATACTAGGCACTAGCGATACAAAGGTGAGTGGGAAATATTCCTCACCCTTAAGGGGCTCTCAGCCTAGCAGCAGAGACAATGTCTCCTAGATAGGACCTTATCCCTCTCCCTCTCTCTTTTCCCATCTCTTATTCAAATCCTACTCATTTTTCAGAGGTCAGCAAAAATGTCACCTTCTCTGTGAAGTCATTTTTATTTCTCTGGTCATTTTATCACTTTTATATGGCAGTTATCATCTTGTTCATAGTTTTTAATTGAATGGTTGTCTTCAACTTCTTTGAGTCTCCTGCTCTGCTGATGTGTTTATAGTACCTGTAGGCATCCCTACATTTTGGAACACTAATTAAATCATGACAGCCACTTCTAGGTTGCCTGAAACAAATACATTTTTTGTGGTCCCTCCTACACACCCTTTTTGAATTCGGCCTCAGTCCATGGCCTCTGCTGAAGGCCTTAGTGGCCATGATTATACCATGTGACTTCCCTTCTGCAGATGATTGCACTAGGAGTGTGTACATGATCCAAGGCTGGTGAACTCACTAGCTGAGCTGCAGCTTATCAGCTTCTCAGATTCTCTAATGAGATTGTACTAAGACCAGGAAATTTCCATTTGTGGTAGATGTTTGCCCTGTAATTTAATATGATTTTGAGTCAAGCAACCATATTGGTCTGTGCACAATGAGAGGAAGCTACTCAAGAGAAAAGTTGAAGACCGAGAGGGCGGCTTTGGCTTCCCAGTTCAACTTCCTATAAGAGTGAACTTCACTTTAGTTTCTTTCTTCATGAGATTGCCTCTCAGGTTGTTAAATAAATCCTCCTTCGCGTGACTATTCCTTTGCAACTCAAAATGCTTTGACCAGAACGTTGCCAGATTCGATCTTTTCTCAGTCCACTTCTTTTCAGCCTCTTACTGCATTTTTCAACTGCTGCTCAGAACTGCATTCTCAAAATATTTGTTTTCCTTGGCTTTTAAAGTACTGATTATTCCAGTTCTTTTCTCACTAGACAGCTCCTTTTGTGCTTGCCTTTGTTGTTATCCTACTAAATATAGGCCAACCCCAAGGTTTTCTCTTGGCCTTCATTTCCTTTGTCCATACTTTCTCTCTTGTTGTTCTTGTCTGTTCCCGTGATATCAGCTGTCATCTCTATGAAGGTGACTATTAAATATACTTCACACACACACACACACACACACGCACACACACACTCTCACTCACACACTTCACAGCTTTGACATCTCTCATAAATTCCACTGTTTGCTTATTGGTATCTGAAACTTAACAAGTCAAAACACAATTCTTTATCTTTCCCTCTAGATGAGTTCATATAACTACTGGATAGTCTTTGAAGATCTTTTTCACTCATAACCCTATGCATCTGAATCCCCATGACTTTTTTATTTTCCTTTAATGGTGTTATTTTTCTCTTAATAATATAGCTGTAATTTTTTTAATACCCTTCTGGATATTTTCAGTGTCAAGCTGGAATTTCAGGATATATAATGATTCATTATGTTAATAATAGACCCTACCTGAGTAATGATTAATAATAGTAGACCCTACTTGAGCCCCACATATCTAGACCTGGCCTAGATTTGGCTGTGGGATGGGAGGCTGTTTTCATCTCATCTGTAATCCATTTTAGATATCTAGCATGCAGAAAAATAGTGAATCCAGAGTCCCAGGAGTGAGTTGATCTTGTTGACCTAATATAGCATCCCTTAAGCAGTTTTCTATGGGTGAGAGCACCAAGTGATACTGGTGTTGAATAACGCACTTCACAATGTCCAGCACAGTGGTTAGTTGTACTCGAACAGACTGCTTCTCTTACATAACACTTTTCTTGAAATTCAACTCCTGAACTGATTTGTTAGCATTTGCAATAGAACCAGAGAGTCTGAGATCTACAAAAAGTAAGATTGGCTTTAATATGAAAGCGACCTTACAAGTAGTTGGAAAAGTAACCTATCTGACTGATTTGAGAACTTCCAGATTCTTACTCCAGCCAAAGAAGACAGTAGTCATCTTCCGCTTGTCATGGAGCAGCTGTTTGTCAATGGGTATCTACCAAGTATATGTGATATGCAGGTAACTAAGCATTATGGAAAGATCAAAAAGATCTTGAGAATGAAGCCCCTGCCCCCACACAAGAATCTTTCAGACTATTGAGAATTCAATAAAAGTCCTAATTCAACCACATGAGAACAGGTGATGATTATGCTGTTTTGTTTAGATTCATAGTGCTTGAAGTCTGGTCCTGAATAGGTTTAATTAAGAAACTTAAGATATTTTCCTTGGGATGCCTCCAATTAAAGGCATCCTTAGTAGCAATGAGCTTTGTAAGGCATGAAGGAAAAGCTGGATTATCTACAGCAGCATTTACTGAGTATCTTTACTGATGGGTCCTCTGTCTAGACCACAGTGGCAATTTATGTTCTTAATTTGTGAAAGAGTCTGAGCTGTCTTCTGGATTATCAAAAAGGTAAATTTATTTTCAGTATGTGTTAGGGGATTTTATTGTGTACGGTGTAAAACATTGGTAGTCCCTATATGCATTTTGAAGTAGCAGTACTAAGCACCCTCATTTCTTGATCATTCTGAATAAACAGGAATTTACCACAATGTGAATTCAGCATATTGGAATCATGTGGGAAATTGTGCTTTGTTTCCTTAATAAGCCAAATTAATGAACAGAAGACCTTTGAAATTCATTTTTGGTGTATTTGCCCCACATTTAAATTATTTTTGAAGTGAGAATGTACAAAACTTGCCAAATTTCAGCAATTATATGAACAACAATCATTCATTGAGCACTTGGTCAATGCCCAGCATACTGCAAAGTACTTTGCATACATTCTCTTTAATTGTCCTATCTTAAATTAGCAGAATCATTAGTTCTCAGTAGTGTATTAGGAAGAAAATGAGCTTCAGAGGCAGTCAGAGCTGGATTTGTCTCTACATAGATACGTGACCTTGTTCAGACTGCTTTTCTTATCTCTGTAGAGGTTTGTCATAAGGATTCACATATATCCATTTTATCTTCACATGTATGTTAATGTAAAGCTGGTCAAAATCGGTAGCATTCAGTAAGTGTTTATACTAATCCTTTCCTGTTGAACTGATTGGGTAAGAATCAAAGGTGAGTTTTTATTTTGAAATTTGGAGCCCACCTACAGTTTTCTCAATCTATTCTCAAAGGCTCTGATTCTCCTAACCGCAGTAAAAATCCATTGGTGGGATTAGACAGCTGGAGTTTGCGACAGCATATTGCATTTGAATAGCATACTTAGATACAGTATTTTTGGTGTATTTGTTTGCTTGCTTGCTTGCTTTTTCCTTAAGATTCACCTTAGAGATCTGCTGGCACAGTGTTCTGAACATAGGGGCAGCCACCACATAGAGGTTGATTAAGAAGATGTACCATTAAATACAACTCTTTTGGGAAATCATCCCTTTTAACTTATTAGGAAATGAAAAAGAGAAATCAATTAGATCTTTTATTTTACTTGTAGATACTCTTGTGCTTTTAAATTATTTTATATTCTCTCTAATTACTTCTCTTTTTTTTCAGGTTGTTTTAAAAGCAAGGCATGCTTAGTATAGAACATTTGGAAACTACAGAACCAAATGATAGAGAGAGAGATTGAGAGAAAGAGAAAGATATGAAAAAGAAAATTGAAAACACCTGCCATTTCACCACTCTTGACTAACCAGAATGCTATTTTGTTTCTGGATTTTTCCCACTTTAAGTATTACAAGATAACTTTTTTTTTTTTTTTTGGTGAGGAAGATTGGCCCTGAGCTACCATCTGTGCCAATCCTGCTCTATTTTGTATGTGGGACACTGCCGCCACAGCATGGCTTAACGAGTGCTGTGTAGGTCCGTGCCTGGCATCTGAACCTGCGAACCCTGGGGTGCCAAAGCAGAACGTGGGAACTTAACCCCTATAGCACCAGGCTGGCCCTGGTAACATAATTTTTAAAGACTATAAGGTTTCCCATCATATAGATATCCTGTAATTTATTGAACCAAATCTCACTGCTTACTTAGGTCATTTTTTTCTGTTGATATAAATGAAACATTTTTGTGTATAAATTTTTGTCTAAATGTCTGAATTTTTTTTTAGAGAAGACTCCTACAAAGGGAATTATTGGGTCAAAATAAATTGACTTTTTAAAAAGTTCTGGAAACAAATTGGTCAGTGGCTTTCTGAAAAGAATGGAACAAGTTACATTTCCACCCATAGCATATAAGAGTTCCTTTTCTCCAAATGCCTTCTTTTTCAACAATAGATCATTCATTTGGTCCTCTTTAACTTATTTGCGTTTACATTTTCCTCACCAAAAAAATTATAAAATAAATTTGTATTAGTGTACAAAATGAGAGAGCAGAGCAATCACAGAGCTACTAACTGGCTTTTTAGAAGGACTTATGAAGAACAGGTGAAGCATCTGAAGGCATGTTTAAGATCTATATTTCAAAAAGAAAAAAGTGTACATATGCCATGGAACTATTAATCTTTTTGCCTAATAATTTTTGGGGGGGAGCCTAGGAGTGAATGAGATTCAGTATTCAGCAAATATTGTACCATTTTTTATGACACTATATAAAATTTGTACTTTTTTCCCTGTTATGTGGTGATAATGATGTCATAGAGAGAAAATGATAATGTTAACATTTCATGGCTTTGGTAAGACCATTGATTACCCAACCTACGTAAGTTTATAAATCTACCAAAAATCCTTTTTGATAATTATGCATTCTGTTGGTGAATTTACAGCTGGTTGTCTTGTCTCTTGAGACAGAGTCAGGCATGACAGTGTTCACCCCAGTGGAACAGAGGAGTTTAGGAGATCTGGATGTTGGAACTAGACATTCCCTTGAGTGGAGAAGGTTGAGGGTGGGATGGAATGTGGGACCAGGACATAGCCACAGATAAGAGGGGGAAAATATGTTCGGGAAGGTACTTTGTGGTATACAGAGAGCAGATGTAATGGTTTTATCAGGACGGAGAAGCAGGCACAGAGGGAATTGAGCAAGGGACCCAGTTACCACATCTAGAAGATCAATTAAGACTTGGTTTCAGGAACAAGGCAGAAGCCTAGTTGTTAAAACTTTGCCAAAGGATCAGTTTCTCAGAGTTGGACTAGTAGCACGGTTGGCTTGATATCTAGTGTCCTATATTGAGCTAAAGTTCCTTTCTCATGAGGATGCTATTGTTCCAAAGCCTCAGATAAGGCTGAACATCCAGGAGAGATTAAGTGGCTCCTACTGTATGAGAGAAGGCACGGGGGTAGGAGGGTATTGGAACCAGACAGACCTCAGTGGTATCACCCAAAGGTGACTATCAATGTTTCAGAAGAAGTTGGGGGGATATATGGTGACCCAGAGGAGCCAGTCCTAGATTTAGTGCTATTTAACACTTCCATTAAATTGATAAATTAGAGAACAAGCCATTAATTACTCAACTGACATTAAATAAAATAGTAGCTTGCCCTTTGGGAAGTCAGATTTTAATATTATCTTGAAAAACTAGATAAATGATTAAAACCCAGCAGTATCTTAGCAAGGAGAAACGCACAACAATACCTTTAAGTAGAAAAACAAATGCTACCAATAAATTATTTCTAGTAAATTACAGACTAAAAGATTGAAGACTTTTATTTTCTGATTGACCTTTTCTGGAAAACTTGAAGTATTGATGGAATTTTTAAACTGTGACATTAATAACTTTATTCTTGCCAGTTTTAAGGTCTCCTGAAACTTACTTGATTTTGTAGAGTTCAGTTACATTTAGAACAAGAATAAAATATTTATCAGACCTCTCTTGCTGCTATTTGGCAGGTACTTTTCAGAAGAAGTGTTGTATTTCTTTGGCTACAGGTCAAGGAAAGTGGATATCATGAAATGATGAAAAAGAAAATCTGGTTTCTCCAGTACTGGATGGGAAAAGGTCACTCAGCGCTACTAATTACTGCTTCTGCAGGTGTTTTAATAAGAACTTTTCTAAGAGATTGAGTGTTGAGGACATGAGGTCAATTCAGTACAAGGAGGAGTTATTGAATATAGAATAGAGAAAAATACAAGTTAGCTGAGAAGACAGAATGAGTCATCCACTTTTCTTAAATGGGAATATCAGTGCAGCAGAAAATTTTACTAGAATGATTTTCATGTGTTGCACTAATAATCTGCATTCAATTTCCTTTAAAATTGTTATAATACTTAAAAAAATATGATCCACTGAAGTTGGCTAGGTCCTTTTTAGATAAAGCTGAGATGAAGACCTTAGTGATAAGGGAGCATCTGTAGCCTGAGATGAGCGCTTTTTGGGAGCCCTGACTTAAAAAAAAATGTAAAAATATCTGATGTTACTGCACTTTTTTTTTTAAGTTTCTGCCAGTGGGCTCTTTTTCTTGGAGATTATTCAACCCAAGCAACACTCTATCTGGCAGCTCAGCTCAGCCTGGGCCATTTATATGCCTAGCCATGGTTACCTGACCTCTTAGAGCAGGAATCCAGTCCTTTCTAATCTTCCTACCCCAAGAGTGGTTGAGCAAGTGTTTATTTCTGCCTCAATGACTCCTTTATGTACTCAGATACCATCACTCTGATGTCTTAACTTTTTCTTCCACAAAATGAAACAAAGCCCAATTCTTTAACTTTTGTTGGTATCATATTTAATAATCATGCATTCACAGAGTATTGTGTTCTATCTAAGTGAATGCATGGTCATTTTGCCAGAGAGTATAATTTAAGAAAGGAAGCATTTTAATTTTTCTAAGATCAGTCTGCCTGAGCAACTTGGCATCTTCACAGATTAAAAAGAATGATTTTTTTAATCTTTTCAAAATCATAAACAGGATTCTTTAAATAGTTCACTAAAAGAAATTTCATTTCCTTAAAAATGACTTTTTATTTTTAAAATCCTTTATGATATTAGTGTTTTATATTGTATCTTCATCTTTCAAATGGAAATTTCTTAGTAAACCCTGAATTACTTGCAATCATTTCATAATGTAAATAGTCGATTTTTAAAAGATTGAGAAACTCTTCCTTTCATATGTGAGTGAAACAAGCATTGAAATTAGTGGGGAAAAATTCATGACTAGACAGATAAGGTATTATTCTGCTTCTGAATTCAAATGGCAGAGCACATTGTGTTTGAATATATGTCTGTTGACATAGATTTGGTCTTTGAGTTGCTCCTGAGCCTCCAGTACCTGAAGAAAAATCTTTACCCAATCCAGGAAAATATTGACATTTCAGTTCAATCTGCATTTATTAAACTACACTTAACTTCAGGCCTGAAGACTACATGAGGGCGTTAGACGGCCTATAGCATAAATGTTAAAGTTGATTTTGATATCACCAATTCTAGAGTCCCCGCCCTGCCCTTCCACAGGGGAGACTTTCTCCCTAGGTCCCAGCCAACTGTTTTGTACCAGTTTATCATTTATCACCCCCAAGTGAGTGCCGTGGCTCCATCTCTCTGATCCTCTACCCATCCGAAGAAGAAAAAAACAATGATACAACCAATATTCTCTGTACCCAAGAAAAGCAACTCCTTTATGTCATTATACCAAGAAGTTTAGTCCCTTCTTGTCCCAGGTTCTTCATTCCAAAATAGCATTTGCTTCAATATTTGCATACCAAGAGGTCTGTTTCTGTGTGTGTGTGTGTGTGTGTGTGTGTGTGTGTGTCCCTTCTCCTCAGTATTTCTTGTCCCCTAAGTTGTGCAGAGAAAACTTTGAAATGGCGACTGCAGTTGAAAGGCAGCAGATGAGTTTCTTAGTGCTCAAGCTAGAATCCTTGTTCATTCTCTTATCCCCACTGTGCACCCATTTGAGTTTTTGAGGCCCGTGATGGGAGAGTTGCTGGGAAGTCCTGATGGAGAATGGGGAGCAGAAGATAATCTTCCTTCTCTTCCTGGCAAACTCCATGGATCAAGATTTTCTCCCATTGCGTTTCTCACATGACATTACGTTGTTAGTCAATTCACACATACTTTTAAATCACATGTAATTTTTCATTCTGTTTTATTTGTGTGTGTGTAAAGGATAATGTGAGAACTAAGTATGTTAGAAATAACCTGAAGTGTTCAGATTAAAGAAGGATGAAGACTAATTTGCTCATTTTTAGAAAAGTTATTTAGACCTGGAGCAAGAATTTCTTTTTCCATGAACCCCTGGATCTAGCTCTGGCATATCCTTATACGTTATAGAAAAGGGAGTAAACTCAGCCCCCAGCCTATTGACAACCTCATTTTTCATTGCCTCCATTTTATCTTATGATCCTGTGTTCCCAAAACCCCAAAATCTTTCTGTTGCTTTTGTTTAGATCAGGTGATTGAATATAGTTAAAAACATATAATTTCTTAGAATTGTCAAACACATAATATCATTACTATTTATTTCTTTATTTCTGTTTTGGTTACAAAGATTCTGTTCATTTTTACCAAATATTTTTACCAGCATACTAAACATTATGTTGCATTGTGCCATTAATAGTTTTCTACCCAAATATTATTTTCTCTATAACATATTTTCTTTTTCTTTTACTTTTATTTTATTTCTATTGTTACTTATTCATAGTTGAGCAATACATAGTAGATGAATTGAATTATTGAACAAAGATGGTCGAGTGGGATCTCCATGAGGGCAGGGGTTTTTGTCTGTGTTCTCAGCACTTACAAGAGTGCCTGGTACCTGGCAGACGCTCAGTAAATATCGGTTCAATGAATGAAAAAAATAAAATGTGATTGTTTTCCCCCTTGATTAGTATTATCCTTAAGGTACTGATATTTTTGTTGGTGCTTTTTCATGTGATTTTCAATTAACACATAGCCTTTAACTACTTTATATCTTTCAAAAAAATTAGTTTTATTACTTTATATATACATACATTTTAACCAAAAGTAAACTTCACAGTTTGAGCATCTACCTGTCATATTTTCCTACCGTGATTTTGGATGACTTTAAAAATCAGAGCCTTCCTCCAAGGAAGAGTTGTCGTCATTGAGATTATTCACGAAAAGTGTCCTAGGCTTTGAAACATTCCAAAGGAAAAGTTCAAAAAATGTTTAGAGCAACTGGAAATGTTTTGAGAGATGGAATACTTTGTATAAGCCCTAAGTCAGTTGTTCTTAACCTCTTTGGGGCCACCAGTCCTTTTGAGAATTTGATATCGATTGAACATCTGACCCTGCCAAATGCACATACCAACATATGACACATTGCCTTCACTTTAAGAGGTTTATAGGCCTCTGAAAGCTCCTTCATGAACTGTCTATGGGTTCTAGGACTCCAGTTAGGAAACCTGACTTTAAAGGCGGACCTACTAAACTCTAAATCATTGAGCTCAGTGCCATGATCTGATTCGTCTTCCACCACAGGAAAGTGCCTTATGTTTAATAAATATTAATTAAGTGAAACAATGTCTAGCAATAAAAAATGTCATATTGTTTTATGATCATATTTTAAACTTCTTACTATCCACATATTCACATAGGTTAATAAAATTTGTGTTAGATACCTGTCCTGTCACATTGTGACATAAAGGACCTAATTATACTCGAGGGGAAGGGTGCTAACATTGAGGAACTTGCTAGAAGGCTGGGACTATCTGAATGGCATTTGCAGGGGCCTAGACACAGCGGGAAGGAGCAACAGCAATTAGAAGTAAATCTGATCATGTGCAACTGTCACTCAGTTTAAACCTAATATCCAGTTGTTCTCTGAGTTTATGAGTCATTCCAATTTTTGCTATTGTGTGACAAGTGGCCATTACAAATTGCACTATATTATCTCTAGAAAATCAATACAAATTAGATTTATGCAAGGCACAGAATCAGACAGTACACTTTTAATAAGAGAATAAAGGAAAATCTTGACATCGTTAAATTAAGTACTTTGTTCACTTCCATCACAGCAAAAGAAAATAATTATTTTTTGTTTACAGAAATACAATTGAAAGCAGAAATATTTCAAGTGATCAAATATTAAATATATCTTGGCAAATAGGACAAAAGTTATCATGGGCCCTTCCATTTATATCAATGCATTGCAGTAGATTTAATTTTCCCGTATGTGTTTGGGATGTTAGATATAACTATCCAGATGTGAAAGGCAGAAATGCTTTATCCTTTCCATATTTTCTCTGGTGCATCCTGGGCTAGACAGAGGATCACAGGAGAAGGCTTTGGCTAAATTCATTTAAGTACAAGCCCTGATCCTACAGCCTGATGTATAACGGATGTGTAGGGGAGTGGGAGACATGAAGGAGTTAGAGAGAGGATGAGTTTAGAGGGCTTGGTGCTAGGAACACTCATCTGTGGATGAAAAAACCAGGTTAGTAAATTTGCTCTGATTCTGCTCTTGGTTTTGCTCCTCTTCCGTTCCGTCAGTACTTATTCCGCTTCTCAGACCTGCAAGTCTAAAAGTCTTAGTGCTGATGAACACACTCCTCATTCTTCCTTTAGATTGTGATCACGGTTTGTACTCCCTTATCCCTGCTCCAACTCTGATGTGGTGATTGAATGAACTAATTCATTCATTCATTCCACAAATAATTGTGGAGCTTCTGCTAGGTATTCAGCTGAGAACAAAAGAGACACAGTCCCTGCCATTGGAGCTTTCAGCCTCTGGATGAATGCATGATGGGGGGGGGAGAAAGATATGAGGAGCAGCAGGTTGCTCTCACAGCCTCTGACTGATAAATCTGCGTATGGAAGAATGCCAGGATGGAGGAAATTGGGCAGTTACAGTGGCTCCTCTATTCCCCTCTCTCTCATTCATGAAATCAATTCACTTTTGGATTGAGGAACTGTCTAAAAAGTATTTGGGTGTATGGAAGCCTTGGGATCAAAGGGAAAAGAAGCTGGAAGCTTCGGAGGGTAGGGACTTGATCATTTTTGGCTTTGTTTATAGTGTAACAGTTTTGAATCACTCTATAATACTCAGTGGTATAAGCTTCAGCACTCCCCCACCCCTCAGCAAATTTAAGACTAATTATAGATCTGCATGTCAGAAAGTCTAGTGTCTCCTTCTTGGGATTTCCTTCTCCTCTTGATTTTCTCAAGAACCCCAGCAGCTTATACTCTAAAAGGATGGTCTGACTGACTTCCACCCCCCAAGGGAAAAGCACTGATGTTTGAACAGTGGTATTGCCATTTCTTCTTTGCTTCCACACCCTGTCAGTGTTGAATGATGGTCCCTTCCAGGCCCACAGATATCCCTGTTCTGCACTGCAGGTCCAGGTTCTAACTATGATGGGAGTTTAGCCCACCTCTCATTGATATTTACTAAAGGTGCTCCACACTTAGATTCTCCCTTCAGTTAATATTCACATGACCAACCATTGCCCTCTAGGGTCCAAACACTGTGTCAGGTGGCTGGAGATGGAGGACAGACCAAAATCAGCCCTCTTCTATGGACCCTGGACATCTTATTTTGAGCCTAGTTCATCAGCCATAGCTCTCCTTGCCTCAAGGTAATTTTGTTTCTAGAGCTTCGTTACCCTTCTTTGCCACTTGACCTTGTCTAGTCCGCCTGATAAATCTCCTTAACTTCAAATCTTAGTACTCTTTATGCAAATCGATCTGCATCCCCTTCAGTGACCAACTTTGCATAGCCAAACACTCTGGCTGGGTCATAAAAGGGCTTTTTGCACTTTAGTCCCAGTATAATGGCTATCTACTAGCCCTAGAATTGCCTAATGTAGGTAAGGCCTAGGAGGACAGAGAAGATTTGCTTCCATTAGTAAGAAAGGAAGGAAGAAAGGAGGAAAGAGAGAGAGAAAGAAAGAGAGAGAGAGAAAGAAAGAAGGAAGGAAGAAAGCAAGCAAGCAAGAAACCAAGAAAGCATGCAGAAAGAAATAAAGAAAAGATGGTATATAGTAGCAGAGAGAGGGTGAGGACTGGGTAAGAAAAAAGGGGAGGAAAAATTCATAGCCACTACTAACTCATTCTCCTCTCCCCAGCCATATTTTGGGGAAACCTAATAATTCTGGTCTCTTTGGCCATCAGAAGAGGGAAAGCTTAGAGGGAGAAAGGTACAAGGGGAAATAGAGTGGAGAGAGGGGAGGGATTTCCTGTTTCAACTGTTTGCTCTTCACTGCCAAATGTTTTCAGTGATTTAATGCCAACCATGCTACCTTTCTGGTTTCTTAAAAAATATTGCTTAAATTATTAAGGTAAAACAGGAACATTGTGTAGAATTTTTAAAAAGTAGCAAGGTTCAAGGAAGAAAAATTCTCTTGTAATCCTGCCATCTAGAGACCATCACTGTTAATATTTTGGCATGTTTTCTTAGGAATACGTATTTATAAAACACGAACTTACACTGTGTATTCAATATTTATTGTAATTTCACCCCCTCCAGGTCATTCAATATCATTTATAAGTACATCCGAATGGCTGCATGATTTTTATCATCTTATTGCACCATGCTATTTGGTTGAACATTTAGGATGTTCGTAGGATGCTGCCTTTGTTTACTATTTACATCACTCCAATGTGAGCATCTTAGTTTGTAAATGTTTCTACATTGTCAGACAGACAAACGCAATGAGGTGTCATTGCACTGCTGCTGCCAGAATATGCAACTGCTGGTTCCCGATGGTGCTCTTTTCAGCTCCTGGGATGAAAAAATCAAAGGTTGTCTCTTGCAGCTTTCCTGCTTCATCACAGGACTCATCTATTCCCTAGGCTTGAGGGAGCTAAACCACGAGCCAGGTAGACATACTGCACAGAGCCTCGGGCTCTTTCTTATTTCTTCTTGGCCTGATGTAGATGTAGGCTTCTTCTCTCATGACACAATCTCCATGTTAGAGCCTTCACTTCCCTCTGCTACTCCTCCCAATGGTCCGTCCTTTTTTCCTGCTACGATTAGATCTGTAATTAAGGTTGCAGCCTCCTAGAGCATGTTCAGATTATCTGAAACCATTTTGTTAAGACCTTCTATGCCTAGTTGTAGATGAGATGAATTGCATGCAGAGATCAAATCTGATTTATTGATTTAGAGATAAAATAATAATAACTCACCTTGAGTGCATGCCACGTGTCAGGCACTTGAGTAAGTGATTTACATAAATCCTAACAACAATCCTATGACCTGGTTAATATTATTACCCTCATTTGGCACATGAAGAAGCAGAGGCAGGGAGAGGTTACATAGCTGGCTCTAGGTCACCCCAATGGGTAATGGCTAAGCCAGGATTCAAGCCTTGGTTATCTCTCTCCTGAGCCTCACCTTTACTTATTATGCATATCATAAACATATGTATATAGTTTTAGCTTAATTTATTTTTCTTTTTAAGTTCCTGGGTTAAGATAAACCCAGGAAAGTTCATAATTCTTACCTGAATTTTCTAGTCCACCTGATAAATAAATAAATTTTATTTATTTCTAATTTTGGTTTTCTTTTAGGTTTTTATCAAGCAAAAGGCAAACATTTTTATGAGGATTTATAAACTCATAGAATGTTGGAGCTGGAGCAAGTGATGTCAGCAATGCTCTTGTCCTATCATCTAGTTAACTTAGGTTGTAATTTTAGACACTGACTAGTTGAGGTTGATTTCGATTTCTGTTCCAGTCTCTAGATTGTGTTCTGATCTCTTCTCTAATCCGGTTGCTTGGTCTGTAGCGTTGAGTCCTCCTCACCAGTTTGTTAGACTGATATCTTAGTGTTCTTCTCTAGTGGGTAGGAAAATCTTTCAGTTTCTATTTCTGCTTCACCAGAACGCTCTTATCATTAAGGACACAGCCTGTGATAGAATATAACTGTCAGATCCACTCACATATTTGACAAAAATATTGCCTACCTGCTGCTGTAGGACCCCCGCAGGGTGCTGTGATCACTGTTATGAGGGACATCATTCTGTCCTCACTTGATCATCTCTCTTTTTTTTTTATAATTAGCAACAGTACCCTTTTTGTGTATGCAGGCTCCATCTGGTGTAGTTCGATTAAAGTTGATGGTTATTTTTATGTCGTCAGCAGTCATATTTTTTGTTCCACTTTTAGAACATCTTTTGCAGGGATTTTGAATACTTTTTTGACTTCTCTTTTTTAACTTGTTACCAGATTCGTATGAAGGTTAACAGCAACGTTTTTCAGTGCCAACCTGGGAATTAATCACTGCCTCAACACAAGGTTATTTCACCATGCTAATCGTTTTGGACAGCTTTGTATAACTGAGTAGTTACTTGGTTGATTAGAAGCTACTTCTGATTTTATTTTTCAAGATAAATGTTTTCTGGGCTCTAGATCTTTTCTTTGAATTACTTTTCCTTCCTTCCTTTCTTTTTTTAAAACTATTTTGATGCTTGCTTGGTACAATGCCTCAAGTGGCTTTTGTTGCCCTTGGCTTTGTACCTGCCTCCTGAACACTGGGAATTATCCTGCATTCTGCCGAGTTCCATGGCTGTCTCTCTTCGTCAACACTCAAAACCACTTCAACATTCTCACCATGCTTCTGAAAATGCCTTCTTCAGTCCCAACTGGCCATCTACATTTCAAATTCTCTTTCCTGTCTTCATTCTCTTTAATCTCTTACAATTTGATACTGTTAACTACTCTCCTTGAAGCTTTCTTATTTGACTTCCATGATGAACATGATCTACTATATTACTCCGGTGTTTTTGGCCTGTTTTTTTTGGTTCTTTAGCTACCAGTTTCCTGCAAGTATTCAGTGAACTGCATGAGATAGCTGCTTCTATAGTTCAAAAACTCCGGGGTTGTATCTCGGGCCCTCCTCTCTGTTCCTTTCTTCTCTCCTGACTTTATGCTCTCTCTTGCGGTAACTTTACTTTCAAGAATTCACTGATTAGTTCTAGGTTGATGCAGTCCAAGTTTATGTCTCGCGTCCAACATCACTCATGATACTGCCATCTCTTTTTAGGACTTCTCCGTTCTGATATTTTACTGGACCTCCAGATTCAATCTCTGATTCCTTCCCTCCACAGTATCCCCCAACAGTCAATCTCTGCATCTTATCCTTGTCTGTTGCTGACATTACCATTTCCTAGTTTCCTGAGTTTGAAACACTGAAGCCATTCCCTGACTTCTCTCTCCTTTATACTATACAGGCTATAAGTTACCAAATTTTATAGATTTTATCCCTTATAAGTCTTTACATCTCTTTCTCCCCTTTTTTTTTTCATTCTTTTTGCCATCATACCAGTTCAAACCTAGAGTGCTTTTCACTGTGCTGTTTCAGGAGCCTTTTAAAGTTCATTCTTTACAAGGTGGATAACTTTGTATAAATTTATCTTCCAAAGACCAATTCAGAGAGTGCTTCTTCTCTGCTTGGAAACCTAATCATTCACTGTGTTCAAAAGTAAGTATATTACTTAGCCAGATCTTTGCAGTCTTCCACAGGCTGACCCCAATTTACCTTTCTGCTTTCACTCCTCTAGTCCACTCCCTGTATCGTACACTTCATTTACACTATTGCTTTTTGTTAGTCTTTGGTCTATATTTGCTCTCCATATCTTTTACTCATGTTGTCCTCCATAACTGAGTCTTTAGCTCCAGTTATAATAAACCTGACCACCTTTCTATCTTTTATTATGCCTTTATTGATTCTCTGAAAATAATGTGATCTTTCCTCATTTGAACCCTATAGCATTTCCTGGTTTTTCTGTTACGCTTTTCTTACTCACCTCTATATTATTTGTATTCATTGGTTTATCTATCTATCTATCTATCTATCTTTCTATCTATCTATCTATCTATCTATCTATCTATGTCTACCTACCTACCCACCTATCTAGCCTAGAAGCTTCAAAAATGTATGCACGTGATGTTCTTTCTGATCATTTTTCCCCGGAAGTTGTGCGTATTCAAACAGAGAAGATATTCAATAAATATTTGGTGGATGAACGGATGAGTTAATGTGTTTTTCTTATTTTCCAGTGCTTGGTTTCCTTTATATATAGTTTCTTTTTTTTTAATTGAGGTAACTGATTTATGACATTATATAAATTTCGGGTGTACAGCATTACATTTCAACTTCTGTGTAGACTACATCTTGTTCCCCATTAAGAGTCTAGTTTCCATCTGTCACCACACCCTGCTTTACCACTTTCACCCTCTTCCCCACCCCCCCTTCCCCTCTGGTAACCACCAGTCTGTTCTCTGTATCTGTGTGTTTGTTTACCTTCCATGTATGAGTGAAATCATACCATATTTGGCTTTCTTCATCTGACTTATTTTGCTTAGCCTGATACCCTCAAGGTACATCCATGTTGTTGAAAATGGCAGGATTTCATCTTTTTTATGGCTGAGTAGTATTCCATTGTATATATATATACCCCATCTTCTTTATCTGTTCATGTGTTGATGGACACTTAGGTTGTTTCCAGGTTTTGGCTATTGTGAGTAATGCTGCAGTGAACGTGGTGGTGCATATATCTTTTTGAATTAGTGTATAGCTTCTTATATAAAAAAATTATTGCCTAGTGAAAAGAGAAAAAGATTTGGAATCTGATAGAGCTAGATTTATATACTAGATATCTGACTTACTAGCTATGTGACCTTGGACACATTATATAATCTCTCTGAGCCTTTACTTTCTCATCTATAAAATGGGGGCAATCATACCTAGGGCTTACTGTGACATTTGAATGAGATATTATGCGAAAGACTTTGGCAAAGAAGAAGAGTCAGTAAAAGTTTTATTTTTTTCCACTCTTTCTTTCTTCCATTCTTTCTTCCTTTTTTCTCTATTCTCATGTATTAAATTTACTGTACAACTCAATTGTTATTTAATCACAATTTGTTTTAATGTTATTTACTTTTTGTTTTTGTGTATCTCATCTCCCCAACTAAATGTCAAATTCCTTGAGGGAAGGAACAGTTTTTATATTCACAACAGCGGTTAAGGTTAGGCTGTACATAGAGTTGCTCGACAAATATTCATTGAATAAATGAGTTCCACCTTCCTGCTCAGTTGACATTGTTTTCATTCAATGACTTTCTTATACTGGATATTTCTCCATCTCTACCTCTGTTTGGCTGCTTTCCTCTTGTTATTACCATGTCTCCCAAATGCCCACTCTCGTGCTCTCAAGGTGACCTTTCTTCCTAAACTCTACTGTATGTAGTCCTAAATCTTTCTTTCTCCAAATTGCCCATAGTAGAGCACATCTTGTCAGCAGGACCAGGAAACAGCACAAAAAGGAGTCTTTTTGTTGTATTTAACCAGTAAATCAAGTATATCTCACAGACTTTGGTTTCTCTCAACATTTGTCTAGTCTCTTCTTTTCTTTGGTATTAGAATGTGGTATGCATGTGTAGGGGAGAAAGACAAATCCTCTACCCTCTTTAGGTCTTTCTGGCTAGCCTAAGAATTAAATTGACATGAGACAGAATGACAGGAGAAAATCAAACAAAGCTTTATAACATGTATACATGGGAGAAAACTGGGTAACTCGCCAGGAAAACTGGGTAACTTGCCAGAATGGCCGAGGCTACCAGCTTAAATACCATTTTCAGCTAAAGACAAAGGAAGATGTTGGGGGTAGTGGTTTGAGACTACAAGGGGAAGAAAGTCAATTCACATGGAAATGGAAAAGCAGGTGTTTTGTAGATAAGAATGGGCTTAGCAAGGACCCTCACAGTCTACCAATACCCAGAGTTATCTATGGTGATGGCCTGTCCTGGGGACTGGCCTTTTATCTTAAATTCTTTTAGGCAGTTAGGAGGAAGGTCAAAGTTTCTTTCACAGTCTTTTATTCTTAAAAATAATCAAGCCGAAGAGACATATTTGGGGTGGCCAATTCTGATCCCCTGCACACGCAATGGATTCTCTTAATAGGAAGGGATATAAGTTTAGAGATTGGAGCAGTAACTTAGTTGTCTGTAAAGCTTGGTTATAAATTCTAATTATTTTGAATTTTTTGTTTCTTAAGAACATATTAGAAAATAAGGCATCCCTGATGACTTCCTGATAGTGGCGGAAAATGTAGTATGCTGCTGGTCTGAAATTAACATGTAGGCAAATCTCGCCCTTATTTGTTCTTTGGGTTTAATTATCCTTAATGATTTAAATGTCTATGTGTTTTTATAAGGCAAAGGCATTACAATAAAGTGATGAATTTGGTGAATTTACGTTGGCATGACATTCTCTTATTATTATATTCCACTTGGTGTGAAAATCACCTTTGCTTTGAGGTTTTCTTGGTCAAGCCGTGTTAGTTTGTTAACTTTACATTTGCCTAATTTCTTTGAGTCTGTTTATTGTAACTTCACACAACCTAGATAGTTTACATGAGTATAAAAGTTGGAACTCATGAAAATGCTGGTTAATGTCTGGGTGGTTGTATTTTGTCTTTTTGTAGGGTATTTGGTTGTTCTTATCACTGATGTTTTTAAGTTCCTTTAGGAGGCCCAATAAGAAGCACCCCTCTTATCTACCCAAGTTCTAAATAATTTAAGAAATGAGACAGAAATAAAGCTATGGTGACTAAAATATAACCTCTATTCTGGAAGACTATAGACTGGAGAATGTGGCTTGTATTTGCAGGCAAGGGGGCTTCCTAATACGAAACTCGAGAATTAAGTGGGCTTCCCGAGTCCCAGGCAATACTGCACTAACACACTTCCCCTGGAAGAGCAGAGCAGAATTTGGGGTGCTCTTCAGGAGACACTTGATCTCTGGAAAAAGGTGCTAAGCTATACACGCCAATTTTCTTCTTCCAAAATGATTAATCAGATAAGTCGCTTCTCCCCTGGAAGTGGAGAGAGGTTAGGAGTGGTATAGCTGGGAGAGCATTCTCTACCTGGAAGGAAACAACCTGGACTCGGGGATAGACACTCCCCCAACAGTGTTAATCCTCTTGTGATAATCTGGTGGTTAGAAAAAATGGTATGAACGGTTATAATGGATTTATCCTGACATATTTAATAAAAGGAATAGCCAAGATTTCAAGTAACGCTTTGCATTTAAAAGCTATGTAAAAATGATTTTTTTCATGTATTTTTCATGATGTGCAAACTAGAGTGGCATCTAGTTTGGTTACACCTTGGCAGTTTCACAAATGTGACACTGATCCCAGTGTGTTCCTGCAGTTGGTATCATTGTTTTATCTTATGTGTTAATGATAAACCACAGTAGCATCTAGCCTGTTACAAGATCAATATTCTTCACCATCAACTCATCATAAGTTATTACTTCTCCCAGGCACTGACAAATAATTATTTCTAAGACTGTACAAGAGACTAATTCAAATGAGTTTGTAGTTGGAAAGATTTTCCTACTAATCTCTCTGAAGTTGCTGGTTTGCATACTTGATTATATAAAAACATAATTTTTTCATCATAGTTTCAAGTTAGTGTACTAAAAAATAGTCAATTTCATTTTGTATAGTCATGTAACTGCATTGAGGATAGACCGTTCTTTGAATTGAAAGTATTGAGAAATATACCATTATTCTAACCACATGTACAGAAAAATAAATGTCAGTGATATTCAACAGTGATTAAGTCAGAGAGGTACAGTTGTGATGTTCAGGATGAGAAAACAACTTATACTATATAAATATTAAATTATAGCCATCAAAGCTTAGGATAATGGCTACATAAGTTACTCTTTAATAAAAGACTCATACACAGCCTAGAAGACCATAACACTATATAAGTGTCTATTAAATAAGAACTAGATAAAATAATGGATTCAGTAGGAGTAGAATTTCAAGCAAAAATGGTACTGTGGATTCCAATGGCTTGTATATCTTTATCTCTTTTCTGTAGATGCAGTTTGTTGGCTATCCAGAGTGTGGTGTGCTTCCTTATTTGTTTGCTTGTTTATTCTTTCTATATCTGAGACACGTTATAAATCTCAGTAGATTAAAACTCAAAACAATATTGCCTGCATACTTAAAGACAAAAGAACCCTACCATCTAAATTATAATGCATTGTTATTCATTCAGTTTGCATAGACACTGATCATCTAAAATAACTCCTATATCTATTATTTTATTGATAATATAGGCATCAGACCTCTGACTAAAAGGATATAAAATATGGTAAAAAATATGACATATTATGTGAATTATAGTAGAGATCAAAAGAAAATATCATTAGTGACATTTACTACACATAGATTGCCCTTTGAAATTATTCAAATACTTCAAGGCTTTCATGCTATGAAGGTTATTTTCACAAAGATTCTTTTGCTCTCTCATCATAATGTCAAACATTTTATTAAGGTAAAGTAAGCATTTACACTATGAATATTATGCTTTTATTTCCATTTTGTGGTCTCAGGTCTTTCCTCATAAAATCATATATCATGTTAGATTTTGTTATTTCCATGCTTCAAATTCTCAAGTGGCTCCTATTAGCTTTCAGAATAATTATAGAGCCTAGAGTTATTTATTGCTGTATAAAAAATTATCCCAAAATTCAGAGGCTTAGAACAACAATAAATATTTGTGATCTCACACAGTTTCTCTGGGTGAGGAACTTGGGAGCAGCTTGCCTGGTTCTGCCTTGGGATCACTCATGCGGTTGCTGTGAATATATTGGCCAAGGCTACAGTCATGTAAAGGCTCTACTGGAAAGTTCTCTTCCAAGATGGCTCTCTCAAGTAAGTGGCAAGTTGGTGCTAGCTGTTGGCTGGAGCCCTCAGTTTCTCACTATGTGGATTTTTTCATAGGGCAACTTGATTGTCCCCCGGGGCATGACATGATTTCCCCGAGTGACCAATTCAAGAGAGATACCAAGGTGGAAACTTCAATGTCTTTCACAATCTGGCCTTGGAAGTCGCTCGTCTCTTCAACCATATTTTATTGGTCACACAGGCCAATCATAATTCAGTGTGGGGGGATACTAGACAAGGGGTGACTAGCAAGACATGAGACTCAGTGGGAGCCATCTTGGAGGTTGGCTACCACACTTTACAAATGTTTGTTTTCATTCAAAGTATTGAATTGGGTTAGAGGGTCACATTTTTTTGCATAACCCAATTTCCCTGACTCTTTGCAACCTGTAATTTCTAGCCTTCTTTAAAATCTCAAACACTCATTTCTTGTAGTCCATAGAGTCGTTTCATATGGGCTGATGAAGTTATATTCTGTTGTTGTACCTTCTGCTGATGTCTGCTGCCCAGGGGCTGAGGTGAGAGTGGAGGCTGTTTGAGGCTGGTTCCTCACCATTGCTATGGCTTCGGGATTTCACATACTCAGTGTTGAGATCCTCACCTATGCTGTGGTTTCCCAGTGCTCCCAAATTTACAAGCTCTCAAGCTGCTAAAATAGAGATGAATTCCATGAAATCCTTCCTATTTCAAATTTGTACCTATTTCTACAGAAAAGCAGAAAAAATGTTCCTTTTTATATCTCTGAGTTATATACTTTACTCCTAAGAACCTGAAGAGTATGCTCCTATGTCTCGTGGGGCTCAGACTTGGATCCACAGGCTAAGCTTCACCATAATGTGTACCATCATGCTTTAGATGCAATGTTGTCTTGCCTATTTCATTTTATACCCAGCTAGAATACCTCAAGAAAATAAATTATTGGAAATCTTTCCTTTCAATTCATCAAACCTGTCTGAATCCCATCTTTAGTCTCAAACCAGCCACTTGCCACATATGCATAACATAGCACATGTTAAACATATGTATCCCCAGTACTTTCAGCAGCTGCATAAATAATATTTGTTGAAAAAGTATTGAAGTGAGCAGATTGTCAACCTACATACTCATTAAATATATGTTTAGAAAAATCCATATCTCTAAGATTTGCTTCCATAGATCTTGGAGTTATTCATTGCAAACATCTGTTAAGGAACATTTGCTACTTTAATGGAATAATTCAATTCAAAATTGGTGGTGTGAAGTTCTTACCTAAACTCAGTAGAAGCGCCCACGGAGCTTCAGCCCTCAAACCCTGGCTGGCATATGCCTCCCATTTATGAATAATTGATTTTTTTCCCTAGATTTTATGTAAAGTGCTATGTAACTATACATTCAACACTCTTCTTCCCTCTTCCAATCAGATTGATCCTCCTAAGCTCCTATCATACAGAAATTCAGGAACTGTAGTGCTTAAGTTCTTCTGAGAAATTTTGTCACAAGCCGTGAAATATAGTTTGAGGAAAAAATTGATAACAACATCTGGATTTCAGATTTAAATTAACAGTAGCCATCCTAATCAATATCTACTCTTTTAAATAGATTATTTAAATGAATTATAAAATCTTAGAGGAGAAGAGTTTGTGAAAGGTTGAAATTGTTACTTGAATGTTTGAAAGAACTCTTCTATCAAACCCTCTGGGCATGGTACTCTCTTTATAAAATGTGTTTGAACTACTGAATAATTTTTTTGGTAGTTTTAGAATAATTCAAGTTTTACGCTTCTTTAATCAGTTTTGGCAGGTTAAATATTTTTAACGGAATTTCTCCATTTTTTATCCCTGCTGTGTTTGTAGTTATGTATCTTTTTCATGTCTAATATTTTTTAGTACCTTCTTTCTTTTTTCTTCATCAATCTAGTCAGAGATTTGTCTGTTTTATAAAACAATTTTTTTTGACTTTGTCAATCCTCTGTATTTTATTTTTGACTTAATTTAATTAATATTTGCTTTTATCATTTTTATTTTTATTTTTTTTAAATTCCTTTTGTGTGTGTGAGGAAGATCAGCCCTGAGCTAACATCCATGCCAATCCTCCTCTTTTTTTTTTTTTTTTGCTGAGAAAGACCGGCCCTAAACATCTATTGCCAATCCTCCTCCTTGTTTTTCCCTTTTTCTCCCCAAAGCCCCAGTAGATAGTTGTATGTCATAGTTGCACATCCTTCTAGTTGCTGTATGTGGGACGCCACCTCAGCATGACCCGACAAGCAGTGCATCGGTGCGCGCCCGGGATCCGAACCTGGGCCACCAGTAGCGGAGCGCGCGCACTTAACTGCTAAGCCACGGGGCCGGCCCCTGCTTTTATCTATAATATCACCTTTCTTTTGCTTTCTACAAGTTTATTCTCTTGTTCTTTTTTTCTTGTTTCTTAACTTGGATATTTAGCTTATAGATATTCAGGCTTTCTTTTGTAACATAAGCAATTGAAGACTAAGTTTCCCACTTTGTAATGCTTTTGTTGCATTCCACATATTTGATAGGGAATATTTTGAAAATCATTCAGTTCTAAATATTTCTTCATTTCCATTAGAATTTTTTATACATTGTTTTATGCATGAATTATTTTGAAATATATTTTTAAATTTATGAACTGTGAAGTATAAAAATTATTTTACTTTTTGTTACTAATTTCAAATTGATTGTATTGTGTTTAGAAATGTGGTCTGTGTGATATATAATCTTTGAACTTTGCTGACATTTGTTTTGTAATATAGTATGTGGTCAATTTTTAAAGTTTACAATGCATGTTAGAAGAAAATAACTCTGTTGCATGCAGGGTTCAATGTAAGTCCATTAAATCAGTTTTTAATTGTGTTATTTAAATCTTCTTTCTCTTGGTTAATTTTTTTTTCTTATCTGCATCACCTATCAATAAGAGAGGGATGTTAAAATTTCACACTATGATAGTGGATTCCTTAATTTCTCCCTATAGTTCCCTCAGATTTTGTTTTATACATTTTGAATCTATCTTATTTGGTAAATACAACTTTAAAATTGTTGTATTTACCTAGAGGATGCAATATTTGTCATTATGTAATCATCCTGTGTATTCCTAATGTTATTTTTTCACTTAAAATCTATTTTTCCTAGAATTATGCATAACCTAGATTTTTTTTGTCTGTTTTTGTCTAGTATATAATTTTACAGCCTGTTACTTCCAACCTTGCTGTATTCTTACACACATCTCTTGCAAACACACATCTTTGATTTTTCAGTTTTCTATCTTCTAACTAACAATTATTGTCTTTTAACTAGTAAGAGCAATATATTACATTCATATTATGATTTGATTTTACTACCTTTTTTGTGTTTTGTATTATACATCTTTTCTTTTTCTTTTCTCTTAACTTTTATATGGGAGGGGGAGGCTGATTGAATTTTGTTCAGTTGTTTGTTCCTTTCTTCATCTTTCTATCCCTCCTCTACCCCTCCATTGGGTTTATAAGTTATGCATTCAATACCTACTCTTTTAGCAGCTACCCTTGAAATTTTACTATGCATATTTTAAAACCTAGCAAGTCTACAGCTAATTAGTGTCTTAATCATATCTCAAATGGTGAAAGTTCCTTAGGACATTTGAACTGGGATTAACCTCTTCTTACCTACATGGGATTGTTGTTGAGCATCCTAGTTCTTTTTTTAACTCCACAAAGTAGGCATTAATATTTTTATTATTTTATACAAACAGTGTTGGTTTAGAGTCCATACATGTTGATCAGTTTCTTTTCTCACCATTCCTTCTTGTCTCCAGTGTTTCTTCTGAGGTCATTTCTGGAGTCAGATTCATTTTCCTTGAAGTACAGCCTTTAGAAGGTTGTCAAGTTAGGGTATATAGGGGGTATACTTTCTCAATTTTTATTTTTTCTTCAATTTTTGAATTCTTGTGACAATTGTCTTTTAGTTGGACTATTTAGTACATTTACACTTAATGTAATTACTGATATATTTGGGTTTAAATCTATTATTTTGCTATATTAGTTTTTAATTTGCCTTATCTTTCCTAAGTTCTTTTTTTCCTCCTCTTTGTTTTCCTTTGGATAGATCAAGTATGTTTTATATTTTATTTTTTCCCACTCCATTACTTTATTAGTTATGCATACTTTTATTCTTTGAGTGATTACTCTAGAGAGTAAAACACACATAATTGACTTATTAGTCTACCTTTAATTAATATTGCCTACACTTTACAAGAACTTTACAGATTTAACTCCATTTACCCCCTTCTGCCTTTTGACCTATTTTTGTCATAAACTTAAATTCCACCTATGTGTTAAATCCTAAAAGATAGTATTTATTTATTTATTTATTTTTTTTTTGGTGAGGAAGATTGGCCCTTAGCTAACATTTGTTGCCAATCTTCCTCTTTTTGCTGAAGAAGATTGGCCATGACCTAACAACTGTGCCCATCTTTCTCTATTTTGTATGTGGGACGCCACCACAGCATAGCTTGATGAGTGGTGCATAGGTCCACACCCGGGATCCAAACTCGCAAATCCCGGGCTGCCGAAGTGGAGTGCGCGAACTTAACCACTATGCCACCGGGCCAGCCCCATATCATTGTTTTTACTTTAAAACAACTTTATTGAGGTATAACTGGCATACAATAAACTGCACATATTTAAGTGTACAGTTTTGTAAGTTTTGATATATGTATACATCTGTGAAACCATTGCCACAATCAAGATAAAAGTTTGTTCATGAGCCTTTGTAATCCCTTTCTCCCATCCCTCCACACCTCTAGGCAACCACTGTTCTGCTTAGTTTGCATTTTCTAGAAATTTATATATATAGAATTATGCAGTATGAACATATTGTTCATACTGAACATAGCTGCTATTAAATCTATCTATTGGTTGTTAATTTCAGTTATTATTTTTCAGTTTTATATTTTCCAGTTGATTTAAAAAAATAGAGTCTGGTTGTTTGGTAAAATTCATAATCTTTTAATCTATTTTCTTGAACATATTAATTATAATTATTTTGACTTCTATGTCTTAGAACTCCAATATATGCATCATCAATGAGTCTATTTATATATTATCCATTTTTTCTCTTGCTTTTCAGTAATTTTTTTTGTCTTCTTTCCTTGTGTGACTATTTTTTTTAACTAACTATCAGAGATAATATGTGAAGAATTGTAGAGGTTCATGATGATATAATCTTCCCTAGGGAGAATTTAATTTTCTTCTGGCGTGTAGATAGAAACTGAGTTTCAGGCTTTGTTTGGGTTGATCTGTTTCTGGTTTGTCCTTGCTCCCCTTCATGTACCATACTGGAAAGCCTGGACTTTGCTCAGAGTTCTTCTGCTTTGGTATAGCCTGAATTCCAATTTTTGTTTCCTCAGCATCATGTGACTGCTAAAACCTATGCTTAGGTTTTTTCTCTTATCAGCTATTCTTTGCTGGGTCTTACCACTCACCTATATAGTCTAGTTATCAACAAATGCTCTATGGGAAATTGTGTTAGAATTTTGGGCTCACTTTCCGAGTTTCTCTTTTTCTAGGATTTTGGTCCCTGGTGTCCTGGTTGTATTTGCAGCCCTGAATTTCAATTCTTGTCTCTCTGACCCAGTTAGACTGCCTCAAACTCTAGGCCACAATTTTCCGTATAGTTGCTATGTCCCACACTGAAAATTAGCAAATCTCCTCAGAGGAAAAAGCAGCAATGAATAGCACCTCATTTAAGTGCATTTTTCTTCTGTCAGGGATGTTGGCTCTTCAAGTCTTGGCTGCCTTGTTTGCTCTTTGATGCCTTCAAACAGCTGCCTCCATTATGATAGATACTTTCTCTAGGTGTGCAATTCTAGATTGACAGTTATTTCCTCTCAGTACTTTGAAGGACTGTCTTATGATATCCATTGTTGCTGTTGGGAAGTCTTCTATCAGTATAATTGTTGTTACTTTGAAGTAATCTGTCTTTACTGTCTGATTTTAAGATCTTATCTTTGTCTTTTAACGTAAGCGAGCTGTACAATTACTCCAGCTTACTTCTTGGAGAGAATTTCGTGGCTTCAATGCAGGAAGGAGGAAATCAGGCAGAGCCTGTGTTCTCCTTGAGTTGAAGAAACACAGTTGGGTGTGTGGGCAGGCCAAGACAGCTAGATTTCACAGGGCAGAGTACTGGAGAGGAGAGGGGAGCACAGAGCCATAACTCCAGAGATCTGCAAATCTCTCTGGAGTAATGCTCAGCCCAGGCATGTGAGGAAACCACCCAAGGTGGGGAAAGAACCACTCAAAAGGAGCGAGGGTAAAATCCTTGGTGTTCACACAGGGCAAGGAATAGCTTGTGTCTCCACAAGGCAGAGAGGCAAAATCTTGCAATTTATGGTGTATCAGGTACAGTGCTCAGAAGGAAGATGCGGGAAAAATTAGCTCTAGATTAAAGGCTTCCAACTTTAGACGCTTTGGAGGATCCTGATTAACTGTGGGGACTCACGTTCAGTTCCTCTAATTTGCAATATCCCCGGGCTTAGTTCTGTTTCATTTCCTTAGTGCTCTTTATGGGCCTTTGGCTCTAAAGTAACCCTAGATTTTAAATTTGCTCACTAGTACCCTTTAATTTTTAACTTACTATTCTTGCTTCCTACCCCCTTTGCAATGCATGAAAATGTACATTTGTTGTGTTTTCATAATTAGTTTTGCATTATATTTGCATTACATTGTCTTTACAGTACATAATACTGCCCAGGCATATAGTAGGTGCTCAACAAATGTGTAGTAAATGAGTATTTTCGTTATGAAAATATTATCAACCAAATTAAGAATTTTCCATATGAGCTACCATCATAAGCATCAAAATCTGTTTTTTGCCTTTTAGTGTGCCTTGTAATTTTTTCTTTATAGCTGGACATGTTGTACCAGGTAAAAGAAACTGCTGTAAATAAGCCTTTAGTACTATGGTAGTAAGGTGTGGAGGGGAGGGGAAGTGTTCCATAGTCCTATGATTAGGTCTCAGTCTTTTAGTGAACCCATGCCTCTGGACTGTGAACTCCAAAAGTGCTTCTTAGTTCCCCCACCTCCTCCTTAGGTGAGAGAGGATGGCTAGAGTGGGCTAGAGTTGGATATTTCCTTTCCCCCAGGTCAATTAGGCTCTGATAGAACCTCAGCAAGTTAGATCTGGTGAAATAGCTTCTCCTGCAGGCAGGCCTTTTTAAGAACAATAGAAGGTTCTGGCACATTTCAAAATGGTTCCTTTAATCCTTTTCCCCTGCTGGAAGCACTAGGGGATTTTTCTGCAGTGTTTATTGTGAGAACTTGCTTGAGCTTCTGGAGGTAAAATTCACAAAAACATGGGGGGCCCCCATGGCTCGGTCCCCTGGAGTTTTTAACTTTAAGACTTGTCCCCACTAAGCCTCCCACAATTTGTTAATTACGTTGCAAGTTTTTCTGCCCCAGCACGGGCTCCCAAGGCAGTTTTCCCTTGTGAGTTTCTACTCCTGTAAGCTGTGACTCCCTGTATTCGCCTGTACTCTCCAGTCTTGGAGGCAGCGGTTTGCCCTGTGTCCTCACCCCTGTTACAGATCTTAGAAGAGCTGTTGATTTTTTAATCTGTTCAGCTTTATATTTGGTGTTAGGACATAGTGGTGACTTTCAATCTCCTGATATGCAGAACTGGAAACCCCGTTATGGATTTTTAATATCTTCATTTAGTATATCTATAAGTGGGATGGGTAGAGAAAATAGCAAGTTTGCAAGTACAAGAAACCAGTCTGAAAGAGTTAGAGGACTTGCAGAAAGCTGTGAATGAAAACCACGTTCGGGATAGAAGAAGGGAGTCAGAGAGAGAGACTTGAACACATGGATACAGAGAATAGGAATATTGGAAATATCAGTGACATGGCAGAATTTTGGCCACTGGCCTGGTTTAGCCTTCCCAGTATTTATGGTTGTGGGAGGACCAGACCCTCCTGCCCCTCCACCCCACCTGTGATCGGGAAGCTAGTGTCCAAGCCTTGTGGTTGATCAGGATCGCTTGAAGCCATGGATCAGCCTACAGGTGATTAGTTTTGACAATGTAACTCTTCCTTTTAGTTGGATTAATATAATTTAAATATAATTTAATATAATTAAATGAAAATCTTCTTTAAAAGTGTAAGTATTATTGTTTTTCAAAACTGGTATCAACATAATGGTGAAAATATAAAAATTTAATAATAGTAGTGATGATGTTAATTGTTGAGAATAGGGAGCTGTACTTTCTATCCCATTGCCTATTTCAAAAAATTGTGCTAACAGCAACAACCTCTAATAATTTAGAAAATATTTTATTTGCTTTTACTTTTTTGATGGGTTCTGACCTTAAAAATGCTATTTAATATGATTCCATTTAGTACATATATAGAAAATATAGAACAAGTTGATTTCATTAAAATCATAGAATATTATAATATTATATGTATGCATAGATTAAGTGTGCTACTAACTCTTATCTTGGAGTATAAGCCAAGATGTAATGTTAATTTAGTATTCTTTTTATTCAGTGGCTAGTTTCTCCTTAAAAGGAAAAGTAACAGATAATAATAAATGAATGCCTTTTATTTCCTTTTGGAATCCTATTTTTTCCTCGTGAGCAATAATAAGCAATTTAAGTCAGTTAATCCTAAGAATGGTCTAATGGAAAGACATTTGGCCACCCACATCTCATGATATTCTTATGAAGAAATGTTGATTGGATGTTAAAGGAATTCTACAAAATAACATTTGATTGAAGCATCTACTCACTCCCACTCAAAGGCTCCATGTTGCCAAGTTTCTCTCTGAAATCATTTAAACTCTGTTCTCTATTCAGTATCTCCTGCACTGCCCATGTTTCAGCTCTCAGTACCTCTCACCTGAGCCTTTGCATTAGAATGGGCTCTCAACAGACTTACCCAGTATCTTCCAATGTTTCCAAGCTCCAATCCATTTTTATAGTGACTACTAGATTAATTTGCCTGTGATCAAGTTTTTCTTCTGATCATAAAACTTTCACTGTGCCTTCATTTCCTGTAAAATGCCAAGTGTTCATTAAACAACAAACTCCTTAATCCTAGTGGCCCCCGGGTCTGACCCCAATCTACCATTACAACTTTACAGTCAACCTTTTCCTAAATGTATTTGACACTCAGGCCAAAGTGAACCACCTGGTGATTGCCCAAGAGCACTTGAATTGTCCTGACTCTGGGCCTTTGCAGAAGCTCTTCCCTAAGCCTACAATACTTTCCTTACCCTTCACCCTCAAATATAATTGAGACCCTTACAAATATTATCTATATGTTCAGGGGCAGCACAGATGTTATTTTGTCTTAAATCTTACTATATTTTTGTGGCACATAACTTATACATATTTTATCACTAGTATTTTAAGGGCACAAATCATATCTGATTCGTCTTTGTGTTCCTCACAGTGAGGAGGAAACTGCATGGCAATTAAGAGAAACTGAACAGATACTTGTTGACTGAAGAAATAATGAATTACTATACTGAAATACTGATTAAATAGATGGAAATCAATTGGGAGAAAGTTCTCTGGGGGAGTAGTGCAAAGTCCTGTAGTTGGAGGTGACCTTGTCTAGTCTACATTTATTATCATTGGCTTGGATTAAAATATAAAGGACATATTTATCTGAATTTGCATGTAACACAATGCGTAACTAATATGGTTTCCCAAAACTAATATATTTTGTGATAGAATGAGAATTTTTTTCCACTCTTGGTAGTTGTCTAGGAAGGTGGAAACTAAGAAGAGAGGTCCTGGGGGACTCTTCAATGAGGATTTATTACTAAGACACAATTTCCAAGAGAACGGAATAAAGTCAGGAAACAGGAGCTAGAAGAAACTCATCAGGCACCAGAACTGAAGGAGTCATTCCAGGACAGGAAAGGGGAGGTGATCAAGGGTTTGTAGCAGAAGAGAGCACAGGATGTTTAGAACTGAGGCTAAGAGCAATGGGCATCCCCTTGGATATGTGCCAGCAATGGAAAGAGTCTTAGAGGAACTGCTGAGGGCTGGCCACAGTCACTCATTCAACAGAGTACTGAGCATCCGGTGTGTTCCAGGCACTGATAGATGTTGCAGATAGCTATAAGAAAATAATATAGATAACTGAATGTTATGATAAAGTCTGCAATGTTCAGGATAATTTGAGAACTGAGCTTAAGGAGCAATTTACACTCCTACTGTAGAATGAAATGGGAAGGGAGGGAGCATGCTACCAAGAAGTATGAAGGGTTTCAGATTTTACTTTGCTTGCGAGCTAACAAGTTAGCCTGCCACAGTTTCATGGATGCTGGTAGAAGACATGAAACTCCTGTCTCAGAGATGAAGGACAGTTTATTACTCATGGCAATAGCAGTAGCCAGAGTACCAGCAGTTTTGCATCAGTTCCCTGAGCTTCAAATCCCACAGGGCAGCACAAAGAGGGCCAGATGTCAGCTGCACATACAGTAGGTTGTGTTATAGAAGAGGAACCCTAAGCTTAAGGAAGCCAAATCTTTTATAATGGGCAGTAAGCATGTCTGCCCTTTGCTCTGGAAGGAGATGATATCTCTGTCTTCCATCCCTATTTGCTACACAAACATCTTTGAAGAGATAGTCCAGAACAAAATGTAGCTGGTGCCTCTTCTTGTAAGGTGTGCAGAAATGTGAGAGAACCATGAAGAGTTGTCTCCCAACAGATGCTTCACTGTGGAGCTGGTATCTGTGGTGAATCTTGAGGGCGAGTGGAAGTTTTCTAGTCGGACTGGATTGGGGCTAGCCTTCCAGAGAGATGAATATGAATATGGTATGAATATGAATATGAGTATGAATATGGCACTGAAGTACGAAAGGTCAAGGTGTATTCAGGAAACTACAGGTAGGTCAGTGCAGCTGGAGTACGGGCCACATTGGAGAGTAGAGGGAAAAGAGTCAGGGCCATGTCAAAAGAGGCCTCACGCCATGCTAAGAAGCTTGAGCTTTGTCCTTGGGGCCATGGTTTCCCAAAGGCTGCCCTTTGGACGGGTTGCCTGTGGTGCATTCTTTGCTATGTGCCCCGTGCCAGGTACTTTAGCAATTTTGTCTCATTCAATCCTCACAACCAGGTAGGCTAGGTATTACTATCCTCAGTTTACAGATGAACAGAGACTCAAAGAGGCTAAGTAGCTTAGTCTGGTTCACATGGCAGACACATGACAAAAGCATGATTCTCCCGCAAGTGTACTTGACTCAGAGACCTTGTTCTTGGAACTCGGAGTGTCCTGTGAAAAGTGGAAGGAGAGGAGTGATAGCTGGAGGTAGACAGATAGAACTACTGACAGATTCTAACAAGAGAATTTTAATTAGCCAAGAGTTGTTTCTGTATTTCTTATGCTCTGAAATGACACTGCTCACTGGTTATTGCTGTCACACTCTCCATTCTCCTGTTACAGTCTACCTGAGGCTGCCACTTTTTTTTCTGCTTTGTACGGACCAATAAATCACAGACAACTGGTTAAAAAAAAAAAAAAAAAGTCAGTTAATCCTAAGAATGGTCTAATGGAAAGAGCCATATTATAATAGCAAAATATAATATTTGGACTTTATCAATAGAATGAAAGGTTTATTATTGTTTTTCCTGTGGAGAGTAGTTTATATCATGTGTTTATTTAGTAGATACATATTTTATTAAAAAGTTATTATAATACATACACTTTTGAAATTGACATTCAACTCTAGATATGACGACACTATCATTTTTGCTGGGTTTCTAATCAAGGTCATGTTTTCTTTTCTTTCTAGAACCTCTTTTGAATTTCATATTGTAATACATATTTTTAGTGTTATATGGGATTATATTTTAATTCTCAATATTTGATTTCCTGTCAATTCAGTGAATAAACAGACATTTTCTGTGTAAGCTCCTGCTCCTAATAAGGGATGATAACCATCTGTTCAATGTTTTTTAATTCTCTTTGTACACTGAAATAACGAGACTTGATCTGAATATTAATGGAATGGTGCCTTATAGTACAAAAGTTTTATGATCTTATACTTAGTATATAAAGCCATGTTTGTATAACTAGAACATCCTTTCTCCCAAATGATATTCTGGTGTGTTTTGTTGGATAATTTTCTTTGATGATGTCCCATCCACAGAATAATTCTGTTATTTTGGTTATTTTTATTCTATTGCCATTTTTTCAATTAGTAAACCTTAAACCAAAAAAAAAAAAAATCACATCATGTTCTTATAAACTATAAATTTATACAAATATGTTATGAATACTTCATATGCTTAATTTAGTTTGATTGGTAGTGATGTTCAATTAATTTTCAATTTCTGATTGAATTTCTGATCCAATTTCATTTTATCTTTTATTCTCTTATTCTAGACATAAGAAATAGGACTTATGTTTATTGTCAAGTACTCTTATGTTTAAAATGTTAAATATTAACTTGGCCTTTAAAGAATTTGATCAGTATGTTACTTTAGGTTGATTTTATTTATTGGAGAGGCATACAGTGACAGATAAAACATAAAGAGGAATATGTTTTCTTTTAATGGGTAAGGGTGATTTCTTTTTTGTAATTTAACCAATAGTGTTTTGAGTTAGCAGACTTTGAGCTAATCCCTCACCGACAAAACAAATCCTACAATCCCTGAGTTTGTCGGGATCTTAAAAGTCATATAATCTAACCCTTTAAACTGTACCTGGAGGGTGGCCATTCCTCCTTGTCTGCACTGAAGGGACCTTACTACCTGCCAAGAGAGTCCATCCTATAAGCTCCTTCTGACTGTTACTCCAATATATGAAATATTTAACAGTGAAGATGACTTCCCAGAGGAGATCATCTCTGACCTGCATTTTAAGGCCCACAAGAAATATGGGAGGATTTACAGCAGGAGTATAGGTGAGCAGAGAGTACAATATTGATAATTTTTCAGATCACGTTTTTTGTCTCTAAAGTTTAAAGAAGTCCCAGGGCTTATAAGGTCTTGGAACCCAATCCTTCCGTCTGTATTTACCTGTCCTCCCTTTCTCCTAATGCTGCTTGGGTGGTGGTCTTCTGTCACCTCTTCGGCACTATGATGCTGTCTAAGAGGGTTGGTTCACAGCCTCAGAAATTTCTCGGGTGAAATTTGAAACTGGCCCCTGTACGTGGAGGGCAAGGAGGACCAAAGAAGAGGCAGACAACTCCAGATTGATAGGTGGCGGTTTTAATAAGCAAAGGAACTTACATACAAGGCTTGTCTTGTGTGGCAGCAAGTTGAGTAGATCTCCACGCCTCCAGTTCAGTCACATATCCCGTCCAGATGGTTTCAACAACACATTGCTCTCTCAAGGCTGTGTTGTCGAATACAGTTCCCTCTGTGGAAACAGTGGGCAGAATGTACATTCCAAGGCCAGGGGAGGGGGAGAGGAGCCTCCTGTTGCCTGGGTCCAACTTGTGGGTCAACTGGTGGTCATGTCCTCTTGATGACCTCCTTCAACAGGTGGCTGGTATACTACCCAGGTCATTGTGTTACTAGTGAAGGTAGGTGGCTGCCCTACTGGTCAAATTCCCTTGGGGCCAGCTCAGTCTCCTTACCTGACTTCCAAGGTCATGACCCTTGATACTTTGGCCTTCACTAACATCCGTGGAATCAAACCCAAATGAAGTTCTGCCACCTTAGAGGCCTAAATCTTTGTATCCTCTATGAAGCTAGAAGCCCTCATTCTATCCAGTCCTGCTTTAACAACTTCCCAGGAGTAGGGCTAGCCCTATCTCTTACCTAGAAGCACAAACACTTCTACTCTTTTTCCTCTGAGTTAGTTTAGGTTATTTCTTTGTTCAAGGCCTCCTTGTGAGAACCAGTCCTGAAGAAAAGAGGCCCATAACTCGTGATAAACGTCTGGCTGTGAGGTAGAAAGGAAATGTTCCTTTCCATTCTTTTGCTAATGAGAACACAGCAGCAAAAAAGCCAAGAAACCAAGTAGTTTCTCCGTAATTCTCTTACACTTGTCTACCTCTATCTTTTACAATATATGTGGGCTCAACATATTTTTTTTTCAACATGTATTTTTTAATATGCTTTTAGAGCATTAATCTTGTAGAATTTTATGATGTCTTAGTAGTCCTAAACCTACTGTATTTCCAGGAAAGATTCTGAGATTTTAGGCAGTTTCAGTTAATTTTAACCAACATTCATAACAGTCCATCCTTATGCCCTCCAAACCTCACCTCCAACATGTATATAGGCCTGTGTATCACCTTATGCTTCTGATTGTTTTAAGGTTTATTTTCCAATTACCTTGACCACATCAAAGGTGATGGTCCATACAGTCCAAGACAGATTTTATTAATAACATAAATATATACTCAGATTTACAAATATATCTGTGATTAAAGTAAAAGTCATTTATGACCTTGTCAGAAATGTACCCCTCTTAGTGATATCTTTTACTTCTGTTGACCTTTCAGGACAGTTTTCACTTGAAACTCCTCTAAAGGAAAGTGTTATAAAATTCTGAATTCTGTGACCTATAGTAAAGGTAGCATATAATTTATTGTCCAAACTAGGACACTTAAGAAAGGAAGGGGGCGATATTAATAATTATGCCAGGACAACAGTTATAAGCCACTACTATCCCAGGCAAACCAAATGTATAGTCATACTCCAGGGAGGAGACAGCACATTTTCATGTGACCTCCTCAAGTAACTCGGAGGTTCTTAGTTTGATTAGATTGCTTGGAAAGTCATTTATGAGAGCAGTCAACTGATGGCAGTCTGTGTATACATGTTTCTAGCATTAGGATGGACACTCAGTGAGCTAACCTTGAAGAAGCTTATGGGAAATTTTTGTAATATGATTTGACTCAACATTTGGGTCACACGAGTATGAGCCTTAATATATTACAGCATTTTATTGTGTGTTTCAAGTGAATTTCAAGCCATGTTAACCTGCCATTTTGTTCTAATGACTCTAATGACTGAAATTAGTGCTAGACAATAAGCTTGGAAATGACAGCATAAATGGTACTGTCACACTTCTCTTTTTACTAACTTTGTATTATTTCAGCCAGTGTACAGTTAATCTACTCTATTTTATTTGCAAAGCACTCTTAAATTGCCAGCATTATATTTGACTTTTAAAGTACATCCATTAGTGATTTTTTTGACATATGCATATGTTAAGAAGGAAATTCACATTTAAATTTTCAAGGAACTCTGCTGCTCTTTGCAGTTCTTCAATATAAACTGCTGAATTAAATAAATAGGTCTTGGTTTGAAGCTGAAAGGACTTGCAGCAAAAGGAACCTTGGACAAAGAAAGCCCATGAGTCTAAAATAAGATATATTTTCATTAAATACCCAGAAGGTGACTGACTTTGAACATCTTCTTGCCTTGCTCACAGCTCTATCTCCGGCACCTAGAACCACGGCTGGCATGTAATAAGCCCACAGTAAATATTGTTCAATGAGTGAATAATATTCTTTAAGTTTGTTTTAAGATATTTGTGGCATGTGTTTTTTACTCTCAAACATTCTGTGCTTAATATCTATTTATAACATTCCTGTCAATGTGTTGTGTAAAGACTTGCAAATCCCTGGCTTTCCATAATTATTAGTTCAATTAATCAACAATTTCTATAGGGTGGTAATTTGCAGTGCTAGCATTGTTTGCTTTGGTAGAAAGTTTTCCATATTCTTCTTTTAGTTACAATTCACCTTCCCTCTAACTTTCAGATTTGCCCTTTGTATTTCTTGTGCAGGACAAGAAACCAGATAATGTAACCGAATCTCCCTTTTTTGCTCCATTTAAAGTTTTAGCTAGGGTAATGTTTCTGGTAGCCTGGTTTCCAAATGAAATCTAAAGTTCTATTTTAATAACAGTGAGGTACTAGGGAAAGTTTAGTAGTTAAATCGTAAAGATTATTTCTTCCTATGCTCAGTAACCTACATGAGAGCTACTGTCTATCCCTAGAGAGACAATTTCCAGGTGGAAATATATATATATTTTTTATAACTTGGACATATCATGAATAAAAAGGGAATATTTTCTCCAATGAGAGATTCAATTGTAAGATTTCAGGCCTACCCTGTTTTAATTGTAGTTCCTATACATGTATCATCTCCCTTATCATTATTTAGATACGCTTTCTTAGGAATGGAGATCAGTATAATAGGCAAAGTTTATCCTAGGAGAAGCCAGGGTGACATGTGTTCATTTTTTTCTTAGTCCCTTGGTTTTTCATCTTCTCACCTTTCAGGATACTAATGCCCTCACTTCTCTTCTCTACCATAAATCAAAACATTTTTCTGGACTAATTCTGATATTAGTAATTTTTACTTTAGTGTTTGTCTTAATACATTTTTACTCCTTGAAATATTTGCATTTTAACATCCTTTCCAATTTTAGCATTTATCTTTGTAAATGGAATTTTAGGCATCAGGGTGGGAATTATGATTTGCCAGAGCCACACCAAGCTCCATAACACACATACACACCACCCCAGCCCACACATGTGTGCACACGCTTGTACATGGGTATGGATATTTTAGCTAAGAATAAAATTTAGTCATCTGTCTCTTACAACAGATGGATCAATTGGATCTTTGTGTAAGTGAGGTCTGCCTTGGTTTTATTGCCTGGCCACTATTGGAAATGGGTCTATGGAAGCAAAGGGAATTATAGGAATTTATGCATTTGCCTTAAGTAGTTTCAGTATGAATGAACCAAAAACGTATTTGTGAAACAGAAAATAGCAGGTAATAGTGCTCTAATTCATCTTTTTTTTTAAAGTCAGGAGCACTTTATTTTTATTTTTTTTGTGAGGAAGATCAGCCCGAGCTAACATCCATGCTAATCCTCCTCTTTTTGCTGAGGAAGACCGGCTCTGAGCTAACATCTATTGCCAATCCTCCTCCTATTTTTGGCCCCTGAAGCCCCAGTAGATAGTTGTATGTCATAGTTGCACATCCTTCTAGTTGCTGTATGTGGGATGTGGCCTCAGCATGGCCGGAGAAGTGGTGCGTCGGTGTGCGCCTGGGATCCGAACCTGGGCCGCCAGTAGCGGAGCGCGTGCACTTAACCGCTAAGCCGCAGGGCCGGCCCCGTAATTCATCTTGTTTTTATGCCAGCATAATGAATGATCTCTGTATACTAGATTCTCATGTTAGTATTATTTTCTCTAGGATGATATAGGGGTTGTTTTGAGCTTCATCCATGATCACATATTTACAAAAGAGCAAAAAGGACATTATTATATAGTGGTCTCACTCATAAGCCAGTCCTATGGCAAAGACTTCAGAATAAAATGAGATAATAGAGAGTCACTAAAATAAAGCAAAGATGTATAAATTTTGAGTTACGATGTATACTGATTTCTGATAATATTTATATTGCAGGTCAGTTGCTCCGGTTAAAAATGTTTCGAGAGGATCATGGGTCGTGGATGACAATGTTCTTCAGCACAATTCTCTTTCTCTTCATATTTTCTCACATATACAACACGATTCTTCTAATGGATGGGAACATGGGGTAGGTTATCTTTCCCCTTTCTACTGTGGTGAGTGTTATGTTTGAAACTTGTAAGAATTCAAAGAGAATTTTTTAGTTTGTAGTAGGCTAAATCTCCTTCACAAATATTCTACCCTAAGTAGGGGTAATCTGTGCATTTTTTTTACTTAAGACATTTAGAGTCCTTTCTCCAAGAAGCTTATAGAATTTTACAATACTTATGTTGTGTTCCTTATTCTTTAGGACATCTCTGTGGGGTAGATTTGAGGGAAGGTACTAATTTCATTGTAGTGACAGAGAGAGTGAAAATCAGGAAATCTTACTGATTTGTTTATACTCACATGATTAGTAAACCTGGGCTGAGATGAAGATCTCTAGATTTGGAATTCCTTTGCTCTGCAATGCCTGGCTAAATAAAAGTGTCTGATACTGGTAGCATTTTTTTTTTTCTTCTTCTAACTCTCTTGACAGTTACAACAGAGAGACCTTTGTTATAAGTGGGTCATTTTAAAAGTGGGCCACCCTGTATTCAATCCAGCGTTGTGATCTATACTTATCAAATCACTAATCAAGTCATCATGGCATGAAGACGTGCTAACAAGTAGACTGCAGGTTTTTTTTTTTTTTAACTTTCTTCAGTTCTTGGTTTGTTCTTAGTAAGTTTTAAGCGCCGGATATAAGAAGAATGGCTTAGCCTATGGTGTTAAGAATTAGATTAGTCACAATAATAAACCACTTTAGATATTTGTTGAGCACTGACATAGTTCCTAAGGAAGGTTTTGATCTATCCTCCCCAATAGATTGGAAAGCTGAGTAATATCCTTTTCTTCTAAATATAGGCTAGACAAGATCGTTGGCCAGTTCTATAATGCAATTGTCTTGATGTTATGTATGGATTTTGACCACCACTGTTCAATTCTGAGAGGGATAGCTCAATTAAAATTTTATTGTTTTTTCCTCCACCATTAAAGGAGATGAATAGTAAAGGGAAAGCAGGTACATCACAAGGTTTATACTTTAGTCCATACTAACAAGTGGTAAATTCAAGAATGTGATTTTAGATCAAATGTTCAGGCTTTAGGAAGTTATTAAAGTGCTTTGTCTATAATTATTTTTTGGGCTTTTGAATGATGCCATTAATACCGGGTCTATTTTTAAATGGTGGAGTTATAGACTCTAACTCATGGCTACTCAGGATAAACCTCAGCCTTAGAGCAGTGCCTGTAATAATAGAACAAGGCATGGTTCTGTTGGAATTACCTAACGCAACCCAAGGTCTGTCTGAGAGGTATTGTGCACTCCCGGCACTGGGACCATAGGGGAAGGAACCCATGTAAAATTTGCATTTTTTAAGCTATTTCTGGAAATAATAAATTAAACAGTATATAAAATATATCCTTTGCTCAGAGGTTGACTTTTCATCTATTTTTTTCTTACATAGAGTTAATGAGGTCTGTGCTAATCAGAAGTGCTTATTCTGAGGAAAGAAGCAGTTTTAAAAGTAATAAATTAAATGCAATAATAAATAATCCCTGGCACATATAGCTAATAATAAAAAAAGCACTCAATAGCTAATAATAAAACTAATCTTAATGAGAGCTAACGGTTATTTAGCATTCAGTACCAGACGTGAATTGTCTCAATGAAACCTCACAATGACCCTATGCAATAGCTATTTTTATTATCTCCATATCACAGATCAAGAAACTGAGGACCAGAGAGGTTTTTGTCACTTGTCTAAGGTTACATTATAATTCAATCTCTATTTTCAAAAATAACAGAGAAGGAGTTGAGCTATTAAGTAGTGAATTCTAGTAATACAGCCTGCTCTTAGGGTAGCACAGATTTGATTGATGGTTGATCCTGTTACTCAATCACCATACGCCCGTTAGGCTTTCTTTGTATTTTTACCATCCAATGAATTTGAAAATCGAAAGAAGTAGGAGATATGTGCAGGAAACAAGAGAAGGGTTAGTCTAGAATCTATGTGTATCTATCTTAACTAAAATTGAAAGTGATTCTTTTTTTATTCTTAGACTAAATACAGTATTCCATATTGTTATTTAACTCTTGAACTCTTTACCAATATGCCTCATCTTTGTTGGAAAAGGATAATTTACTTAGAGGACGTTTGAATGTTGCCATTTTGTTTTAAAATCCAAAGCAAGGGACAAATGGTTTAGTTCTACAGATAAAAAGATTAAATCACCATTTATAAAAGATGCATTACTAATTTTTAGGACACACACCATTTGAATTAGTGAGCACTTTAAGGCAGCAATGTAAACTTGGAGGAAAATCAGTTCTTAGAGCAAATGGATACAGCTGTGCTTCTGAGGTCCTATAGGAGACACCATGCTATCTGAGACATTGCCTCATCTTTTGTAGGGCGGGGAATGGTGGAGCCATTGCGTGTAGAAAGGGCAATAAGCACACAGATATCACAGTTGATGAGTTTTATATCAGAGGATGGCTGGTGGTAGAGAAGAATTCAGGATTCTTTAGACTGAATCTGATTTGCACTGGGGATTCCAGTGTGTCCTGGTTTGTGGATCTCTCCAGGAATGTTGGTCTAGAACCATTCCGAAAAGGAATTCAAGGATTTTCTATGATGACTAGACCTGTGTTCATATATTTTAGAACTCCTTTCCAAACTGGAAGCCTTTCAGGCCTACAATGAGTGGGTTTAGGGTTTCAGAGAGGAAGAAAGGAGTTTCCCTAGAGTGATTTGCTTTTGCTTTTTTCCCCCAGTTTTAAGATTGGGTGTAAATTTAGGCTAAGCTGGAGTCCCTTGATCCTTTGTTACAAAGAACAAAATCTCTAGGTTTATCTGACCAGAACCTCAAGACTGTTAGCCAGAACTGACTTGATAAGAGTCAGGTTGCCTGCTCCTGGTTTTCTCAGTGTGGTGAATTCCCTGAAGTCTGCGCTAACTCTTATGCCTTCAGCCATCTGTGGGGATCCAGGCTGAGAGGCAATCAGATGGAGAGGGAAAGAGGTAAGTTAGCTGGCTGGGCTGAAAGGGACCAAGGCTCAGACAATCCATACTTCCTACCACTACCAGGAAAAGTCTCCCTTACCTTGGATGCTCTTTCCGCCCCTCTGCACTTTACACCACCAAGATGGTGCTTATCATAACTTCTTTTAGTCACCAAGACAAAACTAAATTCATCCTTCTATCAATGTTTGAGGTTATAGATGAGGATTCTGCTGCAGAGCAGTTTCTGATCCTGGGCAGAGTTTTACGTCTAGACATTTTATGAGCAACTTCCTTTTTACACGGTGGCAGACTAGGTCACCTGAAGCCTCTCCTACTACAAAATCCTTAGAAATGCTGGAAAATACAATGCAGCCTAATAGACTCTTTTTAAATGCATCACTGAACTTATCCAAAGGTAAGAAAAAACCCAGAGGCCAAAAATGAAGGATCTGAAAGTCAAGGCCATGCTTCTGTGAAGTGACACCCAGAGGCAGTGACTTAGGGACTTGACTTTTAACTTTCACGTGAGGATCAGAAACAGGGATTTCGGCTCCTATTAAGTGAGAAATTGAAACAAAAGCCCCCACATTGGATAATCCTGCGAAGTGCTACAGAGAAAGGGTAGACCAGAAAACCCATAACCTCTAGCACAGGCAGCATCTAGGAAGCTGGACTGATTTAGACTGAGCTTTGGGTGGAAAAAAAAAAATCTTCCAGGGAACTCATAACCACAGATGTGGTTTTATGGTTTTAATATACATTTTCCTTTGGATTTTAGAACCCCCAAAACATCCGTGGCCATTCTCTCCTCCAAGTTTCAGATTCCTACTACTCTCTGAAATTCCCACAATAACTTCTAGAATTCCTCTGGTTCATTATGTAGAGCAATTTATTTCCCTGCCATCACAACTTCTGTCCACTTTGATTAATCTGGAACCTTTCCTTTCATAATTAATGCATTTTCCAATTAAAGAACCAATACTCTGAGATGAACATCGCTGCCTTCTCAGAACATGATGGGGCCACTGCCACGGCATTTTGGTTTTGTCTTGTTTGTTTTTAAAATAGAAACTGTCCTTTTACCTTTCATTCAACTCTGTGTTTAATTAACTATCTCCTGGGAGAGCGAAGGGAAGATACTCAAAGAAAAAGTGGCAAAGCAATCACCTAAGTTAAAATTGGGATTATGTAGGAATCACAGTTCAACAAATATGCTGGCTCTGACTAAAGCCTCAAGAAAGTGAGATCTTAATAGGAAAGAAATGTGAAACCATTTTCTTCCACAGTGTTGGGACTTGATTTGATTAAAAATGATTCTAAATAAATCTTCCTGCAGTTTTTTTTTTTTATTTCCTCTATGTTTAACTAGGTATCTTAAAGCCAACCTATTAGAAATTGTCTCTTGGTAGAGATGAAAAGAGGTGTGCCCCAAAGCCCAGGTTGAGGTCTTTATGACTAGAAACGGAGCGAGTCACATAGGGCTGGGAAGGGTTTTTGGTGTTTGGACACTTCAAACCTTTTTTGATGTTCTTTCTGAATAACTTCTTCGTCATGGAATTTTTATAGCATCCAGAGTACAAAGCCCTAATTCAGGAAAGGCTTGCCTGGTCTTTTCAAATATCCCAATTCCCCAAAGAATAACACATGTATTATGTATAGAGAATGAAATGGTGGGAGAGCAAAGAGAACACATCGTGGTTGATGTGCATAAAAAGATCCCCAAAAGAGCCACTTGATGGCAGCAAAAGGCATGTTTTCAGCACTGGTTGCTTCAATGTATCAGGCAGGTTTTCTCTGAAGAGAATCTTCCCTCTTCCGGATTTCTGAAACTTGGTATTGAAATATTCGCCTTCCTAGTTGTTAATGGACTTTTTGAAGAAATCCACTTAGCGAGCTCTATAATAAGCACTTATTATTTTGTAACGTGCTTGGCCCCTTTTTATGTTCTAAAACGGGCTTAAATAATAGTATACATAAACATGTATATGTAGACACATACATCCATATATTTATAGACTTATTTCAGTATTACAAGGATAAATATTGTGTTTAGCACTGAGGAAATTAGACACTTTACTCACTTATAAAAGTTCCTCTGTGAACTGGAATAAATTTCTAAATACTGCATACTATTTGGGGCAGGATATGCAGAAGCTGATGTTTTCTAGTGTTAATCACAAAGAAAAGTTTTATTTTTTCCTGATACAAAGACTTTTCCAGAGGGTTGTTACAAATATTAATTAATACATCAGTATATGTTAGGTATTACAGAGACTGAAATTAAGAAATAAGACAAAGTGATTCAGGCAATTTTGAAAATAAGTATTAGTGTTCATATTCAGGACCTGGAAAAAATGAAGACAAGTATGAGTAGGTGGGTATAATGGAAATGGAATAGACTCTGTTTCTCTCTTCCATTTCCTTTCTGATAAGTTTTAGTAAGAACTGATGTGGAACACTCATTAAAGGTCAGAGTGTGGTGAGCACACTCGGTGAGTGTGATATGATCAGGGTGATTGGTCTAGGGGAGGTGACAGGAGGGAATATTTGAAATGGACACTTTCCTAAAATCTAAAATGCATGGCCTTTGTGTACAGTGAGGGCAGCAAAACCCAGCAAAGATAAATAGGAAAAATAAGCAAGCGAGAAACTAGCATAGAACTTGTCTACGGGCTGGATGACATTGTTCAAGATCTAATGCTTTTTAAAGTCTATGTGCACAGCTGCCCTAGCCCTTAGCCTCTCCTACTCTTCTCATTTTTTTCTCTTTATGTTTTTTTTATTGAGGTAACATTGATTTATAACATTATATAAATCTCAGGTGTACATCATTGTGTTTTGACTGTTGTGTAGCCTGCGTCGTGTTCACCACCAAAGTCTAGTTGCCAATGGCCGATACTCTGGTCCATCAGTGTGTCCATGCATGTATTAGAAAAGTCTCATTCAGAGCTGCAGTTTCGGTTGCCAGAGGTATATGTTTCAGCACATTATTTTTCCCAAAGCTGAATTCCTTTAATGGAGAAAAATTCAGGGTGAGATTTCACTGCAGGCAGTACTTTTTTCTTTACTAAGTTTACTATTTTTAAAACCTTTGCTAATGCTTTCAGATTCCTTATTCAAACTTTTTTCCTCTTTCTAGTCACCACTGATCTAGAAGTAGGAGCCCTGATAACATGTTTTTCCTGTTAAGAACTGTGATTGTCACTTGCTTTTGCTCTTCAAATACAAAGTTGGTTGACCTGCTACCATTGTTTACACTGGTAGCTTCCTCCTAAGGAAAGAATGTTTGTGTGTTTGTTTCTGTTTTTAAAGGTGCTAAATTTATTTTGGGAAGTGGCAAGAAAAAATTGGAATAGACTTTAAACTATACAGTTTTTGTATGATCTAAACTGACAAAATTATTGAAGTACAAATCTATCAATTTAAATTGTAGTTAATGATAAAAGAGGTTTGATATTATCTTCAAAGTGGTGGGTGTATAGGTACAGGATGGAGGTCCTGGGCACGGTTCAGGAGCTGGGGTGGGGAGAAAGCTTAGCTGTAAGTATTCATGAAGCCTGGAACTACTTGAGTCAATAGCTGAAAAGCTTGATTGGCTGCTAATACAAGGCTGAATGCAAATTCTGCTGGAGTGGTGCTTTAAATAATTTGTTGGCTTCACTCTTAATTAGGCTAAACATTGACTTGCTTGTGCGATTAATTCACAATAATAGCACAATTAATTACTAAGGCTGGGAGTAAGGGGCAGAGCTGGTTGCTGAGAATAGGTGGTGAGAAGAAAAGCTGGAAATGAATGGCTGACTCTGGTCAAGAGGGCTGACCCAGTGGGGCACCCAGAGGGAGGGAGGCTTGGTGAGAGAGGGAGAGAGGCAGAAAGGGAGGGAGGAGGGGAGAGAGAGAGAAAAAGAGAGGAAAAAAAGAGAGACGGCTAGAGGCTGTATAGTAATAGGGCACAGTTCACTGCTTTTAATACTATTGGTTTCGCATTACTTGGTTTTGATAAAGATAAAATAGCACAGCATATCCAAATTATCACAAGTTTACTGCTAGTATTGTCTGAATTGATGAAGTTTTAAAATATTAACGAAAAACACAATCAATGTTACATCCTTATTACTCTGTGGGAGTGCATTATCTGTCCAGAATCCACATTGATTTGACACACTAAAGAAGTGTTCTGTGATCATTGTTCATAGTTGCTTGTTTCAACTCTCTCGTTAAATAGTTTATCAGCTTGTTACATGGGAAAAATTCTCATCCAGGAGTCAGAATACCTGGATTTTAGCCCCATCTTAGCTACTGATTGGCAAAAATAACTCGGAAAAGTTAGCTTCCTCATTTTTAAGGTATGGGTTGTTGCTGTGGGGTTGTTATTAGTATTACTATTATCAACATCATCATCTTTATTATTAATCTGGGGGAAATGCGTGCTTCTAAAGTGGAGAAATAAACTATAAATAAACATGCAGTAGAAACAGCATGGACTTTTGTCCTGACCCCCTTTTGCTATGTGACCCTAGGTGAACTTCACTTTCTGAGCCTCAGTTTCCTCAAGTGTAAAATAGGATATTAGAATCTACTTTAGACTTGTTTTGATAAAGACAAAAATGTACGCAAAGCAGTTAGTACGGTGCCCACTGTATAATGAACTCCTGATAAATGTTAGTTGCTATTATAATAACTTATTATAATAAATAAGTTTCTCAAGTAGTTTAACTCGCAATAAAAATTAGTTGTTATAGGGCCGGCCCCGTGGCTTAGCGGTTAAGTGCACGCGCTCCGCTGCTGGCGGCCCAGATTTGGATCCCGGGTGCGCACTGACGCACCGCTTCTCCAGCCATGCTGAGGCCACGTCCCACATACAGCAACTAGAAGGATGTGCAACTATGACATACAACTATCTACTGGGGCTTTGGGGGAAAAAAATAAATAAAATTAAAAAATAAATTAGTTGTTATAATAACAACAGTAAATACAACAGTATAATAACAACAGTAATTTGTACAACAAATACATGAAATGATGTAATTTATGGCAACGATTTTATTATATTGTTATCATATAACTATAATAATTATTGTCAATTTCAAGCAAAATGCCCAAATGAATGCCTGACACCAGTAGGTCTTCAATAAATATTAATTTCCTATGCCATAATACATAGTCTTAAATATACTTGACTCATGGAGTGAAATTAGCACATGGAATACACAGCACCTGGCTCAAATGCTATTGGAATGCATCTTTATGAAAGTACATAAGCTGTTCCTTATTTTGTTTTTCATGAATGAAAAGTAAATATAGGAATCTAATATAATATTTCGTGAGGGTCCAGAAGAGGAAATCAAACATATTGTTACCAAATAATTATTTGCTAATTTCGATCTTTTTGAAAAGAGGGGGAAAATGTGATGGAATTACGGATGACATCATGGACATAGTGGTCCAAGCGTGTGTGCATGTTTGTGTGTATCCATTAACTGGAGACTATATAATAATGAATCTCTTTAAGTTTCATCTCACTTCCTTTTTCCCAGTGGTGAGCACACAGGAAATAATTACTTTCCAGAGATGGAAAATTGATGTATATAATAGCTTGAGGCTTAAGGTTTACCAAAGGTTATATAGTTTAATCTAATAAATTAATAGGAGAAGGCCTAGCACCAGCTGAGAAAGTGACATTTCTGTGACAAGTTATCCCATTTGTAATCTATTAACCCCATGGTTATTCTTGATGAATGAAAAATAGTAAACAGAATTCTATTAATAAAATATTTCAGCATTCAAATAGTTCCCTGTTAAGGTAGCATCCATCACAGCACAATTGTCTACACCACTCTGGACGCTTACTTAGGAATGTCTCCAACCTCTTGTTCTCTGTTTGCACCAGGTCAGGAGGATAATGCCTTTTTCATGATGGAGAGAAGTGAGTCTGCCTGTGCTTTCCTCAATCGCATTGGAGCTGGTTAATTTCTCTCTTATTTCACTTTCCTTTAGGCTACCAGCAGGGTACCCTGACACTCTACTTTTTTTTTTTTTTAGAGAAGCAAATATGCATAACATACTTGATTAAATTAGTGTCGAAAGACGTGAAAGAGCGTAAGAATTGCAATATTGAAATTCCTTAGACATGAGATACTCAAAGACCTATCCTGATTTAAGTAACATATTCAATGAACACCCTTACCTAAGTAACTATTTTACATCCTTTACAATAAAAGGTCAATATAATAGAAACAAAATATGAAGAAAGAGAGGAGCTATTGGATTTTGACTTATATTTTGTAGCCTACCTAGTTTAATTCTCTCTCTCTAAAATACATATTTTAAAAGATTAGGAGGGGCTGGCCCCGTGGCTTAGCGGTTAAGTGCGTGCGCTCCGCTACTGGCGGCCAGGGTTTGGATCCCGGGCGCGTACTGACACACCGCTTCTCCTGCCATGCTGAGCCCGTGTCCCACATACAGCAACTAGAAGGATGTGCAACTATGACATACAACTATCTACTGGGGCTTTGGGAAAAAAAAAGGAGGAGGATTAGCAATAGATGTTAGCTCAGGGCTGATCTTCCTCACAAAAAAAAATTAAAAAAAAAAAGATTAGGAGGATGGTTCCCAGGTAAATTGCAAAGCATACAATGTTCAACATGCTGTGCAGCAACAGGAAAGAATATATATATCACATATAAAATGCTTATATTCTTTTAGCAAAAATATTAATAGATTTCTTTGCTTCAAGATTGTCCATATACCATCTATATAGGCATACTCTGTTATTTTTAATATATTAACAAAATATATATTATATGTAATATATATTATTCAATACATATATGTGTGTGTGTATTTGTATAAAATGTCCATTGTTAGGTAATTAAATTTATTTATTAATTAAACCATTTTATTTTTATTAGAGAATTTGATGTGCAACTTTAAAGCTAAGCATGCAAAATAAATCATTGATGATAAAGTTATGAGTTACTAAACAGAGATAAGAAGTTGTGGCAGTAAACTAAACCTTTCAGAGGCATCTTAATTAAATATGTGGATATACATAAAACTGATAAGTCAATAGGGTTTCATAGGTCTTAGACAAGCTATAGATGTGATATTTCTGTTGGCATTATGTCAAGTTAATGCAGGGCTCAGCAAAAAGGAGAGAGCTAAGCTAGACAATTTCAGCTTTTTAAACACATTAAGCATCTGGAGAGGGTGGCCTTGATTATCACTTCACTACGTCCTCTAAAGGTGAGTCAGTGTAGGGTAAGTGTGAAAATTCAATGACAAACTAGTCAAGAAGCTAGATTTGTGCGCTCATATGGTGAATTGCTTCTAGAGAATTTGCTTATTACCTAGACTCTTCAGGCTTTGGGAGGATTCTGAATTAAAATTCACAACAGCCATTTCTCCTTATCTCTCTTAGGAACAAGGTCTCAGACAGAGCCAGAGCTATTGACACTGTTGATCTCTCTGAGCTTGGCCTCACGAATAAAAAACATTTTCTGAGTACCTACTTTGGGCACCAATCACCAGTTATAGCTTAAAGACTGATCTCCCTGAGATCAAAGGAGTCTCCAGAGCTGGTTCAGGAAGCAGGTCACAGACACATTTTGTCATAGCCAGACAATGAGTGATGACCGGTTGCAAAGACAAGGTAAGAATCTACAGCTAGGACATCCAAGTCAAGGTTGACAATAAGAGATTACCTGTCATGGTTATAGACTAAACTCAAAGATTACTTCAGAATCAGCAACAACGTAGAGCGAAAGTCAGTTTTGAAGAAGTTAATGAAAACTATGGACCTTCCTCCCCAGCCTTCTAAATTCTGCCTACAATATGAGGGAGTTTAGCGACTCCATGTTAAAATCCACTAAAGTAGATGTCTCAGAATTAGGACACTAAACAAGAGGCTATAATGATGAGATCTTAAAACTAAGATATATCAGTCAGGATAGGTTAGAGTCTGTCTTAGTAACAAGCAAATCCAAAAATTTCAGTGGCTAAGGGGCCAGCCCGGTGGCGCAAGCAGTTAAGTGCGCTTGCTCCGCTGCAGCGGCCCGGGGTTCGCCGGTTCGGATCCCGGGCACTCACCAACGCACCGCTTGTCAAGCCATGCTGTGGCAGCATCCCATATAAAGTGGAAGAAGATGGGCACGGATGTTAGCCCAGGGCCGGTCTTCCTCAGCAAAAATAGGAGGGTTGGCAGATGTTAGCTCAGGGCTGATCTTCTTCACACACACACACACAAAACAAACAAACAAACAAACAAACAAAACAAAAATTTCAGTGGCTTAAGACAGCGAAGTTTATTTTTTGCTCATACTACACTTTCATTGTGAGTCAGCTGGAGGGCTCTGCTTCAAGTCATCCTCTGGGATCCAGGCTGAAATAGCAGCTATGTTGCTAGTTGTTCTTGGGAATCTCAGAGCAGTAACTCCACATTCTGCCTGAAAGTGACAAACATCACTTGTGCTCACAACTCTTTGCTTAGAGCTAATTATTTGGCCTCACTCAAGCACAAGGGGCTGGGAAGTGTGGTCATACCATGTACCTGGAAGGAGGAGAACCAAAAACATTTCATGAACAACACTTCTGACTACCACGTGGGAACACTCCTACCTCAACTAGGAAATGATTACGTACTGAGATCCTACTTCTCCTTCCTATGTACAGTGCCTTTAACATCCTTGTCCACCTTCTAACACAGTGTCTTTCTTTCTATGAAGAGGATATATAGAATGATTTTTTAAAAATCATCATAACTATGATTTGACATAAAAGGCATGGGTGAATTTCACATCAAAGTCTAATTCTTATTCAGTTGTATATGGTGAAGTGTTTTACCTTCCTATGTCTGAAAAATGAGGTGAGTCAAGAACACAGTTGAAATTTGATCAATTAGAATAGAGGATCCAACTGAGCCTGAACTTATGCACTCCTCCTGGTTGCCCTGGCAACAGGGCCCTCTTCCCATGCTAGTAACGTTAGAGTCTGAGTGAAGCAATAATTGGAGGTACAGAAATATGTGTTCAACTCCTACTTCTGAGAAAGTTAGGGGAGGAGTTTGCTATAGGCAAAGAATGAGATCATGAGAGGGGAAGAATTTGAATTTAAAAAGAAAAAAAAAATTGAGCCTGAGCTTGAAAGATTCTGGGCATAGCACTGCATACAGCATTGTGCCTTCCCTGACTTTGGTTGAAGCTAGGGTAGATGGTAAATCATGTGGTTGCATATCTACATTATCTCTTCCATCATAGCCCAGCAAAAGCACTGGACTGGGATATGGTGCCTGGTGGAAATTGGCTTGGATTGGAGCCATCTGCTGTGTAGATTGCTCTGCCTGCTCTGACTTTTACCCAGGAAGTTCTCATTTGCCCGGAAGGGTCAAGAGGGAGTCAAAACAGTCTTGCCCATATTATTCAGTGAATTTAGTTTACTTTGTTTTTAATGTCGTCCTTGAGTATATTTTATCCTTGCCAAATATGTCTTTTCAAATTCTGCTCAACAGTCTGCGACTTTTCTGTTTTTATTAAATATATGTTGCATGTGCACCACTGCTTGGAGAACTGAGAGATTGGGAAGAGCCAGTAATGAGCACTTCACTCTTTCAATTCTATTTTTTCCTCCTTGAACCTTTCCCACTAGAAAAAGAAGAGTATAAGAGGTGCTCTATTCCACTCTCTGTTACTCCCAAAGCAAATCCCCCACAAAACAGAATAGAAATCAGGAAAAACACACACACACAGCATTACCTAAAAATAGAATGATTTTTGGGGGCTGGCCCCCTGGGGTAGTAGTTAAGTTTGGCGTCTTCCACTTCTGTGGCCCAGGTTCACTGGTTTGCATCCCAGGTGCAGACCTACACCACTCGTCAGCAGCCATGCTGTGGCAGCAACTCACGTACAAAATAGAGGAAGATTGGCAACAGATGTTAGCTCAGGGTGAATCTTCCTCAGGAAAAAAAGAATAGGATGATTTTGTAATTTATTATCTAAACCAGAACACTTTTGAAATTGAAAGGGAGTGCTGCTAAGAAGAACACAGGAGAAAAGGCAGAAATGCAATGTTCAGGGCTGAGGGGAACATATAGTTATCTACCTAAAAGGAGGAGGAGAGAATAGAGAGATGGGGAGGGAAAGAGGATCCTCTGGGGATGTTCTAGAAGGAAATCTTGGCCTTGATGCACACTGGGTATTCCTGGACAGTTGTAACTAATGGAAGCCAAGTTCAGTTTCTAATAGGGACCATGAGATTATTTTAAGATTAAAGATCTCATTACTCTTTTCCAGTAATAACCTGTATCAGGTTAAAATGTAGTAAGAATGAGTTACTAGGCAAAAAGTAAAGTCATAGGAATCCATATGCATAGTGAAGCCTCAGAAAGGGCCTTAGTGATGACTAAAGAATGGAAAGGTTAAGGACTTACTCACCTGTAAGAAATTTGATTCCATTTTCTGTACCCATGACTATAGTGTAAGAAAATTAAAATCAGTTCCATTTTGCTTAAGGCAAACCTATCAAGCCCCATTTTTCTCAGCTCAGATCTCAATAGGAGTAAAGAAGAATCCTTGTAATGTGAGAAAATGACTGTAACTGTGTGTAGTGGCCAGCCCCTGAGATGGTACTGGTGATTTCTGCCTCCTGTGTTCAAGCCCTGTGTTCCCCTCCCCTTGAGTGTGGATTGAACCTAGTAGCTCACTTCCAATGAATGGAACATGATAAAAATGATGGGATATTACTTCCAAGATTAGGGCTTCTGTCTTGCTTGGCCTTCTCCTCTCTCTCTCTCTTTCCCTCCCTCCTTCCCTTCCTCTGTCTCTCCCATCTTCCCTCCACTTCTTCTCTCTCTCTCAGAGCCCTTAATATGGGGGAAGCAAGCTGCCACTTGGGAGTAGTCTTATGGAGAGGCACAGGTGGCAAGGAGCTGTCTCCAAACAACAGCCAGCAAGGACCCCCCGGTCCTGCCAACAGCCACATGAGTGAGCTTGTAAACATCCTCCCCAACTCAAGCCTTGAGAAGACTGTAGCCTCGGCCAATATGGTGATTGTAGTCTGTGAGAGATCCTGAGCCAGAGGACCAGTTAAACTGTGTTCAGATTCCTGCCTTATTGAAACTGTGAGGTAATAGATGTTTGCTTTTCTAAACTGCTAAATTTCGGGATAATTTCCCAGGAGTAGGTAACTAATATAATGTGTTAAAATAGTAAGTTCTATGCGATAAAATGTTCAGAAAGAAAAAAATATGTTTATACACACACATACACACACACACGTACATACGCGTCTAGAATGTATAATACAAGATCCCTATGTATACTGGGTAAGAGTTTTCCTGTGCTCTTCTTCATTCTTTGCACTAATTTTACTTTCTGCTCTGTTTCCTGGATGTCTTCTTCTATGTTGATGGTGGGGAGACTAAATCTCCCATAGAATATTAGCAAATAATCAACAGAGAACTCAATCTCAGGCATAGAGACCATATATTGTATTATACAGTGGATATTTGGGAGAAGCACTGCTGATGTTTCTTATGGAAACAAGAGAGAAAATTTTCCTGTGCGTTCTCATAAAGAGGACCCTCTAAAATGTAGAGAATGACATCCCCAATGACATTCCTAGCAAAATCTGTATAGTAAATAGAACAGTGAATTTTAGCTAGCTGTTTCAAGCCTGTCAATGTGGTCTTTATTTCCAGTTTTAAGGACTGACCTAACTGTAGGTATGGCACCCAGGTGGAACTTATTAGTTTCCAAGGAGAATGTCTTGCCTATTTGACTTTTTCAACAAATCAAGCATCAGGGCGTAGATGTTTGTTAAATTTCTTCTGCAGATGGATGGTTGTCTTTTGGAAATGGTTTCAAGTTCTATTATAACCAAGGAAAAAGTAGTTGTCAGGTAACATCTTAATTTTTTTCTGGCTATTTAGTTCTATGATTTATTGTCCAAAATCTAATTTTTTTGTTTTTAGTATTTGTTACAAAAATGGTAAATACTCAGCTTGAAAAACTGCTAAGGAAGGTTAAGTCCAGGCGGCCTCTCATACTATTCTAACTGTAGGGGTGACTGAAATGCTGCAGGATTTTTCTATTTGTCTCTTTAGCTCAGTACAGATTCTTTAACACCTATACAGATTATAAGTGCCATATGCCACTTTAATTTAGGAGTAATGGTGTAATGCTCTTTCAGTTGGGCTTGAGAAAGTACCTGTATTTAAAACTATTCCCAGATTTGGCGGTTTTTACTGCAGCCTGCACACGGAGAAATCATTCTTACTAAAATCACTTAACACTTTCTCGTGAGCTTTGTGTGACACACTGATTTATATGTATATCCTTTTAGGAGGAAATGAGTTTGAATTTTACTTCAGGAAGTTAAGAATTATATTGCAAGCGGAAATATAAAAAGATATGATAAAGCCCTTTCTGCTAGTAACGTCACAGCATCCCTCATCAAAGAACGCACAACGGAGCCATAGAAATATACTTTTCCTGTGCAAAATGAAGCAGAAAATTCCCTTTAATGGTTTCAAAAAAACATAGAAGCAAAATACTCTTTGTGATAGATGTCTGTTAGTGTGCAGTGCAGATTTATTATCATTCCTTTAAAAATTAATTTAAAATTACACCCCCGCCCTCATATAAAAACCCGTGGAGGCTTCTGGAATGCACTCTGTACTTTTTCCTTTCTGTCGTCTAGCAACTTGCTGATTATGCTCTCACACTCGCTGAGAGGCTTCAGCACCTGCCTGGGTCTTGCTCTTTGTCTCACGTCTGGCCAACAACCTAGGTGTGGCCGAAATCCGCAGGGTCACCTCTGACCTCCTTGTCAAACCATCCACGGATACTTCTTAGTCTTTATTTTGCTTGACTTCTCCCTCCAGCACTTGGCACTGTGCACCATCCCTCCACCATCCCTGCCTTCTTTTTTTTTTTTTTTTTTTTTGTGAGGAGATCAGCCCTGAGCTAACATCCGCCAATCCTCCTCTTTTTTTGCTGAGGAAGACGGCCCTGGGCTAACATCGGTGCCTATCTTCCTCCACTTTATATGGGACGCCGCCACAGCATGGCTTACCAAGCAGTGCGTCGGTGCGCGCCCGGGATCCGAACCAGCGAACCCCGGGCCACCGCAGCGGAGCGCGCGCACCCAACCGCTTGCGCCACCGGGCCGGCCCCCCTGCCTTCTTTTTTTTTTTTGTGAGGAAGATCAGCCCTGAGCTAACATCCGTGCCAATCCTCCTCTTTTTGCTGAGGAAGACCGGCCCTGAGCTAACATCTATTGCCAATCCTCCTCCTTTTTTCTTTTTGTTCCCTTTTTCTCCCCAAAGCCCCAGTAGATGGTTGTATGTCATAGTTGCACATCCTGCTAGTTGCTGTATGTGGGACGCGGTCTCAGCATGGCCCGACAAGGAGTGTGTCAGTGCGCGCCCGGGATCCGAACCCAGGCCGCCAGCAGCGGAGCGCGCGCACTTAACTGCTAAGCCACGGGGCCGGCCCCCATCCCTGCCTTCTTGACATGCTCTATATTCTTGGTTTCTATTTCCATACACTCTCTTCCTCTTTTTATTGTCTCCTCTCAAGGTACTGCTTTTTCGTTCTCTTTAGGTTTTCATTTCTCAGGGTTCTAATCTGATTTTCTTACTCTTCCAGGCTCCTTGTGTGAGACCTGCCTTCCTGGCTTGACTGATTGTCTTACAAGGGTGATTCTAAAATATTTATGTTTATCCTCAATTTTTCTTCTGAGCTGCATATCATACTAACTACTGCAAATATCCATTTGAATATCTTAATGATATTCAGCTTCAAAAATACAAAATTGAACTCATCTCACACCCTACCCCCTACCCCTGCTAGCCTCCTCTGTTCCATACCAGTGAATGGCACTGTTATCTAACCAGTTGCTAAGGCCAGACACTTAGGTGTTGTTCATTCTTTCTTGCCCTCCTTTATCTCGTATGTGCAATAAATCACAAAGGCTCTTTGAGTCTACCTGCTAAATATCTCTCAAATCTAGATGGAGTTAGGTCTGCCCTCACTGCTATTCCCTTATTATTTCTTCCTTGGGTTTCTGCAACAGCTGCCCCTTTCCATTCATTCTCCACGCTGTGGCGATTCCTCTAAAACACAGATATCCTTGCTTACAACTCTTCAATGGATTTTCATTGTCTTCATAATAAAGTCCAAGTTCTCCCCATGGCTTAAAAGGCTCCAAATAATATGACCCCAGTTTACCTCATTATTCTGCTCTTTCGTTACTTTTCCCCAAAGACCAAGTTCCAAGCAAAGTGAACTTCCTTTAGTTCTATGAATAAGACATTCTCTTCCTCACCTCTGCGTCCTCAAATATGTCCTTCTACCCCTCTACCCGCTCACCTTTCCACTGCTTTTCCCCTGGCTAACTCACGGCTATTCAGGTCTCTGCTTAGACATCACTTCCTCTGGGAAAACTTTCTTAACACTTAAAGGTCAGGTAAAATGTTCCTTCTATATATTCTCATAATACCATGTATCATCTACATCCTAACAGTTACCGCCCTGTGTGTTTAATTGCCGTTTTACCAGTATCTATTTCCCATCAAATTTTGAGTTTTATGAGGGCAGTGTTACCAATGCTCATTAATATTTTGATTCTCCTCTTCTTCCTGAACACAGACAAGATTTTATTTCTATATTTCTGAGCCCCTTTGCAGTTAGGTAGAGCATGTGATTATAACCAGAAGTGATGTGTGCCATTTATTGGCCCACGCCCTTTTCCCCAGTGTGGTTCTTCATACTCTGTTCTCCTGCCATGGTGACTGAGAAGACCACGTGTTCCAGATGGTTCAGCCACAGGTGATGAGCCTCCATCAGCCCAGGTCTTTGAGTGAGCAGAGGCCCTGCAGACTGCATGGCACATGTAGCATGAGTGAGAAACAAACGTTTGTAGTGTTAAGCCATTGAGATTTCTGGTGGTTTGTTATCATAGCATCATCTAGCCTCTTCTGACCATTGCATGCAGGGCTTGTGTCTGTTCTCTTTGCTGCAGTATTAACAGCACCTGGTGCAGTGTTTACCTGGCACATAGTAAGTACTCAATAAATATTTGTTGATTGAATGGACTTGTTGAGTTTTCTTTCCAAAAGATGTATGATGTAGCACTCTATAAAGGTGACATTTTAGATGATACTACAGTGAACTGAAAGAATTAACAGAATTCTCAATTGCCTGAATTGCTACAGGAGAATGAATGACCAACAGGTATAGGAAAATCTTGTAAATGCTTCAGTGGTGTAGTACCGTGACACTGCATTTCCCATCAAAAAGTAACACTACTGGACCAGCCCCAGTGGCCTAGTGGTTAAGTTCAGCATGTTCCGCTTCGGCAGCCCAGGTTTGGTTCCCAGGCGTGGACCTACACCGCTGGTTGGTGGCCATGCTGTGGTGGCGGCCCACGTACAAAATAGAGGAAGATTTGCAACATATGTTAGCTCAGCGTGAATCTTCCTCAAGCAAAAAGAGGAAGATTGGCAATGGATGTTAGCTCAGGGCAATCTTCCTCAGCAAAAAAATAAAAAAATAAAAAATAACACTACTGACCACATGTTAATTAGATATGTATTTTGAATGATTTTTCTAGGAGTGATGTGTCTATGGAACTACTGTGTTTACTACTGACATTTTATTTATTTATTCTTTAGCTTCAATCAGCCTTTCAAAACTTTTCAGTTCACGCATCATATTTTGTCAGCATTTCTCCACGACTAGGAGTTTGCAGAGAGAATGAAAATATGAAAAATATAAAGCTACTTTACAACCAGAAGTTGTTACTCTGAGTTAAGTGATGGATGCATGCTTTTTTACAACATTGAGGTATTTGTTATTTCATATCAATATCTTGATATCTACAGTCTAAAAGTGCCAAGTGCAGACTTGGGTGGGTGAAAGAAGTTCTTCATTTTGGTTGCTGTGTTGCTTTAGCTCACTTGATCAGAGATGGTGTTAATGTGGGCATAGCCCTCATTGAACTGAGGTTCAAACCCTGTATGCATCATAGCCACAGCTTGCCCTCCTCCCTCCAGCAGTGCAAAACAATGGCTGTCTGTGGCCATTTTGACCACTGTGAGCATGAATAGGTGTTGTGCTCTGAGATGTTTGCCTGCAGTTGTTCTAGATTTGTGACAATCTTCCTGCTCTCTTATATTTTATCTTTATGGAGAAATATAATTTTTGTTAGAAATAAACATGTCTGGGAAGTGCTACAATTTTCTCCATATATTTATTGCTCTTCTTGAAAAAGGAAAGCACGTACAGAGGAACCAAGAACTAAGACTCTGGAGTTGGAACAATGGACAGACCTTGCGGGTTTAGAGGATTTCGAGAGACATTGATTGTAATTGGGCCAAATGTAACTTTTTCAATAAGGTGGTGGAGGTTTGAGTCTTGGCTCTGTTTATTAGATGTCAAATCTTAGGCAAATTGTTTATGTTTTTGAGCCTCAATTTCCATATCTATAGATTGAAGAAAATACCTTGTGGACTTGTTTCGAGGAGCACACGAGATGATGGACTTGAAAGTGTCCACGCAGTGTAAAGTGATGTGGTCCTTTCAATGATGATGTTTTGTTGTTGTTGTTAATTTGTTTTTCTCCAGTGACGTGCTGCTAAACATATTAAAAAGTGGTTACTACTTTGGAGTATATTTAGCGGAAAAATCTGAAACAAGACTGGCTGTCCTTTAGCATGGCATGAACTTGAGGACTGTCATATGCTTACTGCTGCGTTTGGGTCCTTGGTTTGGGATTAGTTTCCAAGATGGTATAATTCTTACTGAGATACTTCTTTAGATGCCTGCTGTTTAAAGGAAGCTGCAGGTGAACTTCTCTGACTATTCCTAAATCAAGATTATGACCCATTTTTATACGCCAAATTTAGAGACTTTCTTTTTTAAAATAGTGAAGTTTGCTTGAGTACTGAGACACTTGAGAAGCTGAAAAAGACAGCTTTGCATATTTTTTGTCAGTTTAGGTATATTAAACAGGAATTCTTATAGATTATACCAGAACTGTATGTGACTTAGTCTTTTCCTAGTTGTCAGGCAAGAGAAAGAAGGGTTTGATTAAATTGAATAAAGTAACTTTTTCTATGTCCTTCAGTCATTTGACTTTCAGCCACAATTGGAAGAGAAGAGTTTCCTGCCTTTGTCATGCTCTGGAAAGATCTGTCTGTGTCATTCTACCTGGGTTTTTCAGCTGACACAGACCTGTGACGTTTCACTGTTTTTTCTCATCGATCTCAATGTCTAGAGAAGCACTGGTTGTATGTCTCTAGTTGAGTCTCAAGATTAAAGACTTTTAAAACTTCAGCATTTTAAAATTTGATTTTATTCAGAAAACTTCTCATCTTATAGGAAAATATTGATATTATTGTTTGTTTAAAATGAAAGAATATGTAGCCGGAAATTACTCTTTGCAAAGTAACTTTTGGGAAGTACTTGCTCTGTTTCTGAGTTCTTGATCCTTTAACATATTTTCAAAGAGTGCTTAATGATTAAATACACGTTAGACTAACTGATACCTGATAGTGGAAGGATGCTTCTTTCTGTTCTCCTGGAAGTGAAGAATTTCTGTTCTTACTTCTCTTTGTCTTCTTAATTTAATAACTAAGATAAACACAATTTGTGATCTGTCCCTCTGTCTTACCTTACCTTGTTTCAGATGTACATTTTTGTTGTTTTTTATTCCAGTTATCATGTATTTAATATAACCTCCTCAACTTTACTACAACGTGGAAATAGATTTTTTTTTACTAAAAAACTAGAGACAATTATATCTTCTCCTGTCTTTATATCCTTTTCTCCCCAGCTTTATTGAGTTATCATTGATAAAAATTGTACATATTTAAGGTGTACAATATGAGGATTTGATATATGTAAACATTGTGAAATGATTACCATAATCAAGCTAATTAACATATTCATCATGTCACATAGTTACCTTTTTTTTTGTAGTGAGAACATTTAAGATCTACTCTCTTAGCAAATTGCAAGTATAAAATACTACGTATTAACTAGAGTCACATTGCTGTACGTTAGATCTCTAGACCTTATTCATCTTGTATAACTGAAACTTTACACTCTTTGATCAACATCTCCACATTTCCCCCTTCCCCCAACCCCTGGCAACCACCCTTCTACTCCCTGCTTCTATGAGTTCAACTTTCTAGATTCCACATGTAAGTGAGATCATGTACTATTTGTCGTTCTGTGACTGGCTTATTTCATTTAGCATTACATCCTCAAAGTTCATCCGTGTTGTCACATATGACAGGGTTTCCTTCTTTTTAAGGCTGACTAATATTTCTTTGTGGGTATGTACCACATTTTCTTTATCCATTTACCCTTTGATGGACACTTAGGTTGTTTGCATACCTTGGCTACTATGAGTAATGCTGCAGTGAACATGGGAGACAGGTATCTCTTTGAGACAATGATTTCCTTTCCTTTGGGTATATACTTAGATGTGGGATTGCTGGCTCATATGGTAGTTCTACTTTTAATTTTTTGAGGAACCTCCATACTGTTTTCAATAATGGCTGTACCAACTTACATTACCACCAACAGTGTGGTAATGTAATTTACCTTCCCTTTTTTCCACATCCTTGCCGATACTTGTTATTTCTTGTCTTTTTGATGACAGCTTTTCTAACAGGTGTGAGGTGATGTGTCATTGTGATTTTGGTTTGCATTTCCCTGATGATTAGTGATGTTGAGCATTTTTTCATGTATCTGTTGACTATTTGTATGTCTTCTTTTGAGAGTCACGTCCTTAATAATATTGATGGGTCTGTTAATAATACATAATGTTAATATGTAATAATATGTAATACTCTCTGAATGTTAGTCTTTACTTATGAAAATTTAGGGGCAGTCTGAAGCCCAGGAAGGCTAGGGTATTAACAAGGAGGACAATGTAATGCGTATAGCCCCTCAAAATCAAAATGCCATTCAGCATTTGCCCTCAAACACTTGACAGCCAGTGAATTTGTTGCTGCCTCACAAATGCCCTGCCTTGAGCTACCACTTGTCTGCCTTGTAACTCATCTTTCCTGTGACCTAGTTCTTAGTCTGGTTTTCATTGTTAAGTTGTCACTATAAAATCTCTAACTGGGCTATGTCCTTGGTTGCATTTTTCCTTGTATTAGTCTCAAAATCCTATTTTTATTTTTTATTGTATCAGAGGATATGGTCAGGAAGACAAATTGTATTTTGCAGGGGAAAAATAAAATTAGTTCCTTGTGTCCTTGACTATACATATTTGTAATGGCTTTGGGGTCAAACTCTGCTTCAGATCCTGTCTCTGCCACTTTTCTAACTCTCTTGTCTCCGGCTATAATAATTATAGATAATACTTATCAAGACCTTACTATTTGCCAGGTGCTGTGTTACATGATTTATATGTATCATTTTATTTAATGCTCCTGAAAATCTAAGGAGGAGAGACTGCTAACAGAGATTAAGTAGTTTGCCGACGGTCATGTAGCTGGTACCATATCGAGCAGAGTCAGAATTAAAATGGAGGCTTTCTGACTTCAGAGAACCTGCAGTTTTAGCCACACTGAGTTTTCCCAGCTATAAGGCAAAAGTGGTAATACCTGCTTTATGGGATTAATTTAGTGATCAAGTAATACAATGTGTGCAAAATGCATTCTTTTCTTTTTAAAATCAACCTTTATACACCAAATGTTAGCAGATTCCCAGGGTACGATGCATAGTCCATTAAGCAAGGATGATTTTTGCTGGAAACCCAATGCTTTTGTGATAGTGAGTCATTATTTTATACTAGAAGAAAGTGGAAAGTATTATGGTTTTAGGATGACATGGAGGATCACATGTTAAAAAGAGCAGGAGCAAGATGACCCTCAGCTGTCTCTAATGGTGTGCGATTGGGCTCTAGATCTGCCTCTGGCCTATCAGCCTATCAGTAGTTTGGTTGATGGTAAAGTAGTTAAAGGAATCAGCATTCAGAAGAGTCTCCGTACTTTAGAGTGATGGGTTGAAAGTAATATGAGTAAAATTAGAGACAACTTTAATCCACACTTGGATTAAAAAGTCTACCAGAAAAATATAGGTTGTACTCTTAATAGAGGTTTGTTTAGTAAAGCTCTTAAAGTTTTAGCTGACTGGAGGCTGAATGGGAATCCCTAGCGTGTCATGACTGTCAAAAGAGCTAATGCCATCATACGTAGCATTGTTTTCCGAAATAAAGACATGAATGGTACTCTGCAGTGTCAGACCATGCCTAGCACATTTTGACCAGGGTCTCAGTCCGTGTGCTACAGGGTCCATTGGCCATCTGCTTGCATTTGGAGGCCAGAGCACACTTATAAAGGGTTTTCTGACTATTTTATTTAAGGAACTGTTAAATCTGGGTTTTAGTCAGGGGAATGTTATTGCTATCTTCAAATACTTGAAGAGCTGTCATGTACAATTGGGAGTAGTCTTAATCTGAGTAGTGCCAGAGGACAGAAAAGAAGAAAGATGAATGGATCACAGTTATAGAGAATCAATTTGGGCTTAATATAAGCAAGAGCTTTTTAACTATTAAAGCCATCTGAAACTAAAGTGACTGCTTTGTTGGTATAGCAGTGAGTTAGTTCGCTGCCAGTAGAAGTTCCCTGCCAAGCAGCTACTAGGTAAACCACTTGTCAGGGAGAATATAGAAAAGATTTCTGCTTTGAGTGACTGGTTAAGCCTGATAACCTCTAATGTCTCTTCCAAGTCCAAAATTCTTTAATATTATGAAAAACAGGAGACATAAATGTTTGAAACAGAGCAAAATGTTGCCTCAGAAAATTAAATCTAAAGGAGGAGGAATGTGGATTCTACTACAGAAATTGCATTTTCAAGAGATAATAGCTTTGTTATTGTACAAGTAAATAAAATTTTCTTTTCATCTATAAATAGGAATGAATTTATCATTTTAGGACAAGAGTACAAATGTTGGGAAAATTGAATGTTTGAGTCAGCTTAGTTTCCCCCAAGAATACAATGTTGGAAGTCAAATTATCAGAGGGATCCAGGATGAGTGTCAATCTGAATAAGGGAAATTGGTGCACAATTCAGTATTTAATCATGTCAGATTCTAATGTCTCCATCTCCACGAAAGTGAGATATCTGCTAGGCTGACTCAATCTGCACATTGACTTGACAGGTGCCCTCTTTACTGGGAAAAGATGGCTCCAGACAAGAAACCCGCACACTCTTATTTACTAGCCATTTCCCTTCTAATTAAATACATTAAAAAATAATACCTTGGATCAAGTTATAGTTAAATTTTGTAGTCTTGTAGTTATTTATTTTAAGATACTTTTATTTTTGCTTGGTCCTATATTTTGCTTGGATCCAATATGTTATATTGCCCAAATTTCTCATGAAGTACCTTATTATGGCCCGTATTTTTAAAATTGCCTATTTTGATCAAGTTTCTATAGATTAAAGTATCCAGGAAGACCAGTGATGAACTCTTTTTTTAAATTGGTAGTAAACTTATTATGATTTAATTTTTTTGTTACCGTAATTATTTTATCTACTTCCCCACATGTACTTGACAAGTTTTTGAGATGGCATTTTAATATTTTTCCCTTTACTCATATTGAGAAAAGATCTCCTTTTCCTTTTAAAAATCATTTTGTCTGCCTTTCTTCTTCAGGAAAAATCACACCCTGAATTGCTCAGTCACAATCTTTCCTGGGAGTAACCCGGGAATAAAATATTCCTTCTTTTACTTCTCCTGTGATATCACCAATCAGAAAATAGAGAGTATTTATGTATTCTATGTTTTGTTTAGGAGCTCAGCCATCAAGGACTTGAGTTACATGAATTTCCTAGAAAAAGTCCTTTGAGCCCATTTCCCCTAGTTGATTTCCTTAATCTGTATCTTCTCAAGATTAACAAATCTTATTGTTAAATTCTTACTACAAAATTAGAAATAACTATGCAGTTGAAAGAGCTGAATAATAAACCACCCTAAAATTTAGTGACTTAAAGCTAGCTTATTTAGTGGCCTAAGGAAAACGGCCATTTTATCTGCTCATCTATCCATGGGTCAGAAATTCACGCTGGGCCGCGCTGGGTATTCTTTTGCGCATCTCATGCAGCTGTAGTCTCACATGCTTTAGGATGGCCTTACTCACACGTTTGTCTTTTGGTTCCTGCTGTCAGCTGGAGTACAAGTCACCAGCAGTCTTGTACAGGCTTGTTCACACGGTGGCAGCATTCCAAAAGTCGCAAGGGAGAGTTCCCAGCATGAGGAAGGCAAGTCTGATGCACAAGCAATTTTTAAGCCTCTACTTGTGTCACATTTGCTTATATTCCGTTGGTCAAAGCAAGTCACATGTTGGTGAGGAAGAGAACCATTCAGGGTCATGGATACAAGGAGGTGTGATAAATTGAGTCATTACTATAGCCATCTATCGTAGTTTGTGTGTACAATTTTTTTTTTTTTTGATGCATTTAAGTTTTGCTTTTGGTCAACATAATATGAGCATAAGCTCTATGTAAAGTAAAAAGAGCATTGTGAACAGGAGGGAATTCACATACGTTGAGAGCCCATGGTACCAAGAACTTCACATATGTTATCTTATTTAATTTTGTGAATGTGGAGTGAAAGAACTGAGATGCAGAGAGAGAGGGTAAATAACTTGTCCAAGGTCACAGTTAGCAAGTCACACTCCAGTCTAATGATCTAAATAAGCATTAAAAAAAAAAAAAAGAAGAAGAATAGAATATGTCAGTAATGGTACATACTAAGGATAGGTTCTGTTTCATAAACTGTATTTATTTCTATGCATTGGTTCATAATGCATGATAGAATTCTTGCCATGGATAATTTTTTTGAAAAGCTTGCCAGCCACTCTATTACCCCATATGACCTCCCACAAGCATGTGAAACCAGAATGCTCATAACCAGGACGTATTAAAAATATACTGTTATTTTCCCACTCCTGATTTATCTAAAAGGTGTTCTTTGACTACACTGACATGGTATTACATTGACATAGTGTTTTAATCAGGTGATGAGCACCTGACCTTTTCCACTGCAGTTAATCTCTTTTTATCAGCATCTACTAACATTTCTTTGTGACTTAAAAGAAAATCATGACCTCAGGAAAGATTTGATATTTGATAATTTGATATTCTGGAGTGCAAGAGATTAGAACATAAATTTCCCTTATTGATAGACCCTTTTAGAAACCAATAAAGAGCAAAAGAGGCACAAAACAGTTAGGATGCAATGCCATGGGTTTGAACCGAAGTATTTGTTACTCAGATTTTGTGTCTGAAAGAGGAAAAATGAAAGCATTTTGTCACATTCTATTACTATTTCTTTGTTAATCTCATTTTTCTTCCATCATGCAAAATGGAATGTTCATTTTAAAATCAGCCCACATACTGAAATGTCTTCTTTTATTTGCAAAATGGAACCTTTCTATTAAATGTTGGAGGAAAAAGAGACTTTTAAGGAAATATCAACAAAATAGAAGCATTTCCAATGGAAATTCCTTTGAGCTAAAATAAGTTCCTGCTCGGTGGCTTTATTTGAAGCTTCTCCCTTTGAGATTATTTTTTTCATACTTACCCAACTTGAATAAAGATTGCAAATTAATAAACTGGGAATTATTTTACAGAAAACAATGGGGGAAAATGTCCATAAATTCCTACAAATCTCTGCATGCAAAGGATTCAGACAGTAACTTGAAATTCTCAAGAGTATTTTACGGATTGATTACAGATTTTTTAAAGCCATCATCTTCTGTGCTCACCAAGTAAAGTGTGAGCTGGAAAGTTATTTTAAAGTCATTTTATTGCAAGGAAAATAGCAGGATTCTGCCAGAGCACAAATGCTAGTAAAATTGCAATGAGACATTGAAAATTACAAGGTCAGAGCTCTATATTTATATGAAACTAATATTTAAACAAAAAAGGTAATATGATTTTTCATATTGTCAAGGGCTAACTCCATAGCCCTTGACAACCACCATTCTGCTCTTGATTCTATGAATTTGACTATTTTAAATACCTCATAAAAGTGGAATCATGCAGTATTTGTTTTTCTGTGCCTGACTTATTTTCACTTTGCATAATCCTCAAAGTTCATTCATGTTGTCACTTACTGCAGAATTTCCTTCTTTTTAAAGGCTGAGTGGTATTCCATTGTATGTATCTACCACCTTTCTTTCTCTGTTCCTTCACTGATGGACATTTAGGTTGTTTCTACGTCTTGGTGAGTCTGAATAGCACTGCAATGAACAGAGAGAGCTAATATCTCTTCAAGATCCTGATTTCAATTCTTTTGGATAAATACCCAGAAGTGGAATAGCTGGATCATATGGTAGTACTGTTTTTAACTTTTTGAGGAACCTCTGTACTATTTTCCATAGTGGCTGCACCATTTTGCATTCCACCAACAGTGTACAAGTGTCCCAATTTCTCCACATCTTTGCCAACACTTCTTGTCTTTTGTTTTCGTTTTTTGATACTAGCCATCTTGCCAGGTGAGAGATGATCTCTCATTGTGGTTTTGATTTGCATTTCCCTGATAATTAGTGATGTTGACCATTTTTTCATATATCTCTTGGCCATTTGTATGTCTTTTTGGGAGAAATATCTGTTCAAGTCCTTTGCCCATTTTTAAATTGTGTTATTAGTTGTTTTGCTATTGAGTCATAGGAATTCCTTATATTTTGTGGAGATTAACTCTTTATCAGATATATGGCTTGCAAGTATTTTCTCCCACTCTGTAGACTGCCTTTTCACTCTGTTGACTGTTTCCTGTGCTGTGCAGAAGCTTTTTGGTTTGATGTAATCTCACTTGTTTATTTTTGTTTTTATTGCCTGTGCTTTTGGTGTCATATGCATGAAATCATTGCCAAAACCAGTGTCATGAAGATTTTCCCCTGTGTTTTCTTCTAGGAATTTTACAGCTTCAGGTCTAACATTTAAGTCTTTAATCCATTTTGAGTTGATTTTTTGTGTATAGTGTAAGATAAGGGTCCAATTTCATTCTTTTGCATGTGGATATCTAGTTTTCCCAGCACCATTTCTTGAAGAGACTACCTTTTCCTCATTATGTATTCTTGACACTCTTATCAAAGACCATTTAACCATATATGCATGGATTTATTTCTGGGCTCTCTATTCTGTTTCTTTGGTCTATGTGTCTGTCTTTATACCAGTACCATACTGTTCTGAGTACTGTAGCTTTGTAATGAATTTTGAAATCAGAAAGTGTGATGCCTCCACCTTTACTCTTCTTTCTTAAGATTGATTTGGCTATTTATGGTCTTCTGTGGTTCCTTATGAATTTTAGAATTATTTTTTCTCTTTCTGTAAAAAATGCCGTTGAGATTTTGATAGGGATTGCATTGAATCTGTAGGTCACTTTGGGTAGTATGGACATTTTAACAGCATTAAGTCTTCCAATCCATGAACATGGGATGTCTTTCCATTTTTTTGTATCTTGTTTAAGTTCTTTCATCAGTATTTTCTAGTTTTCAGTATATGTCTTTTACTTCCTTAGTTTATTCCTATGTATTTTATTCTTGTTGGTGCTATTGTAAATGGAATTGTTTTCCTATTTCCTTTTCAGATAGTTCATCGTTAGTGTATAGTAAAGCAACTGATTTTTGTATGTTGATTTTGTAGCCTGCAACTTTACTGAATTTGTTTATTCTAACAGTTTTTTAAAATGGCGTGTTTAGGGTTCTTTACATATATGATCATGTCATCTATAAACAGGGACCATTTTATTTCTTCTCTTCCAATGTGGATAACTTTCATTTCCTTTTCTTGCATAATTACTCTGGCTAGGGCTTCCAGTACTATGTGGAATAGAAGCGGTGAGAGTGAGCATCTTTGCCTTTTTCCTGATGTTAGAAGAAAGCTTTCAGCTTTTCATCACTGGGTATGTAAGTTGTAGGCTTTTCATATATGACCTTTATTATGTTTAGGTAATTTCCTTCTATTTCTAGTTTGTTCAGAGTTTGTTTTTTATCACAAAAGGGTGTTGAATTTTGTCAAATGCTTTTTCTGCATCTATAGAGAAAATCATGTGACTTTTTCCTTTTATTATGTTAATGTGGTGTATCACATTCTTGGTTGGCAGTTTTTTTCTTTCCACTCTTTGAATATATCATCCCACTACCTTCTGGCCTGCAAGGTTTCTGTTGAAAAATTCACTGATAGTGTTATGGTGGTTCTCTTGTATGTGACAAGTCACTTTCCTCTGCTGCTTTCAAAATTCTCTCTTTATGATGAATTTTGATGTTTTGAATATAATGTGTCTTGGTGTAGATTTCTTTGAGTTTATCTTTTTTGAGTTGCATTGAGCTTCCTGGATCTGGATGTCTCTTTCTTTCCTCAGACATGGCATGTTTTCAGCCATTATTACTTTGAACAAGCTTTCTTGTCCTTTCTCACTCTTCTCCTTCTGGGACTCTCATAATGTGTATAACAGTCAACTTGTTGGTGTCTCATAAGTCCTTTAAGCACTCTTCACTTTTCTTCATTCTTTTTTTCTTTTTGCCCCTTTGACTGAATTATTTCCAATGACATATCTTTGAGTTTGCTAATTCTTTCTTCTGCTTACTCTAGTGTACTGTTGAATCTTTCAGTTCAATTATTGTGTTCTTCAGCTCCATGATTTCTATTTGGTACTTTAAACAATATTTTCTGTCTCTTTGTTGAAATTCTCACTTTGTTCATGCATTGTTCTCTTGGCCTCAGTGATTATCTTTGTGACAGTTATTTTGAATTCTCTGTCAGGTAAATCATATAACACTTTCTATAGGGTCAGTGTCTGAAGATTTATCTTGTTTCTAACATCTTTGCCTGATTCTTCATTTTTTTCTTGATGCTCAGTGTTGGTGTCTGTGCTTTAGACAAAGCAGGCCCCTCTCCCAGTCTTCATGCAGCAGCCTTGTACAGAAGAAGACCTTCACCAATCAGCCTTGCCAGAGATTCTGGGGGCCTCTGCGAACTCTTTCTCTCCCCAGGGAGAAGCAGACAGCTTTTATTTTGGTGACTTATTCTGTGATGAGTCAGGGAGAGAGGAGCTATGGCATTTATCAGTAAAAACTCTTGTCTCTCTTCTCCCCCACGCAGCTAGACTGTGTTTGACCTGTCAGAACTTCAAAACTGGTAAGACAGATGCTAATTCTTTAGGCATCCCTGAAGAAGTTGGTGCACTGGATGCATAGATCAACTCTTTCCCTCCCCACAGGGAATCTGAGAGCTGGGAGTTTTCATCCACTCACTCTGTGCTGAGCAGGGGGGAGGATCTATGGTGTCTACCAGCCCAACTCACCATCTCTGTTTTCCCCCAGGTGGCTAGTTAGTGCTGGACCTGTCAGAGTTCTGACTGTTGAGACAGAAGCCATTTATCTGGGGAGCCTCGTGCTGGACACATGAACCAATCACTTTCCTCCCCTGGGTGAAGCTGGGGCTAGGGGGTCTCTTCCTGATTGTATGGCACTGCTCCGGGGACAGGGACTCTGGCAAAATGGTATCCCAAATCTCCCTGCTGGCTTCAGTGAGTCTGGTTTTGCATTCTCTTGGGGTGCAGGAGCCTTTTAATTAGTTTCTGGATTTCTCACAAAGGGAATTTTTCTGTGAATTGTTGTTGAATCAGTATGTTTTTTGGGGGAAGGAGAGTTCAGGGCTTCCTAGTTTGCCATCTCACTGATGTCACTCCCCTGTTTTCTACTTAGTTTGTTTCTTGGGAGTCTTGTGTGCCCTCGATCGGTTTAGAAAATAGTAATTAATCCAATGGACAAAAATTGAATCTCATTTTAATTTGTATTATTTTAGGTACCAATGAATTAGAACTTTTCCTATGCTTATCGACTATATGCATTTCTTCTTTTGTAAAGTTAGAGTAAATATTCATATTCATCTCTTGGAAACAAAAATGAATGCATTTTTCAGCCTACATTCTGTTCTGATGATTCAGTGTTATCCATTTCTGAGCTCTGTCATATCTGCAAGTTATAAGTCTTTCTTGTCCTCCTCTAGGAAGTTGAAAATTAATATTCATTTCTATATTTGTCAGGAAAACACATGAGTGTTTGAAGATGGAGTGGGATCTTATTTTCAACTCTATTTAATACCTGCAGTTAATCACAGAAAACCAACAATTTCAACTTCTTAGAATATTGTTACCATATTCTAATTTTGTAGCAACTAAAACAATATACTCCTTTTTGGTTGAAAACCCCTTAGAATCTTAGACTAAGCCTTAGGAAAGACATTAGTGCTTTGGAAAACACTTGAAACATTGTATCAGAAAAGTTTCAGTTAAATATCTTCTTATAAGGGAATAAAATAAGATTCTGTGTGGCAATAGGTCTCCAGAGAAAGGGCACATAAGACTTACCTATAGATTTTAAAAAATATATTAGATGCTTGGCAGCATCTACCCAAGTGGGGTCTAGATATGTATATTTGTGTTATTTAGCCTTTGGTTTAGAATTACTACTCACAAGAGACAGAAGAGTGTGAGTTATAAGGTTTAGCATATGTAAAATACATTACTGGCACATTTTTCAAATTTTAATGACTGACATTCGGCAGTGTCATAATTTGTGATTACATTAATATGGTACTGCTTCGGTTGTTGTTTTTTAGGAAATCTGTTATTAAATTGCTGCAAATTAGAATGAAAGCATTTAGACTTGAAGAAATAAGATAGAGTATGGTGCATTAGAAAATTCTAGAAAGAATTGCACCAAATATTTACCAATGAAAATTGCATGGGGGATAGGTTGGGAGGTCAGTTAGAGGTTGCTCTGCATGATAAGTGGTATTTTTCAAAACTATTACAAGTATTTATTTTAATGTTTGCTAAATGTAACACATAAATGAAAAACCACTGCTTTTTAATTATAAGCAACTTTTTTTCCTTATGAATTTCTTAAGCTGAGGATGGGAAATAGATGTCACCTCAGAACCCAATTCCAGTTGGCAGTGACTATGTGGGGGCAGTGTTTTAAAGAGGATTCAAAGACTCTCTCCATGCTCAGTGGGAAGTATCATTTTTCATTAAGGGATGTTTACTATGGGCAGGGGGAAGAGGAGGGGGGGCCAGTGTGGGGTGCTTATTGACCCTTCTCCAAGTGCTGGTAAGATAGCACGTTACATCCAACTTTTAATTATTTGGTCCTCATAAAATATTAAAAAAAATAGATTTACAAATGGGCACAACTTTATTCCCTCCAACTTTATGTTCGTATTTCTGGGACAGGTTTTCAGAATGTGTTACTCTTGAGCATATGTTTATATTATTCATTGCTTTCTAGTCGCTGCTTTTGATTCAGACCTTACTGGAATGGGAATTAGGCCGACAGGCAGGTTTGCAGTTATGCTTTCCTAATAACTCATTTGTGTTTGAAAGTTAGTTTTGGTTTCACAAATGTAAGACCTAGAATCTCTCTACTGCTACATTTTCTTTAACTGCAATGTTATTCTACATTCTACAGTTAATCCTACCCATGGCTGGTTTCTCTATCCTTTTTCGACAACTGGTTGATATCTGTGAAAGTAGCTTAACATTTGAATATAGAGATTTCAACTCTGACTTACAACATTCCAATCAGATTGTTGACCTCTTTTAATGGGAAAATATTTATTTTTCTGGACAATTCTGCTCTCTGTTAGCGAATTCTTTATCCAGCTGCTTAAGCCTTCTAGAATGTCAAAGCTCTTTTTAGTGAATTCCAGCTCCATAGAACCTGTCCCTCTATTCCCCAAATTAATAATAACAATATGATTATTATTGTTATTATTTTGGTTTCTGCCCAAGATTTCATCCTCAGACAACAATACGGAATAATTAACCTTCATTTAGGAGCTTCAATCTTAAAATCTCTCTTATCTTCAGGATCAGTGGAATTTCCTGACTCCTAAAAAAATAGATGTTTATTTCTGTGTTATTTCTGCATACTTTAAATGCAATACATTTGAATGAGACAATGACTATACTATGTACTTGCTTTCAGATAGCATTTTAGGCTGTATCTTCAAAATGGGAAACATGCCCTTTAGTAAGATTTAAATTAGTACATAAATCAAGGACAACATTTCCTAATGTAGAAGATGATCTGCCTTAGGAAATATTAGTTTTCAGGAAATTGATTTTAAAAAAAAACTCTTAAAGGCAGTTCTTAGAGTGGAAGATGTTAGAGCAATGGATCATCATCCCTCAGTCTAGAACTCTCTCATTCCTTGCAGCTGTTAACCTTCCACCTGCTTTGAATCCCCATGAGAAACATAGATGAACACAAGTATTGAGGGTCAAGTGAATCTGAGGTCTTTTGTCTCACAGTTTCAGAAATTAGACTTGAAACCATTTTATTATCTAGAAATGACTTCAAGGTAACTCTACATTTCCTGTTAAAATCCTATCATGAGATATTTCACTATCCTCTGGAGTTTTAGAAGAAGGTGAAATTTAGCACTACTGGTTTTTAATCTAAAAGGCGAGAACATTTAGAAAGTGATCTTGTATTTAAATGTTTTCATACCTCACACCATAAAAGTTTTTGTATAGTTTAGAATATCACAGTCCATTCCTCTGAAGTGTACACATTAATAGGCTTTGTGTGCATCTTTAATTCATTAAAATTAATTAGGATTTAATGTGCTGGATCTTTGATCCAAAGATCTCAAAGCATCTTGCCTGTCTACATTAGTGTCCCTGTGAGGTAGTTGTTAAGTATGATTCCTTATTTTACAAATGAGGTACAAATGAAGCTGAGAGAGACTTAAGGGACTTACTCAAAGTCCCAGAGCAAGTTAATAGCAGAACAGCAATAAAGGATAGTCCCCTGACTTGAGAGATTTTCAACCTTTCCTCAGAATATATCCCTAATTCCACTCTAAAATGCTACATTGTCCATGAAAATTAGCATATTATTACATGCTCAGTGCTTTATGAAATTAAAATGGACCTAAGAGGAATTTAATAAAATATTTCTTTCTCTCTATTACACTTTTATTAGGTTTCTGGGGAAATACATGTGATCAAAGTGTCCTTACTACACATAAGTAGGTATTTCCTTTTGTCCAGTTGTGTGGGGAGCACTGAAAGAGGGCATCAGAAATAGTAGCCAGAGAATATGGCGACCATAAGTGTGGTTGAGAGTAGTGATGATTTTCTTACTGATGGAGAATCTTGTAAGTTCAGAGATTTTTCTCTTAATTAGCCAGTTGGGCATCCTTCCAACTCACTGAATCATAAAGTCATGGGAATATTAGTGTCTTAGGTGCCTTAGGATTTTCTGGGTCTTACTTCCACAAAATGTAGGATTTCGCTCCAAAGTATGCTTGACAAGTCATCACATAGTCTCTGCTTGGGTACTGTGGGAGATGGAAAGTTATCTCTTTCTAAGAAACTTCGTTTCTAATAAACTTTTCCACTGATGAATATTTGTAATAACCAATCCACAAGTATTTATTGATATATATATATATATATATCTGTCTCAGGAGCAATATATATATATATAATATATAAAGAAATATAATGTCTCTGACCTCAAGAACCTTGGCCAAGTTAATTTTTGGACCTCAGTTTCTTCATCTACATAACGAGGAATTGACTTGTTTTGAGGATTAGATGAGTCCAATACAGTTATGCATCACTTAACGATGGCGATACATTCTGAGAAATGAGTCATTAGACAATATCATCGTTGTGCGAACATCATAGAGTGTACTTAACACAAACCTAGACAGTATAGCCTACTACACACCTACACTATATGGTACTAATCTTATGGGACCACTGTCGTGTGTGCGGTCCATTGTTGACTGAAACATCATTATGCAGCGCCTGACTGTACAGAGCATTTAGGAGAGAGCCTGCTACGTAGTAAGTGCTCAACAAATGTCAGTTCTTATTACCTGTGGGGAGAGAGAGAGAGAAATTACTTACCAATCTGTTTCCGTATTTTGTTCTCCATCCCATTGCTTTAGATCAGCCCATTATCATTTCTCATTTGAATTACTGCAGTAGCCTCCAAACTGGTCTCCTTGTTTCCAGCCTCAGCCTTTGCCATCCGTTTTTCCACGTTGAAGCAAAAGAGAGCTTAATAAAATGCGAGTCTGAGCATGTTAATCACCATCTTAAAATTCATTGCTCTTCGTGTGCTTCAGTATGAACTAGTTTATGTGACTGACACCACCCTGGACGATCCAGCCGCTGACAGCTTTTTCAGGCTTATTTACACTACACCCATCCTCTGACTTTATATCCCGAATTCTGAAGCACAGACCACCTGCCAGCTCTCTGTGCTCTCTCCAGTCTGCAGGTCTCCGGGTCTGGCCTGAGCCCCCATTCCTCTTTCTGCTATGTGACGCTTTCATCAGCTGACCCTGTTTCACTTGCTTTCCTCACTTTTGTTCTACTCATCTGCCAAGGCTCAGTTTATACATCTCCTCCAAGAAGTCATTTTTGATCCCTAAGGTGCTCTCAAAGACTTGTATTCCTACCTTCCCACCTATTTAACCACCTTCGATTACAATAACCTTTCTGTGCCTCTCTACCTCAAAACTCAAGAGCCTTGAGATGAGGGACTGTGTCTTGTTCACTGGTCTTTCCCCAGGGCCCAATTCTTGGCACATGGTAGATACTCAATAAAGGTATCTTGAATGAATAACAATAGACAACAGTGTGGAAAAACTATTAAATAATTGCTTCAGACAAAGAGTGACATAAAAGTTACAGAAAGGAGACCATCCCTGACTGTGTAGGCAGAGGAAGGATCACAGAGATGGTGGCACTTGGGCTAGAGTCTTTTTCTTGATCTTTCTGGAGTAAAGGCGTTCAAGTAAACTCTAGACCATTAGTGAGTTAAACTGTAGCCTTTGTGCCTGAACGTAATCCCAACTCAGACACTTCCTCGCTGGAAGATAGTATACATCTATAAAATGAATATTATAATAATATCTATCACTGTACTACATACCTCAGCTCAATTCAACAAATCCTTAACTCTTTCGAGGGACAGATTAAGCAGATGTAAGTTCTCTTCCTAAGCCCAGCAATTGGGAACACGTGTATTTCTGGTATATACACTAGACCCTTGTGTTAGGGTTCAGGAGTGAGTGGAGAGCCTTTGAGAAGATGGGAGTGGTGAAAGATCTGAGGAAAGAATGGAAGGGAAATGAAAAAATAAATCACTATATATCTGTCTCAGGGAGCAGATATAGAATTGTGTATGTAAAATTCTTTTAAAAATTCCTATAGTTAAGAAAATTTTTTTCTTTTAAAACTCTAGTTTTATCATAAGAATGTTTGTTTTATTGTGAGAATGTTTTCATGACAATGAAGATGTTAATGTGAAATATTTAGATATTCTTAAGCCTGCTAAGCCAGGGACCAACTTGAGTCTACTGGGAGGCCTATGAACATCTTCTGGATGGGGTTAACTCCTTGAAATTAAAGAATGCAAAATTTCATAAATGCACACTCCTTTTCTGAGGAGAGAGCACACTGCATTCTCAGAAGGTTCCATGGTCTAACAAAGGTCAAGAACCATTGGTATTTTTGTGCTTTCTCCAATCAGAGTTAGGTAATGAGCTGCATCTCTGAGGAATGGAGGTATGTTTATTAATAACAGACCCTTCAAAATATTTGGTTAAGTGGAATATCATGATTCAACACACTTGATATATCTTTATCTTCTTATATCCCTGTTCCTCGTTATAGCAAAAGAAAGCTTACTAGGTCAATTTAAACTGAGCTTTTAATGATGTGCAAAAATTCTTTCCATGGAATAACTTTTGTATAATCATTAAGCTTTGTTATTTTGGGGGATCAGAGATTGGAAAGCAAAACAAACAAACATACAAATAAACAACAGCAACAAAACAGCAGTAAAGTCCAGGATTTTGGATATTAGCAATAGCTACATAGTTCAGACATATCCTATTTTTCTTTCTTTTTTGTCTAGTAGTGCATTTTAAAGCTCCTTTTCCTTTTCAAGGAATTGAAAGGCTCCTATTATCTCTTTGTCATAGTGAATATATAAGCTCGAGAGAATCACATTTTGTGTTTACTTATCTGACACATTAAGATAGAAACTGGCCTTTGTTGGGATGTGGAAGAGAGAAGGAGAGGAGTTGGGATGGGGGTTGAAGGAGAAAAAGGATTTTTGATGAGTGTCTACTGTGTGCCAGGCCCATCATGGGACATTACAAGTGTTATCTCATTTCATCCGTACAGAAATCCTGTTGTTGTTGGAAGCAGTGTCTTTGTTATAGGTGAGAAAATCGAGGCTTCAGAAACTAAGGAATTTGCTGAAGGTCGTATAGCTTGCAAAATTGGCCTTTAAATTCAACGTGGGAACCTATGAGGTTTTTTCTTTTCTACCCTTGCTAGATACGTTTTGCAAAAACTCGTGCCTTCTAAAGGCTTTTTTAGATGCCTTAGTGTTTACACAGGACCTGACGTTACTGTTAGCAGATAAATTGGAGCTATTTACCCATACTCTTTGAAGAGCTAGAATAACCTTCAGAGATGAAAGCATCACCAGTCGTTAGTTGTCTTCTCATTACTAGTACTAGCTAGTGATCTGGACTCTGTATGATCCTCAGAATACTGAATGATCAGAAGTCACAGGCTATAAGAAAACAGACTATGAGCAACTCAAACATCACAGAAATAATAATGGTAGTATGATAAATAGCCAGATTATACAATTAACAGCCTATATGATTTTAATAGGGCATCTCTGAAAACTCTTTCTCTTGTACCTCTATCTCTAAATGAGCACATATGTTCTCCAGACAACTTTCATAATTCCTATAGAAGTCTTTTTATTGTTTTCTCTCTGATTATAAAAGTACTATAAGCCTATTTTTTTTAAAAAGTAGTACAATAAAACATTTTTTAAAAAAATTAAAATTATCCATGATTCTCTTACCCATGATAAACATTATTAATATTTTAGTGCATTTCTTACAATGATTTTAGTATATATTATGCTTTCTAAACTTGATATTGCACTCTATGTACAGTTTTATATCCATTTCACTTAAATTTAATGTATCCACTTTCACTGAAACATATCATTAACTATAAACATTATTTTCAGTGGTTTAAAAAATACCAATTTAGTGGATATCTATGGGATTTTCTGCCCGGTAGCATACTTTCTCTTGTCCCTAGTTCTCCACTGTCTGCATGTACTATAGGGGCAACCATGTTCTTATTTAACCACATCCCATTGGCTATATTTAGTTGGATTGGAAGTGGGCACTTGACTCAAACTTAGCTAATTGGAGTGCTTCCCCCTCAAATTTTTAAGCTTGAGACCTCCCTGGTAGCTGAAGCCTTGGGAGCTTTTACTGGCCATGTTCGTTGCTCTTATGTAGAAAACATTAAATTGACAATGCAGTCAGCAGAAACGAGTCAGAAAAAAGTGCCCTGCCAGTGTCTGTAGTTCTGGTTGTTCTTGAAACTCAGCTTCATCTCTGGCTTCCTATGACTCATCTGTTCAACCTTTCTTTGGTTGCCTTGAGCCAGTCCATTCTCTTTCCGTTGAAGCTAGTTTGAGGTGGGTTTCTGTTGCTTTCTACAAAATATTCTGAGTAATACATTAACCTTGGGAGGTTATAGATGAGAAAACTGAGCCCAAGAGAGATTAGGTAAGCTGGAAAATGGTAGAGCTGTGATAGAACCCAGATATATTCGACTCAGAAGCCTGCACAGTCAACCATTGACATTCAAACTTTTGGAGCAGAGGTTTTCTGAGACTTCTCTTTCTGTGTGGTTCTCTCCAACAAAAATAGCAGCAAGAATAGGATAAATGGTGCCTAGGCACCTGTTTGTTTTAGTTTTAATTTAGTTTTTTTTTGGTAGAAGGAGAGAACTGAATATGAAGCAGAGGGAAGGGATCCTCTTTTCTGCCTTTGAGTTTCTGTGTTTCTGCTTGAAGATCTCCACTTTCTACTCTCAGCATATACTCTACCCATAAAGTCCAGACTACTTCTCATTTAGTTGGGACTAGTTATCAACTCCTTTGTTAAAGATGCCTGGTGTCTTGCTTCTTCCTTTCCCTTCCCCATTTCTCCCATTCCCCTCAAGTTTTATAAATAAGAACACCTACGTGGAACCTGTGATATCTCATTATCATCATCATCATCATCATCATGATTACATTCATATTTACTGAGTGGGTATCATGAGCCTGGCATGAGTTAGGCACTTGATGTGTATTATCTCATTTAATTTTTACTATAAGGCTTTGTAGGTACTTCTACTACTACTCTGCTTATTGATGCCGTTGTTATTGTTCTCTCCATTTTACACATGAAGCAACTGGGCCTTAGAGAGAGACTTTTTCCAAGGTCACGTACCTAGTAAACAGTGGAGCCCAGATTTGAATCCAATTCTGCCTATTGCTGAAGCTCATGCTTATACCTGCTTTAATGGGCTACAACAGATTCTGTGATAGGCGTGGTTCCCTCAACTGCATGGGACAAGAGAGGGAAATAGGAAGATTGTACGCTTATTAGTGGTGGACTGGCTACTGGGCCAGAGGGTTCGGTGTTTGGGTCAGTGTTTAAAGGGTCATAGAATTGGGTAGATAAGATAAGGTCTACAGCAAAAATTTATCTCAATTGGTGCAATATGCATATAATTTTGTAGGTACGATGGTAGTTCTGCTTTCAAACATAGGACTTAAATTACTGCTTGGGAATTACAGAAACAAGGTCATCCAGATGTTGGCAGAAGAAAGGCAAAGACTGGAAAGGTTGTCAGGGCTCCAGCTAAGAGTATGGCTTTCAGTGTAGATCTCTAGATTTAGCCAAAGAATTGAAATGCATTAGAAAACTAAGGTGGAGTCTGGTTGTAGAAATTGGCTGATCACAAGCAGGGTTGAATGGAAAAGTTGCATAAGAGCATTTATGGATGCCCTTGTGTCATTGCAGATGTGTCAGCATGTAGACATGCTGTATTAGTCAGAGTTCTCCAAAGAAACAGAACAAATAAGATAAATAAGATATATGGATATATGAAAAAAGTATGTAAAAATATACATGAGAAAAAAATTATGTATGTATGTATAAATGAGATTTATTATAAGGAATTGGCTCACGTGATTGTGAGGCTGAGAAGTTCCATGGTCTATTTTTTATAAACTGGAGACCCAGGAAAGCTGGTGGTGTAAATTCCAGTCCTAGACCAAAGGCCTGAGAACCAGGAGAGCTGATGATGCAAGTCCCAGTCCCAGGGTGGGAGAAGACTGATGTCCCAGCTCAGGTAGTCAGGCTGAGAGAGCAAATTCTCTCCTCCTCCGCATTTTTGTTCTATTCAGGGTTTCAATGAGTTGGATGATGCCTACTCACACTGGGGAAGGCCATCTGCTTTACTCAGTCTACCAAGTCAAATGCTAATCTCATCTGGAAACAACCTCACAGACATATCCAGAAATAATGTTTAATCTGGGCATTCCATGATCCAGTCAAATTGACACATAAAATGTGCCAGGCACCAGCCATTAGAAAGACTAATTTCAGAGACTAATTTCAAAGTGTATCAGCTAATGGACAAGACTAACGATTTGGAGATTAGCCAATATCCACTTAACCAGTTGCTTGCTGAATGACCTTTAGCAAATTATTCCATAAACTCTCTAAGCTCTCCCTTATCTGCAAAATGAGGCAAAACGAGGATCACAATACCTGTCTTACTGAGTGGTTATGAGGACTGAATCAATAATTTCTATGTAATAGGATACTATTTTAAAATATTAAGGTAAAAATTCTTATACTTGAAAAAGGTAGTGTAGGAGGAGAAATAAATTAGTCAAGGTTCTCCATAGAAACAGAACCAGTAAGGGATGGAGCAATCAAGGAATTGGCTCACATGATTGTAGGGGCTGGCACATTTGAAATCTGTAGAGTAGGCTGGAAACTCTTGGGCAGGAGCTGATGCTGCTATCATGAAGTAGAATTTATTCTTCTTCAGTGAAACCTCAATTTTGCTTTTAAGACCTTTCAATGGATTAGATGAGGCCTCCACACGTTATTAAGACTAATCTCCTTTACTTAAAGTCAACTGATTGTAGATGTTAACCATATCTACAAAATACCTTCACAGCAATACCTAGATTAGTGTTTGAGTAACTACGTACTAAATCTTAGCCAAATTGACCCTACAACTGACCATCACTGGAAGTAAGAAAGTAAGATACCTGTTGATGACAGCTGCTGACAGGGAGAATAATAGTCACCTCAGATACACTTGGGGACCTTGGAGAAGGAAAGTCCTGTGTCTTGATCATTATGTGAAGCCTGGGAGGTGGCAAGCCATGCTCAGTAGCCTCTCCATCCCCACAGCATAGCGGCAACAGAGCAGAAAGGATTGCAAGTAGATAGGCCAAGGGACGTAGATGAGCCAAGGCACCTTACAGAGTTCCAGTGGGAACTCTGTGGCGCAGAGAATAACAAAATCATTTCCCCCTTGCCTCCAACAGTGGTATGGACATGTTCCCTTAGCAGGTCTGAGGAGATCTTGCGGTTAAGATGAAGAGAATGAGAAGATGTGAAAGATGGACAGAAGATCGTAGATGTGGGCCACTGAGGAACTGAATTTATCATGACTAATATGAAGTTTCTGCTTCTGGGCAGGATACAAGATAGAGGCGGAAATTTCTATTACAGAGAAAATAAAGTGAGATTTTTGTACACTTAGGTTTATAGACTGAAACATTGTAACCACGATGCTTGGCCCAGTGCCTGTCATATAATGAGCACTCAATCAAACAGTAGTAACAAAAGAAGTAACAGTAGTAGCAGTGAGTAGTGGTAATAGCAGAAGTGGCGATGCTGGAGATGGTGATGGTGGTGGTAATAGTATTGGTACATGGACTACCAGTCTCAGGGTTGGCTCAGAGACTAGATGGACCAGAGGCTATGGCTAGAAGGTTCTGAGTATCTGCAGCAGTGGTGTTGAAAAATGGCAGTGACATTACAGCCCATTTTGGTTGCTAGGATATATCAGAGTTTTCTGTGGGAATTTTTCAAATAGACATTCTACTCTTAATCCCCAGTGGCAGCCTCAGGCAATGTTCTAGTGAAACTCTGATGCTGATGAAAGTGTGTCATTTCCCTCAGATGTGTGGATGTTAGCAGAAAGTTGAGAGCAACTCAGACTACTTGCCTTATTCACAATTGAGGCAACTGGCCCTAAGGGCTCAGAGTAAGTTAATTGTTGAGAAAGAACTCACATCCTCTGATACCTAGTAGTATTTCTACCATACCACCTTATATCTCCTCAAGAGAAACACGCAGCCAATTACCTCATGTAAAGAACATATAAGTTTACGCATTGTAGGAAATCAAAATAATAAAAACAAATCTAGAAATATACTGCTAGGATATAAGGCTCAGTTTCTAAAGCTCGACTCCATGAAACTTAAATATGAAATGTGAACTTTTCATACTGCTGTCTATATTTGGCTACAGTATCCTTCAGGAAGTCTTGAATATTTAAAAAGAGAAGCTTTGTTGGAAAGTTAATTTTTGGGAAAGGTGGATAACCTGGTGGTGACGATCAGCTGCATTCCAGGGAGTCAGATAAATGACTAGCAAAGTTGGTCATGGTGAAACATGCTCCAACATTTCACATTTTTGTTTTTATTTCACAGAACATGGTTTTGATATTTTGATATCTGGGGAAATATGTGCTGGCTTTAGTGATGCTTGTTTCTCAGATTGTTAGGAAAATTGGTAGAAGTGACTTTCAGAATAAATCTCCAAATTTTCTTGAAACAAGAGCCTGGGAAAAAATAGTTGAGAGCACTGGTCTGTGGTCATTGAGACCAGTCCCCTGTGTAGATTCCCTTTGCATAACACACAGCAGAGAGCTGGATAAGACAAAGAGTAATGATGAATCTTGGCTCAAAGTGGACTCAGAAGGCCACCTGGTGGTGCTTGAGTCTCTTCTGGAACATCTGTTCTGAGAGTCTTTCAAGTCTTTGCTCAAATGTCACCTGCCCACTGAGGCCCGCTCTGGCTTCATTTAAATTACCATTTAAATTGTATCCCAACTCAACTCCAGCACTCCCAAATCCAATTGTCCTACTTAATTTTTTTCCTTAGCATTATTTATCACCCTACATACTATATAATTTATTTATTTAATGTGTGTTATGGGTTGAATTGTGTCCCCTTCAAAAAAGATATATTGGAGTCCTAATCCCCAGGAGAAGCAGGACCTCAGAATGTGACCTTATTTGGAGATGGGGTCTTTTTGGAGGTAATCAAGTTAAGTGAGATCATTAGAGTGCATATGATCCAATACAATTGGCGTCCTTAAAAAAGGGGGAAACAAGAGACATAGAGACAGACACACGTGGAGGGAAGATCATATGAAGAGACACAGAGAAGATGGCCATCTGCAAGCCAAGGAGAGAGGTCTGGAATAAATTCTTCTCTTACAGCCCTCACATCTTGATTTCAGACTTCTAACCTCTAGAACTGTGGGACAATTAATTTCTGGTGTTTTAGCCATCCAGTCTGTGCTATTTTGTTACAGAAGCCCTACGAAACTAATACAATGTGTTTATTATTTAAGGTGTGTTTTACTCCCTGGAGTTATAAGCTCCAGGAAAGCAGGGATTTTTTGCTGTTTTGTTCACTGATAGATCCCAAGGCTCTAGAACAGTTCTTGGCATATAGACACTCAATAAATGTTTGTTTAAAACATGAATGAATGAATGATTAGGCTGAAACACCAGTGGTATCAAGGAGTTTGCTGCCTACATTAGGTGGATAATACGGTCTTCTGTTTTTTTTTGGTGAGGAAGATTGGCCTTGAGCTAACATCTGTGCCAATCTTCCTCTATTTTGTATGTGGGACACCACCACAGCATGTCTTGATCAGTAGTGTGTAGGTCCATACCTGGGATCCAAACCCGCGAACCCCGGGCTGCTGAAGTGGAGCGCATGAACTTAACCACTAAACCACCAGGCTGGCCCCCACGGTCTTCTTTTTAAAGATAAGGAAACTGATATCTAAGATCAGGCTGCTCAGAATAAGCACAGAATGTGAACCCATGTTTTCTGAATTCTGCCTCCAACTAAGGCCAGTGATTGATCTGCTATCACAGTGGATCTCAAACTTTAGTGTGCATCAGAATCACCTGGAGGACTTGCGATGGCCCAAATATTCTGATTCTGAGGGTCTGGGGGGTGGGGCGGGAGAATTTCTAACAAGTTCCCGGGTGATGCTGATGCTGCTGGTTCTGGGATAGCACTTTGAAAACCACTGTACTATATTATAGCCAACTTCCTAACCTTATATTATGGGGTAAGTATACGTAGCTCTATGCATGATCAATTCCACAGGTTGTGTACCTGTCGAAACTTGATGGTTAATCACCTGGGTATAGCAAGGAAAATGGACAATTGTATTTCCATTTCTCGGTTACAACTATTTTTTCTCTTTTCAATGTTGTGCTTTTATGTTGGTTCTTTTCTTTCTTTCCAGATTTCCTTTGTTCTCTTTACTCTGATCTTTCTTTAGAAACTCTATTTGTTGTATTGTGTTTTTTCCCCATGTTCTGTGAAATACTGTGATAAATATGTGAAAATAATTTAATTAAGCTTAAGGTAAATTACCTTGCATCTAACCTGAGAACAGCACAAAGCCTCCCATAATTTCTATTATTCACTTCACTTTGTCTTATTTGTTGAGGGGCATCTGAAAAACCTTAGAAACTCAGTTCAGAAAAAACAAATTGGGTGACTGCGGTATGTATAAATCAGAGATTTGAGATTTCAGACACGGATGATGAAGTTACCATGGAAAAAATTTTTTTTCTTTGGCTGTTATTACTCTTACTAGCTGTAAGATCTGTCCAGGAACAATATATCATCTAGAAGAGGGGAAGGTGGACTTCAAAAAACAAAAAAGGAAAAAGAAAATTCAAATCAGAAAAAAAAAGGCTGCCTTAAATCAGTCGTTATTGTATCCATACCGAGGTCCTTCATGAAAAAAGAACAAAACCAAGGAAGGCCTTGATAAATTGATTCTTCAAAGAACATATTTCTTTTGTGTCATGATCGAGTGAACAGTGATTAAATTTTGATGGTATAATAAACGCAGATGATATTTCTTATTATTTCCCAGATATAAAATTCTTGGGTTGTATGGTTCCGAGACTTTTAAATACGTACATTCATCTCATAATATGCAAAAGCTTTCTTTCAGTGGATTTTTTTTGTCTATCTGTGTTGAAATAATTAAAACCGCTAGGGGGCACTGTGGATAAACATTTGTACCAAAGATACCTATACAGGAGAGCTAACTCAGAATTCAGTTATACAGAAGTCTCTAATTACCCATGTATACTGATACAAAATTCTATTTTTAAATTACTTCTTTGAACTCAGAATGCATTTTTCTCGTAGAAACAGTGAAGTGGTATGTTCCTAAGTTAACCCCCAATAATCTGTTAAATATACATTATAACTGAGGTTTATTTGCTATATAAAAGGAAACAATAAAAAAGCAAAAAATAAAAAAAAAGCCCCAATAAAATTTTGCAACTTATTTAGATATAATGGGGTTTAAAAAAGTCTGACTATAGAGGTTTTTTTGGGGGATGGCGGGACAGGTTTAATTACAGAAGTTTGCTACGGAAATGCTGTAAAGTTACCATCTCCCCTCCTTCAAAAACAAGACAAAAATACTCGGTAATGAACTGTTAATCTGCAGGTCACCCCCACTAACCGGACTGACAGCGTTATTCCCCTCCTCCCAGCTCCCTTCTGTGGTTGGTGGGTTGGGGCTGGCTGGGTCCTGCCTCCCCTAGAACCTGCTTGGCTGCTTTGCTTTCTGAAGACCACCACCTCTGCCACCCGTGCTCCCCACCTGGCGCTGTTCAGTAGCCCTTCTTGCTTCTCTCCTTTCTTTTAAAAGGCAGCCGGATGTCCAGCCAGCTCCAGCCACTGGGTGGAGCTGTAGCCTCCTAGTCCCTAACTAGCAAGAGTACTTTCTTTGAGCATCAGTCATTCCCAGATCTGGTTTTGTCGCTCAGCTCACTTCCCAGTTGGGAACAGGAGCATCCCGTGGCCACAGCAAGTCTCCCTTCTTCCCCCTGTCCCCCTGCTCCAGAAATGGTTCCCCTTTTCTCCTTCCCTCTTCAACGTTCCTCCCCCTAAGTCAACGACTGTTTTTGGAATATCCTTTTCTTTTTTTCTCTAGGGCTTTCGCTACATTGGTCTACATTTCAATTAGTGAGTATTTTAAACTAGATGGGAGACAAATGACTTGGCAGTTGATTCCTTACCCTGATTCCTCACCACCCTTCCCTGTCCTCTTTAGCCAGAGCTGAAAATCAGGTTTCTTTCTTCTCCTCAGAGCTAATGGGGATGAAGGTGGCAGTGAATGGTGAGCAACATGTCTGAATGTGTGTGGATGAGAGGAATGTCGACCACAGGGGCTCTTTCTCTCCGGGTGTTGAATACCACAAACTGCCCTCATAATTTAGGTTGTGTTGGTATCACTTGGGAGTGCTTGTGAAAAATGCAGATTCCCAGAGGTGTGGCGTGAGACCCAGGGGGAAGTGCCTTTTAAATAAGCATCCCTGGTGATTCTAATGAGGCTGTTATGCGGCCCACACATTAGTAAATTATGCAATAGGTCCTCCATCCCCAAGCCTCCTTTCAGGCGAGTGTGTTGTGATTTTAGAGTGTATCTTTTTGTTTATGGGTTTTTGTTTTAAGGCAGCAAATGTGTCACTATCACCAAGGAGACAGAAAAGGTATTTAGTTGGTTTGTTTGATGAGGTTATGAAAAAATAATGTTTAGTAAAGATGGGCATCCATCTGATCTGCCCATTTAGGAGTGTATGTGTAGTATTTCCACCTACACTTTTCACAAAAGGAGAAAGCATTATTCATGGAAGCTTCTATGTGTGTGTGTGTTTTTAGATGATAAATAATTGAAAGTAAAGGTTGGCGGTTGGCATCAGTATGCTATGTCAAGCTTTTCTTTTTCTTTCTTTTTTTCCAAGGGTAATGAGGAGACAGATGGTATTTTTTTCTATAGACACACACACACACAAGCTCCCAAATCTCACAGTTGTGGAAGCAAATCTTCTATAAGGCCCCCCTTCTTAGCCCTCAAGGGCAGTGAGTCACATGGAGAGTAGATTTGCATATTCTGAATGTTTGTCATTGGATTGGCTAAATAGAGGTTTTTTTAGTTGAAACCAGAGCTTTCTAAGTATGCAGAAAATAAACATGTGAGAAGTGAGAACCAACTATATCCAGCTGGTTAGTAGAGGATACATTTCAAATATGCTGAGGTTTAAAAGGATAATAGGAACTACACTACCCCTTATACACACTTCAAAATATTATCTCCTTTTAGGGTTTTTATAGCCTTTCATCAAAAGGAAAATTATTACTTAAATAGAATGAGGACATTAGTTTTAGAAAGATAAAACAAATTCTTCAGTATGTGTTTTGGCTAGACATGTGATGGCCAAAAAAAAAAAATCTCTCTGATGCATCATTTTTAAATAAATCATTGAAATGACAGAGCTTTGATTTTTTTCAGTGTTCTTTTTAACATCTGACAAGTCTAAGTGCTTCTATCTACGTTAGTCACATACTAATTAGTAATTAACCACTGTTATTTAATTAGACTATCTAGTTGGTGGATCATGCATCAATCAGTCCCAGTTTGGTGTGTCAATCAGTCCCAGTTTGGTGTGTGCTGGCTGCTCCTGGTGACGAGGCCACCTTGCTGGGGTTCATTTCATGCTATGTGGCACAGCTGTGCCCAGACGCAACCTTTTTCTGCCTTTGTCTTGAATTTAGACAAAAAACCATCAAAATGTGTGGAATTGCACTAACCCTAGTTAGTCAACTAGACTTCCGAAATGGTTACAAAAGGCAAAAATGAATCTTTGCTGACTGATTGAAGCAAAGGACTCTTTCATTCAAGAGCTTCATTGTATTTTCTTCTTCTTTCCTAAGCTTTGAATTTTCTCTCAGATCATTTGAAAATGGTCTGTATGCTTTAAGGAAAGGTCACATTTGTATCTTAGACCTACTGAATTTGTAGGAGCTATAAGCATGCAATAAAAAATCATCAACTCTCAACACTTTTCTGAAGCTTTTAGTGAATAGGGTATATTTAGATGAAATGTGTTAGAAAATATTTTAATTAGAAATGGCCACAGTAATTTAGAGTCAGTTATTTTAATTAAAATGTTACATTTATTGGATTACAAAACTAACCCTTTGCACTTTTTATTCTGTTAGTCGTTACATAAATGGAGACTTCTGCTATTATTAATTCCTCAAACTGTGTAATATGGCTTGAACAACAACTCCTAGGACCTTATCAATTATTTTATCCAGAAAGTACTCTTGGTAATTAACTCTCCAGTCTTGTAGCTGCACTTATCCATAAGTGGACTTCATCTAAGTCATTGATTCTCAGTTCAGGGCAGAGGTCAGGGAAGGAGGTGATTTATGTATCCAAATTGCCTGTGGAGTTTTTTGCTTGTTAATTGTGTTTTTGTATGGAAGACTGTTGTAGGAGGTAGGCTTTATGATGAAGGGCAGTCATTTTTCTGAAGATGTCTAGGGCAGGCTCATCTGGTGTGACCAGACTCATTGTTTCCACAGAATGCGAGGCAGACAGAAACCCGAGGCAAGATCATCTCAGCAAATCTGTATAGCGGTCACACTTCTCTGAGTGACGGGACACAGACAGTTCCCTCTGTCAGAAGATCCGTTACATTTCCCCAGCATGCTCACCTGCAGCAGCCCTGAGAGAGAGGCAGTAGAAACTGGAGCTCCCAGAGGGTGTAGGCTCAATCGAGTTTGCACAGTTAATAAGGACAGGAATCAGGACCAGGACTGGATCTTTTGCTACCTGCTCTGGGGTTCTCTTCACTGTACATTTCTCCTCCTTTTCCTCCTTCTCATCTTCCTCATCTTCCTCTTCCTTCCTCTTCTAGATAAAGGCATTTGAACCACACATTTAAGTTTAATGTGGTCATTATTTCAAGTTTCATATAGTGTTTTTTTCATAAACATAATTTATGATTAATTTTCATTTCTTTAAAGTGGTACGTTCATCAATCAGTGTTAATGGGTATAGATTATAAACTAGCCAGGGGATGCCTTTCATACTGCATACATGTATGGAAAATCTTTCCTTTACATTCCTAATTATCAAAAGATGGAACTATAGCTTTGGAAAGTTTTGGAAGTGTTTTACTAAAGGCTCTATGAATATGAATCATGAATCCCCCCAAACTGCTTTGACTTTTTTCATTCCATGTATGATAATCCCCAACTTCAGGATAAAGCTTCTTTGAACAGAATGAAGGTTCTGACTGTTGACACATTGTGATAGAATCTGGTTGGTGATAATAGTAAATAGAAATCCTTTCTTCCATTACCACTCTGTGGCATGGGGAATGTTTAGTCAGTAATGACATTTCTTTAGAAATGTCCAGTCATTAACTATGCTAATTAAAACTAAATTGAGAATGAACAACAAACTGGGATTGAAGAATTCCAGGTCTATTGGTCAAATCCAACGGTCGAGTCTATATTATCTTTGATAAGAGAAACAGTTTAACTCTTTTGATGAAAATAGTAAGGTTCTGTGTTAGCAGTATTCAGATGATCAGTGGATCACTGTTCACTCACAGAGTTATTTTATGTCTTTTATATTACATGCAGCCCCATCTGACAAGAATCAACATTCGAAAAGTACATGCAGGTGTTATGCCTCATACTACTCACCTTCTATATATTCTTCTCTTGGTCAAAGACCGACTGTTAAGGATGTATAAAGTGGTAGCATAGCGTAGTAGAACTCAAGAACCATTGTGAACTCAAGACCCCTGACTTCTAGTTTTATCATTGGCTGCCATCCAGCTTTGTGACTGAGACATCATTTACATCTATAAATTGATGGAATCGACCTAATATTATCATTTATGCCTTTCAACCCTAAAGTTTTATGTGAATGTTTAAGCAAATATGCTTAAAATTCCAGGCATACACTGAGGCTATGAATGCTGATTTAATCCTGGAACTAGGGGGTTTTCATTTAAACTCCAGTGATTTTACAAACATTCTTGAGTTCTCAATAGTCAGGGTATTTTATGGATATTTTAAGGAGTTGACAATTTGCTAGAACTCAACCCACGATCTCTGCTCCGTTTGGGAGAATGCTGAAAAAAAATACACAGAAACGACACAATCCAAAATTGTTCTTCAGTTTACACGTCGGTTTGGTTAAACAAATAATGTATGCCATGATTTCTAATGCTAGATGAGTTTGGTGATAGAAACTACAAGGCTTGCAAAATTCAGGCATTTATTTATTTCTACTCATAGTCTGAAATCAGGGCAGAACTTAGCTTGTTTGTTCTAAATATAAACAGGAGGAAAACTCATGTATTTAAACTATTGTTCTTTTCTGTTGCACAAATGAACTGACATTCAGTCTCTAGATTTGGATTTGCATATTGTTCTGTAAATGATCCAAAGATGGCGTCTGTGTATTAGCCTAACGTGGCCCCTATGTTCACTTCTTCATAGGAGGCCTGAATAGTTAGCTGGCACCAAACTCAAATTCTTACACATCCAGTTGCTTTAAATATAGCCCAAATAAGTGTATTTTTAGCCATGTAGAGCCTGCCTACTTTATCTACTCCATGAAACTGTACCCAACATGTACTGACCATGATTAAACAGACTGGTGCTATGAAGGATCTCAAACTCTTCTGCCCTTTGGAGCTCTCTGACCCAGAGACCAGGTCGTGCTGCTAAGTGACACCCCCTAGACACATAGGCCCCCTTTCTGGTTTCTCCTTCTGCCCCAGGAGGTCCCTTGCCCTATTCCCCTTCTGAGTAGTAGCCTTGTGCTGCTGCCTTTGGAAGGTCTATTTTGGGAGGAATTCCCCTCCTTATGAAATTCTAAGTGCTGCTCAATAAAGCTTACTGTGTGTTACCGCCTCTCATGGTCCTGCCTCTTCCTTGATCAACCCCCAGATCCTCAAAGTTACCACATATGTCTAATATATATCTATAAGAGTGTCATTTAAAAATAATAAACCAGATAGGTTTGCTTCTGACTAGGCATGGAGAAAATAGATTTATATAAATGATGTGTTAATAATTATTGTTCCTTTCTACCGTGAAATAGTAATTGGGTTGCTCTTTTTATGTGAAAAATAAAGGCAGCATGATATAGTGAAACAGCAAAGGAGTTAAAGTCAAAGGCCTTGAGTTTGACTCTTGGCTATTTATTGCTGTGTGACCTTGGACGAGTCACTTAGTCTCTCTGAGGTTCATTTCAGAGCTATAAAATAATGATAATACTACTTATAATTCTTTTTATTGACCTCACTACAATAGGTGACAGAAAGGGTGTAAAATAAGTTGGTGAACTCTAAGGCGCAGTATAATTAAGAGAGTGGACTCTTTCTTCAAATCCTGTCGTTACCACTTAGGTGACCTAGGGAAACTTCTCTGAACCTCATTTTCTTTATCATCAAATGAGGGTAACAATACTACTTCATTCAGAGGGTTGCTCTGAGTATCAAAAGAATTCTCTTTCAAGTGTTTCTAGTGCACAGACATTGACATGTATATTATATATGTGTTTCATTGGAAAAATGAAGCACAAATATCCGATAAGTCATCTACAGGTGTCATGAGGAATGTGAGCATATTACAGAAGCAAGATGTTTAGGAGTGGGTGATATTAGTTCTAAGAAGTCATTAGGACTTTGGGCAATAATTCTGCCTTTATGTGAAAAACAACTCTGAAACATGAATAGTGTGAAATGTTAGAAGGGAATAATACTCAATAATAAAAATGGCCCCAAATGATTAAGATAATTCTCATATGTTCCTTTCTTATGATTCACATATATATAGTCTTCACATATATTCTACTTAAACCACAAAAATGTTACTCAAGTTCCGAGATGGATTAAAAAAACCCCAAGGACGCTTCTTGTTTTAATTTAATTTCCAGACAATGAATTACATCAATGAGGTCTGGCATATAATAAAAAAACTACAAATAGAAGAAGCGGATTAATTATCAGACTACAGTTCAGTGGCTCCACCATGGTGCTGAATGCTTCTACTCATGTTGGACTGACGAACCTAGACCTTTTAACAGAAAAAAGCAAAATCTGTGCTTGAATGACAACAACAAGGTGACTTAGTCCTCCTAAAACTGTTCACATGAGGACAGGAAGCCCTTTTCAGAAGACTAGCATGGTAACGTGGGATCATAATACACAATGAACTGTTGACATTTGCTCTTTGTCAGCCAATGCATAATATTGCTAAGTGCAGCTATAAGGAGATGTATGCAGTTGGTCTGGTGCACTGCATTAAAGAGGTTACAGCAAAGACAGCGAAGCTAAAATGAAGAAGTCAGTTGGTACATCTACTTAGACTGTATGCCAAGCAACTGAAATGCCTTTGATGGAAAATGAAGTCAAATAAAAATAAGGATAAAAATATTATTGCTGGATGGGTAGATGTGAAAGGGCGCACTTCTCGACCTTACAGTGTTTGTTTCTGTGATGAATGGTCTAGAGAGTATGGATTGACCACATGTACTGATGAGAACAGGTATTAAGAAATAAGAGCGAGGGGATTATTTAATGTCTCCTTGTATGACACAAATAGCTATGCTATAAATCTTTTGGAAAAGAGAGCTGAATAAATGAAAAGAAGGAAAGAAGGGAGAGAGGGAAGGAAAACAAAATAACAAATGAAAACAAGTCAAAGGATTATGGTGATTGAGAGGCAAATTTACCCAAACATTTCATATTAGATTTTCTTAACATAAAGAAAAATTACTTTAACCATTAGTCAGTGTCGGTATAAAAATATTGTACCTTTGTATATGAATATATATATATATATATATATATATATATATATATATATATAGCCTTTATCCATTCCTAAATATAGGTAAATTGGTTAGCTTGGATTAAGGACTAGATTTTCAGTTACAACCAAAAGATGACTAGGTTATCTTTTATATAATAGGGCTCACTATGTAGTAACTAAATGAGTGAGTGACTTCAGATGACTTTGCTGGGCTTTAGTTTCCTCTTGTATAGAATGGAAACTATAGATTAAAATGCTCAAGTGGCTGTTGTAAGGAGTAGAGGAAGCAATGCCTGCACGATGTTGACATACATTAAAGACTCAATTTTACATCATCATCGTCATCATCAACCAATGAGGCAGAAGGCAAGTTGAACAGGTACAGTCTAGGAGCGTTTGATCACTGTAAGCAGGAGGTATGCAACCGTGTGGATTCAGGCAATACTGATTTTCATTTAAGAAGAAATTAGATAAAGCCTACATTTGCTTAACTTTTCATAAATATTTGTACTAGTCAGGCCTCTCCTTCTGCTAATATAGAAATAGGCAGAGTTTAAACTTGAACTCATATTGAAATGTAGGAAAATAAACTATATGGGCAAATGAAAGATATGGAGAAATGAGTAAATGTTAAAATTGAATTCAACCCATTTAAAGGTAGAAAACAAAAATGCAGAGAGAAATTCCTCTTTTTTTCATGGCTCTATTGATTGGTGTTGAAAGGACTTTTCATGAGTTTAGAAATACGTAGTAATGAAATGCTGGGACAATTTATGAATTCAGATGTTGTATTTTAGGGAAAAAAAAAATGTTGCTGGCAGCCTGTTGGAACATCTCGTTTTTTATTCTACTAAACTTATATTAAAGAATCTTTTTTCCTTGAGAAAAGGAACATTGCTAGAAAATATTTCTGAAGTTTAAATATGATAACAGATGGTATTTCAAATCTTCTGTCAGTTACACATGTGATAGAACTCCAAATTTAGATTCATTACACAGCTACAATTCTTGACAAAAGTTTATGAAATTCAGGTACAGTCAAAGGACTATCCAGCCTGTCATGAAACCATTTATATATCCTTCTGGAGGAAATTTCAGAGGGCCCAGGTCACTTGTCTTTTCCTTTCAAAGATGACTCCGAGCGTGGTTACTCTTTGGTTGTCAACACAAATCAGTGAAGGACCAATAATCGTTTCCACCCTCTTCGTGGTAAAGCATGTTGACTGATGTGAGACTATAGCAGGTGACCCTGTTGTTCTGTGGCTTATCACTGCATGGTCTTGTGATCATTCTAACGCTTTCACTCAAATGAGAAGTATTGGCTTTCTCTTTGCTGTGGCTGTTTTCTAGATGCCTACAGTGGTATTATTTTGTTTGAAGCATGTCTGTATGTCCAAAACAATACCATAGGCTGTTCTGATTTTATACTCCTGCTGCTTTGGTATCCCACTGCCATATTTTTTTTCTATCTTTCCTTGTAAAAACTGTGATTAAAACCTGAGGACCCACCTAATGACCTTAGCACATGCCGTCCATATGCCTTGTTGCTTTTCCTGAGGTTTCCATATCTCTGCTTGTATGTCACCTTCTTGGAGAGACTTTCCCAGATCTTCACATGAGTAGTTCCCACTGAAACCTTTCCACCCACTTCTATTATTTCTCATTTAGGCACTGCTTTTTTTTTCATAGCACTTATGACAATTTATAATTGTTATTATTATATATTTTACTTGTTTTCTTGTCTATTTCTCCTCCACACTCATGAGGGTAGGCACCATGTCTGCCTGGAACATCTTTGTATTTCCAGATCCTTGTTTGGCAAATACATATTCAATTATTTTCTTAGTCTCTTATTTGTAATAATTTAAAACTTATAAGGAAGTTGCAAAAATAGTACAAAAACTCTCATATATTTAGATTTACTGTTAACACTTTTGTTATATTTGTACTATCATTTTTTCTTTGTATATACATGTTATTATTCTGTATATACCCCTAAATATTTCAGTTGTATTTTCTAAAAGTCTCCTTTAAGGACATTTTTTGTTCATAAACACCAGACAGTGAAAAAGATCAGGACATTTAACATTATGCGATATTGATGGTTAATCTACAGTCCACATCCAAATTTTGACAACAGCTCCATTAATATCTATCATAGCAATTGTTTTATCAGTCCAAGATGCAGTCCAGGATCACACAGTGCCTTTAGTTATCACATCTCTCTAGTCTCCTTTAATATCAAATCATTTCTTAGCCCTTTATAACCTTGACATTTGTAAAGAGGGTAGCTCAGTAATATTGTAGAGTATCCCTCAATTTGGGTTTATCTGATGTTTCCTCATGATTGGATTCAGACCCTGCATTTTTGTCAGGAATACTACCTGAGATGTTTCCTTCTGAATGCATCACATAGGGAGGCACGTGGTGTCAAACTCACATTTTAATCAAATTTCTTTCTTTTTTTTTTTTTGGAGAACATTTAAGTTTTACTTTCTTAGCAAATTTCAATTATGGAATATAGTTTTATCAACTATAGTCACCATGTTTTACATTAGATTCTCAGACCTTATTATCATCTTATAGCTGGAAGTTTATACCCTTTTACCAACCTCTCCCTATTTCCTCCACCCTCCAGCCCTTGGTAACCACTTTTGTACTTTCTATTTCTATGAGTTTGACCACTTTTTTTAGGTTCCATATATAAGTGATACCATGCCGTGTTTGTCTTTCTCCACCTGGCTTATTACACTTTAATAAGATTTCTTAACAGTGACTGAATGGATGGTAGAGGGGTATGTTTTGGGACTTCAGACCCATTGATGGTCAGTATGCGTTACAAGTGGTATTAATGAAACTGTTCAAATATAGACGTGACTTGTGTGTGAATCCAGGCCTTCTGTTAGGTCTAGAGTTAGATATTACACACTCTTAGGTTTTCTATATATATTTGAAGTATATACTGGTTATTTACTGTCAATAAGCAGTTTGATAAGGTATAGGTTTTTTTTTAAAGATATTTTTAAATATTTTTAAAGATACAATACAGTCATGTGTTGCTTGATACATTCTGAGAAATGTGTTGTTAGATGATTTCATCATTGTGTGAACACCATAGAGTGTGCTTACACAAACCTAGAAGGTATAGCCTACTACACACCTAGGCTATATGGTCCTAATCTTATGAGACCACCATCATCTGTGCAGTCCATTGTTGACTGAACCATCATTATGTGACACATGACTATGTTTCCAGCATTCTACTCTCTGAAACATAGGCCTGAGGTGAATGAATAAATGAATGAATGAATCAGTCAATCAATGTTCAAATTTAGTGTTATTCCATGATAATGTGCCAGTTCTGAAAATTGATCCTTTGATTATCTCCATAAGATGTCCTTGCTAGAATCATAATATATCATAGCTGTAAAGCCATCTCCCTCAGCTAACAGATGAAATAACTGAGGTGTGGGCATATGGAATGGTTTGCAAAGGGTCACACACATAATGTGATTGGGATCCAAACATTTCTTAACAATGGTCTCTAAATTTTGGGGTAATTCCCTTAATCTCTTCAACAGAAAGAATTTTCTAAGTGTAGAAGCATATTTTGACATCAACTTCTAGGTTTCTTCTTTCTCCTTCAAGGATGACTGAGTAGAATCTAATAAAAATGCTTTTAATGTAACTCTCCTTGATTGGTGATGGATAATGGACTAGACGGGGCTCTGCCAAATGGATGTTACTCATCTTGCCTTCAGCTTAAGGTTGTTGGTGATTTTCTCAGACAGAATCAAAGACCATTAATAAAGTTTGATGTTTTCTTCAGTTCAATGGAAGTAGAGATGTACTGACTTTGTTTCTTGTGATTCTTGTCTGCCTTGTCAACAGCAAAAATCATATGTGTCGTTATTGTGTTTTCCATCCATTCTCTGATGCTGTTAATTTCTTAGTGCGCTGTGCACATTTCTAAGTCCTTTGACAAAAGGAAGATGAGAAAAATGTGGAGAATTCCTTTTTCCTTAGGAAACAGTTTTCACTTCCACTTACTGATTTATGACAGACTTTACATCTGAAAAACCCTCCTGCTACAAACGTCTAGAAATGCTGGGTAAGATACAACAAACATCCTTTTAGATTAGTAGCTGAGACCATAAGAAAGTAAAGGAATTTCACAGAACCCAAACAGTGAAAAGAGAGTGATGAAAATAGAGCAGTAAGCGGCTCTGTCCTTGGTTTTAATGGCCTCACAGGTAAATGAGTAACATTGACTTTGCATGTTATAGTATTGGTATTAGATATAAATAATAGATATAAACTGTACAAATCATAGTTGTTAAATTAGTTCAAATAAATTAAAATGTATGTGTGACTCTTAATGAAGTTAAGTCTACGGTGATTGCTTCTAAGTCGTGTTAGAATTCTGCAGATGTAAAATTTGCAATTTTTGGTAGCTACGTTTAGGCTGTGGTCTTGGACTCAAGCATATTGTTAAGAGAATGGGCTCACATCACATTTTAGTGGTTGAAAACCTACTAGGTTTTCAAATAAGTTAAACTTAAATGAAAACAAAATTCAAAAAATTAATGATTACATTTTGAAAACCTGTACTCTGTAGGAAGATAATACTACGTTTTGAAGTTTTTGGAAGTAAGGATTCAAACAAAACAACTCTCTGGGCATGTTGAGAAGTCTGCCTGGTTTCAGTTTTCTCACCTATGAAAACACAAGAATTGAGTCGATGAATGCTCATGTATTCTGTGATTATGATTTTATTTATTCATTCATTTAATATTTATTGAGTATTTACTATATGCCCAATGCTGGGCATTTGAAGATGAACAAAATACTGTTCCTGCACTCAAGAAACATACGGTTTAGGGAGGGAAACAACAATAAGCAAATAATTAAGACACAGTATTATGTTTAACTAGAAATATACTTAAGATTGCCTGATTAAAGAAACTTGAAGCAGGGAGACCAGGAAGGAGATGATTGTATTAGTCTGGGGTTAGCCTTGAGTACTGTACTGATTCTTTCCATTCATTGCTGTTACCTTAATCTAGCATGTTTAATCAAAATATACTCTTTCTTTAAAGTCTATAATCTTTATCATTATACTCAGTCTGGCTTGGATTTTAGTTGGCTTTTACCTGTTGAAGTGCTACAGTGTTGAGGCATTGCAATTACCTAAGTAGACTATGCTTGATAACAAATTGTTGTGAGTTTGTGCCAGGGTGAGAGTGGAACCATGCATTCCCTCTGTGTGAATGGCATTTGATTACAGATGAAAACAACTGGAATCACACTAGAAGGGAAAGGAGGGCAATTGGGGGGACTGTTGAGGGTCTCTGAGTTTTCTTAATGTGTTTTTTCAAAGGAAAGATACAGCAGATGTTTTATTACACGGCAGGTGGACATGCCCATTCTCTCCACTGAGTAAACACTCAAGCTCTTTGCTCTCGGCGGTTTAGCTCTGTGCAGTTCTATACAGGGTTTGGGTAGGATTTTTCTATACAGTAGTAAATTTCAGAATCATAGGGATCATTACAGTTCTCAGAGAATGTCATCTCACTTTGTGGTGAAAAAAACTCTCCCATCAAAATTGTTAGATACGTTACCCTTTTTAAAAACAGTGTATGTATTATGAAATATATCGTAGGTAGAAAGGAGTATATAAAATATTTATGAGTTTAAAGACTAATAATGAAAGGTACAACCCTCTACCTACCACTCAGCTTAAGGAGAAGAACCTTAACAATATCCTAAAGCCCTTTCCGGGCCTCTCTCTGATCTCCTCCTCCCCCCCCGCCCCTCCCTCCAGTGGAAACGCCTATAATGAATTTTGTGTTTCTAATCTTTTGCTTTTCTTCATATTTTATCGCATGTAAATGCATTTTAATTAATATATTTTTTTTTCATTTTTGGAACTTAATATAAATATAAATAGAACTGTTCTCACACAATGTATATTTCCAAGACTCGCTTTTTTTCACTCAACTTTATTTTTCTGAGATATATCAATGCTGCTGTTTATGCCTAAGGGTTATTCATTTTTATTGCTTTGTTGTATACTGAAGGAAAATACCACAAATAATTTGTCCTTTCTGTTCTTAGAGGAAATTTTGGTTTTTTTGCCATTGCAAACATTGTTGATAAGAAGATTCTTGCACAAGTCTCTTTGTGTGCATAGGTACAGATAGCAAATATTACTAGGAGTCAAATTGTAGGTTTGTAGGTTATGTGCATCTCCACTTTGTTAGATAATGCCAAATTATTCTCCGAATTGGCTGTGCCAGTTTACACTCCTGTCAGCAGCAGATCAGTTCTTATTTATTCACATTCTCATCAAACTTTTTAATTTTTGCCCATCTGGTGGGTGTAATATGGTATCTCATTGAGGTTTTAATTTTAATTTCCTTAATTATAGATGAGGTTGAATATCTTTTCATATGCTTATTGATCTTTCGTATTCTTCTGTGGAAAACATATTCATGTCTGTTGCCCCCTCTCTCCTTTTTTTCCATTGAATTTTTTTTTTAATTAAACTTTTAGGAATTCTTCAAATGCTTTGGATGTTAATCTTTTTTTCTAGCTATATGTGTCATTAATAATTTCTCCAAATTTGTGGCCTTTTAGACCTAGTATTATAAAATATTTTGAACATAAAACAGTAGAGAGAATAGCACCCTGAACCCCAGGTACCCATTACCCAGCTACAACAGTATCAGTTTCATCAGTATATAGTTACTCCTGTTTCAGCTATACAGTCATGCATTGTTTAACAACAGGAATACGTTCTGAGAAATGGGTCATTAGGCAATTTCATCGTTGTATGAAGATCATAAAGTGTACTTACATAAACCTAGATGGTATAACCTACTACACACTTAGGCTCTATGGTACTAATCTTGGGGGACTACCGTCATATATGTGGTCTGTCATTGATGGAAATGTCGTGATGGGGCACATGACTGTATCTCTACCCACAATCCACTCCCTACCCCTCAAGCAATTTCCAGTCATTGTATAATTTTAGTGTGGCTTGTTTTTCGTTTTGTTGGTTGTTCTTTTGATGAACAAAAGCTTTTAATTTTAATGTAGTTGAATTTATCAACTTTTTCCTCCACAGATTGTTTTTGTTTTTTAAGAAATCCTTCTGTAAATTGAGATCATGAAGATATTCTCCTGTGTTCTTCTAAATGTTTAAAGGCTTTGTTTTTTCACATATAAGTTCTCATTCAATTTGAAATTAATTTTTATGTGTGGTGTGAGATATAGATCCAATTTGTTTGCTTCTTTTGTTTTGTTTTTAAATAAAGATACCTCTTTGTCTAGGGACTACTTATACTAGGTCCCCCCTGCCCTCACAGCCAATCTCTAATGCTATCTCTGGCGTATTTCAATTTTCCAAATTTGTGAAGGTTTATTTATGGACTCTAGTCTATCTCTGTGCTAATGCCATAGTATCTTAATTACTGTAACTTTTTAATAAATTAATATTAATAAAGTAGACTCTCTCAACTTCACTCTTCTTCAGGAATCGTGACTATTTTTAGACCTTTGCTCTTTCTTGTAAATTTTAGAGTTAGATTGTCAAGTTTTACCAAATACTTTTGGGATTTTGATTGGCACCACAATCTATGTATAGATAAATTTGTGGTGAATTTATGTCTTTCAAATTTTGAGGTTGTTATACATGAATGTGTTACACTTTTCCATTTATTTAATTTTTTCCTCTCTTTATTCTGGTCTTTAATCAAGTTTTTCCTTCTCAGTGCTATCTTTCCTGTTCAGCCTACTTAAAATTGTAACCCCGATCCTCTCCTGGAACACTTTTATTTTACTTCCATAATACTTAACCCCGTATTCCATATTGTTTCTCCTTAATATAAGTGAGAGCAGATTTTTATCTGTTTTGATTACTTCCTGGAATAGTGCCTGGTACATAGTAAGTACTCAATAAATTAATTTTTATAATTTTCTCCATAAAGATCTTTTACATCTTTTGATAGATTTATTCCTTGGTTCAGTGATATGCTAGTAAACCTTTAACAATAGGCTCTCCGGGGAAGGGGAGAGGGGGAATGATTTGTAGAGTTTGCTAATTTCCATGGTGCAAATTCTCCTACCCTGGCCAATTTCAAGCTACTAATGTGAATGCAGAGTTGGGAAGAGGTATGGAGTAGCACACCATTATATAGTATTCCCACCAAACAGAAACAGTGGATGTAAATAAACTCAAGAACATAAATCATTGTAAAATGTAATAACACAATTAGGTGTTTGACTGTAAGTTTATATAATTTAATTTTTAACAAGAGTTGTGTTTTGCCATTGGCTTGCACAATTCTTGAAAATTTAACAATGAGGTCTTGCGAGGTGTACAAGCTAGCTCTAGAATACCACTAAGTTCTTTATATTTTGTGTGGCTGTTCTAAATATCTTTTCTTGCTTTTTAAAATTAAGTTTTATACTCGTATGCATAAAGATACATGCACCCCTGTGTTCATTGCAGCATTATTCACAATAGCCAAGACTTGGAAGCAACCTAAATGCCCATCAAAGGACGAATAGATAAAGGAGATGTGGTATATATACACAATGGAATACTACTCAGCCATAAGAAACGATGAAATCCAGCCATTTGTGACAACATGGATGGACATTGAGGGTATTATGCTAAGTGAAATAAGTGAGAGGGAGAAGGTCAAATACCATATGATCTCACTCATGAGTAGAAGATAAAAACAACAACAAACAAACACATAGAGACAGAGATTGGATTGGTGGTTACTAGAGGGGAAGGGGGGAGGGAGGAGGGCGAAAGGGATGATTAAGCACGTGTGTGTGGTGATGGAATGTAATTTAGTCTTTGGGTGGTGAACACAATGTAATCTATGCAGAAATTGAAGTATAATGATGTACACTTGAAATTTATATAATGTTATAAACCAATGTTACCACAATAAAAAAAAGGCATAATTAAAAAAATAAATAAAAAATAAAATTAAGTTTTCTAATAATTTCTTGCTGGTGTATAGGAATGCAATGAAGTTTTATATAAGGTCCTTGTGTCTGGCAAACTGGCTAAAATCTGTTCAGAATTTGAATAATTTATATGTACATTCTTACAGGTTTCTTTGTAGACAATCATATCATCTGTAAATAATGGCAGTTTTATTTCTTTGTTTCCAATCCTTACATATTTTATATCTTATTGCTGTATTATTGCATTGACATGAACCTGCAGTACAATTTTGAACTTTAGTGGTAATGGAAAGCGTTCTTGTCTTGCTTCTGATTTTCAATGAGTGCTGTAGGATTTTGTTTCTTTTTGATATCTTCTTTGTTGGACAAAAGTTTTCTTTTATTCATAGTTAGATAAGAATTTTTTTCTTTTTTTCATGAGTGGATGTTAAATTTTGTGATATGATTATTCTATATCTATTGAGATGATCATATACTATGTAACAAGAAATGTTCAGCTTGCCAGGAATATTTTGTGACATATCTAATAACAGTGTCAAAATATAGAAAGCAATGATTAACAGAAGTAAAAGGAGAAATGGAAAAATAAGTACACAGAAAAAATAAATGTATGGAAACAACATAATTATCTACTTGATCTACTGGAAGAATACAGAGCACTCTATTCAAAAATGTATAAATACATAGTATTCTGGAGCCACATGAATATTTATTAAAATTTGCCATTCAATAGGCCAGCTATAAAGCAAGTCTCAGAAAATTTCACAGAATCTGTATCATGCAAGCAGTGTTCTCTGACCACAATTAACCTTCTTTACTACTTCTGAGTAATGTCTTCGTATTTATATTCCATTTCATTAATTCTCCTTTTAGCTATGTATAATTTGCCTTTTATCCTATTCATTTTTTTTACATTTAATAATTATAGTTTTCAGTTCCTAAAATTCTATTAGTTTTTGGGGGGAAATCTGCCAGGGTTTATTCATTTATTTTAAAATCTTTAAAAAATGTTCTTCAAATATCATTAAACAGAGTTATTTTATATTAAATTATATGCTAAATACAGTGTCAACAATCTTTGTCTAATTTTGTTGTTTTCTGCTATTTCTGTATTCTGGTTGCTTATTTCCTCATGTTATTTTAATGTATACATTCGAACTTAGAATCCATGGAACTTTATATGTAGGAATTCTTTGAGCTTTACATTTAAAGTGCTTTACTGCAGAGAGAATTTGAGTTTGCGTCATCCATAACTGTGGCCTCTAGCAACCCTGCATTACTTGATGTCAATATCTTGGTTTGGGTTTTTTTGACAATACAAATACTGTGAATTCAGTCCCCAAATCCCTCCCCTCCATCTATATTCAAGGCAAATAGGTGTATGCTTTCTCATTTCCTTCTGCTGGGTGTATTTTATTTTCTAGTTCATTATTTTGTAGCATGTATTACTTTTTCAAAATTGTTGCTTTGTTCAGGAGTCTATAGTTTTACCAGCTAATTTTCATAGTTTATAGGCTCTGTCTCCAATCCCTTACATGATTATAGACTCTAAAATCTAAAGTGCTAGGCCTTCAGGGAAAAATCCCAAATTGATGAAAGTGTATCGTTCATTATATATATTACTGGATATGGTTGGTCGACATTTTGTTTAGGATTTTTGCATTTATGTCCACAGGTTAAACTGACTTATAAGTTTCCTTTTGCATCAATTTCTTGTCAGAATTTAGTACCAAGGTTATGCTGACCTAAAAAAAGTTGAGAAAAGTTCCTTCTTTATCTTTCCTCTGGAAGAGTTTGTATAAAGTTGGCTTTATTTTTTTTCTTTAAATATTCGATAGTATTTCCCAATGAAGCTATCTGAGCTTGAACTTTTGTTGGGGAAATTTTTTAAATTACAGATTTAATTTCTTAAGTAGTTATAGGACTATTGAAAATTTTTTCTCTGTGTCAGTTTTGTTGTATTATTCTAGAAAATGTATACATTTTCAAATTCATTATCATAAATGTTATAATACTCTCTTATAATTATAATATTTATAGATTTTATAATGATATCTCTTTTCATTCTTTTCATTCCTGACATTATTACTTTTGCTTTCTCTCTTTTATTCTTTTTTTTTTTTTGATGAGGAAGATTGGCCCTAAGCTAACATGTGTTACCAGTCTTCCTCTTTTTGCTTGAGGAATATTGTTGCTGAGCTAACATCTCTGCCATCGTCCTCTATTTTGTGTGTGGGATGCTGAAGCAGCGTGGCTTGGTGAGCGGTGTGTAGGTCCGTGCCCGGGATCCAAACCTGCAAACCCTGGGCCACCAAAGCAGAACACGTGAACTTAACCACTATGCCACCAGGCTGGTCCCCCTCTCTTTTATTCTTGACTGCTCTTTCCAAGGGCTTATCAATTTTATAGTGATTCCAAAGATGCAACTTTTGGCTTTGTTGATCCTTGCTAATTTTTCTTTGTTTCTTATTTCTTTAATTTCTACCCCTATGCTCATTACTTCTCTTCTTCTACTTTCTTTGCATTTATTTTACTGTTAGTTTTATAACTTCTTAAGACAGATATTTAGCTCATTAATTTTCATCCTCTTTTTCTTTTCTGTTATATACATTAAAGGCTGTACATATTCCTATACATTTCTACAACAGCTTTAGCTGAATTTGGCAAAATTTTGGTATGTACTATCACTTGCAAATCTTTTTTTCAGCTATGATAGATCAAAACTGTTTTCATTGTACAAAATACAGGGCAAAGATAGAGGCCACAGCTAAACGAACAGTAAATATTTCAGAGCATGTTTGACTCCCAGTAAGGTAGTGTGCTCATTGGCTGAGAAAATTTCTAGCATGGTAGAGTAATACCAATTGACCAAGACAGTGTGAAGTATGTTTGTCACACTAGCTGTCAGTGCCTGTGAGCATATTAACATTCAGAGCACAGGAAATATAAACACACACCGATCAGGGTATTTCTTTCAGGAGAAAGAAGACTTTCAGATATAGATAGTATTATAACAAATCAGTACTTCACAGGAGTGGCATTTAATGCTGTAATGATGTTTGTCATTATATTCTGCATGGCTCTTAGCACATTCCTGATATTTGCATGACTGATATTAGAAAATATATTTTAAACAGTAGGTAATTCCATCCCAGTTTTAATGGTGTTTGAAGAATCCCTGGGTTAGCCCCATCCATGTGTTTATTTCCTTGCATGTGGTATGTTATGTTCAAGCACCAGTGGACAAGTTTATGTGTATTCACACATAAGATAATGACAATTTTCATTATTTTACAAAATCATTCATCTAAAATTACAAATTGTCTGTAAAAACTATTTTTACCCACAAGACATATTCAGAGTATAGTTTGAAGAATTAAATAAAAATAAATGATTATAGTTTTACAAGTTGTTATTGGGGGATTCAGAGTAGAAGAAAAATATAGATACCTAATATTTTTGATATCTTAAAGGATTCATCAAAACATTATGTTCAAAAATTAAATGATATATAATAAAATATTATTAAGGCTATGGAAAACATAAAGAAAACTGAAACAAAATTTATTTTAAATATATTCAAACCATTTAAAAAACATAACATCAAATGTTTGATCATTTGTGCCCTTAAAATAAAAGGCTGGATTAATGGCTTCTCAACTGGAAAGAAAGACTAAAGGAATTAACTTTAGATTCTGCCACCTTGCAAATAACAATTTTACCAGAGCAAATAATCATCAATGCTCAGTTAGTAATAAAGCTTTATTTTATTTGACAAATTTTGCGGAAAACTTAACTATAGTCAATACTTGATCAGCCAGGGTGATGGAGGGACAGATAAGGCAAAACAGTCAGTAATTCACGGTTCTATTGCAGAATGAAAGGAAGGGAGGTTTGGGGTTAGAGGGAAGAATATTGGGGCCACTGGAAAGCCAGGAACCCCGCAGAGTAACAAAGCTGCTGGGAAGTGGGGCATCTAGACCACAGTCTTTTTTTGCTAGGTGGGACTTTCCGAATGGCAGAGCTTCTAAAGCAGGTCAGAACTTAAAGTGTAATTAGCAGCTTCTGGGCACTGAGAAGTTGATATGTTCATGAATCTCTTTCCTGATCATATCTCTCAGCTCTCTCTCTCTGTCTGTGTCTCTGAATCTCTTTCTGTCTCTCCTTTTAAAATGTCTTTAAAATCTAATATTGATGAAACAAGCATATTTTGAGGCATTGTGCTTGTTAGGTACATGATCTCAAGGAACTTTCAATCTGGTAAGAGAACCATTCAGAAATCTATTACTAATATAGTTCTAAAGAGTGATTTGTTAAACCATTTTTGTCTGTCACCTTTTGTTTCACAAAGAGTGTTCTATATTCCCTTGAGTTAAGAATTTACATGAGTAAAGACTGAAGATTTAATCTTACTGACAGCCCTGAGGACATTCAAGGGCAATATCACCCGTGTCCTAGGAAGTTTAGGAGTGAGACTGATGGTATGTATTAAGGATATTCAGATTGCAACTTCTTCTAAATGAAAATTTATTATTTCATTATTCCTGAAGCTTCATTTATTACGATCCTTGGGATTTGAGATAATTGAAGACAACAATAATAATCCCTTTATGTGTTATATACTGTGGAGTCCTTCATTTTGAAGGATTCCCAAGTGTGTCGCAGACTGCATATAAAATTCAGGGGAGGAGCTCAGGAATCGTGAAGGAAATGTACATAGAGAAACCCACGGATGCCCTTGATGTCCTGAGGGGAACTTGCAGCCTCAAAATATGATAAATCCTCTGGAATGTCAGAGGTGTTATAAACCCTCCCCGTAACTCACAGTAGCCATGGCAATTTGATGCTGGAGACAGGATAATGATGATGATGATGATGATGATGATGATGATGATGATAGATAATATCCACATCTGTTCTAATGAACAACAGTAGCAAAAGCTATGCTATGTATGTATGCAAGAAATGTCAGATTTCCTTTCATTTCTCAAGAATAAATGAATAATAAAATATACTTGAAGCCTGGAGGTATGCAATTAAAAATTATTGTAAAACAAGGCTATGGCAGGACTAATGTTGTAAGAGGAAAATTGTACATTATATAGTCTTTCACTAAATATTTCCCCTCCTGTCAAGTGGTAAATCAGGTAACCATTTAGGGGCATCTATTTAGATTTGCCATGATCAATTTGTTTGACAATGGGCATCATATCATCTTGATAAAGAAGCTGAGATGCGTAAAACGGTAACCTAATAACTGTGTGAATGGCGGCAATGGTAAGACAGAGGTGAGGACAATGTGGGGGCATTCGTCCCTGAATGGCCACATCCCACGTGCACCCCACTTATTATTCAAGTTACTGGAAAAGCAAATGAGCCTGAGTATATAGGAGCAACCTTAAAAGGAATCATTTGGACTTCATCATCATTATCCATTTTGTCATTATGTTTTTAAAAACCTACATTCAATTGACAAGTCAACATGATGCATTAATTAAGGGGACTGTCTCTACTGTCAAGGAGATGTGGGTTCAAATACCAGCTCTACTCCTAAGTAGATGGGCAATACCAGTAAGTTATTTCATTTATCTAAGTTTTAGTTTCCTTTTCAAAGACAAATGAGATGATAATAGTACCTATAGTTCATAGAGTTATCATGTAGATTAAATGTGTGTAGCACGTAATACAACTCAATAAATATTAACAATGCTGGTAAAGTTCTTGGAAGATATTTATGTCATCGAAGGATTAGTTTCTTCAAAATATTCTAGCTATGTTTTAACAACAGTTCTATGGGACCTTGTGACTTTTCTGGCATCTTTTAGGTAAAAATAAATTCATTCAGTTACTTCTAGTCCCCCTGCAGCAGTCTCAGTCCAGTCCAATAATCAAACCTCCCAATGCGTTTAGTTAAAGCCCCTTTCCTCCTGACTTAGGCTGCTTCAGGCTGGCCTTGGGCAAGAGGCCATGGTTGTCCTCCCTACTTCGCCATCTAGCACTCTGAGTTCTTTTCCCAATTTTCTAGGCTGATTCTGGTGCCTCCAGCAAAGGAAGGACAAGGAGATAAGGGGCAGGAAAAGTCAAAATTGACAGTAACTGTCATGGCCAGCCCCGCTAGGACTCTCCAGGCGGTTGTGGATGCTTTTGTGGGTTCTTTGGAGACCCTCCTGCAGCATTGCTGGGGATCCCCTGCAGTTCCCTTGATGTGGGCAAATAAATCTCTTCTGGCTGGTCAATTATGGTTCCACCCTCATTCCCCAGACACTGCTGGTGTCTCCATCCTGTTCCAGGGGCTCTCTCAGCCAGAGCCTAAGACAGCTCCTGCCAGCCCTTTCATCTGACCCAGGAGAAATCGTTACGTATCCTTTGGCTCAACATATTCTGTGACTGTGGCCTGCCCTCAGTGCAGGGACCACTCTTGGCAAGCCTGTCAGATCAGGTAGCCAGCCAGAGTCTCTTGCTCTTTCAATTTCTCAGGTGTAGGCAATGTACCAGCCTAGTGCGTCATCTTAGTTTTAGGAGACATGTATGAGTCTCTCTGATAGCGCTTTCCCTGGGCTTAAGGTTCAAGAACATCACTCCTTCCCCCAAGAGCTCCTATAATTTCTAGCCTCTCCTCTCAGTCTCTCCAGCCTCAGAGGTGGGTGTCAGGTCAGGGCTACAAAAGAGGTTCCTGATCACCTCCTTTGCAAGGTCTCTTTAGTGGTCTCTGACACCAGCCGGGTGTCCTATAATTCAGTTTAATTCTGACACCAACCATCCAAGTTAGCTCAGACTCCACAGGTTAAGGGTCTCAGTCCCACATGACTGCTCTCTTTTCAGATGGCAGCCACAAGTCCGGAGTCCCCATGCTGCCTGCACTTCTGTCCAACTTGGCTACAAATTCAAGGATTTCCACAATCCCCCTTCAGGTTAGAAAATTTACTAGAATGACACAGAACTCAGGAAAGTGCTATACTTATAGTGACTGTTTTATTATAAAGGATACAAATGAACAACCAGATAGAGTTATACTTAGGGCAGCAAGGTCTGGAAGGGTCTTAGGTGCAGATCTCCCATGCCCTCTCGGGACGCACCACCTACCCAGCACATCAGTATGTTCACTAACCAGAATATTTCCCAGCCTCACTGTTAAGAGTTGTTATATAGACATCATTAACTCCTCAGCCACGTGATTGAACTCAATCTCTAGTCCCCTTCCCCTCCCTGGAGGTTCGGTGGTAGGGCTGAAAGTTCTAACCCTCTAATCATGTGGTCAGTTTTTTGGCAACCAGCCTCTCCATCCTGAAGCTATCTAGCTGCACCCCCACCCCACCCACCATGAGTCACTTTGTTAGCATAAACTCTGGTATGGTCCAAAGGGGCTTGTATGAAAAACAAAAGACACTCCCATCATTTGGGAAATCCCAATGGTTTTTTGAAGCTCTGTACCTCGAAACTGGGACAAAGACCAAATATATATTTTTTTTATCATGCAACCACTTTGGAACACAAGAGTAGTTGGTACCTATTGTCTAAGAGCCCCAGCCAAAAGTGAGACAGAAGAATCCCATTTAATATCCTGTTACACAGTTAAAGTGCAACAGAACTATTTCAACATAAATGTCAGTTCATGTAAGACAAGTATGGCCTTTACATTTGGGTGGGATAACTTTAAATGTCCTTGGAACTTTTTTCACCATGTTAGGTAATTGTAAGTGAAAGGAAATGATGCAAATCAAAGAACTTTTTGAAAAATTGCATCCCTGATAACTAGTGACATATTTTTAATGTTTGCTGTAAAGACCATGAAGGTCTTGCCTTTGGTGAACTAGTTTGAATGGAGATCTCCTGGGTACCAAAGCCTTGAGAGCAATGACATATATTGAGAAAGATATTTTCCTATTTTTAAAGGTTTGTATGTAGAAAGAATCTGTGTGCCTATAAATCTTAATCTAGGATTGGAAAAGAATAATTTATCTGGTAATTTATAAATTTGCAAAGATATCTGAGGGAACTAAAATGCTTTAAATTTGAAGAACACCTTAGGGTCATATTGAGACTTTTCAGAAGGCTGCTCTTTTCCATAATCTGGAAATCGATTTTCTTGTAAATCTCTCTGAATATATGAGCAATCAGTTTTGAAATTCAACTGAACTGTGTCAAAGGGTTGGTTATGAGAATTGTGAAAGCTGCGTGGAGAGATTATCTTAAAAACCAAATGGCATTATTTCAAAAAAGATGTCTATAAAGAAAATTTGAAAACTTTGGAATTCTTTGCAAAGTATATTTTAAATATCAGAAATACCTTGTTATCACTTGGAGCACAATTTTCCTTTAGCAGTTAGGCTTATGAGTTAGGTTGTATGATGAATGATATTTTTCTTATAGATAGCAATAGTATTTTGATATAGATTTTCTCTATTCTCCAAAAAAATGTCCATGCCCCCAAATACCAGCATAATATATGGACTAGCCACAGCCATAAGCTAACCTCTGCATTAACCCTACTCAGATCTTTATCAGAAAGCTACATATTTATTACTCTATTTATTTATAATAGGTAGACAATTGGATGATTCAAATTCAAGTTGTTAACATAGAAAAAAACTTAGAATAAAGAAAGTATAAATCTGTGATGCAAACTCTGTTCTATTTTTAAAAACCCAGTACAGTCAGCAGGAAACTTTTTATTCTGTTAAAGTTAAGTAGAGACAGAAAATTTAGATTAGACAAAATTGTATCAAATAAAACAATTTTATATATTTCTACTGATTATTTACATTTAGGACATTTTTCATGAAAATTAATACATACTTTGGTGAAGAATATACATTTAGGTGTTGGGAACAGTTATCCAGCTTCAGTGATGATGTTATTCTTTTTCTGTATCTCCTACCACACACCTAAAATCACTTTGATTATAACAAAAATAATACAAATTCACTGTAGAAAAATTTAAGAATATGTATAGTCAAAAATCAACTTTAGGGGGGCCAGTCCAGTGGCATAGTGGTTAAGTTTGCGTGCTCACTTCGGCAGCCTGGGTTCGCCGGTTTGGATCCCAGGCATGGACCTACGCACCACTTATCAAATCGTGCTGTGGCAGGCATCCCACATATAAAGTAGAGGAAGATGGGCACAGGTGTTAGCCCAGGGCCAATCTTCCTCAGCAAAAAGAGGAAGATTGGCAATGGATGTTAGCTCAGGGCTAATCTTCCTCAGGAAAAAAAAAAAATCAACCGTAGGAAAAAAAATTAGTGAATAAGAGCATGGACTTTGAAGCCAGAACCCTTGATTTCAAATCCTGGCATGTTCACTTACTAGCTGTGTGACATCAGGTGAGTTTGCTTCCCTCTCTGTGCTTCAATTTTCCTCATTTGTAAAGTGGTAATAATAATAGCACCTTTCTTATGGGGTTAATGTGAAGATTAAATTAGTTAATATTTGTAAAGTACTTAGAACAGTGGCTGAATCATATTGACTACTATATAAATGTATTTTAAATAAGATATACACACATCTCTTTCAGCAAAAATTTTATCCTACTATACCTCTTGTTCCCGTTTTTTCACTTAATATGTTATAATTATTTTCCGTGTCTTTAATATATTATACAATTTAATTATGAAAAGCTTAGAGCAATTTATTGTATGTTTATAACACAAATTGCGTAAACTATTATTATACTTGTAGCTTGTTTATAGCTGTTTAGTTTTTTTTTTTTAATAATTTTATTTATTTATTTATTTTTCCCCCAAAGCCCCAGTAGATAGTTGTATGTCATAGCTGCACATCCATCCAGTTGCTGTATGTGGGACACGGCCTCAGCATGGCCGGAGAAGCAGTGCGTCGGTGCGCGTCCGGGATCCGAACCCAGGCCGCCAGCAGTGGAGTGTGCGCACTTAACCGTTAAGCCACGGGGCCGGCCCAGCTGTTTAGTTTTTTAAAGAAAGTCTTACATCTAAATTGGCAGCAGTCTTGATTTTAGGATAAATTGTGAGAAACGGAATTGCAATATATACATGTATACCTGTTTGCAAGCATTTTTTTTTTTTTTGTAAATTAACAGATTGCTTTTTCTAACGTCTCGCTAATTTTCTTCCCCAGATCAGTGAATGAGGATATTGTCACTCTTTTTCAAACCTCTGTTCTCAAACCATTGTTTATCCCATGAGAAAGGTATTTCCAACAAAAACTTTCTCATTTGTCAAACTAACATGTTAGCTTATATTTTAATCTCTTTTCTAGAGATTGTTTTAAAGTCTTATATATACTTACTTGAACAGAGAGTTGGAAGGAATTTTCTAAGGTTCACAGCAGTTGTGGATGTTAGAACACAGCTTTGAAAAAGTGTGTAGCAACTTGAGCAGATAGCAGGTACTCGAGCTTGACTTTCTCTTTTGTATTTTAACATAAGTTAGACTTAAAGATCATCTGTGGAGAAGTGGGTGACATAGGAGGAAAAATGAACAATAGTTTTTCCATTCAGCCTATTAACAAGACCAACTAACATTACCTGCCAGGCACTGTGCCGAGTGATAACGAGTGTGTGTGAATTTTTTTAATGTGTGTATGTATGTGTATATATATATACATGTATATGTATATAACATATATATTTTATACGATTTCAAGTCTTTATAGTAACTTTATGGATCAGGCTATATTATTATCCCAATTTTACAGGTGAAGAAACTGAGGCACAGAGAGGTTTTATAACTTGCTCCAGTTTCCATAGCTGTGAGTGGTGGAGCCTCGCTTTAAACCCAGGCAGTCTGGCTTCAGAATCTGTGCTCGACACATATTGCCTTTCCAAATTCCTTAATCCAGGAATCAAAGAAGAGAAGGAAGCCATGTATTTTGGGTTTGGGGAAAGTTTCCCTCAAAACGTGGTGGTCTAAAATGTAGCCTGCAACCTCATTGCAAGTGAGAAATAGCAGCCTCATTTAGGTCACCTGAAGGCTGAATGAGCCAAGCGTGAAGTAGGGCTTTGGTCCCTTTTAAGGCTGGTGCAAGCTGTTATGCAGAGCAGCCCTGAGGAGGCACCTATATGCGGGGTGGAGAAATGGAAGCGACAGCTCTGATCAGAGCAAATCTCACGCCTATGAGTTATCGCTGACTCTCTGGGAGAAGGACAGAGAGCTCAACCCTATTTGTGTCTGGGACTTCTTGAAAGAAATACTTTAAATGATGGCTATCTTCCATTTATGTAGCTTAGAAAGTTATATTTTACATTGAAGAGTTAAATCTAAGATGGCAGCTGTGTTTTGTGAACCCCTGCCCACATTGGAAAAGTACACTGTGCATCTAAGTTATCACGTTGGTAAGAGTGTCTTCTGAAGTAAACATTTATTCTACAAAATGTTCTTGGTCATGAACTATATGCCAGTTATGGTGCCAGCTAAGTTCTGGAGATTCATGCTTAAATAAAACAGATGTAATCCCTGCTGTTAAGGGACTTCCAGTGGGAGGCAAAGAATAGACAAATATACAAGATAATGACAGACCGAGAATAAGTGCTAAGAGGGGATCACGGGGGATATGATTAACTGTTTTGTGAACCTTCAAATCTGCAAGCATACACCACTTATATCTCTGAAAGAGAGTGAAAGGTTTTCCCCTCTAAGTTAGCCTATAGTGGCACATAATGTCACAGAAGTCTGAGAGAAAATTGCCATAAAAAATCATTTCTCTGATTAAGTATTTTGGATAAAAAGATAGAAAGTATATGGCCAGCTGATAGATTAGAAAACTGAAGATTTGTCAAAAAATATGTCAAGTGAAATTTAAATTATTGAGGGCAACCTAAAGAACCTGTTTAAAGTGTTTAGAGATCTAGGTTTTGGCCCTAATTCTGCTCTGATGAGCTTTGTGCCTGTAGGGGAAACCACATACTTCTTTGTTCCTCGATTTATTTATCTAGAAATAGAAATACAAAATATATGTCGGGATAAAATTGGATACAAAGCTTGCATAAAGCTGATTTGTTTTGCATTAAATGGTGTTTGTGTTTTAAGCAGTGGTGGCTAGATCCCAGTCTACCTAATGTCTGTACAGGCTTCAATTCACAATGTCAGGATTTCCCCTGTTTTTCCAATTTAACATAACCGAGGCTATTCTATGTAAAAGTAAATCATTGCTGAAACGTTTCTTTTATTCCAGTTATGTAGACAAGAAGCCATTTGAGAGCAGCTGTGTTTCATTATTTATTTTTATTCAATATTTAATTTGGAGAAAAACAACAATGTAGAGATGCCGGAAATAGAGATGCTCTTTTCTAGAACAATCATCATGCTTATTGACATCAGATACTAGGCAATTTAACTTGCTCAAAATAATACATTCACTAAGAATCTCAGCAGCCTCTGGTCAACAATGAAAGCTCACTTATACAGCAAGAGATAGTCAGATCAGTATGACCAGATCTGAAACCTGTATTTTCTCGGTGAAGGTGATCTTCTGTAATCACAATTGAAAGCTATGTCGCCCAGGTGTTACCCAGGAAGGCATTGGTAGGTGATATTACCTGGATCTGTTTTTCTATGCTGTGACTACCAATGTAATCATTTCCTCGGGTTTTTGTATTTTTCTGCAGTATCAATTTAAAGATGAACACAACCCTGCTTCGTATTTTCAGGATACTTCTTTCTTAACATTGTTTCAAGCAGTTAACCAATTCATATACTGAAGGAGTAGAAGTTTTCATGGTGATTTTTAAAAAAATACCCACAAAGATACATTCATTCTGAAAAGTGTTCCTTCTTTGGGGAGGAAGTGGTATCTGTAATGTACATATAATTGTTGCAGTAAACTGCCTCGGGGATATGGAGCAAGCCTAATCTCAGCTCTGTAGACTTGTATGGATTCTGCTGTTAAACCTTTTCTTCAGCCTTTTTGATCACTGCAGTCAAATATTTTGTACATTCTCCTCTGTAAATTTTGCAGATCAGAGAAATCAACTGTATGAACCAAAGAAGGAAAGAATATATTTTAGTTTAGTCAAAGCACCTGCAGTTTAGAAATAAATTGGAATAACAGGTAAAATTATAAGAAAATGGCTTCTTGGCACCCACCTTCTTGTCATTTTATCAAAATCTCTTTAAGATAAAGAGAAAATATATAAATAAATAACTGTGAAAGAATTATCCATCACTTATTTTTATTTTTTTTTATTTTTGCAGAGTCCGCATTGTTATAAGGCGAGAAGTTCAGCTTTTGAGATGATTCTGCCAACATTTGTGCTAACAAATGTAATGCAGTAGTTTAAGAACACATGATAGGGGCTGGCACGGTGGTGTAGCGGTTAAGTTCACGCATTCTGCTTCTGGCGGTCCGGGGTTTGTGGGTTCGGATCCCAGGTGCGGACCTACACACCACTCATCAAGCCACGCTGTGGCGGGCGTCCCGCATATCGTAGAGGAAGATGGGCATGGGTGTTAACCCAGGGCCAATCTTCCTCAGCAAAAAAGGCAGAGGATTGGCAGCAGGTGCTAGCTCAGGGCTAATCTTCCTCACAAAAATAAATAAATAAAAAGAACATGTGATAACCTCTTTTTGGGGAGGTCCTTATTAAAAAAAAGTGAAAATGGGTTATGGCATCCATTTTGTAAGTCATTTACAAAAGTTTGCACCATTTTACCTCTTGTCACGTTGAAGAAATAGGCATAATTTTCGTTCTGCCAGCAAATCATTCTATGACAGACAAGTACCTACACACCTACACAGTGTATACAGCAACACTCTCTAATGGGTTGCGGGGCCCACATGACAACTTGCGGTGTGCTCATTAAAATTACAGCAACAGCAAAAGCAGAATAAATTGCCACCAAGTATTTGACTATGCCATTTATGTGTATTTCTTCTTGACATGCCTATGGGCATGTCGCTGTAAATTGTCCATGAGGATCGTAGTGACAGCTTTATGGACTAAAGTTAGAGACCCAGCCTCTCACTTGGCTAAATAGTGAGAGTCTAGATGAGAAGAACATATGACAGAGCTTACATGTAGTGTAGTTCTGTTATGACACTTTTTAGGCGTAGACTCTCTCAAGTACCGTGGGAATTTGAAACAAAGAATGAGAAAGTGAGTATCATCAAATGATGTCCAAATATGACAAATATGAAGGCTCCTAGCCCTGAAATAATTACACTTGCGACAATAGTATCTACCTCTCAGGAATACCGTGAGGATTCGTGAAAGCTCCTAGCCCGGGGAGTAGGATACACGAGAGGCCTCATAGATACTTAATTTCTCTTTCTCTTCTAGCATTGTCCCTCTTTTCCTTTACCACACTGTGTAGGGAAACTATTGTGAAGTGGAAGAAGTGTGAGATCAATAATAACCATGGCAAACGTTCAGGGGAAAGTTTGGAGCATCTGAGGAAGAATTCAGAGAGAGGTGGAACTTGATCTAGTCTTTGAAGGAACTTGGAACTTAAGTTAAAGTTGGGGGAAGTGTAGAGAGTGTTCTAGACCAGAGGAAATGCAAGAGCACAGGCTGAGCAGCAGGGGCCATCTGGTGTTTCTGAGGTACCATGGAGGAACAGCTGAGGTTGGAGGCTGGTTGCACGGGGTTGCAATGTGATATTCCCCGAAGACAGTGGACTTCATCTTCTAGGCACTGGGGAAGTGGTTGAATTGTTTTACTTGCTAGAATAATGTCAACATTTATGGAGAAAAGTATGGCTGGGGAGCAGCAGGTTTCAGAGAAAAGAAGATGATTTATTTTTAGACATATGGAGATTTTAAGAGAAGAGGGAGGCACAGAAGCATAGGAGAAAGGTTAGGGTTGTGTGTGTCAAAGCCATAGTGTTAGTGAGTTTTTAGAGAGAGAGACGGAGAGGTAGAGACAGAGACACACACACACGTAGAGAGACACACAGAGACAGAGAGAGACAGACAGACAGAAGAGAAGAAGGAGGAGGAGGAGGAAGGGGGAAGTATGAGGCCTTAGCTAACGGGCATATGCTCACATTTAGCAGATAGGAGGAGGCAAAACTAGCAAAAAGCGTAAAGAAATGGTCACTGAAGAAAAAGGAGAGTCCAGCGAGAAGATTGTCAGATTTGGTGGTGTGGGGCGGTGACTCTTATTCATCTCCTACTAGGTTCAGTCACTGTCTGTTGGCTTTGCAGGTTTTAACTCACTTTATGTTTGTAACAACCCAATAAAGTACTATCGCCAAATTCCAGAACAGAAAAAGGCGGCTTTGGTTATTCAGTCGGGCTGTGCAATTTTTAAATGGCAAAGTTGGATTTGAACAAAGGATTATCTGACTTCAAGCTCTGCTTTTATAATTACATCCCCAAGGCAAGAGTTCAAAGAGGAAGGTTTAAAATGGTTCTGAGAAGATGCACAAAAAAAGAAAATTAGACAAACCCATTGGCTTTGATAGTTAAGAGATCTTTGGTGAAGTTCAAGAAAGTAATTTCAATTGACAGTTGAAAAGATTCATTGCAGGGGATTAAGGAGGAATTCATGGTTAGCAATCAGAGACAGAGGACATATATTCTCCGGAGAAATTGGGCAGTGTAAACGACATATGATGGTAGACCTTTGGGGTCTGAGATTAGAGGAACTTTTTGGTAATAATTCGGAGAACATTTTTTCTTCTTAGCAACTCGTCTGAGAATATCTTTGCAGGATGGGAAGAAGTTTTCTGAGAAGTTGGTTGAGAGGAAACTGCTAGAGCTTGGCTGGGCTATGTTTTATATTAGAGCAAAAAAATTTACTCTGCAAGATACGTGAGGGAGGAAGAGGAAGGGCTGGTCTCAGCACTTTCCTGTGGGAGGAGTGTGAGGCAAGATACAGCGGCTAGGGGTTAAAAAGAGAGAATGGGGAAGAGATGTGCTTAATGGAGACTTTTCTGAGTGACAAATCTGTGTTTTGTGTGACATGACACCTCCTACTATCTTACAATCCAAGATGTTCTTGATATGGTTATTTGTTTTTTTACTCTTGCAGGATTTATATCAGTGGTGGTGTAGTACTGAAACAGTCACCCCCTCAGGAAGAGGGCCCACGTTCATGGGCATTTAATTTGTCATGTTTGTCTTATATTGCTTTAAGATTAGAGTAGTTGAGTTAGTAAATTTACGGGTAGAGGAAGGAAGCAGTAGAAAGCGAGAGATTGAAGATAACAGAAGTGAGATTAGATGGACTGAAAAATAGGTTTATATGTCATGAATAAGAGGTGGTCATCTTTTTCTCGGAGGCAGAGGAAAAGGGAGAGGCTTGGGAAAGATAGAGCAATATTTTAAAGTGAAGTGGTGATTGGGCCTGGGAAAATTTGGGGAGAGACACTCAAGATGAGAGGTTATGCCAAGATGACCTTCATCATATCGTCTCTGTCAGTGGGGAGCAGTATCTTTTGCTGGGATGAGGAAGCAGGGTTGAGGAAGGCAAACGTTTTGGTCTGGTCCATCTGATTGAACAAATGAATAAAATGATTTCCAAGCAGCAGAAAAAAAATAGTTTTGAATGTCATTGTGTTAGTTTAGTAAATTTTTCTACCCATGTTACCATTTGGAGTAGAAATGAACAAAGTCTAGGGATATATATATATATATATATTTTATTTCCTTTACTTTGTTTATTGCAGTAACATTGGTTTATAACATTGTAAAAATTTCAGGTGTACATCATTATACTCCTATTTCTGCATAGATTCATCATGTTCACCACCCAAATACTAATTACAAGCCATCACCACACACATGTATTGAATTACCCCTTTCACCCTCCTCCCTCCCCCCTTCCCCTCTGGTAACCACCAATCCAATCTCTGTCTCTATGTGTTTGTTTATTGTTGTTATTATCTACTACTTAATGAAGGAAATCATACGGTATTTGACCTTCTCCCTCTGACTTATTTCACTTTGCACAATACTCTCAATGTCCATCCATGTTGTCACAAATGGCTGGATTTCATCGTTTCTTATGGCTGAGTAGTATTCCATTGTGTATAGATACCACAGCTTCTTTATCCATTCGTTCCTTGATGGGCACTTAGGTTGCTTCCAAGTCTTGGCTATTGTGAATAATGCTGCAATGAACACAGGGGTGCATGTATCTTTATGCATTGGTGTTTTCAAGTTCTTTGGATAAATACCCAACAGTGGAATAGCTGGATCATATGGTAGTTCTATCCTTGATTTTTTGAGGAATCTCCGTACTATTTTCCATAGTGGCTGCACCAGTTTGCACTCCCACCAGCAGTGTATGAGAGTACCCTTCTCCCCACATCCTCTCCAACACATGTTGTTTCCTGTCTTGTTAATTATAGCCATTCTGACGGGCGTGAGGTGATATCTCATTGTAGTTTTGATTTGCATTTCCCTGATAGTGATTTTGAACATCTTTTCGTGTGTCTGTTGGCCGTCTTTATATCTTCTTTGGAGAAATGTCTGTTCAGGTCTTTTGCCCATTTTTTAATTGGGTTGGTAGTTTTTTTGTTGGTGAGATGCATGAGTTCTTTCTATATTTTGGAGATTAAGCCCTTATCAGATGTATGGTTTGCAAATATCTTCTCCCAATTGTTAGGTTGTCTTTTCTTTTTGTTGATGGTTTCCTTTGCTGTGCAGAAGCTTTTTAGTTTGATGTAGTCCCATTTGTTTATTTTTTCTATTGTTTCTCTTGCCCGGTAAGACATGGTGCTTGAAAATATGTAGCTAAGACCGATGTCAAAGAGCGTACTGCCGATGTTTTCTTCTAGAAGTTTCATAGTTTCAGGTCTTACATTCAAGTCTTTAATCCATTTGGAGTTAATTTTTGTGTATGGTGTAAGGTAAGGGTCTACTTTCATTTTTTTGCATATGGCTATCTAGTTTTCCCAACACCATTTGTTGAAGAGACTTTCTTTTCCCCATTGTATGTTCTTGGCTCCTTTGTCAAAGATTAGCTGTCCATAGATGTGTGGGTTTATTTCTGGGCTTTCGATTCTATTCCATTGATCTGTGTGTCTGTTTTTGTGCCAGTACCATGCTGTTTTGGTTACTATAGCTTTGTAGTATATTTTGAAATCAGGGAGTGTCATACCTCCAGCTTTGTTCTTTTTTCTCAGAATTCCTTTAGCTATACGGGGTCTTTTGTTGTTCCATATAAATTTTAGGATTCTTTGTTCTATTTCTGTGAAAAATGTTGTTGGAACTTTGATAGGGATTGCATTGAATCTATAGATGGCTTTGGGAAGTATGGACATCTTAACTATGTTAATTCTTCCAATCCAAGAGCACGGAATATCTTTCCATTTCTTTGTGTCTTCTTCAATTTCTTTCAGCAATGTTTTATAGTTTTCGGTGTACAGCTATTTCACTTCTTTGGTTAAGTTTATTCCTAGGTATTTTATTTTTTTTGTTGCAATTGTAAATGGGATGGTATTCTTAATTTCTCTTTCTGCTACTTCGTTGTTAGTGTATAGAAATGCAACTGATTTTTGTATGTTGATTTTGTATCCTGCAACTTTACCATATTCGTTTATTACTTCTCAAAGTTTTCTGGTGGATTCTTTAGGGTTTTCTACATATAAAATCATGTCATCTGCAAATAGTGAGAGTTTCACTTCTTCCTTTCCAATTTGGATCCCTTTTATTTCCTTCTCTTGCCTGATTGCTCTGGCTAGGACTTCCAGTACTATGTTAAATAGGAGTGGCGACAGTGGGCATCCTTGTCTGGTTCCTGTTCTTAGAGGGATAGCTTTCAGTTTTTCACCATTGAGGATGATATTAGCTGTGGGTTTCTCATATATGGTCTTTATTATGTTGAAGTACCTTCCTTCTATCCCCATTTTATTCAGAGTTGTTATCATAAATGGATGCTGTATCTTGTCAAATGCTTTCTCTGCATCTATTGAGATGATCATGTGATTTTTATTCTTCATTTTATTAATGGGGTGTATTACGTTGATTGATTTGCGAATGTTAAACCATCCCTACATACCTGGAATAAATCCCACTTGATCATGGTGTATAATCTTTTTAACGTATTGTTGTATGCGATTTGCTCGTATTTTGTTGAGGATTTTTGCATCGAGGTTCATCAGTGATATTGGCCTGTAATTTTCTTTTTTTTTTGTGTTGTCCTTGTCTGGTTTTGGTATCAGGGTATTGTCGGCTTTGTAGAATGAGTTAGGGAGCTTCCCCCCTCCTCAACTTTTTGGAAGAGTTTGAGAAGGATAGGAATTAAGTCTTCTTTGAATGTTTGGTAGAATTCACCAGGGAAGCCGTCTGGTCCTGGACTTTTATTTTGGGGGAGGTTTTTTTTTTTTTAAAGATTTTCTTTATTCATTTTTTTCCCCCCAAAGCCCCAGTAGATAGTTGTATGTCATAGGTTCACATCCTTCTAGTTGCTGTACGTGGGACTCAGCCTCGGGTTGGACGGAGAAGTGGTGCCTTGGGGCGTGCCCGGGATCCGAACCCGGGCCGCCAGCATCAGAGCGCGCGCACTTAACCGCTAAACCACGGAGCCGGCCCCTTGGGGGAGGTTTTTGATTACTGTTTCGATCTCCTTACTGGTGATTGGTCTATTCAAATTCTCTACTTCTTCTTGATCCAGTTTTGGAAGGTTGCATGATTCTAAGAATTTATCCATTTCTTCCAGATTGTTGAATTGGTTGGCACATAGCTTTTCATAGTATTCTCTTATAATGTTTTGTATTTCTGAGGTGCCTGTTGTAATTTCTCCTCTTTCATTTCTGATTTTACTTATTTGTGCCTTCTCTCTTTTGTTCTTGGTGAGTCTAGCTAAAGGTTTGTCAGTTTTGTTTATCTTTTCAAAGAACCAGCTCTTGGTTTTATTAATTTTTTCTATTTTTTTTTTGGTCTGTATTTCATTTATTTCTGCTCTGCTTTTTATTATTTCCGTTCTTCTACTGATTTGGGGCTTGATTTGGGGCTTCTTTTTCCAGTTCCTTTAGGTGCATTGTTAGATTGTTTATTTGAGATTTTTCTTGTTTGTTGAGATAGGCCTGTATTGCTATAAACTTCCCTCTTAGCACTGCTTTTGCTGTATCCCATAAATTCTGGCATGTCGTATTTTCATTTTCATTTGTCTCCAGGTATTTTTTGATTTCTTCTTTGATTTCTTCGTTGACCCAGTCGTTGTTCAGTAGCATTTTGTTTAATCTCCACGTATTTGTGGCTTTTCTGATTTTCTTCCTATAGTTCATTTCTAGTTTCATACCGTTGTGGTCAGAAAAGATGCTTGGTATTATTTCAGTCTTCTTAAATTTATGGAGACTTGTTTTGTGGCCTAATTTGAAATCAATCCTGGAGAATGTTCCATTTGCATTTGAAAAGAACGTGTATTCTTCAGTTTTTGGATGGAATGCTCTGTATATATCTACTAGGTCCACATGTTCTAGTGTGTCGTTTAAGGCCAATGTTTCCTTATTGATCTTCTGTTTGGATGATCTATCCATTGGTGTAAGTGGAGTGTTAAAGTCCCCTACTACTATTGTGTTACTGTCTATTTCTGTTTTTATGTCTGTTAATAATTGCTTTATATATTTAGGTGCACCTACATTGGGTGTGTAGATATTTACAAGTGTTATATCCTGTTGTTGGATTTTTCCCTTGATCGTTATGTAATGCCCTTCTTTGTCTCTTTTTATAGTTTTTGTTTTAAAGTCTGTTTTGTCTGATATGAGTACTGCTCCCCCAGCTTTCTTTTCATTGCCATTTGCGTGGAATATCTTTTTCCATCCCTTCACTTTCAGTTTGTGAGTGTCTCTATCTGAAGTGTGTCTCTTGTATGCAGCGTATATATGGGTCTTGTTTTTTAATCCAGTCAGCCACCCTATGCCTTTTAATTGGAGCATTTAGTCCATTGACATTTAAAGTAGCTATTGATAAGTATGTACTTACTGCCATTTTTTAACTTTTTTTTTTTTTTTTTTGTGAGGAGATGAGCCCTGAGCTAACATCCGCCAATCCTCCTCTTTTTTTTTTTTGCTGAGGAAGACGGCCCTGGGCTAACATCGGTGCCCATCTTCCTCCACTCTACATGGGACGCCGCCACAGCATGGCTTACCAAGCAGTGCGTCGGTGCGTGCCCGGGATCCAAACCAGCAAACCCCGGGCCGCCGCAGCGGAGCGCGCGCACTTAACCGCTTGCGCCACCGAGCCGGCCCCTAACTTTTTTTTTTTCCCCTCAGTGTTTTAGTATTCCTTCTCTGTTCCATTCTTCTTCTATACAGAATTGATGGTCACTTTAGTTTGATCTCTATCTGAAAGCTGTACTCTTTAACTCCCCTCCTCGCTCCTTTTATGTTTTTAATATCATATCTAACCTCTTTTTTGTGCATTTGTATCCATTACGTTCTTATCATGGAAATAGATAATTTTTCCTATTTGTGGTCTTCTCTTTTCCCCTTAAATCAGTCCCTTTAACATTTCTTGTAGCACTGGTTTCTTGGTGACAAACTCCTTTAATTTTTGCTTGTCTGGGAAATTTTTGATCTATCCTTCCATTTTGAATGATAACCTTGCTGGGTAGAGTATTCTTGGCTGTAAGTTTTTTCCTTTTAGCACTTTAAATATATCGTGCCACTGTCTTCTAGCCTGTACGGTTTCTGCTGAGAAGTCAGCTGATAGCCTTATGGGGTTTCCTTTGTATGTAACTTGACATTCTCTTGCGGCTTTTAGGATTCTCTCTTTATCTTTAATTCTGGACATTTTGATTATGATGTGTCTTGGTGTGGGCCTCTTTGGGTTTATCTTGTTTGGGGCTCTCTGTGCTTCCTGTACCTGGATGTCTGTTTCCTTCCTTAGGTTAGGGAAGTTTTCAGCTATTATTTCTTGAAATAGATTCTCTGCCCCCTTGTCTCGCTCTTCTCCTTCCGGGACACCTATAACACGGATGTTAGTGTGCTTGATGTTGTCCCAGAGATCCCTTAGACTGTCCTCACTCTTTTTAATTCTTTTCTCTTTTACCTGTTCAGCTTGGGTAATTTCTTCTAGTCTTTCGTCCAGCTCACAGATCCGTTCTTCTGTATCCTCTACTCTGCTTTTGAGTCCCTCTAATGAATTTTTCATTTCCAGTATTGTATTCTTCATTTCTGATTGGTTCTTTTTTATATCTTCCATTTCTTTGTTGACATTCTCACTGAGTTCATCTATTCTTCTCCCCAGATCAGTGAGCATCCTTAACACTCTTAGTTTGAACTCTCTGTCAGGTAGGTTGCTCATTTCTGTTTCACTTTGTTCCTTTTCTGGGGTTTTGTCCTGTTCCCTTACTTGGAATGTATTCCTTTGCCTCCTCATTTTGCCTCTTTCCCTGTGCTTGTGTCTACGTATTAGGTAGGTCAGCTACGTCTCCTGCTCTTGGATAGGTGACCTTATGTAAGTGATGCCTTAGGAGGCTTCCAGTGTGCTTCCCTCAGTTCTCAATGTTCCAGGGGTGACCCCTGTGTGGGCTACATGTGTCCTTCTGTTGTGGCCTGTTTGCTCTCCCTGTAAGCGGCCAGGGAGGCCGAGTTATGCTCCTGGCCAGCTGTTGTAATGCTCAGCTGTTTGTAGTTGCTGTGGGCCCTTCAGTCTCTTTATCAGGTGTGGGGAGCCCCAGCACAGTTGGCTGCAAGTTTTAATACCACATTTGTGTTGCAGTATTTCTTTTAAGTGAGTAGGCCCCCCACGGGGCAGGTTGTTAGGCTCAGGGCCTTACAATTGTTATAAGCCTCTAGCCTATTAGGTCTCTTGTCAGCTCTCTGAGGATTGCAGCTGGGTGGGGCTGGCCTCAGGCACAGGAGCACCCAATTGTTTCAGGCTTTGGAAGGTGGGGCAAACCCCCTATATGGGTCTTTGAGAAGCACAAGTCTTCTGCAGCTGACAAGCCCTGTTGCCCACAGGTCCACACACACAGTCAACACAGTCCTGCCCCGTGTGCGCACCCCGACCTCCCCAAGTGGACCCAGTCTCTCCATGGCGGGAGCCCCACACACTCCGCCACCGCCCCACACTCTCCACCCGCTCCTTGTGCGTGCCCTGCCCCACTGAAGTCGGCTCAGTTGCCAGGCTGCAGAGAATCTGGTCACCAATCTATGCAGGTCCACAAGTTACCCGAGGGCTTGTTGTTGGGTGGGGCCAGTCTCTAGGGTGGGCTGCCTGCCCTGGCTGAGCTGGATTAAATCGTGCTCTAGCGGGTGGGGCAGACCCTGGGCTAGCAGGCCTCAGGGAGAACTCCAATGGCCTCTGTGTCAGCAAGCTCACACCAGGCCACAACAATGGCCACTGCCAATGTCCCAGTCCCTGGAGAGGTCTCACCCCTCACCGAGATGCACACAGGGCCTATCAGGTGAGTCTCTTTTCACCACAGCACTATGCACCTTTCTTTCTGGTGATTTTAGGATGCTTTCTGAAACAGGTGAGTTTGCGTGCGGGCCCTTTAAGAGCCGGTTTTAGTTTCTTTGTGAACCAGCTTTTCTGGGGGTGCTCCCCAATGTTTTAGTAGCAGGCAAAGTCAGATATTATGCCACTCGGCTCGATTGCGCTGGGTTCACAAAATGCTCACAGCCGGGGTGCTCCCTGGCTCAGGGCCCCGCGCCTCCAGGGAGGCTGCGGACCTGTGAGCTGCTCCCGGCGGCAGTGAAGCTGGCGGCTTGTGAAGGTGGGGTTTTTCTCTACAGAAGGGAGTTTCTGCCTCTTCCACCTCAGTTAGGATTGTCCGTTGTTGCAGGAGTTCCTCTTATCCAGTTTTCAGTCCTGTCTCAGGGGTAATTTTTCCACGAGTAGTTGTAAATTGGCTGCGTCCGCCGGAGGAGGTGAGTTCAGAGTCTGCCTACGCCGCCATCTTGACTTCTGTCTCTGTAGGGATATATATTTAGGTAGGAAGGACTACATGGTTCGCCTCAAATTACATTAGGAGGGTTGTTACCAACTTTGTTTGAAAGAAGTGGTTAGGTATAAGCCAGTTTTCCTAAAAAAGAAAGTCTCACTGCCTAATTTATATGTCTTAGAGCAGCTAATTAAAATCTCTATATAGGGGTTCATATCATCTATATCTCCATTTTTCTGCCTTGCAGATTCTACCCATGGTGGAATTATCCAAATGTGATTCATTCCCCATTGACTAGTTCAGTGCTCATGATGGGCTGTATTAGATGTGTTTCATGGCATTTCTCTACCCTTTGTCTCTTGTAAGAGGAACCTCCATGTTTAAAGTTCTCCCACTGATGGGATGGACGTGGGAAGGAGTCATGGTTTTAGCCAAATGGTCCTAGTCTGCCTAGATGGTAGCTGATTGGACTATGGGAGTTCCCTGACATGGGACTAGGCTAAACTGTAGTTAGTTAGTGACTTATGATCCATGGCCTGGCAAGAAAAGATGAGCTAAGCCAATATGATTGTCCCTCTCGGGAATCTTATTTGATAAATGCTAAGACAAGAAACTGAAAGTGATTCCTGAAATGGAAAGGATGTCCTGAAGTCTACTTGTGGCTATCATGGTGAAATAGTCACGATTCCAGGTCCAGTTTCTAAAAGGACCTTAAGATGTGATCATAAAAATATAACTTTAGGGCCGGCCCAGTGGCATAGTGGTTAAGTGTGCGCGCTCTGCTGCGGCAGCCCGCGGTTCACAGGTTCGGATCCCCAGTGCACACCGAGGAGGATTGGCAACAGATATTAGCTCAGTGCTGATCTTCCTCTCTCTCTCTCTCACACACACACACACACACACACACACACACAAAATATAACTTTAACCATTTGTTTTGAAAGAGCATCACTCTGCAGTTCATGGATAAAATGATGTGGTGCACCTGCTGGAGGAGTCGCAGGACATCTTCTCACGTGAACAGTCAGAACATTTAGCTGAAACTAGAGCGGTACCGTCCCCCCTCCTGCAGAAAGTGACTGCTCAGAGAACTTGTGAAGACTCCCTGAGACTGAAAATCCTGCCTCCAAGGATCTTTATCATCTTTACTAAAACATGAGGAATGTGTATTAGTATTTCTTCAATATAGAATTATTTCTATTTTGAAGCAAGAAGAAATTTTTAGGAGTATGAAAGAATGCTCCAGAGCCATTAAATCTCTCACCGACAGTTTGTATTCTCTGCATAACTTTGAATATTTTATTAGCAATGCCAGTTTGCTTTTCAAAATGCAATCTTTCTGCTCAAAGTAATCTCCAATATACTTGCCAGTTGAAAAAGTTTCTGTGTGGTTAAATAGGATACAAATTTGTCAATCCTGGTTTTGTTCCTTTACTCTGTACGTTGTTCTAACTCCGTTTCATCCTCAGAAGATGCAATAAAGCCAATTAAAATTACATGCAATTTTCTGATGTTATAAAGCATGCATGACTCTGAGAGAGAAAAGTGACTAAAGGTGGTTGCTAGGGGCAACCAACAAAAAGGCTGTAAATTAATAGGCTTGCTCCTTTTAAATATGTCATTAATCAGACGGAAGGAGGGACATTTAAAATTATTTCTTAGAGGAAGAACTCTTCTCGTGTTAGGAAGGTTCTAAACATATTTGTATGCCAAGGTGAACTTAAGGGCCTCTTGGGGGTCTCCTTGAAGGAATTACTGAGAAGCAATTCTGGAGAGAGACCTATGTCTTGCTGAATCAAAAAAAGAAATTCACAGAGCATGAGCTGATACTCTGAAAAGAGAGATGATGACAAACATTTGGAGGCAAGTCAAAATAAAGTAGGTCAGGGAGGGAAAGGTTTCTTCTGAAAGCCATCAGAACAGTGTGGCTCGGTTGATGTTATTTCTATTTTATTTTCAAAAAGTTTAAAGAGTATCTGCTTACATATTGATATTTATTTGAAGTTAATTTAAACTTTAGCTATTTGCAACATATGTGTGTTTTCAATTGGAAAAGGGCTTGGAAGCTCATGCTAATTTATTATTGCAATAAAGTTTAGGGCTTGCAATTTAGACCAGAAACAAATCCATGATTCTGCCACTAACTGATGCTGAAGTTATTTCAATTGCAGGGGTATTTTATCAAGTGACTCTGTGAAGATGGGGTGTGCATGCTCTGTCAGTCTGCTGGTGAAGACTTCTATAATATGTTTTGCAGTGTCATAAATATAATGACTCAGGTGTTAAATTCCTTTACAATCCACTTTTTAAATTTTAAACCATACAGAGTTTTCTCTCCTGGATGGTATGATTATCAATGTGATATAATACCGTTTCTCTCTTTGGTTTTAAGCAGTAGGAGGCTTATGCTTAATTTAATGCTCAACCACAAAAGCCCTTTTAGTTTACTTTTAGTAATATGACCTGAAAAAATGAAGATAAATTAGTATGTAAGAATACCAGTAAACTATAAACTCCATGAGGAAGCTTTGCTTGTATTCACCACCATCCTCAATGCCAAGAACAATTTCTGAGTTTAGAACAGTTTAGAGTTCAATAAATATTTCTTGAATAATTGGATCAATAGTTCCTAGAGAAATGTATATGTGATTATAGGATTATATTTTTTATTTGGAAAAAATAAAATGTCACCAATTACAAATTTTATTTGTTAAAGATCCATGTGAAGCAGTCAAGATAGAAGGCTTATTAAAAAGTACTGAGCTGAAATTGTCCTGATAGGCAAGAAAGGAAGAAGGAGTTCATGGCGTGAGCAACAGAAATGAAATAAAGAAAAAATCCCAATCATGTGCAGAGAAACAAATGTGGCTGAAATTCAGCGAAGTGGGGCAGGGGTTTACATTAATGTTACTCTTATAATGTGGTCCCTCTCTCCATGTTAATGATGCTGTAAGAAGAATGTCACATGCAAATGAAGTAAACAGTAAATAAATTTTGAGATCCAATTGGGATGTTCGAGAAAGATCGGGTGAGGAGTCTGGCAAGGGTTTGAGGGGTAATTGAATGAGATCATGGGGACTGACCTCAGCTTTAGAAGCGAAAGACAGTGTGCTAAGCCTTCTCTGGACCTGTTTGTAGTTTTGTTGAATTTCCTGCTGACTTGGCTGGCCAGAGTAAACAAGCTAAATGTCTGGAGTTACTTGTGTCACTTGTTCTATGTTGAAGCCATTGCTTAATTTGAGGAAACCCCAGGCCACGAAGAATATGGACTTGATTCACTTGGTGTAGGCACTTTTGTAAGTTGGCATGGGTGTCTAGCAGTGATGGCAGCCAGTTGTCACAGTTAATTATTTTTCTTGACTCTTACCAAGGAGTTTGAGCTCACCCAATGGGCTTAAAATAAGTAGAAAGGGGGATCACCATTAAAATCTTTAATCTTGATGACTTTTGATTATGTTTATTTAAGTAATGGTTTACTATGCCTGTGGCTTGTTTTGTATATATGAAGTGCCTCAAATGTTGTTGATCTTTTTACAGTTCAGAAAAGTATAAACCCCCAAGTATTAAATCAGTTTTTCGAGTGAAACCTATAGTTTGCAGGACATATAAAGGGTCTGTATTAATTTTAAAAGTTCCAGATAAGTAAAGCAGTGCCGGGAGGGGGAGTTTGTACAGTTTGATGTCGGGTAGAAGAAGGGCTTCACTGAAAGGTAGCATTTCAGCAAAGACCTGGCAGAAGAAAGGGAGAGAACCTGGCAGATATCTAGGGGAGGAACATTCCAGGCTATGGAAACAGTAAAGAAAAAAAAGGCTTGAGGCAGGAGTGTGCCTGGTGTGTTGAGTCAAGACCAAGGAGTGGACCAAGTCAGGGAAGATGGCAGGAGGTGGCATCAGGGAGGTCACAGGGGGCAGACTGTGTAGGGCTTTTTGGGCCTCGAGAAGACTGCCTTTACCCTGAGTGAGGTAAGGAGTCACTGGGGTGTTTGGAAACAAAGGAGTGACATGATCTGACTTAAGTGTTTTTTTTTTTTTTTATTGTGGTCATATTGATTTATAACATTATGTAAATTTCAGAGGTGCATCATTATAGACATTTCAACTTCTGTATAGAGAATGCATCGTGTTCCCCACCAGAAGTTTAGCTGCCATCTGTCATGATACACATGTGCCTCTTTACCCCTTTCCCCTTCCTCTCTGGTAACCACCAATCTGTTCTCCATCCCATGTGTGTGTTTGTTTATCTTCCACATATGAGTCAAGTCACACGGTAATTGTCTTTCTCTGTCTGACATTTCATTAGCATAATACCCTCAAGGTCCATCTATGTTGTAGCACATGGCAAGATTTTGTCTTTTTTTATGGCTGAGTAGTATTCCATTGTATGTATGTGTATATATATGTATATATATATATACCACATCTTCTTTATCCATTCATCTGTTGACGGACACTTAGGTTTCTTCCAAGTCTTGGCTTTTGTGAATAATGCTGCAATTAACATAGGGGTGCGTATATCTTTTCAAATTAGTGTTGTCATGTTCTTTGGATAAATACTCAAAAGTGGATCATATGGTATTTCTATTTTTAATTTTTGAGGAATCTCCGTACTGTTTTCCATGGTGACTGCACTAATTTACATTCCCACCAGCAGTGTATAGGGTTCCCTTTTCTCCACATCCTCTCCAACACTTTTTATTTCTTGCTTCTGTAATAGTAGCCATTATGACGGGTGTGAGGGTGATATCTCATTGTAGTTTTCATTTGCATTTCCCTAATAATTAGTGATGTCGAACATCTTTTCATGTGCCGGTTGGCCATCTGTATATCTTCATTGGAAAAATGTCTGTTCATATCCTCTGTCCATTTTTTGATCGGGTTGTTTTTCTGTTGTTGAGATGTATGAGTTCTTTATATATTTTAGATGCTAACCCCTTATCGGATATATGATTTGCGAATATTTTCTCCCAGTTATTGGCTTGTCTTTTCATTTCGAGAATGGTTTCTTTTGCTGTGCAGAAGCTTTTTAGTTTGATGTAGTCTCATTTGTTTATTTTTTCTTTTGTTTCCCTTGCCTGAGGAGACATGATTTTCAAGAAAGATACTGCTGAGACCAAAGTCAAAGAGCGTATGTTTTCTTTTGGGAGTTTTATGGTTTCAGGTCTTACATTCAAATATTTAATACATTTTGAGTTAATTTTTGTGTATGGTGTAAGATAATGATCTACTTTCATTCTTTTGCACGTGGCTGTCTGGTTTTCCCAACACCATTTATTGAAGAGACTTTTCTTTCTCTGTTGTATGTTCTTGCAGAAAAACAGACACACAGATCAGTGGAACACGACTGAGAGCCCAGAAATAAATACATACATCTATGGACAGCTAATTTTTGACAACGGACCCTGACTTAAGTTTTTAGAAGGATTATTCTGGCTTCTCTCATTGTCTCAGGAATATATTTGCTGCAAGCAACAGAATATCTGACTAATAATAGTTTAAACCAATAGGGAATTATTTTTTTTATTTTTGTTTTTGATGCAGGAAGTTTCTGGAATTGGTTCAACATTTCCATGATGCCATCATAGACCTAGTCTCTTTTTGTCTTTCTTTTCCACCATTCTCGGGTGGAATTGGCTTTCCTTTTGTGCTCTTTGCCTCATGGTTATAATATAGCTGCTGCAGCTCCAGACATCACATCTTTGTTCAAGACAGAAAGAAGGAGGGCAAGGCAACACTAGCAACATCTACTTGGAAATCTTTGCCTCTGTGTAACAGGCTATTTGTACCTGTAAGAGAGGATGAGAAAGTTAAAATATTTGCTTTCTTAGCCCCTACAGAAGAGGCAAGAAAAGGAGTTGGGGATGGGTGCTGGGTCAGTTAACCTACGGTGTCTAAGAGTCATGATCCATTTTATCTATGTTGCTTTATCAATTTACCAGGATCTTTTATGTGCATTTTCTCATTTGGGTCCTGTAATGATCCTCTGCAGAAAGGCAAAGGAATGAGAAGCTCCATTCTAGAGACAAGACAGTCAAGGCCCAGAGGGGAAGTGAGTGCCTCGCAGGTATTTTAATGACAGAGCAGGGACTAGAACAGATGCCACTGACTCTCATTCATTATTTTCTGGTGTCTAACTTTAGAATCATACGAAAAGCCTTGATTCTTTCCCTGGCAGATGCATTACCGTTGCACCCAGCCTCCTCCGGTAAATGAGAGGCTCCTGGCAGGCTCTGGCTCTCTCTGAGGGCTTGGGGACTATGATGACTTGGTGGCTTTTTTCTGGTTACCCAAGATCTGAGCTCCTCGTGGCAAGGCGGAAAGGCAAGCAGTCAGGAAAAGCATCTGTTCCAGGGAGGGAAGAGGCAGAGTCGTCCTTCTGGCCTGTGACACGGTGGAAGAGTTCCTGAGAATTCAGGGATAGAGTGTTTCTTGCAGAAACATTTAAAATGCACCCGAAGAGCTCTCCCTGTAAAGAAAGTATATTTTGCTTAGTTTTGTGAATTGCATAATTATTTTATAAATATAACAATTGCCTTTTGTCTTTTGGCTAAATCTGTGATTTTCTGTATAAGATTTGTTTAAAGCTGAGTTTCTGAGTGGCTCTGAGAAGCAGAACAGCTGTGCTCCATGCCAGACGGGCGTTTTTCCTCCTGTCTCGGGGTGGGTGCAGCTGGGGGAGGCTCCTGTGGCTCTTCAGATCCATCTTCTGTCCACGCGTGCATTCAGCCTTCCCTTTCACAAGACTGATGTTTTATCCGAGAGACCTGGGGACCAAAATAACTAATCACACAAGGCTCCAACTCATCTATGAAAGAATACAGCAAGGCCCTAAGTTTAGGCATAAAAAATAAAAATGTAAAAGATTATGAGGAAAGGGAATTTTAACCTACTTCCAACGCTGGGAATGCAAAGTACATTTAATCCTTACAACGTGTGTGAGATGTTACTATTTTTACTACTATTTCTGTTTCCCAGATAAAGAAACGGAAAATTAGAGATAATTCAGTTACTTAAAGTTACAACCAATAAGCAGCCAAACGCTGGGATTTGCATCCAAGCAAGTTCTACTTATCCAGACACTAAGAGCTTTCTGTGGTGTCCTGGACACTCGAGCAAAAACTCGAGGGAAAAATGAGGAAAGGTGATAACCTTCAAGGGAGTCTCGGGGACTGAATTCAGCAACAGGTAACCCCAGAGGATCCTGTACGTGGGATTTATCACGGCCTGGGTCAAGGCCGGTGTGGTTGGTTCTCAAATTTCTGTGTGCTTAAAAATCATATAAGGAGTTTCTTATGAAGTGTAGGTTCCTGTGCTCCAACCCAGGGGTTCTGGTTGAGCAGGGGCGAGGCAGAGTCTGGGAATCTGCGTTTTAGTGAGGAGCTGGACGACTTGGATGCAGGTTTTCTGCACATGACATTTCAAGAAATACTGCTCAAAACTGAAATTCAATAGTCAGAATCGCACCAGGCGTGCAGGAGGCTTCCGGCTTCACATCCGGGAGTTGGAAGAAAACAGATTGATGCACTCGCTGCTCACGAATGAAGATAAACAGGTTTTCTCCAAGGGAGACTGTTTCCATTTATTCCAATTTGGCATTGAGAACTTAGAGAACCTGTAGAAGAAGCAGAGCAGCCCTTTTCTAGGTGAGAATACAGAAATGAGAAAAAATACAAAAAGGGAAATGTACAGCATGCTCTGTTTACTTTTTTCCCTAACTTTGATTCCGTGATTTTTTATTTCCCTCACACAGCCAGACACGCTGGAAGAGATTCTCAGAGGATGCTAAAAATATGGCTCTTGTCACCACAGACTTCCCTCCCCATTGCTTCCTTTCTTTCTGAATTCCTAGCAGAGAAGGGTGTCTTGTCTTTTGCCTCTTGCTGACAAGAATTAGATTCCTGGGTTCTCAGTTACTTTTGTGATAGATTCTTGCCTCTCTGGCCAAATCCACCAAATCCACATCAAGGCCAAGCTTTCCTTGTCATCCCTGGATGTCGTTCAAACCCAACATCAGGCCCAGGCTGAGCGGAGGTTTTGTTTTAAGCAGGGAACTCAGCCTGGCAATGCAAAGAACAAAACAAAGCAAAAATTTCAAGGCTGCAGTCCTGAATGTAAGTTTGTTCCTTCATTCAACAAATGTTTATTGAATGGCTATTGTTTATGAGATACATGCCAGCTGCTGAGTGGATAAATAATTTATGATTGGAAGAATCGATTTAGAAAACCACATTGTTTTTGGTTTCCTCTCGAAAACCTTTAATATTTGCTTACCTCTTCTATATTATAAGCTTCTTTAAACATATTAGTAAATAAATCATTTTTGAGCATTTACTATGCCTCGTGCCTGGAGAACTGTATCTATTTTGGGGCTATGTAAAGAGGAAGAATAGAGTGCGAAGAGCACAGACTGAAGAGTCAGACTGACGTGGGTCACCTGTTGTTTCTGCTTCCGATTAGCTGGTGAACATAGGCAAATTACTTCTCACTTCTGAGCCTTATTTTTGAAAAATCTGTAAAGTATACCTTAGAAGATCTTTCTAAGGATTAAAACACTAAAGAATGAAAAGCATTTGGCACACATTGAATGCTTAATAAATTTCAATTACCATTATCATGGAGGTTTTTCACCAGTCCTCAAGGAGCCTACAGTGCAGCTGGGGACACAGATATGTCCTTATTTCAGGTGTACTGAAGGCAGTGTGATGCGTAGCCCATCAGTCAGGGCAGCAGAAGTGTGGTTGGAGGTCGGAGCAAGGTGAAGTGTTGGAAGGAGCTTCTCAGAAGAGTCAGTCCTGGAGACGTGATATAAACAAAGCGTGGGTACCCTCTGACTATCTTTGCAAATTGATCTTCAGTGTTCACTACTCTATTTTGAGCTACACAAATAGAGTAATGTCGAAAACGTTAAGTGGCAGAAGAGAGAGAACGATTACTTCTGTAAGGGAAGGTTAAAGGATGTGTGATTATTTTAATCTAGGAACGTGGTTCTTAATGTTTCTAGTCCATGAACTATTTTGGAAAGGAAAAAAAAAAAGATACAAGACAACAAGAAAACTAATAATAGGGATTTTGTGTTTTTAATGTTTGTTGGCCTTACATGCCTGACAGAGAGGTTGCAGGAAGTAAGTGCTGATTAAACATGTGTCAATGAATGAATGTGATTTCCCTATTTTCTGATTGATTTTGCAAAGCCGCAAAAAGAAACCAAATTTTGTTAAAAACAACTTATCTGGAGTGGGAGAACTGGTCACTTTTGAGGTTATACCAGTGGCATTATAGCCAGGGTGATCATTAAATCTTGTCATTCAAAATGGGACCCTTCTGAGAATAAAAGGGGCCTTTTTATTAACAACTAAGCTGAGACAGCAAGTGTCAACCTGAATTGTCCTGGAAAGATAGGACATATGGGCAGCCTGATTGCAGTTTTTATTTATTAAATACCTTATCATTAGTCATATCTTAGTTAATGTCAGAAATAAATTCATAGCTCCTATAAAAAAAAATAAGCTTACCAAGGCAAAGTCATGCAAACACTGTGATAAAGGTTGTGTTTAAAATAAAAGGAAGAAATGAAAATTAATATTTACTGAATGCTTATTTGCTAGGCATCATACCTCCCAATCATAGATACAAAGCTCAGAGAGATGTGTAAATGCCTCAAGCTTTCTTGCTGGTAAGTAATAGATATAAATGAGGCTTTAATGCCAGATCTGTCTGACTTAGGACTTTATCGGAAAATAGACCATTGGCAGTTCTGCTCTAAAGCAGAAAGACGTTTAATAACTGTTTAAGTAAAAATGGAAATTCTTAGAAAAATTCATAGCATCTCCGAAACAGCAAGAGAATTTCAGATGAAGAAGTGGATTGGACCTTCTCATGGAGGTTGGAGTCTGTCTTCCCAGAATCCTTCAGAATATGGGAGCAGCCCTCACTTTGAGGTCATTTAGAAAAAATTTGGGAAGGAATACGAACTGTTGTCTGTGCACACTAATGCATTATTTTTTCAAGTCCTTCTCTTCTTCACTCCAAAGGCCCATTCAGTTTTCTCAGAAGTTGAGTGTTCTCAACTTACCCTTGCCCTGTGCTTTTTCCATGGCAATAAATTCTGATTTCTTAAACTGTTTCAGTAGTAACCTTGTCTATATGTAAGAGACTAGACCAGGGTTATTTTGTGGTTCCCAGCTTGAACCTGAGCTGTGCTCTCTCCTGAGGTTTTGGCCAAGATTGGGCACATCTGGAGGATAGTTGGGATGTTGCATGAGGAATAGAGTTGCTGGTGACCTCAAATCTAGGAGCGTAGTGCTGGCTGGAGTCAGACCTCTGTGTTCAAACGCTGATTCGGGCGTGCAGTAGCTGGGTGGCCTGGGGCAAGTTACTTCACTTCTCTGTGCAGGGCCAGCTTCGTGGGCATGTGACCTGTGCTCAGGAGGACCCTGCTTTTGGTTTAATGCTCTGCTGTCCTTATCTTGAAATTTGTAATATTTTTTTTTTAACAAGAAGCCCTGCCTTTTCATTTTACACTGGGTCTCACAAATTATGTAGTGGTCCTATTTCTAAGCCTTAGTTTATTCACTTGTAAAACAGGATAGTAGTGTGTTCTTCCTCCTAGGGTACATAGGCCCCCTCCTAGGAAAGGATATACCAAAGAGAGGTTAGAGTCAGTTAATCCAAACTGTTTAATTCATTAAAAAGGAAGGTTGAACTTGACTCTCACATGGTGTCCACGTCTCATATTGTTTGTTGGCTTAGCTAGCTGTGGGCATGTGCCATGGGGTAGGAAGGGGGTAAATCAAAGTGTTCTTTTAAATGAGAATTTCTGGGAGACATTAGAAGCACAAGGCAGCCTGGGATGGAACCATGGTCCGTGGTAGGATGGCATGAGGATCAGAGAGAGAGTTTCTCTTTACTTCAGCAAAGCTGGGCTGTGGTACCACAGTGTTGGTGCTGGCATCAGTGCCATAGCTTAGTGGACTGGCACCGGCCAAGTGCCAGTGCTGACAGTGGTGGTGAAGTTCCCTTTTAGGTTTTGAAGGACCTCAGAGAGCCAAGCAGCAGATACACCCACCACCACTACCACCGCAAACGTGAACTGACGTCATCATGGCAGGAAGAGGAGGAGAATGGCAGGTGCCAGGTGGTTTCCTCAGGCACTGTACTAAAACACGTGTGAGAAATTTCCTGCGCTCTCTGAGAAATCATTGGAATGGATTTTGTAAGCGGCTGCAGGTACTTATAAGCTAGTGATGAATTGACATCAGAGAAAGGTGGGTTGTTGGTAAAATTAAGACCTGTCTTGTATTCTGAGTTAGTGTGGTTTGTGACATGTAAGTTACCTCAATATGTGAGCTTCTTGTACTTCTATTAATTAATGATGAGAAGAACTGGATTTCAGTTATCTACAAAACAACATAACATTGATGCAAATCATAGCTTGAACACCAAAGGGAAGGAAAAAATAATCCTTCATAAAAGTGTTGCTAATTCATCCCTTCTTTACAAAAAAATAGTAGTGGATTTATTACTGCGGTGTTAGAAAGGTTTTTATTTCTTGCTCACACCTCTCAGCTCATGAAGTTGAAGGCCGTTTAGGATGCAAGTGAGGTTCTGTTCATGATCCTACATTTATGCTGTAGATTTAACTATGGAGAGCAAATCAGCACATATCCCCAGTTAGCCAACGCTATTATATATTTAAATAATCAGTGTCCACAAAATAGGTTAATTTCTGATTCTGCATGCATAAAAGTTGTTTTCCCCGTAGTAGTTGAACTTTGGCATAATAAATAAAGCCCTTTGAGAGCAGTGATGGGTAAAGAGCTGATGGTGGATTCATTGTAGCAAGTTGTAGAACAGCCCAATGAAAGAGACAAAAACAAAATCTGCCACCCGTTTCTGGGAGCAGCAGAAGAAAGACGGGACTTAAACTATTGGTTTGACACTTTGTGCAATGTGTTAAAAAAGAAAGGCCCAACTAAGATTTCTCAGTCTGTCCTGCCTGCCACAGAGAAGAAATATGCCATTTAACAAACACCTCGCCAGGGTGTTTTGCTTCTACCAGCTGGCAACTACAGAATGTGGTTGTAGATGTACCATCTTATACTCACCGGGAGACATTACAACAAGTGTCTGGAGAGTTAACAAATAGAAAATACCCAGGCATGGTCAGCAGGAACGAAGCTGTAATATTCTTAACGTGCTGAAGGCAGTGGAAAGTGTTCATGAGAAAGTTGTTCAAATGAGGCACATTTCTATCGCCCCCGTAACCTGTGTTTCTTTACTGAATGCTGCTCTGAAGCCAGCATTTCCACAGGTACAAGGTGCTGCCAACGGGTCAAGAACTCTGCTCTGAAGTTTTGCAGAATGTAGAGAGCTTTATTTTCATTTAATGTTTGAACCATTTTAGTTTATAGCCTATGTGAGAGAATTTACCAAAAAGAACTTTCCGTTTTTTGGCTTACTTTTGAATGGTCTTGAGATAGGTAGCTAGGTAGACATGAGCGAGGGATCGTAGTTGGAGACCTTGTGCATCAGTGAAGCTTCTTGCTGGCATCCTACAAGATGCAGATAAAGGAGAACTGAGACCCGCCTGGCACTGCCACCAGAGTCTGAGACCTTCAACCACGACGATAAAGGTAACAAGTGCACAAACAACACATACAAAGGCTTCTGCTGTACACCTCTAGACGACATTGACCTTCTTTAATTTACATACAAACTCCATATGCATTAACCCCCCTTCCACAGGGGATGACTGCCCTGACAGTTCCGGAGAGTCCCTAGAAGGTCAAGAACTCCCCCTCCCGACATGTGGGTGGAAGAAAGACCATTATTGGTGGATAACCAGGTAATGCTAATTCCCTTCCAAATAGCCCAAATAAAAATATAACTAAGCCAAGACACGGGGCAGTTGTGTTCTCTGGCACTGCCTGCTCCTCACTTGGAGTGTATCTGACCTTTCCTCTAATAAATCTTTGCGTGCTTGCTGTTGCAGTTGTGTCAGTGGCTGAATTCCTCTCTTATGCTGACCAAGGGCAATTGGACTTTTCAGGCTGGTTACAGTCTGAGCTAAATTTATTGCTTAGAAATATAAACAATGGCTTGAACTATACATTTTCTAGCCCGTTAAGTGACCAAACAGATATAATGTCACACTTCAACCTTGAGCTTGGTCAATTCACTGTATGTTGATCTGAAGGAAATGACTCCTAGAAGATTTTGCTCTCATTTTGAAATATCATTTGCTAAATTATGTTCTAAGCTTTTTTTTTTTTTAAATGAAGGTTTACTTTCTAAGAACAACCTAGAAGCATTAAGATGATTTCACTTGCAGTTGTGACCTTGAAAATGATGCAAAGTGTTACTGCTTCATGATTTTGGCAGAGTGCTTGAAATTAAACCAATGATTCCAACAGCATAATTTTATTATTCCATTTGCTGACAGTTCCAGGTTCCTGGTACATATCTTATATTTTCTTATTCATAGAAAATATTTTCTTCTCAATGACATAGCTTTGGAAATTCTCTGATACTAAACTATGTTGTACATGCATTGCACAAACTCAAAGAGAAACTCGAGGGAGAAAAAGCCCAATATTTCCTTGACATTCCCTACGAACAAGTAATTCAAAAGAAATGCAAAACCAAGAGACAGAATTCAGAAAGGAAAATTACAGGAATTAAATAATCATAACTTTTGTGTTGATGATAAAAACTCAGAAAATGTTGTAATTATCCAAATTGTTTAATTTTAATAAATGGAACATCGTTTATTTAAAAGACATTTTCATATTATTGGTACTTTTTTTTTCTTCAACTAAGATTTTTGCAGGAGCATGCCTTTGGAGCAGAGAGATCTGCCAACTATCTAGAAATATTTAAGATCCCACAGAATTATCTGACTTCTTATAGCAGTTTATAAAATCATATCAAATATTTTAAATTGGATAGCTGGCTGAGAATAGATGTCATGCAACACACATCAAATAGCTCTTTAACATTCTAAGAAAAGTGACTCCCCTCAGCTGGATATTCCATTTCAACACCATTTATGACACACAGCTGGTTCATCCATGGTGGGTCATTCGCAGTAGAGGATGTTCTCTGCGGGCAACTCAAGAGCGTTCGCATGATTGGATGAACCACAGGGAAGGCACTTTGGACTCGACTTACAATATATTTGCTTTGACATGTTTAAATTTCAGTGTTTAAAGATATGTCAAGATATTTTGGATAAGGCAGCTCTGATGAACTCAACAGAAGATTTTATGAGGCTGAGGGGAAACATACTACAAAATTCTTCATCCTTAGAGAGGTACTTTTTAAAATGAATTCAAATTAAATGCAATAAAGGAGTTTTTCTCTAAGCATATTGAGGTTTGGTAATTCCAAAGTACCATCTTAGAACCTTTAAAACTATGAGAAACACCAAGTTGTTTGTTTGTTTTTATGTCATGCATAAAGATGATACTTTTTAGAGAGAGACTTTCTAAAAGAGAATAACTTTACATTCTAAGCCAGGTTCAGTTAACTATGACTCATGGGCCATATCCTGCCTGTTTTGGTATGGTCCATGAGTTAAAAATGATTTTCAGATTTTTTTTAAAAAGTTAATATTTATTGAATGCTTATTCCACACCAGGTGCTACATGTCTTGACTCATTTAGTCTTCACTCTACTCTAATGAGATTGGCACTATCATAATCTCCACTTATCAATGAGGAAAATGAAACAGAGAAATCCAGGGATACCCAGCTAATAAGTGTCAGAGCCAGGATATAGGCAACGTGACTCAGAATCAGTGCTTTCAACGGGCATGCTATACTACCTCTGAAACCTAAACTCCCTCACCTGCTTTTTATTTCCTTCTACCACTTGTTTATCCTTATTCTCCAACGGCTCTCTCCAGATACCTTTGGCTCCAGACAAATGAAACTCTTTTCCATTCCCAATATATCTTCTGTTCTTTGCAGGCTTTGTGGGTTTTCACTAAGGGTTGACCCTCTAACTGGAATGCTCTTCTCCCATCTCTACCTAAGTCCTGCCCACCCTTCAAGAACTAGTCATTACTAGTAATAACCAGCTAGAAGATAAGATGCTCTTCATAATAACGCCAAAACTTTTAGCTACCAACTAAACAAAGAAGACGTTTACACAATCATAGGTGAAAATTTGAATAAATAGAGTGAGAGTCACATTTTTAAGTGGTTAAAAAAAAAGACAAAAGAAGAATCATATTTCATGACATGTGAAGATTGTATGAAATGTAAATTTTGGTGTCTGTAAGTAAAGTGTTGTTGGAACACAGCCGTGCTCCTTCGTTTTGTATCATTGGTTATATATTGCCTGTTACATACGGCAGCTTTCGTGCTGCAATGGCAGAGTAGAGTTGTTGCAACGGAAACCATCTAGCCTGCAAAGCCTAAAATATTTACTATCTGGCCCTTTACAGAAAAAGTTTGCCAACTCCTAAATTATTTAATATCTGATTTTGATCTTTGATTGCATAAAGAAAAAGGAAGTCGTTTTTGTAGTTAGACTGGACTTTATGTCATAATTTTTTATGGACTAGCATTGTGGACACATAATCATAACAAGTTTGATTGGACCGTGGTATTATATTGCATTTGCATTTTCATGGCATTGTAGTAGATGCCCAATCAATACTTTTTGAAGGAATAGATGAATAAATTGACACGTGAAGCTGAAAAATATCAGTACTAAAAGAATAATCCATTTTAGTTATATACTTTTTGTTCTGACTTACTTTACACTGTAATTTTGAAGATGTACTTAATTTAGTAATATTTGTCATTTCCCTGGAGTAATTAATTGCCATAAATTTGAGAACATACTATATTTGTGGAATCACAAACTATATTTCTGTCTGATTTAACTCATCTAAATGTAATCCTAATTAGATGTGTGGTGTTCTAGCTTTTTGTGTTCCCAATTCATTTTTTATGATTCCTCTGTGCCAGGCAGTATTAAAAATATATGCAAATCTCTATGATTATTCACACCGAGAGACAGAAGCTTCTGTGATCTGTAATCATCCATTTATTCATAAAGAAATTGATTTGTAGAGAATCAATAATTAGATGGCCTTAGAGTATAAATCTGAGATTTCTGCTGTAGAATGGCTTTCTTCTAGTAGACTCTTCTTTTGGTTCTGAGCCTGAGGCTTCCGTTATTATTGATTACAATTATTTTTAAAGTTAATGACTCTCTGGGGACTTCTTTTGAGGTTAGAGTAAGTCCAAAATGCAAAACTTCTGACCGAGTTGATAAACAAATAAATCTCTAATCTCATCAAGCAGGTTCTTTACTGGAAGCTTTGTCAATTAGAAACATGATGTCTCACAGTTCCATTAATAAAATCACATCAGCATAATTTAATAAGTCACATGTATAACATTTAGGTTTTAGGACCAGAGTCAACATTACTGTGAGAGGGAGTTAGTTGTATAAATCTTAATGTGAGAAACTTTTAAAATAGGAAATTTGAAACTTTTAAAACTATTTAAAACTTTTATAATAGACAAGTATACCAGAAAAACTTTCCTAGGTGAAGAATATTAAAATATTAAGTTCTTTTTATGAAATTTTCAGCTGTATATTTGAGATGTAACATCATTTGAACAAAAAGAACTATTTGCTCATATGTAAAATAAATAGAATAATTGTCTTAGAATGACATTGATACCATATTTATTTACATTGCTTGATATAAAATCAGAATTATCCCATGCTATTTATACGCCTGAGGTCTATGGTAGTGTAGAAAATTTGAGTAAGAGTTAGAAAAGGATGTTAACAATTAATATTTTTATGGGTATCAGTTGAAATTCAACATTTTTTTCACTAGGAATATGTGAAACTTAATTGACACTACTGACCACTTTAAATGACCTCTAATTGTGTATGAAGGAAGTATTTTCAATAGATTCTGTAGCTACTGTTTTCTATAGGATTTCTGTTTTAGGTCAATCTATCCATAGATATACGGACATAGATATAGATATTATAAAATATTTTTCATATAAACAAAGTAATGAATATCACATTACCTTCTCTTCTTATGGTTTTTAAAAGCACATATAATTGATTGATAAAGTATAGTTGGGGAAAATGAGTTACATAAAACTCCTTTCTAGGAAGTAAAGGAGAAAAATTAGAAATAATTGCAACTATGAAATGAAAATTATGTAACATGATTTTACATGTAAATCTTTAAAGACGTTTAAATATACCAATTTATAAATACAAAATAATGCATGAAACATGCAGGTATGTTACACAGCACAACAACATAATGAACATGACCCCCACATCAAGAATCAGAACACGATTAACAGTATCATCCTCGATCCTGTCAGAGATAGCGATTATTTTGAATTTTGTTTTTATTATTCCCATGCCTTTATTTTAAAAGTTTTACATATGATAAAACAAAAAAAAAATTGCTTAATTTTGCTTATCTTTGAGGTTTTGTGATTTGTCTCTTTTCATCTCTGATATTGTGTCTGGCTTTCTTTCATTCATTTTCCCTGCAGTAAAATGTTCCTTTGCATGAATATACCACAAGTTATTTATCCATTATCCTATCATTGGACTTTTGGGCAATTTCCAGTGTTTTCCTCCTATTTTATACTTTGCTGCTATGAATATTAGTGTAAACGTCTTTGATACACATTTGCAAAATTTTTCTGGGACATATGATGAAGAGTAGAATTGCAAGATCATGGTTTATCCCAAAGCTTTATCATATAATGACAGATTGTTTTCAAAAATGCTTGTACCAGGGCTGGCCCAGTAGGATAGTGGTTAAGTTCGCACACTCTGCTTCAGTGGCGTGGGGTTCACAGGTTCGGATCCCGGCACAAACCTACATACCACTCATCAAAGCCGTGCTGTGGCAGCATCCCACATACAAAAGAGAGGAACATTGGGACAGATGTTAGCCCAGCAACAGTCTTCCTCAAGCAAAAAAGAGAGGGTTGGCAACAGATGTTAGCTCATGGCCAGTATTCCTCACCAAAAAAAAAAAAAAACAAAAACTTGTACCAATTTACACTATCACCAGCAACATTCCATTTGATCCTCATCCTCACTGACATTTGATATTGTCAAACTTCTTAATTTGTGCCAGTCTGTTGGGTGTAAAATGATCTCATTGTGGTCTTAATTTTCATTTCCCTGATTACTAAAGAGGGCGTACATCTTTTTATATTTTTATTACTCTTACATGTTTCTTCTTTTGCGAGATGCCTTTTGTCTTGTCATGTCTTTTGTCCATTTTTTCCTCCCTATTGGGTTATTTGTCTTTTTCTTATTGATTTATATTAAAACCCATTTTCCTAAATAAAATTACCTTTAAATACAACAAAAAAACACCAGCAAAATATTTCGGAACCCGACAGGATTTCAAAACATTACGGGGATTCTGTAAAGCAGTGATTATTTTTATTTGTTTAAAATGGTCTCCAACAAGAGAATGTCCGTCTCTGGTTACATATGGTGTTTAAAGGTAGATGACAGACTAAACCATACACACACACACACACACACACACACACACACACACACACGTATATATGGTAACTAGAAATATGTTTATGTTTTTTAAACCCAGAATTAAGAGTGGTCTTTCATCCTAAAGCCTTTAGATTCTAGCATATCCATTATTGGGACAAGCTGAGTACTAGACTTGGCTCTGACAGTTTTATATAATTAATCATCATTTATATTATGCTTCATTGAAAAGTCTTCTAGTATCTATGGAATTAAAAAGTTCAGCATGGTAACTTTTTAAGCCATTGCTACTGTGTCTCTATTTTTTTAAAGCCCTGTAAGTAGTATATCATTATGCCATTGTAAATGGTAACATAACATCAATGTAAAAAGCACTTAAGCATCATTATACTAATTGTTATAATTATTTAAAATACAAATTTAAAATCCAATTGTGCCTTAAAGTGATATTTCAACTGTAAGAGGAGAGTGTATTATTTGAAGCATGAGCTTTCCTTGTTAGATGTCTTTCATTCTTTCCTTCCTTTGTATCAGAAAAGGTCACTATCTGGGGATAATTATTCACTTCACCTTTTCTACCTGATGAGATGGCTTGAATTCCCAAGACCCGTCCTTTCAGTGCTCCTCAGTGGATCTCAGGTCCCCATGCTAGGACTAATTTACTCGTTGACCTCATATGTTTACAGCGGCATGACAATCACCATGTTGGATTCCGTGCTGAATATATCCTGGTGCTGTTGCTTCCTATACAAAAGAGCGCTCTACACTGCTGGTATCATCAGACATTTAAACCAGCACTTCCTGGTGGGGTGAAGGTTCATTTTCAATCCAGTTTCTGAAGAGTAGAGAAACTTTATATGGGAGAACTCCTCTGAGACCTTTGCGTCTCTGTAACATCTAATAATAGCAGAATTCAGCAGAATTTCTGAAAATTACATGTAGCTAGGATGCTGTGAGGATTAAATTCGGTGTCTGATATATAGCAAGTGTTTGTTAAATGCTACCAATGACGAAAACAATGTTGATTCTATATTGTTATAAATCTTTACAAATTTGGCATATACCATGTTTTGCTATTAATTTATAAGCCTTACTAACCCTTTATTTTTAACGTAAGGGCATCTCTCATTTTATAGTTTTTTGGGGGCTACTTTTCTACTGGTTTTATTTCTCATAATCAGCTGAAAACTAATTTGACAGGGACTTTGTCTCATTTATCTACATAGTACCTAGGAAAGTGCTTTATATATAATAAATGCTTAATAAATATCATTTTGGTTGAATTAGTAAATGATCCAGGGCATATTTGTATCATAACCACAGATTTAAGAAATGTAATTGGCCATAGAAATATAACATGTATTCATTTGAACTTTTACTTAAAAATCATAATTATAAAGCCATTATCATTTCAAAGTGGCTGGTGGTTCTGGGGGCTCTGTTTTAACCACTTTATCAAAGGTTCACTCTCACCAGATTATCAGTTGGAAGCTTGATCTGAGTCCACATTCAAGAGTAGATCATCTGCATCTTCCTCCTACTTGTTCAAGAGCTTATTTTCAACAACACAGAAAATAGATTGAGAAAAATATGTTTGAGGAAAGCAAAGTAGTGTTTTCTCACTTGTGAAAGATAGTTGCTAACGGTAAATTTTAGCCCTTGTATGTTACCTCATTAAATCTATTATGAAATTATATAACATTTTTTCTTCGTGGAAGAAAGAAATGATCTTCTTTATCCCCGTGCCTAATAATTCTTGAATATAACAATTATAAAATGTATAAAAATACTGTCCCTTTGTCCCCTTCTTGTGACTGTCTTTTCCGGAGAGGAGCCAGACAAGAAAGAAAGTAGAGTTTCTTTTAAAATTGTAACTTCTGGAGGCACAGTTTCTGGAAAAAGAGAGTGAGAGAGACATTAAATTTTCCCCAAAGCCATTATGGCATGCCCTGATTCTAGCCTGTCTTTTTGTTGACCTAATCTTTGTCAGACCTAATTATGCTAAAAGAATCTTTATTCTAGTATTTTCTATAGATCCTAAGATAATATTTCAAGTCGTTCTGCAGTGTGGAGTTTTAAATTGCATGAATTTTTCTCCTTTACCAAGGTTTCCTGATATAAGCCATCTAAGAACAATTTACTTCCAACTAGGTTTTAACAAAGAAGAATGAACTGGAAAGGTAACAACAACAGAAAATGGAGCTAGTCTCTGCCATAACTTTTATTTCAGTAGGATATTGAATGGTTAAAATGCTTTGGCTCAGGGAGGCCTGGATGTTGCTTTCCACTCTTGATTCCTGCCTACATCCTACTTGGGTTCTGTTTTCCATTCCAGAGCTAGGTTTGTTCTCCAGCCTGGCTTTATGCTCAGATTCTATTCAAAGCCAGACCTGCTTGATTTTCTCTGCTTCTGTCTCAAATCCCAAACATAAATCTGTCTGGATAGATCAGAGATTCAGATGGTCAAGGGCCATTTGTAAGCAGTTGTGCTGTGTATTTGAGATTTTGGTGAGTTCTTAAAATATCAAACAAAATAGTGAAGCCCACTTTTTAAAAATAGTTCTCACTTGGCATTGTAATGCATGAACACGGTATATGAGGCCAAACGATACCTGTGGCTTATTATTACAACAACCAGGGTCAACTCCTGAGTCTTGTCTCCCAAGGAGAACAACTTTTATCTCATTTTAATGAAACAAATTTTCATTATTTATATCATTATGACATTATAAATAATGTTGATTACTGACATGGATCTATTCCTATTCTAATTCTTTTTACTTTTTATGTGTGCCACACAATCAGAACATTTAGTTCCAAATTATGTCCAATTATATTACTAATTTTACAAAAAAGTTTAGCTCAGTCAGAATTTTAATCAACATATTATGTTGCTCTGGAACATACTCTTTTGTTCACTAATTGTTTCAAGGTTTTATGAGCAGGAAGTGTGTTGGACTTTTCCTCTGTGTGCCTTAGAGCAATATGCTAAACACGAAAAGTATGCAATGAGCACCTTAGTTGATAGAAGAGAGCTTGCAATGTTTTTCTTTTCCATTCTTATATATTCTAAACTTACATTACAAAACAGTATTTCTCAAACGTTTTGATATCAGTTTTATGCTCTTAACAATGATTGAGGACCCCAAAGATTTACTTTAGAAAATTCTGGAAAGAACAAATGTGTGCAAGCACACCATTCCATCAGCTGACAGAGTGATGATGTCATCATATATCACTTAGCGTCTGGCAAACTTCCCTGTACACTTGAGATAATCAGAGTGAAAAAGTCAAATAACAGCTTAGTTTTGTTATAAAAGTAATTTTATTGTTGCAGAACTAAATAGTTGTGGCAGAACTAAAAGGGTCTCGGTACCTTCAGGACCCCCGAAATAGCACTGTGTAATACATGGAGTGGCAATAGCAAGAACTATTTGTAGAGTAGCTTGAAGTTTGCAATGTGGTTTCACAAACGTTTTCTATTTGACTTCCCCAATAACACCGAGAGATTATGATAATATCATTGTACAGGTAGGAAAAAAATATGTTTAGGGAAATTAAGTGATTGGCTCAAGGGAGCTCAACTAGTAAAATTAAACTCAGATCTTCCAATTGCAAAGCCTGTGATTTTTCCATTATGAGATATTTCCTCCTGTACCTGTGCAACCTAAAAATTCTCCATGAAACTAGGTTAGTTGAGTTAAATCTAGTTCCATCACAGCCTCTGGAGCATGAGACTGATTTGAATGAGAACTGAAGTGTCCGTTTATCTTTCGAGTGATCCTGTGATATCTGGGCTGGTCGTGAGTGACACCTGAAAAGTGAATTTGGTTCAAAAGTAACATAGATTTGGGGGTCTTTCTTAGTAGAATCCTGGGTAGTTCTGGTGTCACACCTATCATGAACCTATAATTCTACCTGAGAGTGTGTCTGTACTCTTTAGAGAGGCCTGATAGGCACAAGTGGTTTGCAGCTGGGCTCACCACTCAGGGTCACTGGATACCTGGACAGACTTGCCACGCCTTTTCTAGGCTGAACTGTAGTCCCCAGCACTAGATTAAAATGGCCAACAGACAAGAGCAAAAATATCAAATACCGTTTGCCTGGGAGCTGGCCCTGGTGTATTTCTCTCTTTGGAGGACTGCACTTTCTGTACTGTCTTTAAGCTTTAACCTTTGGGCAAATCAAAATGACAGCACCGTACACCCTATAAATCAAAAAGGACTAGGTCAAAGACCATTCTTTATCTCTGTTGCTGCTCAGGGCTTTGATTCTTCAAGTATTAAACATGAAGCAAATGTGGCTCACAGGTGTAAGGGACACAAGTATGTGCTGGGTAAGAAGCTATAAATAACAATGTTAAATTTTCTTTGAAATGCGTGAAAAGGAAGGATGAATTTATAGAGGTGGTATGAAAAGCTCTTTGACTATTTTCTTTGCTCTGCAGTAAACTGATCTAGCTAGATGGAATAAAATGACTGCTTTATTGAAATAAAACATGGTAATATTTTCTAAACTATATGTTTTATTTGTTTTACTTACCTGCTAAAAACAAAGCAAAACAAAACAGTAACCATCACAACAAAGGTCTCTTCTGTTGACTGTGAAGAGAAAGTCCGTATTTCTTTACTTGGCATTTAGGTGCCTTCTCATTCTTGGGCCCAACTCAAAACCACCATTTCCATGTGGTCTCCACTTCTCCAAACCATTGCACAGGAAAGCCAGATTGGCCTGTGTGTTGCTCCACAGTTTCCTATCTGTGCACTCTTGCTTATATGGCCCCCCAGCGTAGAGTGCTCTTTCCTCATTTCCTTTCTTTGCTGATTTCTGTCCATTCTTTAAACCTTTCTTTACCTGTCCAGTGCATGGCAATCTCTTCTTCCTATAATCTTCTAGAGTAGGGGTTGGCGAACTTTTCTGGTAAAGATAGTAAATATTTTAGGCTTGATGGGCTATAGGGTGTCTGTTGTAACTACTCAGTTCTGCTTTTTTAGCACAAAAGCAGCCCTGGACAGTACTTAAACCAATGAGCATGGCTGTGTTCCAATAAAATCACCTACAGATCATTTGTAATAATTATTTATAAAGGAGCACAGTTTTCCAATCCTTATTCTAGAGCATTTGTTGTGATTGGCAGCTGTTTATCAGGTACTGTCTTCTTTTCTCACTGTTTCATGTGTTTATCCAATATTTACCCAACTGGACTCTAAGCTCCATGAAGACAAGCTTATCATTCTTTATAATCCATGTATTTATCCTGGTACCTTAACATAGTATGTAGTCAGACATTCAGATATTTGTGATTGGCGTAAATAACTTTTAAAGACAAAAAAAACCCACTTGATCCCTCTTTATTTCCATTCTGTTACCCTTTTGTTTATGTACTAATTCTCAATGTTGTGTTTTGTGCTGGTTCTTTGCTGAGCACAGGCATCAGCCTATGTTGAGATATAATGTATTACCTCTCTATCTTAAGATATATATTGAAGATCAGGATAAATGCTTTAATGTGTATCCTAAGAAAAGATTTTATGACTTAGATGCTGACAGAATGGTTATGATGAGACCTTTTGCTTAGCCTGCCAACATAGCACTCATTTCTTAGGAGAACAAAGTACCCTAGGTTGGCCTCCTGATAGAAAGCCTGCTGAGTTTCACCATTTAATAAAAGAGAGTACACAGTGTAATTTGTACAATGTCAAACTTCAGAGAACAATTTATAACAATAATGTTTCTATTTACAGCATGCCACTAAGGAAGGAACAATAAAATGTCAAGTTTGACAATGTCCACTGATTGATATTAAGGTCAGAAAGGGATATATTTCTATTCTCAGCATTGCAGAGTCAATTGGCACGATAGAGGGCAGAATACAATCAACTTTGCATTCTTTTCAAAATTCAAGGTTTTGGAAAGGATAGCAGTCTAGATATTATATTTACCCAAGAGAAGCTGCAGTATAAAAACAGGAACAATTGAAAATTGCATGTTTCCAGTTTCTTTTTTTTTTCTTTTCTCTGGGTTAGCCTGGAAAAAATTCTGATATGTAGTCCAGTCATCAGTTTTTATTCATGCTGTGTTGTAACCATCTATTTGGATATGTTAACTGTTCCTTGCAAATACTATACCCACATTTTCTGGTGACATAGATGGAGTCTGAGAAGATTAATTATAAGCCATGAGATCTGTAGAACTGATAAGGGGGCAAGTATAACCGTCCCAGGTGACACTCAGCTCAGATGCTCCATCTTGGAATATGAATTAGCATGATTCACTGGTAGCAAAGAACGATTATGCTGATCACAGTCAAGAATCTGATATGTGTCAGCTACTTCTCTTTATAATAAAATAACACAGAGCTAAGTATAGAAATAAGTCGTTCTTGTACCAGTGTGTGGGATTAAATGATCAACTTTGTGTAGGCATTTAATACATTCTAGATTCTTCACATGTTGATAAAGTCATAGAATTTCTGAAAGTGTATTTCTTAGTCACACTTTCTGTCGAGATGTTGATGTCTCAAAGCAAACTAGTGAGCAGCTGAGCTCAGTACCGTGGGCAGATACCAAACAGGGCTTGAAACCCAGTCGAATCAAGGGCTTTCCTGAGTGATGTGCAATGAGATCAACTTGCCTAGGAGGTGGAGGATGAAGTGCTTTACTGCTGGTATATGTAGATGACATTGCTTTTTCACCTCCTGGGAAACACCCAGAGGCATTGAAATAGCATCACCTCTCACCCCACACAGAGGAGTGTGACACTGCCAGCGGAATAGCTATTGTTGAAGCCAACTTGCAGGAACAAAAGTATTGAAATCAGCCAAAAGTAGCCATACACTATAGAAAACCAGACACCTACCCGGAGGACTCAAGCTGCATGGAACAGATTCAGCAGTCTCCATATAGACACTGAGAGGCTGAGTATTAGTTATTCATTTTTTCCACTAGTTATTGAGCTCGAACTCTATGCCAAGGGAGAGATATAAGCAGAATAAGATAGACATAACTCTTGTACATGTGGAGCGTGCGTTACAAGCAGATAACTTTGTGATTATGATGCTTTTTAGTGCTACAAAGGAGGAATACAAAGTGCGTTGAAAGTCTATAATAAGGGGAATTGAACCAGCCTACTTTGGAGTGGGATTTGGGTCAGGAAACTTCCCTTGAAGCAGTGACATTTAAGTTGCAGTCTGAAGGATGACTAGAAATTAGACTGAGATGGGGGTGAGAACAGAGGGCAAGTATTCCAGAGAGAGGGAGACAGTCTGTGAAAGTTCAAGATGAGCGTGGCAAAGTTCTGGGTCTACAAGAATACTGGTTTGGCTTGGAGCTGGATTAGGCTAAATTGTATCTTTTTCTGAAGAAAGAGTAACACAACAGAATTTTTCACATTATTCAGGTTAAATTATATATCCCCAACTCCCTACAGTGTAAAGCCAAAGACTCTTCTTTTTCACTATGTTATTTCCATTTATTACCGCCTTCATCAATCCCATTTTTGTAATTATTACCATAATTGTATAGTGTTTTTAAGAAATATTTTTACGTATATTATCTCATTCAATTCTCACGATTAATATGAGTAAGAATCAGAGTCCAGGATACTTCTCAAGGGGGATGGAGGGTGTCAGCATAAACCTCACAGTTTTGTTTTAGGCAAATTCTAATGTTTACAGTGAAAATCAGACAGACATTAACAAGTCATTTTTGATTTCCAACCCAACCACAGGAGGTTCCTATTTTTTTTCTGGGAAGTTAAAAATCAGCCACATCACTGAGAATCATCTATTTCCATTGAATATGATCTTTTAAGAAATGTCATTTCCCTGATAATTAGTGATGTTGAACACCTTTTCATATACCTGTTTTCAATTTGTATGTCTTCTTTGGAAAAATAGCTGTTCAAGTCCTTTGCCCATTTTTTCTCAGCTTTATTGAGGTATAATTGACATATAACATTGTATAAGTTTAAGATATACAACATGTTGATTGATACATTTATATCTTGAAAAATTATTGCCACCATAATATTAGCCTTTGCCCATTTTTAAATCACATTTTTTTTTTTTTTTTTTTTGCTATTGAGTTGTAGGAGTTCCTAATAAATTTTGGATATTAACCTCAGATATGTGGTTTGCAAATATTTTTTCCCAGTCTGTAGGTTGCCTTTTCACTCTCTTGATTGTTTCCTTTGCTGTGCAGAAGGTTTTCAGTTTGAAATAGTCCCACTTGTCTATTTTTGCTTTTGTTGCATGCACTTTTAGTGTCATATTTAAGAAATCATTGGCAAGACCAACGTCATGAAGATTTTCCTCTATGTTTTCTTCTACAATTTCAGGTCTTATGTTTAAGTTTTAATCCATTTTGAGTTGATTTTTGTGTGTGGTGTAAGATAAGGGTCCAATTTCATTTTTTTGCATGTGGATATCCAATTTTCCCAACACCATTTGTGAAGAGACTATCATTTCCCTATTGTGTATTCTCGATAACCTTGTCGAAGATCGGTTGACTGTGTATGGGTGAATTAATTTCTGGACTCTCCATTCTGTTCCATTTATCTTTATATCTGTTTTTATGCCAGTATCATTCTGTGCAACCACAGTGAGATATCATCTCACACCAGTTAGAATGATGATTATAAAAAAAAAACAAAAAATAATAAGTGTTGGTGAGGATGTGAAGAAGATGGAACCCTCGTGCACTGTTGGTAGGAATATAAAATGGTGCAGCCACTATGCAAAACGGTATGGAGGTTTCTCAAAAAATTAAAAATAGAATTACCATATGATGCAGCAATCCCACTTCTGGGTATATGTCCAAAAGAATTAAAATTAGGGTCTCGAAGAGATATTTGCACTCTCATGTTCACTCTAGTATTATTTACAATAGCCAAAAAGTGGAAGTAATGTAAAGGTTCATTGATGGATGAGTGGATAAAGAAAATATGGTACATACATACAATGGAATATTATTCAGCCTTAAAAAAGGAAATTCTATCATATGCAGCAACGTAGATGGACCTTGAAGGCGTTATGTGAGGTGAAACAAGGTAGTCACAGAGGGACAAATAGTGCATGATTCCAGTTATATGAGGCATATAAAATAGTCAAACCCATAGAAGCAGAAAGTAGATTGGTGATTGCCAGAGACTGGGGGTAAGGGGAGATGGGAGTGGGTGTACCATGGGTATAAAGTTTCAGTCATATGAGTTGAAAAAGTTCTAGAGATCAACTGTACAACATTGTGCTTATAGCTAATGGTGCTGTACTAGACACTGAAAAATTTGTTAAGACGGTAGATCTCATGTTATGTGTTTTTGTTTACCACAATAAAAAAAAGAAATATCACTAACTCATTACTTTATCTGGGATGCTACTAAGACAGAGCCATCTGAGGGACAAAGAGGTGGAACGCATGTGAGAAAATGGATTCTTCTTGAAAGAAAGCATATAGACTGATGACCATTTAAGATTCCTTTAGCTATGGGTTTCTATGATATAAGAATACCTCTGTTTGAAGAAGTATAGACTGGATTGCATATCATTGTGCATGATTTAAGAATGCTGTTGCTAGTATAGGGATGATTTAAGTAATGTTAATTTACTAACACAGTATATTAATATACCAACAGTGGTATTTAAAGAGCCTGTGGATAAAAATCAAGGAGAATGAAAAGCAAAGGATAAAAGGATCTACTTTAGCTGTGTCAGGTATGATATATTATGGTCCTAGTGATGCATGACTATAATAAAGTATTGCCATTCAATTAGAGTAAGTTAACTTTAAAATTAATATTGTGCCTATGCTTGATTCCATTTAAAGGGCTGGAGAAAGGGAAGAGGATTTTGAACCATTCACTATGCATTAGCTTCAGTGACAGAATATAAATCATAGTGAGTCGTGGGCCTGTGCCCAGTTCTGATCTCTATGTGGTGCATGTCAGTGTCAAATTTTAAAAATGTGCACCTCGGTTAGAATGGCATGCATTTTGTAATTGGGCAGAAGTGAGTGGAATGAAATGGAGGTTAAAATCTGGCCCTTTGGAACTGTTTTGACATTTTACCCAGGAGCCTGCATTTATTAATAGTAATGATTCCTAAATTTTTATTTTGGCTGGCTTGCTGATTATATGGAAAGCCCCAGAAGGAGTGATGAAGGAAATGCATTAGTGAAAAGTATTAAAAAATTATCTTTGACATCTCTAGCACTAGGAGCAAGTCCAGATGGTTGATGAAAGAGCATAAATCAATCAATAGGAACATCCATTTTAATTTTTTCTTTCGTGTCCAATATTTAGTTCTTCCAATTCCTGTTATGAAGATACATCAAGAATTCCATTATTACTAAGAAAATCCATCCTGTGGGCATCCACGTTGATCTTTCTCAAAATTCACTCATCAATTAATAACAGAATGAATTAGGGAAATAACATGCATGTGTGTAAGTGTATGTGTATAGGGGGTACTCAACTAAAGAGAAGGAGGGCAAAAGGAATTAAAATTTCAGAAATTCCTACTGTGTGCCAGGGACTCTGTTAGACATTTTACCTAATTTATAAACAACTAATAAGTATTGTTTGTTTGAAAGTATGTGACAATCTTTCATGTCTACATACCATCATATTTTTACATCAGTTGTGTGATCTTACCAAGACTAGTTAATTAATTAGTTACAATATTACCATGCTGATCAACGTTTTTTGGTGGGGGCTAGGGTCAAGACAAAACATATATTGTTCAGGCATTAAAGGGATTTACTACATCACTACGACTTGTTCTTTCTGCTTCTGCAATGTGATAAGCAGTGTAAAGGAAAGAGCATTTGTCTGTGCTGTATACATACATGTCCCACGTACATCAAATATTGCACAAATGCATGCCAGCATTTTAGTGAGAGGGTGATCCTGAATCATTAACCTTTTTCTTTGCTTTATTCAATTTAATATTCTTAAATTTTTTTGGCTTTTTGTGTGTGGAATCTTCAAAACAGAAAATTCCTTGGCAATAGCATTGAGAAAAATAAGAAAACTCATTCAATGACTAGGATTGAGAAGTTATTTTGCATGATATTCACATTGAAGATGGTTGTGAATGGGGGGCAGGTGGTTTGCAGATGGAAGTTTGATGGGACCATGTGGAAATAAGTAGGAAACTGGGAGGAGAAATAGAAATTATTTTTTAGAAGTAAAATGGAATGGAGCGGGGCAGTGAGTGTGTGTCGGGACAGGAGTGGAAAGGAGAAATGAAAGTGGGCCTGTACCCTGTGGCTTAGTGGTTAAGTGCGCGCGCTCCGCTGCTGGCGGCCGGGGTTCGGATCCCGGGCGTGCACCGATGCACCGCTTCTCCGGCCATGCTGAGGCCGCGTCCCACATACAGCAACTAGAAGGATGTGCAACTACGACATACAACTATCTACTGGGGCTTTGGGAAAAAAGAAATAAATAAATAAAATTATAAAAAAAAGAAAGAAAGAAAGTGGGCCTTTAGATTCAAAAGAAAGTTGAGGAGAAAAAGCACTGGAAATGAAGAGGAAAGAGAGAAGAAAAGACTCAGTTTACGGTTCTTACTTACTTCCAGTTTAGGTATTAATTTAAATGACTCAAAGATGGCTTCCAGATCTTCACCAGTGGCCAAATTGGAATTACACCAACCAAAAATAAAATAATCTGGAATAGGGCAAAATAAGTGTTGCTGGTGCTTGGGGGCAGTTCACATGTTTATCCATCATGAATTTTGAAATAAGGAATATAGGATATCTCTCCTGAGAGTCCATGTTTAATATATTAGAGCAGAGATGGGTATAGTCAGCTTTAGTATAAAATGGTCCCTGGCTAGAAGGTTCTATAGGAACTTGAGTGAACATTAACATATTTGAAAATAGAATATGCATTGGTCAGTACTGTAAACATCAAAAAAAGATGAGTTGAGTTCTTCAGCCGACACATGTATATTGATTGCCTACCAGGTTCCAGACATGGGACATAGTAATGAACAAGACAGACAGTGCCCCTGATCCTTCAGAAAACTTACAATCACAGAGGTCAATGTCGGCATGATGTGGCCAAGCATTGTCCAGGAGAGAGGGTATCAGTGATACCATTTTTCATTGCCCAGAGCACCTCTCCTTTGAGGATAGAGGCAGCAGGCATTTTTGTCTGTTATTATTAAAGAATTGAATGATTTAACTAATGTCTCTTTTTCCGAGTCCATGCTAACCATACAAGTTTCTGATCATAATTTAAATTCCCAGATGTGTCTGCATATTGGGGAAGAATACTCTAGTCAAGCAAATATGAGGACTTTGGTTCTTGTGATGGTTATATTTCTCTTGTTAAGTGTGGCCATTAGCATTCTGTTTTACATCAGTCTACTGTGAGTCCACTCCTAAGGCATGGATCCCTTTCCTCTGAGAGAGCTGCCAAAATCTGGGTTTTGAGTCTTGAAGGCTGGGCCAGATCCTATACTATCATCACTCTCTGAGTCTCTTGAGAAACAGCCAGCTGGGCTCATTGGTGACACTCAGTATCTCTGGTTAGTTCTTGTTCTGTCTTAAAATTTCTGGAAGGAATAGGTCTTATTCAGTTCCTCCAAATAATATTGAGCATGGATGAGCAGTGATGGAATAGATAAGCTCTTCTTTTCTTGTTTCATTATAACGGTTCCTTGTGTCATTCCTTAATCTCATCTTATCCCAGACGTCTCCTGCCTCAGTTATGGCTGGCAAAGGGCCAGCCCATCATCTTATGGGAAGTCTTTCTACTGTTCAGGGAAGGGAGCAGTCTCATGATGTGTTAATTTGCTTTTGACATCTGGTTCTAGTCCATCTGCTTAGAAATCTGCTGTCATTATTTGGTTACTGGCAAAGCCAACCTCAGGCTTTCTTAACAACAAAAAAGTCAACCTGAAGTTACCTTCACTTTTCTAAGATCTTAAGTAGGACAGCAGCTAATTATCCTTTAACAAAATCTGTGTTTTCATGGTATCAGCATTTTCCTTTTCTTCTTATTTTTTTAAAACCATTCAGCACAAAATACTTAAATAGATTTCTGCCTGATGATTAATAATCTATTTTTACCATTGTCCTATGCAGATCTCAGTGATATTTTGCTTTCATGCCCCAAATGAGATTATAGTTTACAGTGGACTTGGTTGAAGAGCTTAGTATTAGCAGTATGCTTTTTTCATCCGAAGTAAAAATGGGAAAGTCATATAGTGATTTACTTTTCGTTAGGATGCTAGAACTACTTGGGACGTGTGATTGTTTAATTATTTTGCTGTTACTTAGGTTTGTAAAAAACAATGACCCAATAGGATGTCTAAAACTTGAAAAGTATTTTTGTTGTGTTTTCAAACTAGCAGTACAACCCTATTTCCAGATCAAATATGATGAACCTTTTAAAGTTAGAGATACACTAGCCCAAGTCTGGATGGGCAGGTAAGTTGGGTAGAGTCCTGGCCTAGAATTCTATTAAACACAATTTTAAAATCTAGGGGTTGGGATTCCAATGTCAAATGTTATTGGTGGTGAGGAGACTGAGAAAGAAACAGAAGATTATTTTGCTATATGTGTATGGAGGAGCACTATGAAAACGTCCGCCAAGATAAACTAGTATTAGTAAAAAAGCCAAAATGGGCCTAGAAGCCATAGCAGCTTGAGAGCAGAGCAAGCCATGTGGCAGTGGAGACATTAGGAATGATGACCTGATGCTGCGTTAATGGGAATCTAGTTACAGATTGCAGAGGAACATCAAAATCAGATTGCAAAAGCTTTCATGAAGTGTTTAAAATTGTGTTAAAATTTGGATGATTCTTTTTGAGCAAACGGATCAGGCATATCAGGACTCCAAAGATAGTGAGAAGTTTTAATTCAATTCATTTATCCTCTATCATGGGCCAGACACAGTGCTAGGTACTTTTATAGTATGCAGTGTATTGAAAATAATGCTGAAGGTAAAAACTAAAAATATGGGTTATTTCATGCCCCATAAACATGCCAGATAGGACTCACTAGCAGTGTATTATCTACTAATATGTGAGACAATGATATATAGTGACCGATAGTGTTAGAATTGCGATTTATTCTTTCTCTTTGTAGTGCTGGTCATTTTGTTTTCCTATGGGTAGTGCTGGTAGACAGTTTGGAATATGCATCAATATCTATGCATGCAGAGACCAATAAATTCCATTTAAACATACTAATTGTCTCTTAGATTTACTGTACATATTAATGCTTAGATACTTCATATTGTGGGGATATTTAATGCCAGATGCATTCTCTTTTTAGCTAAGCCTCACTCATTGCCAAGTGATGATAGGTTTTCACTCGTAAAAATATAATACTTCATGATGCTCTGCTCCTATTCTGTTTATTCTCTTCTGTCTACAACATCGCCCAAAGCAAAACTCCTTCTCTCCCTCTTCAATTTCCCTCAAATGTGTCTCATTCCTCACCATCACCATAAAACTTCTAGATAGAATAGTTTTCATCTCTGAGTATTGCCTTCTCTACTCACTGCAGTTTGTCTTCAGCTCCCACTGCTTTGTCAAAGCAGCCCCATTAGGGTCATCTGTGGTGACCTACCAACCACCAATTCTGGAGCTTCTTGGTGGCCTCGGGGCTGCTGCTTGTCCACTCTCGAGGGTTGGGTGCCACTGTTCCCGTCTACTCTCCCTGCTTCTCTGATGACTTCCTTTCAGTCTCTTTCACAGCCTCTCCTCCCTCTGTTCCTTAATCACCCCTGACTATGGGCCCGAATCTTCCATTTCTATAGCTTTTGTCTTAGTTTTGGACTCATCACCTCACACCTAGTCCATTCCAAGCGACTCCCAATATCCTCACAGATTGTTGGGCAGAAGCCTCTCCCGCCAGCTCCGGATCACACTACATCCTGTGGCCAGAGTAGTCACCCATTAAAACGAGCCCGATCTTGCATTCAGTTGTTTAAAACGTCCATTGCCCAATGCATAAAATTTAAGGATCCTGGCCATGGCACATAAGCACCCTGAGTCTTGGCTTCTATTTTTGGTTCCTGTCTCACATCCTTCCGCTCCCATCCCTAAACCACACAGGGACTGGCTGCCTCTGAACTGGTGTTCCTGTCCACGTGTCTGTTCTCTCCCTCTCTGTGTATCCATCTCCAACACGTTTAATCTCTTCATGCCTTTTCCCCCTCGATACGATAAGGGTAATGCAATGTCTGTGCTAAGGGGAGCTTGTGATGGTTGAAGGAAATAAGGCCCATGTCACTGCCAAGTTTCCTACAAGCACCGTAAGATGATGTATACATGTTCATTGTGGTTCTTGTTATTAGATCACTCTGAGGTGGGCTCAAGGGGATTTGCAGAGGATGCTCAGGAAACCAATAAAGATAATTAAAAGTTTAGAAAATTGGAACCATGAAAAACAGGTAAAGGAATGATTATTCAGCCAGGAGAAGAAAAAGCCTGAGGGGAGATAGAAGAAAGAAAAATTATTTCCTAGAGGATTACTCAGACCATCTCCATCAATATTGAGAAGAAAACACAGCAAAGCATGTAGGATTTATATTTGCCATAAGGAACATTCCTAGATAAGGGATTGCTATCTAGAATAGTTTATTCATGAAACTCTCAAAATTTGTTTGTCTATATATCTAAAAAGATATATTTTCTTCTGTCTAGCCAGCATAAGTATGGAGTGGCCTGAATGCAGAGAAGTAAATTAGGTGGTTTCTTTCTGTCCTTTTTTTCCTAAGTCAGTTTCTCTGTCTTTCTGTCTCTTTTTGCCTCTATCCATCTCTCTGAATGTCTCTCTCTGGCTTTCTGTCTCTTTGTCTCTCTATCTCTGTTTCTCTCTCTGTTTTTCTTTCTCTTTGTTCTCTCCTCTTTCTCCCACCATCCCTCAATACTTCTGCTCCATCCTCCCAGCCCCAATATGCAGTATAAGCAAAAATTTTTCAGAACCCTCCAAACACTGCTATTCTACCTTTCTTATCTCAAGGTCATTGTATCTTTTGGCTGGCATTACAAATATTTTGGATTAGAGGAAAATTTCTATTTCTGTAATGAGTTGAGGACAGAAAAGTTTTTATGATTACTTACTTTAATAATATCATTTTCTGAGGTCATCTTTCTCCTGCAATACACTTTCCTTAGCACAACTCCATACCTTTTCCTTTTGAGAAGAATTTCTCCTACAACTTGTGGACAGCATATTTTACCAGAGAACCATCAAGTCCCTTCACATGAGAAGTCCAAGGGAAGGGACATTCATCAGCAGCACTGCTCTGAGGAGCAAGGAGCGCCACAGAATGCTCTGCTCACCTTCAGCGATATTGTTGCAGGTTCCGTTTCTAACCATTGAATTTAGTAGATGTGGTTGTTTGTTAGAGTATCTTGCTACTTAACATGTGAACTTTCTCTCTTTCTTTTGTTGCCGGTAGCAGTCATCTTTGGCTTTCTCTCATTAATGTTGCCTCATATTTCTCCTCTGTGACTTTTTTTCTGTCCTCTTCATTCCTTCTTAATTTTCAGCCTGTTTGACAGACTTCCTCTTATCTTTTTCTGAAATTGGCTCTTCATGGATGCAGCCTACTCTAGCCTCCTACCTCCTGGCATACTGATGGATCCCAGCACCTGCTACTGGAATCCGCACAGCAATGAGGTGACAGATGTTAAAGCTCGTATTATCGGTGAGAAAGTCCTATGGCTGAATTGATAGAACCATTTTTCTTTTCTCCCGAGCAGGTACCATGTCTCACCCTTGGCTTTTTTATCTGGTGTTTACAAGATTTTCCCCTTAAGCGCTTTAGAAGATAACAAGTAATTTAGTTTTGTTTCTGTTTTTTTCACTAACTCTCATGTCACAGTTGAAGAGAACAATCTAGTGTCCATTATCACAAGTTTCTTGTGACCCGACAAACTCCAGAACTAAAACTTTACGTATAAATTCTAGTAGGAAGACTGAAATTAACGCTTCTCTTGAAGGGTGCAAGAGAAGGAGTCAAGACAAGAGAATGGAGCAGTGGTCACTCTAAGCAAGGTATGAAGTCACCAGTTTATAAATGACCACTCTTCACTGCCATTTCAACAAGTGCTGCTAAATGGAAGCTGCCCGGGGAAAACTTATTTGGAACTGAGTGTAAATAATGTTGCTGTGAAGTAGAGTTATTAGTTAATATATTACCTGTAACAGCAAAATAAAGTCACTTAAATTATAGCTTTGGGTTTCTCCCTCTCTCCTTTTCTTCCTTTATTATTTTGAGCATACACAATCCATTCAATAAAAATTACATCACGTTTAAATGTTTTCATTTAAGTAGGATTTAGGTGTTCTGTGTGTTTTTTTGTCACATATTTATTGAGCCTGTACCATTTGCTAGGTGGTACTAAATTGCCTTATTTATTAATTTGTTTAAGCCCCACAAAGGGCCTGTGATTGATATCATTATCTCTATTATAAATATATGAAAGCAGACACAGTTTCCAAAGAGGCTAAATAACTTGCCTGAGTTCAAACATGACTATAGGTGACAGAACCGAAGATTTTTTGAAATTGAACTCCAACTTTCTTTCTATTATACCTTAGCTGTTCTAATTGTTCTCTTGCTTTGAATGACAATTATATATTGTTATTGGTGTGAATAACAACTATATATCTGGGAAAATATATTTGAAGTATGGAAATTTCTTTTCGAGGTTACATGATCCAAATTAATAATTGACACCAAATTAATAATTGACAAAGAAATAGATATTGAGTATTTTGCACATGGAATAAACGATGAGTTCTAATGACAGTGTACATTGATATTTACTATCTCAGTTTTTGAGATTGCTTAGTTCCTTTCCTAGAAATGTAGACTTTCCTATGTAAAAAAGCTTATACAGTATTTTGTTACTCTTAAATCCCTTTTCTCTTTTTATGCTATTTTACTACTAACATTGCATTCATAATCTAAGGGATCTTCCTTCAGATGGTGATCAGGATGAATGATTATTTGACTACCTGTCAGTCAAGTTGACGCTGGTAAAATAAGACAACAACAACAAGCATCTAGTGAGTATTTGCTAGGAGTCAGGAAAAGTGTTAAGTGCTCTACAATAATTTATCTCATTTAATCCTCAAAATAACCTTATGTAGAAACTGTCATCAAGTTCCACTATAAAAAATAAGAAAATTGAGGTCAAGAAAAGTTAAGTAAACTTTCCTCATTCCCCAGGGCTGGTAAGCTGTCAGGCAAGACTTGGACCCAAGTGTGCTTGACACCAGAGCTCAGTCTTAACTGCTTCAAAAAATTCAAAAAATAAAAGAAATTCAAGAAATATAAGAAATTAAAAAAATTTTTCTGTTCAAAAAAATACAAGAAATTCAAAAACTCTTTGGACACCTCCCAATTAACATAGTCGCTTTTAAGAAATAGGAATGTTAAAATTAACTTTGGTAAAACAATCTTGTTTCCTTTATGGACAGATGGCCAGAATTATATCCATGAAACATTTTTTTTCATATTTTGCAAAAGTAGTATACAATCTTTGTAAGATATGGCTTCCAAAAGTTGCTCATGATGTACCCTGAGCCAATTTAATAACATGACATAAGAACCATTATGTCTGACCCGGCTTCTAGGGGCTAAATAGACCCTTTTAATATTTGTTTCTTTGAATCTATAACTTTGATTGTTTGTTTATTTTTCATTCTGACAGTTTATAGTAAAATAAGTAAGATCTTCTCAACAGTTTAAAATAGATTATACTTTCTTGCACAGATATGTTGAACTATGATCAATGCATCCACCAAATAGAATTTAAAAAGGAGAGTTGATTTTACCTCTTTCTTTACTTGTTCCACTAATTACTTGTGCCAAAGGGAACATATTATTTAGTTAAGTTTCTATCTTAAAGAAAAATGGCAACTTTCACTTGTCTATATCCTTCTTACATCTATGCATAATGGCAGGCAGGAAAGAAGTAATTGAAGGTGCTTATGAGTGGCTATGGAAACTATACTATTTTATAGCAAGATATAAGCTAAAGTTAAAGGGCTCACCTTTTAGCATAGTATTGGGTAAGTGGGAAAACTCAGGGGTACTGAACCCAGACCTCCAGGAGACCTTTCTCTGTACAGCTCTGGAGCAGTTGAGCAAATGTCCAAATCAGGCCTTGCATGTGCTTGACCAAAGAAACCATTCCCACACAGTTTCTGGTTTGCTCAGTAGCCTCTGAAAAGTAATTTATTCTCTCTGTGCTTTGTTTTCTCCATTTGGTCAGTAAGGCCAATCATACTTACCACTAAACTCTGTCACAGCCGTCTTCTGAGATTAATAAAGGAATGTACATTAAGCATCATGGATGCTGAAAAGTCACTGCCTAAGTATTAGTAGAAGTGTAAGGGGTAGGGACCGGGAACACATCATTCTTCTGTGTGCTTAGGTAATGAAACAAACACTATAATTTCCTATAAAAATGTTACTACTCCCAGATTTCTGACACGTGGACTCTATCTTCTACACATGCTAGTTAGGTTTTTATAGAAAAGAATCTGAAGCAAGCCATGGATAAAACATCTCTCTAGTCTTCAATTCACTATAGAATTTTCTTTTTTTATTCTGAATGAATTTTCAGAAAAAGACCATAAATCACATATTTTCTTGCTTTTAAGAGCTGAATACATGAACTATTTCAGGATTGGCAAATATGTAGCATATATGTCACCAGTTCCTCCTTCTGCACACATGGCAGACATTGCTGATCCATTGAAATCCTCTACTCGCTTGAGTAAAGACAGAATCTCAGAATTCTTCACAACATGGTGTTCCAGGTAGCAATGATCAGTCCATTGAGGGGGGATGAATTGAAGCTTCTGTCATTTCCTGATCAACTCTGTCTTATTTACAGATAAAGAATATAAAGTCCAACTATTATAAAAAATTTTTACTAAAGTCATACAACTTGTTATTTTTGGTGTCATAAAATAAAACCCAGATGTACATGTTCCCTCTCTGGTTTTATTCTGTGGCACCAAGCTGTTTCTATAATTTTCAAGTCTGGCTGAATTCATCATATTCTTCATATTCTTTCTGATTGATTGACTCATTCATTTACTCATTGATTAATGTTTATTGAGCAACTACTGTGCCTGAGTTATTGTCTCTGCAGTCAAGCGACTTAGAATTAAATAGAGAAAGCAAGTCAGATACAGAAATAGCCATGACACAAGATAAAGTACATTCTGGTTCAATTCCCTCCGTTAGAAATACAGTTGTATCTCTCGTTCCTTAAGCCTAATTATTGGTGTGTTTTTCTGTCCCTTTATAGCTACACTTCTGGAATTAAAATAAATGCCTACACTCATTGTCTCCATTTCCATTCTTCCTATATATGACCAGACTCACTACATTCTAATACTTGCCTCTGCTCAACCATGGAAATGTTCTCACTGAGATCAACAATGATATAAATGTTAAATTTAACAGATACATTTCAGTTCTTAATTTTTCACTTCACTTAAGCATTTCATATTGTCAAGCATTTCCTCTTTCCTGCATTTCTTATTCGATTCCATTTTCTTGAATTTCTTGTTATATTTCATTACGAAACTCTCCTATTTTTTTCTCCTATGTCTGGAGCATCCTTCTGTTTAAACAGCATGGATTCTTTTTCCTCTTCCAATTCCTTTGAGGTTGTTGTTCTTGGGATTCTGACCTCAGTTCCCTTTTCTTCTCTTTGTGGAATTTCACCGACTTTTATAACTGAAAACTGAAAACTCCACTTCTAACCTAAGTGTTAGATGCAAGTCATCTTTCTCTGCACCTCAGGACAGGCTAGTATATTCAACTACTTACTGGGCATGTCTCTGGTGTTCCACAAGCATATAAATGTCAACTTTTCCAAAACTGACTGTCTCTCCTTTCTTCAAATCTGCCCCCTTCCTGTATTTCCTGATTGAGTGAATGGCGCCACTACTCAGTTGCTGACGCAGAAGATAGAAGTTACTCTTAACTCCATCCTTGTTTCTTACCACGCTCATCCTACAAATGAGGAAATCCTGTCGCTTCTTATCTCTTTATAGCTCTGGCTGTGTCTCCACCTCCTTCTCTCTGCTGCTAGTTCCTTAGTCAGCCCTTGTTTTTCACCTGAATTGTTGCTATAGCCTCCTAACTGGTCTAATTTCATCTCACTGTGGCCCTAGTCTCCATCCATCAAGTCTCCATGCTGCTGTCAGCTTAGTCTTAGTAAAACACAAACTGTATCATCTAACACGAAAGCCTAGGATCATTGAAAGCTTCCCCTTACAGTCAAGATTAAATTTAAACTCTTCCCCCTTCGGGAGCTGATTCCTGCCTGCATTTCCAGATTTGTCCCTCATCGTTCTGATCTTCTCCATCAATTAAGCCCTTAGTTTGGGTTTCAGTTTCAGAGTACTTTGAGCTCCTTGAATGCATCGTGGTTTCCCTTGCCTTGTTATCTTTGCGTATATTGTTTCTTCTAACTGAAATTCCCACAACTCCTCTTTCCTTTGCTAAATTGACTCATCTGTTAAATTTCCATTGATGCTATTTCAACATTGAAACCTTCCTCGATCCATAGTATACTTTTTTTTAATTGAAGCATTTTCTGCATGGCATAACAATTGTCCTCTTTTATCTTTAGCTCTCTATCTCAATGCCTTTCACTATTCATAACACATATTGTTTGAATCAATTGCGCTATGATTGGTCCTGTCCCCAAAGTCTACCCGTTCTGTCCTGGGACTTCTGGACATACACTTGGCACAGTTCCTCTGCTAGAGTTTGTCAATGCATTGGCTAGTCGTGAACAATATGTAATACCTTGATTCTGAAGTCATCAAGGGTTTTGAGACAAAACTAGGATATGTCTTGCTTTTGACTAGTGAGAGAAAGAGAAACAAGAGAATTTGGAATGACCTCTCACTTATTTTAGAGCATCATTTTAATGTCATCTATATTGGGCATGCAAACTGGCTGTGTTTTTATCCTTGTGGTCAGCCATTACTGTTCACTTGACTGTGATATATGTCAGAATGATACTATCTAATTCTTTTAAGTATCTCCTGCTTCTTCGAGTCAAGAGATCTTTTCAGTAAAACTCCTTGCTATATGTGTTGCAGATTTATTGGGATGTATTGATTATCAGTTGTTTTTAAATCATTTTATAATTTATTTTTTATAAATCATGATCTGTCTAGTTACCTATCATCTCTCTAATCTGCCACAGTTATCCTTAAACACATCTTGACTTCTTTGTTTAGAAAATATGTGTAGAACATATATTGAGAGGAAATTGTAGCAGTTGTTCTGAGTATTGGAGAGATGACATTTTCCCTCCAATTTTTAATGCTTTTCGTATGTTAATAGTGAAGTTTTTTTACCTTTATGATTAAAAAAGTTTTTCAAAGAAGAAAAGCAATGAAAAAAGGGAAAATATGTTCATGGAAAACAATAAAATTTTATATTCAGACTGTCTCATGGAGTAATGACCCAAATTTCTTTTTAAGAGAATGCCAGTAGTTTATTTAACCAACAAAAGTTTGTCAACTGCCTACATTAACTAGGGAAAAAAGTACTGTGATTTAGAAGACAGAAAAACCCAACTCAGCTTTAAAAGGAAGGGGAAGAGGAGAAGGAAGAGGGAGTGATATTGGAGCTTTATTTCAAAAGATAGGCAAGGGTTGACTGATTATAAAGTAAAGGAACATATCTCAGGCATAGAGAACAGCACTGTACAAAATCTCACAAATATAGGGGCTGGCCCAGTGGCATCGTAGTTAAGTTCGTGTGCTCTGCTTCGGTGGCCCGGGGTTTGTGGGTTTGGATCCCGGGCGCAGACCTACACACCGCTCATCAAGCCATGCTGTGGTGGCATCCCATATAAAGTAGAGGAAGATGAGCACAGATGTTAGCTCAGCAGCAATCTTCCTCAAGCAAAAAGAGGAATATTGACAACAGATGTTAGCTCAGGGCCACTCTTCCTCACAAAAAAAAAAAAAATCTCACAAACATAGAAAAGCAAGAGGGGCTCAGAACGGCTGGAGATTACTATGTATCTGAGATGGAGAGGCGTAGAAAGATTGTATGCCATGTGATTTTGTTGATCCATAAATTTTAGAGGAATTGGTAAAAGGAAATTAAAAAGGTATTTTTTCCCCCTTAGTGAGCTCTTCGAGTATTATGCAATATCTAATTTTATTAAAATTAATATAAATTGCATTGTTTTTAGTCTCTGCTTTCCAAGTAGTGGTGTTTTTTCACTTCGTTAAACTTATCGTGGTTTCTTTGTATTACACCTGTTGGACAAACATTATTATATTTTTGTATTGTCATAAGTGGTTTTATCTTCCTCCGTGGTTTTAAAACACAATTCTTGCATTTATTTTTCCTGTTCTCAGGCATCATTTGGGAATATAATGCAGTCATTAGCAAAGAGATTTTCTCCAAATTCCTAAATACCCTAAAGTAGTATTAAACTGCTCATCTTTACTCATAATTTATGTTCCTCAGTTATTTTGGGGGGAAAACTGACTCCAATGTGAACAAGAGCAGTTTGGGTGGGGTTGTGTTGACTCCTTATGTTCCACTTTGAACACAGTGTCTGCCAGGCACATCACCTTCTGATTGCAGCTCCTTTCAACCAGAAGGTCTCTAATTTAAATAAATTCTGGTTTTGTTAATCACCAAAGATATAATTATGTCATCTTATGCTGTGTACTTTTAAATCAAAGATTCTGAAGCAGATTGTTCTTCCATATTTCCATCATTTTTTCATGAGCTTGCATAGGGAATTGAGGTAGTTAAAAGTTGAGCACCCTGAGCAAACTTTAGATGCCTCCTGGTGGTAGGATGTTCATGGTTTTTCTGAATGAGATTGACTATTAATCTGGTGAACGCCCAATCTAATGAATAAATGAGGGCCCTTTGCTGGAAGTCGGAAGGCTGTAAATGTTTCCTTTTCGTGAGCCCCAGCTTTGATCATTCCTGATCTATCCAAATGTGCTTAATTGTGTCATTTTGGTGCTTAAAATTCTTAGAGTGCTTATGAGTCTTAGAGTATATTCTGCTTCTTATGGCATATTCTGCTTTTTAGTGGTCCTTTGTAGTGACTCCTGAGACCCTTTGTGGCTCAGTGTGACGACTCTTGTCCCAAATTGCCTTCCAGACCACCGGGGCAGTGTGCAAAGCTTTAGTGGCTGTGTGTTATCATCACAGGAGATTTAAAGAAATGCTGATGCCTGTACCCCACACCAGCTTAATTAAGTCAGAATCTATAGGGAAGGGGCCCAGGCAATGATGTTTCTTAAAAGTTCCCCAGGTGAATCTACTGTGTAACCAGGATTGAGAATGAGTAGAGCATGGATCAGGTCTGAAGCATGGGCAGGACATGCTCACCTTTGAGCAATGGTGAAGGGAGCTGAGGAATCTGGGAAGCAGGTCTTGGAGAAGGGAAGGAGGAAATGAAAATCTGGATAGACTCTTTAAGGAAGTGGCAGTCTTGGCAGAGAGGAAGAGTCAGGTGTAGAGTCAACAGAATGGGAATTGGAGGCTTGAAGAGGGACAATTTAGAGCACAGGGTAGGAGGTGGGGCCTGGAACAGTGGCTGTATCATTACCTGGTGTTCTTGAAGCTGTGTGCTCAGAGCAGGTGAAGCCATACTGTGATGAGATAAGGACAGGAAAAAAGGGATGATTCAGTTAAACAGACAACAAATACTCCAAGTTAGTAGAAATTACAGTTTTCCTGTTTACTATCTTCTGTTCTCAATGTTGAGTGCTGCTGATTTTCGTGTGGATTGTTAGACAAACTAAAGCCCCTGAAAACTTCATCAAAGCATTGCTAAGTAAAAGGTGCTATCTAGCTGGTTTTCCTTGTATTGCACACTCATACTTTGACTATAAAAATCAGATTAAAAAAAAAAAAAAAAAAGATTCACCAGGCTCTGACACCAATAAATATGTGGAGGCATCTCTTAGACCTTTTCTGCCCAGTTTAAGCACTCCTGGCATGGCTCCAGCTGCAGGAGCTGGATAGAAAAGCTAACCGTGTATGTAGCCAGAGGGCCTGCTTTTCAGCTCAGGGGTTGCTACCAGCTTCTCTTGTGCCTGCCTTTGGACACTGTCTGATTTTGTACTCTGGTGCCCACATTTCTATTAAATCTCTTCCATGGATTTGGTGATTTGATTTTTCCAATTGGCTGAGCAGCTCTAAATAGGCCTCAGTTATCTGCTAATCCTTAGATTTGGGACCCATTTCAGATTCTGATTGCTCAGGCCTGCCTCCTGGTTTCTGATTGCTGGGACACATACATGGCAACCATTGTTGAGAGGTCCAGCAGTGTCCCCATCCCCTTCTCCTGCCCTGTAAGCCACTAGTTCATAAGTAATGAATCACTTCAGTCAAGGAATTTCTGAAGATGTCTAAAAGTATCCTCTAAAAGTGTGTTGTGAGTATGAGTGAACCTAAAATCTATAATAAATATGTGATTTTCTATCAATAAATTGAGCATAAATATATACAATATTCAGTTTGGTTTGATATCAACTTCCACTTCTTCCTCACTCATCTAAGAAGGTTCTGTTTCTCCTGAAGGTGGAATTTCTCTCCCTTTCTCTTCAGGTATAACAAATGTTAACTGAACACTGACCCCATCAGGTACTGTGTTAAATACTTTTACCCGTGTTTCTATAATGCCCTGAAACCAGCAGGCTTCCAGAAATTGTTTCTGATCTTCAAAGTTCTGGCTGCCAGTGATTTCATATGTTATTAAGCATTCTACAGTGTTTCTCATAGGCAAATGAGTGCTTAATACAGTGTGCTAGTTGCAATACATGCAAGATCATCTGTTCAAGGGATAGTCTATTTTTAATGAAAAAAATAAGTCATTTGATAAAAATACCCAATTTGACCATAACCTCTGCATTCAAGAGAAATTAAAAGTGAATACCTTTGGGGTTCAAAGGAGTGCTTTTGAGGTTGGACATGAATGTAATTTACCTATTAACATGCAGCTGTTAACATAAGAGCAGGAAGCTGTTGCTTGACAGCAAAAATAATTCTGGTGTAAGTAAAAACTTCAGAAAGGAGCCAGAAGAAAAAGAGAGTGTGCAGAGTCTTGTGTTGAAACAACAAAACAGAACTTGTTACAGATTAAGCTACAGGTATGGATTCATGGAAATTGAATTAAAATTTCAGAAATACTGTGAAATCTAGTTTGAATTATAAAATATTAAGGTGTGGCTAAATTAGTACTGAGTTCTTAATTTTAGTGTATTGATGAGAATCACCATCTCTGTTCGATGCGGTATTATTTTGTGTGCTTTTGTGTGTATGTGCATGTGTGTTGGGGAAAGTAGAGGCAATGTTACAGGAATTCTGTATTAAATTCTAAAATTAGGATCTTAGGGATTTTTTACTGTTGTATCAGATGTTGATGGGAGTTGTATTTTTGGATGTAAAAACAAGTATATCTTTGCATGAAAGTTGAGAATATGGCTTCTGTGATGGTTTGTTTTATTTGTTAACCTGGCTAGACTGTAGCACCCAGCTTTAATCAAACACAAATCTAGGGGTTGCTCTGAAGGTCTTTTGTAGATGTGGTTAACATCTGCCATGCGTTAAGTAAAGGAGCTTACTCTCGATCATGTGAGTGGACCTCATCCAACCAGTTGAAAGGGCTTAAGGACGAAAGCGGTTTCCCGGAGAAAGAAGAAATTCTTGAAGACTGCAACATCAGCTCCTGCCCGAGAAATTCCAAGCTGCTGGCCTGCCCTACAGACTTTGGATTTGACAGCCTCCACAAGGCATAAGCCAATTCCTTGAAAGAAATCTCTTTGTTTGTGTGTATATTTATGTGTGTGTATGCATGTGTGTCTCTATCCATCTATCTGTCTGTCTGTCTACCTAATCTCTACTGGTTCTGTTTCTCTGGAGAACCCTGACTGATACAGCTTCCTAAATAGAAAGCATTTTAGGGGCTGGCCTGGTGACGTAGTGGTTAAGTCCATGCGTTCCGCTTCGGCAGCCTGGGGTTCACAGGTTCAGACCTACACACCGCTTATCAAGCCATGCTGTGGCAGGCGTCCCACATATAAAGTGGAGGAAGATGGGCATGGATGTTAGCCCAGGGCCCATCTTCCTCAGCAAAAAGAGGAGGATTGGCAACAGATGGTAGCTCAGGGCTAATCTTCCTTACCACAAAAAAAAAAAAAAAAGAAAATATTTTAAAGATATGAAGTAGATAATATCCAGGTAGATGTTGGAACAGGGGAGTGGGGTTTGTCATTCTAATGTTCCCATTTCGGTGAGTGTTTTAAAAAGCAAGCCTCGTGAAGGCTGTGCAAAGGCTTCCCTGCTGCAGCCACTGCTTCCTGGGCCTCCCTTCCTGTCTCACTGGGCGTGCCGGCAGCAGCCCTGAGCTGTCCTTGCTGCTCCCTTTAACATCCTGCTGCTTTCAGCCCTCTTTGCCATCATACCTCTGCTGCCTTCTACTTCAAATGCACTTTGCCTCCTCTGTAAAGCATACTCTTCTCCCTGTCCCGTTTGCTTCCCACCAGGAGAACTGGGTGTCTCTCATCTCTGCCTCTCTTCGCATGTGTGGCATCTTCCACATAGGGCTCTACTGATTTGTTTGCATGTCTTTTTTCATTTGCTAAATGGTAATGACCATGTCTCATTCATCTTTGTGTTCCCAGCACCTAGCACAGTTCCTGGCATATAGGCGGTATTCAATCAATATTGCTGAAAGAATGAATAAATAGCTGACCCTCTCCGTCAAGTTATGTTTCACGTGGCTGGGAGGCATCTTGAGTGGCTATTCTTTCAGGCCTGGGTATGCTCCTTGTACCTGAGGTGCCTGAAGAGAAATCCTCGAACACACAGACCTTTAATTCCTACCCAAGGCCGATGCTTTCAGTATTTGTGGGGAGTGATATATATGCCAAGCAGATTTCGGCTGATTGTGCAGAAATCTCTGGCATCGTATGTTGGTGGTGTGAATGGTTCACAAACTCAGAGTACCACTTTTGGCTGATTTATTTTAACGTTTCTAATTAATGACTTGAGACTCTACCTGCATTCATTAGCAGCAGTCCAATCTCCTTTTTGAAGTTTCACCTACTCAATTGACCTTAAATTTGGTGCCTCAGCTAGTCCAATATGGGTCACTGGGATCTTTTTCAAGTACCAGCCACAGAGAAAGCTGTGCCATCTGGTTATTCTTCTACTTTATGTGTGTCTTACTGCCACATGGTGTTGCTGTTGAAGCTTACACCTATGTAGTTACATGGACTCCTGTCCACTTGGCATCGGTGCCCTCCCTGGCCCAGACCCTACATAGGCCACGAGGGTATCCCTCAGAATGGCTGGGTTCGGAAGAGCTCCTGTCAGTCACTCCGGATACTGAAAACAGCTCTCCCATCCATGCCCCTGAGTCAGCAGATGGCCACCCATTTTCCTCATGGTTTTTGTTTGGAGAGGCCTCATCATTCTTCCCTGGGCCTTAGTCATGTCTCAACCAGACTCTGTACTTTCCCTCTGGAGGAGTAGATGGACCCATTTCCTCCCCAGTGACCAGCTCTGCATGTCAGTGGTCTTGCGGAGCTTTGCTAAAGTCACAAAAGATTATTACATCCTTTTCTATTCTCCTTCCCCTTAAGCAGGGAGCTACTGGGAAATTACCCAAGTGATTCTTCATGGAACAAAGAGAACAAGTGCTTCGAGGTGACTTTCTGCTTCACCCCTTGAAATAAATGGAGCAGATATAAATTTTTATGGGTCTTTCAAATAGCACTTGATTTAATCTCTACCTTATCAGGCATTATGTATGTCAAAATGGTAGCCCTTGCATTTGATAAAGCTATATAATCATTTTTCCATTAAGAGATACCAAGAAGCATGGTTAGTTAACAAGCAGAAAGATGTTTAAAATGCAGGGCCTATGGAAGAAACTCCAGCAGTCTAAATTCCAAATGTGAATTGTCCACAGGCTTTAAAACCAGGGCTCAATTGCATTGTAGGTACTCAATGCCCTTCACTACATCATTAATTTTCAGCTTCATCTTTTATGATCCCTTTACCCTGTCCTTGTTCTAGCTAGGATATTTCACTAATTGCACTGCTCCAACACACACAGGCTTGATCACACTTCAGGAATCTTCTGCTGTTCCTCCACCTTTCTTTGTGACACTCTCGAAGCCAACATAAACCTAACTTTCTCCCAAGAGCTATGTTGATCTTCTGCTATCCCAGTGTTTCTCCTATAAAATGACTGTAATAGCTACCATTTCTTAAGCCTCTTCTATAATAATAGGTATTTATTTTTATAAATTTTTAAAATGTGGAAATAATATACCTATACAGAAGTACATAGAGGACATATATAGAGCTGAATTATTGCAAAGCGAATTATTATAAAATATTTTTAAGTGAACACCTATGTTACCCACATTATCACTATTCATGTTAAACAAAAGAACATTGCCAGCATCCCAGAAGCCCTCTGACTGTCTTTCCTAATAATAAACCTCACTCTCCCTACAAAGTGACCCCATCTCACTTTTACACTCTTCACTTTATGGCTTTTCTTTATAGTTTTATCATTTATAATACTTCCCTAGTCCCTGTAGATTAGTTTTGCCTATTTCTGAGCTTTATATACTTGTAATCACACAATATATTCTTTTTCTTGTCTAGCTTCTTTTATATAACAGTTTCTGGGATCCATCCAGGCTTTGTATAGTGGTAGTTTGTTCATTTTCCTTGTTGAATAGTCTCCATTGTGTGATTCTGCCATAATATATTTATCCATTCTTCTGTTGCTAGACATTTGGGCTGTTTCCAGGTTCAGGCTATTATGAATAATGATGCTATAAACATTCCTGCACATTTCTCTCAGTGCCCATGTGCACATCTGGGCCTGGAATTTTCTTGCGGCAGAGTTTCTACTTATAAATTCAATTTCATGAATAGGTATAGATCTATTTTTTTATTCGTATGTACATTTTGGTAATTTGTAAATGTTTTTCTAGAGATTTATTGATTTCATCTAAAGTTCTTAAAATGTACTCTTATCAGTTTAATCTCTATAGGATCTGTAGTGATGCCCCATTTTCATTTCTGACGTTGGTTATTTGTGCCTTTTCTCTATGTTTTGATCATTCTTGCTAAAGAGGGATAAATTTCATGTCTTTTTACAAGACCAACTTTGTTCATCCTCTCTTTTGTATGTTTCCATTTTTTTCTTACTTCTTGTTTAATTAAATTCTATTTTTAAAAATTTTTATTGTTTCTATGTTTTCTTGGGCTTATTTTGCTATTCTCTAATTTCTTGAGAAAGATTCTAAATTCATTAATTTTTAGTACTCTTTTATGATATATTAAAATTAAAAGTTTAAACATGGTTTTAAGTGTATCTTACAATATTTTCATTACTATCCAGTTCAAAATATTTTCTCTGTCCCACTGAGATTTCTGTTCTGACTCACATGTTATTGGGACTGATATCTCTCAGTTTCCAAAGATCTACAGATTGTCATGTTATCTTTTTATTATTGATTTATAGTTTAGTTACATTGTGGTCAAAGTATAACAAGGCTTTATATGGCCTTGTTAATGATCAATATTTCTAAATGTTCTGTCTTGTGTATTCTGTAGTTGTGGGGTGAATTATTCTACGTATATCCATTAGAGTTTGTTAATCCTCTTATTCATATCCTTTATGTCTTTACTGATTTTTTGTCTGCTTGTTTCATTGGTTGTTGAGAGAAATACATTGATATCTTACATTTCTGTTTGAATTTGTCTGTTTTTCTTACCATTTTGTCAATTTATTTTAATTTCTGTATTTTGAGGGCACATTATATGTTCCTGATGAGTTAAAACTTTTGTCATTAGTAAGGTACCCTCTAAATCTATAAAATACGTTTTACCTTTAAAAATTGATATTATTATAACTACACTAAATTTCTTTTTGTTATTGTTTGCATTTTATCTTTTTCAAGATTTTTTTACTATTTTACATTGAAGCTTTATTTAGCCTTACAGTTTTAGATGTATTTTTTCAGACAGCATATAATTAAATTTTGACCTTTTGACTTCGCATGTCTGAAAAATACCTTTATTCTATCTTTACACTTTTTCTCTGCTTTCTGCATTGTCTGTTTCCTCTGAGTACCTCATTTTTGTTTAATTTTGAGCTTTGTTTGTTAGAGATTTTCCTCAAATATATGGTAATGTCTGAAGTCTGTTTATTTTTAAGAGTGGACAATAAAAAGATGATTGAAAAGTCTGTGCATAGACAGGCTGGTGATCTGTCAGACTTGGGTGGAGGGGGTCTGTGGTTGATGGCAATTTGGCTATTTCCCTGGGAGACCCTCAATTGTCAATTAGCCTTTTGAGGAAGGCAGGGCTGGTCAGTTTTCTTTGAGGTGAAACTTCCGTCTTCAACCCAGACAAACAGCATTGTGGGTAATGGGACTTGTAGTTTAATATTAAAAAAAAAAAAACTTGTATTTTTACAGTTCCTATTTTCACTAAGGGGTCTAACTCTGCTTGAATTTCTCTAGATAGCAAATGTCCATCTTCGCTAGGTGGGGTGAAAGTCATTTCCTCGTTTTATTGGATGGAGGAGGGTACCTTGTGAGTTAACTACTCATCATGCAGGATTTTCAATTCCTATTTTCAGTTCTATCCTTCCTCTCTCACCTTCAGAAATACGGAGCCTCCTGTCCCTGAGTATTGTTGAAGTTCAGAGGCAGAATGTAGGTCTCTCTTTAATACACACCCCAGAAGGATTTAATACTACAGAGAAAGCTGAAACCGTGTTCATCATTATTCCTCAATCTGCTTTCCAAAAATTTATTAAAATTTCTTATTGTCTATCACCTTGTCTCCTATTCTGCAGGTTTATTCTTTTATTCCTATACTATCATATTAGTAGATTTTGGGGAGGGGAAACATCTTCTCACTCCACCAAGTTTTCATGTAATCCTGCCTCTAGAGTGCTGTTACATATGACACCAAAGAGCCTTCTGGAAAATAGCATCTAAGAGACGGTTGAAGTGAGGATATCTGGTTCAAGGACCATGCGCAGGTGTTGAAATGGAAGGAATTATGAATAAATAGCAACATATTTTATTCCTGGCCCCATGGACTCACACCTGAATCCAAAGGTAGCAGGCTGTTATATAAGAGCAAGTAAAAGTTAAAAGAAGCATTCCTCCATAATTTCTGTGGGTATTTGAGGCTGTAAGGCATCCACAGCACCGTTGATATTGGCGTGTGCTGGCACAGGCATAGTGTGGTCATGTGGGTGTGTTGGTGACTGATCTCAGAATTGGCGAACGTCACATAGGTTACAATAATAGGATTTGTAATGTCTTCCTTGCCCTTGGCACAGACATCAGTACCTTTGGGCCTATGCATACACAGTGACAACATGAGTAGCTGTAGCAGGGACTTTGGTGGACATCAGGAGAAGAGAAGCTATCTTTGGAACAATCTTTGACATCAGGACCAACTGGACTTCATTACAATGAATGGAAGAAAAAGAAAATAGCATTGTGGTAGCTAAAAGTTCTAGTTCTACCAGCACAAATAAAACTCTCTTAAAACTCATTGAATCATTTGCAAGGAACTTGATGGGCCTGAAATGCTCACAAGGTGGGTGGAAATGTGGCTTTATTTCCTTTTTTCTTTCCGTAGGCTGGTGTGGTGTAGCTTGTGAAGCACACATTGCAAAAGCAGAGCGTGAAATTCTTTATTGTTAAATCCAATGAAGCTATATAATTAGTAACACTGCAGAGCAAATTTGCGGAGCAATAAGAACGATCTCACTTCTAATTTGAAGGGCATTTGATAATAATTAGGCATTGTTAAGTTGAAGAGATGCTCCAAGGGGTTGGCTCTTACATGGGGTCCAAGTCCAGAGATGGCTGAGGGTGAAAGGTGTGTGCTATTTAGCATCCCAATGGCATTTGACACCTAGGAAGTGTTTGAGTCCTGTATCTGCTACCCGAAATCACTCATATCATTGGCAAACTCAATTCAGGGCCTCCCCCGCCAAGCTTCTGTGAAACTCTCCAGCTCTCTATTCTATACTAAGTGATGTCTGTGTAATCTGATCTTTTTGTTACCTTCTGACATTTTGTAGCAGACCTATAAAAGTCTTTGATCTGTCAGAAATGCAGCCTGCACTCTCTCTAAGCTACACTTCATCTGTCTTTATTTTGTCTTTTGTCAACACTTTGTATTTCAAAATCAGACTCCCTTTTAGACTGGCAAGCTAAGAGCTATAACCTCTTTGTCTTGCTTTTTATCTATGAAGTGCACAGATATTCCCTTACTTATTGTCCCTCATTTGACACACTCGCATAGAGTGCCCCACATCTCACAAAGTGGAGACACATTCTAACACATTGGCTTTAACTAGAATACGTAAACACATTTTTTAACTGGGAAGGGGAATACTGTTCCCAACTTTAGCACACTTGCAAAATTTGTATAGATAAATAGTACGTTAAGACTTAAACAAAAGTCTCCACATTGACTTGAGCAGTGTCGTGAAGAGTGGGCACAATACATTTATCCTTGTTCTTATTAGGAGGAATCTGAAAACCAACCTCAGTCTGTCAGCCACGCTGGTAATTCTTTTCTTGTCGCCAATTTAGTAGCATTCCTTCCTAAAGGAATTAAAGGATAATTAAAACTGAACAAAATATTCAGAACCACACTTTTAGACTCTAAAATTTTTCCTTGGTGAATGGTTACAACTCTTTTCATTGCAACTAATAGAAGCTCAATCAAGTTAGCTTAAGAATAAAGACGAGGGACAGTAATTGTTAGGAATTAACATGGAATCCAAAGTGCAGGAATGCTGGCCTTCAGAAGGCATTGGAGTTAGATTCCCACCACCCATGTTCTCTCCTATCTTTCTTCTCTCCTTTGCATGTCAGCCTGCCTTGATCCTCTCTCTCTGCCTCTCTCTCTCTCACCTTCTCTCTTGCTGCAGACTTAATTCCCCAATTCACAGGAGAGTGAATGTGGTCGCAATAATCACTGGTTGTTTTTCATCCAATCTCTTGGAAAGAGATTTCCTTCTTTCTTTCTTTGAGTCTTGGCTTTAAATTACCAGAAAAGGAAAAAATAGGCTAGCAACAGGGTTGGTTATTGTTGTATACATGTGTCCATAAGCTTACCCCTGTATACATGTGTCCATAAGCTTACTCCATAAGCTTCAGTCTCACACTGGGGATGGATGATGTAGGAGGGAGGGAGTTATTAGACAAGAGATGCTGGGTGATAATCCAGGAAGTGACCACTAGCTCTGGATGCTATTTCCTTTCCCTTGGAAATTTATGAGTTTACAGGTATCAGACACACGTACTAGCATATAGTGAGACATCAGTAATTATTTGTTTAATGAGTAAATGAATATTAAATAAAACAGATGCTTATCTAAAATAAATTCACATGCTGCAAGAAGGGTTCTTGGATGAAAAAATAGCCCCCTTCCCCCTTCTCATCTCTGGAGTCTAAAATTTCTCCAACAAGAATAGGGAATAAATGATTGGAAAATCGTGTTGGGTAGCCATGGGGAAGAGAGTAAGAGGTGGTTGAATTCATATCCAAAAGAAGATGGAGTGAAGGAGGAGAAGGAGAAGGGGAGGGAGAGGAAGGAAGAGAGAAGGAAAAGAATAATTATCACATCATCACAAAGCAATTATGCTTTGAATTGAAAATTTTTTAGGAAGTAGAAAGACAGTCTCATTTTTCATGTTTCTTTGTTTTATTATACACGGTGAAAAAAATTATAGTTTCTGTCAAAAGTTAATTATTGTGTTTATGTCACAGTCTTTTCATTCCATTATTTCTCATCTATTTTGACCTTTTTTTTTTTTTTTTTTTTTTTATTTGTGAGGAGATCAGCCCTGAGCTAACATCCGCCAATCCTCCTCTTTTTTTTGCTGAGGAAGACGGCCCTGGGCTAACATCGGTGCCTATCTTCCTCCACTTTATATGGGACGCCGCCACAGCATGGCTTACCAAGCAGTGCGTCGGTGCGCGCCCGGGATCCGAACCAGCGAACCCCGGGCCGCCGCAGCGGAGCGCGCGCACTTAACCACTTGCGCCACCGGGCCGGCCCCTATTTTGACCTTTTAATAGCCGTAAACACTTAGCTTCACTGACATACACCCGTTAAAATCAAACTTGCTTTTTGTCGTACTTTAAGCAGCAGCACAATCTTAGCAGAATCTATACGTTATTTTATGCCTTTCTAATTAGTTTGGAAGGAAGCTTCATTATGCAGGATAAATTAATTAATGTCATTCTGGCTCAGCTCACAATTCACTTTTACAATTCAGATATATTTTATCTGAATAGTTATAAACACATCGAATGTTATTTAACATTAAAATGTGATTAAGTTAGATTTGAAATTAATTTTAGGTTATTTGTGACACTGGATTCCCTTGGGGAATTATTGAGGTTCTCCTAGCAACAAGCTCAGGATTTTAAAATTTTGTCCTTTCTATTATTTTCCAAAGACTTTAGTAAAGATACGTGAAGTGTCTTGGTTTATTAAATTCATTAAAAGTAGAAGATAGGCCCATTTTGAACATTCAATGAGATTTTGTATTCTTGGAGTCTTTGTGACGTTGAGGGAAAAAAATTGAACTAAGAAAGAAATTTGGGGTATAACCACAAAAACTGTGTAACTTTAACATTAGTTTTGAGGCTATATTGTTTTATAATCTTGTAAACTTCTAAATTTTTACTTTAAAGGACAAACAACAAATGTAATTTGGCAATATCCATTTGAAGGGCAGGAAAATAAATTTTCTTTCTTTTTTCACATGGATAAAATAAATATATTTTACTACATAGCTCTTGTATTGTTTGTGCCAGCAAATTGGTGCACAAAGTTATGTATTGATATGTAGTCTCATTTAAAAGGATTCTTTTAAAACATTAAGATTCAATAAATACCATGCCGAGATTTTACAATATTTTACTTTTTTTTATTACTAGTCAACTAACTTATATTCAAATTAAATAAATTTACAACATGTGATTGCAGAAAGTCAAGGATATGTTCCTCATTTTGATTTGATTATATTCTGGCCTCTAGCTTTTTATTCTAGACGAGGTAATAAAAATGATACAATGATATTCTATTCTAACTTTGTTAGAACATCATACTTACATGGGCCACAACTTATCTTTGATGCCTTCTTTTATCTTATATTGCAAATCCTTATTTTTATCTTTTATCCTCTTCCTAGTTTGGCCCTGGTGTCAGATCATCTAAGTAATCTTCTTATATTAATCGACTACTTAATTCATTTAAATATTTATTGCACTCAAATCATACTGTACACTGGGCAAAGAATTTCACCTGCATAGGCAAAGGAAACATATTTTTTACAATTCATGAACTAAGTCTGGTGGGAGAGGGAGGCAATGTGAGAAAAATAATTAAAATACTTCGGGAAAACTATTTATCATAGAAGTATATTCAAAGCATTATAGTAATACCAGGGAAGGGACGACTTTTAGGGATAATGACAGGAGATTTCTCAGTGGACAGGTTGAGTTAATAATCTCAGGCCAGAAGGAAGGGGATGGCATTCCAGACTAAGAGAAGATTGTGTACAAGGATGCTAAGATGCGTCATAGAATGGTGGAATGTTTGGTGAGATGGATTTCATGATGGGGAGGAGAGTCTGAAAAAAGGAGATTGTAAGAAGAAAGGAGATGAGTCTAAAAAAAGAGGTGGCTTACAGAGAGTGGAGGGTCTTCTATTCCATGTTTTACTCTGTGATAATGGGAACCACTATATTGTTTTAGAAAGTGGGAGCCGGGAGGCCAGAGGTCTACAATTTTTTCATGCCTATTATCTAATAGTTGTGCTAGAAGCTTACATACTTTATTTCATGTAGTCTTCAAGAAACCCTTGTGGAGGGAAAGTATTTTTATCCTCACTCTACAGATAAGAGAATGGATGATTATCGAGTTGATCATTTGTCCCAGGTCATAGAGTGGGGAGGTGGTTTGCAAACCAGTACTTTCTGGTTCCAGAACTCCTGCTCCTTTAGTATACCATATTACTTCCCCAGAAGTCACTATAGTGGCAATGGTCTATAATAAGGGGAAGACAGGCACAGGGAAATAGGAGGCTATTGCTTTAATTCAGATTAGAGATGATTATGAGCAGAATTAAGACATTGACAGTGGTGATGACAGAAAAACAGCATAGATTTGAGAGCCTTTCAGAAGTAACCTTAGTGATTAATTAAATGTTGAGAGTAAAGGAGAGGGAGAAATTAATCTTATACTAAGATTTCTGGATCTAGTACAAATGAATTTTGCTGAATGGGCTGAAGCCAGGCAAGGAGTGAAAGGAAGAGTAGATATGTTGTGGATGCGTTCATAGTCACAGAGGGTTTGTTCAATGAATACTCCATCTACAGGTTTTTTTTTTTATATGTCTTCCTTATAGAAATTAAAGAAGATGAATGGCTAAAATTGGGAAATTGAGTTATTTTATCTGTGAGCACTGTTAGGTCCAGTTGCAATTTTAATCATTCCAGGCTTCTAACAATTGTCGGCAGCATTTTTGACATTCCAATGGACCTTGCTCCATAGCTTCATACCCTGGGTCTTGCCTGGAAGATGTGTATTGAGCTCCATCAAAGTGTGTCATAGTCAAGGACTAGGAATTTTGAGCAAAAATACTAAAATGTGGTTATTTGGATAATAGTTGACTAAGTGACTAGATTAAAGGCTGTTAATCATTTCGTTATAAACACAAAAAGATTGAGAAAAGGTTAATATGATAAATCTAGGTTTAATTCCTGGTGTTTTATAGTGACAAATTTTCACCTCAATGTCGTAAGGATACTTAGAGTTTTTGCTTTAGTTTCGCTGTGTTTAATGCAGGTCTGTACTCACGTAAGTCAACTCCTTATCCATGATTTACTCGTGTATGAAGCCCCCAATCTTGTTTATGTTGCCCAAACATGGCTGGGAGAGACAGCTGTGACATTATGAATCCAGCTGGCCACAGATGGATCTTCAGTGAAGCATGAATCCATATTGGTTTGCTGATCTATGTTTACTGCCTCATGTTAAACTTTCAGAGACTCAACTCCTAAATCACCTGGCAGTGATGCATCCACATATATAAGTAATAGACTGAAGTGAACGGGAGTTTTTGTTGCTAGTGATTGAGACTCTCACCTGTAAGACCAATTCATCATATATATAGTTTTGTTGACTATTTAGCCCATGTTAGAGTCTGTTTAGTTTATGGCCTTTTAGCACATAGGTTTCACTAGGTACAATAGTCTTGGTAGCTTATGTTTTCGGGTTGTTATGATAATTATGAACCTTTCGGAAGATCCTGTGTATTGAAGTTTCCACACATTTGTTATGGATTTGACACTAAAGCTTGAAATCTCCAGAAAAAATAAAAACTGAAAAGAAATTCATTTAAAATCTTTAAAGAAAATATCAATGATCGATATTTACCTGGAAGGCTGGTAGAGCTGCAAGACTTTCTAGATCTATGCGTAGTGGAAATAATCAGCTAACGCACAAAGCAAAACAAACAAATGATGTATGAATAGATAAAATAATTAGCTAAAACTCTGAACAAAACTAAAACTTTAATGGTGCCTCCTAGCAAATAAAATTTAAATCTGAATCACTCACTCCTCAAAACTGTTCAGTATAAAGCTCCACAACTTTAATTTATTTAGAGTCCAATGTGATAGTGATATAGAGTGCAATTGATAAAAATGGATACACACTCTTTCCTTTACAACCTGAGCAGGAAATATTGTTAAATGTTAATGGACATGCAAATCAATGAACTAGTAGTTGAAAAATTTTATGACAGGTCTGCATATTTGTCATTCTTCTTTATATTTGTCCAAAGCAACAAAAGTAAGAATAACTACTAACTTTTATGTATCACTCTTCACTTTTAAACATATTAATTATTTTGTAAATTATCTGTGCTATCTCATTTGTATTGTTACCATAGCATCCAGTAGTCACCACGTGCCCATAGCTGCAGAGGAGGGACATTTATTGTGTGCTGATATATGTATACAAGACATCTATCCTGCAGCCAAGGAGATACCAATGTAGTTGGAGAAATAAAGTAAACACACAAAACCATTTAAAAACATATTTACTGTCTTCCTCTGTGGAAAAATTCTTCATGATTCAATCTCATTTTATTGCTGTTTCTTGGGTTTAATATACATGGGTCTACCCATGCCATGCAGAAATAAATATGAATAATTTGGATCACTTCATTAATTCATACATTAAGCAAATGTTTATTGATCACTTACTATACACAGGCAGTGCTCTAGATGCTGGGGAATCAACAGTGAAAAGAATAGCCAAAGTAACTCCCTGTCCTCTGGAGCCTATTATCTAGTTTTAGATGTTGTTTTCTTTCTTGGTTTTCGGTGATATGGTCCTGTTTCTTGACATCCTAGTAATTTTTGAAAGAATGATGGAAGTTATGTGTAAAAATGTATAGAATATTTAGATGATATTTTATTCTTCCAGAAAAGATTCATTCTCTGTTAAATGAAAAAAGTAGAAGCTGATCTCCTTCATCCAGTCATAGAATGGACTGGATAAGGACTGATTTACAGTCTCATCAAGGACTCATCCATCTCTGGTTTTTGTCTAGCCCTCCATAGTTATGTGTATTCTCTTGGGCCATTCCTTCTGGCAGTTTCTGAACTATAATAGTCTCCTCAGCATGGCAAAGTTGCCAACCTCTGCTATGCTTTTCAGAGACTTTCTGCTTAGTCTCTTAGCCTCTCTCCTGAACAAGTTCGTAACTTGTCAAATGCCTTGAAAGGAAAACCAGCTGTGTATCATGCTCTCTTCTGGGCCCCTCCTTTCTCACAAGGATCTTGGCTCCTTAAGTTTCTAATGTTGTCTCTCCAATCCACACAGACTGCCATCTGCCCAGGCAAAGCCCAGATTGTTATCCTCTTGTCTTGCACATGGAATCAGCAAATGTCCCTTGAGAAAATATAGCTAACCTTTCCATAGTTCTCGCCAATCTGGCGTCTTGGTTTTTCTAGTCCTCATTGCTTCATTACCTCTCAGATGCCTTTAAGCAGATTTTTGGGGTAATTTCTATATCTTATTTAGATGTTTTTAGCTGTTCTTGGCTGGATCATTGATCTGTTGCAAGCTTATCCATCTCATCCCCATTTTTAGATACTGAAATAAAAGAATGATGCCTTCTCTTATACACATCTATACAACCACAAGAAATGTACCCTAGCCCAGTGTATTCTAGAACTAATTGTCAAAGTGGACAAGTAGGGATGTGGCATTGAGCACATTCTTCAAACTAGGTGTCATTGAAAGAGCTGGACAGTTACCAGAGCTAATACTCTCTAGTACACTGAGTTCACTGCCCAAGAACTGTTCAGCAATAGTGGTACTGAAGGGAGTCACACCAGGCTGTCCAAGTTAACTTGGGGGGCTTTCAAGTAGAGGCTGCTTACACTGGTGAACTCAGTGGAAGTCCAAGATTTAATAGTAGCTCTGGGAGCCGCAGCTTCTGGATGCTACTCTTAATTTCTTATTATGAATTATCCTCAAAGGAAATAAGTCTTGATCTTCATTGGCTACTAAAATACTGGGGAATAAAGTGGATACTCTTTGTGTTTTTTAGATCTCCACTAACACTTGTAGGAAGAAGGTATAGCATAGTGGTTACGTGCCTAGATTTGGGAGTCAATCAAATTTAGAGTCAAATCTTGTCCATTTATTAGATGCTTGACCTTGAGAAAGTTGCAAAAACTCTATAAAGCCTCAATTCCATATCTGTAAAACAGGAATAATAATACATTTCATTGTGCTGATATGAAAGTTGACGGAGATACTGTATTTAAAGTGCTAATAACAATCTCTGGCACATTGTAAGCATGCACTTTATGGTAGCTATACATTTTTTGGCTATTATGGAAACGCATGGAATTAGAGACCCAGAATTTTGAGGTAAGACCTTAAGATATTTACATAGACCCTCCAAGGTAGGTGAATGAAGGGTGTGGAATAAGAATTGTTTTAAGAGTTCATAAATTTGCTTTTGTTTTTAAATAGAACTATTTAAGTATCTATTTATTTTGTGGATAACAGAACTTTCTGAAATAACCTCAGGAAAAAAGAAATAACTGAATTGGAAATGGTTTACTTCTCAGTGACTTCAAAAATGTACTTCTTCATAGTTTCAGTAGGTAAATAACAAACATATTATTCTCTACTGTATATTGTTTTAAAGTTAATCTAAGAAGAACAAGTTTAACTAATACTGTAAATTGTACAGGTATTATCATGTTTAAGAAAAGGAACAAATTTAAAGTAAAAAAAAAAAAAACATGAGTGAAAAAAAACTTAGAATTAAAAAAAAGACGGAGAGAAAGAAAAATTTGATTCCTAACTACCATTCATTACTTATGTGGTGTTGATTGTGCAAGTTAAGTGATCTCCCTGTGTCCCAGTTTTCTGAGAGAAGTTGCAAAATGGGAAAATAATACTTAGGATTTTTTTGAATATCAAAGGAGAAAATGGAAATGAAAATTCTTAATAAACAATAAGCATGGTCTTGTTACTTGTATTTAATGAAATTAAATCTTCTGGTTATTGTATTTAAATCATAATTTAAACCACATATATTTGAATCAAATTTTACATTGCTTCATTGAGTGGAAATCTTCTCAAATCAATGTTATTCAGGTATGATATTATATCTAAAACCTAGTCCTTTTCAATAGTTCTGACTTGACAGAACTAAAAGAAAGTGAGCTCTTCCCTTCCCTTTCAAGATAATCTAATTTAGGAATTGTTTTCCCTCTCCTCGTACTTGAGTGAGCATGAAATGATTCCTTTGCTGTATTTTCTGTTTGATTTTCCAAAAGCTATTGTCAGTCTTACAACTCAAAAATGAAATGCAGAAAGTAATTGGTATAGCCACAGTCAGTCTTCAAATCTAATTGGAACTGACCCAGACACCCTCAAAGCTCTTCCTAGCCTTTCAGATTTGTAAGCATATGTGATGAGACAAAAGCAAGAAAGCTTGTCGAAAGGGGGAACAGTCCCTTTGTGTGTTGCTGAATCAGAAAGCTTTGACTATATGGCTCTCTGAGTCTGGGCAATGTCTTGTGTGTTTGTTTCCACAGAGCATATATCATTACAGACTATATGGGCATCCGAAATGAAAGTTTCATGAAATTAGCTGCAGTAGGGACCTGGATGGGGGACTTTGTCACAGCTTGGATGGTAAGAAATTTTAACTTCACCCATTTCAAACAGTAGATGGAAGACATGTTCATAATGTTGGATAGACATTGCTTTTGATGGTTTAGAGCAAAATAGTTGCCTCTCTTTCAAGTGGAACAAATTCATGAGTATAGATAAATCCAGAGATTATATTCAATATCTATTTACTTCAGGAAAAAAATGCAATTATAATGTTAATGGTGACTGTCCACTGGGATATATTTATTTATAACATATATATATGTGTATATATGTGATGTACATATATGTGTGTGTGTGTGTGTGGATGTGTGGGCATACAAACATATACACATTCACAAAACTAATGGAAAATTCTTCCCTGTGAAGTTCTAAATAATTTTGTGAAGATTGTCTTTTGACATGTATAATTTTCAGGTAAGGAATGTTGTCTGGCCTGTCTTAGAAGACCATCTGAAACATTCTTTAAGGACTTCTAATGTAGTTTTCTACATGTGAACCTACTAACTTAATGGTAACTAAGAGTTCTGAAAGTTGTCTGTTTTAATCTCTTTTGTGCATTATTAGTCTTTTTATTATAAGACTGCAACAAATAGACAAACCATATTTCATGCTGAGCTCATCTGTCAAGAAAGTAACTTCTGGTTTTAATCATTGGCTTGATTAAATACTACATGTAGCTAAAAGTTTATAAGAGAATCTCAGAGTGCGGAGTATAACTCTCATAAAAATGGAACACTTTAACCTTCATTGATACCTTTCATAAGTGCAGTTAATCTTAATTAGCCTTATTCATCCATTCACTTGAAAATGAGGAGACCTACCAAAGGAAAGATGATGCTTGACCTAAACAAGACTTGGCAGGGATGTGCCCCTATAAATGTGTTCCGGATACCACAGGTATATTGTCATAGCAGTTACTGCTATTTTCTATTGATAGCTTTGCTTCTTACCTAGAACAGGTGTTTTCAAGGAACATAAAGCAATAATACCTTAACTACTACTACTGTGATTATCCTACAAGAGTATTAGGTAACCATAAAAGGGTTTGTATAGCTTGTTTTTGAGCCTCTCACCTCTGTTCAATTTTAGAATGGTAACAGAACAAATGACTAGATGCATCCCATTCCATTAACTTTAAAATGTAAATTTGAAATGTGATTTATTTTATTTGTAATTGCTGTAAATAGCAATTAGAATAAGCCAGACATTGAGTCCGGGCAGCCTCATGTCCAAAATTTCTATTTCCATTTTGAAAAACTATTTAGAAGGAACTATATGAAATTTAAACATGTAATTTCTCTGAAATTTGAGGTGATGCCTTTTGAAAAATTTATGCATTAATTGTGGACTGCGATTTTTGACTCCATTTTATGGTGACTCTGCTTAATAAAATGGAAAAGAACTGGATCAAGAGTTCAGAAATTTGGATTCTCCTATTTTGCCCCTATGGTTTGACTTTCCACAAATAATATAAGGATTCTCTGAGCCTCAGGTTGCATATTTCTTAAAAGAGATTAATAGTTCTTACCTGTGTTTCGGGTTTTCTGTAAAGACTAAACGTGTGGCCCTATGACAGGACTTAAAATGCTGAAGTGTAATGTAGTCATAAGTGCTTTATTGTTGTTGTTCGTGTTTTTGGAGCCTCATCCCCTTAGCTGGGTCCAGTCCTTTGAACTGATGGCAGGGGCAGGTCGTTGATCCAAGCCTCAGTCTGACTAGACTTCCTAATCCTCTTATGGAGCCCCAGGAGCATGTCCCACCTTATCCCAGTCTGGGGTCCAGAGCGTCTGGAGTTTCCTTCCAACTGCCATTGCTAGAACAGACTAAGAGAATATGGTACATTGCTTCCTATCAAATACTGACCCTGATAAAAGTCAAGGGAGAGGCAACAGACCAAGACCTAGGAGCTTACTCTGGAGTTTGCAGGCTCAAGTCAGCCATTTGATACATAAATTGTTTTCTTTTCCATGATGACATTATTATGTGTTTGTGACCCAATTCTATCCAACTCCTCCCCAGACTTCCCCTCAAGATAGTGTTTCCTAGGCCATGTTTAGCTCTGCCCCCATTTACTGGTTACATTTTTTTTTTAATTAGGATTTTTTTTCTTTTGAATCATAAGGTGAGGTCCAATTCCTAAGGCAGCCTTGAGAGGCAAGTGCATGGTGCAGCTTTGACCAAAGACCTTTAACCCTTCCTGGTTGGGTTTCTGCCATGTACTTATCTTCCCTACTCTGGTGTATTTAGGGGAATACAAATAATTCCACAGTTTAGCCTGTGATCTTTCTTTCTCCAAAGTCTGACTGACCTTCATAGTTTCTCCTAAGTTTACTACTGTAATGCCTTCTATTTTTAATGGCTAACCTGATAACTTTTTACCTTTTCCATATACCATAATGATATTTTCCATAAAACATAGATTAATACGAATCTATATTAATTAATATGGTATTTTCCATAATCCCATAGATTAATACTCAATTCAATACTTCAACACCACAGAAATAGAACTGGATTGAGACTCAGGAAAACTGTGTTACAGGTTTAACCCAGCAGTGTGATCTTAAGTCACTTAACCTTCTGGGACCTCTGATTTTTCCTTTCTGTAAACTGGGGGAGAATCCAAAGTCCCTTTCCCTTATGTTATATGAAATATTGACCTTTTCCCATTAGACACAGGGATAGAAATGGGAAAAGAAACACAGTACTCGTCTGATTTGAAAGTACAGTCACACAGGGAGGATTCCCAGAGCACATCATTTCTATTCCCATTTCTATTCACTGGCTAGGCAGTAAGTTTCCATATAAATATTTATATGTCTACATATGTGTGCATTGATAACATTTTAAAAAATAATCGTTTTCCTCATGAGAGGAGTCTAAGGTAGCTTTGACCTTCATTTGTCTATAGAATTCTCGTCATGAAGTGAATATCAATGATGAAGGCGACTGTCATGGAAAAGCAAGTGACTATTTACATTTCCAATAAAAGTGTGCCTTTTAATCTACTTCTGAAATGGAGGATTTTTCTTTTTTGGAAATAATTCAGAACTTTTCCATGGTTTTAAAAGGCACACTAGCACTGATGTGATCCACAGGCAAGGCTGATATTAACCAATTTGACAAATATCTTTGACTCTTACACTACTGAGCATCAAGCTCTATTGGGTTCAATTTCCTAGGCAGTCCTGACTTTTCCTGGCTCTGTCGTGTGCCTTGAGCAGAGGACAGAAAATATATGTCAGGGTTAAAGTTACTGATTTTTTTGTCAAGTAGTTTTTTTTTTTTTTTTAATTGATATAAGAGAGATACACAAAGTGATGAGTGACATAATTCAGCATTGAGCTGGCCCTTTATGGTGCTAGGAGCAGAGAAGAGCTCTGCCTTGAAGACATGCATAAAGCAAAAACACTGGGTGACTCTGACGTCAGTGCCTTGTATCCACGCATTTGCCCATGCTCTGTGCCATAAAGCAAGGAGCTGAGGAGGGTTGGCGAGTCCCACAGCACATTGCCCAGTTTTACCATCCCCCCTTTGGAAAACAAAGGTCACAGCCTCTGCTCACTTCTAAGGTGGCAGGGGATTCTGAGGTCATCATGATGGCACTTGCTTTTGCCTTTCATTTAATACCAGAGGGAAAATCACTTCCTGTCTATCTATTCCCAGCCATCCCCTTTCCGGAGCCCTGCTTCCTCCTGCTCTGGTGGCTTTCACTTAATGTAACTGCATATGGTAAATGGCTCATGATAGTGATAAAGGCATAAGACAGGTTTGAGGTTCACGGTTATGGGGGGGCAGGGAAGGATGCAAATAAGGTAAAGTTGAGCCATGACCTAAAGAAGACAATTCTGGTGGTAAACCCCAAAGTCGTCATAAAGCATCTTCACATAAAACCATATACTATGTGTACAACTCCCAGTAGTTACACGACCTTGGTTGGCCTTGACATATTTTTCTCAGAATTGTCTGTGGGTGTTTGCATATATGTGCCACTACTAGCAAAGCTTCCACCGTGAAGCAATGTCATACACATAAAACAGTTTAGTAATTGTTTGCCAATTGACTTCACCTTTATTTCAGGCTTTTATAGTGACCATTTGTTTTTAAAATTGTGTGTGATTTTAACAAACTTTTTTTTTCTTCTTGAAACTCAGAGTTCCGTTAGAGCCAGACAAGCTTAGTCATTGCCTTCATGTGGAAATGTCTTTGGATTGATAAAACATAGCCTTTCTGGTCGGATCAAAACAAGAAATAAACTTTTAAAATTTGCTTAATTATATCTCTTTATTGAAGCTCTAGTAAGAATATAATTTTAGAAAAAATGTTTTTTTAAAAATCTATTTTACCCTTCTAACTGTGCCTGTTTTGTGTGTAAATACTTATTGTCTCTCTAAATATATACGTGACAAATTTTGCCTTCTTATTTTTCACACATTTTCTATTTCTTCAGAGAGATTTTATAATTCAAATTTATGTTGCTATTATCTTTGTTTCAAAAGACTGTGTTTATTTAGGAGGCAAGGGTGAAACCTCTTTCTCCCTTACTGGACTGTCAATTTCTCAAGGAGAGTTACAATGTCAGTTGTGTCCATAATTGTATTCCTAGCACCCAACACAGTACCAGGCATAAAATAAGTGCTCAAGAAATATTTATGGAAAGAATAAATAGATAGATTATTAGAGCACATAAGCACTAAGATCCATTTCTTTTTTTGTCATTCAATTTTGTGAGTCATTGTTGTAAAATGGGCATTCTAGAATGCTGAAAATGTAGAGAGAGGACAGCTATATTTTTCAGTGTGGATAGACATCAACTCTCTTCCCACCTCCTCCACCGTAAGGCTGTCTGCTTGCTCCCACTGAGCTTGTTTCCATAACCAGGAAGGCACATGCTTGGAAACACCCTTGAATGGAAGTAATAGACTGTTGATGTAATTATCCCGGAATGGTGAGGTAACCTTCAAGTATAAAAGGCATTCTTTGGTAAGACAAAGATTGAGCTTCTCAGATCCTCCCAGAGGGTTCCTTGAATGGTCGTTATTGCTGTCATAGTTCTGCTCCTGGCTCTGGGGATGGAAGGAAGCCAGGTTGAGATATATCCCTTCAACCATTTAAGTAGAGAGCTATAATTACGTAAGACAGAAAATTAGTTAAACTTCAGTGGACAGAGGCAGAGAGAATTAAATAATGGTGTATACTTGAGAATAATTTATATTCCTTCTGGGTTAGTATTTATTTATCAATATAGAACTGAATAGAGGCAGGGAATATTTCTGCAGCATTTGAGAGTAAAGTATTCCTTCTAGGTTAAATATAGAAAATATGAAGTATGTTTTATAATTATATATACATACAAACAAAATTTTTTTTTTTTATGAGGAAGATCAGCCCTGAGCTAACATCCATGCTAATCCTCCTCTTTTTGCTGAGGAAGACCGGCCCTGAGCTAACATCTATTGCCAATCCTCCTTTTTTTTTTTTTTTTTCCCTTTTTCTCCCCAAAGCCCCAGTAGATAGTTGTATGTCATAGTTGCACATCCTTCTAGTTGCTGTATGTGGGACGCCGCCTCAGCATGGCCAGACAAGCGGTGCGCCAGTGCGCGCCCGGGATCTAAAACCGGGCAGCCAGCAGCAGAGCACGTGCACTTAACCGCTAAGCCATGGGGCTGGCCCCCAAACTTAAAATTTGATGAGTTTTTTATTGTTGTCCCACGCTTATTGCACACTTACTAAAGAAGGGGTGTGATTATCTATGTTATTTTCATTTCACCAAATTAACAACAGTTTATTTAGTTCAAATTTTTCTATTATACACATGTCACTATTTTGTGGACTGTTCTGCAAATGCTAAGTTTGTCAATGAACAATAATCTGGAAAATAACCGACATCACATCTTGCTTGTTCTTCTGTCTGGAATTGAGCTTGACAATTCGTTATTATGATCAATGCCAGTTTTCTAATTATTTCTCTTCCTCTGATATTTCAAAATGACAGAATGAAAAGCATAATTGAACTAATTTAGTATTTGAAATAAAGTAGCAATAATAGCTTTACTGAATTGGATAATAAAAAAGAATTTAAACTGTGAAACATGGAGTAGAAGGATCAGAGTTAGCAAACTCATTGAACAAGTGTATATGACAAATGGAAGGGGTGCAAATCAGATATTTAACCACTGGAGCTGGACCAAAGATCCCAGAATTACTCTGAGTTTTTTCTTGTGCTCTCTTTCTCTGCTTGTTCATTAGAGCTAGTTTATGACTTCAGTCTACTTCTTGATTGGTTATCCCGGGTGTGCTAAATTTGTATGTTGCATTTCATTATTTTATACAGTGAAAATGGAAACTGGATCAAGTATTTAATTGGGTAATATACTATCTTTCTATAAAGATTCTGTCTTAAGTGAGATTCCCAAGAAAAAGAGCATGCATCAGGGATTCGGGGCATGTGATTTATTGCAAAAATGCTCTTCAGGGAAACCTGTAAGGAGATGAGAGAAGTAGGAGAGAGAATGGGGGGAGGTAAGCAAAGATGGAGTTGTATGGCCTCTGGTGAAGTCTACCCTTGGCCTGATCCGCTGGGTAGGTGTTAATGTTCTTGGGAAATGGACTGGACCAATAGGTGAAGAGGATCTGGGCAGGGCACCGACATTGACTACCACACAGAAAAAACCCAAGGACAGTAGATTTTTTTTTTTGTGAGGAAGATCAGCCCTGAGCTAACATCCATGCCAATCCTCCTCTTTTTGCTGAGGAAGACCGGCCCTGGGCTAACATATATTGCCAATCCTCCTTTTTTTTTTTTTCCCTTTTTTTCCCCAAAGCCCCAGTAGGTAGTTGTATGTCATAGTTGCACATCCTTCTAGTTACTGTATGTGGGACACCGCCACAGCATGGCCGGACAAGCGGTGCATCAGTGCACGCCCAGGATCTGAACCGGGGCCACCAGTAGCGGAGCGGGCAGACTTAACTGCTAAGCCATGGGGCCGACCCCAGACAGTAGATTTAATGGCACACATAATTGCCAAAAAACATTGCCAGTTGTTTGATCCTTTGATTGAAACAAAGAGTATAAGAGAGAAATTATTTTTTATATTTCCTTTTTATTCATTAGAAAATGTAGAGGGAACAAATATGGTCGTTTTGCTGTTGCATGTATAAATATTTTAATGTCTCTATAAATATTTTAGCATTGTGTTTCATGTTCCTTCAAAATAATAAGTTCTCACTGAAAAATTAATAAGACAAGAGAGTCTAATCTCCTATTTTCAGATAGCATCACAAATGGTGATTGAGGGTCTTTTAATTTTCAGGTCTCTTGGATTTTTAAAGTATTAACAGAATATGACATGAAATAAAAAAAGATTTCTGGGCAAAAAAGCTTGTGGTATAGCATATAGATACTTAAGAATAGAAGCATAAATTCTGGCTCTGCTATGTCTCCTAAATTCAATGTCTATCAAAAACTCCATAGTATGTTATAGATATATTATATGTAATTTATATTCATTTATTAAAAATTTATGGAAAATATTATTCTAAGAGTATGAAAAGCATCTAGGAAAGTATATTGAATTGAACCACATTAAGGTGTGAAAGACACTAAGGACATCACTTATAAAAAGACATTCCCACCAGAGGCAGGAGATGCTCACTTTTCCTCTTTTCCACCCCCAACTCAGTTTTAGCGTTTTTCAGTTCCGTTATACTTTATTTCTATTACTTGGTTTATACTTCCTCAGGGTGGGTGTCCTTTTTATCCACACATTCTTTATGATTTTCCTAACATAATGTTCCACATCTTTTAAAGCATCATTAATCAATCATTTGCCTGAAAAAAGTTTAAATGAAAGACAAGAGATATTGATATTTGATTTTTTTTTTTCCTTCTGAAAGTCAATAATATAATGAAATGAGTGCTGGTTGTTAATATTAGCTTGGATTAGAACTTGAAAAAAGAAGCTATATGCTTCTTTTTGTAGTAATTTTAGAAGTAGTTGGATTATTCCCCTTATAAATTTCTTTTACTTTTTATTTAATGTCTTCTCCTATGTGCCAAGCACTATTCTGTGTGTGTGTGTGTGTGTGTGTGTGTGTGTGTGTGCGCGCGCGCGCATTTGTATGTAAGTTTTCATTTGGTTTCCAAAATTTTTGATGCTTTCGACTACTATACTCTCCTGCCAAGCTAAATAATTTTCCTGGGACTATTTAATCATGGATTTTAATAAGACATGGTACACAGACGTAGAAGTTGGTTTGATGCTTTTTTCTGCCAGCATGTCAATAAAAGTTGTTGAATTTTGTTGTCAGTTGGGAGGAGGGAAGTGCACATCTTTTCAGATCCTAAGTGATAACACATCACATCCCAGCCAGATTATGACTTTCAAACTTTAGAAAACTCAGCTATTTATTCCTATTCCCTTTTGACAAATATAGGTAGTTGAAAGCATCTTATTTCTGGGACTAGAAGAGAGTAAAAGAATAGCAGAATAGCTTTATATTTTACTATCATTAAGATAGATATTGCAATTCCTGGTTATTTAAGCACTAAGTGTTTTGTTTATATGGAATTGCTATCCTTTAGCAGTTGTTTGCCCTGAGGATTTTTAGAGCACTAAAGATTTTTATATTCATAGTGTCTGTCGCATTTGTAGTTAAATGTTCTATAAACATCAAAAGGAAATTTATAGCAATAAAGTGCCTACTACTTATGTTTTGTGGTTGTTGCTTTATAAAAGCTATTACATCATGTTTCAAGAGATTGAAGTATTTGAATGAACAGAGGGACTATTTTGATTACGAATGGTTAAATAAAATCATGTTTGGCATATATCCTTCTCTGTTCTTATACATCTGAAGGCTGATAGGGAAATAAAGAACTCCTTTTTGCCCTTGCTAGCAAAATAGGTTAAAGTTGATCCTAGACTTGGGTCTGACTTAGTAGCTTTCACTCGTCTACCAAGCTGCTCAATGAAACATCTTAAATAGCTTTGTGAACATGATATTGCAGAAAGAAAGAAGTCAATTAAGCATATAATAGTAATGGAAATTACTAGTTAGTATAATATCAAATAAATATTTTTGACGTTTCCAAAGATATCAAATACAACAGAAGATTGGGTCCACATCAGTAGTGTCTTTAATGCTATAGACCAGGGTTCACAGAAAGAAAGTTAGGAAACCACATGTACCAACTTAAAAATTCCAAATTGTTCTTGACTACTAAGCAGACGATATATGAGAAGTAATGCCTGCTGAGTCAAGAGCTCGAGGTGAAATAGGAAAGAAGCCATCTGTCTTCATTGGAAAGAATAGCCCATCTCATAAAGATTTTAAAATACATCCTGAAAGATACTGTGAACCTGTAGCTATTGAAGGAAAATGAAAGCTAATAATTTTTAAGATCTGAGTACTTTTTTCCTTGACCTATGTTATAATTAGTCTAATTTCTATTTGGTATTTTCAATTTCAAGTAGAGGTCATAGAATCAATGGCAGATTTTTGACAAATCTAAGTGCATATTTGAAAAAACAATGTATTTTGAGCCAGCCCTGATGGCCTAGTGGTTAAAGTCCAGCACGCTCTGCTTTGGCAGCCCAGGTTTGGTTCCCGGGCATGGAACCATACCACTCGTCTGCTGTGGCAGCAACTCACATAGAAGAACTAGGACTTACAACTAGAATATACAACTATGTAACGGGGCTTTGAGGAGGAAAAAAAAAAGAGAAGAAGATTGACAACAGACATTAGCTCCGGGTGAATCTTTCCCAGCAAAAAATTAAAACCCAATTATACTTAAAAAATGCATTTTATTTTGCTTAAATCAAAAATTAGCAAAATGAACCAATATTCTGCCTAACCAGATGCTAGATATCTAAACTCATTCATTCTGTGAATGAATATTTATTTATATAGTGACATAATTTACTATACAAGCTTATTATACAATGCTTTTGAGTATTAAAATGGGACTAAGTATAATTAAAATTATATAATTGTTGAAATATTTATTTATTCACCAACAAATTGGTTTTACTATATTGCTAGAGATATAAAATGTCTTTTCAAAGACCATTTAAAAATTCATTTTTTTCTAAAATATAAAAATAACATATATCCATGTATATTAAAGCAAGCATATTTTTTACAAATCCCTTATTTTGATTATGTGAACACTTAAAAAAACATGTAGAATAGTTATTCTTGGTACCTATTCATGTACTTTACTTTCTTAGCCCCATAAATCTCTAAGGTAGTGTCCTTGGTATCTTTCTGAAATTGTTGACACCTCCAATTGACTATCTCTAGACCATAATACTTTTGAGAAAATCATTCTGTAGTGTCAAAGGACCTGTGAAGCTCAGAGCATGTTCTATTAAATGGAGGATTGTACAAATTAATTTTTAGTACTATTTTAGCTCAAATAAAACTCATCAAATAGGTTGTCTCTATGTGTCATTTTTGAATATTTTACTTAATTTTGATGCTGCAAAGTTACAGACCTTTAATAGTCAAGACCCTTCTGACAGTCTTGCTCACTTATTCATTAATCTTTTTTAGATTTATGAAGAATTTATATTTAGATTTCTGAATACTTTATTATTCACTTTATAAATATATACTAACTACATACAGATTAATAACAAATGAGTGAGGGAGTAAACGTTAGAATATATTAACCGTAGTAAAAATGGAGTTATAATATCATAGCCTGTAAAGTTAATTTCCTTTTACTACAGAAATCTCCGTTAAGGACCCTGCCCCAGCCAGCCCTCTGCAAGACTTGCTGGATTGGCGAGTACTCTTGCTGTGTAGGAGTTGATGTCCCACAGTACATTTTGGTCTGCTCAGATCTTCCCAGCCTTCTTTCAGCATCCTAAGTCATTCATTTGTGGTGAGGTTTTAGTAAGTAACAGTGGTTTTCTGTGTTAAACTTGCATAAATAATAAGTACTGGAGTTGCAAATTCAAATGCCCTGAGGGCCAGGCTGATCTAGTAAAAGTGCAAAGCATCTGGTATGAGATAAAAAGATGTGTGTGAGGGGGAGAGAGGAGCTGTGTTGAACCAGAGAGCATATTCCCTACAAAGAGGCATCAAAATTCAGTTTAGTACAAAAATATCAAGAATGCAAGTGGGATGTAACTTCAGCACAAATTCTGCCCACTGGTCATCTGTATCATGCTTTATAAGCAGGGGGCATTAAGCTGGAAACTGACACATGACACGAATATAGAAAGATCTGCATGAAGTGTGAATTTTGGGCACGCGCCATTCTGGAACATCTCTATCACACCTCATAAACGTATCCATTCTCTAAGGGTTGGTTCTCCCTGTTTTGTTGTGACCACTAAGATGCAGGAGAGACCAGGACTCCCTGCACTCTGATCATAGCCGCCTTGTATGAACAACCCAAGTCCTTGTACCACTTAGCGCTCATTCCATCCAAACATTTAAGGTTCGAGTGGGCAAAAAACATTTCATAATAACACTTTCTGAAGTGTTAATGAAATGCTTGTTATTGCGGTCAGGTTAGCCATTACCAGCATGGGTACAGAGAGACCTAAAAGCTCATGCTGTATTTGTTGACTGACTAGCTTCGGTTTATCATAAGGCAATAGTGTGCAGATGGGTACTTAATGAATATGTATTGTGGAAATCTTAAATGAATACAAATATCACTAAGGTGTCAGTATTTGCAAAGCTCTCAGGCAGTTTTTTTTATAGGTACCATGAACCAAGCTCATTGCTTTGTTGGTTGCCCCAATCAGTTTTTACCTGAATTCCGGAAGGCAGTGGTTCCTAAATTTGTCTTTCATTGGAATCAGATGGGGAGTTTCAGTGATAACTGACGCCTATGTCCTACTCCCAGAGATGGTGATTTAATGTGACTGGATTGTAGCCTGAGAGTTGAAATTTTTAAAGGGTTCCCAGAGATTCTAATATGCAGACATGTTTGGGACCATTTCTGTAAGGTGATTCCAGAAAGTTTTGCATGGGAATATTTTGACATATGCTATGGGGTCGTAACTCCAATATGAAAGCTGAAGGGAAACCAAAAGGCAGAATATTTTGGTGCTGAAAGACTACAACAGAGAAGCAAGCATGGAAGCAAAGGTGGCTGAGAGGAGACCTGGCTTCCTCATTGAGTCCCAGTTCCTTGAGGGCCCGCCCATTGCCACAGGGCAATGTAAGTGCTCAATCAATTTTACCTAGTCTCCAGTCGTAAGTCTACAACCTTCTTTGGGCCTCTTACAGAGCGGCTTTGACTGGGGATTCCTTCTGATACTCATAGTAGATTCTCCTAAAAGTATATCAGCCTTGCTAAAAAGCTGAGCAATATCCTTGTTCCCCGGGCTTTCGCTCAAATTGTTCAAGAAGTTTGCCTCTCCAGATATCAGGACAGGCATCCCCCACCTCCTTCCAGCTCATAATACAGAGAACAGTCATGTCATAATTTTTCCTATTTTAATACAATGTCATCTACATAAGCTTCCTTCCAGTCCACCCTCCCACCAGCAAATGACCTGCATCCCCGGTTCACCATGTGCTTTAATTTGATTCTTTCTCTCTCATTAAATTTTAGGAAGTATTGTTGTCATTTGCCCAGGGAGTGGCTGACTTTTAGTAATTATTACTTAAAGAATATGGCTGTGAACTGCTGTGAGATAAAAGATAAAGCGTGTAGAACTATGACTGTTAATATTGTTAGTGTTACTTAATTAAAAAAATTATAGTGTTTCATAAATGAGAACATCTTAAAATGTAGTTTGCAGTTTGCATTTTCTGAATGAAGACTTTTACTAATTTTAACATCTGTTTTATTTTCACTCTGCTGTCATTCCCACAGCTCAACCAAACATGAACTAGTACCAAGATTGTATATTCACTATTTTTCGTAGCGAGCTATGTATTTAAGTGAGGATTTTTTTTAATGAGGTCAGATTTAAGTAGGTCACTTTACATTATAAATATACCTGATGTTAATGTTATGTCCCTTACCAGAATTTCCACTGCTTATAGGAATTAAGATATGAATTATATGAATTATGTTTAGTGATGAAAATTCACAATGAAAAGCTTATATTCTTTAAGAAATACCTATATCTCAGGTATGCTTTCCAAAAGATAGCAAGATAATCTTGCGTGGATAAATCATAGTCCCTGTTTACTAAAAAAGTGACTAAAAAGTGGTGTTGAAAAATGCTGAACTTTAAAATATAATCTTGACACAGAGTAGCTAATTTGAGCTTTTAACTGCCATAAAACTTTTTCTCATAATTTTCCCTTCCGATGGGCCTTGAGTTCCAAAGAGTACTGGAGTTCCTTTACCAATATTAGAGGTAAAAACAAGACGCTCATTTAAATAGTTTTCTTGCCATACCCTTTTAGTACTGTTTATTTTAGTAGAGTCCAGGTTGCAGATTTTGTTAAAATACTAATTTTATATTCTTTAAAACGGATTCTATGTGGAAAAACATAAAGGGGAGAGAGTTTGTCCCAAACATGCTATTCAAGAAGTAAATTTGGGAAGCAGATGAGTAAAGATGAGATTTTCCTAGTCAATGACAATTATCACGAGACTCTCATCTGATTTTCCTGCTGTAGTACATCTCCACAACAGTTCATTGACTTGTCTAGAAAAGTAAAGCTTGGAGTCAATTAAGGTGTGACAACAAAGGAATTCAATAGGAAACCCAGGGGAATCATAAGGTAAGGTAAGTGTAGATTTTAATTCAGAAGTTTTGAGAAAACAGCTGCATAAGAACAACAACTTTTGATGCGAAGTGGATCTTGACAGGAGCTCAGATCCCTGATATTTCAGTACTGTTCATTTGTCAACATAAAGACGAGATAGAGTCTTAAGGGATTAAGTAAACTCCGTGGCAAAAAATATAGTTTGACATTTCTTGAATGCACTTGACAAGCCTCCACATAAAATTATATTACTATTCTTCTCAGCTAAGAGAAGATTTTTAAGGGAGGCTGAGTTCTTTTATTCAAATTCAAATTTAATCTTTGGTTGCCATGGTATCCTAAAATAGTTAATCATATATTGTTGAATTTTAAATGTTGGCTATGGGGTGTTTTAGTACAGATGGAAAACAGTAAACTTTAAAAATATTGTAAAAATTAAATTGCATTTGGGAACTTGCAAAAAAAAATTAGCAAGTCCTGAAAAACTCAATTACAGAGGTTCTACACAATGAGAAAAGTGATTATTGACCGTGTTGTCAGTAGCTATCAGTGTCTGCCCTGCTCTTTGGCATCCTTGCTGTGGTACAGCTGGCTGACAGATTGTAGCTAATGTGCAAGTGGACAAGGAAGGTGGCGAGGAGGAGCAAAGGTTGCATAGCATAAGATGCCAACAGCCTAAGAGACTGGGGTGATGCATGTATGATGACTAGTGCTGGAGAGAGGAAGAGATGTGTGGGCAAATTCTGTGGTGATAGGGATGATTGGGATGGGGGGAGTAAATGGAGAATATTTAATGGAGAGAGAATTGGAGGGAATTGTATAGGTCTGGAATAACATTTCAGCAGTGGGGGCCGTGAGTGGCAATCATAGTTAATCACCAATTATTATAGCTATTGTATGTGGAAGACTGGTAACTGTAGAGCTTCGGAATGTTAAGTGCTTCTCTTCAGATGCAATGTCTGTTACTGCTTAAAATCCCTGCCCTCTTCTTTGCTTTTCCTCCCCTTTGAGAATCATTATTTGCCAGCTTGTTGGACACTAGCTCTTGTTCTCTTTTCCTGCAGAAACAACAAACTGCAATGTCCAATCACATTATTTACTCCTTAAAAACATTTTTTTTAAAAAAAACCCCAAAACTGCAGATGGTTTAGTTTTCTAAAGGTGTGAATGGTTAATCAGGCTGACACAATTGCAGAGCTGTTCTTTTGAAAGCTTACCAAATGCCAGCCTCACTTTTGATGTTAGCCTTTCTTTTTCCTAAACAGTGGGTCCATAATTTTTAATGAAGGCTTTGCCCATTCATGCTTGAAATTCATGAGTATAATGTGCACCCAGATAATAACAAGATTTGGTGTCCAACTGTGAGGCATGTAATTTCTGCGTGCCTATGAATTAGCACTTGATCCCCTAAAATATATCTACTGTTCTCCCTAAACATACCATTAAAAGTAAAAATGCTGACAAATTATTATTACTTTGTAACTTTGTTGAATCATCAACAGAATGAACTTAATTGGGATGGTTCTTGAGGTACTAAAAGTAACTTACAAAAAGAGTCCAAGCCCCAGATGCCTGGTGAGGAACAAAGTGCTGATGTGGAAATGGCAGAGAGACGGCACAGAAACAAATGTGGGCAGTTTAGGGAAATGCTCATCTCCACCCAGGTTCCTAGTTGCAGATCAGAGAGCAGATGAAAGCACAAAAACCCCAGCCAAAGGAAGACTGAGAGGGAGGCGGCAGATTGTAAATTAGCAGGACCCTGCCGCCAACCTGGAAAACAACATGACATTTCCTGAACGTGTTTCAGGGATAAAAATAAATACTGAGAATGTGTAGAAGGCCAAGCCACTCCCTGAAGGAAGGCTCATGCGTTTGTATTTGTAAGCAGCCTTAACTCTTTTAAATCACCAAATCAATTGTGTCATTTTATTGAGTGTCTAAATTACTTTGTTTGTGTATTAAGTAAAATTTTTCTATATGTGTATATGTGTGTCTATATGTATGTAAATATACATATTTTATATAATTCACATACAGAAACATTAATAGATAAAAATCCAGGTTTCTCTACTTTTCCTTTCCCTTTTAAAAATTTTATTTAAAAAAAATAATGATAAGGGCCAGCACCATGGCATAGTGGTTAAGTTCGGCACCCTGCACTTTGGCAGCCTCGTTCGCGGGTTTGGACCCCAGGCGCGGGCATACACCACTTGTCAGCCATGCTGTGGTGGCGTCCCACATACAAAATAGAGGAAGATTCACAGTTGTTAGCCCAGGGCCAACCTTCCTCAAGTGAAAAAAGAGAGAGATTGGCAACAGATATTAGCTCAGGGGGAATCTTCCTCAGCATAAATAAATAAATAAATGATAAAGGGAACTGATTGGTTACAGGGAAAAATAATCCATTAATGAAGCTTTTTTAAGAAAGAATGCTGTTTATTTTATTAAAAATTTGAATTGTACGTAATTTTCCAGGACTACAACTATTGAATAACGTTGGATTTCATTATATAGTTTAAGAAATTATTCTGTCAGTGCCCCAATTCATGTTGGTGATTCAAAAGGAATTATTGTAGCTGTCATAGTAACAATAATAATATATAAAATTTATTGAGTTCCTGTGTCAGAACCTCTTCTAAATTTTTTAAATCTATTGATTTATTTAGACCCAATGCTATTAGGTATATTTATTATTATCCCCATTTTATAGTTGAAGAAAGAGAGGCATAGTGTACCAAAGGTTACATGGTTATTAAGTGATTATAACCAAGAGGTTTCATGAGCCTTGGGCAATGGGGTTATTTATGGATACTGAGTAACACCTCATATATTTGACCCCCAAAATATAGTTTTTCCCCACTTAAATTTGTTATGAGAGGTTTGGGGATTCAATCGGAGACGTAAAAGAAACTTCCCGCTCCAAACAAATGGACTGAAGGTATATTTATTTATATAGAGGATAGTAAAGGCGATAGTCCACAAACAGAAAAAACACCAGCTCGACTGGAAAGGGAAAACATCCACATTCGCTGAGATAGCAGCAGATTCGAATAGGTCATATAATGAGAGGGAAGAACATCAGATGGATTGGAAAGGGAAACACCAGATTGACTGAAGGGAAATGACACAAATCAACCGGAAAGAGAAACACCAGCTTGACCGAAAAGAGTACACATCAGATCAATTACTTCACAATAAATCAATTACTCACACCATCCACGCCCCACTGCCAGGAGAGTCCTGTCAATCCACCCAGCTGGGCGGGAATCACACATCCTGGGCAGGGCGTCCCTTCCACAGGTGGAACTCTCACTAGGTCTCAGTCTCCAGCAGTTTTTTATAGCATCAGTAATTTCCAGAGTAAGCAGTTACAGAGCTTTTTTCAGAGCATGCATCTTGTGTTCCCGTGCACAAATGGTTATCAGTGGCATACGTGCACTGAGCACCCCCCCCCATCGTCCTAGCCCAGTAGTTGTGTATGTGCATTGTTTACCCTGCTTATCGTCCCAGCCCGACATAGAAGGCCAGTCTGCCCCAGGCTGCGGCGCCCGAAGGGCCTTGAAATTTTTACACATTGCAGCTATCTCCATGGGAGAAGGGCCAGTACCCACCACGCAGAAAGCAGCTTTTATATTTCTTTTTGTGCTGGTGGCTGTAGGTCAATGGAGTGGCCAAACATGGCTGTACTCATGTCAAGACAATATTTAACATAGTGCAACTTAATCCCTGGAAGTTTGTGATTATAATGGTGTTTTCATGAAAATGTTTCTGAAGTTTGTTGCATATGTCCCTATCTCCGTAAACAAAAAAATGATAAAGATGAATTAACTTTTTTAAATTTACAGTGGAAAGAATGTTGAATTTGCCTAGAGCTGGGTTTAAATTTCAATCTTGTTACTTGGAAGTTATATGACCTTGGCCTTAGTTTCTATATTAGTAAAGTGAACTGAAACTTATATCCTTATAAATCACTTAGCATGGAACTTGGGTCACAGCAGGCTATCATAAATGCTAGCTATTGTTATTGTTTTTATTGCTCCCATTTCCTTAAAAGGAAAGTGAGAACAATATCTACTTTATAGGGGTTTTGCGAATTAAATCAATAGAATTGTATATACTCTCATTTCTAAATGCGTATGTGTGTGTGACACACCCTACCACATATGGAGTAGTTAACATTCAATAACCATATAGATTAAGTGAGTTAATGCAGGCAGAGCCCTTAGAAAAATGCCTAGCACATAGAAAGCACTTACTATATGTTAGCTATTGTTATTACTATGGTATCATTTAGTTTCCATCCTTTAGTTTGCTGTGCTGTTGTATTTATTCCCTATTCTTGTTGATTTATGGTTATGGTAGATTAATTCAGTCATTAATTTTTATTGAATGCCTAGTTGTGACAGGTGATGTGTTAGATCCTGATCACCAAGATCCATAATTCAGGAAGGTGAGAATTATGTGGTAAGGGAGGAGGTGAGATCAGCTATCCATATTGTTTTGAAGCATCTATGGAACATCAGGGTAGAGGAGTACAGTCAACAATTGGATATAGAATTTAAATTGGGCTCTAAACAGTTGTTTGGGAATCATCAGAATTTGTCTATTATTTGAAAGCACTCAAGTGAGTTTAAAGAGTAAGAAAAAGAGTATGCTGTATTGGAGCTCCAGAGAACATGGACATTCTAGAGAACTACATATAAAAATAACTAAAAATGAAACTGAGAATGAATAGTCAGAGACATAAGAGAACCACAGCAACTTTGGGCACTATATGTGGACAGAGCACTTGTGGTCCACCCTGGTCTTTAAATGCCCAGTCACTTCTATGATAGTTGACGTAGTGTCCTTTCTTTAGGCCTTCATACAAACTTTGGGGTGGGTGCTGCTTCTTGGTCCCACTCCCCCCACTTCCTAAGATTCCTCCGAATGAAGCAATCTGAGTTCTCTCCAGGAGTGGCTGTTGGCACCCTGCCTTTGGGGTGCATTTTTCCTCCCTCCTCAAACCTGAATGATGTTGGGCAAAAGAACTTGTCTCTGATCTTTTCCATTAGAACTACTCCCTCATCTGTCACTCAATTTGTCTTTTAGCTCCTCATGATCTGAGCTAATGCATATCTATCAATTGGTTGCTAGGGCTGCCCTGGTCCAGAGGCTTATGTTGCCAAAAACATACTGCTTTCACAAATGGCAATTATATCTTCTCCTTTTTTCCTCTCTTCCTTCCAGATGTATCTGTTTACTAGAGCGTTAAGATTGAATGAGTACATAAATGAGTTATGATAGTTCTCACGTTGAGTGAACACTGATCATGCAGTGGCCCTTGCACTTGTTCCATTGAAAATGTCTCTGATGTCATCTTGCCAGTTTCATAAAGGTGGACTAATGTGCATTTAGTTGTGTGACTTTTGCCTGGGCATTACATGCTTGCCTTTCTCAAAATTAATTATTTTTGCTCAACATCATTAATCATCAGGGAAATGCAAATCAAAACCACAATGAGATATCCCTTCACACCAGTTTCTTTTGGCTATTATCAAAAGACAAGAAATAACAAGTGTTGGTGAGGATGTGGAGAAAAAGGAACCCTTGTGCACTGTTGGGGGGAATGTAAATTGGTGCAACTACTATGGAAAACACTATGGAGGTTCCTCGAAAAATTAAAAATAGAATTTTTGCCATATGATCCAGCTATTCCACTTCTGAGTATTTATCCCAGGAGAATGAAAATACTAACTCAAAAAGATATATGCACCCCCATGTTCATTGTAGCATTGTTTACAATAGCCAAGATACAGAAACAACCTAAGTGTCCATTGATGAATGAATGGATAAAGAAGTTGTGGTATATATTTATACAATGTAATATTATTCAGCCGTAAAAAAGAATGAAATCTTGCCATTTGCAAAAACATTGATGGACCTCGAGGGCCTTATGTTAAGTGAAATAAGTCAAACAGAGAAACACAATTACCACATGATCTCTCTTATATGAGGAATAAAACAAAAAACAAGCTCATAGATACAGAGAACATATTGGTGGTTGCCAATATGGTGGGAATGGGGGATGGAAGAAATGAGTGAACTGTTTTTTTCTTAGTTTAAATAAATTGAATAAAAAATTTTAAAAAATAATTATTGAATCAAAGATTAAAAAAAAACAAAACACAGCTTCTTCCAAGTGATATTTGTACCCTAGAAATGTCTTCACTGATGCTATCAGTGTATTTTGATTGTCAGCAGCACTGGGTAAATGCACATGGATAATTCCTGCAACACCAGCCTGTGGACCAGAGACACCTCCTGTCCAGCCTTAGCCCTCTCTTCTGGCTCACTTATGTGTCTGTTGAAGAGTCTGAAAGAAGGCATTTACCATTTGAAGAAATGAGCTGGAAAACTTCAGAGATGGTTTGCTACAAAGCTTACATATTCTTCTCTGGAAGAAAGAGAACAATTTAGCAAATCCATAATGTTTGCATTTTAACAGAAGTTTAGATACCAGCCACACTTAAGAAATAAGATTAAAATTCTTCCGCAATGAGTGCATCATTTTTAAATCACTCACTAAGGCTTTTCATACATTCTTAATACCTCTGTCCACAAGATGTTTCCATGGCGTAACATTTAGGGACATGGAGAGCTTAAAAATGCTCTAAAATCAAGTTTTTTTAGCATGAGCTCTACATTTATCTAACAGTAGTATAAAATTTCTATCTTTAGCTAAGTCTGCATTTCTGAAATGATATTTCACTGAATTAGTGAATAGAATAGATCAGTCAGTAAATACTTATCTTTGCATGCTTTGTCTTAGAAGCAATAGGTCAATGTGTGACAATTCTTTTCTTTTTTTGGTGAGGAAGATTGGCCCTGAGCTAACAACTGTTGCCAATGTTCCTCTTTTTTTTTTTTTTTTGTGAGGAAGATCAGCCCTGTGCTAACATCCATGCCAATCCTCCTCTTTTTGCTGAGGAAGACCGGCCCTGAGCTAATGTCTATTGCCAATCCTCCTCCTTTTTTTTCCCTCTTTCTCCACAAAGCCCCAGTAGATAGTTGTATGTCATAATTGCACATCCTTCTAGTTGCTGTGTGTGGGACGCCACCTCAGCATGGCTGGACAAGTGGTGTGCCAGTGCGCGCCTGGGATCCAAACGTGGGCCGCCAGCAGCAGAGCGCGCGCACTTAACTGCTAAGCCACGGGACGGGCCCCAATCTTCCTCTTTTTGCTTGAGGAAGACTGTCCCTGAGCTAACATCTGTGCCAGTCTTCCTCTGTTTTGTGTGTGGGACGCTGCCACAGCATGGGTTGGTGAGCGTTGTGTAGGTCTGTGCCTGGGATCCGAACCGGCGAACCCCAGGCCACCAAAGCGGAGCACGCAAACTTAACCACTATGTCTCTGGGCCAGCCCCCTATATGTGACGCTTTTGAAAGCACTATGATAAAGATTTTTGATAGTCACCTGTTTTACTTGTGAGAATTTATAGCATTAGAACATGAAAAGAGAAAAGCTAGCCCTATTTTACTTAATCCAGAATGGTGATTGAAAAAACTATTTCACTGACTCTTCCAGAATGAAATGGTGTGTGTTACCAAAACTTACTAATTTCAATAGCATTGTTGGATTGCCATTGATTAGCCAGTGTTCAGAAATGGGAGCTCTAAAATGTAACGTTCTAGGTAGCATCTTCTTACTTTTTGCATTTTAAGACCAACATTAATCTTCTAATGGCATTTATAATTATTGAAGCCACTCATCAGAATATGCCAAGTCAGTTGGATTTTTTCTCAAGTATTTTCTTGTTTTCATTTAGCATTGAGCTTTAGATTGGAGCAACTTCGTTTTCTCCCTTCCCGGATGAGAGGGATCTCAAGTTAATTGAACTGGCTCCCAATGGTCCTGGGGGTATGGGGTAGGAGCTAGGGTGAGATTGGGCATAATACCTTCTTCATCCCCAGGTGTCCAGAATGAATAGAACATACAGTGGGATGAGAGAGACCTGACAGACAGAACCAAGGGGTAGAAACGTAAACCAAAGCCACAGAACCATACCACTCTGACAGCCTGGACAAAAACCCTGGTCAAAGACAACAGGATGGAAATACAGAACAAGAGTTTTGAAGTGGAAGGAATAACCTAGGAAGATTCCTTAAGCTCTGGAGCGTAATAAGAGGATTTCTGAACTAGGGGGCTGGCAGTCTTAGCCTTGGTAGGGTGGGCAGTTGAAGCAGAAGGTATGAACATAGTGACCCTGTCAGTACCGTTGACAATTGCTTAAACCATGGTCTGGATGTAATCACATGGGTAGTAGTGCTAACACTTTCCATTGAGTAAAAAATAAATGAATAAATAAATACAAAATAAATCTACAAAAATGAACATTTTGGGGGGTTATGCCAGTAATTTTTGTGGAAAGAATGAAGTTTCAAATTGTGTTTAGACCAGATATCCCAAAGTCAGCTTGAATCTCCTTAATGAGAACAGTCTTCAGGGGGTAGTGAGCCTAAGCACTGAAAATCCTTACAGGTTGGCAACGAGTTCACAGTCTCTATGGGGTGAATTACACAAGACTGGTCTGTTTCTAAGTAGACAAATCAAATTTTCTAAAATAAACATGTTTTACTGCTTAAGTGGCTATGCTGCTACAAGCCTTGCAGTTAAAAGATTATATGTATTAGCCCTCTAGTCAGACTCTTATATTCACACAACTTTAAGCATTCTGCAAAATCTTCTTCCTTATTGAATGGATAAGAGCAATTTCAGCACAGAATTCTCCAAGTCCTCTTTCTTTGAAATTAGCCTCCCTACTCAGATTTGCAAGACTTCTTATCAAACAAGCAAATAACTTAAAATATAACCAGAGTTTGTTAAAATTTAAAGCCTATAATTTTTGGCTCCACACTAGTACTGTATCTAGCCCATTGTAGTTGCTTAATAAATGTTTGTTGAATGAACACTCATAAAGATTGCTACATCTCTTGTAGGATTCTTACAGCTTTTTGTACTTGAGTTTCCCAGAAGTTTGAGATCCATATACCAGGAGAGCTTCTAGAGTACTTTTTTCTGAATGTATTTTTATCTGAAGTTACATGTAGTAAAATGTACTTTATTGTACTAGAGATTAATTTGTTGTATACCATAGTGAACATCTCCATCGATAGTTCTACTGTCAAATCCTTGAGCATGACAATATGGAATGCAGTGTAGCTCTATTGGATGTATAGAATTTGTCTTATATTAAGTCCCCCCCCCAAATTAATACAACTTTTCAGGTGCCTAGGCACAGTCCTCTTGCCCCAATAGTATTGGAGTGTTACAATGTAGAAAAAAATATAAACTGTGGAATCAGATGATCAGGGTTCTGGTTTCAGCTCTGCTACTTCCTGTAGTAAGTTACAGAGCCTTGTTGAGTTTTAGTTTCTTCCCCAGAAAAGTAAAGAAAATGATGTGTGCAGGTCACAGTTCTGAGGTTTGCGTTACCAAGTGTAGGTCATAGTACGCATAATACAGGTGTGTGGTTCAGTGCCGAGCAGAGTCAGAACTGAAAGAAAAAAGATTTATTCTTCTCTTGAAAGTTCCAAACTGTCTTTTTATTTCCTAAGTTCCTATATTCAGTTACACTAAGTAGAAAAATCCTGGATCTGCAGGATTGATGGCTGCCTTGGAGAACCTACTGCTGTGACTATTTTTCCCCCAAAACATTTTATTTGTACAAGAAATATATAGGTGTTATTGAAACAATGGAAAATAAAAAAGAAGGAAAAAATTCACTCGTATTCCTATCACCATGAGAAAACCATGGTTAACGTTGGATTTCTTGTAAAATTTTTATGCATTTGTACATTATTATTATTACATTTTAATGTTATATTCTAAATTATATCATTTAGCATAATAACATGAGCATTTACTCCTTATTATTAAGATCTCTTTAATGACTGCCTCATCTCGCTGTGATCATAACCTAGTTCAATTAACCATTCTTTCGTTGCAAGGCATTTAGGCTCTTTCTAGGATTGTGCTGTTCTAAATAATGATGAATGTTGTGTGTGAAGCTTTTTCAATGTTTTCATGTTATTTTCTTGATAAGTATTCCCCAAATAAGAACTTTCAAACCCAAAAATATGTACTTAAACTTTCATATTGTGGTAAAATATACATAACATAAAATTTATCATTTTAACCACTTTAAAATGTACAGTTCAGTGAGATTAATCATTCATATTCTTGTTGAACCATCACAACCATTAATCTCCACAACTTTTTCATCTTTCCAAACTGAAACTCTGTATCCAATAAATACCTCTTCCCCATTCCGTCCTCCCCCACAGCCCCTGGCAATCACCATTCTACTTTCTGTTTCTATGAGTTTGACTGCTCTAGGCACTTCATGTAAGTGAAATCATACAATATTTGTCTTTTTGTGGCTGACTTATTTCACTTAGCATAGTGTTCTCGAGGTTCATCTGTGTTGTAGCATGTGCCAGAATTTCCTTCCTTTAAGGTTGAATAATATTCCATTTTATGTATATGCCATGTTTTGTTTATCCATTCATCCGCTGATGGATGTTTGGGTTGTTTCCACCTTTTGGCTATTGTGAATAATGCTGCTATGAATATTGGTGTATAAATATCTCTTCAACTCCTTGCTTTCAGTTCTTTCCCAAGAAGTGGAAATGCTGGATCACATGGTAATTCTATGTTTAATTTTTTGAGGAAACACGATACTGTTTTCTACAGTGACTATTACCATTTTACATTCCTACTAGCAATGCACAAGAGTTCCATTCTTGCCAACACTTGTTATTGTCTATATTTCTTTTAAATAATAGTCATCCTATTGAAAGTGAAGTGATATTTCATTATGGTTGTTACTTGCATTTCTCTAATGATTAGTGATGTTGAGCATCTTTTCATGTGCTTATTGGTCATCTATATATCTTCTTTGGAGAAATGTCCATTTAAATCCTTTGACCATTTTTTAATCAGGTTGTTCGTTTTCTGTTGTTACTTTGTAGGAGTTCTTTATATGTTCTGGATATTAACTCCGTAGCAGATATGTTATATGCAAATAGTTTCTCCCATTTCATGAGTTGCCTTTCACTGTTTATAGTGTCCCTGGATGCACAAAAGTTTTTAGTTTTGATGACGTCCAATTTAACCATTTTCCTTTTGTTGCCTGTCCTTTAGGTGTCATATCCAAGAAATCATTGCCAAATCCAAGGTCATGAAGTTTTCCCTATGTTTTCCTCTAAAAGTTTTGTAGTTTTAGCTCTTATACATTTAGGTCTTTGATCCATTTTGAGTTAATTTTTGTACATGGTGATAAGGTAAGGGTCCAGCTTCATTCTTTCACATGTGGCTATCCAGTTTTCCCAGCATCATTTGTTGAAAAGACTGTCCTTCCCTGCTGAGTAGTCTTGGTGCCCTTGTAGAAAATCATTTGACCATATATTCGAGAGTTTATTTCTGGACTCTCTATTCTATTCCATTGGTCTATATGTCTCTCTTTATGACAGCACCACACTGTTATAATTACTGTAGATTTGTAGTAATTTTTGAAATCAGAAAGTGTGAGACCTCTAACTTTATTTTTCTTTTCAAGATGAACTTTTTTTTAACCCGTGTTTTCAGATATATGCACATTAATTTTAGGCCAAGCAAGGTCTAAAAAACAAAGCAAGGTTCTTTCTAGCTTCTGGAGTAAGAACCAGTGAATTTTACGTCCTAATGGATCAAGGCTCTCTTTTCCCTGTGACTTAAAATTTTTTTTTATTTTAAACTTTTCTTTTGAAATAACTTTAGACTGACAAAAGAGTTGCAAAAATAATACAGAGAGTTGCTTTGTACCCTCTAACTTGCTTCCTCTAATATTGTCTTACGTAATAATAATTCAATTATACAAACCAAAAAGTTGACATTGTTATAACACTGTTGACTAAATACAGATCTTGTTCAAATTTCATCAGTTTTCCACCAGTGTCTTTTTCTATTTTAAGATCTGATCCGGAATTCCCTTTTTCTCTCTGTAATTAATAAAAATCTTGGGAAAGATACCTTAGAGACTACACAAATATCCTATATCTCCTCAAACTTTTGCCCACTAATTTTTAGCATCTATTAGTGAATTTTGCCTGAAACAGTTATTACTGTTGTGTTTGTCTAATGTTAATTTTGTATTTCCCTCATTCTGTCTGCATTTATTGATTGGACTTCTTTTGAAAAGAAGAATTGCGCCTTCTCCCCCATTTATTTGTTGAAAATGTATGTTTTAAGCCTCTTAATATAGTTAGCCAAATTGATTCCTGAAAGATTTCTCCCAAGTTATGCTTCTTCGTATTTAATATCATATAAAAATGTTTTGCTCATTCAGTGGGCCAACATGTCACCTTCTCAAAAGGCTATCTCTGACTATCGCAGCTGAGTTAGACTCCCCCCCCCCCACGCCACTCTAATATTTTCTATTTTACAAACTGAGCACCATAATGGAGACTATTAGGAGATGTTAACTTAGAGGGGATGGTCAGAGACAGTCTCTTGAGATAGTAACATTTTTGCTAAGACCAGAAGTATGAGATGAAGCTAAGCAGAGAGAAAGTGGAGGGAAGAGTGTTCCAGGCAGAGGGGACAATATGCAAAGCCCAGAGACAGGTAAGACACTGGTGTATTCAGGGAACTCAAGGAAGGCGAGTGTGGGTGAAGCATAGTGGGCGAGGCAGAGATGCTTGGGAGATGAAGTTGGGTGGTAAGCAGTGGCCACATCAGGCAGACTCATGAAAACTTAGTTAAGAAGGATGAATTTTAGGCTAGGGACAGTGGAAAGCCACTGGAGGACAATTTTCAGAGGTTGTTTTGGCATTGTCCATTCTGTTATTTACTGCCTGTATTAGTTTCCTAGGGCTGCCCATAACCAAGTACCACAAAGTAGGAGGCTTAAAAGAACAGAGATTTATTCTTCCATGGTTTTGAAGGCTAGAAGTCCAAAATCAAGGTATTGGCAGCACCATGCTCCCTCCAAAGCCTCTAGTGGAGAATCCTTCTTTGCCTCTTCCTAGCTTCTGGTGGTTCTAGGCATTCTTTGGCTTGTGGCAGCAAAATTCCTATCTCTGCCTCCATCTTCACAAGGCTGACTTATCCCTGTGAATCTCTACAGCTTTATGTGGTGATCCTCCTGTGCCTCCCTGTGTCTCTCTCTTCTTCTTAGATTGGATTCATCCAATCCAGTCATATTGGATTAAGGGCCCACCCTATTCCAGTAGGACAACTTGATCAATTATATCTGCAAAAACCCTCTTTCCAAATAAGGTCACATTCTAAGGTATGGGGGAATAGGATTTCAACACATCTTTTAGGGGGCCATAATTCAACCCATAACACTGCCTCAATTTGTTTTGTTTTGTTTTGTTTTTTTGCTTTTGCATACCTACCTGTATGGTAAGCTTTTTGGTAATTTTCAAAATCTTTCTTCTTCTCAAATTGTCCCTTTTTTAAGTAGCCTGTTCTTGTTTTATCAATGTAAAAACTTCATTTATTTTGCTTAAGATATAAATATGATTGTTTTTACAATGGACTTTTATAGTTGGAGGCCGTTTGCCCTGATATCTAGTTTGGTTGCCTTCTTTTGAGTTAGAATGTGCATTTTTCCCTACATTTGTGAGATGTGTATAATTTCCTGAATTGTCTATTTGACATTTATCCTTTGATCACTTAGAACACTAGAATTTTTCTTGTTATTATCTACTAGTTCTTGATATGGAAAATATATTAATGTTTCATCTGTTATATTTTCTGCACAAAACATCCCAATTTGTTTTTGGTACTTTAAATATTTATTTTCATAAAATGTTTAGTTTGGATGTTATGTATTTCACTTTTTTTCTTTGAAATTTCTTTCATAAATTTTGAGAATAGAAAGTTCTCCTTTATCAAGAGGTCACATAAATATTTTCCCCATATTTTCTTCTAGTTATTTATGGATGAATTTTCTTTATAAGTAAGTATCTATAATACTTATTTTTCTTAATTATTAAAATGATGCATTCGATATTTATTTATAAATGTAAAAGAAATGGTTATGTTTAAGAAAATTCAGAGAGGCTCAAAGAGAAAACAATTTTCCATACCTCTGTAATTGGTAATGCTTTTAGCATTTGATTTATTTATTTTCAGGCTTTTTTTTTCCATGCAAATATTTTAACGATATTAATTAAATCTCTGTGTACAATTTGCAGAGTCTCATTTTTCTTGACATTATGATCTTAGCATGTTATTGAACGCATTTTGTAAATATTTTTAAAGACTGCCAAATGTACCATCACATGGATATACTTTAATAAAGGGGTCAGAGCACTATGGCCATGGACCAAATCTAGCCTACTATTGGTTTTTGTAAATAAAGTTTTATTGGAACACAGCCACACTCATTTGTTTATATATTGTGTGTGGTATGCTACATTGGCAGAGTTGAGAAGCTATGACAGAGACTATATAGAACAAAAATGCTAAAATATTTACTATCCAACCCTTTACCAAAAAGTTTGTCAACCTCTGCTCTAATATACCTTACTATTCCTTGAGTTTTGTACTTTAGGGACTTTACTTCTTTTGCTTAAGATATAATATGGTGATGAAATTTTGTCTATTATATTTTTTCTTTTTCTTGGGTTTTCCTAGGCCAGAATTTTGAATACCCTTAATATAGTCATTCATTCATTCATTTATTCCTCTTTCTTTCAATAAAAATGTATTGAATACTTATTTTGTAACTAATGCTGTGTTAGTTTCTGGGAATACACTTACAAACACGATACATATGGTTCTTACCTTCATGGTAAGGACCTTCATGGAGTTTACATTTCGTCAGGGAAAACAAATATATTAAAATGTAGTGAGCATTTTGATAAGCATTGTACTGAATTCATTTAATGGGATTATCACACATCAGAAAATCCTGGCTTCAACTAAGAAGGTCAGGTAAGGCCTCTTTAAAAAGTGATCGCGCCTGAAGAATGAAAGTCAGTCAGCAGGTTGAGGAGCAGCATTGGCAGCAGGAGCATGGAGTCTCAGGGAGAAGGAGCAGAATGTTTGAAGATCCGAAGAGAAAGATTCAGAGAAGTACAAGGACCTCGAGTCCCACAGTTTTGGCTGTAGCAGCAGGAGTGAGGGAGAGATACATTTGGAGAGGTTGAAAGGCCAGGTTTTAAAGATTTGTTTAAAACCATGCTAACTATTTTGAATACCTAAGGGTATAAGAAACTACTGAAGCAGATTTGCTCACTACTTTGGCTGGAAAATGGAGACTGTTTTGGAGAGGGTGAAGAGTCTATGCAGAAATATCAGTTAGGAGTTCAGGCCAGAGAAGATGGTTCTAAGGTGGTGGCGGTGGAGACAGAAAGAAGGGAACATATTTGAGAGATATTTTGGAGATTGAATTGGAAAGGTTTTGTGACAGCTAATGGTGGGCGTGAAGAATGGGGAGGAACCAAGGATGACCCCAGGTTTCTGTCTTGTGAAACTGGATGGACTTTATTGTCATTCACTGAGACAGGGAGCATTGGAGGAGGAGGAGTTTTCTGGGAGTGTGGATGGGGATTATGATGTTGAATTTGAGATGGCTGTAAGATACATAAATGTAAATGTCAAATAAGAGGGGAGATACACAAGCCCAGGCCTGAGGGCCTATAACGCAGGCAAGAGTACAGTGTTGGAGATCACATTCTGACATCTGTTGCTGATGGATGATTGTAGACATCATGGGAGTTAGTGAGCTTTCCTGGGTGTAGAGTGTAGAGTGAGGTAAACATGACGGCCTAGGATAAAGGCCCAAGGAATGCCACCATTTTTGGTCAGATAAAGGAGGTAGAGCTGGAAAAGGTAGATTAATAAAGACTGACGACACAAATGGGAGTAACTCAGAAGAATGGTATCGTGAATCAAAGGACAGAGAATTTTAAAAAGGAAGGCGTGGCCGACACTGACAAATGCTGCTGAGAAATCTTGCACGCAAAATATTGGAAGAGTGATTATTGGTTTGATTGAAATGGATGGTCTTTAGTGATATATATAAAATTAGTTCAGTAGAGTTATGATGTAGAAATGATTTGGAAATAGGTGAAGATAAGGAATAGCAAGTGTAAATGATTTATTAAAAAGCTTTTGAAAGACAAGAGATAAGATAGAAGCTCAGGAGAGATGGGGCTGAGGAAGGTCTTTTGTTTGTTTGATTTTTAAGAAAGAAGCAGCTTAATCTTATCCACATTTTGAAACTTCTTCTTGAACACTGTTACTAATTTGTGCTCTGACCATTGGCATATGAAAGTGCTTGCCTCACTTAGGGCTCACTGGAAGAGAACGTTACCATTTGTAGTAGAATTTAAGCTCTACAAGAGCAGGGATTTTTTTTTTGTAATCTCTTTTGTTCTTTGCTGTATACCCAGCCCCTAGAACAGTGTTTGGCTCAAAGTAGGTAATCAATAAATATCTGTGGAATTAATGAATAAATAATATATCTTTGTTATGTTGAGATGTATAAATGGTTTCTCATTATCGCTTAAGCGTGGAAGTCTTTGTTAACTAGTAATCTCATGCATAGAGATCCCCGTTAAACTGTGAACTCCTGAATGGAATGAGTTATTGTTAATCTATGGATCCCATCATCTTGTACATAGTTTAGCATTTAATGGATTCTCTAATGTAGAGAATGACTAATTTTCTGCCTTACATATGGGGCGAAGCAAGAGAGTTCAGGTAACTTAACCTAGAATCCAAGGGGTATTGGGCAGAGAGCTTGTTTTTAGCTCTTAAGCTTTGGTTTATGAAGCCAAAAGAAAGTATTTTTTCTTTTTAAAATAATCCTGTATAAGGGCCAGCCCCGTGGCGTAGCGGTTAAGTGCGCACCCTCCGGTGCTGGCGGCCCGGGTTCGGATCCTGGGTGCACTGACGCACCGCTTGCCAGGCCATGCTGTGGCAGCGTCCCATATAAAGTGGAGGAAGATGCGCACAGATGTTAGCCCAGGGCCGGTCTTCCTCAGCAAAAAGAGGAGGATTGGCATGGATGTTAGCTCAGGGCTGATCTTCCTCACACACACGAAAACATAATCCTGTATGGAGATTAAAATCTAGTGGTCTTCATTTGACTGTGGCCGTTTCATTTTCCACATTATGAGGTTGTCCCAGTACTGGAATTCTAGCTAATGATGGAGAGGATGCTATATTATGGTTTCAAGATAATTAAAATGCTGCCCACAGAGAATTTATAAAACAACAGAGGAAGAGAGTCACCAAGTTAAGAATATAAAAAAATAGCAACCGAGGACTGGTACAGAATAATGGAGGGCTAGCTCAGGAAGAAAAAGGGTGAAGTTATGCCTGACTTGTAAAATACCTAAGACAGTCGTCTTACTCATGTTGACAAACTGCTGTCCCAGCTGCATTTCTCAAATTAACAAAAATCGAGTTACAAACTATTAAAGAGATACAAGTAGCATTTCCAGCAAAAAGCCCAGGACCATTTCTTACAGGGTTCTTGTAGGAGCATTCTATTTACAATGAAGTTCAGACCCTTTTAAGAGGGAAATATTATTTTAGAACAGAAAGATTCACAATTATTTTGAGCTAAATGGCGAAGTGTCTAAATCTGCAAACTTTTCTAGATGAAAAAATAATATGCTGGGCAAAATATTAAACATCATTTTCTTCTTTACACAAAAGATTTACTGTTAAAGCTCATTTAAGGCTCAATGCAAAATGAACAATCTCTTTGCAGTGCCATCACCTAAATCTTAAAAAAAATCTACTCTTTCCACATACATTCACAAAGCTGGACTGTAATTGGAATATTTATTTGTAGCTTATTTGTGTTCTACATTTGCCTGTGGCTATGCCTCTGCAGGTAGAGAGAAGCAGACTGTTGCAAATTTAATTAATGGTGGTGAGCTGAGACTGAAACCGCTCACATTGCTTCTTTTTCTCAGATCTTTGCCTTACCCAATTCACCGTGCCTCAGGAAAGTTATTTATAATTTAATCTTCACAATTGATAAAGGGGGACTGATTGGGGTATGAATGGATTAAAATTTATAGTTACAAATCATCCATTTAATTATAGTTTCTCAGTTTTGAAAGAGAATGTAATGATTATCTTATTAATTTCAATGGTCACTGGATTGTTCTCTACAATAACTTTGCCAATGAATTGTCTAGAATAGGCTTGGATGCCTCCAGTGATGGAGATCTCATCACTTCATGGAAAAACCCATTCTAGCTCTTATAAGTCTAACTATTTGAACGTTTTTCCCATACAGTGACCCTAAGTCACTTCTCTTGAACTTACATTTTGTGATTATTGTTCCACCTGTTGTTGCAAAACTTCCTCTTCCATATGATAAGCTCTTATATATTTAAAGACACATAACGTAATTCACCTAAGTATTTTCTTCTCAGGGCAAGCAGCTACAACTTAAGTCATTTCTCCATTGGCTTGACTTTGAGATGCCTCAATATCCCAGTCACTATTTTATCAATATTTTTCTTAAAAATTCTTCATGACAGAATTCATTACTCTGGCTAATACAGAAAAGAGCTATACTATTACTTCTCCTGTTCCAGATACACTAATTTAGATACATTAATTTAGCCCAAGGTTACATTTGTTTTTGATAATCACATCAATTTATTGATCCACGTTGAACGTACTGACAATCATACTTTGCTATATAAACTATGGCTAAGCTGTACCTCTCCCATTCTGTACCTGTCTAATTTGTTTATTGGCTATGATGGTAGAAACTTACATTTAATCTTATTTAATTTTAACTTGTAAGATCCAGGCCATTTCTGCATTCGTTTAATATGTACTGTGCTCTTTTTCTCTCGTCTAGTCTGCTTATTTCTGCCAGCTCCCTGTCACCTGCTGGTTTGAAGCATAGAATTGTATATCATCCAATTCATTGATTGATATATTAAACCTCAGCATTCCCTCTAGGTGAGCATCATTTCATTAATCAAACTCTTTGGATAAGGTCATTCAATCAATTTGAAACCTGTAAATATCACATTGTACTTAAGAGCATGGTTTGAAAAGTCAGAGATCCTAGACATGATTCCTAAACCTACCTCATAAAAGATGTAATATTTTAATTGCCCTTGATAAATTATTCAATCCTTCTACATTATGTTTTTCTTACCTTTAAAAGGAAATAACACATCTACATCTCAGAGTCTGAGAACTGCTTTAAATGGAATGGAGTATGTAAATTGCTTAGCATAATGTCTGGCACATAGTAAGTACTCAGTTAACACTGGCTGTCTTCATCATTGTGTTATTTAGGGAAGCACCAGCTGCAATAACAAATAACTCCAAGATTTGAGTGCTGTGTAGCAGTCCAACGGGGGCTGTTCTGATTGGCAGATGGCTTTCTTCCATGTTGAGATTCAGGGACCCAGGCTCTTTTCATCCGGGAGCTCAGCCATCCCTTAAGATCTCCATGTCTTCCTTATCTAGGTAGAAGAATATAAAAAGAGGGTGGCAAAGGCATACCTACTTCATAACTACCATCGCCTAGAAGTGCAATAAATCACATCAACTCACATTCCCTCGGGGAAAACTAATCATATGACCTCACCTAGCTGCAAGGAGGGCTCAGGAAATGTGGTCCCTGGTTGGGTGGCCACTTCCCAGTGTTAGCTCAATACTTGGTAAGGAGAAGCACACATTTTTGGTAAACAGTTTACCACCTCTGCCACAATCACCATCCTCATTATCACCAGTATCCCCTCATTAAACCACACGCAGCTTGTGTTCCTCTGTCTTATCCAGTAAGATCTGTCAGCAGCTATGACAAAGAACTGCCTGACATTTCACCATGTCCTCTCTACAGGCTACAAGGTTTTGAGGCATCATAAAATTATTACAAAAACCCAGAAAAGAACCTGATAGATAATTCAGGCATATACCTCCTGACACGCCTAGAGTTGTCCTAAATTTCAGCAAGTGATTGAAGATGTCTCATAGCCTGGTTGTATTGACTTGCAAAAGTGTGATGGGTTAGGGGCCAGCCCGGTGGCATAGCAGTTAAGTTCGCGCGCTCCGCTTCAGCGGCATGGGGTTCGCAGGTTTGGATCCCAAGCACGGACCAACACACCATTTGTCAAGCCATGCTGTGGTAGCATCCCATATAAAGCAGAAGATGGGCATGGATGTTAGCCCAGGGCCAATCTTCCTCAGCAAAAAGAGGAGGATTGGCAACAGATGTTAGCTTAGGGTTAATCTTCCTCACAAAAAAAAAAAGAAAAGTATGATGAGTTGGCCAGTGGCACCTCAATCTTACACACAGAAAAAACTTCATTTGATGTATAAACAAAAAATCCTTTTAATCCAAATTGTTAATTTAAAATAACTTTCTAGATCTATTAGTTGTCTTCTCTATCTTAATATATAGCTTTAATTTTTTTTTCATATTTTAGGGTATTAAAATACTCTCATGGACATCATTATAACCATTTATAACCATCAATATTATATATATATATATATATAAATGTTATTGTTATTGTATATATAATAACATGTATTACATATAATATATATTATATAGAAATATATATAGATATAAAATAGTGTAGGATTTAGAATACTCAGAAACGTATAAAGAATAAAGCGAACCATTGCCAATAATCCTCAGCTAGAGATAACAACAGTTTAAATTTTGGTGTACTTCTAATATTTTTCCCATTCATATGGGAGAATTATTATTAATGGCTACGTTACGTTATTTGGTAAGTATATAAGTATATCATTGTTCACGCAGGCATTCCCTATTATTGGATGCCAGTCCATGTAATTTTTGTGGCATGTGCCACAGTACACCGCGGTGTAGTCTTAGTGAGCGTACTGATCTTTTAATTTTGCATGCTTATTTACTTTGCTTAGTTGTTAATTGAGGGTACTTAGGTTTTTAGGTGACATGAAGCTGGGCATGATTAATTATAAAGCACTGAGCTGTACTAAAGGCATGTGCTCAACTTGTTTTTGCTAAGTTCCTGCTGCCCCAAATGCTATCACTATATTGTTTTGATGTAAACATTAACTGAACAGTCATAGAGGGTGCTGTGCTGTAACCTTTACTAAGGAGCTAGAGACCTAGATTAAGTTCTCTAGGTCTAGAGAACACACAGAATGGTTTTGTACAAGTCAAAATGGGTTAACAAATGAGACTGAGGACAGGCTAGATAAGGGATGAAGGCACAAAAGATTAACATGCAATTGAATAGTGTGCTGAGAGAAGGGGGAGAAATGGGGGACGGGCTCATATGTTTGGCTTTAGTGTTGGCACATAGGAAGTGAGGGAGCTGATGGCTAATAGCTGCATTTGACAGAATCCTCTCCTTTTCCGTGTATTCATTGCCTGGCTATTTCCTTCACACTCAGCAAGATCTTCCCCAAACCCGAGACCTAAAGCATGTATCCCGTTAATAGGTGGAATTCTAAAAGTGTTCCCCCAAGATTCCTGACCCCTGGTTACTCAGTCAAACAGTAATCGAGGTACTGCTTGAAGAGATTTCTCAGATAGAACTAAGATTACTAAACATCTGACCTTAAAATAGGGAGTTTATCTTGGATTATCTGGATGGGCCCAGTGTAATCACATGAACCCTTAAGAGCAACATAAAAAAGGCAGAAGAGTCAGTTAGAGAGATGCAACAGGAGAGATGAGGCAGAAGGGGAGCTCAGAGAAATGCAAAACATGAGGACTCGACCCACCATTGCTTGCTTTGAAGATGGGGGAAGGGGGTCAAGGAAAGCAGATGGCTTCAAGCTGTGAGTGATCCCCGGACTACAACCTTCAAGGAAATGGGACCTCAGTCCTATAACTGCAGGGAACTGAGTTCTGCCAACAACCAGAATGAGCTTGGAAGCAAATTCTTCCCTAGAACCTCTAGGAAGGAACAGAGTTCTGAAGATACCTTGCTTTTGACTTTGTGAAACCTGGGAGAGAAAACCAGCAGAACCAAATTGTGCCTAATTTTCCAATTACACAACTGTGAGCTAGTAACTGGGTGTTGTTTTAAGCCACTAAATTTGTGTTAATGTGTTACAGCCAACAATAGAAAACCAATAGAATGTCAAGCGTATTTAAGCATTATTTCCTATGTCCCTGCCTCTGCCTAAAATGCTCCTCTCCTTATTCCTTGAGGTAGACCCTACTCATCCTTTGAAATAACCGAGTCACCTCCTTCAGGAAGCTTTCCTTGATATGGTCCAGTATGACTTGGATGCTCTTGCTCTGTGCTGCCATAATAATCTGTGTATACCTCTATCATTGAAATTATACACTGGTAATCATTGATTTACTTGTTTATGTTTCTCCTAAAAAGCCTTAAAGAAGTCTTTTGGTAAGGGTTCATATCGTGTCTGACTTTGCATCTTCAATGACAATTACAGTGCCTGGTATTTGTAGTCATGCAAAACATGGTTGCTGAAACAATGGTGGAAGGAACAATGGTTCTCAGGTTAAGGTCAGTGAGCTGAACCAAAATGTTCAATCAGAAAAATTGGGTAATGATTATTTTTGCCAAGTTGTAGAAAAGGTACAGTGATTGAAATTTTCTAATTTTAAGTTTGAGCCTATAAATTGTCTTTTAATACCACGTGTTACTACTTGTGTTCTAGGAAGAGCTAGTCCATAAAATCACAAGAGGGAGGTAAATTATTAACAATTTAAAAACTTAGGAAAAGACACTGGTGCTTAAAAAAAACCATTTTTTTCATGAACTCATGTTTACAGTTGTGAATTTATATTGTGTACATATAACTTAGTCCTGTGGTACTAGTTGGTAAAATTATTCCTACCTCACATGATACAAATATTGTGTTGTATTTTGTATAGTATTTCGTCATGTGTTGTAAATAGCACACTGACTTCCTTGCACTCTATTCTCTGAATCAGGTAGAGCATCTCTGATCTGTGAAATCATGGATTTGGGGTCATTTGTTAATGGTTTGCCCACTTACGTTTAACATGATGCACAGCAAAAAAGAATCTGGTTGATGTTTGAGATAAAGGAGTTCATTAGATCTCTTGCTCCTTCTCAGACCTACCTAATACATACATATAAGTTCCGACTTTCTTCCGGTGTTATCATTAGCGCCTTTTCTCACATGCCACCTACCACCCATTCTAACACAAAGCAGCACTTTTAAAACAGGTCACCAGAATGTTCTGCAGCAATCTGAGGCAGAATGTGATATATATCCAATAGGAACTCCTAAGGGTATTTCAGCAGGCAGAATATAGAATGATCAGCAGATGATTTGTCTAGGATCTCTGCCAAAACCTCCACTTTTGTGAAAAGGGCCTTTGGGAATCATGATAATGAGGTGTGGTTAGGATTTTGACGTCTGCTCTTACAGATATCATAGGAAGCCCTAGCCCTTCCAGCACTAGCGCTGAGAGCTGAGTCAAGGAAGCTCTGCTGACTCATCTTCCTGCTGTACCTTATGCCTTGATGAGAGTAATCAGAACATTTTATCCTCTAGAGACGTAGGGTTGGCAAACCAAGAAGGTTAGTCTAGTGAAAGCAGTATCCTTCACTCTACAACTTGTTTGTTTAATTGATAGCCAACTCTGCAAATTCTCTGAGCTGTTAAATGCACATGGAAAGAGAGAGAGAGGCATGCGTGTGTGAATTGCTTACCGTCAAACATCCCCATATGTTGTGTCACACTTAACCAGCTTTCCTATGGAACAGGGTAGGTGAAAATGAGAATGATTTGCTATCACAATAGCCTATTTTTGTAAGGAACATATGTTTAAAAAATCTAGTAATATTCAGAATTCTGCTCAGTTTAACATAATTTTGAGTAGCCACGTTGTGTATCTAGGAAGAGTAATTTACTGTCCCTAATAGAAGGCCTACCTTAGCATCCTTCACTTTATATTTATAATGATTTTGTGGAAGAAAACCAAAAGGAACAAAAGTTATGAATTTGTAAAAAAAAATTAGATAATAATGGCACTAGAAAAGCAAATTGGTTTCATCTCCAATCTCCCAGAACATCGTTACTCTGTGTGTGTGTGCTCCATGCTTTGGAAGCACACTAAAATTTCAATTCATGAGAGCAAAACTTGGTAGTGGTTCTCTGGTGGACTGAAGGAGTTACCCTGTCTTTAAGCCTGCCTAACTTACTCCTCGGGAGTGATTTGAACAGTGAGAGAACCTGGGAGTATGTATAAAATAATCTCGTACTGAACAGCATAATTTTATATTTAGGCATCCTCCTTATTTTATTCTCAAGGCAGTCAAGTTTTCTAGTACATATTAGTTACTTGCACAGAATGGACTTTCACTAGGGAGGCTTCTTAAAACTATTTAATGTATATGTGCTTTTTAATTGTATCCAGACTTTTATATTTGCATATTTATTTCCCCTATATCCATCTAATCCAGATGGACAGAGGTAAATGGGAAAAAAAGTCAAAGTAATTATAATCTTTAATATTTTCTTCTGTTCCCTTGATGTATGTGTTTGTCAAAGCAAATTTCTCATTTTCTATTTTTTAAAAATATATTATTTTGTTATATTCTATAAGAGGAGTTTTGACTATGTGTATTTTCTCATATTATAGCCTTCAGAACTAATGCGTTAGCCTAATATTCATTTGTTTGTTTAATCATTTATCAAATATTTGAAAGTCCCTGTAGGGTAAGTAACTTTATTTTTAATGCTTGGCACTCAGTAATGTTTTTTGAAATAATACTATGTGCCAACGAAAGTGTGGGGGAATTCAGGTTCAATACGATGGGCTCTCTAACCTAGAGGAACTCATAGTTTAATGGGGGAATGGATATGTGGCATTTGTGCTGGGTCTTGAGTCATAAATAGAATTAAATCAAACAAAGAAGTGGGCAACTTCTCAGGCAAAGCTTTTGTCCTAATGTTTGAGGATCAATCATCTGCTGCCATTAAATAACCCCATATGACCATCAGTATTTGTTTTTTGGGATGGCTGCTTCACGTAAGGGGTATAGTATACAAGTATTGAGCACAGAAACCCTCTACGATCCGAACTGATTCATGGAGCTCTAACCAGTGATTGATTTAGCATTGATCTGTCTGTCCACTAGGTCTAAGGAAGAATCAATATAGCTAACATTCTATTTCAAGAAGCAGCTGATGAAATTAAATCCTTTTCTTAGGTGGATCTGAGAATTGCTTAAGAGATAAAGTAAAAGAATCCAACCTAGTATTTTCGGGCAGAAGATGCACGTAGAGCCTCTTCCAGAACATATTTGAAAGGGGGCTATAAAATACAATTAAAATAGTTGGGGAGACCTTATGAGGCAGGAAGGCATTTAAAGATCACATTAAATTACCTGGCCAATGTGAGCTACTTACATCTCCATATCTGATTTTCCTTATTCCTGATTTGTGCTCCTCTTCTAGGCCTGCAGTTCTGTTTTCTCTCTCAGTGACTTTAGTCATCTTCCCTTTAAACTTCCAATAAATGACCTTGGCTTTGCTTTTCTGCTTACCCTTTGCTGCTAATCCTGATTCATTTTTTCTTATTTTTTTCTGGTACCGGTTTCAGTCTTACTACATCTTAACTTGGTAAGGGGCCCCTTAACTTGGTAAAGATCTGAGAGTATTGGCAGATTATCCTAGTTTCTAGAGCCACGCAGCCCTAACTGCCGTTCCTGGAGGCCAGAGGACCAAAGAACTCCTCATCACGCACTAGCTGCTTCTTAACTCTTCTCTTCAGAGGTCAGTGGATAAATAGAGGAGACCAGTAGACGTTAGTGACAAGCCTCCTTGCTCCTGCTGCCCTGTGTTTTGTACATAGCATCTCCCACCTGCTGTCCATTTTGCTCAAATGTCACCTTCTCGATGGAGCTTATCCTTACCACTCCATGTACAACTGTAACCATCCCCATCTTCTGCTGCTACCTCCCCCGGCACTCCCATCTGTCTTACCGTGCTCATTTTTTTCATGTCATTGATTGCCTTATAACATATTATGTAACTTATTTATTGTGTTTGTTGTTTAAATTTTATTTCTCCCACTAGAAATGTAAATACCATAATTTTTGTTTTCATTGATGTAGCCCAAGAATCTAGAATAGTGTTTTAGCACATAGATAATTCTTAATAAATGTTTATTGAATAAATGAGTGAATAACTCTCATGTCTACATATCACCATAATTAGGAATGCACTTGTTTTGCATTCTTAATAGTTATTTAAAATATCTATTTGCTGGAAATCTTTCTTTCGATCAAATGTTATTGCAGAAAAGGCTATTTCTCTGTACAGTATGAAAGGATCAGTTATCACCATGAAAAATATATGAAGATTTGTAAGAATGGCTTTGATAAGCTAGAAATGCTGCAAGAATGTTAGATTTTCTTCTGTACAATAGTATACTCTGGGAAATAAAGGTATTTACCTTAGGCTTAAGTTATCATGAGCATGAATTTTATTAACTTGTTTGTAATGTACGAAAGGATATGACAGCATGTTATACCTGAAAGAAAAAGTAAAATATCATCTTGGTAATCCTCCAGAACTACAACAAAAAATCTCAGTAACCTGCAATGCTTAAAGGCCTTTTGTGTAAAAGGGAAAGGAAAAAGTTTCAGAAACCTTAAAGAAGCAAAGAAAAGCAGTAATGTACTGCTATTCTTCAACAGTTAAGGAAGGAACTTAGAAGTACTGTCAAAATTAACTTGTATGCATCACTCTAAGGGCATGTAGAAGTGATTTTAGAAAAAATTAGATTTATTTTGTAAATAAAAATCCAGGGTTTAAATCATTCCTTCTGGGGCTGGCCCTGTGGCTTAGCGGTTAAGTGCGCGCCCTCTGCTCCTGGCAGCCGGGGTTAGGATCCCGGGCACGCACCCATGTACCGCTTCTCCAGCCATGCTGAGGCCGCATCCCACATACAGCAACTGGAAGGATGTGCAACTATGACATACAACTATCTACTGGGGCTTTGGGGGAAAAAAAAAAAGGAGGAGGATTGGCAATAGATGTTAGCTCAGAGCCGGTCTTCCTCAGCAAAAAGAGGAGCATTAGTATGGATGTTAGCTCAGGGATGATCTTCCTCACAAAAAATAAATAAATAAAAAATAAATAAATAAATAAATAAATAAATAAATCATTCCTTCTAAATACTTGGAAACTATGGCTGAAAATGTGTGAAATTCTGGGGTTGCCTGTTTTTAAGTGAATAGCAACCAAGCACGTTTTTTTTTTTTAACAGAAGGTTCACAGGCCTATCCCAAAAGCCAATTAAATTGCTCAATTAAATGAGCAGAGATGACAAACAGGACCAGCTGTAGACCAAGGAGTGGTCCACATCAGCTGTGCACACAGTGTGAACTGTAGAAATGTCCATCTAGGGAAGGTAACAATAATGAAATGGCCACTCAAAATAAAGAATTTAATAAAGTGGGCAACCCACTTTCATGATATCCTAATACTTTTAAAATGCAGTATCCAAAACTAAGGTTTTGGAAAAAGCAACTTTGAATTTGGGGAGTGATTAGCTTTACATGGAATATTCTTGTTTGTTGATTTTCTTATGCTATTAAGCCATATAGATAAAGAGCAAAAATATTGTCTCTTCAAATCATGGTTCTCAATGAAGAGTGTGTAGCAAATCATTTGTAGGACTTTAGAAAAAATAGAGTCCTGGGTTCTACTGCAGACAATGGGATCTGAATGCCCTGGGGTGAGGCTCAGCAGATGTGTGATAGGAACCTTGCTCACGTGATTCTGATGTCTGTTGTTGGCTTCTGATTACTCCAGAAAGAGAACCCATTTATCTAGATAAATATCTAAATAAATGAAAGGAATATACGGAGTAGGAAATAGATGATAAGTAATTGTTTCAGTTAAACATTCCTGAGATTTACAACTCTTTATCCACAATTCTGAAATCTCAAAAGCTTTGAAAGCCAAAAAAAAAAAGGGATTTCATAACGCACCTAGTGGCAAAACCTGCCTTTCCCTCATTTGATTTTTGGCAAAACCAGATCTGAACCGACACAAGGCTGTTCGTCTCATTCTTTATCCCAGAAAGTGTGAATAGTCATGTGCTTTGTTACAGAAACATGAGTTTTTTATCATGGGGGTGTTATCTGATAAACTGTGTATTACTGTGTTCCCCTTCTAGAATCTGAAGAATTCTAAGTCCTAAAATGTATCTGGCCCCAATAAATTTTAGATAAGAGATGGTAAACTTGTAGTAGTGGCTTCAGTTGACATTTTGTTCTGTTCTGCATCAAACTGATTTGAATACATTCTATTGCCTGGTTCTAAACTGCTAGAGGGCAGGGACTCTGATATGCTCACTTCGTAGAATAATAACCTTACGTATTGGATCATTTAAAATAGTATCTCTCCCAGGCCTTATTAGTCAGGGTTCACCACAGAAATAGAACCAATAGGATGTATATATATAGATATATATATGAGAGGAGATTTATTATAGGAATTGACTCACGCTATTATGGAGTCTGAGAAGTCCCATGATCTGACTTCTGAAAGCTGGAGAACCAAGAAAGCAAGTAGTGTAATTCAGTCCACGTCTGAGGGCCTAGAACTGGAAGGTCACTAGTGTGAGGCCTGAGGACAGAGGGGACCAATGGTGTGAGTCCTAGTCCAAGTCCAGAGGCCTGAGAACCAGGAGTGCCAATGTCCAAGGACCAGAGAGTATGGATATTCTAGCTCAAGCAAAAAGCACAAATTTGCCCTTTCTCTGTCTTTTTGTTCTATTCAGGGCCTCCATGGATTGGATGATGCCCACCAATCTGAGGGCATCTTCTTTACTCAGTTTACCAGTTCAAATGCTAATCTCCTCTGAAAACACTCTCACAGACACATTCATAGATAATGTTTCATTAGCTATCTGGGCATCCCTTAGCTCAATCAAGTTGACACATAAAATTAACCATCACAAGGCCCCACAACAATCTTGTGAAGGATCTGGGGCTTACCATCGTCATTATAAGAATGAACATCCTGAGGCAAGTCAATGAACTATCACAGTGCTTAGTGGAGGGTCACAGAGTTAGTCTCAGTGAGTATTTAGCAGATTGAACATTGCTTTAAATTGCGTTGAGCTAGCAACTTAATTTTTTCCTATAAGTAAAGGAATACATCAGTGGAGGTGGTCAAAAATCCTTTAAAAATGAAAATATCTTTTAAATTCTTATAAAATGTATGAATGTTTTCCAAATCCCATGATCAAACATAAAAGAGTCAAGGAATGCACATTTTATTTATGTATTTATGATCAGAGTCAGCTTTAAGCATAAAGATGAATGTATAAGGGTAAGATTGACACTAAATTGTGACTCTAAAATGTTTCTTCCTAACTTTTCATGTTTAATACGGTAATCACATTCATTTTTAGATACTTGCCTCAAATAACAAATACTTGGTCTTAGAGGAGTAGAACAGTAATGTGGGAAGTGGGTTTGGGATAAAAGGGTGCAGGATGATCACATGTCAACCTTATTGACTCTCCCGCAGTGGAGTCTTCACTAGCAGAGCCAGGGGGCCACACCCAGCACCCAACATCCTCTGCACCGAAGCTTGGCCCCGTGCTTACTGCTCTGACTGCGTTGTCGTTCTGGACATACTGGGTGCCCAGTGTTTCAGTCATTTCCTAAGGGAATCATCATTTTCCAAATGCAAGTGTAAATGAAGGAGGAGGATTAAGAATAAAATGGCCTAATTTGGCTGCAGTACTAAATTGCTCTGTGCAAGTCATGAAACCTCTCTGTGTCTGCTTCACCATTTGTTAAATGAAGAGTGTCAAACCCTTCTAACACTGAATGGCCATGGGTTCACCTGAACTGATGTTTCTAAGAGTGCTTTAAAAATTATTGTATGTTTAATGCAGTTGAAGTATTGGTTGAATTCATTGAAGGAATTAAATATGTTTTCACAAAAAATTTTTGAAAACAGGTGATAAATTGTTCATTGGACTAAAACATTGTTAATATTAATGAAGGAGACACATAGTACATTGGCTAAGAACCTGAACTTTGGTGTCGGGCATGCTTGCATTTATAGCTCCTGGCTCTGCGTTGGACTAGTTATCAAGCTTCTCCAAGCTACGTGTTCCTGTTCTATAAAACTGGAACATCGTAATGCCTAGATCTTGGAGAAAATGCCTGTTAATTGGTTGTCTACAAACATATGTTAAGCTCCCAAAGATACAAAGTGAAAACTTGATAGCTTTTTCTCAGCTTCAGATTAATTAAAGATAGAAATGAGGTATGTGTGGGGAGAGGAGGCATTTCTCAAGTGCAACCGGCTTCTATATTTGCAGACAAAAAAAATCCCAGAGAATTTATGGGGTTTATTTGGCCGTGCACCTTTTCAAATTATTGAATGTCTTTATTCTTTCTAGAAGTAATTATATTTAGACATTGATCATGTTTTTCTATGATTAATGATGAAAACTTGAATTTTTTGTTAAAACATCATTTTCTACACAGTGCTAAGGTGAGAGTGAGAGAAAGGCTGTAGAAAAATTGAGCTGTTCCTGGGAATCTGGTGAAGTAGAGAACCAGGAAAATATAGCCACCACCACCACTACCTCCCAATACACAATGACTTGGCTACAGAATTTAACAAAAAATTAAACAGAGAGTAAAAATAGCAATCTTTTCAAAACCATGGTCATTTTTAGGAAAGTGAAGGATATCCTTAGAGACCAAAAGTGAAAAGTGACTCAAACCCAGATAGGTGAGGGACAGTGACTGTCCTACGGGCCTCTGCCAGTTGTTAGTGACTTAGAGCTCTTGTTTTTACGCTCATGTGCGGGAAAGGACACAAAGCTGTGCACCTAGATGAGATATGTTGTCCAGTCAGAAACAGTTGACACAAGGGGCCGGCCCTGTGGACTAGTGGTTAGGTTCGGTGTGCTCTGCCTCAGCGGCCTGGGTTCAGTTTCCGGGTGTGGACCTACACCGCTCTTCAGCAGCCATGCTGTGGTGGCAACCCACATATAAAATAGAGAAAGATTGGCGCAGATGTTAGCTTAGGGCGAATCTTCCTCAGCCAAAAAAAAAAAAAAAAAGAAAAGAAAAAAGAAAGAAACAGTCAACATAAAACCAGGAACCCTGAAAAGCTACATTGTCAATGAGAATGTTCACTGGACAAAAATTGCCCCAAATAGGGAGGCCCCTTAGGAACTTGGTTGTCTTGTGATAGTTTCTAGAGAAAGGAGAAAATGAAGTCTCCCTGAGAACTTATAACCACAAACTGTTCCTCAACTGGGTGAATAGCCCAAATCCTCACTACCTGTAGGTTTAAAAAACTCCACAGTAAGAATTTACTTTAAAGTGATCCCAGGGTGGAAGTTTCTTTAGGTCCCTCACAGAACTAAGCATAAATTCTCCCTGAAGGAACACATTAACAAATCAGTCCTTAAAATATCTCCGCAAATAAAATGCCAGTAAACCTGACTACGTAATCCAAAATTATGACAGACACAAGAAACTAGTGTCATGTGCAACAGCAGTAAATATATCTGGCAGAGTCAGACCCACACAGATTTTGGTTTTTAGAATTATCTATATAGAACATAAAATAAAATTTTTAAATGATATATTCAAGACGGAATTGAAAATATAAGAAAGGAATGAAAGAATAGTTTATTTGAAAATGACCCCCCAAAGACATTTAGCAATAAAAATATATAATGATTGAAATGAAAAGTTTAGTTGTTGGATTAAAGAGAATATTAGAGAAAGAGAATTAATAAAGTATAAAATACACCTGAAATATATTTTTCCTGAATGATGTACAAAAAACTAGAAAATATCTAAAAGAAGGTAAAAGACTTGAAGTAAAAAATTCTAATGTGCACCTAATGAAAGTTCCAGAAGGTGAAAATAGAGAGGATGGGAGACAAGCAGTATTTGAAGGAAAAAAAGGCTTAGAATTTTCCCTAACTGTTGAAATGCATGAATCTTCAGCTTCTGAAGTCACAATTAATTCAAAACAGGAAAAAAATTTCATACCTAGACAAATGAGAATGAAATTACATATCATCAAAGGAAAAATAACCTTAAAAGGAACAAGAGAACAAAACAAGTTACCTATAAAGAAATGACAGATAGTTGATTTCTAACCAGTAACAGTGGAGGCCAGGAGAATGATACCTTCCATGTGCTAAAAGAAAATTATCTTAGAATTGTATACCCCTTAAAACTCTTTCGCAATGATAAGAGCCAAATAGAAATTTTCAGAAAAATAAAAGCAAACTTTATCCCTAACAGACGCTCACTAAAGAAACTTCTCAAGACGACATTATAAAAGAAAGATGATCCTAAAAAGGCGATCTGAGATGCAAGAAGAGATTTGTGAACAAAAAATATTCAATATGTTTTTAAATCCAAGCAAAAAACGACTATATGAAACAGTAACCATAATGACTTATTTGTTAAAAATAAGCAAATGTTAATAAAAGCCAAATGGAACTAAAATTCTGGAAAAAATTCCATATGAGTTGGGAAGGGGTGATCAGGGTTGAATCACTGTAAGTTCTTTGAATTGTTTGGGAGTAAAGTGTTGATATTGATTAAGTAGATTTTACTAATTTCTGTATGCAGTGTAAAATTTCTAGGACAACTTCCTAGTGAATAAAAATAAAGAATATAGCATCCAAACCAATAGAAAAGAAACAAAATGCAAATAAAAACTCATTGAATCTGAAAGAAGGCAAAATTGAAGGAAAAAAGAAAAATTCCAGCAATAGGGGATACAAAATGAAGTGGAGAAAATAAATTATAGTGGTAAGCACAATTAATGGAAATTTCCTGTTAGAGTGCAAAGGTGGTCAGATTAGCTTAAAGAAATTCTGTCTCTATGCTGTGTGTTAGTTTTCTGTTGCTACATAACAAGTTCCCATGAACTTAGCCACTTAACATAAGACTCGTTTATTGGCTCACAGTTCTGTACGTCACAAGTCTACATGGACTCCACTGAATTCTCTGTTTAAGTTCTCATAAGTCTGAAATCAAAGTGCTGGCTGTACTGGGCTCTTATCTGGAAGGTGTGAGGAAGAACCCACTTCTAAGCTCATTCAGCTTATTGGCAGAATTTGGTTCCTTTTGTGTGTAGGGCTGAGGTGCCTATTTTCTTGCCCTGGCTACTCTCGGGTCCTTCCAAATGGCCCCTTTCATCTCAGCAAAAAGGAGACCATCCCTTGCATTGAATTTTCCTCAAGCTTCAAATTTCTCTGACTTCTGCTGCTTTGAAAGGGCTCAATTCGGTCCACCCAATAATATTCCTTCTGCCATATGATGGCAAATGGAAAGGGTTATTGGGGATCATTCTTAGAATTCTATATCACCTGCTGTTTTCAGGAGTCATGCCCAAAACATAAAGAAACAGAAATTTGGAAAGTAAGTGAATGGAAAACATACAACGGGGAAATACTAACCAAAACAAAATTGATATAATTACATTGATATCAAGCAAAATAGACTTTTGGGGGGAAAAAACATTTTTAAAGTTAAGGAGAATTACCACATTATGATGAGAAAAACCAGTTCACCCCAGGAAGGAGTAATAATTTTAAACTTGTATGTACCCTGTAACATACCTTCAAAACTTATAAAGGATAAAGTGACAGAATTTGATAATTGATAAATCCACTATCATAGCACTTATGTTAAAAAAAGGAAGAAACACTGAAAATGATTGAGGAAAGCATTCAGCATTAAGAACTTAGGGGGAAAGAAAACCAGGAGAATCATTTGAAAAATAGAAGGAAGGAATTATCTTTATAGATAGGAGCAGAATTAATATAATAAAAATAAGGGTACTATGTAGAGGATTAAAATATCCAAAAAAAATTTTGAAAGCCTAATAAAATTGACAAATCTTTATATTAATCAAGATTAAAAGAAGAAAGATACAAATAAAACAAGAAAAATGAAAAAGAAATTATCAGTAGAGATGTAATGGAGATCAAAGATATAACTATATGCTTCACTCTTGATAAATCTCAGAAAGATAATGTTGAGTGAAAAAAGCCAGATGTAGGAAAATCCTACTGTTATATCTATTTAACTATAAATATACAAAATGTATATAACTAAACAACATTTCTTTATATTTATGGTTACATCCAATGGAGTAAAACCACAAAGAAAAACAAGGAAATGGGAATTCTTAATATAAGATTTAGAATTGTGGTTGCCTCTCATAGGAGTTGACAGGGTCATTTGACTGAGGACAAGTCCACAGAGGGCTTCAAGGCCTTTCTTTTTTTGTTCTATTTTTTTCAAGGTAGGTAGTGGGAACTTGCTCTACTATTTATTTTTATTCTTTATGCCTTATATATACATTATATGTTCCTTGAATTATATAAAATTTTTATTAATTTTAATGAAATCTTGAATATATAGCTACCTTTGGTATATTAACAAAGCAACACAAAATGATTAAGCACATTTACTAGGTTTAATTTTTAAAATATTGCCCTAAAACCAATATTTTACTTGTATTTGAAATGAAAATTTTGATTTTATTTTTAGACACTGAATGCTGATAAGTAGGACTTCTTATCGCAAAGATACACATTTAGGTTATAGCTTTCGGAATTCTAAGCTTGCTGTTATGTCACCCAAACACTCAGTCCATAGGGTTGTAATTATATCCGTCTGCGGGCAACAATAGACCATAGAAATAATGCTTGCTCAAACTTACAAGCCATGTTTCTTGGTGGTTGCCCTACTTTATAATCTCTCAAATTATGAAAACTGAACGAAAGGGGTTATGTCAGATGATTGACTTATCAGACTTTTCTCAGACTTATTATTTACTAACAGTAGGAATGTCAAACCAATTGAACTTCTTTTCACCCCACTGGCCTATAGCTTTGTATTTGTCGCCTTATAGAGTTGACTGAAACATTTTGATAAATGATATTATACAAGCAGTATGACAGGCTGCATAGCGGTGCTGGGCCCGGGAGACTGAGCCAACTCCTTTGGCTCTATCATTAGGACTGGCATGTATTAGGCATTTCATTCAGAAAACTGGAATGCTGGGATCCTTAAAATGAGATTGATTTTCCCTTTGAGGAGATGTTTGCTCTTTCTGTGTTCCAAGGGCTCCTTGGTGGATAATATCTCTTATAATCACATTTATGCTTTATTTCTCTTCTTATTGGCCCTTCATTCATATATACAGTCACAAAGCCATTGTATTATGGTATATTTTGCATAATTAATTTCTCTAGTAACAATCACTTATCTATGTTAATGAAACAGAGAAGGTATGCATACTGAAAACGACTTGTTCTTTCAAGCCAAAAAATAAACACTCAACCACATAATATTGGGCTACTTTCATTTGATAATTTAGTCACCCGTAAGGAATAGCATGTCAGAAGATGGCGTAAATATTTTTCTGCTGGCCTCTTGCTCAGCAAAACCAGTAATTCTCATTCTTTCCATTTATTCTAAATTATAATTCAACGTGGTAGAAAGCAAATTGTATTGGGGCACATCATATTTATTTTGCATTTGTTAACACACTATTTGAAACTCTGCAGACCTTGCCTGGGAAGGTACTTTTTGATTGTGTATATTTCTGTATTCAGGTGATTCAGGTATCTTTTTCTAAGTGCTTCTATATTCTGCGACATGCCCAATTTCCTTACTTAATAATAAAATAGTCCATGACTCATTGTAAATCAGTAGGGATCCAGCAATAAGGTGCAATACATCACAAAAGCAGTGCAAGCTATCATTGGAGATAATAAGCAGGTGCATTAATATTCATGCTTTATGAAATCCTGGTTGTGCTTCTAAAAAGCTGTAGAATATATTTCAGGTTTAATGTTCCCCAGTAGATGTTTGCCAGTGATTTTGTGATACTTCTTGTAGCGTTTCAGTCAAGGTATCACTAGATAATTTAGAAAACTTTCATCCATGGTTTCCATTTACTTAATTGTATGCTTGGCCAATGTTCTTCAGTGAGTATGCATAATTTTTTCTGGTTGGACCTTGGATCTTTCTTCTTCTCAGCTGGAAGTGCTGTTGTGTAAGACCAATTGTATATGTGTGTCTGTGTACGTGGTATGGCGTGTGTGGTGGGGGTCAGGGAGCAGCAAAAGGGGGAAAAAACTGTATGAATTTTCCTATATTATATGGTGTTTCCCTAGTGTCAAAGAAATGCAATTTTAACTTTGTTTCCATATAGCATGACCTATATGGAGGGAGGATAAGAAAATAATGCTATGCTATAGGGATGCAAAGATACCAAGAGAACAGGACCACAACATAAAGATGCACCGGCTAGGCCTTGTTCAACTCCAGAGGCCACCATGCACCCTTCCCCCACAGCGAGTTGTACGATGTATCAACACCACAAATAAGGCATGTGAAAGTGTGCTACTATCCAGTCTTTAGAACATGTGATTAATATGTATCCTTATTTAGTTCATGTATAAATACATTTACAATAAAGCAGGTATATTTTGCACATGGGTACTGTGAGTAAGCATGCATCTTAGGCTTACTATCCCTCTTGTTTGAAATCATATTTGATTTCTTTATTTTTCCAAGAGTTGACAGAAATCATCTCTACCTCTTTTAGAATCTTAACTATACATCCCCCGTGTCTTCCTACCTTTCTAGGCAGTGAAGGGGCAGGGTTGGGAGGAAAAGGAATCCTCTACCATCCATTTACTGCTACTCCTACCACTGCTACTCCTACCACCTCCATTAGCACCAGCATCACCACTAACTGCTGGAGAGACTTTACATGGAGGGTATTGTAAGAGCTCCTTGGAGTGTGCTGTTTATCCTAGCCTTCCCCACCAGTCTGTTCAACATTCCATGCTTCTCTTGATTCCCTTTTGTTCATCTATTCATCCAGTTATCCTTTTATTCATTCGTTCAGTAAATGTTTACTGTAGGCTCTCAGTAGGCGATGGGGACAGAAGCCGAGCAAAACGGACAAAATCCCTGCAATCATGGAGCTTATATTCTGGTGGTGAGTATGTTTGTAGGGTTAATTCAGCTACTTTAGATCTTTTGCATTTTGTATAGTCTCACTTGATGTTCAGGGTTTAGTTGCTAGAATGGGGTTTAGTTCCTTTCCTCCTGTTTTCTATGAACGATTTATACAACATCAGCCTTTGATGCATGGAGCTAGAGTTTCAGGAATACACTGAAGTTTCCTTGACACAGTCTCTTAGAAATCTCTCAGTTCATGTGAGGCCTTTGCATTGCTGTTTGGTGATGAGAATATATTTGCGTTAGAAGATGCCAAGATTCCATAAGAAAAAGTTAGGATTCCAAATAAGACATGAGAACAAAAATCACAAGAAACTCTCCACTTGTCATGATGACATGTTGGGTTTGTTGCTGTGTGACCACTCCGAAGAAGTAGGATGGACCCCCATCCCAAATTTGTTCAGATGTTGAGAATGATGATGTCACATTTGCACCAAGAGAATGTGAAAAGATTTAGTCCTCAGGTAGTGCCGTTTCTAGGGAGAGCATGGTGGCTCCCAAACAGGTCTGAAAATGGCTTGAAAGAGTCAAGAAAAATGACTACCTTGGGGTTTTTATGGTGGATAGGAGGTGGATCTAGGGTGAGGGTTCCTGCACATGGGGTTTGAACCTCCTGCTGGTGCCAAGGAAAAGTACACCAGGGTTTTCTTATCAGCTTTCCCAGATGTGGGGCAGAAGGGAAGAGGGGGCAGTGAGGCTTAAAAGTTGTCAGCAGTCAAACATCAAAAAAATGGAGTCTGACCCCTTACTACAGTTATGATGATGTTGGGAGGAATTTTGGGATATATGGGTGGAGCGTAAATAAGGACTTTATAACAATGTGCTTAGAAACAGAGAAATAAAAGGAACAATTTAAGAAATATTGGAGCCCTGCCCACAATCGTCTCCTCTTCTTCAGTTTAAGTGCCGACGTTTCCTGGTTTGTGACCAATGACTCATAACCCACTGTCAGTGCTCATGTTATACATAATGATAAGCAGTCTCTCCTCTTGGCCTGGGTGTGTGAAGATGCACTCATTTTGATGTTGGCTTTGGTTATTGGTAAACAGTGTATTCTGAACCGTAATTCTTTGAGCAGCAAAAGTCATCAAACATAAAGTCTGCTTTTACAAATTAAGGGAACTTTGTATCTTTCCGTCCTGTCCCTGAATGAACCACCATAGGGAATTTCAAAGCGCATGCCAAAATATGGGTTTGCTTGGTATTGAAAACTTGGCATTAATTGCCTGTCCATGCTTAGTAAGTGCCAAATACTGTTATAATTCCATCTAAAGAATTTTTCTACAATTGATATGTCCCTGTATATGCCTCAATGAAATTTAAATAAAAATAATGTCAATAAAGTCAGGAAAAGAATTTCACAGCGATGGGGCAATGCTTCACTAATAGCCTCAATTAACTTTCTTAAGTGGACAAGGAACTAAAAAACAACAATAACAAAAATCTTGGTCATGATAACAATTGTACAAGGACCTTTACCCAAATGTTTAAAAAGTAATTATAGAAATCCATGAAAATCATCTGTTGCTGATGGCTGATGGCAATAAATGTCTGTAATTTTATGAATTGATAGACTATCGAATTGGGAAACCGTTATCACTATTATCTTCAAGAGATGAAAATTCTACCTACTAAATGCTCTTACAGAATACTTGCATTCCATTGATTAAATACTTTTCACATTTCACTTATGTAATAAATATGGGTAGCCAGATAACGTAATTAAATTTTTATATTACCACATATGCTGAACATAAAGCAAAGCTTTTCTTCAAAATTATTTCTCAGAAAATCTGAAACTGCCTTATGTTCAAATCCCTACAAAATCTCATATTATGTTTAATTATTTTATTTAGAACAAAGTTGTATTTGGGGAAGACATTAATCTAAAACAATGTTAATAAAAAGCTAGCTTTGAATGTTATTTAGATAATATGATGAATACCATGAAGAAAAGGAAACAAGTGTATCACAGTTGTAGTAATAATTTTTAGTGATATCATCTCAAAATTGCCAAAAATACGTGCCATTGTAAATAAGCCTTTTATTAATCACTTTAAATAGCAATAAAGAATTTTTGTTTTAAAACACAAATATTTTGGCAATCAACCAAAAGAATATTGAGAACAAGAATCAGAGATGTTAAGTTGATCTTAAATAAGACTAAATCACATCTCTAACTATGAAGCACAATCTATGATGGAGGATTGCCAAATTTAATGACAATCAACTATGTTTCAAGACAATGCTAAGAGGAGACATGGTGACTACTGATTTCAGGCAAAGTTGGCAAAGGACAGTTCTCCAAGGTAGATGGCACTCCCTGCGAGGCCTGGAACAATAGGATGGGCTGTGTTGATTGAGAGTGGGCCCTGCCACCCTTCCACATGAGCCTCTTAGAGAATGCTAGTCCAGGAAAACCCACATCATTCAGACAGTGATCAATTCCAAGGGAACCAGCATGAGAATTCTGTCACTAAGAATAAAAAGAGGAAGAAAATAACAAGAAAATCCAATAGCAGGTGAAGAACCCTCCAGCAGAAAAATGCTACCATGAACCAGAGGAAAATTGTGATAAAAAATATCCCAGTGAATTAAAAACAATTTGTGAAGTCATCATCTTTATAAAATAAGGTTTCAATGCAATTATATAAGAATTTAGAGAGCATAGAGCGAGACAATAGAAGATGAAATAAGAGATCGTAGGCTCAGAACAGAGATACAGAAGAGAGCAAGTTAGAGAAATAAACGTCAGATTACAGGGGCCGGCCCTGGGGTAGAGTGGTTAAAGTTCTTCATGCTCTGCTTCAGCGGGCCATGTTCATGGGTTCGGACCCCGGGTGCAGACCTACTCTACTCATCAGCCAGGCTTTGGAGGCATCCCACAGACAAAAATAGAGGCAGATTGGCACAGATGTTGGCTCAGGGCTAATCTTCCTCAAACAAAAAAAGAGGAAGATTGCCAATGGATGTTAGCTCAGGGTGAATCTTCCTCATCAAAAAAAAAGGTCAGATTGGAATCTCCACAAACGTTAATCAACGCACCCAAAATCACAGTAAGGGACATGACTGAGTGAGCAAAATTAAAAGTTAAAAGGGGATGTAGACACAGAAGACAGAGAAAGCCAGTTTCCCCATAATTGTTTCTTGAAAGAATAGAACTAAAATGGGGCCGGTCAGGTGGCGTAGTGGTTAAGTTCACATGCTCCACTTCAGCAGCCTGGGGTTCACAGATTCAGATCCCAGGCGCAGACCTACACACCGCTTATCAAGCCATGTTGTGTTAGGCATCCCACATATAAAGTAGAAGAAGATGGGCACAGATGTTATCCCAGGGCCAATCTTCCTCAGCAAAAAGCAAAAAGAATAGAACTAAAATAATGGAAAAGAAAAGTAATAGTTAAGGATTCCCGAAAGACTTAACAGAGTAAAGAAAGATTTGACTCTTGAGACTGAAAGAGCAAATTGTGCCTGGAAAAGTGACAGACAACAATCAATAAACTTAGCAAAATTACTACACTCAAAATAAAAAAAGAATACTGTGGGCATCCAAGCAATAAAAACCAATTCATCTGTAAAGATGGAAAAGAAAATCCAGGTTCTAGTTTTCTTAGATTTCTCCTTGGCATCACTCAACAGTGTTAAGAAAGTGAAGCAGTGCCTTAAATTCTAAGGAAAAAAATTGTGACTTAATAATTTTACACTCAGCCTAATGTTTCGTCCAGTATTAAGAAAATAAACAATTTGATTGTAGGCTACATTGTTCTCATGAACCTTCCTGAAGAATGTATTATAGAACAAAGTTCAGGCATTGGAAGCAGAGGAAAAACTCCAGCGAGAGTACTGGAAAAGACCATCGAGTCAATTTAATTGTAAGACTAAAGTTAAAAGAAATGCATGAAGAAAATAAATATTAAAAGTTAAATATTAAAAATAAAAGAAATAGTCCCAAACCTTAACAACATAGAAATGGTATATGGTGTAATAAAGTATAATATTGTGATTTTCTCATCTTTTATAGGTGAGGGAAGAAGATATCATTTAATGATGATAAATAAAATAGGAATATAAGATATTCACAGAGACAAAAAGTTAATAGGAAAAATAAGTACAATAGGGTGGGGGAGGGGAAGACAACAGAGGGAGAAGCAGCAGAAATTAAATAATCTTGTCAATGCTCCTACTAGGGAGTAAATGAAATCTAAAGACATTGTAAATATGTACATTAAATGAAATTTAATTATAAAAGTAATAATTAGAACAAAATAGAAACCTTTTATATTTTAGTAGAATGCGTATAAAAACTGTACGGTGGAAGATGAAAAAGCAAAGAAACTATTTACATAGCTTTATATGTGCTGATATATAATGATGTTCAAGATACATTGTTAAATAGAAAGAAGTTGTGAAATAGCATGCAAAATCATGTTTGTGTTTGTTAATATCCTTAATGTATATGTTTCTTCTTTTTCTTTTTTTTTTGGTGAGGAAGCTGGACCTTGAGCTAACATCCGTTGCCAATCCTCCTCTTTTTGCTGAGGAAGATTAGCCCTGAGCTAACATCTGTGCCCATCTTCCTCTGTTTTGTATATGGGATGCTGCCACAGCATGGCTTGATGAGCAGTGCATAGGTCCGTGTCCAGGATCCGAACCTGCAAACCCTGGGCCACCAAAGTGGAGCATGCAAACTTAACCACTATGCCACCGGGCTGTCCCAATGTATGTGCTTCTTTATTAATAGAATAGCACTTATTTCTCTTAAATGATACTCTACTATGTAATTGCTACCTCAAGAGGAGCACTATGTAGCCATAGTTATTGTTATTATATTATGACCTTGTATCCTAATAAATCAATATTTTTCATTACCATCACATACTTAACATAAAACTATATCAAATAAGACTATAAATATAGTATATCTAGTACCTGCATGTGAGTAGCTTATAATCAGGCTAAGAAGATGAGACTGGCAAAATTGGAGGCTGCAAATTAATGCTCAGTTATGTTACACAAATCCTCTTTCAAACCTTCTTAGATTATTGCAACTGTTGGTGGGTGACCTCTCTTCTTTTTGTTTTTTAACAGCAGTTTTAGACTATAACATATTTCAACATTTTACTATATCTTTATCATTTTCTGATAGTTCAATATATGATAGTCTTGTCTTTATAGAAGTGGTGAGACTGATTGTCAAGTCCTTGGATTTAACATAATAGTCACACAAAGCAAAATGATTGGGTAGAAGCTCCAGATATCAATAATAAAACATGAATAATTTGGGGGCTGGCCCAGTGGCATAGTGGTTAAGTTTGAGCGCTCTGCTTCGATGGCCTGGGGTTTGGGGGTTCATATCCCAGGTGTGGACCTACACACCACTCACCAAGCCATGCTGTGGCGGTGTCCCACATACAAAATAGAGGAAGACTGGCACAGATGTTAGCTCAGGGACAATCTTCCTCACCAAAAAAAAAAAAAAAATCAATAATTTTTATAACATGCTAATATGTATTGTGTGCCCATAGATGATGAATAAGAAACTGAGGCACAAAGAGGTTACTTTGCCCCAAATCAAAAACTAGTAAGAGACAAAATTAGGATTAGGACCCAAGCAGGCTGGCTCCAGGACTGGTACACATAATAGTACATTAGATGTTGACGTTGACTCTACTCAGTTATTTAACCTTACTGACTTCTTTTTTTCCATCCGTGAAAGGTAGAAAATAATGACTTACTTTTTAAAGTTGCTATGACAATTATTAAGAAAAGTACATCTAAGAGCTTTGTAAGCCATGAAGCTCTATAGCAAATGTAAGGTATTACTGTCATCATTGCTATTGCCATCACATCATACAGGCTTAACTCATAAAGGAGCAAAGTTTTCATGTAAACTCTTGTTGAGATCAATTACTTTTACATACAATCATTTACTGAGTTTTAAATCTCAACGTGCATGTTCTTGCTCAGATTGCGCAATACTCGTGCCCTAAAATGGCTTATATTCTACTGAGAAAGACTACCCGAAAGGCATAATGTAATAAGGGGCTGAATGAAGTTCTGAGTTTTGTGCAAAGACCTAGTAGAGAGAAAAGGGGAAGAGAAGGATTGTGAGACTCAAAGAGTTAAACGATTTCTCCCAGCTTAGAAAGAAAGACTTGCAATTTCAAATTCTAATACTCTTCCTGTGGGAGAAGCATCAACAAGTTTTGTATTGTATTTATGCTGCACAGCAACCTTTCTGCATCGTCTTCAGCCTCCCTTTTCTGCATCTTCTCCCACAAAGACTGTCGTTGACCAACACCAGAAATGAATTTGATTTCTCTAATGCGGAAGGTAATTGGATTTTTCTTTATTGAATGCATCCCTTTAATGACTGTCTCTGCTCCTGCCAATTTAGCTGCAAGTGACCTGACATTGATCTGATAATATGACTTAAAATAAAGAGTTGAAGCTAGGGGTGAAAAAGACCAGCTGTCTGCCATCAGAAAAAATGTTTTTTGCCTCATCTTGCCATTTTCCCGAGAAGATCCTTTATCCTTGAGTGTCATTTTTACAAAACATGCTGCTGTAATAATTGGTCATATAGCAGCAGATTGCCTCCTTCTAGAAAATATAATAAGTATTTCCCAGAAAGTGCCTTGGAGAAAACATTGAAAATTGAATCAAATCCACCCAGTAATCATTTTGTTCCTTGAAAATATTTATTACCATGTAGACTCTTTCTGAAATAGGATAAATATTGCTGGACAGAATTAATTAAATCTTTAAAAAAGCTGGTGAAACATGAAATATTTATTTAGGTATTTATTTACTTAACCTTGAGGTTTTGTAAAAATAAAAATTGATACAAGAATTGTTATTCAAGGGGGTTACAAAGGAGTAGTGGATGAAATTGTTGTGTTTGGAAGAATAGCAATTCTTTCCTCAGAGGAAGTTATAATATAAAACTGTTTGTATGCCCAAGAATATATAGGATTTAAATTTCTCTACTTTTGCCTTTATTTATTTTTTAGCAACAATGTAACTCAGTTGATTCATGGTTAATTTTTATTCTATCATCTTTGTTCATTCTGATAAATATAATGAATCTTTTTTGACGGAAGATACAATTCATGGGTAATAGTCTGAGTTAGAAAATAAAATCTTGTAATTTTAAAGTGGCAAGAAAATAGATGAGAAAATCATCAATAAGCAAGTTTCCTTTTAAAAATAAGTAAAACAAGTGTTTTTCCTTTTTAAATTATTATTAGTCTTATTTATATTTATCAAAGTAATATTTTAAATAAATTAACTAAGAGTTTATATTAAAACCACTTATGATTGTTGAATATTTACAGGTTCAACAGTGAAGCCAGATCACACAAAACTATTGTAGACCCTAAGTTAGACAGAGCTGGCATAAATCCGCGGTGTTACTCAATGACAGTCTATGGACTTACATTGGTTCTCATCAACCAATGGAAGCTTGGGAGTTCTATTCCTAGAAATGATGTTAAGAAAGAATATAAAGAAAAATTAAGACAGACTATATCCTGGAGACTGAGCTTCTTACCCACTCTTCCGATTGAATCTTAAGTGAGCATGTGAAGCATTGGCATGCCAGTAAGTGTTTCCAGAGACCGTTGCTTGAATGCTATGTGACACAAGATGGGCTTGCAAGAGAATAATGAACCTTCCACAGGAAGTCCACTACTATTGAAGGAGTCACTCATCCAGAAGGACTCCCCATTGAATCACAATCCTTCATCATAAATGATTAAATCTCACCCGTTCCTGTCAGGCCATTGTTGGAAGTTACACTTAAATGCAATGTTAAAGCTTTACAGGAGAAAAGTATATTTCACTGTATGATGAAAATTGTGACAACATGGATGGACCTTGAGGGTATTATGCTAAGCAAAGTAAGTCAGAGGGAGAAAGTCAAATACTGTATGATCTCACTCATAAATAGAAGATAATAACAACAACAAACAAACACATAGAGACAGAGATTGGATTGGTGATTACCAGAGGGGAAGGGGGGAGGGAGGAAGGAGAAAGGGATGATTAGGCACATGTGTTTGTTGATGGATTGTAATTAGTCTTTCGGTGGTGAACATGATGTAATCTATACAGAAATCGAAATATAATGATGTACAACTGAAATTTATATAGTATTATAAACCAGTGTTACCGCAATTAAAAAAACAAGAAAGAAAAAGAGGTAGAAAGAAAAGTAGAAGAAGGCGTAGAATTGCTAATGGCATGGAGGTAATTAGAATAAACATGCCGTAAAACTGGGTTCAAGTACTATACCTCAAACTGGGTTCAAGTACTATACCTCACATATCATTGAAGGAAGATAGGGAGAGAAGGGAAGGTAATATTTTGACTTATGATATAGGTAAAAATCTAGACACATCAGGAAATATTTGAATTTTGGAGTTTCTGATTAGACAAAGTTAAAAAGAATATTGTATTTTATTTATTTATGTATTTTATTTATTTGTTTTGTTTCTATGGAGAGGTTAATACTATCTTAACAATGCCTCTTTATATAAGATAATCTTGATTGATGTTTAATAAATAATCTCAATATTTGACATGTTGAATGACCTTAAGTATGCTCATTCGTTATGTAAAGTCAAATGAACTACTAAAGTTTTTAACTGAAGGAAGTATGTCCTTCTAATTTTTATCTCTGCATATATTCAAATGTTAAAATACATACATATTTTATTCTCAATAATATGTAAATTATGTGCATATTTAAATCTGAATGTAAGGTTTCTGAAAGTGTTAAATAAGTTTCTTTCATTGCTTCAGGTCACTGATATGATGCTTCAGGACAAACCCTATCCTGATTGGGGAAAATCTGCAAGAGCTTTCTGGAAGAAAGGAAATGTTAGGATCATTTTATTCTGGTAAGAGGTTGTTTCATTTATTGATTTATGCCTTGCCTCACTCAATAAAGGACTTAAGTTGGAAGGTAGTTTTCTTTAGATATATAGAATTCTGTCCAGAGAGGCATTTTCAGTGGATACAGTGCTCCATTAAAATGATTAAAACCCATTCTCCTAATTATTTTATGAATTAATTTCTGCTTACATATTGCTGCATATACATATTTACAAGAGATACGTTTTGCTAATGTAGTGATGCATAGAAGATTTTACCAGAGGTAAGTAGATTTTTGACTCAGCAAAATCAAGCTGTAATTTTCATCGATGAAATCTGATAAAAGTGTCTCAAGTAAATACTAAATTTCCGGTATATTTGACAGGATATAATTGTGCTCTGAAGAACTTATACAGAGCAGGAACCTCTTTACAAATCACATCTGGTTCATTGACATTTCTTCTTTGCATAGTTTCCTTTAGCTCTCCAGCCCAGTCATTGCAACTAAAAAGCAATCCATGTCTTATAGAACTTTGTTTTTTGTGGCGTCACCATTGTTTATGTGTATTTGAAGAAGTTTAGACAGAAAAGATAGGAATATAGAGACAGTCAGAAGGGCACTTCCACCTGGCTGTGTGACCCTGCCCAAGCACAGCGATTTGACATGCTATATGAAAAGCTACGGACTCTAACATTCAGAGAAGTTGTAATTGATGATAACTTGTGCCTTTTAAATTCCCTGCTAGTCACCTGCCTTTGGAAATGAAAGAAAAAAAATCTGTTTATTCTTGGATTTCATTCTGGGGGTTGATTTTTTTTCATGTACAAGCTACAAAAATCATAGTAACTAAGTACTTGGGGGAAAATATACACGTTAAGCTCTTTTTGTGCTTTCGCACTATCATTAAATGTTACTAGAGATATTTGGCATTTTGAACTCAATTCTTAGCAGGTAAACAAAAGTAGATTTTTCAATAATGTAAAAATGAATATGATTTGCAGATGTTTATTTACACCTTGTCTCTATGAGTCAAGTATGGCCTATTTTTATGGTGCATTTAACCTTCATATTTTTTCCTGTTTATAAGCTCTCTTATGTAGCTTGTCTGAATAATATATAGTATAATAATTATAGGAAATATTTATTGAGGGTATGTTTTGCTCCAGGCTCTGTGCTAAGTACTTGACATTCTATATATTTACTCATTTAATCCTGACAACCCTATAAGATAGGTGCTATTATTGTGAGCATAGGTCTCTGACTCCAGAGCCTCAGTTCTTAATCATTACAGTAGACTATCTGTGGAAGAACAAAGGATACGTTATGTGCAAATTTCAAAATGATTATCTTGAACCCTTTTTTAGGTAATGGTGCTAGATAAGAATGTGAGATTCTGGGGAATCATTCCACCCTACAGAATTCTCTACAGAGGTTTTAAGAATCATAATTTAAAAGAAGATAGACTCTAGTATTAAAAGTGTTTATGGACTATCTGTCTTCAAACAATATCCATTTACTATGTTTATAGACATTTTGTATTATTTAATGTATCTTCAAAGGCAGCCCATTGATTATTGTTCAATGTGGCCACTGACAGAGGTCACACGTGTATTATTTGCAAGGATGAGCCGTGCATTTAGCAATCTGAAGGCCCCTATGATTGTTGTCATTAGCTGCTTTTAATTGCAATTGCTGTTTCAGAGGAAAGGAATCCATACTAGATTTTTCCTGACGCATCTTAGTACATTTTTCCTTGCACATTATTACTGAGGTCTGTATATTACCAATCACTTTTATACAAATGACTTTATTTTTGACATATGTGATAACATAGCCCCAATGGGTAATCTAAAGCATATTTTAAATGTTGTTAAAAATTAATTTAATTAGTCACTGACATATAATATTCTTGAATGGAAAGCAAACTAAACACTTATTCTTGTAGTCGTTGTTTCTGTCAAATTATTGATTATTAGATAATATATTTGAAAGATGGTTTTTTCATTGTTATATTTCAAAAGTAGTATTTCAAATCATGGAGAGCATAAAATAACTGGAGGAAAATTTAAATGCCACTTTAAAAATATTTTTTCCTATTTTATCCATTTCTGTACAGTTAGATTATCTTGACAACGGTATTCATGGTTTTAAAAAAGGAAAATCTGATGCAAAAAGTTGAATATGGAAATTATGTGGGAAGCAAAGAAATATTCCTTTTTGTTCATACTTTTGAGATAAAAGGGATTTAGCAAGTGTAAAGGGCATTTGACTTTTTAGCTCTGGGAGATAAAATACAGAAGTCAGTGGCAAGGTTTTAAATGAAATTAAAGATAGTGTTTACATACTGTGTATCACCTACTAAAAACGAGGTGTTTTCTTTTGGTTTTGCCATAGTTAATGAAAGAGAGATTCGTGCTAAAAATCTATGGCGGAGAAGAAATTTTGCAAAGGAAAGCTTTCATAAGTTGCAACGTGATTATGTACAGCAGTTGAAACAGTACAACATGCAATTTTGTTCTAGTAGACTTACTTTTTACCTGCATGTAGCTACTTTATAACTCACAAATGCCTGTCAGAAACTATTTCATTTCCAACTGTGTGGCTGAGTTCTTCCTTAATTCTTAATGATAGGTGTCTCTACATCGAAGAAAATGGTTCCTATTTCTTTCTGTAATTGCGCAAAAATGAGCCTGCTAGAGCACATGGGCTCCTGTACCTGGGAGGAGACTATATTATGGCTGTATTTGAAAATACTAAAAGGAAAAGTGAAGAATATTCATAGAACTTCCCTTACAAAGCCTTTTCCCCAGCCTTTTTGATAATTAAAAAGAATGATGACCTAAGAATCTAAATCCTAGGTGAATGCCATACACTGTTCTATTTTTCAGAGGGTCTACCAAAAACCATTTTTACTTAACTTGTGTCTGAAGTAAAAGAACATGTGCATAAAAAACAAGTAATGTGATATTTAACGCCTATCTCCCTGCTTTATTTACTCTCTAGGGACACAATTTGTATGTTTTTGATGGGAAGCATCTTGGGATGATATTTCCCAAAGGCTTAGCTTTGTTTTAAAATAAGAGGAGACACCGTCCTGTGATTAGTAGAGGAATTGGTGGAAGAGGGGATTGGGAGATCTGCTGGTTATTAGGGCTTCATAAATACTCCAGTTCCTCACCTTCCAGACGCATAAGAGGATTGCACTTTTCTTCCTCCTCTGATCACATGACTTGCTTTGACCAATTAAAATGTGAGTGAAAGTTACGTGTGTCATGTCTAGGTAGAAGCATTTAATTGTCAATGAGAAGCACTGAAGGGAGCTCTTTTCTCGGTAGAGTTGTGGAAGTTTGTGTCTAGCTGAAGCCCCTGTCATTCAGGTTCCCTGAATGACCAGGATAAACCAAGCATCCTTAACAGCACAGTGCACATGGGGTATGAGCGAGAAATGATCCTTTGCAAATGTTAAGCCACTGAGATTTGGGGGTTGTTTGATACTGCAACATAAACTAGCCCATTCTGTTGTATACAGAAATTGATCCCTAGGAGTGGAGGCTGCCATAACAGAAAGCTAAAATTTTTGTCTTAAGGGTTGGACAGCAAATGGCAAAGAAACTAATGATAGAGGCTGGAAAGATGGTAACCCAGCTGTTATAGTGGCAAAGCATATTGTAAAAATTGTGGTCTGTGATTACTTAGATGCTCCAGGTGAAGTTGGAAAACAGAATATTAGTAGTGTGTTGTGTGGTGCATCTGTGTACAACTCTGCGCTTCTGTTTCATTCTGATGCATAGAGATTATCTTTTATTTTTTTCTTTTATGGATGATTAGTATCTTTATATTTTAAAAAGTAGTTTATCTAGTGCTATAATGGTTTGGGTGGGCATCTCTTGATCCTGATTATTGTAATTCTTAACTGGGAAATAGATGTCGCTGCCGCTGTTTATCCTGCTTTTAATATCGTGTTTATTATTAAAGTCTAACAAAAGGAACTTAGTTGTTTAACTTTGACCAGACAAGAGCTAATCAAGAAATGATTATCTTAATATACATGGTGCGGGAGAGTAACATGATAATAATAAAATAATAATAAAATGTAATAAAGTAATAAAAAACGACCTAAGAATCGGGAAATGTCCATCAGAAGGGTTTTGGTGATAGCTCTACCAATATCCAACGTATGACCTGTATGACTACTTTGGGTTTCCATTTTCTTTTCTGCAAAAGGGATGTTTTTTTATTCTGCATGATCCTTTTCAGCTTTATAATGCTATTTTCTATTATTAAGATTAAAATGTTGAAGAGGAAGTAATTCTGTCTGTTTTGCTCCAGAGGGAAGAATATGGATGGCTATAGTCTGAATGTTTTTGTCCCTCCAAAGGTCATATGTTGAAACCTTAATGCCCTATACATTAAGAAGGTCTGAGAAGGTGGGGCCTTTGGGAGGTGCTTAGGTCATGAGGGTGGAGTCCTCATGAATGGGATTTGTGCCTTTTCAAAAAAAGGCTCCAGAGAGATCCTTAGCTCTTTCCGCCATGTGAGGACACAGCGTGATGGCCTGGGCTATGAAACAGGAAGGAGGCCTTCACCAAAGGCAGTCATGCTGGTGTCTTGATCTTGGACTTCCCCACCTCCAATAAATTTCTGTTGTGTGTAAGCCACTCAGCCTGTGGTGTTTTGTTATAGCAGCCCAAAGGGACTAACACATGGAGCAATGAGTGTAAGTCACACAGAAGCAGACTTTAGATTCATATACGAAAGAATTCCCAATAATGTGAGCCTCTCAATGCTGAATGTTCCTACCTGACGAAGTGCTGAATTCCCCAACAGTAGATGTATTCCTGCAAAGTCTAGATAATCTTTCAGGGGTGCTATAGAAGGGATTTTCAGAGTGAGTGGAAAAAAAACAAAAAACAAATCACTTCTAAATTTTCATCAAACTTGAAGATTTTATGACTCTACCTTTTTAACTAGAAAGGTATTTCGTATTTCTCTGCTTTATAATAGAGAGGATACTAATTATAATTTAATATTCTGTGTCTAATTCCATGATCGTCATGAGGAAAATTTTTACATTAGACAATAATTCATGAAAGGTTCCAGGGGCAACTATAGTATGCAAAGCTTTTTGCTTCACTTCCCCAAAAATAAATTAGCTCGTATCTTTCCTCTAGATAAATTTTGTCTTCTTGCCTTCAGCCTTCCTTCCATCTCAACATGTCTCTTTAAGCAGTTGTCTACCTTCAATTAAAAGCTGCCTCTGTAACTGAGAAAAAGCAGAACATTTTTAGCCCAAATCAAATAACTATACCTATTAAATCAGTCACCTTAACATTTTTTTTGTCCAGCATATTCTCTGTATGCTTAGATTTTAAATTTTAAAGTTTGTTTGTCTTAGCACAGCTTTAAACATTTTGCACAAAAATTCATGTCAAGCTTTTCATTCACAGTTCATGAAATCTCCTACAATTGTTTCTTTTCTTAAAATTGAAATATAATTGATATACAATGTTCTAATAGTTTCAGGTGTACATCATAGTGATTCGATGTTTATGTACATTACAAAATGATCACTATGATAAGTCTAGTTACCATCTGTCACCATACAAATTTACCATATTTTCGACTATATAGTCACCTTAACTTTCAACACTACACTAAGTTGACGGGCTCCACTGAAGTCTGGCTACTTCTAAGCAGAAATATCCAAGGATATGTTTCAACTGGTTTTCTTGCTAGATGGAATTTTCTGACTTCCATAGGAAAATGTGATTGATGTTGCCTTACTCTGTTGTCATATTATTTGGAGATTTTTATTTGAAAAGTAAATTCTGTATTTATGCCTGAGAGATTTAACGCTCAGGCATATATCTATGCCTGAGCATTAACACAATCCTATGACCTTCTAGGCTTAATTTTGCTGAATTAAGAACAAGCCTTATTTTTATTAACTTAGTTTAGAAAATACTTATTAAGTGCTGAGTGCAAAGTGAAATGTGGTTAGGAGCACAGACTCTTGAGCCAGCTGCCTGGCTTTCAATCCTGACATCATTGCCTCCTGTTGTGTATTAGTTATTACAATTTTGTTTTAACTGGCACTGAGAATTCAACTTTGAAAAAGAAAATAAGGACTCAGACAGCATAATTTTCTGTCCAGTGAGAAATACAGGGAGGAAAAGAGAGGCAGTACCAACCATGGGTGTGGAATATTCATTTTTATATGTATTAACTGGTTTGGCTGTTTATTGATTTGTCTTCCCCAGAGCCCATCCATTTTTTTTTTTTCACGAGAAGGAGCTCATTTTGAATTATTTGCTGCATAGGTGTTGAATGAAAGCCTTGTAAATTAAATTCTGTGGTGAAAATTTACTATGTATGTAGTTCTCATTTTTTACTAGAAAGATGGAGAATAAATATTTCATAAGGTTTTAAATTAAAATATCTTTAAAAGTTTAAAGAAATATATTAAAGTCAAAATGATGATTAAGTTCTCTACATATTTCGTATCACATTACTTGAGACTTGATATTACTTGTGATATTTCTATATCACATTACATATTTCTATATCATATTACGTATTTTTATATCACATTACATATTTCTATATCACATTACTTGAGAGCAGATATAACATCTTATTTACCACATCCCTAGGACTTATCGCAGTGCCTGACACGCTGTAAGCATCAAATACGTTCTTACTGAATGAATTACTTTGGTGAGGACTTTCACATATACTATACTTGGTGATATTTCTGGAAATTTATTCAGATAGAGTGCTTCATTGAAAATGATAAAAAATGATTAAAAATATTTTGATCTTGTGATTAATTGATACTTTATAAGGATTTGTAATGCTTATGAATTATTTTTTTCTGAAAAATATTTAGAAATATTTATTTTCAGTGCTTTGAAACATCATCTTGGTCCCAAATTATATAATCTACCTACAACTAGAAAGTTCATTAAAATACTGTTGAATGTATAACTGCAATGATGAAACATCATCTCTGTACTGACTCTGAAAGTTTTTATCTTAGGATCTTTTCCTCATTTCTTAAAGGAGAGTGAAGTTTAAGGAAAAAGAATTAATTAAGCTGGTCTTAAATTGCTTAAACAATACTGCCCTATATAAGCCTTCATTCCAACAGCTAAAGCCTGGAATAGCAACATTGAGCCCAAGAACAATCCTTGGATTTATGAATCTTTGAAACAGAATGCCCTTTAATAAAAGATTGGCACTACTGCGTAGTTTTTCTGTAAAACAATTACGGGTAGAACAGAGTTATTCCTCTTCAACCTTAAATTTGCTGGTTGAATGGAGTACTCCCCTGAGCCATGAGGCCTAAGTCATACTTACTTATTGAGTTTCTAAAGTATAGGTCACATATTCAAGGGTCTCTGAGTTCACATATACTAGTATAAATGTGCAAATTTAAAATAGAAACAATAAATTCTAGAAGAGAGAAAGCAACGCTTAACCAAGATTAGTGACTTGATCCATTTCAGCAGTGTGGGAAATCTCTACCTATTTTTGCATTGTTTTCCTCATGATTCATGCCCCTGCTCCCACCATCTCTAGTGAACTAAAAATACAAAGTCTTTCATACTAACAAAACTCCAAATATTTCTATGGCTTGACCTGTTGGAAAGCCCAGATATTTCCACCCTTGCTCTTTCCGCACCTCTTCTAGTAACCATTGGTGGAATACCTTGAGGTATTTATCTCCATCCTGCAAATATTTACAAAGTAGCAGTAGGCAAATACCTCCGAGTAAAATGCTGCTACAATAAATGTCTTTTGCTGGCAAAGTCCTCCTTAAAAAAGTGTTTATTTTTGTATGCTTTGATCAAAACCTGCTTATTATAGTTAAGATTCTCTATTCAAGTGGCAATCATCATATCAGAATAGCTGTCATTCTTTATTTAAATCACTCCGATCATAAGCGTCCATCAGCTTTTTGCACATTGAATGGGAGAACAACGAAGTCTCAGGGTCACCATGGAGCAGCTAGTTGTTTAGTGCCCATAATTCTCTACAGTTCTCATCTGGTTCTGAGACTGGTGATTCACAAACTCAATTTTGTGGTACATTAGTCACTGTTGGAAACTCAGAACTGATTGGTTTTCAAACCAGAATCACTGGTAACTAATACTTAGATGTTCTCTTAGGGCAACTCTTTTACCATTATCTAAGTGGAAGTGAATCATTATTTTCTGAGCCACTGATCAAAAGAGGTGGAGAGTACAGGGGAGGTTCATCCAAGACAAGTTGAGACCTGTGACAGTCCCATCAATGTGCAATTTCTTTCCAGGATCAGACTGTGACTATCACCCAGATCCAGTATGAATTCCCCTCAGCAAAGCTGGTTCCATAATGCCAGCTCTTGTTTTCAGAATATCGTTTTCCTCTGTTTCTCCCGCTGGCCAGAGCTCCCTGTGTGAATGCCTTCTCTCTTTAGAAGAAGGAATGGATGCATTAACTGTATTGAAGGTTAAAATGCTTTGACGTTTTCTGTTGCACCTGGGAAGCTTTCTGATGAATTAGGCGTAGAATGTACAGGCAGGTGTCACAGAGCAGATGAGGCACTCTGAGTTTGTTCTCACACATTTATTTATTTAACCCAAAGTGATGGGCATCTGAGTGACCCACGTTCTGGAAACCAAACAAGAATGAATGTCTCCATGTGTAAGCTGGACAAAGCTTTGCTATTGAGTGAAAGAAAAATACGTGCTTGTCTTGTTCATTAATTCATTCATTCATTCATTCATTCATATTTGTTGACTGTGTTAGGCATTCACTGGGAACGCAACAGAAACAGGAAACACACATAGTTCTTGCCCTCATGTAAGACTTACTGTCTTTCTAATCAACTAGACTGTTGGTAAGACAGAAATAAAGAAATAATTAAGTAAATAAAAAAATTACAAATAATGATAAGTTCTAGGAAGGAAGCAAATATCAGTGACTGTACCCCTTTCCAGGTCCTTCCTCTTCAGGTCACATTTCTTGAAAGGGTTGTCCACACTCGCTCTCCACTTTTTTTGCTTGCCAATTACAGTGTCATCTCTGATCCTATTCCACTCTATGGATTCTGTGTAGTTTCTTACCATCAGTGCTCCTGAATTTCAGCTTTTTTCAGACTTCTACATGCACAAACCAGTACTGTTTGGGAGGTTATTCATGCAATGGTGACTTTGGCTGGCCATCTTTTATTTAAGGTGGGCAGTTATGGAAGGACATAGTTGAAAAGTAATATCTTAACCTTTTATTTTGATGTCCTTTAAGGCAAACAATGAGGGGGAACTTTTTCAAATGTGTATTAGACATTGTATTATTTTCTTAAATATAAAATATCATTTTAACAAAATTTTCAGTTTGTACTAATATATGGACAGCCTTTCAAGTGTTTGTTTACTGTCAGAAAGATGTACTAGAAAGGCACTTTCTCTTCATTTTTTAATTAATAAATATGTGCTGCATGATCGCTTACTTTGTATAAGCCAGTGTGTTTTAGTACAAACTTCTGATTTTTGGAAATGCAGTGAAGAGCTTGCATTTCCAGTGGAAGACGGGTGGGGGGAGGAAGGCTTTGACATGCCTAAACCACATATCGAAATATGGAAAACAGGCCTTAAGAGGTAAAATAAGAATGTTATGGGAATTTAGAGGTAGGAGAGATTACATAAAGCATATACTATAGACTGAATGTTTGTGTCCTCTACAAGTTCATGTGTTGAAATCTAATCCCCAATGTGATGGCTTTTGGAGGTGAGGTGTTTGGAACGTGATTTGGTCATGGGGGTGGAGCCCTCATGAATGGGGTTGGTGCCCTTTTAAAAGAGACCTCAGAGAGCTCCCTTGCCCCTTCCACCACATGAGACACAGTGAGAAGATGGCTATCAACGAAACAAGAAGCAGGCTCTCACCAGACATGGAATCTGCTGGCATTTTGATCTTGGGTTTCCCAGTCTCCAGAACTATGAGAAGTAAATTTCTATTGTTTATAAGCCAGTCTATGATATTTTGTTATGTTAGCCTGAACAGATTACAACATGTGCAGCATAAATGATACTTTAAATATTTTAGTGGTTTGAATTACACATCTGATGTTTTTACTTTGAAATATTTTCAACTTATAAAAGAGTTGTAAAAATAATACAAAGAATTCCTGTATATCTTTCATCCATGTTTCCCAATTGACAACATTTTATGATGTTTGCTGTATCATTTTTTTCTCTCTCTCTCACTAGATAGATAATGGTAACATGTCAATATTAACTTCCTGATTTTGATAATTAGACTGTAATCATGTGAGAGAATTTCTTTCTTTTAGGAAAGGATAAATATTTCATTGTATTTCCTAAAACTCTCTTCTTTTAGGAAAGGGTAAATAGTTCATTATATTTCCTAAAACAAGGACATTCTCTCACATAACCACAGCCCAATTGTCAAAATCAGGAATTTAACATCAGTATAATACATTAATTGTCAGACCTTATTTAAAGCTTGCCAGTTGTCTTAATAATGTCTTTTATAGCAAAAAAAGAAAAAAAGTACAGAGAGAGAAATAATAAAAATAAAAAGATTGTTTTGTTTTCGTCTGGCTCAGTACTCAGTACAGAAACATGCATTATATTTAGTTGTAAACCTCTTCAGACTCTTTTAATCTAGAACAGAAAACTTAGCTTTCATAAAGGTATTTTTTAGATGCATATTCTTTTACAAGTGCTGACATGAAATATTTTCATTCATTGATGAAAATTTACTAGAACTCTTTCAAGATTTGATGAGCCTTAGACAACATATCACATATTGTGAATACTTCCTATAATACCTGCATTTAGGAATTGATGCTATTCTTAGTATAACACATTTTCAGTTTGGCTCACTGAACTTTTGAAAAGTAAATGTCACTCTTTGCCGTTATTCTTTAAACCCGCCCTTCTATTTGTTTTATGTAGTTCAGAATCAGCAATACTTTAAGCAAGCATTCAATCAACTTCTAAAGTATATTCCATGTTGAGCCAGAATTGTGGAGGATAGGGGAAAACAGGCGTTATGATCCCAGCCCCCAAGAACCATGCAAATGATTTGGGCAACCCAAAAGTCACATAAATACAACAAACAGTAGATAACACAAGGTGGTTCGTGACCAATAATTAAATTATCTCATACTGACTAAGTTCTATTTGGAAATGGAAAGAGGATTGGGGTAGTCATGGAAGTAATCACGGAGGAAGTTAGATCTAAATAGGCCCTTGAAGAACGCAGAAGTAGAACCTTCAGGTGATGGGAGGTCTAGCAAGAAGCAACAAGAGTTCTGTTACAGGATGATTGGAGCAGTCAGGATTCTCAGATCCAAATAGGCACCTGGCAAGAAGAAAGTCTTTTTTCTGATATTAAGAAGGTTATCACAGGGCTGGGGTTTCAAAGCAGGAGTTGCCCACAGTTTTGGGGGTACTGAGCCGGTGGGTTACACACAAGAGCTTACCCAAAAATGTAAGACTGCTTCCCGGGAACTGCCAAAAGCCTATTGCCCATAAGTAGGCTCTGAACTCAGAACTAGACAAGAGACAGTGTTGGCCCAATGCTGAGTCTCCTGGGATTGAATCAAAGATACTGAAAGTCCTCTAATCCCCAATGAGAGACAAAGATTGACAGTTTAGGCTCTTGTTCCCAACTATGCCATGAAAGTCTGCATTTTTTGTGGTTTTCTTACCATGTCCCTCCCACTGAGTTGAGAGGAGACCATGTTTTGTTTTGCTCAGTATTCCCTGGGCTTACTAGCCATTGAATAAATATGTGTTCAGTTGCTGATGCCAGAATAAATGACTACAATCTTCCTTGGTAAACAAAACTGGAACCCTCTAATGCTTTAGTAGAGAGTTGCTCGCAATGAGGACATCCCGATGGGGCGGGTTTGTCTGGATGAGTAGCCCTAATTTTGTCCCTTGTGTTTCCCCCCCGCCTTGGGGTTGTCTCATTTGCATCACTGCTGCCATCAGCACCACCTGGGCCAAGCATGGTAAGAAACACTTTTCTTCATTTCTCTTTGTCATAGAGTCCAAAATTTTCCAGAAAACCAGTACTAAACACTAAAAAAGAACAAAGAGAAATCTTTTCAGGATGCACAGATATCATAAACACAGTCTGGTATCCTACACACAGGTCTGTGATCCTTTACTATCTCCTCACCTCGGGCATCTGAACCATTTCAGGGACTTTTTACCTCGTTTATATCTCATCCACTTGCTGCTCTGCCTGATTCTATGTGGTCCAGGCCACCATATTTCTGGCTAAAATGGAGTCCTTGCTGAATGAGTTTGGTACAATGCTGCAATCACATTTCCAGTTATAGGTCTGAGTTATTGACAGACTGTGGTGATTAATCCAGGAATGATCCTGCTCTTTAAGTAGCTATCACTCTACCCGAATTATATGAACCACACAGGAGCCCAAATCTATATGTAAGAATTAGCACTGGCTTCAAGTCATTTCTATGTGATTCTCAACCATATTACCTTTTCAGTCATTGTCTTATGACTGAAATATCCTTAGAATCCTGTACCAAAGGAACTTTCATTCATTGAGTGCTTCCTGTCTGCCCAGGTCTGGGCTCTTCACAGTCATCGTTTCATTTATCCACACCACCACTCTACAAGGTAATTATCATTATTATTTGTATTTTAAAGATGAAAGCCTGCAGCTGAACGAGGTTGCATAGCTGGTGCACAACAAAGCTGGGATTCAAGTGCAGGCTGGCTGATTTCAGAGCCTGCACCATACTGCACAGAAGGGCTTCACTTATTCCAAGATTTTAAAACATTTTGCATATTTAACAATGATTAATTGTATTTTTCACGTATATATTTGCTATAACCCTTTCTTTCTTCTAGCAAATGGATTTGGGTTGACTAAAGAGAGACAGTAAGGTCCAAGAATCCTTTGAGTTTATCTCCTTATGTTCCAATACCCTCATGTTATTGGCAAAGAAATTTAAATAAACATCAGTTAAGTGACCTACCCAAGGTCACAAAATTAAGTAATGTCTATCTGGCAATGAACACTTAGGGTTATTGGTTCCTGGTTTAATATTCTTTTTACTGTATCACATTGCCTTTCTATGTTCATTTTTAAAAAATCAATAAAATTTAAACTAAAAGAATTGGCTGGTGATTGGATATGTTGAGGTAACAGCTCTTATAAGCCAATAGTAATTATCAGAACATTCTGTGTAGTTTAAATTGATGTAATTGTATATCATTTTCTCTCAATTACGGGAATTAGGCAAGAAAAAGACGTACAATGTATAGTTTAATATGCCATTAAAGCATGATGTAATAACAGAATCTTCACTTAAGTTCTCATATGAAAAGCCAATTGCTATTTTTCTTGTTTGTTTTATCTTTAGGAATTTCAAGGATTTAATTTCTTTAAAATATATTTGCAAAGTTGAAAATATAGATTACTTTTGATGTCCTAAATGTTGGCACTAACAATCATAACAAAAACCCAGCATTTTACTAGGGGACACTGGAAGTGAGAAGATATTAAACATTACAGCTAGTCAAAGAGGGACTCTATACCTTGGAAAATAGTGAATTCAGCATTCCTGCAGAAAATATCTGCCAGAGAGTGAATATTCCAGCTCTGATTGTAAGAATAGACTAGGTGATAGCCAAGATTCTTTGCATTCTAAAATTCTATGATTCTGGGTAGGTTATTTCCTTGTCTAAGGTTAGCTATGTGTTTGGACAGGCATGAAGTGCTGAGAATAATGATTAAAGCAACTCAAAATAGCATCCTAAGGAAACATTAGTTTTAGCATGCTTATTCTATGCTACACTATTCAGCCATTGAAACTATGCTTTGGCAGGATATTTAATGACTTGAGAGGTGGAGAAAAAAATGCTGATCTAAGTAACTTTGGGAAACAGTGTTTTGACTGGGAACTGAAAGATTAAAGACAAAGGGAACTAGGTATGAATAACTGCATTCTAGTTGGTAAAGTTATTTCTTGTGGGGATATGGGTTAACAATTCTGAGCCTGCTTTCCATGTGTGCTGGGATTTGTCAATGAATAAATGAATGGTGGGTGGTGGAAGCCGGATTTCTCACTGTGGAAGAGGGAAGTTACAGATAAGCAAGGGGGCGGTGGGGGGGGGGGGGGTGGCATGTAGGCTACAGTGAGCAATGTGGTACTAGATTAGAGTCAGACGTCAGTATAAACTCATGTTTAGCTTAATATAAAGACAGATGAATATTTACAGAAATAATTTTAGGTATGTTTGTATGTATATATGGGTTATATATCTAGTTCTCTGTGCTGGGAGGGCTCAGACAGAATGACACTCCAGTAGCAATGAGCACACCCAGTGCCCTGATCTTGGTTTCTAGTGCTGTTCTTCAGTGAAAGGAACCAGGGCACTTGGGAGAAATGACTGATTCTAGGTCTGGGGCAGAGAATATATAAAATGATCCTGGAGTATCTTGTCATACCAGAAAGTAAGGAAATGTTCAAAAACAAAATGATGGGGACACGTCAAAGGGACTCAGAGTCAACTTGAAAGAGCTCCCAGTGGCCAAAGTTAGAACAATTTGATTGACAAAATAAATGAAATAGTTCTAGATTATAATCTAAAGTATCAAATAAGTATCCATGAATCCATACTAATATAAATAAATGATTAAATAAATCGGGAAGAAGAGAAATCTCCCATATAGAGGAATTCAAAATAATTTATGTAGATACTCTTCTCTTCAACATAGTGAAGCTTAACTCCCAAATTATTAACTTCTCCCAAATTAACTTCTCCCAAATTATTAAGTAAATTTCAGTTGTTTATAGGAGATTTTGTTGTTGCCTACTTCTGGATAGACTTCAAGGCTGCAGCAACCACACCCTTCATATGGCCAGTGTTCTAGCCTTAGAATAAGATTCTAACTGTGGACCTTTCTGTTTTATTTGCTGATATCATTCGCATCTCAGTGTAGTGATATCTCAAATATATGTATATTTGTATTTATATATATACTTCTTTGTAGATATACAAATAAATTAGAATATATTGTGATCTGTAACTGATCATGTCTTCCTTGTGAGGCTACTTCTAGCTACTAGATTGGGAAGTGTAGGGGATCATCACAAAATTTTAAATTACTGGTTAGTGATACCTCTGAGGCTTTGGTTCTAAATGATCACTTTTGGAAGACTCATTCTTATTTAGTTAAGTCTGTCTATTTGGGGTAAATGTTCGGTTTTTCATATCTCCTTCCCCCATCCATCCTCTTGACTTTCTTAGAGTTGTTTTTATAGCCTTATCTATGGACAGTGATGGCTGAGGTATAATTGATTCTGTCTGATCTTTTAAGACCTATTCTGGTTATGAATTCCATTCACCTCTCCTCCACGCAAGTCTCAACAGTCCCTTTGTCTTGAGTCCTCTCTAGAGGGTATCCAGAGCTGGTTTAATTTCTTGTACCTAGCCACATCTCTCTACAGGTGCCCTAAAGCCAAGATATCATTCTTTTATAGGAAAGACCTGCCTCCTCCCTTGGGCTACAGCCAGAGAAGCCCTGATGTTCTTGAGAGCCTTCAAACTTATCTGGTCATTTCTACATGTCACCACTCACCCACTAGAGTGGACCCTAGTGGTATAGAGGAATAAGATCTTTGCTGTCTGGTCCCTTCATCCTTCTTCTATCCATCCCTCTTTTCCTTCCAATACTCTTATGTCTGGAAGAGCAGATATCCTCTATTTCCATGGGCAGGAATTTCTCTTATATTGTGTCCATCCTGTATTATCTCCACTAATGTGTTCAAGTCAGCCAGGCTTCTTGATAGAGGAGCTCTGAGATATTAGAAACTAGGAATTACCAAGGGTTGAAATATTTTGGCTTAATATTTCCAAAATATAAACCTCATTATATCTCTGCCCTGGTCTTGCATACAAGTAGTGCTATAATGCCCCATACTAGGCTTTCTAGGAATATAATCGTCTCAGAGTGTTGCATTCTGTAAATCACATATTATAGTGGTTTTGGATCCAGGAAGACGTTGAAACTATGAAGAGTGCACCTTGGTAAAAAAAAAATCATAAACCAAGAATATGAGAAATCTCCTCTAACTGTCTTTTGGTCCTCAGTCCTCAGGCTACTCCATATGAATTTCTTTACACTAAGTTCTCCTTATTCCAGCATTTTAATGCCAGATGACTTGGGCCCTTCTACTGTGTCAAAGTCCCCTCAACCTCCACCACAGACCTTCTCTCCTCATGGTGGCATCTACCTAGACCATCATTTGGAATTAGATTCTTCAGTTTATGTGCATGTTTCATGGAGTCTCTTTCTTACAACCAAAGTTAAAATTTCCTTATTTTTTATACATGGTTTTAAACCAAAGGCTGCTAAGGATATCTGACTTTTCCCCAAATTGGCACTTCCTTTGATACTAAGAATATATCACTCAATTTTAATCCAAAGGACTTTCTTCTTTATAAACCATGAGTTTTCTACAAGTTTTAGGGTCCTGCCTCCTACCATCCACACTCGAGTTTCACCTTAATTAACTAGCTCAGCAAACTATAGCTTGTGCAGGCTGACTTGTGAGGTCCTATAGCAAACCAATGCAAAAACAGAAATTCAGGTCAATAATAAGCAAAAATACCCCAAATGCCAAGAGAAACTTCTAAAAAGTATGATTGTCTGCCTCACTCTGTCAATTCGCTGGGCCCTTCCAGAATATGAGGACTTCCTGGGATGTGATCCATCACCCCAGCTGTCAATCCACAGCTCTCCCATATCTTACTAACTTTATACTATTTACAGTGAGTCTTCTCTCATCTGTTTGATAAATGTTCATCCCCCATGCCCTGAGTCGTATAGCTTCCCTCTTACTCAAGGAAAAGATCTTTAACTTCATTTCTATTCCTTGTTTATCTGCCTTTGCCCTGACTCTCTTACACACACACACACACACACACACACACACACAGGTACAGCACCTATGCATGTGGACACACACTTATGTGTACACACACCCTATGCACACACAAATGCACATAAGCCCACACATATATACGCTCACACATGCATGCACACACAAACATATATTGAATTGATCGCAATCCTTGGTTCATGACACTTGCATTATTGACCCATGCAAGACCATCTTTTATCTATACATCTATATGTCAATCTTAGACTTTACAGATTTCAATCTTTGTCAGTCTGCCTAAGAACTCACAAAGTAGAGATACTTGAAATTAGACTCTTTTGTTCCATCTACCTTAAAACTGCGTATTCATTGATAACCCTTCTCTGTCCCCTTCATCTATGCCAAGGCTAGCACAAAGGGGAGCCAGGAATGAGTAATGATTTTTTTTTTCAAGTGTATATTTTTTTAACAAAATCTTAATCTAAAAGGAAATTATCTTTGGCAAAATTTCAAGTATTAGAAAGCATGTGAAGTAGGATTTGGAAGTCATTGGGAGCTTCATCTTTGCCTGTGAAACCCTACCATATAAGGGTGATCCCCCAGTCCTTTTGTCTGTAAAACTAGTTTTGCTCCTGAATATTCTTTTAGTAACCAAACCACACCAGAAGCAATGCGATTTACTATGATAAATCAATGAGTGCAGCTGTGGCTGCAGGGCAAACGGAGAATTTCAAAAATTCATCATAGCTTTGTTCTCTTCAGGCCCACTTCGCTTCAGTCTTCCTCAGTCCTCCTCTTATCACATCTCCCCAAAGCTGTCTTCTGGAAGCTTGAGGCAAAGGAGCCACCTATACCACCAGCCTTCCACCCTCTCTTCCATCCATAAGGGATGGGAATGCTGAGCCCAGTGCCCCAAGATAGGCATGTTTTATTCATATTTGCAGCTTTGGTGCAAATGCACGCTGCATTTTCTCAGTACAGTATTTTCATGTGTCTTTGTGTGGAGTGGTAAGTTTGGGGTAGGGAAGGGAACAAAGACCATATGTCGAAGGAAAAATTCTTTGTTTGTTTTGTCCAGTTGAGAAAGAACACACCACTTTTAGGTTTCCCCTCACATTTCTGGAATACAGCTGGCTGGGATTCTCTTATAACATACCATGAAGTCTCTTAGTACTTAATGAAATGAAATTTGAGTATCACAGAGGAAATGACAGGCCAAAAAACTGCCATGAAACTACATTAAAATGTACTTGGCGTACATTTGAATTACCCCAGTTGAATTGCAAAAATAGTGCAGTGATGGAGTTGCTGGAATTAAAAGAACAGAATGTTGCCAAAGTTGAAACTATCAAAGGCAATTTAGTATGTCTTTTTTTTCCCCTGTGAATAAATGAGCTGATTTTTTTTCCTTTTAGCATAAAATGCGAATATATATATATTTATATATATATATTCACATAATCTTCAACTGGATTCTAATTTCACACCCACATTATATGAAGACACTTCATTATTTGTTTCCATGAAAACAATTTTAGTGTATAAATAACTTCATTGGTGATGTTACCACAGTATAATTTTGCTATGCAAAATATCACAGTGCCAACCACAGACCTCTGAGGTCAGTGAATTGGACACTGATCATCATCGCTTGTTGTAAATCCATCTTTAGCTGTAGAAGACTCCAGTTAAGCTATCCCTGATTGTCTGCACTGTAGGAATATTCTTTAACAAAGTTGTGCCCACAGTGGGTTAAAGTTAGTGGACTGAATTGGGGGAAGGAGGGAGGCTACTGACATCTCTGAGACTCTCTACTAAGGTTGCTGTTTTAAATATATTATCAGACTTAACTTTAATAAACCCAATGGGCTAGCTATTATTATCCCTATTATATACAGGAAGAAACTCAAGTTTGTCTAACTAATGTCATAACAGTTTGAAACACCCATACTCATGTTCATTTCACCTCATCATGCTGCTTATAGGTTCTCCATTTACGTGGCACTCTAAATATTAATGAAAGAAATAGAAAAAAATAATGTAGCCCCCTGTGAGAGGCATTTTTATCCTTTGGGGGAATTGCCACAATTACCTAGAGTCAGGCAGAATTACTACCAAGGTTTATGCAGAAGTTCTCCTTATGGCACCTATGTCGCAATCTCTTCAGGTACCATGACCATCTTCTGCAGGTAAGTGGGCATTGCACTGAGAAGTGGTCTCTTTTTCTGGATAAGAATGGGATGGGGGCAGAGATAAAGGTCACTGGAAATGCCCTTAAAATAGCGTAGATAGAATGAATTATTCTTTTCTAAATAAGGTATGATATGCAACCAGCAGACCCCTTGGGTTCAGTATCACAGATTTTTTCCTACCCTGAAGTAGGGAGAGTTTACCTCACTTGCAATCCAGTAAACTTAATAAATATATTGTATATGTGGAACTCAATATTTCTCTGTCTCTCTCTCTCTATATATAAGTATATGTATATATGTATGTATATAGATAGATCAATATTTATATACTATATATTATATATCATATAATACATGTACAATATATAACACAAATATCATATACATGTTGTTTTGGGCTGAATATATCCTCCCAAAACTCGAGTATTGAAGTCCTAACCCCCAGTACCTCAAAATGTGACTGTATTTGGAGGAAGGGCCATTGCAGATGTAATTTGTTAAAATGAGGTCATTAGGGCGGGCCCTAATCCAATATGGCTGGTGTTCTTATTAGAAGAGGAACTTAAGACACAGACACACACAGAGGGAAGACCATGTGAAGACACAGAGAGAAGACAAACAAAAGAGAGAGGCCTCAGAAGAAACCAACTCTGCCAACATCTTGCTCTTGGACTTCTAGCCTCCAGAATTGAGAGAAAATAAATTCCTGTTGTTTAAGCCACCCAGCCTGTGGGTAATTTTATTATGGCAGCCCTAGCAGACTAATACACATGTATAATAGAAATATAATAACAGTGAGCCCAATGAATCCCAATCCCCAAACATTTAGTGTTTTTCTAAAAAACAATAAAGAGTTAAGTAATACAAAAACAAGCTAATATCGTGGATTTTTACAAAGGCAGCTTTTAGGGCCTGCGTGCCTTTGGCTCATTACATGTTGTGCCTAATCTCCCACTAGTCAATATTTGCATTACAGAGTCACAGCAATAGTTGATTTGCAGAAACATGACCCTGGGGCACTTTATTATTGCAGTCATGAAAGAAAAGATTCAATCATGTTTAGTCTATTACACTTATGAAAGCAAAAGAAATGGATTATTAGATTTTAGAAATATTTGCAAGTTGGAACAAAATGGGTTTTCAAGTTAGCTAGAAATTCAGTTTACTCAAATAGCTTTTTCTGTGTAATCCTGTGTTAAGGTGGAGTGGACTTTACTGAAAACAAACCTCATGCTTACTTCTATATTTGAACAATAATACTAATTTACATACTTTGCATTTCCAATGTGCCTTACAATCTATAAAGGACCTTTTTGAGCATTGTCTCCCCTCTGTGAAGCCTTCCCGGGCTCTGCCGGTAGATTCAGCACTATTTGATCTCACATCACTCAGCTTTCCCTGTGTTATAGCTTTCACTGCACCTTAATGTAGTTTGTTTCCTTACATGTTGATATCCTCAAAGGCAGCCACTAAGCCTGTTCAGATTTCCGTCCCCAGGGCCCAGCAGGGTTCCTGGCACACAGCACGTGTCCAGTGAATATTTGTGGAGCTTCTTATGCCTTCCCAGAAATACTGGCTATTTTTACAGCTGAAGAACCCGAGATCTAGAAAGTCTCATTGACAAGTAGGGTTAGAGAGAGACACAAAACCCAGAAGTTGGGGTGGGGGAGGAAGTGATGTGGGAGCATTGATGGGCAGTCAGAGGCTTGATCATCTTAGGTGTTGAGATTTTGTTCTAACAGTGATGGAAAGCCACGGATGATTTTAAACAGATGCATGATATGATTTCATTTACATTTTTAAAGATTGCTCTGGCTGCTGAGTGAAGCAAGGAGACCAATTAAGAGGGCATTGCAGGCACCCTTGAGAGAGATATTGGTGGCTTGGACTATAGAAGAAGCAGCTGAGATGAAAAGATGTACATGGATTCTAGCTATATTTTGGAAGGAAAACTGACAGGGTTTGCTGATGTTTTGGACATGAGGGGGTTATTTATTAATTTGACAAATAGCTATTTATTATCTGTTACATGTCAGTCTCTGTTTTAGACACTGAACATATGTGAGAAAAATCAGATAAGGTACCTCTGTCAGGACTTTTAGTTTACATTCTGGTGGGTTATACAGGCAAAAACAAACAGATAAATAAATGAAAAGCTCATAGTGGCTTTTGCCATAAAGAAGGTAAAGCAGAGTGATGACCCAAAGAGGCCACTTTAAATTGCGTAGTCAGTGAAATTTCCACGGATACTTAATTGGAGAGCTGAATGACAAGAAGGAACCAGCCACATGAAGATCTAGGAGAAAGCATCCCATGCAGAGGAAATGGTTATTGCAAAAGCCCTGAGGAGGGAAAAAGCTTGGCATGTTCCAGGAATAGAGAGAAGGCCAGTGTGGCTTGCGAGAAGTGAAAAAGTTGGAGGGTCCTTTCAGATTAGGTAGGTCCAATAGGCAGTAGGGGGCAAGATGTGGTGTGCTCACCCTAAGGAGCATAGCAGGAAGCTATTGTGAAATTTTAGTCAATTTTTAAAAATAGTCACTCTAGTTACTATGTAAAGAATGGATTGTGGAAAGGCAATATGAAAAACAGTGATCTGGGCAAGACATGATGTTGGCTTGGAGCAAAATCGTAGCAGTGGAGAGGGAGAGATGCATGTAGATTCAGAATATGTCTTGGAGGGAAAATAGATGTGAGGAGAAACAGAGATGATTCAAAGATAACTTGTAACTTGTGGTCTTGAGCACCTGGGCAGATAATGATGCCACTTAGAGATGGAAAGTTGGCAGAGGAACAGATTTGGAGATGAGAGTCAAGATTTTTCTTTGGACAGCTGTCTATTAAACACCCAAGCGGTGGTGTCAAATAGACTGATATCAGAGAAAGAAAGGCGGAAAAAAGGTGTGACTTCCAAAGTTTCTGGTTTGAGCATTGATATATTAAATGTTAACTTGAGATGCCTATTAAACATCATATTGGAGATACTAATGAAGCATCCTAGCTTAGTTAAGACCATTTTACCTTAGACAAATCAATACCAAACAAAACTAAAAGCCCACATCCAATATTTATGAGTGAATAGACTCACACCATCATGACCTTCTATTGGTTGAGACATGGTCATAGTTCCTAGTACGTAGTTGCCAGAGAGGGAATGTGCTCATGGAGCCCAGATGGGTGTACCATGCTAAGAGAAAGGGCACACAGCATAGGACATGCATATCACACAAGGATTCTGGAACAACTCACTTCTAAATTCTCTTTCCCCCACATGTCTCACTTTTCTAGAAACTATCTCTTGACTCTATTCCTGGGAACCTTTCCCTCACATTTGCCTCCCTGCTTTGTAAAGCTGGTGGAGACAATAGATATGTTCATGTTTCCACCAATTCCACAGTTTAAGACATCCTTTGGGAACTGTAATTAAGCTGTAACACTTAAGTGTTCGCTTTAACTACATTTGAAGAAGATTTATTTAGATGACGTGTAGGCTTCAGGGAAAAATGTTACTCTTTATTCTGATACTTTTAATATAGGCCCACATTCAACACACAAATCAATAAAAATATTTACTTACAAAAATAACATAAACCAAACTACTTTTACATTTTAAAAATCCTCCTTTGTTCAATTTTGTGAGCTACTTAAATCTGCAGTCACATTCCTGATGTGGGTGCTAATGGTGTGCTTTCCCATGCATTATTTAAAGCACCCTATTATCCTCATTTCCGATTCAGATTTAGTGTCAAGCCCCTGTTATGATCTGAGCAAGGTGTTTTTATACTACTTCATTTAATCAGCCAATGGACCCTGTGAAATAGTATTGTTACCCATTTTGTACAGGAGGAAACAGAGGCTGAAGTGGTCCATGCCTTGCTCGATATCATGTAGTTAGTGAATGGAGGAGCTGACACCCACTCCCTTCTTTTGAATTGTGACAAGTTAGCTTGGTTTAAAAATTATTTATGCCACCCTACTCAACTATAATGTCTATTCTTTCAGCTTGCTGTTTACCCAATGTATTGAATCACATGCTGTGATTTTGTAGAAATATTTACTTTTATTAACTAATAATTTTCATATTCCAAAAAATGTGAAGTGCAAAGCAACTAACTAATGGCTCCTAATTCTCTATCTCTGCTCTGGCTTTTGCCTGAGCTTCAGATTTATGAAAGATTCATAAGAGCAAGGCCTCTGTTGTTTCACCCTTATATTCTCAGTTTCTAGAACAGCAAACACTCAATAAATATGTACCGAATGGATAGTAAACCTGTATTGTTTGCTGGATATCTCATCTTGAATGTCCCAGAGACTCCCAAAGGGAACTCATTATTTTCCCCTCAGTTCTGCTCTTTCCTCCTCTCTCCCTCTCCCCTCCTCCGTTTCTCTCTCTCTCTCTGTCTCAGAATGGCACTATCATCAATTTAGTTTCATTTTCTGTTCATTACCTTTCCATTCAATAATTCATCAAGTCCTGAAAATTCTTCCTTTTCGTAACTGTGGAATCTGTCCATTATTTTCTATCCCCTCTGCCATTTCCCAGTTCAGATGATTACCCTTTTTCTCTTGAAATACCACAACAGCTACCTAACTTATCTTCCTGCCCACATCCTTGCCCCCTCTTAACCCATTCTTCACTCAAAAGCCAGAATGAAATGTCTGCGTTGTTTAAAGCCTTCCCATGGCTCCCCCTTAACACGGCTCTTAGGATAACTTCCAAATATTTTAATAGGATTTCAAAGTTGATATTATGAAACTTCTGCCTGGGTCTTTAGCTTCATCCCTTGTCACTTCTCACCTGCAACTCCCTCAACACTCTTTGTTCCAGCCATAATGAATGTCTTTAAATCCTGAATGGCTTGACACTATCACTTGTCCTTGGATCTTTACACATTTTATCCCCTCTGCCTGGAGCACTTAAAACTCTTTTTTAATTGTGAAATAATCGAACACACACAGAGAAAAAGATTTAAACATAATGTACTATATAATGAGTAATTATAAAGTGAACACCTGTGCCTCCTCTACTAAGTCAAGAAATAAAACACCAACATCCCAGAGGCCTTCCAGTGTCGCCTTTATATTATAGTCTTCTATCCCTTTCCCCCCACGCCCAAGTTAACCACTATTCAGACTTTATGGTGATCATTTCCTTGCTTTTCTTTTTAGTTTTACCAATTCGTGCATTGAATTGCATGAATTTCTAAACAGTATGGTTTAGTTCTTCTTTTTAAAATGTATATAATCATGCTCTATGTTTCCCTTCTTTTGCTCATAATTATGTTTGTAATATCTATATATACCTCAGTAAGTATCTCTAGTTACATGAGCATGTCAACTTCCTCAACAAAATTGGGATTTTACTGCAATTTCATTGAAACAGTAGATCAATTTATGTAGAATTAACATTTTAACAATTTTGAATTATCTCTGTCTTAACATGAATATGTTTTCCTTTATTTAGGTCTTCTTTAATGTCTCTCAATAAATTATATAATTTTCCCAGTAGATATATTGTTTGATATATTACTAGGCACTTGGTATTTTTGGATATTATTATAAATTATGGTCTTTTTTTATAGTTTCATTTTCTAGAATAAAATTAGATTTTGTATGTTAATTTTGTATCCTGCAAGCTTACTAAATTCTCTTACTAATTTTAATGATTTATGTGCAGTATATTTTGGATTTTTTTATAATCATATCTCCTGTGAATAATGCCAGTTTTGTTTTTACTTTTATCAGTCCTTTTATATCTTTTTCTTGCCTTACCGTGATGGCTAAAACCACCCATACAACACTTGTATGGAGTGAGCAGAATTGAGCTTTTCCTGATTTCAATAATGTCTTTATTAAGGATGATATTTGCAGTGAGTTTATTTGTAGTTTGACTTTATTAGCTTAATAAATTTTCTTTCCATTCTTAGTTTGCTTAGAATTGTATTATGTATGGATGTTGAATTTCATAAAATGATTTTCTGCATCTGTGGAGATAATCATATGATCATATATATTACAGTTAATGTAGTGAATTACATTGGTTTTCTTATTATCTTTTTCTTAAAAGTTTTTTTGAACTTCAGGTACACAGAATTAGATTAGCCATAATTCTTGATTCAAGACACTACCTCAACTCTAGTTCATTCATGCTTACATTACTTATTGACTTTAATTATTTTAGTTAAATATTTTTAATAATACATTATGTGTAGCACTACCATGCAAAGCAATTGCTGTATCACTCACAATAATTGACATTTACTCACACAGCTTCCATCTCATTCCCTGCCTACCCAAGCAAAAAGAATCCTGAAATCTTTTATTTTCTTTTTAAAACATTTTATTATATCTTCCTTTTTTATTTGTCTTAGTGAAAAGAGTATCATGGTGGCACTTGCTTTTTCATATAATGTTATATTGCTAAATTTTACCCATGTTATTGCATGTATCCATACTTTGTTTTGAATACTGAATAAAATTCTATTGTGTGAATATAATTTATTTGTTTCTTCTCTCTTTGAAGAACATTTGGGGTGCTTCCAAGTTTTCATCATTCTTAACAGTGCTTATATGAACATTCTTGTATGTTGATTAATTTGCTAATATTAAAATAACCTGAATAATCTGATATAAACACAACTTAGTAACGTGTTTGACTTTTCATATATTGTTGGATTCAACTGCTAGTATTTAGAGCTTCTGCATTTAAGTTTATATGTAATATTAGCCTGTATTTTTATTTTCTTACATTGTTTTTGTGGATATATCCAGGTTATGCTGGCATCATAGAATAAATTGGATATTGTACATTCTTTCTGTTCTCAGGAAGCATTTGTATAAAACTGGAATTATTTATTTCTCGAATGTTGGGCAGAACTCAATGAAGGCATTTGAGTCTAGAGTTTTTTCTGAGAATATTTTCTTTATAAATGATTCATTTTCTTTAATTCTTAAGATGATTTATAGTCACATTTTAATTTTTGTCTTGTTTGTATTGATAAGTTATACCTTTCTCAGCATTTATCCAGTTTTGTCTACATTTTCAGATTTACTGCCCTAAATTTGTTCTCAGTCTTCTCTGAGTATCTTTAAGGTCTGCAGGATTTGTAGCCATGGCTCTTTTTTCATTCCTGATATTAGTTATATGTGTCTCTTTTTTGTTTTATCATTCTTTATAGTTTCTCAGTATCAGTTAGTCTTTTCAAAGAACTAACCTTTGTCTTTGTTGATCCTCTTGAGTGTATATTTTTTTTCATTAATTTCAGGGTTTTTTTTCCCCTTATTTTCCACATTTTTTACTGTTTCTTTTTCTAACATCTTGAAATTAATACTTAGTTCATTACTTCACAGGCATACTTCTTTTCTAATACGTGCACTTAAGGCTCTAAGGATTACTTTAGTTATATATCAGTGTTTTTTACTTATCTATTTTTATTGATTTCTAGCATTATTGAATTTTGGTCAGAGTGTTACTTTGTGTAATTTCAACATTTTGAAATTTGTCAAGACACATTTTATAATCATTTATATATGGTCACTTTTTGAAAAACCTGATGTGTCTAAAAATGTGTATTCTGTGTTTTGGAAGTACTTAGTCCTCTATATGTCCTTTAGGTCAAGTTTGTTAATTGTATTCAATTCTTCCATATTTTTACTGGCTTTTTTTGTCTGCTTGTTTCAGTTGCTAAGAGCTATATGTAGGTATATTAAAACACCCCAATGAAGATGGAGTCTATTTCTTTTTATTGTGCTAACAATTCATTTTAAGATTTTGAGGCCATCTTAATGGTGCACAATTTAAAAACTGTTGTATCTGTTGTTGTTTTGCAATGACTCTCTATATCTCTGGAAATGCTTTTTGCCTTTAAAGTCTGTTTTGTTTGACTTTTTTTTTTCTGAGGAAGACTGGCTCTGAGCGAACATCTATTGCCAATCCTCCTCCTTTTTTCCCCCCCAAAGCCCCAGTAGATAGTTGTATGTCTTAGTTGCACATCCTTCTAGTTGCTGTATGTGGGATGCAGCCTCAGCATGGCCGGAGAAGTGGTGCGTCGGTGCTCGCCTGGGATCCGAACCTGGGCCGCCAGTAGCAGAGCGCGCACACTTAACCGCTAAGCCACGAGGCCGGCCCTGTTTTGTCTGATTTTAATACAGAAATATCTGCTCTCTTTTGTTGTCATAGGTATCTTTTTTTCTGTTTATTTACTTTCAACCATTTTGGATCTTTAGTTTTAGATATCTCTTATAAGTGCGTATAGATTTTTAAAAATACAATCTGAAATTCTTTTTCTTTTGATTAGAGCATTTGGCCTATGAACATTTAATGTACATCTTGATATATTTGGGTTGAAATCTACCATCTAAATTTGTGCTTTAATTTTTACTCTTTTTTGGTTAGATCAGTATTTTTCCATTATTTTGTTTTTTTCCCCCATCAGCATGAAAGTTATAAATTCAGTTTTAATTGTTAGCGTTACTGCAAGAATTTTACAAAATGCATCCTTACAAAATCTATATTAACATGTTTACGTTTTTCCCAATTTGCTTTCTTTTCTTCTTATCCTTTTCTTCATCCATGACCTTCTACCTGGGATCGTTTTCCATCATTGCTTCTGCCTGAAGTAAACTCTTTATTATTCCTTTAAGTGTAGTCTGTTAGTTCCAAATCCTCCAGTTATTGTTTGAAAATGTCTTAATTTCACCTTAATCTTGAAGAACATTTTGCTAACTATAGAATTCTAGGTTGGAATTCTTTTTTACATTTAACATACTGAATATATCATTCTGAATATATCGTTTCATGGCCTTCTGATTTCCTTTATTTCTGTTAGGAAGGTGGCTGCTACTCTAAGTAGTTCCTTTACAGATAGTCTGTCCTTTCTGTGTAGCTGCTTTTGAGATTTCCTCTTTGTTTTTGGTCTCTTTCTGTTTTACAATGATATGCCTAGATGTGGATTTAAATATATATGTATATATATTTATTATGATATGTATATATATATATATATATATAAATATATCATGCTTGGGATTTCTTGTGATTATTGAATCAGTGGACTGGTTTCATTCCTCAGTTTTAGAAATTTCTTAATTTCTATGGTTTTCACACATTGCCACTGTGCTGTTCTCTTCCACTTCTCTATCTGGGTTGCCAATCAAATGCATACTAAACCTCCCACTGTATCCTCTCTTCTCTTAGACTCACCTCTGTTTTGTCCCTCATCATGTTGTTTTTCCATGGTATGTTCTTAATAGGTTCTTCCGACCCATTTCTAGTGAATTAGTTCTCTCTTTAATTTTCTGTTAATCGTGTTCTTAATTTCAGTCATTATTTTTTGCTATAGAATTTCTATTTTTTTTCAAATTTGCCATGTCATTTTTAAAGTTTTTAGTTCCCTCATGAAATTTTAAAGCTCAAGGTTTATTTTTCTGACTTTTATTTCTTGGAACATAGTAAAGTATAGTTGTTTAACGGTTTATGTTTGATAATTGTAATATCTGAGTATTTTGAATGAGTGATTTTGTTGTTTCTACTGGTTCTCACTGTTGATATCTTGTTTCCTTGCATACCTGAGCATCATTGGCTCTGTAACAGGCATTTTTCATTTGAAAAACACTTTATAGGAATAATTTGAGGCTTAACGATCATGGTTTCTTTCTTCAGAGTGGTTTTTGGTTTCTTCTGCTAGGTACTTCAGATCTTTGTCAATATAAATTCAAGGCTTGTGATATCATGAACTACCCAAAATGAAGTAATAAAGCTGGGATGAGAGTCCATGCAAGGCTACTTTATTAACAATTCACCCTGTCTTAAGGATGTAGCCTTTCATGTTCCCAACTTAAAGCCATGGGTGATTTATCAGAGTCCCCACCCTTGTGGGTGACTAGGTTTTCATTTTGAATCACGAATTATTCAAGGTTGCCATGTCAGAATCGATTGGCAGACCTCTTCTGAGCAAAACCAGCTTTGATTGCAAGGCTTACCTCTCTGGAATATCTTCCTTATATGTTTTATCCCAGTAATTCCTCACTATCTTGTTAGCTCTTCGATGCTTTTACAGAATATTGTTTTTATATTTTACCCAGCCTTTTTTCAGCAAAGATTTGATCTGAATTTCCTAGTTCCCTGTTACCTGACTCTGAATTCTCAAATTACACTCAGTCTTCATCTGTGCAATTTTTCTTATTCTTTAGGACTTGGTTTAGACATCACTTCTTCAGTAAAGCCTTCCCAGGCCCTTGAATATTGTTTAAATGGCTTTCGTTGCTTTCATAGAATATCGTCCTTCCCTATTACAGCACGTATTCTCTGTTGTAATTTACACTTGTTTTTATACCCCCATTAGTCAGCAAGCTCCTTGAAGACAGGGACTATAGATATTTTTTGATCACTTAATCATTATTATCCAGTACAATTCATGGCACACAATAGACATTAAATAGATATCTGTTGAACTAATCAATTAATGTCCTATAATCTCAGGGCACAGATGAAATAGTACGATTTGAAAATAAGTTAATCCATTTTAAATATACACATACAGAAATAATACGTATTCATTGAAATCATACTAAACAAAACAGTGATATCTGCAGATATTTATTGAGTATTAATGTATGAAGAATTCTGTACTGTAAATCTGGCACTAAAACTCATTTATAGACTCATGAGAAAAACTAGCCATGAAAGTAATTCTTTAAATATGATCATGGATTTGACTTCACCAGTGAAACGGGGTTGAACTTTCACATTGCTTTAAAAATAAATGTGAAGAAATTACAGATAAGAAGAAATGTGTATGTTTTGCAACATAGCATTTATAAGTTGGAAGAAGTTGAGCATATGTAAGAGGATGAAGCATTACTTAATGAAGCAGTTCCATAGGGAGTACATTTGCAAAGATTGTAAATACGTAAGAAAAGGGGCTTTTAAATTGATTTTTGTATCTCAAATGCCAATATAGTTGTACGTAATAGTAACACTCAATAAACGTTTATGGAATGGAGGATAGGAAGGAAGGAGGGAAGGAGGAAGCAGGCAAGCAGTGGGTTCCATTTTTACTAGATGTAAGCATTTTATACGTATATGGCTATAAAAACTTAACCCAGTTGCAACTTGGTTCTTGATAGTAATTCTTGTAATAGGTAAAGACAAAGGCATGTTTTTCTAGTCATCTGTGGAGTCATAGGATTAGTTCAATTCTGGATCTTAGTGACAAATTCAACTGGTTTCAACTCAATTAGAATATCTTTTTTTTTTTTGAGGAAGATTGGTCCTGTGCTTTCATCTGTTGCCAATCTTCCTTTTTTTCTTTTTTCTCCCCAAAGCCCCAGTACGTAGTCGTATGTCACAGTTGTAGAGTTGTAGCTCTGCTGTGTGGGATGCTGCCTCAGCACGGCTTGATAAGCAGTATGTCTGCGCCCAGGACTGGAACTGGCGAACCCCGGGGCCGCTGAAGCGGAACGCGCAGATTTAACCGCTATGCCACCAGACCAGCCCCTAGAATATCTTTTAAGATGAGTGCACTCGGTTGATCATCATATGCCATATGTGATCTTATCATCTGGATTATTACCTTTTGTACTAGATACTGTACTTCTTTTAATTCTGCCTGAAGTTACTTTAGGATATTTTGATAGTCATGACACTGTGCATTCAAATTGAGCTTACTGTCAAAATGATCTGATCCAGCCCTGCTGGTCTAGTGGTTAAGATTTGGTGCTCTTACTGCCACAGCCTGGGTTCATCTCCCAGTTGTGGAACCAGGCTCTCATACAGAATTAAAAACTAACTAGGATATGCAACCATGGACTGAAGCTTTAAAAAAATTACATTAATATAGGCCTCTCCATTTTTCAATTCTAGTGTAGGATGTTTAATTTGCCCCTGTTAAATATATTTTCTTATTTATTTATTTCTAGTTGTAGACTATCATTTAAAGCTTGTCACAATCTTCTTGAAATGTGATTTTGTCATTCAAGGTGTTATATTACTCAAATCTTTATTAGTTACAAATGTTTTAAGCGTACTTTCTTAATGTTTATCTACATAGTTGACTAAACTATTGAACAGAACAAAGTTGAACACAGACCTGGCAACTTGACACTACTCCTGCCCTCCAGGCGGGCATCGTGGCTCTTGCTGTTTATCGCTTTTAGGGAATGGTAACTCAGCAAGCTACAACCCCACCTGCAGCATTAAGGATTAGTCTATCAGAAAATTTTATCAAATACACTGAAATTAGTGTGCTCCTTGGCACAACATCACTCTTACTTATCAAGATTAAGCCCTTCATCAGAACAGGAATTGTTCATTTGTATGGCTTGCTCTTCTTGAACACGTTTCCTCTAGTGATTTCCGTATTTATCCTAAATAGTTCTAATCTGTTCCATAATCTGTTATAGAAGTTTTCCAATGGGTGACCTCAAATTTACTGGCATATTGTTTTCAAAAGTATAAAGACTTTGGAAATTGGGACATTTGACGCTCTTCACACCTAATTAGCTTTTTTCCCTCCATAAGTCTGTCAGAGTACCAGTATAATTTATATTCCAGATGCGTGGTATCTTGGGATATAGTCATATATACACATACATGCACACACATGCACGCACTTAGAACTGAAGACTAATGAAAAAGAGATAGTTGCTCTTTTACACTTAAACTCTATAAGCATCTGAGATAGTACCTCATATACGTTTGTCAAAATTTTGGTTTTAAACGTCATCATTGGTACTAAAAGATATAAGCCAAATAGACATTGATACTTCCCCCTTTCTGTCTAATAAAATAACTGATTCTTTCTCTTATTTTATGTAAAATAATATCTTGAAGGTATTTTGAATAGGAAATGCATGCACATAAAACAAAATTCAAGTCAGGTGAAAATATATTTGGGCAAAAATGAATCTGCCTCCGTATTACTTAGGATCGTGTTTAACTGAGAGTGACAGAAACCAAAATATTACAGTGGCTTAAAAAGACTCCAGAAGTGGGCAACCAGGGCCAGTATCATGGCTGCATGATTTGCAGATTTCCAACCTCCTTGTATTTTGCTGCGCTGCTATCTTTGGCATTCTAACTCATGGGCCAAGATAGATACTGGAGATCCAGTTTGAATCTTCACATTCCAGCCCATGGGAAGGAGGAAAGGAGTAATTAAGAGCACACATCTCTCTCTCTTTTTTTAAGATCACTTCCCAAAAGTTGCACATATGACTTATGTTTACATCCTATTGGCCCAACATCCTATTGGCCCAAATCTAGTTACATGGCTACTCTTGGTTTGGTGCCAAGTGCCTAAGGAATAATCAAGTGTTCTATCCTTACAGAAGAGGGGGGAGCAGACTGCAACAACTGGTGGCCTTTGCTGTCCCTTCCTACTCTTGTCTCCCAGTCACTAGTTCTTCTCCACAGAAGCAATTGCTAACTATTTTTATATCATTTCAGAAATGATGTGCGTGTGTACATTTATATATTCAATTATATATTTTACTGCTTTTTTGTTCATTGCATACAAATGTTATGGGAGTATGTTACAGATATTGTTCTGCATAACGCTTTTCACTTAATAATATATTTTGGAGATTTTTCCACATTGTACGGATGAACGGTAATTTATTTAACCACTCCTCTATTGATACACATTTACATGTTTTCAAATGTTTGCAGTGAATATCTTTTTTACACGTATTATTTTACTTTTGTATGAAGCTGAGTATATGTTGCTAGAATTGTAGTTATTGGCCTAAAGGGAATGTATATTTTTAATTCTGATAGGTGTTAACAAATTTTTTTTCTTAGAAGATGTACCAAATTGCACTCTCACCAGTAAAGCATGACATTATCTTATCATATACTTTATCAGACACTTTTACCAACACAGTATATTATCAAAATTTTTAATCCTTGCCTTTGATAGATTAAAAAAAAATCAATTCTTTCTAATTTTAGTTTGTATTTCTCTATTTTGAATAAAATTCAAAATATTTTCTTTTTATTTGGCAATGGTGGGCTTTTTGTTTTTGTTTTTTGGTTTTTTTGCATGCAAAAATCTTACTGTTTATGACTTCTAGGATTTGTGTTATAATTAGAACCTCTCGTCTGCTCTGAGATTATGAAAAAAGGATTTTTTTGGCTTCCTCTGGTGCTTTTATGACTTTGTTTCTTTGTGTTTAAGACTTTGATGGATCTGGAATTTCTTTTGTTTTAGAGTCTGAGGTAAGAAATCCACCATTATTTTTTCTTAAGCTGATGATTTGGTAGTCCTACCATCAATTGTTGAATGAGCCATCTTTTGCCCCACAGATTTGAAATACCATGGTCATTATATACTAATCTCTGGACTTTAGTCTTCTCTAGCGATGCATACTTTCATCTTTCTATCAGTACTAAACTATTTTAACAGGTGAAACTTTATAATATATTTTAATATCTGGAGGACTGGTTTCCATTCATTTTTTTTTTTTACTTTCAGACTTTTCTTGGCTATTCCTCTTGAGTTAGAAATTTAGAGTGAGCTTATGTTATTTTAAAAATCTCGTTGACATTTTTGTTAGGAACCTATCCCCCTTGCACCAGCAGCTCTATCCCTTTCTTGCTTTTCTTGCTCTACATAAGAAATCCCTTTTTTTTTTAATCTTTAACATTTTCCTCAAGTCTCATCTAATCATGTTTTTCCAATCAACTCCAGATACTTTTAGAAATTAAAAGTTCTTAATATTCTTGTGTTGATATTTGATTCTGAATCCTTCTTGTATCTTTTTTGTACTTTACGTTTTCAATGATGGCATTATCAGATTTGGGTCATATGAGAACTAATGTCTTCACAGAATATACAGAATATACAGAAATAGGCATCTAGGTTATCATCTTGTGTGATTTAAGGCCAGGCTCAATTAATCAGAAAGCTATAGCTGAGAAACGCTGGAGGGGACTCTGTTCATTATTACAGTGTAAAGTTTACATATTTCTGAGGTTTTAAAAAATTAGATTAAATACTAAGTATGAATGAATTCAAACCATATATTCTTTATATTTAATCATTTAAGGAAAACAATTTGGGGGAAACTAAGAAAGTACTGCTGAGAACTGTGGATGGTATAGTAAGAGGTCTAAAGGGAGTACTTTTGGTGGACTTTAGAATGATTATTAGGAAAAAAGGTAGTAAGATGAAGAAAACAGAACTCTCTATAATCCACCATTAGCTTACATTCTTGGATGGGAAATGACCATTTAAAAGAAATGCATTACATATACAATGTACATAGCATTCATACAATTCCCTTTGTGCAGAGTCAAAACAGTTATCAGTGCATCACTTTGTAGAAACTGCTCTTATTCATTCTGTATTAACTATAGATTTAAGGATTTTAATTTGATCACAGTCTATAGGGTAACAAAGAGGTGAATAAATGTGAGAATTATAAGATCAATTTTTCAGGCTGAGTCACATTAAGCTAGCATTCATTCATTATTTTTTGTCTTAACGATCTATGTATGAAGGTAGAAGTTTTGCTTTGTCAGTAGGGTGATAGACACCTCACCATTTTAAGTCTGTAAAAGATCTTAAGAAACATTTAACTTTCCCTCTTGAGCAGAACTAAATAATAAGATTCTGAGATTTAGCTTTCTGTATTAGAGTAGTACAAAAAATTTATGTTTTCTTATGATAAATACATTTACCACACAAAGGAGAGCCAGAAGCTGGCAGAATTAGATATTGATATGTCCACAATGTTTATTCTCTTTTTAAAGTGTGCTTTTGCATTGAAAAATCTATTTCCACTGCTTTTTTTTCCAGCTTCTGTAACTTAGTTTGCTGCACACTGTGTTTTAAAAATCCAATTCAGAAAAGACATTTCATGTCATCATTTAGACATGCCATTTTCTCCTGCTACAAGGAATTTAAGTGACAGCAATATATTTTGAACAATTTTTGAAAACACACTTTTTCTTTTAATCTACACACAAACTCAATTACCGTTCAGGTCAGTAAGTAGGAAGGCATTTATAGAATCAATCATTTTGGGTGAAGGAGTAGACACCCTGCAAGCCTACTAATGGAATGGAAATAATGCCGGGAGCCTCTCCAAACAGTAACAGTCTCAATGGAGCAATTAAATATGTATGAAGAATGTTTGCCGAGAAGTTCAAACACATCAACCTGGAGTTTGTATTTTTTGGTTTAATTTATTCAGCACCTTCTAATGAGCTGATGCTTGATGGTCTAAAAACATTTCTGGGCCGTGCATATACTGCACCCTGCACAGAGGTTTGACTGACAGTACTCAGAAACAGTGGTTATTTTTAATCATCTCAAGATGTGCAGAAAAGGAGGAAGAATGGGAGTTTGGGATTAGCATTCAGGTACCCAACACTGCCTCATTAATAAGTTTGGCACTATTCAGGGTATGTCAGAGAAACTTCAGCCCATTTAATTGAAAGTATCAGCATTAGCAAAACTTCCATTTCTGCTCACAGCGGTGGTATGTAGACCTTCAAATTACAATTCACTTGTGTTATTGCTGAAATCTGTATCTTCAATCATTACTTTTCTCTCTCACAAAAAGAAATCTATACAGCAGTGACTAGCTGCACTTTATGCCATTAGTGAATAATGGAGCTATTACAATATCACTAATTAAATTAACTATAAAAATGTTTTTTGGGGGGCCGGCCTGGTGGCGCAGCAGTTAAGTGCGCACACTCCAATCCAGCAGCCTGGGGTTCGCAGGTTCGGATCCTGGGCATGCACCAACGCGCCACTTGTCAAGCCATGCTATGGTGGCATCCCATATAAAGTAGAGGAAGATGGGCACAGATGTTAGCCCAGGGCCAGTCTTCCTCAGCAGAAAAGAGGACGATTGGCATCGGATGTCCGCTCAGGGCTGATCTTCCTCACAAAAAAAAAAAAAAAGTTTTTTGGGAAAAAAGCAACAGAATGAGAAGGCAACATTTTCTGCTACGCGCCAGTCTTTTTTTAATTACAAAGACTGTGAAAATTTAATAGAAGAAGGTTGTTTTGTTTTGTTTTTCTGGGGGTTTGTATTCAAATGTATGTGGGACACCACTGATAACCTCTCATTGGACAAATTTGCTCATTTCTTATTCTAGGATAAAGTCTGCAGGAAATGGAATTATCAAACAACTGGAATCCATATAATGGGCAAAAAGCCAAAGAGGGTCATGATTTTGAAAGGGTTCAGTTCTCGGTGTCATAATCCCTCTGGTAGATGTCCCAACACTTTCGCCATGACATATAATCTCATCCTAGGAAGAGTGGCATTACGAGGATGAGAGCTGGTACTCCAGAGTGAACGACAGCTCTGATGGATGCATTAACAAAGGCCAGGCATTCATCTTTGAAATAGATTTACAACATTATTAAAGGAAAAGTCTGAAGCATCACCATAATTTAACTGGATATAAAATGAAAACAGGGCCTTCTAAAATGGAAACCTGAAATCCCAGGGAGGCATTTAAAACATGGTTACTGACAGATCTGTCGTGCCCAATTTATGAGCTGTGAAAGCTCTGTGCTTTCAAAGTTTTTTGCAGGACACCGGCATTTAAGGTTTATAGGCCATCGGTTGGATGCTTTTCTTATACGGAGGAAATCCTAAGGGTGGTTATAAGATGATAGATTCAGCTCCCTTGAGACCTGGCATTTAATCATCTGTGATAGCAACATGAGGCCAAGTGTAGTTTGACCACTGTCCCAGATCACTGAGGAAATGTTTTACAGCTCATTCATTTGTATGTAAGGTAAATTTTTAAAACTATGTATTGAATTAACTTACAACCTTGGCCGCAGAATAACTGGAAATAGAGTAGTCCCACATTATCTGCGGGAACTACGTTCCAAGACCCTCAGTGGATGCCTGAAACCGCGGATAGTACTGAACACCATATATACTTTTTGTCCTATGCATACATACCTGTTATAAAGTTTAATTTGTGAATTAGGCACAGTAAGAAATTAATGACAATAACTGATAATAAAATAGGACAATCATAACAATATACTGTAAAAAAATTATGTGAATGTGGTCTCTCAAAATATCTTATTGTACTATACTCACCCTTCTTGTGATGATGTGAGATGATAAAATGCCTACGTGAGATGAAGTGAGGTGAATGACGTAGGCATTGTGACATAGCGTTAGGCTACTCTTGACCTTCTGATGATACGTCAGAAGAAGGATCAACTGCTTCAGGTAACTGAAACCACAGAAAGCGAAAATGTGGATAAGGGCGACTATGGTACTGAATAATCTCGTTAGCTGACACTGAATCTACCAGCAGTCCTAACCACTCTTTTAGCTAGTGACTCTGTACCCTAGGAGGTCGAAGCAAATGATATTCAAGTCATTCACCTCTAGATCAGGCAAGCACAAATTTCCAAGGTCACAAACAAGTAGGTAACAAAGTAAAACTTCCAGCATTAGCTTCTTAAGATGCTGATTGGGTCAGATCCCTCTCGGAAACCTTTACTCTCCGAGTGATAATACCCCATCTGGAGATCGTCCCCAGTCCACCTCACCATGCCTGCCTCCAGCCTCATTACTTACAGGAAAAAAAAAAAAAAAAAGCAGGCTTCTTGCACAGTGTTCAAGGCTTTCCAGCATCTGGTTCATCCCCTGTTTCCTGTTTCCACCTCTTGACATATCTATACATCACTTTTCCCACGATGTACTCTCAAGTCCACAAGCTCACCATGCACGCCTGTCCCGTGACTTTGACCATGCTCCACCCTTGCCTAGAAGGCCTTCCCCCCTTTTCCGCCTATTAAACTTTGTCCATGCTCAAAGATTTAGCTTAAATGCCATTTTTGTGGAGTCCTCCTCCGTCCCTATTATATATTCAGAACTCCTCATCTTCATTTGCACATCCCTTGGCTTAGCCTTACGTGAGAGAACTGTTTCCTATTATCCAAGTTTGATTTTACGTGGGTTTGATTTACACTGGAATGGGACACCTTTCCAGCTGAATGAACTGGAGCATCTTTTTTGACCCTCTGAGCCTCAGCTTTTCCACAGGGTGGTGGGAAGCACCTAGTGGTGTTTGACACGCAGTAGGCATTACAGGCATTAAGGGAATGTCAGGCCCACCCCTGTCCAGAAAAAAAATTTCATTGTTCTCCAGCAAAATGAGAACAACAAACATTAGGAAGATTTTATTGTTGCTGTTGTCGGTAGTAATCACTTAGCAAAAAAGAAGAGAAGGACAACAACGAAGTAGGAGAGGGAGAGAGAGAAGAAGAGAAATACAATTCTCTCTGTATTGACCTCTAATTAAAAAAATATCACTGATGTTTGAAACACCAATGTCTAAAAACCAATGCATTTTGAACTATGGTATGTATTTAAATGGTATGTATGTAACATTACCTTTCTACTTCTTATAAAATTACCCATGAAAACACAAGAAAGGAATAAACAAGTGAAACAAGTGAGAATTTTTTTGAATTATTTTTATTGGGAAATAATTGACATGTAATATTGTGGAAGTTTGAGGTGTACAACGTGTTGGTTTGATACATTTATATATTGCAATATGATTGCATTTTCCAAATCAGTAACCAAACGTTAATAAATAGGGTGAGTGTGTGTGGGCTGGGGAGGACATAGTTGACCCGATTTTTTTTTTTTATTGTACAATTAAAACTTAAAATGTTCTGGTATTAGCCCCAGAATCGAAAGGCAGATCAAAGTGTCAGGATAGATACTGTTGAAATTTTCGCCATACTTGGGAAGGATACTCAGGATGATCAACTTAAAATGTGGGCTTCTACGAGTTACGCAAAGCTCCCTCCACCCTAAGGAGGCGCCTTAATGCTAGAAGCAGCCACCTACTCCACACTGGAGCCAGAAACTGGAGCATAGGCCTGTCGAGAGATGGAAAAGGCTAGAAATGGGGAATGAACCAGATGCTGTCTTAAACATTATGCTAAGAAGCCTGCAGTGTTTTTTTTTTTTTTTCCTGCAAATAATGAGGCGGGGGGTGGTGAAGGTAGGGTGGAGGGAGATCTACATGAGCCTCCCCAAGTTGAAAGCCGCAAGGGCAGAATTGCTGAATTTCAGGTGTTGGTTGTAAGGAGCTCCTTTCCCACAGGCACATCTAAGTAGCGGGCTGCAGGAGATGAGAAACTGGGCTTGCTTGATTGGCTTGGTTGATTCAGCAGGCAAGTTAGTACTCGCTGCATGCTCGATAGGCTTACTTCGTGCCGTCCTCACAGCGTCTCTATGAGGCTGGCATTGTTACTCGCAGTTCACACTTAGAAAATTTGGGCATAGAGACAACAGGTAATCTGTTTAAAGCCATGCACTAGTTAAAGCGGAAGAGACACAGTTGTACCCAGTGTGACTTCAGAATGTGCATAAAAGCCACTGTGCATAAAAACCACTGTGCTATATTGACATACTTACAACACACACAGACACAATCAAAGATGAACACTGCACAACCATGAAGAAAGGTCTTATTGTCAATTGAGAAGCTTGGAAAATTATCTTTTTTGGAAAAAAATCAAGTTTGACCCTCATTTCTTTCCCTTTTCCTCATTTAAAAAAAAAATTAAAAAGGCTAAACATCTCAATTAAAGCAATAATAACCACTATGAAATAAAACATAAAAAAGAAATATAGATTAGAATCGCACGTGTGTGAATAGTTAAGTAAACTCAGAATTGTAACAGATTTCTAATCATAAAAAGAAAAATATCACAAGTGAAAAGATTGATATATTGACTACATCATATATGTGTATATATGTTTACATATATATTCTTGATAGGAAAGAGTTATAAACAAAATTTAAAATGATTGGCACACTAGGAAAATATTTTCAAAAAAGAGGATTAATAGTTCAGTAGATAAAAAATTAATCAATTAGAAAACACTGTGAAAATAGACAAAGTTTATAGAAAAATGCATAGAAATGACTACTAAACATATAAAAGTAACAACTTCATCATTGATCACAGAAATTCAAATTAAAACTATAAGATACCATTTTTGCCTATCAAATTGGCCCAGATTTAAAAGTTTCTACGAGGTAAGATAAAAATAGACACTCATACTCTGCTGGTAGAGAGAGTCATGTGAATTAACCTTCCAAGAAACAAATTTTACAATATGGAAAGTATCCGTAAAATAGTCATACCCCTTGATTCAGTAATTAGTCGACTTCTGGGAGCATACCTTAAGAAAGTACTGGATGTTGACTAGGATCTATAATACTGACATATTAGAAACGATTAAGTGTCTAATAACAAGTCCAAATAAGTTAAATAAATTTGTGTCATGGAATGTTATGCAGCTATTTAAGGTAGTGTTTTTGAAGGATATTAAAATTTTCTGATAAAAAATTTCCACAGTTTAATAGGTTAAAGTGTAAAAGCAGGATATAAACTTGGACTTGGCAGGATCACAACTTGGTAACACACACACACACACATACACACCCATGCATGCATAGCTGTAGAGAAAATACTAAATGAAATATAGTCAGAGATACAAAACACTGGCAGGAAAATCACCCATCAAATTATTGTAGGAGTGATTTTATTTTCTACTATAACAATTTTCTGTAACTTTCTATGAGCATTTTAAAAATAATTTTAAAATGGAAAATAAGTGTTGAAAAAATTTTTTTATATTTCAGAATGAGGATTCATTACTGGACACTGATGATAGCTATGGGATTGTTGATCAATGAAGTGAGCTGTTAATCACCTGACTTAAGAGCCAATGCAGGCAATGCCTCAGATCCCCACGGGCATTTTACATTAAGTTATTCATATCAGTCATTTATAAATCCAGTTACATTACTGGAAACACTAGTTAGGGACATCATTTGTGGTCAGCAGTTTTGAAAACAACTTTGTTTTTGAATATATATACACGTTTACTATATGCACACACATATATACATACATACACACATATAAAGATGTAGCTATAATTTATATATACCCAAACTTAGATATAAATTTTACATATACACATATATACATATATAATAAACTATACATATATTTTGAAAGGAATACAGCATCTTTTTCTGAATTTTCTTTTATTGCATTTCTGCAATTTTTAAAATTATAGCTGTATCCAACCTATAGTATTTAAAACTGTATTGGTCAGATATATAGAATCTCATTATTATACTTAAACTAGTTAATATTGAATGGGGACCCAAAATGTCATGTTTTAACCTTTTAAATATGAAAAAGGGAAGAAATATGCAATCACATATTTCAATAAAGCTAAATTTAATTTTCAGCCTCATCTCATTATTTATGATTTGATCAGAATCACAAGGTGAAATTACTCTTATAAATAATACATGGGTATTTCATGTGGATTTTGATGTAGATTTATACAATGTGGAATTTTACTGCCTTATATTACTATGCATTCTTGGATTTTATACCAAAAGTTATGGCCAGCAGTAATATAATGCATTAGAATTTAGTATGATGTCACAAACCCCAAAAGAATTTACAGATACAATTAAAAAGTATAAAATAACATAGGCTTTTATTTTACTTGATTTCTGCTTCTGAAAATAGCGTTATTTGGGATAATAAAAGAAATGTTTCTATTTAAAAAATCAATACCTATAAAGCATTTTCATTATCCTAAAAAATGCGCAGTTGTTTCTGCAGGCTATTGATTTTATCAATCCCAGTACGTGATGCTAATTTGTTTGGTTTTAAGTCTTTTTCAAAAGGGTGTGTAACTCGGACATCGTTAAGATAAATATCCCGGTTCTATGCTTCCTCCTCTTCCCTTTTCGCGGTCTGTGACTGGGTCCTGTTGTCCCTAGCAAATGACCTCTATCCATCCTAGTTAACCCTTCCTCACATAAAGGAAAAAAGCATTTATGAAATACTACATGCCAGATGCTTATACACATGCTACTTCATTGAATCCTCAAATAGGCTGTGTGCTAGGTCACTTGAGAGACCACATCACTTGAGCAAGGAGAGAGAGTCAAGGAGAAGATGTTATAAAGATGTTGTACACTGATGAGAATTTTCTTCTTTCCCAAATCAGCTGCTTCAACTTAGATACCACTGGACTCTTAGGTCTCTGGTTCTCCTCGATGAAATAAAACACATCATGCAGGAGAAACTTTCTGTTTTGCATTTTCTTCTTAGAACAAAGAGATATAATATGCAATAAGGAGGAAATTTGTAAGAAAATACAGTGTTTCTATTTTATTTATTTATTTAATTAATTTATTTTTTGTGAGGAAGATCAGCCCTGAGCTAACATCCATGCCAATCCTCCTCTTTTTTGCTGAGGAAGACCATCTCTGAGCTAACATCTATTGCCAATCCTCCTCCTTTTTTTCCCCAAAGCCCCGGTTGATAGTTGTATGTCATAGTTGCACATCCTTCTAGTTGCTGTACGTGGGACGCTGCTTCACCATGGCTGGAGAAGCGGTGCGTTTGTGCGCGCCCGGGATCCAAACCCAGCCCACCAGTAGTGGAGCACGCATGCTTAACTGCTAAGCCATGGGGCCGACCCCTCTATTTTAAATCAAGTATATGTTGTGCACGTATGTTTTTGGGTTGAGCCAGAATTATTTCTGCCATAATATTTCTCAACTCATTGCTGTTCGGTCATAACTTGGTTAGTTTTTATAGCTTTCTTTAGAATAATCTGAATCTTGTATCTTTAAAATAATCAGATTCAGAAAAACTGGAGATTATTTATATTTATTACCTTTATGGAAAGATAAAACATAATTTGAAATGGGGAGTTATTGGTCAAAGGGTACAAAGTTTCAGTTTTGCAGAATGAATAAGTTCTGGAGATCTAATGTACATCGTAGTGCCTATAGTTAATTATATTGTATTGTAATTACTTGAAATTTGCTAAAAAGGGTAGATCTTAAATGTTCTCACTACAAAAAAAAAATAATTCTGCAAGGTAAGGGATTTGTTAATTAGCTTGATTGTGGTAATCATTTCACAAGGTATATGGATATCAAAACATCACATTGTACAGCATAAATATATACAATTTTTGTCAATTATACCTCAATAAAATTGAAAAAAACAAATAAAAAAGAAAATAAATAAATTGCATTATGTATTAAAAATAGTCTGGGGCTGACCCCATGGCATAATGGTTAAGTTCGGCGCATTCTGCTTAGGCAGCCTGAGTTCACTGATTCAGATCTCGGGCATGGACCTATACCACTCATCAGCCATGCTGAGGTGGCGAACCACATACAAAATAGAGGAAGATTGGCACAGATGTTATCTCAGGACTAATCTTCCTCAGCAAAAAGAGGAAGATTTGCAACAGATGTTAGCTCAAGGTGACTCTTCCTCACCAAAAAAAGAAAAATATATAGTTTGAATATTACTTTTTTCATAATAGAAACTTAATTACTTTTTTCCTAGGAATTTTCTTCTCTTGGCTTAGCTTTGATTTCAACTGAGTAGGTACCAAAGCATTAGGTAGACATTTATGAACAAAATGCATCTGTGGCATAATATTTGGTGCTAGACAGTACAAACCCTTCCAAAGCATTGAAGAACCTCCCTACTCATTCCATTAAGTTTTGAAAGATATGTGTTTGTATTTTTGCTTTGACATTAGTTCTTGTTACCTTAGGAAATTAATGTCTATAACATATGAACAGACATGGCCCCATTGAATAATGGCTGTTTTATTTCTTTGAATAGTTTGAAAGACTTGTAGCTCATATGGCTGATTATGATGTTTCATTCACTTATGAAAAAAATTTTTTCTTCTTCCCTGATGACATATGGTGTGTATTCTAGGGAAATATTTTTAACATTAAAGCATCACTAGGGAAAAAAAGATTACAGTGTTTTGACATTTCTTTTATTTAAACTCTTACAGGAGAAAAATCAACCTTGTTAGATGAAAGAATCTATATTTATTCAAACTCTTTTGAAGAAACATTAAAGATGGATTCAAAACATTTGTAATTACATTTTACCTTGGAAAGCTTTTCACAATTCAGTAGTCAATGTTTCTTTTAAGACATCTCAATGGAGAAGATAGATTTTCTCGAGAATCACATATAAAAGTCAGAATTAGCAAATGTGTAGTAGTAGCTGTGCCCACAGGCTGCTGGAACATTGAATATTGATAAATTCAGCTCCCTCATCCAGATGTTTCATCAGTCTGCATTTTCCAATAGGGGAGCCACCAGCAATATGTGGCTCCCGAGCATGTGAAATATGACTCGTTTAATTGAGATGTAAGGTAAGCGTAAAATACGCAGTGGATGTCAAGGATTTAGTAAGAAAAAAAAGAATATAAAATATCAAATTCATAATTTTATATTGATTATGTTTTAAGTGTGTTGGGCTAAATGCATCACTAAAATGAATGTCATCTTTTTCGTTTCACTTTTTTTCAATGTGGCTACTAGAAAATTAAATTTTATATTTGTGGCTTGTGTTTTATTTCTGTCTTTGTGTACAAAACATTTGAATAAAAATATGCTTCACTTTTCATATTAGTGTTCTGTTATCCCCATGGAATTTCCAAGTCATTGTTTCTTACTAAATTACATGTGAGGTGACATTTCTCTCCTAATGGACTGAGCTAGGTCCTTGTCTTAAATGTTCTAGTTATGTAATATAGGTCCCTACAATATGAGTCCCTACCATGTGCTGGGTGAGTTACATAAATTGTCTCATTTACACTTCACAACACACCATGATGTAGTTATAACCCCAATTTTAAGAGGAGGAAACTGAATTTCAGATGGCTCAAAAACTTGTCTGATATTACAAAGTGACTAAGTGGCTGAGTCAGGATTCAAAATGAAGTTTGTGAGTCTCTATAGCCTGTACTTTTTTCACTGTGCAACTAGTCTTTCTTATATCTCAAGGCCTTCTAAGAAATCTAATAAGATATTGACTTCTATTAAGGAGTGATGTCAAAGTGCATTGGTCTTTGGGGGTGATGATAGTGATTAGGATGATTGTGGGTAACACATATAAGATTTCTCCAACCTTAGGTGCTTTACAATCAATATGCAATTAAATATGTACCTCAAGGAATAATAAATCATGACATTCACTGAAATGGACACCTTATCTAAATATTTCTGTGCACACTTATCATTACAATGATTAAATAATAATATTGGCCATATTAAGAAAATAACATCACCATCTTGGAACTAAAATTAGTTCTTTGAATTAGAGAAAAAAGTATTTGAAACTAAATATATACTAAAAACTCACTATTAAATTGTTTATACCCTGGCCCATCTTTACTGCTACTAATATTTGATGAGTTGAAGAATGAAACCCATTAGTTTGTAAAATAATTTTTGTTAGGAACAAAGAGTTTCTTCTTTAAAAGACTACCATGAAAATGATTAAAGAAGTACACAGCATTTGAGAACATTTATAACGTTTTGTTGAAACCTACTTCAACTAAGTTACGCTGGTGTGTTTCACTGGCCAAAATTGGCTGTGGACATCTTCCCTGTTGCTTCCAGGCCAAGGTAGGGACTGGTGGTAGCTATAGTGTCCTTATATGGCACGTACCTCTTCTGTCTGGAAGACCCATCTTGGCCACCAAAATAATTCCGCAAATATCCATAGGTTAGAGAAAAGTAAGAAAGCATGCCCTTAAGCCGTTTGTAGTCACCATTGCGTTTACAATGGTAATTCCTATAGATTCACTCTGATTTCTGCCTTGTCTCATGGCTGAGAGGAGTCTAAACCTTTCCTTGGATCCTGCCTTGGCCATCAGGTGCACAGGTGTAAAGACTTCTTAATATCAGATGAGAAGCCATGTGATATCAAAAGAAATTGTAGATAAGGATGCTGTAATTCACACTTACCGGAAAGAAGTTCTCGGTAGTAAAGAACTTACCATTTTCTAGGCATTTTCTAATATCCCCTATTTTTAATCCCTTAGATATGTCATCTATTATTACCACCTACAGTAATACAAAAACAAAAAAAAGTTTACAGTATTTATTACTTGGTATTGTGGGAAAAAGTACTATTCAGAGTGAAATTATTTTAAAGCTGGCTACTTTGGTGATCATTGTTTGCCATGACAACATGTACTCCAGGCTATGTAAGTTTAGAAGGAAAAAAGACAAATATCTGTTTATGGAGAGAGATTAGTTTAGTTTAGTTTTGCTTTTGTAAGCCATCCTCCATCCCTCCCAACCCCCCACTAGTCTTACAATGAGAAACCGTATGTAAATCATGGATCCTGGCAGCAGGAGGAGAGGCAGATGGGCATAAATCTTGACGTTAATCATCCTAACCAGAGTCTGCAAGTAAAAAAAAGGGAGAAAAAAAATTTTAACAAGCTGCTTTAAAAATATTCTAGTTTGTAATTATGAATTGCATATTAGACTTTATATAGCATATTCCTTCTTCTGCTAGTATCTCTATTAATTGAATAAATTGAGTCCTCCACAGTTTGTCTTGTAATTTTTATATATTTTTGAATAGTAAGTATATACAGGTTACAAAAAATATACTGTATGTTTGGTCCATCTTAAAATATAATTTTTAAAAATATCAATTAGAAAAGCAAAAAATATTAATAAACCAATGATCATTTATGGAGCACCTCCTATGTTACAGGCACTTTGTATGATTTACTCAGTGAACAACTTTGGGGGAGGCAAGTATTATCTCCATCTCACAGATGAAGACACCAAGGCTCAAAGAGGGTAAATAACTTACTGATTATCACATAATTAGTAAAGAGTAGAGTTGAGATTCAAGCATAGATCTGCCTGACTCAAAACCTAATATTCCATGATATTTGATCCAAAAGCAAACTGTACTGTGGAAAGTGTAAAAAATCTGAATTTTTTGGTCTTTATGACCCCAAAATTGTGGATTTTGGGCATAATAGATATAAAGCCTTTTAATATCATTGAGGATTTAGCCTGTTTTGGTACTGTATTTTCTTAAAGGTTTATATTTCAAAAAATTGCTGCTGCAGATGCTTTTGAGTAGTATTGCTATGCAGAGAAGCCTATTAAAAATATAAAGCTTAAGGAAGCAGTCCAATTTAATAATAGGAACAAAGATGGGAAGTGCTGTGGTGTTCAATAAATCCTGCCATTGATATTATGACATTTAAGTGGTAAAGAAAGCCATTGTAATTTTCCCAGTTGACTGGTAAATTGAGAAGTAGGAGTCTGAAAACCCTTTACATGTGCCAGCATTTTGAATGGAGTTTGGAACAAAGCATTAGAGTAAAAAGTAAAAGCACGTCAGGGAAGCCCTTCAGAATGAAGTTCTGTAAAATTCATCTCCTGATAATTCTCTATTGATTTGGGTACAAATTACAAGATAATGACCTTTGTTCAAAGTTGGAAAATTACCCTGTTTAATGAATGGAATGTAAACAGCCAATGTTTTTGCTATTAAAAGAAAATCGATGTGGGCTTTACGTAAAAAGAAAACCTGGAAGGATTAATATAGGTGTGAGCCAACTTCTCTAGAGCTTTTCCTGAACATTTTTATTCAAAAGATAAGCTCTGTCTTAAAAGGAGGGAGAAAAAAGCGTTGCACTGATTATATTCAACATTCTAAAACTTGAATAGTACCACAAATTTTTTAGTTTATACACACACACGTACATTATGCAAGGTGTATGTATGTATGTATGTGTATTCCAGTTTCTATAAATTTGCATTGATAATGTGTATGTATTCATATACACATTATTTGTTTGTTTCCGGAAGCTGTAATATAGAGATAAAAAGGAAACTTGCTTTTCCTTCAGCTGGAAGTAGAAAACTGAAGCAGGGAGTTATGACATGACCGAGGATCCTTCATTCAGTCAATGTAGAACCAGAAAAACAGAGAAGTCTGTTTATTCCTGTTGCTTCCACAAATGCACATGTTCGAGGGAAATGGAGGTATCTTGTCTGAGGTACAAAGGTAATCATTAGATATGAATACCTTCATACTAAGCCACCAGAGTAAAAGTTTCACGTGGTTTGTGCTCCATATTGTATAATTTTATAGCAGTTGAATTAATATGATATGCAACTATTTTCATGGCATCAGATTCATTTTTAATATTACTGTTTTACTAAATGAAGCAGTCACCTTTAAGAATGGAAGCTAGGTAAGAAAAAGTCTCTTGACCAGAATTTGTGTTAATCCCTGCTATATATTTTATGCAATAATTCTTTATTGAAATTATGTTTTTATAAGCCTTTTGCTATGTCACAGAGAGGTAGTGGCATTTATAACTTGACACTTAAATTTAAGTTAAATAAGCTGGTATTTGAAATAGATAACACTTTCATTTGGGAAGTTTAATGATATGGTAAAATAAATTCCGAGTTGCTTTTACCTATAACATAAAGTTATTTTAGAAACGTAATGTTTCTTTGTATGTTTATTTAATCTGATTCCTTATGCCATTTAGAAAAAACATGAAATCGGTTCTGCATTTATTATTTTAACCATCTCTTGCATGATATGGCACTTTGAAAGCAAGATGATACCATCTGGTTAAGAAGGCTGTCCCTGGAGATAATTAGCCGTTTGATTGGCCTGCCATTGATGATGCTATACCTTCTTTGCGATTATTTGTCATTATGCCTTTCATAAGGAAAAATAATGTAAAAACACATTACTTTACATGAAAAGTATAAATAGAAAATGCACATATTCCTTCACCTGCTAAAACAAAAACAGTAATCAAGCCATATTCTTTCAGTTCATAATTTATTTCAGGAAAGGTGCATTTATATCCTGGAGGATCACATTAACATTGTCAAAGTAATAGAGTTATTTAATGTTTTACAACAATTCAACTCAATAATTAGAATCCCTGTCTTAGGTTCTAAAATGTTACATACTCAATTTCGTGGCTTTCTAAAGAATTTAAGGAGTTCTCAGTATACCTACAAATAGGCTAACATTGACTGTGTACGTATAAAAGGGATTCAGTTTAATATGGTAAAGCTATCAGTTTCACAGGTGATTAGGAGATAACTTCTTTTTTTCTGAATAGTTTTTTGTTTTTCATGGGTTTATTTGTTTATTGTTTTCATCTCTGTTATCTACCTAAAAGATCTCCCACTAGCTGGAAATTCAGAATCCACTCTCAGTGTGCCCTCTCACCTCCTTGATTTTATAACTATTAGTCAAGCTTCACCCTGTGGCATTTGTTCTTCTCACCAAGCACAAATGTTAACGCCGTGCTTTTACCTTCGGAATGACCGGTCAGCTGTGCTTTCTGCCTCAGTACCTGGTATCTTAACTGTGTGGCTCTCAGGACACTGGAGACAGTGTTTCTGAGAGGAGAGTATGTTGGGGGTGAGGGATAGAGTAGACAAGGCTACTTAAAGATCCCTCAGACGAAAATGACGTTGATGAGGAAATGTAAGGGAAGGCATGAGGAGAGCAGAGATGTCCCGCCTCATTGCTGCCAGGGAAGTGAATGACAACATGAGCAATCTTTGTTATTTAGATGGTATATGTGTGTATGTGTGTCAGAGGACCAAACCACTCAGAGAACCACAGAAATCTGACAAAACAGATGCTTTTCTAGACACCATAAAACCAACAAAGAGGAGAAAAATACAAAGATGTGGTTTGACTATGTAACAATAATATTGAATTTTGTCATTTATATGGATGTTCACTAAAAGAATCCAAAATAGATGATAATAATAACTAGCATATACTAAAGCTAGTCACATTTTTAAGCATTCTGTAAACATGACCACATTTAAGCCTCACAACAATCCTATGAGTTATGTACAGATAATGTAAGTTGTCCCCAAAATGACAGAGCTGGGGTAGAAACCAAGCAATATGATTCCAGAATATGTGCTGTGGGGATAGTAGATGATAAACAAACAAATGGAAAACAAACAAGCAAAAGGAAAATACCAGCTTTGTGAAGATTGCTTAAGAAGTAAAATAGGATGATATGAAAAGAGTGATTGGGTGGCTATTTCTGATTGGGAGTTCAGAGAAACCTTCTCTGAGGTTTAAGCTGAACACTGTATGACAAGAAGCCAGCAAAGCAAAGATGAGAACAGCTAATGGAATGCCTGCACAACAGGAAGGAGCTTAGTGTAATCCAGGAACAGAGGAAAGGCCAGAGTGAAAATGGTACCAGATGCCAGTGGAGAGGGGAAAATGTGTAGATCATGTAGGGCTAAGGTGGGGTGTTTGGATTTCACTCTAAGTGCAATGAGACACCGTTGGAGGAAGTGAGTGATATGACCTGGTTTAAGTTTAAAAGGTCATTTTGGCTGTTCTGTGCAGCACGTATCATAGGGAGTCAAAAACTATAAGCAGTAGTTATCCATGTCCGTGTGGTCCAGGTGAGAGAGGACAGTGGCTGAGACTAGAGTGTGAGTAGTTGAGATGGAGACAAGTGTAGAAATTCAGGATATATCTTTCTTTTGTCAGTCTTTATTTTTTTTATGGAAATGAAATTGACATAAAAAAGTAACCATTTTAAGGGGCCGGCCCGGTGGCGTAGGGGTTAAGTTCACCCACTCCGCTTCCGCGGCCCTGTGTTCGCAGGTTCGGATCCCAGGTGGGGACCGACGCACTGCTTATCAAGCCGTGCTGTGGCAGCGTCCCATATAAAGTAGAGGAAGATGGGCACGGATGTTAGCCCAGGGCCAATCTTCCTCAGCAAAAAGAGGAGGATTGGCATCAGATGTTAGCTCAGGGCTAATCTTCCTCACACACAAAAAAATTAATTAACCATTTTAAAATATACAATTGAGTGACATTTGGTACATTCATAAAGTTGTGCAACCACAACCGTCTATGTAGTTCCAAAACATTTTTGTCACCCCAAAAGAAAATCCTGTACCCATTAGACACTTGCTCCTCATTTCTCCCTTCCCCCCAAACCTCAGGCAACCCCCAATCTGTGTTCCATCTTTATGTATTTATCCTGGATATTTCATATATATGGAGCCATACAACATGTAGTCTTTTGTGACTGGTTTCTTTCACTTAGCATAGTATTTTTAAGGTTTGTCTATGGTGTGGCAATTATCCATAGTTTATTCTTTTTTATTGCCAAATAATATTCCATTGTATGGATAAAACACATTTTATTTATCCATTAATCAGTTGATGGATATTTGGGTGGTTTCCACTTTTTGACTGCAGTCATGCACCACATAATGACGTTTTGGTCAATGACAGACCACATATATGATGGTGGTCCCGTGAGATTTGTACCATATTCTAGGTGTGAAGTAGACTGTACCATCTAGGTTTATGTAAGTATACTCTATGATGTTCACACAATGATGATGCATTTCTCAGAATGTATTCCCATCGTTAAGCAACACATGACTGTATTAGTAATAATGCTGCTGTGAACATTCATGTACAAGTTTTTATGTGGATATGTTTTCATTTCTCTCGGATGTATACCTAGAAATGGAATTGCTGGGTAACGTGATATATCTTGTGTTTAACATTTTGAGGAAGTAAAAAGCTATTTACCAAAATGATTATACCATTTTATAATCCTAAGGAATGAATGATGGTTCCAATTTCTCCATATCCTCTCAACACTTGGTATTGTCTGTCACCTTTATTTTAGCCATCCTAATGGGTGTCAGATGGTATCTCATTGTGGTTTTCATTTGCATTTCCCTAATGCCTAATGATATTGAGCATCTTTTTCTGTGCTTATTGACCATTTGTATATCTTATTTGGAGAAATGTCTATTCAAATTCTTTACTCATTTTTAATTGAGTTGTCTTTTTATTCTTGAGTTATAAGAATTCTTTATGCATTTTTGTATACAAGTCCCTTATCTGATATACAATTTACATAATTTTTTCCCATTCTGTGGGTTGTATTTTCACTTTCTTTTGATGTTCTTTGAAGCACTAAAGTTTTTAATTTTGATGAAATCCAATTTACCTATATTTTCTTTGGTTGTACTTTAGGTCTCATATCTAAGAAATAGTTGCCTAATTCAAAGTCACAAAGATTTACTCCTATGATTTATTCTGAGAGTTTTATAGTTTTAATTCTTACAATAGATCTTTGATCCATTTTGAGCTAATTTTTGTATATGATGTGGAGTAGATATCCAACTTCATTATTTTGCATGTGATTATCCAGTGGTCCCAGCACCATTTGTTGGAAAGACAATTCTTTGCCCATTGAATGGTCTTGGCAACCTTGTCAGAAATCAATTGGCCATGGACATATAGACTGATTTCTGGACACTCAACTTTATTCCATTGATCTGTCTGTCCTTATACCAAGGGTCCCTTGCATTTTCATATAATTTTTAGGGTCAGTTTGTCAATTCTGTCAACAAAGCTGCTGGAGTTTTGCTAGGGATTGCATTGAATCTTTATATAAATTTGAGGAGTATTTCCATCTTGGCAGTATTAAGTCTTTCAATCCATCAAGATGGAATGTCTTTCTATTTAGGTCTTTTTAAATTTCTTCCAACAATGTTTCGTAGTTTTTAGAGTACAAGTCTTACGCTTATTTTGTTAAATTTATTACTAAATATTTTATTCTTTTTTGATGCTGTAATAAAGATTTTCTTAATTTCTTTTTCAGATTGTTCATTGCTAGTGTATAGAAATGCAATTGATTTTAGTATATTGATCTCATGTCCTGCAACCATGCTGAACTCCGTTAGTTCTAACAAATGTGTGTCTGCACGTGTGTGTATGTGTGTCTGTTCCTTAGAATTTTCTGTATACAAGGTCATATCATGTTAATAGATAGAGCTTTACTTTTTCCTTTCTGATTTATATTCTTTTTTTAACTTTTCCTGCCTAATTGCCTAGTTAGAACCTCTAGCACAATGTTGAATAGAAGTTGTGAGAGCGGCCTTCCTTGTCTTTTTTCTGATCTTAGGAGGAAAGCTTTCAGTTTTCACCACTAAGTATGATGTTGGTGGGTTTTTCATAGATAGCCTTTATCAGGTTGAGGAAGTTTCCTTCTATTTCTGATGGTTGAGTGCGTTTATCATGAAAGGGTGTTGAATTTTGGGGTTGGTTTTGCCAAGTGATTTTTCTCTGTATGTTGAGATGATCATGTGATTTTTTTGGTCCATTTTTCTTTTAACATGGTGCAGAAAATTGATTTTCATGTGTTAAACCAATTTTGCATTCTTGGGATAAATTCTAATTGATCATTGTGTATGATCTTCTTTTATATGTTGCTGGATTCTGGTTGCTAGTATTTGTTGAGGATATTTGCATCTATATTCATAAGAATTATTGTTCTGTAAATTTCATTTCTTGTGATATCTTTGTTTTTGGTATCAGGGTAAGCTGGCCTCAGAATGAGTTGGGAAGTATTCCCTTCTCTTCTATTTTTGGAGTAGAGTTTGAAGGATTGATATTAAGTCTTCTTTAAATATTGAGCAGAATTTACCAGTGAAGTCATCTGGACATGGCTTTCTTTGTGGAGAGTTTTAAGATTACTAAATCCATCTCTTTACTTGTGATAGATCTCTTTAGATTTTCTGTGTTCTCTTGATTTAGTTTCAGTAGTTTGTATCTTTCTAGGAAAATATCCACTTCATCTAGATTATCTAATGTGTTGGCATACAGTTAATTATAGCATTTCCTTATAATCTTTTTTATGTCTGCAAGGTCAGTAGTGATATCTCCTCTTTGATTAATAATTGCAGTAATTTGAATCTACTTTCTTTTTATTCTTGGTCAATCTAGCTAAAGATTTGTCGATTTTGTTGATCCTTTCAAATAACCAATTTTTGGTTTTGTTGATTCTCTCTATTGTTTTTCTATTCTCTATTCATTTATTTCTGCACTGATCTTCATTATTTCTGTTGAGCAAATGGCAGCTGTTACTTATCATCAGAAGTAGAAGTCTGAACACTTTTGTCCACTGCTTCTTGGTATCGGAGTTGCCAAGAAAAATAGAGTACAGTCAAGCACTGGATGAAACAGTGCTTTACTCAAGTAGAGAAGAGACAGAGCAGCTTCAGTCGTGGGTATTGGTCTCTTATTCATTTCTCTATTGCCAGTGGGTTCCTCTCGGCAACCAATGCAGGGCAATTGGCCTGCCTGCACCCGTCTTGAGCCCAAGAATGAAGGACTCTGTCCCCTCCCCCACAGGGGACAGATATAGCAGTAGGGTTGGCCAGGTGCCATGTGATGCACATGTTTAAACAGAACAAAGGAGTACACGTTGTGTCTGAAACAGGGGAAGATAGTCCCATACAGGGTGACAAGTCCAGTACAGGCTCTGAGGGCTCCTTATCTCTTGGTAAGGAAGTCTTCCAAGCCAAGGCCTGTTCTTATGCAGCCATTGGGGTCTGTGGGGGTCAAAAGATTGCGTACACAGGACTGCCTTTCCCAACAATTTCCTTCATCCTGTGCTTTGGCCTGTTTTTGTTTTTTTTCTCTAGTTTTTTAAGACATAAGGGGAGGTTATTTATTTGAGATCTTTCTCCTTTTTTAATATAGGCATCTGCAGCTCTAACTTTCCCTCTAAACACATAGTGCATCCCATAAGTTTTGGTGTATTGTGTTTTTGTTTCATTCATTTAAAAATATTTTCTCATTTCCCTTGCAATATATTCTTTGGCCTGTTGGCTATATAGAAGTGTGTTTAATTTCCACATATTTGTGATTTTTCCAAATTTCCTTTTAGTATTGATGTCTAATATAATTCCATTGTGGTCAGAGATCACACTTTATATTATTTCAACCCTTTTAAATTTACTGAGGCTTGTTTTATGGCGCAACATATGGTCTATCCTGCAGAATGTTTCATGTGCACTTCAAAATAATGCATATTCTGCTTTTGTTAGGTGGAATATTCCTAACAAAAAGATAGAATGTCTATTAGGTCCAGTTAGTTTATAGTACTGTTAAAGTCTTCTGTTTCTTTACTGATATTTAGTCTAGTTGTTCAATCCATTATTGAAAGTGAAGAATTGAAGATTCCAACTATTACTGTTGAATTATCTGTTTCTCGTTTTAGTTCTGTCAGTTTTGTTTGTTGTATTTGGGAGCTCTGTTGTTAGCTGTATATGTGTTTATAGTTGTTATATTTTCACTATGGATTGACCCTTTTATCATTATACAATCTACTTTACCTCTAGGAACAATCTTTGTCTTAAAATCTATTTTGTCTGATACTGGTGTAGCCACTCCAGCTCTCTTTTGGTTTCAGTTCATATGATGTATCTTTTTCCATTCTTTTGCTTTCAAACTATTTGTGTCTTGGAATCTGATATTGAAAATATTTGAAATATAAAATTTAAAATTGTGTCTTACTTCTTCTTTAGACACTATACTTTTAAAAGATCTATTCTGTCAACCTCTGCCTTTTGATTTGAGTGTTTCATCTATGTATCTTTTATGTAATCAAAGATGTGGTAGGATTTATATATACTATTTTGCTGATTGTTTTCAGTGTATCTTATGCCTTTTTTATACCTATAATCTTCCATTACTCTCTTTTTTGTGTTAAATATATATTTTCTAGTGTACTGTTTAAATTCCCTTGTTTCTTTTACTATATATTTTTTAAGTTATTTCAATAGTGATTTTCTTAGCAGTTACAATTAAGATCTTACAACAATCTAGTTGGAATAATACTAACTTAACTGTTTTTCTTGGAGCAGAAGTTTTTGATTTTAATGAAATGCAACTTATCAATTTTTTCTTTCGTGGACTGTGCCTTTGGTGTTACATCTAAAAACTCACTGCCAACCTAAGGTCACCTAGATTTTCTCCTATATTATATTCTAGAAGTTTTATAGTTTTGTGTTTTACATTTAGATCTATGGTCCATTTTGAATTAATTTTTGTGAAAAGTATAAGGCCATCGTCTAGATTCTTTTTTTTTTTTTTTTTTGTATAGTAATGTCCATTTGTTCCAACACCATTTTGAAAAGACTCTTTTCTCCGTTGGGTTGCCTTTGCTCCTTTGTCAAAGATCAATTGTCTGTATTTGTATGAGTCTGTTTCTGGGCTCTATATTCTATTCCATTAATCTGTCTATTCTGTCACCAAAACCACACTATCTCAATTACTGTAACTTTATAGTAAGACTCAAATTCAGGTAGTTTCAGTTATTTGACTTTCTTCTTCTTCTTCAATATCTTGTTGGCTATTCTGGATCTTCTGCCTTTCTGTATAAACTCTAGAATCAGTTTTTGATATCCCCAAAATAACTTGCTTGGGTTTTGATTAAGATTGTGTTGAATCCATAGATCAATTTGGAGAAAACTGACAATAATATTGAGTCTTCCTGTCCAAAAACATGGAGTGTCTTTCCATTTATTTAGATCTTCTTTGATTTCTTTCATCAGAGTTTTGTAGTTTTCCTCATATAGATCTTGTACATGTTGTGTACATAGTGTTAGATTTATACTTAAGTAGGAGTGTTTACTTTTACTCATTTCTATTATCAATTAGAATGTTCTAAGTGTTTTATCATTAAGAAAGACTATCTAGATATTTTATCATATTAAACATATCCTTCCATTGATATTTATTAAGAGTTTATCAGAAGAAGATGTTCAATTGCATCAAATGCTTTTTTGGTGTTCCTGAAGATGTTCTTTATCCTTTAACTTATTCATCAGTTAAGTTCCAAGAAAAAAAAGTCCTACTTGATCATGGTGTCTTTTTATTTTTATTTTTTATGGTGTCTTTTTATTTTTCAGGGAGAAATGAAGCCCCATTTTTTCTTTTAACTTTTTCTTTCTTTTTTTTTTTTGTGAGGAAGATTGGCCCTGAGCTAACATCTGTGCCTATCTTCCACTATTTTTTGTATGTGGGATGCTGCCACAGCATGGCTTGATGGGTGGTTAGGTCTGTGACCAAGATCCAAACCCATGAACCCAAACCTGCAAAGCAAAGTGCGCTGAACTTAATCACTATGCCACCAGTCTGGCTCTCCTATTTTTTCTTAATTGTGAGAAATATATATATGAAAGAGTGATATATATGTATACTGTTTAAATAATATCTATCAAGTACCCACTATTCCAGTGAAGAAGTAGGCAAATGTGGAGACCCCAAAAACCCCTAGATCACAGTTCTTTCCTTCTTTAAAATAACTAGAACTTGTGTTTTGTAATAATCATTTATTTGGTTTTCTTTATAGTTTAACCAACTATACAGGCATCTCTAAATAATATATTATGATTATCCATTTTTGAATTTTATGTAAATGTACATATTCTTTTACATCTTGCTTTTTTCACTCAGCATTATGTTTGTGAGGTTCCCCTGTGTTTTTGGTGTACCTGTGGGTTATTCATTTTCATCTCTATAAATATTTCTTTGAATTAATACAAGATGATTTAGATATCCATTGTATTAGTGTTGTTTCTACCCTTTTATTGTTATTATAATCAGTAATGCTGGAAATATTCTACTGTGCACATACAAGAATTTCTCCAGAGCGTATACCCAGAAGTGGCTTGTAGCATATGTGCATCTTCAATTTTATTAAATAATACTAAACAGTTTTCCAAAGAGGTCGTAGCAGTTTAAACACCTATCATTCAGTTCACACGGCTCCATATCTTTATCAACACTTGGTATTGTCAGACATTTACATTTTTTCAAGCTCATAGGTGCGTGGAGGTATTTCTTTGTGGTTTAAATGTTCATTTCCTTGAAGTTCAATGAGTATGAGCACTATTTCATGTTAAGATTGGCCCATAGTTTTCTTTTTTTCACTATCTTCGCCAGATTTATTATATGAATTGGGGAAACTTTCCCCTGTGTTTTATAATAATGTTAATTTTATGGAGGTCTGATATCTAAGACAAGTTTTCTACTGTCTCTGTTGTCTGACACTTAAAGTAGGATGGCTGTTGGTTTGTTATGTGATATTTTTATTTCCCTATAAGTAATTCATGCACATGATAAAAACAAAAACTGAAACTCAAAATAGCACCAAAGACATAAACTGAAAAGCACACCACTACCACCCCTAGTCCCCTTCCCCGAGTGACGACTCAAAACCCTTCCTATATTTAGTTCTTGTGGTTTTTAGAATCTTAAATAATTTTATTACTGTATTTTTTGATTTATCAACTTTAAACAGTAACTATTAATAACAAACTATCAAAGATGGGAAATTTACTCTCTTATACTACCTTCTAATACCCACTCTTTGCAATGTTTCTTATTTATTTTCTTACTCTTGGTTCTTCTATTTCTTACCTTTAAATAATGGCTGCATATTTCTCTCTGCCTCTTCTGCCTTCTTACCGTCCAAACTTCTATCATCTGTATTATTTTTACATTGTTGAGGTCAATTACACATTCTATCATTGGGACTGTAATTATCTTCCGTGTTTTGTCTATTGATTCAGTTCAACATTTGTAAACCCATTAATGGTTTTTAAATTAAATGTTATAATTTTATATTTACTTCACTGAAGAATCAAATAATATGACTCACCATGCAATTAAGGTGATGACATTAAATCTGTTCAAGTGGAAAACCATGTAACCACTGCCAAGGTCACATAGAATCTCTGATTTCATACTCAGTCAGTTGTCCAATGTCCAATATCATGAATAGTAAGGTGAGAGAGTAAAGAGAGGTCTACCAACCTTATTTCGACTGCACTTCCCTTCCTGCTTTTCAAATATGCCATCCTCTTGCTTTGAGCCTCTCTGAAATGTCAATGGAATGAAGACCTCTCTGATGAGCCTCTGTGCCTAAGCTCCTGCTTCCTTCACTCTGTGCCACCTGTGTCCAAATCTAGTATCTTCTGGAAATTCATGAAAATCTCTGTTTCACTTATATTCTCATTGCTGTTAAGGATTTATTTCCTTTTATATATCTTCATTAAAACATCACCAGGATTTGGGGTGGTTAGCAAAAGTACTCAGTCTATCATCTTAAAGTAAAAGATTTTTGTCTTTGAATGTCCAGGAAAGTACCTAAAAACTATATGGCTTCTTAATTTTCAACCACTTGGGGTTTAACATTTTCTAAGAGTCCATTACTACACCCCTGCAAACAAGACTTTCAGAAAAAAAGGTAAAAATTATGTGCTTCCCTAACAAGTATAAACATTTAAGAATTTGAGATTTGGCGTAAGCATGCATAAGGGTCTAGTCATGGCTTATTTGGAAAAACAAAGCATGGAGTAAGGCCATTGGAAAAGATAGATTCAGAAACCTCTCTCAGGATCAAGAGTCATACAGCTAAGCACTAGGAAGAAGGGATAGAAAATGTTTTCTTTGTTTTTCTTTTCATCTTATGGTTTTTCTTTCCTTATGTTGCATTGTTCCACAGTTAAGCTTCAATTCTATGGCAGCTCCCCACATCCTCCTCCTACACACATCTCACTTCTCCTTAGTAGTGGCCTTTCTGGCGTCTGGTAGGGGAATAATGTAGGAAGAAAGAGTCTCCACCAAGCAGTAGTGACATTATAGCCTCCCATATCTCATAATGAGCACTTTGAACTATTATCACAGCATAAGAAGCATGGTGGTTTTGACATTTCTTTTGGGGTTCCCATCCAGTGTGCTATAATAGTGCTATTGGACTCATGCAGTCCTCAAATCTTGTTATCAAACATGCATTTAATTTCATGTGGCATCACCAATGTCAGAGGATCCATGTACCAGGAAAAGGTATAAAAATCTTAAAGTGAAAGTGAGGAAAAATGAGATGAATCAGTCTTTTACCCTCTCAAATCCCTAAACTGGAAGGGAAGGCATTAGAGGCCCGTTTTCTTAGATAAGGAAATGAAGGGTGTTAGAGAGCTGAGTCTAACTGTAGCCCTAAGGAATGTGGCCAGCAGACTGAAGTGAAATTTACAACTTTGAACATGGTGAGTTTCGTTCATCCAAATTTTATATTTAAAAGAAAACCTTCCCTTTGAAAACTACCTAACAGAGACTGGCAATGCCCCAGATCCTTTAAATATTCTCAAAATGAATCATAACATGATGATAATTTTTTAAAATACCTTATTTCACCAAGTTATGGATGATACTCTCCCAGTCCCCTTTGGGCCAAATCAGATATTCTGTGCCTGCACCAGCACAAGCCGAGCTCCAGAGTGGGGGGCCCTTTTATCACTTAATGCTACCCAAAAAAGCACAGAAAGTTACTACCAATGAGAAATCTGGTTTTGTGTATTAAACACATCATCTCTAATTTAAAAAAAAAAATCTTAATCTTATAATTTGAAAAAAAATTTCCCCAACTTCTCGTGAGTGAGATAATTTGTAGTAGCTTTATCTTTGAATACCTGTTGAATAATTTGGACAAGAAAGACTAAAGAATGACTGGACTATTTTCTTTTAAATGTAATGACAGTTAAAATTTTTGATATTATCTCACATATATTATTTTATTCAATCATCACATCATAAATAGATAAATCAGAATAGCATAGTGGCAAAGAGCTTGATGTTGGAGTCCAGGAGACTTGGGTTTAAATCTAAGCTCCATATTTGACAGCTTTGTGATCTTGGAGAGGTTACTTAATCTCTCAAAGTCTAATATTCCTTATGCAAAAGGAAGTGGTTAATAGTATTAACCTCATAGGACTGGTTTGAGGATTGAGTGAGTATATGCATGTAATAATATAATTATAACTACCTAACTCATTTTAACTGCTATCATCCTCATCACCTATTTCTTCTTCTTCATCATCATCATAATCATTATCATCATTTCCAAGATCAAGAAATTAAGCCTGAAAGGGTGACTGACCTTTCCAAGTACACATAAGTAAGTAGCATGAGCCACGAATAGAAACCAATTCCTCTCTTTCCTTTAAAGAGATTTCCTTTTTAAACGTATGAAGAGTTTTTCTCAAGGAGTAGATCCTGACTAATAATCTTCTAGGGCCATGGTAGTTAAATTTAACTCAGAGAAATTGCAATTAGATATTATGTGGCATTTTAATATGCTTGGATGCACTTTGAAAGCATCATTTTTTCTTGTTAAATTTTAAGAAAAGACATAGATACACCTTCCCTGTACAATCATTTGTGCACTTCGAGACAAGTAACTGGGCCAAATTTTCTTTTTCTTTTTCTTTTTTTTTTTGTGAGGAAGATCAGCCCTGTGCTAACATCTGCCAGTCCTCCTCTTTTTTTGCTGAGGAAGACTGGCCCTGGGCTAACATCCATGCCCATCTTCCTCCACCTTATATGGGATGCTGCCACAGCATGGCTTGCCAAGCGGTGCGTCGGTGTGCGCCCGGGATCCGAACCAGCGAACTCCGGGCCGCTGCAGCAGAGCGCGCGCGCGTAACCACTTGCGCCACCGGGCCGGCCCCTGGGCCAAATTTTCTTTTAAGGCTAATTTTGGCTTTCTAATTCAATGAGCATTTTCCTGTGAATAGATATCCCACAGAAGCCTAGGTTTATTCTTCAGTTTGGATAGGTAATGATTTTAGTTGGTCTTAATTATCTTAGATATCAAGAGGTAAGTGTTTCTTTTCTATATCTGGCTTGGAAATATTTCCAACAAGCAATCATTTTAGGATCCCATGAATCCTAAATTTCTACAGTTGTATTAGTTTTCTATTGCTGCATAACAAATTACCACAAACTGAGTGTCTTTTAAAAATACCCATTTATTATCTCATGGTTATAGTAGGTCAGTTGTCTGGCAAGATGTCACTGGATTTTCTGTTCAGGCTTAAGTCAGGTTGTCAGCTGGCTGCATTCTCATCTGGAGTGTGGGTATTTTCCAAGCTCATTTTTTGTTGTTGGCAGAATTTAGTTCCTTTCAGCTATAGGACTGAAGTCCCCATTTTCTTGCTGTCTTTCTGCCAGGGCTGCTCTCAGCTCCTAGAGGCTCTCTCATATTCTTGTCCTGTGACCTCCTCCATCTCAGCCACAGAGAACCTACCTCTCATGCTTCAAATCTTTCCAACTGCCTCTACACTACCAGCCAGAGAAAATGCTCTGTTTTTAAAGGGCTCATGTGATTAACTTAGGCCCACCCAGATAATCTCCCTTATAATTAACCCAAGGTCCACGGATTAAAAATCGTGACTGAATCTGCAAAAATTCCTGTTGACATATAAGGTAACACAATTACAGGAGTGATATCTCATCATATTCGTAGATTTTTCCCATACTTGAGGAAAGGAGATTGTACAAGGGCAAGGATCATTGGGGGTCATCTTAGAATTTTGCCTACTATAAGTGCTTAGGGTATCTGGGGCAAGCAAATGTAGGTCTCTGAAAGCATCTGAATAATTGTCTCATCATCTTCTATTCTCTGATGAGCTTTCTTCAGCTTCCCTGTCTCCATAATTGTCATCCAAGTTTAGCATGAGTTCTATTAACTTTACTTTAAATATATTTTATTTTTGTCCTGAGTATCATTACAATTTAGTTACAACCGTATCATTTGTGCATCGCTGTAATAGTCTGCTTTCTACTCCTACTCAGTCTGAGCTCTCACTTCCATCCAGGACTGAATCCATCCTGCAAATCAATGATTTTGCAGGATATTATACTACTTAGAAAACAATCAATAGGAACTATTTTCTATGGCATCAAATCAAACCTTCATTGGAGACTTTTAAGACCATCAGTTATAATATGGTCTCACCTATAAATATCCAATTGGGTATTTTGCTCGCTACCCAATCCATACGCCTATCCTTTGCCGTAGCTAGGCAGATTTATCCACTGCCTCACAACACAATGTTGTAATTCCTACCATTTTTATCCCTCTATCAGAGATGATCTGTAATTCCTACCAATTTTATCCCTCTATCAGAGATGATTCTTTCTCTTGATTTTTTTTTCCCTTCCCTCGAGGCACCGAGTAATTCTAGTGTCTCCTTAAGACTTTCCTTTATTCCTGATTATAGTCTGATACATGATAGTCTTCTTTTCCTAATTAGATTATAGTTCATTTCCCTAATTATGTTATAAAATACTCAAAATTAGAGATATTTTTGTCTTATAATTTTGTACTGATAGATAGTCGTCCCTCAAAATCTAGATGCTAACTACTTTCTCTTAATAAGGAAATCATCAAGTCGAAGTCAAAATCTGTTACTGAGAAATACATTTCTACAAAACAGAATGACATTCAGTGGCTGCTGTCAGTTCCTAAAACATGCTGGCAAGTTGAATCATGAAATACCTTTGCCTGAGATATTTGGGTAAACTTTAATAAAACTGACAATTTCTTGGTCGATTTGAACCAAATAGTTTTAAACTGAATTCCCCAAATAATTCCCTCAATTTTCTCTTCCTCTTTACTAGTAGAGATCCTGGAAGTAGAAGACAAATTAGGCCCATATCTAAGTTTACAGAGAAAATATCTGAAACTGTATTACATCCAGTTTTGCAATTTCCAAAAGAGTCTTGTGCTGAAGAAAGAAGTATCCTCAACAGTGGTCCATCTTCAGTCTTTATCCCTTGAAACTCTATGTACTATTTGGAGTTTTGGGCCGCCAATTCATTCTTGAAGTTACTTTTCTCTCTAGCTTCTATAATATTGTTTTTTTTTGGATCTCTTCATCTATCGCTTCATATATCTCTGGCCTTATCAGTCTCCATCTTCTCTAGAGTCATCATAAAAGGAAGTGATCTTCAAGATTCTGTCCTTGATTTTCCCTGTTCTCTTTTTCATTTTATTTTTTTACCTGAAGAACTTTCTTCCTCTCCATGACTTTAACAATTACTTGTCTTTGAATGAATTAAAATTCAAGACTTGACCTTCCCTCAATCCAGATTCCTATCTATAGCTGACTGTTCTTCATTCCTATAGAGATTTTCTGCCAGCCCTTTAAATCCAATGAGTCCAAAACAGAATTCATAGTACATATTTCATTCCTGCTTTCTTTCGTATTTCTCGCTTCAGTTAATGGCTTCACAATCCTTTTAGTCACACAATCTAGAAACTCGGGAAATATCTGCCACTCTTCCCCCATGCTTCACTACCCGTACACTATCATTTCTATATTTTCTCTTAAACTTATCTTTTGCCTACAATATCCTTTCCACTGTAGAGATCTATTCATCTTTTAGGTCTAATACCTAAAAGCCACCCTTCATACATGAATAAATATTCCTGGAAACTTTTGTAGTCTCATGGTTTTTACTTAACTTTGGGTATGATTGTTTTGTATATATTGGCATCCTTCAATTGGTGACAATTCCTCAAGGGCAGAGATCATTCCTGTGTCCCTACAATTTATCTCTGTGTGCCTTTGGCACCGTAGATGCTCAACAAATGTTTCTTGAATTCTCTGTGCCCTTGTATGAATTGCAATATGATTTTCTCATTCAAAAAGCAATACTATTTTCCAATCTCGTACATTACCTGAAATAGCATTTTCTAACAAGGGGCTTTCTGAATTCTTGATGAAATTACACTTTTTACATAGCTTCAAAATTCTCCACTGCCTTGACCAGAGAAGGCTGATGATCTGCCTTTAAAATGCCAACAATCAATTCTTCTTCTTTTTTTTTTGTCAGGAAGACCAGCCCTGAGCTAACATCTGATGCCAATCCTCCTCTTTTTTTTTTGCTGAGGAAGGCTGGCTCTGGGCTAACATCCGTGCCCATCTTCCTCTACTTTATATGGGATGCCTCCACAGCATGGTTTAACAAGCAGTGCGTCAGCACATGCCCGGGATCCGAACCGGCGCACCCGCGGGCCGCCGCAGCGGAGCGGACACACTTAACCGCTTGTGCTACCGGGCCGGCCCCCCAACAATCAATTCTTAATTAAATCAACATTATGAGTGGGTCCTCTGATTGCTAATGCCAGCATGCTCTTTCCCTATTGTTGAGTGAAGTAGTGTTTTGTTTTGTTTTTCAGTTTGTCCTGAATTATTCTTAAATAAATCAAAGATTCTTTGCAAGTTTCCAAGAAACTAAATATAAATCTGCAGTAATAAAGCTTTAGATGCTTTTTCAAATATTTCCACTTAGAATTCAAGAATGAAGTGTGTCTTTATGAATCTTAATACTAATTTTTTGTTCTTCCATTGTGACATACATTACTTCCTTTAAATATTTTTGTACAACCTAAGGGAATTTTTCTGTTCCTGTTTATTTTATAGTCATCTTTCACTAAAAAAAGTATTTTATGTTCATAATATCTATTATCCTAGCCATTATATCATTTTCCCAAAGTCATTGTAAAGATTTTTTCTTTCAGGGGACTTGTGAAGAGTTTTGAAAGCATTCTGCCCAATAGCCAGTCTCCTAAGGATATACCCTCTTCAAGAGATGTTTGAGATGATACTCAAAATATACTCTTGGCCTTGGTTTTGACTTATGTAAACATCTTGGCTTCATCAAAGTCACAAAGTTTTACCCAAACCTTTATTTTTAACCCAGTATGTAAATTCATTCTATTTTTAAAATCAAATAAAGCATACTTTCATCCTGCTCAACCCTAATTGACAAGATCCTAGTTTTTCTTATTTTTTTAAAGGCAAATTTAATAACAGGAAAAAGATGCAACTTTGTATGTTCAGTTTAACATTTCTACTTTGCATTTTTAAGTTAAAAGTGTGTTTGGAGTATCATAGCTATCATTTTATTTTTATTAAACAATAATGGGTATAGTTCTTGCTGACATTATCTGTAGTTAATGGACATTTGTCTATAGCCCTATATTATTACTGAATTTGTGGTAATATTTAATACCCACGGTAACAATTAGTAGAGTATGTTTTGTAAGCTTCCCTTTATTGAATTGGTGAATTATTTAGTATATACAAGGTAACTCACTAGGAAGAAAAATTGGGCTGGTGAGTTTGCTAAGAGACACACAAGATTAACATGCCTATTAGGTCCATCCAACCTGATTCTGCACTGCAGAGGCCTCTTTCTTTGCTCTGTAAACACTGGAGGATGTACCATCAATTACAGTAGCATCTGAGTTTGGTGAAGGGTAAGGAACAAGCATTATCTACCCGAGGTTAAATAGATTTATTTATTCGTTCAACTATTTTTTAGGTACCAATAATGTATCGGTCATCGGTAATCAGTAATAAATGACACAGTCCATATTCTAAAGGACTTTGCAGTCTACTAAGTATTATTTTTCCTAAAACGTATGTTTTACTCCAAACCTAAAACTGTGAAAGACGAAGAAACTAAAATGCTTTCTCCTGACTAAGACTAACTATGCTCTATATCAATAAGCTACTTTTAAGTACCTCTGGGTAAACTAACATCACTCAGACATAGTTAGAGAAATTCAAGCCACTAAAAAAATATGGTCATCTCATTTGCCACCTCTTATATCAAGACTACCAATGCTCAGGGTCCCACATAAGGTTGCAATAGTTGGATACTGCAGAACTCCAAGGGGCATTGTTTACATAGATTAGGATGTCAGGAGACTCTTCACATAAATTACAATCTGCGTGGCCAAATGCCCCAACCCAGAGATGTCTTTTTCAGCCACCTCTTTCATGGCTTTGCAGGAATAAGAGTTAAAGTTGTTTCTTCACTTCAATTTGTTCAGTGCTTTTCGAGCTCCTGCTGTGTTCACGGCATTTCTCTTCATGGAGTAACAGAGAGGCATAAAGATAAATAACACAGAAATGGATAGTTTAATGGACAGCGTTAGAGTCTAATCATTTTCTTTACAGACTCCAGATCCCAATGGAGCCACAAACAAGATGAGTTAATAACTGCATCTCTTTTCTCAGGGATCCTATCTTAATGAATGTGTTCAAGTTGGCCAAGAACTGGTGGTGGCACTTACTTAATAAAAGCCATATGGAGAATCTGTGCTCTTTCACTAGGTCACTTAGCAAACATTACCTTTGTGTTCCCTTAGTGCTTTCTGATCTCAAGAGTAGGAGACCGGAAGGACACTAAACCATTTCCCTACCAACTTCCTGTGGTGCAGCCTTGGTTTCATCAGCTAGCCTACGGTACTGAGTAAACTCACATATTTCAGTATGAACTGGCTTGAGGACCCATATGGTGATTATTTTTCTCACAGAGTTGCAATGGCAACATTGATCATCAAAACAAGAAAAATGAGAAGTGTTGGCATGCTCCCATGGCCATCTGTGACTTCTGTGTGCTGGTACTTAGTGTTGAGAGGGGAGCTGGGTGATTGAGCTGGCTCTTGGTTTTGCAATGGAAAGTGAAGGAAAGCATTCTTCTGCTTATGCCTGCTTGTTGTATTTTTCCCTTTAAACAACATGGTTAGAAATTATGATATTAAATCATTTTAAATTCCATTGCCATGTCACATTTCACTTTATGTATTTAGCGCTTTGAAATATGAGACTATATGATAACTTAATTGTAAAATTAAGTTTGCTGCCTTGATCCATGCATTCTTTTATTGTAGTGGTAACGTTAAACCTTTAGTTTTTATTGGATTCTCAAATTTTTATTTTGCTATGAGAATTATGAAACACAATCTGACTTGTTTTGATTGAGTTCTAACATTTTAACACAAGTATTATAGGAAGAAATAAAAGTGATTTTTATTCCCTTTTAGAAAGTGTTACAATAATTGTGCAGCATGATCATGAAAGAATATAATATTCATGACTAGAGCCAAAGATTATAAACATTTTAGAGCATGAATAATAACTAATATATTAAAACACATAGAAGCATATTTATTATGTTGAGTCACATGAAATTGCTGTTTTTTGTAGGATAAAACATGGTCAAACTTTGACAATTTTGTTTGGCTCAACTTATAATATATTAGTTAGGAGACTCTGTGCATTCCCACTACCTGGTTTAATCAAAATGAAGTGATGTGATAGTTAACCCTAAGTGAGTGAGTCCTTAGAACCTAATGTCAATTCTTCTCTCTTGATTTAATACCTGCTTTCAGTCTATTTGACTATGCAATAAGTCTATTTTAAAGTGATTAGGAATGGAAGAAGGGAAACAATATTAACTTGTTTAGTAACTCTAAATGGAAGTTCAGTATTTTTAAAAAATCAAGAAGTTAAGGTGAAGGACAGCATTAGAGTCTAATCATTTCCTTTACAGACTCCAAATCCCAATGGAGCCACAAAGTTAAGACTATGGTTAAGACTATGAATTAAACCACGTTTTAGGGATTATCTGGATTTACTTCTGTGCACTACCCTGTCTCTGATCACCATATATAATAGATATTTGAGTAGGCTATACAATGAGTATGTTTCCAGATGAGATCAAGGTGATATGAAATTTTTGAGAATATCTATCTGCAGATTTCTAGCTGAAGAGAGAAAGTGATTTACTACAGGGTGTGTCCTTGCTCATGGTAATTCTCTAAATTCTCTAAATTCTCATGGTAGTTCTGTCACTGGCAGAGAAGTCTCATGGTAATTCTCTAAATTCTCATGGTAGTTCTGTCACTGGCAGTCTATGTGACACGAGCATGTCCTTAACCTTTCTAGAAGCATTTTATTTGTTCACTTCACCAACAGCTTGTAGTGCACATATAAATTCACATGTTCTTACCAACAGCTCTGTGGTTCCCAGGAGCCCAACCCAGAGGTTGGGAACCATTGGATTAAAAAAGCTGTGTTAACCCTTCTTGGTCTCGCATTCTAGTTCCTATTACTCTAAGAGGAATTAGCAACAATTGAGGAAAAGCAAACAAATTGGAAATTTGAAAACATGAACGTGAGTCTAACCACTCAAGCTGGTAATTATGTGTGAATTCTTTCCGTTTGACTGGCAGCCAGAAACCAGAGACAGTGGAATTGATGAGCCAGTGTGTCCTGCTGGTGCTGGCTGCAGCCTGAAAGGAAATAATTTAGATAATTGTTTAATTGGATGCTGCTTAAAAAGAGAAGCTGGAACTCCCCAAGAATCATGGTCCAGCGTAAACATCTTTTCAACCATATTGGTTAAATAAAAACCCAAGGATATTGTATCGAAGGCCAGCATCCATGAGGTTCCATTTTCACTACCATGAAAATATTCCTTTTAACTGTTTCCTGTCAGTCCTTGTCAGTCTCGGTGTTTTACTTTTCAATGTTAAGTACTTCTAGATGATTATTTTCCAATATGATACTTACAATGGAAAAGGAAAATAAATGAAATCTTAGCTACAAACATGGTAACAGGAGGGTGATATTCAAGTGCTTCACATTAGAGGCAGTATGTATAATGGTTGTGGCAGGTTGTCATGAGTCAGCCTGGGTTTGAATCATCTTATACCACCTATATCTTGTATTTTATAGAACTTATAAAGTCTGTAACCGAGGTCAGCTTATTTGAACTTTCTGTGACTCAGTTTCTGTACTTGTAAATTAGGGGTGGTGTCATTAGGGTTGTAGTAAAGATTATACAAGTTAATTTGTATAAAACACTTATTATTATATGCCTGCCATTAATTTGCTATTATTGCTGTTTGCTATTATTACTGTTTCCTTCTTAGCAGTTTCATATAAATGTGACATTTCATATAACCTGAGTCACGGCTCTCTTAGACTGGTGTTTTGACTGAATTACCATAGCATGATAAAGTCTATGCATTTTACAAGAAGTGGCTCAGAAAAACAAACCATATGCAATACATTTGCTTCTGCAGCTATGTCTAGATAAGGCACTGAATCTAATTTTGGAGGTGGAATGACCAATTAACGTATTTTGGTCGTGCTTTTCCTTTCCTTTTTTCCATTCTCTTGAGACTATTTTTAGGACTCTCTCTCTGAGCTGTATACATTTATATTTAATGATTGCCATTTTTATTCTTTTTATAGTATTGAATATTAAATATCAGTCAGAATACCTCCTTTAATTTCCCTTTGGAGTAATAAAATATTACTAGTAACTTTTTCTTGATATCTGTAGCAATACTCTGTCAAAATACAAGTACTTAATAAAGCCAGAAAACACCTATGAAGAGCTCTTAGAAAGAGTATTATTGGATACATAAAATATGTCAAATAAAGCAAACACCCAAGGGGTGAATTGGTGCAGATTTGGTCTTAGGAACCTCTCACACAACAGGTATTATGATAAATTCCAATTACCAAGAAGTTTTAATGATTAATTTTGATGATGTTATTCACAATGAGATTATTAGCATGAATAAAAATAACTCCTTTATAAATCTTGTAATAGATGAGGTTTCTGATTGCTCAGAAGACACTTATTTCAAACTCCCGGATTTTGACACCTAAAATGTGCCTATGAATGAGTATTTAATTTTATAGTGTCAGTTTACATATTTAGACCAATGAAGTAACATTAGAGTATGAATTCCTATGTAATCTGTGCTCACTAAAGGAGTTTCTAGGTATCTCTTGGGGAAAATATAGAGGTGATATTAAAAATACTAACCTGTTGACCACAGGCTCTGACCAATAAAATGGACACTGGCCATAGAGCTAGAGTGAGGAGCTGGAGAACCCTTCTTTCACCAGCGCTTCACACTGTAGTGCTGGACAAGAGGAAGGTGGGGGGCTTTGTGAAGGAGGCTAGAGAGGCAAAGAACGGGGAGCTTGAGGGAAGTGGGGCCCCAACTATTTACCAACCTCTTCAGCCATACAGTGCATCCCAAGGAAGTGTATATATTCGTAGCATCCTTGTGAGACACGCAGTTGAAAAGCCAAGAGTGATGAGGAAATACCATTATTACCAAAAGGAGCTTTGAAGAATAGTCAATATTTGTCTGTCTTTCGTGAAGGTTGTTATATTCCTTGTTGACAAAAGAAATTCTGACAATTTCATTCAAATTTGCTTAAAGTTTATCAAACTCAAAATGACAAAAACAGAAACAAATTGGCTTAACTTGGAGAAAAAATGTGTTTAAAATCCCATTATTCTTGTTTTTGACTATATAATAGTTGCGATTTCTTTCTATTGAATTTTAATAATTATTTAGGATTTCTCCCATACTCATTTAATCCATTTGAATTTCTGGAAATGATCAAAGGTATTCTAAAGGGTAGCAGAGATGCTCTGTTATTTATATTTTGGAGATCATGAGACAAGTTCTTTTGAGAGTTTGTAATTTTAATAAAATGAGTTTTATTAGAAATTTTTATTTTCCAAAATTGAAAAACAAATTATTTACCTTTTCTACTCTTGGAGGGAAAGATCTAAGGAGGGGTTCATTGTATTCATTATATCAAAGTATAACTTGTTCCAAATAAGAAGTTGTGAAAAGGAAACCCAAAATTTTGGTTTAGAAATTTGTACTTTGTTCAATTGAAAAGAGAATTCTAGAATGGTTTATATTATTCTTTTTTGAGTATCAATTATAAGACATTAGAGGGCAAAAACAGTTTGTTAATTGCCAAAATCGTTATATGTTCTTCTAAGATATTAGTTCACCTCCATATTTTTTCTTCCATTTTTCTTTTCTTCTTTATTTCCTTTTTATTTATTTATTTCTTCCTTTAGATTAAAATTATTTTCAAAATAATTCTTCTTTTTTATTTTCCTTTTTACAATTCAAAACAACATCCAGATACCAATACAGCTCTGAAAACACAGGCTTAACTACATTATAAACAATTCTCTGGCAGATTAAATTTTCACTGCCCACAATTTAGATTTACTGTGAATGTCAATACTAAAGACTTATATATTTTTTTATTTTTATAAATAACTTAAATGATAATTGTTACAATTTCAACATTCACTGAATTCTATCTGCATATCATTAAGCAAGATTTTTAGGGGGCTACAAAGATATATGAGAGAAAATCTCAGGCCCCTAGTATCTTATAACAAGAAGTGGGCCATCAGACACAGTGTGACCTAGACAAGTCACTAGACCACAGGTCATCTATAACATGAGTCCTATGATAAGAGGCTATACCGTTGGCAAGTAGAGGTGGTTTCTCTGTGGCGCTCGTCAGGCTGTGGGGACCAGTCTGACTATCCCTCTTTTTTGTAGGATGATAGTGGAATCCAAGGACTTCCTTACCCATTCACCATCTGCCTTATGTTCTTACATATGTATGTCCACTATCCTCAGTAAAACGATGCACATGTAATGAGAGCTACAACCAATGTTCTCTTTGGGATATGTATTGTACTAACCGAGATCATTTGCAATTTTTATTGTTAATTATTTGTTCTGTAGTCATTATCTTAATGTTCTTTAGAGAAAATCTTGGAAGAGATGCTGTCATACCTTTATCTGATTGCTTTTGAAAGAAAGCACTTAATTTACTTCTTTTTTCATCTTCCTTTTGGTGACTATGCCTTAGGGTAGGTACTTGGCAAGGGGTAGATATTTAATACGGCACAGATAACATGCATTCTCCACTGTCTATATTATTATATCGAGTGTCTTGTTCCTTACAGGACGGTTCTTTTTACTCTGACTTCTGTGGTTGTGCTGGTCATTACAACTGACTGGATCAGTTGGGACAAGCTGAATCGGGGATTTTTGCCCAGTGATGAAGTTTCCAGAGCATTCCTGGCTTCTTTCATCTTGGTCTTTGACCTCCTTATTGTAATGCAGGTAAGTGTCTTTCTGTCTCCCTCCTCTCACTGAAGCACCTCTATGCTCTGTTCTCAGTGTGACCAGCCCTAAACAGTGAACGGCTTCGTAAAGCTAGAGAAGTGCATGGTTTACAGTTGCTATTGTTGGGACCTTCTCTGATCATATTTTCAGCAGTTTTACCAGAAGGATAAGCCACTTGGGCTTTTATGAGAGGGGGCACCAAAAATTCATTATGTGAACATTGCAAGGTGGGCCCCTAGAAACCATACAGCGTGGTGGAGTTTTCTGCCAAGGCTTCAAGGAAAAAAAACAAAACAAAACAAAGCAAAACAACCCCTGTCATTTAGTAAATGGAAAGCTGCAGAGATGAGGATGATAGAAAGCCAGCAAAGCAGGGATATGCAATTGCCAAAGCAACTCAGGGTTTTATAGCAGTTGAAATGGAGTGATGTAAAAATGCTTTTTCTGCTTATGGAAATTATCACTTTCTTTCAGTATTCACCAGAGATCATTGCATTCTCATGTAAACAATATTTCTGCCCTGCTTAGCAACAGACTGTTTGTACAATAGCAGTGCACTAACCAGGGCTACTCATGTAATCTTCTGGCATGAATGCTTTGGAGTCTTGGGAGTGTTCCTTTGAATGGGGCAGAAAGAGACATTAACTATTTCTTGGCACCTTATCTTGCTCATTAAATGTCCATCCATTTGCTAGACATTTTCTTCTTGGTTTCATAAGGCAATTTTGGGTTTTCCCCTCCCGAGGCATTATAAGTCACCCGAACAAAGGCTACCATTGCTGAAGGGGAAGTAAACTCCATTGTGTTCTGAATTTATGTGAGATTTTACAGGATAGCAGATTGGTTTTCTCATTTCTAGAGGTAAAAAGAGGCTTTTATAAGAGATTCTGTAGTATCTTAAAAGAGAATAACAGTCTGGTTTTTTTGGTATATACAATAGCCCAGATGTTAGATTTAAGATGGTTCCTAGAGTGTATTATTGTTTTAATGGATGACAATTTAAAATACATTATTGTTTTAAAAAATTATATAAAATTCAATTTCTGTCTCATCTGAAAATTGATGTATTTCTTTATATCTCCTGGGGGATAGTTGAGCATAGTGGAGAAAGCCCTGGACTTTGAGTAAGAAAGCATTGGCGGGTTTCATATCTGTCTCTCATTTGCTATAGGACCTCCTCTGGACATTTATAAAATTGAATTTATAGCACTTATGCAATAATGTATCTTGCATTACTTGTTTAAAGGCTATTTTTATCCTCTTCCATCTAATACTCCTAACTAATATACTTTCTTATGTAAAACATCTGCTTTGGCCAAGTGACCTGCTGGTACCTCTTTGAACCCATCTTAGAGTCAAATGTGTTAGTAGCCAAGTAGACCATTGTCTTTTGAGCTTGTTTAAATTTGTATGTATGACAGCATAAATTTCCTGATTTCCTACTACCATCTATCATCTTCTACTCTCTTTATATAGTTTTAGTTAGTCTTTCAATAAGTTTGCTAAAATCAGGGACTTGGAGTGGGAAAATGTAACATTACAATTGCGGATATTATGGACTCACTCAAAACGTACTTAATAAAGAGAGATGGAGGAAAAGAAGGATAGTCAGGATTTATACAGGCAGAGTCAGCAGGATTGGGAAGGGAAAGACATTCTAGATGAAGGAAATGGCATGAAAATGTGGAGTCAGTAAAGTGCTGAAGTGTTAAGAGTAGCCAGAGCACCAATTGACTGAAGATGGAGAGTTCGTGCTGAGGAATATATCAGTTTGGACCATTTTGGCTCCAATAAAGGCTAACAATCACCCTGCCAAGTGAGCTTAATCAAAGGGGGAATATATCACTGCATTATAAGATGTCCTACAGAATTAAAGAAGATGGATGCAGTTGCATGTTAGGGACACATGAAAGCAGAGACTTAAGTTTAACAGGGAACCAGGACCCAGCTTTTATTCTCTCTCTCTCATCTTCTTTTTTTTTTCCCCCTCGCTTCTGCTTTCTTTGACTCTCCTACTGTAGAGCAGCTTCTTCAGCCTCCCAGTTCACATAGAAGAAAATGGCCACAGTCCACACCTCAGAGAGAGACCACTCTCTAGCTCTCAGGCAGGCCTAATTCCAGATTCCTGGGGAGGAGACTGCAGGGACTGGATTGTCCTGTGCCCATTCATAAACTGACAGGGTGAGGCAGTCCCAAAGGAAAGAGGAGAGAGGTTGGGCCTCAAAAGCCAGATTGATAGGTGTCTAATCCAAGGAGGAGTTGAAAATGAGCCCAAAGAGTAGGTCTCAACTCCTTTTCTCTCTCCCCCAACACTGAGTCAGCCAGCCGGGATTCATCTTTTCTTCTGTCTCTTGTGGCCTCAGCCTTCCTTCTGTCTCTCCACCACCATTCTGATCCTGACTCTCCTCTATACTATTGTGAAATGATCTCCTGTGGAGCCTTCTGCCTCCAGACATCCTCTTGTCCCATACACCCCACGCAGCTCACCCTCATAACCTTTCAATCTGAAATGCCATGTTGTACATGTCACTTTGCAGCCAAAAATGTTATCAGTGATGCCTCATTGCCCAAGAAAAAAGTCTAGACCCCAGGAGCGCTCTCTCAGTGCCCTCCATGGTCTGGCCCTGGCTGTGTTTTCTCTCACATCTCTTGTGCTCTAGCTCTCTAGACCAAAGGGCTTGTTGCTTGGACCTTGACCACAGCATGCTTATTCCAGGATGTCTGTGAGCCTCTTTTTCCTCCCCAGATGTGTCTCTCTCCTGTTCTGCTCATCTAGACCCTACCATTGAGGACCTTTCAAACCCCTCTTATCAAAGCCACGTGATTACTTCCTCCTTGGAACTCTGCAGCACTTTTTATCTGAACTGCAAATCAGCATTTCACTTTTTCCCGCTCTATAGAGCAGGAACCATAGCTCATAACTATATATCCCTGGAGCCTCCCTAACACAAAGCCTTACATGGGCAGCAGTAGGCCCAGAGTAATAACGGCTTGATGAGGATAAAGAAGTGGCCTTTCGGCACTGAATCTCATGCAAACTCTGTCTCCCTTTGGGAGCATCATGTTGAAGTTCCCGGGAACTGGTGCATGTGGTAAGAGTGTGAATTTAAGGAAACAGAGCCCCAGAAGGCATATCTACTTAAGACATTTAAAGTATATAATACAAATATCCTAACAAGTCCATAACCAACTAAACGATGATCTAATTCATTTCACAGTCACATGTTTTGGACAAAAGAAAAATAGAACAGTAACAAGATTAGTGGAAATGGAGGGAGTAGTTTCACTAAAAGATTTGCCCTCATTAGAATTATTAAGTGATTTAAAAGAAATTGACCCTAGGCTTGTCTAATACTTGGAATATTCAACTTATACTATTGAAAGATATTTTAATATTTGGTAAAAAAAGAAAAGTCATTAGAATATGGTACTGTTGCTGTAAAGATTTTATTTTAACAAAATTAGTAGGTCAGTTTTGAATACTTTTAGGGAAAGAATAATTATTTATTTTATGAATATTCATTAAATAGGATTTTTCTATATTTACTGTGAAAACTGAGGTATCACATTTTTCTGTAGTTGTAGTAAAGTCACTAGAACTAAGGCATAAACAGATGCCGGTAAAATGTACCATGACTCGTATAAATCACCCATTACTACAGAACACGAGAAGTAAATTATAAAGAACATTTCCCTCTGAGGAAGTCTTATCTCGAATTCTGTTTAGTGTTTATAATTATGTCATTTGATTTTTATATACCCCTATATTCATTGCGTAAGTATTTAATTTACAGTTATGTCCTACCCATTCCTCTCCTCTCCTTATATATCTAAAGTATATACAAGTTAAAAATATGATGTGTTGTAGAGTAAGCAAACAAACAAAAAAAGAGTCTCAGGAGTTCGCCGAAAAAAAAAAGAGAGAGAGAGAGAACAGTGTAGACAGAATAATAGGATGAAGCTTCAAAGAAGAGGTGAGAGTAGAAGAGCAGGCGGCTAGAGTTTGAAAAGGCAGAACGATGAACAAGAACATTTTTTCCAGCTGAAAGTAGTGTCATAATCATCAAGGTAAGAGCTCAGTTTTGTTACATTAATTTCCAAAAAGATTTACGAATTCATTCCTAGTGTGCGTTGCAGGAGGTGCTGGAGACAGAGGACTGGGGAAGGGAGATCAAAGATCAATGACCCAGTCCACAGGAGTTTGTAGTTGCATAGAGGAATTCATAATTTAATGGAATAAATATGAGTAGAAAAGTAGAGACATTTTAAGAAGACTGTCTTTATTTAGAAGAATTGTTCAGGTGGAAAGTAAACGTTCCTACCTTTGCCATGTTTTAAATTCACCTCCTCCACCCTCCCAGGATCTAGTTGCTGATATGAAGACTTTAAGGAGGGGAAGTTTCTCTTCATAAAATAAAGAATGTTCTGTGCTTTTTACTAGCAGGAAGAGAGAGCATGAAAGAGGGAGGAGAGAGCAAGAGGAGGAGGATGAGGAGGAGAGATGAGGAACCAGAAAGGTGGATATAGGTGGCGATGAGTTGAGGAGCCAGTAAAATTCTCCGGTGTGTGTGGAAGGATGGAGGTGGGCAGGATTAGGCAGTGGTAATGGCTGTGGAGACTGATGAAGTTAGATCTGTTGTTAAGTTCCCACCTTTCTTCATCTCTCGCAAATGCTTTACATAACTGAAGTCTAGGGAATTGCTGTAGGGAAGATTAAAGAATTGTTGAGTTTCACAACTGGCTCAACGTAGTGTGGCATCAAGATAGCATCTGCTGAACAAAGTGCCCAGGAGGCAGAAGAAGACATGAGAAGGCAAATTACTGGGAATTTATAGGCAAGTATGGAAACGTTTTGCATATATATATATATATATATATATATATATATGTGTGTGTGTGTGTGTATATATATATGTGTATATATATATATATATGTGTGTGTGTGTATATATATATATATATGTGTGTGTATATATATATATGCAAGGAGATATATATATCTCCTTGAATCTTTCTACTCTTTAGCAGCCTTTTCTCTAAAAGGCTTCTCTCATCACCGTGTGTGTGTGTGTGTGTGTGTGTGTGTGTGCATCTTAGATTTATGTATATAAATAGATGCATACTATAGATAAAATATACATCATACATGTAATATCTAAGCTTTATGTGCTCAAGATGATGAGAAGTCTTCTAGAGGAGAGACTTTTAAAGAGAAGAAGAGAAGATTCAAGGATCATATTTTAGTGAATCCTGACACTTTAGATAACATCTTTTCAACACTTCTCTTTCTTGTAATTTATCTAAGTACCTGCCTAGTACCTTCGTACCTTCGTAACTACCTACTCCTGTAACATGTGAACTCTTTGAGGATAGGAAGTGCGTTTTTTCTATTTTTGTTCCCATAGCTAGCTTTTGTTCAGTGCATTGCAGTTTTAACCATAAATATTTTGCTGAATGAAGAATAAAGGAATGAACATACGTTATTTCAGAAAAGCCAAAGAACATGAGATTTTTCAAGAAGTAAATGTTTACCAACAGCAGGAGAATGAACCATCAATAATATTAGATTAGGTCATTTCCATTGAAGTATGATCTTACAGTAATTAAATATCCAAATAAAAATCTGAAAAATTGCTCAGTTAAGTGTTAAAAAGGATTCTTTGGCCTAGTTGAAAAGCACTTAGAGAAAAGTGATAATTCTTGAAAAGCAATTCTTAAAGCACAGAAAAAATAATTATGAAAATTGCATTCTACAAACATTTCACTGTGTAACCTCTAAAATGTGTTTGTTTTCTGTTTCATGCATGGTTCTTAGAAGTAGATTGACTGGTTTAAAAAATAGACGTTATGACCTGGTAGAGTTTATTTTAAAACTCCATTGACCTGACTTTAGTAGAGCACTTCTTTTGAGGTCATAGCTGTTGAAAGTAGAATCAATCACTTTTGAACATAGGGCAGAGCAACAAGCATGAACCTATTTTAATTAAATGGCCGTGGTGTTTTGACAAATTGGCATATATTTTCAGCATAGTTATTCCGAATGATTTTGTTTACAGCCTAGTTAAAAAGAAAAAGTTTTTTAAATGTCTGTCCACCAGTTTTAACATGTTCTTTAGCTTTGCGAATAGCTTATATAACTTTCTTCAAAGTATTTTAAACTCCTTTTCACAGCTGTTTTATGTCTTCATTTTTCTTACTCAAGGGTTATGCTTCTATTTGAAAATACAGTAGTGGTAAGTTCTGTTATAGGTCCCAAGTGATGACATTCAATAAGCGCTTATAATTTAAGTAATACCTGTATTAACCATAAATGCCTACTCTCTTCATGATATGTGCCTAAGGGGTTGAATCATAACTTTACTGTTACCATTTTGTGCTTCTGACATCAGCAGTGGTCCAGTGGGGAGACAAATGGTTCAAGGAGAATAATGGAGGGAAACCTCAATGTATTTACTAGTAGTCCCAGCAACTGGCCTCCAAATAGTAGACAGACTTACCACGGTAAGTCATGTCCATGCAACACGAAGGAGTCCAGCCAAGTGGGCAATCTGTAGGAGGTACCAGAGAACATGTCTTGGCAGGTGACCCATGGTGCCAGGAAAATTTGGCAGAAGGTAGTAGGTGAGCTGGAAGCACTGGGGCTATCAGACAAAAAAAATTCAGGATTCAATCATGGGTACTGGAGTGATAAATACACTCACTTGAAAATAAAACTAATAGTCTGGTTAGCATATGATGTAGATCGCAATTTCAAAACAGGAAATAAGTTCTATGAGGGATTATTGTAAGCAAGTTTTTATGGATAATGTGGGAAGAATGTAGCTTGAAAGAATTATAAGATTTGATTAAGCAAGTGGAAAATAGAGACATTCAAGTTTTATCTCAATTTAAATGCTTCAGTCCCCAAGGTATTTTGTAAGAAGAGAGCTAGAACATGATTAAAAAACTGGAAAGATATAAATTCTACACTATTGTACATGAGCAGTAATTTTTTCAAAACCACACTGAGGCAGCAAGATATAACTCCTTCAAATTTGGATTTTTCCAATGGATGCATTGTTGTTTCCAGGTGCTGTGGCATGATTAGCGCCTGATCATCACCCTGAAAGAATGTTCCAGCCATAGCCCTCTCCCCCATCTTGGAGTGTGTGTATCATGGTTGGCCCTCAAGTCATGTGTACTAGTTGTCACTTGTCATTGCACCACTTGTACATGATAAAAACGTGCAGTGTTGAAGACTGACACGTTCACTCATTTCATCAGGCCCTCAGCTCCTCTGGGGCAGGTTTCAAACTCAGAGTATGGCTATACTTTAGGTCAGAATTTTATCAGAGATGCTACATATAAGCCCTATGGACAGACATTCATCTCAAGTATCCTCTCCCAAGGTTACGGGGCCAATACTTTGTAACTACTCTTAATGGAGTCTCAAGGATATGGGGTATTTCTATGGGCTCCTCTATAACTTTTTAAGATACAATGATAAAGCTAGGAAACAAGTTAAAAAAGAAATGTTGTAGGTAATGAGAAAGCATGGAAACCAGTACAACAATCCCCAGTAATCCCAAACATTCCTTGTATTTAAACTCATGACTAAAATATGAAATGAGGAACAGCCATTTTAGACAAACACGTTTAATAATGTCTTAGAATCATAGAATTTTAGATCAGGAGGAAAAAAATGAAAATTAGTTGTTTATAATCCTTTTCACACTTTCCTGGGCCTTCTAAAGAGGGTGGGTGCCAAGGAATATCCTGTTTTAATGAATAGAGTGATAGGTATGGATACAAAATAAAGAAACTCAGGGACCTAGAGGGGGATTCCCACCTACACAATAGGACAGTAGGAGTCAGAAGGTTGGAAGGAGTTGTTATGGGGAGAAAAAGAGAGAACACATATTGGTGACAGCTGCCACAGCTAATAGAACCTGGAAGAGAGGATTTTCTGAAAAGTTTTGCTCTATCATATGCAATGTTATATCCTATACCCAGACTCCCAAGAAAATTTCAGTTAAAATATATATTCTCCTATCGTTTTGGAATTATTTTCCCCCTGCCTCATCCTCTTCTTTCAATTCAAGATGGGCTTGTGGGCAAGAGTCAGGGGAAGGACAAGGTCATGGAGGCCAAGTTATATTCTGCAGTTTGGAGTATGCAAATTAGTGAGTCCTTACATGTAATGAGTGAGTGTAGAAATAAAGTCTGGTGGGTGCATTCACTTTGTGAGATGACTGCCTCATAATTCAACATTTGAAATTCTTTCCTCTTTTGGTTTCCATGGAACTATCTCTTTACTGGCTCGAAGCCACACTATATATATCTCTTCTTTTCAATCCAGTTTGTCAAACCCCCTTCTTCTAACAACCCCTCAAACATTAGTATCCTCAGAGGTTCTGCCCTAGCCTCCCTTATTTTTTCATCTCAGCTATTTTTCCAAAGCAGTTTCATCTACTGCCATGGCTTCAAGTCCTCCTTATAGACTAGTGTCTCTCTAATCTTTCTCAAGTCCAAATGCCTCTGCTGAATTTCGGACTTGGATATCTAACTGCCAACTGGCTATATCCACCCAGATGTTCCATGGGCTTCTCTGGTTCATCATGTCCAAAAGCAACCTATCATGAATCCCTCAGACTGTTATCCACTCAGTCACTCAAGCCAAAAAACCTGGGGAATATCCAAGATTTCTCTTTCTCACTTGTCTTCCAGTCATTCGTCAAGCTTATATGTTCTTCGAGCTAAATTTCTCTTGAATCTGTTCCTCCTTTAGACCCTATAACCTCTGCTTTAGTTCAGGTTACCATCAACTGTCGCCGATATCAGTACAGTACTCTTTCTCTTCTTTTAGTCTTACCCGTTTCTTCAAAGTAATCTTTTTAACATAAAAATATTCAAATAAAAATTATTTTATAACCTCAAAATTCTTCAAGTAAAAATTCCTTTGCATGCCATACTAGGCCTTTTATCATATAGCCCATGCCTAGCTGATGGCTTCTTCCTGGCCATCACCCTCCCTTCTCTCTCCCACCCCAACCCTTACATTATGTATTCCATTAATTCAGAAATACCTATTGGTTACCCAAGTCATAATGCCTTTTTTTTTTTCAAAGGTGCAGGCTTTTGCACATGCAATAAAAGTGCCTTTCCTCAATGTGCATGCGTGGCTGCCCTCAACCATCTTTCAACCCTCAGTTTAAATGCTACCCTGTCTGTGAAGCCTCATCTACCTCAGATAAACTTAAGTGCTTCTTTCTCATACATCCACAGCAATTTTTACAAGTTTCAATTATAGTTATTCCTCTGTCGCATTGCATTTGTTTGTTTACATGTGTATACCTATCTCACTGAAAAATTTTGAGAATTAACGTGCAATAGTTCAGGTCAAATACAGAGAATATTCAAGAGATGTTCGTTAAACTTAGACCAGCACCTAAACTAGTACCTCACAGGTCATTGGGACTCAGTAATCATATTTTAAATGAAAGATTTTATAATATTCCCAAATGGGAGCAATTTTATTTTTTTAGGCTATCAGATTAGTATACTCGTATGAGCTACTTATTATAAATTTTCTATATGAGAATCATATTTGTATTGATCAGAAGTTGAAAAGTTTGTTTTTACAGGGCTTCTTTAAGGTCTTGTTGACTTGAGACAATTTATGCATTAAATTTGTTGTAGACCCTAGAAATGTTTATCATTTAATTCAATTTTCTTCATATTTTGCAAAGCACAATCATCATAGACCCAGAGTAGAGTCTTTGTTCTGACTCTACCATATATTTCCCCGACCCCAGTTTTTGCTCGGGTAAACTCTTCTAGTTGAAACTGGTGTCCTCCACCACTGCCATTAGCATACCCCTTATAGACAGCTGCAAAAAAAGGCTAAAAGAGTGGTAAAATTTGGGACTATGATTAGTCCTCCCTGTATTATGAAACAGGATAGGAAAATTCTGATTGCAAAGTCATCAGGAAGAGATTCTGAGCATGGCAGACCCTGTTGTGTTTCTTCTTATCCCTGAAAGAAGGAAAAGAGTTAAGAATATTACGACTGAGCCTTGACTTACCCTGTCACTGCCTACTAGGAGCGATATGATGACTTCCCCCATTGAGGAAGAAAATTTGTAGATTTAACAATATAAATGAAAGAACTTGAAACAGGGATTCACATAAAATGAGATTTTCTTTTTTTTTTTTAATTTTTATTTATTTATTTTTCCCCCAAAGCCCCAGTAGATAGTTGTATGTCATGGCTGCACATCCTTCTAGTTGCTGTATGTGAGATGCGGCCTCAGCATGGCCGGAGAAGCGGTGCATTGGTGCACGCCCAGGATCCGAACCCGGGCCGCTGGCAGCGGAGCGCGCACACTTAACTGCTAAGCCACAGGGCCGGCCCATAAAATGAGATTTTCTAACTGGAAGAATCTCTATGCTAATGACCTGGGAGGATAATGAACTATAACAAAGGCATAATTTGATTAGAATAAAATGAGTTAATGATTTATATCAGACAAGCCTGGTCATGGAGAAGACACTAAAGTTATCGCTCCTCAGCGTGGTCCAGGTGTTAGTTCTGTCTGCATTTGCACAGTTAGCAGCTCTGAAATATTTTGTTTTACCTCTAGGGTTCTCTAGGTAATACAATGTGTATTTTTTGAAATTCACCCAATGAGACAAATATTTAAATAAATGATGGAACACCTTTTAAAAATTATTGATTCCCAGAGATCTACAGTGTTTAGATACCCTCACTATTTCTGTTCAAATTCATGGGACGCTTCATCTCTCTGCTAAAATGGCTGTCTGATTCCCTCATCTCTCAACAAGAATAAGTCTGGCTTGTTTTTGAATGTTTTAGAAAATTATTCCCATCTCTGAATAGACTGCAATTTGCTTATGTGGGCAGAAAGGGGAGGTCATCACCACTGAACTTGAGGGAGGATGGCCAGTGTAAATATTTTCAACACTGCTTTTGAGATATGTTTAAAGCTATGCTATAAAAAAGGAACTTGCAAATCTAATTAATATACAACTACAGTCCCATGCAGTACAGTAACCTACAGGGACATTTTAATGCCAATCTACCAGAAAGTTTGTAACAATATATACACCACCAACAGTGACTGGAAACACCTAATGTGATAGGCAGAATAATGCCCACCCTTCCCCCCAAATATCCATGTCCCATTCCCTGGAACCTGCAAATATGTTAAGTTATATGGCAAAGGGAAATTAAGGTTACACTGGAATTAAGGTTGCTAATCAACTGACCTTAAAATAGAGAGATTATCCTGAATTATCCAGGCGGGCCCAATGTAATTACAAGGGTCTTTAAAAGAGGAAGAAGGAGGCAGAAGAGAACCAGAAAGATGGCAGCATGAGAAGGACTCCACCCAATGCTGCTGGCTTTGAAGATAGAGGAAGAGGGCCATAACCAAGCAATGCAGGTGGCATCTAGAATCAGAAAAGGGCAAGGATGGGCTGGCCCCGTGGCTTAGCGGTTAGGTGCGGGCGCTCTGCTACTGGCAGCCCAGGTTCGGATCCTGGGTGCGCACCGACGCACCGCTTATCTGGCCATGCTGAGGAAGCGTCCCACATACAGCCACTAGAAGGATGTACAACTATGACATACAACTATCTACTGGGGCTTTGGGGAGAAAAAGGGAAAAAAAGGAGGAAGATTGGCAATAGAGGTTAGCTCAGGGCCAGTCTTCCTCAGCAAAAAGAGGAGGATTGGCATGGCTGTTAGCTCAGGGCTGATTTCCCTCACAAAAAAAAAAAAAGGGCAAGGAAACAGATTCTCTTCTAGAGCCTCCAGAAGGAACCCAGCCCTGCTGACGCTTTGGTTTTAGCTCAGTGAGATTCATTTTGAATTTTTGACTTCCAGAACTGTAAGATAATGAATCTGTGTTGTTTTAAGGCACTAAGTTTGTGGTAATCTTTTACAGCAGTAATAGGAAACTAATACACTTGAGTTTCTCCACATCTTTGCTGACACAGGGTGTTATTGATCTTTTAACTCTTTTGCTAGTACAAAGGTCAAAAATATCTTATTGCTCTTTAATTGTTTCATTATTAGTTAGACTGAGTTTATCTCCTGCTAGATACTCGATGGATATTAAAATTGCTTTATGAACTTCCACCTCATGGATTGATCTTATTTCATTATTGAGATTTTAGGATTTTTTCTTACCCATTTTTTTGACCACTAAGTATAATTTTTGCTGTTGGTATCTAACGCATTAAGAAAAGTGCTTACTAAATTTTTATCCGGAATTTATGTTGAATTTTTGTAAAATAAGGCAGCTTTTCAACATTGCTAGAGATGATATGTGCTTTTTTTTAATATATTTTCTACTTTAAACTGCTAATGTAATAAATCATGACAATCGATTTCTTACCTTGACCCATCCTTAAATCACTAGAGTATATCTCACTTTGTGCCAGTGCATCATGATTTAATATACTGCTGAATTCAGTTTTGCATGTATATTTATAAGTGAGATGTGCATATCCTTTTTTTCCTGCTAATTTTTATCACGATTATATTAGTCCTATAAATGAATTGAAAGCCTCTGTCTTTGCTGTGCTGTGCAATCATTTAAATATATGGGAGCTATTTGTAGTGCACTCTGTAGTGTTCCATGCCTTGTTCTACACCTTTCCCTACCTCATTTTTGTATCATGTCAATAATTTCAATGGTATTTAAAGAGAAAAGGAAAATAAATATATTATCTCAAAATGCTATTATGAGGTTGGAAACCCTCCCCCATCTCTTAAAATCAGAGAGTTTTTGCATCCTTAAGCCATTCCTGTAATTATGGAAGAAAAAGGAGATGAGACATAAGAAAAGATCTCCTTGGACAGTTGTTGACAGCATAGCTTCTGGTTGCCTATAATTTCATTTGATTTCTTTTCCCATGGTGTTTTATTGTTATTACTATTAGCATCATTATCATTAGCGTGGTTATATCTTATATGAAAACCTGTTTACACTATACCAAATTATAAATATATTAATTCATCTTTTATAATATCAACTTGGACTGTATTAATAGAAGTGTCCAGGATAAAAGAAGCAATAGCTCCATGTTACTTTGTCATGGTCACAACATTGCAGCAGAATTGTGTTGAGTTTGGGGCGTTACATTAAAAATGTATTGGCTCTAAATTACAAAAACATTACAAGTTCTTAGGAAAAAAATTGGAAAGCACAGAACAGAATGAAGAAGAAATAAAATTATTTATAATACAATCTTCCAGATAAATTCATCATTGCTTGTAGACTTTAATTTATGCACATAATTGCACATGTGTTTTTCTGAAAGCAGAACCATCTTCTACATTGTTATTGTTTTGTAACCTGCTTTTTCACTTCATAATATGTTATTAAAATTTTCTACGTCATGAAATATTCTTTCACAAGATCATTTTAATGAATGTATTGTAATTTCATCTGGGATAGTATTAACAGATTCTCTCTTGCTAACCATTTGTTTCCATTTTATTACTATTTATGGTGCTGTAATGAACATGATACAATTATTATTTTTTTGAGATAAATTCCCAGAAGTGGAATTGTTAAAGTTAAAAGGGATGCACACTGTAATGAATTCTAATATGTTTAGCCAAATTTTCCTCTAGAGTTTGTTTTATTTATCATTCCACGACGGATATAGGAAGGTGACCATTCCCCTCACCACCAACAAATATTGGATTTATATTAATAATTTCCAATTTGATTGGCAAAAAGAAGAGTATTTCATTTTGATACACATTTCTTTAATTACACATGTCCATGATCACTAGTTCAACTTGGATTTCTTTTTGACTTTTAGCAAGATAATACGGAACAGTAAATTATACAATCTCCTCAGGGGCCCAGGGTAGCACGGCAACCTGTAAATAAACAAACCTGTCATCCCTCTGCAATGAAACCTATGAATGTCCCCACTGAGTGAGACACACAGAGACCATCAATGTCCTCACCTCTCATCAGATTTTGCCACCAAATGACCTCAGGTCAGATTAGGTTTTGCTGCTGTCTGAATGCTAGAAAATCTTTATTTTCAGAGTTTTTCTACTTCAAAAGTGAGGACAAGGGATGGTGGACATGTACTGAAGATGATCATTTTGCTTCTTAAGTCTATTGGCAATTTATATTTATTCTATTTCTGCATTGGTTGTTCAGATCCTTTGCTCAATTTTTTATTAGGATGCTTAATATTTTCCTCATTGGCTTGCAATAGGTCTTTGCACATTAAAGATAGTACCTCTTTTCCTGTTATATATGTCATAAGTGTTTATTCCGAGTTTTATTTGTTATTAAGATTGTTTACAACAGCTGTTGTCAAGCTTGAGTCTGCCCAAGAATCACCTGGTGTGTGTGTGTGTGTCTGTCTGTATGTGGTGTGGGGTGGCTATGTGTGTGTACATGTGTGCGTGTTTGCATGTGTGTGTGTTGTGTGTGTTCATGCGTGTCTAATGCAAATTCCTCAACACTGCCCTTGGAAAATTTGATATAAAAGGTCAAGTTAGAATTCTGGAATCTGAATCTTAAAAAGCCCAAGTGTGATTCTGATGTAAGTAATCGGAGATTCACATTATGGTTTATAGTAGTGTTTGTTCAATGTGTAGTTGTTTTCAGCTTAGGTCTGGTGAAATCTGTCAATCTTTTCCTCTGTGACTTCTGCCTTTTATGTGAAGCTATGGGCACTGTGTTTCAAAAGAGATATTGACAAACTAGAGAGCATGTCCAAAGGCTAACATTCAGGATGTTGAGAGACCCAGAAAGAAAGACAAAGGCATGATGGAAGAAATGGGGATGTTTAGTTTGAAGCACGGACTTTGGGGAGGAACATGCTAGCTATCTTCCACTGTCAAGTGGAAGGAGTGAATGGAGCTACTCCGTGTGGCACCAGAAGGCTGTACTAAGAGCAATGTGTTGCAATTCAGGATATCAAATCCATCTTCCACTGCGAATGTTCCTTTATAAAACATCTCTGATCATGTCACTTCCCTGTGTGGAATCCTTTGTGGCTGTTTTTGTCTTTAGAAGAACACTCAGTGTCCTGTGAGATCCCTCGCAGTCCAAGCCTCGTTTGGCAGCCTCATCTGTCTCCACACTGCTCACCCATTGTGCTGCCCAAATTAATGGCTTCATGTGTCTCAAAAACTCAAGAGGTTCACGTGTCTTTCCTCCTTCTCAAATCTGAGTTTCACAAGCTCTCTGCTCTATTAAAGGCCCCTTCCCTCTAGCCTGAGCCATCTGTTGAGGTCAAGTCAGGGCAGAGTCCTTGGGGGTCAGTTTCTTTCATAATCCTCTCTCTGGAATGTCATCAATGTGACCTTATCCAGAAAATAAGTCATTGAAAAGCCCAATGATATATTCATATGTGTTTACATATATTAATATGTAGTTAATATTTATTCGTTGTAGGCTAGGTACTAGGGCTACAAAGATGAGTAAAATACAGATCCTCTCTTCTAAGATCCTCAACATCTCAGAAAACAAGAATTAATGAAAATTAAATGGGAAAGTTTAGTGAGTATTTAAAAATTGGAGAGGGGATCACAACTGTATAATTTACATTTCAGCAGTTATCAAATTTCGAGCAAATTTAGAATGCATTCAGACATGAAACTGTGTTTAAGAGGGTAAACGAAAGGAAAAGAATTAAATTTGCTTGAGTTCTATGGAGGAGTAGCAGCGTTGTGTTCTGAAGCAAATGAATAATTTTTGCCGGGATGATTAAGTGGAAGATGTTTATGCTTCCGTTGAAAATTTGATTGGTGTTATACAGCATGTTAACTGAAAGACATGCTCATTTTTACTTGCTTAGGAATCCTTATAATGTTCAATAAAGCGGCTGCCTGTTTTTGCATAACAAAAGGGAATGTGCATAGTTAATCACTGAATGTCTTGGGATAATGAGCCTGTTACATATTTTAGCATCTGTTATATTTATATTTCATTGTGGCCATTAATGGATAATTTTCCCTTCCACTGTATAGAAGAAGACAGTTTTTTTCTTATTGTTACACAGCAATTTGAAGTAGGAGTTGTAGTTTTTCTAGCAGCAAATTACTCGAATGTATTGCATTTGGAGTCAGTTCTTTTAGCTATCAGTGTGCTGTGCAGCTGAAGTTTCGAGTCAGTAAGAACCCCAGCACTGCCAAGGTCACAAGCCCCCAATATTTTAATCCCATATCTCCACACTTCCAGAGCTGGCTAGTGAGCTGTTATGGAATGCCCATTAAGGAAAATGCCTTCCTCAACATTACACCCAGCGAGTTAAACGGCCAGACCTAGGCCCGAACTTCTGTGACAGATTACAAATGTTTTTTTCTCTGTGGAGCAGTGAGCCAGTTGAGTAATTTCTAAATAGTAGACTTGTCATCCAAATGCCATTTGACATTATCTCTAGTTGATCAAAAACGTGAGCTTTTTCTCGAGGTGATTAACCCTTTATTCTTTCACTATGGATCATCGGGTGAGAGTTGATACTAACTGTATTTGCTAAGGCTGATTTCCTTTGCAAGCTCCAAAACAGTGCAGAGCCCACTAGACTATGATGCCCCTTAAAGGCATGAGCTATCATATTTATCTTAGTATCACCCGTATTTGGCCAGTGTGTTGCAGTAAGAATTCCCATAAATGTGCACTGAGTTGAATTAACCCCATTTGCTATGGATGATAAAAACTACCAAGAATTTCCGCACTATTAAGACTCTCAGTTCTATTTAGGGTTTGAAGCTTTAAGAAGCAGTGCATTTTATTCTTACTGTGGAGTAAGTAAACTCCACAAGCGAACTATTAGCTCTTATAGTTCACTCATTCAGCTTCTTTTAGAAAACTATTGTCACAGAGCAGACACAGCAGGAAATTCTAGCCAGGCAAAGCAAATGTTATAAACAATGTTATAATTTTTAACTAAAAGATATCTTTTGTTGAAATTTGGACGCAATTTTTCCCAATGTTTACCTTAAATTTTTGCTACCATTTCAACTCGCTTGTTTCTAGAGAATTTTAGAATCTTCCTGTAGCAGAAAGATCTTCTCATTTCCAGGGAGGTCAGAGACCATTAAAAAACCCAGTGTAGGGGACTGGCCCTGTAGTGTGGTGGTTAAGTCTGGCGCACTCCACTTCGGCGGCCCTGGTTCGTGGGTTCAGATCCCAGGTGTGGACTTACACCACTCCTCAAGCCATGCTGTGGTGGCGACCCACATACAAAATAGAGGAAGATTGGCAACAGATCTTAGCTCAGAGCGACTCTTCCTCACCAAAAAAATAAAGTGTATTGACATAAAGGAAAAACCAAATAGTTGTTAAATGTTAGAGTATATACATAAAAAAGCCTCCTGTTGCGTCAATGACATCTTGCCTCAATGACTCTCGAAATCAGGGTGAGTTGCTTAAGGAATTTAGGGAGCTGACATGATATCAGAAATAGGAAAACATATCTTGATATCTCAAGACACAGTTGTATTTCCAGAACCCTAGCTTCTGTAGATATGCTACAGGGGCCACTGGAGGGGGAGTCAGACACCATAAAAGGGGTAGTGGATAGAAGAGGAACTATCCACCTCAATCAGAATACCTTAAATTTTATTGCAGATTCCTATAAAATCTTCTGAGTGATCTCAGTGTTTCACTATTGAAAATATTGTGAACACTGCACGTCTAGAACAATGGCACAAATATAATATTAAATTTCTTAGGAAGAAGTGGAAGCGTTCTGAAAAATCAAACTACAAACATACAGAATAGAGGCTTAGTAGCAACACGCATGAAAACATCTTATTGCTTAGTATGAACCAATGCTATGCTATGGTTGCCAAAGAAAAAAAAAAAGAAAGAAACCTAATGAAAACTTGGGCTGTATTAAAAGAAATATGGAGTTTAAAACATTGGAGGTGATAATTCAACTCTAGTCTGAACTGATCAACCCTACTTATCCAGAACTGTGTTTAAAAAGATGCACATAACACTGGAACATTTTCAGGAGAAATTATCCAGGATAGTGAGGAGTGATACAAAATTTGGAAAAGTGTTCTCAAGGGAAATAAGGTAATTTTCTCAAAATACTAAAATGTTGGTATAAGACAGAGACTTTAAGAACAAGGTCCTTAAACTTCTTAGAGATGGAAATGAAGTTTTCAGAGTTTAGATCATGAGAAAAAGAGGAGAGAAACTCATGATAGGTACAAGCCATAACTTGTTTTTTTTGTAATTTTTTTTTATTGTGGTAAAATATAGATAACACAAAATTTACCATTTCAACCATTTTTAAGTATACAGTTCTGTGGCATTAAGTTCATTCACACTGTTATATAGCTGACAAAGACTCTCTCCTTGACCATACTTTAGTCAGGCTCCTCTGAGTGCGCTTCTCCACTGTGCCTCCACCTTGTGCCTTGTCTTTAAGCCTACCTACCCCAGTTGTAGAAAAAATCCTACTTAGTTTAGAGAGACTGCCCACCCTTAATATCCGATCACCCTAGCCTGCCTTCAGCAAGAATCCTGGTAAGTTGGTTTAGTAAGAGTCCCCCTATCTTTGATATGTCCTCTTGGTAATTTTCCATCCATAGACCCCTCCCCTGACCCGTGCCGCTGTGCTCCTTGGCTATAAATCCCCAGCTGTCTTTACTGTATTCTGAGTTGAGCCTGATCTCTCTCCTCTGTTGCAATAGTCTTAACACCTATTGCAATAGTACTAAATAAAGTCATCCTCACCATTTTAACAAGTGTCAGAATGATTTTTTTCTTTAACCCAATCATCACCACCATCCATCTCCAGAACTTTGTCATCTTGCAAAATTGAAACTCTGTACCCATTAAACAATAACTTCTCATTCCCTCCTCCTGCTAACCCCAGGCAGTCATCCTTCTATGTTCTGTCTCTCTGAATTGGACTATTCTGTGTACATTACATAAGTGAAATTGTATGATATTTATCCTCTTGTGACTGGCTTATTTCACTTAGCATGTTTTCAGGGGTCATCCACGTTGTAAATACGTCAGACTTTCCTTCCTTTTTAAGAATGAATAATAATCCACTATATGTATATGCCACGTTTTGCTCCTCCCTTCATCAGTTGATGGACACCTGGGGTTGCTTCCAGCTTTTGGCTGCTCTGAATAGTGCTGCTGTGAACCTGGGTGTGCAAATATCTCTTTGAGACTCTGCTTTCAGTTCTTTTGGGTGTATGCTGACAAGTGGAATTGATGGATCATGAGGTAGTTCTATTTTTAAATTTTTGAGGAACTACTATACCATTTTCCCTAGTGGCTGCACCATGTTACATCCCCGCCAACAGTGCACAAGGGATCCAATTTCCCACATCCTCTCCAACACTTATTTTCTGTTTTGTTTCTTTTATAATAGCCATCCTAATACGTGAGAAGTGGTATCTCTTTGTGGTTTTGATTTGCATTCCCTAATGATGAGCCATAGTATTTTTCTTTAAAATTATGAATTTTTATATCAGTTAAAATAAAACCTTTATTTCTAAGTTATTTGGAGCTGTGCCTCTTAATAACCCTAGGAGCCTATAACCTCCTAAACTCCTGTGCTATAAGGTAGCTCTGTCCAATGGAAATACAATGTGAACCGCGAATGTAATTTTAAGTTTTCTAGTAGGCACATTTAAAAGAAACATGTAAAATTAATTTTAATAATATGCTTTATTTTAACACAATATATCCAAAATACTATCCTTTAAACATGTAATCAATACAAAAATTATTAATGAAATATTTTACATGCTTTTGTTGTACTAACTTGTTAGTGTGCATTTTCTACTTATAGCACCTCTCGATTCTGACTACACACATTTCAAGTCTCAACAGCCACGTGTGACCAGTGACTACTGTATTGGACAGGTCTAAGATCTTGATCTAATTAAATACATGTTAATGCTTTGAGAAATTCTAAGGCGAGAACAACCAGTTGTCAATATGTGATTTGCAGAAATCTCGTGTACATGGTCAGCTTGTGCACAGAAGAGGAGATATTGTTGCCTCACCACCATCCACACATTGACCACGCATATACGCACACTCACACATGGAAGGAAACCTTCTGGAAAGCAGCACCAAGAGGGTCTCACTATTTTGTTACATTACTGTAAGGTGATAGTGTTGTTTTATACTATTTAACATTTTTTTTAAAACTCACAGTGTTTCAGCTAAACTAGAAGTCATAAAACATTGTTCAGCTGGTCTAACACAAGTGCTCTGATTTCCCAGTATTAATATATAAACAAAGTTTGGAATCATGCCATTTGTGAATTGATCAGTTTCTATATAGAGGTGACCACTTGAATATTTGATTTGGGGACCAAATATAGGCCTTTAAATCAGCTCTAATATTTCTCCTATTGGGACACTTTGTTAAAAGAAATTTACTTTTCTTTTTCTTTTATCCAGCAGCCAGTGAGTCACATAAGTGGTACGATTCAGTCTTTGATCATCTAAGTGTCTTTTTAATCTCTGCAGAAGCTAAGGCACTATAATGTAAATAAAGCACCTTGGGTGCCAAATCAGAAATTGTCACATGAGATATTAGATCCTCTGAAATCCTTGTCGGCTTTAGTAACAGTGATGTTTCATAAGCCCAGAGTTGTCTTTGAACCAGCCCATCACTAATAACCATTAAGTTCAAGCCCATTTCAGTGCTCCTCGGGGTTTCACATTTGTATCATCTGCGTACTACAGCCTGCATACCAAAGAGTTAAAGAGCTTTTAAACAATTAAGAAGGAATCTTTTGTCAGGTTAAACTTAAATGTTGACAGTTTGGATCACAGGGTAATTGCTCATGAATTAGTGATGCAGTGAGGTTCGTTGAAATGTAATGGACAATATTGACTACTTTCTAAGCTTCCTATAGAATTTAACAATATTTTACTGCTGAGAGTGTCAGATACCCTTTCTTGTACACTGGATTTTCCCCTCCCATCTAGGGAGTAGCTACCTAGGGACTGAATCGGTGCCTTTGCCGCTCTCCAGTCCCCCAGGGTACCCAGCTCCACGTCAGTGCTCAGTGACACTTGCTAACCCGTGGACCGATGAGGAAAATTTTCATTCTTATCACCTTGGGCACATGAGTTTTACCTATGCTGCCAAAAGTAAATTTAGCTAATTAAAATAATATTTATTCAATAATTATGTGAGTGCCTCCCAAGTACCAACTCTGTGCTAGAGGCATCATTTTTATTAATCAATTTATTATATAAATCAAGCACATTTAGATGGAGCAGCCACTTTTCTGTTCCATATGTGTAAACTGAGGGCCAGAGAAGACACATCCTGATTGGATTGCTCACCAGTTCCGACACGCTGGATACATAATGTAGCCTCTCTGGGCTTCAGTTTCCCTTATTTACAAGACCGGAGCAATAATACTGCTGATAAGTGTTGCCCTAAGAAATAAAGTACATAATGTTTTATTGTAATCCCTTTTCTTCTTTCCTTCACTTTGCGGAAATGGAATAAGTTTATGCAGAGCATTTTACTTCTTATTAGAAGGTGAAAAAATATCTCTTCATTTAGATTAATGAAGCCAGCCTTTCACTGAATTATACCAGATTGCTCTGTATCAGACAAAGAACTAGGACAAATGAAAACTAAATGGGCTTATTTAAGGCTACCTGTGAATATTTTATAATAATCTGACTGCTGATAAAATTGTTCTATAAATCCTTGTTGTAATCTAAGTTAAAAGTTATGACCCTAGTATAATTAGTGTATAAGTTCTCAAGCACTAACATAATCCTATGAAATTTTTTAGGCAGAATCCACCTGACAGCTAGAAGCTTATAAAAACAAAATTAAATGAACAAACTGCACACATACACATACACACACACACAAATATAGAATTGTATCGCTATGGAAATACTGGTTATCAATTTAGGACATTTTATTTCTAGTCAAGCCTTTGTGTATGTGTGTGCACAGTTTTAACTAATACCAGAGGATTGAAAATAATTTTATACAAAAGCTATACCTATTCAGTTGCAACTGATACAAAGAACTTTAAAATATGCCTTTGTACATTGACAGTTTCTTATCACATTATATATTTTTATTATAATTGGTAAGAGTGAAAGATCACTAGAGAGTGTTTCTTAATATTTCAAAACTGATCGACAACAATTGTGTTGTCAAAACCCCCAGACAATTTGCACACCCTCACCTCTCTGAGACTGTGTTGTTCTTACCAAAAGTGTCTTTGATCAACCATCCCCAAGTTTCTTGCTTCAGACTGCATGGTATAAATGTCCTTTATTTGATAAGTACTTATTAAATGCCAACAATGTGTCAGGCTCTGGGCATAAAATAATGGTGGATAAAAATGGCCTTGCCCTTTTGGAGCCTAGAATCTAGTGTCAGAAGCAGATATTAATCAATGAATCATAGAAATAAATACTTAAGTACAAGCTGTGATCATTTCTTTTATGGGAAAGTACAGGGAAAGAGAACGTTGAGAAGAGGGGATCTGGTGTGGTCTGGGGAGCTTGGTTAGAGATCCCCTCTGTGACCAATCAAGTAGGTGAAGAAGGTGATGGAGGGAAGGAACATGGACTTGGGGTGAATATAAGTTTGAGTTTCAAGTCTGTCTTCTGTGTCTTGAGGTAAGTTGCTTAAACTCTCTAAAATCTCAGTTTTCTCATTTATAAAAGGACTTTGTTGTATTTATCTCAATACAGTTCTTGAAGACTAGAAAATAGATTTGTTAGTGGCTGGCACATAATGTGCATTTAGTAAATAAGAGTGTCCCTTGTCTCCATTGCTCCTTTGATGACAAACTTTTTCTTAATGCCTAATAAAGTTATATTCTTCTTCTTAGGTATTATTCCAAATCGTATCCAAGTCAAAGACAAGCAATTATAATATAGGATTGTACCTGCTGTGGAAATACTGATGTTCGATTTAGGGCATTTTATTTCAAGTCAAGTGTTTGACCAGTAATGTAATTAAGAGAATGGATTCATCGACTTTAGGAAAATAGCATGTATTATGCATATCATTAGCTTCTCTGAGTAAAGCTATATGACTTAATGGAAAACCTACCAAACTAAGAGTTAGGAGAATATGATCGTACCTGTGATTAAAAAGTCAGGTGCAGCTTTGGGCCTCAGGTGAATCCCAAATCCCTTTTAGCACAATCACCTTGGGAAGCTGAACAATGAGATTAGTGCCCATTTCACATGGTTGACTCTTATTCTTTCTGGAATTCTTAGCTTAAGGGTCACCTCCTCTGAGAAACCTGCCCTGACTCTGTAAGGTTTGGGTTATGTGTCACTCTCCTGGGCTCCCCCAAAGAAGAAGACTGCAACTCTTTACTGAATGTCTGTGCAGAGGACTGGATCTTCCCTGCACTGTGCTCTCCATGAGGAGTGCAGCAGTGCCCACCTCGCTCCTCAGCGCTTGACACAGTGCCCAACACTTAATAGGTACTATTGAGTGAATATCTGGTGCATCATCTAAGACAGAAAAAAGATCCCCAGTTATGTGCTCAACACTATAAGAATGTTCTGAAAAAGTATATAGACTGGCTTTTCACCTTAAGGAGATTATAATTAAGTGGAGAGAGCAAGACTAAAAGACAAATTTAAAAGATCAAACAATATACGAGGTGAAGGGCATCATAAAATGAGGTATGCTCTGTAAGTTCTTTAGGGGCTCCAGGGATGGTCGTTGAAAATTTTGGGTTTTGAAGACTGGAAGAGAGTTCGCTAAATAGGAAAGGGATCAGATACAACACGTGGGAAACATTTGAGTGAAATATGGAGCAGTGTGTCAAAGGGGCTTGAAAAGAGCAGCAGAGTCCATGGTGGTTAGCAGTGGGACCTAACACTGGATAGGCAGCCTGAAGTCAGATATGGAGATCTTTGAAAATCTAGAGGAGTGTAGACTTGATGAGGTTGGAAATGTAGGCCATTGGTGGTATTGAACATGAAACTGACATGCTCAGAATAAAGTTTCTAGAAAATTAGGATAGATTTTAGCAAATGAACTATGTCTAAAAGAAGTAAGACTCTGAACAAAATCATTTTAAAATAAAACTTTATGTTTAAGTAATGTTTTTAATATCTAACTCATGCCCATTTCTTTTATCTCCCTGACCATCACTGCAATTCAACCGGGTAGGGGAGTATTTACAGAGGAAGAGGCAGATTCTTGGAGAGGTTAAATGGCTGTTCGGGGTCATCTAGTTAATTCATGACGGAGTCAGAATTAAAAGGAAGAATTTCTGAATTTCAGATCTATATCATTAAAGTTACAACTAAATTTTATCAAATGGTAGTGACTCTATAGTTCAGTTTTTCATGTATATTGTCTAAAAACATTATTACTATAATCTTGGTGAAAAGGTGTAGAAATTTTTGTTGGTGAGATTTTTGCTTTTAGATTAAAATATATGCATGTTTATAAACCCACACAACAGCATTGAAGAACATTCATCAGATTTTGCTGGATAAGCCCAAGTTTATAATACTCAAGTGTCATAACACTCAAACAGTAATGTGTTCATTTAGGTTATATACCGGACCAGAAACAATTCTTATCATTAAAACTGCATAGATTTTATGCTGAGTTTTAAAGGGGAATATTTTAAGTATAAGAAATAAAAAAAGAAATTGGGATTTATTATAGAGGCTGGTTTTTCTATAGAAGAGACGTGATATGTATTCTATAAATAGAGTAAATTTAGGACGTAGTGATCAACATGTTTAATTTCTTGAGAGCTGGTAGTTGATTCATACTCTTTGGTACAGACTAATACATGTGATTATTAATTCACACGTATCAATACTGTGAATTCATAGTCACAGTCATAAGCATTACTGAATGCTTTTGTAGTATTGTGTTTAAGAGGACAGATTCTAGCGCCAGATTTGCTGGGGTGCAAACCCTGGTTCCCCCATTTACTAATTTGTTACCTTATGGGAGTTTCTTAACCATAAGTCTTATTGTCTATAAAATGTGGATAATAATAACTCAGGATATTTTATCTATGATTCTTTTAAAAGAGGAAATGAGTAAAAACAAGTGAATTGATGATAAGCAATAAAAAGTTCTCATGCCAGCAAAACCACCATCAAGCATATATTTTATACATAGATATAGACATACATATATTTCCTATTTGTCATGAACTCTTATATTCTAGAACATGTCTAATCCATTCAATTTTCTAACCCTTCACTATCGAATTGTCAGCATTAGGTTTACAGGAAAATGGAATGCAAGCTTTTATGACATTTTACTGATTTTTAATGATCTATGGTGATTTATGAAGCTTTATTGGAAACCAGAAACAAATAATTCCTGGATTCCTGTTTTTATGCTTTAAAGCAATCCATTAGATATTGGCAAATGCCTGAACGTTGCATTTTAAAGACTTTCCTTTTTAAACCAAAGCTTTTTTTTTTTCCCCAAATATGTCTATATGTAAAACATAGTATCATTCATAGACTAAGTACTTTATAAATGTTTAAATCTAGATTTTTCTTTCTTGCCCTTCCTTCCCTCTCATACTGCACTCTATATCTGTTACAAAATTATTCATTCAAAACAATGTAAGTAGGGGGCCAGCCCAGTGACGTAGTGGTGCCACTCATCATCCATGCTGTGGCGGCAACCCACATACAAAATAGAGGATGATTGGCCACAGATGTTAGCTCAGGGCTAATCTTCCTCAAGCAAAAAGAGGAAGATTGGCAACAAATGTTAGCTCCGGGGGACTCTTCCAGAGCACACACACACACACACACACACAAAAGCAATGTGAGTAAAATTCATCAACAGGACCTACCGTTGGCTAGAGCAGTTCTTGCACACACAAAAAATGAAGCTGCTGACAGGAGTAGTATTATGAAGTTAAATATGTAAGAAGCAAGACTGAACTTTTAAAATATTGTTTGAGACTCAATGCTTTGAGTAACTTCTATTCCTTTCTGCTGTGTATAATATTCCTTTGCAGTTGTGGAAACTTGTAGAAAATACCTGGTGACATCTAGTAGGGTAAGAATGTAGCAGTGCTGCTGTGAGGGGATAAAGAGGTCCAAGGAGATGAAGGAGTGATCCACTTCTAGTAAATCACGCCCTTCATCCTTCAGAGACATCCTCTACTACACACTGAAAACCTGACTCCATGTTTCCAAAAGACCGATTCATACAGTTTTCTGAAAAGAAAAATAAATAACGTATCTTCTGATTGAGATGAGGACAACCAGTCTTGCAAGAGATCCTTAGGAGTTATTTTCACAGCATACAATTCCTTCGAACACACACATGTTCACATCAAAATGCATCTCATAGTCAGTAAATACATTTACTACGTTAGTTCTATATCCTTTTTGTCCTACAAATGGTTATTAAATTAATCGTTAGTGTATTTTATAATTGATAGTATTTTAGAATTAACAAAGTATGGCACTTTTCTTCCCAAGAGGGATTGAGATTGGATTAAATCCATGGCAATCTCTCTCTCTCACTCTCTCTCTCTCTCTCTCTCTCTCTCTCTCTATATATATATATATATATACACACACATATATGCACACACATATATATGTATGTGTATATTCATATATATTCACTTCGTAATTTTCCCAAATTGATCATATAAATTAGGATATATTCCCAACTCAACAAGACATTTTGAACCTGACAATTCTACATTTAAAATTAAAAAATACATATGCAAAATTAGCCATGAGTATCTGAGCCAGATATTAAAATATATCATGAAGCCACGACTAAAACAGTTTCTGCATTAAGAAATAGACAGAAGTTCAGCGGATTAGAGTAGAGATTTAGAACACATCGAAAATGCATATAGAAACAATTTAATGTAAAATGAAGGTGGTATTTCACATCAGTGAGGGAAAGATAGATTATTCAATAACTATTGAGACAACTGGCTAGGTATCTGGAAAAAAATTAAGTTGGACCACAACCTAATTCCTTATACCAAAATCACTTCTAGATGAAGCAAATGAATGAAGGTGAAAAATGAGTAAATAATATGAAGAGACAGTTGATAAATATAAATGGTTAATAAACTATCAAAGAAGATTCAACCTCACTTAAAATTTAAGGAAAACCAATCAAAGTAAAGATGTATCATTTTTTAACTATCAAATCTAAAGGCCACAGGACCACGCTTATAAACACTGTGATCTGGCTATGCTTTCTACTTTTCTGGAAAGGTTAGCCAGCATTACCACAGCTCAGCTTTCAGTAACATCTGGGGAGCCTGCCTGCTCACTTTTTAGCCAGTTTCCAGCTGTAGCAGTCCTTTCCTGCTAAAAGTGTATGAGGCTTGGGGAAGAAAGAGCATAGCGTCTCATCTCTAACCATCTAACTACTTAGCTACGATTGTAAAGAATTCATTTTCTGAAAAGATACCCAGTGCTGCCTTTGGAAGAGGTGGGGGGCTGGAGGCTGTGGAAGAGGGGAAAGAATTGGTTTTGCATTATAGGTATCTATATGCCTACAGGCATGTTTGAATTTCTGACCACATGAATATTTTCATATTTTAAAAGAGGTAGCATCTAGAACAGAGTTGGCGTCAGTCACACTCTGCCCTGAGGTGGTGAACTCAGCTTGGGATTGGATTCAGATGTAGGCACTACCCTCAGAGAGAGGTCTGTGGACCAGCTAGAACGTGCTAGGAGACCCATTGCAATCACGCCAGAACAAGCACCCAATGGGTTATATAGTTGGACAAAGAACTGGGATAGAAATTATAGCAGTGTTCATGGAAAGAGAGTCAGGAAAGGACATTAAAACACACTGGTTGGGGCCAGCCCCGTCGCCTAGTGGTTAAGTTCAGTGCACTCCACTTCGGCAGCCTGGGTTCGGTTCCTGGGCGCAGACCTACACTGCTCGTAGGTGGCCATGCTGTGGTGGCAACCCACATACAAAATAGAGGAAGACTGGCACAGGTGTTAGCTCAGGGAGAATCTTCCTCAAGCAAAAGGAGGAAGATTGGCAGCAGATGTCAGCTCAGGGCAAATCTTCCTCAGCAAAAAAAAAAACTTCTTGGGTATGTGCTCAAGGGCTATGACTGCATCAGGGAGGGTGTTAAAGGAAACAGTTTTGGATTGATGAAAGAAGAGAACGCTAAGTAGTGAGGATCTCCAAGGAGGCTGCCAAGGCAAGTAGTGAGTTCTCCCATCGTGAGAGCTGTTCAAAAGTAAACCTATTGTAAGGTTGAATAAGGGGAATAAAAGAGATAGAGATCAAACTCTGGGATTCTTACAGGCTATCATAATCCTTACTTGCACTTACTGTTGGTAGGAGTCCCCAGATACTTTAAAAGACAAAAAAGGAATAGTTCTATGTGATAAAACAAACTTAAAGTAGGTTGTAAAACTCCAAGTCAGCCACCTAGTTTCTCAAGAACTATTCCGGGGTACCAGCTGTTTAAAGCAGAACCAAAGCAGATCGTTTGTCACGTCTAAAGGCCACAGGACCACTTTTATTACCTTTTCTATTTGGCTTTGCTCTCTGCTTTTTTCTAAAGGTTAGCCAGCTTTACCACATCTCAGCTTCCAGGAAAATCTAGGGAATCAGCCTCCCTCTTTTCAGCCAGCTTCCAGCTGATGGATTCCAGGCAATTGCTTACAAACAGTAAGAGTGGGCATGACCTTGGGACGCAGGTGGTAAAGCAACTTTGGTCTGACCTTGCCTTCCTCGCAGACCACCAAGTCCTGAAAGTGCATGTTTAATACCCTTGGGAAGATTTCTGGCTTCTGTTCGGAACAATTACTGAATTAATCTACGTTACGCAAACACAGACCATTTGTCAAGGTCAGCCTGCAACGATTTGCATATCTAGGCAAAGTGTTCCCAGTACAGAGGGTGAGCTGAGGAGAAGTAAAGCAGAAATGAGGTGCTGATTAGTCAAAAAAAAAAGAAGACTCATTAAATATCTAACAATGGGAGAGTTTGCAGGTTGGTAACCTGAATGATTATTGTTTTATTAGTATGAGCCGAAAAGGCATTTTTCTTCTTTTGTAACAACTTAAGAAACAGGCCACTTTGCAAATTTAGATTGAGACATTTGACTTCAAAAAAATTAGCATTCTTCTTGACAACTAAGGAAGAGGTGAAGGAAAAGAGACTTAGCCAGCCTGGGGGAAGTAGTGATGGAGAGAATATTTCCAATCCAGAGACCATATCCAACTCTATTTCGGGCCTTATTTCCTACAGCAATAAGCAAATTCTCTAAAACTTAGTGGCTGTCTATTAATTGCCCCTAAAGGGACTCTCCTCTAGTTCTACACACTCACCTGAAAAGTTTACATCAAAAGTTAATATCAAATAAGCCAGAGACAAAGACAAATATTGTATTATTCCGCTTATATGAGGTACCTAGAGCAGTCAAATTCATAGAGACAGAAAGTAGAGTAGTGATTGCCAGGGGCTGAGAGGAGGGGGAAATTGGGAGTTGTTCAGTGGGTACAGAGTTTCAGTTTGGGCAATTGAAAAAAGTTCTAGAGATGGATGGTGATGAGGTTGCACAACAATGTAAATATACTTAACACTACTGAACTGTACACATAAAAATGGTTAAGATGATAAATTTTATGTTATTTAACCACAATTTAAATAAATTTAAAAAGTTAAAATCAATAAATTATATTCATAGACAAGAGAATATTGTAGTGACCGGCTTTAAAAAATCTACAGTTTTGCATCTGCTGTGTCACAGTCTCCTCTGGAATAATATTCTCGGTGGGAGGAGCTTGGCACTAGGGCTGATCATCCTTGAGTGTGTTTGACTGACGCTGAAGTGGACCATGAAGTCGAGGCTATGCCCATGGGCACTGCGGGGAATTCAGAAGCCTGGATCAGGTCAGACAGATGAGGGCAGCTCATACTGGTAGGTTACGCAGCTTGGTAATGCTGAGCACAAGGGCAATGAGGAGTAAATACTAAAGTAGGTCTTATAATAGTTGAGGAGTAAGTAGGAAGAAGCAGGCTTATTCCTACTGGTTCCTAAAACCACAACCACCATGTCACAGAACTATAGGTAATTTATTAAGCCACCTGAGAACTGTAAGTTATGATGAAAAGCATATGTCTGCTGCTTTACATATTTTTAATAATTGAGGCGCTGTGGCCCTCTTGAAATTTTTAATACTTTTTGAACAAGGACCCAACATTTCACTTTGCACTGGGCCCTACAAATTATGTAGCCAGTCCTGCTGGCACCAATCGGAAGATCAAACTACTGCCTGAGTTAAAATATCATGGTACTGCAAGGAGGTGGATGCACAAGCCTAATTTGGGCAGATAAGGAGCATTAAAAAAGGACCTGGGGTTGGTATACACCACCCAGAGGATGAGAATCTGGTAGAGTCAAAGAAGGAACACAGAGAAGTATATGGTATTGTATAAATATGTGACTCTGACCAGGCTTGTCAGTCAACTGCTGAGACAGAGCCCTGTGGTCAGTCGGGTCATTACACAGTCACGTAGCTGCAGATCCACATTGCTTCTCTCTTTCGCCTCGTGCTGTCGTTGCTCCATGGAGGACATCTTGGATGGGAAAAGGCCACAGTTCTGTCTGCAGTTGCCCAGGGACTTGCCCTAGGATTGCAGGGCTTCCTACACTTCCCACCCGGACATCTTATTGCTCTGCCGGCTCTTGCTGTCATCTTCCCTCTTCATCCCCTCAGCAGAGTGGACGTGCCCGGAGAGGGGTGCGTTAAACCAGTCTTCAAGTGTTAGACCAGAGATTTCAACTAACTGAGAACTGCGAAGGGGACTGGGATTTCCAAGCTGCAGACTGGGACTTGGGGGCTGGGATGAAGGGGCAGAATGGAGAGAGTGGGCTCCTTTGGCGGAATGGCATGGTGGAAAGGGAACTCAGTCCATGCAGAGGGCACTGATCATGAGAAGGACTGTTGTCTAGGCAGAGTTGTCTGAGCTGAGGTGTCTGGAAGGAATCTCGAGGAAATCGTATTAGCTCTGAATTTCGGTTCATTTCATCAGCTCCCATTTCTTCAGTGCACGTTCCCCTCAGTTCCTTTATCCTGTGGAACAGTGGAAAGAGTAGCACCCTGACTGCAGTCTGACCTGAATTCAATTCCTTGAATTGTCATGGAGTCCATGCAACACCTTGAGTAAGTTACTTCACCTCTCTGAGCTGAGTTAACATTTTCTTGTTAACATTTTCTCACACATTACTGTGAAGATTAAATAAGATAAAATATGTCAAGTGTAGCGCACAAAATAGATCCTAAATGACTTGCATCCATTATTAATACCATCAGCATTATAATTATCATTCAGATAGTGAAGGACTAAAGACATATCAAACAGGCTAGCGCAGAAGTCTGTAGGGATTAAGGTCAATAGAAAGCGAATTGCTATTCATTTACACAGTCAATATCATTATTATTTATTTTTTAATTGTTATTATTATTTTGTATGTACAGATGTAATTAATTCAATATTTTAAAATTGAAAATATATCTGAATAGTGAGCCCTAGTACTATTAGATTCTCTTTTTATGATTCTGCAAATAAGATGACAATTAGGGACAATGCAACTTCTTATCCTCTACTGAGATTATTTATTTCACTTCTAGAGAAACAAAATATTTTAGAGCTAAAGGGACCTTACAGATCATCTACTAAATTTCCCACTTGTAACAGATGAAGAAATTGAGATCTGTGAAACTGTGTCTTTTAAAGTATTGGATTATTTTCCCCTAAAATTCTATCGATTCAATAAAAATAAAATCATTTTGGGGCTGGTGCGGTGGCGTAGCAGTTAAGTTTGCACACTCTGCTTCGGCAACCTGGGGGTCGAAAGATTGGATCCCGGGCACGGACCTACATACTGCTTATCAAGCCATACTATGGCAGGTGTCCCATATATAAAGTAGAGGAAGATGGCCACAGATGTTAGCCCAGGGCCAATCTTCCTCAGGAAAAAGAGGAGGATTGGCAACGGAGGTTAGCTCAGGGCTGATCTTCCTCACCAAAAAAATAAATAAATAAATCAATAAAATTATTATAATAAAATCATTTTATTTGTTTAATTCGGTCATCGTTAAATAAGTTAACTTAAATCATTTCAATCTAAGTCTTAGCTGGAAAAGAAGATATTTATGTGTTCCCACTGCACTCCTTTTATTCTGCTCTTGGAATGATTATTTTGGACAAATGCTTAGTAATATATCTAATTTATAAATGGCAAGTGCCTTTAGTAATGGCGTATACCACTTGGAATACTCTGCAAAGGTGGATCTAAATTAATTTACCTGCACAACTTGCACTTCCTGCGTAATGATGTGTAGTCTATGTCCATCATTTTTAAAACAGGTAAGTGTGGTTGTCTGTCATCCTGCTTCCAAATACAGAGTGTGGTTGTCCATAATCTCTTCTCCAAAGTATACAGACAACACGCAGCACACAAAATACACAACAAGGAGTGTGTCTCTCACACACACCACACACACACATGCTCTTGCTCTCACTCTCCTTTCTCTTTTCTCAATAGGAAAAGTCCTCAGTAAGTCTATTTGTCTCTTGGACTCGCGCACACGCTGTGTGATAGGCGAGGTATGAGGCAATAGGACACACTTCGTTCCTTGTTTCCCAGACTGAGTCACTTTGGCATATGTTGCTGAGTTGTTCCTCATTGTGTCAAATGCAGCTTGACCAATTCCCTTCAGACCACGATTTGAATCAGCAGGGTGATTTCAGAGTCGCGTGCCTGCTCTATAGTTGATAATCTATGTGGATTTTAACTGATGAGTTTTCACACACAGGGAAAAAGATGCCATAGGCCAAAATATAAGTAAAATCTTCAGCTCACTGAAGTGGCGTGATGGTTGTCCCTTTGCAAATGGTTGTATTAAGTAAGCATATCATTGAAAATAATGCCCCTCTGAGGGATGCCGTATGAGAAAAGATCTTTTTTCTGATAAGGACATTGATTTGACATTTTTTTAGATAAATGAATACAATTTATTTGTAAATCTTTTCCATCATGATTTTTAGCCAGTCTGTCTTTATATACACACGCAACAAATTAGTTAAAAGGGACCTTTTTTCCATTGTATAATCTTTCAATTAAATCAATCCTACCTTTACCGTAACCTTTTAGTCCATGGCGAATAGTCTTCTAAATTAAAAGTTTGAAATCTTTCCCACAGGTAACAGATTCTGGAAGGATTTCAAAAGCCATGTGTTTTAAACCTCTACTTAGGCTACAGAGATGTAGAAATAAATTTGAACTCCAGAAAATTCATAGCCTGTGATAGAATCATAAAAATCTCAGGTGTGTTCCCAAGAATACTCTTGGGTTGAAGGCACTTAAGTTTTAAGTACTCATGGAGGAAAAAGATATTAGTTTCTCTGAATGATTCCTATCATTCAACATAACCTCTCGGTTTCGATGGTATGTATAAGTATGTGTTTTGTTATGCAGGAAACTCTCACATTATAAACCCCAAATCCTCTATATAGGAGAACTCTGGAGAGATGATCATCAAGAAAATTAATTAATTTTCTTAAATCTGGCTCTGTTCCCTAAACAGTTTAAGGTGGTAACAATCTTCAAGTAAGATGTTCACTTCCCTCTAGGGAACGTTGCGTTTTGCTTAATAATAGGGGCAATTTTCCTACAAGAGTTAGCAATCAGGAGATCAAAGTGAGAGGATAGAATTTTTAAAAGCTCAGAGAAATAGTCAAAGACCATTAACTGTCTCCTGTCATCAGAATTTTTCCTCTGAACTTTTCTTTACTCAGCTCCGAGAGCAATGGTTTTTAAATCTGACTGCATGTTAGAATTCCCTGAGCTTTTAAAACGTACCTACATTTGAGTCTCACTCTAGAGCAGTTGCAGTGACTCTGTGAGGAAGGTCAGGACTGAGCAACATGGCTTTAGAGGGGTTTGTTTATGCTTTATTAAGAGGGTGGATCACAAACAAATAGTGACCGATGGAGTGATAGAAAGTACTCGACTCATCTTCTAGTTAGAATCCCACTGGGCATTGGGATAAAAAACCAGAGAGACCTTCAGAGTAGATGTGTTTCTCTTCAGGAGGTATAAAAACTGTTTTCACAGAGATTATCTTAAAACAGGAACATTATTTAGCACTAAGAACATCTGGGAAATTACCAAGGCAGACTTTAAAAAGGAACATGCCAGATAAGTTCTTAGTGTCTAGGAGACGATGGCATTAATTACTGTTGTTTCATAAACATATGAAAAAATTCATAAACATTTAAAAAAAATTTTTGTATTTTCTGTGTTTATATCTCTAATTTTTCTTAAATGTTCTTTGTTAATTTAAATGTTTAATGTTAGCATTAGAAGTTAATGCTGGACCTAGTTATATTAAAAGGAACAAAGTGAAAGGCATTTTGTTTCACATGTGGTTTTTGTCTTTGGATTAAGAAAAGGGGGCATTTGCACCTTTGAGGTGAAGTGTGGTGATGGCAGGAAGGAACAAATTAAGAAAATCTCAAGACATAAATGGGAGCTTGAGGGTAAAGTGTTGGGACCATTAGAATGGTCCTCTTCTCCAACCAGAGTTTATTTTTCTCTACAAGGCTCACTCTTTTCACATCTTTAAAGAGTGTTGCTTTTGTTAGAGAGCTGATTCCATTGCACTCTAACCTACATTTCCAGGTTTAAAGTCCTGTGCCAGAGAGATCATTAAAACAACATTCTTGGGTGAAAGCCTTTCCCAATCACAGTGAGTACTGAAACTACGTTATTATTAATCAAGCGTAATTTTTTAACAGAGATCCACTGGTACAGGAGTTCGAACAAACTGCATTTTTGCCCCTCTTAAAATTCTAGACTGTTATCAATGCTACATCTTCTTATCATTTTCAAAGGCTTAGATCAGAAAGTATGAAGGAGTGTGTCTCTTCAAACTTTCGCAAATCTACGTTTAATTTTTTTCCATGCAAGTTAATAGATAATCGATCAATTGAATTCATTCTCCAGGGCCTCCATTATACAAATTTTCTGTTGTTTAAACAAACAGTAAGTAAATTTCTTCATTACAACTGCATGTTAAAAGCAAGCCACCCCTTCAGTAAAATATGAATGAGGTAGTTATTTTAACAGCTAGGAAAACTGGAATCAAGCTGTCTGGGCGCTGAAGCAGAATTCATAATGGAGGCAATTAGGCTCGTTTAGTACGTACTGGTTTAAGCAGTGCAAGCTGCTCCTTCCTCTTCACGTGCTTGTACTGTCCCTTCATTATTAATCACAACATGGCAATTGACATTCCTGTCAGATCGACTTCAGAGTGCTGGGTGCTAGTCTGTGTCACTCTGCGGGAGAATACATTCTGGAATCTGCATTTTAGGTTCCCACGGAAGTGCTGAGCACTCTTTTGGAAGTAGCATCCTTCTCCCCCTGAGGGCTTAATCTGTCAGTTTTTTCTAATTTAGGAAAGTGCAGCTGCCTTATAGAATACATTCACTCGCTTGCTCACTCACACACCCATTCTTTCAACCATTTTTTTATCCTGTTACTATGTTCTCTACATTGTATCAGGTGCTAAGAACATAGATGAATTAAGACATAGTCCTAGCCTTCAAGTTATTACAGTCTAGCAGAGGAGAAGGAAAATCAACCAACTTGCCATATGCATGGTACTCCTAATTCAGCTAGGAAAAGCCAAGACCACATCCCAAAAAGATCATGGTGATCTCGGCTTCAAATGTTAATTGAAGGAAATGAAATAGAGGATGGATAGAGAAGTCACCAGTCAATGGCTGGTGTTTCCAACTGACCCAGTTCTTATCCAAAGCATATGCCCATGTCACTGATATTTTCTTAAAAAATCTTCAAAATTATTTTCTATCTCTTCTAAAAATAGTTCATGGCTGGGAATAGCCTATCTTCGTTAGGAAAGAACTGCGTGACATACTTTTATTCATTCAAAGCATACAAATAAATTCTGATTCTGTTACAGAAATCTGATTTGAGTTGCACAAGGAAAAAATTAGTTACATTTTGCTTGTGGATTTCTAATAAAAATGATTTAAAAATTCAAACCAAACTATTGCATTTGTCAAAAATCCAGGTGAGTTACGGCAATTAGAATATAGTTCAGAGTATTTTTGACAACTCATCCCAAGTGATTTCTGAAAGCTGAACTGCTTTTAGGATGATGTTCCTGTTCTCTACACAGCATTGGCATTGGTAGATATATAACCGTGGCATAAAAAACTGAAATTGCATTTCCCAGCAATTGCCCTCAGTAAAGCCTTTTCTGCACTGGGGTCAGATAGGAGGCTAGTGAGCAAATTTATCTTCCTTTCAGTTTTATTCACTTTTCTTGCCTTTTCCCCTTTTGTTTCTTCTTTAAGACAGACATATATGCACAGTAACTAAAAGTTGTAAAAAGAACACTCAACTGAAAAGAAAGTAAAGTGCTTTTAATTTGGGAAACAATTTTTAGTAGTATTAAGCTGTAAAGAGAATTAGTCATAGGAAGAAATTTTATGTCTTCTCAATTCTTTTGAAAATTCTGTGCAGAACTATAATCATTGGGAAAAGCATGCAATTAGAAATAATCTGACCAGTATATTTATAACATATAACTTTTTATTAGTATTAAAAATAATAAAATCAGCAGACCCAAAGCAAATGGATATGCGGTGCTGTTTTTATTATTATTTCCAAAGGCTTAGGTAACTAAAATTTCATGCTTGATCCTGTAAAAATTAAATGATGCACAATAATTTGAAAAATGAAGTTTTCTTATACAAGTTGGACTTGTCAGCTCTATATATTTGTTTAGAAAACTATATCTTCTAGTTGCTGTTGCTTTAGAATGATCAAATTTCTGTTTGAATTTAATAGTGAGATAGTGTTTTGAGTTTCTCAAGATGCAAGTCTGAGACATAAAGAGATTTAGTTCTGTTTGAATTGACACTTCCTTTCCATTAGATATTTGGAATTTACATAAACTCTATGCTGGTTATTCTACTTGCAATGTGTGGCATTACCCAGGATCACCCCATCTGTATTTACCTTGAGTCAGACATGATCAGATATGTGTGGAGAGCTCTAGGGGATCTGCCTGCCAAGAGTCCATTTGCATGATGGACCAAGGAGTATTTTGGGAAATAATCCATCCGATGGGAATAGAAAGTTGACATAGAGAAGCTTGATAGAAGTAGCCTATACATAGGAGCACAAGAATGGAGTACATAGAACAGAAAGAATGATTGCAGCAGGAGGCTGGATCAGCCTAATACCTGACCCAGAGAAGAAGGAGAGCAGGAAACATCTTTGGCAGTAGTTAACTGGAGGCGAAACCAGCAGTTCTAGCAGTGGAGGGAGACAGTTTCACAAAGGCTAATTAGAATCCTCAGTGGCTTTCAGCATTTTCCCAGCAGGTTCATAGACATTGTCTTCTCTGGACGATATCTGTTGTCAGCCAGAAAAAAAAAATGGAAAAGGCAGATGCTACTTGTTAAAAGACAGAACCAAGTTTATATGCAATTGTGAGACCCATTGGTTGACTTCCTAGAAATAGTGTGTGCGTGAGGTGGTGTGGTAAGTTTTTAAGAATAAGAGGTCTTGAAATGCCTTAAGTTACTTTTCCTCTGGAGAGGGTCTTGGGGAAGATAGATTAGCGGGATATGATTAAAAAAAGAAGAATGACAAATTACCAGATTACATGTAAAATAGATCAACAAGAAGTGCACTTGTCAAACAACAAAACTAAACCCAAATACAAAATTATAAAGGAGCAAAATGTAGTTAAATTAAACTCCTTTCATCTATTTCACATTTATATTGTTGTCTTCTGAATGAGTTCATGGGGTCAATAGCATTTTAGGAAGAAACAATGGAATTAACAGAATAAGGGGGATTACCTACAGCCTGACTGGGTTTTCAACTGGGTTCATCTAAACTATTTTGTTCTGTTTATTTTATTTGGAGTACAGTCATGAGTCACTTAACGACAAGGACGCGTTCTAAGAAATGCTATTGACGTCATTTGGATATTTCATTGTTGTGCGAACATCATAAAGCGTACTTACACAAACCCTAGATGGTACAGCCTACCTCACCCCTAGGCTATATGGTACTAATCTTATGGGACCACTGTCGTATATGCAGTCCATCATTGACCGAAACGTTCTGTGGCACGTGACTGTATTTTTTTTCCAGTTTCTTTCTAGCTTTGACTTCTTCCCTGCAGATCCACATTTCCACTTGTCTTCTGGACATCGCTGCTTGAATATTTTATAGGAATCTCATACTGAATAGTCAGAACTTATTTTATTACCTTACCATTCTCCCCTAAATTGCTCTGCCTCCTATATTTTGTTGTTGTTGTTAATGATGTCACCGTCCGTTCAGCCTCTCAAGTAAGGAAAACAGATTCACCGTTTGTTTCTCCCACTCCTTTGGTTCTCATATCCAATTCATTGACGTCAGTGCCATTATTAATTTCTCAAGTCTCACTCCTGCCTTCCTACCAGTGGACTATAGGCCCTCATCATGTCTTGCCTAGACTTTTGCAATAGCTTCTTAACACAAGACTCTCCCCGGTCTATTCAATAATCTACCTACATTGTTATTATAGTCATCTTCCTAAGGACAGGTCTGATCATACCATTCACTAGCTCCAGAATCTCTGTTGGCTCCATTGCATGTAGCGTAAAGTCCCATCTTGTACTGCAAATAAAGCCCTCACACTGGCCTCTCAGTCTCATGCCTACTGAATTTCTCACCATTCCCTGCATAAACCTGGCCCATTCGCATCTATTCCTATGCTCTTTCACAGTTTCTCCACCTAGCAAAATCTTAGCCATTTTTTTTGTGTGTGTGTGAGGAAGATCAGCCCTGAGCTAACATCCATGCTAATCCTCCTCTTTTTCCTGAGGAAGACTGGCTCTGAGCTAACATCTATTGCCAATCCTCCTCCTTTTTTTCCCCCAAAGCCCCAGTAGGTAGTTGTATGTCATAGTTGCACATCCTGCTAGTTGCTGTATGTGGGACGCGGCCTCAGCATGGCCGGAGAAGTGATGCGTCAGTGCGCGCCCGAGATCTGAACCCGGGCAGCCAATAGCAGAGCACGCGCACTTAACCCCTAAGCCACGAGCCGTCCCCAAAATCTTAGCCTTTAATGATCTTTTCAACAGAGGACAACATCACCTTCTCTGGGAAGCCTTCTTGAATGCTCTTAGGCAGGATTACTTTCTTCCTCCTCTCTGTCCTTGGCACTTTACTTCCTACCTGCAGCATAACACTTACCACGTTTATGATTATTTCTCTATCTTGTTGCCTATGTCTGCATTAGACTGTGGGATCCTCTAGGCCAGAGAAGTGCCATAATCCTCTTTGTGTCCCCAGAGCCTCACAGAGTGCCTACACAATGGCTATAGAATAAGTTGTTGACTAAAACAAATGAATAGTGAAATCACTAGGTCCGAGGAAGTACACTTAGTGTGGCTTCAGAAAGCAGAACTACAGGAGGACAGGATCTGGCTAAATGTAGAGTAGAACATTCTAGGTGTCAGAGCTTTTTAGGAAGTAAAAGTGTCCCTTCTCTAGAAATGCTCTGAGAGTGATTGACCACTTGTGAGCAGCTGGATAGGGGATTCGTGTATAAGGTAGGGGGTGGCCATCTTGAATGACCTCTAACTCAATTCAGAAGTTGTGATATTCTTCAATAGTACACAATCCCTCGGATCATTTGATGATTTCTAGTAATCAGTAATATCTGCATTTTAAGCCTGGCTCTGTAAGTTTAATTTGCATAAATAATTGGGAATGTATTCACTTGGAACTAAGCAGAGACAGAGGGAGTAGTTTATCAAGTAAACATAAATGACATACTGTAATTTTCGGAAGATTGCAAATTAAAGCCAAAATATCCTGTTTTTGACATTGAAAAGAAGTGGGGATTTGCATTTTGGTTCTCCAAGTGCAGGGAGCAACTTCCTCCCACACCTGGAATTCCTCCTTCTAGTTTGGCATTAAGGGACATTGCCTAGCCTGCACTTGGAGTTAGTCCAACCTTGTCCCTTGTGCTAAATTGTAGGTCTAATATCTCTGTGTGTTTTACAATAACATAAATAATTATAATGCATTGTTTTTATATAACACCTTTCTCTAAGGAGCATAAAGTGCTACGTGAACGTTATCTCATTAAATTTCACAGCACACTGGGGACCCTGAGAGACCGCAGGTGATATTATAGCCCCTTTGAACCCAGAGCTGAAGAGGAATTGCTTCAACCGAAAGTAAATAAAAGCAAGATTGAATAAAAGGAAGATTTATAGGAGGATATAAGGTCAGAGTGTAAAGAAATTGACTATGTTAGAATTAAAGAAAGATTTAAAGCTAGAAAAAAAAAAAGACTTGCTTTGAAAAATGGGAAAATGCCTACAGTGTGTTTATAAATATTTGTATGTGCAAAATTAAAACGATTTATGAACACTTTAAAAATTTGAAAAGCAAGGGCCTTTTTAAACTATCTGTAATTTTACTATAATAACAGAACAAATTTTGTATATTATCTTCATGTCTTTTGCTAGTTTTTTGTTTTGTTTTGTTTTCTTACTGTGTATCTGCAAGATTCCACTTAGAATTATAGCATATATTCAATTTTGTATTATGTATTTCTCACTTAACAATATATCATAAAGTTTGCATAATTATAGTTCTGAGAAGCTTGTATATTTTCCTTAGAATGATATACCATAATTTGTTTCAGTCTTCTTCTGTCATAAAGTTGTTTTCACTTTTCACCATATTAAATAACAATAAATTGAAAATCTATCTTTATGCATAAGGATTTTTCAAATTATTTCCTTAGCAGAGAAGATTTCCAGATGCAGAATTATCAAATTAATATGGACGTATAAGTATATTAAAACTTGACTGTATAAACATACTCCCAAATTAACATATAAGTGAGAAAAAGAAATAATAAGAAAATAACTCTACCTGTAGACCAACTACGTTTATACGTTGGCAAAGCAACTACTTTAAAAGTGGACAAGTAAGCAATGTTTTGTCTATGCAGAAACAAGTGCTTTGATTTTATTTTCCATCACATTCGTTTAATTCAATTACTTTGATAGTCTGAAACCAGATATAAAAGAGAAAGTTGAATCTAATAGAAAACACAAATTTGTACCAGATGCAGAAAAGTAGATTTACTTGGATAGAACAGGTAATTTCTCTGCCCTCTTAATTTTAATTTACATGGTCGAATGTTCTCTGAAAATAATTAGGAAAGTGTGTGTGTGTATACCAATACCTGAACTCCCATTTCAAGGAGTAAATAAGACTGTGTAGTTTTCTTATTAATTATAGAGGCATTGGGGAAAATGCTATGTGCATAACTGTTCTCAGTGGTGAGATGTTATACGGTTTCTGATTCAAGCCATAGTCATTTACCAAAGTAATTACCTCAAGAGTCAAAGATAAAAAATATTGGCTTTGGGGGCCGGCCTGGTGGCGCAAGCAGTTAAGTGCATGCGCTCCGCTGCAGCGGCCCGGGGTTCGCCAGTTGGGATCCTAGGCTTGCACCAATGCACCACTTGGCAAGCCATGCTGTGGCGGCGTCCCATATAAAGTGGAGGAAGATGGGCACGGATGTTAGCCCAGGGCCAGTCTTCCTCAGCCAAAAGAGGAGGATTGGCAGATGTTATCTCAGGGCCCATCTTCCTCACAAAAAATAAAAAATAAAAATATTGGCTTTGGTTAAGGTAAACATTAAAAAATCTTGATGTGTGGTGTAAATACTGACCAAGGAAATTGCCTGGCTAGTGTTACTCCAGATGGCAATCAATCTAAATGCTGACTAGAGTATGAAGTCAATACTAGCTTAAATATGAACAAAGCATACAGCCTTAACCATGGACTTGGGAATCCTGAGGTTTTAATCACTTTTCTCAATAATATTCTTGCTAATCTTAAGTCATATGCCTATTTTATCTGTTTTTATGATGAAAACAATGTTGCAAATTGAGTCAGCCTCATGTAGAACACCAGAAACATTTCTGCTATCTCACAGAAATTCTGCAAACCATTCCAATTTTTACTGCTTTGGCAAAGGTGTTCAAATGATATGCATTGAGCATTGTGGTGGTTCTATAGGTTGCATTTTATATTTTACTACATATTCTAATAAGCAGGGTCTATCTTAGGAAAAATAGGACTTAAGTGAAAATGTTATAAGAAAAATGGATCTGTGAAAGATGATCGTTAGATAATCTAAAGTTAGATAAACCAAAGTTACTCACTGGAAAAGTTCATTTGGTCTGTGTTTAAAATTAATAACTCCATAAATTATAGCAAAGGTGACCAATTTACATGGCTACATCCTATTCCTACAGCGTGGTGATGATCTACATGCTCTCAACAGCCTGTGGTCACTGTGAAAATGGAAGATAGAGAATGGTTGGTTAATTTATTCATTCTCTCACAGTTTGAATGAGGGACTCCTTCAAACAGTAGGTCCATAGGGAACCTATTTCACACCTCCATTATAATGCTTCCATATTTTCCTATAAGTACTGTTTAACTTGTTTACTTCTTCACTACAGAATGAGTTTCTTGGAGGCAGGAATTTTTATGTATATCTTTGGTATCCCATGGCCTTGTACGGTGTCTGGCACATTGCAAGCACTTAGTCAATATTGGTGAAAAGTCAAACAATAGAATGGTTTTTTACTTCCTACTGTGTATTTTGCATTATGCTAAAGATTGGAAGAAATATAAAGAAATGTATCTTCAAAGAGCATATAATCAACACATAAATGGGAAAAATTAATAAACACCATGCAGCAGTATATCAAGGAGCTGTAACAGAAGATTCTTTAGTGCTGGCACTGAGGAAATGGCCAAGAAGAGTTACATGTAGCAAACATTGTGACATTGTGATGGTTACGTGAGTGATGGGTGGGCACGGCCATCCAAGTTAATACAAAAGTTATCAAGGTCTATTTCCATCATTATTTGCTTCATGTCCAACTCCCTTAGTAGACTATAAGCTCCAAGAAGTCAGAGTGTACATGGGCTTTTGTTCACCATTGTATTCCTAGAACCTGGCAGAGTACCTGGCCCTTGCCTTGCTCTCTATTCTCTGCTCTTTGTGTAGCTGGATCATTCCCATCCTCAGTTCTCAGATCAGGTGTCACCTCTTCCAAAATGCCTGTTTGTTATTCTCTTTCTCAGTCCCCAGTTTATTTCCTTCACAGCACTTATTACCACTTATTTCATTTATTTGACCCTTTGCTAGTTTTATCTTTCGCTCCCACTAGACTTAAGCTACTTGAAGGTGGGGACTCTGTCAGTCTGTTTTGGTTCCTGTTGCGTCCATAGCACGTATCACAGTACTTAGTACCTTTCACTGGAGAGATTCTATCCTCATAGGGATCTTTTCTAACTCTCTCTAAAGTAACTTCTGCCAATGAATCATCCTGGTTTATTTTCTCTTTAGCACTAATCGCTTTCTGAAACTATGCTGTTTATGTGCAAATGCTACATTCAAACTGTAAGCCCCACAAAGACAGAGCCTAGAACCAGGTCTACCTGGTTTCACTGCTATATTCCCAATGCTTAGAAGAGGGGCTGACACAAACAACAGTTGAGTGTACAAATATTTAGCAAATAAAAGGCGATGGCATGAAAGGAAAAGAAAAGAGAAATTTTTTTCTTGAAAAAAGCAAAGAAAAGAGATGAGTTGTTAACCAGGAGAGCAAAACAAGTGTTAGCTTAGAAATGTTGGTTGGTGGTGGAAGCAAGATCTACTTTCAATGGACAATATTCAAAGATAGTTGGGAGTAGGGAGAAGAAACAAGCAACAGTTGGGGGCAGACGTCTCTACACGATTCAGCAGCTTGTTTGCGGGCTTAGAGAGAGACAAAAGAAACAGTGGTTACACGAAGACAGTAATAGGGCATTTCGAGCTAGGACAAGCTAAATTCCGACTCACCTTCATGAGTGTAGCATAAAGAACACTGGGTATGGGGCTGAACAGACCTCCATTTGGCTCCTACTCTTACACTTCTGAGTTGTATTATAGTGGGTAAATCAGGTGCCTTTTCTGAACCTCGGTTTGCACAATTGCAAAATGAGAAAAATAAAACATACCTCGTGGAATTGTTATAAAGGTAAAATAGGGAAATGTATGTAAAGGGCTATGCCTGGTGCAAAGCCTATTTCATATAGTTCATTGAATGGTGGCTATTGTCATAACAGTTCATCAGTTACAGTGCCTGGCTGGAGGTGTGGCAAGCAAACTAATAATATTAGTAAAGGGAAATTTATTTCCTTTCATTTAAGTAATTTTAGAGGGCAACTCTTTATTTTGCATCATAGCATGACTAGCCTATTGATCGTACTATGTAATTGTCAATGAGGGCATGCTAAATCATAAACCATTGACTTGAAAAAGAAAAATGGAAAAATTATTAATTATGAGAATATTTATTCTTTCACATGGTATGTAATTGAGGTTCAAGAAGTACAAGTGAAGAACACTTTAACTGACTTGGAGTTAAATTAGCATACCTTGCAGGTGCTTACATTAAAACACCTAAACATTCTTTGTATGTGTTGTTCCCATAGAAGAGGTTTGAAGAAGTCCCCATTTCTAGCTAAGGCAATCGTGTGTCTGTATTGAAAAGCAAATGATACATGATTAGTTGAAACTTTTAATCTGTGTCTATGGTTGTTGAAGAGTGGATTTATTACTTAAAATGGAAACACAATATTAAAAGTCCAGGAATCTCTGAGTTGGGAGTGGGGTTGGGGATCAGTCAGCAAATCATATCTTTGTAAAACAATTTAGAACCTTTTTCAGAAAACTAATTTCTGAATATAGTCTATCACCTGAACAATTTCATAATGACTTGATTTGCTAACTTCTCATCTAGTGAGAGGTAATGAATCAAGTGTGCCTGGGTTTACATAGGAAAAATAACATATTAATTGATTTATGTATCTATGTTGCACATATCCATAAAGCAAAGCCTTTGGCAACTGGCACATACAATAATTTCCCATTTACCTGTGACTCAGTAAGTACAATCCAATGCTTGAAGGCAAAATTTTATGTTTTATGTTTAGTTTTTATGATTGCTTCAGCATAGCTTTTCTGTGCATTAAAAGTCAATTTTCATAACCATAGGCTTACCAATTTTTATGAATAAAAATTTTATGAGATATTATCCTGAGGTAGCATAAAATTATTTTCCAATAATTTTTACCACCTTCCCAAAGTCTGCTGTTAACTTTGTTTCCACATATGCTTAAGGATATTGCTCATAACATTTCTAAATGTGACACGTTTCATTAGAAATCCGATATATTGCACAGAGATATAACATGAAGCTTCAACCTCATAACATTACAGATGTACTATTTAATGTTGGTTACACTGATAATTCTATTTAAAATCAAATATAAAGAAGGGCTTTGAATAAAGTTATTAATAATGTTGTGTTTATGGAAATTGTATCATCTTCTACTGATCATAATTATGAATAAGAAGAATTAATCTTTGAAGTAAGGGGCTCCCAGCAACACAATAACTTAAACAGTCCACTGACATACAGAACAAGGAAGACTTGAGATAAAATAAAATAGTTTGTTAGATTTCTATGCAAAAATACATATGCATATTATTATTCTTATAGTTCTCTTTCTTGTGTTTTTCCTCTGCCTTTTCAGCTACAGAGTATAAAATTTTATCACTTAATGATATGTACAGCCACAATATGTTAAGAGCACACATCTACCATCACACAAGTTCCAAAAAAACATAAAAGTTGTATCTTTTTAGGAAGTTGCAAAGTTTGATAGCCATCACTGGTGGGCACTCAATCATCCCAAAATCCATGCTGTTTTTCCATGCAGTGATGTAGGAGTCTGCCATCAGAGTGCCTACGTATGATGAAAAATATCGTCGGGTGAGAAAACCAAAGTGCAAAGAAGTTGGGAAGATAGTCTTCATTACTAGAAATATTCTAAGTTGAGAACAAAATCTATGCATCGGCAATAAAACTTCTAAGATGGTCATAAACCATCCAGACTTAAATGTGCATCTCAGCCTGCATATTTTGCAGGCTTTGTCAATGACTCGCAAGATAAACTTAGACCTCTGTGATTCCTTCGCTTTGCAGTGGAAGTTAGACAGGATTCCCTCCTCGTGTCTTTCAGGTAGCAAAATAATTGTGAGAAAATATTATTTCAAGATGAGCTGCAACATATGACTAGAAGGAAATATTTCGTTCCAGATATGTTAGCTTCAAACAGAAACACACATTGGCATGACGATTGGCTTTTAGGTGGAAAGATAATTGCAACATTAGAACCTGATGAAAAAAAGTCACATAAAAGCTTGATATGGTGTACAAAACTGTCTTAGGTACAACTCCTTTTGACACCAATTGTGCAGCGTTGGGCAAAATACTGGACTGCTCTCTGAGCCTCAGTTTACTCCCATATAAAACGAGAAAAAGGCCACCTATCATATGTATTTGCATGTGATCTACAATGGATCAAATGCTTGGCATAGAGCAAGTTCATGACAACTGTTAACTTGCTTAGTCTGAATAGAATATGAAAATATAGTCAAGCTCCCATAGGGTTTTCTTTCTCCTAAATAAGGTTCTCAATAAGGGGGATGTAGTGAAATATAGTTCAGAGGCTACTGATTAAATTTCATCTGGTCTCTTCTCTACTAGCAATGTGTTGGGTGATATGAGAGGAGTCTTGTAACCTAGTTGACCCTCGTTGTCTATAACTGTAAAAGGACGAGCTTAGTTTCCTTATTTATTAATGCCATTTGATATTCTTTGAGAATAGATGCTTTGCATATAGTGGACATTAGATAACTGTTGAATTAGTTGAATTAGTGTCATGCCGTCCGGTGGGGAACTTGAGTGTGTTATTGGGAACTTCTGTGAGAAATGTAGACTTCACATTCACTCTGTTAGTGCTATGTGGAATCTATAAACCAAGCCCACTATACCACCTCAGGCTTTTCTGAATGGATTGCGTCAATATAAAACAGGCAATTGCTAATATGCATATAAGGCTTCTTTATCCCAGTATGTTAACCTGTTTCCAAAAGGCCCCTGAAGGTGATAGAGTATCTCTCCCGTAGGTGCCCAAGAAGGAAAACAATGTGTTTTAGGTTTTTCTTGGCCATTGACCTATGGAGTAATGATAGTTTCAGAAAATTTTTCAATTCACTCAGGGTATAATTCCCAAATAATAAAATGTATTTTATTCCTTCCATCTCTCTAATCTGCCCTTATATATCTTGTTTTCCTAATCTTTGCTGTCTTACTTGAGGGTTGAAATTTTTTCTCTAGAGCTCAAAGGATGAACGCTGTTGTCCTAAAACTCACTGAAGAAAGATATGGAAAGTCTGGCAGTTCAAATCCATTGTTCTAAAGGTTTTACTTTCTGTTCGTGTTATCACTGGGTGGTCCATGAGGGTCAGAGGCGGAGACTCTGTGATCGTTTCAGAATATGAAGTCTTTACTAAGAAAGATAAAAACAGAAGGAAACCACACCGGATGCAGAGCAGCAAGGATCCAGCCTATTGTTTCTAAAAGCCTGCTGCATTCAAGACACAATGAACTTAGCCCAGTGTCATTTTGTTTTGTCTTTTCAGAAAAACAGCCACCTTGATTTCAGAGAGATTGAGGATCAATATTTAACTGCTGATATAGCAGAGATACTGATCAATCAGAATAGACACCAGCTATAAACAACCAGTATATCCATACTGGTGCACCAGCTTTTAACATTAGTCATTGCAGAAGCAACTGAAAATATAAAAAGGGAACCTCAGGTCTCAGAGTCCCCTATTCTACCAAAATTGAATTTATTTTACACTAACATATTTATTTGAAATTAACATAATCATAGTCTCTCTCCAGTTACTGACTCTTTACCCTGTTCCCACTAAGAGCAAAGCTCCTCGTAAGAGTTCTGTTTTTATTGCCTCTGCTTCTCACCTCCTATTTTCTCTTGAACAAACTCCAGTCAGGCTTTTGTCTCCAAAGTCAGCTTCCTCTGGAGCTCAGAGGACTTATCAAGATCAACAACCTCCATATTGCCAAGTCCTGTAGTTAATTTTCAGTCCTCTGCTTACTCAACCTTTCAGCTGCGTTAATACAGTTGATCACTCCTTCCTTCTTGAAACACTTTTTTCACCTGGCTTCTAGAATGCCACTTTCTCCTGTTCTTCTTGTAAAGTATGCCATTTCTTTTTAGTTTTCTTAACTGGCTTCTCCTCTTGCAACGTCTAAACATTGGAGTACTCAGTGCTCTGTCCCTGACCATCTCTCTGGGCTTTCTATACTCCTATTCTAGGTGATTTTATCCAGTTCTATGGCTTTAGAGCAATAGATGCACTGGTGACTCTCACCTCTATGTCTCCAGCTTTGGCCTCTCCCCTGAGCTTCCCAGCTACCTACACAATACCTGCATTTGGATGTCTAATAGCATATTCTGAAGAGGTCTCTGATTTCTTACCCACTTCCCTATCTTCTACAAGTGTAGTGGTTCCCCAATCTCCCCCTTCTCGGTAAATGCTACTGTCAATTTACTGGTTGCTAGAGCAACTGATAAATTCAGACGTTCGGTTGATGATACCTTTAAAATACTTCTTGATCTCAATAGGTGAGTATTTGTTTAACCACCATCATCTCACACTTAAACTACTGCCATGGTCTCCTACGTGGTCTTTATTCCTCCTACAGCCAGCCCACCGCTCTCCTCATCACTCACACTCCCGTAGCCACTCTAACTCTGCTGTTTCACACTCATCTCATTTCCTCCTCAGGGCCTTTGCATTTGCCTCTCTTTCTAGCTGATCTGCTCCTCCTCCAGAGCTTTGCAGGGCTTGCCCTTTCATACCACTCAGTACTCCACATAAAATCACCCTCAAAGAAGTTTTCTTTTGATGAGGTAAACTAGCACCCACCCCGACTCACTACTCTCCATCCCCTTACCCTGCTTTTTTCCCTCAGAGCACTTATCACTATTTGACATCATATTATATTGCTATTTGCTGAATGACTGGTCTCCCAACCAGAATATATGCTCCATGGGACATTCCTGAAAAAAAAAAATACAGTCATAGAAATGTACCCATTGCAAGAAACTCTAGAGGCCATTCACCTCAACCACTCATCTGATCTTTTAGATCAATGTCATTCTTTGTCTATTGTTCATGAAGTGAATCTGATATTTAGATCAACTTCATACTCTCTCTATTGTTCATGAAGTGAATATTTTTATATTAAATCACATTTACCCACTGATCACCACTATTATTATTTTTTCACAGAGAAAAATGACCTCAATATTAAATAAAAATTTTACAGAGGAAAATAATATCTACTCTTTTGACAGTATGCAATTAATTTTCCTATATAGCCCATAGAAGAAATTAGTCATTCAGACAATTGAATGTGACCATTGGTGGCAGCAAGCGTAGAGCCAGAACAGATACTGGAGAAGTGACATTTTGTACCAAATGTACAAATACAATAAAGCACAGAATAAACAAGGGCTATGTGCTATTGATCTGCAGCCTGTGTCTGAAAAATAACAGGAAAGTGTGATAGCTAATAACTTCCTTCCACTACATTTCACTCTTTCCTTATTAGGAAAAGAGGAATTATTAGGAGTTCTCATTTAAGTAAAAAATATGCAATGTATTATATAGTTAATATTCATCTTCTTAAGAAGTGTGAAGTAGGTCAAGTTGTTGTTTGATAGCCAATGGAAGACTTTATCCAAAAGGACTTATTACTTAGTTATAACAATGTGTTTCTTTAGACTTTGCATTAAGCTGAGTTATCAGCAACTTGTCATACTCGATAGTTTGTCTCCTCCATCCTCCCACATAGGAGTCTCTAAGACGTCAAGCACTCTTTGCTTGTGCGCTGGTGAACTGTATTGCCCTAGTGAGGGATATTGATTTCCCATTGTTCCTAAATTCGCACATGATGCATTTCTATTAGTCATAAACACTTACAAGACTGACTTTTATTTTGTCCTTCATCACATCAGTATGCTAGGGCAGGGCATCTGTAAACGAGGTCCAGTGCGTTTCATCAGACACTCTTCCACCCTGGTGCTTAAAGGAATGATGCTTCCAAGGTGTCTAGATATAATAAAGCTTGTTTTAAAAAACCCACTGCTATCTTGCCAGAGCCTCATGGTAAGATCTCTTAAAGGTAGCAAACAATACTTACTTTGCAAAACTACTCTGGGCTTGACTTATTTGCTTTTTTGTAGGCACTAAATCATTACTTATATCTCACTGACATATGTTGGCTTCAGAATTAGCCAGGAAAATTCATATTCATAAGAAAGATTATTGATGAAGAAAATACAATAAACAACACTACAAAATAGGCCCTTAGCATAAATTAGATTGTTTAGGCAACAACAATTTTGAGAGTTCATTAGTATCTTAGAATACACAAAAACACATGAGAGTCAAGTTCTTTAAACATTTCAAGTAAGGATTTACAGTTTGACTTGGGTTTATTTTGGTGATGAATGAGATCTGCCATCTCTACTACTTGTTGACAAGAGCCTACTTCAACCAGAAAGCCAAGATTTTTCCCCAAAGGTTTTAAATCTTTTAAATAGCATGTGCCTTCTGAGAGAAAACTCCAAAAGGTTATAGAATTCATTTGCCCTTGAGGGGAAAAAACAGTAGTGAATATTAAGAGAAAATGAGAGTACAACATATGAGAAAAGGGTGTTTGTTAAAGAACATCTAAGAAGTAGCCACCTGCTACTTCTCTTTTGTGCATCCTTCATGTTTACTACAGGGCATCTCTGAGACTCAACTTTGCCTTGACAACCTTACTGCCATCATCCATTGGGGGAAATGAGCCCGCCATGTTTTTTTAATCACGTGTTGTTTCTCATTCTCTTGTTTGTTCTCCGACTTGGTCCGATGTGTCTCGTGAGCTTCTTTACGTTTACATGGCAACTAAAAGGGTGTCTTGGATCATCCCAACAAGCATTTTTAGTAATTCCCCAAACATTAACTGCCTCACCTCACAATGTTTACCTTTCACCTCTGCTTTCTTTCTCTAATTAGCCACGGTCTTCTTTCCTCTGTGATCTTTGGTAAATGGCTTAATCTATGGGTTACTCTCTAAATGATTCTAGTATACCTAGTTTAATGGGGAAAAAGAAAAATAATTTTTTTTCATAATAATGAATCTCAGGTTGATATGTAATATTATTTATAAAAACAAGTATTTGTTGTGTTGTCTCTGTTTACCTAAATCCATCCTGTGTTTCCATTTACATGAAACCAAAAAGGGATTGTTATATATCTTTAACTTTTGGAGAGCTCCATTCATCAATTCAACAAGTATTTGAGTACTTACTGTATGCTAAGCACTATTTCATGTAGGGGGAATAGAGCACTGAGCAAAACAGGAAAAAATTCTTTAAGCTCCCTGGAGCTTACATGCCAATGGGGGATGCAGGCAATAAACAGACAAATAAGCAAAATCTACTATATATCAAAGTTTCCAAAGATTTATTCAACCAAGTGATACGGCAGCAACTTTGCCAATTAGAAGAAGCATAGGATTGCTGAAAGAAATCAGGCACTCGAGATTCTTAATAAGAAACAAATATATCACCCAAAGCATGGTACAGTTCTTCAGGCCACCACTGCTCACTGTCATCTAAAATCCTGTTGCTAGGACACTGCTGAGCATACAAAAGCTAAGCACACTTTATAAGCTGGGGAATTTTTGATAGAATGATGTTCTGATATTCCTGGATCTAAATTCAGTTCTGAAATATGAGGAGGAATAGAAAATAACAAAGAGAAGAAATATATCTGTAAAGTGGCTTTTGAAATCATTTAAAGCTTAATAATCTAATGCCTATAAAGAGTAGATATACAAATTATTACATTGAAAAATGGTATTGGTATTTTTTATTAACATTTAAGAATCTATTGTCAATTCTATTCCAAATGGTTATCAATACTTTTCAGTAAAACCTAATTTAATCTCTCTCTTAATTTCCTCGAAAACCAAGTGGCCAATCTTGACTCAAAAAATATGACTTTTGTTCTGATACTATGGCTCTAGTTTTGCAGAGTAGAGTAATCAGTGTTATTACATTTTTATCCTCTGATGCTTCTCTAAATAGAAATGAGGTCTCTTTATTTGATTTGGGAAATTGAATGCCAGTTGGGGAATTCAAAACAGTGTTGGTTTCAAGCTTGAGTTCCTCTGCATAGTACCAAGTTCTCTTCCTTGGCCCCAAGGCATGCATCTCAATGAGAAAACATGGGGAAATGATGAATCCAGGATATCTTGAGACCATCTTGCCTGTATACTTAACATTGTCCTGAAATTCTGTCTGAATGTGGCCCATGAATCATAGGGCCACATTCGGACAGAATCACATTTGAACACATCAGTCCAAATTACACGTCCAAAAGTAATTTGGACATCAGTGTCCAAATGTGATTTTTATTGCTATAGGCAGAGTAAACAATATTATGTAAGAAATAAGATTAGATCTATACCATGGCACTGCTCACTTATTTTTATATGGGAAAAATGCCCATCTGAGTGAAAATTAGTTGTTTCTCATATATGAAGCAAGATCCAAACTTAGAAGTCTGTTCTTCACCATGAACTGATGAAAACTGGAATAGCATGCATGATATGATGTGCCTAAATAATTCTTATATCACTGAACCACAAACATGATAGAGCTCTGCAGTTATTGTATATTTAATAGCAGAAAGCAGTAAGGAAGCTTTGAATTACTAAATACTGATAACATTTCTTTTTTTTTTTTTTTTAAATTTATTTTTCCCCCAAAGCCCCAGTAGATAGTTGTATGTCATAGCTGCACATCCTTCTAGTTGCTGTATGTGGGACGCGGCCTCAGCATGGCCGGAGAAGCAGTGCGTTTGTGCGCGCCCGGGATCCGAACCCGGGCCACCAGTAGCAGAGCACGCGCACTTAACCACTAAGCCACGGGGCCAGTCCTAACATTTCTTGAAGAACAAAATAAATGAACATTTGATAATATGCAATCACAGGATCAGCCTGTCTCTACCCTGGTCTCAGTAGCCGAACACATCTTGCCTCGTCGTTCTCTTAATTCAACATTTTCATCTTGTGTTCAAAATATATGATTTACATTTATGCAGAAGGAAAGAAAGCCATGACTCTCATAACATTTATATACAATCTGCATATGAAACTGGCTGTACGTCCGTAGTTATGAAGCTAAGAGACTCTCAATATTTGCTATCAATCATGTACTAATCAAATCTCCCCACTCATCAGTCTGATTAGAAACCGACTATCCCTGGGACCGTTGCTTAGTGAAGAAAGAGTCACAGTTAGTCTTCTTGTTCAGATTAGGGTCAGATAAAAAATGAGAGCTCTCTGGGGTTGGGGGGCAGGGATGGTTTAAAGCTCCTCGTGGAATTGGCATTTGGTGAGAGACAAGCAGACGATGACTGCCGTGAGTGGTTCTCAATTTTGAACAGAGATAACAGGTGAAAAATAATTCCAGTTCTGAATAAAAAACAGTAAGTGCTGTCACTTTTCACAGTTAAACACAGCATGACGAAGGAGAAAGTATGTATTCTTTGGGCTGGGCTCTGCCATGTGGCAGCTACGTCATTTCGTGACCACTTAACCTCTCTGAGGTAAACTTTCTCATCTGTAAAATGAGTTAATAATAGCGAGCTTTCAGGATCATTTTGTATATAAGTGTAAATATAAATGTATAGCCTAGGGTGATGCTAGAACATTGCAAGTGCTCCACAATTTACAACCCAAATGTCAGCAGATTTCCTCAGCCTTTAGTTACACGTGTTGCTAGCTCACCAGCTGCTATCTACATAGTAAGTAGCCTCCCTCCCCACCATTAAGGTCTCCCGCAGTTATTTCTGGAGGTTGCCACGGGGTGACCCACATTGTCACAAGAAGCCAATTTGCTCCTGTTCTTCCATCCTCCTCAGGAGGCCACCTCACGTGTCTTTTTGAGAGGCTCCCCTCCCTACAGCCTTGCTCCCACTGCCTTCTGGGAGATCTCTGCTCTGACCGAAGTCCCAGTCAGAGATGTCAGGAGGCCAGTGCTGTGCAATGGATAAGGGGGGAAAGGAGAATATAGCTTTTGCCCTTTTTCACCTGGACCTCGAAGCAGCCTTCTGTGTGATCCTTCTGCAAACAGCCCTGTCCGCCTCCTCTGCTTCACTCTCAGGATAAACCTGACCGTGGACTCATGCTGAGAAGTCAACTGTGCTTGTCGGCCATTTCCCTGTCTCTTCCCTCTGTCTCCAGCAATGTGCTATTTGCTGTCCAGGCCTTATCTCATCCTCCCAGGAAGCCTGTGAGATTGATATACTTAACCCCAACGTATAGATGAAGAAACTAAAACCTAGGGAGATTCGGAACACCATCCACCCTCCTCTTTCTGCCTCCTTCAGATAAATACCTGGGGTGTCACCAGCCTCAGATACCCATTCTCCATTAAGATGAGCCCCCAACATCCCACAAATGGTAGCAATTATTATTAATATCATTCCACTCTGTCAGGTAAGGCTAGAGTTGACACTGATTCCATAATGAGTCTGGAGAAGTAGGCAGAGTAGGAATGGAAGTACAGAATTTGGAGTAGTAGAGAGAGAATGGAGGCTGGGGGTTAGAAGACTGAGGAAAAGAGTTTTGAGAACCAAAATGTGGTGATTATAAAAAATAATGTAGAAAGGGTGAATCTAAAAGAATTTATGCATCACATCTTTTTAATTAATCTTTTCTCTTTAATTTCTTACATGGCACCAGCTATTTCTCTCACACTTTCCCCCAAATTCCCTGCCCTGATCTCTTCTTAAAAAAAAAAAAAAAAAAGACAAGTAATGCCATCTTCCAGATAAAGAGCAAGAATGTCTCTTCTTTTTCTACTTTCCATTTCCTTAATTCATCTTTTTATTTCCATGTATAGAATAGGAAATAATTGAGGAACTATTTTTTGGTGAATGAAATTTTCATCCCAGTCTACAAGAAATCTCTAGAGATTACTTTCAAACTAAAGGCAGTTTTATACCCAATAGAAAAAACTAGCTTCATGGAATGAAACTCTAAATGAGAACAATCCAAGAATATCTTTCCAAAAAGAAGGTACACTAAGTACTCTTGCCCAATTACTACCAAGAAGTATTCTCTTCCTTAAACAAAGAAATAAAAAAGAGAATTGCTCTATTGATAATGCTTTGTGCTGTTTAACCAGGGCTAGTGAAAGATATTCTGGTTATCAGTCCTTTTATTTGCCAAGCATAATTTTTCATGGAAGATGTCAGTTATATTTTAGCAAAAGACCAAATTCAATTTCAGTTCTCTTTGCAGGAGTCTTCCAAGTAACATAGAAAGAATAAGACAGTATCAGCAAAAAAAACAAAAAAAACAAAAAAAAAAAAAACAAGACAAATGCACTTTAATAAAATGGAATTGTTCACAAGTATTGTTACCAATCCATTTTCTACTAATATTTTAGATCAAAGTGTTCCGAATTCATTCAGCTCTAATGCTTTGGGTTTTCTGCATTTCCCAAATTACACATCTATTTTCTGCTGAGGACTGAAAAACAAGGAGAGGTGAGACCCACAAGATATTTTCATACACACCAATAGCAAGGGATGATGTTGCATCATTTCATTTTTCTTCTTGTATATTTATTTCTTGGTGGCTTAAAGTGATTCTTGTATCAATAAATTAATAGACATTGAAATCTTTCCTGGTTACCACCACTCACATATTCTTCTTTGCTCCGAGGCCTGTTCTCTTCTAATCAGAATTCTCAGCAAAGAGGGGAGTGGAATGGACATGGACACCCCTAAAATGTTCAGGCACTTTATTATTAGCATACCTCTATCAGCTATACATATAGAAGTCTTGGAAAATTTTAACTTTTTTATATTGAGATCATGGATTGAAATCTTAAATTAATATTTTGTTCATTACTTTTTCATATTCAAGTTCTCTAAAAAATACTCACTACGTGTAGGTCTGACAATTGAATGATTAGTTATTAAAAATGAAAATATGTGTGTTAATGCCAATAGATCCACCTCAAGTGTTTCTTTATATTTAATGTATTCTTTCTTCACATGCTAGTTGTGAACTTATTTTGGTGCCTCTATCCAAAAACCAAGCGCCGGTGAGACACCTAAAAATATCCTCATTTGCATCTGTTTTCGTTTCTTATGAGAGGGAGGATCACCCCACCTGATTTTGCCTTGACAACAAGGAAATAACTAATGACAATTTGGGAATGAATTCACTGTTCATCTTTCATGCTAGCATGTCAGGCCCTCCATCATTTGGGTCAAATTGATGCTAAATTACAAGAGAACAGGATAGGACACTTTGGCATTTTTCCATTTCACATAGTTGTTAGCAGAGATGATTCATAAAAGTCCCTTGACGTGAACTGAAGAACTTGGTTAACTGAATCAGATCCTCTTTGCTTTGTCTTCTTACACAAAACACACTATGATAGGGTTCTTATTTTTAAAAAGTGGTGAAACAAAATATAACAATTACCCCATATTTATAAAATATGGATCACTTCCTTCCTATAAAAATTTAGGATCAGTTCTCCAGAATGAAAGAGATAAACATGTATAGATGCAAATCAATTCTGTATTGGTTTCTTATTACCTCATTAAAGAGAAAATCTGAGGATATAAGTTATGACTTAATTTTTATTTTGAATGCAGACCGCTGCCTAATATACATAAAATAACCATCACAGAACGAAACTAATACATCCAACAGCTGGCTGCATTTAAATGATTTTAAAATAAGTGCTTATAAAAAGTCAATTTTTAGCGTTTTGCTGCTTAGGAACAAAACCAATCACAAATATGTTTTTATGTTGATTTTCTCTGACAGGACTGGGAATTCCCCCATTTCATGGGAGATGTTGATGTAAACCTTCCTGGGCTGCACACTCCTCACATGCAGTTCAAGATTCCTTTCTTCCAGAAGATATTCAAGGAAGAATATCATATTCACATAACAGGTATGTTATAACTTTGAACACAATTTGATTGTCTCCTAGTTAGAGTAATACTAGCTGCTGTGAAAAAGCAAACGGTAACATTTTAGAGGCATACATAAATATACTTTTATTTCTCACTCACTTAACAATGCACGTGGTTCCAGGTTGGCTGGGGCTCCAGACCATCATTGTGGGACTTAAGACTGCTGGTAGCTTTAACAATTTCAGCTTCAACATCCAGTTGGCAGATGGGAATAAAAAGAATGGGGAAGATGACTAAGATGATTTCTTAACCACTTGGCCTGGAAAAGAAACATGTCACCTCCACTCACATTCTGTGGGTGATATCTAGTCAGCCCCATTTAGAGTCAAGGAGAGCAGAAAAATGTAGTCCCCAGTAGGGCAGCCACTTTAGTGTCAGACCCAGTGTTCTAGTATAGGATTATCAGAGGAGGAAGACAAATGTTTGGTATAGATACTTAGCTATCTCTGCCGTATTCCATGTACCACTCCTTTTTTGTTGATTGAGTTTCTTTTTCACAACATACAGCTCAGTATATTTTTTCAACATTAACACTCTTTATGCTTTGTTCTTCATTTACTGCTGAGATGAAAACAGTGGTATCCTAGAGCTCCAATCAGACCATATGTCTTGAGGGAGCTGGGCCACTTCTCATTTGATTGAGGGAAACCTACTTCTGTGGCAGAGCTCGTGTTTGTCTCAGTGCGTCTCTTGTGGATCCTCAGATTATTTCACTTTCAGATATGTCCTGCTTTTGAAACGGCTACAATATGGTTTATTATAATATTCTTTCATGACATCTCAGTCATTCTCATCTAAAAAAGGCTTCCTGGAGTTACGTTTTGTACCTTTTTTTCTTCATAACAAGAAGCAGACAGCTGAATGATCACATAAAGAATGGCATTCGTTCCCAAGCTGTTCAAATGCAGGTAGCAAATGTGTGCGTATTTTAAGGACAATGGCCTAGGATCCCATACCTGCTATAATAAAAACTGCTGAAGAAATCTGTGCTTCCACTACCGTCTGTTCTGCTGAATAAAAATAGCTTGAGAACAGAAAACATGAACATCTGAGTACAGCAAAAAATCTTTGCTTCCCAACTTGAAGGCTGTTTTTTGCTTTGAGCATGAGGCAGCCTTCCTAAATTGGAGAATGAGCTCATGAATAGGGAAGATGCAGCAGGTTTCTTTTCCTGCTCAGAATGAATGAGGCCCATCTATTAAATTCACTGGGTAAATCAATCAATTTGAGTTCAGGTCACATAGTGTGGTTTCAGAGTCCCCACTTAATCTCTGCAGCACGCTACCCTCTCGGACTTCTAAAACAGCTATCACGCACATGGCATCATCATATCCCTTTGGGTGGGCTTTCGCCTGGACCATCTGTTCTTGCTATCAGCTCTTGTCCCAGGCCATCATGGCACTAATATTGTCTCTGACTGAGTATCAGAATCCCTGTCAAAAATATACTGTTTGAGTGCAGAATATCAGGTTAAAAACAAAGGAAGAGAGGGAAGATTCAGGGAACTCACTGGTAAGAAAAAAAATCAAACTGTTAAAAATATTTAATTTGGGGCTTTTTTGTATGACTTTATATATACGTTATTGTTTATAGTCAGGGGCAAGTTCAAGCTTTGTGGTACCCAAAGCTTACACAATTTGGAATGCTCCATTTAAGAATATGAATACAATATTACAACTAAAATTTCTGTTCAGTGCCTTGGAAGGGGGCCATGCATACAGGAGTCCCTGAGGCTTCAGTGTCATTAGTTTTGAGGGAAAGCCTCCTGTATATTTGAACTAAAACCTTTGTCCCACCAAGTATCATTTTGTAAAAACTTAAAAAGAGGAAAGACTAGGAGTGACGTCAGCATCATGGCAGAGTGAGCTTTCCCGTAAACTCTTCCCCCAATAAGATACCACAAAAGGGACAGTCACAGGCCAGCAAAGGACTCTTACACAGCAAAAAGGAAGATCAAAAAGACCCACACTGCCCCACATCTGAGAGTGGACATGCTGGGGCACCCAGGGGAAGTGGGGAGAGCTAAGGAGAAATCCTCTCCCTCCCCATCAGATTGGCGATTTGGGTCCACGTGGCTCCCAGACAGGGGGAGGGGTGGCCCTCTGTGGGAAACCGTAGCTCTTTGGACTCTCTCAGCCAGTGGGAAATTCCCACACAGAGGACTCAGAACTGCTGCAGGGGTGTCCATTAACATATGAGCACCCCAGGAGAGCAGATAACGAGGGGTGAGCAAGAAGCCCCCCCACTCCAGGGACCGAGCAGGCAAAAGAGAGAGCCCCCCCAACCCCCCAGCATGCCCGACACTGCAGCTCAGCCAACCAGACAGAGCTGCCTGGGCAGATTGCAGGCAGGTAGCCGCGGCGGCAGAGCAGCTGGGGCAAGTGCAGGGGGCTCAGATTACACAGCCCTTAACCCCCACATGGTGGTGGCAGGTGGAAACTGCAACCAGATATTTCCAGGATGAGGAAAAACAAAGCGAATACAGGAACCACAATGCAAAGGTACATTAAATCACCAGACCAGAAGGAAAATGACAAGCACCCAGAAATCAACCCTGAAGGTGCAGAAATCTATAACCTAAACGACAGAGAATTCAAAATAACTATCATAAAAAAGCTCGACGAAAAAAAGCTCGACGAAATACAAGAAAACACTGATAAACAATTCAACGAGATAAGGAGTTTCTTCAGATATGCTCCAGATGGAGCAGGAGAGAGAACTAAGTCTAAAAAGAAATGAATAAAGTCTCTGAGAAATATCCAACTCTATTAGGAAATATAGCATAAGAATTACAGGTATTCCTGAGGGAGAAGAGAGGGAAAGAGGAACAGAGAGCCTATTCAAGGAAATAATAGCTGAGAACTTCCCAAATCTGGGGAAGGAGCAGGAAATACCAGTAAATGAAGCCAATAGGTCGCCTAAATATGTCAACAGGCAAAGGCCCACTCCACAGCATATAGTAGTAAGGCTGGCTAAAGTCAATGACAAAGAAACAATATTAAGGGCAGCTAGACAAAAACAAAAAATAACATACAAAGGAACTCCCATCAGGCTCTCAGTGGATTTCTCAACAGAAACTTTACAGGCTAGGAGAGACTGGAATGATGTATTCAAAATAGTGAAAGACAAAAACTTTCAGCTGAGAATACTCTATCCAGCAAAAATATCCTTCAAATGTGATGGAGAAATAATAACTTTCCCAGATAAACAAAAGCTAAGGGAGTTCATGGCCACGAGACCCCCACTGCAAGAAATGCTCAAGAAGGCCCTCAGGCCTGAAAAAAAGAAGAGAAAGGGAATACAAAGCTTGGAGCAAGGAGAAAAATAGATAGACAAAATCAGAAAAATAGTAGATCTTTACTGGAATAGGTTAGCAACCACTTGAATACCAAAATCAAAGATCAAAGGAAGGAAAACACCAAAAATAAATATAACCTCATCACTGTAAACACACACGCACAACACAAGATAGAATAAGTTGTAACAAGAATAACTTAGAAGGGCAAGAGGAAAGAGATTGAATTGACTTAGTATAAGGAAATAAGAGACCATCAGATAATGGACTATCTCATACACAAGATTTTTTATACAAACCTCAAGGTAACCACTAAACAAATAATCAAAACAAAATCAAATATGATAAATAAAGAGAAAACTAGAAGAGTCATAAGACAGAACAACCAAACTGAATTGGCAGTCTGAAACAAATGGGACAAGAAACAAAGGAAATGCAAATAACTGGAAAATAAGTGACAAAATGCCAACATTAAGCCCTCATATATCAATAATCACTCTAAATATAAATGCATTGAACTCTCCAGTCAAAAGATACAGAGTGTCAGGATGGATTAAAAAGCAAGACCCAAGGATATGCTGCCTCTAGGAAACACATCTCAGCTCTAAAGACAAGTACAGGCTCAGAGTGAGAGGATGGAAGACAATACTCCAAGCTAGTGACAAATAAAAGAAAGCAGGTGTTGCCATACTCATATCAGACAAAGTAGACTTCAAGATAAAACAGGTTAAGAGAGATAAAGAAGGGCAATATATAATGATAAAAAGGACACTCCACCAAGAAGACAGTTCAATTATAAATGTATATGCATCCAACATAGGAGCACCAAAGTATGTAAAGCAACTATTAACAAACTTAAAAGGTGATATTAACAACAACACAATAATAGTAGGGGATCTTAATACCCCACTTACATCAATGGATAGATCATCCAGAGAAAAAGTCAATAAAGAAACAGTGGACTTAAATGAAAAACTGGATGAGATGGACCTAGTAGACATATACAGAGCACTCCATCCAAAAACAGCTGACTACACATTCTTCTCAAGTGCACATGGAACATTCTCAAGGATAGACCATATGTTGGGAAACAAAGCAAGCCTCAAAAACTTTAAGAAGATTGAAATCATAACAAGCATCTTTTCAGACCATAATGCTATGAAACTGCAAATCAACTACGAGAAAAAACTGGGAAAGTGACAATGATGTGGAGATTAAATAACATGCTACTGAACAACCAATGGATCATTGATGAAATTAAAGGAGAAATCAAAAAATATCTGGAAACAAACAAAAATGAAAATATGCCTTACCAAATCATATGGGTTGCAGCAAAAGCGGTCCTGAGAGGGAGACTCATAGCGATACAAGCCCCCCTTAACAAACAAGAAAAAGCCCAAATAAGCAACCTGAAATTACACCTAACAGAACTAGAAAAAGAAGAACAAAGTCCAAAGTCAGCAGGAGAGAAATAATAAAAATCAGAGCAGAAATAAATGAAATTGAGACAAAAAAAATGGTAGAAAGGATTAATGAAACAAAGGATTGGTTCTTTGAGAAGATAAACAAAATTGACAAACCCTTAGACAGACTTACTAAGAAAAAAAGAGAAAAGGCTCAAATAAATAAAATTAGAAAGGAAAGAGGAGAAATTACAATGGATACCACGGAAATACAAAGGATTATAAGAGAATACTATGAGAAACTATATGCCAACAAATTGGACAATCTAGAAGAAATGGATAAATTCTTAAACTCATACAACCTCCCAAAACTGAACCAAGAAGAAATAGAGAATCTGAATAGACCAATCACAAGTAAAGAGATTGAAATAGTAATCAAAAACCTCCCAAAAAATAAAAGTCCAGGACCAGATGGCTTCTCTGGTGAATTTTACCAAACATTCAAAGAATATTTAATACCCATCCTTCTCAAACTATTCCAAAATCTAGAGGAAGATGGAACACTTCCTAACTCATTCTACAAGGCCAACATCACCCTGAGACCAAAGCCAGACAAAGACAATACAAAGAAGGAAAATTACAGGCCAATATCGCTGATGAACATAGATGCAAAAATCCTCAACAAAATATTGGCAAACCAAATACAGCAATACATTAAAAATATCATACACCATGATCAAGTGGGATTTATACCAAGGATGCAGGGATGGTTCAACATCCGCAAATCAATCAACGTGATACACCACATCAACAAAACAAAGAATGAAAACCACATGGTCATCTCAATAGACGCAGAGAAGGCATTGGACAAGATCCAACATCCATTTATGATAAAAAACTCTCAACAAAATGAGTATAGAAGGAAAGTACCTCAACATAATAAAGGCTGTTTATGACAAACCCACAGCCAACATCGTACTCAATGGGGAAAGGCTGAAAGCCATTCCTCTGAGAACAAGAACGAGATAAGGCTGCCCACTCTCACCACTCTTATTCAACATAGTACTGGAGGTTTTGGCCAGAGAAATTAGGCAATAAAAAGGAATAAAAGGAATCCAAATAGGCAACGAAGAAGTGGAACTCTCACTATTTGCAGACAACATGATTTTATATATAGAAAACCCTAAAGAACCCATTGGAAAACTATTAGAAATAATCAACAACTACAGCAAAGTCTCAGGGTACAAAATCAATCCACAAAAATCAGTTGCATTTCTGTATGCTAATAGTGAACTAACAGAAAGAGAGCTCAAAAAGATAATACCATTTACAATTGCATCAAAAAGAATAAAATATCTAGGAATAAATCTTACCAAGGAGTGAAAGACCTATACAATGAAAACTACAAGACATTATTGAAAGAAATCAATGATGACAGAAAGAAATGGAAAGACATCCCATGCACATGGATTAGAAGAATAAACATAGTTAAAATGTCTATATTTCCTAAAGCAATCTACAGATTCAATGCAATCCCAATCAGAATCCCAATGACATTCATCACAGAAATAGAAAAAAGAATACTAAAATTCATATGGGGCAACAAAAGACCCCAAATACCTAAAGCAACCCTAAAAAAAAAGAACAAAGCTGGAAGCATCACAATCCCTGACTTCAAAACATACTACAAAGTGATAGTAATTAAAACAGCATGGTACTGGTACAAAAACAGACACACAGATCAATGCAACAGAATTGAAAGCCCAGAAATAAAACCACACATATATGGACAGCTAATTTTTGACAAAGGAGCTAAGAACATACAATGGAGAAAGGAAAGTCTCTTCAATAAATGGTGTTGAGAAAACTGGACAGCCACATGCAAAAGAATGAAAGTGGACCATCTGTTATCTCCATTCACAAAAATTAACTCAAAATGGATCAAAGACTTGAAGGTGAGACCTGAAACTATAAAACTCATAGAAGAAAATATAGGCAACACACTATTTGACATTGGTCATAAAGGAATCTTTTCAGATGCCATGCCTACCCAGACTAGGGAAACTAAAGAAAAAATAAGCAAGTGGGAGTTTATCAGATTAAAGAGCTTCTACAAGATTAATGAAACCAGGATCAAAATGAATAGACAACCCACCAGCTGGGAGAAAATATTTGCAAAACATATATCTGACAAGGGGTTAATCTCCATAATATATAAAGAACTCACACAACTGAACGACAAAAATACAAACAACCTGATCAAAAAATGGGCAGAAGAAATGAACAGACACTTCTCCAAAGAAGATATACAGATGGCCAATAGGCACATGAAAAGATGTTCAACATCACTAATCATCAGGGAAATGCAAATCAAAATAACACTATGATATCACCTCACGCCCATTAGAATGGCTATAATCACCAAGACAAAAAACAACAAATGTTGGAGAGGATGTGGAGAAACAGGAACCCTCATACACAGCTGGTGGGAATGCAAACTGGTGCAGCCTCTATGGAAAACGGTATGGAGATTCCTCGAAGAATTAAAAATAGAGATGCCCTATGATCCAGCCATCCCACTACTGGGAATCTATCCAACGAACATGAAATCAACAATCCAAAGAGGCTTATGCACCCCTATGTTCATTGCAGCATTATTCACTATAGCCAAGAAGTAGAAGCAACCCAAGGGTTCCTTGACTGATGATTGGATCAAGAAGATGTGGTATATATGTACAATGGAATACTACTCAGCCATAAAAAAAGACAAACTCGTCCCATTTGCAACAACGTGGATGGACCTGGAGGGTATTATGTTAAGTGAAATAAGCCAGAAAGAGAAAGATAAACACTGTATGATCTCACTCATATGTGGAATATAAACCAACACATGGACAGAGAAAACTGTATTGTGGTTACCAGGGGCAATGGGGGTGGGGGGTGGGCACAAGGGGTGAAGGGAGACATGTATATGGTGATGGAAAAACAAAAATGTACAACCAAAAATTTCACAATGTTATAAACTATTAAGACATCAATAAAAAAGTAAAATAAATGTAAAATCTATGAGCAAGGAAGACACAATGAAGTTAAAAGACAAGCAACAGATTGAAATGAAATATTTGCAATATATTCAAAAGACGAAGATTAAAAATCCTTAAATTCCATAAGGAAAGAAGACAACCTAATAGAAAACTGAACACAGGAATGACCAGACAACACACGGAAGGGACGCACATGGCCACTAAGCACAGGACAGCGTGCTCCACGTTCCTAAGAACCAGTTACTGCAAATCAGCAGTGAAGGCTCTTTGCCCATCAATTGGGCAAAATTAAATTAAAGTATTCCTGGGACTAAGGGGATATTTCCCCTCATATCCTTATATCCTATTGGTAAAGTGTATTTGGAGGGCAATTTGGCAGAATCTATCAAAACTCTAGCCAGGAATGTCTTACCTAGAATCTACGTTAAAAGAAAACTTATAAAAAAGAAAAAGAGGAAAGACTAGCTAAGTTTTTGCAATGGAGGCTGCACATTAATAAAGTTGGCAGAAGGTGAAAATATATTGTATTTAAGGCGTTGGTGCAGTGTTTGCCAATTTATGCTGATTATTGTATCATCCGGGGAACTTTATAAATATACAAATTGTTGGGCCACATTCCTAATGGTTCCAACCCAGTAGATCTGGGCAAAAGCCAGGGATTGGGACTTTGAGAAGCTCCCCCAGATGACACTGATCTTTGGGAACTGCTCCTTTCTGATTGAGAAGCCACAGATGAGCTCAGACTGTCTCCCTGAGACAAGCCGTGCAAATGATTGGCACCTGGACCTGCCGGGAAGGCTTTTGAGGATTCTGGAGTTTAAATTCAAAATAAAATAGGGTACATGTGGGCTTTGGGGTGAAGGGCTCCACCGTAAACAATTTAAATCCAATCTGTGGTAAGATGCTCATGTGCCTCCCCAGATCCGTGACAAAAATTTCTAGGAAAATGGCGACAGGTTTGGAAGATGAAGAAAAAGTCAGAACTTTTCCCTCTCTTGTTTTTGTTCTGTTACTCTCTTTGTTCTGTTAATTGGCTGAAAACATTGCTGAGGCTACTCTAAAGAAGCGTCTGGTCTCCTATGAAAGCCCTTTTACTTTATCTGACTTTGTAAGATAATCGTTTGTGGGAAAACCTTGGTAAAATTTCCAAAATACGGTGCTCCATGTTGTAGTCTAATATGCTCAATAGTTAGTAGCCCACAAATTTCCAAGTAAACTGCAAATCCTGACTTGATCAGCTCCTCCAAGTTCTGCTTCTTCTTGTAGGGAGACTTCAATGCTTTCCTTGATAAGGAAATATAGTATCACCGCTCGGGTTATCAAGCATGAAACTCTCTATATCCGTCAGTGGTTCTCAAACTTCAGTGTGTGTGAGAATCACCTAGAGAGCTTGTTAAAAAGATCCATCTGCCGCACACCCAGAGTGAGAAGTCTGGGCTATTAGGTGGAGCCTGGAATCTGCCCTTCTCCTAAGCGCCGCCAGTGATGCCTATGCAGGCTGCAAGGACCACTCTTCCAGAAACACTGCTGCTGAGCAATATTTCTATAGGCAGAATGCCTCTCATCTCAGCTTTGTTTTTATATGCAACTGTTAAAATCGCAAGCCGAGGGGCAGAATGCAAATTCAATAGAAATGGGGTGGCCAGTGAGAAAGCATGTGATCGAGTCCTGCCAGGAGCTGGAAAGTTCAGAGCTGGGGCTAACAGAGGACATCCCAAAGCAAGTGTGACTGGGTGACCACAGAGGAGACTAGAGCCTGGCGTAGGAAGGGATCTTACGGACCTCCAGACAGCTCTGTCTTTTACTTCCTCTGCCTGTGTTTGTTCTGCACCAGAAAAGCCTGGACAAGAACTGCTAGGGTTCTCCCCATGTCAAGGATGGCTCCAGCATGCTCTCAGCTATATTTCTCTGTGATCTAGAAAAGATGTTCGGAACATGCCAAGGCAATGGGATGTAAAGGTTTGGTGCATAGGCTCCAGCTCTGCTACTGACTGGTGGCATGGCCCTTATCAAGCTTCTTAATCAGTTAGAGGCTCAGTTTTCTCATCTGTTAAATGGGGATGGTAATGGTACTTAGCTCATAGGGTTGCTGTGAGAATTAAGTTAATATGTACAAGGCCCTTAAAACACTGCCTGCCATGTAGTAAGCACTCAGTAAACTCTATTTTTACCTAAAGCTTTTCCTTTCATCTATCCAGAATTTGTTTCCTATTTAATTAAAAAACCATAAGGTTGCCTGAAAGAGGGCTTTCTTATTATTTATCCACTACAGTACCCTCTCCCTTAACCGTGGTTTTGCTTTCCGCAGTTTCAGTTACCCATGGTCAACCGCGGTCAGAAAATATTAAATGGAAAATTCCAGAAATAAACAATTTATAAGTTTTAAATTGCCCGCCATTCTGAGTAGCGTGATGAAATTTTGAGCCAGCCTGCTTCTTCCTGTCCTGAAGATGAATCAGCCCTTTGTCCAGCATATCCATGCTGTATATGTTACCCACCCGTTAGTCACTTAGTAACCATTGCGGTTATCATTGTGTCGCATTACCACAGCTCTCAGGTTCAAGTCAACCTTATTTTACTTAATAATGGCCCCAAAGCACAAGAGAAGTGATGCCGGCAGTTCAGATATGCCAAAGAGAAGCTGTAAAGTGCTTCCTTTACGTGAAAAGTTGAAAGCTCTCGACTTAATAAGGAAAGAAAAAAAATAGAATACTGAGGTTACTAAAATCGATGGTAACTTTTATCACAGTATATTGTTATAATTATTCTATTTTATTATTAGTTATTGTTGTTAATCTCTTACTGTTCCTAATTTATAATCCTAATTTATAAATTAAATTTCATCATAGATATGTACGTATAGGAAAAAACATAGTATATGCAGAGTTCGGTACTATCCATGGTTTCAGGCATCCACAGGGGTCTTGGAACATATACCCCACAGATAAGGGGGAACCACTGTATTCTGAGTTTTCTACTGTTATCTACTGTTCTGAGTCCTCAAGAAGGAGAAAACTAAGAATGGAAAAAAATCTCTCCCAACGAAATGCTCTATATATAGAGGGTTATCTGACACTGATGAGTTCCCCTTGACATTTTAAAAGCATTTAGGGTTTGAGTATTTTTTAGTCCTGATTCCAGGCTAGTTTTATTTATGCATGTCAGAAATAACTTAAATTGTTGCATCTGTTTAGCTCATCTGGATCCCCCTTGACAGATGGTTTGCTGCAGTATGTATGAGCTTTCGTTTTATAAGCTGGGCTACAGCTTATAAAAATAAATCATCTCTATCCAAGGATGTGTTAAAATATTTTTTCCGGGAATTTTGACTTCAGTAACAAAGGGGATAAATGGTTAGTGATTAGGTCACATAGGCGCTTTTAGCAGAAGTCCTTTGTTCTTCTCCTAAAAGTAAATGCTAACTGCAACTGTGCAATTATTTCCTTTGTCCTCTTCCCTTTTACCTATAAGGTGAGTGCAAAGATGGATTCAAAATGTGATGTACTAAGTCTCTGGAGGCGACAGAGGAATGGCCTCTCAGTTCCTTCTCGGAAGCTCCTCTGAGTCCTATTAATGCCAATCCCAGTGGAAGCTCTGCCATCTGTCATCCCAGCCAGACAAAGGAAGTGTCCCATTGGTGGCCATCATCTGAGTAAATTAGGAGGAGGTTGGGGGAAAGGCCAGAAGGAAGGCCTGTGCATCTGCGAGGAGAGAATTCACACTGTTGGCACGATGATGCCCATGGGAACCCTCTGGGCAAAAATGGAAAACGTGGAAGTAAACAAGCCTCCGTAGCGTCTGTGTTCTATTTCAGTTTCCTGAGCAGTGTAAGGGCACAGGTGCTTTATGATGGCAAGAATGTGGAAAATAATGAATAAGGCCCCTTCGCTTTATTTCCATAGGTGTATGATTTCTGGCAAATCAGTTCCCAGAGATTGTTTTTCAAAGAGCTCTCCACTGTCAATCCGATCATGGAAAGTGCTGGGGAGCACAGGCCAGTGGTCCATCCAGCAGAATATTCTGACAAAATTAGCAAGGGACTTGTTATAGGGAAATATGATGCATCCTGTTCACCATGACAGTCCCCCAAGACTGTAAATTCATCCAAAGTGGACAAGAACCTCTTGCTATTCTCTCAGTTGTGAGTTTTTCTAAACCTTTCCAGAAGCAATTTCCATTTGCAACACTTTTGTACTGCTCTAAGAGTTAACTATGTTTACTTCAATGTAAAGCAGTAATTCCTTTTATTTGTCTAAAACTCATCTTCTTCAAGGCTGTGGTTGCTTTGCCGATAGCCTGTCAGTCTTTGCTGCCCCTGAGCTGATCTGCCATGCCCAAACTGAGGTACCCTGTCTTCATTTATGCATATTTGGGGATTTTTGTAATAGAACTCACATGCTTTTCAGGAATTGTCTTCACAGGCAGAGGAAGACTTGAAATATATAATTAATCATAATTTTTGAGACATGAATATTTTGCTTTTCTCAACTTTCCAGATTATATCTGATTTTAGCACTATCCTGGAATTCACCAGATCATTGGGACATATGTACTTGATTTTAAAATACTAGAACTTCACTCATTGTATTTTTCTGGACACATTATCTCAGAGTTTACCTGTTGGTTAACAGACATTTTCTGAGTTAATATGTATCTAAAACGAAGCTAGGATCTAGGGAATATGGAAATGAACGGGACACAGTGCCCAGTGTCAAGAAAGTCAGAGTCTAATGGTCATCAAGTTCAGTACAATTGCGTGGCCTTTTCTTTCTCTTTTTATCATCACGACTTGCTACCTCTACTCATCATATTGGATTATGTCCTAAAAGAATAGTCTCCCACATAGGAAGTGACAATGAGAAGAGAGGCACTTTAAGAAGCTATATTCATTTGCTCTTAAGTGTTAAAAGGATGCTTTACTATCTCAAATAACTCTTATTAATTCGTAAATTATTGAGTAAATATGTTCAATTTGCCAAATGCTTTCCTCATGGCCCCTGCACTTAATATGGCTTCTAGATGTCCCTAAATTACCTACGGAGAGACTTGAAGAGATGCTAACTCAGTGAGCCCTGTTTTCACTGCTCATGTGTGGAATGAGAGGACATTGAATATGGCCAAGAAGCCTGTTATAGCAAACTGTTATTTCTTTAATTATCCAAAACTCGTCTTCTTCAAGACCATGGTTTCTTGCTATCCCATAATGGACACTAAATGGCTTTGTGGAGCATGACTATTCCATGTATCTGACCTAGATGCCAGAGTCTGGCCAAGTGGTGGCACTCACTTGGTACGGAGGTGTCTACACACAGAACAGGTCAACCTCAAAGCTGACTGGCAACTCTGCTGAGTAAAACATTTTTAAAAAATTATAAGTGCATATTTGAATTATGAAAGGTTCATTATATGGTGGAAATATCAGCACTTTATGGTCTTTTTCCTTGGTTGAAAAAAATAACACTTTCCCCCAAATTGTTGTCATTTCCCATGCTAAGCGAGGGTGCTATTTAATGAAGAATCCTTTTAAAACTAACTAGCCTAGGATTCTATAAACTCCCACAAAGTAAAAAGATAAAATTACCATTATAATATCATTTTTGACAATCACTAAGATTCATTAAAAGCACAAAATACAAGAAAGAGGTAATCCCACCAACGCCATGCAGAGATTTCTCATTAAAGGAGACAGTTAGATATTTCAACGGGGAGATTAATAGAAATAATATATGGATTCTTACCCTACCTCCTTGTTGATTTACGTTATGCTGTGTAGTTGAAACAACAGGGGGAAATGCAAAATTTCTCATATGATTAATGCTGAAATACCAAGCCTCTTGTTATGGTTGATTGTACATTCACAACAACATACTTGGGAAAATGGCATTAGAAGCATTTTCTATGCTTTTCTTTTTTGTGCCTCATATCTTTTCCATGTGGGTCATTTCAGGGATTCAAATTTATTTTTTATGGTAAACAGTGTGTCTCAGAATATACAATCTTTTGTTCTAAGGAAATCTTTCTCCATCTGAAAATTGTGTATTCCATCTTTTTTGCTCTAATGGTGAGATTTCCTGGTCCATCTTAAAACATTAAAGTTTAAGTGATGTTTATTTCACAGACTCAGCAAAGAGACTTTCAGAACTGGGAAGAAACCTTAAGGATTATATAGCTCAATTCCCTTACTTTATGGACAAGGACATTGAGGTTGTGTTGTCTCTCCTGATTTTGCTTTCTAGTTTGCCACACCTCATAGGGCAAAGTAATTTTTAAAGAGGAGAAAGCAATACCAAGGTAACAAAACACAGTGTGGGAAAATGGAAGGATGGATGATAGAGAAAGATGAACATCCTTCCTCTGCACAAATGGATAAATGGACCAGAGGTTATGTCAGGTGGGCCAGAAACAAACAGAAAGTTAGAGGAGCCATTTCCTCCACATTTTCAGCAGCTTCAAATTTTGGCTGAGTGGCTATGACGGGGGGGAAGGACAATGCTACATCCACAGAAAAAAGGAGGAAATATGATATCCATAGGGATCCTGCCTCACCCTCTTCTCTCCCCTCTGCTCTTTCCCACCTCCACATGGCTTCTCTGACGTGGGGGAAATGTGGGGACACTATCCCCTGTTGTTTAGCTTCGAGTTTGTGTATATAAAACACTTTCACTCAGGACCAATATTGCTACAAGCTGTAGACAAATTACCAATTGCTAAGGATTTTTAACATGTTAAATATGGTGATTCACAACGCATATTTACATATAGCCACACACTGGGTCCTCCTGGGTAACTGGTTCTGTGATATCTACCCATTGATGTCAGTACTGAGTAATTCATGCTCTTTTATCCAAACTGAAACATTTGAACACCCTTAGGATGGATCTTTGTTACAAACCCTTACACATGCATCTCTCCTTCCTGTATTCTATGACCAAGATCCCATAGTAACTGGATTGAAGAAGTAGAAGAAAGAAATTGTAGAAACAATACTATCCTACACTTTTGGCAAACTTACTATGTTTCAGAGAACTTTCTAATATAACTTCTCACTTCATCCTCACAATAATCCTTTGAGATAGTTACATTAGTATTATTCTCCATTGCGCAGAATGAAAAATTGGATTCACATAACTAATAAGTAGAAGGATTTGGAGGAAGAGGACAGAGTCATAGAACTAGAAGGCATGTAGTTCAATATCCTCAATTTGAAAATAAGATTATTGAGGTCTGGAGAGGTTAAACAGGTTACCCAAGGTTGTATTATTTGAGTATTAGAATGAAATCTCCCTCTGCTGATTTCCAGCCTGCACTTTTTGTCACTATGGTACTCCCTCTCACAAATCGGTAAAGGTGTGTTAGAGCAGGGTGATAAGATCAATGCCAGACAACATATTTTTAATTTGCTTCTCCATGCCATCTAAATATTCAGACTCCAGGTCACATGAGAAATAACATAAAGTGATTCTTCAGTATGAAAGTTTAGTAGTCAAACTGACCCAGCACCATTTAACTTAGGTAATAGAAAAATATTTTGAAAGGTTGGAATAAAACTCCTATCCTCGGGGTTCCATTAGTTTGATCAGCGTACATCCACTTCCACTTTTATTCTCTGATTTTATTCTTTTCCTTTGTCTATAAACATTCACTGAGTGTCTTTTCCCCACCAGGAAAGCACCCTTCTCCAAGCTCCATAAGCGTTCCTTTCTTCTCCCTGATTCTGTGATGCTTCTTATCTTTAGTTTCTGACGTCCTGTTTCTCTAGAAACAGGGACTCCTTTATGAGGGATTGCCCTATGCATGAGTTGATGAAAATGACCTAGAGAGGGTACAGGTTTCTCCAAGGGACCTTTGCGAGTCAAGAGGGTGATGGTCAGTCATACCATCACTCAAGGACTTCTTCCCCTCACCATCCAGTCTGGCTTCATAACACATGTAGTTTACGACAGGAGAATAACTATGGATCTCCTACAACAGAGAGGCACCCAAAGCCCCCCTCTCAACTTGCTTTCTATCATGGAAGCTACAAACCAGTGCCTCCTTAATCCTGAATGAGAATCTCTGAACGTTTTCTTATCACCTGTCTCTCGTTCTGCTCCTGCCTTCTTTCCCTGCAATATTCTCCATTCTTTTCCTTCTCACTTCCCTCAGCCCCTCTCTTCCACGTCACCTGACCTTTTTCTGTATGTTCTTCTATCTGCAGCATAATAAAAACATAAACTAAAAGAAATGCAAATTTTCCAAACTGTTCTCCCTGCTTTTTGTTCAAGGACCATATGAATTGCTGCTTCCTCTAAAATCCTTTGTGCAGAAGTTAGCCTTCAGTTTTATTTCATTTTCTCAACATCTTCAGCATTTATGGTTTGTGTCACTCGTTTGACACCTCTCAAATGTGACCTCTTATTGTTATTTATCTGCTGATATCTCTGTCCTGTTTCCCCAACAATATGATGAGTTTCTCCATGGATGGCAAAACATATGTCCTCAGCATCTGTAAGGTATCCTACACAGCGTCTATTATGAGCACAATAAATGTTTGGTAATGAGGCTCACCTTTGTATTTGATTGAATTTCTCTGGCTTGTGCTTTCTTAGTTTATTTTATGGTTGATTCTTAGTGTGACTCTGTTTTAGTTTTGAAGATCCAGAGGGCAGGAGTGGTTTGATCTTAATAGTACCAGAAGTTATAGATATTTTATCATATCTGGAAACGTTTCCGTTGTGCCAACTTACTTTCTAGTTTGGGTGTGCAGTATAAATCATTCAGGCAAGAACTTCCATTACAAATATTTAAACCCTGTGTAGTTGAACGACTTGACATAAATTCTCTTCATAGAGAAGAAGTTGCACCTTCTCATGCAGGTGAAGACATTATCATGGCTTAGGCAAGGTTTGATGATAATGACGATAACAATTACTGAGTTCCTATTACATACCAGGCACTGTGCTTAGCGTCTAATAATCTCATGAAGTATAACAGCATTAATAAGTATTATTATTTTCTGCATGTAAAGAAATGGGGGTTTAGAGAATTTAAACAACTAGCCCAAGGACACATAACTAGTAAGTTTTGGAGCCAGGATTAAAACCTTTCAACCTTGCATATAATAGGAGCTTGAAAATCTGTAAAGAGCATGATAAACACTTTTCTAAATTCTTTACAAAGTTATGTGTATATATATATATATATATATGTATTTTTTTTTTTTTTTCGTGAGGAGATCAGCCCTGAGCTAACATCCGCCAATCCTCCTCTTTTTTTGCTGAGGAAGACGGCCCTGGGCTAACATCTGTACCTATCTTCCTCCACTTTATATGGGACGCCGCCACAGCATGGCTTACCAAGCAGTGCGTCGGTGCGCGCCCGGGATCCGAACCAGCGAACCCCGGGCCGCCGCAGCAGAGCGCGCGCACTTAACCGCTTGCGCCACCGGGCCGGCCCCTACAAAGTTATATTTTTATGTAGCTATATATTCTGTTAGAGTACATATTGAAAAATACATTTTTACCATTCTTGGTTTAAAAAGTTTGCCCAAGATCTAATCTCTCTCCTGTCCTAAGGGTTCTTTAATCATGTGAAGCAGTAACTTAATAGTGTTCAATATTGCTATCTTCAAATACAAAATAAAATAATTTAGACATAACACATATAATAATTACAACTAAAGCTTTTAGAATCTGGTACATATATCTTCTAATTTGGTACAGCAAACCCATGAGGTAGCTATTACTATATTATTATAATGCACTTAATGCTGTAAAACCTGCAATAAATATTGATTATAATAAAAATTATAATGGAATCTATATCCCTTGAAAGTTTTTCCAGATTCTTTCCATTTAAAGATGTAGAGATATCACTAGATAATATGTATCTAAATAATATTTATGTAAGATTTTTAAATACTACAAAGAAATCATCTTAGTTACAATCTTTTCAAATTCTGTCTTCTAAAGCAGTTCGTTAGCTTCGGTTATATTTATATGTCTGATAAGTGGATTCTATTCAATGAGAATTTGATGGAATTATTTTTGCATCTTGAAATGACTGCTCAAGGATTATTGATCCGTATCACATCAACTAATGGTTTAATCAACAGGTCACCTACAAACAGCAATGTGAATTCAACTGATATACTGCTGTGCTTGCATTGCAAAATGATTTATTTCTTGCTCAGACATAATTATAAAACCGTAAGAGATGTTCAATCATACGCTGGACTTTTCTAAGAATTCATTAGAACTTTGTTTTTAAACATTAATTGAAACGTTCTAGAGAATAACCTACATGGAACCAAATTTGAGTATAGCTGTGGTGCCTATAAACTAGAGAGATTTAATCGGGTTGATGTAAATACCATCAATTACTGGCTCTGAGACCTGCAGTTACGTTTTCACATGCTTCGAATCCATTTAGGAAATTTCCTTTGCCAATTCACTTAATGGCAGCATAGCACTCTCAAAGAATTAATTGTTAACAGGTCTAAAACATTAACAATTTATACTACTATGCCATTATCTTCATGTTATTGAAGAAAATCCTATTGCAATTTTATAGATCTTTGACTAATGCAATGTTTCTTTTTTAATGCAGGTAAATGGTTTAACTATGGAATTATCTTTCTTGTCTTAATTTTGGATCTCAATATGTGGAAGAACCAGATATTTTATAAACCTCATGAATACGGACAGTACATTGGCCCAGGGCAGAAGATATATACAGTGAAAGACTCAGAGAGTTTGAAGGACTTGAACAGAACCAAGCTCTCCTGGGAATGGAGGTCCAATCACACTAACCCTCGGACTAATAAAACGTATGTGGAGGGAGACCTGTTCTTACACAGCAGGTTCATAGGAGCTAGCCTTGATGTCAAATGTCTGGCTTTTGTTCCAAGTTTGATAGCTTTTGTGTGGTTCGGATTTTTCATTTGGTTCTTTGGACGGTTTTTGAAAAATGAGCAAGGCATGGAGAATCAAGACAAAACTTACACTCGCATGAAAAGAAAATCCCCATCAGAACACAGCAAAGACATGGGAATCACTCGAGAAAACACCCAGGCCTCAGTGGAAGACCCATTAAATGACCCCGCTTTGGTTTGCATCAGGTCCGACTTCAACGAGATCGTCTATAAGTCTTCCCACCTAACGTCAGAAAACTTGAGTTCACACTTGAATGAATCTACCAGCGGGACAGAAGCTGATCCAGATCCAACGACTTCTAAAAGCACGCCTACGAACTAGATTCGCTTACATGGAGACAGCACAAAAAGCAACCTTGAGTGTAACTTTAAAAAGTTAGTCTTTCCTTTTGTACATGTAAGGTTTACGTAGTGTTAGGTAAAGAAATACAAACGATGCCACAACGGTGCTCAACATGCTTTTTCTAGGACTCATTGTTTTCTATTTGTATTATGATACACGTGCCTACTGTATATCTAACAGTCCCCTAGAGATTGCTTTTCACAATTGCACAAGCTATTTACTGACTTTACAGCATAGCAGATTAGCTGATTACCCGTGTATCTGATGTTCAACCATAGTGGTGCCTTGAGACATTAAACTGTTTTTAACTGTACCAGAAACGAAGTGTGGAGTAGTTCTCTAACAGGCTTCACGTGGGGTTTTTTGTATACAATTATTTTGATCTACACTTGATGTCTGAGCAGGAAACAGATACAGCCAAGATGTGGCTCAGGAAGTATCTCCTGGTTTCTTATTAAGCAGCAGAGTTGGTGACTTTGACAGCTGGACTGCAGAGAAGCATGGTGATTACCTTTGAATTTTTCTTGGCTGTCTGCCAAATACAAATACAGAGGCAAAATTCAATAATAGGAGAACGATAATCTGGCATGGGTCACTACTTGTGAAATGTGACTTTCTCCAACCAATAATTGCAATTAGATGATAATAACTAATTATGTTTTCCTAATTAAAGATAAGTTGCTACTTGATTAAAAATCCTGCCCTTCACCTTTGGGAACAAAGGTTAAGAGGCACAGTTGGGTGAACTCTCAAATTTATTGGCATTTACACAAAGCCCTAGAGAACCAAGGAGCTGAAGTTTTAATCATGTGAGGGTTGCACAGCCTACCGTCAACAATATTTGTACATCTTTCTGTAAATATGGCTCTGGACATGAAAATTGAAAAACATATGCCAACTCTGAGCAAAGGAGCTCCTCTAAAAATCATGAGTGGAACCTCGTGAGGTAGAAAAAGACGTGCATGAAAGAATCTGTTTAGTGGCTTGTTTTGTGTGTGCTTTTTTTTGTTGTTTTTTTTTAAGATTAAACATCCACATTAATAAATAAGAATTATACATCAGTAATTATGTGATGTAGTTTTTTGTTTATAATAGAAAGATTAGAATGTATTTGAGTTTAACAACAGCTCATTTGAGTGTTTTTTTTTATAACTTCAATGTCAGGCAATTTATGAAATGGAACACTCCCAACTTGGTTTTAATTTTGTTCCATAAATTGTGGTTACATGTTCCTTGAGGGGGTTGGGAGAGATCACTTTTGAGGCAAAATTATTTTTCTGTCACATGCCGACATAGCTATCTTTTGTCTTTGTGATTTTTTAAATCTTTCTTGTTTTGATCTATCTGCTTTTGAGCTTGCAGCATGCTGAATTTAGCATGCATAATAGAACTATGCATTTATGTCACTTGAGAGCCAGCTTTAATAAACATCTTTCTACAATTGTTTACTAAGCAAATGGAACCATACCCCTGCTGTTTCTTTTACCTTTAATAGCCATGCATGGTGTACTCAGAGCCATAAATATCTCCAACGCTAAAAATGCAGAGATCGAGCTCGCTATAGTAACCCATAGACCATACTGTCCAAGGAAACTTACCATGTTATCCCTGATATGTGGTAATGTTGGCCATTACCAAATTTGCGTAACATAGAACATTTAACTTTTAGCTCTGGAACAAGTAAATAATACCACCTAGGACTATATTTTTAATTATTCTGAAAGTCATTGTCTTGTAGAATGAAGAAGGAAGTTGATTTAGAAAGTTGATGTTTATTATCAGTATGTAGTCCTTGTGAAAATATTATTTGAGAATCTTTATGTGAGTATTGAAGAAAAAATGCATCAATGAGGGAATCTAATTAGCACAAGATAGAAAAAAATAACAAACCTTAGAGCACTGGGCTTATGTGTTTCTAAGGGTTGCCTAGAGAAGCTGGCTATCAGCTGATATGAAAATATGTCCTTAAAGTTTCCATAAGTTTTAGTACCAAATGGAATAATTTCCAGAGATGGCATTTTAGTAGTCAAATAAGATTTGAACCTTCAAAGGCTTCCAATATTCAATCGTATATACCAATCTTGACCTTTGTAACTGCACATGGGTCTCCTTTCTTCTTTTGCTACCTCTTTTGCATATTGCACATCCCATTTGCACATATACCAGCTAAAGATTAGAAAATGAAATGAAATCAAAGTCAAAATCACATCCATTCATGTTTAGTCTTGAATCCTGAGTCATATACCAATAGACTGACTGTACAGAGCTTTTTGAACACCAAAACTTTTAGACTATCAAGAGCATTAAAAAAAATTTTTAAACGTGTAGTAAACTCAGAAAATGAAGAGTTAAAAAAAGGATTAAAAAATCAGCAACCACAGATTCTAAAGAAAGTACAACAAATGTGATGCCTTAATTGTAGTGATGCTTAAGGACTATGAACAATTATATTTCTACTGTTCAGTAATTATAGTATTTTCTCCCATGCAGTGCAAATTTACTAATTTGACACAATTTTAGTATCCTACATTATAGAGTACTTCATTAGTAGTTTAAATGGAAAATTAAATAAACACTATGAATTTATGCCTGTTAATACATGCCTAGGCATAAATCTCATCGCCACATGCCTATTTATATTATATAACCATAGTTAGCTACCTCATCTTCTCCCCATGGTGGCTACTTATCATGTTCCCTTATCTTTTAGCACATCTAAGATCATCAGTAAATTCTATTGGAAATATTAAGAATTTTTTCTTCTTCATTTTCCCTAAGAGTCAGCCAGGCACAAAATCTCCGTTTACTTTTATAGCATCAGATTTCACAAGTAGTATTCAAAAGCACTACTGGCTGATGGTACAATGGAAAGAAATCATCTAACATAGACACTCAGATTTAAAGGTGGGAGTCAATATTGCTGTCATATCTCAACACTGGGCTTCATAAGCAATTCTGTTACATTATTTGTCCTGTGGGTCACCAACACAACCCAACATGAAAATGAGAAGGATAACGCTAATAAATCACTCATAGCTGTCCCTATAATGGATGGCTCATGATGCCAACTGAATTATCTGACATTCAGCTAAGGCCTCAGCACCCCATCATTGCTTATCACCTATCTGTCCTCACTCTGAACTGATCCCTATTTTAAAATAAAACTCTTGGTTATGCAACCCGAATTCACATATTGTGCTTTTATTGGTTTTTCCCCCTCAGACCGTGACTTGGCTCACTACTCTATCTGGCCTGATTTCCTCCATCTTTGTCCCTCAGAGCCCCACTCTAGCCTGTTAGCTAGCCCTGCCTTAAGAGGAGGAGAGCAACTCAATTAGGTTTGCAACAGATAAACTGGTACTTTTTTCATTTATCCCAATTTTTATTTTTAAACATGTTTGCATAGGGTTGTGATTAACGGGAACCGATATAGATAAGAGAATCAAGGTCATAAATGTTTGGCTTACTACCATTTAGACTGGACTAGAACTATATTATAATTTAAACAATTAAATTAGATGTAAACAATTAAATTAGATGTAGTACTGGTAGCTCACAAGTCACTCTTGTTGAAGATAATTGGAAAAAGAGGTGGATATTTATAATAGGAAGAGAAAGTTAGGCAGATAGTAGAGCATGAGTGGAAGTTGCTGCAATGAAGTCTTGGAGATGACAAATGGCAGTTTTAGTGTGAATGGGCTTTAAAACTTCAGGGAGGGAGGGAGGCCTTTGTAAAAGGAAATTCAACATAAAGTTATCGTGAGTCCAGTAGTCCTACCTGTTAGGTAGGAGACTCAAAAAGATATGTTCAACATAGCTGGGGGATTATACAAAAGGCTGGTTGATTGGTTGGTTGGTTGGTTGGTTGGTCTCTTAAACATTCTAGCACTCACGTTACTCTCTGTCTGCCCCAGGGAGCATGGTGAGACCTGAGAGAGGAGACAGGGGACCCATGAAACAAACTACAGATATAGGTGTGGGGAGAGTGGGCAACATGAGAAGAGAAAGACAAGACTCAACACTTAGCAATTCAGAGAGACTGGAATATCCTCAGTGGAAGAACAAAGATGGGAGCAAAGTCTGTTTGTAAGCATATTATCAGGATATAAAAGCTGACATCTTGTAAACAAAAATGTCTTGCAGATACTTTATGATAGACGTCCTGAAAATTTTCAGAGAGACAAAATTAGTATTATTACTAATTTAATATGTGTAAAATACCATTGATCTTATTTTAATTTAGTGTGAGATAGTTATTTTACTTCAGAGAATATAAAATACATAATGTATTTCACCAGGTTTATTTCTTACCTCTATCTTCCAACACGATTTTTCATAAGGTCTTAAGTTCCTTAACACCAAATAATTGTACTACTGGACTTTTTGAGGACTTACCTGCATGATTGAGAAGGACCACTGTAATTTATAATTGAGAACTACAGTAATGAAACAAATTTATAGATGCTCCTCATTCTAATAAATTTTTTCACTCTATCCAGATCTTTGTTCAGTTTTCATATTAATAATACTACCATTTTGAGTATTTTCATGTGCAAATAAATTATCCCATTTAATCCTCACATTAGCCATTGAAGGTAAGTATGGTTAATTTCATTGTACAGATGATGAAACAGGCTCAGAGAGGTTTCTTAACTTGTCCAGGTCACAAAGCTGGCAAATGCAGAGTTAAGATTTGAACCCAGGTTTGTCTGACTCCAAAGCCCCAGTATTTTCCATTACAAGCCATCATAAAGATCCATCCGAAAAATAGTATCCATTTCCAACAGGATCTTTGGTGAGGATGACCTGAGGAGCAGTTATTAAACTGTAAGATGCTTGATTTCTAACAATTCTTATCTCTCAAGAACCTAAGTTAAATAATTCCTAACAGCTGTCTGGATGCAATTTACAAGTTACATCATATGATTGAAACAGATAAGGTTGAATTAAATGACAGAATCATTCAGTTTATTGCCAGGTGTTCTGATTTAAGCTTTATTTATAAAACCACAACACAGATTCATCCTAATAAAATTTCCAGCGTCAGAATTAATTTTCATAATTTCACTTTCCTTGGGAGAGAGGAAGGAGTGGACTTCTGCATATTTTGAACACACATCCAAGGCAAATGTCAGGGAAGGAATGGGTAGGTATGAATATTCAAATAAGGGAAAAAATGATTAGCTAATGGCCAGTTTTAGAAAGCATAATTTGAATATGGGCTCTAAGAATAACTATATTTTGAAGGACATCCAAAATTTATCATTTTTTAAAATCTTTATATAGGTGAGCAAGCTGTATTGTGATAGGACAAGCACTGGTCTTGAAGACGTGCCCTGTGAACACTATGAGTTTCTCACCCCCCAAATGGGAATGCCTCACAGAGTTTTGAAGAGGATCAACTAAAACTGTATGTGAAACAATTCCGTGACCTGCAGCAAGCCATGCAGATGTGAGGTGATCTCACAGATGTGCGGGCTCCCGTCCCCTCCAGTGCCCACCTTTCAACAGAGCCCCCTCGGTTTGCCTTCACTAGCAGCTCTAGGCTAGTGAACATGTTTAGGCTGTTTGCTCCCAATTTTCTGTCTCTCTGTCATTTTGAACTCTACAGGTTTCAATGTAATCCCTTTTCACTTCTAACAGAAGTTCAGATCCCTTAGTTTAAAGCAAGTGGCTAAATTGTCTGAAATCAATGGCCATAATCCCTTGGAGCTGCTGGGCCAAACTTATTCCTCAAGGTTTCCTCTGCTCCAGAGTTCTTCAATTATTTCTTTCCTTTTATGAGTGCTTTACCAGCTTCTCTCATCAGGACTTTCTCATCGTGGCAGTAATCCACCACCTTTCATAAGTCCTGAAGTGAAAGTACTTGTGTCTTCAGCATTTAAACGAGAGCCAGCACGTACACCTGAGCCTCTGCACTTCAGGATCTTCCCGGCTGCCTTTGGATGCAGTTGAGGAAGCCACTTCTCAATCAGGGTGTTGCCCTAGCCTTGCCTTTTAGGAAGAGCCCACCTTAGCATCCCATGGAATCAAGGTGACACCTCGGCCAAGCCATGGTGCTTTATAGAATGACATTTTAAAACAGTATTGTGGTTTTCCATTCAGCTTACAGACTTATTTGCTTTGAATACATTGTTTTATCTGGACAGTCCAGTTGACTTCAACCTAACCACACTAGAAAAGATCGGCATTGAAAAATACTCATGATTGAAAAAAAACGTGTAAGACGAGAGAAAGAGCAATGGCCAATTCAGGAAAGACGACTCTTACAATTAGTATTCAGATTTGATAAGGATGAAATTACTATAAAATTACCTTTGAACAAATTATAATGATCTTGAACTTGAAAAACAATATTTAGAGCTTCCACTATGCCAGAAAACTGGGAGGCTCTGTCGTTTACATATCCAAATGGTCTTCACTGGGAATAGATTGTATTTGCTTTGTGTCTCACAGCTCTACTCTCCTATTCTCTGTCATTATCACTTACTATCATGCTGAGATCTCATCATCTCTTCCCAGGATAACTGCACTGTGTTCTTAACTGGTTTTCCCAACCCTCACCCTGTCCAGTACAATCCATTTTCTACACTTTTGCCAGAACAGTCTTTCTAGAGTCTAAATCTGATCATATTACTTCACTCTTTCAGTAGCCACATATTGCTCACCAGTGGTTTTTAATAAAATTGTGTACAACCCCAAATTCCCAATGGCTTAACACAATAAAATTTCGTTTCTTGCTCATGTTGCAAATTGAATTGGGTGTCCACTGGCTAGCTGTCCATTCCGCAACTTGGGGATTCAGGCATATTCCAAAAAGTGGTTCCTTGACTCTCTAGGATCTTAAAATCTTCTGTGCATATAGCTGGCTGATGAGGAAGGAGAGAGAGTGAAGAAGATCCTATAGGGAGTTTTAGGAACAGACCTGCAGATGGCATACATCACTTCTTGTATTCCATGGACCAGAACTCTGTTTCAGGGCCTGCCTAACTGCAAGGCATGATAGGAAATGCCGTTCAGCTCTGTGTCCACAAAGGACAGGGAATGATTTTGGGAATTTCTAGTCAGAGGAGCATTTACAAAATATATACCCAGCCATACCCGGGTCTCACACCTGAAAGTTCCAACTCATTGGATTTAGGATGGAACTGAAGCTGAGCTGTTTTAAAAGTTCCATAGGTGATTCTCTAACAAACCTCGATTTGGGAATCACTGATAAAATGCAGAATCCTGTCTGGCACTCAAGACTCTCTGACTGTTTTTCTGATGTTCTCTTCCATGCCCAGTGAGTTCTAATCATCCAAATATGTTGAATTACTTATAGCTCTCCTAATGAGCCACTGTACCACTCAAATCTGCTTTTGCTCAGTGTCTTCTGTTTGGAATTCCCTTTCCCACCATGATCACCAGGATCAACTCAAGTGTCATCTCTTTTATTGTCTTTCTACACCTTCCAAAGTAGAACTGACTGCCCCTCCATTGTGTTCCTACATGACCTACCCTTTATCTATTATATATACCCTATATCTAACATTCTCTTCTTCTATATGTTTACACGTCTGTATCTCCTATTAGATTATATACTCCTTGATTCTGTCTATAATGGTGACCTGAGGTGGGGAGAGGAATTATACATTATCTTTTATCATAGTTCCTAACTCAATAAAATTTCAATGATAACTATGTAATGAGTGAGGCAGTGTACTTAGAATTGTCTCATTTATGTAGCATAATATGCTCAAACTCTCTGATCCCCTCCATGATAAGTGCTGTAGGGGAATGGACTCTGCCAATCAAATCCTTTAAGTTAGGGAGAAGGCCGGATCATTACTTATATTTCATTTGGAGAATGAGGGGTATATTAGTCAGGGCTCTCCAGAGAAACACTACCAATAGGATATACAGTTATAGATAAAGGAGATGTAGATATAGATACACCTATTATGAGGAATTGGTTCATGAGATTATGGAGGCAAAGTCCCACATCTGCTCTCTGCCAGCTGGAGACCCAGGAAAGCAGGATGTAATTCAGAGTCCAAAGGCCTGAGAACCAAGGGAGCCAATGATACAAATCCAAGTCCAAGGGCAGGAGAAGATGAGATGAGATGTTTCAGCTCAATCAGTGAGGTAGGAAAAAAGGGACGAATTCCTTTCCTCTGCCTTTTGTTCTCTTTTAGCCCTCAACAGATTGGATGACACCCAACTACGTTCAGGAAGGCCATCTACTTTACTGAGTCCACCAATTCAAGTGCTAATCTCATCTGGAAACACCCCCACAGACACACCCAAATACAATGTTTAATCTGGGTACTCACAGCCCATTCAAGTTGACACATAAAATTAGCCATCACAAGAGGTAAGGATAGCAATTTCAAAAAGTTGAATTAAAAGGGAATGTCACAGTTGAGCCAGAAAAATGTGTACAAACTCTTCCTCAACTAAGGGAGCCTAAAAATATGTACTGAGCATCAAACCAGGACAAAGCATGAGAGACAATTAAAACAAAGAGCAGCAAATCAGAGCAGCAGCTGGAAGTCCACTGGTCTAATTTCTGAGGCAGGGGTGCTATATCCTCACCTGACTATTTGCATGGGTGAGTTGACTGTGATTCCTCAGCTAGGCAGTTACATGATGACTGACCTTGTATCCTGAGATGCCAATCTTTTAGAAGCAAAAAAATATACTACCCCCTTCTACATAACTTTGTGAGCAGATCGTAGCTCTGTGAGTGTAGACTCAAAGCACTCAGGGAATTCATAGGCAGGACTGGACAGGGTGAAGACAGACAATGAAACAGGCTTGCTGGATTTTACATGTTGTCCTCTGAACGCCAAAATTGGAAAATAAACACAAGTCAGAAGCTCTAAAACTCAAATGAACTGTGATTGTAGCTGTACTCTTATAAGTTGTATCTCAGAATTCCTTAGAAGCCCATTTACATGTTGAAAACATCAATTATCTCTCCCATTTGAAATACGTAGTTCTTGTAATCAATTGCTTTGAGTCAATGTTTAGAATTATTCACGAAAGAGTTACATTTTAATGGCGTTTGATGAGAACCAGCAGCAGCATCCATTAATTTGATTAGTTTTGTATGGGCTGGAAGAGAAACCTGGCACCCAGCCCTAAGTGAATCAATAGTGTGGGGTTTAAGTGTGAGCATCCAGTCAGCCTCGCCAGCCGGGGATCCAGCACAGAATGGCAACTGTGGGGGAGAGTAAAAATTAGGAAAGACACGTCTCACGTCGTCTCTCTCTGCCTCCTTGGCATTTTATCATTAGTCACCTCTTACCTCAAGGCAGTGAATGTAACCTGTTGTCTTACTCCACCCCACCCCTAGCCCCACTCCCTGTTGTCCTTCATAAAGGACAGAACAAAGATTTTTTTTTTGAAACCTAAGGGCTTAAATATGTGTCATAGTCCAAGCCTGAAAAACAGAGTAATAAATCTGAATATCAAGAATAACAGTCGCGAGGGCCAAGGGTTTAATTTCCCTGCATGGTTCATCCATTTGAAAGCGTCAAGGAGTCGCTGTCCAAGAAGGCAGAAAATGCTTATTCAAGGGGTTCAATATGGGGGAAAGTGTGGCAGCAGGCACTGCTGAAGTTGTAAAGGTGTTGCCATGGTTCCAGAGGAATCTGTCCAGTTGAAAGCAAGAAGCATTCCTGGGAAAGGTCCAAGGAAGGGCACAGGGACAGCCCAGAGCTGGGGGATTGACCACTTTGCATTTCACGGGTCACTTGGCTTCCATTCAAGTGGTGTGGGGTTTGGGGCAGGATACCAGTAGAGCTGAACTGCAGGCAAGAGACCAGGCTGTCTTCTAGCCCTGCCCACCAGACGCACTGTATGGGGGAAAGTAACACCTTAATGCCCTCCCCACCCCAACAGGAGCTGGCTTATGAGAACAGACCTCACGGCTGAGGATGGGGCTCCGGGGACGCTGCTAGATTTTGCTAGGAGTCACTTCGTGACTGAACAAGGCTGAACCCACAGATATAAGGATGTTCTTGTTCCAAAAAATCCCTGAAATAATGCCAGAGAATTATGTCTTGCTGAGGCAGGAAAGATTACGTTTGCTTTTACAACAGGCTACCTTCCAAAAAAGACAGAAGTAATGGCAGTACTTCTTATAACTGTAGTTACGTGATTATTTGTGTAATCGTGTGTTTAAAGTATATCTCTCCCTCTAGTTCTTTGTAAGGCTCACTCCTATATCTCTAGCACCTCTCTCAGATGGAAGAGGCGGGCAGGGGTCAGATCATGCTTGGGCCTCGTGGACCATGTTGAGGACTTTGCACTTTCTTCTGAAGATAATGGGAAAGAATTTTAGATAGGAAATGGTGTCATTGGATATAGCATATTTTAAAAAATCACTCTGACAAAGAATGGATGTCAAGACTCCATTAATACAACAAGAAAAGTAAATCAATTTACCCTTGGCTTTGGTGTCTTGGGGTTCCCACTCCACAGCTAGAAAACATTACACACCACCTACTGTGTGATTATGACACACCAAATGGGCCCTGCTTTAACTGGCATTCTTATTTCATGTGCTCACTGTAGGCAGCAGGAAATGGTGACATATGTGGGTTGGGCCGTCCAGTTTAAGGATCGCAGAAGAGGCTCCTGTATCTTACAGCTTTATAAGGACTGAAGGATTATCTGCAAAGATTTCAATTCACATAATGAAGTGAAATAGGTACCATTCTTCAAAAAGTTAACCCAAGCCTAGAGATAGGGAGATAAGGAGAAGGATCTGTTTGGGTTTGCATACACAGATAATACACAAAAGTAGAAAGTTAAGCATATGTCTCAGTTCTTGCTCTGATCCACTCCTTTTCTTTTAATCTCAATTCTGCAAATAGTTGTCCACAAACAGCAATAATACTAAAAAAGAGCCTCTTAATGACTTGTGATAGACATGGAGATGTGCTGCTCAGATCTCCTACAAAGGACTTGCTGCCCAGTTGCAGGGGATGTAGTCAGTGGACACCTCCAGCTGTCAGCTTCTTTGGGGTCAGCCTCAGCTGCAGAGGGCCGCCTTGCCCAGGGAGCAGCACACATCTTATGACTGAGTGATGAAATAATCCAGAAGCACCACTGGATGATTAACCTCCACGGGAAGGCCCAGAGGACACCCATTTACCAAGGACGAAGGAACGGAGTGGTGAGAGAGGCAACAGCACCACTTAAAAGTAGAAGACCATCTAGTAGTGTCCGCAATCACAGCTGCTGTGCCAGATGCACTATCCTTGGTCGAGCAATGATGGCTCGCTTCTGTAGGCCACAGCTGATGGTAAGAAAGGCTGTTACAGGCTTGACCTACAGCGATGGGGATGATAAGACTCCAAAACTATTGAAGCCATGTGGTAGCGCTTAACAACAGAATCCGGGGAGTCACAATTACTGTAATTCCTGGCAAAGCCAGAGTGGCTCCCGATGGGCTTGATCTACAGAAAATAAAGGTGATGTGTCTCCTGGGTCAAAATAAATGGGCAGCTGACTAGAGTACTACTCAGCCTATTTTAGCAAAAGAAATTAGGAATAGAGGACCAGGAGGCTAAAGGTAGTCACCTAATGAGTCAACCCTCACCCAGTTTCTAGACTTAAGCCAATTTTAAGACATGGAGTCCAGTGACCAAAGAGAGAAATTCCTGGCTCCCCAGGAAAAAGAGTCCTAAAACACCATAGCACTTATCGTGGTAATGATTCTGCCAGTCTTTCCCCCAAATGGACATATGGCCATTCACTCAGGTAGACATGCAATGGGGAAAGGAGAATACTGAAATATTTTGAGGACTGTTGGACATAGGGTCTGAATTGATGGTGATGTCTGGAGACCTGAAGTGTCATAATAGCCTCTTGTTAGATTGGGGAGCATTCAGGGCCCAGGTAATAAATGGAGTCCTGGCCAAAGTCTGACTTGCAGTGAATCCACTGGATCCATGGACCCACCCTGTGGTCATGTATCCCATCCCTGAATGTATAATTGAAATTGACATACTTGGCGAGTGAAGTAACCTCCACATTGTGTCATTGGTCTGTGGACTAAGAGCTATCATAGTGAACAAGGCCAAGTAGAAATCTCTGAAACTGATCGTCTATGCTCAGCCAAGATAGTAAACAAAAACATATTGCATCAGAGGAGGAGGAATGGAAATTAAAATCACTCTTGACCTCTAGATGCAGGGATGGTTGTTCCTATCACATCTCTGTTTAATTGACCAGTGTGGTCTCTGCAGAAACTGGATGGATGTTGGAGAAGGTAGACTGCCACAAATTCCAGCAAATTGCAGCTCCAATTACAGCTGCTGTGCCACACATAGCGTCTTTGCTAGAGCAGATTAATATGTTCTCAGGTACATGGTGTGCAGCCATTGATTTGTCAAATACATTCTTTTCTATCTTAATCAGAAAGGAGTATCGGAAGCCATTTGCATTCACGTGGACCGGACAAAAATATTTATTTACAGTGTTACCCAAGGATAACTCCCCTGCCCTCAGTCAAAACATAGTCCGAAGAAATCTGGATCATCTGAACATCCTACAGAATTTCTCATTGATTCTTTTTATCAATGATATTATGTTTATAGAAACAAATAAGCAACAAGTGACTAGCATGCAGAAAGCCTTGGTAAGAGATACGTGCCCCATGGGGTAGGATATGGGCCCTGAGAAAATTCAGGGGCTGACACATTATAAAAATTTTAGGGGTCCAGTGGCTGAGAACACGTTAAAACACCCTTTCCAAATTAGTGTATCTTGCACCTCCTACCACAAAAAAAAGAAGCACTATGCCTAAGAGGCTACATTCCACATATACAAATAGAGTCCCAGTCCATATACTAGGCAATGTGAAGGCTTCCAGGTTTAAGTGGGTTTAAGCCTAGAGCAAGAGAGAACTCTGCACCAGGTCCAAGATGAGGGGCGAGCAAGTGTGCCACCACTTGGGTCATAAGGTAAGCAGATTCTACAGTGTTGGAGGTATCAGTGGTGAGAAAAGAGGCTGTGTGGAGTTTGTGCCATGCCTCACTGAGAGAATCACAACAGAGTCCCCTGCATTTCTGGAAAAGGCCATACCATCTGTAGCAGAGAATGATATGCTTTTTGAAAAACAACTCCTGATGTGGTATCAGGCCCTGGTTGAGATGGAACACCTTCCCACAGTACACCACATGACCATACAGCTCAGTTGCTCATTATGGGCTGGGTTCTGTCAATTCCAGTCATAAGGTTGGGCAGGCCTAGCAACAGTTCATCATAAGATGGAAGCGGTACATCTGGTATCAAGCACAAGCAAGACCAAAGAGCATATGTAAGCTGCATGAGCAGGTAGGCTAGAACCCCACTCCACCCCCCACCCTGGCATCTGCTATGGACTGAATGTTTGTGCCATCTCCAAATCTACATGTTTGAAACTAATCCCCAATGTAATGGTATTTGGAGGTGGGGCCTTTGGGAGGTAATTAGGTTTGAATGAGGTCATGGGAGTGGAGCCCCCATGAAGGGACATGTATATTATAAGGGGACAAAGAGCCCAGAGCTCTCTCTCTCTGCGATGTAAAGACACAGCAAGAAGACAGCCTTCTATGATCCTGGAAGCCAGCCTTCACCAGACACCAACTCCTCTGGCACCTTGATCCTGGACTTCTCAGCCTCCTGAAGTGTGAGAAAAAAAATGTTTGTTGTTTAAGCCACTTAGTCTGTGGTATCTTTGTTATAGCAGCCTGCACTGACTAGGATAGCATCCATCTCTGTTATAATAGGATACCTCCCTCAACTCACAACTGTGGACACATGGCAGATACCAAATGATCAACTAATAGAGAAAACAAAACAAAACCCATGCTTGGTTTATGGATGGCTTGGCTTGGCATGTGGGTGTCAGCTGAAAATGAAAAGCAGTTCTACTATGGTTCACTCAGGGATGGCCTCGAAAGATATTAGAAAGAGAAATTCTTCCCAATGGTCAGGCTTTGGTTGGTTTACCTGGTCATATACTTTGTGTGGAAAGAAAGGTAACCCAAGGTTAGACTATATATGGACTTACAGGTTGTGACAAGTGGCCTGGCAGGTTAATCAGGGGTCATGGAAGCATATGAATGAATACAAGAGAATGATTACAAAGTGTGAAGGCCTTTGTATCATATGTTAATACCACCAGAAACATTCACCATGAAAGAGGAATTAAACAACCAAGTAGACAAAATGACTCAGCAGTTGATGTCAGCCTCTATTATTGGACACCCCAGGTGAAAAAAATATTCGACATATTCTATCTCTGCTTTCTAGGCTGTTGTGTTGGTGTTTTCAGGGAAGTGCTGAGGCTGAGTCATCACAGCAAAAAATTTACTAGGAATAAACCAGAACAGGCAAGCTGTATTGGCAGGCTCTACATGAAGAAACCAGAGCAGTCCGCTGAAAACATATCATGCTGTTAAAGATGTTTTGTCTGTCGTAATCCAGAGAGATTTTTCAGCAAAATCAGTTAATTTCTGCTTGTTAAGACAGCAAAAACAATCTGTCAACCTGACCCTCTCCACCATCTTTCTGTGAGCCTTGAGGCTGTCCAGAAGCTATGGAGGGACCTGCCTGCTGACAGCTGATTAGAATACTTCAGTCAGATGCTGCTATGAATAGGAACTTTTAAATAAGTGCAGTGAGCTCTTTCTTCATTCTGCCCGGGTGCTCAAAGACTTTCTGAGGATATTGGTATGCTTTTAAAAGATTACATTAATTAAAGGATATTGGATCAGATGTCTTCTTGCATCCAAAGAACATGTTTATTCCAGTATCTTGAGACCAAAAAGGAAAATATAGAAGATTAGCAAAGGAACAAAGATAGCAGATCCACAGATGCTGCCCTGTTTTCACTGCACTATTAATAATATTACCCTTGTTGAACAGATGCAGAAATACCTGATAATCCATGACAGGTGGGAATTCATTTGTTCTAGAATCATAAAGGCTGATGTGATAGTGGATGGATATTCATTACATGGTGATTAGGAAAGCTGTCTTCTCTTCGTCAGTACCTCTTTCAGCGTGGTTATGAGAAGAAACGGCAAGCAGTGTTTCCGAGGAAGCCAAATCTGATATTGACTTGTCTCCATAGGCACATGAGGGAGGCCCCACCAGGGCATGCTTTCAAGGTTTTCTTCTCCAAGTGGTGTGTTATGAAGCTTTTGTTTCATTTTGTTTTGCAAAACAAACTTCCACACCAAAATAGCAGTCACTACACTAAGACCAAGCAAAGACTGGCGTAAGTCATTCCAAGAATCTATAAATACAAATGCTTGTGGGCACACACACACATGCACATAGATACATTTCAGCACATGTGTTAGGTGATGGTTGACGATTTTCTGAGTATGCAATGTTTCATTGGCAAGAGCAACAAATTAAGTGTAATGAAACATATCTGATTGATAGGATTATTGGCCCCTTGGAGGCAAAAACCATGTCCTATAAAGCTCTCTGTCTTAAATAGCACCTTCAATAAATACATATTGAATGGATGGATAAATAAAAGAATCAATAAATGGATTGATGGATGGATAGATGGATGAATACAATGTAAGTGGTGTGACAGATTTACGTAATGTATGGTTTCATACCTTTTATTTTCCTAACTAATCTTAAAACTTGCTTGCCTAAATTGTCCACAATCCAGGAACACCTCCCTAACGTGTTCTCACTTCAACTGTTAACCCTGGGGGCCACTCAGCCCCATCAGCTTTTGAGAGAAATGACAAGTCTGCCTAGTCCGCTATCATTATTGGTTCTTCCATTGTCATATTCTTTCATTGGTTGCTGTTGGAAATTGGTCCTTCTTAGTCAGATGGGTTATTTCACACTGCTGAGATGACACCCTTAAGAACGTATAACTGGTAAAAGGAATAGCCTCAAGAAGAATGCTCCTTTCTTGAGTTCCCAAAGTGAAGATCTTTTGGTTTATCTTCACGTGCAGGGCCATTCTTTACACAAAGCATAATGCAATGGGCAGGGTGCTGGGTCCTGCTAGTCCTCTGGCCTTGGTGTCACAATGGATTGAAAGCAGCCGTGCCCCTAAAAGCATTTTTAACCTTGGTGTTGAGCCTAGACTCTCTCTTTCCAGTGGTGCACACCCTTCTGGGGCCTTGTTGTTCCTTCCTGCCAAATGACTGAGTGAAATCACGGGAGTCCATCATAGAGTTTCTGGTAATATTGAACCTCAAAAGAGGTGATTCAGGTGATTCTCTCTTCCTCCCAGGAGGCATCTTGGCCCCATATTACTCTCTTCTACACTCCAAGAGGTGTTGAGAGGGACTTCCCTTGTCAGGCTACCAAATATCCTGCTTCTTCCTCAAGGGAAATCAGCCTTACCTTCATATAATTAAGAAGAACTATTCAACCCACTCTTACCGAAACATAGAAGACCTGCTGGCAAGGTAAGTTGATGGACCTACCCAACAAAGAAAATGCAGAAGCTAGTTCTCTTGCTACAACATGTGCTGAGTACTTTCCTGTGGGCCAGACCCTTCATTAAGCACCTCACATGCATTAGTTTATTTGATCCCCACAGAGTCTCCCTGATAGACAAAATTATTATCTCTTTTTTATAGATTAAGAACCTGAGGCCAAGAGAAGTTCAGGAACTTGGGCAATGTTGCAGAACCAGTAAGGGGTATAGCCAGATTCAAATGAAGGGCATCTAATTTATAGACATATAAATTATCTATGGGCATATATAGCTCTGCTCTGTGGGATACACTCACGTTTCATGCAAGCAGTAGGGTGGGAAGACAGCAGGAGTCATGTAAGAGAGAGATCAGAGAAAGACACCTGGAGCACACAGAAAGTTCTGTCTTATTGCCTATGTCATTGTGGTCCTTTGTCATGGCCATACAAACAGAATTTATTTTTCATGCCCCACACCCCCCCACCCAGAGCGTTTCATAGAATTTAAGGTGAAGAAGTCTCAGTCTTACTGAATCAAATTTGATTACAAACATATTTTATGCTTCCATTTTCTGCAGCATTCTGTGAGAATTAACACACTTAAAATTCATACATGTTGGAATGTGTTTTTTCTTTGGCCAGTCTTTGCTCTTATACAATCTTACCTTTTACTCCTTTGGAAAACCAATTTTCTCAAATGCAGATCCCAAGAAAAAGTGCTGATGGAAAACTGCTTTTAGCTTTTGTTATATGCTTCTATTGGCAGAGGGTTTTACATGGTACCATGGAAAAGCAAAGAATAAGTAAATTTGAAAAGAGATTGTTTTTAATGATCAAACTTCCTCCTATCACACACAGCTATATATTTTTGTAGAATGTCAGGATTTACATAAGCAAATTATTCTTCCTTCCTCAAAACCACTCCTCTGCTCTATTCCAGATCTTGGTGTTACAATATATGAAATTTACTTTAAAATACTTCAACATAGAGTGATACAAACCTACACATGTTTGTTTCAAGTACGTTCCAGGACAGTAAGTTTTCCTGACAAGAGCTCTCATTTCTAGGGTGGTCAGGTAGCAAGCTAACATTAGATCAGAAAGACCACATTCTAAAGTACTTTCTACAGAATTCCAGCTATGTTGATCTCTGACCTGACATTACCATGTAGTATAATGAATGCCAGAAGTGAGCTCTCGTTGGTGAAATTAATGATATTCAAGTAATGAGAATATTTTACTGATACTTCCATTTTCCAATGAACCCAGAACAAGAGCTTAGCAAATCTTGTGTCTTGTACTCTTAGAGAAGGCACTTAAGATTTAATACCTGTAGGACCCTCTCCGTCCAGCCACTAGATCACAGATCCTGGTTTCCTGATGGTTAGTAGAAAGGTGACCACATCCTGCCTCTAAAATGTTGTTCAATTTGCCTCAGGTGAACGTTTCATGCAAACATTCTTAGGTAAGTCACCTATGAAAACAGAGAGGTGGGATGTCAATAAGGTTACAAGACAGGTTGTACGCACTGTTTTGGTTGACTTCCAAGTTCTTTATATGTTGTAGCTGAGACCAGAAGTGTTTTACTTATCCATTTAAATGATAAACTGCTCATTTGTTTTGTTTATTGTAATATAATTGAATTTAAGCCCTGAATTAATGAAAGCAGAAGAACTATCACTGATTGGTTGTAAATTGTTTCATCCCACAGTGATAAGTTTCTAATGGGCTTTCCTTCTACCCTTGTCCAACCCCATCCACTTCCCAACTCAAATACTGAAGGCTGTTAGACAAATTCTGGCGTGTTCTGTTCAAAACAAGGAAACAGTTAACATTCATGGATTCTTGCAGGTGGCCTTTAAGAATAATTTGAAAGAAAGAATGCTGTTGTAGATGAGTTTGCACTTCAGTGAAACCCAACCACCAATTTTAGTTGATTGGTGTGATTTGGAGACATAGGACCCAGAGAGATCACCATTCTGCTCACTAGCTCTCCGGGCTTCCTTTCCCAGTGCCAGCTAGTCCTTCTCCCTGGACTCACACTAGTATATCCTTGTGCATGCCCTGCTAGCCACTCATATACCAAGATGTGGTCCTGGGACCATCCACTTCAGAATTACCTGGGCTGCATGTTTAAAAGTGCGTGCCCTAGATCCTGAGTCAGGATCTTGGGGTTTGGGGTGTAGAATCTGAGACTATAACTCCCTCTTGCTCCTGTTCCACCATCACCATCACCCTGGTTCCTATAGTCACCTAAATTTGAATGCCACTGCTCTTAGATTAGAGATTTAAGAAACCACTAAGTTAAACTGAGGATTAATATATAGTGTGCAATTCAAAGGTATTGACTAATTATATACTATCATTGTGCTATAAGGAACAAAAAATGAAGAAGGTGTGATCCATGCCTTCAAAACACTCACAATTTAGTAAGGGGACAGAATAAACAACTAATTATGATACTTATCGAACTTAGATACATGTAGTAACAGAAGCAGGAAGGATTACTTCTGATTAAGGGGATCAGGAAAGATTAGTGGAGGAGGTGACATTCACATTCAGCTTTGAAGGATAGAGAAGGACAGGTGTATGCTCTAGGCAGAGGGAACCCCGGGAGCAATAACAAGGACTTTGGCTATGACTGGCATGCGTGTGGCAACTGTGAGAGAACTGGGAGGAGGAAACGAAGCCAGCAAGTAAAGTGCTGGCCTGGGACAGTCTTTGAATTTCAAGTTAAGGAATTCTGCTTTATTCTGTTAAAAGGTGAAGGGGAAGGGGAGTTACTGAAGGTTTCTGAGTAGTGGGTGACGTGATTAACCTTGTGAAATATTACAACCTGTTGCAAACCTGAGGGCAACCACTGAAAAAAATCCTTAGAAGAAATATAATTGGTATGCTAAGAGAGGAGAGAACACAGAATCATATTAAATGCTCAATCCAAACCAGCCAGAGAAGGTAGAAAAAGAGGGCAAGATAAAAAAAAAAAGAAGAAGAACAGGAGCAACAAGTAGAAAACAGTTATAAACGTAGTAGATAGTGAATCAACTATATTACCGTAATAATCTGCTCAGGCTGCCATAACAAAGTTCCATGGACTGAGTGGCTTAAACAATGGAAATTTACTTTCTCACAGTTCTGAAAGTTAGAAATCCAAGATCAAGGTTCTGGCTGATTCAGTTTCTGGTGAAGGCTCTCTTCATGGCTTGTAGACAGCCACTTTCTTGCTATGTCCTCACATAGTCTCCTCAGGGCACGCCAGGAGACAGAGAGAGCCAGAGAGACAGAGAGAGAGAGAGAGAGCTCTGTGGAGTGCCTTCTTTTCAGGACACAATTCCTATCAGATCAGGGCGTCACCCTTATTACTTCATTTAACCTTAATTTCTTCCATAGGCCCCATCTCCAGATACAGTCATGGGTCCCTTCGTGACAGAGATACATTCTGAGAAATGCATCCTTAGGAGATTTCACTGTTGTGCAAACATCGTAGAGTGGACTTACACAAACCTAGATGGTATAGCCTACTACACACCTACGCTATATGGTACTAATCTTATGGGACCACCGTCGTATATGCGGTCCATTATTGACCAAAACGGCATTACATGGCACATGACTGTACAGCCATACTGGGGGTTAGGTCCAAAAAAATTAGTCTTATATTTCTTAAACAAAATGCTTCAACTAGAAAAATACACATAGACAATACATACTGCAATATAATCGTCCTGTTTATCAGATAATAATGGGATTTCTAAAACGTATTAAATCACAGTGTATTACAGACAGGTGAGTCACAATGAAAAGTTACATAATGAATGCCTTATCCCAGTCTTCTCAATTAGGCTTTCTGAAGGCATATAATAATTATAATAGCAGCTCACACTTACTGAGCACTTACTTTGTTCTATCTCGGGGCCATTAAAATCTTCTCGATAGCTATGAGGTAGATGTTATTATAATCTTCATTTTACAGGTGCAGAAATTAAGGCATAGAAAGATGACATGATGTCCCCATGTGTCACAGCTGACAAGGGGGCACCTGGGATCAGAACCATGGTAGTCTGTGTGTATAACCACGGCCTCTGCCTCTTTGCAGGCAGATAAAATCATCTGGAAAGAACAAGAAAAGTTTTAAAATGAAGGTTTTTTGTGCACATAAGATGCCAATTCTGCCCCCACGGGCACCAGCACAGTTCCTGGAGGAATGGTGCCGTCCAGTGGAACCACCTTAAGGAGGGGAAGTGCCACACTGCCTCAGCAGCCTGTGTCTGTCTCTAGGGAAAACACCATTTGAGTTTGCTTTCAGTGGCCACAGGAATAACTCACGGCTGCAACCCAGCGCTGCAGCTGGTGTGGGCTATGCCTCTCTACCTGGAGGGCCAGGAGACCTGTAAATTCAGTTCAAGGCCTCATGTGGCAGAGAGAAGAGGACGCACAGCCCTCCCGAGAGATGCAATCAGTAAGGATGACCTGGTGAGAGTTATGCAAATATTGTTCCTCTTGGGTGCCTGACCTTGCTGATGAGCCAAACATCTAATTCCCTTCGCTTCACGGAGAGAGAATCGGGCATCACCATTTCCTCAGAGTCCTGCCTCCGGTGGCTGTCACAGTGTGCCCTCCCCTTCAACCTGTCACTTAGAAACGTTGCTTCCCAATGACCATGTGGTTTAATTAAGAAGCTTCATTTAACTCTAAGACAAGGTTGGGCCTTCCAGGAAGAAATAGAGTATTTCAAAAGCCTGTACCTGATTTTCTCTTTTAGAAATAAACAAACGAAAATCCTTGTGTTTCACTCACTTAGCAAAACCACCTACCTTGTCTGCATTGCTAACAGGACTTTAATTTTCATTTTAGTGGTGAAGTCACAGGCATCATGTTGCTTATTTTTTTAGTTATGTGATGTTGGACAAGTTACTTAACCTATTTGTGCCTTTGTTTCCCCATCTACATGAATGGAATGGTAATACCTCCCTCATAGTGTTATTGTGAGGATTAATAAATTAATACAAGAAATTGGTGTGACCATTATGATTATTATCCTCGAGGAATAGAGATCAAGCAATCTACTCGGTAGATTATGCAAATGAATTTTTAACTATATGTATACTAGTCAGGCCAGTTAATTTTGTCTCTTTTTCATCTATACTCTTTGTATTGACGATGCCTAATTCTACATATCCAAAACCTCTCTCCTGAACTTTAGATTTAAATATGCAAATACCTGCTAAATCTATACACTTGGACCCCAAAGGTATTTTATATTTAGCGTGTCTAAAGCTTTCCCACAAAACTTCTTATTATGTTGATATTTTACTTTAAAAATATTTCTTTATAAAGTGTGAAGTATTTTTAAGGTTTAAACAGTTGTACAAATTAATTCTAGTCTACACCCTAGGGGGGTTTGGTTTCTATTTGAAGCGCCCCATCAAAAATCCAGCTCCAAGGATGGTTACTAAATATTTGAATTATCATTATCAAAATCTAAGACCCTAGAGTATGTAATTAGCCTAAGGGATGTTAGAACCTTTAAAAAAAATTTTGATTATTAAAGATATGAAGGTGTTCAAGAGAAATGACTGGCTAGGAATGTTCTACAGTCTCATGTTCTACCCTTGTACAAACATGGAGTAAGAACCCCGGAAGAGCCTGAGGCTAACATGCCAATGGTTCTGCATCCCCCCGAGTCCACGTGGGACCTTGTAACCTAACTGGACTAGAAGGTTGGCTGCCCCTTCTCTCAGACAGTCCAGAATCACTTACCCTGAGCCTTTTCTGCAAGGTGCCGGTCAGGTGCCTTGTGCAGAGTGTGGCACTGTTTTCGTGCCTTTTGGCTAATCGTGTTTGGGCATTTAGTACAATTTGGCCTAAGGTTTGCTTTCATGGTAACAACATCTAGTAGCAGGGTTGTGGGAAAGAGAAAGCATAGAGCACACCTACCCCTGCTCCGTCAGAAGCTACCATATTTACCAAATAAGCTGGCATCTTCTGATCTGCCAAATCGGCTTTAGAACGGTTTGCATCAATTTCCTATTTGATGGCTGGCCCTCTAGTTCACTCAGATGCTCAAGTCATGCATGTAGGAGTTATCCTAGATTATTTGCTTTCCCTGATTTCACTCATTCAATCAGTCCACGTGCTTACAGTCTCTCCAGTGCATTTCTTCAACCACATCCTTGTTAACGGTACCCTCGCCCAGACACTCCCTCTTATTTCTGGATCTCTAGAAACAGTTTCTAACTTTCCCTCCCCCTCATCTTGCCACATCTTCTAACACACTCCACATTGCAGTCACACTAATATATTCACAAGTCTAACCTTACTCACTGCCTAAAAGCTTCCAAAGACTCATATTATCAACATAGTGAAGTCTAAATATTTCACTTACATCCGTCATTTTATCTTCTCCCTTGGACAGTATCTGTCCTGGTCAGATCTTGCCCCTACCTTCTAGACTTGGAGAACCTCACGGTAACTTGCTCTCATTTATCTCTGTGTCATCACCACCCAGAAGGTAGCAGGTGCTCAGTGCACACTTGCTGGAAGAAGGAGATTCACAGTAGTTGCTTGAGCAACTACTTAGAATGGAATTGAATGTAATAGCTGACACCCTTTGAGTAATTGCTATGTGCCAGACACTGTTTGTAAGCCCTTCACATAAATTAATTCATTCAATTCTCACAAGAACAATATAAGCACGGCTCTTCTGGGCCTCCAGCTTGCATACAGCAGATCATGGGACTCCTCAGCCTCCGTAATCACATGAGCCAATTCCTATAATTAATAAATAAATAAACAAACAAATAAATATCCTATTGGTTCTATTTCTCTGGAGAACCAGAAATAAATAAACAAACAAATAAATATCCTATTGGTTCTATTTCTCTGGAGAACCATGACTAATACACCTTATCAACCTGCTCCCCAGAAGAATCCTTTTCTTCTGGCTCTGTAGAAAAGTGTAATTCTCTCGTATGAATTATCATACGTTATTGCAATTATTTCTTTACACGGCCTTCTTTCCCCCAGACTGAGGGTTTGGGGTTGTTGTTTTTTTTTTGTAAGTAGGAACAATGTCATCCTTGTAGCTCAAGCCCTGAGCGCAGAACCATACTCTAGTTGCTCTTTAAAGTCCCATGTGCCTCTACCAACAACCCCCCCCACACACATTCCCTTCATTTTCAAGGAACATTCAGAGAAAAGAAAAAGAAGATATTCATCAGCCTGAGTGTGTTCTGACATCGAACTGACACCACTTGAACCAAAAATAACTAGACATTTGTCACTTTTTCTGGTTGCCTGGATGACGCTGGGGTGAAAGGGGCACAGCTTTTTAGACCTTGCCCCGGATAGCTGACAGGAAGAAATTGCTGATCAAGGCACAACCACCTAAGCTTATGCTAAAAACTTCAGCTAGTGGCGTTCAGGAAGAGAAGGTTTCTGATGAATTTCTGCTGCCCAGTTCATGCACAGAGAAATAGAGAACAGCAGCCAGTGTAATTAGCAAGCAGATCATCCAGCAACAAGATTTACACCTGGACATAAACGTGTTCACTGAGGTTGGGATGAACATTTGCTATGGCAAACGCTTTTTGAAAAACTGTAAAGCTAATGATCTTGCACTGACAGCATAACCTTGAGCTTATTGCCAAATAGAATGCCAAGCATAAACACTTAATGCCTCAAGAAAACAAACAAAGATAATGGTCTTTCTTGTGACCCCCAGATCAGTGACTCTTTGAGTGCTTTGGAGGTCAGTGGAAACACTTTCCTACTGGCTGGTAATCTTTTATGCAATTTTATGTATTTTATGATCTGACTTGATACGGATGAGAAACACTTCATCAGTCAGTGCAAGATGCAATAATTGCGTCTCTTTCTCCGACAGCTTATCCCTAAAAGTGGAAATAATCAGCCCTGAACTGTAGTAGGGACCAGTCGTTATTTTGAAATATTGGTGAGGGCCATAGGTAAAATCATTAAGGCTCATTCTGTGGGTTAGGGACATTTGTGGAATTTGTCACATATAAAGGTAGGGAACTAAAGTCATGTGAAGGTAGATGAACACACGATATACTTCCCAACATTTGAAGCTCCAGTAACCAAACCTCTCTATTAACCATAAGAATGACATAGTGAAAGAAACACAGGATATAGAATGAAAGGACTTGGGAATGAATCCTGTTCTCCAACCTCAAATAAGCTAAATAACTACTCTGAGTTCTCAGTTGCCTTATCTCAAGAAAAAGATGAATAGTAATTTGGGGATTATGGGATTGTTATGAGGATAAAATGAAATAATATATGTGAAACTGACTTGAACAGTGCCTGGAACAAAGGTCAATAAACGTTATTGGGTAAATATGAAATAATAGGAAGCATTCATCCGTGTTTTAAATTGAACAATATCCATATTATAATATTTTTCTTTCTTTTTGCTTCCCCAACATACAGTTCCTTCCCCACATTAGGGAAACTCCCCAATTGCATATATGTGAAGAAGTGCCCACTTTGATTATTATAGAAGCCAAAATGGGGAGATACACCATCTACTTACTTTCAGAAAACAAGTAACAGGCACATCATCATATTATATATTTCACTTTTATCATATTTATTGTTATTGTTTGCATTTTCCCCAATACCATAAGCTTCATAAGGAAAAGCATTTTTTTGTGTGTGTGAGGAAGATCAGCCCTGAGCTAACATCTATGCCAATCCTCTTCATTTTGATGAGGAAGACTGGCCCTGAGCTAACACCCGTGCCAATCTTCCTCCACTTTACGTAGGATGCCGCCACAGCATGGCATGACAAGTGGTTCCTGGGTGCGCGCCGGGATCTGAACCCCTGCTGCCAGCAGCAGAGCGTGCACACTTAACCGCTACACCATGGGGCCGGCCCCTGGAAAAGCATTTTTATATATTTTGTTTGTTTGTATACCCTCAGCATCTAGGACACTGCTTGGCACACAGAAAGGCACAGTAGATGAGAGTATACGAAAAGAAAAATTAAGGTGATAGAATATGGAATCTGAGCATATAAGAAGGAAAGAGAGGACATAAAAAATTGTGAGATAGTGTGAAAGTCATCCTTTGATTATACATCTGTGTGAATATAGTCAGAGAAGTTTTGAAATTTAGATAATAGAGCAAGCTGATTAGTAGGAGATTGTAATCAGAGAGAGAGAGGGTTGAAATTCATATTATGAAGGTTGTATAGTTATCAGCACCAAAATGTCCTAGGGTTTTCTATAAGAGGGAATGTGGCTTAGATACTGATGAAGATGAGATTATTGCAGAAGAAGAGGTTAAGGAACTGAGAGGCCAAAGCATTGGAGGGATCATCTATTAGAATCCTGAAATCACCAAGACTTAGGACTAGGTGGAGGAAACTCTTCCTGGTTTGGTCAAAAATTTCCCAGTTTTAGCACTGAAAGTCTGGTGTCCCAGAAAACTTCTCAGTCCCACACAAATAGGGATGACTTTCCTGGGACTGTCCCTCAGGCTTGGCCAAAGCAGGACAGTTGGTCATCACACATGGCAAAGTTACCACAGGAGATAACATAGGGAGCCAAATGCTAAAATCTTCAAGAAACGAGAAAGAATGGGATATAGAAGGCTCCAAAAAAGGAATGTTGCTGGATGTCACCTGGGGTTTTTAGAGATGTACAGAAGAGAAAGGAGAACTGGTCTAGAAATAACAGTAAAAAACAAGGACAATTAGCCTTTCTCTAGTCTGAGAGCACTTCATGAGAAGTGGTGACTTAAGGGGAAACCTAAGTTCAATCAGCTCATGAAGGTCAAGAGAATATTCAAAGAGAATGAAAATGGAAGGAATTGGTAATTTGCTGAGGATTGACCACAAGCATGAAGCAGACTAATGCAAGATTGGACTGGAAATGTAGATAAAGACCAATCATGGAGAACAAAAATAAGGGAAGGGTTAAAAGAACTGTAAAGGAATACTCAGTAAAATTCAAAGTCAATCCCCTAAAAGAGTAAAAAAAATTAAATGATCAATTACTATGGAGGATTTTGGAAAATAATAAAAGAGATACCATTTAAAAATGACCACAGAGATTGAGATTATTTCAAAGTTGAATTCTTTCTTAATTTAAAGAAAAAGATATTATTTCTTAAACTATTGCAATCTTAAGGGGAAAAGTGGAAAACTTTCTAATTTCCTTTACTACTAAATCTGATAAAAATAGTCCAAAAAGTTTAAACTAATATTATGACTATAGATAGAAAACATCTAAATAAAATATTAGCAAATAGAATCCATTAGTGTGCCCCCAAAACAATTCAATACAAATAAGTATGATTAATTCCAGGAATGCAAGGATGGTTCCAAATCAGTAAATCTCTTTAAAAGATATATCTCTTTAATTATTTTCCAAAGTTCTTCATAGTAATTGACCAATTAATTTTTTTTTATTTCTTTAAGGGGATTATGCATGTGTGTTTGGGAGGTAGTATTACAAAATTTATTTCCAAAAGTGTTTATCCTGAAATGGATGGTTAAGTGAATAGCTCAATATGAAACACTGCATATGAATTTCAAGTAGATCATATTACACTTTAACATACACATGCAAGACCCTTGTCCCACCTTTTCTTTTTGGTTTATGTTTTCCTTCTATCTCTCAAGATAAACCTAAAGTTCTTTTATGTTTAGGCATACAAGACCATACATTCTCTAAGTTAATACCCATAAGTTTTAGTGTGATGTGTTCTAATTCTTGCTTTCTAGATAGTATATACATAAACAACTTTTATTTTCTCCCACGGTAATTTAGAAGCCTGTTTCTTAATATCCAGAGAGATAAGATATTTTTAAACTATCTTTTTTTATTCTGAGTAAAAAAAGTGACCTAAAAATGTACTAGTTATTGAAATTTTTAAGGCTTTGTCTGTGCGTGTGTGCATATGTGCACGCAGGTGCTATCAGATGACTGATTTTGTAAATATTACAATGGACATAACAAAATACATGTACACCTTTCTTTCAAAAACATAATCTCTCTTGTTGATTGAAATATTCCACAGTTCTTACTTATTTTTGGTTTATGATATTTGTCTAGTTCTGAAACAGATATATTAAACTCTCTCATTATAGTTATATTTTTATTATATTTTCCTTGAATTTCTAATAAGGGTGTTTTTTTTTAATTTGACTGCAATACTGTTTGTTGTGTGTGATACACTGTTTTGTTGTCTTCATAAATTGTACCGTATTTATGTGCAATATCTTTCCTGTTTAGGGCTTTTAGCCTTAAATTCTCCCTTATCTGATATTGATATTGCCCATGTAACTTTCTTCGTATCCTTTTATTTTTGATATTTTATCACTTTGTTTTCAGGGTATTTCCTATAAGCAATATAGGTGTATTTTTTAACCCAAATGATCATTACTCTTTTTAAATAGAATATATTGGGCTAGTCCCATATAGTCTTATCAGTGTGTTCTCCTTTCAAGTGCAGCTGTCTAGAGTGGATGGCACTGTGTATTAGTTCTATTGCTGCAGTAACAAATTACCACAACCTTAGTGACTTAAAACAGCACATATCTATTACCTTACAGTTCTATTGATTAAAAATCTGGATTTAATGGCCTAAAATCAAGGTGTCAGCGGGGCTGCATCCCTTTCCAGAGGCTCCAGGGAAGAAACTGTTTCCTTGCCTTTTCCAATTTCTAGAGGGCTCCCACACTCTTTGGTTCATGGCCCTTTACTCCTTCTTCAAAGCCTACAACATTGCATATTTCTTACCATTATTCTGTAGTCAAACTTCCCACTGATCATACCTGGGAAAGTTTCTGTGGAAAGGACTTCCATGCTTAGATTGATTATCCACTCAGATAATCTAGAATAATTTTCCTATCTCAAGGTTCATAACTTAATCACATTTGCAAAGTCCCTTTTGCCATGTAGCATAGCATATTCACAGGGCTTAGGACATGGACATCTTTGGGGGCCATTATTCTCTCCACCACACACTAGTTGAAGGGCTCTGGGCCACCCAGCCTCTTTGGGATTGTCCTGACTGCAGTGTGTCCCTTCTTTTTAATTATCATTATTTACCATTCCTTTTGCATATTTCCAATCACTCTATCATCCATTTAGATTTAGCTATACAAGGTGCGGAACTGTTTGCTCATTACCAATGCCTCTGCTGTTACACTTCTCCTACCTTGAAGTTTCTGTTCTGATTCGTTTATGATGTCTATTCTTGACTGTTTTTCTCAGATGGGGTAGTAGCGTGACATATTCTTTGAATTTTCATATCCTCAAATATCTTTCATCCACAAATGGAGAATATCATGCCCAGGTATGGGATTCCCAGGCTGGAGTCCTCTCTTCTCACCAATCTGTAGGGTTTTCCCCATGTGTCTAGCTTTTACTGCTACTGAGAAGTCTGAGATGAAACTGTTTTTCCTTTCATAACAGTTTTAATTGTTATTAGAAACTTGTAAGTTTCCCTTTTATTCTTAGAGTTCATAAATTTTACCAGGATATGCTTAGGTATGTGTGATTTTTTTTTTTTCAGTCACTCCTTCCTGGATCTTAGCTAACTCTTCTAATCTGTAGATTCAAGTCATTCTTTAACTCAGGTAGATTTTCTCCTTCCTCCTTCTTCTTCCTCTGCCTTCCCCTCCTCTCCATCTCCCTCCCCCCCCCCTTCTTCTTCTTCTTACATATATTCCTTTATCTTCTTCTGGAATTCCTATTATGTGTAAGTTATGTCTATTAAATCTGTCCTTCAAGTCTTGTTACACATTCCCTAATGGTTTTCATGCCTATGTATCTTTTTCTCTGTGTTTGGACATATTTCTCCTGCTTATCTTCCAAGCTTCAATTTTGGGTCTCAATAACAACAACTCTTTTCTTTAATTCCTTTACTAAATATTTTAAGCTGAAAGGCAGTCCTTTTGAGAGGCTATAATCGAATGTCCTTAAGGACGCTTAGTTTTCCTTAGAGGAGGAGATATATTTTCTTGCCCACGCATAGATATATTTACCATGGGGGCTCAGAAGGAGCTTCTGGTGCTCCTTGAGCCGCGGCATTCCCTTATGTGCTGGCGAGAGGAGAGCACTTTCTGTTGCTGCGGGCTAATTTGGAAAATTGTCAGTCCCTTTTTGGGATTTCAGGAAAAACACTCTGCCCTGTTGCATCTCAAGCTGTGAAGTCTAGTAGTCTCCAGCTTCATGGGTAGAGCTCAGCCCACTATGAAACTCACCCCGAGTGCCTCAGATGGCGAGGATACCAGCATGTCCTCATAAGAATGATCAAGCAGAATGGTACCATTGTTGTTTTGTTTTATTTATTATTTTGAGAGTCTATGGATCTCTAGGGGCCAAGCTCAAACCAGGGTCCAAAAACCTCATTTTCTCTCTCTAAAATGGGAATAAGATTCCAGAGAGAAAGAAAATTATATATGTAAAATACAAAAACAAAGTTAAATGCTATGTGAAAAATATATGTAGTTGACACATGAATATATTTCATATCTTCATCTTCTTCCCAGATTAAAATTTAAGCAACATTTAATAATCTTCTAGTTTGAGCCAGGCAAACACACACTTTCACACGTATTAATATATTTTATTTCTACAAAAAGACCCACGACCAGGTATTATTCTTTAAAGATAAGAATAATGTTGCTCAGAGAGATCAATAAGCTTTTACCAAGTCACCCAAGGTTTAGGAACCAGGATTCAAACTCAGATCTTTTGATTCTAGAGGCAATGTGTTTTCCATAATCCACAGAATTGCCCTCACAATGTAATATTATGCCCTCAGGCTTATTAGAATGTCAATTCAAGAGTTGTTCATTCTAACAGCATTTATATATCTTTTGCAAGTCATAGCATCTTTTGTTTAATGACACATACAATAAATTCATGCTTAAATTTAGTTTATGAAAAAAGTTTCTCTATTGACAAATTTAAATGTTTTCTTTTTCTAAAAAGTCAATGCTTCCTAACTCTTATGTTTTCTCTCTTTTCTTTAGTGCCAGGAAATTTAATTCAGCCAAATTTAAGACCTAATTATGGTGATCAAATCATCTGAGTACCTAATAACACTGGATCTCTTTACTTTCTAAATTTAAGGGATCTTCTCTTTATAAATTTTTTTTCTTGAAAGCATCATCAAATAATTTTGAATAAATAAATAAATAAAGTAAATCCACAATAAATAAAAATGGGTTGCAACTTTCTGTACTTTTGACAGATATGTTAAGGGGTTCTGGGTCCAAAATTTTAGAGAACAGCTGGGCTAGCCAAACAATTTGTTGGACAATTTGGGGCATAGATGAGGTGTAAGCTAAAGAGACAGCTAAACTGCTCTCCTTAAGAAATTAAGGAAAATTTGGAAGAGTTAGAAGGAAGTGATTTGGTGGTGGGGAGGGAAACATGGGAAAGGAGATTGAATAAGAGAGAAAGGAGTGTGACAAACGCTGGGAATATAGAGCTCAGACAGAAGAGCTGACCAGTGAAGATCCCTCAGGAGACCTCATGCACGTGTCCAGTCCGATAACCCTTGATGAAAAGCTTAGAGACTGACATGGGTGTGGACTCCCCAGCTGACCTCTTTTAACCCTCCCTGTCCTTAGACTTTTGTCCCTTGGCCTTTTATTGCTGAAGTCACATCAAGATAGCTGTAGCATGGCTACTGTCCACAGCATCTACCTGGAATGTGGAAACTCATATTCCTCCATGCCACCACTATCTCTGTTGCCTTCTCCTTTCTCCCTGCAAATACTGGCTGTTCTAACCTCCTGCCTACATTTAGGCTTCTCCAAACATACAGCAAGAAGCACATTAAGATACTTCATGTTTTGGGGCCCAACTTTAGATCCAGAACTGCCAAGAACTCCCTTATGGTGTTCTGTTGGGCCCCAGTATATCCTCAAGACCTGCAGTTCTGCAGCTCTGGTAATTTCCAGCTAGGGAATAAGTTGCCTTTCCGTGTACAGTCCCAACCTCAATTGAAAACTCTTCTAGAGCCCTCTTCTTTGGCTTGGAAGGGGTGGTCCACAGGGAAGGAAGGAGAAAATCCAATCATTCTCCCCATAGGTCTATAACTCATTCTTCAATTCATGCCTCAAATAGGCTGCAATGTTTGCTAAAGATTCATGGTCGTGTACTAATTGTACTCCCTTTAAGTATATTCAGCATGGATGTCTCAGCATCTCTTATTAGACTTGGGGGGAAATTACCACCTATCACCCTCAAAAAGACCAGTTATAGGACTAGTTCCCTGGCAACAGACTCTGACACTCTGATATTTGCATACGGGAAGTATACTGGGGAGTGTCCTTCAGATCTACACGGTGAGGGGTAAGTGAAGCTGAACTGGGCAGAGGGAGAAGTTACATTGTGATGAAGTTGCAACAAAATTTTCACCCAATCAATCTGCAGGAAGCTCTGGAGCTAGGAGGCCCTTTCAGAGTTGCCCCAGATTGGAACAAGGACTTTAACACTGCAGGAAGGTGACATAACCGTGGAGGATGAAGGAGGGGGAAGTGATAGAAGAATGAATTACTAATCCATTCAATGAAGAACATCCATGATCTTTTTGCTCTTTTATCCTTGGCTTGCCTTTTTCAATGGCAATTTGCAATGTCATTCCACCCAATTTTTACTGCAGAAAATAAGACATACCATCCTAGGTGAATGCCACACTAATTTCCTTAAACCGCAGTGCTGTAAATGGAAAAGTGCTCAAAGGAGACACCAAAGTCAGAGGAGACCGTTAGTCAATGACTATATTAGTAGGAACATCATTCAATCTAATGGTCACAATCAAAGTGGACATTTCCCTTGACCCATCGCCGAGGCTTTGAATTTATTACATCTGCTTTCTCTAATTAGACATTTGGAGACCTAAACAAATAATACAATCAATTGAAACTTGGAGTGGAAACTCACTCTCAAAGGGCAGCATTGCATTTTCTGTCAAGATTTGCTCATTCCTCCTAATTTAAAAATCTACACTCCATTTGCAATGTCTGCATTGGCACAGACTACACCACAGAAATGAGCATTACTGAAACATATGTATTTTCCCCCACAGCACATCTAATACATATTCACTTTAAAAGGCAGTCTTCCTCAAATGATTTCTGGTTGTGATACTTTATATTTAAATTATAAAACTGCTTTCAAATCTGGAACTTACTATGTGACTTTGGGCAAATCACATCCCCCCTTGTCTCAGTTTCTCTAACTTAAGAGACACTGGGAGGAAAGAGAGGCAGGAAAAACAATACCTGTTATGTGCAACAACTAGGTTTGTTCTGAGGATGAAATGTGTTCAAACAAACAAACATAAAATCGTTCAAAAGTCTTATGCAGAATGATTTTCTCAAAGATAGCACAGTATGATAGATACAGGGATTCTAAAACTGAGTGTGCATTGGAATTACTTGTTGTACTTATTTAAAATGAGATTACTGAGCACTATTGCAAGAGATTCTGATTCAGTAGTTCTGGAACGGAGCCCAGAAATCAGCATTTATAACAAGCACCAGACAGATGAGATGCAAGTGGTTCAGAGCCACATGCACAGAAATGCTCAGAGCAGCATAATTACGGCAACCATGTCTCCTTCTCTGTTCTGCTCGACACTAGTACGTGGCCACGAGCAATGGCACTCAAGGGTCCTGAGCCTCAGTTTTTTTTGTTTTTTTTTTTTTGTGAGGAGATCAGCCCTGAGCTAACATCCGCCAATCCTCCTCTTTTTTTTTTTTTTTTTTTTTTTTTTTTTGGTGAGGAAGACGGCCCTGGGCTAACATCCATGCCCATCTTCCTCCACTTTATATGGGACGCCGCCACAGCATGGCTTACCAAGCAGTACTTCGGTGCGCGCCCGGGATCCGAACCAGCGAACCCCGGGCCGCCGCAGCGGAGCGCGCGCACTTAACCACTTGCGCCACCGGGCCGTTGAGCCTCAGTTTTATCACGTGTGCATCTGAGATTCAAAGGACCTTACTTTAAAGGACTGCATTAAGAATTGAAAAAGATATTCTTTATAAAATGTGAACCATTCTGTAAATGATTAGTAGAATTGTATGACCTTACTCTTAGAGAAAGGAGTTTAGCAGGAATGGATGGAGATGTGGTTCAAGTGATACAGCTCTGAAAAGTTTAGGTGAAAAAAAGGCAATAAGACATTCTTGAAAAGGTGAGATTGAGTAGTGAAACAAAGAACTAAAGCCCTGTTCTTCTCCAATCTGCTTCCTGCCAGCAGTGTTCATTTCAGTGACATGCCAGATCACGACTACTATTACTATATCTGTGCAGGAGTCATGATTTTTAATAAAGATGCATCCTACCATGATAAGTGGTATAAAAAATACAGTTTTTGCTCCAAGGCATTTTTCTACTAGTATGTTCTATCTTGATTTTAAAAAGTAGCAATAGCCGTATACCCACTAGAATGTAGATATGAATTAATTACGCCCGAACACACAGAAATGGCTCCTGGCTATGATTACATCAACTCCCCATTATTCCTTTCTCTAACAGTCAGCAAAATTAAGTAGGTTACAATTCATACTGCATTTGACAGATATTTAAAATGAAAATCACACTAACATTGCACCTTTTGCAGTGTGTGTGGAGAGTGTTCAGATTTCTCTTTGTTCAATCACCACCACCCGGCTTTGCAGATGCTTAACAGCTTTCTTCTAGTTACTTAGCCAGCCTTAACATCTATGGAGCAAATTTAAGGATAGAAAGCTCTACGGAATTGAACTTGGCGGGAAAGGGCGGTTATAGACACACTCGCAGCACACTCAGTAAGACCTTAAAGAGCCACTAGCTCTAACCTTCAGAAGTTCTGCAAAACGGCCAATTGCCTCTTGTAAGCTGTGCAGCTTGAAATAGGAAAAACATGTATTTCCCTGTCAGAAGGATGCAAAGCTTGACTGAAACTCTTTCTGGGCTTATCCATGTCACTGACATTAGAAAGGAGCTATTGATTTTCCTCACACCATACAATCTGTTGAGGAAAACCAGCAGAGGTACACGGCAGTAAGAAGCAAGCTAACGTTATCATGCTGTGAAAATGAATTGTTGGAAAAGTTTTGACAACATGTAGAACTAATTAGCAAGTACCTCTCAGAACACAAAGCAAGTTACCATTGTGTGAAACATATAAAGGTATGTGTCCCAAATTTCATCTCAGGTTATTCTGTCATTAAGGGCAATGCTGGCCTAGCATGCTAACTATTAATAGTGCCTCCTTCTCTGCAAATAAATGACATCTTTGAAGACACATTCTGCCAGAAAATCACCGAGGACAGTTGGATCATTTCAAGGCACTGATGTACTATTCATTAGAATAAAACTGTATCATGATGTAGAAAAAAATAAAGTGAATATGAAGCAACTTTTGGGTCTAAAAATGTCACATTAAAAATTCAGTTATTATCTTTCTCTACCCAAATCAAGAAATTATATATCAAAAATCCAAAGGTAGGGGCCAGCTCAGTGGTAGTGGTTAAGTTCCCGTGCTCTGCTTTGGCAGCCCAGGGTTTGTGGGTTCGAATCCAGGTTTGGACCTATGCACCACTCATCAAGCCATGCTGTGGCAGCATCCTACATACAAAATAGGGGAAGACTGGCACAGATGTTAGCTCAGTGACAATCTTCCTCAAGCAAAAAGATGAAGATTGGCAACAGATGTTAGCTCAGGGCCGATCTTCCTCATACACAAAAAAAATCCAAACGTACCCTCAAGAGCTATTTTACTAAGATTTGTGGAGACAGTAGGGGCAGAAGGCAGCTCTTCTTTGTAGCTTATGATGAGTGCAGTCCGCAGGGGAACGAAGAGTGGATTTTCCATTTGTAGTTCCTACTGTTGCACAGTGTGGACCCAGCAGTTCCACCAGCAAATCAGAACAATGAACATCTGGAAGGGAGACGTCACAGGGGAGGGCATCCTGTTTTGATGACCTCGCTCATCTCTGGCCTCTAGAGCAGCAATCATCACGTCAATGGAGAATAGAACATGGCCGCCAAGAAATATTCCCCAAACGTTCTTGTAACAATCTGGGTTTAATTAAGATGACCTGTGAAGAATGGAGAATTGATTCTGTTGTTGGAATTTTAATTTTTAGTTCCAGGCTGGTATACTAGGTGTCGCATTCCTAGTGCAGAACTTCAGTCTTCACCGGGACTTTGGTCCTCCGTCTTAGCAATACATGGCTGCTTAATGAATCAGCTTTGATATTTTATCTCACATGATGACTTCTCCAATAATATGAATATAGTACTTTACAGTGTACAAAGCCAAATCCTCCCAGCGACTCAGTAATGAGAGAAAAGGTTGGGTTCTAGGAAAAGAGCTGAGTGAACTTGGAGGGAAGAGTCACGTGCTTCCACTTTAATCCATGGTTCTTCTTAATCAGGCTGAGAAATTCAGTGCTTAAAGGCAAAGCTTCTCACAGTGCTCAGCCTATGCAAATAATTTCACTCTTAGTTTTACCCCCACTGTCCCAGAGTACCCTTCAGAGATGGGAGAGAAGAATTCAATGAGATTCAACTGGCATCAGTAGGACCCTTTCTTCTCCCACTCCATTCAGACCTGGGCCCTGAGCAACTTTAACAGGTTATTCTGAAGAACCAGCAGAAGGAAAATGCAACCAGGTACAGAGGACTTATGTCAAAAGGAGCCTCTATCCAGGCTATCTTATCCTGATTTTTGTAGAAGTGACATAATTATAAAATATTAAAATAAACTGCCCTTGATGTTCATACATTACAAAGAGTATTTTACAAAATACTTTTTAAAATTCTCTCATTAAAAAGGAAAATAAAAAATATGTATGCTTTTACTAATTGAAAGGAGGGAGTGAAAAATTATTACACGGTTGCTTGTCCAAGGAGAAGGAATGTAGCACCTAAGTCCATGATTTTCTCCATATTCTATTAGGATCTATTATTTTACAGATGAGAAAATTAAAGATCCAAGAGATTTCACAACCAATAAGTGATAAAACCAGACCTCTATCTCCAGAATTATTTTCCTCATTTTAGGGGTCCATTTTGGAACTCCAAGCTGACTCCCATTTACATAGTTTTCACTCAGACTCCTTTCCCCAAATGAATACGACTATTAAGCAGTGAGTTGCTCTCCCCTGACATTGCCATTAATTTTTTTTCATTTTTTGAGCTAAACATCAGAGTATCAACTGATCTTTCAGTTCTACTAGTCTATAAATGTGTTCTTATTTCTATAGCAAGGATTCCATCTGTAGTCCAATCTGTGTCTAGTGCTGACCTTCAGATGTGTCTAGAACACTTTGGTATGGCCTTGACTCAAATCTATTTTCACAGGGTCTGAGAAGCCTCCTGGAAAAGTTTTCATCTAAATGGAAGAAGGAAGCAGGTATGACACACTTCTAACAAAGCCTTTGTCATTGAAAGAGAATGAGAATTTGGAGTACAACATAGTGGCTGTTACTCAAATCCATCTCCAGCCTGGATGCATGTTCAGAAAAAGAGAAAGTTATAACTAAAAACTGAAAGAGCAGTTTCACGTAAAAGCTCTGAAAAGGCTGGTGTACAGGCAGTGCTGCCTGGGGACCCCTCTAACACATAACACAAAGGGAAGAGAGGCATTCCACTCCCTGCTCGTTCCACCCCCAATGCACTACGCTGGGACTTGAGTGCATTGGCAATGATGCCTGGGGGAGCAGTGGCAGAGCTTACTAGAAGATTATGGTGCCCAAAGGGATCTTTGGAACCTAATGGAGCAATAACAGAGTCCCAAGGGGGCATAATTGTTCATGAGAACACATAAGACAGCCCTTTGGGTTTCCTAGAAATACTTGGTGGTGAATATTGCAAGAGCCAGGGGACTTGAATCTACAAGTGGGTGCAAAAGCCAGTGAAATTTATTTATAATAGTTATATTTGTTTTATTATTATAAATAAGAAACTATAACTTTATAAATAATAACCCCATCTCCACAAGCTGGAGATGCATTAGAAATGAAGATTAAATTTTATCGTGCTTTAGCTTCTGTCAATTGAGTGTGTAGGACTATGGAGGGTGGAATGGGGGTGAGGGAAGACCTCTGAGTAGGAACACATTGCCCTGCCACGATATCCCAAGGTTATCTAATAACAAAGTAATTGTAACTGATTAACTGTATTATATGCAGCTGCTTACATCCACTGTCAATGCAATTCCAGGGGTTACGACATCTGACATCTGAAATAGGCATCCTGTGCCTATTTCTTCTACTAGGATTTTAGCCAATTGTAGAAATGAGAACAAAATATAAGTATAACAATAAAGCACTAGGTAGAAGCCTAACTCAAAATATTTCATCTTCTGCTAATCTACTACCAGGTAAATCAGCCAACACATTTATTTTTTATTGCTTATCTAAGGAGAAATGATAGAATCTTCGAGTATATCTGGCATATTTGTGTATGTTATCTGAATGTGTGTGTGTATAATATGTACATATATAATATATATACATATACACATATATATAAAATTAATATATTATGTATTTTAGCTTGCATGCACATGTTTAAATATACTTTTTACTTATACATACATGCATATGTATTTTAATAAGTATTTTTTAATAATATGCCCCATTTTCTGTATCAGCTCTTCAATAGTGACTGTATTTGACTCTTCAAATATATTTCCATTGAATGTTTTTGTCAGTTTTTTTGTTTTTTGTTTTTAGTGGATGAGCGACTTTTGTCCCAGGTTAATGGGGGCCATGTTGTCCTACTGACTATTTTTTAAATTCATAAATTTATCAAGTTAGGAAATTTTGACATTTTCAGAAATGTTAGAGGAAGAGGTGTAGAGATCATGTGCTCATTAAAGAAAGTGGCTTTAGATATTTTAAAAAGTAAAAATGCTTAGTTCTGGGCATTTACACAAGTACAAATGTAAAATTATAATGGGCAAAGTGACACTGGTTCAACACAGGTACATTAACCAAAATCACAAGTCAAAGTTACATCTAGATTGTGTGACCCTTTTGTCTAGTTTCATGGTAAAAGCATTTGATTAAGGACCCAGGTCTTACAGGAGACATAAAAAGTAGTTTTGACCTAGGGCCAAAAATGAACATTTGCAGGCAAAATTAGAGAATGAGAAGACCGTTGAAAATATTCTGAGTTTTTCATATTGGGTTTCAGAGGATTCTGTGTTTGGAGGGCGGAATTGGTGGGGATCTAAGTTTATCTAACATGGAGAGATGCTGGTGTTCTCTTAGCCTCTGAAGATAGAAAAAAAGAGCAATGAATGGAGTGGGAAAGAGAATATTTGCAGGCAGACCAGATTCTGCCATATGTCCATGTGGCATAATCATGAAACATTTAATAGATATTTTACTCTGTAATTTTATGGCACATAAAATTGGCTAATATTGGCAAGTATGTTGTGATAATAGCAATTCCGTTATTTAGTAACTATTGACCTTGACCTAGAGCCAAATATTTGATATTTTGCTTTTCTGAGGCTTAGTTTCCCACCTGTAAAATGGAAAAAATAGTTATCTCTAAAAATCTTAGAATTGTGGAGATTAAAGGAGAAAGTGTTCATGCAAGTTTTATGTAAATGTAAAATATCTTTGATGAAAATGACATTTAACAAACACTTGATTAGTTTGTCCACACAAACAAACATAAAGGCCCAGGACCCTCCTGCAAGGTAGCAGGAAGGAAGGAAAGGATGGAGGCAGAGAGGAGAGTGGAGAGAAAGAGAGGAAGGAATGGAAGGATGGAAGGAAGAGGGGAAAGGAGAGAGGGAAGGGAAGGAATAAATCAGGTAATCTAGCTTATGACATGTTTTCTCTTAAAAAAAAAAAAAAGAACCAGATTTAAGCTGAATTTAGTCAAACTGGTTCTTGTAAATAGCCGCCAAGCTATCCACCAATGAACTCCTATTTGAAAGGCTAAACTAAATAAAATATAAGAAAATTCTACTAATTCCCTTGCCATAAGTTTAGAATTTTTTTTAAAAAAAGTAGAGGAAAAGCTGGTTTATTGTCTTGTTTTACTCTCTGTGACTATATCATGCTAAGAAAATTAATAATAAATATAAATAAAGTTACAGGTAGGAAAGAAGTTTAAACCTCTTGAGAATAAACTTCTCAAGATGCCCTCAGGCCCTTTAGCAATATCATTTACATATAAATAATTGACACCTAATTATAAATCATTTTGATCTGCTCAGAGAATGTCCCAAAGGGCTGCTGGTAAGCAATGCTTTGTTTGACTTGTTCCAACTACTGCATTAATTAAAATTTAATTGGACAACCACGCTCAGATTCAATTAATTAATTAATTAACTAAGTAACATAATAGAAAACCAACAGTAAAAAAAGTGCAATTTTACAATTAAGACTGCCAATATGAGATTAGCTTCCACAGGAAATGTGATATATATAAAATATATCACATTTTTAATATAATATAAAATATAATATAAATATAAATATAAAATAATATAAAATATAATATAAAGATATAAAAAATTATATATATATATATTTTTTTATAAAACTGTCTTATAGACCTTAGAAAGAAGCAAGTTTAATAATGGTTCATAAAACTTTACAAAGCTTCCTGTTTTTTAATACAACAAAAATTATATATAGACTGATTTTTAATCAAAATTTCAATTATTTGACAATTTGAAACAGAATTAAATATGTCTCATTCTTTTTCTGAGGATTAACATTCATCAGGATTACTACAACTGATAACGCTTTATCACACATACCCACACAGACACAATTAGAAGGGACTCTCTGGCTAATTCTGCTTTAAAAATACTAATGAACTAATAATTAATGCAGTTGCATTTACATTCATGTTTTGGCCCTTTTATTCTCAAATCTTTCACATTTGTAACCCTCCAACTTCCTATTCTCTAACTCTGTCAAATCACAATATTGACGTGTTTGTCTTTCATTTCCACATCCAAAGCTCAAGGTGGGTTTTTTCAACCAGCTTATTCATAAATATTTGAACTTCTCCAAGATGTGTTGTTTTGGTTGAGTGATTTACAATGGAGAGAGAGAGAGAGAGGAGAGACATTGTGACTTCCTAGTCAGAGCCCTGGTTTTAAGACACAAGAATTAATATGAGGAGCTTGATTAATTTCTGCAGCATTTTGCTTGTCTATTTAACTTTTTAATCCTCTTTCATATCTAGACAATGTGCTTGGCCTAAGAGATGCTTCTTTTAAGAGTCTTAGGAATTCCTGGAAAGGGCTAGGGAGTAAAGTTAGTGGATTTGAAAATTTTCAGTTCTCTCTTCTTTTAATTAAAGCTTCTGATCTATTAAAATGGCAGGAACAGTGCTGTGTCTCGGCTGTGGCCTCGTTACAGACAGGCGCTAATTCATCTAAGCAGAAGTCTCGCGATGACATTTTGCTTTGGTCACAGTGAGAAGTGAGGTAGGAGAAGAGGAGTCTCATCCAGGGGGTAGACACTCAACACAAAGGGAAAATAGTGAAGTGGAAGCTGGGGTTCAGGGTGACCACGCACGTCAGATTCTTTGCCCACCCCCATCCCAACTAGCACAGCAGAAAACTCTCCTCCCACGATGCTAACTCTTTCTCGCTTACTTCCCCTCGTAGCTGCTCCCAGCAAATGGTCACCTCTTGTTGCCATGAAGTGCCAATTTTGGACCCACTCCAAATGTATTTGGGCAGTAGAACAAATAAACACTCACTCTTGAGTGAGTGTTGGAAAGTTTTTAGAGTAATAGTACATTAAGCAGTTGCTAGAAGTACGGTAGTCCTTCCTTATCCCAGGGGGATACATTCCAAGACCCCCAGTGGAGGCCTGAAACCACGGATAGTACCGAACCCTAAAAATACTATGTTTTGTCCTATACATCCATACCTATGGTAAAGTTTAATTTATAAATTAGGCACAGTAAGAGTTTAACAATAATAACATGATAAAATAGAACAATTATAACAATATGCTGTAATAAAAATTATTGTAGATCTTAGCAACCTCAGCATATGATTTTTTTTCTTTCCTTATTAAGTCAAGAGCTTTCACTTTTTCACTTCAAGGAAGCATTTGGTGGCTTCTCTTTGGCATATCTCAATTGCCAGCATCACTACTCTTGTGCTTTGGGGTCATTACCAAGTAAAATAAGGGTTACTTGAACACAAGCTCTGTGATACCATGTCCGGGCGGGGAAAATCCCCTTTCTTCCCTTCTTGTGTTCTTGTGGCTGGACTAATAGTAACACTGCTGCAAGACCAGATTAACAGGAGAAAAACCCAGTTTAATACGTACATATTGGAGACCATAAAGAAATGATGCTCAGAGAGTTAACAAAACAGGCAGTATATATATCTTTTACACAAAAAAACATAAATTTGTGAAAAATTGACAGGGCAAAGAAACTTAGGTTTGGGGTACATAATTAGTGAGCAATTTAAACAGAGTTTAGGCTTGAGGTAGTAAATTAGCGAGGTTTGTTTATTCAGATTTCTCAGCCTTGAATTCTCTAGCTCTGGTGATAAGGATGCGGGGAGAGCACCTTTTGCAGGAAGGATTTACTTCCTGCTTGCAGGGGAACAGAGGCAGCAGGGTCAGAATGTCCTTTTTGCTTCTCAAGTAACTTTAATTCTGAGTAACTAATATGCTACTGTGGGATATTTTGGTGTCGCCTGCCCTGGGCCCCAACAACCACGACTGTTGATCTGGTAACCAACTCAGCTACTAAGTGACCAACGAGCGGGCAGCATACACAGTGTGGATCCACTGGGCAAGGAGATGATTCACGACCCAGTGGGATAAAGCAGGATGGCGTGAGATCTCATCATGCTATTCATAATGGCCTGCAATTTAAAATGTATGCATTATTTATTTCTGGAATTTTCCATTTAACATTTTTGGACCATGGTTGACCCTGGGCAAGTGAAACCGTGAAAAGGGAAACCATGGATAAGGGGGGACTATTGTATACACTATACTGGGAGGACAGGAACTGAAACCAGCCATCAGTTAGCCATTGATGATTAAGCAGCTAGTAACTAGGGGGGATTGGAATTGGCCACCTCGAAATATGCCTCTGCCTGAAAGACACTTTGGCCCCCACCCCCACTAACTAACCAAAGGAGTTTGGGATGGGAGGCCTGCCCCCAGAACAGGCCATTACCATAGACATCTCTGGGTATCGGGGATCCTTGCTAAGCCCATTCTTAGCTCTGGCTGCCCTTTATAAGAGACATTTACATTTGTAAAGGAAATCTCCATTTGTAAAGGTATCATCTTCTCTGTCCCAGGAAGAAGGGGGGGCATGGCTTTACCTAGAATCTTATCAGAAGGAAAGGTGAGGACTTAAATCTGCATGATAAATTTACCCATTGTTAACTGTGCCGTTTAGCAATCTACTATCTGACTCCCACGAAGTTCCTATAGGTACATCTCCCTGGTGCCGGGTCGCCATGGTAATGGGTGTTTGAGCTATTTTTTTTGGGAATTGGAATCCCTTGTCCACTTCAGGCTGGTTGAGACTACCAACACATCAACTGGGCCCACACAGACATGTGTCCGATAAGCGACCTTTTGACATCAAGAGGTTACAACTCCACCTTTGGAGCACGCTAATGCCACCGTTCTGTGAACATGCATCCTGTGAAGAGGCCTGAAGCCTGACTACACTTGTGCAGATCATCAGTTACCTCACCTCTCCTCACCTCCAATCATTCCAGACCACTTTGCCCCCTACCTCATAAATATCCCCTAGTCCCTATTTTCGGGGAAGTGGATTTGAGATTCATTCTCCCTGTTCTCCACTTGGCTGCCTTGTGATTAATAAACCCTCTCTCTCTGCAATCTCGTCTTCTCAGTGTTTGGCTTTCTGGGCGGCAGGCAAAAATGGACCTGGTACGGTAACAGAACCATGGCTTTCTTTTTAAATGTTTGTTTTCCACTCCCAGCATCATTTATCACACCTGGCACACCTCAGGGTTCTGATAAATGTTTGATATAATAATGGATAAATAATCTTAAAGTCACCATAGAAAGAAGCATTATCTTTGGGGTCTGATTTGCTGGTGGTGGTGTTCTACTTCTCTCTTCTGGCCTGTTCACACATCCTGTTGTGTCGATAAGTGGACTCTCTGTGGAAACTCTTTAAGTAACCATGATGTTAATTCTTTCTCACATTTTGTTGTAACCAAGATGAAAACAGATTCATAGGGAATTAAGACAGACTTGCACGGAAGTTGAAATGTATTCTCTATCAGTCTGAAACTGAGGAGGCACTTGGGTTGAACTCTGCAGGCGTAGAATCTGATATTTCATTAACATTTCCTGGTAGCTTTCAAAATGTTACCCAGCTCTCAGGCAACAGTCCAGGATTACTGCTATGGCTAATTAAAAACCTGCCAAAGCTGATGGTCGTTCTTTTAAAGTTAGAAAAAAGCATTGAGTCAGTTCAACATTGTGGTTTTCAAGACTTCCACATCTAGTTATGATGGACTAGGTAATTTGGACCAGCCCTGAGGACTGAGAACAACTTTAAAAGATGGGCACAAGATAAAAATCATCTGCTTGAAGGCTCAGAGGGATAACAGACGATGAGGAATATCAGGCCAATATTGGAAAGAGAAAGAGACTCCTCCCCTAATGGCTGGGTTTGCCCTAAAGACATTTGCTGATCCTAGTGAGGCAGCTAAAGACTAAACAGAATTTTCACAACCTTAAAGGGGTAAGGGGCCACAGATGGATTTTGGTAAACCAGCTGCATCTTGGATCAGGACCCCAAATCCTATACCTCAGGTGAAAGCATGACCAAAAATTACACCAGCCTCTCTCTGACTGCAGCCGTGGTTTCAAACTCTCCAGATAACCCAGAAAAATCTCATTATGAAATTGGATTAAAATGATATCTGAATGTTGATACTCTTAGGTACCTGTAGAAGCAAATAAAAATTCTCCCAGAGAAGTATAATATTGTTCTATGCCTCAAATTATTTCTAGAAACATTTTTTCAAACCAAAGCCACACACAGAGTCAATGATATAACATAGTCCATGAGGAGATAAGAAAACATGAGAGCAGCAGAAAAGAAGAGACAACAGGGAGATCCAGAGGCTCCAGAGATTATATGGGAATTATCAGATACCTTGGATTTCAAAATCACTAAAAGTAATTTAAAATTAATTTCACTTCAACAAAGTTATTGAATACTGTTCTAGATAAATTTAGGAATATAGCTACCAATAGGACATAGTTCACACATTTGGGAAATTTACAGAAAAAAATGTATGCATTTTTTCTTTTTTTATTTAGTAAGCATGTTTATGAGGGGACTGCTGGGCCTTAAGGATAAAATAGCAAAAAAAGAAAATGATAAAGGCAGTTTCTATTCTCATTAAGTTTCCATGCAAGTGTGGGAGAGAGGCATTTATCGAAGAATGTCAATAATCGGCGCAAAATCAGCCTGCACTTCTCTGAAAGAGAGGCAAATACTGCTCTCAAAGTAAATATTAGAAATAGGGAGAATTGACTGAAGGGAGGGAGGAGGAGGCCCACCTAAGAAAGGAATGATTGGGCTGTGAGGAAGCATGGGATTTTATTGGTGTTCTCTTCTAAAATGGTAACTTGAGTACATATCTCCTTGACTTGAAACCTTTAGCAACTTCGTATCCACTACAAGATAAGTTCTGAGTAGCAGGCATATTAAATGGACTGAATCAGATGGTACGACCAATTTGCAGCTCAGATATAGAAACAAATCCAGCTCAGTCTGAATTAAAACTTCAGTTTAGCATCTAATTCAAAGCTAGGGGCTCCTGCAGCAGGGAAGGTGTGGGGGAGCATGGTCTGTTCTTTTATCTTCCTCTGATTCCTCCTCTCATTCTGTTGCTTCTAACTCTAGGCTCTGGACTAGTGAACAGGGACTAAGAAAAAAAGGGGGAAGACTCATTTAGTCAGACAGGGCTATATGTAATTCTCTCTTAAGCCCAGTGCCCTGCCAGTGGCAGCATCAAATGCTGGCTCACTTGTGAGCACCTTTGTGGGCTCTTTGGAGGAATCTCCACACTGCACAATTCATGCAGTGGGTGAGGTAGTCCTGTTGAGCCTGTTTTGGCCCCTTCCACACCCATCGCTCCCTACTCAACAGCTCTTGTCCCAATAACTCAACCCACTGTGTCTTATCCCTGAGGCACCCTCACCCTGGGAGGCAGCTCTTCCTGGGTGGTTATGTATGAGGCACACTTGGCCACAACAATACTGGAAGAGGAACCCACCCTGCCTTGCTGCCTGTGTGTGGAGCTTTTCCCAGCTTCTCACCTTCAGGATTCTCTGGTGAGGAAATACATACAGCCTCTAGGTCTATGTCTATTTCCAAGGCTTCTCTCCACTCTGGCAGCTCCACGGGGAAGGGCGTAAGAGTTTCTATAGTTGAACAAGCATCAACTTAGGGGTGAAATTCTGGCCTCTCCTTTTTTTTTTTTTGCAAGGGAAGATTTGCCCTAAGCCAGCATCTATTACCAATCTTCCTCCTTTTTTCTTCGTCTTTCCTCCCAACAAAGCCCCAGTATATAGTTGTATATAGGTGTAAGTTCTTCTAGTTCTTCTGTGTGAGCTGCTGCCACAGCATGGCTACTGACAGACAAGTGGTGTGGTTCTGCGCCCGGGAGGCAAACCCGGGCAGCCGAAGCCGAGTGTGCCGAGCTTTAACCACTAGACCATCAGGGCTGGCTTGGGCCTCTTGCTTTTGTAGGCATCCTCTAAATGTCTCTCTCTCATTCATTTATTCATTCACTCATTTATTCTCGCTCCATTTGGGAAGAGAAGGGGAAGAAAGGAGGAAATGCAAAGTACTTTTCCTGTAAGCATAAGATTCCCTGCCTCTGTCAATCCCCTCTTCAACAAACTGAATTCTCATATAAGCCAGAAGGAGGGGTGGGGAAAAGAGGAGAAAAACTGCTTTGGACTCATCTTAATAAGATCTCATAAGGTGTCTGTTTCTCCTCTTAACAGCAAGTACCCTCAATTTGGGGGCTTTAGACAAATTTGGAAAGAACAAGGAGAATTGTATTCAACATCCAGTCACATCTGATTTCCTAATTATGACTCAAAAGACATTCATGATCTGACTCCTGATTACCTCTCCTGTCTTTCTGCATACTCCTACACTCTGGGTGTCTGGACTATCGCAATATCCCAAACAGGGCTTGTTCTTTCATGCCTCCCTCAAACTATTATCACTTCTGCTCAAAATCACTGTTGTTCCCCACTTGGTCAGCCAAACTATTGATCTTTCCAGTCAGAAGCAAGGGTGTCTTCTGTGAAAACAGCCTCCTTCATTATCTCTTTGCTTCCTCATATGTATCTATCATGGCAAATATTAAATTGAAGGGTAATTATTAAATTCAACCAAAATTTATTGAGTATCTACCAAGAGATGAGAATCTCTGCCCTTCTCAAGTTTAGAATCACATTCATCTTGGAACTCCAGGAGGGCAGAAGGTATATCTTATTTACTGCCTGTTCTCAGACAGAAACTAAATACCCTTAAGCATTGAGTGGTAAGTTAATGAGTTGGTGAAATAGATGTTGTAAAAGGAAGAATACAAACATAAAGCAAGCACCACGGGAACACAGAAGAGAGAGGGACTCCCACGAAAACATCAGAAATGCATTTTGGAGGAAGTGATATTTGTTCTAGGCTTTGAAGGAAGGTGCTATGAGTTAAATTGTGTCCCCTAAAAATTCATATATATTGAAGCCCTAACCCCTAGTACCTCAGAATGCGACCTTATTTGGATATAGAGTTATTGCAGATGTAGTTATTTAAGATGAGGTAATATCATTACTGAGTAAGGGCTCACTGCCCAATGCACATAAAAGCCAATACTGTGGCACTGGCTTTTGAGAAAAGAAAAAGCTTTTATTGAGGGGTTGACCGGCAAGTAGACAGCAGGCAAGCTTTCAAATCTATCTCCCTGATCCAGGGTTCAGGGTGAAATTTAAGGAGTTAGGGGAATTTCAAACTTGGCAGAAGCTGATTGGCTCGTCTTGAATCAGTCCATATATGGTAATCAAGCTACTTGGGCTACTGGAAGCCAGATTTTCCTTATTGAAGGACTTCTCACTTCAAAGGGCTCCAGTGGCAACATTTCTGAAGATTCTTGATTCCAGGGCCATCCTGGGTCTATGGGTTCCCGCCTGGCACATGTCTAACGCTGTCTCTGTTGTTGGGAAAGGTTTGATTAGTCAACAAGCTGTTTTAAGGAAGCAATATTAGTTTAAGCCAGTCAATGTTTTATGTGCTGTTTCAGTACTGGGGTAGGGTGGACCCCTAATCCAATGTGACTGATGTCCTTATAAAAATGGAAAATTTGAATGCAGACATGCACACAGGGAGAATGCCATGTGAAGATAAAGGTAGAGATCAGGGCAATGCAGCAGAGACCAAGGAATGCCAAAGACTGCCAGTAAATCACCAGAAGCTAGGAGAAAGGGGCATGGGACAGATTCTTCCTTATAGCCCTCAGAAGAAACCAATCCTGCTAACACCTGATTTCATGTGGCCTCCAGAACTGCGAGACAAATTTCTGTTGTTTAAGCCACTCAGTTTGTTGTTCTTTGTTCTAGCAACTCTAGCAAACTAATGCAGAAGGGAAGGGTTTAATCAGGTAAATACCAAGATGTGCAATACACCTAGGACAAACCTAGAGTGGGAAGAATGCTGAGGGCATTCTGGGAACAGCTGATATTGCTCAAGAGTGGAACAGATGTTGCGTGGGCTGGGGGGCCCGTATGCAGCAGAAGTTAAGATTATATCAGAAGTTTGGAGGCTGACTGTTGAAGATGTTGACTGTCATACTGAAAAGTTTGGGAGTTTTTTAGGTAAGAGGGACATTTCACAAATTGTTAAGTTGGAGAGAATCTTATCACTCATGATTCAAACATTCATTTCAACAAGTACTTATTGAATGACTGCTACTTTGTTCTAGGCATTGAGGATACAGTGGAGGGAGAGAGACAATAAATACATAAAACAAACAAATAAATGTCAGATTGAGATCATTGTTGTGGAGGGAAAAAGTCAAGGTAATAAGTGGGGGAAGATATATAAGTGTATGTTGAATAATGTTATCAGTTGAAGAAAAACAAACCAGGAGGAGGAGATGGAGGAAGAGAGGAAGGAGGCAGAGAAGGGTACATTATTTGAGGACAGTGGTCAGGGAAGATGTCTCTGATAAGTGTCACTTGAGATCAGCAGGAAGTGGGGACCAAGTTGGGCGGCATTTGGAACATTATCAGTGCTGGCCCCGTGGGTAGCGGTGGGAGTGGGTGGTGTTTGCCTTATGGTGTTTGAGGGAAAAACAAGGAAGCCATTGTAGCTGCCATGCAGTGAGCAGAGGGAGGCATTTTAGGAGATGGAAATCAGAAAGTTTGGGAGGAAGTGAGAGGTAGGATATAACGATGAGAAGTAATTAGAGCTTGCTAACGCTTGGTGCTTTTCTCTTGGGATTGCACATGAAAAGGTCGGGCCATCCCAAACTGCCTCAGTCAAGCCAGTATGAATTCAGTCAAGACCCAGGTGTACGCTTCCTGCCCTGGAACAGCCAAGGAGATGTGAAGCTATCTCACGTGCTACTGCACAACTGTTAGCATACCCAAAGAAATGGAGGGTCTGATAACACATTCAGCTCTTTCAGCGAACAAAAGCAATTTCAACATTGTTGGGTGTATGGGTAGTGCTTCTAAAGTAAGGGCTGGATTTTTCACCTCGGAAGAATGATGAATTATTGAAAAGCACTCAGCTTGATTCTTTTTTCCCTGCAACACATATTTTCTCATAGCATTTAATACATGGGAGCCAGGAAACTCCGCCAAACGTTATGTATAGAAAACGTTCTGAACATCTTAAGAGTCAAGTCAGAAATAGAGGTGATTGGATATTTACATAATTAGAAAGCATGGTCAGAATTTGAATAAATCATTACAGACACTGTCTCCACAGAAAGCCCTAAAGCTCTCACCTCACTCCGAATTAATGCAAAGAGAAGAATGACACCAAATTACATACCAAACTCCAGCTGTAATAATTACTCAGACTTCAGTCCATAACCTGGCCAATTTTAAATTAGAGAGAAACCATACTTTGCAGGTATCCATGCCTATCATTTGATTAACATTTACAAACAAAAATGAGTTCTCACAGCTCTCTGGTGAGGCATGAAATATTTTATTTTTCTCTAGTTAGAGGCAGAGAAATTTGTAAGAGTCACTTGAAAGATCTTTTTTTAATGATTGCACAAAAATCTGGGATAAAGCAGAAATTGAACTTGGTCCTATGCTCTGGTTGAGAGGACAACACTCATTTCCAACTTCCTGGAGGTTTGAATTCCAGCCATCATGGGAAGACTGACAAACCTTATCTAAATTGCCATTTTTCAAAAGCTTGCTGCAAATGTGGTAGGGGAAAATGGTCCCCCCCCAACTCTCACTCTTATATAAATAGAACACACTCTCATTAGGATTTCATTTTAGATTCATTGGAAAGGACTTGAGTTTCACTTCTGAAGTTTCTAACCAGGTATAAAGAATACTCGTGGGAAATTAGAAAACATTTTTGAAAAAAAAATGAAACTAAATATTGCTTCAGTCCAGGTGTCATTAAAATCAGTTTCTGTTTTTGTTTTCCTGTATTCTCTTAACAGGGAAAGCAAGCGATTTTAAACTCTTCATGACCATCACTCTCTTCTATATAGAAGGCAGGATTCATTGGTCTGAATTAGAAAGATGGTACAACTGGAAAGGATCTTAGAGTTTATCTGGTTTAACCTTTTACTTTAAGAGCCATTGCCCAAGGGGCTAAATAACTTGTCTTAGGTAGTATTGCCCTGAAATTAAGTATGATTTTGAGATCCTGATTTGAAGTTTTCTGTTTGAAATGCAATATTTAAGCTCTTAGGGACCGAACTAGATTTCAAAACCCCCAAGCCTGGCATCACGGTCTCCAGGAAGTAGGATAATGATGCCTCGGATAGATCATGTATGAAATGTGTTTGGCATGTAAGTGTTTAATAAACATTACCTGTTATTATTAAGAAATAGTTTTCGGCTGCCTGCAAACATTAGGCAGCTCTTATATGCCTCTATGTTTATGATGTGAAGATCCTCCAAGGCTCAGTGCTATGACAAGAAGAATTGCTTAGCTATAAAGCCACAGGGAGATTTCAGGACACAGAATATAAGGTGACTATGCAACTCCATCATTCTTTACTGACATCAAAACGAGAGCATCTGCCATCTCAGACATCCTTTGCTGGCCTATTTGAAGGATACCTGAGATTCTGGCTCAGAGTTCTTTGCCAGGAGCTTCCCCGAAGAATGAGACAACTCAAAGGGGCTCATTCCGTGTGTGCTTCATAGGCACACTGGGTGGAACTCCTCAGAAGCTTGCATGGAAGCTTTGGTCTGAGTCTGAGCTGGAGGCAAGGTACAACCTGATTTGTGCAAACACTGACAATGCTATACCCTATTCTCCGATTCTTGCCCAATTATGTCAGGAGTGGGATCCCTGGCTGAGGGAGGAGGAAGAAAGAAGAAAAGGGAGACTATTTCTAGGTCTGGACATCCTTCCTTTCCACCCCTTGGGTTCTGGGTGGCTGTTCCCTCTGTCTTCATAGCATCCATCACGAAGGTTGTTAAGTAATCATTGTTTTAAAGTCTATTCCTGTGCAAGACTATGAGTTTTATAAGAATAGGAACCATTGGTCTATTGCTTTTCCTTGGTGTCTAGCACGGTGCCTGACATAAAGCAGACCCTCAGGAAATGCTGTTGGGGAAACAAATGCGTGCATGCATTCTTTCTGCTAACAGCAAATGGAGTATCCTCGGATCCTCTCTTTGCGGACAAGGAATGGAGGTGGTTGGAGGAGGAAAACGTTTATTGAGTATCGCCTCCATTTTATGCATTTTCACATGTTACTTCAGGAAAAGACTGCTCACAAACGGTGGACAAGAAAATGTTGGCCAGCTGCTCGTCTGACTAACAGCCACGTGCATTCCACGTCCCGTGCGCTAAATTTGTTTGCTGCTGACTTCTCCTACCGTTCATCTGGGAGTACTCAAATTTGGAGTCATTTTAGTTAAGCACTAATTAACCAATTAGCAACTGTCAACTTTTTTTCTTTCTTTTTTTTATGGTCTCCAGGATTCATGGCTTCTTTTCTATGTTAAGTTTCTAAGAAGTGGCTTATGTATGTGGAAATCCTATCTTTGTAAATGAAATATAAGTGGAAAATTCTTCCTATTTCCTCCTGCTCCCTGAAATCACAGACCCTAACCATGTCCCAAAGTCCTTGTCCCTCTTGTAGGTGGTGGTATTTGCTCCCCTCAAAACCCCGCCTACCTCACCAAGAGAAAAAATAAAGGTCTGGATAAACCGTGTAAGAAAATAGACATAGATGGAGAGGGAGAGACATGATTTCCAATTTATATTCTATGATACATTTATATTGATGATGATAATAAAACTTAGCTCAAAGACACTTGAGCTGAAGTAACAATGGCAGCAGCCATTTCTTGAGCACGTGTTTGAGGAGATGTCCCGTTTCCTGACTCACTCTCAGTAGACCAGGGTTCTGGTGACTCTGCCACTTATTAGTTCTATGACCCTGAACAAGTTACTTAACCTCGTTACATCTGTTGCTTCGTTTGTAAGATAAAGATAATAATAGTGGCAATTAAATTAGATAATATATACAAACTGCTTCTCACAGTGCCTGGTATACAGCTAAAGGCCAAATAAAAAGTAGCCCTTCTAAGTATTCACTCAACAAACATTTATTGAGCATTGCTGTATAACAGGTATAATATTCAATGCAGGGGATAGAAACACTTTCTCGTTTCCTCTAGATTTTAAGGCCATTTAGGCATAGAATTATTTTGAAAATGAAGTACTCTAAATATTGGAATTGTTGGGGCCCAGGACAGGCCGCCTCAAAATGGCATACTGACTATTTTGAGATAAAGTTGTTTAAAAAGCCAAGAGGATATTCGACCCACCTGTCTCTTTTCCTCCTGAAAGCAGGAAATAAATCTCCCAGGTGAAAGGTGCTCTCCCTGCATTCTTATCACCAGAGCTAGAGAATTCAGGACTGAGAAACCTGAATAAACAAACCTTACTAATTAACTACCTCAAGCCTAAACTCTGCCTAAATTCTTCACTAGTTACCAACCCCAAATCTAAGTTCCTTTGTCCTGTCAATTTTTCACAAATTTATGTTTGTTTGTGTAAAAGATACATATACTGCCTGCTTTGTTCACTCTCTGAGCATCATTTCTATATGGTCTCCAATATGTACGTATTATACTGGAGTTTTCTCCTGTTAACCTAGTCTTGTGTCAGTTTTATTAGTAGTCCAGCCGTAAGAACAAAAGAAGGGAAGAAAGGGGATTTCCCCCATGCACCCCGACAAGACTATTTCCCACATGTGTATTTCCCTTAGAAAGGGTGTCCCTCACACCTTTGGCCAGGACTCATAGACAAATCAAAAAGTGTCATCATTTATCCAGTTAATCTAAGAGTGTAGAAAGTCTAGAGGATTCATCAGGATAATGAGAAATTAGGCCAGAATAATTCTCTAAATGAACTGGGAAATTGTTGACTGTTCACAATGGATTCTTTAGCTACCTAATATATGAACACCCTTCTGATTATGGGGACTTCCCCACTGTGTAAAAATGCAGGATCTCCCACCAGACAAGCGTAAAGATCCAGACACTCTCTTCTCACCCTCCAGCAATAGGCATGTGACTTGGACAATCAGAAGCTCTCACCTTGGACTTTGAATCTTGAGAGAATTGGGCAAAAAGACAGGGACAATTGATACTGTATTTCCAGAAGCAAGGTTGTGAGTCTAACGATGGCTGTCTGGATTGTCCAGTAATGGTGATGGTGGTATAGATGCTCTCACTGGACTGACCTGTGGCAGGTCCAGGCTGTTTCTTGCTGCCAGTGCTTCCTGATTCTGGCCTGGTTTCCAGGCCCGGTTCTCCATTCTTCCCAAGGATCTTGTGAGCTCCCAAAATCCTTCCAATAATTTTCTTGCTTAAATTAGCTAAAGTTGATTTCTGTTGCTTGCAACCAAAAGTCCTAACTGAAACACTATTGTTCTTTCCTTTGGGTACATGAGACTGTGATAATTCATGGTGCTCTGCTCTAACCTGAGGAGAGTCACCTCTTCTTCTGCCTCAGGGGTGTCCACTTGACTGGCTGCAGAAGACACAGCTGGTGAAGGCAGGAAGAAAAAAATACAGACAGAAAAGATAGACTCAGGGTAGTAGATGTTTCCTAAGACCTACCCTGATTTCTTTTAGGTGTTGAGTCCAGAGCAGTAATTTTAATTTCACGTCAGCTCTGACGAGTTTGGGGCGTAAACATAACTCTGCTTAAAAAATACACACACACACAAGGAAAGGCCTCCAGGAAATATTCTATTTAGTTCTTAATGGCACATTTAAATGTTAAAGCATAAATGAATAATTAAAGATGAAAACATAGTTGTATAAATTGATAGCCAGTGCACCATAGTAGGCATGCAGATACCATGTTTCATTTTTATAATCTTAATCTTTACTCTGTCTATTCTACTCTGTGTAGTGGAGGAATGTCAGAGTATGAATTTTATTTCCTCAAGGCAGAGGCTAACCCATTTTAAGGGTGGTAGGGGGAGTGAGGCAAGGGGCCCTTTAGGCAGCCTTCTCAGCCTGTTGTTTGTGAGGCATTACATCTTCAAGAATTTTCCTTAAGTACCCTGGAGAGACAGCATACCTTAAACCATATGAACTACCCCATCTAGTCTCAAAGAGGCAGCATATTGTGGGGGAACAGAGCTGAGTCAGGGGCCTCACCCCCAGTAAGCCGCATAACGTCTCCAGGCCTCAGTTGCTGCCTCAACTTCTGAAAGATGAAGAGCTTTGCTCATTTGATCTCTAAGGTTTCCTGCAGCTTTAATATTGTTAGTGATCATGTAATACTTGAGCAGTTGAAATTAAGAATAGGGATCATAATAGGAGTTAGGAAACAGAGTGAGGAAGAAAAATGGGGACATTGGCAGGGAGGAAAAGAGCTTTAGCATGCCACCTGGCACAGCATAGGGATGTAAGAAGCTTTGGAAGAATGGAACTAAGCCCAGACAGAGGAAGCGGGAAATGTCATCCTCGATTCCAGTTCTCACATACTTCCTATTCTCACCGTGAGGGTCCCCGGGTTGCACTGCTAGGTGGAAGCATAGGTGGGGCTGGGAAGATACCACTTCAATTCTTGCCTACTCAAGAAGCCTCCAAGGAAGCCCCGGGGCTTCTCTGAGCCCAGCTTGACTACCTGAGATGCAATGGAAGGAAGGACAGACAGACCAAGGTCATCTGCACCCGGGCTCTCCCACTGAAGAGCTGAATAAATTTGAGCAAGTTATTTAAGCTGTCTAAAGCCTTAGTTTCCTCATCTGTGTCATTATACCACCCTTAAAGTTGCGAAGATTAACAATATTTTCTTTATGCTGCCTGGTATTGGAAAGCGAGCAATCAATGATCAGTAACCAACATAATTGTACTTGTTGCTGTTACCATAGTTATTATTGCTGTATCTGTCTTGAGGAACCATGGGATGCCTTGGGATGGCAGCTCTCTAGAACTGACTTGCCGATGTGGACCTAGGTCATATGGAGAAATTGTGTAGAATGAACTTCCAATTACTCTATCATCTTGTATTTAGTGGAGCAGAGACATTTCCAGAAAGGGAGGAACAGACTTTAAATTGTACCCAGGGAGTGCATCTTGAAAGAATAATATGAACCAATGCTTCAGCTCAGCTCCAAAGGCAGGTGTGTACCACTGTGTGGTGTTACACAGGTTATCTTTCCTAATGCAGACCTAGGGGACGTGAATAAATTCTTTGAAAATGGTTTGTAGGAGGACTAAACGAGACAGCATATGAGAAGCGCTTGAGAAGGGATTCTGGAAACACAGCTACCTGAATGCAGCCTCCTTCCTTTCCTGAGAACTCCAAGCTGTTTAGCTCTCTGGATTCAAGTGGCTAATGGAACTTACTGGCAAGTGAGTGTAAGTGAACTGTGAGTTCTGTTGGGGTCCTGGGGAAAAAACTGCAAGGGGCTTCCTCTCCTGTGGTCTGGGCAAGCAGTTGGTTAATAGCATTGAGCCTAAGAGCTAGGACTCCAGCCATATAATAAGATCTGTGTATGGATCTCTAATGTCAGTGCCAATCTTACATTACTGGAAAGTACAATAGAACTTCCAAACAAGGAGAAAAAGATGGAATGAATCGTAAATTTAATGAAACAGCATAATTTAAAAAAAAGAAAAAAGCAAATTGTGAGGTCAAATAACCAATAAAGTTAAAAGGAAGAAATAAAATCAGGTATATTCATTATAATACTACATGTAAGTGAAAGTTTTAAAGACAGAAACTGTCAGATTGGGTTAAAAAGAAAACAAAAAAGACTTTTATATAGTGTATAAGGAACCTGCAAAAAATAAAGTAATATTGAAATTATTTTATTAAAAAAGAGATAGTTCGATAAATAAACACTAGGCAAATGCAAACAAACAAATAAAAAAAAACCAGGAGCAGCAATATTAAAATTATTCAAAATGGAATTTAAGGTAAAAGGCACCAAACAGGTTAAAGAAGAACATCACATTATAGAGTTTCAGTAGGAAAAGAGTAAGAAAAAGAAGTAAAAGCAATATTTTAATAGATGTTAGACAAGAATTTTCAAGAATTGATGAAAGACATTAAGTTACTTATTGAAGAATTACTATGAACACCAATCAGAATATATAGTAAACCACATACAGGTGCATCATAGTAAAACTGCTTAAAAACAAAGACAGGGGCCAGCCCGGTGGCTTAGCGGTTAAGTGTGTGCGCTCCACTACTGGCGGCCCAGGTTCAGATCCCAGGCGTGCGCTGATGCACCACTTCTCTGGCCATGCTGAGGCCGCGTCCCACATACAGCAACTAGAAGGATGTGCAACTATGACAGACAACTATCTACTGGCGCTTTGGGGAGAAAAAGGGGAAAAAAAAAAGGAGAAAGATTGGCAATAGATGTTAGCTCAGGCTGGTCTTCCTCAGCAAAAAGAGGATTGGCATGGATGTTAGCTCAGGGCTGATCTTCCTCACAAAAAACAAACAAACAAACAAAAAACTAGGGAAAAAAAATAACAAAGACGGGAGAAAAGCATTTAGACAACCAGAGCCATATTTTGGTTGTTTTAATACAGCAGAGAAATGATAGAAGCCAGAAGACAGTGGAATGATATGTTTCACAAGAGAACGTAACACAGAAAATGGAGGGGAGGGAGAATGGAGTTTAAAAATTCTAAGGTTGCAACACTGCTAGGGAAATGGGGAAAAAGCGATCACTTTTATTCTACTGTAATAAGTCAAGCTTTCTCACTGGATACAGAAGGAAAAAGCAAGTGTACACTGCTTGCTAGAAACATGCATTAAACATAAGATTGAAAACCAAAGGTAGGGAAAAAATCTGCAATCCAAACACTTAACAACAGTGATGGGATCACCTTCAGACAAGGTAAGACTGTAAGAAAGGGGCATTATTAGAGATGAAGAGAGATGTTCCATAAGGACTAAATATTAATCTACTGGGAGTATATAATGATTCGAAATTTATATGAATCCAGTGATATGGTGAGAGCAGACCACTGCCTCTTCTGAGAGAGAACATGACTGGACCCCACTGACTAGGTGCTGCTGATGGAACTGGGTCAAGTGTGGGATGTGGAATCTTACTGCTAGATGACTCTGGTCTTCTCTGCTGCTAATATGAGTTCCTTTGATTCTGGGCAGTGGCTAAAGATGATTATTGTGTTTATATTGACCGTTTCTCACTAGACAGAAACCTGGGGTGGAGGCTAAGAGACTCTGGGTGCTAACTTACACTAAGTAAGGATATGGCCCAAGGTTAGGAGATTATACAAAAATATCTTCCTTGCCTTCAAGCAACTTAAACTGTGGGGAAGACCAACCTATAAAAGTAACTAACATACAAGGCTTAGTAGGATAAGTGAGATAAAAAATGGTAGAAGCAAAAGCATACACAGCATAGGGTGCTAAGTGTCATAAGTAGAGTTACAAATAAAGGCAAAACTGAAGTATGAAAAAATGAATTCAAAGTCACTAATTCAAATGCAGGGTGAGAGAAACCCAGGATTTTACTCCACATCCAGTGCCGGAATTGCCTCAAGCTTAAAATGCAATAACACACTATCTCCACGGGTCCTGTTAGTCAGGACATCACACACCCTTGATCCTTGCATCTAAGTATAGTTTGAGATCTATTTTTTACATTATGATTTAGCAAAAGAAGTATGTAGAAGATCAAACTGTAAAGAACGTGGAAGTTCCTGGGAGACCCTCAGTTCATGCAGCTTTCCGTGGGAACCGTCTTGCTCGGCAGAGGAGTCTGATTTCTCCATTCTCCACTGAGCCTTCCGTAGGTGTGAGTCTCTTTGGAGGGGTTGCAGACCCAGAGCTCTCACCGCCTTCAAAGGACTGCCGTGCTGAGTCAACTCAACAGGGCAAAAAGAATGCAGTTGAGACAAGCTGCAGCTTCCCAAATAGCAGCCTACTAGCCCCTCCATGTGAAATTGCAGGGCAGAAATCTAAAGGAAACATCGGGGACTTCACAAAATGGCTGGTAGAATAGTTATTCTATTTAGTTACCACAGTGCCTGATGTAAACCAGCCCCAACTGACTCCAGCAAGCCCTCTTTTCCCATCCAGCTGAATATAAACCCAGCCCACGGCTCTCAGTTTAAGAAGTAGCCTTATAGTCTCTGCAGAAATGGCAGGCCAATTGAAACTCTTTGACAGCAAAAATTATGCCCAGAATAAGATAGGGATGCCAAGCACTAGGAATATAACAATGACCAAAACAAAATTCCTGACCTCAGGGAACTTAACCTCTACTTGAAAACAGACAATAATTATATATTATAATATATAATATGTTGGGGGGCTAGTCAATGCTGTAAGAAAAGAATAGAGCAGGGTAGTAGAGATTGGGAGTGTCAGAGAGTGAGTAAATTACTATTTTTATGTAGGTGGTCAGGGAAGGCCCCAGTGATAAGGCGATGTTTGAGCAGAGACGTAGAAAATGAGGAAACCAGCCACTAGGCTATCTGGAGGACGAGCAGAGGACCAGAAGTCCAGCAGAGGGCACAGTAAGTGAAAATGAGATGGAGCTTGCATAGCATGTTTAAGGAACAGCAAGGAAGCCAGTGTGGCTAGTCAGAATGGGATGATAAAGGAGGAGATGGTAGGAGGGTAAGAGATGATGTCATAAAAGGGTAGGAAAGGGAAGATCACAAAGTCTTATTGTGCATGGTAAGGACTCTGGCTCTTATCTTGAATGAATCCATTGGAGGATTTTGAACGGAGGAGTGACATGATGTGACTTACATGTTTAAGGTATCACTCTGGGTGTCCTATGGAAAATAGACAAAAGTGGGACAAGAGCTGAAGTTGGGAGACCAAAAATGTAAAAAGTTATTGCAATAATCCAGGCAAGTGGTAATGGTGGCTTAAACCAGCGGGATAATACCTTGTGGCCACTTCACAGAAATGGGATGCACCTCCATCCAAAATTTGGTTCAAATATTGAGATTGTGGATCACACACACACACACACACAACCCCCAAGAGGGCATGAAATGGTTTATTATTACTCATATAATAAGGCTTTTTCGAAAGAACAAGACAAACCTCCCAAGATAGTTCAAAAATGGCTTGAGAGAGCAGAGAAGGAGACAGACTTGGGGTCGTATGGTGGTCAGGGAGTGGGGCTGGATGGACAGTTCCCACACACGGTTTGAACCTCCCACTGGTGCCAAAGGAGGGAGCACCTGGGGCCTTCTTATCAGCTTTCTCAAATGTGGGGTAGAAGGGAAGAGAGAGGAGTAAGGCTTAAAAACCGTAAGTAGTCAAACATCCAAAAATTGAGACATTTTTATTATATAACGGTAGAGATGGTAAGAGGTGATCAGATCCTGGAACTGTTTTTAAGACAGTGGTATAATATTTACACCCGAAATAAGGTTTGAAGTGTAATGGAAAAAAATTAAGGATAATTCCCTTTTTCATTATATTTTAGCAAATAAAAAATTTAAATGACTTAAAAAATCAATAAGAAATTTCTTTTATTTGCTCATGCGTTCCCCGCCCACCCCTGACTTCAATATTGAAGGTTTTGTTTAAATATAAAGACCATGTCTTTTACTTCTCTTTAATCCTCACCAACCTCCCCAACGATTTTCCCTAGAAAATAGGACAGTGCTCTGAAAGTAGGAATGTTCAAAAAATACTTATTGATTGAAAAGATTTGCAATAATATATTATTAGAGAATTCCATTGATTTAAAACTACATATTACCTTGCTTATCATTCAAGTCAAACACTGTCTTTAAGTGAAATTTTAAAAAATATCCTAAATTATAAAACTGGGATGTCATATTATTATTTATCACAGATATATTTAAACATCTGGGGTATAATAAAGAATCTTTTACTTACAACTTTTATTTCAAAAGTGACCTTTTATTATTTTATAGCTAATTAAGGAGGCAGCTGTGTTATAATAAAAGTGTCCTAAAATAGGAACCTAAAATTCTGGGTTTTATTCCCATTTTTGCCATAAACTAGGAAAATGTGTGGTCCTGGGTACATCAGTCCTCTTTTCTGAGTCTCATCAGTAAAATGAGGGAACAGGATTGAATAATTCCAGAATTCTTTCACTGACACTATGTAAGTGCTGACAGCAAATGTGAAGGTTTCAAGAATTGAACACTTGTATGGAATCACAAAATTGCTTCTAACAAAACCCTGTAGCTTTGTCTTGTCAAGTACAAGTGAAATGGTTTTATGGTTAGAGAAATCCAGGGGAAACATGTAGCTCCCAAGTTAGGAAATTTTATGAGAATTATTTTTAAATAGTTTTTTTTAATGAAACTCTATATGTCTATTGTAGAAAATAACACAAGTACTAAACTGTATAAAGAATATTTAATGGAATATAATAGAATTGACTGTGGTCTGCATTCCTGATCTCTTGAGATTTAGAAACAATAAGCTCAATAGAATGTATATGTTACCAAAATTTGGCTTTCAAATACTTTACATACCTATGGTCCAGCGTTTTGTAGGTTACTCTTTTGAAATCAAAGAGATTTTTAAAACTTAAAATAAATGCAAACTATCAAAATCACCTTGACCCTGGATTATTAATCTTAAATATAAAAGTGTTACTCAGCATAAAACTGTGAAAATTATGGCTATATATGTCAAGGATCCTCTGTCAAAAGCAAAGAAAATTTTAATTGGGTTGCTAGTTTTTTTTTGTTGTTGAGATGCATGAGTTCTTTACATATTTTGGAGATTAACCCCTTATCAGAGGTATGGTTTGCAAATATCTTCTCCCAATTGTTAGGTTGTCTTTTTGTTTTGTTGATGGTTTCCTTTGCTGTGCAGAAGCTTTTTAGTTTGACGTAGTCCCATTTGTGTATTTTTTCTATTGTTTCTCTTGCCCGGTCAGACATGGTGCCTGAAAATATGTTGCTAAGACCCATGTCGAAGAGTGTACTGCCTATGTTTTCTTCTAGAAGTTTCATAGTTTCAGGTCTTACATTCAAGTCTTTAATCCATTTTGAGTTAATTTTTGTGTATGGTGTAAGATAATGGTCTACTTTCATTTTTTTGCATGTGGCTGTCCAGTTTTCCCAACACCATTTGTTGAAGAGGCTTTCCTTTCTCCATCATATGTTCTTGGCTCCTTTGTCGAAGACTAGCTGTCCATACATGTGTGGGTAAAGACCTGAACAGACATTTCTCCAAAGAAGATAGACAGATGGCCAACAGGCACATGAAAAGATTTTCAACATCATTAACTATCAGGGAAATGCAAATCAAAACTACAATGAGATATCACCTCATGTGCATCAGAATGGCTATAATTAACAAGACAGGAAACAAGTGTTGGAGAGAATGTGGAGAGAAGGGAACTCTTATACACTGTTGGTGGGAGTGCAAACTGGTGCAGCCACTATGGAAAACAGTATGGAGATTCCTCAAAAAATTAAGGATAGAACTACCATATGATCCAGCTATTCCACTCCTGGGTATTTATCCAAAGAACATGAAAACACCAATGTGTAAAGATACATGCACCCCTGTGTTCATTGCAGCGTTATTCACAATAGCCAAGACTTGGAAGCAACCTAAGTGCCCATCAAGGGACAAATGGATAAAGAAGATGTGGTATATATACACAATGGAATACTACTCAGCCATAAGAAATGATGAAATCCAGCCATTTGTGACAACACGGGTGGACATTGAGAGCATTATGCAAAGTGAAATAAGTCAGAGGGAGAAGGTCAAATACCATATGATCTCACTCATTAAGTAGTAGATAATAACAACAACAAACACACACGTAGAGACAGAGATTAGATTGGTGGTTAGCAGAGGGGAAGGGGAGAGGGAGTAGGACAAAAGGGATAATCAGGCACATGTGTGTGGTGATGGATTATAATTAGTATTTGGGTGGTGAACATGATGTAATCCATGCAGAAATATAAGTATAATGATGTACACCTGAAATTTATGCAATGTTGTAAACCAGTGTTACCGCAATAAACAAAAAAAAGAAAAAAAAAAATGAAAAGAAAATTTTATATGTAATTTTTTAAAAACCAATAAATTAAAGTTTAAGAAGGAAAGCTAAAAATAATATAAAACTATAACTCAACCTTTTTTTAACAACTAAAAAAGCACTTTCAGAATTGATATAATCTGATTTAGAAAAAATGTTTTATCTCAACCCAGTCCCACTGAAATTACTCTCTTAAATGTCTCTAGTGGCTATTTGATGTATACAATGCTGTGTTCTATGAGAAGAATCTTAACCTTCATTTGCTCAATGCCTGCCAAATTTGGTAATTACTTTGACAATTCAGTTTCCAATTCAAGTCATATCATGCCTTGCATTCTAGTTGGCTTTTTGTGGACCTGTCCACGGTACTGCAGACAGCTTTTTGATGGGAAAAGCAGTGGCTGCTCATCTTTGTATGCCTAGAACCTTGCGCAATGCTTGGTGTGTGAGACAATTTCAAAAAATATTTGCTATATTAAACCAATGGGTTCTATACAAAGTTTGAAGAGTGATTGGAAACTGAATCATCAAAATAAAATTTAGTCTTTTGTTCTGATATGGGCTAAGTGATTTAGATTTAGTGATTTAGAAATACTAATTGAGTTGTGGGAGAGCAACTTCAATATTCACTAAAATGGAAAATATTTTTGCCTAAGAGAAAAGATTGGGAAATTTATCAGCAAATCTGAGGACAGAGATGGCATTTGTCTCATGGAAATAGGAAAGAATCAAAGAGAGCTGGAAACCATGTTAGACCACCAGTGAAAATGTATCAGGCCTTTTAGGCAGCTGGAAGGGAGTTTATTCTTAGGGAAACAGAAAGTTTTCATGCAGTTTATATTTTACTATTGTTGAATTTTATCTATCTTAGAATCATCCATAATTTTTTAAAAAATGCCAATATAGCTCAGTTGTGCTGAAAGTTAATACAGTTGTTGTTGTTGTTATTTTCATTATTGGATCACAGTTTTAAGGAGTGAATAGTGGCATTGAATGGAAGTGAGGGAACTCAAGCAGAAAGATACAAGTCATAGAGTTAGATAAAATATTGCCTGGAGATTCTTGTCCCAGAGCTCCCCACTGCTCAAACCTTGGGAATTCCATGTTTGATCATAAGGATCAGCAAGTGGGATTGATACAAACAAATAAAATAAAATTTCCCTCAGCAGAGCTTGTCTCAATTTGCATAACCTACTTCTTTTCATATGCTTATACCTCAATGGCCACCACCAATCATCAGCACTACCAACGTTTCTGTGGCTGACCTCTGGCAGGAGGGACATACGTATTAGTCCAGTGCTCTGGAGCTTAATTTTAAGTCACCTAATTGTAACTTGACTCTAAATATGGGTGCTGATTTTGATGTTAGATTTTTCTCTTATTACTAAGACAAAGCTTCCACCTCAGCACCCACTTAACTGTAAGGGGCTTAGAAAACGAAAACAATGCAAGGCTAGGCTTGGCATTCTAATGGAAGGTAACAGAGCTGTTTCTAAGGCATAACTTGAGGGACTAGCAGTAGGCAAATATTAGCTTACAGCAACATCTGAGGCACAACACTGGGTCACAGAGTGGCCTGCCCAGTTGGCAAAGCATAGAGGTGAGAATCATGGTATTCATAGATTTAGGTTGGTAAGCCAAATTCCAGACTATTTAGGTCCTATGCTTGTTTCCAGACCCTGGGCATTCATTTTTTTAGCCCTAATATGCCATTTTAGTCCTGAGGCAAGATAAGTCTCTGGAAGCTTTACCTTGATAAGAAGCAGTAACTCCTTTAGATTGTCCTAGACTAATTCATTATTCAACAAATTTTCACTGACAATTCATTGAATGTGTTATATAATTATAATCAATTGTTAGGCGCTGTTCTAGGTGATGTGATTGTAGCACTGAAAAAAAAAACAAGCAAAAATGTCTGTCTTTGTGAAGTTTACATTCTGATAGCTTTCTTCCCTCATCTACCACATTTCCAGTCCTCCCAGAAAGGGTGTGTGGTCACAGCCTAAGGCTGATCTCCACCTGGAGAAGCAATGGTTAAAGGACTTCTGTGATCCTTGGTCCTTTGATGTGTGTGTTGGGGGGGTGGAGTAGGGTGGCAGTGTGCAATCATACTTGCTGTCCAAGTATCAATAAGGAAACTCAATGGTATTTTGATGCCATTAACGAATCTTCTCACATCCTATACGATGAGAAAAGAATAGGCTTCTAAGAGGTACAAATGATGGTGCTGGTCTAGAACCCACTGCTGTGTGATGTTAACATTGATGTCATACTCTTTACTAGTCACAGTTTAGTTTAAGAAACGTAAACCACTCTGGGTATTTTAAGCAGGAACTGAACTGACATGATGCAGGGAATTAGATGCATTCAAAGTAGTTGGAAGTTATATAAAAAGATAGTTTCCTGTCCGGGCCCCCTGGAACAGTTCTAGAGCAATAGGTCATCACTGGAACCATGGCAGAAAAAAGGGGATACCACTGCTGCCTCTGAAACTGCCACTGTTCAACACACAGAAAACTAAAAAACGGATGAAGCATTACCTGAGAAAACCTTTGATCACAACCATGCTTGAGAGCAGAAACAGCCAAAAAGGGGCAGAAAGATGGCTTCCACCTTATTTGTGTCTTCCAAATTTTCTGCAAGTGCATCCTAATTAGTGGAATCAATTTGCAACCAGAACCCTAGAATGGAGGCTGAGTGAACCAATTCATAATATCCAGCATCCACTTTAACCTCCAAGGTGAATTTGTGAAAGTGCAGACTCTTGAGCCTTCGCAAAATCTAATGAATCAGAGTTTCTGGGCACAAAAACTGACATATTAACAAACACTTATTTACTCTAAGGAATTCTCATGCTTAGGAATATCTGGTAAACATTAATTAGAATGATCAGCATGAGATCTGGGATACATAGTCATTATATATACCCAGAAAATATTTTTTTAAATATGTGATTTTAAAAAGAAACATTGAGTCACATTTGTATAATTTAATCTTAGGGACCTGATCCTACACTAAACCAGAAAGTGAAATGCTTATCACCTCAGGTAATTGTTCACTTCACAATGCCAAATGGAAAAAAATTTTTCTCTCCTCAGTGTTTTGCTCTCTCTAGTTCCTCATGCAATTGGGACAAATATTGACAATTTGATGGCTGCATTTTATTACAGGTGTTTGCCTAGTGCTCTCTCTGGGGATATTTCAAAGTAATGTCCCATTCAGACCTTGAAATTTATTCTTTTCTAGTTGGCAAGGAGCAATTTAACATCATTCCACAAGGAAGAGAAATTCCCAATTTAGGAAAGCAAAAATGCATGTTCTTTCTTCATCTCAGCCAAGACTTCCATTGAACAAATGATTGCATGTAGCTTCTGATGATCTTTTGATTTAAATGCATTAAATCACTCAATTCAAAAGTAAGTGGGAATTTATAATCCAAATCAAATCAAATCAACCTTGCATATAACCTTGCTTATAGTGCCTTAAACGCTGTTGGCTGAATTAATGAAAGATGTATTCCCTATGCCGATTTACTTTGCTAAGATAATGCATCTGTAGCCATTTCTCAAAGTGACTTAGTATTTCCTGGAAACATTCATGGTTTCTGAGGTTTCCTTAAGTGTGAATTTCAATCATATAATGAAAAGGTTGTTTTAGTCATGGTAAGTAACACCGGCTGTTGTAACAAACAACCCACAAATCTTGGTGGCTTACCACAACAAAGGTTAATGTCTCATTCATGTCATGATCCAATTGACTGTTCAGTGATCAGCCTTCCACATACTGATTAGGAATCCAGTCTCCTTGCATCTAATGGTTTCACCATTTTCTAAAGCAGGGTCAGAAAACATTTTCCGTAAAAGGCTAGGTAATAAATATTTTAGACTTTGCCAGTCAAGAGGCAAAATCAAAGATATTATCTAGGTACTTACATAATGAGAGAGAACAAATTTCAGCAAATATTATTTTGATGAAATTTAAAATATAATAACTAAGTACAATTCTTTGTAATATAAGTCTAATGAGAAAAGTGGAATTACTTTGTTGGGGCATATACTTTTGCTTAATTGAGGTTTAAAATTGGTTTCCCTCTCATCAAAATGATTGCAAATGTTCACCAGTTAATACTGATCTGTAGTGAGATTTTTTTCATATTTCATCTTTTCACATGGATAAGTGCCGCCAATACTGATATCAATCCATGAGTGCATGGGTTTTGGTTTTTTTTTTTTTGTGAGGAAGATCAGCCCTGAGCTAACATCCATGCCAATCTTCCTCTTTTTGCTGAGGAGGACCGGCCCTGAGCTAACATCTATTGCCAATCCTCCTTTTTTTTTTCTCCCTTTTCTCCCCAAATCCCCGGTAGATAGTTGTACGTCATAGTTGCTCATGCCTCTAGTTGCTGTATGTGGGACGCGCTCTCAGCATGGCCGGAGAAGCGGTATGTCGGTGCGCGCCCGGATCCGAACCCGGGCTGCCAGTAGCAGAGTGCGTGCACTTAACGCTAAGCCACGGGGCTGGCCCCCATGAGTGTGTGGTTTCACTTGACCATATTCATCTCTTGGAAGGCATTTCAGAATTCTATTGGAGTCTTCTCTTCCCTTTTAACCTGTCATTACATTGCAGACTAATTGCTTGAAAATTAGGAGGAAACTCCTCAATTGAACAATTATGTAGATTTTGAAATACAGGAAGTTCTTTTGTATTTGCATTAAGATATCAAAACTATTGCTGGAACAGTAGTTTGAGCTGGGAAAATATATCATTGCAAATTTTTGTGCGAATGGAGATTTTGGTTTTTGTTTTAAATTTACAGCACAGAAAGTGAATAAGGCAGTTTGACATTACTTGTGACTCAACATGATTTGCTGTGGAAATGACTTTACACAGTGTGTGTTTCACATATAAGTGCTTATTTTCCCTTGAAATTTTAGGTTGAATTCACTAACCATTATCAGTTCTGTGGGGAAAAAAGCATTTCAGTGTTTGATAATAGTGACTGAGCACAGTTTTCCTTGTTCAGAAAAATTTCAATTTTGACTCTGTTTTAACAATAAAACTTTAAGACTGCTAAACCATCCAACTACTATGGGCAAGTCAGGATATCCAGTTTCTACCTCTGACGAAAAGTTATGGAACTGATTTTGGGTAAATCCATGAGAAAGCGATGAAGTACATTGTTGACACTTCTACTCTAATAACACATGATGGAGTCAAAATTTTCTGCAAAGTCCCTGATAATGAATAATACAATGAACAACCATAGGCTTTAAATACCTTATTTTTTCGCTACCTTTGTGAGTTTGTCCAGCTAACCTTTTTCTGCTCTACATGTACGTCTACCATCATCGGTTATAACACATCTTAGCAGATTCCACTTCAGGTTGTACTGAATTAATGTTTTCTCAACTTCTCTGAAAATATGCTCACTTGTAGTTGTTCCACACAGACGATTCAATAACTTCAGCCTTGACATCAAATAAACAATAACAACTGAGTAGTATAGGTAACATCTACTCATCAGGAACCGAGACAAACCACTGGAAACCATTTGCCTTATTTTTTTTGTCAAGTATTGACATTGTTTCCAACATCCTTAACTCTTTGAGCAACTGTTCTCCTCAAAAGGGTAATAGTTCTGAATTCATTTTCTCTGGATACATTTCTTCAGCTGCTGCAATCAAATACAATTTAATCAATTTACCATCACTAAACAGCTTTGGCTACAAATGAGCCACTTGGAAACTTACTTAGGTTGTAGCCTGATTTTTTTTTTTTTTTTTTTTTTTGCTTTGTGAAGAATTTCTACTGTGATGTGATAAGACACTTTGTTTTAAGTTTTTCTGGACATTGCTTTCTTGTCAGTGGGAAATATTTTAAAGTGTGCTCAGTCTGGTGCTATCAATGCATATTCTATTAGTTTCCTATTGCTGCTGTAACAAAATACCACAGACTTCATGCCTTAAAACAACACAGATTTATTATCTTACAGTTCTGGAGATTAGAAATGCAAAGAAAGTCTTACCAGGCTAAAATCAAAGTGTTGGTGGGGCTGTGTTCCTTCTGGAGGATCTATGGGAGAATTTGTGTCCCTGCCTTTCTCAGCCTCTAGAGAATTTCTGAATTCCTTGGTTCATGGCCCCCGGCCAGCAGTCACGTCACTCCAACCTCTGCTTCCTTCATCCCATTTCCTCCTCTGACTCTGACTTCTTGCCTACTTCCCTCTTATATGGACCATTGTGATTACACTGGGACCACTGGAATAAGAATGGTCCTAATATCTTCTTGGAATGGTGAGATTCTGAACTGGACAGCCAGAATGGCAGGTCTGCTGTTAAGGGATTTTAAATTGTGCATCTTCAACACTAGAGTGGAATCCTTTAAGATGTATATCTCTTGTGCTCTTAGTATGAGGGGCTATTTTATGTCATGTTGGCATAAATTGTTTTGTAAAAGGGAAAATGTTTCTAACGGTGTTTCAATGTTTGTGTTGATACAAAGTTAAGTTATTACTCTGCACTAGGTGGTTTGGCCACTGAAAGAATACTGTATTGCAAGGGAAACAATCTTATTTCTCTAGACAACAAACATGTTTTACTAAGTTCTTCACTTCTGTTCATTAATTTCTAATTGAGTTTATGGTTTAGGCTGAGAATTGAGAAGTTATTTGAAATAAATTAGGTAAACCTCAGCATATTATATAATGCATTCAGCTCAACTGCTGTGTTAAAAACACACATTTCAAATCCCTCTTTACAGACACTAAGGTAAAAAATACATCTTTCTGAGTTGTAAACATGTGGTGTAGCAGAGTATTGTATAGTCAATGTTAAATGACAGCCAAAACTGAAATGTGCATAAAATAGGATTTGGTTAATTTTGTAGACTCATTTTTATTTATTTATTTTTCTTTTTGTGAGGAAGATCAGCCCTGAGCTAACATCCATGCCAATCTTCCTCTTTTTGCTGAGGAAGACTGGCCCTGAGCTAACATCTATTGCCAATCCTCCTCCATTTTTTTCCCCCTTTTGTCTCCAAAGCCCCAGTAGATAGTTGTACGTCATAGTTGCCCATCCCTCTGGTTGCTGTATGTGGGACTCGGCCTCAGCATGGCCGGAGAAGCGGTGTGTCGGTGCGCGCCTGGGATCTGAACCCGGGCCACCAGTAGCGGAGCGCGCGCACTTAAACGCTAAGCCACGGGGCCCGCCCCCATTTTTATTTTTTTATTTAACTTTTTTTTAAAAATAAGCTTCCTGGAGTAGATTGGTACATTCTGTTATAGACTTACAGTGATCCATTTTGCTTACACTGTTGCATCACAAGGGACTTGCCAGGGATCATGACCTGCAGGTGTGTGTATATATTTACAAAAACAAAACAAACCACTCATTGAGACATAAGGTAGCAGTCACAAACTAAAGACTGTGGCTTGTTGAGGTGTGATACTCTGAATCCCAAAGCTAGTTACAGTGGGTCTTATTGTTTTTATGACAAGATTTATTCAGACTCTGCACTCTTCACCTGATGTAACAAAATGCTATTAATCTAAATATTTGTAAATAAAGTGCTGTATCTAGATTAAATTAAAAAATCTCTCTCCATTTCAAGATTCTTAACTTAGTTGCACATGCAAAGTCCCTTTTGACGTGTAAGGTAATGTAGTCACACATTCCAGGGATTAGGGTGTGAACATCTTTGGAGAGGGGGCATATTATTTTGCCAACTACAGCTAAAAGGTCATTGTATAAAAAACATAATGCTTTGCCACTTAATTTAATAACAAAATAAACCACACTCCACTGTGCCTTAAAAGTGCACCATTAGAAGTCCACTTTTCTCTTCCTTTCTTATTTTGACTTGATGAATATGCACTGATAGTAAAAAAATAAAATTAAATAAAATGTCACAGCACAATGACATGCATGGTACTCAAAATGCTGTCAAGTTATAACTGCATCACTGCGATGTAAATAGTGCACTGAGTCAGCAGAGCGCAGCAATGAGAGCGCCACAGATGGTCTTTGTTGCAACTATTCAGCTCTGCCTTGGTAATGTAAAGGCAGACATGGACAATATATAAATAAATGTGAACATAGAAGTGTTCCACTAAAACTTTATTTATGACATTGCAATTTAAATTTTATATAATTTTGAATGTTGTGAAATATTATTCTTATTTTTAAAAATAATATTTAAAACATTTTAGTATATGGATTGTACAAAAATAAGCAGCGAGCCAGATTTGGCCTGTGGGCTGTAGTTTTCTACTTTTCTTCTAGGGTCTCCGAGTTCTTCTCCGCAGGAGGTTTTGTGGACTGTGCCCGGAATTAGACTACTTCACTTCTGCCCGCATTCCGGTAGCTCAACTCGATCACTTGACCACACTTAACTGCAAAGCAGGATGGGAAATGTAGTTCCTCTATGTGTCTAAGAAAAAGAAACATTAACATGTTCTACCATAAGCTGCTCTTTCCAGTAACTAAATTTTCATTTTCTCCCTTTTTTCCATATATAGATTACACTCACTTCCAAAGTCCAGCTCAAAGAGCAGGCTTTCAGGGTAAACGCATGTCCTCTACAACGTATCAGATATAGTTCCTCATAGTCTTGTGATCTATGAACTTAGTATCTGTCCCAGACATCCACCATAACAAATAATTCCATTTGGAAAGGGTAAAAAAGAGGAAACACAGCAGATACTGGTCAGGGGTAATGCAGCTGGACAAATATTGTAAAGGCTCCTCACCCAGAGAGCAGGGGAAGATCCTTGATTCTTCCCTGAGTCTGTTCTCTGTAAGAAACTCTTTAGCACATTATTCTCTATGGCCCCCTGACTCTACCCTTTGGAAGGTTCTTCCTTATTTCTTATCCTCCTTGGCACATCTGAAGTGGGCTATGTCTTCCTTGGGGCTGCAGAGCTTGAACACCCCACTATCTGACTAAAGATTATTTTATTTACAAACCCCCTGAGACTACTCTCACAATTTTATGTGCCACGCAATTTCCTCATGAACAAAGCTTCAGATCAATTTGCTTGCAATCAGTACCATGTGCCTGTAACCACACCCAAAGATGCTTTCCAGACTTGGTCTCGAATCAGCTTGATTTTATTGCCCAATTCTCCCATTTATTTTTTCTTAATTTAATAGTGGCTAAAGATAGCTATTAATGTGATTTTTGCTGCAAGACTTAGTCACTTTGATCAATAGAAGATTTTTCATTACTCAAAGCCTTTCTCAATCACATCACTTACTGTTTGAGATCTGGAAGCCATAGACATTTCCAACTCTTTGATGGCTCTCATTTTTAGACTCTTTCTATTTCCTTATTTCTGCTTGCAAAGTGGCCAACTCTCTCCTGAGCTCATTTCTTTCTCTGCCAAATGCAGACAAGACTAGTTAAGATACACTACTAATGTTGTTGTCTAACCTCTTCCCCTAGAGCTGCAATTCAATTAGCACACAATCTGCCTACCAAATTATGGCTGGCAACAAATTTTTGCAAATGTCTTTTCCATAGCATAATACTCTCCTGATTTTCAGTCTCCCAACCTTCTTCCTACTGAAAAACCATAGTCTCCAATTGCCACTGAAAAATTTAGGTATTAATTATGTTAAGTGCTGTAGCAAACAACATTAAAATCTCAGTAACAACACAATTAAATTTTATTTCTCATTCATGCTGTAGTCCAATTTGGTATTCATTGGGCAGCTTTCTATGCAATCATTCACACTCTAGACCTCTGGAGGAGATTTGAAAGAGCAATCTAGTGTTCCAAACTAAAGATTCTGAGAAGACACTACAAGGAATGACACAGGAACTTAGGTATAAGAGAGGCATTTTAACAACGTAGGAAAAAGTAAACTTAGGAAAAGTAAAAATTAGATCCAGATGAGGAATAACGGTCACTAGATGCTAAGTCCCAGAGAATTGGGCTAAAACTCTTAAAATATCTCCTCAGGTTCTCCTACGGCTAGGATTGATCAAGAAAGTCCAAACAGCAGGTAAGCATGTATTAGTCTCAGTTGTAGGATCCAGAAGGTGGCAGAGAAAAAAAACCAGGTAGATGTTACACCCTCCTTGCAAAGAGCTCCTTAGGGTGGCCATGTGAGTTGACAGGACCCGGGGAGAGCTGCTGCTTCAGTGAGAGCTGTCACTCTTCCCTTGATCATCATTTTCATTGTAACCAAGGAAGTTGGTTTAAAGCTTAGGAATAACATCTCAATTTCTTTTGTTTTGTTTTGGAACTCACAAAATTATTTATATCACGATTAGCTGTGTATCTGATTCTATGGTGAAACTTCTTCGGTTTTATTTATTTTCCCAGTTAAAGCCCAGTGTTATGGGTTTATTTTCTGAGTCTCAGTGACTAAATAAAATATAAGTAAATTAATTAATTAATTAATTAAAATGTAATCTCTTTGACAACCTTATATGTTAGATATTATCGTCAATAAGAACACACTCTGTGTTAGGATATGTACTCATTTTTCAGAAAGTGAGCTTCACCAAGATTAAGTTAGCAAGTGACAGACCAAGGATGTGAACTCAGGTCCAATACATTCTTGGGTTTTTAACAACCTTCAGATCTTTTGGGATATTTAGGGGAATTTTGGATAACCAGTCTTGATGCCCCTCCAATAACCACAAGATGCAGATATCTTTGAGGACATAGACTAAAGCAGAGGTGCCTGTTAACACTGCCATTTCCTTGAGTTGGAAGGCTTGGGATCCAATATTGACCCAGCTAGATGGAGAAAGGGCCACTTCAGAGGGCAGTGGGTAAGAGTGGCCATAAGTAGGCAATATTGTCTGAGAGTTTGTTATGATGATATATAGCCTTCGTTTGCTCCAAATAGAGAGGAATTCTGATGCTATTTCTAGGGATGTCATGAAATCTAAATCTATTCCTCTTTTACAGTTTTGTTGGTTATAAATCAGCTTGCTTTAACTATATTACAATTTTATCTGTCAATTAAACCTCAATAAAGCTGAAAAAATCTAGAGGATAACAAAACATTAATGGAGATTCTACTCTACGCTAGCCACTGCACTGTGTGGAAGCTAAAAGATAAGTAAGACATGAATCCTGCTTTCAGGTCTACTCAGCAGGATTAACAAATTAATATAAGTGAAAGATAATCAGGGAGAGGAGGAGAATTACTGTTACTGGAAATGGAGCAAGAATAAGGATTTAGCATTTGACGTAAATTTTTGCAGACAAATGTAGTTTGTCAAGAAGAAGAAGAAGCGAAAGCTATTCTATGTTATGGGACTAAAGCACATAAAAGGAATAATAATAATAGTAATAAAAAAGGAGCCAGCTAAGAGGCTTCCACAACTTCATTGGTTTCATACTCAATCCCATCCCTACGATTTTTGTCCTCGCCATCAGAACAAGCAGCATTCAAAGAGATTCTCTAAGGCTTGGAGCAGATCTGCTTAAGTAGCCTCCTCCCGCCTTAGAATAATGACAAAGTGATGGTTATCAGACAGTAAGTGTAACAGAATGGAAAGTAAATATAAAAAATAGTAACTTTAAAAAAATACATAAAGTAACACATAAATAAAACAGTTCATGTTTAGTAAAAGTCAAAGTAGAAGCAGTTTTCAATACTTTAGATTAAGTTAGTAAGTGACAGACCAAGGATGTGAACTCAGGTCCAATACAAAAAAAAAAGATAAAACAAAACTTTGGAATGGTTAACATATGTCACATACAGAATAATAAAAACTAACATTCAGAAAACAGAACCAAATGTGTCAATGCAATAACTCTGTCGTTATTGTTTATCACTTAATGACGTATTTTACTTGTGTTCTGCTCTATGTAGAGTGAAAAGTTAACCAAAGTGATACAATTCTGTTTCTATTGGCTTTGCTTTGTAGTTAAAATGATTCAAATTACTAAAATAAGATCAAGCTAGTTTATTCATGGCAAGGCAAAGTTATCTTCCTTTGGAATATCATTTAAAGATGATGAAATGATGCACGAAGACCTGCACTGAGAAATGTATTTACTATAGACTAAAAGCCCAAATTACTAGAAAAATTCAATTTGAAGTAGAAAACACGTGCTACTGGATTCTTTATGGAATAGTAATATACCACCAGCTAGAATGAGATTTTACACAGCATTGAATATGCTCTTAGAAAGATGATTTTGTAAACACACTTGGGAGAATATAATTTGAATATAAATGTTCTCTTATTTAGCATTTTAAAGCTTTTATGAATTTCAAATATATCAGAAGAGATCACTTGGTGGATTGGGAAAAAAAAATGTTTTTTTTTCTTCTCTGTAAGATGGAGAAGTCGAGTAACGGAGTCTCAACTTACAGTCTTAGTTTCTAAATCAAGTGTGTGTTGGCTGAAGAGATTTCTTCTGGAATATGGTGTTTGGTTCTGGGCATGACACATATACAGGCACATGAACAAATGGAGAACATTTAGAAGAGAACAACTGAGATCTTTTGTGAGAACAGACTGAAAGAATTGGAGAAATTTAATACTGGAAGAAAGTGACATAAATTAAGTTGAAATTTAGGGAAAATAGATTTCAGTTGATGTTCAGAAGAACTCAAACAGAGGATTCCGAAAATGGAAGGTTTCTGGAGGCGATGAGTTTCTCATTTTTGGAATGTACACAAAGAGCTATTTGGAGGTACAATAATCTGAATTTTGAAGAAATACAAGAGGTTATCAAAGTAACCATCCATGATACATATTAAAATTCTTTACAGTAAAAATGAAGAGAAATAAACTATAAAAAGTAACAATATATTGAGGAAAATCATTGAAAAAAATATATCAAAGGATTCCTAACAACGACGTGAATATCTCATTCTGACTTATAAGGAAAGCATTAAAGCACAAGAGATACATGAACAAAGGACATAAGCAGAAAATGACAATGCCTACGTTAAGTTTAACCTCACAGTTATTTAAAGAAATTAAAATTAAAACAGTGATGTACCATTTCACACCTATAAAAGAAAGACAATAGAGGACTAAAATTAAATTGGTAATACTCAATGGTGGCAAGGTTGTTTTCAAAATAATTCCATACTTTGTCAGTGGCATTGTTCATTGGTACAGCGTTTGGACAGGCAATAAAACAAACCACATCATTAGAACCATTCATAACTTGCTTCATTAAATCTACTCTTGATAATAGAGTCTAAAGAAATAACTGACGTGGTATGAACTGTAGTAGCGTCTATAATAGTGAAAAAGAAGGGAATAAACTGTATTTCCAACAAATCAATGAAATATTTACCAATCATTAAAATTTTATGAACATCTAAGAACATAAACATAAACATAAACATAAAAATACAATGCTATGCAAAAGGTAGAAATAAAAATGATACTATGACTGCAGCAATGTAAAATATGTAAGCATATGTGCAAAGAGCAAAGAAAAATAAAAACAGTAGCAAAGGTGGTGAGATCATGGGGTTTTTTTTCTTTTACTCTTTGTCTTTAATGGAGTAGCATTGTATTTACTTAAATAATTAGGAATGGAAAGCTTTTAGACATTACCATGTATAATTGTTTTCCTTGCTTGCACAAATCTTGTGACTTCCATACATACAAGTGAGAAACTAACTGGCTTATTTTGGGAATAGAAATATAAATAAAAACACATGTAATCAATTTGTAAATTCATTTACCTGAATATCGGCAATAGACAGCATTATTTTGAAATATCTGAAAGCTACAGAATAAAATGATAAACAAATATTACCAACACAGTTATGCACCCTGTGTAACCTGGCACCCCTCTTCCACTTCTCAGAGACAACCTCTATCCTAATTTGATCTTTATCATTCCCATGCATTTTTAAATACTTCTACTTCCATAAATATATTCCCACACAATATATAATTTGGCACATTTTAAAATTTTATATAAACACTGTGTTAATCATGCATTTTCTGCATCTTGATTTTTTCTGAACATTGTTTCTGAGATTCATCCATGTTGCTATATGTAGTTCTTATTTATTTGCATGCTCTAGAGTATTCCAAAATATAAACATACCACATTTTATCAGTGAGCCTATTGATTGACATTTGAGTGGTTTCTAGAATTTCGTTATTATAAATAATGTTGTTATAAATATCTTTTACATCTCTCCTTGTACATGTGTATGAGAATTTCTATAGGTCAATGCAGTCCAAAAGAACTTTTTTTATTGGTTCCAGTGTCACTTTATCTTAGAGAGGACTTCCTGCTCACCCTATCTAAACTATCAACCCATCCATATCACTACCCCAACCCAGCTTAATTTTTCTTCATAACACTTAACCTGATACAGCATCTATTTATTTGTCAGTTTTCATTACCCCTCCATTAGGAGATGAACTCCATGAGAAGTCAATAGGTGAATGATTACGCTCTGTACACCCTTTATTCATTGGTACCTGGATGCTCCCTCTCTGCAGTGCACTGACTCTGTGGCCATGAAATTGGCTTATTGTGTAGGCTCTTCACACAATATCTAGAACAGTGCCTGGGACATGGTAGGGTCTCAAAAAATATTCATTCATTCTGGTTTTATATTTTCTCCATAAGGCCACGCATCTCTTTTGATAGACTTATTCCTGGATGCCTTATACATTTTTTAGAAAATTATGTGTTTTATTTTTTTCTTGTTTCCCTATTTATAGCTGTGTTTTTGTGATAAAGAAAGAAAATTACTCAAAAATAAACTCAATGTCATTTCTACTTTTACATACTTATACTCTTGTTCTAGAGTGTTTTTTAAAAGCACTTAATGCTGGTGATAAATGGGAGAGCGTGTTTTAAATGCAATATTTTGGTGGTGACAATAATATATTGTGCCATTTATTATTCAAAATAAGAATTTCAGAATCTGTCATGCAAACAATCTCTACAAACAAGAACAATGATTTAATCCTAGTACAAAGAAAAAAGGTTCAGGAGAGTTGGCCCAGCCCCCTGGAAAATACAAAGTATACAAGTGCCACTCAGATTATCCTATTCAAAACTCCTCTGATGGTTCTATTCTTTGCCAGTTTATTTCACCACAGATCCAGAGCCACGATAGCTCAAGGCACTTTCTACCTGCAGGTCTATTAAGTAAGGGCAATTACTCTGCAAAGAGGTGACAATTCCTTTATGAAAGATATTGAATTCTAGGGCAGAAAACAGTGCATCAATAATGAAAGGTCAGTAGGAACACAATCAGCCAACTTCACTGCAAGGAGGCTGTGGCAGAGAGGAGCATCCAGGTACGGCAGTGAACAGTGTACAGAGCATAAGCATTCACGTAGTGCCTTCGGGATCCTTTCAGCATGAACCTCTCAGATCAACTTACTGCTGTAGCACTAACACTCTACATCTGAAATAATAAAAACAAAACGTCTTGTTCTAAAAATAGTGGGTCTCATCAATGCGGAAGCACTAGATCAACAGGACTGGGCTCATGCAGGTATCTGTGAGATCTGCTGACCTTCAGAGGAACGTGAAACTAGTCAGCAGCACAGCGTTGGTAGATGAGGTAACGCTTAGTGGACTGAAGCTTAGTTTTTATTCAGTACATGTAGCCTCAGCTTTGTTCAACTGAATAACTTCTGCTACTCCAATACTCAGAGTATTGATTGCTGTTTTAGAGCTTTGATATAGCGTTCATTTTTTTTTTTTTTTTTGGCGAGGAAGATTAGCCCCAAACTAATGTCTGTTGCTAATCCTCCTCTTTTTGCTGAGGAGGATTGGCCCTGGGCTAACATCCGTGCCCATCTTCCTCTACTCTATATGTGGGATGCCTGCCACAGGTTGGTTTGATAAGCGGTGCGTAGGTCTGCACCTGGGATCCCATCCTGCGAACCCCAGGCCAGCAAAGCGAAGCTCACGAACCCAACCACTACACCAACAGGCCGGCCCCTATACTGTTCACTTTTTAAAGGCAATTATAGGGTGTCTCAACTTTGGCCATAGATAACCAAGTTATGGGGAGGATGAAAGGAGTTCCATGATATTGCAGTACAATTGAACAAACCTTTATCAGCATACAAGGCAAAGGGAAAAAGCACCTATGGTAGTCTTCTGAAAAGGGAGATAGATAAATGATACCATACGTTAATTACCAAAGAATCATATTTAAATATTCTTGTGCTTTTTTTTTCAGAAAAGGGAAAATAAAGGAAATGTAATAAAGACTATTTTCACCAAGGGCGGCTGTTAAAAGAGCCAAGTACCCCTAAATTAAATTCATGCTTCTTACTTCTCACTTTCCCATAATGTTGACATAACTCAACCATGGCATTTTGCCCATTATCTCCAGAGTAAGAAATAGGGCAGTCAACACTTCTTCACGTAACAAAGTTCTTAAGAAGCAATTGATTACTGCTTGCTGGGGTAAACAGTAATTCTCCCGGGGATCTATTATTTATGAGATAAACCTTGAAGGGGAAAATTCAATCTGAACACATTCATTGCTTTAATGGTTCTTGGAAGAACATAATCTTATTTTTCCCTCTTGTCTTTTCAGTGTTATAAGAGTTTTCTTTCATTCAGCAGTCTATAGAAAGCAGGAGTCTGCAAACCACCAAAATGCTCAGAGCCCTACAAAGACTTAAAGCGGATTGGGAATACACAATTCTACCCTCGTTTCTTCTTTCAAAAGGCATAAAATATCTAAATAATGAATGTATATGAGCATATGGATGGAGATTGTGAGGGTGTGTATGTATAAACACACATGCACACACTATTTTGTACTCTCCTCATAAAAGCAAATAAAATATTTTTCTTTCAGGAATATTTAATATGAAATCCAAAACCTATATAAGGAAAAAAAAAAAATCACAGGGAAAAAACTTCAAATTAATACCCCTTTAGAGACTACATTGCTGTTTACAACAGTAAATAATAGCTGATAAAAATAAATGTGATGCTCTGTTGAAATTTTAAATTAAATAATAAGATGGTAGAAAATATCATTTATAATAAATCCAGGAAATGTACAGAGATACTCGAATTCACACATTCAATAAATATTATACATGTCAAAGTATTAAGACATTTATAAATTATCCTTCAGCTCAGCTCGTTAGGTTGTTTCCATAGCAATGGTGAAGGGATAGTGAGAACGCACTTAGCCATTTCTGTTGCTTGTGGTGGTCATACCCTGTCCATTTCCTTTTTTTTTCTTTAGGGAAAACAGTCTCTGTGCAACTAAAATATAATTTGATAATATTTGTATTTCCTTTTCACCATAATGCAAAACATGAATAGGGCAATACTGGATTAACTACCTTTAGTGGGCATCAACCTGTTTACTTTTTTCCTCCTGAGATTCTCGTGCATCAAGAAATTTAGCATTTAATGTCATAATCCCGCCTAACATTGGGATTCTTTAACTTTTTATGTCAAAATGTGAAGGACCAGGAGTCAGCCCGGTGGGGTAGTGGTTGGGTTCACAAGCTCTGTTTCAGTGGCTGGGGGTCCGTGGGTTTGGATCCCGGGTGCGGACTGACGTGCTGCTTGTTGAGCCATGCTGTGGTGGTGTCCCATATAAAGTAGAGGAAGATGGACATGGATGTTAGCCCACGGCCAATCTTCCTCAGCAAAAAGAGGAGGATTGGCAACAGATGTTAGCTCAGGACTAATCTTCCTCACCAAAAAAAAAAAAAAAAACCACCAAAGTGAAGGACGAGTTCTTGAAGACATTCCCAACCCTCACATACTCCCTCCCTCCTTATGTGTGTCAGTTAGAGTTCTGGCAGGAAACGGATAGAACACACGAGCTGGCTCATTAAAGGGAGTTTAACAAAGAAACCATTTATAAAGATGTGACAGGAAATAGGGAAACCAACAAGAAATGGAGCAGGTACCTCCCGAGGACAAAACAGCCAGAGTTGTTACCATCTCTAAGCCAGAAGAAGCAAATAGAAGAGGGAGTTATTGGAACCTAGAGAGGATAGCTGAACAGAGAGGGCCACCTGTCAGGAGATGTAGCCTTCAGTAAGGTGACACAGCCAATCATGGTAATAACCCGGCAAGAAGGGAGCCAGCAGAAAAAATACCCAAACTTTATCTCCTTCTGATATCCTGTCAGTGGTCCCCACTGGTCAAACCAAACGAGAATCCAGAGGATAAGAGAACCCATTAATATGGTTTATATAGGTCAGTCCCCAGGATATAGAGCAGCATAGAAAAGGTGACTGGGAGGATCTAGAGAGGCAGAATGAAGGTATCCATCACACTCCCACTTAGGCATATAATTTAGTGAAAAATCAACTTTTAATTTGGAAATAGCATGGTGGGAGTTTCTCATCAGCAGAACTAGAAAGCAATTTATATGTTGAAGCCTCTGTGAGAAAAAGGAACACATTAAACACAACACTCAGACATGTTATAAGGTAAGAGAAATATTTATTTAATTTTGCACAAGAACGAGCTTATACCGAACAAATTCAACCAAATAATATGAAGTCCAGTAAAACAAGGAAATAGGGATGACTTTTCCTGTTAGAAAATATTAAGTAACCATGCCTGTGCATTATTTTTATCATTACAATAACTTGTTTCAGATTTCTTTTCAGAGTGTATACTGTACATAACATGTTATAGCTTCTCTGCTTTGCTTCTGAAAATATAATTCATTCACTGCCTTACATTTTATTTTTTTGCAGTGAGGAACCTAACTGATTCATGAAGATTCTGATCTAGACAAAAATTTTCTGCACCAGTGAAGCTAGAGGCTTTCAAAGCTCCGATGGGCTCAGGCTTTATATCCAGGAGTCATGATGTTATGGTGTATATTCCACACCTCTTCGTCTACATGGTGACGTCAGACACAGTAGAGGCAGAATTTTGGTCTAGTTTTGCCCCAAGAATTTTCCTTTTGTGATTTTCTCAAGCTCCACAAATTTCATAATTGAAAGTTCATTCAGCTATTAACAAAGCTGCACTTAGCTGCCCACAAATCATCCACTTTAAGTTTTAATTTTTTTTTTTTGGTCTTTTTAATGAAAGAACATTCTTTAAACAGAAATCTCCCGTGAGACAGTTAACTTCACAGTTCCTGAAGGCACTGTGGATCCACTGAGCAACAGATGTGGCCATTCTAGAGAAAAAAGAGGAAAGAAAAGCATGGTATAAATTTTTAAGCCATTAGTAAATATTCATGCTTATTGATTGGTACACATAAACATAACTGTATGATTATTTATTATTATTTATTATTTGTTATTTATGCACCCCAGAAAGTTCAATGGCCCAATCACTTTTCAAGTCTCTACTATTGCAGAACCAATTATGCCCAGTTATTTGTGGCAAATCCTAGGCTAGCTTTATTTACCCCATGGCATCCTCTTAGATCACATTTTTTCTTTTACGTATTTATTCATAAAATAGGTATTGCATATATTAAGCCCTAGATATATTGACGAATAAGGCAGACATGGTCACTACCCTCGTAGGGCAGGGCTTACAATTTTTGGGGGGAGACAACTAATAAATATCAAGCAAACATACAATCAAAAATTGTAAAAAGTGCTAGAAAAAAAACAACTAGGTGGTGTCATGAGATTAAGAAAGCCTGGCTATTTAGATTGGGTGGCCAGAGCAGACTTTTCTGTAGAAATGATATTTAAACTGAGACCTCAAGACAGCTATACAAAAGGTGGGCCAAAACACAAGGAATAGAATGAACAAAGATTTTGAAGTGAAGAGTTCTGCATAGTTAAGAAAATAAAGAAGGTCTGGATGAGAATTTTAAGTTGGTGAAGAAAACAGTGTAGAGATGAAGTAGGAAAAATAGGCAGGGAAGGGCCAGATATGCACAATTAGTTTTTATAAAAAAATACCAACATAATATAGTATACTACAAAAAAGAAAAAATTTCCATATCTTATTTTTTTGATTCCTTGCACTCTTACTTTCTTCAACCAGCTAACTAATAAGAATGATAATGTTAATACCATTACTGCAATCATAAGATGATAATATCTTTCCACTGCTTGAGTGCATACTTTATGTCAGACACTCTGCCAGGCACTTTAAACACATTATCTAATTTCAAGCTCACCGCATTCCCAGTAGGATCACTATTAATAGTCATACTTGTTAGATTCAGAAACTGAAGATGAGAAAGCTTAAATATGTCCAAAATCACAGCTAATAAATGGTACAGCTGGGATTAAAATTCAGGTTAGTCTGACTCTAAAACTCATCCTCTACTCGATATTTTCTCTCAGATAATTGACTTTAGATGATTGAAAATGTATTATACTTTATTATGATAAAATCAGAAGTGTCTGTTCGTATAAGATGAAACTTAAAGAAAAAAAGATTTTGATACTTTAGCCTTTGTTGAAGCACACGAAATGAGGGAAAAGCCAGTCTATATCCAAGAAGAATATCATCAGTTTAGCCTAATCCTCTTCCTTTCTAAACTGTTATTCAGCAGAGTTTTTATTCTGACAGCCAGAGAGAGTCGCAACCATCTTTTGGATCTCTAGTGGCATTTTAAAGCTTTATCATCATGCTCAGAGGCAGAGGTTTTCTGATCATAAACTGGTTACATGGTTTTTCCCAATCCATTGACCCAATGAAGTGAGGGGTGTACCAGTTCCTCAGAGTGTCAGTTCCTCTAACTGTATGGTTTTTGAGCAGAAAGAGAGTTAGGAAATTTCTGCAGCCTTCTGCCTTTGAGTATGTGAAACTATCATTAGAACCCTATGGGGAAAAAAAAATCACTAGTGTAGTTCCCCTGAGTATGTTTTAGGAAGAGACTGTATATTTTCCAAAATCTTACAGGAGCATTTTTCTTTATTCCATATCAATATGTTTAGCTATAACAAGATAAATGTTCTACAAACCATATCATTGAAAGCTCCTCAATTAGGGAAACATATTTCATACATGAAATGTTACTAAAATATCCCATTGGCGTTCCAGTTTCTGTGATGGCATATATAAGACTAAGCCTTCTACAGATAAATATAAAGTCTGGACAAAATATAAAAATAACTATTTGAAAGCAATGGATAGTGATCAAAAGCAGACAGATAATGGAGGGCTTTCCATCTGTGAAAGAGTGGAAATGTACTGTGTGAGATTCATTTTTACTTGCAATTGCCCCTTAGGGTGTTCCCTAGTCTGTGCAGCTTAGGATAACTACAACTCAAGCAGAAAGCCACAATCTGATAGGCCCCAGATGTCAGAGGACAACTTTTAGGGCTGTCAGAGTGGCTGGAAATTCAGAAGAAAATATCTAGAAAGGAGGGAGTGAATCAGCATATAAACTCCCCTCAAATCCTTGGCTGGTCTTTGAATTGCAAAGGAGACTCTAAAAAGACAATCAGAGAGTCACAGCTTGAAGGCTGAAAGATCTGAGCAGAAATTTCAGATGATGTGGGTAGCACTGTTTAAAATCTGTGTCCTGTCAAGTTGGAAAGGATTGATAAAAAATTCAGGCTTTCCATTGAAAGCCCAAAACAGCCATGATTAGGAGTAAAACAATGTCTCAAGAAATAAGAGATTCATCCTAGAACTAAGGGTAAATCTGGAATAGATCCACTTAACCAGTTGTAAAGCCAAGCCTTCTTAAGTGCAAGGTGATTGGCCAGTAATTTGCAACCTGCTAGAACAAAAATAATTAGTCTTCAGAGGAAGCTAATAGAATGTAGGGTCCATACCATATATCATCCATGATATCCAATAAACCATAAACATTATTAGACACGTGAAGAAAAACAGGAAAAGGTGACCTCTAATCAAAAGAAAAAGTAGTGAATAGAAATGACTCAAAGATAATCCAGATAGTGTAATTAGCAGATGAAGAGTAGAAAGTACCTATAATAAATATGTTCAAAGATGTAAAAAAAAGATGGTCATAATGAACGAAAAAAAAAAAGGTGGTAAATCTCAACATAGAAATGAAACTATAAACAGAATTAAGTGGAAATTCTGGAAATGGAAAGTGCAATATTTGAAAGGAAAAATTCACTGGATGCAGCAGATTAGAGATGGCAGAAGAAACAGTCAGTAAATTTGAAGACAAAACAATAGAAATTATCCAATCTTCAAAACAAAGAGAAAAAGACTGAAATACAAATAGAGCCTCAGTGACCTTCAGGATAATATTAAACCATATAACATATGTATAATTGGGAGTCCCAAAAGAATAGGAGTCAGAAAATGTAGCAGACAAAATATTTGAAGAAACAATGGCCAAGTTTTTCTCAAATTTGGTAAAAAAGCATCAACTTAGATATTCAAAAAGCCCAGAAAACACCAAAGAGAATAAAGACCAAAAAAAAAAAAGAAATCACACCTAAGTGCATCAATTTCTAAAACTAAAGATAGAGAGAAAATCACGAAAGAAGACCTGGGGGAAAAAAGACATATCACATACAGGGGAACAAAAATACAAATGATAGTTGAATCCTCATCAGAAACAATGGAGACTAGAAAACAACAGAGTACCACCTTTACAGTGCTAGGAACAAGTCTGTCAGTCCTGAATTCTACATTTAGTAAAAATATCCTTCAAAAATGAAGACATTTTCAGATAAATATAAGTTGATAGAATTTGTTATCAGTAGATCTGCAATATGGAAAATGCTGAAGAAAGTTATTCAAGGTGAAGGGGAATGACACCAGATGGAGACTCAAATTTGTGAGAAGAAATGAAGAGCACCAGAAATGGTAAATATGTGGATAAGCATAAAATATAGCATTTTTTCTTCCCTCAATTTCCTTAAAAGATATTTGATTAAAGCAAAAATAATAATATGGAATTTTAGGGTTTTAGCACACATAGTTATAAAATATATGATTATTATAGCTCAAAGCCTAGGGGGATGGAATTATATTATTCCAAAGTTCTTACATTCTATACGAACTAGTATAATATTAAATCTTATTATACTATATTAAATTAATGATCTATATTGTAATCCTTAGACCAACAACTAAAATAATAATATAAAGAGCAACAGTCAAAAATCCAAAAGAACAATTAAAATTGAAAAATATAAAAAATGTTGATAAACAAAAAGAAGGAAGGAATGGATGAAGAGAAGTATCAAAAATAGATGGGACAAATAGAAAACAAATGGCAAAAAAGTAACCCTAAATCCACCAGTGCCAAAAGTTACATTAAATGTAAATAGACTAAATAATTAAAAGACAGAGATTGTCACCCTAGATAAAAAAGTGAGAACTAATTATACATTATCTATAAAAAATACATTTTAAATATAAAATCATAGATGGGTTTAAAGTGGATGAATCAAAACATATACTGTGTGGTTAAATGAATACCAGACAAAATTGACTTCAAGTCTACAAGCCTTGCTAGAGATAAGGAGGGACATTACATAATGATAAAATGATTAATTTACTAGAAGACACAAAAGACTATATACTAAATAATTCCATTTTTATGAAATTTTAAAATAGGCAAAATAAATCTATCATAATGAAATCGAATTTAGGCTTCCTATGGGAAGTAGGTATTGCCTGGAAGGGGACACAAAGGTACTCACTAGAGTGTTGGAAATATTCTATATTTTGATTTATTAAACTCACTAAATTATACACATAACTATGCATTTCATTGTAATAAATATTACCTTGATAAAAACTAAAATAAAAGATGATCCACTGAAACTTATTCTGACTACTAGGAATAGTAACTACCTACTGTTATAACTAACTATAAAAACTAATTATTTTTACATAGTTACAAAGTAAGTTTCCTTAACACTCTGCTATTTACGGCTATATTTATTGTTAAAGAAGTTATGTCACTCTTTTCATGCTAACTCTAAAAATCAAGATTAGAAGACAGTCAACTTTTAATTTTCAGCAATATATTTATATGTAACATATATAATGTATACTAGATTTTACTATTATTTACATTTAATATATTTATTTAGTACTTAATAATTTACTGTTATATATTATTAACATATTAATATGTCTATAAATTATATAGATTATAGGTATGTATATATGTATATATAATATATATAGAATTTATTTTCATATTCCTTTATTTTCAAACATCTTGCAAAGTGCATAAGTAATCACACATCACATTTTTATCTTAATTTTTATAAGTATTGTTAATACTTCAATGGCTGAACAACATAATCATATAATATAATTATATATAACATATAATTATAATATGATATATTGTATCATATAGAGCTACTATTATTTATTTAACCATTTTTCTATTGTTGGACATTTTGGTTTCTTCCTTGATTCTGCATGACAAATAATGTTGAGGTGAATATAGTCATGCATATAGCTTGTGGCAGGATTCTCAGACCTGGGATTAATAGGACAAAAGATATTTGTGTGGGGATAGGGAGTGGGCAAGGAGGCGTCTGTGTGGCCGTTGATACGTATTTTTCAATGTCACTACCAGTGTATAAAAATTACAATTCCAGCACATCTCTATCAGCATTGGAAATTATTGTGAAATATTTTTCACAATAGCATGGGAAAATAATGATCCATTATGTTTACATTTAAGTTTCAATAATTTAAAAGTTGAATAATTTCTTCTTTTTTAATAGCTCTACTTTTTTAGTGAATTGTTTATTCATCCTTTGCTGATTTATTTATGAGAATATGTGTTTTTTTAATTAATTTTTGTATGTTTTTAGTCTAATAAAGAAATCGTATCTGCTAAAAATATTTTTCCAATCTCTAGTTGTGACTTTTTACTTTGCTAATTTTGTTTATTTATAGAGGCTCTAAATTTTCTTTGAGATAAATCACTTTCAAGTCAGAAAAGGCATCTCCCTTCTAGAATTTTGATAAATATTTGATTACATTTTTTGTTTTGATTTATTTTTAATATCTAACAATTTTTCCATGTTGAATTTGTTTTGATATATAATAGTATATAAATACATAAATTACTTCCCTCAAATTGCTGTCTTGTCATTCCAATATATTTATAGAATAATCCTTTATTCCTTTATTGATTTGCAAAGCTCTCCTGATTATATATTAATGTCTTCATTATTATGTTGCCAATTTACAAGGTATTTGTTTCCACAGATAGATCTAATTATGTATCCTAATGTTAGTCCAAAGGTCTGCTTTCAAAACTTTAACTTTGCTGTTTCTGATAGATGAAGGCCACATTTAGGAAGTTAGGAGCTTCATCCTTATAAAATTCTAATTTTTTCCATACTGCAGTTATTTCAGTATTACATGTAGAGACTCCCCAGGAGTTAAAAGTGGCTCTCTGGTTTCCAGTTTCCAAAGTGTCCTGCTCAGTGATTATTTACTAAAGGAAATGACCCTCTAATCCCTGCTCCCTCCTTATTTCTCAACTGGATAACTCTCTCTCTATTGTTTGGAGCTCAAAGCATAATTGCCTGAAAGCACTGACCCATCATAAGGGTGCGTCATCTCTATTAGATTTAGGAAAGGCAACCTTCGTAATTCATTTTTGACTCAACAATTTACCTTCTGAGTGGAGGAGACATTTTTTTTTAACCTAAGCAAACTGAATTTGAAGACATCTTTAGAAAGGGAAGGGAAAATCTTACCCTGTTTCACCCAGCTAAGTCCTAATTCCTCAGATCTCATCTCCACTGTCACTTCCTCAGGAAGTAACTGATTCACAGTTGTACAGTCTCTTAGCACAGTGCACCTTTCCTTCAGAGCATCCACCATGGTTTGTAAAGTTGTCTTTATCTGTTTCCCAACTTAATGTCTATTTACTCCATTACCAACAATAACAACAGCCAACATTTATTGAGTGCTTACCCTGAATGTGCATGAAATGTGTAGGAAACTTTTTGTATGGATATTCTCACTTAATTCTTATAGAAACCCTTTCAAGTAGGTACTAAAATTATTCCCAGGTACTTCCATTTTTCAAGTGAGCTAACTGAGACACAGAGAGATTAATGAATGTCCCTTGAGGTCACATGGCTAGTGTGGTTGAACAGGCTTTGAATCCAGTTAGCCTGATTCCAGATGCCACATCTTCACCTCCAGAACAGTGCTGTCCCATAGAACATTCTGTGATGACAGAAATGTTCTCTATACGTGCTGTCTAATATAGCCGCTAGCCACACGTGGCTATGGAGCAATTGAAATGTGGCTAATGTGACTGAGGAATTGAATTTTAAATTTTTATTTAATTTTAATTAATTTAAATAGCCACACGTGGCTACTGACTACCAATTCAGACAGCGTAGCTCTAGACAATAAGCTGCTAGGCAATAATTTCCAGGCACTTTATTGTGTCTGTTTTTGCTTATCATTATACCCCTGGTACTAGCACAACACCCCACACAACTTGTATTTATTGACCAAAACAAATAATTCAGAGTGGGTAGAGATAATAAGCAAAAACAGTGCTCTGAAAGCACCAAATTGTGAAAAATGCTCACCTCCAGTGCAATATCTGGAGTCTGTTTTGCATAAATTTTATTTTTAAAATAACACAAAATAAACATAATAAAAATGAGTAGCTGAGATAAATTTGGTAAAATTGAGCATATTCTTATAACTCATATTTAATAAGAAGGGAAAAGGGAGACAGTATCAAACAGCAACTTCTGAGAATCTGCACTTATCTGACAAGAAATGAATTTAATGCCAAAATACACTTTCTGGAATACATTCCTACCACGAGTCAAAAAATCCTGGTAGTTATTTATGAGGCAGTGAATGACAAGCTCATTCATGCTCTTTACTCCAGAAAATATTCTAATGTTTTTCTGCCTATTACTGAATGTATTTTTCTTATTGGAAATATCTATCTGAGCCATATTTGGTGTGTTTTTCATTCCATCATCTGGTATATATTTTTGTTGTCACTGCTCAAACAACAATCTAACAGATTTAAGAGTGTAAGGGAACTCAACTCTATCTGGTAATTAAACGTCAGAAAGTATTTCCCTGTTGGTCATTAATGCTGAAGCTTCTAGATATGCACTGTTAAGTGTACTCATATTAAACATATATTAAAGGAACATTGCATATACATTATTACTAGTAGTAACTTTCAAATTTGCTAACGCACTTTTGGAAAACAGTATTAAATGTTCACTCAAAAAGCTTTGCTTGATTGACAAATTGCATTGATTGAAATTTTGGTTTGAAATAGATAATAATAGTATCTCAAAGCTTAAAGCATTTTATATTTCTTTGTCCTGTTACATCAAGCCACTCTAGTAAGAATTTGTACTGAGTCTGAATTAAATTGCTCTATTGAAAAAAATTTTTTAAATGGAAAGGCTCACTTAAAAAACCAGAGCAGTTATAGATATCTGGCCATGTTATGCTGGGAAAAATATGACATTTTTGTATTCTTGTTGTTATTGTTAAACCTTCCAGATAATTCACCTAGTTTTACTGTTGATTCCAAAATTATGGCTATGAAGTACATTGACCACTAAACCAAATGTTTGTAGGAACAATAATCAAAGTAGAATGCTTTCAACTTTGTCACTGTCTATGACTCTATATACTCGGTCTACATTGTCTGTATTTTTGTTCTCATTGAATTAAAGGCTCAATGCTCTATTTTCCTACAAAAATAAGGAGAAAAATCTTTATAATGATTTTTCTCCAACTGTAGGAATAAAATATGGTAAACAACAGATCTTAAATTTTTCAACTCAATGTAACTGACCACAACAAACCAAGAAATATGCCCATTTTCGCCACATTGATTTTCACTTCAGAAAATGTAATAGATTTACTTCGTCAATATATCTTACAGACCTCATAAAAGGACCAGATAAAAATCAATAAAATAATATTGTCTTCTATCATGAAAGAAGAAACATGAAGTTTGGTGTTGTAGTTTTTTTTTAAAAGATGTGTACAGTTAGATACTTTAGGGCAATTTAAGAAGACTCTTTCTGTTCTGGTAATACAAACAACCTATCATTCTGGTTTCTGACCATGCACTTCCTTCTCCCTGAATGTGCTTCGGAGGATGCACATGAGTCAGCCTTGGCACTAATAAAGCTGAGTGGCACTCCTCCCATCTCTGTTTGAACAATAAATAGGAAAAGAAAAGGCTTCCCATTGGCCAGGTTAAACACATTAATATCTATGAGCCCCAGGTGCAGCTGGCCCAGTGCTCCCTACTGGAATTTAATGGTCTTTACCTTGCACTGGCACAGAGTACACTCAGTGCCATGTTTGATCCAAGAGGACCCAGTGAAGCGAACCACACTCATCTCATCCAGGCAAGTTTTGGTGATATCATTGCGGATGGTGTCGGCCTGGCAAGGGTCAGTAACACAGCGCGGGCAGCACTCATTCTCTGGAAGGACACTGAATTCACACTCCACCTCCGGGCATGGCAGGGGCCAACAGTCAACTTCCCCTTGCTGTAAGGAAAGCAGACATACAAGGGCAGAGGGAGAGGAAGGGAGGGCACGGAGGGAGGCAGGGTGGGTGGGAGCACAGTGTTTACGGAATACTCAGTTTATTTAACGGATATTTATACACAGACCTTCAAAGCCACGAATCTTGCACAGAATCTACAAGAACTCTATCCGAGTGATGAGACCTATACTGCAGCTGGATTTTAAAACAGTCTTCAAGAACAACAATAAACAAAAGCAAAAACTGTTTCTCTTTAAAAAATCAAATTTGCGTACCCCTATCTTTCCCATGACAAAGGAGGATTATTTTCTATGGAAGAGGTTTTTATTTAACTTTTTGCCTATGAGATGCTTTTTTCCATTCTTCTGATCTTTTTTCCCTACCTTCTCATTTATTCCCTTCTGCAAAAAGAAAGTTTCGTCCACTTACAAGAAAATAAACTGAAATATAAAGGGAATTTCAGAGTTTTTCTTTGTTCATTTATACGTTTCTCAGTGTAGGGACTTTGGGTAAAACAAAACAAAACAACTAGGACTGATTTTAGTCTTCTTTTTCCACATGAGAAAATCGTGTGAATTGGATCTTTCTAAAATTTAGTTCCCACCTGTTTCCTATTTTCTTCATAATTCTGAATCTCATGGTCTTGGAGATGAAAGCAGCCTTCAGGCACAGAAACTGACCTTGCTCTTTCAATTGATTTTTGGGTTGAAAGTATAAAAAGGAAGCAACAAAAAAGCATTGCCTTAAAAATATCCTCACACAAATAGAAACGAAACTAGCTATGACTTTAAAAGTAGCATCTGTGAAACTTTCTTCCATAAAGACATACAGACCAATTTTCCTTTTCATTTATATCACTAGAAAGAATCAAGAAATTTGGTCAAATGAAAAAAAGACTGGTGTTTTCTTTATCAAGTCTTTATTTCCTTTTTTACCTACTGTTTCCAGTAGAAGTTTCATAAATATATACAGATGTTCAATTCTAATACTGTAAGTATTTATTGCATATCCATATTATACATAAAACAGAGTGCCCAGCAGAACAGCATTGACAGTAACAATCTTCAGAAGGAAAAAAGTGTGTTTTTTTAAGTCTGAGCATGATTGATAGAAATGGATTAACAAAAGTTCTACTTGGAAAAAAAATGATTTGTTTTCATGAACGCCATTGTTCTGTTCATGATTGTCTCTAAGTAAACCTAAGCTAAATGGGATTGGGGAAGCTAGTAGAGTCTTTTCTTCTTTTGAGCTCTGGAAATACTCCTGAAACACATACACAACATGGTGTACCACATCTACCCTAGGAAATACCTTCTCAGCTCCTGATTGCATAACCATCATCTTGTTATCCTAATCAGCCTTACTTTTTCTAACTGCCAACACTATGGCCAGGTACTGAGTATTGGTGGATGGGGAGGGCAAGGTTGCTTTCCTATTTAGATTCTGGGCCTAAACTTTTCCTGTACTTCCTGTAGCTAAACTTACCAAGCAGCGGCACTGTTGGCAATTCTGGACCCAGGTGTCACCACTATTGTACAAGGTTTCCCCATTTTGATGGAGGCACTGACTGCTAAGCCTTGGGTCACATTCAGGGCAACAGAAAAGATCAACGGTGGGATTCTCACAGTCACAGACCATCCGTCGACACATTACAAATCCATTCTGTATGAGAAGGAAAAAAAGCAGTTACCAAAAGCCTCCATTTCTCAATATACTAACATCACATGTGTGTGTGTGTGTGTGTGTGTGTGTGTGTGTATACACACACACACATATATATATAAATCTCAGATGTTGATTTGGAAGTTGAAATAATTCACACATTTACCAATTTCATTGATTTTCTTTAAAGTTCCATTTTGTAGCTAACACACAGAAATTACCCAAGCTGGAAAACTTGCAATTTCCTTTCCACACACTACTCGACCAGAAAGAAATTTTCCAGAAATGACCAGTATAAAATGATAACCACTACATGGTCGTTATGTGTATATAAATGCATGTATGTATATATAATTATATACATACTTCGTTATTAGTGTAGTAATTTGAATGCTAACTAAAGTTTGGTTTTTGTGAGGGCATGTGTGTTTATATTTGGTAGCTGGTCAACAAGTTTTACATATTGTTAAGTTTATGGAATATTTCAGACCTTATGTTTTCATACAAACTGTTATCAATTTCTTTCATAATAGTTGAGCCCTTGGTACATAGTATTATTTATTTAACTACAATTTAAGTCTCTTATCAACTGGGTATATATTACAGAACATCTCTCTAAAACTGAAACATAGCCCAAACAGATATTTTTCACCATAGGCCATCGCATGTCCATTCTGGCTTCATTTATGCATTCATTCAAATATGATATTGTGACTATGGAGACATTAGCATAGTTAGCAATAAAATTTTATTAACATGTGAATAGATAAACACATTGTGGTATTTCCATACACTGGAACACGATCCAGAAATAAAAAGGAATCGGTTACCGATAGGTGTAATGAATATAAATGAATGTCAAAAACATAATGCTGAGAGAAAGAAGTCAGACAGAAGAGAATATGTACTATATGATTCCATTTACATGAGGCTCTAGAAAATACAAATCTCCTCTATAGTGACAAGAATAGTGTTTGCTTGGGGCAGGCGTGTGGGACTAACTATGAAAGGAGAGAGGCAACATTTTGGGTAGAAGACAATGTTCTGTTACATTAATTGTGATGGTGGATAAATGGATGTGTGCATTTGTCGAAGCTCATCAAGCTGTCCACTTGAAATACATGCAAATTACACCTCAATAAAAATGACTAAAATTTTTAATTTATACCAACCTGACACGAGCACACAGAGCACCGGTCATTTTCCAACACCCAAATCTGACCGTTGTGCTTGATTTTTCCATCATGGATGCAGTCCCCTGTGCAGTTCTTTCCATGAGGACATCGGCAATCATATCCACCATCCAAGTTAAAGCAAATGGTGTCATTGGCACAGCTGTGCCTCCCGGTCCCACACTCATCGATATCTACAGCCAAGAAAAGGCAGCAGGCAGTGTGCTTAGAATACGCTCAGTTTCAAACAATTGCAATCAGGCAAGTTGTCTCCTGACATAAAGCATTCAACTGCAAATTAATTTTCATCTTACTGGCAAGTATTTCCTATTAAATGCTGACTCAAGCAATGTTAATGATCTAGAGATTTCACGGGAAAATATTATCATGCTTGATTTCAAACACCAGATTAACTTTGGCTAGATTTTCAACTTTTATATCTCTGTAAATACCATTAGGCTTTATGAAACACTTATATTTTTTGAATGTAAGAATAGGACTCAATTTATCAAACAAAAACAGTTTGGCAGTGGAAATTCTAAAAGCGCCTATGGTTTCTTATTGGGGAAATCATCCTCAACATTAAAATAGTGCTTAGAGAAAATCCTTTCTTAGTGGGAGATGAAATGTCATGGAGCCCCTGAGGCATTTTATTCAATTTCAAGCCCTAGTATCACAGCCATGTCACCATGTGTAAGCTCCTTCCGGTGTTCTGCCCAGGTGTTCTTCCCTTACAGTACGGGCATGTTCACACTATCCTTACACCCTGGCCCTCACCCACGGAAGGGCAAGTGACCATCAGCAATTACCATTTCTCTCACAAAGAATCTCCCACTTCTTAACTTTTCCATTTCAGATTATCGTTTTGTCTCCTGCCTGACTCAACTGACAACTGCCCATTCTTCACCCGACCTCACCTACCCCATGGCAATCACAGCCTAAAGCATTTTCATATAGATGAAAACCAAACATATCTTGACCCAGATCAGGTCCATAAGAAGATACATGATTCATCTTATTTATCCCTATCATTTAAAGGTCACAAGCCAAAATATATTTCAGGGATATTGTATGAGTGGCAGTAAGCAGTTATTTCCCATTTCATCTGTTTCCTCTGAGTAAAAGTCATGAAAGAAAGAATTAAATCACAGCAAGAAAAGTGGGTTAGAGAGAAGAGAGACATATAGCTTTTAACTAGGGGAACTGGACACCGATTTTTCTTGAAAATTTTAAAGATAGAGTTTAGTAAGTATCTTTCTTAAATGGTTTGATTTCAACATTATTGGAGACATGGACTAGTCAAGATTATATTTTAGCCATATTTCAACTCTTAAATACTTAAGTTTCGTCACATATGCATTCCTGAAAATAGGCCACATGATATATTTCTATTTACCTTGATTTTTATTAGTTCTCATCTCAACAAAACCAATGGATTGAGACGATGGCTGAAGAGATTTTTATTATAACTACAGTGAACTTTATTATACTTGATTTGTCAAGGATGATACTGTTTATAATTATAGACTATGATTAAAAGAACTGTTAGCCAGCATATATATTTTAGAATTTTTAAAAAGTACATTGGTTAATATATTTTTTTCAGATCAGAGAAAATTTTCTCTTGGTAATGGAAATGAAATTTTATAATGTAGTTCTATATTTGTTTAATTCAGAATAATAAGGTATATTTGATGAGTTGATCTTTGTCTCCCATTAAATATTCTTATAATTAGGAACCATAGTAAGCAGGAAAACCATTAACCATAGTTACTTGGTCTCTTGGACCACAAACTCTACAAATGCCTCTTACTACATAACCCTTTAAATATCCACTATAAAGACATTATTCCATTAATGGCAATGGCTGGATTTCTACAATCATTTCATTTTGCCTGACATTTAAAATAAAAGCTCTGCTATTAGGTAATGCGTTTTTTTTTCTTAAAGGCAGAGAGAGTCCTTGGATTTGCTGCAGAAGACACAGAAGAGAAGATGTCCTGGCACAAAAAGAATATGTGCTCTTAAGTAAAGTATATTTACAATAAAGAAATAGAGTAAAAATTTGGTCACAATAATGACTGGCATATACTCTTCACATCTGGAGAAATGTGTGGGCAGAAACATCGTAATGAACTAATTATTACCTTTTGCTATTCAATGGGATTTGAATTAATTTGAACTCCTCTTGCCTTTTTGCTTGTTATCTATACTGAGTTTCCCAATGCAGACACTATTCTTAATTGGATGGTAGTATATAATTTTGAAGTCATTTTTATGTATAGTTTTATTATAATGCAAAATTCCTAAATTAAATATACATAAAGGATGTATATTCTACTCTGAAAAACCTACTAAAGTATATAAAAATTCCAACTTTAAAAATATTGATGACTCCTTTAGTGAGCGATGGAAGAAATAATGTTGCTAAACCCAACGGTCAAGTCTCAGCTCTCATCCAATTTGATCTAACAGAAGCATTTGACACAGTTCCTTCCCTCTCCCTGATAAATTTTCTTTGGTTTCTTTCTATCACATTAGTAGCCCTTTCTGGATCTTTCTCCTGCCCACATTCACATTCTCCAGGTGTGGCAATTAAACTATGAATAAAATTGAGCCAAGCAAAGAGATGGTAAAGCACGTTCCAGTCAGAGGCAAGAGTGTGTCTGAAGGCCCAAAGTTTAGAGCTATCACGACGTGCTGGATGAACAGAAATGTTGACTTGAATGTTCAAGGAGAGCAGAGTAGGTAAATACACAGCTGAAGAGGTACTCAGGGACCACGTAAAGGTCATGTTAAGAAATTTGAACTTTACCATAAAATGTCATTTTCCGAAATTGCAAAAAAAAATCATAATCAGATATCCATTTTAGAAAGATTCCTTTGGATTTATTTTGGAAAAGGGACTTGAGTGGACCAGAACTTGAAGCCAGGAGATCAATTAATAGGCTGTTTCGGTAGTCCAGGGAAGAGATAGTCATATAACAATAGCAAACACTTATATAGTGGTTAGTATGTACCAGATTCTAAGTACTTTCACATAATGACTCATTTAATCCTCACAATAACCGTGGAAGGAACAATTATTATCCCCATTGTATAGATCAGGAAATTAAGGCATAGAAATGTTGCATAACTTTCCCAAGGTCACACAGCCAGTAAGGTATAGAGCCTAGATAGGAACCCAAGCAGTCAGGCCCCATGTCTGTGCTCTTAAGGACAATGCTGTACTGAATGGTAGCAGAGGGGATACATAAAAAGAAACAACGAAGACAGAATCTTCCAAGAAATAAACAATGAAGACAAAGCAACTTGTTGGCTTTGACGATTAGGGAGATGGAGGGGTCATGAACGATGTTTAGATTTCTGGCTTGGAAAATTCGGTTGACGATATTTACGGAAAAAAGAGCAAGATTTGCTGGAGAGTGGAAGTCAGTGGCAGGGATGAGGAAAGACATGAGTCAGTTTAGGACATGTTGAAGTACACTTTCCTCTGGTCTTCCAAGGAGAGCTGTCCAGTAAGTAGTTAGATATATGGGTCTGGAGTTCAGAAAATAGAACTGGGCTGAAATATAGATTTGGTAAAGATATACTTTCATCATTCCTTTTCTCAAAAACAGTCCTTCAGACTCAACTTCAAACTCCTTAGTAAGGCATTTAAGGCTCCTTTGCTTGCCCTCTCTTTCCCTAGCTCAACTTCCGAATAATCACATCATACTCGAAGTCCTAAAACAAGTGCTAGATACTCAAGCCTTTATTGTTCCCAAACAGGAAAAAATTTCTTTCTCTCTTTCCTTACAGTTCTGAATTTATATTTTCCTCAAGTACTTATCATTTTCAATCTTGTGGTTTTCTCCTCTATTAAGAAACTAACCACATTCTATTTTGTATGACAGCTGTTGTACATATTTTATTTCTTCTACAAGCACCTCAAGGTACCTGTGCACATATTCAGTAACTACTTGATGAGTTGATTTGGATTCATTTCATTTTTGTCCTTTTTCTTGATTTAGGTTAAGAATTTATAGCACTTGGCTTGAACCTAATACTCAAAAGATGCCATCCCATAAACATTATTTTTTTGGTCTTACAAGTTCAAAAAAACTCACCAAGCTTAAAGATAATCCAGAAATTAAAGCAATAAAGAAAAATGTGGGCATGGAAATAAAATATGCTTATGTGAAAAAAAAATACTGGGCTTTAATCTCAGAGGGAGACAAATTTTGGGGCACAGTAGAAATGATGAAACGGTCAAGGAAAATGGTACTCTGGCACATTACCTGGGGATTAAATGTCTACACCTCTGAGATAAATGGATGAGCATGTAATTTGTATGAATGCAGCTTATGAACATGTATGTTGTAGATTACACAACTGCAGCCTAAAAAGTAGTGAAACAGTGCACAGTTATGTATTCATGTCTTCAAGTATGAGTGTTATACTTCATAGTAATTGTAAACCCACTGCTACGGCTTTGCCCACTTTGAAATGCTTTTTTTCAGCAACAGGAAAATGGCACCTGTTCAGATACAATCATACTGTTAAAACTGCATCCTTCGGGCCGGCCACGTGGCTTAGCGGTTAAGTGCAAGCACTCTGCTACTGGTGGCTTGAGTTGGGATCCTGGGCGCGCACCGACGCACCGCTTCTCCGGCCATGCTGAGGCCGCGTCCCACATACAGCAACTAGAAGGATGTGCAACTATGACATACAACTGTCTACTGGGGCTTTGGGGGGGAAAAAATGGAGGAGGATTGGCAATAGATGTTAGCTCAGAGCCAGTCTTCCTCAGCAAAAAGAGGAGGATTAGCACGGATGTTAGCTCCAGGCTGACCTTCCTCACAAAAAAAAAAAAAAAAAAAAAAAATCTGCATCCTTCTAAATACTAATATTACAATTCTACAAATCCATGAAATTGCAGCAAATGGACAGTTGTTTAGAAGAAGCATTTTAGTCTTTTTTTTTTTTAATAACATAGGTGGGTTCTTTTAAAAGAATCCTTCAGAGCACATTGTCTTCTGAAAGAGTAGTAGATTTTTCTGATAATCACTATAAATTCTATTGGAAGATAATAGTAAAATCATCTTTCCAGAGTTGTTGTTTTTTTTTTAAATAAGATTTTCCACTGTTTCTGTGTTTATGGAATTTCCTTGAAAAGCCTTTTCTGCATAGGCATCTCATAGAATCCTTTACTTCTCTACCTTCATCGTTATCACATGTTATTTTAACGGCTGGTTTAATTTTCCTTGTTATTTTATGAATACTCATGAATGAACTAATTATGTTTTGTCAGTTTATGCTGATCACTACTAAACATATATTTACTTCTAAAATACTACATATCTACTATGTATCATACTATATATCTGCTTCTAACACAGGTTATGTTCCTAACATACTTCTGAGTAAAACATTATCTACCTGGTATCCATTTCAATCTTTTCCACTAGACAAACAAATATATCGTCTACTACGTGCCAAGCACTGTTCTAGGCATTAGTAGCTGACAAGCAAACAAAATCTACGACTCTCGAAGCTTACATTCTATAGCAGGTAACAAGGAAGCAAACAAATTTTTAATATACACAATCATTTCAGGAGAATTTCTGTGAAGAAAGTGAAGCAGGGAAGTGAACAGCGTCAGAGGTAGGATGCTATTTTAAATTGGGAGTCCAGGAGAAGGACTCCAGATTTTAGAGGAAATCTGAATTAAATAAAAGCAGCAGCATGCAATGGTCTGGGGGAAGGACATTTCAGACAAAAAGAAAAGCGCGTGAGAAGGGAACCAGTTGGTATATTTGAAAAATGAGAAGAAAGTACCTGTATCATGTAGGCCCTTGTAAACCACTGTTAGGGGTTGGATTTTTTTTTTTTTTTTTTTTTTGTGAGGAGATCAGCCCTGAGCTAACACCCGCCAATCCTCCTCTTTTTTTGCTGAGGAAGACGGCCCTGGGCTAACATCTGTGCCCATCTTCCTCCACTTTATATGGGACGCCGCCACAGCATGGCTTACCAAGCAGTGCGTCGGTGCGCGCCCGGGATCCGAACCAGCGAACCCCGGGCCGCCGCAGCGGAGCGCGCGCACTTAACCGCTTGCGCCACCGGGCCGGCCCCGGATTTTTTTTTTTTTAATAATTTTATTTATTTATTTCCCCAAAGCCCCAGTAGATAGTTGTATGTCATAGTTGCACATCCTTCTAGTTGCTATATGTGGGACGCGGCCTCAGCATGGCCGGAGAAGCGGTGCCTTGGTGCGCGCCCGGGATCCGAACCCAGGCCGCCAGCAGCGGAGCTCGTGCACTTAACCGCTAAGCCACAGGGCCGGCCCTAGGGGTTGGATTTTACTCTGAAGAGAGATGGAAAAGCTACAGGAGTTGGAACAGAGGAGTAAGATGTTCGGACTTCAGTTTTAGAAGGATCATTCTGGGTGCTATAGAAAAAGACTCTAGGGCAGTCAGGAGCAGAAGTAGGGAGACCAGTTTGGAGACTGCTGCAGTGGTCCAGACAAAAGATAATGATGGCTTAGACTGACATGGTAACAGTAGATATGGTGAGAGGTGGTCAGATTAGGAATATATTTTTAAAATTAAAATTATGAGACCTGTTGATGTATCAGATATGAAGTACGAAGAAGAGAAAGACATAAAACAATGACTCCAAGATGTTGGTCTGGGCAACTGTGTTTAGGGGCCTATAAGGATTTAGAATAAATCAAGAGTTCCATGTCAGTCCTTACGTCTGAGTTGTCTATAAGAAATTCAGGTTGAGATACCCAGTAGGCAACTAGATGTATGAATCTACAGCTAGGGAAAAGGTCTGAATTAGGAATATCTAGGTAGCATTTTAAACTAAGGAACTGGTGGATTTGGAGACTGAGAATGGATAGAAGACTGCCAAGGTCCCCAGGGTGCTTGAACATGTAGTCCTCTGGAGAGTGAAAGGAGAGGCCTGGAGGGTAAGAGAAAGCCAGGAGAAAGTAGTGTCCTCAAAGCTAAGTGAAGAAAGTTGTTTGGAGGAGAAGAAATGATCAACTGGTCAAATGCCTGAGTTGTCAAGCAAGGAGACAGTAATTGACCAGTGGATTTGGTAATTGTTAGTAAAAGATGGAAATTGTTACTAAGTTTGAAAGGACAGCATTCACTGGAACAGTGGGACTAAAGTCTCACCGGAAGCAAGAAAGAAGAGATAACAAGTATAGAAAATCCTTTCAAAGAGTTTTGTTCTAGAAGGGAGCAGAAAAACGGGGGAAATGTTTGGAGAATCAGGGATGTCAAGGGAAGTGACTTTTTGTTTTACTTTTTAAAGATGGGTCCTACTCCAGGCTGTTCGTATGCTGATGAGAATGATGCAGTAGAAAAGCATATTTATGATACGGAAGAGAAAGTGGATAGGACAAGGGCAAAAACCTCAAGTCAGTGAGAGGGGATGAGATGCCAGGTACCATGGAGGGTTTAATTTTTGATAGGAGAAATGAAACTTCATTCAATGAAACAAGACAGAGGGAAGACAGTAGATAAGAACATAAATGAGAGTAAGCTACTATAGCTCCTGGTGGAAAAGTGAAGTACTTCTGTTTTCTCAGTTAAATAAGAGGCAGGGCCACCAACAGAGAATGAAGAGAAAGGAAGTGGTATCTGAGATTTGAAGAGACTAGAGAAGGTGTGAAATGGTTATATCAGAGAGATGCAGGGGAAAGTAACTAAGGAAATAACACAGGAATGCTGGTCAATGCTGACAGCCCTTATGGTAGACAGCCTATAAGATGGCCCCCCATGATCCTCATCATTCAATATTCACCCTCTTCTGTAATCCTCTCCCCCTGAATGTGGGCTGGACTTATTGACTCACTTCTAACAAACAGAATACAGGAGAAGTGATGAAATGTCGCATCTGAGTTGAGATTATAAAAAGACTGTGGCTTCCATCTTGGGCACTTGCTCTTTCTTGGATTGCTTACTCTAGGGGAAGCCAGCTCCCATGTCTTGAGGCAGCCCTGTGGAGTAGCTCTGGCATTAAGGAAACAAGGCCTGCCAATAGCCACATGAGTGACCTTGGAAATAGATTCCCATTCCCCCCACTCCCACCCTAGACAAATCTTCAAGATGGGACCAGAGCCCTGGCCAACATCTTGACTGCAACCTCGTGAGAAACCTTGAACCAGAGGCATCCTGCTAGGCTGTGCACAGATTCTTCACCCATGGAAACCGTGAGATAATTTTTGTTGTTTTCAGATGCTAAGTTTTAGAGGTAATTTGTTATGCATCAATAGATAACTAATACAGCCCTCTTGAGATCTGTGGTCATAAATTTAAAAGATAGTGAGTGCAGTTACAAATGTAAAGGAAGATGGTCAGCAAAGGTATGCATTTTTTCTATTCACATTCTGATGCACAGAAAAGGGTATGCAAGGATACCAAGAAAAATTAGACACAGGTTACCCCTGGAGGAGAAGCGGAAAGGATGGGGAAAACGGGGAGAAGAAATGAAGATGCATTTTCAGCTTTGATCTATACATTTCTCTATGATTTAAATTACTTATAATTAGCTTATGTTCATCCTTCTATGTGTAACTTAAAAGACAATCTTAACAAAAAAATAGTGCTGAAAACTTCTTCCTCATAGTACACTATAGAATATAGGCAAAATAGTTTATCAGAGAAGAGCGAAAGCACACTGTTTAATCTGCCTCTTGAACTAAATCTGTGGTTCCTGGCATCTCTACAGGGCTAGAAGTATTCACTCTGGAACATTCACAAATGCAAGGTAATGCCCTCAGACCACAGTTAAGTGGTTACTTGCAAATGCCAGGTTTTAGCCCCTGGTAAGGCAACAGCATTCCAATTCATATGTAAAAATCCAGATGAATCCTCTGCTCAAGGTCCAGAGCTCTGCAGTTGTTGGCAAAGCATGCTGGGAACCAAGGCATCTAACACTTTTCTTTGTGTGAAAACCTTTTGAGGCCCAAGGATAAAAGACATCTTATCCTTTAGGTGTCAAATACTGTTAAGTTAGATTCTCCAAGGCTTTCATTGATTGTGTCCTTTTAGCCCCATTATTCTCTCAGGCTGTTAGTCTATGAAGGTGTAAATACAAATGGAGAAAATAATGACTTCTTGAGGTTTGTTTTGTTTTCCATTCCTGTGTCAAACTTCTGATGGCAAATCCTTTCAGTGTGGGTAGCTGCCCTGGCAATTGTTCACCGGACTTTGCTTATTACTCTGCCTCCTTTTTAAAAACTGTGCCCCTTAATAGAGGGTATAGAGGAGCAGAGTTGTTTGTCAATTCACTGAAAATAATTCAAAATTAAACATAAATAATTGAATATAATCTAATTGAATTTTCCACTCCTATTTGATTGAAATCTTCTTTGAAGCAGGTACCATATCTTCTGAATCCAATTCAACATTCACTAAACATCTCTTATTTTGCCAGGCAAGCGATATGTTAGGAATAGCCCAGAGTAGCATGTATCATGTATATTATCCTTGGCCATATCATCATTATATTTCCTCTATCCCCATTTTCCCTCTATCCTTTCTTATTCTATTTTTTTCTAATCCTTTGGAGGTCAGATTTTTTTCATGCTGCCATTTAAAAAAATTTATCTGATACTATGGGTTTATTCACTCTAAAAACACCCTTTAACAATTGCAAGTATCCATAGAGAACTGGTTTAGTGTCACAAATTGTAATTATCTAAAAATCAATTAATTATCATAATTAGCAAGCAAAAGTTAGATTTTAACGTTTCCAATCTCTGTTGTATAAACACAGCAAAAATCAATAATTTAAACATTAGATCAACGTCTACTGGTTACATCTTACTGTATATTCCTCTAGTCCAAGAGGAGTTCTTAAACCAAAGGTCTTCTCCTTGTACTGACCTTCACATGATTCTCCACTTGGTGAAAACATCCCATTGTCATGGTAGCCATCTCTGCACTCACAGTGGTACCATCCAGGCAGGTTAATGCAGTTAGCACGGCTGTCACATTGAACAAAACCATCAGAGCACTCATCAATGTCTGTTTGGCAAAGAAAACAAAAATGGAATGTTATACAATTGCTGCTTTTCTCTCAAAGAAACTAAAATATTCCATTAGATGGCTACTAAAACTTTTAGTGCCAGCAAATCCCTAAAACTGAGAAAATATTAAGTCTACTCAGTTGTTGAAAGCTAACCAGAAAGAATGTAGTGGTATTAGCAATAGGAGAAACATCTAGATGGCTTCTCTGTTGCAAAAGTCATCCAACTGTAGAAAATGGAAAGAAGCCATCTGTGATAGTCATGAGTGCTGCTCACCAAATATTTCCAGCTCTTCTAGACACAAGCTAGGATTGCCATGTGACTTCCTAAAGCCAATTAGGGAGTGATTATGTGACACTTAAAGGCAGAGTTTTTAAGATGTAGTGATTCACATGTACCCTTTCCCCATCACAATGACCAGCAACTTCCAGAGGCTCTAAATATCAGCCTGAGTTCCTGAGTGAGGATGATGTGGGGCACATTCCTCCTCTACTTGGGATGGACATATAGTATGAGCAAGAAATCAACCTTTGTAGCTTTAAGCCACTGAGATTTCAGGGTCTTTTATTGCTATCAGCATAACCTATTCCAACTTGATTAATATATCATTCATCTCCAATATAGGGCAATAGCATCCATGCATCAACATGCTTCATATTTTTGAGAATATATACCATTTATGTCACTTTTTAACAGGTTTCACATATATTACCTTATTCAACCCTCAAAAAAGAAATCTTGCCATGTAGATAGCATATTGAACATATGAAAAACATGAGGCAAAAGGAAATTATGGGATTTAACCAAGGTATACTCCTTCATACGAGTAGACATAGGCTGAAATTGGCAAAATTGTCTAAAAAAAGAGAGCTATATATCTTGAGTCTCGTACATTTCCTCCAGAGGCTTATTACTATTCCCAAACACTGTGAGCCCTTTATTCTCCTTGTTCAGTCTGTTGAATGATGAGAACATCCAACCCCATCCAAGTCTCTTCCTTTGCTCATAGAGGGAAAAGTAATTCCTGGCGTTGCCTTACAAAGTGTCCCCTTCTCACATACCTTCTGGGTTTCTGGCTGCTCTGGGGATGACTCAGATGCTGCTAAATGATTTGATGGCATTGCCCCATTGTAGCTGCCAAAAATACTCACATGCACCCCACTCCCATCTTGACAGCCCCACGCCACGACTGAAGACTCCACTTGCCAAGGTAGGATAGTCCTTTCTTATGTGCCTCTGATGCCTGCATCATGCTCCCCGCTGCGGGGACCAGGCACAGTGACGTCCCTCATGTTGAAGGTAAGGCCAGCTGCTTTTTAGAGTCCTTTCCCCCCAGACAATCCAGTCCAGTTCAGCAGAATCTATTTCCTTCCTATTTTAGTCTCATCTAACTCCAAATTCTTGGAAGTGTATATTTGCTTTGTTTTCTTTTTAAATTCCCTCTTTTCATATGTTTAATTTTGAGAGACAAATTTTTATATCATTGCAAAATTTTACATTATTTCCAAACTATGAATGGCTTTGCCTCTGTGGTTCCTCTTCTGAAGAGTCAGTTCCTACTGTCAGTAATTCTTACTGTCAAAATAATTATTAGCGGCCAAATCAACTAACCGTTGACTTCCTGACACATAGCGGATGTGGATTGCTTCCACTTACTAAGGCCTCATAAGTTTTATGAAACAGCCTATTTGTATTTCAGGGGCCTCCCTAACTGATGAACCTCCGATTATAAATGGGACTAAAATGCTATGCTCATTTCAGCTTTATACAGTCCTTTCTTCTAACCCAAATGATGCAGAAAATTGATTATGTCATTTCTTAAGTGCATGAACAAAAGAAAGCAGGCTGGGATTTAGCTTTAGACATGAGTTTATTGGAAGAAGGCCATGAAGGGGATGTTTAGAGTATTGAATTTTAGAAGAATTTGATCATTAGTGTTGGTGACTTGGAAGTAACTATTCATGGAACAGAGCCTTCTCCACTGAAGCAACTTCTGCATCTATATTTAACCTTTAAGTTAGCCCTTTTTTCTTGCCTGAACACAGTTGCAGGGTTACCTCAGACCCCACGACACAGATATAGATTTCAATTCTCACTCCTCACTTAATTTCTGTTGTCACTCTTTCCAGTCACCAGTCCCACTCCTCTACTGCCTCATCCCCACTTCTCTTTATTTACGTTAGAGCAACCTTCCTTGATCTAAAACTACTCATTAAAGTTTCATAGAAATGCTATGTGCTACATTACTTAGTGTTCTGAAGACTGGGGATACAAACATATGCTGGCCATAATGTATTTTCATATAGAGTTTGAGTATTACTTTACTATTTAATTTCTAGTTTAGAGGATGGACATGCAAATATATGCACCACTTATTAATTTACCATTCAGTATTTATTGAATACCTATTATGTGCCAAGTACTAAGTGCTGGGGAATCAAGGATGCACAAAGCAGAAGTAATTTCTGCCCTCACTGGCTTTGCTATTTATCTAAATCGTGTTTTATTTTAAGAAAATTAAATGTATGAAAATCTAAATTTATAATCCTATAGGACAGTGTTTCCCAACATGTTATATATCTGCCACCACTGCTATGGTATTTGGGTGATAACAGGCAAATATTTTATTCTAATGGCCACATTTATATTTCAGAATCATTTCCATTTATAGCAAGTGATACTAATAGTACAGTAGTGAAAATGTATTTAGATTTTAAAAGTGAGAGGGATTACAGAAACAATATTAAGTAAATATTAGTATAAATGATATATGAATATGATAAAAATTATGAAAGTGGTATACAAATGACTAACATTTTAAAAACACCAAGATACAGTATGGAGCAATTATTCACATTTCAGAAGGATCTGTTGAGTAATTCCTTAGGTAGTAAAATGTCTTAATTCATTTAAAATATGACTCAATTTATAAATTACATATGTATACATATGTCAATGGCTCAAATTATATACTTGCTACCATTTAGGATAGTGAAGAAAAACTAGCCAGATAATATATATTGCTTCATTTTATATTTTCACGTTCTTGCCAACTTAGATTTTTTCATGCAAAGTTTCCTACTTTGGTGAAAGTAAGTAGAAAATGAAAGTGTGCTTCAATTGCCAAGGTATGTACTTCCCACCAGAAGGTATGTTTGTTTGGCTCATGGTCTAATTAAAGCCAAAGATAAAACAAACAGCCTCATCTGTAAGCTATTTGATGGTGTGTATGTCCTTAGTTATTCAGTAAACATTTAGTAAGTGAAGAATTGAAATCTGATCCACAATTTAAGAATTAAGTATATTTTATCGATATATAACTGTAGGTATTACTATGAGTTATAAGATATAAATGCACACACTTTGTGTGCATTTTCAAATATGCACATACTGTGCTTTACATATGGTGTAATAGCAGAAAACAGTAGGAAAGAGAGTTAAAGAATTTATTTCTCGGGTACTTTTCTTAGGTCAGTTAAAACCAAACTTCACATTATCTAACCGAGTTAGACATACAGAGAACACTAGACCTAGGGGAAAAAAATGTTATTATTTTATTCCACATAAGAACTACCAAGTTTGAACAAATTACTTTCCAAACTGAATAAAAGTATTCAAAAAGTTTAGTACAGGATGTATAGGCTCATATGATTTAGTCTTGATTATAAGGACCTTAATTTTGTACTCTGTAGGTACATTATATAGAAAACTAAAAATCAATTTTATGAAAAACTATGATTTAATTATATATTCTGTCTTAGAAAGGAACTAGTTCTTAGTTCCTTAGGGACAATTACAACTTTTTCAATAGCTACATTTAGAACAATCAGCTAGTGTGATATTAAGATGCTGTCCCAAAGCACACAGAATCTAAAATCCAAAAGATGTTTAGCCATCCAACAACAGTCATGAAAAGCAGTCAGACTCCAGGGATCAAAATCGACTTAGATAATAAAAGTGGAAGGCACTGTTGAGAATAAATTTTTCTAGAAAGCACATATGTTTTGAGGCAATTATTAACCAACAAGCAGAAAAGCAAGAAAGGAAAATGTATGAATAAAAAAAAAGCTCACACAAGTCAGTGTCTCATTTTCTTTGTCTCCCTCAGGTGTGGTGACACAAGACTAGACGCCTTCTACAACGTCACAGGCCACTGGCTGCAGAGGCAGCCAACCAAAAACAGCTTTTGCTAACAGCATTTAAAGGGTCACTTTAGAAAATGACAAAATTATTTCCTTATAAAGTTAAATGTAGTTATAAAATGAGACACTGGAGTGATAACCTCTTTCTCATGCACAGTAACAGTTATTTCTAGCATAACAACATAACTAAGAACAATAAAAAATGTGCAAATGTCTAGAACCACCCATACCTATAATAGACCCCACTCTTTAGTTTAACCTGCTCCCTTTTAAGCTAAGAGAAAACTGATTAGTTGCTACTCTATACAAAAGAAAAGAAAATCCAATTCTTTTTTAAAATGAGCACACAACTTTTAATGTTGAAGTCAAATAATGAGAATACTGTCACTCATACTGTTTATCATTAATAAAAATCTGACATCATTTCTCATAAAAAATAGTACTTGGACTATTTATATCACTATCCTATGCATTGGTAAATTATATTGATAAACAGCAGGCAATTAAACATCTTCAAAACAATTAATTAACTCTTGATTACCCACATGTGGATTATTTGCTTTCTAGATTATCTGCAGCATTTTTTAATTTTAATCACAAGGTCCTTTCTGTCTTTTGTTGAGCTTCTGGAGAGTCTGCTTTCAACATTTAGATGTGAGTGCTCAAGGAATGCAAACTCGTTTGAGCATTACATTATTTTAATAACTATGCTAGATTTGGATAAAAAATACTGTCCAAAATTTCATAAGAAGGCTGATTTTCTCATATGAATTTTTAAAAAATATGACAACATGTAAATAAACTTTGAAAATCATAAAATCCTCTTCACAAGTTGGGTAACAATACTGTTGTTCTGCTGCACACAGGGTCGCTAGAAGTCAGAATTGACTAGGCAGCACCAACAACAACGTCATAGATGAAGAAGTGATGAGAGCAAATACCTTGCCCAGGGGCACACAATAGACCAGAACTCCTTCAACTCCAAGTTCAGTGCTCTTTCTTCCACACTAGGCTGCCTCTCCAAGACCAACACTTGGCCAATCAGAAACAGCCTTTGCTTTGAGATATCTCAGTGTATATCTTAATGTGAGTGAATTCCAGCTCTTTGGCTTGTTAGCTGTGTAACTTTGAATATTTTACTAAACCTCTCTGAGTTTTCTGGTTTTGAACTAGAAATAATACTCGCTCTCTGTTAATAGACTACTGTTAACTACTGCTGTTAACTACACAAGGCCTCATAGGAGAAGTGGTACCTGGCCCATAATAGGCATTTAATATGTGTAAATTCCACCTCTTCCTCTGAAATAACCCTTTGGAGTTTACAAAGCATGTTCACTTATGTCATTTGATTATCTGAAAAGAAGCAGAGGGAAATACAGTTTTACAAGTAGGGTTAGGCCACAGAATGTCTTTTCCTTTGTGGACAATTGGGAGCCATTGAAGGGTTATTAACAGGAGAGTGATGGGATCTAAGGTACACTTCAGGAAGAAGAGGGCAGCATCTATATGTCGGACAGATGGGACTGGGCAAGACTAGAGGCAGTCTCATGAGGCTTACGAGGCTGTTTTTCATTATCTAGGAAAAAGGCAATAAAGATTTTAATTAGGGGAAAAACAGTGGAAGTAGGGAGAAAGAGCATATTTTTCTCAATTGCTTATCTTCAGTCAATGTACAAGGCCCTCTCATGTCCCTGTGTTGATGACAGACCAGCCAAGTTCATATTCCACATGTCTGGGGAAATAGCATACAGTGAAAAAAGATATAGACAACCTGATTTTTCTTGTGGTTCCTGGAGTCTTATTATTTTATCATTTCTTTTTTTCCTTCAGTCTTTGTATATGCTGTCCCTATTGCCTAGAAGGTTCTTCTCTTTCTCATCCCCTCACTCAGTTAGTTAACTATTTCTCATCTGTCTGTGTCTCATACTAAAATTAATTTCCTTGAGAAGCCTTCCTTGCCTCCAAAGGCTGTGTTAGATTTCCTATTGCTCATCGTTTTTTGTACCTTCCCCAATGTGCTCTCTGTCTTTGGCCTTAATAGCAACTATCACAAGTTTTTTTTTTTTTTCTAAGCTTGCAAATATTACACCAACTTAACGAAAATATCTTCAGTTCTGGAGAAAGCTCTCCCTATTTTTTTTCCCCCTTTTCAAAAGTACCTTGATTCTTTGAGCTTTTTTGTCTATCCGTTTGTGAATTTCTCACCAAAATAAAACAAAACATGTGGAAGGAGGAAGTCTGTGTGGATTCTATACGTTGATTTTTGGAGAAGTGATATCTTTACATTATTGAATCTTTAATACATACACATGATATGATACATTTCCTCTTTCTCTAATAATTTTAACAGTTTTTATAGTCTTTGTAGTTTTCTTAAAAGATGTCTTGTGCATATTTTGTCTGGATTTATTCCTAAATTTTTTTTTTTACCCTTCTTTTTTAAAAACCAACTTAATTTTTTTTCCAGCTTTATGAGGTATAATTGACAAATAAAATTTTAAGATATTTAAAGTGTACAATGTGATGATTTGATATATGTATACAATGTGAAAGGATTCCTCCCACTGAGTTAATTAACACATTGATCACCTCACATATCTTTTTTTTTTCTTCTTTGGTGAGAACATTTAAGTTCTACTCTCTTAGCAAATTTCAATTATACAATACAGTGCTATCAACTATCGTTACCATGTTATACATTAGATCCTCAGATTTAAAACCAACTTTATTGAGGTAAAATTTATATACCAAAAAATCACCAATAGTTTCATGAATTTTGACATGTAACCACTACCATAATTAAGATATAAAACATTTCCTTCACCCCAAAAATTTCCCTCATATCACAATAGTTTAAAAATAATAATTTGCAAAAATATTAACTTAATACTTACATCTTGACTAAGTTCCATAGGGGCAGTGACTATGCCTGTATTTTTTTTTAACATATCTCAAACTCCTGGCAAAGAACTGAACACGTGGTTTGAGATTCATAAATATTTTCTGAATAAACAAATGATCTTTGTAATATCAAGCAACTGAGTGGCAAGCTCACCATGCCACCTTCGAGTCCTTCTAGGTCAGAGTGGAATGCAGACAGGGGTGTCAACTTGAAAGCATTCACTAAGATGCAATAAGCAGAGGGTAAGATGACATTTTTTCATCCTAATTCAAATATTTATGTCAAAAAATTGACTACAATATTAAATGGAGTAGAATTGGTGAAGAGAAATGTTCATTATACACATATAAATTTTTTTAACAAAAAGAGCACGTCAAGACTTCTGATTAAAGATGGAAGTTTGAAAACATTTTTACATCTTTTCTTCCTCCAAATCTTATAAACATTATGTTAAAAGAACAAAGAAAAGTATAAATAAACAAAGACAAAAGGAAAAACACCACCAGCATATAAGAAAATTCAATAAATTTTTGTCTTTTCTTGGAAAAAAGAATATAAGTGAAGTGATCAGAGCAAAGGAAGCCACAGCCCAGAATCTATATGTAATAATGGGGTGCTACAGCTGATGAGGGTAATAATCTGTCCTGAAGACTTCTGAAGAGACTTGAAATACCATGTAAAGCTGATATGAGACATGGAGCTAAAAGTAGCTGGGTTAATTAAAAATCTACTGATGAATAATCAACCCATCTACCTCCTCCCACCTTGAGCAGACTGCTGAAAGCAACTACCCCTAAAGCCAGAATGGAAGGTTCTTCTGTAAAGAAAATAAATAAAATATCTGGAGGAAACCAAGGCAACCAATGTAGGAGTTGTCATCCTTTGGAACAAAGTCCCCTGCATTTCAGTGTTTAGAGATCTCAAAGCATAAAAAACTGGCTCCCTTTTAGTTCACCTAATGTAAGTCTGCCAGTCAACAAACCTTCCCTTCATATCAAAGCTCAAAACCAGTTTTTCTATTTATTCACTCTAAACAGTAATGTGAAATCAAGGAACAATAAATACTTGAGAAAAATCTATGACATTTAAGAGAATAACCAAGATATACCATTAGAAAAACTGACCCTGAAAGAAATTGAAATAATTCACAGTACAGAACTTAAAATATTTCTTATTAATATCTTCAAATAGATTTGAGACAATATTTCATCCATAAGAAAAGGACACTGCTATAAAAAGGAATATTCAGAGAATAAGAAAGAGTTCTTAAAATATGATATGATATTGATAATATAGTAGCTGAAAAAATATGATATATGATAGCTGAAAATATGAGAGCTGAAGATTTAAAAAATGCAATATAAGGCTTGGAAGATCAAGTAGAAGTAGTCTCTTCAAAATGTAGAATATAGACTATAGATGTAAAATATCGAATATAGATGAAAAATATGATAGAAAAAAAGCAAAGAGCATCAATCCAAAAAGTCAAACTTTTGATTAAAGACGAATTTCATACCAGGAAAAGAGAAAAATCAACGAGAGGAAAATATCTTTAAAAATAATACTAATTGAAGAACTTTTCACAGCATAGTCTTCAGATTAAAAGGCCCACCAAGGTCTCCAAATAATGAATAAGGACGTGATAGCCAATATTTACTGATGGCTTATCATGTGGCCTTCACTGTTCTTTGCAATTTACCTATATATACTCATTTAGTGCTGCCCGCAGTTCCATGACGTAGGAAAAATTATTACTCTCCTCATTTTAAAGAGGAAGAAATTTAGATACTGCGAGTTGAAGTAATTTTTGCCAAGGGTAAGTAATTTTTCCCAAGACGCAAACCTGGGATTTGAATCCAGACACTCTAGATACAGAGGTCAAATCTTTACCCCATACATAATACTGCGTCAGAAATTAATGAAACGAAGACCCACGTCTAAATATACATTGCGAAATTTCACAATAAGTATAAAATACAAATCTTAATATCTTCCAGAAGGGAAATAACAGGTTACACATAAGGGGATGAGAATCAGTCTAACATCATTTTTCTCACTTGCAGCATTGTGTGCTCTAAGACTGTCAAGCAATGATTGTGACCCTAGAAGTCTATACATATCTGTCAAATATCTATCAAAGCAGAATAAAGATATTTTAATACATATAATTCCTTAGAGACTTTATGTCCCATGCACTATTTTTATAAAAGATTGTACTGATGATGTAGTCCAGTAAAACAAAGGACTAAAGATGGAGAAAGACCTATTAGTAGTTCATCACTCTCTCCTTGAAACACATTCCTCGCTCTGCAAGGATACGCCGCTTTCTTAGTTCTCCTCTTACCTCATTGGCCTCTGTATCTTGGTCTTCTTTACAGATCTTATCTTCTCAATCTCCAAAAGTTCCAGTTCTCCAGGGATCTATTCTCTGGTCTTTTCTATCTACTAACATCTTAGTGATTTTATCCAGTCCTAGGGCTTTCAATATCCAAACACCATCAATACATTGAAAACAACCTGTAGTGGGTTGAATAGCGTTCCCCCCAAATTCATGTCCACTTGGAACTCAGGATGCGACCTTATTTGGAAATAGGGTCTTTGCAGATATAATTTGGTAATTAAGATGAAAGGTAATATTAAGATGAAATCATCCTGGATTTAGTGTGGGCCCTAAATCCAATGACTTGTGTCCTTGTAAGAAGTCACAAAGGACACATAAATGAAGTCAATGTGAAGAGGAGACAGAGATTGGAGTTATACAGCCACAAGCTAAAGAATGTCTGGGGCCACCAGAAGCTGGAAGAGGCAAGGAAGGATTCTTCCTAGAGTCTTCAGAGGGAGCATGACCCTGATGACAGGACTTAGAGCCTCCAGAACTATGAGATATCAAATTTCTGTTATTTTAAGCTACCCAGTTTGTGGTACTTTGTTACAGCAGTCCTAGGAAAATAACACATTATCTCATTTACATTTTCCTTCCAGACCTCTCTCCTCTCATTCAGACTTGTATATTCAATTTCTCACTCGAAATTTCCACTGGGATGCCAAACTACTCCTCTTCTGAGGTCTTCCCCATTTCAGAAAATGGTAACAGCATCCAGTTACTCAGACAAAAAATCTTAGATTTATTCTTAATTTCTCTTTTTCTCTCATACCTCTTATCAAATCTATCAGCAAATCCTCTCAGCAATGTCTTCAAAATATATCCAGAATCTAATCGTCACTTCAAACTGGCTTCATGTTTATCACTGCAGTCCATGTCACCATCATCTCCCACTTAAGTTAATCTAACAGCCTAATGAATAACCCTGATTCCATTTTTTCCCTTCTACAGTCCATTGCAAATTCACAGCAGCCAGATGATCCCTTTAAAATATAAGTCAGATCGTGTCATACCTCTCCTCTGATCCTATCTCCCATTAAGGGAGGATTTTAGGAGGGAAGTATATTGGGAAAAAGTTGTAGGGGACATATGCTATTATCAATCAGTTTCTATTTCTAAGGCTGGGGACTACATTTCCCAGAAGCCCTTACCCTGTATGGTTCTGTGTTAAGAGTTTAACAATAAGAGGAACTCCTGAGATTTGCTAGAGAGCAGTAAGGCAGGAGTCATCGTTCTCGGGAAGTCATGGCGATCAGTGTCAGTGGTCCCTTCGAGCTCTGGCTTCTTCACCAGTTCTAGTGTGTCGGTCTGAAGTGATTAGCAAACGCTTCTCAAATCCTGGCAGCAGCCTTGTAAGTTCTTCACTCCCCCAACCTCTCCCACGTCTGTGTAAACTCTAACTTCTAGATAACACTCCTTATTCCCATAATATTTGCAGTGGCTCCATTTTCCTGATTGAATGCAAACTGATCCAGAAATCTAGACCAGAAGATATGATGGAGAACATATTTTAAATAATGAATTATGATGAAGTGTAAAAGAAAAATGATTGTCAATCAGAAATTTCAGGAAAAAACCAACAAAACAAAACAAAATGTTTTAAAGATAAGAAGTACTATTTTAAATATATATATATTTTATATACATATATATACACACTACTTATTTCCCTAGTAAACAATATTTACATGGTCACAATGATGTAAACACTACGGATTTTCAAATTTTAGACCCAATTGATAGTGAGAACATAGGATATTTCATTGTGGTTACTGAACAGAATTTATCAACCTTGATAATGTAAAAAGACAGAAGACAGAAGTTGGGAGATGGAAGGTAGGAGAAACCAGAATACAAAGGTTGGGAGATGAAGGTGAAAAGCAGAACCAATATCTTTATCTTACACAGTGGGGAAGCAAGAAAAGCTACCTATAGTTGATAAAAGAAGAAATGAAAATGAAAACATATATTGCTGAAGGCTGACAAGGTAACCTACGTTAGAATAAAGGGAACATGGTAGGGTGGTGGCATAAGGGAGGTGAATCCTCATCTATCTTAGCAAGAAGTCTACTGATAATGTCTAAAATCCATCAATTAAACAAGGCATGGAATAAACATAATAGAAGAATAAAAAGTGGTCCCTCCTAGCACCTTGTCTCAATTGGAGTTTCACTCGAGAATTAAGCCCTAACGCTCTAAGTCATCCCGTGTAAGTCATGAACTAACTTCTCACCTGTACACCTGGTATGGTGTTACTCATGTACCATCATTGGGAGATAAGAGGAAATAGTCTCTCAGGTCATCTTCTGGTTTCATAGTTCAGATGATGAACACTTAATTTTTTTTCTTTTTTTGGTGAGGAAGATTAGCCTTGAGCTAACATCCATTGCCAATCCTCCTCTTTTTGCTGAGGAAAATTGGCCCTGGGCTAACATCCATGCCCATCTTCCTCTACTTTATGTGGGACACCCGCCACAGTGTGGCTTGATGAGCAGTGCGTCAGTCCACGTCCAGGATCGGAACCTGCGAACCCCAGGCCTCCAGAAGCAGAGCGTGCACACTTAACTCCTATGCCACTGGGCCGGCCCCTGAGGACCCCCTTTTAAGGAAGGCTGCTAGAAAGTGAGCAGGAAGTGAGTCCGGGGACTATTGTTTTTCACTGTAACTTCTTCTATGTTGTTTGGTATTTTTTAACCATGTGTCTCTTTTCCTTCATACACATCAAAATATTTTTAAAGAACATTCAGAAGTTTCATTTTAGAAATGTTGAGTATAATAGAATACCAATTGTGCTAGTAGTGATGTTTAGATGAAAAGAAAAATGAGACAGGAGTTCTGGAAAAAGATATCAGGACTGGAGACATGAGGATAACATAATCAGAACCGATACTAAAAGATGCTACTAAAATTGGAACTCATTGGATGAAACTGCTAAAGTTGAGACTGGAGAGGGACAAGAAAGAACCAAGGGCCGTCCTTGGGGAACAATGAGGGAGGTGGAAAAGGGAGGGGAATCGCAGGAGGAATTGTTTGTCAGCAGCGAGGTGGGACGATCACAAGTCCAACCAGGGGAACCCAGGGAGAAGAAGTGTCAAGGGAGTTGAAAGAGCTGGAAACAATGCTAAGGAACATTTCCAAAGGCCTCTTGATGTATATTTGTGAAAAAATACTTCTGGTTTCACATAGACTTGAAACTCCCTCTGATGTATGAGTAACAAGTCGAACAAAGCATTTAATAAAATGGAATTCTGGAAACTCCTTAAAACAAATATTTTTGTAGCTTCCATCCGTTTTAAAAGGTAGGTAATGTGCAGGATATAAGACACAATACTTTTACTCAGTCATTCATTTAACAAGTACATATCAAATGTCTATCATACAAAAAACACATGGTAGACATTATGCGGATGTACTTAAGAGCTCATAGTCTAATAAAAAAGATAGGGCATTAGCCTAAATAACTCAGATACAAGGTAGATATCATGAGGCCTGTAGGAATAGTATAGATGAAGAAATAAGTGAATTCAAGAAAAAGACATGACCTCACTCTGAAACTCTGATCAATGAAAACTAGGCCACTGAAGTAAAACACAGCTGAGCAGAAACTCCCAGATTTATTCCTGCAAATACTAGCAAATTACTTAAAACATTCATTCATTTATAACATTGTAATCAAGTACCTACTTTTAAAATAGCCCTGCTGTTCTGGTATATTAGATGATATTATAGTTAGGCTCCCAAGATAATAGGACCGTGAAGCATCTGCTAGCTCACAATAATAAGCAGACTGCTCTTAATCAGGGTAAAAACAGGAAAGTCTTCATTCCCGTGCTTCTCTGAGCCACTTTCTAACAGCAAGGATTAGATTGCCTACTTGATCTACCTCAAGATTATTTCCAGAAGGAGAAGAAAGAAGCTGATTTTCTCTGACTATCCACTAGGAATAAGAGGACTAGCGTGTCTTTGTGTAATAATTTACTGCCAGCTTTCTAATTATTAATATAGCACTACAAAAGGCTTTATGCATTTTGATGAACTCGCTTACTAGTTATTCAGGAAAATGAGCTTTGAATGGCATGCCAGGAACGGTAAGATGACAGTCAAAATAGCTATTCTCTATTTATTTGCAAACTAACTGACAAACTTATATCACAAGAAATACTGCTTTGAGCGAACTGAGCCCAGTGATGCCAATAAAGAAAGAAACGAAAGACTGTGGTTTCCATATATCTGAATAAGAAGGTGTCAGATAGAGCGGTGAGTGGGTCCTAACCACGAAATGTACTGATGGATGGCTTCTACTGGCTTCGAACAAGTGTCAGATCTCTGACAAACTATCTACTTTCAGACCATTTTATTATAACAACTGCTTCCATCTCTGCTGAAACACCCATTAGCTTGATACAGGTTTTTCGACCAGTAACAAAACATCACATCTCTCCCACATAGAACACTGAATGGAAAAAAATACCAAAAGGAAAGTAGTTGAGCAAACCAATAACTCCTTCCCATTACAATTAAGTGAAACAGCCGATGGGTTTCTTAAAGACAGGTTTGCTCTTTTATGGTGCTCTAAAACCTCTTAACCACGCAGACTGATGGCAACTGGTTGGCCCTGTCAATATGAGGTCACTTCATCAAACTTTTTCCACACTAATTATGTTTTTTGTTCACTTTCACAACCTATTTCTTCATGATCAATCAGATCAGTTGTACAATCCAATTTTATCACTACGGCAACATCAAATGACAGATCAAAGTGTTTCCAATCATGAGTGTCTGATCTGACAGACTCAGCCTAATTCTGTACTTGGGTAATGGGTAATGTATTTTTTTTTTAAATCCTTTAGTCCACATTTGTATGATTATCTGATATAATGAAGGGAGAGGAGAGGGAAGGTAACTGACAGTTTGGCTACTAAGTGCCAGGTATTTGATCTATCTTTTGTATCTAGTTTCCATTACATCATTATCAACACACACACACACCTCTTTTCTTTTTTTTTCAACTTATATAGCAATAGGAGAAATGATATGAATGGACCCAAAAGAAAAATAACCTCTATATGAATGGAGCTGCCACAAGCTACTCGTAGTTTTCTGTGGTGGCACATGTTTCCCAGGAATTCATCCTGCTGCTGCTCAGAGGCAGGTTCCAACGTTGTAAAGAGTCTTGGTAAGAAGTTTGTCCTTCTAGTAGCTTCCATCTATTCATCAACAACATGAAGCGTTTGGAAGTCTAGTTTTATCTACACTATTTCAGTATTAAGCTGCTAGAGCAAAGGAAATGATCTAAATGCACAGTGATGAGGGAGTGATTAAATAAATTATGGCACATGCATAAAATCGAATGCTATGCAGCTTATTAAAATGTTTATAAAAATTATTAGCGACATGGAAAAACTCATGACGAATGTCACGTAAAAAAGTAGGATCAAAATCATGAATAAAATATTACTCCAGGATGTACACCTGTATTTCATTTATGAATAAGATAGCAGTTGTCTCGCATTGGTAATGTTACAGATTATTTTTATTTTGTGTATTTCTTCACTTTATAAATCTTCTAAAATTAAACATACATTGCTTTTATAATTTAAAAAGATTTACACAAACGATACAGAGTTTATAGATAAAACCAGAATGGATCAGAAGACTAGCTCATATGCACCCCTCACGTAAATGAATGGTCAAGGCCATCTAGTCTCATCTCCCACTGTACCTCTTCCACAGATCCTCTGCTCTGAGACTCGTACTGGCCTTCCCCTTCCCTGCACGTGAACTGAACTCTCCTGCCTCCACGCTTTTGCCTACAAGGCTCTTTCTAGTATACACATTCCCTTACTTTGACTTATCAAAACCATATTTCCAAGGCTCTTTCCAGGTCTCACTTATCCAGGATGCCATTCCAAATTCTCTGAGTTCTAGTTCTCCTGCTGCATTTGCTGTTGAACTTACCACAGTCGGCTGAGAGACCGTCTTTATTCCCCAAGCTTTGAGATATAATTGACGTATAACATTGTGTAAGGTGAACACCTTGACTTGATATGCTTATATATTGCAAAATGATTACCACTATAGTTTTGGCTAACATCTCCATTGCATCACATAATTACCGTTTCTTTTTTGTGGTGAAAATATTTAAGATCTACTCTCTTAGCAACTTTCAAGTATATAATTCAGTATTGTTAACTATAGTCATGATGCTGTACATTAGAACCCCAGAACTTATTCATCTTATAACTGGAAGTTTGTACCCCTTGACCAACATCTCCCTATTTCACCCAACGCCAGCCCCTGGTATCCACCATTCTATTTTCTATTTCTATGAGTTTGGCTTTTTTAGATTCCACATATAAGTGATATCATACAGTATTTGTCTTTCTCTGTCTGACCTATTTCACTTAGCATAATGTCCTCAAGGTCCATCCATGTTGTTTAAATAGCAGGATTTCCTTCTTTTTCGTGGCTGAATAATATTCCATTGTATATATATACACCACGTCTTCTTATTCCATTCACCCATTGACGAATACTTAGGTTGTTTCCAAATGTGAGCCCTCAGAGGGCCTGAATCTTACATTATTCATCTTGAGTGCCTCTGTTTTTAGGATATGGTCTGGCATACAGTACCCCTCAGCAAATATCTGTTGAACTCTGATGAATTCATCCTCAACAGACAGGACTGAGTCATGAGTGGGAGGCATTTGGATTCACATATGAGTGTTTCAAACCAATTGAAAGAGCATTAATTGAAATGAACTTCTTTAAGCAATTGTATTACTTCAAAGGAAATAATTCTGTAGTAGATTTAAGAACATAACTTAAGAGTTGGTCCTTTAAACTTTGGCCCACTGTGACCACCACAAAACAAGAAGGATCTTTGAAATTTAAAATCAAAGAGAAAACATCAAAAGGCAGACCTAAAAAATTAAGCTACCTAATTTTTTTGGTTGTTTAAAGAATATGGTATATACTGATAGCTGTCATTTTATTTTCAATTAACCAATACATTCTTTCAGAATTACACTAACAATAACTGCTTCAAATTTAAAACTGAGACCTTAAACTAAATCTTAAATATTAAATTTGTCCCACTTTTTAACTGGAACTATTTCAAATATAACACACAAAAATAGCTGTAATGCACAACTACAAAATTAAGCACTCTATACTTCTAAATTTCTATAACAAATGATTAAAAAATAGAAAAGTCTTCTGTTAAATCATCTTTATTTGTGCCCTTGTGGCATGTTCTCCCTAAACTACGCAGCTAGCCTCTGTAATTCTTTACAGTAGAATATCTCTTGTGCCTATAGAACAAAAGAAATTCACTTAACTAGGAAAGTGAAATTTATTAGACAGGCAGGGAAAATTAATTGATGAATTCTACCTTAGCATCTATAAATTTTTCTACCCACACTTTTAATCTCTTGTTATTTTGAAGAAAATAGAGTTATAGTACCTACTAATAAGATAAACTCCTGGAAAGAATAAAAATAGTTATAGAATGCTAATTCTGTCAGATTGCTAACAGTTCACAGAAATCTGTTTCTTCTTCTTCCGTGGCACACAGCTAGACTACCTGAGTTTCAGCCAAGGATTTTAAGAAGCAGGTGTGCTTCCCCCACCCTCTTTCTTCCCCTTCTCCTGGCTGGATACAGTTAACAAGGGCCCAGGGGTGAGAAAAGCGGGATGAGGGGAGGCAAAAGAGAGAAGGAGTTTGATTTCCTAAATTTTCTGCCAATCAGAAACACTTCGGACAGTTACATGAGAAATAAACTTCTACTGTGATTAAGTCATAATGCATTTTGTCTCTGTTTGTTATTGCTGCTAATATTCCCCTAATTCAATACTATACCCTATATAAACTATCTGAAATCTATATCCTTCAAGCCCACATGCAAAGGAAATTTAAGTATCATTTGTTGTGTGCCCTGCTTTCTGATTTCTTCCCCCTTGAACATGGGTGTTATTTTTTCTAGAAGCATATGTAATATACATAAGCCATGCATATCCACATTTATATTAATTAATTTACTCATTCATGCAACAAATTTGACTGAGAACCTGCTATTTAGTAGACCTTGGAGATACACAGAGTGAAAAGAATATGGGACCTGACTTTGAGCAGCTTATAATGTGGCAAGAAAGGCAGACCTATGCAGCAGGAGTATAGCCTGATGCATTAATATGTGTGCTTCCTGTTTATTTCCCTTTTCCTCATCTCTATGAATGGCCTTCTTTTCTCCTAAGGGCCTTCTCTCCCTCCTCCAGTACCCATCCCAAGATCACACAGAGAAAATTAAGCCACCCACTTTGCAAACAGCAGCAAAGACAGGAAAATTCAAAGAGATAGTCCTAGATGGATAGATTGGCTAAGGGAAAACAAGGGAAGACCTTGATGAGGAGATGATGCTAGGTCTGGGGAAGGATCCAGAAGACCATCTGAAGGTGGCATAGATAGGACCCGATGCCCAACTTGGAATGGAGAAGCCCACAATGACTGTGTTAAAATCACCGGGTAAAAAGAAGCAAACAAAAGCAAAAGCTTTGATTACTCATAAGACAAAGCACCTTCCTGTAGCACTGCCTACTAGAATCCCTTCAAAGAAAGTGAAATTACCCTGGGCACACAAAGAGGAGGAGCCCAGGGAAACACAGGTCACACATGTTAGCATCTCTAGGAATACTCCGAGGAGACTGGCCCCAGAAAACGACCGGTCTGGTTGCTAATAATCAGAGGTTCACAGTGCAGAATCTTGGGATATTACTGCTGACACAGCGTCTGCGGTGAAGTCTGGAATGCAAAGTTATGCAATTTTTAAAAGATTACTCTTAGATACTTAACTAGATTATCTAAGTACTTTGCTTGCTGCATATCATTTGATAACATTTTCAGATACAGAAAACATGAATTTTTCCAAAAGATTGTCACCAAAGGGTTAATTGGTAATTTTGCCTTGCTTTCTCATGTCTCTTCATTCTTTAATACTATGAAATAGATTAATGATGTCCCTTAAAGCTTGTCCCTTTTAAAGATGAGCCTAAAATTACAGTCTTACATTCATCTCCTAGAAGGGTTTCTGAGCCTTAGAAGTCCTAAAAAGCCTCTACATATTTTCTTCAAAATTTTTTTTTCTGACTGATTGACTCAAACTTTCCATTCAGATTGACTACTATGCTTCTAAATTTCACAGAAACTTCAATTACAGGGTCTCTTACAATAAGATAATGATTCTAAAATTTTACGTGTGATTATTGCCTTTTCCTGGTTTAAAAAAAGAATAGTTACTATTACTTCTCTTCATATCATATAGAATTCTCCACAACGAAAGCATTTACAAAATAATTTTTTGGTACATGATCATAAGACTAAGTGAAAACATGAAAAAAGAACAAAAATGAATGAGTTACTTGTGCTTACATTTTGAGAAAACCATCCTCAAATCCCCATGTTAATAATAGTCCTCTTTTTCTCACTGTCTTAAAGTTATTGCTGTGACTTTCAAATTTTATTTTGTCATACGCCAAGAATCCCAAATGTGCCATAAACTATGACCTATAATTTTGGATTCTCCTCGCTGAGCTTTTATTTGGTCAGCTTCTATTGTCTACTCTATTTATCTCCCCATTTCAATTGGGCCATGGAGAGTTGGTTAAAGGCGAACATTTCCTATAAATGAGTCTCTTCACCTCTATCTCCCAGGTTGATTCATGACTTAATATAACCTTTAACCCTAGGAAGGCAGATTGATAAGAGAATAACTGCTAATTCTAGACTGTTGTTTGGCTTCATACCAATAGCCAAGTAACCCCATTAAACACACTCAAGAATTTCTACCTCAGCAAATATACAAAATGTTCTTCCTTTTCCTCAAAATAAAAAACTTTCTTAAAAAAATGAAGAAGCGTCAAAACAACCATTACTGTAACTAAGTATAATGCAAAGAATAAAAAAAGCAAATATATAGTGATTTACACACTGTGAATGCTTAAAATAAGTAGCCTATTTTGAAAGTAAATCATAAAGTAAGACTGTGGAGGACAACAAGTTGGACATTGTAAGAATAAGAGGGTTTAAGTGTTCCAAATGAATGAGAAAGCTGATTTCCATACACACACAATTCTACATACTCACACACTATTCTACGTACACACACACACACACACACACACAGCTGTTTTCTTCCAGAACCTAACGTCTGAGCATCTTAGCTAATTTACATATGCTAGCTCCATCCAAATATGATTTAGCCATGTGCAAAATATTTTATGGCTTAATTAGACTGTAACATGGCAGAGCACCAACATAACAGGACAGACTTCCGGTTGCAGATATTATGTACTATGTATAGGGAACAGCCTTCTTCAGGATGGACTCCAAACTTGAGCTATAAAATAACATAACATTCTGATGGTGGAAATTTTAGAAGAATTGTACATTTCAAAATTTTGCACAGGTGCCATCTTGTTCACAGGTGGCAGACTCAGAAATTGATCCATAGTATGTTAAGGTATCTATCTGCACATGCCTCTCTAACCAACCTGGATGCCCTGTCAGCTAATAATAAAGATCAGAGTGGGAATAAATCAAATACAAAACAGAGAAACTACATAGTGCATACTGTATGATTTCATTTACAGAAAATTCTAGGAAATGCAAAGTAACATATAGTGATGGAAAGTGAATCAGTGGCTGCCTGGGGATGGGGAGATTACAAAAGATCACCAAGAAAATTTTGATGGGGATGGATATGTTCACTATTTTGGTTATGGTGATGGTTTTATAGGTGCATAGTACATCAAAACTTATCAAATTTTATACTTTAAATATGTGCAGCATAGTGTATGTCCATTTTAAGTCAATAAAGCTATTAAAAACATGCAATAAAAAGTAATATGTGTCCTCATCTTGATGCACACATACAATTCAATGGTCGGAAATTGGTTTTCAATCATTTACTGGCACATAACTTTCAACTAAACAACTTCCAAGTACTCAAGTTAACAAACTGTCCTTAGAAAAGGAGCCAAAATTAGCTACAGAAAATAGAAAATTAGTTATAGAAACTGAGGGCAACAGAAGAGGGAAATCTGGTGTAAAGGGAGACTGCGCGAGTTTGGGAACTCAAGTACAGGAGCCATTAGAATGGGGAGTTACTTAACAAAAACACAGTATTTTAGGCTCACGTTAAGAAACAGAAATTTTGCAAAGACAGGTTCAGGAACACAGGCTGGGAAGCCTCCTTTTCAGAATGAGGAAACCATGTGATGGGGAAGGAGCACTCCAACTCTGAGTGCTAACTGAAGTCAGCAGCTCAGTCTCCCTGGCAGATCTTCCCACGTGGTGCTGAAAGCAGAGATAACTGCCTGGGGGTCTAGCAGCCCAGTCAGAACTGGCTGGGGTTCAGGGAAAGCGTTGGTGGGCAGCAGGCTGCTCAACTTGTTTGGAAATCAATGAACCTAGTTGTGGGAAGTAGAATCTTCAAAGGCTAGAAGGTCAGGCCAGTTTGAAATGGAACCATTTTTCCCTCTGAATGCCTGCACTTACTGGCTCATCATATGTCTCCTAACATAACTGACTTGCTGTATAGCTGTTGTGGTGTGTGTCTTACCACCGTCAGCCCTCTGTTTGAGCTCATAGTCTTAGAGTGGAGAGCATTTCCTAGGAATCTTTGATCCCTCATATTACTGACAATAACAATGGAATTGTTCGCAGGGGCTCCTAAAGCTCATTAGCCCTGTTTCCCAGACGACACCACCGTCTACTTCAAAGACTCCACTACATACAGAATCAGGTGTCCAGTTCACCAAAATGAAGAGCGGACATCAGAATCCCAGAAGTGAATCACAGTAACCTTTTAACCCATGATAAATCTCGGACTCACTTTATGAAAAGTTGCAGAGGCCAGTGCGACAGGAGGCCAAGAAATCTGAACTCAGTCCCCCAATTCAGAGCGCTCTTAGGCTTGCCTGCTATGTGATTCAACTTGACTGAATTTCTGAGCAGTTCATCTAAGTAGGAGACAAATCCAACAGCAAATCTGCCGGGGGCTGCTGGATAACATAATATTTATCTTTCATTGCCCACTTGTCTTATTTTATCAGTGGGGGACTGATTGAAGAGAGGATGTCTAGACACCAGACATGGGGGATCTGGCGAGGTTCAGCTGTTAGGGCTGGCAGGCTTTAGGTACACACCTACCCATGGCGCGCGCTGCCTTCAGGCCCACGCTGTTGAGCCGAGCAGTTAGAGAGCACAGGTCTGCATGACTGATAAGTTACCAAAATAAGCTCTTGAGCTTCTTTGGGCTCCACACTACACAGAAGGGGAAGGGGCACAGTCTCTCTAACTGGATTCTAATCCAGCATAGCTGGCAGGACACAAGGTGGAATAAGGTCTCTGCAGTTCCCTTCAGGGCTTTTCCGTCCAGTTCAATCAGACAAATATTATTAGTCTAGTAAGTTCCAAACATCATGTTGGGCGCTGTGGATTCAGCAACAAGTGAATTATTCCCCATTCCAGAAAAGCGAGTGCTTACCCAGAGGGGCTGGTCTGAAAGCCTAACCAGGACAGAAGGATGGGCAGGGCTTGCCCTTGCGGGTGGCAGGAGTGTGTGAGACCAAGATCTGGGAGAAACGTGTAGGGATGAAACAAACACTAAATCTGGCAGGCAGTAGGACCAGATCATCAGTCCAAAGGGGCTAGGAATAGGAGGAAAAGCCAGATACAAGAGAGGTGAAACTGAGGAAACAGAGGAAGTGGAATCAACCTGGAGGAATTATTCTGCCTAAAGAAACAGACACCAGCACTTTTATAGCAAGCTGGGGCCTCCTCCAGGGATGTGAGGGGTTTTGTTAAGAGCACTAACCCAGCTCTTCAAAAGCTAGTTTGGGGGTACAAACATGTTAACGAATCACTAGAAATGAATTTGCAAGGGCTATAATAGAGTATACGCTGTGCCAGAAATGCTAGGCAAAGCAAGGGGCTTCTAAACTAATTAGAAAGACAAGCTGGTAAAGGAATTCCAAACAGAGGAATAGTCTATGTAGACAGGGGAGGATGACAAAGATCAGAGAAGAGTGAGTGACTCAGTGTGGCAGGTGCATATTTCTGTGAAGGGAGGTGGCAAGAAATAAGGTTGAAGATACAGGCTGGGGCCAGATGGCAAAGGGCCTTGTTTACTGGAGCTAAAGTTTTAGATATTATCCTGAAATATGGAGACAAATAAGCTTTTAAGTATAGAGGTGTTCACCCAAGAGTTGTCTCTTGAAGCTCCCTCAGCATGCTGATGGCTGCGAGGAGCAGATAATGAGCGCCCACATGCCCTTGATCATTCTCCTCGGAAATGCTCTGGTTCCAGCTTTGAACCTGGGCTCTCCACTCTCTGCTTTGGAGAATTTACCCCTTAACAGCCATTCCTCTTTGTTAGTCCCTTTTAGATTATAGATTATTTACTGAACTCTGATCTGGTACCTCCTCAAGGGGCCACTGCTCCTACTAACTGCCAAAACAGTATGGCCAAACAAAAACAAAAAGCACCAATATTATTGGTCTGGTCTTAGCCTCTGAAATGCTGTTAATCAAGGGTTGAGACAGGGCAGTAACATGGCTAGATCTGTTTGGAGGAAGATTAGAAGGGGAGGATGATAGGAAGAAAGCTAAATTAGAGGAAGAAAGATCAGTTGGGACAATAAATAGAGATCATGATGGTAGCAGTTAGAGAGGATTGATACAGAGATACTGAAGAAGTACAATCTACAAGACTTGGTGACTATAATTGCATGCGGAGGGTACAGTGGAGAGAATAATGGAAGACCATTTTGGACCATGTAGAGCTTTAGGTGCTATGAGACACCCAGACAAAGATGTCTAGTTGGCCATTGAAAACACAGATCTGTGGTTCAAGAGAGGTTGGATTCAAGGAATATTTTAAGATAATAAAGGCTGAGGAAATGGGACCAGTAAAAAGATTGATGATACAAAATACAGAATGGATAATTGAACTTTAATACATTTTCACCATTTCTGGGTGCATTAAATATAGTCTGTAAAACAAATTATTTTATTCCTCTCTAATGTTCGAGATAGAATAAGATAGAAGGTAACAAAGGGAGCAGTAGAAAGGAGAGAGAAGTTATAGGTGGAATTTTTTTCTTCTTCTCCTGCCTCTGCCACCAGCAAAATCCTGTGTCCTGAATTTAAAGCAGAGAACACTGCTTTAAAGGTGGTGTATTATTTAAATATGCATAAATGTACAAATACTAATTCCACTAAGTCATCAGTCACCCATATTTTTGAGGAAAGGGGGATCTGCTTAACTGAAGAATGAGTCTAATTAAGTAGATTATCATATATACCATTCAAGGATATATTTTCAAATAATTACAAGCTAAGAAAACCCATTAGCTGTTAAAACTATGCTGAATATAACTCAATCTTTCTTTACTGGTTTAGAAGGAACTTACAGTGCCCCAGGGCCATCATTATAAATATTAATTCACACTGAAAATATAGAACTGTCAGTTCTATTGATACTTTCTAGTAGAAATGGCCTTTTCTATTTTTAGACTTGCTAAATAAATTGACAGACAGGTTGGAAGAAATAAAAGGTTAATGTCACAGATATTACAAAATGTAGAGAACTACCAGTTTGCTTTGGTCCCTAAAATGCCAAGATTATTTCCTGTTGAAAACTTCCCACCATGGTTGGCAGTAATCTTATTTTAATACATTTACTGCAGGTCAAAAATATAGCATATATTGATGCATATCCCAAGGACAACTATTTGGGGAAATGAGATGATAACACATTCCCATGGTTTAATGAACTACTTTGTGATAGCATGTGAGGGAACATTTCCGTTTTTATACTCATCCAGCTGCATCATTTCAGTAATGAAAGGATATGACAGTTGCCTTACCAACTCAAACTAAAAACTGTTCTTAAAGTTGTTAGCATGTTAAAAAAAAATTCAAGTCAGAAAGCAAATGCTATTAATACATTGAGTCAGGTGCACCTGCAGAAGAAAGTATTAGAAAGCAAAATATATATTTTTTAGAAGGAGGCAACAAAACAAGCTATATTCAGGAAATTCTTTATAGAGGAAAAAACAGAAATATCCAATATGGCTTATAATTGCCATTATCAAAGGAAAAGCTAAATGATATAAATATTTTAACAGTCTTCAGGGCTGATTGTTTCAGCTCTCAGTATTTATGTAGTGTCCTCAAGGAAGTACAGCTTTTTATTATGAAATCACGTGTGTGAAAGCATCTACAGTACACCAGGCACTGGCCATAAAGACACAGCCTGTGGTTCTTACGTGTATTTCATATGTATCTAATTATCTGTGAGGACTGCCAGAAGAACACACAGCTTGTTAGTAATCTATGCATTATTTTAGATACATGTGGTACATTTAAGCTGTATTATTTTGGTTTTCCCAAAAATGACATTGAGATGTTTTCAGAGTGTGTTCTCGTTTTTTCCTCAGACACTACATGAAGACAGTCTGCAAACACCACTCCTGTGCATTGGCCATGAAATGAGGGCATTATCAGCATTATCCCCTATACCAATCCACACCCCTTCTGAAGCTCCATTTGAGAGCTCAATACTAAAGACAGCTTTGCATCCCTTAAAGCAGTGGTTCTCAAACTGTGGACCACCTGAATCAAAATCCTCTGAGGATGCCTGATAAATATGCAGATATCTGATCTCCACGCCAGACCCTTGAAGTCAGAATCCCAGGTAATGGAGTCTAATAATCTGCATTTTTCACACAGTCCCCAGATGATATGTGTGTGCCTTAAAATTAGAAAGCCACTGCCCTAAGGAGGTAGGAATGTTCTCCCCTCCGGCATTCGGATCTGTGAAACGTACTCTCTCCCTTTCTGTTTTAGCACTTAAGAGACTTAGTATCAAAATTGATGTTGGACTCTAACAACTACCATATTTTATCAAATCCAACTAATTCATTAATTTTAAGTTGCACATTATTATTTTATGTATCACTAAGAAACATGCTGCCAAGTAAACAATGATACACCATCGATTGTAAGATGCATCTGATTTTGGAAATGTTAAAATGTGAAATATGTGCATCTTAGAATTGACGCAAGACTGTTATCCCTAAATTTTAACTCTCGTGTGAGAGGGATGCCAAAATTTAAAGTTTTGAGAGATGAAAAGAAGTTTGCTTGGAAGCTCTGTGTTGTGGGGAGGAATTTTTAGAGAAAAGGAAAAGCAAGTGCAAAGACATAGGGACATGAAACTCACAGAAGCCTGGTCTAGAGAGGGTTCTAAAATCAGACTGCTTGAGTTCCAACGTCTGCCTTGATACTTACCAACTCAATGACACCGGGGCAGGCTAATTTTAAACCTTCTGGACTTCTGTTCTCTTATTTGTAAAACAGAATTTTTCACCTGCTTCATCGGGTTGTATGGCTTAAGTATAGAAATACAAATAGTGTTGAACACGTTGTCCAATACACAGAACAATTCTCAATCACAGTTGTTTATTATTATTACTACTACCACTACTAGAGGGAATAGTCAAGTGTGGAAGGAATGGGAAGTGGCAGAAGATGAAGCTGCAGTGGTAAGCGGGGATAAGATTTTGATGGTTGCATATTCCTAAGAAGTTTTGAATCTATCTCCTAAGTGATAGGGAGTCACTGGGAGCAGGATAGTGACTGGTCTGATTTGCATTTTGGAATAATCACTCTGGTGTCAGTCTGGACAACGGATTCCAACGGAGGGAGCGCAGAAGCAGGGAGAGCACGTGGGAGGCTCTGGCCCTCATTCAGGTAACAGATGATAAGAACGATGGCAGTGCGGATGAGGTTGGGAAAGATGTCCTGGAAATTCAAAGCTATTTAAGAGGTAAAATTACATGAATTGATGACTAATTTGATGTAGTGAGTGAGTGATTAGTAGAAGTCAAGTATTTTTTAGTACAGAATTATTTTTAGACAATAGATGCATATTTTAGAGATTTACAACAGCCTGTGCTCTTAAGAAAATTAAAAATTCAAATGGAAAACCTTAGAAGTCAACATATAATTAGCATTCACAGATGCAACTAAATAAAGAGAAGATAATGTCAGGGAGAAGAAATGGCATGGACAGTAGGTTAATATCATCAGGAATGGATGAAGTTAATTAGGAAAAGAAAACAAGACATTAATCACAGAGTTCATATGCCCTTTTTGGCATCTAGGCTAGTAGAGATTTCACACACACACACACACACACACACACAGTTTTATGAATAACAATAGGGACTATAATAATTTGACATATATCTACAGCTGGGGGGGTTGTCCTATAGGTGGAATCAGAAAATCTGAGTTCAAATGTTAGCATTCACCATTTAATATCTCATGATCTAAGGCAAATTAGCAAACTTTGCTGATCCAGTTTTATTATCTGTAAAAACAGAGACAATTATACCTATTTTGTAGAATTTTTATAAAAGTATTTTGAAAATTGTGAAGTGCTATATTTACTATACTACTTGCATTTTGTCTGATACGGAGTTTCACACCTTCAGTGAGACATGGAAACTTTGTATCTTTTCATGTGTCAGGATAATAAGTACTTCAATTATTTTTAGTTTTAAAAAAAATTAACTCAACCCTCATTTACAATGCCATTTACTTCTTAGGACTTGAAATATCTTTCTACTTGGTGTTTAGATACATCAGCCAATGAGATGTAATGCTAACAGAATTCTCTTGTGAAAAAATATGAGCAAATAGAAAGGAGATGTACATACTTAACCTATTTTAGAGCAGATTCTTCTTTTTTTTATCAGGATCTAAAAAAATTGTTCTTGAAATGGGAATCAGAGTTGAATGACCTCCGCGCTACAGTCAATTCAGAATTTTTCTAAGTAAGCCTAGGGTAACGAGAAAGTGAAGAAGAGAGCAAACAGTATTGGAAGAAAAGACCAAAACAAGGGACCAGGAAATGATGACTTGAACACAGCCTAGAAACCTGAAGGAAAAAAAAGAGCATGTAGGCATTTTCATTACTATATGACATTATTCATATTGCATTAATCCTTAGGTTTTCTTTTTCTTAATTTTCATATTATTACCTTAGGTACAGAAATGTTCCTGGGTCTAAATGAGCCGTAAGCTACACAGAGCTGCCCATTTATTCTGATCCAGACCCATCTTGATAGTGTACGAAATGTCTGATGCCTACTGCGGCCTTTTTAAAAAGGGTAAGAATGTGCCTTTTAAGAAAAAAAGTTATTTGGTGCCTGCTCTGTGCTCAGCCCTATGCTAAATGTGGGGATACAACTGTGAATTATGTTGATACACTCCTCATGGAGTTTATCAGTTTAATGGAGAGGACGATGATCAAATAGGTACTTAAAATGCTGGGTAATGTGTGCTATGGTGTGGGAATCTTACGGTATGTGGAAGCACTTAAAAATAGTACCCAGTTTGAACCTAGTTTGAAGGGGTCCCAGAAGGCTTCTCAGAGGAAGACGTAGTTAAGTTGAAACCAAAAGTACATAGGAGTTAGACAGGAGAAGATAGATGGCAAAAGACAGAAATGTATAAAGGCCGGGAGGCTAGAGAAAACCTGGCTTTCGTAAGGATGATATGGCTGGTGTGTGTGTTTGTGCTCGTGAGCACACACTCGTGTGTGTGTGTGCGTGTGTGTGTGTGTATGTGTTCTGGGGTGGAATGAAGGAAACAGCAAGACACAAGGCTGAAGCAGTAAGCTGGGGTCAGATTGTGAAGGTGCTTAGAGGCCACATCAAAGAGCTTGGTCTTTATGGTAACATTCCTCGGAAACCATTGAAGAGTTTTAGGCGAGGATCCAACATCGATAATCTTTAAAAAAAAAAAATTCTGATTGCACTGGGGAAAAGAGATTGGAGAGGCAGCAGAGGGCAGACAGGCACAGACACCATTTAGGCACAACAACAATTAGCCACTGTCACAATATCCTAGGATAGGGTTCGACTCTGTGCAGTAGTCACAGGAAAGCGGGGAGGGAGAGAGAATCAAGCAATAGGTTATCCTGAAGTGAAATCAAACTAGGGCCCCTTCAGTTGGCTAAAAGCGGACTAGATATAGAATGAATTAGAACATGGAGCAAGAGAGACAAGGACAAAGGCCATAGAAATGAGATAGGTGCTAAAATATGCCCAAGATGTGCCTGCAATTAAGCTCTGTGTTTTTTATCAGTTATCTCATTTAATTTTCACAATTCTCTTGTAAGTTACACATCACTTCCCTTTGCAGACGAAGACTTTCCCACAATCTACATTTGATAAGCAAAGTTGGGAATGCTGGCAAAATGTATTGGTATTTGGGAATTTTTTAATTTGAAAGAGGCATCTAGGTAAACACAAATAATACACAGAAATAAATCTATAAAGTCACACTAACCAAAAAATAATTTTGAGCCAGCCCTGATGGCCTAGCAGCTAAAGCACGCTCCGCTCCGGCTGCCTGGGTTCAATTCCTGGGCACGGAACCACACCAGTCGTCTGTCAGTAGCCACGCTGTGGCAGAGGCTCACACAGAAGAACCAGAAGAATTTACAACTATACACAACTATGCCCTGGGGCTTCTGGGGGGGAAAGGAAGAAAATAAATAAATAATTTAGATTCGAATACTAAATAATTACAGAAGTAAAAAGGAAAAATAGATTGGGTGTGGTTGGCCTGAATGGCAAGACTGGACTCATTAAAAGCTTTATGGATGAAAGGAAAACTGAAAAGGAAAGGGATTTGATGTGATAAATGGTCGTAAAAGAAATGGTTTGGTGGCAAGAAATGTAGCTCAGTATGTACAAGGGGTGACATGGATGCTTGGTAAAAGTGAAAAGCTCAAATCTAACAAATTATTACAATTTCATGAAAGAGAGTACAGAATCACTTAAAGAGGAACCAACCTTAACCCATTTGTTTCCTAATTATGGCTTACTTTATAACAAAAACTATGTATTGGTATTTACGTAATTGTGTTATTCCTATATTTGCGATGCTTTACTTCTATTCAGATTGAATTTTGATTTGAGATTTGATATCATGGAAATGAAACACAATAGTGAGAGCATGGAAACACAAAAGCCTTTGGATTTGATTCATCTAGAATAAGGTATTGTATTCTATACTTTTACAGTTCATCATATCATCACTGTAATATTTAAAAGAGATTTATCTAGAAAGGAAAGTAATACGAATTGATTCTTAAAGGCTAGAATTTGAAGAACGTGTACATAATAATAACATTACCAGAAGTTAATGCAATTGTTTCTGACATATGAATCCTGATAGAATTCACTTTTACAAGGTTAGACTGACATGCACTCATTCGTGATTCTGAACTATAGTGGGGGTGTGTGTGTGTGTAAACATAAAGCACACTGTACTATAACTAGCCTGTTAATTAGGAAGCAATATCTGTAATATGCCTACCATGATGAACTACTTTCTTTAGCTAAACTAATCACTGCCACATATAATGAAAATATTCTTAATTTGAATTTATAAATGGCTCTGCTTTAGACCTCTCTAAAGATTTTTAAAGTTATGTTTAGATTTCAATTTTATAAAATATGAACATTATATCCAAAGGCTTTTATGCCTTGGGACCCAGAAATAATATGAAGCAACTGAAATATTTATTAAGATACTAAAAGCATTCTGAATATTAACTAAATTTTGATTTATGAAAACTTTTATGAGAAGATATCCATTTTATTCAGAGAAGACTTTGATTATCACTCTATTAGGTAGCACTGTCTAACTCAAAAATATTTTTCTCCTTAAAAAGAACAAGGACTAAGAAGTTGGTTACAATTTCCAGCCAGGGATTTAAAGACCAATTTCAAGACACTTCAACAGGTTGAGTTAACACAACAGATAAGTTCTTCTCTATAAATTTCCTACTGACATGTTTCATGATAGAACAAGCCTCATCCGAAAAGCAGGTAACATTTTTTTTTATCTGAGCAAAAGCATGATTGCATTCTTTAAAAGTACCCTGTCTATAGAAAACCAATTTAGTTCCATTAATGAAAAGGAAGCACAGTGTGATTGAGAATGTAGTACGGAATTATAGTTCATTAATTCTTCAAGTATGTAATTTTCCAGGCTCCTGATCCCCCATTGATTTCTGCACACCCCCATAGGTCCCACTAAATGTGAGCAAAAGGAAATTTAATCATGTTGCTATATCATGTGTGGCAATGGTGGTGCTCCACAATTAGGAAGAAACATTGTGAAAGGGATTTTTCCAGTGACTGCTTCACCATGTAGCCCTGTTAACATTTCTTTGTTGTCAAAAATTGATCAATCACAGACCCACAGACAACTGGGATGGTGACAGTCTCCTATTATGTGGCCAGTACCATCAAAGGAGATGACACTTGTAACAAGTGACGATGATAATTCAGAACACTTAATTAGGCATGATGAATTGGATGTATGCTTCAATCTTTTGTCTTTTTTTAACTTGTATGCAATATATTTTCCTATTGGTATCATTGTGACAGAGTATGTCAATGCCCACTAAAATTTAAACTAAAAAAAAATTACATACTAAATTATAGAACACAATTGTAACTTTGAGTGCTGGCTCAAAGAGGTACATCTTGATTTTCTATCTTTTCAAGGATTATTTCCTTAAAATTGTAATGCTCTACTCATCTCCCTGCCAACTTGTCCTTGGAACTAAAATTGCCTCATTTTCCCCTATCTCAGACTTGGGATAAAACTGTTACCTGTAGCCCATGAATATGGTGTCAACTAGTGAATGCCAGTAAATGCAGTCTGAAGAACTGGACAGAAATGCATTTTGTCCAAACTAAATTTAGCAAAATATTGTATAGTACTTCTTTCTTGCCTTGTAAAGACAGCTAATATTTCAAGCTAGCCATGGAAGCCACACTGACAACCCTATTGGGGTTCTTCCATAAGGAATCAAGGTCAGAACAACCCTATTGTGCTTTATTAATAGGCTCGAAGCACAGCACATACCGTATATATTAAGAGAAAAAAGCCAATTGGAATCTTATAAAGAGTGTTCTGAAAACAGCTGTGTGAACAAAAGCCATTTCAACAGCAAGAGGAAAATCTACCATGGAGGTCAGTCTTTAAATAGCCCTTACAACCATTTCTCCTCTTTAGATGGTAGAGTAGCAAATGGGGCAATCTTTAAAGAGTTTCAGTTATTCATTCTCTCCTCTTTATATTTTTATGCATAGTGGTACCTCTTCGGCTTAGTCTAGTGTATATAGGTCTGTCACCCAGAATACACAACTCAAGAACAAGCCAGCAATTAGCCTGCACTGATATACTGTCTCAGATCTCAGATCAGCAATGACTGAGTTGAAAGGGTAAATGGTTACATTCGAGAATTATTAAAAACCCAATCAGATAAATATTTTTTCACAGATCGATTGCCCACCTCCTTCATTCTAAAATAAAGTTATGTAAGGGAAAGGATTTTATCCTGTTCATTAGAGCATCTTCAGTCTTTAGAAGAGTTCCTGCCACGTGGTAAGCATTCAATAAATATTTATCAGATGAACAAATGAACTAATTTTATGTATAATACTGATATTTCCATATTTGGTAAATATTTTAATAGAAATACCAAAATGAGTATTGAAGCATTTCAGTATAATACATGCAATACGAAAAGTTCTTACCCTCAGCCTTACACAGATCTCTTCGGGCCCCAAGACTATAATATAAATAAACTGCATGAGAAGTTGATTATAGAATGTCATTTCTCTTGACCCAGGTCTAAAACAGCTTCTAAGTTTTCAACTTTATTTTAGTAGGAACTATGGCTCAAAAATTTCATAGTCAAGGTATATAGATTATAGCCACCCATATGAACAATAAACAAAAAAACAAAATGAGGAAGACAGAGAGACCATAACAAAAAGTGATATGGACTTTTTATATCACTGGTAAAACAGCACATAGCTCAAAAGAGAAGTAACTCTGAATGGGTCATAAAGGTCACTTTGAATTTTCTTCCTCTCCTCAGAAAAATATTATTATTCCACAGCCCACCACTACATGTTTTATTTATACCTAATATTTTCAGATCAAATGATTAAAATGTTTGTTATTTTGATAATAATAATTTTGATTTTGATCTTCTAAGGAAATATGATAAACACAAAGCTCAGCCATTAGAAAAGACACTAGGAATTTATTTGAGCAAATACAGAAAGCTTTAATATTCACCCATTTTAAGATATTTTTTGGACAACTGTGTTTCAGAGTTTGGTTTTGAGTCTGTCTGTATACGTGTAAATGAAAGAGCTAGAGTAATACATGGGTGATGGGAGATTTACAGTTTAGATGGTAGAATGAACAACAGCACAGATTCTAGCAACAACCACAACAAAAATCACCAACAATGTAACCGAGCAAAGGGGCATGATGCAATGGATTTACATGAATAAACCTAAGTTTCTGCAGCCAACTGCTGCCATGTGACATGGCCAAATTCCTTATCCCATCCCATTTCCAAGAAGCCAAGCAGGAGAACAGACCAGATTCTGAGATTCTTAATAACACTCCCAGATTCGGCAGGAAGAAAACTAAGTGGATATTCTCTTTTGACTAAGAAGTGGTGGAAACAGCAGCAGGGGAAAAATAGGTGAAATAGGAGATGCGCACGACAGGGCTGATTCTCAAAGAGGAAAGTGCCAGAGTGATGCACACATGGAATCAGGAGCTGACCCAAAGCCCGAGGGTGAATCTCCATAGGAATGGGACTGTTCTCTGACTCTGCGAATTGAACTCTTACGTCAAACATTTGATGAAATCTGAGAAGTGAGGGCAAAGTTCAGATATTACAAGACACTCCCTCAGCTAAGCTCTCCCCTCAGCCCATCAGGCCTCAAGCCAGAAAAAATTATGGGCCAGCCCCGGTGCTTAAGTTTGGCACACTCTGCTTTGGCAGCCCAATTTTGGTTCTTGGGTGCAGACCTACACCACTCATCAGTGGCCATGCTGTGGCAGCAACCCACATACAAAAAATAGAGGAAGACTGGCAACAGATGTTACTTCAGGATGAAACTTCCTCAGCAAAAAAAAAAAACACAAAATACCCAGTCCTCAAACCACAACTGTGTGGGGGGCACAACAAACCATTCTCAGATGGGGCGGAAAGAAGTCAAACAGAAAATCTGGACCAAACTGCCCAAGTGGGAGTAAAATATAAGGAAAGGAAATGGAATTGACGCACAAAAACTATGGAAAACAATCAAAATCTTAGTATAGAAAGACAGAAAATATTAATCATAAAGAAAAGCATAACCTCAAAACAGAAGGAAATTTCCCACAGTGCTTAATAGGAATATATTAATTAAATAATAGAATATTTAAAAATCAGGCAGTAGAAAAACAAAATAAATAGAAAAGAAAATTGCAGGCCTAAAGGAAATAAAATTGAAGAGCACAACAAGATCTCTACTGAAGCAAAGAAAAGAATATACATGGCTTAAAATAAAGTTTCCAACTTAAAAGAAAAAGTTGTCATAATCGCAGAATATATAGTTGGAAGGACAAAGATTTAAATAATTAGGATGAAGCTAATAGATATGGAGGACTGGCAAACATAATTCAGCTAAGGGTAATTGGGGTCTCTGAAATTGAGACCTCAGTAAATGCAAGAGGAAACGTGTTTAAAAATATTTAACATGATCCCCCACGGTGAAGGAAGATTTTAATTGTACACAGGAAGACCACACCATTTTCCAGGAAACTGGATACAGAACGCTCACCGTGGAGACACTGCGCACTCAGATCTTTGCATGGCTGGCATCTTGGGAGCCTTCCTGGCTTGGTTTGAGTATTAACCACTAAGAGAGTCCTTCCCAGCCCATGCAATCAACAGCCTCCCCAGTTGTTTTCTTTCACATAACCAGAGTTTTGTGTGTTTGTTTCATCATATTTTCACCATCTGAAAAATTTGTGCAAATTATGATTACAAAAAAGAATTTAAATTTCACAAACTTTTAAATGTATAAAGTAAAAATGAATAAAAACCTGGAGGCAGGGGTAATATGTTCATTTTTGACATCAGAGACTTTGTCAATACTGTCTTAAATTGAAAAATGCAGTTACTACTATCTCTACACTTGTTTATCAATAACCATTTGTTTTTTATAATCTTTCTCTCTTTTTTGCTGGTAAAAATTCTCCCTGAGCTAACATCTGTTGCCAATCTTCCTCTTTTTTTTTTTCTCCTCCTCAAAGCCCCAGTACATAGCTGTATATTCTGGTTGTAAGTCCGTCTAGTTCTTCTATGTGAGCTGCTGCCTTTCATGGCTACTCACAAATGAGTGGTGTGGTTCTGCGACCGGGAACCGAACCCAGGCCACCGAAGCAAAGCGCGGCGAACTTTAACTGCTAGGCCATCAGGGCTGGCTCAATCTTTCTCTTTTTTTAACCTTAGGGGAAATTTTTAAAACATACTATATCTTGCTGTGATAAAAACTATTAAACACCTTGTATGCCACATTAAATGGAATTTAGAAAGATAAAGCAAAAAAGCCACTTTAATCTTACTCTGTGACAATATAACTTTTTATTAAATATTACAAATTTGATTGTCAGCATTTGTAAACAGGCATGAAGAAAAAACACCATTTGAATCAAGAGATGCTGGTGTTACAGAGATTTTGCACTCATGTTCCTTCTGCCAAGAATATTCTTGCCCCAGATATTTGCATGGCTGGCTCCCTTAGCTCCTTTAGGGATTTATGATGATGTCACTGACTCAGTGAAGCCTTCCTTAGACGTTTAAAATCTCAACCTCAAATGTACCTACACTTGACACTCCCCCTCCTCTGCTTCAGTTTTCTTGTTAAGACAAACACTATATATTATAGGATCCAAACTATATTACAGTATAAACAGAGTATAAATTATAAGACATTTCCTGTTTGCTGTATATGTCCCATCTAACATGCTATATAGTCAAACATGGTGGTCTAGTGGTTAAGATTCAGCACTCTCACTGCTGCCACCCAGCTTTGTTTCCCGGTCAGGGAACCACACCACCCGTCTGTCGGTTGTCATACTGTGGTGGCTGTGTGTTGCTGTGATGCTGAAGCTATGCCATCAGCATTTCAAATACCAGCAGGGTCACCCACGGTGGACAGGTTTCAGAGGTGCTTCCAGACTAAGACAGAGTAGGAAGAAGGACCTTACCACCCACTTCTGAAAAAAACTGACCACAAAAACCTTAAGAATAGCAGCGAAGCACTGTCTGATACAGCATCAGAAGACAAGAGGATGGTGCAAAAAGACCTGACAGAGTTCTGCTCTGCTCTACACCGGGTCACTAGGAGTCGGAATCAACTCGATGGCACTAACAACAAAACATACTATATATTTTGCTTATACATCCTGTTCATGGTCTACCTCTCCTCCCTACAACATAAGCTCCATGATGGCAGGAATTTTCGTCTATTTTCTTCACTATTGTAGCCTCAGTGTCGAGTACAATGCCTTGCACATAGTGGTCACTAAAGCAAATATTAGTTTAATAAACAAATGACTCAAAAAAATAAAGAGAAGCTAGTGAGCACAAGTGAGTATCATCTTATTAGTTACTATTCTTAATAAGTTTTTAACTTACTTAAAACATAGGAGTTTTACGTAAACAGAGATACTCTAATAATTGAAGTTTGAGGATTCAGTCACAGTAGGTATTTGCAGGCACATAATTCTACAAACTCCTGGCATCTTTGGTTCTTAGAGGCTTGGAAGTATCTGGACTTCTTGATTTGCTGTATCTTTGCTACAAAGCACCAACATCTGCCTATACCTGGCATCAGAGAGATGTGAAGCACAAGAGTAATTTACAAGGAAATGTCGTAAGATAAAGTCTCAGTCTACGGCCTTGACTTTTGGGCGTCCAGTTGGCTCTAATATCTTGGCTAACATCTCAGGACTACACTGTGCTTGCTTAATGCAATGGGACTGGAGGGGAAGCGGAAATGTGAACTTACTGTGATACAGCACCACAATTTCCCAGGCAAGTTCTCGATAATGCATATAAAGCACTCAGCATAGTGTCTGCTACACTATTAAGCTCAATACATTTTAGTTTTCTCCATTACCATCACAGTTCCCATCACCTCTCTCCTTGAGTAGCCACCTAACTCTTCCTTCCACTCCCATTTTTACTCCCTTCCAGTCTCTTCTCTGCATCCATGCCAAAATGACCTCTGGTAGCTCAAAATCTGACCATATTCAAAACACTGAATAGTTTTTCTCTTTGGTTCCAGGATAAAGATCAAAATATTAATGACCTGCAAGCCCTCATAGTTTGGCCCCTACCTGCCTCTAAAGCCTCATCTCACATCAGGCTTTCCCTGCCCTCTGTGCTCGAGGCACTTTGACTTCCTTTCCATCCTCAAATGTGCATTACTGCCCCCATCACAGGCTCTTTGCACAAGCTGTTTCCTCTGCATGGAACACTTCCACTTAGTGAACTCTTACCCTCCCTTTAGATCTCAGTTCACTTCACTTACTGAACTCTTAGCCTTCCTTTAGATCTCAGTTCAACCCATCACCTCAGTGAAGCATCTTTGACATCCCTGAGTAGGTCAAATCCTCCCCTCTTCCTCCCAGACACAGTGTGGATGGAGGTTTTTGTAGTTGTGCAGTGTGGCAGCCCTGTCTACTCTGTAGGACTGAGCAGGGTCATACCTGGGAATTATCAGAGGGATTGTTTGGTTAGGTCTCTGTTCTCCCTAAACCATGAGCTCCTTGAGGGCAGGTGGTGAGTCTTTATGATCACTAAATCACAGTCCCAATCCTAATAGCAAGCGTGTGTGAATGACTGAATGTGCCATCATTGTCACTCTCCCCATCATTATCGTCACCATTACCATCTCATTCCCAGGTGGACACCTTTCTTATGGTTTACACTGGAGCCTGCCTTCTCTTACAACTGGCTCCAACTGAACCGGTGCACCTTTGATCATGGCATTTATATAACAGCAATTCCACTTCCCTTGACCCTTAACATATAACTTGAACAAACCTAATGTGCATTTTTGAATTCTGCCTAGATCTCACCAATTGGAGCTAATTTCCATTCTTTGAATCTTTTGAATAGCTATCCCTTAAATATAGATGTTCAAATTATTGTTTTAACCCATAATTTCTCTCTGATTTGACTACTTTATACTGTTCTTAGACCCTCTCCTCTAAACCTCTACTTTACCAGTATTTTTTTTCTTTACTAACTGTCTTCAAGGAGCTACACCTTTCCTTTTATAAATATTGCAAAAATAATGAGATCTTTAAAATATAGTATATCTAATTTTAAATATATAAAAAACAAAGTATATATTTAAATATATAGAAACAAAAAACCCTCATCCTATCACAGGGTATTTCAGGCGTAGGTAAAAGATAACAATATAAAATTTCAATTTTGAAAATAAATTTCATGTAGAGAAATTGATCAAGATAGAAAAAGGCCTTACGATATGAAAAAAGAGTTAAGTGAAATAAGAAAATGTTTTAACAGTAATGAGAGTACCACAGTGACAGTATGAGAAGACTATTCCACTTTCTTTCTCCTAGACCTTGATTTGATTTGATTCAAAATTTAGAGATATGTGTCTATTTAATTAAGCTCTATACCTTGCATACTTCCCAAAGGGATTATAACTAATTTAAAATGAAGGCAGCAAAAACCTCCCAGGAGAGAGTAAGGTGCACCAGGGGCTATGCAAGTGAGCCTTCTGGCAAAAAAGTAGCAAAGGGAAACATGGAGAGTTTTTAATATTCCACAAGGTGGTACATACAAGTTTTCCTAAAGAAATAGGCTTTTCCCTTGGTTTGAATTCTAAGAGTAATTTATAAGCAAAATGTCTTAAGGGGATGGTCAGTGTTTTATTACTGATTTGCAAAGAAACAGAAAAAGTCTTCAAATGCTTACTTTTTCTGTCTCTCCTAAGTTGAATCACAACCTAGTAAAGGCCCTTCTCAGAGGCATTGTCCTGTTTGTTTGTTTTTCATTACCTTACTCAATACAGAGTTGGAGCTCAGAGAACCCAGGGGAATGGATTTTGATATTTCATTTTGATTATCAGGCTCTAAAAATATCAGAGGTTTTAAGCCAGCTTTGGTAACTACTAGATCAAAACTGCTTCCAATTTTAGTTTTCTGATTAGTCCCTGAAATGCTATTATTTTGTTTTGTGATTAAGGCGAGAACACACTGTTTTAGATTCAAGCACATGGGTGGCCAAGTTGACAAGTTTTACCTAAAAATCAGAAGTTTGAGTTAGCTCACAGAGTTCACTCTTAAGGGTATACCATGGGGCTCCTTACAGGTCAGATCAGATTTTTTTTTCAAAAATTAATTTTGAATCTGCTGAAGTGCATGGACAAGTATTCACCTAAGACCCTAGCTTGCTGTGCCAAAAGGCATAAAAATTACCATTTTGTTCTGAAACAAGTGTAACACTTAGCACCCTCGCCTCATACCTGTCCATCAAGAACTTTCAAACAGCTGAAGTAAACTGGTTTTGAGGGTAACCGTATTCTGATAGGTCCTATAAGCTAGCGACTCAAAAATTTCTCTCTCCAGCTATTTAGATGCCTTACCACATTATACAGAATTATTTAGTACTGCTCCTTAAAGTATGAGTTTAGTTTTAACACTGTTTAGTTTAACACAGTTAAACTGTTCTTTCTCACAGTGTTAAACCAATAGTGTCAGTTGTTTTTTTAAGGCACATTTGAAATCAGAAGACAACGCTTTAATTCCTGGTTTTGTTACTTTCTGGTTGTATGAGACCAAAAAAAAAAAAATCTGTTAATATCTCTCAGTCTAAATTACTTCACCTCTGAAATGGTGAATATCTGACATACAAATAGGGCTTTCTGAGAGGGTCAAAAGACATAATGTAATCCATAGATCTATGAAACTATTAAGCCATATTCAAATATTTATAACAACAATATCATTTTTATGGGATTATTTTTATGAGATTATTTAAGCTATCGAGAAGGCTTTTTGGAACCAAGAAATAAGTTCTTAGGATGGTTCCTGGGACAGTAAAGACTGGTTTTTCAAATGTGCTACAATGGTATGTGTTTCGAAAGGAAACCTCTCCTGAAGTCAGTGTGAGTGGACTTTGTACCCACTTCAAATTAAGGTTAAATTTCAATTAGACACTTCTACTCTGACACAACCTTTTTCACTGCATAATGTCATTCTGCTATTACGGGTTCATCAGAAAAGAGAATAGTTATGTGGAAGATCCACATTGATTTAAGGAAAAAAAGAGGTGTCCATTGAGATTAAGTTGAGAGTAAAGGGCAGCCAGCTCCCCTCACAGCCTTCCTTCACAGATCTGCAGGCTCTGACAGAAAAGCACCACAGAGACGAAACAAAGGACTGTAAGGGGACAGAGATAGGACAGGTGCCATTCCACGGACCTCAGACATTCTCTCCTCCCCATCTTCCTCTCCTCACATAACATACACCCGCTCCTCAGAATAAAGTGGCCTCTGGTGTATCTTCTGAAGTTCCACAGAAACTGGTTCATCTCAAGAACACAAAGTAGTGTCAACCTTATGGATTGTCTGCCAAGACTCACAAACCATTCCATGCTCAACTTTTAATATCTGTGGTAGTAAGATATGGATGCTATATATAATTAACTCTATAAATGATAAAAAAAAAAAAACCTGGTCTCAAATTACTGACACCATGGTAATCCCAATGCATGATTTCATTCCTCTGATGTATATTATTCCCCAGAAACCACATGAAAAATGAATTCACTTTTAAACCAAAAGAAATTTACTTCCTCAGGCCAATTATATTGTTCTAAGTCACTTCCCACTTTTAAAATATAAATTCTTATCCAGACATATTCATACACTAAGATAGGAAACAAAAATTAGAAGGCTTGAGTTTGCTCAATTTCTGGAAATTGGCTTTAAATTCCAAGAACCACTATAGGGAAGCCTTAGGGTGTTTTACTGTGTATGAGCTATATATTTCATCTCTTCTCATATAACAAATGCCTATTTCTGTGCCCTTAGAAGTAGAAAGAGCTTGAGTTTGAATTTTAAATTTTTGCAATGTTTTTAAAGTCAGTATAGAAAACAATATTATTGCAAAAATGGTCAATTTAGTAAAACATTTACATGTTAACCTCATTTTGAGACAAATTTTTTAAAAGATTTAATTATTAGCCCGGGACAATCTACATTTCAACTTCCGAAAGCTTTAGTCAATTATATAGGTGATTCCATTTCTATTTTAGGTGATTTCCATATGGGTATAATTTCAGGTCTCTCAGTGAATAAATAAAACTTTCTAGTCGTTCTAAACTGAAACCTATACTTAAAGTCATCAGTTTTTACTTACCAATGTACCGCTAATGGACAACTACTCTTGTGTACGGAGTTTTTAATTAGGAGAAAAGTAGTTAGAACTCCTCCACTCGCAGAAATTTAATTTAAAAACAAAAAGGCAATTCCGCTTTACAATCTATATTGCCCTCTTGATAAACTCAAGGCAGAATAAACTAATGAAGTTATAACTTGAGTCATAAAAGATCTTGTTGTAAAACACAATTCTAAATATCTGGAACAATTTCTTTACAGATGCTTAACACTGACAATCAAACCACAGACTGAAGAAGATATCCCAGAAAATGAGTCTTAACTACAAAGTAACTTTTAATACTTAAAAAAACTATGTGTAAAACCATCAATTAGCTCATTTTAACTACTTGTCTTTTTATAGACTGGTTCAAAGAATTAAATATACATTTTTGAAAAAATTCAGAGTTTGTTTGTTTTTTTTGTGAGGAAGATTAGCCCCGAACTAACATCCGATGCCAATCCTCCTCTTTTTGCTGAGGAATATTGGCCCTGGGCTAACATCCATGCCCCTCTTCCTCTACTTTATATGGGATGCCGCCACAGCATGGCTTGATGAGCAGTGAGTAGGTCTGCAACCAGGATCCGAACCTGTGAACCCTGAGCTGCCAAAGTGGAGCATGCACGCTTAACTGCTCTGCCGCCAGGTGGGCCCCCAGAGTTCTTTTTGAAGTGAAAGTTAAGGTTTCTAAATGCCTTGAAGCCATTCTCCCTGAGAGATTATAACAAGGTAATAAAAGTTCATTGAAAAATATGACCAAAAGTATGATTTAACTTGAACATAGAGACCTTGGAAATACATTGGAAGTTTTGAATTTGGGCATAAGAAGCAGCAAGATCAAATTAGGGCTTAAACATGTAAATATTGAAAAGAAAAAAAGTCTCCAATTATGGTTGAAATTTTTAAAATCCAATTCAACAAAAAATTTTAAGCACATGTTAAATAAACACAATGCAATAGCAGCCATTTTTGAGAAAGAATTACAAAACAATTGCATGTTTCCACTTTTTCCAAATCTTTTCAAGGCTAATTCCTCCTTTTCATTTAGGTATCAAAGAAGTTAAAGATAAGGTCATCAACAGTAGGGGGTGGGTGAAGGTTGTGAGGGGGTAGTTTGATAGAGAGAACTGTTAGAAGCTTAATGAGATAGAAATGAATATTAAGTAGTGATTCTGGAGAGTGGGACAGAAACATTCTAAGGAATGGTAGCTGATTCCCTCTTGACATTTGTGTTCATGAATTTAAAATGGCCAGTCAGTGCAGCTGTGTGTTTTGCTCCAGCCACAGTCACCTGCTCAGGAGCAGAGTGGAGGATGCCAAGCGCTGGGGTTTTGCTGGGTAATACGATATAGGGAGAAAGACTAAGAGAGTCAATGAGTATTCATAAAGGAGTGTTTAGATTGATGAACCATGGAATCAAGTTGGGTATTAGAAAAAAGGATTAATGTTCTCAATAAAATCAAACAATCAACGGAGTAAAGGTACTCCAGCATGTGAGATGGAAGGATAGGGGCAGTGGCCTAAGAGTAAGATGCTTGAAAGCGAGATTTTGGGGGTGATGTAGTTACAGGTTGAGGACAAGGTCAAGGTTTGGACCATGGGAGTGGATGGCTGAGAAGGTGAGCAGATCAAAGAACTGAAAAGCCAGGGTATTGGTTGGGTCATCCACGTGCATACTGAATAAGCCAAGGAGGGCGTGGTGGAAGAATATAGTCAGCCAGATGTAGAAGTCTGCCACGAAAGAAAGGAAGTGAATGACAAGGAAGGTTGGGGGCTTGTATAGTCTGATGGCATAAAATTCAAAGCTTACACTCCACTTATTTAAAAAAAGACTTCCCTAACCACTAATGCTCACACTCTGCCACATTAGCCTATTTTATTTTCTTTATAGTATGTCATATTACATATCATTTACTTATATATATGTTTGTCTGAATCCCCCACCAAAATGTAAATCTCTTGAGAGAATGAAGACCTTGTCATATGGGTCACTACTATCTCCTGCGGGCACATCTTTGGCATTGTGGAATAAGTAAAACAAATGAATAAATGAATCAAATTATTTATTAGGCCTTCACCATATGTCATGAACTGTGCTAATTATTAATGAAAAGACAAACATTTATAATATTACTACCTTTCTTTATGAAGCTTTCACTCTATAGAGGAGTTTAATTCGTGCAAAGGATGAAAACACTAAGAAATACAGGAAATATACCTTAAGTGTGACACAAAATGCTGTAAGCATTCAAAGGTGCAAGTGAGGTAGTTCCGCTATCTTGGCTCAGATGTCACTTCTTTAAGGATCTCTCCCCCACCCACCCCCTAGACTAGGTCAGGTGACCTGTATGTCTTTTCATAGCACCTTCAACCTTTATCACAAAGATAGTTAAATAACTATATAACTGACTCTCAAATGTACGTTTCCTCTCCTAAAATGTAAGCTACACGAAGAGAGGAAGTGTTTACCTTTTCCAACTCTATAACCCCAGCATCTACTCACAGATGACTAGTCAGAGTGACTTTCCTATAGAAAAAATAGTTAATGACAGAGCAACATGTGAGAAACATCATCTAAATGATAGAGATTTCCTCAAGATTTGTTGACGAAACAGGCAAGGAATTTGGGATTTCATGTTACATGACACCTTTCAGTCAACAAATTTATTGTGGTTTAGAACTAGCTCTTTCAGGTTCATATGAAAAGTGGTGGGTTAAATAGCATTCCTGTATTATACACCTGGGTCTTATTTATATAGTTGTTTTGTTTGGGGAAGGTTAGGGGACGATTATTTATTTCACATTTTACTGATTCCACTTCTGGTCAAAAACATCTCATTCTTAGAAGTCATTTATTCATGATTCTTTTTCTAATGATCTCAGTGGGCGACTTGTTTTCTGGTTTATTTCTCTTCAGCCTTACTGAAAAGCCAAGTAGCTATGAATCCTGTGGACAATTGCTGTTACTTCATCTATCAGGCAGATAGGTGAAGGAAGATGACACAGTGGATCATACTAACAAGGCAGCCAGAATCCATTAGCTCTCTGGTAAATTTCCAGACAGTGCATACACCTGCTAGGGGGTTAGTCCTCTCAATGTTATTGCTTGTTTAACCAAACGATTTCTGTGATCACCACATTCTACTTTCTAATGAACGTTATTATGTTCTTTGATACGGCTTGATGGGCTTTTTTGGCTTTATCTGTCCAAACATTCTTGAAATCAAGCACAATTTTATTTGCTTACATTATATTACGTTTTAGTAAAACACACTTGCAAAGTTGAAAATATTCCTGCCATTCTCATAGACAGCTGGTGGGAATGTAACTTGGGTACATCCTTTTTGGAGGGCTTGGCAGTACCTACCAAATTTTAAAATGTTCATACAATTTGACTTTGCAATTTCACTTCTAGGAAATAGTCCTACAGAAATGCTTTCACGTTTGCATAAAAATGTACACATGAGGATGGTTGCTGCAACCATTTGAAATAGCAAAGGATTGAAAATAATCTAAATGCCTACTAATACGAGAAGAGTTAAATAAATTATGATACATTTACATATACATAGAAAATGCCATGTAGTTCTCCAGAATGAGACATAACTAAATGTATTGACTGAAAGACCTCCAAATTGTAGTAAGTAGAAACAGCAAGTCACAGGATAGTATGTACAATATTATCCCATTTGCACAGCATGTGAGTGTGTACGTTCATACGTGCATAAATACACTGAAAAATACCTATAAGTTTACATACAAAACAGTTGATGGTTGTTACCTCTAATGAAGGGTTTTTTAATTTTGAGGCCAATAATTCTTTGTGATGGGGCTCTGTCCTGTGCACTGTAGAATGATTAGCAGCATCCTTGGCCTTTAGCCACTAGGAACCAGTAGCCCCCCACCTCCCAGTTATGACTGCCAAAAATGTCTCCAGACATTGCCATACATTCTATGGGGGGCAAAACCACCTCTGATTGAAAACCACTGCTCTATTGAGTGGGGTGGAAGCAATGAACTTTGAAGAGAGACTAGATAGATAGATAGATCATTAGACAGATGGATATAGTTATCATATATGTGTCATATATATATATAAATTTTCTTAAAACAAGTTTCTTTTATAGCTGCTAATATTTTTAGAATGAATTATCATTCTCATAGGCTCTGCTCAGAGTAGTATTATCTATGGACACATCTAATTCTCAAATTGCTCCCACATATTGCAAAGATAGTTTAAAGTAATTATATAGAATTTACCAAACATTTACTATGATAAGAAACTACACTTTAACTTGTCCTGCAAGTGTCTTAAGGCAATTTCCTCACTCATAAAATAAGAATAATAAAAATTACTTCATAGGGTTTCTATGTCAAGTACAATGACAGACACATTGAAGTAGGTGATTTTTCCCCATTTTGTTCTATAGCATATTAGCATCTAAATTATTAAGATATAAAGGTTATTTTTTGAGGGGGGTTGGAATAGGCTTTATGAGAACAAGGATGTTGCCAGATTTCTTCCCCACCACATTCTCAGTACTTAGAACATGCCCTGCACAAAGCAGGTGCCCAGTACATGTGTGAAATGACTAAAAGTATAACCATCTGACATGCAATACAAATTAACAAAGATCTCTAATCTGAAACACTAATTGTTGTGATGTATTTTTTTAAATAATTTTATTTATTTATTTTTTCCCCAAAGCCCCAGTAGATAGTTGTACCTCATAGTTGCACATCCTTCTAGTTGCTGTGTGTGGGATGCGGCCTCAGCATGGCCAGAGAAGCGGTGCGTCGGTGCACGCCCTGGATCCGAACCCGGGCCGCCAGCAGCGGAGCGTGCGCACTTAACCGCTAAGCCACAGGGCCGGCCGAGTGATGTACTGACTCAAGTATTTTAAATCTAAAGTTACTTACATAGTTACCCATAATCAGAATGAAATGAGACTGAAATAATTATCATAATTATTACTGATGAACAATGGCAGCTTAAAAACAAGTTTAAAAATCATTTAAATCCATTAAATGTATGTTACATTACAAAATTATCACAGGTATCATTTCATATATATTGTCATAGTTTGGTAAAGGGAATGATTTGAAATGATAACTCTTTTCTTTTCATGGCTAGTGATGCTGGGTGGGTATGATTCATGGAATCAGAGTCAAAAGGGACTTCTGAGGGCATATAATCTGACCCTAGATTTCAAGTAGGGATTAGATTTTATTTTTAAATAATTCTAATGTAGCAAAAGAGCTGTGTTTATTTAACAACTCTAGACTTTCCAAAATCCATCAAGTTGCTGGACGAAATCTCAGGGAAAAAGAGTCCTGCCTGAGTCTAGCTTTTCTTGGCTTTTATGTACCACATAATGAGCCCCCTTGGTGGTCACCAGTCTACTGCTAAATTAGTAAAACCCTCTGCATCTAAAATGATACACAATTTTTATGATGCTATAAGGGTTGGTTTAAATTTTAAATCCATGTGTTTGACTGCTTGACCTAGATGGCGTGGAAAGTGAAGTAGCTGGGCACATACGGTAGTGACTGATAAGCACCACGGCTGAGTTAGTCTCATAAAGCCTTGTCCCTCCCGTCTGGGGCATCCTGAAGCATCTGGAAAACCTCCCAAGCCAAGCTCCACTGCAGAGGCTATAGGGATCTGTTGATGCAAGTGTCTCTCTCCTGACCCTGCACTCACGGGCCCCTCAGACTGATGAGCTCCTAGCCCCCACAGAGGACATCTTGGAGGCTACTCTGCCCCAGGGATCTTCTCTTTTGGACCACAGGACACCAGAGATGGCAATGAAAGTAGTCAGTGTGCTAAATCTGAAATTATGCATGTGTGTGTTTCCTAGCATTAGGCAAAACCAAAAGGAAAAGAATCTGGGTTTAAGTGACAGCCATCATTTATAAGCTTTCTTTCCTTTGTCTTGTTGTGGAGATGTGTATAGGACGTAAAATTTTCCATATTAACCATTTAATTCAGTGGCATTAATTATGTCCACAACATTGTGCAACCATCACACTATCTATTTCCAGAATGCTTCATCAACCCAAACAGAAACTCTGTACCCATTATGCAACAACTCCCCATTTCCCCCTCCCCGCACTCCCTGGTAGCATCTAATCGGCTTTCTGTCTCTATGCTTTCATTCAGTTAATTTTATTAGCACTATTTAACACTTATTTAGCATGTACTATGTGCCAGGCATTGTGCTAAGTGCTTTACACGAATTAGCTCATTTAATACTCATAACCACTGTAAGGGGCACTATTATTACTCCCTTTTCACAGAGGAGGAAACAGAGTAGGAAAGATGGAGTCACTCCCTCAAGTATCACAGAGCCTATAGGCGGTGGAGCTGGGAGAGTGAACTGCAGCACGCTGATTCCAAAGCTCACACCTTGGACCATGACGTTGGTCTGCCAACATTTTGGAAACTCTTTCTGAGTCCCAGCGTATATTACAGTTTATGCTCATTCCTCTCAGGGAGTTCAGTGAAAAAGAACTGCCGGACGCCAAAATACTCCTTATACGGCATTTAAATTCAAAGAAAAGGATGAAGAAGTTTGCTTCAGGCAATCTCTTCAAGCCCAAAGAAGCACTGCTTTTATGCAATTCTTCCTAAACGTATCGCCTTTAAGGTTACTCTCAAGTACTATTCTTGATTTCATTTGTAACAACAAAAAACAAACCAAAATTTCTTCACCAGAATGCCTAAGTTCTCCTCACAGAAACTTTGCACAGACCCATTCTTTTTTTTTTTTTTTAATTCACTGATTTTTTTTTTTTTGGTGAGGAAGATCGGCCCTGAGCTAACATCTGCCAATCCTCCTCTTTTTTTTTGCTGAGGAAGACTGGCCCTGGGCTAACATCCATGCCCATCTTCCTCTACTTTATATGGGAGGCTGCCACAGCATGGCTTGACAAGCGGTGCATCGGTGCACACCCAGGATCCGAACCGGCGAACACCGGGCTGCCACAGCACGCACTTAAACCGCTTGCGCCACTGGGCCAGCCCCAGACCCATTCTTATGCTGGAAGTTGCCAACTTCTCCAACTCACTACATAACATACTTTTTCCTACTGAACGTTTATCTCTGTTACTCAAATGAGTGGTGTCCATTTTCAGTCTCACTTTATTCATATACCCATTCCATCTGAGAAAATATCCCTGCATTCCTTCCTCTCTCTTCATTGAGTCACATTAATGCCGACCTACTCATAACTCATAATTTAAAATATACTCACCCCAATCCAATCTATAAATACTGATTTATTCTTTTTTGTATATACTTCAGTAGCCAAATTTCTCAGAATCAAGTGAGAGCTATTATTAGTAAGTCATTAATTAGGCTTATAGTTGCTTCCCCTATCAACTAAGAACACCTGCTTTCTTCCAATAGATGCCTCCTTGTTATAGCCAACATCACCTATTAGGAAAGATGACATACTGCATTTTCAAGTCCCCGCGAATGACACAAGTTTACATTTTCCATAATTCATCACTTAAGAGCTGTCGGCTATATATATATACAATATCTTGCTTAAGATATTAAATGATTTCCCTTTTCAGAATTTTTTAAGTAGCCTATTTATGAATTTTATAATAGTTATCTCCTTTATCTAGATATAACCCAAATTGGTTTTTAGCCATAAAAGCCATTCCATAAATTACTGGATTGATTTCTATGAAGCATTGAACTAAACTCCCTAAGAGTTTAAAATAATGTTCCTGTGCTTTAAGATTAATAACAATACAAGGTAATTTGAGGGAAGTGGAAAAAAAATGGCACAAACATGGTATGGAGAGGAAGGCAAGAATACTTCTGGTTGGACAAATCAAGGAGAGTTTTTCAGAAGAGTGATATCTGGATGGTAAAATGGAGACGGGGTTACAAGTGCATGTCTGGAGTTAGGTGTAACTATTTAAATCAAGAGCCTACCATATGCCTACTCTGTGACCTTGGACATGTTATTCAACCTCCCTAAGCACTGATTTTTAAAATGATCATGAAAATAATTATATCCATCTCAGAATGTTGTTTTTATTATTAAAATGAGTTAATAAATGTAAAGCAATTAGCACAATGTTTGGCATATGTTTTCAAAAATGACCAGCCGATGTGTCAGGAAATATTAAAAGGCAGTTCAAAATAACAACTGAAGGCGTTTTTACATAATAGGAGAGTGGCACGTGTCACAATAGAGGAAAAGGTCTTGGTTTAGGAAAATACGTTGATGGCCTCTTTGGATAGGAAAGGTGATGCTCCCTCTCCTTCCTCTCTTCCTTGGAGAGGAAAGAGAGGAAGAAAACATTTAAAGGTTTGAAATTGAGAGCTACAAAAAGAGGATAAAGGTCTTAGGAAAAAGAAGAGTCTAGAGAGAATGAAAGTATGTCAGGGCTTTAAGGGGGTGATATCTTGCCTGGTAAGAATTAACTCTGTGCAGAAGTAGATCTGTAGGACCAGAAGCCTATATAATTTTGAGGGTCCCTCCAGGAAAAAGAGATTATCGAAATACATACCTACTGCAAATTTTACAAAAATATATGACCAGGCGAGCATACTGCTGGGGTTTCTTCCCAAGGCCTTGAAAGAAGCATGGGCAGACAGGCAGAGCAGAAGCTTAAGTTTCATTAGCTTAATGGAAAATCTGCCTCTGACTCTCTTGCAAGAAATAGCCAAAGCATTTTTTCCAAAAATGGGATCTCTATTTCATTTTAGTTTTTTGCCTTTGCTTTGTTCCTCTTTAGTCCTCCTCCAGTATCTTCAAAATTTTTATTAAAATTCTGCTATACACTATTTGTGTTGGTGTTGCTTTCAGGGTAATGAAGGAAATGAAAGGAGATGGGTGGTTTGTCATGCTTAGGTGATTCCAATATGGAGAAAGGAAAGCATTCAGGATCCAGGTAACAGAAGAGACGCAGGTCATAGGTAGTGCAAAATGTCCAAGTGGAAATAGATAGTAGCCCCTTAGGATGTGGGAATTAAGTTGTGGAGGTGTCTGGACACGATGACTCCTTTTCAAGACTCGGGGGGTGGTTGAGCTCAACATAGGACACAGTGTTAAGGAAGAAAAGAGATGATTAAGTGTGTAATTTAATCTCCACATTTAGAAGATGAGAAGAAGACAAAAACACAAAGGTAGTCAGACAGGTAGGAAAGTAACAGCACTAAGAGCTCACGTATGTGGGAGCCACCATGTTGGGGATACAGTGCAGTGTTTTACAGAGGGACTTTGGACTTATGCTGTCCTATGTTTAACTCCAAGCTCTTCAATTTGATAGCTATGTCACCTTGGGCAATTCACTTACTTCTCTATCTTTTTCTCCAAAAATTTGAGCCAAAACTCACTACTACATATGGTTGTTGCAAAACTATAGTCTGGAGAAAATATCATGTCAAAGAAACCAAAGGAAAAGGGCAAAGGGGGTTGCTAGAAAGAATTTGGTTAAAAGCTGCATAAAGGTCAAGAAATTTGAACACTTTGGAAACAGTGATTAAGAAGTTATATCTGGGAGCCGGCCTCGTAGTGCAAGCAGTTACGTGTGCGCGTTCTGCTGCGGCGGCCCGGGGTTCGCCGGTTTGGATCCCGGGCACGCACTGATGCACTGCTTGGAAAGCCATGCTGTGGCGGCGTCCCATATAAAGTAGAGGAAGATGGGCACAGATGTCAGCCCAGGGCCAGTCTTCCTCAGCAAAAAAAGAGGAGGATTGGCAGATGTTAGCACAGGGCTGATCTCCTCACAAAAAAAAAAAAAGAAGTTATATCTGATTTCTAAGAGAGCCATTCCAGCAGAGGGTGAGGTCTAAAGTGAATGAGTACAAGTGTACAAAGAATGTCTCCCTTCTATTTGCCTTTCAAGAATGTAAACTTGAAGATAAAGATCTGATCTCAGACAATATATTATGAATATTTATTAATAATCCCAAGAAAATCTAGCAATTCTCCCCATTCTGTTTCTATATAAGCTAAAATTAGTTGATTGATTCTAATCTAATTGATTTTAGACACTTAGTAAACCTTACTTCTCACTCAGTGTGGGGTGCAAAATTATTTGTGTAACAGAGACTCAGCACTCTTTGGTCTGTAATTAAGTTTTATGATTTATGGAAAGAGTCCTCTTCCCATCCTTCACTGAGTAAAGGTTTTGGCATGCTGTGATATATAACTTACTCTTGATTCTTGCCTATTTGGGACTGTGTATAGGTCTGTGTGTTTTAATTAATTTCTTTTTGTTATAAATAGCCCAAACCAGGAATATCACAATGAATAATAAATTTTCATGTTTACAGAGTCCATTAGATCGATTAATTTTCAAGCAAAAAGAAACACAAACAGTTGCAGTCAACCGATTTTATTTTCCTTGAAGTAAACATTTTTTAATAGAATGATAGCAAGCAGTAAAAATAAACTCAGTTTTATATGAAAAGGACAAGAACTGCATTTTATTTATTTTAAGACTAGAATTGGGCCTTTTAAAAACTAAAGGAAAAAAAATGCTTGTGAGTGCTTTCTATCTCACAGGTTGCTCAAGGCAAATGAAAACACACCTCAGCTAAGGACAAGAAAGAGTGGCACATTTTAAAAGACTCAGAGTATCAGAGAATTCCTTTAACTTGTTTTGTTAAGGCTTTTGATTAAACAAGAGGTCCAAGTTCACTCTTATTCAGCCTTATAATTATCTTCAGACACGAATATTGAGAAAATTGGCAATGAAAACTCTGTCTAACACTTGAGAGTGTACTTTTCACACATTTAATCAGCTGTTTGCTGGCCTCCTAGGTCCCACCAGTAGGAGCTTATCATGAAGCCTTCCCCTGTAATTACAACTGGGGGGATTACAGCTCCAGATTCATTCTTCATGAAAGCAATTTCTTCTGGGGTTACCATACCAGACAAGATTAGTAGTTAGCAATAACTTAAAAGGTATTACTATTATTTTTGTATCCACCTATTCTTTCCCTGTCATTTAGATAAAATGCTCCCCTGTGCATTACACAGTCAGAGATATAAACTCCCAAGAGAAAAGAACTGCATTTTACTTTCTGCATCTTCATACACATGTCACGTTGTGCTGTGTGTGCACGGGAATGTAATAAATATTTAATTTAGATAATTTGCCACCTATATTCCACAAAGTTTGCTGCCATTTCAAAGGCATTTAATCATCTTTATGGTGTAGTGGAGACCAAATATCAGAGTAGAAAGAGCACAGATTATTTTAATTCATCAACCCTGGGCATGATTCCTTATTTCCCCACTTTACTGGCTGTACAGCCCAGAGCAAATTACTTAATCTTTTTGAACCTCTGTTTCCTCATCTGGTAATAATATCTACTTCAGAAGATCATTGTAGGGATTAGGGGTAAGGTCATAATAATAGCTAATATTTACTGAGCCACTGCTGTAACTGTTTGTATGTATTAACTAATGTAATCTTCTCAGCAACACAATCAAATAGGTATTATTATCATTTCATTTTAAAACTAGGAAACTGAGATAAAAATCAAGTAACTTGCCCAGTCCACACAGGTAGTCAGTGGCAGAGCCTGAATTCACACTGAGAGAGCCATCTTCCAAGCCCACTCTTAACTCTTCACCATCATACTAAACTGCCTCTTTATTACTACAGGAAGTACCCTTAGACATGAAGTTAGAAGAAGCTACTGTTATGAAAAATTGTAACAAGAAAAGTCCTAGATAAACCCAACAAACCAAGGCCATTTAGACTCAGTGTGGAAATCCTATGGACTCTAAATGCTTCTAACATTTGGTATCTAGTCTCTGCTTGAACATGCAGGCTGGTCCATCCCATTTTCATACAGTTCTTGTGATCAGTACATTTCTTAGTTGAAGCTCAGACTTGATTCCTGGTAAATTTACTAGTTTTGCATACTAGAGTTACACAGAATAACCTAATCCAAAATCCACATACTAGTTTAGTTCTTCATGCATTTAAGAGCAATTTTTATACCACCTTTCAATTTTCTTATTTTTTTCATTTCTTGGTTAAACATCTAGGGTTTATTCAACTATCCTCTTATATCCACCAGGGCTTTCATTTCCCAGATAATTTTTCCCTGATCACACTTCCATTTGCCAATAACCTTAAAATCTGTTAGCCAAAGTGAATACAATATTCTACTACTGAATAAGTAATATAGAACCCAGAGAGACTTTTACTTACATAACGTTTTGTACATTCTGTTTCTATTAGCATAGGCTAAGTAGGCATTTTCTCTTCAAGCTAGCACATTATACTTTAGCTCATACTTAACTTGGAATCAGCAGTCAAGCAAACCATGAAACTGTTAAAGCTGGTTTCCTCTATCCTGTGCAATTGTTTTTTCTAGCCCAAAGGCAAGAGTGTATTTATATTTTTTAATATCCATTGGCTGCCTACTGTATGCAAAGCATGATGCTAAGCCCTATGAAAAACACAAAATCGTAGGATTTACTTCTACTCTCAAAGAACCCATACTCCAGTGGGAGGGAAAGGGGAAAAGCGGAGGGGGAGGAAATAAGAAAAACTAAAGAAAATAAGAAAATATAAGGGTAGGGCAAAGGACACAATGAATGTGGGCCAAAGATGGAAGAGCTCAGAATTAAGAATCTAAAAATGAAACACTGGTGGAAGGAGTGCAGCTTTATTTGAGAGCTGAAAGCAGGACAACTGCAGGGGGTGCTGTTAAATGTCATAGTGTTATTTCAATCCCATTGTTCCTGTAATTTAAGTAACTTTGAATCTTGATTCTGTCTTCTGTCATATTAGCCACTCTCCCTAATAAAAGTCATTCGAGACTTTGTTCTTCTTTGACTTGACCCTATATGCATATTAGATATTTAACTCTATCCTTCTGTACCACATTTTAGTTTCAATCTAAAATAATTTACCTAAAATATACTTTATTCTCTCAAAAAAACAGTGAGTTCTTAAGGAAGTCACCTATCGGCTGGATAAGGCTGACTGCTATGGGTTTGTTGTACCATAGTCCCAGTGGCTTCTTCCAGAAAGCTTACACAAAGAAACGGAAACTAACCATAGACGAGATCCCTCTAGGAAGAAGTAGAGACTCTTTCAGGACCATCAGAAATTTAGTGAAGAGAAAGAAGCAGTCACATCACCAGCTCCATTCCCAGTCAATTCCATGAAGTTCTTATTACCATAGTTTCCTCCTTTGTTCCACCCCATTTTCATTCTGCCACCATGAGTTTCAGCTGACAGTCTGCATATTTATGAGTGACCAGAGTTCATCACTCTCAGGAGTCATCAAGCATCAACAAAACATACCTACGTCTAAAGCAGGTGACTTTCTTTCCAATTCCAGTAATACTGAGAATTGCATGACCTGAAAATATTCTCTCTATAAACACATGGCTTAAAAAAATATAATAGTAAATTCATAACAGAGCTCATTTTAAAAAATGGAGGGCCAGCCCGGTGGCGCAGTGGTTAAGTTCGGTGCGCTCTGCTTCAGCAGCCTGGGGTTGGTGGGTTCAGATCCCGGGCACAGACCTACACATTGCTCATCAAGCCATGCTGTGGCGGCATCCCACATACACAACATAGGAGGATAGGCACAGATGTTAGCTCAGGGCCACTCTTACTCAAGTAAAAAGAAGACTGACAACAGGTGTTAGCTCAGCGCCAATCTTCCTTACCAAATAAATAAATAAATAGATGAATTAATTAAAAATTAAAAAATGGAAATTCTTATCTATCACAAGAAGAAGCTAAACACCAGATTTGGATTTTATGGTCCACATGGTGACAGCAGAGAAGACGTGGTCCAGGACTCCAGCACAAAGCAGGATCCTTGAAGGGCTGTCCTTCAGTTTAAGTGTAGGACAGAAACAAACACACATACATACACACAAATAAAACATTCATTAGCACAGGAGATTAGGAAGAGACACTATTTTTACCCATATTTGGGTGGGGAAAAAAAAAGTGTTTGCTCTTACAGGTTCAAATTTATGCCACCTGTGCGGTATACCACTTGGCAAAGAAATTAACACAAATGTTGATTGTAATATTCCTGGTACTTCTGCAGAAGCAAATGCAAAATTTCTTTGGAGGGAAAAGACTTCAGGTTTTACAGATAAAGCTTCAATGAAGATAAGGTCAGACATTAAAAGTACAAAACACATGAGGAAACACTGTATCATGGGCAAGACTTAGCAAACATAATGAAAGGCAGACTTAGACCCCCTTGACTTCAGACAATAGGGCAATGTGATAATGATTACAATGTAATATAAGTATGTTTAAAATTGTTAAAGACATGAAAGAAGGAATCAAATACATAAGAAAAGAATAAGAAATAAGGGGAAAATTACCAAAAGATTTGAAAAAGAGAACTTCTAGAAATGAAAAAGATAGTTATTGAACTAAAAAAAGAATTCAATAGATAAGCTAAACAAAGGATTAGAGAAAGCTGAGGAGATAACTGATACACTGGGGGATAGATATGGAGAAATCACAGGGAGCACAACACTGAGAGATAAAGAGATGGAAAATACCAAAGAAAGTTGAAGAAATGCAGGAAGATAAGGGCCAAACATATCCAATAGGAAGTCCAGAAAGAAAGAATAAAGAGAATAAGACAGAAGCAATATTCAAAGAGATAAAGATTGAGTGTTTTCCAAAATTGATGAAAGAGGTGACTCCTCAGATTCAGTAATCTAAGGGAGCCCCAAGCAAGATAAATAAGATAAAGTCATTCTCAGACACAATGCATTGAAACCACAAACCCCAAGGAAAGGAGGATTTTAAAAGCAATTAGAGCACAAAGGTATTTTCAAATGAATTACAATTGAACTGACAGCAGATTTCTAGACCTCAGAGGCCCCAAAAGCAATGGAATACTTCCTTCACAGTGTTAAGAGAAAATAATCTAGAATTCTACACCTAACTAATCTAAGAGTAAAAATGGCATAAAGCCCTTTGCAGACAAAGACTGAGAGTTTGCCACTAATAGATGGACTCTAAGAGAGTTCTACAGTATGTCCTTCAGTAAGAAAGAAATGAAACATAGAAGGGAGAAATGGAATGCAAGAAGCAAAAATAACTGAGTATAAGTAAAATGTTGTATCCTAGATACATTTTGAATTAGAGAAGACTAAGTCCCAGATAGCTGTTCATGTCTTTATCACTTTCTAATGTCTCTCCAGGATATGGAGTCTGTACCTCCCCCTCTCACAATTCTGATAAATAGAAGTTCATCAGCTTATCTACGTAAAAAAAAATATTTAGAATTTACGAATAAGAAAATTCCAGAACATTTCCAAAGAAAATATGGGGGTGCCCAAAGGAAAAGAAAGCTCTTGTCTCCAAGATATGCATTCTCACTGGCAACCACAGACTTACAAATGAAAAGTCTACTATTTGAATGGTAGCAGGCCCCTATAAGACTGGCTTTCCTATTTGAACCACTCTGTCTAATGAGGACATATGGATAGTATGATTTCCAAGATATACTGTTAAGGGAAAAAAAGCAATGGTTGGGGAACGGGTACAAAGAAAATTTACTTTTCATTATACGCTCTTTGTGCTTTTCAATTTTATACCACGTGCATATATTGATTATTCAAAATATTAACAAAGTATTCAGTTATTTATTTTAAAATGGAATCAAACAAAAATCTAAAAAGTGACTTTATTTGGTTTGCTTTGAATTTAAAAAATTAAGAAGAGATATGGATGCTAGGAACTCAAGGGTATATTACAAGTTATTATACAAAGGTGATCCATTGACAAAAATTATTAATATATATATTTTTTTTTTTGTGAGGGGATCAGCCCTGAGCTAACATCCGCCAATCCTCCTCTTTTTTTGCTGAGGAAGACGGCCCTGGGCTAACATCGGTGCCTATCTTCCTCCACTTTATATGGGACGCTGCCACAGCATGGCTTACCAAGCAGTGCGTCGGTGCGCGCCCGGGATCCGAACCAGCGAACCCCGGGCCGCCGCAGCGGAGCGCGCGCACCCAACCGCTTGCGCCACCGGGCCGGCCCCGAAAAATTATTAATATTTTTAAAGCAAAAGTGATATCTTTTCCAAATTCCTAAATAATGCCACTTGGCTTTTTTCTTGGCGACCTGTACTCTAACAGCTTGAAAGCTATTTTTTTCCCTTACATTAATTCCATGATGTGTCCTCATTTCCAGTGTTAATTAGGTAGGCCTTATAATAAAAAGGTCTGAAAAATTTCCCCATCACAGTTGTTATCTATTATACATGACTGATACATGGAAAATGTGACTAAGATTTTTTTCAATTAACCTGAAGGACGTGGAAGAATGACTTTGAGATTTAACACTCAGAACTTTAGACTACTTTTTGAATAGTACAAAGACTTAGATTTCCATAAAACATTAATTTTAATTTTTTTTTTTTTTTTTTAATTTTTTTCCCCTCCAAAGCCCCAACGGATAGTTGTATGTCATAGCTACACATCCTTCTAGTTGCTGTATGTGGGACGCGGCCTCAGCATGGCCGGAGAAGCGGTGCGTCGGTGCGTGCCTGGGATCCGAACCCGGGCCACCAGCAGCGGAGCGCGTGCACTTAACCGCTAAGCCACGGGGCTGGCCCAAACATTAATTTTTAAAGATTTGCATTAGAACTAAAATAAAGCAATTTTAAGTAAACGTAAAGAATGCAAATTGCTAAATTAAACATTTTAAACCATTATAGTAAAATTATACTTAAAGCTGGTTTATAAATGAATCAAAAAAACTAGAATCATTTTTTATTCTTAATCCTTACTTTATAACATCTCAGAGTATCTCCAGCTAACTCAAGGACATCTAAAAGCTTCTAACAGTTCTGTATATAAAATTTTGCTTAAACGATATAAAATAATCACATCAGGTATCATTTATTGAGTACTTACCATGTCCCAGACATAGTGCTGTGTGCCTTACTTACATTACTTCACTTAATCTCCAGAACAAACCCATGAGGTAGATATTATTATCTCCATTTTACACATATAAGAATCAAGACATAGAAAAATGCAATAACATAGAAAAGGTAACGCAGCTGTCAACAGTAAAGCTAGGACTCATGCCGATCGATGTCTCTCTGACTTCAATTTGTGTATTCTTGACCATTATGTTAAACGCTTCAAGGAGGACCAAGGTTTGGCATAACATTAAGCAATCAAAGGGTTATTTAAAAGAGGTTAAGGATCCCGAACATAAAGAGAAGATATGACTTAAGTACCCAAGTTAAATCATATGCAGGGTACAGGCAAAAAGCCTTCAGTGAGAATTTTTGCTTGTTTCTTTTTTTTTTTTATTTTATAACAGGAAAGTGTGACATTGGGATCTAAAGCTCTAATTCATCCAAAGTTCATTACGACACATTCATTCATTAAATGTAATTCAATCACTTTTATCATTAGAGACCAAGTTTGAAGATCAGATGGGTCTCAGCAAGCATGACTAGAGATTAACAGAGCCCTCCATGGGTACGTTCCCACATTACAAAAGCCACCAAATGATCTGTTCTGTGTCTTGTCTCTTCCCTTGAGAAATTTAGATCTGGAAAAACGACTTTAATAGACACTGTGAAAGATCAGAAGCAGAACTTCCTTCATTCCAGGTTCTTTATCACAATAAAATTTATTTAATAATTTTTGTATATGCAGTTTGTATTGGTTTAGCTAGAGCAAAATAAATTCAAAATAATACTGAAAAAAATCACCCTTATTGGTAAAGCAAGGTATCCTAAGTTTTTCTTTTTTTGTAAACTATATTAAGTTATCTCAAAATTTTTACTCAAATTCTCCTCCTCTCCCATGAAAAGACATACATTTTGGTAACAGAATTTCACTGATTCATTTTGGTAAAAAAAGGTATACTATGTCAGAAATGTTTTGAAAATTTTCTCTTGCTTCCAAATTTTTTCAGTCTTCTTATGTAAAATGTTGTAAGCTTCTGAAAAATATGCCTTTAAAAAAAAAGCTATGTGATCATGAAATTAAATCAATATATTCCTTTTATGATGAAAAATGTGCTAATTTAGCCATATCAGGAAATCTAAAACATTTTGACATTAATAATAAATGCTAACTGTACATACTACTAGCAAAATAACTTTGTGACGATAAATGAATTAGAGGACTTTTACTACCCATACTATAACAGTAGTAACATAAGCTTTTTAAAAAATCAGTCAACCTCAATCAATTTGCAGTTATCTTTGAAGTAAAGCAACATTCACATATGCCTCATGTTGCATTTTATCATTTTGGTACTACAAATATTAAAAAGGTACAAAAACACTTAGGAATGCAACTTAAATTTATATTCATTTGGCTACTCAATAAAAATAATTAAAATCTCATCTCATGTTTTGATCTGTGGCTAAGAAACCCATTATTTTACATACAAGAGAAAAAAAGATATTTATCACCAAAATGTCTGATCTCCTTTTCTTTGATATTGCAACATTTTTTGTTTTTTAGCTTTGCCATTTGACAGCAACTTTTCCCCAGTTATAAACATTTTAATTTTATTTATCTGCAGTTACTTACAGGGGACTGTCAAATCTTTAGAGTTACGTTTTAACTTGTGACTGAAAGATTTACTTTTAGTATAAGACAGCTTTGCATATTAATTAGATCATCAGACACATGTTTGCTGAGGTTTAGCAATTGTGCAATAAATACAGTATGGCAATGATAGAGCTGTTAAACCTCAGCACATAGATTTCTAATACATTTTATTGAGTTAGTCAAGAAATAATCATCCCACTAAATCCAAGTTAAACACCTGATGAAATATTAGGATGTTTAATTAAAAATGAGGTTATGCCGTACATGTGGGTGATTTTACATGGTGGCTAAAATGAAGGCCATGAAAAATTAATTTTACTTGGCAAAAAGCATACACAGAGCCCCTTTGTGAAGTTGGTAAATGAATTCAACCATTCCACTTAGATATACATGATGCAGAAATAGACCAAATAAATTAGGATGAGGGGTTTCAGGGCAGACCTTCTTAACAAAAGTAAGAAGGGTTAGTAAACGTCAATGCATATTAAGGTTGTCTTTCAAAAAACCAGTAAATCCAGTTACTTCATCCTCAGCGATTCCATTGTGAGAATTCAACAGATGGCCACTGGGGCCAGGAATTAATCTCCTTTCTAAGCTATCAGGCAGCATCCAAATGCATCAGGCCAAACTTAGGCCATTCCTGTACTTAGGAAATCCTGACAATCCTGATGCTTTCCCTACTTTGGGGGAGAAAAACCGCTACAGTCCTCACTGTTCAAGACAGTAGGATTACTTGGCAGTTGAAGGAGTGGGCAGAACAAAAAGCACAGACCTCATGAGGGATGATAGTAGGATGAATTCCTGAGCAGATAGCATGGCATGTGAAAAAAGGAAAGAAGAAAGGAAGGAAGAAGGAAGAAAAAAGGAAGGAAGGAAGGAGGGAGGGAGGGAACAAAGGAAGGAAGGAAGGCAGGGAAAAAGAAACACTGGACTAGGAATCCGAAGACCTGAGCTCTAAACTGCAGATCTGAATCTACAATGAAACACCTTAAGTAAGTTACCTCACGTCTCTGTGCCTTAATTACCTCATTTGCCATATGAGAGTACAGGACCAGATGACCCTGAAGGCCTCTCTAAACTAATATTCAAAAAAGTCCAGCAAATACGGAAGTAGCCACATCCTCTTTTTCCTCCTCATTTAATTAATCATTCATTTATGCCTTTATTTATTAACCAAATATTTATGAAATACCTAATAAGGTGCGAGCCTTATACTATATCTTGAAAATACAACAGTGAACAAGATACACCCTTTACCCCCATGAAGCTCAATGCCTGGGGATGGGAATGAGGTGAAGAGACAGACAAGAGGGTGAAAGCTGGGTAGAAAAACAGGGGCCAAATCTTGAAGGGCCTGTATGTCATGTTAAGAAATGTGACCTTTATCCTGAGGGCAATGGGGAACACCAAAATTTTTTTCAGTATGGGGTGATATGATCAGATTTGTGCTCTGATGTTCTTTAGAGATTCGACTGGAAAGAGATAAACCTAAGAGCCCTGAACTATTGCAGTACCAGCCAGAATGGAAAGAAATGGACTCTAGTAAAGAGAAAGAATCAAAAGCACTTGACTGGATGCAGAAGGGGACATGAAGAGGGTGACTTCTTGATTACTGGTCTAGAAAACTTGGTGGATAAGGCTGCCATTCACTGAAATAAAGAACAGAAGTGAAGAACCAAGTTTTGGTAAGAGAAGAGGAGAGGAGTTGTGAGTTATGGAAGAGAGATGATGAGTTTAGTTTGGGGTCTCTGGATTTAAGGTCCCCAAAAAAACATACTGAGACGTATTGGATATTTGACTTTGGATCAACTTCTACAGAGTGAGATAGTAGTTAGCTCTCTATGAATCATGGAAGAATCTCTCCCTAGTGGTTCTTAGCTATTCTGAAGTTATAGAACCCATATGAAATCTTTAAAAGCTGTGGATTCTCTCTGTAGAAAAACATACACATGCGCAGACATTCGTGGAATTCCTGGACTCCTAAAGTCCATCCATAGACCTACAGGGATCCAGGAATTCCAAGTTAAGGATTCTTGCTGGAGGTGAAAAGAAGGCAGTGATTGAAAAAGGAAATAACTCGGACTTCCACACTCTGAGTAGATGAGAGAAACGTGGAAAATGGTTTGATATTTAGAATAAATAGTACCAGCAATACCAGATGGCAGATATGGCAAGAGCCTGGCTCAATGTTCAATAAACCGGTTTCATCTTCCTGGACACAGCTCAACTACATTTTCCAAACCCCTGGAATCCATGCAATTAGTTCTCATCAATGGCATGTGAGAGGAAGTGACATGTCACTTCTGACCTGAGGCAGGAACAGTAGGTGTATCTTCTCCCTGCTTTCTCTGTAGTTCTCTTCTCTGGTAGCTTTGGAGGCCATGCGCTGAGCATGGTTTTTTCATAAAATGGCAACAGCCAAGGTATCCCTGGCTTGAGCGATCCCAATCCCAATCCCCCTCAAATCTCCCCACCACTACTCTGACACATTGAACTGAGATGTGAGTGAGCAGTACACTTTTTGTGTTAACCAGCAAGATTTTGGGACTTGATACAGAAGCTGATGTTAGTTACCTGTATTAATAAAGTAAATATCCATAATAATATAATAATAATAATACCTATCATGTATGTAAGGAATATAGTTTAATAAAATAATTTTATAGTATCTACCTTAGTTTTCTTTATCGCACCTGCTGTTATCCGACATTATTTTATGTATTTATTTTCCTGTTTATAATCTCTCTACCCTACTAGACCATAATTTCCATGCATACAGGGCGCCTCAGTTTTGTTCACTGCTACATCCTGTTTCTAGATCAGTGCTCAGCATATAAGAGGTCCTAAATAAACATTTGTTGAATGAAGAATAAATTATTTTATATGGTTCTCTTTTCATCTAAAGTTTTTATTTAAAAGGGCATAATTTCTATGTATAACTACATCAACAAAAGTGGGCCTGGGAGGTGAGAGGTTAGGATCTAACCTGGAGCAACAACTGGGACAGACGCTTTCAGGAAAGTGTTGTTATTACATTTTCTCGGATAGTAGGCAGGAATGCCTTGTTTCCCAAATAGTGATATGTGGTCTTGGGCCAAGAGATGCTAGAAGGCAGAGATAAACAATGACCCATTGTCTCAGAGCACCAACTTTACTCAACGGTAAGTAAGTTAAATATTTTCATATACTATGGAATAGAAATGCATGATTTTTTATGATACAACATGATATTTTGAAGAAATTTAATTATCCTATGGTGAAACATTTCAGGATCTCCCTGGATGAAGGCATTCTCTCTCCTATCACCAGAGAGACTTCATAGAAACTTTGAAAAGCACTGATATAGATAAAAAGCCTGGGTTGGGAGCAGAAAGACCTTTGTATTCAGCTGCTAACTCTGTGACCTTAGAAAAGCAATTAGTCACTCTGAACCCAATATTTTTGTTTGTAAACAGAGATAATACCTATCTTGGAAGAGAGTTGTGAAGAGTGAGGTGATATATAGAAGGTACAAGACACTGAGAAGTTTATGTAAGTTGCCCAAGGCCACAAAACGAGTAAACGATAGAACTAGATTTTGAACCCACATCTGTCCTCAAAGCCCCTGCCTGCTACAGATAGCTACTTAGAGTAAGTCTGGGATTGTCTTCTTATAGACTAAAAGTTCAGGATAATTAAATACAGAAGGCTAAATAGTCTGCTGGGTTATTTTTAACTCTAGTTTTAAATTTTACATTGCTCAGATTAATCTTATGCCATTCCAAATTTTCACAATCTCATCATATAATTTTTTTTTTTCCTAATGGAAGAATGATATGCAGTATTGGGCATGGCCATTATTCATCTCAGATTTTCTGGTACAGCCTTTGTTTCAAAATTCCACACCTTTGAAATGCCCTGAAAAAGCTAGTATTTTAATATCCAGACTCTGCACCAGCAGCAGCACAAAATACTATATTCTGGAAACACTGTCACCACAGGCATTGATATACAGACACAGTGCACCTTGATGTGTGTGGGTGTACTGGTGGAGATCATGTGATAGCAACATTGGGGTTGCCTGATTTTGATCTAGTATATCCTATGATAGTTAATTACCAAAAATCTGTAGTTTTGACAAGTTAACAAGCTCTATGGGTGATTTACAAGCACAATGAGTTTGGGAACTTCTGATTTAGGAAATGATCCCCTTAAGAAAGAGCCCTACATATCAAAGAGAGCCATTATGCATTTTCTATTAGAGACCTTTGAAACTAATCAGTCATTGAAGTTTGAAAAATACCACTTAAAGGTACTTTTATGGAAAGAGATAATCTAGTAATGCAAGCCCCTTTGTGAGCATCCTTCTGTGCACAGTGGCACTATCTATTTAGTAAAGTGTTCATTTCCCAAATGGACCAGAACGTTTTCTGTCTAACATACTGATCAGTCAGTGTTTTTATTAAACGCCATGACTCTGCAAGTGGAATGGAGGCAGGACATGCATTGCATCTATTGCACTGAGGTTTATGGAAAGCAACATGAGATCCCTGGTGGCAGCAGCTTTCTCATAGGGAGAATAACCAGACTTTCTGAGGTCATCTGCTGTTAGAACCCACTTAACCCAACGCAACTAAAACTACTGCTGACATGATTTTAATTAGGAGCTAATACTCAAAACACCCTTTTTTTCATTCCCAAGGTATATTTTCAACTGACAAAACATTTCACTTTGGGTCATAAAGTATACACAGACTATATATATGCAATATAACTTGAAATACTTAATACGTATATAATATATATTATTAAATATATATTAACTATATAAATGTTTAATATATAATAAATATATTAAAAATATTTTTAAAATATATACCATATATAAATAAAAATATATATATTTATAAATAGATATGTATTTTTAAACATTTTTTAAAGTTCTAGTATTTGTATCCATCAGAAAGAGTAAGTTGAGAATGGACTGGATGAGGACTAATTAAGGAGCAGAAAACTTTAAATACTTTCTAAATAAACAACAATGAATGAATACTGAATGGCGTAGATAAAAATTTATTAAAAATTCTCAAATGTGGATGCAGGGAATAGTGTGCCCTAAGATGTGAGTTGGCCACAAGCTTGAACTCTATGCTTTAATATGGTCATATAGGTTCCAGGAAAAATGGGCCCCAAATGAGTAAAATGAATTATGAAGTCATCAAATCCTGGGCAATCTTACACAGTTTTCTGAAAAAGTTCAATATCCTTCTAGTGATAATTGCTGCAAAACCTCCTCAGAGTGACTCTGGGGAAACGCCCAGTGAATATGCATCATTGAAACTCTCCACCTCCTCCTTCCTGTCACTTCCTTATTAATAGCTCCATGCTTTGAGAGCCCACTTGAAACTTGAACCATTTTCCTCATGGATTATTTTATACATTGGAGTAAAAATTCATTTTCTAGAAGACGGAGTGATATTCTTACCTGTTTCACAGCTGGGCCCAGTGAAGCCCTGTGGGCAGACACACACATCAGCGGCAATACAGGCTCCTCCATTCCTACAGCCATCTTTGCAAAATGCTAAAAGAATTCAGATACATGATTTTAGCACTCTAGAAGTAAGTAGTTCAAGATCCTCCAAACCAGCTTTTCTCTATTCCTTCAGAAATATGGACATCAAATTATAAAAGCTATTAAAATTTCACATTCATACAATACTTTCCATACAGGTAAGGAACGTCAACACAGTTTGTAAAACAGTACTCTTTCCAATGTTAAAGAAATATTTCACCCGTAAAATAAAATACTAAAATTTCTTTTAACAAAAAAATAGTAACCTTACAAAACAGGAAGTGCATTAAAATTCAGATTGCATCGCACTGTAACAATCCAGCTTGAAAATAAACCTTTAAAAATGGCAGCTATCCCAGATAGTTTTCTTAAGGAAAACCACTACCTAGAGAATAAAATTAGGAAATAGAAAATGATTAGATCCTATGAGACTCTGATCATTCTACACACTGGCCAAAGTGCCAAAATATTAGAGAAATGCCCCATCCTTCAAAAAGTTCTAAATCAGTCCTGGTGATGAATTAGCCAACAGTAAGAATTTGCCATAGTGGTCTTCAGGGAGCATCTTGCATTCCTCTGACAAGGATAGATCAGGATCCAGGATCAAGGGCAAAGACATTGCACAGCCTGTTGTACTAAAGTCGGTTTGCAAGTGAGGGGAGAAATTTTTCCGTGAGTAGGAAAAGGAGCCAAGGTCTGAGCCACTGCAAGCGTTATCTTTTGAGATATGCTGCCTTTAAAGAAGGTGAGAAAAACAAGATGGGTGCGACCGAGCTCCCTGAAGCTCGTTTCTACTTCAACTTATTCATTGCCTCTATAAGGCTGAGGGGCTCTTCCTCAGCCTGGCAAGGCCTATCATGGAAGAACTAGACCAGCTTGTTCCAGGAACTGGGGAAAAGCTGTGTCTCATTTTTTGGCATGTGCTTCCTCTAATTAGTTAGGATATACTTTCTCAGAGTGGTAAAATGTAGAAATTCGAGATTCTGGTGGAGTTAAAGGAAGAGGTCCAAAGAGGCCGTTTGGCTTCTTTGGTTCTAGGTTCTAACCTGTCTTCATCTTGGGCAAAAAGAATATCTAGTCACCAAGGATTCGCAAAGAGACTGAGAATTTCAACCTCATAAATAATAAAGGGTCTATCTACCAGACCATTTATAGGTCTCCTTTGGAATAATTTGCAAGGTTGCAGCCTGTTGATAGAGCACAGGACTCAATGATTCAGATCCTTCATCTAAACTACTTATCTCTCAGCTTCTGATATTCACAGCAGAGATAACACACAAGAACTGGAGAGTCTTTTCTCAGGCAACCTGTAGTCCTAACTCCCAGAAGAAATTTATAGACCCCTGAAAGTTCTCCTCCCTTCAAAGAATCTGTCTGCACCTGCTCATGACTTTTAGAGTTCTTTATGCTATAAACTTCATTCTTCACATTAATTAGGATTCAATTCAAATAGAAATAAGAGCGAGGAGTTGTTGGGCTCCCAGATAAAATCTTAAACCCAAATAAACTCTCAGAACAGCCAGATGCTCTGGGGAATTCCTAAGGGTTCAGTTATACCAGGCTATGGACTTTAAAAGTCTGGCTTTTCTCAGGATTTGTCCAAGGAAATCTTGGTGGGATTCAGACCCCAAAATGAGTAGACCTTCTTCACAATGCCCTGAATTAAAGATTTCCATAGACTTTTACAAACCAGAGTAATCCCCTGGCCCATCCATATCTGCGACCAATGTTTTATTGGAGACCAGGTCTTAAGACCCATGCTCTTGGGCCACTGTACTAACAACCATTCCTTGTTATTTCCTACCTCCCACATACACAGTGTCATAGCAAATTGATTTTAGCAAACTCCAGGATAATGGACACAATGTATTTGAGGAATGGACAGTTTTAAAGCTTAAAATGCCTAAATTAGACAAATCATTAATAAATCTATATGACATAATAAGGAATATGGACTTCATCCTATGGGAGTTGGTGGAGTTTCCAAAATAGAATCTCTATTTCCCTTGTGAAGTAGGAGGTAAACTTATCTGATGAAGGAAAAGAGGGCATTTGTGTAAGAGTGAATTAACGGATGGTAGTGAACTACAGTTGGAATATCCACTGATGGAAATGAAAATCTGAGCTCAACAGAACATTTAAAAGAATTATTGATTTGTATTGACAAACCTGCTAACATGGGAAACTGTAACACATGGAGACCCAATAGTCCCAGTTAACTAGCACTCAAAAGCTCAAGAGAGAGAGCAGAGAAGAAAAACTGTCAGACTGACTCCAAATAGAGATATTTCACAGTGGATTATGTTAGCAGAACAAGGGTTCCACTTTTGACGCTGCCAAAAATATATAGCTGTCATGTTTGGACTCAAAAAGAAACATCTGAACCTGGGAGGAGACTGGTAAACTGGGTGAAAAGGAAGAGCCAGAGAAATTGAAGATCAAGAGTTGTGGAAGGAACAGAGTAGGCAAACTGGAAGCAGAGGGACTTGGGTTAGACAATAAAGTTGAAGGTTAAGATTTCAAATGTGGAGCAGTTTGGTACAAAAATGCTCAGGATGTGATTATGGGTGTGGTCTGCTGGAGAGGAACAGAGATGAAAACCACTGTGGTTGAGATCAATGAACATGAAGTCAAAGCGGTTGAACAGTTTGAGCACTTACACACCGACGTAACCCAGGAGGAAGACTATGAGCCACGCTGCAAGGCTCTCCGTGGCGATAAGAAGAACCCAGAAGGTAGATAACAGTGATAAGAAGGAGTGGAGGGAGGTAGAGATGGATTGCATTATCCTTAATGGAAGAGGTGCTGGCACTTAAACCTTTTACCTTTGCACATAGTTCCATTCCCCGTATAGCCTGGCTTGCAAACACAGTTGTGTCCTCCAACAGTATTGAAGCATAAAGCATTTTCATCACAGTTGTGTTGATCTGTGATGCACTCATCATGTTCTGAAATGAAGAATACAATTTTGTTACTCAAAGATAGATTTTCAAAGACACTATATTTTAAACTGCACCTGTATCTTGGTTATTGTATGGTATTTCTTTCAAACACAGACATACACAAATTATATATTAAAGAAGAGCTCATATTTTGAAGTACTGTATACTCCTGCTGAAGTACATATATAGTTTACACATCCAGCAACCTTGAATGCAAAAGGATTTGAACAAAAGTCCCACCAATAGTAGGAAGGAACAGAAGGAGAGGGGAGGCAAGGATAGGGATGAATTCTCCAAAGTAGATCCCAGAGCCAGCTGTAGATAGTCTCTGTGGGTAACATTTGGGGAGTTATTCTCATGAAATAAATCTGCCACCTAACTCTTTCTGTAGCATGGGAAGGGTGATAGGAAAAGATTTGAAATTGTACTGTCCACGAATCCTGACCTGCAGGATAATGGAGTTGAAGCTCTGGGAGTTACATGCAGTTAACACTCACATCCACACTTGGAGGCACAAGGATACATATGCAAACTGCTGGGGGAATACTTGACCTCCTTCTGCAAAGAAAGTATCACACTTCTATTAAATAAGACAAACTTGCCTTTATAACATGTGCAAATACAAACTTTAAAATACAGAATCAATATGACTGTGTGTAACTTGACACTTAAAAGCACTAAATCATTTGATCCTCCCAGCACCCCTGTGAGAGAGGCGGAACCAGTATCATATCAGTATTTTAAGGATGAGTCAAAGGTGGCTCAGAGTGCTTCAGTAGCCGGCCCAAGTTTACAGGAATATTAGGTAACTTCAGAATTCTAGCTCAGTGTTCAGCAAAAATGTAAATGTAAGGAATAAACACAGTGAATATGATCTAACATCAAAATCAAGATGGGTAGGAAATGAAATATAAGTAAGAAAATGCATATAAATTACTTTTGTTGTTCATACCGTCTAGTTGATTCTGACTCCTAGGACCCTGCATATGGCAGAGCTGAGCCCTATTGGGTCTTTTTGCACTATCCTTTCATCTTCTGGCCCTATATAGGACAATGCTCCCCTGCTGTTCATGGGGTTTTCATAGTGACCAGGTCCTTCTTCCTAGTCTGTCTAGTCTGGAAGCTTCACTGAAAACTGTCCACCATGGGTGACTCTGCTGGCATTTGAAATACCAGTGGCATAGCTTTCAGCATCACAGCAACATGCAGACACCACGCTACAACAACCAACAGACGGGTGGTGTAGTTCCCTGACCAGGAAATGAACCTGGGCCGCAGTGGTGAGAGCACTGAACCTTCACCATTAGACTCGCAGGGCTGGCTAGTGTATACAAATTAGTTCAGCCATCTAAAATCCCTAAAGTGGCACTACTTATTACTCAGTATTTTATATAAATATCATTTAGGCCTAAAATTAAATATATATTTTAATACACACATTAATCGAGCCACTAATTCACTACGATGTAAATCATCAAAGCAAGGAGAAATATTTGCTTTCATTTTAGAACTCCTTGTATTCCAGACTATACATATATTATTCCAGACAATATATTATAATAGCAATGCAATGCATCTGTAACTTTGAAAAAAACTGACTTTAGCATATGCAGTTGAGATTAGACTAAAATCACTTATTTCAACTACTAAAATAGAATGCTCTGTGTTTTGATTCTAAAAAATAAAGATTGACATTTTATGATTTTATGTCCTGTGTTATATAAGCACAGTGTTATGATGGTTTTAATAACAGCCCTGTAATAAAATTCTTAGAGATTATTCCCAATAATCTTTCAGAGGAAAGAGATTTCAGTCACTAAGGTTTTAGAAATTGCACGAATACATATCTTATTCTCCAAATTCCTGGCTGAATTTCCTCAAATTGTACAAAATTCCACCTTTATTACCTAGTATCAGAACATTTCCTAGTTTTTATAAATTCACGCATATTGATGATAGTTTAGAAAATAGCTGGATTACACAAGGGTCTCCTAATTGAGGCTACCCTTGGACCACTATAAAATTTCAGAGGGACCGGAATCAGCAGCCCACCTACCTCTGGGTCAGCTGCCTGAAGCAAAATAAATCCACGCTCTGAAGTTTGCACCTGCTGCCAATTTTCTTCCCAGTGTAATTCAAAGTGCTGCAGTTAATCTATAAATCTCTTTATGGACAGCCATAGGCCCTTTAAAGACAGCTGCTGATTGATTTGATGCTGTTTTCATTCCTGCCTTGGCTGTCTTCTTAATTAGACGGTACTCACTGGTAGAGGAAGGGCCTAACAAGATTCAGTTTAGCACCCACTATGATAATGTTCAATAAATGTTAAATAATTACACAGCCTGGGATCTGGTTTCTTCTGTTGTCGTTTAATCTCTCGGTCAACGAAATGAGTAAGTGTACTCCCAAGCAATTCAAGATAAAGGCAGTTTTCAGATTTTTAAATGCACCCTTGCCTTCATACCTATTGTTTTCTGTGCCTGAAGTGCCTGCCCATGGATTCTCCTGGAAAACTCTTACCACTTTTGAAAATGACACTGAAATGTCATGTCTTACGTGAAAATACCTTATTTTTCCTCTCTTGCGGAGTTAGGGGTTGCTGTCTGTCTTCTTAGTATCTTATACAAAGCTCTGTTATATCTTATCATAATTGTCTACTTCTCCTTGGTCTTCCACCCTCAAGCCTTACCTGGGATTGTGAGTTTTTAGACAAGAATTTTGCATTTTTCTTTGTGCTAATTTCAGCATTCAGAGCATATTTCTTAAATCCATGCTTGAAAGAATGAATGACCAGAGGAAGAAAGCTAGGACCTATTTCCTTTGCCATTATCATTCAAGTCAACCTCAATTTGTTCAATTGTAGTCTAGATGCCAAATGGAAAGCTATTGAAAACCTAAGCTGTTTTTTACTGATTTCACTATGGTGGTGTCTGATTTGATTTGGGACATTTCAAATACTAATTAAGGTAGGAGGACATATTTTGAAAACAGAATACATTAACTCCTCTACACTATCACTTTAAATTTTTTTCCCACTATTTAAAATAAAGTTGGTTACATTTATACTCATAATTATCAACTAAAATAAACTGTGACCTTAGGAAAAGCCCTTAAAAATGCCCATATTCTCACAGAAGAATTAACTTCAATTTGATAGCCCTTCACAAAACAGAATGTGAATGAAGGCGCAAATATTCTGTAAGGTCATCTCAATAAATAGTTAATTACTGCTGCTCCATATCCGGTTTTGGTCAAATGTCAACTTCTTAGCCTTTCCCTGGCTCACAAATCCCTGAGGACTCCACCACCAACTCACCAGTCAGCACCTCTATTTTCAATACTTCCTCCCACATTTTCAACATATAATAAGTAAAATTAAATAAAATTACGAGGGAAATACTAAGATCAAATTTAAATCAATATTATGTTCTAACGTTTGAGAAGAGCGTGTCAGGATATAACAGTGAGTGAATTCCAAGTTTGATTTCACATATATTGAAAAGCAGACATTTCAGATCTGATGTTCAGAATATTCAATCCACAAGATTCAATGCTATTTTCACATCCTCAGTAAAAATTTCATTGTTCATGTGATATGATAGTCTAAGTGACAGCTGGGATTGAAAGCAAGTGTACCTCTTTCTAACTCTTCTTCATTAAAAATATTAGGACATGGTTTCTTAATGAAAATTTAATTGTTTTTTGTATCTATGAATTTTAAATTTAAATAAAGTGGAAAAAACAAATAAAGATATAGAAAGAAAACACCATCAGTCAACAGTACTAAATTAAAGTAATATGGGTGTCAATCATTACAGTTCATTACATATAGAATCAAAAATCTTACAGTGATAACTGGCAAAGATCTGTCCTGTGTGACATAATTTGTTTGCTCTGCATCTTTACATATTATGTAAAAAATTAATTTCATACCAGTGACAAGGGCCAATATGGTACAATTTCTCTACAGAAAAAAAGGAATAATATACACACCTGGATTGATCTAAACGCAGATGTTATATATAACAATACTTTAGTTTCACTGATTAACTCCTAACCTGGGTAGGTTAATGTATCTAAAACCATTTTAAGACACCAGACCCAACAGACTATCATAACAACATATAGTGTGACTTAAATTGAGTTTTAATTTGGTATTCATATCGAGCTGTTTCCAGAATGAATGTACTATCTAGAGACAAAACGGCCACGCTAAAACTCACATAGCTTTCCTCACTGTGATTTCAACACAGACATACAATACACATACTACATGTTCTAGTCAAGAATTTCACTATGATACAAAATGCAAATATTACAGAAAATAGGAGTGAAAAGCAATCAGTTAGATGTATCTACATTTCAACTTAATTAAATACAAGTTTCTTCAATGTCTATTGCATATTAGAATCTTCTTGGGATAAAAAGATGATTATAAACAGTAGCCGCCTTATAGTTTAGTTGCGGAGATAAGACAAAAATGCAAATACCTTTAGTACTTGGCTTTATTATGAAAAATACTGAAGTCAAGAAGTAGCTTCTGTATCCAGAAGATCGCAGAGATCAAAGGAAGAAAAAGTCATTTCTGGTTGGGTCAGGTGAGAATTCAAGAACAACTTCATAGAGAACAGTGCATTTGGCATGGACATTTTTTATGTGTGTGTGGGGAGGGGTAGGTGCAGATTCCAAATTCAAATAGCATTTGTGTACTTTGCCTCTTTTGTTTTTGGAATCTTGAGGTTCTTACAAATTTGAATGAACCCGAATGATTTGTATAATCAGAGCTACAATTCAGTGCTTACTACATACCACATACTTTGTAACATATACTATCTCAGTGAATCCTCATATTAATTAGGAAACATTATCATTATTTTCCAGAAAATTAAACTTGGCTTGGAGAGGTTAAGTAGCTTGCCCAAGATCACACAGCTAGTAGGTGGCAGAGCTATGAATCACAACATCCGACTCCAAAAACTAGGTTATTGATTGCTATAAAATAGGGCTGCCTGACATATTTAATGCTTGTGTCTTCCCCACTGTATTTTTTTTTTTCCTGAGGAAGATTCGCCCTGAGATAACATCTGTTGCCCATCTTCCTCTATTTTGTATGTGAGCTGCCACCACAGCCTGGCCACTTACGAATGGTGTAGGTCAGCGCCCAGGAAGTGAACCTGGGCCACCGAAGCGGAGCATGCCGAACTTAACCACTAGGCCACCGGGTCTGGCCCCCAATCTATTTATTTTGTCCTGGTGCTCTTCTTTTTAATTATCCAGAGGTTTTTAATGCTTACACAGCTTAACATCTTTTTGTTGTATCTGGAGTCTTCTATTGCTTGACAATTAGGAAGCTATTATCTCTTTATTGTTATTTTCTAGTATTTTTTTAATCCTATAGGAGCCTCATTAAAATTTTAGAACTCCTTAGGGCAAAAGACTGAAGTGCTTTCTGTTCACACTAAAATCCGCACTTTCACAAGGTTAAGAGAAGTTTTTAAAATTAAAGGAAGATACTAATACGGTCAAGTACAAATCCATGTAAAATAAAGTAACCAGCTCACAGAACTTTGACTCCAGCACTAACTCCTACAACGTGAAAATCTCCGGAAGCTCCACATGAATGCAGTTTGGCAAACAGACACCTCCAAGAGGTGTCCTCTGCTCTGATACCAGTGGTCGGGCCATGGTAACACCATCCACTGCTTCTGGATAATTCTGCTTCAGATCCCCGGCAATACCCTTTGGGTGACACCATTATATAGCAGACTCCACTCTTCTGGTAACGGAATATAATACACCTTCATAGCTAGCCCGCTACCCTCAGGGAATCTTTCTTCTTCTCCGATGGATTTCTTCAGCCACAAGAATTATATTGTCTTTGCTGCATCTTCTACTCTCCTGTCCAAATCCAGAAACGTTGGGAAAACAGCACATTACATATGGGTGTAAGTTCCACATAGAAAGCTGCTTTACCTTCCCTGACTCAAGCGTTTCCTGGAATATCAATTTACAGTGAGTAAATTCTCTCTTCGAATGTGGCAGGATATGGCTCTAAACATAGTGACACTACCTCTGGTGTTAACTATTATCTGATTATTAGAAACCTGAGAACAAGCTCCCTCAGGCTTAAGACTGAATAAATCTTGGAGCAAGGAAGCTCCTAGAAGAAGTGTAAATTACAGTTGAGGAGCTTATAACAACACCATCAAGCTATATGTTTAGAAGGGTGGGTGGTTTCCCTCAAAAATATATAGTTGCTTAGTCATTTTCCTCTTATATTTTTGTAGACCAGAAATATTGTCTTAAGGTATCAATGGTTTTTGCAAAAAGCTCATCCATGAGTTTCACTTACACCTGACACCACCAATGTAACCATGTAGTTATCTGCACTGTCCTATGAAGAGCATCAGAACAAAACAGCCCGTAGGTCTGCAATACTGAGACCTCTGGTTTTACTCTGAAAAGAATGGCAACAACTGTGAGTCCTCAGATAAAATATGCCATCTCTATTGTATCAAGCTGAACAACTCTTAGGACTTGTCCACAGCTCGTTGGTGCATTCACAAGATAATTATTCTATGGCAGAGCTTTTCAAAATGAGTACAAACTGAGTTTAAACATGTTCTGTATTACAGCTCAACAATTTCTAGATAGTTTGGGGGTCTATAAGAAAGAACTGGAACTCCTTCCTCCCTTCCCCTCCACAGATATTTAGCAGTCTGGTACATGAAGACATTGTGCTTGCTGCCACCAGCAATGCAAATTCCTGTAATCAAAACATTTTTGTCCTAATGATTATTGATTCCTAGGGAACATTGTTACAACTCATTAAATGATTTAAAATGTCCTCCATCAACTATTCTGCACTAGGACCACAACTAAATATGAAGGATAAAGTAGAAAAAATTGAGAAAATTATATACTATTTTAACAAGTAATAGCAGGGAGGCAGTGTGCTACAGTATATATGATTTCCAGAGAGGCTTGATTTTGATGTCATTTTATCCTAGTTCTACTGCCCTGAAAAAGTTAGCCAATATTTCTAAGTTTAAAACGAGGAAATTAAGACCCACATTAGAGAGCTAGAGTGAAGAATAAACATAAATGATTAATGTAAATACCCTAGCAAATAATAGATGCTCAATAAATATTAGTTACCTTCTCATCTTACCATCTACTTTGGTGGGAAAATTTATTTTGCCTTTACTAGCCAGGTAATGTCCTCTCTTTTCTATTTCAATTCTGTGGACAAAAGCTACACGTCTCACAGAGTTAGCTCTCTTCATAATCTTTTCTGAAATCAAACACATGTTGGACATTTTTCTAGTTTCCAAAATGTCACAACTTTCCATGGTTACATCAAGGAAAAAAATGCCTGCTATCATACTGACCAAAAGCTATTCATTTTGTGTCTTATGATTACCTTATTTACTCACTTATATTACAGAGAAAAACCTATTTACAACAATGCCATTGGAACAGAAATCCACTTTTAAATTATTTTATTTTATTATTATTTTTTCCCCCCAAAGCCCCAGTAGATAGTTGTCCATCATAGTTGCACATCCTTCTAGTTGCTGTATGTGGGATGCGGCCTAAGCATGGCTGGAGAAACGGCATGTCGGTGCGCGCCTGGGATCTGAACCCGGGCCGCCAGCAGCGGAGCGCGTGGACTTAACCGCTAAGCCACGGGGCCGGCCCGAAATCCACTTTTAACACTGTGAAAGCGACCACAAGAAATCATACTCTAAACCTGCTCATTGCCCACATTAGCAGCAAACCCACTGAAACTCATTTTTAACACCCAAGCTTTTTTGTTCACTGCACAAGTTTCCTGTCCACTGACCACACCAATTCAATACTGACTTCTTGTGATTCTTCTGTTTGTTGGGCAACTAGGAATGTGTTCAGATGTCTTTCCTCTGACATGCTTGGTTTATTTTCTTCTAGTCTTTTCACTGATATGCTCAGCTTCCTTTCCTAATCCTTATTTGATCAAGAATCTTAACAACCGAAGCACACTCAAATATCCTCTCTACCCTTACAGTAATTTCACAATGGAACCTAAATTCTGATTTTATGGCAAAAATTTGTTTTGGCTTTCTTTTGTGTTTCATGAAATAAGCTTTGTCTAAACACACTGTAGTGCAAGAAAATTCTTGTAACTATCAGCCAGATGATTTACATTTGTTCTTTCAAAACACATTTATGAAGCTTCTGTTGTGTGGTTCTAGTGCTCCAAAGGATGCAAAGATGCATGAACTGGGATTCATGACCTCAAGGAACTTTTTAACTATTAGAGGATTGGTGATGTGATTGGTAACTATGATATATTGTAAAAGTTGTTTAGTGCTATAAGAGAGAAAATAATAATAGTAGTAACAATAATGGCAATAGCTAATCCTTAAATGCTTACCACATGCTACAAAGCACTGCACTAAGCATTTTATATGCATTATCTCTGTCAGTCTTCACAAAAACCTTTTCAGGTTGGTACTCTTATTATTTTTATTTTACAAACAGGAATACAGAGCTTTCTTAGAGCAATTACATATTTTGCCCAATGTCATATAGCTAGGAAGTGACAAGGCAAGGATTCACCTTTAGTGTTTTAAAAAACTATAACCTATCGACAAAGATTTCATGAGGCTTACAGAGGAAGAGAGGAGGACTGACTGAGGGGTCTGGAAAGTATTATGTAGGAAATAAGCCAAGCAAGTGGGTCTTGAAAGATAGAAAGAGTTTTAACAGAAAAAGGGTGAAAGCTGGGAAAGAGCATTCCATAAGGAAAGAACACGAGTGTAAAAGACAAAAGCATGGGGTCTGGAAGGGCCGTGAAGTGGCTGAGTTGGCACAGGTGATGACTGAAAAGGAAGAGTAAGGAGTAAGTGGGGAGGATCAGGAATACGACATGACTTTATCTGGTGGGCAATAAGCAGCCACCTTCCAGCTATACGATAAAAGGTGGCATGATAAAATTAGAGTTGATTTTTAGAGAAACTAACAGTAATGTGCGGACGAGGAGAGACTAACTTTCTTCAACAAAGTGAGTGTCTCATGATAGCAAGGTAGCATTCCTCTCTCTTTTTAATCTTTCTTCCTTTTATTTTTCTCCTTTTGAGTCAGAGTTAGATTATTACTGAGAGTTGAGACTAGGGTCTGTGCAACACTGAGAGATGAAGCAGAAGGAGGAGGAGAGGCAGGGGAAGGGAAGACAGCAAACAGACAGAAACTGAGCGCTTACTAGCTGCCAAGCACTACGCTGAGTAATGTCTATGTGCAGCATACGGAAGTGCTACAGGACACAGGAAGAATAGTTGGGAAACTAGCACCAAAATCATAAGATGCAAATCCCTTTAAGGCAGGAATCACATCTTACTCATTTTATACATCCCAGTCGCTATACTTTTGTGGAATGAAACTGTTGACTAGAGGGCCTGAAGCACAGTGGAAAACGTGATGGAGGAAGAGCTGATTTAGACACAGAATTGAGGGGCCTCACAGGGAATCAATTTTTGAGCCAAGAGGAGGAAAGGCATTAAAAATAACTCAGGTTTCAAATCTGGGTGACTGGGAAGATGGTGGCGAGAAGAATAGAAGAGGGCTTCTTACTTTTAAGGATTCTTGTTCTTGTTTTGGTTTGGTCGGGTTTTTATGGCAAAGAAGAAAATAGAATTAAGCAGTCGAAATATAAAAGCCAAAGTCATATTAAGAAATGAAATTTACTCTATTGATGGTGAAAATAAACCAAGTAAACACTCCCCATCCCAAATCCGTCTGTTAGATAACACCTAGATGGTAAACCTTTGGGTCTAATTCATCGATCGCCTTCAACATCCAACACAATGAACGGCACAAAATTGGTCTCCAATGAATATTTGCTAAAGAGTGACTCAATCACTCGAAAGTGTGTCTCAGTCTAACACGCAAAACATTTGGAGATCCACTAATGCAAAACGTTCCAAGTGTTCTATAGTGACAGTTCTGCACATCTCCTGCTTCCTCTTCCATTCTCCTCAGCAGCTATGCTGCTCTCTCTTTAAATGCTTGTCTCATCCTCATTCCCTCACTCTTGGCACATAACCCTACCAACAACTTCACAGAAAATTGTCCAGGTCATCAGGAAAGAATATCCTCAGATTTCCTACCCACAGAGAAATCTGTGACTAAATCTATCCTTAAACCTTTTTTCCTCCCAAATCGGGAATCTGGGAGTCAACATAGACTTCTTTTCCCTTCCTCCCGCCCACCACATCCCGGGACCAATTCATCTGGATTCTACTTCCTTGGTGGTTCTCATTTCCACCCTCTCATCTCCATCCCCAGTGCTCTGCAGTTGCCCAAATTTGGGCACTAAATATCTTCTTTGGATTATTGCAATAGCCTCATGATGACAACACTGCCTTCAGTTTTGTACATATCCAAACCATTATCAGCATGACTTTTCAAATAAAATCTGATATTCTCTATCTCTCTCTACCCCATTCTCTCTTCTTCTCTCTCACATTTTTTTTTTTTTTTTTTTAAAGATTTTTTATTTATTTATTTCCCCCCCCAAAGCCCCAGTAGATAGTTGTGTGTCATAGCTGCACATCCTTCTAGTTGCTGTATGTGGGACGCCGCCTCAGCATGGCCGGAGAAGCAGCGCGTAGGCGCGAGCCCGGGATCCGAACCCGGGTCGCCAGCAGCGGAGCGCGCTCACTTAACCACTAAGCCACGGGGCCGGCCCTCTCACATTTTTTTAGTGATATACTGTTGTTTTTTACTAGCTGTCAAGGCACCCACCTACTCATCAAGACTTTCATTATGATACTTTGCTCTCACCAAACTGCACCATTTACAACTCCCCCATTGCATCATTTTATTAATAATGTCATTTATTGAGACTCTACTAAAGGTCAAAGATCATACCAGCCAATCCCTGTATATTTCACCTATGCATCCTTGTTTTTTGCCCAGAAAGCCCTTCCCCACTTTCTTTGCCTAACTCTCCTACTCACCTCCCACTCAGATCAAACAATGCCTCCTTCTTCAGAAAACCTTCCTTAAAACTCCCTCAGTCTAACTTAGATGAACTCCACAGAACCCATGGAGCCTTATGCTTAATCTCATCATAAGATTTGAAAGCCAGAATATGTAGTAGTTCAGAGTAAGGACTTTGGAATCAGGTTGTCTCAGTTCAAATCCTGGCTCTGCCTTTTACCAGCTGTCAGATTTGGGCTGGGCAAATTATTTAATCTCTCTAAGTCACGGTTTCCTCCTCTGTTAAACAGACCAAATAATAGTACAGGAGTAAAATCTCCAGCAGAATCTGAGGCAGTACTCATTAATCAAACAATATTTCTGTACTAAAAGTATGACTATTTGTACCAAATTGGATAAATAAAGATGAAAAATAGCATCACATCAGATCAAATTTGTCTGCCAAATGAATTTAAAAAATAAACATTCAATTTCCAGGGCTATCTGGACTTTTTGGCGTTCAGAACTGTAGATAAGAGATTGTGGATCTGTATGTTCTTCATAGAGCTGCAAGGATTAACTGAGGCAATGTATGGAAAGTACTTAGAATAATCCCAGTGCAGGCAAATGCTTCATGAGTTAGTTTTAGACTAGCCCTTAAAACACTGCCAGGGATTGTTAATTCTCTTACCCATCTCCCACTAATCAGTACACTCCTTGAGATAGGGAATTTTATCATAGATCTTTGAATTTTCAGTTTTTGCCATAACACCTACACATTTCAGGTGCTTGGTAAATGTGGACAATGAATAATACTCAGGCTTCAATCTATACAAAATCAATGTTTTCAGTTTCTCAGAGTATTTCACATCCGGTATTTTACATTTTACATCATACTCACCCAAAATCCATGTAACATGCCTGGGATTTATCACGTAGAGCAGTACCTATGCACTGTTTAAGAGATCATGATGCTTAACTTCACCAAGGCAAAAGTTCAAGCTTGTTGCTCCCATGTTTTCAAGTCAGTGCTGACCCAAAATTTAAGAGGCATGTTTTTCCATTTATTGAGATTTATTTGCAAGAGAGGAAAGGTGTTCACTAAACTAGCATGAAAACTTCTGCTGGAGAAAAAAATCATCCCCACCTAATGCTGTGTGATCTATTCATTCATTCTTTTTGTGTGTGTGTGTGAGGAAGATCAGCCCTGAGCAAACACCCATGCCAATCCTCCTCTTTTTGCTGAGGAAGACTGGCCCTGAGCTAACATCCATGCCGATCTTCCTCCACTTTATGTGGGATGCTGCCACAGCATGGCTGGAGAAGTGGTGCCTCGGTGCGCGCCCGGGATCCGAAGCCGGGCCGCCAGCAGCAGAGCGCGCGCACTTAACCACTAAGCCACGGGGCTGGCCCCTCTATTCGTTCATTGAAAGCTCTAAGGCCTGCCCTGCTTTAGTACTTACAAAAAATAATAAGATTAGAGAGTACAGCCAATGAACTACACAGAAAAAGTATCTGAAAACAAAATGCAATATAAAAGGAAATTTTTGAAATATAAAATTATCTAAGAAAAAAAACCACAGTATTCCAACCTAGACAGTCTTTCCAAAGCATTTTAAGATGATCTTAGAATATTTTCATACTTGGATCACACACTGTATTCTGACCTTTTATCTTCTACCTTACAGAAAATAGAATGATTCCTCAATTTTAAAGGATTGGGACAATGGGGCAAAGGAAAGCCATCAACGTTTTCACTCGGGGACTTAATTTTAAAACTGAGCGTCGTTACAAAATTCACCTCTCTTAGAGCACGTTATTTGAGTCTCTACCACAGCAAAATACAAGATATAAGTCTATCTCTATTCTGAAGGATTATATTTATTGTTCTTCAGTATCCTTGATAAAAAATATATATATAAAAGTATCTTTTGGGCAATTTTATTTCATCCTTCTGTATGTACTGTGTGCTTCAGAGCATTTAATTATCTCTGACATTTTAAAGCTAGTATCTTTTAATATCCTTTAATATTTCTAATTGCAATGATGTTTATTGATGTTACAAGTATGTTTTAAGTTCTACTATGCTTACGCAAGAGTTGTGATTGTTATAAGATGAATAAGGCAGAATTTCTGTCCTCAAGATATTTATAGATATTGTTTCTTCACAAAATAATACACATAAATGTATCCCATTATGTGTGTGCATGTATGTGAATATATTATGTATGAGTATGTGTATGTATGTATATATATGTACATGTATGTATGTATATAATTTATGTGCACTAGATATATATAGATGCTAGGTAGAAAGTTGGTGACTAATTTACACCTGTATTTTGTTTAGTTCTTGAGAGGCAGTTATCAACCTACGAATATAGCAAAAAATTTTTTCTGTCATTTAGAAAGCTATCTTTTTTAAAATCCAAAAAGGATTTTCTCTTCTGATAATATGGTTAGAGTGCCTCTTCTTGTTATATAATAGTCAAGAATTCTTTTCAAGAATTTGAAATGCCTTTTATTCTAAACCTCATTCTGAATCACTCACTTTTACTTGATGAGTTTCCTTCAAATGCAGTAACTCTTTTCTCACTGTTTTTCACAGAGGGCAGCTCTTGCCCCCAGGAATCACAGGAAGGTTTCAGAGGAGTTTGAGAAAGCCCTCAATCTGCCGACCTATCATTCACTTTCCAGGCACATCCACCTCACAGGCTGACACCTCTTCCCTGCTCCTTATGCCCATTACCTGTCCTTATCTTCCCTTTGGCCTCTGGAAGCCCAATTGGATTGCTGCTTGGATGTAAATAGAAATTTGACCTAAAGACCAGAAGATGTGTAGCTTAAGGAAGAGCTGAATAACAAGTGGGGATGGATAATGACCCTAACTTTCTTTACTTTCCCTTCTTGTTTCACTACTTGTCTTCTTACATCTCAGCTTCTTGCCCTGGCTTCCCAATTCCAAGCTTTACTTACACTCCTCTCCAATTGACTCATTCCACTTTTATTCTTCCACAGTACCAATTAAAAATTCTTAAAAACTGTAACTTGTAACCTTCTCCCTGACTGCAAGTTTTACATTTTAATTACAATCAGCAATGTCCTGCTCTGGGGAAAACACTTGCTTTTTGTATTCACCACTCTTATTCTACCTCCTTTAATCACACCCGGCACCTCCATCATCCCTGCCTTCTTTCCTCCTCTCCTTTCTCTGGGGGCCCAGATCTAGTACAACAGGCAAGTAAGTATATTTAAAGGCTCTCTCTTTTCGTACTATTTAAACATGTTCCACACATCTTCCCACAAATGATAAAATCCATTCACTCACTCAGAACTGCCCTTTAAGATAACGTGGGACAAAAGGAGAAAGGCAAGAAGGCACGATGAGAAATATCTGCAGTTACCAAAGGAGGCTCAAGTAGCCTCCTGGGTCTCTGAGGCAGATTGACCAAGGTGACTGTGACTTACTTCTCTGTTGACCAGTTCTGCTTCTCTGTCTTCTCATCTGGCCTCTGTACTCTCCATCCCCCATCCTCAACCCATTGTACCCCAAGACAAAATGATAAACTAAATGTAGTGCCATTACAAAAGAGATCCCAGAAAACTCTCATGCTCTTTCCACCATGTGAGGACACAAGAAGACAGTCATCTATGAACCAGGAAGCAGGCTGTCACTAAACAGAGAACCCGCCAGCACCTTGATCTTGGACTTCCCAGCCTCCACAACTGTGATAAATAAATGTTTGTTGTTTAAGCCACCCAATCTATGGTATTTTTGTTATAGCATCCCAAATACACTAAGACACTAAATCAAAGTGCCTAATCACTGAACATTAGGAAAAGTACAATACTGATGTTAATTACAGATTTATTTTGGGAACAGGAAGGTAGAAATACAGAGACTGATCTGTCCTGTTTCTTTGAATTCCCATTCCCTTTGCCACCACCTCATGGCCTTCATGGCTCAGCCTCTTTTCCTAACTTGTTTCTTTAGCTTACCGTGCTTCCCTCTATCACAGCACCGAACACTCTGGATTGTAGTTGTCTATTTACTTACCAACCTTCGCTTCTAGGTTATGATCTCCTTGATGACAAGGAAGACATGTTTTGTTTTTATACCCTAATTAACATGTCAAAGAGCAGTTAAAGGGGAGCTAGCCCTGCCATAATGAGCATCAACCAACTTCCTAGCCATCTCTAGACATCTAAGGCAAGACAGAATATATATTTGAAGTATAAATGCAGCTTTAAGAGGAGACCCCTGGCTCCCTAGTCAAGCATACTATCACTGCCACGCTTTCTGTAGGGACACATTGCTGTATCCTGAGTATTTGGCAGAGTGCCTGACTGGAACTTAAATCTATGTTTGTTGATTGAATGTTTTCATGCATAAAAAAATGAATCCGTTTGACATGCTACACCCACAGAAGAAAAAATTCCACCTAGAATGTTAAAAGAAGCCTCTGGCCTGAATGCCAAATACTTATAACAAAAGGCTTTTCTTCAGGTCTAATCAGATTTATACTCCTGAACTCTCCTCTCTCTGTCCCTATTCAACTATTCTAGAGAAAATTATCTAGAAAAGTCTTTATTATTCTGTGTTTAATTGAATCTAGCAACACATTATCATATTTCAAAGTCTTTCCTGAATTGGGTTGAAAAACTCAAGCTTGCCAGCACAAAGTTAGCATTTTTTTCCTCTTTTGTGATTACTCCTGCCAAGTCTACATTATCTCAGGTAAAATGAAACTCAAAGGTAATTAAATAAACATCAAAAGAACCTCAATTGTATTCACTAATCTTCTCTAACATCTCTATAAAAAATTTTCCATATGAGTTTGAAATCACATGATTTTTTTAAAGTGGCTTTACACATACCAATATATTTGAGTGTATTCTGTTAAAATGCAAGTATGCCCACCTGTAGCCTTCTTATTTCATACAGGAGGCAGAAGGATTCTTTCAAAACTTAAAATGATCAGGACATCCCTCTGCTCTCAACCCTTGTCTGAATTTTCTTCACATTTTGAATAAAATCCAAAGTCTTTGCCATGGCCACAGTGTGCCCCCAGTGGAGTCACCTTCTACCTCTCTCCTCCTGGCCTCACTGTGTCGCTTAAAGAGACAACACACCTTGCTGTCTCCCTTTCTTCAGATGCTATTAACCCACATGCCTTCATGGCTCGCTCACTCAATTTCAGGCCCCTGCTCAGAGGGCGCCTCCTCAAAGAGGCTCTGTCTCACACTCCTTTTTTACCCAGATTCCTTCTTCACAGCACTTGCTCCTATCTAACATTATACTACATAAAATTGTTTGCTTATATATTTGTGGTCTGTCTCCCTCATTAGAAGAAAAGTTTCCTGAGGGCAGTGACCCTAATTTGTTCACTGGTATATCTACAGCACCTGAGAGAGAATTTATTCCCCGTAGAAACAGAGAATTTAAAGGGAAATTGGATGTTAGAGGTTGCATCCTTCACCAAATTTTTTATTGATCACATGAAGAATCTGAGGCTCAAGAAGATTAAATGACTTATCCAAGGTCACAGTTAATAAGCAGAGAAATTAAACCTTAGTTATATTTACTTCTGGCCCAACAGCCTTGATTACAAGAAACAAACATGAAGAAAAGGAATGTCCATGCTGACTTGCAGCTTTACAGAAGTTACATGTTTTGTTTTCTAGAAAAGTCTCTCTATAAAAGCTGTAATAGCTTTTAATCTCGGTTTATTTTCGTTTTCCTTCAATTCACCAAGAGTAAGTCCTAGTGTGATTTTGCAAATCCCAGAACGTGACAGCTAACAGGGTGTGACAGCTGGTATGTCCCATGCTCGTCACATTCAGTGGTCTGTAACAGGGTAAATGACACAATTACCTGCTGTAATTACTGCTGCTGACAATATAGGCTCCCTGGTGAATGCTTTACGAAATTCAGAACTGCTTTTCTTGTCAATCCTATGAAAATCTCTGCGTATATATTTGCGGCAGTCTTTTGCTAAATAAACGTTTAAAAATTGAAGCCCAAATCTGAGTGGACATTTATTGCTTAGCATAATTCAAGTATTGTGCATGCATGCCGCTTTAATCTAATTTTTTGCATTGAAATGCAAATCTTTTTAAGAAAGTTTTGCTTTAAATCAAGGATCTGCTCTCACTGGTTATAAAGATACACAGAATACGTCAGAGAAAAGCAGATGCCCCAAAAAAGTCAGGAGAACTGAACAAAGCAACCGCCAAAATCCTGGTCTAGAGCGGTCTGCTGTACACCACACTTGTTACTTATTTCATTTCAACTATAAAGACACTTGAGAATACATACAGACAAACAATTGTAATAGTTGACTGCTCTGAGTTTGGCTGCCAGCCAAAATCCTTCACAAATTGTAGGTAGGTTGTCAAAATAAAAAATAAAAATGCACAGGGATATACTTGCCTGCAGATATCATTTGTTTTACTTTTCTTTTAAAAAAGTACAATTACCATATTCCCATTCTAGACTGGGATTAGCAGATCAAATAGCTTAAATGTAGTGTTAAAAAGCAGCCTATGTAGGAGAAAGTACTATAAACTCTTTATGCAAGCATATTCAAGGAACACACTTTTTTCTCCCCGTGGATAACACCAATATGTTAATAGAAGTATATTAGTAACCAGATGATTCTGATTTTGCATATAAGTGGTTCCTGCTTTAACGATGCAATATATTCCTGGAAACCATACCACAAGGCCGATTATCATTAAATGGAACTAATCACATCCTTACTGAGTTCACATGTTCTAACACACTTTGGCATCATCAGCAGAAACTGACGAATGAACGGGTGAGGAGGTCAGAAGTAAAGGACATGTACTTGATAATCAGTGTTGAAAGCACTCAACACTGAGACACAAAGATGAGAAAAGAGGGCTGATATGTAGTTCGAGTACACAGTGACTTGAAACAGAGATCCTCATTCCACAGTGACACAAAAGAATTGGACCCATCTTAACTTTTAAATTTGATATTCTTTGTTCTTTGAAAGAAAATTAGGGTACATAGTGCTATCCAAATATCAGGAGGGAAGGGCTATATGAATATCAAGAAGGATGAGTAAAGCTGAGGATGCGAATTTCCATATACACCTTATATCTTAATGTATTAAGAGGAGAAAAATTTACATTTCTAAAATATAACAACATGCAGCGTTAGTTAATCATGCAGTGGGTATTTCAGTATCACTTTTGGAAGTGAAGGCAACAGTAAATCAGTAAATCCTCTCTGAATTTTTTAGACTTTGCCGTTATCCCATGATCGCTAAAGAATAAGAGCTCCCATATGGTAGAGACTGGTAAACCACTTTGCTACTGCAATAGGACACAATCCAAGTCAAAATGTGGTCTCACGCAAGCTGAGACTGAGGTGATTAAATCTGTTATTCCAATCTCCAATCCCATTGGGTTCTGTATAATTCCGCCTTGAGACTTGCCCTCTGTTATTAGTCGGCATTTTGTTTCCGGGTGTTTGGACCTGCTGATTTCTCTACCTGTAATGTTCTTTCCCAGACTCTTCCGCCCTCATGACCCACTGAAGCCTTATGTGATCGCATAATCTAAGTAGGTCCCCAATGTTGGTCTCTATAGTGTTCCTTCATAGCAAATATTTAGCATTTGATAATATTCATCCACTTACTTGTTTGCTAGTCTTCTACTCCTCCAGATGGTAAAGTCAATGAGAATAGGAATTGTGTGACTAGCACTGTGCCCAGCTCAGAGCAGGCTCCCAAAAAATATGAATTGGATCAATGTAGTCTTCAGACTAAAGGGCTTTTTCCCCTCTGTATGCCTTTTATCACACTTCATAGCTCTAAATTTGAAATTCTTTAAGTCTGGAGACTCGTAAAGATGCAGTTGAGGGATAAGACTAACAGCTTCTCTATTCAATGTAGAATAAGTGTATAATATTAGGCTTCTATTAGAACGCAGTTACATTTCAAGAGACATGATATTATATAAAGTGTATCTCAATTTGGGTAAAAAGGAGTCCAATAATATAATTTCATTCTACTGCATTAATTTTACTTATGAGTGAGAACTATTTCTATACAAATGGTCTAAATTGTCACTTTCAAATTGCAGCATGAAAGGGTATAATTTCAGTTCCAGCATATTAACAGAGTCTGCTATAAAAGAAATATATCAGGTTAGCAGAGTTTAACGTATCTTCAAAAAAAATCACTTGGAAATCACCCCAGGAGAATTAAAAAAAAAAGTTTAATGAAAACATTTCTCCTATTGATAGGATTATCTAGTCAATAGAATTATCTAAAACCAGATTGATTTTTAGAGGGTTAAAATATGAAGACCCAGTTAAAGAAATATTGTGTTTAGGAGTAGGATGCAGGGTTGTGTTTCCCCTGCAATAATGAAGCAGAGGCAAGAGCTTCACAAAGATGTCAGAGGCAAGTTGATTTGGAAATGTACAGGATGTCACCTTCATAGTCACATGTATTAACACAAGGTCTTCATAAATGGACTCCACATTTCAGAGATGGATTGGGCACATACAATGAAATAATACACTGGTAACTCTCTCTGGCACTTCTGGGTTAAAAGGTTATTTTCCTCGTTCATTTTTATGAATATCATGGTAATTGAATCAAAATGCAGACGAAAATATATATTGGCAAATCGCTTCCCTCAGACATCACCACCAACCACAGAAGCTGGCTTGCATTATGTTATATTTGCCGACACTGACATAAATTTGTAACTACACTGCAATTATTTCCTAACCTAGAATTATAAGTACATGAAGCGTTTTAGAATATCAGTTTACTCTAGAAATTTCTTTTCTAATCTGCCTTTGTCTTCTGAAAAGATTCCCATATATAGTACTGACTCAACTAAAAAGAGTACCTTTTAAAAAAGACCTTTTGGTTACGTGTTATAATAAATAGTATATAGGGAAAATCGCTACCTTTCTTCCTACACTCATACCATTGCTGTAAAATTCCTTACGCTAAGGGAAAACATACTCAGACATAATAAAAGGTTGCTAGCTGAAAAGCTCTGCCTTAAAATAAACCTTTTAATTGACCACATATCCTATATATAACTGACACTGATCCTTCTATTATACAACTTATAGAATGACTTTAAATAAGAAAATGTATGTGAAATACTCTGAAAACTGTAAAGCACTTTACAAAAGCACATGCTTATCATTATTAGAGGGAAAAAATATTTATACCACCTGTCATTCATTTTTTAACACTTCTGTTTAGCCAACAACTGTTTGTTGACCACCTACTATATACCAGACTCTGTTAGACACTGGTTTCACACTGATGAAAACACAGGCAAGTTTTCTGCACTTGTGGGGCTTATAATACAATGAGGAAAATGGGAATTAAACAGGTGGATACACAAGCCACAGTAAGTGTTATGAGGGAAAAAGTTTTGGCTATTTTCTGAGAGAATAACATAGTAGACCAATATTAAATCAGGTGATCCCAGATAACCCTTTGAGATCTAAAGAATGAGTTACAAACAGTCCAGCAAAAAACAGAAGAAAGAATTGTTGCAGGGGGAGGGAACAGGGTATGCAAAGAGCCTCAGGTGTCTGAGACCTGAAGAAAAGCTGTGTGTCTAGTGTGAAGTGAGGCAGACGGACTGGCATGAGATAAGCCTGGAAAGGTAGGCAGAAGCCAGATCATGCAGGGCCCTGTAGGACACATTAAGGAGCGATCTATTTTTCACTCTAAGATCAATGGGAAGCCACCAAAAGGTATTAAAGATTAAAAAAATATCACTTTGCAGTGTGGAGAATGGGTTAAAGCAGGGCAAGAGTGGAGGTAAAGCGAGCATTAAAGAAATTGCTGTAAATAACCTGTGAAAGAGGATGGGGTCCTTGACTATGGTGGGGCATGAGAAATGGAGGGACATGAAGAGAGACAAAATCTATTTTAGAGATAGAATTGATAAAACTTGGTAATACATTAGATCATATTATTAGATTAGATGGGGGGCAGGGGGGAGAGAGAGATCAAGGATCAAGCCTAAACTTAGACTTTTGGCTTGAGCAGTTGGACACGTTAAGTTTGATGTGATTGGGGGACGTTGATGTGGAAATATCAAGAGGACAGTTATTTAAATAATTGCTTCATTGGTTCAAAGCAAAATCTTTCAAAGGCTCCAAGATTTCCAATGACCATATGTATAAACCTGAGTTTGGGCAAGACCTGATACCAAACAAGACTTACAAGTTCAGAAAGACGTAGTTATAAAAATAAAATACATCTTCATGAGAAAAAAGAGTAAATATAGAAATGAAATGCATCCTCATGAGACTAACCTCCTTTTCTAGCTGATTTTCAAAATCACTCTGACAGTGATTCTCTCTACCCATCACTCCAACCTCTTTCATTGGGACCCTTGGGTTATGGTATGGACCAAGAATTTCAGAGACTCTGACTTCCCTCAAAAGCCCTTTGCCAAGTTCCCTCATTCTCTCTAGTCCCCTCATTTCTTTGCTTCTTTTAGTTCAAGTGACTCTTTCACTCTCACTCCAAAGAATTTTCTTGCTCTACAAATTTATGGAATATCCTTTCCCAAGTACACCCTTAATTTGCAAACTCTATACATTTAACAACTCCCAAAACATCCTCTCCTTCATGTAGTCTTTCTTAACCAATGAAGCAGAGGTGGCTTTTAGACTTATTCTATCCTGACCAGGTGCACAACTCCCCTGTGTTCTTGGATGTTCAATAATCACTCACTTCCATGTCCTGTAATGCCTTTACAGGATCCACTAATCAACGTCATCATATCATAGGGACCACTGCAGGCTAAATGACCCTGTGAGGATTCTAAGGTGTACAAAGGTTACACAAAAGTCCTCAACATATTAGCATTTTCTATGATGATTAGCATCGGGACACCACCTGGCTGATGGCAGTAAAGTGCACAACATATAATTTTGAGTGGAAAGAACTGATTAGCAAAAAGGCACACGAAAAATCTATCATACAAATCTTGAGGAGAAAGAGAGAAATCTTGTAGGGAGAGCAAGAAAAAACGAGAAGAGATATCAGCAGAGATATAGAATATTTGCAGATTTTCCACATTTTCAGTTGTAGAAGATTAACAACTCTCCTGTGGGTAAAGCTGACCTCTAGCTTCACTCAAGGACCCTGGTTAAGTGTTTGTGGATAAACACATCTTGGAATGACTTATCCACACTATCTCACTTGAACTACTGGTCAGGATCATTGCGTTCAAGACACTATAGACTGGCAAGATGGAAGCTCACTCTTCAGGTGGCCCAGGGAAGTTGACATGAGTTAGGACCAGTCTAGATTACAACTGTCCAACAGAAATATAATGTGAATCGCATGCATAATTTAATTTTTCTATAGCCTTATTAAAAATTTTAATGAAATTAATTTTAATAGTATATTTTATTCAACCCAATCTGTCTAAAATATTATTTCAACATATAATCAACATAAAATTATTGATATATTTAAAATCCTTTCTCTTCATGCTAAGTCGTCAAAATCTGGTGTATATTTTACACTTAATCACATCTCGATTCAGTCGATCCACATTTCAAGAGGTGAATAGTCACAGGTGGCTACTCTACTGGACAGCATAGCTTGTTCTTTGTGTTCTTCTCCCTGTCCTTATAACCCTCCATGAGGATTGGGCCTGCCTATTGGAGAAAGTAGAAGAGAAAGTCTACAGATAGCAGATATGATTGTAAATAATGACATAAATGGATAAACCACACACATGCACATATAATTGCTTGACATTCATGAACCCATGCAAACTAACCCCTTCCCAGCTTTATCTTGCCCACCTCACCCCATCCCACCACTGACACATATAAATCATCCTGAGCTGTACTGGGCCACTTGCTGTTTCCTAATAAGACCTTGAGTTCCTTCACTGCCAATTCCCTTTCTTTTAAAAAGCCATTCCCTTCCCTTGCTAATCTTGACATTTTATTCATTCTTCACTATCACTATGTACCCAGCTGCTCAATCTACAAATATGAGTCATGCTCGACTCCTCCCTTTCCCCCATTCTGTACAACCCATAAAACACAAGTCTCAATTATTCTCCCTCAAAGTGTTTTGAATCTGTCTGCTTTTCTCCATTTCCAGGGCTATCACCCTGGGTCACTGCCATCTATTGCCTGGAAGAGCCTCCTAACTGGTCCTTCCAGTTCCACTCTTACCTCCAACCAAACCATTCTCCAAACAGCCCTTACAAGAATGTCTTTAAAACATAAATTGGATCGTGTCTCTCCTTTGCTTAAAAGACTTCAATGGCTTACTATGATACCTAGAATAAAATGCAAACCCACTTCCATAGGTTTAAGACTACAGGATTTGGCCCCCTTCTACCCCTTCATTCTTACCTCATGCCACCTTCCTCCTTGCTAACTATGCTACAAACTCAAGGCTTCTTCAAAGTCTCTCAAACACACTAACCTTTTATCCAGCTCAGGCCTTCTGCATATGCCTGGCAGTCATTCTCTTTTCTCTAATGTATATCCATCTCCCAAACGAAAATGTGGATTCTATGAAGGCAAGGACTTATTTGTATAGTTTATTACTCAAGGCTAATGCTCAATAAACACGTGTTAATTGCTTCACAAATATGAAAGAGTTAAAAAATGGTTTTCATGAGCTTTCAAGCTATGAGCATCATTATAATCATCATAATATTAATTTATTGGACACTTACCATGCACCAGAAACTATGTGAAACACTTTTCACTGAATTTTCACAACCCCAGAAGGTAAATGTTGCTATCCCAATTATAATAATAATGATAAAACTAAGGCAGAAGGGGTAAATATTTTGCCCTGTCAGTCAGCAATTAAATAATAGAGCTGAGATTTGAACCCTGATCTGTCTGCCTCTAGAAATAACTAGTTATTCTGCCTCCCTGAATTTCTAAAACCTTTAAATTAAGCATTTTTCTCTAGCTTTAATTAACAACTCAAAAATGGTCAAGTCAGTACATGTGTAACCAATTTCTATGTTCTACATTGTTTAGATATTCTGCTGACATTGCACTGCTTCAGTTGCTATTTTGGGAATGTGGTTGCCTAGCAACAAGCATTATTAGACTGAATGATCTTCCAGATTGTATTTTGTTTGTTATCATATAGTTAATGTATTATTCATATAGAAATATCTGAAGAACAAGGTTGGCAAATTTAGTGCAACATATTATAAGGCAGGAACTCTGCAATAAAGCATAAACAATAAGGTGGATGCTTTTCTATTCAGGAATGCTTTAGCTTCCAAATACTTCTTTTAGTCATCGAATGTATTTAGAATCCAACATGGGTGGAAGTGACAACATGGATCTGAGGATGTTAAAACTTTAGAACTGAACCAGTTAAAAGCAGTAGAATTGGAGAGGACTATGTTTACTTTATAAAGGGGAAAAAACTGTTCCACAGATACTAGTTCCTATCCAGAATTCTTACGGCTACAGTCCCTTAGAACCAGATGTAACTGAGAAGGAGCATATGGCTCCATACAAAGCCATCATGACTAGTACAAAAAACAAAACAAAGAACATATCTGAAAAATGGTGACTTTAATATTGTCATCTTCTTAAATGAAAAATAAATTAGTGCAAAAATGTGTAAGTACATAATACATATCCAAAGCATGTAGCAGGAACAAGGCAAAGGAGACCTAATTCCTCCTCAGCTATATCATATTTCTCTTCCCTCAGTTTATTTATTAAAACATTTTATTTCTAAGAGTAAGTAATAAAATTAAATGTAAAATTCAATTAAATTGAATTAATGATAAAAAGGGATTTGGACAAAATTAAGGATAACAAAATGATTCACCTTTTGCAAGGCATCTAATAATGACCAGTGTCTGATATAAAGCCAATTTCCCTTACGATTTGAGAGACAATCTAAAACAATGTTGATTAAAACGTCCTTGTTAGTGCTGATGTGTTGTCAAAAAAAATAGTGAGAAAACATAAATTATAACGAAGAGAAAAGGAGATCATAAACACAAGTAAGGTGATATAGCAAAAAGATATTGGCATCTGAAAACCCTAATCACGCCCTGTTCTTTAAAAATTATGATGCCTTGCACCAGTTTATTAATTTTTGGAATTACAATTTTCTCCTATGTTAAATGGAGATAATATTGTCTTCCTTGCCTAAAATTCAAAGGTTTTTGTGGAGCTAGAAAAGATTGATCAATGAGGGCATCATTGCACTTTCCCATGACTCAGTTTATGAGTCCCCAGGGGTGGGTGTGGGCAGATAGAAGAGGCTCATAGCTTATCATCTAGGCAAGGGTTTCTAGATGATTCTTAACCTGATAATTACATTATCTAACCTGAAAAAGACTTTGAAAACTCATATGATTCATTAGAAATCAATAAGAAAAACATCAATAGCCAAAATAGATAAAAGAGCCAAAGGATATGAACAAGCAATTCACAAGAGGGTAAAAAACACTAATACACACATGATAGAACTATGTTCGTATCCACTGGTAATAAAAGACCTTGAAAATACCAAGATGTCTTTTTTTTTAAACCTATAACATTAACAATAAAAAAAGGAAAAAGTATCAGTGTAAATGAGAGTTCAGAGAACTAGCCTTCTCATACAATGCTGGTGGGAACATAAATTGCTGCAAACTTTCAGAGGACATACAACATTTCAAAATCAACATACAAAAATCAGTTGCGTGTCTATACACTATCAACGAAGGAGCAGAAAGAGAAAGTAAGAACACAATCCTATTTACAATTGCAACAAAAAGAATAAAATACCTAGGAATAAACTTAACCAAATAGGTGAAAGACCTGTACACTGAAAACTATAAAACATTGTTGAAAGAAATTGAAGACGACACAAAGAAATGGAAAGATATTCCATGCTCTTGGATTGGAAGACTTAACATAGTTAAAATGTCCATACTTCCAAAAGCAATCTATAGATTCAACACAATCCCCGTCAAATTTCCAACAACATTTTTCACAGAAATGGAACAAAAAATCCTAAAATTTATATGGAACTACAAAAGACCCCTAATAGCCAAAGGAATGCTGAGAAAAAAGAACAAAGCGGCAGGTATCACACACCCTGATTTCAAAATATACTACAAAGCTATAGTAACCAAAACTGCATGGTACTGGCACAAAAACAGACACACAGATCAATGGAATAGAATCGAAAACCCAGAAATAAACCCACACGTATATGGACAGCTAATTTTCAACAAAGGAGCCAAGAACATACAATAGAGAAAGGAAAGTCTCATCAATAAATTGTGTTGGGAAAACTGGACAGCCACATGCAAACAAATAAAAGCAGACCATTATCTTACACCATACACAAAAATTAACACAAAATGGATAAAAGACTTAAATGTAAGACCTGAAACCATGAAACTTCTAGAAGAAAACATAGGTGGTATGCTCTTCGACATCGGTCTTAGCAACATATTTTCAAGTACCATGTCTGACCTGGCAAGGGAAACAATAGAAAAAAATACACAAATGGGACTACATCAGACTAAAAAGCTCCTGCACAGCAAAGGAAACCATGAACAAAAGAAAAAGACAACCTAACAATTGGGAGAAGATATTTGCAAACCATATATCTGATAAGGGGTTAATATCCAAATTATATAAAGAACTCATGCATCTCAACAACAAAAAAACTAACAACCCAATTTAAAAATGGGCAAAAGAACTGAACAGACATTTCTCCAAGGAAGATATACAGATGGCCAACAGACACATGAAAAGATGTTCAACATCACTAATTATCAGGGAAATGCAAATCAAAACTACATGAGATATCACCTCACGCCCGTCAGAATGGCTATGATTAACAAGATAGGAAACAACAAGTATTGGAGAGGATGTGGAGAGAAGGGAACTCTCATACACTGCTGGTGGGAGTGCAAACTGGTGCAGCCACTATGGAAAACAGTATGGAGATTCCTCAAAAAATCAAGGATAGAACTACCATATGATCCAGCTATTCCACCGCTGGGTATTTATCCAAAGAACATAAAAACATGAATTCGTAAAGATACACGCACCTCTATGTTCATTGCAGCATTATTCACAACAGCCAAAACTTGGAAGCAACCTAGATGCCCATCAAGGGACGAACGGATAAAGAAGATGTGGTATATATACATAATGGAATACTATTCAGCCATAAGAAACAATGAAATCCAGCCATTTGTGACAACATGGATGGACTTTGAGGGTATTATGCTAAGTGAAATAAGTCAGAGGGAGAAAGTCAAATACCACATGATCTCACTCATAAGTAGAAGATAAAAACAACAACCACCAAACACATAGAGACAGCGACTGGATTAGTGGTTACCAGATGGGAAGGCGGGAGGGAGGAGGGTGAAAGGAACGATTAGGCATGTGTGTGTGGTGATGGATTGTAATTAGTCTTTGGGTGGTGAACATGATGTAATCTATACAGAAATCAAAATATAATGATGTACACCTAAAATTTATATAATGTTATAAACCAATGTTATCGCAATATAAATAAACAAAAACATGTAGGATTTTGTCAGAACTAGGAATTGCCATTTACATTTGCCTTTTATGGATACTATTTGTTGTGTATTGCTTCCTATTAATTAAACTTGTATTAAAATTTAAAAAAAGATTGAAAAACAGTATTATAGTATGATTCCAATTTAATTTTAAAAGGTACACATGCATTGCATGCATAGATAAATGAATAAAATGTTATTTCTAAAATATTAGCAGTAGTATCTCTATGAGATGAGATACTAGGAGGTTTTAATTTCCTTCCTCCTCCTTTGGGCTTTTCTGTATTTATTTTACTGGGTGCATCTATTACATCTGTACCAGAAAAAAAATGATACATATATAAAAGAAAGCATGTGGCAATATGAAAGCAGCGAATTTAGGGTTTCAAGTAAATGTGGTATATTTAAATTTACCAATGTCAAGCTTTTTAAAATATGTGTGTTTGTTTTCCCCTGAATTTCAACAGTGTTTCTATTGATAAATATTATCAAAATTCATTTTGGTGGAATGGTTCTATTATGTGCATAAGGACACATAGATCTTGTAAAATTAAAAAGAAAAGCTTGTCTGTACTTTTAAAAATACTTAGAAGACTATAAAAAGGGGTAAAAAGACGAGTAAGAATTTCTACTTGGAACAATATCAATCAATTCACCAGGGAAAACCTAATCTAATCAGGGAGATGTTTGATAAGATAAGACAAACTAGAAAGGAATAATACCGGAAAAACATTTAGGTTGAAAGTGCCTCAAATTCACATTTACTACTGTTACAAACGAAGATTCTGCTATTATTAGACTATCAACACAGAAGCCAGTGCAGGGAGATTAACAACCTTATTGTATTCCTCTGCAGGGATAATCTTGGAATAACACATTCAGGTCATTATATTGCAGTAGAAGAAAAAATACAGACAAAATAGGTTTGGTTTAGCAAAGTGCAATAAACATGAGTAAGGGGCTAGCAGGACTGACAGGGATGAGTTCATTGTGCGGCAGGTAACTTGAGTTTAATTTTGTATAATATATCCAAGATAAATTCTAGGCAATGTAACTAAGAAATGAAAAAGAGCCATGGCAATCACCTACTAGTATTTATAAGGTATACCCTAAAGTTTTCAAACAGAATCAGGTAAGTTCGGCAACTGGATGTGACAAAGGAGAAAAAGTCTTAATTTAATTCAGGCGCAGCCTCCTGGTGAACTATTTGATTGTCAGTCTTCCAAAGGAACTAATAAACCCCATAGACATCCTGTAACAGACAAGGTAAAGTATATATATACACAATATGCCACACTCCCTAATATATTTTTTCTTCTTTAAAACTCTGATGTGATGTGCTTCGATGCTCTTGGTAGCTAGTCAACAAATATTTGTTGAATGCGTTAATGGACCCAAATCTCCCCTGACACTCTTTCATCAAGCACCTCCCAGGAACCATTCTGGGCATCCAGTAATGAACAAAGTGGACCCAGCAGACATTTTCCCTGCCTTTGTGGAGCTTAAAGGAGCTGGGTAAAGAAAGGCAATAAGTAAGAAAAACACACGCAAGGGTTTGTGTGCATTAGGTTAGGAAGGAAACATAGTAGGTGAAATGATTGAGAACCATATGATTGAGGCTTTTCAGGTGGAGTGGGCAAGGAAGGCATACTTAAATTAAAACCTAAAGGATGGGAAAGAGCCAACAGTTCAAAAGGAAAGGGAGGAAAATGGTTCGAAGTACAAGGGACAGAATATGGGTAATTCCTGAAGAAGAAAGTGGCTTGGCATTCCTTCAGGAAATAAGAAGAGGCCGCTGAGACTAAACATGAGAAGCAAGACACAGAGTGAAATGAGATAAGGTAGGAGAGGTAAGGAGGGACTGCATCATAGGTTTGTAACGAGGAGCTACTGATTGCTAACAAGCAAGGGCATAATATGGCCCAAGTTTTGCTTTTAAATTATTGCTCTGGCCGCTGTGTGCAGAATAGACTGGAGACAGCAAAAGCAAATGTGAAAAAGCAACATGGTGGCAACAACAATATGGAGACTTAGACTTGTATAATGGGAGGGAGATAGAGACAAGAGTCCGGATTTGAGTTCTTATTCTGAAAACTGAAACAAAGGACATGTTGATGAATTGGGTGTGGGAATGAGCAAGGAATCAAGGGTGGCCTCAATGTCCTTGGCTTTAGCAAATGGGTGGTGGCTGAAGCAAAAACGAGTTAGAGCGGGAGAGAAATGTTTTCTTATTCTGAATTCCAACTTGTTCCTTGGGTATAATAATGTCTTTTATAGTTGAATAATAGAATACAATCTTATTTATCTGGCTAATCATCTGTTATTTTACAGTCATTGGAGGCACTTCAAACATGTAATACTTTTAATCCTTACAATACCTTTATAAGGTGGGTATAATTTCTCCATTTTACCAAGAGAGAAAGGGCCTCAGGGAGGTACGGTAACTGATTGAGTCTCCCAGCCAGTACGTGATAGGTCTCTCATTTCCTAACTCCTAACCAACATTTTCCTCCCTCATTTCTTTTTCTCCTTATTCATATCCATCCTTATAATTTTACACAAGCAAATGGCCGTAGCATATTGCTTATAACTCTGTTAAGCAATCAATTCATATCGTCTCTTATTAATTCTAGTTAAATGACTAAATGAATACATTTCTACCTCTTCTCATAGATTAAAGTCTCCAAGGATACTTATATTTGTATCATCCAAAACATCAAGCACATGTCCTCCAAAGAGCAGTTAATAAATATTTAAAAAAAAAAAAAAAAAACACTTCTGCCAGGCACTGCTGTAAACTTCTTACATGTATATTAACTTATCTAATCTTCACATCAAGTGTGAGGTTAAAAAATTATTATTTTCATTCCCATTTTACAGAAGAGGAAACACAGGCACTGAGAGTTAAGTAACTTGCTAGAGGTCACATGTTAAACTGCACAGCCAGAATTCAAATCCAAGTGGTCTGGCTCCAGAGTGCTGCTTTTGAACAGTACTACACTGTCTACTGAATATGAAGTCAAGAGTTCAACTTACGGAAAGGATTCAGAGAAAAACACAAATGAATGGAGCTGAAAACCACTCTTGATCCATGCAGCTATTTTGATTGCTAAGTCAAAATACTAGTGGGATGCTTAATCTTCTCCTCCCTGAGTGGTCCTATTACTTAAAAGCTTACAAATTTGGCATGTTACTTAAACTTCCTTAGCTTCAGTTCCTTCATATGCAAAATAGGGACGATAATAATAATATTGATCTGAAAGATGGTCAATAAAATTAAATGAGAAAATGTATATAAAGGGTTTAGCATTGTGTTCAGCACATAGAAAACACAAACAAATGTTAGCTCTTGTTATTAGCACAGTGCCTTACGTATGTGTTCAATAAGTAGTTGTTTAATGAATGCCTGGCTTTATGAGTTCTGCTGGAGAAGACGTACGCAAGTACAATAGCATATGCCCATTCTCATCATCCAGAAGGGAGGTGAGATTACTAAAAACCAAAAGCATGGAGGGAAATGCCAAGGAGTGGGTAGCAGAGTCCCCTCTACAATTCTACCTCAGACTGGCTCTGATATCCTAATGGACATGAACTCGAGGATGGTGACACTTGGAGCCAAAGTTCACAACTACATGTTTGGCTCACATATTTTTACTCTAGGGATGGTTTTGCTTTCCTTAAAATAATGGAAGAAGACAATAGCCAAATGTTCTTTCCTCTCCTTATCTGAATAGGGTTCTTCCACTTAGAATACCTGAGAAGCCCAAAACACAGCTTTCTCATCTATGCAACAGGGATATCTGCAGCATCGGGGCTGTTACATTAATTAAATATCTAGCACGTGGAAGATCCACAACATGACAGCTATATGTTCCATAAAAATGTGGTCTAGCTCTAAGACCTGTGATTGAATTCTGTTGATAAAACTACTTCTGAAAACACAAAAATGCATGGATCATGTGACTGCTTTAGCTAGTCACTTGTTTGCTCTTGTTCTAATATAGATGGGATACCAACTTTAATTAATTAATTCAAGAAATATTTACTAAATTCACCAAGTTTTACTCTCTGGGTGTAGAGATGAAAAAGACATAAAGCCTGTCTTCAAATAACATATAATTTAATCGGGGAAGACAGATGTGTAAACAACTAACTACAAAACCAAACAGATTTAATTAAAAGCTATAGAAATGCAGATGAAGAAATCTATTGAAAATGTCATACCGTGACTGGGAAGGTGAATACTGAATCTTCCTGAGCTCCATGCCATTAGCTGCTAAATTAACTCGCCCTCTCTAATAAGAAGACTCAAAGAAACTTCATACAGGTGAGATCATGTTTTCTGAGCCATAGAAGGTGAGTAGCATTTCAATAAAGCAGAGAAATAGGTAGAGAAAGCTGTTTTGGCCAGTAAAAACCACATCAGCAAAGACAGTCTCAGAGAATGCTATAATAAAATCTGCCATAATGGGGTAAGTGGGTAATTACATGTTGGATGTAACCCCACTATATGGGAGAGCTGGGCAGAAGCAAGCAGGGAGGGTTATAGAAGGCTAGCCTCTGGGATTGACACGTTGGGAACATTGAAGCCTTTTCTTGCTAGAAGGCTTCGGGACATGCTCTCTACTGAGTGCTTGCAAAGCTAAATATGCTTTGAATTGAACTGCTGAAGTCTCAGAGGATCACGAGTCAGTTACTTCCTCCTTCTCTTCTTCCCCCGAACCCCCTAAAAAGCTAAGAACTTTAGTTCACCCAGTTTGAGAACAGGGCCTGGAGCCAATTATATCAGCATTTGTATTATAGTGTGGTACGTTATCAAGGGTGGTCTAGTGGGTAAGATTCAGCAGCACACTCGCCGCCAAGACCTGGGTTCATTTTCTGGTCAGGGAACCACATCACTAGTCTGTTGGTTGTCATACTGTGTGGGGGGATGTGTTGCTGTGATGCTGAAAGCTATGCCACTAGTATTTCAAATACCAGCATGGTCACCCATGGTGGACAGGTTTTAGCAGAGCTTCTAGACTAAGACAGACTAGGAACAAGGATCTGGCCATCCGCTTCCAAAAAATTGGCCAGGAAAACCCTGTGAATAGCAACAGAGCATTGTCTGATACAGTACCAGCAGGTGAGAGGATGGTGCAAAAAGACCTGGGCAGGGTTCCGCTCTGCTGTACAAAGTCGGAATCCACTTGAGGGCACTAACAACAAAAACCTTATCAAGTTTTGCCGTACAGTGTGGTACCTTATCAAATTTTACTGTAATTAGTTTCGCAAAGCAGAAGCAGCCCGTGGTTTGTAGAAGGATATAGTTGGACATGAAGTTGGAAAGGTAGGCTGCTTTGCTAAGCTGTGTGAGTGTCATTCTGCAGGCAATGAGAAGTCATTGAAGTTTCTAGAGAGGTAAACGACTACAATGGATAGGAAGATAAAGCTGGTGACAAAGTTGCAGTCATAATGAAGAGGCAAAAAATTACAGTGAGATAGTCAGTAGTATATCTAAAATGTCCAGGTATACACAATGAAAGTTTGAACTGAGATAGTTACAGTGAGAATAATAATAATGCCATGTTATATTTTTATAATGCTTTGCAAGGTATTCAGCATTCTTTTCTATATAGTCACACCATAGAACCTACATCAACTGAGCAGATAAAGGAAAAAGGACAATATAGATTTCTTTTTCTTTCTTTTTTCTGCATATTCAGCATCTCAACCACTCCTCTATTTTGGAAACATCATCCATTGTGTGAGTCTTAGGAGGCCAGGCGCTCCTCCCACTACGGAAGCCAAAAGAAGGCAAGACACTCTCTCCCCCGGCCAATCTCCTGCCACTTGGCAAATACACAGCCGTGTGACATAAACTAAGACAACCACAAGCTTCTGTCAGGAATTCTGAATGTAGAGTGGGTGACTGGAAGGCAGAGACATAGTTAGAATTCATTTTCAATGCTGTATGTCCCCACACGGCATCCTGCAGTGGCCCCCAGCAGTGGGAGTGACAACAGCCTGTGACTGCCCCATCCTGAGAAAATTGTTCAGCTTCGAAGTCTTCAGTGATGCTTTGGTCTCTGCACATTTTCCAGAGTGCTCTTCAAGCTTTATGTGTATTCTTTGAGCCACTTACACCTTTCCAGGAAATTTCTTTAAACTTAAGACAGCCAGAGTTTTTCCTATTACTTGCAGCTAAGAGCCTTGACTACATACAAATCATATTTTCCCCCATTTGCTGACAGGAGAGTGAGATTCAGAAATGCTGAGAGTGGCCTGTGAACACAAGGACAGTTGGTAGGCAGCTGCTCAGGGCTCTTCCCACTACGTTCTATCAGTTGTTTATCACTGGACTCACCAGATTCTGCACAGACACATGGAAAGCTTTACCACTAAAGGAGGGGTAATACCACTAATTATAATGTAGGCAAAGAGAAGTCAAACAAAAGCAAAAGCATCATTAACATCAGCCAAGCTAAAGCCTACAGGCCCAGGCTCAAACCCTCTTGCAGAGACTTGCAAACAGTAACATATCTTCTTTCACTGATGAACTCACAGTGAAATCCTGCAAACTGAATCTAGGTCGTATTTACATTCTGTGTAATATCCCGTCACCTTACAAGCCATTGACTGCTACCCCCTTTTGAAAGATATTATATCTGTCAAAGAATAGACTGGCCATTAGAAAACAAAACAACATCCAGTATTCAACAGTGTCACTTCCACGGAACTTTTCTAGTTTATCAACAAATTTTATGTGTTTTTTGGTCTAAACAATTTGCTCTGTTATAAACTTTGTAATGAACTAAATTCTTAGGAGTTTTAAAAATTGACCAACTATCTGAAACTACGCTATAATGGTATATATATTCTGCTTGTGACTTCACTATTTAAAGTTATTATAATTTAATTTTACAAGGAAAACCAATACAGACGAATTCAAAATTTATTAAAGTGTCTGATGGTTCTTATGGGGTTTATTTCAATGTGATTTATGGATTTGGTAGGGACATGACTCATAAAGAAGCCAAACCTTTGACATTATTTCTATAGTAAAATCTCCATGGCTTAAGATGACCATATTTACGATCACTTTAATACTATAAATCATAGACTGCAAACTAAAAAATACTCCAGTTCATGAGTCAAACAGATAAAGTAAATAGATGAGGCAGACTGGCTATAAGAATTCTGGTACCCAGTGTTTTCTTACTGGAACTGCTGAGTCTCAGCGACCAGCGAGATGAAGACTGGTGAATTGGAAAGACCCTCTTCTTCTAAGAGGGTTGCTACTATTCAGCTGCATATGATAGTTGAGGGGCAGCAATGGAGATCCAGAATTATAGAGAACCATCTGGAAATTTGGCTGGGAATCCAAATTTTCATAATGAAATCTTTTGACTGTTTAAATGCTGAATCATTAAAATGCCCCAAAAGCCAAATATATCAGCACTGAGAGCCAATTGTGGTCCATGGGTCACTAATTTGTGACTCAGATATAGTCTTGCTGGCATGGAGCCTTCCTGAATTAGAAGGTCATTCTCAACAACTGCATTCCATTCTGAAAATCTATGGCAGTAGCAATCCCCCAAAAACCACTTAAGTCTACAAAATGAATTTTTTAAATAGTGCTTTCAAAATTATTGTCTGCCAACCTCCTTCATGTTATTAAGTTCAGAATCTTTTAAAAAGGAGGCAAATGAGAAATGTACTATATCATCATTTGATTTATTATGTTTTGGGCAAATGTATAGTCTATTTCTGCATGATTTTGCATGTGTTTGTGTTCACTAGAAGCAGACTAGGAAAATATTTTAAAAATAATGAGCACCCATAACTTTTACGCCAAAACCAAATATGAAAAAAAAAGCAACTCCATCATTAAAGTGAAGAATTTGGGCATAAATATGAACTGGATGCCCCCTCTTCTTAATAGACTATCCCTCTAACTCTCCCCACAAACACTAGACTTGCTCTAGAATTATTAGAATTGAATTGTTGCGCCTCAACAATTAGAAAAGAGATGGAAACTGAACATCATTTTTAAATATAGTTTTGGACAATTCAACAGTGTTAGCTATACTAATAGTGTATTAGTCTTCTATTGTTGCCATAACAAATTAAACTCAATGGCTTGAAACAACATAAATTCATTATCTTATAGTTCTATGGGTCAGAAGTCCAACATAGGTCTACCAGGCTAAAATCAAGATGTCCACAGCGGTGCATTCCTTTCTGGAGGCTCTGTTTTGCCTTTTCCAGCTTCTAGAAGCTGTTCTTCTAGAAGCTATTTCAGCTCATGGCCTTCTCTCCATCTTCAAAACCAGTAATGTTGCATCTCTCTGACCATTCTTCCCTAGTCACATCTCTCTCTGACAACAGTTGTGAAAGGTCCTTCTCTTCTAAGGACTCATGTGATTTGATTAAGCCCACCTGAATGATCCAGGATAATATCCTCATTTTAAGGTCTCTAACCTTAATCAGATCTGCAAATTACTTATCTACATCACTTTTGCCATGTAAATTAACATATTCACAGGTTCTGGGGATTAGGATGTGGACATCTTTGGAGGGTCATTATTCTACCTACCGCAGAGAGCAACAATAACAACAACTATTACTTATTAAGTGCTTACTATGTTCCAGCTGTCACGCTATTTACTTTGCATGCTTCATCTCATTTAATTCTACAAACAACATATAAGGTATATAATATCTTTCCATTTTAAATATGAGAAAAACTGAGGCTAAAAGGTTAGGTAAATTGCTCAAGATCACAGCTAGTCAACAGCAGAACAAAGATTCAAATCTAAGAAGCCTGAATGAGCTATTACCCACGAGCTAAAATACCACAATATGTTCATGGAGAAGAGGGGACCAGGGAGAAGATTATGATTTGATTTGGACAAACCAAAGAGAGAGGTTCTATTGACCTCTTAGCCATTTCCTGTCTCGTTTTTGTTTTTTGCTGTTGTTGTATTTCATAACATTTAATGAATATGTATATGCAAATCTGTTGCATAAAAATGCCTCAGGTAATGGTTACGATTTCATTCTAGAAAAATTCTAAAATAAGTTCTCATTGGGCCACACTGAAAATTTGCTTTTACAGAGTTCCAAGAATACCGACAAAGCATTCTGTCTTCTTTGAAATGAAATATCATCTTGATTCTAGGTCTGCATTGATTGTTAGAAGTATCATCAATTTAATAAACAACTTTTCAGCAAAAAAGAAAAATAATATAAAACAAAAACAAAATATAGCATTGACACTTCAATGTGCACATCTCAATTAGAACATGCACAGACTGACTGAAATGTTTCAGAAACCATAAAATGTGTCTTAGAATTTTCCACGGGATTTTCTGGCTTTATCTCTTACAATTCCATTCACATTAAACTTGCTATTATATAACAACCTATACTTTTGTCCCTACTTTTCCTTTTTCCTGAAATGTCTTCTCTCACTTCTTCCTCTCCTGAAATGTTTGTTCATCCTTAAAAACCTCAATTTAAATGTCACTTGGTGATATATGCCCATACCCAGGCTTAAGCCAGATTACTCACTGCCTCTTCTGGGCTCCCCACAACTCTCTGCACATTTCTTTGTTACAGGATGTACCACAATGACTGTAATGATTCATTTACACTATCTCCATCTATTAAATTGGACAATAACCCTACCATGTACCCATATCAAAGCTCTGGTGTAAAGATAAGTGAAAGAAATATGAGACATCTCATGAGTTTTTCACAATCACTCACACACAGTTCTTACACAACGTATTTTTACTACTCTCTCTTTACTCTTGTTCTTCAACCTGGTGCTCTTAATCAGTCCTTAACTGAAGGGAGTTAGTTAACTATGTGTAATATTCAATGTCTGTAGTAGGCAGCCTTCAAATGGTCCCCAGTGATCTCCACCTCTTGATATTCATGCCTTTGTGTAATCCCCTCCCTTTAGTATGGGCTGGACCTAGTGATTTGCTTCCAACCAAGAGACTACAGCAGAGGTAGTAATAGGAGGTCACTTCTGTGGCTAGGTTACAAAAGGTGGTGATTTCCATCCTGCTAGCAGGCTCTGTCTTACTGGTTTTGATGAAGCAAGCTGCCATGTTGGAAAGGCCACATGGCAAGGAGTTGAGGGCAACCTACAGTCAATAGCCAGTGAGGATCTGAATCCACCAACAACCACATAGGTGAGCTTGGAAACCAATCCTTCCCCAGCTCTGGCAGACATCTTGATTGAGAGACCCTGAAGCAGAGGCCCCAGCTATGCCATGCCCAGATTCCTGACCCACAGACACTGTGAGACAATAAATGTGTGTTGTTGTAAGCTGCTAAGTTTGGGGTTTATTTGTTATGCAGCAGTAGATAACTAATACAATGTTCTACCCTTTGATAAAAGAACTTTAAGCAAAAGGAAGCCTCTTATATGGCATCAGAAGTTATAGGAAGAAAGTACAAATCACGAAAATAGGCGGCACCAGACAGACAGTAAAAGCACTATCCAAGCAGTCAGTGTGGCTCGTTGCCCCAGCAGAAGCACACAGGAGAGACAAGGTCCTGATTTGAGAGAAGAAACTTACCCTCAGAGCCCAAACCCACGACCTGGATATGATACGCTGGGATGGGGAGGAAAGGAGATCATCAAGAGAATGTGATGTCCCCAGAGGGTTACACACCCACTGCAGTATTAGATCAGCAGCAGAACAGGAAGATGAACTCTGTTCCATGGAGCATTCAAACGGTAAGGAGGCGCAAGGATGGTCAAACTTTCATTCCGACTAACACGTCAGAGCCAACAATCAAGGAAGGAAATGAAAGGCATCTGTTGAGTTTCAACTTCAATAATCCCGTCCTCCACAGGTGTCTGTTGCCAAGACACCACTATTATTACACTCCTGGCATGTATAATCTTTTTATTTCTCTATATGAGTTTTCAGCTCTATGCTTTTCATAAAAACCCCAAAATAAAACTCAAATAATATATCCATTTGGGACAAAGGTGAATTAGAGTTTACTGACTAACCAAGTCAAAGCAGGTGAGAGTGGCTAATGAGGCGGCTCCCATCATCTCAGTGCTCAGGAGAGCTGGCACAGAGGCAGGCTTGTGTGGACACACACCAGTAGGTGCTCTGACGATCAAACCACGGCAGGGCTGGAGGTGATACATGGATATGATGGCTGCGCTGGGATGCTGCATAAAGGCTCTAACAAGCCTGGAAACTGCTACATTGAAGCTGGTATGCTTCCCCCACTCACTGACAGATTCAGATAGCACAGACTCCTCTCTAAGCTTTTCATCTTTAAAAAGGCAGTTCGGCTCCGGAGCCTTTGAGCCTGTTCCATTTTGGGCTGACTGCTAATTGTATGCGTGCACATATGTGTTTCAGAAAAGAGATAAGCACATTGCCTTGGCCTCCTCACTAACTGCGCAGACACGTCTCACTTCTGTTCTCTGTGAGTTTTCTAAACGTGGCATGAAGTTTTCTAAACATTAACCCTTTCCTGGTAACCACAGTACACATTCTTCTAGAGATGCTTTCTTGTTTTTATTTTTTTTATTTTTTTATTTTTTTTGTGAGGCAGATCAGCCCTGAGCTAACATCCATGCTAATCCTCCTCTTTTTGCTGAGGAAGACTGGCTCTGAGCTAACATCTATTGCCAATCCTCCTCGTTTTTTTTCCCCAAAGCCCCAGTAGATAGTTGTATATCATAGTTGCACATCCTTCTAGTTAGAGATGCTTTCTTGATTATGTTTATTTAAAAATACCTTTTCATTATTAACTGAGTCCTGGGGCTTGGTTTTTTAATTTGCTTTTGTGGTTATGTTTATATTTTCAAATTACTCAATAATAACAACACAGTGTAATAATATATAGTGAGATGAATGAAGCATCATTAGTGTTAGGGGCCATATTTTAAATTTTAAAGCCTAAAGTTGTCTGATTTTCATGTTTTATGAAATATGTCACAATTTTATTATATTTTGCAATGCTGATTCCAGGAAAAGAAAATTCAGAGTGGTCGTTCATAAAAATGCAACAGTCTTTCCCAACAGTCATGGCAACTAGTGGCCAGATGGTAGGATTGTCTGATTGCTGATTGTGATTCTTTAGAAAAGAAATCCACATACAAGCAGTCGGGCTCATAAACTCTGCCCTGCCTGAGAACTGAGCAGACTCACTAATTCTTCAGGGGTCATATTCTCGACTCCGGGCAGATGAGTATCACAGTAGGGCCCTGGACGCATGCATCTAACTCCAGGGCACCCCAATCTAACACTCAATTACCAGAACAAGAGGAACCTCCCCCATCCTAGGAAGTACAACAAATCCTCCTACGGAAGGCATTTTTCTAACTTCCAGAGAAAGTGTTATTCAGTTACACCAAGCGTCTCTTTCTTTTTTTAAGCCCCTATTCAGAGGTACATAGTAAGCAGAGTTGAATAAACAATAACATGCTGAATCCATTGCTCCAGCAAAGCTACCTACTTTACAAAAGATGACTCAGTTGAAAAGTAACCATAGAAAAGTGCCCAGTTGAAAGAGTCCCAAGGAAATAAGACATTTACTCAAGAGGAGAGCTAGTCTGATCACAATAGGAACAACAACAAGAGTAGTAGCTAACATTTATTAAAGATTTCTTCTGTGATAGGCTACTAAAGTGCCAAGGCATTTGACAACTAAAACAACCTTGTTATTTAGAATTTTTTTGTGAACGGTGATATATATGTTTTCACTCCCTGTTTGTTATTGTTGTTCTCTCTGATCTGTGATTTTTGTGGCCCCCTCTCTGCCATTGCCCTCATTTTCTTACTTCCTTTAGTATGTATACATCAGTAATTATCATGGCGCGCATGCGCGCGCGCGTGCGCACACACTGAATTATCTGTCCTGTTCTGTACTTGTGATTTTGATAGATCCATCGAGAACTATTTTTAAACAGCTGATAAAAAAAGTTATTTTTAATCCATACAATAAATTACCAGCTTCAATTTAAATTCTTTTTTGAAGAATGCAGAATAAAAAAGAATAATGTTACAGCCGCCTTTCCAAAATATCATCTCTTTAAACACTTTAGGCAAATTACATTGCTTGAAAAGGAACTTTAAAGAAACACACACAAGGCAGCTATTTGAGGCAGGGGCATGCATGGGCTACAATTGACTTAAAATCTTGGCTTCGGTTGCCTAGTAGTAAACCTTTCTCTTTAACGTTTTGTGCATAACAGTAGCCTCCCAGACTCTTTTAAATGCTAGGAAACCAACAGTAATAAAGAAAAGTGAAGAGAACTTAATATCATCATAAAATTCACTACTCTTTCTCCATAATCACCAAACTAAACAAGCCTGACAAACAGGATGACAGTGATGATTAAAAAAAAAAATCAGTATTGACATGTTAGAGAAAAAGAAGTAACTACAACAATGAGATCATAAAATGTAAGCACTAGGAGGATTCAATGATATAAAAACTTAAGTACTTTCAGAAATGAAACTCCTTGGGGAACACCAAAGGAGGCTCTTTGTTTAACAACAGAAGTCAAGTATCTAATAGAATTCCCTGTGCTTAGACATTTTATGGACCTGCTGTGATGTGTGACATGGATTAAAGCCAGCATCAGAAGGTCCTGGAAGAACAGAAGCAGTCAGGATCAGTAGAAAGCATATTGAGCAGGCATCAGGAGAGTGTAAGTTGAGAGGCCCTAAGAAGTCCCCTCTGCCGCCTCTGCTGAGGCCTGCAATTTTACCTTTGGAGAATCATTCTCCTAGGTTAAGGTAAGAACAGGGGTTTGATAAGAGAAAGGAGAGGGAAGAACTTGGGGGAGAGTGGGCCCTACTGAGAAGGGGTCTCTTTTATGGCCAAAAGCCAATAAAAGGACACTGGGTACCATGAGAAGCAAGAGAAGGCATCACTATTTGGGGCCTCAAAGAAACTTGAAGAGGAAGAGGGAAAGATAAAAAGAAAGTGTACGTCTCACAATTTTGATTGGGTGATCCTAAAGCAAAATTTCTCACCTTTGGCTTTATTGACATTTTGAATCATATAATTCCTTGTTATAAGGGGGGCTGTCTCATACTGGATATCCTGTGCAGGATGAAGATTAATGACTCAGTTGGAAAGTAACCAGAGAAAAGCGCTCAGGTGAAAGGGTCTCAGAAAACTAAGACATTTCCTCAAGAGGATAGCTAGCCTAATAATAATATTATAGGATGTTGAGCAGCATCTCTGGCCTCTACCCACCAGAAGCCAGTAGCAATACCCTCCCTCCCACAGTTGTGACAACCAAAAATGTCTCCAGACATTTTCAAATAGCCTCTGGCAGGTGGGAAGGCAAAATCACCCCCATTTGCCATCCACTGCCCTAAAGGATCAATTTACTTCCTAAGCTGGGCAAGACCATTTCCCATCCATTCTACTGGTCCACCCTTCCCATTCTCCTGTTCCCTCTCTAACGAACTGCACAACAGTGGGAAGATTGCAGGCTCATCAACATACACAAAAAATAATCAAACCTCCTTTTTTAGTTGTAATCATCAGAGCAGAGAGACGTATTAGGATGATCTGAAATGAATGCCTCTTCACTCAGAACATCTTTGTCCTTTGATAAATCCGAAACTCTTGATTCCATCTTTGTTTCTAGAGATATTTTATTCTTTCTCCATTACACAAGACCAGTTCCAAGAGGAGATATCCAGTAAGACTCAGAAAGATTTGCCCAATTTAATTAACGCTTATGTGAGTGAACCAAGAAAGCATTAATCCAGATAACTAATCAATAAACTTTGTTATGCATAAAAATTATTTTTGTAATCAGAGATACTGAAGAATGGGCTTCTAACATCTTGGTTCTTGTGAACTGAACCCCTTTCCATCCATTCCCTTCCTTTTCCTTTGTTTTTTCTTTCTTCCTTTCCTTCCTTCCTTCCTTCCATCATCCCTCTATCCCTCCCTCACTCCCTTTTCTTCCTTTCATCCTTCCTTATTCCCTCCATCCTTCCCTCCCTTCCTTTCTTTTTCTCTCCTTTTAGGTATATCATGCTTTCCTCTGTGAGAAAAAGAAAGGATGTGAGAAGGACAGAGATTATGAAGCATTAATTAGGGGGAAAAAATAACACCCTCACTGGAAGGAAAATTATATTAAACTGCTGCATCATTTGTGCAAATGGTGCAACTTCGTCATTAGTGTAACTGTATAATAGTCAGAGGTCCAGAAAATGTGATTTATATTTCTCCTACTGATTTCTGATTTAGGATTATTATTATAAGATCTGTAGGGGAAAAATTTCTCTTAGAGTTGAAGGTAATGAACTGAAACAATCTATAAGAAATGCAGTTTAATTACTGCACATTATAAATTGAATAATGTATTTCTACATAAAATATGAATCTTTTCCCCTTATTTATTTTTGTATGGTTGCAAATTAAATGGTGAATAACATAAGAGCTAAGAATAAGGAGGCTTGTCTTCTGGCCCCTGTTTGCCTCTCACTAACTGTATGACCATGAGTAAGACAATTAATCTCTCTGAGCCTCAGTTTCCCCATTTGTGAAAGTTAGGAGATTGGACTAGATTACCTTTAAGAATTCTTCTGTCTCCAAAATTTTATGATCATGGGGAAAATGTAACTCAAAATATCTGAAACTGAAAGGAAAAAACTGCAATTCTACCAACTATGGAAGGTAATTACTCTGCAGCATACATAATTTCTATGCCAAAGCTACAGGGTTATAAAAGCAAAAAAGCCTTCTTTTATTGATCAAAGCTCTTGACTATAAAGTAATGTGTATTGCTCTTAGATTCTTCTTTAAATTAGAACATCTATGATGAATTTTCAGAAGGGATAAGCAAGTTTGATTTGGTTCTTTAGTTTTTCTTTACATTCCTAACAGGGAGTATAAAACTTACCCAGAGCAAGCAGGAATTCCTTTCCTTAGAACACATTCAGAACTAACTACGGAATCAAAAACCATCTGCTTTAGCTTATGACTTGTTTTGTTGGAAGGGAGCATTTATAGCATACTCATCCAAAAATTAGAGTTATAACAAACCTTTAAAAGTAAATTTAAGGCATAGAAAGATTTTATTTCCTAAATAGCTACTGTTTACCTGTACATGAATAGTCATCAATTCTGATGTATCCAGTTCTGCAGACACACATGAAAGAACCTGGGGTGTTGACACACATTGTATTCTCTCTGCAGTAATGGCGCCCTTCAGCACACTCATCAATGTCTGTGAAGAACAAGTAGGGCAAAGAGGTCAACAGTGGCCAATATTCTGGAGTTCTCTAAAATTTTCTTTGGTGGGGAGAGGGCAATATTTACTAATTGAAAAGCATTTTTAAAAAAGTATTCAAAACATCTCTAACAGGAATGTGTGATGTTCAAATGACAGAAACCATAAGAGTTTTTTCCCAACAGCTCTTGCTGCAGTTTCAAAGATGTCTTGCATAATTTTAAATATATTTGGAAACTTTCAGTGCATTCATGTACCTATGTTTGATAAAATGAATCAAAGTAGAAAGATTGGGCTGCCTTAGAGTCTTGGAAGCTTCAATTACTAAGCCTACCATATATCATTTTTTGATTCACCGACTGTTCTGTACCTTGGGGAAACCCTGCAAGAGGTAAATAAAGTGTCCAATATATACCAGAACTTGAATAACTTCACTTAAAGATATGAAACCAATCACAGGTAGTTTATTAGAGATACAAGAAGAGATATAGCTATCCCAGTAAGTGTCTGAACAGAAATGAAATTACAATGTGGAGACCTGATATAAATGAGAAGTTGTAAAACAGTAAAATAAGATATCATATTGAGGAACTTCCATAGTAATTCACACAAGTTCTGAGTGCAAAAACTTACAGATGCTAAGCCAGAATAGGCACAAGAACTAATTGGGAAGAATGTGAATTTTGACAGTAAAACTGTCCCCATTTTATAGCACCTCTCTACATGGAACATAAAGTATTTTACAGATATTTTATCATTATGTAATACTCTTTATTAAAGGCCTTAAGGCATTGACCAGACAAAGTATTTCTTTTCCAGAAGTCTACTTTCTCAAATCCTTGTGATGAATCCACAAAGTAGCATTCCCCTCATTTGTATTATTAAGAGAAATGGATCAAGGGGCCGGCCTGGTGGCATAGTGGCTAAGTTCACGTGCTCTGCTTCAGCGGCCCAGGGATCGTGGATTCAGATTTTGGGCGTGGACCTACACACTGTTCATCAAGCCATGCTGTGGAGGCGTCCCACATACGAAAAATAAAGGATGATGGGCACAGATGTCAGCTCAGGGCCAATCTTCCTCAGCAGAAAGAGGAAGATTGGCAATAGATGTTAGTTCAGGGCTAATCTTCCTCACCAAAAAAAAAATCTTCATTCATTTATTCAACAAGTATATAATGGACATGCACTATGTCCAAGTGCTGCATTAGATCACAAAGAAAAATTCTAGCTGGAGAAATAGCACTTAAATGATAATGTTATGAAGTGATGCACACTACAAAACAGAAACATATACAACGTGTGTTAAATAGGGAGCAACCAACTTTTTTTTCCACCAGTAATTTTATTGAGAGCATAATGGTTTACAACATTGTGTAATTTCAGGTCCACCTTACTGTATATCAGTTTCTGGATAGAATTCATCGTGCTCACCCCCAGGAGTCTAATTATTGTCCATCACCATACATATGTGCCCCTTCGCCCCTTTCAACCATCAGCCAACTTTTTTAAACACAGTGATTGTTTGTTCTAAGTACCTATTAATGCAGAACACATTTGGGAATTTATATTTGGTGATATAGATAATTTTATAATTCTTCCCTTCTCCAACTTGAGGAGCTGATAATGAAATTAAGATGCCAGGACATAACTTACATGATAACAACATGAGGTCTTATATGGAGAGTGAAGAAAGAGAGAGAGAGAAAAGGAAGGAAAGAAGAAAGGGAGGCAGGAAGGCAGGAAGGCAGGCAGAAAGGAAGGAAGGAAGGAAAGAAGGAAGGAAGGAGGGAAGGAGAGAGGGAGGGAGGGAAGGAAGGAAGGCGGGAAGGCAGGCAGGCAAGCACACACTACAGGGACTAGTATTCAAAGAACAGATTGATGACTAGGGGCAGAAGCAACCCAGTAAAATCTGACGTGTGGCAGGGCTTGAGGTGGATTTTGAAGAAGTAGGCTTAAAGTGACAGACTTGCACAAAGTCGGAGAGGGCTGCCAGAGAAGAGAGTTTCCTGTCAAATAGAGATGTTCAAAGACGAGCAGGAATGCTGTAGAGATTCAAGTCTAGGGTATTGGCATAGGCAGCAAAAATAAGAAACATTGAGGAACAATGAATATTCCATTTGATTGGAGTTTGTGTGAGGAAAAAAATGGAAACACAGGAGATATGAGATATAATGTGAATGCACTTAAATGTCCAACAAACAGAGGAAGGCACCTTCCTTGCTGTGATATGAAAACATTAAACCATGTGGAAGGAGGGGGTGGGGAAGAAACAGAAAAATAAATCTCACAAGAGTTGGTAAGATAGTGCAATTACAGAGTTGATAAGAGAAGTGCAATTGAGGTGAGGAGAACATTCACAAAATTAATAAAAGTCTGAGTCTTAGGTGGTTACTAAATCTAAAGTAACCTCCCAGCCACAGTTTCTCCATATTATTTATCAGGGTCTGAAAGTATCCTATTAAGTTGTTGGTTAATACGTCTGTTGCCTATTTCTATTGGAATATAAGATTTGGGACAACGAATCTTATTTGTTCTAGAACAACGGCTGGCCTTCACCAAATATCTGCTGAATGAATCAATGAATCTTTTCATGGCCTTTCATCTGGAAGGAGAAAGGATAAGAATCCTCATTCACACTGGTCTGACCTGGAGCTCAAATTGGCAGAGTGAATCCTTTGTCCTCCCAGTACACTGCCTGGCATTTACTTAGACATGGAATGGACTTTTTGTATAAACAGTGAACACAAGCCATCGTGGCGAAACAGCCCTGTATAGTGGAAGAACACTGGGGTGAGAATAAAGAAGCCTAGATTCTAGTCTTGCTGTATTATAAACCTGACAGGCATTTCATCTCTCTGGACCTTAATTTCATCAGCTATAAAAACAAAGGCTAGAGTTTTCCAAGTCATTACCAGCTCTCAAACTCTACAATTCTAACAAAGAGAACATGATCTATATGGTCACAGCGGAGCATCTGATGCTCCAGGATTTTGTAGGATACACAATCATAAGGCACGAAGCTTACAAAGCAGAAGTAAACTATGTTTCTTATACTTTAACAACTTCTCTTGCCCCATAAAATTCAAGCTGATCTATTTTAGAGACATGAATTTATAAATTTATAAAGTCCCTTTTATCCTATCTGAAAGCTGAGGCCAGCTTAGTAATCATTCAGAATCATAGATTTTTAGACCTGAGAGGAACTTTAGAAGTCATCTAACCTAACCCCAGTCATTTACAACTGAAGAAATGGAAAACAAATTAAAGAGGTGGCAGGCATCAGATCATGCAACTTTTCTGAACCACATTAAAAAATTTAGACTTCATCCCATACGAAATGTGAAAGGTTTTAGGAGAGGATTAATTGAATCAGATCTGTGTTTTCGGAAGATCCCTCTAGCACAAGTGGCCGTGGTTAATGAGTGGCGATCATAATGAGAACACTGTTTCCAGACCCCAGATCCCAAATTAATATTCCTTTTGGCCTATAGACTGGTCTCCAGACTAACCTTGGAGGCAGTGGGCACTCAGGCACCACGCCCCCACTCCTCTCTGCTTCTGCACACACCCCGCTACCCCCATCTTATGCCTTGTATGTCACTGATGCTATTTTTTTAAAAGCATAGTGTATTTCTAAGGCTATAGCATTTATCTAAATTTTGCCCTGTAAAAGGACTATATTAGCATGTTAATGAACACTAATGCCTTCTTGCTTAGCCAATAAAATCTTGAACTCATGCAGCTCACTAGCAAGGACTCCACACACTGAAGAATAATACAGATTGATATGGATTACTGTAAAGCCTTGGCCCACCAGCTGTGAAAAACTAGCTTGGCAAAGTTGGCAAAGAGATCAATAACTTAATTCATAAGCTGAGAAAAAGGCTAAGTTCTGAGAAATGTAATTCCGGAAAGAGATTTGACAGTAACATTTGGGAAGATAAGAGTATTTTAAAAAATAAAAAATTTGCAAGTATAAGTAAGCTTCTCAGTGAGAAATCAGTAAAGAATAAATTAAAATGTAATTTACAAATAAGCTAACATTTAAAGGAATTGCCAGCAATCATTTTAAAGTCAGTGGCATTAATGAGTTTGTTTACCAAATATTAATTTTTATCTATTAAAAACTGTATCTGTCACATGCTACTAAAACATGATTTTTTTGACATCTCAAAATAGTAGCCATAAATTTCCTTCATTCATTTTTTTAAATTCATTCACTGTAAATTGTATGGCACATTCTTCAAGAAGAGTGAAAGCTCTAGCATTATATCAGTTTTCTTGCTACTCTTAATAGAATATACATTATTCCTAGCTTTGGGATTCCTGAATTTAAAATACATACATTTGGAGACACGCAGTGGAAAAATTTGAGACAGGGTTAGGAGTGGATCATAAAATAATACCTTTGGGGTAAGAGGAGATAATTTGGAATATTAAGGGGCAGCCGAAACAAAAGCATGAGTAGTTTATCCATGTAAGTAATATTTATTGAATTCCTACTCTGTCCAAGGTACTAACTTTGACACCAATGGCATAGCCTTGAAAAAGACAGATGTAGTACCTGTCTTTGCAGAGCCTTTGGTCTTTCTGACAAGAGAGACAAATAACAACAAAAAAGTGTAGTGGGAGTCCATCTGGAAAACAAATTGAGGGCTCCAAGCCTAGTCTTGCAGGCCAGGGAAAGCTTCCAGGATATGTGACATCTAAGCATAGGCTTCAAGAAGCGGTAGAGTTAGCCAGGTGAGATAGAAAAGGGGAGAGCATTTCAAACAAGGGAATTGTGTGCAAATGCTGGAAAGGGGGAGAATTTGATATACTCAAAGACGAGCAGAACATTCAATGTGGCTAATGAAGTAAGCAGGAGCTATTTTGTGTGGAGGTCTTGCAAACCATGTGAAAGAGTTTGATGTTATCCTATGATCAATGAGAACCTAATGAAGTTTTTTAAATCAATTTTTAATACGTAATATGTGTATATGTTATAAAATTTAAAAAATACAATGGAGTGCACAATAAAAGTAAGTCTGACCCTCAACCACTCAGTTCTCCCACTCCTAATCCCTGAGACAACCACTGTTATCAATTTCCCGAGCAACCTTCCAGAAATGCTCTATACCCATATAAGAACATGCATAGGGGGGTGCGTATGTGCTTCTTCTCTGAAGGGTGTTAAGCAAGGGAATGAGATGACATGAGTTGCTAAGCAGGATCTTTTTAACTGCAAGGTAGAGAATGGATTAGAGACTAGCAAACTGGAAGCTAAGAGGAAGCTCACTTAGCAGTTTGGATTCCTGTGTCTGTGACAGTACATTCTAGTTGAATGTAGAGGAAGTGTGCCAGATTCAAATATATATATATATATAGGATCTAAAATTGACTGCACTGTGGGACTGACTGGTTGCCTGCAGATGAGGGAGGGAAGCTCTCCAGGACAACATCCTCCTTTCTTAACTGAACAACTGGGTGGATCTGTACTGTGGGGAACTGGAGGAATGCATTTGGGTTAAAGAGGAGTATGGTTTTAGACATGTTGAATTTGAGGTGCTTATGACGTATCCAAGTAGAAATGTCCAAGAGACAGTTAGATATGTGGGCCTCGAGCTCAGAAGAGAGAACAGGGCTGAAGATCAAGATTTGGGAGTCCTAAGCACAGAGAAGGTAATTGAAGCCATGGTGATAGACAACATCAACCAGGGACAGGGTGCAGAATGAGGAGAAAAAAATTAAGATGGAGCCCTGGAGAACTTCAGCATTTAAGGGGCAAGTAAAGAAAGGAGACTGAGAAAGGTTGCTCAGAAGGGTAGCAGGAAATTTAGAAGAGCGTTGGAGGTAAACGACTGCTGAAATTTGGTCAACTATCACCTTTTCAACACATCCTCTATATTTGGGGAAATCCACATCTCCCCAAGACAGAAGTCACAGCTCAAATTTTCAGTGTCCTTAGCAGCTAGTATTTGGCCTGTAACCTAGGACTGCCAATCAGGGGCATGTATGCAAAACTTCAATTCAGAAGAGAACTTCCTGACTAAGCAAGGTTGTGAAATCTTCTAGCAAGCATGGTGGAGAAGACATTCAGCACTTAGGGGTGATAGCAGTGGCGTAGCTTCTGGAGACTGGTCCTGGGTGTCATCAGTGAGAATTGTGCAATGTTTGTGTGAGTTGTGGTGTTGACACCAAGACGCAGAGGCAGTGACATTATTACCCAGGTATAATGGGTGTTGTCTTGGCTGAATATCATCTAAACTTGTCCTCACAAATATATTGTGAGCCACTTAACGTCCTTCAATATATTCCTTTTCTGCTTAAACTGCCAGAGTAGATTCTATTGTTTGCAACTCTGATCTCTGATCAATATAGTGTAGCATCATGAAGACAAGGTAAATAAGTGTTTGAAGGAGAGAGTAATCAATAGAATTAATTGCTGCCCAGAGGTCAAGCAAGACACAGACTGAAAGATGTCTGATTTCACAATAGAGGAGTTATCAGTGACCTTGGTGAGAACAGTTTGGAGTGGATATGGGATGAAAAATCTAGATTGGAGTGGGTTAAGGAGAGTGTCTGACATGAACAAATGGAAACAGTGAGAATAGATCACACCTTTAAGAAATCTGGCTATAAAGGGGAAGAGAGGCAATAACACAAAAGCTAGAAGGGGATGTGGGGTTAAGGGAGAAACGAGCATATTTAAACGCTGATGGGAAGGAGCAAATAGAAGAAGTTGAAAACTGAATTTGAGGGGATAACGGAGGCAGACAATTTCCTCTGAAGACAGGAAGAGATGAGATTCAGCACTCAGGTGGACCCATTACTTCTAGGAAGATAGGTAGCTATTCCTCTGAGACTAGGGAGAAGAAAGGAAGGGTGGGTGTGAAGCATGTGGTTTATGTAATAGGAGCAGGAGGATGAGGAAGTTACTATATGCTTCTTTTTGGTTGGTAAAGAAGTTATCTGCTGAGAATAAGAGGATGGGTAGAGTGAAAGGTTTGCAGGGAATGGTGAGGATTTGAAATAATCATTGTAGGAAATAAGGGGAAACTGAGAAGGGATGCATAGTACAATTACCAAGCAGAGTATAGCACCCAGCTCAGGTTGGTAATCATGCACACACATGGCTGTACAGATTCACAGTTGGACAGATTTATCACTTGACATTTTTATAACACTTTGACTTTAACAGTGTATGTTCATATACATTATACGTTAATTCTCACAATAACCCTGTGACCTAGGGAGAACAGATAGAGTTAGCCCCTTTACACAGCCAAGGAACTTGTGCGAAGTTGAGAAGTTTCCCAAATGTTTGCTGTAAGTTAGTGGTTGGCAAATCTAGAGTAGAATCACTCCCTATAACCTACTGTTCCTCCACAATCTGGTCCCTATCTTTGCAGCTTAATCTACTAACCATCCTGGATATAAGCCTCCTGTTGCAGAAAAACTCCAAAACATGTCTTGCCCTTTCTCCGTGCTTACTCTTCTCTGCCAATCTAAATTGGATTCACTCTTCAAGGCCCAGATCAAATCCCAAAACCTCCACAGTGTCTCCCTAACCTCTCTGGCCGTGGGGATTCCATCTGTCTCTACTTCTGCATTTTTTGTCTGTGCTTATTCATGGCTAGCCAGTAGCTGTTTTGCTGAATCCAGCTTGCTTGAAACTAAGGAACAGACAGGCTCATTTGAACGATTGCCTTGTCAAATTGGATTTGAAAATTCATCGAGTTGAATAGCATTCTTTCCAAGAAGGCAGATTAGTATTTTTAAATATTAAAAACCAATTTAACAAATATATATTTATTTTGCCAGAAAACTAGGGTTTCAGTCATTATAATATCCAAATTGCTGTCCATTCAGAGTTATTAGATTAATCTAAACATCACATCAATGCTTTCATGAAAGATATGGGGCCACTCCAATTTCCAATTGCTTGTTGATACATAAATCACTGACTAAACTGTACTGCTAAATTTGATAATCTTAATCAATAGTTAATTTTGATTAGGAAGTATGACCTCACAACAACTCTGTATAAACAAACATATACGTTCTACAATTTCAATCCCATTTCTTCACCATCACATTCTTATTTAAGGATATGAACAATATGTAAAAATCTGTTTAGAAGCATATTCTTCATACTAAAGAAAAATTACTTGGAGGAAATTTAAAATGGAATAAAAAGTAAAGACGAAAATATTCTTATGTATTATTAAAACGCCAGGGATCTATTTTTATATCATACCAGTGAATCAGAGAAGTAATTTAGAACCATAATGTCCTTGCCTCTTTACCAACACTTCATGTTCATCAAGGCCACACCAATTTCCTACCCGTCCCTTGTGTCCAAATACATGAGGCTCTTCTTGCCCTGGAATAGTCGTTTGCCCAAACAAGCCAAGTCCTTTTCCATCACATAACTCAAATCTCTCACTCGTCTCTGTCACATTCATTTAACGTGTGCCTAACTGCTTCCCACAATCCTTGGCTGTTGTTGCCTCTTGAAAACTTACTCCCATTTCTACTTATGATATTAATAATGAAACTAACATTTACTCCCACGTCTGTTGCTTTGACCACGTCACTTCATTTCTCTTCACAGTATCACATGTTTTCACAACAGATCCCAAACATAATCTCAGGACCATTGAATCAAAGTTAAATTTGTTTTATTTGTGCAATCCTTACGTATTTCTAGCTATACTGTTTTCCTGCCATTAACCGTGCTCAAACTTCCATCTCCTATCTCCAAGCCTTTTTTCATATGTCCTTGATGCACAGGATAATCTGATTTTATATTGGAGCTGACTCTTCTTTTTGAAGGCTAATAAATAAATAAAGAGAGGAAGAGAATTGTAAAAGGAATGTTAATAGTTGTGTTTCATTTCAAGCAAGCAATTGTCAATCGACTTCAACACGTTTAACAAATAGAACTAGAACATTTGACTTGGATTTCTTGGAAGGCAAGACAGAATTGATATTTGTAAGTTTATCTCTAAGTTACACCTGACCTTAAACTTACTAGAGTTGCAAAAAGACTTTTCCCATCAATTAAATTTTTAAAAATTGTTAATCATGTGATGCCTCACATATTACTTCAAATGAATTCCTTTCAAGGGAGGTGGCCTTTTTTTTTGTTTAATAATTTTCATTTATCTAATGAAAAAATGATAATAAACTGCTGCTTCACATAAGACACTTGCAACTGATTTAAAATGAATTGCTTAATTCTAAGCAGACATTTTCTCCCTAATATTCATAAACAAGTACATACACATGTAATTATCAACTATTTTAACCTGCTACTCATTTCACAGAAAAAATAACATGAATTCCCATGGTTACATTTTAAGTCTTGTCATATAACTTGGAAAATGAGGACAAATTACACATCCTCTATATCCAAGAACTGGTTAGAATATTATTCAGACCAGAAAGGAATTTGGTGCAAAGCGGTTTGGTTCTGGAAATAATCCACGGTAACTTAGTTACTGAAGTAGCTAAAGATCTCATTATAATTGGCTTAAAATATAAGACAATCTCATCATATGGACTCTATGAGTATAGGTGCCTCAAGTTTCCAATAAACTAATAGTGTAATATCTTAGTCTCAAAAATAAATTCACGCTGCACAAACTGACTGACACACTGTTAGTAATAAATACATGCAAAAAACATGAGTTTAATGATAAACTTTTACCAAGGACTTATTTTTCTGGAAGGTATTTTCACATACTTAAATCTTATTTAAACTCCACCAACAACCTCATGAGACAAATTCTCCCATTTAATAGATGAAGAGACTGAGGCTCGAAGATATTAAGCGATTCGCAAGTTCCCACGCTTAGTAAATAGCAGAGGTAAAAATTAAACCCAAGTCTTCTTGTGCAATATTCTTTCCATAACATCAGAACCGCCCCCATCTGCCAAAAATGGAAAAATTTTGATTTGATCCATATAAACATTTTGCATTCATTTATTTATTAAATCCCCAAATTTCTTCTGACATATATTTTTAAAAAATAATTACAGGTGACTGCACATATAAATCTGCAAAGTATTCATCCATAATGACTCTTTACCCACAAGAAGTGGGTACAAAATAAGTATTTGTTGTGAGTTAGTTTTCAGCATTGACACAATTGACTAGTAAAAGGGTGACAATTATAAATACTTGTTTAACTTTGGCAGGCAGTAAATGTTTCTATTATACTACAAAGAAATGCAAAGGTAAGCAATCTGGTGAGAACAGTGGGCCAAATAAAACCTAAAATCATACTAAAAATTCCATTATGTTACAGGCTATGGACAGAAATTTCCTTGGCGGTTGATGAATCTGAGGCCTCCCTCAACGTCTCCCCAGTTACTTCTGAGTGTACTATGAGTGTTTCTATGCGTTCAGGAATAAATCAACATATACTTACTACCACTGCCCACTACCCTGCCCCTGGGCATCCTCTGGGCCTCTTCCACGTTCTTGAAGTCTCTGCTAAAGCTAGTACATATCCCCTCGTCCATACTTCTGTTCTTTGCAAAGAAGCTTCCATCCCCAAAGCTACAAAACCCTTGAGACACCACACAGCATCTTCTTCAGTCTTCACAGCATGTTCAGAGCTACTCAAAATGGAAAAGAAAAAAGGTTCTTCTACCTCATTTTGTTTTGTTCTTTGGGTCCTAGGCCCTATAGTATCCTTGTTCATGTCCTAAATATAAGAGTTTATTCCCTTCCTCATCATCATGTTATGTCTCTCACGCCGTTCAGTGTGAGAGTTTTTCAAAACTCTCTAGGTACTCTCTTCCATTTCCTCAACTACCGTTTAAATGCCAAAGAATCCTGAATTCTACGTCCAACTTAAACTTCTCTGAACTCCATATCCAAACATATCCAACTTAGGTGTCTCATAGGCACTACAACCCAACGTGATTTTCCCACCCCATCTGTTCCCTAAGTGAACAGCACCAATATCTGCCTATTTCTCAGGCCAGAAACCTGAGTATCAACATTGAAACCTCTCTCCTCATCATCTACTATCACCAATTAATCATCAGGACTGGTTTTACCTCACAAGTGCTCTCGAATGTACCCACATCTCCATCTCCACTTTGAGTGCAAGCCGCCACTGTTTTCCATCCACTGGTTTCCCCGCATCCAGTCTTACCTCCATTCAGCCTGCAGTTGCAGTGATTTATTTAAAACACAAATGTGTTCATGGCACTCCTCTGCTTCAAATCTTTCATTGGCTCCCCCTTGTTCCAAGCATGAAGCCCTCAGTCTTTAGTGTTCCCATCATCAGTCTCATGAGGCACCTCTCTCGCTCTCTGCCTCCAGCTACTAGCCTGCCTTCACTTCTTACAAAGTCCTTCTTTCCACCTCGGGCACTTTAGACATGCTGATTCCTCCACCTAGGAGATTCCCTTTTTTCCCACCTTTACTTCTATGCCTAGCTGATTTTTACTTAACCTTCAGATTTCAGAATAACTCTCTTTTCTTCAAGCAAAATTTTCCCTAACCTCACCACTGATCCAGATTAGACCTTCTGTTAACCTATTTCTCTGTCAGGGGACTTGCCACGTTTGCAATTAAATGCTCTTTGGTGTAATGATCTGGTTATTTTCTTCCATGCCTGAGAAAATATCAGTCATGTATATCTTATTTACAACTTCAACGCTGGCCTAGCCTTGAACAAAGTAGGTATTCAATAAATATTTGTCAAATGAATAAATGAATCCCAACATTTACAGTGCTATTCTGACCCTGATCAAGTAAACTGCAGTAAAAATCAATAGTCTCAATTATAGTATCATATCATTAAAACAACCCCGCAGATTTAGTAAATAAAATTTATATTATTTATAAATTATCACTTGCTTATTCTTGTATATGACAAATCTAATTTCTTAGAGGACCAGAACTCTATAAGGCCAGCTGATATGTAACATGTACAAGTGCTTAAAAAATGTTTTTTTTAAGTGTTGCTTCTAAGAAGTCAAAACATCCTTAAAGTTACCAACAACAACAGAATGAAGAGGAAAATCAAATTCAATCAGAGTACCTTAACCTGTTAACATGAATAACAAAGGATAATATATTAAAAGTTCTCATGTATAAATCATTCAAGATCTCTATAATAAACCAAGTTTTTCCATCATTTTCTTAACTCTTGAAGATTATGTCTTTAAATGACAAATAAATAACATGAAGTTTACAAACCATTTTTCAGTATGATGCAGTCAGGATGGAAAACAGCTGCCATTTTGTGCTACACACAAACTTGCAGATAAAAACAGTAATCTATTGATTAAACCAATTTTCAATAGGTCTCATTGACAAACAATCTAATCTAAATCTCTGGCCTCTTACCTTATATTCTTTACTGTCTCAATAAATGGCAACACCATCCGTTGTTCACACTCAAAATCTTGACTCCTCTTGATCCCTCTTCAATTCTCCTCCACAATAACTATCTGCAAGCATTGTTGGCTCTACTTTCAAAACGGACCATGAATATGCTCCCTCCTCTTTACCTCCCTATCACTCTCCTAACCCAGACCACCAACATCTTTGCCTAGACTACAGCAATTGCCTTCCAACTAGTCTTCCTGTTTACACTTCTGTTCTCCTCACCACATTCAACCCTATAGTTCATCTAACACATTGCAGCCAGAGCTATCCTTTACAAGTCTGCACATGTCACACCCCTATACTTGAGACAAATCTAAAATCATTACAAGGCACCCTATTTTACCTGGCCCTGCCTAATTCTCCAACTACGTCGCCTCGGACTTGCCTGTTCTATCACATTATCCTTGTCTCTGTTTCTAGAACATCTAAGCTAGTTCCCACTTAGGGTCTCTCAGCTTGCTATTCCTTCTGGTTGGAATGCTCTGTTCCAGATCTTTCCATGGCTGTTTCCTTATCATCAACTCTCAAGTCAACTGTCAACCCTCCCCTCTCAAGCCCCAGAGGCTCTCCCTGACCATCCATCTAAATTAACCCCCAATCAACCTCTGTCACATCATCTTGTTTTGTTTTCTTCCCATTCTTTATTACTACCTGAAATTATCTTCTCTGTTTCTATGGTTACCCAGTTATTCTCTGTCCTCCCTCTAGAATGCAAGCTCTTGAGCACAGGAAACTTATCAGTTTTATTCACTATTTACTACACAGTGCCTAGAAAAGTGCTTCATGCACAGTAGGTGCTCACCAAATATTTATTACATGAGTCAATATTCTTAACAGCAAAAACAAAAGTGGCAGCTTAAAATAAAAATAAGTTCATAAAATTAAGATTCAAAAAGAGATATCACCTGAATTTATATCACGTGGTTTCATATTATACACATTAACAATATCAATGGGGCTTATTACACATTAGAGATCTCATATATTATGATGAAAAATACATTATTTTACTAAGCAAGTTCAAATCCATTTCTTATATAAAACCTTTCAAAATGAGGAATTTTAAATAAATCTGTACTATGAATGGGGAAGGGAAGCCAGATGTCCTTCCTTTGGCAAAAATGAAATTGTCTCTTTAGGACTAAATCAGAAGCATTTAAAGAAATACCTTGGAAAAAAGGGTCAATTTTAAAATGAATACCCATTTTTAAAGCAGAAAAAATCTCTTGAAAGCCAAGGAAAACAATAGAAATTGGGTTCCCAAGGGCCAATAAATAATCGTGCAGCTTAAGCAGAGGCTGCATGTACAAACCTTGGAACTCTTCCATCTCCAAGGACCTATGGCACATTCTTGACATTTGGAAAGAGTAAGTCTAGAACCCTCCAAAAGCCTTCAAATGCCCAAATACCACCATATCAGTGTTCTGACTTGCAAGACTTACTAGCTATTCACACAATTAATGAGAATGATTCAAATCTGTGCCTCAGAGAAATTATAAATTACCATATCTCATGGACTTCTAAGGTCTTCATGAATAGGCAAAGCCACAGTACTTGTGAATGCCAAGGGCCTCCTCACTGTACGTGGACTGTTTCCATGAGAGAATAAACTACCGTGGATATTAGTTAAGATTTAAAAAAATAACTAGGAAACTATTTATTCCACTGGAGCTATTTACTAAATACCACAGAGCACGACTACAACCACTGAGATGACTTACAGTAGCAAACAAAAGTGGTGGTGGGCACTTTATCTTCCTGTTGATTGATTGCCTTTGTTACAAAACATTGTCTGGAAAAATCTGACTACAATTCTGACTGCAAGCCACAGTAATCATGTCAATATGTGAACTATCTGAATATCTAATTATGAAAAAAAAGAAGGCAATTTCACAGTGGAAGTATTGTTCTAATTCAAGAAACCAGCCGCATTAACTTACTAGTCTGACATATAGCAGATAGCTGAAAAGCTTTAACTTGAAAGATAATTATTTTTAGCTGATTAATATGCTTCAAATTAAATTCACTGCTTTTAATTGGCCCATCAACTTGACAACCTGGGAAATTAATAAATTTTGCATGCAGTAATCCTAGGAAATTTATACAGCTGAGTTACACATCATTAAAAGGATTACCTTCACAGTAGGCATTGTCCTCTCGAAGAGCCCTAAAACCATCTCGACAGCTACAAACGGCCCTGTCATTCAGATTTCTGCAGACAGAATTCTCCATGCAGTTATGCCTTTCAGAACAAAAGTCATAACCTGCAAGAAAAAAGAAACTTAATAAGGTAAACAAACTCTGACAAAGCAAATAAACTTTGTCTACTTAATATCTTCCTTTGATTTAGAAGCTATTTTCCCTAAATGATTTTTCACATTGATATCCTCATCCAATATTTGTAGAACTACATGCTATGTGTACTAAAAAGTTCTTTATGTTTAATATTTGAATTCTAATATTTTAATTACAGTCCTCCTAATATATGAAACAAAGAAAGATTCTTGGAGTCCAAAATGAAGATTTATGATATACAAGATAACACAGTGAAAAGTAATCTGAGAACTAGCAGTTGAACATTATCAATAACTATGGGTAATACAGACCAGGCCAGACAAAATGTGCACATTGTGTATTTAAGATATGAAACAGATAGCCTGGCATCCTTTAAAAAAAATTATAAATGTGTTAAAAAATAAAAATTGCATCACTTTAATCTAATCTCCTCTGGAAATCTGCAAGGCAAAGAATATCCACTTAAAAGAAGAAAATTTTTATGAATCACAAAGATTTCACAGATCCCAGGGTCTTTATGAGAGGAAAGAAAAATGGAACATTTTATAAACAGTGACACCAATCATGTGTAATTTCTCACGATCTCTTTTTCCTGTGTGAATCCCTTGTTCAAAGATCATCTAAGATGCTCAAATGAAAATCTTGAACACTGGAATTCATTTTTAATGGAAATTACATGATTATACATCATTCAAACAATTTTCAAGTTGCTTGATGCATAAGTTATCTATCTAGTTTTACATTGTCTAACGAATTACAATTTCAGTCCATGTATAAAGGAATAGAGCAGGAGAAGAATATATTTCATGTAGCTCAGAATAAACTCATCTGCCTATAGCTAAGAAAAAACTTTTACTTGAGAAAATCATGAAGATGGAAGTTCTAAATTGGTTCATCTTATTTGTAATCAAATTACTATAGAACACTGGGATTCAGTGAAAGGGTGAACTAAGCTATACCACAGCTAACAGGCATACTCTACAGCACAGTGGTTGATATCCATTCTGACTGGTTGGTGCCCAAATGAATTTTCTTTTATTTTCTTTTTTTGTTTTTTTGCTGAGGAAGATTCGCCCTGAGCTAATATCCATTGCAAATCTTCCTCTTTCTTGGTTTTTTTTTTTTGCTTGAGGAAAATTAGCCCTGAGCTAACATCTGTGCCAATCTTCCTCTATGTTTTTGTACATGGGCCACTGCCATAGCGTGGCTGGTGAATGGAGTAGGTCTGCACTCAGGATCTGAAACTGTGAACCCAGGCCACTGAAGCAGAGTACATGGAACTTTAACCACTCAGCCATGGGGCCAGGCCCCCATTACGAATATTTTTACTATCACTCCAGAGTTAAAACAGATCCCCCATGAAATGCAACTACAATGTATAGTAAAATATTGTTTGTACGACTTAAGCCTTGAAAAGGGTGATGCTCTCAAAATGCAATGATGGCATTAAAAAGAGATAGAAAAAAATCAAATGAATTAGTGATTTCTACAGAAATAAAATAAAACAGAAGAATATGTATGAAGACGTGAAAAATATATGGTCAATAACAGCATTCAAATCACTTAACAACTTTTCTTTTTTTTTTTTTGTAAGGAAGATCGGCCCTGAGCTAACATCTGCTGATCCTCCTCTTTTTTTTTGCTGAGGAAGATTGGCCCTGGGCTAACATCCATGCCCATCTTACTCTACTTTATATGGGATGCCGCCACTGCGTGGCTTGACAAGCGGTGCGTGGGTGCGCGCCTGGGATTGGAACCGGCGAACCCCGGGCCACCGCAGCAGATCGCGTGCACCTAACCGCTTGTGCCACCGGGCCAGCCCACAACTTTACTTTTCTTGACAAGATTCTTCGCAACCTAAATTCTCATGATTAAAGCTTAACATTTAGGGCCTGCCCCATGGCTTAGCGGTTAAGTGCGCGTGCCCTGCTGCTGGCGGCCCGGGTTTGGATCCCAGGCGCGCACCGATGCACCGCTTCTCCTGCCATGCTGAGGCCGCGTCCCACATACAGCAACTAGAAGGACGTGTAACTATGACATACAACTATCTACTGGGGCTTTGGGGGAAAAAAAATAAATAAATAAAATTATTAAAAAAAAAAAGCTTAACATTTAAAAGTAAAAAGTTCATTCTTAATAAAAGGAAAAGTTAAAAATATTTTCTCCTAGGGTCTTTTTATTTCTCTCTTCTTTAAGTAGCTAAATTGAGACCATATTTCTTACAACATATTCCATTATCTTTTTACAATGCCTGAGGGGGAATAATTTCAGCTAAAAAGCCATCTTCAATCTCTGTCCCAATAGCTCAGCACATCATCAATATAAAATGAAAAGGCTCCAAAAAGTCACTTCACATTTATGCTAAATTAAAACAAAGGTACTAAAATAACTGGACCACTCCTTAAGATACACAGAAAATTAAGAGCTCACATTTTAACACAGTGCTAAATCTCAGTATAATTTTACCTGTAATGTTTCAAACAACTTTCAGAGAGTTGTTAACTAAGAACAAATACTGTTCCTAATGCATTTTTATTTTTCTTTCGTAGGCTTATATTTTTCAAAACTATCTGTCAACTTTCCACTTTGTGGCATTTTCTCTTCTCCTATTTTTCAGTCTCTGCTGAATCCTTGCCATCGCTATCTATGCCACATGCTACCTCTATTACAGTCCATTTGCAGTTCTGCCCAAGCAATGGTGAGACCCCTCATCTCAGCATCAAATATCATGCACATGCTCACCACGCAGTGTCTAATGGCTGCAAGAATTTTCCAGCTGTCAGATAACAATGTCATCCTACTTTCACTGTTTTAAGTTCAGTTAGGGAATGCTTTACTTTTTATCAGATGGGTTTTTTTAATTAACCCAGAGACTTGAAAACTGAAAATTTCATCAATCAAATTCTAATTTACTCTAAACAATGTCAGATAGCTATTTTGATTTATTTTCTCAACAAATAGGTTGATTGAATCTATTGGTTGTTTTACTGCTTAGATACAAAATGCTGGGGTCAAAAGGCTAACTACAGATGGGTAGAAAATTCAGACTCAACTAAAGTGGGTTGTTTTCAATTTATAGGGATAACTTCAAAAAGTCAGAGTATGAGTTGGCAACAAACCATAGACCTATCACTTCAGAGTTGCATTTCTACTCATATGTGCTTGGCCTTGGGAGTTGGAAGACCTGGATTCACATCCGATCTCTACCACTTACTGGCTGTGTAAATTACTAGCTGTGTAAATTAATTAACCTTTCTAAACCTTCAGTTCTTCTCACCTGTAAAATGAGGATAATATCTACCTCACAAAAATGTAAGGTTCAAATGAGATCACTTATGTAAAAGCATAATAGTATAGTATTTGCTAACAATTAAATTAATTAATTAAATTAAATTAGACTATTACTAATAAGCTACAAACCAAATACATTGAGACACCTATCATAAAAGAAGTTCAAATATTTGTGATAGATGGATGGATCAGTGATCTAATACAACCTAGCCTTCCTTTTATTTCCTCCTTTGGATTTTAACCTCAAGGATACCAAGTTTTCTATTCCTTTTGTAAGCTTTTCAAATTTACATGAAGTTCTCTATCTTGTATTAAGTATAGATCTTTCTACAAAATATTAACATGCGTTTCTCCATAACTGATAAGTAGGGAAGAGTGGAAGATTATAAGAAAAATATACATAAAGGTTATACATAGTAACCAGGAGAAAGAGAATACAATAACTTTGAGCTGAATATTTGTTGGTTTTGCCTATAGGCATCTATTCCTTCTTTTGTGGAAAAAAAAAACAGAAACCTAGTCATACTTTGGATGAAACATTCACCCCTACTGTCAGCCCATGTGCTTATAGGAAAATGGACTCTGCTGCCCTACAGATAAGGCCATGCCAATCAATGCATCCCACTGGCTTGAACACAATTATTTCTTCAGGTCTGGGCATATGATCCAGTTCAGGCTACTGAAGATGACTGAAACTCAATTCTGGGACTTTTCTTCGACTCATGAGGATATTGAACTTTTGCTTCCACTTACCTGAGTATCATAATGACGTGAGCATAAGAATGTCAGGGGTCTACCTGAGAACACGTACAGCCTGAAAATAAAGCCAGCTCAGAGGAGACAAACTGAGAGATGCAGCTAGGGAAAGGGGCAGGATTTGAGATCTGAATCAAACTGTGTGCTGGGGCCATATGTTCCTTTTTTTTTTGCTTAAATCAGTTGGATTGGGTGTTCTATTGTTTGCAAGATGATAGATAATCCTAATTTTTCCCAAAGTGTGCACAGATGAATATTTTTTTAAAAAGTACTAATAGCAATGGATTTCTTTTAATATGTACAAGAAATACATGAATCTACAAATAATCCCATTATTTTATGGATACCATTGCTTAGGAATAAAACTAAATTTTTAAAAATTGAGTTGACTAAAGTAGATTAAAAAATTAACTAAATAATGTCACTAGCGATATAAAGACAAGAATCATGAAGGTATAATTGAATAAATGTGGGAAACTATACAGAAGTTGGGAGAAAGCAATCTACACCCACTCATCCTTCTGCGTATGATGTTCCTACCACTTATAATTATACGGCATAATGAAATAAATGCAAAATTAAAGTGGGGCATCCAGTGAATAGGACTTAGTGGTATTGCAAGCAGAGATGGGGCTGCCAAGGGAGGAGAAGGAGAATGGGAAGGGCTGTAGATATGAAAACTATATCACATTATTTCTGCATCTTTCTAAGTCCTCACTGTATCACTGAGTCTCTGTCATGTTGTAATTTGTTATAAGCTTCCTTGAAAGGGCTCTCAAATGAAAAAGTGAAAAGAACATTCCTGCTACACTGCTTCTGAGCTGCTACTACAGAAGATAGCCAGCTGCAGGGTACCTAGAAAACAGTCTTGGTTGGATTTGATTTGGTGCCTAAAGATTTGGAGCCTTATTTTGGCGCACAGCTTGGTTTCCAACCACTGGCAGAACCTCTAGGGGAAAGGTCAACACTTTAATCTCCTGCTCTGCCTTCAGGGAATATTTACTAACTGTTGTTAACAATTTATTCTTTCAGATGTGAGCACAACATCTTTAGCACTGGGCAGACAGGCCTGGAAACTGGAGGTCAATTTTATTACAGGGGCCGGCCCCGTGGCTTGGCAGTTGAGTGTGTGCTCCACTACTGGTGGCCTGGGTTCAGATCCCGGGCGCGCATCGAGGCACCGCTTCTCCGGCCACGCTGAGGCCGCGTCCCACATACAGCAACTAGAAGGATGCGCAACTATGACATACAACTATCTACTGGGGCTTTGGGGAGAAAAAGGAGGAGGATTGGCAATAGATGTTAGCTCAAGGCTGGTCTTCTTCAGCAAAAAGAGGGGGATTGGCATGGATGTTAGCTCAGGGCTGATCTTCCTCACAAAAAAAAAAAAACCTTTAATGATGGGGAACTCACTGCCTCCTGAGGCAACCAACTGCATTTCTGAATAGCTCAAATTTTACTATTCTCTTATATTGAACTAAAAATCTAAGTCTCTTCCACTTATTGGCCCTAGAACTATCATCACAGAGGCAACACAGAACAATCAACACATGTCTGATGGCCTCTCTCTTCTCAGTAGCATAGAAGTCTGTGAGTGAAGGAGAGTGGAATTGAGAAGAGAGGGACCTGAAGTAATCAAAATGGGAATGACGCTAAGCCAATTACAAAAACAAACCGAAGAGAAATGAAAAGCACACCAAAAAAAAAACCAAACAAACAAAACAAAATAATTCAGCACTGTTGTATAAATTTTTTTCAACAGTGTCATGCTGACTCAGAACCAGTACACAGAGAGAAGTTTGGAGATCCAGAGCTTGAGACAGGAACAAGGCACCTAGCAGAAATGCACGGAACATCTCAATTTTCCTTCAAGAACTACAATAACTATTTCAAGACTACCAACTGAGTATCAAATCAAGAAAGCCTTTAGGGAAACACTAGTAGTCTTTGGAAATACCTTGCTTATAAAAATTTCTATTTCATGTCATTGGAACTAACCTCCTAGAATGACTCACGCACAAAAATCTTACATTACAAAAAAGTCTTACCTTTACAAACTTTACAACAGCTATGAGACAAGGTGATCTGATGAGATTCTGGACAATCCAAAGCTGAACAGCCTGAACTCTCAACCAGCTTCATGGTCTGGTCCTGTTGGACAACGAAAAATAAATGCTTCAAACTTCTTCATTAGGACTTACTAAGAAGTTTCTAGATCCAGCATCCGACAAGGCTCTTCTAACATGAGAGTAAAATTCTCATCCTGAGAACCTCTGCGTAGGTCACAGGGTCACTTGCAAAATGACATTAAGTCACAACCGGAAAGCCTTTAAAATGGACCAGCAGCTCCGGGAACGGAAGCACGCTACACTGCAGCCATGTCTTCAATTTGCAGAACATCTGAGTTATTCTGAAAAATTCTGTTAGTTTTACAACACATTTGCGCATCCAGACGACAACTGTGGCACAGATACAGCTTGAATTAGATCAACAGCTCACTTGAAAAAATAAATAAATAAAAACTAAGCTTTTTAAACATCCTCATTTCAAAGTTTTCTAAACTGTTATAAAGAGATTCTCACAAGTGAGTCTGGTAAGGGATATTGGGGATCTCCCACAAAACTAATAAGGAAAATGAGGGCAGAATTTATGTCCTTGTAATGAATGCCTAGCATATTTTCTGGCACATAATTGGCACTCAAAGAAATTTCCTGAATGAATGAATAAATTAATGTAAAAGGCTTACAGTTCCAGTAACCAAAGTAGATAAAACGTTTCTCAAGAAGAAACCAAAATACAAACTACTTTTCTGATAAACGTAGTAGCCCAGCCCTCAAAGCAAACATTTGGCTTCTATACTGTCAACCTCCAATCTTAAAACGGTCATTACCTATGTTATATTAATGCTTACCAGTACATAAGTAATAAAATATTACTTTTGTAACTTCTGGGTTTCCATTTTAATACTGCTCAATAGCTTAGGTTTTTAGATGCCATTGCTATAAATACTGCTTTTATTGAAGAAATACTCATTTCAATATCTCCCTCTTCCTCATATATCTATGGAAAGCACCTTCTCCAAATCATCATAATCTCTTACCAAGAAAGTGGCAGGAGACATGTATACAGTGGAGTCAAATGCTATTCCTCCTTTGGTTTGACAGTAATATCCATTCTGATAATCTTATTTTCAGAACCAGTTTTTCTGTGTTACTATTAAAGTCACAGACTCCCAGGACACATTTTCAAGGCCACAAAACTCACAGTAAAGGAACAAAGAAGGACTAGAATTGACAGCCAAGAAAAGAGAAGCCTGAGAGAGCCATCAATTATGTAAAGGTGTAAACACAGAAGCTAAGGGATCTGAAGGGAGGAGAAACAACAGAAGTCCTTAATGTCAAGAATTTAGTCAAGAACTACAAAAGCTTATGATAATCCGATAGAGCTGTGCTGTATATAATCAATAGCCACCAGCTACGTGTAGCTCTCGACCACTGGAAATGTAGAATACACACAAGATTTTGAAGACTCAGTATGACAAAAGAATGTAAAATATTTCATGAAGAATTTTATATTGAAAGGATAATATTTTGGATATATGGGTTAAATATAAAAAATCTAGCCCAATAAAAATTACATGTGTGGTTTGTATCACATTTCAGTTGGACAGCACAGCATTAGAGGATAGGAGATGGTGCCTTTTGTTTGAGTTCACCCCATATTTACTAAGCACCTGCAGAGTTGCCTGTATACCGACTTCTTGCTAAACTAATTTAAAATGAAATCATTTTATAGCTAATTTAAAATCAAATAGGCAATTATCCCAGTAAATTTCTAAACCATAATTAGCAGTATTTTGGAATACACTGGTAGAATGAAAAACACAAATATTAAGTAGAGAAACTTCAAATGCCCTCAAGATTTTTAAATTTAGAGCTGATATTTCAAAGTAAGAGTTTACCATTGGAAACCAGCCGACAAGTTTTCCAACTTCCTTGAAGTAACTTTTCTCTTATTCCCTTTTCTCAATCTGGAGTTCCTAGATCTCATTCTAAATCTTCCAGTCTTTGTATCTGTAGTGGGACCTACTCCACTCAAACAGCACTGGTGTAGGGATGCTGATGGAGGAAAGTCCATCTCAAAATAAAGGTTCAGCAATTCATGTTAATGTCCCTACGCCTCAGCTCCCTTATCTTAAGATGGTAACCTACATCTTAGGAGAGCCGATTTAAAGTCAAAAGAAGCAGGTAGAATACTTTATAAAGCACATGAAGAAATCAGAGCTTTCATGTTCTGGAAATCAAATCTGCCACAGTCTTGCCTCTTTACAACTCCTTCTTGCTTATCCCAAAGGTCTTCCAACTTAAGATGCATGAGTATACAGCTGGCTTTTTTCAGATTCAATTTACCTTGGCAAAATTCTTAGGATTTTCCTTTCCCCAACACTTAATAATCATATAAATGCTCCATTTATTGGTGGTGCCAGCAGAGTAAATCACTTATCTTAAATTTCTACATGATATATATATAATAAATCATCCCCAAAACCCAAGTACAGGAGAGATTTAAAGAGGAAAATTAAGGATCAAATGTAAGTGGAATCCTAAAGCAGAAACTTTATATGTAGACTTTATATGTAGACTTTATTTTCATAACATTATGATCAAGAAATATAACATTATAGTTATAAAAGGCAAATGTGAAAAGTGTTATGAAACATATTTAGTTTTTCAATTAGTAAGTAGATCAAGAAGCAGAGTTAAAAAGAATCACATTTGGGGCCGGCCCAGTGGCGCAAGCAGTTAGGTGCGCGAGCTCTGCTGCAGCGGCCAGGGGTTTGCCGGTTCGGATCCTGGGCGTGCACCGATGCACCGCTTGTTAAGCCATGCTGTGGCGGCGTCCCATAAAAGTGGAGGAAGATGTTAGCCCAGGGCCAGTCTTCCTCAGCAAAAAAAGAGGAGGATTGGCAGATGTTAGCACAGGGCTGATCTTCCTCAGGAAAAAAAAAAAAAAGAATCACATTTGCTTCAGAAGCATACTTCAAGAGACCATGGCAGTAAATTTATAAAGAATTCCCCTTCAAATCATCTAAAATATTCCTCCCAAAGGGATTAAGATCAACATCAGTCTCATCTCCACCCAATGGCTAATTTTTATTAGGTCATTTTTATGTTTTGTTTTTAATTTGACTGAGTGATATTTCTCATATGGGTGAAAACCATGAGTGACAGCGGCCGAGTCTATTTTTATCCACATTTTCTTCACAACAGCAAAGAGCTGATCCGAATTTGGAAAACATAAGACAACTTCATAAAACTTTAGTTTTACAAAAGACAACTTTTATTTATTGGGAAAAGTATTTTATAATCATTAACTTACATGTTGGCAAAAATAATAGAAATTTCTATACATTTGAACTATAATTAATATCTTAAATTTTCTCTTTGCCTTTAGAAGTTGTAAAGGTATTACAAGGGTGAGATTTTAAAGAAATATTTACTGTGTTCATATAATTGAAAGAATTTCGAAAAACCCATGAAGAGTCTCCTTACCTTGCACTCATAGAGAACACAAACTCCAGAAGAGGAATAGACCGTATTTCTTTCTCCTTCAAAGTAGGTTCGTCCTTGAAATTGGCATATCGCTTTGGAATAAAAAATACATACATATTTATTTTTTATTTTTCATTAGGAAAAATAGCTTAGATCGGTTCAGATCGTTTTGCAACAATATTTCACGTTCTTACGCCTTTTCAAGGTGTTTGAATAACTACAAACCTAAATTCAATCTAACATAAGGCACATGTGATGCTCAAGTTATTATCATGTCCACTGAGTTCAGAGAGTAAAATCAGGTACAAAAAGGATAATGGGCAATGGCAAGTCAGAACTCGACTACGTAAAAGGAGTGCCGATAAGCAGACTCGCAGCCAATCACTTGCCTGCTGGACGGTGTCCCACTTAGGGCGTGGTAAGCAGGTGCTTTAGGGCAGCTACAAATCAGGGGCACCATAAATAGCAGAAAAGTTCACTTTTTGTATTCCATTGCAGAATTTTAAAATAGAAAATTAGAAAGAAGCTATTTTAATTTCAGCACATATATGTAAATTTTATGTTTTATGGGTTAGTATTATTTTATTTGTAAGTATATGTGGGTTAGGGCACCCTATTTAGGATGTTGAAAGGTCTTAATCTGGGCCTGCCTTGCTTCTATCACGATTAAACAAAAATTTAAAACAGCACTTCAGATTTGATGGGGAAAACATATTTTTAAAAATTACCGAAAATGCATAGAAAGTATCAAATAATTTTTGAGACTTTCAAAGTATTCACAATTCACACAAACATTTAGCCAATGGAATGTTTCACACTACCCATGTTGACTCATCACCTAAATAGAGATAGATGTATCCTGAAGGTAACTAGACTTAACCTTCAGGATCCTTCTCTGGCTTAGAGCCCTAAGACTCTGAATTAACTTGTGTTTTCATAATTTTGTATTACTTCTCTTTGAAAGGGCAACTTAGTATTGTAGACGTTTTGGAGCTCCAAACACCTAGATCACTCCAAGCTAATTACTTTAAACGACCAGTGGAAGTGATTGTCTGATAGGAAAAGACTCAAGCAGTGTGTTAACTCTGTTTACTAAATCCAATTTTCAATTTTAACTAGACGGATTTTACAAAATGGATGTGTACTTTTCCTTTTAATTCCATTGTGTGAATTAGAAGAAAGTCTTTCCCTCTTCAGAATTTACTTATTCCCATTACCTTTAAAAGTATTAAGTTGCCTATAATAATTTGTAACAAAGAAATCAGATATACTTTCATCGATATTGAATATATATATGATTGTATGAATATTCATATTTAAAGTGTAACCCAACTTTCATCTTCGCTGAAAAATTAACTGATTATTTAAAAGCTGCACATTTAAATAATGGAAAGCATGCACATTTTTAAACGCCATCCTTCAACTGATCTCCTTACTCAGCTTTTATTAACAAATTTCACTACATAATATATATCACTGGCAAATTGATTTTAAAGTTTTGGAGCTTGCTGGAAAAGAATTCAACTTACTTGCATAAATTATATTACTTAAAAGCTGGCTGAAGCTTGCTCACTCATGAATATTCAAAATTAAACTACAGATTTCTAAGCTGCATACTATCTATCATATTATGAATTAAATAGCATGTGCATTTACTTAATAAATCTGACTGCTTGTAAAATATATCTCTCCAACACATAATTTTTAAGAGTGTGCTTTTTTTTCTTATGAGATCCAGTAACCTCAAAATACCAATCTGGCATATTGCATGTTCAATTATACTTAATAAGAACCACACTTTATAAAATAATGAGAATAAATAAAACCTTCTTACTTCTATTCAGCACCTGCCATTTAAAGGTTTCTAAGCTTACTATATTACATAACTTGATACCTCCAGCCTGTTCAAGTCCAAGGGTACGCTGCAGAAAAAAACTGAAGCTCCAAGTCTTTCTTAAAACAGAGGGGAAAGGAAGCAGCGTAAAAAATACAAGGGTAAATTCTCCTTAAACAGAGTCTTATGACAATTTAATATTCATGCAGAGCAGATGGACCTTCTGTTCTAAACTCTTAATTCAAAAGACTCAAATAGGCAACTAGTGGGACGATAGGGCACCAAATGGAGCCTGGCAGAGGGAGAGAGCACAAAAATGAATGCGATCACAATTGCTTCATCTCCTTTCAAGCAACGAGCACAAACCGGGAACTTGGCTTAGGGAGAACCCAACGTGAGCAAGTTTTGTCTCGTTTCTTTTTTTGATCAGTTGCTGTGATTCTCCCTAACTCTCAGGTTTACCCCAAATACCTAGTAATACCATCAGAGTGTGCCTGCCCTAGGCACATTAGGGGAAAAATGTTAAGAAATTCAGAAAATCTATAATCATTCCGAAAAATACTACAGGGAATCCTGAAAATACCATTACGATGGTCTGGGGCTTAGGAGCAGATTGAAGGAGGAAAAGTCGTATTAATTTATTAATACATTTAACAAGCATGAACTGAGCTCCTACTACATGCCAGGTAGTCTGCTAGGTACCAGGAATCAAAGAGGAATGATACCTGATACATGTCCTCACTATTTACTAGGGCAGACAGACTCATACACAACTAATTACAATAAAAGCCAAACGGAAATGCTATAACTGAGAAATTCATAATTTATATGTAAACACAGGAGACTGAGTGGTGACCTTCTGGGAAGGGACAACTGGCTCAAAGCTGAGGAAGCAAACAAGGGCTGGTGAAGGACCCAGACTCCGGCAAAAGCGGGAAGTCATCATCACCCTGGGGCTAAGGAACAAGGACAGGAAAGGGTTTCACTGGGGCCCAGTAAGAGCCAGAGTTATGGCGGGCAGGCTGCCTAGTGGGAGCCGTAATCATGAGAGACGTAGCTACTGCCAGAAACACAGCCTGGTGCAGGGAAGGAGCAGGGAAGAAGCATGGCCAACTCTCTCTCCTCCTGTCTTCCAATTTCCTGCCACTGCCTCCCACTGGCAAACCCTCCCCAAAGCCAGCTGGCAAGGACAGCAGGGTATGCCAGTCTGCAGAAGTCAGGATCCTGGGGCAGAGAGTAGGTCAGAGAAGGAGAGAGAAGGGTACTGCGAGCGTGGGGTGTCCAGGAAGAATAACCAGCACCCAGCATAGGTGGCTTGCATATTAATTCATGTTAAACCATGAAGAGGTCTACTTTACTATAAGGATAGGCTGCTTAGAAGGGCATGAGAGAGTGCAACAGAGAACAAATACATTTTGAAGAGAGAAAATAGAGACAGTTAAAAATTGCAGATCCACTTGAAGAAAACACCAGACAGCTTATCAAAATGAGGTCCATAGGCAAGAAGAAGGCAAGACGAAGGAACTGAGCTCTGGAGAGGTCAAGTGTCAAAACAGGAGGGAAAGCAGATTAGGCCCATGCCCTGATTTTTACCATGCCCAGTCCCTGCAGGAATCAGGGACAAGGCCTCAGAGATCAGAATAATCACTGTGACTACCACAATACTGCAGAAAAGTCTCTAGAATTCCCTAACTGAAATGTACCTGCTTGCTTATCCTTCCCCAGCAGAGTACACAGTAAATGATATCACTTCCTCAACAAAACAACAAAGGAAGAATCATTTTGCTATATTGATCTCTTCTTTAATTCACTTGCATTCACATGTTTATAGTCAGAGGCTTCATTTCTTTCCTAGTTTTGTGTGTGTGTTTGTGTGTGTGCATGTGTGTGTGTGTGTGGATATATATACAGAATTGTTTCTTGTGACAAATCCTGGCCCCAAATCATTTACCAGCTTAAAAAAGAATTATATCAACTAGGCTACATTTTCAAAGATCTATGCTAAGTGATTTATTGAGTATATTACATGTATATATTTTAAGATACACATGTAAAGGAAAACAGTTTCTAGGAAGAGGGATATTCATTCATTGATAAAGGCTTATCATTTTGCAGACTAAAAAGCTGGGCCCTCGTGAAGTCAGACTAACCCAAAGCACTACAGCTGTTCTTAAGTTATTAATATTAACAAATGTCAAACGTGTATTTACTATGACTCTGGTATATGCTGCTCTTTGCATAACTCTAGGGAGTACCATTCACATCATGGTCTATATGAATTATGTCACCCAGAACCATCCAGTGCACAGCCATAGGTGGGGACATTAATTAGAATTTGGGGAAATTCAACAGGATGATATGACAATTAGTGTATATGTTTTACCAAGGCTACATTAAACATCACTAATTACATAGTTACTACCACCATAATTATGAGAGAATCTGCAAAAGCAATTAACATGAATTATTTTCACTTCATTTTCCCCCCATTTTAACAATTAACAAGAAATAGGAAGACAGGAACTGGCACAATGCAAATTTGAGAGTCATCAGTTATAAAAAAGTGAGAAGTAATTTACACCAAAGATTGAGAAACGGATAAGTGAAAGAAGCCAGTAAAACCCTAAGTCCTAAATTACACATTAAAATCCTGATTTACTGGTCATTAGTGCAGAGATAGAAAATGCAGATCCCTCTAATGAGATTTAAAATAATTTCTGCAAATTTTTATAGAAGAATTATCCAAATCTATCTAAACATATTTTAAATATAAAGCAAAGGAACTTATTATCATCTTTCACTTCTACACACATTTCCTCACTCACTACATATTTAGCTTTTCCTTTTTATTATTAAAGTATACATGAGTATACTTTCATCTTTCCAATTGGTATCAACACCTTTAAAAATGACTCAACCCAGGGGGCCGGCCCCGTGGCTTAGCCGTTAAGTGCACGCGCTCTGCTACTGGCGGCCCGGGTTCGGATCCCGAGCGTACACCTACGCACTGCTTGTCCAGCCATGCTGAGGCAGCATCTCACATACAGCAACTAGAAGGATGTGCAACTACAACATACAACTATCTACTGGGGCTTTGGGGAGAAAAAGGGGCAAAAAGGAGGAAGATTGGCAATAGATGTTAGCTCAGGGCCGGTCTTCCCCAGCAAAAAGAGGAGGATTGGCATTGGTGTTAGCTCAGGGCGGATCTTCCTCACAAAAAAAAAAAAAAAAAAAAAGACTCAACCCAAATTAAAAGTTATAGTTACCAAGGAGAAACCCAGTATAACTCACTTAGGTGAGAAATGGGATTTACAGTTTCTTTAAAATTCTCTTTGAAAATACCAGGTATCCGTGATCTTTAGATTGTTTAAGCTGTCTGTTAAGGGTAGAGTTGTATATAGCAGTGGCTTTACGTTGTTCTTTGAAATTCTGATTTCCTCTGGGAGGGCTCTTAAAAATCCCATGTACAATGGCAGTTATTTCATTCTGAGTCAACGTGATAGAATTTGTTAGTGATACACAAATCAAAGCTGTTGGATGAGAAAATATCTCATTAACTGTAATTATGTATATGTATTTTTATTATAGTTTTTAGAAAAGAATGTACAGTCAGTGCAAGCATGAGGCAGGCTGAGATTCTGTGGGGTCAAGCAAAAAAATTTAAAAGTGTTTCACTATTCTTAAAAGACCCCAATCAGCCGTGCTGCATTTATCCAGCCCACGATCTTTTTTTGTAATCGAGACTCACTCGGAGTCAGTTCTTAACAATATGGTTTTAATAAAAGCCTTGAGCACTAACTGCTATAAATTAATTTTTCCCTCTTCTACAAGGCTTAAATCTCTACTAGAGCACTGAACATATTGTTCCTTTTCTCTAGTTAGTTGTATGCTTTTTTATCTTTCCTACATGAAGACAAGGACAGTGTCTTATTTGTGTTTGGATCTTATTCAGCACCCCGCACTGGCCCTGTATAATAAACTCTAAAGGTTTGTTGAATTTCTTTTGGTAAGTTTTCTTCCAGCTTCTTGTTTGATGAAAGCCTGAAAACAAGTCAATTAGACCTCTCTGATCTTCATGTTTTCCTTTAGATTTGGCATTATCCTTTGATTTTTGCCTCTTACAATAAAGGTTCTAGAAATTGGGCCCCACAGAAATATTTTGCCCTTTCTATAAAACGGCAGCTTACTTTCCACTGGAGTAGAGCTGACACGCCTGAAATGGGAGCAGCCTTGTCTATTAGTTAATGATAGGGTAGCTGCCTACTGTCATAGCAGTAACTTCTTAACATGAATAATACAAGGTAACATGTAGCACGGAAGTCAGCTTGAACAATTTGATGACAAAACTTGCTCCTCCGTCTACATAAAACTAGCTTTTATGAGTCAACGCTATTTCAAATGATCAGAATGTCAGAGTGTTTAAATAATCCACAAATTCATTAATTATACATGACTGCTTCCTTTAACTAAATCTCATTAATTGTTTGGGAATTTAGTTGCTTGCAAAACTAATATTAGAGTTTAGGAAATGAGCTCATGAGAGGAGATGTGCAATCCTCCTTTCCCATTTTATATATATCCTGTCCTTGGGCTTCTAAAGGACCAAAGAGAACTTCTCCTAGGGGGCCTTAATTTAGGTCAGTAGCCTATTCTTCCAAAAAGAGAACAGGCCCTGAAACACCATAAATCTAGCAGTAGTGAGGGGTTAGGAGGCAAAGGAGGCTAAAAATAACTTCCAGAATAGAACAAGAGCAAAAATTCTAACACCCTGTCCAGATCAGCCTTTGGGTTTGAGGGGCCATATATACTGGGAGAACAAGAACTGGATATGTAGAGGGTAACAGAAAAAAGTCAAGTCTATAGCTGGAAGGAGGGATTCAGCACTTTTGCCCCTAATCTAATTTTACCCATCTAAATTGCAACTATGACATATTTTGAAATTCTTTTCATTTAGCTAGATTTCCATCACTGGTCTTTATTCTTGATCTTGGCTTATATGCCATACAATGTAGTCTTTAAAAAAGACAATGTAATCAATTCATTTAGTCCCCAGAGGATAAGAAAAATAAATTTAACGAGTGGAGGTAAAGTGAAAAATAATGTATTCGTGCCAATACACGAATACTATGAAAGTGACAGAACACGAATACACATGAAGCAACAGGTTTTATCACTTTACAAAGAAAACATAACGTATAATATAATATGGAAAAATTCACACACTGTCCATTTCAAACGCAGGACTAGAATTCATCTTACAATCCTTCTGTACTCTTTTCTTACCACTAAAAATCCAGGGAACTCAGTCAAAACTTGAACACCTAATCTTCGGTTTAACTTTGTGGAATGTTTTTTCAAAATGACTGGCACCTTTTAGACATATGTTGTTTTGAAATCATAGTGAAGGTGTTGAACATAAAATGCTTTGTGAATTGTAAAGCATGATCCTTTTCATTATAAACCACACATTAGTGCTCAATTAAGAGATTACAGGGGCCAGCCCGGTGGCGCAAGCAGTTAAGTGCGCGTGCTCCGCTGTCTCGGCCTGGGGTTCGCTGGTTCAGAACCTGGGCGGGCACCAACGCACCGCTTGGCAAGCCATGCTGTCGCGGCATCCCATATAAAGTGGAGGAAGACGGGCACGGATGTTAGCCTGGGGCCAGTCTTCCTCAGCAAAAAAAGAAGAGGATTGGCAGATGTTAGCACAGGGCTGATCTTCCTCACACACAAAAAAAGAGAGATTACAAGAAAGGGCCCTGAAACAGTGATTTCACAGTTTTAAAAGAGCCTCTTGTGTTCACACAAAACAAAGACGATAGAACGTATTGGAGGTAGCTCTCTTAGGAGGGCATATTTTAAATGGAGTTTCCTGAGAGGTATATTAATAACTCCGTCCATTATGCAAACAATACGAGCCAAGGGGAGAGCAGAAGCACAAGGTTAAAGGGAGCCAGCTCCGTGTAGAAGACGACGTGTAGAAGACGACATGTAGAAGACGACGTGTAGAAGGGACAGCACAGTGAGCAGGGAGGGGACAGCAGAGGAGGCAGCGGGAGACAGAAAAATTAAAAAGTATACTTGAGCTAGAGCAGGAGCGAGACGGAGCGAGAGTGGCAAATGAGAAGCGTTTACGATAACCTACTGTCCACCAGGCACTGTCCTAGGAAGGCGCCTTCCTGCCTTAGGGAGCATTCAGCCTAGTGTGGGGAACACATGAGTACAAGCACAAGTAACTACAGACAACTCGGAAGTAGTGTGAGCACAGAAAGGAAGAACAAAATCTTACAAGGGTGGAATTGGAAATGCTTCACAGGTGACGCACATTAGAAAATGAGCACTGCAGAAGATACACTCTAATATGATTTAAATCAGGGAAAGAGTACTCATGATATATTCAGAGAACAGAATAGAATAATCATCATAATAACATACTTAGTACCCAGATCCTAATGAACATCTAGTCAGGATAGCTATATAAACTGGAACTGATTTATTACAAATTGGTTTTCTAACCAATTTATATGCTCCCAACCTACTAGGCCAACAGTTCTCAACTGTGGATGCATATTAAAATCACTTGAAGAACATTTAAAAATCTGTACACCCCAGCTGCGTGGAAGACCAATTAATAAGAATCTCTGAGGGTAGGACCCCAGGCTCTTTATTTTTTAAACCTGTCCAGGTACAGCTAAGCTTGAAAACTATTTTACTATGCAGAGAATAAGAACTAGGAAAAAGGAAGAATACAATTAACATTAAAATGGAGACAGTCACGTAGATGTCCAGTAGAAGAAGCTTTTTTATCCTATATTATCGGGATGGGTATTTGGTCCATTGTTTCAAAAATCGGTTAAAGTGAGAAATCACAGACAACAATAAATATGTACCTTCAACATTTTAATTTAAAACTCACAAATCCACACGCCTTCAACAACGTTTTGAAGGAAAACACTTTTCTTTAGTATAAATTCTTTGATTGTGCTTCATTTGTAGTCTTGATTATATAAATAAAATATAATGTGTTGCCTACAATTTCTAATTTTTTGTTGTTTTTTTTTTAAGTGAAGAAAGATAGATACTCACCAAACAATCTGAAGAGGGATCTTTCTAACTCTATGTTTTCTTCCACATTTTACAGTTGTCTTAATGACATCTAATTCAAGAGTATATTTTTTTTAGCAGCTTATCCCAAAGCACTCAACTTAATTTTTATTAAAAAATAATTAACATTCACTTTCATATTTCACTGGTTTACATATTATATACGTATATGTAGTTACAACAATTCAATAATATTACAATTACAGTACAAATACAACTGACATAAACAGGGTTAGGAACAGACACCTACCTTGGTTAGCACGCAAATCATGTTGTGGGAGCATAAATGTACAGGGTTAGCAGCAAGTTCAGTTGATACTTTTTTTCTTAACAGAGGCAATGGAAATTGTAGATGAGTTCTTCTCAGATCCCCTGAGGATGTTATTTAAATAAAGACCCTGGGGGCCTGAGAGTCTGCATGTATAACCAGCTCCCAGGTGATAAAGATCTGCTGGTCTAGTGATCACACTTTGAGTAGCAAAGTTGTAGATCACTGATTATTAACCCTGCTTGCACATAAGAATCACTCAGGGAGATGGTTGAAAATACCAATGTGTGGAACCCAGATCAATTAAATCAGAATCTTTAGGGGAGGGGCCTAGGCATCAGTATTTTTTAAGAGCATCCAATTTATTCCTATGTATGGTCAGTGTTGAGAATCACTGGTGTAGATTAATCTAACTGGTCAATTCAGAGAGCTTTTAATATATAATAAATAATAATATATAATATCAGAAAGTGACTCACAAGATGTCACTATAAGAATTTGGCCAAAATTATTTTATTCTTAGGCTATAGTTAAGAATAACATCATAAACTTAAAGTTTTATTTCCAGTGGCTTCTTAGCTTCTAAATCATTTACTTACATTTATAACTTCAAAAAGTAATAGAAATAATGGAAGTGGAGGACAAGGGAAAGGGAGGGGATGACAGGAGGTGACAGGGAGACAGAGAAAGAAAAGGAGAAGAATTCATGTACACTGTAAGACTGGAGGTTGAGCCTCATTAAATACAACTGCACTTGTATTTTGGGACAAAATATTTGTTGAAATACATCACTTTTTCCTACTTTCAGACAATTTTCACCCTTAGGGGGCCAATTAAGTAAAATTTTCCATAGCTATGCTAAATGAAACATTAAGGTTAAAATGTTAAGCACATTAAACCTGAAAAATTAAGAATTAAATTACCCCAAACTTAACATTTCTCATAATAATATGTCAAAATTTGATTACATCCTCCCAAAAGCCTCTGGAATTAAGAAGTGAAAAGGCTTCCCATAATCTTTCATGCCTTGGAAGATACTATCATATGTATTGCTGTATTCCTTCTCACCTCCATTTATTAAGAAAATGATGGAAATGTTCATTCTCATCCACTCACTCAATAAATACTACCTGAGGGCCTATTATATGTCAGACAGTGTGCTCAGCGCTGGGGACACAGCAGTGAGCAGAGAGATATAGACCTTGCCCTCAAAGAATGTGCAATATAGAGGAGGCTTCAAGGACAACTAACCAGGGAAATCAACAATAATTGTAGGTAACACTAACTAAAGAAAACAAGCAAGAATCTAAGGTACTGAATAACTAGGAGGCCATTTTGGATTTGATCAGAGAATACTTTGGATTGATCAAGGAATACGTCTCTGAGGAGATGGAATTTTGGCTGAGACCAAAGGATGAGAGGAGCTAATACGGGGAAGAATAATGTAAAAAAAATTCCAGGCAGAGGTGGAAATTAGCTTAGCTTATTTGAGAAACTGAATGAATTCCAGCATGGAATTCTCTCCTCATCTATTGTCACTGATTTCTAGTTTATTTGCATTGTGGTCAGACAGTATACTCTGTTATAATTTCAATTCTTTGAAATTTGTTGAGATGAGCTTTATTGACTAGTGTATCATCAATATTTGTAAATGTGCCATGGGTGTTTAAAGGAATATGTAAAGTGCACTTTGGGAGTATAATGGTCTATATATGTTCATTAGGTTTGGTTTATTAATTACATTCAAGCGTATCGTTAATGATTTCTGTGTGTGCTTGTATCCTGTCAATTACTCCAACTGCACTCGGACTATGGATTCATCTATTGCTCTTTGTAGTTCTGTAAATTTCATTTCATAGATGTTGAGGCTATATTATTAGATACATACACATTTAAATTGCTATGTCTTCCTTGTGATTTGAAATTTTATCATTATGAAGTAACTCTAGAAACAGTTTTTGCCTTAAAGTCTACTTGCCTGATATCAATCAGGAGGAACCAGTTTTCTTTTCCATGGGCTATCTTTTACTGTTCTTTCCCTTTTAACCTTTCTGTATCCTTAAGTTTTAGATGTGCATCTTTTAAACAGTACAGAGCCGGATTTCATTAATTGAGTTTCAAAATACTTATCTTTTAAAGTGGATCGTTTAGTCCATTTACATTTTATTTTTTCATCATTCCATTTTCCCCTACACTCACTCAGTAACACAGTTTACTCCCCATTTTACAATAATGTTCTTGTTGTATATTTTAATTCTATGTATTCTTAAATAAGATATTATGAGAATGATGATAATTTTGTCTTATTCTATCAATATTCATTTAGATGTACTCACTATGTACTTTATTTCTTTTCAGCTTTCTATTTTTCTGGAAGATATTTTACTTCATTCTTGAAAGTAATTCTTATTAAATATATAATTCCAGGTCAGAAGCTATTTCATATATATATATATATATACATATATATAAAATCATTTCACTCCCTTCTGGCTTCAACCATTGTTATTGAAAAGTCAGTGTGCTCAATATTGAAGGAGAAGAACAAAGTTGGAGAACGGAGGCTACACGACTTCAAGACTTACCATAAAGCTACAGTAATCAAGACGGTGTGATATTGGCAAAAAGACAAATAGATCAAGGATACAGAATAGAGAGCCCAGAAATAGACCCCCCAAAATATAGTCAACTGATCTTTGACAGAGGAGCAAAGACAATACAATGGAGCAAAGATAGTCTCTTCAACAAATGCTGCTGGAACAACGGGACATCCACGTGCAAAAAGTGAATTTAGACATAGACTTTACACCCTTCACAAAAATTAACTCAAAATGGATCATGGACCTAAATATAAAATGCAAAACTATACAACTCCTAGAAGATAGCATACGAGAAAACCTAGATGACCTTGGCGATGGTGATGCCTTTTAAGACCCAACACCCAAGTTAAGATCCATGAAAAAAATAACTGATAAGCTGGGCTTCATTAAAATTAAAAACTTCTGATCTGCAAAAGACAACGTCAAGAGAATCAGAAGACAAGTCACAGACTGGGAGAAAATATTTGCAAGACATACATCTGATAAAGAATTGTTATTAAAATACACAAAGAACACTTAAAACTCAACAATAAGAAAACAAACAATCCAATTTAAAAATGAGCTAAAGATCTTAACAAACATCTCACCAAAGAAGATATGCAGATGTCAAATAAACATATGAAAAAATGCTCCACATCCTATGTCATCAGAGAAATGCAAATTAAAACAACAATGAGATACCACTATATACCTATTAAAATGGCCAAGATCCAGAACAGCGATAGCACCAAATGCTGCAGACAATGTGTAGCAACAGGAACTCTCATATGTTGCTGGTGGGAATGTAAAATAGTACAGCCACTTTGGAAGACAGTTCAGTAGTTTCTTAGAAAACCAAACACACTCTTACCAAAGGGTCTAGCAAGCACTCTCCTTAGTATTTACCCAAATTATCTGAAAACTAATTATGTCCACACAAAAACTTGCACATGGCTGTTTGTAGCAGCTTTATTCATAATTGCCAAACCTTGGAAGCCACAAAGATGTCCTTCAGTAAGTCAATGTGATAAATAAACTCTGGTACATCCAGACAATGGAATATTATTCAGCGCTAAAAAAAAATAAGCTATCAAGCCACGAAAAGACGTGCAGGAACCTTAAATGCATATTGCTAAGTGAAAGAAATCAATCTGAAAAGGCTGTATACTATATGATTCCAAGCATATAACATCCGGGAAAGGCAAAATTACGGAGACAAAAAGATCAGCAGTTACCAGGGGCTAGTAGAGGAAAGATGAATAGGCAGAACATCAAGGATTTTTAGGGCAGTGAAAATACTCTGTATGATATTATAATGATGGATATATGTCATTATACATTTGTCCAAACCTGTAGAATGCACAACACCAAGAGTGAACCCTAAGGTAAACTATGGACTTTGGGTCTTCATGGTGTATCAATGTAGGTTCATCCTTGGTAACAAATGTACCATTCTGGTGAGTGAAGTTGATAATGGGAGAGGCTATGCATGTGTGGGGGCATGAGGTATATATAAAATCTCTGTACCTTCCTCTCAATTTGGTTGTGAACCTAAAACTGCTCTAAAAAAAAATACTCTTAAAAAAATAAAGTCAGTGTGATCAGTCTATTCACTACTCCTTGGAAGGTAATATTGTCACTGACTCCTTTTCAGAATTTCTTCTTCGTCTTCATTTTTCTGAAGTTTCACCATATTGTGTCTCAATGAGGATTTATGTTTATCTTTCACAGGATTCACTGGGGTATTTGAATCTGCAGATTTGTGTCTTATCAGTTCCAGGAAATTCTCAACCATTTTCCTTTCCTTTCCTTTTGGAACTCAGATGAAACATATATTAAACATTCTCCTACATCCTCCCCGTCTTCTCTTTGGTATATTCCATCTCTTTTTAGATTTTTGTTCTGACCTCTGGCTAATTTCTTATGACCTATTTTCCAGTTCACTAATTCTCTATGTATCTCTGTTTACTCTGCTGATAAATCCATCCGTTGAGGCTGTATTTTTTTTCCCAGTTATTGTATTTTTCATTTTTAGAGCTTCTGTTTCTTTTTTCGAATTAGCTATCTTATGTTTTCCTGTTCCCTGAAGATAAACCCAGATTTACCTTATGTCTTTAAACAGAATCAGCATACTTGTATTATATTAAATGTCAGTTAATTCTAATCTGACATCTTTGCAGTCTGTTTCTGTTGTCTGCTGTTTCCGTCAGTTCTCATTCTTAGTGATTTTTTTTCCTTAGGTGTCTAGCAGTACTTGAAAAACATATTTCTAAGAATAACTTGAATTCTCCACAATACTCCTGTCTTGTATTTTTTCTGGGCTTTTATTTCCATTCTCTTTGCCCCACAAGGCTATGAAAAGGAAAGCTCAAATTTTCCAGGATTGAACCAAGTCCCTCTCAGCAAAAGGAGCTTCACTGATTGTTTATTTCACTGTGCTCCCTTCTTTGGGTTTCTCTTCATTTTTGTAATCTCTTGCTATTTATTCTCAATTTTTTGATGTCTTTAAAATTTTTTTAAATATTTTTATCCTCCTTTCTTAGTTGCTTTCAGAAAAGGTTGATTCAAATAACTTAGTTTTCCTTTACCCAAAACAGGAAATTCCATTCTCATCTGTTGAATTGATTGAAAACAGAAGAGTAAAAACACTCTGTTGATGAAAACTAAGAAACTCTAAAGTTCAGCTTAATCAATAACAAAAATTTAAGTCAACCAAATTAAAAACAAGCACTCAATTCAAACAAATAAATAAAAACAGGCAACTCTATTAAGAGCTGCTAAAACAAAAAAAACTCTTGACTCCTATAGAGGCCACACTACATGGAAATTACAAGGCAAAAACTAAGATTCTAGAGTTCTAAAGTGCAAAGTAGATACTAGACTAAATAATGTTCAATATCAAACATTCTAGGACCAGCACTGTTTAAAAAAAAATGACACCAATCAGGAGTAAACGTCGGCATGTTACATAGGTGCTTTCTTCATTAAGCTAGTCTTTGCTAGCATGTGGCTCTAATAAATTTAACAGTAGGCAAAGAGAGGCCAGAAAAGAAATCACCCCCAAATGTCTACAACTAGAAATTAGTCCAGACTAAATGTCATTAGACAACGTGAACTTTTAAATTAATTATTCTTATTGCTAATATTTTGCAAAGGATATTTGAAAATAACAATTTTATATAAAAATTACAGTTATACAATTAGCAAAGGTCTGATTTACACTTAGTCTCCCACACCCGTGAAGTTAAAAGAAAAATGAGATGTAGTGTTATACTGCCTTCAAACTTATCCATGTGAGCATAAAGTTAATTTTTACTAAAAGAAAATTTCCCTAATCTATTTTGTAAATTTATGCATTTAAATTACTATCATAATGTAAATTCTCTCATACCTCTCTAGCCACTGACTAGATTTACTGCCGTGCTTTATTTTATTTATTTATTTATTTATTTATTTATTTATTTATTTATTTATTTTTGGTGAGGAAGATTAGCCCTGAGCTACTATCTGCTACCAATGCTCCTCTTTTTGCTGAGGAAGATTGGCCCTGGGCTAACATCCGTGACCATCTTCCTCTACTTTATATAGGACGCCACCACAGCATGGCTTGACAAGTGGTGTGTCGGTCTGCACCTGGGATCCAAACCTTCGAACCCCGGGCTGCTGAAGTGGAGCGAGCGAACTTAACCTCTATCCCACTGGGCCGGCCCCTGTCATGCTTTATCTTTAATGCAATAATTACCTAAAATTGCAGGATTATTTTTTAGCTTTTCAAACTTTTATCAAAATACTTATAGTTAACAATATTTTTCTTTATTCTGTAAAAGAAATATGAAAAATTCTAAACAAATACCCCATACTCTACTAAAATTAGTTCTTTTCTAACATTTCAGAGTGCAGTTGCTTCATTGAATATGAAGCATACCCATTTTTCGAGTATTTTATCTTACTCTAAGTCTCCCATGTGTAGCTGCTCAATATCTATTTTCTTGGTCACGCATAATTGCTCAGAATACAGCAATACTGGCCATTGTAATAATTGGAACAATCATACAGTGTCAACCGGCACACATTTAGCTCACAATCGATAATGAGTTATAATAACAAAACGCCTTTTGTTCTTTTGCTGATAAAATTATGCCTCTTTAATAGGCAGGCTCAGTATTTGTTTGGCCACTCCTTCCATATTCCTTTCCAATTTTTCATGCAAGACATCTCTAAGGATATTATTACTGCTATTTTAATTCCAAATCACCTCTTCTCCTATAACTGTTTTTTGGCACATACTTCTTATTGCTCTGTAATACTCCTCTCAATAAGTACATGAACCCAGCACTTAGAGCATTGTTACCTGGCTGCGTTTCAATTTTGATCAACCTCTATCATTAACCGAGTATTGGCCCACAAAGAATCATTCTTCCACTCTTTTGCTGGTTCTTATACATGGGTTTTGCTCTTCATTTATTCGGTACTGTCATTTAATTATTAAACTGTCTTCTTCTCCATCTCTGCATATCCTCCCTCTGTATCCAACCAAGAGAGAATTCTTGCTCTCCAGGCGCTCACAAACTAATTAAAACCCAGATACAAATGAGGACAAAAAGGACAAAAGGATGGCTGCAAAGAAATGTGTGACCAACTACAAATTAACAAGGTAAAAATACGGACCAGCTGCTGGGGGACTCAATAATGAAGTCACAGGAGCCAGCCACTATATTCAAGGAAGACCTCGTAGCAAAGTTCTGATGTTTTCAAATATGACCTCCTTTGGGAAGCCTTCACTCAATCGTCAAAATGAGAGAAGTTCTCCTCTACTCTACGGATCCACAGCACTTTCTACATATCTCTACCATGGCATCCAGCACATTACATTGTAATCTATCACCCCTCAATGAACTGTAAAGTTACCGAGAAAGATTGTGTTATTGTGTTCATATCTCAAGCATCTAGCCAAGTGCCTGGAACTTAAGAGTTTGTTCAGTGAATTAAAAAGTGCCATCTCCCATCTCTCTCCCATTCATGGACTGTAATGATTCAGATACACTGGCATTAAAATCCAACTCTTCCTGGCTTGGAGGCATTAATACTTACTATTCTCTCTTTCTAGAATGGTCCCCCCACCCATACACACACACAACGCATTTGCATACTCATCCTTCCGATTTTAAATGATATTTTTTTTACAGAAGGCCTTCTTGAATTCCTGTGTAAATTAAGTCCCAAGATTTGCTTCTCACAGCACCTTATACTTTTTCTATATTACTCTTACACAATTTGTAATGACGTGTGTGTGTGTATCCTTAACCACAAAATCAAAGCCCAAGGTGAACAAGATAAACAAAAGCCTGAGCATTTTTTTTTTGTGAGGAGATCAGCCCTGTGCTAACATCTGCCAATCCTCCTCTTTTTTTTTTTTTTTTTTGCTGAGGAAGACTGGCCCTGGGCTAACATCTGTGCCCATCTTCCTCCACTTTATATGGGACACCACCACAGCATGGCTTGCCAAGCGGTGCGTAGGCGCGTGCCCAGGATCCGAACGGGCGAACTCCCGGCCGCCACATCGGAGTGCACGCACTTAACCGCTTGCACCACCCGGCTGGCCACTGTGCATTTTTTTTTGCAAAGGTGGTTTCAGAGAAGAAAAAGGAATATTCTTTATATATCTAAATGGTATGAAATATGAAGTTCCTAGGACATGTACAAATATCAAGATTAGAATTTTTTTGGTCAACCTTGTAGTAGTCCTGAGGTTGACTCAGGGTTGAGAAACTATGGCCTACAGGACAAATCCACCCGCCACTCATTTTTGTGCAGCTTGAGAGCTAAGACTAGTTTTCACATCTCTAAATGGCTGGGGGAAAAATCGACAGAAGAATCGTATTTTACGACGTGAAAATTATATGAAATTCAAGTTTCAGTGTCAATAAACATGGTTTTATTGGAATATAGCCATGCTCATTCATTTACATATTGTTTATATGCAGAGTTTATATCACAAAGACAGAGTTTAGTGGCTGCAAAGGAGAACATGTGACCTACAAAATCAAAAATACTTATTGTCTGGCCCTTTACAGAAAACAATTTTCCAACCTCTATCCCACCCAAATTATTATTCTAGGCCAAACATGGTAATCCAGTTCTCTTCGATAATGATTAATTGACTTATAGGCATGTGACCCAATTCTGGCCAATGAGCAATGACGGGAAACCTGTGAGGAGATTTCTGGAAAAGATTTTCTTGCCCTGAAGAATGAGAGACAGATAACAGAGAGCTGGTGTTTCCTTTACTCCTCTGGATGCATTTTATCTGGATGCAATTCCTGGAATTGTTATAATCATCTTGCTATAATCCCGAAGACTAAGCCAATGCACAAAGGAGGGTAGAAAAAAAGAAGCAAAGAGAAGCAGAGATGAGACCCTGGCATACCTTTCCTTGAGTTGCCCTGTCTGTGAAGTACTTCTTGCATGATACCATAAATTTTTGCTTTTTTCCAGTCAATTTGCATCAGAGTTTTGCATTCAAAGACATACACAGCTAAACCCAAAACTGTACGGCATAGTATTGGGCCATGAACAAGTGAAAAATGAAAACTTGCTACAGCATTTATTATAGGAAGGGACATCTATACAGTTAAAAATGTGAGATCAAAAGCTAAGACAAAGAGTTTAGAATGGGGGATGGTATGAGGTTTAGCAAAGAAGCAAATGGCTAAAAAATTTATATATTTATATATTCATTCTAATGAATATGAACTAAATATTCTTTACTTTTGGACTTAGTTTCTTCTGTACCAGTTACCAGTTGGCATGCAGGTATCCCTCTGCTGTACCAAGGGAAGGTCTAAAATTCACACATGCCCCATTGTTCCGTATGTGCGTTTGGATTTCAGAGAGAGGCAGGATACACTACAGCATGGCATACTAGGAAGGCAGCATGTGCCATGGCAATAGCATATGGACGAGAGATAGAGTCACTGATCTAGGACTGATCTGGATAATCTAATGGTCGCATAATAATAGAAAATTATAGCAATAATTATAGCGAAGACTTAAATGGGGTTTATTTCGTACCAGGAAATGTTTCAAAGTATTTTATACATATTAACTCTAACTCTATCAATAAATCCACTTGACTAACCAAAGTCACTCAGATGGTAAGTAACAACGCCAGGATTTGAAACCAGGTGGTCTTGCACAGAGTCCAGGCTTTTAATCAATATGTTATACTATCCCTTATCTGATTCTTAATTTTCTCATCTCTAAAACGAAGATTCTCCATCAAAAGAACAATATACTCTACAAAATGTGGACAGAGTAAATTACCAGCACTTAGTACCAGCAAAAGACTAGACGCCAGAATAGCATTTTTCAGAAACTTCAAATTCACAGGCACATTTGTCAATATTGTCACCTTAGAATTCATACAAGCTAACAAGATAATGCATAAATAAAATTGTCCCTTTATACTTTGTGTCTGAAATGCAGTCAACAACAACAAAAAAATTCAGTTGTTTTGCAGTAGATATGCTTTCATAAACCATTGGTAAGAGTATTATTTCTCCCTACCCCTTAACTTTATAGACAAGAAATCACTCCTTCTTCGACATTGCCTCATGATCTTATGTTTTATAGAAATAATAATATAAAGGATTTTATCTAATTTATTCAACAGACTTTATTATATCTTCTTTAATACTTAAACACTAAATATTACTCATGCAAAGGAACCAAACTTAAATAAATCAGTATTGGTGTTATTACCTTCCCTTCCCTATAATGTGGCTTAAAAAGGATCATATAAAAGACTGAATGTTGAGAAATGCTTAGTTTCCATGGCACTCTAATTAAATGGAGCATACTTAGCTTATTGAATAGAATTGGAGACATCCAGCCAATGTAAACATTGGCTCACACAAACCAAATTCTTCAAACTTGGACGGGACAGTATGAAAGCAATGAAAAGATCTACCCAGTTACCAAATTAAAACAGTCAGAATCTAAGATCAGCTTTCCAAATTAAATATTCAAGCAATAAAATCAAATGCCAAAGAGGGAATATTAAAGGCTAGCAAAGAGAGAGGATGAGACCAAAAAAACAATTAAAGGTAATATTACTCCACTTGATGGGATTTGTATAATGGTAAATTTGCACATACTCATAAATAATTTAGAGACAATGAAAGGCAAAACGGTTCTGATAGAAACAGAGATCTCAGCATTAAATTAATATCACTCATGCCACATTAACTTGCATGACGAAATCAGTCCTCTCAACAAAAAGATGACTCCAAGAGGACTCACTCTGATATTTCGTGAGCACTGACAAGGGTTTAAATCAAAGATTGACAGGAAATGAACCTCTTGAAGCTGCCTGTTACTTTAGTTCAGTCTCTCCCAACAGGTTTAGCTAAAGGCAAATTGCAAAAGAAATTTCCCTGGAGGATTCAGTACAGCAGGAGCTACTGTAAAGGTGAGAAGATAAATAATGCATTATCAGCTCCTTTAAAAGTTATTTATTACACATATCAATACGTTTTCAATGTTATCTCCATTTTCCTCTATATTTCCTTACCCTTTTTCTCAAGTCTACTGATATATGGAAAAAAAAGAATATAAATTTTTGTCATTGCCCTATTATTTTTCCTGATTCTATTTTAATATACTTTGGGCCATTTTTCTTTCCTTCTGGCTTTCTCCAGCTAGGACATGTATAGCACACATCAAAAATTACTGCAGTGCTGTCCCACATACAGCAACTAGACGGATGTGCAACCATGACATACAACTATCTACTGGGGCTTTGGGGAGAAAAAAAGGAGGAGGATTGGCAATAGATGTTAGCTCAGAGCCGGTCTTCCTCGGCAAAAAGAGGAGGATTAGCATGGATGTTAGCTCAGGGCTGATCTTCCTCACAAAAAAAAAAAAATTACTGCAATGCTGAGGTGCGTTAGGTGACACCTACTCTTGCTCACACACGTTATTTCTTTTAACATTTCCATCCGCTATAGAAGAAACTATTTAGTCACCTCCTCAGAAGAGGGAGTAAGAAAGAATTAATGGCATTTGAGGATTATTACATGTATTTCCAAGATGCCATTATGCTTAGCTAACAAGAGTGCGGTGATGCCCTCATGGGAGCAGGAAAGGAGAGGAGAACAGTGACAGCATTCTTAGAACAACGCAGATTGTGGTGGGAGAAGAGGAGAGGTGACACCATCATTCAGAATATAGTGATGCAGAAAGGCAAACCGATGCCAAAAAAGAGAAATGGCCACAATGTAAGCAGCACTATGTTGCACACTATGGAAAACTTGTCATTTAGGGAGTGTACATGACACTGGAACGCTGGGAAATACTCTCAAGCAACAAGATTATTACTGCAAGAGAGGGAAAGAAATTATGTAAACTACAAAAACCAGCAGGAAACTAGAAGGAAGAAAAAATAAGAAATTATAGAGAGGATTCTGAGTACAGATACCAATCTCTGTAATGTGCATTCCAAGAAAAGACCTCTTCTCCACAAGGGGTTAGAACTAGAAAGGTGTCCTTCTTCACAGGGAAAGAAAGCCACCCAAAGGAGATTATATTTTCCTTTTATATTTTTTCAAAAATAAAATACAGTTGGGGCCGGACCCATGCTGTAGGGGTTAAGTTTGGCACACTCCACATGGGCAGCCTGGGTTCGTGGGTTTGGATCCCGGGCGCAGACCTACACCACTCATCAGCCATGCTGAGGAGGCGACCCACATACAAAGTAGAAGAAGACTGGCATGGATGTTAGCTCAAGGCTAATCTTCCTCAAGCGAAAAAAGAGGAAGATTGGCAACAGATGTTAGCTTATGGTGAATCTTCCTCACCAAAAAAAAAAAAAAAAAAGCAAAAAATAAAATACAGTTAACAAATGTGTACCACTGAAGATCAAATGGAAAGGGGAGGTATGTTTCTTTATAGCCTCTGGAGCAGATGGCATTCAGAGAAGCCCAAAATTACCTAGCAGAGCTAATAGATAAGAAGGGGAAATTTTATTAAAGTTTCATGTTAGGACAAATTATTTTGAGACTTTTATAAGGAGATAGATATTTCCTAATACATTAATGCTCGAGGATTCACTAATAGGAAATAAGAAGTTTAGGGGTTTATAAGCTTGTATGCTTTCATGTTACTATATTGCATAATGCAAGCAACTCGAAAAATCCATTTATTCTATTAACATGTGTGGATTACCAAGCCTAAAGGGCACTAATAGAGGATAAAGTAATCAGAAACTTGCATTACCAGAAAATTCACTGTATTCAGGTGAACATTACTCATGGAAAAGGATTCCCTCTCATTCCTTTCTCAGGTGCCACTCTCCCGGGCACCATCATAATAGCCAAAAGCAACATGGCTGACCAAAGCTTTTGGGCAAGCCTACTTTCTGTTTCTACATATCCAGGCTTGGATATACCACACATATCCAGAGAGATAAGCCTTGATAACAAGCACTAAAATATTTTAAATGGAAAAATGAAGATAATAGGTTATGAATGCAGTTAAGTCAGATGACTTAACTGGAATTCTGCATTTCTAAAAGTGATCCAACATCAAAAGAAAATTATAACAAGAGTAATTATAAAAGGAGAGTGGGCAATATTTGGGTTCTCTCCAAAATACTACTAACAGGAGGAAAAATAAAAATCAGGATTTGGCAATAGCCTTCCAGTCTTAAAGTCAGAGAACAGAACAAAGCTCCCAAAAGGACATTGCAGAGCAGATTCATTACTAAAGAATTTCATAAAGAACTCATTGAATGCTCAAGCAGGCTTCTGTGTAGGTCAAAGAGGACCAATCAGAAAATTGGGGTCATTAAGGGATGAGAGATAGGGGAATAGGAAATAAAATATAATTACAGAGTGAGTGAAAGGGGGAAGGAAGGAATGCAGATGTATTAATATTGTTTTGGTTTCAGATGAATCTTGTTTTAAAGACATTCAAAGACCAACTTAGATTTTTTTCCATTCAATTGTATTTTATTCTTTATATTCTATTTTAGATAGGATCCTGATGGCCTCAAGGGAGTGGCTCGGGTGCCGGCAGCATCTGAGCCTCTGAGATAACCACATTTCACATATATTTCACTGAAAATTTGAAGCACACTTTATCTTCCTTCCTTCTTAAAATAATCATTAAAATTAGCTATTAGCTACACATTTTTAATTTCAATTTTGTGTTCAAGAAACAATCTGTAAAAGATGAAACCAGAAACTATTGATAAGATTAAATATCTACATCTATGGCCAAGTCATCATTTCATATTTTTCCTAGATTTACTTTTGAGTCTATAATTCTAAAGCTACATACATTAAAAAACATTATGACTTCAACTTTTAAGCAAGTTTTCCTTAACTTACTGAAATTTAAGGTGAAAATAATGAGTTCATCAAAATTTAAAATATGTAAACTTGTAATTTCACTGTAAAATTACAAAATTAAATTATTCTGAGCTTCAGTTAATCGGTGCATTATCTAAGCTTTCAACTTGAACTTTTTTGCAAAAAGGTAATACCATAATTTTACTTTACACGCATTTCCATGAAACACTGAGTACTATATAATTGTCTAAAATTACAAAATTAGTAAAAGGAGTTATTAGTTAGAAAGTAGTACAGAAAAGACTAGGAACTTAGTTTTATCAACATCATCAACACTTCACACCTAGCTTTTTTCATACTCATAAAGTTATTTCATGCATATTATCCTAAATAATCATCCAGGATTTAGTAATTATCATAACAGCACCATTTAATAAGGGTTTATTCTGTTCCAGCAGTATAGATGACATACAGTATCTCATTTAAGTTCACAACAAATAAACACAGAATTAAACAAAGAAATTAAGGTGAGCTTAAATGATTTATCCAGGTTCACAATGCTCGAAAGGGACAGAGAATGGACTCCGATCCAGATCTGACTTCGACTGCAGTTAATTACCACCTCATTACAGCTTTCTCTTCCCAAGAAATGTAATGACATTCTGAGGCGATCAATAAATCTCAATTCAGAAAGTCCTGAAAAGTGGCCCACAACCCAGCCCAGGAATTGGTTCCTTAGTTTCCCCCCTACTTCTTTAATCGTGCCTCGTCCACTTCCCATTCCCTAAATATATATGTTCCCCAACTTCCTACCTTTCGACTGCATCCCCTTCTGAAAATCATCTTTTTCTCTCTACACGGCACCATCATTCTCAGTTACCTCAACTGTGCCTCAACATGCCTCAAAATGTTGGCATCACTGACTCCTCCTCCAAACTACAGTCAGTCAATTGCCAAGTCATGCACAGCCACAGTAGCTCCCACTCACTGCCACTGCCCAGGCTTAAGTCCTCATTACTATCCCCTAAACCACTCAGCAGGCTGAGAATAAAACCCCGGGACCTTGCCTCAGCTTACAAGGTCCAGTGGGATATTTTAAGCCAAGGCTCCTTTCCCACCAGGCCTCTCAGGCTCCCCGATTCCACTGCCCTGGGCTTCTTGTAGCTCATTGAACACAAGGGGCCAAGCCACGCCTGCTCTCCAGCCTTTGCACATACTGTCTCCCAGATAGCCACATGGCTGGCTCCTTCACTTAATTCAGGTCTCAGCGCAAATGGCACCTCCTTGGGAAACCACAGCAGCCTGCCCCATCAGGCTCCATACCTTATCCCGACTGTTCCTTCATGGTACTTTCAACCTCACATCATTTTACCTTGTTTTGTGTTTATTGCCTCTCTCCCCCACAGAAAGTAAGCTCTACTCATGCCAGAGAGTTAGAGATTTCTGTCTCTTTTATTCTCTACCTTGTCCCTTGTCCTTCAACCTCTGCCTGGAACATGGAGGCACTGAATTATTCAATGAATTGATGAATGAACGACTGGATGAATTCTAACTGGTTTTCTTTCTACTCTTTTCCCCTCTCTGACTTCATCATTAATAGTACTGTCAGTGTGACTCGAAACAAAACATGGAGTTGGTAAAATATACAGTATTTTTAGGGAACAGTGGATAGGTTGGTACAATGTCCTATGTGGCCCAGGACTTGGCTATGTGACCTGCATACATTATCTAACCTTTTAACACTTTGTTTCCTCAGGGAATAATAATAATGCTTACCTCATAGGATTGTTTCAGCAATTTAGTGAGTTAACGTATACAATAAGTGTTTATAAAGTGGTTGATGCAAGGGCTGGTACACAATAAGCATTCAGTAAATATTAGAGAGTATTATTATAATAGCCTTGCTTGCTGCCAGTTTTCCATTGCTGGTTTAGGGCTTTAAATGTCAAGGTGAGGAGTGTGCACCTAATATATACCCAATGAATATTTTTTATTAAATTTATTTCTAACTAATTAAGATTTCTAATGAATAAATTTTGATTTAAGGCTATTCCCTTCACATGAAATTCCGAGGCCACATTTCTCTCTTTCAAAATGCTATCCATCTAGAGTTAAAAAGACTAGTTCACTCTTTGTGGGAGAAAAGTCATATCCATACCTCACACCATATGCAAAGATAAACCCCAGATGTAGTTAAATATTAAAATGATACCAGGAGAAAAATTAATAGAATATTTGTCAGATCTCAAGTTAGGGAAGGCCATTTTAAGAATTCATAAAGGAGCAATGAGATACCATTTTAGCCCTATGAATCTAATAAAATTTCAAATGATGATACTCAGTGTTGGTGAAGGGGTATAGTAATGTAGCTAGTATAACTGGATACAATTTGGCAATTTGTAGTAAAAGTGTTAAAATGATGAATAGTCTTTGGCCCAGTTATTACCCTTCCAAACCTTTATCATAAAGAAAGAATCCTATACTAAAGGTTAAATACACGAGGCATTCCCCTTGTGTTTCTCTATTACCTAAATGAAGCTTGCTTCTTCGAGACTCTATATTCTGTTAAAAGCGAAGTATTATTTTATGAAAGCTATTCTTTTTCTTTCATTTTCCCTGCCACTGATTGTGGTTTAAGTTCCATTAATTTTTACCTAGACTACTGCATATATTTTCTAAGAATAAAATCCAGTCATTACCATGGGCCAATATATAACAAGGATTTCCAGTCACCACTATTATTAGAATTAATATGATTACAAGTATATTAGAAAGGATACAAAACATTGCTATTAATGGAAGATATTAACGACTACCTGGAAAAAAGAGAATCCCCAAGAAACTATTTGAATCAATAATAGAGTTATAAAATAAGTAGACTAAAATCAATAGCTTTCCTTTATACAAATAATAACCTATTGCAAAGTATAAACTAAAAAAAAAAAAAATGTATTCACTTAGCAACAAAAAATGAATGTAAAATACTGTGAAAAGCACTGCAAACCTGCTATTTTTCCATCAGGATGGAAATATCTCTTTATCCCCCGCTTTGTGAACCAACCAGATGAACTCTATTCATTCATTCCTCCTAAATATCAACCTTTATAATGAGTTACGATTTTCCCTTTACATACCTATCTGTACCTCACCACCAAACTCACCTGGGTCCTCTGGACTTCTAATTCTATCCCTTTTATAGCTTTATCCCCATGGCCTTTTGGCCTTAACTGAATTCTGGTTTCCCCACAGGAATACCACTTACCTTATGGGCCTCTCAAGGAATAGCTGTATACTGTGTTACCACTGTGCATACTTCATTGTTATGGGTTGAACTGTTTCCCCCTAAAAGTCATATGTTGAAATTCTAGCCCCTAGTACCTCAGAATGTGACTATATTTGGAGATAAGGCCTTTAAAGAGATGATGAAGTTAAAATGAGGCCATTAGTGTGGATCATAATCCAACTTGACTAGCATCCTTAAAAGAAGAGGAAGTGTGGACACAGAGAGACAGTGATGTGCAGCCACAGAAGAAAGACCATGTGAGGACACAGAGAGAAGATGGTCATCTGCAAGCCAAGGAGAAAGGGCTCAGGAGAAACCAAACCGACCGACACCTTGATCTTGGACTTCTAGCCTCCAAAACAATGAGAAAATAAATTTCTGTTGTTTAAGCCACCCAGTCTGTGGTATTTTGTTAGGGCAGCATTAGCAAACTAATACATTCGTGTACGTCATGAAATGCACATTCTGTACTTCAGTGTCAGAAGGTGTAGTTGGTGTCACTTCTCTACTCTCACAAAAAAAATCTGCTCTTTGACGTTCATGTCACCAACTTTCCTACCATTTATACACACACACACACACACACACCATTGGACATTCCCCTTCATTCACTGCTGACTTTGAAATCTGGGTCACAATCTCTCTCTACACCCAAATGTCTGCAACATTCTGGAAAATTTTGACATTCACGTGACTGACCCCTCCAGTACCCTGGCCTCTTGGCTTCTTTGACCCCACTCCACCCCTACTTCACCTGCATAGTCATATTCTGACCTTGTCTTGCTCAAAATTGCTCCAGCTCTGGATCAGACATTCTACTCTCCAAGTTAAATTCCTTACCCTTCCAAGTTGCTTTCTCAACTACCCTCACTACATTTATTTTTCAACTTCATTAGTGTTTCCTGTTCAGTATGAACTACATTTCGCCCTATTGAATGGCCCTAAACTGTCCTTACCTTCTTTTCTATCCAATTTACATCTCTTCAGTCTCTAAATTTTGATTCATTTTTGGCCAATACCATAAACTTCTTTATCCAGGAAGCAAAATCCCAACTGTGGATGAATCAATCCACTTTCCTCACACCTACATCTGGGTTGTCAAAAGGTTAGGGGAAAATTGTATAATCACATGGATGAACAGCACAGCTTCCAGTCAGCAACTTTACCTGGGTCTTCGAAATTTTCTGGCCAGCTCGTTATATTTCTTAGGCAGCTATCTTTCAACCCGTCTCTACCTATGACTCTGCTTCTTCTCCCCGACAATTCACCTTGGGCCTCACTTCACAGAGAAAATAAAAGCTGTCAGACACAGACTCAACTCCTTCAACTTCCTTTCCACCAAATCTATACATTTAGCTACATCTATATCCACTCACTCTTCCTTCCCTCCTGTTTCTATACAGGCGGTGTCTCTCTACCTAGCAAAGGCGAAACCCTCCAATTACGCTCTGAACCCTATCCTTTCTGGTCAATTTATACCATCAATTAATTCCTCCCTTCTATTTTCAATCTCTCTCTCTAATGGATACATGCCATCAACATTTAAATATTGTCTATTCCCAGTCCCTCCCATCTTAAAAAAAAAAAAAAAAAAATCCTGAACCCTACATGTGTTTTCAGTAACTGCTTTATCTCTCCTCCCATTCATAGCCTAATTTATTGCAAAAAATATCACCACTTTTCCCTTCATCCAGTCCTCATAGCCTACTCTAATCTGGCTTCTTTTCTGGTCCACCAAAAGTGCTCTCACTAATACAATCACCACCATATTTCAGATATAATGAAAAATGTTGGGTATCATCATTCCTGTCCTCTCAGCACCTTTTTTTATCATTTATCACTCCCTCCTTCCTAAAACATTCTTCCCTTAGCTTTCATGGTACAAAAATACTTCTGGTTTTCCGTGTAAATCTTTGGCAACTCTCTCTCAGACTATTTTACAGGCTCATCCACCTCTTGTAGATTTTAAATGTTAGAATGCCTCAAGGGGTGGTCCTTGCCCTCATTTCCTCCCACTATATTCTCTCCCTAACTGACTCTAACCATCCCCATGGCTTCAATTATCATCTATATACAGATGACTCCCATATTTATATCTCCTGTTCATACATGTCTTCTAAACTTCAGATTTATAAATCAAACTTCAATGTTTCCTCTTACACATCCATGGGCATCTTAAACTCAATATGACCAAAACTGAACTCATATTCTCCCCTAAACTTGTTTGTACTCCAGTGCTCTCTACTTCGGAAAGTAGCATAATCATACATCCACTAGCACAAGTCTGAAATATGAAACTCATCTGTAACATATCTCTCTCCCTTATTCCCCAAAATCCAATCACCATAAGCAATCTATCCTACTACCTACATATTCAAATCCATTCACTTCTTTCCAATTCCACAGCTATTATCCTACCCCAGCCTGCAACCTCTCTCAATTGGACTAGTGTTGTTTCCTAACTAATATCTCCACACCCCCTCCTGCACCTTTCAATCCTGTTCCCATACTGCTGCAGAGTAATCTCTCTAAAATGTAATACTTCATCACATTTTACTGCTGTTTAAAACCCTTCAAATGCTTTCTAATGCTTTAGAGATAAATATCATGGTCCTTCAAATCACCTGAAAGGCCCTGCATTATCTGGCCACTGCTTCTCTCTCCACCTTCAGCCCAAAATAGTCTATTTACATTCTCACAGCATCACTATGCTCGTCACACTGATAAGATACCACAGACCATACATCAAATTAGAAAATATTTTTTTAATGATGATAATATCTTGTGCTGGAGTGGCTACACAGAAACAAGTAGTCTCATATATTACTGAAGTGTAAATTGGTAAGACCTTTGAGAACAATTCAGCAATATGTGTCAAAATTCTACAAATTTTGTATAACATTTGACCTATAAAATCCTGTTTTTTATATTCAACCTGATATAATAATTATGGTGGTATTTTTACAAGAGTGAAGCCTAGAAACAAATGAACATTATGCTTTGTTTATCTGGTAGAGAATATATATAGAGAAGATATATATATATATATATGCGTGTATCCAACAATAATGTTGTGTATATGAAAACTCATCATCTTTTTTAGCACAATCTAAAGAGACTATCCCAATTAAATGTTTTTAGTTGCCTGCTATGTTATCTGTAATAATTGGATTATCTGGGAAATTTTGTATCCTCAAAGTATTCAAAATCAGGAATTGATTTTAACTTGCCCTGAGTGAAAGTGTGCAACATTCAAAGTAAACTCAGAAAAGACATTTCCCTCCATTCTTCTAGGATGAAAGCTTTTTCTAAAGGCTCTTAGCTTTGTCAATGGCTGCCACACACAATCCCTAGTTACTCTGCTTTATTAAAGCCTCACTTCAAAATACAGAAAGAATAAACTTGACACAATGAAGAAAAGTAGAACCAATTATTCTTTTTGCAGAAGATGCGCAAGTATAATAATCTAAACTTGCTGTTAATATGTACAGAAGAGATGGAGAACAATAAAAGTTCTTGGAAAAGGGGCCAAAATATGGAACACTTTATTCAATAAGTGATGCAACAAACATTTATTGAAGATCTACTGTGCATTAGATACTGTGTCAAGTGATAGAGCTACAAAGATAAGCGGCCAATGGACCTGCCTTGTGTGAAATAGAATAACCCCGTTCATTCTATATAAACCTGGGTTAGAATTTCTTCAGAAGCCTCATCCTTACTTGCCACTCACCTAGGACTATTGTTATTTCCACCTTGAGATGAGAATCCTAGAAGTTAACCATTTCTGATTGCTGTCTTTCTGGGCTAGTATTCTTCAAGGGCACCATACTACATTTTTTATTCTGTTCTATTTGAAACATTGTCCAAAAAGTAAAACTTCATGCCTCTAACATACCATCTGTTACCTCAACCAGGGATGGCCTCCGACACGGTGGCTGACCACTAGTTTCACTAAGGTCTAGATATAACCTGAGAATGCAGGTTGCACCAATGTTGAAAGTTAGTGCCAGAGTAAGAATTGGGCCCCTCAGGTCAGTGAAGCCCACCATACTTCATATCCTGTTCCTTCTTGACTGCAAATCCTCAATTTAAAAGAGTAACCAGACGCATCTCTCCTGCTTTCATCCTCCTATCTCTCTGGATTTCCTTCCCCCCGAATCATCCTCCCAGGTTGCTGAAGATTGTAGAAACAGCTAAAGTTCTCCACTCCCTGTTTCTATGCCCTTTCCAAAGTGACTGCACAGATCCTCCATCATCTGTACTGGCCTTGTGTCTTGACCTGGCCAACAGAACATAGTAGAAGTAACAATGTCTGACTGAGTGCCCAGCCTAGGACTTTCTTAGTAATCTGCAAACATCATATGAACAACCATGGACTAACCTCCTAGGTTGGAAGAAGACATGGAAAGAGGCTCCAGTTAACCCAGCCACAAAAAATGAGGCCATCATAAACCAACCAGCTGAGCTAACCCACCAGCTGACTACAGATGCATCAGCAAGCCCAGCCAAGATTGGACTCACTAGATCAAGGCTGAAAAAAAAATTTCCAGGTGAATCCAGTCTAAGTTTCCAACATGCTAGACTATTGTTTTAGGCTACTAAGTATTGGAATGTTTTGCTGCAAAGCAAAAACCAATTGATCCATAGAGTTTCCGATCCTCCATCTCAACCACTGTCTATATATAGCCTCCATAATCTAACACCTCACAAAATGCACCCTGCACTGCCCTGCTCTGACTGAAACTTGGATTTTCAGTGAGGATGATGCTTCTTTCTCTGAAACCATCTCATTTATATTTTTTATTTTCCCATAGTCCATGTATGCTTGTAATAGGAAGGAGTGCCACTTCCAAAATACCACTCTTTCTCCTCCTGGAAAAATCCACCCTCCTTTGCTATCTATGACATCTATCTCTTCCACCCACTACCACCTCTCCTCATTAATATCATCTATCTACAACAGAGTCACTGGGGGCTTTGGAGCCTGAAAAACTATCTTCCTCTCCACTTAGTCTTGGGAAACTTTGAATGGCCTTTGGAAAACTTGTTCAACACCTAGAATGTAAGTTTGCTTGCCTCCTCATACACAGTGAATTTCATTCCCTCACCACTTAAGCATCCCATTTCTATAGCTATACCCTTGAACTTGTCCACACCCAAAATTACTCCACCTCTGAAATACTTCATATCTTAAACCATGAAGATGTTTTCACTAATAAATACAAAATAACAAGAATAACCACAAAAACTTTTTCTGTAGTATCCACCAAAGAATTATCTCAAAAAAGGTACCAGAATCAGACACACATACAACTGAGCTTTTAAAACCATTTAGGGACAGATAATTCTCATGATATGTAAAAGTCATTTGGAAGCATAAATGAGAAAAAACAACCCAAGGAAATTTTTAAAAAGAAGAATGATGGTAGATTTGTTTTGCCAGATAAGAACTCATACTAGAAAGCTATAATAATAAAAATACTGTAGAATCAGTACCATAAGAGACAAATAGGTAATGGAAAATAATAGAAATCCTAGAAACAAACTCAAATACATGTAAATGTGTAAATATTTAATATAAGATAAAGTGGTATGTTAATCAGCAAACAAAAGGATTATTAAAAAAATGGTACTGGAATTATTGGTTAACTTGTTTGATACACACACAAAAAAGTGAAGTAGAATTATCATCTCAGGTACACAAAAATAAATCCCAGATTTTTTAAATTTAAAATGAAAAAAGAGGGGCCATTCAGAGGTTAGAAGGTAAATATTTTTATAATTAAAAAGAGGAAAAGACCCTTTTTAGCATGGCTAAAAGATCCAATAACACAAAATTTTAAATCTCAGAGTGACATCAGCATCATGGTGGAGTGAGCTCTTCTCTTAGTCTCTCCCCCTAAAATACAATGAAAAGGACATTCATAAACCAACAGAGGACATTCACACAGCACAATAAATGTCTGAGAGATCCACGCAGTCATACATCTGCAGGTGTGAGTGCTGGACTCATTCTGGAGGCAGTGGAAGGAAGTAAGCGGATCTCCTCTCCCTCCTGAGAGGCAGTGATCTAGGGCATGGGACCTCCAGCCCATGACTTTGAGAGGAAAAGGGGGAAAATGCAGCCCTCCACAGGAATACTCTCACTCTCAGAGTTGCCTCCCAGCCTGTGGGAATGCTCCACATCGAGGTGACTAAGCAACTGCAGGGGGGTCCTCACCAAGCCAAGCAGCCCAGGTGGGCAGACAGTGAGCGCAGTGCGGGAGTGCATGGGATCGCGCACAGGAAAGAAAGCACCCCTCCCCGCGCTCCCACCTGGCGCTCCAGCTCAGCCAGTTGGCCATAGCAGGGGATCCCCGCCAAAGCGCCTCTGCCTATGTGTGTAAAGCAGCAGTGGCCAGCGGGCAAACACAGACAGGTCCTGTTGGCAAAGCTTCCAACGGAGAGGCACAACTGCCAGGGGTCCCGGCAGGCTCAGAAAACACAGCTCCTGCCACCCCAGTGGCAGCAGGTGGAGTCTGTGACCAGATACTACCACTATGCAACGGCAAAAGTACACTCCATCAAACAGCATGAAGAAATATATTAACACTCCATACCAGAAGGAAAATGACGAGTCTCCAGAAATCAATTCTGATATCACAGAAATTTACAATCTAAATAACAGAGAATTTAAAATGGTTATCATAAAGAAACTCAAAGAATTACACGCAAGTTCAGAAAGAAAATTCAATGAAATCAGGAATAAAATTAATGACCAAAGGTAATTCTTCACAAAAGAAATTGAAACTATTAAAAAAAATCAGAAATGTTGGAGATGAAAAACACAATGAATGAGATAAAGAAATATCCAGAATCCTTAAAAAAGAGAGCTGATATTATGGAGGACAGGCTTAGTAATTTAGAGGACAGAAATACAGAAATGCTTCAGATGGAGGAGGAGAGAGAACTAAGACTAAAAAGAAGAAATTCTCCGAGAAATATCCGACTCAATTAGCAAATGCAACATAAGGATTATAGGTATTCCAGAGGGAGAAAGGAGCAGAGAGCTTGTTCAAAGAAATAATAGCTGAGAATTTCCCAAACCTGGGGAAGGAGCTGGAATTACACATAAATGAAGCTAATAGAACTCCTAATTACATCAATGTAAAAAGACCTTCTCCAAGGCACACCTTAGTAAAACTGGCAAAAGTCAATGATGAAGAAAAAATATCAAGGGCAGCAAGGCAGAAGAAAATAACCTACAAAGGAACCCCTGTCAGGATTTCAGCAGATTTCTCAGAAGAAACCTTACAGGTTAGGAGAGAGTGGATTGATATATTCAAAATTCTGAAAGACAAAAACTTTCAGCAAAGAATACTCTGTACAGTGCAGCTATTCTTCAGATAAAAATGGAGAAATAAAAACATTCCCAGATAAACAAAAGCTGAGGGAGTTCATCACCACAAGACCTCCCCTATAAGAAATGATCAAGAAGACCCTCGTACCTGAAAAAAAAATGAAAGCATTTACAAACCCTTGAGCAAGGAGATAAATAAACAGACAAATGCAGAAACTTGCAGCTCTCTATCAGAACAGGTTAAGCAAACACTTAATTATAACATTAAAGATAAAGGGAAGGAAAGCATCAAAAATAACTATAATAACTTCATTTTAATCACAAACTCACAACACAAAATGGAATAAGTTGTAACAACAATAGCTTAGATGGGGAAGAGGAAAGGGATGGAACCTGCTTAGACTAAGGAAATAAGAGGCTACCAGAAAATGGTCTATCTCATCTACAAGGTCTTTCATACAAACCTCACAGTAACCATTAAAAAAAAATCACAACGGAGACACAAATGATAAATAAGAGAAAACTATCACATAAAATCACCAAACTGAATTGGCAGTTGGAAATATATGGGACAAGAAACAAGGGAAATGCAGAACAACCAGAAAACAAGTGATAAAAAGGCAGCACTAAGCCCTCATATATCAATAATCACTCTAAATGTAAATGGATTGAATTCTCCAATCAAAAGGCACAGAATAGCTGAATGGATTAAAAAACAAGACCCAACAATATGCTGCCTCCAGGAAACACATCTCAGCTCTAAGGACAAACACAGGCTCAGAGTGAAGGGATGGAAAACAATACTCCAGCTAACATCAAACACAAGAAAGCAGGTGTTACCATACTTACACAAAGTAGACTTCAAGATAAAAGAAGTAATGAAAGACAAAGAGGGGCAGTATATAATGATAAAAGTGACACTACACCAAGAGGACATAACACTTATAAATATATACATACCTAACATCGGAGCACCAAAGTACATAAAGCAACTATTAACAGACTTAAAAGGAGAAATTAACAGCAACAAAATAATAGTAGGGGACTTCAACTTACATTAGTTAGAACTTACATTAATGGATAGATCATCCAGACAGAGTGTCAACAAGGAAATAGTGAAATTGAATGAAAAACTATATCAGATGGACTTAATAGATATATATAGAACGCTCCATCCAAAAACAGCAGAATACACATTATTCTTGAGCGCACATGGAACATTCTCAAAGACAGATAATATGTTGAGAAACAAGGCAAGCCTCAATAAATTTAAGAAGACTGGAATTATATCAAGAATCTTTTCTGATCATAATGCTATGAAACTAGAAATCAGCTACAAGAAAAAAGCTGGGAAAGTCATAAATATGTGGAGACTATACGACATGCTACTGAGTAACCAATGGATTAATGAAGAAATTAAAGGAGAAATAAAAAAATATCTGGCGACAGGGGCCAGCCTGGTGGCATAGCAGTTAAGTTCACGCACTCCGCTTCGGCAGCCCGGGGTTCATGGGTTCGGATCCTGGGCGCGGACCAACACACTGCTTATGAAGCCATGCTGTGACAGCGTCCCATATAAAGTAGAGGAAGATGGGCACAGATGTTAGCCCAGGGCCAATCTTTCTCAGCATAAAGAGGAGGATTGGCGACAGATGTTAGCTCAGGGCTAATCTTCCTCACACACAAAAAAATATCTGGAGACAAATAAAAATAAAAATGCACCATACCACTCATATAGAATGCAGCAGAAGCAGTCCTAAGAGGGAAATTCACAGCAATGCAGGCCTACCTTAACAAACAAGAAAAATCTCAAATAAGTGATCTTAAACTGCACCTAACAGAACTAGAAAAAGAACAAACAAAGCCCAAAGTCAGTAGAAGGAGGGAAATAATAAACATTAGAGCAGAAAGAAATGAAATAGAAACCAAAAACACAGTAGAAAGGATCAATGAAACTAAGAGCTATCTCTTTGAGAGGATAAAAAAAAAATTGAATAACCTTTAGTTAACTCACTAAGAAAAAAAGAGAGAAGGCGCAAATAAATAAAATTAGAAATGAAAGAGGAGAAATTACAACAGATACTAGAGAAATACAAAGGATTATAAGAGAATACTATTAAAAACTATATGCCAACAAATTGCACAGTCTAGAAGAAATGGATAAATTCTTAGACTCATACACCCTCCCAAAACTGAATCAAGAAGAAATAGAGAATCTGAATAGACCAATCACAAGTAAAGAGATTGAAACAGTAATCAAAAACCTCCCAAAAAATAAAAGTCCAGAACCAGATGGCTTCACTGGAGAATTTTAGCAAACATTCAAAAAGATTTAATATCTATCCTTCTCAAACTATTCCAAAAAATTGAAGAAGATGGAACAATTCCTAACTCATTCTAGGAGGCCAACATCACCCTGATCCCAAAGCCAGACAAAGACAACACAAAGAAGGAAAATTACAGGCCAATATCACTGATGAACATAGGTGCAAAAATCCTCAACAAAATATTGGCAAACCAAATAGAGCAATACATTAAAAGGATGACATATCATGATCAAGTGAGATTTATACCAGGGATGCAGGGATGGTTCTACATCCACAATCAATCAGTGTGATACACTACATTAACAAAATGAGGAATTAAACCACATGATCATCTCAATAGATGCACAGAAAGCATTTGACAAGATCCAACAACCATTTATGATGAAAACTCAATAAAATGGATATAGAAGGAAAGCACCTCAACATGACAAAGGCCATATATGACAAACCCCAGGTCAACATGATACTCAATGGGGAAAAAACGAAAGCCATCCCTCTAAGAATGGGAACAAGACAAGAGTGCCCACTATTGCCACTCCTATTCAACACAGTACTGGAGGTTTCTGCCAGAGCAGTTAGGCAAGAAAAAGAAATAAAAGGTATTCAAATTGGCAATGAAGAAGTGAAACTCTTGCTGTTTGCAGATGACATGATTTTATATAAAGAAAAGCCTAAAGAATCCATTGGAAAACTATTAGAAATAATCAACAACTACAGCAGAGTTGCAGGCTACAAAATCAACTTACAAAAATCAGTTGCATTTCTCTATTCTAATAACAAACTAACAGAAAGAAAGCTCAAGAATACAATTCCATTTACAATAGCCACAAAAGAGAATAAAATATCTAGGAATAAATTTAACCAAGGACGTGAAAGACCTATACAATGAAAACTATAAGACATTATTGAAAGAAATGGATGATGACATAAATGGAAAGATATTCCACACACATGGATTGGAAGAATAAACATAGTTAAAATGTCCATACTACCTAAAGCAATCTACATATTCAATGCAATCCCAATCAGAATTCCAATGACCTTCTTCATGGAAATAGAACAAAGAATCCTAAAATTCATATGGAACAGCAAAGACCCCGAATAGCTAAAGCAATCCTGAGAAAAAAGAACAAAGCTAGAGGCATCACAATCTGTGACTTCCAAACATACTATAAAGCTATAGTAATCAATACAGCACGGCACCGGTACAAAAACAGACACAAGAACAATGGAACAGAATTGAAAGCCCAAAAACAAAACCACACATCTACAGACAACTAATCTTCGACCAAGGAGCCAAGAACGAACGTACAGTGGAGAAAGGAAACTCTCTTCAATAAATAGGGTTGGGAAAACTGACCAGCCACATGCAAAAGAGCGAAAATAGACCATTATCTTTCGCCGTACACAAAAATTAACTCAAAATGGATTAAAGAGTTGAAGGTAAGATGTGAAACCAGAAAACTCCTAGAAGAAAATATAGGAAGTACACTCTTTGTCGTCAGTCTCAGAGGCATCTTTTCAAATACGATGTCTACTCAGGCAAGGGAAACTAAAGAAAAAATAAACAAATGGAACTACATCAGACTAAAGAGCTTCTGCAAGGCAAAGGAAACCAGTAACAAAACAAAAAGACAATCCACCAAGTGGGAGAAAATATTTGCAAATCATATATATCACAAGGGGTTAATCTCCAAAATACATAAAGAACTAATACAACTCAACAACAAGAAAAAAACAACCTGATCAAAAAATGGGCAGAGGATATGAACAGACATTTTTCCAAAGAAGATATACGGATGGCCAACAGGCACATGAAAAGATGTTCAACATCACTAATCATTAGGGAAATGCAAATCAAAACTACAATGAGATAATGAGATATCAACTTACACCTGTTAGAATGGCTATAATTACCAAGACAAAAAATAACGAATGTTGGAGAGGATGTGGAGAAAAGTGAACCCTCATATACTGCTGTTCGGAATGCAAACTGGTGCAGCCACCATGGAAAACGTACGGAGATCTCTCAGAAAACTAAATATAGAAATACCATACGATCCAAGTTTCCCACTACTGGGTATTTATCCAAAGAACTTGAGATCAACAATTCAAAGAGACTTATGCACCCCTATGTTCATTGCAGCATTATTCACAATAGTCAAGACATGGAAGGAACCCAAGTGCCCATCGACTGATGAATGGATAAAGAAGATGTGGTATATATACACAATGGACTACTACTCAGCCATGAAAAAAAGACAAAATCGTCCCATTTGCAACAACATGGATGGGCCAGAGGGTATTATGCTAAGCGAAATAAGCCAGAAGAGAAAGACAAACCCTGCATGATTTCACTCATATGTGGAAGATAAACAAACACATGGACAAAGAGAATAGATGAGTGGTTACCAGAGGGGAAGGGGGTTGGGAGTGGGCATAAGGGGTAAAGGGGCACATATGTGTGGTGACTGACAAATAATAATGTACAAGTGAAATTTCACAATGTTATAAACTGTTATGACCTCAATAAAATAATAATAATAAATTTTTAATCTCTTTATGTTGAAAAACACTAAATAAAAGAAGCAACATTATGAAAATATATTTGCAACACATATAATAGACGAGTTTTACTATAAAAACAGCTCTTACAAATCAAGAAGGAAAAATACAAAGAATTGAATTTTAAAGTGGACAACGTACATGAAAAATTAATTCAAAAAATAAATACAAATTGCCAACAAACATGAAAAAACATTCAATAATCCAGATTTTTGCCTCTACTTCTGACCTTTGTCCCAGACTCCAGACTTATATATACAACTGCTTGCTCTACATTTCCATTTAAACAGCTAATACACCTCTCAAACAGAATATATCTAAACTGAACTCTTGATCATAGCGGCTCTCCCCAACACAGCTCAATGATCAGCCTTCCCCAACTTAATAGCAACTACATTCTTGTGCTTCCTCAGTCCACAAACTTTGAAGTCACCCTGACTCTTCTCTTTTACTCAAGCCATCAGAAAATCCTGTTGGCTGTACCTTCAAAACATATCCAGACTCTAACTTCCCATCACTTCCACCTAATAAAGCTACCATCACCTCTTCTCCGCATAGCTGCACAAACAGACAGGCTTTGCTTAAAATATGTAACTTGCATCCCTTAGGATAAAAATAAAACTCCTTAACTTGGCCCCTTCTTACCTCTCCAGAGGCATCTCACATCATCCTCTTGACTGTGCACAGCAGCCACACCAGCCTCCTTTCACAACATCCTACCTCCCTATACAGAGCCTTTGCATATTCAATTCTCTCCGCCTGAACATTTCTTCCTTCTTATCTTCACTAGTGTAATGCTATTTCTTCATCAGATCTCAACTTGAACATCATTTTCTGAAGGATGCCTTCCCTGATCTCCCTGCTAGGTGACTTTTGCCTATTACAGGTGCTTTATCAACATCTTACTCCTGCAGCATTGCATTGCATACTTGATCATCACACGATTAATATCTTCTCCCCGACTTGATTATTAGGTCTTTGAGAGCACAGAGCAATCTTATTTTGTTCACCACTGTATCCCCAGTGTTGAGACTAATTCATAGCGGATGCTTAATAACTATTTTTCAAGTGAATGAAAATTATAGAAAAGAGACTCAGTCGTAAGACACGCAATTTCACCTTTATTTCACTCAATTTCTGTAGGCATAGAACAATCATCCCCATATTGCTATTTCTAGGATTATTCCAAGCTCTCCAGCTCCTAAATTCATTCCTGGGCATATGGCAAACTCTGTCAGGACAGTTAATCCAATTCTTACATTCCACTTCACATTCTACTCATTGTCTCCCCAGCTGTAAGTCCTTCAGCATTTAGCAATCGTGGTCTGCAGGGACATTAATAGATGAAATAAATCAGTGAACAAGTACAATGTCCATCTTGTTCTATACTAACTCACCCCCTCCCTTCTTCCAAACCAACAAATAAAAGTGACCTTTCTGAGATCCAGGGCCTGAGAAATGCTGTAGGTAGACCACAGGCATAAACAAAAATGGGAAATTCTTAATACTGCTTGCCATGAGATGACCTAATTTGTGATCAGAAAAGCTCAATTTTTTATTGGTTTAAAAACATGATGTTTACCCACAAAATAGTGTGAAAAGAATGCGTTACCCACTGCATTTTTTTTTGTTCTTCTTCCAAGCATAATGAAGAATTCACTTCCCAAATCTAACAATAATGACTCAGGCAAAAAAAAATTGCATGTTTCATGTCTTCTTACAAATAATACTACAATAAACTATGAGATCCTGAAACTGGTCAAAAAGGCTTGAATAAGTTGAATAAAAACTGAGAGAATATACAGGGCCATCTGCACACACTTGGTTTTAGCATCATGAGGTACATTCATGCAGGGTCACCGACTCCTTCCAGATCACCATCTTTGAAATAACCCCAGGAATCAAGCGGCACGGAGCACAATTCTAAGGACATGGATTAATGGGGGAATTTTTGCAAAAGACAAAAAGAAATTAAGCTTGTGGAAAATGCATTGTCCTAAAGTTTTCTAGTACTGGGTTGCTTCTATTAATCTTCTTATTCTAACAAGACCTAAAATAAAAAATCAGACTTCGATGTATGTGGGACACGAATAGTTACAAGTCAGATGGGAACAGTTTAATTTAACATTGAGACAGCACAATTCATCTCAGCAGAGCCACCTGGCATAAACTGAAACTATATATCTTATAAGACTGTAGCAAGCTACTAAAAGCCTGGGAAATCGAATTGATGTGAATTATTCCACCAAGAGTATTTAGAAAGTGACTTGATCTAATGAAAATACAAAGAAAACTTCAAAAAAAAAAAAAAAGATTTGGAGACCAAGGAGGAAGAATTCTCCATGACCAGTGGCTTTCAAGAACTCCAGTTAATAATCCAGGCAGGTCTAGACCTTTAGAGTAGATACTTTTAAGTTTTAATTCAATCTGCTTTCCCTTTTCTTTCTTTACCAAAACCAAATAAAAATCCAACCAGACAACATTTGCTTTTGAAATTTCTTTTCCTGAACTATCAGAATCAACAGTTTCTGTTGCATATATGAGGTACTACAAAGTAATGAAAAGTTGTGCTTCCTGTAATAGACATAGACACTTCATTTTAGTAATGAATACTGGATAATTTACATTTGCTTTTTCTCTCCTTTCTTACTGCGTATAGACATAAGTGTTATAAAATTGCATTTCCTAAGTATTTACATATCCTTTGAACATATGATTATTGCTGTCTCTGGAACATCATAAATTTTTCATTCTCCATTCAAGCTGATTTTCTTTTTTCACTAATGAAATATGCTATCATATGAGGCAGTATATGAGAAACACTGCCTGTGTTCAAACTGTGGTACTGCCACTTAGCTGGTTTATCTCGGGCAAGTGAAACAACCTCCCTAAGCTTCAGTTTCCTGATCTGTAAATTGGAAGCCATTATGACTAGCAAGAAAAATCATTCATGTTAAGTTCTCGTACTCAGAAAATACTTAATAAATGTCAGCTTAAAACATAAACCCTAAAACATGTATTCTGAGACCTTCCTGCATACTTGAGATCCAAGAGAGAAAAATAAAGCTCCGTTGAGGGCGACAAGGAAAGCACACCCAAGAGCTGAATCTTTGCTAACTAAGGTGTGTTCCACGTACCAGCAGCGTTGGCATCACCCAGGAGCTGGTTAGAAATGCAAACTCTCAGGCCCCATTCCAAAACCGCTGAATCATAATTTTCATTTTAACAAGATCCCCAGGTGATTCACATTCCCATCAAAATTTGAGAAGCACGGAGCTACATGTCATGCTCCTACATACAGGCCTTGTAGCTTGTTGGACAAAAATGCAGGTAGGTCTCAGCAACATTACCCATGTATGTGCCATGGATCATTGGGGTCACTTGCCAATGGTTAAAATTATACATATTATATCTGCACATTATCTATTATGCTATATGAACCTAAAATTCTCTTTCCCGAGCTGCTGAGTTTGTTGAACAAGTGTTTGTGAGACATCTCTTTACAACTTGAAATAATATTTATAAGTGAGGGTCACTCTGAAGCCAGCCAGCCCAGAATTTTTTTACACTAACAGTGAGTAAAGTATAAAACAAACAATAAGCCCAAGATCTGAACCTCTAATCCTAAAAACCTAGTGTGGCCCTATGGCTTAGGCCCAAACTCCAGAGACCACATAGCCAGCTCCCCAAGAGGCAACATTCCATCAACTGGGGCAAAAAGGTGTGAATAGGAGCTGCTGCCATTTAGAAAAATCTAGGCAAAGGCTCTAGAATATAATGTGTGTAGAATATTCTAGTAGCAGGCCATGAGATTACAGCAGCCATTCCAACAAATAGATATTTTACAAGCTTAACATTCCTGAGTTGGCTGCAGCTCCATTCTTACCACCACCAACTCCAGGAACAATTTTTTAAAGCAATTTCATGTGATTTCATATGAATTTTTTATAATTAAATAGTTTTTAATTTGGGGCTAGTTTTTGCATAAAAAGAAATGTGCCTGAATTGTACTCTATCACAACCATCTCTAAACTGAAAAAGAGAATTCCTTTCTGATCCTTCCTCGCACTGAACTCCTACATCATTGTGGTTTTTTTTCATTTAATTTTTAGTCTATGCTAATTTTATACAATCTGTAAATATATATCAGAGAACACAGACCACATACATTATTCAAGACACCCAGTGGGGAGCCCGTGCAGCTGAGTTACTGTTTGGTACTTTTTGTTGGGGAGGGTAGGTGTTGTGGTTTTATTCTCCAATGGGCATTGTGATGTCCATTTACCTTTATCATGCAGTTGGTCTTCCTGAGGGACTACTTTCCACATAATTGCCAAAATCAACTTGTAAGATGCTTTAAATTGCATATATCTTATTTTTCCCTATTCTGATTTCAAAATGCCATTTTGTATGATCTCTATTGAGAAGAAAATAAGCTCATTTTTAAAACAATTACCTAACAACACTACAGCTAAGAAGCTGCATTTTCTGCCTAAGATAAGTGTTTTTTTCTCTCTTACTTTGAGTCTCATCTGAATGATATCTAGATTATTGCTCTTTTGCTTTGGTGTTAATCTGAAATCCTCTCACTTGTTTCAAAGTTTTACACTACTAAGGAGGACCAGCCTTCTGATCACCTAAAGAGTCCCATTTTTAGTCTCTTAGAACTGTGCTAGACAATTTGATTTAATTATTATTACAGACAGATTTGCATAAAGCTTTCTTCTGAAGAGTTTTAGGCCATTTAAGCAACGTCATTAGATTGGCAGAGAAATTCTTTTGAGAAAATGTAATGGGGCATGAAAAATAATAAAATCCACAAAATACATTTATTCAACGATCTTAATAATGAAGAGAAATTAGAATTCAGAGTGAAGAACTAGAGGCTGAGTACTTTCTATTATTTTAAAATAAAACATGATTAAATAGGCACAGCGTAACACCTCTGAATCAGAGGGCAGTACTCCGTGTTATGTCTTCTGAAAACCACTTTCATTTCAGAAAAAAATAAATTCAGTATATTCGTATGCCATCTATGGAATTTACTGAAGATGCGGAACAGCAATTAATTTTAACAATAATTTCGTATGAGCTCACTAAACAACATTGTTTGTGGTAAAACAAGAAAGTTCAGGTTTCCATAGACTATCTCTCATTAAAGGATCGCCCATGAATTCATATTACTTTGCTTGGGGAAAAGAAAAAATCCCCCCCGAAGCCCTTTTTACAAACCTAGTAAATCAGAGAGAAAAGTGGTGTTTTCAGGTTTCTCTCAGCGCTGCCACATAGTGCTCCTCGCTAAAGGGGAAAAACACCCAAGACCAGCTTTTCATAGAGCAATTTGGCAAGAGCTGAGATTATTTAAAAGTGCCATAATCTTCAACCCAGTAATTCCACCGTTAGCAGTTTACCCTATGGACAAAGCCGTATAAAAGTGCGCCAAGATTACGTATGAATGACATCCTGCCATATTGTTTCTCATAAGAAAAACAACAAATCAGAAACAACCAAAAGACCCTTTGAGAGGGAAAAAATAACACTATGATATGACTATACAGTGGACTAATATGCAGCCATTTTTAAAAGTTGGTTGATATGGAAACATCTCCAAGATAAAAGTCCAGAAAGATGTATGATATCATTTACCATAGGTGAAAAGTCTACGCATGCATATGTGAGTGGACTCACTGAAAATCATCTGGAAGGATTTAGAAGGACTAGAAGTTTAGGGGAGGGAGAAGGGAGATTTTTATGCTTTATTTTATATCTTTCTAGATGGATTGACTATTTACTGTATGCATGCATTATTTTTAGTTAAGACATTAAAAACATTGTACTAGGATTAAGAAGGAAGAATGATAGTCAGAGTCTGACAACTTCTACTACTCAAGACTATGCAGTAGAGGACACAGTAGCTACATCACTGTGACACTGTCATCATCCTATGGTTCTGCCCTACCTTTTCCCGGCACCCCAGCTCTGCTACAAGCTACCTAATAAACAGTAGATTTTTAATTTTTCTGAAGATCATTAAAATACATCATGTGATGTCTCATATAGTCATTAATATGAAGGATATACTGTTAATTATTCTTGCTTATTAATATATTGCCAGTTCAATATTTTTTCCTCTGATTTGACACTTCTCAGTTTTTATAATGTTTAAAAGATAGCATGCCAAAAGCCTTTTTGAAGAGTTTATGAAAAAATATCAGCACAAAATTAATGATAGTGTTTAGGAAGCCTACAGGATTATCTTGATGAAATCTCTCTTTAACACAACGTAGCTAATTTGTCTTCAGTGAAAATCCTCCCTATCATAAGATCAATTTTCTTAACTAAGTAAGGCACAAGTGGATTATTTTCTTGACCATTTTTCACACATACACATAATTCACACATAGAATTAGAAAAGTGTCCTAATTCTATGATTTACCCAATATTATTTTAAATACTAAATTAAGGTAATTTTGGTAAGAAAAGACAATCCAGACCAAGGCCGTAGACAAATGTTTTACAGCAACACCATTACCTCTCAGCTCATTCAATTGTCTGCTGTGACATAATACTCCTTAATAACTACAGACTTTCAGCAAACTTTCTAAAAATATTTCATCTGATATGTAAAACAATGCACCTTCCTTTTGATTGCAATTTCTTCCTTTTTCATTATTGCATAGATCCCCTCAGTCAGCTCTGGCATTCTGGTCACGTAGCCCCTTGTGTCTCTATAATGCCAACTAATTTATAATTGCATTCATGCGTGAGAACCTCCCACATATTTCCCATGCTTCAAGCACTACTGTAGATTTGGTTATGTTGCTCCAAAATTATTTCTTTTTTAATGTAATCTGTATAAATTATGTTTTCCTTTTTATTAAGAACAAAGAGATTCTAGGTGAATTATATCCCACTGATTTTTATTCCTCATCCCTATATTCACATATTCAAAAGTCTCTGAATCAGGGGCCGGCCCGGTGGCGCAAGCGGTTAAGTGCGCGCGCTCCGCTGCGGTGGCCCAGGGTTCGCTGGTTCGGATCCCGGGTGCGCACCGACGCACTGCTTGGTAAGCCATGCTGTGGCGGCGTCCCATATAAAGTGGAGGAAGATAGGCACCGATGTTAGCCCAGGGCCGTCTTCCTCAGCAAAAAAAGAGGAGGATTGGCGGATGTTAGCTCAGGGCTGATCTCCTCACAAAAAAAAAAAAAAAAAAAAGTCTCTGAATCAGTTTTATTACGTTGTCATTCCTTTTTTTAAAAAATCCCCAAGTTACTTGAGTGGCAGTCATCTAATCTCTGTCCCTATCCCTACTTTGCTATGCATTTTAAGTGACAGGCTAGAATCATCCATATTTGCACACTAACATGAAAATAAAAGAATCAAACCTCTCAAACTACCATCTCCTGTCAAATGCAAGAAAAATGCTCTTTGGAAACGTGTACACATAAAAAAATTTACTCTTCCTTTCTATTATTTAAAATTAATTAAAGTGGCCCATAAATTTATGAAAAGGTGCTCGTATTCATCAGCCATCAGGGAAATGCAAATTTAAATTACAACATAATATCATGTACCAACATCATTTATCATAATACCTAAAATTAAAAAGACCAAAAATGCCAATTGTGGGTAAGGATGTGGAGCAACCGGAAGTCTCATATGTTGTTGGTGGGAAGGTAAACTGGTATAACCATTTTAGAAAACTTTTTGGCAAAACAATTTTGTGACAGGGTAAGACAGTTGTGCCATAGAATAAAACAGTTTTAACCTATGAACAAACAATTCTACTCTTAGGTATATACCCATCAGGCATGCATAACACCAAAAACATGTAAAGAATGTTTATAGAAGGAATTCTAAAAACTGGAAAGCACCCAACTGCCCTTCAACAATAGATTGGATTGTGGTACGTTAACACAAATAGAATACACACAGCAATAACTATGAATAATTGACATCTACATGCAAAAATATGGATGATTCTCACAAACGTGATTTTGAATGAAAGAGGCCAGACACAAAAGAATAAATAATGCATGACAAATTGGCTCTCAGTGTCAACCTTGGTCAAGATTTATCCAAAATATTGAGGAAGAGAACGGCCTTGAGGAGAGTAGTACTGTATATCAGAATACAATTTGAAAAAAAATGACCTTGCATTACATACTAACTGTTTGATCTTAGAAAGGTCATTTAACCTCCCTGACCTCATTATTTCTCCATAAAATGGGGATAATGAAACCTTACCTCCCCGAAAGTAAATGACTATTCTGAAGATCTCTGAGGTCCTATGTAGCTTTAAGATCCACGACCCAATGAGATGGTTTCACTACTCTAGTATTTTCATTGATAAAAACATGGATGGTTCTTCTAATAAAACTAATAATAATAGCTAACATTGTTCTATGCACTTGACATGTATTACTCACTCAATCCTCACACCAGTGCTATGAAATAGATGTAATTGCTCTCTCCATTTTACAGATGAGGAAACTGAGACTCTGAGAGGTTAAGTAACTTGACCAAAGTTGCACAGCTAATAAGTGGCAGAGCCAGAATTCAAACCCAGAAAATCTAGCCCCATAACCCACATACTTAGCTACTCAATATGCAAAGATATTATAGTAACTCTATTTTATCTACGTTGACAGGGCTTTTAAAATTAAGTTGAAAACAATCTGATGTCTAATCAACACAGAGCATATTAAAATGCAATCTATATTATGTAATGAAACTGCTTTTGTTCAATCAAAAGAATGACAATTTTAATGCATTCATATAAATCTGGCCTCTTTGAGAAAACACCAATTAAAATTAACTATTGCTACTAGAGCAAGCACAAACCAATTCTGATGGTCATTCACATTTCCTGTATTTGATGCCTCTCTAGAAATGGAGAGGAACTCTGCCTTCCCTGTAGTAGGGTGGGTTTTTCTTTGTTTTTTTTTTTAAACATAGCCTCTTCTACAAAAAACATTATAGCATTAGTTCAGATTTCCTTCCAATTCCCTATTTTCATGAATCACCATTTCTGTGAAGCAGTGCTCTGTGCTCAAACTTGAATCTACAATCTACTGAAAGAAAATAAATGAATGCACTGAATACTTGAAAACCTTTTCTAACTTCAGTGACTTTCAGTAACTTTCTATTTCCTAGAACTTTAGCCAATTATTTTCTGATAATTCTTTGTTTTTTTAATCTAGATTAACGTTTTATGTATTTCAGTTTGACCTCATGCCATTTCACACTTGAAGTCACCCAAAATATGTACACATTACATTTTCTAGAACTACCTTGAATTTATGTCAGTCAATCTCCTTGTCGGCTAGTTGAGAGCCTCTGACTGGGATGAGGGATGTGGTGATGGTGGCTGAAATGGGAGAAGACAGAGGGACAAAGGCAAACTCTGCTTACTTTACAATTCTGCCTCGATTTAGCCAGGACTCCAAATGGCTCTATATGGTAAGCCTAGCCTCCAGTCAATAAAAGTGGATCACTTAGATTAATTGTAGTGGATGATTTTAAAGAAGGAAGTAGGCTCACAAAACACAGCACTTTCAGAAGGAACTTCTCTGGGACTTGTAACTAATTGTGCATTCCCGGACAAGTCATGTACTCCCTCTTATTAGGAAGATGGAGGCAATGGTTACCTTAGAGAGTTGTTGTCAAGATCACATGAGGAACAAATTAAATGCCTTCTAACCTATGGAAGTGACATGTCTTTGATACAGTTGTGACTATTATAACCTCAATGATCTTGCATTGGATTCTATCCTGTCTCTGTTTAGCTCCACCACAGCAGCTCAATGATAGGGGCAGAAAAGGTTAAGCCCCTCCTCCCAACACTTTGCTTGTGTAGATTCAAATAAAGAATTGGTTCTCTCTGACTCCTTTCCCAGAACAACAACCTTCTCATTATTCATCAGTATTTATATTTGGATAATGGGCTGGAGCTGAAGTTACAGAGCGAAAATATAAAGCAGACTGCAAAACAGGGCTGCTTGGAGTTGCACAAACAAATCTGATGAAGGAAGCCTAAGAGCATCAAATAAAGAACACCAAAAAATGACAGGCCACATGCACTTGCTTTGTTCATTTCAATCTTAGCAGAGTAAAATTCAGCAATTAGATCCTATGTTTTACCTTCTAGGGGCTTTAGAAACAACAAGTGATTAATGTCTTTACAGAATGTATTTTGTTAATTTTATGTCATTAAAAAGGCTATTGAGCAAGAGTTTCAACAATAGGATGAGTGCAGGGTATAAGAAGGCGGCTTATATTTGTGCTTTAAAAAGTAAAAAACATAGAACTTAACTTATACTCCCCTGAAATTAAGTTCTTATAAATTATAACAATGATAATACTGGGAAAATTAACATAAAAATGAGATTATTTCCTTCCCTCATATGTACAGTGAGATACACACACACACACACACTTATGTATACTTATGTATAAGTATTGACTTCTCCCACTTTTAGCACCCATGAAAACCTGAACAATGTAAACAAGTCAGTTAATGATTATTACATTTATTTTAAATTATCTCTTATAAAACGTTTTTGCAAAACTTTTCAGAACATTTCCTGAAATATTTTTAGTGACTGGTTTTAAAATTGCACACATGGAGACACATTCCCAAATAATCTCTAAGAATATTTACCATATGAACTAAATGCTTATTTACCTTAGGAAAAAAATTCTATGGGTGTTTACTGAAAATATCTTGCTAGATCTTGTAAAATGTTGCATTCATCAGAACTGGAAGTTCAAATACTCGAAAATAGGCAACAATCCTCTATATTCCATGGCACTGAATATGACCAGCAAGACAAAGTCACTTTATTCTTGGTATTTTTAACCATGTAAAATGAAAGACTCCGATGAATTATTGTGGCATTTCTTCAGTGATGCTGTGGTCCGCTCACTGATCACTTACTTTCAGCCTTCACTATTTTATATATGAAGCAAACAGTCGATTTTCAATCATTAACACCAAAGTCTGCCAGAAGCACTTTGCATTAATGAATCTCAAAATATTTTACCATTTCATTAAATCTAACTGCATGTTGGGAAGATTTCAAGCACAGTCTGATTTAGTAGGCAGCTCACTGTTGGTAACAGAGACAAACGGTAACATCAGAATTGAAATTCACTACTTCTGACTAATGCATCTATCATGATGGTCCATCATCTCAATCAGCCTGCCTCTAATAAAATCGACATCACTTAATACAAATCTATCATATTCACAGGTAACAATGTAGAAGTATTGGTGGAAAGAAGGATAAAAGAAGTTAAAGCAAAAAGTATGATTCCTGCTATTGTCGTGTCATGGATATAAAGCCCTATAATGGGCCCTTCTTCCTCCTACCTCCAACTACCTACAAAGAAAACTACAGAACATCACTACAAACTTTTAGTTATTAGGGCAAGTTCAGGGAAAACTCAGATTACTCCTCACCAAGGAAATTAGCTAGTGACATATGTAAAAACCATTACATTCAATCCTTCCCGGTTCTGCCGAACCTACTTGACTAGGCTAACATACTCTCAGGAAATGGATTGGCTTCGATGTAACGTCCAATAAAATTAAACATAAATGAGCTCCTGAGGGACTTAAATCAATGGACTCAAAGTGACTTCCTGATTTTTCTCTGATAACTTGTCACTCTCACCAGCAGTAGCACATTGCACACTGTATAGGCAAGAGAAAGGTATGGGAATGGTAACTGAGCAGGTAAACATAAAAACCTTAGCAAAAGCAACCATGAATTCTCTCTCCCTCCCCTTCCTACTCCCTTTCCCTCATCTCCTCTTTCTCTGTGTGTGTGTGTGTTTGTGATTATACAGTGGTCCCCCCTTATCTGTGGGGAATACGTTCCAAGACCCCCAGTGAATGCCTGAGACTGCTGAGAATAGCAAACCCTATATATACTACGTTTTTTCCTATACATATGTACCTATGACAAAGTTTAATGTATACATTAGGCACAGTAAGAGATTAATTAATAATAAAATAGAATAATTATAACAATATACTATATTAAAAGTTACCATAGATCTTGGCAACTGCAGCATATGATTTTTATTCTTTCCTTATTAAGTTGAGAACTTTCACCTTTTCATTTAAGGAAACACTTTACAGTTTCTCTTTGGCATATCTGAATTGCCAGCATCACTACTCTTGTGCTTTGGAGCTATTAGTAAGTAAAATAAGGGTGACTTAAACACAAGTACTGCGATACTACAACAGTAGATCTAACTGAGGCAACTACTAAGAGACTTATGGGTGGGCAGTGTATACACTGCAGATATGCTGGACAAAGGGATGATTCACATCCGGGTCAGGATAGAGCAGGATGGAGTGAGATTTTATCATGCTCGCTACTCAGAACAGCATGGCACGCAATTTAAAACTTATAGATTATTTCTGGAATTTTCCGTTTAATATTTTCAGACCACAGTTGACTATAGGTAACTGAAATCACGGAAAGCAAAACCACAGTTAAGGGGGTACTACTGCATTGCACTTATATGCCCTGTATATTCTACAAAATTTATAACAGCTCAGTTTTCATATATGTTACTATTCCTTGGTACAAAAATAGCTAAATTTTAAATGCTACTTTTAAAAAGGATTTAAAGGCAGTCTTTTAAAGTATAAATAATATAGATGCAATGCTTTCTGTTATTAAATGAATGATACAGAACCCATTTGAGGATAGCTATGGATTCAAAGAGCATTTCCAGACATCAGAAGTGAGCTACATACAATGGTTGCTAAAAGGCAGGACAGCTTCCTCATTCAGTGCTGTGCTCCTTTTTTTAATCAATTAAGGCCATGGTTCTGTCCACACTGGACAATTCTACAATAACGTGGACTTCTGTGGTTTGGGCTAATGGAATTGGTGTATCATCTGCTATTGAAGGTCACTTGTATCATTGATTTCCTTGGTTATTGTGGCTGAGTGTGGACCATTCTTAACCTATTTGGGATGTATTTGTATCAAGTAGTGTAATGAGAGAAATGCCTTCCACTAAGTTTCTTATTTCCTACTGGTGCCACTATACAGAATAGATTCCTCCAAGAAAAAACTTTCTGCTAGAATACAAGTATAGCATTTTTAAATGGAAAAGAACTGATCACTCAAAATAGAGAAGGTATTCTTTCTATTTTCAACATTTTTAAAAGCTATTTAGCTTGCCCAGATTAAACAAATGATGGGTGGATATTTATTAATACAAAGCTTTATTTTTGCCAAAAAACGTATTCATCATAAAAGTTATGCTCACATTTGCATTCCTTACAGCATTTGCCATCCACGTATGCAAGAGCCGACTTAAGTGGGCAGTCAGGAATCGGGCAGATCAGAGTTTCACACTGGATGGTTCCATTCTGAGAAGAAAACAATATTTAAAGAATTTCCAAGTTGCAGTTTGATAGTCTTCAAGCATTTTTTAATCTGTTTCTTAAATTTCAAACTCTTCACATAAAATGTCATAGATACCACTATTTTTTGGTTATTATGCAATAAAACCAATAATACAGAGACCCACAGTAATACAAATTGGGTCCTATCACAGGCGGTAATTGGCTCCCAGCTTCTCTCCAGCAACTGATCCTAAATGAGCTAGACTTCTCAACTTCTGTTGAGGTGAGGATGAGGACATAAGTGGAGGGAAGGGCACACACTGGCAGGGAAATGGCAGGCTAAGGGTAAGCCTGGGGCACTCATGTCTCCCCAGATTACTCACAAAATGAGCATCAACAAACCAGGAGATTCTGGAATAGCTGATCCCATCCTGGAGACTGTCTCAGGACTCAGAATCTTCCCACGGATATTTAAGATCAGACAGGCCACCACCATAAGGCAGTGCTCACAATTCCCAAAAGAGGCACCAAACTACAGACAAGACACAAGGAATTTGATTCCTGAAGGTCATCCAGCACTCCGAGGCTGCTAGTGGGTTTTCTAGTCATTTCATTGACCTCACTATATCACATCGTGTATTTTACTCAATTCAATTTTTGGCCCCCATTGAACAAGATGGGAAGGCTTTACTGTATTTGTAAAGTGCTATAATTTTGGTAGGAACATAATAAGTTCCTGAATAGAAATCATAACACATGCTTACACGTGTGCACACATATGGCTATTTCAGAGCTGCCTTTGACTTTCTCACATGCATGATATTCTGCTTTTGAATAAACTTGATGAACTTGGGGAAATTTTTTTTAAGGCTAATTCACATAGACTTCTGACTTCTTTCCAGTAAAAAAGTTTTAACAGATGAATTCATGTGGAATTTAAATGTTCAAAACCAAACTAGGTTTGAACTTTTCTTTGAAAATGAACATACTTTTGAAATAATAATGGATTAAATATTCTACTTTATTAGTGAGCAATTAGAGAAATCATATTTATTTAAATTCTATAACTTGTATTCTGCTGTATTAGTTAACATTTAAAGATTGTCTTATTTATTTAAACTCCGTTATTTGCTTATATGGCCCAATCTGGTCACAATATTTCATGCTGCATATAATTTAGTTGTATTAAAATGCATTAATATGATACAATCTATACAGAAACTGGTATATAATAATGTACACTTGAAATTTACACAATGTTAAAAGCCAATATGACCTCAATAAAATTTTTTTAAAAATGCATTAATAAACACATGAGGAGAAAAAAATCCCTAGAAATGTTTAAAGAATAACAGGATAGAATCCTTTGGGAATCACCTTACTAACCCAATTTAAATCACTAACCTCATGTGTGTACCAATAAACTTAAACTTTATAGCATTCCTAAACCATAATCATCTTTATAGGCTAGAGAGTGTCTTTAATAATGCAACACACAGTCCTTTAGATTTGACCAGGTTTGCTAGCTAAATATGTTGTGTCTTGAGGAAATGGGTCTTGAAATTTTCATGATTACATTGTTTTAATGAATTTTTAAACAGTGGGGGCATCTGAATTCCCTCAGTCTGAACTCCAGTGGAAGCCATACCAGGCATGTGCAGTTCTTACAGCCGTCTGTCCAGGACTCAAATTCTCGGTAGGTGGTTCCCTTCATGGTGCAAGTCCTTTCACAATAGCACTGATCCAATCTATTCATTCGCTGTTCAGCTCGAGACAGCTGTAGCACAAAGAAAGGGGTTCATATTGTTCATCATTCCAGCAACACAGAAATGCTAAATACTCCAATAGGCATCTGATTTTTTTTAAGTGTATAGCAGTCATGATGGCTATACCCATCAACTATTTGCTGAAAATATACTTAAGCCTTTAGTTAAAAAGAAAAGGTTTTTCCTCCACTTCTTTTTTGTGGTAAACTTGCTCCCTGCCTTTGAGAAAAAAAAAAAAGCATAATTTATAATATAAAAATGAAGACTAACTCAAAACAGCATCACCCACAATGCAGAGAAGCATTTTCCATCGTTAAAAATGTTTAATTTCATGAATAAGTTTACTCAAGTGAAAACATAAATTTTCAAATTTATATTGTGTCAGAAACAAATCATCGATATACAATAACTTGCAGGTTATCAGTAACTACTACGCAAGATGACAACAGTCTGGTGAAATTGTAGGTAAACTTGATACACGCTTAAGACAGTGAACAATCCGACAACTGTAACACAGTGGTAGAAAGCACTTATGGAACCATTTCCTCTACATAATTCTAGTGTCCATATTCTTTACAAAGTCCTGTCACCTCCTTGCTTGTAAATAAAAACTAAATAATAGTAAAAATGAAATTAAACAATAAATCCTGTTGTAATACGCAGTGCAAAAACCAGGTAATCTGCCTCATTCCTGATTTACTGAATCATTTGTTATACAGATGGCCAGAGTTTGAATACTGATAAGCTCTTTCCTTGAGCAGAGATTTAGATGCAGGACTAACAAACAGTAGAGTATAAGAAAAGTCTCAAAGCTGAACATTTGCAGTTATAAAAGGAACTATAAGGAATCTCAAGGATTTCTGAGCTCCCCACACTATATTTATAAGTAGTTTTTACCTTGGCTGATGTTTTGGCCAAAATGTCCTGGAGCTCCATGATCTTCTGCACGAGTCCGTGGAAGTCATTGCAAGTTGGACAGGCTGGAATTACAAACACCACACTGGTCAAGTTGTATTTATAAGGGGTTCAGTCTGGTTAAGTCTATGCTGACAACTAATATCTGGGAACTCGAATCTCAAACTGACATGCTGGACAAAATTAAGCAAGAAGCACACTGTTCATCACACGGTGCAAGAACTAATGGACTTACTGCGATTAAGATCTGGGCACTGAGCAATAAATCCTTGGGGCATGACAAGCAATTGCACATCTTGCATTATACCCTGTATGTGAAAAATTTTAAAAGAGACATATTACTTTCATCTACCCAAATTATGTTCAACAGTCAAGTTCATGAAGAAAAATATTACAGGATAAACTCACCAAAATCCCTAAATAAAATCTTTTTGAATACATGACTACTACGTCAAACCAAAAGGAAAGAAATACATCAGACAAAATAGATGATTACCCATGTACTCTCTTATTGATAATATTTTTAAAGCCTTAAGATTAAATGTCAAGATATAATTAAGAGGCAATAGTCATGTTGTTTTGAGAAGTTATTTTTAGTTAGCCGCTGAAGAAAGGTTTGAAAATGACCTTTAAAAATCAACCTGAAAACCACTTCTGGTTTCAGCAACAGTGAAACTGATACTAATTCTAAATTAACTGCAATCATCAAAGAGAAAAGGATAGAAAAACTGAGTCATGAGAGCAACGCTCATTTGAGCATTTTTCATTTTCCAGTTGGATCTTTTAAAACTAATTTCTCAACTTAGAAAAAGACAATAGATTCATTAAACAGCTGCAGCAGGACTTAATGATGAGTCCTTAGGAGTACAGAAAGTTTAGTATGAAATTTTTTAAAATGCCAGCTGGAAATGACCCATTTTACACAGAGGGCCACATCACATGTTTACAGGCACAATTCACATGCATCCTTAGTCATTAAGGTATAATTAGCTTCCAGCTTACTGAGATCTTAAAGCAAAGGCCAAATGGTAGCTCAAAAATGACCTCATCAGACACATTCCAGCTGTCCCTTTCATCAACCACCCCCTCTCTTCCTTCATCAACTTTATATATTTTCTTTAATTAATATTTCACTTTATACTTTTGAAAAATGCAAAAAGAATGTCTAATGACAGGGGGACAGTACCAACATATTATCAAGACAATTTGAATGTATCTACAAAGACTTACCAGTCAAATACTGGCCTATATCTTCTGCATGTTTAATCTGATTAATAGCATTGTATAAAAAGAGTGTCAATGTGAATGAGAAACATTTTAGTATACTGTGTGGCAATTGCTGGATCTGTTGTTTGCTTGGGATCTGAATTAAGGTGGCAACTTGTGTACAAACTCCTATCATTTGGAAGCAGCAACATAAAAATGAGGCGACCATGTACTGTTATATAGTTAGTGCACTGCACAAAAATTATGAGTTAAAGTTATGACTCCTGGAGTAGCATACATAATTGCTGTGTGAGAAGGATTCTGAGGCTTCATGGGAAAGACTGCCATGATTAAGTAGAGGAGAGACTTGGCAAGCACAGCACAAATTTGCCATCCCTTACGTGGGCAAAGAGCATTGATTTTTCAGGATTTGCAAGGATGGGATCAATTCCCCATGAATGGCTTTGGGCAAGTTACTTAACCTCTCTGAGCAGGTTTATGCTTAAGTAAAAGAGAGAAAAAAGACCTTGCATCAAGCTAGCAAGACTAGGATTCAATGGAACAACATATTGAAAGCACTTGGTTTCCAGGTAACAGACAGTTTAAGTAAGTTTGTAAAACACCTTTCGAGGATTACAAACCATGCTTAGAACACAATTTTAAAATTACCAGTACCTTCTCTACCTAGAAATCCATGAGTTGAATCACCTATCATTCCTTTATTTAACAACCATTTGCCAAGCCACTTCTGTATTACTGGCACTATCACAGTCACTGGGGGAAAAATGATTACACTATGGGCTTGTGCTCAAGCAGTTTTCCGGCCTTTATTTCTTCATCCTTAAAATACAGAAAGTTAAATGGGATGTCTTTTAGATCCTCTACAATGATGAAATTCTATGGAGTGTGTCTCTAAGTAGACACTAAAGAAAAAGGTATAAATTATGATTGCTTTCTAGTTTTGGTAGATTTGTGCATACATATGTATTCTGTCTCACTTTCTGGAGTGCAAGGAGACCATGAATAATGAATACTGAAAAGTTTTCAATCCTCTATTATTAACATCCCTGTAAAAGTATCATCAGAGGTTATATTTCAATGGTAGGGAATTTATTTGTATATTAACATTTTTAGATTTTTATTACTTTGAATATTTAATTTCAAGAATGATATGTTAACTGTCCTGATTGCAGCCTTGAGATCATCTCTGTACTGTCTAAAGATCAAACTCATTCAGGAAAAAACAGAAAATACTGTTGGCCAGCTAAATAAAACACGAGTGTAAAAAAAAAAAAAATAGAAAGGAACACCAATAGAAAAAAACTATATAAGCAAATTCTTTTGTTTCATGCCATAAAAAGCAAAATGTACTTTTCCAAACTCATTAGAAAGCATTTACATTTACACTTTAAGCTCAGACTTTAGCCAAAAGATACCTTAAAATATCCGTGTGCGTTATTTCTCTGTCCCAGCCAAAATGTTGTGCCCAGAGGCAAGTCTGTGGAGGGCTTTTCCACCACTCTTTCATATATTCTGCAAAAAAGGAACATCAGATAAGCGATGTGAGTTAACAGTCATTTCTTGGAATCTTCCATTTCCTGAACTGAGAACATTTCACTTACTTATTGCAGTCAATGTGTAAAATCAAATGGGAGGCACTGATGGCTAAGGAGAGCTTGTGCCACTTATCATCAGCCAAAATGTAAGGAAACACTTCCGTGTGAGGGCGGTGACTGCCTGAGCGGTAATGCAGTCTCACTTCATTCCGATGGCCACTGCTTTCCAGTTCCAGGTACCTGCACAGAGAAGAAGAGCCATACAGGGTCCATTGAAAATAAAGTTCAAAAATTATTGACATGACCTCTGTCTCCAGAAAGATGGAGTAGATATGCTTTTCCTATTCCTCTAACTAAGTAAAACTAGATATTATATTATAAAACCAACATAAAAAGAGTCTGAAAGATGAAAAAAGGAGAGAAAACCAGCAAGGGACCTCAGGACCCAAGGAACAACACAGTAGTGTGTTTGCTGGCTTTTGTTTTTGCCTCATATATCCCAGACTTGAAGCCGAGGAAGCCAGCAACCTCGAAATATCAGTGGATACAAATTTAAACAGTCCCAACAGAAGCCTGCTCCCTCCAGCCAAAATACCAGAAAAGAGAAAGCCTAGCAAGACAAAAACTTTTAGAGAAGAACCACTCTATTCCAGCCAAACACCATAGGAAAAAAATGTGGCCCTATCCCCAACTATGCCAGCCAAGGCAAAGTGGGGAACCTAGATTTCCACCTTCTTGAGGCAGAAATGAAATTCTCAATACCTCTGCTAGGGTGGTGACAGAGAAGGCCAAGTAGACAGCCAAGTCGGTAATGAAGCCCCCCCAGGTCATGAGCAGAGACCACATGAGGAGGAGCCTGGGCTTCCACCCCTATCTCACAGTAACAAAGCACACTGCCCCCCCCACACTGGGATGGCATCAGAGGAGGCCTAGCAGACAGTCAGGACTTTCACCATCACCCAGCAGCAATGAGACATCCCTACCACAGTGTCAGCAGAGACCATGTGGGGAGTTGGAACTTCCACTCCTACCCAGAAATAATAGGAGCTCCCCCTCAATTCTCAACAGAAGACAAGTGGGGAACCTCGTCCACCCGGAAGTAACAAGACAGCACCCTCCCATCCCCTGCCAGATCAGAGTCACAGAAAGCTAGCTAAAACAGGGAGTTTAAATAAGATCCAAGTCTCAGAACATGATACATAAATGCCCAGGTTTCAATCGAAAATCATATGCCATACCAAGAACCAAAAAGATCTCAAATTTAATGAAAAAAGATAATCAAAAGATATCAACACCAAGATGCTAGAGATGTTAGTATTACCTGACAAAGATTTTAAAGAAGCATTGATAAAAGCAAGAAATTATAGAACAACCTTGAAACAAATGAAAAAAATAGAAAGCCTCAGCAAAGAAGTAGAATAAGCACAAAGCAAATCTATACAGAAGAAACAAACGGAAGTTTTAAAACTGAAAAATACAATAACTGAAATAAAAAGCTCAACGGATGAGCTAAATAGTAGAATAGAGGGGACCAAGAAAAGAATCAGCTAACTGGAAGACAGAACAAAAATTATCCAATCAGAACAATAGAGAGAAAATAGACTGAAAAGAAAAATGAGCAGAGTCTCAGAGACCTATGAGATTTTAAAAAAAGATCTAACATTTGTATAATTAGAGTCCATAAAAGAGGAGAAAGAGGGTGAACTGAAAAAGTACTTGAAGAAATAATAGCTGAAAACCTCCCAAATTTGACAAGAGATGTAAACTCACAGATTCAAGACTCTAACCAAAACCCAAACCAGATAAACTCAAAATACTCATCATAATTCAACTTTTGAAAACTAAAACCAAAGAAAAAATATTGAATGCAGTCAGAAAAAATCAATACATTATGTAAAGGGAAACACATTTAGAATTATTAGTGGATTCCTCAACAGAAACAATGGAAGCCAGAAGGAAGTAGCACAGTATTTTTCACATGATGAAAGAAAAAGCTGTCTGCCCAGAATCCTATATCCAACAAAAGTATCCTTCAGAAATGAAGAAATCAAGACATTCTCAAATGAAGGAAAACTAAGATAATTTGAATCAAGTTTTAAACATAGATATGTTGTGTTTAAGGTACCTAATGAACACTCAAGGGCACATGTAGGGAGAATAGCTAGATCTACAACTCTGAGGTAGAGTGAGGTCCATAATAGAGATAGGAATTTGGGAGTTATAGGCATACAGATCGTCTTGAAAGCCACGGAGGCACAGGGATTACCAAGGTAATTATTATAGATGAGAGAAGTACACGCTAATATTTTGAGGAGGGACCAGCAAAGGAAATCAATAAGTGTGGCTAGTGAGAATAGAGGGGAAAAAAGTGACAGTGGTGTCCCAAAGGCCTAGTGATGAAGAAGATGCCCCAGGAAAGAGGGAGTAATCAACTGCATCACCTGCCGCTAATAGGTCAAGCAAGATGAAGACTTCACCACTGGGTTGAGCAAAACAGAGGTGTCTGGTGACCCTAAAGCTATTTCAGAAAACCTTATAGGGAAGAAAGCCTGCTTGAAGTAGGCTCAAGAGACAATGGGCAGAGAGAAATAAGGGACATCAAGTACAGACATTTTGGAGAAATGGGAAGGTAGCTGCTGAAAAGACACATATTCAAGGGAGGTTTGTCTTTATTTTATTTATTTAATTTTTGTGTGAGGAAGATCAGCCCTGAGCTAACATCCATGCCAATCCTCCTCTTTTTGCTGAGGAAGACTGGCCCTGAGCTAACATCCATGCCGATCTTCCTCCACTTTATATGGAATGCCGCTACAGCATGGCCTGACAAGCAGTGCATTGGTGTGCGCCCAGGATCCAAACTCGGGCCGTCAGAAGCAGAGCGCCCGCACCTCACCGCTACGCCACGGGGCCGGCCTCCTGTCTTTATTTTAATTGGTAAGAAATGCTACACATGTTGAAATAGTGAATATCTGATAAAATACCAACTATCCACTCACAGAGGAATTATGATGCATCCATTTTCTGGAACACTATGCCTCTCTACAAAAGAATGAGGTTCTGACATGAAACAATGCTAACAATGTTTACCATTAAGTCAACAAACAAATGCAAGAAATGTTTACTATTAAGTAAACAAACAAAAAAAACTCTATAGAGTGCAGTTTTGTTTGACGAAACTGTGTGTGTGTGTGTGTGTGTGCATGTATCTGTTTAGAGAAAAAAAGATCAAGAAGGATACATACCAAGATGTTAACAGTAGTTACATCAGGGGAGTACAATTAGGGCGAAAGAATGTAAAGAACCTTCTCATGTATTTTTATATCCTTGAATTTTCTTAATTAATGATGTATTATTCTTTAATGTAATATATATATAGTAAAAATTCTATTTTAAGATAAAAAATAAACTAAGTAGTCAAGAATATAAATCACGTTTAGAACTTATTAAGAATAAACAAAACTCTAACTTGTTTGGGTTTTGATCCAAAAGACACAGCTAGAGAATCCTTTATATATTATTATTTGACAGCAAGTATTCATTATTTAATCAATTCAGCTAGTGAATTCTATAATGATAAAGAAGTGTTTGCATTTTTGGAAAAATAACATCAGCAACCACACTGCCCCATTGCTACATACCTGTCAGTTCCTAACACATTGAGGCAAGAACCCTATTGTTGCTGTCGGGTCTCATCCTCTAGATCTTATTAGAAATGTCGCCTGCATTGAATTCCTAAACTTGAGGCACTAAAAGCAGTCTTTAATAACAACGAGGCTGACGCTATGCCCTATAAACAAGAACAACCCTTCAGAAGTTAAACATTTTACCAAAAGTTACATTTTCATTAGCATATTCACTCAGTTTTTTAAAAAATGACACAGATATGTAACACAAAAAAAAATTCAGTAAAGAGAAAAATAATGATGTAAAACACTTAAAAGTGTGCCAAGCACATGGTTAGTATTCAACAAATATTAGCTCTCATTAAAAGAAGGGAAAACAGATTGAAAGGACTTGGTCCATATCTTCAACACCAGTCACTACTAAGATGTACAAAATCGGGGGCCAGCCCAGTGGCATAGCGGTTAAGTGCACGCGCTCCGCTGCTGGCGGCCAGGGTTCGGATCCAGGGTGCGCACCAAGGCACCGCTTGTCAAGCCATGCTGTGGCAGCGTCCCATATAAAGTGGAGGAAGATAGGCACAGATGTTAGCTCAGGGCCGGTCTTCCTCAGCAAAAAGAGGAGGATTGGCATGGATATTAGCTCAAGGCTGATCTTCCTCACAAAAAAAAAAAAAAAAAAAGATGTACAAAATTGTAGGAAGATGTAAAGTTACAGGAAAATATGATTATTGCATAATTATAAGTTAAAAGGATTTGTAATGAACATTGCCTATTTTAATGAATCATTTTTCTAACAACAATCATATTGACTTCTGGAACTCCACTGTCTCCTACTGCGTGGTGTCTTAGTGGGAGGTAGGCCTGGTTCCTTCCCTTTCCCCCTGTGCCCTCCCCCGACTCAGGCTCAGCAGAGCAGAGTGGTTAAACAGCCCAGACCTAAAGCCTGACGGCTGGGTTCACATCCAGGTACCCCTCCTAGCCGTGGTAAGCTGCTTCACCTCTCTGAGCCTCATCCGGTTACTCAACTATTGAATGGAGTTACGAAATGTACCTCAAAGGATTTCTGTGAGGATTTAAATGAGTTAATTTAAGAAAGCACTCGGAACATTACTCAGCACATACAAAACACTGAGTAAAGATAATACACGTTGGCTATCTTTTCCATTTCAAAAAGTGAAGAGGTCAAATCCGCCCTCTTCCTTCCCATGGTACAGCCAGGGGCAGGCCCATGACACACCTGAGCAATCAGACACTCTTTCTTGAGACTGGGAATCTTGATGGAGCACAGCAAGGAAGAAAGGGAGGAGGGACCTGCCTTGTGCCAGGGCAGCAGCATCCTGGTCAGCTATGTTAAGGTCACTCTGCATCTTGTTTCCTGTTTGCAGGCCCACCAAGGCACCGTTGGTTATTGGCCTGTTCCAAATTCTGGTGCCCCAGCCTCCCATCAGTTCTGTAAGCTGCCCTCCCACCCACCATCTCCAAAGTCACCTTACAACCAGGAACCCTAACTGATACATTACAACCATGACCATGGGGAAAATATATAACTGGAATAAAATGTTTCAATATTTTTAAAAGCAATTGAGTGATAGAATTATGAGTGATTTTTAACCTTCTTTTTATTGTCCTTTATTTTCCCTTTTATCTTTAATAAGCATTCAGAACCTTAAATTAAAAATCACATTTAAATCCCAAGAAGATAATTTGTCACACTTGAACATATCATGTCTTCCTGATTTGTTATTCATAATTTTGAGAAGTAACTAAAATCAGAAATTAACTTCACCTTTTATAATAATTTATGCCTATGTTATTCAAATGTCCTTTGCATTGGCAGAAATATAAACTAATTTAAGATTAGGTTTCAGAGAAATAGGCAACAGTGGCAGGACATCATTCATTTTAACAACCTTCTTCATAACTCAGGATCAAAGGATAAAAATAAGGTCACGTCTCATCTGACAAAAAGGTTGCACACAACATGAAATGAGAATTTTTCTGCTGCCTTAAATTAAACCTAAATAGAAAAATGATCAGATCATCTCAGTACATTAAGTTACAACCCAGTTGTAAATTAGGCACCTGAAGAAAAGCCACATGCACTTCTAGTGCCAAATATATCATTAGTGTAGCTCATGGATGGCACAACTGCAAAGGAGCTCAATGCATAGGCTTTGGAATTGACAACCCAGCTCAGCCTCTCACTACTATGACCCAAACTCTCATGCCTCAGTCTCCTCATCTGTAAAATGAGGATTCAATGGGATAATCCATATAAAGCAGGGTGTCTGACACATAGTAAGCACTCAATCAATGGTAACTATTTTTATTATTTGCCAATAATCCTAATTAGGCATCATTTATAAAGTCCAGCCTCTTACAGCCAATTCTGAGAATAACAATCAATTTGAATACATTTTTTAAATGAAAGAATGCAGATACCAGGAGCCAGAAGTTAGAGGCAAAAACAGGAGATTAATTCACTCTTACAGAAACTACTTGACAGCACTGGTATTATGGGGGCTCTAGTATATCCAATAAAATATGAAACGTGAAGTCCAGTGGTAGGGCCAAAATTATTGTGAATTAGGTGGCTTTGTTCATTTATTAGAGAAAATTGACTGTTTCACCTTGCCTCTTCCAGTGATTCTCTTAGATGTCGAGGGAGATGGGAGAGTGGGGAGAAAAAGGCGTACTTTTTGGCATCCCTCATTAGAATCATACTGATTATATTTTTATTTGTTTGTTTGTTTTTAACGGTACTTAGTCATCAGCAAGGCAGTATAATGCAGCAATTGAAAAGGCCGCAGGGTCTTAATCCTGTCTCCATAGTTCACTAACTTGGCAAGTTAAAAATCTTCTCCAAGCCTCAATTTCCTCCCCTATCAAATAAGGATAATAAGAGTTGTAAAAGTAACCTTACATGATTGTTTTAAGAATTCAATGAAATAAAGTTGTAAGTGTTAACTTTGCACACTTCCTGATAAGGAGTAAGCACTCCATACACGTCATGATAATGATTTTTATTTCCTAATGACATTTTTATGCATGCTATTTAAACATCAGCAAGTTTTCAGAGTGGATTTTAACTTAAGCATGAATATCAGACAGAAAGCAATTTAATGAGGATATACCCAAATAACAATGCCTGAATCTCATCTATGATATTCCCACGAAATGGTCATCCAGTTTGTTTGAAGTCACCCAGAGACCAACAATTCATGACTTCCTGAAGCCAGTCATTTCATTTTCATAAAACAAATACCTTCCTTATATTAAATCATAAAAAGAAAAGGTGTTTTTTTAAACTATGATTTATTATTCATTTATTCCAGCAAATATTTACTATGGGCACTGAGAATATGGCAATGAACAAGGCCAAATAACACTAAGCTTAGAGATGGTCAATAATAAACATATTATTATGTAAAAATTAAGTTTAGCCATTTCAAAACTAATAATAATAATAATGCTGTAAAAGTCTTGGTGCAAGAAAGAAAGGTAGCTAGATCAGCGAGGATAACAAAGCTTCTTCATGAATAATATAGCTAGGAGCCAAAATCATATCACCAAGGGGAAAGATCAGTAGCAAATGGAATGAATTCATGATTGAAGCCCTGGCATTGAACATGATGGCTTGAATAACAACCTCTCCATCTTATTACCCTACATAACTGAGTTTACAATAAAATATAAGGAAAAAAATGGCCACTCACAAAATAGAGATAATTTATTACTATTAATGATGAGGCCAGCAAGACACAAAGAAATTCTAAGAAGCAACACTTTGAGCTGTGATCCTGGAGGAGAGGAAGATTTAGTGGCAACATGTGTATTTTTAAAATATCAATTCGAGAAAGATCTTATACCAGGATGGAGAAAGCACAGATACGATAAAGCCCTGATAAGTGGGTACTCCACCACACAAGGGTATCCACGAGAGTCAAGGACTTGAAATAAGTCCTTGGATAAAGGGTAGTACCTACTTAATGCTAGACCCTCTCGTTACCCTCACTTAGTTGTGACTGAGACCGACCAGGTGGAAATTAGAGAAAGACTGGAGAGAAAGGATTCAAAGAAGTGGCAGACTCAAGGAAGATGAGTCTTCCCTATTTTAACAAAAATGAACACAAGAGCACACTGCCATAAGGTGGAGGAAGATCCGCCAGGGAATATGGACTGCTTTGACGATCTGAAAACGCACATACGCGAGTGTGTCAAAAACGTGGCTTACAGATTTTACAAGGAGTTCACAGATTCCATGATGTCCGCTCATGGACTCCAAGCTAAATATTCCTGCCTTATAGGAAGAGCAAGCAGAATATGGCTACTTGTGAAAGATTTGACAACTTGGTTTTATATATGTATATAATTTTTATGATATAAAATAATAGGTTATAATCAGACAAAAATTCAGAAAATACACAAAACATGAAGAAGAAAATGAAGACCACTAATGGTCCTGCTGGCAAGAGATGATCAATATTAACATTTTTGTATGTATCCTTTGCAGTCTTTTTCACTTAACCATACATTGTGAACATCTCTCCATGTCAATAAAAGTAAAGATGCATCTTTTTTAATGGAAGCATGGTATTTCATAGTATAGCGGTACCATAATTTATTTAATATCCAATTTCCTAGTACTGTTTCCAGTTTTTCATTCTTAATAAAAACGTTTCAATACATGTTTCTTTGTGCTCTTGCACAATTACCTTCTTGGAATAAATTCTTAGAAAAAAATTGCTGGTGCAAATGGCATACACACTTCAAAAGAATTTGTTATATTCATTCATTCACTCATTCATTTATTCATTCAATATTTTTTGAATGCCTACTTTGTTCTAGGATCTGGGAATACAAAAGTGAACCAAAGAGATAAAAATGCCAACCCTCATCCAATTTATATTAAAATAAATAAGTAAAATATATCAAATAAATAGGTTACATGGTGATCAAATCTATGAAGAAAATTAAAGTAAGGAAGGAGGATAAGAAGTACAATAAAGTAATATTTAAAATAGGATCTTCAGGGCCAGTCCCGGTGGCCTAGTGGTTAAGTTCAGTGTGCTCCGCTTCAGGAGCCCAGGTTCAGTTCCCAGGTGCAGACCTACACCATTCGTCAGTGGCCATGCTGCAGTGGTGGCTCACATACAAAAAGAGGAAGATTGGCAACAAATGTTAGCTCAGGGCAAATCTTCCTCAGCAAAAAGAGGAAGATTGGCAACAGATGTTAGCTCAGAGTGAACCTTCTTCAGCAAAAAAAATAAATGAATAAAAAATAAAAATAAATAAATAAAATAAAATAGGATGTTCAGGAAAAGCCCCATAGAAAAAATGACATCTAGGGAAACCCTGAAAGAAGGTGATGACCCTGAGGCGGGAACCTGCCTGGCAAGTTCAAGGAATATCACTGAAGCCTGTGTGGCTAGCGTGGAATGAGGACGGGGCAGAATAGTAGGAAACTAGGTTGCAAAGGCAGGGAGGCAGATCATTTAGGGCCTTATGATCTAATAGGATGACTCTGGCTGCTGTAGGTAGAAAGCCATGAGAGGGTTTTTTGAATTGAGTTTTAATATGATCAACTTGACTGCAGTGTCAGAAATAGACTATATGGGAGGTTGCAAAAGCTAAAGCAAGGAGATGAGTCTGAAGGTTATTGCTTGGGGTGGCTTGGACCAGGGAAGATGGGCAAAAGGGTCAGACTCTGGAGATGTTTTCAAGGGAGCAATAAAGATTTTCTTAAGATTAAATGTGCAGTGTGAGAGACACAGAAATCAAGAAACACTTCAAGGTTGTTAGCGTGAGCAATTAGAAGAAAGTAGTTGCCATTTACTGAGATGGGGAAGTCTAAATGAAGAGCAAGTTTGAGGAAGAGGATGATGAGTTTGATTTCTGACATGCACCATTTGATATTCCAATTAAACATCCAAGTGAAGATGCAGGTGAGCTGTTGGATATACCAACCTGGAGTCCAAGGACCAAGACTAAGATAAGAGAAAAAATTAAGAAGTCATTGTTTCATAGAGATGGGATTTAAAGCCTTTAGACAGGATGCGATCACCTAGGAACTGAGTGGATGTAACGAAGAAGTCTGAGCATTAAGCCTTAGGGTAGCCCTCCATTCAGACGTCAGGGGTGTGAGGAAGAAGGAGCCAGAAGACTGAGGAGCAAAACCAGCAGAGTGCAAGCTGTGAAAGCCAAGCAAAGAAAGTCTTTGGAAGGAGGGAATAACCAAAGTCCAATAGGAAGGGGACTCAGAATTGCAGAATGGACTTGGCAACATGGTCATCAGTGGTGACTTTGACAAACGCTTTGTTAGCGAAGTAGAGAGCCAAAGCCTCATTAGAGTGGGCTCAATGAGGACCGAGAAGAGGGGAATTGGAGACCCCTAAAGGGAAACAGAGAAGGAGCAGGAGCTGAACAGGGAAGTGAGGTCAAGAAAGCGTTTTAGATTTGGGGATTCTTGTTTTGTTTCTGAGACTATAAATATTATAGCATATTTATATGCTTATGGAAATATCAAACAGAGAGAAAACAAAGTAATAATGCAAGAGCAGCAGGAGTGAATTCCTGGAGCAATGTCTTTGAGAGGGGATGCAATTTAATACGCAGCTGCAGTGGCTGGCCTTCGTTAGGGTCATGACACTAAACCTAAGTCAAAGGAGAGAAAGAAAAGAAAATACACCAGCAAAGATGCAGGTGGGTTGGTATGACAAATGGGAGAAGCTTGTGGAAGCTCTCGTTTAATTACTTTTAGAACACAAAGTTTGCCAAGTGAGGATGAGGGAGGAGGTCTCAGAAGGGTAGGGAAAGGGGAAAGGTATAATAGAGCAATACAGCAGGAGAGAGTGAATGGACTAGGAAAAGATGGCAACATTAAGGGCGCTTTTGAGGTACGCAAGGATGCATTTAAAGAGATGAGTCAGCATGGTTGTGTTCCCCCACAGCCAAGTTCAGCTGCAAGAGTACAATCGAGGCAGAGAGATGGAGTCAACAGGGTTTTGGTTTTGCCAAACAAGTACCAAGTAAAACAGGACAAAGGAGATGACCATCTCTACATGAGAGAGATTCTAAAGTTGGACTGTGATTTAAACTGAAAAAGACAAAAATGAGCACATGTAGGTGAATGAGTGACAGTAAAAAGAGGGTACACTTACCAGATTGTAGGTTTTACACAAATGTAGGAAATCATATTGCCAAATTCATCACTAGAGTCGTCATATGCCAAGAGTATAACAGATGACTCATTTACCCACACATTTCATCAATAATGGCTATCACTGCTGTTCCATAAAATATGTGTGTATACATAGACACACACATTAATATTCCTGTATCCACCCACCTCACTAAAGCCTCATATTAATTATAACACAACTTTTCAGTTATTCTTGTATGTTTATTATTAGACAATTTTAACAATTGCAAATATTCGGTTTAGAATATTTATATTCATATAACTATGAGAACCCCTACTTGGTCCTGGTATTTTATTCTTTTAATATAATTCTGGCATTCACTTGTTACTATTTTAATAAGAATGTTAGCATCTCTATTCATATATGAGATTGTCATATAATGAGTGTGTGTGTGTGTGTATGTGTGTGTGTTCCATCCTCAGATTTTGGAATCAGGATTAAAAGGCCTTGAGAAGTGAACTGAGCAACTTTCCTTTTCTTTTCCACACTCTGGAACAAATTACATTGCCTAAGTATTATCTGTTCCGTGAAGGTCTGAAAAACTCACACAAAAAATAATAATAATAAAGTCAGAGTCTGGTGACTTCAGGGTGAAAGGATGAAAGGATCTAATTCTTTGACAAATTTTTCTATTCCCTCTATTATTACTAGTAATTAGATTTTCTATATTATTTTTGAGTTGGTGTTCTAACTTGCGTTTTCACAGAAAATCATTCATTACATCCAAACTTTCTAATCTATTAGCATAAGGCTGTACGTTAGTATTATTTTATATATTTCAAAAGGTCTAAACAAACATTAGCAAATATATTCTAGTGATATATAAAAAGAATAATACATCATAACTAAGTGGAATTTATATCAGAAACTTAAAATTGGTTTAACATTTGAAAAACATTCAATGTAATTCACTACATATTAACAAAATAAGGGAGAAAAATTAAATGTCTAGCAGTTGCAGAAAATGCATTTCATAAAATTCAACATCCATGCATTATTTTTTTTAAATGCTGAGGAATAAAAGTGAAGTTCCTTTATATGAGATGCAGAATCTACAAATAAACAATAATAACCATAACTATGACAAACATCATACTTAATGGTGGAATATCAAAAGCTTTCCCCATCAGATTGGGAAGATAAAGATGTCAGCCAGCAACACCTTTATTCCATATTGAATTGTAGGTCCTAGCCGGTGCAATAAGATAGAAAAAAGCATTAAAAGTATGAGAATTAGAAAGAAAGAAATATCACTGTTATTGGTAGTCAACATTATAATGAATAGTAAATGAATTAATGAATAATAATGAATTAGAAATTAATTTTACAAGGTCACTGGGTAAAAGATCAATGTGCAAAATTTAATTGTATTGCTAACAAATAGAAAATGAAATTTAAAATGATGCCAATTAAAATAACATCAAAACATCACATACCCAGGAACAGATTTAACAGAAAACATGCCATAATTCTACAAAACAAACTATGAAACGTTACTGAGAGAAATTAAAGAATCTCTAAAAGAAATACATAAATCATCCCCAAAACTTATGTATAGATTTAATGAGATCCCAACCAAAAACCAAGCTAATTCTAAAATTACAAGAAAATGTGAAAAATGCAAGTATATTCCAGATAATCTTAAAGAAGAACAACAAAATTTGGAGGATTTACACTACCATATCTAAAATTATTATAAAACCACAGTAGTTAAAACTGTGCAATATTGGCACATAAATAAGAATGTGGATGAATGAAACCATAGATAATTTAGAAACAGGCCCATACAAATAAGGTCAGCTGATTATAGCAAAGGTGACTTTGCAATGCTAAGAGAAAATAGTGGTTCTTTCAAAAACACTGGGGAGCATTAATTGGATATCCATATAGGAAAAAAAAGATCTCTGCAATGATTTCCAGCTCATATTTATTCCCTATGAGTATAGGCTATGTACAATACTGTAAGATCCCCACTTTCTGAAAACTCAAGGCATAGATTTGGAGACTGGATTCATTCCACCCCTCTCCTGATGGCTTCTCCAAAGCTACTCTGTTGGAGCTAGTCCTTGCTCCAATGCAGAGATGTCAATGATATTTGAAAGGAAGAAGTATAACCCTTCCATAATCCTCCAAGTGGGCTTACACTGAAGTGTGGTAGGTTGAGAAAGGGTCACCTGCACTCTTTCCTTCTTTCTAAAACTTTTTCAACTTACTATTCCTTTATAATTTCTAACATCCTTCTAATTTCAGAAATGGTTGTACTTTTTTCTATACAACTCAGATTAACATATTAGAGAAGAAAATTTGAATATTTTCATCATTTAGGTACTATAAGGATTAGCAGTCCTGTTTTGAAAGACTTTAAGGAGATGTCTGTGTATGTGTTTAATATACTTTAATATAGTTAAGTAATGAAATACATTTGATGCCAAGGGATTCATTAACTGAGGTATCATTTTATTTGAATTAAAAGATGAAACTCCTATCTAAGAGTTATTTTTAAAAGACCTATATAAAACATGAATTTCTTTCTCTACTGAGTATATATGTTCTTCCACTTTTCTACAGAGAGGAAGTGGAGTGAATTATTCCTGGATCTGTGAAACCATCTGTGATGGGTGTTAGTGGTCAAGTAGGGTTAAAAAATATATAGAAATTATATTTTATACATAAAATTCTCAGAACACATCCACTTTTACGTGAAAGAATCTAAAAATATATAGACATAAGTAAATAGAACACAGTCAAGAAGGGAATAACATGCTTATTGAGGAATCATTACATTAGATACTTAATCATTTAATATACAGCCATGTGCCGCATAATCACATTTCAGTCAACAACTGACCACACATATGACGGTGGTTCCATAAGATTAGTATCATATAGTCTAGGTGTGTAGTAGGCAATACCATCTGGCTTTGTGTAAGTCCACTCTATGATGTTCGCACAACGATGAAATCTCCTAACAACATATTTCTCAAAACACATCCCGTCGTTAAGTGACGCATGACTATACAAGACACTATGTACTTAATTTTACTTCAAAATATGGTTAATGTGTCACTTTTTATTTTCTGAATTTTGGTACTCAAGCTCTTTGTGAAAAAATAAAATAAAAGTCATCTTTTCTAGATGCAGTTTTACCTGTTAGAACGGTTTATGTCAGTTCTTCCTGAAGGAAAAAACTTGGTAATCTCTTAAAATCCAACCTCTACATAAATTAAATATTATTGTGGTTTTAGATGAATTGAGATTTGTGTATGTGTATATGTATGCATGTGTGTGTGTGTGTGTGTGTGTGTGTGTGTGTGTAACCAAGAGAATATACCAACGTTCTCTTCAATTTCCAGAAACTTAAGTGACTTTACAAGTATACTAAGACGTGCATGCAATTGCACTACTTCAAAGAACAAACAACAAACAATATTTTTTGGAAGAAAATGATATTCCCAGGATGGTAACTCTTCATCTTCACCTTCACCTAAAAAATGATCCATGATGCTTTTAGAGATATATCCATCTGGAGTGACTAAGTGACTCCCAAAGACCCTCAGTGCCCTATGATTCCATGCAGTATTTTATCTGGTTTCAAATCTTCCTCTTAAGTTAACAATTGCTTTCCCGAGGTCCTAAAAATCAACAGAAATCCTTTAGGGCAACAGAGGTTGGCCTGTGTAGGAATTTTCAGCAGCTTTATATGTAACACATTCTGAAACTACAGGCAGACAATAAAGGAAAAGCAGTGATGCATGTAAGACAGATAGAAGTTCTGGGCAGGCTGTATTTGAAAGAAAAGAATTAGTCACAGGGGAGAGTAAGCTGTCAACGCTGCACCACCTGTTTTCTGACATGCTTCTTCTATTGTTTAGAATAAATAAGAGCCAAGGAAGAGGGGAACAGGATTCATGGGTCACCCACTGAGATGACATTTTGCTCTTAGTAAGCCTATTACCCCAAGAGTTCACAATTGAAATGGGTACAGAACACCCCTAACTAGAGGAAATAGAACTAATCTGGCCCCAAATTCTAACTATTATGGAAATGTCAAAGAGGTAGGAAACTTATTTTTAAGTTTTAGCATAAACTTTTTATGGAGAGGCAATTAGAAACATTAAAAGAGAAAACATTTTCCTAATCATGCAGACCACGACAGCTTTATTTACACTGCATCAGCTTCAATAGGCCATGGTGATGCTGTTGAAATAAAGAAGCAAATCGTAAGGAAGAGAATTTCTGGATAAAAATATTTAGGATAACAAAAAAGCCCAATAGACAAAAAATATATGATTGTTGTTTCAAAAGCAACAGAAAGCAAGAGAGTTAACCCTCTCAATAGAGTTCTTGTATTTTCAGCGAGGTAGAAAAGCCATTGTGCTGCTCTAAAACAAGCAGACAGAGAAGTTGTCAAGACAGTGGTTAGGAGAACGGGCTCTGGGGCCAAGCAGCATGGTTCAAATGCTTATTCTGCCACTTATTGTAACCTTGGACATGAGACTTAATCTCTCAGGGCCTCATTTCCTTACCTGTAAAATAGGGATCATAGTACCTACCTCCTAGATTGAGATGAGCATTGAATGAGATTAATCCATATAAGGTATTAAGAGGACTATCTGACACAGGGTAGGAACCTGATAAAGTGTTAATACTTACAATGCAGAGAAAACATTTCAATGCACCTAAGAAATCAGCTACCACAAACCCTGATATCCACAGATGCTCTGCACTTCTCATGCACTCACTACACAAATATCTATTAGCCATCTATATAGCAGGCACTGTACCAGGCACAGAGGATACGGGGGAAAGGAGACAAAGTCCAGGCCTTCAAAGAGCTTCCTATTTCATCATTTTCCTGAATTGACATTCCCCAGGATGATGATGTGCTCTAAATGTAGGCCTTTCTTTTTCATGTCTAGGACTCCTATATTTCTGCCAAATCGTTGTTTTACATCACCAGATATTTTTTATTGTTTTCATATTTATTAGTTCATATTACTCTACATTATTGAATCTACTTAGAAACGGAGAGCTTAAAAATAAGCACATTTTTTCTTAATGTGATTGAACAAACCTCCTACAATAGATCTTGAATTCTGGTAAGTTAGAGGTTGGAAACATTTTGTCACGCATTTATTTCAGTTACTGGCTGATGGAAGACAATTAGATTTATTTTTTAAATGAAAGCATGCATTTTTAACCTATTAGAAATGTCAAAAAATGAAAAGCCAGTAACTAAATGAAATGAAAATTGTGAAAAACTATGAACAAGACAGTCATAGCAGGCTATATGTAAAAGATTCTCAATAAAATTTGCCTCCAATATGTCCTATATACACTCTGATCTTGTTTTTGTAAAGGTCTGTGATATTTTATTTCAATAAACACAATACTGCATATAAAGCTACCAAGAGAAATGTAGAAAAGCTAGGCAAATCACCTTTATGGAAATAAGATGTTATTTTCTTTGAATTCCATTCAGTATAAATGAATAATTTTGTTAAAGAAAAATATAGTAGTTAATTTAAAGAAGGCTTACACAGTGAATGCTGATATGTTCTTAAAATGAGATGCAAAAAAGTCTGAGTTACTATTTTTTAGGAGTATATTTTTATATGATATATACTCCAAGTTTTTGATAATACCAGAAAATGAATTTAAGAGTTAGAATGAGTTTCAATTTTCAATTTTATCATTTTATTCATGTCACTAACAAGCAATAGTATCTGATACAGGTGGGCATGTCAATGGATGTTAAGGAAAGTGAGTAAAGGTCTGATGAGGAACAGGATATTGGACTAAAATTGGAATAGCTCCCCATAAAATACTAATCAAAATCAAAGGGGAGAAATAGCGAACTTGGCAGATCCTCAACTTGACCAGGTGATCAAGGTTAACATCACCAGCAGTAAAACAGAGTGACACAGTGTACCACCAGATGTGATGTTCTAGAAGAGTCCACATCATTTCTGTGGTATTCCTAACAAGAATGCACGGCCTGCGTAATGAGGAAGCATCAGATGGACTCAGGTTGAGGGTGAGCCTACAGAATGAAATGTCTATACTTCTAACACCATAAAAAACACCACAGACAGGAAAAGACTAGAACTGCTCCAGACTGAAGGAGATTATAAAATATGACAACCAAATGCAACATGTGTTCTTAGATAGAATCTTGGACCAAGAAGTAAAGAGAGACATTATTTAGATAGCTGATGAAATTTGAATGGGATCTGAAGATTGGATGATATTGTGGTGACAAGGTTGATCTCTTGATTGGAAGGTTGTATGTTGGCTATATAGGACAGTGTCCTTGTTTTGAGAAAATATACACTAGAGTATTTAAAGCTGATGGAGCATATTATCAGTAAAAGGCATATTGGAATACGAGATAGAGGGTGATGGAGCTAATGAGCTAAAAATATTACCAATTAGGAATTTGATGAGATGAGATGTGTACTGTTCTTGTAATTTGTCTATAGGTTTAAAATTGTTTCAAAACAATTTATTAATTAAAAGCAAACATTAACCTGGGAAAACTCTTGCATTTATGACTGACAGTGAGTTGACATCCTTAACATACAAAGAATTCCTACAAATAAGCAAGAAAAATAACAAAACTCTCATATAAAAATAGGAAAGGATATTTAGAAACCATTCATCAAGTCAGAGACACCAACAAATTACTAACAAATATAAGAAAAATGTACAAATCCACTAGTATTCAAAGAACAGTAAATTTTAGAAACAATGGCCATTTTTCAGATGTCATATTAGCAAAAAGTATTTAAATATAATGCTCGATGCTTCAAAACGTGAGTGCGCATGCTCCGCTGCTGGCGGCCCGGGTTCGGATCCCGGGCGCGCACCGACACACCACTTCCTCCGCCATGCTGAGGCCGCGTCCCACATACAGCAACTAGAAGGATGTGCAGCTATGACATACAACTATCTACTGGGGCTTTGGGGGAAAAAAATAAATAAATGAAATTAAAAAAAAAAAAAGCAGCAAGTCTAGTGCCCCGTGGTCGGCTGCTTTAAAAAAAAAAAAAAAGTTTAAGTCATTTGCAAACCAAATTGTTTCCTTGCAGTTCACTCAAAATACATATCTTACTTCCCTTTTGGTGCCGTTCAGGGCACTTTTACTGGCTAAATCAAATGGATTTAAGATGGAATATTCAGTAACTCATGTATTCTGTGATGCATTCAGCATCCTCAAGAATAATCAAACACAATTTTTACAACACCTAGAGTTTTAAATAACCAAAGGTTAAAGTACAAAGGCATGATGACAGCATGTCAATCACTTCCTTCTTTCAAAATGCTCAGTGGATAAAATGGCTGAAAAGAAGAGGCAAAATATGAATGACTTTTACTCAGCTGTTATGAAATACATCAATACATGGTTTCAACCACAAAAATATAAGACTCCTCCAAGGTCAATGGAACTCAAGTGTATACAGCAGCAAGAGAAATAAAATTTCTTAAGTAATGGAGATAACATAACCTCCGTTGTCAATAAGGACACCAAAATATTTCACATGGACTTTTTAAAAAGGCCCATGTTTCACCATAACTAAAGGCAATAACAAAAAAAATTACAAATAAGCTGAATTCTATTTCCTGTCGCTTGATGATAAACTGCAGAAAGATCATTATAATTTTTGAATGAGCCCTTTGTGAAAAGATTTTAAGTGATTGATCAAAGGCCTCAAGAGCATTTGGGAAGTTTCACACTGATATCAGAAGACTAAAAGGAGAAGAGTTTTAATGCCAAAGAATTAAAATATATTACAACAATCCCTCAACATTCATCTTGGAAAAGATCACTGAAATGTCAGTGCATAGCCATGTATGGCAGATTAACAAAAGAGAATTAACTGAACTTTGATGGCGCCTTGAAAATTTTCTTATTATACTCTGATTTGCATCCAAAGAATCCAACTGCCTCCCAAAGACAGAGAGAAAGCAATTTCAACACTATGGAAGATGTTACTTTTGACACAAAATAGAATCCATTTTTTCTGGTAATACAATAACTTAAAAGTCTTATACAAATTAGAAAATATAATAGGAAAATTAAGATCCCACCTGAGTAACATAACCTATAAGGTTCCTGGGAATAAATCTAACAAAATACGTGTATGCCCTGTATGGAGATAACTATAAAGAAGACAAAAGAAGACATGGAAGAAACTGGACAGATAAGTCACATCCCTGGATAAAAAAAATGAATATCATAAAAATGTTAACTCAACACATATTAACCTATAAATGTGAGGTAATTCCAATACAAATCCCAATGGGATTTCTTTCATAGAATTTACCGAATTGATCTAAAATTTATACCAAAGAATGAAGTTGTAAACATAGCAAAAAATTCTGAACGGAAAGAACAGAGACTCGAACTATTAGATAGCAAGTCTTATAAAACTACAGTAATTGGAGTAGTGTGGGATTGCTGCAGAGGTCACAAATAGATGAATGGAACAGAATACAGGGCCCAGAAACAGACCTCAGCATTGATGGGGATTTGGTATTTCATTTGGCATTTGGTATTTGACACTGGTACATCTGGCACTACAAATCTGCGAGAAGAGAATGAGTTGTTGGGTAAATGACATTGGGACCACCAGCTTCCTCTGTTGGATTTGATATGAGATAAGTGTACCCAGATCTAAGCTCAAGACATCAATTTCTTTTTCTTATTAGGCAGGACAAAAAGATCAGTCATTAAATATAGTGGGGCAGATTAAGACGGAGTTAAATACAGATGTGCTATTGCCTCCTTTCCAGATCCCAATTAAAAGATCCATAGTAAACTAATCAACAGTATATGCACTAATGCCTAGGCATGTAGTATTTGTTGCAGAACCAAACGTTGCACTGAAATAACCTGTCCTTTGCCGTGAGTCCATTGACACAAACTCTTCAACACCCAAAGAAGATGTTCGATAGCATCAAGGACAGGTGAATTTCTTTCTTACTTCCCAACAATTGCCCAAAATCATGCTATATTTTGTTTTATTTTATATATTAGACCATGAATTTCTCATACAGGATATTTTAAATTTTCTTCTTTTTCTTGAATTTTCTAATTGGCTTTCTCTCTGTTTTTAGGAGGAGAAAATAATGTATTCTTTCTACACTATCTCATTAACACAATCTCATCTTTTAGAGATGAAAGTTATTATTTTGACTGCATATCAATTAAGAAAATTTAGTACATCAAAAAATCACCATATGATGGATTGTAATTAGTATTTGGGTGGTGAACATGACATAATCTATGCAGAAATAGAAATATAATGATGTAAAAAAGAAAAAGCACCATAAAGACTTAAAGGCAAATGAAAAACATAAATAATATGGAGTTAATACCCTCATTAAATGGAGTTCACTAAAATTAATAAGAAAATATAGAAAAATGGACAATGTATCTAAATAGGCTATTTACAAAAGAAGACATATGAATGGCTAATAAGCATATGAGAAAGTATTCAACCTCACCAACAAAGTGTTACTTTTCACCTATTAAATTGGCAAATTTTCTAAATCACTGTTGAAGGAAGTAGGGAAGTAGGTACTTCAAACTGCTCATGAGACTATTTCCTGAAATATATATTTGATATATGTATATATTCATAGCATGTAGAAAATTACACATACACTAAATTGGATAGGTATATCTATATCTACAAGCAATATCATAAAATTTAGAAGCACATACACCCAGTGCACACAAAAATAGTCATACTGGCTGATTACAGTCAGGGTCCATTCTAATTCATCACTCTCTCATTTCGATAGTTTAGTGCCTGTGCCACATAGGTTACTATATGTTTTGAATATCACCTGTGAATATACCAATATATTATATTTGAGCAGTTATTTTTAATCTTTTTGTATTTGCACTTAAAATGTGTACACTGAAAAATTGTACTCATAATATTTAAAAAATATGTTTATGTAAGCATATTACTGGTACAAAAATTGACTGATGAAACAGAACAGAGAGTCAAGAAATGAATTTTAACATAAATATAAGATTTCATTTATGATAAGGGGAGGAGTTTCAAAAGCGGGGAGGAGGAAGAGTTAAATAAATGATTCCGGAATAACTAGTTATCTGTTTGAAAACAATGTTTAGAGCCTCATTTCCTTTTTTTTTTTTTTTTGGTGGAGAAGATTAGCCCTGAGCTAACATCCATTGCCAATCTTCCTCTTTTTGCTGAGGAAGATTGGCCCTGGGCTAACATCCATGCCCATCTTCCTCTACTTTATATGGGAGGCCACCACAGCATGGCTTGATAAGTGGTACGTGGGTCCACACCCAGGATCCGAAGCTGTGAACCCAGAGCCGCCAAAGCGGAGCACGTGAACTTAACCACTATGCCACCAGGCCGGCCCCATAGAGCCTCATTTCTTATTTACACTAAAATAAGTTTCAGATGAGTTCAAGCATTAGATGAAAAGGAAACCATAAAAAATATTTTTCATAAAAGGAAGATTGGGGCCAGCCCGGTGGTGTAGCGGTTAAGTTCGCGTGCTCCACTTTAGTGGCCTAGGGTTCATGGGTTTGGATCTCGGGCACAGATCTACACACCACTCACCAAGCCATGCCGTGGAGGCACCACACATACAAAATAGAGGAAGATTGGCATGGATGTTAGCTCAGGGACAATCTTCCTCACCAAAAAAAAAAAAAAAGGAAGACTACCCGAACCTGACCTCGGGGTAAGAAAAGCCACTTTTAAACAAATAATCTACAAGGTAGAAATTAATTAAAATAACAGTTAGATAACAGACACACACATGAGTAAGAACAGAACTCTAGAGATAAGGTTTGGGTGAAAAGCCTGGCTCTGCACTTTTACTAAGTATGATAACTTAGTCAAGTTATTTAACCTCTGTGCCTAAGTTATCTCATCCGTGAAATGGAGGTAATAATAGTTGCTACCTCACAGGACTGTTGTGAGGACCAAATGGGATAATGCATTAAATAAGGATAAATGAATTTATTTTAGCTCAAGGATATAAAAAACACAACACATCAAATTAATGGGCAGCAGACAAAACAGAAAAAAATAATTATGCAAAGTTAAGGAAGCATGACATATAAGAGGTTGGTTATTAGCCAAAATTATATAAAGAACTCATAAAACCATTAAAACAAGACTTAATAGAAAAATAATGTCTATAAAAAGAATGTATATGGACAGCAAAATTATTTTTTAAAGTTCAACCTCTCTAGCAATCAGAGAAAAAGCAAGATACTCACAATTCCCAACTCAAAATGGAAAAAATTTAATGTGATAATGCTTTACCCAAGATACAGTGAAACTCACATTCTCATACTTGGTTTGTGGAACTTCACATTGGTACAAGCTTTCTTTAGGGTAATTAGACAAAGTGTATGAAAAAAACTTTAAGAAATACACAAAAAACCTACTATACCCAGTTACCCAACAAGCTGCATTTCTTGGAATTTGTCCTAAAGAAATGATCAGAGATTGAGCACATACTACATACCAGACACAGTGCTTGTTGGCTTAATTATAATTCTGAAAAACTGGATATAATCTAAATGTCCAAAAATAGAAGGTCAATAAAATAAATTACAGAATATCAATATGATAAATATCATGAAACCAATGAACATTTTAGAAATATATTTACTGACACTGAAAAATGAATGTGATATATTTTATCTATTTTGAATGATCACATGCTTTCCAATTTTACACATCTAAAAAGATTAGAAAAAAATAACATGTTAACTGTGGTTATTCTGGTAAAGTGATTAAGATTTTGCTTTTTCTTTTATATTCTCATATTTTTCAAATATTGTACGGTGAATATGGATTACGTACAAAATTAGAAATGTTGTATATGCTGCTTTAAAAAATACAGCAAGCGGAGAGAGGAGACAGGAAACTTACTCTCACAATATGGCATCAACCTTAAAACAACCCCCAAAATTAGGTATTAATGGTCTTTTTTGAGAAATTGGGGTTCAAAGACGGAAAAGGACTTTCTCAGAGTTATTGCACTAGGAACTAGTCAAGTTTGAACTGACTCAACTCAACTCATTTTGGCTACAAGCCCTTGCTCTGTCCAATGCACCAGGCAGAGCTACCCAGGCATATAGTACGTACCCAACAAATGTCTATAGATTGATTTATCAGTGCTAGGCCAATACGAGCTCGGTGAACAGCCAGAATCATAGCATAATCTATGAACAACTATAGTTCTTGCTTGCATCAGGGACCATGTGTTTCAATTCTGAACACCCAGGGCTTTGCACCTGTCTGAAGGACCTTAAATGTTTTCTGAACAAATGCATAAAAAATATCTTCTCTTTTCAAAAGGATTTTCAAATAAATTCTATAGTCACTGTATTTACAAATAATAAAAACATTAGTTTCTTTGCCAAAACATAACCTTCTCTTAAAGTCTTTTTTAAAGATAGAAACCTCAGAGTTTTGCAAAAGTTTAGACTTTGCTTTTAGCAAGCACATCACACTAGCTGCTAAGGAGAACCTGTATTTATGCTTAGAAAATTGCTTTTTTTTCCCCCCTAACATTCAGAATACAAAAATCCTCTTCAAGAACAAAGTGAAGTTCTCAGGAAAGCAGACCCTCTAATGGTGTTGCATTTAATTGCACGGCATCATTTGTGAGAAAGAAAAGCAACAAAATGTTGCATATACTGCATAGGAATTGATACATTTGATATATTTGGTCTTTCTTAAAAAAAAAAAAGAAAGTATTCTGCGCTAATGACCAAAAAAAATCTTCATCTATGTACAGCTTCTATATGAAACATGGGATTAGATAGTAAATCATTCACTGATGATAAGCTTATGACTTAAAGGCAGTCAGGGAAAGCTTCTGTGTCCTAAAATTTAGACATGTCAACATCTTCAAAAATTGTAATATCAAGTCACAAGTGCTTATCAAAGAACAGAAAAAACTAAAATAACATTCTCAAACCTTTCACTCCCAAGTGAAGAAGTAGTATTTAGAAAAATTTTTTCATTATTAGAATTTTTTTGTGTGTGTGAGGAAGATTGGTCCTGGGCTAACATCTGTGCCCATCCTCCTCTACTTTATGTGGGACACCGCCATAGCATGGCTTGACAAGCGGTGCATCAGTGCACACCTAGGATCTGAATCTGCGAACCCCGGGCATCCGAAGCGGAGTGCACGCACTTAACTGCTGCGCCACCGGGCTGGCCCCTAGAAACATTTTTTAACGCCAGAAAACACAAGTAGCAAACTGATCATTAGTTAGCTACATGAGCCAATTATTTCTAATGAACAATTAACCTGTACAATCACATAAAAAGAAATAACATGGCAACACAGGAATGGGAATCATGAAAATATTCAAGCAGGAACACCAAGTTGGTTTCCTAAAACACAGGAGGCTTGATTCTCAACAAGAGCTGCCTACACAACAGCCAAGGTACTGGCACTGTCATCTGGAGTGAAGAAGGTAGACGTGAAGGATGCACAAGAGGGACGCGGCAGAAGAGTCTTGTAACGGCCTACCATATTTGAGGCTGATAACTGGACATGGTCAAAATAGGATGGAGGCCTAGAAATACCCCTGCTCCTCTGCATCTCTGCCTAAGGTGGTAAATACCCAAAACGTGGACTAGGAGTGGATATGAGCTGGTTAGCCCACAGTTGCTGCAGCAGCAGCCAACTGATTCATTCCTTGAAGAGCAGAAAGAGTGGAATGCTGACAGGAAGGAAAAGAAGGCCTCGCTTCTTCAGCATGAAAAGGATATTTGTGCTCCATGAAATAACCTCTCCATATTAAAATGTGTACTTCTTTCCATCACTTCACCTCTATACAAATTTGGTACACATAAGAAATATGAGAAATCTCATTTGCTTGCTGAGTCTTAACTTAATTCAGTTTCTTTGATGAGCAACACACCGGGCCTGCTTGGTAATGACATATGTATGCTTAACCACATCAGAATATATATTGCAACATTCCTAATAATAAGGGAGATAGAAAATACACATTAAAGATGCAATTTGTTTAGAGATAAATAAAGATAAAGAAACACACTTTATGAGAATATAAGTAAAGTTTTCTTAATTGTGTAGAACTTGGTGTTTGAAATTTTAATTTATAAATCCTATTATGTTTAATGTTATTTATCAAGTAAAGTGCAACCAAAAAGTAAAGAGTGTGGTAGCTGTTATGTCAGTCTGTTAATTTTATCCATAGTAAACAGTCATCGTTTAGTTCAGAACCATTAAGCCAAGCAAATATTGCCAGCAAGTTTAATTTTTACTTACTAATGTCAGGAAAGAGAAATGGCTTAATACATGACAAGCACTCACAAGTATGAAGATACATTTTATCAGCCTCATACATAAATACATTCTTACTCATCCAGAATGTATAATAATTAATACTAAGAGAGTAAAAATAATTCATTTATTTTACCTCAAGTTTATTAATGTAGAAGATGATGGCAAACTACAAGACGGTTTTATATTTATTTGCAAAGCTATTGCCACAAATTATTTCCATGTACGCTATATGCAAAGTATTCAAAGTTAGAAGCATAAATAATATTTGGATATCAGGAAAATTCCTACTAATAACCCCATGAGAAGCAATTTATATATCTAAAGCCCAAAATTATCTTAAATAAAGGAGAAGTATTGTATACTACAGAATATAAGCTAAGCGACGGTACCACATCTACACCAACATATAACAAAAGGATTTTATTTACCTTGAAGAAACTGCAGTTTTATAAAATGGAAGAGAACAGAGTCCTTTTGGAATTTAGGGAAATTTTCTCATTCATTTTTACTTATAAATATACTTTGCTTTTCAACGAGCCTTTACTGTTTTCATATTTCTCTTCTATATTTCCCGTAAAAAAATAGGTAAGTGAATCAATATCTTAGAATTATTTCTCTATTCTTTATTTTTTCCCTTGCAAAATATAATAGCCAGAAAATTATAATGATAAGGGAACTCCTTTGATCTGCCTGAATGTCTTAATTCTTTCAGACATAATGCCATATATTATTGTCTGTTGTTTTTAGGTTAATACTGACGTTGGCTAAGTATACACAAAAATGGCTGAAGAGCCCACGAGCTTTTTATACTGTGCTCACACGAAGTTTGTGGTCTAATTTTTAATATTAGCCTCTACTTGAAAAATACCATTTGAAACTAGCATCTCAGGTGGGAGGACCAAATGAGACTTTGCTCACAGCCACCAGGACACTGCTGATGAGGTGTCCAGTAGTTGCATAATTATGTCACTTTGTTTGAAGCTGTGTTTCAGTGCCAGGGTTTGACTTAAGCCCGCTTCCAATTCCGAGATGCTGTGACGTCTGCCTTTCCTACTTCCGTCTTGCTCTTAGCTCACTTCAGATCCCCAGAATCCGGAGCGGGTTCATTAGTCTCATATGTCCAAACCAACAAAGTTGTGTGATTAGGTTTCCAGCTTTAACACAGAGGCTGAGATGCTGCTATATAGCTCATTACATGTGTCGTTATTCTCTAAGAACTTGACTTATGGCTGTTTCGAGGCAGTAGCTGCCAGTTAGTGAGATCCTCATGCTACAGCTAATGACATTTCAGGATAGATTAGGCATCCTGCATCAATCTAGCAATTGGAACATTCTCCAGATCCTCTGCCCTAACCTGATGAAAACTTTGTGATGTCATTTACGATTCCTGGTACACTCATGATGATCTTTCTCTTGATCTTTCATTTCTTCATCCACTAAATATTTATTTAGCATCTAACTGTGGTCTAACAGCATGGTAGATGAAACGGAGTTTATAAGTTTAATGCACAATCCTTTACAGCAAAAAAAACTAAAATCTAATCAAAAATTATTGTCAACTACGTAGAATTTTACACAAACAGACAAGTACACCTGGGAAAAAGATTAAAAAGCTGCATCCCAGAGAGTTACGGTGGGTATCTCTAGATGCCAGGACTACAAGCAGTGGTGCCGGTAAATGTTTAACAACTGGCTCTCTTCTCGAGAGTAATTCTAAGATATTGATTCATTTATCCATTTGTATAGGAAAGATAGAAGAAGAGAAATATTAAAAAAGACATTAAAAAAACAATATTTACCAACAAAAAAAATACATCAAAAAAAAAAAAACCAAAACGCCCTGCTTTGTAGCATCTGCTGATTTCCATGGTGTCAATACTCACATCGTGGCCTATTTTAAGCCGCCAGAGTAATGTCAATCAGCTCACAAAGTTTCAACTCTTGTAAGCCAATATGAGCCCCCTCCAGCACACCACTTTATACTTTGTTTCAAAATGTTTTTAATACTAATAGTGGTTGACCTTAGGAATAGAAACTAGGTGGCCGGGGACAGGAATGGAGGTAGACTTTTTTCTCTATACCCTGTTTTGCCTTTTAAATTTTGAACCATGGGCTCTATTACCAATTCAAAAATAACAATAACTTAAATTTTTTAAATCCTCAATAAATATTTGTTACAACTGTGATCAAAAGCAGTAAATGATATTTTTAATGTCTCTTACGATTAATAGACATGTATATAATGAAACATTTAAATAACAATATAAGATGCTATATGTTAGAATGCCAAAGGAGTGGCACAAATTTAAAAACCACGTTGGAGCCTAATGGAGGGAGAAATTAATGTAAACTGGAAAGGTCAGTAAAAGCTTCATGGAGATTTGAGCCGAGTTCTGAAGTATGAGCAGGATTTGGACAAGCAGAAAGAAAGGAAGGGGATGACACACAGATGATGAGCCGGCTGGCCACTGTGCCTGGCATTTATATTCCGAATGAATGATACCACTTTTCTCCATCTCTCCAGTGCGGAGCTGACATCCCCCACAGGCTCTACTTCTTACTGACTTCTCCCTACTTAATTAGGCTTCAGAGCAGGCTGCAGGACAGCCAGGTGCTCACCACAATCAGTCCGAACACAGACAAGGTTGGAAGCGGGGACTGACACAAGGAGGAGAGAAGTCATCTTCTAGTTCCACGTCATCTCGAGTAATAACATTAATGTGTATTCAGTGTTTGTTTTGTAGCAAGCACTCTGTGGTCTAATTCACAGAGCATAATTCACAGAGGAATAACTCAAGTCTTATTCTTATGCTTCCTACCCGGTAGGCAAGAACACGTGCTCAGATGAAGCACCACGCCCTCACCCCACCCACCCCCAAAACACCTAGGAAATGAGCTTCCTTTGGCATGCAGAAGAGGTCTTTCATGAACCTTATGGAGAGCTGGACCAGCACCTAATCGCTGCCAGTTAAAGGATGACAGATCAACTACTCATTTTGACAGACATTTTTCAACATTTAACTGGTTTTATAGCTAACCATCCTGTGGAACGCAAAATTCATTCACTTATCCAGGCACACCTTTTGCAAACTACTTCAGCTTAGTGGATACCTCAGGTAGTTATACAGATCAAAATCAGACATTTTGGGGACACTTTGGGTTTTTTAATGACAAATGTGAGAATTTGATTACACCCATTTTAATTTGCATCCAGTGATAGAGTATTCTTCAGTCATTAAAAATAGATTACAAGTGAATATTTATTGGCAAAGGAAAATCCTCAAAATATTTTGTTAAATTTTAAAAAGTAAGTTAAAATATTTTATGTACAGTATGATTCAATTTTTTAAAAATATTATCTCTATATACTTTAAGTAGACATTTATAACTAAAAATATTAATAGAAACTATCTCCAACAGGGGTAAAATTACAGGTGGTTTTGACTTCTTTCTTTGCAATTTTCCTAACTTGTAAAATTTACTATAAATATTATGTGTAGTGTTTGAAATCTGTAGCATAATTAAAATTTTCACATCCCATAGGATCCAACCATCAATACATGAGAGTAGAACCCACACTACTTCCTGAGGAAAAGCTTGGCCGTGCCCTTGGGAACTGCCTACTTCAGCCACCCACAGGCAGAGGTGGGTACCTTCCATTCAGGCATGTCCTTGTTAGGCTCCCCAGTTTTTATAATAAAATGTCAGCATTTGCTCCAACTCAATTGCTGTTCATGCTCAATGGTTAACTCTCACTGAACTGTCGACAAAAAATAGCTGCAATTCGGGTATTTATCAGAGAAGTCAAACTTGAATTCGATATTATTCTCAAGAGCTGCACTGAGAAAAGCAATTTATATGGAATATTGCCTGAAGGACATGGTCTTTTATCAACGTTTCATACAGGAGGTGCTACCGGCATTCTGAGCAGGAAAACTTGGTTGTACAGAACTTGCACGCACACTACCGACGACCTCCAAAGCAGTACTCCTTCAAACACCTTCACACCTAGATGCATGTTACTGGCATCACTACAGATGTGCTTTTTCCAAAGTGCATTGTGGCATGATGCTACCAGTGACACAAAGCCTTCTGAACTTGGTTCTCTAAAGACACTCGCTACAAATTCCCATAAAAGGCCATAGGAGAAATATGTCTCTGGTCTCAGAACCAAGAATAGTTGCATTCTCTTAATCATCCAGCGGGATTTCTATTTTTTCTTTGACCTGATTTGAATATTGCATTTTATTTTTATCTTGTTGTCCTGTAAATATCTCTATAAACCACCTTAAATGTTCTGTGAAAGAAAGGAGAGAATAAGCAAGTGTTCAGGAAATGACGACACTACAGAGATGGGTGAGAATAAGAGTAAGGGAGGAAAGATAACTTCAGCAACAATACGAGGAAAAAGCACAATACTAACCATAACACAAGGTCTGTCAGGGCGATAGGAGGTTAGCAGATATCACAGTGGACTGGGAAGAACACTGGACTCAAGAATCAGAAGAAGTGGGTCTGAGTCCTGGCTCTGTCACTAACTAGCTAAGTGGTGCTGTGAAAAAATGGGCAGAGGAGAACCTACTCTCTCAACCTCTCACAGACACTGAGAGATGCCACAGCCCAGAGGTCCAGTGGGCTGGCTCCATAATCATACTACCTGGGTTTAAACCCTACTTACTCTTGGGGACCTTTAACAACAACTTAACTTCTGTAAGGCTTGTTTTTCTTATCTGTAATGTGGGAATGAGAACACTGTCCTTGTACTATTATGGGACTTTTGTGGAATTTTTTCTCTAGTATTTGCAATTGTGTTATATGAATTTACAGATGAGGAACCTGAGGTACAGAAGAGTTAAGTAATTTGCACAAGATCACAAAGCCAATAAGTGATAGAGCTGTGACTAGAATGCATGCAGTCTGTCTCCAGGTCTACACACTTAACCACTATTGAATACTGATGACATATGAACTCATGCATGTAAAGCACAGAGCACAGTGCCTAGCACACAGTAAGCCTTTAATAACTGTTACCTTATGAAGCAAATGCAAAGTGCCTTACAAATCTAAATGATTTTTTTTTTTTTTTGGTGAGGAAGATTAGCCATGAGCCAACATCTGTTGCCAATCCTCCTCTTTTTGCTGAGGAAGATTGGTCCTGGGCTAACATCCATGCCCATCTTCCTCTACTTTATAGGTGGGATGCCTGCCACAGCACAGCTTGATAAGTGGTGCGTAGGTCCGCACCTGGGATCCAAACCCACGAACCCGGGGCTGCCTGAAGTGAAGTACAGAAACTTAACCACTACACCACTGGGCCAGCCCTCTAAATGATTTTTTTATATCATGGAAAGATATACTATATCTCAAATATGATATTTTTTAGGTAAATGTTATCAAATTTATAGATGACTCAAAGCAATAATAAGTAAAACAAGAAATTAATATCAAATTTAACAAGCATAGCTGGACAGCATGAGAGCTGAGAACAAAGATTTATCTATGAATATATTCATCATGGTGTTATTTATTAAAGTTAAAAAATAAAATGAGTTAAATATCCAAAAGTACGGGATTGATCAAACAAAATCTTATGCACACAGACAAAAGGACTGGATTAAAATATGACAATTTCAACATTGGTCTGCTTTTGGTAATATGATTCGTATGAATTTTCCTATTTCTTTACACTTGTCAGTTTTCCAAACTTTCTACCATGAAAATATATTTCATAACAATTTTAAAAAACAAATATTATTTTTAATTGAAGTAAGTCAAAATAAAGCCCTATGTATAACTTTACCAAATCTACTTCATAGGAATAGTAAGAAAGGATCTGACGAAGGATGACTTGCTGTCACAGATCCTTTCTTATTATTCCTGTTCTGCATGACAGCAACTCATCCTTCATCATATCCTTCAACAAGGATCTGCCTGATGAAGGTCGGGTTTTTCAGTTGTCCGTATCTGTACTATATGGTGCTAAAAAAATCTTCAAAGGATTTTACTAAGTATTAGATGGAAAGGTGTAGATTACAAGAAGTCCGTGCTGGTCAAACATTCGTTGAGTTAATATATTCAACTCTAGGAATCAACAAAACATTGACTATGTGGGATATGTATAGCTGAGGGCAACAGGCCTAGTGAAGTCTGCTGATCAAGCCTCAAGAGGAGCAGATAGAGCCTCAAGAGACCCAGCCTTGACTAGCCCAGAGACGAGAGGGCTAAGACAGGAGGCTGCAGTGGCCCTCATGTATGTAAGGGATGTCATCCTGAAGAAGTCTGGGTGAGTTCCATGTCTCTACAAATGGGGTGGTGGGAAAAAGTTATAGGGCAGAAACATCTAGTGCCCATAATGCAGGGGAAAATTTCTCAGCAAGTAGAAATAAGCAGCAATAAATCGGGCTGCTCTGTGAAGAACAATCTTCTTTTATTGTATATGAATCATGTTGCCTACAAGCCCAATTGAAATGGGCAGAGGCACACTGCTGTAAGCACGGAGCTCATCTGATATCAATCACCAGAAGACGAGGCCTCTCCCTGGGACCAGAAACACACACCAAGGGGAAAAGTGAACCCTTGGAGATGGGACCTCTTCCTTTCTCAATCTGCTTTGTGGATCCTAAGCCAAATACCAAGTGAGTGTTAAATAGCAGCACCCTCCTCTCAAACACAGACCAAACCTGGGAGGAAAGAAACTCAAGTGAGGGGTCTGGGACATTATACTGATCCTTTGGAGCTAAAGATGGAATAAGATCAGGCCTTAAAGCCCTGAGGGTAAGTCAGATAGAATGTAATTAGGAACCTTGCTCTCTATGTTAACTTGCTATATTTTGTTCTCCACATATACTTGCTTCTGTTCACCCTTTAGTGTTTAGTAAAGATTTGCAAAATCCCAGGCTGCCCCATCTCTAAGAGAAACCAAGAGGATTCTCCCATACCTGACAGGATCATTAAAGCCCTTATATATGTAAAGCACTTTACATATATAATCTCTTTAATCTACACAACAACCAATAAAGTAGGTACTATTATTACTCCCATTTTACAGATGAAAAAAATGAGGCACAGGGAGGTTACATGACTTGCCCAAGGTCTATAGATAGTAAGTGGTGGCGCAGGTATTCAAAATATAAACATGAGGGAACTTTCATTGTCAGAACTGTGGTTATTCTTTCAGGAAAGAATCATTTAAAGCTGTTTGGTATTATTTAGTAGCAATTTATGCATATGCCAAGTGTCATGAATGAATTTCATCTTCCTCTTCCCATTACTCCCACCAGCTCTCCTAATCATGCTTCTACACATTCACATCAAAAGGAGCAGCTCCTTCTGCTTTTAGGCAGATCTCAATTACTTGTGCTTGTGATTTTGCATAATGTGGCAAAATTATTCGAGCTGTTTTAAACCAATCTTGTATATAGCGTCTCTTGCTTTTGTTTACTTCTCTTTAATGTGTTCATTTAACCAGATATAACGAAAACACAAGAAACTCCAGCAGCCACACTTACCTGTGATCCAAGTGGTGAATGGAGAGAATAACTCCGGAATTTAAGTGGCTCTGTTTGAGGGTCACCAAGATGGTAAATTCATGTTTATTTCTCAGCTTCTGAAAAAACTGTTCAGCTGTAGCAGTGGATGCTTTTATACTTCTGGGAGTATCTAAAAAAGAAATAAACATACACTAAGAATAGACTAGAATTTGGTTTTATAAAGTAACTTTTACATACAACATTTTCCTAAAAACATTATCAAGTAATAACTGATAAATACCAAGTTTCAGACTCTCCTGGTAAATTTTTTCAGCAAGACTTTATGCTACATATAACACACGACAGTAAAACCACAAGAAATACTGAACTTGTCTCTCAGGAATCTTTTTTCAAAAATGTTATCTTTGAGGCAAAAAAATCAAATGAACCCTATTTAAAGAAGTGTGTTCCCAAGTTTTCTCCTTACATACTTCCTATATCCTAAATACCATAGCCACGTCGGTGTCAACAATGAACAAAAAGATATAGCTCCTAGAATAGGACCTAAAAGACCACGATAGAGTCATTTAGTTTTTCTGACACCTCATGAGAGAAAATTGGATTTAAATCTATGTGCCAACCTCCACATTGATGTCTTTAGCCAGAAGGCTTGCTATAAATAGATTTTTTAAAAGATCATTGAAATTAGTCACTCTCAGCCTTCTGTGAAGTGGATGAAACATTAAGATCAAATTATCTTACCATATTTGTTGAAAGAAATACATAGAACTTAATTTCCATGTCCCTCTCCCCAGGCTTAGAGAAAGCCTAGCCAAGGGAGATTTGCCTGGGAAAGCAGAAACTTTTACCTTACATTTCCACCTGGTTTAGTCTTGCACTAAGATATGGAGGAAACAGACAGGGAGAGAAACGGATTTAGTGGATAGGAAAAACCTATCATTCAAGCTGTCTGCTAACTGAGCATAAGGCTCTCCTATTCACAGTGTGTGCAAAGGGATGATGGGAGCCAGAAATACAGACTCTGTTATCAAATCATTGTCCTCTTCTCTATGCTTTAGACTAGGTAGGTTAGGTAAGTATTTCTCAATGAGGAACCTACTGGCCCTTGAAGAGAACAATTCTGCCTTGTGCGAGACTGTCCCATGCACTGCAGAACATTTAGCACCCCTGGGTCCTGGGCCCAATGAATGCCGGTGGTATCCAACGCCCAGTCCTTGTGACAACCCAAAGTTCTCCCACACATTGCCAAGCATTCCCTTGGGAGCAGTGCAGCACAAATGTCGTTGAGAACCACAACCTCGATGAAACAGAGATTACAGGATTAACCCAAAGTTCCCCACCTTTCTAGCCCCACAAATTTATGGAATAAAAATGTAATTACTGGGCCTGTGTCCATCACTGGGAATGCAAAGACACAGAGAAGCCCTCAAGATACCCATAAAACACAGGAAGGGACAAATAATCCTAATACAATGAAAGAAGTGCTGTCATACACGTAGGTACAAGGTGCTGCTGGATCACAGAGGGAAAAGGAGCCAACATCATCTGGAGGCAGATCTCACAAAACAGACGGCATCTGATCAGGAGTTCACCAGGTAGAGAAGAGAGGGAAAAGCACTTTAGTTATAGAAATAGCTTACGAAAAAGCAGAGCGGTGTGAAAGGGCATGACATGACTGAAGCAGTGAACAGCAGCCATTACGAGATGGAGCTGGGCGGGAAAGCTGGACCAGAGAGGCAGGACATTGTGTGCCAACGTAATGGACATCAACTTACCCTCTTGGTAAAAAAATAAATAAAAACACCTTTTATCTACCACCGAAAAATGATCCCTCTCCACTCTTAACCCATGACCTCCTCTGTGCTAGAAGTACCCTGACCAATCAGAGCATCACCTATCCCTGTTCCCAGTAATTGATTCAGGAACAGACACCTCATCCAGGGCAGTGAAGTCAAGCCCAGGATATTTGTTCAAAGTTTTAGAAAAAAAGAAACTTTCTTGTTTCCAAAAAGAAACTTCCTCAATATTCACAACTCAAAAGCATAACAATAATCTGCAATTTCTGCCACGGTCAACGTAATAGTTTCTCCCCAGGTTCCATCAGGGATAAGACAGGCTGCAGAGGGGATTCCACACAATTCCGCCTAGCTCCAAAACTTTCTGCTTCCTCAAGGAGGCATACAAAATGTCATTCGGTGCGAATAATTCATCTAGTGTTAACTTTTAATCCATTCTACTTTATATACAAGGGAATCATTCACAAACTGCATTACTTCATTTAAATTTGATAGATAAAAACAAATTAAAATTAAATTATAAATATTTATTATGCTTCCCCCCTTTTCAGGCAGGTGGAGCTTCAGCAGCGCCCTTCGCCTTGCTGAGCAGGATGATAGATGGGGATGCAAACGAGAGCAATGGAGAAAGGACTACCCTGAATACAGAAATGATGATCAGACCCACAGAGATATCCAACGGTGCAGCCCAGAGAGCTTGAGCTCTTATAGTGAGAGAAGAGGAATTTAGAAATGGGTGGCAGCTGCCTTACAAGGTGGAAGTTTAGAGAAGAGATGCTTTAAAGAGGATTTTTAGGAAGTTTTGCTGTTTGCTATGTGTAGAAAACCTTCACTAAATCTTTACATTATTCTCCACTGTTTCTGGAGTCAGATTTGCAGGGAGAGTTGAGAGGTTGTATTATTTTTGTGGTTGGTTGGTTGGTTTGTTTGTTTTGTTTTCAGATGAAATGACACATGAAGATTGACCTGAAGATGAAAGCAAGAAGGATCTAAAAGAATGAATTACATTTGAGTATCATTAGTAAAAATGTAAGTCATCATGGTTGAAAACATGGTGAAGGAAACTGGAGGTGAAGGAAAGCTGTTTTAAAAATTGATCCATCTGCATTCTGGAAACATTTCTTTGGTGGCCATGTGAAGGTTATCTAAGAAGGAAGAAAAATGAATACTGAGAGAACACTTAAGAAGCTTTGGCAATTCAGGTGATCATTGACTTTTATGTTAGATTTCACATATTTTAAACACCACATTTTCACATCCCTAAACTACCTTTCCCAAGTCAAACTGATTTTCTTGGCTTTGACCAGCAATGGTGATACAGAGCTACTGGGCTTTGCACTGCTTGTCAGACATGTTGATGAGGGTAGGCCCAAGCAAACACCAACGGAGATATTTGCATTGGGATACTTAAGGAAGTGCTTAAGGAGACCTGCAGAGCAGAACCATCCTCCACCCCACCAGAGTAGTAGGTGGGTCTTATGGGGTCTCCATCAGGCTTAGACTTGAAGCTTATTCACTCATGCAGGGTCACAATTCAGGACAGGATCTCTCACCCTGTCCACCCTCTCCTCTCATCCCCTTATCTTCCTGTTTTGCTCCCTCTATGAATGTAGGGTGACTTACATGAAGGAGGGACCCTCCAGCACGAACATGGACAGCAGAAGCCCCATTCAGCTCATGTTGTAGTGACAGGTAAAATAATATTCTTTTTTTTAATCCTGATTAACCAAGTTCATTGCACAGTGGTTTAAAAATTGGGGCTTGCATGAACTTTCCACCTGTGATGCAGTGAGGGGCAACGTGGAAGGCCGGTGGGAGGAAGAAAACCCGGCCTGACTTACCATGGCCTCAGGATGGTCTCCTCACCTGGCACCCCCAACCCAGGGCCCCAGGTCAAAGGTGAAGATTTTTAAGTTACCTGGATGTGACAGAGAGAAATATAAGTCATGACTGCAACATAATTTTCAGCTTTCTGTCAACAGAACACCATCTCCCATCAACCCTTACGTCACCCTAATAATATTTAAATCTCTTGTTCCCCTTACAAACATATTTTCAAGAATTCATTATACCTGAGTCCAGAAAGGACTTGATGAAGGCATGAACTCTTGTGAGTAGCATCAGAATAAACAGGAGGGGTAAAATTCAATAGATATTTAGAAAGTAGAATCTAAAGAATTTGCTTACTGATATAACACACAAAAGATAAAAGAAAGAGAGAAAATTGAATCCCATTGAATCCAAAGTTTCTAGCTTGAGAGACAGAATGAAAGGAAATGCAGTAGAAGCACGACGGTACTCAGATGGATTTCCGTTTTAGAAATGGTAATTTTGAGGTGCTATGGGACATGCATGTGGAAGTGTCCAGGAGGAGGCTGGCACTACAGAATTTGATCTCGAGAGAGAGGTCAAGGTTGGCAATATAAATTCAGAAGTCATCAGAATATGGTATCTAAAGTCATAAGAGTGCCTGAGAAAATCATGGGAATCACAGGAATGAGAGGAGGAGGAAAGGATGGACCATAGAAACACTAAATCTGTAGCACACCAGGAACAACACATATAACTTTATATATATATTCATACACACACACGCACATAATGCTGCACATCGGATACTATACAAACTTCATCCTTCAAAAACGTATAATATACTTTTCTCCTTTCAACCCACATTCCATTTTGCTTTCACAAAGCCCTGGAAACTTAACAGGGGCAACTATCACTGGTTCCTTTTCCAGTGAGTAAAACAACCCAAGGAACAATCGCATGGTTCACCCAAAGGCACCCAGCAAATTAGAGGTGTAATGGGATGGCAATTTCTGGTCCAATATTCTTTCCACTAAATTGCACTGTCTCCTGAACATGGCGTCTTTTATCCATGCTTAACTGCCACTCACAAACAAAAGTGCAAAAAAGAGAGCACCAACACAGAACATAATACAGAAAAAAGTAATTATGTAAGATAACATTTTTAGTTCCTTAAGTGACTAGAGTAGTGATTTTAAGAAAGGTCACTTCCCCCATTTGCATTTCTGTTTCCCAATTTATAAAATTAGCATTTCTGCCTTCTATTTTCATCTCAAGGATTATAGAATGTTCAGAGAGACTTCTGAGTTTCGGTGATTATTACTATATGATCCAATTCCTATACTCACGAGAAAATCAAGTTAAAGAAACCACTACGTGAGAATTAATGTTACTTTATTTTTGTTATCATTTCAGTTTTTGGAATTAATCATTTAATTCAGGTATGTATTAAGCAATTTCTCAACAAAGCCTATGTTTGGTTCCTAACCAAAATAAAGTGTGATGGTTATAAGAACAAACTCTGAAGCCAGAATGAGGCTCCAATGCCAGCTACGCAGATTCTTAGCTGTGTTTGGCATGTGGTAAACACCATGTGCTGGCTATTGGGATTATGATACTTATTGTCATCACTCTCACAAGTAACGAGACTACGGAACCCACTGAAACTACCAAAAGCCATAATACCCTTGTGGGGATTGTCTGAGCTTCCTTTTATTCTTACTAACCCAAACTCAGCCACAAAATATCAGTTTCCCCATTTGAAAACTGACATAAAAGTTTTTGGCAATCGAATTATCCTTAAGACAAAATCCTGCCTACCACTCTCTGTTTCTAGAGAACTAAGAATGATTATTCCCTTATAGACAAAATTAAACTGAATTTCTCTTCAAAGAGGAGCTGCCAAAGATCACTTGAATTGCCTCTTCAGAGAAAACCAGGCTGAGAAAACGGACCTTTAAACACTACTACTCAGCCCTACAGAAAAACCCATCAACACGCCCATGCTTTATTAGGTCTTTTTAATTAGGGAACCACTTGAGTTTAAAACAAAAGTTTGTTTTAGCATTTCCATTTTTATTATGTGAAAAGCCTAAAAATCCCACTAAGAAAACAACTAGTAGCAGTTTAAAGCCGTTATTAATAAATAACGAAGCAGCTCAGAAACAATTACATCAAAATATTCATTTTTAGTCACGGGACTACCAAGATGGGGTTATGAGTTCATATGTGGATGCAGTAACAATTTCTAGGGATTTAAACAATGTGCTATGTATTCTCCACATACATAGTTAAGAGGAAAAAGGAGAGCGAGAGAGAGACTGGTTTATTTCTAAAATAGGCTGTAGCTTAATGCAATTATGTAGTAAATATGGGTGTTTACTGAAGACGAGAGTCAGACTGGAGCTTCTCTAAGTATTTTTAGTGCATTAGTAGTAAAAGTAAAGAGAAGGGATTTGTCCATCTTCCAATAACAAAGAAATCAGTAAGAATTATTTTCTTCTTTTGCACTGCAACTGCATCACTACAGTTGGCAACATGAATCAAATGAGTCTTTACCCATTGACAGGTCTCTGTCTCATCTGCAGTGTGTAGAAACATAAATTGATTTTCCCCCACATAACCAGACCAATAAAAATACCATGTGCAAATTCAATTATAAAAACAGTCTAATCTCAGGCATAGAATGGTTGACTTAGAATGTTCCAAAATTCATCAAATTACCCTTTTGGAAAAGTCTCTAACTATGAAAGGTTATTGTCTTCGAAATTCAGGTTAGCAATATATGAAGTTAGAACTATTATCGTAATTACTGTCCATTGCTCTTACTCTCCCTTCAATATATCCATGCCTTTATAGTGCAAACTTTCAGGGCAAAATAATAGTAACAATTTTAAAAGCCATTAAAATTTTATTAACACTATAGATGCAGTTTGCAAAGTCCTTAAGCATGAACAATCTCATTTAAGCCTCACGGTAACTTTGAATAAATGGGATTATTAGCTCCATAGTAATAGAAATCACAGATGAGGAAAGATGGAAAGAGAGGCATAGTGAAGCCAACACACTTGCAATTATCACCATTAGCAGCTCAAAATCAGAGCTCATTTCTATGAACTTACTATATTAGAAAATTGTTGGTTTGAAACCTCAGAAGCTTCCTGGGTAAAATCTGAAATTGGCCCTGTACACGAAGGACAAGGAGAGATCAAAGAAAGAGGCAGACCATTCCAGACTGGTAGGTGGCGGGTTAAATAAGCAAGAGAACTTACATACAAGGCTTCTCTTGGGCAGCTACAAGACAAGCAGATCTCCACCCATGTCCGCCAGAATCTTAAAAATTTATATAGAGGCCTTAACTGGGTTCAGTCATGTATACCGTGCAGACGGTCTCAACAACACCTTGCTTCTCAAGGCTGCATCCTTGAAAACACCTCCCACTGTGGGAACAGTGGGCAGAAGGTACATTCCAAGGACAGGCGAGGAGGCAAGAAGCCTCCAATTGCCCAGGCCCAGCTCAAGGGTCAACTCATGGTCATGTCCTCTCAACGACCTCCTCCAACAGAACTGACAAAAGCAATCATGAAAATAATTGAGTGAACCCACCAAATTCATGTAGGAGAACCAGGATCCCAACCCAGGCCAATGTGCTTCCTATTATTACAAGATAGTGCCCTACCAACACAATGGTGGTGTACTCTGGAGAGTAGATAAACCCTCATTTTAAGTTAATTTTTATAAAAGTATATTCTGAAGATAAATAAATACATTTCTCTCGATCTTTGGATAAATTTAGGCTTTTCAAATCTACAAAACTATTCATATCATATAATTTCTCAGCTAGATACTCTACACTATTGAGACATAAACTGCACTAAATTTTAAAACCAAAAGCTTTTTAAAAAGGTAATTTTCAAATAATTCTTCTTAAAAAGTTACTGGGCAAAATGTATGAGTAATCCACAACTTTTTCATGGAGAAAACCCATATCTAATGATGCGACATCCTCACCTTTTAGACATCTATATGCCCTTTACATCACTAGGTTAAGGGAGTGCAAGGACATACTCGTGGAAAGTCGACTTGGAAATTTCCCTTCTACATTTTATTCCCATTAAACCCCAAAACAATCTTGAAAGTTTCTTTCAAATCTATAGCTAATTATAATTTGATTCAATGCACAATAAACATATGAATCTTCATGTATTATTTACAAAAATGTTTGTTGGCTCAATGTTGTAAATATTCAACCACATAAAAATATAAATATAATCAGAAACATAAGCATTAACCAACCATTCAAAGAAACAAAAACAAGTAACAGGTTCTACTCCTGGATTTAGCAACTAACTGGTTGACTTTAAGCAAATCATTTATGATTCACATGTTGGAATTTTCTTTAATAAAGTAGAACAGGGGCCAGCCTGGTGGCACAAGCAGTTGGGTGCGCGCGCTCCACTTTGGCGGCCCGGGGTTCGCAGGTTCGGATCCCGGGCGCGCACCGACACACCACTTGGTAAGCCATGCTGTGGCGGCGTCCCATGTGAAGTAGAGGAAGATGGGCACGGATGTTAGCTCAGGGCCACTCTTCCTCAAGAAAAAAGGGGAGGATTGGCCCCGGATGTTAGCTCAGGGCTAGTCCTCCTCACAAAAATAAAATAAAATAAAAAAAAATAAAGTAGAACAAAATGCAGTCAGAATGTAGGGGGGCTACAAACAATAAAACATCTCTATCATTTGGAGCTTAAAATAAAGTATTAAAATTTTATATATAGATATAATACAAGTTATTAAGATTATTCCATTTTGTTTGTTTTGATTCCATGCTAACAAGTAACTTTCTGATAATAATTTGGCTTCCTAGGTACATTTTCCTTTACAGAGAGCAGTAGCGATCAACCAGATGAGTATTCTGGTTTAATTAACTGTTATAATCCTCATTGTAGATTAAAATTAAAATTGGCACTTGAGTTTATAAGCAGCTTTTGGCTAGTGTTTAGCAGGCCCTCAGAACCTCACCAGCGAAGTTACCAGCTGTTTTGTTACCAGCAAAACTAAGAGGGTAAACGAACCAAAATAGTGTTCCTCTCTATCATCTCTTCTCCCAACTGCAATAATGCTCAAGAACAAAGCCAAATAGGCAGAAATATTAAGCAAATAAAAGGGACGATGATGATTGACGATGACAATGACAATGACGATGGTGATGATGTCATTCACAAGTTTAATAGACTGGTTGCATTCCTCTGCTGATCCTGCCTCATTACTTGTAGAGAGGAGTCTCAACAACATCATTTGAACACACGTAGCAGATTTAAGAATCAGTAATTTGCAGAACTTGAAATTAGACCAATCCAAAATACCACATCAAACTGAACCCAAACTGAGTGCATACAATTTGACAGCTAATATCAGGAGCCAATGTCTCAAATACATACGGAAAATTAAATTCATGAACTATCATAACTTACAGAACATACTTCTGCTTTTGACTACAGTCATTGAAAACTTGAATAAACGAAATGTTTGAATTTCTTTAAAAAAAAAGAAAAAAACTTGAGTTTTCACTGATCTTACCTTTAACAGTCGATGAAAAGGCCCAAGTGCCCCTTTACATACTGACACCAGCTATTGGCGTAGGAGGTATTGCTTAAATCAACAAATTACTCACCTTAACAGTCAAGTGTATAAATTTATGAATTAGGTAATTTTTCTCTCTTGTAAATTATCCCATATATATTACCTAGCTATATCTTAAATAGACATATGATTACTCTTTGTAAAGTGTTCATCTATTAAGAGAGTAACTATAAGTGCCAAAGAGAAATGCATGTAAACTTATTTTTTTAAGTGAAAACTGAATCAAGTCATTCCTTTATTTTCTTTGAGGTCTGATCAAATAATCATACAGTGCCTGAGAAGAGAGAGAAAAAAAATCTCTATTCAAAACCTGGCTATCTTTTTATCCACAGGTGTGCTGGTGTTTTGGCTTTAGTAGAATTATTAGTGTAAAAAGAAGAAAGCATGGGGCCAGCTCGGTGGCATAGTGGTTAAGTTCATGTGCTCTGCTTCAGCGGCCTGGGTTCTCGGGTTTGAATCCCAGGTGTGGATCTATACCACTCGTCAGCCATGCTGTGGCAGCAACTCCCATACAAAATAGAGGCAGACTGGTACAGGTGTTAGCTCAGGGACAAACTTTCTCAAGCAAAAAGAGGAAGATTGGCAACAGATGTTAGCTCAGGGACAATCTTCCTCACAAAAAAAAAAAAAAATGAAGAAGAAAGAATAACAAGATCAAGGTGAGATTTCTACTACGTATCTTTAACATTTGATTGATACCTATTAATTGACAAGAATAAGGAATAGGGACCTATAATATAGTTTTACATCTATAAAATGTGAAGGTTATAAACTGTGCAACCTCAGATTGCACAAGCAGATTCTAACAGAATCTTTGCTGAATAGCCAAAGAGATAATACATGGTGCCCCACCAATTATGCAGAGCTGAAGTGCTGAAATGCACAATTTCATCTTCCACCTAATAGGCCAATTTGACCTGAGACATCAATTTTGGGAGTTTGTTCTGCTTTTATCCTTCTTTAATTATAATAATCAAATTATCTGAGCCAGTTATAATAATGATGTCAGAAAATCAGAAGTGGGGGCTCAGAATTAAGTCTTGCTGCTCAGAGATTCAACAAAAAAGAGTTCTGAGAATTTGTGCAGCCTCTAAAATAAATCATTTCCCAGCCCCACTATGTTGGCCCAATCTACAAAGTTGAGCTGCTGCTTCAGTTTCTCAGCCTAGAACTCGAAACTCTGCCCCGCACATCCATCTGCTTGGTTGAGGCTCTGATGCGCTGTCAGGATCTTGCCAATTCTCTCTGCTGTCCCTCAGGAATGGATGGATCCTACTAAAAAGCGTCAGAATGCTAAATCCGTCAAATGATGCCTGCCTGACTTTGAACTGTGGGGCTACTGGACTTGCCCCATTTACCAGACTGGATACACCCTCAACTCCCACTCACCCTCACACCCTGCCTCCACTCCATCTTACTATCCTCTTGGAGTTTTTCCCACCCCTATGAGTTTTTCTAAATTAAATTCACTATTTAAATGCTATACTAACCCTGGATAAAGCACAGAAAATTTACTTCTTGTCTAAGCTAATCTCTGGACTTCACCTTTTTAGAAGGTATATAACCTCCGCTACTGATTTATCCCTTCCCGGGAGCCTTACAGCTAATTCCACCAAGCTTGTGTCTCTCCCATTTCAAGCCTTGGATTTCTCTTTAAGTGCCCCTTCCTGGGCTAAGGATTGCCTCCAGTTTTCTGCTCACCTTAATTAATTCAACAAATATATGCTAAGCACTTGCTATGTGCTGGGCATTCAGCCATGAAGATCAGGAATAATCCAGTACTAGGAACTGTCTACCTCTTTGTGGCAGAGACCACCAGTTGTCCTCCAATAGCAATAATTCTTTTTTTTTTTTTGTGAGGGAGATCAGCCCTGAGCTAACAGCCTAGCACGGCTGGATTAGCACATCCTCCTCTGTTTTTTTGCTGAGGAAGACCGGCTCTGAGCTAACATCTATTGCCAATTCTCCTCCTTTTTTTCCCCAAAGCCCCCAGTAGATAGTTGTACATCATAGTTGCACGTCCTTCTAGTTGCTGTATATGGGACACGGCCTCAGCATGGCCGGAGAAGCAGTGCATCGGTGCGCGCCCGGGATCCGAACCCGGGCCGCCAGTAGCGGAGCACGCGCACTTAACCGCTAAGCCACCGGGCCAGCCCAATAGCAATAATTCTTTTCTTCTTTTTAGTAATAAAACTCCCTACTTTTACCTGGGCACCTGGCTGTCCAGCTAGAAATTACATTCCCTAGCTCCCAGAGCTAAAGTGGCCAGGTGACTTAAGCTCTGGTAATTAGGATGTGAGTAGAAGTGCTATGTGCTACAATCCAGATTTTCTTATTAAAAAGGAAACTGACTGCCCCCACTCTCCTTTCCGTCAGACTGGAATAGGGATATGGTGGTAGGAAGCCAAGCGCTTCAATGAGGACAAGGGCGCTGGGGCCTTGAATAACCTCACGCGGCAGAGCTACCCATCGCCCCTGGAACCACCTGCCTACCTCTAGATGGTTACGTGAGAGAGAAATAAACTTCTTTCTTATTTGAGCACTGCATTTGGGCCTCCTTGCTACAGGAGCTTAGCCTATTCCCTAAGTCCACTCCCCAAGTTTCCTATGACTCATTCAGATGTTCCCCTGGGCATCATTCTTTAAAACAAGGATCAGCAAAATTTTCTGTATAAGGCCAGAAAGTAAATATTTTGGGCTTTGCAGGCCACATACATCTCTGTTGCATATTCTTTTCTTGTTATTTATTTATTTTATAATCATTTAAAAATGTAAAAAGCGGGCCGGCCCGGTGGTGCAAGCGGTTAAGTGTGAGCGCTCCGCTGCGGCGACCTGGGGTTCGCCAGTTCGGATCCCGGGCGCGCACCAACGCACCGCTTGGCAAGCCATGCTGTGGCGGCGTCCCATATAAAGTGGAGGAAGATGGGCACGGATGTTACCCCAGGGCCAGTCTTCCTCAGCAAAAAAAGAGGAGGATTGGCAGATGTTAGCACAGGGCTGATCTTCCTCACAAAAAAAAAAAAAGTAAAAACCGTTCTTAGTTCAAGGGGTCATATAAAAATAGGCCCCAAATTTGGTCCATAGAGCCATAGTTTACCCCTGGAAGCAACAAATATAGATATAATTTCCCCTAAATAAAGAGTAATTCTTTTATATCTTTAGTTAGTTATGTGTATGTCTAGAAAGGAAGACTGAAACAATGTTTCAGCTCTAAGAGGCTTAGAGCAAATCTAGATGCTACCTAAGCAGAAAAGGAAGGAGGTAAATACTCCCTGTTAACTTGCTATCATCACTGCTGTTGATGTGTATATTTGGAGGCATATCCTATCTTCTCTCGTTCTATGATGCTTTCCAAGAGCAGGGATCAATTCTGTAATTCTCTTTTTTGGCGCAGTCCACGTAGAAAACAAGAAGTGTGGCCAATTGTTTTGTTCTTTGATGACTTCGCCGCCTCCTTCTACGCCTTTTCATAACAATGTATTGTTGTCTGCTCAAATAACTAAGTAAAGGTTACAGATTTATTTTGCCTTCAAATACTACTTTGCATTGCCACCTAGTTTAATATACATACCAAAAAATTTACAACAGTGTTTTATATTGTTAGGTACTAAGACCAAAGACTCTCTCCTTTCCCCTTGGAATCTGAATTGGCAAGTCTGCACGGGATCCTAGATTTATGAAAAGAAATTAGTCCTTTGTAGAATTCTGAGATGAGCATGTCCCTAGAAAAAGGAATAACAGAGGGCATCAGTTAATGGCAGGTTCAAAACTTTCCCCTCAGATGATTATAGTGTGGGTTGAGTATTTTCTTAGAAATATAAATTTCTAGAATGTCATAGAAAATAATTTCTAATTGAATGGCCAGAAACACCTTCCAGAGCCAAATGAAAGCATTGGACTTGTCTTATCTCAGCTTCAGCATCAGTTTGGGGGATAGCTGTGTGTTGACCTGCAGAGAACGTTCAGAACACCTAAATTAGTGTTCTTGTTTTTTTTCTTTTGCTATGCAAGATTAGCTTTTAAAAAACGAATCAGGCAAAAAGTCTACACAGTGGCCTACAGATAATTTCTTCACTATATTTTACACTCTTTAAAGCAGAGGAGAACTGGGCATCACAATAATCCTGGAATTATAATGCAACCAGGATTTAGCATGTCAATTCCGACCTTCTTGACAATTCTTTTCCTTTCATGATAGCCCATAGCTCTGATTGTTTACCATGCATTTTCACTATTTTTCAGTGTGGCACTTTGTGCTCCCTTATATCTTTCTCTGTTTCAGATCTAATTGCTTTATATACCAGTCTTATATCCTTAGAAAGACTGATTTTAATCTCCTTGAGGGCAAGAACTGTACATTATACTTCTCCTTTATCCCAATAACTCAGCAATTCTAGTCCAAGACAGAGAGAAGGAGTTCAATAAATACTTGTTGAACAGAGTTGAATTAATTTCCCTTTTCAAGGTTTGGAGGATAAAACAACACACCTATCTTGGCTGGGTAAGGATAGGTCATTCCCCTCCCCTCCTAATTCTCAAGGTTTACAACCCTGGACTCGCTGCACAGCTCTAGGCAATACCCAATAATCTCACATGTAAACACACTTTATCCTGCACGAAGGTTTATGGAGAGGTCCTGGGAGGCATGGCCATACTAATTATCAGGTCCAACTACCTCATTAGTCCAGGCAAGGAAACTTGTTAGAGTTTAAGAGTCTATGAACATAATATCCGAGTGTAGTTTAAAACAAGCTGCTTTCTTTTACCCCAGAATTTCCTATTTGAACGCTATTCCAAGTCATATATTTCTTTCTCTTGGGTTCATATTCCATTTCCACAGAATTGTTTTCTTTCTAGCATTTGGAAGATAAAATGGGTATTTGTACCTTCATACCACATTTAGATATGGCTCTGCATTACATACAGATATGCGAAAGATAAAATTCTGTTTCTAATTTAGGAAATTAGGCCCAAACATCAACAATATATTTCCTATTTAAATACCAACATCCAATGATTCATTCACATATTTCCTATTTGCATACCTTCTCTCCCTTATCTGTACAATCTGACATTCACTCACGAGAAATATACCCTAATTTTGTTTTTCTTCTGATTTCTTACTTGTAGCATTATTTTTATTTATTTATTTATTTATTCTTTGTGAGGAAGATCAGCCCTGAGCTAACATCCGTGCTAATCCTCCTCTTTTTGCTGAGGAAGACCGGCTCTGAGCTAACATCTATTGCCAATCCTCCTCCTTTTTTTTTCCCCAAAGCCCCAGTAGATAGTTGTATGTCATAGTCGCACATCCTTCTAGCTGCATGTATGTGGGACGCGGCCTCAGCGTGGCCGGAGAAGCGCTGTGTCGGTGCGCGCCCGGGATCCAAACCCCGGGCCACCAGTAGCAGAGCGCACGCACTTAACCGCTAAGCCACAGGGCCGGCCCACTTGTAGCATTATTATTCATTCTTCCCTCTTGTTTCATAAAGTATGTACATAAATGCAGAAAACATAAATACAGTATGTAAATATGTGTGTGTATATATGTGTGTGTGCACGTATACATACACACACATACACATTTTTGCTATGGTCAATCTACAATTTACAAATGTGTCTGTTTCCAAAACAGTGTTGGTCAATCATTTTTTAAGACTTTCGTCTGCATTTTTACACAGAAGCAATATTATATATGATGGTTAGGTCCTCAGAAGACTCAACCTACTACAGTATGCTGTGGTTGATTTAAATCCAATATATTCTGGTTTCATGAATCCAGTAGGCTGAACTCAGAAATACCTGGCACCTCAATGGGAAAGGGAGAAATCGAGAAGGCAGATGAGATAGAGGGATGAGATAACTGAACAAGCTGTAGACTAGATATTGAAGAAGGGAGCGAGAAGTTCAATATCTAATAGTCAAAGAGGTAAAGGTGAACTCAGGTTTGGGTTGAATTGGGAAATCCAGGAAACAGTATGCAAAGCACGGAGGTGTGCAGAAGCATGGTACATTCATGGACTGAGTATTTTATATTGCTAGAGCATAAGGTTTGTGGGAGGGAGGGAGCGGGGAAACGGAAGGAGTCTAGACAGGTGGTTAGGAACAGATCATGGTTCTGTGATCTGCCTTTTCAGAGACACTGTGTTACTCAGAGAACTGCAGGGCTAAGACAAAACCAAAGCAGAAGCCCAGATATATGAACTGGACCAGCACAGTGGGGCACAAGGAAAAGGTATGACTCAGTAGGCACGTAGCAGCACAGGGCTCTTCTTAGGAACACCAGGCACCAGTCACAGTGAATTCCAATCAGTTGTACCCCCACACCAGTGGAGTGAGGTCCTGATGTATTCCATGTCCTGGTCAGAACTGGCTCAGGAACTGGGAGTGGTCGGCATACAAGGCCTCGGTTACCTAAGCCTAAAAGTGCTGACACAGACCACCCTTTACAGCTTGGCCTCCAGGTGAAACCACATTCAAACTTCCCATGTAGGACCCTAAGAATGTCTCCTCTCTACAGCACCTGTAAAGGGAATGGAGATTCTCCCTCCCTGAGCCACATTAAGCTGTAGGAGCAAGAACAGGAGGTTGAGATGCTTCTGGCAGCTCTGAAGGAATAAGGGAAGAGGGTATAGAAGAAACTCAGGGATCTAGCACTGATGAAGAAAGACTAGGGTACCCATAGCCAGTGGGGAAGGAAGAGAAGCCCTGGGGTGAAGAGGACCCTCCAACTGGAGAGCCAGTGGCATGAAAAAGACCTCCCCACTCTCAAAGTATGATGGGAGATACTCGTAGTGTCTGCACATGGATTGGGTGAGAGGTTTGTGACGCTGAAGTTCAGGTGAGTGTGACAGGGAAGCTGGAGCTAACATTTTTCTTCTTTTGGTGGATTCTTCTAAGTCTAAAAGAGAGGTTTTTAAAAAGAGATGAAAAAGGAGCTTGTACTTTAAGAGGAGGGAGGCATGGGGCCGGCTATCTTCTCAAAAACAAAAAAAAACAGGAGGGAGGCATAGAGAGCATGAGGTGGCCCCAACAGTGACAGACGCTACTGCCCCTCAGGAGCAGTGGTCACCTCTGCAGTGACCCCTGCAGTCAGAAACAGCAAGCTCCTCAAGGGTAGGGACCAGGCCTATTGTGCTTCCCCTTCCACTGTACACCTAGCATCCAGGATAGTGCCTGGCACACAGTGAGCCTTCTAGAAATATCTGTTGAATGAATAACAAGAGCTAGCATTTACTGAGTGCTTACAATAGGAGGCACTTTTCTAAGTGCTTTCTTTGTATTAGCTAAGTAGGCACTATGCATGTCCTCATCTTACAGAGAGATGAAGTTACTTGTTCTAGACTGGGGTCCCTCAACCTTGGCACTATTCATATTTTGGACCAGATAATTCCTTGTTTTGGGGGGCTGTGCTGAGTATTGCGTAATGCTTAGCAGCATCCCTGGCCTCCAGTAGGACCCCATCCCAATGGTGACAACCTAAAATGTCTCTAGACATTGCCAAATGTCCCCTGGGGGACAAAACTGTCCCTGGTTGAGAACCACTGCTTAGGTTTTCTAGCTAAGTGGTAGTGCCAGGATTCGAGCCTAGGCAGCCACTGCAGACTGTGCTCTTAACCTCTACACTACAGCTGCCGGACGAGCAAACAACAGCTGGCATTTAGTGACTGCTTACTATGAGCTAGGCGCCATGCTGAGCGCTTTCCTACGTCATCTCATCTCCTTATCACCATAGCTGTGCATCCGGATAGCTACCTTTGAAACCAAACACTATAGAAGAGGAATTTAAAGTATTTTTCTTAACAAGTTGATTCATATCTTCCAGATACTTTTTCAAATATATTTGGAGGACTCATAACTACATTTTGGTTTTCTGATGGCTAAGGCTTTGACTTTTCTGTCCCATTTTTGGTAACAGCCGTGTTCCTAACAGAACTAAAAAATGGATTAAATTGTCCGCATTAAATCAATTCGGATTTCTATTCAGCATTAAGGACTTACATCGTGCCAGTTTTATTATAATATCCTAAAACCACCTTAAAGTAGAAGCACAAATCACTGGAGAATAGCTTCCTAAAGATGTGAGCTCCAAGAATAAAATGGCCTTTGTGAAAGCTGCATGGGAGGTTACTTGATTGTAACGCTGCAAATGCACTTCAGGGGAGCCTTGACTCACTAAGAACACATAAGCAAACCACTTTCCGTAGAGCTTATCGCTCTCACTTTTTTAATTTATCTAGAAACTGAAGTCCAAGGAGTCCAATTTCAAATCTTTCTACCTGTCTTTAGTATTTAGAAGATGCAGCATGAAAAATATCCCTTATTAAAGGTAACAAAACCCACTGAGAAATATGGTACTAGAATATGGTACCATGACATTCCCCAAAGCACAAAAAGAATGTCTGAAATTATGCCAACAGAGGATACCTTGAAAGGTCAGTAAGAGCACTTAGGTTGTTTGACTATATTGAAAAACCAGCAACTACTACTCATGTGGAACAATTGCGAAAAATGGTTTTTGTAAGTAATGTCAATATGAGTTACGTAGGTAATATATAAATTGTGAGTACCGATCCTTCACTGCCTAAATGTATCTACATTTTGAATAAGCCTTTTTGAATAAGTGTGGGCACTCTGGCGTCAGTGTAGGCTGAGTTTCTATGCCAGTTCCATCGTTTTCTAGCTTTCGTAAGTTATTTAACCTCTCTGGGCCTTGGTTACCTTGGCTCCCATCTGTAAAACAGGAAAAATAATAGTACATAGAATCATTGTCAGGATTAATGTATATAAACCACTTAGAACAGTGCTTGGCACATAATAAGTGCCCAATTAATATCACACATAAACATATACACACACACACCGATATTCAAAGAGTTCAGATTGATGTACATGAATAAATTGGTGTGCGAATAAACAAACAGGCAAGCCTCAATGCCAGGTAACAGGCCATGTCTACAGCAATTCTAGCAAAACTAAAATACTTACATTTTTTACTACATCATGAGTGACAGAAAAGTCAAGGAAGAATAGAATACTTCTCTAACAGATATGGATATGAACAGTCATTTCAACATGTACATCATCGGCTTTTAATAGCCACAATTGTAAATGAGTTCATCAGCTAAGTGGGAATATGTTGAACTACGAAATTGTCTTCTGCTGCTTTGGGAGCAGAGTTTCAACATCTGAGAAGGAGGAGGACCTGATGACTGCAAGATGGCAATTTTCAGAGTGTGATGAGGGGGTTTAATTTTGTGCATCTCCCACACATCTCCACACACACTCAATCTGTGCCACATGAGTGAATTTATATTATATCACTTCCTGTTCTCATTATGATCTTTGTAAAATTTTTCTCTTATTCCTTTATACCATCTGTGAAGGATTATTCTCTACCATTGCAGAGAATAATTATGCTTCTGCAGAATATTTATATGCCCTTTTAGTAATGTGGTAAGTCCAAACAAAAATTTTAAAGAAAATTAAGGGACTATAATCATTATTAGAAAAACGAGTCTATATTTATGTTTTCATACTACTTATGACAATGGTGGTAAAGAAAAAGAAAATGGTACTAAAAGAAAACAGAGATGATCTATTGTATACAAATGATATGCAACATAAGTCATAAAAAAAGAATTATTTGTAACAATGACCCAGATCAATGCTTTAAGCATCCATAAGATTTCTCTTCATAAATATTGATTAAGAACATGAGGATTAGTATTTAACCAGGAAAATCCTGCACTATCCTAAGAATAATATAAATATTTGAATACTATCAAAACAAAAATGCTTTACAAAAAGGGCCCTTCAGTCCCATGCAGAGATATTAATATGAAATGTGTACTTGTAATAATCTAATTCAGAGCTCTTTCAGCTACCAGAATCCTTTTTCAAACTTCTAACACAACTTAGAGAAGTTTGCACTTGAAGACTATCACTCCCTCAGTTTGCTGTCAAGGCTATGATCATGGTGAAAAGTTTTCATAATGACGCCACTGAAAAAGACCAAAATAATTCTGCTCTTCCGGCCCATGATAACACCATTTGCCTGCCACCTGGGGACACAGCTTTGGATTGCTTTTCTGGCAGCTGGGCTCAGATGCACTGCTTACCCCAGGCTGTCTCAGTTCCCCTCATGGACAATGGCACACGCTTACAAGACAGATGCCACAGGTCAGGTTTCCATTCTGATTCTCAGAATTCAACGTCTTATTGTCACTACCCTTTCAACCTCATCCCAGGCCACTCTTTCACATGCGCACTGCATTCCATCTACACCAAACCACTTGCATGCCTCCAAGCGCACCAAGCTCTTTTTTTTTTTTTTTGCATGAGGAAGATCAGCCCTGAGCTAACATCCATGCTAATCCTCCTCTTTTTGCTGAGGAAGACCAGCCCTGAGCTAACATCTATTGCCAATCCTCCTCCTTTTTTTCCCCAAAGCCCCAGTAGATAGTTGTATGTCATAGTTGCACATCCTCCTAGTTGCTGTGTGTGAGACGCGGCCTCAGCATGGCCGGAGAAGTTGTGTGTTGGTGTGCGCCCAAGACCGAACCCGGGCTGCCAGTAGCGGAGCGCGCGCACTTAACCACTAACCCACGGGGCAGCCCGAAGCACACCAAGCTCTTAAACTCCCCATATCTTTGCAAGTGCTGTGCCTCTGCTTGGAATGTCCTTCCATATCTTGTTGGCCTGTTAAATGAGCACCTAAATACTTTCCAATTTCCAGCTCCATTAAGCACCCTACTCCAGGAGGGAGTCCTGAAGACCCTGCTAGAGTTGGTAGAGGTGATGATTTATTCCTCAGAGTGCCAGCCCACTGAGTGCTGTAGAGCTTTCCACTGCAGGGCTTACTGTATTGCAAGATATGTACCTGATTTCACATCAATATCCCTCACTACACTGTGAACTCCTTCAAAACAGTACTCAGCTCTTATCCATTGCAATTTAGCCCACTTCCTGACATAATTTAAAACTCAATAAATGTGAATGGATTAGTAATAGCCCTCGTTTATAGAGAACTTATTATATACCAAGATTTCACATTTTTTATCTCACTTAACAATCCCATGAGGAAATGACAGATGACAAAAATCAGATATTTAGTCACCATAGAAGACAGCCTCTCCAGGGATGAATGGCCAAATGAAGAAATGAATGACTGAATGAACAAATAAAATCCTTGAATAAACTGAAATATTGGGGCTAGTGACCAGTCACCATCCACTGACTCTCTTTTCCATTGCCACCACTTCCACTCCACCTCAAGCCCTTCATACCCCACTTCCCGATGCTGCAGTAGTCTTCTAGTCCCCCTGCATCCAATCTTTGCCTCTTCAAATCCATTCGACAAAATTCTTTGTTAAGCAGCATGTGCATGGCTGCATTCCTAAGAGCCCACAGGTTACCTACAAGAATTGTATCATTTTGCAACTTGTTTTGATAATAATTTTTAACATTCATATTGATACATTCTTGAACATCTGGAAAACCACATTCTGGAAGACAGTGATGAAATTTCAGTGACTGCCTTGGTATTTCTGTTTATAACTGCATTGACCTCAGCAGGACTATTGTAATCGCCACAGACAAATGCAAAAAGATACAGGTAAATAACACATAAATGATGGCTTCAGGCCAAGAGATGGCCAAGTTACGTCACTGAATACTGTAAGAAGAAAGGTTTTACAGTATTCACAGCAAAATGATGAGAGAATTGAGTCATCCCACAGTACACGAATTGGGCTTAGAAGAACTTGCATTCTAGCAGGCACCATCATATTTATGTTGTAAACAACAATTTAGTTTTTCAGCAAAGCATTATCCACCATATTAAACTAATGTTGTTAATTTGTATTTACAGCTTTGTATTTAAATTGTAAATGTGCTTTGATTTAAACGTTGTATAAGTGTTACTAGCACAAGGAATTTATACTTTGTTTTTCATTTACATAAATTTAAGGAACAATATAATACAAATAATTTAGGTGCATAATAGGAGTCAGCAAGAATTGTTTTTTCCTTTAGAAAAGGTTTATACAATACACATGGCTGAGAAATAGTGACTAAAACATCCCAGTCATTTCATAGAGCAGCCTTTTTTTAAGTAGTCAATGTCTCTCCATGACCAAAAAGTCAAAATCCACACTAGCCCAGAGTAGGTTAAAAATGCATGTCTATTGCTTTGATGTGGAGGTGTATTTCCTTCAGAAGGCTCTTTATTTTTCTTTCCAAATGGCATACCATATCCTGTATCTGCTCTTAACAAATTCTAAGTAAGCAATGAAACATAGAGGTTCCCTGACCAAAAGAAATTTCAACCACATTTTTATAGATCTCTAGCTGAAAATACATTGTACTATGAGTAAGTCAAAGGTGCTACAGGAAATGTAGCAATTCATTTTCTCTCCTTTTTTTCAAGGCAGGAATAGGTCAAACACATGGAAAAGAGATATCTTTCAAAATGCTGAAAATGTCTTTCTAAGGCAGTTGTTTACGTGTCTGAATGTGAGGCGATAACAAGTAGTTTTGCAAAACACTATGAGCAGGCAGACCCCTAAGCTGGATATTTTTTCTGGAGAATATTCTGAAAGTAGTGTTTTCCATTGGCATAACAACCTATTGGGGGAAAAACACAATAATTTTATTAAAATTCATCAGTTTAAAGCAAATCGACCAGTGAACACGTGTCTACTGGGCAATGCCTCAGAAATCTATTAGCTGAAAGTACAATGGATAGAAGAGAACAGAAATTGGCAGGCTTTGTGGTATGACATTTCAAAATTACTACAATCTCTCTGATTGCCAGAAATAATTGAACTTCTTTAAGTGCACCCCATGGTCCTTTTCACATTCCTTACTTCTATATCATGTACCTTGTCTCAACTTTCTATAGAACAAATCTTTAAATATTACGTATCTTCAAGAATCCAATTGACTGGTAATACTATTCACATTTTTCTTTCCAAAATGATAGCACAGACTTCTGTCCCAGCCATAACGCAGCAATGGCTATCACATTTACCCTCTACCATATAAAATAATAAAATTAGAATACAGAAAGCAACTACTTTTAGCCATTGGACAACAGACACCACCGGGCCGTGATCCTTGAAACTTCTGCCTAGGTGCACTTTCCAAACTGAGGCACAGGGAAGTGGATGGAGCTCTAAGAGAGAGCAGCAGTCTTTGCTGCACAGAGACAGAAGAGAGATGTACAGAGGATAAGCTCCAGGCATCTGCACAGGGTTCCCAAGAACCCTGTGAATTTCCCAAGCTTGGCCAATGACTAAGCTGTGCACGCACTGGGTGAGACTCTAATAGATTGGCTAGAACAGCTCCTGAAGAGTATGAGCTGGATAGAGATTACAGAAGTCACACAGAAGCCATTGCATTATAACCACCCAGAGTGGAGGGACCTCTCTGAACACCAAGAGTGTTCAAGCCCAGGAGCCGTGCCTTAGGAGGGAACCATTCCAGCTCTAGAGTAGCCATTACTCTACAGCTACCTTAACAAATGCTAAAGCCAAGCCTCAACAGAATAATGAGAATCCTCTAGTAAAGTGACTGCCTATCAGAAAAAACTCAGCGTTCTTTAAAGGAAGGCAACAAATCCAACAAATTCAATAGAATGCAAAGGGCCTACAACAGCCAAAACAATCCTGAGAAGGAAGGCAAGGAGAAAGGGAGGGAGGGAGGGATGAAGTTGGAAGATTTCCACTACCTTATTTCAAGACAAGTCCACAGTAATCAGGACAGTGTGGTATAAGAATATCTCAGAGAGTCTAGAAACAGGGGCATATGTATATATTCAATAGATTTTGACAAAAGCACCAAAGCAATTCAATGGGGAAAGGATAATGTTTTCAATAAATCGTGCTGGAAAAATTGGACGTACATATGGAAAAAAATCATCCTTGAATTCCATCTCATAGCATAAAAACAAAAATAAATTCAATATGCATTATAGACCTCAATATAAAAAGTAAAAACTGTAAAACTTCTAGAAGAAAGCACAGGAGAATATCTTTGAGAAATTGAGATAGGCAAAGATTTATCAGACAGAACACAGAAAGCATCAGCTATAAAATAAAAAATAGATAAATTGGGAGCCAGCCTGATGGTGTAGTGGTTAAGTTCACATGCTCCACTTCGGTGGCCTGGGGTACACGGGTTCGGATCCTGCGTGCAGACCTACACACTACTCATCAAACCATGCTGTGGCAGCATCCTGCATGGAAAATGGAGGAGGATTGGCATGGATGTTAGCTCAGAGACAATATTCCTCAAGCAAAAAGAAGAAAATTGGCAACAGATGTTAGCTCAGGGCCAATCTTCCTCACCAAAAAAAAAAAAAAAGAAAAAGATAAATTAGATTTCATCAAAATGAAAAACTTCCATTCACCAAAAAAACTTCATTAAGAAAATAAACAGGCAAGTATACTGGCTTGAAGAGAGTCCCCCCAAAATTCACATCCACGGGACCTTCAGAATGTAACCTTATTTGGAATTAGTTAAGATGAGATCATACTAGATTAGGAAGGGCCTAAATCCAACGACTGGTGTCTTTATAAGAACACAGAGACACAGAAACACAGACACACACACACAGAGAAAAAAGCTATGTGAAGACAGAGGCGGAAATTGGAATGATGCAGTCACAAGCCGAGGAACACCAAGGATTGCTGGGAGCTATATGAAACTAGAAAGAGGCAAGAAAGGATTCTTCAGAGGGAGGCTTGCCAACACCTCGATTTCAGATTTCTGGCCTTCAGAACTGTGAGAAAATAAATTTCTGTTGTTTTAAGCCCCCAAGTGTGGTAATTTGTTATAGCTACCCTAGGAAACTAAAACTTCTGCTCATCAAAAGACTTCATTAAGAAAACAGGCAAGCTACAAATGAGAGAAACTATTTACAATACATATATCTGATCAAGAATTTGTAATCAGAATATGTAAAGAACGCCTAAAACTCAACAATCAAAAAAAAACAATAAAAAGTAAGTAGAAGAATTGGCCAGAAACTTCACAGAAGAGGGTATATGAATGGCCAATAAGCACACGAAAAGGTACTTAGCATTATTTGTCATCAGGGAAATGCAAAATTAAACCCAGAGGAGATACCACTATATCCTCATTAGAATGGCTAACATTAACACCCTTACAACATCAAATGTAAAAGAAAACACGGAGCAACTGGACCTCTGAGACATTGCTGGTGGGAACATAAAACAGCACAACTGCTTAGGAAAACAGTTTAATAATTTCTTATTGAGTTAAACATACACCTACCCTTAAGCCAGCAATGCCCCTCCTAGATATTTACCAAGAAAAATGGAAGCATATGTACAAAAATGACTTGTACAGGAATTTTCATAGCAGCTTTAATCATAGGAGCCAAAAATGGGAAACAGTCCAAACATCTATCAACAAAAGAATGGAAAAGACAAATTGTGATATATTTATACAATGGCATATTACTCAGCAATAAAAAGGGACAAATTCCAGATATACAACATGGATGAATCTCAAAAACATTAAGCTGAACAAAGGAATCTAAACACAAGAAATCATATACTGTATGATTCCATTTATATGAAGCACTAGAACAATTTTCTTAGTTTTCGAAGCTATGGTTATAGAAATCAGTTTCCTCAAAGGTGGAGGTGGCAGAGGGGGAGTGGAGGGGTCACCTGGAAAGAGGCACAAGGATGCTTGGAATTGTTTTTCTGAGAAATGTTGGAGTCCCCGAGGCGATGAGATATGGGGTACATAGGAACACTTATTTGTCAGACTCATTGAGCTGTACACTTAGTGTCTGCGCATTTCACTGTATATAAATTAGAACTTGAAAAATATTTTTAAAGATGAGCACAAATATAAGTCTACCTAATTTTAAAATTCAGTCCAAAGCTTAAATACATCATTAATTTAGTAGATAGTATTCATTTCTGGAGATCTGACCACAGCAAACCTCGATTTTCCTTTTCTCCTCTTAGGGAAGAATACCACCTTAGAAGAGAGTTTATCATTGTGCGTCAACGATATGAAGGGAATCTAATTTTTTTAATCACAATTTTTAAAATTCCATTTGAATTTTAGAATAGTGCCCATTCTATTATTTCAATTCTGCCAAGCCATTAACTGCCAGATAATTCCAACTTGTCCCTTACTGAATATTTTTGGACATAGACTCTTAATCCCCTATATTTTCCAATCAAAAATGGAAATAAGGAGACTCCCAAAGTTCCAATAAAGTTTCCTAAATCTAGGGTGAGCCATTCTTTCTATACAAACTAGAAAGATGCAAAGTCTATGATCACTTAATAACTTGAAAAAATTGTGATTAAATAATACAGGCTTCAAATTTCATTCTAAAAAGCCAGCTGTCCTCTTAATTGTTATATGTGTTAAACAAAAGATCTTCCCCATCACAAATGAGTGCATATAAAAAAGGACAGAGACCATTAGCTGAGTACAGGCTTTCCTAATCAAATATTGTGATTCTTGACCTAAAGTCCACCAAGGACATGGAAGGGGACAGGAATGAGGGACAGTATGTGGAGCTGTGCTGTTCCATATGGTACAAAGTAGCATATGGTATGGTGTACGATGTAGCATGCAGTGTGGTGTACGGTGGCTAGATCAGTACACTAGCCATGTGAGGATATTTAAATTTGTCATTAAATTTAAATTAAATTTTAAAATTCAGTTCCTAATTCACACTAGCCACATTTCCAGTGCTCTACAGCCACATGTGGCTAGTGGCTACCATATTCAACACTTCCGTCATTCTCTTGGACAGATCTGATTTAGAAAGAGAGTTGAGGGCAGGAGGCAGTCCTAAGGTAAAAGCTACATTTTAAATTCAATGGAAACTCAGTTTTCTGAAGTGAAGGAAATGACTCAATGCTAAGGATTAAGATTTGGAATTTTGTGAACCAGAGATCTTTCATAAACAAACACACACATATACACAGCCCTAAGGCAAAAACTAAAGGTCAATCAGTTTTATTATCTTATCTACTCTCAGGTCACAAGAGTCACCCCAAAGAGCTTATGCCAACAAAATTCAACTTCCTCCATTTCCAGGAAAAGTCTTTGAGCCAAGATGTACTTTTTCTTTGACTGCCTTGGTTAGTCTCTATGTTAAGGGTTTAATCCTGAAGGCTTTTAAAATTCAAGATTTTAGATTACAAAATGACTTGGAGCCATGGTAAGGCATTGCTTATTCTGGACTTATAAAAATGCTAATGCAATAAATATGGACTTGGACCATTTACACCAAGAGCACTAATAACCATATGGGCTAACGATTGGAGTGGATCCCTTGAAGTTACTGGCTTGGCCATGTACATGGTTTAAGGCCATTTAAGAGATAACTTACAGGCCAGATGTCTGTAAAAGTGCTCTCCTAGAATCTGTGGTTCATTATGCAAGTATATATTTAGAGATTATTGACCCCCAAAGACCACAAAAGTTCCTTTGGAGCTATCATAGTTAACTATGCATTTATTTTAAGGAAAAATTCCAGCATTGCCAGGCAGTCTGTGGTGTCAGCATCAACATGGACATTCTGTTTTTATGAAGATTCTTCATACCACAGATGGGAATGGCTTCTTTAGTGCCACTGTGGTCTAATCATATCAAACCCCACTAAGAGAGTCCTCAGTTTATGGATCACTAGCAATATTGATCAACTCAGCTCCCCTGGAACCATTATCATTTATCATGTCAATATTGCTCCTGCTGTAATCTACGGCATTTCAAGTCACTGCAATAATAGAGTAACCCAGGTTCCAGGTGAAAAAAAATCTAATTTTTCTTCCATACTCTCCCTTTCCAGACAATATGTCAAGGCATTATCACATTTTATTGTAAGCAGTGGAACCCATTTAAGATGACTGATGCAAAATAAATCCTAAAACATATTTTTTCTAGTTTTTCTCAGGCCAATAATCTTAAATTGTCTAAATGATCTTTCAATATCCATTTGACCTCTATATGTATGATACATACAAATGTTACCTGGGATTTTTCAGTTACACCACTTTCCAGAATTAAAAACAATCCATCTATCTACCATGGCATTCTGACATTTCACAAACAATAATGTTCTGAAGCCAGCATCAGCCACAGGCCTTTTGAAGGTGGCTTCTGAATATCTTGTAGGAGCATAAGAGAGAGCAGCTGATTATCACTAGGCAAAGTTTTCCCCCACACTATACAACGCCTGATACTAGAACTCAGACTATTATATAACATTCTAGCCTTCCAATAGCTCCAGGGCTGACAGGTCAGGACAGAAAAAGCCCCACAGTAATGGGCTAGGGACTCAGCTGTACAGTCACCACCATCACCATCACTACCACTGGCGGCAGTAACTCACCCCATGCCAAGCTCACTGGTACAGTCAGGATGCAAACAGGGTTAACAATGGAATATGCGAGTCTTCATTCTTACCAAGTAAGTGTACTGGATTATTACTTTATTTATACGTCTATTCTACTTCTGTTTACCCCATCTTCCAAACTAAGGTGCATCTTCCTTCAGTACTATTACCACATATCCTATTACTCTTTATTGTTTAACTCCACTGAGACTAATACAATAGATTTAACACAGTGGACTTATTTCTATTTTCTTATGTGTAACAGGGATAATATTTTATAAATTATTAATGAGCCTTTCTGAAGGCATTCACCTCAGTTAGCCTAAGCATCCTTCTGCCTGGGAGGAAGATTTTGGCTCAGTACAGAAGGAATGCAAAAAAAAAAAAAAAAAAGCCTAAGTAATATTCAACTTCTGTAATTCAAAAATAGAATTTTGCAGAAAAACATAGGCTCGCAAGCCTGCTACTATCTCCAGAGAGGATTTTATAAATTTCTCAAGTTCTTCCTTGCATCTACCAAGAACCAAGCTTGTTGAATATGGCTCATAGAGTTCCCTAGTAGTGTACTAAATATATCCCAACACCAATGACAGCAAGGGAGCAGATGAGAGAAGTAAGATTTTTTTAAAAATTAAATAAAAAAGCTCGCCTTACAAGACTGGAAATGGTTGTGAAGAAAATAAAAAGAGGAGCAAAGAGGAAAGATTTTCCTCTCTTGGGGCTTTGGCGTGGAGAAAGGGAGTTGCATTAAATAAGTGGGGACATCAAAGAGGGGAGAGGAGGCCTCCTGTCCACTCCCCTTTGAACTTGGGAAGATGATGGCTTTGGGGGCTGCATGTATTAACTTGGGGCATAGCTACATCAACGTAAATTCAGAAGTTCAGCAGGCTAAGGAGGAGGGATGTTCTGAGATTTACCTTCCCCAAGGTCTGGTTGGGGACCTTGCTAGAGAACGTACCAGAGAAGCAGTGAGATGGCTTTACAGACAGTGATGCAGAGGGGCCGGCCACCCATGCTAGAGTCAAATGGGAGTTAGAGCCAGACCTCAGGAGGCTCTGTAGCACCAGCAGGACCAAGATAAGGCAGTCAGCCACGCGATACCAGGGGGATCTGACTGGGCTAACAAAAAGGCCAGTGTACAACCGACAGCAGCCATAGACTTAAGTCACAGTTGCCAACAGAACAATTAGCAACAGGTGGGCATGGGACATCACTCCAGAGAACAGCTAAGAGATGCACATAGGACAGTCACATACACACGGCGCAGATAGAGGAACCAGAGGATATGCCTCCTGAGGATCTCAAGTCTTTCCTTTAGGTATGAGGTCGCCAAAGCCATATCCTTCTCCTCACGAACCATCATCATTGTAGAAAAAAGCAGAAAGGGCAGACTATCTGAGAAACTGAGCTTTTCTATCAACAGATTTCACTTCTCATCTGAAAAGAGCTCATACTTTAAGCAGCGGTCACTGGACAAAACTCATTTAATAAGAATTTATTTCAAAAGTTCTTTAAGGCAGAGGTCATACCCTCCCACTGGCCCATCCATCTCCAGACATGTAAATTTGAATTTGAATAGCTTTAAGTGAAGCCTGAATTTTCCGTTTAGCCATTCACCTCACTACTCCTTATAATCTCGTACTTGGTTTAGTGAACTCGTTGATGTTGCTTGTCTGGCCCATGTAAGCAATAATTTTGTGACAGCATGCTTTAAAATTTTAAGATGATTTAGGTCTACTTCTTTCTGCTGAATGTACAAGTTGGGAAAAAGGAACTCACAAATTAAGAGGTTTTTAAAATTAGATGCACGTAAGATTTCTTGGACAGGACACAAAATGGACAAGCCATAAAAGAAAAAACAATGGTAAATTAAATAACCCTGTTCATCAAAGGACTCCACTAAGAAAATGAATAGACAAGCTATAAACTGGGAGAAAATATTCACAAAGAATATATCTGACCTATGACTTATATCCATAATATATGAAGAAATCCTATGAGAACCAACAATAAAAAGTTGAACAACCCATTTTTAAACACACAGAACAACTGAACAGATATTTCAAAAAAAGAAAATACATAGTGGTCAGTGAGTAGTATGTCATGAGATCAAGAAAATGCAAATTAAATCCAAAATGAGATATCCCTTCATACTCACAAAAATGGCTGAAATTAAAAAGACTACAGAAAACAAATGTTGGTTGGTGGAGCATTTCTGTATGAGTACAGAATGACACGAAATACTACATCTACTTTGGAGAGCTGTTTGGCAGTTTCTAAAAAAGTTAAATATACATTCACCCAATAATTTCTCTCCTAAGTATTTACCCAAGAGAAAAAAAAGCCTATTTCCAAAGAGACTTGTACAAGAATATTTACAGCAGCCTTACTCACATAGCCAAAAATGAGAAACAACCCAAATGTTTATTTGCAGGAAAATGGATTATCAAATTGTGGTATATTCCTACAATGGAATAATACCGAGCAATAAAAAGGAATGCATTACTGATACACACAACATTGATAAATCTCAAAAACATTACGTTAAGTGAAAGAAGCCAGACACAAAATACATACTGCATGGTTCCATTTATATAAAATCCAAATATAGGCCAACTTAATTTATCACATGAGAAGTCAGAGAGTAGTTGTGGGGGATAGGATGGAAAATGGACTGCAAACGGGCACAAGGAACTTTCTGGGGAAATGGTAATGTTCTATATCTTGTTTTGGGTAGTGGTTACACAATTGTATGCAATTATCAAAACTTATCAAACTAAGCACTCAAGATTTGTACATTCAATTGCACATCAATTATGTCTCAACGAAAATATATATAAATAAAAAGTAAACAGACATAGTTCCATAAGGAATAATGATAATTTTGAGAGACAGAACTACCAACTTAGTAGTCCTGAAAAAGATTTTTTTAATTATTATTTTTTCATGATTATAAAAGTAATACAGACATAAATAATTCTAACAATATGAAAGTGAATTAAATAGAAAGAGAAGTCTCTAAATGGAAATCTTTGTGTAAGTGGAAATCTCTGCATAAGCGGAAAAGTGTAAGAGATGGAGTGATGAGGATGTCTATTCCATGCACTTCTTGGTAATTATTTTTAAATGGCATTAGGACAGTTGTTTGAAAAATATTTTGATTTGCTCTAAAACCATAAGATATTAATGGTTTTGTTAATAAATCATTATTAAAGACTTATTTTAATAATTTAATTTTTAAAGATTACATTTAATTAGAGAGTGAGGTTTCATTTATCAAAGAAGGTATGAATACAAAATAGCAATTCTTTCTTCTACAAAAAGTTAACATCAGGGGCTGGCCCCATGCCTTAGCAGTTAAGTGCATGTGCTCCGATATGGGGGGCCCGGGTTCGGATCCCGGCGGGCACCGATGCACCGCTTGTGCAGCCATGCTGTGGCGGCATCCCACATACAGCAGCTAGAAGGATGTGCAACTATGCCATACAACTATCTGCTGAGGCTTTGGGGAGAAAAAGGGAAAAAAAAAAAAAGGGAGGAGGATTGGCAATAGATGTTAGCTAAGGGCCGGTCTTCCTCACAAAAAAAAATAATAATAATAAATAAAAAAAAGTTAACATCAGAAGTATATAGTAAAACAACTGAGTATAGCTCATTGAATAAAGCAAGTTTATGAAACTAAAGTTTCTCAGAGTCATTGCAAAAGTTACCAACTTGAGGGCCGGCCCCGTGGGGTAGCAGTTAAGTGCGTGCACTCCACTGCTGGCAGCCCAGGTTCGGATGCAGGCGCGCACCAACACACCGCTTGTCAAGCCATGCTGTGGCGGCATCCCACATAAACTGGAGGAAGATCAGCATGGATGTTAGCTCAGGGCCAGTCTTCCTCAGCAAAAAGAGGAGGATTGGCATGGATGTTAGCTCAGGACTGATCTTCCTCACAAAAAAAAAAAAAAAAATCACCAACTTGAAATACAGGATAAACAGTAATAAAATGAATAAATAATTTGAAATGATGGAGACTTGCAACAAAGCCCTAGCAATACCATTGAATGGCTCCTATTCCCACAGGAACTCTATAACATTTGGCAACAAAGACAATAATATAGATGTCAATGAAAGAGAACAGCCAAAGAAATCAGGAAGGATAAAGTACAATTTAGGAGGGAAATGGTGAATCCAGATGAAGGAATTAGATGAAACAGACAAATACGATTTGGCTCTTGGTGTTATCAGGAGGATGTAGGAGTCTAATTATTTTACATACAGTACACTTAAAATATCTATATTGTGCATACATATTTTTATAACTACGAGTAAAATTAGGCTAGAATGTTATTAACTTAAAAAGTAAATTCACCAGTTATTTTACCTGCAAAAGAAGTTTACTCAGGAATAGCCAAAAGAATCACAATTCAAGATCTGCATGCTATAGCAGATACAACCACAGGCAAATCCAAAGAACAAAGGAGGGGAGCTTGCTTTTATACAGAAAAAGGGGAAGTAGGAAGGACTGTCATAATTGAAAGTCCATTGGGGCAAAGTAACATTTCAGGGTAGCAATGGCTTCTCATTGGCTGAGCTGCAGTGTTTCTCATTGACTGGGCTGTTGCCAGGTAGGGAGAGAAATCTTCCTTCAGTAGTAAAGTAGCTGTACTTCCTGTCAGAGATGCAAGTGTAATTGATGAGGTATGATAGGGCATGAGAGCTCCCCCTACAGACCTTCTAGACTCCAATTTAGTTGAGGTTTTCCTTATTAATTTCCACAGTATCCACTTTGTATTAATCAAGTAATTCTTCAACACTTCCCCTTTTTGTTCAAAGATTCAACAAAAGAACCCTAAAGAGTTATTGTTTATAATAGAAATAGCTGAATCCACCTGGTCATCACACTACTGTCCTGGAAATAATAAACAACATCTGATTGGGTTAGTCTTCCAAACTCACCCACCCATCACCACCCACCACCATAAATCAAGAGGAATAAAGAATCCACATTCATAAATAAATATTAATGGTAAACTTCAGGAAGAACTTTGTAAGAGATTTGGTAAAGTCATTTCTATGCATTTTCTTTCAGACTAATAATGAAACATTAAATAGACTAAAACTTCAAACAAATCCAAATCTGGATTCTTTGCTTACAGATTGCATGTCAATAACAAGATATGCACATACAAAAAAATAGATAACCAACCACTGTTAGTACATGGTAACACTAAACAAAACAATATAGATGAAGTCAGGTATTATCTTGTTTCAATCTTTTTTAGCATCCTGCTTATGACTTTGCTGTCATTTTCACTTTTTACCAGTAATTTGTTTATTTACAGCTATAGCTATAGATTTTAGAATTCTATATAGATATAGAATTAAACTATAACTCCAAAGATGAGAGTGCTTTCAAACCAAAATGCAAAAAAGCTTAACAGGCCTATCTGGAGGAGGGAATAGTGGCTGACTAACACTTATTATAAACCCCATTCTTCCTACAGAGGGATGATGCACCATGTGCAAAATAGCCTATTTCAGTTTCAAACATCGGCAGCAATCTGCACCAGCCAGACCCAGTCCCAGAGCCAGCAGACCCAGATCTTTTCATGCATCACATACTGACAGCTGAATCTGTTTTGCAGCATCTTGTGCCACATCTTGTTCTTCCTCGATACCTACAATGCCACAAGGACAGATCTAGCCCTTCAAAAAACATTTGATCTTTTGTTTGTAAGTACATTCCACTTTTTCTATTTAAAAACAAGCCTCTCTGCCGCAAGAACTTAAAAAGAACATTTATTTCATATTTCCCATTGTCCTCTCTCATATTTTTATAGATTTCTTTTACAATGAGTTTTCTCCATTTAATCCACTAAAATATAAATGTATTCACTGTCTAATGGTCATCAATATCAACAGAGCATTTGGTTTACTGCTTCTTTGAATGGAGAGCCTTCTACTTGAAATTCTATATCTCAGTGTAATGATTGGGAAACTTCCTTCTGTGGAACCATATCTCAACTGACACTGTTGAAAAAAATTTTTAACAAGTTTTATTTTCCTTCCCTATTTCTTCTATTAAGACGGTGAGGATAGAAAATGCATTCTCCAATATCCCCCCCCAGTAGTACATATTTGTTGCATGAGTGTATAATAACTTCAGAAAGTCTAAAATGAGCTAGTTCTGCATTTGCCCCTCTATTCTGTGTTTTCCCCATGAGAGAAAAGCTCTGTTACACACAGATAGCTACAGTTTAAACACTCCCTCTAGTTCCTTCATGAGGCAGCTAGGACGACGCTTACTTAAAATTCAGCTTTTTCTTGTCTGATGCCTGTGTAATTAATATTGGTCTAGAAAGTTTTAGAAATAAGACTGAGCCTGCAAGTTTCACAGCCTAATCGGCCTTTTCCCAACTTTGCCCTCTGACTTTACAATTTGCTGACCAAAATAACAAGTAATCATCCAATAAATAGGTGGGTGCTCCTCACTCGACAGCACCCTGCCTGGTCAACGATGCACAGAGGGAACACTCATTTTTTTCCATTAGTCTCTGAAACACGTTCTAATTTGAAAGTGTGTTATCAAAGAACAATTTAAATTACACTATTTTCACTGGAAATGCAACCCAATTATTAAAAATTGGACCCATAGCAGCAAAGGGAAGAAAATGTACTAGGAGATGCTTTGTTGTAGAGAGGCATCTATGATAAGGATAATGAAATTTTTGTAGCAACTTTTAAAAACTTGACCTCTGCATCACAGTCTCAGTGTCTTCAAGGTGAGTGGCAATAAATACACATTCAATCTGTGTTCTTTTCTTTCCCTTTACAGGCCTCATTTCCTGCAAATTCCCATACTGCAACTTCATACTCCAACTAAACTTCTTATATCCAGTTCATTTCAATTTGAAATAATTCTTAATTTTAACTCATAACATAATAGTCTTATAAAAAGTATAACTTAAAACAATGTCCTGTCACTTCAGGATTATGACTTATCATAGAAATTAGTGATAAACTTCAGGAAGAATTTGTTAAGGGATATGGCAAAGGCAACCCAGACTTGGGTTAGAAATATTAAAAGTCCAGTTAGGGCCGGCCCGGTGGCTTAGCGGTTAAGTGCACACGCTCCGCTACTGGCAGCCCGGGTTCGGATCCCGGGCGCACACCAACGCACCACTTCTCCAGCCATGCTGTGGCCGCGTCCCACATACAGCAACTAGAAGGATGTGCAACTATGACATACAACAGCAAAAAGAGGAGGATTAGCACGGATGTTAGCTCAGGGCTGATCTCCCTCACAAAAAAATAAATAAATAAATAAAAATAAAAGTCCAATTAAAATGAGTTCCAATTTCTGACTCTTGAATTTTAAGTTAAAGAAATTTGGTAAAGCCATTTCTGTGAGTTTTCTTTGAGAATAATAATGAAACATTAAGTGTACTAAAACCCCAAACAAGCCCAAGTTTGGATTCTTCGGACTCAAATTTGGATTCAACAATCCCTCCTTTGAAACATTTTAAAGCATTTCTCCCTTTTATTTGGCGTATGATATTTCTTCTTCTGTGGTGAAAAATTCCTCTGTTTTTTCATTTGAAAGGCAAAAACATAAAGCCTAGAGTCACAGTGCTTTTCTAAGATGCTTGAATTAAATTATCTATTACGTATCCTATACAAATTCACTCTGAACATCAGGGGATATAAAATATTAACAAAAGCAATAACACTAATACTTACATTTCAACAGAACTTTTGAAAATCAGTCCCAGAAGGAAGAACAAACACATGAATGATAGTTCATAAAATAAGCTGCCTTTCTGGGGTACTCATACACTTTAAATAAATCTATATTTATAGTATAATTAGCAATTTGATGAAATATAGTAAGAATACACCAAAGCATATCAGTGAATGACATGTCCTCCTCCAAATAAAGCTGACAAGCTCTCAGGAAACATCCAGGTTCAACACTCAGTTACTAGGAGCCCTGCATCTCATTGACAGCACAGAGCAACCATTTTTACATGCCTTTTTAATTTTCTTTTTAACAACTCATCAGTCTCCAGGAAGAACTCTGCCCAGTTACAAGTGTATGTCAACATACACAACTCACAGCGAGGATGTTCAGCTACCAATTACTGCTGGAAATTTAAATAAGTTCTAAAAATATAGGTTATGTTCCACTCTGAAATGCTTAATCTATTGGGCATTTTTTTTCTGGGACATTTAATGGTCCATCAGTACAATGTGCTATACCATAAGAACATAGAATTAGAAATAGTGCTTGCCTAGGGGATTCTCCACTTAGACAGACAAGAAAAATAAATTAAACACAAAAACACCAGTGTATGGAAGAAATAAAGTGGATCACTACCACTAAGAATGAATATTTATAAAACAGATACACAATGCATAGCATAGTGTAAATGACAGGATATCTCTCAGTAGCAAACTTCAGAGTACTAGAATAACCCAAGATGCTTTTTAAAAGAGAACTATATTTTGAAAAGAGTGTTAAGGATTGTCAGATAGATGAAAAAGATGTTCTGGACATCAGAGGTTACAATAAAAAAAATTAATCAAAAGGGAAAAGAGAATAATTTACTTCCAGGTAGAACTAAAGTGACCTTGAAAATCATTTAATCTAATCCCCATCTCCACCCTCATCAAAAAATTTTCCCTGAAATACAGTCATTTAATCTCTATTTGAATATTAGTAAAAGCATGTTTATTGGAGGATGGATGGATGGACGGATAGATGGATGGACACAGGGATAGACATTCCTTAAAATAAGCCATTTTAATTTGGGGGAATTTTATTTGTTGCAAATGTTTTTCTACAATGACTCAGAATTTGCCTCTTCCTAACTTTCTTTACAGATCCTAGTTTTGCCCTCTATAACAGTGCTGTCCAGTAAAAATATGAGAGCTACAAATGTGAGTCACATAAGTAATTTTGTTTTGATTAGCCACATTAAAAAAGTAAAAGAAACAGGTGATTTTAATTTTAATAACATATCTATTTGACCAAATATATCTAAAATATTATTTCAACATACAACCAACATAAAAATATTGAGATTTTACATTCTTTGTTTATGCTGTCTTCAGAACTCTGTACGTATTTTTATACTTACATCACATCTCAATTTGTACTCAGCACATTTCAAGGACTCAATAGCCACACGTGGCTAGTAGCTACTATATTGGACAGCTCAGTTCTAGACAATGGTTCACAAATGTGGCTGAATATCAGAATCACAGGAAACTTTTTCAAAATATAGATTCCTAGGATTCGCCCCTGGAGATTCGGACTTAGTTTAGGAGGGCCAGGGAGTCTTTTTAACAAGGCAGTCAATAAACCAGTGATTATCAGGCTGACATCTGAGAATCACTGCTCTAAAACAACAAAAAGTAAATCTAAGTCCTCCTATACATGACTGTCCTTTCAATATCTAAAAAAAATAGTCACATCTCCACTGTCTTTTATTCTCCTGGCTAAAAATTCCAAGCTCTTTCAACCATTCTTCATCGGACATGGTTTCCAAAGCTTTCAACTCCCTGGTCGCTGTCCTCTGGATGCACTCCAGTTTGTTTGATTTATTTGCAATAGCGGAGAAGTACCACAGCATAGATAATCCAAATGAATCCTTATTTGCCTTTGAAATGCTTCTCAGTACTATGACTATAAGTGTCTCTGCTAAATGCTGAATTCACAATACTTCAAATCAAAATTTTAAACTCTCATTGTCAAGAAGCGTTCAGGATGTCCAGATTCTTCAACAGGCTGCTATTCCCTCTGTGGCACACTTCATCTTGGGATGGAGAAGAGCCCTCTCAGAATAATTCAGCACTAAGTTAAGCAAAACTACGTTTTTTCCATGCCTCTCAACGCTCTTATCTGTTCTTACGACTAGAGAAGAAAGTAGGTATTTTGATTTAGAAGAAGTACTCTTCTGCTTTCTTTAAAGTTACATAAGTATAAACCATAATAATGTCACAAAAAAAAAATCAGATTTGCCGTGAAAATGGACTCAATTTAATGCAACAAATATTTACTCACTGACAGTTTACTGAGCACATTATGTGTGCCATCATGATAGACCAGGAGGCTACAAGAAGGAACAAGGCAGAGTCCCAAGCCTCAATTAGATCACAGTCTAGTCAGCAAGACAAGGATATTTATGTGACAAATATTTATGGAGTTCTTATGATACGCAAGACAGCTGGGTTTCAGATCAGTGACTAAAACATTCAAAAGTCCTGCCCCTATGGAGCTTACTTTCCAGCAGGGGAGACAGATAATAACCAATACAAATGATAAATAAATGAATTACATAGCATGCTAGATGATAAATGTTAGAGAAACAGATCGGAATAAGGGGTATCAAGAATACTTGTGGGGGGGAAGACAAGTTGAAATTTTACTCAGTGGTCAGAGTAGGCCTCATTAAAAAATTGATATTTGAGAAAACATGTGAAGGAAGGAAGGGAGAAAACATGCAGATATCTGGGAGAGGAGCATTTCAGGCAGAGCAAAAAGCCAGTGCAAAGATCCTGAGGTAGGAGAGTACCCGGCCTGTTTGAGGAACAGCAAGGAGGTCAGTGAAGTTAAAGCAACGTGAGCGAGGAAGGGAGGAGCAGATTAGGCCAGAAAAGCAACGGGGTAGGGGTGGGAGTGCTCACGGAGGTCTTTATAGGGCATAAGAAGAATTTTATCTTTTATTTTAGTGAAATGGGCAACCACTGAATGTTGGGGGTAAAGCAGTAGCGTGATATGCATTATGTTTTAAAAGGATCACTCTGGCATTACGTTGAGCACACTTGCTGTATTGTACTGTGTTGAGAATATACTCTTGCAGGGGAGCAAGGAAGACCACTTAGGAGGCTATGAGGTAATCCAGGAGAAAGATGGTGGTGGCTTGGACCAGGAGGTGGCAGTAAGGAAAAGAAAAATGTCCAGTGTTTCATAAAACAACTAACTAGAATACAGTGAGGTGGTTGTTTTAATGGAGGATGCTAAGAGAGCACAGAGGAAGCAACAATAATTCCACCAAAGGAAGGATTTGCAGTCAAAGGGACAGCTTAGCTGAGTCCTGAATGATACGTAAAAGTTCATCAGGAAAAAGAACCAGGAAGAACAATCCAGAGAAGGGAACTGACACGGAGTTGTTAGTAGCCAGTAGAAATATAGGGCATGATCCTTTCCCTAGGGAACTTACAGTCCCAATAGGGAGATGAGACAGTGAATCACTTAAAGACCAGAGTCACTGATGCTACTGGAATCAAAATTGGCAGAGGGACACTGGACTACAGAAATAAAGAATAATGCCAGCAAGACATTCAAGAAAAGAAGCCAAAGAAGGAGCAGGAAATGTAAGGAAAGTGACTCCAATTCACAAAGAGTCCACAGGACCACCCCAACAGTTCTATCAACATTACTCCGGCCCCTAAACCACCCTTCAAGTTTCCCTGAAATCTTAGCCTCCACCACCATCCACAGATCAAACTGGTACCTTGCCAAGGAATTCCAAGATTACCCAGGCAGAGCCAGGTAAAACAACTGTGTTGTTTTGTTTCTCAGAACATGCAACATTTCTCCCCACAACATATAACTCAAAACCTAAGCTAAACTTTTAATATGTTTGAAAAGTAATGTATGTTGGGGTGACTACAGAGGAGCACTCTGAATCTTCTTCTGTTGGTTTTCTCCACGCTCCTCCTACTTCTGAAACAGTGGTACAACAAGGGCAGGATACACTTCTTCTTCTCCGAATTGGCCATTCGTTCTCATCCCCCGCTACCCAAATCTGCATCTCCTCTTCTCCCCAGTAAAGCCAAAACAGCCAAAACAGAACAGAAGATGCTTCAGGGCTAGTTTCTCTCTCACTCCAGTTACCCTCACCTGTCCTCCCTTCATCACTCACAAGTCACCTTACCTTAGCTCCGCCACCAAATCCAGCATTTCTACTTGGAAGCCCCTAAAAATATCCAAGGGAGCATGACCTGCTGCTAAGCTAATTCCAAAATAGAAATTATATTTAACATTTATTGAATGTTTAGTAAATGATAGGCACAGTTTTATTCATTTAATCTACACATCAACCCGAGGAAGTAGTACTATCATTATCTGTTGAAGCAGAGAAGTTAAGTAACAAGATCAAGTTCACATAGCTAGTAAACAAAGGGGCCAAGATTGGAACCCGAGATGTCTTGCTCAGGAGTCCACGCTCCTAACTGCTACTGTTCATTAATATGAACTTAGAATTACTTCCATCATTTCTTCCCTTTGTCTAGAGCAGTAGAGTGCCACCTTTCAGAGCCGTGGTTTGCTGTCCTCATTCTAAATCTCCCCTTTGTAGGGAAAGACACATGGTTGCCTGGGCTCCCCATCCTTTCCCAAGAATGAAGACTGTCAGCAAGGGTGCCATCAAGAACAACGCAGAGAATACTTGTCCAAGTGCCCAGTTCTTGGCAGCTGGCCAAATGGGAAAGGGCAGAGTCATGCTCCACTTTTCTTCCCATCAGCTCTCTCCCTAATTTTTTTTAATTACAGTCGTCAATATCTGAGTTTCAATGAATATGAGTTTATATAGTGAAGCAAAAGTCACCATAACAAAAATATCCACTAATAAACTGTTTGCTTATAAAATGAGTTTCCACATAAGACTGGCATCCATCTCTTCAACAACAATTCTAAACTGAAACCTAGCAAAAGATGAAAATTTTCAGGAAGTCAATAGAAACAATGTAATAGAAGTGCTCAAATGACACACAAAGGCACTAACTTATGATGATCTGACACAGGTAGATAAATTTTAAAAATGAAAATGATAATAAATACCTCAAAACAGAATGGTTTCACATTAAAGGGTTAACAGAGTCCTTAGATATTGTTGTAAAGACGAACAAATAAAAAACCAACACTTGGTTCTTAGTTTCACTCTATAATTAGCTTACAGTTAAATGATTACCGACATTTTGTCATATAGACTAGGACATATAATTTTCATAGTTTCTAGCTTCATTCTTTAAGATGAAGTCCCAAATTTTCTCTTTCGCTATTTACAATGAACTTTTGGTTCCTGTTTTACCACCTGTAACAATTTATATAGACATCTTCCTTCCTCCGTTATACAGTGTGTCCCATTCTTATACAGCCATGCATCACTTAATGATGGGGACAAGTTCTGATAAATGCATCATTATGTGATTTCATCATCATGCAAACATCCCAGAGTGTACTTACACAAACCTAGATGGTATAGCCCACTACGCATCTAGGCTATATGGTACTAATCTTATGGGACCACTGTCATATGGGCAATCCATTGTTAACCAAAACATCACTCTGTGGCACATGACTACATAGAAGCAGTGCGCGATATCTTTGTTAAACTGAATTGAAATAAAATCAACAAGAGACATATCAAACCATAAGGCCTTAATGTCTAATACTCAAGTTATTAGTTAGCAGGTATTAATTACAGACAGATAATAACAAGAATGGGAAAGAGGACAGGTGTCTGTAAGAATGGGCTCTGGGACCAGCATGAGGAGGATGAGCGAGTGGGAGATGGAATAAAGTCAAAGAAAGGCAGAGGCCCTTCACTTCAGCTGTTATCCTGGGTGCCCTCAGCCATGACATTCAAAGTCATCCACCGCCAGAGCCTGTCAAGATTGCTCCAGCTCCTCCCAAATCAGACCTCGTTGGCATCCCACAGGGAGCTCTGGCACCTTTGATAGGAGACTTCTGGTTATGCTTGTCCCCGCCCACAGTTTTAACTACCACACTCACCCGGTGTCAACCACCATGCTAAGTGCTAGCTATTCTACTTACAAAATACTCATGCTTTCTAACTTTTCCCCCTCCACCTCTGGACTAACCTTTTGGAGGAGGAACAGTATATTTTTGAAAAAGGAATACAACCAAAAAGCCCAACGCTTGATTCTACCATTTGTTCTCGGAATTAGCTCATAGTTTAACGATGGGGAGAATCCCTTAAAGACTTAGCATTTAGTATGAAGACTCTGACTTTACATGAAAGAAACTATTTCAAGCCCCAAATGACTAAGATAACTTTAACTGGCAAGTTCAAGTTTCCAACCACACTTCAAACACACTCTCATGCATCCTTGAGGGAGGGCTCAAAAGAAAGTTTAATTCAGTTACAAAACAAATGAACACTAATGTTTACCATACATATTAGTTTCCTATTGTTGCTGTAACAAATCACCACAAACGTAATGGCTAAATCAATGCAAATTTATTATCTCATAGTTCTGGAGGTCAGAAGTCCAAAATGAATCTCACTGGACTAAAATCAAGGTGTCATCAGGGCTGTGTTCCTCCTGAGGGTTCTAAGGGAAAATCCGTTTTCTTGCCTTTTGCAGCTTCTAGAGACTGCCCATATTCCTTGGCTTGTGGCCCACTTTTATCCTCAAAGCCAGCAATGGCAGGTCTAGCCATTCTCTTACTGCATCACTCCGATACTGACTCTTCTACCTCCCTCTTTCAGATTTAAAAGACCTTTGTGATTACACGGGGCCTACCCACATAATCCAGGATGGTCTCCTTGTCTTCAAGTAGGCTAGCTGATTAGCAACCTTAATTCTATCTGCAACCTTAATTTCCACTTGACTGCAACATAACATGTTCCCAGGTTCCCAGGATTAGGACATGAACATCTTTGAGGGACCACTATTCTGCCTACCACAATATATCTTTGTAAAATGATAAATTTTCAACTATTCTATATTTATATGGCCTACCGCATAACCTGGTCCTTACTTTCTATATTTGCTTCATTTCGTATCAAAACCCTTATGCCTCCACTCCTCTGGATTTCTTCCATCGTCTCAAGTGCACCATGCTCATTCCAGGCTCAGGATCTCTGCTCACGCTGTTGCCTTTGTCTGTGGTACTCTTCTCCTCTGAATCCCTGCAGCCCTCTTCTCCAGTCTACTCTTACTTATTCTTCAGCTATCAGCTCAAATGACTCTTCCTCAAAGACAGTTTCCCTGATCCTGTGACTCTCGAAACTAGAATACAGGTTCCCGTTACACCCTTAGTTTTTCTTCACATCATTTATCTTAATGGTGATTAAATTATTATCTCTGTAATTGTTTGTTTAATGACTATTTTTAAGGCACTACGAAGGTAAAGTTCTAATTTATTCATTTGTTATATGCCTAACACCTGGCAGAATAGTAATTGCACAACAAAAACTTATTTGAATGAATGAACATGTCTCCTTTAATCCTCATAACAACAATTAATTTTACAATTGAGCATACTGAAGCTCATAGAAATTAAGTAACTTCGCCACAGTAACCCAACTCAGGAGATGCCACTTGGGTCTATCTGGTTTCTAAGCCCATCTCTTAGTCACTCTGTTATTCTATACTCTTGGGTCACTAATGACCATTGTCCCTAAGTCCAAGGATGCTCACTGACCATCACACTGAAAACAAATACTCACTGCCACCTCATTTTCCTTAATGCAATTACCTTTGCCTAAAGTCAATGGCCTACCACCAAATGCCCAATTGCATTCCTATTTTCAAATACTGACATAAGAGTAGACTTGTGAACATTTTTTTTTCCTTTAAAATCTTAAAGTTGTTTAAAAATAATTACTAAACTTATTTTCAAATTACCAACTCAGGAAAAAAAATGCTTTGATTTTGTCTACTTCCCTTTGGGGATTAATGACATTATAAAATCTGTGAACACTTCAGAAGAAATTTTATTAAACCAACAGATGAAATTATCTACTTTGGGAACCTGGCCAGACAAACTGTTAAAATCAAAGATCTAAAAATGATGCTAACATTGCTAGAAAGTCCTGGAACTGTGCTTCTGTACACTCTCATTCTTGGTCTCTCATGTAGAGAGAGGAAAGAACATTATTATGTCATTATCTTGAAGAACATTTCTTAGACTCTAAACAAGGTAAGTAGAATTCTATTTACAATTGCACTAGTCCTTCAGATTTCAGAACTCTTTACAACTTTTCATTGGTCTTTTCATTGTCAGCATTCAGTCCTCTATTCTTTAAAAATATAAGTGTATTTTTGTGGCTATGAGTCAGACTTATAGCTAGAAATACTTAGAAAATCTTGATATAGATTTCAAACTGTTGCCTGGACACTTTTTTCTTTTGAAAATTATTATAATTGGTACAGATCAAAATCCACATTCATTAAGGGATGATTTAATATAGCATCTTATTACTTCAATGTCCAAAGCAGCCATAAATCAAATTTCAACAACAAAACAACTTTAGTGATGCTATGCTTGCTGTTATGATAAAAATTAGGCATGACTTTGAAATATATTTCCATTTGGTTTTATTCTGCAGATATAATAAAATATTATAATTATTAATTAACAGTAGATTCATATTGCACAATACTTTACAAAAATTATTTACAAAATACAATTTGTACAAAAAGTACGAATTGCAAGCATCTTAAAAACCAATAAAGAAAAGAATGAAGTAGGCAAAAGGAGAAGCAATATGAAATGAGCAAAAATCATTGGGAAACTATGTGTTCAGATCTTTTTATTTTAAAGCTAAGAGACAAAAGAAGATGGTTATATTACTGCAGGAGAAATATAATGGTTCAAAATCTCTTCCATCTATTTAGAACATATCTGATAGCACAAAGTAACTTATCTGATAGCTTTATACGAAATCTGAGAACATCTCACAGGTTTTGTATTTGTTACTACTCCTGCTATGACATTTTACACACCATTCAAAAATATCTGCAGCACCCTCAATTCACTACAAATTGAATCCGTAAAATCTTCAAAGTCTGAAAGCTTTTGTCTCTCTAAAACCCAGGGAATGCAGTGAAGCAGTCAGAAGCAGTCAAAACTGACCCTTAATAACAGTTTCCACATTCTAATAGCAGAGAAAAGACCTTTCCAAGGTAATGCAGAACTACCATACAGGCCCAAAGGTCCACCTATTGTCAATTTCAGAATCTAAATCTTAGAATAAAAGAAATCAATACATCAGTAATGGATGCCTCCTGAGAACACAGCAGGCAGCAAATCTTTTGCTGATTGATCAGCTATATAAAATAAGGTTCATAATCTGGCAGGAAATGAAATTTTACATCTTCAGATCTCCTAAACTATATTTGTTAGGCATCTACTCTGTCTAAATATTGGGCTTGGTACCAACAAGAAGACAAAAACAACCAATTCATCAATGTGCACTGATATCTAGTTACTATGGACAAATCAACAAAAACATATTTCAGGAGCCTCATGTATTTGCAACACAATGCCTACCTTGAAGAACTGGTAATTTCAATAAAAATGAATATTAAACATTCCTTTAAAAAAATTAACCAGGAAAAGATATTGGTCCCTTGAGACTATTTCCTAGAAATTGTCTAATGGTCTAGCATCACAACATAAAATGCACGGTCCTGAAGGTTTCTGTTTGTGACAGCTCAGACACTCTTCAGAGGAAGCCAGGAAGAACACTAATATAACTTAAAGGAACTTTGAAAATTCTAAGTGCACTTCAATACCGTTTGTTTATGAAGAGCTTTAGCTTCTGTAAAGCTTTCCGGTTACTCAAATTAGCAGTCTTGAAATAACTTTATTTCCAGTTCACAGGGATTGAAAATCAAGGATTAAAAAAAGGAAGAAAAAGAAAAAAACAAAAGCTTAACCCTAATGACACTTCTATTCCACTCTGTGAATTCTGCTGACAGTCTAGTCCGATTTCCTTTATTAGATCTGGTCATTGTTTTTAAAAGATTCAATACCCAAGCCCCACCCCAACCCTCCCAAAAAAAGACCTTTAACTGAATAAAATATTATTATAAATATTTTTCACAATAAAAACATTTAGGGGACTCACCATAATTAAAAGAGAAAATTACATTTTAGTTTCCTATAAGAGTAAACTTGTTCTAAATAAATGCAACACATGTCAGTTTCCTCCTTTTCCCACTGTAAGCTTTGGTGTTACTGTCCATGGTGACACATACTGGCTATATCAGGCAACAACACCACTACAAAAACACTGAAGTTTTATTTTATGCCCATTTCTTGGTGGCAGATTTGCCAAAGTGGTTTCATTTTGCATATCCAACTCTTTAGTAATTATGAGTTGCACTTCTTTTGAAGTCATGGCAACAAAATCACACAAGAAAAATCTGGATGGGATGGGGAGAAGACGCTTTAGTCAGTTCATCAGATATGTTAAACCAAACTCCGTTTCTCTTTTGCCTTCATCCATACTTCACCGTATATGAAACCAGTCTTTCTGTATGTGTTCGGCTACCCTTTAGAAGCATCTTTCCACAAACCAAGCATTCTTCAAAAGCTTTAGTAAATCAAAGTCGAAAGCTGAAGGCTTGATGCACTGGAATTTGCTTCTGACTACACAACATATTTAAATATAATTTGAAATGTAGACATTTGTGCATAACCAATGTCCACTAACTTCAAAAAAAGTTTTAAAATCCTAAGTATACAATTAATGGTGATACAAGGTATACTTTTGAATTAACATTTACTTGAAATATTTTCAAAATAATTTTTAAGAGAATATTATTCCTTTTCTCTTGTCATGATGGAGAAGAAAGAATCATGATCTTTCAGCAACAAATCTTGTCTTAAATATATTGTGTTTGTGATATATAGTATATCAAACTATTGAGAGGTATTGATTTTTCCCGAAAGCTACAGAAAGAAATTCCTCCCAACTGGGCACCATTGTACCAGAAACTTTTAGAGAGCAGTGTCTTAACTAAGATTAAGCTATCCTATTTCCTATCTAAATCAATTTCACCCAAATGAGGCGTTTGTGTTATAATTCATTGTTCCCCAGACTCTAAGATCAACCATCTGCCATTGGAGTTTCTGCTCAGTAATTAAGGGACTATCCATTAGAACTGGCAAGAGTACAAAGAAGGAGGAGGGGGCGAGAGGGGAGAAAACCCAAGCCACTTTAAAAAGACATGGAAGGTGTGTGTGCCTCACACTGACCCCTCCATCAGTAGCAGCTCGGATGCTGTCACCCATGAGGCAATAGAGAAGTTAGGAGGAGCGGCGAGACCAAATCCTCCGGGGTTATCCGAACTGAAACCGCACTGGGGTCTCAGCACGCTCTTCATACCTTGAAAGAGAAAGGCTTTCGTCCCATTATGCAGCCCGGGGACCTGGCGCACTCCGGTCGTGGACTCCCCAAGTTCTAACTCTGTTAAGACGTCAATCTGTAGGGAGGGGTCCACACCAAGCCCCCAAACTGGTGGGAGTGGGGGAGGGGGGAGGAAAGAAAGAAAAAGCTCCATCAAAATACAAGCCTTTTGCTCCAGGGCAGCAAAGAACCGCGTCTTGGAGACAATATTGGAAACTGACTACAGAGGCTACTCCCTCCGCCGCCGCCAAGAGCCTTACCTGAGATCAGCAGCCAAGCTTTAAATAGCGGAGCACCCAGTCCCATTTCCGTGACCTACTTTAAACCCCTCTCGATGCAAAGTTCCCCCTCGGCCCTCAGACCCTGGACTAGGAGTGCGACCCGCCCTGCCGTCTGCAAGGCAAGCATAGACGAAATCTAAATCCAAACCCGCCCCCTACTCCAAGCTTCCCACTCCAGACCTACTTCGGGGGCAGGAAAAGCGAGGCGTCCCCAGCCAGCTCGGGCTGCCCCGAGGTGGGGGCCATCCCTTCCCCCCGCCCCAGCTCTGCGGCCACTCACCTGCTCCGAGACCGAAGATCAAACAGAATGTTCTCAGTAAGACCCGAGACTCCATGGTGTGGATCTGCTCAGTCCATCGTCTCCCTCTTTAAAAATAAAAATCGAACAGGTTCTTGGAATCAAGCGGGAAAATAGCGTTTGTCTCTCCTGCCACTGCCTCGGATTTACTGATTAGTAGGATTAGTACGATTTGGTTGCCTAAGAAGAAAAAGGGAGGACCCCCCAGGCACGTGAAGAACTTAGACCCTCCAATGCGCACATCATTCCCACACGCAGAGCAGAGGCGGCGGCGCGGGCTGGGCGGGGGCCCAGAGGGAGGGGTCGCGCTCGCCCGGGGCTTCTCCGCCGGGGAATTTGCTCCGCAGCCGAATAAAAGCAGCCGAAGGCACTCACACCAGAGGAAGGGAGGCGGCCCCAAGAAAGCCGGGGTTGGGGCGGCCCGGCACCCGCCCCTCTCCCACGCCGCCCGAACCTGTTGTAAAAGCAGAGACAATGGAGAGAGCGCCCGGAGACGCGCGGAGGAGAGACGGCTCCTCCGGAGAGGGAGGGGCGGGCCCGGGGAGGCGGGGAGAGGAGGGGAAGGGAGGGACCGCCGAGGGCGAGGCCCCGCGCTCCGCGTCCCTCTCCGCACGGGCTCCTCGGTCTCCAAGCCCCGTCTAGCGAGCCCTGGAGCAGCTGCAGCCTCCGCCCTCCTCCCTAGTTCCCTCGCTGACCCAGGCGACGCCAACCTCTTTTTGGGATCGAAAGATCTAAATTCAAGGTGCTGAGTTGATGGGTGGTCTTTGCTCTCACCTCTCGATTTCGGGCGCGTGTCTTGAAAGACCGACGGAGAGAGAGAAAGGACTACCCAGACACAGAAGGCGAGGCTAGAAGGAGGTGTGCTCGCCCGCCCTTTAGGCAAAGGAGGGAAGCCCGCGTACAATCGTGCACTGGGCTCCGGAGCAACCCCGGAGACTGGAGAGGGGACTCCCTCTCGGGGACATGCGGAGGAAGGCTGCCAAAGCACGCTAGACTCCCGAGGTAGGGCTAGACAAAATAGAGAGAGACGGGTGGAGACGGGTGGCGAGCCTGGGAAGCCCTGCGTGTCCTAGGGGAGAGGTTCCCCGCCCGGGGCGGGGCACTGGCGAGCTTCTCCGCCGCAGAGAGCGCAGGAGACAACTTAGCCGGGAACTGCTGGACAGCTCCGGGACCTCGCGCGCCCCCTGCCAAACACAACGCCCAGACCCGGGCTCTGGTTCTTCGGGACAACCCACAGCAGGAGGCAAGGGCAGCAGAGCCAGCGTGCCTGCCCACGCCGAAAAGAATAGATGATTGATAGATAGATAGATAGATAGATAGATAGATAGATAGATAGATAGATAGATAGGTGAGAGAGAGGAGTGAAGGAAATAAGCAGAAGATGGAGCCTGGGCAAGAGAGAATAGCCAACTCTTGTTGACCATACTTATGCAGGCTCTACCCACCCTTCATCATACACACCAGGATCATAAAAGTGAGGTCATTTGAGATCTAATTCTCAGTAGGCAAAAGTATATTCAAAGTCGATGGCACATAATATTTTTCAACATAGCCCTAAAATTTTGAGGGAATTTTTGAATAACAACATTCAACTCCCATACTGAAAAAGTATGAGTTTCAAAAGTGATTAAAATGTCTATGAAGATGGAATAACATAGAAGAATTATGAGCCAAGATATGTGGGCAGATAACAAATTTGTGCTGTTTTAATCCACTAAATTTGTGGTATATTTCTGGCTACCAGAAATATATAGAAAACTAATATAACTACTAACCACATAATGAAAAGTTCAGTCAAAATGGTAGACTCTACCGACCCTGAGAGGATCCCTTTCTGCCATAAATGCATCTCAAAGCTAAATGGAATGTTCCAGAATTTTTTATTCACAGAGCTTTAAATAAAAAAAGAAAGAAGGAAAATTCCCAGATGCTAGGGGAAAAGAAAGGTAGCTGGAGATTGGCGGAGAAGGAGTAACTGATGCAATGATTGCAAGAGGGCAGGACATAGGGTTTCAGACTCAATAGGGACCGTTAAGACAATGGGGTAGGATTTTAACATCGACACAAGAACTGGAAACAATTAATTATAGCCAAAGCCAGAAGAGGAGAAGTTGTTACTTATCCTTCTGATAAAAATAGGGAGCTTTGAAGGATTATACTATCTATAAAAAGAAACTTTAAAAATTTTGCACATTGGCCTAACAAGTGACAGAAATGCTTGCCATAGGTGGAAAACAAAGTCATCTATAATAAATGTCAAATCTCAAGCCGTGCCACCTGCAGGTAAATGGTCCAAAATGACACTCTCCCCAGGTATAGGAATTCTAAAAACAAAAATTAGAATAAAACCCCCAGAATCTCCTGAAGAAGCAAATGTAAAACTTTTATTGAGGGACCTTCCACAACCTCTGACATATAAGAAGAAAATTTCTGATGAGGATAAAATCACAATAGAATAATAATAAGTTGCAATGAAATAAAATACACGAAAGACAGGAGATGCACACAAAGAAAAAGAGAATTAGTATCTCATGAACTCAGAATATCAGAAAAATTTGATTAACACTATAAAATAAGTATGTTTAAATGTTTAAATAATCAGAGGGTCTTTTTTAAAGGAGTAGGAAAAATAATGAAAATACAGAATTGCATGAGAAAAGATTAGGCAGATTTCAAAGAAAACCACATAGAACTTTTGGAAATAAAAGTATATTTAAAGACAATATTGAAAAACCTTTGGCTATAAAAATCAGCAATAAAATAGAGCTGAAAATTAGTGAACAAAAAATCTGGGATCAAAAAATGAGATCTGAGAATATTACTGAGAATATCGCAAGAATGATAAAAAAGATGGAATACATGAACAAAACACGAATGTTAGAATTAAAAGATCCAACACACAACTACTTTAGAGATATGGAATAAGAGACTAGAGAGAATGGAAACAGAGAGTGTTATAGGAAATATTTAAACAAATAAGAGTGAAAAGCTTTCAAAAATTAAAGAATGACATAAGATTCTAATTCTGGGTAAGATGGAATAAGCACACTTCACCCTCTCATTCCCACTGAATGCTATCAAACCTGCATAGAATGCATCAAGTTGTTGAAGACTCTAAAAATTAAATAGTAGCAGGAAAATTGAGACAGGAGAGCAGAGTTTGAGGTACCACCATAGCAACACTGAGTACTCTAAGAAACAGTCCACCACCCAAGTCACAGACTGCCTCTTGGTGGTACACACATGGGGTAAATCTGAATACACTACACTACAAAGCCTTTGAAATCACACCAAAAGAAAGCTAGTCAAAATCTGCAGTCTAAATCCAACAGGGTCAATTGTCTGCTTTAAAAAAAAATACGTCATTCTCCATAGTACTTAACAAAATTCAGAGTCTCATAACATAATATTAAAATGTTCAGGATATAATCTGAAATTATTTGGCATATGAAAAACCATGGAAACATCAACTTACATGAGAAAAATACAATCAACAGACACCAATGCCAAGATGACCCAGATATTGGGATTATCTGGGAAAGACATTAAAGAAGCTATTATAAAAATACTCCAAAAAGTAAGAGCAAACACTCTTGAAACAAATGAAAAGACAGAAAGTAGCAGCAAATAAATAGAAGATATACAAAAAACCAAGTGGAAATTCTAGAACTGGAAAGCATAATAACTGAAATTTTAAAAACTCATTAGAATGGGCCCAGTAGCAGAATGGCGATAACAGAAGAGTCAGTGAGCTTGAAGACAGATCAATTGAAATGATTCAATCTGAACAACAGAAGGAAGTTTTTTTTTTTAATAAATATAGCAGCAGAAACCTGTGGGACAAAACCAAAAGAACCTTAATGTCATCAGAATCTCAAGAGAGGAGAAAGTTCAGTGCCAAAAAAAAGTATTTCAAGAAATTATGGCCAAAGACTTTTCAAATTTGGCAAGAGACATAAACTTACAGATTCAAGGAACTTAGTGAATCCAAAATAGGATAAACTCAAAGAAACCCATGACCAGCCAAATCATAATCAAACTGCTGAAAACAACAGAAAAAAGAAAACTATCACAAAGAAAAAAAATCTTGAAAGCAACCAAAGAAAAACGACACATTACTTATAGGGAGGCAACAATTTGAATGAATGCAGACTTCTCATCAGAAACCATGGAGGCCAAAAAGAAGAGAACAACACATTTTAAAGTACTCAAAGAATTCTTCCATCCCAGAATTCTACATCTGGTGAAAATATCCTTCAGGAATAAAGATGAAAGAAAAACATTCTCAAATGAAAAAAATCTAAAAGAATTGGTTGCCAGCAGACCTGCTCTAAAAGAATTGCTAAAGGAAGTTCTTCAAACAGAAGGAAAATGATAACAGAAAGACAACTAGCATACCAGCAATGAAGGAATACCAACAGAAATGGTAAATATCTGGGTAAACATAACAGATTATTCTTCTCTTGAGTCTTGTAAAATATGTTTGACAGTTGTATTAGTTTTCTATTACTGCTGTAACAAATTACCACAAACTTAGAGGCTTAAAATAACACAAACTTATGATCTTTGAGTTCTGAAGTTCATAAATCTGACACTGGTCTCATCAGGCTAAGCTGAAAGTGTTGAAAAGGCTGTATTCCTTTCTGAAGGCTCTAGGGGAGAATCCATTTCCGTACCTTTTTCAACCTTAGTTCATTGCCCCTTTCTTCTATCTTCAAAGTCAGCAACAGCAGACTAAGTCCTTCTCACAGTGCATTCTCTCTAGTTCTCTGACTATAGTTTGGGAAGGTCCTGAGCTTTTAAGGACTTAAAAGATGATATTGGGGCCACTTGGGTAATCTGGGATAATTTCTCCATCTGAAGGCCCCTAACCTTAATCACATATACAAAGTTCCTTTACCACGTAAGGTAACATATTCACAGATTCTGGGAATTAGAGTGTGGACATCTTTGGGGAGCCATTCTTCTGGCTATCATGATGAATGAAAGAAAAACATTTTTAAATTGTCTAAAGGGGTTTCAGTGTATGTAGATTTAATACATAAGACAACCACAATATAAAAAGATGAGGGATCTATATGGCGGTAAAGTTTCTATATTCCAACTGAAATGGTAACATCTGGATTCTAAGTGGGCAGTGAAAACTTAAGTATGAACTTAACTTTGTTGTATTCTCTAGAACACTGATCTAAAAAAGTATACAAAGATATAGTTAAAAGATACAATAGATAAAATAAAATGGAATGCTAAAAAATATTCAAATAACTTGAAAAAAGGCAGGAAAGGGTTAAGAGAGGAACAGAAAATAGAAGGAAAAAAGAGAAAAGAGATAATAAAATGGTACACCAAAATTCAAACATAATAGTCAGATTAAGTGCAAATGGTCTAAATACAACAATTAAAAGACCAAGATTATCAGAATGAACTTGAGAAATGTAACCCAACTATATGCTGTCAAAACAAACTCATTTCAACCATCATATAGCAAGTGTAAGGTAAAAGGATTAAGAAAAGATATACTATGCAAACATTAATCAAAAGAAAATTCAAGTAGATATATTAATATCAGAAAAAGTAAACTTTAGAGCAAAGAAAATTACCAGGGATAAAGAGGTACATTATGTAATAATAAAAGGGTCAATTCACAAAGAAGACGTAACAATCCTAAACGTGTATGCACCTAACAGCAAAGCTTCAAAATACATGAAACATTTACCCTAAAGAAATGGTCACTGAACTGAAGGAAGAAATAGATAAACCCACAATTATATTTAGAAATTTCCTGCATTCCTCTCTCATAATTAATGGAAATCTCCAGTCCCAGGTAGTTTCAACGCCAAATTCCACTAAACATTTAAAGAAGTAATAATATCAACTATACACAAATCTTCCAGAAAATAGAAGAGATGGGAACACTACCCATCTCTTTTTATGAGACTAGCATTACTCACACCAAAACCAGACAAAACCAATACAAAACAAAAAAGAAAACTAGAACACAGGCACAAAATATATCTTTTGAACATACATGCAAAATCCTCAACAAAATATTAGTAAATCAAGTCTGATAATATATAAAAAGAATAATAAACTACAATGAAGTGGGGTTCGTCCCAGGAATGCAAAGTTGGTTCAATATTTTAAAATCAATCAATGTAAGCCACCACATTTACAATCTAAAGAAGATAAATCACATGATAATATCAATTTATGCAAGAAAAGCATTTGACAAAATTTGACAACTAGTAATGATAAAATAAATAACTCACTGCAAAGTAAAAATAGAAGAGAACTTCCTCAATCTGATAAAGAACATTTTAAAAAATTCTACATTAACAAGCCAACATTGTATTGGAGTTTCTAACCAATGCAGTGAGCCAAGAAAAAGAAAGAAAAGCCATTCAGATTGGAAAGGAAAAAATAATTTTTTCCCTAGACAATTTGGTCATCGACATTTAAAAATTCCCAAAGCATCTATGAAAAAGCTACTAGAACCAGTAAGTGAATTTAGCAATGTTACAGAATACAAAGTCAACATACAGAAATCAATTATATTTCTATACTCTAGCAAGGAATAATTGAAAATATAAATAAAAAATGATACCATTTATAATAGCATTAAAAAACATAAAATACTTATGGAGAAAACTAGCTAAATATAGACAGAATTTACACTCAAAACTAAAGAACACTGCTGAGTGAAATTAAAGATTACCCAAATGGATGAAAAGATTTACCATGCTCATTAATAAGAAGTTTTAATATTGTTAAGGTATCAATTATACTCACGTTGATCTATAAATTCAAGACAATCCTAATCTAAATCTCAGTAGGCTATTTGATAGCAATTGATAAGCTGATTATAAAATTTATGTGGAAAAGCAAAGAAAGTAGAAAATCCAAAAAAAAATTGAAAAGAGCAAAACTGGGGGATTCGCACTATCTGACTTCAAGATTATAATATAAAGCTATAGTAATCAAGACAGTGTGGTATTGGGATGAGGCTAGACATATAAATAATGGAACAGAATAAAGAGTATAACAATAGGACATTCCTATAGTATAGGAACTGGACATCCATATGGGAAGGAAGAAAGCAAGGGGGAAGGAAGGAAAGAAGGGAGAGAGGGAAGGAGGGAGGGGAGAGGGGAAAGAAATCCTTCTCCATGACCCTTATCTTGTACCATATACAAAAATTAACCTGAAATGGATCATAAGCTTAAGTATAAAAGCTAAAACTACAAGACTTGCAGAAGAAAACATAGGTGAAAATCTTTGTGATTTGGGTTGGGCAAAGATTTCTTAAGCAGGGCACAAAATGCACTTAAATTAAAAGAAAAAATTGATAAAATTAAAAACTAGTTTTTTTGGAAGACACGGTTAAGAAAATTAAAAGAGAAAACAGAATAGGAGAAAATATTTGCAAAACATATATCTAATAAAGGACTTATATTCAGATTATATGAAATTCTTATACTTCAAGACAAAAAAATTCAATTAAAAAAGAAAACAGGCAAAATATTTAAAGAGACACTTTACCAAAAAGAGATATACAGATGGCAAAAAAAGTACATGAAAAGTGCCCCAACATCAGTATTCATTAGGGAAATCAAATTAAAACCACAACAAGAAATACACTTATTAGAATGGCTAAAATTAAAAAGACTGACAATTCCAAGTGCCAATAAGATGCAAAGTGATGTGAACTCTCATTCTTTGCTGGAGGGAATCAAAATGGTACAGGCCCTTTGGAAAACAGTTTAGAAGCTTCTTATAAAGTAAAATATTCACTCCTAGGTATTTACTCTAGAGAAATGGAAACAGATTTCCTCACAAAAACTCATTTCTGAATGTTTATAGTAGCTTTATTCATTTTAACCAAATGTAGAAACAACCAAAATGTCTACCGACTGATAGATGGATAAACAAATTGTGGTAATTCATGCAATGGAACACTACTCAGCAATGAAAAGCAAAGAACTACTAATACATGCAACAATACGTTTCTTTGACATGTTGTTGCCTGTTATAAAACCTGGAATGACGACAGGGTGAGACTTGACTCATTTTCTTGTTCCCTTCATTTTACATCAACAATCGTCAGAGTATCTTGTTTTCTATTCCAGGGCTCAAGGCAGAGTGGCTCAGATTTACTTAACCAACCACACATTTGGACACCTTCCTTACTCCACAGGTAATCTGAAAGGGCCTAACACTTTAAGACCTTATTTGTGAGGTTTGGTCAAAACGATAGGACTACATAAAATAATACAATGATTCTGAAAGTAGAATTAGGGAGGGTACGAAGAGATAAAAGGAGATTAATAACATTCAAATATCAAAAAAGAAAAAGTATAAAAGAAAAGGATTAGAATAAAGAAGCCGTATCTCAAAATGAGAATGATGACATATGATCCAGGAAAAAGAATGGTAAGTGGGAGAAAAGAATTTATATAACAAAGGTGCCTTTCCTTCTGAAGCACACTCTTACTCACTTGTTGAGTGGAAGGTAAAAGAGATGCCCACTTGGGACACGAGAGGAGCTTAGGTTTCAGTCAACAGTCTTTATATTCTCCACACACTTGGAACTATTCACACAACTCATCCGAAACTCTAAGAAAAATAAGAGAAGTGTTGTTGCAAACACAGTTCTAGAGGCAGCCTGGTGAAAAGAAACAAGCCTGGAACTTGGTCGAGAGCTCTGGGGTCAAGGCCCTGTCGCACCTCTTTCCTGAGCCAGACACAACCCCTCTGCACCTGTTATGATGACAACATAATAACTAAGGCCTATCTGTCCCAGGGCTGCGGAGGGTCAAGGTCACTTCGAAAATTGCCGTGCAGTATATCAACGCTAGTTCTTCCTGTTGTTGTCACATTAAACTATGCCGCACCAGCACTGGCCTGTTTCTGTCATTCCCCTTTGTGATTCAGTTAGCATAACGCAAAATAATGGAAATTAAAATCAGTCCATAAGAATAGGCAAGGAAAGAAGAACTGGAAATGTGAATATGGTTAACTAAATAGCACAGTTAGCTAGTGAGCCTTTTTGGTTAAAAATACCTATGTATCTACACACTGATACATATGTATATAGTGTTCTGAGCACAGGACTGACTTACTGGCTTATTGAATGTTATCAGTCTCCAAGAGCGTTGAGTCATCTGTTTAAAACCTTATCCCACCATGACAAACAAGCAGAGCAAACACTGGCTGCGTCTGCCAATACACTGCCGCGCTTAGTGTTCACCGGAATAGAATGAAGCATCCCTGTGGACCCGGCCGGTCTGCGGGCTTCTGGCCTTGCTTAAGTTTTTCTGTTAAAGGACAGGGCTTAGCCTAGCATTAAGAGACCAAGTAACCCTCCTCAGAAGGGCTAGAGGACAGAATATTCTGAGTGATATCCAGAAACTAGCTTTACTTATATCAGATTTCTCCCTTCATCCTGTAAACTTAACTCCAGAAACGGAGTCACTACAGAAGTCACTAAATATAGAAGTCATTAAAAATTCCATTTTTCAAAGGAAGATTTTTATTTGATTCTGCCTCTGCTATCAACAAAAATAATTCTTTTTTTCTAAGGCTATACATATCCCACACCTTAAAGGAAATTTATTAAGTTTAGGCCTCAAGACAAAATAATTCAAAATCTTTCCTGACTCATCACATAATTCTTGCTAATGCTTAGCTACCAACATTAGAGTCTTCTTTTTGATGAACATGTAGTTACTAGACAGAAATTCCAGACCAAGTTCCCACATGCGTGGCTTGAGAACAAGGATAAGTTTATGTTAGTGTCTTAAGAGGCTGGTAGGGACCCAGATTCAGGGTGAGCTTGGCTAAAGTGTCTATTCACACCTATCTTCAAATCCTCTGACAGGAAGCGTTGCCTGAAGAGCTCTGTCACCCTGCTAGGGCCAGCTTCTACTGTCTTGGCCAAAGGCTGGAGCTGAGAATGCAAACAGAAAGACAGAGCTGCTGAATGAGCAGGTAAATAAACGTGTGAGTGAGCAGGGGGTGTTCAGGTCGTCCTTATCCTTTCCTGTGCAGGCTGACTCCCAACATTCACAGTGCTAAGGGACTTGTTGGGAAGACTGGCCATCGCTCATAATCACATAATAGGAAAGCTTGAAAAGTTCTCATTTTGCAAACCAAGACACAGACAAGTCAAGTAATTTGTTCAAAATCACACAACTAATTAATTTCAGAGCTAGCACGTAAGCCTCATTCTCCTAATTTATTCAATTACTCAACAGATATTTACTATGTGATAAGCACCATGCTCCGTGACTCAGATCAGCAAATCTCAACTAGGGTCCAGGCACCACTTTGGCCAAAGGGACCTTACGAAGAGTCACAGATTAATCTAAAAATATAACTGCTGCCTCTAGATCTTCCAAGAAAATGATGCACAACCCTCATGGACTTTCATGAGCAGCTACATGAAGTGTTACGTAGGCCCCAGCTATACCTCTCTGACCAAACCTCTCACCATCTCCCCCTCACTAACTCGAGCACTTCCTGAGTGTTCCTTGAACCATCCAAGCATGCTCCTGCCTCAGGAACTTTGCATATCCTGTTTTCTGTCTGGAATGCTCTTCTCCCACCCACTTCTTTCAAATGCTTCACTTCTTTCAAATGTCACCTTCTTAGCAAGGCCTTCCCAAACAACCCTATTCAAAATTGCAACCCCTCCTATATATACCCAGCCCTTCCCATCCCCGTTCTTTGCTCACTTTTACTTATTTATATATTTACTATGTATTTGCTTATTTGTTTACAGTCTATGTCCCCCTACTCCAGGATATAAGCTCCATTTTTCACAGGTTTTATTCACTGCTTTATTCTTAATACCTACAATAGCGCCTGGCACATTGTAGGTGTCAGTAAATATTTGTCGAATACAAGAATAATGTATATAAACACACCTAGCATGTGTCTGGAATACAGTAGGCATTCAATAAATCGTAGCTATTATTATCTAGAATTTACTAGAGTGAAAGTCTGCAAACTATCATCAACAGGCTGTAATCCTCTAAGGCATGCAAAACGTCCTCATTAACTTCTACAGAACATTCTACCTAGTTGCTAAGATATGGCAAAAGCCTGCCTCTTTCATGTCTAGATCACTACTATATATTCAAAATGGGTTCAAAAAATGATTTTTGATGGAAATCTAAGTTTCTAAGTGAAATCTCCTCAGTAAAATTTGCAGCAGTTTTGTAACATGATTTTTTTAGCAACGAAAAGAAATTGACAACTTATTTTTGCTTGTTATTTATTTCAGTCCTTCAGGTTCTTACTGATTGTACACAAGAATGTGCCTCAAAATGCATTCAACTTAGGATAAAGCATAGACATTCTTTTCATTTCCTTTACTTTCCTCCCTCTCCCACTGCAAATTGTATCAACGTGACTGACAACTATTTTGCCAACATTACAAGTGTATTTTTCAACTTTTTGCTCTTCTATTCCCTTTACTCACATACCAAATTATTTTTTTCCTTTGGTTTGACTATCGTAGCATCCTTCTGTAGGTGATATATTATTTTAATCCACAAAATTCATGTGTGAATGTAGAACTTTATTTTCTATGCCTCATATTCAATTTCAGACCTCACTTTTTCCTGGTGAAAGAATAATAACTTGTTAGCAAGTGCTTACTGTGTGTTGGACATTGTCCTAAGAGAATTAACGCACTAATTCTCATGATAGTCTTATGAGGCACCCATATTACAGATAAGCCAAGTGAGGCATAGAGAGGTTAAAGGTCTTCACTATGGTCATACAGCTGATCGTGGTAGAGCTGGGATTCAAACATAGGTAGTGTGACTCCAGAGTTAATTCTCTTAGCCACTCCACTATAGCTATACCTCTTTTAAAAGTTGCTAGGGGGCTGGCTTGGTGGCATAGTGGTTAAGTTCACGTGCTCCACTTTGGCAGCCAGGGTTCGCAGGTTCGGATTCTAGGTACAGACTGACACACTGCTTGTCAAGCCATGCTGTGGCAGTGTCCCATGTACAAAATAGAGAAAGATGGGCACAGACGTTAGCTCAGGGCTAATCTTCCCAGCAAAAAGAGGAAGATTGGCAGTGGATGTTAGCCCAGGGCTGATCTTCCTCACCAAAAAAAAAAAAAAAAAAGTTGCTAGAAAACTTAATCTAGTGAATTCCAGGCTGATTCAATCACTTTTGTTTTTTCAGGTCATTTCCAGTTTAAACTCAGTTCAAATTCTCCCCCTCCATATCATTGCCCTCAAGGGTGCATATATTTTTATCAGGACAGTGGTGGAAAAGGCGTCTTCTCCATCATCACCCTTCCAGATTAGGGTGTACTACTTGTGTCTAAATTCCCCACTTTGCCCATTTGCCCCCTTCTGAGGTGGTCCTCACTCAGAGGACAACCCTTGCTCCCTCTCCCCTGCCACTCTGGCCACAGCTTTTTGAGTTTGATGGATCTGCCAGATATCTAAGTAGTAATGTCAAATAGACTAGAACCAAGAAGAGAGGTCTGACCTAGCCCAGAGATGGTCATTGAAGCCACGGGAGCAGATCTTGCTAAAAGTCTCCATGCTACCTGGCAGATCCAAATGCAATATGCGCTCCCCCAGAAAGGTCATGTTCTTGAAGTTCTCCTGCAGGACAAATCGATAAAGGGCCCTCCGCTCTCAGCTCAGCCACTGCCACCGCCCAGGTGCATCAGGACCATGTCCCTTAAGAGCCAAAGTCTTTTCCATTATTACTGTTGTTGCTGTTGTCATCATCATTGCTGTTTCATTGTTGAATTTTTGTTCATTCTTAATTTTTTTTACGTGTTATTGATCTCTTTAAAAAATTTATTCTATTTCCATGACAGATTTTTTTTTCCCTCTGTGGGTCAGGATTCTGTATAGAAAAAGCTCTTTCCACCTTTCCCACCAGACTGAAAGCTCTGGAAGCACAGGGCTTGCATCTATCTTACTCATGGCTGCACGGTTAAGGGCAAACATAATGCCAAGCAGTAACTTCAGGGCTCAAAGTTACTGCTTGTTTAAACTTGCATTTGTTTTAACAAGTTGAAATGGAATTTCATCTCCCTCTTCTTAATCACTTAGAATGTGGATCCATAGTTTGCCTTAAGAGGACCTCAGAACAATATTTTTTACAAATTATATGGGTATATTTATTGAATATATTGGCAAAGTACACTATAATTTAAAGACTAAAGACTTGTTTTCAAATATGTCTTAGAAATGGAAAGAGCCTATTCCAACAGCGTGTTCATGACGCTGTGCTTTTCTTTCTAACCCCTGGTAATTGTTCTGCACTGCGTGACGTATCTGGCAAACCTGGGAGGCTGCAACCAAGCTGAGAGAATATGGGTATGGTTGGAAATAGGATTCCATCTTTTTTAAAAATGTGAGCATCTGAAAAAGGAATCGGTATGTGAAGGTCAATCTACAAAAGCACATGAGTGAACAGTTGAATGGAATGACTAGAGTAGAAGTAAAAACATCACCAGACTGACAGACGGCATTCAAAGTTTCCACTGCCAATGCCACCACGGTCCATTTGGACAGGTCAAAGAGCCTTCTCCATCACCACCACCATGCCACCATCTCATCATAGTCATACAAATATCTAACACACACAAAGCGCCTACCAGCTTTCAGGAAGCTGTGCTTAGAAGTTTTCATAGATTATTTCGTTCAGTCATCCCAAGAGCCCTACAAGGTAAACGTTATTATTATCATCAAACTATTACAGATGAAGAAACCAAAGCTAGAGAAACTAGGTAACCTGCCTAAGGGCAACATTAAGTAAGGGGCACAATTGGACTTTGAATCTTAACAATTTGATTCCAACACTCAAACTTTATTTTTTTAACATCATAATCCTAGAGAAGACGTTAGTTTAACTCATTTGGAAATTCACATACCAAAGAAACTGTTATTCACGACACTCTATCAGGACATACATGCATTTGTTTGCCAGGGCTGCCACCACAAACTGGATGGCTTAAAACAACAGAAATTTATTCTCTCACAGTTTTGGAAAGTTAAAATCTGAAATGAAGGTGATGGTCTGAAGCCTGTAGGGGAGGATCCCTTCTTGCCTTTTCTAGCTTCTGGTAGCCTCAGGTGTTCCTTAGTCTGTGGCTGCATAACTCCAATCTCTGCCTCCAAGACCCAAACTCTTAATCAGTTCTTTCTATCAAACCTCTCTGAGTCTCCATTTTCTCACTAATTTTCTCTATTAGAGATTAAGTTAAATATATCAAGTCCTTTTCAGCTCCAAAATTCTATTATTCTAAATAAAACATGGCCAAATTAACCCTTCACATATTTAGTAATTATACATAATCACATAAGCATGATTTTGCTAATAATAGTTTAGCATAAAAGGTCATCCCTCACTTAAATGACAGTTACTAACATTATTTTAACACTGTTAACTCAAGTGTTTCTGGGATCTGATTGGTACCTCTTTACTGCTCAGAGTGGGTGGAGGTTGCAGTATCAGGAACGATTACAGAGGAGGCCCTTGTACCAAGCTGGCTACAGGATCTGACATTAGCTGTGCTCCTGTTCCGAGCCCCTAAGCAAGCCTCACAGCTGGGGTCTCCCAAGCCTCCTAATGGTGAATGTCCACATAGCATCCTAAATAATGAGAATAACAGCTATCATTGAACCTTCAAAGGCTTCTTCTTGCCCTTAGGACCATGTCTAAAATGCTAAGAAGTGTTTCTCAAACTATCTGTGGTGACAGACTAATTTTTTTTCCAATTTTATTGAGGTGATAGACGAATTTTTAATCTCTAATCCATTGTGAATCAACAGATTAGAGATTTAAAATTTTATCTTTGTAAAGTACAACAAAATGAACTTCTAGAAAAATAAATTTAAAAAGATGGACAAACTCAACAGACCTCAAATTACATTTTAATAAATCAAACCAGAACAAACATAACAGGAAAAAATTACAGAAACTATATATATTATTCATCGCAAGTGTGCAGGAGATTAAAACGGAGAATTGCTGATTATGCTCATAATTTTTGTCAATTACAATCATCAAAAACAAAAAGTTATAAAGAAAACAAAACTTCCCTGTGTTAAATTGCTTTGCACACACTTTGAATGAACACTGTGTATATCAATAGTTGAGCTCGTTTTCTGCTTGTTAACTTATCTAGGTTGGATTGACGACAATGCTACTCTCGGGGGATAAGATACATCTGTGTTTTGTTCTAATAACACTCAGAGAAGTCAGTCTCACAAAGGAATATTGATAGAAATGGAAAAAAATGAATTACAGTACGCTCAGGATATTTGTTTTTAATTTTTATCTAAAGTGAAGCAAGTGATGCTATATTTCAAAATCCATCTTTAATCCTTTGTCAGTAAACAGTTACAATTTATCATGTAAAGTCATGGTTGAATTTATATTATCTTCCAAAATTAAAAGGAATGCTGAATCCACCATTTTTTCATTCATATATCTTCTTTTCATAAAAAGTAAAATTCCAAACATTCTATCAAATTTGTAAGTCACTCAAGATCATCAATTATCCCATTGAAACTTTTTGTTAAATTATGAAACATGTCATAACAATCCATAGAAACTGTTCTTCCAAGCTTCTAGCTCTCAATTTTACCCTTCAGTTTTACCTATTATTGAAATATATTTTGCATTCCTTCCTTGCCTGGATGTATTTAGATCATTGAAAATATCACAGATGTCAGATATATAAACAACTCTATGCTGTCCAATTCACCACTTTAAAATGTCGGGATAAAACTGATTTCTTATCTTGCAGAAAGAAGAAGAGTTTCTTTTGTGGTTCAAACATTCTCAACAGAATGTTTTCCCTCTATAATCAACAAAACTCAAAAACAGTAGCTTATAATTAGCTTTCATATCATTCGTATCATCACATAATAAAGAGAATAATAAGTAGAATTTAACACATTAGCCTTGACATAACTCACAATTTTTACCACGTCACTAAGCACGCTGTCTAGTTCAGCTGACATTTTTCTCTTAACAAGACTTTCTCGATCAAGGAAGTAGTGTGTTAGATTACAAGCTTCTTTATCTGTGTATTTATTCCAGAATTGTTTTCTATTATTGCAGTTGCACCATTAGAGGATACATCTACATAAAACTTAAGCTGCAAACCACATTAGCTGACACTCACCACGTGCTTAGATATTGTGGTAATATCAAAATGCAACAAGAGTTGCTAAACATTTGCTCTTTATTTATCTCATGTAGACCCATTATCAACAGTTTGGAACCAGCACCACACTTTGAGTAACTTTGATCTACAAGACTCTCCATAATCCATCCCTCACTCAACTCTCCAGTCTCATCCCATCCCACTTTCCCCCTCACTCTCTATACTCTGGTCATATATAAATACTCCATGTTCTCTCCTACTTCACCCTCTAGACTTCCATTAGAACTTGCCAGCTTTATAACTGTTTATATCTGTGTTCCCTTCTAGAATGTAACCACCATAGGGCCAGAGACTACATCTACCTTCCTTTATCATCAAATCCCAAATGCCAGGAACATTGCAGATGTTCAATATTCACTGGACAGACTTTTTCTGCAGCAGTTTACAAAGTACAGCCACAAAAATGGCTCATATCTTTAGGAAAAAATATAAAATAACATATGCAGACTCATTGGTGGCAAAAGTACAAAATGACCCCTCACTTTGACAGTACAACTGCCTCCTTCTAGGAACTATTTAGCTCCTGAGCCTTCTGGAGGCAGAAAAAGAAAAGGAATGAAGGAGAAGGAGGTGAGTTGGGATGGGAAGGAAGGCAGAAACAAATGAAGAAAGAGGCCAAGTGAGAACAGCAGTTCAAAAGCAGCTGTTTTCCGTATTTTCCCATTTGCTTCATCTGGAATAGCCTTCCATCTCTCACTTTGCATTCCCCACTCTCACTTCATACCCTACCTGATGAACTTCCATCCATCCTTCAAGACTTACATGATTATCACCTCCCTTACACACACACACACACACATATACACACACAGCTGAGGATGGATGCTCCCTTCTCTCTACCGTATTCTTCAAATCCATAGCGCTCAGTATTCATCTCTGTTGCAACACATATCATATCATTTTTTCAAAGTTGTTTACTTGTCAATCTTCCCTCTACCTAGAACGTATCTTCCTTGGGGGCAGGAATTCCTGTTCAGCTTTAAGGTTCCAGTACCTAGTTTAGTGCCTGGCCAGGTGAAGATTTCAATGTATGTTTGCTGATATAATGAATGAATAAGGGTTATGTCTATTTTTCTGGCCATAAGAAGTCACTGGGGGGAGAGAGGTGAGGGATGGAAACAGGAAAGTAGGGAAGGAAAAAAAAAGATTGGGTGTGGAGTGAGCGATGGAAATTTGGAAATTAGGACAGATAGCAGTAAAAGGAACTCCTAAGGGTGAAGTAAATGAGGATAGATATGTGGGAGAAAAAATAGGTAAGAAAAAGGAGGCAAAAAGATCACTGAGTTATTGCAAAAAATGCTTTAATATTCTATGAAATGTTATCTCTTTTTCTTTTTCTCTTTACTTGAGTATCCTTGTTCCTTTGCTTATTCATTTATCTTTTCAACCATAATTTATTGAGAGTCTACTTTATGGAAGGCATTGTGCTAGGTTCTGGGAATATGGAGATAGAGAACTGAGCTGGTAAGCAGGTAGTTACGATACAGCATGATAAGAGCAAGAATCGAAATTTATATAGAATAGAATAAGGGCAGGGAAGAAGGGCATCTAAACTGCCAGACCTTGCATATTTACCACATGGATGCTTTTGGCCTTTCAGTCAAAGAATGGACTCATAACGTATCAGTCTTTGCCTGAGATGGGTTCCCAGGCTACGCCTTGGGAGGATAAAACATTCTGTGACTTAGAATTTCTTTTCATATTTCTCAGTGTTCAAAGTTAGAGTTTTGTCTTTAATCTGTTTTAATAAAAGTATAAATGACTTTTCTAATTTAAGACATCTCCTAAAGCTAACCAGACAGGTAAATGATTTTTCACATTTTATGGATTATTTTTTCTTCCCACTTTTCTGCAGCAAAGAGATAAATTCTGCCCTACCTAATGTAATAGGGAAAGTACTGATTTCTGAATTTGTTAATTTCACTTTGCTGACATTTTGCCTTGAATTTATAACATAGATTAATAATAGTCTAATGGAATATATCTACCTAACCTGATTTACTAACATTAATATTTGCATTACTGTCATTTCTGTAAAACTTCAAAATTTGGTATCTGAGGTCTTCAGCTGGGTGTGTAATTTTTTAAATTGATAATCTGATGATAATTAAGATATCATAATTTATAAACTCTATTCATTTAAAATCATTTAGTGCATACAAGTAAAATAAATGTTTATCTAAGTTCATCTTTATACAAAGAGTTCAGATTAGAAAAAAAACATTAAATCTCAATTACATTCTGGTTTCTAAAATAGCATGGTAACACGATGCAGAAGTAAAAACTGAGTGTGCTGCATACTGAATTTTCAATTAACTATTGATACTATTTGCTATGTTTCCATAACTCAAAGAGACTGTGAGGAGGGTGGGTAGAATAGGGAAAGTCCCTTTCTGTAAGAAATTCTAGCTAGAATCCAATCTAGAAGCTGTGATGACTGACATAAAATCTTGGTTAAACAATAGAGAGGGGAGCTAAAAGATACAATGAACAGTAAACACGTGGGTGAGAGCTGTGAATCACAAGGGAGGTGGTAGGAAAAAAGGTGATATTTATTCTCACATTTGATCCGGTGGAGTCAGCCAGGAGACAGGGCAGGAAGTAGAGAACAAAGAAAGAGGCCCTATGGAGAAAGCCTTCTCCTGCAGGCTTTCCTCTCAGTAGCAGACTGGATTCTTGCTTTGGTGCTAGAAGAGCATCTATTTCCCATCTCAAGGTGAATGAGAGTTAATTCTGGTCAAAGGGTGATATGATGAGATTACAACAACTTAGTAAGGGACCAATTAGTTCAGTTAAAAGGAACAAGATGCAACAGTTGAAATGTAAAGAGGAAATCCCAATTTGGATCTAAGATTTATATTTATTTTAGCCTTGCTTAAAATTATTCTTTCATTTTCTGCATCTATTTATATAATTGATTAGTATTCATACTGGTGATTAAATTAAAAAAATATATTTTTGCAGATGCAAGCAAAATTACAGTTTGGTCTAAATCTCCCTTACAAACACATGGAGTTTGTCCTGCAATAGTCACCATCCTAAGTAGCTGAATTAGAAGCCCTAAAGCCACAGTTTTCAAACTCTTTTTAACTCATGTTCCTTTTATAAACATGTGCTCCAAGGGAATTCTGATTCGTATCCACACCACTAAATACGATTTTTGTTGAGTTTTATTTTCTATAGTTTTTATTATGAAATCATTTATCACTGCCCCCACGTTTCATTTGATACCAATACCACCATCCTAGGGCACATCTTTCCACCTTGAGATTCACAGCCTTAAATAAATCATTCAGCCTTTCTTTGGTGGCTTTATATCACCACAACAAATAGAGATGGAGTAAACAACTCGGTTACATTATTATCTAACACGTCTACACAGGTAAACACTGAATTTGAAAATTAATAAAACACAATATATACCTCTATAAATAGAAAATATTTTGCTATATTTGGTTTTATAAAGTACTATAATCTGATTATTTAGACTAGAGGAAATAAAGCATTTAGTGTGTTATGAAGGAAAAAAAGCAAAAGAGTCTGAGATTTCCATTTAGGTCAAAGTAGTGAAAAGAATAATTACTTTTGAGTAAGATGGGGAGAGGGGCTATCAGGACAAGTCTTAATTTAGCTAAATCAGAAAGCAAGGAGAGGGCCGGCCCCGTGGCTCAGCAGTTAAGTGCACGGGCTCCGCTGCTGGCGGCCCAGGTTCAGATCCCAGGCGCGCACCGACGCACCGCTTCTCCCGCCACGCTGAGGCCGCGTCCCACATACAGCAACTAGAAGGATGTGCAACTATGACATAACTATCTACTGGGGCTTTGGGGGGAAAAAATAAATAAATAAAATTATAAAAAAAAAAAGAAAGAAAGCAAGGAGATGTTATTTTTTAAAGGCTAAAAGTTGTGCCACTTAACAAAAGTCATCCAACTAAGCAATTCTTGATGGTTTCTAAATATATGTGCTATTGTAAGCCAATATGAAATACACAGCAAAGTTTAAAAAAAGAAGAAAATGTGTATTTTTGTTCAAGATATCCAGCTGAGATTAGCTCTATAGGCTTCCTTAAATAAGCTTGCCAGAGATTTCTAATATCTCCATTTCTTAGTTAAGTGCTCTTTGTTAATAAATGACAGAAATTAACATAATTTTAAAATTTTAATCAAAATCAACTAACATTTCTTAAAGGAATTCTATGGCTAAGGTATACACAAGAGTGGTAAAAGCTACAATAATGTATATTTCTAAGGGCACATGCACTTAAGGAAGATGTAGTCTAGTCACAGATATATATATATATACGTATACACATGAAAACTATTGGACAAAGCAAAATGTAATTGCTTCTAAAGGAGACAAATTACTCAAAGTACTAGAGAAACACAGAGGACAAAGGCAATAAATGAACTGGGAGACCAGAATTTTCTGGGAAGACGGAGTGTTTGACCTGCGCTTTAAGGTAAATAAGTTGGTTTTCAAAGGGTAGAAAGGAGAATGAGTGATATTCTAGATGGATGGCACATCAGAAGCAAATGTTTCCTCCCTGTCTAAAGAATAAAAATCTAGTTTAGATGCAGACGATGGACAAGTAAGAGATAAGGATGGACAGGTAAGTGAAGCCCACAGCTTTGAAAGCCACAGTGATTCTGTACTTGATCTTGAAGACAACAGGAAACTGCTGAAGGTTTTTAAGCACAAGAGTGATTCAATCAGAGAAGAACTTTAAAATGTTCTTTGTTCTTTTGCGCAAGTAAATACTAAATATATTATTGACATTATGCTATAAATACAATCAAATTTCCAGGATACTAAAAAGTAAAGCTAAAGAGAAACAATTTAAGGAAAGGGATAGGATCACTAGTCATTACATTTTGAAATAAGGTGGCCTGATAGTTCATTGGGGATCTGGTTATTCCATCGTGATTCTCCAGAGGACATTGTCCAACGAGGGTCAGACACAGTTTGGGGAGGAGAAAAAAGGACCCTGACCACTAAATGACTGGACCAAATTTTCTCCAGCGTTATGAGTTTAAAAAGAGAATTCTTATCTGTAAGAGTTCTGATGATATAGATTTTTTTCTTGTACTTTTATGTTTATTTTTATATTTTTCCTAGGATATTCTTTATTCCTTCTTCTATTGTAGTTGTATTGGTAAACTGGCATTTTCTCATTATCTATTTTTAATGTATTTTTTATTTTTTGACAATTTTCTATTTTATGTAGTATCTTTAATACATACTTTTAAATTTTCCTTTTTGATACTTCTTATTGTTCTAAGCATGAGTTCTCAGGACTGTTTATAAATATTATCTGAGATGACTCTAATTTCCAAATATGTTTCTTCTGTAGGATATGCTCCTTTCAGTAGTATAGGTTTTTAAAGTGAGTATTCAATGAGACCGGACTGACCAAGAAAAACACAGAGATCAGAAAATGGGTAAGGAATCGATGAATATAATCTTTCTTTAATATCTGGTTATTTGAACACTGATAGATCCTTAATGTCTCTTCCCAAATCATTTTTTAAAGTAAACCAAATTATTTCATATCCTCTTCTGGCCCATATCATCATCAGAATATCCTGCAATCCACAGGCAGATCATACATTATCTGACTAGCACTCACAGCCCCAGAGGGGGCCCTATGGTTTGAATCCTCACAAATAAATATTCCTTTGGTGTGACCATCATACATAAATTTATTTAACAGATGTTTAATGAAGGTCTATTATGCACCAGACATTGGTGATATATTAATGAACAAAACAGACAAAAATTGCTACTCTCTCAGAGGGGAGGCGGCGGGGAGAAGAGGTAGACAAACAATAAACTAAATTAACTACACAATTGCACGCTATGTTAGATGGTCACAAGCACTATGGAAATAATAAAATAGGCAAGAGAAACAGGAAGTTTATAGAGAAGCTAAAATTTTAAAGAGGGTGTTCAGTGAGGGCCTCACAAAGACGGACAAGACCTGAAGGAAGCAAGCAGGTGAGCTGTGACAATAGCTTAGGGAAGAGCGTTTCCAAGCAGAGAAAACAGCAAATGCCTTGAGGTAGGAATGTTCCAGGCATACTTGAAGAACAGAAGGAGGATAGTGTGCCTGGAGCCGCCGCAGTGTGACACGGGTTGAGGGGACAGTTAAAGGAGGTGAGCTCAAAGATGTAACAGGGCGCCGAGTCATACAAGCCTTGCGAGTCACTGTAAGAACTCTGGTTTTCTCTTTAAGTGAAATGGAGAGTGGCTGAAAGATTCTGAACAAAGGAATGATATCAAATGACATATTTAAAATGTTTAATTCTGGCTGCTACGACAATGACTGAAGGAGAAAATGGTAGAGCAACTAGAAGACTTTTGCAATAATCCAGGTGAGAAATGACAATGGCTAAAACCAGGGTAACAGTGTGTAAATATGGTCAGAAGTGGTGAGATTCTGAATATATACTGAATTCAGAGCAGACAATTTACTGACAGATTGGAATGTGAAGTATGAGAAAAAGAGAAGAATCAAGGAGGACTCTAAGGTCTTCTACATGAACAACCAGAGGGATAAAATTGGCATTTACTGAGATGGAAAAACTAGAATAACTGGTTTGGGGAAGAGAAGCTGGAATCAGAAGATAAGTCTGGGACACATTAAACTTGACGTCCAAGTGGAGATACTAAGCTGGCAGCTAGAATTACATGATGGGGATTCAGAGGAAAGGCACACGTAGGAAATATAAGTCCAGGAGTCATCAGCCTATAGACATTTAAAGCCATAAGACTAAATGAGACCACAAAAACGATGAGAACTGAGGGGAAGAAAATAATAAGAGTTCTGGAGCACTCCAACATTAAGAGTTCTGAAAGAAGAAACAGGCATAGCAAATGACTGAAAACAATAAGCCAGTGAATTAGGAGCAAACCCAAAAGAGGGCAGAGTCATGGAAGTGTCAAGTGCTGCTTGTAGGTCAAGCAAAATGAGGATTGCTATTTGATCTTCGGATTTAGCAACATGGAGGTCATTAGTAAGAGGTCATTAGCAACCTTGGCCAGAGCTATTTCAGTTGAATGATGGAGAAAGAAGCCTGTTTGGAATGCTTCAAGAGGAAATGAGAGCAACGAAATTAGAGACAGTGAAGATAGACAACTTTTTGGAACAATTTTGCTATAAAGGGAAGGAGAAAAATGCAGTGGTAGCAGGAGAGAAGGGAGAAGAGGATCAAAGGAGGTTGTCTTTGTTTTTCTTTTAAGATGGGAGATATAACAGTATGTTTGCCAGACGGTGGGCAAGAACCATTAGGGAGATGAATACTGGTGATTGCAGAGAAAACAGGGAGAATCACTGGAGTGATGTTCTTGAGTACATTTGAGAAATGGAGTACAACAAGTACAACAAGTAGAGGGTTGGCATTAGCTGGGAACTTGGATAGTTCTCATCCATACTAATGAGAGAAGACAGAGCTTAGGCACACAAAAGCAGAAGGTATTTAAAAGCGGTGGTACAAGCTTAAGATGTTTTCTTCTGGTTGCTTCTGTTTTCTCAGTGGAATAGAAAGCACAGTCATCCACTTAAAGTGAGGAAGGGACAGAAATGTTGGAGGCTTGGGGAAAGAGAGGAAAGTATTAAATAGACATCTGGGAGTATGAAAGTACGAGTGGCATGTGGAAATGTGATTGTCAGGCAGCATTAGAAGTCTACTTGAGTTTAGTGATGAAGAATTTGAAGTGAGACTAATAAGCGTGGGAAGCTATACAGGATAGATTAGGAATAGGAGAAGAGTTACATTGCATCAGTTTTACCATGGCCAAAGAATAGAGGGAATGATATAGTGATTAATCATGAAATTTAAGCTAGGTTAAAAAGGTTGATAAAATACAAAGGAAATGAGCTAAGGGAGGTAAGTAGCAGTCAAAGGATTGTTGAATCAGAGTATAAGGAAGCAAACTGGAGATAAGAGTTTATAGTCAGAGAAGGATGAAGGAATGGAGATTATGGCAAGGTTGCAGTTATTAGTTATGATATGGTCTTGAAGGAACAGAGGGGTGTGTCTGAGGAAGGATGTAGGACAAGATCACTGAAGGGAAGGATGTCAAGGAACCAAGTGGTTAGAGTAGTAGAAGGATCATTCACATGATATTAAAATCTTTTAAGAATTATGGCAGGAGCAGTGTTGTAAGAAATAAAAGTGAGCCAGGAGCTAAAATATTCAATAAATAAGATTATATTTGGGGCCAGCCCCATGGCCTAGCAGTTAAGTGCGCACGCTCTGCTACTGGTGGCCCGGGTTCGGTTCCCAGGCGCGCACCAACGCACCACTTGTCCAGCCGTGCTGAGGCGGTGTCCCACCTACAGCAACTAGCAGGATGTGCAAATATAACATACAACTATCTACTGGGGCTTTGGGGAGAAAAGGGGATAAAAAAGGAGGAGGATTGGCAATAGATGTTAGCTCAGGGCCGGTCTTCCTCACAAAAAAAAAAATTATATATTCAACAAAACGTCTAAAGTAAACGAGTTGATGAACCTTTGTGCTACTAAAGATAAGGTATTCATATAAGGAATAGGATCCTGCTTTTGCCTTTTACAGAATATTAATGACCACACCAAAAAGACAGATCATTGAAAGCTATTTCAACAATCAAGTTAAAAAGGAATCTAATAAGTACTGAGTAAATCATCCTTACATCTTTAAGGTTGGGTCACGCCTTTCCACTCTGTAGGAGTTCTTCAGAAAAGAACCCACACAACTAATGCATTTCGACTTTCTCTGAAAGAAGAGTTAGGTGACATAATTTATTTAGATTTACTTTGAAAGTACTCGACCTTAAAAAACACCTCTACAAAGAGCACATAAGAACAGAGAAATTATGAAATCAATACAATGCTCAAAAAGTGAAAAAGTAGGGGCTGGCCCAGTGGTGCAAGCAGTTGAGTGCGCGCCCTCCGCTGTGGCGGCCCGGAGTTCGCAGGCCCGGATCCCAGGTGTGTACCCACGCACCGCTTTTTAAGCCACGCTGTGGCAGCGTCCCATATAAAGTGGAGGAAGATGGGCACGGATGTTAGCCCAGGGCCGGTCTTCCTCAGCAGGAAAGAGGAGGATTGGCATCGGATGTTAGCTCAGGGCTGGTCTTCCTCACAAAAAAAAAAAAAAAAAGGTGAATAAGTAGGTTACCTTTAAAAATAAAGTACTACTTTTCAAATACGGAGGCACAAGGAATGATAAGGAAGGAAACGATGAGCCATTTAATGAGATTATTTCCTCCCTGAGTATTCTAACTACTGTAAGTCATCAGGGAAATCTGTAGCTTTCAGAAAATTGTTCCAATCATTCTGAACATTGATTAGATCTGTCCAAACTTAAGGAGACTATTAAGGAAAGCATATATTTCTAGGGGTGAACACTTAGCTAAATGATGGCATTGTGATGTAGCAGCAGTTAAACACTAAATATTCCCAGTTAAATTTTAAATTATACTCACAAATTATAATCTTTCACAAAGATAAATAGATGAAACACTGTAAAAAAGTAAATGTATCTGTTTAATCTTTTCCTCCCCCAAAAAAGAGAACTACAAAGCTCTTGTGGGTGACCTGGTTTGGGTGAATGTATCAAAAGTAAAAGTAAATGAAAACTAGAGAAGCTTTTCAAGGTAGCTGAGTGTCATGACTGAATATTCACTATGTCACAGGCGCTGCAAAAACAAAAACGAGTAGAAGACACACCCCTGCCTTCAAGTCACCCACAAACTAGAGGGAAAGACGTGCATGTAAGCAACATATACATGTGCAATATGCTTGTACATGCCGAACACTAGGGAACCAAAAAGGAGGGGTGATTACATCTTTCTGGGTCAGAGGAGGACAGCAGGTGATATTTGAACTGGGCCTTGAGGAATGAGTTGGAGTTCAGACTGAAGGAAGCCCATCTATGTGTGTCTGCAGGTTGGGAGGGTGAGGTATTAGGAAAAGAGAACCTCATGCAGAGGGAAAAGCATCAGTAAAATCTAGAGGAATGAGAATCCACAGGACATTTAGTTAATTGTGAAGAGAGAGGTGTGGTTTATGAGGAGAAACCAGACACTGGATGATAAAACTTGTAAAATGAAATTGGAAACGTAGCTTTGTAATTTATTTTTAAGACAGTTAAGTAGTCTGTTAGACTAAGTAGACTGTTCATTCTTACTCCTGTTAAGTAGTTATTTGCCAAAGTGTGTTCGACAGAATACTAGATCTATAGAATGTTGGTGGACATTACATGAAAAAGACAGCATCTTTGATCGAATAAGGTTAAAGAAAGTTTAAAGGATTTATTTACTCTAGACTTCTCTGCACTTCTTAATATACTAATACACATTGTGAATCTCAAAAAGAAAATAAATATACAGTTTTACAAACTAATTTAACCAAAGAACCCCCCTTCCTTTTTTAGGAGCATATTAGAAAACTAATGTTCTGTAGGAATGAAAAATGCTACTGGGGCAATGAGGAAATCACTGCAATATAAATTGGTTTCCCACCACATGACAGCATATATCTATTCCTCCCCCAATAAACATTTATTTAGTGCTAAGCCTAATAGTGCATAAAAGCACACAAGCCTTATAAATCCAAATTATGGTTATATGAATAAAAATAATATTAGATTCTTACTGGGTTAATCTGAACAAAACAAAAATGAACTTGGATTCTTACTGTAAAGGAAACAAGTTCATCACAGTGTAGTAGTAGTTAGGAGTGGAGACCTGGGAGCCAAACTGCCTGGATTTAAATGCCAGCTATTGCACGGACTAGCTGTGTGACCTCGGGCAAATTACTTAACCAGTCTGTGCTGCGTTTTTCTCTTCTGTAAAATGGGAATTGTAACAGTATCTAACTCAGAGGTTGTTCTGATGATTAGATAAATTGAATAAGCTCATACTTATAAAGTGCTTAGAACAGTGCTTGGCATATAGTAAGTGCAATGTGCTTTTTTGTGAAGTAGATAAATATGCTAGGGTCAGAGGAAGTGTTTTTCTTTCCTTTCCCAAAGTATTTTATTGCACATTTACTCTGGGAAATTTTTATCATAAATCAATAGCCTGTTCAGAGATTAGTGGAAATGAGCTAACACAAGGCCATTTGGGCTCTTCCCTTAAGTAGGAAACTTGACTAAACATCCATCTTGACCCTAGGGGTGAGCCATGGTCTCCTCGCTCTCATTATTTTCTCCACGCACCTGGTTGAAAAAGTCAGAATACAAAAATGTAACAGCAGGATGAAGGATTAAAGTTGATTGCTAGTTTCTTCTTTATACGTCTTGCTATTTTTCAAATCCTCCAAAATCAGTATGTATTAGTTTTATATTCAGAAAAAAAATGTTATTTTAAAAAGTCAGCTTTCAAACTAGAGTTAGAAACAAAGATGAACACAGTACAGTAACTTTTCTCCTTCCTAATCCAAAGATAGTGGCCAGGAATAATTGAGAGGTGAAGGTAGGATTAAGCCTTACGTTTTAAATTAGAAATAGTTGTGAATTTACCAAAGAAATTCTAAAAGTCTTACTATACTAAAAAAATTCATGAACATTAATATATTTTAAAGAAAAAATATGATTCACATTGAAATCATAGCTGCCTGAAAATTCAGGTCACTGTACCTTCTTTACAGAATTAAAAAGAAATAGTGTTCAGAGTTACCTTAAAATTAAAATTGTAAGAAAGAATTTAAGAGCTCAAATTTTGAGGAATAAAACTGAGAAGTCATCTTACAGACATTTCATAATAATAAAATCTGAAACATTTTTTTCCCTCCAGATTGAATAAAAGCATATTCCCCATTTCAGTAAATGCTGGATGATCATTCTGATTGCTCAGGTCAAAAATCTTAGTCATTTCTCTCACATCCCACACCCAGTTGCCCAGTGTATACTCTTTGCTCCTCTTAAATATATCTCCAGAATCTGACCATTTGCCACCTCTACCCACAACCACCTGGGCCCAAGCCACCATCCTAATTGGTCTCCCTGCTACCGTCCTTCCCTTCAGTCAATGCTCAAAACAGCATCCAAAGGAGTGATCCCATTACAACATAAGTCAGTTCGTGACACTCCTCTGCCCAAAACCCTCAGTGGTTTCCATCTTATTTGAAGTACAAGCTAAAGTCCTTGCCAAGCCTTCCATGATCTGGTCCATGTTACCGGGCTGATCTCACTCTTCCTCCCCTGTTCCATTTCAGTCTCTCTGGCCTCCTTACTGTTTCTAGAACAAGCCAGTCAGGGCTTTGCACATGCTGTTCTTTCTGTTTGGAATGGTCTTCCTACAGATGTTCACATGGCTCACTCCCTCGTCTCTTTCAATGCTTTGCTCAAACGTCACCTTATCCATAAGGTTTTCCCTGACCACCTCTTTTAAAATTGCAAACCGCCAGACACACATATTTCCCATCGTCCTTCCCAGAATTTTCTCTATATAGCACATAACATTATCTAACATCCCATATATTTCCCTTATTTATCTTGTTGTCTCTCCTCAATAGAATGAAAGCTTCATGAAAACAGAATTTTTCTCTGTTCTGTTCCCTGGTATATTCTCAGAGGCTAGAACAGTGCTTAGTACACGGTAGGTGCTCAATAAATACTTAGCAGATGTTAAATAAAAGTGGAGGCGTTGGCCAGCCCAGTGGCATAGTGGTTAAGTTGGTGCGCTCCACTTCAGCAGCCCGGGGTTCGCAGGCTCAGGTCCCAGGCGCGGACCTACACACCGCTTATCAAGCCATGCTGTGGCATCATCCCATACAAAGTAGAGGAAGATGGGCATGGATGTTAGCCCAGGGCCAATCTCCCTCATCAAAAAAGATGAGGATTGGCAATGGATGTTAGCTCAGGCTAACCTTCCTCAAAATCAAACAAACAAAAAAAGGTGGAGGTGTTGAGTAGGCTTTTGAATATACACTCCTGGAATGTGGAGAGAGGCCTGGGCTAGAGATATAATTTTAGGAGTCATCAGTGAAGATGGCATTGAAAATTAAAAAACTAGATAAATTCAGTAAGAAAAGGAAACTTTCAAGGGAACTCATTTTCACAATATCTGTTGGAAAATCATAATGATAAAAATAACTTTTTGCAAATTTCAAATTAGCAAAATTTATAAAAATGAAGGCGATTAAAAAGATACAAAATACGGGGCCGGCCCCGTGGCTTAGAGGTTAATTGCAAGCACTCCGCTATTGGCGGCCCGGGTTCGGATCCCGGGCGCGCACCAACGCACTGCTTCTCCAGCCATGCTGAGGCCGAGTCCCACATACAGCAACTAGAAGGACATGCAACTATGACATACAACTATCTACTGGGGCTTTGGGGAGAAAAAGCAGGAGGATTGGCAATAGATGTTAGCGCAGAGCCAGTCTTCCTCAGCAAAAAAACAGAAGAGGATTAGCATGGATGTTAGCTCAGGGCTGATCTTCCTCACAAAAAAAAAAAAAGATACAAAGTACGTAACTAATTGCATGAGTTCAAGTCAATAATTTTTAATTGCTTTCTAATTGCATTTTGCTTTATTTCATAGTCAAGGTTATCTTGTCTTCTCAGTAAATGAAGGACATGGATGCCTTCTCATCCTTGTTTACCATCTGATCGATAGTAAACAACAACCATGGAACACTAATAAGGAAAGGGACCATATGTAATGTGTTCCTTAAGAATTCCCATTCTAGTCTTCATCTTCTGTGACCATTTAACTATACTGGTGACTGGCAGGACATACAGGAATTGAAAGTAATATACTTGGAAGTACATGGAGATTACAATTCTCTCTCCAATAATTTGAAACTTATTCTGAAGCTTCTTCAAAATATAAACGTGGCGCTCAAGGTCAGACAACACTTTACTAAGAAACAGCCATTAGAATGCAGAACAGTAGCCTCAAAGACTCTGCTGTCTGCATTTTGTGGAAACAGATGTGAAAGGTGGGGAAAGTATCATAAAATAACCTCCACCACTGCTTGGTAATTTGTGTTAATTGTATGTATAAAGTTTCGGTTCACTGGACTTCTTAAATGACATCGCTCATCAGTCCCTGCCGTTTGTTTCAACGTGATGCAAATGGAGTTGGGCTGGAAGATGCTTAGCTGCAGAGTAATCTAAAAGCTTTTGCAAACACCTTTAATGCATATTCACAATCACCACTTTCTACAATGTAATATTTCATCACCTACTATATTTAAATTTCTAAAATCTGTATGATATATTTCAAGGATGTTTAAATCAAAGTGAAAGTATGGAAAAGCTTACATAATTTAACAAGTAACATGTAGTAGAGGATGCTGACTCAGCAGATGATAGGCAATCAACAAGCTAACCTTAACCGTGGGAAAACTGCAAATAACTGCAGGTTTAAAGTTACAAAGATGAAGAAGGTGAGAAAGAAATTAAAATTTTATAAAGGAAATAGACAAGGGAAATCAAATGAGGCAAGACAAAGTATAAAGGCAAGAAAGTTGAAAATATAAAAACAACCTGAAGAGTAAGTGAAAGAAAATCAAGTAAATGAAATGGGTTCAGGATCTAACTAAGCTAAAAAGAAATCGGCATTAATCAACCATCACACTGGACCCACATTTTTTGTGTATGTGTGAGGAAGACTGGCCCTGAGCTAACATCCATGCCCATCTTCCTCCACTTTGTATGGGACGCCACCACAGCATGGCTTGATAAGCGGTGCATCAGTCCGCGCCCGGGATCTGAACCCACAAACCCCAGGCCGCCAAGGCAGAGCATGCGAACTTAACCGCTATGCCACCGGGCCGGCCCGTAGACCCACATTTTTAAAAATAGAAATTATTCTAACCAAGGTGGGGGTAAATGAAGCATGAGAATTCTGGAGCATTGTGGAAACTAATATTAAATGGGTCACGGTTGTGAATTTTTCTTAGAGTTTTTTCTGATAAAATCTCTAGAGCCCTCTCTTCTCCATCACATCTCACTGGACTCCTCATTGCATCCAGCATTATAACCACAAATTTACCTTCCTCACCACAACACGCAGATTCTCCTGGAAGAGATCTGTACAAAGTACAGAAGTCCAGAAAATGATAAAATGTGATCCCCTTCTGGTTGACCCATTATAAGTTATATTTAAAGCTTACTGAATACCAGCATTGTAGAATCATAGACTCTCAAGGTCGGAAGAGATTTTTAAAGGTCTCCCAGTCCAACCAAGCAGCCATTCTCAATTCCCCCTGTAACATGCATGCCAAGCAGCTAGATTATTTTTACTGAAATATATTGATTGATAGAGAATCTTCCATCTTCCAAAATGGCCCATTTCATCTTCAAACATCACTTCAGCCAAAATCAAAATAAGTTGATTTTAAGTTAATCAAAGAGAAAAGTATACTGGGTGGGCCTGACTTAATCAGGTGAAAGCCCTTAAAGGAGTGGCTGGATCTCCCTGAAGTCAGAGATTCCAAGCAGGAGAGACTCTCCCGTGGGCTTGATGAAGTAAGGCTCATGTTACAGAAGCTCACATGACAAGGAACTGCGGATGGCCTCTAGGAACTGCAGGTGGCCTCCAGGGCCTCCTGCCAAGAGCCAACAACAGTGAAAAATCAGAGCTTCCAGACATGTGGCTTCAAGGAAATGAATTTTGCCAATAACTTGAGTGAACTCAGAAGCAGATTCTCTCTCAGTCAAGCCTCTAGATGGAAATGCAGCCTGTGAGACCCTGAGCAGAGGACCCAGTTAAACTATGCCCAGACTCCTGAGCCACAGGAACTTTGAGATAACTAATAGTGTGTTGTTTTGACCCACTAAGTTTGTGGTAATTAGGTTTACAGCAGTAGAAAATTAATACCATTTTTGTTTGAACGTTTCAAGTCCTTTCTGGGTCCTGGTCACTCTACCCAAAACATCTCCACTTTAGCTACATTTCCTTTAAAGTGTGGCTTGCAGAAGTGGATGCAACCATAATAGGAAAAATTTATTCAGGCAGAAATCATCAATGGATGCTGAATCTGGGATGGCAGTAGTGGTAGAAATTTAATGACAAACATGATATTTACAATTAAATTGGATCATGCCCTGTTACACATCTTTTATTTTATTTTATTTTATTTTTTTGTGAGGAAGATCAGCCCTGAGCTAACATCCGTGCTAATCCTCCTCTTTTTGCTGAGGAAGACCGGCTCTGAGCTAACATCTATTGCCAATCCTCCTCCTTTTTTTTTCCCCAAAGCCCCAGTAGATAGTTGTGTGTCATAGTTGCACATCCTTCTAGTTGCTGTACGTGGGACGCAGCCTCAGCATGGCCGGAGAAGTGGTGCGTCGGTGCGCGCCCGGTATCCGAACCCGGGCCGCCAGTAGCAGAGCACGTGCACTTAACCGCTAAGCCACGGGCCAGCCCCCTGTTACATATCTTAAGGTACAGATCCTCTCTATGTGTTAGTCTCACATTCAGAGTAAAGAGAAAAGGGTGCTCTTGTTATCAAATTATTTTGCTAATGAGCCTCTTTGTCCATTTGGAAAGCAACCCATTAAATCTGAAGCTTGTATTCACTCCAAAGCTTGCAAAATACGTTTTGGAGAATTTCATAAAGTCATAAACATTTTTATTGTACTTTATATTGGTCTATTATAGTTTGTATTAATCACTTACACTGCATAATGACCTCACTAGCTTTATGTTAATTTGGCATACTCACATGTACATGTGTGTGCAAACACACACGTATGTGTAGATTCTCCTGTCAATCACAAAAACTCAGAATCCTCGTTTTCCTCTTTTCATATGTGCACAAGCAAAGTACATTTAAACCTCTAACCAATTCATATCTAAATACATCATGAAGCCTCATTCTTTCACCCTTGTTCACTGATAATTTTATGTCAGGCTACGTGAATGATCTATCTTTGGCTTCCAAAAGGAGACTTTCTATTAAAAACCTTTGTAAGGTGGCATGCAGAGGAGATTAATAGCCCCCCTCCTATGACAGACACTACTGAACAGTCATTCATTGCTTCCCTTTCCTCCCTGCAGGCAGTCCCTGATTTCCAACGCAGAAGCTGTTAAGACCACATGTGTAGTTTTCCACCTTCCTTAGGTGGAAAACTTCCTTAGAGCACATGACCCTAAAGGGACCTGACAAAGACAGTCAACATGCTGAGAACGACAGAGGGAACAAACAGAAAGAGCTTGAGTTCTTGATGAATTAACCAGACCTTCAACTACCCTACTGCCCAATCTCTTCAAACATGAGAAAATAAATGCTTTTTGTAAGCCACTTTTGGGGTATTCAGTTTCTTGCAGCAACAAACATCCTAAATGATACACTTGCCTACCTCTAACAACTTTTTCACCTTTCTAAGCCTCAGTTTTTTCAGCAATAGAAAAAGAAAATATGGAAATAGGATCTTTGCAGATGATCAAGTAAGATGAGGTAAACAGGTTCTGGTACCAATTCCAATGTTGGGGGTAATCCCCACACCAACAAGCAATTCTTGGGACACCAGCTGGGTGTCCTACAATTCAACTCAATTCTGACACCATCTACCTGAGATAGCATCAGATCCCACAGGTTACGGGTTCAGCCCTACAAGACTGCCCTGGCCCCCCAACTTCAGACGCCAGTGGCAAGTCCAGGTTGTTACCTGTACTTCTGACCAACTGGCTATAAATCAGAGGGTCCCAAGACCCCTCCTCAGTTTAATTTGCTAGAGCAGCTCATGCAACTCAGAGAAACATTTTACTTACCAGATTACCAGTTTATTATAAAAGGATATAACTCAGGACCAGCCAGATGGAAGATATGCATAGGGTAAGGTATGAGGAAAGAGCTCAGAGCTTCCATGTCTTATCCAGGTATGACACTCTCCCAGCACCTTCACTTGTTCACCAACCTGGAATCTCGCCAAACTCTGTACTTCTAGAGGTTTTACAGAGGCTTCATTACATAGGCATGAGTAACTAACTCACTGGACATTGGTGATGGATTCAACCTCCAGCCCCTCACCTCTCCCCGGAGTCAGGGGGGTGGGACTGAAAGTTCTAACTCTCCAATCACAAGCTTGCCTCCACCGGCAACCAGCCCTCATCCTCAGGTGCTTACCAACAGTCACCTCATTAACATGACAAAAGACACCTTTGTTGCTCTTATCGCTTAGGAAATTCCAAGAGTTTTCAGAACTCTGTGCCAGAAACCAGGACAAAGACCAAATATATATTTCTTATTATAAATCACAATATCACATGAGGTCATTAGGGCAGGTCCTAATCCAATATGTCTATATCCTTATAAAAAGAAGAAATTTGGACACAGAGACATGCACAGAAGAAAAAACACCACGTGAACATGAAGGGAGAGACCAGGGTGACACATCCACAAGCCAAGAAACACCGGAGATGGCCAGCAAACAAGCAGAAGCTAGGTGAGAGGCTTGGAACAGCCCTCAGAAGAAACCAACTCTGCCAGTGCCTTGATTTTAGACTCCTGGCCTCCAGAACTTTGAAACAATCGATTTCTGTTGTTTAAGATCCCCAGTTTGGGGTACTTTGCTACAGCAGCCCTAGCAAACTAATACATCACTCAATGTTAAAAATAAACCCAAATTCCAAAGGAAACCCAACAAACAAAAATAACAGAAAATGAGTGTTCCCTTTTTTTATAGTCATACATTCATAAGCTGATGTTTATTTTCATGGATAATTGATGGTAGTACAGTACAAAAAAAATGAGTCTCAAAATAAAATCTTTACACATGGATTAAACTTAATTCAGAAACTGAAGAGCTTCTCCAAAGAAAGAGGAATATTCTACAGAGAAAGAAGAAGGAATAATTTGGAGGATATGTATTTCAAGAGAATCTAAGGGAGAATTTTCAAATATACAAATGGAATGAAACAATAAAGAGGGTTAAGACACAAGTGCACATTCTTAATAGAATGATGAATCACAAATACTAGAATAGTTTAAGATAATAATGAGATGTGAGAAGAGAATCCATTTGGACATATCTTTTAAATTTTTATTCTTTACAAAGAACTATAAATTGTTATATTTGCATATTTAATCATTACTTTTTAAGTCTTTCAGGTCCTTGAAATTTATTACTAAAGAATTGTCAGTAAAAAGATGTGGAAGAAGATGTTTTGTATTGAATTCGAATATATTATTCACTTAATTACAACCTTCATGTAACAAAGGTTTCCTAATGTAGTCTCATCTAAAATTAATAGATATATACTCAGTGAATCCAAATGTTTAATGAGGTACAAGGTTTATTAGCATTCCTATTTTATTTATTTTTAGTTTTATTAAAGCTCATCTATCGCCCACAGGCCTGTGATGCACATATCACATAATAAAAAGGCAAAATTAAATTTAAATTCTTATGTAGCAGAATTTCCTACAAGCAAATGAATACCAACATGGCTACATTATTTCAGAACTGCCAGATTTAAAAGTGAAGATTAAAGTTTTTATTTGCTTTTAATTAATCTTATATTTATACATAGAGAGAGTGAGTGCACACAAGTGCAAAAGTTACCAATAGATCTATAAAATGAGATTTTACATGAAAATGGGTATAATTTCTGCAAAATTATACAGTAAAAGTAAAGAGTAGCTCTACTGCTCAGATAAGTACCTCCCTCACCTATTGAGTGATGGCAGAAATTACTAAAGTGATTAATTCCTATAAAAATATAAATATTCTTAAAGGGGGTAACATTTTAAGCTATTCTTACTGAAAACATTTGAGATCCCAACCTAAACGCAAATTTTTATAGCTAGAGATGCGGGCTGGGGGAGAGACTAAAGAAGCACCTAAGATAGAGGCTGGAAGCACCAAAATCACCATTTGTCAGTTTCCTTACTTTATTTATATCTATTCAGGATTCTATTTTTCCAAAAGAACATCATCTTCTCACATAAACCGTGATATGGAAGTCAGAGACCCAGGCCCTGGATAGATTTGTGCAAACCATGGTCTCATTCAAATTCATTTGCAAACATTTATTGAGTATCTACTAGGCACAAGATACTGAGCTAGGTTTTATGGGAGATACAAATCTAAGAAAGATATCGTGGCCAAGTTCTCAAAAGCTTACAATCTAGCAGGGGTATAAAGTAAGTTTAAAATTCACAACTATACAGGCAGTATAGCATGATGGGAAGAACACAGACCCAAGAGTTAGACTGGGTTGAATTGTGGCTCCAATGTACAAGTCACGTAACTTCTCTGTGCTTCAGTTTCTCAACTGTGCAAAGGGAACGAGCTCTTATAAAGACTAATTGCGTTAATATATGTAAAACACTTAGAATAGTGTAAGCAATAAGTATGAGGTAAGGGTCATTTGAGGAAACTAAAACAAAGTGCTTATGGAATTCAAGGGAGGGCAAGATGGCACAAAAATTAGGAATGACTTTTCTAAGATAGATAAAATAAAGCAGACAACGTTAGTGACCACCTCTCCCTCATCACACACACAAGAACTTCTCTACCATTTCAGAGAGTGCTTCTGCCACTCTTGCCTGACAGGCTCACTTCACATGTGGATGGTACTGTAACTTATTCTTTTCCTTTTGTTTGCTCGTTCTCCTTGGTCACAATGAGAACAACTTGCACTAAAACTGTCATTTTATAACAAAAATATGTCAACATTCCACACACAGTCTTTGCAAAAATGTCAGGATGAATTTTTATGATGCGAGTGTCATGAATATCCTTCCACATTCATTTATTTTTAATATACGAAGAAGTAAGCCCTTGTCCGCTAAGGGAATAGAGAACACGAGACGAATTTGGTTCACATCACGGTATTGATTTTTTAGGATGGCATGGATATTGGTGTGGCTAGGATCAGAATAGTCTAATTAGTCTAGAACAAATAGTCTAGAACAAATAAAAAATAATTATCATGCTTACACAAAGAAAAATAATATCTTTTCAAATGCTTGTACATCATATGCAACTTACTTAAAAAAAAGTCTTAAAAACTACACTACATCTTTTAAAATACTTATTTTTTCGATTTTCTTTTAATTTAGAGACGTAGGTATTGTGGGTTGAATCATGTCCCCAAAAAAGTGTGTTGTAGTCCTAACCCCCACCCCCGTGCCTGTAAATGTGACTTTATTGGGAAATAGGGTCTTTGCAGATATAATGAAGTTATGAGGTCATACTGGAATAAGGTGAGCCCTGCTCAAATGACTGGTATTCTTATAAAAAGAGGGGAATTTGGACACAGAAACAGAGCAGACAGATACACAGAGAAGAAGTCCATGTAATGATGAAGACAGAGATTGCAGCGATGCAGCTGCCAGCAAAGGACTGCCAAGCATTGCCGGCGAACACCGGAAGCTAGGAAGAGGCAAGGAAGGATTCCTCCCCAGAGACTTCGGAGGGAACATGGTCCTGCTGACACCTCCATTTTAGACTTCTAGCCTCCAGAACCGTGACAGAATTAATTTCTGTTGTTTTAAGCCTTCTGGTTTGTAATACGTTGTTATGGCAGCCTTTCGAAACTAATACAGTAGGTCAGTCCATTCATTCAGCAATACTTATTGATTCTGCTACGTGCTGGCACTGCGCCTGTTGCTGGGGATACTGAGTGAGCAAGTACAGCAAAATCCCAGTTCTCAGGAGCTTATGTTCTTGCAGAGAAGGCAAACATTAAACAAACAAAATGTACTATCACTCGTTAAATTCAATCGCAAACATCCTATCCAAAGTACCTCTCTCAAGTCATTGTCTCACAATAGTTTAATTTTCTTTATAACCTTCATCACTATATGAAATTGTCTTGTTTGTTTTATCCTATGATTGTTTTCAGTCTCCTCTCATTCCATCCCCTGTTTTTAGAAGAGTATGTGGCATTGTAGACACCCAAAAATTGTTGAATGAAGGAATGAATGAATGAATGAAAAAGGTACAGGATAGGAAAGTATCTACGAAGGAGATGTGACCTTTTCTAAAGATCAAAACAGGCTTCCCTGTGGAAATGATATTTGGGCAGAGTAATAAATAGGAGTTAACTGCTCACTAGGGACTAATGAGAATTAATTTGAAGAATAGACAGTAAAGAGTGTTTTAAGCAAAGAAAACAGCACTTATGAAAGCCTTTAGGCAGGAAAGAATATAGCACACTTTAGAAATTCATAGGTCAAGGTAGCTCAGGCCCAAAGAGTGAAGAGGAGGCTACAGCAAGGCGAGTCTGGTGAAGCAGGCAGTGGCCAGGTCCTGTAGGGCATTGAGGCCAGGTCAAGCATTGCAACCTTATCCTAGTAGACAACGGGAAAGCTTTGCAGGGTTTTCAGAAGGAGAGTGAATGATCATATTTGCCTTTTAATAATTTCTCTCTGGCTCCTGGCTACGTATTGGAAGCAGACAAAAGTGGACATGGAGGGATGAGTTCGGGGCTATTACAGCAGACTGAATGAGAGATAAGGGTAGCTCAGAGCAGAAAACTAGCTCTGAAGAATAGCTTCAAAGGTTGTATAAGTAGTTTAAAAAAAACAAAAGATTGTGATGGATTAGACGTGAAGGAGTGATGAGGTTTCTGGCTCATGCTGCTGGGTGAATGGGGTATCATTTTTTCTCATAAGGAATTGGAGGAGAATTGTAGAGCAGAAGATGGGTAAAAGTGCTTCATTTTGACCATTTTGAGTTTCCAATGACACATCCATATGCAGATGCTGAGTAGGCAGGGCCACAGATGAGTTTGGAGCTTGGCAGAGAGGCCTGGGCCAAAGACATCATGTAAGAAATCATAGACCTAGAGATGAAGAAAGTATTGAAGAAAGTATTTAGAGAGAAGAGAAAAAGGTCTTGGATTACCTCTTGAGAAACTAAAGCAATTGAATATATCCTTAATTTCTTTGCAATCTAGAGGCTTTTTTGTTTTTGTGAACATAACCTCTCCATTACCTAATTTGTTTTTTGTTTTTGTTTTTGTTTTATTTTCTTTGTCATTTTTTTTTAATTTATTTTTAGGAAGATTGCCCCTAAGCTAACATCTGTTGCCAATCCTCTTCTTTTTTCCCTTTTTTTCTCTGCAAATCCCCAGAACATAGTTGTATATCTTATTTGTACGTCCTTCTAGTTCTTCTACGTGGGACGCACCTCAGCATGGCTTGATGAGCAGTGCATAGGTCCACGCCCAGGATCCTAACCGGCAAACCCCAGGACACCATAGTGGAGCCCGCAAACTTAACTGCTACACCACCAGGCCAGCCCCCTAATTTGTTTTTTAAAAATTTAAAATATACTGAAAAACATCAAATGTTCTGCAGTCAAATGCTCTACCACTGAACTATACCCCCTAAACATCAAAACTTCTGAGTCTTATTCTTAACATTGACATCCTAAATGTCACTTAATGGGGATTATAACATTTACTTTGCTTTAGAAGTATCTATCAATGGTAACTTTATAGCGATTAAACCACTTGGAATTTACTCTGTACATTTGTCAACTCCAAGTAAGTTTTGGATAAATATTCCTCATATAAGAAATCAACTTGCCTTGCAATATTCAAGCTTCCCATATAAATATCTACATACAAACCCAAACCCAAGAAGTTATTGTCACCAGATTGTATTCTCATTCCCTTCCCAACTTTGAAATACTCTTTAATTTTCTGATATGCCTTTGGATTATTGAGAACTTCATGACTAGAAGAGAGGTAAGAAACAGAGCAATGACTTAATACCATGACTAATTCACAAAACTAACTTCAGGTCATAACAGCATGAAAACACATACAGGAAGTGATAACACCGGCAGAGTTTTCTTTCCAGAAACTGCTTTTGAAATGGACAATATTAAGGAATGTTTATGAAATCCAATTTCCACTTAATTCAAAGAAAAATGGCAAATTTTACGATTCCTTCTTATTATTTACAAAACAAAAGCTTATTTCTAACCAACCCATCTTTGAAGAGTCTCGCATAATTTATTGTTTATTAAAATTTATCTATTCTGTTCCCTTCCACCATCCTTGATCCAAAATTGATCAAAAAGTTATAGCATAAACACTCTCTCCTCTATCTCCTTACTATTTATATAATTAACCTATCAGTGTTGATCACATAGAATCATAGGAATTTTAGAACTATATACTTCTTTAGACGTCATTTGGTTCCATGTTATTTTCATAGGTGAAGAAACAGAAGCTCAAAGACATTAACTGACTTCTCCCAAAACACACACTAATATGGTAAAGTATATAACTTAGTTTTAGTTTTCTTTGGTTCAAACCAGTACACTACCATTTAATTCATCTTTTCATATTTTGGAGGGAAAAATTGTGCCAAGCTAACCACTATCATTATACACAAATTTTACCCCACTACAAGTAAGCTTCTCTATTTTTAATAGTAGACGTGAATCAACTTCCCAACTATCTTTCAAAGGTTACTGGCATTCCATATGATATAATAAAACTCTCATGAAAGAATATCAGTGCACTTCAGTTCGAGCTTTCCTTCTCTCTGTAGCAGCATGAGGTCACATTTGGAATGTCTCTTTACTCCCGTATAAAGTAAAACCTGTATTTCTATAATGACTGTAACTGTACTCTACCTTAATTCATAATATGAAGGGGAGTATTAAGGGAAAATCAAAAATCTGTAACTCCCTATCACAAAAATAGGAATTTGACTCCTACTGTTCCGGAAATCTCACTGAATAAAAAAGGTTTGTAAAGGCTGAATTTTCTAAAAATAGGTTACAAATATATTTTTCATCTCCTGTTGGAGTTTACCCTATTTTCTTCTCATTTCTCAAAGTGACCCTTGGAAACATTGCAATCCTTAATTCACAAGCAGGGAAAAGCATTCACTCCTTTGATGAAGTAATTTTAGAAACAAGTTTCAAAGACAGTAATAGGGCATCACTATGAACACAAGGGAGGGAAAGGAAATTTTTGGCTAAGTATGACTCAATAGCCACAATCTCAGGATACACATTTATAAAACAGGAGAATCAGGTATGTATCTAATTCTTTCTCATGCTCTCACTACAAAATAGAATAAAATCCCAACCCCTTAGTAAGGTACCATTTCAACACTGCCCAACTCCAGCCTCATCTCAGGCCACTTCCTCACCCACTACCTGTCCACCATCTGTCCCCTGAAAATGACAACCCACATCCAAATTCAAGACCTTTGCTTTAGCTTTTCCCAATGCCTGGCATATTCTTACCCTTGACCTTCACATAGCAGAGTAGCCTCTCCTGACCATCTTGTCTATACACACACTTGCCCACCTCAGGTCTCTCCCATTCCCCAGCAGGGTATTTCTTACTATCTAAAATCATTGCTACTTTACAAGTTTATAATCCATCTTTCCCCACTAGACTGTAAACTACACGAGGAAAGGGACTTTAATCCTAATTTACTGCTTGGTCCCCAGGTACATAGATCAGTGCCAAGCACATAGCTGATGCTCAATTAATAGGCATTAAATGAATTTAAAATTGGTATTGGAAGTCCTTCCAAGAGCATTTCCTGGAAGAAACTGTGTGGAAGGTAAAACCAAAAATCAGGACTGAGGGGAAAGGGGTCAGGGGAAAGAGAGGTACTGTCCCCTACACCATACCTTTCATTCACTCAACTACATTTATTGTCTACTCTGTGTAAGATAACTTACTAGGCATTACCTTACAGTAAAACTTTAAAGTAGAATTTTCCAAATTCCTAAGATCAGAAAGAAAATCAAATCCAAAATTATAAAACTTTAATATTGACCTTGAACTTAGAGACGATCTAGTGCAGCTTCTTTGTCTTACATAGGAGGGAACTAAGGGACAGACATAATAGTGTCTTGCCCAAGATAACATGTTTTTTAACATGTGTTAGATAAGACTGTGTTTCTAAAAAAGAAGTTGCTAAGTCAGACCCTCGGTGGAATATTTATAGCACTAACATACAAAGTTTATTTCCCACTATTGAAGTAAAATTACTATCATGATTATATTATAAACATTATTGCCATGATTACTGCTACCACTTCTACTAGACTCTGGTGTAGATGTGAGACAGCACTTTGTTTCCTAAATGTGTGAATGACTATGTCTAAAATAAACACCAAATGTTTAAAGGATTAGATCAATTCAGTCACCAAACACATAAATCCCATTGACTCTTTATCAATTGACAGACTATAGCCTGCTCAAACAAGGTGACAACAAAAATCAAGGACTACAGCCCCAAATGGTTGAATCAGCAGTACCATAAAAGATATAATCGCATGTCAAGGCAAACACATTGAATTGATTATTTAATTTTGTCTGTAAGTTAAGGCTCCCAGTACCTCACACAGCGCCTGTAACAGAGGGGTCAATAAATATTGAACTGAGTATGTTACAAACACTAAGTAACCATCAAATGGCAGCTGGACAGATGGATGAAGGAAAGAATGGTTCAATTCACAAAACCTTCTAACAGCAGGTGTATGCTGGTCTGCTTCGCATCTCTCCTCGTGCTTAGTGCAGTGCTATGCACAGCCCAGCTGATCTTTCTGGCATCATTCAGAGAAGAAAAGAATCCTTAGCATTGGGGTTAATTTAGGGTTAGAAGAAGCCTTAAGAATTTATTTCTCTATGAAGACTTCACTTTGCCCAAATCCATCTCTTCCAAATGACCATCTCTCTCCCTTTTAAAGATATTCACAGCTGTGCTTCCTTTAATAACTTTTAGGTACTTAGCAACAGAATATGTGGAAAATCTCCCCTAATAAATGACACAAAAAGCCCTTCAGTTGCCATTTTAGTTTATCAAATATTATTAAAAATTCATTTCTTGGCCTAGTGGTTAAGTTTGGCACACTCCACTTTGGTGGCCTGGATTTGGTTCGCAGGTGCGGACCTACACCACTCATCAGCCATGCTGTGGCAGTGACCCACATACAAAATAGAAGAAGATGGGCACAGATGTTAGCTCAGGGTGAATCTTCCTCAGCAAAAAAAATTCATTTCTTTTAAGATATAACAATATTTTGGAATAGAAACATTTCATCTTTTGACTATGTCTGTTGGAAGGTAATGAATCTGGTGGGTTTTCAGTATCTTTAAAATTAATGCAATCAGAGTCTGCCCAGCAGAGCCTAAGTTCCCTTGTACTTTGTACATTCACAAAGTGAGATATGGGAAAGTCAGGAGGTAAGAGGAAGGAGGAAACAAGCGCTTCCTGTTCATCCTGGTAGCCCTCGTATTTTTCCTATGAAAAGTCTAGAAATATCCCGTGAAAAGTCTGGAACTCCCTTGAGATGCTCTGCTTGTTGCCTGTATCATGATATCTTGACAAAACCCCTTTGCAAAAGCCCTTACTGTGCCCTAAATAGACAGCACAAGTAGAAAGCCTAAGCTAGTCCTTACACATTATGAACACAACGTTTCACATTAAATTGGTAGCCTTCACCAAGAGCTGCATGACACGGCAGTTACATACACAATTTAGGTTAGTGGTTAAATGTTACATACACAATATAGGTAAATGGTTAAAGTGGGTAACAGGCTCTGTGGTCACAGGAACTTGCATTCAGATCTCAGCCCCCACTCACTCTCTGCCTGTCTCTTGGAACATTATCCAATTTCTCTAAGCGTCAGTATTTTCATCTGTGAAAGCAGAATCATGGTACCTGTTCCATACCACTATTGTGTGAATTAAATAAACGCTTGATGTGTCTGACACATAATGGACCTTCAAGAAAAGTAATTAGTAGTAGTAGTAATGAGGGTATAAACGGCTTAAATACTTCAAGCACCAACTAAAAGCGTGAACATGTCTGCTAACGTGCATTCAGCGATTTTAAACTTAACCACTGCGCTTCCATCCACTCACCACTGCAAGATCCAAATAGGAGTAAACGGATGAAAGTGAACCACAGCCTGTCTTCTCTTTTGCAAGAGTTTTCTAATGAGCACATTCACTAATTCACTCCTTCCAAATGTGCAATTCGTAAACACAAACTGTTGTCTCAGACATTGATAACTTAAGTGATTTTAAAAATTTAAATGCATTACAAACTCATTGTAATTAGACATAATTAAGAATTGCACACTAATTTATTTTTTCTTCATGCTGGGCTTTTTTTATTTAATAAATTTAGGATTCTAACAAGGAGACTATGCTAGGGCATTAATTAAAATCGGTAGTATTTTGGATCAATATGTAGTTTTCATTAAATGGACCCAGTATGGTCAAAGTGAATCTCAAAAATAATTCACTCCCCAAATATTTTAAATCTAAGCCTTCTGAACATAGCTGTATCAATAATTTTTTTTTTTTTTTACTTTTCAGATTTAGTGGATCATAAGAAAGTAATCGTGAAATTTTGTTTTCCTGGGTAGATCCAATTGAAATTGTGTTTTGCACATAAATGGGGTTCAAAATCATTATTATAAACTGATTCAACTGCAAATTTATTTGAAAATTTGGGAAAGTCTTAATTTCAAAGCAATAAAACTAAAAAATGTCTAGAACAAACCTAAGGATGCAATTAAACACCAAAATATTTGTAAAAAAAAAAAATCATCCTATATCTAAGATGTTTTTCTACATGAGGATAAACAAAAAAATACCCAATTCAACAACTTACTCATTTCAAACACACAAACTACAAGTAGTACTAAAGAACATTAAAATCTTATCAGTAAAGCTTTAAAAAATAATTCCTAATTCATATTAGAGCTAGACTATGTTTAACAATTTTTCTTTTGCTCAATAAACAATTGTTTAAAGAAAAAATAGTGCAAAAAAAACACCCTATTATATCTCATTTCTGGGAATTATTCATTGTGTACTAATTCCTGTTATTCTTTATTCTGTGGCTATTGCTATGGATCTCTCTAAAATCAGATAGTAAATCTCGCCTTGACTGTAAGTGAGAGTCTTACATTCTTTCTTATATATCACTTTTATATGTAAAGAAATAGAGGGAGAGGGAGATACATTAAAAAATAAAACCCTGTGCTGCCAGACTCCAAATAATCAGAAGAACTGCAGCGCCATCGTGTGGAAGAAAATATCTAATTAGTGAAATGCTTTGATTCTATTAGAAAAGAAATGTGATTCTCTTGCCAACCAACCCTAGTTTCTTTTACTGATACACTATTTTAAAATATTTTAATCTGGAATGTCTGTCAAACAGCAAAGGACATTATTAGTCTAGAGGACTAACATATATAATACAGAAATCAGATGTAGGTATATGTTATATACACATACCTATATATATTTAGGTATATGTTATGGATAAAGAAAAATACAAAGTTAACATCTTTATTAGAGGTTGCCCCAGAACCAAAGAAGGAATCTGAAAAGTGGGTGAGGGGTGGGAGAGGAATAAAGCTGGGGGTCTTGGCTCTTCCATCCTTGAAAGGAAATAAGGAAACCCTTAACCATGACTGCAGCAGTTTCTGAAGAACTAATTAAGGAAGCATTTCCTTTAATATCCATAATCAGAAAGAAGGGAGGCAGAAATAAGTCAAGGAGGTGGGAGGGGAAATAAGGCTGGCGGGTGAAATGAGAGCAGCACATATCTCTTTATTTCTCCTTCTTCGTTCAATTAACCAAAAGGTATCGAGAGGCTGCAATGTTCCAAGCACTTGCTGGGTACAGGGACTAAAAAGATGAATAACACACACAGTCCCTTCCTCAAGGCGCTTAGAGACTGGGGAAGTACACAGATCACTTCCAGGTGGAGGAAATGCTCAGGAAGGCCTCTCTGGGAGGTCCTGCTATCTGCAAGACACTGAACAGAACCTTGAGGGGAAAGAAAAAGGGTAGAAGATTTTTCACTCATTCTCCCAAATCAGTGAGTAGACCAAATAATGAAACTCTGGTGAACCCTATACTCCAACATACTTTCAAAGTACTTTCCAGACTACTGTGTATCCCATACAAACAAAAAGCGTAGAGTATAGAATGTCCCTTTGTAGAATTAAACACCCTCTCCTTTCTTTGCACTCTCATAACAATTTGCTCATAACCTAATATGGAACTTAACTCCTTATGAATAATTATGAACGATTATTTAGCTGCCTGCTTCGCCTAAGACTATGAGCTCTTTGAAAATCAAGACTGTCTTACTCATCATTTCGTACTTAACACCAGCCACAGTGCATATTCAGCACTTAACACATTTGTTGAGCTGAATCAGTTATATTTTACAATAGTATTTGTGTTCGGCCACCACGCTAAGCTCCTGAGTAAGAGTCATGCAGACATTCCTTAAGACATGCAGACCAGCACTAACCAAGAGTGGTGCTCATTTATTTCTATGGTTGTCATTTACCAACCTCTTGTTTTAGGGCTTTCAGCCCTGAATCTATTTTTAAAGCTCCATCTCCTAAACAAACAAGGGTAGTGGATAAAAAAGAAACTGTCTCTGTATTCTACATCTGTGTTTTTCATTTGAGGGTGGGAGACCTGGGGATGGTTTTTTCCGAAAATTTTCTAAATTGTCTTTCTTTAAGCAAATAACAATCTAAAGAGGTGGTTTGTTGCCTGATAGAGAACTAAAAAGAATAAAGCAAGAAAAATTAATATTATCCAAGAATAAGATTTAATCTCCCAGAGTAGCATATCTGCTCTGCCCTCCTCCTCACCCTGGTCCTCTCTCAACTCTTAGCTCCCACTCACCCCCCTGCCTGGACTTTTTTAATCTAAAATATTATCATCTGATTTCAGAAGAGTTAGCAGCAGCCACAGAAAGAGAATTTGTTACAAATCATTAACAAAGAGCAATTTGGAATCCAATTTCTGTCTTATTTGACTAATTTTTATTCCTGTTTTATTTGGCCACATTTAGGCACTCGCCCCAAGATATTCACATCAGTGTGCTTGATTGCAAAAAGAAACAAAACTCACCAACTTCTAACCAACAAATGGAAATCAAGCTCTCTAGAGAAACCACTGTTAACAAATTCAAAATGTCCTGCACTTGCTGTGGGCTTGGATACTAAAAGGGAAAGCTATCAGTAAGATTGTACTATATGTATGCAGATCAAGTACCTAGTTCCCAGCAACTCTATTTTTAAGTGAGGGCCAACAGTTTTATAAGCTGGTTTGCAAAGAAGAAATGCTTCAGCAGTCATTAACTAAGAGGAAAAATCTTGACGGGAAATAACAATTCTTTTAACTCTCTGTAGGGTCAAGCATCACATATAAAATGCAGCGCTGAAATGGGGAAAAGTCATTAGAACGCACTGCAAATCTCTCTAATCTAAAATTCATTCTGATTTGTACTCTCGTAATACAAAGCTCTAAGCACGAAGCTCATACTACAATCTATTTCTTAACCCCTACTTTTGATTAAACAAGAGAAATACACAAAAGGTCCAGGCCTAGTGTCTTAATTGTTTCCTTGTCTTTTCTCTTTGGAAGTAAAAGGACTGTGAGCATGTTTCTCATTTCCTTGGGAAAATTATTAAACCTCTCTGAATCTCCATTTCTTCCTGTGAAGGATAATAACACCACCTCATCCAGTCAATGTAAGGGATAAAAGATATAGCAGAGATAAATAGCTAATTGTATGCAATTGCTCAGTAGAAAGTAGTTCTCATTATTAGCACTGTTATTATTTTTTTAGAGTGATTTGGTATAAACTGAATATCCAAACTTCTAACCTTTACCACGTTCACCAAAATCCAATTCTAAGTAGACAAACTGTGCTCAAATCTTGTTGGTGCTATATAGAAAACCTTCAAGTTGGTAAAGTACCTTTATTATTACATATTTTTAAAACATGAGTTTTTTCAGAGTGTCAGCTTTAGGATTTTAATAATAAAATAGAATTATCTGTCTATATTCTAGTTCATTCTTCATAAAAAATCAGTTTCCAAAAAGAAAATCCAATTGTACCAACACAAAAATTCTACTAGTGGCTGGTTGAAACATCTGGGATCTTGTTGAAAAAGACAAGAATAGGTCCTTTAGCAGCTCTGAGGTAGTTAAGCTCTGAAAATGCCAAGGAAAGTTGTATTTTTGCGATTATTTTATTACCCTCTCCAGCAATTTTCCACTTGAATACCTTTTAAACTTGTAATTTAGCCACACTTCATTCTTTATTGTATTTCAATCTGGGAGGCAAATAAATTAATCAACTTAATCGAAGACCTGGAACCACCAAGAATTCTGGTTCTAGTTCTAGTATTGATTTAGCTCTTAAATTTCCATTAATTAAATTAGGATAATAACCTGACTACTTTCAGGACCGTGTTGGCAAGAACTCTTCTACTTCATCTTTGAGTCTCCCCTCCCCTTTCCACTGCCAGTGCTCAGAAAACATCTGTAAAACTGAATTTATTACAGTAAAATTGCTTCCATTAAACGGTCTGATATTAAGTAAAATTCAGCATAAAAATAATCATAAATGACTTTCCTCTTTCCTACTATCTATGCTTATTCTCTTCTTCTCAACACAGTTCTAATTGCTTAGTATAAAACGTATAAAATTAATTTCTCCTGGTTTTGGTCACTCCAATCACTTCAGCATGCCCGAGAGAGCCAAGGACTGAGCTCTGGAGCACTCCATTATTTAAAACACAGGTAAAGGTCCAAAGGAGAATCTAGTCGAGGAGACCGAGAAGAAAAATCGATGATAAATCAAAATAGTACGGCGTCCCAAAATGAAATGAAAAAAATAGTTTCAAGAAAGTAGAAGTAATCAATTGTTAAACATTGGTGATGAGCAGAGTAAGAGGAAGACTGAGACAGGATCACGCAATTTGACAAGATGGAAGTTGCTGTTAGCCCACACAGGCATGGTTTCGGTGGAACAGTGAAATAAAAGCCTGATTAGAATTGCATGAGGATGGCAGCTGAGACCATGGAGACGCTGAAGTTTGCTATAAAGGATCGTAAATTCGTTGGTAGGCATAGGGGGCATAGAGGCAAGGGAGGTTTCTTTTCTCCTTTTATTTAAGACTGTTGATTAATAATATAGCACATTATAGCAGAGAGGATAGGAGACATGCAATGATAAGACAGAAAAGAGATAATTATGGCAGTAAAGTTCTTGAGAAAGTGAAAAGAGATGGAATCCAGTGCACAAGGAAAGAGTTGTCTTAAAATGGAGAAAGAGACACTTTCCGTGTAACAGAAGGCTATGGATGTGGGCTGGCTGGTTGATGGAAAAATAACATTGTCTTCTGATTGCTTCTGCTTTCTCAGTGAGATAAGAAGCAAAATCACTGAGAGTGAGGAGCAGGGAGGAGGAGCTGGAAATTTGAGAAGAAAGAAGAAGGTGTGAAATAGTAATCTCTGAGAGAGAGAATAAATCAATAAGGAAATGGGAAGTGTGGTTGACTGAATTGCAGAGGCTGCATTAAGGCCCCCACTTGAGACACCTGATCATGAAATTTTAAAAAGATCAGTCAGAATAGTTATGTGTTTTTCTCCAGCCATCAACTGCAAGCTTGGGAAACATTTATTGAGTGTTTATTACGTGCCAAGAACTGTTCTAAGCATTTTACATTTAATGATACCTCTGAGCCCACAACAACCGAATGAGATAGGTACACACGAGGAAACTGAGGCACAGAGCTGTTAAGAAACTTATCTAAGGCCACAAAACTAATAAATGTTGGACCCAGGATTCAAAGAGTGTACATCAGAGCTCACATCTTTAACTTCTAAACTATACTACCTTTCTGTAAATAGTTGGGATTAATCAGTGTTGGTCTTCTACCATTTGAGTAAGGCAGAGAGGGAGGCAAGGAAACTGAGGGTGTTTGTAAGTAATTGGACAATGGAATCTAGTCTGGACAAGGAGGAAATGAGGAGTGGTGGGAACTGCAGAGTGGTGGACACTAAAAATGGTGGTAATCAATGGATTGGAAGCCCCACTGTGATCAAAAAATTATCCTAGAGGCAGTGAGCTGAAAAGAAAGAGTGGTGGCTGGTGATTGGAAAGTTAGAAATTGGAATTTTGAGGGCAATATAGCTGTTCATAATGACAAAATCTATGGTTTGACCATGAAAATTGGCAGCTAATGTTGGGAAGAAGGGTGAGGAAAAGATTATATGAGAAAATCGGGGATTAGATGTATTTTCTACATGAACCAGGGGAAGTAATGGAAGGAAGGATGTATTGGGTGTTAAAATCTTCACCAAATGAGGAAGATTGACCAGGAGATGGGAGAGTCCTGCAGGATGAAAGGACGCGTATAGTCAGCTAGCCTTGCACCAAATAGGGGTTACCAACTCATTCTAGTTTGCCCAGAATTTTCCCAGTTTTAGCACTAAAAGTCTGCATCCTGGTCCTCCATGAACTAGGGATGTTGAGAGAGGAGGAAAGAGGAGATATTTTCTGGAAGAGGCAATAAAAAGATAACACCTGCTCTATCTCAAGGCTCTGTGCGATGTGGATGTTATGAATTTTAAATTAAAAAATACTGTCATGTGGAAGGTTCGACTACTATATTTAACTTCTCGTCTCAGAATAGGATGCTTTGCTCACATTAGCTGATTTGTTTGAGGCAGATTTCCAATACATTTTCCTCCCACTTTGTCTGACTTTTTCCTGTAAGGGTAGTGATCATGTTTCCTATCTTGTTAAACCTAATATGCTCTAAAAGCTATAGCTAATTCTGTATGATCAATAAGTGTTATAAGTGCCTGAATGGGCCCAATGGAAAATATTGCTCAGTTGAGAAAGTCCTATACCATTAAAGAGCCTGAGCACTCAGGGAAGGACTGGTATCACAGTATTACTCTATTCCCAGGTGCCTGAAATGAGAAATCTCTCTGCTACAGAAGCATCTGCATCTCCCACCCTGCTATTTCAAAGACTTCTGGGCCTAGAATATGAAGAATCACAGTATTTCACAGATAGGAGAAACCTTAAAGATACTTTAGAAGTTATTAAAGAGTCATAGAAACCATCTTCTTTGAACCCTTGCATGAACTCTTCACTCGGATTATGCACTAAATGTAGTTTCTGTGTACTTCTAGTTTCACATGGCAACAAATGCTGTATGATAGTTTCCAATTTGTTTTAGTACTGCACATGGATGAAATTTGTGGCACATTAAGTGATTTCAAAATAGTACGTGCATAGAAAAAAGGCCAAAAGAATACATAAAAGGCTGCCCATAAATAACCCAAAAGCTGCATGACACTATCAGGATGATCTGAGCTCTCTTCCAGGTCTTTCCTGCCTTTTAACCACACTCTTTTTTCTCTCCTTGCTCTTATCACTAAATTTCTCAAAAAACAAAGTCTACATTTCTTCAACTCCAATTCACGCCTTTGCTTGCAATCTTATTTTGGCCCACGCTCTTAGAAGGTCACTAGTTACTACTTTGATAGTCATTTCTGAGAAAATCCCAGTTTCCTATACTTTTATTATTTTGAGCATATACGGAATGAACTGTGTAACTAAATAAGAGCTAATTTTTATACAATTGTTAGTCACACAAATTTATAAATCAAGAAAGAAATCCCTTCATAGAAACCACTTATCCTAATTTGGGGTTTAAACTTCCATCTCTCCAAACTCAGTATGCACCTCTCCTTGAAATTTCAGCAACATTTAAAACCATTTGCTATCTCTCCTTCCTGAAATTATCTCACCCTTGTCCTATTTTTTTAAATATCTCTTCTCTTATTCTCCTATTATTTTCTTTTCTTACTTCTACCTTCAAAATTAGCTCATTATTTTACATAATTCTTGAACTTTTAGCAACATTTTATGTCACCACTCCTTTTTTTTTTTTTTTTTTTTGTGAGGAATATCAGCCCTGAGCTAACATCCGTGCCAATCCTCCTCTTTTTGCCGAGGAAGACCGGCTCTGAGCTAACATCTATTGCCACTCCTCCTCCTTTTTTTTCCCCAAAGCCCCAGTAGATAGTTGTATGTCATAGCTGCACATCCTTCTAGCTGCTGTATGTGGGACACGGCCTCAGCATGGCCGGAGAAGCGGTGCGTCGGTGCGCGCCCGGGATCCGAACCCGGGCCGCCAGCATCGGAGCTTGCGCACTTAACCGCTAAGCCACGGGGGCGGCCCCTGTCACCTCTCCTTTTAAAATTCTCTTTCCCTGAATATATTTCCTGAAACGTTCCTTCTTTGGTTCCGTTAGTAGCTTCTTGTGTTCTTCTCCCAGTTTCCAAAGGCAGGTAATTTTCAAGAACCTACACTTGGACTTCTCCCTTCTTTCTACAAGACTGATCTTCATTAACCATGTTGTCTATTCTTGTGATTTTAACTGCCATTCCTAAACAGAATGCATCCTAAACCCAAATATTTTTAGAATTTCACCTGGGTGTCCCATAGTCACCTCATATTCCATCTAAAATCACACTCATCTTCCTAACCAGGACCAATTCTTCTTCAGATTTCCCTAAATATGGTTAAAGAAGCTGCCAATGTCAGGGTCACCCAAACTTAAAAACTATAGGAAAAACCCATCCTAGTCAGTTAAAAAGGTTAACTTATTCTACCTCCACCATATGTCTGACAGTCATTCCTTCTCATTCACCTCTACAATCACAAGAGCTTCTTAATTGTCTTAATTGCCACCTTCCAGTGCATCTAGAATACTGTTGCCAAATTAATCTTCCAAAACCCAATGTTATGACATCCTTTATCCAGAAACCTCTAACAGCCTTCTACTGTATGGCACAAAAAAACCTCAGAATACCTAACCTGGCACCCTAGCCCCTCCAGGCCGTATGTATTTCTCTGATAATACTTATCTTACAAAAGAGTCACACCTCTTAGATTCTAAAATCAGAAATAAGAAAATCACGAAGAATCAAAATTACCCTGGAAAAGTCCTTGGACAGGCGCTCCACTGGAGACCACGAGTTGGTTCAGCACAGCCAGTTTTTCCTCCAGCATTGGAACAGATTCCTGTTTCTTTGGTTGAGCACCAGATGAAGTAGTTGGCTTGCTTTTAGGGTCCATTTTATATGAAAAATGCATATATGCATATCTTTAAAAATTAGAATCACACTCAGCTCAGTGATATGCTCACACTTGAGAGGCCCCCAGAACAGAGACAAACGGAGGGAACCACAGATTCATGTCTTTCCTGCCCTACTCACTCCAGACAATCATTGAAAGGAATGATGGGCTGTATTGCCAGCACTATTTAAATTGTAATTTTTCTCTCTTTTTTATTTCTGGGATTGTTAGTTTGCTTTTGTTTTGCTAAGATGATGTAATTCTACTGTTATTTCTTCTTTAAAAGTTATCTAGATACTTTACTTCTCCGCCTGAATGTTGAGGATAGGAATCATGTCATTTTCCTATTTGCATCTTCTACAGTACTTAACACTGTACTGAGTCACCCTGTAAATATTTTCTCAACAAATCAAATTTGCTTTGATTTGTTTGTAATAGTTAAGCAGATAACAGGGTGGTTTTTAACAGAATATGCCTAATGAAAATGTTATTTCCTATTTTATGAAGAATCTATATCTTTCTCCATGAATACATATTGGCAAAGTCTTTTCTACTGCAGTTATTTAAAAGCAGCAACTACTTTTTTCAAAATAAATTGGTCTATTTTAAATACAATAATAAAATAATAGTAAACTCCAGTGGAGGCAGTGAAATAGACATATACTTGCTATCTACATTTGATAACCAAAACACACACGTTAAAGTAGATGTATATTTACATACAGACTCGTATATTTATGTTTCAAAATAATAAGAATAATCTAGAGTTGTCATATTAAATTAATAACAAGGAAATTGCTGTAATATGTCATCATGATTATATTAAAAAAAAAAAAAAAACCTAATAGCATTCCTGCATTAGACTATGTAAGTTTTGCCAATGTTAATTTAAATATACCCTATAAATAAAACTAAAAACATCCCAGAAAATCGTAGTTATACTACCCCATGTAACCTAAGATTGTTACTAGAGCTATTTAAATATTTACCTTGGGGAAGTATAAGATATCCAGAGCTGCTTCTGGGAGTCAATTTAAATAAACTACCCTGTGCATTTCGAGGGACATACAAAAATAAATTTTGGACTCGCTGCCACATCCTCTAGATACCTGGATTTGATTCTTCCTGAAATTTAGTGATAGAATCTACCCTGTAGCATCCGAGAGAGCACACTTGGCAGATGTGAGAAGTCATCTTGAGTTGGGGCAGTGCTAGTGGACATGCCCCAGAAGTACCTAAAGGGAAACTATAAGGGTGACTCGAGGTGGTGTCACACGGCCTTGCTTCCCTGGGCAACATCCGCGGGGCTTTGAGAATGTTCCTGGGAACGTTGATCCCCGAGTGAAGGCTGGAGCTTCCTAGTGACCACTAGAGGGCAGGCTCAAGAGGAGCGTTACCGCAGGCTGCCCCCTGGGGGCCGTGGAAGGAAACGGCTCCAGCGGTGTGGTGATGTTGATATGTTTAACACAAACCAGCAACCTGTACTGAGGCTGAGAGAGACCCAATGAATGCAGGGGCTGGAACTCGGGTATCTGAAGCTAGATGAAGATGCCTTCTGGGTCATTGATGCCTGGCGTTCTTAGTAGAGAAACACCTTCCTACCTAGAAGTTTCTAGCTTTTCACACATATCCAAAGATGTTGCCCTGAAGGAGAAAAGTTATATGTCAGCATTAGAAAAATAAGAGAGCATGTACGTGCTTTGGGATCAGACAGACTTGTATGCAAATTCCACTTTTGCCATTTACTAGCATGCTATGGTGAGTGTGTAATATATTTGATCTCTCTAATCTTCAGGTTTTTCTTTTTTTTTTTTTGGTAAGGAAGATTAGCCCTGAGCTAACATCTGCGGCCAATCCTCCTCTTTTTGCTGAGGAAGATTGGCCCTGGGCTAACATCCATGCCTATCTTCCTCTACTTTATATTGGACACCACCACAGCATGGCTTGATGAGCAGCGCGTAGGTGCACGCCCAGGATCTGAACCTTCAAACCCCGGGCCTCCGACCTGAAGTGCGTGAACTTAACCACTACACCATGCGGCTGGCCCTATAAAGTGCTTGGTATAGACTGTGCTTCAATAATAGAATGTATTCAATAAAATACATTGTTGTACTTGTTATTTTTATTTAACCTACTTGTTTTGTTATTTTTATTTAACCTAAATACAGTTGGACTCTCTGAGACTCTGGGTGTATCATTCAGTGCTCTCCCCAGCTACCTTTAATAAAATCTGGCATCTCTGTCAAGATCCACTGACTCCAGACCAATAAGACCCAGACCTGGTGAAAGATGAGGTGCCCCGGAAAAGTCTACAGCTCCCAAACCTGCTGTGTTTTGTACTTTGGGCGTGGATTTTTAATTGTTCTCATGAACATCAGACTGCAGCCTATCTATCTAACTCCCCACCTGGTGTGGCGAACATGTCTAAATGGAACTTTCATCTGCATGTCTAGTACCTTTGATTCCCCAAGGGGCAGGTATCCTTATCTTGAATTGCAATTGCCAGAATCAGCAGGATGGGGAGGAAACGTAGTGGGTGGCGCCAACCTACCTACCTAATACCTGCCAGTCCCTCTGCCTGGTATTGGTCTCTGCACCTGGGCTCCACCTGTTAAGCATCCCAGCATCAGGCACAGAGGACTCCCTGTTTAATGATTCTATTCCTGCCTGATGCTGCCACCCAGAAGTTTCCCCTGTCCCATCTGTTTTTGCATTAGACCCTTGGACCCTGACTTCAATGTGAGTTTAAACTGTTACACCTTCAGCTTAGATTTTAAATTTTAGGTCTCCTTAGAGTCCATTTTTCCAAGCCCTCACTGCACAAATATCCCACCTTAGTCTCAGATTGTTCCTTTCTCCTAACAACTCTCAACAGACCAGATAATTATGGCTGCATTTTTTTTAGTAAGAAAAGATGAGGGTTAGAGCTATTGGCTGGAGACACTGAACTAGCACTAAGGTTCCTCAAAGAAGTTGTGGCTATAGAAATAGGGTCAATTGATTCCATTAGTTTCTGTTAATTAATATTCTTCTCAAGGAAAAACTCAAAAACACAAAGAAATGACTATTAAAAGAGTTCTCTATCCTCTAATCAAGAATGTAGTTAATGCACAAGAACTATGTATTATATACTAATAGGGTGGCTTTTGTCTAATCTCTTTATGGCAGACCGTGTGCTTGGAGTTTTGAACTTGGGTTTTTTTCTTTCTTCCTCTTTTTTTTTTTCCTGTAATAATAATGGATTTCCACGGATCCATCTGTTTTTCTCCTCTGGAGCCCCTAATGATCAGGAGTACATATTTCCAGGATAGCAAGATGGGAGGTGAGTGGTGCAGGAATTAATTAGTGGCCCAAGAATTGCAAGGGATAATAAATGATCCACACAGATATTACAATAGAATTTACACCTCATTAGACCTCAGTGTATCATACTAGATGGACACTGATGTCTTAAAGTACTATCGATGGACACATTCATCATTAAGTACTATAGAGTACCTCTCATTTCCTCTCCAGTCTCAGGTTGAGCATTCTACCTTTTATGTTCTTATTGATTTTTAAATTAATAAATTCATTGAGGAGGAAAAATTAATTTATTTGAGTGGTTTGTCAATATTGCTATGAAAAAATGTTCAAATGCTCTACTGGTACATTCTGTCCTGCAAAAACAAGCACTATCTTTATCCATATGTGAAACAGAGAATTTGCCACACCAGTCAATTATGAAAACTAATCTTTGAATTTCTTTGAATTAAACATCAAAGGATTAGATGCCAGAAAAGGCAACAACAGATTTTGCTCTATATCACATTATGAAACTGCAACTCTGAAAAGGATTTTTCTAGGCGTTTACTGCTTTCTAGAGTACTGTCATTAAGTTTTGACAGAAAGTATTTCAGGCACCCAATTTAGAAAACAAACAGCTATTAAATGTCCAAAATGTCTATCATCATAGGTGTTTTAATAATAGAATAACGTTCATGTGTTTTTCTCTGCCTCCTTCTCAAAAAGTAGGCAGTTCAAGGTGTGTTTATTCATTCTTACAAATATATTTTCCCACTCTGTCAAAAAGAGAAGCATAATTCAATTGAAGTGTATCAGAACTGTGCTTCATTATACCATATTATGTGACAAGCTGTAAATAAAGCGAACTTTTTATGAACACATTTTGCATGGGATATGTTCCCAGGGTTGCATGCAAAGAATATTTTAATGACATATATATTTTAGGTAACCAAAAGCAAGTTGTTATTTCAACAACCCATGGACTGTATAGAAAGGAATTTTAAAGTGTGCTAGCACAAACTTGGTAGTCTTGGCAACTGAAATATTGACAAGTCAATACAGTAAGATTCATCTAGAAAATTATCTCTTTAGGAAATTATGTCAGCCACTATGGACTTTTTTTTTAATACTTCAAGTATTTAATACCATATGAATAGAATTTCTATTTTAGTGTTAAATGTCCTAAAATGGTGTCTATCACTGCATACACTTTAGATATAAATGAGCATATACAATTATTATTTTATTAAGTTATATGAATGATTGGGAAACACATAACAGAACCAAAAATTTTATAATTTATAGCAGGGAAAGTAACAGAAGTCGTACATAATGTGGAAAGGTCACAATATATTATATTAAAAAGCTGGATATAAACTTTACATAAAGAATAATCTTGATTTCACAAAAAGAAAAAATACATTCTCAGAAAAACCTGGAAGCAATCCAATAAAAAGCTAACAGTAGATATCCCTTTGGGGATGCATGTTTTTTCTTTGTATCTTTCTGTATTTGTCCATTCTCTACAATAAATGTTAATTTTATTTTCAGAAAAAAATAACATTTCTTTATTAAACAAATGTTTATTGAGCACCTACTATAAGCCAGGTACTGTTCTAGGCACTGTGCAGCAGGAAAGAAAACTAAGGAAATCCCTGCCCTCAGAGAGCTTGTGTTCTTCAAGTGGCGGGAGAAACACGCAATAACCAAATAAACGTATAAATAAATAGAATGTTAGAGGTTGGCAATTGCTATGGAGGGGAAAAAAAAGCAGGTTAAGGAGATAGGAAAATATAGGGACTGGGGAAGTGTGAGTTTTCTATAGGGTGGTCAGGGAAGGCATTCCTAATGAGTCAACATGTAGGGATGGAGAGCCGTGCAGGATGTGGAAGAGTGAATCTCAGGCCAGCCCCGTGGCTTAGCAGTTAAGTGTGCACGCTCCGCTACTGGCGGCCCGGGTTCGGATCCCAGGTGTGCACCGACGCACCGCTTCTCTGGCCATGCTGAGGCCGCATCCCACATACAGCAACTAGAAGGATGTGCAACTACGACACACAACTATCTACCAGGGCTTTGGGGAAAAAAGGAGGAGGATTGGCAATAGATGTTAGCTCAGAGCCGGTCTTCCTCAGCAAAAAAAAAAAACAGGAGGATTAGCATGGATGTTAGCTCAGGGCTGATCTTCCTCACACAAAAAAATAAATAAATAATAAAAATAGTATCATCCCCTCCTTTAAAAAAAAAAAGAGTGAATCTCGAAGTACCTGGGAGAAGAGTCACCTAGGCAAAAGAAATAGCAAGTGAAAATCCCCTATGCAGAAGGGTGCCTGGCATGTTTGAAGAAGGGTGAGAGCTGGAGCTCTGAGTGAGGAGAAGAGTGGTAGGTCATGAGCTCAGAGAAGGAGCCCAGAAGCAGGGCTTGAGACATTGACGAGACATCAGCTTAGGGAGACCATTGGAGGGCTTTAAGGAGAGGAGTGCCATGGTCTGGCTTCCATTTGAAAGGGGATGCCGTGCCCTGGCTGTTGTATGCAGAATAGACTGTGGAGGGCAGAGGTGGAAGCTGGCAGACAAGTCAAAGTTGTTCCAGGGATCCAGAGAGAGAGGAAGATGGTTTGGATCAGAATGGCCCCACCTGGGTGATGAGAAGTGATCAGATATTAAGGTGCACTCTACACTAAGGGTGAATGAGTGAGAGATTTGAGAACTTTTCATAATAAGGTTAAAGTGTGTATTTGCATATGTGATTGCTCATTTCGTGTGTCAACTTGACTGGGTTAAAGGATGCCTAGATAGCTGGTAAAACATTATTTCTGGATGTGTCTGTGAGAGTGTTTCCAGGAGAGATTAGCATTTGTATTGGTAGACTGACTAAAGTAAATGGCCCTCACCAATGCTGGTGGGCGTCATCTAATCAGTTGAGGGCCCAAATAGAACAGATGGAGGAAAGGCGAATTTGCTATCTCTGCTTCAGCTAGGACATCCATCTTCTCCAGTCCATGGCCATCAGCGCTCCTGGTTCTCAGGCCTTTGGACTCAGCTGAATACACCACTGACTTTCCTGGTTCTCCAGCCTGCAGATAACAGACCTCTCAGCCTCCATAATTGCATCAGACAATTCCTACAATAAAGCTACTCTTATATTTATCTATACATATATCCTACTGATTCTCTTTCTCTGAAGAACCCTGACTAATACAACATATTTCCTTTTATGAAAGGTCTAATGTTTAATAACTCAATGTCTCAGTTTTTCTATGTCTTAGTTTTAACCACTTGCTGCAAAAATATATTGGGTCATTATTTTAGCACAGAAAGAATTAGTAAAATTTTACTTTGATTATGCATAGGAAAATTTTAGCCAGGTACAGTTAATTTTCCACACTATCTATATTCTTGCTAGTTCTTGAAGAATTAGTGTCAGGCATCCAGTGAACACACAATAGAACACACAATTTTTCTAAAATACAGTAGAGCCATCTTTTAAACATTCTAGGCTTCTAAAGTGAGGAAATGCGCTTACTGCATCTTAAATAAATACCACCCCTGCTCTCAGCTAGTATGAGAGGATGGCCACATGATAACTCTAAGGGACTGGTTTTATTAATACAGTGACTTAAATCACTAGTTCTTCAAAAACTGATTCCAGAGGATATTGAAAAAAATGTCACCTTTGTAAAAAAGGCGGTTTTTAATGTTAATTCTAAGGTAAAAGCTGGATAAAAGCTTCCAAAAGCTAAGAATTTAGACTTTAGAACAAATAGCCTTGGGTTTGAGTCCCTGCTCATCCTTCACCAGCTGTGTGACCTTGAACCAGTTACTTAAGCTCTCTGGGCCTCAGTTTTCTCAACTGTAAAATGTAACAATAGTGCATATCTCAAAAGTCATTATGAATTTATGTCAAAAGTCTATCAAAAGTTTATCAAAAGTCATTACGATTCATGAATTCCTAAAGTCTCCCGGATATCAGGGTCCGTGCTTGCCTTTAACCCCAAGCTTTCCACTCTAGCCAACTTTCCTCCTTACAGTCTCCCAATGTGACAGCTCCTGGGTACCGCGCCCAGGCAATTTCTACTGCTGCAGAAAACACATATAGGAGGCATCCTGTGAAAGCAGACGTTACTTTCATTTCTAGGTCTCCTTAGTGCTGCTAACTTTCGGCTACACCTTCACAGTTCACCTGGTTATTGAATTGTTGTCTTCCTTGTTAACTATACTTATTCAGTTTCTTCTTTCTGTCAGGTACATTTTGCTAGGCACTTTCATAAATTTACCTCATTTAATTTTTACAGACACCCTGAATGACCAATGTTATTTTTCAGAGGGAGGCAGAATAGTGACCCCCAAAGATGATCATGCTCTAATTCCCAGGCCCTGTGATTATGTTATTTTACACGGCAAACGGAACTCTGCAGTTGTGATTAAGGTTAGGGACCTGGAGATGAGGAGATCACCTTGTATTATACAGTGGGCCCAAACTAATCTCATGGGTTCTTAAGGAGGAGAACCCTTCCTGGTTGGTGTCAGAAAACCAGAGAGATGGCTGTATAGGAAGGAAGCAATCCACCATTGCTAGAGGTCACAAGACAAGAAATGCAAGTGTCCCCCAGAAGCTGAGAAAGGCGAGGAAATGGTTTCTTCCCTAGGGCCTCCAGAAAGGAACACAGCCCTGCTAACCCCCTATGTGAGCCCAGTGAGACTCTTGTCAGACCTCTGACCTCCAGAACTGTAGGATAACAAATCTGTGTTGTTTTAAGCCACTAAGTTTGTGGTAGTTTGTTACAGCAGTAACAGGAAATTAATATACATCCCTTCTCATATAATTTTAAAATTTTAGAGAAATAAGTTCTTCTGTTCTAACTTTTGCTCAGCTTCATCTTCTGGGTCCCCTTCCCTTCACTTTATCATCAGCCTTTGTTGTCCCAGGTCTAGCCACCCACCTATCCTCAAATGCTCACTCACATACATTTAAAGTATAGACTATCACCTCTTTTATGCTGATATCAAAGTGCCAAATTTTTGTCTATCCCTTATTCAGTGGCATATGTGCAACTACTAACTGTACAGAAAAAATGTCATCACACACTTTAGCCAAAAAGGTAAATACATAGGACCTTAAATATGTATTCACAATGAATCAAAATCTGGCTGATTTGTAAATGCCTTAGTTAAGACTTAAATAAGTAAATTAGTTCTACTAGACTCCGTGCGATAAGCTCCCCAAGTTGGAGGCTTGGGCACAAGGCTTGAAATGTCTGGCTTTCCCACCTGGGTCTGGGAGATAAGTCAATTTGGCCTTTCCCTATGAGAAACCAGGAATGGAAAGCTTCGTTCTGGTCTCAGGCCTAAAACCACCTTTCCCTATTTCACTTTCTCCGGAGAGCCCTGTACTTGGGGAATTATTGGTTTGTCATTATAAAAGATGAAACCTTGATTCTCCCAGTACACGAATAATAGAAATTGATTATTCTATCTAGTCTGTGAATGCGTCATACTAGGTTATAATGATATGTATATATGTCTATCCTTTAAATGGGACTGTGAGCTCCCTGGGTACCCTGTTCTGTGTTGTGTTCTAAGTACCCAACACAGTTCACATCACTGTGAGTAGACTTTCAATAAATCTTGGATAAATAATTAATTGATTAAACAAGAGGGCAAATGGGGGAGTAGGTGAAGTTTGTTTGGTTGTCTTTGTACATTCCCAGCAGTGCATTTTTTCTGTGTGTGGGTACTAGTTTCCTTTTCCTACCTCTCAGTACTCCCCCATCCTGGTCCTTGGTCCTCTCACGATATTCCCTTCAGAGGCCCACCTGTCTCCAGCTCAGTTCAGTCCTATACTTTCCCAACTAGGGAGAGTAAGGGATAAGATGTTTGTTTTTGAACTGACTCAGTTGCAAGATGGCTTCAATCCTCTAGACCAAACAAATGTTTACAGATGACTCTTTTACTTCTGAATGTTTTTGAAGGTTCATCAGAAGCTCCTCTGCTGGACCCCACTGTCTGTAACTTCAGTGAAGGGGTCAGTACCTCTCCTTCCTCTGACCCCTTTCCCCTCAGTCCTGATTGCTGAGTTTACCTTCCACACAGAGTCTCTTCCAGGAAATCTCTTGGAAGGACTTCCAATAGCTCTAAACAGCTCTCTCTGCTCTGTGGACCTTATCTAGTCTACGAGGAACCTTCATACGTCTTCTAACCCACAGCTGGAGGAGAGTGCACGTGCTTCCCAGACACAGCAACTGGTGTTTACTCTCCCACAAAGTATCTCACAGCTAGTCAATCCTGCACTCAAGATCTCCTGGGTGGCAATCAGACCTCAGTCTCTGCGTCTCCCAAAATCCAGGAGACAGATCTCAAGCTCTTGGAGTAGTCCCACTGAAGCCCCCTCTCTCTAGGCTTGAGATAAAGGTGGGGAAAACCCTTATCCTACCTCCTTGAAAGGAAGGTATTGAAATAACAACTTGACGGAATTTATCTCCTAAAAAATATAAAATAAAAATTAAAAAATTAGATATAAAAATATATTTTATAAAAAATACTCTCTTTTTTCAGTCTTTCTACCTTTCATGTCATTAATAGGATGATAAACCTTCCCAGTTTGAGCAGAACTGTCCCAGTTTTAGCAATGAAAGTCCTGCATCTCAGCAAATACTCAGGCCGAGGCAAAGTGTGACACTTGGTAACTCTATCCCTGGATGAAAGGTCCAAGAGTCATAAAACTGATTTTTGTTGACATGCTTTCAAAATCTGAATTATGATGTGGCATCTAACTTTGGTACACAGTATCAATATTATCTTGTTGTCTCAAATTTTCAACTTAACATCCCATTACTTATATACATGTACACATATATACATATGCCAGATAGAACTGTTGTGATTATCTTCATCTCACAGAAGAGTAAGTGAAGGCTTACAGGATTCAATAGCTTGTTCAAAGTCCCAATTTGGGTGAGAATGTGAAGCAGCTAGAATTCTTATACATTGCTAGTAAAATGTACAATTGTACATTTGGAAAAGAGTTTGGCAGTTTCTTATAAAGTTAAATCTATACTTCCCATATGACCTGGCAAGCCCATCTCTAGGAATTTACCCAAGAGGAATTAAAAGCATTTTATTTTACATGGCAAAAGTTTTGTACGTAAATGTTCATAGCAGCTTCATTCATAATAGCCAAAACTGGAAACAACCTAAATGTCTACTAACAGAATAGATTTTAAAAATTGTGATATATCTATGCAATGGCATACTGCTCAGCAATAAAAGGAAACAAACTATTGATACACTCAACAACGTGGATGAATCTCAAAAACGTCATGCAGCTGAGCAAAAGAAGTCGGCACAAAAGACTACATAAGGTATTATGGAATTAGACAAATGTAATCTGTACTGATAGAAAGCAAAGAAGTAGTTGCCTGGGGGCAGGTATGAGGAAAGGGGGATGAAGGGGGTTACCCCTTGGAAGGTATACAAGGGAATATTTTGTAGTGATGGATATGCACTTGGATGTAGTGATGGATATCTTGATTGTGGGTGGCTGCCCTAGGTGTACACATTTGTCAAAACTTAATCTGCACACTTAAAATTATACCTCAGTAAAATTATTTTTAAAACTTAAGGAACTAGAAAAATAAGAACAAACTAAACCCAAAGCTTGCAAAAGGAAGGAAATAATAAAAATTAGAGCAGAGATAAATGAAATAGAGAATAGAAAAACAAATAGAGAAAATCAATGAAATCAGAAGTTCATTCTTGCAAAAAGATCAACAAAATTGACAAACCTTTTGTTAGATGTACTTAGAAAAAAGGGAGAAGATTCAAATTACTAAAATTAGAGATGAAAATGGAGACACTATTGATTCTACAGAAATAAAAAGGATTATAAGAGAGTAGTATGAGCAATTATGCACCAATTGGATAGCCTAGATGAAATGGACAAATTACTACAAACAGAAAATTTACTAAGACTAAATCACCAAAAAATAGAAAATCTGAATAGTCTTATAACTAGTAAGGAGATTAAATCAATAATCAAAAATCTCTTGACAAAGGAAAGCCCTAGACCTAATGGCTTCACTAGTGAATTCTACCAAATATTTAAAGAAGACCTAACACCAATGCTTCTCAAACTTTTCCAAAAAATGAAGAGGAGGAAGTACTTCCTAACTCACTCTTGGAGGCCAGCATTACCCTGGTATCAAAGCCAAACAAAGACACTACAAGAAAAGAAAACTACAGACCAATATCCCTTATGAACATTGATGCAAAAGTCCTCAATAGAACACTAGCAAATCAAATTCAGCAGCATATTAAATGGATTGTACACCATGACCAAGTGGGATTTAGTCCTAAAATGCTTGGAAGTTTCAACATGAGAAAATCAATCAATGTAATACACTACATTAATAAAATGAAGGGGAAAAAAACATATGATCATCTCAGTCAATGCAGAAAAGACATTTGACAAAATTCAATAACTTTTCATCATAAAAACACTCAAAAATAAGAACTAGAAACTACCTCAGTATAATAAAATCCATACATGAAAAACTCACAACAAACATCATACTCAATGGTGAGAGACTGAAATCTTTTCCTATAAGATCAGGAACAAAGCAATGATGTCTACTTTTGCCACTTCTATTCAACATAGTACTGGAAGTTCTATCCAGAGCACTTATGCAAGAAAAGAAATAAAAGGCATCCACACTGGAAAGGAAGAAGTAAAATGATCTCTGTTCACAGATAATATGATCTTATATGTAAAAACTGTAAAGTTTCCACAAAAAACATTGTTAGAACGAGTAAATGAATTCAGCAGGATATAAAGCCGACACACAAAAATCAGTTGCATTTCTATACACTAACAATGAACAATCCAAAAAAGAAATTAATAAAACAATTCCATTTACAATATCATCAAAAAGAATAAAATACCTAGGAATTAGCTTAACCAAGGAGGTAAAAGACTTATACAATAAAAACTACAAAACATTGCTGAAAGAAATTAAAGACAAATAAATGGAAACACATCCCATGTTCATGGATTATAAGACTTAATGTTGTTAAGATGTCAATACTACCCAAAGTGATCTACAGATTCAATGCAATCTCTATCAGAATCAATGACGTTTTTTGCAGGAAAGAAAAACTCATCCTAAAATTCATATGGAATCTCAAGGGACCTCAGCCAAAACAATCTTGAAGAAGAAGAATAAAGCTGGAGAACTCACACTTCCTGATTTCAAACTTACTACAAAGTTACAGGAAACAAAATAATGTGGTATTGGCATAAAGACAGATTTATAGACCAATGGAATAGAATAAAGAATTCAGAAATAAACCCTCACATATATGGTCAAGCGATTTTTGACAGGGTGCCAAGACTACTCAACGGATAGTCTGTTCAACAAATGGTTCTGGGAAAACAAATGGTTTTGTTCTGTTCAACAAATGGTTCTGGGAAAACTAGATATCCACATGCAAAACAATGAAATAGACCCTTACCTAACACCATATACAAAAATTAACTCAAAATGGATCAAAGGCCTAAATGTAAGACTTAAAACTATAGTGCTCTTAGAAGAAAACATAAGGCAAAAGTTTCATGACATTGGGTTTGGCAATGATTTCTTGGACATGACACCAAAGGCACAGGCAACAAAAGAAAAAATAAAGTCGATTTCATGAAAATTTGAAAAATTTGTGCATCAAAAACTGCAATCAACAGGGGCCGGCCCAGTGGCCTAGTGGTTAAGCTCATGCACTGTGCTTTGGCGGCCTGGGGTACACAGGTTTGGATCCCAAGTGAAGACCTACACACCACTCATAAAGCCATGCTGTGGCAGCATCCCACATACAAAACAGAGGAAGATGGGCATAGATGTTAGCTAAGGACTAACATTCCTCAGCAAAATGAGGAAGATTGGCAATGGATGTTAGCTCAGGGCCGATCTTCCTCACCAAAAAAAAAAAAAATGCAATCAAAAGAGTAAAAAGGCAACCCACAGAATGGAAGAAATTATTTGCTAATAATATATTCTTAAGGAATTAATATCCAGGATACATAGAAAACTCCTAAAACTCAACAACAAAAAAAAATCTGATTCAAAAATGGGCAAAGGACTTGAATAGACATGTCTCCAAAGAAGATCTATAAATGGCAAATAAGCACATGAAAAGCTGCTCAACATCACGAATCGTTAGAGAAATGCAAATCAAAACTATAACGAAAGACCACCTCACATCTATTAGGATGGCTACTATCAAAAAAAAAAAAACAGGAAATAACAAGTGTTGGTGAGGATGTGGAGAAACCGGAACCCTTGTGCATTGTTGGTGGGGAATGTAAAATGGTACAGCCACATGGAAAACAGTATGGTAGTTCCTCAAAACACTAAAAATAGAATTACCATATGATCCAGCAATTCCACTTTCAATTCCAAAAGCTTGAAAGCAGGGTCTTGAAGAGATATTTGTACATCAATGTTCATAGCAGCATTATTCACAATAGCTAAAACATGGAGGAAACCCAAGTGTCCATCAATGGATAAATGGATAAGCAAAATCTGGTACATACATACAATGGAGTAGAATTCAGCCTTAAAAAGAAACAAAATTCTAAAACATGATACAACATGGATGAACCTTGACAACTTTATACTAAGTGAAATAAGCTAGTCACAAATACTATAAGATTCCACTTATATGAAGTAGTTACAGTAGTCAAAATCATAGAGACAGAAAGTAGAATGATGGTTGCCAGGGGCTGGAGGTGGGGGTGGAACGGGTAGTTATTCTTTAATGGGTAGAGAGTTTCAGTTTTACAACATGAACAGAGTTCTAAAGATGGATGATGGTCGTGGTAGCACAACATTATGAATGTATTTAATACCACTGAACTCTACATTTAAAAATAGTTAAGATGATATATTTTATGTTATGTTTATTTTACCACTGTAAAAAAAAGTTGGAAAAAACCCATATGATTGTGGGGGGAAGAAGAAATAGCTAAAAGAATTTAAGCAGCTGTCTGTGGGTTTTGGAATGGGAGAGGCAAGGAAAAGAAAACAAGGGACTTTTTAAAAATAAGCCTTTTCATTCTATTGACCTTCAAATCATTCACATGTAATACTTGAATAAAAACACAACTCAATTTATATTTGAAGCTATCATTGCCACAGGGTGTTGAAAAATTAATTTCAATGAATCTGATTTTTCAATCATCATCATCCCTCATTTTCTCTTCCCCAGGGTTCTTTTAAAGGGAAATTATAGCCATGACACTGTCACTTATTCCTGTCTACATGGGTCCTATCACTTTAGAGACTCTGCTAATTTCATGCCACGCACAAGGAAATTGGAACTATTTTTGCAGTTTTTGTACCGTACTGTGGCACAAGCATATCTGCCTAGATTTATAGACATCCTTCCTTCTTTGAGATCTTGATACCTCCCTGGGATTCCGCCATGTTAAACTCAAAGCATAGGACCCAACTATTCAGAACACACTGATACTTCTGATCTTAGTATGTCTTCTTGGTCTCTACAGTTCCAAAGCCAAATAATCATTTCTAATGGAGAGGGATAGCCCCATATCATTTTATATTTCTCCATTCTCTTTCTTGTTGTTGGAGGCATCTAGAACAACCACCTTAATAAGCATAAACTTTTGGAAATCAAAACATAGTAGGGGGCCAGCCCAGTGGCATACTGGTTAAGTTCATGTCTCTGCTTTGGTGGCCCCAGGTTCACAGGTTCAGATCCCAGGCACGGACCTAGGCACTGCTCATCAAGCCATGCTGTTGCAGCGTCCCATATATAAAATAGAGGAAAACGGGCACAGATGTCAGCTCATGGCCAATCTCCCTCGCCAAAAGAAAAAAAAACCTAGGAGGGATTTTTCTGCTTTACTACATGCCACATCCTTTCCCTGAGGCAAAGAACCTAAAACTAACCACCATCTGCTTGAATCAGAGTGAAGGTAAGGGGAGAAATATTGGGGGAAAATTGGTTGATCTCAGAAAAATATTGTACTATGAAAAGACTTAAACAAAGGGAGACATGATCAGATTGTAATTTTAAAAAATGCTTTAAATTGCTCTAGCTCCTATTAGAACTAGATATTGGAGATACTCAGGAAAAAGCGGACAGAGACCAGCTTGGAAATTAATGTAGTAGTAAGAATGAAAGTGGCCATGGAATGGAAAGAAATAAACAAATTAAAGATATAAAGCCTGTTGCTCTTAACCATCATGCTACATTGCTTCCCAATAAATGTCTCTGATAAACCCATTGGCCTAAAGTTTAATGCCTGGTTAGATGATTGGATTCTGCAGATCAAGGGTATTAGCATTTTAACAGAGGACTTTTCCTTAATACAGTGGATGAAACGATTAGGGGAGAGATGAGGATATATTTGCTCCTTACACCTCCCTTGAGGGAAACAGCCTCAGGTTGTTAAAATTACTTACCCAATGTCCCAAGCTAGAAAATAGTGGTGCCGGGATTCTAATGCCTAATAAAAATATCTCAATGATGGCCTTTGCATGTCAGCAACTGATAGGCTGGAGTTATTTATTTATTTATTTTTTGTGAGGAAGATCAGCCCCGAGCTAATATCCATGCCAATCCTCCTCTTTTTGCTGAGGAAGACCGGCCCTGAGCTAACATCTATTGCCAATCCTCCTCCGTTTTTTTTCCCCCCTTTTTCTCCCCAAAACCCCAGTAAATAGTTGTATGTCATAGTAGCACATCCTGCTAGTTGCTGTATGTGGGACGCCACCTTACCATGGCCCGACAAGCAGGGCGTCGATGCGAGCCTGGGATCCAAACTCCAGTCGCCAGTAGCAGAGCGCGCGCACTTAACCGCTAAGCCACGGGGCCGGCCTCCCAGTGGTGAGTTTCTCTGAACTGCGTTTCTACCGCTCGCGGTGCTCATATATCAGTAGAAGAGAAACGCTGATTGGTTGTTAGCATGATGAGCGCAGAGAGCCAGACACAGGTTCGGTGGCTGTGTCGACGAATGATAAAAGTAACTAGGGTTTCCTACCAACCGTGATTCAAGGAACAGTAACTAAGCTATTTTCAGAATGGTTCTCTCGTCTGAGATATGACACTACAACTGTTTTCCCCCCATAGGAATTCTTTTCTCACAAGAGAAACAAACTTCTCTCTCTACGTATCTCAACGCTTGCAAGCAGACAACAGCTTCCTTCCTTTCTTTCTTCCTTCCTTCCTATTTCCCTTTACTCCCTTCTTCCCTCCTTTTCTGGATAGTTCAGTGCTAAAGCCACTAGGTAGGGCCAAGCAAGATAGGTTCCAATCTGCCTTTCCATCTGTAGGCTCCACTGCTCCCTGTCATGAACTCTTCACCCCAGCTAAATTAAACCACCCACTCTCTCCACCTCTGTACTGTTATTCACCCTGATGATTCTTCTCCCTACTATGTCCGTGATTTACTTCCAGATTCCTTCCCCACTAACCATGCCCTATGTCTGAACCAGTGCCATCCACCTTCAAGGCATAATACCTCAAGGGCTATCACCACTACAAGAGGATATTTACCTCCTTTTAACTTTCTCAGAACTTTCTCTGTATGTCTCCTGTAGCGTATCACTTTCATTGTTGCATTATCATTATTTGAGAACATATCCTATCATCTCAACCAGAAGTAAACTCATTCAGAGCAGAAAGGGAAGAATTTATATATGATGAATCTTATCATTCCCTAAAGTACATAGTACAGTACCTGTAACACTACTAAACATTTAATCAGAATCTGTTAATGACTTATTAGGGGAAAAAAAGAAGAAAGGCCATTTTAGGCAACAATAGCAAAGAAATGAGGATGGAAATTAATACATTTCCTCATTTATTCAACGCATTCTGAGTTCCTGCTATGTGTCAAGTACAGCAAAGAAAAAAAAAAGGACCATGAGAGTTGGAAATAGTGGAAGACAAATATATATGGTGGTGGCTTAGGCCATATGGCTATATGGAAATCACCACAGGTCAGGCTGAAGAGTAGAGTCTTCAGACTAGAGATGATAAGAAGCCAATATAATGATTTATAATTATTTATAATTTATCATATTATTGAGTTACTATTTATAATGATTCATTAATTTACTATGTCTCTTCATATACATTATTTCATTTAACCATCACAATAATCTTGTGACATTTGCAGTTGAAAAAACAAGTTTAAAGAGATTTAGAAACTTGTCCAAGGTTAATACCAAGGTTAATAAGGTTGATACTTAGTGCAGTTAATACAGGGAAGGGCTGGGATTCAAACCTAGGGCAGCATGGCTCAGAGCACGTAAACACTGTTACACATCTACCAGGCTCTCAGGTAGAGGAAAGACTGAATAAAAGAGTGTAATTGTAGGAAAATTCCTATGAGAGTGGCCTATTGGACTAACTGAGTTTGGAAAGAGCCAAGGAGGACATTCTGAGAATATGCCCCAGTGATTCCCTACCTTCATCCACTAAGCCAGGTTTTCAAGAGTTTTCAGAAAATAATGCTAATCTAATTCTAATCCAATCTGTTGTAGACAACATGCAAAATTAGAAATGTACAGGTAGCTATAAAGTCTTAACACAAAGGCTTATTTTTTTCAGAAAAGGTACAAAGAAGTAATTGATCACACACTAAAACAAGGCATACTGATAATTACAGGTGACTGGAACACAAAAGCAGGAAAAGCAGAATCAAACACTGTCAGAAAATTTGGACTAGGGGTCAGAAAAGAAGCAGGAGACTGGCTTGTGGATTTTTGCAAAGCCAACAATCTGCCCATCACAAATAGATGCTTCGAGCAACTGAACAGACAACTGTCTACATGGACATCACTAGATGGCCAATATAGAAGTCAAATAGACGATGTAATCAGAAGCAGGAGATGGAGAAGCTATATTCTCTGTGCCAAAACAAGACCAGGAGCAGATTGTGGTCCTGACCACGAACTGTTTATATCAAATATCAGAGTAGAGCTTACAAAGAGCACTAAAAGAATGGCAGTGCCAAAATATAATGGAAACATCATTCTCTATGAGTTTAAAGTCCACATAAAAACCAGATTTGCATTGTTACACTTAGTTGACCAAGAATCAGAAAAGCTACAGACTGAAACCAGAAACATTGTTAGGGAAGAATGCAAAAAGACAATGCCTGAAGTAAAAAGAAAAGAAAAATCGAGATGGATGACAGAAGAAACACTAAAAAATGTTAAGGACAGGCAAGGAACAAAAGTAAAAGGTGATAAAAGTAGAGTTACAATATTGAACACAGCTTTCCAGTGTCTATCACTATAGAGATAAAGAGAACCACTATGATGGCTGATGCAAAAATATAGAAGAAAACAACAAAAAAGGAAGAGTAAGAGGTCTCTAGAAGATTCAAGAAATCAAAGGGAAATTTAAACCTAGATTAGGAATGCCAAACGACTGACAGAGAAGCATACTATCTGATCAGGAGAAAATAAAGGGAAGGTAGAAACGGTACACTGACGATCTATACAGAAGAGACAAAAGGATGACAGATTCCCTTGAAGAAGATTCCTATGAGGAAGAACCCATAATTCTAGAAAGTGAAGTGAGAGTTGCCCTGAAAGTACCATGAAGAAATACATCATCAGGGGTAGATGGGATATCGATAGAATTATTGCAAGCCACAGAGACTGAATTTGTCAAAATCCTAACAAGAATATGCCAACAAACATGGAAAACAAAATGGTGGCCTACAGACTGAAACGGTCAATATATATCCCAATCCCCAAGAAAGGAGATGCCAAGAAGTGCAGTAACTATGTGACCATTGCTCTAATTTCCCAGGAAAGTAAAGTGATGCTCAAGGCGCTACAACACAGGCTTTTGCCTTATATGGAGCAAGAAATGCCTGAGGTCCAAACTGGATTTCAAAAAGGGAGAGGCACACAAGATCTAACTGTGATTATTCATTGGCCACTGGATTGCTCCAAAGAATTTCAGAAGAAGGTTAGTCTGTGTTTTATAGACTACAGTAAAGCCTTTTACTGCGTGGATCATGAAAAGCTATTAGCTGCTCTAAAAGAAATGGGCATGCCTCAGCACTTGATTGTCCTGATGTGTGACCTGTATTGTGGACAAATAGCACTGTCATGACAGAATATGGAGAGACAGAATGGTTTCCGATAGGCTAAGGTGTCAGACAGGAGTGCATTTTATCTCCCTATCTGTTTAATCTGTACGCAGAACATATCATACGCAAAGCTGGACTAAACTCAGATGAAGGAGGAGTGAAAATTGGTGGAAGAAATATCAGCAATCTAACATATGCCGATGACACAATCTTCCTGGCAGAAAGCAGTAAATGACTTGAAATGACTGCTGACAAAAGTGAAAGAAGAAAGTGCCAAAGCAGGACTGCATTTGAACATCAAGAAGACAGAAATCCTGATCACAGAAGAGCTATACAACCTTAATGTAGACAATAAAGACATCGAAATCGTTAAAGATTTTGTGTATCTTGGTTTAGTCATCAGTTTAAATGGAGACTGCAGCCAAGAAATCAAGAGAAGACTGCGAGTTGGAAGGGCAGCAATGGAAGATTTAGGAGAGACCATCAAGGGTAAGGAAGTGTCATTAGGGACTACAGCCAAGATGATCCACACCCTCATATTCCCAGTTACTATGTACGGGTGCAAAAGTTGGACAGTGAAGAAGGCTGACAGGAAAAAAATGGATTCATTTGAAATATGGTGCTGGACGAGAGCTCTACAGACGCCCTGCACTGCCAGAAAGATGAACGAGTGAGTCCTAGAGCAGATTAAGCCTGAGCTATCGCTGGAGGCAAAAATGAAAAACTGAGGCTGTCCTACTTTGGGCACATCATGAGAAGGCAGGATTCTCTGGAAAAGACAACAATGCTGGGAAAAGTAAAAAGCAGCAGGAACAGAAAAACACAAATTATGACATAGATGGACTCCATAAAGGAAGCCCTAGGCATGACTCTCCAGAAGCAGAGTAGGCCTGTTGAGGACAGGACATTGTGAACATCACTCACTCATAGGGTCACCAGGAGTTGGAGATGTCTTGATGTCACAGAACAACAACAACAAACCTAATTTTCTGGCATTGTTTGGGGTGAAAAGATCATTATCCTACCATATCAAGGGACATTCTCCAAGACAACTGATTTTGACTCTTCAAAAATGTCGATGGTATGAAAGACAAAACAAGGGCCTGAGAACTACTTTAGATTAAAAGATTCAAGAGACAAGACAACTAAATGAAATATGTGACCCCAATTGGATCCTGGACTTTTTTAAAAAGAGAATGTAAGGAACATTATTGGCACCATTGAGGAAATTTGAGTACTCACTGTATATTAGATAATATTATTGTATCAATGTTAAAACTCTGGGTGTAATAACAGCATTGCAGGAAGTAGGAAAAAGACCTAAATCTTAGGAGATAATGCTGAAATACTCAGGAATGCAGTGGCATGGTGCCTGCAACTTACTTTTAAATAATTCTGCAAAATAAATAAACATACATATACATATATGAAGTGAAAGAGAAAATAGTAATGCAAACAATGGATGCAACTAGATGATGTTTTAAAAGCGTTCATTCTTTCAACTTTGAAATTTTTCAAAAAGCATATCACCACCCTTAAAAAGTAGGGAGCCATTTACAGATCTATATGAGTAACTTTTAAAATATAAACAGAGTAACACACTGACAGAAAAACCTATTTGCTAAGTTGTCATCAATTTGGAAATTTCTTGTGAACAGTATGGAAACGCCCAACACCATCATTGGCTCTGACAAATCTTGAGGCAAATTGTGTCCTTTAACATTTGTGTGAACTTTCGTAGCAGAAGTAAACTTTGGTTAAATTTTCAAACTGAAATAATTAGGAAACTAAACAGTGAATGTTCAAAGCACTCTAACCGTTTCCTGTATTAATGGAACAGCTTTGAAATGCTTAACCATAATATTCCTGTGGCTTTTTACAGGGATTAAAGTTTAAAAAAAAATTTTTTTTTGTAATCTCTGCAACAATGGAGTGAGAGGGGATAATTTGTATAAAAATCATTAAGCAGAAAATCTTCAAGAATTACAGTCTTTAGAAATTCATTTCTGTTGTTTTCTTCCTACAGCTCTCCCACACAAGAAAGGACTGAGAGAGTGCCAAGAATTTTTTACTATAAAACCTTATGATGCCAATGTGGCTTCCACATCCAGGCAACATCTGGCACACCCAGTAAAGAGGACTGCAATTAGCAAAGGGCCTGCTAAAGATATAAGACACATTTAATAGTTGAATCATGATTTCTCTTAATGATGATGAACTCAGTATAGACATAGGAAAATATAATCTAAGATCTTTATTCCTCCAACTCTCTGAAGAGTGGAAAGAAGGACACAAACCCTATTTTTCTACCCACACTGGAATTCTCAAAATCATTATTGAATTTCTACTTTATGGTATGACTTCAAAATAAGTCTGAAAGCTGGTTTTGCTCTATTGCTGTATATTACAATAATTTCTATAGATTGCCACATGATAGAAACATTTCCCAAAATGTTAAATATATGATACTTCTATGAAGTATCCACTTAAATCTAGAGGGACCAGGCAATTCTTCAAGATGTAACTTATAAAGTGCTAAAGGAATGCTAGATTTTTTTTTAGGGAGAAAAAAAGCTTTCTTAATCACATCCCCTTTGAATTTGTGTTTCTTTTTGACCATGTCTCCATAGTTGCAGCCACTGTGCTGAGGTTTCAAAACCCAAATATCATCAAGCATTAACTTAAAATCTATCATACACAGCTCATTGAACTAGGAAAATAGATTCTGACCACACGGTGACAGTTTTTCTAATTTATCACAGCAAAGGTTCCTTGGTCCCTTAGGAACGGTATGTTATCCAAGAAAGCTTAACCGTAAATTTCCTTGCAAAATACTATCCTAATACAAGTACTGTTTCAAGAAAAATAATATCTTTATATGCCAAAAAAATCTCCAAGCCATAGCACAAATGGTCTGCTCTTTTGAATGAATATGCAAGATGGTAATATCCCATTGCTTCAAAATGACAGAAATCTGATTTCTTCTAGAGGTCGTCTTCCTTCTCTGGTCACCATTGGTGCTGTCCACAAAATATCTGGGCACCTAATAGAATGCCCTTCTGGGCCTATTTGAAGTTACATTGACCATGTGACTTGCTTTGGCCAATGAAATGTGAGCATAAGTGCCAGGTAGATACTTCAAGAGCCAGTGCACAATAATAGAGTGCCCAGCTCTCTTTCCCTTTGCCATGGTGACTACCAATCGCCAGCTGGAGCAGCTTCATCAGACTGAGTCCTGAAGAGAGGACACTGCGGAATGGAACCCTCAAATTACCCACAATGGGCATACCGTAAGAAATCAACCCTATAGCTATAAGCCACTGAGGTTTGGGGGTTGTATATGTTAGTTACCACGCATAACCAGACCTATCCTGACCAGTACATCTCCCATGTTTTATTAAAGATGACTATGTTAGGCCTTTGGAGTTTGCAAAGAATAAAGAGATATGGTCTGATTACTTGGCTCATGGGTGTTTATTATAATAGCATATATAAAAGGAAGTAAAGAGTTAGAGAACACAGTCCTAGTAGCAGCAGACTAAGCTTTATGGATACAGGATACAAAGCAACACTTGGTTTCCTATGGTCCTCTCAGCAGTAGTCACCTGTTGATTGATAGTCAAGAGCACTCACGTTATAGGGACTCACCCTCCATCTCTCTTATTCTACTGTCCCTGCAACAACTGTCAACTTACAAGGCTTCTGTAGCAATGACAGTGGGTCTACCGTTGCCCAGCGTTCAGGGAAATTCCCAACTGCTTGGCTCAGTTTCATCATAGCGTGCCCCCATCCACATGCAAGAAGTGCACCCTCCCAGGTTCTGAAGGTCTAACAAGTGTCCAAGATCCTTGAACCTTAATTTGACATCAAGTCACAGGCCAGTGAGGGGCCTACACTCAGGGACAGGTTGGCTGGAGTCTCTTCCACTTTATTATCAATTCCTGTGACTCTCCTTCTCCTTCTCAATTGGAGAAATCCACTCCCCCGTCATGTTTTTCTCTCCTTCCAGTCACCCTCCTGCCCTCTCTCTTCTCTTCTCCCCTTCTCCAGACTTAGTTATTTTTTTCAGAGGAGAAAAAAATGATTCTTTGTGCAACCATTGGAAACTTTGGTCTCAAACTTGGTGAGCGGTCTCTTAAATCTTTGTTTCTGTTTCTGGTGTGGAGTAGGGTACCTTCAAGATACCAGGAAAGAAGGGCTAAGAAGCAAACAATGAATATGTTGAGATATAACGCTTCATAATTGCACTCAATTTCCCTAAGAACAAGAATCTGAATGAGCATCCACTGATCAGTCAGTAAATAGATGGGCACTCTATAAGCCATCATTAACCTATGGATGTTAGACTCCAAATCATACATTGATCCTTGAGCTCCTCACTTGAAGCCAGAGTGTCAGGGTCACCTGGAACAAAGTAGAGCATTCTGTGTATAAAACGTTGGCTGTGGCCACTATTGTCAAAAAGGCAGCTTTCCTCAGAAGAGGTCTGTAGATAAGCCAGCCAGCCCTCATTGGGTTCAGTTCACTGCCGTCATCTGAAACTTCATTTAAAACATAGTTATTTAATCTCCATGTATAATTCAAATTTTCATTTCATTGACTTGAAAATCCATTGCCCTTTGCTTGGAATGGATTTCCCACCTCAAGCGAGTGGGGAATCCTTCCAATTCCTAATGGTGTTGAAGTGTAAGAGAGAACTCTTGATATTCTATCAAGCAGCAGAAAGGAGAATGACAAAATATCCAAGCAAATAGAAGCAGAAAGAAAATTTAAAGTGAAACAATGCATACACATGATGCGTTTACATGGCCTTTACGTTTACAAAGTACTTTTGCATAACTTACAAAAAATACTGACCCTATGATTAGAGATTTTCCTTGTTTAGTGTGTTGCTAATTTTGAGTCTGTTTTTCTCTATCTATAACGTAGAAATATTAACAGGATCTAGATTTCATAGTTGGTGTGAAGGTTAAATGAAATAAGGAATGTGAAAAATTTTCATGAACTTCATGGTATTATATAGTAATATAATTTTATAAAATCATCCATTTAAATTATCATTCAGACCCATAATAACTGAATGAGAACTGTTTACGTGCCAAACAATAAGCTACGTGCTGGGAATGCAAAGATTAACAACACATAGCCCCTACCTCAAAGAGCTTACAATTCATGGGTAAGAGAAATGTGGGGAAAATGATTTCAATAAAATGATTTCAATAAAATTTGTGGAGGGCCGGCCCAGTGGCATAGTGGTTGAGTTTGTGTGCTCCACTTCAGCGGTCCGGGGTTCACGGGTTCGATCCCCGGCGTGGACATGCGCTGCTTGTCAGGCGGTGCTGTGGCAGCATCCCATATACAAGATAGAGGACGGTGGGCACGGAGATTGGCTCAGGGCTAGTCTTCCTCAGCAAAAAGAGGAGGATTGGCAATGGATGTTAGCTCAGAGCCAGTCTTCCTCACACACACACATACACACACACACACACAAATGGCAGATTTGTGATAAAGGTCTGCATAGAGTCTGAGAGTGCATAGATGAGGTCATTAGTTTAATCTTGAGGCACAAGAAAACATCTTGGAGGAAGTGATGTCTTGAAGGATGAGGGACAATCTGGAAGACTGAAGAGTTGAAAAATTCCTAGTTTTTAATTTATCACATTATACACAAACTGTCAGTTTGTCCTATTAATGTGTAAGCTGTTTGTACATGGCTATCTTCCCTATTAGACTGACAGCATCTTTAGGAAGGGACCATGTCTCATTCATCTTTGTATGCCCCCTGAGTCTACTTGAATATTGTAATGGATTGGACTCAATTACCCTGAATACACTGAAGGTACAGATAACTATGTACATAATTACAAAGATTTTATTGTTATTGTAGTGTTATAGAATTGTGGAATTTTAGAGTTGGAATTGGAATTGATCTCGAGGGCGTTTAATCCACCATGAGAATATGACGTAGAAGAAACTGAGTTCCAGAAAGGACCACACAGGTGATTAATGGCTGTATCTCAAGCCCAGGATTTTGAATTTTTAAACTATTATATAGTATGGCCATAGTTCTGTGTGCTTATATAGACATGTTCATATAGAAACCTATACACAAATACGTATGTACAAGCATATGTAAGATATACATACAACTACACATTTGCATTTGGGGGATGAAGGCATTCCTGTTTTAGGATCTCTTTAATTACAAATATCTAAACATTTCAATTAGGAAGTGAGGAGATGTCTAGACCTTAAACCCCTCAATCCCCATAGGTAAAATTGCCTTTTCTTCTCAATTCAGAAGATCTTTGAAGTTATTCTAGCCTGGAACACCTTACCTTATGTTGCAAAGAAAGCTAATAAATTACAAGTGCTTAGGCCAATATCAAGGAAAGCACTTCTGACAGAATATTCTAAATGGTACTTAGGAATGTGGGTTTTCTGTAAACTAGCTTGTTGACACTCTAAGCTGTGTTGAAATGGGGTGGGGTTGGGAGGGGTTAATGCTCATGGCATAAGTTCCAGACACCTAATACTGCCCTCAATCAACCACCCACCCTGTCAGTTTGCTAGAGAAAATGTAAGCATGGGGGCTAACCTGGCATGGAATACACTATTTCTAACAAGAGATTTCAAACCCAAACTCCAACCTAGAACTCCAGCATGCCTGCCTGGATGACTCCTGTCTGAGTGAGGGAGGCTTGAGAGGCCTCAAACTCAATACAGCCAAAACCCTACTTGGCCTTCTTCCCCTTCAAGCGTAAGCATTAATCTCAGCTCTTTCCACTTCCAAGCAAGGAAAGGCAGATCCAGAGGACTTTGGCTGCAAGAAGAGAGAACAGGAGCAGTAGCAAGCCAGAAAGAGAGGGCCTACCTAATGCCTAGAGAAGAGCAGGCCTAGCTTACCCACCCCACCCAGCCCATCTGAGCTGCTCAGACACTCTTCCCTCAGTAAAGTGAGACCAGGAGTCAGAGGTTTCAGAGGCGAGCCAAAGAAAGAAGGCTAGCCCAAGAGAGGGGCAGCTCCCAAACTTACACCAACTTTCTGGCCCCATGGAAGAAAAAGGATTATGCCAGAAATGTGGTCCAGGTCCTCTTACTCTAGCTTCAGAGAAATAAGAAAGTCAGAAGGGACACATTCATTTATTCCTTTAATTCAACTCAGTGAAGCTTCTACCCATTAGCACAAAGAATAAAAGATTCTCTCAAAAGTGCCTGGCACTCTTCCCCAAAAACGATTGAATAGTTATAGGGTGAGGAATCTATGAGCTTTTCTTGGCCTACAACCAACATTTCTTAAGGAGTTCAACAGAAAAATTCCGAATAACCAACTTTGAAACGTTGGAACTTTTATGCACAAAAGTACACAGACAGAAGAATCGTATATGTATACTCAAAATACGAAAACAGAGATGCCAAATGGATAAATCAAGCAATTAATCTTTTTTCAACATTAAATCATAGCCAGAATATCTATTCATGCCTATATCCTTCCTCTGAGCATATTAAGCTCAATTTTTCTACCCTTAAAATACTAGTCTTTTCTTTTTGGTGGCTCTTCACATACATTTTTATATACATTACTCACCCCACCTTCTTACTTTATCAAGTGTACTGCTGAACCATCAAAACATATTCAGTGGTAGAATTTGTATTACATATTGTCATGATGTTACAGAGATGAATGTACTTTGTTGTTTTATGCTTCTTAGCGATTATTTATCTTTCTAAAAATCGCACCAGAATACACATATTCATACAGGAAACTCATTTATAAAATGGCAACTTTAGTTATGAAAATAAGGATAAAATTACCAAAATGTTCTTTAAACTCTTTTGTTCTTTTTCTAACTTATTAAGTTTCATATTGAATTTTTAAAGAGAGCTTTATTGAGATTTAATTGACGTTCAATAAACTGCACATGTTTAAAGTACACAACTCTATAAGTTTTGAGATATATATCAACACAACCGAGGCAGTAAAAATGCCCATCACCCAAAAGTTTCCTTGCATCTCTTTATAACTGATTCGGCCCACACCTCCCTGCTCCAATCTCCAAATAATCATTGTTTTGCTTCCATCACTAAACATTAGTTTCATTTTATATAAATAGAATCATACAGTATGTACTTTGGGGGAGGTGATTTCTTACACTCAGCATAATTATTTTGATATTTATCCATGTTATAGCAAATCAATAGTTCATTCATTATTATTGTTGTGTATTATTCCATTGAATATAGCCAGCCCTGGTGATCTAGTGGTTAAGATTCGGCACTCTCACCGCCATGGCCTGGGTTCCTTTCCTAGTCAGGGGAACCACACCACCCATTTGTTGGTTGGTGGCGGCTGCGTGTTGCTGTGATGCTGAAAGCTATGCCACTGGCAGGGTCACCCATGATGGACAGGTTTCAGCGGAGCTTCCAGACTAGGAAGAAGGACGTGGCCACCCACCTTCAAAAAAATTGGCCATGAAAACCTTATGAATAGCAGTGGAGCATTGTCTGATGAAGCACCAGAAGGTGAGAGGAAGGTGCAAAAGAACTGGGTAGGGTTCTGCTTTGCTGTATGCAAGATTGCTAGGAGTCGGAAGTGCCATTTCTCTGGGTAAATACCTAGGAGTAGAATGGCTGGATCATAGGAAGGTGTATGTGTAGTGGTACCTCATTGCGGTTTTAGTTTGCCTTTCCTTAATAACTGATGATGTTGAGCATCTTTTCATGTGCTTATTTCTCACCCATATATCTTCTTTGGTGAAGCATCTGTTCAAATCATTTCACTTTTTTAAAAATTGGGTTATTTGTATTTTAAGGTTTGAGGTTCTTTATATATTCTAGATACAAGTCTTTTTACCAGATGCGTGCTTTGCAATTATTTTCTCCCAGTCTGGCTTGTCTTTCATTCTCTTAACAGTGTCTGTTGAAGAGCAAAAATTTTAATTTTGATGGAGTCTAATTTACGGATTTTTTTGAACGGATTGCACTTTTGATGTGCTTTACTAACCCAAGGTAACAAAAATTTTCTCCTATGCTTTCTTCTAGAAGTATCATAATTTTAGGGTTTTTCTTTCTAGCTTTATTGAGATACTATTGACATATAACACCGTAAATTTAGATGTACAATGTGATGATTTGGTATACATATATATTGCACAATGATTACCACATCCAACAGTTCACATAGTTAACTTTTTTGGGGGGGTGAAAATTTTTAATATTTACTGTTTTAGAAACTTTCAAGTATACAATACAGCTTTGTTAACTAAAGTCACCATGCTGTACATTACATCCCCAGAACTTATTTGTCTAATGGCTGGAAGTTTACACCCTTTGACCACCCTCACCCATTTCCCCCACTCCCCCAACCCCCACCCCTGGCAACCATCAATCTACTGGTGAATTCGGGTCTTTTTTAGATTCCACAGGTAAGTGAGATCATACAGTATTTGTCTTTCTCTGTCTGATTATTTCACTTAGCCTAATGCCCTCAAGGTTCGTTCATTTATGTTGTTGGAAATGGCAGGATTTCCTTCTTTCTCATGGCTGAATAATATTCCATTGTATATATACTCCATATTTTCTATATCCATTCTTCTGTCAATGGACACTTAGGTTGTTTCCATGTCTTGGCTATTGTAAATAATGCTGCAATGAACATGGGAGTGCACATAGCTCTTTGAGTTAGTGATTTCATTTCCTTTGGATATATACCCAGAAGTGGAACTGTTGGATCTTATGGTAGTTCTATTTTTAATTCTTTGAGGAACCTCCATACTGTTTTCCATTGTGGCTGAACCAATTTACATTCCCACCAACAATGCACAAGGCTTCTCTTTTCTTCACATCTTTTCCAGCATTTGTTATCTCTTGTCTTTTTGATGACAGCCACCCTAACAGGTGTCAGGTGATATCTCATTGTGGTTTTGATTTGCATTTCCGTGATAATTAGTGATGTTGAGTACCTTTTTGTGTTCCTGTTGGCCATTTGTATATCTTCTTTGGAAAAGTGTCTATTTGGTTCCTTTTCCCATTTTGTAATCAAATTGTTTGTTTTTTTGCTATGGCGTTGTATAAATTCCTTATATATTTTAGATATTAATCCTTATCAGACATATTATTTGCAAATATTCTCTCCCATTCTGAAGGTCGTCTTTTTTCATTTTGTTGATCACTCTTTTGCTGTGTAGAAACTTTTTAGTTTGATGTGATCCCACTTGTTTATTTTTGTGTTTGTTGCTGGTGCTTTTTGTGTCATACCCAAAAAAAATCATTGTCAAAACTGATGTCAAGGAACTTACCACCTTTATTTTCTTTTAGGAATTTTGTGGTTTCGTGACTTATGTTTAAACCTTTAATCCATTTTGAGCTAATTTTTGTGAGTGGTGTAAGATGTGGGTCTAGTTTTACTCTTTTACATGTAGATATCCAATTTTCCCAACACCATTTATTGAAGAGACTATCCTTTCCTCACTGAGAATTCTTGGCTCCCTTGTCAAATATGAGTTGACCGTATATGCGTAAGTTTATTTCTGGGTTCTCAATTCTGTTCCATTGGTCTATGTATCTGTTTTTATGCCAGTACCATACTGTTTTGATTTGTAGTATAGTTTTGAAATCAGGAAGCATAATACTACCAGCTCTGATCTTCTTTTTCAGGATTGCTTTGGCTGAAGAAGATTTCAGTCTTTGGTGGTCCACACAAATTTTAGGATTGTTGTATCTATTTCTATAAAAAATGCCATTGGAATTTTGATAGGGATTGTATTGAATCTATAGATGGCTTTGGGTAGTATGAAAACTTTAACAATATTAATTCTTCTGACCCATGAACATGGAACATCTTTCCAACTATTTGTGTCTTCAGTTTCTTTCATCAATGTCTTATAGTTTTCAGTGGACGGGGCTGGGAGTTCACTCCCCTGCCCAAGCACGACCATAAAATGAGTTCCACAGCCAGTGCTACCCATTGGTTGGGTTACAAATCAGCCAGAATTGCCAGCTGAGCTCGCTAGCTAGATTGGACCACCAGCTCAGCTCTGCAGATGGACAGACATGCTGGCTGGGGTCTCTGTTTGGGCACTGCCGCAAGCAGGAATGCAGTCCACCAAGATCTGAGCACCAGTAGCTGTAAGCACCCCCACTTCTCTGACTCTATCTGATCCCCAGTGGTTGAGCTCCACAGATTCCCCCAGCGAAACTCATGCAGTAACACCCAAGTGAGCCTCTCAGGAAGTGTCCCACAATACTGGGGGAACTGGATGTCCACCTTGGGTTCTCTTTTTCTCACTAGAGAAATCATAGGCCCAGGGGTCCCTCTCGGTGGCACTGTGCCAGCCCGGGGGATGGGGGGGGTGATGTGATCAAAGTGTAGCAGCTCTTCTTACCCTTCTAATGTGGTCCCTCTTGATCTCTTTTGTCCAGAAGGGTGCTTCAGCCTCCCTCTAAGATTCTGGGATTTTCACTATGGTGTCTTGTCTATGGTGTCAACCGAGGAAAAGTCCACTACAATTCAAACGTCAGATATTTATTTGGGCAATTAGAATTGCAATTCAGGACACACAAATTCAGGTGTGTCCTGAAACCCAATATGTGTTTCAGTTCCAGGAGAAAGACTCTGGGGTTTTATGTGAAAAAGGGAGGATGAGGTGAGTTGTATTAAAGAAGGGTTCATTGATGCTAGATAAGGTAAGGCTAGGTTTGTACTTCATAGATTGGCTTGAGATTCGGTCATCACGCGAAAGGCTAGACTTGCACTTCATTAACTGGTTAGCAATCTGGTCATCAGCAAAGTATAATTACATCAGTCCTTACAAACAGGATATTCTTGTCATTACTTACTTCTTGGAATGTTGGCAGTTTGGTCCAGTTTGGAAGACAAAGAATATGAGACGTGCAAGGCAATTCCTCTGAAATGGCTGCTCTGGCTCTATTTTTAATATTACTACACTCATGTCATCTTTCACAATGGATAGTTGCTATTTGGTCTTCTTGTGAGTGGGACTGAAGTCAGGAATGACCTGTGTCACCATCTTAATGATGTCACCCCCTTGTATTTTTAGGTTTAACATTTAGGTCTTTGAGCCATTCGAGTTATTTTTATATATTGTGCATGAGATGAATTGAAGTCAATCCTTTTTTTTTTTGCATGTGGATATCCAATTGTTCAAGCACAATTTGTTGGAAAAACTATCCTTCTTTCACTTAATTGCCTTTGCATCTTTATAAAAACTGAGTTGTGCATATATGTGTGAGCCTATTTCTGGACTTGGTAATATTTTCCATTGATCTACTTTTCTTTATTGACACCAATTCCACATTTTCTTGATTGTTCTAGTTTTGTAAGTCTTGAAATTAGCTACTGTTTCTCTTCCAACTTTGGTCTTCTATTTCAGAACTATTTTTGCTATTCCAAGTCCTTTGCATTTCCATATGAATTTTAGAACTAGTTTGTCAATTTCTGCATAAAAGCCTTCTGGGATTTTGATTGAGATTGCATTGAATTGAAAAATCAGTTTGAGTCAAATTTACATCTTCTGCCTATCAACGTGTAGATCTTTCCATTTACTGAGGTCTTATTTAATTTTTCTCAGCAATGTTTTGCAGATTTCAGTGTACAGATCTTTCACATATTTTATCAGATTTATCCCTGTGATGTGATTTATAATAAGAAATATATATTTGGTCTTTGTCCCAGTTCTTAGCACAGGGCTTCTAAAGCTCTTAGAATTTCCTAAGTGATAAGAGGGATAAAGATGTCTTGATATTCGTTAACAAGTCCCTCTCAATAACACCTGAGTTTATGTTAATGAGGTGACTTTTGGAAAGCACTTAAGGATGGGCGCTGGTTGCCAGGGTAATCAACCATGTGATTGTAGAGTTGGAACTTTCAGTCCCACCCCCCTGACCTCCAGGGAAGGGAGAGGGGCTGGAGGTTGAGTCGTGGCCAATAATTTAATCAATCATGCCTATATAACGAAGCCTCCATAAAAACTCCAAAGCATGGAGTTTGGAGAGCTTCTGGATTGGTGAACATGTGGAGATTTGGGGAGAGTGCACGATTGGAGAAAGCATGGAAGCTCCCCTTTTCCCCCATGCCTCGCCCTATGCATTTCTTCCTTATGGCTGTTCCTGAGTTACATCCTTTTATAATAAACCGGTGATCCAGTAAGTAAAATGTTTCTTTCAGTTCTGTGAGCCACTCTAACAAATTAATTAATCCCAAGGAGGGGGTTGCGAGAACCTCTGATGTGGTCAGTCAGAAGCAGGTGACAACCTAGACTTGCAACTGACATCTAAAGCAGAGGGTGGGCAGTCTTGTAAGACTGAGCTGTTAACCTGTGGGATCTGAGGCCATCTCCAGGTAGATAGTGTTAGAATTGAGTTGAATTGTAGGACACCCAGCTGGTGTATGAGAATTGCTTGGTGGTGTGGGGAACAGCCCCTCTCCCCCTCCCCCACCATGTTAGAATTGGTACTAGACTCATTTTAATCTCTAAGTATTTAATAATTTTATTTATTTATTTTTTTTTGAGGAAGATTGGCCCTGTGCTAACATCTGTTGCAAATCTTCCTTTCTTTCTTTTTTCTCCCCAAAGCCCCAATACATTGTCGTGTATCATAGTTGTAGAGTTGTAGCTCTTCTATGTGGGACGCCGCCTCAGCAGGGCTTGATGAGCGATGAGTAAGTCTGCACCCAGGAACTGAACTGGCAAACCCTGGGCCACTGAAGTAGAACGCACAAACTTGACTACTATGCCACCGGGCCAGCCTCAAAGTATTTAATCATTTTAGATACTATTGTAAATGGTATTTTTTAAAACTTCAATTTCTGATTATTTCATACTAGATTACAGAAATACAATTAATTTTTGTATATTGAGCTTGTATCCTGAAACTTTGTTAAACTAATTTATTAGTTCTAATAGATTTTTGTAAATTCAATTGAATTTTCTACGTAAATGATCAAGCCTTTTGTAAATAAAGACAGTTTTACTTCTTCGCTTCCAAACTGGATGCCTTCTATTTCTTTTCATGGTATATTGAATAAACTAGAACCTCCAGTACAATGTTGAAGAGAAGTGCTGTGATCCAGCCATTCTGCTCCCAGGTATTTACTCAAGAAAAATTAAAGTATATATCCATATGAACACTTGTACACAAATGTTTCAGCACCTTTATTTGTCATACCAAAAATATGAAACAACCCAAATGTCTATCAACAGATGAATAAAGTGTAGTATATCCATATAATGGAATATTAGTCAGCAATATAAAAGAATGAACTATTGATTTTCTACAACATGAATGGATGCTCATCAAACATCTAAAACAATGGATCAGGATGAATCTCAAAATAATTATGCTGAAGAAAGAAGCCAAACAGAAGAGTATATACTGTATGATTTCAGTTACATAAAATTCTGGGAAATGAAAATGCAAATTAAAGGAAAGCAGAACGGTAGTTGTTTAGGAACGGGGTTGAGAAATAATGGAGAGAGACTGGAGGAAGGGATTACAAATGGGTATGAGGAAATTTGGGAGGTGATGGATATTTTAATTATCTTGATTGTGGTTTTGTTTTTATGGGTATGTAAATATGTCAAAACTTATCATTTTATACACTTTAAATATGTATAGTTTATTATATGTCAATTATACCTCAATAAAATTGTTAAAGATAATTTTTTTCTTTTTTTAAAAAACACTGCAGGCAATGAATAAACTCAGGTCCAGTAATATCTGGCTGTTGGTAGATATAGAATGTCATGTCTAGGGCCGGTCCCATGGCTTAGTGGTTAAGTGCTCACGCTCTGCTGCTGGCGGCCCGGGTTCAGGTCCCGGGCGCGCACCAACACACTGCTTCTCCGGCCATGCTGAGGCTCTGTCCCACATACAGCAACTAGAAGGATGTGCAGCTATGACATACAACTATCTACTGGGGCTTTGGGGGGAAAAAAATTGTAAAAACAAAAAGAATGTCATGTCTATTGTACAACTACCCAGCCAGAAACTCCCTAAACATAGTCCAAACTCTGAGACATCTGAAGAGCAATTATAAAGCTGGATTTTATTAGGTGATTGAGTGAAGATGAATATTCTATCAATTGAAATGTGAAATAAATACCATGGAGAAGCAGTTCTCAGAGAAAAGTTCCTAACGGTTCTATTGGATTTAAACTGTGGGTGGGGAATAATTTTAAGGTATATAAAGCATAGGATACCAATGGCTATCATGATTATTTTAAGAATAATATATCCTTGGCATGTAGCTGGCTTGGGAATGGAATAGATGACAGAAAAACAAGTTGGATGCATATAATTAGTACTGAGTAAATATTACCAACTGTTTAGCTACTGGTAATAAGTAGAGGAAGTTTCTGCTCTTTTTCCAGGAAAATGAAAAACCCTTCCATTGGTGACCTCTCATTCTCAATTACAAAGCCACAGTCTCTGACTTCATGGAAACGTTCTTGAACTTCTTTGTGAAGATCGTTCAGCTCTATTAAGACCGTGGGATACTTGTTCAATTCCTCACACCCATAACAATTGTTCTCTAATAGGTTTTACCCAATGCTCATCCTGTTAGGCATGTTAGAAGGCAATGATTTTATGCAAACACAGCTCATTTCTCAGTGCTGTCTCCATTTGTTGCTTCACTCCAGAGCATCTGTATTTATTAACACAGTATCCCAGCCTGATCCCTCACCAGGCTTTATGATTTCTGGAGTCTCCACAGGGTTTCTGGTTCATGAGTTATAATTTGCTTTGCCTTGAATGAAAATGTTCTGTGATTCAAAAACAGAACATCCTAAGCTACTTCTCATAAACCTAATTTCTACTGTTTCTATCAAGCTTCTAACATATCTGAATTGCTGGATTTCCTTTCAAAAATTATACTATAGTAACCTCAAAACCCCAAATGCCAGCATTCTATTTAAAAGCAAAATTCTACTACCATGTCCTGTATCACTTGGGAATTTTGAGATGTGATATATTCCCTTGAAATATGAAGTAAGTAGTTAACTAAGACAGTTGTCCAAGCTATTCAAGTGTTTTTGCATTTTGTCTATGTATTCTTAATTGTTTGAAATCTGGGTAAGTTTTGGGTTCACCAACTTAGTATTTCATAGTTAAGGCACAGGGAATGATAAGAGAGAAATCAACATCATGTCGTTCTATTCGCTGGGACTCTTCTAGTTCCTAGTGATAAAACCCCATCTCACACTAAGTTGAACAAAATAGAGATTTCATTAGCATACGTAAATGAAAAGTTCATAGGTTTCTAGCTTCAGGCATAGAGGAACCCAGGAGCTCATGTAGAGCTCTCCCTCTTCCTATCTTGGACAGCTCTTCTAGGCACAATGAATAGCTGCAGCCCACAAGACCACATCATGCTATCTTAGCAACCTGTACAGAAAGAAAGCAATTTTCCCAACAGTTCCGGCAGACAATTTCCAGGGACAACTCTTCCTGAACTAAGCACTATGGCCAGGGACTGAGGTGCTCTAATTAGTCAGGCCTGGGGCATGTGTCCTCTTCTGTGTCTGGAAGATAGAGTCATCCATGCTCTAATCATATGGAATGGGTTCTTCTCAGGAATGGATGGGATTTGCAAACAGATATGATATGAGATGCAAGGCAGATAAGATCACAGATCTTTTCTACAATTTTCAAGAAGATGACAATGTTCTCAAAGACACAGCTGCAAGATACTATAAAATAAAGTGTGAAATTAAATATACTCAAACACCAACATGTAGAAGACAAACTGTATTTGTGCCATAGAAAATCAGACAACTCTCCTGGAGAAAGTTATCAAGAAAATATTTGGAGGCAGTGAGGTAACAAGTCTTGCATCCCTCCTTGCTATTCGTACTGTCTATACTGCCAAATTGAACTTCCTAAAGCACTGCTAAAGACCCTTTGGTAGCTCCTCAATACTTACATAATAAAGCACAGGCATCTTAGTCTGAAGATAATCAGACAGAATTCTATTCAAATTCAGTCAATAATACGTATAGCTTATGAACTTGAATGAACTATCTAGTCTCTTTAAGCCTCAGTTTACTCATTTGTAAAATTAAAATATAATGCCTACTTCAGTGGATGTCGGAGAATTAAATGAGCCTATCACAGTATCTGGCGCATAGTCGATGCTCAACAAGTAGAGGAGGTATTGTCACTGGTATTATTGTTCATAGTCTCTGCAGGAATCTTCTTCCCATTATGCTCTTGTCAGATCTTCCCAACACTTTCCTCACTCAGCATAAGCTTGATAAAAGCAGAGATTCTGGCTGTTTGTTTTTTGTTTTTTTTGTTTTTTTTTTGCTGATGGCTCCATGGGCCGTAGAACTGTACCTGTAACAGAATAAATGCTCTATAGGCACTTGTTGAATGAATGAATGAATGAACGGCCTACTTTATCTCCCACCTAGAATAGTTAACTCACTGAGGAGATGATCCATGTTCAATTCATTTTTATATTACCCCAAATTCCTAATTCATAGCCTGGAATAAATAAATATTTGTTGAATGAATGACCAAATAGATGAAAACTAGAACAATTGCCTCAGTACTCCATTTTCACTTCTCAAACATTATATAGTCAATGAACATTTTTAACTGCAATCATAATCATCATTCCTAGCATTTTAAGCTCCATATTCAGAGGGAAAAAATGCTACAAATAATATGCCTTCATGTTCAATCACACATACAAACTAAAGTTAAAAGCATAAGAAATGGCATTTATGCTGTTCAATGGCATTAAAAATGTAAAGACTGCTCAATGATTTAGAGTGCTTTTTTCTTAAACCTGTCTGCTTTTCAATCCCTGACAATAAATAGTAAATAGCATGTATTTAATAAAACATTTCTAAACTCAGAGCATATTATTGAATGATCAAGAAAATGTGCCTTTTAATATACACGCAGGGCTGATATAATCACCCTTTTAATGAGTCCCTAGATTGCAGCAGAAAGTTTTATAAATTCCAAATAGTGAGATTTTTATGAAAGTTATTAGCACACTTGTTCATCAAAAAACTTTACACCATTTCCTGGGAAACTGTTTTAATGAGGCAATAGTTACAAAGAGGCTGAAAGCCTAAACTTTATTGGCAGTATAATAGAACAAAGATCCATTTAGCCATCACTTAAGTCATTCCCCAAGCACTTGCATACTGGACAAGCATGATAAAAATAAGGAAGAGATGACTCGTTTTCTCCAAATGCTAATGGGACTGTGTACTTGAACATGATTTGAACCCACGTCACTGAATTCCCTAATGGAAAAATATGACCTCCTACCTTTAAAAATTAAATGACCCTTTGGAGACGTACTAAAAAGAAGGCTCACCCAACTTTGCTAACATTAAATGACCCAACAAAACAACGTCTTGATGTATTAGTATCTGAATCAAAAACATCTGTATAATGTTTGGCTTAAAGTATACATTGATTTGAAAATACAATGGAAAGTTTTTGTAAAAATGTGTGCTCTATTTCAAACAGTGTAAACCATTAAACACAATTTTTTAAAAAACTGTTCTAAAATTTAATTTAGTTGTTTGAAATAAAGCTCAGAGAAGTCTATCTTTCTTCCTGATATGGGACTACATAGAACCTTCCAGCAGAGAGTTTTGACCTGAGATCAATTGACTCCGGGTAGGTCTATTGATCGGCTTCAGGAAGCCCCTGAAACCCCTGAAACTGTTCAAAGTTTTGTGTGTAAATGCAGATATGTCTTTATCTAGAGCAGAGTTTCTCAATTTTGGCATCATTAACATTTTGGGCCAGATAATTCTTTGTTGTGGGAGCTGTCGTATGCATTGTAGCGTTAGCATTATCCCTGGCCTCTACCCATGAGATGCCACTAGCAGAGCCCCAATCGTAACTATCAAAAATGTCTCCAGACGTTACACATGTCCCTAGAGAGCCACTGATCTAGAGAGAAGATCCACTGCTTTTATCAGATTCCCAAACAGGTTAAGAGCCACTGCTCTAGTGTCTAGAACAGGAGTCCTAGTCACCATCCCATTGGGTCCCATAGATAAGCACGCTGGTTTGGCCTCTGGGATTCCTCCCAAAATGAAACCCATTGCTGTTACTCTTGTGGCAGGCAGAGAGATGGGTCCTCTCATTATCATCCTGCCCCCTGTGAAGTGCAATCACCTAAAGATCTGTTTTTTCAAAAACTTTTGACTAAGATCTCCCAATTGCTGGATGGCTTCAGGAAGTCTGAGGATTATGTTTAAAGAAAAGGAGTCATAAACCTCCTAGGTTTATTGAGGTTTGTTGCTCATCTTGTTTGGATTCCCCACCACACAACCCAGTGCCTGACTTGTGTAATCAATATGTATTTAGTTAATGATTGGATAACCAAATTGCGAAAACCTCATGAGAGCTTATTTTTAACGAAAAGATCCCTTGTATGAGGTAGTTCTGGAGTCACTCTCTCCCCCAGTTCTGATTTTCCCTGCCTACCTACTGTACCCTGTAGCCTCAGAGATCCACCCCAGGGAGAACAAAGCCCAGTGAGTCCATTCCACACCATTAACTTGGACTCTTTGGATTATCTCTTTGCTCCATATAGGTTTGGCCTCATGTGCAGGTCACAGGTATCTCTGAAGGCATATAGCATCCAAAGTCTCCTTATCACCTCCACTGGAACCCTTGCCAGGTATGGGATAGTTCTCAGGCTCTGCTTTCCTTTTGCTAACAAGTCCATGGATTTTAACCTGCTTTCCTTTTCTCTTTAAAACTGCTACCACCACCTACTCTCTTTGATGTTCTTTTCCAAATCTAATTCTGAAGTGGAATACAATCTCTCTAGCGCCCTACACACACACACACACACACACACACACTCACTCACAACTTTCTTGCATACCCCACACAGATTGGATTAAACAAAACAAAATTTGGCTACCTACTATTTCAAGAGACACACTAAAACATAAAAAGGTTAAAAGTACAAGTGTGAAATACCACTCAAAAGAGAGCTGATGCAGCAAAAGGGATTCCAAGTACAAAAGCATCACAAAAGTTAATGAGGTTTGCTATACGACAAAAGTTTTGATTCACTGAGTACAAATCTAAACTTATATGTACTCATAAAACAGCTTCAAAATATGTGAAGCAAAATTTGACAGAACTACATGAGCAACTTGACAAATCCTCTATTACAGTGAGCTTTTGTTGTAACTTTCTCAGCAATTGGATCGAACAAATCCTAAATTAATAAGCATACAAAGATTTGGCAATACTACTAACAAGCTTCATCTCATATACATATATATTATTTCAAACTTTGTCCATACTATCCACTCTCCAATAAAATATTTCACACCAATCCCTCTACGTAAACCTCCACTATCTCCCTCTCCCTTCTCTCAGCTGATTTCCTTGCTACTCCACTGAGAAATTTTAAGCAGTAAAAATTTCTCCAGACTCCCTCTACCACATCTACGCACTTACCAGGATCTGCACCCATACTCCGCCTTTCTGTGTTTACTATAAATGAACTATCTGTGCTCCTGTGTAAAGTCAGTCCCTGCCTTTGTGCACTAGACCCCATCCCCTCTAGCCTCCTTTCTCCAATAGTGCTCTTTTCTCTACTGTTTCATTCTGCTAGCATTCCCATTAGCATGACCCCATCTCCCCTGCAAGTACTACCCCTTTCTCTGCTCCCCTTTGCTAGTAGCTATCTACTGTCTTCTAACACCTCTCCTGCGAAACTCTCGAATCTACTCTAGTCCGGCTTTCACATCCATCGCTTCACTGAAACTGTTTTTGTCCAGGTCTCCATTGCTAAATCCAATGGTCTCTTCTGAGGTCCCATCTTACTACCATTGTCAGCATTGATCCAACCGACCACTCTTTCCTTCTTTATTCACCTTCCTCATTATTTTCTAGGACACCCATCCCCTTGGCTTTCCTCCCACTTCGAAGTTTGGTCCTTCTCAGTCTCTTACTGGTTCCTCATCTTCTCTCGGACCTCTTAACATTGGAGATCCTCAGGGCCCAGCCCTTGGTCCTCTTCTCTTCTCTCCCTCTACTCACTCCCTTGGCAAATGCATCCAGGCTCAGGGCTTAAATGTTGTCTATGTACTAACGACTCCCAAATGTATATCTCCAGCCTAGTCCTCTCTCCTGAAATCTGAGTTTGTATATCCAGTTACCTACTGAACATCTCCACTTGAAGAGTTCATTGACATCACAATCTCAACATGTTTAAAACTTAACTTCTAATCTCTCCCCAAAAAGCCTAACTCACCCACAGACTTCCCTATCTCAATTAATAATGATTCCATCCCTCCATAAGCCCAGGCAAAAACCTTGGAGTCATCCTTATCCCCTTTGTCTCACGCCACCTTTGCTCCGTCAGAAAGTCCATTTGGCTCTATCTTTAACATATATCCAGAATTCAACCACTTCTCTCCACTACCATGGTCCAAGCCACCATCATCTCCTCCAAGGATTGGTACACTATCCTCCTGACTTTCCTGCTTCCATCCTTCTCCTTTTAGTCTATTCTCAACACAGTAGCCACAGTGACCCTTTGAAAATGTAAATCACATCCTGTCACTTCCCTGCTTCCCCACTCACACAGAGTAAAGGCCATAGACCTTATGATGAAGTGCACCTCTTATCTGACCTCATCTCTTACTACTCTCTTTGTTGTTGGCACCCCTCCAGTCACACTGCTCCTTGCTGTCCTTCCAACATACCACACAAGCTCCCACTTACCAGCATCTCCATCCATGTACTCTGTCTTCCCACTTAGATCCTTCACACTCCTTGGTCCAGCTGCCTGAAATGCTCTTCTCCAAGACACCTACATGGCTAATTTCCTCTCCTTCTTCAAGTCTTTGCTCAAATGTCATCTTCCTAATGAAGCCTTCGATGACCCTTTTATTTACAATTGCAAAAACCACCCTCAGCCTTCCCTTATTACTTTTTCCCCCAGGGCCTTTATCAGATTCTTACATACATCTAATTTATTTAAGTAGTACACTCATTATTTATTATCTGTCTTCCTCCACTAGAATGTAAGCTCTTAAGAGCGAAGATTTCTGATTTGTTAACTGATGTATCCCAGGTATCTCAAAGAGTTCCTGGTACGTTGTACACACTTAGCAGATATTTGTTAAATGAAAGAATGAATGACTGAACAAATGAATAAATGAATGCATAGAACTCTGCATCCAACATTCTTGTCAAAACACAAATGGAATAATTACAAAATTTGAGCATGTATTATCCTATAATCAAGTCTAAACAAACATTAAAAATCACTATCATACAGACTAGTGTGGAAACACACTTGCAATTATAAAAGATGAAGTATGGAGTCTGTCTGAAAGCAAAAAGAGGAATGTCTCACCCAGAATTCTATGTTCAGGTACATATTAATGGAAGAAATAACATCTAGGAAATTTTAAAGATGTGCATAGCTGAGGATGGGAAGTGTAGTGTAATGAGGTTAGAGTGTTCTAGGCAGAACAAAAGAACTTGAGCAAAGACCTGAAGGCAATAGTGAGAGTACGAAGAGCAAGATGCACTGGAAAAAGTCTGAAGTGAGGAGATGGAGGTGAATGATGAGGTTGGATCAAGAATTAAGTAGGAACCATTTCACAAAGATTTGCATGCGCCCTATTAAAAAATTTAACCTACATCCTAAAAGCAATAGGAAGTCTTCTAGTTCCTTCACCTCTTTATCACCAGTGACCTTTCTCTCCATCTTATCAGCCACCCATCCCCATAGTCTCATTCTATACCTCATCAGCTCTAGAAACTATATTACCTCTAAAATCTTAATTTCAAATATTACAGTTTCCAACCATCAGGACACTTGTTTATGCATTCCCACAGCTAAAAACCTTCACTTTCACCAAGACCCCCACTACACTGATCCCACCTCTTTCTCACTAACAGTCAACCCTGTCTGCCTCATCCCTTCACTCGTCTAGCCTCGACCCCATGGTCCACCATCATAATCACACTCTTTCCAAAGACCCTGAGCTCTCTTACTCTTTTATACCTCCATACTTCTCTCCTGGCACAACCCAGAACGTTAATCTGCCTTCCTCATATATGCACTAGCATCTGAAAATTGGTAGAGAAAAATCAGACATATAAACCTACTTGTTTCACTTTAAATTCATATCACAGACCACAAATGGGTACTCAGAAAGACCCAGAAATCCTACTCTGTTTCTCTGATAGATTCATTTCTCCACCCTCTCTTTCATCGTATCTTCTTTTTGCTCTAACCTTCCATACCCTTCCTCAGCCTTCACCTTCACCCTCACCTGATGACGTTGCCTCATAGTTCATTGAGCAGCCATAAATGGGAAGACTCTTCTCATCTTCTACCTACAAACAGATCTGCCTCTGCACTGCTCTCCTCTATGAGTCCAGCTGAGAAAGTGCTCTCCCCTCCTAAAGGAACACTCCTCCACATGTGGCTCTTCATCCAATCCCTCTTGCTGTAATCAAGACGAGCTCCTTCTCTCCCTTTCCTTCATTGTCATCATTCCCTCTCAACTAAATCATTCCATTGTTATCCTAATATTCCCTAGTAGCTCCAGCTTAGAAGGATCTCACTTCATTGCATGAACCCCTCCAGGTTCCATGCTCTCTTTCCACTCCTCCTCACAGCAAAACTGCTTCAAACTTTTTCTCTACTCAACGCTGTCCACTTTCTCACTTTTCATTCTCTCTTCAACCCACTCCAGTCTGGCTTTCACTTCCTACCATTCCCATTAAGGCTACCTTTGTCAATGTCATTATCATCCTCTCTGTTGTCAAATTCAAAGAACTTTTCTCTGTCCTACCTCTCAGCAGCATTCCAGGAGGAGGTTAACCTTCTCTTTCTTCACATAATCTTCTCTTAACTTCCCTGACACAACACATTCTTGCTTTTCCTCTTACCTCACTGTCTACTCCTTCTCACTCTCTTTTGCTATCTCTTTGGCAAACTCTTATTTGTTGGTGTTCCTCGGAGTCACTCCAGGACCCTCTTCTCTTTTCTCTCTACACTTTTTCTTATGTGATCCTATCCAATAGTTTTAAATACCACCTATGTTTTGATGACTCCCAAATTGGTATCTCCAGTATGGATGTCTCCTCTCAACCCTAGAAACCCATAACCAACTTTAACCAATGTCCATTTGGATGACTCACCAGCTTAATGAGGCCAAAGTTGAATTTAATCCAAACCCATTCCTCACACCTTCACCATCTTAGTAAATGCCTTCATTGTTCATCTCATTGCTCAACTCACATGCCTCAGAATCTTCGTGATCCCTTCATTTCCCTCACCCATCACACATAATCCATCAGAAAGTGGATTCCAGCTTCAAAATCTATCTCAAATCTGTCTATTTCTTTCCATTTAAAATGTCAACAGCTTTGTCAATGCCACTATCATCTCCTCATTTCTCATCTAGCCTACTGAATAGCCTTTTTCTTTCTCTTTCTTTTCACTTTTTCTTTCCTGCCGCTCTCTTTCTACTCCATTCCCCCATACAGGAAGTAATTTTAAGAAATAATAATAATAACATTATTCCCTCACCCTTGCATGCTTCCTATTGCACTTAGAATAAATCCCAAACCCCTTACCATATCTTATGCAACTGAACCTGATCTAGTCCCTGCCCAACTCTACAGACTCTTCCCCCTTGCTGACCAAGGCTCATCCCCACAGATCTTGCCTCAGTTCCTCCAACACAGCATGCTCTCCTGTTTCAAAGCATTTGCACATGATCTTTCCTCTGTCAGGAATCTTCCTCCCATCACTCTTGGCATATCTAGCTTCTTCTCATCCTTCAGGATGCACCTGAAATGTTACCACCGAGAGTAAAGTTTGCCCCATCTCTACCTTGTTTCTCTTCTAAAACTTATTATAATTTATACGTTTTTATTGACTTAGTCTGTTTACTGAAATTGAATATAAGCTGTGCGGGAAATAATCACATCTAACTTGTTCACCATCATATTCCTATAGTCTAGCACAGAGCCTTGCACAACATATTTGTTGAATGAATTAAATAAGGAATTAATGAAACAGCAGGAGGGGAGTGACATGGTCAAATCCATGTTTTAGGTCAATGGTTCTTAACTGGGGACAATCTCCCCTCCCCCCAAGGACATTTGGCAATGTCTGGAGACATTTTTTATTGTCATGACTGGGGTGAAGGAGGATTTGCTAATTCATAGAGGCTGGGGTTGCTGATAAGCATCTTACAAGGCAGAGGACAGCTCTGCACAACAAAGAATTATCTGGCCCCAAATGCCCATAGTGCCGAAGGTTGGAAACAGTCTTTTAGAAGATAGGAAACCCTCTTTTAGAGAGATCACGATCACGTTTGAAGACTAAACTATTGCTAATTAGTCTCTTCTTCAATTAGCAGTGGGGAGACCAGTTAGAAGGTCATTCCAGGTAAGAGAGGATGTCCTGGAATGGAATAACGCACATGGTATGGAGAGAAGTAAATATGTGTTTAGGATGTATAGATATAAGATAAATGTTTAGAGTTGACTGTACTTTGTGATTAATTATATGAAGGAGAGAGAGAGTCAGACAGAGAAAGATATCCAGGATTACTTACAAGCTTCTGGTTTAGATGTATAGATAAAACTGGCACATTCACAGAGTCTGCAGATATAGGAAGTTGAGCTCACATGGGGAGGAAGATGCAATCAGTCTTGAATGAAACATGAAGATAAATGGTTGTGGAACTCATGAGACAAGCCTAACAAATTCCATTGCTGAAGTAAGAAACCTAAGATATAAATTCTCAGAGATAAAACAAGACAAATCTTATAAAGGTGAAAACAATATGGCATGAATAAATAGTGTACAGTACAGTTACTATAGATATTTCATAAAAGGGAAGAAAAGAGAATAACATAAAAAGTAAAAAGGAATAAAACTTTAGAAATGCAGTGATTAAAAACATCTAGAGAAAATAATTGAGATCATACAATAAAACATAAATTGAACTTAAAATAAGTAGAGATGATAAAGAGAGTAGAAAACCTTTAAATTGAATGTGTAATTCCTGTTAGCACAAGTGAACAATGATATGGCCAATTTGTATTGTTTACATGAAAGGAATTTCAAAGTTTCATGGTATACAGAGAAAAGACAATAGGATCCCATTTAAAACAACGATATTAGGGCTTCTAATTTTATTTCCTATCTTTATGACAAAGTTCTTCATCATAAAGATTTATATATGTTTACAGGACCACAATATAAATACATACTTTTGACCAAGAGAAACTCTACTTTAAGATCAAGGCTTAATTGTAAAAGACTAGGATATTTTTTTTTTTTTTTTTTTTTTTTTTTTTGTGAGGAGATCAGCCCTGAGCTAACATCCGCCAATCCTCCTCTTTTTTTTTTTTTCGCTGAGGAAGACGGCCCTGGGCTAACATCGGTGCCCATCTTCCTCCACTTTATATGGGACGCCGCCACAGCATGGCTTACCAAGCAGTGCGTCGGTGCGCGCCCGGGATCCGAACCAGCGAACCCCGGGCCGCCGCAGCGGAGCGCGCGCACTTAACCGCTTGCGCCACCGGGCCGGCCCCAAGACTAGGATATTTTTAAACACTGGTTGTGGTAGGCTGCAAAATGTCCCTCTCCCCACAAAGATATCAGGTTCTAATCCCTGACACCTGTATATTTCACCTAACCTGGCAAAAGAGACTTTGCAGATGTGATTTAATTAAGGATCTTGAGATGGGGAGATTATCCTGGATTATCTGAGTGGGCCCTAAATGCAATCATACGTAATCTTATAAGAGGGAGGCAGAGGGAGATTTGACACTGACAGAAGTAGAGAAGACGCGGAGAGAAGTGGAGACGATGTGACTGTGGAGACAGATTGGAGTGATACAGACACAAGCCAAGGAATGCTGGCAGCCAGCAAAAGCTAGAAGACGCAAGGAACAGCTTCTCCTGTAGAACCTCCAGAAAAAGCCAGCCCTGCCAACACCGTGATATGTATACTATACAGCAGTATAGTACCAAGTTCACCCTGTCTTTTGATTATGATTTCAGCCCAGTAATATTGATTTTGGACTTCTTGCCTCCAGAACTGTGAGATAACACATTTCTGGTGTTTTAAGCCACCAAGTTTGCAGTAATTTATTATAGCAGCCATAGGAAACTAATAGAAAGTATATTTTAAATATTTGCATATGTTAAAATACAGTTTCAATTTTATCAACATAGAATAGAATGAGATGTAGATAATATTGTTATGAACTGAATTGTGTCCCTCCAAAATTCTTCTGTTGAAGCTCTAACCCCCAATGGGATTATAGTTGGAGATAGAGGCTTTAAAGAGGTAATTCAGGTTAAATGGGCCCGAATCTGATAGAATGGTGTCTTATAAGAAGAGAAAGAGGAACCAGAGACTTCTCTCTCTTTGCACATGCACAGAAGAAGGGCCATGTGAGCACATAGTGAGAAGGTGGTCGTCTGCAAGCCAGGAAGAAAGGCCTCACCAAAAGCCAACCCTGCTGGTAGCTTGATCTTAAACTTCCAGCCTCCAGAACTGTGAGAATATAAATTTCTGCTGTTTAAGCCACCCAGTCTGTGGGCCTCTGTTATGACAGCCTAAACTGACTAATACAAACACGCTTTTTACTTTGCCTTTATCGAAAAGCCATCTTTGCATTATTATGTGACTAATTGCTTACATTTTTCTCCATAACTTGAGTTTGTGCTCAATGTTATACAACATAAGGAGAAAAAGACTGGACTGTAGAAAACTATAAGCGTTTCCCACTGAGCCTGCCATACTTTGGAAACTGTCACGGCCATCCCTAGGACAACCAAAGCCAGTGCCCTTCACGTCACTCCCACTTCCCTGTCTTTTCCTCACATACGGCTGACTTTCACTTAATAAGAGAACTGTACAAAAGACAAATATGCATGGGGAAAACTGGAGTAAAACTAGTGATATCATTTAATTTCAAATCAAACCAACAAATGTTTATCGTGGAACTACTAAATTCCAGGCTCCCTGCTAGCTATTAATGATGGAGAAAGGAAAAATACAGACAGGTTTCCTGATCTTACAGGGCTTAAAGTCTATCTATATTCATAAGATCAGGAAGACAAAAAATGAACAGGTAGTTACAAGGGCGGTGAGGGTGTTGGGAAGAGGGATGTTCAGAGTGCTGGGGGAACATACCGGAAGGGATTTAACTTGGGAGGCCAGGGAAGACCTGAAGGATGAGTGAGAGTAGGTGAGGAGAAATGTAGGTAGGGAACAAAGAAGGAGAGCAGTCTGGGGTTAGCTTGTGTAAAGGCTTGGGAGAGTTTAAGAAATTTAAGGAAATAAAGAAAATCCACCATGCCTGGAATTTAAAAACAAGAAGGAAAGCAGAGAGGTGAGACGAGAGAGATGAGCAGGAATCAGATCTCAGAGAACACTAAACTATGTGAGGGAGGTTGGTCTTGATCTTAGCTTAGGGGAGACTCATAGAAAGATTTTAATGAGAAGAACGGTGTGATCAGATTTGCATTTTAAAAGGATCATTCTGACTACAGCCTGGAGAAGGAGCTGGAAGGAAGCTAGAAGGAATGCAGGAAAGGAAGCTGGGAAACAAGAAGTGCAAACAAGAGAGAATGGTGATCCTGAATGCATTAGTGGCGGTGGGGACGGATAGACCGGGACAGATAGGGGAATGCATTGACAAGACTGGGTAATTAATTATATATGAGGGGAGGTGGGGAGGAAAGAGGCAAGCTGTCTCCCACATTGCTGGTCGTTCTGTTTTGCTATTTACTGAAAGAAGGAAATACCGGTGAAGATTTGAAATGAAAGAGCTCATTTGAATTTGAGATGTCTGTGAGACATCCAAGTCAAGATGTGTGTTTTCTAACTTTAAAAGTAATATAATTTTGGGGCCAGCCTGGTGGTGCAAGCAGTTAAGTGCGCGCACTCTGCTGTGGCAGCCCAGGGTTCGCCAGTTCGGATCCCGGGCGTGCACTGACGCACTGCCTGTCAAGCCATGCTGTGGCAGCATCCCATATAAAGTGGGGGAGGATGGGCATGGATGTTAGCCCAGGGCCAGTCTTCCTCAGCAAAAAAAAGAGGAGGATTGGCAGATGTTAGCATAGGGCTGATCTCCTCACACACACACAAAAAAAAAGTAACATAATTTACAGGAGACTATTTGGAAAATGGAGAACAAAGCAAAAAAGCAAACATTATCTTTAACCCTGCTACTCAGAAACAGCTACAGGGAACATACAATGTATAGTCTTTTCTCTAAACCTGTACATACACACACACACAGACACACAAGATTAGGCTATTAATGTATTGTTTTGCAATCTGTTTTCCCTTTAACAATGAATCATGGTCATTTTTATAGATCATCATTCTTCTACAAAATTATTTTCTTTCTTTCTTTCTTTTTTTTTTTTGGTGAGGAAGATTGGCCCTGAGCTAACACTTGTTGCCAATCTTCCTCTTTTTGCTTGAGGGAGATTGTCCCTGAGCTAACATCTGTGCCAATCTTCCTCTATTTTGTATGTGGGTCACCACCACAGCATGGCTTGATGAGTGGTGTAGGTCTGCGCCCAGGATCCGAACCCGTGAACCCTGGGCCACTGAAGAGGAGTGTACCAAACCCAACCACTACACCACGGGGCCGGTCCCTACAATATTATTTTCAATGGCTGCATAGGGTTTCATTATATAAGTTTGCTAAAAGGGATTTAACCAATCCCATATTGTTATCAAAAATATATTATGAGATGGCTTTTATGGCAGTGAAACTATTCTGTATGATTCTATAATGGTGGATACATGTCATCTCACGTTTTCAAAACCCACAGAATGTACAACACCAACAATGAACCCTAATGTAAACTATGGACTTTAGGTGATAGTGATGTATGAATGTAGGTTCTTCAGTTGTAGCAAACATACCACTCTGGTGTGAGATGTTGATAGTGGGGGAAGCTGTGCATATGTGGGAGTAGGGAACATATGGGAAATCTCTGTACCTTCCACTCAATTTTGCTGTCAACCTAAAACTGCTCTAAAAAATAAAATCTAATATATTAGGATAAGCATCCTTCTATATAAAACTGTTTGCACATTTCTGACTATTTCCTTAAGATAAATTCCAGTAAGTGGAATTGTCTGGTCAAAGGGTATGCTCATATAACAACTTGTTTGTGTTACTAAATTGCCCTCCAGAAAGTTTTTGATAACTTACACTCCAACCAAGAGAGCACGCTTGCGTAGATTTTTGATCCCTGACTCAACAGTGCCCATATTGTATTTCACTCACACCTCCATTTACCCCATCCTCAAAATAGTGCTGTAAAAACATTGGATGTTTCTGTCAACAACATTCCTATTTTCTTGACCACAATATAGTACCAAGTTCACTGTCTTTTGATTGCCAACTAGCGAGTATGCCATGCTAATTTGTATTTATTTAAAATTTCAAAGAAATTCCCACATGGATCCCAGATGTTGACCATTTAATGCAAGAAGGTGTTTCCTCATTATACAAATATGGTACGTGTCCAAAATATTGGCATTGTTTAGTTTATGAATCACTTAAAATAACTACATCACAAAAAACAATGGTTCATGTGTGAGTCATAAATTAAACAATGCCAATTTTTTGATGTGCACCACATTTGTATAATAAGGAAACACCTTCTTGGATTAAATGGTCAACATCTGGAATCCATGTGAGGGCTTTAAAAAATTAGTGCTGCATTTTCTTAAATTTTCCTAGTATGGAAAGAAATCCAAAATGGAGGCAACTGTGACAAAAATTCCCTTCTTGCAAGTAGTGCATTGCTTAGTTGGTACAAAAGCTTAAGTCAAAGCAATTTAAGTCAAATTCCATTACAAGGAAGGCCAAGGGAGTCTAAGTCTTTTATTTTTGTTTATTCTAGATCTTTTGCTGTGATATTGTAGAATACAGTTGTAATGCATTGAATGGTGATTCCCAAAAAAGATATGTCCATGTCTTAATTCCTGGAACCTGTGAATGTGACCTTTTTTGAAAAAAGGGCCTTTGTAGATACAACCGAGTTAAGGATCTTGAGATGTGATCATCCTGCACTTAGAGTCGGCTCTAAATCCAATGACAGGTGTCCTTATAAGAGAATGGTGGAAGGAAATCTGTGATGCAGACACATAGGAGAGAAGATCATATGAAGTCAGAGGTAGAGATTGGAGTCACACAGCCCAAGCCAAAGAACTCCTAGAACCACCGAAAGCTGGAAGAGGCAGCTTCCTAAAATCTTCAGAGGGACCATGGCCCTGCTGACATGTTGATTTTGGACTTTTGGACTCCCCAACTCTGAGAGAATACATTTCTGTAGTTTTAAACCACACAGTTTATGGTAATCTTTTATGGCACCCCTAGGCAACTACGATGGAAAATTCATAGTAATAGGATTAGATATACATTATGAATTAATCCTCTCAATATATCTTATAGAAACTTGACATGCCTGATTTTTTGGCTTTCAATTAGCATCAAGCACTTGATGGTTCTGCTTTGGGTTTATATAACATTAAATGCTCCGTTTTAACCTTAGAATGTTCTGATCTCAAAAGTTTTTCCCCATAATTTCTGTTGTTCAAGCAACTTTGAGAGAATATCCATAGTGTTGTGAGAGCTGGGGGATTCTAGACGAAATAGGCAAAGCAGCCTTATCATCCCAGCCTTCAAAATGGTGATAGATGCCAGGCACCCATTAGTTTGTTTGACTTCTGCCCACAGTGTGGACAATAAGACATACTTGAAAAAGCTAAATAATGTATCGATGTGACTGTAAAGCACAATTAAAAGGAGGTAGAATATTACCCTATGTTAGTAAGTTTGCTGCTGGCTATGTACTGAAATCCAGGCGTGTACACTCCCTTGGATTTTGAATGGATGGGATACATTTTGAAAAACTTCATGGTGGCTTTTTAGAAGAGGCTCTCCATTTGGTATGTTTGATACTCTCTGATGTTCAACACCACTGAAAGTATAAGTCTAAACTTCTTCAATTTTCATTCTACGTCTCATGTTTGCTGAACTTTCATTTAGTTAAAAGAAATCATAAGCATTATATTGTTTTTCTTAAGTACATTTTATGGTACAGGAGCCCATGATCATTCTTTTCATGATCTCCCCATCTCCTGGCCCCATCCCCTGGTCCACCTCAAGAAGTGATAAAGTCACAATGGAATATTATATAGCCACCATAAATAGTTTCAAAGAATTTTTAATAGCACAGGAAAATGTTTTCTGTATAAAGTTGAGTAAAAAAAAGCAGGATAAACTGGATATACACTATGATCCAAATTTCTTTAGACACACGTTTACATATACGTACATTCAAAAGTGAAAATTTTTCACGAAAGAGCTAAATTGGCTATCTCCAGATGGTGGAATTACATATGAATTTTTCTTTGTTAGCTATATTTTCAAGTGTGTTGCTTTATAATGAGCACGTATAATTTTTAATAGCCAAAAATAACAATGTAATGGAACCCAACTAATAGCTGGAAGCTAAGAACCATCTTTGTGAGGCTAGCACCATGTCTTTAACGTTGTTGTTTATTTCAGATATGGTTTATAAAGAATATAAATTAATTCTGCAAAATTTCCCTATATATTCAAGAATACTTATCATCCTGATTGCCCCCCACTTGTGTTATTTGCTTTTTCTTTACTCTTCCTACCCATTACAGGTACAGGTTGATCTGAGGCTGAGAAGGTAGAAGGTAGGGTACACTACGGACAAAAGAAAGCTAGGGAATTCTTCCCCTGGACTCTTTCTGCCTCTTCTTGGGATCAATGTGGCCTCAATAGAGGAGAGAGAGCACAGAAAACCAGCAATGCCAAGTAGCTTGTATTTCTCTGAATAGTGGAGCACTTAATAACCCCCCACCCTGCTGCAAATGGAGAGATGAGGTTTTAGAGGATGTCAGAAGATTATATTTTTGCCCCAAATTTACTGGCACTGGCAGCATGGGATATTTCCAAAGTTGTTTGGCAAGAAGGCTAGATTAGATTGTAAGTTGCTTGAGGGCAAGGACCATGCTTTCCCTCTTATTTGTTTACATAGAGGCTAGGACAGTGCCTCACACATAGCGCCCAATAAGTGTTGAAATGCAGAAAGAAAAAATATTTTTGTGGATTTCAGATGGCTGCAGTGGCAGTGTCTAACAAGCTTAGGAACACAACGGAATGAGCTTTGTTGTATTCAAGGCCAGCAGAGCTTGACGAAATCATTGGTCATCAGGGGATGGGTCGTAGAACACGTTGGCAAGTACGTAGCTTTTAAAAGGACGCATCAGAATGGGGAGTGAAGGGGGGCAGAAAGGACATGTGTGGTTTGGACAAGCATATGTAATTATTATTTTATATTTCAAAAGTGAAAAAAGTAGGTGTATAATGATTCTCAGAGGGTAGAGCTGGAGGTATGGATGTTGAAGAGCGTGTATGAAATATCTGTCCAAATCTGAGCACGTACCCAAAACTGGGTGGAAGGTGTGGCATGTTCATGTGTATGGATTTTTAAAGTTTGAGAACCACTAGAGTAAATAATTGAGTTCCCCATTCAAACCACCTCATTACCAAGAAAATAGAGTTGCTTTTAAACCTCTATGATCGTGGCCTTCACTGTCTCCAGATCCAGTGATCATTCCTAACCTGCTTATATACTTCCAACCCTTTATATTCAGCTTTATAAAATATTTCCCTTTATAAAAGCTAGAGGATGGTGCTCACCGTTTTTCTTCTCATCCACTTAGGATCCATTTGACAAGTTCTTTTAAAAATTTTTAAATACTTCTGCCCCCAGGCTTCTATGGTCCTGGCGCTTACTGGAGCAGTATTTGTCTAAAAGATACTATGTGATCACATGGAGAAAAGGAGTCTACATCTAAATAACAAAGGGAAATGCAGGTGTAAGTACACTGTAGGTGGAGGGAGGGTTAGCAGAGCACAAATTAAGGGAGAAGGGAGACCCTTGTCAATGAGAATATCAATCTCAGCAGTTCTCTCCGATCCAGGTAAGTGAAGGCACAACATGCACATGTGTGTCTATGTGTTTGTGTGTGTCCTAAGTACCCCTCACATACTCATCCAAAGTGTTCTGTTCCTAAGCTTGAACACATTCCAAAGTGGGAACCAATTAAAAGATCTGCATATTGAACTCTCTCGTATATTCAACTATTAGGCCAATCTTACAGACAGAAGCCTCTCCTGGGTCTCAGAGCTCAGGACGCAACTCGGCGGAAGATCATTCCAGCACCAATTAGCCCACTTCTAAAACCTCGGTAATCAGATGGCCCTGACACAGGTTTCTCTCACTTGATTTTCCAGTTATTCTCACGAAACATTGACTACAGAGAAGCACTTTATGATTTTTAGCAGAGTAATTAAAAAAATACAATTCCATTTCACACTGAAACACTCCTATGGGACTATTCTCTATAGAGGCTACAGAGTTGGAGGCGTTTGCAATTCTTTACTTTCCCTAAACTTCAAAACTAATAGAGAAAATCCTGAAGAGAAAACCATTCCCCAAGGAAGAGACTATAAAGTACAATGTACTTCTGAATTTCTTTAAAAATAAATCTCACTGCAATCCCCCAAATGTACATCTTACAATGCATCCCATAGCTGGGTGAATACATTCCCCAGTGGTACGCACTCCCGCATGGTTGGTAAGATTCCAAGATTTGCAACTTGAGTGCCAGGGTCCAAATCCCATTTATTGACCTAATGACCTGGGCAATCACCCTAACCATACTGCCTCAGGTCCCTTGTCCGGGTAACAGGAATCCTGAGAACAATGGTCCCCACCTCATAGGGCTATTGTCATGAGGATTAAATGAGTTACTCTACCCTAAAGGTCTGGGACAGTCTCTAGCACATAGAAAGGACCCACTAAATGTAAATGAGGTTCACATATACAAAGAAAAGAAACCATACTATAAATCATTTTAAGATAGGGTTTAAAATTTAAATTGTTGTCAGCAGATCCCTGCATCTACTTCCCACAAAGAGACACTGAGACAAGCTTCTTCTGAAATGACTTTTAAGTAAGAGATCTTGTGATAAAGACACAGGCTGGCATACACCAATGCAAATTCTATTCATACAAAATAATTTCCTGATGCTGACTAAAACCGTTATCTTCTGAAATACTAATTTTTCTAAAGCCTAAACCTTCAAAGTCTATAGCTAAGAACGTAAGCAAATGAGAAGCCACTCTCTTCACGCGGCTTTCTCACTAACAAAATTCCAAAAAAATCACGAACTTCTAATAATGTTTCTTGTCCACAGATTAATAATAACCTAGTTCAAAACCACATCATTGCCTTTTTCTGCCTCATTTCCTTCAAAGTGAAACATAATTTTTCTTGGACCTGGAATAAAAATTTCTAGATTAACTAAGCAAATCGTTACCAGAAATGCAATTTTATAATAATACTATTTCAAGGTACTCAAAAACATAAAACATCTGTCTGGTGTTCGTTAATACAAAAAAATAACCTAATATATATAGTGTATACCACCTAAGTGGAAAATTGAGTCTATAACTAGGAGTACAAACAGAAATCACTACAAATTCCATCAGTATTGCGTTTTGAAGTCCAGTTGGGAACATTTTAAGAACTGTGACACTTCTTTAAGTCTTGGCTGGAGGTCGCAAACTGCTTGGCACAGATGTTTTGTTTGGCCAATAAACTATTTTAAAATTACTAAACTCAAGTATCTTTAGGTGGGCCACGTCCTCTAACTACCTGACAGGACCTAAAGGCATTTCATTTTGCAATCCCTGGTTAAGGCCCATCCTTACAGAGAAGAGATCAAAAGCTAATCATTAGTTAAATGGGAACCTCCCTCACTAATGGCCTGATAAAGTCCAGAGACTTGGAAATCAAGGATGCTAATTGTTATATTCAGAAATTCTTCTAGGTTGCTTGTTGGATTAATTTTAAATGTATACTTTCAGTGTCTGTATCTAACAGCAGTTCATTTGATTAGGATTACTGAGCTAAGTTGTTAAAATTCATTTACAGCTGGATCCTGAAGGAAACCAGAAAATCCAGAATTCTTAAAAACACGTTCTTGTGGTATGAATTATTCTCACAAAATTAATAACATTCGGTCAACAGTTGGTTTTTCTTAATACAAAAGGAAATGAATTTGCTTAATGCAATATTTAAAGAGGAACTGGCCTCTACAATTTTAATGCATATTTATATATATACACACAGACAGACATATGCATATATACACATACTCAGAGCAGGGACTGAGCCAACTTTTACTCTCATTCTTTTCAGTTCCATCATACTTTCTGAGGGATTCTATTCCACTTACAAATTAAATCTGAGTCTAGGACCCAAATAAAAGAACACTGGAGAGGGTCTCCTAAGGCATTAGTTCACACATCACTCCGAAGGCGTTAGGTTTTAGGCACTGAAGAGGCACAAGCTAGCCGGCTTTAGAGTCCAAACGCTACTAGTTAAGTGTTCTTTTAAATTAACATGGAGGAACGTCTCCGTTCAGACGGCCCCAGGAAGTGCACCCTTGTCTCCAGCTTCTTCTTCAGAACACAAATACAAGGCACCTTGCAGTGAATTTGCTTCTGGGGGCAGTGCCCCTGAACTCTCCTGGATTAGTCTTTCTGAAGGTTCTGGCGAATTCTCCCTCCATCTTGGACTCGAGTGCTGTCGGGAGACTTCCCAGAGTGAAGGACACGGAGAAGGGAAACCCAGAGCAGATCGCGAGAGGGGATCCTCTTGAAGGCCCACTTCTTGGATACACCTGTTGGAAAGCACTTCCTTCTCTTTGGAATTCCGCCATTTCATCCTTCTGTTCTGAAACCAAATTTTCACCTATTGATAAAATAATTGGACAAAACGATCACTTATTCCATATTACTTCACTTCAGCATTTTAAACTGTAATTTCTCCTACTCTGCCTTCGACAGAATACCTTATTATGAGAGCCAGCCTGGCAAAGTCCTTATGGCTTTTCACATGGGCTCCTTCAAAACCATCTGAGAAATTACTTTAGTATAATATCTCCACACACACTTATGAAACAAAACGACTGTGGTAAATTGGTTACCTCCTGTAAGTCTGACATCTTTCAAGACTGATTTAACTCTCTTTGACATTTTAATACATCATTTAGTATGTGCTAGATTATTTATTCAAAGGAAATGTAATCGACTAGGAATAGCATCTGAGGGTTTATTTTGTGCCAGGCGTCAGGCCATGCAGTCTACGTGGATTATATAATTGGATGCTCACAGTGACGGCAAGAAGCCCTCATTACACATATAAGAAAACAGGTTCAGAGCGATAAACCAGTTCAAGGTCACACAGCTAGTAAAATGGAAGCGCTTAGGCTAGAACCATGACTGTCCCATTCCAGTGTTCAGGCTCTTATAAACATTGACCTCATCAGGAACTTTTGGAGACTGAATTAAGAATACATTTTATAATGCTTTGACAAATTGCAGGTTTTATACAGTTTCCAAGTTTGATGACTCCCAGGATTCATCAAACTCAAAGAATTAGGCTCAGAATAACAACTGACTGTAACTAAACCAAAAGTGCTTATGTTGGTGATTTCTGATTTGAGCCATACCACCCCCCTCAGCCCACTTGAGTATCTCTTTACTATTAACCTCTCTTTATACCTACCATGTAGTCAGCTGTGCCTCAGCAGAAAACTTCACAATTGGTTTCCTGATATCTTAAAAGGCAAACACATTGTTTTCCTGTGTGTTACATTGCATCCTTACACGAACAATTTAGTAGATTTCCTTTATTTTTTTTTATTTTTTATTTTTTTGCTGAGGAAGATTGGCCCTGAGCTAACATCTGCGCCCATCTTCCTCTATTTTATATGTGGGACGCCTGACACAGCATGGCTTGATGAGCGGTGCATAGGTCTGCGCCCGCATCCAAACCCACGCACCCCGGGCCACTGAAGCGGAGCGCATAAAGTTAACCACTATGCCACCAGGCTGGCCCCAGTAGATTTCTATTTTTAAAACAAAAACTGGAGAATTTTTACCTAAAGAAATAATTATTAAAGTGTACCAGCCAAATATTTCTCCCAATGAAGGAAAAAATTCTATCTGAGACGGTCTTTCCAGATGGGCAAAACAATTTCTTCCTTCTTTCTACCTGACTGGCAATGTTCTAAACGGCTACAAAAGAAACCTACCCCAGGCAACTGAGTCCAAAAGACTGCCATCTCAGTTACAATCCTGTGATTAAAGCTTTCCATGAGAAAAAAGTACTAATATGTACATACCAGAGCATTTGGTTCTATTCATGAACTCATTTATTATCTGCAGTGGGCATTTACTTCTAGAAAGCCTGCCAAGTATTTCTAATGGGTTTTCACTAAGACACTTATTTGTTCCCATTAGCGATTCTTGCCTTTCTCATCACATTCATTTTTTTCTTCTTCCTTTAGCTTTTCTGTATATCTAGAAATTTTTTTGAGTGATATCTCAATGAAAAAAAATCATGAAAGAAGTTTTTTCACAATCACAATATGTATTGGGACAAATGTACATATTTGGGGGAAATCATAAATAAAAATTCTACCTCTCAACAAATACAGAAACAAATTCCAGAGGGATCAAACAGCTAAACATAAAAACAAAACTATAAAAGTTCTAGAAGAAGATATGAGATTATCATTATAGTCTTGGGGAGATGAATGTTTTCTTAAACATGACATAAAACACTGAAGCCACAAAGGAAAAGACAGCTGACTACATAATAATGAGAATTTCTGTACAAATAAAGACATCATAAACATATGAAAAAGCCACAAAATACCCAAAAGAATTAAAAGCAGAGACTCAAAGAGATATTTGCACACCCATGTTCATAGCAGCATTATCCACAATAGCCAGAAAGTGGAGGCGACCCAAGTGTCCATTGATGGATGAATGTATAAACAAAATGTGGTAAATACATACAATGGATTATTATTCACCCTTAAAAATAAGGAAATTCTGATACATGTTACAACATGGATGAACCTTAAACTTATTATGCTAAGTGAAACCAGCGAGTCACCAAAGTACAAATACAGCCCAATTCCACTCATATGAGGTACCTAGAGTAGTCAAATTCATAGAGACAGAAAGTAGAATGGTGGTTGCCAGGGGCTTAGGGGAGGGGGGCATGGGCAGTCAACGTTTAATGGGTGTAGAGCTTCACTTTCGCAGGATGAAAAAAGTTCTGGAGATGGATGGTGGCGATGGGTGCACAACAATGTGAATGTACTTAACACCACTTAGCACTTAAAAAAGGTTAAATGGTAAATTTCATATTATGTCTATTTTACTACAATTTAAAAAAAGCCACAAACTTGGAGAGGATTTTTGCAATGGCTGTAACAGGGAAATGTTACTAATCATATTCCAAATATTTTGATTAACAGCCAAAATAATTGCTACATATCAAAAAAAGACAATATGATAGAAAAAAATGGTGCAGCCATGAAAAAGCCAATTGACAGATTAAAAATGGCCAGTAAAATGATTAAAAGACTTTCGGCTTTTGGTAATTAGGAAAATTCAAATTAAAACATGACAAATACCGGGGCCGGCCCGGTGGTGCAAGCGGTTAACTACGCTTGCTCTGCTGCGGCGGCCCGGGGTTCGCCGGTTCGGATCCTGGGCATGCACCAACGCACCGACTGTGAACCCATGCTGTGGTGGCGTCCCATATAAAGTAGAGGAAGATGGGCACGGATGCTAGCCCAGGGCCAGTCTTCTTCAGCAAAAAAGAGGAGGATTGGCATTGGATGTTAGCTGAGGGCTGGTCTTCCTCAGAAAAAAAAAAACAAAAAATAATGACAAATACCATTGCCAATGAGGTTGGCAACATTTTTAAAAATTATAAATAATGGAGGGTTTTCAAAAAGGGATTATTTATTAGTAAGAGTGAAAATTTGATATAATTCAGTGTCTTGATACAATATTATATTTGGAAAGGAGTTTTTTAATCTATCACAATTTAAAATGTACATTAACACATAAATCCCACTCCTAGTTCCCTATCTTACAGAAAGATTTTACAAGTGCATAAAGATATGCAACAGTGAAAACTGGAAGTAATTTAAACTTAAAGATGAGGATGGCTAAATGAATTAGGATACATCCACGCAATGGTCCATTATGAGACACTTACTAAAAAAGAATGAAGTAAATCTGTATATACAGACACTGAAGGATGCATCCCACGACATTTGAATGGGGAGAAAAAAAGGAAAGTGCAAAACAATACACATTGTCAGCAGCATTATTTATAATAGCCGAAAACTGGGAACCACCCAAGTGCCCCCCCATTAGAAAGGGCAAACTGTGGCATCCCATGTAATGGACACTACACAGCAATGAGTACAAATGAGCTACTGCTACACGCAACAACATGAAGGACTCTCACAAACATAACGTCAAGTAAAAGAAGCCACATACCAAAGAATATGTAATGACTGATTCTATTTATATCAAGTACAAAAACAGGCAAAACTAATCGAAGTCAGGATAGTGGATATCTTTGGATGCAACAGGCAGTGCCTGGGAGGGGATACGCAAGGGGCTACTGGCCTGGTGGTGATGTTCTACTGCCTGATCTGTGTGCTGGTTACACAGCTGACTCGTATTGTCCTTCAGAAGAAGTCAAAATATATGCAGAGTACGATCCTATTTTTATTTAAAAATACATATACACAATTCTGGGTCTCAGTTTCTTCATTTGCAAAATAGGGATAAGTAGCTACCTCACAGGGTCATGGTATGGATAAATGATATCAAATGTAAGGGCACATGGTAGTCATTGTGCAAATGTTTGTGTTATATGTTTGTGCATATACAACACACGTAAATTTATTTTAAAAATACAACCATGTGCTGCATAACGACGCTTTGGTCAACAATGGACCGCATATACGAGATTAGTACCATATAGCCTAGGTGTGTAGTAGGCTATACCACCTAGGTTTATGTTCGTACACTCTATGATGTTCGCACGACAAAACTGGCTAACGACGCATTTCTCAGAACATAACCCCATTATTTAGCAACACATGACCGTAATACATGATATGTCAATAAATTCAAACAAGAGCCATTTATAAATGACAGTAGTAACCAGGAGTTGCATTGGAAGGGGAGTAGATGAGTTTTTATTTTTAACTTCACCAATGTCCCTTTTGTTTGAATTTACTATAAAAAATACCATGTATTAACTGGGTAATTAGATACATATGCAAATAAGAAAATGTTTAATGGCTTCTGAGATGTCACCAAATTCAGTAAGATAAAAATCATTCACTCCTGAGGCCCTTGAATGTTAAAAACAATATAATCAACTACGTAAAACTATGCAAACCTATGCACCCGGGGATAAGAACTGAAAGATAACATACAAACAGGAAAACAGTTTGTTTTCTTGGAGTGGAGAGATTATGGTCATCCCCTCAGAAATATTCTTTAATACGCTTGTTGCACTCTCTTTTTGATGGTCTACTTTTAAGAAGACGATATGTACTATCAGAGATTTTCACACTTTCTCAGAGCCCTGTCAGATCTAACCTAGCCACTTTTTATCTTTTAACACCTACTTCAAGTTCTGACACAACCAGAGGCCCCCCAGCCTCCCAAACCTGCCAACTTCTTCCCTCTGACTCTGGGTCTTCTTTTCCATACGAACGAGATACAGGCCAGGCCCACCGAGCCCCCGGGGGGTCCTCACTCAGGCCCAACAATTCCTCTGAGGATTAGACAGTTCCATGACTAGACTCCCCAGGGGTATATGGACCAGTCAGTCCTATGGCTGTCCTTCCCAGAGATGGGGATTAACATACGCCTCCAGCAAGATACAGATCGTTGAGGACCACTGATGTAGCTCCTTTATTTGGCAGCACATCTAACCTACGAGGTGATGTCTCCTATATCATTGTCTTCTATTGTTAGCTAACTGTTCACGAGCTTCTGCTTTGTTTTCCCAGTTGCAAGGAGTATCTTTTGATCAATGTTTATCAATATTCCCTCTTACTGCCCACCTAACACAGTGTCTTGCACACAACAGACCATCAAGATATAGCTACTGATTTATCTGTCATACATAGAAAATTGCTCTGTGACACAGAATTCCTATATTTGTCCCTCTCTTTTACGTGAGAAACGGAGGCACAGAGCAGTCAGTTAAGGTTATGGAGTCATTCGTCCACACAACGAGGAAAGCAGAGAGGCTGACCTGGGCCAGTTACCCTCTACCACACCACATACTGTTTCCTGTGACCAGAAAAAGTTGGGCGGAGGAGGAACACAGATCACTTCCCTAGAGAAAGGAAGCAAGGTTAAGGAGACTTTCATCCAAAAATAACTGGTTTAATAAAATTCAAAGTTAGAAACCAGGTCATTTGTATTGAGGGAAGAACAGTAGAGCATGGTGGTTAACACAGAACCTCTGCTTGCCCTTCAATGCCTTTATGGTAATTCAAAAACATCCAGGTAGAAGTAGCCCTGCATCAGGAAAGCCAGCGTGGCAAGCAGAGTACCTGATGCATTTCAGTCGCTGCTATCCCCCTTAGCCAAGTGCCCTTGTGCAGTGAACATCCTGCACAACTGCACATTGTGGCTCTAGGTTAAGCAGAATGCAAACTCCAGAGTCAGGTTGCCCAGGCAGGGAGCCCTGCTCCAAAGCAGCTTCATTATGTGACACTGGTTCTATGTTTACTTCTCTACATTTCCTCATCTAGAAAATGGGGATGCTTATTTCATATGGTGATTACAAGAAGGATTAAATAGGAAAATGCTAGTGCCTTATGCTGTTAATTATTCATAATAAGTAGGCCAATCTTTACATGGAGTATTCTGCACTTCCCAAAAGGCCAGAAAGTCTCATTCAAAATTATATGAAAGATCAGTGGTACAAAAAAGATTTGTAAGTGTTGCAAATGTCAAATTACTTAACTGTACTTAACATAAGGCCAAAGAGCAAAATAATGAACTCCATTAAGAGGTGTTTGTGAGTCACTCATTCATGCCTTGATTTTGGATTGGAAATGAACAAAAAGACAGGAAAACTGGTTCCTGCTTTTGTAGGGAATTATGTCACCCGCTTTTCTGAAAAGAGAGCATACAATTTAATGATGTAAATACCACATCCTTAGCGTTTCTCTTCATTTGGGAAGAATTAATCAGACAAAACCCTAGACCTCTCAGCAGATGAACCTATTTCCAAATAGGAATTGTGACATATATTTCCACCCACTAAAAAATTATGAAAACCATTTCAACAATGCTTCAGGGTCCAACACACGCCTAGGACAGCAAATATTTGCCAAAGGAATGGATTCCATTGTATTCCTTCAAAAATCAGGAGCAATGGACATCTTCCTGCCCATTAGTACCTGCGATTCCTTTAGTCCCAAGTTGATGGCAAGTTTCTTTCTGTCTGTTTTGCTGATATATTTCTGCTTTTGAAACATTTTCTCCAGAGCCTTTCTCTGGTCCTCGGAAAAGACAGCTCTTCTTAAGATACCCCTCCGGGCTTTGGAATTAGAGTCCTGTGTCAGGAGAGGCAGCACACTCTCTTCTCCTAGATGGGAAAAAAAAGACACAAAAGCCCAGTTAGCTTTAGTGAGAAGTCAGCTGTCTTTCCCAGGACGGCATCCTCCTTCTCCATACCACGGCCAAATTATCTCGTCTCTGAACTCGGCACACTTAGAGCAGGGCTTCTTCACCTCTTTTGGTCATGGACTCCACTGAGAATCTGACAAATGCTCCTTGCTCCCATTGGGAAGAAAAGTCCATATGCTTGCCCTCCCAATTTTGTATGCCATGTCAGAAGTCCATGGTCCCAGGTTATAAAGCTCCAATGCACAACAAGTAATAAGTGGTTTAAACATCTCATTTTTCTCTAATTCTTCATTTATTTATTCATTTGTTTATTCTCTCAACAAATTTTTGAACACTTACCATAAGCCAGGTACTCTGCTCAATGCTACACATTGAGAAATAAGACAGACGTGTTTTATCACCCTCAGTGCCCGAAAAATTTAGTGAAAGGCATTTATTGAACTAGCATCACAACTGTGATGAAGTATTCCTAAGGAGGGTGCCTTGGGAGCACAAAACAAGGGATCTGATCTTAATCTGGGATGTCAGGAAAAGCTTGCAAGAGTCAGAGATGTTTAATCTGAGAAGGGAGGTTTTAAAGACCCCCCAGTCATCACCCCCCAATTCAGTTGATCATCAACTCCTTCAGGTCAGAGACATTTACTACTTTTTCTGCCTTTGTGTGGCCAGCACAACAGTGTTCTCATCCTCTGAGAGTTTCATTCATCATTCACCATTCATTCATTCATTCAGCTTCCCAGTTGTGGTAGGCAGAGTAATGGCCTTCCTAAAGATGTCCATGTCCCAATCCCCAGAACCTGTGAATATGTTACATTGCATGGCAAAAGGGAATTAAGGATGCAAATGGAATTACAGTTGCTAATCAGCTGACCTTGAGATTAGCAGAGTATCCTGGAGTATCCAGATGGGCCCAATGTAATCACTGGAGTCCTTATAAGCGGAAGAGGGAGGCAAAAAAGGAAGTCATAGTCAAAGAGAGATTTAAGGATGCTACACTTTCTGATTTGAAGACAGAGGAAGGGGCCACAATCCAAGAAATGTAGGCAGCCACTAGAAACTGGAAAAGACAAGGAAACAGAGTCTCCCCTAGAGCCTCCAGGAGGAACGTAGCCCTGCTGACACCTTGATTTTAATCCAGTAAGACCCACTTCAGACTTCTGGCCTCCATAACTGTAAGATAATACATTTGCATTACGATGCTAGGTTTGTGGAAATTCATTACAGCAGCAAGAGAACACGAGTACACTGGGTATCAGGCTCACTGGGCTAACTGCTGAGGAAACCAGACAAACAGCACATGGTCCCTGCCCTCAAGGAGCTCACCTTCTCATGGGAGGACTGACACATGCACATCACTTCAGAATACACAGGCACCGGGGGAAGAGGGACTCCGGTTTACAGCTACAGCTGGTACGCATTTTAGTGCTTAATAATTATTTTTAAATAAACAAGCAAATGAGTGTCTTCAATAGAAAGATTAGAATGATCTACAAAATGCTCTGGCATCACAAAGGAGGAAATGATGAGTTCAGAGAAAATAGTCAGGTCGAGCCGAGTCTCAAAGAACAATCCAGTTCAAGAGAGAAAGAATCAAGGCCACGCCAGGCAGAGTGACTAGTATGTCTAAAGCACTAAGGCATGGAGGACTAAAGTCTATCCAAGGGAAAGAAGGCAGTCCGCAAGGCTGGGAAGGGCATGCAGCCGAGGGTGCAAGCTGGCTACCCTATCCAGCCTGCACCTGGCCTTTGTTTGGTCCTCGAGCGTTGGGTAAGAATTCTGATTCAGTTGTCCACATTTAATAAGCGGGAGGTTTCACGTGAAGTCCAGGATTCCAACTTCTCTTCAAAGGTAACCACAAGGGGCTCACCTTTCCACAAAGCAAAGAGCTACCAGAGTGAGTAGCAGGCGCCCCCTTGAGATGGAGCATGTGGCCCCCAGTTTGCCACAGCCTCACATAGCTTGCTTTTTACCTGCCAGGCTCTTGAAGATATCTGGACCTCTGGCATAGAGATTAGGGAGTGGCATGGAGCCAGATCATAGAGAACTACAAGGGTTTGGGACATTGTCCAATAGGTAGTGAAGATCAACAGAAGATGTTTAAGCAGGGTGTAACATGATAATAATAAACATACACTGAACACCTACTCCATCCTGTTATACTTACTCTGCTAAGTGCTGACACGCATTATTTCATTTAACTCTCCCAACCAATCTATGCCATGAATGCTACTATTATTCTCCCCATTTTACAGATGAATAAATAAGCTTAGGTAGCTTAAGTAACTTTGTCTGAGGTCACATGGCTAGGCCTTCAAACCCAAGAAGACTCATTCCAAGACAAATACTCAACTCACACAATATCGACACAATCCGACTTGTATTTTAGAAGGAAAATGTCAATAAATGAACAAATCTTGTCAATTCTACTTCTTTAATATGGTAGCTTCCTTTCCTATTTGTCTAAAAGATTGCAAACATCTCCCAGCTAGTCTCTCAGCCCTGAGTTACATCCCGCTCCAGTTCATCCTCACACTGCAAGAGGAACCACTGGCCTCTCCCTCTTTCCCTCCAGCTCTGTAACATTCGCATCTCCTTAGAAACGCCATAGCCCCTGGGATGTCACCAAGCCCAACTCTTTACCAAGATCTACTTTTATTGATGCTCTTTCCATTCATCCTCTCATGAGATCTTGGTTAATTCTCCATTTACAGCATCAATTTCTTTTTTTTGCCTGTCTCATGCCAAGGTCATATCTTGAAGTCAGGTCTTGACAACTAGATTCACTATTTCTTTATCAGAGATTTAAGTAGTTTTATGAAATACTGGTCAATAATATTCTAAATATCTCAATATGTTCACCTTTTTCTAAATGTTTTTCTTCTCTGAACTTTCCTTGGTAGAGAGACCATGGAATCAGCTCTTCTGCATTATTTCAGAGCACAGATTCATCTGTTGGGATGATGGCTCTCGAGGAAGCCTCAAGACAAAGGGCTTTGGAGTGTGGAAGAACTGGGTTTAGATCTCAGCACTTACCTGTGTGACTTGGAGCAAGTTACTCAGTCTCTTTCAGCTTATTTTACAGGGTTGCTCTAAGGAGTTGATAAAATAGCACAAGAAAATTTCAGTGCCTAGCCCACAATAAGGATCTCACAAATCTCTTTTACTTCCCCTTATTGGATTTCATTTGATTCTTATAAGAATCATATGTTATAGGCATGCTCTATACAGATGAAGAAATGTTCAGAGTGGTTAAGGTCCAAAGCTTAGAAAGGACACTGAGCTCAGCTGGTGGCAAAGCCTTCCGAATCCAAATTCTTGGCTCCTTCCTCTGCCCCCCACTGCTTCCTTACTCAGGCGTGACGGGTCAAGAATGGGAAGGAAGAAACACTTACAAACACAGCCAGAGCTCCTGTCTGTGACCACAGGCTTTTGCACCCCGTCCTGGATCGGTGTGCGAGCCTGGACTACACGGCATCTCCAATACAGCCTGGTACCTGCGTCCTCAAATCCCAGCGTGCCCATCTCACTCGACATTTTGATTCCAGCATTCTTAACTGGTAAATGTATCCAATATACCACTATTACAGCCATATGTATTAAAAATTAGGGGGAGAACTGCAATAAACAAAAAATTAAAAAAAAAAATTAGGGGGAGAAACTTAAATATCCAAAGGTAAAGAAACGCATAAGTACATTATGCTGTATCTGCTCGGTGAAATTTTAAAGCATCATTAAAGATGAGGACTACAAAGATCAGACAGCAGCAAAGAAAATATGCTATAATACGTATGACATGTAAGATACATGCTATGCTTATAACTAAGTAAAAATGCAGAGAAAAAAGAATGAAAAGACAAAAATAAACACTAAGGTGATCGTTGTAGAGTTATGGACAAATAATTCATCTCCACAATACATTTTAAGTCTGGTTCTATTTTCTAAGGAGAACAAGCAAACATTGCAGCAACCTTTTGGGGATAATCTGCAGAGTGACTGAGTTGTTGCTGAGTGACAAGTGAAGATGAATCCAATCCATCCTTCAGGTGCTCACAGTTGATAAGGAGAGGTCTGAGAAGAATACAGACAGCAGGAATACAGCGAGATAAATACCCGCAGACCATAGGACAGAAAGCATTTAAGCACCAGATAAGAAGCCACTTAGTCTTGGAGGCCAACAGAGTAAATCCTGAGAGAGAAGAGCAGCTATAAGAACAGCAATTCCTCTTGCTGGCCATCTAGACACAGGCAGGCAGAGCAGAGGGATTAACATTTGCAGACGCATGAGCAGGGTGAGGACAAATGTGAAGCATGGGTGATCTAGGAATCTCACACAGCTTGGTATTTCCAGATTGCAGGGTATGAATGGGAAGAACACAGGAGATAAGCTAGGAAGGTAGATTAGGGCCAGGGGTGACTGAAACAAATTAAGGTTATAACTTGCCATGGAAGAAAGTCTTTCAAGGAGGACCTGACCAACCTGGCATTTTAGAAAAGCCAATATTCTCTGAGTTAATAAAACTTTTTATATGTATATAGAAATAAAACAAATTTATGGACCCATAAGGCTAGTTCAAAAAATCTAAATCTATTTTTTTCTAAGTAGAGGTTTTATAAGTAGGGGTCATGATTCCACTCGTTTTAACCCCTTCTCCCCCAAAATCTACTTGTTTAAATAAAATAATGGGTAACACATTTAAATGGCCCTAAAACTTTTAATAAAAATCCATAGGTTTTCCTAATGAGCTATTTCTAAGTAAAGAGAAAGAAGATTGCCATCAAGGGAATCTACAAATAAATTATTCTCACCAATGTGGTAAACACTAACATTTTGGGGGTCATGGACCCAAACCAGACCTCAGTCGCTGAGAGATCTGGAGTGTTTGTGAGGGCCACAGAGTTAACTCTCGGGTCTGGCCCTCAAGTTTAACTGCCCTATGACAAATACAAATACAACCAATGAACAAGCAAAAAATATGGCAAAGATAAGGAATATTACATTCTTCCTTTCCTTGCTAGTTGCCTGGTTTCTCTTAGCACTGCTCTCAATACCCAGATTCTGCTTCTTTTCATAAAGTGATGGGTCACAAGTTCCTACAAGATGCTACCTCTACCATTGATGCTCCTTTCCATGTCTCACCCACGAGTCCCTTATGGGCTACCTCTGGATCTAACCATAAACCACATGATGAACCTACACCATGTTCACACCTTCTAAACCTATGAACATGTGCTCAAATTTACACCTGCAAAACAAACATACGGACTTCACAAACTTGGTGACTCAAAAATCTTTCAGAAGGTACTGAAAAGTTATAAACAACAAATACCTCCATATTCCTAAATTCATGACAAATGTTGACTTGTATAGAAACTTCTAGGTGACAAAAAATGAATAATATAAAAATAAACAGATAAAGAGTTTAAGGCATGTAGTAGAAAAGAGGCTTTAAAGGCCAGGGCCACCAATTCAAGGTACTAGAGGCTCTACCAATTTGGGGTTATCATTGTTATTATTTTATAATGTAGTTTCCATATATATTTAAGGCTAAACATGTGCTGATGTATGTGCCAACTACATGCAGCATGTCATTTAACCTTTACAACAATCCCCAGAGGTAGATATTAACATCGCCAATTTCCATAGGAAAAAACTGAGGCTCCAGAAAGTTCAGTTGTGCAATTCAGGTCACACACCAAAGCAGAGTGAGGCCAATCAATGCTCTTTAAAATTATACCAAAGATTGTCAAAGCTATGAGTGGGCAGGGAGAGAGGTCAGGAGGTGGGGAGAGTCACATCAAAATGGCAGAGTGACCTAGGATAGAAAAGTTTTCGAAGGCAAGATTCCCTGGATCCTGAGATGGTCCCCAAGCACTATCCTCCACGGAATCCCTGTGTGTAATGGGCCTAATGAAGAGCACTACAAATAGAGGTGGGCTGTGTGTGAATGACACTGTTGGGTGGGGGGAGCAGTAAAGAAACACAGCATCAGACAAACTAGTGGAAGCCTTTGCCTCTCCCTTTGCCTTGACCTCCAGAAAACACACCTTAACTCTGAAGACAGGGCACTGCTGCTTATAACAGCCAGCAACCTAGAACACAAAGGGGGACTCAATACAGTCACTTTCTAGACATCAGCCCAAGAGCAAATAGCTGCAGCTCTGCCTTGTCTTGTTACCCCTGCAAGCCAAGAGAGTCCCGTCCCACGAACTGTGTGCTAGCACTTTGTGTGATGTTTAGACTCATCTTAACTCATCTGAATCTCTGGATTATTGATCCCATTTAGGGCAGCTTCCTTTGTCCTACATCCTTTCACCTTATTGCATTAGGCAGTTCTGTAAAGGTTTTGGATCATTCATGCCCACTATTGTCCTTTGCTCCACCGTAAGCTTCTGGACCCTGCCCAGGCACGGGCCTTGCTGTTTCCTGTTCTCCTGTTCCAGCCTCTACTTCCAATCTGGGCTACCTTGGGATCACAGCAACACAAATAGTGCTCAATGATGGCCACTCCCAATAAGCCATGTTGTTTCAGGTTTTCTTTCTGAGTTTACACAGGCTTTCTGTATTAAAAATTAATTGAAAACCCAGTATCTTCCTGACTTTGTAAGGAAAATCACAGCACAAGTTTATGAAGCAGCACTGAATCTAGACGCCTCAAGGCTTTTAGTAAAAAAAATTAAGATTATTTCAGGATAGCTCAAGTCAGGGATTACCAACAAACCTTTCAGAAGCAGAATTCTTTCATCCTTTCATACACATTCAATAGTAGCTTCTCAGAGCTAGAAGAAACAAGAGGTCATCTGATTAATCCGGGCCTCTCCACCAGGCCAGCTAAGGTGCCATCAGCCTCCATTAACTATTTCCTCAAACATAAGTTATTTCAAACCTTGAGTCTGTGTCTCCTTCCTCCAGTCAGCTTTCCTCAAACATGGGATGGTTCTTGTCTGTGGGCTCACCTTTTTCTGCAACAAAACTCACAGCTGTAACTTCCCATCTCCTGTCTTTTAGAGATTTCTCAATTTCTCTCCCATGAAGAGCTTTCTTACCCTTCTTATTTTCAAGTGTGGAGGTGTGTGTGTGTGTTTTACGTAATTCCTACAGATTTGAGGTTTGGAGAGAAAAGAGACAGCATTTGCCTGCTCTGCCCTATTTAAACTAGAAGTCTATCTTCCAATTTCTACATAATCTAGTATTTGGGAATGCTATATGATAATGCCTCATTATCATACAGTTTGATTTGCTAAAAATTTTTGCCTTATATTAAGCCCAAATTCAACTTCCACTAAACTTCACTTACTCGCCCCAATTCTATCCTTTATATTTATATTGAATATAGTATATCTAATTTGATGGTAACTCTCATGTTCTCCTTATTATTTTTCTTCTCCCCCAGGGCAAACATATTCAATTGCTTTAAAAAATTCCTGACCAGTCATATAGACCTTTCACCATTTTAGTTGCTGACTACCTCCTGACCTGGTTTTTATATGCAAATTTCTCCATTGTGCCTTTTAAAGTAGGCCTCCAGAACTGAACAGGGGGAGGCAGTCCGACCATTACAGGGTCCAGTAGGACTACTAACTCCCTTGTTCTGGAGACTCTTTCTAACAGCACAACCCAACATCCGCATATCGTTCTGTAGACACATAGGGAGCTAAGAGTACAATCCTTTGCTACTTTGTTCTATTCAGCCACTTCTCTCCCTCCCCTATTCTGTACTTGTACACTTGTTATTAAGAATCTACAATCAGGACTTTATCAGGTGCCCTATGAGATTTCATGTTATGTTCAGGCAAGGGCTATAGACAAGATCAGGGATAAGCACCCTACAGTGCCAAACAGTTCCCCTCCCATCCCCACCCTCCACTTTTGAACATTTGGGAACCCCATTCCAGGAACAGTTGCTCAAATACTTTCACTGCCTCTGCAGAAGTGCTGAATAGAGCCATCAACTTGGAAAATCTATTGTCTTTGAGTCTCTGGCTCCTTTAACCATTCTCCCTGGCTGACCGACTGTCATTTATCTATGGAGCACCTCTCCCTTCACTACTGAGAAGTCAAAACCTACATTCAACTTATTGCACAAACCAGATTACGTTTTCACCAAAACAATTAGGCTTCTTTCTCTTATTAGAACAAAATGCTGCATCCCTCTGAAGATCTTAGAGGGCTAAAGACAAATCCTTACAAAAGAAACTTCTATGCAGCCTTTTGTGGACCTCCATACATCTTCGTCAGTTTCCTCAGCTCACTCACCGCTCCAGCTGACAGCAGAAGAGAACACTGCCAGGTCAGGTGGCCAGAATACTAATCAGAGCATTGCCCATCTTTGACAGTGACACTCACAGGACCAACCCACATTCACAATAGTAAAATAATGTCCCTTCCCTGCTGTCTTCAACAAAATCCTAAATTCAAATTTGGAGAGTATATTATGTTGTTTTAATTTTTAACACAGAAGGGAAGATAGTAAAATGATCTCAAAATATAGAACACAAATTCATCTCCCAAGAAAAAGGCAAAGCAGTTTGTCCCAGAAGAATATTCCCCTACTCATATTCTTACAATGCTGCTCCAAATTTTTTTTTTTTTTGGTGAGGAGATCAGCCCTGTGCTGACATCTGCCAATCTTCCTTTTTTTTTTTTTTTTTTTTTGTTGCTGAGGAAGACTGTCCCTGGGCTAACATCCGTGCCCATCTTCCTCCACTTTATATGGGACGCCACCACAGCATGGTTTGACAAGCGGTGCGTCGGTGCGCGCCCGGGATCCGAACTGGCAAACCCCAGGCCGCCGCAGTGGAGTGCACGCACTTAACTGCTTGCGCCACCAGGCTGGCCCCTGCTGCTCCAAATTTAAACTTTGTCTTTTAATGTATAAAATTCTCGAAAGGTCAAATTCAAGTTGGGTACTCAAAGACAAAACAAAATATTTATCTGATTAATTCAATTAGCTAGTCTACATAATTAAGACTCCTATACTTTTTCAGGTAGTTTTTTTTTTAAGGTCATTCTCTGCATAATTTCCACAACTTTCTATTTCTTTTTAGCTGAGAAATGGTGTTATTTTGAAAAGAACCTTATGGATGTATATCAAAGATTTTCCTTACACTGCTTTGTGGGAGAGAAGAACTTTTACCACTGCATTTTAATTTCTCTCCTCTGTAAGGGTTGTGTTTAAACAGCCTATTAAACTTCTTACTATATGCGAGCAGGGCACTGGACGAATGATTGTTTCCACATTGCAACAACAAATCAATCATAAATCTAAAAGGTTAATAAGAAAAACTAACTCAACTTTAAACAAGTGAATCATGTTAAAAGAGTCAAAATGATATTTCACTTGCTAGTTATGGATATATTGATCTGATCCTACACTTTCAAAAAGAGTGAGATCAACATTGTGAAACAGTGATAAGGGCCACTGATTTCATCACTTCTTAAAATTTTTAGTATAAAACCTGAATTTTGGCTGTCCATGCTGAAACTTAACACCAGATTACTTAGACAGTTTGTTTTCCTTCTTTTTACAATAGAAAAAAATTGAAATTCTTGGCCATAAAAATCGTTCTCATTATTAAAAAAAGAAGAAAAGAAAATCTAGTAAATGCCTTAAATAAGAAAGATTACTGTGGAGATGTAAGCCTTATTAACCGTTCGTTGGTATCATGGTTATGTAAAATTTTTTATTGACAGCATAAATCCACCGTTTCATTATTATTTGCTGCCAATACAATCAACATTATAAATAATAAAACAAGAAATTCATTTCAGATTTATAACTAATGAGATACCAAAGTTTATTAAAAACACTTGTGGCATCTCTACATTGTTTTAAAACGCCAACTTTAGAAATGGAGACCAACCAAATGCAGCATTCTCTACCCCTGATCTGAACTGCGCTGATTTTCCCCTTGTGTGTTTTATTAAATAAAACAGACAAACATAGAATTTTATAAGCCTCCAGGGATACACACCACAATGTACAATGGTTACGCCATAAAGTGGGAAGAACTAAGAAGCAAATGGAGGAAAATGAGACTTGCTTAAAGTAATTTTTCAAGCAATTGCAAAGATGAAGTTATCTAGGAATGTCTTCAGAATTACTTTTATGTGCTCTATTTATTAAACTAGCCTGGGCATTAGTGTACTTTTTATGGCTTAGAGACTCTTATTAAAACACTACTAAAAAACGAATATACACACACACTCATACGTACATGAATGTCCCCCTGTTATGTGGAATTTTTTTGTCCATTTCCACTTACCTAAACTACATTGCCAGACATTTTCTAAAGTAGAAGACCAGTACTATACCCAGGTGAAATCACCGAAACCTGATGTGGGACCTCTTTTAATCTCCACCCCTGGAATACAACACTGAAGATTTAATTCCACAGAGATGCCACTATGCTATGGTATCAGATATTTGGGTTTTAAGTCTGTACTTTAGCAGTCTCTTCCTAATCCTCTAATATATGGTGATAAATGTCTCCTTAATTTGCACAACAGTTTTCAATTACCCTCATAGGAGACCACCTTGAAGGAGCGAGTAAAAGGTTTAGTCATGGTTTCTATTTTTCTATTTGAATCAATACATTCTAGTTAAATGGACAATTAATAGGTCACTTCCAAAATAGTAGTGTATCGGTCCTGGTTAATAAACAGTCCCCACAGTTGATAATGGACCCTATGTATTCAGCCAGCCCTGTATACACTCAGCTCATCCACTAAATCCCTTTTCAGGTGGACAGGGTTATATGGGAAGATGAGCTAGAATGAGTCTATAAAAGTCACTTTCATTCACTGCTTTATTTTTCAGTCAAGTGCTTTAAATGGTGTCCAGAAATTCACTTGGAATGTGAGACAGGGGAAAAGACTGACGCACAGAGCCTGGCTTTATGACGATACAAAAGGGCAACTGACCCTTGCCCAAGCCTTTTCCATATGAAACGGTTCCTAAAGTTCATCTGCACAGTGAAAAATCGTGGTGAGGTCGCGTGTGGATGAGTCAAGTGAAAGCGACAATTGGTCACGGGTCTGTCACCCATTGTGGCCGGGTCCCAGCCATGTAAAGTGCTCTGTGGGAAAGTATCAGCCCCCTAAAGAGATGCTCAGAAGCTTGCAGCTCATTAAACGGCCAGCATTTGCTGCCTCACTTGTCAGGAATCATTCTGTTGAGCAACCGCTCTCCTGAAACATTCATAAAACACAAGCATAGGATCTGAATTCACCCGTGCCCGTGCTCTGTACCTCAGTCTGACTCAACTCCTATTTCACTTTTCGCCTGACAGAGCTGTACACCTGAATAAACGTCTTCTCTGGGGCAGATGAAATAAATGCACCCCTTCACTGGACTTCTCCATCGTAAACCCAAATTCTCTGTCTACAGATTCTTATCTGACCTAGAAATCTCAAGATCAAGATGAATTTTGTTTATTTTTAGTTAGATATTTCTTTTTTTGCTTGTGTGTGTGTGCGTGTGCGCGCACATTCTACAAGTTTTTGAAAGTTGTCATTCTCATTCCACCCCTGGACACTATTAAAATTTTGTAACGTTCAAAGAAAAGTTCTCTTGAAAATACTTCCTACAACCCTGGTTGGTTTTCTTCAAGATCATGAAGAGGAGGTATTTATCTCCTTTTACAATCTTAACAATTTTAAATTATTTTCTATGGACACCTAGCGACTTTCTGTCTCACATTTTAAGCTGGATGGAAATTTTACACAGCACAGTATCTTAGCTTTCCTTCCTCTCTTTTTTCTTCTGTAAATGAGTATTGCTGCACATTTCAAAAAGAGCCAAACCGGTCCCTCTGAGATCTTTTATATCAAACGGAAAACAAGTTGCTTTCCTTGGTGTGTTAGCCCTGGGTTTCAATGCCACTAGAAACCGCTCACAATTGCTCAGTGTGCTGAGGTTTGATAAATCTCTGGAAACCTCCTGAATAGGATCGCTGTGATTTTTAGCGAGGAATTAGCTCCTTGCCATTGCATTACCAATTAGTTTTCCAGAGCGCATTAAATCCCGCTGCTTTGGTTTACAGAATAACTGAGGCATTGCTGATGAAGCATAAAAACTTACTTGCAAAGGCAGTGGGGGATGCAGGGCGCCGACAGGACCCACCGCAGCATGCCGAGTAGAATGGCGGGGCACTCAGAAAAAAAGGTTTGGAAGGCGCTGCAGAGAAAGCATGGATCTCATTGATTAGCCATTTCTTTTAGACAACATTCAAAATTCCACTTTCCCAAAAGTCACTGAGTAAAGCACTTCATTTTTGGAGCCTTTACTTAATTATAACTTTTACTGAAATTAAAGTCACTTTAGAGTAGCCTTTATCTGTCAAAGAGCTTGCCAAATAATTTAATCAAGACTTCGAAGATGTGGTAGAAGGACTCAAATTGTCAAAACCAAACTTAATAGTTGACTTTCGGTGTGGTCATAATTATAAGTGGTAAATATCAAATATTCCTATATTTAAAATATCTTGGAGCAACACCGCCCAAGTGAACTACCTGTGATGATGGCAATGTTCTCTATCTGCACTGTTCAATATGGTGTCTACTTGCCACATAGGGCTACTGAGCACTTGAAATGTGGCTAGTATGACTGGGTAACTGAATTCTTCATTTAAATTATTTTAAATTTAAATAGACTCATGTGGCTAGGCACTATCATATTGAATAGCACAGCTGTAGATACAATACTTACCAAGAAACAACTTGAATGTTATGTGCTTAAGTTTAATTTTTTAAAGACATTATATTACCCTCTGGTCTATTTTCAGAAGGTTCTTTGAAATATATAGTTAGTTGGATTCCAAAGTTGATAATAGCAAATTTTACTAAACAATTCCATAACAAAAAGAGGTTTTTCTGATTACTTTTACATGTTTAAGAGAAATCTAGTCAACCTGAAAGAATTTGTGTTTATAGTATAGGGAGTTGCCATATAATTCTGTTCTGCTCATTTTATTAAACTACACTATTCATAACATTTTCAATACATACACATGGGATAGTTATCATCACTCTTGTAAATAAAGAAATTTTAAACTGTTTCTCAGTAGATGAAAAGTAGCTATAAAGGATGTCACAAACCTTAATTATAGCTCTTCTTAATTGAGCACTTACTGTAAGCCAGTCTTTGGGTAAGTACCTTAAACGCACCATGTCCTCTAGTATAATGGGGTTTAATACAATATAAATATGGGTGAGACTTCCTGAAGATGGGCAACTTGCTTTTACCATTGCATACCCAGCAGAGCGTCTGACACATTCTAAATAGTCAATAAGTTTTCAATAAATGAATGAATGATCTGTAAAACTAAGAAACAGGAAATTTCTGATCTTCTTAGGTAAAGAATGAGGATCAGGAATTAACCCCCTCCCTGCTCCCCTGACACACCCTGAAATACAGTATCTTCCATAACAGACAACCTTGAAATCTAGAACATGACTTGAAAATAAATATTTTTATTATTCTCCCTTCAAATTCAATGGCAACTTTTTTCTTTTCTTAATCATACACAGTGAATATTATTTTGAAACGAATATGTACCTTTTTCAAGAATACAGTAATTTCAGACTTATATTTTAACCAACTGATAAGCATGTGTTTATTTCCACCAATATCTTTGAAGGATATATCAAAATAAGTATATTGCCCAATAAGAACTTTATAGCCTCAGGGTCCTTAATGCCTTCAAATTGCAAATTAATAATAAACACAGGCTTTTTTCTATACTATAGTGGAAAGTTGTCAATATTAATGTTTAATATCTGGATTTTCAAATAATAAAATATTTGTTTTTTGGGCTGGCCCCGTGGCTTAGCGGTTGAGTGCACGCGCTCTACTGCTGGTGGCCCGGGTTCGGATCCCGGGCGCGCACCGACGCACCGCATCTCCCGCCACGCTGAGGTCGCGTCCAGGATACAGCAACTAGAGGGGTGTGCAGCTATGACATGGGGCTATCTACTGGGGCTTTGGGGGGAAAAAATAAATAAATAAAATCTTAAAAAATAAATTAATTAATTAAATAAAATATTTGTTTTAATGCTGTTTTGAAAATACAGAACTAAGCAAAGTATAAAAAGGAGACCCATTGTGGTGTTCAAAAAGTTCTATAAAACTTTTTTAAAATTTTCATTGTTATTATAAGTTGTTCTAATATTGACTATAAACCCATCATGGAAATGATAAATCATTCATTTAAAGTTAACATCTTAAATTATATTTCAAGAGTATGGAATTTTTGAGGCAGCTACATTTTCCATTATTTTTATAAATATATGAAGTACTTTGAAAAATGGAAATATATTTCTATGTATAAAAGTTGCCTCGTGTTTATTCTCAAGCATTTGTTAACTAAGTTATTTCAACTCCAAAATAAACACTCCACAGACAATTAAGTTATGGCCATTGTGCTGTTTGGCACTTTTTAAATTGAGGTAAAAGAAAAAGACTCAGCAATGTTGCATTTGTATACATATAATTAAACATTTATCGTGATAGCTGGAAACACACAAAAGAAATATTTTTGCTCAATATAAAATGTAGAAAATACGTACACTAATAATACTATTAAAATAACAATGCACAATATGTACAAATTACCAATTTTACTATTCTAGTCAAACTATTTCTCATTCTAACCTTGTAGACCTAAAAATGGAAAAATAAAGGATAAAAAAAGTGAATGGTTCATTTGAGACAAGTGATCAAGTAAATTCATTTGTGATAAATGAGGTTCTGAGATATACGATCTTAGTGTTAAATTTAACCAGAAAAAGTCTTAATTGAACAGTCTGTTATATTGCTTTATATTATCCTATCTTAATATAGTAATGCTGTAATCAACATAACATGCTATCTACAGTAACAACTCTACGGCTTAAAAACTACATGTGACATGACCAGGCTTAAAGTTCTATTGTGTAGAATTTCTTCACCATTTTAAATCACCTCTTTGACACACATATATTTACACAGGAGATTAGTCAATTCTTGATTGCTATACATAAATGCACCTTGTTTAAGCTGGTTTATGTGGAAATTGCTGTGAAATTCCAATTAAGTGCTCCATTTTTTTTTAACATGCTCCTACTTTGACATAGTCAAATGCTAATCCAGCTGAGCATGTGATTGCAGGAGTGTTGAAAGGAGTTAGGAAATAACCATTTAAAACAACGCAATGCATTAAAATATATACATTACACTTTCAAATGTTTGTAAACCACATACTTCTTAAAGCAACGAGCAAAATGGAAACACATTTGATAAAAACAAAGTGACAAGTTGACAGATGTGTTAAAACTTTTGTAAGCCGTTAAAAACCACTTTGAAGATGCTTTGAAAAGGGCAGAGAACAAGGCTATTTCATCCCGGATGATATGCATTTCAAAGCCCATCAATGGAACCTAGGGGCAGTCACCTTATCATTTATCATGTGAGGAACAAGTCACGGTAGGCTTCGTGAACAATATTTATGATGATAATATGTAAGGATAATAATATGATGACAATATTTATAAGATAATATGTAAGGATGATAATATTTATGATGACTATATGCCAGGCACTGGACTGGCTATGTATTTAACACATGCTATTTCATTCATTCATGAACATTCAACCTCTAATGGGCATGTATCTGGAATGTGATGATGACTGTTTTCAGCAAATTTTTTTTAAAGGACAAGAGAAACCTAAATACTTTTGCATAATATTTAGTTATTAGCCATGAGGGACAAGGATTTCATGCACAGAGACAGTCAGTTATGCAGTAAGAGCTGGAGCCCAAGCTTTCCATAAGAGAAAAACAAATGGCCTTTCCCATGGAAAAAATGCACACTGTCAGGTTCTCGGCATGATGTTAGGTTTTCTTGGTACAACACTTTAGGATATTCCAAATTTTGGAGTATCCCACCAACAAATCTAACTTCTAGTTTCGGTGGGAATATCTTACGAGTTACAAACAAATGACTTCAAAATTTTGGAACTAAACTGGGGCCTGTCTGAATCCAAATGACTAAAATCTCTTATTCACAGAAAACTTCATGAACTTTTCACTTTTTTTTTTTTTTTTTGTGAGGAAGATCAGCCCTGAGCTAACATCCATGCTAATCCTCCTCTTTTTGCTGAGGAAGACCGGCTCTGAGCTAACATCTATTGCCAATCCTCCTCCTTTTTTTCCCCAAAGCCCCAGTAGATAGTTGTATGTCATAGTTGCACATCCTTCTAGTTGCTGTATGTGGGACACAGCCTCAGCATGGCCGGAGAAGTGGTGAATCGGTGCGCACCCGGGATCCGAACCCGGGCCGCCAGTAGCGGAGCTTCCGCACTTAACCGCTAAGCCATGGGGCCGGCCCGAACTTTTCACTTCTTAATCAGATGTTCTGACTTATCTGAAGATACAGCACCAAATATCTAATAATTATTTTGAATGTTTAGCTAAAATGGGAACTTAGAGCCAACTTACTGGTGAACTGGCCTGATTTTTTTTTTAAACTTAACTAGAGGGTTCTGTGATACAAGTATCCCACAGCCAAGGATGGTTATAAGCCTAGCTACAGAGCAATTATTTTCAAAATTCTGTTGTCTAGAAAGCAAGCAATACATTTTTTAAATTGTTTTTTTTGTTATTTTCATTCTTCTTTTCCGATGGAGAACAACAGGTTATCTTAATGGGGTGAAATCACATTCTTTTTATCATCAATGCAAACTGGTACTAACTGACTTGAACTGACATTTCAAAGAAAGAATACTAAAGACCACTAATAAAACCTTAAAATAAACTTCAGGAGCCTACTGCGATGCCATGCCGATTGGGTAGCACATTTTAAGAAGCATGAGAAGAAATGAGAAAAGGTTCCAAGATTTCTTACCAATGCAACCAAGGGGTCAACAAATACCTCTGGGAAAGAATAACAGGGAATTAAATAATTTCAAAACGATGGCTTTAATGACCTCCTTCAAGTGCCAGATACATGGGCACTGAGAATAAAGATATCTAAACTTCTGACCTGAAAATAATACACAGTTGAACAGACTATCTGGAGTAGAGTGCACCAAAAATAAAGAACGGTAACCATCTGTCTTGAGTAGTAAGACCTAAGAAATATCAATTATTTATTAAGGTGTGATTTATTTTATCACACAACCCGGAAATACTTCATTTCTGTGATCCCCATGCAAACGTGCCTGCAATCACAAGCGAAAGCAAGTTAAGTCAATTCATCCCTTACTTTTCTGCTCATCAGAAAACAACAGAAGTCAGCATTTTTTGTCTCACATATCTGAGAGAGAGAAAAACAAAGGTCTTAATGTTCTCGTACAGCTCATGAGAAGACAAACCAAGTGCAGGGTCTACTTGTTTGATTCTGTCCTTTTAATTCCATGCAAATAATATTTATTGCAAGTGTCACATAGTGCACTGTGTGCTAGGACTATAAACACGAAAAAGGAGTTTCCCTCCCCAGAAGAATTTCTATTTTTTAATATTCCTTAACTTACAGATTTTGAATCTGCTGGTCAAAGGAATGAAATGTCAATTTCTCCATACTCCAAATTCAATTTTGTTCTGTTAAGTCTGAGGCATTCCCCAAGAAGGAGATGGGATCTGTGAGTTTTCCTAACCAGTGGTCTCAACCTTGAATACACATTAGAATTACCTGGAGTGCTTTTCAAAGATACAGATGCCTGGGCCCCACACCAACTGGGTTAAATCAAGTTGGATAGGAGTGGTCCTCCTAGCATAGCCTCTTTCAAAGACTGCAGAGCAGAATATAATGTATAACCCGATGAGACCGCTGAAAAGACCATAAAACAATGCCTGACATGTAGCAGGCACTCAATAAATGTTAGCCTTTACTCCTACCATTATTATATAATTTGAGATCAACTCAAACACAACATATAAAAAGAAACAGCCTGGTCCAGACTTCCACTGAATACACAGAAGTAAAAAGAAAATATTGTTAGGAAAGCTTTGTCAAAAAAGGCTTGAGGCAGGAAAAACATCTTAATCTGGACCTTGATTTGGAAGGTATTTGGGATGGCAAAAGTAGAGAAAGAGGCATTCCAGGAAGGAGAGTTTGCACAAACAAAGGAAAGGAGGCAAGGATGTGGTGATGCATGGGGCCAGTTGAGGAGACCAGCATGACTACTGGACAAGGCCAAAGGAGGGAGCATTACACAACGAGGAGGAGCTAAACACAGCTGATGGAAAGAAAGTTTGGAAGGACAAATTGAATATTTTTACTTGATCTAATAGCCAAATGGGGATAATTAAAGTTTTCTTGAGTAGCTTGGTGATTATTTTAGAAAAATTCACCTAGCAGCAGCGGAAGACATGGTGGAATAAGGAGGGACTAAACGGAAGGATTCTACTGCAGTAATAATATGCTGTAGCAATAGGTAACCATAACCATTTGTTTGGACACTCCCACCTGCATCTTCGCCTCTATCCTCACAACATCAAAGGTGGGTAGGGTCTGGCCTTTCCTCAAGCTCTGGGGCCCTAGTTCATTGCAACCATCAAACGTGGTCACTACTGCTGCCTCTCCCTTCAAGGAGTCTCCACTAGACAGTTCTGGAAAAAAATGAGCTATATTTTAGGAAATCTCTTGCTCTTTTTATTATAAAATCAATGCCACAGAAGAGAATACCATAACAGAATAGTACCTGTAGCTCTGAAAAACTCTAAAAGCCTTAGCAAAGGCTCCTTTAGCTCCCACCTATACCACTCTATGCGATTAATTCCTGCATTGGTCTACGCAGATGTAGCAAGAATTGTGTCTGATGATGGTTATCCTGATTTTACCCTGAGGCAGATTTTTTTTTCTTTTTTTGTGAGGAAGATCAGCCCTGAGCTAACATCCATGCTAATCCTCCTCTTTTTGCTGAGGAAGACCAGCCCTGAGCTAACATATATTGCCAATCCTCCTCCATTTTTTCCCCAAAGCCCCAGTAGATAGTTGTGTGTCATAGTTGCACATCCTTCTAGTTGCTGTATGTGGGACACAGCCTCAGCATGGCCGGAGAAGCGGTGCATCGGTGTGCGCCCAGGATCCGAACCCAGGCCGCCAGCAGCAGAGTGCGCACACCTAACCACTAAGCCATGGGGCCAGCCCAACCCTGAGGCAGATTTTAAATGGCTGCAAATTATTTGACACTCCTCTCATAGAGAGGTGGGGTCTATTTCCCCTTCTCTTGAATTTGGATGGTATTGCTGGCTGGCTTGACCAAAAGATATGGAAGAAGTGACATTCTAGAACTTCCAAGGCTGAGTCATAAGAAGACTTGCAGCCACTGCCCAGGTTTCTTAGAATGTTTGCTCTTAAAACTCTCCCTTTCAGCACCCAGGCACCATGCTATAAGAAACGTAAGGCACTTGGAAAGTCCAAGTGTAGATGCTGCAATGAACAGCTCCAGCTGAGCACCCAGCCAACAGCCAGCATCAACTGTCAGCCATGTGAGTAGCCATCTTGGACATCCAGCACAGTCGAGCCTTCAGATGACTGCAGCCCCAGCTGACATTTGTTAACTGCAACCACATGCGATTCCAAGTGAGAACCTCCCAGCTGAGCCCAGTCAACCCACAAAACTGAGCAAAAATGATAAATTGTTCCTTTAAGCCTCTAAGTTTTGAGATGGTTTCTTATACAGAACACTCCTTTTACCAATATTTTACTTATGGAGCAATAGGGGAAAGTCTTTCACATCTTTCCCTGTATCTTATCAATGGGTTTTTGAGGTATGTGCTTAAAAGTCAAATGCTGTCCCTAATATCTGGGCTCATTTTGAAATGAGGAAATAGAGGCTAAATGAGGTTAGGTGAATTGCTTAGGATTATATAATCATTAATATAAAGACCTGAGACTTGAATCTAGGCTTTAAAATGATGGACATGCTGCTCAAACCAGCTCAGAAAACTATACAGTATTTTAAAATTTACCCAAATTTCCATTTATGCTTTGGAGAAAATGTTGGCAAACTTTTACTATAAAAGGCTAGATAGTAAATACATTAGGCTTTGTAGGCCAGACCGTCTCTGTTGCAACTATTCAATTTGTAGTGCAAAAGCACCTGTAGAAAATATGTGAACAAATAGGTGTGACTGTTCCTGTTTTGAAGAATCAGACTATTTTTTTGTTTCAGACCAATATAACTACAGAATTGGTTCAACACATCTAAACTCAATCCAGCCCTCAGTTAGTGTATTAAAACACTTGCCAGCGGTCATAGTTTTTAATCTCTTTTAATGAACATAAACCTTCTCAAAGAATAACTTACTGACTCATTCACATATTTTAATTTAAAAAGCATTAGAGATTTAAAGTTTTAAAGAACAAGAAATTTTGAGTCCTCTCAAGAGGACTATAGAAATGTATATATTATATATTCTATTTCTGATGGTCACTTAGAATTAATAAAATTAAGATTATTATGGTATGGTGCCTGAACATGTGAAAGAAAAGTGAAAAACCTAGTTCTTCTTTGGAATATTTACAAATAAGAAGGCAATTAAATATTTGGCAATATATAGAAAAAGACTTGAAATTTTTCTTTTATTTTTTCCCTTTCCTTTTCCTGGATGCTTTGGTTCTGAAACAAAAGTCTAAAAACTTATAGAGGCTTTTTGATCTTTGACTTCAGAGAGAATTTTAGTGGCCTAAGTTTACCATTAACATAACTCACAAAAAACGTGCCCCTGAAATATTCCCAATAGCTGGTTGACAAAACAAATAATGCTATTAAAAATTAAATCAGTTATGGTAACTTTATATAAAGTGATGAATCACTCAGCATTGCCAAATCAAGTACTGACTGCAGGCTAAAAAGAATGAAAGAGAGAGATTTCATTAAAAGTGGAAACATTATTGAAAGTAAAATAAAACATTTTGGAATAAAATATACAAGGGTCTGGTAAGCATATTATACATTAAGGCAAAAATCCAATTTCTTACTAAGAGAGTATAAAAATAGAAGCATGATCTAATGAAGTCTTAAATAAGGATTCTAACAAGCATTCCTAGATAAAAATCATATTGTTTCTTTTTTATAATTTGCCTTTTTATTCCTGGCAAACTCTAGGTGTCTTTGAAGGAAAACTGAAAGTTATTTAACTGACTTAAAAGATGTGTACTTTCATAACGAAAAAAAAATTACTGTAATTAAAGGAAAAACTTTACTGAGAGCCTCTGTTAACCCAAGATTAAGTGGATAAACACTGTATTAAGTATTGCAAATCAAGTCCTCTCAAAAGATATAAGATGGATTCTAAAGTTGGAGAATGTCAACAATAGAAATATGGTGGTGGAAAGTAGGTTGTGTGAGGAGTAAACGAAGTATCTCCTCCCACACTAACATAAGGACATATTTGTTTAAATATTTTCAAGATGATAACATTTCACTTCTGTTAAAACTTGCATAGCAAGGAATCACAAAGCATTTTATGAACACAACTATTACCGAAGTTGCTTCCTTTGCTTACAAGTTGCTACCATTTCTATCACCGTTCAGCAGCAAACTTAACCACAAAATGTCTTACAGCAAAAAGAGACTTTTTTCTGGTGGGCACAAGAACAGGAAGGAGGTGGCACACCCAAAGAGTATACAATGGAGTCTAATGCACAGCTTTGGTTCCAACATCTGAGCCACATGTATGGCAAACAAATGTAGATAAAATAACATTGACAATCCTTTTAAATTGCCCACAACATATGGCATCCAGTACGTAACCCTGAACTCGCTGAATCCTACATTTATTTCTGCATAAATCCTTACGTAATTTTCTGGGCATTCAAACTATTGTGTCTCTTAAAATAACCCTCAAATCCCTAAAGTGAATAAGAGTTAAGGGGAAAGTCCTAAAATGTTCCTACTTGCCTGCTGGATTTACTCCCATTTTATTATTAAACCTCAATAACTTCAATACATGTTAACAGATTGAGATTCCTTCTTGTTAAAGTGAAGTCGAGAAGCATGTGCTAGGGGTTGGGAGAGGGATAGGTGCTCAAGTCAGAGGCCAGTTACATGCACATAAATTGCTCCCCTGTTGCAGTTCCTTCTCAGACATTATTTTGTTAGAAGTGTGGCTTATTCCATCAGTACCAGAAGCAAAGAGACTATCAGTCCTATTGGTTCTCTTCTCTGTAAGAACTTCTCCTTGAACCTGAAGTTTATTAACTTGGGGACCATATAATAATTTGTTCAGAGCTGATTCCTCATGAATTACGTAAAAGTTATTAATACGTTAATATAAATCCAAAGATATGTCAAGCAGATTACAAAAAATATACAGATGTAGTAAGAATATGGTTCGGGATTATCTATAAATTCCACCAAAGGATGCTTATTAGGGCAATGGCCCGAGTGAGGAACCACTAGAATGGGTCCCGTCATTATCCTTTTCCGAATTCTCTGTTCTCATTGTCCTGGGTCTGGGTCAGCATCATCAGCATTCAAGAGTCTGTCATTTTAATTTGCCAAAACAAATCTAGAGCAGAGTGTTAGCAAAAATAAATGACAAACTCTGGCCTAACAAGTCAGATCACCAAGTCTCCAGTTAGACTGGAATCCCTATTTGGAGCACAGATCCATCTTCTCCTCCCTCTCCCAAGTACCTAAAACATAAGAAAAGCTATTTTATTTCACACTTTCAGTGTATCTCAATGAAAGTGGAAGAAACTACAAGTTGGAGCACAAACATAGGTGCAAGCAGTTTAAGACAGAGTCAAGGATTAACAGATAAACACTAACTGGAACAAGAAAGTGGACAAGAAAAGGAGAGTGCACACTAAGTATTAATAATAAGAATAACGGTAATAAGTATTAATAAGAAGAATTAATGGTAAGAAATAATCCTAACACGGTGCCAGGAAAAATACTATGGATCTGGTCCCATTTCTATATTATACAGTACAACTTACTTAACAAAATTACTATAAAAAAATAATAGTTCAACTCACCTATCCAGAATAAACATTTGCTTTCTAATCCTTTTATATGTAGCACAAGGAGTAGATTTAATAATCAATGGAATATTATGTTTACGTCAAACATTTTCTAAAATGTTTAAAATAAATGTTATTAAGAAGTAAGGCCATTTGTTCCACTTATTTTGAAGAAAATTGGTGGCAAACCAAGAGAAATTTAATTTTTTTAGCTTTTTACACTTCAAGACCCTCTTTTATAAACAAAAACATGAATATTTTAATCTAGCACAATATTCACCAAATAATGACATTAATCAGCTTCTGGGGAAGGGTCGCTGATGATTAGCATTTATTTGCAAAACCTCCTGTTTTCCACTAATAAACTATAACAAATTCAAGATTTTTTTCTTTTTTTCCAGATACAACCCCTGGAGGGGAACCTACTTACTACCTACTATGTCCCTCTCAAGCCTTGAGGAATGCCCTTTGACTTTTAAAGTTAAGTTTTTAAGCTATATAATTTGACAACATATAGCTACAGAGTGTTCCTTTTCTTGCTCTAAATACTCAAAGACTTGCCAATTTTCTGGGATGAAGCACTGACAGCTATACTTTCATACATGACCTGGAAATCTGTGTTACTGTGTAACTTTCACCACATTTCAGACACATAACAAGATGCAGGAGAAAGCCAGTAGTTCTTCCCTTATGGGCTCAGATACAAAATCACAATCTGATTTATTATTGTGATACATGTAATTGGTCATCCCGTTATCCCTTGTTAGTTTCTCATATTCAATGAAAGACTAATCTAAGGGACCTGAATATTTGGGGCAATTTTCTTCTCTTTCACAAGTCCACATATGTTTAAACTGTTACTTCAGACATAAACACAATTAGCAAGTACAATAATCATTGTAGGAAAAAAATGGCCTATTATGAGAGTTAAAGCAGCTAACAACTACAAAAATGCTTGGTAAACCATAAAGCAGTACAGAACATGGAACCTAAGGTCCACAAGGGCAGAGACAGTCATCTGTTTTGTTCATTGATTATCCCAATGACCTAGAACAGAGTCTGACACATGGGAGACACACAGTAAGCATTTGCTGAATGAATGAAATATACGGTATAATTAAATGTGGGTAACAAAAATAATGAAGCAGAAATGCACACAGTGGCATAAATCCTCTAGTGCTGTATTTCACCAATGCACTTAAAAAGAACTCTGGGGTTTTCTCATGCAGCATTTAGACTGGTGCACTCAACACATTAAGGCTGAGAAAAAAGTCGATAGTCAATAGGCTGAAATGATTAAAAATCACGTTTTGTGATCCATTCCTAAGTTAGTGTCTAAAGGATCAGAACTGGTTGTTTACAGACACTTCAGACAGAAATCTTATCTTTCTGAAAACAGTAGCTTTCTATCTCCTTTATACTCTCTACAGAACATCACTCACTGTTTCATCCTCATCTAATTTTCAGGTGATAGGTAACATTGTCAGCACTCATTATAACTTCCTAATTCTACACAGTATAAAAATTCCCACAACATTCGGTAAGGCAATAATCTGTCAGTTAAATAAAACTGGGGCAACGTTCAGAAAACTACATTCTCTGTCAAATTACAGAAACAAGTGAATGTAAATGCTGGTTTTAAGCAGCATATTTGTGGGCACAAATTTATGGGGTTTTAATTTTAAGATATTTTTCTAGTTTCAAAAATTAAATGCACTCTTTACAAGCCTGATTTTTTAAAATAAAAAGTTATTTGTTCAAGCAAAAATTACCTAGGAGAATATCAAATATTCCATGAGAACTGAATAAAATATTAGGAAAAAAATATACACCTCAACTATTTTAGAATACGTCAAAGAGAAACATAAATTCTTATACCCTCTAAATTATTCCAAAAAATCACTGTTGCATTTTGGCACTTTAATAAGTGTACAAGAATGAATATGTTCTTGAAAATAAAAAGAATGTAGTTAGAAAACCCTTTTCCCAATAATTGCAATGCTTTGAACGGAACAAAAAGATATACAAAATTATTTTTCAGAGTTATTGAAATATCTGCATTTGGTTCACATTTGGTTTATCGAAATTTAATCTGTAAAATCTACAAAGGTTAAAGTTAAGTAACTTTCCATGGTTGAGTAGCCAATCATGATCAGGAGTAATTTAAGAATCCTTGAAAAATAACTTCTATGAACACGACGCCAAATCACCAAAAGTTATGCAAATCACCAAATTTTCGTGAAAATGTTATTTTTATAAGACAATATTAATTATTTACTAACTCTTGTCCACCCGAATCCGCTTTATACGTTTCTAATTTTCTTAATACTTCAAAAAGAACAGAGTGGCCCAAATTTCCAAGGCACATATACTCGGCCTCAACTGTTATTTGTTCCTCTCCCAGGCTGCAAAAAGGCTTCCTAGAATTTAGGTTTTACCCTACGTGAATAAGAGCGGTGCTCATATAATTATATTTGTTCCTTTCTGTTAGTAACCATTTCAAACTGAAAGACCAGGACAGGTTCTAAACATGTTAAATTCTATAAAGCCATTAGCAATAAATTTGATCCGGCAGTTTGCTGGGACAATGAATCTGCTGAAAAAGCGTCTATTAGTCATTCTGGACAAACCCAATGGGATTAAAAGAATGAGTTAAAATAGTCTAAGGAAGCAATCTAAAAAGAAAAAAAAAAATTAATCCAGCGGGATATCAGCTCCTGGTCTCTAAGAGGCTTTTTCCGTTGTTCATTGCCAATTTCGGCAGCGCCTCCGCAAGCCTGAGCTAATATTTGACTAAACTGTCCGCATCCTCTTCTCAGTCATACTACTTGGGTTTTATGGGGGAATTACCAACAAACCAAGCAAAACTGCCTTTATTTTGGTAAATGCCCTCTTATTGTTGCACTTCCCACTCCAGGCGCCAATTCAACTGTTTCAGCTCAGCACGAAGTACAAGTCGGCCTTGATTTCCTTTCGCCTTAGTGATCTAAAAACCTGAGTGGAGAAAGCCAAAACTTTGCGCAACTCTCCTTCCAAAGATCTTTGCGCGCGTTCTCGAACTGTCCCGACCGTCGCAACACTTGGAGAGGCTAAGGACCCCGAAGAGGGCCGCGCGAAGCTCTACTTGCCAAGAACTTTCCAGGGAGCCAGTGTCGCGCGGCCTCCGGGACAGGAGCGGGCGGACAGAAATGCTGAACTTGGGAAAAACCATGAAACTGGTCCAGCGAGCTCAGAGATCTCGGGCCTGGGGCTGCCCTTTCCGGCTAACACAACGAGGTGCCTTCAGGGTTTCTCCGGAAAGGCCTGAAAATCAAGGTAGCTCTACCACTTGTTGAAGGACGGGGACATAGAGGAAGCTGGCAGCATGGGCTGGAGGGAAAAATCACAATTATTGGTGGTCCCCTCCTTACCCCCGAAGTAGCATTTCCACTGAAGCTCGAGATGCTCTAGGAAGGTCCCAGGCCGGCGCGGAATACTGCACACAGGGGCCGGGGCGCCCTCGGCACAGTGCGCAGAGCCGGCACGCCCAGATCCCGGGACCGGCCGGCCGGGAGGCACCGGGCGCGGCTGCAGAGGGGAGAGCTGGCTCACCTGGGGTTGAAGGATGGAAGGTACAGTCGCGGTCCGCCGAAGCCCGGCCCGGCAGCCTTGCCCCGTCCGCCGAGGCGCTGAGCACTTGAAAAGCCCACCGCGTGCCGTAGGGCGCCCCGGGGGGACTGACTTGTTCGGCCGCGGGGCACAGCTTGAGAGGCACAGGGCTGGCCGGCAGGGGCCGGACCTGCGCGCCGGCGACGGCTGTGGCGGTGGCGGTGGCTAGAGCCGTCGCCGGGCCGTGGGGCGCGGGTGGCGGCAGCCCGTGCGGCGGGGCGCCTCCGGCCCGCAACAAGTTCTCGATCAGGAAACTCTTGCCCAGGTTACCAAAGCCTGGCGCTGCGGGGAGGTTCAGGAGCCCGGAGGAGGCTACCACGTCCCAGTAGGCGCCGGCGTGGGCCGCCACGGCGCTGGGGAGCATAGTGGGGCGCCCGCGGGCCGGCTGCGCGCCCGCCTCTCGCTCGCGCGCCCCGCACCCGGCCCCGCGCCGCCGCCTCCCGCAGGGCTGGAGCGCGCTAAACCCTGAGGGGAGGAGATGGCACGGAAGACGCCGGCAAGCTTGGAACGGTAGTATTTATTTGGGTTGGGCGTTTTTTAAGGGATGGGAGGAGTGAGTGTGGGAGGGGGGAGCTGTGCGTTTCCCTGGCCCGTGGCGTAGGCTCTGGGGGCGCCGGCGGAGTCCCTCCCGCTGTCTATGCAGATCCGGATGGGTTTTTTTCTAGAAGGCTGGAAGGTGTGTCCAGCTCATCCATTCATGTCACCGGCCTCACAAAGTGACAGACGCGGCCAACAATAAGGGCAGCTCCGAGAGTCCGAGTTTTGGCAAGGGGAGGGGATGCGTAGCGGGAGGAGGTGGGCGTGGAGGCGACGTGGACCCGGCGCGCCCGCCCCCTCCGAGCGGCCGGGTCGAGCCGCTGCCCCAGCTCCGTAGTGCGCGCAGCGTCGGGCGCTTGAGGTCTCGTGGATGCCCGCAAGGAAGCGCCCTGAGGGCTTGCGGCTTTCGCATCCGGAGAGTGCTTGGCGCTCCACCTGTTGTGCGACCCCTGGCTCTTAAGAGTTGATGTCACTTCAGGAACCGATTGGCATCCAGGGGAAGTGACTGGAGTCACTTGGGCTGTAGTCATCATAGAATGTCACAAGTGTTACTGAGACTGTCATGGTCGTACCGATGAGAAGTTACCTATTAAAGAGTGGGTTGTGTATGTATTCAATGTGGCCCCTATTTTAAGGGGGAAAGGAAATGAGTTTTTTGGGGAGACATTTTAAGAAATTTCTCAGTTTCCGGGGATTTATTTTCACTCATGTCTTAATAAGATTTGATTTAGGAATCATTCCAGAAGAGATGATCTAATAAATTTTGGTATAGAGAAGGGGATTTTGGTCGGAGTTGGTGAAATGGCACAGATGGTTGGATCCAAAACCCCGGGAAGAAAAGCCACCCCTAAGTTCTCCTAACCATCTGTGGGTTGGGTATTCCACCGCAGAGACGGGGATGAGAACACTGAATTACTTAGGATTACGGTTACTCTTTTTTTTTCTCCCCCTAGAAAACTGGGTATTTTTCAGTTTATTAGCAGTCTGCTAAATAGAGACTGGACAGTCTGCTAATAGAGACGAGCGCACGCGCATGTGTATATGTGTAATTAAAAGTCCCTTTAACCAAAAGATAATTTTAAAGCCTCATTTTGGAAACTGTCTGTATCAATGAAGTGTTAAAACTGTGACTTTTTTCTCGGTTAACATTCCCCATTGCCACTCTCCTGTGCAAATTTAGATGAATTTATTTAGAATAAGGGTTTTTAAGGATATCTGACAAGTTTGGGGGTCACATTTAGAGTTTTCCTCTTTACTCTCATAATAATTTGGTCCCTGGCTTCAATTTACTTAAAAGCTTGCTAAGGTTGCTAGGCTGAGATACATTTACTTTTAAAAATTCACCTTTTGGGGGCCTGCGCCGTGGCTTAGTGGTTAACTGCGCGCGCTCAGCTACTGGTGGCACGGGTTTGGAACCCCGGGCGCGCACCGTCGCACTGCTTTTCCAGCCATGCTGAGGTGGCGTCCCACATACAGCAACTAGAGGGATATGCAACTATGACATCCAACTATCTACTGGGGCTTTGGGGAGAAAAGGGGGGAAAAAAAAGAAAGGAGGAGGATTGGCAATAGACGTTAACTCAGGGCCAGTCTTCCTCAGCAAACAGAGGAGGATTGGCATGGATGTTAGCTCAGAGCTGATCTTCCTCACAAAAAAAAAAAAATTTCACCTTTTGGTGAACTTGTTGATTTATTTTTCATTTACATTAGCTATGTCCAAAGCTTTTGTGAGGTCCACCCTCCCCGAAGATGAGCATAGGCAGCTAAATTAATAAAGTTAGAATTCTTTTCTAATGTGATGTACAATTTTATCACCTGCTGCTAAATGGGAGGGGAGTTATTTGCAAGGCTGATGTATCCTACTATATTCATTCACTTATTGATTTAGTCAATAGACCTTTACTGAGCTTGTGTATTGAGCGCTTGTGGTGTCCTGGGAATATATATAGAGAAGAAAGATCTGGTCCTTGCTTTGTAGGAGGTCACAGACAAGTGAGGGAGAAAAACAAGTAACCTCTGAGGAGGGGCTTGTAATTTGGAAGGAAAAGTGTGAGAAAATTTCCAGAGGAAGTCTCCCCGAAACCAAGTCTTCAGAGGTGGATAGTGGTTGGGGATGGGATGTGAAGTAGTAACCTTTGACATTAGCAAGGAAAAGAGAGATATCATCACTGCCATTCACATATCATAGCCACCATTTATCCAGTGTTTACCTTCAGCCAGGTATAGTACTCTACACTTTATACATACTAACTCATTTATCTTCACAATAATGATATAAAGTCAGACTATTTTTATCCTAGTGATAGGGATCAGAGAACTTTTTCTAAGGCTACGCAACTACCAGAGGCTGAGATACAATCCAAGCTGGATGAGCCCAGCTGGATAAGTCCATACAATCCAAGCTGGATCTCATCAAGCTGGATGAGAGCAAAGGTTAAGAGCAAAGGCTCTTAACCTTTACGTTCAACTGGCACCCTCTTCACAAACCTGGTTTGCCATGCTAAATGGTGTCACCTGGCCACGCATGGGAGGCTGAAAAACAAGCATTCCATTTTTCTTTAGTGGAAGGTGGCAATCAAGGTTTGAGTCAAGAATGACTGTTAGGTCAGCCAACTTGCCACAGCCGGATAGGAGACAGCTGGAGAAATCCAGACACAAAATGATGTGGAGTTTAGTAAAATTAATGGCAAGAAGAGTGGGATGGAACGGATAATATTGCAATGGTTGAGTTTATAGGACTGGATGACGCAGTTCTCAACTGGGGTGATCCCCTCCCTCCCCAGGGGACATTTGGCAGTGCCTGGAGATATTTTTGGTTGTCGCAACTTGGCAGGTGGTTGGGAGTGGGGGTCTTGTAGGTATCTGGCAGCATCTTGTAAGTAGAGGCCAAGGAGGCAGCTAAACATCCTATAATACACAGGACAGCTCCCACAGGAATTATCCAGCCCAAAATGTCAATAGTGTACTGGTTGAGAAACCTTGGTTACAGAAGATAAGGGATGAATGTAGGATCACTTCTAATTTTCTAGTTTAGTGACTGAGTAGACGCCCATTTACCAAGATGGGGACTTATGAGTTGAGGAGCAGGTTTTACATCGGATATGAACAAAAAGATGGTCCAGCTGAGGACCATAATTCCCTAGCGGATGGTGGAACTACAAGATGAAAGGCGCCTAAGTCCCTGAATCACCACCTGAAAGGCCAAGAAACATGAGTATTTACATGAGTAAATCATGACATAAGCAAAAAATAAACCTTTATTAGGTAGTGCCATTAAAATTTAGGAGTTGGTTTCCACAGCGTATCCTCACCTACCTTAGTTAATATACAGCTCTGTAAATGCCTCAAACCAAAAGAAGTAACTTGATTCTTACTGACTTGGGCAAAAGTCTTTTCATAGGGAGCAAGGGAGGCAGAAACTAGTTTGTGGATGATTGAAGGCCAATAGAAGGTAAGAAAGTGGGGAAGTAGAAATTGAAGAAATATATAGGAAAAGCTAAAGGGAGTCATAGGTTAAAAGAGATGAATATATTTATATGATGAGGAAAAAAAACAGGTACTACAGACAGGAGGCTGAATTTAAAAGAGAGATGGAGGTGCTTGATGGAGCAAAGAGAGGTGATACGTCCAGCACAGGCTGTGTGGGCTCTGTACCTCTTGGTTAGGAAGTGTTCCAAGCCCAAGGGCCATTCTTATGCAGCCAACTTGGGGATGCAAGACTGCATACAGGAGACTGCCTTTCCTAACAGTTATCTTTATCTTCAATTAACACCAGAGGGTTTTTTAGTTAGCACAATGGACATTACAAGTTATTTTTCAGTGGATAAATAAGTGGTGTTTAAAATGTGGAGAAAGCATTCCAACCTTTATATGAAAGCCTATGCCCTCCAGAATGAAGCCCAAGGCTTAATTCTGAACCAGTCCTGTGTTCAGTCACTGACTTAGAGAAGTCTTGAGCCTAAACCTAACTATGACGTTAGCAGCATCCCAGGACTGGAACACCATCACATTTCCTCAAGTGAATCTTTCATACAGGATGTGAACTTGAAAGGGCTGAGAGCTGAACATCATTGAGCTTACAAAACATATTATGACTCTGTACCTGCTTGCACCTAAATGTGTTGTAGAATTTGGTCTGACAATTGCTTTCACACCTGGTAGTGGGGTTATGGGGATGGCTCTATATCCCTTAATTTGCTTTATTAGCTATTAGATGATACTGATATTTATTAAAAAGAACCTAATAATTGAGCCTGCCCAAATAGTCTCAGGCCATCTTGCTGAGATCTGGTCCACAAAAAGCTTTCTTAAAGAACCGTTCCTTAAAGAACTGCTTCGGCCTATGCTGAGATCTGGTCCAAAAAAAGAGCATTATCGCAAACTCAAATGCCGTCAGGGTCAGATGGGCAGCCTATGGGGTAGCCAGGTGTAAAATAATAAGGAGTGTGAGTTAGCTATTAAAGAAGGCGGGGAGGTGAAGAGGAGAGGAAGGGAGAGAGCCTGCCAAGCAAAGCATATGCCTAGACCTATGTTGTCATTAGGCTGGAAAAGTAGGCTGGGGCCCGATTGTGCCTTGTATGCAGCACTCAGGATTTTGGACTTTGTCCTGAAAGCGATGAAATGTGCACAAGAAAAAAAAAAATTTGTAACTATGTGTGGTGATGGATGTTAACAAAACTTATTGTGGTAATCCTTTTGCTATATATACATATGGCAAATCGTTATGTTGTACAGCTAAAACTAATACAATGTAGTATGTTAGTTATATCTCAATTTTAAAAAAGCAATGAGATGTGAGCTCATATTTGTGTTTTAAAAGACCACTCCTGTGGGATGGAGACTATGCTAGGATCTGGAGAAGACTCTGATTGGAGGCTATTAAAGTAATCCAGATAAAAGATCCTGGGAGTTTGGGCTGGGTTTGTGGCGGTGATGATGGAGAGAAGCAGGAAAATTTGAGAGCTATCTAGAAGGTATCTGTGAATTTAGAGTCTGAGGAAGCCTTTTCTCTCCTAGGGAACCAGTATGCTTCATTTTATCAAACCGTGAGAACTATACAGCCCATTGTGTTTCCTGATGTGTTTTGAATGCCAAGGAGGTGAGCTAATTTTAGAGTTCAATTGCAGTAAGTTGCTTAGCCTGTATTTCTCTCAGCTCCATCCTCTCCTTAGTTCTCTTTAGATCTTTTATGTTTATTTTGATGGCTCTGTTGTATGTGTATCCATTTAGTGCACCTCCTCACATCCTATAAGTACTAAACAAATACAACCAGCAGGTAAATCCTTTTTAAACACACATGCTTACCATAGTTCCGCTAAGAACTGGACTTCTGTAATGGAGTCTGAGGAAGCTCTTCCCTATTCCTCCATGATCGGCTGAATTCTTCCTTTTGGGCAGGAGAGTCTCTGTGCTTGGTGGAGAGAGAAGCCTTCTCATAGCCCCGGAGATATGGACTCTGGATGGTGAACTCCAGGGTGAATTGCTGACCTCTCATTGGCAGCCTCTGAGCACCTGCTCCAACAATCAGACATCTTTAAAGAGAAGATACGATTGTGAGGAGCTAGGTTCTGTTCTCTACTGAAAGGAGAAGATTCGAGGGGATCATTGTAGCCTTTTTAGTAATCCACTGGAAATCTGGCTGGTCAGGGTCACTCAGGGAGAAACAGATATTTCCCAATAACTGCTAACTGTGTAGATTCTCTCCACAGCCAACACCCACTCACGACTCGGAGCTTTGGGTAGATTACGTGCTAATTCTTGAGTTAGAGAAAAATAATTTTAAAAAGTACAGGAATATGTTAAGAGTTAGGTACACTCAACCACTTCAATAATCATTACTCAATTAAATTCTATACAATTCTAGACTTTCTTAAATATTCTCGCATTCTCTCCACCCCACCCCACCTCCAGATACTCTTGGGTCTTTGAAATGAATTGTAAAAATCTGGCTCACCTCTGAAAGACGTTTATAAATATGTTTTCAATTTTGGTCTGGCAGGACTCACACTCTTATTGTCCTACTTTTCCTGCACGTGTCTTTTCTGGCTGGCCCTGTTGGCTTTGTGTGTATTATTTCGCCATGCCTCAGGCGTTGTTCATCTCCGTGCCCTGCATTCTACCTTCAAGCTCTATTTTACTGACTTTCTTCTGTAACTGGGAGACTTCCCAGTTTCTTTCCAGGCCATTCAGTTTCTTTGGCATTACTTGCTCATTGATCATTTCGAACCACTTTTCCACTTGTGCCGCTTGGCCCAAAGTGAAATGCGAGACTGCTGAAAGATTTTGAGGAAAGGACTCTGGATGCTGCTGAACAGCAGTCTTCTCAACCGTTGCTCGTTATCTGTGTCCTCAAAGTCGCAGGTGCCTCTCATTCGTATTGAAATCCTTCAGAGTTTCCTGGTTTGACCTGAATTACTGCTTTGGACAAAAGCGAGGCCGCACACTGCGTTATGAATTTTGTCATAGTCCCCAGTGTTTACACCAAAATAGTCCCTTCAGATGAACATTAAGTTTTTTACATTTACTGCCAAAATTACCAAGTACACACAGAGAAGTTAATCCCTTGTGAAGCTCTGCTCTAAGGCTATGAATCCAGGCTCTCTGAACCAAATTTAGATGTGTTAATCTCCTTGCTTTAGAGCGTCGTTTCTCTGGGTAGAAGTGATCTCATGTAAAATATAATAAGCATTTTAGGCAAATAAACAAAAATTAATCCCCGTAGGTTTTTTCTAGCCCCGTAGTCCTCTGTTGAGTTTCACAGCTTTGATTTGGAAGCTAGAGTAATATCACTAAGCTTCTGAAGAAAGCATTGGTTGAGAGTCAGCTGCTTAAATTGTGTGGTGTACTTCTCAAGTGACATTCCTTATGTCCCTCAAATACCTTCCCTTTTTTTTAAGTTCATATATATATTTCACGCTCCCTATCATTCCATCTGCTAATATCCCCCAGCCCCAATGCAACACTTTTGCTCTAGCCACACTTTCTTCCTTTAGCCTAAACACCTTGACCAGTCATTCAGCAATGAACTTGTTAAATGGCACACCACTTAAATGAGTGACACACCGACGTCTTTCATTTCTTCTTACATTGCAATATTGCATGTATAGATTGCATTGCTTAATTAGATAGATTCTCCCAAGGTTTCACCTTTCTAATAGAGTATTACTGCTAAATTGTCCCCTATTTAGGGTTCTTGTTATATTTGAAAATAATAAGCTTTGATTTCTTTGAAATATTTTACAACTCTGACTTCTTACTAATTCAAAATAGCCTTCTCCTAGTCAATACCCCATCAATGTAAGGTTTTACTATACTTGTTGCAAAAGTATCTAATGGTCAAAGACAGGGATAGGCTAGGTCATTTTCTGGTAACACATGACTCCAAAATGATAATGACTTAATGCAATAAAAGTTTATGTCCGTTTTGGGTGGGCTACAGCTCTCCTCTACATAAAATTCATTCCTGGGCTGGAGCTGATGGAGTAACCTCTATCTGAAACAATTTTGGCCTTTTGGTAGAAGGATAAGAAAGTGTAGCAAAGCACATACTGACTCTTAACATTTCTGCCCAGAAGGGGCACATGTCACTTCTGCTCACGTTTCATTGGCCAAAGTAAGTCACGTGGCCATGCTTGAGTTAAATAGGATGAGGAAATAAAATCTTCCCATGGGGAGGGGCACTGAATATTTGTGAACAGTAGTAAAGTATACTGCAGTATCCTAATTATATAACATGCATCAGTTAAAACTCAGAACATACAAACACTACTACTGGGTTGTAAAATCAAAGGAAAATATGATGGTTTAAAACAGTAAATTCAGTTTTATCATATAAGGAGTTATCTTTGGTTTTGGTGAGTGGTAACAAGACTACATAATAATACAATTAAATTATTTAGATACATATGTAGTTCTTTTTCTTTTATTTCTATTAATTATCAGGATTTTTCTTCCTTTGCCTAATACAGCTGTTAACTTGAGACAGCATTGAAAAATTTCATATTTCCAAATGATATTTCTATTTAATACAGATCATTGATGTCAGATTTTTATACATTGTAAACTGTAGCTTATAAATTATTCTATATAAACCACAGTCTTTATTTCCTCAATCATTAAAATAACATAACTATTTATTCTCTAAAAATATGTTATTTAATGAAATACTCTAGTTAAAAATAGAGGAACTCTTTGCTTCCCCATCACCCATTTTTTTAAGAGTTGGAAGATTAAATGTAGTTACAGATAGGCAAAAGATAAATACACTTTTTTGTGTGTGTGTGTGAGGAGGACTAGTCCTGAGCTAACATTCGATGCCAATCCTTCCCATTTTTCTTGAGGAAGAGTGGCCCTGAGCTAACATCCGTGCCCATCTTCCTCTACTTTATATGGGATGCCCCCACAGCATGGCTTACCAAGCAGTACATCGGTGCACGCCCGGGATCCAAACCTGTGAACCCCTGGCCACCGAAGCGGAGCGCACACAGCTAACTGCTTGTGCCACGGGGCCGGCCCCAGTAAATACACTTTTTTAAAGTGCATTAATGCCCTTCTGAGTTATAGCTACTACTTACTAAGCATCTACCTGGTTTATTTATTCAAAAATACTTATCAACTGCCCAGTCTCTACTCACAGTAAGCAGGCACTGGGAATACTATGGTGAATAAGACAGAAATGGTCTCTGTCCTCGTGGAGTTTAAATTCTAGTTAAAGAGATAGAAAATACACTATTAATTAAATAACTAAAATAATTGTAGATTGTGATAAATGACAGAAAAAAAAATGAAATGGATACTGTGTTTAGGAAACTACTTGAGATGGACTGAATATATTCCAAAATATGTTTTGGAAATACATAGATCTTACTGATGGATTGTATGTACAGGATGAAGAATAGGAGGAAATCAAGGATCACTCAATGTCTGGCTAGATCAACTGGGTAGATGAGTATATCATCAGCTGAGCGGGGGAAGAATAGAAGAAAATCAGGTGTTGGAGATAAGGGGAAGCAGAGGGCTTCTATGTTTGACATGTTAAGCTGGAGAAGTTTATTAGATATAGATACACAAACATCAAACATGATATAATGTACATAATATGTTGTATACGTTTTATATATATGTATAGACACAGAGACAGTAGGACATTTAAAGATAAAACAGAGGAGATGGAACTAGCAAAGAAGATGGAGAAGGAGTGGAAAACTTTTTCTATAAAGGGTCAGACAGTAAATATTTCAGGCTTTGCAAGCCATCAAGTCTCTGTCACAACTACTTAACTCTGCAGTTATAGTACAAAAGCAGCCATAGACAATATAGAAATGAGTGTATATGGCTGTGTTCCAATAAAGCTTTATTTATGGATACAATTTGCATTTCATATAATTTTTACATTTCATGAAATATTATTATCCTTTTATTCATTTTCAACCATTTAAAAATGTGAAAACCATCTTTAGCTCACAGGCAGTACAGAAGCAGGTGGTGGGCCAGATTAGGCCCGTGGGCTGTAGTTGGCCAATCTCTGAGGGAAACCCCCGTGTATTACCTATCTATGACTGTAACAAATTACCCTAAAATTTAGCAGCTTAACACAACAAGTATTTATTTTCTCACAGTTTCTGTAGATCAGGAATCTAGGCTCAGTTTAACTGGGTCCTCTGGCCCAGTGTCTCTCACATGCTGCAATTGAGGTGTTGGCCTGGGTTGAGTCACCTCAAGGGTCAACTGGGGAGGATCTGCTTCCAAACTCATCCAGTGGTGGTTGGCAGGATTCAGTTCCTCCCTGTCTGTTGGCCAAAGACCTCTTTTGATTTTTCCCATGTGGGCCTTTCCATAGGGAAGCTCATAACATGGCAGCTTGCTTCTATCAAAATGAAAACAAGCAAGCAACAGAGAGTGAGCAAGATGGAAACCAGAGTCTTTTTGTAATCTAATCTCGGAAGTATCATTCCATCACTTTACCATAATTCTGTTCGTTTAGAAGCAAGTCGCTAGGTGCAGCCCACACTCAAGGTGAGGAGATTACACAAGGGCATGACTTTGTGGGGATCATTGGGAGCCATCTTAGAAGCTGCCCCCATACCCAGGAAATGTGGTGTCACACACAGGCTGAGAGAGGAGAGTGGTTCCAGAATGCAGAGTGGTCAACTGTATTAAATGTTGCTGAAAGGATTGGAAAGATAAGAATGGAAAAGTATTAGGTACTAGGGTTGATATGAGGAATGAAATGCAGGAGAGTTAAGTAGTGACTATGTCAAGGCTGCTTTCAAGAATTTTTGCAATAAAACAGTCTGGAAATGAAGCAGTTGCTAGAAAGGGATAAGAGGTAAGGAATGGTTGTAAAAAAAAAAAAGCGGCAAGCAATTCTGAGCATACTTGTATGCTGATAGGAATAATCCAGTAGAAAAAGAGAAATTCTTAATACAAGGGAGAAGAAAAACTGCAGGACTGTCCCTAAGAACAGGAGAAGTGAGAGGATCCAGATTACTTGTGGGAGGATGGGTCTCTGATGGGAGGAAGAATGCATCCTCTGTGTAACCCCGTAGAACGTGGGAAGAGATATCAGTGCAAGCAGTTTGTGGACGTGGTGGTGGAAAGATAAGGGCCTTCCTGGATAGCTTTTATATATTCAGAAAAGTGTGAGATGGATCAAACTCGTCGAGGAGGTTTGAGGATGGAGATGTAGATATGAAATAGAACACGATTTTCTGCAAAATAGAAAAGTAAACTTAACTGGGAACACATTTTAAGATTGCCTGAAATGATTCAGCTCTGTGTTCATGTTTTTAATGTCACTCGGCCTGGTGACCTGATTTTCTGTAGTAACTTCAGCTGCTCAAGTCTGTTCGTGGAGAAAATGGATAGTTTGAGGTTTTTCTGACATGTACAATGAGGAAGAAGAATAGAGGCACTGATTGTATTAAAAAAGGAGTAAAGGGGGCCGGCCTGATTGCATAGTGGTTAAGTTCGCGTGCTCCACTTCGGTGGCCCAGGGTTCACAGTTTCGGATCCCGGGCGCAGACCTACACACCGCTTACCAAACCATGCTGTGGCGGCGTCCCATATAAAGTAGAAGAAGATGGGCACAAATGTTAGCCCAGGGCCAATCTTCCTCAGCAAAAAGAGGAGGATTGGCAACAGATGTTAGCTCAGGGCTAATCTTCCTCACAAAAAAAAAAGAAAAGAAAAAGGAGTAAATAGACTAGAAAATCAAGGTGGTCCATAAAAGTGAAACCAAGCCAGTCTGATAGTGAGGTAGTGCTGGAATAGTAGAAAGTGGATGCTTCTTTCTAGAACAATGAGATTCAAGTGAGAAGTTAACCATTTAAAAATGCTTCTCATAAATAAAGTCTCATTAATAAGAGTATATTTTATATGTGAAATCCATGTTTAACTTTGAGTTAGTTTGACTGGTGGTTTTAAATCACTCAGAAAGAAAGGGGGTTTTTTTGTCTTTTAAGACATATGGTACTAAAATGAAGGAATGCTTCACCTTGAGGGAAGAATCATGAAGTTGAAAAAGGAAATTTGTGATCTTTAAAATGAAAGGAAGGTTTGATGAGGAAGAGTAGGAGAAGGTTGATGCTGAGAGCCAACTGGGGCAATCAGTGTTTCTTCTCTGGTTTCCTAACCTGTAATTTCAAAGCCTGGATATGCACAAGAACCGCCTGTGTAGAGCTTGCTAAAAATCAGATGTCAGGCATCACTCAACACCTTCTGGATCAGAATCAGAATTAGAATCAGTGCCTTTAACAATCACCCAGATATTGCTGATGGACAGTGGGGCTGAATGTAGCCTTTAACTGGCCTCGCGACTTCTGCTCCTGCTTGTTAGAAGCAAGTCACCACAGAAGAAGTGTGCCTGCCTAGACTCTCATGCTGAGAGAAGCCCAAGCCACCTGAAGAGGCCCTGGAAAATGAGATGCCACTTAGAGAGGGGCAGACAGGGGAGTATCAGAGAGAGGCAGACAAACACTAAGACACATCTAGGTGTAGACATGTAGGTGAGCCAACTTAGATGTCTGAGTCTGTTGAGGCTTCAGTTGGCTCCAGCCCCAGGCACCATCTGACTCAACAGCATAAGACTCCAAGGGAGAACTATTCAGTTGAGCCTACTCAATGCACAAAATCATGAGAGAGAATAGTTGTATTTTAAGCCACTGAATTTTGCAGTAGTTTGTTATGTGGCAGTAGTTGACTAAAACACCATTTTAACTAACATTTACTAAGGTTTGCTGTGTTGCATACACTGTTCTACATATTTTTCATGAAATTCTCTCAATAACCCTATTGAGATAGGTGCCATTTTTTACAGAAGATGAAATTTTACTCAAAGTCACACAAATAGAAAGTTGTGTGGAGCAAGGTAGTGGGATCCCAGAGCCTGGACACTTAACTACCAGATGTGCGTTTAATATGCGCCTCTCTTTTGGATCTTCCACGTTTCTCAGCCCACTTGAGAAAAATGCTCAAGTTTCTCCCATCTAACAAAGCCAAACTCATCTTTGACCCTAGAGATTCTCCTCTAGCAATCACTCCATCTCTCTCTCTTTTTACCATCAAGCTTAACCTTTTAGAAAAGCTGTCTACTTTCTGTCTCTACTTCCTCACATTCACTCTTCAGTGAATGAATGAATGAATGAGAACCATCCTAACTAGCCTTCTCCTATCTACCTTTGGCCCTCCAAGATGTTTCTTTTTTTTCTTAGGAGTGAAATACTTTAGGGATCTGCTATGTGCTCCTCTACCTCGCTAGCATTGCCAAGTTGCTCTCTAGTAATCACGTCACTCCCACCATATGGGAGTTCCGTATGCTCCAGTCCTTGCCAAAACCTGGTATTATGAGACTTTTTTGTCCAATTTGATATGTGTAAAACAGTTTCTCATTGTTCTGTTTGCATTTTCCCAGTTACTAGTAGGGTTGAGCATCTTGTCATATGTTTATTGACCTTTGGGACTTCCTTTTCTGTGAACTGATTGCTTGTATCCTTTGTGCATTTTATTTTTGGCTTGCTTGTCTTAGTTCTTAGTTCTTTTTAATAGGATACTGATCCTGAATCAGTTATATGTCTCTCAGATTTCTTCTTCTAGGCCATAGCTTTTATTTTCACTTTTAAAATGTCTTTTAATGTACAAGCTTTAAATTTTCATACAATAAAATATCCTTATTTTCATTTATGTTTTATGATTGGAACCTGTTTTATGAAATGTTTCACTAGCCTAAGGTCATAAATATTGTCTTTTATATTTTCTCCCATAAATTTAAAAATTTTGCCTTTCACATGTAAATATTTAATTCACTTGTAATTACTTTTTGTCTATGGTGTGAGGTAAGGATCTAACTTAGTCAAAGCATGATGAAACCATTGCTCAATATCGGTATAAAAAGATGAAGCTGAATTTATTTCTGATCAGGCACAGTATCTCAGAGCAGGGTAGAGTGTTACCTTACATAGGGTTTTTGGCAATATGGGGCTCATAGGTTGATGGACTTTCGAAGGCATAAGCGGGTTGGCATCATCTGTAGTTGTAGTAACGTGATTACTCAGATAAAATAGTGGTTGATTTGTGGACACTTCAGGTATGTTACATTTTTGGAGTGAATCTGTCCCTGACTACCTGACTTTCAGAAGCAGGTTGCTGATACTGCTTGGTTGACTTGCACAAGTGCATTCACTTAGGGGAGTTACTGTTCATCTATTGAACAGGTTTAAAACTGATTCAGGTGGCTACTTGTTACCATGGTTTCAGAACAATCACTTTTAGAAAAAGCTTCTGCAAACTTTTTAAATTTTCAGTTCTCCCTCTTGTTTCTCATTCATCCAGAGCTGTAGAATAGATAATCAAAGATTTTCCAGTTCTTACCACAGTTTGTTGATTCTCTTAAAGATGTGGTTTGTAGAGATCTGATTTTTAGATTGCATGTTAATTGGTGTGATTTTATCTTGTGTTTATCTGGAATCATTTAAGTCATCTGTCAGGATAGTGGCTGTGCAGGCGTATTTAAGACTCTGGACAATAGACATCAAACAACTGTGAGACAAATAAATATAAAAATAAGTATTTATGAAGGGACTAGAAGATTCTCCAGAACTAGCCTGGTTAAGGAAATAATTCTCAACAATTTCCTATGTCCATCTTAAATAGCCAGGCTGCTTTTTATTTTAGCTAAGACATAGATTTTTTTACCTTATCAAAAAGTTTAATTCAGTACAACATGAAATGTTAGTCATGGGGCATATCCTTCCCTGGCTAGCCAAAAGAAAGAGTGTGTGTATGTGTGTAATCTCTATTTTTAGGTGCAGAGTTCTACATGTGTTCCTTACATCAAGCTGTTATGTAAATCTTTCATAGCCTTGCAAGTTATTTGTTTGAATTTTTAATTACTGAGCTTTATTAAAATCTCCCATTATATTACCCATTTCTGTTTGTATTTCATACATATGTAATTTATATCTTCCTTCTAATGTTTCATCTTTAAAGTCTATTTTGTCTAATATAGTTGTACCAGCTTTGTTTGTATTACTACTTTCCTGCTACATTTTCACATTCTTTTACTTTTAAATATTCTGTGTCATTAGGTTTTAGATGTGTGTTTTAGATATAACTAGATTTTTAAAATGTACTCTGGCAACCTATGTCTTTTAATTAATGAATTTAACTCATTTATATTCAGTGTTATTGCTAATATTTTCAGTTTATCTCTACCATTTTGTTTTGTACTTTCTACTTAACTTTCTTTACTATGCATTCTCTTTCCTTCTTTCTTGCCTGCTGTTGGATTGATAGGGTTTTATTTATTCCCTTTTCCCTCTCTGCTAGACCAAAAGATGTGTACTCTATTTCTATTCCATTCATGGTTAATCTCAACATTTTAACATTAGTGTAAAGTTAATGAATATCTCTACTGTTGTCCTGAACAACTTTATTCTAAATACTACTCTACTAACTTATGTGTTATTTTTCTGCAGTATTTTAGTTTCGTCTTCTTTTTGTACCCTTTATATGATGATTATTTATATATACTCACCCAGTTACAAATTTCTTTACTTAACTATTCTTTCTTGAACATCATTGATTTTTTTTCTGTTTATCTTTATGAAGTACATCCATTTTTCAGTGAGTGGAAATTCTTGCTGAAAATGTCTTCAGTTTCCTGTCATCCTTGAATGATGGTTTAGCTGTATATAAATTTTAGATTTATGGTGGTTTTCTGTAAACTTTTAGAAATATTATTCCATTGTCATTTGGATTCTGTTGTTGCTGGTACTAAGTCTGCTATCAGTCTGTCATTGTTTTGTAGCTAATCTGTCTTTTCTCTTTTGGTTGTTTTTAAGGTCTCTTGGTTTCACTATGCTATATCTAGTGATTACTCTTTTCCCTTTTTGAAAAATCCTTCCCAGAACTTGTAGCATTTCCTGAATATGATGGTTTATATATTTGATCAATTCTAGAAACCTGTAAGCTACTATATCTTTAAATATTACTTCTCTTCCAACCATTCTCTAGTATCTCTCTTCTAAAATCCTACTAGACCAATTCTAGACCTTTTGTTTGCTCTATTTTCCATTTCTCTTATCTACTTTTTCATCTTTCATCACTCAGTCTTCTAGGTAGTTTCTTTATATCGATATTCCAGACACTGTTTCTCTCTTCAGCTGTTTTTTTTTTTTTTATGTTTTGTTTATTGCAGTAACACTGGTTTATAACCTTGTATAAATTTCAGGTGTACATCATTATACTTCTGTTTCGGCATGGATTACATCATGTTCTCATGTTCACCACCCAAATGCTAATTACAATCCATCACCACACACATGTGCCTAATTATCCCTTTTGCCATCCTCCCTCCCCCCTTCTCCTCTGGCAACCACCAATCCAATCTCTGTCTCTATGTGTTTGTTTGTTGTTGTTATTATCTACTACTTAATGAGTGAGATCATACGGTCTTTGACCTTCTCCCTCTGACTTATTTCACTTTGCATAATACCCTCAATGTCCATCCATGTTGTCACAAATGGCTGGATTTCATCGTTTCTTATGGCTGAGTAGTATTCCATTGTGTATATATACCACATCTTCTTTATCCATTCGTCCCTTGATGGGCACTTAGGTTGTTTCCGTGTCTTGGCTATTGTGAATAACGCTGCAATGAACACAGGGGTGCATGTATCTTTATGAATTGGTGTTTTCAAGTTCTTTGGCTAAATACCCAGCAGTGGAATAGCTGGATCGTATGGTAGTTCTATCCTTAATTTTTTGAGGAATCTTCATACTGTTTTCCGTAGTGGCTGCACCAGTTTGCACTCTCACTAGCAGTATATCAGAGTTCTCTTCTACCCACATCCTCTCCAATACTTGTTTCCTGTCTTGTTAATTATAGCCATTCTGACGGGCGTGAGGTGATATCTCATTGTAGTTTTGATTTGCATTTCCCTGATACTTAATGACGTTGAACATCTTTTCATGTGCCTGTTGGCCATCTGTCTATCTTCTTTGGAGAAATGTCTGTTCAGGTCTTTTGCCCATTTTTTAATTGGGTTGTTAGTTTTTTTGTTGTTGAGATGCATGAGTTCTTTATATATTTTGGAAATTAATCCCTTATCAGATGTATGGTTTGCAAATATCTTCTTCCAATTGCTAGGTTGTCTTTTTGTTTTGTTGATGGTTTCCTTTGCTGTGCAGAAGCTTTTTAGTTTGATGTAGTCCCAGTTGTTTATTTTTTCTATTGTTTCTCTTGCCCGGTCAGACATGGTGCTTGAAAATATGTTGCTAAGACCGATGTTGAAGAGTGTACTGCCTATGTTTTCTTCTAGAAGTTTCATAGTTTCAGGTCTTACATTCAAGTCTTTAATCCATTTGGAGTTAATTTTGGTGTGTGGAGTAAGGTAATGGTCTACTTTCATTTTTTGCATGTGGCTGTCTAGTTTTCCCAACACCATTTGTTAAAGAGACTTTCTTTTCTCCATGTATGTTCTTGGCTCCTTTGTCGAAGATTAGCTGTCCATAGATACGTGGGTTTATTTCTGGGCTTTTCATTCTATTCCAGTGATCTGTGTGTCTGTTTTTCTGCTAGTACCGTGCTGTAGCTGTGTTGTATATTTTGAAGACAGGGAGTGTGATACCTCCAGCTTTTTTCTCAGGATTCCCTTACCTATTTGGGGTCTTTCGTTGTTCCATATAAATTTTAGGATTCTTTGTTCTATTTCTGTGAAAAATGTTGTTGGAACTTTGATAGGGATTGCATTGAATCTAAAGATGGCTTTAGGAAGTATGGACATCTTAACTATGTTAATTCTTCCAATCCAAGAGCATGGAATATCTTGCCATTTCTTTGTGTCTTCTTCAATTTCTTTCAGAAATGTTTTATAGTTTTTGGTGTATAGATCTTTCACGTCTTTGGTTAAGTTTATTCCTAGGTATTTTATTCTTTTTGTTGCAATTGTAAACGGGATGGTATTCTTAATTTCTCTTTCTGCTACTTCGTTGTTAGTGTGTAGAAATGCAACTGACTTTTGTATGTTGATTTTGTATCCTGCAACTTTACCATATTCGTTTATTACTTCTAAAAGTTTTTTGGTGGATTCTTTAGGGTTTTATATATATAAAATCATGTCATCTGCAAATAGTGAGAGTTTCACTTCTTTCTTTCCAGTTGGATCCCTTTTATTTCTTTTTCTTGCTTGATTGCCCCGGCTAGGACTTCCAGTACTATGTTAAATAGGAGCGGTGAGAGTGGGCATCTTTGTCTTGTTCTTGTTCTTAGAGGAATAGCTTTCAGTTTTTCACCATTGAGGATGATATTAGCTGTGGGTTTGTCATATATGGCCTTTATTATGTTGAGGTACTTTCCTTCTATACCCATTTTATTCAGAGTTTTTATCATAAATGGATGCTATATCTTGTCAAATGCTTTCTTTGCATCTATTGAGATGATTGTATGATTTTTATTCTTCATTTTGTTAATGTGGTGTATTACGTTGATTGATTTGTGAATGTTGAACCATCTCTGCATACCTGGAATAAATCCCACTTGATCATGGTGTATGATCTTTTTTTTTTTTTTTTTAAAGATTTTATTTATTCATTTTTTTCCCCCCAAAGCCCCAGTAGATAGTTGTATGTCATAGGTTCACATCCTTCCAGCTGCTGTACGTGGGACTCGGCCTCGGGTTGGACGGAGAAGTGGTGCCTTGGGGCGCGCCCGGGATCCGAACCCGGACCGCCAGCATCACAGCGCGCGCACTCAACCGCCAAGCCACGGAGCCGGCCCCGTGTATGATCTTTTTAATGTATTGTTGTATGCGATTTGCTAGTATTTTGTTGAGGATTTTTGCATCGATGTTCATCAGTGATATTGGCCTGTAATTTTCTTTTTTTGTGCTGTCCTTGTCTGGTTTTGGTATCAGGTTAATGTCAACTTCGTAGAATGAGTTAGGGAGGTTCCCCGCCTCCTCAATTTTTTGGAAGAGTTTGAGAAGGATAGCTATTAAGTCTTCTTTGAATGTTTGGTGGAATTCACCAGGGAAGCCGTCTGGTCCTAGACTTTTATTTTTGGGGAGGTTTTTGATTACTGTTTTGATTTCCTTACTGGTGATTGGTCTATTCAAATTCTCTATTTCTTCTTGATCCAGTTTTGGAAGGTTGTATGATTCTAGGAATTCATCCATTTCTTCCAGATTGTCAAATTGGTTGACATATAGCTTTTCATAGTATTGTCTTATAATCTTCTGTATTTCTGAGGTGTCTGTTGTAATTTCTCCTCTTTTATTTCTGATTTTACTTATTTGAGCCTTCCTCTTTTTTTTCTTGGTGAGTCTAGCTAAAGGTTTGTCAATTTTGTTTATCTTTTCAAAGAACCAGCTCTTGGTTTTATTAATTTTTTCTATTGTTTTCTTAGTCTCTATTTCATTTATTTCTGCTCTGATTTTTATTATTTCCATTCTTCTACTGATTTTGGGCTTTGTTTTTCTTTTTCCAGTTCCTTTAGGTGCATTGTTAGATTGTTTATTTGAGATTTTTCTTGTTTGTTGAGATAGGCCTGTATTGCTATAAATTTCCCTCTTAGAACTGCTTTTGCTGTATCCCATAAATTCTGGCATGTCGTATTTTCATTTTCATTTGTCTCCAGTTATTTTTTTATTTCTCCTTTGATTTCTTTGTCGACCCAATCGTTGTTCAGTAGCATTTTGTTTAATCTCCACCTATTTGTGGCTTTTCTGAATTTCTTCCTATAGTTGATTTATGGTTTCATACCATTGTGGTCAGAAAAGATGCTTGGTATTATTTCAGTCTTCTTAAATCTGTATAGACTTGTTTTGTGGCCTAATGTGTGATCAATCCTGGAGAATGTTCCATGTGCATTTGAAAAGAACATGTATTCTTCGGTTTTTGGATGGAATGTTCTGTATGTATCTAGTAGGTCCATCTGTTCTAGTGTGTCATTTAAGGCCAATGTTTCCTTATTGATCTTCTGTTTGGATGATCTATCCATTGGTGTAAGTGGAGTGTTAAAGTCCCCTATTATTATTGTGTTACTGTCTGTTTCTATTTTTTTGCCTGTTAAAAATTGCATTATATATTTAGGTGCTCCTACATTGGGTGCATAGATATTTACAAGTGTTATAGCCTCTTGTTGGATTGTTCCCTTGATCATTATGTAATGCCCTTCTTTGTCGCTTTTTACAGTTGTTGTTTTGAAGTCTATTTTATCTGATATGAGTATTGCTAGACCAGCTTTCTTTTCATTGCCATTTGCATGGAGTATCATTTTCCATCCTTTCACTTTCAGTTTGTGAGTGTCTTTAGGTCTGAAGGGTGTCTCTTGTATGCAGCATATATATGAGTCTTGCTTTTTTATCCAGTCAGCCACCTTGTGCCTTTTAATTGGAGCATTTAGTCCATTGACATTTAAAGTAGCTATTGATAAGTATGTACTTACTGCCATCTTTTAAGTGTTTTTTCCTCAGTGTTTTAGTAGTCCTTCTCTGTTACTTTCTTCTTCTCTTGATCTCTTCCCTTGTGGTTTGATAGCTTTCTTTAGTATCATGTTTGGGTTCCTTTATCTTAGTCTTTTGTGTATTTATTATAGGTTTCTGGTTTGTGATTACCGTGGGGTCCGTATACAGAATTTATAGTCTCTTTAGTTTGACCTCTGTCTGAAAGCTCTACTCTTTAACTCCCCTCCTCCCACATTTTATGTTTTTGGTATCATATCTAACCTCTTTTTTGTGCATTTGTATCCATTACCCTCTTATCATGGAAATAGGTAATTTTTCCTATTTGTGGTCTTCTCTTTTCCCCTTAAATAAGTCCCTTTAGCATTTCTTGTCGTACTGGTTTCTTGGTGACAAACTCCTTTAATTTTTGCTTGTCTGGGAAACTTTTTATCTCTCCTTCCATTTTGAATGATAACCTTGCCACGAGAGTATTCTTGGCTGTAAGTTTTTTCCTTTTAGCACTTTAACTATGTCATGCCACTCTCTTCTAGCCTGTAAGGTTTCTGCTGAGAAGTCAGCTGATAGCCTTATAGGGTTTCCCTTGTATGTAACTTGTCTTTCTCTTGCGCCTTTTAGGATTCTCTCTTTATCTTTAATTCTGGACATTTTGATTATGATGTGTCTTGGTGTGGGCCTCTTTGGGTTTATCTTGTTTGGGGATCTCTGTGCTTCCTGCACCTGGATGTCTGTTTCCTTCCTTAGGTTAGGGAAGTTTTCATCTATTATTTCTTGAAATAGATTCTCTGCCTCTTTGTCTCGCTCTTCTCCTTCTGGGACACCTATAACACGGATGTTAGTGAGCTTGATGTTGTCCCAGAGGTCCCTTAGACTGTCCTCACCCTTTTTAATTCTTTTTTCTTTTACTTGTTCAGCTTGGGTGATTTCTTCTAGTCTTTCGTCCAGCTCACAGATCCGTTCTTCTGTATCCTCTTCTCTGCTTTTGAGTCCCTCTAGTGAATTTTTCATTTCCAGTATTGTATTCTTCATTTCTGATTGGTTCTTTTTTATATCTTCCATTTCTTTGTTGACATTCTCACTGAGTTCATCCATTCTTCTCCCAAGATCAGTGAGCATCCTTAACACTGTTTGTTTGAACTGTCAGGTAGGTTTCTCATTTCCATTTCACTTAGTTCCTTTTCTGGAGTTTTGTCCTGTTCTGTTACTTGGAATGTACTCCTTTGCCTCCTCATTTTGCATCTTTCCCTGTGCTTGTGTCTGTGTATTAGGTAGGTTAGCTACGTCTCCTGCTCTTGGATAGGTGACCTTATATAAGTGATGCCTTATGAGGCCTGCAGTGTGCTTCCCTCAGTTCTCAATGTTCCAGGGGTGACTCCTATGTGGGCTACGTGTGTCCTTTTGTTGTGGCGTGTTTGCTCTCCCTGTAGGTCCCCAGGGACCTGAGGCTGAGCTATGCTTCTTGCCAGCTGTTGTAATGCTCAGCTGCTTGTAGTTGTTGTGGGCCCTTCAGTCTCTTTATCGGGTGTGGGAAGCCCCAGCACAGTTGGCTGCAAGTTCTAATACCACATTTGTGTTGCAGTATTTCTTTTAAGTGAGTAGGCCCCCAGCATGGCAGGTTGTTAGGCTCAGGGGCTTACAAATGCTATAAGCCTCCAGGCTTTAGTTCTCTTGTTAGCTCTCTGTGGATTACAGCTGGGTGAGGCTGGCCTCAGGCACGGGAGCACCCTATTGTTTCAGGCTATGGAAGGTGGGGCAAACCCCCTATGTGGGTCTTTGAGAAGCACAAGTCTTCTGCAGCCGACAAGCCCTGCCACCCACAGGTCCACACGCACAGTCAACACAGTCCTGCCCTGTGTGCGCGCCCCGACCTCCTGAAGTGGACCCCAGTCTCTCCACGGCAGGAGCCCCATACACTCCACCACTGCCCCACACTCTCCACCCCCTCCTTGTGCACGCCCTGCCCCCCTGAAGTGGGCCCAGTCACCAGGCTGCAGAGAATCCAGTCACCAATCTGTGCAGGCCCACAAGTTGCCTGAGGGCTTGTTGTTGGGTGGGGCCAGTCCCTAGGGTGGGCTGCCTGTCCTGGCTGAGCTGGATTAAAGGTTTTGTGTTTTGTTTTTTTTTTAATTTTATTTATTTATTTTTTCCCCCAAAGCCCCAGTAGATAGTTGTATGTCATAGCTCCACATCCTTCTAGTTGCTGTATGTGGGACACGGCCTCAGCATGGCCAGAGAAGCGGTGCATCGGTTCGCGCCCGGGATCCGAACCCGGGCCTCCAGCAGCTGAGCGCATGCACCTAACCACTAAGCCACGGGGCCGGCCCATGGCTGAGCTGGGTTAAGTTGGTGCTCTAGTGGGTGGGGCAGACCCTGGGCTAGCAGGCCCCAGGGTGAACTCCAATGGCGTCTGCCAGCGTCTGTGTCAGCACCGCCACACTAGGCCACAACAATGGCTGCTGCCAATGTCCCAGTCCCTGGAGAGGTCTCACCTCTCACTGAGATGCACTCAGAGCCTATCAGGTGAGTCTCTTTTCACCAAAGCACTGTGCACCTTTCTTTCTGGTGATTTTAGGTTGCTTTCTGAAACAGGTGAGTTTGCACGTGGGCCCTATAAGAGCTGGCTTTAATTTCCTTGTGCACTAGCTTTTCTGGGGGTACTCCCCAATGTTTTAGTAGCAGGCAAAGTCAGATATTATGCGACTCGTCTCGATTGTGCTGGGTCCACAAAATGCCTACAGCGGGGGCGCTCCCGGCTCAGGGCCCTGCTCCTCCAGGGAGGCTGCATACCTATGGGCTGCTCCTGGCTGGTTGTGAAGCTGCAGCTTGTGAAGGTGGCATTTTTGTTCTCCAGAAGGGAGTTTCTGCCTCTTCCCCCTCAATTAGGATTGGCATTTGTTGCAGGAGTTCCTCTTATCCAGTTTTCAATTCTCTCTCAAGGGTGATTTTTCCACGAGTAGTTGTAAATTGGCTGTGTCCGCGGGAGGAGGTGAGTTCAGAGTCCGCCTACACCGCCATCTTGACTTCTCTCCCTCTCTTCAGCCATTTAATTTGCTATTTAATTTGAATTAGTGGAATTTTTATTTAAATGGTTACATTTTCCATTTTAATTTTAGATGTTCTACAAGTTCTTTCTTAAAATCTTCCTGGCCATTGTAAATAATGTATTTATTTATCTTTTCTCATATTTTAATTCTTTTTTAATGTTTTTAAGCAATTTAAGCATACTTATTTTATGGGTTCTATCAATAATTTGTTATCTGAAGATCCTCAGGTCCTATACCTGTGTTTTTATGTGTCATATGAAATTTGCTTCTGATAGATTGCTTCCTGGTGTATTGCAATTTGAAGTTGTGAAGTCACTTTTAGTGAATTTGTATCTTGTGGAAATCCACTATGATCTGACTTTAATGTGTATCACTCTAGAGGGACTTTGTGGCTGCTGCTTCCAATTTTCTCAGCTCCGTCAGGTCTTAGGAAAATGCAAATTGAGGAAACTGAAATGCAAGCTATATATTTAAAATGAATATGTCAGTTTTTATCCTGTAATTTTTAATTGTTTTATACCAGTAAGTTTTTTATTTTATTTAGTTTCCCCATATTACCAAAAATGGTAATGCTTTATTTTTCACCAGGAGCCAGATTAATCTTTTTATAAAGTATAAATCTAGTCATATAACTCCCCTGCATAAAACCCTTCAGTGGTTCTTTTTTCTTTTTTTTTTTTTGTCTCAAGTAGAACCTAAAATCATTAACATGCTCTTCAAAGCCCTGAGTGATCTGACTCCTGGTGATCTTACCAGTCTCATCTCAATCAGTTTCCCCTAGGTTACTGCTTTTTGTTCGGTTCCTTGAGAGTGTTATGTTCCTTCCCATTTCTGAGCCTTTGCACACACTATTCCCTCTGCCAGAAAGCCTCTTCTCTGTCCCAGGTTCACCTGGAAAATGTCCACTTGTCTTTTTGGTGTCAGCTTGAATGTTTCTTCCTCAGGAAACCTTCCCTGAATTCTCCAATCTCAGTCAGCCAGAGTTAGACTTCCATGTTATTCACTTCAAAGTACCTGGAGAATTTTCTTTAAGTATAGTTAAATCATTTCTAATTTAATTGCTGTCCCCTTCACCTGAATAAGCTCCATCTGAATAAGGCTGGGTCAGTCAGTTCTGTTCATGTAAATGAACAGCTTCATGTGCTGGGGCAGTCAGTTCTGTTCATTCCTAGCAGTTCGTTGCCTACGTTGCAGAATAAAACAAACAAAGCTTACCATTGTGTTTTATGTTTTGAAGCAGACACACACGTTTTTGTTTAATATAAACTTGCTGTGAAGAGTTGTATCAGAAAATCAAATTGATGTTTCAAATACAAGAAATTGCACTGAAGTTTTTAGAGTGTTGGAGAATAAAGAGCTTAATTCTAAGCAAGAAAATAATTTTTTAAATACTAATTTGTGTTCAATTCCACTGTTTCTGAAGTAATAAATATGTTATAAACTATTACTATTGCTTATACTGGGTGTTGTTATTACTTTTTATTACCACTTATATTTCTCAAATCTTGGCATCCATAAAAAAATAAGAAATACGTTTCATGAAAGACAAGCTCTGTTATAATGATGATAATATCTAATAAAAAAAAGATTCCCTTTTCTTTACATTGAATGGCAGGAAACTCAACAAAGAAATATGTCACTTATGATAAAGCACAAAGCAGTCAAATTTAGATGGCTAACCAAATTTAGCCTCCTTAATACACAGACATTGTACAAGAAGGTATCTGAATAAACAAAGTACTCTTTGATTCAAGTAATTCTTTTCATCGTCTCCATTTAATTAAAGTTGACTTGCTTCTTAAAGGGAGACTCATATTTCTGATTTCATATTTTTTCTTTCTCAAAGAAGAAACTTATATTACTCTAAGTCCACATGTGCCACATTCTAGGTGGCAATAAATATATGCTAAATAAAATGATTAATTAACAACCTTAGTGTCATTTCATAATGATTGATTGGACCTTATTCTACTTTTTACTCCCAGAAGCTATCAAAATGACTCTTCTTGAATTTTTCAGCTTGTATATATATTTTTTTGGCTGTCTTCTGAAATCTATTCCCAAGGAACGGTTCAAGCACTGATGCATATCTCTGACCTGAATTATTGTGAAAGCATCCCAGGCACTTTCCTTGCTTCTTATCTCTATTTTCTTCAACCACACCACCATGCCAATATATCATTTACATTTCCAACATTCCTTCATTCAAAATTAATTAAATGAATATTTACTGAGCATTTGTATGCCTGGTATTGTTCTAAGTGCTAAGGACTTAGGAGTGAACCAAGTAAGTGCTCACCTGGTCTCACAGAACTTGCTTTCTCCAGGGGAGACAGACAACAAACAAATAATAAATATATATTTTGTTGGCAGTTAAAATTAGCTGCTGTAAAGAAAATAAAGCTGAGTGAAGATAGGATACAGTATCAAGTAATGTTATTTTGGCTGGGATTCAAATTCTTTTCTAATGAGGTAATAATATTCAGGCAAAAATCTGAACCATGTGAGGGCATAACGTTTCATAAAAATACCTCTTTCATTAAAATACCTAGGAAAGAGGATGAGAAATTGAGGAACAGCAAGTACAGGGCCTGAGGTGAGTGCACACTTGGTGGTTTTGAAGAACAGTAAGGAGGCCAGAGTGGATCGAGCATGGTTTGCTGCAGAAAAAAAGGAAGTGATGTGAGAGAAATAGCCTGGAACCAGATCATTTATACCTAAATAGGTCACCCCAAGAACTTTCAGTTTTATTCTCAGTGTAACGGGCAACCAGTAGAAGGTCAAGAACAGAGAAGTTGTATGATTTGGTTTACATTGTAGAATAGTCACCCCAGCCTCTAATTAGGGGCATTGGAAGGGCATTGAAGTGGTCCACGTGAGGGGTAACAGTGGCCCGGACTAGAGTTAAGGTAGTGGGGTCAATGAGAAGTGGTCATATTTGGGGACTATTTTGAATTTAGCTCCTAGATTTGCTGAGGGATTGGGGAGTCAAGGATTACTCCTTTTTTTATTTTACCTGAATCCCGTGAGATGCCGTGAGGTGCTATGAGATCAATTTGGGGTATTTTTAGCTTGGGATGCCTGTTAGACATACAGGTGAAGGTGTTGCTTAGGGAATTGGATACAGGAGTTGGAGTTCAGAGGAGAGTTGGAGCTGGAGATATAAATTTGTAAATCGTCAATATATAAATGGTATTTGAAACCATGTAATTGGGTGAGATCATCCAGTCAGTGCTTTCCAATCTTTTTCATATCATGCCCCACATAGAAAATTGTAATATTTGTACACTTGAAGAGGCAAATAGACAAAGCTGCCTGGAGCCAGAGGTGATGAGCCAGAGCCTCCAGGAATCACATCTTGGAAATATTTATAACTTGTGGGTTCACACTGGTTAGGACAATAGTTAAAAAGCATGCCATGCGTACTCCAACATTTAGAGGTCAAGAAGTAGAAGAGAAATTAGCAAAAGAAACTGAGAAGGAGTTGTAGTTAAGAGGAAAACCAGGACCATGTGGCATCCCAGAAGCCAAGTAAAGAAAATGATTCAAGAAGGAAGAATCAACTAGTCAGCTGCTGCAGCAAGGCTGAGTAAGATGAGGATCAGGAATTGACTATTACCCATTTTACAGATAAACTGAAGCTCAGAGAAGTTGCCCCGGGTTTGGGATGGGGCCTGAGATTTTACATTTCTAAGAAGATCCCAGGTAATACAGATGCTGCTGGTTTATGGACCACGCTGAGGAGCAAGGCTCTTCTAGGACAAAATCTCCTGCCTGGTTCTTTGTACTTTAATTTTTAAATAGGAAATACATTTTTTTTCAAAAAAGAATTGACTATTAAATTTGGCAAAATTTAGATTTTTAGGGACCTTAAAAATTATTATTTTAATCTAGTCATGAAGAGGAAAGCCTGATTGGAATGGATTCAAAAGAATATGGGAAATGAAGAAGGAGCAGCCATGCATTCAAGGAAATGCCTTGAGGAGTCTTACTATAAAGGGGAGCAGAGGAATGGAGCAGTGCCTGAACAGGAACATGGGAGGTTGTTTCGTTTTGTTTTGTTTTGTTTTGTTTTCTAAGGGAGCTATTACCGCATTCTTATACACTAAGAAGAGTAACTCAAAGTAAAGGAAAAATGCTATTTCAGGAGAAAGAGGGGATAAATTGCAGGAGCTAATTCCAAGAGGAGGTGAGATCCTCACCTGCACAATTGGGTTACTGGAGTCCGTGTACAACCAGACTGCTTGGCCTTATATAGGAGTATGGACAGTTCATCTGTTCTAAAGGCAGAGACTGAGTACAGACATAACTCAGTTAGTAGATTTGTTGGTGGGAAAATAAGGATATTCTTAATGGATTACTTTTCTATTTAGTGAAATAAATAAAAATATCAACAATGAATGAGTGGAGTGGGAGTTAATTTTATATTGGAGGAGAACAGAAACTATATGATTTTTTTTTTAAGTATTCTTAGAGAATAAGGAAATGAATTGGCTGGGTAGATGTTGGAGATCTGCCTTAATGATTTGTGGTTATAAATTTAAAATCAGAGCATTTTGTATGGTTGTGAATTTAGCTGCACCAGGAACAGGAGCAGAGCAGACAGAGAGTTGAACTTAACCATGATTTGTGTTTTGCCAGTGAGTACAACAGGGGGACAGAGGGGCAAGAAGCTGAGATTAGATGGAAGGGAGGGATTATAATGATTAACCATAGAATCTAAGCCTGGTAAAAAGAGGTGCAAGTATATGGGGTAGGTGATAAACTGAAAAAGTTGGTAGGGTCAATGAATTGAAAATTCCCATGGGATCAAAGAATTGTTAAATTCAGAGTGTTGAGGAACTGAGTTAAAATACAGGAGGTGGTACTCTCTAGAGAGTGGGTGCTTGTATTGGGGGTATTATGGATTGAATGTTTGTGTCCCCTCAAAATCCATATGTTGAAATCCCAACTCCCAATATGATGGTATTAGAAGGTGGGGCCTTTTCGAGGTAATTAGGTTATGAGGGTGGAGCCCTCATGAATGGGATAAGTGCCCTTATAAGAAGAGACTCAAGGGAGATGATTTATCTCTTGGTCATGTGAGGATACAAGAAGATGGCTGTCTGCAAACCGAGAAGAGTGCCCTCACCAAACACTGGATCTACTGGCACCTTCATCTTGGATTTCCCAGCCTCCAGAACTGTGAGAAATAAATGTTTGTGGTCTAAGCCACCCAGTCTATAGTATTCTGTTATATAGACCAAACTGACTAAGAGAGGGGGTGGGTTGTTGGGTTTTTTGTCTGTTTGTTTGTTTTTGTTTTTAGTAATGACAAGTTCTGTGGAAGTAGGTTGCCAGGGTGGAGTGAATAACAAGATCACAGGAGGGAAGGAGATCAGGGAGGAACTGAAGTTCCAGGGTTTGGGATGAAACGGTCATGTGAAAACAGAAATGACCAAGAGTGATGACAAGTCATTGAGTCACTGTCATCTGAAAAGCAGTAGGGCTTTGCTAAAACCTTCAATGAGTAAGGAAAAGTGACCAGAAGGATTGTGGGTCCCTGCAATGTGGGGGAATGAAGGGTGATAACCCAATATAATTCTTCAAAAGAGGAATTTTTTAAGCGTGGAGGTAAGAAGGTTCTTGGGAAACAATGAAAAGGAGTAAAAGGGCAATTATCCCACTTCTAGGCCCAGTGGTTTTCGAGATGGGGGTGGGAGCAGCCATCACTTGAGAAGGCTCAATAATGCTCTGTTCTTAAGGAAGCTCGAGATTTTGGTTAGAGCAAGTAGGTGGTGGGAGTGTTCAGAGAACAGAGGGGACTTTGCTGATGACAGTGAGCAGTTCCAGAGGGCATGGTGGAAGGATTGTGGGTCACTGAGGGGTGGAATTTGGGTTAGATTATCAGATGTACAGTGACAATAAGGGTCCAGGGAATTTGGCCCCTTTCTTTCCAGTCTGATCTCAGCCACACTTCCCTGAAATCCTTTACCCATTCAGTTTAAAATCCCCCACATAGTTATACCAGTTGCCCCAAAGTGATCCTTCGGCAACATACGGCTTTATCACTCCTCTCGCCTGCTTCCTCTAAGAAATTTCCCCATATTCTTACCCAGTCAGGCTTCATCTCTCCACAGACCTCTATAATTGCCCAACATAATCTGCCATTTACCTTTTCATTTATGTATAATTATTTCTCCCTCAATAGCTTATGAGCTCCTGAACTGCGTATGAGGTGACTCATATTCTCCGTAGTACCTAGAACTGCCGTCAAAGGTCATTAGAAATGTAATTGATTGAATTCTCCCCTTTATTCACCCAGAGGCCTCTAGACTTCAGCACTATATCCAAGATGGTGGTAGAGATTACCCACGGAGGATACAAGTAGAGGGGGTCCTGCCTCCTTGTTTTGCCCGGTCTCCAACAGCCTGGCCAATGCCTTTTGGGCATAGACAGCACAGGACTCTGAAGAGTCATTTTTGATTTGTGAACCATGGATGTACCCACACAAGATGTGAAAATAAAATACTGCCCAAGTTGGGCTGGAAACCGGAAAAAACTAGCACCCACATACTCTTTTTTTAATAGAAAAATACAACTATGGAGGGTAAAAGACTCTGGTCTCACAGTAATGATTAGAGCCAAGGGTAACAATTTCACAATGTTGTTTTGTTTACCGATTCTGAATATACACATGGGTACACAGACACGCATGCCTATAAAAACTAATTTTTGTTTGTATAATTAAAACTACTTAAGGACATTTTAAATCAATTAACTATATCTGCTTTTATTACAAGTGACAAATAGGTATTATTCTGTTATAATGTAATTTGATAGTATGTGTATAATTTTAAATGTACTGTGAAGTGAAAATAAGATTTCACAGTTTTAAAACTTTTTCCCTACGTAAGCATATTCCATTGCTTTAACTTTGCTGAAAAGACTTATTTTAAGATGTACCCATTTTATTTTTAAATGTGTCCTTGTATTTTGTGTTTGTTTTTCTCCTTAGTGATACTTAATCTTCTTATTATAAACCTTATATGTGATTTGTATGCATATTACTGCTTTTCAGAGTTGATGAGCTGTTCTCGCATTCTTTCAAACACACATAATAGATTGATTTTTAAATTCTCAAGTGGTATAAATAATTATTTCTAAAAGAATTCTAGGTGAAAATAAAATTTTTCTGTGGAAAACAGGTGAATTTTAGCATCTTTAAGCTTCTCAATGATTGTCAATTAATTGCTGTGCATCCTGTAATAGAGTACAGCAAAGACTTTGAGGGTGGCAGTGAGAGCCAGTGTACCCAGATTATTTTATGAGTTCTGGGTGAAGAATTAAGTTATGGTTAAAATGCATTGCTTTCAAAGTCATACACTAGGCTGAGAATGCGTAGGCGTCAGAGTGTCATCTCTGGAGTCAGGCTGCCTGGGTTCAAATCCCAGCTTTAGCACTTACAAGAAGTGTGATGTTGGATGATTTACTTAAGCTGTCTCTGGCAGACGTTATTGTTCCTTACACAAAAGACATTCTCTGCCTTTTCTCATCTGCCTTCTTCTTGTTGACAGAGCCTCTACACGCCTACAGAGGCCAAAAATACCAGCTATTCTTCTGGCTTCCCTTGAAGTTAGGTATTGACCTGTGATCCAGTCCTTTCCAATGGGATGTGAAGAAAGTCTGCTACAGATATTCTAGGACAGGTTTCCCTCCCTGTTAAATAGAGACCAGGAGGCAATGCAATTCTTTGGCTAAATATTGTTCTGTCTCTCTGATGCCTGAAGCTGTGGTGGCCATCTTGGAACTATGAAAGGACAAGTCGAAGGGCCAACTTGAGGGGAACAAAGCAGAAATTCCTTGAGCCCTTGATCACATCACTAAGCCACTGGGCAAATCGGAGAGCTTATTGCCAGAGTTCCTGTTATGTTAGATAAAAAATTTTCCTCATTATTTAATTCATATTTAATTGGGCATTCTGTTAACTTGCACATAAGAGTATCTTAATATATTTTCCAGTTCAATGTTGAATAGATATAATGATAGCAGGTACCTTTGTCTTGTTTTTTATTTTGAAAGTTTACATTTCACCATTAAGTGCAATGACATGTATAAGGTTTTTTAGAAACTCTTTATCAGTAAACTATTCCTAGTTTACTAAAAGCGTTTTTTAAATTATAAGTGGAGCTTGAATTTTTCTGCATCTATTGAAATGATCGTATTATTTTTCTCCTTTATTTTGTTAATGTGATAAATTATGTTAACTTATTTGTAAATAGTATCTAACCTAGAATTCCTGGAAACCCAACTTTTTATTATGTAATTAATGTTATCCATTTTGGATATTGGTGGATTTGGTTTGCTATGTTCATCCATGTTTATAAAAAAGATTGACCTTTAATTTCCCTTTCTCATAATGTCTTTGTCAGATTTGGGATTGAAGATATGCTGGCTTGATAAAATGAATTAATAAAAGATTTTTCAATTTTCTGGAAGAGTTTTGCAAGAGAGGAAATATTTCTTCTGTAAGTATATTTTAGAATTTGCTAGTTAAACCATGTGGCCCTGGAGCTTTCTTTGTAGGAAAATTTTTATTTACAAATTAATTTCTTAATGACTATAAGAATATTCAGATTTTCTGTTTTGGGAGGAGGTCAATATTGGACCAGATATATTTTTCTAAGAATGTATCTATTTCACTTCATTTTTTACTGTATTGGTATAAAAGTATCTGTAACATCCTCTTATTATTTTTTTAATATCTGCATGGTTTTAAAAATGTGCTTTTTTATTCTTAACATATTATTTATGTCTTTATTTTTTCTTAACCTCTTTGCTTTTTATTTAATGTTTCTGCTTTTATATTCATTATTTCCTGCTATTTACTTTCTTTGGGTTTATTTTGCTATTCTTCTTCTAATTTCCTGAGATAGATACTTTGATAATTAATTTCAGACTTTTTTGCCCAAGCATTTGCGTTTAAGGCTGTATATTTTCTATGCAAGTTTTAAATTGGTATTATTTTTATTATCAATTACTTCAGAATATTTTCTGATTTCCAGTGTAATTTCTTCTTTGACCCATGGATTATTTACAAGGATATTTTTAATTGCCTAATATGTTGGGATTTTTAAGTTATCTTTTTATCATTTTTTTTTAGCTTACTTGGGTTTTGGTCCAAAAACATCCTTTGAAGTTTGTTGCAGCTTGCTTTATGGCCCAGTACATGGTCAGTCTTTGTAAATATTCTGTACATGATTGAAAATAATGTTCATTCTGTAGTTGTTGGGTAGAGTATTACATCTATTTCCATTATGTCTAAATTGTTAATTGTTTTGTTGAAATTTTCTGTATCCTTGTTTTGTTTAATGTTTGGTTTGCTTTTTATAACAGTTACTCAGTATAATTGCCACTTTGTCCTTTTTTATCTTGTAGTTTTGTCAATTTTTTCTTTGTAAATTTTGAGGTCACATCAAGTTCATACACTTTTATAATTGTTTTATCTTCCTGCAAAAATGAGCCTTTTCCATCCTTTTACCTTTCGCTTTTCTGAATATTTAGCATACATGCTTTAGATGTGTCTTTTATAAAGATATATAGTTGGAGGGCCGGCCCGGTGGCTTAGCGGTTAAGTGCACGCGCTCCGCTGCTGGCGGCCCGGGTTCAGATCCCGGGCGTGCACCAACGCACCGCTTCTCCGGCCATGCTGAGGCCGCGTCCCACATACAGCAACTAGAAGGATGTGCAGCTATGACATACAACTATCTGCTGGGGCTTTGGGGGAAAAAATAAATAAATAAAATCTTTAAAAAAAAAAAAAAAGACACATAGTTGGATATTTTAAGCCAGCTTGACAATCTTTGTCTTTTGAGTGGAGTGTTTAACCCATAAGTATTTAATGTAAATATTTAATATATTTGACTTACTTGAATTCAAATATACCATTTTACTCAGTTTTTCTATTTGTCTCATCTCCTCTGTGTTCCTTTTCTCCCCTTTGTTCCCTTTTTTTTTGGATCAATTGTTTTTTATTATTTCATATTTTTCCTCAGCTTGGAAATGAGTTATACACTCTTTTATTATTCTTTAGTGATAATTTCCAGAGATTTCAACATGCATACTTGACTTTATCAAAGTCTAATCTTAGTTGATGCTTTTACTCTCTTCTGAGGCAACGAAAGGACCTTAGAATACTTTAACACCGTTAACTCTCTTCCCAACTTATATGCTATCATTGTCATATCGTTCAATTCTGTATATATTTTTTTAACTACATAAGTCATGATAATTATTGTTTTATACAGTCAGTATTTATTTATATTTACCCAAATTTTTGCCATTTCTATTATTCTTCTTCCCTTCCTTAATCTCTAGTGTTCTGTTTGGTATTATTTTCCTTCTTCCTGAAGAATATGTTTCAGGTTTTATTTACTATGGATCTGCTGGTAATAAATTCTCTCCATTTTTGTTTATCTTTACTCTGGAAGGATATTTTGAGTGGGTAAAGAATTCTACATTGGCGCATTAAAGATTTCATACTATTGCCTTCTGGCTTTCATTATTTCTACTAAGAGATCAGCTCTCAGACTGTTAATTGTTTAATGGTAATATCTATTTTCCCTGGGTGTTTTTCCTCTTTTTAATTGTTTTTCTTCAATTTTACTATGATGGATCCAGACGTAGATATCATTTTATTTATCCTGGATCCAGTTATGTAATTTCTTAAACCTACAATTTGTTGTCTTCCAGCAATTTTTGGAAAAAGGCAGCCATTATCTTTTCAAATATTGCTTATTTCCATTTTCTCTGTTATTTCTTTCTGGCACTCCAATTAAATGTGGATTATACTTTATATTCTTTCCTTTGTGTTTTTTTTTTTCATCTTTCTCTTTTTCCTCCCATTTTGTCTTATCTCTTTATCCAAAGTTTAGATATTTTCTTCTGAACTGTCTTTCAGTTTACTAATTCTTTCTTCATTTGTGTTTAATATGCTGTTTAATCCATCCACTAATTTCTTAATTTTGATTGTTGTATTTTTTTACTTATAAAATTTATATTTGGATAAGCACTTTTTGGAGGGGTCAAATGTACTATGCCATTTTTTGTAGTTTCCAGCTCTCAACTGAATTCTTTTTTGTGTGTGAGAAAGATTAGCCCTGAGCTAACACTGATGCCAATCCTCCCCTTTTTGCTGAGGAAGATTGGCCCTGGGCTAACATCCATGCCCATCTTCCTCTACTTTATGTGGGACGCCACCACAGCATGGCTTGACAAGCAATGCGTTGGTGCATGCCCGGGATCCGAACCCATGAATCCCAGGCCACTGAAGCAGAGTGTGCACCCTTAACTGCTACGCCACCAGGCCAGCCCCCTGAATTCTTTTTTAATTTTATTTTTTACCTCCTTGAAGTTGGCAATCAAGTTATTTTAAAGCTAGTGTCTTATTAATTTAATATCTAAAGCTCTTGGGGTTCTCTTTTTATTGTCTGTTGTTTCTACTGATTCTCTTTATGCTAACTATAGACAGTCCCCGACTTACAATGATTCGACTTATAATTTTTCACCTTTACAATGATATGAAAGAGATATGCATTCAGTAGAAACTGTACTTCAAATTTCGAATTTTTATCTTTTCCCAGGCTAGCAATATGCGGTACAATACCCTCTCATGATGCTGGGCAGCAGCAGTGAGCCACAGCTCCCAGTCAGCCATACAATCACGAGGGTAAACAACCAGTACACTTACAATCATTCTCTATGCATACAACCATTCTGTTTCTCACTTTCAGTACAGTATTCAATAAATTACATGAGATATTCAACACTTTATTATAAAATAGGCTTTATGTTAGATGATTTGCCCTCTGTAGGCTAACATAAGTGTTCTGAGCACATTCGAGGTAGGCTTGGCTAAGCTATGATGTTTAGTAGGTTAGGTATATAAAATGCATTTTCCTTTTTTTTTTTAACCTTATATTTGGAAATATTATGAACTCACAGGAAGTTGAAAATAGTACAAAGAGTCTTGTGTACCCTTCTCCTAGCTTCCCCCAGTAGTGACATCTTAAATAGTGGTAGTGTAATATCAAAACCAGGAAATTGACATTGGTACATTACTGTTAACTAGACTATAGACCTTATTCAATTTTCATTGGTTTTTTAACCTGCATTAATTTATGTATCGCAGTGTGTGTGTAGTTCTTGCAAACCCCTCCTCCCACCTGTTCTTGTCCTCTGGCAATGACTAATTTATTCTCTACTTTTATAGTTTTGTCATTTTGACAATGACATGAAATTGGAATCATACAGTATATTACCTTTTGAGATTAGCTTTTTTCACTAAGCATAATGCCCTTGTGGCCCATCCAAGTTCTTGGGTGTATCACTAGTTTGTTCCTTTTTATAGCTAAGTAATATTACATAGTATGGATGTTCTATGTTTAGCTTTACACTGTTGAAAGTCTAAATGCATTTTTGACATGATATTTTCAACTTACAATGGGTTTGTTGAGACATAACCCCATTGCAAGTCAAGGAAGATGTGTAGTCTCCTTATGTGTCATGTTATCTTTGATTGTGTGCCACACATTGTATATAAAAATTTGTTTGTGATGATGCCGCTGTCTTTCTTGATTACTCAGTCCTCTGTTTCTCAATTGTCACTGTTGGGAAGTCATTTTGAATGTCTGAATTAAAAAAAGAAAAATTTGTTTGTGAAATGATTTGAGATAATGTTACCTTTCTCTAGAGAGGATATTCCATTTGCTTTTGTCAGGCACCTGGGGATATTACCAATCTAGAATTACCTTTACTCAGTTTCAAGAACTGAGATTTTCTAGGGCACATAGATATGAGAGCTAGATTACTTGTGGTTCACCTATATTAGTAAAGTGTAGCCCTTTAGGGTCCCAAACCGAAGTAGTCACCTGAGCCCCCCACCTTAACAGGTCCTAGATTCCAACTTTTGTTGCCCTAGTCCTATGAACCTGTCAGAAGCACCCCTCTCAGCCAACTCTTGCAAACTTTCAAGTTCCAACAGGGAAAATGTTCACTTCTTCCTGTACACTCTCTCCTCAAATACTAAACTCACATTTCGTATGTTTCTGTATTCCCCTGGATTTGGGGCTATAATTATTCACTACCTCAGCAGCAGTCAAGTACTTTCATGCAAATGTTTTCAGGGTTCCCCTTCAACTTTTCTACTTTGTGATAAGTCTAAATTGCCTTATCTTCCATTTCCTAAAGCCACTGATACACACTCTGGGCTTTGATCTCCTCAACTGTAAAATAAGGCTAATAATTATATCTCTATTTTATAGATGAAAGAATTAATTAGGTAAAGTGCTCAATAAATTTTGGCAATAATAATAATATCATCATGATTATTATGAAAATTGGGAAATATGTTTCTTCTTAGCTGTGAGCAGTCCAAAACCAAACTATTAAGGCAAATAGAACTTTAAATAAATGCTTTCTACTGACCAAACCAGATATAAATCCAAATCCCCAACATGTTCCCCCAATGTCTGACAACATTTGGTTCAAAGTCTTATGCCAATAATCCTATATATTTTGCCAATCAATGATTTTACCATAGGTCATAGAGAGAATTTATCCAAATCATAGACATTCACAGGTTCAGACAGACACTTAGCTATCAAAAACACATACCCAAAAGAAAAATTGCTGAGTATAAAAATTCCAGCTGGGTTAAGCTGTCTCTCTCTCTCTCTTTTTTTTTTTTTTTGGTGAGGAAGATTAGACATGAGCTAACATCCATTGCCAATCCTCCTCTTTTGGCTGAGGAAGATTGGCCCTGGGCTAACATCCGTGTCCATCCTCCTCCACTTTATATGGGATGCCGCCACAGCATGGCTTGACAAGCGGTGCTTTGGTCTGCTCCTGGGATCCAAACCTGCGAACCCCGGGCCGCCGAAGCAGAGCACACGAACTTAACTACTATGCCATCGGGCCAGCCCAAAGCTGTCTCTTTTTTCTTGTGCCATTTTTTAAAATAGTTTAAAGTTTCTGCTAATCATGTCAAACTCTCCGTTTTTTTCTTAACTTTTTCCCATACTTGAGTAAGGGTGTATCCATTGGGATTATTTCAGTTGTGTATAACAGAGAAACCTAACATTGCTCAGGACTGGCATGACAGCTCCATACAGTTATCAAAGACTCATGATCCTTCCAGTTCACTGCTCTACCACATGTAGGATGTAATTCTAATCCTCAATGTCTTTATGGCTGCTAGAGCTCCAATGTCACATCTATATTCCAGGCAGTTGGATTTAGGGGTGAGCAAGGAGGTTAGAGGGAGAGCACTCCTCCTTCGTTTTCAGAAGACTTCTTGAAGGATCCACATAATACTTCTGTTTCTATTTTATTGGCCAGAACATAGTCACATCATCACACCTAACCAACAAGAAGGCTGAGAAATGTAGTCCTTTACCTGTGCAAAATGTGTGTTCATTCACTGAAGAGGAAGGGGTGAATCAATATTATGAGTTAACAGACAGTCTTTGCCTCAAAGGACTATGGACTAAGAAATAAAAAGAATTGTAGTGAATTTACTGAAAGACTAAATTAAGTTTTTGTGAAAAGATGATACTTTTCAGGTTACTTTATCCATAATGCAACCAATAGCAAGGAGGGCATCATAAGGAAAGGAATCAGAGCTTGAAAACTTGGGTTGGAGAAAAAAATTATTTGAAAAAAAAAAGGACTAAAAATGTATAGGCAAAGAGGAATAGGTGGAGAGTGAATTTCCGGGCATTTCAGTGCAGTTTAGAAAACTTACAAATTAAATGCCAAGCTTGTATTTTTCAGATGGAATATTTTTGTACTACCCGGTTGGATGTGCAGGAATTAAAATCAGAACACCTCCAAAAGCGTGCCTGTCGCTTTGATGATGAGTACTTCCAGAAAAGGTCCTCAAACACTTACATCTACCTGTTAATTAAACACATGACAATCTGATTTCTCACTCATGAAATATTTTCTCCAGGCCATGTTCAAAACAGCACTTTGGCTGGCTGGGTTTGTGAGGAATTATGCGTAGCACCTGCCTCTGCTGAATTCCATGGGACTCCAGAAGATTTTATGCAGTGATATCAAAGGGTAATACAAGATATTTTGTGAGGTAGGTTAGCATAGACATTTCTAGATAATTACTTGGTTTGGGGACCATCTACTCACTTAAAATATTTTCCAATAATTTCTATATTTGGTAAGCTTTCCTCCTGAGCATCAAATTGTAATCCAGATTTAAGCTGTAAATTTTCCAGTGACTATTCTAAAATATGGCAGTGTTGATCATTGGATCTAAATTCTGAGTGCTGTCATGTTTTAGAATGTAAATCTACATTGTACAATGCCCTTTGCCTTATTTTTCACCTCTGGGCAGGCTTTAAAATATTATAGCTTATAATAATCTGTGTTTGATGCCAGAAACCAAAGTTAAGAAAGTCCATTTAATTCAACAACAACAACAAATTCTTGGAGGAAAAAATGTACTTTTTTCTTAGTTCATTTAAAAGCACATGAAAGTGTAGCTTTAAGGAGAGAAGAGAGATAGGTCAAACTTTCTTTTGCCTGCTTGCCAGGTGATGCTAACAAGTCATTGTCTTTTCTCACTCAGGCATAAATGCCTAAAAACTCCTTTTTCTTCTGCTTACCATTGCCTTAACCAGTAATACTCTTCTCAGACAGCAAGATACCTGAACGTCTAAACATTTATCTGTGCTAATACAGGCTCATTTCATGTGAATGCCTGCCAGGCAGGAACTAGGCTGTCAGCTTCATCCCATCAAAAAGACTTTCAGTCCCAAGGACTGATGGCAGGTTCCAATTGTTAAGTCATTCTTACTTGAACTGAATTTTAAAGTCAGGCTCCTACTGTTAAAGAATGGAGCTCAAAGAGGGTATTTATCCAGAAATGTTGCAATTCTAAATATAAAACTCTTGGCTATGGATTTTGTTCTTGTTGTCATTATTTCTAAATTCGGGTACTAAGTGAAACTCTAGGGCAGCAAATAATGTATAAGGGCAACCAATACTGCATAATCGTTCTTGTTTTGGTACATTCGCTTTGTAGTGATTTATTAAGCGAGACTGAAAAAGCCTGATTAAAATGCATAAACAGTGCTGAACAGTAAACAACCATGTCTAAGGATGAAAAAATGGGACCCACATGCTGTGCATGGAAATTGCCCTTAACAACATGGCCTATTGTTGAACAGATAGGAAGCCAAAGGTTGCTTGTAATCAAATTTGAAGTTTCCCATCACTTATAAAAGCAACACTTCCTTGTGCAAATGTTTCAATTTGTTGTAGTTAAAAACTGCTTCCTGACTTAATCCTTAAAGAAACCAGTTCTTTTCACTGTCAGGTGGATAGAAAAATTTAGACAGCCCACTAGACAAAAAAAAAGATGAAATGAAACCAAGTTTTTATGTTGAGGAAGAAATAAAATCTAAATATTTAACAGAAGCAAATTAAAGCAGCAATAGAGCTCAAGATAATTTTTTTTTCCTTTTTGGTATTTCATTTAAATGGGGAAAAAAGAGTTAGATGGGTTGGCTAGGTGTTCAAATCTCTTCTCTTTTCTCATTCAAAAATAAAACAAATTGGAATATATACAAATATCAAATCGTTATGTTGTACACCTGAAACTAATATAGTATTGTATGTCAATTATACCTCAATAAAAAATAAGTAAGTTTTAAAAAAACAAAACATTTTAAAGAAAAATTTTAAAAAGCAAATAAAAAACTCTTGACTCACTACAGCCTCAATCAAGTCTATGGGAAAAGACTGAAAGAGAAAAAAAATCATTACATGATTTTTTGACAATATGACAAGACTTATCTGATAGGCTGAATTATATGAGTACAAATGCAAGAATTTTTATATAATAATAATTCCTTAAATTTATGTTTTAAAGAATATTGATTGCTAATTAAAGAGACAAAAAAAATTAACTGCCAAACTTTTAAGCTATATTTATTCTTCCACGGTATGGATATAGTAGAGTATAAAGAAAATTAAGTTAGAGAAATTTTAATAATTTCTTTAATACTATTTATATTATAATCTGTAGTGTCAGTTACATGAAGAGCATTTTAAAAATGTTTTAATACCCCTTTTCCAAAGAAATTAAAGAATAAACAAAAAAACGTCATCACCTTTCATCCTCTTAACAAATCTCTTACTGGTAAGCGTTCAGGTCTTTTTCATTTCCCAATAATAATATTGTAATGAACATCCTTATACTGTAATCTTTGTATACATTTCTAATTATTTCTCTGACACAAATTCCTTCACATATAACTTCTAGATCATGGGGCATGAAAATTTCCCTTATTGAAAAGTGGCCTTCCAGAAAAGTCTTACTGATTTTCATCCTACCAGTAGTACATCAGACTTGTATCGAAATTAGCATTTGGTGTTATCTTTTCTTAATCTGTACCAAATTAATAAGTGAAAATGGCATCTTTTTAAAATAGTTTGCATGTCTTTGACATGCCTTTTATAATTTAAATAATGTATGTGATTCTTTCATTGTTCTGCTTGTATGAATTGCCTCCTAATAACATCTCTCTTTCATAGGGTTAGTGGGAAAATTAAATGAGATAATTCATATAAAGTGCTTAATATAGTAACTGGAAAATCCTAAGTGTTTGATAATAGTTAATGAGTTTTAGTTAATTATGGGTATTGATTTGTTTTCTCTCTCTGTATTACAGATATAAATGTCGTCAGTAAAGAAACGCAATTTAAATGAAGATAGCATGACCATTACTGAAGTTACCCACTTAATAGTGAAATAAAATTATCCTTTCTGTAAAGAATACGAAATCACAAATCTTTGGAGGGAAGTTCTTGGTGAGTAATGTATTCATGCCTCCCCCACTGCCTGTAACCATCACAAGCACTTCCCTTTACTTTGGGAACAGTGTTGAGTCCAAGTTCTCGGGCCATAGAGGGACAGGGATATTTCTTATCCCAGGAAGTGTCCTGTGCACCTCTTAGCTGGAATGTAGAGGAATGTTGCAGCCTGCAGTCCACATTGCTGCCAGCTACAGGGAGAGAAATACAAGTCTGGGCCAAGTGTGACCTCAGAGGCAAGATCAACAACAGAAGAGGCATTGAAGGGGCCCTTGCTCCACTTCAAAATCAGAAAGTAGGCTTTTCAATACCTTAAAGAGAGTGGTTAATTTTTACTAAAATAAGTATAATTCCTCATTTGGCAATAATTGCAATCATCCTGCTAAGCTAACTCCTTGCCTCTAAATTCTTGCCTCACCGATCCATCATTACATTGCTACGGATTTGTCATCCTGAAACACAGGCTGGATTATGCCCTTCCCATCTTAGAATACTTTAGACTTCCTACGCCTCCACACCTTTGCTCATGAAAAAAAGTCTGAACTATTAGTGTGACATTCAAGGCCCTTCTCCATCCAGCCCTAACCTACCTTTTTCAGCATCAACTCCACTCATTTTTCTGCACATTCTGTGCTCCAGATGCTAGTCTACTCACCTCTTCTCACACATGGGCCGTGAATAGTCGTTCCTCCGAGCTTTTGCTCATATTTACTGCTCCCTGAGCCTGGAATGCCCCTCCTCCCCTCTCTGTTGACAGAGATCCTGCATATTCTTCAAAGTCCTACCCAGATTCTTTCCATCAGGTTTAATCACTCCTTCCTCTGTAGTCTTAATATATAATCTATTTGGCATGTTTTCTTCTGCTTTGTATTATTGATAGTTATTTACACAAATGCTTTTCCCCTTAGATTATAAGCGTATGAGAAATAGTGCCCATATTTTAATCATGTTTGATTTTCCCACAGCCTAGCACAATACTTCACAAAAAGGAAGTGCCCAGTAATTGCTCATAAATTGAATTGAATCTCCAGTTACTAGTTTTAGTTGCTTTCTATATAAATATGACAAGTTCCTATATGAGAAAAAGATACTCTCCATTGGTTCCAAAGTAGGCTTGCCAGATAAAATACAGGACACACAGTTAAATTTGAATTTGAAATTGTTGAATATTTGAAATTTGAATTCAAATTTAACTGGGTGTCCTGTATTTTTATTTGCTAAATCTGGCAACCCTAATCCAAAGACATGCCAGTTTCACCACCGTCAGGGTTAACTTCTGGGCAACGGTGGATTTGTGTAGGCATAAATCCATTCCCATCCCATTCTGCTCTAGCAATGCGTGTATAGCCACCATGAATCCTCTTCATGTAAGGGGAATGTAATATTTTGGGGGGAAAAAAAGAGCAGAACAAAGGTAGTCATTTATAACTTGATCCTTTATTCTCATAGTCAAAATAGAGTAGCTATTTGTGGAACCCAGGAGAATAATTCCAGGTATTAGTACAAATTCTTCAGATAGCGAGTTCTGATCAACAAGATAGCCAAGGCAAATCTTTGAGGTCATTGAGACATTCTGTTTTTGTATCATCACCCAGGACCTTTCTTCACGCTGCTCTTGGTCTCTCTAGTATCCCAGCTCCAACAGGGTCATTGTGTGGGCTCTGCTTGTGCCAACTTTCCATGCTCAGCCCTGAGGATCCATGTCTACCCCAAGTTATTTGATAACATGCACTAACCTCATCCCTCACCCGCACCTCTTCTCTTTTCTGGTTTCCTGGGCAACGGTTTGTTAGTCTAATAATAAACCAATGCTTGCCATCGTGCAATGAGAAGAGATCAGTAGAGCCCGCAGGATTCTCCTTTGATCCTAGATAACATCTGCAGTTTAACACTAATCTTCTGAGGACTATTCCTGGCTCCCCCTAAGTTGTCTTATCAAGGAGGGTTGGAATTTCCTGTAGGAGTGGGTGATGTGCTCTGTAAGGGAATTATTTTTTGGAGAGAGAAACCTTGCAGTATCCTTCAAATCAAATTATGTGAGCAGCTATCTGCTGATGAGTTAAGGAGAATCTCTTATTTGCGGAAGTGTAACTAGTGTGTTCAGACCTCACCATTCTGACTACAGAGGAATTTCCTATTGATCCAAATTACACCTAAGTTGAGCTCCCAGTTGTGCATAAGGAACTTATTGCTCTTCAGAAGGATGCTCGCATTGTCCTCCTATTGGTCGGTAGAGAAGAAACCCCTTATGATCTTCAAGCCTGGCCTCTGTCAAATTTCTATTCCTCTACTTCTGCAGATAAAAGTTCCCAGGAGCCCATGGCTTCACCGGAAAAATATTCTCACAGAACCACAGACACATTTAAAGTAATACAGTTGATTAATTGCAGAGAATAAGTTTCTGACGTGCAACATATTGGAAAAGTAACTATCATTAGGATAAAGCCAATGACTTTGGCCACTTGAACAACTGCAATTTAGTCAATCACACAAACTATTAACAGATATGTGAAGGAACCTGGAGGGAAATTGTGACTGCTGAATTAGGCAGAACAGAGGCTGCACTTGGCCTTCTATCTGTCAGCGTATTGCTCCACACTCTAAAGTTGTGAAGGCCAAGATGTAAGTAATGTACTCATTAGGACTCTGGTTGCTGGTATCTGAAACCAGCTGTAGCTAGCTTTTAAAAAACAAAAATAAAGAGGAATATATTATAAGGACATGATGATTCAAGGGAATTCTCAGAATTCAAGGGAAGAAGAGGCTGATGAGTACTGAAAATGGGAATCTCCAGAAAATCCATAATCCTCCCTGTCAGCTCACCATCTCTCTCTGTGGTGTTTCATTCTTTTTTCTCTTTTGCCATCAGTTTCTTCTGCTCCCAAATCTTCAGGGAGATTTGTCCCACCATATTGTGGTCAGCACCGTAAAGAGACTAAAAGCTTTTCTTGAAGGGTAGGGTCATATTTCTCAAAACGGCTACCAGGGGCCCAGCCTCAGTGGTATGGGAGGGAAGTAAAGGGTCATTGTGAACTGGGCAGACACTCCAAAAGGTACAGACTACAAGCAGTCACAGCTACCATTTCCCTAGTTTTTGGCTGACTAAGACAAACTTGAAAGAGGAAATAGTAGAGATGCCAGATATCTGTTTATATGCTGATGTTAAATTTGTGATAAAGCAAATTCAGAATGGAAATAAAGTATACTAAAAAAATTGTAATTTACAAGATGGAATGTTCTATAGCATTTATTAGAAACTTTTATCCCACAAAATCTTAACTGTTCATTTATTTGTCTTCCTTAGTTGCTAAGCAGGATATCTCTTAGAAATAAAACTCAGTTGAATTGATTTAAAATAACATCATTCCATTTGGACTCATAAAGGTTTTTTTGCTCTAAAATTACCGATAGTTTCCCATTGGCAGAGTTTGGACCTCTAGCCTGAGTAAGTTTCCTCAGTGCAATCAGACTTCATTCAAATACTCCCAAAAAAAGTGAAAAACATCTTACTAAAAGTAACTTTTGGATGCCATTCAGCTCTGTGATGAGAACTAATAAATGTGAATGAAGCCTGACTCGGTGCTTCTCGTTTTTACACTTTTCTTTGGTGCTCCTTTCACTCAGTAGTTATACTTTCTGGTCATCTCTTATAGTCATTTCCAAGGCATTTTTGTGCACCCTTAGCATAAAAAAAATTAGTACATTCCTCCAATTTGTGTTTATTTATTAAAATATACATTATAAAGTAAATAAATAATAAAGAGTTTAAAATATGATCTACAAAAAATGTAAGTAGAAGTTCTGATATTTTCTTGCCCCACCCCAGTGATCATCTTGTGCACTGGTCCATTGTCACAGGACAGTCAAATCATCTGACTTGGGTTGTCCTTAGTGCATCATTTTTAGTGTCCTGAAGGCGGTCCTCAACTTTAGCTGTAAGACGTTCTTGGTAACCACATCTTAAAATGAATTTTCCAAGGCTAAACTTTTCATTGTGTAAGTGCCGTGAAAATTTGTCTGTAGTGCCCAAAAGCACTGAATGAGTGTAAAAGTGACCAGTATCAAACTGGCAAAGTGAATTTTCTAAAAACATGAAAAATTGGAAATAGGCTCACTGGGATGGCCGGGCTTTGACAGTAAGGCACCACACACTGAAGTAGTTAAAGCAAGCGTTCACGCTATGCTGACTGAGACAGACAGAACCCTACAAGGGAAGAAGGGAAGCCATGGATAATGATGCTCTCCAGTGACCAAATTCTCTTGCTTTTTCTCTGCATTTATTTCTTTGTCCTCTCTCAGACACCGAGACCCTGAGGTGATGCTGACCCTGCCAGCGTCTCAGACCAAAGGAAATCATGAGATATAGTCACAAATAAACCAGCAATTGTATCCATTAATAAAGCCCTTCTCACAAAAGGAACTACCAAAATTTAGCAACAACTGAAAATAATATTTATTGAAAGAATGGCAGGTAAGGGATTCATATCTCTGATCTATAATAAACGCATCCAGATTAATGAGAACAGCAAGACCTTCCACTAAATAAACCAGCAAAGGCTAGTCACAAAAGAAGAAATGATTGATTGGCAAATATGTAGGAAAATGTTCAATTTTCATTTTTTAAAAAAGTCGTAAGTTAAAACAGCAAGATACTATCTTTCCTCTGTCAAATTAGCAAAGATTTTAAACTGTCATAAAGGTACTGGCCAGAGCAGTGAATTGAGCACTTGAATTCATCACAAGTAGAAGTGTATGTTAACCTGACTGTTTGGAAATCAGTATTTCAATACAGATCAAAAGGCTCAAGATGTGTATTTCCTTTGATGTAGTAACTTCTATTAATTTATCTTAGGAAATGAAAACAAAGATTTAGAGACAAACGTGTTTGCTGACACATTATATAAAGCATTGAAAAAATTTAAAGCAAGAGATTATGTGACAATATGAAAATAGATAAGCAAATTATGATATATCTACACAATACACCATTTTTCAGCTTCTAAAATTGATGTTTGTTAAGAGAGCTTGGTAGTATGAGGGATGCTTGTGTTAAACTCATCAATGAAAAAAGTAGCATATGCAGTTGGCCTACAGTAATGACAATAACCAAGAAAAAAATACATAGATAAAAGACTCCAGGTAGAAATAGCCAAAAATTCTGAGTTATTTTTCTTGGTTGGTGGATCTCTGAATGATTTTAGTTTCTTCTTTCTGTACTTTAGTTTCTATTTTTATATGTCTTTTAAAATTTATATCATGTAACAAATATTTATTGAGGACCTACTTCCCATGTTCCAGACAGTCTCCTAAGTGCTTAGCATAAAGCAATGACAAAAGCAAAATTTCCACTCTCAACAGGGTTGCTGGATTTAGCAAATAAAAATATAGGCATCTAATTAAATTCCAATTTCACATAAACAATGAACAGTTTTTTAGTATAAGCATAGTATTTTATCTGGCAACCCTAACTCTCAAGGAATTTAATTTAGAGGGGGATAGATTTTCTACGATGAGCATGAATTAATTTTCTTAATTAATTTTTTGTTGTAGTAAAATACACATAACATAAAATTTACCATTTTAACCATTTTCAAGTTTACAATTCAGTGGTATTAAGTTTGATCACAATGTTGTGCAACCATCACCACTGTCTAGTTCCAGGATTTCTTCGTCACCTCAAAGGGAAAACTCTGTACATATTAAGCATTCACTCCCACCTTCCCCCCTTTCCCCAGTGCCTGGCATCCACTGTTCTGCTTTCTGTCTCTATAGATTTGCCTATTATGGACATTTCATATAAATGGAATCATACAAGATGTGGCCTTTTGTGTCTGGCTTCTTTCACATAGTATAATGTTTTTAAGGTTCATCCATGTCATAGCATATATCAGAATGTCATTCCCGGGCCGGCCCGGTGGCTTGGCGGTTGGGTGCGCGCGCTCCGCTGCTGCCGGCCCGGGTTCGGATCCCGGGCGTGCACCGATGCACCGCTTCTCCAGCCATGCTGAGGCCGCGTCCCACATACAGCAACTAGAAGGATGTGCAACTAGGACATACAACTATCTACTTGGGGAAAAAAACGAGGAGGATTGGCAATAGATGTTAGCTCAGAGCCGGTCTTCCTCAGCAAAAAGAGAAGGATTAGCACGGATGTTAGCTCAGAGCTGATCTTCCTCACAAAAAAAAAAAGGAATGGCATTCCCTCTTATGGCTGAATGATATTCCGTTGTTTATATATACCACATTTTGTTTATTCATTCATCTGTTGATGGACATTTGGGTTGTTTCCACGTTTTGGCTGTTGTGAAGTATGTATTAATTTTATACTTGTAAAAAATAAGTTTTATTTAAACCATTAAAAGCCCCAAGGGATAATGAAAATCTTTCTCAAAACCTCCTCTATCTCAATGTTATATGTTTAAATAACTCTGAGTGAAGTAGGGGGCCAGGCAATGTTTAACACAGAATAACGTGTTAAGCAAAATAAAATAAAATGTGGCGGATATAAAGAAGCATGTAATATAGATCTTGCCACCAAGAAGCTCATACCAAATTCTGGGAAATGAAAGTCAAAAGCCCAGCATTTAATCACAACAAGGCTACTCTGCCTCTCTGTCAGAAACAGCTGAGTTTAGATTACCAAATTAGGACTGCCCCCAGGACAGTAAGTAGGATGCATTATATCTGCATGATTAAAAGGCTTACCCTCAAAACTGTGCTTCCCAGAAAAAAAAGTGAGACCCTTATCCAAAAGCAAATCATATTTTCCAACCCTTTAAGCTACAAAAGTTCAGAAATATTAGAGTCCCTCCTCCAGCACCTCCTCACAGCACATGTAAGATAACTCATTCCTGCCTTTCCATTTTTAGTGAGTGTTCTTTTGTTTTACGTCCTCTGAGGTTTTCAGACTTACATCAGTAAATTCTTCCTTCCAACAGCTGGGAGAAGCTGGCTTGCAAAACCTTGTGCTGGCGTCATCTCAGAGTATTATGAAGCATAAGCGATAGAAGCAGGCATGGGGCACCTTCATTCTTCTTTTTCCTTTGGCAGGAGCCCAAGCAGCCAATGCCTGACCCAAAGCCAAAGAAGACACAGAGAGGTGAGGCTGAGTAAGATGGAGAGGTGAAGAGCAGAGTCAGAGACTCAAGATTCCTAAAGTTTCTTCTATGGCTCAATCAGTTCATTCCCTCTTCCAGAACTTAGCAGACTTTTCTTCCTTTGCCCTTGCTCGAGTTACCTGCCTTTCTTTACCTCCTACTTCCCACTGACTAAAATTTTATGTATTTTTCCTTTAAGCCTCAGTGCAAATTCTACCTTCTCCAAAGAGGCTGTGCTGATTCTTCTTCTTTCCTTCCTTCCAAAGAAGGAAGATGTCGTTTCTTCCTTCTTTGGACTTTATCTCACGATATTTATTATAATTGCTGAATGTTCTAGTTATTTGGGTTTTTGTGTTAGCTCTTGCTCCCCATGCCCTACCACCATCCAGCAGGCATAATACACTCCCTAAATGTTGTCTCCTCATGGTAGCAACCACATTCCACTTGTTTCTAAATCCTTCCCATCATTTTGTTTACTCCTCCACACATCCACAACAGGTTAACCAGTGTCATACATAGATTTTGATACTCAGGAAAAAGTGTTTCTGAGCGGTATCTGAGTAGATGGAGCACCTTCTCTTTTTATTCTTAAAAGAATTTGTCTTTTAGGGTGTAAAAGGGAGAATTTAGCTCACTTTTCTCTGGATACCTCCCCAAGAGTACCCTTCCTTCATTTCCATTTTTTTTGCTTTAACCATTATTTTCCTGCACTTAATTTCTCAATTTAATTTTCTACATCAAATCATACAAACTTTTGTTGTTACTATTTTTATAATTTTTTCTGTAGTATTAGCCCAAATATTCCAAATGATCATATGCTAGAATAATTTCCATAGTTATGTGAAAAGTGGGAAAATAGCACGCTCTTATGAAGAAAATAACCAAAGCGTTAATTTCTTTGACCTAAAGTACCTGGGGATGTTGTTTTTATTGTTGTTATGAATCATGTTGCTGACTTTTTGTGTTGCTCCAATTGCAGAGTAGTTGTCAACACTTGACTTTATTGACTCATCCATTTCTTCAACAAATATTTATTGACTATGTTGTTTGAGATACTTAACTAAGTACTACAGTACTATATGCTGGCTCATTTTCCTCCGAACTCGGATGGCTCTTCTTATTTTCTTTTGCCGGCATGACTTTCCCATCATCCCTTAAGGACTGGTGTTCTCCAGGCGTTTGTCCTTGAGTCTCTTCCTTCTATTACTGGGAATGGCTAACGTCTGACACAGATGGAATCACCTCCCTCTCTGGAGCCAAGGGTAGATACTAGTCATCCTTCATGGTGCTTTCCCATTATGCCTGAAGGTGGCCTTAAATTCCCTCTCAACACAGCATCTCAGAAAGCTCTCAGTCATTTGAAGATGATATGCAACAGGCAATCTTTCTGCTTCCCCTGCACCTCTCTCCCTGAATGATTTCATCTACTCCTCTGGCTTCCACTTTCACTTCTGTGAAGGTGATTCCCAAACTCTACCTGACATTTTTCCTGAGTCTAGAATCATATTTCCCATAACCTGAAGTCCTTCTCCACTTAGTGTCTCAAACTCAGCTTGTCCAAAACAAAATTTACGGTATTCTCCATAAAACCTGCTCTTAGGAATTACTATTTACAGTCACCTGGCCTGGAGACTTTAGGCTTATTTCTGCTTTCTCTTATCTTTCACTGCTCATCTGCATATGCAGTTGATCATTAAGTTATATTAATTCTACTTCATAAATCATATCACTTCTTATTCTTTTCTACTTTTCTAGCTTAAGCCCTCCTGGATTGCGTACATATACTTTTCCAAGCACATTTTTCATCACTTCCCCAACTCCCAGCTTTCTGCTTCAGGCACACAGTACAAGCTACTCCCTAAATACACCATGGATGTTCATACCTGTGTGTCTTTCCTCATGCTGTACAATCTGCTTTAGAATGCCTTTTTCCCCACTAACTGCCCAGGGAAATTCTCCTCCTTTAAAATTTACTTTCCCCTTCTTCTGTGTCCGCCTTCCTCCCCCTCCTCCAGCCTAGCCTTTGTTAATGGTTCATTGCTATGTTGTATGATAGTTGAGTCTATTCCACCATGCTGTTGACTTCTAGAGTAGTCTTATCCATTTTTGTATCTATAATATGAATAGCAGAGTTCCTAACACATAGTAAAAGACCAGTGAATGTTCTTGGCTTATGGCAGAGCAAAGCATACCCCATATTCTAGGTCACTTTTCTCCTTTAAGAGTAGCTGGTTGGTAAAAGAAAATGATTAGTTTGGCTTATATTTGAGTCTTATCACATGGTCTTGAATTGGAAATTGTTGAGTTGCCAATATTTTTCCCAAGCCTCCAGTGAAATTTTCTTGGAAGGTTATGCAGTGCGGTGATTCATCCAGACTTTGTGAAACAAAATCGTCCCTTCGTTTTCTTATTTTAGAAACAAAAACAAAACCATCAATGCTTGATTGACATAAATGGGAAAACCTTTTTGTTTTGTATAATTGAGTGTTTTCATTAAGTAAGTTGCAGAGTGGGGAGAGGAAAAGAGTCTTTTTGTAGGGGATTGCACAGGCATTCTGCCCAAGAAAGTCTGATTAATTTGAATAATAGAGTTGGAGTCTCCAGCCATACCTCATAAAAGCCATTCCTAGAGGAAAGGACTTCACAGTAACAGGCTGCTTCTACTTCTGGATAGAAATCCCATTTCATGCTACCTACAAGCCCCTGGGAGAAAGTGTTTCATGACACTTTCAGACTGAAATGTATTTTAAAGAGGGAAATCTGCTTATGGTAGTAGTTGGGCATCATAATGTGACATAATCAAATGTTGTCTATGTAATGACATAACTCTTTGCTATAAAATTTTTAAATATTAGAAGGTATAATAGAGAGTTAATGCACGCTAGACTTTAGAATTAAAGCTAAAGTAGCACTGTTGGTGGCAGGTCTCCCCTAAGCCAATCTAATAATATTTACCTGCATTATAAAACTGTATTTAATAAGGCAAATGGGATTCATGAATTACAATGTAGTTTATGAGAGAATAAAGGCCTCCAGTCCAGATATTGCTATCAGTGGTTCCCATTGGAATTCTTTCATGAACTGTGGAAGTTGATTTAAATTACGCAATTCAGATTTTAAGTGGAACCATTAAGCAATGGATCAAGTCACAGAAAGGTGGAAAAAAATCCCACAAAGCTAAGATACCAGTAAGTGAATTTTTGCTACAAAGAAAAAGATGCCAGATTACAAATGAGCACTCTTTTTAGTTGCCAGGCTAAATCAGTGTGCAGACCTAGATAAAGGGAACAATGGATACCTTCTGACACCAGGCTGTGTGTCTGGTGAGCATCCCTCAGTGCAAATGTTAGTACTGTGTGAGTATTTATTGTGTTTCTATAAAGTCCTAATGAGCTCCTTGGGTGAGAGTGAAACCCTTTGCTTTTTCACACTGTGCTCAAGACCCCTAAACTTCATGGGGTCAAATCTAAAGAAAGGGTAATGGACCATGAGGTCCAGCTTAATAGACCTGATATTAACACAGCAGCAAGAATGTCACCAAATGCAAAGTTTAGGGCAAGCAATGAATGAAGTATTTGTTACACTTAAATAATATACAAAGGTTATAACAGAGTAGTGGCACTATATCAATGTCATCGTTGCAGGACTTTGAAAATCTGCCATGTATGAAATAACCCTGTAACACATCTTTAGGTTACAATAGATGAATTCGCCTTCCAACAGCAGATAATAAAGAAGGATAGAAGGTTATGCAACTGTGGTGACTACCTATAATTATTTTTAGATATTGAAAATCTCTCGCCCATAGAAAAAATCAGGATACTATCAGTATCTAATACTCATATAATGGAAATGCACTGTACTCTTGTGGATTATACAGTTCGTAAACTTAAATGTACATTTTATCTAAATGAAACAGAAAAATTTTTCTCCTCTAGTGATCTGGTTTCTTTATGATAGGACAGATGTCCCTTACTTTGAAATGAGTAAAACATAACCACACTGATGTCATGAAGCAGAACCACTTGTGTAAATATAGGACTCTTTCACCAGACTCCTTCCTCCATGTAATTATTGGCTCATCACAATAAGCCTGTCTGTTATTACAGTGAACTTCAGTTCAGATGATGCAATGAAAGCCTCGGACTTAGGATCTGGAAGCACTGCGCTCTGTGCTTCTGTTTGTAAGTCAACATTAAAAGCATCATCACCCTGTCACATGGGTAAGAATGGGAAGATCTGAGGGGATGAGCCAGTAAAAATATGTGTGCTTGTTTACCTTCCATATTTTTATTTTCTGCTGGGTTAAATACTTTTCTTTGGAAAAGTAGCTTATAAATTATTTGAGGACAAAGACTATGTGTCTACTGCTGCCATTTTATGTTTCTATTCCCAACACCAAACACAAAGCCACAGTATTATCTACACATCCCATGCCTGATTGATTGATATATATATATAATAAATGTTATTCATTACTTACTAACTCCTCTTTTTTCCATGACTTGATTATCACAAAAGTGGAAAGTTGCATTTGTTCAGGAAATTCAGACAATATATTTTCAAATTAGTTAGCTCACATATGCTATCATGAACTTCAGCAGATTATTAACTGCTGACTCTCCATTTCACTTTGCATTATTGATGTGATTTCCAGCAGTCTGCCCCATCCACTGATTTCTCAGAGGTTCCCCGAATTCTTTTTCATATTTGTAAAATTAGAACAGGTTCAAATAGATGAAAAACCTCATGGGCTTCAGATGAGTAGTTTCAATGTTCAGGTACATAAAGCAAGGACATTTCCAAACCAAAAAATGCTCCTGGACTCTCTAAGTTCCATGGTTAACTGCTGTCATTTCTCTCTGATTATTCTCTTTGACTAATGGGAATGGAAAGACTTTTACTTGTTCCTATTTTTAAAGGAAATGCAGAGAAATTTAGAAGTGGAAACCAATTAATTGTTATTAATAAAAAAAAAAAAGCCAAAATCTTCTATTGATGGGGTTGACCCTGAAGAAGGGCCACTAGGAGCCAGCCAAATGTGTGTGATACAGGAACATCAAAACAATGTTATAAACCAATGTTACTGCAATAAACAAAAAATTTTTTAAAAAAAATAATAATAATAAATAAAATAAAATAAAATAAAATAAAACTCTCACCTACCTAAAAATATCACTTCCACCAGCCTGCCAGAGTACCTAGATTTTCTATCATTGGAGTCATTGCCATGCATTGGAACATCATTTACAGAAGGCCCATTAAAATGCAGACACAATGCATTTACCAAACAATATCCACTTTCTCTCCAGTATGTATTAGCCAAGAGCAGGAAAGAGTCTGGAGTAGACTGTCTGAAGTAAAAAAGAGTGCAGACTTGAGTAAAGTACAAAGTGAAAAGAATTCTGGAGATTCAGGAGGCCCCAAGGAATGCAACAGGAGGCCATGGAATGCATCACCTGAGAGGGGGGATAATACTGAAGACTGCCTTTTACGAAATTGGGCATAAAGCCTAGTTATGCCTATTAGTGAACTGTTTCTACATGTTTCCCTAAAATTAGCAGTTCTTAAAGGAAATTATATTTGTCTTCCCTGGCTTAAACATACCAAAGTATAGTTTTTACACTAAAAATAAGTGTGTGATTCATTTCTTCTGATTATTTTAGAAGTGAGACCAACACAGATGTTAGAAAGAGATACTTCCCCTTCCAGCTAAGATGGAGTAATAGGGACCAGATTTACCACGCTACCATATCTGTACATATACATATATACATTTGAAACAATGATTTTCAAGACGCTGAACATTAGGAAGTGAAGGACACTGATACCCAAAATGATTTTTTTTAATAGACTTTGTTTTTTAGAGGAGTTTTAGGTTCACAGCAAAATTGAGTGGAAAGTACAGAGTTCCTATATATTCTCTTCTTCCCTCACACACACAGCCCCCCCACTACTAGCAACATCCCACACCAGAGTGATAGACTTGTTACAGTCAAGGAACCTACGTTGACACATCGTTATCACTCAAAGTCCATAGTTTACATTATGATTCACTCTTGGTGTTGTACATTCTATGGATTTTAACAAGTGCATGTATAATGACATGTATCCACCATTATAGTATCATACAGAATAGTTTCACTACCTTTAACATCCTCTATGCTCTGCCAATTCATCTCTCCCTCCCCATAAGCCCCTGGAAACCACTGATTTTTTTACTGTCTCCACAGTTTGCCTTTTCCAGAATGTCATATAGTTCAATTATACAGTATGTAGCCTTTTCAGATTGGCTTCTTTCACTTAGTAATATGCATTTGAGTTTCCTCATGTCTTTTCATAACTTGATAGCTCATTCTTATTTAGCACTGACTAATATTCCATTGTCTGGATGTACCACAATTTATCCAGTCGCCTACTGAAGGACATCTTGGTTACTTCCAAGCTTTGGCAATTATGAATAAAGCTGCTCTAAACATCCATGTGCAGGTTTTTTTATGTGAATGTGAGTTTGGGTACATACCAGAGAATGCAATTGTTGGATCATTTTGTAAGAGTATGTTTAGTTTTCTGTGGAACTGCCAAACTGTCTTGCAGAGTGGCTGTAGCATTTTGCATTTCCACCAGCAATGAATGAGAGTTCCTGTTGCTCTACATCCTCACCAGCCTTTGGTGTTGTCAGTGTTTTGGATGTTTACCATTCCAATAGGTGTGTAGTGGTACCTCATTATAGTTTTAATTTGCATTTATCTAATGACATGTGATGTTGAAGTGTTGATGTCTCATACACTTCTTTGCCATCTAATCTTCTTTGGTGAGGTATCTGTTCAGGTCTTCTGCCTCTTTTTAGTCTGGTGGTTTGCTTTCTTATTGTTGAGTTTTAAGAGTTCTTTGTATATTTTGGATAACAATCCTTTATCTGATATATCTTTTGCAAACATTTTCTACCAGGCTATGGCTTGACTTTTCATTCTCTTCAGAGTGTTTTTCACAGAGCAGAAATTTTTAATTTTAACAAAGTATAGCTTATCAATTATTTCTTTGATGTATCATAACTTTGGGGGCCAGCCTGGTAGCATAGTGGTTAAGTGCACGTGCTCCACTTCAGCGGCCCAGGGTTCACGGGTTAGGATCCCGGGCGCACACTGATGCACCGCTTGTCAAGCCATGCTGTGGCAGCATCCCATATAAAGTAGAGGAGGATGGGCACGGATGTTAGCCCAGGGCTGGTCTTCTTCAGGAAAAAGAGGAGGATTGGCATGGGATGTTAGCTCAAGGCTAATCTTCCTCACACAAAAAAAACAAAAAACAAAACAAAACAAAATAACTTTGGTGGTGTTTCTAAAAAGTCATCACCTTGCTCAACCCCATCTAGATTTTCCCCTATGTTATCTTCTAGGAGTTTTATAGTTTTGCACTTTGCATTTAATTATATGATCCATTTTGAGTTATTTTTGTAAAGAATGTAAGAGCTGTGTCTAGATTCATCTTTTTGCATGTGGATGTCCAGTTGTTTTAGTACCATTTCTTGAAAGGACTATCTTTTCTCCATTGTATTGCCTTTGCTCCTTTGTCAAATATCAGTTGACTATATGTATGTGAATCTATTTCTGGGCTCTCTATTTTGTTCCATTGATCCATTTATCCATTCTTTTGCCAATACCACGCTCTCTTGATTACTGTAGCTTTATAGTAAGTCTTGAAGTCGGGTAGCGACAGTCCTCCATCTTTGTTCTTCTCCTTCAGTATCGTGTTGTCTATTCTGGGTCTTTTGCCTCTCGGCGTAAACTTTAGAATCAGTTTGTTAATATCCCCAAAATAACTTGCTGAGATTTTGACTGGGATTACGTTGAATCTATAGATCAAGTTGGAAAGAAGTGACAGCTTGACGATATTGAGTCTTCCTATCCGTGAACATGGATATCTAAGATGATGAATTTTTTAAATACTTTGCATATGTATTTATCTAAAGTTAAATAAGAGATACTTTAATTGGAAAAATTACTGGTATGTTATTAGAAAATAATAATAAAATCAGTAGTTATTTAAAAAGAATACTTTTTGATGCCTTTAATTATACAAATTATTAAATGTCCCCAAATTTTCTTACAAATCCCAAATCCCAAAACAATAAATATCCCCAAATTTTCTTACAAATGCTAAAACAATTCATTTATTTAATAAATATTTATTGAACATTAGTAGGAGCCAGGTGCTGGGCTTACAATAGCATACAAGACACGGTTTCTCTCTTCTGAAAGCTCACAATGTGGAGGTTGATGTGAAGTAGGAGATTGCAATACAGTGTCATAAAAGTTACTAATGGATGTCAATAATTCAGGGTATTTGGGATCAACTAGTAGGGGAAAAACTTAGCTTGAAGGGTCAGGGAAAGCTTCCTGCAGAGGGTAACATGTAAGCTGAGACTCCTCCTCCTCTTCCCAACTTTTAAATATTGAAGGACTCCGTCCTCATCTCTATCTACATCCACTCCCTGGACAGTTACATCCATTCCAAGGCTTTAAATAGTCTCTTCAGCTCCTAAGTCCCAGTGCTGATTCTCCAGCATGCCTGACTTCTCTCTTGAGCTCTAAACTCAGATATGTAACTGCCTACTAGACACCTACATTTGGGTGTCTAAGAAGTGTTTGAAATTTAATATAAGACAATATTCTTGATTTTCTTCTCCAAACCTGGTTTCTCCCATCTTCCCATCTTAGTAACCCAGAAACCTTGGCGTCAACCATGACTTCCCTCTTTCCTTCGCTTTCCACAATTAGCTCATCAGCAAGTCCTGTTGACTCTAATTTCAGAATAAATCCCAATGCCAGTGACCTCTCACCACCTCCCACTATCTCCCTAGGTCAAGCCAGCATCATCTTTTGTCTGAGCTATTGTAATACATCACTGGCTCGCCCCCTGTTTCCAGTATTGCCCCTCCACAGCAGCCTGAGTGATTTAAAAAAATTTTTTTTTAATTTTAGAATTGCTCTCAACTCTCAAAAGTCTTCCTTAGACTTACACTCAAATCTAAATTTCTTACAAGGGCGCACTCAGATTATTTGGCTCCTGCCTACCTCTCTCTCTTGTTTCCTACTACGCCACCTTTTGCTCACTCACTGTAGCTAAAACTGGCCTTGTTGCCACTCCTTAAAGACGCCCCTCTTGTTGTTAAGGCCTTTGCGCTTGCTCTTCCCTCAGCCCAGAACATTCTTTCCTTAGATCTTTGCAGGGTTCTAGACCTGCCCCTCACATTTCAAGAGCTCAGAAAAAAAGTGAAAATAGGGGCTCTATAGCTTATGTTTCAAATGATAACGCAAGACAACACACTGCCAAATAAAATGTGTTCTTCTATCTTCTTGCCTTGACAAATAGACTCTCGTGGTCACAGTTTTTCCTAAGTGTAAAACTATGGTTATTTTATGATATAGTAGGCAAAATATCAAAGATTACTAAATTTAATAATTTTGTGCATGTCTAGGTGTTTTGTTAATCGAACAGCAATGTTTAGATGAGTAATAAAATACTTACGTAATTCATGTTATTACATGTCTTAATCCATTAAACTTTTTTCTTACTCTCATTTCAGCAAAATCACTGTTTTTATAATGAAGATTTTGACATAATGTATGTTTTGTTTAATCCTTTAATCTAAAGGATTAAAAATAAAATGCAGGGGCCGGCCCGGTGGCGCAAGCGGTTAAGTGCGCGCGCTCCGCTGCGGCGGCCCGGGGTTCGCTGGTTCGGATCCCGGGCGCGCACCGACGCACTGCTTGGTAAGCCATGCTGTGGCGGCGTCCCATATAAAGTGGAGGAAGATGGGCACAGATGTTAGCCCAGGGCCGTCTTCCTCAGCAAAAAAAAAGAGGAGGATTGGCGGATGTTAGCTCAGGGCTGATCTCCTCACAAAAAAAAAAAAATAAATAAATAAATAAATAAATAAAATGCAGTTGTATTCAAAATGCATAAAATTTAAACATATTTTAATGAAAAAGTTAAATCTAAAAAAATTAAAATTATTTTTCAGGTTTTCAAAGAAGTTATAGTAAAAATTTTTTAATTATGTATTAAAACTAAAAGGCAAAATATCAATGTATTTAATGAATATCAAAATTTTAATAAAATTGTTTAAAGATGAAATTTTATTTCTTTTTGGACAAATTTTCTTAAATTGTTCTAAATAATTTTATACATATAAAATATCCACAATTCTAGTGTTCAGTGTTCATCTAATTGTCAGTGTGAAAAATCAGATTAATTTGTATCTCCAAAACCAGAAATCAAAGCAGGAGGAGAAGGAAGGAAGTGGACATGTGGCAAAAATGGGAAGTAATTTTTCATTGTGCAAGAATCTATTCCTTTCTGAGAGGAGGAATTTGACAATTCAATTAATATTTCTTTTATCTTAGCACCTCTGTTCCTCGTATCGTCTCCAACATGAACAGCAGCACAGCTCACCCGCCCTTACTGCGTTAGGACACTGTGGCCTTTTGTTTTGAGGTCACGGGATAAGAGTTTTTGACAAGAGTTTCCCTGGGGCCTGAGCCGCTTTATTCATTGGAAGAGATGTTTAGCGTCACTAATTGTGCTGTGGCAGCTCTGAGTGCCATACCCCGGGTAACAGAAGAATCCATGTGTTCTTTCATAAATTTGTTTGTGTGTGTTTGTGACATGTGGGTCCCTCTAATGAGCAGAGCCCAGGGAAGCTGCCCTCTTGCCTGAGTCTAAGGGTAGTATTACAAAGCTCACTCCTTCAATGCTTTTAGTTTTGATTCAAATATCACATTATTAGATACTGCCAAAACACATACATGCATGCACATACATGCACACACATGTGCACACCCATGCCTGTATGCACACATGAATGTCTGCATATACACGCATGTGCTCTTATGAACCTCTAGTCCCTCTTCCGGATCTAATTTTCATCAGGCTACTTCCTCCTACCTGACATATGTCATGTATTAATTTTTTATTGCCTGTGTCCCAACTCAAATGTAAGCTCTGTGAACAAACACTCCTTGCCTCTTTCCTCTCTGGGTCACTGCTGGGGAGTGTGTGCATGTGTTTAGGGGCAGGAATGGGAGCATCCGCTAGAAAGAAGGTAACACAAGGAATCCAGGAAAATTACCCAATTTGCTGTTGCTCAGGGATATACTACTGTTTTCCAGATTTGCGTGTTTACAATGAAAACTAAGGGAATCTTCTGATAGGAATTTAGGTTGGGAGCGGAGAAATTAAGGCCATTTGCAGACAGTCCTCTTCAGTGTTCTGTAATGAGAGCCTGAGGGAGCCCCTGAAGGCCTTCCTCAACCTCTGTGCTCCCCTCAGCTTGTTTCCCTGACTGAGGTCAAACACACCTTACCAAATCAGACCCTCACCCTTACAGATGTGCTTACATCAGAATGCCCTTTACTAAATAAGAAAATGTAAAGTTACAAGGATAAGAATATTGTCCTAGCCCAATAAAACTAAAATGGAAAAACAATTGTCAAGGGGCCGGCCCTGTGGCTTAGCGGTTAAGTGCGCGCGCTCCGCTGCTGGCGGCCCGGGTTCGGATCCCGGGCGTGCACCGACGCACCACTTGTCCGGCCATGCTGAGGCCGTGTCCCACATACAGCAACTAGAAGGATGTGCAGCTATGACATACAACTATTTACTGGGGCTTTGGGGGAAAAATAAATAAAATTATAAAAAATAAATAAATAAAAAATAATAAAAAACACTATATTTAATACCTAAAAGAATTGAAAGCAGGGTCTTGAAGAGATGTTTTTATACTCATGTTTATAGCAGCATTATTCACAGTAGCTAAAACATGGAAGCAACCCAATGTCCCTGGACAGATGAATGGATAGGCAAAATGTGGTATCTACATACAATGGAATATTATTCAGCCTCAAAAAGGAAGGAAATTCTGACACATGCTACAACATGCATGAACATGAGGACATTACGTTAAATGAAGTAATTACAAAAAAACTAATACTCTGTGATTCCGCTTATATCAAGTACCTAGAATGTCAAAATCACAGGGTCAGAAAGTAGAATGGTGGTTGCCAGGGGCTAGGGAAAGGGAAATGGAGAGTTATTGTTTAATGGCTACAGAGTTTCAGTTTTGCAAAATGAAGAGAGTTCTGGAGATGGATGGTGGTGATAGTTGCACAACAGTATGAATATGCTTAATGCCACTGAACTGTACATTTTAAAATGGTTAAAATGGTAAATTTGTGCTGTGTGTATTTTATCACAATAAAGAAATTGAAAAAAAAAAAACTACATTTAAAAATAAGTAGAGCTGGCCCGGTGGCGTAGCAGTTGAGTTCACGTGTTCCACTTCGGCAGCCAGAGGTTCGCCGGTTCAGATCCTGGGCGCAGACCTACTCACCACTCATCAAACCACGTTGAGGCAGCATCATCCCACATAGAAGAGCCACAACTCTACAACTATGATATACAACTATGTACTGGGGCTTTGGGGAGAAAAAAAAAAGAGGAAGATTGGCAACAGATGTTAGCACAGGGCCAATCTTCCTCAAAAAGAAAATTGTAAGTATATCATAGAAACATAATATACTGTAGAGTCACAGAAGAGGAAGCAGTTACCTCTGTGTCAGGTGAGGAGATAGCCAGAGAAGGCTTGCAGTGGAGGGGATACTTGAGTGAGGCCTCACAAGACACAAAATACCCTAGTGCTTGCTTAATCAGCTTCACTTAACAACAGATTAACCAACACTCCCATCACCTCTGTAAACATACTGCCTGATAACCACAGCCACTGGTTGCTACTTATAGTAACCGCCCTCTGGAGTGCTCCAGACTTCCCCTTTCCCCTGATGTCTTGTGTGCTTATCAAGAGTCAGAGGCATTGATTCCCCAGTGTTTATGCCAGTTGTACTTATTGTAATTACTCAAATTAATTTTTGTGTGTGTGTGTGTGAGGAGATCAGCCCTGAGCTAACATCTGCCAATCCTCAATCAAATTAAATATTATGTAAACAGTTCTATGTCAGCATGAAAAGGAAGAGAATTGTTGGTCTGTAAAAATGAATGCATTGGAAGGGCTCCATAAACCAGTTACTATAAAAAATTGAAATTGCAAGCCGGCCCGGTGGCACAAGTGGTTAAGTGTGCCTGCTCCGCTGCAGTGGCCCGGGGTTCACCGGTTCGGATCCCGGGCGTGCACTGACGCACTGCTTGTAGAGCCATGCTGTGGCGGCGTCCCATATAAAGTAGAGGAAGAAGTGCATGGATGTTAGCCCAGGGCCCGTCTTCCTCAGCAAAAAAGAGGAGGATTGGCAGATGTTAGCTCAGGGCTAATCTTCCTCACAAAAAAAAAAAAATTGAAATTGCTGTTGCATTAGGTATGGGTAAGACACCTATAAATAACTAGAAGAAAATTGTAAACATCTAGATGGATTTTGCACTCATTATTTTGCAAACACACTTCAGTTTCTCTTCCTCTTGAATGAAATCAGAACTAGAAATTATTGAACAATGCAAAAAAGGACAAAGGTAGTGCACGATGAACTGTCAAGAAACTTCAGTCAGCAGACTCATTCTCCAAGAAAAAGCCTTGGCCCTGCGCTAAAGTTTGCCAACTAAATGAGACATTTTTGTGTTTTAATTTTAAACAATTAAGTAAATATAGATACTATATATATATATCATATATATATATATATAGTCTTTTATTAATTCCCTTTTTCTACCACACTATCAATTACAGGTGTGATTTCCTTGGTTAAGAAGATATAGTGGTTTAGAGCACAGACTCTAGAACCAGATTGCCTGGGTTGAATTATGGCTCTAACACTTATTAGCTGTGTGACCTCAGGCAAATTAATCTCTTTTTACTTTAGTTTGATCGTCTATTTAATGGGGCTAATAATCGTACTTATCTAAGAGATTTGTTTTAAGGATTAAAGTATTTGTATATGTAAAGCTCTTAGAACAGGGCCTGACACAATATATGCTGTGTAAGTGAAGGCTATTACCTCTGCTAGTAATGGTACTGATACTACTGCTACAAACTGTATTTTGCCAGGGAGAGAGGAGATAGAGAAAGGATGGGAAGAGGAGAGTACATTTGGAAGAGGGAATGACCTGCCAACCAGGGAGTTGTGATCATGCCAACTGGAGGTGTGGTACATGTGAGAAAGATGAATGATGAGGTGGTGTCAGGTCCAGATGGTGAAGGCACTTTTCTGCCATCCCATTCCTAACCCACCGTGTACCTCTAATTCTCTGTCCTCTCTTGGTCACTTATTATATGCCAGGTTTTAAGATGCTAATAAACAGAGATTGAGAGGTTCCAAACCTTAACAAATTTACAGGCTAGCAAGAGATTCTGATACATAAATAATATAAGAGAATACATGTTAAGAATACATTATATATTCTGTTTGTAAAAATGTGTTACTGGTGCAACTAATTGACCGGAGAGAGTATAATAGAAAGTGATAATTGAGCTGGACGTTAAGGATGAATAAGAGTGTATCCATAAATGGCAGCATAAAATAATAAGCATCCAACATGCATAAGTGCCATCACTAGAATTAAGAGACAAGGTGATCAAAGTGCCCTTTCCAAGTAATTAGAGCAGTGAAGAAACCTTCACCCCTACACTAAAAGATTTGGAAAGTATAACATCTGTATCACAAGGTCATGGGTATTTTCTATCTGACTTATCCTTGATAAAACTCTGATATATGTCGTGGAGCCAAACCACCTATCTATGATTAAGTCATATGACTTCTGAAATATTCCTTTCTTCCATCTTCCTATTTTTTTAGCTCTCTAGCTTAGACAACTGGATAGATAAAAATGAACATGAAATGTTGAGAACAACCAAGAAAAGGCTATAACCATTGTTCACTGTCTTTCCCCTCAATACGATACAATAAAAGGAGATTCCATAAAATCATTCCACTTTGGTGTCATATATTATGGGCAGTGTCATTCTGGCATTTTTATTCTGTGCCTCATGTTGATATTATAGACATGGAGAGGGAGGAGCTAACTTCTTCCTGAATGTTCACTAAAGATTCAAAACAGACAATGAAGAGATCAAGCTCTCAGCACTGGGATTCAGCACAGGGGCTGGAGTCAGCCAGACTCCTACCCCACAGTTTACTCACTGTGTGACACAGGTAAAGTTACTGAACTTCTGTAAAATGTGGATACACTTATCCTCTAGTACTTCTGGAAGATTAAATCCAAGTAAAGATTAAATAAATTAATTAATAAAATAATCTCACACATTATAAATACTTAATAAACATTTCTTGAATGCATAAATTTACAAAATATAGTTCCTTTCATTCCTCACCTTTTTCGAAAATACTTTATTGGTTTTTAATTTCAATAGTAATTGTATTCATTTGCTATGGCTGCCATAACAAAGTACCACAAATTGGATGGCTTGAACCCAGAAATTTGTTGTCTCACAATTCTGGAGGCTACAAGTCTGAGATCAAGTTGTTGACAGCAACGGTTGGCTCTTTCTGAGGGCTGTGAGGGAAGGATCTGTTCCAGGTCTCTCTCCTTGGCTTGTAGATGGCCATCTTCTCCCTGTGTCTCTCCACATTGTCTTCCTTCTATGCATGTCTGTCTCTGTGTCTAAATTTCCCCTTTTTATAAGGACACCAGTCATAAGGACAGCTACTCCAGTATGATCTCAGCTTAACTAATTACATTTGCAACTAATTCCAAATAAGGTCACATTCTGAGGTACTAGGGGTTAGGATGTCAACATATGAATTGGGAGGAGGGGTGGTACATGGTGCAATTCGACCCACAAGAGTAATGAAGGCTTTGTGTAATAATTCAAGCAATATGGAGATTTAAAAAATTAATGGTCTCCTCGCCCAATCCAGTCTCATTCTTCTGCTTTTAACATTTTGGAATGTATCCTTCCATAAGTCTTTCTATGCCTACACACACACGCACACTGACACCACATATTACATAGTCATATTTAGACACACAGTCTTTTTTATTGTTAATAAAAATACAATCGTATTACATATATTATTTAGCCCCTTGCTTTTTTCACTTCACAATGTATCATGGATATTTTTCTAAATCCATGAGTATAGACCTACGTAAATATTTGTTAAGGACTAGTGCTTTTATTTATGTAGGTTAGATTCCTGGAAGGGGCATTTCTAGGTCAAAGATATGCACATTTAAATTTAATGTTACCAGATGACTTTCAACAATGTTTTAGCAATTCACACATTCACCAATAGTGCCTAAGAGATAGCGATTTTCCCCATACTTTTACCAAAGTAGATTTGATCAGTTTTTTTAAATTTCCGTCTTTCTGATACATGAAAAATGATCTCTCTTTATTTCTTTAATATGCATATCCCTGACTACCAGTGAGGTACAGCATCTTTTCAAATGTTCATTGGCTGTTGGTATCCCTCATGTGAGAATTGCTATATCATCTTGTGTACCTGATTTTCTGTTATATTTCTTGTCTTTTATCCATTCGCAGGAGTCAGTGTACATAAGGGAAATTAACACCTTGTCCTATATTCTGCAAATATTCTTTTCTAGTCTATCATTTGTTTTTCAACTTTGTAATGGTGCTTTTTGCCATTCAGAAATTTTAGGTTTTTATTAGTCAATTCCGTCCATTTTTTTAGTGATTTGTGGATTTTTCTGTCTTGCCCATGAATGCCCCTACCCTACCCCCAAGAATCACAATCTCCTTCATTATATTCTAATATTCTCTTTGTATTTGTTGTAAGTTACAACTCCATTTTTTTTCTTCCAGGTGAATATTCCATTATTTAACACTGTATGTAAGGTAATTCTTCCTTTTCTCACTAAACTGAAATGTAAGTATCACCATGTACTAAGTTCTTCTTTTAAAGACTACTTGAATCAGCTTCTGTGCTCTCTTCTGTTTCATTAATCAATTTGTTGATTCTTGAGCCAGTATTCACGTTATTTTGATTATAGTAGCCATATAGGAAGTATTAATATCTGATATGGCAAGTTCCCCTTCACTATTTGATTTTTTTCTTAATTTTCTTGACAATATTTGTGCACTTTTTTGTACATATTAACTTTAGAAATTTTTTTCACCAGTTAAAAACAACGACAATAACAACAATGGGACTCTCATCCAAATTGCTTTCAAGTTATATACATATTTGGGACTATTAATGATTTTCCCTACCCAGGAATCACATGCATCAACCCCATGAGTTTAATATGAAAGCTGTGGCTTAGAAAGGTTCTATAACTTGCCCAAGGCCGTGCAGCCGGCAAAAGACAGAAACTGCCTTTAAGTCTCTCTGGTGCAAATTCCACAACATTAATCACCTCCTTCATTCATATCAGAGAAGGAAAGTGATAAATTAAATTACTGTGATTCTCCTGACTAAGCTACATGGCAGCTTAACCATTCATGAGGCTGTCAGACACAAGCAGGACTTGACCAAGCATAGCACCAGTTTATAAGCAAATTGTTAGCTTTTATCCCAATAAACTATTTCTCGTTCTTCAAAAGGTCGAGATAGAACAAGAATGAAAAATAAACTTCCACTTAATAAGTACCTGGAAGATTCCTCGCTCAAACACATCTTTATTGATATGAAAGTTTGTCATTATAGCTTCATTTTTTGGCTTAAAAACTTATTCTTCTAAAATGTAAATACCCTTATAAAGATTACTGCACACATTGGTGTGAATTTGTTTAATTGCTACTCTTTTAACAACCAGCTAGGAAAGTCTTGATTGAAATAAAATTTTGATCTTAGGTGGTGAGCCATGGAGATGGGAATGTCTTTGGAAAATGGGATACCACTTCACAGCAGCCAAGGTTAAATAGAATGCTGGAGGCTGGGAGAAGCCTGGAAAGGTAGATGGATTGACAAGCAGATAGCTCAAAAGGAGCCAAGAGCTAGGAGAATTCTATTCATTCTGCTTGTGTGTTATGCATATTTCTTTAAACTATTGGATCAAAGGCATGCTTTTAATTTCCTCAGAAGAAATCACTGGGCATGGCATAAACTGACAAGTGAATAATTTTCATTATAGAGAGAAGTAATGTCAAATTATTACTCCGGAATGTAGGATGAAATATCAGTCAAATATTCATTAACTTATTAAGAAGATTGGCATCTATCCTAAATTTACCATATGTGGGTATAATAGATTTGCTTAAAACATTTTCAAATAAAAGGGAGGTTATTTTAAAATGTGACACAAAATGTCCATTATTTAAGAGTTTAAAAGATAAATCTCAGTACTCTACACTAAATGCAACAATATTTTAATACAGGCAGGTGTCCAAAACAATTATATGTTATTTGCAATAGACATATGCCTCCACTTAAAAAAAACAAACAAAGCAAAAAACAATAACAACAAAAAAACACCCGTGAGGCAGCCCGATGGCGTAGTGGTTAAGTTCACGTGCTCTGCTTCAGCAGCCCGGGGTTCGCAGGTTCCGATCCCAGGCGCAGACCAATGCACCGCTTGTCAAGCCATGCCGTGGCGGCGTCCCATATGAAGTAGAGGAAGATGGGCACGGATGTTAGCCCAGGGCCAATCTTCCTCAGCAAAAAGAGGAGGATTGGCATCGGATGTTAGCTCAGGGCTAATCTCTCTCACACAAAAACAGCACGCTTGAGGAATGGAGTTTTGTGAAAGTGGTGCTGGATTAGAAGTCACAGGTTCTATCCTAGGTTGGGCTTCCTCTGCTGGGGATATTACACATAGTTGGTAGAGGATGCAAATAAGATGAGACATAGTAATAGGCTTTGAGAACTGAAAAAACCTATCAAATGCAAAGCATTCTATTATCATACAAAAATCGGTGTACTCTGATGTGGTGTGCCTAAGTAAAAATTTCAAATGCCAACATCAAAATTTAAATTCAATAGAAAAGCTCACTATTTGAAGGATTTTGCAGTTTTTTTGTAAAGTAAATATACCATTCCTAAATCAATTTGTTTTTGTGAATTTATTTGGTTTTCTTAAAATGAAGTTGCTTTACTGTCATATATGATAGTTTCATTTTTGATCATCTAATTGATTCAAAACATTCTGTACTCAAAGGCCCCCTAAATGCTCAACTTGGTTGTGATTACTTTCAATTCGGGCCCTCCGTGTACTGGACACAGAAAGCAAAGGCAGTGCTGCCACCAACAGGAAAATGCAAGTCCCAGGATCTCCTCTTAGACAAAAATTCTCCATTTTCTCCACTTAGAACTCTTGTTAAATAAACTAAGGCATTGTATGGGCAACAGAAAAAAATAGAGAAAAGAGCTAGCTCCTTAGGTGAATGAAACTTAAGTTTAAAACTAAACAAAATTACATCTTATAACAGCAAAAAAAAAAAAGTCATCCTGGTATAATGGACTCAAAGGCAGATGTTCTTGGTATAAGGTACAGAATAGACATAAGTGCTAGTGATTGATCTCTATTGAATATTTGGTAAGGAGTCTCCATGAAAATATTCGTCCTTATCTACATGACGAAAATACAAAGAAAAAAATGACAAAGAAAATACTAGCATGCATTTAGTAAAGAATTTGGTTGGTGTCACATAATTTCATGACTGTACTGTTGTATAAGAGTATAGACGTGTAATTTGCACTCCACTTGCTGCAAAATTTTGCTTTTATATCAAAAATAAATACTTTTTATGTTACAAAAGCATCACTCAAAATGACCAGGAAAAATGGAATACTAACATTTAAAAAGTATGTAATATGATCTTTCTTAAAACTAAAAGGTTTATATAATTATAAATTATAATTATATAAATTAATTATATTATAATTTGTGTTTTAAACTTTGGACACATTTGAGGGGTAGATATATATATCCATATAAGGCTTTTCCAACTCTTACATTCAAAGGCTCTCTCAGTCCTTGGTCTGGAATCATCTTTGTGAGCATTAGAGGAAATTAGAAAATGTTCTTTCTGTAGTCACAGCCATGAGAAGAAAATTGTGGAGTGTCACTAAATCCCCAGCTCCTCCCATCCATTTTTTTTAACTACTCAACCTTTCTCATTTCAAATAGCTCAAAATTACAAAAGACCAAATTCCTCACTCAGTTACACCCACACAATTCCCACTGCATTTTTGTAAATTGCATTAAACACATCCAAAGCTACTTTTATCCCAAATGAATATGGTATTTATTTATTTTACTTCCAATTAATATTTGTCTGATGTTAAAGAAATTTCTTAGAATTTTCATGAAAATCATCAAAGGTCCTAGAAAATCAATTTTAGTCCGTGTGTTTTTAATTCTTGACTTTCGACCACCTATTAAGCACTTACTGTATGGCAGTCCCTGTCTGAGATACTGGATATGCCAAAATGAACAAGATACAGTCTTCTTGATTCTAAAACTAAGAATTAATAAAGGAACAATTTTTTTATCTCTGACCTGTGAATATGTTTATTTGCAGATACTCCATGTAGAATTCACAAGATAAATATGAAATGTTATAAGAGCAATTATTGGTGAAATTTGACAACTCTAACAATCTCCCTAACTTGTTTCATCCACCTTTTAGGTACTCAGGTGTCAGTACTCAGTGTTTCAGTGTTGAGTCAAGTGACTTTTTACTTCTATCAAATTATATTATTTAGACCACACCATTCTGAGTGTGTGATTCTTTAAAAATGAAGATGACATGATTTAACAATTCTTAAAAGGGCAGAGAGCACAGATGGTTTCCAAATTCCTCCACTCCCATTTCTCCTTTCTCGGCAAACTTTCAATCCACAGCACACACTGTAGGAAGGCGTGCCATGTTGACAATTTGCGTTGTGGCCCTCCAGCCCACCATGCTTCCTCAGCTTGCATTTTCAGAATAGCCTCTCAGCTAGAATCCTTGCCTCCAGGCTCACCTGCGTGTCAATCCATTCTCTGTACGCTCAATCATTTTATGTCTATTTAAAACCCTTTAATGTTGTCTTAAAACCATCCGTTTAAAACTCGAACTTCCTGGAATTGCTTTGGAGGACCTTCATGATCTGACCCTTTCTTACCTTCAGCTATACCGACTTCTTGCAGTCCCCCAAATCTTCCCTGCTCTCTTTTGCCTCCTGATCTTTGCATATTTAGCCCCTCTACTGGAATTCCCTTCTTCCCTTCTGTTCCATTATTCTGGCTAACCTTTATGTGTCCTTCAATGCTCTGCTTAGCTATCTTCTTCCCCAGAACCTTCCTTGATTCACAAACAGGTTAAGTGTCTATCATAGAGTAGGTTAGGTGCCTATCAAAAATTGTCCCATAGAACCTTGTGCTCACCCCATCCTATCTTAGTGCATATCATTTTTTTGTGATCATCTGTTTAATTATCCATTTCCCCAATTATAAAAGCAGGAAGTCAGCCTTATTCACCTTTGAATCTTCAATCCATGACATATAGTAGTGCTCAATAAAAATATACTGAATAAAGAATTTAGGAGTAAATTTGCTCTTCCTAAAATGAAGCCTATAGGCTTGTCTGCTCACATTAGCATGAGGTTCTAATCTACCACACTGAGCACTCACGGAGGATGGATAACTCACAGGAGAAGATTCTCTTGCTATAAATTATGCAAATAGGAATCTGTATGAGGATAACTGCTTAAAACATTTTCTTTTGGCTAAGCATTAAGAATCACATTATATCTGATTTTTAATTTACTGATGAACGGGGCAATACAACGTAGAGAAGGGATGGAGAGCTGAATGCAAATTGAGGAGTCGTAAGCCACGTCTATTTGTCCCAAAAGACTGCTCATTGAAGGTCGATTAACACGCAACCGTCAGTTGTCTAATCACCTTTCAGGCTTTGTCAAGTGGCCAGCTGTCCTCCCAGATGACACCTTTGTCTTCTCCCTAGTGTACCACATCTCTCTACATATGAGTATCCAGAATTAGATTCATTATTCACATAATAAAAGGTAGGTCAATACAGGCTGACTAAAGGCCCAGGCGTGAAAGTGAGCCTGGTCGTAATGTATTCCCATGGCTGCCACTGATACCAGACTTTGTTCATCATCCCAATAGGTACACTGAGACCAGGTCATCCAGCACTAGTAGTCTAGGATTTCATTCTCATTCTTAACACTTCCCTGTTTTTCTTCATTTATGTGCTGCTATTGCTTTTAATTAGTATAACTTCTTGAACTTTAAAAAGAAACCAAGTTCAGCAAATGTCAAAAAATACGGGGCACGGATGAAAACAAAGAGGATTAATTACCACTTCCCAGAAACCATTTCTGCTGCTGGTAGCATGCCTCTTCTTCACCTGTAAAAATAAATTCCTCTAGCTATCTAGGATTTTCAATTTAAATGCTGAAAATAAAAAATAAAAATTTTGAAGTGCTCAAAATAACAAAACACAAAATTTCACATTAGGGGTAAGGTTTGCCACCAAAATAAGCGGTATAGGTACCTTGATAACATCTCTTTCATTCTCATGTTTAAGCAAAATGTCTACATAAAATAGTTTTATCTTATTAGGTTAAATAGCATCGGTGGTGAAAGCAATATATGGGGGTTTACTACAGGATTGTCTCACTCTTCCAGGATTTGATTAACATTTTTTCAACTGTTATTTCCCTTACCTACAGGATGATAAATGGCATACATAAAAGCTAGCCTAAGGCCCTGTAGGATTTTCTGACTTGTAAATCATCAAAGAGTAATTAAATAATGGTTAATCCTGGTCTAAGATTTGAGTGTGTTTTATGATAAAAAGGTCCAGAGTTCTGAGTCTTAGCCCTACCTGTACAACTCTAGGTTTGTGATTTGAGGCAAGTCAGTTCATCATCCCTGCCTTCCTTCCTTCATTCATTCAGTGGGCAAGGCAGGGAAAATACAAAGATGATTTAGCCAAGCTCCCACAAGAAGTCTCTGATTCTCAGTTTCCTTATTTGTAAAATGGGGCTTTCTTAATGAGGATTAAATAAAATAAAATATGTTAAAGTACGTTGTAAATGGTTAGGAGCCATGCAGATGTTAAATGTTATTATAATGACTAAAAATAATGACGAGAACTTTGAATCAATAGATCTCCTTAAAATATTTGTTTCACTTTTTAAAATTTTTCTTATTTGGAAATAAATGCAAACTTAGAGAAAAGTTGCACAATATGAGAATAGCACAAAGAATACCCATATACCTTTCACTCAGATCATCTATTTATAACATTTTACCCCATTTGCTTGCTCTCTATTTCTCTCTCCCTCTCTCTCAGTATATTCTCTTTCCTAAACCATTTAGAGATAAGTTACATGCCTTATGGCCCATCACTCCTAAATATTTCAGTGTTTCCTAAGAATAGGGGTATTTGTTCACATAACCATAGTACAGTTTTCAACTCTAGTAAATTTAGCATTGATATAGTATTTTTATCTCATTTGTCATCCATATTCCAATGTTGTTAATTGACCCAATAATGTTTATAGCATCATTTCGTCTCCTCCAGTACAGGACTCAGCCTAGATCAGGTATTGCCAAGTAGTTGTCATGTCTCGTTAGCATCCTTCATCTGGAACATTTCCACACCCTTTCTTTGTCTTTTATGATGTTGACAATTTTTAAGAATAAAGTCCTCTTTTTTTAAAAAAAAGATCATTCTTTGCTTGTTTCACTTTTTTAATGACTATTTTACATTCATCAATTGAAGGTTCTATTCCTACCACTGGGAACCCAGAAGCCATCCCTGTGTGTAAAAAGATAGTGTACACGTGGTGTCTGACTTGCCACAAGTGATAATGTAATATTAATTCCATCTTCCCTCCTCTCCTGCCCTATTTCTTCCTCTGGTTCTTCTGTTGTTCTGTTGATCCTTAGACTGTGGCCTCCAACTTACTCTCCTTTCCTGTTATCTGCGCTAAATGGGTCATAGACAGAAGGTCATGTCTGTTCCTGTTGTTCCCACAAGAAGGAGAGCGGGATGAGGAAGAGCTGATGGTTCTGACAGCCCCACAGCAGGGCTCCATCAGTTTTTGCTTCTGGTTCTAAATCATCCTTGATTCTTCTACGGTATCCTCCACCCTCCTAACCTCCATAGGTTCTTCCTGCTAAAAGACAGATTCCCATCATAGTTGCCCTTCCGAGTTTTCAGCACGCACCTTGAATCTTATTCACTTGAACCGTAGAACAACCAAATGTGTTCGGCAGGATTTATTACCACTATTTTGCAGATAAGGAAACAGTGGTTCAGACACATTAAGTGATTTTCCCCATAATCAGGTGCTTAGAGGGTGATAGATTCAGGCTGAAATCGAATGCTTCTGGTTGCTTGTTCAGTGGTATCCCACTACATTTTCTTGCCTCCTTACAGTAACTTTACACCCACAGATGGTGGGTAATTCCCTGACGTGGTGGCCCAGGGCACAGTACACTGAGGTTAATCTGCCTCTTCCTTTATGGAAAATGGTAGGTGTTTTTAGATGGCACATTTAGGGCATATGGTGCTTAAACTCTTACTTAAACTTGAAATTTGGCAAAAATATAGAAATACATTTGTTGTAATACGCATTTAGCAAATTTGAAAGAAATATATAGCTTTGAGAAATTTTCAGTAAATGCTCATCAAAATTCTTCTGAGATCTCAAGAATAATAGCTTTTAAATGAGGAGTTCATATTGTGAGGATACTAATTTGCAAATACCCACAATCGTGAAAAACATCTAAAAAAAGACAGGGGAAAAAACTAAAAGATCCTCCCAACTTCCTTATTAACAGTATAACACATGCCCATTAAAGAAAATTTATAAATACACAAACTAAAAAGGGAGGACACTATAGCCACCTAACAAATGTGGAAACTAAGAGAGATTGAGTCTTAAGTGTCTTGAATGTGGCCACACTAGTGGTTAGTAGAAGACGTGGGATTAGACCTTGGATCTCCTGGCTGTTAGTCCAGTGCACCTGCCTACATTTTATGAGTTTTTTATGATATATAAATTCAAAAAGTTTCCAGTCCTCTTGTATAGAACAAAAATATGCACTGACCTAAGTTATATTGAGCCAAGAGAGACTTTTAGAAAAATTAAATATTAAATTGAGCAAATACTTTTTTAAAGAAAGAAAATTCATCATAGGGGGCCTTTACTGAGGAAAATGCCAGCGAAATATCTTTAGCCTCAGATGAGTAGGAGAGAGTAAGGTGTACAAGACTTGTCTTGTTTCTTCAAGGATTTTCTCACATTGGGCAATCAGCCGAGGCTTGGAGTGTTTGTGATAACTGCATCCATTTCAAGTTAATTTTTGAATATGCCACAAGTTAAGAGTTGAGGTTCATTTTCTGTTTATGGATGTCCAATTGTTCCAGCAATATTTGTTTGATGTTCTGAATAATAGGTTATGAGATTAACTGCAAAAAATCTCAAACATCAGAACTACACACAGGCATCATGCATATTGCCAAAGCGAGCTTTCTTCCCCTTTAAGTAGATCTCTCTAGGAAATAGAATTAAGCTTTTAAAAGTTCCCTCAAAGATAATGAGGATCTTATTTTTTCTCAAAATATAATAAAATAAAAGGTAAGCACCCATGTTATTGTATATCATAAATGCTTTCATTGGGAATTTTCTTAAAGAAATCACAAGTAGGCGTTAAAGAGAATAAAATTTCAAGAAGCATAAGTGAAGCAATTATTAGAATTCATCAAACATCCAAGGTATAAGAATGCAGAGTATAAAATCTGCAATTCTGTAAATGAGCTTGCTGCAAATGCTCCAGTTTCAAAAGATTTGCCAGTTCCTGATGAGTTGAATTGTTCCAAAACTGTCCACTTGGTGGCACCGTGGTGCTGCTGCAGGAATGAGCCTGCTGACTTGGGTAAAGGTTCAGTTAGGGCCTGATTTCTTATGTAGGGTTTCATGATTCTTAAACATGTGGTCATACCACAATACGTGCCAACAACAGACAATTGCCCTAGTCATTTGTGCAAGGGAAGAGAAAGAAAAAAGCATTTGTAGGTTGTTCAAGAATGGACAGGATTTAAGAGGACTTGTACGACAGGTTGAACAAGTGGATGGGTGAAAGCCAACCCAACCTGTCTTTTATCTACATTCTTAGACAGAAATGCCTCTGTAGGGTTTTTTCTCTCTCCCTTCTTATGACTTGATTCTGAGTAGAAAACTTGACACTAACAACATCAGCCCAAATGAAAGCTCAAATTGAGCTTCATTTGTTCTTTAGTAAGTATTTATTAAGCATCTGCTCTGCCATCATTATTGGGCACCATAAGTTACATGATAGAAGGCTAAACACAGGTCTTATCCTTGATGTTCTTGCAGTCTACCTAAAAAGACAAGATGTACATGTGAAACAGTAACGGCTGAACTGTGTACTAAAGGGAGAGCCAACTGGAAGCCATAATTATGAGAGGCTTCACCAAGCAGGTGGGACTATAGCTGGTCTTAAAGAATGGCTTCATTGTGGCGGCAGCCTGTTGCTGCACAGCTGAGTGACAGCAGTGCAGGAGGGAGTAGGGTTCCCGTGGGCAGTCATTCTGGTGGCGTGGCTGGGGAGGGGGGAGGTCAGAGCCTCCTGCTCTGCAGCAGCTGGCGAAGCAGCCATGCCAACTGGATTTCCCTGCCTCTTCATCCAGCTGAGCCATTACTCAATGGATCCAACTCTCTGATCCATTTTTTTTAATAAGTAGATGTTTTTCTTCCAGATATTGAGGTGAACACAATCTATTGATTCATTTAATTTATATTTTATATAGTTGAGTTAGAAATTTGAACACCAAATATGTGGGATGTCTGTGAAATAATTTGATGAATCATGAACCTAAAGAATAAAGTTTATATTTCTTAGAAAAGTGTTGATGATGTTTAACAGCTTGACCTTAGTCCATACCAAAGTATGTAGAGGTGAAATGATATGAAGCCTGGGATATACTTATTTCAGCAAAGAAAAAACAATATATATTGTAGTGTTGTATAATTCTGATGATTGTTGATTCTGAATGATGGGTATAGTATAAGGATTTATTTTGCTATTCTATTTCTGTGTATGTTTGAAATGATTTATGATACCTTTTTCTTAAAAATTAGTTGATGGTTTGAAAAGATAGTTCTGGCACTGGGCAAGACTGAGCGTGAGGTTAAGGGAGCTGGGTCCAGGTGAGGGTGTGGATGATGAGGAAATGAAGCAAAAGTTAGCACCAAGCCCTCCAGCTTGGAAAAGCACTATTTACCAATTTGTTCTACCCAAAGCATGATGGAAATAATGTCTGTCCTCCCAGAAAGATTTACAAGTTAAAAAAAGAATCTTCAGGAAATGGACTGCTGCTTCTTGCTTCAACCCATTTGTCCAAGTGTGACAAGTAGGAGTTAAAGAGATAATCAGTCAAATGTGGATTATCAGGGACTGTGCATTGGGAACATAATAGCATCTACTAGACAAGGAATGTGTACACACTTAACTGTTCAAGTCCTTTTATACAGATTCTCTCAAACGTGTAAGAAAAGCCATTCTCCTTTATGTCTGTCCTCTAACATTACTCTGGCATTCTGTTCTCTCATCTGCAAGCTAAAGAGAAAGAGGCTAGCAAATCAAGAAACAATGAAAAAGAAAAAGAAGGAAACATTGTGTTATAGTGGACAGAGCATAGAACCAAAAGTAAGAAAACTTAGCTTAGAATGCTGATTCTTCCACTTTTGAATTGTGTGATTGAGGACAAGTCATTTAACTTTTCTAAAATCAGTTGTCTCTGTATAAAACAGGGGTGCTAATAACATCACAGGTCTGCTGTAAGGAATAGACAGTCTAATGAAGTGATTTTTGAAGTGTTTACTCGCAGCCATAATTTGCACTGCAGATACGCTCTCCTCCAACTTCCCTTGTATGCACACCCGCTAGTCCTGAAGTCCACAGCAAAGGAGGATAAATACACAAGATTACAAATTATAGGTTCAATAGAGACCCAACCAGGTGTGAGATGAAAGCCATCTGGGAATGATAGGAAATGGAGAAGAACCTGGTTGATCTCCCCCAGGAGGAAGACAAGGTATAAGAGCAAGCCAGAAGGTTGGAGCGAGAAGAAGGAAAGTCGGGAAACAGCCTTAAAAAGGAGAATGATAATGAGGAACAGCACCTCTCACTCCTAATGTTTCCTTCCTTGTGGAGGGAGTTTTTCTAAAGTAACCCTCCTGGCCTCTCTTTGGTCTCTCACTTAACTCCTCTACCAGTGGGGTGGAGGAATGTATCTCGTTGGTGAGTTTGGAATAAGACACAGGACAAACATAAGCTATCCCTTTCCTTTTCCTTTCTCCTATGGTGTCTGCCTGCCTGCCAAGAGCATGAATTGTGGTCTGCTTTATTACTAATAAGACTGTTGTGAACATACCATGGGTACATGGCAAAAATGGGCTTTCCAATACTGAAATCCAGAATTAGAAAGAATTACCCGCATATTCCATAGATGCTAGAAAATTGCAGGCCTATGCCATAGAGGGCAAATCCCCATTTACAGCTAAGCTTACCACCCAATCTGCCATAAAATATATTTATATAATTGTAATATTGTAAATGATGTTAATTGGTTGCAATTTTCAAATCAACTATAGACAAAGCATAGGTGATATATCTAGTTGTAGAATGGAATGTAAGTGCTGTGAATCTTGATGGTGTAAAAATAATTGGTCAATATTATTGACCAATAGTGGGATGTAAAGGAGAGAGATGGTGTTATGTGCTGAATTTTTGTGTTCCCCCAAATTCATATGTTGAAATCCTAACCCCCAAGGTGATGGTGTTATGAGGTAGGGCCTTTGGAAGGTAATTAGGTCCTGAGGGTGGAACCCTCATGAATGGGATTAGTGCCCTTATAAAAGGCACCCCAGAGAGCTCCTCGCTCTGCTCTCTGCCGTGTGAGGACACAATGAGAAGAAAGCCATCTGCAAACCAGGAAGTGGACCCTCACCAGACACTAGAACTGCTGGGGCTTTGATCTTGGACTTTCCAGCCTCCAGAACTGTGAGAAAGATATTTCTGTTCTTTAAGCCACCCAGTCTGTGGTACTTTGTTATGGCAACCCGAACTGACTAAAACACATGCTGATCTTTTAAAACCACAAATCAGTTGTCACTTTCCTGCTTAAAACCTCCATGGCTTCCCACTTCACCTGGAATAAAATCCGAACTGTTTACTGTGGTCTCCCAAGCCCTATAGGCTCCTGTCTCATCTAGTGCACGCTCACCCTCACTCACAACACTCTGACCATTCCGGCTTTACAACAGCTTCTCAAGAATGAAAACATTTCCATTGCTGTTCTGCCTGCCATGACATATAAATGTGAAGCCCATATGCTCCCCTCTGCAATTCAATTTAACTTCCTCTCTCCCTCAACAACGTATACACAAACAACATATTGCTCCTTTTCACTGATGTTTTCTAGGTCTATCTTTGTTGGTAATTCAACTTAATTAATTGCTTTATAGTGTCCCACTGTATGATCATAAGCCCCATTTGTTTATGCATCCCCTGCTGATGGACATTTAAATTGTTTCGAATTTTTTGCTGTTACTAGTAGATTTTTAGTAAACACCTTTTATCCAATTTGAGAAGATTCTTTATCACCTGACAGGAAATTTTTATAGTAAGTAAATCTCAAATTTTATCAAATATTTGTATTAGAATTATCTGGTAAGATGTTTATATAATCTTACTTTTTCAATGAGTCAATGTATTAAATTACTTGGATAGATTTTCCAATATTAAACTATCCTTGATTTGTGAGATAAACTCAACATTGGTCATGATTTTAAATACTGCTACCTGGATTTAGTTTACTAATAATTTTTTTTCATAATTTCACATGTATGTCCATAAATGAGACTTGTCAATAAGCTGATAGCTTAGTTTTAGTGTACGAGGTTATGCCAGGCTTATTCAGTGAGTTGACTATCTTTCTGTTTTTTTCCTCAGGTCTGAAAAAGTTTATCTACCTGTTCCTTGAAACTGTCATGCAACTCATCTTTTGTTACCTGAAACATCTTCTTTTGGAAGAGTAAATCTGTTTAAACTGATACAATTTATTTAGTGCTTATTCATTTATTTTGGTTTTCTATTTTTTCTGAGTTTGTTTTAATATTTATATTTTTGAGAAAATTGTTTTTTAAATTATTGGCCAAAAAATGGTTAGTCTCTACAATTATATATATGTATATAATATTTGTGATTATACCCTGTAATTATATCCCTATTGCAGTTTATTGGTGCCTGCTTTTATTTTTTTGGTCCGTTCTCTTAAGGAGATATATTTTTTGTCTTTTCAAAAAAATAGATTTTGAGTATGTTAATTATTACTATTGGTGATTTTTCTTTGGTTGTTTTCTCTGTTCATTTCTGCTCTCATTGTTGTTAACTGCTTGTATTTTTGGTAGGTTTAGTGTCTCATTTGTACAGTGCCTTGAATTAAATCATGAAATCATTTATTGAAAAGAATTTCTTATTGTTTATAAGTAAACACACTAAGGTATAAATTCCCTTCTAAATATTATAGCTGCATAATACAAATTTTGGAATGTAGATTTTTTTGTTCAGTCTTAAATATTTTATCTTTTTTTGTGTGGTTTCCTCTTTAGCCCATGAATTATTTGGGAGTGTTGGGGTTTTTTTAAACTATTATTTTGTTATTGCTTTCTAATTTAATTACATTATATTTAAAGAACATGGTCTGTGTGGTAGTAATTCTTCGAAATTTGTCGAAACATTCTGTTACCTGATACATGTTCAATTTTTATAAATGTTCTATCTGTGCTTGAAAAGATTGTATATGCTTTATATATTGGGCAAAAGGTTTTGTGTGTGTGCGTGCACGTCTGTGTATGATAAACTCTTATTTTAGTAGACCAAGTATTATTTATCCTCGCTAATTTTTATTTTTGTCTATTTTATCTGTTTTTAATCAAGGTTTTTTAAATTTTTCAACCATGATTGTAGGTTTTTCCATTTCTCTTTCTGGTTCCTTTGGTTTTGTTTTAGTTTGAGGCCATGTTATCAAGTCTATACATGCTCATGATTATTATGCTTTTTTTGTGGATTGCTCTTTTATCATTGTGTAGGTCTGCTTCAGCCCTATTAATGCATTTAACAAGTTCTCTTTTGTTTGACTTTAAAATTGTTATATAGTTTTTTTTTTTAAGATTTTATTTATTTATTTTTTTCCCCCCAAAGCCCCAGTAGATAGTTGTATGTCATAGCTGCACATCCTTCTAGTTGCTGTATGTGGGACGCGGCCTCAGCATGGCTGGAGAAGCGGTGCGTTGGTACGCGCCCGGGATCCGAACCCGGGCCGCCAGCAGCGGAGCGCGCGCACTTAACCGCTAAGCCACAGAGCCGGCCCGTGTTATTATAGTTTTTGTTTTGATTATGATCTTAGTTTTACTTTGTGGTTTTATTTTATGGGTGTGTCTATGAGGAGTAAATATCTTGATTTTATAAAATCTTTTATGGGTATTTTAATAGCTGAGTTTAATCTGTTTATACGTATTCTGATTATTGAAACACCTAGAATTATTTACGTCATATTGTGTGTTTATGTTTACCATGCTTTTTCTTTGCTTCTTTTCCACTGTTTCTTTCCTTTAGTTGATTTTTATTAAAAATTTAAAGGTCTCAGTATCTTTTTCCTCATAATAAAATTATAAACTCCCTCCCATTTACAGGCATTACTTAATTAATTTACAACTGTGTGTATCACTTAGGCATCATACTTTCTTTTTTTTCTTAGAGTAAATCTTTGCAAAAAGCTCTTTAATTGAGGGCCTGTGGACAGAAAATTCTTTTTGTATATCTCTGAATAATATCTACATTTTAAGCTCAATCTTGAACAGTAGTTTAGCTAGGCATAAAATTATATTTTAGGTCTGCCAACAAAACTGAAAGGAATTGGGGCAAACAAGTCTTTCATTGAAGGGGAATCTGGGCAGTACATCACAGTGTCCACTACACCATAACTCTGTCCTGTCCTGACATAATTTGAGAGACATCACAGATTGAGTCCCAAGAGTGGCTTGGCCCACATTCTAATTGCTCAACAGTATCATCTTCCCTTACCACTCCATATAGACCACTTCATGTACATTATTTAGCTCTGGCAGGTGTCATAGTTCTTTTTTAGCTTACCTTCACCGTCTAGGGGATCTACCAGTCTCCATTTCCTTTTACACAAAGTGAGTCTGGCACAAGTGTCCAGTAGTGTGTGGAGCAAATGTTACTAGATGGTGGTGGTGGTGGCGGTTGTTTTTAATTCAATCTGAGAGGATCTGAATTTTCATCAGTTCAACCCATTTCTATTTATTTTTATTTGTGCTGTGTTAGAACTTACTTATGCTATCGTATTGTATATTTTCTATTTACTGTACTTTATTTTATTTCTGATTTTCTGTCTTCTACTCAGTAGGTAAAATTTTATTTGTCAGATGTGAAAGTTATACATTTCATTTTTATTCTTCTTGTGAGTGCTCGTTCTTATATTTATTTTTCTATAAATTTCTTAAACTTATGGATGATCTGTTTTTCCCTGAATAAGACAACTGAATGAGTGAATAAATGAGGAAGAATGTGATGTAAATAAGCGATGCACTAAAACAAAATGACAATGTTTAAAATAAAAAGATGGGCCAAGATTTTTCAGCCAAGTGCCGATTAAAATAAAGCCAAAGAAGCAGGATAAATTGTATAAAATAGTATCCAAGTAAAAAAGAAATAAATAGTATAAAAGGCATCAGTCCACAACAAAAACATGTCATTTACTTTTTATCACTAAGTAAAATCGTTTTAAAATATAGAAAGTAATGATTATTAAAAATGAAAGCAGAAACAAAAACGTGTATTCTAGAAGACTTTTTAGACCATTTTTAGCCTTTGACAGATCATGTCTGCAAAAAATAAACAATGACATAAAGTATTTGAAATATAGGGGGAAAAAGAGCCCTACAAAAAATACATAGTTCCTTGTGTCTTTGATACATTTATAAAAATTGATAGTGTACTAGATTCACTAGTTTGGCCTACCCAACAGTCATTCTAAACTTTATTCTCTACGATAGAGACCAGAAAACTGAAAAGGAACCTATCTGAGGATCTCTTGTGACTGGGGGTGCCCATGAGGTTCAGTTCTGGCCAAAGACACATCAGCACAAATCTGCTAGTGCTTGTCTGTTCGTCTACCTCTTTCTTCCTGCCTGGACCGCACACAGTTGCCAAAGATGCAGCACCATCTCTCCATACTGGCAGAGCAGAAGAGAAGAGCCTTGCTCCTTCGTGGAGGTCGTGGACTTCCTACTGTGGACTTGTTCCAGGACACAAATCAGCCCCTTAACCCATACTCATTCAAGCCCCTTTAATGGGTTTTCTGGCACTTGCTGCTAAGCACAGTGCTAACTTAACACGGCCACAAAGAAAACATCAGTACATATACCAACGCAAAACCTGTGCGGGACACATGCTTTAACCACAATTCAACCATACTAGAAATAAATAATAAGGGTTTTAAAATCAATTATAAAATTTAAAGCATTCTTCTCAATAACTACTAGCAAAGGAGGAAATAAGAATGCGAGTATATACTATTTGTAAAAAAATAAAATTAAGGTATTAAATTAAGAATCCTCAAGATACAATAATTAAATTACAAATTCTGCTCTCCAGAATTCCTTATCTACCCTTTCTGCTTTATTTTTTTCCCTGAACTTTATCACTTTCTCATATACTACATAATTGACTATATTCTCTACTTAATGTCCACCTTGCCCCACTAGAATGGATGCTCCATGAGGCCAGGATTTTTGTCTGTTTTATTCACTATTGGATCCCCAGCACCTGAACTATTGCATGGTTCACAGTAGACATTCAGTAAAATTGTTGAATGAGTTAATAATTCCACTGAAAGCCAAATGCATAGTCTTAATTTTTATCATTAAAATAAAAAATGAAATAATCCAACTCAAGTTAAAAGAGATAAACAGCAATCAGTCAATCATCAAATAAATAAAATCCCTAAGTAAAGCAGAAAGAAAAATAATAAAGCAGAAATTAATAAATTTTTAAATGTAGGTTTTATAATTAAATGAAATTCTCAATGAAAAAATAGATGACAGACTTCTGGTAAATCTAATCAAGAAAAGTAGAAAATCACAAATAAACAAAAATAGGAAGAAAAAAGCTATTGTAACAGCTAGAAAGGAGAATAATAAATGATAGTAGAGGACTATTTATAATTCCCTGCCTATAAAATTTAGTCTTAAAAAATAGACAGTTTTCTGTGAAAATATAAATTTGATAATATTGACTTAAGAAGGTCAACAAAATCTGAATAGATCAATAATCATCAGTAACCAAAAAATGGAAGTTATCAAATCATTATTTTAAAAAATAAAAGGCTTTGAGGATTTTCTCATTCAATTCTTTCAAACTTTCGAGGAAATATAAATCTCTGTGCTATAGAAAACTATTAAAGGGCCGGCCCCATGGCTTAGTGGTTAAGGGCGCGCCCTCCGCTGCGGGCGGCCCAGGTTCGGATCCCCGGGCGCGCACCGACGCACCACTTGTCCGGCCATGCTGAGGCCGTGTCCCACATACAGCAACTAGAAGGATGTGCAACTATGACATGCAACTATCTACTGGGGCTTTGGGGGAAAAATAAATAAATAAAATTATAAAAAAAAAAAAGAAAACTATTAAAGAACATAGCAACACATGAAATTGGTGTTGAATTTTATTAAGTGCCTTTTCACTATCCATTGATGTTATTTTTTTCTGACCCTATTGATTTGATTTATAGTGTTAATAAAAGTCCTAATAATAAATCATTGTTGCGTTGCTGTGGTGTAGAAATCTTTTACTCTGCTGTTGAATTCAGTTTGCTAGTCCAACTGCACAATAGAATATTAAACAGCCAGGGGCCGCCCCGTGGCTTAGCGGTTAAGTGCATGCGCTCCGCTACTGGCGGCCCAGGTTCCGCTCCCAGGCGTGCACCAACACACCGCTTCTCGGGCCATGCTGAGGCGGCGTCCCACATACAGCAACTAGAAGGATGTGCAGCTATGACATACAACTATCTACTGGGGCTTTGGGGAGAAAAAGGGGAAAAAATAAAAAAGGAGGAGGATTGGCACGGATGTTAGCTCAGAGCTGATCTTCCTCAAAAAAAAAAAAGATTATTAAACAGCCAATTAAAGGGGAGGTTCTTCATAAAAATGAAGAAATTTTTATGACATGAGAAAATGCTTATGAAATAATGTTGTTTTCTTTATTCTATTTTATTTCCTCTAGTGGGTTGAAAATTATATGCCTTTATTCTTCCAGTACAGCATTTCTCAACCTTAAATTCCACCTTGTCTGATGTTAACACTGCCACCTTGACTTTCGATGTTTCTGACAGTGTAGCTTATTGATAACTGGTCATCTCCAGGAGTCCATCCAATGGTCTGCCAGTAGTTTCACAATTTTAGAGGAAAAAGTGATGAAACCATTTTGATCACATACATTTCTCCAATTTGAAATATTAGATTAATCATGATTTTCACAGAAATCCCGTCACAATCTAATAACCATTGTGTTTTTGAAATTTGTACAAGTACTGAAAGGATCTTAAGTTAACAGCATGAAGCTCTTCTCAATTACTGTGTTTTCACATTTGCACATTTCCATTAGTTAAATGACTATCCAAAGGAGCTGGACAACTTAGATGCCTTTTCTGTCTCCTCTACTGAGCAGCTGATAGCAAGCCCATTTGCCTCCAGATTAAAATTGTGGCAACTTCTACCTGTGTTCTACTTGTGGAAATTAGCATTTTTCCACGTTATTTGCACATTATTCACATATTTGCATGTTGTTTACATTTGCTGTATTTGCATTTTGCTTTTTGTGTTATAGCTCAAGTTCAACAAAATGGATCAGAGGGTCAAGAGTGCTATGTTAAAGAGAGAGAGTAGTAACTGACAAGCTGATTCCGAGATGTATATGGAAATACGACGGATCTAGAAGGGTCAAAACTATCTTAATAAAGGATGAGATTTATTTTATGAATTTTTGTAACTATTTTTTATGATTTTGAATAGCTTTTGTGGCATATGTATTATCTTGAGTAGACTGAACCTGTCACTTTAGGACCAAAATATATAGAAAATAAGATATCAGAATTTTTAATAAGACAAAGCAAATAGCACAATGGTAGAGCATTTGACTCTTACTCAATCATTTTCTTCACTTCTCCAAAAAGAGATTGACAAGACTGGGTCTGTTTAAAAAATCACTCCAAGTGCTGCAACTGTTGGCCTCCTCTGATTGAAAGACTGGTCCAGCTTCCAATATGGCGGAGTATACTGGTGGCTTAGTCCACTGGAAGTGGGAAGTTCCCTGTGCTTCTTTGGTCCTAGCATCTGGTTGTGTGTCCCCTATGTCAGAATGCCTACTGAATTCTGTTACGATTGATGCTAGCAGAACATGCTGAAATCTCTTGTTCCCTTTCGTCTTTCCTACCTTGTCGTAGAGTTCCAGACAGCTCCAATTCTTTCTCTAGATCCATAGCTCATGCTAGGCGAGCACTGAGAATTTCATTCACTTGAAGAAGAGGTTGTTACAACTTTAATCTGGAGGCAAGCAGCTTGCTTGCTACCAGCTGCTCAGTATGGGGTGGGGGGTGGGGGCGGTCCAGCTCCATCAGATAAAACTAATTACCTTGATTGTTGCCCCAAACACTCTCCCCTTCATGCTGTTCGCTGTTCGTATTGGTTGGCCCTGAGCTGGAGTATGCATGAGGCTTTCTGAGGAAGGAGCCTTACCTATGTGGGGGTGCTCCTGTGAGTATTTTGGGTGATATTTATTCTTCTCTTTTCTGCCCCAGCAGAGAAGGAACTAGCAGAAAGCAGGAGATTGACAATAACCAAGGGAAGAAATAATTGACAAAGCAAGTTCCCTGAGGGTCTAGAAAGGATAGAATTGACAACACAGGCAGAACAGGAATAGCAACATTTTTTCTTCTGTTAAATGGAGAGAAGATGGGAAAGCAAGGACAGCCTTAGATAAATTACCACAGTGCCTTGCAGGTAATCGGGACTCAAATAAATACTTACTGAGTTCAACAGATTTAACTAGTAAGACAAACTGCCAGCTCCTAGTGAATAAGAAAAGATGTCATTGGAACCTTATGGGCAGCAATAAGCCACGTGGAAATTTAATATAGCTATTTAGAGCAGAACATTGGGCTGGGTAGGCCCTGTAGTTGAGCAAATAGTATACTCAGTAGTCACCTATTCTTTTAATTATAATAATTACCAAATGCACCTCGTTAGTCAACATACTAGAACTAACCTGCACCAGCGCGTAAATCCTTTCCCACCTTTAAACGTTTCTAAAAGATTATGGAAGGAAACTAAGAGGAGTGAGCTCTTAAGTGTCAGGCTCTGTGCCAAATACCCTAATACATTGTAGTTTTGTTTAATTCCTCACAACAACACTGTTGAAGAAAGTGACTCAGAGAAATTAAGTATTTTGCCAAGGTCATTAATCTAGAAAGCAGAGCGGGGCTTCAAACTCAGATTTGCCCTGCGTAAAAGCCCACTCTTCCCCCAGGCAACAATGAAACAGTGCAACCAATGCAAAAGAAAAAAAGAAAAATTTAATCTCCAGTCAATTAATTTCATGCCAGCAAGAGGCCATTCGTGTACCTAACAGAGACAATGTCCAGCAGAAAAACAGTCCCACTTAACCTGACTTCTCTGTAGCTCTATAAAGTGTCACAGATTTGTGGGTTTTTTCAGAAAACTGAGAACTTGTGGATGGAGCATAACTTTTTGTTCATCTCCAGACTTCCTCTATTCTGGTGAGAAAGCAAATTTAAAATGCTTCCTATTTCTTTCCCTCTGAATTTGAGGTCCTCTATTATTTTCTGTCATCAAAACTCAGGAAACCTTATTATTTTATTAGGTCATTGGATGTGATTTATATGTCTCCCAGGAGGAGTGACTGCAGAAAGGGAGAGTGATAGGACTTATCAGGCCTGAGTGGACTGAGCTCACCTGTTAAATTAGCCTGTCTGCCCTGCTCTTGACAGTTATTAATGCTCCCACCTCCTGCCGCTTCCAATGCTTGTTCTTCTGGAGTGCCAATTCTGGATGTTATTGTTATATTGTGGCAACATTTATAGTCCAAACATGCCAGTGGTTTTCATGTCTTGGGCATAGTCCTGCTGTGACAGTTTTCTGGTTGACGCCCTTCCAACGCATCCTCCAAGAAGCCCAAAATGACCAGCATGAGCCAGTCACAGCCTCTGAACAACCAGCATACCCTTGCTTGGGCCACTTTCAAGTTCAAATTGTTTCTCAGTAAGCAAAGCATTGTGAGCTGCTAACTCTCCATTTACCTGACAGTTCCTGCTTTACCTTCATTGTGTTATAACCTTACATGCCTGATCACCCCTATAAGCTGACTATTTGCCCACACTAACAGACGTTTCCTGCCACAGGGTGGGCGAATGGGGACAGTGAGAGATGTGATTTCCTTGTATCAGTCAGGTACACGAGGTTATGCTGTGGTAACAAATGACCCACAGAATCTCAGCAGCTTACAGCAACAAAGCTCTATTTCTCATTCATATGATATGTTCATTGTGGGTTGGCTTCAGCTCTGCACCATATTGTCTTCACTATAGGACCCAGGCTAGCGGAGCAGCCTCTCTGGGGGAACATTAAGTCTGCAACAGAGGCAAATGAAGCATGACAAAACACAAACTCGTTCTTAAAGCATCTGTCCCCACTTCATCAACCAAGCAAGTCATATGGCCCCTCCTGATATCAGCAGAGAGGGAATGTGAAATCCTCCTTCAGGGAGCAGCACACATTTTGAGCGTTAATACAATGTACCACTCTCACTTTGATGGAGACCTGTCACAACATCACCACGTTGCCTTAGAAGGAGTGCCGGCTATGGAGCCCCAGTCTCAAGACCCCACAAGATTCTGCCAGGACAGCAGAGAGCCACTCATTTTCTCAGCTGCACTTGCCATGTTGAGTTGAGCTCCTCTGACACTGACAGATGGAGCTGGTTTCCTAGAGACTCCCTGAGGTGAGTCAAGGTGTTACTCCAGGTCTTTGTAATTCCTAGGCTATATGATCCCGGTACCTGAAGAGGCAGACCTCAACCCTTGCCCAGCACCTGGGGCGGGGTAGGCTGAGAAACTCCTCCACTGGAGGCTGCGTTTCTGTCAGTGAAGGACACTCTACTCTGAGTTACTTCTTTTTACAACCTGTCGGAGACCAAATTAGATCACTTTGAAGGAATACATTATGACCCATCTGTCCATTCGAATAAATCACTGACCTTCCTTTTTTTTTCCCCAAGCGGAAGGGTGTTCCAAACAGTTGTCTCTGTGATAAATCTTTACCAGTTTAGTAGTATAAACATGGTTGTGCTTGACATTTTGTACTATGATTGTTTCTGTACTGAAATGTATAGGACTTAAGAAGATAATGCTGTCCTCAGCAACGTGAGAGACATATGAAATAAAGATGATTTAATGATTTGAATTATATTAATACACAGAAAGTGCCTGTGCAGGAAGTTCTTCTAAATATGGTTATTCAAAATCTAGTTGAAAATCATTTCAAAAGTGTTAATAATATAGTAATTTTAAATACACCATTTGGGGGCTACATTTATATAAAAAATGTGTATATATATGAAATTTATTGAGTGTCAAACATTTATTACTCATATAAATCAGGGAGATGAAGAGGACCCACTTAAAAAATGTCTCCCATGGTGATATATTGTAAATAGCCTATAATTGCTGTACCATTGTCGTTGAGCTTTTAAACTCACTTGAAACAACTGATATTCCTTTGTTCAAGAAATATTTATGGAGCACCAATCATGGGCAAGGCACTGTTCCAGGCACAGAGGATACAGCAGAGAACAAAGCAGATAAAAATCCCAGCCCTCATGGAACTTAGGTTCTAGTTGGAGGAGAAAGACAGCAAACGAAACATAGTGGCTATCTTCTCTATGCTCCTCCTGACGGCTCTCCAGCCTTCTCCATCCTGATCTGTGCATCTAAAAAGACCACATCAACAAGCTCACTTGCCCTCCCGTCTCCATTGGATTTGGCCAATGGGAGGCATTTGTGACATGAAAGGAGAATCAAGTTGGGGAGTTTATTCATCATGGGAGGGCTGTATCCTTCTCCCAAAGGCAGCCCTCTTCATGCTGCTATCCTCTCTAGATTCCTCTTTCCATTCTAGTAACTGCGCTTTCACTTTGCCCCCACAGGCCTTGGGGTGGCAATGGCTCCCCACCGCCACTGCCATTGTTGCTGGCCCCAAAGCACTACATCAACCCTCACTGGATTCCCTGCACCTTGCCCACACCTTTGTTAATAGTTCTTTTATTACACTGTCCTAAGATCACCCAGTTCAGGGATGCTGTTTCCTGTTATAACCCTGACCAATACACAAAATAAAGAAATAAATTATATAGTAGTTTAGATGTTAGTGTGCTGTCAAGAAAAACGAAGCAGGGAAAGGTGATAAGGAGTACCAAGTCAGGGCAGGTGGGGGCTCTTAAAATAGTGTGGTCAGAGAAGCCTTCATCAGTAAAAGTATGTAATACTACAAATTTACATATCTCCCAGCAGAACTTTCCTTTCAAAGGACAGCTTGCAAGGAACCACAAAATGTAAAACTGGAATTGAGGAACATCACTGGTTGAAGCAGAGGCAAGAGTAGGGGTGAAGGCTGAGAGCTCTACCACGTGGCCTAGTCCTCCCCCGCCCTCAGGGCTCCACAAAGTCTTCCACCCTTGGCTTCTGACGCACTTCTGTTGACCCTAGGGCTCTGAGATACACAAAACCAAGAGTGATACAAAATATTCAGTCCTTAATCCTCTCCAAGTTTTATGCCACATCATTCCAGAGAGACAGAAGACGACTCATCTCACCCTTAGGAATAGCTTTTATAGAACCATGATTTAACATGATGTCCTCATCTCTCACCCACTGCTGAAAAAAGAAGTAGCCTCACTTGTATTCGTCTTTTCGTCTTTATTTGTAAAATTGACATTAAGGATCTTGTCCCTCTTTTTCTCAATATCCTCATTACAAAGACCCGTATAATAAGTTATCTCAGATCTCAGGACCAGGAAAATGTTTCTCTGTCCTGATAAACTAAGGTGTTTCCTTCTACTGGACAAGGAGAAGGATGTATTCCTTCATGTTCTCCTCTCGGCTGATGGGAATCTCAGAGCTAAGTGTCATGCTCAATTGCTATGACTTTTCTCAAAAATGTTTTCTTAATGTAATTTTCTTTTCTAGCTTCTCTTTGGTTTTTCTTTTATATGTTTTATTGTATTTATGATTTTCTTATAGAAATAGATAGTCTGGAAATAAATATTATAATGCAATCTAATTAAAATATTTTATTTTGATTTTGGTTGACTATTCTTCCTAACTCTATCTATATCAAAATAATCTATAAATTATGAAAACTTTAGCCAATTAATAATTTTTGGTCTCTATGCTAACCAAAATAGGCAATTTGACTGATTTTTCTTTCCCACTTAAGAGACTGTATTTCTTCATTTACGAAAAGAAAAAACAATATTTCTGGGTAATTCATTATTGCCAGGATCGGGTGCTCAGTCCTGAGGGCTCAAAGATGAATGTGGTACAGACCCTATCCTCAAGGAATTTACTGTCTAGAGTTAAAGTTATTTTATTCTTTCAAACTTCTCATTCAGAACCAGTATTTATTTGTAGTTAAAAACTAATTTGCAAAAGAATATATTTTTGAAAGCAAAATTCGTTTTCCCACTTAGTTCTGTTCTTTCATGCCAACAGATACAGAGATAAAAGAAATAAAAATTCTAAACATTCTACAACCGTAGCTTGCCCCCAAAGAAACATAAGATTGTTTTTACAATACTTCCTGCAACAAGCACTTGCGGAGGCCAGCCAAGGCTGCTGGCAAGCCCCTGGGGATGTCCCACTCCCTTCAACGTCAAATCCTCTTACAGCATTTAAAATCAATTTGGTTTTGAAAGTCTGAAAGCCTAACAGGTCAAGCTATCTTTTTATATCAGTCATAATTCCAAGCAAGTTTTTAGCTTTCCAAGTTTGGTAAATCATTTTATGCTGTTGACTATGTTAAAACTATCCACCAAGATATTTTAAGACCTCCAGGTGACAGGACCAGCCCCAGTGAATCTCCAACTTCTATGCCACTCATTCATTTGACAGATATTCACTAAGCACCTAGTGTTCCAGGCTCAATACTATGTGCTGGGATATAAAATGGTAAACAAGACAGATACAGTCTCTGCTCTGACGTGGAGCTGCATCTAACAGAGAACACAAACAGTAAACAAATACTTTAGGTGTGATGAGGGCAAGGATTTTGGTCTGTGGCCTTCACTATCGTGTCTCCCATGCATATGCTAGGATCAATAAATATTTGCTGATTGAGTGGTGATGGGTGGAAACTAGACTTTTGGTGGTGAGCATGCTGTAGTGTATACAAATGTCAAATTATAATGCTGTACACCTGAAACTTACATAAGCTTATAAACCAATGTTACCTCAATCAAAAATAATTTTGCTGAATAAATAGTATGAAAGAGGAAGCACAGAGAGCTACAGGAGCATATGCCAGGGGGACCTCATCTAGCCTGGGGAGCTGAGGAAGGTCATTCTAAAGAAACAGCATTTCATCTGATACTCAAAGAGTGAATTGAAGAGAAAAGGGAAGAGTGACACAGGTGAAAGAAAAACTTTGTTCAAAGGCCCAGAAGTAAAAGAACTGAAATACAAAAAAAAAAAATAATACATACATACATCCATACCCAGAATGACTGATGGGGAAAGAGCGTAGAGCAGAGTGACAAGAGACAGGTTGAAAAGTTTGATAGAAGCGCCTGCTCAGACGATCTCACCAAGCAAGTTAAGAATTTTATACTCTATCTTACAGGCCACGGGAAACCATTGAAGTGTTTCAGGTAGATGGGCAATGTGATCAGATTTTTATTTTTAAAAGATCCCTCCGGATATAGAGAGAAGTCCTTGTAGCTGATGTTAAAGAATTTTGCCTTCATTCTCATAACCTTCTTATTGTTCTACACTCTTCATTCCCGTTCCTGCTTACTCTGTAATGTTCAGTCTATAAGACATCTTTATCAAAATCCCATATCCCTCCTGTGTGCCCAACTTACCCCTCAGAGACGGCAGCATCATTGTCTCTTAGACAGAGACCTTCTTCACTCATCTATGGTTTTTTACTCCACGTCCCCTTTCAACCATAAACATACCATTTCTTGATTTACAATACCATATACATGTAACTTACATCCCAAGATGTTCCTTCTTCTGTGATGACTCAATACGCATAATATCCAAACAAGCAAATTTAAACTCCCCTGCCTCCAGGAAATCCAGAGCCCTGCACAATTCTGTGACTACCCAGGAAATGCTCACATTCCTCTGTGTTGTTTGTTCTCTCATTCAAAACTGCTGCTCCCTGAATTTCCCTAATCACCTCTGGCACTCCCATCATCACTTTTATATGTTGCCCCACTAGTCTGCAGGTGCACATTGCCCCAAAACACAGAGCTCCCTTCGTTCCCCAAAGTACAACTGAAGCCTCGAGAACAGAGGAGAATCCCAGGGAAGAAAAGCAGAGGCTCAGTTTGGTTCTCAGCTCTCACTGTTATCACATCCTTTAAGTGGAGGTCCTCAATTGGCAATCTCCTCCATAGCCCCCAGCCAGCTGCTGTGTTGCTGGAACCAATATCAGTTCAATTGAGAGTCTGGCTTCTGCCCAACCTCTCCCCCTGTGTCTATGGCCCAAACATTCCTTTGCCCTTAACCCCAACCAGTGGGGGCTGAACCTGGAAACCCCATAACAATCTGCAAGTGTTGCCAACCTATGCAGAATGCCGATAGCTACTTACACTCCTAGAGGAAAGAGTCTCAGTCCTCTGTGTTTCAACCTCCCTTCCAGACTAGCCTCTGGAATGTACTTAACTTGACAAACCAAAAAGCCTTCTAAAATGTTTTTTTCCAAATTGAAAAGCAGTCTTCCTTTGAAAGACAATTCTGCTACATCTCCCTAGGACACAGACATGGGGGCAGTTTTTGAAGTAACATTTTTGTTTCACTTTATAGATGTACAAATATGTTTAATGTTAATGGAGAGAAAAATTATACATACACTCACACAAAATTCTCAAATTTTCCAAACTAATTACTCCTAACAAGTGAGAATTCCAGGAGGAACTGGATATGTTATCTCAAAGCAGCCTATGGCAAGCATATTATTTCTTTGGAGTCTTGTATTTTATCTTCTAAAATACACATACATTTTTGCATTCCACTGCATAATATGTCCATTTATTTCAATGTGTAACAATAGTATGAAATACATTTAAACCTGGCCATAGTGCTATAAGTGGGATCCACAAAATTCTATCATATAAAATATAAAATTGCGTCATTCCAAGATTATTGAAATATCCAGGGCAAGCCTACCTAGCTAGGAGTTCTGGGGGTCCCCAAGTTATATATACATTTGCATTATCATGGGCAGAACGACATCCTGATACTTTTTGAGAACACTATAGTATGTGATTTATACCACAAAATGTGGTAAGGAGAGGCCAGCCCCGTGGCGGAGCAGTTAAGCGCGAGTGCTCCGCTGCTGGCGGCCCCGGTTCGGATCCTGGGCGCTCACCAACACACCACTTGTCAGGCCATGCTGTGGCGGTGTCCCACGTAAAGTAGAGGAAGATGGGCACAGATGTTAGCTCAGGGCCAGTCTTCCTCAGCAAAAAGAGGAGGATTGGCATGGATGTTAGCTCAGGGCTGATCTTCCTCACACAAAAAAAAAAAAAGGTAAGGAATGAATATGGACTAATCAAACTCCACTGTGATATGGAATTTTGGCACTTTTCAGAGTTTACTAAGTGACTTGATCACACCCATCAACTTTGATGAACATATGATTCAACTTCTTGCCTAAACAAAATTAGAAATTACTACGTATGATAAAAGCCTGATGTCACTTTCAAAGAGTTGAAACCTTAAATGTTTTCTTCACCTATGTCTCCTAGAAAACAGAACCTGATGCAAGGATTAAGATGCTAACATTTTATGTGAGAGGAACAAGCCATGAGCATGAGGGTGATGGAAAAAGGGAAGTCAGGCAAGATGCAAAGCACTGCCTTCAGAGCAGGTTGCTTATCTCAAGATCAGGATGATAATCCTGAAGGAGACTTACTGGGTGGATTCACTCAGCACATGCAAACTCTCTGGAAGAGTAACAATGACAAGCCATACCTTAGGGTAGTCCATGGGAGAGAAAAGAGGAAGAATTGATCTGTCTCCTATCTCGCAGGCTTACTTCAAGAGGACCTAACTCCCACACACCTCCATTCTCTGGGCAACTGCTCAGGAAAACAGAATCCGTTCTCTACAGTGAGGAGTTTTATCTAGGTCCAGAAGTGGAGGGGACTCCAGTGTAGGTAGAATGGCTGAACCAGAAAAAGAAAGAAGTCATCAAGGGACTCTGAGAAGGTTCACAAGGTTTGTGTCCCAGAATAAGCAAGTTATACAAAAAGGTCAAAGTTCTGTCATATTCAACAGTCGCTACAGGATGTCCAACAAAAAAGATTATCATCCTAATCCTAAAATGAATGAATTTCACATAAAGCCTGCATTATTATCCCTCTAATTTGAATTCCTCAATCTATACAATTTTATAGCATTTGCTAATCTGTAACCTTTAAGCTTAGTATTTAATTATGTTTCCTGTACAGTTTTCTAAGTGTTTGTGTAATACTTGCCCTCCCATCATGAGCATTGGACAATTTACAAACCAGTATAAGTCTCCATTTCTTCATGAACTCATTCCTTTATAAAGAGTAAATGAGGGCCGGCCCTGTGGCTTAGCGGTTACGTGCGCGCGCTCCTCTACTGGCAGCCTGGCTTCGGTTCCCGGGCGCGCACCGACGCACCACGTCTCCGGCCATACTGAGGCCGCGTCCCACATACAGCAACTAGAAGGATGGGCAACTATGACATACTACTATCTGCTGGGGCTTTAGGGAAAAAAAAGAAGAAAAACAAAAACAAACAAAAAAAAAGAGTAAATGAGATTATTACACTTTGTAAATGCCTGGCACATAGCACTTAAGAAATTTTTGATATTGTTACTGTCATAATTGTTATTAATAATTTTTAATACCAGAAATCAATTAATAAAGTGTGTAATATACCATAAATGTTCAATAAAAAATTTTGTTTATTGAATGATCCACGTAGGCTATGCTTTTTAAAATAATGCATCTATACAAGAAGGACTGAAACACATCTCTGGGTCTTTTTTGATTTGTCAAATGAAGGGATTAGACTAAATTACCTCAAAACTCCATAAAGTTATTGTTATTTTTAAAGTTATTTGCTATTGTTGAAATATTCACTTGCAATCTCTTCTAGTCACTAGCAAACATAAGTACAACATGTACTATTATGGAGAAATTATGAAAATAAGCACTGGATGTGTAAGATATGATTCATAATGATGACACGGAAGATGTTCCACTTAGATATCTAACTGTCCTATCAAAATAGAGTATATGCAAAACTAAACTCAGCATCTAACCCCATAAAGCTTTTCGTTTTCTCTCTATCACAATGAGTAGTACATCCATCCACTCAGGAGCTCATGGCAAAGACCAAGGTGTTGGTCTTGACATTTCTTTTAATCTCAACACATCTTGTTATTTCTATCTCCAGTATATATATTTGAATCCACCAAATCCATCTCCATTAGCATCATCTAGTTCCAGCCACCATCATCTCTCTCTTATTGTAACACAGTCATCTCCTTATTTGTTTTCATACAATTATTCTTGAATCCTCTAATCCGTTCTCCACACCCCCCACTATGCAGATTTTAAAACCAAATCTATTTTTTCCCCTACTTCTAGGTTATAATCACTCAATGTCTTCTGTGGTAGATTAGATTATTATAGAAAAAATTCTCCCTCCCCAACCTGTCTCCTTTAGGAAGATTATACTTTTTGTGCCATTGATGTTGGGCATGGCCATGCAACCTACTTTGGCCAATGGGATGTTAGTTCATGTGACACAGCCTGTTGTTTGCTGTCAGGCATGCTCTTTGTGTTTCTGCCATCATCATGAAAAGAGCTTCTTCAGGGCTGGCCCCATGGCGTAGCGGTTAAGTGCATGCACTCCACTGCTGGCGGCCTGGGTTCGGATCCTGGGTGCGCACCGATGTGCCGCTTGTCAGGCCATTCTGTGGCGGCATCCCACATAAAGTGGAGGAAGATGGACACAGATGTTATCCCAGGGCCAGTCTTCTTCATCAAAAAGAGGAGGATTGGCATGGATGTTAGCTCAGGGCTTCCTCACAAAAACAAAAAACAAACAAAAAAAAAGAGCTCCCTCAGGTAGCTACTGGCCCTTAGGCCTATGCCCCAGAATGATACATGTGGAGCAGACCCTCTTTACCTGACCCTCAGATCTATTGCCTCAAGCCAAGCCAACTCAGTTGACTTATGTAAGCAAGAAATAAATGCTTATCATCTTATACTCCTGAGATTTGGTGGTTGTCTGTTATGCAGCAATAGCTAACTGATACAGCTTCATGTAAAATTAACTTAAAAATTCTTACTATGACCTAAAAGCCCTATTATGGTTCTCTTCAGCCTCATCTTATAGTATGCTCCCTCTTCTTCCTCCCTACACTATGTTCTAACCACTCTTTCAGTTCTTCAAATATGCCAAAGTCCTGTCCCACCCTGGAGTCTCTACACACATTGTTCTCTTGGCCTGGATGTTATTTCTCTCTCTCTCTCGGTCTAGCCAACTTCTACTCACCATCAATCTCTCTTTATATGTCCCTGCCTCAGGGAAGCCAGCCCTAAAACTCCTCCTCACTCAAATACCAGACTGGGAATCATCCCCATGTTACATAGTTCCACCTCACTCTGTGCATTTCTTTCATAGCACTCATAAGAATTGTAAGTTATTAACTTGGGGAAATATTTATTTAATGTTTTTTACACTAAATAGTTAGCGTCATCATATCAGGAACAAAGTCAGTCTTGTTGACTTTTGTACATTCATCACTTGACATGATAAATACTCAAATAAACAACTTGAGTCACTCATATTTCCTTGATGAGTGCAGACTAAAATAGTATTTACACACTGTTTATCTTTTATCAAGTAATGGCAATAAAACTATCATATTTTAGAGCCCTTCAATTGCAGGTTGTTTTGCTTGAGCAGACAATTTTCTAGTCTTTCTGGAATGCAGTGTTCCTCATATTCTTGTCACTGCAATACATCTAAGTATGTCACCACTCTGAAATGACAGCTAACAATCTACCTTTCCTTTTATATCTCTAGTAGTAACATTTCACAAATTGCATTATGATATTCCATATGTAAATAAAAATATTAAAAGAAATTATAACATGCCAGAGCTTTTTCTTTAAACTTTATTTTATTTTATTTTTGTCCCCCAAAGCCCCAGTAGACAGTTGTACGTCATAGTTGCACATCCTTCTAGTTGCTGTGCGAGCTTATTTTTTAATAAGGGAATTTTTAAATTAAAATGTTGCTAAGAGAGAAGGGTAAAATGAGAAGATCTTGAGTCCAGAATTGTGATAGAAGAGGAAGGGGCATACCAGGTAGCATTTAAAAAAAATCAACCTGTTATCCCACGTGTGCAAGAAATTGTAATTGTGAGATAAGGGGGCGGGGAGGGAGGAGGGAGGAAGGGAGAGAAAGAAAGGGAGGGAGACAGGGATGGAGGGAAAGAAGGAAGGAAAGGAGGGAGGGAGGAAAGGAAGAGAGGGAGGGAGAGAAGGAGCAAGAAAGGAAGAAAGAGAGGGAGAGAGGGAGGGTAGAAGGGAGGGAGGGAGGGAGGAAGAGAAGAAAGGAAAAAAGGAGACTTGCAGTATCATCAGCCCCACTGGTTGAAACTGGATTGGAACAGAAGCTCCTGTCTATAAAGTAAGTATCCCTCATCAGACTTCTAAAACAGCTGTTAAGGGGTTAACAAACAATCTGAAGGCTGGAACTCCGCCTGGCTACTCTCTGCTAAAGCAGCTGTGTAAGCAACAGACTCTGTAACCTTCAGAGCAGCTGTTAGGAGCAGCAGAGAATGAGGGTCAGCCCATATGGGAGAATAGGTCAAATCAGCATTTTTGCACAGAAAATTTCAAGGTAAACCTTCTTGTAGACTTTTTTGATAGTACTTTCTATAGTACCTAAAATCTGTTCTTCCACCACTATAAACCATTAGCAAAAAAGACCAAGAAGGCCAGATTTTATCAGGCTTCTCTTCAAGAATGACCTACATAGATGAGCCCCAAAGCACCTGTGTTTCTATACCTGAAGACAAAACAATTTGACGATACACTGAGCTGAATTTTAAGTGTTATTGCATACCATGGCTGGATTCTCTTAGGTAGTATGTGTAAGATACCTAACATTACACCCATGTAGTGAATGCTTATGGGCTGATCCACCCAAAATAGCACCTGTTCCTGGGATGTGTTGTTGCCTCTTCTTAACCATATGATTAAAAGGGAAATTGCCATTTTCTTACAAATTCCAGCTAGTCACCACCATTGATTGGCCCAGGGATGCTTATCTGACAGAAAGTGGATTACTAAGAGTATCCCACATCCTGGACACAGATTATTGGTCTGGGACAGGGTACGTGACATCTATTGAGGTAATTCAAACTTTTCCTTAGGCTCCAGTTTTTGGTTTTTTGTTTGTTTATTAACTCGCGCCTAGGGAGAGTCTTGACTCCTCCTCAGCGGTGCAGTGGGGAGGAGAGCTGCTGGCATCTGTTTTCTGCTGTGTGGCGAAAGCCAGTGTGAGAGAATGAAAGCAACAGGCAGAGAAAAACAGGGAGAAGAAAGACAGACCAACCCAGTGGCTGTCAAGTCCGCATTCCAGTTACCTCTAAAACCAGCTGGGGTCCTGGTGTCTGTCACCTGCAACCCAAAGTTCTGACCAATATACACTGAGATCTAGTAGCAGTTCAACAAATGATGAAGAGTATTGTCGAGTCTATTGACCACAGTTTGGAGAGCCCAAATCAAGATTCTTAGTCTGAAAAAGGATTTCTCACATTTGTGATTTTTCTATATCAAATTCTTACAAATGTGTAAATGCCTAGTGATACTTTGTCAAATATTTGAAGTATCATCTTTTTAAAGAAGAATAAAATTATATAGTGGTGGGAATACCCTGAAATATCCAATAAGTATGGGTGCCAAAATCTGGAATGCAGAGAGCAGCAGACATCATATGGAAAGACACAGACTTGGACTACTCCTCCATAAATGAAAACAATTCTGAATTGAAAACATAACAAACTACAGTGTGTAAAATCTACATTAAGATTGTTATTATACTCCTAGCATGCCAGAATAAATATATGTTATCTGATTATTCCTGCGGAGAATTTCATATACAAAACTATGAAGAGAGAATATATATATATGGTATTAAAATGCATCCAAATGCTCTCAAGCTCTAAGCAAAATAGCTTCCGTAGCTAGGAGTCCAACATTGTTCCTCTACCCAGGCTGGGCCATTCAGAAGTGTGAAAGAGAGGCTAGCCCAGCGGCATAGTGTTTAAGTTTGCGTGCTCTGCTTTGGTGGCCCAGGGTTCCCAGGTTTGGATCCTGGGTGTAGACCTACACACCACTCATCAAGCCATGCTGTGACAGCATCCCACATACAAAATGGAGGAAGATTGGCACAGATGTTAGCTCAGGGACAATCTTCCTCACTAACAACAACGAAAAAAAAAAAGTGTGAAAGAGGCAAAACTTGTCTTCAATGTTTTTCTAATGAGCACTAGGTATGTACATCTTTCAAATCTAACTGTGAACACAGTTCTTAGGAAACTATCCTGGCAAAATTAATTGCTTCCTGCTCTGGACTCCTGTAAGATTATGCTTCATGTTGACTCTCCCATATTATACAGTATTTCCACCTTCCCTGCTGGAATATGAGCTTTTCAAGGGCAAAGGTTGTTTTGAAAAACAATGTGTTAACCAAATTGATTGTTCTCTCCTTGAAAGAATTGAAGAAATGAGTTAAACTTCAGTAGCTAAAAAATTACATTAAGATAAGCTCCTCGTATTTCTGTTCCCTGAGGACAAAAGCAGTGGCTGTTTTTGACCATGACCGAAAGTAAGAAATACATTTTACTTTGTCACACAGTACACATGTACAGAGACGCATAAAACCGAAACAGAAATGTCACAAAATAGTATTTATTCTTAAAACATGTGACAAGAGCTGACACCTATTCTAGTCTTTTTTTTTTCTTTTTAATAATAATGGTTGTGGGGGCCGGCCCCGTGGTGTAGCGGTTAAGTACATGTGCTCCACTGCTGGCGGCCCAGGTTTGGATCCCAGGAGAGCACCAGCGCACCACTTGTCAGGCCATGCTGTGGCAGCGTCCCACGTAAAGTAGAGGAAGATTAGCCAGATGTTAGCTCAGGGCCAGTCTTCCTCAGCAAAAAGAGGAGGATTGGCATGGATGTTAGCTCAGGGCTGATCTTCCTCACAAAAGAAATAAAAAATAAAAAAAATAATGGTTGTGATCCATTAAATCAACTTCATGACCCCTAATGAGTCATGACCCATAGTTTGAAAATGTTGCTCTAATGAGAACTACGGCTTGGTGCATGTCGATCAGAGAAGGTGGGAAAGTTGAGTGGAATCCTCAAACCAGGTGAAGCCTCAAAAATAGCCATTATGTCTATATGCTTACTTAACTTACAGGGTCACAGAAACATAAACTCATAGAAATATTAACCCAGAAGCAAAATTTAGAGGACTGATTCTTCCACTCTCAGAATATTTTTCATCTACAGATTACAAGATCTGTGCAAGGTAAAGTAAACAAAATCTTGAAGGATTTATTCATTCCTTCAACCATGTTTTAGGTGTTGGAGCTACAGAGGTGAATGAAAATACAAAGTCCCTGCCCCCATGGAGTTTGCATTCTAGTGAGGGACGTAGAGAATAAACACAGACACGTTTAATACAATTTCAGGTAGTGATAAAAGTTATGAAAGAAAAACAAAACATAGTAAGACAGTGATGGGGAAGGGGAGAAGGCTATTTTAGACAGGGTGGGCTGGAAAGGCTTCTCTGCAAAGGTAATATTTGAACAGAATCTGAATGAGCCACTCAAATGTCTAGAAAGAAGACGTATAAAGCAGAGGGAGCAGTGAGTGGCATAAATATGTTTGCTAAAGTAAGGGGGTTGTCAGGGAGGTGCATGGTCAGTAGATTTAGCGATCATATCTGGGGTATAGGTGGCCCCAACCACACCCCCTCCCAAAGGAAACCACCATGAACATTATCACTGGCCATCTGGCAGATACAGGCAGTCATGATGGTAACATGTCCTAGCCTCCTCTCCCAGCATGCCAGCTACAACCGTTTGGACCAGGTATGGCCACTTGACCCAAGGTTCTTAGATTTGGGATTGGTTTCAATGCCTGGATAGAAAACAGGGGTTATATCCTGTTATGGGTGAATTTCATCCTCCTCCAAATTCATGTTGAAGCCCTAACTCCTAATGCCTCAGAATGTGACCTTATTTGGAAATAGGGTCGTTGTAGATGTAATTAGTTAAAATGAGGTCCTACTGGTTTAGGGTGGATCTCTAATCCAATATAACTGGTGTGTCGTTACAAAAAGGGGAAATTTAGACATGAATATGCATACAGGGAGAACAGCAAGTGAACATGAAGATAATCATCTACAAACCAAGGAGAGAGAACTGAAACAACTCTTTCATTCACATCCTTCCGAAGGAACCAACCCTACCAACACATTGATCTTGGACTTCCAGCCTCCAGAACTGTGGGACAACAAATTTCTGTTGTTTAAGCCACCCTGCCTGGGGACACTTTGTTATGGCAGCTGTAGCAAAGTAGTACATCTCCCTTGGGGGGAGTTGAGTGTGTTCTATATGTAGTAAGATGGATGAACTGTGGCACATTTGGCAGACTGCTAGTTGACCTACTTCTGCAGTAAGCATATCCCCACTTTTTAGCTGAGCCAAACTACATTCCCACACTCCAGTGCAGCTAGGTGTGGCCAGATCACTAAGTTCTGGCCAATGAGTTACATAATCAGATGTATTCAGTGGCACCTTGCAGCAGTCTTCCTTAAAAGATAGCTGACTGCTGTCTTTTGCCCTGTTATCTTCCTCTCTTCCTCCTTCCTGGTGGCTGGAATGCAAATGTGATGGCTGTATTTAAACCATGAGCGACATTGGGAGTGGAAGCCAGGAAGGATGAAGAACCGGAATAAAAGGAATAGGAATGTGGGTAACTAAAACCTCCGTGGAGCCCCGTCGTCATACCAACACAAGACCGCCCACATCTGGACTTTGACATGAGAACGTAATGCTCTTTTATCTTGTCTAAACCATCATTTTTGGAGAGGGGGGTACTCTTACTTGCTGTTGAATCTAATCTTAACCAATACAAGCATGCAGAGTGAAAACAGGAGAAAAACAGAACCTGAGGGAGGATTTTGCCTATAGAGAGGGGAAAATCAGATTGAGAAGGAATAATCAAAGAGATGGGGGAAAACCAAGAGAAAATTATATCTGGAAAAGTAAAGGAATATCAAAAAGAGGGGAGAAATAAAGCATCAGACATTACTGAATCAGCTGATAGAAGGACCAAGCAGTATCTAATGGGGGGCCTGTGCTTCTCACACTTTAATGTGTATAGGAACCATCTGGTGTCTTGTTAACATGCAGAATATAATTCAGTAGGTCTGGGGTGGGGCAGTTCTGAAAAGCTCCCAGGTCATGTCAATGATGCTGGTCAGCTTGCAGTGGCAACAGTTTAGGCCAGAGTGGTTCTGGAAGTGCAGGTCTTGAACCAGCAGCATCAGCATCACCAGGGAACTTGTTAGAGATGCACATTCTCAGGCCCACCTCAGCCCTACTGAATTGGAAACCCTGGGAGTGGGGCCCGTCAATCTGTTTTAACAAGTCCACCAGGTGATTCTGATGCACAAGGAAGTCTGACAGCCACTGGTGAGAGCAATAATAATAATAACAATGACTTCCACAGATGTTGAGCACCGATTGTGGGCCAAGCCCCTTCACACTTTTATTAGATTATCTGATTTGATCCTCACAACAATCTATTTTATCAATGAGGAAACTAAGACTGAGAGAAGTTAAATACTTTGCCAAGGTCACACAACCAGCTAGTGATGGTCCAGGAAACCACATCTGTCTGACCCCTATGTCCATTCTGGGACCACTCTGCCAACTCACCTTCAAGGGTCAACAGTGATATCATCATAAACAATTTCAGCAGGGAATGAAGACGGAAGCCAGACTGCAGTGGCTTTGAAAGGGAGGAAGTGGGAAAGGTGAACGCAAAATACTTTTTCAAAAACTTTGACTTTGAAGGAGAAAAGAGAAAATGAAAACTGGAAGGTAATGGAGAGTGTCTCTATTTCTTTGTTTGCTTGCTTGTTTTTAAGAGGAGAAACACTCAGAGATAAAAGAGAAAAAGAGAGTTTCAAGATACAGGAATATGTTAGAGATTTCAGACAATCAAACTTGAGCGCAATCAGGGGAGGATGAATGAGGAGGGAAATGATACCTGCTCAATACAAGTTTGACATAAGGGAAGCCATATTGTAGAAAAGAAAGCCTTTTGTAACTTTTTTGTGTGTGTGTGTGAGGAAGATCAGCCCTGTGCTAACATCTGCCAATCCTCCTCTTTTTTTGCTGAGGAAGACTGGCCCTGGGCTAACATCCGTGCCCATCTTCCTCCACTTTATATGGGACGCCGCCACAGCATGGCTTGCCAAGCAGTGTGTCGGTGCATGCCTGGGATCCGAACCGGCAAAGCCCGGGCCTCCACAGCGGAGCGTGCGCACTTAACTGCTTGCACCACTGGCCGGCCCCCAACCTATTGCAACTTTGAATGACTTCTGATTAACTAATCCAGACATGCTCTGTAGATTTTGGGGCCCCTCCTGGCTGCTGTAAGTTGATAACTTTGCTCTTTTGAGTTCCTTAGGAATGCGATGATCCCTAGGCAGAGAGTCTATGCTGATAGCCATCATCAATGACAACTGAAAGATCAGGGTATAGGGCGTTGCTCCTGTCTCTGAGGCACATCCAGTAAAACTAAAGACTATCAGGAACTAAGACAAGATGTCTGCCTCCACCCGGGGATCAGATGCCTCCCCCACCCTGAGACCAGCCCCCTATATAATTGGCCTGTAGTGTTTTTTCTGTAAGATGGTTCTTTTTGACATTAGTCAGCCATCTTCCCCCTTGCTAGCAAGCTGTAATAAAAAGTCCTTTCTCGGGGTGGCCCAGTGGCATAGTGGTTAAGTTCACACGCCCCGCTTTGGTGGCCTGGGGCTCGCAGGTTCGAATCCCAGGCATGGACCGATGCATTGCTCATCAAGCCATGCTGTGGTGGTGTCTCACATACAATATGGAGGAAGATGGGCACAGATGTTCGCTCAGGGCCAATCTTCCTCAGCAAAAAAAAAGTCTTTTCTCTCCTACCACCTTGCCCCTTGACTATTGGCATGTCTTGCGGTGGGCAGATGACCTCCTCCACCTTGGGTGGTAACAGAAAGATTATTGATTATGTTAGGAAAGCTTTGAGGAAATGGGATATTTATCCAGGAAAGGACAGAGACTTAGTTAGATGGAACGCAATAGTGAACTTTAAATATCTAGTGGGCTGTTATACAGAAGGGGAACAAATCTTATTTTTATAGCTCCAGAGAGTAGACCAAGGGATGGAAGTTACAGGGGACAGATTTCACCTTAAAATGAGAAAGAACAGTCTAATGACTCAAGTTATTGGAAAACAGAATGACTTGCCCTTTGAGATGGTGATTTTCTTGCTACTGAAAGCACTTAGGGAAAAGCTATTTGACATCCCAGAGGCAAGTTGTAGTAAGGATTCCTGTGAACTCCTTGGGGGTTTTAAGTATCATAAAATTGTCCTCTACGTCCCTGCACTGCCTGTTGCTCTGGTATACCACCAAGTACAGTTCTCCCTATGGTAAGAAATGTATTCTTTGTGAGGGGCCGGCCCCGTGGCTTAGCGGTTAAGTATGCGCGCTCCGCTGCTGGCGGCCCGGGTTCGGATACCGAGCGCGCACTGACGCACCGCTTCTCCAGCCATGCTGAGGCCGCGTCCCACATACAGCAACTAGAAGGGTGTGCAACTGTGACAAAGCTATCTACTGGGGCTTTGGGGAAAAATAAATAAATAAAATTATAAAAAAAAAAAGAAACGTATTCTTTGTGTAGTTTACATCCTGAAGGCTTTCTGCTACAATTTACAAGTAATGGAGTTGGAAAAAGGTGATTGCCTACATCTCCGATATTATCTAAAACAATTCATGTATTTGAAGTAATTTAAGTCACTATTTAGACTTAAAATGAGGGATTCTAAATTCTCACTTCTTTTATATATCCTGTTTCTAAACCTCCACTCATTTTCTTTTCCTAGATGATTTTGACTATATAAACAAGTGATTGGATTTTTCTATCATGCTGAATTGGAGTCCTTTTATTATGTATTTTCAGCGTTACTGGCTTGAGCAGATTTTGTTCAGAGCGTTCTGCAGACATCACCATGATTTAATAGGTAGAATGTCTCCCGCATGATAGATGCCATTATTTCCAAAGCAGAGGAAATCATATTTTGACGAAGTTATGAAAAGAAAGTCACAAAACCCAGCACATCTCAACAGATCTCAAATCGACCCTGCAGAGCCTCAATCTCGTCTTTTTTCCCGTAGCCTAAAGACAGCAGCATGACCTGAAAACTTCCTGGTCTCTCCACTAGGGACAATCAGGCCATTGGAAAGGGAGCCCAAACTAAAGCCCTCTACCCTCCAAGAAGATGAACACAACTCATCACGTAAGTGGTGGCTTTTCTGCACACTGGTGAAAGGGCAGAACAAAGGCGTCTGGGGTCGTGCTGGAAAGCGACGCCATCTGTTGCACCTGTTGTGAAGAACAGGTGGTCCTGAGACCAAATTGTAGACTGCAATCAAAAGTTGCCATTTACAGAATTGCTCTCTCCTCTTGGGTTCATATTCATTGCTGTAGCAAGTGCTTTGTGAAACTCGATTTAAACTTATATTTTGCAAACTTTTAAGTGACCAAAACTCTCCATCTCTGAGAGTAAACTGGAGAAATAGGGCATTGACCTTTGGTCTTGGCTTGTGAATTTGGAAAGATGATCTCTAAGGTTACACTCAGGTTTTTACTTTATTTTTATTTTATTGAGGTCACATTGGTTTATGACATTATATAAATTTCAGATGTACATCATTATATTTTGGCTTCTGTATAGACTACATCATGTGCACCACCAAAAGTCCAGTTTCCACCTGTCACCACACATTTGTGCTCCTTTTCCCCTTTCGCCCTCCTCCCCACCCCCTTCACCTCTGGTAACCATCAATCTGTTCTCCTTATCTACGTGTTTGTTTGTTTGTTTATCTTCTACATATGATACACTCAGGTTTTTAACTTGAATCACAATATATGGGTTTGCTTTTGAGCAGAATGTCTTTCCCTTCACATAACTTTGTAATATTTAGTAGAATACAGTAATTAATATATAATTATATATACATGCACATGTATATATGTGTGAGTGTGAACATATTATATACACGAAATTTTAGAACTTACCTCTGAAGCTTCAGATTGAAAATGGCAATTCCACTTGACATATTGTCACATATATTTGCATGCACATATATTATTAGGAACGTGTCAGGAGAAAACGAAAAGAATATATACCTAGTGCAGTCCATTCCTTTGAAATGCTTTAAAGAGAAACAATGTTTTTATATGGCAGTATTATATTGCCAATATGTGAGTCGTTCCCAAGACTTGAAGGTCTATAAAATTTATAAACACTATAGTCTAGAAAGGTGGAATTCTAAGATTCTAGGGTACTCCTGAAAAATAATTTGCTGGTGGCCCATACTACAGTATGTCTCAAAAGCTACTATACTTATTTTTCTCGCCTTTTAAAATACCAAATAATCCTCAAATGGGCCTTTTAAATTTATTTGTAATGCAACCGTGGCATTTTAGTTAAATTAGAAGAATTTTTGATAGGGTCATCATTCCTCAAAATATTTGGAAGAACTAGTTTGAAAACTAGTGGAAAATATGGACAAGAAGATTTCTTTCTGACTCATCTCCTGAGTTGTTCTGTGAGTCAGTTTATCTATTCTTCGATTTCATCTTGCAAGGGAAGGGAGGGAGGACGAGAACATTTCTGTCTTTGTGCCTTTGGAAGTAGGGCTATTAACAGTGGACCACTAGGGGGCAGCCCAGAACTGGCAATCGGGAGCCTTGGGTTTGGTTCTGCTCAGCACCAGCTGTGTCGCCCTGGTTGCCATCTAAACTCTTGGAGCTTCGGTTTCCTCATCATAGCCATGCCAGGATTTTGATATAGCTGTTGTTGTTGTTGTTGTTGTTTTTAGAATCTGTTGAGAATATGACCCACTTGGAGGCGCTGAAGTGCTGGGGCACATGGGTTGGAAACCCGAGGGCGGGCCACCAAGGTCTACTTGTTTGAGGGAAGACGGAGCCTCCTGGGGACTCTCCATTCTAAGGCACAGTGGCTTGATCCAAGCTCAGTGAGAGGGTTGGGAGAGGAAGGGACTTTGAGCACAGCCAGGGGTGTGCTGCTCACTCAGCCCTCTACCATCCCCTTACATCTAACGCAGCGTGTGATGTGGTCAATTCTTGGGGCAGGGCATGTGTAAATAAATATCAGTCTGTTAATTTGTAAGACATTACCGTTTCAGGGATCAGAATACTCATCTCCCTGCAATCAGAGCATTCTCTCCCTTTGGGAAGACTGACATGAAAAACCAAATGATAATCAGAAGGTTACTGGGTGACACCTGTTAAACATCATCTGGGTCTGATGCATCTGTCTCCCACAGACACGGCCTTGTTGGTGGGACCAGAACATTTGAAGTCTGACAGCTCAAGCCCCCTTTCCGCTCTTGGTGTGGCATACACACTGCCCACCAGTGCTGTTTTGTGACATAAGTTTCATCCACAGGCCTGGGAAAATGACAGCTAGGTATCTTTAAAAGAACTCAAATAAATGACCCCCGATTTCTCTTCTGGGTTAGTATTTGTGATTCGGTGGAGTCACTAGGCAATAGCAGAGTTTAATGGTAAAGACTCCTGGTGCTGAAGCCAGACTGCTCGGCTCAGATCTTGATGCTGTAACTTGCCATGCCAGCTGGGCAAATTACTTAATCTGTCTGTGACTCTACCTTCATCTCTAAAACTGGAGAATAACAGTATCTGTGTTCCAAAATTGTGATGAAGATTAAGTGAGTTAACACATAAAGCATTTGACATAGTGCTTGCCACATAGTGAATACTTAAATTTTAGCTGTTTTGAGAATGTATTTGCCCATTTTCTTCACAATTTTTTTTGTGGCCTTAATGAGTCTAATATAAGTAATGACTTATTGTGGTCCATAACGAGTTGGTGTTATAACATGGTCCAGTATTTAATATATAGATACTGATTAGTTAGTTGACATAGCCAAATTTTTAGCCTAAGTATTTAGTATGTACATGCTGATGAGTTAGTTGACATAGCTCATTTTTTCTAAGTACTGTTATTATTACTATTATCATTGTAATGAATCACAACGCTAAAACAAAACTTTTTTTTTTAATTAATGAGCATGTATTCCTTAAGCACAAAGAAAATAAACATCTACTCTTGGCTGAAGTCTTTTTCAACTAGAGTCATGGCCTTCACAGGGAGACAATCTATTGATCACTTCTGCAGCTGTGCCATGGAAAAAACGAGAACAAAAAAAGGAAGCCTTGGGGACATGTTTTGCATGTTTTGCATGAATTAGCAAAGTCCAATGTGAGCTTTCTGCATAAGTGTGTAAGAGTGTGTTTCTGTTCTTTTATTCCCATTCCCATTATATGTGTAATTAAGGAAAACAAATAGTTCCGAAGTACGGGGTAAAAGTTGCAAAATAAAAATGGAGGATAATTTTAAACCACATGAATGGAACTCATTTAGCTGTTCTAAGTGGATGCCACTGGATTTGCTTCTTTTGCTATTGTTTTTGAACCATTTAATTCATGTAAAATATATCTCAAGCCATTTTTTAATCTCATCTTTTAAGAGTTTAAGACTTAATAAGCAGCAAGCTAAAAATGTAGTTAAATGTGTAAATCATTTGTACAAATAATCGATAATAGAATTTATTTGAGAATATAATAGCCAGTCTAACACTTAATCTTGAGTAAATGCATAATTTGTGAAGGGCTTCATGACTTTTCAAGAAATTTATAAGCACATGGTTAGATTTAGATCAGCGCCTGGGGTAATTTCAGGATATAAAATAATAAAAATATTATAGGATGAATTCTTGACATTTGGAATATAAAGAGCATGATTAATGCTGTGAAATCATTGTTTTAATTACACTTTCTTTAGCAGTTGGATTATCTCCACTGCCTTTTAATGCCAATTTTTTAAAAATCCCCCTCACATTCATCTCTGTTTCTGGCACCCTCTCCCTGCTGTTTCACCTTTCCAGAGTTGCACATGCATATCATGACGAAAGTTAGGAGCAGGTCAACAGACACTGCCATTAAAAGCAAAAACAAGGGGCCGGCACCATGGCCTAGTGGTTAGGTTCAGCACCCTCTGCTTTGGTAGTCTGGGTTTGGTTCCCAGGTGTGGACCTATACCACTCGTTGGCAGCCATGCTGTGGTGGCAACCCACATACAAAATAGAGGAAGATTGGCACAGATATTAGCTCAGGGTGAATCTTCCTCAGCGAGAAAAAAAAATCAATCTTTATTTTTCAATAAGGGCGTGTGTATGGTGGTAGGTATGAATTGGTTTAAGAACTGCTCCCTCCTACTGAAAGTAATGAGAATGGGCTAGAATTCTCCAAGAGATGCCCGCTGAGCACCCAGAGGCAGTGCTCTGGGTCATAGTGCCTTGAGTGGGTGTCCAGGGACCATGGTTTGGCCCTCACCTTAATAGGTTCAGAAACTCAATTTGGCCCATGTATCTAGATAATCAGCCTCGTGGGGACTCCATTAACCAAATCATCCCAGATTGATGCATAAATCAGAATCCCAATTAATTAGAGTGCAGTGAAAAATATGTACCCTTTCCTGTGACCGTACTGTCTAAGCTGGCCAGGAACAGTGTCTCATTTTGCCTCCTGTTGTGACCAAGGTGCCCAGCACAGTATTTTGCACATAGCAGCCATTCAATAGGTATTAACTACATTTTTTAAAAAAGAAAGACAGAACGGGAGTCAGATCAAGGAAGAGATGTAACTCTGAGTGAAATGTCGTCCAAATCATAAAATCATATTCCATCCCACCTCCTCAGAAAACATAGTTGTGATATACTAGTTCATACTAGTTTATACTAGTTCTTCAGATAAAATGAATTGAATTCTTTTAGCCTCCTTGGTTTTCATTCTTCATTCTCTTTGTAACTCAGTCTTTCTTAAGAGAGATCACATTATAACTGACACAGTGTCAACTTTTCCAGTGCTTCCTCTCAGAAACTCAACCCTGGTCAGCTTGCTCAGACTTCCCCGATCTCTCTGGGTACATATCAATAGACAGTCCCTTCGTTCTCGGGGGTAATCTCTTCCAAATTCAGGGTGCCCTCTTCGCCTATGTCTATCATCCACAGAGAGCATCTGAAAGAGGAGCTAATGCTCCATTGAGTAGATAATATATTTCAACACCTCTCTCCCAACCCCAAACAGTAATGTCAAGTCCATGTTAGTGGCCGGTACGCCCTCCCCAGCAAAAAAAGGAAAAAAGAAAAAGAACCTCTTATATCCAATTTGTGAACTCCTATATTTTAAACAAATTGCTATTTGTTACTTCAGAATTATGCATACATATTGACAATACAAATCTCATCCTGTCTGACTTTGGGTCCAGAGTTGTGCAACAGTTTTCTATGTGAAAAAGTTAAAAAGTCAAATAATTCCCTCATTCTAATTCTTGACCCAAATCAGGACTATGCATACCTGAAATAAAGAACCACTTAACTGACAGTTCAAGGATTCTGTGGTTGATCAATTACCTGAGCAGCTCTGAATCCTGCTTAGAAAGTGTACAGGAGGTGAAGACCAGATGGTGTCCCCTGGGTGATGCCAAGGAATCCTGTGGGCCTTTTCCTGCCCTGGGTCACAGTCTCAAACATAGTATTGAGTTGGGAGGGAGCATGAACAGAAGTCAGACTTCCTCTCTTAGCTTTCTTTCCCAGCAAATGCCTAGGGAAATTTTCCCTGTTAAGGCTGTTACTATTATCTTTATTATTAATGCTAAAAATAATAAAGATAGTGTTGAGAGTTACAATCATTATGATGATGCTAATAATGACTAATATTAATCAAAAGTCTGTTCTGGCCAAGTCTTTCCCTAGTATTTTACAGATATTGTCTCATTTAATCTTCTGAACAACTCTATGAAGTTTTATCTTTCTCATTATACAGATGAAGAAATTGAGGGCTGGAGGGTTAGAAAGCTTGCTTAAGATCACAAAATAGTGAAGTGGCATAACTGGTATCGGACTTTTGGGGTTTTTTTTTTTTTTTTTGGTGAGGAAGATTAGCCCTGAGCTGATATCTGTTGCCAATCCTCCTCTTTTTGCAGAGGAAGATTGGCCCTGGGCTAACGTACGTGCCCATCTTCCTCCACTTTATATGTGGGACGCCTGCCACGGCATGGTTTGATAAGCGATGGGTATGTCCGCACCGGGATCTGCACCTGCGAACCCTGGGCCGCCAAAGCCGAGCACGTGAACTTAACCATTATGCAGAGTGTGGTTTCTTGACTAGTACTTTTGGCCTCTCCTATCTTAAATCCCAGTAGGGAAATTAGTTGCATTACACATACCAACAAGAGAAGCTCAGATTTCTAAAAATCTCATTAGATTGCTTTTTACATTTACCCTTTGGTCAATCTTGACTTATCTAGGGGCAGCTATGTATAACTAGCTCTCTTGGCTCACTTACCTTTATGCTCTGCTAAACTTTTTATCCCTTTAGGATTTACGTTCCATCCTATTAGAAGGAAAAGAGGGAAAACTAAGAGAGGTAGAAGATAAATCAGTTAATTGTGTTACCATAACAGCTTTGGGTACAGCTGAGAGACTTTGAAACTAATATATAAAATTCAGCTTCAGAATTATCTATTTCTTTAGTACTTCATTCATCTGGGTATAAAGAGATGAGTCAGCCAGTAGCCAGATCCTACTTACAATTGTGATGTAAATATTAGGGGGAAAAACTGCATCTATTATACTTCTGCCATTGTTGTACTAAGATCATTGGCTTTATGTTTTTTTTTTATGGTTGGAATTCTGTAAAAACAATTTATGAAGAGCATTTAATTGCTATGAAACCATAGTTTTCCAGTTTCTTAGTATTGACTCAGTTTGTAAAAATGTTTGTAAAGGCAAGCTATATTAATTGCTTTCATGTCTATGTTTTCCTATTATTTTGTTTTTCTATGGTTTTTCAGAAATTAGTAATATTAATAACAGAAACATGTGCAGACAAATGAGAGTCTATCCCATTTCTCTCATAGGAAATGAGAGACAATCCACAATTTCCCTTGATGTTTCTTTCCTGAATTTTTCAGTGTTCATTGAAGGAATTACTCTCTAATATCTAAATCCTATTCCTGTGGGTGAGTTGCATTTCCTTCTGCTGCATCCCCAGGAAGACAGAGAATAGTTTGTCATAGGAACAGGGAAGGGTTAACTTATACGCTATGAAATGTTCTGAGTTTGATGTATATGGAGAAGACCTAGAAATTAAATTTTAATAGGCCTCCAGATTTGGGCAGCAATCAAAGATTTTCTCTATAGCAACAATTACACACACCACTGATCTGAGATCAAATATTTATGTCTTCCCCTACACGCTAGAGAACTAGCATTTTGCTAGTTACTGTTAATACCAGGGCAATTCAATAGAGGGCAAAAGAGACTAAAAATGTCATTTCACAGTGGAAACCATAAGAGAAAGCAATAACAAGCCTGGAAAAGATTAGGCACAATTGGAAATGAGTCTAAACTGAAATAAAATACTGTATTTGAGTAGATTTTTTTGAGGGCTATAATTTTAACTTCTACTAAAGGATCGTGGTTTTGCCTATCACTAAAACACACACAAAAGGAGACAAAGAAGCCTGATGCTAGCAGGAAAAAAAAAAACTCTCCCCCATTTCCTCAAAGTTCTTTCTTTTCTAGAATTATATGGTTTGAAGAAGACTCTTCTATTGTGCCTTGGGGCAAATGTAACCATTGTAAAAATGAAATATAAACTATACTTTCCTTTGGAAAAACTTTGTTTCCTTTGGTGTTGCTAACATAGAAAGCAGTAACAGAGTAAATTCTGCTCGAGCAGGATGCCATCCAACAATAGCAATGTCTCATCCACCTTAGAGGACTAGAGCTTTCTTCACATTGCCATCATGATTACCACCACCATGATCACTACATTACCAATTGCTATACCATAATATCTTTGGAGGTGCAATCTTACAGCAAATTCCCCCAAACAAGGTACTTTTCAGGAACTATTATAGAACTGCCCTTGAAGAATTTATGCTTCAGGAATTTACATTAGATTATGTTGCCATTCTTACATGACTTTCTTTCTTTCTGTTCACATTTCTGCTGATTTTATTTGGTTCCAGGGAAGCTGTGAAATTCTGTTATTTTTTCCCATTTGGCTCCAAATATACAAGCCAACAAGCTTCCCTAAGACCTCTTCAATCTCCACTAGGCCCTCAAAACTGGGAATGGCTCCAATGAGGATATGGTCCCTCAGCAAAGTGCTTGTATAATCCAAAATGGCAGATAGGACCAGAGGCAGGGGAAGATAACTAGTAATAGAAGGCAGTTCTGAATGGATGGCATGCTTGGCCAGAGTTCAGAAGAGGGAGAGAACACTGGGTCTGCTGGCGTCTAGGAAGGCTTCATGGAGAAGGGTCTTGAAGTAGGGACAAGGTTCTCAGGTGGCCGAGACTGGAGAAGAGTTGATTTCCAGATGATATAAATAGCTAATGTGAAGGCTGGGAGGATGGAAGGAGTAAGGATGCCCATGGAGCAGTAAATAGATCTGTCTGTCTGTGATGAGGTGTTTATGAAGACGAGAAGTAGGAGATAAGGATGAAAAGGCAGGTTGTCACAGGATTTGAATGGTGGAGAGAGACTTGATCTTTATTCTCCATTCATGTTGGAGTTGTTAATTTCTAGAATACAGAAGTGACAGGATGAAGATGGTATTTTAAGAAGATTAATGTGGAAGCAAAGTACAGAACGGATGTGAGAGGAACAGAAATTCCCTCCCTGGAATGGGAAGACATATTAGGAATTCCTATAAAATGCCAGGCATCATTCATATTCATTAGCAAATACTTATTGAGTGTTTATTATGCACTAGGCATCATTCCAGGCCCCAGGAATTCAGTAATTAACAAAAGTGGGTCCAGACTGTGTGGGGCCTGAAGTTCAAACAATTTGAGGAGACTTCTTTAAGAAAAAGAATACAAAATTACAAATACAAAATTAAAGATAGAGCTTTTGAAGAGGCTCATGCAAGTGAGGGCCCCGAGATAAGCCTCAGGAGCTTATTGGTAAATTTCCATCTGGTCAATGAGACAGACAAGGTATCTACCGTCTGGAAGCTTATGTTCTAGAGGCAATGGGGAGGAAAGATAGACAATAAGCAAGTACACAAGTGAGATATTTTTCAGAAAGTAATACTTGCTTTGAAGAAATAAAATGGCATGATAGAGGGTGAGGAGGGGGAGGGGAGGACAAGGAGAGAACAGATTCTGATGGGCTGTCTGTCTGGAGGGGCTTTCTAGGAAGATGGCCAGCCTTCCAGGCAGAGGGCCTGGAGGAGGCGCTCATGTAGCATGTTTGAGGAACAGATACAAACCTATATGGCAGAACATAGTGAGTAGAATAGAACATTCTAAGAGGTAGGCAGGAACCTGATCATGTAGAACCTTGTAGGCTACTGTAAAGAGGAGCTGGATTTAATTGTAAGTGCTTCGGTATCTATTGCTGTGTAACAAAACACCTCAAAATTTAGCGTTGTAAAACAATAACCATTTTATTATTTCTCACAATTCTGTGAGTTGACTTGGCTCAACTGGGTACTTCTTCTGCTTCACATGATGTCAGCTGAGGCTGCACTTATCTGAGGGCTATACCAGGCTGGGACAGTCAAGATGGCTCACTCATTTGTCTGGTGCCTTGGCAGAGATGACTAGACTGCTGGACTCAGCTGGACACTGGCATGGCTGGGCCTCTCCCTCTCTCTCTCCATGTGGTTTCAGGGTCTCTCCTATGAGATCTCTCCAACAGGATAGGTAGACTACTTATGTGGCAGCTCACGGCTTTTAAAAGTACAAAAGCGGAAGCTGCCATGACTTCTTAAAGCTTCAGCACAGAATTGGCTGCCAGCGTCACTTCTGCTGCATTCTATTGGTTAAAGTGAGTGACAGGGCACTCAGATTCAATGAAGGAGGTGAATACATGAAGGTGTGAATACTGGGAGACATGGTTCATCAGAGGGCAGCTATCACTGAAGCCATTTACGTTTTAAAAGACCACTTGGCTGTGGAGAATGCATTGTAGTAAGACAAGAATGGAAGAGAGGGGCCAGTTAGGAGGTAATGATAATATCCTCGTAAGAGGTGGTGGTCGCTTCAACTATAGTGGTAGCTGTGGATATGGAAAGAAGTAGATGGGCCTGGGGATGGGGTAAGGAAGGTATGTTCAGCCAATAGTTAAAAACATGTCTGGCATATGTTGAAATAAAAAGTAGAGTAAGGTATTAGGACTTAAGGCATCACGGGGTTACTGTGATTTCTTGAGTAGAGAATTGATAGAATGAAAGTAGTGCTTCAAGAAGACTCATGGGGGAGCAGAGCACAGAATGGATTCAGGTAGAAGCTGAGTGCAGGAGAAGAAAAGAGATGGGAGACAGGAGACAAGTTAGCAAATTCATTCTTCCCATGGTCCAGGGATTAGATGCTAAATCCTAAACCATAGTGATAGCAGACAAAATGGAAAAGGAAGAGAAGCAACAAATGTGAGAGCACCATGAAGACAGAGGTGATAGTACTTAGTGACTGCTTTGATATGGGGATTAGGAAAAAGAATCAGTGATGGGTCCATTAATGGGTCCATTAATCAAGTCTCCAAGCCAGGGTGATGGAGATGGCTGGTACCATTGATAGAACTAGGAAGGTTAAGAGAAGGAGCTGGCTTTCGAGAAAAAGATGTGTTCACTGTTACACCTGTTGCTTTTGGTAGGGCCATCCAAATAGAAACCCTAAGTTGGAAATGCCTTGGAAATACAAAGTTGGACCTCGTGAGGAGTGGAGTGAGAGGTAGGTCTACCTGAATATATGTAGTGGTGCAGGTTGAAGCAATGGGAGAGATGAGCCCTGAAAAAATGAGAGTTTCAAAAAGGAAGGAGTGGTCAGTAGAATCAGAGGCTGTAAAGAGTACTCGGATGATATAAGCACTGAGTCTGGCAATTAGGAGATCTTCAGCAACTTTTAGAAAGAAAGAATTTTGGAGTGATCAGATCAAAGATCAGCGAGACAGGATTTAGAGACTAACAAAAAGTGAAAGAAGGGGAAAGTGTTTGTGGTGACTGTGGTCCAGACAACTACCTTCTGTTTAGTGACTACCCACTGGGTGCAGAGGGAAAAAAAGAAAAGTGCATGTTTTAGGAGGAGGCCAGCTTTAAAGGAACCTAGGGTGCTGAGTTATCTGTTATCCCTATGCATCAATCTATGCACAAATTGAATTTACTTATCAAGATGAAAAAATGAATAAAAACAAACAAAGCTTTCCAAATTACAGAAACAATAGTTTAAAATGGGCATGGAATTTTTTCTGCTCTGAACTAGAAAGACAGTTGTCTTCCCTTTTTTAACAGAAATTAATCAATCTTTCTTTCTTTGCCAAGAATATGAATACATGCTTTATTCCTTTTTCATCCAGGATATAGTTTTGAGGATCTCTGTAGCGGTAATGGGGGAAAAGAAACCTTTAAAAAAAAAAGGGCATTTCACTGAGTCTTCCTGATTGACTCTTCCTGTATCGGCCAACTTTGACTAAACCTATAGTTTGCTGCACTATACTACCTTTAAAATATCTCCTGTTACAGCTTTGGCAAGGAGATGGCAGTTTTTTTGGAAATGGCTATATTTTTCTCTTTTTCTTCTGTAACTCATTTAGCAAGTCATTACGTTAGTCACAAGGCCAGGCTGCTAGAAGTTTGAGATGTTTCCAAGAAAACTGGGGGGAAAAATATTGACAACTATAGGAAGCAAAGTTAAAAAAACACCTCTAAATTTCTGAGAAATTGACACATAATTCCAATGGCTTACTCCTAAACTATAATGATAACATATTATTTATTATCGTTCTTGTTATTATTCTGCATTGCAGACAAATGGATGGAAGGCCAGAGTTCTCTAGCTCTGTGTCTAAGAAGGAGTGGTGTGGGATTGGATTCAAGCAAATCTGGGTTTGAATTCCTGCTTCATCGCTTAGTACCTGTGCCAGGGACTGCTAACTGCTCTAAGTGTTCATTGTCAACTTGTGTTTAGTAATAGAATATCCTAAGTTTTAGCAGGGCACATGGCTTCCCAGCCACAGACTACATTTCCCAGTGTCCTTTGCAGTTAGGTATGGCCATGCAACTAAATTCAGGTCAGTGGGATGTGAGCAGAAATGATTTCCACAATTTCTGGGTCATCTCCTTCAGGACAAAGCTACTTGCCCTAAATATTGTCTTTCCCCCTTCCTTAGGCTGGAACGTGTATAGGGTGGTGACCAAGCTTTGGCCATGCAGGAGATAGAAGTAGAAATATAAAGGGAACGTGGGTCCCTGAATGACCTCATGGAGTAGAGCTGCTCCAACAACCTGGAATGCTCACATGGGGGTTGTTAAGAAATAAGCATTAATTTAATTAATTAAGCCACTATATTTTGTGATGGCTTTATTACAGCAGTTCAGACTGTAACCTAGAAAATACACTTGCTAGGAGTCCTTGGTATTTTTTTTTTCCCCCAAAGCCCCAGTAGATAGTTGTATGTCACAGCTGCACATCCCTCTAGTTGCCGTACGTGGGACGCGGCCTCAGCATGGCCGGAGAAGCGGTGCGTCGGTGTACACCCAGATCCGAACCCAGGCTGCCAGCAGCGGAGCGCACGCACTTAACCGCTAAGCCACGGGGCCGGCCCAGGAGTCCTTGGTATTTAACCCCTCTGAATCTCAGTTTCTTCTTCTGTAAACTGGAGATAATATCTACCTCACATCCTTGTTATGAAGATGAAATGAGAAAATTCACAGGAGGACCAGAGCCTGGCACGTGAGGGATGCATGAGAAATATTTGTTGTCTTCCCTTCAGCCATTTAGGAACATGTGTTTCATGTACCTTTTCAATGAATCTAGAAAATACAGAGACTAAATATCAACCACCTGAATAATATGATTTCCACTGTACAGGAGACACCCTAAGACACTCCAAGTGTTGTCTGAATAAACTCAGGAAGTAATCATGTTAATCAGATGGAGTCTGATTGAGTTGGAGTCAGTTGATGGAGTCAGTTGATCCAGCAACAAGGTTCCCCATGAAATCTCCACTGCCTAGCACAATGCCTGGCACATAGTAGGCCCTTAATAAATATTTATTGAAAGAAGAATTACTCAGCCACAGACCATTCAGAGTGGAGGTTGTGAGTGCTGAGGAATCCTGAGTGATAACACTCCTGTTGTGAGGTTAGGTTGACATTATGTATGTTCAATTCCCTAGCAAATGCATGATATATGTGTATATATAATAGGCACTCAGAAGTTTTAATCAGACTTGAAGGCCTCTTCTTGAAGACCAGTTCTGTGTCTTGTTTACCACTGTATCCCAAGTGCACAGCACAGAGTAAGACTAAGTAAATATTTGTTGAGTGAGGAGAACATTGATATAAATGAGTTAGCTGTTTTTGTGTCGATCACTTCCCTCCCCTGACTCCACCCAAGGAGGAAACAGACACACCAAGTGAAGTAACTTGCCCAAGTTGACACAGTTCCTAAGTAGCAGAGTAAAAACTTGAACCAAACCCAGCCCTTCCTGGGTCCACATTTTGAGGTCTTACTGCTTTCAACCTAGATAGATTCTCTTTCTTGAGGGCAGACTTTGAGACAAGTAAGATATCTGTGCACCAATGGATGAAGAAAACAACATTAAGGAGAAAGGGGAAGTTAGAGGGAATATTTTTTTCTTTTACAAATTTGCCCATGTCCTACACAACCCCACAGCAGTGGTATTTCTTCCCAATCCTTGTTTCTTAGAGGAGATAAACTGTTCTAAAGCACCCCTCCCATTTTCTTCCACCAATGTATGGTTCACTAGAAATCTTGGATCCCTATGGATAAAAAAGTTTAAATAATTTCTTTAAAGACTCTTTGTTAAGTGGCCACATTAACAAATCTCCAGCCTTCAGCCCTGGGTGTTATTTACACTAGAGGGGAGAAAAAGAGAGAAGCCACCAGCAGGCCTCTCATGCTCTAACTCTAGCCGATTTGCAATGCCCCTTACACTTGCATCATAAATGTCAGAGCAACAAGGGGCCACTGATCCTCAACAAGATAAGTCACTGCTCCTCAGCAAGGGGATAAGCAGAACTGGTTCTCCTGGGCCTACAGCGGCTGAGGAGTTTATGAGTAACTTGGGTAGGACTGGCTCAAGATGAAATTCTGAAGGGAGTAGGCTTTTCTCCTCAACACATCCTCCCCTCAATTTATCTATGCTATGAACCATGACTGCTTTCAGAGGCATATTGTTCTTAGCAACCGTCTGATAACGAAGATACTGGCTGACTAGATTTTAAGTTGAATGATTCTGCAGGGCTATTTGTATATTAAAAACGCAGCTGAGGATGAAAAATTCCAGATGAGAAAACTGCCCTTTTGCAGCTTTAGATTCAGAACTGCTTCTGTCACTGACGAGGGGCCTCCAGAAACTCCAAGAGGGGTTTGGAAGCAATTAACTGTTTTTCCAAGTTGTTTCTTTTCCTTTTGTGTGTTAAGGAGATGTAACCGCCAGACATCCTGAAACTGACCAAGCCTCACCACAAGAGTTATGCCATGACCTTTGCCTTACTTTTAATGCAAAGATCTCTCCAGGAGGAGCTTAGGCCTCATTATGTGGAAGCATATTTTCCAACTGAGCCTGTGCAAGTGAATACCCACCTCTCTCTTTTGAATATTCATTCCCCAACCAAAATAAAATTTCCTGCTTCCCTTCGTTTGCAGACATCATGACTTTGGAGATGATTCCTCATGGCCTCCTATTTGCTGCACATACACTTTGTGAGACTACTTCCACTGGTGTAGAGTCTTATTTAACTCACCAGGAGGCGAGCCCACTTGGTACCGTAACACTTCCTCCATGGTATCTCTGGATACTTGACTTGAAAAATAGAAACCTATAATTGACCATCCTTCCGTATTTCTTCTCAGGACCAACTCATTCCTAAATAAATTAATATTTATTTGTATTAAATATTACATGTATGTGTGTATGTGTGTATGTGTTCCCAGGTTTAGAAAGTTCCTACATGTATTATCTATAAATACTGTATTTGGTCTAAAATATCCATGATGATATTTTAATACTTTTTTCTTTCTGTTTTCATTCTTCCTTTTTAACTCCTTTTTTCTCTTACCACTTGTTCCTCTTTTTCTCTAACCTGAATCACAAAGGTGGATGCTGTCCACAGTGGACATTTGGAAACCATGTCAGTTCCTTTCCCATTCTGCCCCTGGATGTAGAGAAGAAAGATGCTCTTAAGGTTTTGCCATCCCAAGTCTAAACTTGTGGATACTCTTGTGAGAAGCTGTAGCCCCAAAAGACAGTAGTAGAATCTACCTTCAATCCAACTTGGTTCTCTGGGGCCATGATTGCTTCTACACGTGGAAGCTTCCATACATGGATGCTTTGCACTCATGCAGAAACAAAACCACCCCTACATTTACCCCAGTGGTGGTGAAATATATAGACAAAGAAGACCTGCCCTCACCTGAACTTTGTGTCTTCTAAGGTTTGGATTAGATCCTTGTGGGAAAAAATTGTTCTCAAATTAAAACATATAAGGAATGATAATAAGGGAACAGAAATGCATTTGGGGAGGGAGAGAACTTGGGGGTAGATTGGGGTTTAAATTGTTGACTTAGTAAACAGAGGGGGAAAAATATCATGAAGACATTTTGGAATTTGAAGACTTTTGGTAAAACTGCTGAGCCTCTTTTCTGTTTTCTTGCTACTGTGTGTATGGGAGACAGGAGTGGGAGTGGCAGGGAACAGTAGATAGAGCAGGTTGGGTGCAGCCCAGGGAGAAAAGAAGGGAGGGAGGTAGATTTAGGTCAGAGAAATTCCTTGTGAAGAAGAAACAATGTAACTTCTTCCTTTCACACCCACTTTTTAAAATGTAGTCAATCTTCTACTTGGAGGGTGGAGGAGATGTGATAGCACCAAAAGGCTGGTAAAACCAAACCAGACTAAACATGGTACTAAATGGGTGTAAAATACACTTCCTTAGTAACAATTAGAATCCACATGTGGAAAGATAATGAATATTCTCGAAAGTCATCCAAAAGTATTAAAAAAATACCCTTATGATTGTTTAGGAACACTATACTTTACATAAATTGCTAGACAAAAAACTTAATTTATGTTTTGTTATGTTGCTAAAGTTATGTCGCTTAGCTGAGCTCTCATTTCTGGAATCCAAGAGATACACGATAATCCCGTATTACCTACACAGTTCTTCCCCTGGTGTCAACAGCAGGGTTAGAATCCACAGCCTGCTCTCATGCCCCTTTGGCACAGCAGCCAGTGAGGGAGGGACATGGCACATCTGATTATCAAGGATGAGGCAGCCCCACTTCGCAGTAAACACAATGTGGTATCCATGGCTTCATTGTTGGGTCAAACAATAGACACCTTCTGATGTGTTTAGAGATTTTTTAATTTTTTCACATATCTATACACCATGGTTGTTTTATGCCTCTATTGTTGAGCATGCAGTACAGAAAGATCCCAGCACAGTGTTTTATATTGTCACATCAAATTGAAAAGAGGATTCCATGTTCAAATACAGTTGAGACATGCGTTGTTAAATAAAGATAAGCAGGGTTCATTTTAGGAGCGCTTCTGAGAGGCTTTGCGAGTCCCAAAGAAGGGGGAAGGTGTGGAGCATTTCTCTAATGTATTTGGCCACTAAACTCTATTTTCATCTTCTTCTTCTTTTTTTAAATTTTTTCTTTAACCAGATCATGTCAAAGGACTAGAATACTAAATTAAAAGACTTCTATAGAGGCTCAATATGTCATTTTTGTGTTTGTGTGTGTGAGGAAGATTAGCCCTGAGCTAACATCTGATCCAATCTTCCTCTTTTTTGAGGAAGACTGGCCCTGGGCTAACATCCATGCCCATCTTCCTCTACTTTATATGGGACGCCGCCACAGCATGGCTTGACCAGTGGTGCATCAGTGCGCGCCCAGGATCCGAACCTGCGAATCCCAGGCCGCCAAAGTGGAGTGTGCGCGCTTAATCGCTATACCACCGGCTGGCCCCTCAATATGTCATTAATCCAACAAATGTTTCAAAACCAGTCAGACAGCCATACTTAATAAGCACCTGTTATGCACCAGGCACTGTCCTAGCTGTTGGGTATATGGGGGGTGAAAGAAACAAAATCCTTGCCCTCAGTGAACTTTCATTTACTCCAGAAAGATAGGCAACACACAGATAAACAAGTAAGAAAGTTTCATAAGTGCAGTGGAGAAAATAAAAGAGCCTAATGTGACCCATTTGAGCTGAAAGCTGAATGAAAAGGAGGGAGCCTTGTGAAGACTGGGTGGAATCTTTCAAGGAAGGAGGAACAGCAAATGCGAAGACCTTGACATAGAAACCCATTTGGTGTTCATAGAAGTGAAAGAAGACGAGGGTGGCTGGAGAGGTTTCAACAAGGTTCCAGAAGGGAGATGAAAGCAGGGGCTGGCAGGGTCAAGTGAGGGATCACACTTATCCAGCTACATTCAGCGGTAAGCTACTGGAGCCTTTGTTTGGGGTTTGTTTATTTGTTTTTACTTTTTATTTTGAAGTACTTTCAAAGTTACAGAGAAGATGCAAGAATATACAAAGAACTCCCATATACTTTCCACCCAGATTCCCCTACAAACCCATAGTACAACTGTTACCGAGCCAAGCGGGCTCGCCTCCTAGTGCGTTAAAGAAGACTCTACATCAGTGGAAGTTGTCTCACAAAGTAAAGTCCATTTGCAGCAAATAGGAGGCCATGAGGAATCCCTTCCAAAGTCATAGTGTCTCCAAACAAAGGGAAGCAGGAACTTTTATTTGCCATGGGGAGTGAATATTCAAAAGGGAGAGGTGGGTATTCACTTGCACAGGCTCAGTTGCAAAATATGCTTCCACATAATAAGGCCTAAGCTCCTCCTGGAGAGATCTTTGCATTAAAATAAGGCAAAGGTCATGGGCATAGCTCTTGTGGTGAGGCTTGGTCAGTTTCAGGATGGCTGGTGGTTACATCTCCTTAACACACAAAAGGAAAAGAAACAACTTGGAAAAACAGTTAATTGCTTCCAAACCCACCTTTGAGTTTCTCGAGGCACCTAGTGGGTGACACAACCATCTAAATCAGAAAATTAATATTGATATAAACCTATCAGCTAACTGATTCCATTTAATTTCTACAATTATCCTAATAATATCATTTATAGCAAGTTACTTTTTCTTTTGGTACAAGATCCAATCTAGAGTCATGGGTTGCATTTAATTGTCATATTTCTTTAATCTACTTCAATCTGGAATAGTTCTTCAGTCTTTCCTTGTCTTCTGAGACCTAGACATTTTTAAAGATGGCAGGCCAATTATCTTGTAGAATGCCTGTCAGTGTGGGTTTCTCTGACGTTTCCTCAAAATTTGATTCAGGATATGCCTTTTTGGTAGGAATTTCACAGAAGTTATGTATTCTTCTCAGTATGACATATAAGAAAAGCATGATGTTAATCTGCCCATCTCTAGTGATGTTAATTTTGATTAAGGACGTGTCTATAGATTTCTCCACTCTAAAGTTATTATTATTATTATTATTATTATTATTATTATTTTTTTTTTTTTTGTGAGGAGATCAGCCCTGAGCTAACATCCGCCAATCCTCCTCTTTTTTTGCTGAGGAAGACGGCCCTGGGCTAACATCTGTGCCTATCTTCCTCCACTTTATATGGGACGCCGCCACAGCATGGCTTACCAAGCAGTGCGTCGGTGCGCGCCCGGGATCCGAACCAGCGAACCACGGGCCGCCGCAGCGGAGCGCGCGCACTTAACCGCTTGCGCCACGAGGCCGGCCCCTAAAGTTATTATTTTTTACCTGTGTAATAAATTATTTTGTCAGTAAAAAGCTTTGAGACTATGTAAATATCCCATTCCTCAATAAACTTTTACCCCTGGTTTTAGTGTCCATTGATGCTTCATGTCTCAACCACTATCACGGTGGTTGCCAAGTGGAGATTTCCTAATTTCATCATTCCTTCAACATTTATTAACTGCAGTCCAATGTAAGAAAGAGTTTTCCATTTCCCCCATTCATTAATTCTTCCACTCACTCATTCATTTATATCTCTGTGGACTCATGGATTCCTATTATATTCAATCTATTTTTTATATTTATATATAAATATCATACATAATTTATTCCTTTATTATGTCTTTGGATGCTCAAATTGTCTCAGATTTGGCCAGTGGGAATCCCTTCAGGCTGCATCCTGTGCCCTTCTGATGTGTCTTCATCATTTTTTAAGCTCTTCCTTACTTTCTGGTCCAAGAAAATGTTCCAGGCTCCTCTTGTGCTTCCCCTGCCCCAGCCCTGGCATCAGCCATTTCTCCCAGGAGTGCTGGTTCCTTTTAGTGGGGAATGGCATTTAGAAACCAAGATCTAGGTGCTGAGTGTGGTCATAATTATTAGGATGTTTTTGCTTCTAGACCTTCTCATTGGACTGAGGTAGGAAATACACACACATAACATATGTATATAGCATATACATATAACATACACATATAACACGTATAGCGTCTATTTCTATATCTAGCTAGCTAGGTATATATATTTTAAAATACCATGACTTCTCCAATATCTCCAATTCCAATCAAAACCACAGGATTTATTGTAGCCTTCATCCTTCCATATTTGTACCTTATTTATGTGGGAGATCAAGATTTGGCCACCCTGAAATCTATCTCTTTACCTTGGTTGTTTTCTCTGAGGACATTTGACCTCCCCCACTAACTGCCTAAAGAATTTGACATGGTAGCTCCTTCCTGGAACAGATCTATCATGATGGCTGTAAAGATAACGTAGGGTAAATGTTACAATAGGAAAGGCACCAACAAGCCCCTCTTATCAGAAGTTCTGTCTCTCTGGCCACATTCTCTGGATGACCCTGCGAAGAGTTGCCAGACAATCATTTACATTTATAAGGGAAATCTCCATTTGTAAAGGTATCTCCCTCTCTGTTTGGAGAAGAGAGGGGCATGAGCTCATTTCTAGTGACTTATCAATGTGGAAGGTGAGGCCTTGAGCTACATAATAAACCTTACTCTTGTTTACTGTGCTTTAGTGGTAATCTCCTGTAACTGACTCCCCCACCCCCAAAATCCTCCTTTGTCATTGGCTGAACATGGTATTTAAGACGAGAACTTCTGCTATTGTGTTGAGAAACGCAGTGTCCCTACTTTCTCCCATGTATACATGTTATTAAACTTGGTATTATTTTCTCCTGCTAACCTGTCTTGTTGATTATTTGGCCAGCCAGAAGAACCTTAAGGGAAAGGGCAGAGAGAGATTCTCTCTCTTCCCCCGACATTTACTTACTTGCTCTTTCCTCCTTTACATAACCAATCTTTTTGTGTGTGTGTGTGAGGAAGACCAGCCTTGAGCTAACATCCGTCGCCAATTCTCCTCTTCCTCTACTTTATATGGGACGCCACCACAGCATGCTTGACAAGCGGTGTGACAATGCGCGCCTGGGATCTGAACCTGTGAACCCCGGGCCGCCAAAGCAGAGTGCACGCACTTAATCGCTGCACCAGCAGGCCGGCCCTATAACCAATCTTTTAAGTCCACCACTGCTTCCTCACCTTGGAACTCTGCCTCGCCCTAACCTCTCCACCTCCTCAGCTCTGACTGCATCCTTGGTCCCAGCTCTTCAGGCCCTGCCAAGTGTGGCTACCTCAAAAGAAGGCAAAGAAAGAAAACCAATGTTTGGGGCCGGCAGTTAAGTGTGCACGCTGCGCTCTGGCGGCCCCAGGGTTCGCTGGTTCGGATCCTGGGCGTGAACGGACGCACTGCTTGTCAAGCCATGCCGTGGCAGCATCCCAAATAAAGTGGAGGAAGACGGGCACGGATGTTAGCCCAGGGCCAGTCTTCCTCAGCAAACAAAGAGGAGGATTGGCAGATGTTAGCACAGGGCTGATCTCCTCACAAAAGAAAAAACATAGAAAACCAATGTGTTTTCTTAAAGGGAAAAATAAAGGAAGAGAAGGGAACAAAAGAGTAAGAGAAAGAAAGACACTGAAGGAGTTTTTCCCCCTTTTTTTAGAAAATAAAATTTAAAACATACAAAAAATAGCGAGAATAGTATACTGACCCCTCCCCATCACCTCACATTGACAATTCTCAGCTCCTGACCAGCCTTGTTTGAACACCCCTATCTATTCCCCCCTCTCTCTGGATTATTTTGAAACTATCCCAGAAATCACAGCATTTCATTTATAAAGATTTCTGTGTGTATATCAAAGAAATTTTTTAACTACAATACTATTATCACACCTTAAAAATTCACAATTGTTTCTTAATATCATCAAATATCTAGGGACTGTTCAAATTTCTTCAATCATGGAGGGTTTTAAGCAGAGAAGAAACATATTCAGATAGAGATTTTCAAAGGATCTCCTCAGACACTGAATGGAGAATGGGCTGTAGAGAAGAAAGAAGCAAGTCGGGAAGATCAGTTAGGAGTCTGATGATTGCTTTAGCCATGGATGATAGTTACTTGGTTCAGGGTGTATCATGGGAGATAAGAAAAAGGGGTCAGATACTTGATGTATTTTGGAGACACAGTGAGCCAGATTTGTTGAATAGATTGGATATGGATATGAGAGAAAAAGAGGAAAGCAGAATGACTCCTAAACTTTTGGCCTGAGCAAGGGACTAGTTGTTATACTGTATTAATTATCTGGTGCTGTGTAACAAATTACCCCCAAACATAATTATTTATTATCTCTTATGGTGTCTGTGAGTCAGGAATTCAGACAGGTCACGGTAGAAGTAGTTTGTTTCTGTTCCATGTGTGGAACCTTAACTGGAAGGCTCAAAGGCTAGAGGCTGGAACCATTGAAAGGCCCATTCAACTTACATGTCTAATGGTTAATGATGGCTGTCAGCTTAGCCCTTTCCTGTGGCTCTCAGCTGGAGTATGTATACAAGGCCTCCCCATGTGGTCTGAGCTCTTTGACAGCATGGTCTTTGGCTTCAAAAAGTGAGCATCTCGAGAGAGATAGAGAGCCAAGCAGAGGAAGCTCTGCCCTTTCTATGGTCCAGTCTCAGAAGTCACATAACATCACTTCCTCTGTATTCCATTCATCAGGGCAGTCACAAACCCTGCCCAGATCCAAGGAGAGAGAACACAGAACCCACCTTTCAGTGGAACAGTGTCAGTCACGATATAAGAAGAGCATGGGAAACAGATAAGTATTTTGGTGCAGCTATCTTTATAAAGTGCAATCTGCCATAGGTGTTATTCACTAAATGGAGACAGCTTGGGCAATGGTATTTGGTGGTGTCTGTTTTCACCAAGCAGAACTGTAGAATAGACAGTTGGACATAAGAATCTGGAGCACCCAAGAGATGTCCTGTTTAGAGATAAAGATCTAGCAGTCAGCAAGATGTAGATAATATTCTCAAATCATGAGACTGGATGAAATAACCTCAGGATAGGGGGGAGATAGGATAGAGGGCTAGAGGTCTGGTAGAGGAGGAGTGGCTGTGAAGCACAGAGGGAATCAGATGAGTCACATGTCCTAGAAGACTAGAGAAGAAGAGTTTCAAGAAGGAGGAAGTAGGATCACTTTCAAGAAGTACTTTCTATGAAGGATTTAAATAGTGAAAAAAAAAATCTTAGATGCTTCGTATATAGGGTGAGCTATTCATACATGGTCCCTCTCCTCAACAGAAAATATAGAACATAAAATATAACTAAACAATAAGCATTAAAAGTAAAGAGTATTAAATGCTAGCATGGGAAAATATAGGATGTTCTGCAAGTGTATATCAGAGGCATTCAATACAGACTGGGGAAGATCAAGGAAGTCTTTCAGGAGGAAGTGAAATTTAAGCTGAGACTTGATGGATAAGTGAAAGCCAGTTCAAGATGGGGAGAAGTGCTCCAAGTAGGGAGAATACCTTGCACAAAATCTTTGAGGTATGATAATGAAACCTTCAGACAGGGGAAGGTGATAGAGGTATTGAAGATGCTGAAGAAGTGTTGAGAATGAGGCTTGAGATGTAGACAGGGCATCGAGTCATGAAAAAGTAAGCCACCATCCACAGTGCAATGCAAAGCCCTTGGGGAATTCGAAAGGGGTGATTCTATCAGATTGTCACATCAGGAGGCTCGTTTCTGACCACAAGAAGGAGAATGGATTGGAAAGAATAAGAAAATCAGCAAGGAGGCTTCAGCAGTAATCCAGGCGAGCAATAGCTCCAGCAGTTCCAAGAATTCCACCCACCAAAATATTCAACTTTCTGACCTTACCACTTTTGTTCAGTCGTGTCCTTACTTCTCTCTTTTGGATCCTATAATACACTGTTAAAACCATTCCCTTGCTTATACTCCCCCTCCTTCCTCTGTTGAACTTACCTGGCAAAACCCAACCCTAGTTATAGCCACGTCCACCTATTTGATATGTGGACCTGAGCAGTGGAATGTGCCTGGAAAAAAATATGACCATGATAACAGATTTCATTTTAATTCCTGACCTCATGTGGGTCTTCGGTGGATCCTATGCTATTTCCCTGGTCCATTTACTTTCCAGCTGTCTTAGATAACTATTCCAAACTTTCTGTCTGATTAAACCTCCTTCCACATTCTCACCCCCTGCTAATGACCTTTGTTTTCTATTTTACTGAGAAAATAGAATTTACCAAAAGATACTTTCCAGACCTTGAGAACATTATATTAAGTGAAATAAGTCAGTCACAAAAAGACAAAAACTGTTTGATTCCATGTATAAGAGATATTTAAAGTAGTCAAACTCAGAAAAAGAAAATAGAATGGTAGTCGCCAGGGCTGGAGAGGAGGGGAAAATGGGAGCTGTTTAATGAGTATAGAGTTTTAGTTTTGCAAGGAGAAAAAGTTCTAGACATGGGCTGCACAACTATTTGAATATATGTAACCCTATCGAACTATACACTTAGAAATGGTTAAGATGATAAATTTTATGTTGTGCGTTTTTTACCACAATTAAAAAAAAAAAATGGCTTTCAGCCTGCAGCCTGGTCCACTCTGAGCTAGGTGCACTGCACCCACCACAGGTCTCCTGTTCCTGCCGCTGCCTGCCCACCTGGCCATATGGTCTCCCACCTTTTCATATTCAAGCAGAGGTGCCAATGAAAACAAACCAGACCTGTGTGCACAGAGTTAATGCCCTAATAAAACCCCAAGGCAGAAAAGTGAGCATGTCTAATGTAAAGAGTCTCAGAGCTCTTAAAGACTGCAGCCCAGAACTGCAGCAGATGTTGCCAAGTGAGACCATCACTGAGGAGAAGCTGATGGGACTCCTGAACAAGTCTGTGGGAGATACAGAATGGAATGTACCCAAAGGGCTGGCCCAGTATGGCACATGGAGTGACGAAGATCAACATCGCTGAACAGAATCCATGCCCGGACCTGAGTGAGCAGAGGAAAGGTGGCATGCATGCTGCCCAGGGTGGGTGAGAACCGACCTGGTGAGACCCAAGGCCACCTGGGCCTGGAAGAAACAGCAGAGACCTGAGTATTTGGTCCTTTAGCCCCGAAAGATTGAGGGGCCTCAGGGACAGTTTGGGAGAAAAATTGAATGCTGAGCTGGACTCACAGCTCCATTCTTGGGCCCCATCTTGTTGCCTGTCCTGACTCAACCAGAAGGACAGTTAACACTTGTCAAAAGTATGCCTATGGAGCACTCACCTTGAGTTGCCTGCTAATTCTATGAAGTCATCTATGGTTCCTCAATGATAATCTATAGGGGGAAAATGTGTAATTGCTGAAAATAATGAATGGAAATCAACACACAAATAAGTGGTTCTTTGTAAATACCCATTTGTGCAGATTGTTTACCTGCTGAAACAGCTCCATCTCAAAAGTATAATATACCATTTAAAAGTTAGGTCTATAACTCAGGGGTTAACTAACTTTCTGTAAAGGGTCAGATAGTAAATATTTTCAGATTTGCAGGCCACACGGTCTCAGTAAATGAGGCAAAAGGTGCCAAGAAGGCTTAGATAACTCTGTGAGTTGACTGTGAGATAAAAACATGCTCTTTCTGTCAATTATAAAAATATCTATCGATGTTCTAGAAAAGGAGATTTTACTTCTCTTTCACTCACAAAATTATTTGTGAATTAAATGGTAGTGAAAATGAAGGCTATATGGCAAATCAAAGTGCCGTGGGGAATCATGCCTTCATGTGGTTTGTCCACTTCCCTCAATCACTGTTCAAGTTGTAGGAAATTATTTCTAATTTCTTTGTAAGTATGAGACCCTCGTGTCTTTTTTTTCCCTGATACCTCACCTTGCTTTATAAAATGTTATATATTTTAAAATGGAATTAAAATCAAAATAACTTTGAGATTGCATTATAGAAATCCATGCTGCCCCCCTCCCCGCCCCCAGCAATGCCTTAGATTCTATAGTATTGAACTGGGCATGTGAACATTTGGGGTTTTTTGATATTTCCCATCCCATACGGCAATTGAAGACCAGCTATTGACAAAGCTGTGGATTCCACTCAATTTCATAAACAGAAGAAAAAAAACAAGTAGGAAAGTCTCTTTTTTAAAAAAGCATTCTGCCTACCACTAACCTAGCTGTCCTCACACTGTGGTTCTAATCTAATCCAGCAGTGCAGGTGGTTCTAATCCTAATTTTTTGCCATGATTCTTCTGCCACTGCATGCAAGTAAAGCAGTCCGGCATGAGGGCTTTGGAGACCCACAGGAAGAGACACTTTGTTCCAAACTCTTCAAGTGGAGTTCATTTGCCAACCTTCTCTAGCAAAACAAAAACAAAAACATCTAACTCTGAAAATTTAGTAACCAAAAAGTTATCTGGATTGCGTAATTGCTTTGAAGGGGAGGAAGACTATCCTCTACCCACTCTGGGTCCTTTCTGGCTGGGCTACAAATTAAACTGACGTGAAACCCAATAGCAGAAGAAAATCAAACACAGCTTTATAACACGTATACTTGGGAGAGACCCACCGGGTAACTCGAGAAAATATGGTGGAGGTTCTCATCTTAAATACTATCTTCAGCTAAAGACAAAGGAGGATGTTGGGGGTGAGGGGAGTCAGTTATAGGAGATTACCATAAAAGCACAGTAAACAAAAGTAAGGTAATTATGCAGATTTAAGGCCTCAGCTTACGCACTGATAAGTTTCTAGAGATGAAGTCATCTGCCCTTCTTCATGGTACAGAGAGGAAGATAGCTTTACAAATGGAGATGACCCTTACAAATGTAAATGTTTGGTAAACAGAACTTTGATAAGAATGGGCTTAGCAAGGACCCTCCCATTCTATCCATACCCAGAGTTATCTATGGTGATGGCCTGTCCTGGGGACAGGCTTTCTATCTTAAATCCTTTTAGGCAGTTGGGGGGCAGGGGGAATCAAAGTTTCTTTCAGAGTCTTCTGAGCCTTTACTGTCTTCAGCTCAAAATAATCTGCATACTGGAGTGGCACATCTTGGGGCAGCCTGCCCTGAACCCCATCACTTTCAAGCAGGGCTACAGGTAATCTGGCCTCAATCCCCCCTAAAAAAAAATTCTAATCTCAAGTTTCTGCCTTTCCAACATTAGAACCCTACTTCCTCAGAACCTAGGTTATCATAGAATCAAAGAGATTAATACCCACATCAAAGACTACTTTCCCATTTCATTTACTCATTTTTCTGTGCGTTAGAAAAATGGATCTTGGGGAATGACAATGAATCCAAAGGGAAACTGGAAAATCAGGTATAATCTGAGTTATCTCTTTACTGGAGCAAATCAACCCAGCCCTTGGTGCCAGCTAGTAAGCTGATAAATCCATTTGTCTCTTGCTCAATAAATAGAGAGCACAAGAAGAAGGAGTTTGCTTTCACCATGAAGGTACAGCAAGTTCCAAGTGCTCTTTTTTAAGATTCTAAACTGACAAAGCATTTTCATGTAGTGGGTGGGGCAATCAGCTTTGGAATCCTAGCCTGATTGCTTATGTAGGTGCTCTTGGTTCTTGAGCCCTGTGCATTTACTCAGAGAAGCAATATTACACTGTGGTTAGAGGCCCAGACCCTGGAGTCAGACTGCCCAGGTTTGAACCCTGACCTAATAATGGAAAGATCTGGTATTCGCCATGTACCTTAGTGATCAAACTTAGCACCAGTGATGGTGGTACAGTCTGCCAGTGTACATCTCCTACTGTAATGCCAAATGACAAACACATCTGTCATCTTCTATGACAGATTCTTGCCAAAAATGTTTAACTTGAATCTAATTAAGCCTCTGACTTAACGTCCCGTTTACAGGGAATACTAAATTGAACAGTAGCATTACGGGGAAAAATCATGCACAGCTGTTCTGTTCACTTGAAAAAGTCAAAGTCATTGGGGAAAAAAGTCAGGGAATACAATCAATAGCAGTGTGTGAAATGCGATTGAGCGCTTGCATGAAAAGCCTTGGCCATTAAAGACGCTGAGACTTGAACATGGAATGGGTATTAGTTGGTATGAGGGAAATATTGTTAAATCCTTTCTACGTGACTATATTATTTATGTAGGGATGACACATCATGAGGTCTGCGACATTAATGTGGTTCAATGAAATATATACAGAGAGATAAACAGATAAATCATATATAGCAAAATATTCACAATCATTGAAGCTTGGTGGTGGATGTATAGATGTCTTTCATACTATTCTTTTTTTTTTTTTTTCGGTGAGGAAGATTGGCCCTGAGCTAACATCTGCCAATCCTCCTCTTTTTTGCTGAGGAAGACTGGCCCTGCGCTAACATCCATGCCCATCTTCCTCCACTTTATATGGGATGCCACCACAGCATGGCTTGCCAAGCAGTGCGTTGTGCAGCGAGGATCCAAATCGGCGAACCCTGGGCCACTGCATTGGAGCACGCGCACTTAACCGCTTGCGCCACCGGGCCGGCCCCTATTATACTATTCTTTCAACTTCTCTATATGTCTGAAAGCTTTCACAATAAACATTTGGGGGTAAAAAGGGTAGCTACCACAGGTCCTACGAATACATTTACCAATATACCTTCATCTGTATCCATATACTATATCTTCCCAATGGTTTTCATGATGGATGTTTTATCCTGCTTTTTCACAGCAATATCTTCATGTGTATTAGAGCTCATCACTTTCACTTACCCAAGGACATCATGACAGCAATTTTCCCTTCTCTCCCACATTATGACCTGTCCCTCTCTTGGCCCCACATACCCTTCTACTACTGCGTTCTCCATTACCTTTAACAGAAAAACGCAATTCAATTCAATAAATATTTATTGAATACCTACTATGTACTGGCCATATGGTAATAAGCAAAAGACAAAAGCACTGCTCTCATGGAGCTCATCTTCTAGTTGGTGAAGACAGATAATAGACACAGTAAGTAAACAAATGATGTAGGATGTAAGAGAGGGCTAGCTGATAGGAGAAAATAAAGCAAAGTAAGAAGGATGGAGAGTACATGTGTAGAGGTGTCCAGGGTTGCTGACGACCTATATGGAAACTTGTACAGACAAAGCCTTGCACCACAGCACACGGCAAGCAGAGCCTGAGCTAGATTTCAGGGCTCATTTTATTCCCCTTGTCCAGGCACCTGTGTAGAGTAAACATCTTGCACACCATATGAGATGACTCTGGAGATTTTGCAATTTAAATCGGGTAGCTTTGTAAATACCTTAGATTTTCCTATAGTTAGAATCGGGAGTTGTTGGCAGTTTGAGCAGAGAGTAATATTATCTGACTTATGGTTTAAAAGCATCACTTTGGCTACTGTATTGAGAATGGATTCCAGGGGGACAAAGGCGAAAGCAGGGAAACCAGACAGAAAAATAATCCAAGTAAGAGAGGATGATGTCATAGATGGGATGTTAGTGGTGAAGGTGGTGTGTAGTGGTCCAATTCTAGATATATATTTTAATAGCCTTAAAAGGATCTGCTGATTGAGTAGATATGGAATGTACAAGAAAGAGAAGAGTCAAAGATGACTGCAGGGTTTGGGGCCTGAGCAATCAGAAGGATGGACTTTTGATTATCTGAGATGGAGAAGATTATGGGTAGACCAGGGTTTGGGAGGAAGATCAGGAGTTTGATTTTGGCTGTTAAATTTTAGCTGCCTGTTAGAATCCAAGTGCAGAGGGATATAGAAGTCTAGAGTTCATGGGTCTCAAGGAGTTTCAGTCTCCTCAGAAGAGCTGTCTATAGTCATTGTTACCACTTCCTCTTCCTTTGTTCTCCGGTGAACTTGTGGTATAATAAGAAATATCTTTGGTCTTGGTCTCCAGTTCCTGGCACAAACCTCCCCAAACCCTTGGAATTTTCTGAGTGATAAGTGTCTTTTATCCTTCATAAGGGGCCCTTTTTGAGCTTATGCTAATGAGGTAACTTAGAGTGGCGCTCCTAGATAGCCTCAGGATGGGGCTGGTCACCAGAAAGACCAAGTGATTAGAGGGTTGGAACTTTTAACCCCACCCACTAACCTCTGAGAAGGGGAAGTGGGAGGGTGCTGCAGATTCAGCTCTATAAAAACTCTTTTTTGTGTGTGAGGAAGATTGGCTCTGAGCTAACATCTGTTGCCAATCCTCTTTTTGCTGAGTCAGATTGGCTCTCAGCTAACATCTATGCCCATCTTCCTCTATTTTGTATATGGGATGCTGCCACACATGGCTTGATGAGTGGTGCATGGGTCTGCACCCAGGATTTGAACCTTCGAACCCTGGGCTTGCCAAAGCAGAGCGCACAAACTTAACCGCTACACCACCGGGCCGGCCCCCTAAACTCTTGAACAAGATTTGATGAGCTTCTGGGTTGGTGAATTCATTCACATGCTGGGAGGGTGGTGCACCCCAGTTCCACGGGGACAGAAGTTCCTGTGCTCAGGACCCTTCTGGATCTTGCCCTATGTACCTCTTCATCTGGCTGTTCATTTGTATCCTTTATAAAATCCTTTTAATAAACTGGTCAACGTAAGTAAATGTTTCTCTGAGTTCTGGGAGCTGCTCTAGCAAATTAATTGAACCTGAGCTGGGAGTCGTTGGAACCTCCAGTCTTAGCCAGAAGCACAGGTGACAACCTGGACTTGTGATTTGTGTCTGAAGTGGGGGAGGGGGCACAGTTTTGTGGGACTGAGCCCTTAACCTGTGGGATCTGATGCTATCTCCAGGTAGATAGCATCAGAATTGAGGTAACTGTGGGACACCCAGTTAGTGTCCATTGAGAACTGGAGAACTTTGGGGCTGGCCCCGTGGTGTAGCGGTGTGCACACTCCGCTGCTGGCGGCCTGGGTTCGGATCCCAGGCGCACACCAACGCACCGCTTGTCAGGCCATGCTGTGGCTGCGTCCCACATAAAGTGGAGGAAGATGGGCACAGATGTTAGCCCAGGGCCAGTCTTCCTCCGCAAAAAGAGGAGGATTGGCATGGATGTTAGCTCAGGGCTGATCTTCCTCACAAAAAAAACAAAAAAAAGAATTGGAGAACTTCTTGGTGGTGTTGGAAAAAACACAGTAGAGAACCCAGTCCAGACTTTTGTCCCCTACCACTTCTCTTAACCTGAGGTCACCAATGACCTCCCATTGCTACAAAGGTCAATTCTCTTCATACTCCAAGAAAACTATTCTAGCTACAGGAAAATTTGAGTCTTATCAAAATCATCTTAGATTCATTCAACACAGGAGACACTTCCTTTTTTGAAAAAATTTTAACTTAACCTCACCCTTTTCTGTTGTTCCTCATTCCTCACTGGACACTCCTTCCTTCTTGTCTCTTTTGCTGGTTTTTCCTCATTTTCCCAATGCAAGTATTGGAGTGGAGAGTCCTACAGCTCAGTCCTTGCACTTTATCTCTTTATATAGATGAACTTTCCAAGCATTCTTATCTAGTCCTAAATCTAGTCTATCTCCAGTGTAGATCTCTCCTCCAAACTCTGAACTCATGATGTTTAATCTCAAATTCAAATTTATGGGTCCAAATCCAAACTCCCCCATCCCCTTTCTCTCCTGTAGTCTTCCGTGTCTCAAAAACAGCAATTACATTCTCCCAGTTATTCAGGGCAAAACGTTGGAGTCATCCTTTTTTTTTTTTTTTTTTTTTTTTTTGTGAGGAAGATCAGCCCTGAGCTAACATCCATGCTAATCCTCCTCTTTTTGCTGAGGAAGACCGGCTCTGAGATAACATCTATTGCCAATCCTCCTCCTTTTTTTTCCCCAAAGCCGCAGTAGATAGTTGTATGTCATAGTTGCACATCCTGCTAGTTGCTGTATGTGGGACGCGGCCTCAGCATGGCTGGAGAAGCGGTGCGTTGGTGCGCGCCCGCATCCGAACCCGGGCCGCCAATAGCGGAGCGCCCGCACTTAACCGCTAAGCCATGAGGCCTGCCCGGAGTCATCCTTGACTCTCTTTTTTTCTCTTACCTATATCCAGTACATCAGAAACTCTTATCTATTTATTATAAAAAATCGATTATTACTTATTATAGATAAGAGATTATGTCTATAATCCACATCTACCACTACCACTCTGTTTCAAGACCATCCTCCTTTGTCCGAATTAAAGAACTGATCTCTTAACTGGCCTCCCTCCTTCTACACTTGCTCTTCTGCAGTCTAGTCTATTTTCCATAAAGCAGTCAGAAAGATCCTTTTAAAACATAAGTTAAATTATGCCACCCATTTATTCAAAACTTCCCAAAGCCTTTCTGTATTATTCAGAGTATAAGCCCAAGTCCTTCTGATGGCTAAAAGTGATGTGCAGCACTCCCCCTCCCCCACCAACCCTGCCTTCCTACCACTCCCCTCCTCCATCACTATGCTACAGTCACCTTGGCCTCTCTGCTTTTCCTGAAGACGGTAAACATGCTTGTCCTCAAGGCTTTTGCCTTTGCATTTCCCTGTTCTTAAAACTCTGTTCCTTCAGGGACTTACGTGTCTTGTTCCCTCACTTCCCTCAGAATTCTGCTAAAATGTCACCTTATCAGAGAGGGTTTCCCTAACCAGCCTGTATAAAGTCCTTCCCCGCAACCATCGTTCTCCATTGCTCTTGCTCTGCTTCATTTTTCTCACTAGTACTCATCATTTCCCAACAAATACTTCTCTATCCACTGGAATGGAAGTCGTGAAGGCAGGGATGTTGTCTGTCTTTGTTTTTTTGTTTTTACTATTAAATCCCCAACACCCAGGAAAGTGGCCAGCATGTAGTTAGTTCTCAATAACGAAGAATGAAGAATGATGGTGGTATGTATCAGAACAGTAAAAGTGGAGATGTGTGGCAGCCAGCCTCCAAAATGGCTCCCAACAATCCCTGCCTCTGCTTTTCATGCTCTTGTATAAGCCCCTCCCGCAGTGATTAGAGCTGACTGACCTGTGTAACCAATGGCAGCCATGGCAATACGTGTTTTCCAAGCCTAGGTCATAAAAGATATCGTGGCTTCCACCTGGTCCACTCTCTTGGATTGCTCGTGCTGGGGGAAGTCAGCATCGTGTCATGAGGATGTTCAAGCAGCCTGTGGACAGGCCCATGTAGGAAGGAACAGTGCTCCTGCTAAGCAGCAGCAAGCTTTAGAGAGAACTATCTTGGGAGTGAACTATCTTAGGAGCAGATCTCAAACCCTAGTCAGGCTTTCAGGTGACTGCAGCCCTGTCCAATGTCTTGACTACAACTTCAAGAGAACCCCTTGACTATGCTGCTCCCCAATTCCTGACACAGAAACTGTGTGAGAGGGGCCACCCCCGTGGCGTAGCAGTTAAGTGCGTGCGCTCCGCTGCTGGTGGCCCAGGTTGGATCCCCGGCGCCCAACGGCGCATGGCTTGTCAGGCCATGCTGTGGCTGCGTCCCATATAAAGTGGAGGAAGATAGGCACGGATGTTAGCTCAGGGCCAGTCTTCCTCAACAAAAAGAGGAGGATTGGCATGGATGTTAGCTGAGGGCTAATCTTCCTCACACAAAAAAAACAACTAAAAAAAAACTGGGTGAGATAATACATGTTTATTATTGCTAAGCTGCTAAATTTTGGAATAATCTATCATGCCATAGTCGCCATGATCTCTTTGCTGGTTCTTCTCTGGACTTTTGCACCTGCTTTTCCTTCTGCCTAAAACTCCATTCCCTCAGAGAGTTGCATGTCTTAATTTCTTACTTCCTTCAGGTCTCTGCTAAAACGTCATGCTATGCAGTTATGCAGCAATGCAGCAGTAGATAACAAATACAGGATGTGTGTCAGATATTCAGGAGGTAGATGCAACAGGATTTAGCAACTGATTGGATATGAGGAATGAGAGAGAGAGGAAGGAGCCAAAATGATTCTCAAACTATTGGCTTGTGTAACTAGCTTGTGCCATTCCTGGATTTAGGGAAATAGGTTTGTGGCAGAGATTATAAACTTGGTTTTGGACCTGATGAATTTGAAATGTCTAAGAGATATCCAAGTAGAGATATCCAGTATGCAGGCAGATATACTATTTACAACACAGAAGAGAGATCTGGCTGGCAATAAAGACCCTGGAATCAGGTCAGCTATATAACTTGCAGGGCCCAGCACAAAATGAAAATGCAAGGTCCCTTGTTCAAAGAGCACATGAGGCCGACCAGCTGCTGAGTCTCCATCCCACCAACTTGTAGGACTGACAAACCACGCTGTGGCTGAGGGTGGGGAAGTTGAGTCAGGCATCACCACTTCCCATGGACTCTATGCTCCAACCCACTTTGGAGGGACAACCTACAAGAGATTGCAATTTCCTTGCCAAGGATGCACTTGAGTAGGGGATGGGCAAGAGATTCATCCCTACCAAGTGGCCCACTGGATATAACACGGCACTGCCAGTCCAGGTCAGGGACAGCTGCCACCATGCCTGGTCCTCAGCTCCAGGACCTGGTGGTCCTGGTCCTGGGTGGGGCAAGGCGGAGGAGGGCGGCAGGGCTGAGGTGCCAGGGAATCGGGGGCAGCTGGCAGCTGAGAACCTGTCCCAGGGAAGCAGAAAGGTGGTGGGAGGCAGGCCTGCTTGTGAACTGAGGCATGCTCCATTGTCTCATTGGACTTCAGTTACAAAACAAAAATTCAAAGAGAAGGTTATTAAGAATTTCAAGCCAGCAACCGCAGAGCATTAAGACCCCAAGCATTATGTCCTTCTGCACACAGGACCCTGAGTGAATGAACTGTTCGTACGCCCATGAAACCGGCCCTTCTTAGAATAGATAATAAAGTTAAGACTGAATGAGTTCAAGAAGGAAAGATGAGAAGAAAAGAGGCCCGAAGACTGAAGCCAGAGAAGCACCAACATTTAAGGGATGGGCAGAGAAAGAGCATCCTGTGGCCAAAAGTTGTAATTCATCAGAAGACCAGTTAATGAGAAAATACTTGTTTTATGATCCCCAACTTGGAAAAGCTTAGCAAATACAGTAACTTGGCCACATATTGTTAGGCACATATATATATATATATATATATATATATATATATATATATATATATATATACACATATATATTTTGTGTGTGTGAGGAAGATCAGCCCTGAGCTAACATCCACGCCAATCCTCCTCTTTTTGTGAGGAAGACTGGCCCTGAGCTAACATCTATTGCCAATCCTCCTCCTTTTTTTCCCCCCTTTTCTCCACAAAGCCCCAGTAGATAGTTGTACGTCATAGTTGCACCCCCCTCTAGTTGCTGTATGTGGGAGGCCGCCTCAGCACGGCCGGACAAGCAGTGTGTCTGAACCCCGTCTGCCAGTAGCAGAGAGCATGCACTTAGCTAAGCCACGGGGTGGCCCCTGTTAGGCATATTTCATTTCACAAACTATTCACAATATAGACAATAATTTTTCAGGGTCAGGTCAAGGGTGTGACTTACATAGGCCCATTACCTTGGTTATTTTTGAAGCATATATTACTCAAATTGAAAAAAAATAATGCATGAGAGAAGCTGCAGGAAATATACGGATTAAATGAAAGAATGAAATTTACCAATAATCGACTCATAGCTAACCTAAGTAAATAATTCATTTCCCTTCCAGCAACAGTCACCTCTACATATGAGGACGCCAATGTCTCTCTACAACATTTATCAAGTAAGAAAAATGTAAACACTAAAATCTGTGAAGAATTTCAAGTGACTCATTGAAACCCGTTGCAAAATCAACCACAAGAGTTTTCTAACTGCTAATTAACCTTGAGCAAAGGCTTAGGCCATAAAAACTAGACCATTTGGTGAGAGGACTGTGGCAGGGAGTTGATGAGACTTCGAGAGCTTAAAATTGGTGGGAATAAAAGTGATTTTTTTTTTTTTTTAATAGATTCAGAAATGTCTCTAGAGGTGGTTTATGAAGCGGCTAAGAGCACAGATTCTGGAGGGAGCTGCTCAGGTTTGAATCTCCGCTCCGCCACCCACTCCCTGTGTGATTTTGGACGTTACTCAATTGCCGCCCCGGTGCCTGTGTAAAAGAGTAGTAACAACTCCTAGGGGTGTTATGCGAGTTAAATGATGGAATGTAAAATATTTAGAACTGTGCCTAGCATGTAAAAAGCACTAAATACACATTTGTTAAATGAAAATTGTGAAAACTGATCCTGTAACCAAAATACCGCTGGAATTTCTACTTTAGTAGGTCTCATAAGCTTTGAGAAGTCATTAAAAGAAACAAATCTTTTCTCCGTCTCATTTTTTTCTTTATTCTCCCAACTTTTCTTGCCCCCTATCTTCACAGTACTGTGTTGTTTTCTCTCTATATTAAAAACAATTTTCTTTATTCAAAAAAGTTCTTTAAGGGGCCGGCCAGGTGGCGCAAGCGGTTAAGTGCGCGCGCTCCGCTGCGGCGGCCCGGGGTTCGCTGGTTCGGATCCCGGGCGCGCACCAACTCACTGCTTGGTAAGCCATGCTGTGGCGGCGTCCCATATAAAGTGGAGGAAGATGGGCACAGATGTTAGCCCAGGGCCGTCTTCCTCAGCAAAAAAAAAAAAAAAAAAGAGGAGGATTGGCGGATGTGAGCTCAGGGCTGACCTCCTCACAAAAAAAAAAAAAAAAGTTCTTTGAGAGATAAGTATAGTGTTTCTTGGATATTTTCTTAAAAGTAATCTCATGTCTTGTAACATATTCACGGCTATTTTCCCACTTATGATTGGTCTCAATGTTTTGTTTCTTTCATATGAAAATATCAAAAATAAGTATATGGGAGAATAAAATACACAGATTTAGTGTTATCGTAATAATCCTGATACTTCAGTGGAAAAAAATATAGAAAGTAACAATGAGAAGTATGAGAGAGACAATATAACAAAAATGTCAAATATATCTTCTAGCCCTTTTGAGAAGCCAAAATTGACCCATCTGAATTCACCAGCTCCTTCAAAATAAGTTCTGCAGACACACAACCCCAGGAACCTGCAGTTTAAACTAGCCCGTGTTTTAAAAGTAGAAATCTCTTTGTATTTGTCCTACTGTTCCTTTTGGTCTCCAGGAATGCATTTTTTTCCTTTCTGCTTTAATTTTGTTTCATTACTTTCTTTGTTTTCTCTGGTCATTATAGTATTTTTCACACTGCTTTAGAATAAAGCTTACATCTCACCAAAGCGGAGGTCTTGGGCTTCTTTTGCCTTTTTGACACGGAAGACTGTTTTCATCGCCCACATGAGCTGCATACCTCGGCGATCATCTTCCGACCACTCCCTGTGTGTGCTCACCCGGGCAGAGGCAGGGGGCGCTTCGCTCGCCTCGGAAACCTCACTTTATGCGAAATCCTCCTGCCTTTGTGAACATGTTTATTTAGATCTTGCTCTCTTCAGCTTTTTCTTCTATTGCTTATTATCTACGAGTTTTGCCTCTTTTCTCTGTAATCTCACTGTCCCCTTTCTCCCCCAGCATACACTTTCCCCTACTTTGGAGTCAGAGGAATTGATACTTTAAGATCCTCCATGGGTTCCACGTCGCCTTTAAGCGCCGGTTCGGACATGCTCGCCTTCAGGGTTCTTCATGTAAGCTGCAGCAGGATTTTCCCCTCTCCAGTAACAGATGTCAAAGCACGCCAGCCCCGGGATGTGTCCATATATGACCTTGGAACACAATGCTGCCTCGTTTGGGGGCAACATTTGAGGAACCCTGTCCACTCCCATCCTCGCGTGCTCCCGCCTCCCCCTTTTGAGAGGTCACCCGCGTGCAGAACGCGAACGCCAGCTGCTCCCTCTTTTCTCCCGACTTCCTTCTGAGAGCCTAATAAAACCCGGGGAACTTCAATCATTCCGCAGCGAGCCTCGGCTCTCTCACTGGGCATGCTCAGTGGCCAGGCCCCGCTCGGGTGGCGAGTGGTTGCCTTTGGGGTTGGGCTCGGGTCGGCGACCGCCTCGGCTAGGCTTCCCAGAGCGCGGGCGGGACACAGCGGCCCCTGAGCCGGAGCCGGAGGCGCCCCGCGGTCCCCTGCTGGGCGCAGGGCCCCGCGAGAGCCGCGTCGGGCCGGAACCCGGGAGCCCCCAACTTCGCGCCAAGTTCGGAGCCGCCTTCGGGGGAGGCCATGCAAATGATGACTAGGGACGTTTTGCTAGAAATGGAGCAGGAGGAGGAGGACGACGAGGATGGGGATATCGGTGAGCGAGGGGTTCCCCGGGGTGGGCCGGGGCGGGTCCCCGCGTCCGAGGCGGGAACAAGTTGGGGACTACGCGGGAGCGCTGCACCCTCCGCGGGGGAGGTTTGCGGGGACCCTCGGCGGCTGCTGGGGCGCGCGGGCGCCGGGGACAGGGAGGAGGAAGCCCGCGCCGTGCGCCGTCCGCATTGCGGCCCCTCGCGCCCCGGAGCGGGCCGCCTCCCGGCTCAGCTCCGGGCGCGCCCCGGGCCCCAGGAAGGCCGGGGAGGCGCGGGGCGCGCACGGGCCCCCAGAACAGTTTCTGGACCGGCAAGGGACGCAGCCCCTGCCAGTCACGGTAGACACGGGGACGCCTCCGCGCGCGGAAGTTTTGACTCAGAAGCAACAACTTTTGGTTCATTTCCTCCGTGTAGAAGTAGCGCTGGGGATTCCGGGGAGCCCGCGAGCCCGTAGGCGGGGATCGGGGAGCGGGCCCGGAGTTGGAGAGCAGGGGTGTGACCCAACCTGAATTTTTTTTAAGATGAAAGAGGATGCCCGGCTCTGGGCGGGAGGGTTGGGGCTGGGTGGGGCGGCCGGGGGAACGGATTTGTGGCTGCTGGACGCGGGCCAGATCCTTTTTTCAGCAGCAGAGCTCGCAGGGGAAGTGATCGGACGAGGAAGCCCTTTGACAGAGTAGTCCGAAGGGCATTTCCGACTCGTTGTGGGGCCCCTGGAGCTTGGGGGGCAAGCCTGGGGCTCCCCATTTACAGTTAAAAATTCACAGAAGCGGTAGACGGACCATTGGGAGAGATGTTTAAGCGTAAAAAACCAAACAAAAGGGGGTGGGAGGAAGTGAGGAAGAAGAATGGGGGGGGGGAGAAAATCAGGTCCCTAAAGAGAACACTGTCGGGAAATGATGACATATTGGGTCCCTCCAGAAGACTGGCAATTAAATTACCATGCTGGTTTTGTTAAGCAGACTCCGACTCGGTTTCCTGGCTGTCGAATCAGTTTAAAACAGCAGTCTCTGCTTGTGTCCTAAAGCCCTGTTCTTCTCTAATAACTTTAGATGTAACTTAATTTTAGGAGTTAGGTGTGGTTTTTCTTCCTTTCACATTATAGGCCCTGCTCATTTTTAAATCATTTGTTTTTCCAGCTTTATTGAGATATAATTGACACATAACACCGTAAGTTTAAGGTGTATAACCTGTTGATCTGGTACACTTACTCCAAAATGATTACCATCATAGCGTTTGCTAAGATCTCCATCACCTCTCATAGTTAGCATTTCTTTTTTGTGGTGAGAACATTTAAGATTTACTCGCTTAGCAACTTTCAAGTATAAAGTGTTACTAACTATAATCACCATGCTCTATGTTAGATCCCCAGAACTTATTTGTCTTATAACTGGAAGTTTGTACCCTTTGATCAACATCTCCTCCTGCCCCCAGCCCCATTCTACTGTTTCTGTGAGTTCAGCTTTTTTAGCTTTCACATATAAGTAATATCATACAGTACTTATCTTTCTCTGTCCGACTTATTTCACTTAGCATCAGGGTCCATCCATGTCGCAAATGTCAGGATTTCCTTCTTTCTCATGGCTGAATAATATTCTATTGTGTATATATACCACATTTTCTTAATCCTTTCATCTGTAGACGGACACTTAAGTTGTTTCCATATCTTGGCTATTGTAGCACTGCTCGTTTAAATCTAAAGAACTGGATAACTTCCTTGTTGACCAGGGACAAATTGAATAGAGGGGATTATACTCCATGGTTTAGCTTTACCTTTCATTCATTTGAGAAGAATTTATTAGTTTTCTTTCCTGTGGAGGGAGCAAATAGTAGTAGTCTTTTTTTATAGGAGAGAAAACTGAGGCTCACAGGTTGATCTCCCTAGCTTGTCACAGAGCTACTTAAGATTCAAACTGAGGTTTTCTGACTTGCAAGGCCTGTGCAGATTAATGCACTTACCACCTGGTTACTCCGGCTGTCAGATAATGTATTATGCTGCTATTTAGCAGGCTTTAACAGTAAATTATGACTACATAAAAATATAAATCATAGGAGCAAACTTTAAAAAGTCATAATAGGGCCGGCCCGGTGCTTAGCGGTTAAGTGTGCGTGCTCCGGGTTCGGATCCTGGGCGCGCCCCGTCACACTGCTTGTCAGGCCATGCTGAGGCGGCGTCCCACATAAAGCGGAGGAAAATGGGCATGAATGTTAGCTCAGGGCCAGTCTTCCTCAGCAAAAAGAGGATTGGCATGGATGTTAGCTCAGGGCTGATCTTCCTCACACACACAAAAAAAGTCATAAAATTAGCACCATCTGTTTCATAGGGAAATACTCTTGTCTGTTATAGTAAAGTGTCACTGTTTATTTTGAGAATTGTAAATACATAAGGGTGAAAAACCCAAATGGACTTGAGGTAAGCACGAGGCTCTGAGCTTGGTTCCACTGTGCCATCAATAGATCTCAGTTTAGAAAGAAAACTAACTTGGTCTAGTCTGTGTTTACTTGATGAGGCATCATAAAATTCATCATAAGTGTGTGGCAATAGACTCTTATTTTTAATTACAGGTGTAATTTAAGCTGGTTTGATCAAGTCAAACAGTGTTGATGTATTTAAGAAAAAGGTAAATATCTCTACCTCTCTTTCACCCTGCCCTGCATAGGTACTGATATTAATTCTTTAGTGTATACAGGGGTCAATTTAACATATTTTATGTCAGGCAGCAGATATCATTTAACAGGTCTCAGCAATTTTTGGTTGTTATACAAATTTAATGTGGGCTGCAGTGATTGTATATCAAGAGAAAATGTTTACCATGCCGATGGAAACTTTATGTCATGGTAAAATAATAAGCCTTTTAAAAGATTACTAGAAGTAGGCTGATGGTATACAGGCCTTTACAAAATAATTTCCAACTATGGGAGAGGAGACTCTGGCGAAATGACAATTATAATTTTAACCTTTGTCTCTAGTTGTGTAATGTAGAGCTATATTAAAGCTGTTGACTAACATATTTCTCCTAGTACTTGATGATCACTACTAATAGTTGTATAATAATTTAAAACCCACTCAGGTACTGAAGATTTCTATCTAATCCCTTTATGAATGTTAACTTTATAATTCAGAGCAGAGAATTATTTTGACACAAGTTCCTGGGTAAAACATCTGACATTATCATCAGCTAATTTGCAAGAGACCAAAAGAAAAGAAAAATAAACTTTTTAAACGAGGCGTGGTCCCTGGTTATGTCTAGAGATGTTTTACGTGCATATATGGAAGTGTGCCCTCTAGTCTCCTGGGATTTAGGGCCCTTTTTTACCAGTGGGTTTCTGCTGACTTTTGAAGCACTATTCAGTACTTAAGTCCCAGGGTTGCCTCCTTATTTGGGATGCACTGATTTAGAGAATCAAAGATGGTAAATCTCACCACGGGCGTCTTTTCCGTATTTGAGTAATGCATGGCCACCAGAAATTGTACTCAAAGGTTTTCTAATGAAGCAACCTATTAGCACGAGAGCATTTTTGCAGAAGGGCACTTAGTTTCTAAATCAGCTCCAACAACCACCACAGATGTTACAGCCAGGCAGTAGGGGCAGGAAATACTTGGCTTGTACCCTTTATTGCACTGGGGTGGGTGGAGATCCATGTTGTTCCAAGACCTGGGGAGGCAGGTTCTATGTACCTGGTGTGCAGAAGAGGGGCCTTGGCTGCTTTGCTTCCAGGAGCATGTCCCTGTCTCCGCCCCCCCCCCCCATGCTCCTCTCCCCCAGTTAATCAGTGAATTGAATTCCATCTCTTCCTGTTGATGTAGAAAGTGATAGAAACATTTTTTACAGCCAGAATGTAGAAATTATATTTAGTATGCTATTTTATTTTGTTTCTTACGTTTCTATGGTTCCAACTTTGCTGAGGGAGGAAAAGTATTCTCAAAAAAGAAGGAAATTGGGGCCGGCCCGGTGGCGCAAGCGGTTAGGTGCGCGCGCTCCGCTGCGGCGGCCCGGGGTTTGCTGGTTCGGATCCCGGGCGCGCACCGACGCACTGCTTGGCAGGCCATGCTTTGGCGGCGTCCCATATAAAGTGGAGGAAGATGGGCACAGATGTTAGCCCAGGGCCGTCTTCCTCAGCAAAAAAAAGAGGAGGATTGGCGGATGTTAGCACAGGGCTGATCTCCTCGCAAAAAAAAAAAAAAAAAAAAAAAGAAGGAAATTATCAGGAGCTAATCGACACTAGCCAGCCCTGGTGGTCTAGCGGTGAAGATTTGGTGTTCTCACCACTGTGGCCCAGGTTATTTCCCCAGTCAGGGAACCACACCACCCGTCTGTTGGTTGTCATACTGTGGTGGCTGCGTGTTGCTGTGATGCTGAAAGCTATGCCACTGGTATTTCAAATACCAGCAGGGTCACCCATGGTGGACAGGTTTTGGCGGAACTTCCAGACTAAGATGGACTAGGAAGAAGGACCTGGCCACCCACTTCTGGAAAAAAAAAAAATTGCCCATGGAAACCCTATGAATAGCAGCAGAGCATTGTCTGATACAACACTGGAAGGTGAGAAGATGGCACAGAAAGACCGGACAGGGTTCTGCCCTGCCCTACACAGGGTCGCAAGGAGTCGGAATCAACTCCTCAGCACTAACAACAAGTCAGATAGTTCAGGCAACAAGTTTTTTGTTTAGGTGGTTGGTTGCTATGGGTTTCCAGTCTGTCTGTGGTAGAGCTTACTCTCTCATCCCCACAGCTCAGAGTGGTTCTGAGAGCTTATGAAAGAGGCAGCATCTATAAGGTCTCAAAGACCGATTGCTTCCAGCAAACAAGAGGAGTTGGGGATGACACTTGGACCCCAGCTGAATGATTAGGTGGAAAGTGGCGGCAGGAGAGGAGAATTTCCTGTTGTTCCAACAAGTCTCACACTTTTCTCCTCTGCTTTGGCTCAGACCGTTCCCCTTCCTGGTAATAACCAGACTCACCTCCTCTTTTTCACAGTGGCTCCCCCTCCTTCTAAGCCTGTCACCAACCCAGAAAGCTATTCCTGATCCTTCTAGCTCAAGTGCCCTCCAGTGAATTCTCACACCCCTTATTTTTCTGCTCTGTATGATTCACATTCACCTTGTATTTTGTCTTTGTTCTTCATTAGTTATCCCCACAACTAGAGTGTAAATTTCTTGGGGACTAGGACTACATCATTTGGGTCTTCTAGAGAGCATGCAAAACATCCCAAATGTTATAGACATTCCATTGCTGTATTTAAAAAAAATTCTCTCTTCCTCACCCTCCTCTAAAATGTAAGCTCCGTGAAGGCAGGTGTCTTGTGTGCTTTGTGTTATAAGCTATGCCCCTAGTGCCTAGAATGGTGCTTGATATTCAGTAGAAGCCAAGCAAATCATTGTTGAAAGAATGAATAACTCTTTTGAAATAATGTGATTAACAGAACGCTTAGTGGTTTATGGCCCTAGTAGAATTCTCTTCTATTGCACTTTGAGATGCCCTCAGTTATCTGTTATAAAAATGTTGTTGTGCATACTCTGCTAGGTTCGAGGGTCCCTGATGTCCACCACCTCAGTATCTAGGAAGGAGGGAGATATGTGAATAGATAATTGCTGTAATCGGTGATTAATGCTGTAATCAAGATGTGTACCAGGGTGTGTGTTGGTACCAAGGAGAAAGCATGTAACCGTGCTTAGGGGAAGCCAGGATGGCTCTACAGAGGCAGCGCCTGAGCTGGCCCTGGAAGGGATGAAAAGATAAGGGAGGGAGTGGGGCTAGGACAATGGAGTGTCCTGAGCGTTCCTGAATGTGCGATGATTTCTCGAAAAATAAGCCTTCCTGTTGCTCTTGCCTTATTTGCTATGGCGAGGGGATCATATATATGTATATATATATATCATAGGATATGTATATATATATGATGTGTGTGTGATTATGTATATTCATTCTATACTAGGGGTATGACAGCTAAAAAAAAACAAAGCAAATTATCCTTAAAATTTTTCTCTTTGAGCATAGTCAGTCTTGCCCTTTTTCGTAAATCTTTTGTTATTTTCGGTTTCAAATTTATAATCATGATTTATCTTCCATATTCTCTCAAGTCAAATAATTGCTTTCCAAAAGCTTCCCGAGTCTCCTCCTCTTATAGTTCTCGTTGTTCTTGGGATCTGACAGACACAGCTCTAAAAGAGATCCACACACACCCTTTTCTTTTTTCTCACGTGGTTGTAGCAGTCACGTATGTTGATGGTTGTACATTTATTTATTTTTCCTTCTAGAAACCAAGAAATTTAGACCAAAATCTCCTGCAAAGATTTCTGTCAGAGATACTATTTAAATTCTGACTTTCTTGAAGGGAGATCAGATTACACTAAGAATCCTACAAGCTGGCTTTAAGTTGAAGGTTTGTCTCGAACTCTCAAAGTGGTATTTTTAGCAAGTTAGGTTTAAATGATTATATTTTAATAAAAGTTTCCACTCTAGCTAATATTTTAGATTTTCTGTTCTTTTTTTTTGTGAGGAAGATCAGCCCTGAGCTAACATCCACGCGAATCCTCCTCTTTTTGCCGAGGAAGACTGGCCCTGAGCTAACATCCATGCCCATCTTCCATCACTTTATGTGGGACGCTGCCACAGCATGGCCTGACAAGTGGTGCGTTGGGTGTGCGCCCAAGATCTGAGCCTGGGCCACTAGCAGCGGAGCACGCGCGCTTAACTGCTATGCCATGGGGCTGGCCCCTTAGATTTTCTTTTCTTATCATACTTATCAGTTTGCGTTTTGTATGCTAGCTGATTCAATACTTGTTAACAATAAGTTTGTAGTCTTGGAGGGAGAAGCACTATCTTATTCACTTTTGTACCCTCCAGCCTGTGTATCATAATGCTTTTCACATAGTAGAGACTCAACAAACATTTGTTAAAGGACTGTTTTTTAGATTGTAATGGAAGCTTTGAATGTCATAAGGTTTAAGTTGCTTGATCTGCTTTTGATATAACGCATTCAGGGCTGGGTCTGTGCAACAATCACTAGTTTTAGAACAGAAAAACATCACTTCCAATTACCTTCAACCAAAGAAATGTGCTTCTTGACTGACTGATAACTGATATGTAAAGACAGAGATTGTGAGAATTTGATACGAAAAGACAGAGATTGTGAGAATTTGATACAATCAAGTGATTATCTTAAGTCATTATCATTATTATTGCTTTTCCTTTAGTTTTGTCTTGCCTTTTAATACTGCAGCTCAATTAGCATCCATCCCGAGAAGCAGCCAGTTTCAAGAATACTGGATGAAAATGTCAACAATAGAATATTTTGGACATGTACCAAAGAGCAATTCAAATACTATTCAGCCAAAACATCAGATGGAACGTTTGCACAGAAAAGTTGAGGGTTAATAGGCAACTTTCTCTGCCGTAGTATTTATTGCTACCCTGGCTACATGTCTGAATGCTAATCGAAGGAACTTGCTGCAGTAAGTTATTCAGCAGCCAAAAATACAAATGAAAGAAAATACATTCTTTTGTGAAGTCCAGATGTTGCTTTTATATTTAATGCTTCCAATCCTGGACATTGAACTTCTATTTCCCACATTATTTTAAAATACAAATACTTGAAATTGGAAAAAAAAGGATATTGGTCTTTAAAATTCTCTTTTCTGTAATTTTTATTTTAACTTTGGCAGAACTTTAGCCGTAGGTCAAAGTCATGTAAATACATGTTCTTTCACAAATTACAATTATGCAAATTAGAGGCTTGTTTATAAAGCTTGTTTTATATAAACTAAGATTGTGTTTACATAATTGAATTTTTTTTTTATTTCTCCAGACAGTCTATCTAGATGTTTGAAAAATAATCTTTGGCTTTGCACAGACAAAATGACGGCTAACTTTTTCTTGCGGCATCACGAAGACACAACATGAAGCTTTTTTTTCCCCTGATTTGTGCTGTTTTTAAGAAAAATTATTTCCTACTAATTCTAAACAAAAATGCACCCTCACCACATGTAAAACTCAGTCAGACCCTTAACATTATTTTAAGTTTTGTTTTAATTTATATTATGGTTTGAAAGAATTGCCTCCATTTGTTGTATCAAGTTCTTGTTGTTGTATCTTCTGCTGTTACTTATTAAACAAGCCCTGAATGCTTAATTTGTGTAAAACATAAGATACTCTTTCTAAAAAAAAAAAGAAAAACCAACACACAAAACCCACCATTGTTTCTAAGTGATACAAATAGTAAAGAAACAGAATACATTCACTGATCTTAGATACTTAGGAAAAGTAGAACATTTTAAAGAGAGCGCTTCTTGGTTTCTTTGGGGAAAGTTAATCCCTGAAGAGGACAGGGAAAAAAAATTAAAAGGAAGAAAGCGGGTGAAGGCTGTGTTGATGCAGAGCCATAAAGAGAGGGGAAGAAAGGCTGGTAGTCAGAAGACCTGAGTTTGCGGTTGGCTTTGTCCTAGAATCTGTCACCTGAGGCGGGTTTCTAGGCATCTCTGAGCCTGTGGCTTCAGCCCTGTGGGGTTACTGGGAGAATGCAAGGTGCTGTGTAGAGTGCTGACTGTGGGGCCTTTTCACTCACACTCCATGAGTGGTGGTTACATCACCATCATAATGAATTCTTTTATTTGAAAGCAGTCATGGGAACAGCTGCTCTTAACCTCAGAGATCTCTAAGTCCTTTCCCCTCCAACATTGCTGTCTGTCTTGTGTTGCTCGGTGTCGCATTATGGATGCAGGAACTGCCCACTAAATGTCAGGTTAAGGAAGATCATGACAGTGGCTGTGCTGCAGACACGTGTATTTAAAGATAAAGGAGTTGAAGAATAGCATGTGGTTTCTGCCAAGAGATAATTATCGTGTGTGTTTTTTCCTATAATCTCACAGATCTTCAGACAGACTGGCAATGCTCTCCAAATTCCAGGAAACCTATTTCAGGGGGAATCTGCTTTAGGGAATCTTAGCAAAATGTCCTGGGGGTTGACGCTTAGCAGGCTCCCAATAAATGGCTCATAAATGTGGGGATTGTATTTCCATTGGTAGTACCTGTGGCTTATTCCATTCTCCCAGTTGCTGTCAGGCAGTTCTAACCAAAGTATCTGTGCTCCCCTGTGTCACCATATAATTGTATGCACAAGAATTGAGGCGGGGGGTAGGGGAGGCAGTCTGGTGGTTAAGTTCGAGTGTTCTGCTTCGGTGGGCGGGGGTTCACAGGTTTGTATCCCGGGTGCAGACCTACATACTGCTTATCAAGCCGTGCTCTGGCGATGTCCCACATATAAAGTAGAGGAAGATAGGCACGGATGTTAGCCCAGGGACAATCTTCCTCAGCAAAAAAGAGGAGGATTGGCCACAGATGTTAGCTCAGGGCTAATCTTCCTCAAAAAGAAAAAAAAAGTGAGGTGGGAGACATGTAAGAAGTGAATAGCTTTTATTACAAATTGAGCCTTTAGAATATCATGGGAGAACAGAGGAGAGGAGGATTAATGATGAGATTCTCAGTGGTCAGGATTCTCCTTGATTCCATAGTTACTACTAAAATGTGGAAACATGGAGGATGGTTCAGAGAGCTCACCATTCAGTGGAGGGAGGGCAGTCAGGCAGCATGTGAGGGGAGCAATCATTGACCTGATGTTAACCTATTTGACTTTTGCATTCTTCCCACTACCCCTTTCCTGGTTTTTGACCATTGCATATGCAGACAGTCAGTTTTGGCCCCTCATTCTCAGAATTGGAGATTATGGTGGGTCTCTGAGAGGAAGGACCTTGTCAGCCACCTTGTTAACCTGCACACCCAAACCCCACTCTCAGGGGGCTGTGGAGATGCCTTGGGAATCTACGTCCACTTGGATGTGGAGGGGAGGAGGAGACGCTAGGCCCTTTGTTCCCCTCCTTGAGGGGATCCCAAACTCTGGATAAATGTAGGTATTAGAGATCAGGTGAAAATGATCTTTTCTTGAGGTTTGGATTTGCAGGTGAAAACCTGAATTTAATTAGAGGTGCTTATACTGGAGATTAAAAGAAAAGGATGACTCTTCCCTGTGTTGAAAGATTATTTCCTCCATCTATTGTAGATAGCCTCCCCTCGGCCAAGGATGTGGACTGGCATCCTGCTGTACAGCGGCTGTCTGTGGTGAGGAAGAAATGGGCCTCTCTGCTGGCCTGTGGTCCTTTTAATTTATCCATGTCAGCTCCTTTTCTTGCTCCTCAGTTGCCCATCATTGTCCTTAGAGTCCTTTATCCTGCCTCTGTCCCAGTATTTTCATCAGACACTTAGCCTGCTTCTGCACAGAGGTAGAGACCTCCGCTACTTAAACTTGAGCTTCAGACAGTTATGAGTTCAAATTCTAGCCCAGACGTTCACTAGCTGAGTGACCTTGAGTGATTGACATAACTTTCCCCTCCTGTAAAATGGAGCTAATATTAGAACCCACTTCAAGGATGATTATATCAAAAGTGATATAATCTGAAAAATTTTACTTTGCAGGATTGTGGTGCCTGATACGCTAAAAGCCCTCCATAATTAGTAGCTAAAGTTGTTAATATTATGGGTAGCTGTTTTTACCTATATCTTAACCCAGATTTACCCCTTTCATTTATTACAGATTTCACCTTTCTCCCCCAGGCCTATACCTTCCATTTATACAGCTCGTTGTCACTTTTTGTCTTTTTCATTAAACTGTGAGCATCTTGAGGAGAACTGTCACCTCAGTGAGCAGCTTAGTGCCTGACACACAGTAGGTGATCAGTAATTTCTTGTTGCATGAAGGGGTAAATGAATGAAAGATATTATTGAAGAGCTATATGGTGTGATTGGAAAGGTAGGGTTTTGGATATAGATCAACTCTTGGTCAGGTTCTTATAACTTTGGAGCCTTGGTTTCCATATCAGAAAAATGTAGTAGAGATAATACAGAAGGGGTAACAATACTTACTTTACAGGATTGTTATAAGGCTCAATATATTAATATATACAAAGTATGAGGGATAGTTCCTGGCACATAATAGACCAATAAATAATAGTCACAGTCATTATGAAACAACTAAATATGGAGAAATGTAAGTGACTGAGGTAGCCTAAATTGGATTTTCCAGTACATGCATTTCACAATATAATTGTTTCATCACTATGAATATATATATAATTTTAGTAAGAAAGGTAAGAGAATATAATGTAAAGATTCATAGTGAGATATTAAATGACAGTTTGATAGCCTTTACACTAAAGAAAATGTGTAAGAAATAAGAACATTTCTTAATCTAGCAAATTTAAGATTTTAGAGTATCTTGTAAGAAGATACAAAGCTTAGTGTTCTTGATATGGACTGCGAAATTTTAATAAAAGCATATTTGTAGTTTTTACTTGTCATTTGAATGGTCAGTTATTTTAAATGGAAAAATTCTTAAATGAGTATGATTTAAAAAATTCTAAGATATGATACAGAGCAAAACGGTGAAAGTGAGGACGTGAACACAAAGAAATTGCTACCCTTATCGTTTGGATTGTTTTGAATTTAGTGGTATGAAAAATGAAAAGAATCTTGAGTTTGCAAAATAGATAAACGAAATAATGTTTCTCATTTTGTATGTTTGAAGTTTGGGAATGATTCGGCCTGTACCCAATTTTTAGAACTTAAACACTGCCAGGCCCCCTCCAGCATCAGACCTAAGAAAAGTTAGACATTCCATTCCATTAGGGTAGTTGAGAGCAAAATGCAAGCAAGGTGTTTTTTTGTCTCCAAATAAGGTAGAGTTTAAGATTATTTGCTTTATACTTAAGCCTTGCATGGAAGTGACTTTTCAATAAAAGCCGAAATTCCATCCTTCAGTTACTACACTTAGAATTGCTGTTCTTGTCATCCACTGGGTTTCAACCTATACTGCATCCAGAAGATTGCCAGACCAAACCCATACTGCATCCAGAAGATTGCCAGACCATCTCATATTTCCTGCCTCCATTTAAATTTAAATAGTATTTAGTACCCACTGAGTACATGCTTCTATAACAGGCGTAGTGCAGCGTACAAATCACAGAGGAGATATGAACATTTCCACACAGGCCTTGTCATCTGCTGTAAGGGTAAGCAACACAGCGGACGGCTTTTGAGCAATGGGGTAATCATGGTTTTCCTGAACGTTACAGTCGCCTAAGCTGTGGCTAGTGGCTTGTTTTGTATTCCAAAATACTTGTTTTGAAGAGTTCAGTCACAGTCTTGACTAACTTATGTAGGGAAAAAAAAAATCCCTCTGAAAGCTGACTGTGGAATTTGCTGGCAGTGGCCTTCGTCAGTTAGTTCTGTTGCTCTTTTAGAAAGTCATGTGCATAGAGATTTCGTTTAGCTCAGAGCACTGGATTGATCTTGTCTCACCGACTTTATATTCAGTAAATATTTCCTGAAGATGTCCTACGGGTTATGTGCTATTTAAGGTCTGAGGATACAGAACCAGATAGAGAGGCACCTGTCCTCAGTGGAGCTTACATTCTAATAAGTGATAAAAAATAAACCAAAAACTCATGCAGAAATCCATTCGTTCAGAGATTGGATTGGTGGTTACCAGAGGGGAAGGGGGGAGGGAGGAGGGTGAAAGGGATAATTCGGTGCATGTGTGTGGTGATGGGTTGTAATTAGTATTTTGGTGGTGAACATGATGTAATCTATGCAGAAATAGAAGTATAATGATGTACACCTGAAATTTTTACAATGTTATAAACCAATGTTACTGCAATAAACAAAAATTAAAAAAAAATAACTCAATTAATTTTTAATAAAGCTTTAAACTCATAAAAAAAAAACAAAGAAATCCATTCGTTTATCTAATGTCTATTCACCACCTTCTGTGCCAGGCATTGTGCTCAGCACTAGGAATTCCTCAATACACAGGCAGAAACGGCTCTGCCCTCAACAAGTAGGCAGACTGGCGGGGAAGACGAACATGCCAACAGATTGTCAGCAATTTATGTTTAAAGATTGTGAAAAAAGAGACTTAAACCACGATAGCACAGCTAAGAACAGAACTTGGGTAACCACGATAGCACAGCTAAGAACAGAACTTGGGTGTATCCGAAGCCAATTCAAGGCCCACACTGGGGGATGGTTGACACACAAATGCAGCTGTTATTTTCATAATTCTAAAAATAACATGGCCAGGGCCGGCCTCGTGGCTTAGCGGTTAGGTGTTCGAGCTCCGCTGCTGGCAGCCCGGGTTCGGATCCCAGGCGCGCACCGACGCACCGCTTCTCCGGCCATGCTGAGGCCGCATCCCACACACAGCAACTAGAAGGATGTGCAACTGTGACATACGACTACCTACTGGGGCTTTGGGGGAAAAATAAATAAATAAAATTAAAAAAAAAAATAAAAATAACATGGCCTTAGACTATAAGCTTTAAAAAGCAAGTCTTGGAGAAGGCTCAAGATGTGCATTAGATTAATGTGTAGAACACCACAGATGTGTTCAGGCTCCCAACTCCAGTTGAACGGGGGGAATGCTTCAGGCGGAAGCTTTGTTTATATTGATTTCTACAGCTGTTCATGCACCTTGCGAAGGTGAGCAAGTAGCGTTGTTGCTGTATGGTCTTATGCCCCTTTATTCCTTGGTAAATTGGCTGAAATATTAGCACTGGGTTGGAAAGCAACAGAACTTGGTAGGTCACTCCTAGTTCCCTTATTCTTGTGTAGGTGACTTTAGCATAATCTCCCTAGATTAAGTTAAAGGAGCTGAGAGGTTGGGCTTAAGCACTTCTGTGCAGCTTCCGGGAGTTGACAGGAGGGAAGAGAGATGGAGCAGGGACATCTGTTCCCCGAGCTCCACCTTTTCCTCTCCTGACTTGAAAGGGGTAGGGAGCTAGCAGAGGCCCTTTCCTGAATTCTCAGCCAGGACCTGGTTCTCTCCTCTTCCTGCCCTGATTGCTGAGGGTGTGACTCGTTCCTGTCAGGAAGTGACTGACTTTGGCTGGGAGTCATAACCAAGCCCTTGAAGCGTGAATCAGAATTTGGCTGAGGGTGGAAAAGCCCCACAGGGATTCTGATGTCCTCCCTCAAGGTTTTTCCCCTTGAGAAATCCTAATACTACAGAATCACTCTCTAAAATGCCTTCCCCCGGAATAGCCCAAGTACCCTGGTAACAGGGTAATATGATGCAAATTAAAACTTGTTTTGTTTTCACTTGATAGGGCAGAAAGAAACGGATGCAAATTCTGTTTCCATTCACTGTATACAAATCCTGTTATATTTTGTGTTAGGATCTTTCATAAGTGACTGAAATCTAGCAGGCTATATGACTATGTTATTAAACTTATTATATCTGTTACATCTGATTCCTTCCAAATTGGGAATATTTTCTTCATAAACGCCATGGAGATCAAGTGTAACAGATACCAGCATTTACCCTTTGCAATGCTTTTATCTGAACCCTAGTGATGTTTATTTAGTCCAGTGTATATTTTTAACATTTAAAAGGCATATTCTACATACAGTAAAATGCATAGTTAACTTTTCAGTTCAGTAAGTTTTGACAGTTGTATAACTACTACCCAGAACAAGATAGAGGATATTTCCATCACCGTTTCAAATCAAGCCCTCTCCCCCCAATCCAGGTGAACACTTAATGACTTCTACTACTGTAAATCAGTCTCACCTGTTCTTGAACTTCATCTAAATGGAATCATATAGAATGTGGTCTTTTACGTGTCTGGCTTCTTTCATTTAGCTTAATATTTTTAGAAATTCCATCCGTGTTGTTGTGGGTATCAGTAGTAGTACAGTATATTTTAACTATAAGAATATCTGGAAAAATATTTTGAATTAAATCTTGAAGTATTACATCTCTGATAAAGAGCAAACTAACAATACTTAACCTTTTAATACTGTTTTTACTTTCAAGTCAAGTAGTTTTTGGTCTTGGTTATTTTTGTAATCTCTTTAGCAGCTCACACAATGCCTTGCCTATAATAAGAAATTAGCAAATGTTTTCTTAAGTTGGGAGGGAGTGTGTGAGGAAAATTAACTCAAACATCTCATTTTATAGAAATTCAGGTTTTAATTGTGCTGCTGTGATTGTGAAACCAAACTGCTCATTCGTTCTGGGCGTTAGTCCACTGACAGTTTTACTGAGGAGTATGATGCCGGCTAGAGTGGACTGTTTGTGGATGCCTGCCTTCCGGGTAAAGAGTTCAAGTGTAATAATTCATTTTTCCAAAAGGTCACCTCTTATTGATGTTTTTTACTGGTAAAAATATTCTAAAAAAATATTCTTAGCCTCATGTGGTAACCGAAGAGGTCTGAGAATAGAAAAGTAAGCGTTGACCTATCCAAAATGAAGGAGCGACTCAATGTTGTTGCGAGATACTAGATCCAAAATATTTGTTGAGGCACATGTGTTCCAAGTTCGCAGAGAAGTTATTGACACTGACGTTGGTTTCCCTTCCGGATGACTCATGATTTCTTGAGTCTGGTTTCCACCATTAGTCATCTTCACTGCTAGGCTAAAGCAGGCTTTAGACGCTGCCTGGATTCCAGCCTTCACAGGCCCCCCCCATCCCCACCTCCTTGATTCCTGCCTCCTGACTGACTCAGCCACACCGAGGGCTCTGGAACCAATTCTGATTCCAGCCATGAAGGATTTTAAAATTCAGCATTTAGTGTCAGTCCAGCATTAACCTTGTGTTTCAGTTTTGATAATTTGGCTTTCTTTTGGTTGCCTCAACTCTTTTCTCAGAAACACGCCTAGGACCCCAGTCTCTTAAGTTCCTCAGGTCCTCCTGTCAATGTCGCCTAGTTGCCTCTGTGCCCTGGAAATGAAGCCCTTCCTCCCCCATGTGGTACTGCCTGTAGTGGACCCTGACAATGGCCTGCCTGTGTCCGCAGATTTAATAACGAGAGCTGTATCTCTGTTCCCTTCTTTAGCTGTTATAAGTGGTACCTCAAATCGTGGGTCCTAAACTGTGATGGAAGTGTCATATTTGTTTTCACTCCACTTCATTTGTCATGCTGTGCTGGCTGCTGTAAGCGGGGCTGTGAGCAAGAGTGGGATACAGTTACCTGCGGTGAGAGATAGGAGACTTAGCTTCAGCCTGGCATCTAAGAAGGATCAAGTGTTTACTGGAATGTGGGAAAACCACCTCCTGGGCCTAGCAGAAATCAGTGCCTGGCAGTAAACAGTTCTATTCAAAAGCAGTTCCCGGATGCTGAGGAGTGACCTAGTTGTGCAGCAAGATATCTGAGCAGAGCTAGCACTCTGTTGCTGATGGCTGTAAGCCACCCCTCCCCATTCCTCAATATGGAAAACAGGTATTTTCCTCAATCTTGTGCACAGACAGCTTTCAGAAAAACCCCCTAGTCAGAATTTCCAATATTTGAAAATGTGCTGGGAATCCAAAAAGTTGAGAACCACTCTTGGCTTATTCCTTCCCTGCTGGACGCTGGTGGCGTTCCTGAACTAGTCTGCCTGTTTATCTCCACATGCTTGGTTACCACATCCTCTTGCAGGTGGCTTCCGGCCGGCTCCCACACTGGGTTTATTCCCAGGCACCTGGCCCACCCCGGAGGAAGGCCTCCTTCCTCCCAGGCAGCCTCCAAGGCCACGTCCTGCATCTTTCCTGGGCCAGGCTGACTGTCTTTGGAAATGAAAGAGGCTGTTTGTGAAGGGAAGAAGAACCTCGTCTGCCTTAGGGGAGGGAAATTAGCTATAGGCGAATACACAGGCAAAACAGTCCTGTGTTGTGACAGAACCTAGAAGACGTCTGGTTCAAATTTTAGTAAAACAAAAAAAGATAAATGTGGTGAATAGGTAACCTGTCAAGTTTATTGTCAGATTTTTGATAGAACTAGTGTGCGCCACTGCCATTCATTTTATTAAACTTCATGAGCTCTCACATATGAAGTTCAAAACGGATTGGGAAAGGTTCCCTTCTGAATTTTTTATTTTGTGCAATAAAAGTTTACTGGGTTTCACGTGCCATTGAAAAAAGTTGATTGTGACTACTGACTTTTAATCTGCAACTAGAATAGAACAGTATATTAATATTTTACAAATTTTGTATGTAGAAAATCTGTTATCTATACTTATGCTGTATACCGTGTTAATTTATTTGTGACTTTGTCCACAAGTAGTGAGAACTTATTTGGATAATAAAATAATTGTGATAAATTGCTTTGTAGCTTTTTGAAGTCTAAATGAATTTATCGTACATAGGAGTCGCCTTGGGGCCGGCCCCGTGGCTTAGCGGTTAAGTGCTCGCGCTCCGCTACGGGTGGCCCGGGTTCGGATCCGGGGCGTGCACCGACGCACTGCTTCTCCGGCCATGCTGAGGCTGTGTCCCACATACAGCAACTAGAGGGTTGTGCAACTATGACATACAGCTATCTACTGGGGCTTTGGGGGAAAAAAAAGGAGGAGGATTGGCAATAGATGTTAGCTTGGAGCCGGTCTTCCTCAGCAAAAAGAGGAGGATTAGCATGGGTGTCAGCTCAGGGCTGATCTTCCTCACAAAAAAAAAAAAAAAAGGAGTCACCTTGGCCATGCATTCTGAACTTTTAAAAGCATCGCTTTCTTAGTATTGTCCAGCCATGACAACCTGGAATAAAGCAGTTAATTTTTCTACATCTCTCTCTCCTGATATATAAAGCAGTAATTGAATTTACCTGCTTCTTGGTCTTATTAGAGATGTTTACAGATAAAAATTTTAGTGTCATTAATTACTGCAGATTAAATGAGAGAGATTCAGAGGTAGTACACGTTGTCTTCTCATTTACAGCAAGTTACCTCCTGGAAATGTGCAGTAGAGAGAAATAACTCAAATCGAAGCTCTTTTTCTCATAGGGATAGTGTGTGTATAAAGGGAGATCATGCTGAGGGCCTTTTGTCCTGTGTTTTATAGAAATAATTACAAATGCTTTATTTAATCTAGTATAAATGCTATATAAAGCTTTCCCTGTCTCTTAAAAATTGATTGAACAGGGAAATATGGTAATAATATAGAATCATATTTGAATTTTGATGACAGAATAGTAAAAGTTTCTGTACATGTTCATCATGATTCCTGCCTTATATTTATTATAGAAGACGAATGAAAGCCTTCCCAGGTTGGTGGGATTCAGAACGGCTTCTTAAAGGAGAGTGTCTATTTGAGGCATCTTTGAGGAGACTTCTGGGATTTTCAGGCAGAGAGGATGACCTTTTTGAGAAACCGACCAGGAAGATGCTAGTTGCTCCATTTCTGTTTTTCGTATTGCGTGAGCACTGGTACTACATGGGTTCTAGGAGTCTGTAGATCTATATCAGTGGGCTTGGGGATGGGAGAGTTCTTGAATCACCTAAACCATATGGGAAATGGGTATTATTTGGATATTTACAGGTCTCTGGAGAAGGGAATCCATAGCTTTCATCACATTCTTAAAGGCTGCTTGATCCAAAAGGACTGAATTGCCAGTTCAGTAAAACTGCAACAATTATGATACAGAACTCACAAGTTAAGGTTTGTCAACCACACAGTGCTGTAAAATTGTTAACCAACACTGCTGCCTGTTGAAACTGAAAGTCTCTGTTTTCCTGTGTTGTCATCATCAGCTCCTACACTAATATTTCATAAGGTTCGCCTGTTTAAAAATATGTGCACTACAATGGATTCCCGTTTAAAAATATGTGCACTACAATGGATTCCCTTAGGTAGTTGTGTTGGGGAAAGATCAGAGAAGGAGTAGAGAATGTTGTTACTATTTTTTAATATTTCTTGACTTTTGACTTCCTGTTTTAATTAGGAATCTTTGGTCATAGGGAACAGAAAGCCAAATCAAATGGCCTGAATAATAAAGGGAATTCATTAGTGCAATAACCGAAGGGTTCAGAGGTAGTTTTATCTTGTAGCTAAGTGGCAGTGGTGGTTTCCCACCTGTTGATCCTGTATCACCACATCATCCACAGGAAGAAAGAGTTCTGATAACTTCTCTCTTTCCTAGAACTCCCAGCAAATAGCTCTGATGGGCTCATATGCCCATCCTTGAAACTACCACTGTGGACATGAGTTACAGAGTATGTTGATCAGCCGTAGATGAGAGTGGAGTTACTTAAGCCACATACATGAAAATGGGGAATGTGTACATTTCTTTGGAACTTTTGTATTATCTTCTGAAATTAAAACTGCAGTGAAATAATTTGTCAATTCAGTGTACTGAAATATAATTTTTAATATCATAATAATCTAATAGTTTTATGTTTGCTTTTCCTAATATAAAAATTGGAGACATAAGATATTTTTTATTGCTCTGTCTTAAAAACAAACAAAAAATTAAAACTTATTTTTTGGGGGACCCTCATTAGAGCCCTCCTCTCTCTCCTTGGGTTGGTGGTGTTGGTGGCTCTTTATAGAAAAGATATTTCGTTGGCTTAATCTGCTTTTTCACTGTGCTACTGCAAATGTTTCTCAAATATCTCTCCAGTATAAAGCAGTAGAAAAGACTCATTGGGAAGGGTTTTCTGATGTTAGAATGACTGAATTAAAATCTTTACTTTGCTTCTTACTGGTTGTGCAACCTTCAGTAAGTTGAATGAGCCATTTTTTTTTTCTCATTAGAAAGATAAAGTGAGATAATGTACTTAAAGGACTTAGTACAGTCCTTAGTACAGTGCCTGGGACTAGTAGCTGTTTATATTAGCCAAATTATGCAAATTTCATGATTTCAAGTAAAATTATTATAATATGTACAAGAACTTAATTACAGGCATTCATGAATGGGCCCATGGCTAATTACCGTGCCTTTAGAATGAATCTGTTCATTGTAATTTTGCATAGATTCTCTTGGGTAGGATTCCAGAAATTAGATTGACATTTTAGTAAAAAAAAAAAAATCCAAGAAGATTATTAAGTTGACAGAGATAGCATATGGTACATTAATATTACTAATAAGCATTACTTGTGTTACTGAGTTAGGTCTGAAAATATCAAGAGGGAGATTAGCTTAAAGCACTGAATTTCCAAGTCTGTCTGACGCTAAGTACACAGTACATCTTTAATTGATTTTATTCCTTGAGTGACTCTATTCAGTTTATACTGGGGCTCACTTTTCATAATATTATAATAGGAATGAATAAAAATGAATATATTCACTTACCTTCTGCAATATGTAGTTCCAATCAGAATTGTTGAATCAGCCAACATTTTTTGGAGCCAATGAGTACAAGACTGAAACCTATTGAAAGTTTACTTTGTGGTTTTTGGTTTTCTTACACTTTCCAGTGTAATCCTTTTTGAGTTTTTCAGGATTTTTTTAACCTGGGTCAATATAGTGCCTGAAATATTTCTACACTTGGGAATTCAAGTCAAAATAAACATTGTGAGGAAAGACTAGTGGGGCTGAGGTTGTTGGGCTTTGGAAAAAATAAAAAAGGCTGACCAGTAGCCTATAATGCTGTAGAGAGGCCAGTTGTGGAAATGGATATATAGAGGGAATCCTAGTGGATTTAAGGAATCCATTCTTATAATTAACCTAGTGGTATAGGTTGTTAAACTCTTGACAAGGTCCAAAAATATAGACTTTTCTCTAAGAATGTTTAAAAATAAACAAGGCAGTGATTGGTCTGATTGTTTTGATACAGCCTTGCTTCAAATGGGAGTAGACCGGATGACTTCACATTGGTCAGTTCCATCCTACTTTCTAGTGAAATCCATCAACCCAGGATTTATTAAGTGTCTGCTCTATGCCTGTCAGTGTTACAAACTAAGAAGGTGCATAAAAAGAGTTACATATATTAAATGCCAGGTATAATTATAAACACTTTATATGTATTGATATATTTCATAGTTATAACAATGCTATTAGGTAGGTGCTGTTATTATAATACCATTTTATGGATGATAAAATGGAGGGTCAGGCAAGTTAAGTAATTTGCTGAAGTCACACAGCAAGTAAATGGTGAAGGCGGGATTAGAATTTAGGCTAAATCATTAAGCTGATTCCTGGATAGTCTAGTTATGGATACAAACATGAAAAATAAAATAAGAACTGTAAATATTTGATTAGCTAATACACTGGGGGATTATGGATCTTATTTCATAATCTATAGAATCTCGTTGCTATTAATTTTGTTTCATCCACTTGAAAATCCTGCAAATTTCTCCCTAGGTGGAAGGCTGATCTGGATAAGACATGAGTCCTTGGAGTTAATGGAAGGAAAAGTTTTATACTTACTGCTGTAAAGTTACTTTTTTTTTCCCCCTGGCATGCGTAGATAATAGCCATAACTTCATTTTGTGTAGCCCTGGCACCTTACAGTTAACAAAGTACTTGTGTCTCACTTGAGTCTTAACAATCATGTAAATTTGGCAGGACATCCATTTTATGGATGAGGAAACTAAAATGTTAAGTCACCCTGAACTTTTGCCATTACACTGTTCTGTTACTCAGTTTAGAAACCTTCTGCCAAGTAGTACAGCTGAATTCTATAGGGAATATACGTGAGTTAGTAAAGAAAGTGTATTTCGTGATAAGTAAACTTTTTAGAAAAAACAAAACCAGCAATTTGAAGTCAATTGACCTGAAGTAATAGGGAGGAATTTGGTTTATTAAGTATTCTGCAAGTTCATAAAGGTTTGCAAATTCGGAAAATCCTTTTTAATGAAATAGAACTCTTCTGATTCTCAGGGATGCAGTCATGCATTTGAAAATTGGTGTTTTTTTCCGAGGACAAATGCATTGGCAGGGCAGGGCCTTCCCATTTTGAGGCATTTCAGGATCTCTCTTCTTTGTTGAAGGTAGGATATGGAGGAAATAGATTTGTTGAGGGAAGAAGAGGAAATCTATCAGGTAATAAACTTGATTTTCAAAAATCTTCATAATATTTCATGTAAATTTAGAGTAAAGCTTCTGCTGGGGGAAAATGTTAGACACTGATGATTCTCTAAATCATTTAGCCATTTATGGCCATCTGACCTCTACATACAACATGCTGGTTGCCTGCATGCCAATATCTTATCTACTTTTCCTTTTAAATGGCTCCTAGAACTAGTTTCTTTATCCTTGGAATTGTCTTATTTTCTTTGCTAAGTAACAATGTCATGAACACAGTACCCAGAAGTCTGAAGTACTTAATGAGAAGGCTGCTTACTGAGCAGATCATTAATCTGCAATTTCAGGTTCGTATGGCGCCTAACGAACACCTGTAATGTTTCCTGTAAACTGTTCACACAAAAGACTAACCTTGGGAAGCTCACTATTGGCTTTTCATATGTATTTCGGCTAACTAAAGAAATTAAACTTAGGAACTGTTACTAGATCTAATGAAAGGTCATAGATTGCCTTAACAAGTGGGAGCAAAACATTGACTGTATAAGTACTGGAAGAAAGTAACACCAAGGTTTGCCTGAAGATACTTCACGTGAAATGGAAATGAAGAGGTGAAATCTTATGCATACTTTTTGAAGCTAACACTACTGTCCACATTACTGAAGCAAATTTCGGTCAGAAGTTTTATTCCATACTCTCCAAATAGTAATTCTTCCCCAGTTTCACCCATTAAGATAAAGGCATAAGGAAGAAAATATGTCAGAATTATCCTTAACTTTTAAATAAGTAGAAGATACAACCTCTGAGAACATGCTCTGGGAGTTCTTGAGTTCATACAACCACAGAATGAAAAAGTAGAGGTGGGATGTGATGAAACCAAGGTGGGCTGAATGAAAGAACAGAGCTGGGAGCCTGGAGACGTAGTTTCTAGTTTTAAACTGATTGCTAACTAGTGACCTTGGAATCTTAACCAGTCTGGATATCAGTTTCTTCAAAAGCAGTGTTTCACCAGCAGATCTTGAAAGTCCCTACCGCATTCTGTGATTCTCTAGGCTGCACAGCAAACTATCCTAAAGCTTAGTGACTAAAGCACAAGCCATTTTATTGTATCTTGTGATTTTGCAGAGATTCAGTCGGGGCTCGGCTGAGTAGTGTTCAGCTGGCAGACGGTCTGGTCCAAGACAGCTTCGCTCATGTTTCTCTGACCTTGGCAGGATGTCTGGAAGGCCGAGCTCAGCTGGGGCTGTTCATCAGAGTACCTCCATGCGGCCTCTTAAGCCTGGCGGCCTCAGGGTGTGGGACTTATTACATGGCAACTCAGGGCTCAGAGACTAGTGTTCCAGTGGACAAGACAGAAGCTGCTTGGCCTCTTATGGCTTAGCTTTCGAAGTCACAAGCACCCTTTCCATCAAACTCGATAAGAGGAAGCAGTCATAAGCCTGCCCGGATTCAAGGGGAGGGGACGTAGCTTCCACCACCTAAGGAGAGGAGTTTCAAAGGATTAATGGCCATATTTTAAAGTTGTTGTAGTCCCGTTCACCGTATATGGTAAAGTTTGTTCAACTGTGGTAAAACTTGCTGTTTTAAATTTAGCCCTCTCCAACTCTTGACAAGCTGGAAAAGTCATCCTTATGCCCTAGGAGAGACTGCTGCTGACCAAAACTAACACTCCATTCTTTCTTGCCCGTTCTCCTGTAGCATTTGCTTATTTATTTAATTTTTTAAACATGTTTTATTCAGCCTACGTCTCAGGGTCTTTGGCTCACTGCTTAAGCTTTTGTAAATTACTGGTGTTATTTAGTATAAAGAATACCGAGATCTTGAAAAGCAGAGGTGGAGAGCATTTCCATGGGCTTGACTTGGGTGAAGTGCACAGGCCGTTTCCCAGCCCTTTCATTTCCAGTAAGTGGTGGCTTGAAGTAAAGAAGTTGATGATAGTGCCAGCTGCACCTGGCAGAGCACACCGACAATCACAAAAAAATCATTTCAGCGGTTGGACAACAGAGAGAGTAATTTATGATTAAACAACCAAACTGCCTGATTTGATGCATTGTGTTTCCATAATTTTGAAGTTAAATGAAATACTTGCATTCATCTCTCCTGGAGACTTGTATTTATCCTGAATATAACAGGTGGGGTTGTAAAGAAATCATTAAGCAAATATTTCAGGAAAGTGGTCAGAAAACTCAAAGCACTAACACATCTGTATCTTTGAAGATGCTTAATCATTTTTTTAAAGTTGAGGTGATTTTTATTAGCTACAGTTTATAAGACATGACATCTCTCCATTGTTTCTTAGACAGGGGCACATGCTGAAATTTGGCTGACAGTGTTGTCATTAAATACTCATTTCACTGCTGTGAAGGAATTTTGTTACCCAGGCCCGTGAAGCTCAGTATTGTTGGAACACAAAATCATAAAGTGGTACACTTGGACACAGGTCGGGCCCAGCCTTCACATAGAGGGTAGGCAGTTTACCCTCTATTAAGCCAAAACAATTCTCACATTTTTCTGAGACTCAAAGTTAACCATAAGGAGGTAGTGGGGAAAATCAGCATTTATTTTATTTCATTTTTAGTTTTAGTTTTTTATAATTTTATTTATTTATTTATCCCCCCCCAAGCCCCAGTAGATAGTTGTACGTCATAGCTGCACATCCTTCTAGTTGCTGTACGTGGGACGCGGCCTCAGCATGGCCAGAGAAGCGGTGCGTCGGTGCGTGCCCGGGGATCCGAACCCCGGGCCGCCAGCAGCGGAGCGCGTGCACTTAACCGCTAAGCCATGGGGCTGGCCCATATTTTATTTTATTTTTTAAAAATGTTATGTTGTGTCATCTCATGTCATTACGTTTTATATATAATGGTCTGGTCATTGACACACATAAACGTAAATATAAGTTTTGGCTCTGAGGGGCAAATTACAGTAAGGATATGATTTTTATAATCTCTTTCTGTAAGTTAGCTTTGGAGATTTGTGGAAACCTTCACACAACAGGGATGGTGATTCCTGACTCATTCACGTGTTGGTGTCTTTCTTTTGAGACTTCCTTAGGGAGAAGAGTTACCACTGTATTGTTCTGGCTTACTCTCTGCACATACTGACATAATTAACACTATTTTATTAAAGGCATATGGTGTCTACATTTGAAACTCGCCACCCTTCCTTGTTCTGTCAAAAAATTGCTTCATTGATGGTGAGATGTTCTGTAGACCAGCATAATATAAATCAAGATCTTTACAGGGAGTAGGGAGCATAATTTGGGCTATTTAATATCACATTTATTTAATTGAGCAAGTATTACATTGTCACAGGAAGAAAATGAGAATATACAGAGGAAGAAAAAAAATGATAGCACCTAATAATGTCTGTTAACATTCTGGTTTATATCAGGAGTGAAATAAAAAATATTTAACAGCCAGTATGGCCCATGCACCAACTAATCAGAATGGACTCTGGCCTTATACAGTGTAGTGTCTGGTTAAAATTGGTCCTGGGTTGTATCCCTCTGGATATTTTCCCATTCATACATAGACATGCTATATATTTTAAACAATTAGCTTTATTACTATGGCTCCTCATAAAGTGTCTGGAAAGCACTTTCATAGGCTAATTCCACCAGTTTAAATCTGTGTACGAGATACAGAAGTTGAGTCCACAGAACTGAAAAATAAGATTATTTACTTACTTGTTTGAGTTTACTTTTTTTTTTAAGATTTTATTTATTTATTTTCCCCCCAAAGCCCCAGTAGATAGTTGTATGTCGTAGTTGCACATCCTTCTAGTTGCTGTATGTGGGACGCGGCCTCAGCATGGCTGGAGAAGCGGTGCGTCGGTGTGCGCCCGGGATCTGGGCCCGGGCCACCAGCAGAGGAGCGCGCGCACTTAACCGCTAAGCCACGGGGCCGGCCCTATGAGTTTACTTTTGACTTATCTTGTTAAACATATAATAATGGGAGATTTCCATTTAGTAAATGTAACTTGATATGTACATCTTTTTCTTTTCTTTTCTTTTTTTTTTTGTGAGGAAGACTGGCCCTGAGCTAACATCTATTGCCAATCCTCCTCCTTTTTTTTTTCCCCCCTTTTTCTCCCCAAAGCCCCAGTAGATAGATGTATGTCATGGCTGCACGTCCTTCTAGTTGCTGTGTGCAGGACGCGGCCTCAGCATGGCTGGAGAAGCGGTGGGTCGGTGCACGCTCGGGATCTGAACCCGGGCCGCCAGCAGCGGAGCGGGCACACTTAACTGCTAAGCCCCGGGACTGGCCCCTGTTCATCTTTTTCAAAGCAGAGCACATCTGAGGGAAAGGGCAGCCCTACAGATTATCCTCATCCTGCTCATCCCCAGTGGGCTTTCCTGTTTGAAGTCAGTGGGAGTCCAGAGCTTGCTTCTCAACCCACTGCAATCCCCCTGCCACCGATCCAGTTGCAGAGAAGAAAAAATAGAATGCAGAAATCTTTAAGTATATAAAGTTATTAATTGTTTGAAATAATTTATGAGAGGCATGTTGATGCCATTAATAACAATGAAATGTGAAATTGGGGGCCATGGCGGAGGCACACGATTTAAAAAGTTTAAGTATTACCTCTAAATCTACACATGATTACAAGTTAAAAGATACACAATATCATTAACAACCTGGCTTTAAATAATTAACCTCTTGCAACATGACAACATGAAATATGAAAGTGTTCACTGAAGTTATATGAATGTGTTAGATGACTTTAAGTCAGATGTTATTTTAGTTATAGTTATAGGTGGTCACCAGTATCGTTCCCTTATCTATAAAAGGAGAGGTTTGGACTAGATTATGTTCAAGATTTCTCCCAGCTTACTGATTCTGTAATTGTATATTGACAACCCCTATAATGAGACTAGTGATGTTTGGTTTATGCTTTGGATTTGCAAAAGCTCTTCAGAACACTTCATATAATAATTCCAGAAAGTTCAATCTTATGGATGAGGAGATTGATGGATGCTGCATGGTATAGAAAGGAGAAGGCAGTAGGGGAAGGCTTATAGTTTGGAGAGCTGGGGGAGGGTTACTCCAAGATTCTGGAAACCCAAATTTGTAACACAGTTGTCCACATCTCCTGAAGATGGGCCAAGAATTAGGGGGAGAGAGGAGGATGGGATGTTGGTGATTATTGCTTGGGGAGGCAATACCTGCTAGATTGTAGCTCTGGCCCGGTAAAGATTATTTTCCTGTCATGTTTTCACACAGCTGTCACATGTGGTCAAAGAATCTGGGCCACAGAACCGTACAATTGGATGTTTTGAATATATGTCCTTTGTTTTGACTGTGATCGATGGGGAAATATTTAACTTGGTGGGTTATTTATTTATTTGTGGCCTTAGTTTTGTACCTGTTGCTATAGTTTACTGAAAGCCTACCAAGATCAAAGGTCACCGTGAGAAGAAGTAACATCAACATGAGTCAGAATACCTGGTCCAGTCCTCTGTCTCCCCATCCTTGCCTTTGTTAATAATTGTTGTTTATATTTCCCCGAAAGCATGCATAGATCTTAAAATTTAATTATGGTATAGTGAAAATATGGTATTATGTTAGTAACTGATTATTAGTTAGAACTGAGCACTCAGACCTGAGTTGGTTTTTGTTTCGTGGAAAGCCCACAAAACAGATAATAGTTATAATAATAATGATGATAATAGTAACTATAAGAATATAATAATAAGCCAATCCTTATTGAGTTGGTACTGTGTGCCAGGTGCTCTTCTAAGTGCTTTACATTAATTCATTTACTCCTCACAGCAACCTTGGTTGGTAGGTACTGTTATGATCCCATTTTTACAGGTGAAGAAACTGTGGTGCAGAAAAACTCACTTGTCAAGTGGCTGAGCTGGGACTTGAACCGAGGTCGTCTGGCTCCAGAGTCCGTGCTCTTGACCACTATGCTGTACTCTCTCCCAGAAGACGGGGCTGCATAGGACTGGACAAGTTTGTTGAAGGCATCATAGACACTAACTACTGCTTGTACTTAAAGAACCAACTCTTTATTGTCACATTTTAAGTTTGTTTTTAGAAAATAATATAATTACTGCTTAGTTTCAATAATTTGTTTGTTTTTTTTTTAAACTTTATTTATTTATTTTTTCCCCCCAAAGCCCCAGTAGATAGTTGTATGTCATAGTTCCACATCCTTCTAGTTGCTGTATATGGGACTCAGCCTCAGCATGGCCGGACAAGCGGTGCATCGGTGTGCACCCGGGGTCCGAACCCGGGCTGCCAGCAGCGGAGCGCGTGCACTTAACCGCTAAGCCACGGGGGCGGCCCTGTTTTTTTTTTTTTTAATTTGGATACTCAAATGTTAATCATACTTTGGTGGAGTGAATATAAAATGGTGACATTGAACTTTTTTTACTAGTTACACTTGTGATGAAATGAATTGTGGGAGTTTCCCAAAATTACAAATACAAAAGTTTAGACCTGGCTATCAGTTGAAAATGAAGTAGAAATAAGCATTATGACCAAGTTCTTCTATAAACAAACTCAATATATTTGAATGCATAAAAGCAAAGTTTCCTGGTTCTGTTATTGTATATTTTTATCTGAATGCTAAGCCATGAAATAATCACATTTTAAATAACCCTGATCAAGATTTGAGTCATCAAATTTTTAACTTCCTTAACATTTTATAATTGACTGAGAATAAGTTAGTTTTTTACTTAAATTTGCCATATGTAAGTAAATATCTCTTACATTGTAAACACTAAAAAATTCATACCATATTTTTGTATGTCCAGATGATCAAAGTCAATGAAACTTTCTTCCTATTTGTTAGTGGTCTTAATTTTTTTTTTTTTTTTGTGAGGAAGATCAGCCCTGAACTAACATCCATGCCTATCTTCCTCTTTTTGTTGAGGAAGACCGGCCCTGAGCTAACATCTATTGCCAATCCTCCTCCTTTTTTTCCCCAAAGGCCCAGTTGTATGTCATAGTTGCACATCCTTCTAGTTGCTGTATGTGGGACGCTGCCTCAGCATGGCCAGAGAAGTGGGTGTCGGTGCGCGCCTGGGATCCGAACCCGGGCCCCCAGTAGTGGAGCGCGCGCACTTAACCACTAAGCCACGGGGCCCGCCCCTAGTTTGTTCTTAATTTTATAGCATCTTATTTTCTATCATTTATTCATTTATCCCTTTTCTCTCTCTTTCCTTCCCTGCTTTTATTATTCTGGTATTTATTAAGTGTTTAGCATCTTGGAAGCCCTTAATCTTGGTCACCTTTGACCGCCTGGAGAAGATTAGCCATCATTGCCGATTCTCCCTCTTCCTTGGAATTCTTTCCTCCAGTGAAAGCAGAAATGTTGGTGGAGGAGGTTGAAATGGACATTACTCTTTGGCTATTATTCCTAAAGGAATCATTAAGGAATCATAGGATTCTTCTTAATTTAGGAAGAATCATTCTAGAGTCATTTTCATTTCATTAAATTACAGTTTTATTAAATTACACTCTCTGCTAATTGTGACTCCTAGTTCTGGATGGTGGTTAAGAGGGGAAATTATGACTCCATCAGCTCCTTCTGGATGGGTAGATCTTGCATCTCCTTCTGGCCTAGGTCTCGCCACTAGAATCTTGCAGAGATGGCGTCTCTTCTTATGGTCAGGATGTCATCAGTTTGAGTGTGCATGTGTGTGTACACTACACGTGCATACATACTGTTGACAAAGATGACAAAGGATGAAGAGTTAATAGTAGTTTGCCTTTTTTGGCCTTATCAAACACCACCGCAGTAATCATTTCAGATTCCGGTTCTTTCCTAGCTTTCTAAACCACATTTACCTAAGGCAGTGAAGGTAATTTATTTTCCTATCTGTCTGTCTGTCGTTGCATTGGTACCTTGGAAGGGCTAGTGTTTTCCATTTATTAGATTGTTACTACTGTTAATCATTATAAAATCTTATTATTACTGCCCATATATAAATCAGGAAAAACAAATTTGATTTCTAGCATTCTAATGTGGTTAAAAAAATTCGTGAATAGAGGAAACTTCTTATGCAAATGTAAGCAACTGACAGAATAAATGTGGGCACCAACTCTTGCTATTATATTCATCTTTTGACCTCTGCCACCCTTTGTATAGTCCAAGTAATGACTGTTTGATATTTATTATAAAGCATATTAAATTCCTTGATTAACTGAACCTTTCATTTCTCTCTTTTGTTTCATGTAGCAGTGAAAATAGATTGTTCTATTATCATTCTTGCCAGGAAATTTATAAAATGTACAAAATTATTCATAAATATATTTTAAACTGGAGATATATTAATGTATTATTGGGTGTACTGAGCAGAAAACATTTCTTTTCACATTTGAATGGCAGGCACATGATTATAAATTCACTTCCTACTGAATATTAATCATCAGCGCCATATGGCTGGTGGATAAAGCTGTGAGAGGCAGCTAGGAGATGTAAATTGTTACCCTCATCATGGACATTTTATGGAATTTTGTTTAATGTTTAAAATTGACTGAGTGGCCTTTGAATAATAAAAAAAAAATCATTCTTCCTGGGAAGTCCAAGGGAAGTATTGTCTCAAGATGGGTTGTTATCCTTCCCCTGCTCTCTGGCTTCTGTGATCTGGGCTCTCTTGGCCCTCTTCCTGCATCTGACTGTTCCCTCTTGGTCTCCTGCTTCCTCGGCTCCACTTAAAACACTGGCGTTGCTTAGCCTGCCAACCTCAGTCCACTTCTGTTCCTCTCTACGGTACATGTTTTCTGGGGGAATTCTTATTCACACTTGCAGTTCATAGGTTCTGGCCTGTTATTGGGTTTCAGAGCCCTCTCCAGGCCGTCTCCACCAGAATGCACCCCCTCTGTGCTTCCTTCTTTCTCATCACTCTGAATTAAATTTTTTTTTAATTTATTTATTTTTTCCCCCAAAGCCGCAGTAGATAGCTGTACGTCATAGTTGCACCTCCTTCTAGTTGCTGTATGTGGGACGCGGCCTCAGCATGGCCAGAGAAGCAGTGTGTCGGTGCGCGGCCGGGATCTGAACCCAGGCTGCCAGCAGCAGAGCGCGCACACTTAACCGCTAAGCCACAGGGCTGGCCCAAAGGTTTTTTTTTTTTTTTTTTTGGTGAGGAAGATCAGCCCTGAGCTAACATCTGCCAATCCTCCTCTTTTTGCTGAGGAAGACTGGCCCTGGGCAGCTAACATTCATGCCCATCTTCCTCTACTTTATATGGGACGCCGCCACGGCAGGGCTTGACAAGCGGTGCGTTGGTGCGTGCCCGGGATCCGAACCGGCAAACCCTGGGCCGCCGCAGCGGAGAGCGCGCACTTAACTGCTTGTGCCACCGGGCCAGCCCCTTTCTCATCACTCTGTTACCCCCCCTCCACCTGTCTGTGACCTCCTCAGTCTGGTTCAACACTGACTCCCCAGCACTCAGCAAGGTACCTGGCACACAGTAGGCACTCAGAATGTGTTCAGTAATTTAATGTTCAGAGTTGAACCTCTTACCCCCCTCCCCCCACCATGAAAAATGCATCTCTCTCAATGAATGGCATCCCCCGTCCAGTCTCCCCTACCTCCTCCCTCTCCTCACACCACCCTGCTGCTGCTGCTTCTCCACATCCAGTCCTTTAAATTCTGCCTTCTGTGTTTTCTGAGTCCATTCCCTCCCCTCCATCCCCAATATCACTGCCTGGCTCCCAGGCTCACCTGGACTGTGACCATATCCCTTAGTTCGTATTTCAGCCTTCCAATCTTCTCAGATCCACCCTTCTTCATACTGTTGCCAGATTAATCTGTCCCAAGTACACATCTGAACATGTCACCCTCCTGGACTTACAAGCCTTCAATGAAGAAAACGGCAAACCTTACCAAGACTGCAAAAAGATTGAACTAAATGCCAGAGGCGTTTTCTGTGCTCCTATATGGGGAGACAACACAGGAAAGTGTCCGTGCTTTCCAGGTTTATTTTTTCAGTTTATTACAATGCTAATCAAGATCTCAAGGGAATTTTCTGAGAAAATTGCATAAAATGATTCACTCTTATAAATTAAATGAGTGCGAATACATAAGAAAAATTGAAGTGAAAGAATATGGTCTTTGCAGTAAGAAAACTTGGTGTTGAATCTTCGCTCCGCTACGTATTAGCTGTGTGCCCTTGCAGTTTCTCCCCGCCCTCCACGATGTCTTCCTCTTTAAAATGGCCTTACAACAGTAACTACCTGTAAGAATTTTCATAAGGATGAAATTGACATAATGACAGAATGCATGTCATGCATTTAGCACAATGTCTGGTACCTAATAAATGCCCAATGAATGTTAGCAGAATCAAAGTAGCATGAAAACCATAGTCACATACACATACACGCATGTATACATAATATATAAAGATGGAAGAATTGTAATAGTAGTTGTATCTATATGGTGGGGTTATAAATTTGTTTTCTTGTCTGTGCCTTTTCTCCATTTTCTACAATTATCATTTGTTACTTTTTAAGTAGAAAAGAAAAGAAATTTTCAGTGACTTCCCACCTTTAAGCAATGAATCCAGGCTCCCTCACACCTCATTCAGTGCCCTGCCTAACCTCACCCCTCTTTACTTCTCTCTTCTCATCTCTCACAACTTCCTGCCTACCTTTTTAGTCACCATGAATCCTGAATTTCTTTATTCCCTTCACACACTGGTTCCTGCCTGCATGCCTTGCTGTCCCCTCTGTCTATAATGTCCACCCCTCACTTTGTCTAGTTTATTGCTTCTCCTTATTTAAGATTTAGCTTAAAATCACTCATCTCTCCAGGTTGAGCATTAAGATCCCTGGGTTAAAGTGATCTGATTTTATATTTATTTCCCTCAATGGAATGTTTTTCTCCCAAATGAGGACTCCACTAGAAACTGGAAATAAAAGATGATAAAGTTACAGTCCATGCCCTCAGGCTGCTTATAATCTAGCAGGTGGAGAAAGGCATGTAAATACAGGAAGATAATAAGTATTGTAGGATCTCTGACCAAAAGTACCTGCAGAGTATAGTGGGACATAAAGAAGGATGCAGTTAGTCCCTCTTGGGGGAGTGGGTGAATTAGGGTAAAGGGTTCAGAATGTTTTCATTCAAGAGGTGATGCTTTGCTGAACAGGTGTTTCCTGGGCAGAAAACATGGGGACGGTGTTCCAGGCAGGATCCTGGGTGGGAGAATGGTCCAACCTTCAGAGTGGTGGTGAGTTGAGTTTGAGATGGGGTCTCCATGGTATATGGCACGTGGTAGAAGCTCAAAAATATTCCAGCTGAACAGTATGCCCCCTGTTGGTATCTGGCTTCAGGGGTGTGTGAAACCCCAGGAGTTGGATGCAATATTTTATGTGCTTCTAAGAGTTTTTCTGGGGATAGGATCCTTGAATTTCACCTGATTTTCCCAAAGAGTTGCATGGTCTATAAAAGGTTAAAAACAATTCTTTTGACAAATATTATACCACCAGACATGAGTGAGGTGAGGGGCAGAGGATAGAAAATGATTTGAAGATAAACTGTCCCCAGCTACAGCTGGCAGGGTGTGCCTGGGCAGCCACAGGGCAATTAGTCACCTGCTGGGACCACTGAGGGCCCAGTCACAGGGCCCTGTGTAATGGTTCCACACACCCTTTTCTAGCTCCTTTCAGCGAGCAGGCTCATTCCTGCCTCTTTGCTCCAACTAAGCATTTACAGTGTTCTTTCCCTGATAGTGAAAGCAACTCTCCAGGGCAGGAAACGTTATGAGGTTGAAAGACTGGGGAGAGAATGGAAGCACCATATGTTTTATTCTGAAAATAAAGTAAGGAGGTGAATCTGTGAGGAGAGCAAGAAAGCAAATACAGCAACCAAAGCAGTTCAGTGTCAGTGGTATTAAATGACGGCATTAAAAGTCTGCAACAGCATTAACCCCCCAGGGACACTGTAGGTCAGCTCATTCATTCCTCAGCGGCTGATAAAGAGATGTGTGAATTATCCAACTCTTAGAATCCTGCCCAGGCAGATCCAGTGTCCTCCTCCTCTGTCCCTCTGTGCAGCTATAATAATACCCTGTACTTACCTTTGTTCTAGAACATATTACACTGTGGTGTAATTGTTGATATTCTTTTCTTCCATAAGGCAAGACTGGCACATTTTTGAATGCCCAGCATTTAGGGCTGGGCTCAGGACATGTGGATTGAAAGAATGAACTCGAGCTTTCTAGCCTGAAAGGTAGTGGAGTTCCTAGTTCAGCCTGCACAAAGGAAACCACAAACAGCTGAAGATTTCCATTATCCTTTGCCCAGTGAGACACTCAAGTAAAGGAGCCAATCAAGGAAGGGAGCAGATCTACTGCAAAGATAGGGGCTGCTCTTTTGAAGGGAGGGGTTTGGTGCAGTGTTGAATCTGATGCAATCTCAGACGCTATCAGCTTGCTACAGAATGTTGGTAACCACAAGGCAAAGTAAAGGACAAAGGTTATGGGAGCGGACATGGAGGGCACTGTTGGTCACGTGTGGACTTTTGTCTTAGGAGCACACAAATACCCCAGTCCATCGGCCAAAGTCAAGTAACCTTCAGAAGCATAATGATTAGTTGTATGTATTTTTCAAAGCTCCACACTGGGATGCATGAATCAGGCTCCCCCCTTGCGCGATGCTCAGCCCCACTCAGAGGGATTCCAGGATCCTCAGCTACTGGAATGTGAGAGGAGCTTGCAGAGGGCTTGGAGGAGTAAACATCAAGATTTAACAGTGGGAATGTTAAAGAAGAAACAGAAGGGTGGCTTCATGGTTTCAGATTAATATTTTCTTATTACTGAGAAACAAAGAGTAGGAAAATTGTTTGGAACTGTATCATGAGGGCTTCTGAGTTGATGGGGTGAATTAGAAGATTGTTGCAAATATCTTCCTGTACTCCTATCATGTTAGCTTTATTAGTTGTAGATAGTTGGTCATTTTCACATTCAAGTCATTTACACTGTTGCCTTCCCAAATTAGATACTTGATCTAAAGACAGAGAGGGAAGGAAACTAGTGCTATTGATTGAGCATCTACTGACAGCAGGCTTGGGGTTTTCCTGCATCTCAGATTTGCAAACATCCCATTTAATACCAAAAGGGTAGATATTATTATGCCCGTTTATTTGTGGGGAAACTGAGGCCAGGAGCATTCAAGATAACAATCATAGGTGGCAATCCTAGGTCTATATCATATGTTACTTCAATCCTGAGTTTGTGGGACTCCAAAGGCCTTTCTTCTAATTTATCCATAAATATGATGAATCTAATGTTTGCTGAGCCTGTCTCATTCTCTATGAGACATTCCAGACAGGCCAGTCACAGGTCCTGAAAGCCTTCACCTCTGAGAACAGCTGTGCATTTGATCCAGTTTGGCACTTGTATGTCCAAAACAACCATCTATTGCAGCTTCTTAGCCTGGACAAAGCTTATTTATGGGGCAGCAGATCTGTAATGCATGCTTTCTGGCATAGCAAAAAGAAAAAGAACAAAAATTCATTTCAATATAATAAAGATAAAATTTTAACTCAGATGGTGTACCTTTGGACTGTCTCCACAGTGAAGGAAGCACAGATGGTATGCAGTGTACAAGTGCACCAAGGATCATAGCAAGGTGAATGATTCCCATCCAGATTAGACTTGCTGGTAACCAAACCTTCCTATCCCTGACGTCTGCGAGGCCACATCTTTTTCTGATTGCAAGCGTTGGCTATTGTAGAAATTTTGGAAAATACAGAAAATTGCAAATAAAACAAAAATTACCCCTCATGCTGCTGCCTGAAGAGAAACCAAACATGAATACCTTAGTGTGCTTCTTTCCAGCCTTTGAAAAATGCAGATGTAATTTTATATGTTTTAGACAATACAGTATCCTGCCTTTTCACTTAACTTGCCTTATAAGCATTCCCTAATATTTATTTTTTCATTGTTGTAAAATTTGCATAATATAATTTACCATTTTACCCATTTTTCAAATGTACAATTCAGTGGCATTAAGTACATTCACAATGTTGTACAACCATTGCCCCTATCCACCTCCAGAACTTTTTCATCAGCAGCATTTCCTATACTTTAAAATGCTTCACAAACCACATTTAATGGCTGTAAATGTGGCCATAAATTTGCTCCCTTTGGGTTAATCAGTAATGTCTTATTTTGCCCTCTTTGCTCCCTTTGTGTTAGTCCCTTTCGGTAATTATGTTGGGTTTTGACTTTTATTGATTTTAAGAAGTAATACACCCTCCAGTGATATGGTAAATGTGGGAACCTGGTCTTGGACCAAAGAGTAAACAGTTTTTAAATAGATCATTAATGTTGAGAATAGGAATTAATAGGAATCAGCACAGATCTCTGCTGTATTAATTTCATGATGGCTGATAGAAAATAATGGTTAGTTGGTAAAGCTTTACCATGGGGCCGGCCTGGTGGTGCAGTGGCTAGGTGGACGTACTTGGCTTCAGTGGCCCGGGATTCGCAGGTTTGGATCCTGGCGTGCACCGACACACCGCTTGTCAAGCCATGCTGTGGCGGGGTCCCATATAAAGTAGAGGAAGATGAGCACGGATGTTAGCCCAAGGCCATTCTTCCTCAGCAAAAAAAAAAAAAAAAAAGGAGGATTGGCATTGGATGTTAGCTCAGGGCTGATATTCCTCACAAAAAAATAAAATAAAATAAAAACTTTACCATGAGGACACATGTATATATTTGTGTAAATGTGTGTGTACTTTTTTATGTATAGTAAATCTCCCTTCTAAGGTCAAATTTACAAAAAAAAATTAGCATTACTTTATGTGAGACAAAGTGCCATTATCTTCAGTAGAGTTTCATATCTTCGTAAGGACATTAAGTATAGGACCACGGGCCCCCTGATAATAATTAGAAAAAGGAACTTTAAAAGCCAGACGACCAAATTTGGTCTGAGGCTGTCAGTCCCAACATGAAGTGATTAGTATGCAGTTAGGAAATCCTGTAGCTTAGATTCTCAACAATTTCTGGTAATCAGTATCTCAAAATAATTCATGGAGTTATCAGGTCCTTTCATTTATGAGAGAGAGGAATGACTCCTCATTTATCTTATGTCTTTTATGTTGGCAATTCCATCCTTAATTAAACAAGCATTGGCATTTTCATTATGAAAATAGTCTTCCTGGATTTATGGCAGAGTCCATTAATGTAGTGTTTCAAAACTGATTGGCATTAGCCTATAGAGTTACTTGTATACAAAAGCAACTTAAAAATTGATTTTGGAGTGTGTTGGTTTTAAAGATCATTTCAGACATCTGTTCCTCCTGTGTTGAGTCTACTGAATCCGCATTAAGTTCTGGAGAACTAACGAATAAACACAGCACACTTCACTTCGTAAGAAGGTGGATACCTATGACCATTCTCTGTATAAGGGGCTCTATACCTCACACTTGCTCTCTCACTCGTTTTCTTCTATATCTTTCAGTATGAAATAATAATGATAATAGCAATTATATTTCTTAAGTGCTTACTGTTAGGCCACGTGTTAAATCCCATTTAGTATTCACAAGAACCCTATGAAGATAGGCAGTATGATGCCCATTTTACAGATTGGAAGCTGAGACTTTTCCCGATTGATCACCTGATTCACCTCCTGATGCCCCTTGATTGATTCATTCTGATCATTTCCCTACCAGCTCTAATCCATTCTGCATATCACTTCGGGTCACATCCATGTGGTTTATAACATTCTTCAGAAACACCTTTGAAGACCCCACAATGCATAGGGATAAAGCTCAAAGTTCAGTATATCTACAGGTTGGCCCCAAACTATATAGCCCACAATCTCCTTACAAGAACGTGTACCTCAGACCTACCCTAAGGTGAACCTACTGTGTCCTTTCCCACTTGTCTCCCCTGCTCTGGCATTGGCAAATGCCTATGATTTGCAGGCACTGTGTTAGAATCCTAGGTATGCAGTTGTTGCTTTCAAAACTTTGTCCTCAGTGGCTAGACAGACCTGGACGTAAATGTCTTCTCCTTAACCTTTAGGTATCTAATCCCAGATTGGTTTAGAGCTCTTGTGCTTGGTGAAATTTTCCCTAACCATTTGAGGCAGAAGTGATTCCGCTGTCCTCTGAATGCAGCCTGGACTGACTGTACCAAGGATTTATCTTCAAGTTTTGATCTTCGTTTCATGTGTCTGGATCTTAACCCACTTCTAGGTTGTGGACTCCATAGGCAAAGTCTGTGGTTTTAATATATCTTTGATCTCTAAATTCTAATTTTTCAAAGGAGGATTGATTAATTTGTAAAAATCTATAAAATTTCATAAAGAAGCTTTGGCTTTGGACTACCATACTTTTAATATATTGCATTGTGGCTGAGACCTCATGTATTAAAGTATAAAAAACTGGGTTGGCACACAGATGTGGTTTGTTTTTCTGGATTTTTTAAAACCCTAGTGCCAAGTCTTTTTTTTTTTTAATTGGATTAATAATATTACTGTGACACCTTCCTCTTCATTAGTTATCAGCACAGGAAGAAAGCCTTTTGATTATAAGCCAGACCTTAAAAAGACACTAATAAATAAAATATCTTGGGCTCCAGTCCTTCGAGTTATGGGATTTGTTTAGATTACCATAAAAGATAAATGGTGTGAGCAGAAAGAGTTCTGAATCAGGAGGTAGGAAAGCTATTCTAGTCTTGGCTCAAGTCACTTAATGGGGTGATCCTGACTTAGAAGCACTGTGAGCCCCAATTTCTTCACATGCCAACTGAAGCTATCTGCATCACAGCAGACATAGTGGGGTTTTGACCCATCGAAGACTTTTATGGGTGCCTCTCCGTGTTGTGTTAGTTGATTGCATCTGTGTATTTATTTATATATTGTACTAGTTTGCTAGGGCTGCTGTAACAAAACACCTGCAGACTGGGAGCCTTCAACAACAGAAATTTATTTTCTGACGATTCTGGAGGCTAGAAATCCAAGGTCAAGGTGTTGGCACATTTGGTTTCTTCTGGCCTCTCTCCTTGACTTGCAGGTGCCACCAGCTCTCTGTGTCCTCACATGGTCTTTCTTGTGTGTGTGCTTCCCTGGCTTCTCCCTGTGTGTCCGTATTTCCTCTTCTTACAGGGACACCAGTCAGATCGGATTAGGGCCCACTCTGTCAACCTCATTTTAACTCCATCACCTCTTTAAGGGCCCCGTCTCCAAATATAGTCACATTCTGAGGTACTGGGAGTTAGGGCTTCAACATATAATTTTGGGGAGATACAATTCAGCCTATAACATCTATTTAAAATAACGTTCATTTGTTTTAAATTATGTATAGTGAGACTAATATAAAGAAGAATCCAAAAATAGCCTTCCACCTACATAATGCCTATTATTAAAAAGGGGAGGGTGTAAGTACACGAAAAGGTAATTCAAACTGTATTGAGGAATACAGAGGGAAAAATAGTACTTTCCTAACCCCCTCCTTATACATGAAGGCAACTTCTTTCAATATGTTTACACCCGTGTTTACTATACAGAGACCAGGTGCATTTCTTTTCATGTCTTAAATGTATTATTACAGAATACGGATCTCTCTGTATCTGCGTGTGCTCTGTATTGGTCTTCTTTTAAATGGCTACGTAGTATTCCATTGTGTATGACCAGATTTTAATTTAACTGGTCTCCTATTAATGGGCATTTAGGTTGTTTCTAGGTCCCTTCCTGCCCTTCCCTTCAATTATAAACAATGGAGTTGGATTCCTTTTAAAAACTCATGATGGAAAGAATAGTGAAGACCCACCTAACAAAAATAACTAGCCCCCGATTTTGGTGAAGACAGCCTCTGTTTTTCACCTTCCTGTTTATTGGTCCTTACGAGAGTTGTTGTGAAAGGTGTTTCAGTCTTTCTTAGTGGAGGGTAAGTACCTGACCATCTGCCAGTACCTCTCCTTCCTGCCTAATGTGGAAGGAGGGGCTTCCCTTGGCGACCTCAGGTCATCTCGATGCAGCAGTCCCTCCTCCTCAGGAGGGAGGCTCTCCAAGTCATTAATAGGCATCAACTATTTTTAGTTAAGTAAAACAATTTTTCTTGTAAGAATTGCTGTTTCTGTGCCCACGACGGCACATGAATCCTTTCTGGCTGCTTCCATCCTTTGGAGAGGGGCCAGTTTTCTAATGGAATGTAAGCAATCTGACTGCTCATCAAGATTTACAGCTGAGACCGGGGTGCCTGGGGCTCACTGGCTTTGCAGACCCTCTGAGCTAACGGGGCAGATCTGAGATGAAGCGCGGTACAGAGGCCCTGTCCTGTTCTCCAGGCCTCCCTCCTTCCCCAGGTCCGGCTCTTAGCCACAGGTACCTTCTGGCATTATTTTATAAGCTGTGCCACGGTGAAGATGTTCTTTTCTGAAGAACTCCTTTCATTTCTGACTCATTTCAGGAAATGAGGCAGTCTATCAGAGGTGTTCTTCATTTCCAGACCCCCCCCCCCCCGGAGAGTTCGTTTTCTCCAGGGATTTCTAACCACGTGTGGGCAGTGCTTTATTTACCCAGATGTGAGAAATAGCAGTAATGAACAGTCCTCTTCTAAAGCAACCTTCACTTCCCTGCAGAATCCAGCGTGAAGGCCCAGAGGTAACTTATGTTGTTATTAATGCAAATATTTCTGAGGCTTTGGTTTCGTGATGCTTGTGGACATGCTGTGTGTATGGGCTTTGGTGCAGGAAAAATATAATTTAGCAGCCGATTTAAGAGGTAGTCTGGAGTGTTTCTAATTACTGTTTGTTTAGTTCACCATTGCCTAATAAGTGGATTTAAGTAACCTTGGGGGTAGGGAATGTAATGTTCATATTACAGTCAACCATGCAAATCAAATTCTAACTAAGTATTGCAGAGAACACACCATGGAGTTATTTTATAGATGTAGTCTATTGAATTTTAAATTTAGAACTGAGAGCATTTTGGAATGGGCATTTTCTACCTGTCATACATCAACATGAGTTGTGCACATGTCCAAACTCAACCCTACTGTGTGGTACAATCCCATTTAAAATCCCTCAGTGGCCTTTGGCATTCAGTTCTCTTTTTAATTTGACGTAAGAATGAGAGAGGGAGAAACTTAAGGGCTTCTCTTTCCTTCCTTTTCCCATCCTTCACTCGCCATAATAGGAAACTGAGTATTAAGGGGGCCTGCAATAGTCGTTCTCATTGGCTACACCTTGGAATCAGCCTGGAAACTTTAAAAAATACTGAGGCCTGGTTCCCACCCCCCTGCATTCTTGTCTGGAATGCAACCTGCCCTGGGATTTTTTAAAAGCTCCCCAGGGGATGTTATTGTGCACTAAGGGTTGAGAACCACAGACTCGAGAAATCATCTCATCCAGGGCTTCTCAGCCTTGGCTGCAGATGAGCTTCACCAGGAAAGCTTTTGAAAGAAACACCGATGCCCCACCAATGGAAACCACATTTCTAGGGGAGGGACCCAGTATTTTTAGAAAGCTCCCAGATTATTCTGATGCACAGCAAGGGTTAAGGTCAACTGACATAATCTAGCCACCCCGTATCATAGATGAGGAAAAATGAGAACTAGAAAGGTCAAATGGCTTGCTCACGGTCAGATCCTAGTTGTTGCAGAAGCAGTTGGGGATTCAGGTCTGCTGCCTCCAACCGGTCTGTCTGCTGCCTAATACCACCCCCCTTATATTTGTCTGTTGTATTTATTGATGCCTCCTCGTCCCTCAGGTGATGATCCTGCCTCCAAGAGGCCTTTTCTGACTCCTCCCACTCTCCTCCCATCCAGTCAGGGTAAGATGCCCTTCCTTTGTATTTGAACAGCACCCTTACTTACCTTTCCCTTGGGCTGTCAGCTGCAGGAGGACAGGGCCATATCTCCCTTGTCCTGTCTGTAACTCTGTAACTTGCTGACATGTAGTAGGGTTCCAGATAATATTTGTTGAATTGAAGTTCCCTAACTTTTTATTCATCAATTAGTCTACATGCATTGCCAAAAATAATCCATTCCTATATGCCAGCTTCTGAAAATAGCTTCTGAAAGCAAACGTTACTTCTTAATCTGTCTACAACCCACTGTACTGTGGGGTCAAGGTCCCATAGACAAGGATTTCCCATCCCTCCCTTCCAGGAGAGAGATTTTTTGGCAAAAAAAAATTTTTGAGGATTTTGATGACAAAATAGTGAAACAAGAGTTTAGTGACTTTACATGTTGCTCAAGGTATTTCTAACATCCAGGGATTTTTGAATATCATACTTACAAGTGTGTATGGCATAAGGGAAGGGAGCATGTGCATATTACCTTAAGACAAAAAGTTGGCTAAAGAACATAATGCTATTTTATGGAAATACATTTTAAGGACTAAATTATTTCCTGTATCATACTGCATATGTAATTCTGAACAGCCACATTCCATGAGCAACAGCTGAATTAAATCCTTTGGCGTCTCTGGATTAATATGTTAATGTCTTTTCAACTGATTAAGAAAACACTATCAATCTTCTGTCATCTCAGTTTACTTAAGGTCATGCTTGGCCAGTGTCTTATTTTTATTTGATAAGTATTTCCAGATTCGCAGTGTTTATGTTTACTCTTGTAGCTGTAACAGAGATTTGTCTCAGAAAGCAGGGTGCATCCAGTATCTCTTGAGCTTACCCGTGGCCTGGAGGCTGCACGTGGGGGAACGGGAAGTAGCTGTTTTTTGTTTGGAGAATTCAAGAGTTCAAAGCTTTTGGAGTCAAGACTGCAAACTAGGCTGAGTTGTAGGGTAGATGTTAAGATGATGTTAAGATGTTGCAGACAGGAGAGAAGAATGACCAGAAAGTGTGACATCATTTTGAAGTCTTAATGAGACTTCATTGTTTCATGCTTTAAAATTGGGAGAGTGGTGGGGTGGCAGCGTGTAAGGGAAGCCAATGTATATAGGGGAAATCTTCCTAAAACAAATATTCTTAAAAATTTCAGGAGACAGCTAAGTCATTTAGCTGGAGGTAAATGTAAAACATTTTTATATTAAAATAATTTTGATTATATTGTGAAATATAAAGTGCAATGTTTGCGTGACCTTTTTTTTTTGAGATAAAATATGAAATTTTAAAGAACCACCTCTGTCCAGTCTCTCCTCTGTGCTATTTGGATGAAAAATTAACAAACATACAAGTTTTTGCTAAGTAACCAACTTCTATTATACTAATTTCAGAGGCTCAGCAGTACATTCTGGAAGAGAAAAGAAAGGGAAGGAGAGAAAGGAGGGATTTATTAAATATGTAACACACAGTATTCAGTGTTTTAACACATGTTGTACTGTCGAATCTTGGTAACTGCTCTGCAAATAAGGACTTATTTACACCAGCTTTTACATGTGAGGAGGTATATATGCACCTGTCCACTAGGGAGCAGAGCTCAAATTTGAATCCAGGTCTGTCAGTTTCCAAAGTCCTTGTATTTTTCCACCCAACATGGCCTCTTATGTCATGAGAGTGGAGAAGTTTCCACAAGAGATTTGTTATTGACTATGAGTATTTACCATACTGGTAGAAGTGAGCTGACTTTAGCTTCTCTTAGAGTTGTTATTTAACACCAAAAGTTAACATTTATAAACTTCTATGACACTTAAAAGCATTTTCTCATAATGGTCTGTAAAGTTCTGACTTGAAAATGATGTGTTGTTATTGCAGTGACCCTCAGAGGGTTCCAGTGTATTCATTGTCATGATTTACAAGGGAAGAAAGGAACAGTCAGCAATGGCCATTTTTGGTCAAAAGACACCGTATCAGGTAGCATTTCGTGATCTGTCTCTCAGACATCACGCATTTGACTTGGGGGAGGGAGCAGAGCAAAATGGTTGATAATTTGCACTTTGCCATGTGATTCCTGAGTTTGAGAATCCTGTCTCTATTACCCCCTAGCTGTGTCATCTCAGGCAGGCCACCTGACCTCTTTGTGCCTTAGTTTCCTTTTCAGTAAGATGGGAACAATAATAACTTGATTGTTCTTTTGAGACTTAAATAACATAAGGCATATAAAGAACTTAGAACATTGTATGATGCAAAGTTTGTGCTCAGACAATGTTTAGCTATTCTTGGTGGATAAAAGCCGGATGCTACATGGCCCAGTGATCCCACCCCTAAGTATTGACCTGAGAGAAATGACAACCTGGGTCCACATAAGACCTTTTAGGAAAAGTCCATAGATGTTCATTCATAATAGCTAAAACCTGGATACAACTCAAATGTTCATCAACTGGTGAATGGATAAAGTGTGGTACATCCATACAATGGAATACTGTTCAGTGGCAAAAGGAACAAATTACTGATTCAGGCAACAACATAGATAAATCTAAAAAGCATTATGCTAAATGAAAGAAGCCAGACACAAAAAGCTACATACTACTTGGTTCCATTTATATGACATTCTGAAAAGGCAAAACTATAGAGACGAAAATTGGATCATTGCTTGCCAAGGACTAGAAGTGAGTGGAGGAGATTGACTGCAGAGGGGCAAGAGGAAACTTTCTGGGGTGATGGAAATACTCTATATCTTCATTGTGGTAGAGGTGACATGATTGTATACGTTTGTCAAAACGCATCAGACTTAAAAAGGGTAAATTTTTGCTGTATATAAGTTAAACCTCAATAAACTTGATTTTAAAAAAAAGTCAGATGCTGCAATATGAACAAAGAATAGTGGGAGAAAAAGGGGTTAGAAATGATCAATAATCCGCAGTTTCAGCAACTGCAGCTGTTCTGCAGTTTCAGTGACTGTATAAGATGGGAGGAATGATTTCATTAATTTTCCTCTCACAGGCTGTGAGTTAGAAAAATGTAGAAACCTATAGAGTAGTTGTGTCCTGCCCTAACATATCTGCTTCTCTTTGCTGTGAGCACTGGTCTGCTTCCTCATTTTTTAAGCCTGCCCATTAGAGCTGTTTCTATTTCGCAGGCACAGGGATCTCCTGGGTTGCTTCCTGGGAGAATCCTGAGGGAGGGCTTGCCATGTGGTGAGGCATTCACGGGAACAGAGTGTTGGTGTTCTAGATGAACTGAGAGTTACTATTCCAGAAACGAAGTAGTTCGAGTACACTTATGGGTAAGGAATGTTATCTCAGAGCATTGTTCATTCATCAGGAGTCGCAGAGGCCCTTGGCACTTTCTCGTGAAACACATGCTTATCTCAGCAGCACTGAGCACACTGGACCACTCCCTCCTTCCTGAAATTCTTTCTTTACTTGGCTTCTGTGACGCTACTTCATCTTGATTCTGCTCACAACTCACTTGCTTTTTTCTCAGGCTCCCCTGCTGGGTCCTTCCCTTCCTATTCCTGGCCTCTAAACTTTGGAGTGCTGAGAGCTTTGTTCTCTGACCTCTTCCCCATCTCAACTCACTCCTAAGGTCATCATTCGTCTCCAGGGCCTTACATACCATCTCTATGTCGATGACTTCTGCATACTTATCTCCAGTCCCTGTCTGTCCCTTGCTTCTCAACTGCCTGTTTACCTCTCCACTTGGTCGTCTAATAGACGTCTCAGATGTAACATGTCCAAAACCAACTTCTTGATTTGTTTTCTAAAACCTACCTAGACTTCTTCTCTTCTTCCTCATCTCAGCGCTGACTCCACCCAGTCGCTCAAGCCAAAAACCTGAAGTCATCCTTGATTCCTGCCTTTCACTCACACCTCATATTCCATTAATTAGCATCCACCCCAAATCCAGGCACTCCTGATCTCCCAGCCCCACACCTAAATCCAAGCCCAGGCCACCACCAAGTCTTCCTGGGGCTTCTGTGGTCGCTTCCTAAGCCAACCTCCTGTCTCCACTCGTGTACCTCATGGTCTGAATTGACACAACAGCCACGGTAATTCTTCTGTTTTGTGCTTTTATACTACCTGCAGTGGCTTCTCTACAAACAGTGTCAAGTCCAAACTCTTAGCCGTGTTGTACTGTAAGGCCCCTTCTACCTCTCTGTCCCCATCTCTTCCCACTCTGCCTGTCTCTCAAGGTGCTCCAGCCACACCGGCCTCTCAGTGTCCCTTGACACGCTGCCCTCCTGCCTGGAACACTGTTCTCATCCTCCTCTCGTCTCCTTTCACCTCCCAGTCCCTTCCTGTCTAGCATTCTTGCTCCTGTGCTTCATTCAGTTCTCCCTCAAATGCCGCCCCCTCAGATCTGGCATCTCTGACTCACTGATCAAAAATATCACTGTTACTCTCTATCCCCTTAACCTGCTTCATTTGACTTCAAAGCATTTATCTCCACCTGAAATTAGTATATGTGTATTTGTTTATTGCCTCTGTGCCCCGGTAGATCATAAGCTCCATAAAGACGTTGTTCTGGTGCTCGATAAGTATTTTTTGAATGACTGAAGGAATAAGTGAATTTATGCTCTAGTACCCGTATATTAAAAATTAAAGAACCAAACACCTTCCTAGACCCTAATATCCCTCTCCATCTCACCTCATTTTTATGTTCCCTGTTAAGGCAGAATTTCTAAAATGTTACCTAGATGTACTATAGCTCTCCATTACTCATTTACTCTTCACCCTGTTACAATCTGGCATCTTTTCCCATCATTCTTGTGACGTTACTCAGCGTCATTCCAAATCTATGTGTTGCTGCTTCCAATAGATAACATTCCTTTTCTGTCATACTGGATATCTGAGTGTCTTCAAGCAGTTTTCCATTCCTTTCTTGAAATTGCCTCTTAATTTGACTTCCCCTTCCCTAGTAGCCATTCCATGATCCTTGCTGGCATTTCTTCTTTTTGGGACCTCTGAATGTTGAGAATTTTTCAGGGTGTGGCTTAAGCCCTCTTGCTCTACACACTCGTCTGTTCCTAGGGCTTTAAAATACTGTTAATGAGCTGATGACTCCCCAATTTATGTGTTCAACATTAGCCTCTCCTGAGTGCCAGAGCCTACATCTGACTGCCTCCCTGATGTCTTTTTGGATGTCTCATGCCCAAGGAGGAACTCTTGATTGACTTCCATATCCCATTTGCCCAAACCTGCCTTTCCACATCCCGTCTTTGCCATCTCAGTAAATGCTACCACCATCTTCCCAGTTTCCCAAGTCAGAAACCTGGGTGTCATCCTTGGTTTCTCCTTCATTGACACCACCACCCCCTTCCCCCAGTACTTTTAGTTCTACCTTCAAAATATATTTTGAATTTGTCTTCTCTGTCTCTACTACTACTGTCTTAGGCCAGCTTTGTCACCTGGACCTCAACAGTATCTGACACCTGGTCTGTTGTTTCTGCTCTGGCCACAGAGCAGTGTTCTGTCACAGTGGCCACAGCGGAGTGTTCTGTCATGGTGTGATGCCACACACTGCTTATCTGTCCACCCATGGTGGAATATGGTGCCTGCCTCCTCTTCAACCTCATTTGGTTCCCCAACCTCCCATCTCTTCATTACCCTTCAGTCACACTGACCTCTTTTGATCATATCCTTGAGCACACCAAGATATTTTCTGCTTCAGAACCATTGACTTGCTTTTCCTCCTTCTTTGAATGTTATTTCTTTAGCCCTGCATGGCCAACTCCTCTTCATCCTTCAGGTCTCAACTTAAATATCACCTTTCAGGGAGCCTCCTCTGAGCATACTGCCCAAAATACTTTCCTCGTTTACTCTCTATCATAGCAATCTATGTATTTCCTTCTTATCACTAAGCAGAGTCAGTTATTTAAAAAGTATTTACATTTAGTTTTTATTATGGAATATAAGTTCCGTGAAAAGGGACTTTTTCTGCCTTGTTAGCGGTTGTATCTTCTGCATCTAGCACAGTGCCTGGCACATAGTAGGTGTCAGAATAGGGATTCTTATGTTTATATGTGTCATGTCGTGAGATGCTTGACATGAGACCTTGCCCCCATTTTTTTAAAAAAGGAAGAAGTTAAGTTTTTATTTTTGTCAGCTTTATGTAATTAAAGTTTACATAATTAGAAAATTAAAGACTACTACAAGACTTGTTATGAAAAATAGCAGCCATTTCCCCTTCCATTTTCTGTTCCCCAGAGGCAAGTGTTTTCAACTTTAGCTGATTATTTTTAGTAATTACTTCTATAACTTTAATTAACATGTTTGTATTGCTACTTATCTGTTTTTTAGTTTTAGGCATTATCTATTGATGAAAAAGTGAGTAGCTCCCTTTCATCTTCCCCTGCTCCTCTCTCCTTCTCACACAAACTTTCCCATCCTCCCAATTGTAATTGTATTGTAATTTTGGTAAGATCAATATGCAGTGTTTACTTTATTATAACTATGTAATTCTTTCCACACAAGAGCCCTGTAATATAGTTTGATTACTTTTCCTCTCAAGACTACACAGCAGATATTGATTTTTTTCTCTCTTAATTTTTGACGTACTTATGAATATTCAACCTCAGACTCTACTCCAGTTGTAATCTCCTCTTAATTAGTCACCCACGTAGAGAATCTATCACATTCATCTTTTGGGGGGAAATTCCTCCCAGAGCCTTCTGATCTTCAGTCTGTCTAGGTGCCTCTCTGGGCCCCAGAACAGCCAGGGCTTCCCCTTCATCACCCTCCTGAGGACTCCTTGTGCCTCTCTTGTATGGGAGCTGTCAATCTCTGGAACTTACAACTTACTTCTTTGTTGGTTTACTACTTCATTTTGGTGGAGCACATTCTCTGGTTTCTTATGGAGAAAGGGTGTAAGAGAGGTACTTTTCTGAGACTTGCAGGTGTGGCAATGCCTGTATTCTCCCCTGGTTTTTAATTGATGGCTTGACTAAGTCATCTATCATTCTAAGGTAGAAATCATCTGTTCTCAGAATTTTGAAGCCTCTACCTTCCAGAGTTGCTCGTGAGAAGTTCCTGCCATTCCGACTTAAAATCCTTTCTATGAAAACTCTTTTTCTCTCTGGAAATTCCATAGTGATGTACCTTGGTGTAGTTCTATTTGCATTTAATATGCTGGAAACTCGGTTAGCCTTTTCACTATGGAATCTCCCTTACTCCCACCCCTACCCTTGTCCTTTCTTTAAAGGAAAACAGTGTCCTTCAGTTCTGGGAAATTTCTTCCCTTGGTAATTACTTCCCTCCATTTTCTTTGATTATGAACACTCTATTACTGTTTGGATATTGGCTATCCCAAATTGGCCCTGAAACTCTCCATCTTTCCTGTTTTCCATCTCTTAGTCTTTTTGTTCAGCTTTCTTGGATATTTCCTGAATTGTACCTTTCAAGCCTTCTGTTGAATTTGTTGTCATCTGCCATCATTTTAATTTCTAAGAGCTCTTTTTTATTTTCTGAATCTTTCTCTCTCTCTCTTTGATAACGTCTTGTCCTTATTTCATGGGTTCACTTTTCTCAGATCTCTGAAGATGCTAGAGTTTTGATCTTTGTTTTTTTAAATGTCTTCTTCCTGTGATTTTCTCTCCTCGAAGTTGCTTTGCTGTTTCTCTGTTAGATGCTTTCCTTAATATCCGGAAAGTCTTGCTCTTCCCTCCTGTTTTAGATTAGCTATCTAAAAAGATGACTGGAAGTTCTTTGATAGTGGATGGGGTTTGGCAATTCTGGGCTTCCTTCTAGGGTGACCTGACTGGGATGTTTGTTTTTGTTTTGTTTAGGATATCCTGGTATTCGTATTTTTAGGTCTTTTTTTTGTTTGATTGAGCTCATCAGATTCCCCAGAGAAAATATGACTAGTCAGAAAGCTAAGTAGAAGGTTGGGGTATCAACATTCAGCAGTAATCTTTTGTGTAATCTCTCTTTAGTATGGAAACCCTATTCTCAACTATGCCTGGAATCCTCCAGTCCAAAGATCTTTGTTGATTCTTTTCAGAGAATACATTTCCAGTCTTCTCCTAGGTGGGGCTTGAGGGTTCAGAGGTAATCAGTTGTCTTCAAGGAGTGAGAGAGAGAATCTGAGGGATCTAACTACTTCTCCAATACACTTCTGCCCAATTCTCCGTCCTACCTTCACCCCCACTTCCAGAGGAACCTGGTGTTGCCAGTCCCTCAGCCTCAATGAAATTGCTTCTAGGTGGTCCTACTTTTGGATTGAGCTTTCTCTAGTCAGTTAAGCCAGTTGCCACTTGTCTATTTGCTCTCCATTTTCCAACATTGTGTTACTGTCTCTTCTGTGCTCCTTGTCTTTATCTGTTTATGTCCTGGTTTTGAAGAGGGAGCAGAACTAAATGCATGTGTTCAATACTCTATCTTTAAATAAAAGTTTCACTTGACATGAGTTTTTAATTTTTGTTTATGAAGCATTTGATCACACTTGTGAAACGGATTTCTGTGTCAGCTGTGAATCTCCATTTTCACTGACTTCAATTCTTTTCTTACCTACAGTGGGGGTGAGGTATGGTGGAGAGTTCCCTGGGCTGGGAGTTCTATTTCCAGAGTTGCTACAAACTATTTAATCCTGGGCATTCTCTCTCATCATTGTTTCCTCATCTATACCACCAGGGAATTGAAATAGATGATTTTAAGGTCTCTTTGTACCCATAGATTGATTTTATTTCTAAGAAGTTGAGATAATCACGTGTAACTGAACACCAGATTAGGAAACAGAGCTACAGCAGCCAACTGGAGAAATGCAAAATTTAACCTTCTCCTTGTATTTGTCAGTCAGTCTCTGTAACTCTGACATCTTTAAAGTCTCAAGTAAAATTGCAACCACATTTCAAGAATAAGCAACTGTTAAAAGGTGTTAAAAATTCTGAATTTTTTTTTTCTCTGGGTTATTTTCAGCTGATTGCAGTTCAGCTCCAAAACATACTTGGATTCATGTTCTCGATAGCTAGATAAAGTGCTAGTTTTGAGCCAGAAAAACAGGCAAGATAATAGAGAAAGAGGTCTGTTTTTTGCCCCTTTTACCCTCTGGCTGGGATGGCCATCCTGGTAGCACCTCACTAGGAAATGTGTCCTTTCCATCCACGCCATGTGTGAGTAGATAGTAGCCCATCTCTATTTTCTCTCTCCTCCACGTTGCTGCTTCTCAGTGAGATGGCAAGACAGAGAGGACATCACATGTCACTGTGGTTTCGACTGGCGGGTGTGATCACTAACCCTGTGTGCTCAGCAGTGGTCAGCACCATGACTGAGGAGAAATGTGATCTGTGAGGCCAGAGACCTTGTGACCCGGAGACCAAAGGGAGGTTCCTCAGGGCAGCGCTTCACAAATCGAGTTGCACAGTAGAGCCACCCCTGCCCCCATTACTAAACCAGTCTCTGTGGGGCAGGGAGTAGGAATCATTTTGTCAGGACTCCCCAGGTTATGATGATACATTTGATCCTTGTACTGACTCTGGGGAACTACCATCTTAGGGATAGGAGGCCAAAAAGAAAATCAGAGTCGTGAGCATTTGCAAAACTAAGGAAAAAACAGCAGGACAGACACTGAACCGGGCACACCAGCCAGTGGATGCACGTATCCATCACAGCAACGATTTCAAACTCACACTGCCTTCCTCAGTCTCCGCTGTGCGCCCTTTCCCCTCAGCTCTTAGTGGATCATCTTGCTTCTGAAATCAGAGAGGAAATGAAAACTTTCCGGGGGTCCTGCCTCAACCTCCTTTCTCTCTTTTCCTCAAAACAAACAAACAAAAAAAAAAGTGTGTGTGTGTGTGTGTGTGTGTGTATAATGCATATACAAATTTATGTTTACACTTGTCTTTGCTTTTCTGATTAAGGTTAACCCCTCTGCCTGTGCCTCTCTCCATCAGTGATCCCTCCTATGTATTTTTTGTTCACTCTTTTCCATCAACATTTGTGTGTATTGTTTGAATATGTAGTATGAATACGTATTTCATCTTATAAAACAAGGCACAACCAACAAAATATACCTCCCTCAAAAGGTTCAAAAGAGACATCTGAAATGGAGCGATGCCTTGGGAACCTTTAATCTAGAGGTGTTAACAGATGCCATGGGCTAGATTACAGGGGAGCGGGCCTCGGGTGGAGCCCTGAATATTTTCAAAAGTAAAGGTCTAGTCAGGGAAGAGACACCAACAGGGGAACCCAGAGAGCCAGAAGAACCTCTAAAAGAAGGAAAACAAGAAAAGAGAGCCTTCAAAAGAAGTCGTTGTCAGCTGTGTCAAAGATTGTTGAGATGTCAAATAAGGGGAAAGTGTAAATGGGCGTTAGGTTTCAGCAGTGTGTAAGTCTTGGATGACCTTAGCCAGAGCTGGGTTGGTGGGTGGTAGAGGCCGAATCCCCGTTGGAGGGGTGCCAGCTCACCTAGAGCCCTGGCAGAAGTACTAGGGATTTTGGACTGTGTTATAATGCAAGAGATGCTGTGGGAAAGGCTGATAAAGTTGTTGTGTTTCCTTTTTATGATAGCCTCTTTATTGTTTTATTCTGATTACCAAAGCATTACGTACTCGTTGTAAACGTTTTAAACATTAAAAAATATGACTGAGAAGAATCTCCATAATCGCGTTCCCTCATATATAACCACTGTTAACAATTTGAGGTGTTTCCTTCAAGATTTTTCTGTGCACATTCTACCACATACACACACTTATACACATTTATTTTACAAAAATTGGGTCTATTGCATATAGTCTGCTGAAGATTGTATTTTTACCTGTATATTTCAGACACCTCACTGCATAAAGCAGATGTGTAGTGTTCTGTTGTGGTGTAGTATTCTCTGGGTATTTGTTTTACACATTTTTGCTCTCTCACATAATGCTACACTGAACATACTTGTGCATTCCTTTCATGTATGTACAGGAATTTTTGTGGAACAAGTTCCTAAAGTGGAATCAGGGGTCAAAGGGCGTGCACTTTTGACATTTTGATACTGCTACAGTGTCCAAGGGGAGGGTTTTTTTTTTTTTTTAAGATGGAAGAAATTTGAGCATGATGAAGGGCAGGTAAAGAGAGGTTGCAGTCACAGGAAAATGTGCAGAATATTCTACAGTGAGAAGGCCAGTGGGAATGGAAACCAAGGCAAGGGAGGAGGCTTTAGGCTGAAGAGGGTGGATAGTGGAAGGGGGGACAGGGTCCCCGGCTACTGATGCATCCCCAGAGCCTTGCCCAGTGCTGGCATGTGGCAGGCACTCAACAAATACTTGTTGGTTGAATGAATAAACGAATGTAGTTTGGTTGATTTGGCAATGGAACTTAATGATGTATTCATCGGAAAGCATCTAGTTTTCCACTTTTTCTACAAAATAGAAGGTTAAGATTTCCTGCTGAGACGGGTGAAGGAGGAGTTGGAGATTTGAAAGGCCCTTCTTGCTTAGTGAACCCAGTTGCCCCGGTCAGACAGGACTGCTCGTCTAGGCATCTCTTACCTTCCTTTCCAGTCAGCCTGCAAGGCCTGGTGATGCTGGCTAGGAGTCTCTTCTTCCGCTCCCCAGCCCTGTGCAGGCATCTGTTCTCCCTGGATGGGCACTTGTATGTTTATTTACCTAAAGCCTTCACACGGAAATGTCTTAAGGGCCGTTTTACATCTCTAAGACCTACTGTAGTGCTTACCTCATGTTGCATGCTAAATAAATGACATTATTTTATATGTGAAAGTCTGATGCTTACATAAACTTGGTACATGAAAAGGAACGACAAGGACAAAAGAAGGCATGAGACGAACTCACAAAGGACCAGTAACTTAAGATCCTGGAACAAGCCTCAGGATTATTACTCACTCCCTAGGGAGAGACAATCTGATTTAAGTGTCGTTTGTATTATTATTTTTGTAATTAGTATGTTTAATGCATATTTTGAGAAAATTTAAATACCTTGCATCTCTGAGGTGACTTAGGTATATTCAGATGATCTGTTTATTTTTAAAATCTCAATTAAAGAACTACTTTGTGGTATTTTCTAGAATAGAAATGCCTGACCCTCCTTAGTGGCATCTGGCCCAGCTGGAAGATAATCACGTGATTGAAGTTCCTGATGGGATTCTAAAAGAAATGGCCTTCCAACCCATTGAATAAAGAGCTCCCAATTTGGGATGGAATGTTCCAGTTGGGATCTGCCTGCCTCCCCTTCATCACCATGCCCCGCCCCCATCTACTGGGGAGAGTGGTAGGAGATCCTTAGCAGCTGGCGACTGAACTAGTGTTTCAAGTTATAGAATCAAAGTGTGGTGAAAGGAGGCACAAGGAGTTGGTTGTTTTTCTGTGGAGCAAACAGCATGGGTTCAAACCTTCTAAAGCATTATATTCACAGCTGAAAAATGTCATGGTCAGAAGATAATGAGAGTGACGGTCTGGAGTCATCCACATCACTAGGACTGTCTAGAGAGGCACTTGTGAGGGTTGCAGTTCTGTGTGAAGAGATTAGGACCCCGTGGTGCCGAGACTCCTCCCTCCCCACTGGCGATCTGAGTTTCCCTCAACAGCCACCTATTCATAGCACATTTTCTGGGCCATTGGCAGTCCTTCGGCAGCATGGAATGGCTGGGGCCCGATGTGGGTGCCCCACTTCTGAAGAGTCACCCGAGGCCACTGGGCTGTTGAAAGGTGAACAGCGAAGAGGATGAGGCTTTTGCTGCCAGAGTCGCACTTGACTCTCTCATTGTGTTATTGCTGAGCAGCGACAGCACAGTGGGTGGTGGCCGAATATAAATTTAAATCACCTCAACCATATAGGCATTCAGTTCTATTTAGCCTAAAATAATATGCTGAACTATTAGAACTGATCCATTCAGAAGGAATTTTTGTCGTCTCAGTCTATTTTTAATGAATGGCTTAAAAATGTACTCATACATTCAAAATTTAAGCAATGGGCATGATTTAGAAATATCTAAATAATACAGTAGAGAATGTATAAAAATGGGATTAGATAAAGTAACGTGTTTCTTGAGTTTTCTTCATTTTCTGTATAGACTAAGTTTATAGACGCTTTCCTAATTATTGATGTAATAGATCATTTAAAAAACCGCTGTCAGCATCTTTATTTCTCAACGTATTCCGAAGGCTATACCCCCCTCTTTAAAAAATGCAAAGAACTTCAGGGAGGTTCAGACAACATTTTTTCCCTCCCATTGTGTGACACTTGTAGCTAATATTTATCTAGTGTTTACTCTGTGCAGGCACCATGCTAGACACTTCACCTGCCACAACTCATTTCATCTTCAAGACAACCCTAAGAGGAAGTGCACTTGTCCTTATTTTTCAGGTGCAGACACTGAGGCATAGAAAGGTTGAGTAAGCTGCCCAAGGTCACACAGTTAGGAAGTGACAGGTCTGGGATTTGAATTCAGGTCTATCTGAGCCAGCAGCCAGCCTTAGAGAAGCTGTGCATCCATTTGGTCAGTCATTCAGATAATTATAGAATGCCCAACGTGGCCCAGACACTATTCTAGGTGCTTGGGATCCAGCTACAAATAAGGCCAAATCTCTGCTCTCGTGGAACTCACATAATATATAATAAGTTATTATTAATTAAGTGCTAAAGGAAAGGACAGCAGGGCAAGGTGACAGAATGATGGCTCTACCCTGGGGCTGCTTAAGTTAGATTTTCAGGGACGACCTCTCCGAGGCAGGGATATTGAACAGAGACTTGAATAATGCAGGAGAGCAAGATACTTAAGGCCAAGGGGCAGTGTAATATAGTAGTTATAAGCTTGGCCTGTGGGCTCTTGGGTTCAAATTCTGATTCTCCTGCTCATTAGCTGTGTGATCTTGGGCAAAATACTTGAGTTCTCTGTGCCTCTTCATCAGTGATGTAAAGATAGCTATGATACTTATCTTTACCCTATAGAGCTGTTGAGAGGATGAAATGGGTTCATATATAAAAAGAACTTAGCTATATAATAGGCACTAGAATATATTAAGCACTCTTTAAGTGTTAGCTATTATTCTCTAGGCCCTCTGGGAGTGGTGAGAAATAGTTGGTTTCTGGGTAGATTTTGAAAATTCAGCTGACAGGATTTATTGACCAATTGAATGTGGGGGTATGAAGGAAAGGAGTCAGGGATGACTCCAATAATTTTGATCTGATTGATTTGGAGTACATTTACCAAGATGGGGCAGACCTGGGTTGTGCAAGTCTTTTTTTGGGGGAGAAGGTACAGTGGAGGGTAGAAATCAAGAACTTTGGTTTGGACATGATAAGATTGAGATGCTTCTTCACATGTTCGTGTTTTGTATATGTTCACTGTAGAAAATTTGGAAAACATAGACAAGTGGTAAGGAGAGAATAAAAACACCTGATGTTCCACCACCATTATCTTTTGCTTAAATTAATTTTTACCTGTACACAAATTGTAGATCATACAGTACATATAGGTTTCGTTTGTTTTATGTACTATTCAGTTTATTGGAACGTGGTTCATGGCAAAGGAGAGTTAAAATATAGGCAAAGTGATAAAAGCCCTAGTACCATGAGAGCCGTCTACAACCCTCACCACGGACAGTGGGTATGGACTCAAGCCTCTGGAAAGGTCTCTACTTAAGGAGAGTAGAGCATGTAGCAGATCTTGTTTCTGCTCATCTGTCTAAAGAACCCCCAGCCCTTGCTGCCTGGTACAGCCTAACCCACAACTAGTAGCAGATTTTTTTTAAGCTACATTTTTATTGTAAAATACACATAACCTAAAATTTACCATTGTAACCATTTTTAAGTGTACAGTTCAGTGGCATTCACACTGTTATGCAACCATCACCACCATCCATCTCCAGATCTTTTTCATTTTGCAAAACTGAAACTCTGTCCCCATTAAACAATAACTTCCCATTTCTCCCTCCCCCCAGCCTCTAGCCATCATCATTCTGCTTTCTGTCTCTATGAGTTTAACTACTCTAGGGACCTAATATAAGTGGAATTACATAGTATTTGTCCTCTTGCGACTGGCTTATTTCACTTGGCATAATGCCCTCAGGGTTCACCCATGTTGTAATATGTGTCAGAATTTGCTTTTTAAGGCTAACTAATATTCCATTGTATGCTTTGTTTCTCCATTCATCCTAGATGGACACTGGGATTGCTCTCACCTGTGGGCTATTGTGAATAATGCTGTTATGAGCATAGGGGTGCAAATATTTGTTCGAGTTCCTGCTTTCAATTCTTTTGGGTACATACTATAAACAGTTTTATAATCTCCTTTTTCACATCGAAATATATTGTTAAAATTTTCTCTGTCATGAATATTCTTCTACAAAATTATTTTAAATAACTGTATTATGTACTATCATAGCTGTATCCTAATTGATTTAAGCAATCAAATATTGTTTCCTAGAAATAGAATTATAAGATCAAAGTGTATAACTAGTATTAAAGCTTTTGCTGCATTTGCCAGGTTGCTACCCAGAGAGCTCATACCACCTGACACTGACACTGTCTGTATATGTTCTCTGCATCTCTTCTAATATTAGCTATTAATAACTATTTTCTGTGAATTTGGTAATTAAAAATGGTGTCTCAATTCCGGTTTTCCTTTTATGCACATTTTAGAGTTCACTTTCTGGGTTAGATTTTATTTGTAGCTGATTACTGGGGGAAAGATTGCCTTGGTAAACACTCAATTTGTGAAATGACGGGAGGCGGCAGTGTATGGGGTCCGTCCTTCTTAGTCTTGCATTGTAAGCCTTTTGCTCTGTGTGTATATGACAAGCTGCTGTAATAGCAATTTGAGTTCTTCTGTTATTGTGTGATGAATATGTTCTTGGTAGTTATACTTTCACAGTTCCTTACTTACAATTCAAAAATCCAAAAGGTGATGAAAAAAATTTTCTTTGGTAATTCATTTGGTTGCAAAACCTGACAGACCTGAACTCGTATGATGGAGAAACCTGACCACAACCAACATGAGACTACTTATATTTTTTATTTATCCCACTTAGAGTGACTGTTCATATTTTTGGCTGTAAAATATGAATGTGTTTGAGGAAGGGGTGCTGTTCTAGGCCCCACTGGGGGTGCATAATAATATACAATATATGCATGTGAGAGTTATTTTGTTTTTGAATTCTGAAAGATTCTGAATTCTGAAGCACAGGTTTTGGCATCAAAGGTTTTGGATAAAGAATGTGGACCTATAGTTTTTTTTTTCTTGTTATGTTTCTATGTTCTCATCCTTCCTAGGCTTCAAAAACTGATTTTGAAATTAGGCCTACTTTGGTAGTTAAGCACGGAGTTATGAGTCAAATGTGCTTTGCGTTTAGAGACAAGAGGAATTTAAGAGTGGTGTCTTCTTTCATCCCCAGGACGTGTACAATCACTATAATCTGGGAACTGACTGGTTGGTGACTAGAACCGAGTTTCAGTTGAGCTGTAGCCAACTGCAGACTCAGGGTGGTGGTCAGTGGGAACGCTGAGGGTCTGAGGAGACCTGAACCAGTTGGACTGTGAAGTGATAGTGATAGCTTTCCAAGCTGTTGTTGGAACGTATTTCTATAGTTAATACCATTTGTCCTTTGTAGAGCATCAGCTGTCTTAGCCAGGCTTTTAAAAAACAACATCAGGGCCGGCCCTGTGGCTTAGCGGTTAAGTGCGCGTGCTCCACTACTGGCGGCCCGGGTTCGGATCCCGGGCGTGCAGCGACGCGCCGCTTCTCCGGCCATGCTGAGGCCGCGTCCCACATACAGCAACCAGAAGGATGTGCAGCTATGACATACAGCTATCTACTGGGGCTTTTTGGGGCGAAAAAAAAGGAGGAGGATTGGCAATAGATGTTAGCTCAGAGCCGGTCTTCCTCAGCAAAAAAAAAGTGGAGGATTGGCATGGATGTTAGCTCAGGGCTGATCTTCCTCACACACACACACACAAAAAGCACAACATCAAATTGGTAAAGTTAAATAAAACTACTTTTCAGTTATATGGTGGATTATTGTTAGTTATTAAATTTAAATTTTAAAATATATATTTATTGAAATGGTAAAAGTTGCAGAAATGGAAAAACTGACTGAAATTCATTGGGTTTGCAAGGGGCCCCAAATAGCCAAAACAATTTTGAAAAAGAACAAACTCAGAGGACTCACATTTCCTCATTTCAAAACTTACTACAAAGCTACAGTAATCAAAACAGTGTGTTATTGGCATAAGGATAAACATGTAGACCAATAGAATAGAATTGAGAGTCCAGAAATAAATCTATACATCTATGGCTAATTGATTTTTGAAAAGGGTGCCAAGTACACTCAATGAGAAAAGAAGAGTCTTTTTAACAAATGGTGTTATGACAACTAGATTTACATGCAAAAAGAATGAAATTAGAGGGCCAGCCGGTGGCGCAAGCGGTTAGGTGCGCGCGCTCCGCTGTGGCGGCCCGGAGTTTGCTGGTTCGGATCCTGGGTGCGCACCGACGCACTGCTTGGCAGGCCGTGCTGTGGCAGCGTCCATATAAAGTGGAGGAAGATGGGCACGGATGTTAGCCCAGGGCCAGTCTTCCTCAGCAAAAAAAGAGGAGGATTGGCAGATGTTAGCACAGGGCTGATCTCCTCATAAAAAAAAAAAAAGAATGAAATTAGACACTCTACTTCACGTCATATACATAAGAGCTAAAACCATAAAACTCTTAGAAGAAAACATAGAGATAAATCTTTATGACCTTGGATTTGGCAATAGGTTCTTAGATATAACTCCAGAAGCATGAGCAATGACAGAAAAAAAATAGATAAATTGGACCTCATCAAAATTAAAAACTTTTGTGCATCAAAGGAAGTGATGACTGAGGAAGTGAAATGACAATTAACAGAGTGGTAGAAATATTTGGACACATGTATTGGATAAGGCTTTAATATCCAGAATATATAAAGAACTCCTACAACTCAACAAAATGACAAATAACTCAATTGAAAAATGGGTGAAGGACTTGAGTAGACATTTCTCCAGAAAAGATATACAAATGGCCAATAGCACACGAAAAGATGCTCAACATCATATGTCATTAGGGAAATGTAAATCAAAACCACAACACTACTTCACACCTGCTAGGATGGCTAGGATTTTTAAAAAACAGAAAATAACAAGTGTTGGTGAAGAAATGGAGAAATTGGAACCCTGATACATTGCTGATGGGAATGTAAAATGGTGCAGCCACTGTGGAAAACAGTTTGGTGGTTCCTTAAAAAGCTGAACGTAAAATTACCACATGACTCAGCAATTCAACTCCAAAGTATATAGCCAAAAGGATTGAAAACAGGGAGTCAAACAGATATGTGTATGCTGCTGTTCATTGCAGCATTATTCACAGTAGCCAAAAGGCAGAAACAACCGAAGTGTCCGTCAACAGATGAATGGATAAACAAAATGTGGTATGTGCATACAGTGGAACATTAGGCATAATAAGAAATGAAGTTCTGATACATGCTACAACATGGATTAACCTTGACATCATTATGCTAAGTGAAATAAGCCAGAAACAGAAGGACAAATATTGTATGATTCCACTTATATGAAATATCTAGAATAGGCAAATTCATAGAGACAGAAAGTAGATTAGAGGTTACTGTGGACTGGGGGGGAGGGCGACATGGGAGTTACTGCTTAGGGGTTACAGAGTCTCTGAGGTTATTAAAAAAAAAGTTTTGGAAATAGTGATGATGTCCGTGCAGCATTGTGAATAGAATTAATGCCACCAAATTGTACACTTAAAAATGGTTAAAATTGGCAAATTATATGTTTTATTTGTCACAGCAAAAAAAGTTTTTTTAGGATGGTAAAGGAGCTAAAAAAGAATTCAGTGGAATCTGATAAATTTATGATATGCATTGGCTTTTCTATAAAAGTATTAGCTAATCTGGTTGGGATGTGAGAATGAATAATGTGATGATAGCTCCCAGCTCTTCAAAAGGAGACATGTTTAACTTTCAGATATATTTTTAGAGCTGAATTATTGGGGAGGGGTGGTGGGAATAGGGAAAGACAGTGCATAAGAGGAGCTAAACATCACCGGAAATGTAACGAGAGGGAGAAAGTTGTTTACCGGAGCTCTTCTCAGGGAGGGTATTGTTATTTGTAGATGGAGGAAATCCTTCGAGTTACCACGTGGAGTAGGGCGGGGAGGGTGGGATGCCCAAGGGACTCACTGACCTATTCCCCTTTTGTTCTGTTGTGGAGTCTTGTGCGTTGGATAGGAGCATGTTTCTGTTTGAAGCATTGCTGGAGCAGTGGGCAGGGTGGAGAAGAGGCTGAGACCCTCCTTTTTATAAATATTGTCCAAATCTTTGAAGAATATTGTCTTGGAGGGACACTATATTATTAGCCTGGTTTGTGTGTGGACATATCTCATTGTGGCCTAATGCAATACGTTTCTGGAAATATAAAAACTCTCTTACTATTAGGTAGGTAATTAAAATTGCATTCTGAGGAACTGAAGAGCACTAGTAACTTTTCTGGAGTGACAAAGAGTTTATAATTCATTCCTTCATTTGTTCCTTCACTCACTTATGGAGCATCTGTGATATGCTAGATATTGTTTCAGGTTCTGAGGAAACAAAGTAAAATAAGACAATGGCTTGCCCTCCAGGAGCTCATGGACCTGTGGAGAAGAAAAATCATGACTATGCAGTGTGATAAGAGGGGTGCACACCTATCTTTTCCCCGGTTTTATCTTCTGTGGTGGTGGCCAATTGTGAAAGAGGAGCTACCATGTGGTTATTTGAGACTCTGTTCAGTATAAGCTGCAGATTTGTTTATAATAATCATCATTTTTATTCCTCTCTTTTCCACACTCTAACTAGAAGACCAACTGAAAAATACTGTATTTTAATAACTAGTAATGCAACAATTGGGTTTTTGGACCCCTCCTATAGTGATATGACAAGTTTTACTAGATGTGCAAAGAGCTATAGGAGCGTGAAGGTGAGGCAAGTAATTAACCTGGTACATAAAAGTAACATTGAAATAAAAATTTAGAGAAAGGGTAAAATGAGGGAATGTGCATTCCAGATAGAATGAGGTTGAAAATAAAAAGGATGAAACTTGGTGACTGAACAAATGACAAGAGTGAGAGAAAGAGAACAGTCAAGAATGGCCCCAGCTCTGACTTAGGTGGGTGAATCGATGCTAATACATTAATCAAGAAGGCAAGCACAACAGGGGAACTTTGGGTCAAGAAAGTTTTTACCATAATGTAGGGAGAACGTTTATTAATTTTCCCAATTGCCTGATGGATAGTACTGGGTCTCAGCCATGAGTCAGAAATTTTCTTACCTGAAAATTTGACGTCTTCGTGAATGACTTTTTTCCTTCTTCCCACTTCAGCCATTTCTTCCACTTTCAGAATTATTTGTGTGAGAGAGAGAGAGGGAAAGAAAAAGAGAAAATGCTTTTGTCTTTCTCAAGGTGGGAAAATCAGAGCACTTTAATGGAAACCATCAACTTGAATTTGGATTTTACACTCCAGGAATGATTAGAGGAGAGTGCCACATTTTTTTTTCATTTAAATATAACAGTCGTTGGGCCGGCCGCCGTGGCTTAGCGGTTAAGTGCGCCCACTCTGCTGCTGGCGGCCCGGGTTCGGGTCCCGGGCGCGCACCGATGCACCGCTTCTCCGGCCATGCTGAGGCCGCGTCCCACATGCAGCAACTAGAAGGATGTGCAGCAATGACATACAACTATCTACTGGGGCTTTGGGGGAAATAAATAAATAAATAAATAAGTAAGTAAGTAAGTAAATAAATAAATAAATATATATATATATATTATAGTCATTGAATTTATATGCCAGTAACAAGCTGGGGTAAGAGATTGGTCAATCCAGATTCAGCAAAGTGAGGAAACATTTCCTGATTCACATTTCTTTTCATGAAAGTTCTAGCTGACAGTGCTTAGGACATTGAGGTCATTCAAAAATATTTGCTGAATTAATGTTATCTTCTTCTATGTTTAAATTTATTTTATAATTAAAAAATGGAATGAATGGCAGGGATAGTCAGTGTAAGAAGTCAGAAGGAAAAATTGGTGCCTAACAAGGTCAAGGATGCCAAAATTTACTGAAAATTGAAGTAAAGAAATAATAGCTGATATTTCTATAGTACTTAACAGTTTTCAAGTCACTTTTATATATGGTCGGTTAGTTTATTCTCCACAATGACCTTTTGATGTAGGTATTATATTCTACATTTTATTGATGAGGAAACTGAGACATAGGGTTAAATGATTCGCCTGAAGCCACAGGGTTATACTGTGTAGAGGTCTTACACTTCAAGTCCATTGCCCTGTGTAGTAAAACATAGCCAACCTAGACTTTAAAGAAACTCTCCTGTCTTTGTGTTTTATATTTCACTATTAACTTTCTTTTCATTAATAATGACTTTTGGGCCTCATTTTAGAATCTCATTGTAATATTACAGGGCCTGTAATCTGCAGGCCTACAATCTCTGGATAATATGAGAAGTAGATTTCTCACTACCTAATTGCCACCAAAACGCTGTAGATCCTGTTAAAAACTGAGGCCAGAGAAAGAGACACTGGAAGCTAGAGACCAACTATGACTGCCACAGGATGATGTGAGACCTGGGGGGTAGGGTAGGCTCAGCAGTAAGTGATGTGGGGAGTGAGACTGGGCAGGTCCACATAATATCTGGAAAGTATGAAGTGATAGGAAATGGTGGCTCAAGTGTGTGGTTGCTTTAAAAATAGTGACTGATGACTGCTGGCATTCAGGTCAAACATCAGGTGTATGCTGAGATCCAGTTTTCAGAGACTTCTAGTCAAATGGGAAGAGAGTTTCAGGTACAGGATTGTCTCACAGATCACGAGATTTCCTGCCCAATCTGGATATGTGACCACATCTTCATTCCCAAGGTGATATGGGCCACTCTTTTTATTTTTTATTTTTTTTGGTTATACATTCAGTAAATCATGGAATTCCTGAGGATAGTTTTTATACCCTCTTCATGTTGGTGTTTGTACACGTATCACCTAGCTCTATCCTTGGCACATGAATATCTTTAGCCACTTGCCAAAATATTGTATCTCTTTATTTATTTTGTGGAGCTTTTCCATTAGTTTTTCTCATTGTAACTGCTATATCAATAAATTTCACTGCATTGTTTTTTTCATTATTTGTTTTTCAAGCTATCTTAATCTGTTATTTGTTAATACTTTTTTGACTTACACTCACAGTGCTATTTTAATTCCTTATCAACTTTATGTGTAGCATCAGGGGGCCACTTGGAATTATTTAGAGCAGCTCAGGAGCCAAATTAGTATATTCAAAAAGATGTCTAACTTTGGAATCAGACAGATTCAGATTCTCACTGTCATTTCTAGTGGTTCACTTCAGGCAACTAATAACCTCCACTTTTTCATCATCTGTGAAAACGAGGATAAAAATAGGATTAAGTAAGATCAGACCTTTAGAAGCGCCAGGCACAAAATAACACACTCAGAAAATTTCTGTTTACATTTCTTCATATCACTGGATCTGTGTACATGAACCTAATTTATATTTATATAGTGCTTTATTTTTTTACAACATCCTTTTGAATAGTCATTTGTATCCTTTGCACAACCCTGTGAGATAATCAGGGGAAGTAGTTTTATCGCTAGCTTCAGATAAATAAACTGAGACTAAATGATTGCTCAGCATCACATAGGTAAGTTGCAGAGTCAGGACTTGAACTCAGTCAATTGCCTTAATCCATGCCCAGTGCCCTTTGCACCAGGCCGTGGTCTTTTTTTACCTGCTGTCTCTCATATGCTCACTAGGTCTCTGATCATTTCAGTGGTAACCAGTCACCATAATAAACACGTCATTTGGACCCAACCACCTGCCATGTTGGTGCTGTAAGCTAGATGAAGTGTGGATGCCTAATTCTGATTATTTTTATTGCTAGGGTACTACTTATCAGGCACTTTGGGTTTTACCCATGAGTTTCCTGAGAGGTTGTTTTGTGTTTCTGAAGGATAATAGACTATCTAAGTTATAAAATTGTAGATAATGGCTCTTTTTATTGGCCACTGTAAATGAGTCTCAATCATCTTTGCAGTAGAAGTTATCTCTGCTTTGCAATTGGGATAATAAGTGTTTGTTACTCGGTTTCTGATTGATAGACAAGTAATCATGTGATCTGCAACTTTCTGGTGAGGTTTCCAGTGTTCTGTTATTAATCTGTTAATGTGACTGGACCTCTAGACGTTTCTGTTGGACTCTTCATTTTGTACTGCCAAGTAAGTTATGTCAGAACTTGTACCGCCAATGACTTTATTGCTTCGATCTTACTATACTAACTGCATTCTGTTTCTTTCATTTTTAACTAATTGTTATGTGATTAAGTACTATTAAATTTAGGAAAATATTTAGTGGTTTTCTTTTGACTTAAATCCTCTATTATTTGATTTTTGCCTGCAGTAAGCCAATTGATAATGTGTGTGTACAGTGTTTTCCTCAGTATTCTTACCATACTCTGTAAGTCTGTCTAGCCTAGCACTTACTAATTATGCTAAAATTAACATTTGTCATGTCTCAAATTGTTTTCCTCAAGAAGAGGGATCCTTATCTGGTTCTTCTTGGTATCCCCAGGGCATAACAACACAATGACTATGCAAAATATAAACTAGGCAATGAATATTTGTTGAACATGGCTTTCAATTGCACTTTCTTTGTGCATCCATACAAAATTCCATTGACATGTCAAAACCAAAGTTTTTCATCATATTAGAATAGCTGGTTTTCAGTTCTCTAGTTAGCTTTTTGATGAACAGATAACATAGGGGTATCAAATACTTTTTATATTCCAAGTGCAGAAATTAACGAACTAATCATGATACCATTCAAGGTGGTACTTTTGTAGTATAAATCAAGGCTTTGTGACAATACTAAAAATATGCTTCAAATTATTACATTTAAAAACTGATGTATATAAAGAAAGAAATAAAATGAACATGTTTGCCTTTTTAGATTTTCTTCCCTGATTCTACCCCTATGAAAATAAAAAGCCCTCCAAGTGTCCCCTTGAATTTGACTCTCTTATTTTTGCTGAGAAATGAACTTTTTCAGTTGTTATATTACCAGAAATGAGAATCAGACAGTAACTGGAGACTGTGAGTAGCGGAAGGATAATTATCATATTAGCATCGTAAATCACTTGCTTCTCAGTACTGTATTAGGTCATGAGATCAACAGCTGCGGCTTTGTTCTACCTAGCTGATGTTTCAATAAAACCATTTCTGTTTTTATTCACTCACATTTATAGTTCCTCCTTTGTGTTGACATTAACCAGTGAATCTATTAGTTTGCATTACCAGCAGAATAACTGAAACTGTAAATAGTTCTGTATTTTCTCTCACAAATCCTTTCAAGCTGCATAGACGCCTTTAATTTGATAGAACATCTGGGTAATGCATCTTATTTCTCCTCTGTCTTTAGGCAAAATGCATACTTTCTTAAGCCTGTCCTTTCATTAGAGAGAAAAAAAAATCAATGATAGCAGTTCTGTCCCATCTGTTGACCCCAGAGACATAATAGATAAGTTGGGCATCTAATTATAAAGGAATCCAGATAAAATCCAAAAGTCCGGTCACTCCATCAGATTTACAGTACTTATTTAGAAAATATCTGCGGTATTATGTTTCATTGACTTGCTAGTTCTGCCAGAAAACAATGTATCCTAAATACCACAGATATAATTTCTTCAGTATCTGTCTTAATGCTATAAAAAGATTGGGTCTTTTCTTTCTAATGTAAACTAAGCTGCAAAACACCAATTTAAAACATACTCTCATAGCCAGATATATCAACATATTTTAGCAAGTTTTAAAGGTGGTCTGCAGGAATGTAATTATTCTCCCACAAGTGTTGTTCTGATATTAGAATAAACAGCTTATTACGTTCCAGTTCTCTAAGTGACTGCGGTAATTGCTGTCACCCTCCTGGAGTTCTCAGAGGCAAGCACCTTAATTTCAGCTTTGGTTGCAACTCTGCAAATCTTGGCTCACCTCATCTGTTTCCTGTTTCTGCTTCAGTTGACATCTATGGGTCCTTTGATGACCTCAGTTTTTCGGGTTAGAATCACTTGTTTGTGCTGTTGTTTCTACTGTCATTTCCTTTCAGTTCATAGACATAGAATGATATGAGTTCAAAAGACAAGATTCTGAGTGAATCTAAAATCTAATCCAGATATTGGAATGTTTCTTAGTAATGTGCCAAACCTAAGTATTTGGTAGCTGAATTGTTGGCTGATATTTGGTTTTGTTAAACAGTCACTTAGAGCTGCCCTATGAATCTCTCCTATGCTTGCGCAGCTTTCTTTTGGGCCATTGAAGGGAGTTTTTCTGGATCGATAGGAACCCAGCCTTTTCTTTCACAAAAGCCTCTAATGAATTAAAAAAAAAATGGTATGCATTAAGAAAAAAAGTCACTACACCGTCAAGAGAACATCACACTTTATACAATTAAAAGTAGTTTCTAACATAATTTAATGCTTATTCCATACCCAGTCTTCCCAGTTTTGATAAATGTCCTTTACAGCTGGTTTGTCCAAGGTAGTGATACGGAACCAAACCTCTTAATCTCAAGTTCATGTGCCCAATGCACAGCAAGCCAAACACTGGGATATCAGTGCTTGGAGATGGAGAAAAATGTATTCAAATTGGCCAAAAAGAGAAAGTGGGAGCATGGATTCTCTCAAATCCACCTTAACAAGAGCAAAAAGCAGGGGGGTTTTATAGAGCTAGGGGGCTTGACAGGAAGAGGTTCGGAGAAACAAAGAGGTCACTTCGGATAAGCCCCTGGGCCATCTGACTTCTGGGCTGTAATGGCTGCTGGGGGCCGGCCGTCCCGTCATGGCAGCCTCCCCAAAGGCATTCTCTTCTGCAAAGCAAGCTCACAAATCCTCACGATCCGTGAGACACCCCTCAAGTTAAACAGGAAAACAGCAAATTACTGAATTATCTACAGTAACTCTCGGGTACCTGGCTTCAAGTAGGATCCAGTTAAGTACCACATATTGCTGATGGTTGTCGTGATGTTGTGATTTATAATAAAAAAATAGATATTTGATCTTCCTCCATTCCTGGCAAGGTTTGAAAAACTCCTAAAACCCTTGGAATTTACTAAGAGATAAAAGCAATAAAGGTGTCTTTTGTTATATTAATGAGGTGACTTTTGGAAAGCCCCTAGGTAACCAAAAGATGGGGGCTGGTTGCCAGAGGAACCTACCTTGTGATTAATAGGTTGGAACTTGCGTCGCATCCCCTGACCTCCCGAATGGGGAGAGGGGCTGGAGGTTGAGTCACTTGCCAATGGCCAATGATTTAATCAGTCATGCCTATGTAATGAAGTCTCCATAAAAACCCAAAAGGACGGGTTTGGAGAGCTTGTGCATTGGTGAACATGCAGAGATTCGGGGAGATGGTGCACTCAGAGAGGGCGTGAAGCTCTGCGCCCCTTCCCCTGTACCTTGACCCACGTACCCCTTCATCTGGCTGTTCATCTGTATCCTTTATAATACCCTTTATAATAAACTGGTGGATGTAAGTAAATATATGTCTGAGTTCTGTGAGCTGATCTCACAAGTTAATTGAACCCAAGGAGGGGGTTGTGGGAACTTTTGATTTATAGCCATTTGGTCAGAAGCACAGGTAACAACCTGGACTTGGAATTGGCCTCTAAAGTGAGAGGGGACTTGTGGGACTGAGCCCTTAACCTGTGGGATCTGATGCTATCTCCAGGTAGAATTGAGTTAATTGCTTGATGATGATGTTGGAAAAAACACACATTGGAGTTATGTTCCTTAGGGCTCTTTAAGTCTTTTAACAGTCTGCCTTTTTCATGTCATTGATTAGTTGAAGAGGCTGGACCAGTTGATAAATGAGAATATTTATTTAAATTTATTTGAACATTTAATAGTCTTTATTTAAACTTATTTAAATATTTAAGAATATTTAAGTTTATTTAATTAAGAATATTTTCCTACAAGGCAAAAATTACATTGGTAGACTTTTCAATGTTAATAATTTCTTAATATAACCCAACACTTTAACAATATTCACATTTTCTCAAAAAAAAATTTTTTTTTTTGTGAGTAGGACTAGCCCTGAGCTAACATCCAACGCCAGTCTTCCCCTTTTTTCTTGAGGAAGAATGGCCTTGAGCTAACATCCATGCCCATCTTCCTCTACTTTATATGGGACGCCGCGGCAGCATGGCTTACCAAGTGGTGCGTCGGTGCGCGCCCAGGATCCAAACCGGCGAACCCCGGGCCGCCGAAGCAGAGTGCGCACTTAACCACTTGCGCCACCAGGCTGGCCCCTCAAAAAATTGTTTAAGTCTTTTACATCTGTTTTTTTTTAAACTAGGATATGATGTAGAACCACACACTGGAAATGGTTGTTTTGTTCTCTCAGTGTTTTTTAATCTGCAACAATCCCTTTTATTCATGTCAGGAACTTGTTGATGATAGGAGACTAGTGTCTTACAGAAAGACCCACCTTCTGGATTTGGTTCCTTGATCCCTCTAATGCTGTGTTGTCCAATACAGTAGCCACTAGTCATATGTGGCTATTGAGCTTTTGAAATGTGGCCAGTCCAAATTGAGGTGTGCTGTGAGTGTAATACACACATTGGATTTCTAAGACTTAGTATAAAAGAAATGTAAAATATTTCACTAATAATTTTTTATATTGACTACATGTTCAAATGATAATCTGGGTATATCAATTTAAATAAATTATATTATTAAAATTACTTTTACCTGTTTCTTTTTCATTTTCTTAGTGTTTCCACAGTAGTCCCCCCTTATCCACAGTTTCACTTTCCACGGTTTCACTTACCCTTGGCCAACCACGGTTTGAAAATATGAAATGAGAAAATTCCAGGAATAAACAATTCATAAGGTTCAAGTTGTGTGCAGTTCTGAGTAGCATGATGAAATCTCGTGCTGTCCTGCTCTGTCCTGCCCAGGACTGAATCCTGTCTTTGTCCGGGTGTCCACACTGTGTACGCTACCCGCCCGTTAGTCACTTAGTGGCCATCTCAGTTATCAGATTGACTGGCGGTATTGCAGTGCTTGGGTTCAAGTAACCCTTATTTTACTTATAATGGCCCCAAAGTGCAAGAGTAGTGATGCTGGCAATTCAGATATGCCGAAGATTAGCCATAAAGTGCTTCCTTTAAGTGGAAAGGTGAAAGTTCTCCACTTAATAAGGAAAGAAAATAAATCGTATACTGAGGTTGCTAAGGTCTCTGGTAACTTGTATTACAGTATATTGTTATAATTGTCTTATTTCATTATTGTTAATCTCTTAATGTGCCTAATTTATAAATTAAACTTTATCATAGGTATGTATGTATAGGACAAAGCATAGTGTATTCAGGGTTCGCTGCTCTCTGTGGTTTCAGACATCCCCTGGGGGTCTTGGAACATATCCCCCATGGATAAGAGGGGACTACTGTACTGGAAAATTTTGTTTGGCTCCCAATATATTTCTATCAGATAGTGCTATTCATCAGATTTTAAAACAGAAAATTGCTACTCCGAAATGACTCCACATCAGTTCCCTGAGATATAGTAGAAAAAAGAACATCAACAGGCTAAAGTGTTCCTTAGCTAGAGTTTTGTAACTTTTAGTTGCTTGTCCTTTCATGTAGAAGCTAAATGATTTTCCATGGTGATCTAGCCTGGAGCATTTTAAGACCTAATATCCTACCAGCATGGCATTGTCTGATAGATGAAGCAGCCGCTGAAGATTTTGTGTCCCTGAAAGCTGAAAGTGTTAAATAATGGAAACCTGTAAGTGTGCCACGAATGCTAAATATAGTTGGTAAGCGAGTGCTGCTGATTTAAAAGAAAAAAAGTATATGAGCTAATGAAAGTTCATGCTTCATTTATTTATTTATTCGTTTATTTTTAGTGTTGGAAAACCTTGAAGAGACGATTGTCTCCAATTTTGGAGCATTGGAAAATCAGCCTGATTTCCGAAGCCCGGAGTTTGTGAGTACTACTACTCTGCCTTAAATTTGTATCGGTTAGCTAGAGGTTTTTCACAAAATGGAGAAAAAGTGTTTTTTATGAATTCTTGCCTTCGGTGGCTCTAGATCTGGCACAGGTCCTGCTGGCTGTGACTACGTGTTCAAAGTTCTGGTTCCCTGGGGAACAGGTTACTGAACTACGTGTCGGGATATCATGCTCTGTAGGCTCGCTCTTCATACTACATGTAATTGCAAATGGGAACTCATTCTGCAGTAAAATAGCATTGTGTTTCTGAAACTCGGCCTTTATTCATTGATATCCTTGCTATCAGTTTCTGCTGTTAGTAATTCTGGAAACCAGTCTTTACTGAGCACAGGCAGGTACATTGACCAGTCTGATTCCCATTTCATTCTGGAGCCTTCGGTAATACAACATATATAAATATGTCTTGTAGGGCTGGGAATATTCTATTGGTTGTTCCTACCAAGAGGGGAACTAAATGCTCCCGATAAATTAGACTCATTAAAGATTAGCTATCGTTCCTACCCTTAAGGAATTAAAAATCTTATTAGATGCTACTGTGATTTTATTAATGCCTTGTTTAAAGAGAATTAAACACATATAGGATGTCTTGTACAGACTGTCCTTACTAAATAGATTTTATATTAGGCTCATTTGGAGAAGGGGGATGGGAAGAAGTGTTTCTCCATATTATTGTACCAGATGTGTAGGAAAAACATGCCAAGATCCACTTAGATTTACTGATTTTTGCCCCCTGCTGCAAATGGGCTTGTCTACCACTTTAGCAATGCAAAAATCTTTTTTAGCCTTAATTTCAAAGTGTGATATACCGTCGCCACTCCAGTAATTGGCAGAGCACAATTGTATTATTGATAAAGACAAAAAAAGAACTCATTATATACTGTTCCTCTTCTCACTCACTCACTATGGATTGCCCACTCAATTCAGCCAAGAGTAAGGAAACTAGGCAGTGCTCTAGACTGAAAAGGGATTGCGCTTGTAAAACTGTATCCACAATGCCATTTTATTTCAAAGTGTGGGACTCCTGTGGTGTTGCAGCAGATTGCCTACTGTGAAAATCACTTGGATGTAATAGAAAGACATAGTATTCAATGACTTCCTTATTATATTCAATGAGATTTTCAGTGAAGGAAAGTTGTGAATGCTTACCAATATTCCTGCATCTTAAAGTAGCAGAGTAGTTTGTGATTTTTCTAACTTCAGCAGTTAAAGCCCCAAAGCAGAATTGACACAGATACTTCACATTTGAGGATGATACTGGTATAAACTCATGGAGCTGGTTCTTTTTTGTTTTGTTAGTTTCTATTTGCTTTTTGCTGGTAATCTTTAAGCAACATATCTAATCTAAAAAGAGCTGTGTGCGATAAGGTGTTGGTGTGCCTGGTAAACACATATATAGTTCACACCCATTCCTTGTGTGAAAATAAAAGTGAACAGATTTTAGTATATTATGATGTTTGAGATTGGCATGCCTCAGCCAGCGGTGTCTTTGCCACAGACAGCCTGCACTGGTTATTACACTGGTAATCTTCCACCTTCAGTGTTAACTTCTTGACTGCCACATTTTCCTTTTCAAGGTATGAAGACTGGTGAGTCTGAGCTAGAATGAGCCATGGGGGAACTAGAGGGTCACAGTACATTTGCTGTTTTGAGAGACTTGTCTTAACCATGAGTCTGAGCAGACTCAAGGTGGAAGGAAATTCTTAGGCTAAATCCCCATATTTATGGTTTTCACTGTGATGCCTCAAGAATATCTGGAGTCATTTCTTTAGACCGCATCAGTGGAGTTGAAGTTATAAGTCACCATTTCCTTATACATGTCAGATTTCTATATCCTGGCTATTATCTTTCTCTAACTGGGTGTTCATACCATGTTCAGGAAGAAATTTGTAGTTTTCTTGTGCTTTATAGATTTTCACGTGTGATGCTCATTGCATGCCACATCTTTGCGTAGCACGTGCATAGCTGCCTGTATTTCTCACATCACTATGGCTTGTGTACTCCCAGTTCCATTATAAACATATTATACAAACTGCTGTCTCCATGGTAAACAAACGGGAGGTGTAGAAGGTGCCTTGAGAATAGGGTACTCGAGGGAATCAGGCGTGGTATTTAAGGGTAGCCTTTTTTGTAGGCGGAAAGCTATAGCATCCGTGAAAACGGTGGCTCTAGTCGTGGAGGCAGGCGGATTGGGCAAATGTCAGGACAAAATCAGGTAAGTTGATCCAAAGCAAAATTTTAAATCAGAAACAGGGGCGACAATACAAACCTGGGAGTAAAAAGAACCCAAAGGCAAAGAAAAATGGAAACAGAAATAAGACTGAGAAGAAGAAAAGGAGCTGAAAGATTAATATTCTGTTTTCCTCCATCTGGCATTTTGGAATGTCCAGCTGCAGTTTGCTGAGTTGAACTGAAGTAAAGCAAGGCAAAGACCCTGTTTACTCAGGCCTTATCCTCAAATAGTTCAGATTTTAGGAGGATCAAGAGCCTAGTGTTTTTATACAAGAGAGTGTATTTATATAGTTTGGCCAGCAGGGAGAACAAAATGCTTATCATTATTAGTTTGTTTCCTTCAGAATTTCTGTTTTTTCTTTCGTTGGAAACAAGGCCTAAGAGAGCAGTGTTGGTTGAGTAGCCTTGGTTACCAGCATGATAAGCACATTAAAGTTCTCCTTCACAGCTCATGTGTCTGTAATGTGACTGGTCAGGCAAAGCTGGTGCTTTACATAGAGTCTGTGTAAATCATGGGTAAATAAATGCCGTTGTGAATCCTCCATGTGGCCTGAAGATAGCAACCCACCTTGTTCTTGGCAGGGCCCACACTGGTTCTCCTTCTCTGTTCCCTGCAGAGTTTGTCCATTGATGATCTGTCATCTGCATACCTGCGTTTCTCCTTTCCACCTTTCATTCCACTTTGCAGACTGAGGCAAGTGAATTTAGCCAAACCATGCTAAAATGTTAAGGGGTGAACAGAGATGTAGACGTAAGGCGTGTGTGTTTTTGCTACCCCAGAAACTTGCGAGGAGCTGGCAACATGTTGAAAGTAGACATAGACCCACTCTGTCTCGTGCTGTTTTTTTCCTCTAATATTTTTGTTATCTTGTCTAACATTATCTGTTCCCTTGTGTCAAGAACTATAATTCATCACATTGTAATTTTCAAAGCAGTTAGTTCAAGGGGGATCTAGTCAGGGAAATGGTGGCATGGCCATCTGGAACCATGTGATGGGTGACTGTCATTTTGGGACATGGACCCTGAAAATAGACTGGGTGCATGATAATAGGTATCAGAGTCTGGGGAACAAGATCAGCCATAGTGAGGCTGGGGAATCAGTACCAGAGACCTAGGTAACCTTGCAGAGTACAGACTTAGAAGCAGAGCCTGCAGAACTAGGCAGCCTGGTTAGAATCAAGGATGGGGAGCCATCTACATGGCAATGGAGCAGATAAAGGTGGTTCTGTAATATGGTAGCATGCAGATGGAGGGCATCCCAGGCTCCCCTCTTGTGCTCCCAATCTCAAATCTGGTTAAGAGCAGAGGAGATCTGAGGGGCCAGTTCAGGGTCTCAGCAGTCGTGGGTGGCCCAGTGGACCCCAGGTTGATTCCAAGCCCCAAGGTGTGGGAAAAAACTGGGGATTGAGAGGTCGGTAGGAGGAAAGGAAGGGTAATGGTCAAGGCTCTTTCTAGAAACCCTGCCTCTGTTGGCACTCACCCAGGAACTCAATTGGGCCTGATTGCCAGAGTACACATGGGGTGAGGGGTGTGTGTGGGGAAGAAATCTGATCTAGCAGCGGTGAACCTGCTTGCAGCATGCTGGCTAGAAACCAGGCTGTGGTCGACATGAAAATACATGGAAGGAAAGAGAAGGCTAAGGAATTATATTTTATGATCTGAGTCTCGCTGGTAATACCCTGTTTTCCGGCCTCTCCAGAACTTGAGGTTTATAGATAACTCTCCTGGCTTTTTAGAGGAGGAAGATTCTTATCACCTATGTCTCGTGCCAGTTGATGATTTCCTTTGTTTAGCTTCTACCAAATTTAGAGTAAATAATAAGAAAGAGTTAGGGCTGGCAAAAGAGTATTAGGATTACAATAGGATAAATCAGGGAAGATGATGAGAAAATACAGGATTTAGAAAGACTAAACTAGAAAAACAGACTTAGGAAGATGAGGATTAAAGTGGAGCAAATACGTGTCCCCTTCTTTCAGCACTCATGGTTATATAGACAGAAGGAGGCCTGAAGAGTAATTATCCCATTTGAGATTTTGTGTAACTGGCTCCGTTTTGAGGGAAGATACTAATTTATACTGTTTATTTATTTATACTAATTTATACTATTGATTCTCTTAAATTCAAATTTGACTGTTTTTAACCAGGTGAAAATAGATGTGATCCCCAAGAAAGAGTTAAAATGTTAATTCATTCAACAAATATTTGATGTCTACTATTTTAAGCACTAAAGTGAACAAACAGAAAATCTCCCTGCACTTGTGGAGCTTACATTTTGGTGGAGGAGGCATAAAACACAAAGTGAAGAAGATACTTAACATGTCACATGATGTGTAAGTCCTTTAGCGAAGAAAGTAAAGATTGTCATGGTGTGTTGTGGGGAGGGTTACAGTTTTAAATGGGGGTGTTAGGGCATATCTCACCGAGAAGGTGACAAGTGAAAAGACCTCAAAGCAAGGGTACTGGAGCAAACTATTTGGAAATTTAGATGAAGAGCATTCCAGGCAGAAGGAATAGCATAGACAAAGATCTTGAGGTGTGGGAATTTGTGACATGTTTGAGGAAATGGAAGGAGGCCACCGTGACTGGATAGAATGAAGGATGGTGAAAATAGTAGATAGTAGGGACTCTATAGGCTGCTGTAAACACTTTGGTTTTACTCTGTGTGAGTTGGGAAGTTATTTGAGGGTAAGCCTTTGGAGGATAGACTGGGGAGGTTTTGAGCAGAGGAGTGACTTGACCTGACCTCACCTATGTTTTAACAGAATCACTTTGGCTTGGGTGAGAATAGACTGTGGAGGAACAAGAGCAGAAGCAGAGAGACCTACTGGACTTTTCAGGAATCCAAGTGAGAGATGGTGTTGGCTTGGTCCTGAGTGTTAATTATGGCAGTAGTGAGACATACTCAGATTCTCAGTATGCTTTTTTTTTTTAACCCTAAGGAAGATTTGCCCTGAGCTAACATCTGTTGCCAGTCTTCCTCTGTTTTGTATGTGAGCCGCCGTCACAGCCTGGCCACTGACAAGTGGTGTAGATCGTGCCTGGGAACTGAACTTGGGCCAACAAAGTGGAGCGCACCGAACTTAACCACTAGGCCACTGCGGCTGTCCCTCTCAGTATGTTTTGAAGGTAGAACCAATAGGATTTGTTGACAGATCAGATGTGAGGTGTGTGAGAAAGAGCATCAAGGATGACTCCAAAATTTTTGACCTGGAAGACTATGGAAGCAGCAGTTAGAGGGAAGCACGTGCAGAGGAAAATCAAAATTTTGTTTTGTTTGTGTCAAGTTGGAGACATCCAAGTGCAAATGTTGATATACATTTGGATATATGAGTCTGGAGTTAAAGAGAGGGGTCCAGCTAGAAATCTGGGAGTTGTCAGCACTCAGATGGCGTTTAAAGGTAGGGGTCTGGAGGAGAGCAGCAAGGGAGTGAGATAGAGTAAGGAAGAGATCCTGAACTGAGCCCTCGGGGCTCCAATGTTTTACATGTCAGGGAGATGAGGAAGAATCAGCAGAGGAGGCTGAGAAAGAGGAGCCAGTGAGTTAGAAGGAAAACGAGGAGAGTCCTGGAAGCCAAATGAAGAAAGTGTAAAGTAGAGGGGAATGACCCAATGCTGCTGATGAGGATGGGCAATTGGATTTAGTGACATGGAAGAGACCTTGACAAGAGAAGTCTCAGCTGACTGGTGGGATCCAAAACCTCATTAGAGAGGATTTAAAATGGAATGGGAGAAAAGCAATTGGATACATGGAATTTAGATAACACTTTCAAAAGTTTTTTGCTGAACAGGAATGCGGAAAAAGGGGGATATTATCTAGAAGGGGATTAGGGTGAAGAGAGTTTTTTGCTTTATTTAGTTTTAAGATGGCAGGAATTACTGTTTGTAAGATGAAGGGAATAATCCAGTAGGGAGAGAAAATCTGATGAGGTAGGAGTGAGGGGGGAGAATTTCTAGAATGACATCCTTCAGAGGGAAGAAGGGTATGGAATCTGGTCCATAAGTAGAAGGGTAGCTGTAGAGACGATTCATTCTTAGAAGTAGGAGGAAGCCAGAGTATTGGGGCACAGGAGGAATTAAGTCAGTAGATTTTCTAGTAGGAGTTTGTTGAAGTTTTTTCTTGATTGCTTTTTATTTACCAGTGAAGTGGGAAGCAAGGTGTTAGGTAAGATTGAGGAAGGGAGAGAGAGAAAAAGGTATGGAGCAGTTATCTGGGAGTAAATGCACTGGGAAATGTAATATGATTGCCTGGCAGCCCTAAGAGCCCACTTGAGGTTGGTAAGTGTGATGGTTGTGTGCTTTTCCCATTCAAGTCCAGCTTGGGGGAACAGGTATGGAGTAGGCAAAGAGGTGGATTTAACCAATTTGGGGATTTCTCCAAGTCACTTCAGCAAAGCAAGATAAGGGTAAGAGAGTTACAGAGTTTTTGTAAGAGAGTAGAGGACCACGGACATGAGGAAGGTGAGGCAATAGGATCAATAGATTTAGACCCTAGTGGGATTTGATAATTTTTGGAGTTGGGGTATTGGAGAGACTGAAGTGGAAAAATATGAGGTGATAGTTGAAGAGTCAGATGTTTATAATTGAGGGAGGAGTTACAGTAATTGGTAAAGACAAGGTCTGGGATATGAACACTGGAATGAGGGGCTGAGGCTGGGTGGAGTTGCAAAGACAGGGTGTTGGAAAGATAACATGTGTGGATATGGAAATTCCCAAGAATTATGTCAGGAATGATGTATTGGAGAAATAATAGTGAGTCAAAGCTTAAATCTCCAAGGAATGAGGGGCAGTAACTCAGGATCAGTAGGTGGCTACAAAAGGAGATGACTAGAGAGGTAGGAGGAACATCTGGAAAGTGGCAGATAGAAGCCAAGAAGCAGATGAAGTGGTGAGTAGTTCTGGGGGTTGCATAGTGATTCACTTGTATCAGGATTTCTCAACATCAGCACCACTGACCTTGGGGCAGGATTTGTCTTTGTTGTGCTGTCCTGTGCATTGTAAGATGTTTAGCAGCATCCCTGGCCTCTACCCATGGGATACAAAGGACCCTCTCCCCAGTTGTGACAACTAGATATCTCCAGACATTGCCGGATGTCCCCTGGGGCAAAATTGCCCCCAGTTGAGAGCTCCTAAGGTAGATGAATACTGAAAAGGCATTGAGGTCACTGGTGTCCTTATACAGAGCTATTTCTAGGGAGTGATGGGGATGCCAGTCTAATCCAGATTAGAGTGGGTTATGGAATGAACATAAGAACAGAAAATAGAAAATACTGACCTCTCATTCAAGGAGTTTGACTAGGAAGGGCTGGAGGATAAGAAAGAGATAACTAGAAGAGAATACAAAAGCCAGGGATGATTTCCTTTTGTCAGATGCAGAGAGTTGAACAAGCTTAAATATTGATAAGGAAGATCCATGTGGGAGGAACAATTGGATCTGAAGAATGGCTTTGAAAAGGGCTGTGGAATGGTTTCCAGAGCACATGTGAAGGAGTGAACGTTAGATAGGAGCAATGTCTCCTAAGGTCCAGGAGTAGAGGGTTGATGCTGTTGGTTTGTGGATTTGACAGAGAGAAGCTGAGGGAGTTCTCATGTGACAGCTTCAATTTCGGCTGTTGAGAGTGAAGAGAACACTGAAGGAGTTGGCATTTTGAAATGTTGTGGAGAGCAGGAGACCAAGCTGAGCTGGAAAAACCTAGAAAAAGTTCCAGGATTTCTGGGCAGGGGTGAGAGCCTGTGTGGGGCTGATGATGAGCCTGAATTTACAATGATACCAAACTGCCTTTCTGTGGCTTTCTCCAGCATCACTCAGACAAACAGCACGCTTCAGCCAGAGTTGGGGCTTTGCTAGATGGGCATGATGGAGAGAGTAGAGTTGACCAAAGTGTTACTGAAATGATGAGCTGTGAACTGTAACCTTAAAAAAGGAGGGGAGGGAAGAAAAAGAGGATCTGCAGATTGATTAGAAAAAGTCGTGGGGCCTCAGAAGTCATTGTGAAATGAGTAGGAGATGTTAGTTGTGGTCAGGAGGAGAGATTGTTGAATAAGTGATTTTGGAAAGGGATTTTTTCAAGTGATGACAAGGTCCAGGATGGGACCATGGCAGTTAGTGCATGAAAAGAAGAAGATCATTGGTGATAAGAAGTCAAGTTACTGAGGGACCAAGGTGCATCAGTCATGTCTGTGGACGCAGATGTCCTTCTGGTATCATGGAGGCCTCTTAATGGAGAGGGAAGTGTAAACCAGGGGTCAGATTGCCAATGAACCAGGAACGGAAGCTGGGAAGTGGGAGATGATAGGCTCTAGGAAACTCTGGGGTATATTTACTTGCATGGACCTAAAAGGAACTGATTTTCCCCCAAGAACATTGAGGAGTATGGTCTGGAAGTGACACATAGAACAAAGAGAATATCAGTCTTACTTCCTTGCCCTGAAGTGTGAAAGGTGTGAGAGAATAATCAAAACCAGCTGCCCACAAGTCTGTAGATTTTTGTTTGTGGGTTTTGTTTCAAAGTGGTCGGTCACGTTTTGTTTCCAAGTGGGTTCAAGCATCCCTTTTAATCTTTGTTTTTCCCCCAGAAATGCAGACTTCATTTTGGTTATTTCTGGTCTAAATGGCCCTGAGGCAACTTAATTGGTGCTGGGGCTCTTAAGAGAGATTATGGTTTGTTTTATGGTCAGTCCAAGATCTTTCTGGCTAATCCCAGAAACCCAAGTAAATCCCAAGGTTGGCCTCAAGCTCCCAGGATCTTCAGGATGCAGAAAACTGGGAATAAGGCAGAACCCTTCCACTCGAGCATTTCTTTACATGGACTTGCAACTCGTGTGCCTTCTCTAAACAGAGAAACAGGGTGGCTTTGCCCTGTAGCTTTTGGCACTAAGTTCATCAAACTAAAAGAGAAAAGAAGTCAACCAAAAAAGGAAACCAAACAAAGGAACGTTAATTCACGCAAAAGGTTTCTCAAAAGGGAAAATGAGGTCACATATAAACTGGCTAGTAAGAATTGCTGAATTGGCCCGTTTGCTCTGGTAGGAATTCACATGGCATTTCAACTTTGAAAGCTTTCTGTGCATTCAAGAACAAAAGGTAGTGGAATGTGTACTTTGGCTGAATATGGAGGAAACCGGACCTACTCCTTTGCTTTATGTGGCTGATGCAGAAGCTACATTTGTGGATTTGTTAGGATTGGGGGGTAGGAGCAAAAATAGGCAGTTCAGCAAGCAAAGATCTCGGTCAGAAAGTTCTTTCTGAGTCACTTCTTTGGAATGCAGAACGTATTTTCCCAGAGAAACAGTCATAAATGGTGATTAGGTTTCTAGGCCCCACCAGGCCAGACCCACTAAAGTCAATTTAACTCAGTGCTAACCAATTATCATTCTGTACTAATAATCCTCTGGAACATTCCAATCTTATTTTTTCCACTATTACTAAAAAAATGTGAGAGTAAAACTAAAGTCCAGAGTGAGTTGACGCTTGTGAAAAAATGCTTAGCGTGATGAGAGAGAGATTGACTTTGAGTTATGTTAGACCCTGAAGAAGCAGTGATCAGTCCAAAACTTGAGGACGACAGAGATGACAGAGAAAAGAGCTTATCAGCGTCTATATTATTTTGTCTTTTCTGTTAATGAAGGTGAACTTTAGATTGAAATGATTCAAGCCCTCGTGAGGGGCTATCGAAGCCCATGCTGAACGAGAGTGTTTTAGAAAGGGATATAATTGTTCCCAAGGAGTTTAAATTTCCTGGCTAGGAAAATTGTGTGTCAGCCAGGGTATTAAAAGAGCTTGTAGATTTGCTCATGGAACCACAGTTGGTAGTCTTGAGCTGACATGGAGACTGGGACAGGTGCCAGAATAGTGTAGGGAGACAAAGGTGACCATTTTCAAAAAGGGGTGGGGTTAGGTAGAAGTTGGGCGTAGGCTAATTCTGATAAAGGGAGACATTGAAGCTGGAACGTTAATCTCCAGGAATAGCACAGAATGAGATTTTTAAGTAGATGGTTTTGTGAATGTTAGAAAAAGAAAAGGTCATCAGGAGCCAACGTGAGCTCAATAAAATAAGTCATGTCAAGCTGAGCACATTACTTTTTTTTTTTAAATGGGGGCTGATAGACGGGTAGAACGGGAGCAAGCCACAGACATTTTTGTGTGTTTTGATTTTAGCAAGGTAGATGGAAAAATCATATTTAAATATGGAATGAAGAAATGTGGGCCTAGTGAGAGTGTGCTTGTCTGGGCAATTGCTCTTACCAAGACTGGAATAATAGATGGAAATCAATTTCTAGAGGAGATGAAAATCAATATGAATTAAAGTGAGCTCCTGCTCCTAATTCATAAGTATCAGTTGCTTAAGATCGTAAGAGCGGAGGCTAATGACTGATCACGCGAAAAGGCTAGGTAGCTGGCTAGTTAAACTCAGTGTGAATCGAGCACGTAATAACAACGTCAAAAAGTTATTGCAAATCTAGGTTGCATTGTACCTATGTGTCCAGAACAAAGAAAGTACTAGGTTTCTCCCCTTCAGTATTGGTAAAGCCGCCTCCCATTCTGGATGCTCCATTTTCAGGGGAAGCATATTGAGAGGTGAAACATCAGCATGGTGGTGGATCCTGACACTTAGGCAAGAACATGACAACAAGTTTAAATATTTGACAATAGTAATTGGTGGATGGAGTTGCAAAATACAGTATGAAGACCCACGAATAGAAGGTATATATAGGCAGACAGATGTTATTTCAGTAGAAAGACTTTCTCATAATTAAAAAGCCTTAACTACTTGGAGTAGTTCAAATGCAGCTGGGCAGGATAACAATCTAGGCAGGAGATGATGAATGCTTGAACCAGGATGTGTCAGTGGGGATGCAAAGGAAGGGCATCCATGTGGATGTGTAGCAGCACCTGGTGGCTGATGGAAAGTGAGGAATGAGGGAAAAAGAGGATGTTTCTGGAAATATACCACTCCAGTGAGTTATGTGTGGCTCACTGATGAATCTGAGTTGCTTTCATTTTATTATTTTTCCCCTCATTCAACCTGTCATCATCATCAGCCAAATTATGTAATTGATTAAAACCCTTTCCTCCATATAACAGTGTTCATTCTACCTGGTTTTATTCCCCTATTTTCAGAAACCCTTGACTGTAAAATGCTTTGTGAATTCCTGTCCTGCAAAGTATCCCATTTGAAATTCAACAAGCTATCTGTTATCTGGGGAATGTCAAGATTAATTTCACAAAAACTCGCATGAGGAAAGCAGGGAGCCCTGGGCATTCTGAGGGCATTCTGAACAAAGATGTGATATCAGTATTTACCATGGAAATCATTTGATTATAAGTCATCTAGAAGCATATCACAGTAATGGCCAAAAAAGCCCAGAGAGGCAAAAGAATTGAGTTAAAGTTGAGAGTCTGCTGGTAAATAAGCTGACCGTGCCGTGACCTAAAAAACAGCATTAATGTAAAAAGTTGTAATAAAAATTTAGAGAGAAACACAGAACTTGGTGGAAAAGTATACCCAATATGAATTCACAGGATTCCTGGAAAATTGAAAATGAGAGACCAGTGAGATTTAAACTGTAGCTGTTCCTTTCATATTCTGAACTCTTAATTAATTTGGAAGGCTTTAAGGGCTTGGGAAAGATGATTTAAAATCTTTTTATTTCTGAAGTCCCACTAGTTAACTGTAGTTTTCCTTATTTCAACAAATAATGATAAAAAGTGCATCTTTACTATAAGTTTCAAATGTATTCCTTAAGTCTATCTCTCTTAAAAAAAAAAAACCAAAAAACTATAAATGTGCTTTTACCTGGAAAACTCTAATGGCTCCTTCAAAAGGAAAATGCATTTACAGTTCCTTCTCCCAAGTCACTTTTTGAAATGTGGATAAATGTGAGCTGACAGATTCTAATAACTACCAAAGAACATTTTCATTAATTATAATGAACCAACCAATAATATGGATCTTTATGATGTTAGTATGAGTTAGAATGTATCAAGTCAGGAGCATACTTGTAGCTGGAGTAAAATTTGGCTGCTAAAAGCAGATCCTTTAAAATAAAAACACATAATGAAAATTTTAACAGGACATTCAGTGATGCTAATGGTATCACCACCATTTCATGTACTTCTGCTAGTCACAAGTATTTTTAAACAGTAAATATACTGTCTTGTGAAACAGGAAGTAAGAAGGTTGAAGAAGAGAGAAGTGAATGAGATGAGATACTTCTGAGACTTTGAAAAGTGTTTTTACTTTTTTTTTTCTTTGTAAGGGAAAGTCATTCTAAAAGTCCCCCCAGAAAGCTGAGTGTAAGATGGAATTCCAGGGAATTAGAAGCCCTGTGTTCCTACGCAGCTCTGCTCTCAGTCCCCCATGGGCAAGTCGCTTTTCCTTTTAGGACCTCAGTCTCTTCATGTATTAAAAAAACAGAAAAATCAGAAGATTTCCTCACCGGGGTGTTGTTCAGTGACTGCACAGTGACTGAAAAGCATTTCAGTTATCTTAAAAGCATATTCATGAAATAATAATACAGTGAGAAGTCTTATCTAACATTTATGGATGCTTATAGTTGACAAAGCACATTGCAGGTGCAGGGCTAGCCAGCCTTGAAATGGCCACAGCCCTACATTGCTCAGCCCATCCGTACCCCTTCTCATTCCCTTTCAAATGAAATCAGACTGTTGGCATCAGAAATTGGTCGTGTTCTCCTTAGAAGAGCACTCAGGAGCATTTGTGACTTCTGCTCCTGAGAAAGTAGTTACAGGCACTTAGGTGTCTACCAAATTATCAGTGGGTTGAGAATTAATCATACCCAGCAATATTGTAAAATACCAACAGTGCAGTCTATTAATAAATAAATATGCTGAGCACTTACTAACACTTGGTAATAGAATTTTCAGTTGAACTAGAAATAAGACCTATTTAAATTATGCACTATTTTGAATAAACCACTATCAGCTTCACTACATTTTGCAGTAAAATTTTCATTTATTCAATCATTTAATATTTATTAATCAATGTGCTTGGAGGAATGCCAAGCAGTATATCTCAGTGTTTACCCTCAAGGCCAGAGTGGGTGTACTGTTGCCTCCGTCCCCTGCACATTGTCTTATTATGTGACAGATGTTAGTCGTGGGGCTGAGGAGTTGAATGAAAGAATATCAGGCAGTGTGCAGTGTTTGATGAGTTCCAGCTGCACTTACGATGAAAGTGCTAGAGGAGTTCAGTTAGGACGGCTGTTCTCCACTCCCGTGACGCGTCAGCATTACCTCGAGAGCACTTTTAAAAATGAAGGCCCAAGCTCCACTTTCAGGTGCTAATCTTGCTCTTGGTTAGAACCTGACTATGTCTCGATCAAGTTTACAAAGGTGACTCTAATGTGCAGCCAGGTTTAAGAATCTTTGTCTTTGAAAAATTAGATTTGTATTTTTGAAGGAAGTGGTATATAGCTCAAGCTTGAAGAGTGTGTACATTTCAGTAAGTGCTGAAATCGGTATCAAAATCTATACCAATCAAGGTTTTACCAGAAAACAGAACCAGTAGGATATATACATGCACAGACACATGTAAGTGTGTATGTATGTGTGTATATGTGTATATATCAATGTAAACATGTCTGTACATATATGTGTATATATCTGTAGGTGGGTACGTACATGCATGTGAGCATGCACAGAGAGAGAGAGATTTATTAAAGAGATTTATCACAAGTAATTGGCTTCTGTAGTTATGGAGTCTACTCCATAGGGCACACTGGTGGGAAGGGAAGACTGGAAACTCTTGGGCAGGGGCTGACCCTGCAGTCTATAGGTGGAATTTCTTTTTCTCAGAGAAGCTTCAGTTTTCCTCTTAAGGCCATTTGATTGGATGAGTCCCACCCAGATCATTGAGAATAATCTCCTTTACTTAAAAGTCAACGGTTGTAGATGTTAACCACATTTACAAAATACCTTCACAGCAGCACCCAGGTTAGTGTTTGATTGCATAACTGGGGACTGTAGCCAAGCTGATGCATAAACCTAACCATCACCGTGGATACACTACAGGAGAGTATCCTAATAGCATTCCACGAACAAATAAATGACAGTGGAAACAAATGAGGTGCTCAGTCTGTACCGAGCATAGAGTTGCTCTAGGGGAGTGGGAGGAGATGAAGTTAGAAAGATAGTTTAGGGTCGAATATAGAAATGTTGGACTAAGGGTTTGGACTTTTGAGCTGAAAAGACAAAGCAGTGCTATAGCAGCACTGTCCAAGAGAACTTTCTCTGATGGTGGAAATGTTCTGACTCTGCTGTCTAACACAATAGCCCCTTGGCACATGTGGCTGCAGAGACACTTGAAATGTGGCTAGTGAGATAAAGGAACTGAATTTTTAATTTTGGTTCGTTTTAATTCATATAAATTAAGTAGCCACATGTGGCTAGTAGCTACTCTATTGGACAGTGCAGCTATAAAGAGATCAGTCTGGCAGAAGTATACAGGATGCATTGGAAGGAGAACCAGAAAGCAAGCAGTCCATTTAGATGATGCTTATAGTCCCAGTGTAGGGTGGGTGCAAGCAGGGAAAGTGGAAAGGAAGAGAGATGTGAAGTGAGCGAGAAGGGAATCAAAGACAGTCTTGTGGTTGGCCATTTCTCTCTTTCTGACCGCTTCTCTCTCTCTCTCTGGCCATGTCTCTATCTTTCCAGCCACTTTCCCTCCACTTCTCTACCTTCTCGCTTTCCCCTCTTCTTCCACCCAAGCCCTCTCTACCTGTTAGATTTCCTGACAGCTCATCCCAGCTCGTCTTTTCTCACATGCTCTTCTCACACTCACTTCCTTAGCTTCAGTTATGAGCTCTATGTTAAGAACTCCCCAATTCATACTTGTAGTCTTAGATCTTTCCTCTCAACCCCAGACCCCTGGTATCTCCACTTAGAGATCTCACACTCTTAGGCTTCCCCTCCTAATCGTATTTCTCTTCCAATTTTCTGAATTTTGGTAAATATAACTGTCATCCTCTCAGCTGCATGAGCCAGTAACCGGAGAATCCTCCCGACACCTTGTTTCTGACTTGCTGATTCTAAGTGTAAGTTAGAGCTTCTGTCTGTCCCTTTCTCCCCATCTCTGTTGCTACCCCCGTAGAGTAGGTTGCCACCTTTCATCTCTGGACTTGCACAGTCTCCCCATGACTGCTTTTGCCACCCACTATCTATTCTCTAAACAATTCCTTTAAAAACAGAAATCAGATCATTTCATTTCTTCTGTGATATGTAATGGAATGAATTTTCCTCCCATTGCTTTATCTGTCATATTATAAAATGTCACAGGATAAAGGGTTAATTAATTTCAGTTGATTTATTTAATAATATTTATCCATTTAATATTTCTATAACCTATTAAGCAGGTACTATTGGGAAATATCACTGAAATATCCCTTGGGGCATATATTCTAGTGAGAGAGACAGACGTTAATCAAATAATTATACAAATAGGTAGATAATTAAAGTTGTGAGACGTGACCTTTAAGGAGTATCAGGTGCTTTGAGAGTATATAAGGAGGAGACCTAAGCTAGTCAGGAAGGTCAAGGAAGGGCTCCATAAAGAGGAGTTAGTGAGGGAAAGGCAGAGAAGGAGATTCTAGGAAGTGGGAACTGCGTGTGCAAAGATAGGAGGGGAATACTTTACTTTGATGGAATACAATGTAACCAATAAAAACGTTAATGAAATATAGGAACTGACAATTGCATTGGCATGGAATTTTCCAAGCTATCTGAAGCAGCCTTTGGAAACCAGCAAGACTGAACCTTTATAAAACTTGAATAAGGTGGTTCTAGTAAACACTTTGACTTGAGTATGTTATCTCAGATCAATTCAGCGATTCTCTTAGCTTGCTTTCCTAGGTGTTGTAGTTTAAAAGCAAAAAAACAGTTTTTTTTCTTCATTGTTGTAATCAAATTACAATGATAGTATGTATACATAAAATAGTCAGATGATGTTATAATGTGTATGTATTGTATTGTACTATTATAATTTATATAATGCGAAATTAAGAGCCAAAATGAATGGTCTATAAGAACAGTGGTTCTAAACTTTTTATATTACACTTTACACTCTTAATAAAATATTGACCCCAAAGAGGTTTTTTTATGTGGGTATATCTATTGATATTTACTGTATTACAACTTAAAACTGAAAAGATTTAAATATTAATTCATTTAAACATAACCAATATAAACTCAGTACACATTAATATAAATAAGATTTTTATGAAAAATAACTATTTTCTAAAAAAAGTTAGTAAGAAGGGTGGCATTATTTTACATATTTTATGGATCTCTTTAAGAGAAGACAGCTGGATTTTTATATCTGCTTCTGCAGTTATAAGTTGCAATATGTGGTTTTGGTTGACGTGTATGAAGTAGATCCAGCCTTACACAGATAGGTAATCCAAAAAGAGAGTATTTTAAAGCCTTTTCAGGTAATTGTGGATATGCTTCTTTAATACCACATTAAAACTTGACAAGTGATAGTTTCTTTAAGGTTGGTTGCAAACCATATCAATGAACTTTTTGTATATTAAAAACCTATCCTGCAGTTTGAATAGATCTTTACCCAAGCTTGGTTTTTATCACCATGCATAGGGCTGTTGGAAAATATTGGTTCACTGGGTTAAGTAGCTTTTACAAAGGTCGACCCATTTCATTATACAATATGAGAAAAACTATATTTGTTAGCACACCTCCATTCTCATCAGGAAAACCATTGAGTATTGGGAAGCTGTCAAGTTCACAGTGGTGAATACAAGTTGTCCTAAATTCTAATATTTGCTTGAAAGCTCAAATTTTATCATTAGCGATAAATATTACCAGTTGTTTTCCTTGAAATGACAGTTTCACTTTGTTCATTTTTGGGACAATATCTGCTAAATACCCAAGTCTATATAACTGAATTTTGTGTCAGTTGTCTGTCAAGTAAAAGTGTCTGCGAAAAAAATTGGCAACTCAAAAATTGCACAGGCACTTTTCTTCAACACAACCATCTTACTTTGCTGTGCAGCAGAAGTGCTTTATGGGTACTGCCATTTCTTCACACAGAATGTTAAAAAGCTGTGTCCTCAACCGTCAGGATTTAATAAAGTGAGTAATTGTTACAGCTTCATCAAGAACATTCTTAAGTGACTTTTTTTACTGTATGTGAAGAATGCAATGTTGAGTAGTGCAGTTTGGTGCCCCTGTGAGTTGTGCTAAGATGCTGGCAGTTTTACACACCATTGCTTTTGCACCATCACGGGAGATGTTAATACAATGAGAAAGATAAATGACATCTTAGTATTGTTATAAAAATAGTTGTGACCCCATGGGCCCCTTGAAAGGGTGTCAGGAATCCCCAAAGGTCCATGGAACACACATCCCTTGGCACGGACAGTAGTATAGTGAGGGAGAAAGAAACGTGAACCCAAGTTGTTAGGAAGACTTCGTGAGAGAAGAACCGAGCTGGACCTTGAAGGAGAATTAAGGTGTGGGTAGGTGGTAAGGAGAGGGGAAAGGGATTTCAGAAGGGGAAATCCCGTGGGCAAAGTAGTAGAGGCAGGAAGCAGCACGATGTAGTCAAAACACTCATGGGAAAAGATGGGTAGGAATGGGGAGTGATAGTTAATAAAATGATAATAATAGAATCAGATTATGAGGGATCTTGAATACCCATCTGAAAAGTTTGTACTTTGTCCAGAGATTGCTGACTTCTTCTGTGACTTGAACATGTTGGTTTAGGAACCTCCAAATGGTGGCAGTGTGTAAGGTGAATTGGCAAACGGCACAGCCGGGTCCAAGGAGACCGACTGGGATGTTAATTGTAATCTAGTTAGTATGAGCCAAGAGCACAGACTAGAGTGATGGCAATAGGTGGGAGAGAGTGAAGTGGAGACTAATTGCTTCAAAGGTAGAAGTGATATGAGAACTAAAGACAAAAAAAAGTCAAAGGTTACCAATATATTATAGTTTATAACCCCAATTCTTTGCCAAGGATCTTGTCTCTTAGGGAAATGGGCAAAAACTGAGTGTCTCTATGTAAGGTCTCACATGAGACTTTTTTCTCTCAGAAAAATCAGAATGCATCCTTTTTTCTGATAACAAGGACTGTATCATTGAACACGTTTCCTTTTTGCCCTGCTACCGGGAGGATTTGTGCCAAATGTCATGTTAAAATCACAACCATGACAATTGTCTCAATGGTTAGTACATTTTCTTCCTCCTCCTTTCTCTGGCCCTGATTTTCTCTCTCTATTTACAATTCATTAGTCTTATTGTTTTCATTCTGTTTGATGTCAGATGTCATAAGACCTCTTTTGAAAGAGATTGGGGGAGGGGAAGAATACAATTTAATGATGATATATCAACCCTTACCATATTGTATTCATTTCTGGAATGGGGCCCTTTGCTTCAATCACGTTTTACTCAAAACTTGAATGAAGCTAAAAAGCCTCTGACATCCAAAACCAAAGCACCAAGGCTAAATTTCAAAGAAATTCAACAAATTCAGTCAATCTAGTTGCCCAATTCAAAGCAGATGAGAAGCAGTAAATAAAAGTGAACTACCTATTAAAGACAGGTAAATTGATAGCAAAAGAAGTGACCCACCTTGTTATCTGAGTAATGGCAGAGAGAAAAATGCAAGATACAGGTGGAAGTTCCCAATGATCATAAAGTATGTGAGTGCACCCATCACAGCTAGTAATCAATAAAGAGCTGTTACGTGTTAAAATAGACAACACCAACTGCTCACATTTATTGAGTTTTTACTGTGTTCCAGGCTCTGTGCTTTACATGCATCATCTCACTTAATCTTCACAATAACTCTGCATTTCTTTCCATGATTTCCTCCTTTTTACACATGAATAAATTTAGTTTTAAGAGATAAAATATATCCACAAAGGCACTTGGCTAGTTGTACAGAGTTGTGATTTGAACCCAGCTCTGCCAGATACCAAAGCCCATGTTCTTTATTCTTATTTTGGGCTCCCTTTATTTTTACCTCCTTAATAATCATAATCATAGCTAAGTTATGTTCAATATCCTCTCTTTAAGAAATCAAAAAATATTATGTACTATATTTGAGAAAATTTGGAGCACAGAGAGGTTACAGTAACCTTTTTGTTTTGCTGAGGAAAATTTGCCTTGAGCTAACATTTGTTGCCAATCTTCCTCTATTTTATATGTGAGCTGCTGCCACAGCATGGCGATTGACGAGTGGTGTAGGTCCACGCCCAGGAACTGAACCTGGGCCAGTGAAGCAGAGCATGCCGAACTTAACCTCTAGGCCACTGGGGCTGGCCCTGAAGTAACCTTTTTTTAATTGGTATAAAGTGTATCTGAAAATTGATTTCCTCAGAGCACTTTATTTCTTGAAAATTCCCAAAAATTGATGGGAAGAGGATTTTGTAAGGTGTTATTTATTATCTATAGTCAGTTTAAAACAGTTTTGCACTGTTTTAAATGAGTCATTTGGTTTTTTTATTTGGTTTTGAGAACATCTCTGTGTCCTTGTTTTCATACCACAAAGAACAGCCATTCTTGTAAACTGCTTCTTGAGTTAGAGGAGAGAAAGTAATATCTTTATAAACATTACCAACTGATAGGAGTTGTCACAATCCTTTGCTTTGCTGGGCACTAGATGCTCTCATTTGTTTTTCTTCCTCTTACTTTGAATGAGGTTGCAAATATCAATTCTCAGAGAAGTAGTCAGAGAAGACTATGGCCAAGGGATTGGACGTAACAGTCTAATGAGGGATCTACAGTTGATGACAGGACTTTTGTGCTGCAAACCCTGAGCAGCTGAAAAGCTACAAATAACTGAGGGCAGTTCTTAGATTAGAAATGGAAACCTCCAGTGAAAGATGAAGGCTCTCTGGGGAGTGACGGACTGAAACCTTAAGGGAGTCTGAAGAAGAATTATATGGGAACCCAAAAGAGATTAAGACTTGTTGCCTTAGTTACACCCTCAGTTATACCTTATATATCTTCTTCAGCCCAAAAGTCTGAGTACCTATAGCTTGAAACTCCCTTTTCTGTTCCTTCTCAGATTATAATCACCTTCTATGAGATTGGCTGTTCATTCAAAAGCATAAAATTTCAGGGACTGGTAACCTGTGTCACGTGTGACTCAGGTGGCTGAGAAAACGGGGAAAGTTCACAGCTATGGATTTGATGAATGAGAACTACCAGTAAATATTTTTGAGTCATAAACAGTTAGTTTTCCAAGAATTGAAAATAGATATGCTCAAGACAGTTGAAGTATGGTTAACTAAGAGAAGAAGTTAGATGGAGGGGAACCTGAAGTCAAGCTAAAATGATTGTTCCTTAAGACTAAGGATCTTAAAATAAGTTGTAGATAGAATATTGTGAAAGTCCATTAAGTCATGAAGGATCTGGTGTAGGAAATGTATTTTGGTTCTAACTGATTCCAGAATGTAAGATTGGGAGCTATTTCTTAAAAGTCCAAAAGTGTAATTTAGGACAACCATCTTGCCTAGGTGGAAAGCCTACAGAACATTCTTTCTCAGGAGGTGGTACAAAGTGAAAATGCTAATAAGTTCAAAAAGGTTTTATGAATGTTAAATCTGTAATGGGATGTTAAGGCAAAGAAGACACTTGGAGGATATTGAAACCTTAAGAGGTTAGCCTCTAGGGGGATAATCATTCTGTCTCACAAACATCCTCTTGTACCACCTGTCTTGTTTTAATACATCTATCATTTTATCTTTCCTAAAACTTTATTGGGAATATCTTACAGCTTCATCTCACACACATTTCTTTCACCAGTGTTACCACCGCCAGATGAGCACAGTGCAAACAGATGATGGTTTCTTCTAGAAAAGGAAAAGTATGAAAACACTGTTACCCCGTCCTCTGGCCCCATAAGACATTAACCACAACCCTGCTAACCACTATAGACATTTTCACATTTTTCCTTTTCTTTTCCTTTTTTGACTCTTCTTTACTTGTCCCTCTTCTTTTCTGTGGATTACCTTTAAGGAAGGCTAAATGGAGGTTTTAAAATGGTGGAAAGCCTGTGGGAAATCAAGAAAGCAAAAACAGTTTGTAGTCATGCTAATAAAAATCCAAATCCCAACTCTAACTGTGGGTGTAAGGAAAAGGTTCAGTCTGAGTCCCTCCCCTCTGGGAAGGCTCCTAACTAAGCATCTTCCTGTAGTAGAAAGCTTATTATCTACCCTAGTTACTTACCTTCTTTTAAGGAAGCTTTATTTTAAAGGTCATTAAAAGTTCTATTTTCATATTTCCTCAAGCCTGGTTCAGAAATTTTAAGAATATTTAAAACCATATGAGAACTGCATTTGATGAAACTGCTTCCTTGGCATGGACTAGAGGCAAATATTTAACAATAATTATGCTTGAGACATTATGCCTTCACCCTCACCCGGCATCTGAAATGGGATGTTCTAATAATAGAACTCTAGAGTTTATTTTAACGGAAGCAAAGAGAAGCAAAGGCAAAATGCATATGCCAAATCGAGAGGCCGTTGGCATGTGAACATTCCCTTGTGTATATAACAAAAAAAAAAAGAGGAAGATTTTCATGGCACAATCTAATGATATTTCTAAGTGGGCTATATCTATCTTTGATGAGAAATGACTGAAAATAAGAAGTTTAGCTATTTGGGACCTAGTTATAGCCATTTATCAGTGTAAAAGAGTAGGACGGTTTTTTAAGAATTTGTATGTCAATTTTTAACTTGCAACAGAAATAATTTATAAAGTAAGTGCTAAGTTCTAAATTTTAAAAAAATACACAAGTCAAAATATATAACTGATATTTGGTAGTTATTCAGGTGGCGTGTAAACTATAATGGAAAGTATATCAACTGGGGGGCAGTGACCTCTAAAACTAGGATTGCTCATTCCAGTTCAATGTCTACATTTCAGAAAATGTGTCAACACTGTTGAACCCAGGGCTGGTTGACAGTGCCCTAAAATATTTCTCCCTTTCCCTATTGAGACTTACTTGGTAATCCTGTGCGCCTCTTGTATATTGCCGTTCAACCACTTTCCCCATTTGCTTGTGTGGTCTTTGGGATCTCATAGGTAAAACCCAAGAGAATTTACTGGAAAGGGATTAAATAAGAAGATAGTTCAGTTAGGTCAAGAATAGTAATTGGCATTTCACAAAAGCAGTAATTCAATTAGGCGGTATCTATAAAAATGTTAGAGCTCTTTAATTAAAAAGCGCAAATGAGAAAGAAATATTTTGACTATTATGGGAAAAGTGAAAAAGACTGATATCTAGTGAGGGTGGAAAAAGGCACTTTCATACTCTGCTGGTGGAAGTGTTCATTTTTATAAATATTTTGGATGACAGTTTAGCGGCCTATATATCAAAATCTTCTAAAAAGGCCATGCCAGTTAAAATCTGCTTCTAGAATTTAGCCTAAGGAAACAGTAATTGAACATGTGCACAGATACATATGTACAAGGATGCTCCTTGTAGCAGTGTTTATAAAAGCAACAAATTGGAAACAACTTATGTGTTCATCAGTGGAGGAACTGTTTAAATTATATTACAGCTATTAAACATGATGATGCAGAGCTTTATATCAAGCTAGAAAAATGTCTGTGATAGATGTTTATAAAATAATATGTATAGTATGTTACCATTTTGGTTAATGTGTGTGTGTGTGTGTGTGTGTGTGTGTGTGTGAAAACCCAAAAGGATGTACTCAATATTGTCTCAGCTCATCTTTGGGAAACGGGATTACATATGACTTTTATTTTTTCCTTTATACTTTTTTGTATCTTCAGAACTTTTTTGTACTAAGTATACATTACTTTTATCATCAGGAACAAAACCTATTTTTATTCTAAGAACTAAGTAAACCATGCTCCTGCTACATGCCAAGTCTCAGCAGAGAACAGGGTGAACAAGACTTGGCCACTGGCCTTCAGAAGTTAATAGTGTGGTTAACAGAGTGGGAAGGAGATGGTGTGATTTGTGCAAAAATCATTCTGGGCCACTCCTGAGTACACTTCGATCATCACAGACTCACCACCAAGGGACGTTATTGGAACATCGTTGACTCTGTAACAGACTTGGATTCCTCAATTCTGGATACACCCTCCTTGAATGAGCCCCTTTTCCACTGCGCTTGTTTCCTGTCAACGCAGTCCTGAATGCCTGGGTGCAGTCAAAAACATGCTCACTCATCCCCCACAACATGCCATTTACTGAGCTGACTTCCTTTGTGGCTTCCCTGTGTGTCCACATACTTCTCTTTATCCTTGTTGCTAATATGTTTCTTCCTTTCTTCCCACCCCTGCTTCTCACAGCACTCCTCTTTCCACCTTCAGCATCCAGCCTTCCAGACCTGCAGTGCTTGGCATTTTTCTTTGCACTTTGCATTTTCTCACTATCAGTGTTCTTGTAGGCTGAGGAGGTGACCTAAATAAAAGGAATAAAATTTGACCTGGTCTCTTCTATCTCTGCAGTAAGTTTTTGCACAATTGTGCCAAGGAAAAAAAGTTCCATTATTGCTTATGTCTTGAATCTGCCTGAACTCTGCTACAGTTAGGGAAAACACTTAGGGAATAGATCTATTCATAGCTGCATGGCATGTAAATAAAATTTCATTATGTTCCATGTTTTGTGATACCTAAATATTTACTTAAAGGCATTTGCTTCTAAACTTTTGTTTCCCTAGAACTTGCTAAGTGCATGGATTCAGGGTTTACTGAAAAATAGAAGATCCTGTATTTTCACTTTAGTTCTCTGCTGTGATTAAAGTTTTTTTTTTTCTGTTGTGTTCTTCTTCGAATTAATTACTTTGTTTTGCTGGTCCTAAAGACTGCAGAGAGCCACATGTGTTTTCTTTTTTTTTTTAAAGAGTTTTATTTATTTATTTTTTCCCCCCAAAGCCCCAGTAGATAGTTGTATGTCATAGCTGCACATCCTTCCAGTTGCTGTATGTGGGACGCGGCCCCAGCATGGCCGGAGAAGCGGTGGGCGCCGGGGATCCGAACCCGGGCTGCCAGCAGCGGAGCGCGTGCACTTAACCGCTAAGCCATGGGGCCGGCCCCACATGTGTTTTCTACATTCACATATCAACTGCTTTTTAAATTTATTATGTGAGTGTTTTGATATTGTTTATTTTTTGTGGTGTAATTCCTACTATTATTGTTAGACAATGGAACTTTCTTGCATCCTGCTCTGTGTAAAGGTCAAGACCATTAGCCCAAAGAAGCCTGGAATACTTTTCAATCTCATAGTAAACAACAGCCATATCAGGGCAGGAATAGACTATTTGGAAATTCAGTCAGACCAGGTCACTTACTGTCCAAGTTTCCAACACCCTTACACATAAACAAGAGTTTGAGCAAAGATCCCAGTCTGACCGCTTTTTAATCTGGATCTCAGACAAATAATTTAAATTCAGCATTGTAAACTCTACGGGACTTCCAATCTTGGTTTTGCAGAGTTATCTGAGAACCCATTTTGTAGACACTTGAGAAGTGTGAGATTGGACAAATGTTAAGCAGCGAGTCATTTCATGGACTCACCAAGTGCTCATGCCAGGATTCCAGGAGGGTGCTTGGTAAGATGGGCTGCTCCCCTATACCTGACCTAAATGCCACAGAGCAATACTCTTAGGCAGCAGTGTCCCAGATGCTTTCATACCCCAGCCCTTCTTCAGATGTAATCATGTAACCCTGCATATACCTGAAGCATCAGGGAGAAATCCAATGCCTTATTTCATTCAGAGATTGCTTATGAGAAATTTTCCTACCAGGTAATTCCTGGAAATTGCTCATCGTTGGACTTGTCTTTCTGTCCACCAGGAAATTCGTTCTCAACCACCTGTCCTATCGTACGGAGGTCTCAACCAGCTCTAGGGACAGGAACTGATACCACATGTACTTCTAGCTAATAGCAGAAAACCATATTTTTTCATGTTCTCAAACTTACAACTGTAGCTTGAAAGCGCTTGGCAGAGTAATTTTGCTGCTTGCATTTTTATTCTGATTTGATTAAGGAGGATCCTGCCCCTTATGGGCTCTTTTGCTGAAGGATATGCCCCACAAGTAAAAGGTGGAGAGAAGCCAGCTGAGAGAAGGGAGGCCTGGAAAACATCACTGTGTGAATCACACCTGACCTCCCTTCTTCTCTCCTGCGCTACTCGGCCAAGCTCTTAGTTCTCAGATCTCCCCTTGGTCAGACCACGTGTGTCTCCTATTCATCCCAAGTGTGAAATGTCAACACCAACAGCCAAAGACAGAGGAGGTCAGGTCACTATTCCGCAATGGTTGGCAGCATTGTTTTGGTTTATTTTGATACAATGACAAATGAACATAGGTAGTTTTTTTAACCACTGCAGCCTTTAATTTTTAATACAGTGTTAGGTCTGGTTGCTGCAAATGAGTAAATGATGCTAGATTGGTGGAATCTAGTATTCTCGGGACCAGAGAGGGCGATGAGTTGAATAGATACAACGTAGTATAGACTCCAAACTGTAATTAGAAATTTACTTGGTATTTTTTTCCAGGAGGAAAGAAGTATTAACAGCTAGAGACTCTGTTTACTTCCTTGGTGTTGGAGACATTTTTGTAAGACCCTCAGGGTAACAATTAGTAAGTAATTCTTGCACCCTGATAAGTGTAAGAATTAGTAAGTTTCCTAGCAGGAAACTCAGTAACCATAGATAAGCTCTGATCTCTAAAATGTTTGTACCTGATAAATTTTAAACCTTCTCTTGAAGTGTTTTTCAATTTAAGCTGCTGCACAGGAAAAGTTGGGTTTTGGGTTTTTTGTATTTCATTTCGTTGCCATTTGACTTGATAGAAAAGACTAAAGATCATGTTTTGAGTAGATTCCCAGAGAAGGCATAGAGGTCAGGCCTTGAATAATCCATCTCTGAATAATCAGTAACTTGAAGATTATCAGTATTTATCTTGAGAAATTATTGAAATTTTACTTCATATAAAGCAAAACTTCAGGAGAGGAATTATTTTTTTAGTTTTCTGTCATTTCAGTTTCCTGTTGGGTGAGTTAGGCCTGCAGTAGAACTCATTACTGAAAAATCCAGCCTTTTTTTTTTTTTAACAACACAGTTTTGTTCGTAGATCAGTCTTTTTTTATTCAGCCTAGTTCCCTTGTTTGTTACCTGTTCTTTCCAGCCCAGGTTTGGTTTCTCCTTTCTTCCCAATTGCCTAGTGGAATGTCTTCTACCAAGAGATGGGAAACCTGGGTTTCACGACAGTAGAAGGGCAGTCTTTTCCCTGGCATTGCATTCTAATAATACTGTATCCGAGTTTGACCTAGTTATTTCACTCAGACAACTGTTACCAAGTCTGTGGGTTTTTTTGCCAAACAAAGGGCCGTGGTCTTCTATCACACATGAGAGATGTGCGTGCAGACCATGTTACCTGGGAGCCAGCTGCCAACCTGTGCAGCTGAGCAATGTCCGTGCGAGGAGGAGTGCCCAGAGCCGTGTGCAGGTGTGCTTCTCATTCCAGGCCTAATTCTTCAGAACTTGACTTCAGTGAGCTCCTGCTGAATGCCACCAAAGGCAACAGAGTGTGAACTACAGGGAACAAGTTGCTTTTGTACACTTTTCAGACATCTAATGTTGACCAGGTTTTTGTGACTATGACTATGTTCCACCCTGCCCCAACTCCTCTTTGCCATTCTGAGAAATTATTCATTGTTTTGTTTCCCTCTATATAGAATTTTCCTCTAGCAACTGCCCTGCTTGTCACCAGTAGTAACATCTTCATTGAAAGGAAGAGAAATTGAAGGGGGCTCGAGGACTCTGTGGCTGAAATGAAAATGAGAGGCCTTAGCATTTTTGTGTAGCTTTAAATACTCTTAAAGAAAGTTTATTGGTCTTAAATAGCTAAACCGCAAATAAAAGAATTGGATAGTGGCATCAGCCTAAGACATGGGTGTGTTTGTTTCCCTGGCCCCTCAGTGCCCTGGCTAGGAAAGGTCTCCAGGCAAAGTCACACTGTTGTGGTTAGCATCCCTGGTTAAATGCGGCTGTGATGAAGATGTGTTGAGTTAGGTTACATTAGCAGTGTGCATTCTGCAGGTGGAATAACCTGCTAAATGGGAGAAGCCTCGAATATTATTAATAAACCTTGACACCCTCCATGGTGGAAAAGAGGAAAGAAATGACAAGTGTCAGATTGTATACCTTTAGCAAAAAATACATCTTCTCAAAAGTGTGAAGGAAAGGAAGTGGTAGTAAAATTAGGTGATTTTTGTACAAATTGACACTGACTGCAGAGGAGAATTAATCATACTTAATGATTAAGTGGTTCTGCCAAATGACTGCAAAATGCAATCTCCCCGTGAGTTTTTAATTAAAAAAATTTGAAAATTTGAAAATATTACTTATCAGTTAAAAAGCAGTCTGGTTCTTAAACAACAACAAAATTCATGTAAGCATCCTGACAAGCTGTGTGAGAAACACAAATTCAAATCTTTCTTTAGATCAAAGTAAAACAATTCTGTCCAAATCCATATGGCAATCGAGATTGTTTTAAACTGTATTAGGGGTCGGCCCCGTGGCTTAGCGGTTGAGTGCGCGCACTCTGATACTGGCGGCCGGGGTTCGGATCCCGGTCACGCACTGACACACCGCTTCTCCAGCCATGCTGAGGCCGCGTCCCACATACAGCAACTAGAAGGATGTGCAACTATGACATACAACTATCTACTGGGGCCTTGGGGAGAAAAAGGGGAAAAAAAAAAAGGAGGACGATTGGCAATAGATGTTAGCTCAGGGCCGGTCTTCCTCAGCAAAAACAGGAGGATTGGCGTGGATGTTAGCTCAGAGCTGATCTTCCTCACACACACACAGTAAAAACTGTATTAGGTCTGTGTTCTGTTGTTATTTCTTTGTTTTTGAGCCATAAGGCTTTTAAGTTCTAAATTAAAGGCTCATTTATTTTGTTGTTGCTGCTGGGTTTTTTGTTTGTTTGGCTAGGAGTAAGGGGGTATCTTTTGTGGATCTGGGGACAAATACCAATAACTGGTGTAGCTTTTGTGTATATCAAAGCATCTTCTGGCATTTGTTTAAGGTTATAAAGTGATACCTTCTATAAAGGAGTGAGGTCCTGAGAGAAGTCATGAAAAATGATAAAAAGGTTAGAAAATACGACATAAAAAGGATGAGATTTTTATAAACAGGACTTTGTCTTAGATTTTTCTTCTTGTTAAATGAACTTCAGCCCTTCAGATAGGTACCTCTGGTAACTATGTTCACTTCCAACTTAGTACTCCTTTTGCTGTTGAGGTGGAAATAATTCTGGGATGATTATGTTAACATACATAATACTGATATTTTCCCATGTGTTTGTAGAATAATGCTAAACTGCTCAATTCAAGGACTTCCTTTCACCAAGAACAGATTATGCTTATGAAGATCGTGGTGACCATGACCTCTTCTTGGTCAAGGAGCTAGCAATGGATGTATTTCTCTTTCTCTGTAAATACATCAATGTACCTATTAAAGCTAGAAAATAAACACTTATAAATTGGCACTTTTGCAAAAAATTATATTAAAATTTGTTTTTCTGTTCCACACAGGCAGAATTTAATGGAAAACCTGACTCCCTCTTTTTTAACGATGGCCAGAGAAGAATTGACTTTGTTCTAGTGTATGAAGATGAAAGCAGAAAAGAGACCAATAAAAAGGGTTCAAATGAAAAACAAAGGGTAAGTGTTTTTTGCTATTTTTCTTTCTTTTTATTCCTTATAATATTGTGAAATGAAAAAAAGTGTATTTTTATGTAAGCAACAAAGTGAAACTGGTGTTTGAAATATCAAGTACCAAACACAGCTTTATATTTACTCTGCTTATCATTCCCCAAGACGTGTTAAGAAATTTTTATTTTTTAATTTGACCCGGAAACTTCCTCAGGCTCTTAACCTCAGTTGGTTTCACAGCTGAAGGCAGACTTTCTTCCAAGGAATTGCACTGTCTGTCTGTAGAAGAGATTTACATTAAAAGCACACTTGGCTGTTTGCAACTAGGTGGGAAAGGAAGCTGGTGATTAATAATGACAGCAAGAGTGATAACAGCTAGCGTTGAGTATATGCTCACTCATGGGTGGTACGTGCCTTTTGCATGCATTTTCTCATTTAATTCTCATATAACCTATGAGGTACAGTCTATTATATCATCATAGATGACAGAATTGACCTTTAGAGAGGTTAAATTAAATGATTGCCCAGGGTCATGGACTCTTTTATAAGAAATAGTGGAACCATGGTTCAAACTCTTGACGTAAATCTAGACCCTGTGCTCTAGACCTCTCCATTTTCCATCACCTCCCTTCCTTCCTTTTCATCCATTGCCAGTCAAGCTGCTCCTTCATCCCTTTCCTTTGCTTCAAGCTCTTTCAGGTAACAGGGTCACCTTTATGTCAAGATATGAAACCGTTTAGTAGGCTGGGGTTATAACAACTGCCTGAATCTTCTTTACCTGAACCCAAACTGTATTAAACTCAGACAGGACCAAAAAAGACAGCATACATGTAAGTGTTGCTTTTAATCACTTTGAAAATCATTCCCTCATTCTTTGTTTTTTCTCACATCTGTGCTGTTATACCACACAACTTGAGCTGTCCCTCTCTGGATTTTCTCTCTGAAATAGATCATTCTTAAATCTATCGATTTCTGCCCATTCTTTCAAACCAACTGATGAAACCGGTTTAAAATCAAGTAATCAGTCCTGTGTAGTTTTGGTTTTTTGTTTGTTTTGGAAGGGATAAGTTTGGAGGTTTGTATTTGCATGATGTCACAGAATAAGCCCAGGCTTTGGAACTTGACATTCAAATTCTAATTCTGCCACTGTATCGTCTGGAGTAATTCTAGTTGATATAACAAACTGGCCTCAAATTACAGTGGCTTGACACAATAAAAGTTTATTTATTGCTCATGTCAAGTCAAATGTCGCATCCCTCTTTGACATGATGGTTTGGGGGTACTGGTGGGGCTCTGTTCCTTGTGGTCGTGTAGGAAACTAGGCTGTGACACAGAGGCTTTGCCATATTCAATAGGTAGTTTCTAAGATCACCCTAGGTACCAACGTAAATAGTAGATAGGCTAAGAGAGAGGATGGAGAGAGTACTTGTGCTTCTTTCCTACTTTGGCCTGGGAGTGACAACATTAATTATGTTCACATTCTCTTGGTCAGAGCTCAGGAAGGTGGAGAGTGTAGTTTCTGGCTGGAAAGCTGTTTCTCAGTAAGAACTCCACACTATGGAAGGAGAACACGAATCTTTGGTGGACTGCTAGGTTGTCTTTGCCACAGCTACTCACTGGCTGTGTGACTTAGGTGAATTTTCTTATCAGCATGGTGTTTTGTTATTATTTTTGAGATGCGTGTTATTTTTACATTTTGACATCTAAAATCAGGGTACATCTTACAAATGGTGTATCATAATTTCGTTTGCTGAATTTTTTCTTATTGGTACATAAAATATTGCCTCATCACTCAGTCAGTGGCATCTTAGATTCAGCAAAATGAGAATCCCAGTACCTAATCCAAAGGATTATGGTTAGGGTTAAATAAAATATTATATAGAGATGTTATATAAATTTTCGGCACATGGTTGGTAATAGATGTTAATTCCTGTACCTTCTCTTTTATCTGGCGTTTTCTTAAAACAAGGCACTGGTATGAAAAGGCATGACACTCCTTCGGTTATTTCATTAGAGTAAAATAGCTTAAAGTACTTTATCGTTTTCCTGTGGACATTAAGATATATTCTATGCAGTCATAGTCACAATCATCAAATATTTATTAAGCATCCATATGCCAGTGGAACTGCATTGAGCACTATATAAAGTAAGTTAAACAAATCTAATCCATTAAAGTATTAAAGGAAACAGTTCTGGTTTTAAACAAGAGCCTCACTGCCATGGTGAAGGGGCCCTAGAACTGCTTACATTATTAATAAGTTCTGCATTTGCTTTACACAGAAACGGAGGTCCAGGGTAACTCATAAATCAAGAGAAAAAAGTCATTAATTTGGCAATCCCTGAACTCATGGATAGATTTACCATGATGTTGGTTTTTATAAGCTGTGCTTTGAAGTATTTTGAGTCTCTTTTTGTACATATTACTTAATTTAGACTCTGCTGGAATTCAAAGCTCAGCTTGGAATCACATTTTTATTAGTTGGAAAAACATTTGCAAGTTCTATCATACTCCCTATTAGGCTTATTCAGGATTTAGGGCAACACCAAGGAAAGGCAATTTCAAAATCCTGTTTTCTGTGAGAGAAAAAAAAATTATGTCTAAATTATATTAATTTCCTAAAGTCGACACCAAGGTTGACTTTGCCAGAGGCTGATCTAAAGAGTGTTGTTAAATACTTTTTTAAAGATGGAGAAAGCCGGCCCCGTGGCTTAGCGGTTAAGTGTGCACGCTCCACTACTGGTGGCCCGGGTTCGGATCCCGGGTGCGCACCGACGCACCACTTGTCCAGCCATGCTGAGGCGGCATCGCACATGCAGCAACTAGCAGGATGTGCAACTACGACATACAACTATCATAGTACTGGGGCTTTGGGGAGAAAAAGGGAAAAAAAGGAGGATGACTGGCAATAGATGTTAGCTCAGGGCCAGTCTTCCTCAGCAAAAAGAGAAGGATTGGCATGGATGTTAGCTCAGGGCTGATCTTCCTCAAAAAAACAAAACAAAACAAAGATGGAGAAAGATAGAAGTGATGGGGCCACAAACATCAAAAACAGAGAGGAGTACAAGGCTGCATCTTCCCATAAGCAAAAGAGAAAATATTTTTCTAGCCAGACCCCCAAATAGCTTGTAACTTTTTCCTCTTACATCAGTGAAAATACTTCAGAATATTCACAGCTTCCTTTATAATTTTATTTATTTATTTATTTTTCCCCCAAAGCCCCAGTAGATAGTTGTATGTCATAGTTGCACATCCTTCTAGTTGCTGTATGTGGGACGCGGCCTCAGCATGGCCGGAGAAGTGGTGCGTCGGTGCGCGCCTGAACCCGGGCCACCAGCAGTGGAGCGCGCGCACTTAACTGCTAAGCCACGAGGCTGGCCCACACCTTCCTTTAAAAAGCATAAACCATTTACATTTAGATGATGCATGGGGATGCTTATAAGTTGTTTCAATAATGTGCTCAGGTATCCAGGACTGTGCTTGGCACAGAATCAGAATCAGTTTGAATGTTTTTTGTTGCAAGTAACTGGAAAACCAAACTCAAAATGGCTTAAATACTAAAAGGAAATAATAATTTTCTCATTTAAGAAGTGGCCTGCCGGGCCGGCCCCATGGCTTAGCGGTTAAGTGCTCGCGCTCGGCTGCTGGCGGCCCAGGTTCGGATCCCAGGCGTGCACCGACGCACTGCTTCTCTGGCCATGCTGAGGCCACATCCCACGTACAGCAACTAGAAGGAAGTGCAGCTATGACGTACAACTATCTACTGGGGCTTTGGGGGAAAAAATAAATAAAAAAAAAAAAAAAAAAAAAGAAGTGGCCTGGAGATAGGACCATTTCTGCATTAGCTAATTTATTGGATTAATGAGGTCATCAGGATAGACTCCTTTTAGTTCTCATAGTTTCTAAGGCTTGTTTTAAGTTTTCTCAAAGGAAGACCATATTATGACAGTTTTGCTCTACCTTTGCCATCTTTTTACTTCTTTCCTTTTCTTATCCAAGTGCAATGGCTAAGACCTCTTGGATAAAACCAGTAACACGTAGTAGTCACCATTGTAATGTTCCTGATATCAATGGGAATGTTTCTAAAATTTCACCATTAAATATTGCACTTGCTATAAATTCTTAGTAGTTTTCTTTTAAAAGGTTAAAGGGGTTCCCTTCTAGTCCTAGATTGCTAAGAGTTTTTCTAAGTAGGTTTTAAATTTTATCCAATGCCTTTTTTTTTCCTATCAAGGTGATCACATGGCTTGATTTCTCATTAAATCTTATGTGCATTAAGTATATGGTTATTTGTGGCTAGTGAGACGATGACTAACTCAAAATCATTCATTTTTGGCTTCAACATGTAATGTATAATTTTTATAGTCATTAGCTTCCTACTTATGCTAACACTATGTTAACATAGTTTATTTATTTATAATTCATTAAAAAGTATTTGAGGACACTTACAGAAATGTATCACGACTAAAAGTAATTAGGTGAGGAAATCAGGGTGACAGAAATGTTAAAGGCCAGAAAAATAAAATGAAGCCATGTGTCATAGTAATAAACAAAATAATTTATTATTAACCATAAGGTCCTATATAGAAGTTAGAGTTCAACTGCACATTTGCCACTGAGTTTCCTAGTAGCCAGAGAAAATAGGGGATCTTATCAATAACGTGGTCTAAAGTTTCAACACAATAAAAACAAAACTGATTATTCAAAAGTAATATAATGTTCTGGTCTGAGGATCCCCCAGAAAGAAATTTTTCCCATGAAGCCTCATAAAGGGGAAGGCAGGATTCAATAGACTTAACACTGGCATACCTTCTCCACATTGAAGAAACAAAGGGATGGCAGAAGGGGGTTACGAAGAATCGGAACAATATAAAAAATTACCTGGAAATGACATATTTGCCACAGATAGTCCATAAATTGGCAACTTGAGGCTCATATTAGGACAGGTTAAGAAGAGATGATGGCAGCCAGTGTTGGGTGGTTTCACCTTCTCAGATCACTTTTGGTAGGTGCTCTGTCTTTTGTTGTAGGGAACGAAATCAGATCTAGCTTCAACTCCTTAATACTTGAGACTAAGGCAGGGAGCTCTTTATATTTTTATCTCCCTCCTTTACACCCTACTTGCTTATACTAAGATTGTAGGTTAAAAGGAATAAATTAAATTAGAATCAGCCGTTTCAAATTGCAGCTATGAAATGTGTTGCTGGTATAAGCATGTGTGGTTTTATTTTTGAGTGCTCAGCACAAGAGCAGTGAAGCCAAATCTTGCTTCTTATTTCCAAAATGGGAAGTATCCTTGGGCCCAATCCTGAAAACAGAGGACAGTGAAATCCTGAAAAGTAAAATCTGATTGCTTCATTTCATCTCACAAAGATGTGGAGAAGAGAAAACTCTTTTTCCCGTTGGTCCTTCTGAGGTCTGGCCTTAGGTTTGAATGAAGAAGCTGTCATTTGCCCTGGTCTCAACAGTCACCCGTGTCTCACTTTTCTAGAGGGTCATCTAATAAATAATCATAAAAGAATAGCTGCTTATGTGCACAGAAAGGAGTGTCCTAAAAAACAGTATTTCTTAAACTTATCTGATGATGAGTCATCTGCTTTGCTTGTTAAAACTAGGTTATTCAGGCCCCATTCTATACCTACTTAGAATCTCCAGGAGGTGGGCCCAAGGATCTGCATTTTAAGCAAGCACGCCAAATTGTTCAAATAAGCAGATAAGTCTGGAAAACACTGCCAGAAAATGTTTACGGTAGCAGTTATCTCAGCTGTAGATTATAGGTGATTTTTTTTCTTCTTGGAAAATTTCTGTTTCCTGTTACTATTTATTTATTTATTTTTTGTAATTACAAACCAAAATGTTTGTAATTTAACCAAAAATGTTAATTTAAACAGAAAAGTTGGAAGTGAACTTTAGCTAGATATTAACTTCATTCTATGCTTATCCTTTAGAATGCTCATCTATTCCTGTCCCCTAGTGAACACACATTATCTACTTGAGTAAAGCCCTCATCAGATCGGTCCACTAACATTAAATGTTTCATCACCAATGTGTGAATTTAAATTAAGTCCCTATTAAATAATTTATTCCGCTTACAAAACCTTCTTGAGCACATGATATATAACTAATAAATAGCACTTAGAGTAATTAGACAGTAATTTTTTGCACAAATTAAGTGCCTTGACTTATTTCTCATCCATCTTTCTAGGCTTAACAAAGATTGGCAAGTTGGAAAATACAGTGACAGCGCCATCAGTACTTTGCCTAACAAAGCTATAAGAGTATTTGAAATTAATCTATGCATGTGTTTCATTAATCCCAACTGATTTATGCTTTGTCATCATTACAGTGTATTCAGTAATTTTACTTCTTAGACATTGCAACCCCTGCTTTTTGTGCTGAAAAAGCTGGGTGACATAAAGAAAATGATAGATATTGGTGTTTACAATCAGTATTATTACTGTATAATTCACGAGCAAATCCTTCCCAACAATGACTTTATTAAGCTAAATGGGATGTGTAATCTAAGGTGCTTAGGGACAGAAAGCTTTCTTAATTATGCCAGCCTGTCCTTTGTGATTTTGATTGCTTTATTCTTTGTTTCTCTAACAGCTCAAGGAACCTCTTAAAAGAGGTATGAATAAAATTCCAGTTTTTGGAGTGGGATGGGTGCTCCTGTCTTCTTTCACTTTGAACCCCCAGTCCCAGCTATTACAGTATTCAACAGTAATAGAATCACATGCATCTTTTTATGACGTACATAGGTCGTCAATGACTATAGTTACTTTGGCGTTACTAGAAATAAGTAAAAAAAAAAAAGATAGATTCGAGTTGCAATGCCAATGAATGTGCTCCCCTAGTGATAGAGAGCCAGTGAGTTTAGTTTAGTCATTTTGTGCTGCCAAATGCTGATCATAGATTATAAACATAGTTTAGGTTCTTATATGTAAGGTTTTCCAACAAGGCATGTAGATAATTTTTAGTTAAAAATTTTGTGGCATTAGATATTCATTTATTCAACAAATATTTATTGAGCAATGGCTGTGTCAGGCAATATGCAATATTAATTTTCTTTCATTTTTAACATGGAAGACAGCTCTACTCTAATTTTTTTAAATGTCAAGAACACTGTTACTTATCCAAGTGTAAATTCTACGGAGAAGTAAAGATGATGATTTCAAATTAAATCGATTTAAGCAATCTTTTCTTAAGTAAGCAGTCTTTTTCTATATATGCCTGTTTGACAAATATAGCACATATGCTAATTTACTTTAGCTACTTGACAAACCATGAAAACTGGTTTGATCAATTTTAAAATTATTCCCCTAGTTCTTTGTGAATTGCTGTGCCAAAGGAAAATAACAAGAACTGTCGCATTAAAGTAACACCAAGGTGATATATTAACATGTTTAAGCAAATAAAAATGTCCTATCCTTGATTCAACTGTTTAAGTATTTATAGTTACTGGTAAAATGGAGGGCATTATAAACCAACTCCAAGGTCTACCAATTATCTTGAGAGAAATCAGGTAAATACCTGAGGAGTTCTTTGTAAAGAACTAGATCAGAACTAAAATAGGATAAATTAGTTCAACCTTTCTGGAGGGCACTATGGCAATACATATTAAAGAACTTAAAATTGCATACACTCTTTGCTTCTAGGACTTTATCCTGAGGAGGTAATAATGGACGCTCAAAGATTGTTCTACCAGGATTTTCATAATAATGAAAAATTAGAAACAACCTAAATAGCCAACAATTTGAGATTGGTTAAATAAATTACAGTGCATCTCCCTGAGAGAATATTATCAAGCTATTAAAATGAGATTGAAGAGAAGTATTTTTAATGTTTTCTACATCTATGATATTCATGTGTGCTGTATACTCTTATTAGTGACTTCCCTTATTACACACAGAAATGGGGCAAAAGAGGGAGATATAAAGATGTGTTTACATCCTTCAGAGAATGAAAAGGCTATCCCTCCATCCAATATCAAAGAAAGTTGTCCAAGGACCAAGATGACTAAGTGGTATAGAAGAGTCAAGAAGAGGGAGGGTTGAGTGACTCAGCGTTAAGATCCATTTCCTGGAGTTCTATAGTAAAGTGGTGTCATGGGTGTCCCACTGGAGGGATTAAGGTGTCATTGTATGCACAGTGTGGAGGCCAAGTGGGTTGGGGTTGCCTATTTTTATTCAGATGTTTGGCATTAAAAAGGAGAGGTGAGCCTCTAAGGCCTGCAGGGTAAAGAGGATTGATTTACATATGTATGTATGAATGAATGAATAAGAGGATAACGATGGCTAACATGTCTACAGGGCTTATGTCAAGCATGCTGAGGACATTATACCCATGATCACATTTAATCCTTAAGAAAACCCAGGATGAAGTTATTTCTTATCTCATTTTTGAGATGAAGCCACTGATGCTTGTAGAGTTTATTTGTCCAGTGTCACAGAGCTAGCAAATGGCAGAACCAGGATTTGAGATTTGACTCTGATTCTGACCATTATGCCCAGGAGTAAAAGGAAAACCCAAACTACAAGAGCTAAAGGAAGGGGCAGTTTGTAATTTTATTTATTTATTTATTTTTTCCCCCAAAGCCCCAGTAGATAGTTGTATGTCATAGCCGCACATCCTTCTTAGTTGCTGTATGTGGGACACGGCCTCAGCATGGCCGGAGAAGCCGTGCGTCGGTGCACGCCTGGGATCTGAACCCGGGCCGCCAGCAGCAGAGCGCGCGCACTTAACCGCTAAGCCGCAGGGCCGGCCCAGAAGGGGCAGTTTGATAGACTAAAATCTGGCAGGAGAGAGTCCCATGCAGGTGAGGAGGAGTTACAGCCTCAGGTTAGAAATTCCACAGAGGAGGAACCGTGTCTATCTTGCACTATGCAGCATGGTGCAGTCATGGTTGACACAGCTGATATAACCAAGATAAGAGTAGTTTGTGTTTGGTGTTTTTGATGACAGAACTGCCCTCTGAGGGTGCTGGTTCATTTCTGCTCTCTGAACCGTCCCCCTTTTGTCATCTAGTAATTCAGACTGCAAGGTGTCTGGAAATGACTTCATGTTCTGGATGCCCTGAGCTGTCTGGTGCTAGTACACTCCAGAATTAAACTTGCTCTCTTCTCTGTCATATCCTGTAATACCTGTAAGTAAAAGTTCGTGGAACATTTTGGGGGGCTCAGGAAAGGGGAGCCCAGTTGCTACACTGCAGTAATTTGTATTCCTCAGTCCATTCCCACAGAACAGGCAGCTATTGATCCACCATCCACTCAATTTATGCATTCATTCATCAGACATTTATTGCTTATTTATTCTGTTGTTGGCCTGTTCTAAGTGGCAAGGATATCAAGATGAAAAGACAAACATGTCTAGGGGTGGGGATGGTAATTGAAGAGCAGGCAGGGCTGTGGAAGGATTTAATACTTTTTTTTTTTTTTTGGTGAGGAAGATTGGCCCTAAGCTAACATCTGTTGCCAATCTTCCTCTTTTTGCTTGGGGAAAATTGTCCCTGAGCTAACACCCGTGCTAGCCTCCCTCTATTTTGTATATGGGACGCCACCACAGCATGGCTTGATGAGCGATGTGTAGGTCTGCGCCCGGTACCTGAACCTGCAAACCCTGGACCACCAAAGCAGAGCGTGCAAACTTAACCACTATGCCACCGGGCTGGCCCCTGGATTTAATACTGTTAAAGATGAGAAACATTTAAGGTGATTGTTGGCTGAGTAAGAGCAATAAAGAGAAGAGAATGGAGAGAAGAGAAGGTATTGCTGAAAGAAGCTCAAGAAGAGATAGAAAAAGGATGCAATCTTCTGACACCAAGAAGAGAGATGGCGTCCAGCTGTTGATAAGTAGACAGAAAGATACGTGCAGGAGTTGACAGTCAGTGGCTGCCATTTTCTCTGTGAGGAAGGAGGCAAGGTCACTCACAGAGTCTGCTGCTCTGGGAATTAGGTGGGTAATGTGAGGAGGACCTTGAAAGTTTGGAACAGCTTCCTGATAGATGAGGAGGGGAGCCAGGAAGGATACGGCTGCACATCATGGTGGGCCTAGCTGTGATGGGAACCGTGAATTTCTAATAAGGCCAGTTAACACAGGTCTGTGATTTCCTTTTAGCAGCACTTAATAGTTAACAAAGCCATTAAGCCACAGGAAAAGCTCCTCTTTTGACTGATTCTTCTATACTTCTAACTAGAAGAATATTTGTCTATAAGAACTAAGATCCTTGGGTCTGAGCCTTCACATCTTAACTGAAATTATTCCTGACTGGCTTCTAGAGGATACAGAAGACACAGGCCTGGATCCTGCTTATGACTTGCTAGTGGGTTGCCCCTTGTACAGCCTCAGAGTGAGTCATTGCCCCTGGAGGAGAGGAAGTCACAGTGTCCGGTCTACTCAGAACACCTGCTCCCTCCACTCTACAGTATTTAGGTTTTAGGCTAACAGGTTTCCCCTAGTTCATGGCTACTCTATCAGTCAGGAGACTTACTAGCAAGTAACAGAGATGAGCTCCAATTTAAGCAGACAAGGAGTTTATCAGAAGAATGTTAGGGAGCTCACAGGTTCTTCTGAATGGTTGGACAAACAAGCCTGGAAACTAGGCTACCAGAAGCACTGCCCCAAATCCCACTGCAGAGCCTATCTGGGAGAGAAAGCATGGTTGCTCCCCTGGGCCTAGAGCTGCGGCTGGCACTGCTGGCACCACTGACCAGCAGTGGTCCTGGCATACTCCTGCCATAACCTCTGCTATCTCTGGAACTGGCATTCACTCTCCCAACCACCCCTGAATGGGTTCTGCTTGGCCTGACTTGTTTGCATCACTAGCTTCTGATTTGGAGTCCAGAGTGAGTGATCTCATTAATAGGGCCGAGCTCGTGTGCCGATAGCTGAACTTCATGAGAGACAAGGAGCTGCAGTGTCTATATTTTTTTCTGCTGTAGTGGACGTGGGCTCTGGTGGCAGTTGAAATGTTGGCCATAAAGAACGACATGTCCATTACAGTGCTATGAAACACATGAACAAATGTTTCAGTCCTGTATTGGACGAAAGTCTTAGGTCACTGGATGCTGAGTTTCTCTGTAGTTCCTCTCTTGCAGACTATTTTAAATTCTTTGAATCTTCAGCACTTTGCAGGATATTCTCAGAAAATGTTCGTAGAATGAATTAATAAGTGTTGAATATATTCTTTCAACAAACATGTCTTGGGCATATACTCTGTGTCAGGCACTATGTTGAACATTGTTGGCAGGATCAAAAATGCTTGTATGCAATAGTAAAGAAAGAAGCAATCAGGAGCAAGGACTCAGCTACCTTGCAAGAATCAAAACATGAGGGTTAGGATCTAGAGTGAAGAAATACTGCTTAAATATGAACTAGGTAGGATGAGTCTGAATCAGCTTCCCAAGTTGAGGTTGGGGATATGGCAGATCAGGGACAGAAAGGGCTGAAAGACTTAGCAGGGTGAATTGCAGAGATGGCCGGGGTGGGAGGCAGGCAGAGTGGACAGTCCTCTGCTGGGAGCAGAGTGGGAAAGTTGCACCTCAAGCTCTCCTGGTTCTCATCTGACTCGGCCATTTCTAGGCAGGTTGCTTGTTCATTTTTAGGGGAGTTGTAGCACTTGCTGGTTTTTCTCTAAGTGACTATTGTATGCTCCAATTGTAGCAAGCAATTAAATGTGTTATATTTGTAAAGCGTAGAACAGTGTCTGGCATGTTGTAAGTCCTATATAACCATTTATTAAATATATAAAATAAAGCAATTTTCTGTTTCTGATACTTCCACAAAATATGTTAGGGATTCCACTTGGTCTCACATTTAGCCAAATGCCAGGTGTATTTTTCCACCTTCTGACCTTTGGCCTTTTTTGTACAGCATCTGCTTTACATTTTTTAGGTGCTTTCTGTATTCTAGGCACTGTCTGTAGCACAGCAGCTCAGCCCTGCCTCTGCCCATTTAGAGTTGGCAAATCATATGGATGGTGCTCCCCAGGCAAAGTGGCCTGACGGCCAGACCCACTGGATTCCCTATGCCTTGATCCAGTAATTCCTTTCTATCTTATCAATTGCTGAAGTTAAAAAAAAACCTTTAATCCAGCTTTTTCCATGGTCTTCAGTGGGAGAGTTGGTCCCATTCACCTCCTGTTATTACTAGAGATGGAAATTGTAGTTTCTGTGGTTTAAATCATATAATCCTCATGAGAACCTCACAAGGAAACGAACGAGGTTTTCTCCATTCTGCAGATGAGGAAAAGGAGGCCAGGAGAGTTTAAGTTTCCTGCCAGAGGTCAAAGAGCTGATTAGTAATGGCACCAGAATTTGAACACAGGCAGTCTGGTTTTAGAACTTGTGTGCTTAACTTCTATATCCACTCATTTTCTTCTTTTCATAAAGTGGTATAACTGCTTCATCATTAAAAGCATTCTTTTAAAAGGTCAAAGGAGTGTCCACATTTACATACTTCCCTTACAACTGAGAACACAGCTTGGCATAAGCCTCGCCAGATAGAATTTAATATCAATAAATACAGTATGTTCTATAGCTTTTTAAATGGCTGTGTAGCATGGACAGATATATTATCAATGAATTTGTCCCTTATTTTTGTAGATTTAGATTTTCTTTTGTAGCTTCACAAGCATTTCAATCTTGCAGAGAGAAAAATCCCTTGAATTTTGTCCAAATTGTCTGTGTCAGTTTATTGAAATTGGTCAAGGCATGCAGAGATGAAATATATGCATTCAAAATTGAACCATTTGAATGTCTGGTGTGGAAATAAAATTTTAAAAATCTAGAATGTCAGATCTGGGCTATAACTCTGGTAAAGGACATCAGCGAATGGGAGTCAAAAAACTTTATTTGTGTGCAAAACCTCTTTTAAGCCAAAAAAAAAAAGTCCTCGGAATTGTGTCAAAGCCAGAGACTTTTGTGCACCTCAAATGGCCAAAGACTCATGGGGACAACCAAAGGCCTTCCAGAGTGCTAAAGGAATCCAGGTATACTCCACGGCCTTCCGTCTGAGGAATCTAACACCCACTAATCACCAACAGCCAGGGCACCTTCATTGCTTCTGTGCCATTTTAAGCAAATGTCTCTCTTCTTCAGGCTCAAACTGGTTTGTTGTTTATTTTTTCTTAAAAAAAAAAACCTTTTTCTGCCCATGGTAAAACTAAAGGCCTAACATATTTCCCAATTTCTTTTGACAGAGAAGAAGGCGAGCATATGAGTCGAACCTCATCTGTGATGGTCTGCAGCTGGAAGCAACAAGATCAGTAAGTGTCTGTCTCTTTCCAACCTTTGGTTGACCATTGCTCTGGGGAACCTGCATGTCACTTGGAATGCTGGAATAGCATTTGAAAAATGCAACCCCAGCCACACCTTAGTTGAGAGAGGAGTCAATCAAAATCTGCATTATAGAATGTATGCGGTCATATGTCACTTAACAACAAGGATACATTCTGAGAAATGAGTTGTTAGGCAATTTTGTCGTCGTGCGAACATCATAGAGTGTTCTTACACAAACCTAGATGGTATAGCCTACTACACACCTAGGCTATATGGTACTAATCTTATGGGACCACTGTCATATATGTGGTCTGTTTTTGACTGAAACGTTGTTATGTGGGGTGTGACTATATTTGTTTCTGGTGAAAGCAAGCAGATATTTTTTAATAGCCAAAAAAGAGATCATAAATACATGTATAAATCATTGTTTTCTTCTTTTAAGAACCTTTTTAAAGATTTTTTTTTACTTAACAAGCAATATTTTACGAAAAAAATTACAAAATGTAGGAATAGTGACAATAAAAATCATCTGTATCTTATCATAAATAATCTTGTAGTCCTTCTAAACTTTTTTTTGCTCAAATATATACATTTTTCTTTTCCAAAAAGAGGAATTATTATTTCAGTTTTTTAATTTGCTTTTTTCCCTTTAATATATAGTAAATGCATTTCTATATCAATAAATATAATTCTTTGACATCCTTTTTAATGGCTGCATAACATGGTATTGAACAGATATAATAAACTAAACAGTCCTTTTGTAGGTTTAAGAAATTAAAAAATTATCATTATAATACTGCAATGAATATTGTAGTGTTTTTATTTTTAGTCACTAATTTGAATGGAGTGGTGGGCAAATTAACAAGTTTGCTTTTCTTCATTTAAAATATTAGTAATTTTAGGGCCGGCCCTGTGGCTTAGTGGTTAAGTGCGTGTGTTCCGCTGCTGGCGGCCCCAGTTCGGATCCGGGCATGCACTGACGTACCACTTCTCTGGCCATGCTGAGGCCGTGTCCCACGTACAGCAACTAGACGGATGTGCATCTATGACATACAACTATCTACTGGGGTTGGGGGAAAAAAATAAATAAATAAAATTAAAAAAAAATATATTAGTAATTTTATGAAAGAACTATGATAAGGATTTTAATTACTTTCTCAATGATTTGAACCAAGAAATTATCTTTAAGGCAAAAATTTATACTGGTTTGCAAATCTATTTTTATTATAGCTTCACTTTTACCAGCATCCTGTGTGTGTGTGTGTGTGTGTGTGTGTGTGTTCACGCATGCATGTGTTTTAACTAGCAGCAACATAAGAAAAATCTATGTGTTTTAAAATTGTGAAAATAGTTGGTTTGATTTCCTAGTTTGTATTTTTATTTTTCCAATATAGGTTTTGGATGACAAGCTTGTATTTGTAAAAGTGCATGCCCCGTGGGAGGTGTTATGTACATATGCTGAGATAATGCACATCAAATTGCCTCTGAAACCCAATGATCTGAAAACCCGGTCCTCAGCCTTCGGTAATTTCAACTGGTTTACCAAAGTCCTCCAAGTGGATGAAAGTATCATCAAGCCAGAGCAAGAGTTTTTCACTGCCCCATTTGAGAAGAACCGGATGAATGATTTTTATATTCATGACAGAGATACCTTCTTCAATCCAGCCACCAGAAGCCGCATTGTAAGTCTAAATCAAATTTAGTTGCTGTCTTGGGGTGATTTGGAACCTGCTGTTGAATAATTAGTGGTTTGGTTTGGTTGGTTTAGTTTTGTTTTTAAAGCTGCCAAAAGAAAGGAAAAGAAATATGCCTACGGATTCCTGTTACAATAGTAAACAACAATTGGTTAGTTACACTGTATAAACCACACATTCTATTTTGGAATCTTTTTAGGTTTACTTCATCCTCTCTCGGGTCAATTATGAAGTGAAGGGCAACGTTAAAAAGTTTGGGATTAACAGACTTGTAAACTCTGGGATCTACAAAGCAGCTTTTCCTCTCCATGATGTAAGTCAAATGGCAAAAATGAAATAAAATACGTAGTGTCTATCCAGTGTTAACAGGGAAGGGTGAATCTTCCTGACCTTAGGTTTCTTCCTCACTAAAATGAAGATAATATATTGCAAGATGACAAACTCATTTAGGGCAGGAACCAGGTTGTATTGTTCACTGCTGAATCCCAGGCATAGATAATGTACTCAGTTTGAGTGAGTGAGTGAATGAATGAATGAATGAACAGTAGCTCTCCCATAGTTAGTGTGCAAAGCAGTGTAGATTAGCAGTTAAGAGCATGGACTCTGGGGCTGAAATGCCTGCTCTGCCACTTTCCCACTGGATGACTGTGTGAAAATCATTTAGCTTCTCTGTTCCTTAATTTCCTCATGAGTAAAATGAAGATAATAATAGTACCTACCTCATAAAGTTGTGAGGATTAAGTAATCCATGTCAAATGTTAGAATAGTCCCTGGCATATAGTAAGTGATATATATGTGTTAGCTATTTTCATAATTACTGACAGATGTTATTATCAACCAGAAAAGTATTAGTTCTTTGTAAGCAAAATATATATTAGACCTTCTCATTTATCATTTTCTGTAATTCAGACTTTTTCCTCCCTGAAGTACCCTTTTCAAACTGTGCCCTGGAATATCACAGGGCTTTTAAAAAGGCATCTGTCAGGGTCCTTGTCACAATGGCAATATGGCAGAGTGTTGACATTTTTTCAAGACTATGTTCTGAGATGACAGCAACTCCTCAAATTCAAGAGCACTTCTCTAGCCGATAATATCTCTCATGAAATGAAATTTTTAAAATGTGACTGCTTCAGATCCTTAATGATTCCATAAATGCAGGGATGTTATATCTAAGCTCTTTAAATAAATTCTGTCATTGAAATAAATTAAATACTACATTATATTGCACTGTTATTTTGTTACATTCACTATCAATTTATCTGAATCCCTAAGTCCAAAGAAAGTAGAGACTGAGATTGATAATTGCTACTGTGTGGTACATGGATTTGTGGATGAAGACAATATTGAAATGTACTGTATAAGAGAATAAAACTAGGACACTAAACAGCTGCTTGATACACATGCATTAATGGAAGACAGGAAGCTGGGCGGAGAAGCAGACGCTGAGATTCCTGGCTGAGAAAACCAGCGTAGCAGTCCGGCCTGACAGTCCGTGTGTTCTATATTTGTGCCCCAGCAAAATTAGCAATTATAGCATGACATGAACTCTGGGGACACTAGCAAATAGCTGTCACGACTGTTCATCTGGGATGCCAAGGTTCTATAGGATTCAGTTGGAATCTGCCTGTGCTCAGTTCTTGTCCTCTAAAGCCTCTTGTAATTGCAGTGATCCCACATCTAGGCTGAGGAATGATCTCATGTAGTATTTGGGAAGGGAGGTGAGTGGAAGTCAGGACCCATGTTAAGGCTTGGCTGGGTGATAATCTGATTCTAGTAAAGGAGGAAGGAAAATGAATCAGGTGAGAAGAAGGGTGACTGAATTTAAGCAGAGGCAGGAAGTTTTGTTTCTTGAATAAGCTATGTGTATAACATGATGTCAAGCTTCTTTGTTGTTTATATTCTACATGTTGTCACAGAATAATTGCTGAACTGGGGGACAAAGAAGCCTGGGTTTTAGAATTGACCCTGCTGCTAACCGGTTAAGGCCCTGGTTTCCCCGGGTGTCCATGGAGGGAGCTGGACTATTAGGTGTTCCTCCGTTGTGGCAGTTTTGGCACTTGAGCAGCCCAATTTTTCATTATTTAGGACTGGCCCACTTATAGGACATTAAGCATCCCTAGGGCTCCCACTAAGTACCAAGTACCTGTTTCCCAGGATTGTACCAACCAAGCATTCCTCCCCACACACATTCACAGATGGCTCTCATGGGGTTAGTAATACCCCTGGTTGAGAATCAGTAAAAATTACATGGTAGGGCCGGCCCGGTGGCGCAAGTGGTTAAGTGTGTGCACTCCGCTGTGGCGGCCCGGGGTTCACCAGCTCAGATGCCGGGCACGCCCTGACGCACCGCTTAGCAAGCCATGCTGTGGCGGCGTCCCATATAAAGTGGAGGAAGATGGGCACAGTTGTACAGTTGTTAGCCCAGGGCCAGTCTTCCTCAGCAAAAAGAGAGGAGGATTGGCAGATGTTAGCACAGGGCAACACAAAAAACAAACACACAAAAAATTACACAGTATTTCCTTCCCTTTTAGCAAATGAGGGCCCCTTATTCACAAATGACTGTGAAGTGTTAGTATCACATTTAATAAACAGATTTGTGAATACATAGTGATTGGGTTGCTCACTTGTTTGCTTCTGCTTCCCAGTGCAACTTTGGCCGTCCATCAGAGGATCTCGGCTGCCCTAATGAACGGTACCTTCTGTACAGGGAATGGGCTCATCCTCGAAGCATATACAAAAAGCAGCCGTTGGATCTTATCAGGTGAGTTGGTGTGGAGGGCGCTCCAGTGGGAAGGGCTGAGGGTTGCCCTCATGGCATCTAAATTTGACAGTACTCAAAGAGTATTGCCAACCGGGGAAGCTCACTCAAACCTCTGAGCTTCGTTGCCCAGGGTTTTTATCAAGGCTTCGTTACTAGACGTGATTGATTGAGTCACTGCTCTCGTGGCTCAGTCTCTAGCCCCTTCTTCTCTCAGAAGTCGCTCCAATATCACATGGCTAAAAGCCCCAACCTTCTAATCACGTGGGTGGTCTTTCTGGCATGGCTAGCCTCCATCTTGAGTCATCTCATTAGCACAAACCATTTAAGAGTCCACTATGAATAACAAAGACGCTCCTACATTGGAAAATTCCTGGAAAATTCCAAGGGTTTAGAGATTACCTCCCAGGAATTGGGACTAGAGACCCACCAAATTCTTCATTACACAGGAGTAAATGTTAGATTTAGCTTAAGTGGTATGTTAAGAGATATAAATTTTCACTGCTTTTCTGTATCTGCTGTTTGATATTATTTCACTGTATCATGTGTATATAATGTCTAGCTCGGCATTTGCCTTCTCAAAGCACCAATGTCGGCTGCTCTCCAGAAGCTTATGATGTTTGGGCAAGGCTGCTGGAGAGAGACCAAGAACAACCAACCAAACAAACAAATAAAAATGAGCAAACAAATAAGTAAACAAAGTTTCCGATTGAAATGAAATTTTCGTAACACAGTGATGAGATGGAGGGTGGGGGGGTGGGAAGTGCGTCAAGATAGTTATCCTTGAGTAGGTGACATATGAGCTGAGACCTGGAGAGTAAAAAGGGGCCAGTACTTTGAGGATTTGTAAGAAGTCATTCGAGGAATAGAGGCAGCTTGTACAATGGTTCTGAGGCACAAATACATTTGGCAAGTTTGAGGAAACATTGAAGACCAGTGCTAATGTGAAAGAAAATGATGAGACACAAGGTTAGAAAGGGTGTCTGGAGCACAGAAGGGAGTTTAGACTTGAAGTGCAATGAGAAGCAGTTGTAATATTTCAAGCATTCAAGTGATTTTGTCTCATTCCCATTTTGCAAAGATAGTGTGGAGAATGGATAATAGGGGGACACAGGAAGTGGGGAGATGGTAAGAGGCTATTAGAGTGGGCCAGATGAGAGATTGTGGGAACAAATTTGGAATGTGTGTTAGGAGCAGAGTTGACAGGACTTGGTTGTGGATTGGATGTGGAGGGTGAGAAGAGGAGAGTCAAGGTATCCCCAAGTCAGCCTGGAGCCAAGTGCCTGTTCTTTCTACAATAGCTCAGTGCCCCATGCAGGTGCCCATGTACTTGGGGATGTCTCTTAATCTGAAAAGTGAGAGTTTTAAAACACTGAATAATTTCTGTTTTGCTTTGATTTACATTTTATTATGGGAAATTTCAAACTTATACAAAAGTAGAGAGAATAGTACAATAAACTTGCATATATCTGTCACCCAGCTCCAAAAATTATAAACTCATAGCCAGTCTTGTTTCATCTTTATCCCTGCCTCCTTCCCTTCTCCTCCACTGGATCATTTTGAAGAAAATCTCAAATATCATATCATTTCATTAGTAAAATGACAAGATTTTTTGTTTGTTTTTTTTTTTTTTTGGTGAGGAAGATCAGCTGACATCTGGTGCCAATCCTCCTCTTTTTTCTGCCAAGGAAGACTGGCCCTGAGCTAATGTCTGTGCCCATCTTCCTCTACTTTATATGGGACACCGCCACAGCATGGCGTGACATGCGGTGCGTTGGTGCATGCCCGGGATCCGAACCCACGAACCCCAGGCTGCCGAAGTGGCATGCGCGCACTTAACCACTTGCGCCACCAGGCAGGCCTCACAAGATATCTTTTACGTACAACCAGAATACTCTTTTTTTTGTGAGGAAGGTCAGCCCTGAGATAACATCCACGCCAATCCTCCTCTTTAGCTGAGGAAGACTGGCCGTGGGCTAACATCTCTGTCCATCTTCCTCCACTTTTATGTGGGACGCCGCCACAGCATGGCTTGACAAGTGGTGCGTTGGTGCACGCCCGGGATCTGAACCGGGCCGCCAGCAGCAGAGCGCGTGCACTTAACCACTATGCCATGGGGCCGGCCCCCAGAATACTCTTTTTTAAAAAAAGTCACATCATAATCAGTGTTCACATTTCCTTGATTGTCACAAAAAAATATTTTTTGATAGGTTTTTGGTTCAAATCCAAACAAGGTCCAGATGTTGCAACTAACATATCTCTCGAATGTCTTCTAATCTGTAATTTCCCGTTTCTTTCTTGTTTTCCTTGCAATTGTGAGAGCTTTTTCCATTCTCTATTTTGCTTATTTCATTCTCCTCTATTGTGGTGTTAGACTTATTCCTCTGTCGTGGGTATTTGCTTTAGCTAAGTAATTTTTTTTTATTGAGGTAACATTGCTTTACAACATTATATAAATTCAGGTGTACATCATTGTGTTTTGACTTCTGTATAGACTACATCGTGTTCACCACCAAAAGTCTAGTTTCCATTCATCACCATCCAAATGTGGCCCTTTACCCCTTTCACCCAACCCTTAATGCCATTCCTCTCTGGTAACCACCAATCTGCTGTCTGTGTCTATGTGTTTGTTGTTGTTGTTTTATCTTCCACACGTGAGTTAAATCATACCGTATTTGTCTTTCTCTGTCTGACTTATTTTGCTTAGCATAATACCCTCAAAGTCCATCCATGTTGTTGTAAATCCTCAGGGAAGGGAAACAAAAGAAAAAATAAATTCAGACTACATCAAACTAAAAAGATTCTGCACAGCAAAGGAAATCATTAACAAAATGAAAAGACAACCTACTGATTGGGAAAAGATATTTGCAAATCATATATTGATAAGAGGTTAATATCTAAAATATATAAAGAACTCAGACAACAACAACAAAAAACAACCTGATTGAAAAATGGGCAGAGGATGCAAACATGTTTTTCCAAAGAAAACATACAGATGGCCAACAGACACATATTCAGTATCACTAATTATTAGGGAAATGCAAATCCAAACCACAATGAGATATCATGCACCTCATGCCCATCAGAATGTCTCTTATTAAAAAGACAAGAAATAACAAGTGTTAGAGAAAAGGGAACCCTTGTACACTGCTGGTGGGACTGTAAATTGGTGCAGCCACTATGGAAAACAGTATGGAGATTCCTCAAAAAATTAAAAATAGAGCTACCATATGATCCAGCTATTCCACTTCTGGGTATTATCCAAATAACACTAATTCGAAAAGATATATGCACCCCTGTGTTCTTTGCAGCATTATTCACAATAGCCAAGACTGGGAAGCAACCTAAGTGCCCATCAGCAAATGAATGGATAAAGAAAATGTGGCATATATATACAATGTAATACTACTCAGCCGTAAAAAAGATTAGCTAAATGATTTGATCCTCACCTAAAAGCCTGATCTGATTGAGGTTTGACTTTGTGCAAGAATAGTTGATATGTGGAGTTTTGTACTTCTGTCAGAAGGTACATAATGTCCAGTTGTCTCTCTTTTTTGTGATGATAGCAGGCATTAATGATTGTTGCCTAGATTTATTATTTCATAAGGGATTTTATTTCATTATTACATTTGGTCATATTCTGATTTCCTCCTTCATTTACTGGCTAGATTACAATCATGAAGAGGCACTTTCTGTCATTAACTCTGGTTATCCTGTAGAATAAAATTTTAAAAGAGGATGTTTGTATATATGTAAATGTTGGAAGTTGACATTCATGTGAGGTTTTCCTTTTATTTCCTTTTATGTTAAAGCTATAGCATCTGATGACAGTGTGATGCATTTGATGGGTTCTTAATCATTCTGTATGGGTTGGTGGGTTTTTTTTTTTTTTTTTTGGTAAAGAAAACAATTCCCCAATATTTTGAGTACTTTTTGCTAAGGAAAACACGTTTAATTATTCCCTGTCCTTGGTCCACATGTTCCCTTCGTTGCTTCCCACTAGTAACCCCTTGAGCATTCAGGGTGTGAAACCTTCATCTGTGGTTTCCAGAGATTACCAGAGGGAAAATGAACTCTTTCCCCAAAAGTAAACCAAACAAAGCAGAAAGAGCAATCTGGAGGAAACAGACTTGGCACAGGAAAAAAAAAGAAACGAAAAGTTTCCCAAAAGACTCCCTCAGAATGATGAGAAGATATGGTAGCCACAAGACAAGGACATGATTCTATAAAAAAGGATCATTCTGAGAATAAAATGTGGCTCTTGGAAATTAAAAATGTGATCGAACAGAAAAACCCCAACAACAATGTTAGAAAATGAAGTTGAAGAAATTGTGCACAACATAGAGAAAAATGTAAAGAAGATAGGAAATAAAAGGCGGAAAAGATAAAGATTAGAAGATCAGTCCAGGAGGCGCAATGAACAAATAATAGGAGTGCTAGAAACAAGAACAGGGAAAATGTAAGGAGGAAACCAGAGAAATACTTCCAGAGAAGTATCTGCAGCACTGTACTGAACAACTGAACGCCATGAGTCTCCAGAGGGAAGGAGCCTTACTGAGCGCTCCCAAAGAATGAAAATAGAGCCATCAGGCCACGACAACATGACATCTCAGAACACTAGAGACAGAGAGAAGATCATACGAGCCTCCAGAAAGAAAACAGGCTTCATATGAAGGAGCAAGACTCAGAGCACCATTGAACTTTTTGACAATACTGCAAGGTAGAAGAAAAGAGAGCAATAACTTCAAATTTCTGAGGGAGGTGATTTTTCAATTTACGATTCCATATATGGCCAAACTGCTAATTAAGTGTGAGGAATTTTCACAGTTTTAAATACGCAAGGTGTAATGGAGGAAGTACACCCCCAAGAAAGAGAAAGCCATGGATTCAGTAAACGGATTACCAACGTGAGAGAGGGACCAAGAGATGCCAGATGACAGCTCTGTGGCAGGGCCAGCAAGTCATTAATCCAGGTTGGAGGAGACCTGAAGGGATTTATTCAAGGAGATGAAATTGATAGACTACCTCATGTGTTAGAAGGTACCGAAAAAGTTACACATTGGGGGAGGGTCTGGATTTGAACTGTTGATAAGCACATGGAAAACTAAGCAATGAATCACCAAGACAGTTACCAACTCCAGGGGAAACCAAATACTGGGCAGGAAAGAAAAAGTAAGCAGATCAGACGATTTGATTCAGCTGTGAATAGTCTTTACAGAATCATAATAATGTAAAGCCAAGGATATTGATCTAATGAAAATTATAATGTAACTAGGTTGAGAGGATGGAGGAATGGAGGTGTGGATGTGTAAATGAGACAGGGAGTTGAAAGGCAGTATAATCCTCATCTTCCAAAGTGGAAAAGGTGAGACATAAAACTGAAAAATCAATAAGCAACACTACAAGTATATTATTTAGAGATATGAAGGTAAACATTCCAAGAATAAGCTATAAGATTTGAAAGTCTCTGACATGGGTTGCTTCTGGGCAACAAGAAATGGGGGAGGTTGTGCGGGACTGGTCCTTTTTTTAATCAGTCTTCTAGAACTATTTGACTCTTTAACGAGTGTATAGTTACAACTTTGAAAAAAAATCAAAGCTGAATTTTTAAAAATTGGTGGTAAGAATTGGGATGTTTTTGACAGAGAGAGAGAGTGATCAGAGAAGATCACATTTGAAGAGATCCTCATTATTCCTAGCCTTTCAGCAAGAACCAGGAGGCAGCCTTCTGTTTAAGATTCAAAAATTCTTTCTGACCACCTTGCCTACAATGTAATGGGGTACCTTTGGAAATAATGAACTGCCTGTCACAGTAAATTTCCAAGCAGAGGCTGCCTGACCAGCTCTCTAAATGGAGCAGGATGTTTTTACTATCGGGGGGGTGGGACTTTACTATTGCGGTAGGCAACTTCTAACATTCTTTCCACTTTTAAATGTGGCATTTCCAGGGTGGATGGTTTGATAAGAACATACAACAGAAAGTCAAACGGCAAACAGTCGAAGACATTGTAAAGCCGTTGGCCAGGCTTTTCTCTTCCAGGCACTATCCTGAGCCTTCCATTTGCCTGCTGTCCATAGCCAGACAACAACCCCCCAATCATGGGAAAATGGACACACACTGTTTTTCCTGCCTCCTGTTGCATGTTGCTCTCATCCCTTCCTTTTCCCTATGGATGTGGCCTACACCCAGGCCTGTGACTATGGAGCTGGTCTCAGCAGCCCTGTGAGCACTGGTCCAGCCCAGGGATGTTCCTGTCTGAAGTCCCTCGGGTCTCCAGGTTGTTCTCAGAGCTAAGTCCCCACTAGGATAAGCCCAAGGAGCTTGCCCAGCTCCATACTGAGCCGGAAGTCTGATATAGGCCTAAGTGGGTTAGGATCCTATAGGATCTAAGGAAATCTACGGGTTCTACCAACCAATGCTGAGCCAGAAGTGAATCCATCTAGGAAAGTATCAACAACAGCATAGTCACCTAAACAATCATCACCTTGCTTTCTCCTCCTCCCTAAGCCTTTTCTTTCTGCCTAGCTGTATTTTTCTCCCTTTCGGGAACAACCTGGCAGTGCTTCATGCCTTCCTTCTTCTAATCTTGCCTACCTGGCCTCTTTCATTTTACCCCAGAGCACACCACTGATCACTTTTTAAAACTTGGAAAAAATAGAAGTACCAGATACAAGGCATACAGGGCAGTGGATTCCTCAGTTATATCCATCCTGCCCTCTCCCATCTCACAGTGAGCTTTATAAATATTTTGGTCAGAGAGAGACATTCCACTACTAATTATTATTATTATCATCATCATCATCATCATCATCATCAGTCATTTTCTTGTTATTAGTTGTGATTTACCTTATATTTGCTCCAAGGAAGTACCCTAGACAAACAAAAACAGGTAACTGTGAGCAGATTGTTCGTATTCATTTCTTCATACATGTTAAGAATGATCTTTTGGAGAATGTGTCAAATGTGCTGATCTTTACAAAAAATGATGGTGATCCTCTGTTTGTTCCACATTCAGCATTTTCCCCTCCTTTGCTCTATTCTAATTTACTTTGCTTCAGCAGGCTAACCAGTGATCAGTACTTCTGTGATATGTAAAATACTTTTTGTTTCATAGTGGACTTTGGGGTCTGCTATGAAAATGAATATGTTTTAAGTGTGAAGTCAGAAGTTTAAGCTTAAAGCCTCCTTTATTTAAAATCAGAAATTAATATTAGGATGAAGCTGCAGAGTGGTTATTTGTGTCTATTTTCTAAAAATAACTTCTGTCTTTCTTCAGGAAATATTATGGAGAGAAGATTGGAATCTATTTTGCTTGGCTGGGTTATTACACTCAGATGCTTCTGCTGGCAGCAGTAGTTGGAGTGGCTTGCTTTCTCTATGGACTTATTCATCAAAATAACTGTACATGGAGGTAAGCTCTCTTTATTCCTGTTACCACGCTGAAAAGTTGATTAGACATAAAATTATTTTCAAGGTCTTAGACTGTTTTAGTAAAAGAAGACTCATCACGGTACACTTACTGCTTTGGATAGTATACCCCTTTTGTTCTGAGTATAATAACTAAGCGAAGTGGAAAAAATTTTTTCTTAGATAATGCAACCCAGCCTCTGACAAGAATATTACCCGTAGGAAACACTCCAGTATTTTAAGACAGTACTTTGTTTGCAAAAGAAGGGAGGTCTGAAGGGAGGATCGTCCTTGAACTTCTCGCCCCCAGAGGAATGTTGCACTCAGCCCTACAGATGGTGGGCCAACAGCAGCTCTGATTTCTTCAGGGTTTCAATGGCAAAACTGGTAAAATTGGTGTTTTTATGCTTTTAGAAATGACTTTGTAAAATATATTAAGAAATATATGTTTAAAAACTGAAGTAAACAGTACTTTTGTTTTGTTATACTTTTAAAAAATTAGCCCTTACAAAGATAGGGGAAAAATAAGTGATAAGAATTAGTTTGTGCTCGATGTTGGAATTCAGGTACTAGCTGCACTGTCAAAAAGGAAACACATGGGTGCCAGAGCACTGAATTTCACCATCCCTGTTTGGAATTGCGTCATTATCTGCTGCTTTTGGTGGTCTCTACTTCCAAAAGGGATGCAGCACTGAACCAGGCATTTTCTCTTGTAAATTTGGTCTCTGTCCAGGTGTAGCAGCCAGATCAAAATTTCTGGGCACCAGTGACGAGCTGGTAACCAAATTTTTCTAGCCCCAGGCATATCAGCCTGGCTCTGGAGGCAGGAATCTTACGTGGCAGCTTTGACGTATAGGCATAATTAGCCATTCTATTTAACAGAGGATTCTGAGTGTTTTGTACCCGTTATGACTTCCTAGCTAGAAAGCTGCAGATGGTCTTTGAAGTACTCTACTCTTCACTGAAAAAGAGTTTAGGGCCAAAGGCCGAATGTGGATACGTTTTGTCTAAATTTGTCTTTGGCTTCTCTATTGTTTTGTATATCATTCCAACTGAAAAAAGGCATTTCAAAAATACACTTTCAAAGTGCACGATAGCATTTTTATAAGGTGCTTGCATGGTGGTTCTCATTATAATTCATTTTGTAAAATCACCATGACAGTCACACCACGTATTTCCTACACTATTCCACACAGATTAATCTACAGAAAACTGGGGGAGGGTCTTGGGGATATACTCCCTGTGCTCAAAATTATGTAGGCTTTAATTATTTAATTATTATATATTTTAAAAGCATTTAAAATATATGCATTTTAAATATTTTCAGTTAATTTTATTACCTACTGAGAAGATTCACGAGAATAGAAAATGTATTTAAGGTATAAGGGATAATGATCCATCACCCAGTTTAAGAAAAAGAACATACTGTTACCTGTGAAGCACTTTGCTCGATTGTATCCCTCACTTTCTGCTTTGGAAATAACGATACTAAATTTTGATTTTTATTATTCCTTTACATATACTGTATATTCTTTATCAATATAATATTGTATCCCTATAAAATATATTTCATTTTTTGTGCTTTTGAAAATATCTGTGTGTAAATGGAGGATGCTATAGGTATTTCCTCTTCTATCAAATGCCTGTTTTTTAAAGCTTATGCCCAGCTTTAAAAATAACAACTTTATTGAGATGTAGTTCACGTACCATAAAATGCATCCTTTGAAAGTGTACAATTCAGTGGTTTTAAGTACATTTCCAAACTGTCTAATTTCAGAACATTTTCATCACCCCAAAAAGAAACCAGTACCCTTTAGAAGTCACTCCCTAACCCACCTTTCTTTAGCATCTGGCAACCACTGACCTCCTTTCTGTCTCTATGGATTTGCCTATTCTGGACATTTCATGTAAGTGGAACCATACAGTGTGTGGCCTTTGTGACTGTCATCTTTCAGTTAGTGTAATGTTTTCAAGGTTCATCCATGTATCAGTATTTCATTCCTTTTTGTGGCCAAATAATATTCCGTTCTGTGAATATGCCGAATTGTTTATCCATTCATCAGTTGACATTTGGGTTGTTTCCACATTTTGGCTATTATGAATAATTCTGCTATGAATATTCATGTACAAATTTTTGTGTGGACTCATGTTTTCAATTTTCTTGAGAATATACCAAAGAATGGAGTCACTGGGATGTATAGTAACTCTATATTTAACATTTTGAGAAACTGCTGAGGTATTTTTCAAAGTGGCTACACCATTTTTACATTCCCATTAGCAGTGTATGACAATTCCAGTTTCTCTACATCCTCATCAACACTTGTTTTTATAGGCGTTTGTAAAATATATATATATTAGCCGTCCTAGTGGGTATGAAGTGATATGTCCTTGTAGTTTTGATTTGTATTTTCCTAATGCCTACTGATGTTGAACATCTTTTTGTGTGCTTATTTGCTGTTTGTATATCTTCTTTGGAGAAATGTCTATTCAAATCCTTTGCCTATTTTAATTGTGTTGTCTTTTTATTGTTGAGTTCTAAGTCTTCTGTATATACTCTGGATAAAAGTCCCTTATCAGATATATTGCAAATATTTTCTTCCATTCTGTGGATATCTTTTCATTTTCTTGATGGTTTCCTTTGAAGCACAAAAGTTTTTAATTTTAATGAAGTCCACTTTACCTAATTTTTTTCTTTTGTTGTTTGTGCTTTTGGTGTCATATCTTAGAAACCATTTGTAATCCAACGTCATTTTCTCAATGTTTATCTTCTAAAAGTTTTATAGTTTTATGTCTATGATTCATTTTAAGTTAGTTTTTGTAAATGGTATGAAGTAAGGGTTCACCTTTATTCTTTTCCAAGTATACGTCCAGGTGTGCCAGCACCATTTTTGAAAAGACTATTCTTTTCCTATTGGATTCTCTTGATACCCTTTTCAAAATCAATTGGCCATAAGTATAAGGGTTTGTTTATGGTCTCTGACTTCTTTTCCATTGATCTATATGTCTGTCCTTCATGCAAGTACCACACTATATTGATTACTGTAGCTTTGTAGTAAGTTTTGAAATTGGAAACTTTGAAACTTTGTTCTTTTTCAAAATTCTGTTGGCTATTCTGGATCCCTTGCATTTCCGTATTAATTTTAGAATCAGCTTGTGCATTTCTGCAAAAAAGCCAGCTGGGATTTTGATGGGAATTGCATTGAATCTGCATGTTAGTTTGAGGACTCTTGCATCTTAACAATATTAAGTCTTCCACTCCATGAACATGGAATGTCTTTCTATTATTTAGGTCGTCTTTAATTTCTATGAACAGTACTTTTGTAGTTTTCAGTGTACAGGTTTCACACTTCTTTTCTCAAATTTATTCTAAGTATTTTATTCTTTTTGATGCTATGGTAAATGAAATTGTTTCCTTAATTTCATTTTTGGATTATTCATTGCTAGAGTATGAATATATAATTGCTTTTTGTATTTTGATTTTGTGTCTTATAATCTTGCTGAACTGGTTTATTAACTCTAAATTTTTTTGGTGGATTCTTTAGGATTTTAATATACAGTATCATATCCTCTGCAATAGAAATAGATTTACTTATTTCCTTCCAATCTGGAGGCCTTTTATTTATTTTCCTTGTCTTGTTGCGCTAACCAGAACCTCCAGTCCAATGTTGATCTTGGGAGGAAAGCATTCAGTCTTTCACCATTAAGTATGATGTTTGCTATGGGTTTTTCATAGATGCTCTTTATCAGATTGAAAAATTTCTCTTCTATTCCTAGTTTTTGCCCATTATTCTGTTAATATGGCATATTACATGAATTGATTTTTGTATGTTGGACTGTCCTTGGATTTCTAGATACCTCCCGCTTGATAATGATCCTCTTTATATGTTACTGAATTTGATTTGCTAGTATTTTGTTGAGAATTTTTGCATTTATATTCATAAGAGACATTGGTCTGTAGTTTTCTTGTGATATCTTTGGTATCAGTGTAATACCGGTCTCATAGAATGAATTGAGAGTTGTTCCCTCCTCTTTATTTTTAGAAGAGTTTGTGAAGCATTGGTCATCTTCTTTAAATGGTTGATAGAATTCACCAGTGAAGCCATCTGGTCCTAGGAATTTCTTTGTGGGAAGTTTTTGATTACGAATTCAGTCTCTTTACTTATTATAGGTCTGTTCGGGTTTTCTATTTCTTCTTAAGTCAGCTTCAGTCCTTTATATCTTTCTAGGAATTTATCCATTTCATCTAGATTATCTAATTTGTTGGCATATAATTATTCATAGTGTCCCCTTATAATCCTTTTTATTTTTGTAAGGTCCGTAGTAATATCCCTCCTTTTATTTCTGATTTTAGTAAATTGAATCTTCTCTTTTTTTTTTTTTTTTAAAGATTTTATTTATTTTATTTTTTCCCCCCAAAGCCCCAGTAGATAGTTGTGTGTCATAGCTGCACATCCTTCTAGTTGCTGTATGTGGGATGCGGCCTCAGCATGGCCAGAGAAGCAGCGCGTTGGTGCAAGCCCGGGATCCGAACCCGGGTCGCCAGCAGTGGAGCGCACTCACTTAACCGCTAAGCCACGGGGCCGGCCCTTCTCTTTTTTTCTTGATTAGTCTAGCTAAAGATTTGTCAATTTTGTGGATTTTTTTAAAGAACTTTTTGTTTTGTTGATTTTTTTTGTTATTTTTCTGTTTTCTATTTTATTTATTTCTGCCTTTTGCCTTTTGATTGGACTGTTTAGTTCATTTACATTTAATGTAATCTCTGATAAGTTTGGAGTTACATCTGCCATTTTTCTCTATGTCTTTTTTTCCTGTTCCTCTATTACTACATTTTTTGGTGTAAAATACATATTTTCTAGTATATCTTTTAATTGGTTGCTTCTTTTACTCTAGTTTTTTGAGTTATTTTTCTTAAGTGGTTGCCCTGAAGATTATATATAACATCTTATTTTAAAACAATCTAGTTCAGATTAATGCCAACTTAATTTCAATAGTATACAAAAACTTTGCTTTGGTGTAAGTCTGTTCCCTCTCCTCCCTGCCCTTTGTGCTGTTATTGTCATGCAAATTTCATCTTTATGCAGTAAAGCCCACGAACACATTTTTATAATTATTATTTTATGCAGTTGTTTTACATCAGATAGGAAAAGAAAATAATTACATGCAAAAATATATTTACACTGTCTTTTATATTTACCCGTATAGTTACCTCTGCCAGTGCTCTTTATGTCTTCGGGTGGGTTTGAGTTACTGTCTAATGTCCTTTAATTTAAGCCTGAAGGAATCTTCTTAGTATTTCTTGTAGGATAGGTCTGCTAGCAACTGATTCTTTCAGATTATATTTATCTGGGAATGTCTTAATTTCTCCTTCATTTTTTATGAGTTGTTTTGCTGGATATAGAATACTTGGTTGACAGTCTTTTCCTTTCAGCACTTGGACTGTATTGTCCCACTGCCTTCTGGCCTCCATAGTTTCTGATGAGAAGTCGGCTGTTAATCTTACTGAAGAGCCTTTGTATGTTTTGAGTCACTTTTCCTTTTCTGCTGTCAAGATTCTCTCTATGTCCTTGTCTTTTGATGCTTCGAGTATGATGTGCCTGTGTTTAGATATCTTTGAGTTTATCCTGCTTGGAGTTTTCTTGGATATACAAATTAATGTTTTCATCAAATTTGGGAAGTTTTCAGCCATTGTTTCTTCAAATATTCTTTCTGCCCCTTTCTTTCTCTCCTGCCCTTCTGGACTCCTATTATATGTATATTGGTATTGTTAGTGATGTCTCACCAGTCTTTGAGGCTGTGTTCACTTTTCATTACTTTTTCTTTCTGTTTTTCAAACTGGATAATCTCAATTGACCTAGTTTTAAGTTAGCTGATTTTTTCTTCTGCCAGTTCATATCTGCAGAGGAGCCCCTCTGGTGAATTTTTCATTTTAGTTATTATACTTTTCATCTCTAGAATTTCCACTTGGTTCTTTCTAATTTTTTTCTATCTCCTTATTGATATTCTGTATATGGTAAGATGTTGTTCACATACTTTAATTCTTTAGACTGGTTCCTTTTAGTTCTTTAAACATATGTATAATTGCTTATTTAAGTCTTTGTTGTCTAGTAAGTCCAACATCTGAGTGTCCTCAGGGACGGTTTCTACTGAATGCCTCTGTTCCATGTGTCATGGCCACACTTTTCTGTTTCTTTGAGTACCTTGTAATTTTCTGTTGAAAACTGGGCATTTAAAATATTATAATGTGTCAGACCTGGAAATCAGATTTTCCTCCTCTTCAGGGTTTGTTGTTGTTTCTATTTGTTGTTGTCATTGCTGCTGCTGCTGCTGTTCATTTAAGTTACTTTCCTGAGCTAATTCTCTAAAGTCTGTTTTCTTTATTGCGTGTGGCCATTGAAGTCTGTGTTCAGTAAGCTTAATTGTCAGCTGATTGGACAGTGATTTCTTTATATGCCTGGAGCCAGTCATTCTTTGTGCTTTTGCCAAGTGGCTCTGTGTTTGTGTATTGGGAAATGCCTTCAACACTCCAGCAGGCCATTTGCAGCTCTTCCCTATTCTTTACTTTTTGCTTATGCAGAACCTCGAGGTCAGCCAGAGGTGAGGGATTAAAGTTTTCTCAGGTCTTTCCTGGCCGTGTGTACTGTCCCATGCATGCACTTGGCCTTCTACAATCCTAGGAATATATTGGAGCTTTTTAAAGCCCCCTATGGATCTCTCATTCCCCAATTTTTCCTTCTGAGTTTTTTGGTCAGTGTCTTGTTAGCCCCTACTGGTATCACTGCCTCAGGTGGTTGCAATGTGTTTTGAGAGGTTCGGGGGATTCGACTGGAGACGTAAAAGAAACTTGCCACTCCAAACAAATGGACTGAAGGTATATTTTATTATATAGAGGAGAGTAAAGGCAAGAAGTCTGCAAACAGATCCGAATAGGTCAAATAATGAGAGGGAAAAACATCAGATTGATTGGAAAGGGAAACACCAAATCGACTGAGATAGCAGCAGATTCAAATAGATCGTATAATAAGAGGGAAAAACATCAGATCAATCAGAAGTGACTGCTAGGCTACCACGGTTGTGAGGCTGTTGGTTTTTAAGGCTACCATGAGGCTGAAGATGTGAGGATGGGGCTAGGTCAAGTTGAAATGCCACAAAGCTCACTATTATTAGCCATTTTGCCTCAAATAGACACTCGTCAGATTGCTGTCTTTGTTTAATTTCCAGAGTTCTGTGGAGGTTAATTTTGACAAATGTTGCCGGTGTTCTTACTGCTTTCATAGAAGAGCAGATTTTCCAAGATCTTTGCTCAGATATTCTGAAAGTGCTTCCCATGCCCATTTGTTTTTAACTGACTTATTTGCAAGTCCAGCTAATTACACAACTCCAGTCCTCTTCACATAAGAGTCCCTCTGAATGGCTTCTTCTAGAGGGAGCAGTGTGCAGCCTGTTCTTAGTTTGTTGTCATTTTCTTGCTAATTTGTAGGAGTTCCTTAAATACTCTGGTGAATAGTCCTTTGTCATTTTTATGGGTTGCAAAACTTCTACCAGTTTGTAGCTAATTCTTTTTTTCCTCCCTTTATGGTGTATATTTTAATGAAGTTCTCACTTTTAAAAGATTTTGAATGTATTGATATTTTCCTTTATGATTTATGCCTTTTGGTTTTTCATTTATGGAATTTCTCCTTACTGCAAGGTTATCTGGATATTTTCCTATTTTTTTGTAATAAGTTGGTACTGTTGCATTCTCATTTTCCACCTGGAATTGATTTGTATATGATAGGCTTTAGGGGTTTGATTTCATATTTTTCCGTATGGATATTCTATTGCAGCAGCCCTGTTTATTGAAATGTCACTTCTCACCTTACTGATTTGCTGGGCCAGCCCTGTCATGAGTCACTTTTTGTACATGCATAGGTCTCTTTCTAAACTCTTTATTTTGTTCTCTTGGTCAGTTTTTCTTAACCTATGCCAATAGCACCCTGTTCTTTAGGAGTGTCTTGACTGTTCTGAGCCCTTTGTTCTTACTGAATTCACAGCTTAAATGGGGGAGAAATGACATCTTTAAATAGATTCTTCCAAATTATGAACGTGATGATGTATCCATTTATATAGGGCTTCTTCTCTCTTTCAGAACAGTTTTATAATTTTCTCCGTATAAATCTCTTATACATCTTGATTCAGATTTATTCTTGGGTTCTTTATATTTTTTAAGCTATTGAAAAATGGTATTTTTTAAACTAATTCTTAATTGTTGCAGATCTATAGGAGCACAATTCCTTATTGTGACTCTATGTATATTTTGATACTGATTTTGTGTCCAGCAAACTTACTAAAGTCACTTATTCTCATGATTTATCTGTAGGTTCTATTAAGTCATCTATATAGACAATCTTATCTGTTAGTAATAGCATTTTCTTTCTTTCTCGCCAATCCTCCTATCTTTGTTTTTCTTGACTCGCCCATGCTGTAAGGACCTCCAGTGAAAAGCATAGGTGATAGCGGGATCCATCATTTTGTTTCTGATCTAAAGGAAATAATTTCAGCATTTTACCTTTAAGTATAATGCTTTTTATGGGTTTTATGTAGCAAGGCTTTATCAGGTTAGTGAAGTTCGTTTCCATTCCTAGTTTTATAAGAATTTAGTTGAGTTGTTTAGTTTTGTTTTCTTATCATGAGTGGATGTTGGATTTTATCATGCTGCTAGAAAGGAAGTCCTGTTCATTAAAATTTTTTAAATTAAATTTTATTTTTCTCTTTTCTTTAGCAATGAAATTTGTTACGGTATTGGCGCTGAGATCATAATGTGTCCTCAATGTGATCGGCTTTGTCCGTTCTGGAGACTGAATACTACTTGCGCATCCTCAAAGGTAATTTTTGTTGTTCCAAATGTTGACAAGTAATGAAAGATTTTTTTCTTCTAAAAATTTTAGTACAACATAGAAATTATATTTTTTTCTCTGAGGAATTCAGAAAGGTAATTTTCCACTAAACCTTCATTCTAAAAGGTAGATATGGAATGCGTGTGTTTAATTCTCTTTTACAAATAATAAATTGAGATTAAAGCCTTATCTAAAATTTCCTGAGGGGTCAGTGAGGAGCTGTGGAATTGAAACTATTTGAGTATTTCAAGTAATCAAAGCAGAAATCTCAAACCCGGCTTATCTCCTGAATACTATTTAATAGGTTTACTATTACAAGTATTTTCCTTAATTCAAGTGAGTGGAAACCTGAAATTTGTACTTGTGTTTTCCCACTTTTAAAGTGTGCTGAAACTATGCTTGGATTTTTAAAGACTTTGCTGGTCAGATTTAGACTGTATCTATAAATATGCATAAGAAAGGTTTTGTATATCAATGATAACAGATACTTTGTCTCAAAACATTCCCACAAATCACATCTGGTTCCCCTTATATATGCAGATGGTCTTGAGCTATATGACTTCTTAAAATCCAGGAGATTTAGGACAAGCATTGAGACTGGAGGGAGCTTACTGAAAGGCATGTCAGAAACTCTAGACAGGAAGAAAGATAGCTTGCTTCACAGAATTTTCCTGACAACTTTGACATATTATTCTCCCTTGTCTTGATCTTTTCTCTGTCCCCTTGTTTTGCCATGAAAGTTTAGGAATCTTTATATGACCTCAGAATATTCTGATCTACTCCACGTAAGTCTTATTCTAACTGAATACATTGCTATTATAGTGAGATCACTTTATATTTTATAATTTGCAAAGTTCTTGTACTTATCACTTTTGACACACAAAACAACCCTGTGAGATAGGCAGAACAGGTATAATCTCCATTTTACAGATTAAAACACTGAGGATCTGAGAGATTAAATGATTTCCTCAAGGTCACCCACCTAGTAGCTGACAAAGCCAGAAATTGACAGCAAATCTGCATTTCTTGCCGCTACTGTGTTCTCAGCAGCTGACAGTAATATCAGGCACATGACTCACAAGTTGAGCTGTATGTTTGAAAAATTATTCCACCACTTAAGATGATTACAGGGTATTGTCAACACATGGATTTTTACACTTAATTTATGAATTAAAATAGATTTCATTGCCCCACCCCCCAAAACCAACACAAATTCTAGACTATAAATATCTGTCGTAGATTACACAGAGTAACAGACGTGAAGCTAATAAGAGGGTAGCTGCCTTCCAGTGATGTTGCCTCATAAAGATCACTAGTTAGTGCGTATCCTCAGGCACTGGATTTAAAGCAAATGCCGGCAATAATACCGGAAGCAAATTGTGCCCCACAAAGTACAATTGGGAATTCTATTTTCCTTAAGAAATTCTCTCTTTTACACCCTCTGCCCTCATCTCTTCTTTCATTTCTTCTGCTCCACCCACCCAGCCTTCAGCACATGACTCTCAAATATGTCCCTGTGTACATTTTTTTTCATTGTTTTGGAAAAAGTGAATCTTTCATTGTATTCCAGTTTCCTGAAGGATCCCCTGAGTCTTGTCAGAGTGATTTACAAAGGAAGGAAGCATATACAAGAATATGAGTAAAAGAATGAAATGAAAAAATTAAGTTAAAAAAAGGAGAAAAAGAGAGCACCTTTTCATGCTTTTCTGTTTGTTGGTTAATTCAGTCATTTCTTCATTCATACATTTATTTATGTATTCATTTCTACCTCTTTCTTTTGGAAAGAGATGGAATATTCACTAACTGACGTGTATGCTAAAAGAGATAACAAATTAGAAATAGACATATAAAATCAGGATCAAGGAAATGAAGAAACAGTTATGGGAATAATCAGGATTAATATTGTTTTTGTGATTGAGCATTAAATAGGGTTCTTAGCTTTTTGGCTGGCAAGATAAAAGGGAAACATGGTAAGTTATAATATTTTGTTCTTAAAAATACAGTTATAAAATTTTGATTTTTTTCCTTTGCTGGGAGAAAGCCTAGCATAACAAATGGTCACTTTTCTAGATACTAACTGGTTCCTCTGCTTAAAATCGTCCTGTCTGCATATGCAGCTCTCTTTTCTTTTCTGCTCCATGTGACTAAAGCAGTATGTTGACTTGGGGCTGCTCTTAACACAGTTGTCTTTCCCTCTCTGTGCTGTCCTGCCAAGCAAGCTAAGCTAAGCTTCGTATCAAGAAAGCCCCTTGCTTACCTTCTCCCTACTTCCTGCTTACATGTCGCTCTTGGGGCATGTAGAACAGAGAGGCCAGCCCTCTTATTCTTTCTCTCGGAGCCTTGATTCTTACACATGTAACAAAAATGGTAACTTCCTTCAAGCCCCCATCTCCCTTCGTAGGAGTGCAAGGCACATCCCTCTTCTTGAGCTAGGCAGCTGCGGAGATCTTGGCATTACTAGTAAACCTGCTTTTTCTTGCTACTCCTGTTTTTGCCTCGAGCACTGACAGATGCGCTTCTAGTGGCTTTTTCTCAGCATAGTGAGGTGAAGAATTCACAAATAGGATTTTTTCTTTCTGGAGTGGGTGGGCAGAGGTATCAGGGCAAGTAGGGAGGTATCAGATAGAGGAAGGCTTGCACTGAGTCCTGAGAGAGGAGTAACATTGGGCAGAATCTTCAATAATCCCATTATAACATGCAAAACTATTTTTCGTAGGACTTTTCTGATGATAATGGTCAGTAAGGGGTAAGGCATAACACTAAAAGAGAAGTTTGAGAAGATAGTTCTGTGAGAGTCAAAGCTAAGAGATTTGAAATATATGGTCCATGGAATCCCAGGACTAGAGGAGTTAGGTGGAGAGCGTTATTGCCCAGAGCTGTTGCTCATTGATTCTGTCTTGAGCTGGATTATTGAGAGGAATACTTGGATGACAGTTTGGGATTGTGCTTTCTAATCAGGGTCTATATGGATGATTGAGGGGCTTCTATATGCTTTGGAAAACAGATATATGAGAAGATGGTTAGGAGGATATTCTTTTATGCAAATAATGTAACTAATATTTTTATGTAGATGAAAGTTTACCTGCTTTACATCAGTATAAAGGGCAACCCAAAAAGTTACCTAAAACAAAGTAGAGTTTTCCTTAGAAGCAGCTTGGAATTTTCTTTAACATTTGAAAACTTTGCTTTTTTTTTTTTACCGATAGCTCCTTTTTCTACTCTGTCTTCTTTACTTTTCATATGATCTATCATAAAGTTGATATTATATATATCTTCCACTTTTTCCATTAACTTTATGGATTTTTTTTAGGAGATGTTAAAATGCTCACTAATGAAAAAGTAGTAACTAATTGAAAGATTTTCCAGGAATTCATAGAGGGAGATAGACTATGTATATACTAGCAAAAAGATGAAACTTAGCAGAACTAGTGAATAGAGGCTTCTTTGCACAGGTATGTCATTTATTCATTCGCGGTCGTTGTACCCCTTGTAATGTCTGCAGAAGCACCTGTGCATCCTTATTCTGATGGAAGCCTCTGTCAGTGAAGGTAGAAAAGCCATCATTGAGTTTGAGGGAACAAAGCTCTCCTAGGGGAGAGCCATGTCAGAATAAACCCCAGCTTTGTACTTCTCTTAACAAGAACAGTTAGAATTCAAGAACTTACTCTCTGACCTGGGTGGGATGATGATAAGATGCAAATCATAAATCTAAAAGTTGTTTGGAGTTCATTGTATTCATAGGGCCATACTACTTCCTCAATTCATTATGACAGTTCATAAAAAGAGGCTATTATTCAAAAGCATGACAGAGGCTTTAAACAAAGTGGAATCTTAGAAGCTATGCCTATTTCTTTATCACGGTATCGAAAGATTCCATTGGAAAATGCATTCTGTTAAATACAGCAAAGGCTGTTTGCTTTCAAAAGCATGAGAAATCTCATCTGTAAGTATGTAGTAGATATGGTGATTGTGAAACTAGGTATCAGCTTTAAAAAGAAATTCAGACTGTAGAATACACAAAGCATTGCATAAGTGGAGAACAGGATTCATGTGTATGTCATTATTATATTTTCCAGATATTGTGCGTCTTTGACAGTTTTGGAACTCTAGTCTTTGCAGTATTTATGGGGGTATGGGGTAAGTTATTTTCATTTTTTTCAGTTTACTTTTGCCTCTTAACATAAAAAAAAAAACCCTAAGATCATTCAAGCACCCAATTTAATGACAGTTTACAGTTTTATATAGGCTGTCACTTTTGAACTTGGGTTGCCCAAGTGTCAGCTCCCCTGGAACTCCATTTATAACTCTTAAGGCCATTGTATCAGTTACTATGTCAAAAACCACCTCAAAATGTAGTGGCTTAAAACGCACGTTTATTGCTTCTTATGATTCTCTGCGTCAACTGGGAGGTTCTTCGGGCACGGGCTGGCTCCGCTGGTCCCTGTAGTTAGCTAGCAGCTCCACTGGCGTAGATGCTCTGGCAGTCACCAGGCTGGTTTGGTCTGTGGGGCCCAGCTGGGCCAGCTTGTCTTGCTCCGCATGGTCTCATCCTCCAGTGGGCTGGCCCAGGATTCTTCAGATGGTGCTTTTAGGATTCCAAAGAGAAGCAAGAGAGGACATCAGTGTTGATGGTTGCATCAAGTTTGCGGATATCTCATCAGCCAAAGCAAGTTATGGCTAAGCCCACAACGGTGTGAAGAGGTGGGAGGACTACCCCAGGGCTTGGATGCAGGGAGGCGTGAGTCACTGGGAGCCCTTATTGTAGCAATCCCCACAACTGTGATTCACCTGACTTGTATGAGGTTAGGGTTCAGAGGAAGCAGCAACACAGGGATTACAGGTAAGCTTTCTTTTCTATACACCTTGATATCTGCATATTTAATAAGTATGTGCTACTCTTATAATAATAATAATTCTATTTAATAAGTAGAACAGATATAATCCTGAAGAATATAATTTGCATATAGAAGGTTTAATACTATATTTATACTATTTACTTTGAACAGCATCATTAATGTAATGAGACAATTATTTTCTTTAAATGCAGACTTTTAAATGTTTAATTGATGTAAATATTCTACCACAGAAGAAAAAAATTACCATTTTCAAAGATAAACACATTTCCAATTTCATTGCGTAAATCAAGGGGAGATAGAGTTCAGGTTTTAGACAGGTGGGGGAAGAAACATCCAGGTCTCTTATTTTGAGACGACAATACATCAATACACGGGACTCACAGAAACAGTTGTTTACAGGTGTCCTTGGTAGTATTTCTCTTTGCAGAGGTGGTGCCTATGAAAGGTCACCAAATGCATCACAGAACAGACAGTCCAATTATTAGACGTGTTAGTTGCCAGACCTGGCTAAAGTGAACTGTAAGATGGCCAAACTTATCTAAAAATTACATTGTCATTCAGACATTTAGCATGTTTGGGCTGGAGATCAAACACTGACCAATATTTGACACATAGACGAATAAGGATCAAATTCATGTATTAAGTTCTTCTGTACTCCTCCATTGTAAAATACATTTTTTTTTCCAGCAAGAGCATAGGTGCTGAACACGTGGGTGGTGAGCACCTTTAACTACTGTCTCTTAACCTTAGCCTCAGCGCTGATTAATAATCTATAAAATTCTGACGCATCTATTAAACTGCATATACTAATGGATGCTGATAGCCCTAATTAAAAAAGACATTCTAAATGAAGCAAAAATACATACTAATTTTGACACTGGAAAAACAAACCTCAAATTCCTAGCTCTCTTTGCTTTCTGTGATCATTAACTACACCCTGTTTATAGAACTGACTTAAACATTTTGAGCTGCTGATTTTATTTCATCAGATTTTAGAATGCAGAACACACTTCAGCACTGCTTGTCGCACCATATGTGTGTCTTAAAGGATATGTATGATGAAGTCTTTAAGTGTCTTATATTGCTTTTCTTGTTACCTCTGCCTAATGAGAACTACTGCTGTGAACCTCTTTATAGAAAGTCTGAAATTGCAGAATTGAAGAGACAGGAGGATCATTGAAGTTTTTCATATCACCATCATCATATTCCTGTAGCTTCTCTTGTGTGTTCAGATGTATGTGGCACTTAGAGTATTTTTCTGCTCCCTAGGAATTATAAAAGTTAAGGGTAGAAAACCTTTTATAATAAATGTAGTGCAAATCATGTACTTACTTGAAAAACGTCCATCCACCCTTTTAGGCCAAGCCAGCCCACCCATTCATACCAACTCACAGAGTCCTAAATAGCAACCCCTGGTTGAAGTAAAGGTTCTGAACATATCCTCCTCTCCTCAGTCCTTGTTGCTTCTTAGCTACTTCTATATGATTCTCCTTGGCTCCAGGCTCTTGGCTGCATGATTACAATTTTTAATTTTGGCCTTTGAGTTCTAGGCTGGGCCTAGTGGTTTCCAGAAAAACACCAGACACCTGGCTCATAAGAGTAGGAGAGGGTGAATCAGGAAGCCTGACTAGCTGCACTTGGAGATTAGGAAATGGCTGTTGCAATTGTTCGTTCCAGATCTCTGCTGCGCCTCCTGGGTCCACACCAGCAAATAATGCAGCTCCTATAGCCACCTCTGCCTCCATTCAACTTGGTTTCTGATTTAAGTGACACACAAATGCATTTGGTGGGCATTTTTTAAAATCATATCTGGAAGCCTAGGTGCAAGAGAGTCTGAAAAATGTAGTTTTTGACCTTTTAGTCTTTCATTGAGAAAGTTGGAATAAAGGCTGAGCAAACTCATCTACCTTATCTACCTCTGTGAGTGACGAGGTCTCTATAATTTCAAGGCCCAATAAAAGGTCCCAGCCCTTCAGCAGAACCAGAACACTCCCACAATGTACCTCTTGTCCTTAGATGTTGCTGGATATAACCACCAGCACTTTACTTATCTGATCACCTTTGGTGTACAGTCAGTCATGCATCGCTGAACGACGGGGATACGTTCTGAGAAATGCATCATTAGGCAATTTCACTGTTGGGCAAACATCATAGAGTGTACTTACACAAACCTAGATGGTATAGCCTTCTACACACCTAGGCTATATGGTACTAATCTTACGTGACCACAGTTGTGTACACAGTCTGTCATTGAAACGTCATTATGTGGTGCATGACTGTATATAGGCCTCTTCTTCATCTGATGCATACTTTCTCTAAATGTAATAATATCATGATTAAAAGGACAAGCTGCTCTTGATTCCCAGGTCCTAGGCAGCCTTCCCTCTTCTCTCATTATATGTTATGTAAGAGTCCTAACTGTGTCCCTCTAATCAACAAGAGCTTTGTGGTGTGTGGTTTGCCAGAGAATGTAAGTACAGTGCACCCCACTGGAGCTCTACCAGTGGTTTCATTACGGAGAGAGAGCATAAAATTCAGAATAGGAAATTCCTGTCCAACATTCATACACAGTCACCCCAGGTCCTGGTGCTCAATCTGGGACACACATCAATGTGAGTCAGCAGTGACCTAGCCCAGGAGTGTTCCAAAACAGTGGGTGGTTATACTAAGCTACCAGTGTCTTCCATGGACCCTGCAAAGTCCTTGGCTGTGTGAAATGAGGAACTAAGAAACTCCCCCTCATTCCTGCAACTCCCAGGGTTTTCACCTTCAAGGTTGAAGGTTTGCTTACAACTCATTATTTTTCATCAGGTCATTTCTTGCTTGCATGGCAGTCCTATGACTTCCTAGGCAGAACTGCTCTTGAAGTTCAGGATTTGGTAGACAGTAAAGTTCAGGATTTTACCCCTTATGTAAAAGGATAAAAAGGAGGAAGGGGAAGGGTATCCACTTGTTCTTCCCTTATAACACTGGTTAGAATTGCTTATGTTGCTTTTTGTGAGAAAAGTAAATTTATTTTCATAAATCGTCTCCTGTTGATACTGTTACTAGATAGATACTGAGTAAATAAATATCTATTATCCTTCCATTTTAAAGATGAGGAAAATGACACAGAGAGATTAAGCAAATTACCCAAGGCCCCAAAGACAGAAAGTGATAAGCATGAATAAGAGCTCTGCAAATAATTTGGTTGTCATCAGCCTTTCGATCATTGACAAAATGCAGTGTATGTTAATAAAGTTGTAGCAAGCTTTTAGAAAGATGCAGAAATATTTATTTTGATTGATATAATTGCACTCTTTTGTCTGGGGCTCTGAAAGATAGGAATGGGTTAGAAAATGTTGGTTCTGCCTCACCTGACACAGTTAGTATAAACCCTTCTTTCTGTAACAGGAATAAGTGAGCACCAGGCTTCCAGCCTCATTTTAACAGGCTTGGGAGAGAAGTCCTGGTTCCTTCATTTCTACCTGCCTGTAGGTGCCAAAATGCACAGGACTTTGATGTCCTTCATCACCATGTTTGAAGATGTAAATTCATGAATGTAAGCTGCTTTTCTTATAGAATGAAAAGTAACTTTACTTTGTAGAGAAGGTAACTGAGGATTTTCTCCATTGAAAATCAGTAAAAGAATTTCAAAAACATCTGTATTTCTAATATTTAGATTAAAATTGCAAAATTTAGAGGGATTATGGGAACACAAGAAGATACCTAGAGTGGCTTCAGGGAGATTTGTCCAGGCTGCTGGGCTCATAAAGAGGCCATACTGGGCCAGACACCCCATCCCATCCACAATCCCTTTCCTGAGGTTGGGAAGGGCCAGACTTTCCCCTGGTGTGTGGTCCTGGTGCTTCGAATGGATTGTGAGGTGAAGAGACCACACATGATGATTCTTTCAGTCTGTCCACCCTGAACTCCTCCCAGCAGTCAAGGAGCTAGCACTATCACAGCCTCACCAGTAAACTGTCACATCCTCCATGGATTATTCTTCATCTCATGTTATCCGGGCCCGAGTGGACTAGAGTAGCAGAGTGGTGGAAAGTGGGCGGTCATGCACAGAGAGGAGCAGCTGGAGTCAGCTGGGCCCTGTGAGTGGATGCGTCCATCCTTCGGGGGCCCGGGTGGTGGGGGTCCTCCAGTTCATTCATTCAGCTAATGTTTATTCAGTGCCTGCTGTGCGCTAACGTTTTAGCTGTGAACGAAACAAAATCCCCACCCTCGTGAAGGTGGCATTCTAGTGAGCCTGATAAAAAATAAACACAGAAGCAAATATAGGTCAGGATGCATGAGTGCTATCTATTTTGAAGTGCAGAAATTGAGGTCAGCAGACGGAATAAGTGCCCTTTTTGGGAGAATGTACACTACCACTGGACTGATTTCATAGTTACAGAGGGGCAGACAGATTGAAAGAACTTCAGGGGTGGAGGGTATGTGCAATGCTGGTGATAGAATTCTCAGGTAAATTAAAAAGTAGGGCTCTTCTGTTTGGTGGGGATGCGTGGTGTTTATTAAGGAGATGCTGAGCCTATGTCGTGCTGCTTCATATGCAGCCCAAGAAGGGTTGGCTCATGGGTGACTTCCTCCTCCCAGCAGGGGTCTCTTTGGGGAGTATCTGCCACAGGAGGCCAGCATGGGTCAGGTGGGGAGCAGGACCAGCCAGTCACAGCTTGGTCACAGAGTTACCTAATGGCCTCAAGGCTTTCGTCCCATTGATAGCTCAGTTCCCCCTGGGTGGGCACAAGGGCACCAATGGCTGGGCAGTTTCTCAGTATGGAGGCACCCTTCTCCATGCTGAATACTCAACAGCGTGGGCCCCTTGCCTTGGCTGTGGTCTTGGCTAGACAAGGTGGTGGGATAGCTGAGTTAATGAGATGTGGGTGCCACACTTCCATTCTCACAGAGAGGTCTATTTTTGAAGGTTCTGGTCAGGGAGCACAGATACTCTCTTACCTGTAAGTGAGGAACAAGCTCTTTCAGTCTGGGAAGAAGGTACTAAGTCCGGGCCGGCCCCGTGGCTTAGCGGTTAAGTGCGTGTGCTCTGCTGCTGGCGCCCTGGGTTCGGATCCCGGGTGCGCACCGACGCACCGCTTCTCCGGCCATGCTGAGGCTGCGTCCCATATACAGCAACTAGAAGGACGTGCAGCTATGACATAGAACTATCTACTGGGGCTTTAGGGGAGAAAAATAAATAAAATAACATTATAAAAAAAAAAAAAAGAAAGTACTAAGTCCAAGTACACAGGAAAGATGCACGAGCAGAAGAGAAAGAGGGCTTTCCTGAGGGGAGCAGCCAAATCAGTCCCCCTATCTGGGGTCTGACAGGCGAGCCAGCTAAATCCATCGTAAAGCCAGTGGATTACAATGTAAACTACAACTTGGCAAGGGGGATGATTCCTATGTAAAGCGGCTAGGAGGCCTCACATAACTCCTGCACTGGGCTTCAGAGTTACAAAGGGGGACTAGCTTCCTTCCAGCTCCCCAGCCCAGTAGGAGATAAGAAGTGGTCTCCCCTGCTAACTGAGTTCTATGCCTCTGTTAACAGCAGCATCTACAGCCCTGTCTTCCCTTGTAAACCTCCGGGTAGCCACAGTGATGGCATCGTGAGGGTTGGTGTACCCACAGAGACAGTGCGTGGGGCAGAGGGCAGTTACTAGCATTATGTCCCGGAGGAGTGCCAGAATCACACGCTGGGAAAGAAAGCAGTGATAACATCTAAGCAAAGATTGGGTGCTGTGGTACAGAGCTGAGGAAAGGTGGGTTATGGAGCAGGCAACTTGGGGCAGTACCATGTAGAAAGAAGAGCCTGGGCTCTGGAGCCACGAATGCCTGGCTTCAATTCCTAACTCCAACACTGTAATCTCAGGCGTGTAGTTGAACCTTTCTGTGCCTCTGTTTCTTGGTGTCTAAATTGGGATAGTGATAGCAATTACCTCAGAGGGTTGTGAGGGCCTTTACAGACTCTATGTCATTAAGCTCACAGCAGCCTTTGAGGTGGGTTCAATTTCCCCCATTTTACAGAGAGGGAAATGGGGGTTCAGAAAGTTCAGTAGTCATATATCTAATAATTGTCACAACCAAAACTTGAACTTCCAATGTCCAGGTTATTTCTACTCTCACTCATGGTTATTGGAAATTAGTAAAGTCCAAAACAAACACTGTTGGGAAGTGGGTGCTTTAAACATTTCCATTGTCTTCGCCACTGGGAGTGTTGAGTTCAAGCTCCTCACAGCCTCTCTTTGCTCTACTCCAGTGATTCTCAATCCTGACTGCTTAGTAGAGCTGTAAAAAACAAAAACCAATGCACAGGTCCCATTCCAGACCAATAAAATGAGAATCTCAGGGGTGGTGTCTGGACTCCGTGTTATTTAAAAGCTCCCAGGTGCCTCTCATGTGCAGCCAGGGTGAGAACTACCCCTCCACACCTCGTTTAGTGATCTCGTCCCTCATGGCCCCAGTTACCAGCTAAAACAGTAAAACTTCCTGGCTCAGCCCAGATCTTTCTTCCGAGTTCTGGCCTTTCACCTGCCTACTGAACGTCTCTCCTGTGGCCTGCAGGCACCTGATCAGAACTGAACCAGTTGTCCTCTCTCTCAGAGTTGCTCCTGTTACTGCCCTTAGTTCAGGGAATGGCACTGGAGTTTAGGACATCACCCAAGCCAGAGACCTGGCCGGCCTCCATGACCTCTTCCTCCTCCTTCTATCACACCTGCATCCATTTCATCTGCCTGCTAAACATGCCATCTTCTCTCTCCTGGCCAAAGCAGGCCTCCTCACATCCCTGCTGGTAGGTCTCTCTGCCTCTCGTTTCTCTCTAGACCACCTTCAATGTCTGCCCCACTTTTAAGTTAAAATTGGAACTCCTTTCAAGGCACACAAAGTGCTTTGTGATGTGCGCCTGTGGATCTCCCCACCCGGCCGCCCCATGTTCCTCATCACACCGTATGCTCACTTCCAGACTGTTTGCAGTTCCTGGAAAGTACCTGGCTCTCTGTGGCCTCCTTGCCTTTGCACGTGTAGCTCCCTAGGGGGAAATGGCCTTAACATTCCACCTTGACCCGATCAGCTCTTAGTCATTTCAGACCTCACTGCAGTGGTCCCCTCCTCTGGGAGAGCCTTGGTTACGTATTCTGGCTCTGTGTGCCTAAAGCAACCTGTGCTTACCTTTATCATAATAGTCTAGTGTAACTATCACTTCACCATCATTCCCACACACCTAGGAGCTCCTTCAAGTAGGGGCTGTGTCTTTTTTCTCTTTATTCTCAGCACATAGTAGAGACTCAAAAAATATTTGTGGATGAAACAGTGGTAATTCCAGAATATCTAAGAAGGGCTTAGTGGTAGCAGTCTGCTTGGAAGAAGGGCCTAGGGATTTACCCTGAAACTACATTTTCAATTAACTTTTAATTTTGTCTTAGAATTTTAAGTTAAAAATCTTGAGAAATGATGAAGATTTCTAAAAATTATTTTATTCTTACTTTAGACAAGATTGTGAAAAATATCAGTTTTCCATATTTAAGAATATTATTATTTTAATTTGGGGTGGGTAGAGTGGTGGTAAACAGAGAGATTTGGTGTCTAGTAAAGAGTCCCCCACACCAGACCCTTAGGAAGGAAGAGAGGGAGAGGGATGTAGGCAAGAGCAGACTGAAGGAGGGACGGTGAACTGCTTTTGAATTATGATAGTTATTTGTCGTTTTTAGTTGGCAATCAAGTGCTGGTAGCAGATGCTTTAGCATTAGACACACTCACATGCCTTCTGACCATCACATTATTACCTTTCCCATAGGCTATAGTCTGTGTTCATAAGTTGACTAAATTATCAACATTTTCTAAAGAAAAACAACATTAACCCATTTTTCTCTCTTTAAATATTAGTGGCACCTATAAATTAGATTTTACTGACCATATCCAAAAGTATTATGGGTAACTAATATTGTTCAATACAGATTTCTGAACCATCAGTCATCATTGAAGATCCAAATGATGCTATTCTTTCTCTGTTAGTTACCTTGTTTTTGGAGTTTTGGAAGCGGCGCCAGGCGGAGCTTGAGTATGAATGGGACACTGTTGAGTTACAGCAGGAAGAACAACCCCGTCCAGAATATGAGGCACGGTGTACTCATGTGGTGATCAATGAGATTACTCAGGTAAGGAGGATGTGATTTAGATGCGATTTAGTCTATTTATGGCAAGGGTTCTCAACCTTGGCTGCACATTGGAATCACCTGGGGACCTTAAACAATATGGATGCCTGGCTTCCATCACTACATACTCTGATGGTACTTAGTGGCCTGGGGTGTGTTCTGGGCACAGGAGTTTTTTAAAGCTCCTCTGGTGATTCCAATGTGCAGCCAAGGTGAAGAAGCACTGCTTAGAACAGTGGACATGGGAGATAAATGAGGTTCCTTCTTTTATAATAAAAGTAAAAAAACAAAAATTAGACTCTGACATAAATGGGTAAGACAAGACGCATTGGTTTGTGTCCTTTCTGAATACCAGTAAAAAATGCAAAAAAAAAAAATAGACTCTATGACATAGATGTTTAAGAAAAGCTGCATTGGGTTTTATAGTTGATTCTCAATTTTTCACATGCGCCTTCATTATTATAGCCCCTCTTTTTTTTTCTTCTTTCTTATTTACTAGTCTTTTTTTTTTTGTGTGTGAGGAATATCAGCCCTGAGCTAACATCCATGCTAATCCTCCTCTTTTTGCTGAAGAAGACCAGCCCTGAGCTAACATCTATTGCCAATCCTCCTCCTTTTTTTCCCTTTTTCTCCCCAAAGCCCCAGTAGATAGTTGTATGTCATCGTTGCACATCCTTCTAGTTGGTATATGTGGGACGCCGCCTCAGCATGGCTGGACAAGCAGTGTGTTGGTGCACGCCCGGGATCCGAACCCGGGCTGCCAGTAGCAGAGCGCATGCACTTAGCCGCCAAGCCATGGGGCCAGCCCTACAGCCCCTTTTTCATCCTAAACTAGCTGCCCCTTTGTGTTGTACTAAGCCTCAGTCACTGCTCCACCTTCTGGTTGGGATGTGCACAGAATAGTGTGGCTCTTATCCTAAGGAAGGAGAAAGGATGGAGGAAGAAGGGAAACATTTTTTGAAGTTTAACTAGGTTCAGGCACCATGCTAGGCATTTTATATGATTGGAAAGGTAAACTTGTTGCTGCAAAATAAAAAATAAAACTATGTATCTCTGTATAAATATTCCAAAGCCAGTGGAAGATGATTTTTGAATCATCTGCATTATTTCTTCTTCCATCAACAGAAAATTTAGAGGTGATTGTACTGGCAGTCATCAGCATAAGGACAGTAGGTTTGGAATACGAATAACTCTTGGAAACAAAATGCTTTTACCAAGAGCATCTGAAAACGTCCCCAACTGTAGATTTTATAAATTGAATCACAGATTTACAGAATGTTGGCTCTAAAATAGACTGGAGGGAACAGTTCAACCTCCTCATTTTATGAATGGAAAAAAATGAGGTTCAGTTATCAACAGAAGGTGACAATTGTGTTTTACAATGTAACAAGCTTCAAATAATCTCCATTATGAGTAGTTGCCACTGTTTACTACGGAAGATGGAGTCAAAGCATGTGTTGTTGAAAGGTTGTACATTCAGAAATGAAAGCTGAAACTTAGAAAAATTAGATGTTTATAACATCTTTTGAGTACTGGAAAACAAAAGCTTACAATATTGGCAGCATAGGAAAAATACTGAAGAAAAGACAATTTGGTAATTAAACCTGCCAGTTTTAAATTTAAAATTGCCAACTAATGAGTTAAATTTCCGTTTGAACGTTGCTTATTAAAAAAATGAAGATGAAGGTTCAAGTTTCTTGACCTTTCTTCCTCATTTTACTCTTGTTGGTAATACATCCTCTGTTGGTTTAGAGAGGCCTGTAGTGTGGTGGTGAAGTCTTGGGAATGCAAGAGTTGAATTCAAATCCAAACACAGCAGCTTACTAGCTGAATGATCTTGGACAAATTATTTAACTTCTCTGTGCCATAGTTGCCTCAACTGTAAAATGGGGATAAAAGAGTTGCTTCCTCATATGATTGTAGGAAGGATTAATTCATTTAATGTGTAGAACCTGCTTAGAATAGTACCTGGCACAGAGTAAATGCCATGTAAGTATTGGCAGCTATTCTACAATAGCTACTCTTACAATCCAGGTAAATCTTGAGAAGTACTGATTTCTTCTCTTAAAATTTCAAATATAGTCATATAAACTATAAAATGGAAACTTCAAAAATTCTTTAAAAATTCATAGTTATGCCGAATTAATATATAAAGCTCAACTAAGAAACACATAATAGATACGTAATATTTGCAGACATCTGTGAAGTTTTTTGTCCTGCATGGGCTCTGTGCTATCATTGCAGCCACTTCTGAAATCGAAGACAAGCTCAGGAGTGTAGCTTTACACCTTGGCTTCGTCGGATGTCCAAACTCCTGAGCTCAGGTCCCGGCAGATAAACAGTTTATTATTCACGCTTACATTTTCAACAAATATGGAAATGAACACTGCACATGTTTTGTTTCTATGTTTGAAATTGTTAACAAACAACATGCAATTAAAGTAAGGAGGCTGTGTTTGAAAACTAAATTTAAAAAAAATTAAGCCAAGGATTTAGTGAGTGATTAGAAGAAAAATCATTTCATTGGAGTGAACCCCTTGATTGAGTAAACTTTTTTTTTTTTTTTTTGATTAGGAAGAAGAGCGTATTCCCTATACTGCCTGCGGAAAATGTATACGTATAACCCTGTGTGCAAGTGCTGTCTTGTTCTGGGTAAGAGTCTGTCACAAATTTTTTAATATCTAATTTTATGTATGTATTTATGTATTTATGTATGTATGTGAGGAAGATTAGCCCTGAGCTAACATCTGTTGCCAATCTTGCTCTTTTTGCTGAGGGAGATTGGCCCTGGGCTAACATCTGTGCCTATCTTTCTCTACTTTATATGGGACGCCGCCACAGCATGGCTTGATGAGCGGTGCGTCAGTGCACACCCAGGATCCAAACCTGCGAACCCGAGGCCACTGCAGCAGAGTGCACGTACTTAACGGATACGCCACCGGGTCGGCCCCTTAATATCTAATTGTATTTTATTTTATTTTTGTTTTGTTTATTGCGGTAACATTGGTTTACAACATTGCATAAATTTCAGGTGTTCATCATTATACTTCTATTTCTGCATGGATTACATCATGTTCTCATGTTCACCACCCAAATACTAATTACAACCCATCACCACATACATGTGCCTAATTATCCCTTTCGCCCTCCTCCCTCCCCTCTTCCCCTCTGGTAACCATCAATCCAATCTCTGTCTCTGTGTGTTTGTTGTTATTATCTACTACTTAATGAGTGAGATCATATGGTTTTTGACCTTCTCCCTCTGACTTATTTCACTTTGCATAATACCCTCAATGTCCATCCATGTTGTCACAAATGGCTGGATTTCATCATTTCTTATGGCTGAGTAGTATTCCATTGTGTATATATACCACAACTTCTTTATCCATTCGTCCCTTGATGGGCACTTAGTTTGCTTCCAAGTCTTGGCTATTGTGAATAACGCTGCAATGAACACAGGGGTGCATGTATCTTTATGCATTGGTGTTTTCAAGTTCTGTGGATAAATACCCCAGCAGTGGAATAGCTGGATCGTATGGTAGTTCTATCCTTAATTTTTTGACGAATCGCCATACTGTTTTCCATAGTGGCTGCACCAGTTTGCACTCCCACCAGCAGTGTATGAGAGTTCCCTTCTCTCCACATCCTCTCCAACACTTGTTGTTTCCTGTCTTGTTAATTATAGCCATTCTGATGGGCATGAGGTGATATCTCATTGAAGTTTTGATTTGCATTTCCCTGATAGTTAATGATGTTGAACATCTTTTCATGTGCCTGTTGGCCATCTGTATATCTTCTTTGGAGAAATGTCTGTTCAGATCTTTACCCCATTTTTTAATTGGGTTGTTAGTTTTTTTGTTGTTGAGATGCATGAGTTCTTTATATATTTTGGAGATTAACCCCTTACCTGATGTATGGTTTGCAAATATCTTCTCCCAATTGTTAGGTTGTCTTTTCGTTTTGTTGATGGTTTCCTTTGCTGTGCAGAAGCTTTTTAGTTTGATGTAGTCCCATTTGTTTATTTTTTCTTTTCTTTTCTTTTTTTTTTGTGAGGAAGATCAGCCCTGAGCTAACATCCATGCCAGTCCTCTTTTTGCTGAGGAAGACCGGCCCTGAGCTAACATCTATTGCCAACCCTCCTCCTTTTTTTTCCCTTTTTCTGCCCAAAGCTCCAGTAAATAGTTGTATGTCAGAGTTGCACATCCTTCTAGTTGCTATATGTGGGATGCAGCCTCAGCATGGCCGGACAAGCGGTGCGTCGGTGCGGGCCCGGGATCCGAACCCCGGCCACCAGTAGTGGAGTGCGCGCACTTACCGGCCAAGCCATGGGGCTGGCCCCTGTTTATTTTTTCTGTTGTTTCTCTTGCCCGGTCAGACATAGTGCTTGAAAATATGTTGCTAAAACCGATGTTGAAGAGCTTACTGCCTATGTTTTCTTCTAGAAGTTTCATAGTTTCAGGTCTTACATTCAACTCATTAATCCATTTTGAGTTAATTTTTGTGTATGGTGTAAGGTAAGGGTCTACTTTCATTTTTTTGTATGTGGCTGTCCAGTTTTCCCAACACCATTTGTTGAAGAGTCTTTGCTTTCTCCATTGTATGCTCTTGGCTCCTTTGTTGAAGATTAGCTGTCCATAATATCTAATTTTAAATGTTGAGGAAACTAAAAACCAAGCCGGAGAATATGTAGCCTAATAGGGAGAATTGTTTCCAGAGAATTACTTAGCCACCATGTGGAGCAACTCTCAAGGTTTCAAAATATTGATCTTTTCTCAGTGGTTCTTCAGAGTTCTTTCCCATCATTTGTTTAAATCAGATCAATGGTTTGGGATTTTCCAGTTTCTGGAGAAGAGACCAAATGGGAGGCAGTCAGAATTCTAAAATTTTCCAACAGTAACAATTAAAATAAAATGTCTAGGAGTAGCCTTAACAAAAAGATAATAGGACCTATCAAAGAAAACATAAAAACTACTGGAAGACATAGAGGTCTTAAACAAATGATTCTCAATAAAAAGATAATATTTCTAAAATATCAGAACTTATGAAATTAATTTTTATTATTAATAAAATCATATTAGTAATATAATGAGATTTTATTGGCTAAAGAATAGCCAGATTAGTGAATAGGACGTGAAGCCCAGATACAGACCCTGATATCAGTGGTAATTTAATATATGAGAAGGGAGGCATTATAAATCAGTGGGATAAGGAAAGATTATTCAGTAAATGGTAATGGAACACTTGTTAGCTATTTGGGAAAAAAGTAAGGATTGAAACCATACTAATAACCACATACTGTAGTAAGTTACAGAAACAAAGTAACAGTATAAAAAACTAGAAATAAATATTGATGAATATACAATCTCTAGATGTAAAAAGACTTTCTAAACCTAATAGCAATAGAAGAAGTTTCAGAGGAAAATATTTAAAGATTTCCAGACATCAAAGTCATCCTAAGTTTGAACAAAACACCAGAAGAAATATTGTCAACAAATAGGGCAAAGTGTTAATATCTTCAATACATAGAGTCTGGAGCATTTCTAAGATAACACTAAAGATCCCAGGAGCTAAGGAGGCAGAGAAACATGAAGACACATTCACAAAAGGAAAAATATCATGGCAAATGTCAACTCTCAATAGTAATTGAATTGGTGCACATTAAAGTGAAATATGATTTTTCACCTCTTAAGTGATAAGGCTTAGTGTGTGTGAGGATGAAATGCAGTGATCAGCTCCTCTCTCATACCTAGGCTGTTGGAATTGGACATGCTCTGGCCTTCTTAGAAGCCAGGTTGTCAGTACATATCAAGAGTCAAAAATATTCATATGCTTTAATCCACTAATTCAGCTTTTAAAAACTTTTAATCAGGAAACATCTCAAAATGGTAAGTAAAAGTAAAGAGTTTGTCACAGACATATTTATTTCACATATATATATACATCTTAGCTAAGATATCCTACTTCCAACCCTTTGTACAGTGGAATATTGTGCAGCCATGAAAAAGTATGTCCATGAAAATATTTTATGACATGTAAAAATGTTATGGTTATGAGAGGCTTAGCGAAAGGATAAAATTAATGTATAAAATGATTTTCAGTATGCCAACAATGCATAGTTTTGAAGGAATTATGCCTATGTGTAGATAATAGATACATTTTTTCCTATTTTTCTTTGTATTTTGTTCTTTATTTTGATAGTTAGGAGTCTTTCAGTTGTAGGTGACAGAAAATCAATCTCTGATTAGTTTATACAGCAACAACAAAAATGAGAGTGAACGGGATTTATTGGTTCCTGTAACTGAAAATCCCAGGTTTGAGGTATGGCTTCAGTCAAGGATAGATACTGCAGCCCAGATGATGTTATGGGCTATGTTTTGTTCTGTCTTCATTCTGCATATTGTGATCTCCTGGTATGGTGGTTCTAGGCACTCCCTTATGGTCACAAAATGGCTGCAGCATTCCAGATCTCACGTCATATCCAAGCCAAGAGAGATTTCTTTTAGCATTTTCCTCTATTGACAGAGGAAGCTTCCCTGTCTCTTTCCCGTGGGCACTAGCAGATATCTCCTCACATCTCAATGGCTCTTATTAGGTTGTCTTTGAATCAATTGCTGAGGCCAATAGGATGAGATACCTATTTGTCTCAAGTCAATTAGGATCTACCTCTGAAGTCCAAGGAAGCAGGGGAGAGTCCAGTCCAAACCACAGGACTGCAAGTGGAGGAGCAGTTATTCCCCCAAAGCAAAATCTGGGTCCTCTTCTAAGACTGGGAACAGATCCAGGGCAGCAGAAGCAACCAGTATCCACTACAGGGTACTTTCAAATTTTCTACAATGAACACGCATTAAAGTTATGATCGGAAAAGTATATTAAAGTATAATCAGAAAAGATATGTAAGAAACTTGAGGAAGGAGAAGGAAAAGCTTCCTGGCCTCCTATGAAGAAATATCGAACCCATCAAGTGCCCCGAAGAACTATGGAAACATATCAAGTTTGTAAAAGCTCTGAAATGAATTAGAATTCATTACATAAACCATGTGGGAGGCAGTGCCATGTTGAGGTTAGTGTGTCTTTGTAGTTTTTGAGTATCTCAGTTCTTTCACTTACTATTTGCTTAATTTGGGGCAAATTGCTTAATCTCTCTGTGGCTCCATTTACTTATCTGTAAGAGAGATATAATACTACCTACCTCACAGGGTTGTTGTGAGGATTTGAAAAGTAGATGTGTGCTGAGGTGAACAGTAAGCATTTAAAGAATCTTAACTATTATAATTACTTAATACTTTAAAACATTATTATGAAGATAATTTTTTAAAATACGTACTATTTAAATGACCTTTTCTGTGTTGTGCTGAGGGAATAAGACTCAATACAGCTTCTCTAATAGTACATTTTTCTCAGCCTTGGCTAATTTTCACATACACTCACACACACACACACACACACACACACACACACAAATGTTATTCCTTTCACAAATATTAAGCCTTAACTATGAAAGAAAGGAGATAATGAGAGAGATTAGAAGAGGAAATATAATGCCTTCTCTATACACTCGTGGCTCAAAAAGTAGGAAAAGCATCTTGCTAACTCTTTGGTTGCCATAATCATAGCTAACATTTATGTGGTATTTTTCATGTGCATTTTAATGTTCTAAGTGTTTTTACCAGTAGTAACTTGTTGAGTCCTCACAACAATCCTATAAGTAGTTGCTATTATTATCCTCCTATTATATGGATGAGGAAATGGAAGCCCCAAAAGGTTAAGTCATTTGCACCAGGTCCCACAGTTCGTGGCAGAGCCGGGATTCAAATGCAGGAGTCGGGCTCCAGGACTGCGCCTCTAATCACCCCCCTTTACTGCTCTCCACAGGTGGAAACCAGCCTCTCTCTTCGACTGTAAACAACATGACATTTGCTTGGTCCTGAAATTCACATTCTTCGTAGCTTTTCTCTCTTGTGGTAGTCATCACAAGCAGTCAGATACATCGAGTACATACTTCTGGAATAAGTCCAAGAAAGTAGATGTAGGGAAAACAGTTTAAAAATGGGACTTTTAATGTGCATTGTGCAGTGGCCACAGGAAACCTGCCGAGCGAGGAAGTGAAATTCTACTGCATGCAAACTATGCTTCTAGACACCCCTTCTGACATTGGGTCTCGGCAGTCAAAAATGCAGTGGATTAGTGAAATGAATCTTGTGCACATGCAGGTATGAATAACTGCCAGTTTAAGATCTTAACATCTAAGTGTGAAAAGTGTGTGAAGCTTCTATCAGCAGAGACCTGCTGTCATTTCCAACAGCGACCTCAGGGCACCTCTGCAGCTTCATTGGTCCCGTTCGGAATCTCACCTGCTACGGTGGCTAAGACAAGAGCTTGCACCTCCTGACCCTTGAACCCGTGATGAGTTCTCTGTTGGAAGGAAACATATCCTCTTAATAGATTATAACTGAGTAAAAAACACTAATTCATAACCTAAATCTCTAATTGTAGAAGGGATGTTTTTACTGGTTCTGCTATACACAGACTTTTTCCTTCTACCAGAACCTGCTACCAGTAATTCCATTTTTACTCCATCTGAAGATGCACTCGCTCTTTCTTTTTAGTAGAACTTCTTTTTTAGAGAAGTTTTAAGTTTACAGAAAAATTGCACAAAAAGTACAGAGTTCTCACATACCCCTCATGCCCTGCACGCAGTTTCTCCTCTTGTTAACATATTACTTTAGTGGGTGTACTCTCTTTTAACTTCCATCAGTCCTTTTCCTTTCTTTGAAATTTACCATGCCCGATTTCCACCTCTCTTGTGGCAGTTTTGTGAGATTTACATCACTTCAAACATGCACCTTGTCCATTTAAGTGTGAGGCCAATTTTCTTTTTTTTTTTTTTTTGGTAAGTAAGATTGTCGCTGAGCAAACATCTGTGCCAATCTTCCTCTGTTTTCTATGTGGGACACTGCCACAGCATGGCTTGATGAGTGGTGTGTAGGTGCGCCTGGGATCCAAACCTGTGAACCCCTAATTGTGGGGCCAATTTTTAAGTATAAAAATACGATTATGGGGGCCGGCCCAGTGATGTAGTAGTTGAGTTCGTGCGCTCTGCTTTGGTGGCCTGGGGTTCATAGGTTCGCATCCTGCGCGTGGACCTACACACTGCTTGTCAAGCCATGCTGTGGCGGTGTCCCATATAAAGTAGAGGAAGATGGGCACGGATGTTGGGCCAGGGCCAGTCTTCCTCAGCAAAAAAGGGGAGGATTGGCAACAGATGTTAGCTCAGGGCTGATCTTCCTCACACACACAAAAAATGATTATGGATGAGTCTCATGCTGCTGTTTTTATTGTGTTTTCAGATCCTACTGATCATCGCTTCGGTTATTGGGATCATTGTCTACAGGCTGTCAGTGATGATTGCATTTTCTAGAAAACTTCCCAATGCCTTTAATGGAACAGACCCAATCCAGAAGCTTCTGACTCCACAGACAGCCACGACCATCACTGCTTCCATCATCAGCTTTATCATCATCATGATTCTGAACATGATATATGAAAAAGTGGCAATCATGATTACTAACTTTGGTAAGGTCCTGCTATAGTTCAGGTCATTCCTAAGACATTTCTACGACCTGGTGAAAATAGAGACTATATCTTTTAGGCATTTTAATTTCAGGATGTTACAATTTTTAGAAAATTTCAAGTGTAAATGTATTTTCTCTAGCTTGTATAGGAAATGAATTATCTACAGCTTTGCTTTACTAAAAGGGACAAAGCAAAGACAATCATTAGAATGTCCAAGCTCTGTGTAAACAGAGCAGTGCTGAATAATATTTTCAATTACATTAGATCATGTACCCTATTGTTGAAAGTAAATGGTCTCCTTATTGCACATAAGTGGAATAGTGTCATGGTTCCAGTGGCAAATATGCTCCTCTGTTGCTGAGAGGACAAGTAATACACTGTTGCATGTCTTCCCCCCATGCTGTTCATTTTAATATAAATCCATTCTCATCAACTCTGGCTTTTGTAATAAATGTTTCTTCTCTCTGGCTTGTATCCCAGGCAGCTGCTTAGTGGCCAAAGTTAAGTGCTTCCCACACGCTGCATATGCCTGGGTCATTCTCCAAATGGTCTGCTTAGTGGTCATCTTCTGAAAATGATCAGACCAATTTAAATGCTAAGCTAGGAGGATGACCTGTTTTATCTTCCCCAAATGCTTTTAGCAAGTTGCCCCTTGTTTTGTTTGTTTTCTTCAACAGACCTACCTTATTGCAATTCAGGAAGACAGGAGAATATCATTTAGCAGGCTATTCAAAAATAATTTTCTGTCAACTTAGACCTGAGAAAAGACAGTTCTTGCCCATTTGATAGCATTGAGCTTGTAAATTTTAAGGAAGAGTTGAATATTTTTTGCCTTGTGGGGATATTATATTCAGAGGGGGGTGCGGTGGGGGAACTCTTAGAACAGTGTGTAAACTTGGAATTAACGCAGTAGCTATATTAAGGAATTCAAAACAGCTTTAATGGAAACAGTGTGAACTGTATTTTTTTTTACCGTGTGAACTCATGTATCAGTGTCTTTGATTAGGGTCTCAAAGCTGTTCACAATTTTTAAATCCTCCTTCTCTTTGTTTTAACTACAGAACTCCCAAGGACCCAAACCGATTATGAGAATAGCCTAACCATGAAGATGTTCTTATTCCAGTTTGTCAACTATTACTCTTCGTGTTTCTACATCGCATTCTTTAAGGGCAAATTTGTAGGTTATCCAGGAGATCCAGTTTATTGGCTGGGAAAATACAGAAATGAAGAGGTGTGAATATAGAACTGTATTCTCTTGACAGTTGTAGCTGCTTCATGTTTTCTCTCAGTTGCCCAGTGAACATTTTTTTTGTTGTATATTCCTTAGATTTTTTTTTTAGTCTAAACAGAATATCAGAAAAAATAAAATTAATGACTCTATTTCATGTTAGACCCATCTAAAATTTAAATGAGATTTTCTTAATATTCCAGTGTGAGCCAGGTGGCTGTCTCCTTGAATTGACAACGCAGCTGACAATAATCATGGGAGGAAAAGCAATCTGGAATAACATACAAGAGGTGTTACTTCCGTGAGTATTAAATTGTGTAATCTTGGGGATGTGATGAGAGATGGAACAGCCCACCCATCCAGGTCTTTTGCCTACATGTCCACATAGCTAAATGCCCACTTCTAAAATGGAGTAGACTTGATGCTTATCAAAGGTCTCCAGACAGGATGGTCCCAACCAGTGGTGTAAATATATCCACTGTTTAATAATTATGTTTAAAAATCTCCTTTTTTTTTTTTTTTTTGTTGAGGAAGATTCGCCCTGAGCCAACATCTGTTGCTGATCTTCTTCTTTTTTGTGTGTGGGCCACTGCCACAGCATGGCCACTGACGAGTGGTGTAGGTCTGTGCCTGGGAACCGAACCAGGGCCACTGAAGTGGAGTGCACTGAACTTAACATCTAGGCCACCAGGGCTGGCCCCAAAAGCCTCCCTTTTTATATTTACCATAAATCCCCATCTGCTATAGTTTATGCCTGTTAGCCCTATTAGTTGTTGGTGGCTGACTGATGTAGCCCTTTAGGAGATGGCCCTTGTTGGGGCTGTGAACTAAGGATTTCCACAACTTCTCACAACTTTCTCCTCCCTTTATACCATGCATTTAAAAACCAGTAATAATAATTTGTTGAGTTCCTAGTATGTGCTAGTCACTGTATTAAGTGCTTTATATATATATATATATATATCATGTAATTTTCCAAACTATCCTTATTTTGATGTCCCTTTTGCAAATGAAGACTATGTGGCTTAAAGAGGTTAAATGACTTACCCAAGTTCACATTGCCAATAAGATACTACTATAGGATTCAAATCTAAGACCCCATGACTCCAAACCCACATACCTTCAAGAATAGAGATTCTCTTATGGTCCTAAGGCACAGGGTTCCATGTGATAAATGTCTAAAATAAAAGAGATAAATGTCTAAAATAATAACCACAAAGCTTTTGACTGGTCTTTCCCTAAAAAATGAGAAGAACAGATGTTAGCTAAGGTCATACTGTCCTTTTAAATTTTTGCTTAAGCCTGATCCCATATCAGTGGAAAGTCCTAGGCCATCTGCAATTTCTGGGAGCTTACTGTATTAGTTTTCTATTGCTGCTGTAACAAATATCCCACACAAAACAACACAGATTTAACATCTTATGGTTCCTGAGGTCAGAAGTCTGCCCCAGGTCTCACTGGGCTAATGTCAAGGTGTTAGCAGGGCTGTGTTCCTTTCTGAAGGCTCTAGGGGAATCTGTTTCTTTGCCTTTTCTAACTTCTAGAGGCCATCCACATTCTTTGGCTTGTAACCTCTTTTCTCCATCTCAAAGCCAGCAATGTTGCATGTCTTAACTCTCCTACTATAGTCACATCTCTTTCTCTCTCTCCCTTCTTTTCTACCACCCTTTTCTACTTTTAATGACCCTTGTGATTACATTGGGCCCACCTAAATAATCTTTCTATCTTCAAGTCAGCTGATTAGCCACCTTAACTCCATCTGCAACCATAATTCCCCTTTGCCACGTAACCTAACATTCATATGTTCTCGGGGTTAGGATGTGGACATCTTTGGGGGGACCATTTTTCTGCCTACCATACTTAGCTTTTCAAGATAGTTTCTGGCTCTGTGTTTCTCTTCTCACAAAATTTTTGATCTCTCTCTATCTTGCCTCCCACATCTGTATTCTCTTCTGCAGGCCAACCTGAATGTAGAGTGTAACCCCTCTCCTTGGTGTCCTCCAAAACCACTCACACAAGCACGCTTTACTGATGTTTGGGGCACAGAGGCAGAAACTCAAAAAACTTTAATTTTGAAATAAAAAACCTCCATCTTTTTAAAGACTTTCATCCCACCGTACAGCTGGGATTTTTTGTAAGCACCCTTCGTTGTAGGCTCCAGTCTCCTGCCATTTGACTTGTTTCTCTACCACATACAACTTCCCTCTCTTTCTTTCTCCTCCCTCCCCTTTCTTCTGTGTCTCCCTCATTACTAAGTTTTTCTGTTCATTTTCCTTGTAGAGCAGTTAAATTATTTTTTCCCTGTTTTTATAGAGCGGAAACCTCTGGGTTTCAGTGTGTCCTTCCATATTTCTTCACCAGGCATTCATCCTCCAACTTCAATATGAATTATCAAAGTCTGTCTCTAAACAAAGACATCCCTCTCCTCCCCAAAAGATTCTGATCTTAGCTGTGAAGTTAATATTTTTTTTAGCCTACCGTGCAGTAAACAGCCCTTACCTTCATTGAGCTCATATGCAGATTTTTCCAGATGAGTAAAGGTAGGTCATGCACAAATACTGTGTTTGTATGTGAAAATAAATAGAGGAAAGGCTTAACTTAGATTATTAAGAAGCGTTTTCTGAAGGAAGTGGGTTAATTATTTAACACTGAATTTTCATGACTAATTGGTTGTCAGTGAGCTATTTTCTGATTTAAATATTAGGGGTGGAGGGTATATTTCCTAAACTGGTACCGAGAAATTCATATGAAATGAAACTTGTTCACATGGCATATTTTAAAATAAAGGATGTGCTATAGTATCCATGGTCTGTTTGTGCCTTCACTGTAAGTGAGTTGCATTACTTAATTGTTGCATTACTCCATTGTTGCAAATTACAGTAACCTGAACTTTGCCTTAGGTTATTTTTACCCCGGCCTAAAAATTAGGTGGTGTGGTTTTAAATGATCTTTCCCTTGTTTGAAAACTGGAAATGCTAAATATTAGCCAAATTAGAGAGTGACTTAGGCTCTTCTCATCACAGCTGCTTGTCTTTGCATAAGTGCTGGTTTCCTTCCTGCTTTTTTCATACAAAAGCTTAACATACCAACGATGTATCAGTCACTCTTGCTACCTACATCCATCCCAAAAATATATAGGAAGGGAGAGAAAAGCCTTATAAATCAGCGGCTGTCTCCACGCCATTTAAATATTTCAAGGAACATAGTGAAGTGAGTTTCACCGTAAACTTACCTTCCTCCACCTCCCAAGCGAACTTGGGGTCCTTGACTAGGATTCTTGGAACAATTGAAGAAGCCTATCTGGCACTGTGATCCAGTTCCCTTTGGGCTCTCTGTAGCATCTAGAGCAGTACCTGGCATTTCGTGGGTCCTCAGTCAGAAGCACTTGAGGGGACGAGTGACTCATAGCTTCAAATACATAACATCAGTAAATTAATAGAATTGTTTGTTGGACCCAGAGAACAAGCTCAGAGCTCTTTGGTCTTCCCAGGCTCACTCAGTATTTTGATATTTGAGGCATTCCTGGGAATTTTATTGACAAATGACTGGTACAATTCCTGCGTTGAGCAACTTACTCTGGAGAAATTTTTATGATAAAATGTTAAGGAAAATAGATTTAAATATCCAAAATGCTAGTAGCATCGTCCTTTGGTGTTTATATAATGGATGGCTGTAATTTTCTTCCTTGAATGTTTTCTGTAGTTTCCACAATGGATATGCACTATTATGTAATAAAAAAAAGTGAACTGTTATAAGAGAAAATATCCCTTCTCCAGATATGATTTGGCTAGAGGATGAACCAGAGACATACAATAAGAGAATCCTAATACAGGCACCCCTCACTGGCCATACTCACTCTTTAAATTCGGGAACAGTAAACTCAGGAATAAAATAGATTCAGTTAGTGAAGGATGCTTGTATTCAAAATTAGCAAGTTGGAATACTGTAGTATGTCCTAAACAGAAATGGTGATTATTCTGTAGTATGTGGATTAAACACGATTACGAAGATACAAAGACAAAATGAGGTGTAAAATGCTTCACACCACGCTTTACATATGATAGGTACTTAGTCAAGGGCAACTTATCATGCTGCTGTTAATGCTAGTATGCATGGTAAATTCCTAAAAAAATTATTTTGTATCCCCTACTAGAGGGAGGAAGCGTCCAGCCTTGGCCAGAGGAAGAAGTATCTGGCATCTGTATGTTTTAAAAGTTCCATAGATGATTCTCATGTACAGTCAAGATCAATAACCCCATACTGGAATCATAACCGAATAGAAAACCCAAAAGACCAAGGACAATGATGGATGGACTGCAACCCAAGATTTCCTACTGCAGATGAGTGGTTCAACTCAGGAACACTGAACAAGAGGCTCAGAGTCTGTAGCTCAGAAAAGAAGGACTTCTAATATGACCTCATGTGATTGGGTGGGGGAAGCCAGTACAGTACAAGAGGGAAGCACCAGATGAGTTAGTCATGCAAGTGGTGGCCAAGACAGATGTTTCATCCTGAATCCAAATTGTGATGGATTTGGGGCCTCCATAGTAAAAGACTTGCTCTTTGGAGCAAGTGTGCCCCTCTGGGGCAGAGAGAGGATTCAGCAAGAGGCTGAGGCTGGAAGTGGGAGGCAGAGCAAAATGTAAAGCAGTAGAAACCAGTCATCTCAAGTGAGTGCCATGAAGGGTGATGGACATGTGCAGCCCTCGTTACCAGCTGTGTCACAAGGCCCCTGGAATGGCTGTAAAACTGCAGATTCCGGGCCATCCCTCAGACTCGACTGATTATAGAGCTTTGGGTTGGGGCATAGGAAGCTACACTATCAACAAGCACTGCACATGGTTCTGAAAGGTGCTGAGGTAAGATCCACTGATCCAGACAGCGTTGTGTCCCCGAGCCAAGAGTCTAAGTCACTTAGGTCTTATTTCCAGCTGGCTTCAGCTAGTATAGCCTGTATTGGTCAAGAGAAAATCCCACACAGGGGGTTTTGATGTGTTAGGAAGCGTGCTAAATACCTTACCTGTTTTAAATCATTGGATCCTGACAGCAACACTGGGCAGTGTTGGCTTTATCACCCCATTTCATTTGAATTTGACTGAAGTTAAATAGCAAGTAAGCAATGGAGTGTGGGTTCCAATTCAGGGGTGCCTGAGTCCGTATCCCCTCCACTTTCCATGGCTTCCTGCCGTGTCCCTAATATCATAGAAGAGAAAGAAGTGGGGAAAGATTGCGAAGCCAGGGGCATGTTCTGTTGTAGAGACGAGATTCCCCTTAGTAAACAGTGGGGAGAGGCCAGTGATGAGTCAACACTGAGGTCAGTAGCAGTGGGAAACCCAGCATGGTGAGCTCTTTGTAATTCATATCTTACCCCGCGTGTATGCTTGTGCGCAACCTGCCCAACTGTCTTTACAGTAGTGTGACGCCTTCTCATTGTCCAAATTCGAAATCCATACAAACATGTTTAATCAGCCAAAGCTTAGCCAGATGTTTATATCTGTATTTGAAGTTGTTTGTTGCTGTGCCTCTTCTGATGAGCTCCACAAATAAACCACAAGCCAGCTGTTGCTTTAAGGGACAACGGTTCTCCCTGCTACAGGTGCATACCTCTTTTCACTGCCAACTCTGATTCCTTTTCAGGACAAAGTGCCATAAAAAAGGGGGCTTTGAGAAAGAAAAAGACATCACGTAATACAGACAACAGACAGCTCTGGGCAGTAGTATCCAGTAGTGGGCAGAACGCTGGGCCGCCAGTTGAGGCTGTGTTTTCTCCTAGCTCTGCACTGTGACTTTGAGGCAGCGTTTCACTTCTCTGGTCCTTGATTTGTTCAGCTTAAGATAAGGTCTTGTACCTGTTTTATCTAATGTCGATGTATGGCACTTTTTTCTCAGTGACCCTCAATGGCTCCCCCCACTTCCTTCAGAATAAAAAATGCCCAAATCCTCACAATGATCTCTTAGGCCCCAACCCCCCAAACAACCAGACTTGTTTCCACCAGCCTGCGTGCCGTCTGTCAAACGTGGGAGGCCTCCTCCTGCCTACTGGTCTCTAGTTGCTCTTCCCTCTGCCCCTTTGCCTCCTTCATAGCCTCCTTCACATGTCACTCTTAGTGAGGCCTTCCCTGCCACCATCCCCACTCCCCCACCACTAATGCAGACACTCTCCATTCTCCAGTCCTTGCCCCACTTTATTTTTCTCCACAGTACTTATCACCAGCTCACAGGCCATGTCTTTCTTTTATTTCTCTGCAGATGTTCATACTGGAAAGACCATTTTGAATAAGAGGAGGGACATGAAAAAAAAAAAAAGTTAATCAAATGAGGGAAAGTATCTTTTAAAAACTAAACTGCTCACATGAAAAGGAGGTAGGAGAAAAAATAGCAGTTACACTTTTGATAAACCCAGGTATATAGTCAGTGCTATTTTTCAAAATATTCTGGAGTAGGGAGGCAGAAATGAAATAATTTAGCGTGAAAACCAGAAATTAATTTCTTGGGAGGATTGTGTGTTCAGCTTCAAGTAATGAGCAAAATATTTTTATGACCTCGTTCTGATCATATTCTAATTTGTAATTGGATCTTTCTTGGCAGCTGGGTCATGAATCTGATTGGACGGTGTGGCACAGTCTCGGGCGCAGAAAAGATAACCCCCCGATGGGAACAGGACTACCATCTGCAGCTCATGGGCAAACTTGGGTTATTTTATGAATATCTTGAAATGAGTAAGTCCTTACTGAAGTTTTAGGTGATGTAAATTATACTGGAGTGTGTTTGGGATCCCAAGAGCATCCATTATTAAGCCAAATAATTATCTAGTGTATTGAAATGAAGAGGAGTATGTTTTTCTCCACTAGATAAAATTATCCAATCAGGCTTTCAAGTAAGGTGACTGTGTGTATCTTTGTCAATATTTATGTTGTACAGAGCTAAAGATTTATTACCAAGCGATGAAATAGAATATTCATTGAGGTACACGTTCACCGTTAATTCTCAGAGCATTCTAGCCATGTTGTCTGAGAATGAACTCAGAACTATTATTAGATGTGATTCAGCTTGGGCTGGAGTCCATGCAGGCACAGCTGTTAGCCGAGACACTTCTGAACTGAGTCATTTAAGCAAGGCTGTACAGAAAGCCTGTAGGAGCATGCTGCTTGGTGGCAGGAGTGATCACAGGGTCTCCCCCTTCACACTTCACACCTGGCTTTGACAGTGTGTGAGGTGTGAAATAAATATCTGTTTCTTCTAACCAGTGGTTTCTGCTTGGTTCCTTGAGTGACCTCATGGTTAATCACTGGCTTGAATTCAGAACCATTTTGCTGCTCTGGAATTAAGATTTAGCACAGCTCTCCTCCTAGTTGAATGTCTTTGTCCATTTTGTAGTATTTGCTAGGGCTCTGTTTCTCTTCAGTTGAACTTGATTTTGAGCTCTCAGTTGCCTTTAAATGGATGCATCTCAAAATAGATTTCCCTAGGAAACACTGTCTTTTCTATTATGCATGACACGATTATGTCTAATAGAAGGCTAACAATTTACATGTTTTGTGTCTGTGCCCTTTCAGCTAACCATTGCATTGAATTACAGTATTTTTAAGCTTAGGAGAATAGAAAAGGAAGCACAACATTTTGGTTGACAGGCCTTGCATTTATGCATACAGGTTTGTGTGTTTGCAAAGACACCGTTCTTTGTGGTTCCTGTTTACAAGTCTGCACATAGAGGGTGGTTTTTATTAAATCACATTCTATATATAAAATAATTGCTTTTAAAAGTATACATTATACATGGAAACACGTCTGCTTCCTTCGGTGAGTGAAAGGCTCATCTTGTAGCTTCTTCAGTCAACAATACTTTGCAGCCTGGAGTCTGATTTGAATTTCATTTTTGCTTTTATATGTTTCATGACCAGGTTCAGTTAAGGGTGTAGCTGCAGTACATAATGTAGGCTTTATATTTATTCATTTATTCTGTTTATTTTCAAAAAGGCTGTAAGATAATTACCTGTTATTCCAAAATGAGTCATAATTGTAAATATTTCTTATTGGAGCTATTATCAGCATTAAAAATAATAACATTCTGGGACAGAATATCATTTGTTATTTTAGCACAAAAAAAAACTTGGAAAAAAGTTATTTTTCTGTAGTTGATTATCAAATAAATGGCATTGAGAGGAAAAGTTATATGGTCATGCTTTGGGGAGAAGTTAATATGACTTTTAAAGTTTCATAGTCTCATGAAAATAATTACTAACTAAATAATTCGGCCTGATCCTACCCTATAAGAAAGGATAGAATAAGAACTGTTATAGACAGATTTTTTAGATTTATTAAATTGTTTTTCTATTATCCAAATAACGAATTAGAAAAATTAATCCATGTCTGAGAGTAGGCAGTCTGTTATTCTGTATTCAACACCAGAGTGAAATCTATTTTTTGTTCTTTTAGTTTGTGGAAGATAGAATTTTCAAGTGCCTCTTGAATTATTTTTGTTCCTCTAAAATAAATATAGAGTGCCTTTCACCACAGTTTTCTCCTTCCTGTTTTTCCCATGTTCGTTAATGATACCACCGTCTACCTTTTTAATCAGCCTCCCTGCTGCTGAAGGGAAATGTCTTCTGGCAAACCACCCTGGAGCCCTCCACCCTTGCTTAGGCCTTGCCGCCAGCCACTGTCTCTGTTCCCCTCTGCCCGCAGAGGGAACTAGAACTTGCCCCTGCCGGAAATACCTTTCTCTTCTTTTCTACATGAGGAATTCTGGCCAAGCCTCAGCGGTAACCCTCAACTTTTCACACAGATTTGCTGCTCTTTTCTCTAGGCATTAACAGCACTTGATTCCTGTCTGACGGTATGTGATTGGGTGCATGCGTCTCTCGCTGGCTAGACTGGTCCTTTTGGCGGTAGCTACCAAGGCCTTTGCATCTTTCAGTCCTCAGCTGGAGCACCACTGCCTGGACCTGGTACTCATAAATATTTATTTAAATGACTTGAGTTTGGAGTTTCAACACACATATAACTGTTAGTTGAATTTACATTAACGTTGCCCCAGCCACCACCAAGTTCTGTATAGCATATGTACTTGGGGGTTTTTTTGAGTAAAATTTCTTCTTTATGTTATTTAGTGAATTTCCCACCATCCTTTGAAATCATTAGAGTAACCTTGGCCTCCCCAAATGTGTGGTCCTGACTTCTGAGAACTCAGACATGGAACATAAGAGAAACAGTCAGTCTTAAAATCTGGAAGGCATCAAGTACCGTTTTGTCCTTAGAGCACTGCATAGCGCCGACACCAGTCTCTTGGGAGCTTGATGATGCCGTCCCAGTGGGCAGGTGCCACAAATCAAGTGCAGTTTCAGAACAGATTTGAAAGTGATGAAGTGGGCCCTGTTTGTCTCCAGTTCTCCCTCTTCCACCCTTGCGATGTTCACTTGACCTTGCCTTCTTCTAAGTTAATTTTTAAAAATCTATTAAAACAATGGGCTTCGTATATAATTTTCTCCATTAATTTACTGTAATTAATACCAGCTGTTCTTCAGCATCTCCTCGCACCCACCCCTGCTCTCCCAGGACTCAGGCCTGCCTTCCCCCTCCTCCCTTATCTCTGCTCTGTCTCTGCCCACCACCTGCATTGATGTTTCGTCATCTTTGCAGGATGAGCTTTCCAAAATGGCGACTAGGTAACTGGGGAAGCTTTGCAGGCCTCCTATCTCTTTACTCATTCATTCATTCATCCAGTGAACATTTATTGAGCACTTGCTATGCCAAACACTGTATCAGTTGCTGGGAATACCAAGATGAGTAAGACTTGGTGCCCACCCTCACAGAGCCAAGTGACGGGTGGAGAGTACTTGGTAGATTGTTAGGAAGGTGAATACAAATCAGACTTCCTAGAGCAGGTGACATCTGAACTGGATTTTGAAGGGTGAATGGAAATTAGCTATCTAAAGTTTGGTAGGGAGAATGGACATTTCATGCAGAGAGGTGGACACATTTAAAAGTACAAGGGCATGAAACAGCTTGGCCAGATCAAGGAATGGCAAGTAAAGTATGACTAGAACAAAGGATCCATAGGTGGGAATATCAGGTAAGCAAGGGCTATATCATGACAAGTCTTGTGTGCTTAGCCAGGGGACTTGAACTCATCCTTAAAGATATAGGGATACATTGGAATATTTGCAAGCAAGAGAATTGCATAATGTTTATGTTAAAGAAGGTCAGATTACTCTGGCAGCAGAAGGGAAGATAATATTTTGGGTAGAGTTCATATTTGGTGGGAGGAGGCTATTTTGGGAGGCTGACACTAGGTAATGCAGACAACAAGTGATAAGTGCCTAAATCAAGGCTGTGAGGATAGGAATAGAGATAAGGAGACAGATTTGATAAGTGTTAAAGAGGTGAGTAGGATGGCAGGTGAGGAATAGAATTGTTGAGATAACTCCAGGAACCTGAATGTGCAGGAAGGAATAAAAGGAGAGGAGCTGGTTTTGAGGAAATTGTTCAGTGTTGGATATTTTGTGTGTGAGGTGTCTATGGGACACCTGAGAGGCAATGTCCATTAGAAAGCTGGATTCGCCAGTTAGGAGCTCAGAGGAGCTGTGGGTGAGGCCATGGGGGTGATTCGGCATGCCAGGCAGAGAATTGATAATGAGGCCATGGGGAAAGGGGATATTTAAAGGGTGAATGGGGCAAGAGAAATCCACCAAGAGAAGGGAGAATAACAGAACAGTTGGAAGAAATCTAGCAGAGAGTTGTGTCAACACAGAGAAGGCTTAGAAGGCGATAACATTGCTTAACAGGGATTTGAACATTGACTAAAAGGAGCATGATGAAAAATATAGGGGCTGGGGGAAGCAAGACCTAAGCCCACACTTAATTGCTTGACTGTGGGGAAAAGTGGAAGAAGCACTATAGCTAGATAACCTTTTTAAAAAAATGTATACATACACGCACGCACGCACACCCCTATCTTGGCTTTCTTTTTTTTTTTTGCAGGGAACGATTTGCCCTGAGCTAACATCTGTTGCCAATCTTTCTCTTTTTTTTTTCCCCTCCCCAAAGCCCCAGTACATGGTTGTATATCCTAGTTATAAGTCGTTGTGGTTTTTCTATGTGGGCTGCTGCTATAGCATGACAACTGACAGACAGGTGGTGTGGTTCCGCGACCGGGAAGCGAACCCAGGCCGCTGAAGCAGTGAGTGCCAAACTTGAACCAGTGGGCCATCAGAGCTGGCTCTATCTTGGCTTTTTAAATTTAAGTAAAACAAAAATCGAGGAGGAAGAACATTCCACAGAGACAGAAATGTTTGGCCATATCGAAAGCTGCCTAATAATCAAATAAATAAGGACTGAAAATGTACATTGGCTTTGGAATATGGCCCCACCAGCAAAGTTAGCAAGAGGAGTTTCAGTGCAGTGGTGGGGCCACAGCAGGAGGTAGGGCTTTGAGGAGGGAAGGAGTGGTGGAGAAATAATCAGTATAGGTACTTCTTCAACAAACTTGACTATAAAGGGAAGAAGAAAGCGTAGAAAGTATTAGAGAGCAATATAGGGTCATGAAAAAGTTCTAGGTGAGGGTTATCTTTGTTTTTACCATGGGTGTTTTTTGCCTTGCTGACTTGATAAGTCTTTTTTGTTGTTGTTCTTCGTGTCAAGAGTTTAGAAAGTTCTTCTCATCTGAATATCAGAACAGATTATATACCATGTTGGTTTTTTCTGGTATGAATCAAAAAATTTTAATCCATCTGGAATTTATTTTGGTGTCAAAAATTGAGGACTCTGTACCGGTTTTTCCAGTGATTTAGCTAATTGCTCCAATACTTGAATCCACTGATTTGAAGTATCACCTTTATAATATACTAAAATCCCATAAATATCTGCATCTATTCTTGAAATCTTTTCTGCTTAATTCATACCTTCTATTAATGCACTAGTTCCAAACTGTTTAAAAAACTGTAGCATTATAATATGCATTAATATATCCTAGAGCTGGTCTTGTTTTATCCTTTTTCAGAATGTCCCTAATACTGTCAATTCAAACATCCCTCCTCATTATTTTACTTGTGTATATTTCTTGAAGAACTTGAGCATCACTTTTCAGCTTTTTTTCTTAAATCCATTTGGGATTATTAACTAAATTTGCATTAGAATTCTAGATTGTATTTTGGAGAAAAAAAATTGATGTGTCCCCAAACTTGAGTCTGCCCAATTAAGGGTATAGTACATCCTAATATCCACTCATTCATTCATCATTTGTTTTTCTTTATTTTTTTAAGTCAATGGTCATAACAGTCTAAACATTTCTCACTAATTTTTTCCTAAATGGTCTGTGCTTTTGTTGTCATTAGAAATGGTATCTTTTCTCTTTTGGATTTTTAACGGGGTTTATTACTAATATAGTCCTAATTTCTGGCTTCTCTTGAATAATAAGGAGATCTGGCGACACTGGGCCCTCATTCCAAAATGGCAACTATGAGTGGGTCCCTTTCATTAGGACATGCACTTACCAGTTTACCACAGTTGACTGCACCCACGCCACACATTTCTATTACTTGCCTGGCCCCTGTGGGTGGATGAGTTTATTTAGGCTTAGGTGAGTCGTAGACACAGATGTTGACATCATTACTTGGTGCTATGCTGCCGACCCTGTGATATCACTAACTCTGGTCTTTGCCTGACTTCCCCGAGTATTATGGCTCCTTCCTGGCCTGTGGACCTGCCAGATGTTTCCAGCCTTATCTGCTCTCATGCAACACACCTTGGCCTCTCAGACCAGAAGCAAATGCCAGCTCCTCCGACTTAGCCACCCCCTCCACAGTCTTGCCCTTCCTGGTGGTCTCTGCTCCTTGTCTGAGCAGTAGTCCTACAGGGGCTGTAACTTTTCCTCTCAACTTTTCCTCCTCCTTCCCTACCAGTTAGGAGGGAAGAGTCTAACACTGAAAAGTTTCTTTTTTAGATCTTCGCCCTTATCATTTCTAGCCTCTGACTCCCCATGGTACAGCTGACCCCAGATCTCTGCTGCAGAGATAGCAGCATCTATCTATTGCATCTATAGCAAGGGCATAAATTACAGACAAGGAGAAAAGAACTCCTAAGCCACCACTTGAATTTTGACCCACTGTGACCACATAGACTGTAACAACTTCAAGATAAAAATTCCTAAAGAAGGATTATGTTTTGACTTACTAAGACACTTTTATCACATACATTTCTGTGATTTGTAATAATACCACAAATTCTCTGAATGCGCTGCACTTGCATTCACAGACTCAGGGGAGCTGGCTCACTTGCCTATTTTCAGCATATTTCCTCCAAAATTCTCTAAGCATAGCCTTCTCAAAGGTACATGTCTTATTTCTTTTTAAACAGTAGATACTTCTACAGTATTCCTTTTTTTAAAAATCTCAAATCATGAATCATCTTCCAACATTGTATTGTTTCAACATTGAGAATGAATAATATGCTTAGATTGTCCCAAGTTTATTACCAGCAAATAACTTTGGTTGATTACAGATTTTTAAATATATTATTCCTATTAAGTGTATACATGTGAAAGAAACAGGCTATAATTAGTCTTCTTTCTAGAGATTTCATATTTGTCTTTTGTTTGGATTCTTTCACTGTTGAATGTTATTATTACCACAGATGTCTTTTCTCTTTGGGATTTAGTTTGTTGTTTGCCTTTCTCTTTCTTTATAAGAGTAAAGGAAAATATGTTGTCCTTCCATCCATCCACCCCTCCATGATGTGTGTCCATTCCATTGACAGTTATTCAGTTTGGGTTCGTCACCTTATTTGTGGCCTCTTTTCCACTGGCCCCTCTGTTGGCTCTGGTGAACAATATATTGGAAATAAGAGTGGACGCGTGGAAAATGACTACCCAGTATAGACGCATGGTGCCAGAAAAAGCCCAAGACATCGGAGCATGGCAGCCCATCATGCAAGGAATAGCAATTCTGGCTGTGGTGACCAATGTGAGTAAACTTAGGCTTCACAGAGTAAAGACCTTGAAAAGTCCAAAAGTGCATTAGGGTTGCCATTTAAGGAATCAAATGTTTAGTATTTTTGAAAATGGGAGGAAGATGCCAATACTATCATCCGTATAAATGACATAGTTGTTATAACTGTAATTGTTATTCTTTTTTAAGTATATTTTAATTGTTTATTATTATTCTTGACTTACAAAGTCAAGACCTCTTACAGAGGCAGTTGCTAAGAAGAGTAACCATTTATACTTTTGTTGCTCATTGCTGAAGTTTATATTCAATAGAAACATGGTAATAGTAATAAGCACTAACTCTTTCAGTCCTCACATGACTATAAAAGGAGTTATCCAATAGTGCTTTTATAATGGAGATAGAAATCCATCCATTTAGAGTTTGAGGATCCTAAAATAAGGGCTAACATTCCACCATATTTTACTATACATCCCAAACTATCAAAATATGAATTATTTGATGATGAAGTATAAACACTTTGTGCATTCCCAATCATGTGTTACTTTCCTTGTCCCCTAGGGCAGAGGTTCTTCAAAGAGGCGGGTTTAGAGCGAGTCCCATCTTTCCTCCCCACCCCACTCGTTGGTCTTTGCCAACCACTCTCTCTGGTCATTAGCTAAGCACCCTCACGCCCTGCATAATATCCCAGCTGTGAGGGAACAGAATTCAGTTGTATATAACCTGTATTGATTATGGACCAGTGGGAACGGTCTTTTTTTTTTTTTGCACAGGCCAACAGGGAGCTCTCAGGCAGAGCAATTCCCATGCCAGCCCATCAAGGGATCTCCTTCCCTAGAAATACCTTTAAAACCAGGGTTATTTCCTCTCTTATTTCACTCCCTAGTCACAGTCTCTAACAAAATGATATCCCAGTTTTAATTTCTTAATCAAGCCACACTTGCCCTGAGTCCCCCAGCGTTTTCCCACGAGCACTTGTAGAAATAGAACAGAATTCGGCAGTGCCTGTGGGTCAGGCCCCTGGACGAGGGAAGTTGCTGAGCCCTGCAGACTCTGGCATCAGACCTGAGCTCCAGCTCCTAGCACTGCAGCTTCCCAGCTGCATGATCTTGCGCCAGGCCTTAAAACTTCAGAGCTTCATTTTATTATTTGTAAATTGAATAATTCCTATCACATATTTTAAAAATATTATATACTACCGAGGGTGGTTAGGGAATTCAGTGAGTTAATGTGTGGAATACACAGAGCCTGGTCCTCATGGAATGTTAGCTGCTGCTATTTTATCATCTTTATTACTCATCAGCGTTAACAGTGACTCCATGTAGACTTGGACAGGTGTCTAAACTAGAGGCACAAGAATTTTACAATGTGTCACTATCTGGCCCACAGTTACAATTTTACACAATGAACCAGGTATCTGGAACCCAGCTGTCAGCCCCCCACCCCCGCCCCAAGAACCCTCAATTTATCTGAATTGCACGCTCTCCCTACTTTTTGGAGAAAGTTGCAGATCACGCACAAAAAACTTCTAGATTATGTCAGTTTCCATTTACCTAAATAGCCCACACCTTCAACATCCACTGTGCTGCAAAATGAAGACTGATGTTCAGAAATACGACAGTGAGGCCTTTCAAGTTCCATAGTCATAAAAGGATGAATCTGTCATGTTCAATATGCTATACAACACTAAGCAAGGCAGGAACATGGACTCGTGTGCTTTAGGAAAATTTTCAGCAGCAAGGTTTGAAACTAAAAGTGTTTTTGTTTGACCTTCAGCTAACCAGAAAATTCAATTGACTCATACTCCCCATTCCTCAAGCGTCCTGGTTTGATTGTATTAGGCACCTTTTCCTGGTCTCCCCAGCATGGCTCCACTCCATTAGCACAGATGGAGTATTGGCTTTGTTTCTAAGGCTACTCTATGTGAATGTGTGTGTGTATACACACACAGGCGCACACGCGCCTGCTACTTGGTGCTACTGGTACTTATCCAGTAGTTGTTTTTTCTTATAACTTAGGCATCGTTTTATTATACTTGAGGAAAACTGCTTCTTAGGTCATTAATTAAACTATAGACAATCCTTTTTTCTGTATTATTAGGCTTTATTACAGCTTCCAAGATGCAGGTCCTGTGTATGTTTGTATACGTGTATATAAGAATTAAACACGTATATTATCCTTTCACTTACCTAATGTGTGCCTCCACAATCTAATGTGCACCAAAAAGGCTAACTTTCCATAATAGGAGAACTGTTAACTGTAGGAAGAATAGAATAGCCAGCAGAAAGATGAGAATGGATGTCAAGCAGGAGTTTGGTATAAAATCATTCATTTTAAAGCTGCTGGTTCAATAAATAAGCCGAATTGACACTGTTGTATCATGCCAGAGCATCTGCTATTGAAGACTAATTTTAATTTATTTTGATATAAATGGAAAATTGTGTTCAGAACAGCGTGGGAAATGAGGCCCACTGCATTTATTTGTACTCTTGAAGCATGTCTCAAAGCAGCTCAATTCAGGAGGAAAAAGTATCTTGTCAGAAGACAATAGAATTTTCTTCCTTGTTGGAATTTTTGTAGTTTCCTAAAGCCCATCTGCAGGTGATTCTATAAAAACCTATCATTGAGTTAAATGATAACAGGAAATTTTAATCTATTGAAATCTGGAAAAAGTAAAATATTCTTGCCTTACCCTATCACCACCATGACCACCACTGACAGGCAGGCACACACATACACATACACACACACACTCACAGAGATAGTTCACTTAAGAGGAAATGACAAAGCTGATTCTAGTAGGAGAAATTTTGCCACAGAAAAGCCCCTTAGTTGTTTTTCTTGCTTTGCCTGAGATCTTGTTTGTTGGCTTGTGGTCTCGCTGTGGCTAAACCATATGTTCCGATGAATACTATTAAAAATTATCTTGTGCCAAAAATATGTCTGTTCTGCTGCTTCAATAAATGACTGAATCATTTAGCTTTGTTTATTCACATAGAATTTGGATTAAAGTATATTCTTTACTTTCTCTTTCCTTTAAACCAGTTTTACACATTGGAGAGCTTAAAGCCCAAATTAAAGAACTTTAGAGAAAATTCATGTAATTCATAATAGCTTTACATCCTAATAGATGTCAGCCTGACACAGACCCAGGTTTAAGATCGACTCATATTTATTCCTTTAATCTGGGAACACGCTAAACTTTGCTTATTATTTGATAATTTGTAGTGTGCATAACTTTATCCGTTTAATCTTTTGGAAGTTCAGAGGCTTAGACAATAGATCTAACAAAATAGACATCATTGCTTGACTGTGAATGGAACAACTCCAATATAGTTTCCTGCTACCTACATTTTATTAAAATTAATAAAAAATTCTTGCTGTCTAATAATGCAACATCCATAAGTATATATGGAGAGTTTGAAATAAATCAGACTAGGGTTGCCTTGTCTAAATATGTCAAGATACATTTGAAGGCCATTATTTACTTAGATCAAGGAAAATATATTATGCAGTTTACATTGTATTTTTAAGAGGCAAGTGATAAAATCAGTTTTATATTGATTATTTCCAAAGGGAATTATATAAAGCCAAACTGTTTTCATAATATTGACCTTAGTATTACATATACAAAAGGGCCTTCTAAATCTAAATCATAAAAGAAAGATTAAAATTATATCACGTAGAGCTCGAAGGTTGATTTTTATTATATCAAGTAGAACTCCAGGCCTTTGCTTTTGAACTGCATGTGGAGTTGAGGACATTCCCTTAGAATTAAAGACTCAAAGATTTTAAAACACTCGCTGCTATATCCATTTGACAAGAAAGAAGGTTTCTGAATCTTTAATTTAAAAAAAAAATCAAATCATGAAAATGTAATTCTGGTATGTTCATTAACTATAGCTATAAAGGCTGTAAATTAATGCCCCCTTTATTGTTTTCCTCCCAACACAGGCCATGATCATTGCTTTCACATCAGACATGATCCCCCGCCTGGTGTATTACTGGTCCTTCTCCGTCCCTCCCTATGGGGACCACGTGCACCACACCATGGCGGGATACATCAACAATACGCTCTCCGTCTTCAGCATCTCGGACTTTAAAGACAAAAGCTATGAAAATTCAGACGCTGAGTTTGGTAACCTTACCACGTGCAGGCAAGTTCTGCTTCCATATTTAAAAATGCATTTCATCTTTTAAAGGACTTTTATTGTCATGTAATTCTATTTGGTATCATTTAAATGAAATTCCTTAGAGACATTTTTTCCTAGGTTTCTTTTCAATCAAACTTAAAAAAGGATAAGATATAAAAATTAATACAGACTAGGGTTAGAACTTTCAAATCAAACCATAAAGCAAGATTTAAAGATGAGAGTTTCAAATGATTAGAGGGACACTGATCCCAGAGAAAAGTCTTATATCTTAGAAATGAAGAAACTCTAAGAGTTACAAAAAGCAAGATAATTCAGTTGTTATGACTGTGTTATTCAAGCACAACCTGATGATATTGAATGATGACAAACTAGCACCCTCACTTAAAGAAATACAAAGACAGGAAATGTAAATACTTCAGCCTAGCTTCGCAGTATTCTCTAAAAACATTCCAAAGCTGTCTGCGTTGAGTTCAGTAGCTGGTAAGTATACTTACAACTGTGGACAGTATACATGAACTAAATTACCAGTTGATAAAGTTTGTTGACTATAGGTCATAGAGTCTTTTTTAATCAGTCTTAAACCTAAAGGAGGCTTTAAATTCATTTTGTTCAACTAATGCCTTCTCTGATTCATATTCTCAACAACATAATCTAGAAACCAGAAATAAGACCCAAATCAGTGTTTCAGCGTTACACATAGTAGAGCCTCCTCAGAATCCCACATTGAATCTGCTCATTCTTACTTTATATAATTCTAAAGAGTAATTAAACTCTTCTAGGTCTAGTAGGTTACAGGCAGAAAATTAGAAATGTGCTACCTGAGGGAGATAGATTAACAGCAGTAGCACATAACACCTGACAGCAAAAAAATTAGGTAAGAAAATTATAACAAGCAGGTAGTACTCTGTATAGGGAGAGATAACCCCATAGCTGAGTGAACCCTGATGACACCATTATATAAATAAATTTATAAACATGTTTCTGAAAATATCCTAAATTGTTTTAGATATATTCTTTCGAGAAAGCAGGGATAAAACGCTGGCAAAAAAAATTTAAGATACTTTTGTTCTTTCTTACAAAAATGAAATCTGTCATTACCATCATCTCCCTATTGTATGTTAAATGAAGTATTACTGGAGTAGTTATTTGAGGGTTTTATCAACAAATTGAACTCTTGGAGAAAATTTATATGATGTGCAATTTAAGAGAGCATTGCCTTAAATATGACCTCTCTTAAAACGGGCCCTTGTTTACAGTATTTGATCAAAAAGAATTATCTCCTGACATGCCTCCATTTTGTTTCCAGGTATCGTGATTTCCGGTACCCTCCTGGACACCCACAGCAGTATAAACACAACATCTACTACTGGCACGTGATCGCAGCCAAGCTGGCTTTTATCATTGTCATGGAGGTAGGAGAAGTCTACTTTGAAATAGTTTATAAGACAGTGTATTTGCAGACCTTTTATTAGCTTTCAGGTGTTGCCAACTCTGACTTAAAATGTGCCATACATTCTTATCTCTTGCTAATCATTATTTTAGGATATCTATTAATCAGATTTGACCTGAGAATACCCATAATGCTCTCATTAAGTAAATGAAGTTGGTTATCTGCTTTAAAAGTTAAAAGCATGTTGTGTTTTGGGGGATTCATTTCCTTTCGGTTCAGTCTTAATTGAGTGCCATTGTTTCATTTGGGGCATCGGGCTGCATGTTAGACTGTGAACGGGCTTATTCAAGACAAATAAGATGTGATCTCTGCCCTTGAGAAACTTTTGTTGCTAGAATAGTTTTATTTGTATTAGTATTAAGTATTTTTATTGCATTTTCATAATATACCTTCTTATAATAGTTTTTTATATCCCTAAAGTTAACTAGCTCTAAAAAATGACTAAGGCAGCTATAAATTTAAAATTAATCTAGCCGACTTTACTTCTTCCCCTGAGTGGATAACTACTACCAAATTCCAAAGCCTCAGAAGTTGCTTGATTGGTGTGGTCAGTTAGGATTACATTTAGCTGCAAGAAACAGAAAGCTCATCTACAGGGGCTTAAAAAATTACGGTTGAGGGGCCGGCCCAGTGGCATAGTGATTAAGTTCGCGTGCTGCACTTCAGTGGCCCAGGGTTCACAGGTTTGGATCCTGGGCGTGGACCTACGCATCACTCATCACGCCATCCTGTGGCAGGTGTCCCACATACAAAGTAGAGGAAGGTGGGCACAGATGTTAGCCCAGGGCCAATCTTCCTCAGCAAAAAGAGGAGAATTGGCAGCAGATGTTAACTCTGGGCTAGTCTTCCTCAAAAAAAACAAAATGTACAGTTGAGGGGTCGGCCCAGTGGCATAGTGGTTAAGTTGGGGCACTCTGCTTCAGTGGCCCGAGGTTTGCAGGTTCAGATCCCAGGCACGGACCTACGTACCGCTTATCAAGCCATGCTGTGGTGGCATCCCACATACAAAATAAAGAAAAATGGGCACAGATGGTAGCTCAGGCCCAATCTTCCTCAGCAAAAAGAGGAAGATTGGCAACGGATGTTAGCTCATGGTCAATTAAAAAAAAAATTACAGTTGATTTTTCTCACATAACAAAGTTCACTAGAAGTAAGTGGTTGCTCCTGAATCAATACCACTCACTGATATAAGGACAGTATCTCTGATTCTCTAGGTTTTCTCTCATTGTATGTCACTTCATGGTTGTAATATGACTGCTCCACCTCCAGATAACACATTTATGTTCCAGGTAGGAAGAAGAAGGGCGATGCTTGCCATATCTGTTCCTCTTGTCAGAAAAGAAAATGCTTTGCCAGAAGCTCCCAGAGCAGACTTCCAGCTATATCTCATTGGCTAGAACTGTAGCACATGGTTCCTCCCAGCAGCAAAGTAGGCTGAGACAGGAGGTATTTAGTTTGCTCTGAATAAAATCAGAATCTGTTAGCAAGAAAGAAGTGGGATAGGTACCTGGCTTTGATCATTTTTCTAGTATTTTTTTTAATAGCTGCCAAACATTAATGGAAGAGGAACATAATTCCTCATTAGCTCACCATCATACGTGGATTCTTGAAGTACAGTATCTGATATTTCAGCAAGAGTCACTACTTTATATTCAAATATGTAGTTGTCAAAGTGTTTAGACTTCTGCTTTTGATGTCATGGGGACTGAATACTGTGAGGGGCCATCCCCCTGTAAAACATGTAGAATCAGCTTAAAACATAATTTCCTTTGCATTTTTTAGCTCACTAGAAGGGAGGAGAATCTACAAAGAGGGAAAAAAATGGTGATGGGCTGAAATAGAGCAATGAGCACCCCTGACATTCAGGAGTGCTCTGAGAATGAGTGCTATTGTGAGTGCCTCCATCTAAAAGCTCAAGGAGACCAAGGCTTGGGTCAAAAGTGAAGTAGAAGAGCTGAGCTTAAGATTCTGAGATTTATCCGGGGACCCAAAAAGGACTAAATTTGCTTCAGAGCAGAAGGAAATGCCTGTCTTCTTTGGAGAAAAGTGTCCTTGATTTAGATCCCAGGTTTTTCTCAGATTGAGATAATCAAATATGAGCTTACAATCAAAGATCAACGATGACAAGGAGAAATAAAAAAAAAAAAAAAATGGGGGCTGGCCCAGTGGCATAGCAGTTAAGTTTGCATGCTCTGCTTTGGCAGCCCAGGATTCACTGGTTCGGATCCTGGGCGTGGACCTACTCACCACTCATCGAGCCATGCTTAGGTGGCGTCCCATGTAGAAGAACCAGAAGGACCTACAACTGGATACACAACTATGTACTGTGGCTTTGGTGATGGAAAAAAAAAAAAGATAAAGGAAGATTGGCAACAGATGTTAGCTCAGAGCCAATCTTCCTCAAAAAAAAAAAAAAAGAGATTCAGCAGAAAAAAACTGATTTGGACCCTCAGTAACTTCAAGAGTTTGAATGATCAGATAAGGAATATAAATTAACTGTATATGAAAACATTTAAACAAATAAATGACAGAATCAAAAATGGGCAAACAATAAGAAACTATAAAACATTATAAGGCAATTTTGAAACATAAATAAAACTTTTAAAAATAAAAATATATATTGCTGAAATGAAAAAATTAACATATGGATTAAACAGAAGTTTAGGCAAATACGAAGAGAGCGTTAGTGAATTAGAAGATAGGTCTGGAAAGAATTACCCCTAACACATCACAGGGAGATAAGAAAATGGAAAATACAAAGAGGTTAAGCAATATGGAAGAGAGAATGAGAAAGATTATCTTAAAAAAAAATCATAGAAGAAGAAAATGGAGAATAGAGGAGAGGCAGTATTTGAAGAGTTAATGGCTAAAGTGTTTCCAGAGTAGATGAAAGATATCAGTTGACAGAGCAGAAAGCACAATATATATCAAGCAGAATACAGAAATCCACACTTACCACACAGTGTAAGGGGAAGGCAGCACACCAAAGATGAGATCTTACAGTTAACCAGAGAAAAAAGACAGATGACTGAGAATAAAAATTAAAATGAGAATGAGAGTAGACTTTTTAACAGCAACAATGGAAGCCAGAAGAGAGTAATCTAATATCTTCAAAATGCTAGAGAAGGCAGCTGCAAACCTAGAATTATAGCAAAACTGAGTAATTGAACAATCTTTCCACAATGAAGACACCAGGTCGTATGGTTTCATAGGAGAGTGATACCCAAACTTTCTAGAACAGATTATTTTAATCTTACACAAACTCCTCCAGAGGTCAGAAAAAGGAAATACTCTCCAACTCCTTTTAGATCCTAAACTCAAAACATAATAGAAAGGAAAATTATAAGCCAATCTCCCTCATTACATAGATGCAAAGATCTTTTTAAAACGTGCAGACAAGCGGCTGGCCTGGTGGCACAGCGGTTAAGTGCGCATGCTCTGCTTTGGCGGCCCGGGGTTCGCAGGTTTGGATCCTGGGCACCGATGCACCGCTTGTCAAGCGATGCTGTGGCGGCATCCTGTATAAAGTAGAGGAAGATGGGCACAGATGTTAGCCCAGGGCCAGTCTTCCTCAGGAAAAAGAGGAGAATTGGCATCGGATGTTAGCTCAGGGCTGATCTTCCTCACAAAATAAATAAATAAATAAAATAAAATGTGCAGATGAGAGGACATCAAACCACATTGGCTTTATCCCAGAAGTGCAAGGTAACATAGAAAATCCACATATCTATAAATATAATCTACCTCAGAAATAGATGGGGAAAAAAAACAAACCTCTCCTTCCTACAGCATCAACTTTTGCCTCTTTACTGTGGAATTTTCGTCATTCAAACACACTAATATCTCTCTCATCTCAAAATAGTCTCCACCCTCACATTACCTAACTGATCAGAAGCATTTGACACAGCTGATCTCTCTCTCCTCCTTGAAACTCTTCCTCACTTGGCTCCTAGGAAACACATTTTCTAATTTCTGTATTTTCTTCTTGATTTCTTTGCCAGTTCCTTCCTTCTCTTCTCCTTAATGATCTTGGGACTCATTCCTTGGTTGTCTTCTTTTCTCTCTGCTTGCAGCCTTGATGATCTCATGCAGTCCATTGGCTTTAAATGCCATCTATATGCCAGTGACTCACAAATGGATATCTCCAAATTTCCTCTCTCCTGAACTCAACCCATGAATCCAACTGCCTACTTGACCTTTCTACTTGGATATCTAACAGATATTGCAACTCTACTGCCCCAAATTCCTGAATTTTCTTAAATCCACTCCTGATGTAATCCTCCCAACCCTGCCCTAAATCTGTTCCATTCACAGTCAGTCTTTCCCCTTTCAGTTATGGCAATTGCCTCTCACCAGTTGTTTAAGTCAGAATTCTTGGAGTCCTCCATGTTTTCTCTCTCTCTCTCACCCCACATTCAGTCCTATTGGCTTTTGCCTGGAAAATATATCACAAATCTGACCATTTCTTACCAGCTCTACTGCTACCACCCAGGTTGGAGCCACCATCAATTCTTGCCTGAATTAGGGCAACAGTCTCCTAACTGGGCTCCCTATTGTCTTCATATCTCACTCAGAGTAACCAAAGTCCTTACAATGACATACAAGGTCTCACACAATCTAGTCATGCTCTGTTACCTCTCTGACGTCACTTCTCTCCTCCTCACTCTGCTCTAGCCTTGCCATTCCTGGAATACATCCTGCAGGCTTCCACCATATAGACGCTGCACTGGCTGTTCCCTTTGCCTAGAATGTCTTTCCTCTTGATATTTATCTGCATGGCTAATTCCCTCACCTCCTTAAAATCTTTGCTCAGTGAGGCATATTCAGACTAATCTATATAAAATCTATATAAAATTCACCTCCCGCCATAACACTCACAATAACTCTTACTCTGCTTTACTGTTTTCTCATAACTCTTATCACTTTTTAGAACCATGTATAATTTGTTTGTTTTTAATTATGTTTATTGTGTATTATCTCCATCCCCTTCCTAGATCAGGGATCTTTAAATAGTGAATAAATAAAAAGGTGTTCAACTTCATTAGTCATCAGGGAAATGCAAAGGAAGACCAAAGTGAAAGTCCATTTCAAAATCACTATGTTGGTTAAAAAAAAATGTCTGGAGGCCGGCCTGGTGGTGTAGTGGTTAAGTTTGTGCACTCTGCTTCGGCCGCCGGGGGTTCATGGGTTGGGATCCCATATGCAGACCTACACACCACTCATCAAGCCATGCTGTGGCGGCATCCCACATACAAAAGAGAAGAAGATGGGCACAGATGTTAGCTCACGGCCAGTATTCCTCACCAAAAAAAAAAAAAATGTCTGATAACAAGTGCTGGCAAGGATACAGAGCAGCTGAAACCCTCACACACTGCTGGGGGGAGTATAAGCTGGTATAACTGCTTTGGAAAATACTTTGGTACCATCTTGAAAAATTGAACATTCATGTAACATAGAGTCTCAACAGTTCTACTTGTAGGTGTATACTTTTGAGAAACTCTCACGGATAAACTCCAGAATCCAAGCACAAGAACATTCCCAACATCATTATTTCTAATAGAAAAACTAGAAACAAGCCTTTGATAGAGGAACAACCTTTTGATAGAGGAACGAATAAATTATAGTGTATTCAAACAGTGGAATATTATACAGAAGTGAAAATAAAAGAAAACGATATACATACACTTACACAGATAGGATAATGTTTACTTCTGGGGAAGAAGCCTGGGAACCAGAGAGAAAAGGAACACACCCAAAAAAATACTACAGCATTGTCAGGGTTATGGTGAGTGATAGAGATTTTAGATATATTCTTTTCTACATATCAAATAGTATTCTTGAAATTTATAAAGTAAAAAAATGTAGCTACTTGGCAGAGCCACATTATGGCAGGAGAGATTGGATGTTCATGTAGAATGCTCACCACCTTGTCCACATATACTGCTCTAATGACCAGCAAAATAAATGAAAGGAACTCTGTGTTCCCCTCCATTTCTCTGTGATTGACATTTTTCTTCTTCTCTCCTTCAGCATTTCATCTACTCTGTGAAATTTTTCATTTCATATGCAATTCCAGACGTATCGAAAAGCACGAAGAGCAAGATCAAGAGAGAAAAATACCTAACCCAAAAGCTTCTCCATGAGAATCACCTCAAAGATATGACAAAAAATTGGGGGGTCATAGCTGAGAGGATGGTAGGAGTAATAGATAACAATTTACGACCAAAATTAGAATAAGAGGTTTATGTTCTGAGAAGCACTTTAAAGAATAAAGAATATAGCTCTGTCAAAGTATATTATGAATCACTAATGAGAATGTTTAAGTCAAGTCATTTTGGCAAATATGAGTCTTAACTATTGCCATTTTCATGTAGATTATTTTTCAGTTTCAGCTACCGATACAGGAACTGGAAAACGTAAAACTTTGATCAAGAAGGGCATAAAATTAATCACCTGGAAAATCTAAAATGTTACCTTTTTTTGATAAATTTGAATTTCACTAACAAAAAAGTCTCTTAGTGTGTTTAAAAACCACCCCTTCTAAAACAGAATGGATTCTTTTTTCCCTCTGTTTGATTACTTTCATTTCCTTTCTGTTCTCAAGCACGTGATCTCTTATTGTCAGGCAGGGTTTCATTTCTTCACTTGGCCAGATCTGTTCCAGAGTTATCTTTCCCTTACAGCACCATCATTAAAGACTAGACATGCTAGCTTTGTGTGATTAAAAATAGTTAACTCAGAATTCAGTTTGAGTGCTGTATTAAGTGGCAAACAGACTCAAGAATTCACAACATTTAGGTGTATTATCACATCCCTACAGAAAAGGAAACCTCAGTGAATAAGAGGAAATAGTTTCAGTCTTCATTTTGGCCTATCTTTCCATCTCAGAGAAATACTCTTAATGAATTGGAACGACGATAGCAAGGTTCTGAGGTATATTTGTGCTAATCCACAGTGACACCTTTTATCTTCCAGGAGCTCTCCTGGAATGTTTTGTGCCTAATCAATGTTGACTGCTTTGCAAATCTCAAGGGAGTAGATGACAAAAGCAGAGAAAGTTACAGATTCAAATAGAGTTGTAATTCATATTGATCAGGATAATTAATTTACTTCTAAAGGTGTGTAGTTTCTTGAAAAAAATGAAATCAAGTGATTAAAATTACATTTTTATCAACGTAATGGTCCGGAAAAGATAAGCCCATCAATTTCCCACCAGTTGCCCTTTATTCATTAGATACAAGAGGTCCAGTATTACACATCACAAGCACCATTGTGAATGGCTCACTACACAGCCATTGTGACATATCGGTGCTGTGCATGATTAAGAGAATGGCGAGTTGCCCTCATTATGAGCCACCCTGTGTCCCCTGTGTTGCCTTTTGGCAGGGATTCTGCACATCCAAGTGATCAGCATACCAAAGCATCTGCCATAGTGAAGGTAGCTCATTGTAGCCCCCATTCTCTTATTCCCAGCCCGGTAACTTGTTTGTAATTGCATGTTTGCACCAGGAGAGCATTTGCGGGGAGCAAGGGGGAGAAACAGGAGTATGCCCAGATTATTCCCAATCAAGACAAGAGACTCTGGATTTGATTTAGCTTCCAGCCTCCCCTAAGGCCAATCAGGCCATTAAGGGTAAGCAAAGAAAGTGGTTTGGTCACAAACCCTGCCATTAGCTAGAGGTAACTTCCTCTATCACTATGTATCTCTTGCCCTCGATTTGTTCAGCTCATCAGTCTTTCCTGCGCCTCACTGCCTTTTCGGGTGCCAGGCCCTCTGGTAGGCTCTGGAGAAGACACAGGGCCCACACCCTCACCCTTGACTGTAACAGGGCCTTGCTGGGTGCAGGAGAGGGTGTCTTGCACCAGGTTCTTGCTAGACGGGCCACCACCCACTAGGATGCTGCTAAATGCTCAGGTGCCCCAGGAGCCAAGCTGCTCAGAATCCCAGCAGCAAAGGAAAATGAAACATGTTTCAGTGAGTAGATTTAGATGCTTGTTATCGTAGAGTAGCTTAACTCCAGGTCACAATTCTAAATGCCTGCCATGAATGTTAAAAAACAAAAAACAGTATTTATGTAGGCTTCATCAAAGCAGTATTCTAGACTTTTGAATTGTCCCAGTGGATCAGGGACAACATTTCACTAACTTGCTTGATGATGTTAACGATATGATCAGAGAGTGCTCACGACAGGCACGTGAGGTCTGACTGCACGGGGAGTGAGAAATTAATTTCTTCCCAGTGGGGAGGCTGTTTCTCATCGTGCACAGCCTGGAGGGCGGTGCACTGCTCCTTTCCCGTTCACCTCTGATACTGCTCCTGGAAGTGGGGTCGCTTCCTCTCGTATTACCTCTTCTCTTCTCTGAAGTGTATGACTATCTCCTAGTGTTGGATTTCGCAATTACTCACTGTTTATGGACGCATAGAAAAGGAAATGTTTTTGCCTTATCTCCTTGTATATAAAATAGAACTTTCAAAGAAGTGTGCATTTACGTTTTCATACATCATCCTTCATAAATCGTCTTTATAGTTTAAAATGTGCTTCTGTGGACAGGAGGGAAAAAACCTCTACATTTTTAACGGCAGCAAATGTGATGTATGACACTGCCAATATTCCCAAACAGCTACATTTTAGTGGGGGATGCAGGGTCACCTGTGACACTGACAGTGTTAATGTAAGTCTAGTGCTGACTTGTCGGTGCTAAAGAAAAATGTGGGGCTGTGTCTGCAGGCAGTTGTGGGCTGGATCTGTAAATGTGAGCAGAGGCAGCACCCCTAGAAAAAGGATGGGTGTGGCAGCGGACCTATGAAGGGAAAATCGGGCCCTAGACCTGCCCAGTGGTAACCACTAGAGACATTTTAGTTTGTATATTCTTTTGTAATGCCTGTGAATTTTAATGGGTTGAAGCATTAGACCAAAATACTCAGGGGATTTTCCTATAACAATCCCTCAGATGTTTTAGATATGCCAATAGAAAGGGAAAGCTGTCATTTCTGTTTGAAAACAAAACAAGGCCATCTTGTAAACTGTTTGTCACCAAAAGTCTTCTCTTTTAATTGCACGTGCATCTTGAATTTAAGAAAACATTAATTCACAATATGAGGGTAGAATGTGCTCTCTTGTTGAAACACTTCTTGTACCATTTTACCATGTTCATATTATATTTTAAGGTGTTTGAAAAGTTAAAATGTATAAGCAGCTTAACTAAAGTAGAACTGAAATATACGTGATGCTTTTCATACACTATGGCATAAGATGTAAAGTTTGTAATGTTTTGTGAATTTCTGTGCATTTTAATGTTCTTTTATAATTATGAGCATTTTAATAAATTCATTTTTAAAAACAATTCTGTGGTCTACCCTGTACTTAATTGTCTTAAAGTTTTTAAGAAAGAAGGCAAATCTATATTTGCTATTTACCAATTATGTATCGCTCAGATAACAAATGTGTACTTTTGGGTAGATTGTATCTAAAATTATATTTTCACAGCCTACACTTACTTTGAAACATGGTTTGTGTGGGAATTGGGGGTGGGGTTTCTGCCAAGGCTGCTGCATATGGTTGTTGGGACTGAGCCCTGTCCAGGGCATGAAGCCTGGAGACTAGGTGGGAGCTGAAAACCAGCCCACCTCTGCCCACCACGCCAGGTGCCCTAGTGTCAGGCTGCCTCCGCACCAGGAAGAGGTGCTTTTCTCTAATTGCATGAAGGTGGCTTCTGTGTGCTAAACCACGATCACAGGGGGCAGTGTCACCCAGAGAGGGCACGTCTATAATAAGTCTCAGAAAGGCTCTGTTTGGACGTGCCATGGCCCTGGGTATACAAAGGGGAATTTATGGAGAATATAAAGGAAAATCTCCTTACAAAAATCAACTTTTTTTTTTTATCCTGGACAACATATAATCCAGATTTTAACTCATTCTGTCCTTTGATTTGTTTTCTTGACTAGCTTAAATCTCCTTAGGCTTGTAATAAGACTTTAAGTCAAATGTAATCTATAACTGGACCAACAGGAAGAAGCCTTTTCAGATCCTTAAATGCTGCTCTTGGGACCAGGACTAATAATGTTATTCTTCCCTTCAAGCAATTTTAAGTCCAGCAAAGGGGCAACTAGAAGTTAATTTCTTAAGCAAAGTACCCCCTTCTCCTTTGGGGGGATGAAGAGATCTTAAATAATTGGTATTTATCTGACCTCCCCACACCCCAAGCAGCATGCCAGCTGTTTACTTACATGTTATCTCACTGCCAACGTGATTTTAGTGCAGACAAATCTTAAGTAGCTTTAAAAACAATGATTATAAAAGAAGTATATGAATATAAAAGAAATGCAACTTGAAGAAATCCCAAGCTGTACAAAAGGGCTGTGCGGGAAACCTAAGTTCCACCCTCACCCCACCCCAGCCCAGCCCCTCCCCAGAGGTCCCAGGAAGTGTAGTTGGTGCCATCAGGGGCACTCTTTTTGCCCAAAAGAGACTTCACAAATTTGCTTTGGTTTTAAAAAATTACCTTAAGTGTATTAAATTTGCAGATCAGAAAAGCTAGTTCTTTCCTTAGGCTTTCAAGTTCAGCCCAAATCCTATTCTTTTCATACATTTAGCAAATTCTACCATTTTTAAGGGACCTTTGAATGTTTGGTTCCACTTGCAAACTTAATGAAATGCTTTAATATATCTTAAACAGCAATTATAAATCTAGTCTATTCCATTTCCTTTTTAAATTCTCCAGTTTTCCCACCAACTGTGGCCAAGAAGCTGTAAGTGGAGGAAGCAAACACTCGTCTTTCTCCTACTCTCCTCCTTAGAGGATGCCTTATGCAAAGCCAGTTAGACCGTGTCCTCCCCTGACACCCTCCCTTACTGAGAGACTGACTATACAAGTGAACAATGGCCAGACCGTATATAAAAATAGAACTCTGGGGGCCGGCCTGGTGGGGCAAGCAGTTAAGTGCGCGTGCTCTGCTGCGGCGGCCTGGGGTTCACCAGTTCGGATCCCCCAATTTGAACCGGTGCGATCCCACCGGTTCGCACCAGTGCACCCCTTGTTAAGCCATGCTGTGGCGGCATCCCATATAAAGTAGAGGAAGATGGGCACGGGTGTTAGCCCAGGGCCAGTCTTCCTCAGCAAAAAAGAGGAGGATTGGCATTGAATGTTAGCTCAGGGCTGGTCCTCCTCACACACACGCACACAAAAATAGAACTCTGACCCACAACCTGCAGCAACCAGCCCAGGAAACCAACCCTTTATCTACAATAATCAGACCAGGAAGCTGGCCAGACTTGTAGGAAGTCAGACTGTTTTATCTCTAGTGACAGTTTAGAAAGCCAAACAATAACCCCTGAAACAATCAGCCCCAAATGCCCAGGACTTGACTAATAACTGATTAGTTATTAAGCTAATAAGCTTAATAAGCTTCCCTATTTTTCATCCCAACTTCCAATTTAGGACCAACCAGAGAAAGGCAAATATGCTCCCCTAACCAGTCCCGTAGGATGTCCTGCTCCTAGTTAGCCTGCCTCTGGCTTCCCCATGTCAACAGCCTCCCATCAGGGCACACCTGGAGCCTCCCTTCTTTCCACTGTAAAGCTTTCCTGTTCCTCTGCCCTTCTTTGAGTCTCTGCCAAAATGCACTTGACGGTAGCTGACTCCGTTGCTATAGGGAGCTCAGAATAAATAGACTTGGCTTGTTCTCATTTGGTTAGTCTTCATTTATTTCATGTTACTGTCTGATACAGGTAGGGGTGTGTTTGCTGGGCATGTAGGACAAACATGGTAAAGTGTTACTTTGGCTAACTCTTGCCCTTGAGTCATATTGAGGTTGACCAGGGAGGGAGGGTTGGTAATTATGGCAGATGAATCTTCTGGAAGTGTAGATTGGACCACCAGAAGTGACACTGTGAATTTTATAGAGTTTTGCCTTTGATAGGCAATGGAAGACCTATAAAGACTTCAGAAGGGAAAACTGGAAGCAAGTATCTCACCTTTGTCCCTGATGAAGACTGATTTCTGTCTAAACTCTCATTCCTCTGAGATGCTCTCTGAGCCTGGGCACCTTCAGATTCCGGAAGGAGTTTGATACCAGTTCTCACAATAGGGAGGCTGCTTTGCAACATTCCTGAGGTGAGGGGACAAGGAGAGTTTACCTCACCTCAGAGCCTTCAGATTCCACAGGGCATTCAAGCATAAATTGGAGGGAAAACAATCCTGAGATAACCTGCTGTGGCCGTCACAATTTCATTTTATCTGGGGAGATGTTTTCCTTTGGTTATGAAACAGAAGATTTTGTCAATACTCTTAAAAGACCAATATTTCCATTTCCCACCAAAAAACATAAAGTAGATGGCCCTATAAACCCCTTGCCTCATTTCCTAACACTGTTCAGTACATCTTTTGCACTGCTGGCATGATTTTATTTTTTTGTCATTTCATCTATTGGAAGAGACCCCCACGGTCACCTGTCCCTACCGTTCATTACTCATTCACTCATCTGGGCACTATACCATGATCATACCTACTTCTTGCAATTAGAACCACTTCAAATGAGAACTCTGAAGCAAGTAGACTGTGATCCCTAATCTTGTTCAGCGTGGATAAACACATTTATGGTTACAAAATACCCTGCCATTACTTTCTCTCTTCTCAGTGTCACTTGTAGTGAGTCAGTGATGAGCCTCCATTACTGATGAGGAAACCGCAGACAAGTTGCCTGCTCTGTGGTGCAGAACAAGCTGCACGTGCTGAGCGCACCAAAATTCAAAGGCTCGCCTCACCACTGGGGCTTTTCTCCTCTACTTTGTTTTGAAATTAACAAATCAAATTTTACCTTCAAGTACTTTGGGTCCTTTGGAACAATCTGTATCCACTATCCCAGGGCTCTAGCTCCAAAATCAAAATCGTAGAGCAATCCTTTTTCCACAACTGGATAGAAGAGGAAGGCAGAAGGCAGTCTAAAGAGTCCAGAGAAATAAAGACGCTCAAGCAAAAGAGCAGATCTCTCAGGAGACTCCAAGTAGTGGAAGGCCCCAGGTCCCTCATTTCTGCTAAGAGAAAGCCACTGGGTGTAACTATGAAAAAATATTCTATTTTGGTTGCACCCCAAAATACTTAAAAGCAAACATATGTAAGGAGCAGCTCCCAGGAAATTGTCTCAATTGCCCTTTCCATTGGTGGCGGTGGGGCAGATACAACTCCAGGGGCCTCACTGGGGCCCAGAGAGAACCATCACGTTAATGCTCACCCTTCGTTAATAATGAGGTGGGTAGTGTTCTCTTGGGACTCCTTCAACTTCCTTCACAGGGCTAAATCACTTCATTATCTTCCTCATTTTAATCTAGGAGATTGCACTGAAAACCTAGAATAAAACTTTTCCCAGATAATATTCTTCCATATCACCCATTCAATGTGAACAGTGTGATGGTGGCGCTCCGCGTTATAAAAGGAACAGGTCCCTGCATGTCTCTTTGAGGCTCTCTCCCTTCCCTGAGTCTTCCTGGGCTCCAACCCTTTGTAGCTTGTCAGCTTCGATAATACCACAGTATCATTGTTTTCCAAATCTTGTTCTGCTTAACATCTCCATTCATTCGGTGGCACCTAATTGCTTAATATTAGTTCCCCGCTTTCTGCCAGCTGCTGCACCTAAAGGTTATAAAGTACAAGAGCATCCTGCTCACAAACCAGCCCTCGACGCTGCAGCCCATGCATGCAGCCTGGATGACCAGTCTGTTACAAACATCTTTTTCCTTCAGTCCTCCATTTTCTTAAGAACTATCTGGCTATGCTACAGCAGTCAAATTAAACCAAATCTTGGTCTTTATTTTCCAGCTGTCTGTCCTGGGCTGCATAACTTGATGAGGCATGCTGCAGTTTCTTTTGTGTATCCTGACACATTTAGCACATATTTGTGCATATATATATTGTGGATTCCAGGCTGTTTTGCTAGGAAATCTTGGGGTCTCGAGGGAGGAAATGTGACCAGCAATATCAGTGGACTAGCATGCAAAAAGTGGTCAGAAGTACAAATCCTAGTGCTGTTTAGAGACCCTCTGCAAAAATATGGTTGTCCATTGATCCTGCAAGCCATATGCAGGGAGAAATCTCATTAAAGATATTTCCTGCAAACAAGGAGGATAGTGTACTTATTCACTATTGTATCTATAGCAGCCCCGGCAAAGAGTAGATGTTCAATAAATACCTGTTGAATGAATGCATGCTTTACCTTCCTTGATATCAGGTTTTTCCAGCCAAGAGATTTAGGAAGCATACCCAGGACAGTAGAATAATGTTAAAATGGAAATGACAGCTAATAGCTCAAGATACCAAATCAAGATGTGTAAAGCTAGAGGTGTTGGTTTGGTACAATGGCTGAGTGGTCAGAAGTCCTGACTGTGAGCTGTGAGGGAGCGTGTCCTATATCTCTGTGCTACAGGTGCTGCTACTTCTCCAGCCACCACTGACAGCTCTCTGCTGGCCGCCAACAACCAGCCCACCACTGAAGTGAGTCACAGCCCAATATGCAGCTACAATTGCCTTCTGAGGTGGGTTGACACGAATGATTTTGTCACAGGACAACGTAAAAGGCCAATGAAATGGATCTGGGACTCTGAAGCCCTCCCCATATGCAAATGCTGCATGGAACAAACTCCTGAACTCATCTGCTGTGTGGTTCTCATGACTGATTCCTACTTGGTCCCTCCAATTGGAGACACCCTCAACCGGATGCAGATTGAGCAAGGCTATCATGACATTGGTGTCCTGTTATTCTTCATCCATAGGAAAATGGTAAAAGGGAGTTGGTCTGGGCCCATTTGAATTTCGGCCTTTAAACAAATACTCAAAGGTAAATGCTGGCTCTCATTTTCATTCAGCCTAGCTGGAAAAATAAGTACCAGGCTATGCAAGATATGGTTTGACTGCCATATTTGACATAGATTTGTCCATAAAATTAGACTTTTGAAAGAACAAACTCTTGACTTTATTGACCCATTCTACTATGTCTTTATTTTCTATTCAATAATATCTATTTTATTCTTTTCTATTTTCTTCAAGTTCACTCTGTATTCTTCTTTATCCAATTTCTTAAGCTAGATTCATTCAATAATTCACTCAACAAATATTTGTATCTATTTTGTGGCAGGCATTGTTTTATATACTGGAAATAGAGTAGCGTTGCATGGCTCATTAATTTTCTAATATTGGCGTTTAAGACCATCAATTTCCCTCTAAATTCAATTTTAAATGTAATCTACAAGCTTTTGTATCTACAGGTGTTTTTTAATAGTTGTTGTTAAATTCTAAGTATTTAAAATTTTTGTTCATGTTTTGTTTTGCTTTTTAATCTGAAGTGACTTTCATTCTTAAAAGGTTTAATCTCCTTTTTACCTAAGAGATATTTTGTTGTGTGATTTGAAATTTCTAAACAGTTCTTTTGTATGATCAAGTCTGACCTTAATCACAGCACAGCAAGAAAAGTTTCTTATACCATAAAACTTATTTTTTGACACTTGTCAAGATTTGACTTTTAAACTGGTATATAATCTACTTTTGTAAATATTCTATGTGTGCTTAAGAATTTATTTCTCGAATGATGTCAGCAAGATGGTGTAAGAGGAAGCTCCAGGTCCTTGTTCCCCCAAGGAAACAACAAGTAAACAACTACAGACTAAAATAGCTTTAGGGGAGCTCTGAAAACCAGTCAAGGATCCGCAGCAACCAAGTGAACACTCAAATCAAGAAAAAGCCCGTGTCAGAGATATGATTTGCAAATATTTCCTCCCAGTGGGTAGGTTGTCTATTCATTTCACTGATGGTTTCCTTTGCAAAAGAAAAGAAGAAAAGAAAAGAAAAAGCCACACTCGAAATGGTAGGAAATTTTGTCATGTTTCTGCTCAACTTTGCCCCATCTGCTTTCTGATGTGGCATGGCATGGTTGGGAAGAGGTACCCAATGCCAGGTTCCCTCCCACTGGGACGAAGGAAAAAGAAAAATGTTTGCAACCTTCTGGCCTATCTTTTGGCGGCCCAAGGAACTGCTTTCTGTCTCACTGGACCCAGAGTTCAGACAGGAATGGAAGCACAGTTTGGATATTGGGTTGAAAGCCATGGATGGCGAGCAGGCACCTGGCCATGTAAACAACAGCAAGGGGACTTCAGACTTGGGAACACCTGGGGGCAAGAGAGTACCATAGAGCATGTGGGGCCCTGAAAAGCAGGAGTGAGACTCCTAGGGAAATTAAGGCATTTATAAGCAGCTGTGTGGGCTGCTCGAGGGAAAAAAGCACACACACAGGCCCAGAGAAGACACATGCTGGGAAAAGGCCTAAGAACACCTTAAGCCTTCAGACTGGCCTGATTTGGGGATATCTTCCTCCTCACAGAGCTAGTTAGCAAAGACTGGAAGAGGCAGCTGTTTTTTTAAATGCCCAATTTTCAACAAAAGATCATAAGGTATAAAAGAAACATGAAGTGACATCCCCAAGATGGTGATGTAGGAGACCCTAGCCTCCATCTCCCCATAAAGAACAACAATTAGACAGCTATCCATGGACAAAACCAGCTCTGGGAGAGCTCTGGAATTCAGTTAAGAAGTTTCAGCAACATAATGAACAAAAACCTGAGACTAACTGCACAAAAAGGGAAGGAAGACAGCTTCATTTTGTCTGCATCATCCCGTCTCCCCAGCCGACATTGTTCAGGGCCAAGAGGGAATTTCCCAGCTAGAAAGAGTTCTCTTCACTGGGAAAGGGAGAGTGCGATGAGTAACCAGCTTCCCCAGCCTTTTGGGACACTGCATGAAGGTCCCAGTTCAATTTCACCCCACACAGATGGGCAAAGCTGGTATGTATAGAGATAGCTAAGAACCAAGAATAAAAGCAGGGACTACCAGGAGCAGCCACACAACAGGAGTCATCACAGTTTACAGTGACCTGTTCTACAGATAAACCCAGCTTTCACCAGAGAAAAAGGAACCAATGGCTAGCACAGCTGCTATGAGGGCCCTGCAGATTTCACCAGCTTTCACCCCACAGGTATTTGCATTCGCTGATGCCTGCCAACTCAGTCCCTCCCTGCTCCCTTCCCCCATCAGCCTCCCTGCCAACTGGAGCCCAGGAACCACACCGGCAGCCAGCCCAGGCTTCTGTGGTTGTGAGAGTGACAGATGCCAGCCTAGACCTCCCTGGCTGACCCCCACCACCATGTGCACACTTGGGGCTAGCTCCTCCAGCTGTGCACTTGCACGCTGCTAGTCTGATGCACATTACCAGCCTCTGTTGCAGTGCACAAGCTCAGGGGGAGATTGTACAGCCATGGGAGAGCACACCAACAGCCAGGGCCATGCAGCTGCCAGTGAGCCTGTAGTTGGCCCTGGTCCTTGCTACCTGCTCTGGCCCCCATCACTACACAACTGAACTGACCCTTGACACTACACGGACAACTACAGCTAATCCTTGTAGCTGAGTGTGTGCACACCACTGGCTCCAATCACCACCCTGCTGCCTGCCCTGGTCCCTAGCCACTGGACATGAAGACACCACTGAGGACCCCAACAGCCTTGCAGCCACTGTAGACCACCCACATTGTTCATCATGGACCACACAGTTGTCAATGCTATGGACCCCAGCAGCTTGAGCCAAAAAGACATCATGCCCCCCTGGACCCAGTGCCACCACACACCCCCACACGTGGCACCCTACATCATTAGACCTGGGATCACAGCACACTCCAGCATGCCCCTACCTGCAGGTGAAAGTCTTCCCTTACTGAAGTCAATCCATAAAGTCTGGAAGAGGTGACTGTTTCTTCAAATATGCAGACACCACTCCAAGGATATAGGGATCACAAAGAATCAGGGAAAAATTACTCCACCAAAAGAATACAGTAAACCTCTAGTAACTGGCCCCAAATAAATGGAGATCCAGAAATTACTTGACAAAATATTCTAAATAATTGCTCTAAAGATTCTCAGAGAGCTACAAGAGAACATAGATAAACAATTTAACAACATCAGGAAAACAATGCAAGAAAAAATTGAAAAGTTCAACAAAGAGATAGCAAAAATAAAAAACATAAAAAAGAACCAAACAGAAATTTTGAAGCTGAAGAATACAACTTAAACGAAGAATTCAATAGAGAGCTTCAACAACAGACATGACCAAGCAGAAAGAATAAATAAGCTCTAAGACAGAGCCACTAAAATTATTCAAATCAGAAGAGCAAAAAGAATGGAAAAAGGTAAAGAAAGCCTACATGATCTATGGAGTAACATCCAAAGAAAAAATTTGAGAAATATTAGAGTTCCAGAAGGCAAAGAAAGGGAGAAGGAAACAGAACTTATTTTAAGCAATAATGGCAGAGAACTTCCCAAATCCAGAGAGAGCTTTGGATGTCCAAATCCATGAAGCTCATAGGTAACCAAACAAAATCATTTTAAGAAGATCCTCTCCATGACACATTATAATAAAACTGTCAAAAATCAAAGACAAAGAGAGAATCTTAAAAGCAGCAAGAGAAATAAAGCATGTAATTTACAAGGGAACTCCCATAAGGCTATCAGAGGACTTCTCAGCAGAAACTTTACAGGCCAGGAGAGAGCAGGAAGATACATACAAAGTGCTATAAGAAAAAAATTGCCAACCAAGAATACTTTACCCAGCAAAGCTGTCCTTCAGAAATGAAGACAAGATAAAAATTTCCACAGACAAAAAGAAGTTGAGGGAATGTATCACCACTAGACCTGCCTTCCAAGAAATGCTGAGAAGAGTTCTTTAAGCTGAAATGAAAAGACACTGATTAGTCAGGTGAAAACATATGAAAATATTCAACACACTGGTAAAGGTAAGTATAAGTCAGATTCAGAATACTCTAATACAGTAATATCGTGGAGTGTTAACCAGTTAACTCTAGTATAAAAGTTAAAGAACAAGAGCATTAAAAATAACCATAGCTACAATAATTTGTTAATAGATACACAATATAAAAAGAGAGAAACTGTGACATCAAAAACATAAAAGGAAGAGAACTAAAAGGGTATATATTTATATGCAATTGAGATTAAATTGTTAGCATAGACTGTCAAATATATAGGCTATTTTATGTAAACCTTATAGTAACAACAAAGAAAAAAACCTACAGTAGATACACAAAAGATAAAGAGAAGAGAATCAAAGTATACCACTACAGAAAATCATCAATTCAAAAGGGAAGATAGCAAGAGTGGAAAAAAGGAACAAGCAAAATACAAAACAACCAGAAAACAATAAGATGAGATTAGCAAGTCCTTACCTATCAATAATTACTCTAAATATAAATGAATTGAATTCTCCAATCAAAAGACAGAGGGTGGCTGGATGGATTAAAAAAACAAGACCCAACTATATGCTGCTTATAAGAGACTCATTTCAGCTTTAAGGACACAGATAGGCTCAAATTGAAAGGGATGGAAAAAGACATTCCATACAAGTGGAAACCAAAAGAGAGCATGGGTAGCTATACTTATATCAGACAAAATAGATTTTGAGCCAAAAATGGTAACTAGAGAAAAAGAAGGTCATCATATAATGATAAAGGGGTCAATTAATCAAGAAGATATAAAAATTATAAATATATATGCACCCAATATTGAAGCACCTAAACATATTAAGCAAATACTAAAGATCTAAAGGAGAAATAGAAAACAATACAGTAATAGTAGGGGACTTCAATATCCCACTTTCAATAATGGATAGATCATCCAGACAGAAAATCAAGAAGGGAACATTGGACTTGAACCATACTTAGATCAGACAGACCTAACAGACATATATGGGACATTCCTTCCTACAGCAGCAGAATACACATTCTTCTCAAGTGCACATGGAACATTTTCCAGGATAAATCATGATAGGTCATAAAATAAGTCTTAGCAAATTTAGGAAGATTGAAGTCATACCAAGTATCTTCTCCAATAACAATGATATGAAACTAGCAATCAACAATAAGAGAAAAGCTGGAAAATTCACAAATATGTGGAAATTAATAACACACTCATGAACAACCAACGGGTCAAAGAAGAAATAAACAAGGAAATCCAAAAATATGTTGAAATAAATGAAAATGGAAACACAAGATACCAAAACTGCTACAAAGCAGTTCTAAGAGGAATTTTATAGCAATAAACACTTACATTAAAAAAACAAAAAAAGATTGAGCCAGTCCTGATGGCCTAGTGGTGACATTGGTGCTCTCACCACTTTGGTTGCCCAGGTTCGTTTCCCAGTCACAGAACCACACCACCCATCTGTCAGTTGCCATGCTGTTGTGGTGGCTCACATAGAAGAAATAGAAGGACTTACAACTAGGATATACAACCATGCACTGGGGCTTTGGGGAGGAAAAAAAAAAGAGGAAGATTGGCAACAGATGTTAGTTTTGGGTGAATCTTTCCCTGCAAAAAAAAAAAAAAAAAAAGATCTCAAATAAACAACCTAACTTTACACCTTAAGAAACTAGAAAAAAAAAGAACAAACCAAGACCAAAGTTAGCAGAGGAAGGAAATAACAAAGATCAGAGCAGAAATAAATAAAATAGAGACCAGAAAAACAAAAAAGATAAACAAAACTAAGAGCTAGTTCTTTGAAAGGATAAACAAAATTGACAAACCTTTAGGTAGACCAAGAAAAAAAGAGAGAAACTCAAATATATAAAGTCAGCAATGAAAGAACAGACATTATAACTGATGCCACAGAAATACAAAGGATCATAAGAGACTACTATGAACAATTATACTCCAGTAAATTGGATAACCTAGAAGTAATGGATAAATTCCTAGAAACACACAACCTGCTAAGACTGAATCATGAAGAAATAGATAATCTGAACAGTCCAATAATGAGTAAAGTTTGAATCAGTAATGAAAAAACTCCAAACAAAGAAAAGCCCAGGACCAGATGGTTTTACTGGTGAATTCTACTAAACATTCAAAACAGAATTAACACCAATCCTTCTCAACCTCTCACAAAGAATTGAAGAGGAAGGACCACTCTCTAACTAATTTCATGAGGCCAGCATTACCCTGATACCAAAACCAGATAAGGACACTACAAGAAAAGAAAACTAGAGGCCAAATTTCCTGATGAATATAGATGCAAAAATTGTCAACAAAATCTTAGCAAACTGAATTCAACAGCATGTTAAAATGATCATACACCATGATCAAGCAGGATTTATCCCTGGGATGTAAGGATGGTTTGACAAATCAATAAATGTGATACACCACATTAGAAGAATGAAAGATATAAATCATATGATCATCTCAATAGATGCAGAAAAAGCATTTCACAATATACAACATTCCTTTCATCATAAAAACTCTCAATATATTGGGTATACAAGGAAAGTACCTTAACACAATAAAAGCCATATATGACAAGCCCACAGCTAACATTATACTCAAGGGTGAAAGGTTGAAAGCTTTTCCTTTAAGATCAGAAACAATACAAGGGTGCCCACACTAACCACTCCTATTCAACATAATAGTGGAAGTCCTAGCCAGAACAATCAGGAAAGAAAAAGAAATAAAAGGCATCCAAATTGGAAAAGAAGAAGTAAAACTGTCTTTGTTTGCAAAAATTAATAAGTGGGATTACATCAAACCAAAAAGTTTATTCACAGCAAAAGAAACAACAAAATGAAAAGGCAACCTATGGAATGGGAGAAAATATTTGCAAATCATATATCTGGTAAAGGGTTAATATCCAAAATATACAAAGAACCTATACAACTCAATAGCAAAAATACCCCAAACAATCTGATTTAAAACTGGGCAGAGAATCTGAGTAGACATTTTTCAAAGAACGTGTACAAATGGCCAACAGGCCGTGAAAAGGTGCTCCATCACCAATCATCAGGGAAATGCAAATCAAAACCACAATGAGATATCACCTTACACCTGTTAGAATGACCTATTATCAAAAAGATAAGAAATAACAAGTGTTGGAGAGGATGTGAAGAAAAGGGAAACCTGTGTACTGTTGATGCAAATGTAAATTGGTGAAGCCCCTATGGAAAACAGTATGGAGGTCCCTCAAACAACTAAAAGTAGAACTATGATATAATCCAGCAACCCAACTTCTGGGTTATATATTGAAATAAAATGGAAACAGGATCCCAAAGAGATATCTACACTCCCATGTTCATTGCAGCATTATTCACAATAGCCAAGATATAGAAACAACATAAGTGTTCTCAGATAAATGGATAAAGAAAAGGTGGTATATAGATACAATGGAATATTATTCACTTATAAGAAAGAAGGAAATCCTGCCATTTTTGACAACTTGGATGGACCTTGAGGGTATTATGCTAATTGAAATAAATCAGAAAGAGAAAGACAAATACTGTACAATATCACTTATTTGTGGAATCTAAAAAAGCCAAACTCACAGAAACAGAGAGTAAAATGGTTACTAGGGGCTGAGGGGTGGGAGAAATGAGGTGATGGTCAAAGAGTACAAACTTCCTGCTATAAGATGAATGAATTCTGAGGATCTAATATACAGCATGGTGATTATAGTTAATAATACTGTATTATATACTTGAAAGTTGGTAAGAGAATAGATCTTAAATGTTCTCACCACAGAAAAGAAATGGTAATTATGTGATATGATGGAGGTTTAACTAATGCTATGGTGGTAATCAATTTGCAATATATTAGTATACTAATTCAAAACATGGTACACCTTAAGCTTACACAATTTTTTTTTTTTTGTGAGGAAGATCAGCCCTGAGCTAACATCCATGCTAATCCTCCTCTTTTTTTGCTGAGGAAGACCGGCTCTGAGCTAACATCTATTGCCAATCCTCCTCCTTTTCTTTCCCCAAAGCCCCGGTAGATAGTTGTATGTCATAGTTGCACATCCTTCTAGTTGCTGTATGTGGGACGCGGCCTCAGCATGGCCGGAGAAGCGGTGTGTCGGCGCGCGCCCGGGATCCGAACCCGGGCCGCCGGTAGCGGAGAGTGTGCACTTAACCGCTAAGCCATGGGGCTGGCCCTACACAATGTTTTATGTCAATTATATCTCAATAAATCTCAAAAAAATTAAAATACAAGAGAAATGTTTTTAGGAGTGTTATTTGCTTGCCATGTTTATAACTTATTTCTCTAAGTGGATGTGCTGACCATTCTATAAGTCATATAGAGAAGTTACTAAAGACAGATGTAATAAAGAAAAAAACAAAACAAAAAACAAAGAAACAGGTTAACATGGGCCATTCAAAGGAACAAAATAAATCTCCAGAAACCAACTTTAAAGAAAAACAGGCTTTGGAATTACTAAACAAAGACTAAAATAACTGTCTTAAGTATACTCAAAGAGCTAAAGAAAAACATGGACAAAGAACTAAAGGAAATCTGGAAAATTATATTTGAACAAAATGAGAATATCAACAGAGAGAAATTATATAAAAGAAACAAATTTTGGAGGTGAAAAGCAATAACTGAATTGAAAAATTCATTAGAAAGACTCATTAGTGGACCAAAATAAGTAGACAGAAAAAAATTAGCAAACTTGAGAATAGGTCATTTGCAATTAGCCAGGATGAGGAGCAAAAAGGAAAAAAAATGGAGAAAAGTGAACAGAACTTAAAGGGACACCATCAAGCAGACCAATATACACAGTATGGGAATCTCAGAAGAAAAAAGAGAGAAAGTCAGATAGCTTATTTGAAGAAATAATGGCTGAAAATTTCCCAAATTTGAGGAAAGACATAGATATACAAATGCCAGAAACTCAATGAACTTCAAGTAGGACAAACCAGAATATACTCACACTGAGACATATAATCAAGTTGTCTAATGAATACAAGGAGAGAATCTTGAGAAGAGCAAGTAAAAAGTGACCCATCACATGCAATGGATCCTCAAGATTACCAGCAGATTTCTCAGAAGAAACCTTACAGGCCAGAAGGCAGTAAGATGATATATTTAAAGAGCTATAAGAGAAAACCTGTCAACACATAATTCTATATCCAGCAAAACTATCTTTCAAAAATGAGAGAGAAATTTGGACATTCCTAGATAAACAAAAACTGAAGTAGTTTCTTAACACTAGACCTGCCCTAGAAAAAATGCTAAAGAGAGTTCTTCAAGTTGAAATGGAAGGACACCAGACAGTTACTCAAAACCACACAAAAATATAAAGTTTTCTGCCAAAGGTAAATACATGGACAAATATAAAAAGCATTATTATCACGATTTTGTTTCATAAATTCACTTTTTATTATTCCACAGGATTTAAAAGAAAATGATCAAAAATAATCATAAATCTATGTTAATGGGCATACAATATATAAAGATTTAATTTATGACATAACACAAAGAGGGCAGAGATGTAAAGGAGTAGTTTTTGTATGCAACTGAACTTAAGTTGGTAACAGTTTAATATAAATAGCTATAACTTTAGGTTGTTACATGTAATCCCCATTGTCACCATAAAGAAAATATCTATAGAATATACACAAAAGAAATGAGAGGCAAATCAAAATGTGTCACTATAAAAAATCAACTAAACACAAAGGAAGGCAATAAGGGACACAAAACTATAAGACATACAAAAAACAAATAATGAAATGGCAATAGTAATCCTTCACTATCAGCAGTTACTTTAAACTTAAATGGATCAAGAGGGCGGAGTCAAGATGGCGGCATAAGCAGACTCGGAACTCACCTCCTCCCGTGGACACAGCCAATTTACAACTACTCGTGGAAAAATTACCCCTGAGACAGAACTGAAAACTGGATGAGAGGAACTCCTGCAACAACGGACAATCCTAACTGAGGTGGAAGAGGTAGAGACTCCCTTCTGGAGAGGAAAAACGCCGCCTTCACAAGCTGCCAGCTTCATGGCCGCCGGGAGCAGCGCACAGGTAGGCACCCTCCCTGGAGGCGTGCGGCCCTGAGCTGGGGAGCGCCCCCGCTGGGGGCATATTGTGGACCCAGCACAATCAACACCAGTGGCATAATATCTGACTGTGCCTGCTACTAAAACACTGGGGAGCACCCCCAGAAAACCCGGTTCACAAAGAAACTAAAACTGGCTCTTAAAGGGCCTGCGCGCAAACTCACCTGTTTCAGGAAGCATCCTAAAATCACCAGAAAGAAAGGTGCACAGTGCTTTGGTGACAAGAGACTCACCTAATAGGCCCTGAGTGCATCTCGGTGAGGGGTGAGACCTCTCCAGGGACTGGGACATTGGTGACGGCCATTGTTGTGGCCTGGTATGGGCGTGCTGACACAGACGCCATTGGAGTTCTCTCTGAGGCCTGCTAGGCCAGGGTCTGCCCCACCCGCTAGAGCACCGATTTAATCCAGCTCAGCCAGGGCAGGCAGCCCACCCTAGAGGCTGGCCCCACCCAACAACAAGCCCTCAGGCAACTTGTGGGCCTGCATAGATTGGTGACTGGATTCTCTGCAGCCTGGCAACTGAGCTGACTTGAGCGGGGCAGGGTGTGCACAAGGAGCGGGTGGAGAGTGTGGGGCCGTGGCAGAGTGTGTGGGGCTCCTGCCGTGGAGAGACTGGGTCCGCTTGGGGAGGTTGGGGCGCTCACACAGGGCAGGACTGTGTTGACTGTGTGTGTGGACCTGTGGGGGGCAGGGCTTCTCAGCCGCAGAAGACTTGTGCTTCTCAAAGACCCACATAGGAGGTTTGTTCCACCTTCCAAAACCTGAAACAATTGGGTGCTCCTGTGCCTGAGGCCAGCCCCAGCCAGCTGCAATCCTCAGAGAGCTGACAAGAGACCTAATAGGCTAGAGGCTTACAGCAATTGTAAGGCCCTGAGCCTAACAACCTGCCACGGTGGGGGCCTACTCACTTAAAAGAAATACTGCAACACAAATGTGGTAATAGAACTTGCAGCCAACTGTGCTGGGGCTCCCCACACCTGATAAAGAGACTGAAGGGCCCACAACAACTACAAGCAGCTGAGCATTACAACAGCTGGCCAGGAGCATAACTCAGCCTCCCTGGGCGCCTACAGGGAGAGCAAACAGGCCACAGCAGAAGGACACACGTAGCCCACATAGGGGTCACCCCCTGGAACATTGAGAACTGAGGGAAGCACACTGGAAGCCTCCTAAGCCATCACTTACATAAGGTCACCTATCCAAGAGCAGGAGACGTAGCTGACCTACCTAATACGTAGACACAAGCACAGGGAAAGAGGCAAAATGAAGAGGCAAAAGAATACATTCCAAGTAAGGGAACAGGACAAAACCCCAGAAAAGGAACTAAGTGAAACAGAAATGAGCAACCTACCCGACAGAGAGTTCAAACTAAGAGTGTTAAGGATGCTCACTGATCTGGGGAGAAGAATAGATGAACTCAGTGAGAATGTCAACAAAGAAATGGAAGATATAAAAAAGAACCAATCAGAAATTAAGAATACAATACTGGAAATGAAAAATTCATTAGAGGGACTCAAAAGCAGAGTAGAGGATACAGAAGAACGGATCTGTGAGCTGGACGAAAGACTAGAAGAAATTACCCGAGGTGAACAGGTAAAAGAGAAAAGAATTAAAAAGACTGAGGACAGTCTAAGGGACCTCTGGGACAACATCAAGTGCACTAACATCCGTGTTATAGGTGTCCCAGAAGGAGAAGAGCGAGACAAGGGGTCAGAGAATCTATTTCAAGAAATAATAGATGAAAACTTCCCTAACCTAAGAAAGGAAACAGACATCCAGCTACAGGAAGCACAGAGAGCCCCAAACAAGATAAACCCAAAGAGGCCCACACCAAGACACATCATAATCAAAATGTCCAGAATTAAAGATAAAGAGAGAATCCTAAAAGCCGCAAGAGAATGTCAAGTTACGTACAAAGGAAACCCCATAAGGCTATCAGCTGACTTCTCAGCAGAAACCTTACAGGCTAGAAGAGAATGGCACGATATATTTAAAGTGCTAAAAGGAAAAAACTTACAGCCAAGAATACTCTACCCAGCAAGGTTATCATTCAAAATGGAAGGAGAGATCAAAATTTTCCCAGACAAGCAAAAATTAAAGGAGTTTGTCACCAAGAAACCAGTGCTACAAGAAATGTTAAAGGGGCTGATTTAAGGGGAAAAGAAAAGACCACAAATAGGAAAAATTATCTATTTCCATGATTAGAACGTAATGGATACATATGCACAACAAAGAGGTTAGATATGATATCAAAAACATGAGGGAGGAGGGGAGTTAAAGAGTATAGCTTTCAGATAGAGGTCAAACTAAAGTGAGCATCAATTCTGTATAGAAGAAGAAAGGAACAGAGAAGGACTACTAAAACACTGAGAAAAAAAAAAAGTTAAAAAATGGCAGTAAGTACATACTTATCAATAGCTACTTTAAACGTCAATGGACTAAATGCTCCAATTAAAAGGCATAGGGTGGCTGACTGGATAAAAAAACAAGACCCATATATATGCTGCATACAAGAGACACACTTCAGACCTAAAGACACTCACAAACTGAAAGTGAAGGGATGGAAAAAGATACTCCACGCAAATGGCAATGAAAAGAAAGCTGGGGTAGCAGTACTCATATCAGACAAAATAGACTTTAAAACAAAAACTGTAAAAAGAGACAAAGAAGGGCATTACATAATGATCAAGGGAACAATCCAACAAGAGGATATAACACTTGTAAATATCTATGCACCCAATGTAGGTGCACCTAAATATATAAAGCAATTATTAACAGACATAAAAACAGAAATAGACAGTAACACAATAATAGTAGGGGACTTTAACACTCCACTTACACCAACGGATAGATCATCCAAACAGAAGATCAATAAGGAAACATTGGCCTTAAACGACACACTACAACAGATGGACCTAGTAGATATATATAGAGCATTCCATCCAAAAACCGAAGAATACACGTTCTTTTCAAAGGCACATGGAACATTCTCCAGGATTGATCACATATTAGGCCACAAAACAAGTCTGCATAAATTTAAGAAGATTGAAATAATACCAAGCATCTTTTCTGACCACAACGGTATGAAACTAGAAATCAACTATAGGAAGAAAATCAGAAAAGCCACAAATATGTGGAGATTAAACAAAATGCTACTGAACAATGACTGGGTTAACGAAGAAATCAAAGAAGAAATCAAAAAATACCTGGAGACAAATGAAAATGAAAATACGACATGCCAGAATTTATGGGATACAGCAAAAGCAGTTCTAAGAGGGAAGTTTATAGCGATACAGGCCTATCTCAACAAACAAGAAAAATCTCAAATAAACAATCTAACAATGCACCTGAAGGAACTGGAAAAACAAGAACAAACAAAGCCCAAAATCAGTAGAAGAAGGGAAATAATAAAAATCAGAGCAGAAATAAATGAAATAGAGACCAAAAAAACAATAGAAAAAATTAATAAAACCAAGAGCTGGTTCTTTGAAAAGATCAACAAAATTGACAAACCTTTAGCTAGACTCACCAAGAAAAAAAGAGAGAAGGCACAAATAAGTAAAATCAGAAATGAAAGAGGAGAGGTTACAACAGACACCTCAGAAATACAAAAGATTATAAGAGAATACTATGAAAAGCTATATGCCAACCAATTCGACAATCTGGAAGAAATGGATAAATTCTTAGAATCATACAACCTTCCAAAACTGGATCAAGAAGAAGTAGAGAATTTGAATAGGCCAATCACCAGTAAGGAGATCGAAACAGTAATCACAAACCTCCCCAAAAATAAAAGTCCAGGACCAGACGGCTTCCCTGGTGAATTCTACCAAACATTCAAAGAAGACTTAATACCCATCCTTCTCAAACTCTTCCAAAAAATTGAGGAGGGGGGGAAGCTCCCTAACTCATTCTACGAAGCTGACATTACCCTGATACCAAAACCAGACAAGGACAACACAAAAAAAGAAAATTACAGGCCAATATCACTGATGAACATCGATGCAAAAATCCTCAATAAAATACTAGCAAATCGCATACAACAATACATTAAAAAGATTATACACCATGATCAAGTGGGATTTATTCCAGGGATGCAGGGATGGTTTAACATTCGCAAATCAATCAACGTAATACACCACATTAATAAAATGAAGAATAAAAATCACATGATCATCTCAATAGATGCAGAGAAAGCATTTGACAAGATACAGCATCCATTTATGATAAAAACTCTAAATAAAACGGGTATAGAAGGAAAGTACCTCAACATAATAAAGACCATATATGAGAAACCCACAGTTAATATCATCCTCAATGGTGAAAAACTGAAAGCCATCCCTCTAAGAACAGGAACCAGACAAGGATGCCCACTGTCACCACTCCTATTTAACATAGTACTGGAAGTCCTAGCCAGAGCAATCAGGCAAGAGAAAGAAATAAAAGGGATCCAAATTGGAAAGGAAGAAGTGAAACTGTCACTATTTGCAGATGACATGATTTTATATATAGAAAACCCTAAAGAATCCACCAGAAAACTTTTAGAAGTAATAAACGAATATGGTAAAGTTGCAGGATACAAAATCAACATACAAAAATCAGTTGCATTTCTGTACACTAACAACGAAGTAGCAGAAAGAGAAATTAAGAATACCACCCCATTTACAATTGCAACAAAAAGAATAAAATACCTAGGAATAAACTTAACCAAAGAGGTGAAAGATCTGTACACCGAAAACTATAAAACATTTCTGAAAGAAATTGAAGAAGACACAAAGAAATGGAAAGATATTCCGTGCTCTTGGATTGGAAGAATTAACATAGTTAAGATGTCCATACTTCCTAAAGCCATCTATAGATTCAATGCAATCCCTATCAAAGTTCCAACAACATTTTTCACAGAAATAGAACAAAGAATCCTAAAATTTATATGGAACAACAAAAGACCCCGAATAGCTAAAGGAATCCTGAGAAAAAAGAACAAAGCTGGAGGTATCACACTCCCTGATTTCAAAATATACTACAAAGCTGTAGTAACCAAAACAGCATGGTACTGGCACAAAAACAGACACACAGATCAATGGAATAGAATCGAAAGCCCAGAAATAAACCCACACATCTATGGGCAGCTAATCTTTGACAAAGGAGCCAAGAACATACAATGGGGAAAAGAAAGTCTCTTCAACAAATGGTGTTGGGAAAACTGGATAGCCATATGCAAAAAAATGAAAGTAGACCCTTACCTTACACCATACACAAAAATTAACTCCAAATGGATTAAAGACTTGAATGTAAGACCTGAAACTGTGAAACTTCTAGAAGAAAACATAGGCAGTACGCTCTTCGACATCAGTCTTAGCAACATCTTCTCAAACACCACGTCTGACCGGGCAAGAGAAACAATAGAAAAAATAAGCAAATGGGACTACATCAAACTAAAAAGCTTCTGCACAGCAAAGGAAACCATCAACAAAACGAAAAGACAACCTAACAATTGGGAGAAGATATTTGCAAACCATACTTCTGATAAGGGCTTAATCTCCAAAATATATAAAGAACTCATGCATCTCACCAACAAAAAAAACTACCAACCCAATTAAAAAATGGGGTAAAGACCTGAACAGACATTTCTCCAAAGAAGATATACAGATGGCCAACAGACACATGAAAAGATGTTCAAAATCATTAACTATCAGGGAAATGCAAATCAAAACTACAATGAGATATCACCTGACGCCCGTCAGAATGGCTATAATTAACAAGACAGGAAACAACATGTGTTGGAGAGGATGTGGAGAGAAGGGAACTCTCATACCCTGCTGGTGGGAGTGCAAACTGGTGCAGCCACTATGGAAAACAGTATGGAGATTCCTCAAAAAATCAAGGATAGAACTACCATATGATCCAGCTATCCCACTGCTGGGTATTTATCCAAAGAACTTAAAAACACCAATTTGCAGAGGTACATGCACCCATGTGTTCATTGCAGCGTTATTCACAATAGCCAAGACTTGGAAGCAACCTAAGTGCCCATCAAGGGACGAATGGATAAAGAAGATGTGGTATATATACACAATGGAATACTACTCAGCCATCAGAAACGATGAAATCCAGCTATTTGTGACATCATGGATGGACATTGAGGGTATAATGCAAAGTGAAATAAGTCAGAGGGAGAAGGTCAAATACCGTATGATTTCCTTCATTAAGTAGTAGATAATAACAACAATAAACAAACACATAGGGACAGAGATTGGATTGGTGGTTACCAGAGGGGAAGGGGGGAGGGAGGAGAGTGAAAGGGATAATTCGGTACATGTGTGTGGTGATGGGTTGTAATTAGTATTTTGGTGGTGAACATGATGTAATCTATGCAGAAATAGAAGTACAATGATGTACACCTGAAATTTTTACAATGTTATAAACCAATGTTACTGCAATAAACAAAAAATTAAAAAAAAAAAAAAGACAGGAAAAGCACAAGCAATGAAAGAAAAAATAGATAGACTAGACAAAATCAAAATTAAAAACTTTTGTGCTTCAAAGGGCACCATGAAGAAAGTGAAAAGACAACCCACAGAATTATAGAAAATAATTGCAAATCACAGGTCTGATAAGGCAGTTGTACCTGGACTCTATAAAGAACTATTATAACTCAAAAATTAAAAAACAACCAAATTTAAAAATGGGAAAAGAATCTGAATAGACATTTCTCCAAAGAAGATATACAAATAGTCAATAAGCACATATGGAAAGATGCTCAATATCATTAAAGATCAGGGAAATACAAATCAAAACCACAATGAGATATCACTTCACACCCACTACGACGGCTATAATCAAAAAGACAGATAATAACAAGTGCTGCCAAAGATCTGCAAAAATTGGGACCCTCACACACTGCTGGTGGGAATGTAAAATGGTGTAGCCACTTTGGAAAACAGTCTGGCAGGTCCTCAAATGGTTAAATATAGAGTTTACCATATGATCCAGCAATTTCATTCCTAGGCATACACCCAAAGGAAAGGAAAACATGTTCACACAAAAACTTGCACAGAGATGTTCACAGCAGCATTATTCATAACAGCCAAAAAGTGGAAATAATCCAAATGTCCATCAAGTGGCTAATGTATAAATAAAATGTGGTATATCCATACAACGGGATCTTATTCGGCAATAAAAATAAATGAAGTACTAATACATGCTACAATATGAACGAACCTTGAAAACATTATGCTAAGTGAAAGAAGCTAGTTACAAAGGACCACATATTGTATGGTTCCATTTATATGAAATGTCCGGAATAGGCACATCTAGAGATGGAAAATAGATTAAACGTTGCCTAGGGCTGGAAGAGATGAGGGGATGAGGAGGTGATGACAGCTAGAGAGTGCCGAGTTTCTTTCTGGGGTGATGAAAATGTTCTAAAATTGATTGCCTTATGGAGGCACAACTCTGTGAATATACCAAAAACCACCGAACTGTACACTTTAAATGGGTGAATTGTATGGTATGTGAATTATATATCAATAAAGCCAATTGAAGGAAAAAAACAAAAACTTAAATGGATCAAAATTCCCAATCAAAAGACGTAGATAGGCAGAATGAATGAAAAAGCAAGATCCAACTATATAATGTCTACAAGAGACTTGCTGCAGAGCTAAGGACACACATAGGCTGAAAATGAGAGAATGGAAAAGATATTCCATTCAAATAGTAACCAAAAGAGAGGAGGGGACACTATTCTAATATCAGACAAATAGAGTTTAAGTCAAAAACTGTTACGAAAAACAAAGACAGACATTACATAATGACAAAAGGGTCAATTCATTAAGATATAACAATTATAAACATAGTTGCAGAAAACATCAGAGTGCTAAAACATATGAAGCAAACAGTCACAGAATAGAAAAGAGAAATAGACAGCTCTACAAAAATAGTAGGAGACTTCAATATCCCACTTTCAATAATAGATAGAAAAACTAGATAGAAAATTAATAAAGAAAGAAAGAACTTGAACAACATCATAGACTAACTAGACCTAACAGACGTGTATAGAACACTTCACCCAACAATAGCCGAATACACATTTTCCTCAAATGCACATGGAACACTCTCTAGATAGACTATATGTCAGACCAAAAAACAAGTCTTATAAATTTTAAAAGATTGAAATTATATAAAGTGTCTTTTCTGATAACAAAGGAATGAAACTTAAAATTCAATAGCAGAAGGAAAACTGGAAAATCCAAAACTATGTGGAAATTAAACAACACACTCCTAAACAACCTCTGGGTCAATGAAGAAATCACAAGGAAAATTAGAAAATATCCTGAGACAAATGAAAATGAAAACACAACATACCCAAACTTATAGGATTCAGTGCAAACAGTGCTAATTGGGAAATTCCTAGCAGTAAATGCTTATATTAAAAAAGAAGAACAGTCTCACACCAACAACCTATATTTAACCTTAAGGAACTAAAAAAGAAGAAAGTAAACCCAAAGCTAGCAGAAGGAAAGAAATGATAAAGATTAAAGCAGAGATAAAGAAAATAGATATTAAAAAACTAATAGAGAAAAACCAATGAAATCAAGAGTTGATTGTTCAAAAAGATCAACAACATTAACAAAACTTTAGCTAGATTGACTAAGAAAAGAGAAAGAAGACTCAAATAACTACTATCAGAAATGAAAAAGGGGATGTTATAACAAATTTTACAGAAATAAAAAGGATTATAAGAGAGTACTATGAACAATTATACACCAACAAACTGAATTTCCCAGATGAAATGGACAAATTCCTAGAAACACACAATAGAAGAATTAACACCAATCTTCCTCAAACTCTTCCAAAGAATTGAAGAGGAGGGAATGTTTCCAAACTCATTGTATAAAGTCAGCATTACCCTGATACCAAATTCTGACAAAGATACTAAAAGAAAAGAAAACTACAAACCATATCTCTGATGAATATTGCTACTGAAATCCTCAATAAGAATTTAGCAACACATTAAAAGGATTATACACCATGACCAAGTGGGATTTATTCATGGAATGCAAAGATGTTTCAACATACAAGTATTAATCAATGTAATACACCACATTAACAGAAAGAAGGGAGTGGGAGAATCCATGATTATCTCAACTGATGCAGAAAAAACACTTGACAAAATTTAACTCCTTTCCATGATATAAACACTCAATAAATTAGGAATAAAAGGTAACTACCTCAACATAATAAAGGCCGTCTATGAAAAGCCCAGAGCTGGGCCTGCCCCGTGGTTTAGCGGTTACGTGCGCACGCTCCGCTTCTGGTGGCCTGGGTTCAGATCCCGGGCGTGCACCGATGCACCACTTCTCTGGCCATGCTGAGGCCACATCCCACATACAGCAACTAGAAGGATGTGCAACTATGACATACAACTATCTACTGGGGCTTTGGGGAAAAAAAAAAGGAGGAGGTTTGGCAATAGATGTTAGCTCAGAGCTGGTCTTCCTCAGCAAAAAGAGGAAGATTAGCAAGGATGTTAGCTCAGGGCTGATCTTCCTCACTAAAAAAAAAAAAAAAAAAAGAAGATGCTGAAAAGCCCACAGCTAACATCATACTCAATGGTGAAAGATTGAGAGCTTTTCCTCTAAGATCAAGAACAAGACAAGCGTACTTACTTTCATCACTTCGATTCAACATAGCACTGGAAGTCCTAGCCAGAGCAATTAGGCAAGAAAAAGAAATAAAAGGCATCCAAATTGGAAAGGAAAAAGTAAAATTATCTGTTCACAGAAAATATGATTTTATATGTAGAAAACCCTAAAGATTCCACACACAAAAAAACCATAGAACTAATAAATTCAGCAAAATTACAGGATAGAAAAATCAACACACAAAAATCAGTTGCATTTCTATGCATTAACAATGAAAAATCTGAAAAGGAAATTAAGAAAACAATTGCATTTACAATGGCATCAAAACCAATAAAATACTTAGGAATAAACTTAATTAAGGAGGTGAAAGACTTGTACACTGAAAACTACAAATCATTGCTGAAATAAATTAAAGAAGACACCAATAAATGGAAAGACTTCCCATGCTCGTGGATTGAAAGACGTAATATTATTAAGATCTCACTACTGCCCAAAGTGATTGATAGATTCAGTGCAATCCCTGCCAAAATCCCAATGTAATTTTTTGCAGAAATAGGAAAATCCATCCTAAAATTCATATAGAATATCAAAGGACTTCGAATAGCCTAAACAATCTTGAAAAAGAGCCAAGTTCAAGATTTCACATTTTTTTTTTTTTGGCTGAAGAAGAGTTGCCCTGAGCTAACATCTGTTGCCAATCTTCCTTTTTTTTTTTTTGTATATGAGCCGCCACCATAGCATCACCACTGACAGACCAGTGGTGTAGGTCTGCACCTGGGAACCTAAGACGGGCCACTGAAGTGGAGTGCACTGAACTTAACCACTAGGCCACTGGGGCTGGCCCTCACACTTCTTGATTTAAAAACTTAACTATAAAGATACAGTAATCAGTAAGATACTGGCAAAAAACATGTTAAATCTGCTTAGATTTTTGTCCTGTATTGGATAATTCAACATCAGAAAGTCTTGGGTATCTAATTTTGCTTTTATTGTTTCTGCTAACGTTGTCACACGTGATGGTTTATTTCCTATGTGTTTTGAAATTTTGAACTGCGAAGTCATATTTGGGGTTTAATCTGTAAGAGTCCTGCAGAGGGGCCGGCCTGGTGGCATAGGGGTTAAGTGCGCATGCTCTGCTTCGGTGGCCCGGGGTTCTCAGGTTTGGCTCCTCGGGGCACACAGACACACTGCTTGTCAAGCCATGCTGTGGCAGGCATCCTGCATATAAAGTAGAAGAAGATGGGCATGGATGTTAGCCCAGGGCCAATCTTCCTCAGCAAAAAGAGGAGGATTGGCAACAGATGTTAGCTCAGGGCTAGTCTTCCTCACACACACAAAAAAGAGTCTCGCAGAGACTGAGATAGGAGATAAGCCTCCATGGGGGATGGGCCTTTGCTTTGCCCAGTGCCCTGGGGTCTTCTCAAACCAGAACCACTTTAAGTCCTCAGACTAGGGTTTCCTAAACATTCGGGTAGTATAAATTCAAATCCCAAGCCCACACATGAGAAGACCTCAATTATATCAGGGAAGACATCTTTTTTTCAACTTGGAGCTTATGCCATGATAAGCAAGTGTCTTTGTCACTTCTCTTTGCCAGCAGGTGGATTTTTTTTCTAGTCCATTCTTTCATTCAGAATGCATCCCTTGAAGTCTTGGCTTTAGAGGAGTCTATAAGTTCCAATTCCCTATCCTGTGTGGGTCCGAAGCCTCGTCTTCTATCTCCTGTTCAGCCATTAAAAGGAAAGCCTCTTGGTTACTAAAATTGACAAATGTTCCCCAGGAAGTCAGTGCTTCGGGATGCACTTGCCAGACAGGTTTCCAGCTCCTTCTTTGATTTTGGGCCCTGGAGATTTTTATATTCTTGATTTCAGCTATGTGTTTAAGGGATGCTTGTTATATTTTATCTAGCATTCCTAGGAGTATTGTATCAGCTGGCCGTTCAGGATATTTACTCTACCACATTGGCAAAATTAAAGGGCCATGCGTTATTGTTGTAATAAAGAAAAAAATAATAATTTCCTTAAAGAAATTTCATTTTCATAAAGAAAATGAAAACATAGAGGAGTCTTAGACCAAGGTCTACTACTATAAAATCTTTATCAGACTTACAACTCCTATGTTCACTTCTGTTATCTCTTCTTTGTTTCCCAGGTTGCTTTAGTAGTAAACTACTTAAAATGAGATGGACCTGGGTCCATAAGTACACTGCTACTGGGGGGTGGAGGGTGGGGCAATTTTTTTTTTATGAGTGGAAGTGAGGTGTTTTTTTTGTTTTGCTGGGAAAGATTGGCCCTGAGCTAGCATCTGTTGCCAATCTTCCTCTTTTTTTCTTCTTCCCCAAAGCCCTTGTACATAGTTGTATATTCTAGTTCTATGTCCTTCTAATTCTTCTACGTGAGCGGACACCTTGATCTCAGACTTCTAGCCTCCAGAACTGTGAGACAATGAATTTAACTGCTATGGACTGAATACGTCCCCCAAAATTCCTATATTGAAACCCTAATCCCCAATGTGATGGAATTTGGAGAGGGGGCCTTTGGATGGTAATTAGGTCATGAGAGTCCCCATGATGGGATTAGTGCTCTTAAGAAGAAACACAAAAGAATTTGCTTCCTTTCTCTCTCCCTGCCATGAGGATACAACAAGAAGGCCCATCTGCAAACCAGGAAGAGGGTTCTCATCAGGAATCGAATTGCCTCCAGAACTGTAAGAAATAAATTTCTGTTGTTTAAGCCAGCCAGTCTATGGTATTTTTGTTATGGAATCCTGAACTAAGACATTAAGCCACACAGTCTGTGATACTTTGTTACAGCTGCCCTAGCAAATACAGATTTATATAAAGAAAGAAAGAAACAAGCAAACAGTGATGATGAACAACTAGGAGGTGCTACTTTGAACTGGTAATTCATCTCTCTGAGATGACATTTGTGCTGCAACCTGAATAGTTACAACGAGCAAACCACGCAAAAATCTGGGGAAAACTCATTCCAGCTGGAAGAAATTATAAGTGCAAAGGCTCTGGAGCAGGAATGAGTTTGCTGGTAAAGCGCTTATCTCTTCTACCTTTTTCTTACCTTGAACATGGATGATACAGATGTGATGTCTGGAGCTGTAAGAGCCATCTTGGGACCATGAGTCAAAAAGCATAAGGTCAAACACCAACATACTAAGGATGACAGAGAAAAAAGAAAGAATCTGATTACTACATGGAATCATTAAACAGCTGCACCAATACCACCAACCGCCTACTCAGGATTTCTTGTTCTTTGAGAAAAATTAATCCCTTTTTGTTCAAGGCACCATTAATCAGTTTTTCCATTACTTGGAGCCAAAAATATTCTTAACAGACATAACATTGTACAATGTGGTAAGGATTACTGGACTTTGAAGGTTTTTAATCTGGGGAATGACAAAATCTGATTTAAGTTTTAAAAGAACGTTTTGTGAAATTAAGAATTGTAAAAAATGTGATCATAGAATTCCGGAATAGATCTTTTAAGCTTTGTATGCCAAGATAAGCTCAAATTTTATTCTAAATGTAATGGGAAGCTACTATAGGAAATATCAAATCTGATTTGTATTTTTTGATACAAATTTGTATTTTAGATACCCTCTGGTTGCAGAGTTAGGAGATCAGTTAAAAGGCAATTGTAGTAGCCAGGAAAAATATGATGGTGAATTGACAAGGGTGATATCAGTAAAGACACAGAAAATTGGGGGGAAAGAACATTCTGGTTGCTACTAGAAGGAGAGAAACCTGTTAGATAGCTCTCAGTCATCATAACGAAGGATAATGGTGCCTGATGGATTTGGGAAACATTTTTGGTGTAGTCTTGAAGAATTTGCTAATGAACTGGAGGTGGGATGAAGAGAGGCAAAGACAGGAGTTGAGAATAACTCATTTTTTGCCTGAGCAAGTAGGTGGATAGGGATGATACTGTGTAGAAAAGGTCGGTATAAAATTGAGTTCTGTTTTCGTCATGTTAAGTTTCAGATCCTAATAAGACTTCCAAGTCAGGATATCAAGTAAGCATTGGGTATATAAATGTGGAGTTCCGGGATGCCTTGAGACCTACATATGTAAGTTTGGATTCAGTTGCAGGCATGTGTAAGACTGGATATGATCTCCGAAAGAGAGAAAAGAAGATCATCCCAAACCAAGCTCTGGCACTTGTCAATCATTTAAGCATTGATCAGGGAAGGAGGAGGAAGAGCCCAGAAGGAACCGTCATGAGTAAGGAAGAAAACCAGAATAGTGGTTATTGTGGAAGGCAAGAGAAGGTGTTTCAGGTGGGGGGAGGGTCATCCATTTCAAATGCTGACGTGTCAAGAAAGGTAAGAAAGACAGGACATTCAGATTTGGCAAGATAAACCTTGAAAACACAGTTTCAGTGGATTGATGGAGTCAGAAACCCCATTTAAGTGGGTTGTAGAAATCATTAGCCATAAAACAAGAGGAGACAGTGACCATAGACAATTATAATGAGAGACCTGGGAAAAACACCTGTACATCCCCTGAGGCCTACATTCTTTTTGCCTGCCTTTTTCACTGTTTTTTCTACTGTTTCCCTTTGTGCTATGTGGTCCTCTGGGCTAGTGACCAAAGCCCAGTGAGAAGTAAGTGGTCTGGGAGCCCCAGGTGTGGTGGTCCTGGGCGGGCAGTAGATGCTGACAGTCAAAGACAGAATTCTGAATTTTCTGACTCTATTGTGTGTCACATCTTCAGCCTAGATCACCTTCATTGTGCTCTTTCATTTAATTAGTTTCTCAAAAGCAGCAGAGAACGAGTTGTGTTTGTGTCAGTTTATTTTAATGTATAATGAGCGATTCAAATGATTGCACATCACACATTCAAATTTTGTTGAATGTGTAATCGTTTAAGTGAACACAGGTGCCACGCGCCTGGAAAACCACCCCCTGTGCTTCTTGTGGAAAGAAGATGATGTACTTGGCTGTACAGAGCTGAATTTCTTTTTAATTTGCGTTCTTCCTCAACTGCTTTGTTTCTTCCATCTAATAAAGCATGCTGAACCCTGGGTGCTGTAAGGTAGATATTTGGCCCAACAGCAAACCTGAAACCATTCTTGAACACACATGAAACAGCAAGCTTGCAAATATGGAGTGTGTTTTTAACTTTGGGGATGAAAAATTATAAATCTGTGCTCTTTACAATTAGCATTTTCAGGAAGGTATGAAACCCTGGAAACAAGGATGAAAGAAATTAAATGATCCTCTTTGATGATGTTCCTGTGAGGTAGGAATAATGGCACTACAACTTCTTTCATGTCACTCCTGACAGTTTAGTATCAGTCTTCCCAGGCGAGCTAACGTAATCAACTCTGGCACGTTTCACTGTCGCGCTGACTGGCGTGGCATTGTTAATATGACCATGTTATTTCATAATTAACTTACCTTTTATTTTTCAGACAGGAACTACATCTAGTAACATGAAAGCACTTGGGATTTCTCTGAATAGGCTCCTGAACTGTTTATACCTCCGCATCACTAAATCTCAGTTGAAGCTCAGATGTAGGACCCAATTCATTCTCACTACCTAACCTGTTCCAGTCACTCTGGGGGAGTCAGGAGTCCTTGTGTACTACCACAAGTAGGTATCATCAAAGAAATTCTTCACCACTAATCACTTGTTACACCTGAATGCACGGTAAGAATCAGCTGAGAAACCAGGGTTTCTCAAAATGAGGTATGTGGACCACCTTCATCAGACTCACCTTAAGGGCTTATTAAATAGTATCGATTCCTGTTTGCCACCCCACTCAATCAGATCTTTGAAGGGAGCCCTGGCATCTGCATTTTTAATAAGCCCTCCAAGGGTATTTAGGCCCTCTAATATTTAAGAACCATTGAATTAAACTATTTTATATTAGCCGTCTTTACAGATGATACCACTTGCTTGTCAATAAGCCATTTCCAGTGTGTGCGGGTATGTGTATGTATAATCTTTGGTCCTGCTATATCGTAATTAGGATGGGTGTCTACACCCTCCTCTTTAGGAACACCGGTCTCATAGACTCTGCAAAAGGAAGTAATGTATCTAGTGGTCATGATGCCACCGCACCCTTCAAAACTGGTTTGGTGTGAGCTGGACCTCTGACCCAAGCTGAGTCAGTTAGAGCCTCTCTCTTAATAATTCAAACTGAGATAAAACTATAGTAATTAGTGGTAGTCACTGGAACTGGAGAGTCATAAAGACCTTCAAGGCTGGGAGTTTGGGAACAGTGTGGACGGATGAGCAAGCAAAGAGAGCTATACCACAGTGAGAAGCAGATGTCCTAAAAGAGGTAGAAATGAAATACACTGTGAAGAGAAAGAGAAGCTAAGTGTGGGCAAGAGAGAAAAGAGAAGAACAGGAATCTTTGTCCCTACAGACTCCTGGTTTACAATTCCAGACTCTCATTAGGTTCAGCTATACTTCCAGCTCTTAGATTCCATTTACTTAAACTGGTGTTTATTTGTTTCTGCTCCTTGAAACAGAATGGCCCCTAAATTCATTAGGGATGCTTGGCTTTTCAATGTTCAGGATAAGCTAAGAGAGTTCCTAGTCTATTACCAGGACCTCCCTGGTAAACTAGTGAAAAAACAAAAGTAGGTCAACTCTCCTGGTTTTTTCTTTGGAAATCTTCTCTTTTATACTCCTAGGCAGAATTCAATTAAACTCACAAAGCAGAAGGGTTGCAAGGCCACTAGCGAGACTAGCTCTCTTACTGTTCCCTGTCTCCCTTTGGAAAAGTCGAGGGACAGGCTGGCGGGAAAAAGTCCAGTTGCCTTCAAGGGTCATCCATCTGCTTTGAAGCCAACAAATACATCCCTATCTTGAAAACCTGTAGCTGAGATCAACTAAAAACAAACCAAAAAACCCTGAAATCTTTGCTTAAAAAATAATAAGCAAAGGGAAAAAGATGCCAGTTGACCGTGGCCAACACTTGGCTGGCTTGCTAATGGAGTGCTAGGAACTCAGGCCTCATCCACTGACTGCTCATTAGGCAGAGAAGAATTTTCATTTCCCCTCCAGACAGATTCCAATGGTCAGAGGGAAAGCTTTGAGAAAGGGATGGCATTCCACTCTCCCCCATCCATCCTCTTTTTCCTTCCCTCTCTTCCACTCCTCCCTCCACTCTCCTGGCAGCTGTTCCAAGAAAAGGAGCTGGGAGCTGGAGGGGGTGCCCAGGCTGGTCTGTGTAAGCACAGGCTGTGCCAGGTTTTCAGCTGCAATTAATTTTCCAGATAAGCTCTAAACCTCTGAAACGCATTTGAGATTGAGATACTGATACAGTTGTCAACCACCGCAGTACACAACCATAAATCTTGAGTACAGATAGTTGTTTGTTGGTAATAATGAAGTACAATATACATTTAATTAGTGTGAGATTAGTAGGAAATGTGCAGTGTTATAAAACAATATTCTAATTAGGGTTGGGGAAATTGTTTGAATACGATTTGTGCAGTACATCAAAGGAGTTCTTACAAAATACACTGAAATCTGCTTTAACTAAGCAGAAAAAAAAATTCAAAGAGACAAGGTCTTGATGCCGTTGAATATTAGTCCCAGGGACAGCACCAGATTAAAAACAAATGTTTGGTGGCAGTGGAGTGGTCAGCCCAGGGGAAAAAATGGAATCCCAATGTGAAGGCCCTAGCTTGATTGTTAGTAAAAGTCCAGGCTGTCCTCACACCTTAGTTTATTTTCCTGTGAATTTATGCTCTAAGCTCCCTAACTTCCTGTTCAAACTCATCATCTGTTACCTGGGAATGCTGCCTGTGCCCACATCCAAGGATGCTGTGATTAATAATGCATTTCTTATGTGTCCCCAAGTCCTGCAAAGGAATCAGTAATCTAAACGGACTCTGTCAAAGAACAATAGCCTAGTGGAAAAAATGCATCCAGGTCAGGAAATTTACAGTCTAATTCCCGCCTTGATTGTGATTTTCTGTGTGACCTTGAGAAAGTCAATTAACATCTCTGTGCTTCAATCTCCTTATCTGAAAACTGAGGATAACAGAGTTTCATCTGGGCAACATTTTATAGATCTCAGATAATTCCTATATTATAATGAATGTGAGTAAAAAGTGATGGGAGACCACCAATCCAATCTAATTAGGCATGTGTGTGGTGATGGACTGTAATTAGTATTTGGGTGGTGAACATGAGAACACGATGTAATCCACGCAGAAATAGAAGTATAATGATGTACACCTGAAATTTATACAATGTTACATACAATGTACCACAATAAACAAAAACAAAAACAAACAAACAAAAAAAAGTGATGGGAGAAAAGATTATGTGTTAACCTCCTCCTCTCTGTCACATACTCATACACACACACATATGCACTCACATACACATATACGCACAAGACATAACGATTGGAAAAAAACAAGTAGTCTCTTAGCTTATGGAATTGGTTTTTATTTATATTTTAAAGGGACTATGAAAAGACTTTTTAAAGTCAGGGAACTTAGTATTTAGAAATAGTTCATTTGGATTGTAAGTCAGAAAATTTCCCCTGGATCTAGCAATCCACTTTAAAATGGTAAAAATAATCTTAACATCTTCCTAAAATAAAATCTAGATAATAGGAATTTTTTGAAGCTGCTCTTTTGGAAAAATAGAGCCTACGTATATTTTAAAATTCTAGATTCAAAAGATCAAGTATAAAGTTTTTGTGTGATTTTTGGGCAAGTTAATTAATCCTTCTGTGGCTCTGTTTCCTATTTACAAAAACATTGCTTTACCAAGAAAGTGGTGAAAAATAACTTGGCCAAACTAACCTCATTTTTCCTCTTCATTTGGAGATGTTATTATACGAATGTAAATAATATAGAATTTCATAGCTGGTAAAGTCCTTAAAAACCAACTAATCTAAACCCTTCCTTTTGTAGATAAACAGACTGAGGCCCGGAGAGATGAAATGACTTGTTCGAGGTCACACAGGTGGCCAGGTTGTGTCTGTTCCTGTGCGTGTTTTTGTCACATCCTGGGTGTGAAGGAGTTCATGCCCCTCCGACCAATAAACAGAGGAATCTGTTCAGAGCCAACGGGTACAATTTGTCTCAATTCTGCAGTACTGCATATTTGTGAAGATATTGCCAATTTTTTTTTAATATTGAAAATATATCAGGTGATATGACCATTATTTTGACAGTCAGAAATTCCAGAAAGAGGAATTAACAGCTTCTCATTTTAGGACACCTCATAACACTATTAGGAAGAGTGATTTTGACATTTTTCTATGATTCGGTGTGGTTTGTCGTAAACACCGCATTTGCTTAGCTGAAATCTATTTTAGCCACCCTTGATGTCTGCAGAGAAGCCTCACCAACTTAAGATGAAGTTCACACACACTAAACAAACTGATGGCAAATTGGCCCTCAGGGATCGCACCTAATAAGTACGGGTTTCTTTTATGGCATATTTTGCTTGTCCTATCAGCCACTGGGAAGGACCTTTGACTACAGGTTCATTTAATCCTCAGCTAATATTCATCTTCTAAATTTGATTTACCCACATTGAGTGAAGTTAATAGATTGTAAGGGTGGTTCCCTAGTTTTGGATTCATATACCATGAAAATTCTGCGCTTACCTCTTTACCCCACCAAAATTAGGAACATACATAGGGTTTCCAACTTTTAACTTCCAACTTTTTATTTTGCTAAGAAGAAAAACATAGCTAACGAATTATCACCATCATTTCATAAAAGAAACAATTTAAACCAAAAAAAGAGAAAATATCACATTCTCAAAATAAAGAAGTCTTCAAACGAAATACTTTGACTTTATGAAACACTGGCCACCATGTCCTTGTCTTACAATTAAGCAGTGACAACTCCATTACAGAAATCATCAAATGAGGTGTATTTCAGATGTTTAGTCGATTGAGAACTTAAATGTATTGGACAAAATGCATCTACGTTATCGGTTTTATTTTCTAGTCCTTTAAAGTAGGAGGTCAGTGAATTGCCTGTGTTTAATATTTAACAAATGCAGATGTATGAGCTGCACCCCAGATCTTTCGGGAGAATCAGAATCCTGGATGTGATCTTATTGTGGAATGACAGCAGTGCAAGGAGCCAAGCAAAATCACTGAAGAACATGTAAAGTCTTTGTATCATGACATTCCATTGGCCCAGCCCAACATCAATAAGACAAGGAAATATACACTCTCTGCTCTTGTGGGAAACACTACAAAGTCATACAACAAGGGTATGGATGTCTTGTAATTCTATAACAAGGGAGGGAATAAAGAATTGGAACATAATCCAATCTACTACAGCTTAATATCTGAAAATGTGCCATACTACACAAATAATGATGGCGTACCTCATCATCCAGGCAAGTAGGCAAGATTTCTATTCTTCCAAATAACTATTTCCATAGGAGTGTTTCCAGAGAAAGCGGCACATGTTAGCAGGCCTACTTGCTGGTTTCCATCTTAAGAAGTAGATGGTCCGTCACAATTTATACCAAAAACAATGTTTGTCTCTCATTTTTCTTTTTAATAATTTTCCTAAGTCCTTAATATGCATTGTACCATCTCATCATTTAGACGAAAAACTTCTCAAGGGCAGCCTTGTCATAGATCTGCTGTGTAGAACACAACAGCAATTTATGCATCTGTTTACTAGGGCAGTGGTTCATTAAATCTGACTCCCAGAGAGTAGAGCCTGGGAACTGGTTTTTTTGGTGAGGAAGATTAGCCCTGAGCTAACATCCGTTGCCAATCCTCCTCTTTTTGCTGAGAAAGCCTGGCCCTGGGCTAACATCTGTGCCCTTCCTCCTCTACTTTACATGGGATGCCGCCACAGCATGGCTTGACGGGCGGTGAGTCGGTCCGCGCCGGGGATCTGAACCTGTGAACCCTGGGGCACCGAGCGCGCGAACTTCACCACGAACTTAACCTCTACGCAACCAGGACGGCCCCTGGGAACTGGTATTTTTTAAAAGTACCTCCAGGTGATTCAAAAGTGCAGCTAAGGTTGAGAACTATTGGCTGGGCCTTTGACTCATGCTTGAATAAAAATACCGCAAAGAAGTTGTACCACACACTAAATCCCCCTGTGCCAGAAGAAGCTACAAAGCCAGTTTGCAAGAAGACAGGTTGTTTGTAAAATTTCCTCTGGGGCCCACTCAGACCAGTAGCATCAGCATCACCTGGGAGCTTGTGAGACATGCACACGCCTAAGCCCCTCCACAGACCTACTGAATCAGGAAATTATAGTTTAAAAGATCCCCAGGTGATTCAAATTCACATTAAAGTCTGAGAAGCACTGCTGAAAATCTTCAATCCTAACTAGGCAAGACAAACCAGTCTCCCCTTAGAATACTTTCCTCTTATCAGGTTTCTGAGATTTAAGTCCAGGATTCAGCATCAAGAATGTTGCAAGGGAATTAATTACTACAGTGAGATATATATGTAACATAGTATAGTGTAATGTAGTGCATAATATGATATGATATGATATAATATAATATAATTTTTATTCCTTTTCAAAAAAATTTATTTGCAGAGGAGGAAATCTTAAATTGTGTTAGGAATAGACGGAGTATCATCAACTACCCAGCACACTAGTACTTCATTGCCACTTTATCTCACTGTGGTGGAGATAAAAATAGATAAGGTCTGCTCCTTGCCTTTAGGCTACTTACATTCTAAAAAGAGATGCTGACAAGTAAATAACCAACCAGAACTTAATGTGGTTTAAAATCCTGAACTAAATGGAATCAGATTCCCTGGGTTAAAATTCTGGTCCCAGCTGAGCAATTTTAGACCAAGTACCAAACTTTTCTGAGTCTCAGTTTTCTTATCTACAAAACAAAAAAAGGAACAAAATAAAAATAAAATCCTAAACTAGAAATACAGCAATGTTTTAGGGCAGTGACTCGCAAATGTTAATGTGCTTTAGAATCACCTGGAAAGTTTGTTCAACCACAGATCGCTCCAGTCCCAGAGTTTTCCAGTGAGTCTGTGGTGAGACCTGAGGATTTCCATATCTAACAAGTTTGCTGCTCATCAGGGACCACACTGAGAACCGCTGGAAACAGTAAACAGAACAGAATGCTGGGATTCACGTGGGTGGCAAAAGATGAGCCGAATGTTGACAGGCAGAGAAGAGAGAGAAGTGCATTCCTGGTAGGCACAACAATCGGAGTGGGGCATATCTCAGGATCTGTGGGAGTCTGCCATGATTGGAGCTCAGGGTATGTGAAATGAGGAATAGATGAGACTGGAAAGATGGGCCAAGGCCAATTCATGGAGGGTCCAGGACAGCAGCAAAGGAGGTTGAAGTTTATTCTGTGGGCACTGAGTAGTGATGGAGGGGATTTAAGGATAAAAAGATTGTTTTTTAAAAAGAGGCATGATCCAAATTTTACTTTTGGAATAGTAGTTTAGGCAGAGAGAGGCAAGAGAATGGAAGTCAGGAGAGCGGGTGAGAAGCTATCCCAGTGATCAAAGAGAATGATCCATAAATAAGGCCACTGCAAGAATATCTGGTGACCTTCATACTTCTGGGACGCACTAGGAGAGCCCATGATTGGACAATGACAGAAAAGAAGGAGGGTCATTCGTTCAATACGTATGTAAGGAGCTCTTGTTTTATTCCAAGCGCTGCGCTAGGCACAGAGGAAACAGCAATGGAGACAGACAGGGTTCTTACCCTCATGGAGCTCTTGGACTAGCAGGGAAGGTAGACAAGGCAATAAGGCCAGTAAAGAGGAGGAGAGACCATGGCACAACATGTGTGTGATGTCGGAGCTGGATGGGGGCTTGTTGCCTCACTCAGTTTGGGGAGTGAAGGGAGGTTTCTGGTGGGAGGGACACTTAAGCTTAAAGTTTTCAATGGCCAAAATGTTTAACAGGGCCTAGAAGACACTGCACGTTCTGGGCCCGCTCTTTATTTTCTGCTAATTGTAAGTTATTGTTTTTCTTACTCTTCACGCCCTGGAACTGGACCTCTTTCAATTCTTTCAGCCGCGGGCCCTTTGTACATTGTTTTCTCTTGGCTTGGAATTCTCTTATCTCTCTTACCTAGAGAGTTATTTCTCATTCTATGAGGTTCACCTTAAATGTCACTTCCATAAAGGTTTCCCTATGCCTCCAAGATGAGATCAAGACCCCTGTTTTACACTCTGAAATCTTCCTACATTTCAGCTTCCTAGCATTTATCACAATGGTAATTAATTCATTCTTTGAGGATTATTTGTTTAATGCCTCTATCCCCTATTAGAGTATAAGGTCTGTGGGACATTATTTTGTCTTCTCCATACCTGTATTCTGAGCTCTTAACACAGTATCTGGAATGTTAAGTATTCAGTATTCTATTTCATAAATGAAAACTGAGAACTGAAAAATAAAAAGGAGTAGTTAGACAAAGGAGTTGAAAAGGCAAGAGACAGCAGGCATGGAGGCCCTGAGGTAGAACAGAGCACTACTCAATAAAGGAACTGCAGAGAGACCAATATGGTTGGGTTCTAGGCAGAGAGAAGTGAGAGATGGGCCCAAAGAGGCAGTCAAGGGGAAGACACTGAAGGGTTTGAAACCAGGGAATCTCACACCAGATCTGTTTTTAAAAGCCTACTCTGGCTGCTGTATGGTTTCCCCAGCTCTGGTTTAGAGGGAGCAAGAGTGAATAATGATATCATTGGGAAGCCTTTCCAGGAGTCTGGGTGCTAGTAACATTGGGTAGGGAGGTAGCAGTGGGAAAGGAAAGATAAGGACACTTGGGCAGGACATTTAGGAGATAGTCCTGATAGAGCTCGATGGTGGATTGGATGTGTGGATGAAGGAGAGGAAAGGTCATCATGGTCGACACGCAGGTTTTGGGTTTGTAGGGATGAGCAATGCCATTTACTGAGATGGGAACAATGAACCTTCTGGGTCATGTGGAGCTCCTCCTAGCAATGACCCAGACTCCTTCTAACTAAGAGCACAGACACATAGACTGTAAGAGGCTGAGACTCAGGCAAACCTAGAGACACAGAACTTCAGAGACCACCAAAGGGACCTTAGAGGCCATTCCAGAATTTGTGTATGTGTGTGTGTGTGTGTGTGTGTATGTGTATATTATATATAGAGTGTATATACATATTATATATAGTAAATATATATATAGTTGCACACTGAATAAATAATAAATAAAAATTATTTGAGAGGCTGGCCCCGTGGCCTAGTGGCTAAATTCAGCGGGCTCTGCTTCAGCAGCCCAGGTTCATGGGTTCAGATCCTGGGCGCGAACCTACATCACTCATCAGCCATGCTGTGGCAGCGACCCACATACAAAATAGAGGAGGAGTCACAGATGTTAGCTCAGGGCCAACCTTCCTCAAGCAAAAAGAGGAAAATTTCACAGGTGTTAGCTCCCGGCAAACCTTCCTCAGCAAAAAAAAAAATTGAAAAAACTGTTCTGCTGCTAAAAATATCAATCACCACTGTGCTGTGCCAATGTCCTTATACCTTGGTAGATCGACAGGTGATATACAATCTCAATTTGGTTAGTTCATATATTAGTGTGATTGTAGATTTCTATATCCAGGGGTGGATATTTTTCTTCTAAACCAGTGGTTGGCAAAATTTTTCTATGAAGGGCCAGATAGTAAACATTTTATGCTTTACGGATGATACAGTCTTTGTTACAACTATTTGACTCTGCTATTGTAGCTCAAAAGCAGCCACAGACATGGTTAAACAAATGAACATGGCTGTGTTTCAATAAAAGTTTATTTGTGGACACAGAATTTTGAATTTCCTATAATCTTCACATATCACAAAAATATCCTGCTTTTGAGTTTTTCAACCTATTAAAAATGTAAAAACCATTCTTAACTCACAGACTACTCTACTACAGTATTTGGCCCATGGGATGGAGTTCATGGACTTCTATTTTAAATGAAGGAGTTTTTCACAGAGACACAGAGTCACAAAGTATAGAAAAGCAAGCTTTAATGCCATGTCCTGGTCTTATGTAATCCAATGGGGAAAAACGGAGAAGATTCCTAGCCAAGAAGAGAAATTAAAGTTTTTCATGATTCCAGGCAGTTGTACGCTGCTGAAAGCAGAGACGTGAAGGGGAAGCCATTTCATGTCGTCTGTTTGGGAGCAGCAGATCTCAGCGGCCCTAAACTGGGGTGCCTCAGGCTGCCAGGTGCAGTTCCGACTCATATTCTTATTCTTACTCAGGACTCAGGTGCGTCAAGTGCACCAGGCCTAGTAACTCACCAATCCTTTTAACATATAAAGCTAAATGCCAATCACATTCTTAGTTTTCAAGCATAGTGCTGGTACCTAAACTCAAACTGCTCTATTATCATCGGGTTGGGTAAGCTAGCCTTACATAAAAGACCTACAGGCTTCAATGACTTCAGGGACAATATAAAGACTAAAGAAAGGTAGTGTCATTATGAAGTGACATTTGCTTAAGGAACTTTGAGTTATCTCTAAACCGATCTCCCAGGATCTCCTAGGAAAACCGACAAGTTCAAAAGATTGTCCATAGACTAAGGATAGGTATATCATCAGAGCTGGACATACATATCACCATATACGCTCATCAATGCTCTCATTATAAATAAATTATAACTGTATGTATATAATTGTTTACATCAAAGTGTGTAACTTCTGGACTATGAACTACTTGAGGCTAGGGATCTTACTCATCTCTGAATTATCAGTATCTCCTATAATTACTGTCACACAGATGATGCCTAATAAATGTTGGTTGAATGAGTTAATAAAAAGGTCATAATGTTATTAAAATTGTTAGTAGGGGAAAAAAGTAATATATGCTTTTGTTCCAAAATACAAAACTTCATCTTAAAATAGACACTGAGGAATATACTTTGTGTATGCACCTCTCTATCAGAATTCTCTGGAGACTAAGGAAGTCTGTGATAAAATAGAGGCAATAAATAAATAAATAAATAAATAATAGTATTTCTTGCTTACTTACCTGAGGACCAAGTGGGATTTTACTCTTTAAATCCCTCTGGGAAAACACTGCTCAATCTGCTTACCCAACGGCCATTCCCACCCCCTTCTCTCTTGCCACCTTCCACAGCACAGGCAGAAAAATGTAGAGACTGAACTTTCTTAGTCTCTGCAACAGACAAGTCCATGTGACCACGTTATGGCCAATGAGCTGTAACCTGAAGTCTCCCAGGGACTCCTGGGAAATATGTGCTTTCCTCATAAAGGGTCTGATAACTGGCACCAACTTTTTGTCTTCTTCCTGTTCCAAATGTGTGGCAACAGGAACCAATTTGCAACCGTGAGGATAAGGCCAGAAGAACGCAGACACAAGTCTGGTGTCATCGAGCTGCTAAATTAACGCCTAAATCTTTCTATCTCCAGATTTCTTAGATAAGAAAAAATAACCAAATTAATTAAAGCACTGGTAGATAACATTCTTTTTCTTGCAAATGAACACACTCCTAACTGATGCAAAGCCTATTTTGCAAAACAAGAACTCTTAAGCGCCAATTAGGTAATCTCCAAATGTTACAACACAGTCACTAAAGAGTATCTTACTACTTTCTGTATAACTACAGGTTATTTGGAGGTCCTTTTTAAACTTCTGGTCCCCCCGGTCTATAGCTATTTAAACCAGTGCCATTCACTGTGTCTTTGGCACCCCTTTGTACTTACTCTGAACACCAATCTCTCAAGAAAATTTTAGTTTCTTCTACTCAACAATCTGAAGCACAAATAAGTTAATATTCTATAATTTGTTCCCCTCTTAAATGATGTGAATTTTTTTTATTTATTCAATTTCTTTATGACATATTTCCAAAAAATATATAAGGTAACTTAGATCAGAAATCTTATACAAGAGAGTGATATCGGCAAGAGGGCAGACTAGAAAGCTCTACACCATCATTCTCCTACAGAAACACCAAGTAAACAACAAGTTACACATCAAAGTAGCTTTGGGATAATTCTAGAAACCGGTTAAATAATTGCAGCAAACAAGTGAATGCCTAACCAAGAAAAAGTCACACTCAAAAGGGTATTTCATGGCATTTCTGCTCACTCTTGCCACATCTCCTCCCTGGTGCACTGAGGTATGTTTGGGAGGAAGATGCCCAATTCCTGGTTGCTGCCTTGGGATAGAAAAAAAGAGAGTGGAACTTGCTTGCAACATTTTGGCTTGTCTAGGGGATGCCTGAGGGACTGGTTTCTGTCTCACCTCACTCAGGGCACAGATGGGAAGGGAGGTAGTGTGGATATCAGGTTGGAGGGCTCTGGATGCAGTGGTGGGCATGAGAGCTGCAAGAATACTGCAGACCTGTGGACACCTGGGTCAAGAGATTATGGGCAGAGGGATACAAAAGAACATCTAAGCCCTTGAGAAGAAGCAGGAGTGAGATTATAGGAAATTAAGACTTTTAAAAGCAGCCATTTATATGGGGAAATTGGGAAAAAAGTACAAACACACATCCAGGAAGATATATCCCCAGAAAAGGCCTGAGAGGAACTTGAACCTTCATGCTGAACTGATTAATGAAGGTTTACCCCTGCACAGAGCCAATCCACAAAGATTGGGAGAGGTGCTGTCTTTTTTCAAAAGCCCAATTTTCAACAAAAGATCACAAGGCATACAAAGAAATGGGAAATACGGCCAATTCAAAAGAAAAAACAGTACTTCAGAAACTGAAACTAAAGAATGACAGGCCTCAGACTTACTTCACAAAAACTTTAAAATAACTGTCTTAAATATGCTCGATGAGCTAAAGGAGAACTGGACAGACAAATAAATGAGATCAGGAAAATGATATAGGAACAAAATGAGACTATCAACAAAGAGATAGAAATTATAAAAAAGAGCCAAGCAGAAATTCTAGAGCTGAAAAATATAGTAACTGAACTGAAAAATTTACTAGAGGGGTTCAACAGAAGACTTGAACAGGCAGAAGAAAGAATCAGCAAACCTGAAGACAGGACATTTGAATTATCAAGCCTAAAGAGCAAAAAAAAAAAAAAAGAGAATGAAGAAAAGTGAACAGAACCTAAGGGACTTATGGACACCATCAAGTAGACAAATATATACATTAAGACAGTGTCAGGAGGAGGAGAGAGAAAGGGGCAGAGAACTTATTTGAAGAAATAATGATTGAAAACTTCCCAAATTTGAAGAATAACATGGATGTACAAATACAAGAAGCTCAATAAACTCCAAGTATGAAAATCCAAAGAGACCCACACCAACACTCACAATCAAACTGTTGAAAGTCAAAGAGAAAGAGAATTTTGAAAGCATCAAAAGAAAAGTGACTCATCATGTACAAGAAATCCTCAATAACATTATCAGCAGATATTTCAGCAGAAATCTTGCAGGCTAGAAGGCAATGGCCTAATATATTTAGTGCTGAAAGAAAAAAACTATCAACTGAAAATACTATATCCATAAAAACTGTCCTTTGAAAATGAGGGAGAAATTAAGACATTCCCAGATATAAACAAAAACTGACATAGTTCATTACCATTAGATCTGCCCTACAAGAAATGCTAAAGGAAGTCCTTCAAGTTAAAATGAATGGACACTAGACAGTAACTTGAAATCATATGAAAACATAAAGTTCTTTGGTAAAAGTAAATATATGGACAAATATAAATGCCTGTATATTGTATTTTTAATTCATAACTCCACTTCTATTTTGTCACAGAATTTAAAGACAAAAGCATAAAATATATAATAAATTTATGTTAATGGGCACACAATATACAAAGATGTAATTGCTGACATCAATAACAAAGTGGGGAGGGGCAGAGATGTAAAGGCATAGACTTTTTGTTTGCAATTAAATTTGAGTTAGTAACAGTTTAAAACAGATTATTATAATTTTAGGATGTTTTATGGAATCTTCTTGACAATCAGAAAGAAAATACCCATAGAACATACACAAAAGAAAATGAGAAGAGAATCAAAACGTGTCGCTACAAAAAATCAACAAAATAAAAAGGAAGGTAGTAAAGAAGGAAATGAGGAACATAGAGCTATAAGATATACAGAAAACAAATAACAAAATGCCAATAGTACGTCTTTCCATATTAGTAATAATTTAAATGTAAATGGATTGAATTCCTCAATCAAAAGACATAGATTAGGAGAAAGGATTAAAAAAAATAGGATCCAACTATATGCTGTTTACAAGAGATTCACTTTAGATTTAAGGACATGCATAGATTGGAAATAAAAGGATGGAAAAAGATATTCCACACAAATAGTAACCAAAATTGAGCAGGAGTGGCTATACTAATACAGACAAAATAGACTTTAAGTCAATAACTGTTACAAGACACAAAGACGGAAATTATATAATGATGAATTCAACAAGAAGAAATAACAGTTATACTGTTATACTTTATGAATCCACATATATGAGGCACCTAGAACAGTCAAAATTATAGGTATTGAAAGTAGAATGGTGGTTGCTAGGGACTGAAGGGAGGGGGAATGGGGAGTTGTTTTTTTTATGAGTATACAGTTTCAGTTTTTTTAAGATGAAAAGAGTTGTTTAGATTGGTTGCACAACAATGTGAATGTACTTAACACTACTGCAGTGTACACTTAAAAATGGTTAAGATGGTAAATTTTATATTATGTGCATTTCAGTAAAATTAAAAAATTTTAATGACTTTTACAAAATATTAGTAAAATAGACAAAGTAATTAACAACCAGGAATAAAAAAAAATAAAAGAAAATTAAAATATTCTAACCTGTTAGTTAACATGGCTCCAGTGCTTAATCATCATAGCTTCCCGTCATCCAGGGCAAAAAGGGAAATATGATAGGTTTCATAATTCTTTTAGTGAAAGGGGAATAAAAATTAGTTCTTTGGAAGAAGTATGGTTTTCCTTGGCATGAAATCCTGATCTATTTCTTTGTAGATAGCCTATTGTTTTGCTTGTGTTTTTGTATTTTCACTGTTCACTGAAAACTTTTATGATTTTTCTCTTTGATACACAAAATTTTACTATAATGTGTCTGTCTGGGTCTTTTTTCATCTCCCCAGCCTCTGGTGGGCACTATCAATCTGAAGATTTATGTCTTGGTGGGGAATTGTTTCTATTATTCTTTTGATTCTTTCCTCTCCTTTATTCTTTGTGTTCTCTTCTGCAACACCCGCTATTCTGTAGCATCTGCCATATTGATATTGAAGTTTCTGGAGCTATCTTCCACGTCTCTATTTTTCTCTCATATTTTACCTTTTCTCTTTTGCTTTATAATCTGGAAGAATTCCTTAATAATTTTCAATAGTGCTACTTTCTAATTGGTTCTTTAGTTATCTCCTTCTTCTACTGACTATTTATATATTATTTGTTTATCTTGATGATTTTTTATATTTATAGGATCCTTAATTGGCTCTTTTTAATAATAAGATCTCATTTTGTGGATATAATATCCTCTCTTGCCCCTCTAAAGATATTAATTATGACATTTTAAAAGCTATTTTTGTACCCTACTAACTCTCTTTGCTCAGGTGTTGACTTTTAAGTTTCTCTGTTGAGCCTCTTGCATGATGTAGCTTTCCTTAAGTGGTTAGTGATTCTTAGTTGTGTGTTCATCTTTGTGGTTGAGACTCCCTAGTCTCCTCTCTGTGTCTATTACTTTTATTTATTGCATCCTGACAGTGGCAATTATGGGCCAAGTTCTTAAACTCCATGTCCTCATGTCTTACCTAGTGTGGACATTGATTTTCCTAGTGAAATTACATTGCAAAAGCTTAAATAAGTAAAGTTCTGCAGACAGTCCTCAAGGTATGGTATACTTAATAGAGGCCAACTTTTTTGGAAAGTATTCTTTTCTCGAATTCTGGTATTCTTGTTTATTACTAATACCTAAATTAATACGCCTATTACCTTTGAAAAAATTCAGTCTTGCCTAGATCATCTTTTTAAATAAGACTTGACCAATCCCTTAAGGAAACTCATAGGGTGAAGATTAGGTGTGGATTCATGGAAGAGAATAACATTTTGAGTTAAATTTGGTAGTTCTATAGTTATTCATGGAAGGTCAAGGGATGAAGGTGTTTTGGGTTAGGTTTTGGTGGAGGTGGGTTTTTTCCCCACATGTTACTCTGAATTCACTCTGGGACTAAAGCCACTACTTTTTGGAACCTTGAGAACTATAAGCAATGTTGATGCTGGTGAGGAGGCCCAGAGGCAGAGCGGGACCTGCTATTTTAAAGCTGCAAGGTATTTTTCTGTTTCTTTGCAGATAAAGATTTGATTTAACTTTAAGAACAGATTACTTCTTTTTTGGGGGAAAAATTTTTAATAAGACTTTTGGTTATAAAAAGGTAAGGTTTGTCTTCCAGAGTAGAGGGCTTCTGATCTGAATAACAAGGCAAAAGATCATTTTCTTTGTGGGTAGAATTGATTCTCATCAGTTGTTTCCTTAGGAAGATTGCTGCCTTCTAAACAGAAATTTAGACTCTATGATCTCTGAAATTATTTTTTTTCTTGGGAACATTTGTGTGTCTTATATACACAAAACAAGACATGAAATCTCCTCTTACCTCTTGCTTGTGAAGGAACCCTGAAGAGCACTGGATGGCACAAAGAGCAAGGAGTGCTGAAACTCAACCTATTCTCTGAAGTGTTTCGAGACTTACTCTGATGTTATTGTGACATCAGAATCAGCCTCAGCAGGATGGACTTCCACCCAAAATTTGTTTTGGGTGTGAAGACTGATAATATTACACAAATACCAAGAGAGTATAAAGAGATTTATTGTTATATAGTGGAGGCTTTCTGGGGCAAGCAGGGCAGGCCTCCCAAGCAGGCCCAACATGGCTCAGGAGAGAAAGAAAGCGAGACTAGCTTTGGGTTTTTATTGTGGTTAGGGGATGCAGCTGGGGTGAGGGTTCCCCTGCGCAGGCAAAGACTTGCATGGTTTGAACCTCCCCCTACCCCAAAGGAGGGAGCACTCAGACTTGCTCATCGGCTTTCCCAGATGTGGGGTGTAAGAGGAAGGGGGAACGATGAGGCCTAAGAACTGCTTGAAGTCAGACATCAACAAATGGAGTCAGACACTTTATTGTAGAGGTTAAACTATTGGTTTTGTGGAAACTCTAGGGCCAACCCCTTTAAGTAAGAAGTAAGTTCTCCTTATAAAAATACATCGTTTCAATTACCAATCAATCTGGGAAGATGTTAACCTGGTCCAGGAAGAAAAAACACTTGGAGAGGGGCCTTAAACTGTGCTACAAAACAAATGGCTTTTTTGCTGGAGCCTCGAGGAGTCTGGCAGCTTGAAGGACAGAAGGGGAGAAGCTCAAGGGCACCACTCCTGGGGTCAGAGCAGGGAGCCTCTGCAACTTGAAGACAGGCCAGGGGCTGGGAAGAGACTGTCTGGCAGGGGACTGTGGCGGGCTTGAGCCTGGGACCCTGAAAGCATTGTCATATGTGATTTCAAATGGTCTATGCCACAGTCCTCTGCATTGTACTCAAGCCTTCAATCAAGTCTTGTCAAACAGGGAGCCTGGTCCCAGCTACCGCGGTGGGGAATTTAGGGGCAGGCTTACACATCTGTGCCCACATCTGAGCAAAGCAGCGTAGAGAGAACTGCAGCAGCTGGAAGCAAACCCATCTCAATGCAGCAAGAGGAGCCTGCAGAAGAGCTAAGCAGAGGTCGAGGCCAGATGGCCAGCTAAAGTGACAGCCAACCAGGATACACTGGTGGTAGATGCAAGCACGAGAGAGTGTTCTCAGAGATACCCGAAAGAAAGAAAGAATGCAATCTCTATAGGCAAGTGGAAAGGGGATTCAGATTGTTGAAAGTTGGACTTACAAGGGAAATGAAATGTGCGACATTTCGATTACACAAACACCAAATAATAAATGACATGAAGATAACCTCGAAATTTTCCTTCTCTTGATAATTTCAAAAAACTTTTAACAAAGAGACTAAATGTTTTCACGAGAAAATTCACACAATACTATTAGAACAGAATAATATTCAAGATTCTTGGTATCTCCTTGACAGACCAAAAAACTTACCCCAGGAACACAATGAGTAAGAGGCTCTGCTTGAGGACAGTAATGAGCTATCATGGACAGGCGACTAGGTTGTATGGTAGGAAATATTTAGAAACATTACATAAAATTTATATTAATCAATAGACACATAGATCAATGGAACAGAATAGAGAACTCAGAAATAACCCTACACGAGAACGGTCAACTGGTTTTTGACAAAAACAGTTTTTGAAAAGACAGTCTTTTCAACCAATGGTACTTGGGCAATTGGACATGAAAAAAGAAACTGAACCTCAACCTAAGTCTCAGACCTTATACAAAAATTAACTCAAAATGAATCATAGACTTTAACGTAAAACATAAACTATAAAACTTTTAGAAGATAACGTAGGAGAAATCTTGGGGATCTAAGGCTTAGTCATGTCTTCTTAGACTTGACACCAAAAGCATGATCCATAAAGGAAAAAAATCAGTAAAGTGGACTTCATCAAAATGAAAAACTTGTGCTCTGTGAAAGAGCCTGTTAAGAGGATAAAAAGATAAGCTAGAGCCTGGGAGAAAATATTTGCAAACCACACATCTGACAAGGGACTCATATCTTAGTATATAAAGAACTCTCAAAACTCCACAGTAAAACAAACAAACAAACAAAAAGACAATCCAATTCGAAAATGGGCAAAAGACACAAAGAGACATTTCACTGAGGATGTATGGACAGAAAATAAGCACATAAAAAGATGTTTGACATTACTAGCCGTTTATGAGGAATGAGCCTTAAGCCTGGCCTCAGATGAGTAGGATTTTATAAATTAATAGGAGAAGTATAACCTGTAAGCTCAAAAGTCCTATTGGATCCCAACGACATTCTTTGTTCTAATATCTTTTGTTAAAGTTTAAATTTTTCTGCAAGTTATATATCACTATGTCTAGTATGGTTCTGTTTATATATATATATAACTAGGAAAATTTGAATGCTAGATATTTGATGTTAAGTTATTTATTTAGAAAATTCTAGGTATGGTAATGGTTTTCAAAAGTCCTTACCTCTTAGAGATAAATACTAAAGTATTTACTAATGAAACGTTATTATGCCTTAAATTTGCTTACAAATAACCCAGTGAGGGATAGAAGAAAGTGGGTGGGAGTATGGATAAAACAAAACTGACTAAAAATTGAAAACAGTTGAAGTTGGGTGATAGGTATATATTGGCTCATTATAATATTCTAATTTTTTCAAATTTGAAATTTTTCATAATAAAGATTAAAGTAAATTAAAATATATTTACATATATGTTTCTATGTGCATGGGAAAACAAAATCTGAAAGGATACATGTCAAACTGTTAACATGGGTATGTCTGGAGTGTAAAATTGGAGTGGAAGGAAGGGAAATTTCTATTTTTTACTTTATACACTTTGAAATTTTTACAATGAACAGTGAGGGGAATCAGAATTGGCCACTTCAAAATGTGTCTCTTTGCCTTGATTACTATTTATTTTTTTTGTGAGGAAGATCAGCTCTGAGCTAACATCCATGCCAATCTTCCTCTTTTTGCTGAGGAAGACTGGCCCTGGGCTAACATCCGTGCCCATCTTTTTCTACTTTATATGGAACGCCACCACAGCATGGCCTGACAAGCGGTGCGTCAGTGCATGCCCAGGATCTGAACCCCGGGCCGCCAGCAGTGGAGCGTGCACGCACTTAACCTCTATGCCACGGGGCCGGCCCCTGCCTTGATTATTTTTAAGAACGAAAGACTCTGAAAGAAACTTTCACCTTCCCCCTAACTGCTTAAAAGAATTTAAGATAGAAGGCCTGTTCCGGAAGGAGCTAATACCATAACTGTAGTGTAGTGTAAAATGTGTCTCTTGGGTCACAATGTTTATAGAAAGCCTAGCAAATACTTGTTTAGCAAACATTTGCATTTCCATATCCATGTAAATTGCCTTCGACCCCTCTGAAGTCCCAAACCACTACCCTCAACATCTTCCTTTGTCTTTAGCTGAAGATGGTAATTAAGGTGGCCAGCTTTGGCCATTCTGGTGAGTTACTCAATTTTCCTGGGTTTCTCCCATGTATACATGTTATTAACTTCGTTTGATTTTCTCCTGTTATTCTGCCTCATGTCAATTTAATTCTTAGACTAGCAGAAGGACTTAGAAGGTAGAGGAATTGTCTTCCTTCCCTACAACATATGTATTATTTTTTAATTAGAAAGAACAATAAAAATTTTAAATTTATGAGATTGCTTTTTACAATTAATCTTTCTTCTAATTAGTTGATTATACATTATAGAGTGTTTTCAAATGTAAAAATCTTTAAGGAGTCTCAAATATTGCCAGAAATTTACAGAAGGAGAAGCATGTAAAAAGTATTATGAAGCTAAACTTGAGAATCTTCTTGTACACAACTTGATCCAATCTTATGGTTTCTTAAAGCAAATAAAATAATCCAATTTCACAGACTCAACCACTAGATTTATATTTATCTCTTTAAGGTATCAGAACAGAGTTGGGCAAATCGGAAATATTAAACAATGATCTAGAAGAGTGAATTTACCTCGGGCTCAGTTCTTGAAATTTGTGTCTTCGAAAAACACTTAATTCTATTCATAACCACTAGGGCTCAGTATCTTCTTTAAAATGTGAAATTAATGCATTTTAGAAAACAAAATAATCACAAAACTTATTCTAAGTTGGTGCTGAATAGAAAAGAAATTGTCTTTGTGATAGTCTCTCGTCTTATTTAACACAAAATTCCAGGGGCCGGCCTGGTGGCGAAAGCGGTTAAGTGCGCGCGCTTCGCTGGGGCGGCCCCGGGGTTCGCCGGCCCGGATCCCGGGCGTGCACCAGTGCACTGCTTGGCAAGCCATGCTGTGGCGGCGTCCCATATAAAGTGGAGGAAGATGGGCACGGATGTTAGCCCAGGGCCGGTCTTCCTCAGCAAAAAAAGAGGAGGATTGGCAGATGTTAGCACAGGGCTGATCTCCTCCCGCCCTCCCCCGAAAAAGATGATAAAACAAAATTCCAGGGAAATTTGTGGAAGATGTGGGTCATTGTTAAGACACTTCTTTCATTTCTCTTTCTCCTGAGATGATTGAGGGGAATTTTGTTTGTTTATTAAGAAGAATAAGATAATGCCCCTAGTGATGTATTTATATTTTTAATCGTTATTTGGATTTCTTCTTCTAGAGTGTTTTCCTGTATTGTGATGGCAAACTCATTGAAAAGAGCTAAGCAGAATTGACCCCCCTTGTTTCACTGTAGGTAAACTGAGGCATTGAGTTTGGGTCTCTGCATGTGGATGACTGGCACTCTCTGTTTCCTCACTGATGGGCAGCCTTTCAACACAGAACTTCCTGTTTTTAGATTTCCAAGGGACTTCAAGGTAAACACGACTATTGGAGTATGCTTTTTTGGGCGTTCAAACAGTTGTGCTGCCCCGTGGAAACGTTTTAGTTTTCACAGTGAATCTTTCATCTTAGCAGCCTTAAAGATTGGTTACTTCTATCAATAGTACTGACAACCCTGACCTGTAAATACCCCTTTCCCCTGAAGCAGCATTTTAGGAAGAAGTAATTACATTCCATTTTTCATATTCCTGCCTTGACCCAAAGGGAAGGGAATATCCACACATAATTTCACTGTGACAAGGAAGTCCTAGAGAGGGAGCATCCACCTCCTCTTACTTACCCCTGACTCCCCCTCCCCATGGGAAGAGGTCTGGCTGATCAGACTGGACTGGTATCAGGCTCTATTGATTGGACCTGGCGTGCTAAGAGCCACTGCACACGTGATGCATGGTCTCTCGCTCTCATGGCGCAGGGTTGCTCGTCTGGTCTCTCTATGTCAGCACAGCAAGAAGGGCCTGCCTGTGCCAAGGCTGCCAGGTCTCTATTCTCCCTCTCAGCATGAACCGAGTGGAGATGTGCTCCGTGGGTCTGCCCTCTTCCGTTGGGATGGGTGGTAAGAGGTCCCAATCTCCAAGTTGGCCATGACCAGAAAGCCCTAATGATATTTCATACCCTGTGTCAATCTATCTTTCATCTGTTTATCAGCCAGGATCCACAAGGGTGGGGAGGTGGCGAGTAAAAGGATGCATGCATAGAATCTCATCACAAACCCCCCAAAAGCACTTTATACAGGGAATGAAAACATATCCTAGATACTCATATTGCCTTCACATATGTAAATAGGTCTACCATGTAGACTCGATCTACGCCCAGTTCTGGCATCCTACGTGCAGATTCACACGTGAAACCATCAGGGCTTCCCCGTAGCAGAGCAGGTGCCTTGCTTTCCCTGGATGATGTGAGTAAATAGGCACATCTTTAGTTTTCCTTCAAAGACAGAAGGATAAACTTACAGATATGTGTATAGTTCTAAGATTTTGAGGAATAATTTCAGGAGAAAAGAGCTTCAAGGGAACAGTTTTTATTTAGCTTATCCCCTCATCTCCTGACAAGATAACAATCTCTGTTTATGGCAGAGAGCTGTAGTGTTCTACAGTTAGGGTTGCCAGATTTATTAAAAACAAAACAAGACAAGATGCCTAGCTAAATCTGAATCTTGAATTTGAATAATGAATAATTTTTAGTGTAAGTATGCCCTATAGGTGGGACATACTTACACTAAAAATTATTCGTGTTTATCTGAACTTCATATTTAACTGGATGCCCTGTATTTTTTTTTATAGGATTGCATATAGGCAACCCTATCTATAGTAGAAGACATTCACCAGAGAAGCCAAAGATTTTTCGAAAGCCCAGATGTTTATTAAATAGCATTTTCTTTATCATGAAGCAATTAGTAATATTCTTTCTTTTCTTCCTTCCTTTAATATTTAGTGAGCATCTACTAAATGCCAGATACTGTTTTACATGCTGGAATAAGATAATAAGCAAGTCAAAGAAAAAAAATAAATATAAATAATTCCCCCAAAATGATGAAGAAAATGAAACAGGTGATATGATAGAGAATGTCTGGGTGGAGCCGGCTACGTTAGCTCCAATGGTCAGGGAAGTCCTCCCTGAAGGGGTGATATTTCAACTGCGTCCTAAGGAACAAGAAATAGGCAGATATAAGAAGGTTTCACAGAAATAAGTTGTAGGCAGAAGAAACCATAAAAGCCCTAAGATAGAATATTAGTTTCCCATGTCTATTATAAAAAATTACCACAAACTCAGTGGTTTAAAACAACAGAAATTTATTCTTTCACCATTCTAGAGGCCAGAAGTCTGAAAACAAGGTGTTCACAGAGCCACGCTTTATCTGCTCCTTGCCTCTCCCAGCTTCGCATGGCTTGGCTTGTGTCTGAATCACTCCAGTCTTCAAGACCAGCATCTTCAAATCTTCTGTGTGTGTGTCTGACTAGTCTTCCTCTGCCTCTCTCTTATAAGGACACTTGTGATGGCATTTAGGGCCACCAGATAATCCAGGATAATCAATCTCCCTATCTCAAGATACTTAATTTAATTATAGCTGCAAAAAAAAAAAAAAAAACCCTTTTTGGGGCCGGCCTGGTGGCGGAAGCAGTTAAGTGCGCGTGCTCTGCTGCGGCGGCCTGGGGTTCGCAGGTTCGGATCCCGGGCGTGCACCGATGCACTGCTTGTCAAGCCATGCTGTGGCGGCGTCCCATATAAAGTGGAGGAAGATGGGCACGGATGTTAGCCCAGGGCCAGTCTTCCTCAGCAAAAACAGAGGAGGATTGGCAGATGTTAGCACAGGGCTGATTCTCCTCACACACACAAAAAAGCCCTTTTTTGCCATATATGGTAACATTCACAGGTTCCAGGGATTAAGACATGAACATGTTTGGTGGAGGGAACATTTTTCAGCTTACCACAGATGGGAAGGAGCTCGGTATGTTCTAATAGAGTGTGTGGCTGGAGCAGCGTGCTCCAAGAGAGAAGTGGAGGCTATGAGGGCTGAGAGGTAGACAGGGCTGATAGGTGTCAGATTTTCGTTTAATATTAATGGGCAGCCAGCAAAAGGTTTCAAAGAGGGAGTCACAAGATTTACATTTTTAAAAGCGTTTCTCTGATCGCTTTGTGGAGGCTGGATAGTAATGGGGGCAAGAGTGAAAGGAAATGGAATCGTTGGAGCGACAGCTCCGACCAGAGAAGGGCAGGCTGAAGTATTCATGGTGATACCAGCCCTGATATCAGTTCCCCTCCATTAAACCCAGCATATATGGGGTTAAAAAAAAAGGACCCATCTCCTTTCCCTGCTTCTCTAAGTTACATGCATATGTAAATATCATTTTTTTAACCTTTGTATCCCTGAACTTCACAAGGTCAATAGAAGTTACAAATTGTTAAAAACCCTGGGCGCCCTCATGCTGGGCTCACACTAAAGTTTTGGCTAATTACAAATCCTTGAGGTTTATTACAGGGAAACTTATATCCACAGAATATCAAGAGGCTGGTGCTTCCCAGACCCCAACTCCCCAGCTTCTTGGCCCGAGAATCCACCACCCATCCCGGAGGCGGACAATCAAGGACAGCCACCTGCGGATTCCCTTATCTCGCCATCCGCCTCCCTGCAAGCAGCCTCACAGGGCCAAATGCAGGCTGAAGATGAAAACTAACCAGAAAAGTCCAGACAGTCAAGGGAAAAGAAAATCAGTCTTCATGGCCAAACACAGGCTAGTGGGAAGGTGCCAACCAGCAAGGCCACAGGCTCCCCGTCCCCTGCCTAAAACCCCAGATAAAAACCCGTACCTTTTTCCCTTTGGAGAGGTGGATCTGAGTTCTCACTAACTCCCATCTCCTCGTCTGGCTGCCTTTCGATAATAATAAACCTCTTCCTTGCCATGAGCCTGGCGTTCTAGTTTTTACACGGCCCCTCTTGTGTTGCGGGTAAAGAACTTGTGTTTGCCTCTGGTAACAATAGCGTGGTAGCAAGGGAGAGGAGAGACATGGTGGACAGAAGGGATGGATTTTGGAGAGAGAGCCATGAGGACTTACTGATGGATTAGATAAGGAAGTAAAAGGAAAAAAAGAGTATCATGGAATTCTCCTAGGCATGGGGCTAAATGTTAATAAGAAGCTAAATGTTGAAGTTTGATGGAATTGGGCAAAAATCTCCAGTCTGCTCTAGGGAGGGGATTTCACACAGAGTCAAAGAAGGAGTGGGTTTTGTCTTGTCTGAAAATGCATTTGATAAAGTAAGCATGCTCTTCAGGAGAGAAATATTCTTTTTCTTCCATCCAAAATCGAGTGTTAACAAAGGCATCACACTTCAGAGCAAGGGTAAAATGAATGAGAGCAGTACCATTAAGATGATTGATGTCGACTTGACGCACACCTGTTAATGCCATAAACCTCTCACCTCCTGGGTCAGGTTCACTTGGCAGGCAGCGTCTTTCACGTCCAGGGTGAAGAGTGGCTCGGCAACCAGGAAATCCTGTGTACAATGACGTTTTCCCACATGGTGTTCATCAGTAAAGAGGCGCTGGTAACGAATCAATTGCTGTGTTGCAAGTTGGGCAGAGGTAAGAGTGACGGTGAGAACTCTGATCAGAAGGTGTGGGAGTTAGTTCTGGTCTGTGTCCTGTCACCAATGACTGGTCACCGATGACCGTTGCGAGTCATTCCACCTCCCCGGGCTTCCGTCTCCTCAACCGTAAGAGGTAAGAGCTGTTGAGAAGGTCAAATGAGATAGTGAATGTGCCAGTACTTTGGAAACAATGAAGACCTAGCAACAACTTGTCATTTTTATATTATACTATATTTTATATTTTAATATTTGCATCCTCTGCAGTGCCTTGCACTTAGTATAGACTCAATAATTTTTTCTCAAATTTAATTAAGTTAGTACAACCAACATGGCCAAAAACCAGGCAGAGTTGTTTGGCAAGTGCTGACGGATTGATCATTGCGGATGGGTACCGTGTTTCCCTGACTCACATTCACATGTCCTTCATCAGGAAAAGAGAATGGCTAGCTCCAGCTGCCCTCAGTCTGACACAAAGGATTCCAGCCGAAAACATGATACACCAGGGTCACGCAACCTCAAATACGTTGCAGATAACTTCACTAAAATATCAAATTATTAATGAAGGTCACTCACAGCCCAGCATTAGGGCTTGAAAGAGTAGCCATTATTTGCAAAGGCAAGTTGTTGGGTGAGTCTGTCGGACTGAAAGAATGAAAAGTTTCATATGGTTCTTGAAGATTTTATTTATATAAAATAAGTTATTATTTCAGGTTTCTATCAAGTAGATTTGAGGAGATAACTGTGACCTACTGGATCCAGACATCAGCCATGTCTGTGGCTACCCTGAGATCTCATCAGTTTCATGTTGGAAAGAAAATAGTGGAATTCTATGTCCTCTCATACACAGCATTGTCTGCGGACAATGAAACACAAATGATAAATTATAAATGCAATTTTATTTTCTCCATAACTTGTTTCATCAACTAAGATTGTTCACAAAATTAAAAAGTTAGATGTATTTTCTAAAAGATACACCATCTAAATTCTTTAATTCATGAATGGGTTACCTTTTAAATATCACCCAGTTTTATCTAAGAGCTACTGTCACATCTTTTTTCATTTCTTTTCAAAAGTCCAACCTCTATCTTCCTTTTTGTTTTCATATGGTCTTCTGTTTTGATAGAAAAGATTAAATGTCATACTTAATTTAAAATCAATATTTTCTGAGGTAGTGCTGCAGACAGATCTGGACCTGGACTTACAGTACAGTATTTAACAAAAGAGCATCCTTCTGAATATGCATCTTCAAAAATAATTTATCATAACCATGGCTATAATAACAGTTTTGTTAGCATCTGTGAATATTACATGTCAAAGTCTATCCATTTTATTAGCCAAGCCATGATAGAATGTTATTGAAGAACTGATGAAGATATTTACAATAATTGTAACTGGTAGCAATGTCAAAGCTCTGATTCAGTTTGAGCTTCATGTAATCACAGAAGAGTAGGAAGTCTTTGGGTCATCTTGTCTATTTCCACGGCATTAAGGGTAACTGGATGTTATCTGGTGTCCTTTGTATTTATTTTAGGAGTAAGTTAGATCAGGAAATACAAATAGAGAATAGCAGTAACCAGCAGCTTTAAAAAAATTCTGTCAAGTAGCCTGGCTTCCAGGAAAGTGCCCAGCCTGGCTCATAGACATCATCACATTCTACTTGATAAACCAGTGCAGACTGAAAAAAAGTCCACTCTGGGCATGAAACAATTATTTATCTACATATTCCCAGGCCATCAGAGAAAATCAGACAGGTCTTCAAGATGATCATCCACCATAAAAGGAGATGTAGCTTTACTTTCTACACCTATCATAAAAATCCGTGCTGGGGAGAAAACCCTTGAGCTTTGCTAAACCTGGCACACCCTGCCTGAGGCTCGCATAGAACATTCTCTGGTAAGTGTGGTATCCATGAAGTCTGTGTCTATAGATCTGTGAATCCTGAGTCATGACCTTGACTCCTTGATTCCACTCACAGGTGGGCATGACTAGAGGACTTCATTATCTCTGACCTTATGAGTTAATTCAGATTTTCCAGATGTATAAGAGGTGCTTTTCCAGAAGTTCTCATTTTCCAGAAGCTCAGCTCCTTATTTACACCAACATCCTCTCAAGAGTAAATGGCCTTCTTCTTACAAATACTGGGATGCCACTTTTAAATTGCCATCTGTCCCAAAGATCTCTATCTCTTCAAACCCCAGAACTAACCCACTCACACCCCTCCCATGAACCCCACTCCCCATCTTCTATGTAGTCTTCAATTGGGTAAGGAAGTCTCTGTCCTCTAAGCCAGTGCTTCTCAAACTTCAGTATGCACCCAAATCACATGGAAAACCAGGACCTCACCGCCAGAGATTCTGATCCATTAGGTCCAGCGTTAGGTCTAAGAATGTGCATTTCCAACAAGCTCACAAATCACATTTCAAGTAGCGCTGCTGTAAGTCACAGTAAGAGCACCTGAAACTGCGGAGCTTCAAATTTTCATCCCCTCAGTCACCATTTTCTTTGCTACAGGGAGGAGCCTTTCCTCTATCCATAATGATTCTCTCCTCTTCTGGGTGTTAATGGTCTGATTTACCATGATGCTGCCATTATTCATCACCCCACTTGAATATTATAGCTCCGTCTGCCATAGTGAATGGAAGCCTCATCTGAACTTTGACAGTTAGATACTTGAATTGCCATTGCTGCTCAAACTCCATACAGGCCTGTATTAGTGGTGTTTTCCACCAGTTGTATCCTCAGAGGGGCACACATCCTTTAGCTAGACTCGACTCAGGGTGGTCATCTTGCTCAAACTTCCACCTATATCATTGCTATGGTCTGAATGTTTGTGTCCCCCCAAAATTCATATCTTGAAACCCAATCCCAAGGTGATGGTATTAGGAGGAGGTGATTAGGTCATGAGGCAGAGCCTTCATGAATAGGATTAATGCTCTTATAAAAGAGACCTCACAGAGCTTCCTACCCACTTCTGCCATGTGAGGATACAATAAGAAGTCTGTGACTGGGAAGAGGGCCCTCATCTGATCACACTGCCACCCTAATCTCGGACTTCCAGCCTCCAGAACCGTGAGAAATAAATTGCTGTTGTTTATAAGCCACCCAGTCTCTGGTATTTTGTTGTAGTAGCCCGAACAGACTAAGACAACACTATATACTGCTTTACCCATAACTCCTGCTGAATGGACAGTGGGCTCCAGAACGTGAAATGTAAGAAGTGAACATCTGACCCAAAGAAAGAGGGATCCATCAAGAAATCTGAGCCAACCGGATCTCTTCATTCTGTTTTGTTGCTGTTGTTTTAAAAGATTTTATTTTTTAGAGTAGTTTTAGGTTCACAGCAAAATTGAGAGGAAGGTACAGAGATTTCCCATAAAGCCCTGTCCCCACACATGCATAGCCTCCCCCTGTTATCAATGTCCCCCACCAGAGTGGTACATTTGTTACAACTGATGAACCTACACTGACACATCATAATCACCCAAAGTCTATAGTTTACCTTAGGGTTCACTCTTGGTGTTGTACATTCTATGGGTTTTGATAAGGGTATAAGGACATGTATCCACCATTATAGTAATCATATACAGTATTTCCACTGCTGTAAAAATCCTCCGTGCTCCTATTCATACCGCTCCCCACTCCAACCCCTAACAACCACTTATCTTTTAATGTCTGCATAGATTTGCCTTTTCTAGAATGCCACATAGTTGGAATCATACAGTATGTAGCCTTTTAAGATTGGCTTGTTTCACTCAGTAATATGCATTTAAGGTTTCTCCATGTCTTTTCATGGCTTGATAGCTCATTTCTTTTTAGCACTGGATAATATTCCATTGTCTGGATGGACCACAGTTTGTTTATTTATCCAGTCGCCTACTGAAGGACATCTTGGTGGCTTCCAAGCTTTGGCAATTATGAATAAAGCTGCTCTAAACATCCATCTACAGGTTTTGGTGTGGACACAAGTTTTCAACTCCTTTGGGTAAACGGCGAGGAGCACGATTGCTGGATTATACGATAAGAGTATGTTTAGTTTTGTAAGAAACTGCCAAAATGCCTCCCAAAGTAGCAGTATTATTTTGTAATCCCATCAGCAATGAATAAGAGTTCCTGTTGCTCCACATCCTCACCAGTATTTGGTGTTGTCAGTGTTCCAATTTTGGTCATTCTAGTAGGTGTGTAGTGACATCTCATTGTGGTTTTAATTCGCATTCCCCTGACATGAAGCATCTTTTCATACGCTTATTTGCCACCTGTATATCTTCTTTGGTGAGGTGTCTGTTAAGGTCTTTGGCCCATTTTTCAATTGTGTTGTTTGTGTTCTTATAGTTGAGTTTTAAGAGTTCTTCATATATTTTGGATAACAGTCCTTTATCAGATGTGTCTTTTGCAAATATTTTCTCCAAGTCTGTGTCTTGTCTCTTATTCTCTTGATATTGACTTTCACAGAGCAGAAGTTTTCAATTTTAATGAAGTCCAGCTTATTAATTATTTCTTTCATATATCATGCTCTCGGTGTAACATCTAAAAAGTCATTGCCATACCCAAGGTCATCTAGGTTTTCTCTTGTTATCTTCTCTGACCCACTTTGAGTTGTTTTTTGTGAAGTGTATAAATTCTGTGTCTAGATTCATTTTTTCGCATGTGGATGTCCAGTTGTTCCAGCACCATTTGTTGAAAAGACTATCTTTGCTGCATTGTATTGCCTTGCTCCTTCTTCAAGGATCAGTTGATTATATGTATGCGGGTCTATTCCAGAGCTCTGTATTCTGTTCCCTTGATCTATTTGCTGATTCTTTTGCCAATACCACATCATCTTCATTACTGTAGCTTTATAGTAATTCTTGAAGTCAGAGTGTCAATCCTCCAACTGTGTTCTTCTCCTTCAGATTGTACTGGCTATTCTGGGTCTTTTGCCGCTGCCTATAAACTTTAGAATCAGTTTGTTGATATCCACAAAACAACTTTCTGGGATTTTGATTGGGATTGCATTGAATCTATAGATCAAGTAGGGCAGAACAGATATCTTGACAATATTGAGTTTTCCTATTCATGAACATGGAGTATCTCTCCATTTATTTAGTTCTTTGATTTATTTCATCAGAGTTTTGTAGTTTTCCTCATACAGATCTTCTACAAATTTTTTTTTAAAGATTTATTTATTTATTTATTTTCCCCCAAAGCCCCAGTAGACAGTTGTGTGTCATAGCTGCACATCCTTCCAGTTGCTGCATGTGGGACGTGGCTTCAGCATGGCCGGAGAAGTGGTGCATCAGTGCTCGCCCGGGATCAGAACCCGGGCCACCAGCAGCGGAGCGCGCACACTTAACTGCCAAGCCATGGGGCCGGCCCCGTTCATGAATAGGAAAACTCAATATTGTCAAGATATCTGTTCTGCCCTACTTGATCTTCTACATATTTTGTTGGATTTATATATATTTCTTTTTGGGGGTGCTAATGCAAATAGTGTTGTGTTTTTAATTTCAAAGTCCACCTGTTCATTGCTGGTATATAGGAAAGCAATTGACTTTTTTTTTTTTTTGTGAGGAGGACCAGCCCTGAGCTAACATCCATACCAATCCTCCTCTTTTTGCTGAGGAAGACTGGCCCTGGGCTAACATCCGTGCCCATCTTCCTCTACTTTATACGGGATGCAGCCACAGCATGGCTTAACAAGCGGTGCGCCGGTGCGCGCCCGGGATCTGAACCAGCAAACCCCGGGCCGCCACAGCAGAGCGCATGCACTTAACTGCTTGCAATCGACTTTTGTATAGAAATCTTATATCCTATAACCTTGTGATAATCATTTATCAATTCCAGGAGTTTTTCTGTCTATTCTTTCAGATTTTCTACATAGACAATCATGTCATCTGCGAACAAAGACAGTTTATTTCTTCCTTCCCAATCTGTATCACTTTTATTTCCTTTTCCTGTCTTATTGCATTAACAAGGACTTTCAGTAATCATACTGAAAAAGTGTGGTGAGAGAGGACATCCTTGCCTCGTACCTGATCTTAGTGGGAGAGCTTCAAGTTTTTCACCATTATATGTTAGCTGTAGGTTTTTTGTAGATATTCTTTATCAAGTTGAAAAAGTTCTCCTCTATTTCTATTTTACTGAGAGATTTTATCATGAATGGGTGTTGGATTTTTTCAAATGCTTTTTCTGAATCTATTGATATCATCATGTGTTTTTTCTTTTTTAGCCTGTTAATATTATGGAGTACATTTATTGATTTTCAAATGTTGAATCAGTCTTATATACCTGGGATAAATCCCACTTGGTCATGGTGTATTCTTTCTATACATTGTTGGATTCAATTTGCTAATATTTTGTTGGGGATTTTTGCAACTATATTGATGAGAGATATCGGTCTGTAGTTTTATTTTCTCATAATGTCTTTGCCTTTAGTATTAGGGTAATGCTGGCCTCATAGAATGAGTCAGGGAGTAGTCCTCTGCTTCTATTCTCTGAAAGAGATTGTAGAGAACTGGAATAATTTCTTCCTTACCTGTTTGGTAGAATTTACCACCAAATCCATCTGGGCTTGGTGCTTTCTGTTTTGAAAGGTTATTAATTATTGATTCAATTTCTTTAATAGATATAGGCCTATTCAGATTGTCTACTTCTTCTTGTGTGACTTTTGACAGATTGTGTCTTTCAAAGAATTGGCCCATTTCATCTAGATTACCAAATTTGTGGGCATAGAGTTGTTCATAGTATTTGTTTATTATTCTTCTAATGTCTATGGGATTTGTAGTGATGTCCCCTCTTTCATGTCTAATATTAGTAATTTATTTCTTCTCTCTCTCTCTCTCATTAGCCTGGCTAGAGGCTTATCAATTTTATTGATATTTTTAAAGAATCAGATTTTGGTTTCATTGATTTTCTGTTTTCAAGTTCATTGATTTCTCTTCTGATTCTTATTATTTCCTTTCTTCTGCTTACTTTGGATTTAATTTGCTCTTCTTTTTCTAGTATCATAATGTGGAAACTTAGATGACTGATTTTAAATCTTTCTTCTTTTCTAATATAAACATTCACTGCTACTAATTTCCCTCTAACCACTGCTTTTGCTGCATCCTACAAATTTTGATAAGTTGTGTTTTCATTTTCATTTAGCCCAATATATTTTAAAATTTCTCTTGAGATTTCTTCCTTGACCTTTGTGTTATTTGGAACTATGCTGTTCAATCACCACTTATTTGGGGATTTTCCAGTTATATTTCTATTATTGATTTCTAGGTTAATTCCACTGCAATCTGAGAGCAGACATTGTATAATTTCTACTCTTTTAAATTTGTTAAGGTGTATTTTATCTCCTAGAATGTGGTCTATCTTGATAAATGTTTCATGAGAGCTTGAGAATAATGTGTATTCTGCTGTTACTGGATAAGTAGTCTACAGATGTCAATTATATCCAGTTGATTGATGGTATTGTTGAGTTCGACTATGTCCTTACTGACTTTCTCCCTGCAACATCTGTCTATTTCTGATAAAGGGTGTTGAAGTCTCCAACTATGTTAGTGGATTCATCTATTTCTCCTTTCAGTTTTATCAGTTTTTTCCTCATGTAGATTGACACTCTGTTATTAGGTGCGTACATGTTAAGAATTGTTATGTCTTCTTGGAGAACTAACCCCTTTATCCCTGATAACTTTTTTTGCTTTGAAGTATGCTTTATTTGAAGTTAGCTACTCTTGTTTCCTTTTGATTAGTGTTAGCATGGCATATTTTTCTCCATCCATTTACTTTTTTTTTTTTTGGTGAGGAAGACTGGCCCTGAGCTAACATCTGTTGCCAATCTTCCTCTTTTTGCTTGAGGAAGATTGTCACTGAGCTAATATCTGTGCCAATCTTCCTCTATTTTGTATGTGGGATGCCACCTCAGCATGGCTTGATGAGCAGTGTGTATGTCCACGCCTGGGATCCAAACCTGCGAACCCTGGGCTGCCAAAGCAGAGCATGCGAACTTAACCAGTACACCAGCAGGCTGGTCCCTCCATCCATTTACTTTTAATCTATATGTGTCTTTATATTTACAGGTAGTTTCTTGTAGATAAAATACAGTTAGATCTTGTTTTTTGATACACTCTGACAATCATTGTCTTTTCATTGGTGCATTTAGACCATTGATATTCAAAGTGATTATTAATATAGTTGGATTAATAGCTACCCATTACAGTTCAGGTTTTCCTACCCCAGCACTGGTTCCTATGGCAGTTTCCACTTGTGAGTCTCTGCTCCAGCAAGGCATGTCCTTTGATATTGGCCTGTCTGTCTCTCCAACCTTGGGGGCCACAATTTGCCCTGTGTCCTGTCTTTCTTATGGACCCTAGAAGAGTTGTTGATTTTTCAATCTGTTAAGCTTTTTACTTGTTGGAATGGAGTGCTGACTTCCAAGCTCCTTACATGTGGAACCAGAAATCAGAAGTCTTTGTTCTGTTTTTGAGTAAAGAAACACAGAATAGGCCCAAGTCTGTGGTAGACTCTTGAGCAGATAAGTTATAGAAATAGGCTAAGGCAGCCACTTTGGTCAATGCGCAACATCAGTAACAACAGGAGAGAGGAAGGTGATCAATTAGAAGGATGGATCAGATGGCGAGGCTCCCCGCAGCCACTGAGAGACTAGATTTCAATGCTCGTGGCCAGGCAGCCTTGTGCAGGACTCAATCAAGTCAGCAGCTCTACCAATACAAGTTTTTTTGGTGACAAATACTATAGAATAGGCTGGGAATAGTGTGTCAGTCAATAAATCTTGAGATAAAAGATACTACAGAATGCAGAGCAATGCTCTAAGGTAGAAAGCAAAGAAATGGCACAAGAAGGAGAGACCTTATGGGTTTTCTATAGAGTCATGGGTCCATGGACGAGGGTGTAGAAATGCACATTTTAGGAGCCTAAGAGTTTTGAGACACAAACCAAGCCAGTTTACCATATCATTAAATTCAGAGTTTAAAAAAAAGTATTCTAAGTTACCTCAATGTTTAACAGTGTGTATAACCTTGATCTGTCCTTCACAAAATGACTATAACACACTTGTGTGTATGTATGTCTGTGTGTCTAAAAAGTCACTTTTACTTTTCTACTTTCTCAGTGCCTATTATGTGCTAGTTTCTATCTCTGTGCTAAAGATACAATGGAAAATAATCTAATTTCCAATTTCATGAATTCAACTTTTCATCACAGTGTAAACAAGTAAGAACAGTAGGGACACACTAACATTAGAAAAGTTTTGTCCCATAGAATACAAACTGCAAATACGGTATGTTTCTTGATTTACTTATACGTTTTTTTCCTGATCCATATTTTTGTTCTACTTCTTTGTTGTCCTAGGTTGCCTAATTATCCTAATTTTAAGCCAGGTATTTGAGAGTGAATCTAGAAGTGAAAGGTAAAGCAAACAGTCACAGACTAGTTTCTAAGTACGCCTCACACCCGTTTGTGATTTTTCTTACAACGACCTTAGGGTATTTACAGCTAAGATAGTTAACGGTATCTGAAAAAGAACGGCCCAGTGACATTTATAAATAGCCATTGCATGCCATCTTTTAGATCTTAGGAATCAAGTAGCCCAATAACTTTTCTTCTTTTGTCACAAAGATGAAGAGAAACACCTGACAATTTTGTAAGAAGTAAGTTTTTTAAATCTTTAAGAAAATAAGTTCTAACGGAATTACATATTTAAAACTTTATAGCAGAGTGATCCACAAGATATGTCATCGCACTCTGCTCAGTGTCAGTTGTGCTAGTCTTATGGATTTCAGAAAGGAGCTCTTTAGGTGGATTAGGCTGTAAAAAGACCCTCTTTACAGTCGGAGCAAATGGAGAATTAATGTAATTGCTTGTATCACATATTTTAAGAAGCACAAAGTCAAATGCCTGCAGGGGCCAGGCAGGTAATGTAAAAGTGTGACGAGGGCCATGTAGGGATGCTGGCACAGTGGAGAGCACGTGTGCTGTTTAAGGGCTCCGCTCAGCAAGAGAAACAGGGCCGTTCAGGAACATAGGCTCAGGACTCCCAGGGTGTCCTATTTTTCAATTAAAGAGATAGATGTTAATGTGCAGTCTCTTAATTTTAAGTGTTGCAAACTATTCATAAAACTTTAAACCCTTTGCAAGACAAACAAAAGTATTCTGTAGATCAAATATATGCCACAGTTACTATGACCATCCAGTTGCGATATCCGATCTGGTTTATTACATCAGCTCTCTGCTTCATCTGATCAAATTTTTGTATTGCTTCCTGTATGCAAAGAGAAGATAAGCCCTAGAGAGGGAGAAGTGGGGAAGTAGAGAGTCATACTATAAAAAAGATTTTAAAAATCCACTACACTTTCAGAAACGATATAAAGGAAAGAGCTTTGACATCTCCCTTTAGGATAATAGAGCCTTCTTGACAGGGAATTGTCTTCTCTGTTCTGTGGCACTTTAGTTATGCTAGGTTACTCATTTGACATCCTCTATCTTTTTTAAAATTTGAAATCCAATCACTCTTTCCAGAATACCCAGAGCTCAAGTCTAATTTTAACTAATCCTGTGTAGAGAAGCTTGTTTTTTTGGATTCTTTCCTCATAATAAACATCTGGAAATTGGTTAATATTGTGTCATGGTTTTATAATTAATTTTTTATAAAGAGTGATTAAAAGAAAAGCAAGTCAAAGTTTCCTTTTCTATATCAGTCTGAAAAGATCTTCCTACAGACCACCTTTTCTCATCTTCCTTGAAGAGTCATCCATAAAACACGCCATTGACCACTAAGAGCAATTTTCAGATGATCCTCATGAGAAGGGAAAAAACTTCCATATATTTATGACTTTTCACAATCTATTTCCTTCATGTTCCAAATCGTGTCAGATGTCTTATTGCCATGACACACAATGCCCAGTAGAGATAGTTCGGTATGGCTCCCATCACTTCTGATAACACATCACTCAGAGCAATTACACAACAGCTTCCAGTGTTTTTTAAAAAGCAGTCTCAGGAAAACCATTTCTGTTTTTCCAACCCAGTCTTTACGTTGAAAATATTGTCTATATCCTAAACCTAAATTTATTCACTCATTCAACACATTTATTGAAGACTTCCACATTTATTGAGGCACTCTGCTAGGAATTAGGAACACAATGTGAGTCAAATGGACACAATCCCGCCTTCATGGATCCCAGGCAGCAGAAATTAATCACACCAATAAGCATATAATCACAAACTTTAATAAGTACCCTGAAGGTGTGTCATGAAATGCTATAGGGGTCTAAAAGGGAACAGAATCCGGTCTCAGGATGGAGGAGAAGGTTTCCCGGAGGAAGTGATGCTTAAGCTGATAGCTGCAGAGCATAGGTACCAAAATGGGGAAGAGGAAGTGGGGAAGAATGTTCCACTCAGAGATAACTGTACACATAAAGGTCCAGGGAGAAAACATGCCCATTTAAAGAGCTGAAAGCAAGCTAACGTGGCTGCCGTTCTAAAGGGAAGAGGGTGCAAAATGAGGTAGGTCCAACAGGTAGGTAGGGACCAGATCACTCAGAAGCTTCTAGGAAGACCCATGGGAAGCTATTGATGGATTTAGGATGGAGGACTAATGTTTTCATATTTGTATTTTTAAAGGATCTCTCACTCTGGTGAGGGACAGTGGATGCAGGGAGCTTGGTTACAAATGCATCAACCATGTGTTTCTGATGTTTTGACATTTGGGGCCTTGCTGACCCGGGAAAGACCGCCCCTCCCAGGGCTGGCCAATTTTTAAAGATAGTGAAGGACTTGCCTGTGAGTGCTCTTTTCATATGCCAACCAACTTATCCAAAGCCAATTCCCCAACCACCTCCTTTACTGGGCTCTTATACTCTGAGCCACTATCCACCTGCCCTAATCACCCCAGGGCCGGTACCAGACAGCTAGGGACAGCCCCAAGCCCTAGAGCCCACTGAGATTATTCAAACTAAATAATCCTAAACCTGCTTACACTGCTTCGCCCGTTCCTTCCCACAGAAACCACAGTAAATGCTCTTGCCCACATTTTCCCCTCACTCCCTCCGCCTCCTGACCATCCTGGGGCTTCCCCTTTGAGTGGCATGCCACACCTCCTGTTTCTAGAGGTCTGTGACTATAAACTTCCTTCATGACAGTCATTTCTGTGTCTGCAGGTTTACCATACCTGATTAAAACAAACCCTGGTACACTATAAAACACAAGGCCACGGTGGCAAGACAGGTGACTTCTGATGGTGGCTTGGACTAGGATGGTCTCAGTGGAGAGGAAGAAAAATGGTCAGTTCCAGAAAAAGTAAGATAGATTGGATAAGGGAGTGAGGAAGAGGGAGGTATATAGGCTGATTTCTGGGTTTATGTGTCGTTCAATTAAATGGGTGATGGTGCCACATACAAAGAGAGGAAATCCAGGAAGAGGACCACATTTGGGAGAGAGGATGATGAGTAAAACGTGCTTTCAAGACAACCAAAATTAAATGTTGTGTGGACAGTTGGATTTAAGCTCATAATCAGGGAAAAGAATCCCCACCACACCGTCCATCTACCCACAGCGGCGGACTCCAAGGCAGAACTATTTATAGACTGAATTTTTTCCCTAATATACCATATTTCTGGTTGATGTAAATGACAATTTAAAATGAGAAACATTACTATATTTATATCTTACTGATCGTGAAAAATTAATTTTCAGATGCTGCAGATGCTATTTGATACACATCTGTCTGCCGGGTGCCCACGTCAAACTAAAATCTATTCTCGTAGTGAAATATTCTCTGAACGTGAGCCAAATCGCCTTAAAATACCCTTCATTCTATGAACCATAAGGACAGTACTTCTTTTAATGTGACAAGAAATCACATTGTCAAGATCCCCTGATTCACCCTAATAATCACACTTACTTGAATCTCTCTGCAACACAAGTTATTCTCAGATTGATCTTTAAATTTACGGGATGAAGAAGATAACAGTTTTGGGAAAAAAATCCAAGTTTGCTGTTATTCTTGTAATTGGCCAGTCTTTTCACAGTCTCAGGATAAAAATAGAGAGAACAACAGAGTGACACAAGATTCCCCCCTCCCTTGAAACACAAACTACAGAGGTGCCAAAATAATGACTCCGCTACTATTGTTATTACCAAGGGGGTTCGAGGTTGTTTTCTCTCTTTATCTACGTTTTGAGAAGTTTTAACAAAAATGACTTCTGAAGATGTTGTTATGTGGCTCAATTTTGCCTAAGGGGCTAAATTGAATGAAAGAAAGAAGTCTATACCCTTTCAGAAGGAAACAAGCCTATTTCTTGGTAACTAATCATACTCACAGGATCCTGATTTTAGATTGTGTGAGAAGACTGTCTACAAGCAGCAGCTGTTACTTAGGAAATACAGCTGCCCAAATATGGCAAGATAAGGAAGGATGTAACCAGTCTCTATAGTGTCCTAATGGGATGTAAGCAGAAGGATGCAACTGGCGGTCACATCCACGATGCATTATGGACCCCAGTGAAATTTTCCGACAGCTTTGAGGAAGGTTGCATAGTCAAAACAAGCCTGACATGTAATCCACAACTAGAGAAAGACAAAAAGAAGAATTTCAAGCCCATTTTATCTTGTTCCTCACTTACTATGGGGCAAGAAGGGAACATCTACAACATATGGTCACATTGCTTATTAATAATAATAATTATTATTATTATCCTTTTAGAGCCATACAATGTATTGGCACTGTACCAATGAATTTACTTAAATTATCTCATTTAATCTTCATTATCACCCAGTGAGGTAATTACTGTCATTATCCTCATAAAAGAAAAATAAGTACCATATATGTCCAAATATATATTTTCTCAAAATTATCCATCAGAAAAAAGTTGCCTCATATTTAATTCTATAGAAAGTCTTCCCATATTATAGAGGACTTTTTTAGTTACTGAATTTTGAACATCAGAATAGCTGGAGAAAGACATATTGACCTGAAATGATCATAATTGGTGCTAGTTTTGGATGCTCAGGAAAGCAACCTGGTAGAATTGGTTAAAAAAAAAAAGGAGCAAAGAAATTTAAGCCAGATTTATTCTTTACTTCAAATGGGGTGACTAACAAAGCTCATGACTCAAGTCTTTTTAAATCACCCTAAGAGGTTATGTTGTAAACAGAATGATTGCTCACCTAATAAATTTAAAAATCGGCTTTCCTAACGTTATGAAAATGTATACTTACGGCGTGGGATAAAAATTCTAGTGACAGCACCAAACACAGATTCAAAAAGTTTGATTCTCGTACAATTTGGATGGACATGAAGATACACACCAAAACCTGTGTGCAGAAACTCAGAAAGCGGCCAAAGCAACGACAAAGACACCGATGTCAAAGATGCTTGGGAAGAGTTTAAATCAAAGTATTTCAAGAAGTATGAGCCTGAGAAAAAGCAATACATCTAAACTAATAAGTTATTTCATATAAAATAGAAATTTAAAAATGTACATAAAATTAAATGGGTAAATATTACAAATTATATCTTACCATTGAATCTTTTTTCTTATGTTTATATAGTTAAGTTGACCAAAAACATATTTTTGAGGTGCTTGACCTAGAAAAGTGGAACTCACTTTATTTTCAGGTTTGCCTAATTTGAGCCCCTGTGGTGTTTTCCCCAAGGTCTCCACCCGGTTACCAAGGGGTGGAAGAAGATTTGAACTCAAGTCTTCAGAATCTAAACCCTGCCCTTATTCGTTCTTTTTTATTGCTTTGTGTGTGACCCCCAACTTTTCTTAATATACTTAAAGACAATGTGCTGGTCAATTTTGTGTATCTTAGCTGGGCCATGATACCTAGATATGTGGTCAAACATTACTTTGGATGTTTCTGTGAGGGTATTTTTGGATGAGATTAACATTTAAATCAGTGGATTTTGAGTAAAGCAGATTGTCCTCCATAATGTGGGTGAGCCTCATCCAATCAGCTGAAGGCCTGAGTAAAACAAAAGATTGACTTCCCTTGAGCAAAAGGAAATTGAACTTGAATTGCAACATTGACTCTTCCCTGGGTCTTCAGTCTGATGGCCTTCAGACTTGAACCACAGCAGCGGCCCTTCTCTGGGTCTCCAGCCTGCCAGCCCACTCTGTAGATTTTGGACTTGCCAGCCTGCATAATCACATGAGCCAATTCCTTAAAATAAATCTTTTTCAATATATATACACATCCTATTGGTTCTGTTTCTCTGGAGAACGCTGACTTATACAGACAGAAACCAAGTTCTCAATTTCTTTGGTATTCTCTGCATTAATCCTTTTCTCCCCATAGCAATATCTGAACATAAGAAATACTCAAAATACTTATTCATAGACTTGTATTTAGTAAATATTAAAAATAAATACATTTTCTCTTAGACTATTTAAAACTTTTCGGATGCAACTTTTGCTGATAGATACTTCCATTCCCATCCCACCCCACAGGTGTTTTAAAAAATAGCATTTTGGCTAATGCATAGACATGAACCTCCTAGTTTTTCTTCTCCTCTCCTAGAATGCTTGGTTCCAAACTTTCTGATTTCTTGCAGATCCAACGGAGTGTCCTAAAATAGAGAGAGTAAGCTAGAAGGAGGTAGGCAACTTGAATCAGAGGATAGAAATGGACTTTCAGAAGTTCAACACAGAGATTCAATTGTGTCCCATTCAACAAACCTTTATGAAATTCCTCCGATGTGCAGGGCACTGGGGTAGACCTATACAGGATACAAAGATAAGTATTCATGGCATCATTATCTACTAGCCCCCTAAGTTAGAAACCTTAGAGATTTAGTAATAATAAAAATAATTGCAATTACATACTTGATGCCAGGTACCATTCTATGTACTTTTTATTTTTTAATTTAATTTTCAAAACAACCCTATGATATATAAAAGATAACTATTATCATTGCATTTTACAAAATCTGAGATTAAATAACTTGTCAAAGTTTATACAGTTAGTAAATGGCCAAGTCAGGGTTCAAAAATCCAGGGAATCTAGTGACCAAGTCCATGCTCTTTACCACTAGGCCATCTGCCTCTGTTCATTGCCTTTCTCCCTTCTCCCTCCTCCCAGAACTAATCTGTCCCCACATTTTTAGAGAAGAGCCACACCTCCAGGAGTTCTAGCTAATACATTTGTGAAATAGCAAATAGGAATGGAAATAATTGGAGTATTAACTGTTATCCTTTCAAAGAATGCCAAGTCCTTTCAATATCTGATGAAAGCTACAAACCCTCTCAACATAGTCACAAATTTTACATAGAACTTTAGGAGATTCACAGCCTATCCAGACATCAGGACAAAAATCCTTGAACCAGACAAATGTGAAAACAACTGATGAATACTCCCAGTGAAGGACTAGATTTTGAGCAACTGTGGCTACAGAGATTGATAGCACTCCCTGAGAAAAGAGGTGATCAGCCTTGTGTAGACCAGCATGGAATGCCAAACAAATCCCTGAATGAGGCCGAGCCAGCACAACACAGGAGGAAGATAATGAGGCAGAGCCAGTGCAACACAGGAGGAAGAGAATCTGGGCAGCTCCCAGACCAATATGCCCATGGTATTTTTAGTCCACACTATGCTTATAAATGTAGATTGTTTATGATTGGCTGCCAGTGAAGCAAGATGGCAAATAAACACTGACTCTCCTCTGACCCCCAACTCTGAATATGCCACAAAAGCAAGAGACTGGCTAGTGGATCTCAGGACGTGAGAAATCTTTGGAGAGACATTTGAGTCCCTGTTTGGGGAGGAAATGACAGCCTAGCACAAAGGAGAGCCAGACAGCAGGGATGGGGATAGTTGGGAAGTAGCATTTTCTATTTGTGCTTTTTGCCTGTGCCCCACATTTTCCTAGGTCTGTCCTATGGCCACTGTGGGAGATGCAAACAGCAACACTAGCCCAACTCCAGCCAGAGGATGCAGTAAGGTCAGGGCAGTCTTAGATCTTGGCTGGGGTGAGGGGTGGATGACAACAGGTGCAGGTGGGCTAGCTGGCCCCTGACCATCTTGACCCACCATGACCCACCCCACCATGGGTCAGGCAATTACAACAGGATGGAAGTAGCCCTGGGAAAAGAGCATTGGCAAGATTTTACTGGGGAACAGGGCCCCTGGTGTGTGTGTGTGTGTGTAGCGGGAGATAAAAGGAAATGATTACAATGCCAGAGGTTCTATATCCTAATTCATGCTCTTCTCCCATTCATTTAGGTGGACACAAGCTAGGGCCTGTGCTTTCTGCCTGTCCGCCCACAGGCAAAGTACCAGCCAAGAGATCCAGTAGACCACAGTGCGCATGAACTCCCAGGAGGATAAATAAGACACCTAAGGAGCACAAATACTGTAAAAGAAAACAACAAATTAAACAATTCATATAAGAGGAAGCAAAATTAATTGATCAGAGAGAATAAGAATTTAAGATATGTAATATAAAAATCCTCAGCGAGATAAGGGAGAACATTAGAAACATGGAGCAGGAAAAGCAATCTGCAGGAAAACCAATTGGAGACACTGGATATGAAAAATGTTGCTGTTAAAATAAACAACTCAGGGCCCGGCCCCGTGGCTTAGCGGTTAAGTGCGCGTGCTCTGCTAGTGGCGGCCTGGGGTTCGGATCCCGGGTGCGCACGGACGCACAGCTTGTCTGGCCATGCTGAGGTGGCGTCCCACATACAGCAACTAAAAGGATGTGCAACTATGACATACAACTATCTACTGGGGCTTTGGGGAGATAAAGGGAAAAAAAAAGGAGGAGGATTGGCAATAGATGTTAGCTCAGGGCTGGTCTTCCTCAGCAAAAAGAGAAGGATTGGCATGGATGTTAGCTCAGGGCTGATCTTCCTCGCAAAAAACAAACAAACAAACTCAATCAATAAATTGAATGGCAGAATAAATAGAACCAAAGAACAAATTGGTGAGCTGAAAAACCAGGTTGAAAAATATCAGAAAGGACTAAAGAGAGAAAGCATAAAAAACAAACTTAAAAGATATGGAGGAAAACAGTAAAAATGTCAAGATCCATATAATAGAAGCCTTAGAAGGAGATAAAAGTAGATTCGGATGGGAGGGCAGGACAGGAAATATTTGAAGAAATAATGACCAAGAATGAAATAAAGATGTAATACTCCAAATTTAAAGGACTCACAGGGACTAGAACTCACAGAAGACACACATGAAAAAACTTACAACTAAATTCATTATGGTGAAATTTGAGGACATCAGGCAAAGAGAACATTCTAAGGGCCTCCCAGTGAGAAAAGCAAATCACTTGCATACGAACAAGAATCAGGTTGACGTCAGACTTCTCAAAAACAACACTCAGTATGAGAAGATAATGGAGTAATGTTTTCAAAGTTTTGATGGAAAATAACATTTACTGAAACCAGGATTTTACATCCAGCTAAACTATTGTTTGAATGTGAGAGTACAATAAACATATTCTGAAGAGTAATCAAGAAATTTACCACATGAAGACCCACTTTGAAAGCACCCTCAGGGAAATAATCCAATGATAAGATAAATAAATCCAAGAGAAAGCATCAAGAGATGGGAAGAAATAGTATTGATAACTTAGTAAACATTATTCTTTGTCAAACCAGTGGGATCTAAAGTGTGACAAATGAAAGTCAGGCCAACATATGTTATGGGAGGGTAATGGTTAATTTTATGTGTCAACTTGGCTAGGCTACGATACCCAGATATTTGTTCAAATGTGTCTGGATGTTGCTGTGAAGATATTTTTTAGCTGAGATTAACATTTAAATCAGTAGATATTGAGTTAAGTAGATTACCTTCCATAACTTGGGTGGACCTTACTAATCAGTTGAAGGCCTTAAGAAAAAGACTGACCTTCCTGGAGGAAGAAGAAATTCTGCCAGAAGACTGTCTTTGGACTTGAATTGCAACATCAACTCTTGCTTCAGTCTCCAGCCTGTCAGCCTCCACAACTGTGTAAGCCAATTCCTTAAAATCTCAGTCTCTCTCTCTCTCCCTGTTTCTCTGGAGAACATTGACTAATACAGGTGGTGTGCTATAGGAAGACATTAAAACATTTACTTATATTTATTTTTTAATCTCCTTTCTAAAAAAATTCTCTTAGTGAAACTTTTATAATGTACATAATTTATTAATGTAGTGCATGTGGTATAATTTAAAATTAAGTGTATGTGTGTGTGCTTGCTCAATCTTTTTTTTACTCATTTGGGCACATGATCAAAAAAGTTTGAAGATCACTAAACAATGACTAAGTAATTATACCCATAAAAGTACGTAATGAAAACTACAGCAAATACCAAAATGGAGGGGAGACGGGAGAGAGAAGTAGAGACCAATGGGAAGGAAAGCAAGCTAAGGTACCTATTGTATTTCAAGGAAAGACACAGATATTGATGCACTTAAGACATTGACAGAGGAAAATAAAAATTATTTATAAAAAATTATATACAGTTCACTCTAAAGTACATGAATTTAAAGATTTTAATTATTTTTTTCTTTTTTCTGTATAAAATCAAATTAAAAGCACGTTCAAGTATTGATAAAGAAATATATGTATAGATGTCCATACATGAGTCCCAGTGTTAAATAGAAACCACTGAACTGTTTGAAAAATGGAGCATAAAACGCTGGAGAGGAGAAGAAAACATGAAATTTTATTTATATTTAATTTTATGTCAAATGTATTAATTTCTATCTTTGTGGGTGTTTTGTAATATAAAGTATTAGTAAAATAGAATAAATGTGAAATTTATTAGTAAATAAATATGTGTATGTTTGGATGGGTGGATGGGTGTTCTTTACTTGTGTGTGTCTGAAAGAGTTACATCTTTTTAAAATGTGGAGACTACTACTGTCTTGGAGAATAATGCCTAAGCAGAGTCTATTCCTATCTGAGTGTGCTATTCGTTACACAGTCTTTTCCTGGCAAACTCCTGCTCATCCTCTATGTCGATGTAACTCAGGAGACTTTGTCTATCATAGAGGGTCCCTTCCAGGGGAGTCTGGCCAGCAGGTACCTTCAATCTTCCCTCCCATTCACAGGGACAGTCTCCATAGCACATCTGTGCTAGCTGAAAGGTTCCAAACACCTTGGTTACCAGTGGTGATTAATTCAGAATTAGACTGAACTGGAACAAAAGTTAGATTAACTAGATCCTGTCTCTCAGAAATTTGGATTCAGAGACACTAATTAAACTCTGTTCATCAATAGAAGCAAAGACCTGTACACTTGGGTACTATGGGATAGACCTTCTTCCTAGCACCCAGAGGAAAGAATTCATCTTTGCTTAGCTTTGCTACTGAAGGCGTTATGTTGCTAAGTTTTATTTTGTCTGGAAAGAACGTCAGTGTTTGTATTTTTTATCTCCCAATTTTTAATTTTGAAATTTCAAACATACAAAAGGTCAAAAGAATAATACTACAAACACCTGTATACCTTTCTCTTAGATTATTAATGTTTTGCCATGTTTGCTTGCTTAATCTTTCTCTCTCTCAATGTATGTATGTGTGTATATGTTATTTATTATATATACATGTATGTATATAAACATACAAATTTTGAGCTAAAGTCTTTGAAATTAAATTGCAGACATCATCACACGTGACACATTATCTCTAAATACTTCAGCATTTTTAAGAATAAGATATTCTCGGGGTTGACCCAGGGGTGTACTAGTTAAGTTCGTGCACTCCACTTCAGCGGCCTGGGGTTTGCAGGTTCAGATCCCAGGCGTGGACTTATGTACCATTTATCAAGCCATGCTCTGGTGGTGTCCCACATATAAAATAGAGGAAGATGGGCACGGATGTTAGCCCAGGGCTGATCTCCCTCACAAAAAAAAAAAAAGAAAAGAAAAGAAAAGAAGAAAAAAAGAACAAGACATTCTCCTTCATAACCCCACATAACATTATCACAACCAAGAAGTTTTATATTATCATCTAATATACAGTCCATATTCAAATTTTCCCATTTGATGCCACAAGGTTTTTATAACTGTTTTGCAATTTCTGATCCAGAATCCAATCCAGGCTGTAGCATTGTATTTGGCTGTTATGTCTCTTTAGTTTGTTTTAACGGAGACTAGCCTGCCTTTGTTTTTGTTTTTCATGACATTGTTTTTCTTAGAGTCCAGGCCAGTTGTCTTGTAGAATGTCTATTCTGCATTCTCAATTTGTCTGGTTGTTTCCTCATGACTTTGAGTCAGAATATTGCAGGAGCATCACACACACAATGCTATGTATTCCTTATTGCATTGCATAAGGTGAGCTTATCTTATTATTGGAGATGCTAAATTTAATCCATTGTAGAGAATACTTTTCCCTTTATAACTAACAAGTAATCTGTAGGGTGATTCTTTGAGACTGTGTGAATAACCAGATCCCCAATAAATTTTTATCCAGTAGTTTTAAGATCTATTATTAATCTTTGCCTTAATCAATTATTAAATTGAGCTGCAAAATAGTGATTTTCTAATTCCATCATTCTGTGTACGTATTAGTTGGCATTCTTCTTTAAAGAAGAGCTTTCTTTTTCTTCCATCCCACTGTCCTTTATAACTCAAGGATTTTTTTTTAAATTCAATGTATTACAACCTATTACCAACATTATGCTTTATGATGCCCAAAATGTCACAAATTTGGCTTGTATTATTGAATCTCAAAGACTCTACATGTTAAATTGAGGGAGAAAGCAAAACATAGTGGGCAGAACATGGGCTTTCAAGTCAGACAGCTCTTCAGGAAGCTGCCTCTTACTAACAGTGTGGTAATAAGCAAGTTATTTAAATCCATGGAGCTTCAATTTCTTCACCTGCAAAATATGTTAATAATACCTACTTCATAGAATAGGAATCAAGTCTGATTGGTTCACTGCTGCAGCCCCAATATCTTAGTTATGCAGGAGACACTTAATAAATACCTGTTGACTCTGTAAAGCATCTAGAACAGTGTCTGCTACATAATAGTAGCACAATAAATGAGTTGTGTCTGTTGTTAATTATTGTTGTTGTTCATATTTATATAATATGATCTGGATTTATTAGTTAACTATTATTGAGACCTCTTTATGTGTAAACCATTGTACTGGCCATCAAGAAAGAACCAGAGAGTGAGACTACTTCCAATTCAACTTAGCAATGAAAATTATTATTATTATTATTGTTACAATGATGACCAACATTTCTATAGTGCTTACTATGTGACAGCCAGTGTTCCAAGCTCCTAATTAACTCATTTATTCCTCTCCACAACCGTATGAGTTAAGTTCTATTATTATCCCTATTTTAAGATTAGGAAACCGAGGCCCAAAAAGGATAAGTAAGATGCCACGTGGCCAGTAAGTGGTGGGGCTAGGATTCACACAGGGGCAACGTGGTGTCAAAGGTGTTCTTGTACCCGCTATGCCATGCTAAAGAGAGGAGAGCTTTTACAAATAAGATAAATAACAGCAGAAGGTGCTCCTTATACAGGACAGCATATAGTAGAGCACATGACATCTATTCGAAGAAGGACCACTTTACTGGCACAGAATTGACAATGAAGATACAAAGTTTTTGTCCTAAAGTCTACTAGCATCATAATTTGTTTTAAAAGATCACATTTTAGAAGACGCTGAGACCATTGCAAATGAAGCCCTCATTTCCAGAACTTAAGGAACTAAATGCAATTTAAGCCTTGGAAAATTAGAAGTAGATGCCAGCTCTTATATTCATCTGGTGTTTTATGGCAGCCATTCAGTGATATACACGGTTATGTCTGAATAACCCACCAGATGGTCCAGCTGTGAGAATGTTATTGTTTTCTACCAATTCGTATTATTCCCATGGTTTCACAAGTTCTAGTTCTTGAACCATCAAAAGACATCACAGCTTTTTCCTTAAGCTATGACAAAAGAACAAATCCATTACAAAATTTCCATCAGATCTAGAGGTAAATTCACAGGCAAATGTCAGTACTTTTCATAAGCTCTGTGAAGGGCTGCATGTTTAGTTTATAGGACTTTTTCCTTACAAGAGGGACTAAACGTTTGATAGAGAGTTTTCATATGAGCAGGCCGTGTCCGTTGCTAAAGCTGTCAATTAGTTATTGCACTTTGTGAAAAACAATCCCTGTCTCTCAAAGACCATTTTGTTATTTCTCTTTACACTCTCATCTTCTTCGGTGTTATGTGGAATCGCTTGCCTAATGTTATTTGAGTGAGCATACTGGTCATTTGCAGGCACTATATGTTCCCAGCTATCTGTATCCTACAAGAAAGATAAGCAATAAGAACCCACACAGTGTGAATGATAGTCTAATAATTACTATCTTGTGCATTAGGAGATGCAGGGCTACGGGCTATGCAGCCATTCAAACAGTTAGGCATGAATTACCACACTAAATTCAGGGCCTGAAGCCTCTTCTATACATAGAAGCAGGTCTCTTTTCCTAGAAGAGGGAAACCGGTAGTAATCCGGAGGAAAAAAAAAGTGTTTTTTTTTTTTTTTTTTAATGCCAGAGTGACCCCATTACTGCTATTGTACCCAGAACTAAGGCATATAATATTCATCTAAATCCCCCTGAAGCAGCCCTTACATTGATCTCAGCCTCCACCAGACTCCCTGTGGTCTTGCCGGGCCAGCAATGGATTCCTGCATTTATCCAGCTCGCATAATTTCTTCTTGTACCAGCACAAAAGAGTTCTTCTAACAATAAAAAACAACAAAACCAACAATGTCTTCCCCAACGACTCTACTGAAGGCTACATTTGAGCATGTTCTTGTGTGTGTCTCCAAGAATAAGTCCCCCAACGCATTTCAGGGAAAGTAGGCACTCTAGAACCTTCTTACCACAGCCTATAAGGTCCTATACCATCTGGCCCCAGCCTGTGTCTCAGACCTGAGCACCCTACACTCTCCTCTCTCACATTGCTCCAGCCACACTTGCCACATTGCTTTTCCTCACACAAGCCAAGAATACATATGCCGTCAGGGTCTTTGTCCTTCCTTCTGCCTGAAAGCCTCTTCAATCAGACATCTGCATGGCTGCTACCTCACTTCATTTATGTCAGCTCCTCAGAGATGAAGGAAAGAAAAAGGAAGGACATGGAAGAAGGAGTAGACTAAGGACAGAAAAGGAAGGCCTCAGAGCATCCTTTCTAGACCTAATTCATCAAGGCATCCCATGTGGCTTTTTTGTTTCTTTACCTGAATTATTTTTCTTCCAAGCACTTATCACTACCTGGTTTTAAATTATGTATTTATGTGTTTGAGTTTGTCTCTTTCACTACGTTGTAACCTCCCTGAGCCAGTTCCTTTATTGTGTCATTCACTGCTTTCTAGCATCATATCTTCAGCCCTTGGAAAAGTGTGTGACACACAGGAGGCCTTAAAATATTTGTTGAATGAAAAAATGATTCAATGCACTCCCAGTTTCAAGGAAAGAACGAACTAATACCTCTTTTTTTTCTTTTAAAGAAGTAGAAACATGAGTCCTTCAACTCAGTCCTTTGACTGCTTTCCTCATACAGTCCCCCTTTCCACTTGGGTGACCAACTAGTTTGTGATGTAATGGGGGGGGGCACACCTCCAAGGATTTGCTCTGGAAATGGACAAAATCTTCTGGTGCCCCCTTCCACTTATAGAAACTATCGGTTGGGTTGAGAAGCAAAAGTTCTCTGACCTGAGCCCTTTCTAAAATGTGATCTTGAATTTTGAAGTATTACAGAAAAGCTGTCATTTCAAAGCTTCTGCTGGTTCTTTGTAGAGTTTAAAAAAGCAACCCAGGGAAACACATTAATGGGATTTTGACTCTGAGTGACAACACACTGGGTTTATCCTGGAATGAGACTGTTGAGGCTAAAGAAACTAAATTTCTCAGCATAATAACTAACAAAAATTTTCTGTTCGTATCAAAATTCCCAGAAGGGAGACTTCTAGACTTGAGGAAGAAGGAATATGGGGAAGCAATTTTGTTGGGAGAAAGTGGGCACAAAAAAAATGGTGACAACTAAAGAGGGAGACAGTAAGTAGAATACAGAAAGGAAATTATAGTCCCACTTTACCTATGCATGTAGATTCAAAAATCCCAAGTAAAATATTAGTGAACCAATTTTACAATGTTAAATATATTTAATACATAAAAGGTATTGTTAGTTAATTAGTTAAAGACATTAAATAAAATCATAGAATAAACAAAATATATTAAAAATAATATATCATAATCAAGAATGTAAGGACCATCATCAGAAAATCAATATCAGAAAATATATTATTGTAATTTGGAACATTAATTAACTAAAGGGGAAAAATCATGTAGTTATCTCAGTTGATACAGAAAAACATTTCATGAGGTTAATGCCTATTGAGATAAAAAAAATAATAAGCTAGGAATAGTAAAGAATATACTTGGTAAAACTTATATACCAAAATCTCTAATATTATACTTAATGAAGAAACTTTAGATACCTACCTTTTAAGATTAGGAACAAGATAAGGATACCACTGTTACCCATGCTCTTGAATAGAGTATTGGAGGTCACAGCCAATACGATAGGGAAAGAAAAATAAGGAAAATATATTTATTGATATTTACATGCTATATGTTTCCCTTTACATACTACTTTAGTTGCATTTCACAAATTTTTATATACTTTATTTTCATTTTCATCCAATTAAAGGCATTTTCTAATTTTCCTTATGACTTCCTCTTTGGTCTATGCATTGATTCTTTAGAGATGTGTAGGTTAATTTCCAAATATTTGGAGATATTCCAGATATTTTTCTGTTATTTATTTCTCATTTAATTCCGTTATGATCAGAGAACTTACTTTGTATTATTTCAATTATTTTAAATTTGTTGAGGTTTGTTTTATGGCCTGGAATATGGTCTATCAATCTTGGTGAATGTTCCATGTGCAATTGAAAAGAATGTGTATTCTGCTGTTGTTGAGTTTAGTGTATGATAAATGTCAGTTAGATCAAGTTGGTTGAAAGAGTTCTTCAGGTCTTCTATATTCTTAATGATTTTCTCCTTTGTTCTATTAATTATTGACAGAGGACTGCTGAAGCCTCCAACTGTAATTATAGATTTGTCTATTTCTCCTTCCAGTTCTATCAGCTTTTGAGGCTCTGTTGTTAGGGGCATGCACATTGAGGATTGTTATACTTTCTTGGTGAACTGACCCCTTATCATCATGTAATGTCCTTCTTTATCCCTGGTAACAGTTCTTGTTCTGAATTTTACTTAGTCTGATATTAATATAACCACTTCAGCTTTCTTTTGATTAGGGTTTGCATGCTATATTTTTCCCATTCATTCACTTTCAACCTACCTATGTCATTATTATTGAAATGAGATTCTTGTAGACAGCTGGGTCATTTTATTATCCATTCTGCCAATCTCTGTTTTTTAATTGGTATATTCAGACTATTTACATTTAATATAATTGTGCTATCAATCATCTTGCTAGTTATTTTCTATTTGTTCTGTCTGTTCATTGTTCAGTTTTTTGCCTGTTTTTTTCTTCCTGCTTTATATCTCCACAATTGGCTTTTTACAAAAATCTCTGTTTAAAAATTTTTTAGTGGTTACACTAGAGTTTATAATATACAACTTCAAATAATATTGCTTTATGTTTAGTATAAGAACTTACCTTACAACGGTATACTCCCAATTTCTTTCTCCCATCTTTTGTGCTATTTTTTCATATATCCTACTTTTTTGTGTGTGTGTGTGAGGAAGATCGGCCCTGAGCTAACATCTGCCAATCCTCCTCTTTTTGCTGAGGAAGACTGGCCCTGGGCTAACATTCATGCCCATCTTCCTCCACTTTTTATGGGACGCCTGCCACAGCATGGCCTGACAAGTGGCGAGTTGGGGCGTGCCTGGGATCCAAACCAGTGAACCCCCAGGCCACCGCAGTGGAGCTCACACACCCAACTGCTTGCGTATGCACCCAACTGCTTGCGCCACGGGGCTGGCCCCTCATATATCCTACTTTTATATGCGCCTTTAAACCAAACTACATTGCTACTTCTTTACAGTCACTTACCTTTTAGAGCATTAAAAATAAGAAAAAATGTCTTTCATATTTACTTTCATTTTAACCATTTCCAGAGATCTTCATTTCTTTGTGTAGATCCAAGTTTCTATCTGGTATCATGTTCCTTCAACCTTAAGAACTTCCTTTACCATTTCTTATAATGCAGGTTTGCTGGTAATGAATTCTCTCACTTTTTGTTTGTCCAACAAAACAGTTGTTTTGTTATTTCTTCTTCATTTTTTTTTTTTTTTTTTTTTTTGGTGAGGAGATCAGCCCTGAGCTAACATCCGCCAATCCTCCTCTTTTTTTTTTTTTTTTGCTGAGGAAGACGGCCCTGGGCTAACATCGGTGCCCATCTTCCTCCACTTTATATGGGACGCCGCCACAGCATGGCTTACCAAGCAGTGCGTCGGTGCGCGCCCGGGATCTGAACCAGCGAACCCTGGGCCGCCGCAGCGGAACGCGCGCACTTAACCGCTTGCGCCACCGGGCCGGCCCCTCTTCTTCATTTATTTTTTTTTTTTTTTTATTTTTATTTTTTTATTTTTTGTGAGGAGATCAGCCCTGAGCTAACATCCGCCAATTCTCCTCTTTTTTTGCTGAGGAAGACGGCCCTGGGCTAACATCTGTGCCTATCTTCCTCCACTTTATATGGGACGCCGCCACAGCATGGCTTACCAAGCAGTGCGTCGGTGCGCGCCCGGGATCCGAACCAGCGAACCCCGGGCCGCCGCAGCGGAGCGCGCGCACTTAACCGCTTGCGCCACCGGGCCGGCCCCTCTTCTTCATTTTTGATAGATATTTTCACTGAATTCTGAGTTGAAATTTGTTTTTCTTATAGCCCTTTAAAGACTTCACTGTCTTCTGGCTTGCATAGTTTCTGATGAGAGGTGTATTGTTATGGGCTGAGCTGTGCCCCTCCAAAATTCATATGCCTTAATCCCCAGTACCTCAGAATTTGACTATATTTGAAGATAGAGACTTTAAAGAGGTGAAGTTAAAATGAGGCCATTGGGGGGGCCCTAATCCAATCTGACTGGCTTCCCTATAAGAACAGAAATTGTGGACACACAGAGAGACACAAGGGATGCACATGCACAGAGGAAAAATCATATGAGGACACAGAAAGAAAGTGATTATCTGCGAGCCAAGAGGAGAGATCTCAGAGGAAACAAACCACGCTGGCACTTTGATCATGGACTTCTAGACTCCAGAATGGTGAGAAAATAAAATTTCTGCTTTTCAAACCACTCAGTCTGTGGTATTTGTCGTGGCAGCCCTAGCAAACTAAAACATTTATGAATTTTTATTTTTGTTCTTCTGTATGTAATGTGTTTTATTTCTCTGGATGCCTTTGAGATTTCCTCTTCATCTTTGATTTTTAGTTGCTTGAATATGTTAATCTAGATGTGGATTTATCCTTCTGGGCATTTTCTGAGCTTCTTGGTTTGATGTCTTTCATTATTTTTGGGAAATTCTCAGCCATTATCTCTTCAAATATTTTCTTCTGCCTTGTCCTCATTTTCTTCTCTGAGATTCCAAAAAAACACACATTTTAGATTGTTTGATATCGTCTCACAGCTCTTGGATGCTCAGTTCTGGTTGTTTGCTCTCCCTGCCTCCCCCTCGCCCCCCACTCCTTTCTCTTTGTATTTCAGTTTAGGTAATTTCTATTGATCTATCTTCAAGTTCACCATTTCTTTCCTTAGAAGTGTCAAGTCTACTGATATGCCTGTCAAAGGCATTCTTTATCTCTGCTACCACATTTTTCCCCCTAGTATTTTCATTTGACTCTTTCTTATAGTTTCCATGTTTTTGCTGATAACCCCCATCTGATTGCGTATATTGTGCATTTTTTCCAAAAACAACTTTAACATATTAATCATAGTTGCGTTAAATTCTCTAATAGTTCCAACATCTGAGTCATCTTTGAGTCTGATTGTGTTGATTATTTTGTCTCTTAAGAGTGAGTTCTCTCTCTTGCATGTTCACGATTTTTCATTGAACGCTGGACATCGTATGTAACACAGTAGAGACTGAGGTAAATAGTATTTACGCCTGGAAATTGGAAATGCGCGCACCTTTACTTCTGCTAGACCATTGGTCTGTGTGTGTGTATTTGTGTGTGTAGTGGGCAGGTGGGAGTAAGAATTGGGTAGTCAGTCTAGTCAGGAGTTGAGCTGGGCTGAGTCAGGGTTTTGTTGTTGCTCTGGTTACCTTCAAGGTACCACTATTTTCCAACTCCTCTAGCATCACCTTGTACTTATGTGGAGGCTGGCTTGACAGAGGCATTTTCTTGACATCCCTGCTCCATCTGCAGCTTTATGTCTTACCTGTGCACCTGTGCCTTAGAAAGGACCTGTCTTTCCCCCAGAAGAAGACTGCTGTTGCTTGTTACTCGGTGCTTTGCAACTTGGTGGGCATGGGGGTTTGTGAAAGGGGGAGGGAGATTGTTTGTTGTCTTAGCCCCTTAGTCTTAAGCAGGCTCTGTGTCCCTGGATCTCAAAGGTAAAACTTTCTTGTTTTTTTTTTTTTTTTTTTTGTGAGGAAGATCAGCCCTGAGCTAACATCCATGCTAATCCTCCTCTTTTTGCTGAGGAAGACCGGCTCTGAGCTAACATCTATTGCCAATCCTCCTCCTTTTTCCCCCCAAAGCCCCAGTAGATAGTTGTATGTCATAGTTGCACATCCTTCCAGTTGCTGTATGTGGGATGCTGCCTCACCATGGCTGGAGAAGCGGTGCGTCAGTGCGCACCCGGGATCCGAACCCTGGGCCACCAGTAGCGGATTGCGCTCACTTAACCGCTAAGCCATGGGGCCAGCCCAAGGTAAGACTTTCTTAATGATCCTACCTCTCACCCAGGTATAAGAGGCATTACAGACCTCTAATGTCCTGGATCAGATGGTTTCTTGCCCATCCTCTGGAAATAGAGGAGTTTTTTCCTTTTGCCCACCCCTCAGCCACAGGGGTCTTTACAATGCCTTAGGGGTCTCAGAGTTTGCTGCTCTCCCTCAATGTCTTAAGGCCTTCATTCTTCAAAGAGAAAAGAACCCAGGCAGAGCTTCATGGCTTTTCCACAGAAGTAGCTGCTTCCCTCCTCTAAGCCTGCATGACTGAGATAGGCTTTCTCTTTCTCTAGGCAGGCTCCCACCTGCCTAATCTTGCTTGTGAACATTGGTAAAGTAGAGCCTATGAGTAGATGTGGATTTTCTTTGCTTGTGTGCCACCCAGATGTTTTATATCCTTGCACTAGCCCACCGCTAGCCTTAGCAATTTATTAAAATATTTAACTGAATTCTTTTTACCTGCTGGTACGGTGGCCCCTGAGCTGTGCCAAGGTTGGCACCCTGCCTCTTCTTGGAGACCCCTGACTTTCCTCAGACTTAATGTTAGTTGTTTTCCTCGTTAACTCACTTTTCTGATAGATTCAAGAAAATTTATGATTTTTTTCAATTATTTAAGTTTTTCTTGTTGGTAGTGTGGGAGCAACACTCTTTCCAGCTTTCTACATCCTATTCGGAAATCAGAAATTCTAATATTCATTTTTGGATTGCTTCCTGTTCTATGCTATAATTTCCCGCTGAGTCCTTAACTTTCAGTAAAAATCCATTACATTCTATAGCATTGTCAGAGGGGCTTTTGCAAAGGAGGAAAGAGGAACACGCTTGGGATGAAGCAGTAGAGAGGCCAGGGGTTGGCAGATGACCGAGAAGTGATCAAGACTTGTGTTGACAGCAGGTGTTTGCAATCCATGGTGAAGGATAACAGCCAGGAGCACACAAGCTCTTCCTCCCACACTGGGGAGAATCTGGGAAGGATCTTTGACTTTCCACAGTTGTGTGTCAAGGGGAGATCAACTAATTTTATGTGGTTATTAAAGGAAAGAATGATTGGGCATTGCTGTAGAACTTGGGCTACTCAGGTTATTGGGATAGAGCCAAATCTTTACCGCTGTTTGTCATCAAACCTAAGTAAGGTAGCTGTGGTCTACAGGCAGGAGATTAAGCTCCTTGCATAGAGAAAGTTAATACTAAACTCATGAGTTTATTTAGGCTCCCAGTATTCACCACACTCTCTAATAGAGTTATCTGAATCTTGCCACAATAGAGAAAAAAAGACTCAGAACGCTTGGGTGCCTTCTTTCATTAAAAGAAATGATATAATTTTGCTTCCTGTGTTATGCTACCTATTAGGTATTCTAATGAAGGAAGCTGAGGTTTAATTTTTATCATATTTTCAGAGGGAAAGGGGATCAAATTTTAGAGGCCATCTCAGTGCCTGAGTAATTTTTTCCAATCCAGCAAGATCAGATGGTCTGATTTCCTTGCTCAGTGTTTCTGGTAGAAAAGGCAATTTTCAAGACTGAAATAGCAATTTCTTAGCCATCACCAAGGCCCTTAAAATCCATTTTTTAAACTTCCATAGACTTCCATGTGTAAATGAAAAAAGGCTCCTGGAAATACACATTTTTCTATTTTGAGAGATAACTCACTCAAGCATAAAGTTAATACAATTTATTACACCAAAAGTAAAGTTGCATTAGAGTGAGCTTATAACAAATGAGTAAACACACTTCACAAGAACGGGTTGTCACATCTGCTATCCTGAGTTTGTCTCCTTCAGCTTCAATGCCTCCCTAAATATCTCATTCCTACATCGGCCCTGCTGACAGAGGACAGGCCTGTCTTCCTTAGAGAGGCGTTTGGAAACACCATTAGACCCTTGAAACTTCAGAGCTAACTCTTAGTTAGGTAACTAGCCTTTGATTATTCTGAGGGAGACAAAACACTCAATCAGTCCTTGGAAATGAAAGTGATAAAATCAAGTTTGAGGGCTCCTGAGCCAGACTGCTCAGATTCATATATAGGTTTAATGAAAACTTACTAGCTGTACGACTGCAGGCAAGAGGGTTAATATCTCTGAGCCTCAGTTGCTTCATATTAGAATGAAAATGATACTAGTGCCTAACTCACAGAGCTGTTGAGGAGAATTATATGCAAAGCACTTAGCAGAGTGTCTAGCACATAGTATACAAGTGGTAAAGGTTGGATATTTATTAATACCATCATCATCATCATCATCACTACTACTGTATCAAACATCGGGCCAACTTGCTACCCATCCTACCACCTGAGTTCGTTCTTTTGACAAATTCTTGAGCATCAGCTGTGTGCCAGGCTCTGCTCCAGGAGCTTGTGATAGTAAAGAATATAGGCTTTGTGCCCTCTGCCGTCTACCAGCAAGACACTTCATCTCCCTGAACCTGGGTTTCCTCTTCAATAAATGTGACTATTTGGGACTAGGACTAGGATAAGGTACGTAAGACACTTGCACAAACCTGAGAGTGAGTGTCTCCTTATGTTTTGTACCCTAGGAACCTTTCTTACCTCACCCTCATCCAAGCCTTTGGGAGTAATAATACACACTTCACATAGATATTATGTGAATCATGGAGTTGAGGTAGCAGAGAGGAGATTATATTTGCCTGGAAGGGGGTGGGATTTGAGGAGCCTTGTTCAATGAGGGGATATTAAGCTGAGACTTAAAGGATGAGAAGTTTACTAAACAGGCATTGGGTTGCTCCTATAGGTTTATCAAAGAGTGAATGATGGATTATCCTTGGAAATGACAATATGGCTTGGAAGGAAATGATGACAAGAGCCAGGAGCTAGTATTTATTCAGCACCTACTATGTGCTATGGCTAGGCATTTTGTAAATATTGCCTTTACCCCTCACAATAACCTTAAAAAGTTGGTATCACTTATTCCCATTTTACAGTGTAGCCTCAAAGAGCTAAGCCCAAGAAGGCAAAACAGTTACACAGTGTATTTGTTTCCTATTGTTGTTATAACAAATTGCCAAAAATTTAGTGGCTTAAAACAACACAAATTATAATCTTACAGTTCTGGAGGTCACAAGTCTGACACAGATCTCACCCAGTTAAAATCAAGGTGTCAGTAAGGCAGAGCTCCCTTCTGGACGCTCCAGAGGAGAATCCATTTCCTTGCCTCTCAGCTTCTAGAAGCCGCCCACAACCTTGGCTTGTGGCCTCCTTCCTCCGTATTCAGAGCCAGCTGGTCAAGTCCTTCTCACATTGCATCACTCTGACCTTCATCTGTAGTCACGTTTCCCTCTGACTCTCTCTTCCACTTTTAAGAACGCTTGTGATTATATTAGGCCCACCCAGATAACCGAGGTCAATTGATTAGCAATCTTAATTCCATCTGTAACCTTAATTCATCTTTGCCATGTAACCTGACATATTCACAGTTTCTAGGTATTATGATATGGACATCTTTTTGTATGTGTGTCCGTGGGGCATAATTATTCACATGATTGTTAGGGGCAGAGCTGGTTAGGTTAGGGTCGATTTGGATTTCATCCTGGGTTGATAGGGAGGCACTGAAGGTTTTTAAGTAGTAGAGTGACATAAATAAATCTGTATTTTACATAAATAATCCTTGAATCAGAATGTAGCAAGGAATTAGAGGAGAAGAAAAAATATCAGCATTAGAGAATTCAGTAAGAATTAATGAAGCAGCAGGTGTAGAAATGGAGGAAAGGGTGTAGATTGAAGGATATTTCAGAGGCAGAATCCTTAGAGCCTAGTGACCTGTTGGATATGGAGAAGGACAGAGAAAAAGGATTCAAAGATCACTCAGATTTTCTAGCTGAGGTGATTGGGGCGATGGTGATTTGCCTTTACATTCAATTTATATTTGCAACCACTTGCAGTTCATTCATTCATTTTAACCATTGATACATTCACCAAACATTTGTTCAATGCCTATTGTATGACTGGCCATTGTTGTAGTACTTGGGATACATCAATGACCCCCAAACACAAAAATCCCTGCCCACTAGGAGCTTACCTCCTGGTTGGGGGAGAAATAAATAAAAAATAATCAAAATAAATAAGTAAATCTAGAGTATATTTGAAGGTGGTGAGAGCTATTGGAAAAGAGACAAGGAGAGTAAATGGTATCCAGAAGTGTGAGGGTGAGAGGGTGGGTGCAACCAGTACAAGGTGGTTGTTGTAAGCCTCATTTGAGCAAAACCCTGAAGGAGGGGAAGGAATTAGCCCTGTGACATCTGGGGAAATGCATTCCTGGCAGAGGAAACAGTTAGTGCAGACGCCCGATTGGGGGAGATGCTGGGGTGTCTGAGGAAAAGCAAGGAGGCAGTGTGACTGGAGCCCAGTGAGCAAGGGGACAAGTGGGAGATGATGCTTCTCCCATCCAACAGGGAGAAAATGACTTGACAGGTACTTGGGCTCTCAAGAAGAGAAGAGTGAGAGGGAACGAGGGGGCAGTGCGAGCCCTGTGCCCGTCACAGATGGGAGGTGCGCCATCCACACCTGACCGCTCGCTCTCTGTGGAACCTCCGTCATCCACGGCTCCTCTCCACACATGATGATGTAACCGAAGAAGACCCAGTGTTTGCTGAGCTCTAACTATATAGCAGGCTCGACATGAATTAACTCTTTTGATCCTCAAAACAACCCTATGAGGGAGATAGGATTATTAGCCCCATTTCAGAGCTGAGGAAAATGCCCAAGATGACATAGCTAGAGAGTGGCAGACTGGATTCAATCCCGGCCAGTCCAGCTCCAGGGTCTGCTCACTGAGCCTCTCCTCCCACAGCCTGGACTGTGCAAGGAGCTGAATAGTACCAGAAAGAACTAAAGAAGTCCTTTCTATCTAAAAACATCTCCTCACTGATCCCTAAAATGCCACCATTTACACTTCATTCCTGCCGTAAGCACTGTGCAAAACTTAGATGGGCAATATGATAAGCTCCTTACACTTTCCAGTTAATGAGTCCATCCACCCATTCCATGAGAGCTATTGATCACCTACTAAGCGTTAGGCCCTAGGCTAGGACTTTTCTCCATGGCAGGAAGGACTTGGCAGTAGGAAAGTGTATGCCGAAAAAGGAAAGTGGTGCCAGAAGGATGAATTTCATTTATTTGAAATTTTGCCTCCGGAGATGTCCGCATTCATCACTTAGTCACCATTAAGCCACCACATGGCATGAGGATGCTCATCCTGTCTGCTGGATAACTTTCCCTCCACAGCTAATTGCCTTACCTCTATAGTCTAGTTCTTGTCAGTCTTGTCACACTGTTATTACATACAGTAATGGTGTGTAAGATATTAGCCTGTCATTATATATAAATGTGTCTAAGGAAAACTCATTTCCAAGAATCATTTTTGAAAATGAATCCAGAAGAGAGGTAAAAGCTTATTTTCTGTCTCCAAGGACAACATCAAGTAACTGTGAGGCTTGTACAAGAATTGTTTAAGGAGGATTTTATGCCCCGAGGAATACCAAAGCCACGAATACATTTGGGGTGTTATCTAAAGCCCAGGAAAGAGTTAAGCTGGAAGGTAGAAGCGGTTTTCATCGCCTGCTAACTGTGCCCTGCCTTGAGGGTATGAACAACCAGCCCTCCTCCCACTTACCCTTCCTCTATTTATTTTATTATGGTTAATAACACATGACCAGAAATCGTGTTTACCATTTTCCTTCTGGTGCCATTAGGTTTAATTTCCTTGTTTTAATAATAGAACCCCAGTGACTTGTCTGATATTAGAACTTTTTCTTCCAGTTACCTATTAAAGTAAGACTTTATTTATTATAAAACAGACATTTTATACAACTCTTGAAACCCCGGATTTGTGATATCCTGAAGGGTTGAACACTATCTGTGTTCCAACGTTTCCCAGTTTATTTCTGACAACTTTCACCACCGAGGTGTAAACTCTCTGAAAGCCAAGATGTTGTGTGTCTTGTGTCCCCAGAACATGGCCTGTGTGTGATGAGTCTTTAAGAAAGCACGTTGAATGACTTACAAAATGCACACCTTCTCCAACCTCTTCTGCCTTCTCACCTCTGACCATATACAAAACAGCCAAACTCTTTTTCCACATGAAAAGTTCGTCTATGAAATGGGATGGAAATGGATTCTAATCACATCCAGAAAACTGATTAATCTTAGGATATTTAAAAACTTTAAATACAACAAGCATGTGTCAAATAACTTCTGGCTGTAAGGGGAAGACCCTATTCTGGGTGCTGAGGGCAAAATAAAGGTGCCCCAGACACTGAGTCTGCCCCACAGGGGCTCATTATCTGGTAGGAACCTGGTGATGACCTGCAGAGGGAACCTAGAGTGACCTCAAGTCCCTTCCCCTGCAAGGCCCTTTAGGACTCGCTGGTGCCATTCACCTGGCCCTTCCAGGTGAAGAGTTAACTTGTGGGCTCTGGAGCCAGACTGCCTGAGTTCAAGTCCTGACTCAACCAAATATGAGCTCTGTGACTTGGGGCAACTTACTTACCTTTTCTGCACCTCTGTTTCGTCGTTAGGAATAAAAATTGGACTAATCTCATAGAGCTATTGTGATGATAAAATAAGTTCATGTATGTAAAATGCTTAGAACCACATGAGATACAGAGTAGGCACTCAATTAATTTTAGCTATTATTTGGTTTATTTTTGCCACTTTGTGATAAATTGTATTTTACATGGCTATCTTGAGCTACTATTAATTTGTATGGTTGTAATTTTAAATAGAAATATCTTTATTGCTTTATAGAATGATACATGATCATTATAAAAGATTTAAATTATGTAGAGAAAGAGAATGTTTCTCTGTAATCTTACCCCCAAAGATAACCATGATTCACAATTCGGCACAACTCCTTCCACATAACAATTTGCCTATTTAAGAAGGCATAGATATATTTTCAACATAAATATATTATACTACACATATTGTCCCACAAACAGCATACTTGTTAAACTCACTGTATTGAAATCATCTATCTGTGTCAATATATAAAGATCTATTCTACAATTTATATAACCATTACCTTATTAGTGGACATTTAGACCATTTACTGGTTATAAGGTATTTATAAGTATTTGGGTTGTAATGTTCAAGCTAAAGCTTGTGGTTCTTGAAGGAAATGTCATTGAATTCTCAAAGAACTCTGCAGATAGGAACTTCTGAGTCAATATTCACTTATTTATTGACCATTTTAGGAGAACCGAACAAGTGGTGGAAGCGAGCTTTATCTGCAGAAAGTTCTATTTCTAAACTTTTTCTAAAAGTCCTAAAAAAGATTTTGACTAGCATGATATAACTATTTTTCAGGGTCGTCGTGAAGACAAAATAAGGTAATGTATGTAAAGTGCCTGAACTCTCTAAATGCTCAGTAGATGCTGGCTATCATTGCTATTAGGATGGCAATTAACAGGGGGAGAGATTAGACACCACCTGTCTTGGACGACTTAAGTCACTGACCTATAGAAGGTGAAACATACCTCTGGCACCCACCCTAGGTTCTAGGATTCTACTCTTTGATGATTAGCTGTTGTACTAAAGACAAATTAGAGTGTGGAAATAAAAATAGAATAACTGCTCATCCCAATCCTTCCAACAACTAAAAATTATCTACATGATGTTTGTTAATTAATAAGAAAAGTTAAAAATAGTGTTTATCAAATTTCCTTCCTCTGCCTAATGACCTGTAGAAGGAGTGGCATTGTCAATTAGCACTTCATTACCTCATTCAGCTTGCCCGAAATAGAAAAAGATTAGTGAGGAAAGTATCTATAAGCATGGTTGGACATCGGAGAGGAGCAGGAGAGAGGATGATTATCGAACAAGACTCAATTTCTGCTCTTTATATCATAGTCTTTTTATTCATGGTTTCTCAACCTTGCCATTATCGACATTCGGGGCCAGATAATTCTTTGTTGTGGGGGGCTGTTCTGTGTATTATAGGAGGTTTAGCAGCATCCCTGGCCTCTACCCACTAGATGCCAGTAGCACCTCCCCCCACCAAGCTTTGACACCCTAAAATATCTCCAGACATTGCCAATGTTCCCTGGGGAGCAAAAGCACCCCCAGATGAGAACCACTGATAAATGTGTGTGTATATATATATATGTTTTGTATAGCATTTTACACTTTGCAAATGCATTTAATATTCACAGTCGTTGTGTGAGTAGGCTGGGTATATATTCTCCTCCATTTTATAGATGAGGAAAAGATGATCCTATAATTCTAAATGTTGTGAAATCAAAATTTAAATTTTGAACCACTGAGATGGGATCATGGGTCAGACCAGAAGAAAGTAGTCTGTGTTGTTTTTTTTAAAAAGTATTTTAGTAAAAGATCAAAGATTTTCCCCCTTACTTGAGGACCACAAAAGGGATGATCAGGTGGCCAGCCCCAGCCTCAAAGAGGATCCCCTAAACAGAAGACAAGTGTGAGATGCAACCATGTAATTCAGAGTTAATTTTGGGTTCATTTCATTAGCTGCAGAGATAACGGTTTGAAGAAAAATTTGCCTGCTCCTGCAGAGATGGGAAATGGTATAGCATGTGAATAAATGATTCTAATAGTTGCGATGATATATCTTCAGGAGGTATGAGCATTTCATCTATAAAGAAAGTCTGCCCATTAATTAAAATTGTTATGGAGAGATGCAAAGAAGATTAAAATAGATAAGAGCTGTAGCACCAACAGGCCTAAAAGCCAATGTCTTGGAAAATAAAGAAACTGCTTGAAGACAGGGACTCATAATCTACAGACATTACAAGAAGAGAGGTTTCTAGATGCCAGGAAGTGCTGGAATCTCGAGGAGACAGGGAATAAGACGAGGAACTGTAAGAAATTCACCAAGGTCATCAACTCTCAAGTGAAGCCCTAAGTGGCATAAGCAGACATCTATTAATTCGCACATGTCATTTCAATGGTTGTGTTGATATCAACACAGCGGCTTATTTCTGCTTATATCTGCTGAGGCCTTTTACTACACCAGAACTCAAGTTTGTAGACAGTGAAAATGTCATCACATTAAAAACAATCTGCTTCACATGTGTGAGATAATAGGATTTGGGGTTAATGAGCTCATGTCTGGGATATCGATCCAAATGTGAATAACTTGTAATTGGCCATCACTCAATGCCAGCTTATAACCAGTCCAGGCTATATGAATGGGACACTTTATTCACTGAAATAACTATAGAACCACAGAAACCAAAACTTGCTCACAGAACTGGCCAATTGCCAAACATCTCCCCTCATTTGCCTACTTCCAGTTAAATACTAAATTGCTAGGAGAATATAAGATAATACATAGGCCCATCATAAATTACTGGCCTGGCAGGCCCCGCCTGTAGAATGAAAAAGCTGTGATTAAAGACATAACAAGAGGGCTTCTTTTTCACCAGCAAGCATCATTATTATTATTTTGCCGTTACAAACCCAAGTTTTGAGAGATTTGATCTCCAAATACCAAGGTTATTTAAAACAAGGATATTTTAAATAATGCCCCATCCATCTCTAATTTCCTGCAATTCTATCTATGGTACCACCTTTTTAGGTGAAGATACTCTCTAAGAATATTATCTAGAAACCAAAATAGTATCCATGAATAGTGGTAACATTGGCAACTGATCAGGTTAACTACTAAAGCACAGAGCCCCAAAAGCTGTGGATACTAGGACTGGTAAGTTAACTGAAGGAAGGAAAGAATTCAGAGAAACACAAGGTGTCAGCTTCTACTTGGTGGAGGCTGGAACCTTTGAGGCACCCTCACGGGCACCTGAGAAGCCAAGGGCAGCGGGTTGAGTGGCAAAGTAAAGGATGGGGCATGAGTCTTGGAGTTGGGTTTGAAGACTACGTTTATCATGTATTCGGTGTGTGACAATTGGGTAAGCCCCTAACACTCTCTGAGCCTCAGTCCTCATATCTACAGGTAGACTAATACTTGCCTTAAAACTTGTTATGTGAATTGAAAAGATGATGGTTGTTAAGGAACCAGTCATTTAGTAGGTACCCAGTGAAAACTAGTTTCTTTTCTTTACTTACTCCAGTGTTGCTCAAGTCAACCGTGTTCTGGATTGCAGAGTAATTACCATGAATCTTGAACTGATAAAGGGTGAAGCATCTTCAAACTGAATGATTAAAAGAAAAATGGGCAGAACATCTATGGATATATAGCTGTTTGACAGTGTGTGGATACATTCATCCATACTTTATATAAAACACTTAATATGCTAGGTAAATCCCCATTTCTGCTGCTTTACTTTTGGGACTCTGAGCTCTTAGCTCCAAAAGTCACACCCTGGTCATGAGAATCAGACTAAACCAAAAATGCCCAGTGAAGAGCCTCAGGTGGCTTCAGATCCTTCTGCACAAAGACCAACACTAGGGGGAGACTCTTCCCCTCCTCGGCTGAGAAAGACTGTATATCCCCCTTGCTCAGTCACCACCCCAAAGCTCCATGGACAGTTCCTGAACAGTATCAAGTTCAATAATTGATGAATGGAGTTGGGTAGGCAGCAAATGACACTGATGAGATAGAGGAATGAAACCCAACAAAGTGACGAGAAATTATTTTCCTGAAGTCATTCAGAAAATCTCAAAAAAAAAAGTTATGATTAAAAAGCCACAGATTTTAACCCACTAATATTATCAATTACGCAGCAGTATGTTTTTATAATCATAACGTTTTATTTTTCCCGGTAGAAAAGTGATATTTAATATTTAACAATATTATTGATAAGATACTAATGATAATAAAAGTAATAATACCTAATGTGTACAAAGCTTTATGTATACTTCTTTTTGTTCTTTAATTCATCCAACAATCCAGTGATGAAATATTTTAATCTATTTTTCTGCTAGAAACATTAAGATATAGAGGTTAAATGACTTAAAAAAACAGTATGGAATAGTGGTTAACTGCAGAGATTGCGGAATCAGACTGACTGGGTTCAAGGCTCAACTCTGCCACTCTAGCGTGGTAGCTGTGTGACCTGGCAAGTTAATTAACCTCACGGCTCTTTATTTTCCTCCTGTTATAAGAGTCATAATAGTACCTACCTTCTTGGGTTGTTGGGAGAATTAAATGAGTTAATACACGTAAAACACATAGAATTGTGCTTGGCACATTGTAAGCACTCAATGTGTATCAGCCATTACATGACCCAAAGTCACATATTTATTTATTAATTTATACATCAATTACTTAATTACCACTAGTGTTAGGCACTGTCTTAGGCATTGGAGAAAAGCAATGAAAAAGATCTTATAGTTTATTGGGAACGATAGACATTATGTAATTCTAGTTAAGATGCGATGAGTACTGTGGCAGACCAAGCAGGTGCTGTGCAGCTCACAGAGGAGAGAGCTTAGGGGCCATGTAAGTGATGGGTAATGCCAGGGCCTGGGCTGGCCACCAGCTGCGTGTGAAACAGCAGCAGCAGCAAAGAGATTCTCATCAACAGCTCTGAAGCTATTTTCAAGGCCTATGGACGAAGAAGACTAAGAATTTTAATATCTAGTCCTAACTCAGAAACTTTCTGGGCAAATACTTTGACCCCTGGGTTTCCATTTCCAGACACGTAAAATGCCAATCTCTTCGGGTTGCTCTGGGAAAGAATAAAACTACTGTGTGGGCTTCCATGGTTTGTGAAGATTCTACAAAGGCATGAAAAACTGGCAGTGAGATCGATGGATAACTGTCAGATCAGCCACACACCTTTTCTTACAAGAGATCATGTCAAAGGGGCACACGTAGAGGAACACTGGGGCTTTCTTCATAGAATCCCAGAGCCAGAAAATATCTTTGGGTTCTTGTCCAGTAGCTTCCAAACTTTTCACTACTAAGGACACTTTTTACTAGTTCTCTATCGTGAACTCTAAATTTTTAAAGGTTTGAACTACCACTTAATTTTACATATTAAATAAAAATTGATAAATTCCTCATTTTGATTCATTGGAGAGCATTTCACGCATGTAAGACAGAAGTGTTACCATTCTGAGCTGATATAGTCCAACCAAAATAAAATAAATATTTCCCATTACATACTCATTGGAAAAAATTAGGAAAATACAGAAAAGGGTAAGGAGTGAAAATGCCACCCATAATTCCCTTACCCCTGTCAAGATTTTGACATATTTCCTTTCAATCTTTATTTTAGGCACTGTTTTTCTTAAAGTAGTTGAGATCATATCGCATATCCCTAAGGCAAAGAAAATAGACATTTCCTCAGGTGGGGGTGGAGGGCTATTGAGTATCATTTATCCTTCTTAAACTCTGCCCCCTCACCACACCCTGAGACCCCATACCACCCTGTAATACCCTATTGTAGCACTTCCCACATGGTACTAAGTTAATTTGTTATAAGATGTGCTTCTCCCTCTGATGTGGTCTGAATGTTGTATCCACTCAAAATTCATATGTTGAAACCTAATCCCCAATGTGATGGTATTTGGAGGTGGGGCCTTTGGGAGGTGATTAGGTCATGAGGGTGGAGCCCTCGTGAATGGGATTAGTGTTCTTATAAAAGAGACCCCAGAGAGATTCCTTTCCCCTTCCACCACATGAAGTTACAGAGGAAAGACAGCGGTCTATGAACCAGGAAGTGGGTCTGCACCAGACAGTGAATCTGCCAGCACCATGATCTTGGACTTCCCCACCTCCATAACTGTGAGAAATAAATGTATGTTGTTTATAGGCCACCCAGTTTATGGGTTTTGTCATAATAGGCTGAATGGACTAAGACACACGCTATACTGTAAACCTGTGTCTATTCATCCCCATACCCCAGCACTCTGCAACTTACCTGGAACACAGTACACATTCAATATTTTTTGCTGTACTGAATTAAGCTGTTTAAATTAAACTGAAATATTGAAACCCTGTTACTGCCTTTGCACATCACAGACACCTTGGTTCAGTTCTCTTATTTCACAGATGAAAACACTGAAAACCAGAGTGGTTAAGGGATGGAGGTTTCCATGTATGAGGCTGATTGCCAAAAAGCAACAGATGACAGCACAAGCTGGCATATTCTGGAATTCCATGACTTTCAGATAACCACTATTCATGTTTTAGTGGCCATCTTTCATGCATTTGTACAAATGGGATAATATCTTAATATTCTTTTTCATCATGGACAGTTTTTAAAAATACAGTCTTTTTTTTGTTAACCTCCTTCTATCCCCTCTATTCCCCCTGGCTACCAGACATCCCTCTGTTCCATCCCAATTCCCATGTAACCAGCGCTAATGACCTGGTATGTATCATTTCATGACACCTTTATGTTGCTAGAATCATGAACATAAATACATATATGAGTTGGGGTTGTCATTGTCTGTTTTTCAAAAATGGGATCATATTGTGCATATGAGTCTCTAGATCTTGCTCTTTGCATTTAACAATACATTGCAGAAATATGTCCAAGTCAACTGGTTTTGACTTACCTCCTGTGAAGTGGGGCCTGTGGTTGGGTGCTGCGCTGTATGGATTCCATGCCTGTGGATCAGACATTCTGTACGCTCCTGGATGAGTTTTGCCTGCAACTTTGCAGAAAGGAAAGGCAAACCCATACCAAGAATAGGTACCTAACCCTCTGAGGACAAACCATTGGCCCTACAGGATGGAAGGGATCCAATGTAGTTGAGTTACCACCAAGGCACTGATGGTCTCCTTAAAGAACAATGCCCATCCTTTTCCTTCCAGGCTCCTGACCAGCCAGCTAGGCCACTTGCACAGCCCAGGTTTCTAGGAGGCACTCTGAGCAGCAAGGTTGCCCCATCCCCTGGGGTCTTTGCCAGTGTTAAATCCTATGTCCTGAGAAAGTTCCCTTAAGTCAGTGTATTCTTGCTTATCCAGTTTTGTGCTCTGCCTCCTTAATTAAGCCCCATCAAAATTTATTCCCAGGCATACTGCCCTGGCTCCTACCAGTGTGTGCTAGTTAGTCTTTGCAGTTTCTTTGAGGTATAATCTCTTTCCTCCCTTATCTGGCCTAGCACATCCCCAGCTGGGTTCTGCTGGGAGTTAACCCTTGTTATCACACTAGTGTTCAGGAAAGGCAGCAGGAGCAACTTCTCAGGGAGACACCTGTTGCCTTGTGGAGGCGAGGCTTCTGCATTGTCTTCCCACATGAGGGAAGTGCTCACTCTTCATAGCCAGGGGTGGGCTGAAAGTTCTGTGGGTACAGAGGAGTCTACAGAGCCACAATCCTTGTGAGCACCCACCTAGATGTCCTCATCCTGGATATTGAGGTCCTAAGCTTTCCAGCCAGGGCCCTGCTCTTAGCACCACAGACCCGCTTGTTGAAAATTTAAAGGCCTCTGGAGTCCCTTGCTTCTGACTACTAAGGCCTGCACTTGCTCCTCAGCTACATTCATGCTTCCACTGAGGAGACAAGGCCTCTTTGTAAACTCCCAAAGAGCCCCTACGGAGAGGCCCTTCAGCTCTCACCTTTAGCCTTTACAGGTTTATCAACAGCCCTCAGCTTCTCATTATCTCTCTGCAGAGCATTAAAACAACCTCTAAACACCAACCAACACCAATGCCCTTATATGCATTTGTTCTCCCCATTGCATTTCAAATATCTGAATCCTCAAGGTTGTTCCCACCCACCCAAGTCACCAACAATGAAATTTTTGGCAATTGGGCTGCCACTTTCTACCAGGAACTGTCTGTGTCCTACATATTACATGTATGGTAGGCAGAATAGAACAATGTCTCCCTCCACCAAAGATGTCGACATCCTAATCACCAGAATCTGTAAATATGTTTTCTTACATGGCAAAAGGGACTTTGCAGATGTGATTAAGCTAAGGATCTTGGGGAGATTATCCTGGATTATACATTGCTGGATCTAATGTAATCACAAGAGTCCTTATAAGTGAAAGAGGGAGATAAGCAAGTCAGAGTCAGAGAGAGATTTGACAATGTTATCCAATTGCCTTTGGATATGGAGGAAGGGACTACAAGCCAAGGAATACTGGTGGCCTGTAGAGGATGGAAAAAGCAAGGAAATAGATTCTCCCCTAGAGCCTCCAGTAGGTACACAGTCCTGCTGATACCTTGATTTTAGGCCCATGAAACCCATTTTGGACTTCTAGCTTCCAGAACTTTAAGATAAATTTGTGTTGTTTTAAGCCACTAAGTTTGTGGTAATTTTTTACAGCAGTGATAGGAAACTGGTACACATGGAGTGAAGTCTTCTTCGCCAACAGCAAATGATCCAATCCCAACCCCATCTTACTGCCTGCTTTCTCAGACCACTCCTAGTATTAACTGTGTGTTTGGGTCCTCTGAGAAGCCATCACCAAGAGAGAATTAGACTTGCAAATAATTTATTGGAGGAAATATTTCTGAAGCATAAATAGAAAGAGAGAAGAAGTAACCAGGGACAGCCTTCAGCATGTAATGCAGGTCCGACACCTGTGCACGAAAGGATGGAAGGAAGGATTGAATAGGAAAAGCCTCAGACTGCAGTGTAGCTCTGAGAAAATCACATCCAGGTCACTGGAGGGCCCCAGAATAAAGACTGTCCAACCCAGGGAGAGCATGTCCTCTGCTGTGGCAGATTCTAAGGTGTAGCATCTGGAGGCTGTCAACCAGTTGTTCTTCTCACAGCAAGTTATCTTGAAGGGAGATCTAAGGAGCCCATCACCATAGTTACCACACTCACCCAACCCCCATCCAGGCTCAGGCAGTGTAATTAACCATAGGCCCCCTACAGGGGCAGAGCCTTGACCCTGAGCCTACCATATGGCTGAGAAAGTATCAGAGCATAGGCTTTCTGCAGGTAGGCAGATCCCAGAGAGGGTAGGAGAGGGCCTGAGCTACACAAGCCCAAGTCCTGATCCTCAAATTTACCAATCAGATAATTCACTGCTCCTCAACTGCTAAAGAGAGTTTCGAGGGGTGGAGAGAAGCCAGGATTAGTCCTCAGATGAGCTCTCTCCACATGGAAAAAATGTTAGAAGAGGGAAATAACGTGCTCCCCTATCAGATTGCTGGAACAAATGTCTTTCAATTTTATTACCAGATTGCTTTCCAAAAAAGTTAAAACATTTTACACATCCACCAGCAACGCTGAGAGGATCGTCTTCTGTATCTGTACAGCATTAGGCATTATCATTCTTTTTGATTTCTGCCGTTCCAATGGGTGTCAAATATTTCATTTTTATTTACTGCATTTGCCTAACTACTAGGAAGATGGAACATCTTGGCGTCTGCCATTTGTCTTTACAGTTGTGTGGACTGCATGTCCGTTCGCTTAGTCCATTTCACTATTGGGTTGTTTGGGCTTCTTTTGTTACTGTGTTTGTAGAGGTTGTGTCTAATTACAGCTATTAACCCCTTATCTGCTATATGCAGTTCAAATATTTTTCAATCTTTTTTTTTTTGCCTATTTTTGTGATATCTTTTATCAGACAAAACATTGTAAGTTTTATAAAGTCAAATATATCCTTTCTCTTATAGTTTCTGGGTTCCTATCTTTGTTTGTAGGATCTCCCTGTTCCCACATTTTAAACAGTCTCCTAAATTTTCTTCTAAGATTTTTACTATTTTTACATTTACTATTTCACCCATCTGAAATTTATCTTTGCACTATTGTTTCCTTTCTTATCACAAATTAATACATGCTTCTTGTAGAAACTTTTAGGAAGTTTCAGATAGGAAGCTTCAGACAATAAACAAGAAAAAGTTTAAAATTACTCCTGGTTCCCCACTTTCCCCACACACAGCCCTTGTGACTATTTCTGTCTCTATCCTTTCTGTCTTTTTCTCTATGCATTGCACACAATCTCAAAATTAAAAAAAAAAGGATTTATATTGTAAATTCTGTTATACACCCTGGTTTTGCCCTTTAGCAATACAATTAGAACATTTTTTCATGTCATGGAATAATTTTCTACAACATTTTTAACAGCACAGGAATAATCCAATGTATAAATGTACCATCATTTGTTTAATCAAATCCCTATTTTTGGACATTTACATGATTTCCAATTTTTTGCTATAAAGAAAACGAGTCATGATGCTGCTTTCATTTGTTAGACTGTATTTTGCACTATGTTAAAGAGCTCACTCATTTTCAAGTATGTTTGTTCAATTTTAATAGCATCTAAAATTACCTGCTTAAAAATTAGATGAGTAGAAAAGAAGATTTTTTTTTTTTTTCTGAGTTGCTGTATTGAGATACATCTGAATCGAATAGAGGGTTTGGAACTACCTTTTAAAAAGAACTGGATCTCCAGCGTGCAATTGATGGGTTTAGAAATTATATTTCTAAAGAGCATCAACTAGAAAAAGTTCAGAATTGAAGAGTTTGGAAGTTAAAAACTAAACAGTAAACAGAGTATGGGGAAAATCACCAGGTAGAAGGATCAGAAAATCCTAAAGCACTAGCCGCCAGGTGAAAGATCAACAGGGTAACAATGCCAGTTCTCTTAATTCCACCGCCACCTACACACCAAGAAGCCACCTACAGGCTCTTTTGGAAAGAGACAGACATAAATCGATAATCATTCCATTTCAGGATTTTCACAGAATCTCAAGACAAAGAAATGAGTAGTAGAAAGTCTAAGAATGAGTAGAATAAAAAAAAACATGAGCACAGAACATATTTTAATTAAAATATAATTTAAAAATAAATCTGAATATTGAAAAAATAAGTGGAACAAAAGAGTGTACATTAACCTGCTATCAAACATATTTCTATCTGGCTTTGAATCATCATGATTTGGGGATTCCTCTGCCATTGCTCTCTTCCATAATTAACTATACCCCAAATAAGAAAATTAAAAACATATTATTGAATTGTATACAATAAACCATAGAATGTGACAGTAGAAGGGAATTTGCAGCCCAGCTAGTCTGGCCCTAATATTTGCCATTGGGGAAGTTGAGGCCAGAAAAGGGAAGTGACTTGCTATAAAGATCGGACAGCCAGTTACCTGCTGAGCCAGGAGTGGAAATGCAGATCTCCCGCCTCCTAGCACAGTGCTCCTGCCACTAGCATCACAAATCAACAACTCGGTCATACTCATGACTTGTGGTCATGAGTTATACATCAAATCAGGAAGGCAGCAAGATGAAATCTACATATATGTGTAAACACAGTTATTTGAGTACCGACATCAATCCTCTAGCTGCTCTATGCCTTTAACGTTCACATCTGAAGCCTTCAGAAAAGGAGATCCCAGGTGTGAGTCAGGCCTGGATGCCCGTGAAGCCCGCTCCACAGCACAGTTTCCTAGAGCAGCGCTCTGCAGCCTGCCGTTTCCCCTGCTGCCAATGTTGACTGAGAGTGGCCCAGTCTGCTTGGCTTACTTCAGTCCATGGAGCCCAGGGTAGAAGACCCTTAAACACTTTTCCTCTGAGGGAATTTTTCAGTTAAGAGCCAAGTAGAAAACGTTCAAAATGATAGAATCTAACACCTTTCCTACTAGCAAATTAAAACACATGATTTTAAAGAGGATATTTCTTAGTTTTATTTTTTTTTTAAGTTTAAAGTTAAAAAAATTAGCAAAGAGAGAAGTAGGTGTAGCCTAGAGCAAAAATTCTTGACTTTTCAACACAACACATATTTCATCTGTAACAGTCACAATAGGCTACGAGTTTCTGTACAGAATATGGCTTGCTGAATACAACTCCGTGCTCTCTGCCCTACTACCACTGATAAAACACCATAATTGCGATAATATTTGCATATTTTAAAATAAAATCTGACCCAGGAGTCAGGTGCCTCTTTAATCCAGAGACTGAAGCTGTTTTGACTGTGTGCATAATACGTGTTTATTGTTACTAGTAATAGTAACAAGGATAAAAATGGTCAAAGTTATTCTTGTTGGGAATTAATTGTATGCGGCTGTAGTTATTTTAACAATAATAACCATAATAATGATACTTATCTGGAAGAAATCTTTTTTAAATGCTCACTACAGAGCCTGGCACACAGAATACTCAATAAAGTTTAGAAGATATTATTGTTATTGTTGTTGAAAACAACTACCAACTACATATAAATATTTCATAATCAGGATAATTTGTGTCCATAAAAGCAGAACTCCATGTAGCAGGTGCCTCTGTTGTCCTTGTCACATGTTCTCTGCCCCTCTCTGATGTCAGCTACGGCTGCAATGGACAGTTATGTGCAAGCTCTCCCACCTCACCAGTCGCCCACCTCGAATGCGACACTGCATTCAGCATCCTGCACCACACTTTGGAGCTTACTCACCTGGGCATGAGGAGCACAGCCTGGAAGTGCAGGGCAGGAAGGGCTTGTGGGGAGACCCTCCATTGAGGAGGAGGAGGGAGCCATTGTCTTTAAGGAAGACAATTCTAGAAGGTGTTTTGTAAGCTGCTCAGGTGATCTCAGCAGATTGCCCTCCCCACAATGCTCCCAGCAGATTCCTCCTCCTTCCCTCTCTCATCCGCTGGCTCCCTCACTCCTGTTTCCTAGTATCATCTCCCAAATTAACCACCTGCACCCAACTCCTTGTCTCAGGCTCTGCTTACAAGGGAACCCAAACTAAGGCATCCCATTCCCTAAGTCTAGGTGATTTCCAGAAATATAAACTAGAAATACTTTAGATGGGCGGTCCCCAAGGTAAGGCAGCAACACATTATTCTTGTTTTGCATTAAAAATATTTTAAATGGGGTGCCTGCCCAGTGGCGTAGTGGTTAAGGTCAGTGTGCTCCGCTTCAGCAGCCCAGGGTTCATGGGTTCGGATCCCAGGCGCAGACCTACACCACCCATCAAGCCATGCTGTGGCAGTGATCCACATACAAAATAGAGGAACACTGGCAGAGACGTTATCTCAAGGCCAATCTTCCTTACCAAAAAAAAATTTTAAATGGAAGAGAGAACATTATCAGACTGGACCTTTTATAAATTAAGTTCATAATATTTTATTGTGCGAACCCATAAAAGAGTTGTGGAAGATAATTGTGTAAAGAATTAGGGGAGAGGAGACAAAAAGGAGAGAAAAACCAATGCTTTCAGTGACTTTGATCATTATTCCTATGCTCTGCATTGCTGAGCCAGGGGATCAGCGGCCCCTGTTCAGCTCTGTCTGATGCTGACCCTCAAGAGCATTTACTGTGTAACTTCTTGGATGTCTGATCAATTCAAGCCTGAGCTCGGTGGCCGAATAAGTTCCTGGCAAAGTTCCAGAGACTAATGGATAATTGTAGCAACCATATTATGGGTATTTGGCTGCACATCCAATGATGTGGGAGAAACAGCCAGCATTGGTTAGAATGTTTAAGGCCCTTAACAATTGTCATGAGTGACACAACCAGATTAGAATATCATAAAACCCTAAGGAGATCAAGTGACCAAGAGAAAACACTCAAGTCTTTTCATGTAATTGCCTTGAGAGTATGGACCATATAAAATTTAATTCAACAGGTACATTTAGAGCACTTACTATGACACAACGATTAACAGCTATAGAGCCGTTTCACATCTATTATCTCACTGAGCCCAACATAACCTACAAGATGGGTATTATTTATTCTCTCCACTCCACAGATGATGCAACAAAGTCAAAGAAGTGATAACACCGGTAAGGTGCTCCATGAACAATGGTGTACTGAATGACCTACCTGAGATTAGACCTCAAACATGAATCCAGATCTTCTAATTCCCAATGCTTTGCTCTTTCCCCTACTTCCTGCTGCCTAGCTGGACAGTACCAAGTACCACCTCTAATAGGACATGCAAATGAATCATACTTGTTCTCTGCCTTAAGGACTCTTATCATTGGGGAGCCAGAACAGCGCTGTACTTGATTAAGTGAATTGATCCCATGTCATATAAATTTACAAAAGAGACAGATGAGCGCCGGCTTGTGAGGCTAGGGAAGGCTCTCTAAAGGGGAATGGGAGTAGAGCTGGGCTCTGAAAGATGGCCAGGATTATGGATTATCATTCATTCATTCAACAAATATATTTTAATGTCTACCATATGCCAGACATTATTTTAGGGGCAGGGGTTAAAACACTGAATAGAATAGACAAAGCACCCATATCAGTTAGGAACCCATATAGCTCTAAGTAATGGAAAATCCCACTCCAGTGGCTTTACCAAAGAGGGTTCCATCATTTCACTCAACAAGAAATCACGAGGGAGGCAGCCAGGCCAGTAGGATGTGCTGTGATGCCATCAGGGACCCAGTTTCTCTCTACTTTTCTGCTCAGCCCCATTAAAGGGCTGGTTTATGTACTCCTACTGGCCATTTCATGATCACAAGACACCTATTCCACTGCCAGAAACTATACCTACATTCCAAACAAGCAGAAGGAGAAAGAAGAAGGAAGAGGCACTGCCTGTGTTAGAAAGGCGAAGATTTCCCAGAAGGCCCCAACAGACTTCCGCTCCTGTCATTGACCAGAGCTATAGCACATGCTACCCTCAGCTGGAACCCCGAAGGTGAGGGTGAGCATTACTAGCTGGACATATCCCCACCCCAAATAAACCAGGAATCTGTTAGTAAAGAAGAAAGGGCACCGGATAGTTCTCTAGAAGTCTCTGCCACAGCCGCTGCGTCATGGAGCTCATATTCTGGTCTATGGATGGTACCCCTAGAGCTCTATGGTCGCAGCACTGGAGCCAACAGAAAAGCTGGATGTAAACCAGCTCACAGAATCAAAGGGAAGTTGGAGAGCCAGGTTGTGGAAGGATGGGAACCACGGCAGCCTCTGAGTGGTCTCATTTGGAGGCAGTGGTCTGATAAATGAGCCCCAACCACAGAAGAAGTGGTATAGTCTTAGGAGAGGAGTCCAATAGCTGGCGTGGGTCCCAGCAATCCCACCACATCTGCACACAATGGGAGAGGTGACTCCCCAAAAGGCAGTCAGGGAGGCTTACCAAGAACAGAAGCCAGGGCATTGACCAAGCGGCCGATATTTGTGAAACGACGTTAAGTTTTCCAGATGACAAGTTCTCAAGCGCTATTAAACACTGTAAAACTCTTAATATTGTACCTTGATCTTAAACACACATCTTTGCTCCAGTTCTTTAATACCTCAGAAAAATCCAATTTTCACTTTGCTGAACTGAATCAGAACTGCAAAAAATAGTTTACACTAAAAGAAAAACAGACAGCAGAAGATTGGATGGTTTTGTTATTAAGACTGTCTTCTGGTTACATTTTATATATAGATTCTTCCGAATGTAGGTTAGGGAACTATTAAAACGTTAAATAAGAGAAGAGCATCACTTCTGCTATTTGACTTAAAGATGTTCACAGCGGGGCAACAAAAAATCAGATTTTTATAGTGTTGCCTGAAAATAATACCATATATTGAACTAGAAGTCCATAAGCAGATCAGGCCATTAAGGACTATTACCCATGTTATTACTGCTAAAATATTTATATATTATAATTTTGTAATAGAGTATTTCCAAAGAAAATAATGTTGGCTTAAAATGCACATATTAGAGAGGCCATTCCAGCATAGCATTGTTTGAAAATCTCTGCAGGAACAAAAGCCAAAAACACCAAACAATTATTGTAAGTTTGGATTTTGCCCCTGGAAATGCCTTTTTTCTGACCCTTGAAAACAATTATAGCAAATGAAGATCAATAAAGTTAAGCACAAGAGTGGAATTTGTTAAAAATAAGAAAAAAATGACATAACTCCAGGTGCCACTGTTATACACTTTCTTTTTCTGCAGAATTATTTAAATTTCAAATCAATTTTGAGGTCTTCATTTGGTTATTCAAAAAATGTTTATCGAATCTGCCTACTAGGGCAGACACTACTACTTGTGTATTCAATAGTTTTTCTCCTTTTACTCCTCACCAATACAATCTCATCTTTTTCAAGATGTCAATGTGTTCTGCTAAAATCGGCCCCAGATTCACTTGCAGCTAGGAGTTGCCATGTGACCAGGTCTAGACAACAAACTATAAAGGGAATAATTTTTTTTAAAAAGAAGAGAGACTCATTTGGCAATATCTTTGACTATTCTGTCTGGAACGCAGATGCAATTCCTGGAACCATGGCAGCCATTTTGCAACCTTCAGGATATGGAGCAGAAAAAGAGATGGATCATTGAAATTAGATGACATTATGGAGATACTGCACCAGCCCTGGACTGCCTGTTTTCAGCCTTTTTCCTATGTGATAAAAATAAACCTCTATTTGGTTCAGCCATTGCAATCAGGTTATGTTATTTGCAGCCAGATGAATTACTAACTGATATATGTACTATGTATCTGGCACTGTGTTGGACTCAGGAGATGTAGCAGTTAACAAGATGTGGTCGCTAGCCTCAGGGAGCTTATTATTTAATAAGAGAAACATTATATAATTACAAAATTAATTATTTAATTACAACTGCTATGAAGGGTAAGTACTGGGATATCTAAACTAGTCTGGGTGAAGGTAGTGGTCAGAAAAGACGTTTTTAAGTAAATGACATATAAAATGAGATTTGGAGGATAAATAGGAGTTAACTGGGCAGTGGCAGTTGAAGAGAGCATTCCAAGGGGGAAGAATGGTCCCTGTGATTGAAACATAGAGACGAAGGGGAATGATGCTTCATGAGACTGGAGCAGTAGTCAGATCAGAAAATACAGGGCCTTGTGGCCACGATAAGAATTTTAGACCTTAGAGCAATGGATAGTCATTGGTAGATGTGAAGTGGTCAGATGTCAGTTGTGAAGAGATCAGTATAAAGGAATGGGAGGGGAGCAAGATGGGATAGTAAGAAGCTTATTGACGTTGTCCAGATCAGGGGTGAGCAAACTGCTTCCAAGGGTTTGCTTTCATAACTAAAATCTTAATGGAACTCAGCTACTCCCATTCGTTTACGTATGGTCTAGGGCTGCTTTTGTGCTACAAAGGTGGAGTTGAGCGGTTGCCATAGAGACCGTGTGGCCCAGAGAGGCAAAAATATCTACTATCTGGCCCTTTACAAAACAAGTTTGCCAAGCCCTGCTCTAAACGAGAGAAGATGGTGGCTTGGACTAGTTCCATGGGGATGTAGAAAAGTGGACAAATTTGAGATATATTTGAGATTTGCTGATGGGGTAAATTTGAGAGCTGAAGCAGAGAGAGAGAGATGAACAATGACTTTTAAACGTAAGCGCCATTAAAGATGGAAAAACAGATTTGGGAGGGTAAAGTTCAAGTGTTCTGTCTAGGCAATCTTGAGTTTAAACATCTTAGAGACATATTGTTAACATCGCGGTCCCTCTCTTGTTAGAATATGGAAATTGGGTAATATGGGGGCTTTCCTTGCATTCCACGTTGTAATTACTTCTGCTTGGTAAGAATCATACTTTGGCATATGGATTTTTACATACAGAAGGTCCTCCCAAATATAATTCAGTTCAGTCCATTTTAATAAAAAATTAAGCAAAAGTTAAGAGAAATTGAGGCAAGGCACTACAATGAAAGTTTTTCCGATGGTTTGAGAAAAGACATCCAGTTCCTTAGTTGAGCAATAATTATTATTTATACATTTTCAAGACTTATTTTTCATAAATCACATTTTCCCCAGTATCTTCATGCCATTAAGTAATTTCATATTGATCTCACAAAAATGACAAAGCAACAGGCCTGTTGCAGGTGGGGTATAATTTGTTGAGAACGGATGCAGAGCTTTGGGAGGTAGATCTGATTGAGCCCATCTTCTGTACCCTTCTAAAAAAATGACTGTATTTCTCTGTCAAATCTGGGACACACGGCTTGACAACTGGAAAATAAATTTTTGAATTGTGGAAGTCTAAGAAAATATCAGAAATATGGTTTTCATATATTTCTACGCCAGATCCTAAGACATGAGAAACTTACCCAAATCTCCACTTGTCCCCATATGAAAGGTCAGGCCTCAAGCACAGGAAGGAAAACAATCGACTGTCATCGGAAATTGGAAATAAAACACTTCGGTGCTGTTCTTTGACTTTTCAGAAGTGTTTAGCAATATGGATATGCAATATGCTTGATGAGACCTCCAATGGAGACTGTTAGAGGGAAAAAAAGCAAGTCTTCCAAACTGTGATATTCAGGATCATATCTGCCCTGCACCCTTTTACTCAGAACTCCTCCCCAGCTGTGACACTGGTTTGGAGAACTCCAGCAATCTCTTGAGTGCTATCTCACAATTTTTCATGATTGTGCAATTGCTCCCCACCACAATAAATGTTTTTTTTTGGCAAAACATGCTGGAAATTTTCCTTGTACCCTAAGGAGAAGACTATTTCTTTTGAAATGCACACATTGAGATGTGGGGAAGAAAATATCTGAGACAGGGAATGTAGAATTTATGGGTTTAATGAAATGTGAAAACTGGAAAAGACAAACATCCCTTCTGAAGATGGCTTTAGCTCATGAGCAAACTGGGTTAATTAAAAAGTATTCAAGTCAGATGGGTCCTTTTAAATTTGATAGATAATTTCTTTTTTAATTACTATTTTCAAGCAGAGTAGTTGGTTTTGTTTGTTCGTTTGTTTTGGGTTTTTTGATGCTGTCTTCCCTGGATGAAGCAAGACATTTCCAGCCAAACGGCGTTGAGCTAGTGCTCGGAAAGTAGTTTCTTCCTTCCCTCCTGAATGCACCTGCTCACGACCATAAGCCCAGCTCCAGGTGGGATGGTGTTTGGAGCAGCAGCTGGAGCAGAATCGACATTGGAACAGCCACACGGAGCTGGTTTGATCCTCTCATAATTTCATTCACACTCGCTTTCTTTAGGATGCCTGTAAAATGTTGTTCTTTAATTGAAGTACAGTTAACAAACAGTAAAGTTCATCTGTTAAAACGTACAGTTCTATGTATTTTGAGGAGTTTATGCAGTCATGTAACCACCCCCACAATCAAGGTAGAGCATATCTCCATCTTCTTAAAAAGATCCTTTACGCCCTTCTGTAGTCAATCCTCTACCCTACTCCAGCCCCCAGCACCTGGCAACCACAGAGGTGATTTCCATTTTTGCCTTTTCCAGAATATCATATAAATGGAATCATACAGTATGTAGCCTTTTGAATCCAACTTCTTCTACTTAGCAAAATGCTTTTAAATTTAGCAATGTTGTGTGTGTATTAGTAATTTATTCCTTTTTATTGCTGACTAGTATTCCATTATGATTATGTAGATGTACCACAATTTATTTATCCATTCAGTTGTTGGTTGGTTGGTTGTTTCTAGTTGGGGATAATTATGAATACAGCTGCTGTAATGTGCAGGCACAGGTTTTTGTGTGGACCTATAAGAAATTGTCAAACTCTTTCCCTAAGTGGCTATACCATTTTGCATTTCTGCCAGTAAATGTGTGAGAGTTCCAGTTACTCAACACCCTCACCAGCATTTTGTATTGTCAGTTTGTTGTTGTTGTTTGAGCAATTATAATAGGTGTGTAGTGGTCTCTCATTGTGCATTTAATTTACATTTCTCTACTGACTAATGATATTGAGCACGTTTTCATGTGCTTATTTTCCACGTGTAGCTCTTCTTTGATGAGGATCTGTTCAAATCCTTTGCCCACTTGAATGGTTTGTTCGTTTTTTTATTATTGAGTTTTGCAAGTTCTGTGTATTCTGGTTACCAATCCTTTATCAGATCGGTGTTTTGCAAATATTTTCTCCCTGTCTGTGGGTTGTCTTTTCATTCTCTTCACACTGGCACATAAAGAGCAGAAGTTTTAAATCTTGATGAAACCTAATTTATCAACTTTTTCTTTTATGGATCATGCATTTTTTGTGCTTTCTAAGAAATCTTTGCCTAACTCCATGTCACAAAGATTTTTTTCCTGTGTTCTCTTCTAGAGATTTTATAGTTTTAAGTTTAAATTTAGGTCTTTGATCCATTTCTAATTAACTTTTGAATATAGTGTGAGACACCATACATAAGGATATCACTTTTTACAAATCAATGTCCAAATACTCCAGGCCATTCATTATAAAGGCTATCCTCTCTGTATTGTACTACCTTGGCATCTTTGCTAAAAATCAGTTAATATTTGTGTGGTCTATTTCTATGCTCTCTTCTCTGTTCAACTGATGTATTTGTCTATCCTTTTGCCAATACCATGCTATCTTGATTACTGTAGCTTTATAATAAGTCTTGAAATTAGACAGAGTTAGTCCTCCAACTTTGTTTTTTTTTTTTCAAAATTGTTTTGGCTACTCTAGAGCCTTTGCTTTTCCATATAATTTTTGGAATCAGCTTGTGAATTTCTACAAAAAGCCTTCTGGGATTTTCATTGGAATTACACTTAATTTATGTATCAATTTGAGAGAAATTGACATCTTGACAATATTGAGTCTTCTGATCCATAAAGACAGTTTGCAGTCCATTTTTATTAGTATAAGTCTTATTATTTCTGTAATCAATGTTTTTTAGTCTTTGGTGTACAAATTTTGCACATATTTTGTTAGGTTTATCTTTAAATATTCCATGTTTTGGATGTTATTTTAAATTTTACATTCAAAAAAATTTCTGTTTCCAATTGTCCCTTACTAGTATGTAGAAATACAACTGATTTTTTTGTATATTGTTCTTGTATCCTGAAACTTTGCTAAACTTTCTTATAAGATCTAGCAGCTTTTTGGTAGATTCTTTGGGATCTTCTATGTAGACAATCATGTCATCTGAGAATACAAACGGTTTTAAGTTTTCCTTTCCAAAACATATGGCTTTTATTTGTTTTTCTTGCCTTATTGTACTTCCTAGGACCTCCAGTGCAATGGAAATCCTTCCTTGTTCCTGATCTTAGTGGGCAGATCTAACAGTTAATCACAATTAAGGTTTTTTTGTAGATTTTTTTTTTTTTGGTAGATGCAATCTATCAAGTTGAGGGCATTCCTTTCTATTCCTAGTTTGCTAAGGGCTTTTTGACGAATGGATCTTGAATTTTATCAGTCTTTTCTGCATCTATTGAGATGATCATACAGTTTTCTTCATTTAGATTGTCCATATAGTGAATTACATTGATTTTCAAATATTGAACCAACCTTGCATTCCTGGGATAAACCTCACTTGGTCATGGTTTATTATCCTTTTTATATATTGCTGGATTCAATTTGTGAAACTTCGTTAAGGTCTTTTGCATTTATGTTCATACTACTGGATAGCTTTCATGATACTGCTGGTCTCACAAATGAATTGGGAAGTATTCTCTCCTTTTCAATTTTCAGGAAGACTTTTGAATAGAATTGGTATTTTTTTTTAATTTAAATATTAGGTAGAATTCACCATCTGGACCTAGAGGAGTGTTTTTTTTGGGGAGGTGGGGTTTAACTATGGATTCAATTTATTTAACATGTATAGGACTATTCCATTTATTTATTTTTTTACCTATTGAGGTTTTTTAAATTTGTATTTCTCTTATTTTTCAGCTATTATTTTATACTTTTCAAGGTTTTTTTTGTTTTTTGTTTTTTGGCATGTTCAGTTTTAACAGATGGACTAAGGAAATTTGATTCTTCTATCTCACTGGAATGATTTCTTTGAGAAACTTAAGCTTTTTAAAAAACCACCCCGGGGTTAGTCTGTGTGTCAAATAAGACAAAGTAAGGACTAAACGTAGTTGCATCGTAATCTGTCAACAGAGCTCCTTCTTTTCTGTTTAAAATGATCCTGGCTGAAACTTACAACTGTGGCCTAAAACAAATATGATTAGAATTTCTACTTCCTAGACAGAAGGAGCAAATTAATTTATTAACTCAACAACAATTGATTGAGAGTCTGCTTGTCCACTTTGTACAAGGCACTTTGCAGCATACAAAGCAAAGAAACCACCTCTAGGGAGTTGTGATCTATCCAGGTGATCAACTGGAAAATATCCATAAAGCCAGGTTTGATCAAGCACAAATCAATATAGAGTGAACTTTCTATTGAAATGTGGGAGAAACAGAAAAGAGCATATTGGAAATTTTATTTTAAAATTTTTATTTATTTAATTTTATTTGAGCTGGATTTTCAGAAAATGGACACGTATTGACAAGAAGAAATACGGATGATATTTCTGGTAGAGAGAGAGGCACAGATAGAACTATTGTTTTGAGGTCTTTAGCAAAAGATGAAGTTGGAAAAGTGCAGGGAGTGAGATTGCAGAGAGAGACTCCTGAGCAATAGCCTAAGGAGGAGAACTAACATTATACGACGTAATTTCCAGGCAATTCTTTGAGGTCATTTTTTCTTCCTAGTTTCCTGATGAGAAGATTAACATTAGAGCATTTACACAACTGGCCCACAATCACCCATGCCAATGGCAATCTGGCATCTAAACTTCCAATCAGAGATTCTCCACTGCAGTGTTGTAATCCACCATGAAGAGAATTGGAAGTAATTTGTTGCTAGTAATATGCGTTCATCTATTCATTCAATAAATATATACTGAATGCCTTGCTCTGTGCCAGGCACTGTGTTAACGTGCCACAGATACAGCAGTAAACAAAATAAACACTCTTCCTACCATCACGAAGCTTATTTTCTAATGAAGAAAACAAACACTGAACAAGTGAGTATAAGTGTAATTGATAGATGTTTAAAAAGAAGCACATCACCTGTGGAAGGATTAAGAAAAGGGACCTAACCCAGTCTGGATGTCTCTGCAAAGAAGTGATAGTTAAGCTGAAATTTACAGTAGTTAGTTAAGTGAGAGAGAGAGAGAGAGAATGTGTGTGTGTGTGTGTGTGTGTGTGTGTGTGTGTGGCCGGGGGGGCAGGGAGGTGGTGATAGGGGGAGTTGCTCCAGCAGGAGGAACAACAATAAAATTTCAGACCTCATTTCATGGGAAATGAGAAATGGTTGTGGGGTTTTTAGTAAGGGAGTACCACATGAAATTCCTCAGATACATATTCTTAGAAGTTCATTCTGACTGCATTGTGGAGGATGGATGACAGAGGGGCTTGACTTCAGAGATCTTTGAGAAGGGGACTGCAGTACCAAGGTGACAGAAGAGGGTGGCAGAGGTCGGTCTTGAGCTAGCTTGGATTGGATGTGGAAGTTGCGAGAGAGGAATCAAGGAAAACTCCCAGATTTCTGACATTCATAACCAGGTAGCTGGCAGTGTGCCATTTACCCAAATTAGGAAAATGCAGAGAGAGCAGATGTAGCATTAGGGGGAAGTGGTAGGCAGATGACAAGCTCAATTTTGGAAAGTTGAATAGGATGTGTACAGTGTGGTGGTTAAAAGTGTGGCCTATAAAGCCAGACTGCCTGGATTCAAATTCCAGCTGTACCATTTAACAGCTGAATAACCACAACAAGTTATTCATCCCCTCTCTGTATCTCAGTTTCTGCATCTGCAAAACAGGGATAATAATAGTATCTACCCCGTAAGATTATTATTACAATTAAAATTAGTTATGCATGTAAATATGTGTCTTAGTACAATACCTGGGCTTGGTGAGCATCAGTAGATTTGAACTATTATTATGTGACTGTGAAATGTTCAGTATACAGCTAAACATATTGTTTCAAATCTCAGAAAAAGGGTATGGTCATTGTAGGATTGAGCTTCCTACTCCCTTGTGTTTGAGTGAGAGACATGAAACTGAGTTGGAAGCACTTAACAGGCAGTGCAAGAACCTCTGGATCCCTCTTGCCCTGGAGCACAGAGGCTGGCAATGTTTGAAAATAAAACTATTCCATCCTGAGTCCCTGAAAAATTACAACGAGCAGAGCCTCATGCCAACATTAGGCAGATATATAGCATAAATGAGCAATAAATCTTTGTTATTTTAGGCCACTTAAAATTTGAGGATTGTTTGTTATTGCAGCATAACCTAGTCTATACTGACTAATGCATCAATGAGCTATTTAATTATGCAATTGACACGAAAAGTTTGAGAAACTGCAAGTCTAAAGTAAAAGATTGTGTATGTTTAAGCAGATTTATATTCCAAAAATTATTTCCTCTGGAGATGGGTTTCCTTTTAAGTATGGGTCTAGACTGTAAATCACAATCTAAAGAAGAAACTGCTTGTCTTATAGACATGTGTGGGCCCCTGATTGAGTAGCTGCTACTGGAACATTAGAAGCTGAGACCACAGGAAGAATATGAAAGCACAATTTTCACTTCATGTCGGAAAAAGCACAAAGAGAAGCTGGACTAGATTTGGCAAAATTCAACTTACCTGATGTTATTTAAAACTGCTCAACCCAAACTTTGAAAAATTAGAAGAGAAGAAGCTGTCCTTTCTTTTGTAATTTGGAAGAGAGAAATACAAGGAAGTGACCCTCCTACATTTGTTTATCTATTGTATGAGGCTGGGCAGCTGGGTTCTGCTATGGTTTCTTTGTAGGCAAAACTCCAGCTGTGGACAGGAAATGAGATCTGTCCTAACGGCAGAGGACTTTCCCACTCACAGTGCCCTGGGGAGAGGTAGATCTAGAAACTGAGAGTGACAATGGGGAAGGCAGACATTAGCTGGAGATGAGGAGGTAACTCCTTCTTTGGGCTTTACTCTATTAGGCTTAGAGCCCAAAACATCCAGGCTGCTTGGTTGGTGGTAAGGGTAGATGGCATCCTCAGCAGGGCAGCTGGCAGCTAGTTGGAGAAGAAACCCTATAGCCAGAGAATCATTAAGACACCCCAAAATGATGGTGGGCTGCAATGGATGGCTCCAAGAGCCTCCATACTTAATAACCAGTTGTAAGTTTCTTTGCTGTAATTTCCTCTGTTTTCCTGAGCTTTCAGTAAAGTTTTGGTTAATGTCAAAGCCTGGTCTCAGTAGGGCTGGGAAGACTTAAGGAAAGGATCTGGGTCTGTGCTTAGTTCTGATAATAAAGGAGTAACTCACCTTGAAGTCAGCATGGCAGGAGCAGCATGAATCCTTGGCCAGCACAGGGATCAACAGGCTGGAAGTAAGGAACACCCAAGCACAAACAGAGGGCTGTGAGCCCACGTGGAACACCCTGGAGACTCCAGGAAAGAAATCAGCAGGAACCTGAGAAGCACATCCTGCTGTCATGCAGGTGGAGACTATCAATCAGGAGACACTAGGTTAAACTGTGACCTCATTTGAACTGGTGAGGCCAGAGGGATATGTGTTACAAATGTAATCCAGAGTTGTGTGCCTCCTTGGGACTGTGACGCTTGGGGGAGTTTGTCTGCCAAGTGGAAATCACTGGGACATGTGTCGGGTAAAGAAAGATTGAGACATTCTCTTGTAGGCAATGGTGAGCCTCTGTGGGTTTTCAGATAGGAAAGTAAGGGATGAGAACAACAAGATTTTGAATTTTTACAATTTCCTAATATCATTATAGTGAACAAAGGTTTGTTTTTCATTAACTGTCCTATTAAAATAGTTATAAATATTGTAAGGGAAATGTGTTTTCAGTTGAAATGAGACAGTAAATCAAACTTGAAACTTGTGGATTTAGTTAAGTGGAATGTAGGCGAAACAAAATCTCAATAAATCAAGAAATCCAACCGTAATGTAAGCAGTTCATTAATTAAAACTCACAGCCAAGGATAAGATTTACACAATTCTGAAGTGACAATACTGAAATAGCATCTGTGTCCAAGCATCTGCTTACCAAGAAACTTTGCTCTTCTTGCTGAACAATAGGATAAATCATGATCCTCCTATAATCCTTTTAGGATTGGGAGTGTTCCCCATGAAATTTTCAAATGGCCTGGGCACGCTCATTTCACTTCAGTAACAAAATCCACAGCTATAATTTGCTCAGTTTACAACTTTGAAGTAGCAATCATGCAAATCTCAAATTGTAGATGTTGGGGAAGGAAGATTAAAGTGGAAGGGGGCCTGAGGAGATTGAGAGAAAGGAGAGGAAAAGAGTGGAATGCAGGTTTCTACAGAGCAATGATGCCCAGGGGTGAAATAACTGAGGGCAAAAAGTCATCAATACTAAAACCAGAAATGAAATGAAGAAAATGTCTGATGAAGAAGCCAGCGTGCTTACAGTGGAGTTGCATTATGTATGCATTTAACTTACTGAAGTTCAACCACGTGTGATAAAGGAAACCACATAGATAAAGGAAAAGAGAGAGAAATAACAACTTAAATGGGTATGGCTGATTTTGTACACTATTCCCACTCCATGAACCATACTTTGTAGTGAAATTGAGAGGGGCAACATGAATCTGTCTTTCCCTTAACTTATAAGTGAATCTCACTGTGTGGACATCTTATTGCACTGAATATGAATCTAAGGTTTAAAGGTATGTATTTTTTTGTACAACATGGTTCTTAAACTCAAGCCAATTTCTTTATCAGGTGGGATGGGAGTTGGGGAAGGAATGGCAGGAAAAATCCTGTCAGTGGATTAATTAAAAGATGTATGCGAGTCTCTGTATCAGTTAGGGCTCAGGCAGATAAGCAGGAGAAGGGAATATAAGGATGAGACATGTCACGATTATGGAAGTTGGTAAAAAGTTTATGGAAAGCTGTTGCCTAGGCATCTGGTAGCGGGTCTGACGCTGCTGTAGGTCAGCGAGCCTGGTATCGAGAATAAAAGCTGGATGTGAAATGGGGGAGGGCAAGGACAAACTGGAACCCACAGAACAAAATGGAAGCCACATCTGTCTCCTACCATCTCCAGACCTGATAAGGCTGGTGACCTGTAGGATCCAGTGACTTTCACCGTGGAGCTACACATGCACTTGGTCTAGGACCCCTGAGAAGCTAAAGGAGGAGATCTGGCAGGAGCCGAAGGAGCCAGAGGCCCACCTGCAGCCCCACAGCCAACAAGGTATGGCAGCAGATGAGTGACAACATGTACGAGCTGCTACAGCAACTAGTGCCTTAGGACACCTTCATAAGCATAATGGCTGCCACTTCTCTCTGCCTTCCAAATCATGTGCACACTTTTCTTGTAGCCAACCCTAATCTAGAACCATACATGGAAGGGAATTTCAGGAAAGGTAGTTCCAATTTAGCTTAGGTGACATACCACGAAGCCACTGTAGTCTCCAACATTAGGCTTCTCCCTAAGGGATTTCCAAGGATAACTGTTGATGAAATGTTTGCCTTATGCGCTGTCCTTAGAATTCAATTCTTGCGTAAGCTGTAACTCTACTCTTCAGATTGACATGTACTAACACTATAAGTGGGAAAATTGCCACTCAGTACTGGTACCAACATTCTGGCTGATACAATCTTCTCCTCTCTTCCGTCATTATGGCAGTTAGGGGGTCACTGCTGAGAAGAACACAATTGAGTCTACAATACGATGTTATCAGCATTCTTCCCAGACATCTTGTTTGAAAAAGTTATTATTAAATACAAACTTTTCCCGTATGTGCTATGATTAAAAAAAAAAAATACTTGAAAAGCCCTTATTTGTTCACACTGACCTGCCAACCTGACATTTGATCTTACAAAAAAACATTTCTTTTTAAGCCAGAGTAGCACTAAAACTATACATTTCCTATTTCTTTCTGTTTACTAAAGTGTTTGAAGTGGCAAAATTTTCAATATTCATAACTCTGAGACTTGACACCTTTTCTGGAAAAGAACTCCATTATGAGAAAAGGTTATGGCACTTTCTTTCCTTTAAGTCATGGTTTACACAAATGTATGTTCTGTCCTAGTAATTTCTCAGAGTGCCCAGAAGCTTAGTGATAGCTGAATTCTGAGTAAAACCATTAGCTGGGATGACCATTAACTAATAACTGCTGTTATATGCTATTTAATGATACGGTGAGCTCATTGAGGTCAAGGCCACATCTCATTCTTATTTGTATTCAAACACCTGGCACATATGAAGCACTCAACAAACATTTATCAAAAGCCCAAATGGTTTTTTGTGTGACTTTAAATGTTTGGCTTTAAAAGCCTGACTTGGGATGATAGACTCAGGTCCAGACCTGCAAAGTCTAGGTGAGGATGGAAAACACAAATCAGGTTAGTGGACAAAGAAATGGAGTTATTCTCAATCTATTTGCCCTTATTCATTGCCATCAAAAACTGTTGATTGATTACAGACTATATGTCAAGCATTGCATCAGACAATAGAAACATAAAAATAAACAAGACAGAAGCCTCACCCTCAAGTATTTCTCAGTCCTGTTTGGCCTCAAGATATACAGACAAATAACTAACTGTAGGGTAAATGTTTTTAATAGAGATATGTATACATAGCAAGAAGTGAGCAAATATATTCTCTAAATAGAATCTTAAACTACCCGAAAGGGATGGCTGGAGTTCCAGGATTGAGAAGTGCATAAATGGTATGGTTCCAGTTTTTTGCTATCTAAATTCAAATGCCCATTCTGGGGGGGAAAAAAGTTTACTAAGCTCCACCTCATTTATAGTTCACCTCCATTATAGTCCAGGTCCACCCACAGCTTAAGGAAATTATTGCTTATTAACATACCTGAGCCTGTAGAACCAGAAAAGTCACTTAGACATAGTTTTCCAAACCAAACTCGGGAGGCATCCATTCACTCTAATAAAGTATTTCTCAGATGCACAGAGTAGAGTATTGTGTAAGCACACTGCATCTTTAAAAAGAATGGAGTTTGAGTCTACATTGTTATTCACTTACTTGACTAATCCTTACAGAGCACCTGAGAGGGCCTGACTGATTTCTGATTGGTTGCCAGGCATGAACCCAAGGACCAGTAATTGCTGATATCAAGGTGAATTATCAAGGAGCTTGAGCCAGATGGCAAATAATTTCAAAACAATATGATAATATCTAATCAGATAATTATGGCACCATATGTACTGGGAGCTACAGAGCGTTGTTGGGATACTGTGGAGGAGTCATTCACTTTGCTTTGAGGGGAGTTGGAGAGAACTTCTGAAAGGAGATATTTCCACTGAATCCTGAAGACTGACTAGGAGCCCACCAGATACAGAAAAGCAAAGGCTCCACAAATACTTAGTAAAATTTAACGAAGCGTATTTTAGGCAATACTTTTAATGATGTCCTAATCATCCTCCTTAAGTACTGACTGACCCTAAACGCTGCTATTGAAGCAAATTCTCCGGCATTGCTCTGAAGCTTGTTTGGAAGGTTGCGTGGCTCTAAAAGAATTGAGAACAAGTGAGACGTCCAAAGGCATATATTGAATCATTGTGTTAATTAACTAAATATACAAAAAGTGAAATGATAGCTAAGAGCCCATGAGCAGGTCAAGTCTGACCTACCTTCAAACACCACTGTTATTTCACCAGTAGTGAAAGATCAGCCTCCCCAAGAATGTGCTTGGATCCATCAAATTGACAAACAGTTACTTGATAGCTACTCTATGCAAATCATTTTGCTAGGCTCCAGGAGGGCGGAGCTTGATAAAGGAAAGGAACTTTTCAAATGACAACAGTATCCGTACTTCTAGAGGGCAGGAACCAGGCCTTCCATATGGTCTTTATAGGACCAATAAAAAGGATAGTTCAGCTCCCAATTATGTTTCCCACCTAACACAACTCATTCATTTATTCTCCTATATATCTTCTTCCTGACTGTGCTCTGTGAGGCTTTCTTGTTGTTTTAGGAAAAATCCACTGGACTTGAATCAAATAGTCAATGGCCTTCATTTAGCGTAATTATGTTTTATGTTTTTTTCTATCCATCCTCTGGTTTTAAAATTTCAGAAGCTCAGTAAGTACAGTCTGGGGAGCATTAGCTCCACAGGTACCCATTACTGTTCTTTACCACTTTGTTTTCATTAAAATTTCCATTAACCTTTTCTCCATCAGCATATAGATTATAAATTGCAATCAATTACCCATTGAATAGAAGGAAATCTTGTTTGTAACTGATTAAACAACTAAATAAATGATTTTGCCCACACTTTCCTCCTGTTGGTTCTCGGAAGCTACTTTCTAACCATTTCACAAACAGGTTAGTAACTTTTTACCAAAGGTTAGTAAAAGTAACTTTTGTAAAAGTAAAACTTTACAAAAAGGTTAAGTTTCCAAATATGTAGCTCAAACCCTACAGTATAGTCAACTCCCAATTATTTATATCTAGGCAGTTCCAGGCACACCAAGACACATAACTGAGAGAGCAGCTAAATTAGGCAATGCTTAAAAGATTTGTTCAAGGTCCCATTCGAGACACATACATGTGGAAATTATAGAAGCTATTATTTGAATAATGTGTCGAAAGTTGAACAGCATAATAGAGACTATTTCAACTCCAGTAACTCTTCTATTAACAAAGGAGATGCACTTCAACTATCTGACCTTGTGGTCAGAGATCTCATTATCAGAGGTAAAAGTACTAGAAGTCTTAGGAAAGTATTCCAGAACATTCTTTTCTTGTGCCAGAGTACTTCCTCCTACCCTGTACTTTAGGCAAAGCAAGAGAGAATACCTGAGCCCTCTTGGCCTTTCTGAAGTGTACCCATGCCTATCTTAGGAAAATTATGTAAACTGCAACAATAATAAAAATTAAGAGCTAAAATTTATTGAACTATTATTATGTTTCAGGAACTTCACATGCATTGTCATATTTAATCTTAACAATAACCCTCTAACACAGATAATATTAATTATTCCCATTTTACAGGTGAGATAATTAAGGTCCAAAGAGCTTAGGCAATTTGCCAACAACTCATAACTAGAACATGTCAGGGCCAAAACTCAAACACTGGTCTGTCTGACTCATAGCCCAAATTCCCAACACGTCTCCAAACCATCGGGATGGACATTTTACAGCCTAGACATTACTTGTCTCCAAGTAACGTCTCCAATATCCAGGTACCTGAGGTCTAAGTAAGGCCGCAAGCTCTGTGTTCTCTGCAAGAGATCTGGATCCGTCGCAGTGCTACTTTCTCTTCCTGGCTAGCAGTGCCCAGCACTGAGGTTTTCGAGAGTCCAATAAATAAAATCCCCCTTTCCAACTCGGGTTTGGAACCAATTTAGAAGATAGACTCAGGAAATCAGTCAAGATTGAAATGTCAGCTTTACTACCACTAGGACTGCAATAGAGGACATGACTAAGAAATGTGATCAAATAGGCTCTTTGCCCTCATTTCCCCTTCCCACCCCTCTAGATGTTGGGACTCAAGCCTGAGGAAGGTCTGGGACTTGAGGGCAGATGTACTTACTCAGTGTTCCAGCCTTGCACTGGTTCAGGGAAAAGAAGAGGAAGAAACCAAACCTGTAATGCTCACAGCCTTCTAATAAACTAGTTCTACCCACTTGGGAATCATGGACCTATGGCTGTCGTCCAACAATCAGGTGGTGTGCCCATCCCACACAAGGAGAAATGAGCAAGAGGCAGGGAGAGCTGCTCCAGTGGAATAGTCTCCAATGGAAATATGAGAAATGGAGGAAACAAGTTACCACCTCATAGCTCCCAGCCAAGCAGCTTGGTGGTTTTTATGAAAAAGAGATTTCCACATGATTGTATTAAACTAAATAGTTATATACTTGGAAAGGAGAAAACCAAGGGAAAGACTTCTTATTGTTCTAAATGGTGAACACTATCACATTCAACCAGACATAGAAATGTGTTAAGAGAAAATAACCTCCACCTACAAAGAAAACGCATAATCTATATGGTGTTGCAAAACTTCTATGCCCTTGAGATCCCCTCTCTACCCTCCTTCAGTTGGCTCTATACCCCTGGAAGCCTGCCCTGCATGGGTGGCATCAATAGTCTCCTCCTTGCCTGGCTACTGGTTGGGTTTGCCAATGGAGACCACAGCCAGATGGCAGAGTACAGGCCAACAGTAAGGTTAGGATATTTATTCCTCTTAGCCCTCCCTGCTGGTCATGTGGGTTGGCCGTGTCCCTCTACTGAAGGCCACAGCTCCTGTCCAGTGGTGCCTCTGAGTTTCAGTAACTGTTCCGTCTCTGTGCCCCTTCAGTCCTAGTGGTGGAAACAGCACCCCAGGGTACTGCACCCCGTTCATTTCCCTAGCCCTGCTGCACCTTCAGTAGTCAGTAGTTTCCTGCCCAGGATCCTGACAGATATATACATATACAATGATAAAAGAACCCCTCTGCAGCTTCCCAACCTTTTCTTACCTTTTGAATCTAAGCTCACGTGGACTCCTGCAATGGTCTCCTAAACGATCGCTCACATCTACCAGTGCCCTTCTCCACACAGCACCCAGAAGATCTTTTTAAAATGCTAACAGGATCAAGATACTCCCCCTGTTTAAACCCTTTATTGGTTTCCCATGGTACGCAGAATAAAATCCAAATTCCCTGCAAAGTCCCCAGAGCCAGCTCTGATCTGACCAGGCCTTGCTCTCCAGCCTGACCACAGACCACCCTCTCTCCCCTCTCTGCTCTATTCACATCCTTCAAGGGCGAGGATCCCTTTTGCCTCAAGGTCTTTATAAATGCTAGAATCCTAGCCCCATCCCCTCTCCACTTAGCTAGTGCCTACTGATTTCAAACATCACTTCCTCAGGTATACTTCCCACCCTCTCCCCAACGTCCCCCCAAGATTCCCCCCATGCACCCCACTGCCAACCAGATCAGGCCCACTTGGTGTATGCTTCCATGGCTCCCTGTGATTTCCTTCTAGGCCCTTACGCATTTAAAAATTATATGTATGTGTGATTATTTTTTTAAATGTCTCTTTCCCTTTCTGATAATAAGCTCCATGAGTGCAAAGTCTGGGACTATTCTGATGACCATTTATTCCACCGTGCTTCATACAGGCCTGACACAAAACATTCAGTAGATGTTTGTTGAATGAACTTGTGATCTCATTTAAGTTCACATCAGCCTTGGTTGATAGAAGGGGAAGTAGGAGGGAAAGCAAACGATCCTATGTTAGAAGGCCTAAGTGTGTAGGTCTGGGCCCAGCCGCTGATTACTTGAGTACAAGGACCCAGTGAACCCCTCAAAGCCCCACCGCATCACATTTAAAATAATGAAACTCACTTCATAGGGCCATTGTCCTGTGAGACTGTTGTCCAGGCACGAGAGGCCTGTAAACTATAAAGTGCAGTGCACATGTCACTGTTATTATCCCAGTTCCCAAAAGAGAAACTGTTGCTCACACGAGTACAAAGGAACATAGACACACCACTCAACTTGTTCCCAGGAGGGGAGGGTGAGTGCTTTGAGGGAGGGCCGGAGCTTCCTGGGGTGTTTGTGAAACCGGGTGAATTTAGTCCAGAAAGATTCCATGGGGAATATGATGCAAGCAGAGATCTGAACAAAGACGGGCTGGTGATTATGTTCTGAGAAAAGGGAAGTCACTGTCTGTGAGCGGCGAGGCCGGCAGTGTACCCGGCCCAGAACTATTGAGTCAAAGGAGATGTTTCCTCTCCACAAATAAACACGTGTCAGGGCTGCAGTAGGCTGACTTCTTCCTTCAGTGAATTCAATTGTATACAGGAAAAAAGGATGAGATTTTTAAAAGAAAAATGTGATGGGACAGTGTGTGGGGATTTTTGCTGTCATTCCTCCTGTTACCGACCAACTTCATTTCCTAGTAGCCCTCGCTACTTTTCTCACGTTTGGGGAGCGGCATTTATTCCCTCAGGGATGAGAAGATTCAGCTAAAAGCCAAGGCTTTTGGGTTTCAGATGCTTTGTTTTTTGAATTGTATAAACCTAAGACAAAAGACAAAAGATTTGGAAGAACGCACAACGATCTAGCTGTAAGGCTAAGGTGGGGGCGGGGTGTTTGGAGGGGCAACAGAGAGGGGGACTGTATGGAAGTCAAAACAATATTATTCCTAAGAAAGAGACCCTGAACCCTGGGCCCAGCCACACTCTACCTTCTGCCACTTGCCTGAGCCCAGATATTGGGGCTAGGGGAAAGTTGAGGCACACGGCAATGATGCGAGCTCCACACAGACTCTGAGACTCCATGCACGCCTTTTCCAGGTGGAGCCCACGTTTCCCTATGCCAGCCTGATAGGGCAGCAGAAGAAAGGTCTGCACGGAGTGGCTAAGCAGGAGCACCCAAGACAGTCTGAGAATGTTTCTCAGGTGCCCAAGAGCAGTGCAGTCACGGCCCGGGGAGCTGTTGCAGTGACCTGCACGGACCCACCACGAGGTTCCTGGGTCAGCCTGGAGACCCGAGGGGACAGCCGACAATGTCGAGACCAAGTAACCCTCAGTGGGCAACACAGCAACATCCCAAAGGCCGCCCAGAGAAAGGGGCTGGTTTTCTGAGATTAAACTTCAGTTGGGTTACAGAAAAATGATGCAGGGTTTATTTCTATACACCTGAGTGAGTGGACTGAAAATCTAACCCACTTCAGAAGGAGTAACACAATGGAATATGCGTTGTGTCAAATGAGCAGAAGAAGTGTGGATCAGGAAAACACAGGGGCCTCACTTCCCCTACACACACACACACACACACACACACACACACACACACTTTCAGGGACATTTTTCTTCGCATCATATTGATTTCATCTCCTCATTGAAATAAACTCACACAATAGGGACTTTCCTGCATCTCTTTCTGAGCACAATCCCATCTTTCAACATCCTTGAATTGCTTAGCCTATAAATTATGGAGGTTTATTCCAATGTCCCTTAGAGCCTTCGCAGGTAGTCTTTCATGTCAAATGTTTTTTTCATGGTAATAAGAAAACAACTCTGGATGTGTTTAACACAGCAGCCAAGGTGTACCCAAGGGGTGTAATTAGCACTTACTATGTTGGAAAGAAAAGGCAAGATATAATGCAGCCTTGCTTTCCTGAAAGAAAACGGTAAGGTACAGGGGAAAAATTGTTGCAAAATTGTCTTTCTTCCTGAGGTACACGGAAGTGATATTTACTGCGGTTCTGTTAATTATGGAATAAAACAGGGGGTTACTTAGCATATGCCAGGCTCCACTCTCTCTCCGAGGGAGTAAAATAGGCTGCCTGTGGATTGCTAACATCGTTTGCAGGGACCAGCACCACTGAGGATTTCAAGACTCCTGGTCAGGTGCGGGGTAATGATGACAACTGATACTATTAACAGCACTTAACTTTTTTTTTATGTAAATAAACGTGGGTGTGTGTGGAGACGTATTATAGACTTTTGGGCTTCATTTCAGTTCCACCCACTCCTTCGGCAGGAGTGGCTGAATAACTGGCTCTTTGCCTGTATCATAAAGAATTCCAAACTCTCTGTGCTGTTGTTTTGTTTTGTCTTGTTTCCCTTCTTCAAATTATGTTTTTAAAAGCGTTGTGACTCATATTCAGAGTGTTTCTAATTTTGCCTGATTGGTGGCACCTTTCCATCACCTACTCCCTATTCTTGGATTTAAGTGATTATTCCCAAACATTATGCTGTTTTAAAACTTAATTTTATGTTAGATGAAAGAATTGTTTTGTTGATCAGGAGTTTAAAAATGCCACCAAAATATGTCACGGGTCATCCTGAATTCAAAAGCTCGGATATTTTTTTTAAACCTCACACACATTTTAAAAATTTTATTAAAGGCCAAGGCATTGGAGAATGTGGAGTGAATTTCAGGACCAAAATGATTTTATTTGATTGAAATTACTTATTAATTTGTTGCAGCTGGATAAAGGAGAGGGCATTTTCTTTGCATCTTAAGAAGTATAGTGAAAATATTAAGCCGGATGGATTAGGACTTAATACTCTAAATATTAAAAGACATGCCATTTGGGGTTAAATCACTTCAAAGTTGGAGATGGTTCTAGTGATAGAAGCCAGATTTATGCCTTGCTTTTTAGATGTCTCCAAAATTGAAGGTGGAACCACAGAGGGCCTCGATAAATGTTAGAGAACAAGGTTAGATAAATGTAAGAATTCTGTTCGAACTGCCTTGAGCTAAAAGATGAAGGCTTAGGAAACTTTAAAGATGATGATACCACAATGTCATAAGGAAAATAATATATAATCACACAGTTCTGAGGTTGGTTGCATTCTACATTAACCACACCACATACCGTAGACCTTAGACAAGATGTGTAATGTACTGAAAAAAAGAAATATCAAAAGTAAATGGAAAAGTTTTGGGGAGAGATAAGTGAAAAAATAATAGATGCCAAGCCCCACCCACAATATTAATATACATGTGTCATTTCTTGATCATTTTAGGAACAACCTGTTAATGTTTTTGGTTATTTTAATTCCTACTGCCAGATAATTTGACCTTAAAAATTAAGCTAAACTAGAAATGATACTGCCCAGTCTTAACTCTCTATGATAACTGTGACCTAAGTCATGCTAAAGATTCATAGAAAAAACAAAATTGACATTTGAAAATCATCCAGGAAATTTCCTGGAAACCACTGAAATAACTAGGGTACCATTTTTCATTGATTCTAAGATTAATTTTTCCAACATTTTAAAATCTCTGAAATGGGGATGTGTCTGACAGTCAATGATGTCTTACAATTATAACTAATAGCATTTTTTCTTAGTAGTACATAAAATAATAATGCATGTTAAAAGTCTTCCATGACTTTCTCAGAGTTGATAGTATTCACCTAAGTTTTCTTGAGTTGTTTGGTTTTCTAGAGCTGCACTGCCTATGATGGTAGCCACTAGCCCCACATACTCATTTAACTTTAAATTGATTAAAATTACATAAAAAATCAGGTCCTTAGTGGGACCAGCCAAATTTCAAGTGCTCAATGGCCACATGTGGCTATTGGCTACCATATTGGACAATGTGGATTTATAGCACATCTTCTTCACCACAGAAGTTTCTGGTGGGCAACACCAATCTAGAGTGCTGACTTTATCTCATAAATTCTTCAGGTTTGAGCAATAGTACAGAAAGGCCACCAAAACTTTAGTATCCATCTCAGGGGCAGCATTTTGGTATAGTTAATTCAAGCACGGGCTTTGAAATCAAGCAGACCTAGGTTTGAGCCTTGAATGTTGAACTTACTTGCTAGTGTGGGTATGATCAGGTTGCCTGATCTCTCCAAGACTCTGTTTTTCACATGTAAGAGAAGGGATAACTGATGTAATTACTTCATAAGGCTAAAGAAGACAAAGTGTTATCCAAAATGCATAAAGTAAGCATTCAAAAAATACTAGCTTTCATGATTAGTCTTTCAGAATTTTAGTGACTACTTTGTGGTCAAGTTGCAGCATGATGGTGTGTTTAGCTAAGTGCGCAAATGAGATGCTACGGGAACAAAGAGAAGGGAACTTGCTCAGTCAACCAGGCTAGGCAGGGAAGATTTACCGGAGGAAGTGGCCCTTGAACTGCATCTTGACGAAGGACCAGGAGTTCACTAGGCTGAAGAAGGCCAAGGCTGGGATTTTTTTTTTGCCAGAGAAATAGCATGATGATATTACAGAAGCTTGAGAGAACTTTTGGCACTAGGAGAAAATGATCTGATTTGGGAATTGGGTGAAGAATAGAAATTATCAGGAGCTGAGGCTATGAAAGTTTGTTGAAGCCAAATTGTGAAGGGCCGGAGCGTCTTGCTAAGGATTTTATCAAGACTTGAAGCAGGGAACCCATTGCAATAGTATAAGTGAGAGCTGAGCAAGACTCTGACGGAGGAAGGGAGAGGGGTTGTCTAACTCACTGTTCCAATACGTCTTCTTCCACTTGCTCTTGAACGCACTCTATCATGCCGCCAAAGCTGCTCTTATCAGGATCACGAGTGACCTCCATGCTGTTATGCCCTGTGAACAATGTTGGCCCTCACCTTACTTGGCCTAAGAGCATCATCTGACACAGTTCATCACTCTTCCCTTCTTGAAATGTTTCCTTCACTTGGTTTCCAGAAGATCACACTCTCCTGACTTTTCTCCTGCTTCATTGGCTTCTCCTTCTAAGTTTCCTTTTGCTGGTTTCTCCCCATCTCCTCAACACTTAACACTGGGGCCCAGGGCTCAGCCCTTTGGGCCTCTGGACTTTTCTATCACCTCTTTGATGAGCTCATTCAGTCTCATGGCTTTACATGCACTCTACATGCTTCACGAAATTTAAATCTCCAGCCCAGCTCTCTAGCCTGAAGCCCACATTTGTCCATCCAACAGCTCAGACTTAGATGTCTAAAGAACATCATTTGCTTAACTTGTTCAAAACAAAATTCTTGATCGGCTGCTGTAAACCGCCTCTTCCTGCAAGTCTTCCACATTTGACTTGATGGCAGCTTTGTCTTTCTAGCTGCTCAGATGAAAAGCTTTAGAGTTATCCCTGACTTCTCTCTCTCACACACACATATCCCACATCCAGTCTGTCAGCATATCCGTTTGACTCTACCTTCAAAATCAGTCCCCAAAGCCTCCACTTCTCACCATCTCAACTGCCACTATCCTGTCTGAACAACCACCACTTCTTTCAAAAGCTTCCCACTGGTCTCTCTGCTCCTACCCTAATTCCCCACATTGCCCCTCTCCTCCACTCCCAGTCTGTTCTCAAAACAACAGAGTGATCCTGTTTGAAACATAAATCAGATCAGGTCACTCCATTCAAAATCATGACTTTCCATCTCCAAATGAAAGCCAGAGACATTAAAACTGCCTGTGTCCCAACACAACTGCCCGTCCCCTTCCTTCTCTGACCTCATCTCCTCCTCCCCTTGCTCACTCCACTCCAGCCACACTGACTTCCTTTCCTTTTCTTGAACATGATAAGCACGCTCCCACCTCAGAGCCCTTGCACTTGCTGTTCTTGCTGTCAAGCGTGTTCATCTAACCCCCCACCCCACCCTCACCCCAATATCTGCCTGGCTTACTTTCTTACCTCCCCCAGGTGTTTAGTCAAATGTTATTTTCTCAGTGAAGCCTTCCCTGACCTCCCTATTTAACAGTGAACACCACCCCCCAACACACTCCCTATCCCTTTATCTATTTAACTTTTCCCCATAGCACTTATCACCATTAAATACTATCTATTCTACTCATTTATTTGGTTTATTATCTGTCTCCTCTTACTAGAATGTAAATTCCATGAGGGCAGGGATTCGTGTCTGTTTTTGCTCACTGCTGTGTCCCCCAGAGCTTCCTATAGTACCAGGCACATAAGTGCTCAGTTAATATTTGTTGAACAAATTAATGCACATGTTTGCTTCTTTGTGGGGCTCAGGGAGATGGAGGAGGTGAGAAGTTGTTCATGCATTTATTCTATAACATTAATGAGCACCTCCTGTAGGCCAGAGACTGTGCTAGACACTCAAGATCCAAGTGACTTCAGCAGTTGGGTGTGTGGTGATGCCAGCAACCCAGACAGTGAATCTGGAGAAGGAACAGGAGTGCTGGAGACACTTGTTGAATCTGGGGGCTTATGAGACATCCAGGTGTAGATTCCAATCATAAACTGGAACTAATTCCAAAATCCACATCTCTCCACCATGCAGGAGCCAGGTTACAGGGCCTCCCCGGAGCTCTAAGCCCCAGTGCACACCTGGGCAGTAACACCATCCTCCATGCTGTGCTGTCTTTGACTACAAAGAATAAAGTAAACGTTCAGAATAATTGCCTCTTACCATTAATTGACCTCATATGTGGAAAGCCCTCAGCTTCCCAGATGAAAGGTGCCACAGAACTACAAAGTGCATCTTGCTGACTCAGAGAGAAGGCTGGCACCCTGAGTCACCAGTGCCCTGAATTATCATGGCTCTTACCAGGGGCATCTGGGTATCTGTGTCATGTTCCTCTCCAAGAGTGGACCCAGCCCCTCCCTAATCTCCTAGTGAGATCTAAAATGCCCACAAAAGGGAATCAAGCATACTTAAAGAGTAAAAATTTGATACAACTATGTACCTCAAGAAAAAACATCACTTCAAATAGATTAGTCAAGACAGAGAGTTCTTTTGTCCAAAAAAAAGTTTTTGGATGACTTCCAGTAATGCAAGACTTCAAACAGGGAGTGAGGAGGAGGGCAAGGAAGCCTGTTTTCTCCTCTCCAGCAGGCATTGTGACTAAGGAGGTGAATAGTTTGCACAGAAGGCTAAGGATAGCTTGTCAACAGATGGATTACCTATTCTAAGAAAGAATTACCTGCAAGGAGGAAATATAAAAGAGGCAAGTGTGTTGGATCATCCATACTGACAAAGAATATGGATATGGATTGAGGATATGTTTCCCAGAACTTGAAGGCCATTTGTGGCAGGAAAGCTTATTTTGGAGGAGGAGAGGTTCACTGAGGGTGGGTTGGGGGGAAGAAGAAGGTGTCTAAATTCTGGAGCCTTTTATTAAAGCTTGTTTTCCTTGTCTAAATCTTTTGGTTCCTGTGTCTGTGACAGTATTCATAACTCAGCTCCAGTGTGCCAACAAACCCCATATGTTTCGGTTCTCTTCTTATCTTTTAAGCCAAGATAAGGTTGAAATGAGTGTACTGCAAGAGATTTGCGATAGACTACACACACAAACACACACAGTGGCAGAGGGTGGGACGTGTCTCACTCATCTTTGTTTTCTTCTGCACAACACAAGACTTACACAAAGAAGGCACTCAATAAAAGTCTCTTAATTAAATCTGCATGCCCTCAAAACGAAAAAGAAGTCCTCAGTGGGGAAAATCTTTATTTACAGATTGAGGGGAAGTAGATGTGAGTCAGATAACAGGACTCAGAGCAAAAAAACCATCTCTAGCCCTGTTCAGAAAGAAAGCATTGTCTTCTCACCCCTCTCTGCTTCTCATTCATCTATTCATCTAGCAGACTTTCAATCAATATATAAATTTGAGTGCTACCATCTGCCAGGCACTGCTTTGGGTGCTAGGGATATAAAGATGAATAGGACCAAGTCCTGACATGGAACTGATAGTGTAGTGTGGGAGAAAGGGATTAATAGTAATAATATGCAATATCAGGTTTTATGATAAGCTCTTTTACAAGCATTATTTCATTTAATCTAATTCTTCTCAAATTTTGTTGTACCTATGAATCATCTGGGAATTTTGTTAAAAGGCAGATTCTGATTCAGTAAGTCTGGGATGGGGCCTGAGATTCTGCATTTCTAACAAGCTCCCAGGTGATGCTTATGCCAGTGGTTCTAGAACCACACTTCGAGTATTAAGAATTTAAACATTCCAGCAACTCTATATGAAAGGAACTATCATTATCTCCATTAAAGAGAATGGAAACCAGGACTTGGTGAGATTACATAATACACTGGTGGTCATACAGCTAGTTAATGCCAGAAACAGGTGCAAATCGAAATCTATTAACCATTCCTCCCCAAACTGCCTCTCTTAAGACAACCCCAAGACTCATAGAGCTATGGGGTCAGGAGAGCTACTCATATTACACAGGGATAAAAGAGCATGAGGTTCAGAGAAGACCTCCTAAGGGAGGGCGTATAACCAACACTGGTGCTTACCAATACAATGTGGAGTCTAGCACAATGTTTCTTAACCTGTTTTTCAGTATTTTTTCAGCTCTGCCCATTGCCTGCCCTCCCAAAGCCTTTGTAGACTTTTCTTCCTAATCCTCACCTGCCATAAACTTTTAATACCACAGATATATTGTATATCTGTTTTTGTAACATGGCCCTTTGGAGGGCCACAGATCATTGTAATATCTAACATTTTTTCACACACTCCCCAAAACCAATTTTTGTCCCATTGGGGGTGATACTGGCCCCGTTGAGAATGTATGATCTAGCATAACACTTCACTTACCTTATGAGAGTTATCATTGATTTCACAGAATCACAAAATCTCAGGGGTGAAAATAACTTAAAGGCATTTACCCTTTTGCAAAATCCTTGATAAGTGATCATCTATCCCGTGCTTGGACACTTAGAGTAATGGGGAATTCACTATCTTACATGGCAGCCCCATCCATTTTTGGAGGGCTGTTTACTAGAAAGCTCTTTCCTGTTCTGAGTCTAGATCTGGTATGTCAAAGTTTTCATTCACTAGTGGGAGTTATACCCTTTGTGGCACCAAAGGCACATAGGTGCAATGGAGGGTAGAAATCCATAGAATATTTGGTTTCTGTTCCTAGGGACCAGACAGCAATTGTGTGCATTTGTGAGTGATATGGAAATTCTCTTGTGATCCACCTACTTCAAATTTTACGCTTATTGACTTTATATCTCTAATAATACAGTGTAAAGTTTCTCCAGCTTCTGGAAGAAGCCACATCACACTTTAATTCATCTTACTGTCAACTAAAATTTCACAGTATTGGTGTTGTTTTTAGAGGTGCTGGAAGTGGTGCAATAGAAAAAGCAATAGAATTGGGATGAGAAGATCAGAGTGTGATAAGAAATAAGCTACATTTTTTACTTAAAATAAGTAATCAATTATAGAACTAAAAATAACAATATAACTAGAAAACACAGGTGGAGGGAGAGGGAAGGAGGAGATGGGTGATAGTAAAAGTGAGCTAAACCCTCATCCTTCCTAGTGGGGCGTCAATTGTGTTCTCTGAAAGTGATAAATTAAGGAGTGGAGAGACAAACATAGCACTTTGAGTTATGGAAATAGCTATGAAATTCTAAAAACAGAAGCAGACAGAGGGGTGGGATAAAGTGTGGGTGGAAGATTCTTGATTTTCTTCATAAATTCTCAACCATCTGGCATTTTACCAAATACATATACATATTAATTAAAATTAAAAACAAAAGAATGATGGAACAAAAAATCAACCAGAGTAGTGCTCTGTCACGAACTACTGGCCTGACTTGAATAAGTCATCTAATCTTGGATTTAAATTTCTCATCTGTAAAATGGGCTGTCAGTGATTTTCAATGTTTTTAAAATAAAATATTACACAGAATCCCAGTACATGAAAACAAACTCTAACGGAGCTCCTCTGATGGGGGGTTGGGGAGAGGTACTGGGAGTTGAACCCACTATGCCTCCCCCTTATCCTTTTCCTTCACCTCCTCACCCTCACCCCCACTGCAGGCAGCCCTGAGACACCTCATCAAAGAATTGCAAGAATTTAGTTTGAAAACCATTACCCTGCATTGTTGTTTTTCAAATTACGATCATAATCCATACATTTGGTAGTTTGGAATCAGTACAGTTTTTTCTAGAACAGAATAGAATAAAATCTAATAGAATAGAAAAATTAGAATGCAATGAATTGCCTTAATTTGCACTCCTCTTGTTTCCGTTGTATGTGCATATGTGTTCACTACCTTCCTGGCCAGCTGGGCGGAAGGAAGTTTCCGGGAGTTTGTCCTGTTGAGGACTTCAGCAGTGGAGCAAGGAGGATGCCCCATGTCTGGAGACCTGACCTAAGCATGCTGTGTAAAATGGGGTGGGGGGAGGGCTCTGAGTAGAGATTACCAGCCAGGTCCAGACCCCCACCATTAGGCCTCCTGTGCAGAACCTCTCCTGCTGCTGAGCCCACAGCTGCACCCTGAGCCATAAGGGCTGTGTGGGAGGGGCTGCCCACTCATACAGAAGCCAGGTGGGGGTCCTTCCTAATTCTGCTGCCATACACATTCTGGTTATTTTTGTAATGAGACTGTTGAATAAAAATGTCACCACTGGGGCTGGCCCTGTGGCGTAGTGGTTAAGTTGTCGCACCCCACTATGGCGGCTCAGGGTTCTCGGGTTCAGATCCCAGGCGTGGACCTACACACACTCGTCAGGTCATGCTGTGGCCGCATCCCATATACAAAATAGAGGAAGATGGGCACAGATGTTGGCTCAGGGCAAATCTTCCTCAGCAATAAAAGGAGGGTTGGCAATGGATGTTAGCTCAGAGCCAGTCTTCCTCACAATAAATAAATAAATAAATAAATAAATAAATAAATAAATAAATAAAAATTTAAAAAAAGAAAAAGAAAGTCACCACCCTTAAAAAAATGAAGAAGGAAGATGGACAATGTGTTTCTTGTTACCGGTCACAATCAAAATCTTTGTGTTGTTTTTCCCAAGTCTAACATTCTCTGATTCTGTGACTTCTCTGATTCATCTACCCTCTCTTAGGACCCCTATATAAGCAGCACAAACTGTAATAGAGTTTGTACCTTCTGCTAGAAAGTCTTCATATTTCCACCAGGCATCACAAAGACCGCTGGTCGGTCTGCAACTCTGAGTCCATCTTGGCAGGAGGAACCAGAGAGGGTACAATTTGAAAATCCTTCCAGAGGATTCTGATACATGCTCCTCCTTCCTCCTTGCCCCCCCCACCCCCCACCCACTAGACCAAGAGTAGAAACGGGCTGGTCATACAAATAGTAAAATGCATTTGGGAGGAACCTAGATAACTCTCAGTTGTTGAATAGGATGACCAATGGTTCTTCTTAATTAGTGAATTTTTATGCGGTAGAATCCTAAACAGATAAAGAATATCTCAGAAAGATTTCATTTCTATGAATGCTAGAATAAATATAGTGTTCTATACTATAATACCACAAGCTCAGGAAGGCACTATGTTCTCACAAATGAAAGAAAACTAGAAGAGACACACCAGAGGGAGGGGTTAGTTTGGTTCCTCAGACCCCTGGGGCCTCATGAACTCCTTGAAAGTATACAAAAAATTTTGTTTGGATGTACATATGTGCATTTTTTCCTAGGGTAAAAGGTCAATCACTTTCATCAGCTTCTCAAAGGAATACGGAATCTATGAAAGGTTAAAAACCACTGGGTTAGAGGATCGTGTTTATTACAAGTTCAAGACAAACCACTGTCTCCAGGTGAAACAAATTTTGACTTTACTTAATCAACAGAAAGCTTTGTTTTTCCTCTTTTGAAAAGGCCTTGAAAAAGCCTCACATCTGCCTCCACGGAGGGTCCATCAATTCAGTGCAGACAACCTTAGATGACATGCGGCTAGTGCAGGGAGGCCTCGGCATCAGTGTCACCTGTTACCGCTGGCAGCGAGCCCCCGCACGGACACCTATGAGAACACCCTCCACAAATCACTGACAGACTCGACAGGGGGCAGGAGGGCACAGAGAAAAAACAACAAAGCCACCTTCCTAATTTAAGATTATTTGCTAAGGATTTTACAAGATAAGGCACCATAAAGTTTATACTAAGTGCTCCCTCCCCCAGTTGAGAACATTTAGATGGTACATTTATCTTATTTCCTATACCTTATAATAATGCTGAGACAAAACACATCCACTATGTAAAACTGAAATGTTAGGTATTTTTACTACTAAAAACTTTAGTGCATCTAGAAGTATACCTTTCCAGAGTGTGGTCTGAGCTTCTTTCCACCTCAAAGCATCAGGAAAAACACTTTTCTACCACTTACTAGGAAAGATGTTCAATAGATCACCTCCTATGGCCAGCAAAGTAGGAGACTGCATTTCAAGAAACACAGAATGCAAAGGAAGAAGCTGTAAATAACTACTAGATACTGAGTGCCCTAAAGGTCTGCAGCATGTTTTGCTTTTGTTTTTTAAGCATCTAATACAGAATTGCGTCTACTACAGGATAGAGTTTTGGAATAACGCAGATCTGAATCACGGCACCATAGCATCCTAGCTTCCTCAGCCTGAGTTTCACTTTCTTCATCTGTAAAATAAAATAATAATGTCCATTGCCTTGTGTGTGAAAATTTTAAAAATCAAAAGATATAAAGCTCTCAGCAAGTATAGCTGCTCAGTACCTGTTGGTCCCTTGCCCCAACCCCTCACAGCCACCTCACTCCTCCTAGCAGGCTCTTAAATCCTGTTTCCAAGAATGACAAACACTTGGTCCTCCAGAAATGTGCCAGGAGGACACAGACTATTGGGGCACAATTCTCCTCTGAGATATATATATATACATATATACATATATATATATACACATATATACATATATATATGTATATATATATATATATTTTTTTTTTACCCCCTAATACCATACAGTGTTCCAGGAACCTCTTGGCAATTATTTCAAACTCGCCTCCACGCTTGCATCAAAATAGGTGACAGGAGAAGGATTCAGGTATGGCCCATACACTATGCCTGACAGCAGGATGGTACTGATACTGGGAACCAGCCAGGTTACACAAGAGGTTTGATCAGACTGGAAAAGCTTGGGGTCTGATGGCTTCAGTAGACAAGTGGTTGGTAGAGCAGCCATAATGAAGCAGTCTCCACAACTGCACGATGTGCAGAGACTGGGAATCCATGAGGCCAGATCAACAAGTCCTGGCACCCGTAGTAAGGTCTGTCCCAGGGCATCCTAGAGTGAGAGTTCAAGGATAGCTGCAGGGATGGCTTGGGTCTTCACTGGGTAGTGGGACACCAGACCTTAAGAAGAAGCCTCATTCTCTAAATATGGGGCTAGGTGGAGAAGTCAGGCCAGAGGCCCACGGGATGGATCAGCAGCACTTCAGGGTTTGCAGAGTGAAACACGGGCAGTGTACCCCTCAGGGCCCCTCAGGGCACAGTGGCAGAACCTGGTGGTCATCACTGGTGGGTCACATGAGGTTCTGCGCAACAGGGAGAGGAGGTCATAGTACATCCCCTCTGGATATGAGAGAGGGGAAAGAAGGACAAGCTTCCTACCTCCTGCTTAAGCCTGCAGAGTGGGGAGGACAGAGATAGAGCTAGAGATTGAGGGGAAGGGGAGGCAGGGATACAGAGCAGAGCGAGCAACCTCTCTTTCAGAGAACATTTTCTCCAAGTGAATCTTCTGCAACCTTTTTATTAAAAGGTAATTTGTGGCCATGACGGTTGTTGAGACTATAATTAGAAGATATTAGAAGAAAGAGTGGGAAATACACATCGAAACATCAGTCAATAGAAACTCTGGGTTCATTTCTCCACTACCATGTGGAGTAGCCCCTCTCCAGATGCCATGCCCAGCCCTTGCCTCAGATGCAGGCCCATGTCCTTGAGATCTGACACATCTCCAGTTGAGGTTTTGACTTAGCCCTGGTAGATGAAACCCCTGAGTCCGGACAGTCTGTCCTTGCTTTCCAAAAAAGCATCAGCTATCCTATTCCAGATGCATATCCTCGAATTGTTCAATGTTGGGAGGACAACCACCTCTGGAATAATCAAAAGGAAGCCAGGAAGATCAAATTAGCTTATTTGGGGTTTGAACCTATTTTCCTCACTAAGACTTTTTATTAACATTTAGTTACTCCCAGATGTATTAGTCAGGGTTCTCCAGAGAAATAGAACCAATAGGAGATATATACATATATATTTACATTTATGTATTTATGTACATGAGAGACAGAGAGAAAGAGAAACAGAGACAGAGAGAGAGAGAGAGGGAAATTTATCATAAGGAATTGGCTCACGTGATTATGGAGGCTGAGAAGTCTCAAGATCTGCAGTCAGCAAGCTGGAGATCCAAGAGAGCCTGTGGTGTTGTTCCAGTCTAACTCCAAAGGCCTGAGAACCAGGACCATCATAAGTTCTGGTCTGAGGGCAGGAGAAGACCAATGTCTCAGCTCAGCAGTCGGGTGGGTGAAGTTCCCTCTTACTCAGTCTTCGCTCTCTTCAGGTCTTCATGGATTGGATGAGAACTGCCCACATTAAGGAGAGCAATCTGCTTTACTGAATCTACCAATTCAAATGTTAATCTCATCCAGAAACACCCTCACAGACACACCCGGAATAAAGTTTGACCAAACGTCTGGGTACCGTGTGGCCCAGTTAAGTCGACACATAAAATTAACCATCACACAAGGGCTTGAATTTCACCTTTTACTTCTGCTGCCATCATCTGTTGGGGCACCCATGAATAGAAAAAGGGCAAAGTGACATCAGTAATGGGGCAGGTGAGCCAAGCTACAGACTTGACCATCCTCCCCAGAAACCAAAGATTTCCTGGATTTGTTCATGTGTAAATATAGAATCCTTTCTTTGGAGGAGAAAATAGTTGGACCACAGGCTTAAGATGATTGAATTTTATCTATTACTTTAAGGGTTTTTTTGTTGTTGTTCAAAAGTTTTATAGAATATAAATCCCATGAACAACACGCCAACTATTCACAGCATTCTTTTTCTCTGTGGTACCTGACCAAGGTAGAGGCCCACATTTTACAAAGGGTTCTGCTCCTTTTGCTTAACCTCATTTGGGGTACATGGTAATAGATCACAGCATGGGACTTGGAGTCAGCGGCTGGACTCTGAATCCCACCTCTGCAACTGGGCAACCTCTAACAAGCTGTTTACTGCCCTAAGCCTTTGTTTTTCCACTTGTAAAATCAGAAGGCATCTTCTCCTCCACAAGATTGCTGGAGGAATCAAATGAACCAATGCACGTTGAAAGCACTATGTATTCTAAATCATTATATAAATGTTGGCCCACATACTTGTCATTTTAGTAGCAATTCTGGCTTCTGTCATAGTGATGGCATCATGGTTGGTGTATAGGTTTCCTGTTGCTACTGTAACAAATGATTACAAACTTAGCGGTTTAAAACACAAATTTATTATCTTGTAATTCTGGAGGTCAAAAGTCCAGAATGGTTCACACTGGGCTAAAATCAAGGTGTCAGCAAGCTGGTTCTTTCTGGAGGTTCTGGGGGAAAATCTGTTTCCTCATCTTTTTTAGCTTCTACGGGTCACCTGCATTCTTTGGCTCATGGCCTCGTTTCTCCACCTTCAAAGCCAGCAATGGTGGGCCAAGTCCTTCTCACACTACCATTTCTCTGCTTCTCTCTCTTCTGCCTCCTTCTACCACTTATAAGGACCCTTGTGATAACATTGGGCCCAGTAGGAAAATCCAAGATAATCTCCCATCTGAAGGTCAGCTGATTAGAAATTCCATCTGCAACTTTAATTCCCCTTTGCCATGAAACTGAATATATTCAAAGTTCTGGGGATTAGGAAATGGACTTCTAAGTGGGGGGAGTGGCCATTATTCTGGCTTCACTTACTCTTTGTAAACTTTGTTTACTCGTTCCCCAACATAAATTTAGATTTTAAAGTACTGTACCTATACAAATTCATCATATCTGCTTTCCCTGATCAGTTTGAAGTTAATAAAAAACATAGCCATTTTTTCAGATCTTCCCCCAAGGCACTCATTCCTATTAAAAAAAAAAACTTAGGGGTGGCCCTGTGGCTTAGCAGTTAAGTGTGTGCGCTCCGCTAGTGGCAGCCTAGGTTCGGATCCCGGGCGCGGACCGACGCACTGCTTCTCCGGCCATGCTGAGGCCGCGTCCCACATACAGCAACTAGAAGGATGTGCAACTATGACATACAACTATCTACTGGGGCTTTGGGGGAAAAAAAAGGAGGAGGATTGGCAATAGATGTTAGCTCAGAGCCAGTCGTCTTCAGCAAAAAGAGGAGGATTGGCATGGATGTTAGCTCCGGGCTGATCTTCCTTACAAAAAAGAAAAAAAAACTTATTTAGAACATCTAAAAATTCAATAAAGAACCTTTTTAAAATAAGAAAAGTATCTATAATCCAAACACTCTTAGCAACTATTGTATTTTGGCATGTTTCCTTGAAGTGTGTATTTTTTTTACAAAGTTGAGAACATACTATACATACAAATGTTTATGCTGTTTAAATGATTGCATCAATATGTTAAATTTACAAACTGTGAACACAAATTTTAATGGCTGCATAATATTTCACGGCAGCAAGGTAAGAAAATTTATGTGGATGTTATTGTTGAACATTTAGTTTGTTTAAATTTTTTAATTATTAAAAATAATGAATGTTTAAAATCTTTTATGATTCATATTTGTTTGAATTTCTAGTTATTTCCTTATGTGAGAGTTCCAGAATTTACGGGCCAAAGGGAATGAATAGATTCAAAGCTGTTGATTCAGATTGTCAAATCACTTTCTTCAAATAATAGTCTATTATACTCCCTCCAGGAGTATGTCAGGGCCTGTTTCAACACACCCCAGCCAGCATTGGATATTCTCATTCTTCTATTCTTTGCTAATTTTTAGTTGAAACTGACATCTCATTGTTTGTATATGTATCTCCTTTGATTATGTGTCTGAACATTTTTTCATATGTTTACCTAATACTTGTATTTCACATTTTGTGAATTGTCTGCACATGAAGGACATTCATTCTTTCCAAACCTAGTTATGCTTGTAGAGGTGAAATGCAAGAATACTCTCTACGTCAACAGTAACTCAGAAATTCTTTCTCTATTCTTACTCAGCTTGAAGGTTCTTAGCCCTTATCAGGTTCTCCAAGGACCATTGTGCCAGTTTGTCTCGGAATAGACTTTCTTTACAGCTTTCAAGCTGCTCTGTGGGTTTCCTCACTTCAGCTCAGTTGTCAGGTCCAGCCTTCAGCTGGCAAAACTTCCAACAGATCCAGACACTTTTCTCTTGCCTGCTGCCTTCCCACTCTGACTTCATTTTCCTCTATTCCTTCCAGCATCTCCCTATGACTTGCTCTGGTTCAATTTCCTGAGAGAATAGACCTTCAGTCTCCTGCCAGGGTCGAGAAGAGGTAGCCAGCCAGCTGTCCCAGGTAGAAGGCAACCGAGGCCTCATTCCGTCTTATGTAAACATTCACCAATCCTCCCGGTTCAGCCTCACCCTTCACCTCTGCTGCTGTGGTACCAGATGCCTCAGGTTCCAAGACCTACCCTCATTCTGCTTTGGTTGTCTCCTTCTGTACACATTTCAGTTCCACTTGTCCTTCTGCTGAACTAACCCAACATTTCCACTTACTTTTCATCCTCTAAAATTTTATTGATATCTCTCATCTGCTCTTGTCTCTTCTTCTGTTCTCTTGGTCTTTTTGGGTTTACACATTTTTGAATTTTGAATTTTGAATTCCTCTACTGACATTTTGATGGTGTCTGAGAGCAAACGTTCAATCCATCATGTGTTTCTTCTTTACTCTCTGCTCCTGGAGATTTATAAATACTTATAAATACTCCTTCTCTTCTCTTTTTGCCCTCCAAAACATTCCTTCCCGCTCATCTTCATCCAATATACCCAGCACAATTTCTTAAATAACGTTAGGCTTTTCCGAAAGATAAGATGTACCATGACTTCAAGCAGTTTCTGTGTCATCACCCTGTCCCATTCCACTGTAACTTACCCTGCAACAATTCTGAGGTAAGAAAACCCTAAGGGCCAGGTGGGCCATATAAATGGGGGGAAAAGGAAAATGTTGGAAAAGCAATAAATATAATATTTAAATATATATTTAAATATATATATTGCCCACATTCTATACACAATAAAATCTACAGAGCACCTGGTTGTACTGCAATGATAGGCTTCATCTAGGTTCCTAAGGCCAGCATTATAAAAGGTCTCACTGCGTTTCATACACTCCAGAGAATGATTACTTTTCTATGCCAGGGGTAGGACATGGCATCACAAGATGCCAATTATAACTCACAGTTATAACTCCAGTTATAACTCACAGGCAATTTGTTCAGGTCACAGTCTAGGAACTTCAAAGATACCCAAAATGTACTTCCCAGGCTGCAGAACACTTAAAAAGCATTCCAGTCCCATGGCTGTGCTGGCCTCGACTATAAACCATCGCTGTTTTTTTCCAAATCACTTATCTTGATTATTAAGTTGTGCTTAAGAATTGGAAGGTGATGGAAGTTGGTGCAAAGAAACAAGATTACAACATGTATCTTGACATTTCAAATAATTTAATCTCAAAAAGGGGGTACTTAAACTGGTTTTCCTGTTTCCAGATTAACTGTTGACATCAAATCAGAGACATCTCAACTTTTCTAGAGGCTCCTAGTCCCAGGGTTAACACGAACGACAATAAAGCTGCTCTGCTTGCTGCAGAGACTAAAATAACCTCAGCAGAGTTTTCATTCTAAACATTATAAGCCACCTTGTGAGACATTGAGTATAATCAAAGAATGTGCCCAAATGGTTCCCAAATATCCTAAAACTTTACCTTAAAGAATGAAAAAAATTTGGAGTTAAGGTCATATGTCAGCTTAAAAAATAATCAAAACTCGCTAATCCCGGAAGGAAATCAATAATTGCAAAAGAACAACAAACAAAAAACAAGATAAATGGCTCCATGGGCAATAAAGTGATATTAACAAGGGAAGGAAATTCTAAAATCCCTGGATGTTAGAGAATCACATTAGAAGGTATATTTGAATATATGATTACCTTCAACATGAGTCTCAAGCACAAAATATAAATTAGATTCTTCCTTCCTTGTTCTTGTAACTTGATGCTTTATCAATCTACACAATTACTGTCTTTTTGGTCAACTTTCAAAATTTAATAGAATGTATTCGGGAGGAAAAGAAAAGGAGGCTATCACCAGTGCAGGCAATATGGACAACTTCATATCGTTGTCATAATTTCTAAACGAAACATAATTTTAAAGTCTGAACTTTATTGCTGTTCAAAAGTGTTTACTTAAAAAAGAGTCTGACTGTAGTTTAAAATACCTCCCTCATAATTCCATTTACAAGGAGTGAAAATAAATCTCACTCAGCATCTTGGCGTCTCAACATGGCTCTTCCTTTTCCCCAGTCATAGAACTATCTTCTTCCCAATGAACCTCAGAAGTTCACCTCTAAACCACCTCTTGCAGAATGGGATACAAGTTTTAAAAACAGTATTATTTTCACATCTTATTTCTTATAAAACAGATAAAAGGCTGATGGTGAACCCCTTGAACTGAGTATCAAGCTGTCTCTTTCAACTTCATTTTAATGGAATGATGTAAAACTGTGTGATCTCTCAAGTTCTTTTAGGCTGAGAAATAGAACGTGTCTATGATATCACTTACCATGAATAGATTTAGGTAGAGTTGGTATGCATGTATTTCCCATCCATCAAAATTATCCGACATCTCACCTTGAGTGTTAGACACCTTAATGGATTTGGTCTCCAGAAAGCAAGGTGATTGGTTAGATGAAGGGCATGGAGCTGAGTTTATCAGTGGCCCTCCAACAAAGTGTCACGGGTCAGGGGAAAGATACCAGCTCCATTATTAATGATGACAGTTCAAGCGTCCCTTGGGGAAAACAAGCTGCTGGCCGGGTCTGTGCAACCAGCAGTAGGAACTCTTGCACTCAGGTTTGTCAATCAGCAATAAGGTAGGTGTGCCTGCCTACCCCCTGCCTCCACAAAAAACACACATCCAGAGAAGAAAGGAAGAGAGGAAAAGAGATTTCTATTTTGCTTTTACTTCTAAAGACACTGTCAGCTTTGAGGGAATAAGAGATGGCAGTTGCTGAAGAGTCCCTTGTGCGCCAAGGTATGCCTCATCTTGAGCAAGACCAGTGATAGTTCCCTCACCTCTAGGCAGGAAAAATTCTTCAGGCACAAGAATGATTAAGTTCATAGCATGCATGCACGCACACAGACACACATGGGCAGTACTCCACAATGGGAAAAAAGCCTTCTCTAAGGTGAGCAGGAAAGAGAGCATTTTCTCATTACCAATTTCTCTCTCTTTGGGAATGTCCAGTGATTACAGGGTGGTGTCAACTGAAATTATTTTCTATCTTTATAACTAATTCATTAAATAAATATTTATTGGGTGCTATTACGTGCTAATGATCCTAACCTTCTCCTGTGAAACATTTTCTTCCCCCCAAATAAGAAAATAATGTCATACCTTACACAAAAATGTCTCCCACTCAGACAAGGAACATATTTGGCTCTGATCAAGTGTCTTATTTCAGTTTATAAGCTTGTCATTCAACAAAGGCCAATTGATAGAAGAAAATCTGCTTCTAAGCCACAAGATGATTTATAATACCAAATAGTTATGCCTCTTTAGATTATTATGGCTATTATAAAAACACGGAAATTTCTACAATATCTCACGTGATGACCAAGTCATGAAACAATTTGTTAAATCTTTGTATATAGTTCCAAGACAAAGTTCTTCCTTCACTATATCAAAATAACTAATGTTTCTCATAATTTACATGCATTGTTCCTAGTGTTACACTATGAGGCTACATAGAATATTCAAGACTTCTACAGTTGGAATCATAATTACAGTTGGCATTTATTGGGTGTTTACTATGTGTAACGCCTTGTGCTAAATTCTTCATAGACATTATAATGTTATCTCCCTCTGTAAACACAAGACCCGCACCGTCCCCTTTTACAGGCAAAATACACCAAGATTTGACAGCTGTTTTTCATATGATTGTTTCCAGACCTTCCAACATTTTGATTACCCTCTTCTGGTCAGCTCCACTTTGTCAGTGCGTCTCTTAAAATGTGGCACCCCTATCTAGTCACAATCTTCCAGATGTGAGTTAACCAATTCCAAATACAAGGGACTATTATTTCCTTGGTCTGGAAAGACTATTTTTCTCAGTCTGGCCTAAGAAGATAGGAGTTTTTTGTTTGTTTGTTTTAGGGGGTGTTTTTTTGGCAAATCACATGACTTGCTCATGTTGACCTTGCTGTCAACAAAAACCCTGAGACTTTTCTTCATATAAACTACATTTAAGCCAAATCTCCACCATCCTGTGCAGTTGATTTTTAATGTAAGGGAAAGGTTTACTTTGCATGTATTTATCCCTATTAAAGATATTCTCTTCAATTCACTGTTCCTTCCAGACTATAAAGATCTTTTTGAATCTTATTTTATCACTCAACACATTAACTTCCTTTATAGCATCTGAAAACGAAGTCACTATGTCGTCTACATCTTCATCTAAGATGATAATTTCACAAGTTGAATGGTCCCATGTGGCATGCCAGGTAAAAATTTTTCGCCCAGTGGATAATCAGTTCATTAGTGAGAGATCCTGCAGACCTTCAAACAGTTTTGGATCTACCTAATTATTTTATCTTCTAGACCTTTTTCTTCATTTTGTCCTCAGTGGTACCCAGCAACGTTGTCAGCTGCTTCACTAGACTCACGATGCAATAGTCCAATCTACCAGTTTGGTAACATAGGAACAAAAAGAAGAGCTACTGTAAATTGTTCTTGGTGAACTCATATTGATTGCTGAGAATTGCAACTTACTTTCTTAACCTAACAAATAACTTTTCCAAAATTCACTACAGAATCTTGCCAAAGGTCAATATAATTTAGGTTTTTCTTCCTGGAATTCATGTTCTTCCTTGCCCCTATCCATATACATTTTGTAAATATTGGGACAATATTTGCTTATCTTTATTCTTAATACCTCATGTTCACTCTCTAAGATTACCAACATTGGGATTGGGTTCTTATCTGCAGTGAGTGCACTGGAATGAAATCCAACTTCATCTGAGTCCCTGAATTCATTTAAAGCAGGTGGGTACTTTTTTCTATTCTCTCGTCTCTCCAGGAGCTCAAGTCTTTCTTAATACTATTTTATCTATTATTTTTAATTTGAACGTGAGTGTCTTCACAACAGCCCCAGGAGGTAGTTGGCTCAATTATTTTTATTCTCCTTTCTTTAGAAGTCATTCAGACTCAAAGAGATTAGTTGAGCAGTTATCAAGTAGAAAGTTAGAACTGAACCCAACTGTCTTACCTGCAAATTCAGTGCTTTTAAAACTACTTTGATGTCTCCTTTTTTTAACTTGCAGGCAAAATGTTGCCTTTGTAAGTGAATCTGTATGATCTGTGTTTCAGAAAAAATTAAAGGTCAAAACTATGTAACCTTAAATTTATCCCCCTTTGTTTTTATGCCAGAATACCTGGATCCAAATTTGTCATCTGGTCCCTCCACTTTGGCCCAGAAAATTATCTACTATTTATATTTCTTTCCTGTTATGTTTTACTTTGAACTGTCTCATATTATATGTGTTTCAACCCATTTTTTGGAAATAGTCCATAAACAAATCTTAAATAATTCATTTAGATTGACTTTTTTCCTCAAGAAACTCCAACACAGCTAGTAAAACAGCAGCCCCACTGTCATCTTCTTCTTTCCTGTAACCCTTTTATTCCCCACATAGTTAGGGATACTGGAATTGCTACCTTAATCCTCAAACAGCTGATTTAGTTCCTCTATGAATCTGCTCTGCCATTCCTACCAGAAAAAAAATTTTAGGGGCCAGCCTGGTGGTATAGCAGTTAAGTGCGCGCTCCGCAACAGCGGCCTGGGGTTCGAAGGTTCGGATCCCAGGCGCTGACTGACGCACCGCTTGTCAAGCCATGCTGTGGTGGCATCCCGGAAGATGGGCACGGATGTTAGCCCAGGGCCAATCTTCCTCAGCAAAAAGAGGAAGATTGGCAACGGATGTTAGCTCAGGGCTAAACTTCCTTACAAAAAAAAAAAAAAAACTAAAAAAAAGAAAAAAAATTTTACCATCCCTTAATAAAAGTAAAGAAACTTAGCTACAGACAATCAAAGACTATGCAAAGACAGATCAGATACAAATCACAAAAGAAAACAAGCTTTACAGATAGTGCTAATGGCTGAAAATCCAACAAAGATTTGCATGTGTATAAGTACATTTAAAGGATTTATACATTTAAGAATGTATTGTTTTTGATTTTAATTGGTTTTTCTTGTGCTTAGATTAGAATTTTTTTGTATTTATTCTGCTCGTGGTATCTAGATCTTAAATCTGTTGCTTGATTTCTTTCATTATTTTTTCAAAGTTCTAGGCCATTATCTTTTCAAATATTATTTCTGGCCCATTCTCTCTCATCTCCTCTCAATCCTTCTGGAACTCCCATAATATATATGTTACCTCTTCTCACTGTATCCTCTATATCTTTTAGTCATCATTATTTTCCCCCATGTTCATTCTGGATATTTTCTTCTGACCTTTCTTCCAGTTTTCTAATTCTCTCTTCACCTATGTCTAAGGTACAAACACATTTATTGCAGTCTTAACTTTTATTTTTGTGTTGTTTATTGTGTTATGTTATATAGTTTCCAGTTTTATGCTTAAATTCACAATCTTGTCTTATCTCCTTGAACATAGTAAGCATATTTATTTTAATGTCTATTTCTGATAACTACAATATCTGCAGCCCCTGTGGGCCTTTTTCTATTGTCTGTTGTTTCTGCTGGTTTTGCTCATAAAGTTTTATCATCTTGTGTGCTTGGTTATTTTTTATTTTTGTATTGTATTGTATTTACAGAATTGTTCATAGAACTAAACTGTGGCCAGGGATGATGTTTTATTTCTCCAAAGAGGTTTTACATATGCTAATATCAGATAGCTGGAGACACAAGTGATTTGATAACCTCAGTCCAATTTCAGAGATTGAGATGATTTAAAACTAAGCTGAACTCTCTAAAGAGTTCCTGTTTACTTTGGGTTTGCCCTTATATTTTGAGTAGGGACCTTCAAGATACAACCTAATTGAGGCAGCTTCACCAGGTCGCCCAACAACTTGGCAAGCCCTGGACTCAAATCCCTATCCCAGCCCCATGAAGCTTTCAAAAGCTCTGCTCTGCCTCTCAGCCTCTCAATATATCCTCCAGAATTGGCAAATTCTCCAAAGGAAAAATGGCCCTAGGTGCTGGGCTCACCTCTCTGTGCCTCCATTCCCTCCAAATTCTAGACAATAATTATTTACTATCTTGTTAGCTGTCTGATGTTTTTAAACCAATTTAAAGAAATATTTTGTCCAGAATTTCTGGTTGTCCTTAGCATAAAGTTGATTCAAAAAACCTAGTCTGCCATTACAGAAAACAGAAGACTCTAGGACTTCTGTTTATTCATGGATTACATTAGTCACTTCTGCAGCCAAACATCAGCAATCAGGCTCATTTTTGAATTGATGGCCTTTCCCTTGCTGAGGCAACCACAATGATCCAACAGTATTATGAAGGTGTAATAATTTCATCATAATTGCTTTATGCCTGTCTTCAGCTCACCTTACTTCAGATAGGAGTCCCTAAGTTTTGTTTCAGTTGGCTTTACTTGGTAAAGCCTCCTCATTTACTACTGCCATAAGAAATACTACTAAAGGCAGGAAGGTGTAGTGGAAAGAACACTGGAATCGGAGTTAGAAAACTCAGATTTGAATCCATTTCCACCATGTATTTACTGCCTTTGTTCCACAGTTCCTCTCACCACGCACCAAGCCTGCTATTAGCATGTAGACTACAAAGGTGAATGAGATTCAGTCTTTGGCCTCTTCTCAGTTTCTATAAGTCTTAACATGTTTATCTATAAGTTAGGAATTAATCTACCTCACGTAGTTGTTGTAAGGATTAACTAAGGAAACTTAAGTTATGGCATTGAATTCACAACTATTGACATATAGGAGGCACTTAATTACTATTTGTTGAATGATTTCAATTTTAAACACAATATTTTATGCAACAGATTTGTTTCTAAAAATGTTTATAAATTAATAATTTTTTAAATGCACTAAGGGAGCTAAGTTTTGAAAGGGAATTTATTGAAGATGTGGGAAGAATCCTCCTTCTATAGGGTATTATATCCACTTTATTTAATCTCTATTAATCATATTTTCATAAAATTAATTTGATCAGAGTAATTTATACCTGCAATAAAGATATGGGCACTTCCTCTATTCAGATGGTCTTGGAAGCATTACAGGCACCCCTTGGTGGGACTGTAAACAGTGATATTGTTCTATATGTGTGATATATGTGTCTATAACAGCGAAGTATTGAGCTGAGCTGGCATGGACAATCTAAGTCAAATGTGGAGTGTATGTCACAAGAATATCATATGAGGCCATGAGGTTTAGCAAACACTAGAAATAAAGCCTTACAATCAATTTCTTAAGACCATCATTCCAGATATTAATGCAAACATGATTTTTTTGGTTCTGAAGGGTGAAATGTTTTGTTTTATAACGTTATTGCATTTCATAAGATTTCATCATTTATTATGTTGACTGGAATTTTTGTCATTGTTTTAAGTAGAACTCTTTATGAGATCATTTTTTTCCCTTTAGAATCTAAATCTGGGTAATAACTATGGTATTTTCAGTTTCCACTTGTTTGCAGGTTGTCATTTTCTGAAAAATTTTTTAGAAAACAAAAACCTTAGCTCTCTAATGGAAATGTAAACACCCTGACTTCATTTTGATAATGTGCTGGTAGTGAGTATAAATGATAATAAACAAATGTGGATTCATTACCATAACTCAGGAAAACAATATTACACTAGAAATTCTAGATAGTCTTTTCAGGATGGATGTAGACTTAAAACATTATACAAACTCATTACTAAGAAAGTTCTGATAATAATTAGCTTCTTAGCAACACAGGGACTTTTTAGGGCAAGTATCTGTTATAAATGTTAAAATAAAAGAGAAATATTCATGAAAGCCTTCCATTTGAATGTGTCATTCACTTTATAATGTTTTAAAAGGCCAATATTTTTATGAATCCAATTATGCATATTTACTGTCAATTCATTTCAAAATTGGTTTCAATCTACTGATTTCTTGCTGTAGATCCTTGCAATTATGCAAACGAATTTCCAATAGATTTCAAAATTAAATGCGGTTTATTGGTAGCAAAGGAGGTAGTGACAGCACAGGACATGGAGTTGCACTGCTAAGGTTAAAATTCCTGCTTTACCACTTAGTAGCTGTGTTGAGGCAAATAAACTGAACTTCCTTAAGACTCCATTTTGTCATCTGTAAAATGGGAATAACAATAATAGCACCTACCTCCTAGAATATTGTGAGGATTAAATGAGATCAATCATATAAAGTGATGTGCATAGGCTTGACACACAGTAAGCACTCACTAAGTAGTAGCTACAGGTAGTATATCCTAAAATATATATTAAATGCATAGTTCATGTTAGGAAGGAGCAATGAAAGTAAGAGTCGATAACAGTTACATATTTGGCCATCATTCTTTAGCCACATGCTCCATACTTGTGTGGGTCACTTAGCAAGTCCATTATATCATCTCCGCAACCTTAGCGCTACCAGTCAGCAAGAAGATGAGATGTTCATAAATAAACTTACATAGAAAAATAAGATAAAAGAAAAAAGGGAGTCGAATTCTATCATCGATGTAATTTTATATATGAAAATAGACCAGAGTCTCATAGAATATAAGAAAAAAAAGTTATACCATGTTTCCAACTCGTTCCATATTTAAGCATCTCTCAGGAATAAAAAAAATACTTCCTTAATATGATTTTTAAAAATATCACACACAGAGCCAACATCAACAGCCAGTAGAGACATTCCTATTAAAATTGGGAAGAAAACAAAGGCGCCCACTAACACCATCCTTATTTAAAATTGCTCTGAAAGTTCTGGACAATGTCATAAGATATGAAACTGAAATGAGACATAACAATTAGAAGAGGGAATACATTGATCACATTGTAGATTACAACGTTAGACAATATGAGAATGCACTGGAAAAACTAGAATTAACAAAGTTTAATGAAGTACATGGAAGCTAAAAATCAGTATCTAAAAATATCTAAAATATATCTAAAAATCAGTAAGTGTCTACATAATACTATATTGTCTACCCACCTGTACTACTAGTTATTATTTACTCTCCTACTCAGTTAAACTATCCTATCCCAGTGGCTCAATTCTTCACTGCTCCAATTATTTATGCAATTTATGGTCATTGGCTTAGGCTCTTATTTATTTGCTTAAAATGTCAAAACAGTAATAAAAGTAACCTAGGAAATTATTGGTGTGGCTTTTGGCCCAACAGTGCTACCATATGGTCCCCTAGGGAAGTATATCTGATCTTCTTCTGAGCGCTGGACGAGAACCAGGCTGAGGCGAGGTTTTCATTTTTTCAACAAATACGTCCTGCATATCTATGCCAGATGCTGTACTAATGCTGGGAACACAATAACGACCTGGCTCCTGGCCTCATGGAGTCTGCAGTCTGATAAAAAAAAAAACAAAAAAACAGAAATTAAATAAGTAAACCCAAGAAAATATTTATTAAGTGCAAGTTGTGTCAAGGTCTGTGAAGGAATAACAGAAAAACAGAAAGTGGCAGGGGTGAGGGAGGAGGAGAGCAAGTATAAAATTTAGAATGAGGGTCAGCAAGTCTGGCTGAAGAAATTACAAATACAAAAAATACAAATATAAAATTAGATAGAGATCTTGAAAGGGGCCTGGATGATCATGAGCATTATTTACTTCACAGTAAATCAACCTCTGGCTATAGGGGAGGGAGGCAGAAATCCCATTAAGAGATAACGTTTATAGAACATCTACTATTGCCAGACATTGGTTTGTACACTTTAAACATACTTTAATTCGCTTAATTCTACAACAATCCTATGAGATGTTTTTATCTTCTCCATTTCACAGATAAGGAAACTGAGGTTTGGTGAGGTAGGAAGTACATCCAGGTCAACAGCAAGGGAGCAGTAGAGCTGATACGTGAACCAGATTCTAGCCCTTGGTTATGATGCTACTCTGCCTCAATATACAACTCTCAGGTTTAGGGATTGAGAAACAAGAGAAATGACAATACCATTTATTGACAAAAAAATGCAAGATGAGCAATTGGGGGGGATCTGGAGAGCAAGAGTTTGGTTCAGAATAAGTTAAGTGTGCAACATCTAATACCATTTAAATTGCGATGTCAAGTAGGCTGTTGGATATACAAGTCTGAGTCTCAGAAAAGAGATCTAAGTGGAAGACGTACATGCGGGAGGCACCAGCATGGGAATGAATGAGGCAACCCCGGGAGACGATGCTGAGAAGGTGAAGAGACTTAAAGGAGACCAAAAAGAGGGTGCAGTTAGGTGAGAGGAAAACCAGTATCACAGAAGCCAAAGAAGTATACAATGAACTATATAACCGAATATGGAATTAGTGACCTTGACTCCCCAGTCAAGTGCAAACAGAAATGAGCTTGAAGGAAAATGCCACTGTTTAAGAACAACCCAGGGTCAGCCCCAGTGGCACAGTGGTTAAGTTCAGCACGTGCCAATTTGGCGGCCGGGGTTTGGTTCCCAGGCACAGACCTACACCATTTGTCTGTCAGTGGCCATGCTGTAGGGTGACTCACCTACAAAAAGAGGAAGATTGGCAACGGATATTAACTCAGCATGAATCTTCCTCAGGAAAAAAAAAAAGAAGAAGAATCTCTTGTTGAATTTTAAAAAAAAAGAACATCCCAAACTCCTTCTTTTAGAAGCCTTCTTAAAAAGCAAGCAGAGGAGCTGGCTTCGTGGTGCAAGCAGTTAAGTGCACGAGCTCCGCTGCGGTGGCCCGGGGTTCGCCGGTTCGGATCCTGGGTGCACTAATGCACCACTTGTCAACCATGCAGAGGCAGTGTCCCATATAAAGTAGAGGAAGATGGGCATGGACGTTAGCTCAGGGCCAGTTTTCCTCAGCAAAAAAAAGAGGAGGATTGGCAGATGTTAGCTCAGGGCCAATCTTCCTCACCAAAAAAACAAAAAGCAACCAGAGATAGACTGATGAAGAGAAGCCTCTGAGCAAGCATTCTACAAATACAACAAACAATTCATGGGATGACCTGGTCACTGCCTAGATAGGGGGAAATCTTCAAGTGCATTCCAGGTCCAACACCACCTGGGGAGAAGACCAGAACTCTGGAAGATGTAGGGAATGCATGACACAAGCATACAACCGACCCCTTGGTCCCCCGATCCAGCAGACCTTTTTTAACTTTTTATTTTTCTTTCAGGTGCATAGAATTGGAGCAAACATAACCCACGTTCATGACACATGCATGGCCCAATATAATAATTAACTTATCTGGGTAGTTAGTTATTTTTAATATTGTAATGAAAGCACCTCCAAATCCAACACTTGAAACACTGGTCCATTAACCTTTGAAAAAGCCACTCAAGGAGATCTTGCTGGCACAGGGGAGTGAAACAGCTCGAAAATCCCAGGCTGGAATTGCAATGGACTTCCAGAGCTCCAAGAGTAAGCAATCTTAAGTCACATTAATAAGACTGTCCATGCCAAGGACAGTAGAAGTCCTGCTGCAGCCATCAGTGGGTACGTGGTGTCTGGTCTATTGTGATCACTTCTAGGAGTTACAATTTAAAGGAGAATGTTGACAAATCAACATTGACCAGAGAATATAATTTAGGATGGTGAGAGAAGGTGATGAACAACTGAAGACATATTTAGCCGAGAGTTGAAGGTGGTGGAGGCGGGGTGGGAGAGTGTGGTAGGGCCAGCAGATTAGGTCCTCTAGAGGTGTTCCACGCTGTGCCAGTGGGAAGAAAATGGCCAACGGTTGGTCTTTGCAGGAAAGTTGATTTTAGCTAAATAAAATGAAGAACTTCCTTAAAATATGCAGGCTTCTATCAACAGCTCTGAAAGAATAAGCTCTCTGTCACCAGCGAAATTCATTCAGAGACCGAATGACTGGTAGGGATGCTGCAGAAGGAACCACCTGCATTCGGGCAAAGATTGGGCCTGATCTACCAACCCTTAGTTTCTCTGGGCTTTCTTCATCAGGTTCTGCTCTCCAAATCCCTCTCCACGACCCCCTGCCATAACTAGTCGGCTGCCTTTTCTTAGCCGTACCCCACTGCCCCAAAGCTAGGGTGCTTATCAACTAGACATTAGGGCACTTATTTAAAGAGAAAATCTTGGCGTGACATCCTGCATTGTTTTACCCTTCCGGGTATCCTTCTATCCGATAGGCCGTGTTTTATGACGCCTTCCCACCCCAGCCCACGTGAGCTTCTGGCACAGCTCCCTGAACCTTCACTCTCCCTGAAAGTTACCCACCCCCCGCAACTTGCCTTTAAATTTCCAATGGTCTGAATATTGTCCGTCATATTTGTTCAAAAATTATCAGGTTTATTTTATATTGTTTGGGTGCTCTGGCCTGAAGTTTGGGGAATTGCTACTTCCTTTTCTCTACCCACTACCTTTACTACTTCCCCTTGCCTACACGTAACCTTCACTTCATGTTCTTTCTGTCCCTGCTGCTTCCCATCCCGTCCTACAACCCCTACTCGTCATCTTCAAGCTATTTTTTAAAAAAAGTAGAAATGTGGAGGCAAGAGATAAAAAAAAGAAGCAGAGAAGGCAAAACATCTTCTTTCTCTCTTTCCCAACTTGTAAAAGGAGGATAGCACCAGAGCGGGTAATCACTCAGGCCTTGGTCTCTGGGTTTGAAAGCAGCTGCCACCCTTTGCTAGCAGGGAGCCTTGGGCAAGTTACAGAACCTCTTTGAGCCTTAATTTCTCCATTAGTGAAATGAAGATAATAATAATAATATCTGCATCATAGATGAAGAAATGCGTGTGAAGGGCTTATACAGTGTCTGACATACAGTAAGTGACTAATGGATGTTTGTTGTTTCTATATCATGTGAGGAAACTATTCTATGACTAAGCACAGGATATGGTCATCTCTGGATTACATAGATCACATGTATGTATCTATTCCTAAAGAGATGCTTCCTCTCTGTTGCCCAGCTAAGAAAATTTATTTATTCCTGGAATAACAAATACCTATTAAGCGCATACGAAGTTTCATTCCTTGTGCTCAGTAGGGGTGTGGTTAAATAAACGCCTGTATAAACACACTCTGGACTATGCTGCTACAGCTAAAGCGAACTGGATATATTTATACGTATTATTATGGAAAGATCTCCAAAGATGTGGAATTCAGGGGGAAAAAGAAGTTGCTGAAAAGTTTATCCAGAGTGACACTATTCCCATAAAATTACACAAACACTCACAAAAAACTGCATATTTGGTATGGATCTATATATATATATAAAAGGAAGGTCTAGATCGGAGACACTAAACTGGGAAGGAAGCTAGGATGGGGAAGTGGGGAGTGGTTTAAAGGAATATTTGCGTTATTTGTTATGTTCAAGTTTTTTATATGGACAAGAAATTCATATAACATCTAGACAGTTTTTAAAAACAAGTAATAACATGGCCCCTGCCAGGTTTCTTGAAAGTCCAATTGCCACAGCTCCTGAGATTTCTGACTTCAAACAGGGATTTATTTATCAACTTAGAAAAAAAAAGCCTAACCACACACAGAAGATCCACCTAGATCCAAGTCTTGTCACTCTCTTCTTCAATGCCTTGAAAAATAAGGCAGAGGCATGTTTATATAATCACACCCACACGAAGTTCTAAATTTACCTATTCAGAAGTGTGCGCACATACACACGCCACCTCCCGGGAGAACCGCGGTCTGCGGGCTGACGCCATGGTCCAGCGCGCTGGCCACAGCTGCATGTCTTCCTGCTCGCCGCCTCGCTCCGGCAACAGCACCTTCCATTCTTTCATCAGCTTGAGTCTCAACAATATCAGTCTAGAGGAAGCAATAAAAAAAAGTCCTGGGTGACAGTTTTCACTTGCAATATGCAGGATGCTGAAGACCTAAGTTCCAACCTTCCTCCGTCATGCTTTGTGGTCCTGGCAAATCAGATTAACTTTGAGGAATCCGTGAAGCAGAGAAGATGATGCAAAAATACTGTCAATCCCTTTTAAATAGGAAACTTTGAATTTGCCGAGTCCTTAGAAAGCAGAAAGGGCTATATGGATACAAAACATGTACCTTTGTAACTTTTTATCTGTACACGTGATGTATGTAATTTGATAACAAGTGATTATATTTATGTAAAGAGTACATCCTAGATTATGTCAGTGTAAATAATGATGTATATAATATTTTATGTACATGCATAATTTTGTGTATACGAATGCTGTATTTTATATAATATGCATATTTTAAATGTCTATTAAATGCATATACTAACATGGTCACAAAATTTTATCTCTTGTTAATGTCTCAAATATCAATTCTAATGAGTGTCCATAATGAATATAATAATGGCTATCAGCAGAGCATATAGGTATAAACTGCATAATTTATAATTATTCAGTTAAGAGATAGTTTTGATATAGGATTAGTAAAGTATAATTTAAAAATCAAGGCCAGGACTAGGCTGAAACAAACGAGGTGCTTAGGGTGCAAAATCTGGGGATACCCTCACTTTCAGTTCCTGCAAACACGGCTTACCTCACCCTCGTTGCGTCCCGGATAAAAACGCCTCTGTGTCTCCCATCATCCTCATCGTCACCAGGAATAATTACAAATTATTAAACTCCAGGCACTGTTTTATGCACTTTACATATATTAACCTATCTAAATAAATGTCGTGGCTACAAGTAACATGAATTCTAAGTGAATTATGAGAAATTGTGCCTAATGAGTAAAATATTTTGAAAGCCATAACTGAAAAGCTGCAGTTAGACACGACCTCTGATGAGACCTCTGCAGCCCACACCAGATCTCCCAGGAAACCGCAGCACCTGCATTAAAATCCAGCGCACTTTTGTCTACATCAGATGTGGTGATGTTTTTCTTTGAATATATACAGCATCAAATATTCTTTTGGACTGGTCTCTCTCCATGTTGGGGCAGGTTGGCAGGCAGTAGGCTTCAGATCTATCTGCCTGGCTGTAATAAGATGGAAGAAGGATACCTATTTTCATTTTCTGTATTACTACTCCTACTTGGAAGAACAAGGTGGATAATGGAGCCTATGATAGTCTAACTGTACTTCAACAAGATAATTCGTTTACGTTTAAACTCAGACGTAGCCAAGGAAGGGGGATTTACACAACACATTATGTAGTATCTAGCTACCGGTGATTTACTGCTGCGCACTGAACGCCGTTGAAGCACAAGATGGATAGTAATACTATATTGTGGTATATATCCTGTTCACATCAGGCCTTCGTAATAGAAGCCGAACAGCAATCTACAGAACCTGTCTTAAATCTGCCATCTAAGATACTGATTGTAAAATAAAATGATCAAAATGCAGGTTATCTCTATACTGCCTTCCCCTGAGAGAGTGGTATGCAAAGAACTTCCTACTTTTTATTTATTTACATTCAGTCAACAGAAACATAAATTAAATTAAAAACCTTAGTGTTATGTGGACTGAATAAAGCACACCTAATATGTTGCTAAGTAGCTTTTTTTGGATATTACAGACTACAGCCTGTATTGTACTTTCATCCAGGGCACCTTTTACTACTTACTGACAACAAAATATGCTTATAAAAATAATAGACTAAAATGAATTTTGCAAACCAGCAATTTCACATGCTACAATCCTGCTGAGAAGGAACAATTTTCAGTGGGTCTTTTTATTTGACACATGAAATCAAACATTCCTGCCAATTGATTTCATTTTCAATAATTTCTTGAGGATGCCATGGAAATAGACCAGCACAAACTAGTTAACATTGCATAGAGAAATCACAAGTGAATTTTAAGCAAGTCTTTTTGTCTTTATAGGCAAGGAATTACAAGAACATTAAAGGCCAAACTTCCCTGTGAAAAGGGATGTCCTTGTGTGTTATAGAATGTAGAGGGCAGAAAAGCACCGGGTCTGGGTAAATCTTGCTCTCTTCTAAATGTGTATACATACATAGACTCAGGCTAAAGTGAAGGTCAAGAGAAGCCCTGGAGGGGAAAGCAGTCCCAGCACCGTGGTCACATTTCTGTTATACCCAGGAGTCAGACACGCTCTTCTTGGTGCCTTCCTGCTCCTGACACAAACCCCTTCTGTGACACTCATCTCAATGAATTATAATTTGTTATATATTTTTGTTATATATATAACAATATTAATATGTTAATATTATAATCATATATATAGTATTTATAAGTTATAAATATAAAATTTTATCTATAATATAAAATTATAATATAATTTTATAATATAAAATTTTATAATATAAATTTTATAATATAAAATATATTATATATAAATATTTTATTTATAGAATATAAAATTATAATATAAAATTATATATAATATAAATTATATTATCTATAAAATATGTTATATATAATAGAAAATATTTATATATAATTATATTACATAAATAATTTGTTTACTTGTTGTCTTCCCAGCCAGATTGTAAACTCCTTGAGAAAGTGGAAATCAAATTGGGTTATCTGGCGTCCTCAGTCTTAAAAGATCATGTTAAAATGACCACTCATACAGTTTATAAAAATATTTGTCTTTTCAATCAATGACAGAGAAAATCTCAGTAAGCGTTTAAAAAAATCCTGTCCACTAAAATGAAGGCATTCTCTTCTCTTGAGAAGAGAAATTGTCTCATTCATCCTGTGTCCCCAGCACGCAGCCCAGTACTTAGCGCTGAGTAGGTGCTCTGCAAATGCCTGGTGAAATTGATATTGAAAACAATAACAGATGACTTGGAAGAATGAGAGAGGAATGTAGAGGGGGGAGGGGAATATAGTCACATTTGATGGATCTTGTGGAAATGAGAGCTGGTTATAGGTAGATTTGACACATGGAGCTTTTTAGGATCAACTATTGAACCACCTCCTTCTCTTGCTTGGGTCAGTCATTTCCCCTACTCATTCATGCATTCATTCATTCAACGAATATCTATTGAATGCCAACTATGTGCTCGCAATCATTATCTACTGCAGTAGCCTGACGTCATGAAACACAAGATCACTGTAATTTGTCATGATTTCATTATAGATACTCCAACAAAGAGTCAGAGCAGGGCTTCAAGTTCAAGATCAAGCTAAACCATGGAACATTTTCACTTTACCATTTAAATATATCTTGCCATTAACGAAGTAGCTCCATTCTCCTTAAGACTCAAGGGCTTACTGCAGGATACATTTGACAACATAACCAAATCTTCTTAAGATCCTGACTTAATTCTCCAACTTTGCAGTCATATGCTAAGTACCACTTATAATTATTCTGCAGTGGGCCTCATTTTCCCTAAGCATTTCATATCAGACCGAAGACCTTGGGCAGGGTACTTATTTTTTTCTGTACTTGATTCTATGATGAATGTCTTATTTTCCTTCAACAAATAATACCTACCTCTAATATGGCAAAGAGAAAGAGGGAACAAAATTGGGTTATCTTGCATCCTCAGTCTTAAAAGGTCATGTTAAAATGACCACTCACATAGTTTGTAAAAACATTTGTCTTTTCAATCAATGACAGAGAAAATTCCAGTAAGTGTTTAAAAAAATGCTGTCCACTAAAATAAAGGCAGATGTCTTTTAAAACTATATAAAGCCTTTGACTTCTTTCTTTCTTTCTTTTTTTCACGTTTACGCATAATTTCTGGATGGGGAGAGGTCCTTCAGTAAAATGTGAGTATAGAAAATGATGCTACAGTTTTGCTTAAGATAGGAATAAAGGGTTTTTTTTTCCTTGCCATTTACCCTTATTAAACTGACAAAAGCATCTCTTATAGAATTCTGTTAAAAGCAAGCTTGTTTGCTTATAGGTCAAAGGAGAGAAACAGCAAAATTAGAAGTAAAAGAGACCCATTTGTTCTATTCAAATTACTGCCAGGACAGTATTATTCCTTTCAGTGGCCTTTCTGGTTATAAATGTCATTACTGACAGTGGATTCAGCATTCACCTTAAAAAGATGATCCGTAATTGAGCAGTTCTCCACCAAAATAGGTAACACAGTCTCAGCATTAGCTCAATCAGCACTGTTTAAAATTCAATCTTATGTTTCCTCTCTTGCTAATTATCTGTATCCTATTTTATCCTTGTATTTTCTTTTTTTCTCTGCATTTCTGCACCTAAATATGAAGATGAATATTGTCATCATTTCCAGACTGTACCATGTCATCTTTCTGGCCATCGCTTAACCACACAATATACTCCATAAATCTTTCTTCATAAATCAGTGCCTCCCTTCCATTAATCATTTTCATTATTTATCTCTGGGTTCCCTCTGTCAACATCGTTTGCTTATTTAGGTGCTGAAAATGGAATCCAGTCGTCTCAGAGTAATTACAGCCACACTCTTATGAGAGACCACAACCTTCCCTCCCCTTGGTGCCAGGACACCGCCTCAAACAGTCCTGCTCTCTCTTTGTTTTAATATTCACCGTAAACTTGTCCACATTTCTCCCAGCACTTCCTCCTCCTTAGGTTGTTAACAGCACTTCTCCAGTGAATGCTTCTGATGTGATTTTTGCCAGATAAATGTTTGTATCTTTCTGAGAGCAATTTCATCTTTTCATCCCATATTTCTGACTTGTTTTGGTCTTTTTGAACCATACTGCTGTTCATATCCTGGCCATTTATCAAAGCTTGTAACACCTCCCAAGTTAGTCTTCTCAGCAACTGTCATTAGCATTCTGTTCATTCCCTCTTTCGGATTATTAATACGTACATAAAATACAAATCAACTAAGAGACAGGCCTTCAGAACTTCACACAATGCTACTGGTGTTACCTTTTACAGGTGGCCTGCATGTCTGCATGGCTGCGGTATTATCAAGGCTACACGGAACACGTCCAGGAAAATTGTACAGCATGCCAATTAAATGTTTTGCTCAAGTCTGAATATAATGCAAATGTCCTATTATGTTCCCGTCACTGGCCCATCTCTCCTCCACGGATAAACTTCTGCAAAATCTGACTTTGCTTCATGGGGATTTTGGGTGTGTGGGTTGGTTTTACTTCATAGCTTTGTTTAGTTTACTTGGGAGTTTGTTTTGGTTAGGTTTTTGAGCATCCTTTCCTCAGGGGACGTTATTACTTGATGTGATGCATTTTGGTGTGTCGAATGCACGTCCAGGGGAGTTCAAGAGAGTGCCAGAAATAGCTCAGAAATATGTAGCTTTAGGTGCATATTCTGGATGCTCTGGTGATGTCCTTAGTCTTGAGTTCAGTGTCTCCTTCAATGGACGGATCAGAAAGCTCCCTGCACACCGCGGGGGGTGGGGTCTAACTCTGTGGCTCTTCTTAATGCTTCTCTCCTACCTATTCCACTCCCAGGGTTTGCTTGAAGACTTCAAACTTGCTGACTTTCTCTCTGCACTGTCACGACACTGGCCAGCGTCGTGGAGGAAGAAAGCTTTGTAAAGGACTAACAACAGCCACGTGCCCCTTCTCCAGGGGACATTAGTCACAATGTATTTTCTGACTGGTGCCCCTCACTCCCAGCACACAGTGAATGGTGCCCCTGGGGTGAAGCGATCTGGAGGTGCTCTGGGTCTTTAGTTATTAAGTTTACAACCCTGATTAGATTATGGGGAACAAATGAGATAATTGATATAAATGTATACTATGAATTTAATATTTTTAAACAGAAAAAATATAGCTATTTGTCTCAATTTTCTTTTTTTTTTTTTTAGCAATTTATGTTATGTGGACAAGAATTTGTTCTTTCTAGCTTCTACTAATCTTTAATCTCTTTCCTTGAACAAGAAGAATAATATTATAACTATTCTTCAATATATATTCTAATAATTGATTTGCGTATTTCTTTTTTTTTGTTTGTGAGGAAGATCAGCCCTGAGCTAACATCTATTGCCAATCCTCCTCTTTTTGCTGAGGAAGATCGGCCCTGCGCTAACATCTGTGCCCATCTTCCTCTACTTTATACGTGGGATGCCTGCCTCAGCATGGCTTGATAAGCAGACTGTGCCACCAGGCCAGCCCCATGGTTTGCATATTTCTTGAGAGAATCCCTAATATTTAAATATTCCATGACTATTTATTTAAACCTCATCATATTTGGGCTTTTCACTTTTCATATTTGCCATTGAGTTCTTCCTTCCATTTCCTGCCATTCTTGCACATCCTCTTAGATATTTCTAGGCTAAGTTCCAAGCTACTAGACAATTGCACCTATTAGAAACACAGACAAGAACCAGGAACTAATAAAAATAAGAGCGCTGAGCAACTGAGTCCATCTATTAAAATGCATGTAATTCTATTCAAAGATGAGGCCCAAATTCAGGGCTCATTAACACTTTGCATACAATTCTAAAAAACGTTGTAGCTGTTTTCTAAGTCTAGTATGTTAGGCCAGTGAATTTGAAATGGAGCAGAGTCTCTTCCTCCAGGTCAGCATTCTGAGAGGTAATCAACAATGTAAACTCAGAGAAATCCAGAAAAACAAAACTACTAAAAACTACCGCAGAGGGAAGTCACTAAATTTAGGACAAACAGCCCTATGCACCTGAAATGACTCTGATGATACCACTGTGACATGCCACTGTCTCCTTAGTAAGTGCAGTTCATAATGGTGATAATGATGTCCATTGTATTCATATTGTTTCCTGGTGAAGTAGGGAAGAATATAACACATTTTAGATGGACTTCCATCTAAAATATTTCGTTTAATTTTTGTTGCTTAAAATAGCTAAGTTGTTTTTAAAAGGCTGTCTAGAACAACTTGATGTGCAAAAGATAGCCAAGCTTTTCTATAAATGGCAATATATTTCTCATGTCCTCCTAGGCACGTATACACCAATGCCCAACATTTTGAGAATAGAAATTCCCCAACAGCAAGGACCAGTTTTGTTCTACTTGTTTTGGATATAGAATGGCTATCTGAACACATAGAAAAAGAGTTTAGAATCCTAGACTTTTAGAATGAAAGGAATCTTGGAGAACACTCTATTCCAATCCATTCATTTTACAGAAGTGTAACTATCTGCACTACATTTTCTTAAAGTTAATATGGCATTTTCCTCCAAAATTTTACAAAAATGTATGCAGCAAAAAGCAAGTCTCCTTCCCAAACAGAATCCCCAGTGCCCCAGTTTTTTTCTCCTAAAACAGCCACCGTTACCAGTTTCTTTTGTAAAAATATTCTATGTAAATATAAGTACATGCTTAGAGTTTTACAAAATACAAACAATAGCATAAGATAAAGACTGCTCTGCAACTTGCTTTATTCACTTTAATATACTTTAAAAAATAAAGAATCTGTATGCAGTAAAAATTATAATATATAGTAGACACTAGATTTAAGCTGTCTCATACTATTACCTAAGATTTATTACTGATGAGTCATTAATAAACACAGTATAAACCTAAAGATTCACTTCGGGCTATCCAAATGCTTCCTTTCAATTGAGAGGATGGAATAATCTCCAGAAGGATCTGAAGAATATGTAGAGAGCAAATGTTTTCCCTATAAGAATACCCCTAAACACATGGTCCCTCAACACTTTAAGATGAAGAGTGAGGGGCAGAGACTGTCAAAGTTATGTTCCTAATATTCTTGTTATTAAAGGTTATTATTGTGTCAGAACCAAGGAAGATAACCCAAGATCTATTTAATGTAGTGTTTGCAGACTACAGGTCACAACTAATTAAGTGGGTCATTAATGGGTCTTAAAATCAATTTAATGGATTACAATCGGTACTTTTTTTTTTTCTTTTGCTGAGGAAGACTCGCCCTGAGCTAACATCTGTTGCCAATCTTCCTCTTTTTGCTTGAGGAAGATTAGCCCTGAGCTAACATCTCTGCCAATCTTCCTCTACTTTATATGTGGGTTGCCACCACAGCATGGCCGCCAACGAGCAGTGTAGGTCCATGCCCAGGAGCCAAACCCAGGCTGACAAAGTGGAGTGTACCAAACTTAACTACTAGGACATGGGCCGCCACCTACAACCAATACTTTTTAAATGAAATAAAATAAAATAGAAAATATCAGAATGCATTCTATTTGGTAAGGGTAAAAATTGTTTTATAAAAATTCACTGTGCATGTTGTGCACAAGCATGTGTGTGTTTACTGGGTTGTGATGTAAATGTATTTCTTGCTGTGTGTGGATCACCGGCACAAGAAGTTGAAAGTCCCTGATCTGATCTAGCCTCTGGCTTCTAATGAGGCGCAACTATAAGCGTTCTTAGAGAAAAAGGCATCCGTGCATTCCTTACTGTCTTAAAACAAGCCTCTTCTTTTAAAGAACCATCTTTACTTAGGCTCATTATTTGAAGTGCAATGTCAAGTTCTCTTTTCATCAAGATGATTAGACGACAGGCTTAATTCCAAACTTTCTCTCTTTGCAACATAACTTTACCTAGCCCAGTAATTGATTAAAGCCCAGTAGAAATCCATCTAAATCATTAGCCATGATTATTGTTTCAATTGTAGAGCCACAGCAATATAGGAAAAACTTAGCTACATCTGGAAATGGATCTCATGTTCTTTGACTGAGTTCCTTTCCTCCTCAGAATCAGTGAGGAAGAAGCCTGCTGACCCATCCACAAACCCAGAGCCATGTCCAGGGCCCTGATGGTCTCGATGTGGGTAAACCAAAAGGCGTGGTACGATTGGACTTGAAGTCTTGATGACGAATACATCTTTCTTTGCCACACTCCTTCCTCTTTCTGACAGAATTGAGTGTAGAAATAATGGGGAGAAAGAAGATATGTCTACATATTTTTGTGTTTCACTGGCTTCTTGTTCAAATAAGGGGGCAATGGAGTAGAGTGCGGGTGTGAGGGTCGAGAAATCTGTGTTCTGGGTTGAGGCTGAGTTTGGTTGTAACTTGAGCAAGTCATTGAATCTCTTCAGGCTTTCATGTCTTCATGTCTAAAATGGGGGACTGTGCCCCGGCAGTTTAGCCAGGAATCATAATCTTAGCTGCACTTACCACATCATAGTCTCTGTTTCAAGCATTTTACGTAATTGACTAATTTAATCCTCACAACAACACTAATAGGCAGGACATTTTTCCTTATTTTCCAGATGAATATGGATGGGTGAGTAGCAGAAAGGTTAAGTAACTTGTCCAAAGTTACCCAGTTAGAAGTGGTAGAGCTGGGATTCAAACTCAGGTGATGTGCAGATGCTATGCTCTTAATATCAGACAATATTGCCTCAGCCAAGACCTCTTTTATCACCTATTCTATCCTCAGCTAGTCTCCAAAGCCCATGTTACTGAGGACATTTTCTACTAAATAAACTGTAGTTATTAAGGAGCTTTTAATTCATTTTCCATTTTTTAAATCAAAGATATATTAAATGGCCAATCAGAGTTTCTGATTAACATAAAATGAGTTACTACACAAAATGATAGAATTCCTGCCCAAAGTGAAAACTGAATGTTAATCTATTAGTTATATCATGTATGATTTCCATTACCTCAGGGATCCCAGTTACCACTTGGGGCCTCCTTGTGTCTCTCAGACATCAGATTTCCTCTGAATACTTTCATAACTTGATAGAGATAAAGTAATTATTTAACATACCATTTCTGTATGCCCACAACTGACAAGCTCCAATGTATGCACATTATATAATTCTGCTTTTATTTTTTTAGTTCCTCTAATGATCAAGGGGAGGGAAGATACCACCACCCTAGAAGGTGTTTAGAAATTAGGTGGGGACATTTTTCGTTGCCATAATGACTGGAGGGAGGAGATACTGGATGGGGAGTTGGATACTGGCATTTGAGGGGCAGAGGCCAGGAATGATAAAAGCCCTGCCGTGGGACGGTTCCACCCAAGGAAGAATTTCCCAACCAAATGCCAAAAGTACCCCTGCCAAGAAACCCCTGAGGGCTGGTTGCTGGAGAATGGCAGGGGTGAAGAAGAGACATGGTACCTGCATTCCTATGATTACCCGCCACCTTTGCCATCACTTCACTGGGAGAACCTTGCCTCCTTCTGGCCTCTTGTGAGGTCCAGGCAAATCTCTCTTATACTCTTTTCTTAATGTTTCCAGCCTTTCTGTCTGTTTTGTGCTGCTCTTGCACAGATAGCAAGACACTATTTGGGAAAATGCACTGTCTGTGCAATGATGGTGTCTGTTCTTCACGTTATAGCTTGGCAGATACTTCTGTGTCCAGGCCAAACTCCCCACCAGCCTACTAGATTTCCAGGGATTACTTTTGATCTTCCAGTTTTTCTGGGAGACATCCTCACAGGGTAATCAGAGGGTGGCAGAGAAAAACCTCATGACAGATGTCAAACAAATTTCTTGATCCAGACTTATTGGCTCTTTTAAAAATACATGTCAAAGAAACACAATGAAGTACGACTTCACATCCACTAGGATTGCTAAAATTAAAAATAGATAATAACAAGGGTTGGTGAGGATATGAAGAAATGGCCTTCATATACTGGTGATAGGAAAGTAAAATGGTGCAGCCACTTTGGAATACAGTCTGGTAGTTCCTCAAAAAGTTAAACACACATATACATATGATCCAGCAATTCCACTCCTAGATATATATTCAAGAGAATTAAAAACATGTTCACATAAAAACCTGTTAGATAAATGTTCATAGCAGCATCATTCATAATAGCCCCAAACTGGAAATAACTCAAATGTCCATCAACTGATGAATGGATAAACAAATATATCCATATATTTGGATATATGGATATCCATATATATATCTATACAGTGGAATATTATTCAGCCACAAAAGGAAATGAAGTACTGATACATGCTACAACATGGATGAACCTTAAAAACATCGTGCTAAGGGGAAGAAGCTGGTCAGAGAAGGCCATCAATCATATGATTCCATTTTCATGCAATGTCAAGAATAGGCAAATCCACAGAAACAGAAAGTACATTAGTGGTTGCCAGGATCTGGGAGCAGAGAGGAATGGGGAATGACTGCTAAGGTGTATGGGGTTTCATTTTGAGGTGATGAAAATATTCTGGAATTAGACAGTGGTGATGGTTGCACAACTTTGTGAATATACTAAAAATGATTGAAAGAGTGAATTTTATGGTATGTGAATTATATGTCAATTTTTAAAAATTCTGTCTTGATACTGAAGGGGAGGAAAAAGTTTTCCTCAACCCGCTTAGGGTCCCTGGCTGGGTCTGAAATTAAACTGACAAAGACAGATTAACAGGAGAAGAGTATACACATTTATTTAATGTAAGTTTTATGTGATACAGGAGGCTTCATGAGTAAATGAAGACCCAAAGAAACAGTTATACCTGAATACTGTTATTCTTGGTCTGATGAAGAGTGGACAGTCATGGAGAGATCTGATAGGTGAAAGAGCATAAAGTAAGTGTTATAAACTGGGGGAACTTCGCAAGGCCTGTTTGTTAGAATTCTTCTTGGAGTCCCTTTGTCTTTGGAGATAAGGATATTCCTTTCCTAAAAAAAAACTAGATTGGTAGTTTCCAGGAGCTGCTGGTAGGGGGAAATGGGGAGTGACTGCTAATGAGTTTCTTTTTGGTATGATGAAAATGTTCTGAAATTAGATAGTGGTGATAGTCACACAACTCTGGGAATATACTAAAAACCACTGAACTGTACACTTTAAAGGGGTTAATTTGATGGTACATGAATTATATCTCAATAAAGTGTTGTTAAAAAAATAAGAAATATGTACCAATTTCCTACCTTGTGCCAGACCCTCTTCTAGGCATTGAGGGGATTCGAGAGTGAACAAAGTAGACCAAGTACTCAATCTCACGGATCTGCAGTTCTAGTAAATAAATAAACAAAGAAAGTGAACGTCACACTTCTGCAGACCGAACCCCAGAGCGAGCCTGGGGTGCAGGCAGTGTTCGGTTCCCACTCGTGTGGACTCCTGGCAAGCACTCTCTCCCAATGCAGCTCCTGGGGACTCAAATGGGCCCCGCACAGTGCTCCTGTCAGGGCCACGTGCACAGCAGCTCATTGGCCAAGGCCCCAGTCCAGGAATTCACTCCTGGCCCAACACATCGGAGTTCTCCACTGATCAACCTCTCCGCTCTCCTCCCAGTCACCCTGGATTTCTTCCCACTCACTTTTACCCTTATCCATTCATTTAACAAATTATTTAACAAATATTTACTGAGGGCTAAATTAGTTAGAATGCTTTGGACTAAAAGATACAGAAAACTGCCTCAAAAGTTTTTAAACAATAAGGAAAATTATTATTTCCTGTAACAGGATGTCCACACTCCAGGCACAGGGCTCTGGCTCTGTTTCTCTGGTATTCATTTGGCTCTGCCCTCATCAGTGTGCTGTCCTTGTCCTCGGGCAGCCACTAGGGCCATCAGCAACAATGGGGCAACATACTCTCTCAGTTACATCTAACAAGAATGAGAGAGAGAAAAAAACACAGAATAAAAATCCATCTTTTCCTTCTATTGGAGACAACATAGATCAAGTACCCACAGTTGGCGATGGAATGCCATGTGATGACTGGCTTCAGCTGCTGGACCAGTCACTACCAAGGAGATTGGATTCCCATGATTGGCTTAGACTGAAGCCTGGAGTTGGAGAAGGGGTCAGTATCCCCTGAATCATGTGGGCTATGTAGGAAGGAGGAAGGGGTTCAGCATGATTTACTATTCATTATAAACTACCTATCTGTTCCTTTAGTTCAGTCCAGGTACTAAGTGCTTCTCTGTGTTCTAGGGGTAGTATACTTTTTATTTGATGAGGGACAATTTTTAGAGCTTAAGCTGCTTCTAAATCTCCCCCCAAGGAACCATGTGTTATCTCACCAACTGATGGCATTTCAAGATCTGTTTTACTTGGATGGGGTGATACTTGAGAGAAGGTACCTGACACCCTCAATATCACATCCTATAAGCAGCCACTCATTCTGCTATGCTTATGGCCAACCCTGCACATATCCCACAAGATTCTTATAAGTGTAGGTGTGCCCTCTAGGAGAAAATTCTTTCACTTCTGTTCCCAGCTATGCAATATGCTATACAATAGATGCCAAATTTTCTGTTAGAAAGCCCTATACTTCATACTCAGAAAGCCGAGTCAAGCGTTGGTCAAATTATCAGCCTATGTTTAGAAAGTTCTTTGAATTTTTTGGACACCCTTCGGAAATATTTTAGAAACCTAGTTGCAGATTATTCATATGCCACTAGAAATAAAAAACACACTTCAGGCAAGTCATGAGACAATTAATACATTTTTTGTTTCTTAATTCCTACACAAAGGGGAATTTAAGAGGGTCTTTAATGTACTCCACCACCACATACATACATGCCACAATTTCCCCATCTACCAAAAATGTGATTTGAGGTGGCATCAAGAATGAATATGAGCATTTATTCTAAACTCCCTGTGTGCTTAATCAGAATCACGATCTTGTCTGTACCATTTTGTAAATGCAAGACAAAAGAAACTTGCCAATGTAGCAGGAAGAAAAAAGCCAACTGGTTGGAAGAGACCCATAATTGATTGATTAAATTTATAAGCAACAAATACAGAAATGGTGGTTTCTCAGGAAAGTTTTCAAAATAATACTGAAACCTAAATCTAACTCATAGTATTACTAACAATACTAATTATTCATCATGCTTTATCATTTATAAAATTCTTTTACAAAGCATGATCTCATTTGGACATTAGAAGGAGAGGAGGTATTTCCATTTTATGGATGAAGAAACTGACAAGGCAAAGTTTAAGGTCACGTCACAAGCCCCAAAGATAGTAAGTTCAGGAGATGACACTCACTCCCTGGTTTGATTGTCCCCGAGCTGCACCTGGCTCTCTGATTTCCATTCTCTTGTGAGGAGCGTTTATATTTCAATGCGTCTAGTGCAAAAAATAAACTCAAAACTGATTGTTGAATGGCTGGATCAGGAGAATGGATGGAAGGAAGAAACTAATTTATGATCTGGAACAAGTTACAGTGAAAGCCAGAATCACAATTAAGGAAATTTTTAGGAACAGGGAGAGTTAATTAATGTAAACTGTCTTCAAGTAAATACGGAAAATTAAATGAAGGCAAAGTGTAGGAAATTTGCTGACTAATTTAAAACTTATCTTTTTCAAAATGTACCCCATAAACCTCGATCGTTGCTATCATCTAAAAACATCTTTACAGTCTCCATCATTTTTATTAATAGTTACCATTTGTTGTGTTTACTCAGCACCAGGTGCTCTGCATACATTACTTGGTTTAACCCTCAAAATTACCCTGTAAGGGGGAATTATTAGCTACATTTCATAGATAAGGAAGCTGCAGCTTGGAAGAGTTAAGTATTCTCTCTCAGCTCACACAGAAGAAAGTCATGGAGCTGGGATTAGAAAGGAATATTGTCATGACTCAATGCCCTTCTGCTGGGCTAGGTTCTCTCTTTGAGAAAGAGGTTCCTGATAAACTTCTAAAGAGCAGATGCAAAAAGTATAGTTCTCAGTGGCAATAGTGTTGACCACTATTCTTGAAAATACCTGAAATTTATTTAGCAAAGCTCGAACCTCAATTGCAGCTAGTAAATACAAGATGAAAGATGGAGTAAAATAAGGTACATCTGGGCAATTTCATCTCTTCTGTATTCATTTTAAGTGATGAAATATGTGAGGGATTAATCCACAGTCTTATGATTAATGTTGAAAGTATTCAAGGTATCAGGATTTTAATTACATGTTCCCAAAATACCAAGAAGGGCTATAAATATTTTATTATAAAAATGCATGCACCGAGCCAGCCCTGACGGCCTAGAGGTTAAAGTTCAGCACACTCCACCCTGGTGGCATGGAACCACACCACTTGTCTGTCAGGAGCCATGCTGTGGTGGCGGCTCACATAGAAGAACTTACAACTATACACAACTATGTACTGGGGCTTTTGGGGGACAGGGGGAGGGAGGAAGAAAAAAGGAGGAAGATTGGCAACAGATGTTAGCTCAGGGCGAATATTCACCTGCAAATAAAAAAAAAAAAAAACCCATGCACCTTCCCTAGTAACCAATGATGTGCTTGTTTTTTTCTGATGTGTAAAACTTAGGGGACCACTTATGAGATTTTTAATACTAAATTTTTTTGTATTGGTAAGCCTGAAAAAGCTATTTTTCATATTATCAATAGCCCCCTAGAAAAGTCATGATCAAACAGAATAATTTAGGTATAGGAGGGAATTAGCATTGTTCAATGAAATTGTTCAAGACCAATCTGGAGTCATCATCTGAAATATTGCCCAAGATTGAGCATTAAAGTATTCCAGGTGTTCTGCAGCCACAAAAACCAATGAACAAACAAACAAACAGAGGTGCATAGACCTGTGCTCCAGAAGTTTAAATTGTAATGAAAATAGAAAAGGAAAGCAGATCCAGCCATATGTTTAGTAGATCATTAGCCAGGCTCTAGAGGATGAGATGGCATCAGAAGACAAACAGGTTACTGTGAAAACTTTGAAATCCAGATTCCTTGAGAGGTAAATGCTGCCCACCCCGTGGCCTGGTTAGTGACTCTTCAGCAGATGGCTGATTTACCCTTCCTATTTCACTCTTGCAGTTAACCTAAAAGGGGGAGAATTCTCAATTTCCAAACCAGATGTGCATGCCTGTTTACCTCCAGGAAAATACACAGAGAAATAGCTGGTGAGTTTCTCATTGGTAGGCAACAGTATAGAGATGAACACTGGGGTTTCTTTTTGCAGCTAAAAAGATGTTACTTGTATTCCATTTAAAAGCAATGAAGATTCTTAACTTTTCTGAGTGAAAGAAGACTGAAGAATACATCCTCCCATGGAAAATTCTGCTGAAACATTTTCTTCCCCAATTCACTTGTACCTGTTACTAGAAAGAGCTGTGAGTTGGGGCCAACTCAGAGTGTGGTGCTCTTCTTATGAATATGATCTGCCTCAGATAATTTGCATAGGCTTTTCTTGAAAGGAAGAAGATGAATACTAATAAATTTAATTACCCAGTGCTTTTCTTGAAATGTATCTGAAAGCAGATGACAGATCTCCATAATCAAACTACCACCCACGCTTGAATTTTACACTATTTTCTCAAATTCTCAAAAGGGGAATGTACTGGTTTGTAACTGTAGTTGCTTATAAATACATGCAGTTATTTTTATCTTGTTTTCTAAGCTGGATGTGGCTTTCGACTATATATAAATTAGCAAGAAAGCTGCCTTTGCAAGTGAAATTTACAATTCCTTGCTGATGTGTCCTACTAATTGCATAGAATAAATTCATTTGCGTACTATCAACACCGAGAATGGCTTCTGCTGGCCCAACACATATAGCATTTTCACTTTTTGCTTCAATTAACACATTTTAATATGTAATCCTTTGGAAACAATGGCTAATTCATCTGACTGCAAACGTTTAAAAATATTTTCAGGGTGGTTTGAGTCCAGCATCCCATCACTTACACGTACAGTCGTCCCTTGGTATCTGCAGGAGATTGGTCCTAAGACCCCTGTGGATACCAAAATCTGCGGATGCTCAAGTCCCTTATATAAAATGGCATCCTATTTGCATAGAACCTATACACAGCCTCCCGTATACTTCACATCATCTCTAGATTACTTATAATGCCTAATACAATGTAAATGCTATTTAAATAGTTGTTATACTCTATTGTTTAGGGAATAATGACAAGAAAAAAAGCCTGTACATACAGATGCAATCATCCTAGGCCTTTCCATCCATGTGTGGTTGAACCCGTGGATGTGGAATCCGTGGATAGGAAGGGCTGACTCTGATGCCATGCACAGTATTTCTGAGGTAGGATATAATAAAAATGTTATCTTCATCCATTCTACTTACTGTTTGGATGATCTGACGTCCCCTCCCAGTACTTCAATAAGATTACTCCTTCATGCAGCATTTACTGAGTAGCTACTATGTGCCAGGTACCATCGATACAAAAATGCTGAAGGCATATAATCCCTCCCCCTAGGAAAGCAAAGTCTAGTGAGGGAGACAGAGGTGTAAACAAGTAATTACAGAGTGCTTTCAGATCCCAGGGGGAAAAGTACTCTTCTAGGGAGGTGTGTGTGGGAAGCCTTTGTGGGGACTAACATTCAAGCAACGTCCTGAAGATAAAGCAAAAATTCAACAAGTGAAAGATGGAAAGGGAAGCAAGCATGACCAGGGGTGTTCTGGGATTGCTGCGTTTGCTGATGTTGGAACACAAGGTGAAGATGGGTGTTCATTAATGCCACATTGGGTGTGTTTATTAAAACACAACTGTCACAGCCTACTAAATGTTACTTAAGTTGTTGACTATTCCTTCTTTTCTAAAGAGACTTTAATAATGCAATGCTACACATAAAATGAGAACTATAACAACATTAACAGACAAAAGGCAGTGAAGAATAATTCCAAAAGATACACATTCAACAAATATTAATGTGCTGTTAGTTTTTAATTTGTTTATAATAATTTTATATATTTATATAGATATACATATTTATAATATTTAAATATACAAACATGTATTTAATATATAATTTATATATTTATAATATATCATAGATAAATATATAATAATATAGAATGTCTATAATAACGTAATAAATATGTAATAGAACATACATAAGGAATAAAAGATGGGTCTGCTTTTTTGGCAGCCACTATATTCTAGGCTATGTTCTAGTCGTCGGGGAGACAGAAGTAAACAAGGCAGATGAGATGCCTGCCCTCATGAGACTTACATTACAGGGGGATGAGGGCAAGAAATAAATGTAACATAAAATAGACTACTGTAATGCCTGGGAGGCTTGGAGAGGTATTGAAGCATTAGTTACAATAAGAAGTGGGTGTGTTTGTGTTTCCTGTGTTAGCTTGCCCTCTAAAACCAGCCTAATCATTATAAACTTTAAAAATATGTGTGTGTGATAGATTTATCATTTCTATAGTTTTTATAGTAAATACATTTTTTTGTATTTGTCATGTAAAATGTAAACCTGAATAGCAGTATTAATGGTTTTCTTAAAAAGAGGGAGTAAAAATTGCCATGGTGGTGAAGGGCAAAGGTTCTAGAAACAAACCACCTGGGCTCATATCCCATAGCCGAGTGGCCTTGGGCAAGTTAATGAACCTCTGTGTCTCAGGTCCCTCATCTGTAAATAATAATAATAAACAATAATAATACCCACCTCACAGAGTTGCTCTAGTATTAAATGATTTAATCCATGTCACTCACTTAGAACACTACTAAGCAACAACAAGCACTCAATAACTACCACCTACAATTGTTATCAAAATATTAACAAACCTGTGCTTAACAGGCCAGTGTTTGAAGTTCAAGTCTCAAAAAAAGTCATGAAAAATTATGTTGTGGAGGACTTTCTCATGATCCACAGTGCATACTATGAGTGGCCATAACATTAAAAAATAAAAAGAAAAAAAGGAAAGGAAAAAAAATTCCCAGAAGTAGGAAAGGGGCCTCTTGTCCTCAGGAAAGATTTAGAGGCCAGCTGACCCAGAATTTGGGAGTTCTTCCCACAGCAACAACATGCCCCTCCTCCTGGGCAGATGAGTCCAATCATTCATCTTTATGGTAACAGGCAAAGCTAACGATTTCCTATTTTCATCAACGCTGCAGCTTCTCAAATGGATTAAACTAGCCCTCTGCAATTAGCAATTGTTTCTCTAGTGGTTTCAAAGCTACTTGATCCTCTTATAGCACTTTATTTCCGTACATTATTCATACATATGTTGAGAAGCCAGCATAATGAGGTGATCGCTCCATTAAGTTTTCACGTAGTCAACTTTACTTATTCAAGTCAATGATTATTTGGTTTTTTTCTCTTCCTGGGAGAGTTGGACAGGTTTCACAGAGGAGTTGATATTTGAGTTGGATCTTGAGAGAGAGCGCATATGGGAGTATATCTTGTGGAGAAGGGCAGAATGTGCAAGTTCAGGAAGCGGTGATTATGTTCGGGGGGGCAGGTCACATCTACAAGGTTTAAGATCATATTTCACTTAGAAATGAACAATATTAATATAATGAGTCATCTTTTGCCGGCTATTGTTAACATAGATAACTTTTCTTCCCTCTTGCCACTGCCTCCCGCTCCCCCAACATATACATGTACAAATGGACATTCACATACATTCATAAGCATGGGAGCTATGTTTTAACTGAAAGACGACAGGCAGTGTTTGGTGAGGAAGGAACAAAAAGTGGAGAAGGAAAAAGAATATAAAAGAATCTAATCCTTTTAAAACTAGTTTTATACCCTCTAAAGAGAGAGAGGAGTAAAGACAATAATCCGATGAATCTATTCAAGAGTGACCTGTGAGATTCTGGACACAAAAATGACCCATAGACTCAGGCAACAAAGCACGACAGAGAGCTACAGCCACTCCTCACCACCCCATATTAAGACCTCAGTACCAACCGGTACCCACCCAAGGGTTGGAAGCTTTGGGAGCTCCAGCCACTCCAAATAAACAGGACATCTTAGTAAAAAGCGAGGAGCTTCCTGTGCAGATGTAGCTCCAGACCATCTCTTCCCCTCTCTTCCCCTCAGACTGCCACCATGAAGCTCCTCCTATAAAGAAAGTCCGGGTAAGAAAACAACCTGAGAAGCCACTGCCATAGATGGCTCTTCTCCAAGAGCCATGTTAGCAGTGAGGCTTCTCCAAGTGGTTTCACATGACTGAGGAGGAAGACCAGGCGAGACACTAAGTGGTGACCATAGCTGGCAAACTAGCCTGCGTGGTGAGAGCGCTTGCGAGGCATCACGTTGGAAACTCTTAGAAATCAATGGGGGTGTGTTTTTGCATGTTTCCAGATCTAATGGCTAATGCAGAGCTTGTACTAATAGTGAAAAGTGTCGGTTCTGCAATTTTCTTACCTTTATTAACATATCGGTATGGTCTGCCATGTACTGGGCACTGTTCTAAGTATTGGCAGTACAGCAGCAAAGAACATATCTCTGTCCCCATGAGGCTTACATCAGAGCAGATAACAGACATAATAAATAAGTAAATTAAAAGATATGTTAGAAGATGATAAGTGCTAGTATAAAAAAATAATAAAGCAAGATGAAGGAAATGAGAAATGCATGGGCAGGTGTTGCAATTTTAAATGACAGATGACACGTGAGCAAAGAGTTGTAGGAGGTCGGGGAGTGGGCCCTGCCAATAACTGAGGGAAGAGCATGTCAGGCAGAGAGAGCAGCCAGGACAAAGGCCCTGAGATGGACTGTGGTCAGTGTGTTTGAAGGAAAGCAAGGAGACCAGTGTGGCTGGAGAAGAATGAGTAGGGAGGTGGGTCGTACTACTCCTGTGCTTACACTATTGGTATAACCTTCAATATTTTAAGTTGTTTGAATATTTTATAAAGTTTTCTTTAACTGAATATAGATAATATAAGCTATGTAATCCACTTACCCAGGCATACATATATTGCAATACTTTGCAATAAGTTGAAAATAAACAAAGAATGAGGATGCTACTGTCATCCCCTCCCACATTGTGGAACTATCGTTCTTCCTTCAGGATACATCACATATTATGTGTCTTCTGTGACCATCTGACATCACATCGAGAGTGGGTGTTGGTGTCAGTTCATAAATTGATATTAATAATACTTAATTTATTATTTTTCATTAAAATAAAATATAAATATTAATGCAAATTCAAATACTTTCTTCCAGCCTGCCCACCCCAATGATCATGTGCGTCTCTGAGAAAGATGCACTAGCTATGGCACCTCTGTCCTTGAGAAGCAGGACTGATGACCCCCAGCTCAGTCTGGAGTGTGAGTCCTAGGAAACCTTTTCTGGGCTCCGTTGAAGGAGAGACTTGTCTATGAATTACAGAGGATGGGGACCAGAAACGTGACACAAAAGGCACTATCCAAGAAAGAAATTAAAACACAAAATGGGACAATGTGCCCCAAAGAAGCTGCCAGTCCAAAGGAGCAGGGCAAACATGGAAAAATCCAGAAAGAGGTAATGAAACAGAAACTGTGAAAATAGGAGTCAATTCTTTGTTGTGCATTTCAAAAAAATATCTAATCCCTGAAAGATTGAGAGTGTAAAGTTTATGCCAGAAAGAAAAGATTTTGAGGAATTCTTGATCAATCAGAGCCTGTTTTCCCCTTTACTGCTCATCCCCACCCCCACTCCCAGGAAAGGTAACCAACTTGTTCCTGTTTGCCCCAAACTTTCCCAGTTTTAGCAATGAAAGTCCTACATCCTGGGAACCTCTCAATGTCAGGAAAACTGTCACAGTTGGTCACCCTACTCACAGATTACACAGACTCGGAATATGGGGAGCATCAGGAGGGAAGCAAAAGAATTTGATGCTGATGTGGGTCTTGAAGAGCTAGTCTCTGCAGAGGAAGAATAATGTAAACCTAAAACAGATTTGGTAAATCCAAGAACAAGGGGACTTATGTCCTTACGCCAAGGTAAAACCTAAAGAAGTGACAAGATGCAAGGCCACGTGGTGCAGAACAGTAACAGAAGTGGGTCTGTGATAAGTCTAGGCTAAGAGAATCAGACCATCTGAAACAGTTTCCTACTTCCCACATGACAGGGGAGGAATACTACATGTTTTCTGCATGCCCAAGAGGAGCTTGAAGATTCAGATCCAAGAAGGCTTGAAATTGAGCATAAGAAGGACACAACGGTGCCCTGCATATACCGGAGGGGCAGGGATGTCTTAACAACTGAATTGATAAACAAGAACTGGTTGGGTAGATGATAGATGACCCAGGACCACCTCTGACCCCTCTGCCAAAACCTTGACAGGCCCAAAGCCTCTGGAATTTAGAGGCAATCTTGGGTAAAGGCAGGCCAGCAGGGAGAGGGTGTGTGTGTGACTAGGACAACTCTGAATTGACTAAGATTTCTTTCCCCACCACGTAGCATAAAGGAACGTAATATACAAATTAAATTCAGTAATAGAAAAGTAGACACATTTCCTACACACTTGAGTCTGCAGCCTGAAGTTTATAATTTTTCTCTTTCTCTAAAATATATACATACACACACACAGATCCGGAAGGATACACACCAAATGGTAAACAGTTGTAAACTCTGGAAAGGAGTTGGTTAATTTTGAGGACAATATAAGTTTTTACTCTTTATGGTTCTGAAGTATTTAAAGATTTTATTTATTTTTATTTTTTCCCCCCAAAGCCCCAGTAGATAGTTGTATGTCATAGCTGCACATCCTTCTAGTTGCTATATGTGGGACGCGGCCTCAGCACAGCCGGAGAAGCAGCGCCTCGGTGCGCACCCGGGATCCAAACCCGGGCCGCCAGCAGCGGAGCACGCGCACTTAACTGCTAAGCCACGGGGCCGGCTCTGGTTCTGAAGTATCTAAATGTTTAATAAGATAAAATTATTGATCACTTGTACAATTAAAAAATAAACAAAAGGAAGAAAATATTATGGGTTTTTCCTGTAAGGATAGTATATACTTATTACTGTTGTGGTGCTAATGGACAGATCAGCAAAAGACAGAGAATGAGGCTATGCAAAAGACTCAATTTGAGAAAAGGAGAAAACCCAATGAAGAGTGATAATTAGAATGTAACATGGACTATAGAGGTAGAGAAGAGCTGAATTTTTGTTTTGTTTTGTTGTATTGTGTTGTGTTTTAGGGGAAAGTTTCTGTAGGCTGATAGCCTAAAAAGAAATCATAGGGGCTGGTCCAGTGGTGTAGTGGTTAAGTTCGTGGGCTCTGCCTCAGTGGCCTGGGGTATGTGGGTTCGGATCCTGGGTGTGGACCTACGCACCGCTCATCAAGCCATGCTGTGGCAGGCGTCCCACACAAAGTAGAGGAAGATGGGCACAGACATTGTTAGCCCAGGGCCAATCTTCCTCAGGAAAAAGAGGAGTATTGGCAACAGATGTTAGCTCGGGGCTAATCTTCCTCACGAAAAAAAAAAAAAAAAGAAAACATAAACAACTTTTATAGTAGAGAAAAGAAAGAAGTTTAAAAAGCAGAGATTGACATGACTCAAAAACAACATTCAATGGCCTTTTATCAGCTTCCTCCTCAGCAGCCTTGGGGCAGCATTAGACACTGGACCATCCCTACTCCCTGAAGGGCTCCTCTCCCGCCTTGCTGGGGGTCTCTCACCCTTTTGTCTCTCTGAGCTCTCTCCCATAGCAGCTTCCAATCAGCCTCCATGGGTTTAATTAGTACTTTCATGCAGACGATTCCCAAAGTGGTATCTCCAGAGGTAACTTCTCTCCTGGGTCACATTCCTCATATCTAATTCCCTGCTAGCATGCCATCCTAATATATGACAAACAGAACCCATTATCCCCCTCATCCTCTTGTTTCCATTCATGTTAATGTTACCACTGTCACTCCCCAGCCATGTAATTTGGGGTCAAAATCTTTTTTCTCATCTTCATTTCTTTCCCACCTCATACAATCAGTTGCTCAAATCTATTGATTTGCCCTTGTGTGTGTCTCTCCTCCTCTCCATTTGAGCTGGCCTGGAAGGGTCCCATTAACCTCTCACTTAGACTACTGCAATAGTAGTAGTCTTCCAACTTCTGTTTCGTTCCCTCTCCAGGGACACAAGAATTCATTTTACACAATGCCAGAAATCTCCTGGGAGCAAATTCACTCATTCAACACAAATTTATTGAGCACCTATCCAAGCACCAGGCACTATTCTAGGCTGAGATGAATCGGGAGTAATTAAGACAATGACCCTACTCTCCTAGAGCTTGCATTCTAATGGGGGGCAACAGACAATAATATACCAGTGACCAAATAAGTAAATAAGGCTTTAGAAAATAAGTGCTATGAAAAAACAACAGACTTGGATATTTCACTGGGATTGGAATTGACAACTTCACATAGAGTAGTCAAGAAAGACTTCTTGGAAGAAACTACCCTGGGCTGAGACCTGACTGATCTGAGACTTGCCTCTCAGGGCAAAATATTTCAGGAAGGTCAGAAAGTAGGGGAGTGGTAGGCAGGGCCCAGCTCACAGAGGGCCCTGTAGGAGTCTGGATTTTATTCTTAATGTGGAGGAAATCCACTGGAGAGTTTAAGCAGTGGACAGATCTGATCTAATTTAATTTCTTAAAAGGTTCCTCTAGCAATTATGTGTAGAATGACTTGTAGGGGGCTGCGGTATGGGAAAGATGGAAGCAAGGAGAAACTTAAGAGCTATTGAAGTTGTCCAAGCGAGAAATGACAGTGATTTGGACCAGGAAGGCACCAGCAAAAATGTTGAATTGTTTGGGATGTAGAGCCAAGAGAAATTTCCTGATGGATTTACTGTGAGGTATAAAGGAAATCACGGATACCTCCATGGTTTTGGCCTGAGCAACCATGTAATGAAGATCTATTAACTAAGATGATGTACATTGTGTGAGGAGTGGGTTTGGAGGGCAAGGATACTGACATGTAAAGTTTGAGATGCCTATCAGGCATCTGTGGTAAGATTATCTTTTAAGCACATTTTCTTGTATAATTTATAACTTTTTATTTTGAAAAATTCCAAACATACACAAAAGAAGACAGAATAATATAATAGGTTCCCATGTACCCACCATCCAGCTTCAACAATTATCAATATTTGGCAAATCATATTTTATCTCTATTCCTGGAGTTTCCCCACGACCCCTCATCTCACCCTATTGGTACAATTTAGCGTAATTTCCAGACATCGTAGCATTTTATCCTTAAATAGTTTGGTATATATCTAATAGAGGAACATTTCCATAAAATCACTATCAAACCTAATAAAATTACTATTAATTTCTTCATAGCATCAACTATCTAGTCATTGTTCAAAATTTGCCAATTGCTGCAAAATTGGAAAATTCTGGAAAAGAATAGAGAGCCCAGAATTAAACCATCACGTACATGGCCAAATGACTTTCAACAAGAGTGCCAAGACCATTCAATGGGGAAATGATAGTCTTCTCAACAAACAGTGCTGGGAAAACTGGATACCCCCATGCAAAAGACTGAAGTCGGACCCTTACTCAACACCACATACTAAAATTAACTCAAGAATGGATCAAAGACCTAAACGTAAGAGCTAAAACTATAAAAATCTTAGAAGAAAACAAAGGAAAACCTTCATAACTTTGGTTTTGGCAATGATTTATTGGAAATGACAACAAAAGAAAAATAGATCAATTGGACTTCATCAAAATTAAAAACATTCGGGCCGGCCCCGTGGCTTAGCGGTTAAGTGCGCGTGCTCTGCTACTGGTGGCCCTGGTTTGGATCCCAGCCGCGCACCGACGCACCGCTTCTCCGGCCATGCTGAGCCCGCATCCCACATACAGCAACTAGAAGGATGTGCAACTATGACATACAACTATCTACTGGAGTTTTGGGGAAGAAAAAAAAAAGGAGGAGGATTGGCAATAGATGTTAGTTCAGAGCTGGTCTTCCTTAGCAAAAAGAGGAGGATTAGCACGGATGTTAGCTCAGGGCTGATCTTCCTCACAACAACAACAACAACAACCTTTCATACGTCAAGAGACAGTATCAATAGAGTAAAAGGCAACCCATGAAATGGGAGAAAATATTTGTAAATCATATATCTGATAAGGGATTAAATATATCAAGAATATGTCAAGAACACCTACAACTCAACAAACAACCCAATTAAAAAATAGACAAAGGAGTTGAATAGACATTTTTCCAAAGAATATATACAAATGGCCAAGAAGCACAAAGATGCTCAATATCACTAATAATTATGGAAATGCAAATCAAAACCACAATGAGATACCACTTCATGCCCATTAGGACGGCTACTATCAAAAACTCAGAATAAAAAGTGTTGGTAAAGATATGGATAAATTGTGCATTGCTGGTGGGAATGTAAAATGGTACAGCCACTGTAGAAAACAGCATGGCAATTCTTCCAAAAATTAAAAATAGAACTACCACTTGAGCCAGTAATTTCAGTTGTGGGTATATATCCAAGAGAATTGAAAGAAAGAACTAAGACATTTCTCATAACTCATGTTCATAGCAGCATTATTGACAATAGCCAAAGGGTGGAAGCAATCCAAGTGTCCATTGATGGATGAATGGATAAACAAAATGTAGGTTATTCAGCCTTGAAATTGATGGAAATTCTGACACAAGCTGTAATATGGATGAACCTTGAAGATATTATGCTAAGTGAAATATGGGTAGTCAATTTCACAGAAACAGAATGGTAGTTGCCAGGGACTAAGGGGAGGGGGGATGGTGTGTTATTTTTTAATGGGTATAGAGTTTTAATTTGAGAAGATGAAAAGGTAATTCTGGAGATGGATGGTGGTGATGGGTGCACAACAATGTGAATGTACTTAACGGCACTGAACTGTAACTTAAAAACGGTTAAAATGGTGAATTTTATATTATGTATATGCTACCACAATTTGAAATTTTCCAATTGCTTCATAAATTTCTTCTTACAGTTGGTTTGTTTGAATAAGGATCCAAAGACCACACATTGCATTTGGTTAATTAGTCTCTTAAGTCTCTATTAACTGATAACAATTCCCTCTCACCTACTCCATTTTTTACCTTTTATTGTTGAAGAGACCAAGTTGTTTGGTTTGTAGATTTCCTACATCTGTATTGGCTGATTGCATTCTTGTGGTGTCATTTAATGTGTTCTTCTATTTTCTGTATTCTGGTAGCTAGATCTAAAGGTTTGACTAGATTCAGGTTCAGTTTTTTTTAGCAATGATACATCCTAAGCGAAGCTGTCTACTTCCTATTGCATCACATCAGGAAGCAATTAATGTCTAATTGCCATTCTTTTTCTGACATTAAGCTTGATGAGTGCAATCAGGTGTTTTCAGCCTGCTCCACCTACTATAAAGTTCTCCATTGACTTTTCACCCAAAGATTCTAGCAACTATTGATGATCATTGATGACCTAGATCCATTATTTCATTATGGGAGGCAAAATGGTCATTTTCTTATTCTAGCGTTCTCTCAGCACTCACTAGTTGGAATCTTCTATAAAGATAATTTTTTCCACCAGAAGTATTTTGTAACTCTCAAAGTTTATTCAAGAAATAAGGAAAAATCCTTGATTCTTTCCCTTATTTGTTTTCAGGATGATGTGTTCGTGCCTAGAAACTTTCAAAGATTACCAATTAGTTTTTTTGTTTGTTTTGTTTTAAACATGGATTTGTAACATATTTGATCTTTTCAACTCGTTGCACTCATTATTCTTTTTGATGCTCAAATGGTTCAGCAGCCAGTAGTCATCCCTTTAAGTTAGCTCCTGAGTCCTTTTAAAAGCCCAGTAGTTTATATTAGTTTCTTTGTTTTCTGGCACATGATGTTCCTGGTTTATCTTGTGTATTTCCTGCTTCAGAGCTGGAATCAGCAATTTCTCCAAGGAGCCCTGGGAAATGGTATTTAGAGAACACAATCTGGGAGGCAGGGAAACTAAATTGCTATTGGGACATCATTGCTTCTAGGGCTTTTCAGTGTCCAGAGCTAGGAAATAAAATTTTGTTGATTTTCTTGTTGCTTTTTGTTTTGTTTTCAAGAGAAAAATATATCATGAGTGCACATCATATTACCAGAATACAGGGTTTTAACTTAACTTCTCTAATTTTATATCTTTATCTCTTTTATCCTGAAAATCTTGGTTGCTAATGACATAATTATTTACTCGATCCTATTATATACGTATTATGGTTTCAAAATAACAATACCAATATTAATACTAACAATATGGTTACTAAGTACAGTTTAAAATTTCTTCGCAGTTCTTTTTATCCTCACAATATATTTCACCAAGAATGTATTTTCAAAATTACATGTGTTTAAAAGTCACATGAAATAATCCTTTTCTAAGTTACTAAGACAAATCCACAGATTTGAAATGCATTTGTTTTATTTTACTTCATTTTGTGTATAATTTTTATAGATTGCCTTATTTGTTGTTTTCATTTTTATCTAATTTTGTTTTAAAATTGCATAAACAGGGCCGGCCCCATGGCTTAGTGGTTAAGTGCGTGCGCTCCACTGCTGGCGGCCCGGGTTTGGATCCCAGGTGCGCACCGAGGCACTGCTTCTCCAGCCATGCTGAGGCCGCGTCCCACATACGGCAACTAGAAGGACATGCAGCTATGACATACAACTATCCTCTGGGGCTTTTGGGGGAAAAAAATAAATAAAATTATTTAAAATTGCATAAACATTTACATGGCTTCATGGTGAAACTATCAAACTATATTTAGAGAAGTCTAGCATCCACTTTTATTCCCACTACCCTGTTACCACCCTCCTCACCCACCACCAGAAAACCATTTACAGGAGCTTTTTGTTATCCTTCTATTGTTTTACTAATATAAATATATTTTCACATTCCCACTCCCTTCTTAGATAAAAGGTAGCATATTATAGACACTGTTCTGTCCTTGACTTTTTTCATCTAATGATATCCATAGGAGGATATAGAGATCATCTTTATTCCTTTTAACCACTTCGTGGTCCTCCATTGTGTGGATGTACCATAGTTTATTTCAACTAGTCTCTTATTTTTGGACATTTGAGTTGTTCTCTATTTTGCAATTACAAATAGTGCTACTGTTAATTGCCTTGTATGTGTCATTTCATACTTTTACAGGTGAATCTTCAGGGAAGATTCCTTGAAATGGGATTGCCAGGTCAAAGCATAAACGCTTATGTAATACTGCTAAATATGAGCAAGTTGCATCCACCAGAGCTATACTCCCATCAGCAAAGTATGGGAGTGCCATTTCTCCACAGTCTTGCCAACAAAATCCAATTGTCACACCCTTGGATCTTTGCCAATTTGAGAGGTGAGAGATGTTTTAATGTAGTTTTAATTTTTCTCTCTCTTATTATGAGCAAGGTTAAGTAGCTTTTCATATCTTTAAGTGCTGTTAGCAATTGTTTTCCTGTGAACTGTATGTACATATTTCTTGTCCCATTTTATAAGGTTGTTTCTTCTCAACTTGTAGAAGTTCTTTAGATATTAGAGATATTAACCCTTTTTCTGTGAGAAAAATTGGAAATATTTCCCCAGATGTCACTTGTATCTCTACTTTGCCTTTAGTGGCTCTTTGCCATGCAGAACTTTAAAAAATGTAGCCAAAGTTATCAAACTCCTATTAATTTGGGAAATTTTCACTCACATGTTATGATGGATTCACCCAACTTTTCTTCTAGTATTTGAACAGTTTCATTTTTTACATTCAGATCTCTTCCCCATTTAGAATTTATACTGGTATATGGTATACAGATGAATTCATTTTTATCTTTTTCATGTGGCTGTCCAGTTGTTCCAACATTGCTTTTTTAAAAGTCTGTTTCTCCACTGATTTCAGATGCTGCCTTTATCATGGTCTAAATTTCCATGTGCAATTAGGTTTACTTTCAGATTTTCTATTTGGGGTTCCATTAGTTCGTCTGTTTATTCACTTACGAATATAATTTTCTTCTAATTATAGAGACTTTTTAATATGTTTTAACATCTGATTTAAGAACTATCCCCCTTTGTTTTTCTTTTTTAAGGTTTTCCAGGCTAAATATGTTTAATTGTTTTTCCAAATGAAATATATAATCAATTTGTTGAGCTTCAAGAAAAAAACCTGATAATATGTGGTATTATCAGAATAAATATCATTACAATATTGAGTCTTCCTTTCCAAACTCATGGTACAGCTTACCATTTGTTCATTTCTACTTTTGTGTCATTCAGTTATATTTCATAGTTTATTCATATATATTTTGTTTGCTTCTTATTAGATTTATGCCTAGGTACTTTTGTTATTTTTATTGCCATTATAAAAAGGGTCTTGATATCTTCCAACTAGTTGTTATTTTTATCTATGAAAGCTATTGCTTTCTATATTGATTTTATAACCTGCTACTCTTCTAAGTTCTCTTAAGTGTTTTGGTAGTTTTTTTTCAATGATTTATTTTTTAGTTTTTGATATATAATAATATAATCTATAAATAGAGATGATTTTACCTTTTTTCCCTAATTTGTATGCCTCTCTCTAGTGGCACTAGATGATAATTATAGAATAATTTCAAATAGTAATGGTGATATTGGCCATTGTTGTTTTTTTCCTGACTTTAACAGGTGTTTCCTCATTAAATAAGATGCTGGCTTTGGGGATGAGATGCACATAATTTTCTGATGCCCTCTTGATTCCTAGTAAATCTATCATTCTTTCCCCATCGTGGCTGAAACGATATTTCAGAAATAGAGCAGAAATCACCAAGAATGGTTGCTTTTCAAGTTTTTATCAACATACAAATCACCAGGGGATCCTGTTTAAGTGCAGATTTAGATTCAACAGGTCTGGGATGGGAGCTGAGATTCTGTGTTTTTAACAAGCTCCCAAGGTAGGCTGAGATGCTGGCACTCAAAGTGGACTACACTTCAGTACCAATGATCTAAAACAAAGAAATCATTTTCTAGCTTTGATTTTCAAAATACACTTTAAAATAACTCAAAGGAGAAGAATTACTACTGAAAATTCCGGTTTTCAATTTTAAGAACCAGACACTTGAGAGAGAACTGGGGGTTTGTCTGCTCCTTTGCTTTATATTGTTTATTTGTCTTAGAAAAGCTCCCAAAGCTGGTATTTTAATTGTCTGTGGACCAAGCCTGGAGGACTAGAGCAGAGGTTTTCTCATAAGCCACAGAGTAGAAAGATGCAGGATATGACAAAAGGGTGGCTTCCTGCCACATAGGAAGAGGAAGAAAGTCTTTTCTGCAGCTGTGGGGAGGAGCCTGAGGAGATCGAGTTGAGACACGTAGTTCCTGCAGCCTCAGTTAGAAAACATGCTGGGGCAGGGCATGGGGGGTAGATAGAAAGCACTGAGAGCTCAAGGCAGAATCCCAGAAAAGGAGGGATGCAGGAGCAGCTGCAGCTCACCCGTACATCACACAAGAACCTCACAGGCACCAAGGCCAATATCCAAAGCCCCACAGAATGAGACCTTCAGCAGAGACTAGCCAGGCTCGAAGATCTGAGACTAGACATTCCTTCTTCGGTGCCAGGGTAAGAATTTATTGTTGGTATTGGGTCTGGATTTAATAGATGAAAAAACACTAAATGAATCTGAAGCAGTGCAAGTCAATCCATCCATCCATCCACCCACTCTGCAAACTGAGTACCTATTATGTGTCAGGTGCTAGGGACAAAATGAATAAGACAGACAGAGATCCTACCATCGTGGAGCTTAAAGTCAATAACATCTATCAGCAATGGTACTTTACACAGGGCTGTATATCTGAAAATCTACATGCACATACCCGTACCTGCTCTTGGTGATCTGATTCAACGGGTCTGGGAAGAACCTGGGAAAGTTTATTTTTTAAGTGTCCAGGTATTTTTGATGCTCAGTTCTAGTTAAGAATCACTATCTTCCAGCACTTACGTATTACTAGAGTATTTAATTTCCCAACTAAACACTTAAAACTACAAATTTAGTTATGAATATATAGTAGACTATCTTACATTCTTTTCTGGAATATACGAAAAACATTTCTGGAATATACGAAAACTTTTTTTAGGAGACTTCTTAAATTAGTCATACTTTATATTGGGATGTATTTAATTCATAGGACTAAGCTTCACAATCTTTTAAATTATAACCTTTCTAATATGTACAAATCAAGATTCAAATATAAGCTATTTTTTTATTAGCACTCTTTCTTATAATAATTTAAACCAATTAGTATTTGCATATTTAGTAATGCTGTGAAAAGGAAGTTCCAGGGTTGAAACAGTAATTCTGTGAAAAAACGTTAAGTGTATTTTTATATTTGTGGTGGGAATGTGTGTAATTGCCCTATATTTGCAAATTCTAAATCCTGGTATATATTGATATTCAGAAAATAAAACTTACTAAATTTTCCTCTACATAAAAATACATATTTTTCCACTAAGACATCACTTTAATCCAGACTTCCCCCTGGAATCTTCTCCAAGCTCCACCTTCCTACCCACTCACACCCCAGGCTTTGATTGTGCCAAATGGTTGAAGCTCTATTGTGTTGCCTCAGCATAACTGGCAGAACAACTCTGAAAGGGAAACTTGATCACAGAGACCTAAGTGAAGTCTGATATTTTCAAGATCTTGCTCAAACATCATCTCCCCATTAGTTACCATATCCTGTTATACTTCTTCCCACATTTCATTGTGACTTACCAGTTTAAGACTCTATCTCAACTAGACTGTAAGGAGAGGTTCTTGATCTTACTTATTTTAAGTCTGACACATCAATAAATCAATAAATGTTTGACAAATAAATGAATGATTAAAAGAACACTTCCCATCTTCCTTTAGAGCTGTAATCTAACCACCAGTGTTTAGACAGCTTCATCTTTTGTGCCCCTAAAGTTTGGTTTTATAACCAAACTCAATTCTATGGGGCTTAGGTCTCTTACTTCCCCTACGAGCTGCTTCTTCATCCCAGAGGCACAGAATCCACTGGACTAAGCAATGAAGAGGAGAGCAGTGGGAAGAAGACTCTCTGTACTCCAGGATCTGCGCTCAGGAAACCGACCAAACCACAGATCTGAAAGTCAGTTAGTGCATCTGTGCTATCTGAAAAACAAAATAAAATGGAAACTCTTAAAGAGTAGTTGCATCAAGCACCTTTACAATAGTTCTACACTTTTCCATTAAGTCAGCAATATACTCCTTTCTCCTGGTCAGGCCTAATGATTTTTCTTCAAGTTACCTTCTTATAATCCAGAGGTTAACAACCTTTCTGAGATATCTTCAACTGTTCTTTGTCTGCATTGCTTGAGGAAGGAACAATGGAGTTAGGGACATCAAATAAAATTAAGACCTAAGTGCTAGAGAAATAAAAGCGAAAGAGACCCAATAGGCCTGCCCAGGTCTTGTCTAAAGCAAATCTTTTCCACAGCTGTGAGCAGATATCCAATTGGTCAGACTCCTTAAAATCAAAATCCTAAAAACAACTAGAGTACTTCTAAGAGAGAGTTGAAAAGACAACGTAGGTGAGGAAATATGACCAAAGAAGTCTGAGCAATCCTATAGGTGTAGGACGCAAGGATTGAATCCAGAAAAATAAAGTGAGGCATGGAAGCACAAGTATATCATCAAGTCCTCTCATTAAAGCCTGGAAATGCAGAGTCCACAAGAACAACAACAGAGCATAAAGTTAAATTCTATGCCTAAGGCATGAGCTTGATTCTGCTGGGATTTGGCATCCTTAGACCCTCAGATGTTTACCACAGTAAAAAGAGACTATTTGGTGACTGCGGATAAGACATTATTCTGTTCCAGTGCTGGAATCACCAAATGTCCTCCCCAAAACATAAGCAATTTAAGTGAGTAACAGGGCTTCTGGAGGTCATGGGTATAGACAGGATAATTGAAACTATAGTAGTGAATAACAGATTATGTATAATGTACACCACACAAATACACTTCATTTTTAGCATTTTCAGCATTTGGTAATGTTTACATTTTTTTGTGACACATTTGATATGGAAATATCTCCAGAAAAAGAAATATTCCCTAGAGACAAATCTGTTTCTATTTTGCATTTTTATATTGACCAATGTTCTGGAGGAAAACTGTCAGAAAATAACTTTACAGAATATTGTTCCATGCCAGTGCCTTGGGGAAAGTTTTACAGATGAATTTATTCAATAAATATTTCTGAGACACAAGAGTCATATGATATTAGCTGTATATAAAGGACATGGAAAGTGTTGGAAGAAGGAGGAAGGATTCAATAAGGCAGCCTCACTGGGCCATGGAATGAGAACAGGATTTGGAGTCACAGACTTGGGAGCAAATCCCAGTTCTGCCACCTCTATTTACCCACCTGGAGAAAAATAGGGATAATTATACTACATCATAAAATTTTGTGAGAATCAAATAAGGTACTGTGTGTGTAGGAGTGACCTCAGCGCGATGGTACAATAGGAGATTCCAGCCCTCATGCTCTCACAGAAACACCAATTTGAGAACTATCAAGAGAGAAGAGTACCTTCACAAGAACTCCAGAACCCAGGTGAGAGATTACAGTACCTGGGAGGAGTACAGAAATGAGAAAAGTTGCATTGAAGAGAGTAGGAAGGATAGTTTCACTTTACCTGAATTATCTCTCCCCAAGGCCATGCAGCACAGTGCTGAGAGAGATCCCCTCTGCCTGAGGACTCTCTCATGGGGAAAAGAGAGTGAAGTAAGTGTCCAGTTTTGCCATGGAACCTGGCACCAGACCCACCCCAGTAAAACCCAGCACCAGGCCAGCCCCTGCAGACCAAGGCTCCAGGCCCATTCCAGTGGGCCCCATTGCCATGCTGGTCCCTGCAGACTCAGACCCCAGGACCTGGGGACCAGACCCCCTTCAGTGGTCCGTGATGCCAGGCTGACCCCTACAGACCCAGGCCTCAGACTGGTCCCCATGAGCCCAGGCACCAGGATCACTTGCACATGGACTCAGGCACCAGGCCTACCCATCTGCTGACCCCATGAGCTGGCTCACCCAGAATCTCTGGCCAGGCTGAATGGTAAAGGGCTTTCCCTGCCAAAGCCAGCCTAAAGATTGGAAGTGGTGACTACTTCTTCAAATGTATAGAGACAAACACAAGGCTTCAAGGATCACAAAGAATTAGGAAAACATGACATCAGAAAAGGGACAAAATAAAGCACAAGCAACCAGCCCTAAAGAAATGGACATCTATAAACTGCCTGACAAATAATTCAAGATAACCATCTTAAAGTAGCTCAGTGAGCTACAAAGGGGACACAGATAGACAACTAAATGAAATCAGGACAACAATACATGAACAAAATGAGAAGTTCAATAAAGAGATAGAAATTGTAAAGAAGAACCAAACAGAAATTCTGGAGCTGAAGAACTCATGACTAAACTGAAAATTTCAATAGAGATTCTACAGCAGAAGAAAGAATCAATGAACTTGAAGACAAGTCATTTGAAATTACCAGAAGAACAAAAAGAAAAGAAGTGAAAAAAGTCTATGGGAATTTGGGACATTATCAAGCAGACCAATATATGCATATGGGAGTCCCAGAGGTAGAAGAGAAAGAGAAAATGGCAGAAAGCTTATTTAAAGAAATAATGGTAAAAAAAAAAACAAAAACTACCCAAATCAGGAGAGGGAAAGGGACATCCAAATTCATCAAGCCCAAAAGACTCCAAATAGATTAAACCTTGAGAGGTCTACACTGAGACTTATTATAACTGAATTGTCAAAAGTCAATAACAAAGAGAATTTCCAAAGCAGCTGCAGAAAAGTGACTCATCACACACAAGGGCATCCCCATAACACTATAAACAGATTTCTCAGCAGAAACCATACAGGTTAGGAGAGAGTGAGATAATATATTCAAAGTGCTGAAAGAAAAAAAAAAGCTGCTAACCAAAAATACTACACCTGGCAGAAATGTCATTGAAAAATTAAGGAGAAATAACATTCTGAGACAAAGAAAACCTGAGGGAGTTTGTCACCACTAGACCTGCCCTACAAAAAGTGCTAAAGTGAGTTGTTCAGGTTGAAATGAAAAGATGGTAGGTGGGTTTCTGGGAAGATGGCAGCGTAGGAGGACTCTGAACTCACCTCCTCCCACACGCACACAACAAATTTACAACTACCCTTGGAACAATTACCCCTGAGAGAGAACCAGAAACTGGATAAAAAGAACCCCCACAACAAGAGACAGTGCTGACTGAGGTGGAAGAGGCAGAAATACCCTCTGGAGAGTAAAAAGCCACAATCTAGCTGTGGCACTTCAAGGATGGGAGCAATCTTAAGGTACAAAGCTCTTCCTGGAGGAGCAGGGGATCTGAGTGGCAGAGATTTGCCACAATAAGCAGCTTTCAAACTCAGCACAACTGAGAGGGGTGTCATAACGTCTGGCTTTGCTGGCTATTAAAAACAATGGGGAATACCCCCCAAAAAGCTATTGAACTTAAGAGAAAGAAAGGCCTGCTCTTAAAGGGCCCAAGCACAAATTCACGCATTCTGGAAAGCAACACAAAATCACCAGACAGAAAGGTGCACAGTCTTTTGGTGAAAGTGACTCACTTGTTAGACTCTGGGTGCATCTCAGGGAGGCAGAAGGCAGCTGGGACCACCTCCCCAGGGACTGAGACTTTGGCAGCAGCCATTATTGTGTTACATTATTGTGACCGACTACAGGTGTGCTGACACAGACTTTGGCAGATGCCATTGGAGTTCTTCCCCTGGCCTGTTAGCACAAGGGTTTGCCTCACCCACTAGAGCATTGATTTAATCCAGCTTAGCCACAGCAGGCAGCCTGCCTTAGGGACTGGCCCCACCCACCAGCAAGCCCTCAGGCAACTTGTGGGTCTGCATAGGTGGGGTGTGTGGGGCCTCTGCAGGAGGACAAGTGGGTCCACCTCTGCAGGGAAGGGTGTGCATGAGGGGTGGGCCTGCATTGATGGAGTGTGTGGGGCCTCTGAAGCAGGGCGAGTGGGTCCGCTTCATTGAGGCGGGGCATATGCATGGACAGGAACACGCTGATGGGGTGTTTGGGCCTGTGGGCAGTGGGGCTTGTCAGCTTCAGCAGGCTTGTGTTTCTTAAATAACCACAAAGGGCATCTGCCCCACCTTCCAACATCTGAAACAATTGTGTGCTGCCACACCTGGGCCCGGCCCCACCCATCTGCACTCCTGTGAGAACTGACAACAGCTTCACAGGCCAGAGGCCTACAGCAATTGTGAGCCTGAGCCTAGCAACCGGCCACTCTGAGAGCCTACTTAACAGCAAATAGCAGCAAGTATGTGCTATTAAGCCTTGAAGTCAACTGTGCTGGGGCTACCCCTGGCCCATAAAGTGACTAAAGGGATCATAGCAGCTGCATGCAGCTGAGCCTTACAACCAGCCAGCCAGGGGGATAGCCTAGCCTTCCCATGGACCTGCAGTAAGAGCAATCCCACCACAACAGAGGGACATTTGTAACCCTTACAGGGGACACTCCTGGAACATTTGGAACTGGTGATGAGAAAGAAGCACATTGCTGGGCCTCACAGGCACCTCTTACATAAGACCACTTCTCCAAGATCATGAGACGTAGCTGATCCACCTAATACATAGATATAAGCACAGAGAAAGAGACAAAATGAGAAGACAAAGGAATACGTTCCAAATAATGGAACATGACAAATCCTCAGAAAAAGGACTAAATGAAACAGAGATAAACAATCTACCTGATAAATAGTACAAACTAATAGTCATAAGGATGCTCACTGATTTTGGAAGAAGAATAGATGAACACAGCAGGAACTTCAATGAAGAATAGGAAAATATAAAAAAGAACTGATCAGAACTGAAGAATACAACAATGGAAATGAAAAAGTCACTAGAGGGACTCAATAGAGTAGATGATACAGAAGAATGGATCAGCAAGCTGGACAAAAGACTATAAGAAATCACCCAAGCTGAACAGAAAAAAGAATTAAAAAGAATGAGGACAGTCTAAGGGACCTCTGGGACAACATCAAGCATACTAACATCTGCATTACAGGTGTCCCAGAAGGAGAATAGCGAGACAAAGGGGCAGAGAATCTATTCAAAGAAATAATAGCTGAAAACTTTTGTAACCTAAGGAAGGAAACAGACATCCAGGTACAGGAAGCACAGAGAGCACCAAACAAGATGAATCCAAAGAGGCCCACACCAAGACACATTATAACCAAAATGTCAAGAATTAAAGATAAAGAGAATCCTAAAAGCTGCAAGAGAAAGGCAATAAGTTACATACGAAGGAAACCCCATAGACTTCTCAACAGAAACCTTACAGGCTAGACGGGAGTGGCACGATATATTTAAAGTGCTGAAAGGAAAAAACCTACAGCCAAGAGTACTCTACCCAGCAAGGTTATCATTCAGAATGGAAGGAGAGATAAAGAGTTTTCCAGACAAGAAAAACTAAAGGAGTTTACCACAAATAAACCAGTCTTATAGGAAATGTTAAAGGGACTTATTTAAGGTAAAAAGAAAAGACAATAAATAGAAATAAAATTATCAAGAAAAAATAAAATCACTGGTAAAGGCAAATATACCATAAAGGTAGCAGATCAACCAACTATGAAGCTAATATGAAAGTCAAAAGACAAAAGTATAAAATTATCTATTTCCATAATAAGAGGTTAAGGGATATACACACTCAAAAAAGAGGTTAAATATGACAACAAAAACATAAAATGTGGGGAGAGGGGAGTAAAAGAGTAGAGCTTTTAGCAAGAGGTCAAACTTAAGAGACCATCAACTTAATATAGATCGCTATTTACATAGGTTATTATATATGAAACTCATGGTAATCACAAACCAGAACCTTAATAAATACACAAAAAATTAAGAGAAGGGAACCCAAAATAATACTAGAAAAAGCCATCAAACCTCAAGAGAAGAAGAAAGGAACAGAGAAGAACTACTAAAAAACTCAGAAAAACAGTAACAAAATGGCAATAAGTACATACTTATCAATAGCTACTTTAAATGTCAATGGACTAAGTGCTCCAATCAAAAGACATAAGGTGGCGGATTGGATAAAAAAACAAGACTCATATGTATGATGCATACAAGAGACACACTTCAGACCTAAAGACACTCACAAATTGAAAGTGAAGGGATGGAATAAGATACTCCATGAAAATGGCAATGAAAAGAAAGTTGGGGTAGCAATACTTATATCAGACAAAATAGACTTTAAAACAAAAACTGTAATAAAAGACAAAGAGGGGCACTACATAATGATAAAGGGAATGAGGTAAGAGGAGAATATAATGCTTGTAAGTATCTATGCACCCAACACAGGAACACTTAAACATATAAAGCAATTATTAACAGACATAAAAGGAGAAATAGACAGTAACATAATAATAGTAGAGGACTTTAACACTGCACTTACATCAATGGATAGATCATCCGAAAACAAGATCAATAAGGAAACATTGGCCTTAAATGACACATTAGACCAGATAGACTTAGTAGATATATACAGAACATTCCATGTAGAAACTGCAGAATACACATTCTTTTTGAATTAAAATAGAACTTTCGCCAGGATAGGCCACAAAACAAATCTCAATAAATTTAAGAAGATTGAAATAACACCAAGCATCTTTTCTGACCACAACAGTATGAAACTAGAAATTAACTACAAGAAGAAGACTGGAAAAGCCACAAATATGTGGAGATTAAACAAAATGCTGCTGAACAACTATTGGGTCAACAAAGAAATCAAAGGAGAAACCAAAAAATACCTGGAGACAAATGAAAATGAAAATACGACATGCCAAAATTTATGGGATACAGCAAAAGTGGTACTAAGAGGGAAGTTTATAGCAATACAGGCCTACCTCAACAAACAAGAAAAATCTCAAATAAACAACAGTACACCATAGGAACTAGAAAAAGAAAAACAAACAAAGCCCAAATTCAGTAGAAGAAGGGAAATAATAAACATCAGAGCAGAAATAAATGAAATAGAGAATTAAAAACCAATAGAATAAAAATAAGAGTTGGTTCTTTGAAAAGATAAACAAAAATCAACAAACCCTTAGCTAAACTAAGAAAAAAAAGAGAGAAGAATCAAATAAAATCAGGAATCAAATAAAATCAGAAATCAAAGAGGAGACAACAAATGCCACGGAAATTAAAAAAAAAAAAACATAAGAGACTATTATGAGCAATTATATGCCAACAAATTGACAACTTAGAAGAAATGGATAAATTTCTACAAACTTACAACATACCAAGACTCAATCAAGAAGAAATAGAAAGCCTGAACAGACCAATAACAAATAAGGAGATTGAATCACTAATTTTTAAAAACCTCCCAACAAAGAAAAACCCAGGATCAGATGACTTCACAAGCAAATTCTACCAAACATTTAAAGAAGAATTAATACTAATCATCCTCAAACTTTTCCAAAAAATAGAAGAGGAGAGAACACTTCCACACTCATTTTACGAGGCCAGCATTACCCTGATATCTAACCCACACAAAGACACCATAAGAAAAGAAAACAATAGGCCTATATCCCTGATGAACCTGAATGCAAAAATTCTCAACAAAACATTAGCAAACCAAATTCAACAGCACATTAAAAGGATCATACACTATGGCCAAGTGTGATTTATCTGAGATGCAAGAAAGGTTCAACATATGCAAAATCAATATGATACATCACATTAACAGAATAAAGGATAAAAATCACATGATCATCTCAATAGATGAAGAAAAAGCATTTGACAAAATTCAGTACTCTCTCATGACAAAAATTCTCAACAAATGAGGTATAGAAGGAACTTAACCTCAACATAATAAAGGTCATATATGAAAAACCCAAAGCTAACATCATACTCAATGGTGAAAAACTTAAAGCTTTTCCTCAAAGATCTAGAACAATGCAAGAGTGCCCATTCTTGCCACTTCTATTCAATATAGTACTGGAAGTCCTAGCCAGAGCAATTAGGCAAGAAAAAGAAATAAAAAGCATCCAAATTAAAAAGGAAGTAGCAAAATTATCTCTGCTTGCAGATGACATGACCTTATATCTAGCAAACCCTAAAGATTCTGCAAAAAAAAAAATTGTTAGAACTAATAAATTCAGTAAAGTTGCAGGATACAAAAGTCAACATAAATCAGTTGCACTTCTATACACTAACAACAAATTATCCAAAAAGGAAATTAATAATTCCATTTACAAAAGCATCAAAAACTATAAAATAATTGGGAATAAACTTAACCAAGGAAGTGAAAGATTTATACAAGAAAACTATAAAACACTGATAAAAGAAATTAAAGCAGATGCAAATAAATGGAAAGACATCCCATGTTCATGGATTAGAAAAATTAATATTGTTAAAATGTACATACCACCCAAAGTGATCTACAGATTCAATACAATCCCAATCAAAATCTCAATGGCATTTTTCACAGAAATAGAACAAAGAATCCTAAAATTTGTATGGAATCACAAAAGAACTCAAATAGCCAAAGCAATCTTGAGAAAGAGCAAAGCTGGAGGCATCACACTTCCTGATTTCAAAATATGTTTATGTTACAAAGCTACAGTAATCAAAACAGTAAGGTACTGGCAAAAACACAGATATGTAGACCAAAGGAACAGAATAGAGAGCCCAGAAATAAGCTCACACATATATGGTCAACTGATCTTGCCAAGGATGCAAAGAATACACAATGGAAAAGTATATTCTCTTCAATAAATGGTGCTGGGAAAACTGGATATCCTCATGCAAAAGAATGAAATTGGGTCCTTATCTCATACCATACACAAAATGGATTAAACACTTAAACATAACACTATAAAATTCCTAGAAGAAAACATAGAGGAAAAGCTTCTTAATGTAGGCCTTGGCAATGATTTCTTGGATATATCATCAAAGACACAGGCAACAAAAGGAAAAATAGACAAGTGGGATTACATCAAACTAAAAAGATTCTGCACAGCAAAGGAAACAATCAACAAAATGAAAAGGAAACCTACAGAACAGGAGAAAATATTTTCTAACTATTTTTCTGATAAATGGTTCATATCCAAAATATGTAAGGAACTCCTACAACTCAATAGCAAAGTAAACCACATAACTCAATTTAAAAATGGGCAAAGGGACTGAATAGATATTTCTCCAAAGAAGACATACAAATGGACAATAGGTACATGAAAAGATGTTCAAATCACTAATCGCCATGGAAATGCAAATCGAAACCACAATGAGATATCACCTCACACCTGTTAGAATGGCTTTTATCAAAAAACAAAAGATAACAAATGTTGGTGAGGATGTGGAGAAAAGGGAATATTTGTGCACTGTTGGTGGGAATGTAAATTGCTGCAGCTTCTATAGAAAACAAGTTCCTCAAAAAACTAAAAATAGAACCACCATATGATCCAGCAATCCCATTCTAGGTATATATCCAAAGGAATTGAAATCAGGATCTTGAAGAGATGTCTGCACTCCTGTGTGCATTGCAGCATTATTCACAATAGCTAAGACATGGAAACAACCTAAGTGTTCATTGATGGATGAATGGTTAAAGAAAATGTGGCATATATATATATACAGTGGAACATTATCCAGCTTTAAAAAGAAGGAAATCCCATCTTTTGTAACATGAATGAAACTGGAGGACACTATGCCAAGTGAAATAAGCCAGATACAGAAGAGCAAATACTACAGGATACCACTTCTATGATGAACCTAAAGTAGTCAAACTCATAGAAGCACAGAATGGAATGGTGGTTGCCAGGGGCTAGGAAGAGGGGGAAACAGAGGAGTATTAGTCAAAAGGTATAAAGTTTCAGTTAGGCAAGATGAATAAGCCCTACAGACCTACTGTACAGCATAACTAACAATTTGTAGCGTATATTTGAAAATTTTGCTAATAGGGTAGATTTTATGTTAAGTGTTCTTATCACAAAATAATAATAAAACAATAATAATTAAAAAAAGAGGGTGGGAGGGAATTTTTGGAGGTGATAGGTTTATAGCATAGACTGTGATGATTTTTTTACAGATGTATACTCATCTCCAAACTCATCAAGTTGTATATATTATGTACAGCTTTTTGTATGTAAAAAACTTTTAATAAATACAGTAGTAGGGCCAATGCAAAAACAACTTGTTACTTTTGAATTTGGATATATAAATCTTTGTTTTCAACTGTACATTTTATAATATATAAGATTATATAAATACTTAAATATAAATACAGATCAAGTATATCCAATGAAAATTTAGTGTCCTAATTGAGAGGTGCTATAAGTAGAAAATATATGCTGGATTTTGAAAGTTAAGTATAAGAAAAGAGTGTAAACTATCTCATTGATAATTTTTAATATTGATTACATGTTCAAATGCTAATATTTGGATATGTATGGTTAAATAAAATTAAAAGTACGTTTTTTAAAAAGATACTGTGTGTGAAAGCATCTAGGACTATATTTAGCATGTAATAGCCACTCAAAAATTTTTGTTTCAATTAACCTCTTTGAGCTTTAGTTTTCTCGTCTCAAAAAACTGAAATATTTTCCCAGTTGTACTAAGAATCAAATGAAAAATATTCCAAGGCACTCTGCAAACTGCAAAGCATTAGTCAAATCTTAGTTATTGATACTGTAAGGGACATTTGGCATTTTGACTTCTCAGCACATAAATCCCCATTCTATATGGGGGAAATCCCAAGACAGGTGGGGAGCAGGGCCCACATCTCACTCTGGAAGCCAAAGAAGGGTAAATATTTCCCGACTTCTGGCAGGCAGAACGGACTCAAGCAGATGCTCCTGCCTGGACTTTGAAACGTTATGAAGCAACCAAAGGCACGGGGTCAGAGATTCATTGCAGCAGCTGTGATGGCTGGAGCGCAGTCTCTTGATAGCACACGTGCAAGGCAGTGCTGCCAGCAGCAGCAGTGGCAGTGTCCAGTGGCAACTGTGCCAGCGGCAGTATCCTAAACAGAGGCAGTCTGTGGCAGGATCTTTGCTACGCCTCGTCTTGCTTGGAACCTGCTGGAGTCTGGCTCCCTAACCTTCCCCAGGATTCTTTTTGCACTTAGGATATGCAGAGGCCATTTCTATTTTCATAATTAAAAAATCCTGATTAGTACACACACCATCACATAAAAGATTCAATCTCTAAGCCCAAGGAGTTGGCATAGGGTCTAGATTTAATATTCAAATTGCCAATGATAGAATGATTTCTACATATTTAGTTATTTAATATGTTGGCTAAAACCCAACATAATCAGATCTTTTTAGTATCAGATGGGGGAAAAAAAAAAATCAGCCAATGCCCAAAGTAAATTTTCAATTCAAGGCTTATCTAGTTAGATGCCCACATTTTCTATAACCCCTACACCAAATAGTGGCAAAACTTCACAATTAGGTCAAGTGATTATGTTCCATCCTCTTCACTGAATGAACCCTAGCAAACAAAAACAAGACAGGCCAGTCCATCTCAGACACCACAGGAAAGAACTAAAATTAATTTCTTCTACAAATTATTTTCTTAGTGTCTCAAGAATAGTGTTTCTCAACCTTTTTTTCTTTTTTCATTATTAGATTCTAAGGAGGAAAATTTAATTTAATTTAAATTCTCCCTAACAAGAAAAATTAGCGAGATTTTGTCAGGTATGGTTGAGCCATGGAGGACCACTGTTGTTATATTTAAGGTTTTTTTGCCCCACAAGAGGCAATTTTGGGGGCAATTTTAGAATTGTGGTCTTAGACAATACACTAAGCTTAGAACAATGACTTGGTAAGTGTTATCAATACTTCCTATTCAACGTCTAAGTAAATATTTATTTTGGGCCTTAGTCAATTGAGTTTATTACAGCTAAAAAATTTTGCCAAGATTAGTCATGTCTTAATGCCTAGAGTTCAAATTTTACTTCTAATTTATACTCTGATAATATATTGATTTGCATGAAACACTAGAAGTGTCTTTGTTAACCTGAGAATGAGTTCAAGTTTAAATTACCAGACTATATTCTCACAAGGAGAGAAAACGTAGTGCTATGTGGGGTGGAAAGGATAGGTAGACTCCAGACTGTACCCCACATCCATCCCAACTCATTCTGGCCCATGGACCACTTTCTTTTCCTATGCTACAAACTCTCCCCAACCCACTTAATCAAGCCTTTGGCTTTAACCATGACCAAATCGCTAATCACCCCAAATCTCTATCACTAATTCACATTCCTTTCCTTACCTCCAGATTCATTTATCCGATTTCCAATAAATATCTATACTTGGATTTGCTCCAAGCATATTTAACTCAATGTGTCCCAAACTGAATTTGCTCTTTTGCTTTCAATTTATATCACCTAGGTTAATGAATGACAATCAATTTCCCAAGCCATAAATCTGGGATTCATTCTACATTTTTCTTCTTTCATGCTTTCCTTATCCAATCAAACTCCAGGTCCTACTGGTTTTACCTCTTAAGCATCTCTACCACTCCTGTTCTGGTCCAGATCATCTCTCTCAAGAGTACTACCACAGCCTCCTAAGAAATTTCTGCCTCCAATCTAGACTCCTTTGACTTCTTCTTCATGCTCTCATTATAATGAAAATGGAAACCACACCCAATTGAAAAGTTTCCTGTACATCGTCAACTACATCCTTTCCCTTGGTCTCACGTTTAGGAGACTTCTGCCACAGTAACAAACATGTTCTCTTTCAAATTGCTACCACCCCCCAACTCACACCTTCTCATGAAAGCCTGAGTGATTTTCCTGGTGAATTTCAGAGACTATCCTGGCTTAGCCTTTCAGAGTCAGGCAGTCTGCACACATACCCCATTTGCTGTTCTGATCTGTAGGGTAATTTTTTAGGGGCAGGCTCTGTCCCTTTGAAGAAGGGGTGCTGCAGTTTAGGTAATCCAGGAAAAAGTACTGAGAAGACTAGTATGACTTTACATCTAAGCTACATCATTCAATCCAGTTTTTATCTGTAATAAAGTTACTTTCCTTTTTTTTCCAGAATAAAAATTCAGAATTCTTTTCTCACACTTCCTTTCTTTGTACTCGTATTCCCCTCTGCAGCTTTTGCATTTGGAAAATTCTCTCATACGTCAAGCCTCAGCACAAATGCTACCCCTAGACAGGCTGAAGGCTCTTATTCTGCTCCCATTGAAGGTTATCTGTATATCCATATAGAACTTATCATATTACATTGTAATTAGTTGTTAGCATATTTGACTGTAGCCCGTAAATTCCTCTAGACCGGGAAATGTACTCTAATTCATCCTTGAATTCCTACAACTTAGCACCAAATGATATAGTAGGCCATCAGTAAATAATTATTCAATAAATAGGTAAATAAATAAGCTTACCATATATTCTCATCCCCAAAAAAGAGTTTAAATAAAAAAGCACGTTGGCAGTATAATTACATGAGTAGTAAAACTGGGCTAAAAAGAAGTGCCACAGTCATTTTTATAGTGTATGCCAACTTTAGTGAAAGGAGAATTACTCCTTAGATGTGTCAACAGGATACCAGTCTAAAAATAAAATCAGCTCTATTTATAACTCCTATTCTATAAATGCCCTAAGTAAGAAATTATATATTAAATACCTAAAAAAAGAATGCAATTTTTCTAGATAAAATCAGTCTTACAGAAAATTGTACACAAATGATTTTCAAGCTTGCCTTACTTGCATCTTATGGGCTACAAAATTGCTGATCACACCATTCTATAAGATTCAGTCACAGAAAACTGTGTTTTGGACAGAGCATGGAACCACTATAATTCCACAGGATAATACTATAGAATGAGAGGATAGGTATCTATTAACATCAAATGTTAACCCTCTCAGAACCATTCCAAAAGAAGAACTGAGCTATTTTAGAACAAGGGACTACTAAAATATATTCATACATCATGTTGCAAACTTACTGAAGACAGGCTTCAAATACAACAGGAATATAATTAAGTAAAGAAATCAGGAGAAGGAAAAATAAGTGTCAAAAAAACACGACAAAACCCTCAGTGAGATTATGACACACAATGTATGCCATTAGGTTCTATCCCCTTCCAGAGGTTGCATATAAATTTGGCCTCAAACAGAGTTTGGCAAATTCCTATCAACTTGCATGTTGTACATAAGCATAAACACACTGGAGCCTTTATTAAGCTCTTAGCTTAAGAATTAATGCATCTTAGCATATAGTTTATGGACAGAAATGGAATGGAATGTAAATAAAAGGTCAATAAGTCATAATCATATGTAATCCTAACATTTTCTTCTCACAGTTAAAGAGTCTGTAGTGAGATGGCCAAGTCTAAAGCCATATGGTGCTTCAAGTGCAATTTTGGTCTGAGAGGCTCAGATTTAGAATTTAACAAGGAAGTTAGTATGTATGTTGGATGGAATATCTAGACGCCCACGGGTTTATAATTTTAGAGGAAGACAGTTTCTCTCTTCTAAAAGCAGAAAGGTCATAGTCTAACATCAGCTAATTAAACCATATTCATAACTTTCATAAAAGCAAACAAATAGTAAAGGATGAAAACTCTTCCTTGAGAGTTGTTTATCAATCATTCAGAAAGTAGGAAATCATCTTCGGGTATTTTTATTTAAATAATTATAATATCTAGATGTGTATTATTAACACCTCAGGTAAATCTTGGCATGGGATCCACAAAGTTTAGAGAACTTAACCTTGGTTTGTAAACTTAGAAAAATGAGGCACTCAGAGAATGAATGAAATCTGTACTTCTATGACTTTACTTATCAAATTCATACTTTGTATGACCTTGCCCCTGAATCTGCCATAATCACTGAATAGGTAAGTCAAATTCAGGTTTTTCCATATTTATTATATCTGAGAACATTTTTTTCAGATAGTGAAAAATTTATAGTATGATTTAAATTTCATGTAACCCTAGGTGATCTTGTCTAATTTTCCTTTCGTATGTTACTTTACTATGGTGACCAGAGTTTTTGCCTGCAGCTAAGTGTTCTTGCCAAACCAGGAAGTAGAAAGGAAGAGTTTGCTGGGCTACAGTGCAGTCTGAACAAGTTTTAAATCATTAGCCATCCAATAATAGAAGATAACAGAAGAAATCTCTCCCTCAAAGCACATGAGAAGGATTTTTTAAAGTTTCAAAAGTTTGTAGAAAATAAAATGTAACCCTTAGTTTGCAGGCCTTTATTTCTTCCTATTCCTTCATCTCCTAATGCCCCCTGGTCTAATCCTGAGTACAGACAAGACTCTGAAGTGAAAACAATGAGGTGGAAATAATCACTTTTCATGCAATCTAAAATAGTCATGGTAGTTAGGATATAGGAAGAATATCTAACTTAATCTACGATACTAGTTTCTAAAAAAATATGAATAAGTTTCTCCAGATTGATCCCATGTTCTTCCTTTTAGCTCCAACAGATTAGGTTACTAAATAAACATGGGGAGAAATATTCTGTGTAGAAAAATGTATCTGTCTCTTTAACATGTTTCCAGGAAGAGCTCCTCATCCCCCAACAATTCCATATTAGGAAGGTTCCATTGAACATACCTCTAGTCATGGCACTGAGGTCCCCGAAGCAACTTAACCAATTGGAGAGTATGCAGAATAAATAAAAGTTGAAAGAACATAAAAAGGTGCCATATATCCAATCAAACAATGTATCCCTTGACAGAGAATATGTAAGTGTGAAGGCAACTCTCATTCATCTCACCAAGAAAATAAATCAGAACCAAAGAAAGAAATTCCTTACATACAAGTCAGGGAGCTTGTCCATGTTCCCCAGAGGTTAAGTAGAAAAAGGCTTCCAATTCACTCTTATCTTTGACCGAAAGTTTTTCTCTGATAGCTAGAGATAAAAGTTCAAAATACATGAGAATAGGGGAAAATAAATATTCTGAAATCCAAGTCTATTTGGGGCATATGATATTAAAAACCAACAGAAAACCCAATGGATAAGGAACCCTCCCTTTAGAAGAGCAACAGGTTATGTTCTAGGAGAGTCTACCGTGAAGGGACTCACTCTAGTGTTAAGTCATGTGAAAGGAGTCTACTGGGTCTAAAAGGACACAGTCAAGTGTGATGATTCTGGTGGCTCCCAGTGCTGGAATTCACTGGCTCAGAGTCTAGTGATTGTCTTCCTCTATTGGCCCTGCTCCTGGCTCCCAAGCCATTTGAATTAAAAGAAGTTACACCATTTTACTCAGACACATACCCGGAAGGTCGAAAGACTGACCATTGTTGAGGGAGATGGTCCAGATGCCAAAAATTTAAAAATGAATGTATAAATTGTTCGGACAAATGGGTGGCCATCTGGAAAAAAAAAGTTGGATTAAGACCTCACACTTAACATGAAGCCAAACCCAATGTGTGTGTGTCGAAAATTTAAACGTAAAAAAAGTAAACTAAAAGGACTAGAAGAAAACATAGGATATTTTTCATAACCTCAGAGCAGGGATGGTCTTTGACTATGACACAAAACCCAGAAGCCATAAAAACAAACAAACAAACAAACAAGTAAATTTAAGCATAATGAAATCAAAAACAACTGCAGGGCAAAACACAAATGGCTTGCTCTAACAAATACCATAAACTGGGTGGCTTATAAACAACAGAAATTTATTTCTCACAGTTCTGGAGGCAGAAAGTCCAAGATCAGGGCAGCAGGAGATCAGTGTCTGGTGAGGTCAACCTTGCTGGTTCATAGACTGCCATCTTTTTGCTGTAACCTCGCAAAGCAGAAGGGAGCTCTCTCAGGCCTCTTTCATGAGGGCGCTGATCCCATTCATGAGAGCTCCACCCTCACAACCTAATCACCTCCCAAAGGCCCCGCCTCCTCATGCCACCACTTTGGGGGTTAGATCTCAACATCTGAATTTTGGGGAGATAGAAACATTTGGAACATAGCAACACCACAAGCAGATTATAAAAGCAAAGCAAAAAAATATTGGCAACTCATATCACAGACAATACGTAAGAAGCTTCTAAAATTGATTAAGAAAATGTTTTTAAAACAGGTTAGAAAAATGGGCAAAAGACTTGTAAAGACAATTTACAGAAAAATAAAATTAAACAGCTCTTAAATATTTGAAAATGTGTTTAAGTTCACTCACAACAAGAAAAATGCAAATGAAAACTATATTGATACCATTTTCCATATCATATTAACAAGTATCGCAAAGTTGGATAATATACTGTATTGAGGGTTTGTAGAGAAAAAAAGACATTCTCAAACATTGCTGGTGGGAGTGTTAATTGGTACAACCCCAATGGAAATCCATTTGGCAATACCTAGCAAAATATAAAATTCCTGTACCCTTTGCACCAACAGTTGTGCTTCTTTAAGTTTATCCTACAGTATACTTGGACACATGCAAAATACCACATGTACACAGTGTTATTCACTGAAGCATTGTTCTAAGAATCTGATTAAATAAATTATAGCATATTCATAAAATTGAATCCTACATGGTTATAAAAAAACAAGAAAGGGCCAGCCCTGTGGCTTAGCGGTTAAGTGTGCACGCTCCGCTACTGGCAGCCCGGGGTTGGCAGCCCAGGGTTGGATCCTGGGTGCGCACCCACACACCGTTTCTCCAGTCATGCTGAGGGCGCATCCCACATACAGCAACTAGAAGGATGTGCAACTATGACATACAACTGTCTACTGGGGCTTTGGGGTTGGGGGAAGGAGGAGGATTGGCAATAGATGTTAGCTCAGAGCCAGTCTTCCTCAACAAAAAGAGGAGGATTAGCATGGATGTTAGCTTAGGGCTGATCTTCCTCACAAAAAAAAAAAAAAAGAAAGAAAGAAAGTTTTTTATTTGAAAATATAAGATACATTAAGAGAAAAAAGCAAAATATAGATAATGTGTATGTTATATTTGACTTAAAGGAAGATATATATTCACATTTGCTTGATATAAAAAAATCTCTGAGAAACTACACAAGAAACCCATGAAAGCAGTTATCTTTTGAAAGAACAGGGAGGTATTGGGAGGATGGGGGCAGGGGTGAAAGAAACACTTATTAATCCTGCTTAGGAATTTTCCTAACTATGACTGACCTCATCCAAAAAATCAAAAGTTTAGGATCATAAGAAACTTTTATGAAATGCAAGATTACTTTTTCTGGTGTTGTTCATAAGGAGAAAGTAAATAAATTTCTCATTTTTAATTCAAGAAACTGCCTCAGACTTCAACCAGAGGTTTTTCTAAAAGTACAGTAGTACCTTTTTATACTTTGTGATTTCAAATGATGTGAATGTATTTCCTATTCAAAAGATGAAATAAATTTCAAAACATAATTTTTAAAAATTAGTGGAAAAGTTCTGCTTCAAGATGACTGCAATGGATTGAATGTTTGAGTTCCCCTAAATTCATATGTTGAAATCATATGCAGAACCCTCATGAATGAGATTAATGCCTTTATAAAAGAGACCCCAGAGAGCTCTCTTGCCCTTTCCACCATATGAGGACACAGCATGAAGATCACCATCCAGGAACCAGGAAGCAGCACCTCACTAGACATCTAATCTGCCAGTGCAATGATCTTGGACTTCCTAGCCTCCAGAACTGTGAGAAATAAATTCCCATCATTAATAAGTCACCCAGTCTATGTTGTTCCATTATAGCAGCCCAACCAGACTAAGACAGTGACTGAATGAGCATACATTTTTCATCTCTCTCTCATGACCTCATTAAATTCCAGGAATAATATAAAATAGAATAAACCCATGGAATAAAACACGACTTCAGAAGGTGAGAAATAATAATGTTTTTCTAGAAGTTAGAAAGCAGGTCGGCTCAAATGGTCAGATAAACCAGAACAAAGGAAATCGTGACTCCAAATACTCATAGAATAAAGCTGCAGAGGAGATAAGAGGGGTTCTTCTAAGTAGCTTCCTAGAGAGATCCAAGTTCACAGTCTGCAGGTACAAACATCAAGTCACTTGGACTGAAGGGCAGAAATTCTGAGAAGCAGCTAAGCTCCCTATCCCCCTGTCATATAAACAGAGGGCAGCTGATTTCAGCATTTCATGTCCACCGGATGTGGCTGTCGGACTGGAGAAAAAAGCAGAAAAGAGCCTGAAGTAACTCTGGGCGTCCAAAACAAAAATAGAGAGGAGAACATACAAGTATGTACCCTGGGTCCAGAGGCTCCTAGGACACTGTGATTGGCTGAGCTCAGAATCAGCTCTACCCAAGAGTAAAGGCCTCTTCACTTTGGCCACTGCCTGCCCATCCCTTGCCCATGACTGTGAAGGACGCCTGATCCACAGGAACCACGCACTTACCCAAAATCAGCCCTCCCTGTCAGGGGAGAGGGCTTTTGGGTAATCAGACCAACCCAACTGTAATCAGACCTACACAAACCCAGGCTGCCTACCTATGCTAGTCAACATGGTCCTTTATCCTTAGATATAAACAGGCAACCAAACATTTGAGGAAAACTTGAAACGCGAAAAAAAAAGATCAATAAGTAACAAACAACAGTTGATCAAAAAGAAAGAGATGATGCAAGGAAGAGAAAAGAATTTTCGTAAATTAAAAATAGTATTCCCAAGGAGATTTAAGAGAATATTGCAAGCATAGAATGAGAATAGGCTGCTATAAAAAGATCAATAAGAAACTAAGAAAGAGGCCTTAAAATATGACTGTTAGAAGAATAGAAAAGCTGGGTAATAGAATTAATAGAACGAAGATGGTTAAAGACCAAATTAGTGATCTTGAAAATAAAGCTGCAGAAATGGTAAATATTGCTAAAGAAGAGAACAGAGATAATGCAAGGAAGAAAAAAAAATAATAATAATAGATGAAAATGTCACTGGGAGAAAATCTAGAATCCTCAGAATGAAAGAGTTCACTGTACTACTGAGTATGAAAGAAAAACCCTATACCTAGACACATCCTGGTGAAATTTTAGAATTTTGAGTATAAAGAAAAAATGCAAAAATATCCCAGAATGGTTAAAAGACAAAAATAAAAAAGTAGGCCATCTATGTTATTTCTAAAGGAAGTAAAAGTAAGCCTCTCAATAGCAACACTTAAGTTCCTGTGGAACTTTAAGAGAAAATGATTTTGAATCTAGAATTCTATACTCTGATTATTTATTAATCAAGGGTGAGGAAAAATAATGACATTTTCAGGCTTAGAGTAATGGCTAATATTTAGTGACCTCTTACCATGAACCAGATACAGCTCCAAGTTCTTTGCAATTATTAACATTTATTTAATCCTCAGAACAACCCAATTTATTTGGTACTATAATTATCCCTGGTTTCACAAATGAGAAAACAGAGGCATAGAGAAGATGAGAAACTTGCTAAAGATCGTTGTCACTCACAGGAGGCAGAGCTAGGCTTTGAACCAGGGAGTCTGGCTGCAGAGTTCACACTCTTACTTGCTACACAGCAGTGCCACTCTGTTGTTCAGGCACTCAGAAAATTTATGTCCCATGTAGCCTTCTTGAAAAAAAAATTATTTGACGGCATACTACAGTAAAATGAAAAAGAAATTCGAGAAACAATGGCACTGACCTGGGAGTGAAGAGGTTTCAAGATCTCAGCTCTGCAGCATGCCTAGGAAATCAGAAAAGAGATTTTATTGTACAAATTGTTATGACTAAAACCCGGAAGTTCTTAATTGTAAACTGACAGCATGTATTTCTCCTCTTAAAAAAAAAAAGACAATTGGAAACTCAATTAATTTTGAGCCATTTTTTGGAGTGAAAGAAAAGAGAATGTTTAGAACATTCTCATTCTAAAGGGACAGATTTGATCACACATATTTCCATCAATGTGAATCCAGTTACACTACTTGCTTCTCCAATGTATATTTACATACTCAATATGGCAAATGTAGCTTATTGGTTTTCCATTTTTAGAGGTAATTATAGGAAAAGATTGGAAAACAAGTATGTCTTCTACAGAATAGAAAGAAAATAATAGAAGACTTGTTAATATGCAAGTAATAGAATAGCTAAAATAAGATAAAAGAAGAAGGGACAGGAGAGGTGTATGCAGGGAAGTAGAGCTGTGCTTATTTTCTCATTTTATAAAGCAAGGAATTATTAAATACAAATATAAAATATCATAAATTTATAAAGGTAAACACTAAAATAGGTTAAAAATATACCTAACCAAAACTTGGAAGGTGGAGAGGGAAAGAGAAGGAGGGATGAATACAAGTGCCCTAAATTCTTCACCTGCTATAGCATAAAGCCAATAAGTACTGGTCAAATTTTATAAAGCAAGAAACAGGTGTAATTAGAGTTTATAATGGTATCTACTAGATTAAAATCAGAAATGGCTAAAAGGAGCTACATCTGAAGAGTAAGCCTGTTTTGTTGCTGTTGATTGTTTGTTTTTACCACGTGCATGTGCCACTTTTAAAACAGAATTGGGTCATTGGCTGGATATATGGATGAATGGATGGAAGTAAAGTAAATAGAGAGCTGCACGACTTTCTGGAAGAAGGGACATTTAAGCAGATACGTCAAGGAAGAGTGAGAGTTGTCTAAATGAAGGGAGAAAGGAAAAAGTATTTCATGCAGAGAGTCTAGCCCAGAAGGAAGTTCACTGGCTGAGAAATGGAGTAGAAAGGAAGAATTGAAGACAGTAATAAAGACAAGAAATCCAACTGTAGAGGAGCAAGTGGCCTCAGCCCTTGGGAAATTTGTCTATTGAAAAGCAATCCTGGGAAAATCCCCTCCAGTCCTATTGCGCTCTTTATCGACTCAAACCTCAGGGAAGGGAGCCACAAGACACCCTCCTTCTCTCCTCTTTTGCCCACAGCTATGTTTCTACCAACTCCCTGGAAGAGGGCCATGGTCCTGGCAGAAATCAGTCTCCACCTTTCAGAAGCTGCAGCACCTGTGACCATTTAGCCACTGGGGCCTGCTGGCCTCTTGCATGCTAGCCCAAAGGAATATGCTTCCTCCAGAAAAATATTTACAACTTTATTTCCTTCATTTATTTGTCAAACACTTAGAGCCTACTGTCTACTGACTTAACACTTCTTCAGAGAAGTCTTCCCTGACCACCCAATCTAAAGAAGGTTCCCTATATCATTTCCTCTCTTGTAATATTCTGTTCCTCTCCTTCATAGACTTTTCATAGTTTGCAATAATTTATTTATATACTTACTCTCTTAATGTCCATTTCTCTTAGTAGATTATAAGCTTCACGAGAACAGAGATCACACTGTTTAGTTTACCATTAGAGAACACAGTATTGGCACTTAGTAGGCCCTCAACAAGTATTTATTGGATGATGAATGGGTGAATGGACAGAAAGAAGGAAGGAAGGATTGGTGTGTAGACACATGGGTGGATATGTGAATATACCAAGCCCTATGCTATTTGTATTATTTAACTTTGGAACCCAGCACCTCCCATAGCTCTGGTATATAGTGTGGCTCTATTAATTTGTTGGCTGTATCTAAGATACTAGGGATGAAAAAATGAGTATAGCACTGCCCTTGCCTTTTGGAACTCAAATTTTAGGGAGGGAAACATAAATTAATAATTACAGCAACGTGAGATACATGCTATGTTAGAAATACAAACCAGGCACTATGGAAGTGCATAGGAGAATGTGCTTAACTGCTTGTGGAGTTCAGTGAAGCCTCCTGAGGGAGGCTATACTTGAACTGAGTCTTAAAGTATGCTAAGAAATTTTCTGAATAAAGAACAGAGGAAAAGCATTCCAGAAGATGGTATATAAAGATAAAGAGAAGATCATCAAGGGATAATGCGTCATTCAACATGACTGCAAAACACAGGGTGCAACAGAGTAGCAACACATGGGGTTGGAACAAGGACAAAGGCCAGACTGTACTAAAACATTTTAGCTTTGTCTTGTAAGTGATGCAAAGAATTGGGATGACAAGTGTGAGAATGACATGATCAGATTTGCATTTTAGAAAGGTCACTCTGGCCAAAACATAGCTAATAAGTTGGAAGAGCAAGGAGGTAGGGACACCAGTTAGGATTCATGTGAGACAATGATGAGGGCTTGAATGTGGCAATGGCAGTGAAGAGAGAGAAGAGATACATTCAGGGGATATTGAAAAAGAATAGGCAAAAGGAGATAGTAACCCATGGGATGTGGACACTGATGGAGAAGGGGTCTCTAGGATGATTCACAGGTTTCTGTGTTTAGCACCTGGATAAACTATGGTGCCATTAACCAAAAATTGGGAAGAGAAAGGAGAGGAGACTGTTAAGGAATATACTGTCTTTTAGATTCCCCAATCTAGAATGATACAGTAGTTGAAAAGATAAGTCTGTAACTCGTGTCAGCAGTCAGAGGTGAGGATGAGATTTGGCTATGATCGGTTCATGGATGACAGTTACAGGTGTGGGCAGAGTATTGCCCAAGGAAACAGAGAAGAAAGGAGAAGAAAAGGGGACTGAGTGTGGAACTCTGAAATATGTTCATTTCCATATCAAATTATGGTTTATTTGGTGTAGATTTCTTCCACTGATTTCATTTTAGTAATTAGTTACTCACTCTGGTTAGAGAATTCCATAATTTAATTTTTGTAATATCTATGCAGTATTGACACTGTTGCTACTTACAATAACTCAAGGCTAATATCTTAATTTTCTTTAAAGGTTTTAGTTATTTGTTTATATAACTAAAACATAAACAACATACTGCACAAATGATGGTCATTTTATACCTTTGGTTTAATTAAAAAATAAACATGTAGACACAGACAAACCTTGAAATGATTTCCTCTTTGCCTCTTTCTTTCTCTGCTTGTCTACTGTTGTTTTTATTACTCAGATATTATTATAACTGTGTCCTGTTTTTGAGATAGAGAAAGTCACCTGGCAAATTGCCATTTCAAAGTTCTTAAAGAGCAGCTGGAACAAAAATCCACAAAACAGAGCAAGCTAATAGTTATTAGCATATTCAGAAACTGAGACATAAGGTCAAACTCCTTATTTTCATTACAAAAAGTCATCTACTTATGGCATTGATGATGCTTTTTGTTCTACAGCCAATAGATTAATGCTTGTGTGATTTGAATAAATTCTCAGAGGTGTTTATGCTTTAAAAAATAAGAACATCCAGAAGAAAGATTTTTTAGCAGTTAAAGGTACTTATTAAACTAAAATACTGCAAAGTTTTAGGCAGCTCTGTAGACAACTTCAGGAGAACAATCTGTTGTCCTTTAATAGCCTTGTAATTTCACAAGAAAACCTCCTTCCATTCGTTGATATTTGTAATAAAAATTATGACAGCGTCATGCTGAAGTAATTTCCCGGCTAATGTAATGAAATTAAAATATTCAAATTATCATTGTCTTTTTTACCGGGAGTTTTAGAAGAAGCATGGAGAGAGGGAGAATTTCTTTAACACAATATTCATCAACAGGCACAAAACACTTTGATGTTAATCTGAAAAAATATAAGAAAATTCATGAAGCGTTTAAAAATTCTCTTGGAGGGGCCGGCCTGGTGGCATAGCGGTTAAGTTCGCGTGCTCCGCTTTGGCAGCCCAGGGTTCACAGGTTTGGATCCCAGGCGTGGACTGACACACCGCTCATCAAGCCATGCTGTGGAGGCATCTCATATAAAGTAGAGGAAGATGGGCACAGACGTTAGCCCAGGGCCAATCTTCCTCAGTTAAAAAAAGAGGAGGATTAGCATTGGATGTTACCTCAGGGCTGATCTTCCTCACAATAAATAAATAAATAAATAAATAAATAAATAAATAAATAAATAAAAATTCTCTTGGAGATAGAAAATCAATATGACACGTACACATAAATCAGAAGGCAAGGATGTTTTGTTTATACCATGTGGCACCGCCACAGTTAGCCCAATATTTAGGCAAAGAAGTAATCGCTTAAATGATTTGAGAGTCAATCATATCAGCCTGATTGGAAAAAGGGATGATGAGAATGGACAGTGCTTTTTCTACTGTTTGATTTCTTGAATTCTGGCCTATCTGAGCTAAGTCAGCAGTGGTGGTTAGAAATCTTTTTCTCCTCCCCCATCCCAAAAACGCCTAGAGCCTAAAACGATCCTTTGTGCCATCATAAATATAAACTCTTCCTCCCCTGTCCTTTTATGCTATTATCCTCAATAAAAATAGATTTTTTTCCCCTTAGAGAAATATCATGGCACGGTTATTTTAAAAAATGGCTTTGACTCCAGTAGAATCTAAACAAAATGCTACTAAACAATCAATGGGTCATTGAAGAAATCAAAGAGGAAATTAAAAAATACCTTGAGACAAATGAAAATGGAAACACAACATTCCAAAACCTATAGGATGTAGCAAAAACAGTTCTAAGAGGGAAGTTTATAGTGATACAGGCCTACCTCAGGAAACAAGAAATCTCAAATAATCTAACTTATACCTAAAGGAACAAGAAAAAGAAGAACAAACAAAACCCAAAGTTAGTAGAAGGAAGGAAGTAATAAAGATCAGAGTGGAAATAAATGAGAGAGAGACTAAAAAAACATAGAAAAGATCAGTGAAACTAAGAGCTGGTTCTTTGAAAAGATAAATAAAATTGATAAACCTTTAGCCACGCTCATCAAGAAAAAAAGAGCGAGGGCCCAAATAAATAAAATCAGAAATGAAAGAGGAGAAGTTACAACTGATGCCATAGAAATACAAAGCATCGTAAGAGATTACTATGAACAATTATATGCCAATAAATTGGACAACCTAGAAGAAATGGATAAATTCCTAGAAACATACAATATTCCAAGACTGGATCAGACGGAAATAGAAGATCTGAATAGACCAATTACTAGTAATGAAATTGAACCAGTAATCAAAAAAACTCCCAACAAACAAAAGTCCAGGACCAGAAGACTTCACAGCTGAATTCTACCAAACATTTAAAGGAGAGTTTACTACTTATCCTTCTCAAACTATTTCAAAAAATTGAAGAGGGAGGAATGTATTACCCTGATACCAAAACCAGACAAAGACACTATGAAAAAAGGAAATAACAGGTCAATATCCCTGATGAACATAGATGCAAAAATCCTCAAGAAAATATTAGCAAACAAAATTCAACAATACATTAAATGGATCATACACCATAATCAAGTGAGATTTATCCCAGGGATGCAAGGATGTTTCAATATCTGCAAATCAATCAATGTGATATACCACATTAACAAAACAAAAAATAAAAATCATATGATCATCTCAATAGATGCAGAAAAAGCTTTTGACCAAATTCAACATCCATTTATGATAAGAACTCTCAACAAAGTTGGTATAGAGGGAACATATCCCAACATAATAAATGCCATATATGAGAAAGCCAAAGCTAACATCATACTCAACATTGAAAAGCTGAAAGCATTTCCTCTAAGATCAGGAACAAGACAAGGATGCTCATGCTTGCCACTTTGATTCAACATAGTATTGGAAGTCCTAGCCACAGCAGACAAGAAATAAAAGGCATCCAAAGGAAAGGAAGAAGTAAAACTGTCACTGTTGGCAGATGACATGATACTATTACAGAAAACCCTAAAGATTCCAAAGAACTATTAGAACTAATAAATGAATTCAGTAAAGTTTCAGGATACAAAACTAAAATACAGAAATCTGTTGTATTTCTGTACACTAATAATGATCTATCAGAAACAGAAATTAAGAAAACAATCTCAATTACAATTGCATCAAAAAGAATAAAATACCTAGGAATAAATTTAACCAAGGAGGTGAAAGACCTGTACTCTGAAATCTAAGACATTGATGAAAGAAATTGAAAATGATACAAATAAGTGGAAAGATATACGTGCTCACAGATTGGAAGAATTAATATTGTCAAAATGTCCATACTACCCAATGTAATGTATAGATTCAATGCAATCTCTATCAAAACACCAATGGCATTTTTCACAAAACTAGAACAAATAATCCTAAAATTTGTATGGAACTACAAAAGACCCTGAATAGCCAAAGCAATCTTGAGAAAGAAGAACAAAACTGGAGGTATCACACTTCCTGATTTCAGACTATACTACAAAGCTATAGTAATCAAAAGAGTATGGTATTTGCACAAAAACAGACACATAGATCAATGGAACAGAATAGAGAGCCCAGAAACAAACCCACACTTATATGGTTGATTAATCTATGACAAAGGAGGCAAGAATATACAATAGGGAAAAGACAGTCCTTCAATAAATGGTGTTGGGAAAACTGGACAGCCACATGCAAAAGAATGAAACTAGACCACTATCTTACACCATATACAAAAATTAACTCAAAATGGATTAAAGACTTAAATGTAAGACCTAAAACCATAACACTCCTAGAAGAAAACGTAGGCAGTAAACTCTTTGACATTGGTCTTAGCAATATGTTTTTGGGTCTGTCTCCTCAGGCAAGGGAGACAAAAGCAAAAATAAACAAATGAGACTACATCAAACTAAAAAGCTTCTGCACAGTGCAGGAAACTATCAACAAAATGAAAAGGCAACCAATTGAATGGGAGAAGATATTTGCAAATGAGATATCTGATAAGGGGTTAATATCCAAAATATACAAAGAACTCAATATCGAAAAAACCAAACAATCTGATTTTAAAAATGGGCAGAGTGGGGCTGGCCCGGTGGTGCAAGCAGTTAAGTGCACGCACTCCGCTGCAGCAGCCTGGGGATCGCTGGTTTGGATCCCGGGCGCACACCGATGCACTGCTTGGCAAACCATGCTGTGGTGGCATCCCATATAAAGTGGAGGAAGATGGGCATGGATGTTAGCCCAGGGCCAGTCTTCCTCAGCCAAAAAAAAGAGGATCGGCAGATGTTAGCACAGGGCTGATTGCCTCACCAAAAAATAAATAAATAAATAAATAAATAAATAAAATTAAAACATGGGCAGAGGAACTGGGCCATCCCAGTGGTGTAGTGGTTAAGTTTGGTGCAGTTCACTTTGGCAGCCTGAGGTTCATGGGTTTGAATCCTGGGCACAGACCTACACCACTCATCAAGCCATTCTGTGGCAGTGACCCACATACAAAATGGAGGAAGATTGGCACAGATGTTAGCTCAGGGACAATCTTCCTCAAGAAAAAAGAGGAGGATTGGCAACAAATGTTAGCTCAGGGCCAATCTTCCTCACCAAAAAAAAAACGGCGGGGGGGGGGCAGAGGACCTGAATAGACATTTTTCCAAAAAAGACATACAGATAGACAACAGATGAAAATATGCTCAACATCACTAATCAGAGAAATGCAAATCAAAACCACAGTGAGATATCATCTCACAGCTGTTAGAACGGCCATCATCAAAAAGACGAGAGATAAATGCTGGCATGGATGTGGAGAAAAGGGGACCCTTGTGCACTGTTGGTGGGATTGTAAATTGGTACAGCCTCTATGGAAAACAGTATGGAGGTTCCTCAAAAAATTAAAAATAGAACTACCATATGATCCAGTTATTCCACTTCTGGGTATTTACCGGAAGAAAACGAAAACACTAACTCAAAAAGATACAGGCACTCCTATGTTTGTTGCAGTATTATTTACAATAGCCAAGATATTGAAGCAACCTAAGTGTCCATCAATAGAAGAATAAATAAGAAGATGTGATATATACAATGGAATATTATTCAGCCATAAAAACAAATGGAATCTTGCCATTTGCAATGACATGGATGGGCCTAGAGGGTATTATGCTAAGTAAAATAACTCAGAGAAAGACAAATACAGTATGATTTCACTTATATGTGGAAATTAAAAAACGAAACAAACAAACTAAGCAAACAAATTCATAGATACAGAGAACAAACTGGTGGTTGTCAGAGTAGGGGAGTAAGTAGGGGAGTGAGGGGGTTGGGTGAAATAGGTGAAGGGAATTAAGAGGTACAAACTTCCAGTTACAAAATAAATAAGTCACAGGGATGTAATATATGGCATTGGGAATATAGTCAATAATATTGTAATAACTTTGTATGTGACCCATGGTTACTAGACTTATCATGGTGATATATTTTTTTTTGCTGGGGAAGATTCACTCTGAGCTAACATCTGTTGCCAATCTCCCTTTTTTTTTACTTGTCTCCTCAAAGCCCCAGTACATAGTTGTATATTTTAGTTGTAAGTCCTTTTAGTTCTTCCATATGAGCTGCCGCCACAGCATAGCTACTGACAGATGAGTGGTGTAGTTCTGCACCTGGGAACCGAACCCGGGCTGCCGAAACAGAGCATGTCGAACTTTAACTGCTAGGCCATCAGGGCTGGCTCTCATGGTGATCATTTTGTAATATATTTAAATGTTGACTCACTATGCTGTAGACCTGAAACTAACATAATATTGTATGTCAACTATACTTCAATTAAAAAAATTAAAAAATAAAAATGGCTTTGACTCCCAGACACATTTGGCAGTCATACAGTATATTTCTGTCTCCGCACTTTGCATATGTTTCTCTTTGTTTCCATTTCTCTTACTACATTCCAGCATCTAGTAGCTCCACATTCCCAACACTCCCTCTCATCCTTTAGGACCACTTGAATGTCGTCACCTCTGTGCAATGTTTCCTGATCTCTTTTCCCAAGCCCACCCCAAATCAATTGCTTTCTCATAGATGATTGCTGTCTTAGAATGGGGTAGTTGTTAAATGAATTAATCTATATAAAATGCTCAGAACACTGCCTGGAATATAATATGTATTATATGAGTGTTGGCTTCATCGCCACCATCATGTGTTTCTAAGGTACCGTCTACAGACTTTTACTGTAGCATGACTTTTATCTTATCACTTAGCCTTTCTCCTCACTTCTTTACCCAAAATTCTCCTTCTCAATGAGGGCTTCTCAGCCCACCTATCTAAAATTTCAAAACCATCCCCCTTTAAAACCCCTTTTCTGATTTTTTAAATCCTTAGCACTTCTCACTATATACCATACATTTTACTTCTTTATCTTATTTGTTGTTTTATTTATGGGTGATTCCCTCATCAGAATGTAAGCTTCATGAGGGCAGTAAATAGCTGTTCAATGAATGCGTTTGCATATGGTCTTACCATATCCCCAGAGAACTGAACATAGTATCTGGCACTCGGCGGATCAGGTGCCACAGAAAGGTCTGGAATCATGAGGCCATTCCAGAGAATGGTGCATCTGAATGGAATGTCCCAGTGAGAAATAGTCAGTTACATCATGAAGGCACTGAGTATTAGGAGGAGAGGAAAAAATTCTCAATGCAGACATGACAACTTTACATCTTTTTCTTGACAATGGCTACTAGGGAAGGCCCTGGGTTCCAGGCACGTTGTTTATATTTAGTAATGAGGGATCATTTATAAAGATTACTGATGCATAGTATTTGGCAAAGAAAGATAAAGCTGGCATACTTACTGTAGAAAGATAAAGCTGGCATACTTACTGTTTGCTTCAAAATATAAATTTAAGGCCCAGCCCAGATGGCCTGGTGGTTAAGGTTCGGCATGCTCCACTTCGGTGGCCTGGGTTTGGTTCCCACGTGCAGAGCCATACCACCCATCTGTCAGTGGCCGTGATGTGGCAGTGGCTCACATTAAAAAAAGGAAAAAAAGAGGAATATTGACAACAGATGTTAGCTCAGGGCAAATTTTCCTTAGCAAAAAAAATATATATATATATATATATATATAAATTTAAGGTTAGATGAAAAACTTCATATTACAACATTATACAATGGGTACAGTTTTTTGAAAAGCATAATCCAGGGCCATTTTTCTCATTATACCAAATGGTGTTTCTGTATTGAAATCATCTCTAAGGTCACACCATAAGATATTATGAAAATGTCACCGGTAGGTATTACAGAGTAGTTTTAAAGTAGGGAATCATCATTTTGAATGCCCATTAACATTTTCTTATTATTTTTAATCAAAAGATTTCAGGGGAACTCTTTTGGGAAAGTGTCACATAATAGCTCCTGCAGGGTCTGTTAACTGGCATAAAATAAACCTATTTGGAACTCAAAATCCCAGCTCACTTAAAGGGTATCTGCCATGGCCTGCTCATATAGGGTACATCCCTAGCCAGGAATGTTAAGTCCTAAATGATTCTACCCTGAATGATACGGAAACTGATAAAAATAACCCAGCAGCTATGGCAGACTGAATGTCCTATCACCCAGCTCAGAAAGAAGTTTTGAATCTCATTCCACTTAGTGGCTGTGTGACCTTAAGAAACTTAACCCTCTGATCTTCCATTGCCTCATCACGAAATGAGGATAACACATTTGTGCTGCCTTACCCAATGGTTGTGAGGATCTAATTAAATACTGTGTGAAAGAAAACATTTGGTAAACTCCGAAGTGCTATAGAAATGTAATGTATAGTTTTTGTGTTTTAGAGGTCTTTGGCTCCCAATCCTTGCCTCAATAAATGACCTCTTTGTTCAAGTTTGTTTTGTCTGATCTTATATTGGCTCAAGATTTAATTTCTCACCCATTGAAGTTATTTCTTTAGACCTTGCTTCTGCCCAGCTCTTTCTTGGACTACTAGTACTTCATTACTTTTTGTGGCTTCCATTTGACACAGCATTTAATTTTAGGCCTGTGATGAACCTGCCACCATAAGAACTGTAAGTGCAAATTAAGGGCACTCTCTCTACTGTAAGCCAGCTAAGTAATGTGCAGTATTTGAGGGTGCAAGAGAAGGTGGCACAGAATTGCACTTCTCTTTCAAAGAACTAAACCTATTCCCTATCTTTAAGAAGACTTACTTGAAAGGACTTCCAATTTCTCCTTATGAAATAATGTAGAAACCGTTGTTCTTTCTGTTTGTCTCTCGCTACATCACTGGGCCAAATTTACTTATAAACTCAAACTAGAAAGCATTCTTGTTTGCAAAAGACTTGAATAGAAAACCAGAGTTGATGGCTAATGCTAGCAGTAATAGTCTGTGCAATTGTTTCTTCTTCACATAAATAATAACATACAACAGATATGGCACTTTCTACGTGCCAGGGTCTTTAAATGTATTATCTCATTTACTCTTCACAACTATTATCCCCATCTTACAGATGAAGAAACTGAGACACTGAGAGATTTAGTTTACACAAGATCAAACAGTAAATGACAGAGCTGAAATTCAAACTCCAGAGTCAGGCTCCAGAGTCTATAGTCTTAACTGTGTTATACTGCTAAGAGCCATAATATTAATACAAATTGTATCATCTCTTGTTATATAACAAATCACCCCAAAACTTAGTGGCTTAAAACAACATCACAGTGTCTGCGGGTCAGAAATCTGGGTACAGTTTAGCTGGGTCCTCTGTTTCAGGATCTTTCACAAGCTGGAATCAAGGTGTCATCTGGGGCTATAGTCATTTCAAGGCTCCACTGGGGAAGGATCCACTGCCAAACTCACTCACATAGTGGTTAATAGGATTCAGATTGTTGCAGGCTATTGGACAGAAGCGACCCTAATTCTGTGCCAAAATGGCAGTTTGCAAAGTGTGCAAGCTGGGAAGGCAATAAAGAGTCCAGCAAAATGGAAATCAGTCTATTGTAACGTTAAGTCAGTCTATTGTCACAAAAGTGACATCCTTTCACTTTTGCCATAGTCTACTTATTAGAAGCAAATCACCAAGTCCAGCCATACTCAAGTGGAGGGGATTACACCAGAGCATGATTACCAGGAGGTGGGGATCAATGCGAGTCATGTCAGAAGCCGCTTACCCTCATAATAATTAACAGTAGCTAATGTTTGAGGGCTTACTATGTGCCAGGTAATAATCCAAATAGTTTACATGTATTAATTCGTTTAATCCTCACAGCAAACCCCAATCAACAAGTGAGTTAGTAACAGGGAGGGCCATGATTACAATTAGGGGTGGGAAAAATGAAGAATACCACTTTCCTGTATTCCAACAGAGAAAGTGTATGTTAGAACGCTTCAAAACTATTGTCACAAACTAACTTGACCACAACCACATCTCCTTTAAGAATCTTTTGTCTTATCCACAGAGTGGGCCTTATCTGGCTGATGGCAAACAGTACTTTCTCAAAGTAACTCCCCTCTAGCTCTACCAGTCCTGGGGGTGGGGAAGAAGAACTATCCTTAAAAAAAAAAAAAAAAAAAGAAAAGAGAAGGAAAAAGGGTGCTATTTCTCATTCACGTAACTTATAAAAATGAATATATCTTTATATTAATTCCGTTTTTAAAACTGAGCTAATAAGAATCATCTTAAGTTTACTATATGAAAATCTACCAAGGATTTAAGATATCCAAATGAACTGCAGTTTTACTTTTATTCTAAACTTGTTTGGATCCTGTTTCTCTTCAAAAGGTTGAAGTGGCTGGCTCCCAGTTGGCCAACCTTAAAGAAAGATAAGAGAGAACAAGCAGTTCCTCTGAGAGTTTCCAGGCTATATAGAATTGAGTGGAGGGGGCACTGATACACAGATCAGACTCTCTCCTACCCTCCAAATTAGAGGCCTGGGGAGGAGGTGGAATCACTTAGGACAGGAGGAGCTGGAAGTCCTCTTCCCTATTTTTAATAGGGACTAAAGCAGTCGCTTATTACGAGAGCTATGTGGAAGACATCCCAGATTCCTAGGCCACTGGGTGTGTGTCTATTTTCAAGCCTCTGATATTTGTAACAACACATCCTTTAGACATCTCGAAGCCAGTTTCTGGTCATGTTAAAAATATCAGCAAGTGAATATAGATTCAAAATCCCAAATAAAATATGAATAAATGAAATTCAACAGTTTATTATTAAAAGAATAATAACATTTGCCAAGAAAAGTTAATCCAGTAATGTGGGAAGGATCACCTATTAATGTATTAATATGATTCATCACACTTATCAGTCATATTATACATGTATATGTAAATGTGTATGCATTAGATCCATACGCACACTATACATAGATCTGTACGTATGTATAAACACGTTTGTAAATACAAAATGTGTGAATGTAATTGTGCACCAAAAATTCTGAAAATAAATACTGTTAACAATGGTTCCTTTAGAAGAATGGGATTGATAGAATTGAAGGAGGATTAGAATGGAAAGGTACTTTATAAAGAGAATCCTATGCGAAGAGTAATTTTGTATTGTTCGAATAGTTTTAGAACAAGGAAATATATATGCAATATTTAAGCCAATTTAAAAAACAAGTCAAAGAATAGTGATAGTGAAGAAATAATGATATTTGCAATGGAAAAGCAACAGTATATATAAGACATATTAATACCTCAAAAAATAATCCAAATGATGTACCTCTAAATTTTGACTTTGGTTGTTATAGTTGTATGACAGAATTATGAATAATTTTTATTTTGCTTTTTGTGTTTTCCAAGTTCTCTATTAATCACGTATTTATTTTGTTATTAGGGAAAAGATTAAAGAGAACTATGGTAATGTTTAATTTATAGATTACACTAAATGACTATTACAAAGTTTATAGGAAAATCTATTTATCTTAATCTGGTCTCTAAAAGGGTCGTGATGTCTCCTAACTCTATCACAATCTTTTAAAACTATTGCCAAAACTAAATGCTTCTATTTTCTTGCGAAGCCTGCTCCCTTTTCTGGGCTTGTTTAATTTGGTCATTTCTGAGGTTCAAAATCGTGGAATCATTCTTCATTCCTCTCTCTTTACGAAGTCACTCATTAAGTTCTCTCAAGGATCCTTCATTTCACACAGCTGTTTTCTGTTCTAATCCCATACCACCTCCTGGTCTAGGCCTTCATTACCTCACACCTGGACCACTGAGCCGTCTCATTGAGTCTCCTCACCTGCCAGGTTTATCCCCTCTATTTCCACATCTCCCTGCCTTCACTTCTCATCCTTCATTGCCTGTATGCTCCCTTTATACTATCCAACTGCTCTATTCCTTGTTTCTCTAACTTATTACATTCCCACCTGGATGCCTATGCTCTTAACATTTCTCCTTGTAATAATATCTAAGTTCTACTCTTCCTTCCCAATTAGCTCCACCCCCACCATGGTCTCTCCATTTTCTTCATCACTTTATATATTCAATCCTTCAGTTGGAACATATTTCTTAACCATGTTGTATACCAGACATTGAACTAGGCACAGGGAGTACTGCCTAGTTTTCCAAATTAGTGACTGGACCACAAAGGGTTATGAAACTCATAAGTAAGATCACATTATCTGCTTCAACAATATTTTACCATGTCCTCCAACAGCCACAGAGTTATCTAAGAGTGTCTCACCTCTCTGCTTCCCTCTGACTCTAATCAAGAAATTTTTCTTTTATTCAACAATTAACGCGTACGTGCTTCATATATACTAAGGTTTATGCTAGATGCTAGGGATGGAAAGTTGAATAAAACCTGCTTCCTCCTCACTGAGAGCTTCAGCTTAATGGGGAAGGTAGATAGGAAAATAAATACAATAGTCAGTAAAAGGTATTCTAACAGAAATGTACAGAAGAACATAAGAGAGTGTGTTTAATTCTACCCAGGAAGAGCAAGGAAGGCTTCACATATGAGGTTATGCTTGAGCTGATAGCAGGTAGAAAAGATGAGGACAGTATTCCAAGCAGTGAGAACAGGATTGCAAAGGCACAACGCATTAAATAGCACAGCTTGTCAGGAAACCACAAGTACTTCAGTATGACTGGAGCACATGAGGCTGGAGAGCTGGCCTGGGGCCAGATCTTATTTTGCCTTGTTTTGCATTCGAGGGAGTGAGTAAAGACTAAAGAATTTTAAGCAATGAAATAACATGATTAGATTTGTGTTTTGAAAGTACCTCTGGTGGCTATATGGAAAATAGTTTGGGAGGGGTAAGCAACAGGGCCCAGGATAGGCAAAAAGTCAGAAGGCTGTTGCTAAAGTTTAGGGAAGTAATGAGAACCAGGCAGGTAATTAAGTAGAGAAGTGGTGGTGGGGATAGAGAGAAGAAAATGGTTTGGAGAGATACCAAAGAGGTGAAATCAACGGGACTCTGGGTTTTAGAGGATGAGTAAGAGGAAAGATTAAACAATGACTTCTGAATTTCCAGCTTAAGTAATACAGATCCCAAGCAGAAAATACAGGAAGAATTCATGCTTTGTGGGAGGAGGATATACAATAAGTTTGAGTAGCCTGTTAAGGCATTGAGGTAGAAAGTCTTGGAAGCTGTTGGATATACATGTCTTGAGTTCAGGACTTTGTTTGAGTTAGAATTAGAGATTTGAAAGTCAGAGTATGGATTGTGGTCAAAATCATGAGAATGGGTTATATTACCCAGAGGAAACATATATGAACAGAATGGGTGCTGAGGACAGAGCTCTGAGGAACACAAACCATTAAGTGATCAGAGTAAAATGAACCAGGAAAGGACTCTGAGATGAAATGGTCAGAGAAGCAAAAGGACAGCCAGGACAGGATATTGTATGAGTTTTCTATTGCTGATGTAACAAATTACCACAACTTTGGTAGCTCAAAACAACACAAATGTATTATCTTACAGTTTTGTAGGTTTGGTGAAGTCCACCATGCATTTCACTGGTCTAAAGTCAAGGTGTCAGCAGCATTCCATTCTAGAAACTTTAGAGGAGAATTGGTTTCCTTGCCTTTTCCAGCTTCTAGAGACTGCCTTTTCCTCCATCTTCAAAGCCAGCAACAGCAGGTAGAGTCCGTCTCACATCACCTCACTCTGATCTTGCCTCTGTCATCACATCACCTTCTCTGACTCTCTCCTTCTGCCTCACTCTTCCACTTCTTTTTTTTAAATTTAATTTATTTACGTATTTTTTCCCCCAAAGACCCAGTAGGTAGTTGTATGTCATAGCTGCACATCCTTCCAGTTGCTGTATGTGGGACGTGGCCTCAGCATGGCTGGAGAAGCGGTATGTCAGTGCACGCCTGGATCCGAACCCAGGCCGCAAGCAGCGGAGTGTGCACACTTAACTGCGAAGCCACGGGGCCGGCCCTGTTCTTTCACTTTTAAGGATGCTTGTGATTATATTGGGCTCACCTGGATACTCCAAGGTATTCAACTATCAGCTGATTAGTCATCTTAATTCCGTATGCAACCTTAACTCCCCTTTGTAGTGTAACCTAGCATATTCACAGGTTCCAGGGATTAGCAAGGGATGGGGAGGGAGGGGGCCTACCACGACTACCACAGTTGTCATCTCAGAAGACAATCAACCAAAGAACCAAACAAAAGTGTTAAAGGAATAAAAGATCAGATGGTGGTGATCCTGGACAAATTCATCTCTCTTTCTGCCTCTGTTTACCTACAAAATGGAGATAATAATGGTACCTACCTCATAGGGTTGTTATAGGATTAAATAAGCTAACACTTATAAAGAACATAAAACTGTGTCTGGCTTATAATTTTTTTAAAGCAATTAGATTAAATAAGGCAAAGGCTTCAAAACTGGCCATTGGATTTGTTAATTGGTCAATTTGTTGTCTTTACCACTTGCAGTTTCAGGGATATGGTGGCTCTAGTCTAATTACAGTAAGACACAGATGAAACATAGGAGGACAGAAGTAAATACAGTTATTTTGAAGAACTATTTAGGAATGGAAGAAGAAAGGGGGCTGGAGCAGTCTTAGCTAGAGGGGGATGGGAAGTTGTGGGACATATTAACACACTTCCAGGATGTGGGGAAGGAGCTAGTATATAGAAAAGCCGAGTATATGAGAGAGGGAATAACGGAACAACTGATGTAGTAAAATCCCAGAGGAGATGGAATAGATGTGATCAACAGCACAGATGTGGGAGTTAACTTTGAACAGGAGAAGAAACAATTAATTCTCTGAATCTAGAGGGAACACTATGAAAGTGAAATCCAGGAATTAAATATAGTTCCTTTCCTTGGTTGCTGTCTAGGAATTAAATATAGTTCTGTTCCCTGGTTGCTGTCTATCAGTAGGAATTACTCACAGGCCTCCACTTAAGGCTATGACACCTGAGTTAAGTTCTCATTTATCACCCAATATCAGGATGCCATACATTGTCAGTGGGGTTTACCTCCTTCCACAGGAAGCTCCCACTGGGTCTTTGAGTGTTCAAGTTTAGAATTAGCAAGTGAAAATCTCATTTCTTTCAGGTTGGTCAATTTCATAAACAATACCTGTCCCTTTCAAAAGATTTCTCTGACCAAGATATGTATGATACACTGCTTGTCCCCCACTTCTTTCTATTTTTCTGAGAGAAAAATGAAGATGGAGGAGACCAATCCAATTAGGTATAATTTCACGTTAACAGAACAAGCCTTCTTTATTTATTTTTAACTTTTTATCATGGAAATTTTCAAACATACACAAAAGTAAAGAGAATAATATAATAAACCCACATGTACCCATCACTTCAATAATTACAACCTACGGCCAATTTTATTTCATCTATACACCACCACCCCCATCCGCCCCCAGTATTTTAAACCAAATCGGTGGCTAAAAAAAAAAGAAATTTTAAACTTTGTGATTATATACTTCATATATCTGTTTCTCTTTTATCACATCACCAAGACACAAGATACAGTATAGCACCACTTTATACAAATTTGAAATAGCACAACAGAAATATTAACAAAGTCTCATTTTAGATGCTAATTTAAAAATCATTTAAAAAATTATCGGTAATTGTGTAATTATTAAAAATTGCATAATTTCAGATCTGATAGGCAAGTAAATATTTTTCTTGTTTTGTCAGCAGAATTGCTCAACAGAAATGCCTATCTATGCTTCATACACTATGAACACTCCAGTTATATGGTTTGGCATGGAATAATTTTGGTGATTATTTTGCCCCTTAACAATCACCATTATTTTAATATAAAATTGTTTTTTGTTTGTTTGGTTGGTTGGTTTTGTTTTATCAGAAGTGATGAGAATGGCTGCCTCCTGATACTCAGAACAAAACCGGACACACGGGGTCTCCATGTCTTCAAAGATGAGGGCCCCTTTCTGGATTAGTAAGCATCTTGGAGCAAACTAGGGTGCCTCTCTGTCCTGGATTCAAGGTGCACCCTAAGGAGAGGGCCCCTGAGGTTGTTCAATTAATCAGCAATATTAAACAGCCCTCTGTTGTGTGCAGGGACTTGATGAGGATGAGCCCCAGCCTTGACAAATAGCCAGTGTTTGGGGGACAGATGTTAAAGGAAGGTGCAAGAGCAGAGCTAACGAGTCTCACAGAGCTGGGTGAGCCTGGCTCTGTCTCTGACAAGCTAAATGACTTTGGGCAAGTCGCTTAACATCTCCAAGCCTCTAATCCCTCACCTATAAAATGAGTATATAATAGTAACAGTAATAAAAGGAAGAGGAGCAACCACAGATTGAATATACAGAGATCCAGAGAGGGAAAAAATATGGCCTCTGACTTGGAGCTGCTCAGAGTCTAGTAAACATAACAGACATACAAACAGATACTGTAATTTTACAGATATACCGTAAAATTGTTTTTAATAGCCCCCAAACAATGCCATCAAGTGCTGATGCTGGTGCTTGAAAACTCGCTCTCACATCTATAACTTTGGAATAGAAGTTAAATGTGATAAATTGCTCTGAACAAGGCCAAACTCCACAACAGCCAGTATTGTTCATTTAGAAGACGGCACACTGCAAAATATTAGAGATCATGCTGAGACACCCAAATGCAGCGGATACATCTTTAACCTTTAAAAATCCTCGACTATCTGGGCAAGAATAATGGGAAAAAAAATACTGGTGACTCAGCTGTAAGATCAGTATCACTGTAATAGATTTATAGGCTCTGAAAAGTATTCCAGCCCTCCCCCCACCTCCACCACTACCATTTATTTTTCATTTATTCCTATCGGGACATTATACTAGATCTTCAAGAATATATAACCTGCATAAAATGCAACTGTCCTGCTCTCAAAATTAACGCAGACACTTGAATATACATCATTATACAACACTATATTACAGCATCTTCAAGATAATCAAAAGCAAGGTCCCAAACAGATATTTGGACACCCATGTTTCATAGCAACATTATTGACAATAGCCAAAAGGTGGAAGGAACCCAAGTGTCCATTGATGGATGAATGTATAAATGAAATGTAGCTTATTCAGCCTTAAAAAGGAAGGAAATTCTGACACACGCTACAACATGCATGAACCTTTAAAACATTATGCTAAGTGAAATAAGCCAGTCACAAAATGACAAATATTGTATGATTCCATTCATACGAGGTACCTAGAGTAGTCAAATTCATAGAAAAAGAAAGTAGATCGGTGGTTGCCAGGGGCTGGGGAGAGGGGAGAATGGTGAGTTATTGTTTAATGGGTACAGAGTTTCCGTTTGGGAAGATGGAAAAGTAATTTTGGAGATGGATAGTAGCGATGATTGTACAACAATGTGAATGGACTTAATGCCACTAAACTAACCATACACTTAAAAATGGTTAAAATGGTAAATTTTATGATATGTGTGTTTTACTCCACACATAAAAAAGGTAATTAGTGCACCTTTTGCTCTCTTTTCTGTTCATTCCTCTTTCCTGCTGGCCAGAATGCAGATATGATGGCTGGAGCTGGAACAGTCTCCTTGGATCTCACAAGTTGTGTCTTGCACAACTCTAAGGGATACCATTTACATAGAATATATAGATTTTTACATGAAAGAGAAATATTTTGTGTTGTTTAGCCATCGTTCTTTTGGATTTCTGTTACTTGCAAACAAACCTAGTTCTAACTGATACATAGGTTATATCTATATATATCTTATAACCCAAGTATTCATAGGCAGTAACCTTCAGAGTCCAGAGGCACATGGACTATTATAATAAAATGAACAAATTCCAAATGTACACTAAATTCTGAATATCAGACAATCTGGAAGGAGAAAAAAGCAATATATAAAAATAATTTATTTGGGTATTAAGATAATTACTTTATAAATAGTGACAAACATTGTAAAACTACCAAATGGTTCATTAATAGAGGCCTGGAATACCATGCAACTGTTAAAAAGAACAAGGTAGATGTATATATAAGCAAATGTCAGAATTGCTTGTATTGTATGGTCCCAGTTGTGTGGGAAAAAAAAAAAGCTGACATATGTGCTTGCACACATGGGAAAGAGACATAATAATAGCTAACATTTACAAAACACGCACTACATGCTAGCATCTGTCCTTAGAGCTTCTCCCGAATTAGCTCCATAAATTCTCAAAATGTGCCTGTAAAGTATGGAACTTTATTATCCCTATTTTATAGCTGAGGAAACTGAGGCGAAGACAGGTAATGAACCTTGTCCAGTGTCACACAAATATTAAATGTTGGAGCCAGAACATTCTCTGGCACTCTGAGGGGTGTTGGTAATGGGGAATTGTAGTAAGGGTAATGGTTACACTCTTCAATTCAGTTTGATTGTTTTTTTTTTATGAGCATGTATTACATTTTTTATAAATATTTGGGGATGGGAGGAGAAATGCTGAAGAAATGTAAGGTAATAAAACCATGGTTATACCTAGAGAAATAAATAGGGTTGAATTCAGAAAACATATTTGAGATTTCTACAGAGGAAAAAGAAAGAGATCAATAGAAACCTTTAAAATGTAGTATATGTCAAAACTCAGGATGATCGCTCTTAATACATTTAATCCAAGCAGATAGTATTGTATAATGCAACATTTGCCAGACAACACTTGGACACTGAACACTGCCTAGCCACCATAAAAAAATAAATACGGTATTTAATAACTTGCCTAAAAGATACAAGAGAATAAAAAGGAAAAATTAGATTAATGATATGGAATTAAAATATCAGATTAAATAAAGACAAAAATATATATAAGGTGCCACATGCTGTGTAAGGGCTGTATCTACCCAACTGTAGAGGATTATAGCAGACTCTGCAGTGCTCAGGGCTTTCGTTGTGCTCTGGAGACTTCCACTCTCAGTGACTGAATCTTTGCCCCTGACGGTTCCTTCCTTCCACTCCCCAGCCCATCCCAGAACCACGGAAAAGCCCCAGCGCTTGCTTCCAGCAGGCCAAGGTGCCAAAGAATCAACACTCCCGCACCCACACTAACAGCCTCATCCAATGACTTCTCTCAGGAGTATAAATACTACAGCTTCCTCACCCCTCGGTTGGGATAATTCTGAGGCATTTGAACTATTTCCAAGAGTTTCTCCTTGAAATTAAGCTCAGCCACTCACTGGTGTACCCTTTATTAGCTATTTAACTTTCCTGCTATCACTTCCCCCCTTTTCTGCCCTATTGTTTTTGTCACTTCACAAAAAAAACTCTCCCTCTTAAATCCTTGTCTCAGGGTCCGCTTCCGGAGGAACCCAAATGATGATGGAGGGGGCCTTCATTCATACTGCAGTTTATATAAATAACACCCCCTGGAGTTATGCATTGCTCAACCTGGGAAACCATCCATGGCACCTCTGTATATATATTAATGTCTTCATTTCTACAGCAACCAGAACAAGAAAGAAGATGAAAAACTGCCATGCTCTAATTATGAATATGAAATGCAACCTGGAAGTCACTGTTTTTCAAAGAAAGAAAATAAGTAAGAGTGTTTTAAAAGAGTAAGGATTTATATCAAATAAAGGAAAAGAATCCATTGGAAACCCTGGAGGAAGATATGTGATAGGTGACATCCAATGGAGTAAATCTTATACCTCCTGTTTTAGCACTGTTAGCAAGTGCAGTATTTACTGAGCACCTATTTATAACTATGTTCCTGGCACTATAATTTGAATATTTAGCATGCCCAAATTCTTGAGTTCACCTATGGAATTAGGACAAAAAGAAACAAACAAACAGCACTTAAACAGTTAAATCCTATCTAAGACTTAACTTTGCTAAAACCATTTTGTTCATCAGGACGAAGGTGAGCGATAGTCTTCACAGTGGCCTGCCTTATATGTGCCACTACAAAATACAGAAATATTTGAGATTCATATGTTTTACAGAATCACAATGAGGACTCTGATGTTTTAAGTTTAATGTTTTGAAATTATTATTCCAAATATAGCATATAAAGTCAATCAATAAGCAAATAAAAAGAAACACATCAGAATAGCAGCAGCATCTATCAGAGACTTGCTGTTTCTGTATTTAACAAATACTAAGCACCTGCTCCACGTGCAGCATTGTGCTGGGTGCCGTGGAGAATATAAACAACAATACCCTATGTTCCTGTCCTAAAATTACTTAGAAGTAGTGCTATTTTTGTTGGGAATAATACCATCGTAGAGCCTCTTTCTCAGAAATTATGCAAGCTAGATCAGCATGCCAGATCCTTACTTTTAAGAGAAATCAATTGTTAATAGACATTCTTCATGTCCCTATAAAGTTCAATGTGCAAATCAAATCAAATGCTGTATTTATGTGTATTTTTAAGTCTCCACAGATTAAAAATAGAAAAGGAATTGTATTTTCATCAGATAGCTTTTATATACCAATGTACAACTAACTCCCTTTTCAAATCTCCTACTCAAGTCTAATATGATGACCTGTTTCATGCTTGACATCATCAGGGATGATGACAAGAGTAGAAGGAGCAGGATTAGTGTTATCAGTTTGTGATATTGGGCCACTAAATGGCCATTTTCAGTGACTTTTCCCCCAACTTCTGAGTCTGTGGGAAAAGGAAGAGAGAATTTCCTGCATTGCAGCGGGTTTTGGAGCTGTGTAGTAGTGTATGCTTTCCTGCAAAATATCAAGTCATGGCTACTTTGAAGGAATCCTTCAACTGCCAAATCAATGGTAAGAAAAGAACCAGAGATGTAATTAAACGATCATAACGAAGATGTAGTTTCTTATAATATGTTCCAGGTGTGTGTGTGTGTCGAAACAATGTTTTTAAACCTGCTTTAATAGACATTAAGTTAATTTTTATTAAAATAGTGTGTATCAGAACTCGACTCTTTTTGGGGGGGACGTTATTTTGTTGTGTTTTATATAAAATGCTACTTTTAAACTATTCAGGGAGGCAAGATATATAATACTAGCTCTAAAAAAATTAATATTTATTAAGCATTTATTTATTTTTATATGTAAAGCTCTATGTATTAAAATTCTGTTTAAGATAAAACAGTAACACTGTATTGTGGGTTTATAATATATGTAGAGCTCAATAATATATGTATAAGTTTAATATACACATAAGAAAAATATATTCAACAATAATATAAAGGTCTGGAGGGGAGAAATGAAAGCACACTATTGTGAGGTTCTCACATTTATTATTCCCAAATGAATAATAAGAAATAATCTTAATTGGTATTATGCTGAGTCTAGAAAATCCTAATTTTGGAAAAATTCACTTGGCATTGACCTTTTAAAGTCATGAAGAAGGACATTTATGGTAATCCTGAGATCTATCTGAAATTTACCTATTAAAATGAAAAATAAGGATTAAAATGACATTGTATAACACTTCAACTTCAAATACTGGCCCACATTTTATTACCAGTTGCACACACTAAAATATGAGGCAGTACTAAGGAATTAATCTTGCACATTAAGCACACACACAAAGGCTTAGGGAAAGTCAGGTATAAACCTGCTTGTCCCCCAAACTTCTTACTAGCTAATTGAAAAGTATGACACTGCCTTTGTTAACACAGAGGCAGAGGAAGACAGCTCCTTGCCATTGTCATCCCTCAACCTTAAATGAAAGGACCTTAAGTGGTCAACAGTGTTGGCTCTGGCCCAGACTGCCAGGATGCAAATCCTAGTTTCACCTTACGAGAGTGATATTAGGTAAAATACTTAACCATCTCTGAGTCCTATTTCCTCAACTGTAAAATGGGGATAATTACAGTACCTCCTTCATAGGGTTGTTGTGAGGATTAAATGAGAAGATTAAGGTAAAGTACTAAACACAGTGCTTGGCTCATAGTAAGTGTGCACTAAATATTAGCTTTGGTTACTATATTTGTTATACGGATGGCCAGACTTGGTGGAGAGACAATAAGTTTCTTTCATGTAGAAAGAGTTTGGTATAGAAATACCAATGTCCTCACAGGGTCAGTGGTAACAGAGCTTTCAGTTACAATTTTCAACCTTTATTATTCTAGGTACTGCTAATCCCTTACGTCCCTGTTAAATCCTGCTGGTCTAGTGGTTAAGATTCAGCACTTCACCGCCACAGCCTCGTTGTACTGTGGCGGCTGTGTGTTGCTGTGATGCTGAAAGCTATACCACCAGCATTTCAAACACCAGCGGGGTCACCCATGGTGGACAGGTTTCAGAGGAGCTTCCAGACTAAGACAGACTATGAAGAAGGACCTGGCCACCCACTTCCAAAAAATCTGGCCATGAAAACCCTATGAATAGCAGCAGAGCATTGTCTGATACAGCGCCAGAAGGGGAGAGGCTGGTGCAGAAAGACTAGCGGCAGGGTTCTGCTCTGCTCTCCACACGGTCACCAGGAGTCAAAATCGACTGGACTATCAACAAAATCCCTTCAACCAAAAACATGAACAGGAGGAGAGAAAAGTAAGGCAGAGCAAATAGTAAAACCAGTACTATGCACTCCCCATGCTGTCCCTACAACTATCCTACATAGGGAAAGAATTCTATTCAGGTTTTAGGCAACCCATATGTCATTGAATTGTTCCATTTGCCCCATTTAACAAAATATTGAGAATTTACTTTGTGCAAAACAAAATTCTAGGTGCTGGAGAAAATCTGGGCAAAAGTCTAGCAGAATTTGCCTTTACTGGAATAGGAATGTATATTAAAAAGTTAAAATACTTAGAACTTACACTAGATATACACAATCAGAATACGTTTGGTGTGTTTAGGATCTAATCTGTGGCCAAAGTAATCCAAATTCTCAAAAATGCAGAATTAGTACACTATACTGATCAGTAAAATACATATATCAGTCCAATAATGTTTCAGTACATTTTGTGGCCCTCAAATATAATTTTGAAAAATTAAGGTAGCTACAAAATAAAAATTTGCCATGTGCAGCCAGTTAAACTGGGAGAAAAGGGATCTCTCTACCCTTAAGATGCATGTTGTAGAGATAAGACATACGCTTAAAAAATATATCCAATACTGAAAGTGTTACTAAAAGACACCAAAGGAGTACTGATAATAATTAGGTTATTGGGAGTTCTAAAGAAGGGTTGTAAGACCTGATAGCATTCTGATCCTCTATGTTAGTAATCCAAAAACTTAGAGGTAGAGGAAGTGGGGGCAGACCCCTATGTGAATCAAATGAAAACTATGGATCCTCTCTCCAGAAAAATGTACATAATACATGTATCAGAATGTTCACATATAATTAATTTTATCCCACTGAACATTGATTTTCCTTACATAACAGACATAAAAAAATCTTTACTAAGATTTATGTCTTCCTTGTTTTTTCACATAAAAATTAACAGCTTCATTCTGAAAAAAAAAAACTATTTGGAGAAAACGAAAAGTTAGCTTTAATTCTGCTCAAAAGAAAATGTCATTGAGAAGTTTGTGTTTGTCTTGATTGTGAAGTGGACATTAAAGGGTGGTCATTGCCATAGCAACATACACGTCATCTGTAACATCTGTAACGATTTTTAAGATTATCAGAGGAAGTAATCTTCAAAAGGGTTTTACAGTGTTTCTTGGTTTTTGTGGATTACTGCCCACAGAAAAATTGCTGAAGCTTTATTAAATACCTCTACTTCTTCCCCTCCCCCTACCTCAGTCACAGAGTGCTTCATCATTGGACAGTTTACATGGTTATTTCTCTCAAATCTTCTCTCTCACAATCTTAGGCAACATTAAAAAAATTTACCTCAGTAGTTTACCAAAGAAGACATGAATGGTCTTTTCCCTATCATACTGTTCTTAGAATGGGCTTTGTTTTCTTTCCAAAAACAACAACAAAAGTAAAATGTTTGTCTGAAATTCAATCAAGCTCTTCAAGATCGTTCTTGGGGAAAAGTCAGCCAATTTCTGTGTAGTTGAGAAGAGTGTCATATATTCACGTTTCTTGACAAAATTATTTTAAGGGGTTCACTGGCTTTCCCAGCAACAGGCAAGATTTCTTTTTTTTTTTTTTTGTGAGATCAGCCCTGTGCTAACATCTGCCAATCTTTTTTTTTTTTTTTTTTGCTGAGGAAGACTGGCCCTAGGCTAACATCCGTGCCCATCTTCCTCCACTTTATATGGGATGCCGCCACAGCATGACCTGACAAGCAGTGAGTTGGTGCACGCCCGGGATCCGAACCAGCAAACCCAGGGCTGCCGCAGCGGAGCGCACACTTAACCGCTTGCGCCACCGGGCTGGCCCTAACAGGCAAGATTTCTTACAGGACTATTGACTGAGGCTTTGATGATAAAGCATCAAAAATGAGACTCACTGATGCGTGGAGCTTCTTTCTTCCCAAATACCACACATGTTCTACAGTAGAGCATCCTAGCCTTTGTGTCTGCATGGGTTACAGGTGTTCCAACACACTGATCCCCTCGATCCTTGGAGCAACTAGTTGGGGACAGTCGCCTCTGTAAGCAACCCCTACATTTGTCCCATTTTATCATACAAAGATTACCATTTTCAGCATGTGCCATGGACATAATGGAAAAGGTTGAGAAGCATAGTTGAAGTTTTGCTTGACAAAGAGGTTTTCACCATTTCAAAGATATTGATGGCTTTTAAAGTTTCCAAAAGGAGTTTTTAAGATAGATTTTTTTTGATGACATGGTATGCACATAACAGATGGAAACCAGGAGCCAGCTGCCCTCAGACCTGTCAGTAGTTTCACTCAGTGGCATGCTAAAGGAAACTGCAGTCACTGAAAATTCCTCCACGACCTGCTTCAAAATAGCAGGAAAAACACTAGCAATTCCAGAGAGGATGACATCATTCAACAGAGATGTTACTTCAATTTTCCTCCTCTGCTCAAATCACAAACTAGATTTACCATTTCCAGGCACACGACTTCTACAAAGTTTCTGCAATTGTGTGGCTTCTTTTGTTTCAAATCTTGTTGATCCTTCAGGGAAAGTCTGTTTTGTTCAGGGTACAATCCAAATTTGATAAAGTCTAAGTCTTTTCTCACTCCTTTTAGTTTCTTAAAAAACCAGGCATAGTTCGTCACTTAGTTCTGTTCTGCGGGGGCTCAGGTAAGAGCACGTTCAAATACTCACATGCTAACTCTTGATGCCTAGCTACTTAGGAAACTGTAGAAGTTATTTTGATGTAAGAGAAGAAAGCTGAAGCGTTAAAAGGTAATGATGACTTGCTCAAAGTAATAGTTAATGGCAAATATTTATCGAGCACCTCTGTTCTTAGTATTGTGTTTCGTACTATTCTGATGTTTTCTGCTTTCTTGGCCAAGCCTTTATTTAGAGACTAGCTTGTCTCCCTATTTTTCAAATTAAGAATATCTTTATGAAATGAGATGATATATTATATTCTACTTACTGTGTCAATACTTTTTAAAAAATTTTTCCAGCTTTATTGAGATATAATTGACAATTATATACATTTAAGATGTACAGTTTGATGCTTTGATATTCATATATATTGTGAAGTAATCACTACAATCGAGCTAATTAACATATTAATCAAGCATATTGACATCACCTCACATAGTTACCATTTTGTCTTTTTTATTTTGTAGTGAGAACACTTAAGATCTACTCATTTAGCAAATTTCAAGTATACAATACAGTGTGGTTAACTATAGTCACATTGCTGTACATTCTATCTTCAGAACTTATTCATCTTGCATAACTGAAATTTTGAACCCTTTGACCAATATATCCCCATTTCCTCCTCCCCTGAGCCCCAGGTAACAACTATTCTACTCTCTGCTTCTATGAGTTTGACTATTTTAGATTCCACATATAAGTGAGATCAGATAGTATTTGTATTTCTGTGTCTCCTTGTTTCACTTAGCATCATGTCCTCCAGGTTCATCCACATTGTTGCAAGTGGCAGGATTCCCTTTTCTTTAAAGCTGAATAATATTCCATTGTGTGATATGTGTGTGCATGTATATAATACATATAACACGTTTTCTTTTTTTTCCAGTTTTATTGAGATATAATTGACATGCATCAGTTTAAAAATTTAAGGATATGGCATAATGACTTGACATACATATAGTGCAAAATGATTACCACAATAAGTTTAGTTAACATCCATCACCTCATTTGGTTACCCTCCCAAATGTTTTTTATCTTGTGATGAGAATTTTTAGGATCTACTCTTTCAGCAACTTCAAATATACCATACAGCAGTGTTAACTACAGTCATCATGTTGTACATTACATCCCCAGTTCTTACTTATCTTATAACTGGAAGTTTGTACCTTTTGACCACTTTCACCCAATTCCCCCACCCCCACAGCCCTCAACACTGCTCACTGTGAGCACAACATATAGTATCACGGATCTTAAAATTCAAAAGGCTTCAAGGAGCTGTCTTTTGCTATCACCTTGTCCAGTAGCCCAAGTAATAGCTGCAGCCAGGGTCAGGGGCTGGAATTTGAATGAGATCCACTTCATTTTTTAAATATTGCTGCCCTATATCCATCTTTTATTCTTTCTGTCTACTGTCAATATCCTCCTTGTTATATACCCAAGCCTCTTACTGTTGCTACTAGAGCACTGAAAGCTTAACGTGAAGTCTTTATTGATAATGCTAGGGAAAACTCTGTCCCAGGAAATAATATCAGATGTGCTATGTAGGCACCTTGTCACCATAAAATATCTCCAGGCATCACATTTAAGTCAAAAGTAATTTTATATAAGAGATACAAAGTTATCCTTGTGTATTTCCCCCTCCTACTGAGATATGCATATGAACTTATAAATAATACGAATATGAATAATAAAAGCCGGGGGCACATTTTTAGTTTCTTCCTCACATTCCACAATCCTTTGAAAAAAGGTTTCCAGCAGAAAATTCTAGAGAATGCCATATTTAAGTTCTGGCTGAGTAAGCAAAACAGTTTCTACTACCACAAAGAATTATCTAAATATAAGAAGAAGAAATGAATAAATAGCTAAATGTTTTGCTAATATCAAAATCATTGCTGATCTCAAATGGAGTATCTATCACATTTTTCAAATGAAATCTTGAGTGTAACTATCCTGTAAATCTATTAGGACAAATTTGAAATAATTTCCCTGAGTTATTGTGGTGTGTATCATTCCTGATTGCTTGTGGAACCAGACTATAAATTTTGAGTGTCCTACAAAATTAATTTTCTACATTTTTATCAGTAAACACATTTTTATCTTGTAAACACAGAGATGTTTACAAGAGAACACCACAGCCTCCAAAGAGTCATGTGCTAGAAACACTGTTGTAGGGAACATGTCTCCTGCACATCCAAGTTTCCTCTTCCTTTTCATTTCACCATGGTTTTTAGAAGCTAGAATAGTTCCTAACTTTCTAGCTGGTACTGTTACAATTTAATTATCACTTCCCTAAAACAAGGACTCTCAAGGTTGAAACTTCACTTATTTAAAAAGGACAGTTTAATTTTTTAAATTTCAATTATTTTCTTGACCATACATAAAGAAGACATGCAGGGACATATCTGTTGTATTTTTTGTATATTTTATGCTTAGAACTTTAAAATTATAGTATCAAAGTTAGAAAACCCATAGAAGGAAACAACAAAGTAATTTGCGGCCCCAATTTTTGGTTGGTTTATTTTGCTGTTTTTACATTCAATGTTTATAGTTGTGTACATGCATACCAACTTCTCTAGCTATCTTTCCTACTTGCATCTCAGACTTTTTTCTTCCCAAAATGTATCCTTTTAGAGTTCTCTTAGTAGCGTTTGTTGGTTATAAAATCTCTGTTTTTGTTCATCTAGAAACATCTTTATTCAACTTTCATTTTTGAAAGAGTTTTGCTAAGTACAGTCGTGTGTAGCTTAACAATGGGATAAGTTCTGAGAAATGCGTCATTAGACAATTTCATCATTTTGCAAACATCATAGAGTATACTGAAAAGGAACAAAATTTGCCACCCCAAAATGTCTCTCTTTAACATGAGGATTATTTTAGGCTTATTATTTTTAAGAAACAAAAGACTCAGAAAGTTTTTCTTGTCACCTCCCCCTTAACTGCCTAAAAGAATTCAGATAAAAAATCTGTCTCAGGAAGCGAGCTATCACTTTAGCATAACATGAACTAGGTAGTGAACAGGGAAGAATCTTGAAAAACCTGTTTGTTGGGCTCCCCTCTGTGTTCTTCTGTTTCTGTGTGGCCAAACACCTGTTTTCCTAATGTTTGCTCCTGTGAATTGCCTTCCTTCCCCTAAAGTCCTCGACACTCCCCACCCTGAACATCTTCTTTCATCTTTAGCTGAGGATGGTGTTTAAGGTGAGGGCTTCTGTCATTTTGACAAGTTACTTGATTTTCCTGGGTTTCTCCATGTATACATGTTATTAAACTTTTGTTTTTCTCCTGTTAATCTGTCTCATGTCAATTTGTTCTTAGACCAGCCAAAAGAACCAATAAGGGTAGAGGAAAATTTCTTCCTCCCCTACAGTACTTACACAAACCTAGATGGTATAGCCTACTACACCCCCAGGCTATACGGTACTAATCTTATGGGAGCACTGTTGTATATGCCGTCTGTTGTTGACTGAAACATCATTATGTGGTACATGACTGTACACAATTCTAAGTTGAAAAGTTATCTTCTGTTGGTACTTTGAGGATATTATTTCACAGTCTTCCGGTTTCTACTGTTGCTGTTGAGAAGTCTGCTGTTAATCTAATTGCTGCCCCATTTAAGGTGATTTTCTTTTCTCTGGCTTGCTACCGATATAGCTATTTGTTTGTGGGTAATACAATTTCACTACAATGTGTCTAAATGTGGATTTTATTATTTATCCTGCTTGGGATTCACTGGGCCTCCTGAATTTGAGAAATGATGTTTTCCTCAGTTTTGGAAGATTTATGGCCATTATATACATATTTTTAACATTTTCTCTCCTTATTTTCTGTATTCTCTTCCTCATTCTATCCTTCATGTCTCTTTACCTTTCTTTCATATTTTCCATCTGTTTAAAATTCTGTGATTCATTCTGGGTAATATCTTCAGATTTATCTTCCAATTCATTTATTTTCTCTTCTACTATGCCTAATCCACTGTTTATCTATTGCTTTTTAAATTGCAATGATTATAGTCTTCTTCCTACAAGTTGTATCTGGTTCCATTTATTTATCTATTTATTTATTTATTTATTGGTGAGGAAGATCTGCCCGAGCTAACATCTGCCAATCCTTCTCTTTTTGCTGAGGGAGACTGGCCCTGGGCTAATGTCCATGCCCATCTTCCTCCACTTTACATGGGATGCTGCCACAGCACGGCCTGACAAGCTGTGTGTCGGTGCGCACCCAGGATCTGAACTGGCAAACCCCGGGCCACCGCAGCAGAGCGCCCACACCTAACCTCCTGTGCCACTGGGCCAGCCCCTGGTTCCTTTTAAAATCTGCTTGGTCATATATTGATAGTCCCCTTTTTCTTACTCATGTTTTCAATTCCATCTTTTACTTAAATACTTCATATTTAGTTATTTTATATTCTGCATCTCATAATGCCAATATCTGAAGTCCTTACGAGTCTAAATCTATTGTTTGTTGTTTCTTATTCCTTGTGCATTTGTTTAATTTTTTACAGTGAACTCATATTTGGATGAATTTATTTTGAGGAAATCCTGAAGGGTTTAGATTAAAGGATGCTTTCCTGCAGAAAAGATCTCTGATTATTTCTGCTGGGTGTCAGAAGGTGCCACCAACCTGGAATCATTTTAATCTCTTGGCCTTGGCCATGAGAAATGTATAAATTTCAATCCTGGACTCAAGTGGTAGTAGATTATACATTCTATTATTTTTATTGTTTTTGTCTTGAAGCTGTGACAATGATAAATAGGTTTCTTATTTGCCCATTACTGCAGATTTTCTCCAGGTCACCCACTCACCAAGGCTGTAGCCTGTTCAAGTGTCTGTTTTATTTGGGGTGTGTGTGTGGGTGTGGGTGTAGGTGCAAGGGGTCTCTCAGAATTAGCTCCCCCAATTTGTATGGGCCTTGGGACTAGTTTCTTGGTGCCCTGAATACTATATAATACCCAAGACTCTAGATTCCTGATCTTGGCATATGCCCCCAAAGTAACCATATTTCCTCACTTAATTATCTCTCTGATTTCAGGTTGGTGTTTTATTTTATTTTTGTTGGGAGTGAATGGGCATCCTGAGGATTTTCTTTTATTTTCTTGTAAGCTCCACAACACATTTAAAAGTATGTTTGTTTATTGCATTTTATTCAGTGTCTAGGTGTTTAGCTGTGGGAGAGCCTTTTCAAAAATATCTAGCTTGCTATGCTGCCAGTAGAAAAGTCATAAATAGTTTAATTTTCAAACTTTTTTTTTTGGTTAAAAAAGAAAAAAGTCAGAGATCTTACCAAAATCCTTAGTGTTAGTGATTTATAAATTGTACAAATAACAAAATAATGCTAGGTAAAATTTATTGCATATCCTACTATTGCCAGGCACTTTATGTATGTTGCCTCATTTACTCTAAGAATTAGGTAATATTATCTCTAAGCTACAGGTGAAAGACCTGAGACTCAGAGAAGGTGAATAATTTTCTCAAAGTCACATCATAGTAAGTAGCAGAGATAGGGTTTGTCTGATTACAAATTTCTGTGTGCTTATTTTTTTCACTAAGCTGGATTGCTTCTCTATTCAAGCTCTGCAATCATAGAAGATAGAACCATTGAAAAATGTTATCAGCTGTATTTTGTTTTAAGGTGGCAGACTGATCAGAGATCAACTTGGAAGTATGGTATCTTCATCTCTTAATAATGTATCAAATTTGGTCAAAATCTGACAGTCTCTTCAAAACTTATCACAGATCAAAGAAATAGACAAAAATGGGAAACATTAAACAGTCAAGCTGAAAAAGAGCTGTTTTTCAGTCATTCATGAATATCAGATAAGTTCTAAAAGCAATATATTTGTTTTGTGCTTTTTTATTCACTGCCTTATTTCAAAAAGAATTTAAGATAGCTGACAAGGATGCATAAAATTCAAGATATAAATTAGAAATACGGGAGGAAAAAGGAACAAGAAGAAAGAAAAAGGAAAAACAAAAGAGTCAGATTAAAATAAAAATGTATACCATTGTGCTTGTTATGAGGCAGGTGGCAAATGTGGCCCTAAGTTTTCTAAAGTCAACTTAAAAAGGGATACCTGGGCAGTTATGAGTCACCATGTGTATATAACAAAAACAACCCAATTGCTCAGAAGCAGCACAGATATGACAGATTCCTATGAATAGGATCAAAAGTTTCTCACACAGTGCCTCATAAAGAGGGCATTGTATAATGAAAAAAGAACAACATCCTGATCATGTAACTGTGGCATTTTTTGAGAGTGAAAGGGAACTATTAGACATTATCCTGGAACAACAGACGTAAATTGGGACTGTCCACCCAAAATCAAAATGTATGCTCACCCTACTTATAGTAATTACAACTACATGTTTTATTATCGCTTCCATCAATACAAGCAGATGATGGTATACAAAACAGCAATTCAGTAAAAGCTGCTCTATTTGAGGTTAACATGATTGGTTACAACTTTCAGCTGATCTAGTTAAATGACTGGGTGGAGCAGGATAACAAACTCAAATGGGTTCAGTGGTGAGGGAATTAACACAGAGTGTCAAGTGGTCAGGTGTAGGATAATAGGGAATGGTGAGTGAAGAAAACATTTTAAGATAATGTTTTGGAAAACAAAATCCATCTATAGTTGAATTTAGTTTCCAGCTAAGTAACTGACAGTTGGGAATAATGGCATATCCATATAGTATGCTTATTTGATGTCTATACCATCTGCATTCAACATTCAATAGACAGTTTAAACATTAATCGGGCCTTCATTTTTCAACTAATTCTTGCTTGTGTTTGTCATTATGTTGAAAATATTTAGGAAAGTTTCCAATTAAATTTGAACAACAATTTCTGAATTAATTCTTGACTTTTATAAGTAGCTCATTCTTTTGAACAGTAATCATTACTGACTCAAATTTTCCTCTGACCCCAGCTTCTGGAGAAATGCTTTTTCTTGGTCTTTCAGTATGAAAGAGCTGTTTAAAAATAGCTTATCCAATCAGGGGCTGCATTAGTAAAAGTATAACATTCCAAACAAGGGAACTAACAGCTGAAGGGAGACAGTATTCTCACTTTACACTGTGCTGGTCAGACTCCATCTAGGGCAGCTCAGTGTGGCTGACTCCATTACTAAAGGGAGACACTGACATAGGGCCCCAAATGGCAATGCTGCCATTTTCCCACTATTTCTAGGTTTCTCCTCTTTTCAAGGAAACTTTTCAAGTTCCTGCACCTCAATCCTGCCCCTACTCCCCTTATCAACTCTCAAAAGATGACTTGACCTCAGAGAGATCATCAAACAATTCACGTCTGCTCTCCTCTTTAGATATACCTGTGTCCACATAGTTCTAGTTAGTGGAAGAGGTGTCCCTCCTCCTGTTCAAGATACAGTCCTCCACAGGATGTCAGTCTTCTGCCTTCTCAGGAATCCTGTTTTATTATTTATATCTAAACTCTATTCTATATCTTCAACTTTTTTCCCCTTTCTGCAGGCTCTTTTTTGTGGACATAGAAAAGAATTCAAGTCTCCTTGATCTTTTAAATAAACCAGACCCTGCCCTTCTCCCTCTAGCTGTTTCACTCTCTCTCCTCTACTCTTCACAGCTCCTGAAAAGAGAGCCTCCAGGCATTGTCTCCCTCACTGACTTCCTATCCTCTCCACAATCTCTGGCAATCTAGATTCTGGTCCCTTCACTATTCTGAAACAGCTCTTGCCCAATGACTTCCTAGTTGCTTAATCCAAAGAACAATTTTCTCTTATCCTCACAGCGTATGTGACTGTTGACTTCTTTTACAACTCTCTCCTCTCTTAGTTTCTGGGATAGTGTTATTGCTCAGTTTTCCTCTAACATGCCTGGACATTCATTCTCAATCAACATTATGAGCTCTTTGATCACTCCTTAATGTTGGCCTCCTCGATACAAAATATACATAGTGGCTTCAACTAATACCTGTTGACAAATCCCAAATCTGTAGCCCTAGACCAGTTCTAAACTCCGATCTCAATATTCAAGTGCCTAGCCTTCCTCAAACTCAACATGTCTATAATTGAACTTACCTGCCCCCTTCCATTCTCCCTATGAACCGATGTTATCATCTTTCTCTCACTTACTCAAGGCAGTCATTTAAGAATTATCTTTGACCTCTTCTTCCTTTCCTCCTACATCTACAGTTAATTGGTCATTAAGTCCTAATTCTTTCTTGAATCACTCTTCTACTCTCCTACATCTCTGCCCTAATTTAGGACTTTTCTCAATAGGAACACAGCAATAGCCCCCTAACTGGTTTTCCTTCCTTCTCTCTTGCCCTCTTTTTCTATACTACTGCCAGAGGGATTTTCCCAAATTGAAACTTTGTGCAGCACACTTTCAATAGTTCTCCCTTAACCTTCATGGCACATCTTTAGTTACTTAGCATGGCATCCAAATCCATTCATATTTTAGCTTTCCTGAAAGTAGCCAGTTTAAACAACTGTAGTACCCTGAAAGCACCATGCTCTCTTACCTCTTTCCCTGAGTTAGGTCTCCCTGTCCTAACCCCACTATTTAGGCCTGCAATACTGAGTTCAGATGTCTCCTCCTGCAGGGTGTTTCCCTAGCCTCTCCAGCCAAGATTAGGTGTTCCTCTGGTATATTCCCTGGCACTCTCTGTTTACTTTTGTTAGGGCATTCATATCAACCCTGCAACTTCTAATTTACTTATCGGGATCCCTCTCTAAACATAGGAATAATAATAGCTAGCATTTGTTGAAAGCTGTTTACCGGGCCCTTCACTAAGTACACTGCATGCATTATTCATTTAATCCTCACAACAATCCTAAGAAGTAGGTACTAAAACTACCCTTGATTCCCAGGCAAGGAAACTGAGCTTAGAGGTTAAGCAACTTCTTCAATGTCACAGAATTATATCCTAACCTTTCTGAGGGCAAGGATCATGTCCTGTTTGTTATGAAGAGAACTTGGCCATATATGGCACATGGTAGTTCCCCAATAAATGTTTACGGGTCAAATAAATGAACGAAAGCTCAGACAACAAAACTGGGACCAACAAATAGAAATTAAATAGAGGCAGATTTTAGTTTAGCTAGGACTGTCCAATGGAATGGATCACTCCAAAGACAGTTACACGTGGCACTTATCACACTGAAGAGTATTTACACATTTGCATTTTTTTCCCCTTGTGAGTAGGAGCTATATCTTACTCTGCTTTCATTCCTCAGAATCTAGCCAAGAGCTAGAGATGCTCAGCAGGTGTTTGTTGAATGAATTGGATTCAATTTAAAGGCCCTGCAAACTGAAAAGCGGATATATGCCCTTAATACCATTCACTGGAAGTTTAACTCCCATTGTTCTTTGTTTTTTCCCATTGTTCTGCCTTTTCTTTCCAAAGAGCTTTGAGAATAGAGGATAGGGAAAGAATTTAGAGACTGCATTTGTTGTTAGTAAAACAAACTGTAAGCCCTGTGAGGGCAGGGAATGTATCTTTTATCACATTATATCTTTAGCCTAGTACATAATAGCTGTTTAACAAATATTTGTTGGATGAAACACACACACATACACACACACACACACACACACACGAACAGTGTGCTCTTTACTCCTAGAAGGGTCCCATGGAACCATATGCCATATAAAGAATTTCTGCATTAGGTGAGAGACTGGACTAGATCAGTGTTGTTACACTGGAAAACTAGTTAAATTATAAACTTTGGGTTCCAAAAGTGAGAGAAATGGAGAAGGGAAGAGAGGAGAAAAGTACTAAATTACAATTGTCATTCCCAAGACTGAGGCAAGACTCAGAGTAGTAAAAATCTTCCTCAAAGATCCACAAATGGGTAGTAAAGAAACAGTGGGCTGCATGGCCTCTGAGGTCCCTGCCAAATTGAAGCTCATCTGATTTTTATGTATTAATCCTAAATGTCAAATTGAGAGGCTATATTTCATACTGGTGGTTAGATGTAGAATTCATTTTTTAAACACTATTCTAGGCACTGAGGATACAGCTATAAAAAGACAGAGAGAGAGAAATTGTTTACCTTGTGGAGTTTACATTCTAATGGAGTGTGGGTGTGGGAGACAAATGATAAACAAGATATTTCAGATAGAGTGTCCAAAAAGGTAGCAAGAGACCAGGAAGTGGCAAAATTAATGGGACAGCATTACAGTGGTTATGTCTTGAAATGCTGGGCTCTTTGGTCATGGGTACTACTCAGTGGGTCTCAGAGCAATGTTTGACAGTAACTCCTTAACATTTTCAAGATCCGTTCCTTTCTCAACGTCCTATTACCTCAATTCCCCATGCAAGTGGTTACCACCTGCTTCCACTTCCTCACCGGCTTCCAGCTCTTCTCTCCTCTGTGCATATAAAAAACTAGTAACTAAAATTTTCTCTGAGGTGTCATATCAACCATTTTTCCTTTTTAAAAACCTTCAACAAATCTGAGAAGAAGCCTATGTCAGTTTTATCACCTATCTAATGTTTTGCCCTGCCTTTACCTCTCTCAAGTCTATTGGCAAACCCTTCTAACTCTTCATTATCTTTCCCTCTCCATTCCTTTAATAAACCAAAATAATCTCTTTGCATGTTTACAAAGCAGTCGTCATCTCATTTAAAATATCCTGATTTTCTTTTCTTCCATAAAACTTTTCCTAACCTAATATAAATAACATTAAACACTACATATTAGCAATTTTACAATTACAGCCAGGATTTGAAACTTAAGTCGTAAAACAGCAAAATATATAGAAAAGGATTATAACTGAATTTCACACATCTTGTAGTTCAAATTGGCTTACCAATGTTTATTTTTCTCTTTAGCTTTAGAACAAGACCAGCAGAATCAGAATATTTTTTGAGCTATATTCCATGATTTCCAACACAAGGACACAAGGCCCTACTGAACATGTGAAGCCTTGGCAGGCTTCAGATCCAAGTGATAGAAATGATTTGCCTGCCATTGTGGAGTCAATACATGGGAATCACACACAAACACCCGTGTTTTTATTTCTCTCAAAGAACTATAAAGACCAATATTTGCTTTTAAAAATACAGTTCTTAAATAAAGGCTTATCATTCCTAGCAAAAGAGTATTTTTTTTTTTAAGTCCAATGAGGTTAAATGCTCTTTATGGCCACTTCATACATATCTTTCAACCTAAACCATTTCCCTCTAGGATATGCTTGGAGTGGTTATCACTTCAAACGTATACAGTACCTTGTACTTAGGGTTCTCAATTTAATTTTTCATATTCAGTAGAAAATCTTTTCCCTATTTAAAAAGGAAATGAGGTTAGGGCCGGCACCGTGGCTTGGCGGTTAAGTGTGCGCGCTCAGCTGCTGGCGGCCGGGGCTCGGATCCCGGGTGTGCACCGACGTACCGCTTCTCCGGCCATGCTGAGGCCGCGTCCCACATAAAGCAACTAGAAGGATGTGCAACTGTGACATACAACTGTCTACTATGGCTTTGGGGGAAAATAAATAAATAAATAAAATCTTTAAAAAAAAAAAAAGGAAATGAGGTTAGAAATATGAAATTGCTCACTCAATATTTTAAAATAAACTAGTACTGGAGCTAGTAAGATCCAGAACTGCTATTTTAGTTTTGGACTATTCTTGTATATTTAAATAGTTACTATTGCTAGAATTATTATAAATTATAATATTTACAAAAGAAAGCATTTAGGCTCTAGGGTTTGATCACATTGAAAGAAAATTTGTTCGCTTTACACAAGGAGCATTTGAGGAATATCCAAATGTTTTATAACATCTCCTTTTAACTGTAATAAATGACCATGCTGGAAAAATAATTATTTTATAGTGTTGGGTCTCAGAGAACATTAATCTCATTTCAAGTAAAATCATTTTAACTTTTTAGAGTGGATTCAATCATCTATGAGTAACTGACTGAAATCTCATCCATGAATGTGCCTGTCCAGGCTAGGAACTTGGTGCACATGGTTAGACCTAAATCTAGATTTTATTCTTTAAGAGAAGTCACACGATCCAGACTTCCTCTGCTCAGATACCCAGAATGCCGTAACTGAATCAAGAGGTAGTTAGAGTAAGCTATCAAAGCGATAAACATCCAGAAGTTTTTTAACGTTTCTCACCACTGCATCTGTCTGACCCAATTCTAAAACAAATACACGCTTTTACTTATAACTTTTTTTCATTGTGGATGATAGTGGGTTATAGTTAGTTTCTGCAATACTTACATTATACCTGGCTCTGAAGTTCATTTTTTTAAAAAAAGTAGTTAAGACTGACATTTTAATTTCAAAGCTAAGCCTTAAGCTTACATGTAAATTCAGAAATGGTTGTGATCTCAGTTATAATGCTTTAATACTCTAGTTATGGTCAATTGAAGTGGAGTCTTGTCAGAATACTTTTAAGCTAAGCAAACACTGAATTTAACAAATGACATCAAAGAGTCGCTATAATGTATTTAAAATTATTTTCCTATGCTATTCAGGTCTCCTGGGAAACGAGATAGAAAACAGAATGACTCCTTATACATCTTTAATGGCAGTTGTTATCTGATATTAGTTATCTTTGTACATTTTTTACTTTTATAAGTGTAATGTAAACTTCTTGAAGGTAGTATGCAATGGGCACTTAATATTCACTGAATAAATGGACAAACATCCAATGAGGCTATAGAAGAGGACAGGTAAGTGGCAGATTTGCTCTCATGTACCCAGTGTAAGGTACATAGTTGTAAAAAGTAATCCAACTGTGTTTACACAATACTGGGTACACTGAAAAATTTACCAGTGACAAAAAAATACCATTTAGGTAACACACACATGCACACACACATGTGTGTATATAAATTATATAAGCGAATGCAGAGAAAACTGCTAATAGAACATATACCAAAGCGATAACAGTGGTTATTGCTAGGGAGAAAGCTGTGATTCTGGGAACAAAGAGGGCCTTAAACTATAATGTTTTAACTTTTTACAATACAAATATATCTATATTATGCAATTCAAAATTAATAAGAGAAAAAGAAAAAACAACATAAGATACTAGCATAGAATCAAGAGACTTTCTAAGCCTAACTTGCTGTGTTATCAGGAACAAATATTTAACTGCTCTTGATCTCTGTTTTCACGTTTATAAAATGTGCAGGTAGGATTAGCCGATCTCTAAGCTCTACATCTTATGAACTGTGAACTATCAATTATTATGTAAATAATAGCCTGAAACCACTAGACCAATGCAATATTAAAATCTAAATACCAGCCAAATTGTTTAGCACTAAGAACATAAGAATTAGAAAGCTTCAGTCTACTCTTGTACCAAAGCATGGTGTATCTGCACAAAGAACACAACAGGCAATTTCAGGTGTTGTACCCTTGAAAAACAACACAGATCTGGAATAAGTCTATAAAAGGGATATTAGGAGAATCCAGATGAAAAGTGGGCCTCTGAATGAAGAAGAAAAAAAAAGTCAGTACTCATCTGTTTGAAAAGAAAATGTTAGTGAAGAAGTACATAACATTCTGAAGTATTCCTTTTGATGTAAGGGACATTGTGCAGATGCCTAAAATGTTGTGGGTTTTTTGTTTTTTTAACCAAGTATACCAAGTAATGTGTGCAACAGCCACCCTTACTCATCCTCGCTTTTCTAAGTTGTACTTCATCTTTTAAATTCAGAGATGAAGAGAAGGATGAGATGATCAATGATAAGGAATACGAGGGCCAGGATATCTGTTCCATAATTGTTAATTAAAAAAAAAAGAAGTGTGTTTTTAAGCAGCCATTTCAAAGAGGCATGACCCCATGTCAAATCAGTTACAGGAAAATGTCTTGTTTTAAGAGAGAATGGTGATGATGAGGTAGTGGCCACAGCAGTGTGGAGGCACGTGTGAAGGCAGTAAGTAGATGTGTATAGTGTGTGTGAGTGTATGTGCATGTGTCTGTGCGTGTGTGTGTGCATGTGTGAGAGTGCGAGAGAGAGCGAAAGCACACCTGAGTGTGTGCTGAGGAAGGAGAGTATGGAACCAGTATTACTAGAATTGACCCATGCAGAGTAGGGATGAGTCTTGGAAATTAGCCTAATCTTCACAATTGTACTTCTACACTATTTCTCGAATCCATCCTCTCTCCTCTCATTCCATTAATGAAGTCCTCATTTCCAGTCTCCTGTTATGTTGTGATAGTAGTTTATCTACATTCCTTATTACTAGTCACCCCCTGTTCTCAACCTATGTCAAGACAACCATTTTCCACCAGTTGCACACAAGTAATAATTTAAAAAGTCAAACATACGTTTAAAAAGTCAAATCTGTATCTATCTGTAATTATCTATAATAAAATAATTTCCTTTCTTGTACTCCCATATGCTTGGATGGGATGGAAATGACTGCAGAAAAAGCTAGGGCCTAGGAATTGTTCATATCCTTGAATATATATATAGCTATCATTTATGTGGCAAAAGAAAAATGGCTGAGAATAACCGCCTTCAGGAAAAAAGTCCAAATTCCATAACATAGATGCCTCTCCCAAACTGGCCTCAATGTAGCTTTCTGGCCTCTATTCTTTTTCACCCCGACCTCTGCAAAACGGGCTCATCCACAGTGGGCTAGTCACCATTCCCAAAACATGCCATACACTTTCATACCTCTAAGCTTTTTTTTTTTTTTTTTTGTGAGGAAGTTTGGCCCTGAGCTAACATCTGCCAATCTTCCTCTTTTTGCTGAGGAAGACTGGCCATGGGCTAACATCCATGCCCATCTTCCTCCACTTTATATGGGACTCCACCACAGCATGGCTTGCCAAGTGGTGCGCCGGTGCGCGCCCAGGATCCCAACCAGCAAACCCCGGGCCACCGCAGCAGAGCGCGCGCACTTAACCACTTGCGCCACTGGGCTGGCCCCCCTCTGAGCCTTTTAATACCCTAGCTCTCGGTTCCCCACCACCAACTATGAACATTCTTATTTTAAGATATACTCAACTACCCCCTATTTGATAAAGCTCCCAGACTTCTCCAGGTACAGCCAACACCTCCATCATACTCCTTGATCATATTGTAATAGAATTATTTCCATGTCCACTCCTCCTTCCCATCACTCATGAACTCCAAAACTTTAAGGAAGGCCCTGGATCTTTTTTTTACAGTTTCTTGTCTTAGCACATTGCCTGGCTGATAGCCTTCCATCAATGGTAGTTTGAATGGAGACAGAAGAAAACAACAGCAACAAAACACCTGGTTCTAAGGGACATTAAGGAACTCTTCTGCTATTTACAAAATAAGACAGATTCATTTAAGCTACTCCATGAATATCTCCTATTTTAAAAGGCCTTCAAGGCAGGAAATTTTATAATTTTCATTAGAACACTTTTCTGTATCAAATAGCCCTTGTTAAAAGTTCTCTTACACAGAAAATGCTGCAAAAAAGATGCCTAAATTGTCAAAATACGAATTTCACGCTACCTATTTAGGGTCCTCTAAAAAGCATTCTAATCCAATTAAGAAAACATGTTTTGCCTGACATTCCAAATGTGTCTATCTTGAAACTGATTTAATGATTAGATAGTATTGTTTCCTATTTTCTCTTTTTTTAATTCCAAGAATTTGTTCATATCTTTTTCCTTTTCCTATTTGCTCCTTTCACTATATTATGGTTATGGTCTTATTATCAATTAGATCACCAGTTGAAATCTTCAAAACTCTCTGAGTACCTTAAAAGCCCCTAAATCTCCAAGGAACCTCTAAATTTCTCTCTCCCCTAAATCAAAGTTCACTAGATTTCTTATAAATAGGCAACATACTTTGTAACTGAGACTCTCCAAAACGTGCTCCCTTCAGAGGTCTGAGGGCCTATTATTACTTGCACAGCAATAAAGTCCCTTCATTTTGGTATATGTGTACTTAACACTCTTTAGCACATCCAGGAAATCCTCAAAAACTCCAAAGAGCCTCTGGTAGATGAGGCAGGAAATCTATGGGAAAACAGTGGGAGTTCTATAACATGAGGCAACAGAAAATGGATCAGGGGATTCCATGAATTCTGGAAAACTATACGGACTCCAGAGAGGAATGGAAACATGAATAGACAAATTGTCTTCTTGGGAGGTAGGAGTTAAGAGTGAAGAAGAATATGAAAAAAAGTGTCAGATTCTCAGAGGAGTAAATATTAGGGTGAAATGAAATGAAGGTGCCAGTGAACTTTCTGATTTCTGTACCCAGCAATTTTGAAGTGCTTCATGGTTTATGAACAGATCTATTATGTTGTTAGGTCTATATCTCTTCAACAGAGATAACCATAGCTGGTCACCAACCTAAATATAAAAAACTATAAAATAGACAATTTAAAACTATTCTAGTTCTTCCAAATATGGAGAAGAAAAAAATAACACACAAGAAAATACATGTTATTTTATAATAATAAAGTTTAGCAAATCAGAAGCTTAATTAGGCTTGCCTTTAAAAATGGACTTTCAAGAGTTATTAGATTTAAATTAACTTATTAAATAATATATCCTGAGCATTATATTGGTCATATGCAATACAGGATTACAAAGACTAAGTAGGGGTCCTTGCCCTCAAAGAGTTCACACTCCAGTAAAGGATTGGGCACCTTTTGTTTCAGACATATGTGTTAAATTTTTTGGTGAGGAAGATTGGCCCTGAGCTAACATCTGTCGCCAATCTTCCTCTTTTGCTTGAGGAAGACTGTCCCAAAGCTAACATTTGTGCCAATCTTCCTCTGCTTTGTGTGTGGGATGCCACCACAGCACGGCTTGATGAGCAGTGTGTAGCCTCCCGCCCAGGATCCAAACCTGTGAACCCTGGGCCGTGGAAGCAGAGCATGAGAACTTAACACTACGCCACCAGGCCACCAGGCCGGCCACAGTGTGTTCAACTGTTAACAATGTTTAGACCAGCACTTCTCAGTATTTTCAATGGAACACCAATCCTATCAGAAGGCCAGCTACATTTGGAAAATAGGATATACTCAGAGGACAACACAGGAGGATACTGAAGGTCCTGAGAGGTCTTATAAAAAGAATTTTAACTTTGCATTTCACAAAATTATGTAACTGCATCTTTTTTCACCTAACACCTATAAACAGATCACAGCACACTTTGGGAAATGCTGATTTGGGCACACAGTTTAAAAAAATGTATTCCTATATATTTCCTAAGGCACTGAAAACAAACTTTTAACACTTTTCACATTTTCAGAAAATACACGAAAGAGCAAGTTTGCAAATTCTTGGGAATTATAAAAATAATCTGAGAGATAGGGTTAAGGGGTAGAGGGAGAATAACAAATAGAATAACTTTCCCAAACCATGGAAAACCATCTGAAACTATAAACTATATTTTATAAAGACTAAAAATATCCCTAAGAATTAAAAACAGGTGATTTACATATATAATCCTTTTACTAAAATCTATATGTGAATATACTGTTTAGACTATTTCAAACAAACATATCTTAATTTGTGATAAATTTTACTTATATTCTTAATTACATGTAGTGGCAAGACATTACTGCTCCATATTCCATTTGTTAATATTCATTCTTTCTGCCCTTTTTCAGAATTTTATGTTTGTACCTGCTCTCCTCTCTTGACGCTAGCTAACAGAATTCCAGTATTTAGGCACTTCTAATTGCTGGTTAAAAAAAAAATTATCAAGATCAAAAGGGAAAAATGTACCCTCTTCCCTATAGTTGCAGAAAAGCAGATAGGATTCTTCTTATTTCATAAAACTGCCTTTGCAAATATTATTTTTTAGAAAGTAGTCTTGTTAGACACCTGGATTTCAGTGTCGCTATATCCTGTGAAAATAACATAACTTTTAAAGTCTGTAATTCTGATTTGTTGTCTGACTTAATAATTTGTGGCCTTAATAATATTTAACATAACATACTGATTTCTGAAAGTTTCTTTGCAAATTTATTTGTCAGGCTAAGGAAAAAAATCATTGGCACATCCCTTTTCTTGCAAATTTATGGCCGCACACATAACACATCTTTGATTATGTATGATCTTATTTAAAGAAAGAGTTTTCACTATCTCTTCTTGTTTAAATTAATTATAGGTGCTATGACTAAAACAAATACTTGCGTATAATATTGAAGAAGAAACTGGTAGCTCAGGGAAAAAAATAAATTGGTTTCTGGATATGCAGTCTGTTTTCAACACAAGGTAGTAAAACATTTCGCTTTCTCCACATTCTTCCTAGGTGGCAGAAAGTGCTGTCCTCACCTGAGGTTATACTTTTACTTTTCAAAAGTCATAACTGACTCATTTTCTTCAAGCTTTTGGGTAGCTCACGTAGACAATGGTAAAAACAATAAAGCTTTCCTCATTGCTGGAGGAGCTCAAATATCTAGTCATCCTTACAGTCTCTTCAGCTGTGGCTATTACAAAATGTTATTCTTACTAAACTAAGGCTGTGGCGATTTCTTGTTCACAGGCATTATTGCTCTTATCTTTATTAACCAACTGGTTTCCTCTGCTAACTCATTTAGATGTTACTCTTTTTCAAGATCAGGTTGCAAACTAAATTAAAAAATAGAATGAATAAATAAATAAAATCATCCCCCTAGGGAGCCCTCTGCAAATATTCAGGTTAATATTACGTATGCGTTGTTCATAAGAATATGTTCTAGTGATTATGTGTACCTTTGCAGGATAGGTAGAAACATATCCAAGAGCTGACTTGACTGTTGGTAAAGTCTTTACTGCTAAAAGCTAGCAAGAGCATTTTGTCTAGTGATAATAATCAGGGAATACACTTTTTCAGATAGATTGCAAAAGGAGTTGATAAGTCCTACCGACTTTTCAAAGCCTTTGCTGTATCTCCTTGTGGAAAAAATAGGGACAGTGTAACCTTTAGGTGGGATTCTAGGGATTCTAAAGAAACTAAACCAATGTGGCCAGGCACGCTGCTCGTTTTTTTAAAGAAATCTTCAGCAACCACATTGGATTTCTTTTTAACTCATAAAATATTAATGGCCTCTGAGACTTCCAGGTATCCACCCCTACACCTTCCCCATCTAGGTTCATTAGTGGATATAGCCTGAACCTCACCTAAGTGGGCCTTTTCAAGTCTTCCTGACGTGTTAGGCACAAGGTTCTTCTCTCTGAGATCTATGCTTTATGTTTAATAAGATGATTATCTCACTCATCAAACAATTTCCTATTATTAATTTTTGTTTTTTTATAGACACACGTCTAGAAGAAAGTTTCTTGGACACTTCCCACTAGAATCACCAGACTACTGGCGGCAGCTTACAAATAGCTCCCGGTAGTGGTGGGTCTATCTAGACAGCTGGTGGGCCTTCTGTCCTAACCCTGAACTTCTAGTCAGGAAAATTCAACCTCATGTTTCAGACATATCCAAAAAACCTTCCAGACCTGTTCCAAGAGAATCTATTGTGAAACAACTAAAATTTCCAGAAGATAGCACTTAACTTGCCTGTCTGTCAATAGGAGGGTCTTGCCTCTGACTTCATTTGACGGTTCTGAACTAGATTATAATTTGTCTCCCTTAAATACAGCCCCAGCTTTTGCTTTCATGCTTTGAGGTTTGGCCTTGGCCACTTGTGAACTGGATCCAAAGACTACAGAACATTTAAGGCAGATCTACTGCTCTGAAAATCTTTCTGCAAGGAACCTACTTTAATCACTTTTCTTCTTAGAAAATAAATCCTTACTTGAGACCTGTCAGTCAACACAAGAGAAAGCAGAACTGGTAATCTCCCTTTTATCAAAGACGACTGGCAAATGACCACCACTAGAATGACAAGTGCCTGACACTGAGCAAGCACTGTGAGGGTTGCTACTTGCTACACTACCCTTCCTGAACTTTCTGGTTTGGTTACTGAGTCTCAATTAAAAGGTGCGGAGCATCTACTACCAAAGACTGAGTAAAACTAACTTTACTAAAAATAATGGCTTTGTACCTAGTTATTGCTTTTATATTCTTTGCTAAGGCAACTCAAAAGATGCAATAACAATATATTCCTTAAATGCTGGGTTTGTTCTCAATTACCACAAACACTAAAGGAGAAACTCCTATGATACCAGAGTCTTTTACCTGGATAGCATGTGCAATGCCAGGACAGCTGGAGGTGAAAATCTCCTTTAACGTTCAGAGTATGGCACAGGTTTATCACAATAAAATTTGTGGGAAAACATGGAGGTACCTGCCTTACATTTAGCAACTGATATCCTTGAATTCTTGTACTATGTTGATGGGATGTGAGCTGCTTATCCTAGGCTGTACAAAAAGTGCTACCGGGCACTTTGATTTTGGGTGAAATCTCCGGCTTTAACTTGTGACTTTAAGAAAGAGAATATGATAACTTGCAAAGACACCTATTTCATTTGTTGAGCTGATGAGCACTGATGGTCATACACATTTGGCCTGACTCTGCATCTTCCAGTACTTCCCAGAGGGAAACAGTCACATTTGTGAAGCACAGTGGTTTACGGAAAGAACATTCCCAAGTAACGTAGGTTATACACGATCTCAGAAAGATCAAAAACTATTAAAATGAGGTAACAATAAGACTACTTCTCTAAATCTGCTCACTGAGAGGATGGCCACTGAACTAAGGTCCTATAGAATCACATGGCTCAGGTTTTACCTTAGCCAACAAAGAAAGGGTGTGTGCTGTCACTGGCAAGGAATGATGCCCTAGGTTCCTGGCAACTCAAGCTATGTCAGAATTTGCTAAGCTGCACCACACTGAGAGCTAGGACCTATTTACATGGGCTGGTTGCCTTTTATAGGGCATTTAGCAGTTATAAAATAGTACAAGGCATTGTAGCGAGGCAAATAATGTTAGTCCATTTGTAGCAGTAACATATATATAAGTTGTAGCCTTAAAAGACTCATTTCAAATGTTCTCACCTGGTTACTAAACAAGTAGTGCACATTGGCAAAGAAAGTCTTAAGAATAAGTGATAAGGGAGTTCCTGAAGATTCTAATTTAAGATAAAGTATTGCCTAAGAAGTCCCAGACCTCATATTTGAGCTGTTTTCCCAATAATTCCCTAAAGAAAGGCCTTTTAGCTTATTCTACCATAATTCTATTTTTATTTTGCTTATTTTCTGTCACTTTCACTGATCAATGACTTCTGTTTAAACTTTTATATACTTCTTTAAATAATTAATGATTTGAATAAATTTATGGTTTTATGCATATTTGCTTAGCAACTAACTGGAATGATTCTGGAAATTGGATTTTATTAGCAAGACCGAAAGAAGGTTTAGTAGAAAAAGGACTGATTTGTGAGCCAGGCGGCTTATTGTAAAATGTTTACTTTTTAAGAATGAGCTCAATGTATAATATAAATCAAGTGCATCAGCCTAATTACTGGAGTCCGAGTAAAGCACATGTTTTCTCTCAAATATGACTTCCCTTTGGTTGAGCAGGGAGCAGGCCAAAATCTTAATGTTAACATATATGTAAAACATGATGGAGGCTAACCTTCCGCTTCCCTCAAAGACAATGCATGGAATTTTAAATAACAATAATAATGCATGTAAGAATCTACATACAAAAAAAGGGCACAGAAATAATCAATGTGCTACTAACATCCATTGAGCAATCTGGAACATGCAGTTTTAAGACTGAAGTAGTTTAGCATTTTTTTAAAAGGTTATGCTGAACTGCAGTCTGATATAGTATCCTTCAAGTTCCTATTATCCATTGGGCCCACAGATAAGCTACAAGAACTTGCTGTGGAATACAGTGGCCCTGTTGACAGATTTCTACAAAAGCAAGGTCTGGGCCAACTCCTAGATACATTCCTCAGAAATTGCAGCAAAGAGCAGCAGAGCAGTGAGCACAAAGGAGAACAGAAAGATGGCAGTGTGACCTGGCCACACCACTGGAAACATTCTGATCAACATCACCCATGAACACAGAGAACATACTACTATGTACACAATGGTAATAAATTCATATACGTCCCTAGACATTCCCAATTAGTTAGTTGAAGAATTATACTTGGGGCCTATTTTGATTTAATTAATCCCTTATCCATACGTTTTCAATAGAGGATAAACTGAAAAATGGTTAAATGCATTTAAACTTTCTTTAAAAATCTATTGTAGTTTTTCTTTAGACATAGAAATAGATTTTTGCTTGTCTGCTGTAATTCTTGCAATTTGATGAACAAAAATGGTATTCCTTAACCCAAGTTTCAAAATACCTTTCCCTAGAGGCCAACACAGAGAAAATAAAAAGCAGCACCTGAAGCCATCCTCTAACCTTACCACTTGTCTTTAGCAACTAGAGCCTTAACTGTTTGGGTATCCCAGGGCCCTTTAAGATGCCCATGCCTGCCAAGACCTTCTCTCTAGAAAAATGCAGTAATCACATCTGTTTCACAGGATTCGTGGACTCCTTGAACACCATAAATAGACCACAAGTTGACTCTCTTATCTGGCTGGGAATAGACTAATACTATTCTTCCAAAAGTCTCTTTAGAAATTGGCATTGAGAACAAGGATAGGGGAGGAAGGAGAGTATCTGCAGGGGGCACAGACCCAGTCGGGGTGGGGTAGTCGCGGTATAACTACTATTTTTGGCGGCTCTAACTTTAATGTAGCAGATAAACAATTAAGGTTAGCAAATGGCAACCTTAGTTTAGTGGGAAGAGAGCAAATTCCTGCATACCCTAAAGAGAGGGAAGCTTCTTTTCTGTTCCAGAGGAAGAGGAGGACCATCATTTAACCCCTGATTAACCCTAAGGAAATCTGTCTTTAAAAATGTGGTTAAAATTAATAGACATTAGAACAGGACCTATGCTCATATTTATTTAGGGTATCAATAATCACGAATGGCTGTTATAATATTAGTATTGTTAAAAAGAGGGAAATTTGGTTAAAAATGTAGCACAACACTTAAAATTTTCATCTTTGTTTAAAATACCTGGAAGAATAGTTAACTGCAGAACTGTCAGTTATTTTGTACCCCTGAGGAAGTGTTTAAAAGTATTTCTTGTGTGCATTATCACACAAAGATTATTCTAGAATACTTTTAATTGAGTTCTACATACTACAAATTATGTGAAAGAACCATGGCACTTTCAAAAAATTGTTGCCACTGAACCATTAGTTAGCATTTCCCTCAATGTATAGCAATAAGCTTCAACAATTCACATTGGCCCAGGCTGACTTTCGATTTTGATGCTATAGATGAGTAGTTTGTGGTATGTTTTCAGAGAAAAACGAAAGCTACATAAATTAAATTATTCTTAAGACTACTCTGACTTATGTAGTCATGAAGGAAAAACTGTATATACTTTTATGAAACCTAATTATTACACAGTTTTGCATTTTGGCTTAATTTATACTTTATTGTTTCGCCAACAAGACTGCCAACTCCTTAAGCTTTATAGCTAGTCAAAAATTAAATCTGCATTAAAAACAGAATTAATGTGTATTTGGGGTTTAATTTTTTTTTGATAGCAAAGTGCAATGTCAGAAGAGTCAATGTACCAAAAAATTGAAACAGAAAATCAAAATTCATTAAAACAATTCCTGTTTGTTTGCTCAGTAGTATATTTTTTATATTCACTGAACATCCTCTTGCCTTTCCCATAATTAAAAAGTTAATTATTGGAATCATTTTTTATGGATCTGAGTTTTCAAAGAATTTGATTTAAATGATGCTATTAATATTTTTACAGCACTTTGAGTAACACTAATCCTAACATTGTTCCTAACATTAATGCAACGCTGTTTTGTACATAATTATATTTAATTGTCTCTATTCTAAACATAATTTTGAATTTAACTCTATGTTAAAGATCCTGCTAAAGTATTAAAAATTAAGAACCCTATGGTCTGAATATTTCATTATAATCTTTTAAAGTTAGCAGTTAAATACTTCCTTGGTTTAGTATTTATGCTCTCCTAGTTTTCAGAAGTTATTAAATACTATAAACAAAGTGTTAAACTACTATCAACTGTGATGATACTATAATGAGCACGGTAAGTTTGGGGTCTACTTTTCAGTGATCAAACTAGATGAAATAAATAAGAATGCACAAATGTAGCATTTTAAAACCATAATAATTTTAAAAATTCAAGATTAATTAACTGACCTAAACAACTAATGAGGCCAACTTCCTGTCAAAAGCACATTTGGGAACGCCTTTCCAAAGAATATTATAATTGGCTAAAATTTAGCTTTTCAGTTATTAAGTCTTATTAAATAAAGTGTTTTTAGTTGAAAATTATCACTTCCTTTTTAAAAAACAAATTGCACTGGATTTATGTACAAAGCACAACCTCTAATATCTACTGAAAAGAAACAAACAAACAAAATACCTAAAAGCTTATGAGACTCTAGGGACAAATCAGTCGGAAATCTATTAATTGCAGATTCAGAACATCTATATTACAATTACCCTAATCTGCAGTAGAATAAACTATCTCCTCACTTTTTAAAAGCTTAGTTACCAGTATTCCTTAAGAGTCACCATCTGAAGGAAAGACCTTATCTATGATTTGATATCATAATCAAATGTTCAAATAAGACAAGTTGGCCCACATTAAAAAGTAGAGTAGTAGACAGAGGCCAGAGCAGCAAGTGGTGAAAGCCTCCTCACATTTTACCAACAGTTCCTTTCTTAAAATCATCTTTAAAGAAATACAAATTTAAGTTCAGTAGCCTCATTCAACCAGTCTTTTAAACCTTAGGGTAACCTAAAATCCAAAAACTTCTCCAATGAATTGACATACCAATTCCTCAATTAAGTTATTTCAGCTGTTGTAATCATACACGTGACATACTTGATTTAAAATTTGGTAGTTTTTTAAGTTTACCTGAATGAATGAATTTTAAACATCATCAACTTCTTGATTAAATAATATTAAAACTGATGATAAGCATCTGAGATTGATATAAAATAACAGAAACCTCTAATTATGGTGTTCAGGATTTGCAGTTACTACTAAAAACAACGCTTTGCATTTGTTCACATCAAAAAGGCTTTGTCAACATTTCTCATCAGAACAGTAAACTACACAAACTGAGTTTCAACAATTTTCAGTTACTGGCAATTACTTATAGGAATATTTTCCATTAATGCTTGAAAACTATGAACTACATTTTACTTATATTGCATCAAATTAGAGAATATCTATTGTAAAACATCTCTACTAATTCTTTTCCAGGATCCACCTGCTCTATGCTGCCCACTATAGGAAATGCAATATGGTACAAAAAAATGTAATACTATGCACTAGGGTTACTATTAGTGCAAGCCTATAAAAAATATTCTCTGGGTACTAAAATACGGTATTCTTGCAAGAGATACAGACTCATTAGTGGTAACCAAATTTATTAAATATAAAGAACATCAGTAGGAACAGACAGGACCAGAAACTGTATCTTGGTCATCCACACGCCAGGAGTAGCAACCGGGTGCGGCAAGAGACGGGGCGTGGAACTTAGTGACTGAGGCGCAGCCTGCAGAAAGATGGAATTCTGCACTAGAGAGGAAATATGAAGGTCAAAATCAACAGAAAACAAAACACCTCAAAAAAAGAAAGTCGTGCAAATACAAATGATTGCTGGAACTGGAAAAAACATTTGAAATAAATTATTCGTGTAATGCATATCTAAATTTTTCAGATGAATCTCATCTTTCCTTAAACCTTCATCGTCCTCTTACAAACAAATACTGTTAATAGCTTACTTCTGCCTTACATTCTTCTAGTCTTGGGGAAGTTGAACCAAGTAGTATTCTGATAAACATCAAATTTTCTGTTTTTTTCTTTGACTAGAGCATATTCAAAGTGTTATGAATTTAAATTCTATTCATCAGATATACTTTACGACTCCATTTTGAAGATCACAGCCTCTTCTGCAGAAAAGGAATTTTTTTTCAGAGTCAATTCTCCAGTTACATGTCACATCTTAAATTTTTTAAAAAGGCATTAAAACGTTAGTATCACACTCCAGGTCATTAACCTTGATACTTGTACTGAAAAGCAAAACACACTATTGTAACATATCCATGTGTGTATATTACACACAAACACATTAAGAGCAAGCAGTCAGCGGCTTAAAAGTGGTAACCTCCCTTTGAAAATTAAAAATATAAAATGCCACCCCTCCACTCTGCCCTTCGAATTAGAAATAAGGCAACCACGTTTGCCCGCTGCAGAGTGGGACACTAGAAAAGACGTGCTAACGTCTAACCTGAGACATTGTTTACAATCCTGGGTCCCGACTCGGACGACTTAAATTTCAGTGTACGAGCCTCCGTTCCCACTCCGGCCCTTCAACACCAGCCAGCGCCCGGGTCCGGGCCGCGACCGCCCGGTGCGCCGGGGCTGCGGGAATCCGCGAGTACCGCCCGCTGCGGCCAACCCGGCTCCCGGGCCCCGGCCGCCCGCGCGTTCCCGCAGCAGGGGCCTCCGGGGTTCCCAAAGCCCCCGACTGAGACGCGGCCTAGCGACGGGGCCGTGGCCTCTGGCATTTAAAAACTACCCTAAAGTCTCGCTGCACAAGTGGCGCGGCCGAGGCTGCCACTGCCGCTCCGCATCGCCCGGTCCCCGTCCCCTCGCAGCGGGCCGGGCGGCCCAGGAGACCCTCCGCGAGACCGCGGGCAGCTGCCCGGAGCGTGGAATAGCCGCCAAGCCACCAAGACGCCGCGGCAAGTCCTTGGAGCAGTCAGCCGCAGCTTTCCCTTCTCCCTTTAGTTACATTTACCCCGGCGGCTTCTGGCGCTTCCTTCGAGAAAATGAAAAAAAAGTAAAAAAGCGTGGAGGTGCTAGAAGTCGCTGACATTTTCTGTCGAACGAGATCCCCTCGGCTCCATCCCTGAAGGAGGACTTCCAAACTCGGACGCATCCTCAGCGGAGGTATTCCATGTTGACAGATCTCTCGCCTCCCACAAAATGGGGCCGAGGAGGCGGCCGCTGTCTCCTCTATGGGCGCCGCCATTTTGTGAGGCGGCGGCGGCGGCGCGGCGGCAGGAACCCGGGGTGTGTGTAATGGTTGAATAGAATGACCCCCTCTAGGGAATCCCCGGCGCTGACAGTTACGTAAGGGGCTGTGCGCAAGTGCGGCGTTTAGGGAATCCGCACAGCCCCGGCCACGCAGCTGTGCGGCCCACATCTCCACCACCCCTAAGAGGACCGGTGGGGGAAGGAACAGATGACCCGGTCTCCCTCCTACCCCGCCCCTCCTCGCCTCCGGCCCTGGCCCAGCTTCTCCCCTCCCCCGGCCGGGTCTCCGCCCCCCGCTGGCTTCCGAGACACACTGGCCCTCGGGTGTCAGGAACTTCCTAGCCACAGCCTTGTTCCGACCCCGTTGAAGAGACAAACTTTACTTGGGAAATAAATCCGTTTCCTAGAGTGAGCACCGGAAGCGTGCTGGAGTATATTACATAATTTTTTTTCGCCACCGAATAAAACGTTCCCATCGGAACCACTACCTGAAATAATAACCCATCCAGAACTTGACTAGCCTGTGACCTTGGGTTAGTCAGTGACTTTGCTCGTAGTGGCCCTCACTAAAATGGGAATAATGATAAACTTCACATATTGTGAAGCTTAATTAATGTTTGTAGCCAAGGGCCGACTCCAACACCCCTTGTAAATGCAAACTTGGGTGGTAGTATTTGTTGAGATGTTGAGTCCCCCATTGAAGCAGCTTTTTTTTTTTAACCTTCAAAAATATTTTAAACGAGGATCGCCTCTATGACATGAGAGAAAGCAAGGAAAAACATAAGGTTTTATTCAATCTTTATTTCAAGCGCATCTATCTTTAAAATACCTTAATATAAAAACATAAACGTTAATTATTATTGTCAGAGTACCAAAGATTGCTTCCCAACCAGTTTAATTACTGTTTGCGTAACTCAGCATAGAATAATCTAGTTTGATTTGTGAAGCCAACCAAAGGCAAGATGAATTAAGAGCATTACTCTTTCTACAGAACTAGGACAGACAGTTCACATCGTATTTAATTTATAGTTTGCTAAAGTTAGTTTGTGGATAATTCACGGAAAATGTGCTAACCAGGCCCCAAAATACTAGCACAAGGCTCAGAAAAGCCGATTCCTTTAGACCTTAAAAAAAATAAAGAAAAAGGTAACAAATTGACTTTATCCCGATCTGTGAATGATGCATAGCGTGAGGAGCTGCCCCTCTAAGCTCCCTTTCCCTGCCGAGCGCCACACCGGTTCTGTCGGGCGGGCGGGGACTCCGAGGCGGCCCTTCCAACAGCCGGGCCGGGGACGCGAACATCGCCTCCACCCCTAACCCTGGAACAACCGGTAGTGGCCGTTTCCCCGCGCCGCCCCCCTTTCCGCCGGCTTTGTGTGCGTGTGAAATGTGCGGCACATTGCAGATGAACCCTAAGCCCGGCGAGCCGAGTCTATTGTTCCCCGCGAGGAGCTGCCGGGGCGGTGTGGAGCCAGGCGCAGTGCCGCGGCCGGCCCTCGGGGGTCGCTGTGCGGCGCTAGCAGCCCGGCCGTGGCGGCGGCGCTGGCGGCGGCAGAGAGGGAGGCTGGCGGGGAGGGAAGCGGGCGGGCGGCGCGCAGCGGCTCGGCTGCCGCCGGTGCCTTGTGCCCGGGGACGCCCGGCCGCGGTGGCCGAGGCCGCGCGTGAATGTGTGCGAGGGCCCCGCGGAGCTGCGGCCGGAATACACGCTGTCACCGCGCTTTCCACAAACCACCACACAGACCTCCCCCTCCCCACCCCCAGCCCCGCCTGCCCCAGCCCCGCCGCCGTCGCCGCCGCGGCCGCCGAAACTCCCGGGCCTGCGGCCGCCCCGGCCCCTCACCGTCGGCTCGCCTTTCCCCTCGCCCGCTCGCGCGTCCCCGGCAGCAGCACCATGTTGAATCGCGTCCCCGGGCCGAGCCGCCTGGGCCGGCGGCGCTGAGAGGCGGGCGAGAGCCGGGCCGCGGGGAGGGAGGGAAGGAAGGGGTGGGGGCCGCGCTCGCCCCGCGGCTTCGCGCGGATCCGGCAGTCGCCTGCCCCTCTAGTTTCGCTCCGATTTCTTTAAACTTTTTTAGAAATTCCCCTCCCTCCTTCCCTCCTCTCCCCCTGGCCTCCTGCTCCCTCCTTCCCCTCCTCCTCCTCCTCCTCCCCCTCCCTCCCTCCCTCCCTGCGCCGCCGCCGCCGCCGCCGCCGCCGCCGCCGCCGCCGCCACCGCCGGCCCATGACTGAGCCCCGCCGCCGCCGGCCGAGGAATGGGCTCCGGGCTCTGGTAGGAAGCGCAGGGAGCGGGGGGCGCTTTTAAAACACCGATCTGGGGTTTTCGGAAACCTCCTTTGAACAAATAATGGCAAACTCGACGGGGAAGGCGCCTCCGGACGAGCGGAGAAAGGGACTCGCTTTCCTGGACGAGCTGCGGCAGTTCCACCACAGCAGAGGGTGAGAGCAGAACCGGGGGGGCAGCGCCGGGGCGAGCCGGGGCGAACGGGGCTCTCCCGCCCGGGCCGGGCGCGGGGTCCCGGCTGACAAGTGCGGGGCTTTCTCTCGCCCGCAGGTCGCCTTTTAAAAAAATCCCTGCGGTGGGTGGGAAGGAGCTGGATCTTCACGGTCTCTACACCAGAGTCACTACTTTAGGCGGCTTCGCGAAGGTGAGTGGAAGTTTTAATTTGTATTTCCCTCTCGCTGGCCTCCTCCGAAAAGTCTCCTTTGACCCCGGAGTGGGCGCTCGGGGCCGGGGGGGTGGCCTGCGGGGGCCAGAGGCGTGCTTTTCGCTCCCAGCCGGTGGCACGGAGGCGGACGGCGGCGGGCTGTTTTTGGCCTGGTGGCTCGCGTGCGCGCGGCGGGCGCGGGGCTCGGCGGGCGGGCGGCCCGGCGCCGGCTCGCGCCCTGCCCGGTGCCCGGCCGGCCCGGCGGGGTCTGAGCGGCGCGGCGGGGAGTGCGGGCGTGCGGGGCGCCCGCCCGAGCCCCGCGCCCGCCCCGCGCCGGCGCCCGCCCGCCCGCTCGCTCGCTCGCTCGTCAGCTCTGCCGCCGCTGCCGCTCTAGCACAGGCGGAGACACAGAGACACACAGACTCTGCGAGCAGTTTTCGTGCAACTCAAAATTAGCGCGGGCAGGTTTAACATCGATAATCGGCTGCGAAATGATCCCGGCAGCCGGGGGCACAGCCTCGGCCCCGTCGCCCTCGGTTTCTACGGCTAACAAAAGAAAGCAGGACCTGTCTCCAAATAGCCATCTTAGGCTTCAAGGCTAGGCAGAAGCTGTAGGCCTCAAAGAAGGGCCTATGGAGATGGATAGATCTGGGAGAGGGATCGGAATCGGCCCCGGCCCGGGCCCCCCCAGAACCTGCGGACGTCGCTGTCCGGAACAGTATTGATCCTTTTGAACTTTTTTTTTTTTCTTTAGTGGAAACGGACCGCGTTGAGATTTAAAAGGGGGCGACAGAGGGACTTGCGATTGGTTATTGTCCGGGCTTCAAAAACAAAACAAACCCACCAAACCCCCCTCCCGCCCCCCAAACAAAACAAGTGCTGTTAAATACCGGGCTCTCGGGTGCAAAACACAGTGATTCGAGCAGCCCTGGCTTAGTAACTCTTACGGATCGAGCCCCAACACCCACTGATGCCCGAGGTCTCTACAGATCTCTGTAGAATGGGTATTTATTTCACAGTGAGGGTAGAGTTTTCTTGGATTGTGCACTTTCAGACAGATGTGGCTGTGTTTTTAACAGGTTTCTGAGAAGAATCAGTGGGGAGAAATTGTTGAAGAGTTCAACTTTCCCAGAAGTTGTTCTAACGCTGCCTTTGCTTTAAAACAGTATTACTTGCGGTGAGTAGTAGTGACTCTTCCACAGTATTTGGAAATAAGGGGCTTATGGGGAGATTTGTTTTTAGCAAAAAAACCCCAAAAAACAAATCTTGCACACCAAATGGTTTCTAAACTTCTGTTAATTTCAGTCTGAGGAACATTAAATATTCGTCAAGTGAGGTTGTAGGAAGGTGAAAGTTTTCCTCACCTATTTTAGGATTGTTTACATTTTTCATACAGAATCATTACAGGTGACACCCCCCCCATCTTGGTAAACATTCTTTTGTGACATTGTTATTGATTGCTTGATATCCACAGAGGGGCAGAAAGGTGATGCTTAGTAAAAGAGTTAAGATAGTTAATGAAACTTTGTATCCCTTGGGAAAATTTTGTCTTTGTTTTGGAAACTCCTTTGCGTTTTTAAATTCTGACCTTAAGATTTTTAAAAAATGAAACCTCTTGTGTGGAACCGTGTCGCTGACTAGTTTTTCCGTAGACTATTTCTACATAGCATAGCATGTTAGTGTCTTAGGTGACCAGGATCGTTTTTAGAATAATTTTTTTTTGGAATTTTTGAGTGACTTGGAAACGTTGAAAAGGATTATTATATGTTTAGGAAAATTAGCGGTACTATGAAATGGAATACTATGATTTAGATTTTCTTTCATTCTTCCCCTTTTTTGACTGTTTATTTGACAAATTTCTTATTCAGTTGTATGTGATACAGTTTAGGTAATAGATTTTGTGATTCAGCTTTATTTTTTTCTCCCAGGAATATTTTCATATTGCAGTTTATTATGAGGTCATCTTTTATTTTTAATGTTTACTTACCCATAGAGGATCCTTAGTTGGTGGTTATTTAAAACTAAAATAATGCTCTTCATAATTATTGCTTTTTAATAATGATATTATAGGATGGCCTTTTAGGTAATGTGGCTTCTGCATAATTTGAGTTTGGCATTTATCATTGCTCCAAATGCGATATCCAAATGTGGATATTCTGTGTTATGTTCAGCATTCTGAAATAGGAAATGCAGTAATTGCACAGGTGTACTTTCTATTGGCTATCTCAGATTGACTTCAGGCTTGAAACTGAAGAGTTTGCAGAACTTTGTGGGTAGTTACTGAGTTACACAGAAGTCTAGAAAATATTAAATATGGTTAGTTGTTATGTATTGTGTGTGTGTGATGGCATGTATGTCAGAGTACATTTTTAAATAAAGGACTAAAATACAAAACAAAGTAAAATAAAATTAATCTCCAAAACTGTTGATTTAGTAATGTGGTGAGAAGTAGAGAATTTTATATTTATGGTGATATTCACTTGCTTATTTCTGTTTGTAAAATTGAGAGGAATACTGTTAATACGTGTCCTGGTTTTCTGGTGATCAGTTTGAACCATTTGGCTTTTAGGGTGTTTAAAATACACATTTTAAAGGTATGCCTGATATTTATTGGGTTGATTGACTGACTGAAATTTAATATCCAGAAGGTGCTGTGTGACATATATGGTTCATAAGATGTGTGTTTTTTGAAGAATTCACATTCATAATGAAGGATTTTAGCACAATCAATTAAATGGCTAGACTTCCACTTTTTTCCAAATTGCGTAAATATTGTTTTTCCACTTGTGATTTCTATCTTGGGATCATATCATCCATTGATTATACTTACAGGTAATATTTTTAACTGTATAGTTTCAAGGTTGTTTGCAACTCTTTACATTGTTCTCAGATCAATTTGAGCTTTATGCTCTTATTAGAAGCTGCTTTTTGAACTATGTCCTTAGCTAAACTTGTTTTTCCTCCATATGTCACTCTCCAGGTTTGTTTTTGTGGGGTTGTAGCTAGGCTACTAGGAAAAAAGTTGAAGCATTTGTTTTGGAAAATAAAACCATGTGAAGATTTGCATGGCTTGTAAAGAAATACAAAAGAAATATGCTGGTCAAAAATTGGGTACTACCAACCTTGAAAGATTTTTTTCCATAGTGGTGTAATATTGCACAGTTACAGGATTTGTATTATGCTGGGTTTTACACCTTCCTCTGAAAAAATCTTAACTGGCAGACAGGATGCCAAGCTTTATGCTGGTCAAAAATTGGGTACTACCAACCTTGAAAGATTTTTTTCCATAGTGGTGTAATACTGCACAGTTACAGGATTTGTATTATGCTGGGTTTTACACCTTCCTCTGAAAAATCTTAACTGGCAGACAGGATGCCAAGCTTTCACAGTAGTTCTGTTACTTAACCATAAGAGTGCCTCTTCATAGTAAGAAATAGTAATCAAGTGATTTTCTAAGTTCCCTCCTTTCTATATCAAATTGAATATCATAATTTCTGATGAGCAGATAATGCAGTATGTTTTACAAATCACAGGTGGAATAATTTTTTTTAACATGAACTGCTTTTTCATTTGACCTCTTGTAGGACTGTGACTACATGTGTTAGTTCTCATTTACTCTACAAGTTTAATATTTGCTGACATTCCTCTAATTTTATTATTAATTGGGTGGATGGCTGTTAGCCTAGTATTTTATGATATATCTTCATGATATTACAGACATTTAAATAAAGAAGAGCAAACTAGTATGCTGGCCATGTATATATTCTAACATTTTTATGTTTGTTTTGACACAAACGTAGACAAGTCATTAAATGTAGAGACTTGAGTTTAGTGGTCTGCCAAAAGTTAGCTTGATTGTATCAAACATATATTTATATAGTTGTAGATTGTCCACAAAAATTTCTCAAAGTCTAAAATTGAAAATGCAATTGGTTATTTGTTTTAACATTGGCATTTAAATTTTTAAAATGTAAGTGCCTACAGATAATGTGTAGAAGTACTGTTTAAAAATTGGATATTAATCATCTATGAGGTCTATATATTGTTTTCATTTAATTCCTTTTTAGGCATGTACATCTCAATGTATTCCACAAACATTTATTATTAGAATATCTCTATAAGTGTAAAAGGATAAAGTATAATTTCCCACATTTTGTAGATGGAAAGACTAAAGTGCAATAAAAATCCAGATGCCTTTAGGGGCATTCGTTAATTGGACAAAAAAGTTGTATTCCTAACATGTTCAGTAATATTTAGTCAGTCTATTATGAATTCAGTTTGTTAGTCACAAATAATTTTAAGAAAATAAAACATAATTGGAAATAACATATGGTTAGATTTATGTTCCAGTGTATCTATACCCAATGTGTTCCATATTTACTCAGTGAATTTTATTTTTTTTGTTGTTTTGGTGCTAAAATTGGGGGACAATTTACTGCTATTGTTTCCATTAAGAATTTGAGGCCTTAGTATGAGGGTTAAGGTAAATATTTCAAATACTTAGTTAAAGAATTTTGTTTTAGCTTACTGACACCAATAGTACAGCTACAGTTGAGGTTAACTTGATGTTTCCATTATAAAACTTGATTTTTTGGAAAGGCAGTGAAATATCTTAGACGTTAAAAACTTTATTGTACAAAACTATATATTACTGGTTTTCTTATAATATTAGATGCTGTTTTTACATGTACTTACCTTTAGAATAGCCAGAAACTTAATTGTAGAGTTGCACCCACCATAGTGAATTTTCAATTGCGTTGCGAATTTATTCTATTTTTTTTTTCTTTGGTGGGTAAAGCCCTCCCTGAAATTATACCAGTAGAGGGAGTTTACATTTATCAGTTAAATAGAATGAATACACTCAGATGTTCCTGTAGTTAGTGTCACTATGTAAATCACTTCTTTTTACAGAAAACCTTTTATGAATCACTTGAGGTTAAGTGAAAGAATGCTTCAAAATTGTAATAAATAGGTAAAGCAATACATTGAGTTTGCAAATTGCTAAACAGAATTGATAAACAGAGATTGCTCTCCTTATTCAAAGAAGGAAAATAAAAGTAGTATGGAGACTGGAAGAACAACTGTATGTATCTTAAATAAATTATTCATATATGCATTTTAAATTTAATTTTATAAACTGTACCCTTTCATTTTGAACAAACCTGATTTTGATATCTTCTGATATTCTGTTACATTTTAAAGGGCATGCAGATTTGTTGAAAAGAGGAGTAGAAAGTGGAGAAAGTTCAAAGACTGATCAGAATTCATCCATGTTAGTGTTGTGTCTTAGAAACCATGTTTTAAACAGCTTAAATTTGCCCCAAAGTAGAAATAAATCTCTTTCCAAGATAGTTCACTGAAGATACCAACTTCACTGAGGATACAGACTAAGAACTTAGCTATAACTCCCAAAAATGTTTATATGCTTTCTTGCATTTACATTTTCTTCCTTAGCTGTTAACTAAAAATGTCTATTTTTAAATGGGAGTACTTTTTTATAATCCTACCTCTACTCTGTTGCGGATTCAGCATTTTCATAGTTGGTTGTGTGTGAAATCAGCTATAACTTTGATGGAAAAGTATATCACTATGATGAATCTTTTATATTCCAAAACTGAGCGATACTGAAAGTTGGAAAAAAAAGGAATAACAAACATTTTAATTCATTGAAATTTAGGTGCATTAGTCAGTGAGCAAGTACGTGTTTTTAGGTGAAGTATTTAGATTTTTTGTTATTGTTTGGTGCAGGCTGCATATTGGGCATTTTCCAGAGTGGTATAGACCCTACTAAAGTTTACTGTTAAAAACGGGATTTGTCTCAATTGGGAATTAGAGGTTGTATGGGGCTGGAGTTGGGGGGGATTCTCTCTGTCTCTACTTCTTTGATCTGCTACCACCATCATCACCACACTCTGGTGTTCAGGATCAATTATAGTAGAAATTCCCAATTTGTGCTATGTGAAACACTTGTTTTCTTGAAATGTCAATATGTTTCCTTGAAAAAAGGCCAAATGGATTTGAGTGATAGAGCTAAACTTAGGTTACATTATTGTAGGACTTAGGTTACATTATTGTAGGACTTCTTAGAGACTTTATTTTGTTAATGTGCGTTGTGGATCTATAGACAATTTGGACCCACACTGTCTATTACCTCCCTTCCCCCACTGCTAGTAAATGGTGTTTCCCAAACACCACCACACATCCAAGGAGTGTGGTGTGAAACCTGGTGTTTGAGGAACACCTGGTAAGTTCTGTGGAGCAGAGTTGGGAAAACTCTGAGCTAGAAGAAATGAGGGTTAAGGAAGAAAAATTTTAAATATGGAAAATACTGAGGAAAATGGGAGGTAATTATGTATATTTATATAGAGGTATATGAATATAGACTTAAATAATTTATATGGAGCTATTTGCATATCTGTCAATGGTTGTGCAAAATTATATTGGTAATACTTGTTAAATAGTTGTTTGAATAGGGGGACATTAAAATTATCTTGTGTTCATTGCCAGGAAAAGAAAGGTAAAGAAATACTGCAGTCCAAATAGAAGAAGAAAAGTTGAACCTGTAGGATAAGTAGTGGCTTTAGTTGGCCCAGAATGAATGCAGAAAGCTGTCCTTATAGATGCATAACAGTATTTTTTCTGCTGTTTAAAGTGTGTGACGAAAGACAAAAGACTGAAAGTATATGACCATGATAAAGATTTTTAAGTCTCAGGCAATGGTTCATATATTAGCATGATATACTTTACAACAAAAGAATTTACAATTAATTTTATTGGATTGGTTAGTCTTTTAACTTAAGATTCTTATTTGAACCAGCAGCTCCCAAAAGGCAAGTAACTGCTGTTTATTTCTCCTGTTGTCTATCATTCTAACTCGAGGCTTCTTTTTTTAACAGGATTTTATATTTAAAATTTTGTTTTCTAAATTTGTCTAAGCAAGCCTCTCTAAAGAATTGTAGCAGAGTCATTGATCACATTGTTTTGTAGAATAGTAATTACTTTTGTTGAAATTTGACAGTCCTGCTAAAAATTTGTATTTGCTTCAGTTCTATGACTTTAAAACTGAGAAGTCATATCATGAATTTCGATATTAGGGAAAGCTGTTTAGAAGTAGATATTGGTTTAAGGACCAAACTTACTAGAGTTAAAAATGGAGAAGTTAGGATTAAAGATTTTATTCAAATACTTGATGGCTTAAAATTATAAGCATAATTTTTATGAAAAGCAAAAAGTATTGGTTTTTGAATTTAAAATAAATGTAAATAACATAGTTCACTTATCCATGGTAAAGCCAAGGAAATAGGCAGGTTGATTTTGTTTATTCAGAAGTGTACAAAGTGCATATATACTGATTGATATTGTTATTGGTTACCTACTATAAAATTTATTAATGCATTCACTTAGAAAATAAAACTTTTGGGGGACCCGGAATAAAGAGATTGTTTAGAGCAAGTTGTCACTCTCAGTAGCATTCAGATTATCTATGAATTTCATTAAGATTTCCAAGAATTGTGTTATTAAAATAGAGCCTAACATATTTTTCTCTTTTAAAACATAAAGAAATTCTGCTTGTGCTTGGATACTTTTTGCATATTCATTATGTTGTGAATTGGAAGCTAATTTATTTCTGCAAGATATATATGCCCTGTTGACAAAGTACATTACAATAACCTATTGCTGGAACTGAAATCTGTTGGTGATATCTAGGAGTAGCTGTCACATTGTGAGTTGTTGCCCAAAAATGACAAATCCATAGTTCCATCAATATCTGAGTCAATGTTTGCAAGGTCTACCCCCATCTTACTGCAGGAGAATTTTGTGATGGTGCTGAAACTGTGGTTTTGGCTGTGTTATCTCATTAGTCTCTCAACAGTTCCCATTTTCTTTTCCTATCATGCCATTGATTTGTTGAAGTAATGGCATCATTAGTCCTTTAGAAAGTCTCAAATTCTGGATTTGGTTGATTGCTTCCTTCTGGTGTCAATTAACCTGTTCCTCTATCCCCTGTATGTATTTCCTGAAAAATGATAGTTAGATTTAAAGGTTGATAACATTCCAGTTCAGTATTTTAGGCGTACTTAATAGGTAGTCCTGTGCTTTTCATAAGATCATAAGGCATATAATGTTAGGTGGGCTGTTTTAGTGGTGCTGGGATTGAGCAGTGGCTTTAGGTATTAATAGTCTGAAACTCTGTATTTTTAAGAAGTGTTCCCCAGGTGATTCTTAAGTATGCTGAAGTTTAAGAACAGCTGATCTAACTATTGTAGTGAAACCAATTTAGTTGCTGAGATAACTGGTTTAACTTGGCATCAACAAGTTGGCCAGGGCTGCATCCAGAACAAAACCTCTAGGTGACATCTGGTCTAGGGGCACCTGCTCAGGCTGCACCTGTCGTCTCTGAGCAGAGCCTGGACACACCCATACTTTGTCTCTGGGCTCTAGAGAACATAACAAGGGGAAAAAAAGGGTGAATGAGCTACCTGTTTGAACTTAGAATCCTAACTATATTTGTAAAATTTGGGTGTTAAAAATTTGATTAAAGATAAGTTTTCTTTAATATCTAGGTGATTTAAAAAAAAAAAAATAGGACTTTATAATATTCTTCCCAAGTGGGATACCATTTGTTTTATTGAATTTGCTGAATGCTTTTTCTCTTTGTGAGGATTTTGTTGGTTTATCCTGGTACTGCTTGGGGGAGTTAACTTATATTGTATAAATTACTTTAAAAATAACAAGACTAACAGTAGCTTTTGTTTCATGCATTTTATCTTCGTTTTTCAGACCATTTTCGTATGTGAGATCCTTTTTTATCATTTCAAATTTCAGAAGTAATTGCTGTTATTTAATCTTAGAAAAAATAACACTTGGAAAAATATTTCTTTACACCACTCAGATTCTTTTCTTCTGGAGCATATGGACTACTTCTTTAAAAAAAAAAAGCTGTAGGTTACATCCAACTCTCAATATTAAGTGTCAGCCATATTGTCAGTTAGGAAAGTATATTGTACATATTTTTAGACCACACTTTTCCCCCTTCACCTTTCCATTCCCTTCCCTAGTGACAGACGTGCTTTACGTTTTACAAAGCATTGTCTTATACATAATCCTCCATTATCCACTGTTATTAAATATCTTCAGGTATATGCCATGTTCTAGGTGTGTTTACCTTTTGTTTCTATCAATAAATGCTATTTTTTTCATTACCATACAATGGGGCCACACTAAAATGTTGCTTTTTATAAAGCAGGATTTGAATAAAGTTGTATAAGAAGCTATTGTTTGAATATACATCTTATTGTGAAATATGGCAAGTATCTAGAATTCTCGTCTTTCTTTCCGAGTTCTTGTTATTGTACTTGGTAGATTCTTATAGTGTTCAGTGGTCAGTTGCTCTGTGCACAAAGATGATGTTTATTATATAATTATAACATACATATCTTTCATAGTGAAGTGTTTTCAGGTAAAATTTTATTTTGTCCCTCTCCTATCCTATTGCTTAATTTTTTTGTTTTGTTTTTTTGGGGGGAAGATCAGCCCTGAGCTAACATCCATGCCAATCCTCCTCTTTTTCGCTGAGGAACACCGGCTCTGAGCTAAGATCTATTGCCAATCGTCCTCCTTTTTTTTCCCCAATGCCCCAGTAGATAGTTGTATGTCACAGTTGCACATCCTTCTAGTTGCTGTATGTGGGACGCAGCCTCAGCATGGCCGAAGAAGTGGTGTGTCGGTGTGCGCCCAGGATCCGAACCTGGGCTGCCAGTAGCAGAGCGCGCACACTTAACCACTAAGCCACGGGGCCGGCCCCTATTGCTTAATTTTAAATAAGTAAAATGTTAATGTAAACATACATGAGGTCAGTAGGAACAATCTTCTGTTAAAATTGGGCAAACAAGAGACCATAAATTATGGCCCTATGCAGAAAATACCTAATCTATAGTATTTTGGTGAGGGGGCTTAGTTTAAATTTGTCTGTAATAATGCCCAGGTTGATCACACTTTCCGTGATGGTTCATAGATCACATGAATTTTCAATGACTTGAACTCAGATTGGACCACTTAGTACTTCATCAACAGTAGTTAGTACCTTAGCAGGCTGTACCTCCAAGTGCACTCACAAGTAATAGGTCAAGAGTGCTTAATTGGTTTGTTATAATCTTTTTAGTTTACACCCTTAAAAAGTTGAACTTCTGAATTTCTGAGTAATTTTTCCAGGTAGCCCCTGGAAAATAGTTTCAATACATTGCAGTGTATTATTTCAATCTAGTAGTGAAAAAAAAATCTGTTTGAGAGAGAAATGACCTATCATTTTCTTTCCTTACTATGTTTTCTTTTTAAAAGTTGTTAATTTAATTTTTTTTGCTATTTATATGTGAACTCGTATTTCACTTCATTTGTATCAACCAGTTATTATTTTGCCATATTTGCTTTATATTTTTCTCTTTATATGTGATGGTGTATGTACACATACATTATTATTGTTGTTATTGCTGTTGTTTAATCATTTGATATCAATACAGATATAATGCCTTTTACTCCTAAATATAAGTGTATATTACCTAAGCATATAAACATTGTCTTATGTAACTATAGTACAATTATCAAATTCAGAAAACTTAACATGGATACAGTCGTATTATCTGTGTTATATACAGATCTTATTCAAATTTTACCAGTTGTCCCAAAGATGTCTTTTGTAGCAATCATACCCATCCCCCCAATCCATGAGCTTGTATTACGTTTAGTTAGCATATCTCTGGTTCTTCAGCCTCTCATGATACTACCATTTTGGAACAGTACAGGCCAACTGTACTATAAAATTTGGATTCGACTGATGTTTTTTCAGGATTAGATTTAGGTTAGACATTTTTGGCAGCAGGTGTGTGATGTCACTTTGTCCCATTATTGCTGATGTTAACTGGTTAAGGTGGTGTCTTCCTGGTTTCTCCACTATAGAGTTTCCATTTCTTTTTTTTTTTTTTTTTAAGTTTGAAATTTTTTCTTTAAATTGATGTTTTAATAGTTTATAACATTGTGAAATTTTGGGTTGTACATTTTTGTTTGTCCATCACCATATATATGTCTCCCTTCACCCCTTGTGCCCACTCCCCACCCCCATTGCCCCTGGTAACCACAATACAGTTTTCTCTGTCCATGTGTTGGTTTATATTCCACATATGAGTGAGATCATACAGTGTTTGTCTTTCTCTTTCTGGCTTATTTGGCTTAACATAATACCCTCCAGGCCCATCCATGTTGTTGCAAATGGGACGATTTTGTCTTTTTTTATGGCTGAGTAGTATTCCATTGTGTATATATACCACATCTTCTTGATCCAATCATCAGTCAGGGGACACTTAGGTTGCTTCCACTTCTTGGCTATAGTGAAGAATGCTGCAATGAACATAGGGATGCATAAGCCTCTTTGGATTGTTGATTTCAGGTTCATTGGATAGATTCCCAGTAGTGGGATAGCTGGATCATAGGGTATTTCTATTTTTAATTCTTTGAGGACTCTCCATACTGTTTTCCATAGAGGTTGCACCAGTTTGCATTCCCACCAGCTGTGTGTGAGGGTTCCTGTTTCTCCACATCCTCTCCAACATTTGTTGTTTTTTGTCTTGGTGATTATAGCCATTCTAACGGGCGTGAGGTGATTCCATTTCTTTTTTGTAATTAATCAGTAACCTGTGAGGGACATACTTTGAGATCATGTAAATATCTTACTATCAAACTTTTACCCAATAGTTTTAACACCCATTGATGATTCTCGCCTGAATCAGTTATTATGATGGATGTACAATGCTTATTTTCTAACTCGTCATTCCTTTTACATTTATTAGTTGGCAATCTGTGAAAAGGAAAATATTTTCATTCTTATTTATTAGGTTTTTATTTATACGATGGATTAAAATCTATTATTATTATGCATTTTGCTGCTTAAATTTGGCCAGGAGGAGTCCTTTCAAGCTGGCTCCTGTGTCTTTTTAACATGTTCCCATTATGTTTGAGATCTTCCTTGCTTTCTGACAAAATAAGATCTTCCAGGATCAACTTGTGTTTTGCTACCCCAGCTCTAGTGTCAGCTATTTCCCCGAGGGGTCCTGGTTCCTTTCAGCGTGGAATGGTATGTAGAAACCAAGATCTGAGTGGTAGGTGTGCTCATAGTTATTGGATTATCTTTTCTTCCAGGCCCTTTCAGAGGACAGAGCTAGAAAGTTTATTTTAAATATAAATATATATATTTTGAAAATCATAAGGCTATACTGATATCTCTAATTACAGTCCACACATTTCTTCTTGCCTTCTTCCCGTTCCATGTATCTCCCTTCACTGACATTGAGAACTCTAGTTCCCAGCGCCAGTATATTTACGCATCTTGTCAGTTCTGTAATGCATAGAGAATAGTTTCAGAATTGTTATACCCATACCGGTACAAACAACAAACTTGCCAAGTAGAGTCACAGATTTGTTTGCTGTTCTTTTTGTGTTCAGACTGAAGCTATATTGGTCAAGTATTGTGTTAAAAAATTCACAGTGATTGGATTCTTTTTTTTGTCTGGGTATTGTTATTCACTTAAAATACAGTAAAATTCATATTTTTTCCATTGTATACAATTTCAGGGTTTTCCCCATCCTTGCTCCTTTAATTTTATTTATTAATATGTAACACAGTAAGATTCTAAAATCAAAATTTAAGAAAAGGTATACTTGGAACTTACCCTCTTCCCTTCCCTATTTCCTCTACCCTGTTCCTACCCATGTTCTGCTGGTAGCCAGTTTCCTTAGTTTCTGGTTATCCTTCCTCTGTTTCTTTTTGCAAAAATAAGAAGATAACAGGGCCGGCCCTGTGGCTTAGTGGTTAAGTGTGCGCGCTCTGCTGCTGGCGGCCCGGGTTCGGATCCCGGGCGCGCACCGACGCACCACTTCTCTGGCCATGCTGAGGCCGCGTCCCACATACATCAACTAAAAGGATGTGCAGCTATGACATACAACTGTCTGCTGGGGCTTTGGGGGGAAAAAATAAATAAATAAAATCTTTAAAAAAAAAAAAAAAAAAGATAACATATATGCATTCTTAGTTCCCCTTCTTAAAATGAAGAATGCACGCTTTTCTTTTTGTATTTTCCTTTTTTCAATTAATATATCTTGAATATCACTCTAAGTAAATTCATAAAGTCCCATTCTTTTTTTTTTTTTTTAACAGCTGCATAGTATTCTATTGTATGGGTATATCCTAGTTTATTCAAGCAGTCTCCTACATAGTGGCACTTCGGTTGTTTCCAGTATTTTACAGTAGCAAATAATGCCATATGAGTAATCTACCAATCTAGTAACCTTATGCAAACTTATTTTCAAATTTTTGGAGATGTTATCTTCAGAGTAAATTACTAAACTAGGGATTGATGCAGTAATCAAAGAATAAATGCATATGTAGTTTTGTTAAATGTTGCCACATTCTCTTTGCAGGAGAGAACAATTTTGCATTCCCACCAGCAGTATCCTGTTTCCCACAGCCTTGCCATGTGTTGGCTTTTTAAGTTTTACCAATCTAAGGGGTTAAGAAATGGTGTCTCACTATATTGTAATTATTGTGGCTTTATATAGCATGTTTTAATATTTGATAGTGCCATTCCCATCTCATAGCTCTTTTTTTTACAAGATTTTCTTGAGTATTCTTTTATGCTTGTTTTTCCATATGAACTTCAGTGTCAGTTTGTTCGAGTTCCAGTAAAAAGCTTGTTGGTTTTTTGGGGGTTTTTTTTGGTGAGAAAGATTGGCTCTGAGCTAACATCTGTTGCCAATCCTCCTCTTTTTGCCAAGGCAGATTGGCCCTGGGCAAACATCCATGCCCATCTTCCTCTACTTTATATGTGGGATGCCTGCCACAGCATGGCTTGATAATTGGTGTGTAGGTCTGCGTCTGGGATCTGAACCTGCAAATCCTGGGCGGCTGAAGGGGAGCGCACAAACTTAACCACTATGCCACCGGGCCAGCTCCTTGTTGGTTTTTTTTAACGGAGATTGCATTAAATTTGTAAGTTACCTTAGGAGAACTGATATTATGATTATATTGACCTATCCAAGAACAATGAAAGTCTTGCTATTCACATTTTTTTGTGTCATTCAAGAGTCTGAAATTTTCTTTTTATAGGTTTTGGAGATCTCTTAAGTTTATTCTTAAGTATAATTTTGTTTTTGTTGCTATTGTTAAGTATGGTTTTCTCTTCCATTATGTCTTCTAATTGGTTATTGTTTATTTATATGAAAGTTATTGATTTTTATATTATAGCCTGCTGCCTTACTCAATTGTTTTACTGTTTGTATTAGTTTTATCATTGATTTAAAAAATTGTTTAGACGTACTAGCATGTCATCTGCAAATAGAGATAGTTTTACTTCTTTTCTAAATTTTATGCCTTTAATTATTTTCTTTTGTCTAATTGTGTTGGCGACTGTTAAATAGTTGGGAAGATGAGGGCATCTTTTCCGTGCCTTGATGCTGACCTTATTTTGATGTTTTTAGCATTTTCTCATTAAGATACAGCTCGCTATGTGTTCTTGATGCAGGCCTAACTCTATATGTTCTACTAATATAGTACTACTTATTTTTTTGTGAGGAAGTTTAGCTCTGAGCTAACATCTGATGCCAATCCTCTTTTTGCTTAGGAAGATTGGCCCTGGGCTAACATCTGTGCCCATCTTCCTCTACTTTATATAGGACACCGCCACAGCATGGCTTGACAAGCGGTGCATCGGTGCGCGCCCGGGATCCGAACCTGCGAACCCCAGGCTGCCACAGCAAGCTTGCGCACTTAACCACCACGCCACCAGCCCGGCCCCCTGATAGAGTGTTTCTATATCTGTTTATTGAATGAACAATACTGTTAGACTTAGAAGTTAGATTTAGTGCTATCCTTCATATAATTTATCTACTAGCATTTGGTTTTAATTTGTTTTAATCTATAATTATTTCTTTATTATCTGTATTCAAGATGGGAGCTAATACTGAATATTGAAATTTTTAAATCCCTGTTTGTGGCTTATGTTTGAATGTGAATATTTCTCATGTTCTAGGAATTTAATACATAAATAACCATCAGCTGAAATGCTAAATGATAACTTTGGAGGAAAATTACCTTTTCTGTTCTATATATCCATTAAGAAGTCTTTACTATTTCATTCTTTGTTGGCCATGAATCACTTGTTATTCAGAAACAAGGCAATAATTTAATTCATTGCTTTATTTTTATATTATTAAGACTAGTATAAACCATGATTTGATCATTGCTTAATTTATATATTCTCAAAGTGAGAAGTAATTGTTTTGGTTTAAAAGTCTTTTTCATAGGTTATCCACCTTGTGGAGATGAAAAGCAAATTCATACTTAAGTTATAATGAGAAATCTTATATGCTTGTTTGGGTGAATCTATTCAAATCCATTACCACTAAATTAAATGTGTTATATTTTTACATTGTATATTTGATCCTCAGAATTAGATATAATTTGGATATTAAAGTCTTGCTAGTTTTGACAATTGCTTAGAGCATCCCTCCTTTATCTACCTGTTTATAAACTATGGGGGTTAGCTTAAGTGGATGTGTGTGTGGTGTGTGCGCGCGCGCGCACATGCATGCAACACTATATATTAGCTTTAAGAAAATTGCTTGGTAATTTCTTGGTCAGTTCTTGGGCATGCCAAATCTTGTAGATATTTACCAAGTCTTACATATTTAAGGGGCTAAGTTGAGATAGATGCTAGATATTATATGCAAATTTAATATTTCATAGAGGCCTATAGTATGGCTTATGGGGTCTGAAAATTTAGATTCCTGAAGATAGGAGCAAGAAGTAGGTAGTTAACAACAATTAGATATGGCTACTGAATCTATCAATTCATAGCGTCATCATTCTTAACTAGAAGGGATTTTAAGAAGGTGGTCTAGCCCCATGCTTTGTGGTAGGCTAGAACTAAGGATATTTTTTCTGGTAGGCCTGCATAAGGATAATTGACTTGCCTAAGATCACTGTGACTGAATGATGGGAGGGGAAAGTACAAGCCAATTCAGAGCTGCCTTTATTACTCTAGCCACTCTATTCTGATTTAAAAGGAAAAAATGTAGAAGATGGTCAGAGATTTCTTTGCTACTATAAAATGTGACCTTTTCTTTTAGGTTAAGACGATTCTACTGACTTATACCATCTGTGAGGCATAGGTATTAAATTGTTGGCCAGTAGCAGTGATAAGTATGTACTTGATTTATCATTTGTATCTGACAGTCTTATCTCTTTCCCCTTCCTGTCCAAAGAATTATGTTTAAAAGACAGGTGAGTATTATTGGAGAGCTCATAGCAAAACATATAACAATCACTGGGAAAAATCACTTTTTACTTCAGAAATTCCTTATTTTAAATGTTTTCTTGGAAAAACTTAAACTTATATAACTGGCCACTAATTTTTTTTTTTTAAATAATAACTGGGAATACTAATTTAAAGTTTTCAGCGGATACATTATTTTTTAGATGGAGACCTCTACTGGAAGTATGAAGCAATAGATGGATTTTATTATACATTATAAAATATCTAGACAAAGGGATGGTGGGGAGATTTATTTAAAAAATACTCAATGTAAAGTATCCTAGAGTGCTTTTTTAAAAGGATCTTCATTATGATACTTTAGATAATAGTGTAGTTTTGGTTTATGACATCATCTTAAGTTTTTTAAAAAACAGAATACCAAATTTATATTTTGGTTTTTGTTTTTTAGCTGTTTATTGAATTTGCCATATGCCAAGCACTGTACTAAATGATTTACAATAACTCATTTCTTCTTCACACCTCCCTGTGACGTAGGTACTGTTATTATTATCCTTATGTTATAGAAGAGAAAACAGGACAAAGGGGTTTAAGAATCTTGCCCAAGGTCACACAGATAGTAAGTTCAGGAGCTAGTATTTGAACCTGGGCCATCTGGCTCTAGAAAAGGCGTGTTATGTTGTCTTCTTCCAAGTGCATGTGATTAAACTTTATAAAAAAAGTATATGAAGACAAGGATCTGAAGAGAATAAGCAAAACATGACAATGGTGGGGGTGGTTGTGGGATTGTGGCTTTTTATTTAAAAAATCCTTAAATGTATCTTTTTATAGTAAAACTTGGCTGCTGCAGTATAGTTTATAGCCTTTAAGTAACATTGCTAATAAGTAGTGGTGTCGGGATTAGAATTTAGCTTTGTGAACTGTAATTCACTGCTCTTACTTTACTACCAAAGTCTTGGGGTCAGGGACTTTTTTTTTCTTTTATGTTTATGCACCTCTTAAAGCCCCTAATTCAGCATTTGATACATTGTAGTTGAACTGAATTAGATCCCCTGCCTCTGGGGAGGTTGTTATGAACTCAGGTGGGTTTGGTGGGCCTCTCAGCAAATGGGAAATCTAATTTGGGAAATTCTGAAAGAATTGGAAAACTCTAAAATACAGAATTAGTAGTATAGCATTCCATTGGTCTGGCCTTAAGCTTAACCTTTTTTTGTGTGGTTTTATAAAACAAGCACCAAGAGTCAGTTCTAGTTGTAGACTATAAATTAACATTGTGATAAATGTGCATTTTGTGCAATTTTATATAGCACTTAAAAATATTTTTTTAAGTGAAATAGACACTAAATGTCTCCTCATCTCTCTTTACAAGCTACTACAGAATAGAATCTTTTACGAGGTAAGAGTTGACCCAGAGTGATATTGATTTTGTTTCAGACTAGCATGTGAAGATCCAAGGATTTTGCAAAGTAACTACTATTTCTGAAAAAGCAGATACTGGAAATGAAGTGATAACTTAGTGGAGGCATTTTGGGAGTCAGGAATGTTCATCATCATCGTAGTAATAGCTAACATTTGTTGAACATTCACTGTTTGCTAGGCACTGTGTTCAACCTGCATTATTCTAATCCTCGAAACTATCCTATAAGATTGATACTATCATCTTCATTTATAGGTTATTTTTTATAGAAACTAAGATTTAGAGAGGTTAAGTAGCTTGCACAAGGTCACACAACTACCAAGTGGTGGAGCTGGACTATGATCCAGATCTTCTGCCTCCAGAGGCCAAACTTGTAACCACTATGCAGAATACTGCTCTTTATTTACTCAGTGAATGATGACTGATCATCTCTCATTTGCCAGACACTATTCTATGCACTGGACATATATCAGTGATGAAAAAAGAGAAAAATTTTTCCTCTTTGGAATTAGGGAAAGGAGACAGATAGTAAACAAATAAGTAAAACAGTATATTAGATAATCTACTGCAAGGAGAAGAATAAAGCAGATAAAAGAGAGAGTTTTCGAATGGGGAGAGTGTTACATCTTTAGATAAAATGGACAGAAAGTCTTTCTAAGAGGATGACATTTGAATAAAGACCCAAAGGAGATGAAGGAGCAAACCAGGTGGATATCGGGGATAAGAGTGAAGAAACAGCAGTGGAGCATGTCTGGTGTGTTCAAGAAACAGTGTGGAAGCCATCGTGGCTGGAGTTAGTGAATAAAGAGGAGAGAAGTAGGAGGTGATTAGATCAGAGAGAGAAGAGAAAGCTGGTAGCAGATTTTGTGGGGCCTTTGTAAGGTCTTTGCCTTTTACCAAAACCCTTGGAGGATTTTGAACAGTGAAGTGCCGTTATCTGGATCTCTCTGGGTCCTTGATTGTACGCAGATGAAGGGGGGTCAAGGACAGAAGCAAGGAGACATGTTAGAGGGCTAATAAAATAATCTAGGTGGAAAATGGTGGTGGTCTGTATCCAACAGGTTCATAGCTCTTAAGGTGGTGCTAAGTAGCCACATTTTGGATAACTAAAGTTCCAAATCTAAAACTTTCAAGACTTTAATTAGCAGATACCTAGTCGGATCCTTACTGAGAACCCATCAGGTTCAAGTTTATACTGTTTCAATTATAGACCTTATTTTCTTTGATTATCAAAATATAGTAACATATTCTTATTGTATACAATCTAGAAAATACAAAGAAAGGGAAAATATTGAGTACTATTAATATCTTAGCATGTCTTCTCCTAGAGTTTTGTCGTAAGGATTGAACCTTAAAATCTATCTACTGTAAGCTGGCTCTCTATCTATCTCTCTTGCTAAAATGTTAGCTCTTTCAGAGCAAGAGCTGTGCTCTTTATTTTTCTATCATGGGTACCCAGCACAGTATCTGCTTCATAATAAGTGCTCAGCAGTGCTTGTTTTGTTTGAATTAATTGTGCCAATCAGTTGGGTGCCATCTTGCACATTCTTTAAGGAGATACCATGTGTTTTGCATTTGTTTTAAGGCTTAGGGATTGGGCAGGCATTAAGTATTGATAGACTTAGTTAATGTACTCTGAACTCCAGCCATGCTTATCTATTCATAGTTCTCCAAACATGCCAGTTTTTCTTGCCTCTCTGCCTTTGCATGTGCTGTTTTCTCTGCCTGGAATTCCTTTCCCTTTTTCTTTGCCTGACATACTCCTACCCATCTTTGAAACTTAACATAAATGTCACCTTCTCTAAAAAGCCTTTTCTTATCTCCCCAAGCAGCTTGAAGTGATCCTTCTTTATGATCCCACTTTTCCCCCATTTATACCTCTTTTATAGACACTGCTGTAAAGATTTTTTTCCTGTCTTTATTGCACTGTGAGCCCAAGGAAATAGGGACTTAGTTTTATGTATCTTTGTAGCCCCATTGTCATGACACAGTGCTTATTAGTGCATAGGAGTTAATGTGTGGCTAGTGGAATCAATGAATAAATGCCGGAAAGGGTCATTGGAAATAATATAAGACATCATTTTGGTTTGAGGGTAGAGAGGAGTTTATGGAAAAGGCCTCGAGCTTGGCATTTAAAGACTAGTTGGATTCAGATAGAAAAAAAAGATGGAAGACTTTTTAGATATGAGGAAAGGGGGAAATGGGGATGTGCATGGTGTGTTTTAGTTGTGTAAATGAACCAGCTGCATCAGAGGGTTTGTGCATGTGATGGAAGGTAAGATGGCGACCAAAGATTGGTACCAGATCATAGAGCTTGTGAAAATCAGGTCAAAGTATTTGACCTTTATTATTCTATATATAGTGGAAAGTGAGGTTTATGTTGTTTTTGTTGTTTGTTTGTTTGTTTTTAGCAGAACAATTTCTTGATGAAAATGATGTTTGGGGAGCATTAATCTTATATTGGTGTGTGGGATAAATTTGAAATCAGGGAAAGTAGTGGCAGGAATGGCAAATACACCTGCCCAGTGTGATCAGAACATTGGATAATATTTAATTGAGTATTCAGATAAATGTGAATGATTACTTTTCTTGCATTTTTAAAAAATTGAGGTATAATTGACGTAACCTTATATTCGTTTCAAGTGTACAGCATAATGATTCAATATTTGTATATGTTGCAAAATGATCACCGTAAGTACAGTTAATATCTGTCACCATATATAGTTAATTTTTTTTCTTGTGATGATAACTTTCAAGATCCACTCTCCTAGCTACTTTCAGACATGCAATACAGTATTATTAACTATAGTCACCATGCTGTACATTATATCCCTGTGACTTATTCATTTTATAACTGGAAATTTGTGCCTTTTGACCCCTTCACCCATTTCACCTCCCTCACCCCCACCCCAGGCAATCACTAGTCTGTTCTCTATATCCATGAGCTCAGGGTTTGTTTGTTTTTTTTAGATTCCACATATAAGTGAGATCATATGGTATTTATCTTTTTCTTTCTGACTTACTTCACTTGGCATAAGGTCCTCAAGGTTCATCCATGTTGCTGCAAATGGCAAGATTTCATTCTTTTTTTTATGGCTGGATAATACTCTGTTGTGTATATATACCACATTTTCTTTATCCATTCATCCATTGGTGGACATTGAAGTTGTTTCCATGTCTTGGCTATTGTAAATAATGCTGCACTGTACGTGGTGGTGCATAGATCTTTTTGAATTACTGTTTTTGTTTTCTTCGAAAAACTTCTTAAAAAATAGTAGACAAGGAAGTCATATTCAGAAAGTACTTCAGAATCTTGTAGTATCTTTAGGGTTATTGTTATAAATACCAGTTTTCATCAGACTGTCCATTGACAGAAGAGCAATTTCTTTTCCAGCAATTTCCAGTTGCTGGCAAATTTGATAAACCTACCATTGCTGCACTTTATTTATTTGAGTGTAGGTCCACCATCATTAGTTTACAGTCATGTAAAATTTTGGATTATATGTAGATTATTAATCCAATTTATCTTCTGTCTCTATCCTGGAAGGAACTTTTTATGACTTCATCTCTGAGTTCACTTTTTTTTCCTTAAGCTCTGGAACTCAGCACTTCTGTTTATTTGCTCAAATAATTGAGCAGTCTTTTCCCTTCTATTTTTCTAAAACCATATGAGATAGGGTCTGGTGGGGTTAAGTATATATACTCATGACAAGAACAAGCTGAACTGAAGACAGATGCACATATTTGATACATTTAGAGTTCTCTAGAATATGTTTTCTAATCTTGGGTATTCCTGGACACACATTTTTGTGACTAGTATGTGTGGTTAAGAAAAAGGGACTATTTTGGAAAGGGTGTTTGAGAGTGAGGAGAATGGTCTAGTGGGACCATATCTTAGCATCGTATCTTATTAAAATTCTCCTGAAAGGACTTTGCCGTTATTTGGACTCTTATTTTAACATTAAACTGATTTGATTTGGTTTGGACATTTCTATATTTTTTCCGTTTGTAAGTGATTTTAAAATAGTGATCACAAAGTTTAGGGCTAGTTAAAATTGCCTCCACCTTAACTCATCTTAATAGGTGAAGAAATATGTAACTGAGTAACATTCTGACTACAAATAAAGAGAGGACAAGTATTCCCAAATGATGATAATCCAGCATTTAGAAGGGAGTTCATTTTTCCTAAGCTTCCTTGCCTGTAACGTGCAAAGCTTCTTTGCTTGTGACATCCAAGGCATGGGTTTACTTTTGCCTATAAGAGCCGAGGAAGTTGTAACATGGACAAAATATGGAGCTCTCTCCATGGTATTCAGAGAAAGTTCAGAAATATTCCCCTTGCTGCCCAGCAGGGAGGATTCAGTCTTCCAAATTGCAGCCTGAATTAAGGAGAAAAGCACAGTCCCTTTCTTTCTCTGCATCATTATTACGAGGCAAAGCAGTTCAAACTCCTAAAGAAATATCGTCTCCTTTCATTACACAGTTTGGGATGATTGGCTAAGGACTGGTTTTCTTCACAGGGATCCTTAGGCCAACATTCTCAAACTGTTAATTGGGTGGGCTGTGGAAAAAAGTGTTCTGACTTAAATATAATTTGGAAACTTTGTTCAAGTTTTAAGAGTTAAAAGTTAAAGTTTTAAAGTCTGAAGGTTATGAACCCTTAGTGAATTAGCAAATATTTAGTATGGAGAGTTGTTAGGATAGGCTTTAACACTTCATTGCAAATTCTTCCTACTGTTGTCTTCAGAATGTTGTCCTCTGAATTTGAGGAAGCATTTCAATTAGACCTGTAAATTGTGTTATCTTAAATTCTTGAGCTTGAATAGCCAGGGTGGTTCCTTCAACTGACCATTAGTAAGGACATCCAATGAAAAGTATATTTGCTCTGCAATATTTTTCTAATGCAGTCCTGTAAATGAAAATGCAAAGATCACAATAATGAATTGTCATTTATAAATTCCCTATGAGGAACCGTATTTCCATTGACAAAGTGATCCTTCAAGACATCATGAGATTTGTTTCTCTGGAATCTAAATAAGCAGAATGCTTACACTGTCTCTTGACATAATATATATTCATTTGTTGAGAAAAATGTAAAAGATAAATAATTGGGCTTATATGAGGAAATTATTAATATGGAAAACAAACATTGAGGACATTTCATTGTCAGGGTAGATTTTAGTCCAACTTCTTAGACTTTCTAGTACTCTCTATGAGATAACAATTGATGTTCCAAACTATATTAGGATACTGGTTTCACTGCTTTTATAAACAATAAAATAACAGCAACGTACCTGTGATATAAGTTTGTTTCTCTCTCACAAAGCAGTCCAAACATAAATAGTCCAGGACTGATAATGTAGCCGTGAAGGAGCCCTGCAGCCTGTTCTTTCCTATCCTCTACATATGGCTTCCATCTCCTGGTGCCATATGTAGATGACTGCTCTGGCACCTGCCACCACATCCTCATTCCAGCCAGAACAGAGTAAAAAGAGAGAAGAGGAACTCTCTTTCTCTTAAGGGTGCATGCCTTTTCCATTCACATCCCATTGGTCAGAACCTTGTCACACAAGGAAGGCTGGGAAATGTAGTCTTTGAACTTTCATAGAACATGCATAAAATTGATCATATAACAAGCCATAAAGGACACTTCTATACATTCCCCAAAAAGTCAGAGAAAGGTGTTTTGCTGAAACTTCTGTTGTGATAAAAGAAGAAAACACACATATTATATATACTTTTATACATTATATGTGATATAAAGAGAGTTTGTGACTGTATGTGTAGACAGCAGTCTCTGCTATCCATTATTCTGAGATACTTATGCATGTATGGGAATATAATGAAATATATGATTTGATATGCAGATTCTTTATTAATAGACTGTTTCTCAAAAATAGATGTAATACACAAAGTAAAATCAAGTAGTGGTTTATTAAAATAAATACTTTTGATTACAGTTGTTTTCCACAGAAGGAAAAAATGATGACTTGATGTAATAGTCCACTTAAATTGGACTAGGAGATTTTAGGTCTTGTTTCAAAATTAAATTACTATAGTTTGGAAATTTTAAAGATGGTGCATGCATCTTATTGTAAATATAGGAAAATGTATCTATTCAGATAGGTACCTTAATTTTATAGACCCCATAATATTTTGTATGTAAACACATGATGACAACTGACAATTTCTTTTAGTGTAATAATTTTTATATTGAGTTACAACTAAAACAATTAAACTTAGAAAATTTTTAACTGCATTTTAAAGTAATACTTTATATTTGGGAAGTTTTATAGTTTAACAAGCACTTGTTCACACATATGATATTATTTGATAGTATTCTAGCTTGGCCATTTTATATCGTATCCTTTCAGTGTCCACATTTAATCTCTATGTCCTCTCCCCTCTCTGCCCACTAAATTCCAAGAACCTTAGCATACTCTCCCCTTGCCACCCCTATTTTGTTGGAAAAGGTGATGTGATGCTTTAATTACATATCTTATATCTTATGAGTATACTTTTTTTAAAGATAACAAATCTTCTAAAGTTTTCCCTTACTTCCCATTTTTTGTTGTTTTCTTCTGGATTCACTTATTTTCTTGCTAGATAACATTCTTCAAAAGTTCTTTGAGGGGCTGCCCTGTAGCATTGTGGTTAGGTTCGTGCGTTCTACTTCGGCGACCCGGGGTTTGCAGGTTCAGATCCCAGGCACAGACCTACACACCACTCATCAAGCCATGCTGTGGCGGCATCCCACATACAAAATAGAGGAAGTTTGGCACAGATGTTAGCTCAGGGCCAATCTTCCTCACCAAAAAAAAAAAAAAAGTTCTTTGAAAGAGGCTCTTTTTGTGGTAAACTTTGAGATATTGTATGCCTAGAATATATTTATTAACCACTCACTTTTAAGTGATAATTTACCTTGATACAAAATTCTAAGTATAGGGGGTTTTTTTCTTCAATATTTTGAGGATAAGATTTCATTGTCCTCTTGTCCTGATGTTGCTCTTGAGAAGATTTGATCAGTTTGATCTTGTTCTTTTGTATGTGATCTCCACCCTCCCCCACTCCTTGGAAGCTTTTAAATAATTTTTTTTTTTTGTCTTTGAAGGGCTTAAATTTCACTCTAATATGTTTAGGTATAGGCTTTTTTCTTATGTTCTTGGCACTCTAAGCCATTTCAATCTGAGATCTTATGTATTGAATTCTGTGAAATTCTTGGCCATTATTTTTTCAAATTCTCCTTCGTTTATTCTTTGCTTATGGGATTTCTGCTAGATAGATATTGACACTTAATACTACTTTCCCCATATTGCTTTAACTTTCTCTTTTAGTGTTCATCTTTTTATTCCTTTCTGATCTTCTTTGGGACATTTCCTGGATGCAGTCTTAAAGATTGCTAAATTGTTTTTCAGCTCTATCCATTCTGTTATTCAAACCATTTTAAAATTCTTTATTTCAATGATTATATATATTTTTATAGCCAATATCTTCTTTGTTCTTAACTGCTTATTCCTGCTTCATGCTTCTAATATTTTCCTATGTCTCTCTAAGGCTGTTTATTATCACTGTTTAAAATTCTTTGTGTGTGGGTGGCGGGGGTTAGTTGTTCTTCTTTGATTAGGTTATTTCTTGTGCATTTGGGTGTGAGTGTTTGTCTCTTCTTCCTATATTAGTGATTCTCAAATATTTCCTTATTTTTCCTCCCTGTTTTTATAATCCTGAGATACTGGTGAATTTAGAAAGTAAACTCCCTAACCATGCCCTACTGTTTGTTATCTGTGTCCTCAAGTGTTGTTGAACTGGATTCTGAGATCCAGCAATGTTTAAACCATCTTAGTGTCATATCCAGAGTAGGATTCATAGGAAGGAGCCAACAACTAGCAGATGGTGCTGGACTTTTACCTTTTCAGGAACCAAAACTCATATCTTACTTTTACAGGTAGTAGCTATAAGTGATTATTAAATTTCTTTCAAGGTCTTAAAACATCTTAGAGTATTAGAGTAGTTTTATGAACAGATAAGAAGGAAATAAATGTATCTTCAATGATTTATGTCTCTCTTCATGCATAAAATTGTGCTGTTCTGGTTACAGTATATTTTGAAAACCTTTTATGATAGGAATGTAATTGACTTTTAAAGTATTGTGATCTATAATAGCTGCTATTTATTGAGTGCTTACTGTGTCCTGAGTACTGCACTAAGTGTTTTATGTATGTAATGTTGGGGAAAGACCAGGATGATTTCTCCAATGAGAAGTTTTAACTTAATAGGTTTATAAGAATTGTGGATTACTATTGACTCTCTAAGACAAAAATTATACTCAGATAGTTTAGCAACAATAAATTCTGTTAAAGTCATAAAATGTTTTGCCTGTAGAAGAGGAAAATAATTGAAGGAGGAAACTTAGAGATTGTTATTACTGAGAGACCTGAGACCTAGAGAATTTGTCACTTTTATATAGTTCATGGGCTTTGTCTGTTTTTTGGTTTGGGGGGTGTATTTGGGATGACTATACAGAACCATTTCCTTTTTAGAGTATTTAATATTTATAGAATAATGCAGATAGAAATGATCACTAAAAAGCTATTTTCTGTGTGCTTGTGTATTTTGCATTCAGATAGGAAAATTGAAAATAAACAAATCATTCCAGCTTCTTAAAGCAGTTTAAGTGATCACTGTTTTTCATATAAAAGACTAAAATGCTTAACTATTTAAATTTATTTTTAGTAATAAACCTTTAGATCTAGCCTTTACCTTAAAGCCTAGTTTTCTACCTTTATCTTGTGCTTTCTGATTATACTTGCTGGTGGAACCCAAAACAATGATTGTATGAAATGAGGAAGAAGAGACAGATTAGAAAATTGCTGGCTCTGTGTAGCTAGTTTTTTTGCTTGACATTACTTAAGCAAAGAAACCATTTTTCCTGGGTTTTTTATTAAATATAATTTACACACAGTATAAGTCACCCTTTTTAGTGTACTACTATGCAAATTTTGACAAATGCAAACAGTTGTATAAGCACCACCAGAATGAAGATATAGAACGTTTCCATCACTCCCAAAATTGCTCTGTGTCCTTTGTAGGTAACCCAGCATTCTATCCCTGGCAGCCACTAATCTGTTTTATGACCCTATAATTTTGCCATTTTAAGAATATCTTATTAATGGAATCATACCGTATGTAGCCTTTTCAGTCTGGTTTCTTTGGCTTAGCACAGTGCATCTGAGATTCATACACATTGCGTATATCAATAGTTTCTTTTTATTGCTAAGTAATAGTCTATTGTATGGAGATACTGTAGATTCTTTATCATGTCCTAGTTGAGGGAGATTTGGGTTGTTTCCAGTTTTTGGTGATTAAAAATACTATAAACATTCTCATATAAGTTTTTGTGTGAACAGAAATTTTCGCTTCATTTTGGTAAATACCAAGGATTGAAATTATTGGGTCATACTGTAAATATATATTCAGTTGTATAAGAAACTGCTAAACTGTTGTTGAGAATGGCTGAACCATTTTGCATTCCCATTAGCAATGTATGCGAGTTCCAGTTGTCCCTCATCCTTGCTAGGGCTTGATATTGTTAGTTACTTTGTTTTTTAGTTTTAGCCATTCTAAAAGCTGTGTAGTAGTATCTCATTGTTCTTTTAGTTGCATTTCCCTAAATGACTAATGATGTTGAGCATTTTTTATGTTTATTTCCTATCTGTATATCTTCTTTGGTGAAGTATCTGTTCAGATCTTCTGCCCATTTTTTATTAGGTTTTTTAATTATTGAATTTTGTGAGTTCTTTAAATATTCTGGATGTTAATCCTTTATCAGATATATGATTTTCAAATATTTTCTCACAAACTGTTGCTTGTCTTTTTATTGTCTCTTCAGTATGATTTTTATAACAGCTTTATTGAGAAATAATTGATATACAATAAACTGAGCATGTATAAAGTATCCAACTTGGTAAGTTTTGACATATGTATACACGGGTGAAATTGTCACCACAATCAAGATAATGAATGTATCCATCACCCTCAAAAGTCTCCTGCTGCCCCTTTTGTAATCTTTTCCTCACTCCTATCCCCAGATAACCACTGTTTTTTTTCACATTACAAATTAGTTTGCATTTTCTAGAATTTTATATAGATAAAATCATATAATATGTACTTTTTTTTTGTTGTCTTTCACTCAGCAAAATTATTTTAAGATCCATCTGTGTTGTTGCATGTATCAAAGTTCATTCTTGTTTTATTGCTGAGTAGCGTTCTGTTATATGGATATATCACAATTGGGTTATTTCCAATTTTTGGCTATTACAAAAAAAAGCCACTATGAACATTTATATAGAAACCTTTTAATGGATTTATACTTTCATTTCTCTAGGAGTAAAATGGTTCAGTAATATGATAAGTGTATGTTTAACTTTTTAAGAATCTGCCAAACTGTTTTCCAGAATGATTGTAACACTATATGTTCCCATCAACAATGTATAACAGTTCTAGTTGATCCACATTATCACCAACACTTGATAGTCAACCTTTAATTTTAGCTGTCCTAGTACGTGTGTAGTGATATCTTATTGTGGTTAGAATTTGCTTTACCGTAGTGACATTGAATACTTGTCATGTACTTATTTGCAATTCATATATCTTTTTTGGTGAAGTGTCTATTCAGATTTTTTGTGCACATTTTTATTGAGTTGTTTTCCTTCTATTCAATTTTGGGAGTTCTTTCTTTATTCTGAATATTATCTGATATGTGATCTGCAAATATTTTCTCCCAATCTGTGGCTTGTCCTTTCATTTTTATGAGAAGAGCAGTTTTAATTTTGATAAAGTTAAATTTATCAATTTTTCTTTCTGTTAAATATCAAGCTTTTGATGTTGTATCTAAGAAATCTTTGCCTAATTCAAGATGACGAATATTTTCTCCTGTTATCTTCCTAGGTATTTAATAGTTTTAGGTTTTTTTTAAACTTTATTGAGGGGCCGGCCCAGTGGCATAGTGGTTAAGTTCTTGAGCTCAGCTTTGGTGGCCTGGGGTTCGTGGGTTCAGATCCTGGGCACAGACATACACCACTTATCATAGCCATGCTGTGGCAGCAACCCACATACAAAACAGGAAGATTTGCACAGATCTTAGCTCAGGCCCAATCTTCCTCAAGCAAAAAGAGGAAGATTGGCAACAGAAATAAATAAATACAAATAAAAATAAATACAAATACAGAAAAAAATAAATACAAGTAAAACTTTATTTAGAAATAATTGACAAATATAATTGTATGTATTTGAAGTGTACAATGTGATGATGTGATATGCATATATATTGTAGAATGATATATAGTTTTAGATTTTACATTTAAATGTGTAATCTATCTTGACTTACATTTTGCATATGGTGTCACATATGGATTGTCTAATACTATCAGTTGGCCTCTAAGTAATGCTTCAGTGACATCTCACAGATTTTGATATGTTGTATTTTTATTTTCATTCCATTCAGCGTACTTTTTGATTTCCTTTTTGAGTTCTTCTTTGACCCATGGGTTATTTAGAAGTATGTTTTCAAGTGTTTGGGAGGTTTCCAGACATCTTTTAGTTATTGATTGCTAATTTCATTCAACTGTGGTCAGAGAACATACTTTTTGTGCTTTGAATCCCTTTACATTTATTGAGATTTGATTTGTGACCTAGAATACAGTCAATTTTGGTAAATGTTCTGTGTGCACTTGAGAAGAAAGTATACTCTGCTGTTGTTGGTTGAAGTATTCAATAAATGTCAGTCAGGACTAGTATGTTGATAGTGTTGTTCAAGTCTAATGTATGCTTCCTGATTTTCTGTGTATTTGTTTTATCAATTATTGAGAGAGGAGTATTGAAATCTCTGACTGTGATTGTGGAGTCTATTCCACCTTGCAGTTTATCAGTTTTTGTTTGATGTATTTTTGAAGCTCTGTTAATTTTTGACTAATGTCAGCATCGTATATATATTTTTCAATTCTTTTACTTTTAACCTATTTGTGTCTTTATATTTAAAGTGCATTTCTTGTAGACACAATGTAGTTGGCTTGTCTTTTTTTTTTTTAATGTCTGACAGTCTCTGACTTTTAATTGGGGTGTTTAGACCATTTACATTTAATATAACTAATGATCTAGTTAGGTTTAAGGCTATCATCTTGCTCTTTGTTTTCTATTTGTCTCATCTGTTCTTTGTTGCCTTTTTCCTCTTCTGCCTTCTTTTGGATTGAGTATTGTTACGGTGAAGTTTTATCTCCTTTGTTTGTGTATTAGTTATAATACTTTGTTTTACTGGTTGCTTTAACTTACTATGGTCTAGCATCTAATTATATTACACATATAAGACAATCGCCCTAGGGCCGGCCCCATGGCTTGACGATTAAGTGCGCGCGCTCCGCTGCTGGTGGCCCGGGTTTGGATCCCGGGCGTGCACTGAGGCACCGCTTCTCAGGCCGTGCTGAGGCTGAGTCCCACATACAGCAACTAGAAGGATGTGCAGCTATGACATACAACTATCTAGTGGGGCTTTGGGGGGAGAAAATAAATAAATAAAATCTTTATTTAAAAAAAAAAAAGATAATCACCCTATAGTAGTATACTTCCATTTCTCCCCTCTTGGCCTTTGTGCTGTTATTGTCTTCTATTTTTCTTTACATATGTTGTAAACTAAGCATCACATGGTAGTTAATTTTTAAAAATAGTTGTCTTTTAAAGAGATTTAAACATTAAGAAAAAAATCTTATGTGTTTTTTTTCACATTGTTACCATTTCTAGTTCCCTCATTCTTTCATTGTAGATCCAGATTTCCATAAAATCTGATCATTATAGTCTATCTTGGCTGAAAATAGAAGTCCCAGTTTTTCCTTTTAACCTCTATCTGTACTTGCACTGTTTGCTTTGAGGATTTATGATTTATAAATTAATGAATGGACTCCAGGCAATATACTCTTAGATGCCTTAACTTCATGCTTTTTAGATGTTTTTCAGGAATTCTTACAACACACATTTAAAAATGGTTTTCATTCTTTAAAGATAGTGTAAATAAATGAGATTCATTCCTTGATGTGTATACTTATCGATTGCTTACCCAAAGATTTCAATATTGAATTTATTTAGTGTCTTACAGATAACCCTGTAGTTCAACTGACTCTAAATATTGTAACATAATACCAGTGTATCACTTCAGCCTCAATATAACATGCTTGTTATTTTGCTTCCCCACCTTTCCCCTCACCATATACAGAAAAATAATCCTGTTGAATACCCCTATTGCTGGTAGTCATCTCCTGTTGTGGAGGAGGGGGATGGTAAGGAAGATGCATTAAAAAATTGTTAAGAGACAGTTGAGATTTTGTTGGGACAACCCACTTCCGGCAGAGCAGCCTGAGGTTCTCTGTGGACCCACTTAACAATGAAACTGGTGAAGATTGTTTTTTAAAAAGCAGTCATTTAAAGTCTCTGGAAATGGTCCTAAGCACATGCAGCAAATGAAGAAAGACAATCTACTAAAACATGGTAAGAACAGCCAAAGTGTGTGATATTTGAATAAAGACTTGTTTCCTCTCTTCCCTTTCCTAGCTCAGTAAGATGGAAACTCTACTCCAGACTTGTGCAGCCAGGAATAGAGGGTTCCCTCTCTCCCCACCTTCTAGTCAGAAGGTTTCTTCCTGAGAGGAGCAAGACATCAGCATTTATCATTCTGTCCTCAGCTACCTGTTGCTGAGGCTAAGTGGGGCTGAGAGGCCGGGGCTCTCTTCTGCCCAGTTCCTACCCATGGCACAGAGTACATTGTGGTACATGGTACACTGCTTGTACGCACTGCCACTGAGAATATTGGTACCCCAATCGCCCATACCTCAGCTCTTAAGGCAGCAGTTCCACACAGGGAGAGGCAAGTTGAGAATTCCTGAGGCTACTGCCCTCTACTCCACCACATATTCAGGTCCCAAAGTTGGGTTGTCACTCAGAAGTGCACAACTATACCCACACCCAGCTCCAGAGCCATAGCTCAGAGACCTTGCCTGTGGAGAGAGGCAGGCTGTAAAATAGACAGCTTTGAATCTTTTTCCAAGGGAACTAACTTCATTTGCAACATTGTGTGGAGAAGTTCAAGCTTAAGGGTGCTCTGAAAAACACTGGCGGTTGTGAAAGGCAGTTAGGAGGAGTTGGTAGATGCGTTGGAGATAAATAAACTATAGGCCAGCTAGTTTGCTGGAGAGAACCAGGGAAATAAAGAACTGAAAGGAGACCTCCTGGGGTCAGAATAAATCTCAAACACTAACCTTGGGAACTATTCCCTTAGCCCAGATTTGTTTGGATCAGTCTCTGGAGCAATTTATGCTTCAGGGCATTGTTGAAAACAGAGCAATCAGCTGGCAATTAGTGATACCAGGGAAAGAGACAGGGAGCCCTGCCAAAACCACTGTCACCTCATGGTAATTTTGGGAATACCCAAGGCTGTACCTTCTGAAGAGGAACATCAGAGGCTTCACACTGAGGGAAGATGGGGGAATAAACTTTGCTGAAATAATCCAGCCAGTGACTAAATAAATAAGTGAATAACAATAACAAATCCCAGAGGGAGGCAACTTGTATCTAGAGTTGCTACAATACAGTATCTAAAATGTCTAGTTTCCAACAAAATATTGAGACATGCAAAGGAACAGGAAATATGACCCACACACCAGAAAAAAAGGCAGGCAACAGAAACTGCCAGTGAAATTGACCAGATGTCGATTCAACAGACAAAGATTTCGAAGTAGCCATTGTAAATATGTTCCAAGAACTCACCCGGAGGGAATTCACTCTTTCCATGAGTGAAAGAAAGGAAACCATGATTGAAGAATTAAAGGAAAGTATGATGACAATTTATATCAAACAGAGAATATCAGTAAAGAGAGAAATTATAAAAAAGAACTAAATAGAAATTCTGGGTTTGAAAAGTACTAAATGAAATGAAAAATTCACTAGAGGAAGCTCAATGACAGATTTGAACTGGCTGAAGAAAGAATTAGCCAACTTGAGGATAGATTGATAGAGATGCAGTCTGAAGAACAGAGAGGAAAAAATGAAGAATAATGAACAGAGTCTCAGAGTAATGTGTGACACCATTAAGTATACCAACATACACATAATGGGAGTACCAGGAGAGGAGGGAGAGAGAGAGAGGAGCAGAAAAAATATTTGAAGACACAGTGGCTGAAAACTTCCCAAATTTATTGAAAAACATAAATCTACATGGTTTGGAACCTCCAGGAACTCCAAGTAGAATAAACTCTAAGAGATCCACAAACAGACACATCATAGTAAAAATGCTAAAAGTCACAGATTAGGAGGAAATCTTGAAAGCAGCAAGAGAAAAACAACTCATCACTTAAAAGAGAACCCCAATAAAATTAAAGTCTGATTAGTTCACTTCTCATCAGAAAGAGGCCAAAATGCAATGGGATAACACATTCAAAGTACTTAAAGAAAAAAACTGCCAATCAAGAATTCTTTGTCCAGGGCCTGCCCAGTGGCGCAAGCGGTTAAGTGCACACCCTCCGCTGCGGCGGCACGGGGTTCGCAGGTTCCGCCCGGGTGTGCACCGACGCACTGCTTGGCAAGCCATGCTGTGGCGGCGTCCCGTATAAAGTGGAGGAAGATGGGCATGGATGTTAGCCCAGGGCCAGTCTTCCGCAGCAAAAAAAGAGGAGGATTGGGAGATGTTAGCACAGGGCTGATCTCCTCACAAAAAAAAAAAAAAAAAAAAAAGAATTCTTTGTCCAGAAAAGCTATCTTTCAAAAATAAAGATGAAATAAAGACATTCCCAGATAAAACTGAGAGAATTTGTTACTAGCAGACCCACCTTGCAAGAAATACTAAAGAAAGTTCTTCAGGCTGAAGCAAGTAACCCCACAAAGTAATTTGAATACCCACACACTCACACACACGAACACATGCAGAACACCAGTAAAGGTAATTATATAATAATAAAAGACAGTATAAATGCATGTTTCTTCTCCTTCTCTTAACTGCTTTAAAAAGCAGTTGTGTAAAACAATATGTATATAATGTATTTTGGGCCTATAACACACAGAAATGCAGTATATATGCCAATAACAGTATAAAGGAGATTTATGAGAGCAAAACTGTTGAGCTAAAGAAATAACTCTGGATGGTAACTTGAATACACAGGAACAAATCAAGAGAACCAGAAATGATAAATGTGAGGTTAATATAAAGCTGTAAATATACACTTGCTCTCTTTTCTTCTCTCAGCTTCTTTAAATGTCATAAATTATGTAAAGTAATAAGTATAACAGTTCTTATAACAATTATAACATTTATAGGTTAAGTTATAACACTTTATTGTTGAGTTTGTAACATTTATAGATGTAATATATGTATAACAATAATAGCACAAAAAGGGCAGAAAGGAAATAGAGCTATATAGGAGTAATGTTTCGATATCTCACTGGAGTTAGTATAAAGCTGAAGCTGAATCGGAAAAAGATATGTATGGGAAGCCCTAGAACAAACATGAAGGATATAGCTAAGAAAAAATAGTGAAAAAAATCACTAAAGAAATTAAAATGCTACATTAGACAATATTCACTTAATGCAAAAGAAAGCAATAAAAGAGGAAAAGAGGAACAAAAAAGATATGAGACAGGAAAAACAAAAAGTAAAATGCCAGATGTAAATCCAACCGTATCAATATGATATTAAATGTAAATGGATTAAACAATCCAATCAAAAGTCAGAAGTTGTCAGATTGGATAAAAAAATAGGTACAGGATCCAACCATTTGCTTTCTATGGGAGACACAGTTTAGATGCAAAGATACAAATAGATTGAAAGTAAAAGGATGGCAAAAGATAGACCTTGTAAACAGCAACTGTAAGAAAGCTGGAGTGACAGTACTAATATGAGACGCAATGTACTTTAAAATGATTTTTAAAAATTTTACTGGAGATAGAGGGACATTTTTTATTGATAAAAGTGTCACTCTATCAGGCACGCATCTACAAACAAAGCACCAAAATACATGAAGCAAAAAATGACAGAAATTAAGGGAGAAATAGACAGTTGAACAGTAATAGTTGCAGACTTCAATACCCCACTTTCAGTGTTGGCTAGAACAAGTAGGGAGAAGATTGACAAGGTAATATAAGTCTTGAACAGCACTATAAACCAACTATACTTAACAAGACATCTATAGAACACTCTACCCAAAATAACAGAATATGTACTCTTCTGAAGTGCACATGGAACATTTTCCAAGGAACACCATATGCTAGGCTATAGAACAAACCTTAACACATTTGAAAAGAGAATTAATACAAAGCATGGTTTCAAATCACAATGGAATGAAATTGGAAATCAACTTAAGGAAACTTGGGAAACTCACAATTACATAGATATTAAGCAAAATACTCCTGAATAACCAATGGGTCAAGGAAGAAATCAAAAGTGAAGTTAGGAAATACTATGAGAGAAATAAAAATGAAGACACAACATACAAAAACATGACTGCAGCTAATACAGTGCTTAGAGGGAAATTTATGGCTGTAAATGTATATTTAAAACAAAGTAAGATCTTAAGTCAATAACCTGATCTACCTTAAGACACTGGAAAAGAAGAGCAAACTAAACCTAAAGCTAGCAGAGGAAGGAAATAATAACGATTAGATTTGGGGCCGGCCCCGTGGCTTAGCGGTTAAGTGCACGCGCTCCGCTGCTGGCGGCCCGGGTTCGGATCCCAGGCGCACACCGACGCACCGCTTCTCCGGCCATGCTGGGGCCGCCTCCCACATACGGCAGCTAGAAGGATGTGCAGCTATGACGTACAACTATCTGCTGGGGCTTTGGGGGAAAAAAATAAATAAATAAAATTTAAAAAAAAAGATTAGATTTGAAATAAATGAAATAATCGTAAAACAAGAGAGAAAATCAATAAAATCAAAAGCTGGTTCTTTGCAATATCAACAAAATTGACAAGACCTTTAGCTAGAAAGGTTTTTTTTCCATTGACCAAGAAAAAAAAGAGAAGACTCAGATTACCAGGATCAGAAATGAAAGATGGGACATTACTACCATTCTTACAGAAGTAAAAAAGATTGTAAAGGACTAACAATGATATGCCAATAAATTAGATAATTTAGATGACATGGGCAAATTTCTAGAAAGACAGAAACTACCAAAAATGACTCAAGAAAAGCAGACAATCTGAATAGATCTATAACAAGTAAAAAGATTCAATTAATAATCAGAAAGTGCCCACAAAGAAGAGCCCAGGCCTGGATGGTTTCACTAGTAAGTTCTACCAAACATTAAAAGAAAGATTAATACCAATTCTTTATAAACTCTTGCAAAAAGACTTAGTTGAGGGCACGTGTATCCTGTACACCTGGTGGAGTGGAGAGGGTCACAAGAGCATCAGGGGAAAGGCAGTAAGGTATTTATCTTCCCTTGTGACTGGAGAATTAAAGATCCTTGCTTTGAGTAGAAACTTCTTGGATTCATTATCCTGTATCTAATTTATTAAGACTTCAGTTTATACACGTCCTTAAAGAATACTGTATTGCATGAGTGAGGTAAACCCTTTGAGGGCAGATTATGATTGAATCTGAATTTATTTCAAAATAGGTTTTGAGTTTACAAGAGAATACCAAATACTAGTTGTATTTATTGATTCTAATATATAATAATTTTGTCAGTCTGAAGGCATTAGTAAATTCTTCATTTTCAGATTTTTAATGATCTACCTTTTAGTGTAATGATCTGTTATAAGAATGAAGTATCCGTATGTGTTCTTTATGTCATTTTGGGTAAGGATAGAGTACAAGCTAGAGCTGAATTTGTTGATATTTCATTTATATTCTCTATGTTTCATTTCTGTGTTCTTCTTCTTCTTTACATCTTAGCTTAACACTTTTTCCAGGGGGCCTTATTTACATTTATATAGTATATTTGTCAAAAATCACTTGTATGTATCTTATTTGAGACTCACAAATTTTTGAGGTTGGTAGGTCAACTGTCATCATTCTCTTTTTCCTCTTTGTGTGTATGTACGCATATGTGTGCATGTGTTCTGAGTGAGTGTGTGTGCGAATATATGAATTATGGCATACTTTTTTGCCGTTTGGGATATAAACAATGGCTTCCCTTTGGTGTCCCAGTATATAGCAGTGGTAGACCTCAGTAGGTTAAGATGAAGCCCTCTCCCTTTCCGATTCCTGAACCTTTTTGTTAACTATAATAGGAAGCTAATTGTTCACATTGCTATTATTTCCAGTGCACACACAACCATGTATTCATACAAAATGATAATAATAATAGCTAACATTTATTGAGTGAGTACGTAAGTGTTAGGTAGTGTGGCCAGAGAATTGTTCTAGCTAAAACCTAGATTATTTGAAGAAATTCTGAATTTACTGCTGTTCTTGATCTTAAGCTAGGACAGTGATTCTCAACGGAGGGCAATTTTGACCCCCAGGGAACATTTGGCAACATCTGGAACGTTTTTGATTGCCATAACTGTTGAGTGCTAATGGTGTCTAGTGGGTAGATGCTAGGGATGCTGCTAAACATCTTACAGTGCACGGAATGGCCTCCCACAAATTATCTGGCCCAAAATGTTAGTAGTGCTGAGGCTGAGAATCCCTGGGCTGAGGGGATTTTGCCCTCCTCCTATGAGCAGGGACAGAGGTTTGAGGGAAAATGATGCATTCGTCTAGTGTTTGGTTCAACTCTGATATTTCCATGTCAATATTCCTCAGGACATGAGCTGGCTACCAGAATGTCTAACTGTGGAAAGGTTTAGGTGCCTGTCATCTCAGGGAAAACCTAGAACAACTGTTTTTGGATCACTGCTTTCCATACCTGACCCGGTCTACCAAAATGTCTATTTCTACCCTCAGAGTGACTTTATCCACTGTATTCACTGCTGTTTTTTGCCCTTCGGTTTTGGTCAAGGCACCCTCATTCCACCTCGATAGGATTGAGTCATTGAGTCCAAGTGAGAAAAGAATTTTAAGTTTTCAATTTCCTTGTCTCTTAGAAGCTTCTGACTTCTTATGAAAATTCGTTCATTTCTATTTTTTTAACTTGATACTCTGAACATCAGTAGTTTCCTGAAAGGAAGGGAGGCATTATAAAGTATTATAAAGCTCTGCCATATTGGAACTCTCTACATATAAGCCAGGAGAGAGATATTGTCATATTGGTCAGTCAGTGTCGCATGAGCTATGTGGTTTGGTGAAGCCGTGTTTCAGCCTTACGTATGTCTGACATAAAAGCATACTATGTTCATTCTACTACCAGACAGATGCAAATAGAGTTTAGTTTCAGTATATTAAGGAACTAATCTTTTCATTTTATAAGTTATTCAAGACTTTTTTTCTCTGATCTGCTTGAAGGACTTCATTGCTGATATTTATCTCAGTAATTTCTAACAGGTAAACTGTTAACCTTTTGAAGAATGTTATTAATCTCTGTTATTATAGTAGTGATTGGTAAAAATCCAAATGGTACTATCTTTTTCTGGAAGATTTTACTTCCAGTAACTAATTAATACACTGTTAGGCAAGAGAGTATCTGCCTACAAATATTTAGATTTGTATTTTATTTCTATTTAAATAGAGAACTTTTGACATAGTTAAAATTTTTATTTCTGACAGTACAGTTCATGAGACTACTGCAGTCGCTGTCTAAGTGAGGCCCTTAGACCAGCATAATCGTCATCATCTAGAGGCTTGTTAGAACGCAAATTTTCAGACCTACTGAGACCATCTCAGACCTACACAATCAGAAATGGGTTAGAGCTGAGCAATCTGTCTTTTAACAGGTCCTCCAGGTGATTCTGATGCTTGCTCAAGTTTGGAGCTGCTCTACAGAGAGTCTTGTTGAATTGTGTTCACTTGATTTTAATGCAGTGTACTTGTTCTCTTTTCAATTTTTACCATATTTTAAACCTGTATTATTTGTGGGAAGATAAAATGTCCAAATTATTGACTGAACTCAGGTAGCACATATAAAGTGTTTAAAGAAAGACTTCTTAGGCAGATTTGAGAGGTATTATTTCGAGGGATCAGAGTAGATATTTGTATAAATTACCATAAAATGAAGCCCTCAAGAGATTTAATTCAAAATCCTGCATTGTGGAAGTATAATTGTTTGATACTCGGGCTGCTGGGTTAAACAGACTTCCGAGGCGTGAAATCAAGGAATATAAAAAAAAAAACAATGCAACACATGCTCCCGTAGTAACTTTTAAAATGGAAATTAGGATGATGGTAATAGATATCAAAGAGGGAGTATGCTGAAAACTAACTGTATAAAGAAAAAACGTCAAACTATAGTACTCTAAAAGGTCATGGTGTAGTAAATGTATATAGTGTAGAGATACTATTTTAAATAGTGGTAAAAAAGGATTCTAGATTTGGGTACTTGTAATAGCACTGTTAGCCTATGTGAGGATGGTTATTTTTTAATTGTAGTTTAATTAATGTTAATGCTGTAATTAATGTATCCATAATGACTGAATTGAAATGATAGTCTATTACATATATAGGAGCTATAATAATGTTAAATTTACAAAGCTGTGCTATCTATAGCTTCCAGATCTTTGGACCTCGCTTCTTATTGCACAAATAGTGCATGAATATTGAGATATTTCAACTAGTGACCTTAACTTTTCTCCCTGTAAGTTATATTTTTTCGTAGGCAGGTTATATTACTGAACTCCAATTTGAGTCTGATCCCTAATTCTCTTTCATCACTGGTGCTATATGTATATGTATTATATTTATTTTTGTTGGTGGACTAATTTATATGTTAAATGTTAGTTTAGCTCATACATTAGCCTTTCTGAGTGATGTCTTAGCTTGTAAGGTCCTAGGTCCAGGGACTGTTATCTCTAAAGTTTATGTTACACTCAACAAGTAAGATTTTAACAAACGGAACTATTGAGTAATTTTGCTAATAAGAACGATTAAAACTCCAGGTAATGCCTGTTTTTTTTTTTCCAAACAACACCTTATTATAGATTTAGGATCTAGATGGCAGAATGGGGTAACCTTGTATATTGTTAATTTGCTGTTTTCATTTTACTTGCAGCTTCGGGGCATCTAACCTCTGTAACTCTGGATAGAGGCCAAGGATACTTGCATTCAATGTAAAAAAGAATGTTAATAAGTTGGATGTCGTTAGTACTTAGTGCTGTTTTTGATACTAGTATGTATATAGGCTGATAGAGAAGGCAGAGAGGTGGAGAGATGGAGAGGATGGGGAGAGGAGGGAGAGAGAAATGGTAATAACAAGACTACAGAGAGTAATAGTAATAAAAAAACTGCAGAGTCTGGATTGATCTGTATTTGCTCTAAATAAATGTACTGTACTGTGCAGTGTATTTATTTAGCTCAGTAAGAAAATCAATCTTTTTAGGATTTCTACTTAATACCCTTTAATTTAAATTAATTAAAAATCTTAAATAAATGACTTCATTTACAAAAATAATAATTTGTTGTATTTTAGAATTAAAATTCAGACTCTTTTATTTAATCATCCAAATTCAGTGCTTTGAAAAATAATGGGCTCTTTTTTCATCTTAAAGCTAATTGTTGTTAATTATAGAAAACATGGAAAATTCTGAAAAAATATTTGGAAGAAAATGTATGATTCTACCACTCAGAAATAATCACATTTAATGTTTTGGTGTATTTCCTCCCAGTCTTTAAAAAAATTTTTTTTAATTAAGATCACTCGTATCCTTCTTTATTGTTTTTTCAACCTAAATTGCAAGAATTTTCCGTATTTTTAACTAGTCTTCAAAATAATTTTAATAATTGCATATTTTTATATCATAATTTTAATTTTTCTATATTGTCAAACATTTAAGTTACCATTTTTCTTTAATACTATAAACTATGTAGTGAACTTTCCTATTCATAAATCTTTTTTTGTGTGTGTGTGAGGAAGATGGGCCCTGAGCTAACATCTGCCAGTCCTCCTCTTTTTGCTGAGGAAGACTGGCCCTGGGCTAACATCCATGCCATCTTCCTGCACTTTATATGGGACGCCGCCACAGCATGGGCTGACAAGTGGTGCATCGGTGCCCGCCCAGGATCCGAACTGGCGAACCCCAGGCCGGTGCAGCGGAGTGCGCGCACTTAACCGCTTGCGCCACCGGGCTGGCCCCTCCTATTCATAAATCTTTATCTGTACAAATCTGTAAATCTTTATCTGTGTCTGATTATTTTCTTCTAGATTCCTAGATGGGGAATTACTGAGTCAGAGAGTATAAATATTTTCAAGATTCTTAATGTATATTGCCAAATTGCCATCCAGAAACACTGATCCAGTTTAACTTCCACCGGCACTATATAAGATGCCTATTAAGGAGTACCCTTGTCAGCACTAGGTATCATTGCATTTAAAAATCTTTGGGCCGGCTCCGTGGCTTAGTGGTTAAGTGCGCGCGCTCCGCTACTGGCGGCCGTGGTTCGGATCCCGGGTGCGTATCAGCACACCGCTTCTCCGGCCATGCTGAGGCCGCGTCCCACACACAGCAACTAGAAGGATGTGCAGCTATGACATACAACTATCTACTGGGGCTTTGGGGAGAAAAAAAGGAGGAGGATTGGCAATAGATGTTAGCTCAGAGCCGGTCTTCCTCAGCAAGAGGAGGATTAGCATGGATGTTAGCTCAGGGCTCATCTTCCTCACAAAAAAAAAAAAAAGAAAAAAAATCTTTGTCAATTTCCTTCATGAAAAATTGTATCTTATGCTATCAGATATTGTCAAGTAGTAAAATTACTGTTATTTCATATTATAGTTTAAAATGGATTAATTGGACTTTAGAAAAATCATATCTGGACTTTATCAGTTTAAATTAGAATGTAATTTAATAGAAAATTGTCAACAAGAGGAAATTTGGAAATATTTGGTTATTGTAATGGTCTGAGGGTCCATGGGAACCATCTTATTATTATTCAAACAGTGCAGCTAAAACCAGGAGAAAATGCATACCGAGAAGATATTTTTGTACTATAGAAAAATAAATGCTTGCCATTTTTTTTATTAAGTTTTAGGAATAGCAGTTACAGCATAGGAGTTTAAGAGTACTCCTTTGAAATTAGACTCTTTAATGACTTATTAAGATTATGTCTCTTGTTGTCTGTGTTTATATTGGATAAATTATCTAGTTTCTAGGCCCCAATTTCCTATCTATTAAATGAAGATTAAAAGGGGCTTCTTTTAAGGATTATAAAAGATAATACAAGTAAAGTACTTAGCAGAGTGCCTGACAGTTGATTAATGCCAAATAAATGCTAGTTATTATTTGGCAGATTTTGATAGATTTATTTATTCAGAGATATTTATTGAGCACTTACAGTGTGCCACACACTTTCTAGACATTGAGGATATAGCCACAAAACAAACTAATGCATCCCTAATGGAACAAATACTATAATTAGGGGCAAAGGGGGATGTTATCTTGTAAAACAGAGTAACCACAAACAAGAGTTTTAAAAACTTAGAATAAATACCTCATATGCATAAATGGGCTTATGAGTAAGTTAGATAAAGAATGACTTCTGTCTTGAGGGAGGAATACCTTTGCACTGGTTTTTTGTTTTCTGTTTAATTTTTATTCATTTCAAAAGTGATATGATTACTATCTGCTTTTCTTTACTTGCCAAACTCAAGCTGCTGGAAAATAAAGCATCTGACTTTTACTATAACGCATGTTGGAATTAATGATGCTATGATGATTTCTCTGAGAAAGGAAGAAGGAATTGCTTTGTTGAGAACTGAGCAGCAGAGTATATGTACATTTTGAAATATATTAATAGAGAGTATTAGTTTTCCTTGCTTAGCTAATAGCAAAGTGTTATAAAATTGGTCTCAAAAATGAAACAGAAATGTAATGTTTATTTATTTATTCTTCTCTGGGGAAGATTTTCCCTGAGCTAACATCCATGCCAGTCTTCCTCTATTTTTTAGTATGTGGACTGCCAGCACAGCATGGCTGCTAACAGAATGGTATAGGTCCATGCCTGGGAACTGAACTCAGGCCGCCAAAGTGGAGCATGCTGAACTTAACCATGAGGACACCAGGACTGGCCCTGTAATCTTTATTTTTAAGAGTAATATTTGTTTTTAAAATTACTTATGAAATAGTTTTGAATCTCCCTAAATCCGCCACCCCCATAATAACAGAGCTGCAAGAGAATGTTCTAATTATCTATGGCTGCATAACAAACTATCCCAAAACCTAGTACTTAAAACAACAAATATTTATTATCTTAAAGTTTCTGTGAGTTCTGAATCTAGGCACAGTTGAGCTGTGTACTTTGGCTAAGAGTCTCATAATCAGTCTCTTATAATCAAGACATCAGTCAAGGTGTTGGCCGGGGCTACAGTCATCTCTCCTTTCAAACTCACTTAAGTGGCTGTTGGCAGAATTCAGTTCCTCATGGGCCTTTGAACTGAGGGCCTCAATTCCTTGCTGTCTGTTGGCTGAAGGCCTCCCTCAGTTCTTGCTTCTCTATAGGGCAGCTTACAGTGAGGCCACTGGCTTCCATTGGAGCAAGCAAGTGGCAGAGCAAAAGAAGGAAAACAAGATGGTAACCAGAGTCTTTATGTAACCTAATCTCAGAAGTGACAGCCCGTCACTTCTGCAAATCAGTAGGTTGAGCCCATACTCGAGAGAATTATACTGGGACATGAATAGCTGTCAGGAGTCAGGAATCATTGGGATCCTTCTTAGAAGCTGCCTACCTAGCAGCTTCTAAGCAAAAGATCCATGGACAGCATCAGTGAGAAACTGTGATAAGATATTCCTATGGGCCCTAAATACAAGAGGCTGGGGGCAAATCACATCTACAAGACCTGAATAATCTGTGAGGGAGTAAGCATAGAGAAACAATGGATCATCTGACAGACCAGAAAATAGGAAAACCCTAAAATGCTCTATGAACCAAAATACTCTTGCAAGTACTTACTAGAAAACACAGTGGACCAACTTGAGAAAACTAAGTAGAACTGAACTGGGTGCAATTGATATGTGGTAAGGTTGAAGGGATTGGATCATCTAGGCATTATGAACTCTCAAAACTGCAGCCAAAGCCACCTTCCAGGACAAACCTACACTGAGAGGAAATTGCTGGAATAAATAAAGTCTAAATTGAGCAGTACAGGGACAATAGAGATAATAGGAGAAAAATTAGTTAAAAGAGAGGAAGGGGACCCAGCCAGGACAGCTCAGAAAGCAAACTGCTTTTGAAGACCACACAAAAACAACAGAATGAGCTTTGAGATGTTAGAAAAGTTGTGCTGAACTATGCCTCCTTCTAAAAGTTCAGGAAGAGTAATTTCATTTAAAAATGAGTAAAGAAAATGATAGAAGAAAAATGTGAAAGTTATTATAAAGGACAAAGAGAATAAAGAGCAAAATGACTTCTTAAAGACAATGAACGCAAGTCAGGGAGATGTGCCCATAAAATAGATGACTGCTATGATGTACTATTTCAAAACAAGCTGAAATAAATTAAGAAAATGATGTAATATATGAAAGAAAAACATAAATTGGAGTTAGAAAAAGTCAGAAATTAGGTAATAGAACTCAGCGAAGAATAGAAAAAAAATAAAATTTCAGAAATGAACCCTAATCTGAAGAAATTCAGGAGTAAACAAACAGTATGGTTAATGTGTAAAGAGATACAAGGTGAAAAAAGAAATTTTATTTTAATCAAAAAAGAAATGAAAGAGATAAAAGATTCAAGAAGAAGCAACAAATCCTGGAAGCAAAGACAATCCAGTATGGAAAATGCAAGTCCCTGTAGAAGAAAACCAAAGCAAAGAAACTGAACAAATACTAAAAACTATAATTCAAAAAAATGTCCCTGAAATTAAAAAAAAAAAAAAAGATTTGAAACTGGATACTGAAAGGGCACACTGTATATCTGAGAATACTGACCCAGAACGCTGACAGCTGATACAGATGCTAGTAAAATCAATGAACTTTAAGGAAAAAAAAATCCCTTGGGCATCAGGCAAAAAGACTAGATGACTTATAAAGGAAAGAAAATAAGATTGTCATCAGACTTTTTAACAGCAATGCTTTATGCCAGGAGAAAATAGAGTAACATATTTAAGATACTTAAGGAAAGAAAACGTGAACCAAGGGTTAATATGTGGATTTATACCCAGCAAAATAATTTTCAAGTGTGAGAGCCGTGAAAAATCTTTATTGATATGTAATAAACTCAGGGAATGTTCCCATGAGCTCTTCTTGAAGAATTTTACTAGAGGGTAAGCTTCATGCAAAATCACTAGCAAGGTATGGTATAAGGTTTGGTGGCTAACTTTAGATATTTTCTCCTCTCTTGAAGATTCCTAACTCACAGGCACCTTCATTGGCTCAAATTATTTCAAGTATTATGCTATAAACGATCATAATTTGAGTACATTGTTTAATATAGCAGCCTTGAATAAGAAGAGTAATAGATTTTTTAATTTAAGGTATTTCTTGTATAATGGTGTAACCATGGCTCCTTTTAAGAATGGACACACTGCTTTGCTATACAGAGCATGGTTTCTTACTCTTGGCACTATTGACATTTGGGGCTGGATAATTCTTTGTTGTCAGAGCTATCCTGTGCATTGTAGGATGTGTAGCAGCATCCCTGGTCTGTACCTACTAGATGCTGTAGCACCCCATCTTTCCTGTGACGACCGAAAATGTCTCTATATTGCCAAAGGGCAGAATAGGCCCTTGTGGAGAACCACTGTTACAGAGAAGTGTTGGATATTGCTACAAAGAACTTGGTATTACCCCACTGCACTTGATCAACCATGAAGATCCACCTTCAAATTGTAATAGAAAGAAGACCTAATAAAAGAAGTTGATCAGCCAGGATTAATTATAGATTAGATTAGATTAGATATTTCATAAATTTTACTTTGAAATGGGAGATTTTAGATATATATATACACACATGTATAAATACCTGTGTGTGTATATATGTGTGTATACACACACACAATCTAAAAGTAATTATGCACTTACTGGATTAATCCTGAAGTTGTTAGGTGCAATATGCTAGTTTCAGAGAAGATAAAGTGTCAGTGTAGGATATAACAAAAATTTGATTAACAGAATTTCAAAATTAAACATTTTGTCCCATATTTTCATATTTAATCCTTAATTTTAAATTTACCAAATAATTTTCAGTATTTTACATGTTAACCTTCTGTATATTTTCAACATATAAAAACTTTAAAAAAAAAAGGTCTTGATTGTAGTTTGTGCTACTTCAATGGAAGGACTTGTTGGTATATAGGAAAGGCACATTTTTAGGCATATATACTTGTAAGTATATAAGAAAGGCACTCACTTATAAATACCTACTTATCTGAAAATATATAGAAAAGACACTCTTCTGGGCATAACACTGAAATAAAGGTATACAAAGTTTAGGAGTGAATATTGTTCCACCATAATGTCTGTGTGACATTTCCTGGAGCTTTAAACTTGAGTACCAAAATCACAAATTATGCCACTCCTGGGTGAGAATGTTTCATGTCATTCGATTTCATAATGAACACACATTAAATAATAAAATTCATATAGCTGAACTTTGCTTTACCTCAAATTTTCTCTGGAATTTTTTTTTTTTTGGTTATGGATAACTCTCAGGTCTCAAATTTTATGAAATTTGAATATTTTGCTCAATAAAACTAAACCTTTAAAGTATAAAATGTTCATTATTTTTAGGAAAAAGCTCAGATTATTAGCAATCATTATTTGCTAGCCTTCCATTTAGTTACCAAATATCACACGATTAATGGATATATTTTCAGATAAGATAAGGTACCTCCACTTCACCTGTTATAAGCTAATTTTTCATAGAAGTGCTTTATACCTTGGATTGGTTTGAAGGGCCTTACCATCATTCTGGTTTTCCAGCTTTAAAAGTGAAGGTGATCTCTGCTGATTTAGTATGATACATCTCCTTTAGGCCTTGAATTTCCCAGGGCAGCATTTCACAAACTGCCCCATAAGAATAGGTTTGAGGGATGGGGATTTCCAGAAGGATCTGTGAAGCTGAGAAAAGCTGCATGTTGTATCCTACTTAGAGATTCACTATCAGCGTTAACATATTAAGTGCTCTTAGCTAAAGAAAACCATTTAGCCCAGTATTTCTCCAAGTTAATTGACCATGGAATCCTTTTTGGTAGAATATCTATTAAAATCTTGAGCAAATATTTTGTGGACCAGTTTTGGAAGCACTGCTCTAGTACAAGATGAAACCCACCACTTCCTCAGCAACTGTTAAATGACCAGTGGATGGAGAGGTGTAAAAAGCATTAACATAGAAGTTGTAGAGAATTAAAGAAAATATTTGAGGATGAAGGAGGGATGCCAGTAAGTTTTTAAAAAGGGAGAGAATAGGTTTAAAAAATTATGGAATTGAAGGAGCTTGGCATACGTTCTATTAGTTCTATTATAAAGAACATAGCTTGTCATGTGATATAGAAAAAAGTCAGTGGCATTAGAAATTATGTTGATAAAAGAGTTTAAATACTGATTTGATAAGGTTATTAATACTAACCTTATTTGCCATTTTGTAAGAAAATGAAATGTTATCCATTCTGTACATTTATATTATTTTTGTATGTTTTTGTGTTCGATGGTTTTGTTTGTGATTGTAATATTCTTGATGCATTCGGAAGCAAAATGCATAGGAAGAAAAGTTATTTAAACTCTTAACTTTCATTGGACAGCTAGTTTACACACAAATGTTACTTAATCCCTACAGTTGGTGTTTTCAGTAATTTCATCTCTTTTTCAGGTGGGGAAACTGTGGCTTAAAAAGGTTGACTTGCCTAATACCATACAACTAGTTATTTAAGAAGCTGGTACTTGGAACCTAGATCTTTGTATTATGATAAATTACCTAATTATGAGTAAACAGCTGAAATTGGTAATGGACATAAGAAAGGAAAACTTTGTTCTAACCAGAGAATTTCGTTTAAGTCTTTCAGACTGTTAAGAAGCCTGCCTTCTGGTTTTCTTGATTTCTTCTGCCAGAATGGAGGTGATGGAAGGTGAGATGAAGGCAGTAAACTATAGAGATAAGAGGACTAGAGTGCTCTAGAGTTAAACAAGTTGAAGCCCTCATTCTGTCACTTAACTAATTTTGACCTTGGGCAAACTATTAATTTCTTTAATCCTCGATTTTCTAACTTGTTAAATGGTTTTAGTAGTACCGACCTCATAGTAAGTGTTTCATAATTGGTAACTAGTGTCATCCTCATCATCATTAATTATAATAAGTGAGAGCATTCAGTTAGAGTTGAGTTTCTTTGTCAGAGGCACAGGAATCTTTGCCTCTTTCTCTGGCATGAGGGAAAATGATCTTACCTGCTAATTTAAGTGATAGAAAAGAGCAGTGATCTACGATTAGAAAGCTTAAGTGCAAGGGCCTTAGGTTAGTGGAAAAAACCTTAGATTACTAGTACTTAGGGTTTATATTTTATATTATTAATAAAATAGAAATATCATCCTAATATGAAGATCCACTGAGGTAATGGATGTTAATACACTCTTTGTAATATAGAGATAGCACATAGCTCTGTGGAGGAATACTGTCAAGCTCTGAGTCACCACAAAGGATGTACAATTATAATCTTTTATATACTATCATACAATTCATATTTATAAGTATGATTTAAATTGTTTACTTTTTTCTCCACAGAATATAGCTTTTGTCTTTCTAGTTCATCATCAATGAAAAATAAAGATAATAAACAAGTTCATTTGATCCTTTTGGTTACTTAAATAAGAAGAATCTAGCCTGAAGTAAAGAATCCTTGAGAAAACTGCATAGAAGGGAAAGGGTATGGATTAATCCGTATTAGTATGGTAACCGTACTCTTTAAATCAAATCATGGGATACATATTCTGATATAATATGACAATATGATTTAATATTTGAAATCAGTATTGCCCTAGAAAATATGGAAGATATAATCAGTAAGTATAGGTGATATTAGCAAGGATAGTGCTTCTCAGATCTTTTATTCCATGGGACATGTACAGGTTTGGAGAGAGAGAGAGTAGTTGTATTAAGGGAAAGACTTCTTCCGTAAGGGAGAAAAGGGGAAGGATATAGAGTGGGCAGCAGTCTTTCCAAAAGAAGATAGTAATACCTTTAATTTGTATAGTTCTTAAGAGTTTAGCCAATGATTTTTTTTTTCCATATTTTGTCTCATTTAATCCTTACAGCACTTTGAAGTACTCAGAGTACTCCTAGCAGTATTCCTTGTTGGGCAATTTAAACTTAATTTTTAAAAAGATGTACCAGGTTTGTTTATATAGCTATAATTATAGAAAAGAGTCAGTTTTGTACAGATTCTATTCCTAATCCACATAGTATTCACATAATGTGATTGTAATATAATTGCTATAATGCTTTTGCCAATATTTAGTTTTAAAAATTTTCAAGCTGTGTACAGTTCATTTTTTCTCTCTCTAAACTGGAAAATTTTTAAATGTATAGACATAATATAAAGCTAGGCTTTTAATATATATTATCCTCGTTAAGCTTCAGAGTGGTCATATGAAGGTATAGATTATTATCCCCATTTTACCTATGTGCCCATAGTCACATAACTTTTAAACAACAAAGCTAGAATTTGAAACAAGATTCAACTTATTCCAAAGTCTTCTATTCTTGTTTCTCCACCCTGCCTATTAGAATTTATTTTCATACACCTTGCTTTTCTAATCCAATCAGGCTTTTATAGTGTGTACCCAACATTTAGATTTGAAAGTTTTGAGAGAGTATGTAGCTTTTTTTTTTTTTTTTTTTGTGAGGAAGATCAGCCCTGAGCTAACATCCGTGCTAATCCTCCTCTTTTTGCTGAGGAAGACCGGCTCTGAGCTAACATCCATTGCCTAATCCTCCTCCTTTTTTTCCCCCAAAGCCCCCCAGTAGATAGTTGTACGTCGTAGTTGCACATCCTTCTAGTTGCTGTATGTGGGACGCGGCCTCAGCATAGCCCGAGAAGCGGTGCGTCGGTGCGCGCCCGGGATCCGAACCCGGGCTGCCAGTAGCGGAGCGCGCGCACTTAACCGCCAAGCCACCGGGCCGGCCCCTGTAGCTTTGATTCTATAACTTTACTTTATTAGATGCCATTGAGAACATTAACATAATATTAGCAGTTACTACTTATTATATGCATAACACCATGTGCTTTAGCTCAATTCACAGTCTCCTTTACAACAATACTGTCAGGTAGATATTATCTCTGTTTTACATATAAGGAAACTGAAGATGAGATAAGTTAAATTATGTACCTCAAGGTCATATAGCTAATAAATGGCAGCATTGGGATTCAATTCTAGGTTTGATTCCATAACCCATACTTACACTGTATTTAGGCGTATTCTTTTTTTTTTTTTTTTTTAAGATTTTATTTATTTTTTCCCCCCAAAGCCCCAGTAGATAGTTGTATGTCATAGCTGCACATCCTTCTAGTTGCTGTATGTGGGACTCGGCCTCAGGCTGGACGGAGAAGTGGTGCCTCACTGCACGCCCGGGATCCGAACCCGGGCCACCAGCATCAGAGTGTGTGCACTTAACCACCAAGCCACGGGGCCGGCCTAGGCGTATTCTTATGGCCCCAATGTATCTGTATTTTAATAGAGAAATTTATGAAATCTTTCAGAAGATAAGCTATATGAAAATTTTTGACTTTTTTCTCTCTGCAGTGTCTTCCTGGGTAATATTTTGAAAGTAGTCCTTCAAATAATTGTAAATGATTACCTTTTTTATTGTAGTATAATTGACATACATTATATTAGTTTCAGGTGTACAGTATAATGATTCGATATTTGTATACATTGTGAAATGATCACCACAATATGTCTAGTTAACATCCATGACTGTACATAGTTACAGAAATTTTTTCTTGTGATGAGAACTTTTAAGATCTCCTCTCTTAGCAGCTTTCAAATATGCAGTAGTGCAGTATTGTTAACTACAGTCACCATGCTGTACATTACATCCCCATGACTTACTTATTTTATGACTGGACGTTTATACCTTTTGACTCCATTCACCCATTTTGCCCACCCCCAACCCCCTGCCTCTGGCAACCACCAATCTGTTCTCTGTATCTATGAGTTTTTTATTTTGTTTTGTTTTTTAGATTCCATGTATAAGTGAGATCATACAGTGTTTGTCTTTCTCTGACTTATTTCACTTAGCTTAAGCCCTTGAGATCCATCCATGTTGTTGCAAATGGCAAGATTTCATTCTTTTTTATGGCTGAATAATATTCCAGTGTGTGTGTGTGTGTGTGCCACATTTTCTTTATCCATTCATTTGGTGATGGACACTTAGGTTGTTTCCATATCTTGGCTATTGTAAATAATGCTGCAGTAAACATAGGGGTGCATATATCTTTTCGAGTTAGTGTCATTGTTTTCTTTGGATAAATACCCAGAAGTGGAATTACTGGACCCTATGGTAGTTATATTCTTAATTTTTTGAGAAACCTCCGTAGTGGTTTCCGTAGTGGCTGCACCAATTTATATTCCCACCAACAGTGCACGAGGGTTCTCTTTTCTCCACATCCTCGCCAACATTTGTTGTTTCTTGTCTTTTTGATAATCACCATTCTAACAGCTGTGAGGTGATATCTCATTGTGGTTTTGGTTTGCATTTCCCTGGTGATTAATGATGTTGAGCATCTTTTCATGTACTTGTTGGCCATCTTTATGTCTTCTTTGGAAAAATGTGTATTCAGATCTTCTGCCCATTTTTTAATCAGATGTTTAAAAAAATAAACGTTTTCTTGCTATTGAGTTGTATGAGTTCTTTTGGGTATTAACCCCTTATGAGATATATGATTTGCTAATATTTTCTCCCATTCAAGTAGTTGCCTTTTCATTTTGTTGATTTCCTTTGCTGTGCAGGAGCCTTTTAGTTTGATGTAGTCCCATTTGTTTATTTTTGTTTATGTTGACTTTGCTTTTGGTGTCAGATCCAAAAAATCATCACCAAGACCTGTCAAAGAGCTTACCACCTATTTGTTCTTCTAGGAGTTTGATGGTTTTGGGTCTTACATTCAACTCTTTAATCCATTTTGAGTTAAATTTTGTGTATGGTATAAGATAGTGGTGATATATATATTTATTTATAAATATGTACCAGGGAAACAAACTAGAGTTTGGTTAGGAAATGAACTATATTTTGATTAAGAAAAAGGATTATAGTCCTTAGGAATTGGAACAATAGCTCGACCCTTCTCAGATAAATCTTTTCATGTGAAATTTATAAAATAGAGTGCTAAGTTCATTTATACTATATTTAATGCTTGGGTTTATCCAGTTTTGTTGGTTAATAAAGCTACTTTATGATCAGCCATTTGAGGTTAAAATTTGTTTGGCTTAGGGAAAAAGACTAAACTTTTCTCAAAGCTAACATTTGCTTGCTTGAGTATTAATGCATAGGAATGTGAACAGTGCATCATCATGGTTCCTTTTGGAAAAAAAGTCTCATCAGCTTCAGAAACATTTTATATTCCTTAGAAAAGAGTTCCTTGATATTTGTTTATATAATGAAAGAGAAAAGAATAACTTTTGAGTTGTTGTAGGAAACCTTATTTACTATCTAGAATGGTATCATTAATAGCATTCATGAGGATGAAGCATTGACTACAGATAAATCTCTAATGGATGTCTTAATGTCTAGAATTCTTTTTCCAGTAATACCTGGAAAGAAGAAGATTGTATTGATTCATGCTATGTATAGCATCTTATAGAAATTTCCCTCTATCACAATAGTGCTATTGGACAAATACCAAAATTCATGCTTTTGTGTAGTTCTTTTCCCCTCTCGTTTAAAGAGATCTCCTTTTATGTTATCAGGAACAATCAACTAACTTTAGTACCTTTCTTTCTAGCAATGAGAGAAGGAATTTTGAAAAAACAAAAAGAATATTACTTAAAGCATATCACAATTTGTTTGAGAACTTCCTTTTATGGAAAATAAATGTATACTTAAAGGCAATCTTTTATGAGAATCTAGTCACCTATCTTAGAGCAGTTGCCTTTTAAGAAAGGACTATGTATGTATATCAAAAGTACTTTTCCATCCTATAAGCTTAATCAGAGTAACACAGATCAAAAATGTAACTATTGTTTTCATTTGCGTTCATTTCTGCTGATTTGATATTCAAGCAAGCCTGATAACCTGTTTTTCACTCATTTGACAAACATTTATTAAATGTCTACTACAAAGTTCAACATAGTGGGTTCAATAAATAGACAATCTGGGTTTAAATCCTGGCTCTAAAACTCACAACTTTAAGTTTCGGTTTCTTCATCTGTAAAATATTAGTTGGCAACATGTGACTATTTTATAGGCCAAGTAAAACACATCCTCCTTACTCAGATGCCCCTTGGGAGTGGTGCTGCAAGGTTAATCTTTTGTTTGCCTAGTGGAGGACTGATGCATTTTAGATTATATTTAAGTTAGGACATAGGATCTCTGGCTGGTTCCTCTGGTTTATAGCCCTTCCACTGGGCCAATAATTCTTTATCTTTTGTTATTGCCTTCTGATATAATTGCATTGTTGTCAAAGGATGTGGTCTGTGTGATATTTGTGGAGTTTTTGATATTTGTGGAGACTTACTTTATGGCCTAGTGTGTGGTCAGTTTATAAATATTCCCCATGTGCTTGAGAAAAATGTGTATTCTCTAAATATGCCTATCAGATTAAGCTTGATAATCGTTTTACTCTTTTATATCTTTATTAAGTTTTTTGTCTGCCTGAACTATCAGTAAAAGAGCTATGTTGCAATCTCCCTGTACAGTGGTAGATTTGTAAATATCTGTATAAATTTGTAAATTCTACCAACTTTTACTGTAAATATTTTGAGATTAATTTATTAGTGCATACAAGTTTAGAACGATCACTATCTTTCTGGTAAATTGAACTTTTTATCGTTATGTAGTGACCCTCCTTAAACCAAATAGTATTTGATTTAAACCTATTTTGTGTCTTATTGATATAGCAACTCCCCATTTATATGATTAGAATATAACCGGTATAACCTTTGAACGTTTCTGTATACTTAAGAATTAGTAATCTTATAAGTAACGTATCTTTCTATTTTGTTTTTTTTAATCCAGTCTTATTATCTGGCTATAAACTCTTTAGTTAATTAATATTCATTTTTATTGTTTGTGATTACTGGTATATTTAGACTTGTTTTTACTACCCCACTTTAAATTGTTTCTTTTTCCTGCTTTTTCTATGTGACTTTTTTTTTAATACTTTAATGTATGTTTTGGTTTATTTTTTATTCCATTTATAAACACACCTGGCTTCGAAATTGTAGCTCTATTTTTGTTATTTTTAGAGGCTTCCCTGGAAGTGTTGCCATATGTATAAGTCTTAAGTTATAACTTCATCTGCTCTTGAACAGTAAAAGGACCTTAGTACACTTTCACTCTGATTATCTACATTCAGATCTTTGATTATGGCTTCCTTTTTTATGGATCTTCATGCTGCTGTTCTTGGACAGTTCTACTCTTTTCTTAAAAAGACATTATTATTGTCTTCTTTATTTTATATGAACAATGTCGGTTTTTGGGAAATATTTAATTATTTGAGCAAACATTTGTCAATAAACATTTTACAAACAGAAGAGTATGCAAAGCATGTGTACAACTCAGTGAGTTATTATCAAGTATAACCATCACCTAGGGGTCCCCATTTATTTTTTAATTTTTTGTTTTTTTTAATAACAGGTATTTTTTTTTCCTCAGGGAAACATTCGCCCAGAGCTAACATCTGTTGCCAATCTTCCTCTTTTTTTCCCCCTCCCCAAACCCCCAGTACATAGTTATATATCCTAGTTGTAAGTTGTTCTGGTTCTTCTATGTGAGGCGCTGCCACAGCATGGCAAATGACAGATGGGTGGTTTGGTTCCGTGACCAGGAAGTGAACCCCGGGCTGCTGAAGTGGTGAGCACTGAACTTTAACCACTAAGCCATCAGGGCTGGCTCCCTATTTATTTTTTATTTGAATATTTGAATGTTTTTTATATTTATTTTCAGGTTTACCAGTTTACCTGTTCACTATTTATTTGGCCCTCTAAGACCTTCCTTCTGGTATTATCTTCATTTTTCTTGAAGAGTATCCTTTAGCATTTCCTCTGTTGTAGATATTTTGGTGATAAACTGTTTTTGTTTATCTGAAAATCCTTTTTTTCCATCCATGTTCTTGAAAGGTAGTTTTGCTGAGGACATGACTTTCTGTTACAGGTTTTTTTCTAATAGAACTTTGATGATATTATTCCACTATCTTCTGCCTCAAGTAATTGGTAATGAGTCAGCTTCAGTCTAATTGTCATTCCTTTGTTGGTGATCTGCATTTTTTTTAAGATTTTTCTCTTTTTCTTTGGCTTTGTGCAGTTTTATTACAGTGTACTTGGTGTGCATTTCTTTTTATTCTGCTGGATACATATATTTTTCTTGTATCATTTGGGTATTTCATCAGCTCTGGAAAATTTATAGCCATTATTTTTTCAAATCTCTTTTTGCTGTATTATTTATTCCATCCTTTGAGAACTCTAATGGCATATATAAGGCATGTATTAGACTGTTATTATATCTTTCTTGTTGCTTGCTCAGTTTTCTAATTCCACGTTTTATTTCTTTAAATATTTTATGCATCTTTGTTTTATATTTTATGTCTGGTGAATTGGTTTTTCTTTATGCTACCTAGGACTCATGGTGGTTTGTTGCCATGTGTTTTTTGGTGATCTTTGCTTATGACATCATCATCATCATCATTATTTTATTTTATTATTTAGAAAACCTGGGTGACTAAACTGAGGAATTTTCTTGGAAAAGGATTTGTGTTGGGTTACTACTAACCTGGGCCTACTTCAGCTATCTTTCAGAGACCCTAGCTTAATATTGGGACTTCTTAAGAAATCTTAACTTAGCTCAACATTAAAAATCATGGTATTTCAGCCTTGCGGTAATTATTAGACGTTTCAAAATATTAAATATATCATCCAAGGTATGATACTTGAACAATGTGTAAAACCACAAAAATGATTTTTACAGATGTGAATATCATGAAATTTAAATGATTTTTTACCATTTCAAAACCTTATGCATTTTCTCTTGACAGCTAGATTACATTTAACTGTAAAAACGCAATCTTTTATTACCATTTTATTAAAGCAACACTGACATGATTTGTATTGAGTAGTCACAATTGATCAGATTTACTATTTTCACTATTCAACAGTGATTTGAGATCGAGAAGCATATTGTTCAGTCACTGTAGAAGTTTGGCAGTTTCTCAAAAGTTAAACATAGAATTACCCTATATGATCCAGCAATCCCACTCCTAAGTAGTACCCATAAGAATTGAAAACAAGTATTCACAACAGCCAAAAGGTAGAAATAACACAAATGTCCATCAACTGGTGAATGGGTAAACAAAATGTGATATAGTCATACAATGGAGTATTACTTGACCATAAGAAAGGAATGTACTGATAACATGCTACAACATGGATGAACCTTGAAAACATTGTGTTAACTAAAAGAAGCCAAACTCAAAAGGTCACACGTATGATTCGATTTATATGAAGTATCCAGAATAGGCAAATAGGCAAATCCATAGGGACAGAAAGCAGTTTAGTGGTTGTTAAGGGTGGGGCTAAAGGGAAAATGGAAGTAACTGTTTCATGAGTACAGTTTCCTTTTGGGGATTTGAAAATATTTTGGAACTAGATAGAGGTGATAGTGCATAGCAGTGTGAATGTTCTAAATACCACTGAATTGTACACTTAAAAATGGTTAATTTTATGATATGTGAATTTTACCTTAATAATATATTTTTTAAGCATATTGTTAGCTTCTAATTGATCCTATGAAAGAAAGCAGGTTGTGGAATTGAATTCATGTGTAGTCCCTTTGATGCACTTGAGGATAATGTTCCATTAAAATTACTTTCAGCTTGGGGCCAGCCTGGTGGCGTAGTGGTTAAGTTTGTCAGCTCTGCTTAGGTGGCCCGGGGTTTGTGGGTTCAAATCCTGGGAGCGCACCTACACACTGTTGGTCAAGCCATGCTGTGATGGCGTCCCACATACAGTATAGAGGAAGATGGGCACAGATGTTAGCTCAGCGACAATCTTCCTCAAGCAAAAAGGGGAAGATTGGCAATGGATGTTAGCTCAGGGCCAATCTTGCTCACCGTAAAAAAAAAAAAAAAAAAAAAAAAAAAAACTACTTTCAGCTTAATAAATCAATAAACTAAATCAATCTTATCCTGTAGCTTGGATTTTCAATGATAAATAGAATTGAAATTTGTTGAGCATTTCTCTTTCATATACAGTTCTCTGCGTGTGCTGAGTCGATTCATACTTTGTGCGTTAGTGGTTTTGTCCAACTCTAAAGTGAGATATCTACAGATATGCATGTGGGATAGTAGTTGCTCTTCCAAATCAAATGTCACTGATATTATAGGACACTATACAATATCATTTGATAGAGAGATTTTTGCCAGTAGTTTCTTCTGTTTTTTTCTGCAGTCATAATATTTGTCAAGAGGTTTCTGCTTACTTTATAAGCTTCTTAGCAGTTGAGTAAATTGTGCCTGTTTCTCTGGTGGTAAGGAGTATCACTTAAAAAGATGCCTCTTTAATCTTGATTTCTCCTAAATTTTTTTGGACAAAATTTGCCAATTTCCATCTGGAAAGGATTTGGGGAGGAGGGGAAAGTTCCATTGAAATTTAATTGGTTTATCAAAGAGGTCACTTTTGTTTGAAGTGACTTAAGGCTTCAGCAGCTTTCTATCACCATTTGTTAAAGTCCACACAAGTGGGCTCTAGGGGCATATGGATAGTCAGTTAAATATGACCTAATGTATAAAAATGATTGTACCTTCTATTTTGCACTTTTTTTGATGAGTGTGAAATCATCACATTTATAGATTTGCTTATCTGAAGAGTATTCATATTTTCTATCCCTATCAACATTAATTATCTTAATCTGCGTGGTAGGGTTTAGACTGTTTTCATCAACATTTTTACACTTCAGTGAATAATTTTTCAGATGACCATTTAATTTTGTGAATTGGGGATATGATGAAACACAATAGAAATAATTAAAAAGTATAACTTTAACCAAGTAATCAGTAATTGTTAAACTCTGAATATAGTCAAAATGAACTGAATGTTAGTCCTTGTAATGTGTTCAACCTTTAAGAACATAGAATATAATAGGATTTCTCTGGAAATAATAATTTTACATTTCAAATTTGTGACATGTATGTACAAAACTGCTTTTCCCTCTCAAACTGCTAACGGCTTGTGGATCACTTGATAAATTCCAGGGACTGACAGTGATCCATCCTGGGCACTCTAGCACCTTAGTTCATTGTTTTCCAACTTTAATCATTCACATAGCCATTTTGACAATATTTTTCATATTCCATATTTTGCAGTTAGGATTAGATTTGGATTCAAATAATAGAGACCCCAAACAACAGTGACTTAAACAATATAAAAGTCTAATTTGCCATTATCTAAAAGTGTGGAAGTCCATGAGAAAGGGCCAGTATAGTAGCTCTGTTAAAGTACTCAGGGATCCAGGTTCCTTTTATCTCATTACTCTGCCATGCCTAGCCTCCATTGCCAAGGTCACCTTACAAACCTAGAGGGCTTCTTTAGTTTCAGCCATCATCTGTATTCTAGCCAGCAGGAAGGAGAAAGGAATGAAGAAGAGAAGGGCTGAGAGGGTGAATGCCAGCTGTCTTTTAAGGAAGATTCCTGGAAGCTGCCGTAGGTAACTTTGTATAGATCTTAAGTTGTCGGAGTTTAGGCACATGGCCACGCCTAGATATGAGAAGCTTGTGAAATGCTATTCTTTGTTCTGAGGGCATGTGCCCAGTGAAAATTTGAGGGTTTTATTGCTGTGGAAGAGTTATCTGCTTTACTCTATCACCTCTACTCTTATTGCTTTAATATTTTTCTTTAAGTTAGATCCCTTATTACTTAAATAACTGTATTTATAGTACATTGTCACATTAAATAGTAACACCCACCAGAAAAAGAAGAGAACTTTAAAAATCAATAGAGTGAAAAGGCAACAATGAGCCCATTCTCTAGGTATATACTCTTTGTTAAAAAGGGAGATTCGAGTTAGAGAGGTACTAAAGAAATAGAAGCATCAAACTGGGATTTTCTTTTTGATATAATAAGGATTGAAACTAAAAAGAACAAATTTTATCACCATGTGAGTCAATATAATTTTTTTGCCATGGCCTTCTACCATTTCCAAATCATTTCTTATTCTTCTTTCCTATTTTGTGAAATGCTACCCAGTGCATGTGTGTGTGCGCGCGCAAGTGTGGGTGTGTCTATCTAGTAATATAGGCAAATGTACAATTTTACTGTTTAATGTCAAGTTCCTCTAGAATGAAGCAACTTAAATATATTTATAAAATTGTTTTATAATTTAGCATTTTGGTAGTTTATGAACAAATTCTTTAGACTTCTAATATTGAAAGACAGTTTGTATTTTGCTGATAACTCAATTTTCTGAAGACTTTTGTGAGTTTTTCATTTGAAAATGAAACTGCTCATATCTTTGTATGCTATATTTCTATGTTTTATATTATTGCTGATTGCTCTTACTAGTCATATTGCTGGGTGATCTTAAGGAAGAAAAAAGAATTATGCCTGTAACTGGGTTGTAGAAGAACACTGTCATTGTGTTTCTATAACTAATATTCTATGTAGTTTTATCAGTTTGTATCTTGATTTTAAAAGCATGAAGATAAGGATATCAATAGTATGAAGCAATCAAAGCTCAAATTATACTAGAAATGTGAACTATCATAAAAATAATAGGTAATCAATATGTTTAATTAAATTAGAACTGGATCATTATTACCTGATCAGTTTCGAAGAAAGTATAAAGCAAAAGAAATACTTTGTTTCTATTCGTATACTTTATTCTTAGGCAATGGATTACACTGTCTGACAATATTCTGTCTATAGTAGTATTTATGGATTTCTATACAGTATTTATGTCCAATGGAGAATAAAAATACCAGAATTTCTCAGTACCTTTATCTTTTGTTTGTAGGTGGATTAAATTTTGATCCCCCAGGGTTGGTACATTGTCTAATTTGGGGAAAACTAAAATGTGGAGTTTGGAATGGATCCAAAGGGGATCAAAGTTTGAATAATAGACCATGTGAGGAAAAACTAGAGAAATGGAGATTTTTAAATCTAGAAAATAAACTTAAAACCTGATATGTGTACTTAGCTAACATTTATTGAATACCCACTGTGTGTGTAGAATGTTACTGCCCTCCCCCATTGTTACCACAGAGTATCAATAGAATATAAACTTTGGTGGAAATAATATATACTAGAGAAATTGCTGACTCGGAAGAATTCAATTTAGCTGAGTTAACATTATCCCCTACTGTGGCCAACCACCATACTTGTTTTGGAGCAGTGAATAAGACAGACAGGCAAAGGAGATGGAATCAAGGTAATTCCTTCTGCCTTTTTCCTGTCTTATGGTTCTATAACATTTTTGATTATCGTATTTACGTTTTTTGTATGACATCAATTCAACTTGCCAAGTTCTTTCAGTTTAAAAAAAAATGTTGCAATTTTGATTTGGATTAAATTTGGGATTTACTCCCAAAAATTCTTCTCTTCTTTCCCCTAATTTTCATACAGATGAACATAATATAATACTATTATATAATCTATCTCTTATATCCAGAATAATATGACTGGCAAGAGTTGGTGGAAATTTATAAATAAAATAATTGCTAAACCTAAAAAAATTAGTTTCTGGTTATCAGGTAGTATTTTTATTTTTGAATGATATATTCTCTGGATGTCAAATTTTAAATTTGCAGTTATTTTCTTAGAGCACAGTGAAAATTTAGTTCCCTTGCCTCTGCTTCCCATTGTTTCTAGTGACTACTTGAATGTCTTTCTTATCTTGCTCCTTTGAAGAAAATCTGTCTTATTTTTCTTCTAAGTGCCTTTAATAATTCTTTTTGTCTTTGGTTTTCAATACTCTTATGTGTGATAAGCAAGTATGAATTTTTTTTTATTATACTGTCTGTGTTTGATAATCCCAGTATCTGGTGCTCGTTTGAGTGTATTTTTACTGTCTTTTGTTTTTGCTGGTTCTTGCATCTGTTGCCTCCTGATTTTTCTGGTTGTCTCCTGATTGTGGTAGTAAAAAGTTGCATATGTACATTTTAATGGGTTCTTTTATCAAACACTACTCTAACTTTGAGAAATTGTCAGTTGATTTACTAATATGCCTCTATAGCAATGTGTACACAATTTTTCAACCTAGTATAGTCTTTTCTAAAGATTTAACAGTTCTTCAATAAATTTTTTCGGAGTTCATAACTTCTTGTAAGGAAACATTTGGATTTAATTTTTTTTTACTACTTTGAAGCAAAGTATTCAATAATTGATACTATTTTTGTATATTCAAATGTAGTCTGTTTTTTAAAGATTAAAGTATATACTCATTTGAATAAGATAAACAGATTTAGAATAGCATGTAGTTAGGATGTTTGTCCATTAAACTCAAGAATTATACATATAAAAATCTAGTCATCATTGTGAAATCAAAGACACAGTTACTGTTTGCCACTGTAGATAACAGTCAATTTATAAATGAGTTTTTTTTGGGTTACTTTACTTAACAATCAGCTGTTTGGAAATGAGTGTGAAGTTTCTGATATAAATGTCATAATACCTAGGCTGTCCTCCAATGCTTACTTATTAACTCATTGTGGCAAAATTTCGGCTTCACATAGTATTCTTCCTAAGGGAAAAAGTATTGTTTTTTTTTTGGTGAGGAAGATTGGCCCTGAGCTAACACCTGTTGCCAGTCTTCCTCTTTTTGCATGAGAAAGAGTGGCCCTGAGCTAACATCTGTGCCCATCCTCCTTTATTTTGTATGTGGGTAGCCGCCACAGCATGGCTTGATGAGTGGTGTATGTCCGCGCCCAGGATCTGAACTCAGAAACCTCGGGCCGCCAAAGCAGAGTGAGCCAAACTTAACCACTATGCAACCGGACCAGCCCTGGGAAAAAGTATTTTAAGTTCCTTCTGCAGTTGCTAGCACACACATCTCTTCCTCCCTCCGTTTTTTATGGGGTGTTTTTTTGTTTGTTTGTTTTCTTTTTGTCTTATTTGCTTTGTTTTGTTTGTTGGGTGGGTTTGGCAAGAGATACTTCTGGGAAGCAGCATCTTGTTAAACTCTGCTTAAAGAAGATATAGTCATTTTCTAGGTGGTATGATTTGTTTATGCGACTTTTATTTCCATTGGAGGCAGGGCCTCTGGACTCTTGAGTCTCCATTTCTTTTGTTTAGAAACAATATTCATGAGTCAAATGAGTCATGAGTTCATTGGGAATTTCCCAATTTATTGGAAATTCTTAATGTTTACTTTTATGGTTGAATTAGATTGGTGTTTCTCAATGGTAGCACTGTTGACATTTGAGATGGTACAAATCTTTGTGCATTGTAGCATATTTAGCATCCCTGGCTGCTACCTTCTAATTACCAGTAGTGCTCTCCTAGTCATTGTGACTAGCAAAAATGGCCCCATACTTTTCCAGGTTATACCTGGCATGGTACCACCCTCAATTGAGAATCACTGAATTAGATCAGCAACTTTCTTACAATAGATTTTTACCACTTAACAAAATTTTAATTCTCAGATTTAGAAATCTACTACATGCCTGTTCACCTTTGATTCTAATTTTTTATGATTCATTATATAGTAAGTTATGTCAGTAATCAACTGAAAATGTTTTATGCTTAATTAAGGCAGGAGTGTTTGGACTGCTCTGGAGCTGCTCAGTGTTCTGCAAAGGTACCTCAGGCCACAAGAAAGATGGTATTAGGACAGGAGGAGTGGGCAGGATTCTCCATTAGGTGCAGTTTCCTTTTACCTGTTTACAAATTGTGCTTTCAGGCAAGAAAGAGTTCTTCTGTTCTAAGTTATATCATCTTTCCTCTGCCTTAACAGGAACAAATGATTAAAAATAAGAAACGTCTTAGTGACAAAAGTATCCATAAATTTTTTTATGTTTAATTTCTAGATCATTAGGTAGTATAAAAAGTATTAATTATAAGTATTGTTAGACAGATTCCCAACAGTTGTCTGTCTGGGCAAGCTAAGCTCTTTATGAGGAGAATCATCTCTTTTTCAGAGGACCAACCAGTTCAGAGGAAAATTAAATCACCTAACAGACTGTTTGAACTAAAACAATAAATTTGAAGATAATTCTTTGTTTTTATTATACTTAGATCAGACAGTTCTTCCTAAGCCTGTTTGTTCATATTTGTTTCCATTGTAAATTTAATAATTTTATTAATTTATTAATTTAATAAGATTTCCATTGTAAACTTTATTAAAACCATGGTGTCTGTTGGAATGTCCAAGTCATTAAGATGAAGTTTTACATTGCAGCATCTTGATTCTTTGTGGGTCATACCTTTGTTGCATATTCTGAATAAGTGCAACAAAAAACTACCATCTATTTTTTCCCCCAAAAATAAATAGTAGCTATATCCTAAATTCAAGACAGTTACTCTCGGTGATTTCTACAGTGTGATTTAGGGAATTCTGATTATCCTCCTTAGTTCATTGCTAGGTGCTTAGATTCTGGAAGAATTCCTAATGTGATGAGGTTTTTTTTTAAAGAAGTAAATGTAATAAAATGTATACTATTTAGGCAGTAGAATAATTGCTGTCAATTAATTGTAGATCAGAAAGGGGGAAAACAACTAAAGATTTACAGATTTTATAAGAGTAGATAGACCAATAAAATGAAGTAAGCTCAAAGGTGAATTTTTTTACTGGGAAGATTAATTCCTAGAGATATTTAGCTGACCATATAGCCTGTGATTAATCTAGTGCTCCATATCTGGATACTTTTATTTGGATCCATTCGTACTACTATGCTTTTAATTTTTGATTATTAATTACTTTTTTTTAATTATTGGAAAATGAAGAAAATATTTTACATAAATGACCTAGAATAGAACTGTTTGCTGTGTCTCTATATTTTATGCATTTCGTAATGAAGTTGGAAAGTATACACTTACAGAGGCACAGGTAGTTTGCTGAAATAAGACTAATGAGAATTCAGGCAGATAGGTCAGATAGGTTAGATTCAGTGGTTAGAAAAACTAGTCTTTATGTCAGGTCTCAGAGAGCCAGGCCAGTTGCAGCACCAGGGAGAGCTCCAAGTGTGCTCTTTGTTCTGACGCTGTTCTCCTAATGGTAGAGGGTGTTTGTCCTGTGTACTTTAATTGGTTAAACAAGCGCAGCTCCCCTGAAGGTAATAGATTTTTCTTCCTCATTTGGCCAGAGGCTTCAGTTTCGCTGTCTGAGGTCAGAAAACAAAGTACAGCTGTTCAGTAATGAAACTAATTTATATGTTATGTGGTAGAACTGATTCTGAAAAGGAATTCCATAGTATTCTGCCTACTTAGCTATGATTTTTGTCTTGAATAATTTAGCATGATAATATTTACCCCCCTTCTCAGCTTTCCAGAGGATTTTCCCAAGTGCCATTCTTTTTCCCATTATAGTCTGAAACTTACTTTCTTATAATTGCCACCACTTTCCTTTTTTCTTGGAATTTTTACATTCTACTAGGTTTTAAAACTGGAAGAGTTATTAGATTATTTAAGAACTATAAGTAAATGTTATCTTCTGTAATCATTCAGAAATAAATCCAGACGTTTATTAAGGGTGTATTTTACTATAAGGATATGTTATATTACATCTTGTGCACACTCCATATGCCAGTATCAAAGTTTCATCTAGAACCTTCATCCTGTAAAGGATAATTTCTACCCACTGTACAACCACCTAAAGTTTACTCTTCTCTTGCAATCACTGCTTTCTAGCTAATCACAACACTTCACTGCAGTCTCTAGATGACCCACTTCATTTGAAACAAATTCTCTTGTATCTTCAACCTTTTCTTGGAAGACTCTGCCCTTTCTTCTTTCCTCAGTCTTCCTTTTCTTCCTTCTTACTCTTTTAACCTCTCTCTCACCTTTCATACTTCTCAATTCATTTCCTCTCTCCCAACTCTTTTCCCTTCTTCTTGTCCATCTCTTCTTTTCTTTTCTCTTCCTTCTTCCTTGTCTTCTTCCCTTTATATCCTTCTTATTCCTCTTTCTGTCTGATACACTTTCTGTCTCCTCCAATAACCTTCCTTCTGATTTTAACAAAAATCTCTCTTTCTCTACATAACACTGCTACTAGCTGGGTACCATCTCGGGAAATGACCACATTCGTTTTTTCTAAAAAATCTGTTTTAAAGATTTATCACTTTGCTTAAATTCCTCAATTCCTACTCCTGCCTTCTGTACTCTTCTTAGATATCCTGCTAATATACTAAGAAAATAGAAACTGGCATATATGATTTCTTTGTAAACTTCTTTTCCTATCGCTTCAAAATGATCTATATCTTAACTCATTTTCTTCTCACTCTGGATTCAGAAGGAATAACTTCTCTACCTATGCTCTATTTTTTCCTTTGTAAAATAAAAACAAAACATATTTACTGTAGAAAATGTAACTGTAAATAAATTAAAAATTTTTAAATCACATACTTTTAACACTAATTACTGTCAACATTTTGTTGTATCTGCTTTCAGACTGTTTGCATATATTTCCTAATGAAATGTATATTTTGAATAAATAAATCATACTATCCATTGCATTTTCTAATTTTTTATTATGGTATCTCAAATATTCTTACATGTTATTAAGTATTTTTACAACACCATTTTTATTAGCTGCATAGACTTCTCTTTCATAAACCTTAGTGTATCAGTTTCCTATTGGATAGTTAGGTTGTTTTTCATCCTTATAAATGGTGATGGACAGCTTGATTTTGGGGGCTAAATCTTTGAACATATCTTTGAATACATTTTTGAATATCATATTTATTTCCTTAGGGTAATTTTCTAGAGGAGAGATTTCTGAGATCAAATGATACTCATATTTTTAATACTTTTAATGCATATTGTCAAATTCCCCTCCAGAAAGGTTATACCAGTGTATATTTCTACTCTGTATGAGTTTCTGCTTACCTAAATCTTTGCCAAAACTGGGTATTATAAATTTTTAAACTCATTTCATATTTTTAACTTGTATTTCTCATATCAAATATTCCTTTGTTTTTTAAAAATCATATAATTTGCTCATTTTTAAAAATTGGTCCTTCTCATGATGACTTGAAATAGTTTGATATATATATATGAAATATTTTCCCAGGTTATTGTTTATCATTTAGCATTATGTTACTTTTTGCCTTATAGAAGTTTTAAAATTTTTATGGGGTAAATATATTACTCTTCCTTTGTGGGTGCTTCCTCTCATGCTGAGAAGGGCCTTCCCCACTCTAATATAAAGATATTAACTTGTCTTTTCTTCTGGTTATTATTTTTTTTTTAAATTTGCATTTAAATCTTTAACTCATCTGGGAATTAATTTTGTCTGTATAGTATGAGGTAAAAATTTAACTTCTTGTTTTCCAATAATGAATCGATTTTCTCAGAATTAATTATTGAATATGCTATTCGTTTCCCACACTTATTGGACAATGGGCTTCTGTTCTATTAATTCATCTCTTCATTCTGTTTTAAATATTGTACCTTTTAATAGATTTGTTACTTATAATTAGCCTTTTTTATTGAAGAAGTAATCAAGAGCACTGTCTGAAAAAAGAAAAGAAAATTTAAATAACGTAAAGGGTGAGAAAGTCTCACTATGGAGGTAACCACTATTATAGTTTTTTAATTTCATTCCAGAAATACTTTGTTTATATGCAAGCATATAGCCGATCTCTTTTGTTACATACGTAGGAATATGCTATATACACCATTGTTCTGCACTCTTATTACAAATCAGTATATATAGATATAACTCATTTTTTACAGTTACACAGTAATCCAATTTAAGAATCTAAAATAGTGGCTTCCTATTGTTTCAACATGTAGGTTTTTTTCATTCTTTTGTTGTCACAAACTACTGTAATGTTATACATCCTTATCCTATTCTTGGCCAACATGCAGTATAGGATAAATTTCTAGAAGTGGAATAATTAGGTTATAAACTATAACTATTTACAAACAACATAAATCAGCCCTGGCTAATTTCTGAAGAAAAGGAATTTACAGGAAGTCTGGAAACCAGGTCTCTCAACTCCTCCTACTACTACAATAACCTATTTTTGTTACTCCCTAAGAATTCAAAGTTTCATGCAAAGTCCCATTTGGATAAGACTGATTTGTATGTCCATGTAGCTGCCACGAAGTGGAGAAAAGACTTTTTCCACCCTTTTAGAGTCTTTAGTGAGGCCAGACTCTGCTGCTCCTCACGTTGGCGAGTTCCACAAGTAGTAGGGTTCTTGAATGCTAGATATCAGCAAACAAATGTTTAATGCAGTCCTCACTTTTGGCTGCTTAATATCTGTACACAACACTTCTTCTCACACGTACACTTGAGGCAGACAATAAAAACCTAATAAATTGAAATGATTCCTCTTCCACCTGTAAACCTGTAAATGTGCTTATTATCCACTCTCCAAGGAGAGACAACCCAACGTTCCATAAGTTATTCCATCTAGCTGTAAGTCTAGGGTCCCTTGGTGATATCCTCTAGACATCTGTTTTCCTCAGACTATAATTATATTCCTAAAAATGGAAAATTGGAGGCATACTCCCCAATATCTAAGTGAAGTTACGTAGAAATACACAAAAGGAAATTTTTTATATTATAAAAGTGAGATAAATTATATTTTAAATTTCTTAACCATAAAAAAACCTTTTGTGATCTTTTTAAAAGATATATTTATTAATTTCATCATTATTCATCTCCCTCCATGAGAATCTTAACCCCGTTTGGATGGGGATATTTGTCTGCTTTGTTTACTCAGTATTCTAAGTATCTAGAATGGTGCCTGGCACATAGTAAATGGTTAATAGATATTTGTTGAATGAGTGACGGAATACTATTTGAATGAGAGCAGTAAGCTTCAGTTTTTTTTAAAAAATTCCAGTTTAATAGTCTGTCATACATTGATTCAAAATTCTGTTTCTATATTCAGTTTATTTTGATACTTGCTTTTCCACAGTGGAAGAATGATGTGTGGATGAAAATGGGACAAATGCATCATTGTGTACACTTAAAACATCATGGCCCTCCTTTTATTAATTCCTTCTGTTAAGTATGCAGTGTTTTTCTGTTGAAATTTATTTAACCTTTTTTCATCTTGCCTGAGATCAGTTTTCCTTGTAAATTTTGAGACACTCACATTTTTACATTTTTTATAAAAAGATTCAAATCAATTTCTGGGCAGGTAAGGACAATGATAGGTAAAGATAAATCATAGTTTCTCCATATATCCTCCAAAGTCAGTAAAGATCACAAGAAGAGCAAATAAAACTACAAAATCCATACCCTCAACATAACTAGAAGATAGCAGGCTACAAACTTGAAGTTTCCTTTAAGTGGAAAAGTAAACACCAAATCCCAGCAGAGATCTTTCTGTCTCCTGACAAAAGCATTTGTGGAGAGCAAGGGCAGTTCTGAAAAACTGGAGAAAACTAGAATGGCTCTAAAATCACCGTCAGAAAGAGAAACCACACCTTAGGTACAAATGAGTCCCGGTAGATCAGAGAACTGACTGCAGATCTTGGGCTTAAAAGTGTGTGTAATTTGAGGTGGCAGTCTTTGAAAAGTATTTTTTCTGAGGGAGAAGAAAGTTAAAGAGAAGGGAAGGCACCCTTTGGAGATTGGATAATGAAGGAAAAAGAAGCAAAAGGAGGAAATGTAAGGTCCTGTGAGATAAAATAGGAACCCCTCCCCCCAAATTAGAGGACACACAACCACTCTACTTACCATCACCACCAAAAAAAAAAAAAAAAGAAGTCATCCATTAAGAAAGCATACTTTGCTGCACTAACAAAAGAAGGGACTCTTGAAATAGAAACAAAAAAGAAATTATCCCCGAAAACCCACGAAATCACAAAGAAACCTAGGAAGAAATGGGAAGAGAGTTGATTGAGCCCAAGAAAGATATGGAAGAAAAAGACAAAAATCATCTTAGAAATGAATTCTAAATTCTAAAATGCCCAAGGGAGAATGGACTCAACTGAAAATTTAATAAAGAGCATTGAAGAAAGGCAGAAAAATAATCAAGAAAATGAATTAAAGAAGTTAAATGGGTAAAAGAGAAAGCAGTTGAAAGTGAGACAAAAAAGGTTTCAATATATATGTATAATTGAATTAGAAAAACTAAATAATGGGAACAGAAATAATATTTAAAACTATCATTTAAAAAAATTTTCCAGGGCCGGCCCCGTGGCTTGGCGGTTAAGTGCGTGCGCTCCACTGCTAGCAGGCCGGGTTCGGATCCTGGGCACGCACCGACGCACCGCTTCTCCGGCCATGCTGAGGCCGCATCCCACACACAGCAACTAGAAGGATGTGCAGCTATGACATACAACTATCTACTGGGGCTTTGGGGGGAAAAATAAATAAATAAAATTATAAAAAAAAAAAAAAGTAAAGTATGTAACTAGATTCTCAAGATTGGCCACACTTTTATGTACTCTTCGCTAAGATATCCATTCAACCTCTGTTGTACAAAATCTATTTTTTAGTGACTTCATATCCCATTATGAAGTATATTTGAAGATTTTACTTATATTTGAACAACCTCTTTTTTATATAATTGACCACATTGAAATCATCCTGTAGCATTTTGACACTTCTGACTGGAACTTCTTTGCTGCATTACCCTGCCTGTAAATGACACAGTGAATGATTTTCGCATGTCTAATCTTACCTTATAATCTTCCTTCCCCCCTTCCTCTTTCCCTTTTTTCCCTCCCTCTATCCCCTTTCTCTTTCGTCTTCCTTGGTCACCTCCCCCGACTTCTTCTCCTGCCTAGTTAAGGCAGCTGCTTCTTCATTGTGGCTTTAAGTAGAATTAACATGTTTTTCTGAAAAAAATTTTTCTAAAAAAGTAATTTGCTTATGAGAATATATCTTCTCTGGTACAGCTTTTCTTTAATGACTCACCAAAAAGTAGTTCTTTGTGAATTTCATTTTTGAAAGAGAATCTAGTAAATACTATAAGCTCAGATATGTTAAAAACATCTGTATTTGAATTCAGCTATATAGAAAACCTCCCACACAGTATAATTTGCTCTAATCCTTGTTTCTTCAACTCCTCAGTAGTGTTTTCTTATCATTTTCCAACAGTATTTATTTTGTTGCCATTTTTCAATATATTAATTTGGCCATTTTTATCATGAATGAAGAATTGTTTTCCCAGTGATGTGGAAAAGACTCTTGTAAATACTTATCAGTACACTTACTTGAAATAATATATATTTTTAAACTTTAAGAAGTTTTGATTAAGGTTCAATGACTTGAAAATTATTGCTGAGAAAAATGTAGAAGTCTGTCTTCAAATTCTGGATACTTAGAACATCTTGCAAATCATCAGTAACATAAAAAGTATAACATTAGGGGCCGGCCCGGTGGCGCAAGCGGTTAAGTGCGCGCGCTCCGCTGCGGCGGCCCGGGGTTCGCTGGTTCGGATCCCGGGCGCGCACCGACGCACTGCTTGTCAGGCCATGCTGTGGCGGCGTCCCATATAAAGTGGAGGAAGATGGGCACAGATGTTAGCCCAGGGCCGTCTTCCTCAGCAAAAAAAGAGGAGGATTGGCGGATGTTAGCACAGGGCTGATCTCCTCACAAAAAAAAAAAAAAAAAAAAAAAGTATAACATTAGCCTAGGACAAGGTTCATCATCAGTATCAGGGCATGTGAATCCACAATTCAGATAGGTTTTTTTTTTTGGATAATTTAGGAATCTTTTGGCCTACTTCTTTCATATCTGATTGCATTGCCATTGTTTTTACTTCATAGTATTGTTGATAATGAGCTCATGTGAGAAGTGTCAGCTCTACCATTTTCTTGTTTATTTTTGTTTGCTTTATTCAAACTGTGGTTTCTTTGAAGGAATATATTTAATCTTATCTTTTTTTGTGAGAGATAGTTTAGTTAAAATTAGATAATATTATTTTTAAATCCACTTAACCTAGACATACACAGACATTAGTCCATGGAATCTAATGAATGATTAAGGTTCCACTGGTCAAAGGCTAGTGAATGAATGAGGATTCCACTGTTGGCTCCTCCGCATTGTCTCACGTGGGGTAACATATGGACTGCCTGATATATGGAATGAGGGAGGGAGGAGGCAGTATTGATCCATAAATTAAATCTCTCTCTATTGGAGTATCTTGTGTTTGTGCCCCACTTTGAAGCATACTCTTCTGCAGAAGCAAGAACCGTGGATCAAGTTGAGGTATAATGTTCTCAGAAAGCCTGTACTAGTCAAGGAGGTAGACTGGGAATTCTTCATTATGTATGGCATAACATAGGGGCCATATGAGAGATCCAAAAGTAAGAATATTCTGGATGCTTCATTTTATTAAATAACCTTTGGCATCCTTTGTTTAGATATTTTTTTCTTTGAGCTACAGGTGAATTTAATGTTATAAAATTTTCAATATTGAAGTATCATTGGATTTCTGCAATAAAATCTTCAGTCTTGAGTGTGTCGTTAATATATATTAGTAGATTGTTTTTTCAAGTATTTTATGTGTAGTCTTTTTTAACTACGATATTTATGTAATTTGTATGTAGTTTGTCAGAGTTTTTTTTTTGTGAGGAAGTTTGGCCCTGCACTAACATCTGTTGCTAATCTTCCTCTTTTTTTCTTTTTTCTCCCCAAACCCCAGTACATAGTGGTGTATCATAGTTGTATAGTTGTAGCTGTTCTGTGTGGGATGCTGCCTCAGCATGGCTTGATGAGCGGTGAGTAGGTCCGTGCCCAGGATCCGAAACAGCAAACCCAGGCCACACAAGAGGAATGCGCGAACCTAACTGCTACACCACCGGCCCAGCCCCCAGTTTGTCAGAGTTTTGCTAGATTAGTTTTCAAGGAGCTTCTAAACTGTTTCTGTAATTGGAAACATTTTTCATAGCAATGGAAATATCTGTTTTTTTGAAAGTTTGGAATAACTCACTACTCTTTTTCTGATGTTTTTGAAATTTTTTTGATTGTGAAATATATCAGACACAAAAAAGCTTAATACATGCAAGTTTATCTACATCAAAACAAGAAAAAATAAAACGCTACTAATACTTTAAAGCCTCTTATGTTTGTTTCTTTTTTGCGTTTCTCTCCTCAGGAGTAAATCCTAGCTTATTTTCTAGGTGATAATTATTGTCTGGCTTTTCTTTGTGGTTTTACCACATACTTTCTATTGCTAAAAAATAAATTTAAGGTTTTTTTGCTTGTTTATGACCTTCATATAAATGGAATCATAATGTATTCTTCTGAAATGATTTTTTTTACTTAACATTTTGTTGTTGATGGCCATTTTTATCTATCCATGTCAGTTTATTAATTTTCACTGCTGTATATTTCATTGCATGAATATGGCACAGTGTTTTTATTCATGCTATCATTTATGAATATTTGGCTTGTTTGTAGTTTTTTCTAAGAGTGTAATTGCTACGTCACAGGGTATTCTTTTTCTCCTTTTCTCTGCATATTATATACATTATTGTTTTTATTTCCTTTTAATGATTTGGAAAGTAATGATCCTGATTTTAGTTTGCTGTTAAGCACTTACAAAAAATTTAGAAACACTACCAAGAACATATTTCTCTTAATATTAGCTATGAGAATAAGCCCATTTTGTTCAGTCTTCCTGTATAAGTAACACAGAGTATAATTTCAGTTCTTCTTCCTACTACTTCCTTCTCTTTTTTCATTTTTGTGGAAAAGTTCTTGAACTTCACGTTCGGAGTATCATTTTCAAATTATTTTAATAGTTTTACATTTTTTATGTTCTCTTTTTTAATTACCAATGACATTTGCATTCTCTTTTGTAATATAATACTTATGATTGAGACTAATATCTGAGTTTAAATAGTTTGTGTGCACATCATCAGTCATCTGTGTTGCTGTTTAACCATTCCTTAATTTTGATTCATCTATCAGAGTACTTGTTTGAGTGTTGTTGTTTTTTTTTTTTTCCAGAGTGCTATGTGCTTTTATTCTTTCTGAGTCTTTACATATCTGAAAATGAATTTCTGTTGTCTTAGATGAGCAATGTGATTGGGTAGTGATTTCTTGTGAAATAACTTTTCTCCTCAAAACTCTGGTATTTGTTCATTATCTTCTAGCAATTAATTTTGAAGAAAAGTCAGAGCCTAGTCCAACTATTCTATGAAACTTTGGGGAGTGGGGGTGGTTCTGGATACTCCTAGGAATCTTCTTTATCTTTGAAGTTTAAATCTTTCATCAAGATGTGTCTGAGTGTTTGTTTTTCTCTTTTCATTGTCTTGCCTGCTGACCCATGCACCCTTACACCCCTGCTGCAGGGGCCTTTGTGTTGTACACATTAAGCATTTTACCTAAAGAAATTCTCTTATGTCAACGATTATTGCTTCTGTTCCATTTATTCTGGTCTTTTCCTTCAGGACCACCCGGGTTTTTTTTCTTCCTATGTTTGAGCTCCTGTTTATCATGTGTCTCGCTTTTGTCCACCAATTGTTTTCATTTGTTCTTTTCTTTTCCATGTAGAATGGTTTCTCAAGCTTGCCCTCTACATTACCGGGATGATCTTCTACATTGTCAAATCTACTCTTTAATGCCTCAACCTTTTTTTGGATAATACTGGGCAAAGAAATTCATTACCTTTATGGTTTCCAAGCCACCATACTTGATTTTGTGCCTGGTGTTTCATCTTGAAGTTACTTGTATACCCCATCAATAGAGGTCTCATTACCTGATGACACCAGTCTTTTCATGCTGGTGCTTCTCATAGGTGCCCCACATCCCTGGGTCTTTGGGTTTGTTTTTACAAAGAACCTGCAAGGTGAAGTTTATAAAAGACTTTGCTTCCTTGGACAACCACTGAGTTCAACCCAATTTTCTATAAGATTTTTTTAATAATTGTCACTGTCTAGATCCCATTATTAGACACACCCTCACATTCTGTTGATCCTCAGTGGCTAAAGGAAATCCAGATTGAACTTGCCTTTTTATATGCTTTGACCAAGGATCTTCTCTACTTTCCACTAGACCCCATTACTGTCTCAAGAACTATTTTGCAGGTTAGTCTTGTGGATATTTGAAGTTGCTTTTAATGGATCAGAATTTCTAGAAGTTTCCAACTTACAAATGATGCACTATCCTATTTTTACTCTTCAAAGTTCACTGCAATTGGATTTAAGGGAAGAGATTAATACAGGTCCTTAACTACCATCTTTTCCTAAAACATTTCAAAAAGTTTTTATATTGAAATATTCCCAGTCATATACATTTGATTTTTTTCCCTTGATTCAAGAATAATCAAGACTTTCTTGATTGGTGGTGGTTGTTATTGTTGTTTTTTAACTTCCAAGAATTCTACCAAAATATTTACAGGTGAAATTATATGATATCTGACAATTGCTTTAAAATAATCTGGGAGAGGGTTGTGAAGATCATTAATTGTGGTATAGATGAAATAAAATTGACCATGTGTTGATATTTGCTGATGGGTACTATTGTACTAGTCTTTCTACTTTTGCATATGGATTTGGAATTTTACATCGTAAAAGTTATTTTTAATTTTCCAAGGTTTAATTTCTTTTTTTTGAAAAAAATTTCCTTGAATTGCATTGTGGTTAGAGAATGTGCCCTATACAATATTTAATCTTAACTTTATTGTGGTTTTCTGTGTGAAATGATATATGATCATATAGTCACACTTATTAAGCTTTTTAATTGAACAGTGCCATTTAAAATAATTTCTAGGGGGCCAGCCTGGTGGCGTAGCGGTTAAGTTCGTGTGCTCCGCTTCGACGGCCAGGGGTTAGCGGATTCAGATCCCCGCACTGACCGATGCATTGCTCGTCAAACCATGCTGTGGTAGCGTCCCATATAAAGTAGAGGAAGATGGGCACGGATGTTAGCCCAGGGCCAATCTTCCTCAACAAAAAGGGGAAGATTGACAACAGAGTTAGCTCAGGGCTAATCTTCCTCACACACACACACACACACACACGAAAATAATAGTAATAATAATTTCTATATTATATGCCAACTTTTCATATTTGCTTCCATCCTCTAAGTCTTTGTCTTATGGCATAGAATCCACCACAAAATAAATCAATGCCAAGTTGAAGAAAAAGAAGCTATAACTCACCCCACCTGAATCTGTTCCTAATGTTAAACTAGGAAACCTAGTTTTCTGTGGTTGCCTGATGAGAGAATTACTGCCATCTGGATTCCAATATTTTACCAGTCTTGAGTTAAATAGGTAGTGTACTAGGCAGATTACTGTAAAAGCTCAGTAAATACTTGTTTGAGTAATATATTAACTATTCAAAGTGATGTCACTGACTTTGAGAAGAAAGAGAGAAATGTGTAGTCTAGCATTTGTAGTTTAAAGAGTGAACACAATGTATCTGTTAGTGTATAAGCTCAAGGTCAGGATAATTAAATCTGAAGACTTATTAGACTTTGAAATGTAACTTTATATTTTAGCTGCTTTCTCTTGTCTGTTAATACTTTTTAGTTTTTAGAGGTATAACTCTTTGAAAAACCAAAAAAACACTGTGTGCTTATTTGTTGAGAGGGACAAGAGATCAGAACTGGGTGCCAAAACCTTAATTGAACTAAGAAAGGTTCAATCTCAGTTGGAAATATTTAATTATGACAGTGAGAACAAGTACTGGCCCTCACACCAGGGGAAATAAAAATTACAAAAATTATAACAATTTGCCTAAACCATAAAATTGGAGGAATAGGGTTAGAATATGCCAAGGGACCAGAAGTCATATATTTGTCAAATCTTATGAAAATTTGAATTATAAAGAGTTTTATGTATATAATAATATATACTATTTATTATGGGTATATAGTACTTGTGGTATTGTCAGCCTCTCCATGTTACTTATGCTCCCTTTTGGGTATTCTGGGAGGTAAAAGATCATATTTATGGTCATTCTTTACTAATGATGTTGTTTTCTCCCCCAGCTGTAATAAAAACCACAAATTTTAAATCTGTTCCCAATTATTAGTAACAAATATGTAAAGAGCATCTTAAATATTATTAGTGTAAGATTTTGATTTTAAAATTGTCTTCATTGTTATTTTGATTATATATAGATAAAAATTATTTAATAAAGATTATTTATCTTTAGTTTATTTTTAACCGTTCCACAATGAGTTCAATCAATTCTGAAAGACCATACTCTCTAAAATACCTCTATCAATACGATTGCCTGAATGATTTTTTCTGATGTAGGTAATCTCTTATTTGCCCGAAATATGTCACATAGTTTTTGAACAGCTATTTGAGTCTAAATTTATATATACTCTTCTTTTGATGATATCTGCATTAGATATTCAAAAAGAATAGGCTTGATTTATTTACCTATTTAAGTCCATTGTAGTTCTTTACTGGAGAGAGCCTGCTTCTTTTTAATCATCCTTTTGTTTTGTTTTGTTTTATGTTTTCAGAGAGTAACTTCTCTCTGCTTGGGGACATCCCCAGGATCAGGGTGAAGTGTGTGCAGCTGCATACTCTCCTCAGTGTTCAAGAGTTTTATCTGTGCATATGTCTCTGCTTTAGTATGCTGTATCTCCAACAGTAAAGAAAAGTGTTGGATTCACTAGCTGTCAAGCTACTGGCTAGGAAAGAGTTGTTGGCTAAAATTGAGCTTACATGGAGAATTTGGAAGGAATGGAAAGGAGCAGTTCATTCTTTTCCATGCTCAAAGATGTGAAATTATTGTGCCTTATGAAGTTGGAAGGAGAAAATGAGGAATGGTAACAATTTTCCATGTGATTAGTTTTTATATTTGTAAAATTATAGTTCCATTCATCCCACTTTGAAAGTTAAGGTTTGGTACAAATAACAAAATAATACTTCCGAGATCATCCTGTATGTTCATTGGTAACCCCCTCCCTCATCTCAGCTGTCTGTAACTAAAAAAGCAAAGGGATGGCTGGGTGGCTGCAGGACTTTGCAAATAGACGGTAATGGACTTCGTACCTGCATGGATCAGGAATGGTAGAAGGATTGATTTGTGAAACAATCACATCTAGAAGTTTTCTAGGATAAATGTAAGTCGTTGTATTAATCAGCTTAACTTGTTATTTGTGAAGTACAATAACAAGTTCGTTAGTCACAGTGTTGTGTTTGACAAGGGTTTGACTAATTGTTTCCTCATTTTAAAATCGTACTTGAAAATCTTATTATAAACTGGTAGGTGAATTTGGAAATTTAATTCTAATTAATTTGGGAAGATTGATCATACCCAGTAATGGTGATACAGTGGAAGATATAGAAACTATCTTCTAAATTGGTCAAAATGTATTAGGCACATCACTTTTGGATGAGAATTTGGCCGTATTGCTAGTTATAAATGAGCATATCATTTCCAATGTCTATCTAGAGAAAAATATTCAAACAGGTGCACAGATTAAACTTATTGCTGCATGATTTGTAGAGATCTAGTTAAATTATGATGTATCAATAGGATCAAATATTATACAGCTGTTAAAAAAACTGAGGTAGTACTTTGCTTAGACATGCTCTAAAATACGTTGTTAAATAAAAATATACATAGAAGGGGCCAGCTCAGTGGTGTAGTGGTTCAATTCGCACGCTCTGCTTCTGGGGCCTGGAGTTTGCGGGTTCACATCCCGGGCATGGACTGACACACCACTCATTAAGCCATGCTGTGGTGGTGTCCTGCATACAAAATAGAGGAAGATTGGCGTGGATGTTAGCTCAGGGCCAATCTTCCTTACAAAAAACAAATAAATAAAATACGCTGAAGTATGTACTTGAACCTGTGGTTATGTCTGGTGAGTGAGATTGGGGAGGTCAAGGGTTAGAGAATCTTCTCATTTTCACTTGGTTTTTACAACGACCACGTGTAATTTTTTTTAATCAGTAAATAAATTGTATTGCCATTTACCTACATGTAGTTGTCCTTTGATATTCCCTACTTCTTATATTTTTATTTGAGTGGTGGTATGGTCTTTTCTGAGAATATAAAAAACACTTTTTTAGAATTATTACATTGTTTGTCTGTAGTATTACTGCTGAAATGACTGTTCCACTACTATAAGAGGTTTGTAGTATCTTATTATTTTTTTTTTATTTAAAGCCTCTAGAAAAGGAAAACAGATAGATGTGGTAGGAGTTAAAAAATAAGATGTAAGTTTATTTTTAAATCTCTGCTGTGCTGTTTTTCTATTTCAGTTACCTAGAAAAGTACGAGAAAGTTCATCATTTTGGGGAGGATGATGATGAGGTACCACCAGGCAATCCAAAGCCACAGCTTCCTATTGGTGCAATTCCATCTTCCTACAATTACCAGCAACACAGTGTGTCAGGTAAATATCTTTGGAAATTAACAAGGCATAGGTCCACAGTTTGGAATTAGGAAAGTAGACATTATCCAATGAATTAGTCCCTTACTTTGCACATGAAAACCCTTAAAGCCTTGGGGTAGTGCAGCTTTCAAAGGTCAACATCTAATTGGTATCAGGGCCCTTTCTGTCATAGGCTGCATAAGATTTTTAGTTGTAGGAATTTTCAGAGTTACAAATACCTATACTTCCAAGTGAAGTTTTTTTCTTATTTGTTTGGCTAATGATCAGTTTAACCTGAATAGTCACTAAAATGAGAAGAGGAAGTTTCTGTTAGGATTAGAGAAGCCACGAGTGCTCAGATAGCATCTACTAATTTTCTACAATTAGTGGAATTTCCAGCACCAGAATTCCTCAGAAATGTTTCTAACTATTTGGCTATTTTCCTGCCATGGTATGAAGAATAAGATTTTTTTTCATTTAAGTCTCCTTGTAATGATTATAGAGGAATCTGCAGCTAAAAAGAACGGGACTCAAATTGGAAATAATCAGGTTGAGTCTAATAAAGAGGTTCTTGAGGCAGAGTAGATAGGGGTTCCAGTGTTTAGTGGTTCTGGGGGTTGGGACTGCATTGACTAGGAAGAGAGCTCTGAAGAGATAAGCATCTCTTTTCTTCAGTCACTAACATTTGGCCTAAAAAAGAGGAGGTATGTCTTGGAGAACAAGGGTTATATTCTTTATAAAATATACATTTATCTTGATATTTGTTATTCTTCATTGTTACTAGTCCCAATGTCTTATAGGTAATCTTTAGATTTAAGTTCTCTCATTTGTGCCAGTATCACTAATTTTCTTTTGTTTTATTTTTCCATTGTCTATTTTCAAAGTTTCTTTCATGTTGAATTTGACTCCGTATTTCTTCCCCAATCAGTAATAACTGAAGAAACAGACTCTCCTAGAATCTGTGCTCTTCATTAGAAGAGGCTTCACGTGATGCTTTTGTATAATTGGGGTGGTGGTGGTGGTGAGTGCAAACCAAACTTAGCTTTATTTTTAATGAGCAGTTATTACCTCAAGAACCAAGGTTAAAGGAGAACATTTTAAGTCACCATATAGAAGATCTTGCTAATAGTTTAAGCTGATAAAATAAAATGGAGTGACTTGGTAAGTGATATGTTCCCTGTTCCTAAAAAGGGCTAATGACTGTAATCTAATTCAAGGATGTTATAGAGGGTATTCCTACAATTGAATGAGACATTCTACTAATGACCTTTAAGACCATTTTCAACTTTATAACTCTGTGTGATTCCTATATTACAGTAACAGCAGAATTGTCCATTCTTATAGTTGAAATAGAGTTTGGTGTCTGCTATTACAGCCCCCCAAACTGACCCATTTCTACGTTTGAACCTATTTACAATGAAATTTTTCTGGATCTGTTTTTTTTCCTCCTCCTCTAATTAAAACTGATTTACTTCAAGAAACAAGATGTGAAATATTTCTGGTATTTCAGAAGCCTAATGAAGTCATTGATAGAGCTACACAAGTCAAGGGAATGAGAGAATTGCTTAACCTGGTGTTATAATAACTCCTTTCTGATGCTGTCATATGTCTTTCTGTTTTTAAGGAGAAGCTTAGCAGTTATGTAACGTATGTACCATGCTTATCAAAATCAGGTTTGGGGACTCATAAAAGGAAAGAAACTAGAAATTGCTGGGGAACATCAAACTGCTGTATATCTAATTCAAACTGAAAAGAGGTACTATTTCAGGGCAGCATTTATGAATTTGAAGGTGCTTTTTACTCTTCTAGAAGGAGCCATAGCGACATTATGACAGTGTTCTAAAAATTAACATGATTATCAACATACAAAACAAATCCCTTACTGATGATTCTTTTCAAGTGTCTTAAAGGAAAATATAGTAAGCTTCATAGCTGTCACTTTGTGTGTGTGTGTGTGTTTTAAATAAACACCAAAATAGAATAACACAGTGGCAGTTTAAAAGCCTTGAGGAAATTTTGGTTAGAACTTTAAAAGATTCATGTCTACGTCTTTGATCATACAGCCTTACTCTCCTTGTAGGTTTGAATAAATGTATTTGGATAACTGTATTTATCTCGAGATACTTAAACATTGTAGATATTAGGAAAAGCTAATCTAAAACAATATTTTGAAAGGTAATATAATAAATTTCAATTGGCAGTAGCTCCAGGACATTTGGTATGAAGTGCAGTTCTACTCATAATTGTCATAATAGAATATTGTACATTGATAGAATGTGGGACCAAGTTTTCTTTTAAGGATATTGACTCTTTTTGCCCAATGACTTTAAGTGGCAAAAATACTGAACAGATTTTCCTTTGAACTTGAGGATTATTAAACATTGGCATCAATATAGGGTGGTTTTGCCATTTATTTGCATAGTTTTTTGTTCTTTTCCTTGCAATAAATACCTAATCTTTGGTTTCCTTCTTTTTCTATTCTTTTTTCCTTGGTATTGATTTGGATGCAATAAGTTTTACAGGACTATAGGGTAGATTATTAAGGACGTTTTGTTCATCTTCTCTTACATTTTTAAATTAAAATTTTAATTAATTTTTAAATTAAAATAAAATTTTAAAAATTTATTTGCAGTATCTTTAGTAGAAAAATTGTGAAAGACACAATTGACAAATGAAAATTCATTGAAATTAATAGAATTGTAGAATTTTAGAGCTAGCCAGGATTTTAGTGGTCATTTAATTGAATCCAGTCATTTTGATAAAAGGAGGCCAAGCACCCCGTCCATTTGCATTTTTGGTGCTTAAATTTGGACAGATTTCGTACAGGAAGATTTTTTTAGCTTTATCAGTTGTATTGGAACAAAGATTTTCCTTTAAATGTTCCATATTCTAACAGACATTTGGACTACAACAATCACTGCCAGTATCAATGGAGAGAATGTGTTGTATAATTCCTGCAATGTAAACAGCACTCCAGGAACAATTCTCCCTTTCCTCTAAACTGAAAATAGAGTAGTGATTGTCTCAGATTCAATTAAGTTTGTCAGCAGTGATCTGTTTGCATAAACTTTGAGTCAAGAATGTTGAAAATAAATTTCCAGTCCTATTCCGATCATAAAATTGTAGCTGTTTAATCATGTCTCCTTGGGGGAAGGGAAGGGAGGTTCTTAAAGTCTTGTAAGCATTTTCTCTTACATTATCTCAGGAATCTTTACCAAGCCTGGTATAATTAAAGGACTTTTCATAATTATCATATTTATTCATTTTATTTTCATTGGAGATGTCTTTGGCAAAGTCATTCAGGTAAGGATGTATTGAATTGAGTATCTGATGGCATCTGTCATTCTTCAGTAGCAAATAGAACAATTCTAAGATCATATTGAAAGCACATAAACAAGACTGTGACAGACGTTGAATGTGGGTTCCAAGTTTTTTTGTTTTGAAGAGATTTGCCCGAAAGTTTTGTAGAATCTAAAAACTATTGCTGAGACTTGCCTTCTCATGATCAATTCCAGTGTGCGGTATAGAAGTATCAAAGTCTATTCCTATTATTCACAGAAATTTTGTTACTTTTTCTCCAGATATTTAGTTTATGTTATTTATGAGAAATTTCATTGACGATAAAAAATAAACAATACACTATTCTTTAGCCTTAAATATTGTAAAGAATCTGTGTCATAGTCATTTATAACTATATTGTGAAACTTCATCATTATATTATTGGAGAAATTCCTAGAATATTTTAGAATTGAAGAGGTGCCTCCTCAAATGTCTACATTGAGAAATGAAGAAATTTCTTACGTACGTGATTTTTTCTGTGGCATGTTGTGACAGTAGATTCCTACTTGCATTCCATTTAGTGAGGTTTTTCAAAAAACTTTTTTTAATCCAAATGTTTCTGAAATGTTTTATCTAGAATTTTTCTAACTCTTGTTTTCTTGCCTCTTCCTGTAAAACTAGTTATATCTGTACATGAAAAATGTACTTGCAGTGTGTCTCAGGGCATAGCTTCCAAGGCCTAAACTCCCCCAATTAAGAATCAGTATTTCTAGAAATATAACATTTTCTTATATGTATATATTATGATTATATAATATATAGTGTGTGTAAGCCCATCTTCCCTATCTTCAAAGTTTTGAAAGTGTTTTAAATTAAGTCTCCTAGAAAAACTCTTAGTTACCTTGGGTTGGGAAAAGATTTCTTAGGACACAAAAGCATTAACTACAAAGGTAAAAATTTATAAATCAGACTTCCTGAAAATTAAAACTTCTGCTCTTTGAAGACACTGTTCAGAAAATGAAAAGAGAAGCAACTTTCTGGAAGAAAATATTTACAAAACAAGTATTAGATAAATGACTCATTTGGAATACTTAAAACTGACAATATTAAGTGCTGACAAGGGTGCAGAGCAACAAGGACTCTGTACATTGCTGGTAGAAAGGCAAGAAAGGTTACAGCTACTTTGGAAAACAGTTTCACAATTTCTTATAGAGTTAAACATACATTTATGTATGACTCAGCAGTCCAAGAGAAATGAAAAACTATGTCTGCACTAAGTCCTGTAGGTGAGTGTTTATAGCAACTGTATTTATATAAAGTGCCAAAAACTGGAAATAGTCCAAATGTCCCTCAAATAGGGAATGGATAAACAAATTGTGTTATATCCATGCTATAGCAATTAAAAGACCAAACTGCTGATACATACATCAACATGGATATTAACCTCAAAAGCATTTTGCTAAATGAAAGATAGATACAAAAGGCTACATACTGTATGAGTCCGTTTGTTTGGCAATTTGAAATAAAGCAAAGCTATAAAAACAGAAAGTAGATCAGTGGTTGTCTGTGGGTAGAGGCGGGGATTGACTACAAAGGAGCATAAAGAAACTTTTTGGGGTGATGGAAATACTCTATATGTCTTCATTGTGGTTGTGGTTAAAAGACTGTATTTGTCAAAACTCAGAACTATAGAACTACAAAAGCATGAATTTTACTGTGTTAATTATATTGCAATCAATCTGACCTAAAAAAGTAATAATTCTACAATTAAGTAAAGAAGGTAGGCAGTGTGTCTAAGAACACGATATTGTTAAAAATTTCAAAGGAACCAGTCTCCCTGGCTTATAGCATATAAAAATCAAAATAAGTCTCTTGAAATACAAGAGTTAAAAGTATAGATTAGGAAATTAAAATAATGATACAATAATAATTTGGCAATGATATCAAAGAAGTATGTACATTTTTTGTACTTTACTACTTTTTGACGATTGTAATTTTAACTTAAGAAATTTAGAAAGTTAAACTCTTTAAAACTTCTATTCAGTTTATATTTTATAAAAGAAAACAAGCTTTTGTCCTGTATTCAGAAGATATTAACCATAACAGTTTCTAATCCTTGGTGTACTTAAGGTGTTTTTATTTTTATCTTTGTTAGATTATCTGCGTCAAAGTTATGGTCTATCTATGGACTTCAATTCGCCAAATGATTATAATAAATTGGTGCTTTCACTATTATCTGGACTCCCAAATGAAGTGGACTTTGCTATTAATGTATGCACTCTCCTATCAAATGAAAGCAAACACGTCATGCAACTTGAAAAAGACCCTAAAATCATCACTTTATTACTTGCTAATGCCGGAGTGTTTGACGACAGTAAGTTTTAAGCTGAACATATTGTATGATCATTCTATGAGGGTGTTATAGATTTTTTTTAAGGAGAAAAGTACTTTTTATTAGTCAATATAATAGCATTATTTATTTGTTTTTGTTATATTAAATCTATTATTTAAAATAATGAATGTTTGGAATTTTTTAACCTTAAATATTTGAATAGTAATTTAGTCTCACTAGAGCTTTTGAAATAAAAATCTTAATTTTTTCTTAGAGTAATATATGGGTTTCTGGATTTGAGAAGATTGCTATGATACAAAATTCTAAGAGAAAACTAGGACCTGGAGGAAGTTGTTTTTCTGTAGTATATTTCTGCTAGAGTGTGGTTATAATTCTTTACTAAACAATTTAGATCAATGCATTTGAAAATTTGCTGCCTAAATAATCAAAATAAGATTTATCAAATATTTCATATCCTTTTTACTTGTAGGATTTGTAGTTGTAGGTTTTTATAAGTCAAATTCTTTATTTTCTATGAAATTATCTCTTGTTAAATCTAGGTTACTCTTCAGACCAAATTGCTCAGTTCTCTAATTATAGTTTAATAGGGATTAGAAAATATAGGGCCGGCCCCGTGGCTTAGCGGTTAAGTGCGTGTGCTCCGATGCTGGCAGCCCGGGTTCGGATCCCGGGCGTGCACCGACGCACCGCTTCTCCGGCCATGCTGAGGCTGCGTCCCACATACAGCAACTAGAAGGATGTGCAACTATGACATACAACTATCTACTGGGGCTTTGGGGGGAAAATAAATAAATAAAAATTAAAAAAATATATATATATATATACTTTGCAGTCTTTTCCTGCCCCTAGTTTTTCTTTTTAAAATATCTGTCAGCTAACTGTCGTTGATACAAAATTTTTTCTTGCTTCTCTATCCTCCTCCTACCCGACACCATTGTAACTTCTTTATCCAGAAGTATATTTCCTATTAAAGGATAAAGTTTTGACATATATTAAAATTATTTTATCATATAGGAAACTATACATATAGCACAGTAGACACAGTCTGAGAATTTCTTATAATATTTTATAGATTCCTGACTTTTTATCTTTAAATAGCAACATGTTTGCAAATGAGTTCATTTTTCTGCAATTTGATTTGGGTCAAGTAGTGTACTTTTCAAATATAATTTTATTTGAGATTATCTAAGTAGGATTCCTTAAAATTTGACATGTGCTTATTTTGTATGAAAACAAACTTTAAATTACTTTTAAAAAAAGTGAAAATTAGTTTCTTAACCATGCCTGAAGCTATTCTTGGTCACATGGAGGAGGAACAAAGATCAGTACTTCGTAGTTTGTCTCATAACTTTGATGATGTAAACTGGGTGAATTTCTATCTCACTTTCATGTTCTTTGGTTCCTACTATTTTATTTTGATCTTTTAAGACATCTCTTTCAGCATTTAATATAGAATGGAGTTTAAAATTTTCACATTTTTTAGAAACTTTAAAATGAAGTTTTTCTAAAGAATAAATATTCTTAAACTGGATTAATTTTAGTGAAGTCTTACCATTGAATCATTGAATAAGGATTACATGTATAGGGCCGGCCCCATGGCTTAGCGGTTAAGTGCGTGCGCTATGCTACTGGCAGCCCGGGTTCGGATCCCGGGCGCGCAGCAACACACCGTTTCTCTGGCCATGTTGAGGCCGCGTCCCACATACAGCAACTAGAAGGATGTGCAGCTGTGACGTACAACTATCTACTGGGGCTTTGGGGAAAAAAAAGGAGGAGGATTGGCAATAGATGTTAGCTCAGAGCCGGTCTTCCTCAGCAAAAGGAGGAGATTAGCATGGATGTTAGCTCAGGGCTGATCTTCCTCACAAAAAAAAAAAAGAATAGGATTACATGTATATATATGATAGAAGTAATCTTACCAGTTTTGGTGCACTGAGTCATGACATTCTTTAGACCCAGTTTATCTTCTTGCATTCTTTAGGCACTTTTATTTATCTAAAAGACTAAAGTATTATGGAGCATAGCAATATATAAGAATAATAATTTAGCAAGTGCTATTTAAGGAATGTTTCTATCATTCCAACAAAGTTGAGAGTTCCAGAATACATAGGGACTTTATGAAGACTCTATACTTAAAATGATGGTATTTTACATTATGAAAATAATTTCTTTGAGTTTGAGGATTATGAATATATTTGATTTGGTTAGGCTTTTGAGAGGTTTTGATTTATTTTTTAGGGCATGGAATTTTAATTGAGAGATAAATGTGGATGCCACTTCCTTTGAAAGTGTGGAATGTTTATACATTTTGTGTGTTTGAAGAAGTATAATAAAAATTCCATGTGACAAAAATTTTAATTTTTCCATCTTATATTTCCATCCAGTATTCTTTTCCCAGTGAAGTTTTTCTTTATAAGATTTTTTCAGGACAAACAAACAAAACCTTGTCTCTCTTTAGTGGTATGTGGGCTTCATTTGTCTAGTTAAGCTGCTGCTTATATGTAAGTTTGATATTTTATGAAATTCTTCTTTAGGTCACTATAGTTAATTTATTTATTAAAAACTTTCACATCTGTTCCTTATATTGATTTCCTTATGACTCTAATATCAATATTAAAATTCCTTGATAAATATAATTTATGTTAAAATGTTTCTGTTCCACACCCTTTTTAATACTTTTCCAATGAAAATTCTTATTCTACCCTAAGTGCTTTACAAACCTTATTTTATTAAGTAAATATTAAGTCTATACTAAAGGCATAGAAAGACTGTAAAGATTCAGTAAATCTCGTACAACAGAAAATATATCCATTTGTTATGCTTGTCACAACACATCCATTCAAGAGGCTTACTTTTGTTTTTTTTAAAGAATTACATTAATAAAACTAGTTTTTCTGTTAACAGTTGCCACTGTATAATCTTCTTTCTGCATTCTAAGAGCAGTAGCTTTCATTACAGAATTAATCTGATTATTGATGAAAGTATTTACCTAATTTCTAAAGGGAGATGCATCTTGTGTTACAGCTTTGACGTTTGCATCATACTGCTTTACTGTCTGGCCCCATAACTGAATATGAGGTAGCAACATAAAGGAGAAAAAAATGATAACAACATTTGCCTGTATGCCTTAACCTTTGCTGTAGGTGGTGGGAGCAGGGGTTATTAAGAAGCAGCTTTTGACTTTCCTCCTAAAACAACTTTATCAAGAAACACAAACAAGCTAAAGGCCTAAGAATGTCTCTTAAAGGAGATTTCATTTATGGGAATTATTTCCAAAGAATGCCTTGCCCTATATTATTTGAAATATGAATTACACGATTATTTTTGAAATTAATATGAAGATTTAAAATTATAACAATCTGGTGATCTAATAGCAATAGCATCAGTTTGACTTTGTAATATTTTTCTTCTCTACAAATGAAGACTAATGCAGAGTAACTCTTCGTTTTATTTCTTATTGTCTACATAACTATTATGAAAGTGAGTTGTGTATTTTTATTTTGTAGAGACTTAAATTTCCTAATTTAAAAAATTGTATTTTAAAAGAGATTATCATGACTGTCCGTCATGTACTATGAAATAATTTTTAGTGAACAAGAGAACTTAAAATGTATTTTTACTGTTTTTCTAAATCTTTAATGAATTAAGTAAAATAAATAATTTCATTTTACTGAATATACTATTTATTCTTTTAGCTTTAGGATCCTTTTCTACTGTATTTGGAGAAGAATGGAAGGAGAAGACTGATAGAGATTTTGTTAAGGTAATTCACATAAATTAAAATATTGAATCATTGAATTATATGTAGCCAAGGGCCAAGGATCAGTGGTTGCTCGTTTTATATACATGATAGTACCTATACTTTAATATTTAACACAATACATAAAGATACCTATTTATAAGTTGTGATGAAGTTTCATAAAAAAATCTTTCAGAATGGCTAATCAACAGTAATAAAGTTCTTATTTTATTATACATTCATTTCTGAAAATAATAAATCTATAACAAAAGCAGTAAATCTGAGAATACCCAGATTCTGAGCAGCAGTCTGGGTAATTTTCTTAGGGTTGTTTTTCAGTTCACTTACTGACTCTTCAGCTGTGTCTTAATATGCCACTTAACTCATTTGAGTCTTATTTTAGTGATTGTGATTTAAGTTCTAGAAATTTTCTTTGTATTTTTTCAAATTTGCCCTTTTTGACCTTCTCCTTTTATGCTTTTAATAATTTTAAAAGTATGTATGTATTTTAAATATCTTTTTATTAATATAATTTAGGTTATGTATAAATTAAGTATATAATATATAAATACAAATATATATTATATATAACATAGAAATTAAAAAATATGTACACATACAAACACATCTGTTAACTCTAGTATCTAAGCCTCTTGCAACTCTAATTCTACTCACTCTGACTCATGGTGGATCATTCTTTTGTGTTTTATAATGTTGGTTTATGAATCAGACTTATTTCTCTGGGATTTTTGTACGGATTGGGTGGAGAGTTTGTTTCTCTACTTCTGTGTTACATTTGCCAATCACTTGAAAGGAAATACTGGTCAGAATGAGTTTATATTAATTTCTTTATTTGAGAGTTTCCGATGACTCTGATAGTAAAACCAAACCCATGGGAGCTATGGAGCGGAGTAGTGGTTAAAATATTTAGAGGATTGTTTTTAACTCAAAGCTTAAGTAGAGGCAGTCAGTCTCTTTTATCTCCCTTTGAGGGTATTAGACCTTCAGATTTCTCACCATGATAGGGAGTTGTATTTCTTATTCCTCACTTCACAAACTGACCCAAAGTCCTATATCCTGTCCTTAACTCCACCCATTAGAAGCCAAGCATCATGGTCGTAGCTAGGCAGATAATTTCCTTAACTCCAGAAAATTGGTGATTAAAGTGTAAGATGCACAAAATGTCTATTTATACATGCAATCACAATGGGGAGTGGAGCTCGTCAGTATAATCACTAATCACCGGCATTCAAGAACACACAAATATGTTGAAGATGATTAGATGATCACTTCTGTTGCATGTTTTCACTTATTTCTGCTCTTTGTATTTCTTTCTGTATGCTATGTTCTTTGGGTTTAATTTGCTGCACTTTTTCTAACTTCTTGAGCTGGTGCTTACATCATTGTTTTTTGTTTTTATTTTTTCTAATACATACATTCTAATACATACATTTAAAACTATAAAATTCCCTCTAAGTACACATTTAACTTTATTATTCCAATTTTGATATTTCATGTTTTCATTATAACTCAGTTTAAAATATCTTCTAATTTTCTTTGTGACTACTTCTTTGATACATGCATTATTTAAAAGGGAATTTTCTTAATTTCTAAAAACATAGAAATTTTTTCTAGTTTCCCTTTTCTTATTAATATCTAACTGAATTTCACTATGTTCAGAGAGGACATACTCTATAATTTTAAACCTTGGACGTATTTTCACCCTTTATTTGGTAACCTAGCATTGATCAGATTTTATAAACACTCCATGTGTATTTGAAAATAGTATATATTCTGAAGTTGTGGGTATAAATTTCTATATATGTCAAGTTAGGCCAGCATGGTTAATCATGATATTCATATTTCCACATCAGTATTGGTTTGTTTTTTCTGTTTATTTCTTCATTTATGGAGAGAGGCATGTTAAAAACACCTAGTTTGATTGTGAGTGTGACTCTTTCTCCTTATAGTTGTATAATATTGTGTTTTCATTTTGAGTCCATGTTATTTAGTGCACACAAATACAGTTGTAATATTTTTCTGGTCAATTGAACGTATAATAAAGTGTCCTTTTTACTTCTAAGTATACTTTTTTTTTTTGTCTTATATCAGTATAATTACATCAGCTTCTGTTTGGGTGGTGTTTATATGGTTCATATTTTACTTGCAACTTTTCTTATCCTTATATTTTAGATGATTTTTTTTGTAAACAACGTATATTTGGGCTTTTTTTTTCCAGTGTGAAAAATTTTGTTTTTAAATTAGTGCATTTATTCCATTTACATTAAATGTGATTTTGATATAATTGTGTTTAAATTTACCCTATTTTGAATTGGTCTCTCTATGTCCTATCTGTTCGGCTTTGTTTTTTTCCCTTTCTCCTGTCTTATTTTTTTTTTAATTGATTTCACTGAGTATTGTTTATTACTCAGTTTTCCAACCACTTAGTTTTACACTTTTTCTGTTCTCTCATTGATTACACTGGAGATTATAATTTTAGTCCTTCCTAGTTTCTTAGATAATGCAGGGACAACAGAACAACTCCATCTCCATTTACTTACTTTTGATTTATGTGCTACTTTTGTTATGCATTACTTGGCTCTTTTTCAGGCTTCTGAAAACAGAATCTTAGACCATTGGTTTTAAACTTTTCTTCTTATCTAAGATTAGTGTATAAAGCTATAAATTCCCTCTATAAACTGCTGTAGCTGCATCCCACAAATTTTATGTTGTATTTTCATCATCATTTAGTTCAAGATATTTTCTTATTTCCCTTGTGATTTCCTCTTTGATTCATGGGTTATATAGAAGTGTGCTGTTTAATTTCTGACTGTTCTTTTTCAAACTAGCTTTTATTGTCAGTCTTACTGTCATTATTATTACTGAGTTTTAATCACATTTCATTGTTGTCAGAGAAGATATTCTATATGATTTCAGTCCTTTTAAACTTATCAAGACTTGTTTTATGCTTCAGCATATGGTCTTTCTTGGTGAATATTTCATGCACACTTGAGAGAATGTGTGTTCTACTGTTGTTGGATGTACTGTTTATTGATAACAATTAAGTCAAGGTGGTTGATAGTGTTGTTTAAGATTTCTGTATCATTACTGCTTTTCTATATAATTGTTCTATGATTTCCTGAGAGATGAGTGTTGGAATTATCATCTATAATTATGAATGTTTATATCCCCTTTCAGTTATGTCAGTTTTTGCTTCATGTATTTTGAACCTCCATTATTAGTTTGCGTATACATTTAGGATTATTATATTTTCTTGATGATTTAGCTTTTATCATTATGAAACATTCCCCCTGACCTATGGTAATAGCCCTTGTTCTGAAGTTTCTTGTCTGATGTTATGTATCTACACCAGTTTTCTTATGATTAATGTTTTCATGATGTATCTTTTTCCGTCCTTATGCTTTTCATCTATGCTTTTATATGTAGTGTTTCTTATAGACAGCTTATAGTGAGTCTTGCTTCCCCCTTACCTCAGAGTGCCTTTTCTGCAATTTCTTCCTTTTCATCAACGTGTTCAGACCGTTTATACTTTATGAAACTATTGATATGTTTGAGTTTTGGCTCTCAGCTTTTATTTTCCTGAAAATTTTATTTCGCCTTTATGTTTGAAGATTTTTTTTGCTGGATATAAAATTGTATGTTTTAGGGTGTTATCTGAGTACTTTAAAGGTAACATTTCATTGCCATCTGATTTGCATTGTTACTAACAAGAAGTCAGTTTCATTCTTATTGTTTTTCTGTGTATAGTGTTTTCTCTGACTGCTTTTAAGGTGTTCTCTTTATCATTGATTTTTAATGTGTTTTGTTGTGATTTTCTTTGCTTTTCTTGCTTGGGGTTTATTTAGCTTCTTGGTTTGGTATTTTTCGTGAAATTTGGAAAGTGTTTATTCTTTCTCTTCCAATTTTCCTGAAACTATGTTTATACATATGTTAGACCACGATACTGTTCCACAGGCCACTCTGGCTCTGTTCATTGTTTTTAGACCTTTTTTTCTTTCTCTGTACTTCATTGTGGATAGTTTCTGTTGTTATGTTTTTAGTTTCTCTTCTCCAGGTAAGCCCATTTAGTCATATTTTTCATCTCAGATAATATGTTTTTCAGGTTTAGCAATTCCATTTGATTCTCTCTTATATTGTCTCATGTTTCCCCTGATTAGTTCGTATTTTCCTTTAAATCCTTGAGCATATTTAATAATAGTTGTTTTAAAGTCCTTGTCTTCTGATTCCATTATCTTTATTATTTCTGGATCTATTTTTGTTGAAATTGATTTTTGTCTTAGTTACGAGTCATGTTTCTTACATTCTTTGTACATCTAGTAATTTTTTATTAGATATGGATATTGAGGGTGTTACGTTACTTGGTGTCTGGATTTTAGTGTCTTTCAAGAATGTTGAACTTTGTTCTGGCATACTTTTTAATTGATATATGGATGATCTTGATCCTTTAGAATGTTGTTTTTAAGCTTTGTTATGACTGATATAGATTAGCCTTTACTCTAGGACTAATTTATCTCTACTCCTGAGGCGTGGCCATTTTTGGATTTCTACTAAAGTAGCTGGATATATAATAAGTTTTCTCTGTTTTGGTAATTGTTCAGTTACAGGCATACCTTGGAGATATTGCAGGTTCAGTTCCAGGCCACTGCAATAAAGCAAATATTGCAATACAGTGAGTTACAGAAATTGTTTTGGTTTCCCAATGTATATAAAAGTTATGTTTACGCTATACTGTAGTCTATTAAATACGCAATAGCATTATGTCTAAAAAAAATGTACATACCTTAATTAAAAATTACTTTATTGATAAAAAATGCTATCCGTCATCTAAGCCTTCAGAAAGTCGTAATCTTTTTGCTGGTGGAGGGTCTTGTAAAAAACCGTAGTATCTGTAAGGCACAATAAAAGTGAAGCAAGGTATGCCTATATAGCTCCTCAGCAGTTGTTCTGTTTAATTTTTTGCCTGGTGTTTTGGAGTTTGACTATAAACACGCATAGTTTAGTACTTAGCTATGGTATCCTCTAGATTCACGGAGCTCTTTCTCTTCCCTGCCCCTCCTTTTTTGCAAATTTGCTCTCAAATTCTAGCTGGTTGGCCTTGCTGACCTCTGATCAGTCTCCTCAGCTTAGCAAATCCCTGTGATCTCTTGGGTTTATTGTCCCTGTTTCATAGCATAGAAAGAGTGTCCATGTAAAAAATGGGGCAATCATTGGGCTCATCTTGTTTGTTTCCCATCTTTCAGTTATTACAATTTTGCATTGCTTGTTGTCCAGTCTCTGAAAACAATTGTTTAATACGTATTGGTTTATGATACAATGACTGCTGCAGTATGAGAGACTCCATTATGGCCTGAGCAAAAGTTTCTTCCAAGTATTTTTCCTAGATTTTAATTTTATATATATTTTTACCCTATAAGACATTTTTAAAGTATTTTATTCATTCAATATTTTTTTTGGTTTAAACCACATCAATTTTTTCATGCATTTTTCTTTAGTGCAGGTTTGCAGATGATGATTTGTCTCTGTTTTCATTTGTCAGAAATGTTATTTCACCTTCATTCCTGAAGAGACATTTCACTGTATAAAGATTCTAGTTTGGCTGATATTTTCTTCCATCACTTTGAAAATATCCCATTGTCTTCTAGATTCCATTTTTTCTTTTACAAAGTTTGCTGTCGTTTTAGTTGTCCTTTTCAAGGTTATCTGTCTTTTTTTTTCTCTTTGTGTTTAAGAGTTTTTTCTTTGTGTTTACTTGCCAGGAATTTTGTGATGTTTCTACACGTTTTTATTTATCTTTCTTGGAGTTTACAGTGCTTCTTACATCTGTGGGTTGACATCTTTCAATTATTTTAGAAAATTCTCTGCTCTGTCTCTTCAAATACTGTTTCTACCCCTTCTCTCTCCTTCCTCAGGAACTCCAATTATTTTTATGTTAGAACTTTTCACTGTGTGCCCTGTGTCTTGCATGGTTTTTTACTATTCATCCTTTTGTCTCTTTATGCTTCCAACTTGATATTTTCTTCTGCTGTCACTTCCAGTTAACTAATTCTTTCTTGAATTGTATCTAATCAGTTGTTAAATCCATCTATTGAGTTCTTATTTTCAGTTCTAAAATTTCTATTTAGTTCTTTCTTATAGTTTCCATTTACTTGCCAAAATTTTCCATCTTATCTTTTATTTCTTTATTATCCATGATCATTTTAAATTCCATGTCTGATATCTTTATTATTTGAATTCCCTGTGGCCCTTTTTTCTTGCTTATTGAACGTTGTCCTTTTTCTTCATATATCTAGTTCATTTTTATTGTTACCAAACATTTTTTACCATGAGTTTTTTGTGCAGTGGGTCCTCTTGGTGGTGGATCTTTTCTCAGATTAGTGACTTTAAATGCAAAAGAACCTTAATTCCAAAAAATAAAGTACAACTATTGAAATACACATACCAGAATGTTTAGAAATAAAAAGTGAACTAATAGCCCATGTACTTCTTTATTAGTACAAAAGTAACAAGATAATACATTTAAATGGCATAGACAACTAGAAGTTAAAGTTCATTTTGTATCGGTATATCGGTATAAAGGCATTTGTTTCTTAGCCTGAAAAAGAACATTAAACAGTGGATTTTGACTTATCTCCTCTCACATATGGATCAAAAAACAGGCACGGAATAGTGGAAAGCAACTTAAATATCTGGGTTACCAATTTGGGTACACATAACTTCACCGCTTACTGTTTGATTTTTTTCTAGATGTAGATTTACTTAGTAACTAGCCAGCTATGTCTCAGGAGTGTCTGTAAACAGGAATACAGTCATGTGCCGCATAACGATGTTTAGCTCAACAATGGACTGTGTAAACAATGATGGTCCCATAAGATTATAGTGGAGCTGACAAATTTCTATTGCCTAGTGACGTCGTAGCCATTGTAACGTCATAGCGCAATGCATTATTTACGTGTTTGTATTGATGCTGGTGTAAAAAAACCTACTGCACTGTCAGTCATATAAAAGTATAGCACATACAGTTATGTATAGTACATAATACTTGATGATAACAAACGACTATTTTACTGGTTTATGTATTTACTATACTATACTTTTTATTGTTATTTGAGAATATACTCTTTTTACTTATTAAAAAAAAGTTTACTGTAAAACAGTATGCTATGTTACACCAGCAGCAGCCTCATACATCTCATGTGTATCGTGTTTCTTAATTGCATCGTTTTCTCTTGTGCTTGATTTAATCTCCTGTTGTTTTGTTTATCATGGCCCTAAGCGTACAACATCCAGTGCTGATGTTACCAGTAAGAGGCCACGTTGAGTGATTGACCTGGAATTGAAATTAAGTGATTAAGGACTACGGAGGTGGAAAATTAGTGATGATTATTGCTCGCCAGTCAGGCATGTCCCATTCAACCATAGCTACGATCTTGAAGAACAAGAACAAAGTGACAAAAGCTGTTAAAGGATCTGCTTCATTGAACACAACAAGACTATCCAAAATTCAAGAAGGGCCAAATCAGACATCAAGAAACTTCTAATGACCTGGATTGAAGACCACACACAGAATCGTATCCTTCTCAGCACTGTGACGATCACAACCAAAGCAAAAGTTTGTTTGCGATGTTGGAAGAAAAGGCTGGACCTGACTATGGTGTTGAATTTACTGCTAGCTCTGGGTAGTTTCAACGATTCAAGAATCATTATTCGTTACATTATGTAAAAGCGAGTGGTGAGTCTGCGAGTGCTGATATGAAGCCAGCTGAAGAATTTTTGGAAACTCTAGATAAGCTGATGGTGGAGAAAAATTACTTGCCAGAGCAAATATTCAACATGGATGAAACCTCCCTATTCTGGAAACAGATTCCTGAAAGGACTTTCATCCTTAAGGAAGCCCAGTCAGTGTTAGGTTTCAAGGCTTTTTAAGGACAGGATCACAGTCTTGCTTGGGGACAGTGTTGCAGGCTACAAATTGAAACCTCTTGTGATCTGGCATAGTGAGAACCCCAGGCCCTTCAGGCATATCAGTAAGCACACACTGCCAGTGTACTACAGGAGCAATAAGAAGTCATGGATGACCCAACCCTTCTTCCAAGATGCTCTCCTGAATTGCTATGCCAGCGAAATGGAGAAGTTCTGTTTGGAGAATGACATACCTTTCAAGATTTTGCTTAATGTTAATAATGCTCCTGGACATCCTCCTTTAATAGGTGATCTTCGTCCCAATATCAAAGCAATATCAAACACCCCCTCTTTGATCCAACCAGTGGATCAAGGAGTTATAGCAGCTTTTAAGGCCTACTCCCCGTGGAGGACCTTTGCCCAGACTATTGCTACAACTAGGAAGACACTGATCCAATTCTGGAAGGATTACAGCATCTGTGACTACATCAGGAACCTTGCTTGGGCTTGGGATGATATCACTGGGGAGTGTATGAATGGCATTTGGAAGAAGATACTCAAGAGATTCGTCTATGACTTCAAAGGATTTGCCAAAGATGAGGAGGTTGTAAAAATAAACAAGGCTGTGGTTGAGATGGCAAACAACTTTAACCTGGGTGTGGATGGGGATGACATTGAGGAGCTCCTAGAGGTGATTCCTGAGGAATTGACTAGTGAGGAGTTGTTAGAACTGGAACAGGAACATTTAGCTGAAGAAGAGGCAAGAGAAAAGTAAACTGCAGGAGAAGAAAAAGAAGAATCCCCAGGAAAATTCACAGTGAAGGGTTTAGCAGAAGCTTTTGCAGACCTCAGTAAGCTTCTTAAAAAGTTTGAAAACAGGGACCCCAACACTGAAACTGTTTCATTAATAGAGAGGAATGTCCATGGTGCATTATCTGCTTATAAGCAAATCTATGGTGAAAAAAAGAAACAAACCAAGCAAACTACCATGGACATATTTCTGAAAAGAGTAACACCAAGTCAAGAAGAGCCTCAGGCAGGTCCTTCAGGAGGTATTCCAGAAGAAGGCATTAGAGATGCCTTCATAGGAGATGACAGCTCCATGTGTGTTATTGCCCCTAAGACCTTCCAGTGGGACAAGATGTGGAGGTGGAAGACAGTGCTATTGATGATCGTGACCCTGTGTAGGCCTCAGCTAATGTGTGTGTTTGTGTCTTAGTTTTTAACAAAAAGGTTTAAGAAGCAAAAAAATAAAATAAAAATTTTTTAAATAGAAAAAAGGTTATAGAATAAAGATATAAAGAAAAAATATTTTTGTACATCTGTACAATGTGTTTGTGTTTTAAACTAAGTGTTATTACAAGAGTCAAAAAGTTAAAAAAAATTTAAAAGTTTATAATGTAAAAAAGTTACAGTAAGCTAAGGTTAATTTATTATTGAAGAAAGAAAGATATTTTTTAATAAATTTAGTGTAGCCTAAGTGTACAGTGTTTATAAAGTCTACAATAGTGTGCAATAATGTCCTAGGCCTTCACATTCACTCACCATTCACTCACTCACTGACTCACCCAGAGCAACTTCCAGACTTGCAAATTCCATTCATGGTAAGTGCCCTATACAGATGTACCATTGTTTGTCTTTTATACTGTATTTTTACTGCACCTTTTCTATGTTTAGATATGTTTAAATACAAAAATACTTACCATTGTGTTACAGTTGCCTACAGTATTCAGTACAGTAACATGCTGTATAGATTTGTAGCCTAGGAGCAATAGGCTATACCATATAGCCTAGGTGTGTAGTAGGCTATACCATCTAGGTTTGTGTAAGTCCACTCTATGATGTTCGCACAACAACAAAATTGCCTAATAACACATTTCTCAGAATGTATCCCCGTCGTTAAGCAACACATAACTGTACTGTGCTTGTGCACAGTTTACTAATGGGATTAATGACTATTATAATTTCTCAGTACTAATGAGCGTAAACACTCTTTCTAGATATTTTCCATAGCTGTAAAGTGATCTGAAAATATCTGTGATGCATATTGGTGACAGTGTCACAGATACTATTAATATTACGGTGGTTTCTTGTCTAACATTCACAGTTGGAGAAAATGCTAAGCAAATGCTAAATTTTAGTTAGAGGTTAATGAACATAAAGATGCCATTTTTTTCTCCCTATTCAAGTTCATAGATGCCCTGATTTCTTTCATAGACCTTTTAGGGATCTGTGGACCCCAGACTAAGAACCCTTGTCCATAATAATAGTTTATTGTATAAGTACCTTAAACTATAGAAAATGAAGCATTTATGTCAAAGAATTAAATATATAGACTATAATGATATCTACATGAACTAAAAAAAAGTATGAATATTATAGTTTTATAGTATGTGTGACTTTTTAAAGTAATAAAATAGTTGTTTCAGATTGTCAGAATTAAGCATAATGATTTCTCATTACAGTTTTGGAAAGATATTGTTGACGATAATGAAGTACGTGACCTCATTTCTGACAGAAACAAGTCTCATGGTAAGTCAGTGAGAAAAAATTTTAAGTAACTTTGAAATATCAGTAGTAATAAATGAAATAGCATTTTAAGTAAAATATGTATTTTCTGTTGTAGAAGGTACATCGGGAGAATGGATTTGGGAATCTTTATTTCATCCACCTCGAAAGCTGGGCATTAATGATATTGAAGGACAACGGGTACTTCAGATTGCAGTGATTTTGCGAAATCTTTCCTTTGAGGAGGGCAATGTTAAGCTCTTGGCAGCTAATCGTACCTGTCTTCGTTTCCTGTTACTTTCTGCACATAGTCATTTTATTTCTCTAAGGCAATTAGGCCTTGACACGTTAGGAAATATTGCAGCTGAGGTAAGCATGTTAACAGTAACTTAAAAAGTTGTTATAGTTAGCAACAATATTTACTGTAAAATTTTAGGATGTGGCATTATTATATTTGCCATATTTACAATATTAAATGCTTATATATAGTTTTTGCCTAAAGGGGTATTATAGAAGTATCACACATTTTTGTGGAAAAAAAGAAATATTTGAAATGATGCTCCAAATTTAGTGATGTTTGTTCTCACAGTAATAACATTCAAAGTTATGCAAGGTTGTTCTGTTCATTTTTATTAAATTTGAAATATACAGCACTGGAAGAAGCCTACCTCAACAATAATGTCCTCTTTTTTCCAGCTTTTATTGGACCCTGTTGATTTCAAAACTACTCATCTGATGTTTCATACTGTTACAAAATGCCTAATGTCAAGGGATAGATTTTTAAAGATGAGGGGTAAGTGCCCGCTTCAGTTTCTCATTGTCTAAAGTACGTAAACTTTTTATCATCTGCTGAAAAACAAATACATGTTTGTGTGTGTATGCTTTTCAGGCATGGAAATTTTGGGAAATCTTTGCAAAGCAGAAGATAATGGTGTTTTGATTTGTGAATATGTCGATCAGGACTCATACAGAGAGATCATTTGTCATCTCACTTTACCTGATGTGCTGCTCGTAATCTCAACACTCGAGGTGCTATATATGCTCACAGAAATGGGAGATGTAGCTTGCACAAAGATTGCAAAAGTAGAAAAGAGCATAGGTAAGACCAAACCAAAGAAACATTTATTCCCTTTATTGTGGAAAAAGTATTTATTGTGGTGCTATACAAAGTCACAATTGATATTTGGGGTTTATTGTTTATTTTGGGGAGTCCTTATACTTTCAGAGACATTTGTTTGCATTATTCTTTCTGCCTGTTTTAGATGAGCAAGAAAATTCTATCATTTAGAGACCAAGGTGTATGTGGCTGTCAGTAATCCCTATTTCTTCTCTTTATTTCTATTACTATATATCAAATTTGAAATCAACAAAACTGCTGGGTGACTTTCTGGGGAGTAGGTCTTTCTGTTTCAAATGGTCAGCTGCTACTGTTAAGCAACTAAAGCTGAGTGAAACAAACTTCCTTCTCTTCCTAGAAGTTGCTGGTAGTGGTACTGTCTTTAAAATCAGTGGACTCTTACCTCCTTAGTGGGTTGTCAGTTTTAAACATACTAAAGCATATCATGTTAGCATTTTACTCAGTGGTTCAAATGATTTCTTTCTTTGCTATAAACACTAAAATCAGAGTTAATAACGATTTGGCTTGAAAAGTATTATTGAGAAATTAAGGTGTCACTTTCCTTATCAGTGGTTCCTAAATCTGGCTACCCATCAGAATCACTTGGGACGCTTTTTAAAAATAAAGATACCTAACCCCCACTCCAGAGCTACTAAATCAGTCTTCAGAGATTGAGCCTAAAAATCTTTTTAAAAGATCCACAGATAATTCTGATGTACAATAATTAATAGACTGGCATTTGAGAAGCAGTATTCTGTATAGCATGTTTTTCAGTAATGTCATTGTTTTATAATATTATTGATTAATAACTGTTGGTTTTTAATTTATTTTAGACATGTTAGTGTGTCTGGTTTCTATGGATATTCAGATGTTTGGCCCTGATGCACTAGCTGCAATAAAACTCGTCGAACATCCAAGTTCCAGTCATCAAGTTTTATCTGAAATTAGGCCACAAGCTATAGAGCAAGTCCAAACCCAGACCCATGTAGCATCTGCCCCAGGTTAGTGTTTTTACATAATCTTTTTCAGTATGATTATTGGTGTGTAAGATTTAATACTAGGGATAAATTTAAATATGCAGTACAGGGAACTGATATTTTACAGTCGAGTAGGCTAAAGGAGAACTTGAGTATGTACTTCTAATGTCCTAGATATTATACATTCCAGGAGCAGCAGGATCAAGGTGAGCACAGAGGAATAGTATAATAGAGAAATGAAGTTGGGAAGGATTTAGAGTGTGGGGGATTAGATATTCACAACTGTGAGAGCAATAAGAAGTGCCCCAATGGGCTTCTTATTTGTAATTTTGGTCATTGGAAATTGATATACTGGGAATAGATTAATCATATATTACATTATAATTCTCTCAGGTGGTCATCAGAGTACCTAAGTGTAATACCCTCTAATGCTTCTAAATTTTGGACCAAACACCACAGAATCAGAGCCTAGGATCAAACACATGTGCTTACATACGCAGACACATACAAGCATGTATACCTGCACTTGTGCACCCTTCCTAGGGTCTCTTGGGTCAATTCTGTTTAACTCTTTATTAGAATTCAGACCTGACTAATAACCAGCATTCTCTTCAGTCCTTGGACTTCTTTCTCCTGGCTCATTATGAGTCATTTTTATATTTTAGCATTCTCACCGTTTTTGTAGAGTGCCTTCTCCACCTTCACTTGTCCTAACAAAAGCAATCCATCTTTCACCTCACCTGCTTTCCCACCTCTCACCATTCCCAAGACATTTCTCTTGAATTTTTTTTTAATGGAGGATGCTCGTTTCTCACTTGATCTTATCTCTCACTTTGCAGTTAAGGTGGAGGCCGTGTGGTATGAATTTCTTCAACTTCTTACCCCTTCACTTACAAACTTATTAGCATCTGAACTCATTCTCCTTCAACTTCCCCTTGTCTCAGGAAGAGATGTTAACTTCTTCTTAATCTGTACTCTGATTCAGTCTTTCCCGTTTCCTCATTCCTGTATCTTAAACCTCTCTTTCTTTACCTGCTTCCTTTCAGCCTAGAAATACATTCACCCCACTACCCTTAAAACAAAAATCTCATTATCCGTAATCTTTACCACATCCATTTAATCACCAAATCTTGTTGAGTCTTCCTAAATACTTTGGCCTCTTTAGTTGCCAGTTCACACTCTCATCATGTCTCTCCAGCTATCTTGTGCTCCTCTCATTTAGTCATGGTCCCCATCTCTCTTCTACTCTAACTCTTTGTATCAAAATTATATACTCTATTTAAGCAAAGTATGTAATATATATCACATATTTCATTGATTTCAATTATATCCTTTTGAAGTATATGGTAGAGTTGCAATATGTGTGCATTTAGCTTACCTGAATTCAACTAACAGAACTGAACAAATAATAGAAGGCATGAAAAAAATAGGTAATTTTGACTGCATCTACTCAATGAGCTTTCACCCACAGGCAACAGATGTTTAAAAGCCAGTGCAGGGCCGGCCCCGTGGCTTAGCGGTTAAGTGTGCGCGCTCCGCTGCTGGCAGCCTGGGTTTGGATCCCAGGCTCGCACCGACGCACCGCTTCTCCGGCCGTGCTGAGGCCGCGTCCCACATACAGCAACTAGAAGGATGTACAACTGACATACAACTATCTACTGGGTCTTTGGGGGAAAAAATAAATGAATAAATAAAATTAAAAAAAAAAAAAAAAGCCAGTGCATATTGGGGACTCAACGGTCAGAATATTAAGTTTCTCAACCTTGGAAAAGAAATGAAGCAGTTTATATTGCCAGTTAAGTGCGTAGTGGGGGTTTGTTCTTATTCTCAAAGAAAAAATTGAAGATTAAATTAATGGAGGGCCATAGAGAAACTGTCCAACAAAGTTAGAAGAATTAATAAATTGTCAGTGATACACTGAAATATAATGGGCCATTTGAAGAATATTCAAGGGTAATTTTGATGAAAGCTACTATTTTTTGCCTTATCACTGACCTGTGATCTTAACAAATGAACCCCCCTAAGAATTTGGTCCTCATTTGGCAAATGGACAAGATTAAAATTGAGAGTTGGTGGCTTGCTCATATAGGTAGTAATTCATTGATAGAGGTGAGATTAGGCTTCTAAGGAGCTAAAAGAGTTCATTTTTGAGCTGGTGAGTACTTTATTACTTGCTCATCATGAATGACAACTTTTAATTTTTTTTTTAAATTTATTTTGTTTTTATTGTTTTGTGTGTGAGGAAGATCAGCCCTGTGCTAACATCTGCCAATCCTCCTCTTTTGCTGAGGAAGACTGGCCCTGGGCTAACATCTGTGCTAATCCTCCTCTTTTTGCTGAGGAAGACCGGCTCTGAGCTAATATCTATTGCCAATCCTCCTCGTTTTTTTTCCCCAAAGCCCCAGTAGATAGTTGTATGTCACAGTTGCACATCCTTCTAGTTGCTGTATGTGGGACATGGCCTCAGCATAGCCAGAGAAGCGGTGCGTCGGTGCACGCCCGGGATCCGAACCTGGGCTGCCAGTAGCGGAGCGCGAGCACTTAACCGCTAAGCCGCCGGGCCGGTCCCAATACTGCTTTCTTATGGAATGGTCATCTTCAAACTTGTTGCTCACTTCCCCTCATCACTGTGAAAACTTATGTAACCTTTCACCCATTTTTAGGTTGACATCTAAGTTTTTTTCATCATAGTTTAAATAGTTGCAAATAATATGTTTTTTATGTATATTAAATTGACATTTTCAAATAAAAATTACAACACTTTTAGAAAATACACACACGCTTAATATGAGAAATTATGTAATATCCCTCTTTCTCCTTGAACTCATATCCATCATCCTATCAGTACCTCTCAGCTATAAGTGTAGACATTTTAAAGTTTTTCAATTTCCTGCTATTCTGTAAAGCTCTCAGTATTTAAAATCTTATTTTATCATTATAAGTTTTAGTAATAAACAGTACCTCAAATAATAGTAAATACATTACAAATTTTTATAAATAATTGTTAAATAAAAAGTAGAGTTATTGGAAATGCATCTCTTAATGAAATGGACAAGACTTTTTTTCCCTAGTTCTCTGGTAAGTGTTAGTACAGTGTGTGTCTGAATGAATACTTTTTGTTCCTAGAATGAAATTGAGTTTGACATCAATTCTATCTCTGTTTTTCCTTTTTATGGTTATAAGTTGGAAATCTAGTTCACATCAATAAATAGATGAGGATAGAACTTAACAATTCTTTGAACTTCTGCAGAATTATCCAAAAATTATTAAAATTATATTTAATGATCTTCTGACAGCTTGAGTCCTCCTTTGATTTTGTTGAAATCAAAGAATTAACAATACTTGACTTGCAAAAGTATTTGTTGCCCAGTCATTAGAGACATTTATTTTTAAGTTTATTAAAAATATATCAAAAAATATTAGTAAGATATGACAGTAAGTTATACTTGCTAGTCTTTTACTTAGTTGCACCTTGTTTAACCTAAGATATTCGAGAAGTGTTAGCACAGTGGTTCTCAAACTTTAGAGTGCATCAGAATCACCCAGTGGGCTTAAAACGCTGATTTCTAGGCTCTATCCCCTGAGTTTCTGATTCAGGCGGACCTGAGAATTTTCATTTCTAACAAGTTCCCATGAGATGCTGATGCTGCAGGTCAGGAGACTATACTTTGAGGACCACTGGGTTAGGAAAATTGAAATATTGTTTGTTTCAAGACCAATACAATGTTTTGTGATAAAGTACTTTTATCATGTGCTTTGAATACATTTTTGTCAAAACCTGGCACTACAGATTTGCCTCATGCAATTATGGAAGATGTCTGCCACATAACCTAACTGATAAAGTTAGTTTTTACTATCAGAAGTATCTTGGTTAATCAGCTTCACTTTCTGTTACTTAGAAAAAGTCCAACTTTATTTTTCAATCCAGAAAGTATGTTAATATGTATTCCCCTGACACCTTCCTCGCTTCAGAATTCTAAGACAGTTAAACCTGCCATGAGTTTGTCATCTGAATGAACTAAGATGCCACCACCTTCAAAATTTCTTTAAATTATCCTCTGTACTTTACTTACACAGATTCGCCTCAGAAGTAATACCCTTGCAGGACATTTGGTCCTGTCCAAAACATCCATAAGACATTTGGTCTATGCCAAAAGGTCCTTGGTATTTGGTTCTGTCCAAAATGTCCATGAGCATAGTTGGTCCATGCCAGATGGTTTTGGACAGAACCAAATATCAAGGACCTTTTGGTGTGGACCCAACATCTCCATGGACCTTTTGGCATGGACCAAATGTCTTATGGATGTTTTGGACAGGGTCAAATGTCTGCTAATCAAGTAATGCACTCTTTGACAGTAGTTGAGGGATACAGGAGGGAAGGACATTAGCAAAAATTGTCATCACTGTATAATATATCTGATTTCAGAATACACCAAAGGGCCAGAATACCCAATTTCTAATGCTCAACATTGCCCTTAACTACAATAAATAAAACACTGGGATAGACAGGAAGCCCTACCGTAATACGTTGGTTAAAAGGGGCTTTGTGAACACTAATGTTTCTAATTCTCCTTTTGGTGTTCCAGAGGTTTAGACACCATAATAATAGCTAACATTTATATAATGCTTACTGTGTGCCAGGCATAGTTTTAAGTGACTTACATATAAACTCCTCTAATCCTCATAACAACCTATGAGGTCAATGTACTGTTACTTTTCCCCATTTTATAGACAGGTTAAGTAACTTGCCCATGGTAACATAGCTAGTGAGTGATAGAACTCTAGAGCCACCTCTGGCTTCAAAGTCATGCATTTAACCATAATACTGCAATCCTGTAAGGGATGTATGAGAGTTAAGACTCTCTGTTCCAGTGGGAGAAGAGCTATTATCAAAGAGGAGGTGATGTGGGGCCGGCCCGGTGGCGCGGCGGTTAAGTGCGCGTGCTCCGCTTCAGTGGCCCAGGGTCCCAGCTTGGGACCCTGGGCGTGCACCGACGCACCACTTGTCAAGCCATGCTGTGGCAGCGTCCCGTATAAACTAGAGGAAGATAGGCACAGATGTTAGCTCAAGGCCAATCTTCCTCAGCAAAAAAGAGCAGGATTGGCATCGGATTTTAGCTCCGGGCTGATCTTCCTCACCAAAAATAAAAAAGAGGAGGTGATGTTCTTAGGCAAAGCAGTTTTAGGAAGGAATGTATACAAAAGTTGAGTATCTGGAAATTGATTCCTCTTAAAGTGTAAGTGCTTTTGTATCCTTTGGAATGTCTTCAGGTATTCTGAGGGTAATGCTTCTCAGTTTGTAGCCACTTTTATAGTAATTATATGTCTCCTGTTTATATTCTTAATTTAATTGTGGCTGCATCATTCTTCTTTATGCATGGTAGGTAAGGTTTCTCATACTTTCTAATGTTTCATGTAATTGGTTGTTAATTGATTGAGATTTCAGCCTGAGTAGGGTATACTCTCGTAGTACAATTGATGAAGAAAAGAGAAGAAGATTTCTACATAGGTTCAGGCCCTAGAAAGGTATTTTCTGTAACAGTGTCATTAAGTTAGGAGGAGAAGAAAAGATAAGTTTGAGTTGCACCAGGAAAATAATTTTGGTTTTAATTATTATGTTCTGTTAAGAAGCAGCACATCACAGCCTCTGAAATATGACGGACCTGGATTCAAATTCAGCACTCCTTAAAGAAAGCTTTCCAACTACACCCAGCTCTGCTATCTCCATCATGTGTTTCTTTGTGAACTTAATCTCTGAGCTTTAATTTTTTCATCTGCAAAATGGGGATAATTAAATTTAGACCTATATATAAGATTAAGACAAATAATGTAAATGTAAATGGCTTAATACAGAGAGTACATGTTCATTAAGTGGCTTCTGTCAGCTGTTATCCCAGTGGAAGCCTGGAGTGGCCTCGTCGAACAAAGGTTGGGATTGCTTCAGATCACTCGAAGATTTGGCTGTTCTGTGGTGCTCCTCTAGTTCCAATAATTGAGAAATGCATTTATTGTGTTTGAGGGTTCTGAGAAGTTTTGCTAAAATGTCACCTGAAAAAAAGTGGGTACATTTTATAAGTTTAAAAACTATAAAATAATGCTAATTTAATGGTGAAACATAATTTTATCTATAAAAATGTAAAGTTCATGTTTATAACTTATTGTCACTATATGACTAAGTTTATTATCTCGTATTTTTCATGTTTTCATTAATTTCTTTGTACATAACATAGCAGTTCAGCTTTTTGTTCATCTTATCCAAGAAATTTTATATATGCCACTTATAGAGTTAATATTAATTTTTAAAATTCAGAAGTGAAGTTATTATTTCTGATGCAATCTGCTTCTGTAACTAAACTGAGAGATGCTTATTTACTGATGTGTTGAGCTGTGTGACCTTGGGCTAGTTATTTTGATCACTTTGAGTCTCAGTTTCCTTATCTGTACCCATCTTACAGAAGAATTAAGAAAGATAATATATGTAAAGTGTTTTTAACTCAGTGTCTGACCCATGGGAAAATTAGAGTTTATTTTAGCAACATAATCCATTTTATTGTTATTATTCAAATGATTGTGAGGTTTAAAAAATAGTTCATAAAAGCATCTAAGACAGTGCCCAGTATAACTTGTGCTCCATGATAAGTTTCTTTCTCTAATTTGTATATTTTCATTATGTTTATACACCTTTTTAAAAGGTATTCAGTGGGAATATTAATTGGTTCAGCATCCGTGAACTAAATTCAGCATATAGTGACTAAGTTTTAAAAAATGATGTAGCTAATGTATTTTTTTCTTTAGCTTCCAGAGCAGTTGTAGCACAGCATGTTGCTCCACCTCCAGGAATAGTGGAAATAGATAGTGAGAAGTTTGCTTGTCAGTGGTAAGTGGTTTATTTCTATTAAGGCTTTATCCTTGGAAAGAATAAAGCAAAAGAGAAAAGCAAATGTATTTCAACAGTCATCCAGAATGTTTATTCTGTATTTCTTTTTAGTTAGAGTAGGATATCACTTATAGAAAGAAAGGACAATGTAAAATCACTTCGCCTGTATTTTGAAATAATTTGAAAGAAAAATATTCATCAGAATCTTCAGAATTAAAATAGTCTTTGACTAGAATTTTATTGTTACACCACTTAACTTCTTTTCAGAGTAAAATTTGTGTTAAAATTTCTTTGACTTTGCAGAAAATAAGGTTTGTCAGATTATAGAATTTGTTTTTCTTAATGTTTTCTTAAAACTGAATTGGACTGACTAAGAAAATAAAACTAGATTTTTTTGTTAAATGTTCCTTCTTTTCCACCAAAAGCAAAACTTCTTGTTCACTGCTAGTTAATTTTTCCATTTTGTGAGTAGTAAGGGGAAACTAATCAAATGATAGAATAGCCAGTCTGCCTACAATGAAATAAGCAACTTGAAAATAATATTTTCTTGAGAAGACTAAGTAGTCATATCTCAGCCACTTTCTGAAAAAATAAATGTAGACTTGGTTAGATTTCCTTTTGTCATAGATAGTCGCCTCTACGTTGTTTATGAATTTCAACTTAATTTCTTTAGAAGATTAACAAATTGAAATATAAGATCACATTCTAATGATGTATTACTTTTAAAAATTTCTTTCCTTGATCTCTTTTCTCCCATTCTGTAACATTAATTGTCTCCCATTCCATGCTCCTGTCACTCTGTGTTCCATATTTTTGGTGCTTTCATATCTTTGTTCCTATGACAGTTTTCTCTAGACTTTTCCACTTTGCTTAAATCAGGATTATGGTATTAAATTTCTCTAATTATTTAAATTTATCTAATTATTCTCTAAATAAATTATTATTTGCTTTTTCCTCATTTTCTATATTGTTACACCTTGACCCTTTATACTTGTTGAATCTCTTCCAATAACATTTGGAAATGTTAATCTTTTACATTGAAACCAAAAAAGGTTTTTCGTATCTAGTCTTTTCGAAAACTCAGTACTCAAAGGATTATGAAAGTTGGAAAAAGTATGTACCACATCCACTGTAAAATGTGTGTGTGTTAGATATAGATTTGGTCTTGTAAATCCCAGTCGCACATTTCTGCCAGTTCTGGGGGGAGGAGGAGAGAATCATTTTATGATTATTTTATCATAATAATTATTTGATTCAGTTTATAAGAAACAGCTGTAAGTTGGCCTGTTTTGTAAATAGGGAGTCCTAGAAAGAGTGTTATAAGGATAATGAGGCCTCCCGTTCTAACTTACAGATGAAAATCACTTTACAAAAAAAAACAAACTGAAGTTTGAATTAATTTGTAACCAATTAGGAATAGAGGTCTCTGAAGTGGGGGAATGGGAGTGTGCAGCATGGGAAGTATTGCTGTTTTAGGGAGTAGTTGAAAGCTTGGGCAAGTTTTTTCCTGACGGAATTTGATCCAAGAGCCCAGGAAAGTTTAACTTCAGTTCAGTTTTTCCTCCATTTTCTACATCTCCAGTAGCTGATATTTGGGAACCTCTATTATATTTTGATTATTACAAGACAAGAACCTGAGTGGATATTCACTGAATTAAACTTTTTGTTGTTGAATATTTGTTGCAGACAGACCAACCCCACTCTTGCTGGGATGTGAACACAATTTTTGTTAGTTGTTAATGATTATTTTATACTAAAATAAGTATGATTAAGTAGTTAATCTCTTTTTATTTGACTTAGTCCGTCTAAAACCTAGCATGTATTTTTTCCTGATAACATATGAGATAGTAAAGTTTGATTACTAATTATTAGTTTATAACATTGCCTTCAAATGGTTTTAGTATATTTAAATATGGTATATTGCATAATGTATATTGTGCATAATGTATTAGTATATTGCATAATGCCATTTATTTCTCTCCTCTTTTAGGCTTAATGCTCATTTTGAAGTAAATCCAGATTGTTCTGTCTCTCGAGCAGAAATGTATTCTGAGTACCTCTCAACTTGCAGTAAATTAGCTCGTGGTGGAATCCTAACATCAACTGGATTTTATAAATGTCTTAGGTAGGATGCGTACTTCTTAACTTTAAATAAAGTTAATTTATATCACTTACAACACCTCTTGCTCTTTAGAGAAAATACCAACTATCTACTTTTAAATATCTCCACTATTTCAAATTTCATATGGTTAGGTTGTAGTATGGTGGAAGTTTAAATACAAGGGAATTTTGGAAATCACATCTGGTGTTTGCATTTGAAAATTATGAGGTTTATCAAAGAAAGAGAAGGAAGGAATTGTTTACTTTTTTCCTATCTACTTTTTCTCCTTTGTTAAAGACATGACTTTTGTCCTTTTTAATCTTGAATAATAGTCTATAACTAATACTCTGTCTTCATATAGCAAGGCTTTTTGATATTTTGCAGAGTTCATACAATAGGCATAGCATAGATGCAGGTTTTTTGTATTAATATATGCAGTAGAATTGTTTAAAACCCAACAATGTTAATAAATAATGATTTTTAAAATGGGAGAATTGCTCTTGTATATTTCTTTCTTTGCTTGCCACCCTTGCAGAATATAACTGTAGGAATCATACCAGTTCAAACATAAGTAGCAGTGAATATGCTGCTGCTGTTCATGTAAACATTGTTAGAAGTTAGTGTTTTTGCTGGTGTGCTAGTTATCAAAACTGAGGATATGTGTACTTTACAGAACGGTCTTTCCAAATCATACAGTGAAGAGAGTGGAGGATTCCAGTAACAACGGGCAGGCACATATTCATGTAGTAGGAGTAAAACGGAGGGCTATACCACTTCCCATCCAGATGTACTATCAGCAGCAACCAGTTTCTACTCCTGTTGTTCGTGTTGATTCTGTTCCTGATGTTTCTCCAAGTCCTTCACCTGCAGGTATTAATTTTTATTGTGTTTTAAATATTACTAATTTAATAATAAAACTAAATGAAAACGTATATACATTTAAAATGTATCTTTTCCTTGTCTTTCCAGTAGCATTTCTTGGTTGTTCTATTATTTTATCATATGATGCAAAGTTGTTAGATGTTAATTTCTTAAAACTATTTCCTCTTGTTTTAAGTAAAATAATTCCTACATGCAGCTTTTCAGTCATTTCATAAGAATTTTCACTTTTCCCCTATATTTTCAGGAATCCCTCATGGACCACAAACTGTAGGAAACCATTTTCAGAGGACTCCTGTTACCAACCAGTCTTCAAATTTGACTGCAACACAAATGTCCTTTCCAGTACAAGGTGTTCATACTGTGGCACAGACTGTTTCAAGAATTCCACCAAATCCTTCAGTTCATACCCACCAGCAGCAGAATGCTCCGGTGACTGTCATTCAAAATAAAGCTCCAATTCCTTGTGAAGTGGTTAAGGCTACAGTAATCCAGAATTCTATACCCCAGACAGCAGTTCCTGTTAGTATTGCTGTGGGAGGAGGAGCTGCTCAGAGTTCTGTGGTTCAGAATCATAATACAGGGCCACAACCTGTTACAGTTGTAAATTCCCAGACATTGCTTCACCATCCATCTGTAATTCCACAACAGTCTCCATTACACACAGTGGTACCGGGACAGATACCTTCCGGCACTCCTGTTACAGTAATTCAGCAAGCTGTCCCACAGAGTCATATATTTGGCAGAGTACAGAACATACCAGCATGTACTTCTACAGTTTCACAGGGTCAACAGTTAATCACCACATCACCCCAACCTGTGCAAACTTCATCTCAACAGTCATCAGCTGGTAGCCAGCCACAAGATACTGTTATCATAGCACCCCCACAGTATGTAACAACTTCTGCGTCCAATATTGTCTCAGCAACATCAGTACAGAATTTTCAGGTAGCTACAGGACAAATGGTTACCATTGCTGGTGTCCCAAGTCCACAACCCTCAAGGGTAGGGTTTCAGAACATTGCGCCAAAACCTCTCCCGTCTCAGCAAGTTTCATCAACAGTAGTACAACAACCTATTCAACAACCACAGCAGCCAACCCAACAAAGTGTAGTGATTGTAAGCCAGCCAGCTCAACAAGGTCAGACTTATGCACCAGCCATTCACCAAATTGTTCTTGCTAATCCAGCAGCTCTTCCAGCTGGTCAAACAGTTCAGCTCACTGGACAACCAAACATAACTCCATCTTCCTCACCATCACCTGTCCCAGCGACTAATAACCAAGTCCCTACTGCCATATCATCTTCTTCCACCCCTCAATCACAGGGACCACCTCCTACTGTCAGTCAAATGCTATCTGTGAAAAGGCAGCAACAGCAGCAGCATTCACCAGCACCCCCACCACAACAGGTACAAGTACAAGTTCAGCAGCCACAACAAGTACAGATGCAAGTTCAACCACAGCAAACGAATGCAGGAGTTGGCCAGCCTGCTTCTGGTGAGTCGAGTCTCATAAAACAGTTGCTGCTTCCAAAGCGTGGTCCTTCAACTCCAGGTGGTAAGCTTATTCTCCCAGCTCCACAGATTCCTCCCCCTAATAATGCAAGAGCTCCTAGCCCTCAGGTGGTATACCAGGTGGCCAATAACCAAGCAGCAGGTTTTGGAGTGCAGGGGCAAACTCCAGCTCAGCAGCTATTGGTTGGGCAGCAAAATGTTCAGTTGGTCCAAAGTGCAATGCCACCCACAGGGGGAGTGCAAACTGTGCCCATCTCAAACTTACAAATATTGCCAGGCCCACTGATCTCAAATAGCCCAGCAACCATTTTCCAAGGGACTTCAGGCAACCAGGTAACCATAACAGTTGTGCCAAATACAAGTTTTGCAACTGCAACTGTGAGTCAGGGAAATGCAACTCAGCTCATTGCTCCAGCAGGAATTGCCATGAGCGGGACCCAGGCAGGAGTTGGACTTCAGGTGCAAACGCTTCCAGCCACTCAAGCATCTCCAGCTGGACAATCATCTTGTACTACTGCTACTCCCCCATTCAAAGGTGATAAGATAATTTGCCAAAAGGAGGAGGAAGCAAAAGAAGCAACAGGTTTACATGTTCATGAACGTAAAATTGAAGTCATGGAGAACCCGTCCTGCCGACGAGGAACCACGAACACCAGCAATGGGGATACACAGGAAAATGAAATGCAAGTGGGAAGTCTTTTAAATGGGAGAAAGTACAGTGACTCAAGTCTACCTCCTTCAAACTCAGGGAAAATTCAAAGTGAGGCTAATCAGTGCTCACTAATCAGTAATGGGCCATCATTAGAATTAGGTGAGAATGGAGCATCTGGAAAACAGAACTCAGAACAAATGGACATGCAGGATATCAAAAGTGATTTGAAAAAACCTTTAGTTAATGGAATCTGTGATTTTGATAAAGGAGATGGTTCTCATTTAAGCAAAAACATTCCAAATCACAAAACTTCCAATCATGTAGGAAATGGTGAGATATCTCCAATGGAACCACAAGGGACTTTAGATGCCACTCCGCAAGATACTGCCAAAGGTGATCAACTAGAAAGAATTTCTAATGGACCCATATTAACTTTGGGTGGTTCACCATCTGTGAGCAGTATACAGGAGGCTTCAAATGTGGCAACACAGCAATTTAGTGGTACTGATTTGCCTAATGGACCTCTAGCTTCAAGTTTGAATTCAGATGTGCCTCAGCAACGCCCAAGTGTAGTTGTCTCACCGCATTCTACAACCTCTGTTATACAGGGGCATCAAATCATAGCAGTTCCCCACTCAGGATCAAGAGTGTCCCATTCTCCTGCCCTATCATCTGACGTTCGGTCTACAAATGGCACAGCAGAATGCAAAACTGTAAAGAGACCAGCAGAGGATAATGATAGGGAAACAGTCACAGGAATTCCAAATAAAGTAGGAGTTAGAATTGTTACAATCAGTGACCCCAACAATGCTGGCTGCAGTGCAACAATGGTTGCCGTGCCAGCAGGAGCAGATCCAAGCACTGTAGCTAAAGTAGCAATAGAAAGTGCTGTTCAGCAAAAGCAGCAACATCCACCAACATATGTACAGAATGTGGTCCCACAGGTAAGTCATTCTACTATCACATTTCTCTTACAAAAATTCTGATTTGTAAATATGATTTTAGGGAGAAATGCACTGTTTTTCCATGTCTCATTTTGGAAAGTTAATTGTTTCAGCTCATCAATGTACTCAAGCTGTCATGCTCTTTTATTTTTCTGTTTTTTGTAACATTAAATAGTTTTCAATTGTTAATGTTTGTGCATGGTTTAAAGAATCTTTCTATTTTGTTATAGACCCAAATTAGTAATTTTGTATACCAGAGATAGAGAAGCACTTGTCATCTAACATCTTTTGGAGAATTTTAAAAATGTAACTTAGTCTCCTTTTGGATTTGGGGCAGGGGGTGTTGTTAGGAGTACTCCAAAAGGGAATTTCTGTATTTGATTTTGACATGAATGTATTTTGGTTCTTTTCACAGTACTTTTGTAAAAAAGATGAATCCCATAAGAACTTGATCAAGTGGTTCTTGTTATATTTATGTATTGAATTGGTTGCTTTTATTCTTTAAAAAAGTATTATTACTTATAATTTCAATTTGTTTCAGCTATTCTGATATTCTTAATTTTATGTTTCTTATTCCTTTGCTCTACTGTCATGTTTCTGCTACTCCCTTTTTAATACCTACTATTCCGTCTCTGTGTGCCTTAGTAAATAAAAGTGTTTTCTAGGATCAGTGCTACTGAATTAAAGGTCCAATCAGCCTGTAAAGATTTTAAGGTCAGTCTTGTATGCTATTTCCATTGAAACTAGGGGTTCACTTAATAGTTGTCTCTCGTCTATTTCCTGGATTACTTCTCCTGTATGCTCTCTTTCCTAATTGCTACATAGCCAAACCTTCTGTAACTATTGCCAACTCTGATAGCACTCTTCTGGCTTGGGTTTCTTCTCTGTGCTTATGGTGATGGCCGTTGTTGGCATGGGTACCAAATCTAGGTGAGGGGGGCAGCAAAATGGAAGATGAAAGAACAGAATCCCTTGCTTCAGAACAATTCATCGACTAATATGCATCTTTCTTCATGTGTATGGATGGATAAAGCTAGACATTGCTGCTCTGGGGGTGTAATGAGATTTTAATTCACATGTTAGTATTGCTTAGATCTATTTCAAGGTACCTAAATAGGTTGAGTCTTTTTTAGTGGATATTATGTACATGGCGATAATAAATACTGAGTTTTGGTGGAAAATAACTAAATCATTTTTACTCAAACTTCTACATGTTTGAGTTTTTCATTTATTAAACATACTAAAAATGTTTTTAAATAGTGTGGTGTCTAGCATTTAGTAAGCATTCAGTAAGTTGGGTTTTTATATTTTTTCTTAAATTTATTGATTTCCCGATTCATGTTGCTTACATGCCTATGTCTGTTTTTTCCTCTTAGATTCCTTTATAATCTTAAATAGTTATAATAGACCAAGCCAAATTAGAGAAAAACTCCATTACTATGGAATTGTTTCATTAACTCTCATTTTTCATGTCCTTAATCTTCCAGTGTGATTATATTCAATAATGATATCTAAGTAACAAAAAACAGACAATAATGTTACCTAAAACTAGGACCTGTGCTAGGGACTTTGCACTAAAGCATTTTCTCATTTAATCCTCACAACAACTTTATTAGGTAAAAATTGTAATCACTATTTTAGAGATGAAGCCCCAAGATGCTAAATAACTCACCCAGGGTCACCAGCTAATAGGAGGTGGTGCCAGGAGTAAAACCTGGGTGTGTGTCTGAAACCAAAACTTATGCTCTTGACCTATTTCTCCACTATTCTAAAAGATTTCTTTGTAAAGTTCTAGAAAGACCTTTTAATTATTTGAACTATTACATTATAGGATGTGAGTTCCACTAAATGATAATTTTAGGGCATTAATGCTAAAAATCTACTTAACATGTTGGATATGTATGCATCTAATTCAAGCCATAAAATTAATACATTTTATTCCTAATCTGAAAAATGTGAGCTAAACTTATGTGTTCTCCTCAAGAATGTAGTTTATTTGAAATAGCTGCATTTTTTATTTCTAAAATTGGTGTTTGGTTGGCATGTAGAAATTTAAAACTTTGCAAGGAAAAAGAGACATAGTATGCATGGTGTCTGTGGGAATGAGAATAAAAAATGAGGATTCTTATGTATAGTGCTTAGCACAGTGCCTGCTACATAGTTAGGTGCTCAATAATGGTGCAGGTATATTTTATCTTCCCATATAGGCTAAAGTACCTATAAAGGCTAAAAAATGACGAGCTGTCCAAGATGGCATCATAAGTGTTCTTTGAAGGGTAGGCTCTTGGGCCTTCTTAAGAGCCTGCTAATAGAAAACCATTTTTATTGTTGCCCAGATTCTTTAAATTTCTCTCTCTACTCTTAAAGTTGCATTTTACACCTTGGTTTAACACCATTTTATTCACTGTTTGAATTGGTACCTTAAAAGAGTGGATGAAATAGAGGATTTTAAATGTGATTTTTCAGCCAAACCTTGTTATTTCCACCATTTCAAGGGGTCTGGGGATGTTAAGGAGACACCCGGACCCCAAGAAGGGACTTCCAGAGTTGCAGAATGCTCAGGGCTGGAAAGACTGCAGGGAAATGTCCCTGCTGAAAATGGCCAACAGGTAATCCTTCCTAATACCGTTATTATTTCATTTTTCTTTTCCCGATTTTGTTCCTCTCGCACCTATTAATCAGCTGTATTAATTTCATTACAGAAAAAAATAGCAACAAATAAAGGAGAAAGATATATAAAAGTAAATGACGTAACCATAGATTTTGTATCTCAGTATTGTTTAGCTGGTAGTTCATATAAATACAAAATAAATTGTACCTACTTCAAGGCAGATTTCTTTGTTTGTTGCTGCTCATTTTCAGTCTGTTATATTTGCAAGTTAAAGTGCAACATATATTGTGTCTGAAAGCCCTCCCCTCTTCCACCATTCGTGAATTGATATCTGCTGGAGGCATGAGACAGAGTTGGCATATTAAAAAAAATGAAAGAATGAAAAAAGAAAAAAGAAAAAAATGAAAGTTATAAATACTTACCTAAAGACTTGTCTTTTTCAAGAGCATGTAAAACACCTGTTGAACATACCTATATCTGTTAATCCCATGATCTGATAACGTGCCAAATTCTCATATATAAAAATAGTTTACTTAAGGATGTGCCTATTTAAGGTATTTTATGTATGTTGCTCCTCAGTTCCCTGTCCTTCACACGTGAATCATTCCTCGTATGGTACTGTGTAACACTGTGAATGTTAATATTTTCGTGGTCCCTTCCTTTCTTTGATAAATAGTTTGAAAATTTCCTTAACCCATCAGAAAGCAGATCTTTAGCCTCAAGGGGGCAGCATTTAGTCAGAGCCGTTGAAGATCATTTTAGCAAGAGCCAAGAGAATATCATTTCAGTGGGTTTTTTTTGAGTACTACTGCTCAGATTTGTAGACTAGTGGCACATTGTAATAACTAAGAAATGCATTACCACTAAACAGAATTTTTTTGTTTACATATCAATGTGTTCTTACAGGACAGGCTTGGTATGTATTGATTATCGAGATAAGAGGGAAAAACCTGTTAGTTTAAGAAAGTGAGGGAATGTTAGAGCAGAAGCAGCGTTAGATATTATCTTGTCCAAAACCCTCTTTTTTTTTTTTTTTGTGAGGAAGATCAGCCCTGAGCTAACATCCATGCTAATCCTCCTCTTTTTGCTGAGGAAGACCGACTCTGAGCTAACATCTAGTGCCTAGTCTCCTCCTTTTTCCCCCCAAAGCCCCAGTAGATAGTTGTATGTCATAGTTGCACATCCTTCTAGTTGCTGTATGTGGGACGCGGCCTCAGCATGGCCAGAGAAGCGGTGCATCGGTGCGTATCCGGGATCTGAACCTGGGCCGCCAGTAGCAGAGCACGTGCACTTAACCACTAAGCCACGGGGCCAGCCCTCAAAACCCTTTTTTTTTTTTTTTTTTTTTTTGCTGAGAAAGACTGGCCCTGAGCTAACATCTATTGCCAACCCTCCTCTTTTTTTTTTTTTTTCCCTTTTTCTCCCCAAAGCCCCAGTAGATAGTTGTATGTTATAGGTACACATCCTGCTAGTTGCTGTATGTGGGACGCTGCCGCGGCATGGCGCCTCGGTGTGCACCTGGGATCTGAACCCGGGCCACCAGTAGCGGAGTGCACACACTTAACTGCTAAGCCATGGGGCCAGCCCCGTAAAACCCTCGTTTTTAAAGAGTTGAAATAACTTTCCCACATTCACAAAGATCTCTTTTCCAGTGATTTCTATTATTGTCTTATTTCTGTTCTGTAAAGATCTGTACCTTTAGACTAAGTGTAATCTCTTACATCCTCTTTGGAGTAAATCTAATTCTTGTTTCTTGTAAAGATTTGAAAGTATCTCTCTTTATTTACCTCCTCTTTAGAATACACTTTCCCAGTTCCTTAGGTGTCATGATGTCTGGTTTATTCATCATCATATTTGCCTTGACCAGTTCCATTTTACAAGTGGCTTGCAAAATGTGTAGCTAGAATTGAACACAGTTACTTCATTACTACTTAGTAAAGAATTCATCTTGAGAAGAATAGATTATGACTTTGTAGTTTTTCTAACACAGATTGAAATGTTTAAATTTTAGTCTTATTCTGAGGTTTTTAAAAGTTTAATATTAATGAGAAAGTAAAGATTTAAGAGCCTCAAATCCCATCTTATATCAGAAAATATCTTATTCTAAGGTTTTTAAAGTTTAATATTAATGAGAAAGTAAGGATTTGAGAGCCTCAAATCCTATCTTATATCAGAAAATGTTATCAGTGTAATCTAGAATTTTCAGCCATATTTTACTCTTGAAAAGGTGATAAAGGAAAGCAAGGTTGTAATTTCTTATTTTAACAAAAAGAGCAATATCTTTGCTGAAAATAAAACTGCTATATTAACTGATATTTTTAGTTAATTTTATTTTACAAAAGAAATCACAGAATTGTTTCATATTCTTTGCATAATTTTACTTTTCTGATCACTCACTACTGGAGTTCTGCCTTTTTTGCTTTGATTAAAAAAAAAACTGTGATATCAAAAATTAGCTCTTCCTCAATAGAGTAGAGCTGTGTTAGAGAATATTCCTCAAGAGTGATCATTCCAAAAAACGTGAAACCTACTTTTACGTTTACATTTGAGTTAGGGTTATGGCTAATGATCTGGCAATTCACAGTAAGCAATAATGTTAAGAAAAATTAAAATTTTACAGCCTAAAAGAAATATATTTTGCATTCTCATGTGAAAGACCTAATTCTTAAAACATAATTAATTCGCATGCCATTTTGAAAAACATGCAGTACAATACAAACAACCTATTTAAAAATTAGTTTTCTTGAAAGAAATGTGCAATTTTTTAATATAGGAGGAAACCTAAAAATGTTAACTCCTATGGTCAAAGAAAATATGAGTCTTGGAATTTCTCATTTGGTACTTCTGTAAGTACTTTAATTCTTTTTGTTTCATTGATGTGTTTAGCTCTAATTCTTTTTGTTGTCATTTGTTTACTTTTTATTGTGAAATTTTTCAAATTTACAAAAGTAGAGCCAATAAGCCCCCTTGTATTCTAGCTTCAAATATTATCACCATTTTGCCTTTCTAGTCTCATCTATTCCCTATCAGCATCATTTCTTTTTCCTGGAGCAATTTAAAGCAAATCCCAAACATTATTTCATTTCACCGATAAATACTTCAGTATATGTTTCTCTAATAGTTGAGTACTTTTAAATATCTATATATCCACATCACTAAATAACACCTAACAAAAATGGTAATTTCTTAATATCATCTGCCACCTGGTTCATGTTCAGTTCCCTAGCTGTCTTAAAACAACTTTTTCGAACAACTTGTTTGAATTAGGATCCACAAGTTTCTACACACTGCATTTGGTTACTTTGTCTGTTTTTCTTAATTTAACAGCCTGGATTAACTTGTCATCCTTGCCACATCTCTAAATATCCTATTATTGCCTGTTATTAAATTTTCTATGTGACACCAATAAAAGTTCCACAATGAAAAAAAAATAGGATAGTAATTTGTTAGCACTTATAAAAATAAAAATAAGCTTAATTTACAAATATATGACAAGATAGTCAATAAAATACCTAATTTAAATGGTAGTAGTATAGGGAACTAGAAGGTTCATTCTGAGAGAATTTGATACCTCTGACAAATTTACCCTTAAATTAAAATTCTGGGATATTTGTAACTTGTCACTCTTCAGTATTTGTGTGTGGCTGAAACTGATCTTCTTGGTTGCTCCCACTTATTAGAATTTCCTGAATTTTTAATACAGTATTTTCATTTCAAGGAAACAATTTGACTCATTTTTTTGATAGACTGATTCTAATGTTATCTTCCTTCCTTTCTCTGTGACCTTCTTTTTTTTTTTTTTTTTCGTGTCTGCTTTCTCACCATCAGTTTTTATGGCTTTAATAATTCACAGGTGAATGATTGTCAGATCCGTATTTCTAGCATTAACTTCTATTGATAGATATTTGTAGTTGTTGATGTGTTGCTGTCCCCAAAGTGAACTCATCTTTCCTCCAAAGTATGATTTCCCTTCTGGACTTCTCTATTAGCATCATAATAATAGTAATAATTGCCATTTATTGAGAATCTAGAGCTAGGCTCTTCATGTTTAGTTTTACTAGTCTTCCCACCATCCCCTAAGTTAGATTTTATTACTTACACTTTATAGATGAGGTAACTGAGGATTAGAGAGATTAAGTAGGTTGCCCAGGGTCACGTAGCTAGTTAAAAGGCAGATTGAAAATTTGAGTCCTGATCTGTCAAGCTGGAAAGTCCAATCCTTTCCATAACACCTGTATTGCCCTAAAATGCATGTTTTTCATGCATGTGTGTATTTTCTCACTAACAATATTGTAAAATCTTAAGGGTGGGACCCTATTATGGAAACAACTTCAGTCACCTCCCAAAAGTAGGTTTTTTTTCTGAGAGCTGAGCACTCAAAAGTTCTTATGACTTCACATTGCTAAGAACTTTTTCTTTCAGCATTTTATTCTCTTCCTTTTTTCATTTTTATGCTATCACCTTATATGTTTGTGTTTTGTCTATTTTTTAGATTATTATGGCTTTTAAATCTGAGGTTTTCAGCAATTTTTGATTTAGTTTTGCCAAACTACTTCCGATATTACCTTGTAAATGAACAAGTATATTTAATATTTTCCCAAAGTTTAAATTTATTGCCTTTTAACAATGCTTTGAAAATGGAGTGCTACTGTTGCTATGAGAAATTCAATATTATTTTTCCCTTTGTAGTATATTATGAATGAAATCTGAGTTAAGCCTTCAAAGAAAATATATTGCCTCAAATTGTTTTAAGCTATGTTATAATTATTAACTTACATGTTTTTCAGAGAGAAAGGGATGGGGTATAGAAGAAAAAAAAACATAGCTTATATTTAAAGGACTTATACCTACAATTAGAATCCTTTTACTTGTATTATCAATCAAAAGTTATAACTGAGCAACTTTAAAAATTAAAGTTGTTAGTTAAAACAGCTTACTGCCAAATAATGTTTACAACATTCTACTTATATGGTTACATCATTTTTAGCATCTGAAATTTTCTTTGCTTTTCACTATACGTTGTTTGTTTTATGTTACATTCATTAAAAATCTAAGGAAATGTTATGCAAAGAAATAATAACTTGCAATTGATTTGTTCTTGTGAAGAATATGCGTAAGTAAACCAAATGGGTGCATTTATAGTAGATTTTTATTTCTCATTTTAATCTATAATTGTGTGTTCCTACCTAATTTTATTAACATAAAAAACTCTTAATTCTAAATAATGTATATTCTATAACAATAACAGCAATGTGATTTTGCCTCTGTGATTCATATGAAATAAAAGAATCTGACTTCCTAAATATTTTTGTAAAAATAGTTATCTTTTTTAAAGGAATTTTTAAAAGACTATCATTAAAACTACAAATGTAAGTTTCATATGTTAGAAGTGCATAACTATCAATGTAATCAAACTTATAAGCCTATACTATAAAATCTGAATGGTTTTCAATGTCATCTCACAAACTATGCTGTTGTGCTTTTTCACAGAACACTCCTGTGACACCTTCACCAGCTGTACAAGTGCAGAGCCAGCCTAACAGTTCTCAGCCTTCTCCATTCAGTGCATCTAGTCAACATGGGGATCCAGTGAGAAAACCTGGACACAACTTCATGTGTCTGTGGCAGTCTTGTAAAAAGTAAATGACAATTTTATTTGATATACATAAATGCTCTTTGTTCTGGAATGCTTTTGTATATAAATTTCTGTCATCTATAGTTCCATGAAAATTTTCTTTTGAAACCACTAACTTATAGCAAAAATATCATGTTGAGTAATGTTTACATAGATCCAGTGGCACCTAAGCTAAGAAATTTATATAAATGGTGGAAAGAGCTTCATTGCCTAATGGTAGGTTATTAGGGAATGCATTTCAGTATTAGTTTTGTTTGTTTGTTTTTTGCTGAGGAAGATTCACCCTGAGCTAACGTGTGTCAGTCTTCCTCTATTTTGTATGTGGGTCGCCGCCGCAGCATGGCTGCTGACGCATGGTGTATGTCCAATGAGTGGTGTATGTCCGCGCCCAGAAACCAAACCCAGGCCGCCAAAGTGGAGCACGCCGAACTTAATCACTAGGCCACAGGGCTGGCCCCTCAGGATTAGTTTTTAACAAAACAAAATCAGCTAACAATTTGATTTTGTATTTGGCTATGAAAAGAGACAGATTTTTTTTAAAGTGATGTTAGTGGCGACTGTAGAATTTCTATATAGTAGAAACTTAAAGGTAATAATCTGTTAGGAAAAATGACTTGTCTTAAATTTGAGTTTGGGATGGACACCCCATGAAAATTATATATATATAATTATATATAAATCTCTCAATTTAATAACTAAGATGAACACAGAATAGAACTGAACTTAAACAAGGCTTTCTTAAACTTGAAGGAACACTTGAGAATAATATCGGTTAAAATAAAATCTTAGTTCCTTTAATAGTACTCAACCAAGACCCTTTGCCTTGTCACTTTTTTTTTTTTTTTTGATGAGGAGATCAGCCCTGTGCTAACATCTGCCAATCCTCCTCTTTTTTTGCTGAGGAAGACTGGCCCTGGGCTAACATCCCTGCCCATCTTCCTCCACTTTATATGGGACGCCGCCACAGCATAGCTTGCCAGGCAGTGCGTCGGTGCGTGCCCGGGATCCAAACCCGTGAACCCCGGGCCACCGCAGTGAAGTGCGCGCACTTAACCGCTTGCGCCACCTGGCCGGCCCCTGCCTTGTCACTTTTTAGAGCTGTAGGACTAAGGCACTTGTCTTAATAGACATAATAGCCTTCATTTTTAGATATCAAAGATTTCATTTCATTTTTCCTAACTGATAGCAGAAATTACCACATCCTTTTAAAAATTATATTTGCTATTCATAATTTTATGATCTATATAGACATTGTATTTCACTGTAAACTTGATACACAGATTTGTTGAAGGATTGTAGGTCTCAATGTAGCCTAGGGATTATTAATAGTATATGAAATTTCTTTGGACAGTATTTATCAAACTTTAGATCTCAAACCAGTAGGGGGGCTGTGAAATCACTTTGGCAGGTCTCTACCAGTAGTTTTTGCTTGTTTTTCTTTTCAATGAAAACATGAATAAAATATATCAGATTCCATCATGTTAGTAAGGGTAAGTATTGTTTCCAGTTATATATGTATATATGTATGTACTAGATCGTAGTGTAAAGTCTGTTTGTCAAAAGTTGTTTAAAAATCAGTGCTTTCGTTTGTCTCTGTTTATTTCTTTCATTCATTTAATTCGACTCTCTTTTTTTTTTTGGTTTATGTCTTAAGTTAATTTGAAATTTTCTTCACTGATGTCAAGTCTATTCTTTATTTTTTTTTTATATTTAATTTTTTTTTTAATTTTTTGTTTATTGCAGTAACATTGGTTTATAACATTATATAAATTTCAGGTGTACATCATTATACTTCTATTTCTGCATAGATTATGTCATGTTCACCACCCAAATACTAATTACAACACATGACCACACACATGTGCCGAATTATCCCTTTCGCCCTCCTCCCTTCCCCCTTCCCCTCTGGTAACCACCAATCCAATCTCTGTCTCTATGTGTTTATTGTTGTTATTATCTACTACTTAATGAAGGAAATCATACAGTATTTGACTTTCTCCCTCTGACTTATTTCACTTTGCATAATACCCTCAATGTCCGTCCATGTTGTCACAAATGGCTGGATTTCATCGTTTCTTATGGCTGAGTAGTATTCCGTTGTGTATATATACCACATCTTCTTTATCCATTCGTCCCTTGATGGGCACTTGGGTTGCTTCCAAGTCTTGGCTATTGTGAATAATGCTGCAATGAACACAGGGGTGCATGTATCTTTACGCACTGGAGTTTTCAAGTTCTTTGGATAAATACCCAACAGTAGAATAGCTGGATCATATGGTAGTTCTATCCTTGATTTTTTGGGGAATCTCCATACTGTTTTCCATAGTGGCTGCACCAGTTTGCACTCCCACTAGCAGTGTATGAGAGTTCCCTTCTCTCCACATCCTCTCCAACACATGTTGTTTCCTGTCTTGTTAATTATAGCCATTTCTTTCTTCTTTTTTTTAGATTTTGTTTTTGTTTTTCCATGGTAAATAGTAGCTGATGGAATAGGTAGTCAGCTAATGTTTGTTGACTAAAAAGTTTGAGAATAGCTCCTTTTGATGAAGTGTTTAGATATTTCAAGAAGAAAAATTTGCTGGAAGAGTTAATGAAGCTAAATGTACTGCACAGTTTCCCATCTTGCTAGCAGGATCAGTGTTATAAAATTTGATGATGTACCCTTTCTTTGTAAGTCTTTTCTAAATAAGACAGACTCAACAAGGCTTCTTAGAGCCATTTTTAAAAGCTGTTTTTAGATACTGCATTGGTAATAAGTTCAGTATGATTCTATCAATATTTATTGAGCATCCTTTAGGAGGGTGCATGTGCTAGGAGCTAGAAATACGAAGATCACTCTCAGCCCTTAGGGAAGCAGATCCAAAAAACAAACAAATTACAGTATAAATAAGCTCTGTAAAAAGATAATTTCATAGTGTTATTGACAGCATAGTGGACAGTTAATGTAATGCTGGATTGGTTAGAAAAGTTTTACTGCAGACATTACTTTTGGGTTGGATCTTGAAGAATGAGTAGGAGTTTGTCATGCAAAAATAATTCCAGTCAGAATAGCAAGTGCAGGGAATTATAGAGGGAGCTAGTGTGCCCAGGGAAGGGGGAAGGTTCCTTTCATGGAATTAAAAGTAACTTTGAGGGGCCAGCCCCGTGGCTTAGTGGTTAAGTGCACGCCTGCCCGGGTTCGGATCCCGGGCGCGCACCGAGGCACCGCTTCTCCGGCCATGCTGAGGCCGCGTCCCACATACAGCAACTAAAAGGATGTGCAACTATGACATACAGCTATCCACTGGGGTTTTGGGGGAAAAAAAGGAGGAGGATTGGCAATAGATGTTAGCTCAGAGCCGGTCTTCCTCAGCAAAAAGAGGAGGATTAGCATGGATGTTAGCTCAGGGCTGATCTTCCTCACACACACACACACACAAAAAAAACGTAACTTTGAGTATACATTTAACCTGTTTTTAGTTCTATGGTATGACCCTACTTTATATGATCTTTTCATATTTGTAATTCTTCTTTTCTGTATATAATATAGATTCTTTTCATTGAACCAGTCACTCTTAGATCACCACATATCAGTAATTGCCCTTTTAATCTACAGGGATGTATCTCTAAAAAATGGGGACCCCACTCTTTAAACATAATCTACACCCTGCAGAAAAATAACATTAATCCCTTCATTATGAGTTCTTCTAATATCCAGTTATTGTTTACATTTCTCTACTTGTCTTTTATTTAGAGTTTGAATTGGAATCCAAGATTCAAGCTTTGCCTCTGGTTGAGAAGTCTTTTAAGTCTCTTAGTCTGTAGATTACCCTTCCATCTCTCTCAATTTTTTTCCTTGCAATTTTTTGTTGATAAAATCAGGTCATTTGTCCTGTAGATCCTCACAATCTGGATTTTGTTGGTGTTGTTTAGCATGTTACTAGGACCCAGTATTTTCTGTAAGTTGGTAGTTAGGACCAGATGTTTGATGAGAATCTGATTTGGTTTTTATGAAGACCATTTTAGAAGTGGCATTGTATACTTCTGTCAGGAGATACGTAATATCTTGTTGCCTCCCTTTTTGTGTTATAAACAGCCATTGAGAATCCTTGCCTATATCCATTATTTCATTAAGGGTTGTAAAATGTAAAAGTTCCTCTTTTATCAACTCTCTGATTTCTCTGAGGAATAGTTAGTTCCTAGAGAAAAGGCTAGATAGATTATTTCTATTATTTACCAATTTTCAGAATAGTAAATTGTTTATTAACATGCCACAAAGGTGACCATTAGGTTTGGTTTTTTGTTTGTTTTTGATTTTAGTATCATTATAAATGAACTTATGAATTTAAGCATATTTTAGGTATTTCAATCTATTGCAGTTAATTTATCCTTCTTGATGTTCAAATTGTCCCATCTTTGGCCAGTGAAGGCCTGTTCAAGTCCATTGATTGTGATCTTAATATAAGTCTTTGGTAGCTTCCTTGCTCTCTGTTACGATAAAATGTTCCAGGCTTATCTTGTACATTTCCTGTCCCATACCAGGAATCAACTATTTCTCCAAGGACGTCTGGTGTCTTTTGATGAGAAATGGTCTTTAGTTTAGGTGCCAGGGGGTACCCATTGCCTTTAAGTTGGTTATCGTTTCTAGGACTTTTCAGTGGACAGACTAGATAAAATGATTTTTATCTCATGTTTTGAAAGACCTTCTCAACTCCTGGATCGTGAAATACCCATTTTGTTGCCTTCCACTACTTTAATATTTTAACTTTTTGATCTATCTGTAATTTAGTTTCATGTATAAAGTAAAGTATGAATCTAGCTTTATTGTTTTCCAAATGGCTAACATATTGGCAAGTTCATTTCCCTTAGGCATTTGAATTGCCACCCTTTAAAATATACCAAATTCCTGTATGCTTTTTCCATTTTTGAATTACTTGTTATTCCACTGGTCTCTGTCCTTATCATACTGTCATTTTAAATTTTAATGTTGGATATAGTAAGTTCCTCCTCCTAATTTTTCTTTTCAGAGTGTTTCTCATTATTTTTTCAATGACTTACCTTGTACCAGGCACTGTGTTAGGTTTTGAAATCAGAGTGATTTATAAATCAGACTTGGAACCTGCACAGATATTTATCCTTTCAAATGAAATTTAGAATGTGTTTTTGTTTTGTTTTGTTTTTTGCTGAAGAAGATTCACTCTGAGCTAACATCTGTGCCGATCTCCTTTTATTTTGTATGTGAGTCGCCGCCACAATGTGGCCACCGACGAGTGGTGTAGGTCTGTGCCTGGGAACCGTACCTGGGCTGCCGAAGCAGAGCATGCCAAACTTAACTACTAGGCCATGGGGCTGGCCCATGGATCTCTTTTTAGAGATCCCAAAAAAAGCTTGTTGGGATTTTCGTTGTAATTGCTTTTAATGAATAGGTATTTTTGTTTGTTTTCTGGTAGTGAACCTTTTTCCAATATTAATTCTTCTCTTACAAGAAAAAGGTATCAGCCCATGGTATTATAGTCTTTTTTTCCCCAGTAGAGCTTGAATATTTTCTTCACCTAAGTTCTGCAACTTTATTAAGTTTATATAGCCAGTTGTAGTTCTTATTTTGTGTTGCTATCATAAATGATCTTAACTTATATTTTTCAACTGGTGGTTTTTTTCTATATTTATACCTCTTATTTTGTCCTCTCATCCAATTATAATATCTGATGTTTCCAGGATTGTTATATAATAGTAGTGACGATATTCATCCTTATATTTTCAAACAAAATTAATAGACTATTTCTTAGAGCAGTTTTAGGTTTATAGAAAATTGAGCAGATAGCGCAGAGTTCCCATATACTCCATCTTCCCTGAGGTTTCCCCTAATATTAACATCTTGTGTTAGTGTGGTACATATGTTATGATTGATGAGTGATATTTATACATTATTATTAACTAAAGTCCATAGTTTCCATTAGGATTCACTCTTTGTGTTATGCAGTTCTGTGGATTTTGACAATGTATAATGTCATTTATCCGTCATTACAGCATCATACAGAATAGTTTCACCACCCTGAAAATCCCCTATGTTTCACCTATTCATCTCTCCTCACTGCCTCCCCTCTCAGCCCTGGCAACTACTAAGTTTTTACTATTTCTATAGTTTTGCCTTTTCCAGAATGTTGTATAGTTGGAATCATATAATATGTAGCCTTTTCAGACTGGCTTCTTTTACTAAGCAGTATATATTTAAGTTTCCTCCATGTCTTTTGTGGCTTGATAGCTCATTTCTTTTTATTGCTAAATAATATTCCATTGTATGGATGTACTAGTTTGTTTATCCATTCAACTATTGAAGGATATTTTGGTTGCTTCTGGTTTTGGGCAATTATAAGTAAAGCTGCAATAAACATTTGTGTGCAGGTTTTTGTATGGACATAATTTTTCAATCATTTGGGCAAATAGCTAGGATTACAATTGTTTGATCACATGGTAAGACTATGTTTAGCACTGTAAGAAATTGCCAAACTGTTTTTCAAAGGGTCTGTACCATTTTGCATTCCCACCAACAATGAATGAAAGTTCCTATTGCTGCACGTCCTCATCAGCATTTGATATTGTCAGTTTTTTAGATTTTAGCCATTCTAATAGATGTGCATCTCTATCTCTTTTGTCTTAATTTGTACTTCCCTAATGACGAAAGAAGTTGAGCATCTTTCCATATGCTTATTTATAATCTGTATATCATCTTTGGTAGGGTGTCTAATAAGATTTTACCCATTTTTGTGGTTGGTTGTTTGCTGAGTTGTTAGTAATCCATTCATTAGATTTTTTCAAATGCTTTTTCTGCGTCTATTGATATGATTATATGATTTTTCTTTAGTCTGTTGGTGTGATGGATAACATCAACGAATTTTTGAGTGTTGAACCAGTCTTGCATACTTGGAATAAATAAATAATTTTTTTTCAGCTTAGCTTAAGATATTTATTCAGTGCTATCACTGTTGGCCTCAGTGGCTCAGCAAAGGGGCAGAGCAGGGTAAGGGCATACAGTGACACAGTGCAGCCTTCATTTTTCGTTGGTATATAGCTCTTTTTATACATTGCTTTGATTTGCTGATATTTTTCTTGAGGATTTTTATGTCTGTGCTTATGAGATACTTGTCTGTAGTTTTTCTGTCTTTGTCTAGTTTTGGTATTGGGGTAATGCTGACCTCATAGAATGAGTTAGAAAGTGTTTGCTCTGCTTCTATATTCTGGTAGAGATTAAAGAGAATTGGTAGCATTTCTTCCTTGAAATGTTTGATAGAATTCACCAGTGAAACCATCTTGACCTGGTGCTTTCTTTTTTGGAAGGTTACTAATCATTTATTCAATTTTTTTAATGGTTATAGGCTTATTCAGATTATCTGTTGCTCCTGTGTGAGTTTTGGCAGATTATGCTTTTAGAGAATTGGTCCATTTCTTATAAGTTACCAAATTTGTGGCATAGAGTTATTCATAATGTTCCTTTATTATCCTTTTAATGTCCGTGGGCTCCATAGCAATGGCCCCTCTTTCATTTCTGCTATTAGTAATTTGTATCTTGTCTGACTTTTTCTTGATTAAGCTGGCTAGAGATTTATCTATTTTATTGATCTTTTCAAAGAAGCAGCTTTTGGTTTTATTTATTTTCTCTATTGATTCCCTGTTTTCATTTAATTGATTTCTGCTCTAATTTATTATTTCTTTTCTTCTGCTTGCTTTGAGTGTATATTGCTCTTTTTTCTCTAGTTTCCTAAAGTGGAGGCTTAGATTGTTGATTTTAGATCTTCTTTTCTAATACATACATATAATGCTATAATTTTCCCTCTACATACTGCTTTAGCTATATCCTATGAATTTTGATAAGTTGTATCTTCATTTTCACTTAGTTCAAAATATTTTAGAAGTGTGAGGTTTAATCTCCAAATATTTTGGGGTATTCCAGCTATCTTTTTGTTAGTGATTTCTAGTTTAATTCTATTGTGATCTGAGAGCATATTTTATATGATTTCTATTCTTTTAAATTTGTTAAGTTGTGTTTTATGTCCCAGAATGTGGTCTGGTGAATGTTCCATGTGAGTGTGAGAAGAATGTATTTTCTGCTGTGGTTAGATGAAGTATTATATAAATGTCAGTTAGATCCAGTTGTTTGATGGTGCTATTCAGTTCAACTGTATCCTTACTGATTTTCTGCCTGTTGGATCTGTCAATTACCGATAGAAGTGTGCTGAAGTCTTCAAGTATAATAGTGGATTTGTCTGTTTCTCCTTGCAGTTCTCAGATTTTGCCTCATATTTTGATGCTTTGTGTTAGGAGTGTATACCTTAAGAATTGTATGTCTTTGTGAAGACTTGACTTTCCTTATCATTATGTAATGTCCTTCTTTACCCCTCAATATTCTTGCTCTGAAGTCTCCTTTGTCTGAAATTAATATAGTTACTGCAGCTTTCTTTTGATTAGTGTCGTATGGTATATCTTTCTCCATCTCTTTACTTTTAATCTACCTGTGTCTTTATATTTAACCACACATAGTTGGGTTTTGTTTCTTTTTATCCACTCTGCCAGTGTCTTTGTCTTTTAATTACTTTATTTAGACCATTCACATTTAAAGTGACTATAGAGGGCCGGCCCCATGGCTTAGCGGTTAAGCGTGTGCGCTCCGCTGCTGGCGGTCCGGGTTCGGATCCCGGGCGCACACCGACGCGCCGCTTCTACGGCCATGCTGAGGCCGCATCCCACGTACAGCGACTGGAAGGATGTGCAGCTATGGCATACAACTATCTACTGGGGCTTTGGGGGAAAAAATAAATAAATAAAAATAATAATAATAAAGTGACTATAGATATAGTTGTATTACTATCTATCATATTTGTAAATATTTTCTATTTTTTATTTCACTTGTTCTTTGTCTTCCCATGTTTTTCTGCTTTTTTGGTTTTAATTGAGTACTTTATATGATTTTATTTTCTCCTCTCAGCATATCAATTACACTTCTTTTAAAATTTTTTATGGTCATCCTAGAGTTTGAAATATATATTTACAGCTAATCTAGTCCACTTTTAAACAACAATATACCACTTCATGAGTAGCACAGGTACTTCGTGACAGAGTATTCTTACTTCTTTCCTAGTGTTCCTTATGCCATTGCTGTCATTCATTTCACTTATCCAAAAGCTATACTCACCAAATACATTGTTGCTATTATTTTGAACAAACATATATCTATTACATCAATTAAGAGTAAGAAAAATAAAATAATTTATTTTACCTCCATTTATTCCTTCTCTAACACCTTTCCTTTCTTTAATTAGATCTGAGTTTCTGACCTCTATCATTTTTCTTCTCTCTGAAGAACTTTTAACATTTCTTGTAAGGCAAGTCTACTGTGCAAATGCCCTCAGTTTTTGTTTGTCTGAGAAAATGTTTATTTCTCCTTCACTTTAGAAGATAATTTTGTGGACACAAAATTCTAGGTTGGTCTGTCTTTTTCTTTCAACACTTTACATATTTCACTGTACTCTTCTTGCTTAGGAGTTTCTCAAGAATCATCCAGTGTAATCTTATCCTTGTTCTTCTAGCAGTAAAGTGCTTTTTCCCTCTAGTTTTTTTCAAGACTTTTTATCTTTGGTTTTTAGCAGTTTGAAAATCTATATGCCTAGGTACATCAGTTCTCTGATGATTTTAAGAAGAGTTGTTAATTCTCAGTGTCTTCAGCTTTTTTCTTGTTCTGAAGATGGGAGTGATAACTTCCAAGCTCTTTAGATGTCTGAGCAGAAACTGAAAGGTCCTCATCCTTATCTTTATTCTTTTTTGTATATTGTCAGCACAATGTTTATTTATAATTTGAAATATATAAATAATGTGATTATATTTTGTCTTTTATTTTTGTTTTAAGAAAGAGGACTTAAAAAATTCCCTGTGATAAAAAATACCTATGGGTCTAGCCTGGTGGTGTAGTGGTTAAGTTCACACCCTCTGCTTTGGTGGCCTGGGGATCGCAGGTTCAGATCCCAGGCGCAGACCTACACACCACTCTTCAAGCCACACTATGGCGTCGTCCCCCTACAAAATAGGGAAAGATTGGCACAGATGTCAGCTCAGGGGCAATCTTTCTCAAGCAAAAAAAACAGGAAGATTGGCAACAGATGTTAGCTCAGGGGCCAATCTTCCTCACTAAAGAAAATCCCTATGAACTACTTTTTTAATTCCATGTAATTGGAGGAAAGGACTCAATTCCTCTGGGTAGCCAAGAATTTACATTCATTGTTTTTAGTACTGTGTGTCTTGGCCACAGTGTTCTCTGAATGAGCAAAGTCAGGATAAAAGGCAAGTTTAAGAGAGGCCAACTTACTTTTTTTTTTTTTGTGAGGAAGATCGGCGCTGAGCTAACATCCATGCTAATCCTCCTCTTTTTGCTGAGGAAGACTGGCTCTGAGCTAATATCTATTGCCAGTCTTCCTCCTTTTTTTCTCCAAAGCGCCAGTAGATAGTTGTATGTCATAGTTGCACATCCTTCTAGTTGCTGTATATGGGACGCAGCCTCAGCATGGCCAGAGAAGCGGTGCCTCGGTGCATGCCCGGGATCCAAACCTGGGACGCCAGTAGCAGAGCGCACACACTTAACCGCTAAGCCACGGGGCCGGCCTGACTTACTTTTAACTATAGGACCTCTGCTTTTTGCTTTATGTGGGGGGTTTTTCAGTCATAATTTAGTTTGAAAAGAGAGTTCTGCTCTAAAAGACATTTGAAAGCCACTTTTGTAGAATATATTGCTCCTCATAGATATCTAATTAATAGCCGCTGCAGAAAAGATGAAAATTATTTCTCTTTGGGAGGAACATAATCTATATTGTGTTTATATTTAGAATTTAATCATTAAAAGTCAAAGCAGGAATTTAAAGGGTCTCAAATTTATTCCAAACAAACATTTCCAGTGTGGAAGTTGTTCTGTCTAGGAACCAGGGACTTTTATTTGTACTAATAAAATTGATATTTCCTGACCACCCAGGAATCTACTCAAGTGATGTTGAGGTTCAGACCACTGGGTTCCTATTGAACCTTATTCAGTTGTGGTTCCTCCTACAGATTCTAACATAAGGTTTATTATGCCAACTATACAAACCTAAATAATATTTTTGTAGCAAGATGAGGTTTGAATAATGGGAAATAACAGAAAACAACAACAACAATCAACCTCACTATATGTTACAAATGAATAAAAACTTATAGGTAGGTAGAATATATATTCTCAATAAAGGTGCTTCTACTTCTTCCAGAAGTATCATCCAAAATTCACAGTAAATCTTTAATTTCTTCTAATAATTGATATTTCAGAAATCGTGTATGAGTTTAAATAAATTTAAAAAATTGAAATATTTACAAAAAACTGGTGGCAGTTTTATATATTTTATTTTAGTGTGAGAAAGTATCTAAAAACTAGTTGAGTATGATATATAAAATTGCCGTCTTGATGATTTGAAAATATTTGGGAAGTAAGATATCCCTAGTGGAAATTTATAATGCATCAATTTCTGGTTAATTCTAGTTAAGTTGACAGTTTAAGTTGAAATTAATCAGTAGTGAGATTGATCAGCAGCTTGAATTACATAGCAGTAAGAGAATAAAATTGAAACTCCTTTTATAGCATCTTTTATCCGAATTTTGTGGTCATAACACCAGAAGATATCTTCAGAGGGTTGATGCTTTGCCCTCTGAAAGTTTTATCACATTAACACAATGTCTGGCACATAAAAGTCTTTTGGTTAATATTTGTTGAGTGAGTTGAATGAAGATTAACTAGCTTGATTCTGTAGTAAACAGTTCTTTGCTCACCTAGCTGGTTGGCATCTTGCCTTTTCAACTGTCAAGGTAACAGTCCATCATCTTGCTGTTTTTATGTTTATAAAAGATTTTATGTAGGGGCCGGCCCTGTGGCGTAGTGGTTAAGTGCGCACGCTCCGCTGCTGGCGGCCCGGGTTTGGATCCCAGTCGCACACTGACGCACCGCTTTTCAAGCCATGCTGTGGCGGCGTCCCATATGAAGTGGAGGAAGATGGGCACGGATGTTAGCCTAGGGCCAGTCTTCCTCAGCAAAAAAAAAAAAAAAAAAAAGAGGAGGATTGGCATGGATGTTAGCTCAGGGCTGATCTTCTTCACCAAAAAATAATAATAATAATAAAATAAATAAATAAATAAAAGATTTTATGTAAAAGCTCGAATCACTGGGTATTTTGCTAATATTATTATACTTAAAATTTGAACTAATAAGCCTTTATAAATGTGAGATTAATTTCATATAATAATATTTTTGGTAGCACTAGTTTGAGAAGTATGTAAGTTGAGGCTTAACTATTGATCTGGCATTAATGAAAAAAAATATTATTAGGAAAAGCCCTAATTTCTTCCACGTTTGATGGCAGAGTTTTTTTTACCTTACTTCATTCTTCCAAACACTGGATACCAAAGAATATTTAAAGATGGTACCTAAAACCAAAAAGTTGTATACCATGAGATAAATTTGCCAAATTGTGTTGAAATCCTTTTCGGTGTTATTTAAAATATTTGGGAAAAGAATTTCCTAGGGTGAGAATCTAGGCTGTAGTATACTAATAAACTTTATTTATTCCATGGAAACTATGCACAGAATAAGGAGAATTATGTACCAATGCTAATCTCTTAAACCCAGTATGCTTTCAGAATTTGCCAGCTTCTAAAAAAAAGGAAAAAATTATAGCATCATAGAGACTGTGTATAAATGTGTACCTCAGTTTTTACTTGGTAATAAGTTTATGCATATTATCCAAGTAAACAATCATGTATTATAGTATAGTAGGAAAAAATCAGGTCTTTTGTGTTAGACATATCTGGTTTCAAATCCCAGCTCTTGCCATGTAGTTCTGTGGCTCTGGAAAGTTACAGAAAGCTTGTTTCCTGAGCAGTAATGCGGGGATAATTTTACCTTTTTCAAAGAGCCATCATAGAAATCAAATAAGATGATGTTTGTGAATATGCCGGATACATAGTAAGTACGGAGCAAACAGAAGTTCAGGTAGGGGAGGTGCTTTATGCCGTGAGCAGCTTTGTCAAGAACAGTGTGAGGTGATACACTGCCGTATCTTTCAAGGAGTCTGAGTGAGTATCCAAAGTTTCCAATGCATTTGTATGCTTTATCTATCTCATTAAAAACACACAAATACACACATCACCACTCATTTTGATCTTCAAGCTTATGTTTAGTTTATTATTTTAACGTTATTGTAAGGCCTACATTGTGCAAATCCACATTCATACTACTTTGCAAATGTGAACTGTTATTTCAGCCCCATATTCAGATTTTAGAGGAGAGTACACATTTTAAAAGCATATTTAAACTAGGTCCCTTAGAGTACATTTTCTATTCTGCTGTGTGAAATATGTGACTGCTTCACAGACCAGTAGGTTAGTAGGAGTTGGTGCTGGAGGATCAAAGAGGAAATACAGAAATCGTTTCCTCTATTAATTATAATTAATAATACTAATATTAATATTGTCAATATTATTAATTATTAGAAGGAAAGGAGGTTGAGCCAAAGATAGTTAGTTTTGGCTGTCCTCAATCAGAACACCCTTCTTATGTTTTTAGATATTTCACATAGCTTGAGTCTTACTAGGAGACAAGATAGCTCTCTCTCTGTAAAAGCCACAACGAAAATGGCCCAATACTTGCTTCCTCCCCCGTTGCCTTTGGCAGCTAAGCCAATCAATCAGTTAGACCTACCTGTGAGTTTGAATCTGGACTGACTGTGACAAAGAAGCTGAGAGCAGAGAATTCATTCCTGTAGCAACAGTAACATTTAGTTTCCCAGAACACCAGGACTGATTTTGGGCTGACCAGCTTGCATTTGTAATTTTTAGTCCTGTATTAAGGCAATAAATTAATTTCTTTTTAATAGTAAAGTTAATTGTCTTTTCTTCCATTTTGAACTTTTACAGCTGGATATAATAAAATTGAGTTAGTCTCCCAGCAAGATTGTTGATTTGGGCTTTTTCCCTGCAAATTTTAGCAACTTGTTACTAAATCTCATTTAAATATAAAATAATGCATACCCTTGATATTTCTTTTACCATAGAATATTATCTGTGTAAAACAATTAGATGTCAAGAGTTGAGGCAAAAGTTAATTGTTCTACAGCTAATAATATGGCTTTTTTTAAACTAAAATATGTTTGCCGTGTAGATTTTTTGATATATAGTGTTATTATTTATGTGCATTTATTAACATTTAAATGCACAGCTTTTAAACTAAAATGTTCCTGCAAAAGATATATATATCCCATGTGTTTTAAGTCAAATTAAATTTTTTTGCAACAGGAGGGCTATTAAGAGGGATGAGAAATACTTTTTGGTCATTAAAGAGAAATAGCCTGCCAAGAACTTGAGCAACTAAGAAAACTTTAGATGAAACTATCTGAACTAAAGTGCTATTTTCAGCCCGGTTATTTATGTTTTAAAAACAAAGGAAACAATCTTAGCTTTATAGCCACCGATGTTTGGTTTTAAATTGTTCTTTTGAATATGCTGAATTATTATAGTATCATAATATGTACTGTGTGTTATTAATATATATGACCTCCTGTATAGATTGCAGGCTTTTAAAAAAGAAAATCTTAAGGTAGTAGAAAAAGTATGCTTTATTTACTTCACTTGTTTATGTGTATATGATGCCTAAGAAATTGTTTGATGGTAGGAAAAGTGATAGTAATAATTATAGTATAAATTACACCAATAAAGTAATGGTTGTTGGCTTTATTTTAGTTCAGGTAGAAAGTGTTTTAGCCTTAAGTGGCTGCCTAGGGTAGCTGGAAGCAGGAAAATTGTACCTGGTAGCCTTATGTGAGTAATTTGTTTGGTTGAATCAAACAGCTTTTCATCTGGATAAAAGAAAAAAGAGTTTGGCTGAAGGGGATTTGAATGAAAGAATGAAAGCTAATCCTGGGCTTTAGCTGCAATTATTTAAGGACTGAGTGGGGGACTAGGCATCATAAATTATATTGATGATGTAATTGAAAATAATGTGTCTCTTCGAAAGATGGCCAATGACTGAGAAAAAAGTGTCAGATATAGTTACTGCAATAAATGTATTAAACATTAAATTTTTCATTGCTTTCCCAGATATTATAAATCTAGTTCCTATCTTTTGAGAAAGTAACAGGATCAAAGAAAAAGTGTTGTCTGTTGTTTTTAGTTGGAATAGCATATATATTGTTACACTTAAGTATACTATTCACTAGAAAGGAAAAGATAGAAGATGCAAAAGAGGGGATAGTTTATGAAGGATCACAGTAGAATTCAGTATGTAAGTGGAGTTAACCCTGGAAATAGTGGCTACTATGGCTAAGGTCCAAGGGAAGGAGAGGATGAGTAATGACAGAAGATTTAATACAGAGAGAAAGGAAGTTAAGGAAGCTCAGAAAGAGTAAACTTAAGTTCTTTCAGTAATAAGGCTTTTTTTTTTTTCAGAGACATGAAAGTAAGACATTGTTCCTAAATTCGCAAACTTACACTAATGCAGAGGAAAGTAAGCTCTAAAATAATAAGATGGAAGTTCAGTGTTTAACAAAAGGTGAAAAAAGTTCGGAGCAGTTTCTGTGGGGAGTGTTTTCAGGAGCAAAAATTAATAAGTTGTGAGTGATGGTGAAAGTCACTTGATAATAGGGAGCATTAACTTGGAGATGAACTAAAACTTTATTGAGCAAGGGCTGGCGGTTTTAGAACAGTTGTGGAAATGGTCTCAGGGCAGATGATTAGTAAGATGGGCAGGGTGAAAAGACAAGAGGTTACTAGTACCACTGCTACGACTGCTACTACTGCCAGTAAGGATGCTGATGATAATAGCTCTCATTTATCCTTGGCCTACTCTTTGCCAAATAATTTTACACGTGTCATCAAATTTAAGCCTCACAGCCACCTTGAAAGCTAGATTACCAGTAAGTAAAATAAGTTTCAGAGAAGTGGTATTTGCCTAGTGCTTCCACCTGTGATTGTGCACATCAGGGAGGACACCATCCACATTGTACATGTCAGAAATTGTATATTTATTACAACAGTTTTTCAGCAGATAGCAGTAAAGTATCTTAAGGCAGAGCATTCTTTTAATTTGTACAAAGGCACCATATAGCCATACTGTGGCAGCAATACCTGAAATGTTATCAGTAACAGTCCCTGTTTTGTTTAAAAACATGTGCACAGAGAGAGAAGGCTTAAAGGAAATATACCAAATGTTAGCATTGTGGGTAATTGAATCACAGGGAATTTTTATTTTTATTTGGATATTCTTTTGAGTTTTCCTGATTTCTTTAAATGAACATGTTGTTTATTTGAGGGGTGGGGGATAGGTTATTGATGGAAAGGCAGTAGTAAGGAAAATTGTTTCAGACACACTAGTAAGCAATAGTGGCATCCCGCCTCATCTCTCATTCTTTTCCCACCCCATCCCAGAAAAATCCATAATATTCTGAGAACTCAGTATCTGGTTTTCATTGAAATTACATTTAAATGTTTTAAATCCAAGTACACCATTTAGTGGATTTGGAAACCTTAACTTCTTTCCACCCTCAGAGGATCATTGCAACCAGCTTCATTCATTATATAAGAACTTCATCTTGTACCACAATCAATGAATGGTTTCTATGACTTGAGTAGTTAGATAAATAGAGAGGAAATAGACTTAGGATGAGGGGAAAGGTAGTAGGTAAGGGGGAAATAATAGACTCTGTGTGGGGCAGGTAAAGTGATGAGCACTTAAAAATCCGTGTTGTCTTAAAACCATACACACACACAATTGGGTATATTTAATATTTAAAATTGATTTAAAGAAGCACTAACTTTGTCCTTTTTTCTGATGACTGGTAATTCATCAATTTTGTCTATTGTAAATACGCTTGATTTAATGTATTGCAAAATAGTTTAGAAATAGATATCATTTTGACATTTGTATTTTGGTGTGTGTGTGTGTGTGTCTGTGTGTGTTTGCAAACAGCTTTGCCTTTCAATTAATAATTAAATAATATTTAGGTTAAAATCTTAAAAACACAATAAGAAATGCCTCCTTGTGACAGTTATTAGTCTGTGTAACAGAGCTCCAGTCATATTTATTTCATATTAATGAAATACCATTGTGAGTGCTGAAAATTAAAAAGAAATTCCCAAACTAAAAATGTACTTACTGATTTTAGTTTCACAATAAACTTTTTTTTTAAATTACATTCCCGTGGCTTATTTATTTTATAACTGGAGATTTGTACCTTTTGACTACCTTCACCCATTTTACCTAGCCCCTTATCCCCTACCTCTGGCAACCATCAACCTGTTCTCTTTAGCTATGAGTTCAGCTCTTTTTTTTTTTCAAGATTGCACATATAAGTGAAGTCATACGGTATTTGTCTTTGCCTGACTTGTGTCACTTAGGGTAATGTCCTCAAGGTCATTTCTGGGCTCTTTATTCTGTTCCACTGATCCATGTGTCTGGTTTTATGCCAATACCATACTGTTTTGGTTACTATAGCTTTGTAATATAGTTTGAAATCAGGGAGCATGATGCCTCCAGCTTCTTCTTTCTCAAGATTGCTTTGGCTCCTTGGGGGCTTTTGTGCTTCCATACAAATTTTAGGATTCTGTTTCTCTGAAAAATGCCGTTGGAATTTTGATAGGGATTGCATTAAATCTGGAAATTGCTCTGGAAATTGCTCTGGATAGTATGAACTTTTAACAATATTAGTTCTTCCAATCCGTGATAGTTTCACAATAAACTTCTGGTAGGTATTTATATAGATGAATATGAATTGTAAGAAATATGTAATCCGTAATGATTTTTGACACTGTCTTTTATAATTAAATATTCAGTTAATTCTTTTGATTAAAATTCATGTTAAAATATCAATCATTTTCTGAAGGAGTGTTAATTTGAAATATTGTATATATACTGCACATCAGAAATTGGTTCAAATATAGACGTTTATATGACATGCATAAAAATTCAAATCCTCAGAGAGCTCTGCCATAAACTTTAAAGATAGTGATTGTACAAATATTTGAGTTACTAATTAGTAATTGAAGTTTTTTAATGTGTTCTTTGCTGTCTAGATTCCAGTATTCTCTCTAGTTGCCGTATATTCTAATTATTAAGGGAGAGTAGGATCTGACTTTCTTCGGATGTGTGTCCTTGGCCACTTACCCACTCAGACATTTGTATTGTTAGGCCCCAGGGTATGTGAGTGAGTAGGGTATGATGTTGGAGAAATGAGAGACGTGACTTCTTTTTTTTTTCTTTTTTTTTTTTTTTTTGTGAGGGGATCAGCCCTGTGCTAACATCCGCCAATCCTCCTCTTTTTTTGCCGAGGAAGACGGCCCTGGGCTAACATCCGTGCCCATCCTCCTCCACTTTATATGGGACGCCGCCACAGCGTGGCCTGCCAAAGCAGTGCATCAGTGCGCGCCCGGGAGCCGAACCAGCGAACCCCCGGGCCGCCGCAGCGGAACGCGCGCACCCAACCGCTTGCGCCACGGGGCCGGCCCCCGTGACTTCTTAAACACGGACAGACATACGAAATGTGAATTCAACTAAAAAGCCAGACTTACCAAAATTTGTTGCCTTTAGATTGTTAGATTGAATATGCTAGAATTTATTATATGTAATATGAAATCTAGTAAATGCTTGAGTAGCTTCTAAAAGTACAGTAGAGTATGGTATTTGTTTATAAGTTAATGTTATATTGTGTTTTAAAATATTTCATTTACTTTCAAGAATTTCTCATCTGACCTTCACTGAAGGTCAGGAATTGAGAATGAAACATATTAAACTTAAAACAAATTATCAAAAGTGTTCAGTGCAGTTGAATGATTTGACTTGGAAATATAAGCAGAGAAATTTTCAAAATATTCTTTGAGGGCCGGCCCCGTGGCTTGGTGGTTAAGTGCGCGCGCTCCGCCGCTGGCGGCCGGGGTTAGGATCCCGGGCGTGCACTGACGCGCTGCTTCTCCGGCCGTGCTGGGGCCGGGTCCCACGTGCAGCAACTGGAAGGATGTACAGCTATGACATACAACTATCTACTGGGGCTTTGGGGGAAAAAATAAATAAATAAAATTACAAAATATTCTTTGAAGTGAAATGAACTTGAGATTTGCTTGCACCATTTTGCTTAATATTTCTGTTTATTGATCTGGAACTTTTGTGTTAGGAGAGCAGGTTTTGTATTTTAAAAGATATATCCAAGTGTCAGAAAATTTCTACTACTTTTATTTTTTGTAGGTGGTTTCAGACACCCTCACAGGTTTTCTACCATGCAGCGACTGAACATGGAGGAAAAGATGTATATCCAGGGCAATGTCTTTGGGAAGGTTGTGAGCCTTTTCAGCGACAGAGGTTTTCTTTTATTACCCATTTACAGGTACACTTTCTTAATACTATTTGGTCAGTAACTCCTCTGGTCGTGTTAAAGATCTTGACGCATATTCTTTTACTTCCTCTTTCTCAAAAAAGGATAAGCACTGTTCAAAGGATGCCCTGCTTGCAGGATTAAAACAAGATGAACCAGGACAAGCAGGAAGTCAAAAATCTACCAAGTAAGGAACATTACTTTACTTCTATACCTACACAAAGAAAAATCAGGACACTAGGCAAAACATGTTAACAATGAAAGGCAACTTAGCATATCGGGAGACAGGAAACCTGGGTTCTGGTCCAGCTTTACCATTAGCTGGCTGTGTGATCCTATTCAAATTGCCTAAATTCTCTAGGCATCACTTTTCATATTGGCCGGACCACATGGTCTGTAAGTAGCTTGTAGCTCTAACATTTTGATTCTACTTTGTAGAGAAGTCACTGGAAGTAATGATAGATGATATATGAGAAATACTTTGTAAACTGGAAATGTATAAATGGTTCTTCTTTGAGAGAGTATTGGAACATGTATTTGATAATGGCAAAGAGATTTCTTCTCACAACTACTGCTCCGAGGGGAGGCCACGGTAGCATGTGAGGGTCCTGTATAAGAGTATAAATGTCACATTTACCATATGGTGACTCATTTACCTATTATTTCATGAACACATACTTGTAATGCATGTAATCAAGTTCTGAGTTGGTTGTAGATTCCTGTAAGATCCTATTAGATTTACAGAGTCTCCTGTTCTATTTCTAACTGAGGACTTTAGTTGTAGATTCTGTGACCTATATAATATTTTTAACTCTCAAAATGTGAAAATAAATTAATTTGTCACCATTTATTGAGATACTGTTATGTACTGGGCATTGTGCCAGACATAGGGAATTTTACGACTAAGATGTAGTCTGTAACCTCACAGAGCTGAAATTCTAGAAGGAGAACTAGAAGTGGGAATGCAGAAGCTGCTTGCATGCTTTATTCATTCCATTACTATTTAGTGAGCATCTGTTATGTGCTAGGCATAGCATGAGGTATAACATGAGATGCATATGACCAAGGTACATTTTGCCGTTCTTAAGTGTCTGGAGATCCAGTGAGAGGTATATGTAATTCTTACTGTACAGCGTACGAAGTACTAAAATGAAGATATGCACAAGACGCTGTGAGAGCCCACCTCAGTCAGTCTAGGAGACCAGGGAAGGCTTTCTGGTTGAAAGTGCATCCACACTGGGACCCAAGGAATGAGGAGTGAAGAGCAAGGGGTCTCCTAAGCCATGATCACGAGTTTGGATTTTATCCTAAAGGCAATGAAAAGTCATTTTTCTGCCAAATATCTTTATCTATAATTTTCACTGTATTTAATTTGTAGCTTATAAGAATATATTGGACTATATTTGGTTTTGCTCCAGTTCGGAGGAAGAGATATTTAGTATATCAGTTGCAATCAATCAGAAATCTTTGTCACATACATAGAATCTAATAACCGTTTATATGTAAATATCTGTAGACATCTATATATAGATATAGATATAAACTGGTTTACAATTTAAAGATTGCTTTTACGTTATTTAGTATTCAGAATTAGTTTACTTATGTAAAAAAAGTGCCAGAAATATCCCCACTTTACAGATGTGAAACCTGAAGCACAGAGGGGCAAACTGAAATATTCAAAGTCACGCAGGTAGTTACAGTGTCAGAAAGAGATAAGGTTCCTCACATGCGAGTCAGTGCTCTTTCCACCGTTGCCTCGTCAGAATACAACAGAAATTGATGCAGTTTTTCTGCTTGGCCAAGGAAATCTAGAGTAGTTTGAATCTGATTTTATATAAAATTTGTCTCTGCAGTTCCTCCATTCTATATCTTTCATAAAGGACAGCAGAACTATACTGAAAGGATTGATTGAAATTATTCATAATGATGAAAAATAAGATTAGATAACAAAATAACAGTTTGAAATGTAGTATTTAGCATGATTTCATATTATTATCATATTAAGTTATCTTTTCCTGGGTGACCTATACCTGTACCAAAACATTCTTACATAATATTATTTTTCTTTTAGGTACCCTTTAGCAAAAATAATTTGCAACTCAAATTGTAGACTATTTAGTTCTTCACATTGCATTCAAAAATGGGAACTCCGCAACTTTGATACTGTTTATTTATTTTGATTGCATGTTTACCAACACAGTAACTTTAAAGATGGACTACACGGGAACATCTGTTGTTTGCTTTAAAATTGATAGATTGGAAAATAAAATACTTGAAACTGCACCTTAATACTCAGAGCCTTTGCCAAGGCTGACACAAAGAATAAACATTAATGCTAGACCATGGAAACTTTTATTCATCCTGTATCCAAAGTTTCAAAGTAAACACCTTAGGGGTTGGCAAGTTGGTCATCATTGTCAGTCTGTCTGCAGCATCCTGTTAACAGTCTCTTTCTTTCTCTGATCGTTTTAGGCAGCCAGCTGTAGGGGGCACAAGCTCTACTCCGAGAGCACAGAAGGCCATTGTGAATCATCCCAGTGCTGCCCTTATGGCTCTTAGGAGAGGATCAAGAAACCTTGTCTTTCGAGATTTTACAGTAAGCAAGCCTTGAAAGCCTTATCTGTAAAGTTGTGAGCACTGTATGATTTAGATCTTTATTCTTTTTCTTTTCTTTTCCATTCTTTTTAAGGATGAAAAAGAGGGACCAATAACTAAACACATCCGACTAACAGCTGCCTTAATATTAAAAAATATTGGTAAATATTCGGAATGTGGTCGCAGGTGAGTAATCTGTTTTCCATAGCCAAAGTGAATTTAGATTATTTACTTTTACATAGAAATTAATAGGATTAGATATCTGTATTTTATTCAGTGTTTTTCTTATCAGTTTTGTGAATATGTCCAAAAGCTTATCCCAAGGTCAAGGCATCATGATCTCTTAAAAGCTGAAAGAGTAGAGAGAAGCTGAAACAACCAAAACGTTTTCTAACTTGTTTTATTAGGTTAATTTTCTTGCTAGCCATAGATTTTAGAGCAAAAAGTAGATCTACTAAAGAGAAAACTTAGGAGTTTACTGAGGGGAAAGATGAATTGGTCATTTGAATCGTGTGGAATTAGAATGGAATTCAGTTTGATAATTGGCATTTTAATGAAACCATCAAACTCATAGATATTACTAAGATTCACTATAACACTCTGAAGTTTTAAAAGTTACTTTCTTTTTTTTTTTTTAATTTTATTTATTTTTTCCCCCAAAGCCCCAGTAGATAGTTGTATATCACAGCTGCACCTCCTTCTAGTTGCTGCATGTGGGACGTGGCCCCAGCATGGCGGGAGAAGCGGTGCGTCGGTGCGCACCCGGGATCCGAACCCCGGGCCGCCAGCAGCGGAGCGCGTGCACTTAACCGCTAAGCCATGGGGCTGGCCCTAAAAGTTACTTTCTAATGGCCTTAAGCAAGCAAGAGAAAACTCAGAATTTTGTAGATCTATAGAAACTAGAAACGATAACTAATCCTTGAGAGAGCAGATATGGAATGTCCTGTTGATGCCTTTTGGACCTTGTCTCCCTTGAAGCTTGAAGCTAATTTTCTAGTGTTCCTCCTACATCTTCAACTGACCCATCTCAGGCTCCTTCGTTGAGAAGTTATCGTCTGAGGCATCTTTCCTTCCAGATAGTGACTTTCTCTCTGAGTCTCTCCCCTCACATACTGTTAATCCCATCTCCTAAATATATCTTGAATCTACCTTAGTTCTCCTCCCCACATTTCACCTTGTGTTACCTAACACAATTTTATGATAATTCTTGCAATAACCTTCCAGTTGGATTTTCCAAGCATAGAAACAGTGGTATCAATTACAAAAGAAAAAAAAGCCGTGAATTTGATATATCAAATTTTAAAACTTCTGCAAATTAAAGATGAATAAAACTTAAAACTAAAATTAAAAAAAGTATTTGCAGTGACAAAAGTTACTATATTTAGTGTATCAAGTTTTCTCAGAGATGAATAAAAAAATTCTTAACACAAAAAAATAATCAAAGTTTTTCAGAAAAAAAGAAATGTGAAGGTTTAGTAACCATACGAGAAGATCAGCGTCTCCCTGCTTCATTCATAACGTGGTTGCTTCCTCCCTTTCTCACTGTATTTCCCTCCCCACCCCTCTTTTTGGTTCGTAGCCTACCTTTCAATTTCAGCCGGACTAAACCACATGCGGATTCCTAATCATGCTAGGCTCTCTCAAGTCGCACTTTTGTTTTGTACCTTTGTGCCAATTCTCATACTGTTCTCCATGCCTGGAATGCCTTCTCCCTGTGTTGTTGGCCTACTGACTGTCTGAAACCCTTCAAGAGTCAGCTCAGACATTAGCTTCTGTGTGCCTCCTTTCCTATACTGTGTTCCCCTTCCCCACCGACTTGGTTCTGCTCTCTTTTTATAACGTCTATTATACAACATTTAATCTTATTGTTTTGTAAATAGCTTTTATATGGCTTTTTTCCTCTACTGACCTGTGTGCAGACTTTCTCTGATTAATCTTTGTTACCTGAACACCTAGCACAGTGCACAAATACATCATAGATAATCTCCACTTCCTATTCATCCTTCAAGATTCAGCCCTGGGGTTACCTCTTCCTCTCCTGACATCTTCCTCACTACCCTACCCCTGACCTAGGTTGCAGGAGATACTCTTTTCCACCCTACACATTGCATCTCACCTTAGATGGTGAGATCTTTGAAAGCAAGGATTGAATATTTTTCATTTTAGTGTCTTCAGTGCCTAGCACGGTGTTGGGAATGTAATAGTGATTCAGTAAGTATTTGATTGACAGAAAGATGGAAGGAAAGAAGTCTCACAAATTCATTTTTTCCTAGAATCTTGATCTGGAATTTGTGAAGACGATTGGAATTCTAAAAGTAATTTTATAACTTTTTCCTCACATTCAAACTGCACATTCTTAGGCTTACAGAAAAGCCACTTTGGCTAGGTCTGATCTATTTTAATGAGCCAAAAGTTTTCATTTTACTGTTTTTGTTTTGTTGTTGATTTTGTTATTTTATTTAACTCTAAACCTTCCAGATGTCTTCTGGCATCTTCAGTTCCTATGATCTTAGAATAATAAGAAGCGAAAGAATTAAAACAGTCCATTAAATTCTTCCCATTCACCCTCCCAGTTGAGGTTGAAATCCCCAGATAGACCCTCTATTGACTATCTCCAGTGGTGGAGAGTTTCACTTGAGCAAGAATACTGACAGAGAATCTAGTAAAACCCCCACATATGTGAAGAAGAGAGTGTAGGAAATCAGATAGCTGCAAAAGATAATTCTCTGTTGATATTTCTCATCTCTGGTGGAATAAGTTACAGGGTGTGATTTTTTAGACTAAAGCAAGTTCTGTTTACAATAAGAAAATTGCAGGTCAATAGGAAGATATATAGAAATTTACCTTCATTCTTTACAGTATACTGAGCAATATGAAATGTCAGCCTTTTTTAAATTTGAAATTAAGAATCTGATTGTTTGAATAATATAAAATGTTTAAATGCAGTGAATCTCCATTCTGATTAAACTTGAGCTGTGGAGAATTGCAATATATTTCTCCTCCTTTTGATGTATATATCTTTTATCAGTGTAATAAATGGGTCTTATTTAAAAATCAAATGGTATTTTTCTATACGCTAATAATGAACACTCCAAAAAAGAAATTAAGTAAACAGTTCCACTTAAAATAAATCAAAAGAATAAAATACTTAGGAATCATATTAACCAAGGAGGTAGAAGACTTGTACACTGAAACTTATAAAACATTGCTGAAGGAAATTAAAGAAGACATAAAAAAATGGAAAGACATCCTTTGTTCATGAATTGGAAGACTTAATGTAGTTAAAATGTCAGTACTACCCAAAGCAATCTACAGATTCATTGCAACCCCTATTGAAATCGCAGTGACATTTTCTGCAGAAACAGAAAGATCCATTCTAAAATTTATAAGGAATCTCAAGGGACCCTGAATAGGTCCCTATCTTGAAAGGGAAAACTATCTTGAAAAAGAAGGACAAAGTTGGAGCACTCACTCTTCCTGATTTCAAAATTTACTACAAAGCTACAGTAAGCAAAACAGTGTGGTACTGGCATAAAGACAGACATATCAACCAATGGAACAGAATAGAGCCCAGACATAAGTTCTCCCAGATATATAGTCAAATGATTTTCACTAAGGGTGCCAATTGTCCACTCAATGAGGAAAAGACAATCTTTTCAACAAATAGAGTTGGGAAAATTGGATATTCACATGCAAAAGAATGAAGTTGAACCCTTACCTAACACTGTGTACAAAAATTAACTCGAAATGGATCAAAGACCAAAAAGTAAGAAGAAAACATAGGGGAAAAGCTTTATGGCATTGGATTTGGCAGTGATTTCTTGGATATGACACCAAAGGTACAGGCAACAAAAGAAAAAATAAACAAATTGAACTACATCAGAATTAGAAACTTGTGCATCAAAGGATACTATCAACAGAATAAAAAGGCAACCCACAGAATGGGAGAAAATCATTGCAAATCACGTATCTGATAAAGAGGTTACTATCCAGAACATATAAAGAACTCCTAAAAGTAACTTCAAAAAACAAACCAACCAAATCAAAAATGGGCAAAGGACTGGAATAGACAAAAAAGATAAACAAATGGCCGATAAGCACATGAGAAAAGATGCCCAATATTACTAATCATTAGGGAAATGCAAATCAAAGCCAAAATGAGATACCATTTCATACTCATGAGGATGGCTGTTATTTAAAAAAACAAAAAACAGAAAACTAAGTGTTGACACGGATGTGGAGTAATTGGAAGCTGTGTTGCATTGCTGATGGAAATATAAAATGGTGCAGCCACTGTGGAAAATGGTATGGCAGTTCCTCCAAAAGTTAGACATAGGATTACCATTTGATCCAGCAATTCTGCTTCTGGGGTATATACACAAAAGGATTGAAAGCAGGAAGTTGACAGATACTTGTGCACCATTGTTCATAGCAGCATTATTCAAAAATCAAAGTCAAAAAGTCAATAAGTCAAAAAGTGAAAGCAACCCAAGTGTCCATCAATAGATGAATGGATAGCTAAAATATAGTGTATATGTACACAATGGAATATAATTCAGCCTTAAAAAAGAATGAAATTCTGATGCATGCTGTAACATGGATGAATCTTGAGGATATTATGCTAAGTGAAATAAGCCAGACACAAAAGGTCAAATGTTGTATGATTCCACTTATATGAGGTATCTAGAAGAATCAAATACATGGAGACAGAAAGTAGAGCAGTGTTTACCAAGAGCTTGGGGGAGGGAGAGAATGGAGAGTTATTGTTTAATGGGACACAGTTTGGTTATTGGATGATGAAAAAGTTCTGGAGATGGATGGTGGTGATGGTTGCACAACTGTGTGAATGTAGTTAATGCCACTGAGCTGTATGCTTAAAAATGGTTAAAAGAGGGCTGGCCCCTGGCTTAGCACCGACGCACCGCTTCTCCGGCCATGCTGAGGCCGCGTCCCACATACAGCAACTAGAAGGATGTGCAGCTATGACACACAACTATCTACTGGGGCTTTGGGGGGAAAATAAATAAATAAATCTTTAAAAAAAAAATGGTTAAAAGAGTAAATTTTGTATTATGTATATTTTACCACAATTTAAAACTAAAAAGAACAACAACAAAAGAGGGATTTGGGGAAAGATGGGGAGTGATTGCTAATGGGTATTTGTTTTTTGGGGGGATGATGAAAATATTCTGAAATTGATTGTGGTGATGGTTGCACAATTCTATGAATATACTAAAAACCACTGAATTGTACCCTTTAAATGGGTGAATCATATGGTATAGGAATTAAATCTCAACGAAGCTGTTAATAAAAAAGAAATTTTAAAAAATTAAATGTACTAAAAAATTTATAACAAAATGTAGTAGTTCCCTACTTCACCTCTTGACGCCCCTCCAAGGGGGAGCTTTCAACAGTTTGAGCTAATTTTTTGATATTTGCCTCCATATTTCTAAATAATAAGCTTATGTTACTATTTCTTGATTTACCCGTTTTACACATTACCTGTTGACTCTCTTTCTAAAGAATTGAATACTCTTAAAACTTCTCTTCCTGGGGCCGGTCTGGTGGCATAGTAGCTAAGTTCGTGAGCTCTGCTTTGGTGGCCCGGGGTTTGCAGGTTCAGATCCCAGGTGCGGACCTACACACCGCTTATCAAGCCATGCTGTGGCAGGCGTCCCACATATAAAGTAGAAGAAGATGGGCACGGATGTTAGCTCAGGGCCAATCTTCCTAGGAGGAAAAAAAGAACTTCCTCCCTCTTTTCCTTTCCTTATAATATTGTTACATCCCAACTTTTTATTAAATCTTAAATCAGATATTGTTGTCAGATTGACGGTGAGCCCAGTGCCACTATTATTACATTTTTCTTTCTCTCTGTTTTTTAGGGGTTAATGATTGCCTTGCTTTTTGTTTAGCTTTTTATGGGCCTAATGCTGATTTTTTTTCCATATATTTCCATCAGTATCTTTCAAGCCTATATATAACCTATTCAAATGCTCAAACACAGTTGTTAAACCTCTATCAGTTTTACGTTTCCCCTTGGAAACTGCCCTTTGCAGTCTAGACAGCTTGCTTTCTAGGCCTAGTTCTTGGGAACACAGCCATTCTTGGGAATTCCTTGTGTGTTGAATTGCACCTACTTCCTTTACTTGATTTACTCCCTCATTATGCTAAAGCACATCCTCCAATTATTTTAAGACCCTACATGTCTGAAAATGTCTTTAGTCTACCCTTACTCTTGATAGTTTGGCTAGATAAAGAATTCTAGATTGAAAAAGCATTTTCCTTTAAAAATCTGAGAGCAATTGCTCTCATGTCTTCTAGCATGCAGCTGTGCTACTGAGAAGTCCAGAGACATTCTGGTTCCCATTCCTTTGCATATGATCTGTTTTTCCCCCTATGGAAGCTCTTAGGATCTTTTTTTTTACCTTCTGATATTCTGAAGTTTCATGATGGTATGTCTTGGTGTGAGTTTTGTTGTTGTTGTCATTGAAGTGGGCATTTCATTTCAGTGGTTCCTTTCAGTCAAGAGATTCACGTCCTTCAGTAATGGGAAATTTTCTTGAATGTTTCCTTTCATAATACCCTGCTATCCATTGTCTCTAGTCCCCATTTTTTGAACTTCTATTTTTTGGATGCTAAACCCTCGTAGATTGATTCTCTAATTTTCTTTTCTCTCTTAGCTTTCATTTTATTTGTTTAATCTATTTTCTGGGAATTTCCTTGACTTTATCATCAGATCTATTGAATTTTTACTTCAGCTTTCCTACTTTAATTTCTAAGAGCTCTTTCTGAGTCGCCAGTTGTTCCTGTTTTATCACATCCTGTTCATGTGTTGAATGCTGTGCCTGAGTACTCTCTCTGAGGGTATTGATGCTGGTATTTTAGAAGTTGCTTCTGCTCCTGGTGTAGCTACTGATTCCTCGAAATTCCTCGAATATCTGAGGATTTTGGGCTTCATTTTATATTTTAAAAATAAAATGCCAGGGCCGGCCCGGTGGCACAAGCGGTTAAGTGCATGTGCTCTGCTGCGGTGGCCCGGGGTTCGCTGGTTCGGATCCCAGGCACGCACCGACGCACTGCTTGGCAAGCCATGCTATGGCGGCGTCCCATATAAAGTGGAGGAAGATGGGCACGGATGTTAGCCCAGGGCCAGTCTTCCTCAGCAAAAAAAAAAAGGAGGATTGGCAGATCTTAGCACAGGGCTGACCTTCCTCACACACAAAAAAAATAAATAAATAAAGATAAATAAATTTAAAAAATGCCTGCAAGCTAGTTGGAAGCTCTGGGTGCATGATCTCCACTTGTCACTGGAGATTGCCATTTTAGGGTGACCCGTGATGAACCAATTTGTGTATTAGGAGCGCCTCAAATGTCAATCTCTGTAGAGAGATTGTTTCTCCAGGGAAGAATCTCTGATTTTCTTGCCTTTGGAGGAGAGTCAATGTGAGGTCCAGCATTCTGGAAACAGAACGGGGGAGGTGGACCAGGAGGCTCTCAGTGTGTTAAGTATGTTCACTGTCACCCGATCCTGTTTTTTGTCCCATTGACCCTCACTCCCTAACCTTCACTGTGTCTGTGTCTCTGTAAATCCTGCCTTTCAGATTGAGGTTCTGGTTCTCCAGAAAATAAATTTCTTTTACTCATTTTGGTACTAGTTGGGGAGGGAAAGGAGATAAACTTGTGTTCAAACTGCAGTGTTTCCCTAGAAGCTGATTTGTGTCTTAAATTGTTTTTGCTAATGCTACTTAGTACAAATTATTTTTCTTTATAAAGTGCGTTAAAGTGACACAATGTTTATCCTTTGTTAAACATATCAAAAAAATAAAGGAACTTTTGAAATTTGAAATTGAAAGAATATCATTTTATGCAACAAAACAGAAATATTTTGTTTTTTATCTAGTGAGTGCTTATTTAATTTTTTAAAATCCCCCAATATAAAAGATATTACTTTAAATCAAAAATGAAATTGTTACTTTAAAATCATCCTGGTGATTTAAATTTAGTCTTTTTAGTTTTATCCAGGAAACTTAAAAATAAAAGAAAGAATACTTTTTAACATGTGACTGTTTATCAGTTTGGAAAATATTGTATGGTTTTATTTGTTCAGTTTTTGAAACTAAAGGCTTTTTTCTTTGTCAAAACGTTCATTGGTTATAAGGGGGAATAATTTGATTTCACTTTGTAAGTTATTTTTAAATCAAGTTGTCAAGTTTTTTATGACTATTATTTTCTTTTCCAAAAAAAAAAAAAAAATTAGAAATTTCATAGCTCATTTTAAAATTTGTTAAATAAACTTTTGGTAAACCATGCCTTAAAAAAAAGTATAAAAAACAGAAGTGTCAAGCTCATTGAGTTATCACAAAGTGAACCACCCCATCACCAACCATCCAAGTTAAGAAACAGAGCGAGACCAGTGCCACAGCCCATCCCCTTCTGTGGACCGCCAACCTGATCTGTAACAGCATAGATTAATACTGCCTGATTTTGAATTTTATATAAGTAGAATCATACAGTGTATCTTCTCTTGTGATTTTTTTTTCCTACTCAGCCTTGTTTATGAGATTCATTAGTGTTGTTGCATGTAGCAGTACTGTTCTATTATTGCAGTATAGAATTCTGTTGTATAGACTCAGATTGATTGTTTCCATTCTACTTTTGATGGGCATATGGGTTGTTTCCAATTTGGGGCTTTTAAGAATAATGCTGCTATGGACATTCTATACATGTTTTTTTGGCCATTTATGTACAATATTTCTATTGAGCTTTTACAAAGGATTGGTGATTCATATGATATTACAACTTGAGTACATGGGGCCAAACAATTCCAAAGAGGTCTTGTCAATTTACACTCCTTCCAGCAATGTATGAGAGAGTCTCAGTTGCTCCACAGACTTGCCAACATTTGGAAGTGTAATTTCAATATTTAATTTTAGCCATTCTTTTGGGTGTGTGGAGTATCTACTTAACGGAAACTACATAAAAGCAAATATCCAAATAGCCAAAAAACATATGAACAGATGCCCAACTCCTTAGTCATCAACCTCAAATTTTTTTTTAATAGTTATTATACTTCTTTGCTTTGTTTTGCTATGGTAAAAATGACTACAGTCCCTGCATGTTAAATTTTGGCTTTGAATTTCTCTGCCTTTTCCCATAGACTGCTTCCTTGCAGTGTGTTCATTCAAAATGTAGAAGTCTTCATCTCCTTCCTTTTCTCCTTTAGTTCTTTTTACCCAGGACTGTTTTAATGGAAGGCACTGAAGTTCTTGGGTAATCTCATGCTGGTTGGGTTTTTTTACATAACATTTAATGTGAAAATTTTCACACATAAGACAAACTTGAATTAATTTTGCAGTGAACACTCATATACCACCCACCTTGCTTTTACCATTGATATTGTACTATACTTTCTCCATCACATATCTATCCATCCTTCCACTTCTGGCTTATTTCCCACTTTTCTTCTCAACTCTCGGTATCACTCTTTTCTTTGCTGGACCATGCACACTTTTCTAATCTCTTCTTTATATACACAGCTGCATCAATATTGTAATTTGGGGTATAGAAAATTTCTTTTTAAGTTTATAAATTTTTAAAAAACAGCTTCTTTTATGGGATAATGTGGCATTCAGGTGATCGTTAACCTAAATGTCGCCTGGTTTCACTTAATGAAGAGAAAGAAATTTTCATCATACCTAGAATATAATTTTTAGTTTCAAGCCATCTTTTAAAAGCAAGCATTTTGTTCCTCTCCAGCTGTTTGCTGACATGATCTGAATTTTTATTTAATTCTCTTTTATTATGGCAAGGATACTTAACATGAGATCTACCCTCTTAACAAATTTTTCAGTGTACGATACATTATTGTTGACTATAGGTACAATGTTATACAGCAGATCTTTACAGCTTATTCATCTTGCTTAACTGAAACTTTATGCCTGTTGATTAGTAATTCCTCATTTTCACCTCCCCCCAGCCCTTGGCAAGCACCATTTCACTCTTTGATTCTATGAATTAGTCTATTTTAGAGACATGATCTGAATTTTCTAGAAGCATGAATGAAGATGAATACGAGATTATGCTGGCAGTCTCCTGTATTTAGGAAGGTTCCATGGAGAAAAGTCAAATGGTCAGATGAAGTTGCCTGATTCTGCCACTAGAAAAGCATGGGCAGAAAGTCATTTGGCTAGAAAGTCATTTCAGTTTGGGATGCCTCAAATTGGCCTCAGTTTACTCTTCTGTAAATTGAACAGGTTAACCTAGTTGTTTCCCAGGTTCCTCCTTCTCTTCCTGCAATG